>NC_064833.1:39360000-49360000 GCF_024166365.1 Elephas maximus indicus
TGTATGGTGGTGACGGTTGCACAAGAGGATGACTGTAATTAATGTTGCTGAATTGTACTTGTGAAAAATGGTGAAATGGCAAATGTTTTGTAACATATATTTTTACCAAAATTTAAAAAAAAGAAAGTTGTTAGTGGTTTCCAGGCAATGGAGGGATGTGGGAATGGGGAGTTATGGTTTCTCTTTGGGGTGATGAAAAACTTTTGGAAATGGATAGTGGTGAAAATAACACATGCTTAAAATAGTGCATTTTTTGTTATATGTTTTACCAGAATTAAAAATAAATAACTAGCTTCTCCCTTTGAGAAAAGTGATCAATACGAGAAAAGTCTGTTCCAGAAGTCTAAGACCTTTACAAAAAGGACTTTGTCAGCAGAGGAAGAAAGAGATGCAGGAATCAGAGAAGGAAATGGACTGCAGGTCCAGTTGCCTCTATGAACTACTACCTCCTTTGCCATGAGATCAGAAGAAGTGGATGGTGCATAGCTACCATTACTGAACATTTTGATCAAAGAACCAATAGATGGATTCTGATCAAAAGGAGGGAAATCAAGGAAGAGAATTTCAAATTCATAGGGAAACCAGACTTACTGGATCCATTGAGACTGGGGGAACACCAAAATCCATTGCCCCAAAATAATAATCTTTGAACCTTGAACCGAAACTATCCCATGAAGCCGTCAAGCTAAACAACAGTTTAACTCAGTTAATAAAGAATGTTTGCTTTGAGCATTGCGCTCTTACGAGAAGTATCTCTATGAGTTCAAATTGACAACAGTTAATCTAAAGCACAGATGAGAACTTCAGTGGGCAGAGAGTCTAACTAATGGTGATGAAAAAATATGGTAGAGAGTGAGAATGGTGACACAAGATGAAGTAGGCAACCAATGTCATTGAATTGTACAGGTAGAAATTGAGAATGGATGTATGTTTGGTTATGCACATGTCCACCAAAAATAAATTCTTAATATTTTAAAAATAAAAAATTAAGTGCTTTGTGCCCACATTGGTGTTACTGGAGAGTGCCATCTCCCCAGAAGGAGCTGCAGGCGAGGCCAGCCAAAGCCACACCTCCGGGCTTTCAGATCTCCTGGCTCTGACCTCGTCTCCTGGGAAAATGCACCAATCAGGAGGGACCACTTATAGGCAGAGGCTAGCAGATTCCCATGATGCTCTGCCACACAGTGGGGAGATCCTGAGAAGATGGGTTCAGGTCACTGTTACCTGTTTCCCACCCTTCCAAAAGCCAAAGAAGTGCAGGTTTTCCCATGAACAACCAACCAGGCAAATATCTGATCCTGCTGGTAATGTGCATGCCAGGTCTGACTACATAGACAGTAAGTAGCTTCGATTTTTCTGAAAGATGTGAGGCTCCAGTGATGACTACTGACTGCTTTCCTGCAGCTGGCTTTTACCTGCAGAGTTTCTCAGCATTCTGCTTTCCAGCCCTCACCATGAGAATCCCAGAGTTGAGCACTTTAATGATATCCAAATTCTCTTTTTAGTTTCATCCAATTATTTCTGGAGCATACATTCCACAGTTTCTTGAAGGAAAGGAAAATAGAGATGGTACTTTATGCCTCAGGGCACAAAAACTTGAGCAACAGTCTCCTTGATATATATGACTTTTGTGGTGTATTCTAGGGCCATAATAGAAAGCGCTTTGAAACTACTACCAATTACAGCTTTAAATTCTATGTGTAAGCTAGTTAGGGGTCAGGTTGCTCCACCATCTGGTCCTTTGGTGGTGCAAATGGTCTGTGCTTGGCATTGAATATCCTACAGAGTACAGCTCTACCCTGACACACATATGGCTGCCATAAGTCAGAATCAACTCCAGTTGCTCCACTCTCTGATTTAGGGCCTGGGGATGCACTTATTCATTTCTCAAACATTATTATTGAGGGGCCTCCTGTGTGATTAATTCTGTGCTGAGCAGTGGACACAGAGGCAAATTAGCTTATACTGTAATGGAGGGTAGAGATACCTGAATATAGGTGACTGTGCTGTATTGTTTGTGCTAGGGTAGAAAGAAGTGTAATTAAACAACTTCCTAAGGATAGCTGTCGAATCAATGGTGCTGCCAAGATTGGGAAAAACTAACTCCCTAATCTACATCAGGCTAAAATGTCCTAGCACATTTTTTGGCTAAAGTTGTCCATATTTCACTGGGGCCAGGCCCCAGCCTGGTAGAGACCTATTGAAGGTAAAGGTAGTAAGAAGCCAAGATGAAAAGAAGTTGACTGCAGCTAAAAAAAATGTTAAAGTGAGGAAATCCATGGCCTGTTGTGAGGCAACAGTGAGGAAGATGGTACCTGAAATGGGGAGTAACTTTGAGTTAGGTCACGCAGGGCTGAATTATGAAGGCCTTTGTAAGTATGATAGAATAGGGGCTTGGGGGGTTTGTTTTGCTTTTATCTTTTGGGGGGGCCTTGGGTGAAGAAATTTAAGTTAAAAACTCAGATTTTAGGTACTTCACCAACAGTCCATGCAAGGTTCTTCTGTTACGTCATGGAATGAATTGTGTCCCCCCAAAATACGCGTCAGCTTGGTTAGGCCATGATTCCCAGCATTGTGTGGTTGTCCTCCATTTTGTGATTGTAATTTTATATTAAAGAGGATTAGCGTGGGATTGTAACACCCTTACTAAGGTCACATCCCTGATTCAGTGGAAAGGGAGTTTCCCTGGAGTGTGGCCTACACCACCTTTTATCATATAAGAGATAAAAGGGAAAAAAAGCAAGCAGAGAGTGGGGGGCCTCATACCACCAAGAAAGCAGCACTGGGAGCAGAGTGTGTCCTTTTGACCCAGGGTCCCTGCTCCTGAGAAACTCCTTGACCAGGGGAAGATGGAGGACAAGGACCTTCCTCCAGAGCCAACAGAGAGAGAAAGCCTTCCCCTGGAGGTGATGCCCTGAATTTGAACTTGTAGCCTACTAGACTATGAGAGAATAAATTTCACTTTGTTAAAGCCATCCACTTGTGGTTTTCTGTTTTAGCAGCACTAGATGACTAAGACATTTTACTTTTTATTTTTCCTTTTCTTTCCCAACCCTCAATTCCCTTTGCCCCCAGAGCCCCGCTCTACTGTGTTTAACGTCTTTAGATGTACGTGCATTCTTGTAAAACAGATGTGATTTATGTGAACGTGTCTTTAATTTACACACATGATAATATGCTATAGATCGTGCTTTGTTTCTTATGTTTTTCCCTTTACACTAGGTTTTTAGGAGCCCTGGTGGTGTCCTGGTTAAGGGCTATAGCTGCTAACCAAAAGGTCGGTAGTTCAAATCCACCAGCTACTCCTTGGAAACCCTATGGGGCAGTTCTACTCTATCCTATAGGGTGGCTATGAATCGGAATAGACTTGACAGCAACGGGCAATGAGCCAGGTTTTTAAGATCCATCAATATTGTTATATATATATATATGTGGTTGGTGGTTTCCTTCTGCCACTTAGTATTCTGCAGTGCACATCTGTCACATTTTCCAATCTCTTCCCCTAGCAATAAGCATCTAGGCTGCCTCCAAGATCCTCTAGAAACCCCAAGCAATGCTGTGATGAACATCCTTATGGACCTGGAGGAGAATTTCTTTATATATACATATATATACACATCTAAAAGAGTTTGTCACAGGTCATAGGGTGTATTTGTGCTTAATTTCAACAGAAAAGCTGCCAGATTGCTTTTCTGAGTGGTGGCACCAGTTTACACTCCCTCTAGCAGTGCCCAAAAGTTCCATCTTCCACATTCTCAGCTGCACTGACTATTATCTCTTTTCTGATATTGGTCATTCTAAGAGAGGAGCTTGGAGCCCTGGTAGTGCAATGGTTAAGTGCTTGGCTGCTAACAGAAAAGTTGGTGGTTCAAACCCACCCAGCAGCTTCATGGGAGAAAGACCTGGTGATTTGCTCCCATAAAGATTACAGCCTAACAAGCCTCATGGGGCTGTTCTGCTCTGTCACATGGGGTCGTTATGAATTGGAATGGACTTGAGGGAGCCTGACAACAACAACAGAGAGGAGCCTGGACTAGATGCAATAGGGCACCTCACAAATGCCATGAGAAAAGGGATGCTTTAGAAGAATTGTGCAGGAATGATCTGACTTGCAACACCAAAAGATGCAACATATATGTATTCTCTGAAGTTAGTGAGATATTTAGCATTACAAATGCAAGATGTTTTCCACAGGTACTTCTTTTTTGCACAAGTACCCCATTCAATTTTTGTTCCCACTCCCCATGTTAGTTTGTACTGACTTGGCCTGAAACATCATCTGACTTATCTGTGGCAGCCTTCACATGGTTTATAGAGGCAGGCAGGGAAGGAAGGTGGGGCTGCAAGATCAGAGTGTCCTGCTAAGCAGAAGCTCACAGCCTCACTAGATGTGCTGAGCCTCCCTCCCTGCCTTCCACAATCATCCTCGGTGGGTCATTTTTGTGGGATATTAAAGAGACAATAAGCAATCACAATTAATATTTGTAGAGTGCTTTTAGATAGATAGAGACAGATGCTGCTGAGTGGATTCCAACTCATGGCGACCTTACGTTCCAACAGAACAAAATGTTATCCTCATGATCACCTGCATGTTCGAGTCCATCATTGTAGCTATTGTGCCAATCCATCTCATCGAGGGTCTCCCTTGCCCTCACTGGTCCTCTACCTCACCAAACATGATTCTTCCTCCAGCGATTGACTCCTCCAGATATCGTGTCCAAAGCAAGTGAGTTTTACAATGTTCTGTTGTGATCCATAAAGTTTTCATTGTCTAATTTTCAAAACTAGATCCCCAGGCTTTTCTTCCTATTCTGTCTTATCCTGAAAGCTCCACTGCAATCTGCCCACTATGGGTGATCCTGCTGGTATTTGAAATACCACTGGCAAAGCTCCCAGTATCATAGCAACACATGAGCCACCACAACACTACAAACCGGCAGATGTGTGCTGAGTAAAGTACTTCAGGCCTTTGCTACTCAAAGTGTGGTCCTCAGACCAACAGCTTAGGTATCAGCTGGGATGGTGTTTGTTAGAAATGGGGAAATTTACAGCCCATCCCAGACCTGAAGGAGAATCTGCCTTTAACAACATTCTCCAAGGAAGTCTACACACATTAAGCTTTGAGAAGCACTGCTTCAGCCTTTGCCAGTTTCCCACAGATTGTTTTATTTAAACTCTTCCCATCACTGGTTTTCTTGGGCATGGTTATTATGGTCACTCCCACCTTACATGGGGAAGCTGAAGTGGAGTAGGTTAAGGTGACTAGACCATGAGTCCCCAGGACAGGCTTGTACAAACAGATCTCTAGTCTCTGCAGTTGCCTTGAAAGGTCATATTTTGTTTACATCCTCTTTTCCCCATGCTCCACTTTTCCTCATGCCAAAAGAAAAACACCCAGGTGGAGCTCATTCCTGAGCCAATCTGGAGGTGAGGCCTCTCAGCCTCATGCTCCTCAGGAATATAAATTGCCTGCTTGAGACCAAGAAGCACTCACGGCCATTCAGCCTCAACCCCTCTCCCTCAGCTTCTCTGCTCCTTTGAGTTAGGTTGCTTTTGGGTGCCAAGTGCCATGTTGACTCCTGTGACAGAGCAGAACTGCCCCATAGGGTTTTCTAGGCTGTAATCTTTAGGAGAGCAGATCCCCAGATCTTTCAGGTGGGTTCTAACCACCAAACTTCTGGTTAGTAGCTGAGCATTCTTTCCTGAATGTGGGATGGGAAGAGATACTAGCGAGCCCCTCCCTTGTGTGAAGTTTATTAGGGTCCATTTTTCTACTTAAAAGAAGGTTAAGCAGGTAGCTCAAGAGGTTTGTGGAGAAAATTCAGGGGGTCTGGAACTTGGATAGTAAAAAACATCTTTATTTTTACTAACCTATAAACAAACCTTAGCATTTCCTTCATTATAATTATAGGAAGCAAACCACAGTAGTATTGAAAGCACCTATGACTTTGTCATTAATAGAAATCACAGATCTTTCCATACTATAACTTGCATATCTTGAAATCTTCAATATTACTTTCATTATTAGACCCATGCTAGATCTTAATGTTTAGTGTATTAAAAAAGTTGCTATATTACAATTTTATTTTTTAATATGTTGATAATTGTAAATCAATAGAATGATTTCCTTTGTAATCTTGGTGGTAGAGTGGCTAAGTGTTTGGCTGCTATCCAAAAGGTCAGCAGTTCAAATCCACCAGCCACTCTTTGGAAACCCTACGAGGCAGTTCTACTCTGTCCTATAGAGTCATTATGAGTCAAAATCGACTCAATGGCAATGGGTTTGGTTTTAGTTTGGTTTGTAATCTAAGAATTTTATGAATTTAAAAACATTATTCCAAGAAAAAGGAGCCCTGGTGGCACAGCAGTTAAAGCGCTTAACCAAAAGTTTGGTGGTTTGAACCCACCAGCCACTTCACGGGAGAAAGCTATGGCAATCTGCTCCTGTAAAGAGCATAGCCTAGGAAGCACTACAGGGCAGTTCTACTCTGTCCTACAGGGTTGGTATGAGTAGGAACTGACTTGATGGCAGTGGGTTTTATCATTAGACAGAGTTCATAGTCTTCAATTGTAAAAGGACCATGTCAGATTCTGGTCCTCTGCAAGACTCCAACTAGCAGTTGGAATGCTCCAGTCTGTTTTTGGTTGTTTGGTTTCATTCTCATCGCTCCCCCTCCCCCAACCCATATTTGTTTTATATCTGTAATTTTTGGCAACATTACATATATTTGTCTTCGGGGCAAAACAAAGGGTTTCCTGAGAAGAATGCACCCCCTTGTACAGAACGAACCCCAAAGGACAACACGCATGACCCTTGCCATTTTTCTAGATCTCAACATTCAGAAGATTTCAATTAAAAATGCCATGTGCTGGACAGGGGACCATCAACCATAGCTTTCCCTTGTTACTCACCTTTCTGCAGGTTAATGTTACAATCTCAATTATAATCCACAAAGAAGCAGGAAGATGTTCAGCCTTAGAAAAGGAATACTCCTCCTTCTCATGCCAGGATCCTGAATCTGAAAGGGTACAGATTAGGAACCTAGACTATCCAGAGAAAATGGAAGCTCATACTTCTAAGCAAGCTGTAAGAGCTCTGCCTTTATAATTATTGATGTGCAGAGAAAAATCTAGATAGAGTAGGTGCAAAAAAGCAGGATACAAAATAAACCCAACCCAACTCATGGTGACCCTATAAGACAGAGTAGAACTGCTCCAAGGCTACAAATTTTTATGGGAGCAGGCTGCCACATCTTTCCCCCCGCAGAGCCACTGGGTGGGTTTGAACCGCTGACCTTTTGATTAGCAGCCAAGTGCTTAACTACTGCACCACCAGGATTCCTCTGATACAAAATAGGGTATATTATTACAGAGAGAAGGAGCAGGTAAGGGGGTAAGGCAGAGAAAAAAATTTGAGCATATATGGATCAAAATAATGTTGACTAATTCTAGGTAGTAGGATTATAGGGAATTTTCATTTTTGTATTCCTTATTCTAAAGTTTTTTTTTTGTTTGTTTTTTGCTATGAATGTGTATTGCTTTTCTTGTTAAAAAAAATAAGGCAATGCAGCTATTTTCATTTGTAAAAATCAAAATGTTAAGCGGCAATATTTCCTTGGAACCTTGCAGAGCCCTTTGACCACTTAGCTATGTTCTCACCTCTTGGGGAAGAGAATAAAGAGCAGAATGAAGAGTGGAGACATTTCATTTCTTTTCCCAAAAAGTCCTAATTCAAAGTGTTATACGATGGCCTTCATACAGTGGGTCAAATTGGGGCCTCCATTTTCTTAGTGAACCAGGCAACAGCCTGTGCATAGCTGTGATCAGTCAAGGTGAACTCCCTTCCTTCCTTCCTATTACACATTTATTCCATCTCAAATGGGTCAGCAGAGGACTTGGTGGTGGTGGTGGTGGGAAATTTTTCTTCCAGGTCTCCATACCTCCCCCTTCACATTAAAAAAATTTTTTTTTCTCTTACTATCCCCCATTTTTCTTCATTTTCTATTTTATCAGTGTCCTCAATTCCCCTTCCTGTGGCTTTCTCTCAGGTGTTTTAGATTCTTTAATAAAAAAAAAAAGTGCTCTTAAAATGAGTATTTTACTACAAGGGAGGGGAGGGGTGGGAATAAAAAAATAAATAAAACAAAATGAGTATTTTGAAAACTGTGGCTGTCTACGCCAGAGCTGAAACAAACACACATCCAAAGTTCTGGTTATTTTTGCGGCATGGTAAACCACCCCAAAACCTAGGAAGCCTGCAGGGAGGGACACAGAAGCAGGAGTAAGGAGCTGTGGGGCGCTGAGGAGGTAGGCGCCTAGGCTGTTCTTCCATTTTGCACGATTCTGTGCCTCAGATGAGTAGGGATGGCTCATCTCTCCTCCAGCTGGTTTGAGCTGGGCCCGCTTGGCTAGCTGGAGGGTCTGAGACAGCCCCACCCAATCCTGGCTGTTGGTTGGGAAGCTTTGGTTCTCCTCCAGTGGTCTGTCTGTCTCCACGTGTTCTCTCATTATTCAGTAACTCCTCTGCCCAGTGGCTAGTTTCCAAGCAGGTAAAAAATGGAAGTTTCAAGACTTCTTAAGGCCTAGGCACAAAGTCATGCAACACCACCTCCGCCTCATTCTATTGGTCAAAGCAAGTCACAGAGCCAGCCAAGAATCAAAGGGAGGGGAAGCAGATGTCACCTCTTGATGCCAGGGTGGCAAAATCACATTAGAAAAGGCTATGTGGGGTGGGAGGGATAAACTGTGGCCATCTTTAGAAGCAATGCCACACCCAATCTGCAGAATTCAAGACTAAAAAAAAAAAACCATGGTAGTTGGTATTAGCGAAAATAATAATATTCACCAGCCAGAAGGGATAATTTTTTTCTAATCTGCCTGACACTTTCACTTTCTGAATCAGCTCTTGTTTGCCTCTCATTTCCACTTTACATCACACTAGGCCAGAAAATCACAAGAGTGTGGCCCAATGAAAGAAGTCTTCGCATCACCCTTTGCCAGTATTTCAACCGTGGGGCTGCTCTCTCTGTCTCCGTCTTCCTGTGTTTGCGTTAAGAAGCAGTGTTCCCATAGGCTTACCCTCAGTTCTCTTTTCTCTGGTTTCGCACTCTTCCGGGGGATTTTACTCACTCCCTTGGCTTCAACCGCCATCTACACCCTGATGACTCCCATTTTAATCCTCAGCCCAGGGCTTTCTCTCCTGGGCTCCAGGCCTGAAATTCCAACTGCCTCTTGGACATCTCTATTTGGATGTTCCACAGGTAACCTCATCTTTACATGGCCTAAATGAAATTTGGCATTTTCTTCCTCTTTTTCAAAATCTACTCCCTTCTTATATTCCCTTCAGGTGCCCTGTCCATCTAGTGAATTGAGCCAGGAACTTGGTGGTCCTCCTTGACACTAACCTCTTCCTTATGCCCAACATCCAAATCACTCACCAAATCCTGCTAGCTCTTTATATCTCTACTCCATCCTCTGCATGCCTCTCACCATTTCCTTAGTTTAGGACAACATCATCTTTGCTGCCTGGATTACTATGAAAGCTGTCTAAGTGGTGTTAGACCCCTGCCCTCTGGTCCATTCTCCACACTGGCGTAGAATGAGTTTTCTAAACCATCATCCCTTGCTTAAAACTTGTCAGTAGTTTCTCATGTCCTCAGCATAAAAGTTCCATTCCTTAGCATGGCATACAAAGTCCCTTTAAGGTTCTGGGCTGCTTTCCTTAACAGGGTGAGCTCCTCATCTCACCTCTCAAATCTGTGATCTGGACAATTCAGACCATCCTGAATCCCTATGCTGTACTTCCTGCCTCCATCCCTTCATTTCCTCAGCTAAGGAATCAACCTGGGAAAGCTTTCCTTCACCCCTTGCTAGGTCCTCTCAGGACAATCTGGACACACTCTTAGCATTTACCAGACTCTTATTGTAATGGTGGAGTTTCTGGGTGGTGCAAGTAGTTAAGCACTGGGCTGCTTACAGGAAGGTTAACATTTGAGCCCACCCAGAGGAGCCTCAGTATAAAAGCCTGACAATCTACTTCTGAAAAACTTTCGAAAACCCTATGGAGCACAGTTCTACTCTGACATACATGAGGTCATCATGGGTTGGAATGGACTGGACAGCAAGTGGGGGGATTGTAATAGCCCTCACTGATTTGCTTCTCTCACTATCCTGGAAGCTTCTTGAGGACAAGGACTGTGTCTTTTATTATGGTTGTTTCCCAGGGTCTGGCCAGTGCTTGGCATATGGTGGGGCAATGAATGAATGAATGGTGATGATACCCATTGACTGTAATGAGCAAAGAGATAATGACTGGCAGGTGCAATGTCCTTTAATGTCCAAAACTGAACTGAGGGTCCCTTACATGTGAACTCCCTCTCCACTTCCTTCATTATTCCCATCTAAGGAGAAACTCTATGGGGGCAGTTCTACTCTGTCCTATAGGGTCGCTATGAGTCAGAATCGACTCGACGGCACCGGGTTACTGGGTTAAGGAGAAATCAGCACCATCAGCAAGAAGGGCCAGCATCCATCCGAGGTACTGCTCATTCTGCCCAAGGACTTTATTTTACTCACGCCCAAGATGACAGTTTTCCATGTGTGACCCAGAAATGTCTCTCCTTCTTCAACTTCCATTTCTACTCCTCAAATGTTGCTCTAGGTCAGGCTGTCATCAACTCTTGCTGGGATAAAAAATCTGTAGTCCCCCCCGCAGAAAGGTATAGAAGGAGCCACACTTGTGCCTGGGTATTTGTCTATATTCAGGCTCTAGCTCCTGTGGGTCTTCAGAGACAACCTACTTTATTTCCTCCATTCCAAAAATCTTAAGTGTCTAATATAGAACAGACATTGGATCAGAAAAAATGATTATGATATAGCCACCATCCTGAAGAGTATGGGCAGTATTGTAAAATACTACTTAGAATAAGACGTGGTGAGTGCTCCCCTCCCAGTATGGAGGTGTGGCAAAGTGGTATGGGAGCAGAGGAGCACAATCAATTCATCCTGGGGTTCTCAGGGTAAGTTTCAACAAGATGACAGTGAAACAAAGACCTTGAAAGCAAGGAAGGCAAAGGCGCCCTTCAAGGATAAAAATGTACCAAGCTACCGTGGCCTCCTGTAGCACTTTAAAGAAAATTCAGATCTCATACCATGGCCTGGAAACTCCTTCTGCCTCACTCACTCTGCAACTTTGTCACCTCCCGCTTTCCCCAAACCAAAACCAAATGAACAAAAGCATGAGCAACACGATGTTTACTGAGTGAGGAAGTGGCATAGAGACATGAAAATGCACATATTTGAGGAACAGCAAGTTGTTCGCTATAGCTGTGGGCAAGGGTTATGTCTGGGTAGGAGATGAGACTGGGAGGGTTCGGTGTGGGGGGGCGACTGTGAAGCTGTAACTGGAACGGCCTTTAATCTCCTAGGCAACTGGGCGTCATGGATCACTTTTATGCAGGGGCTGTCATGATAGGATCACGACTTTTAATAACTCATCCTGGTGGTAGAGTGGAGTTTGGACACTGGAAGGTATCTGGGGGCACCAGTGGTGGTTGGGGTGGGGGGGGACTGCAGATTTTTTATCCCAGCAAGAGTTGATGACAGCCTGACTTAGAGCAACATTTGAAGAGTAGAAATGAAGTTGAGGAAAGAGAGACATTTCTGAAGCAAAACTGCTGGGATTTGGGGACCAATGGATGCAGGGCTTTGAAGGAGAGGGTGAAGGCTGAATGGGAGAGGGGAGAGAGAAGTCCATACGGAAGGAGTAGAAAGAACAATTTTAGTTTTGGTTATGCTGAGTCTCAGGTATCTGAGGAACATCTTTCTCTGAATCTCCAGGAATTGTGTCACCACCACACTGTTCCTCCTACCCCTTTTCTCTTTTTTCTTCCCTGTTTTGAATCACTCCCACAAGTCATAAATGCTTACTGCTTCTCAGCATGCTGGGGCGCCATGCCAGCAAAGCCCCACATTCCTGAGGAAGGGATTGGGTTCAGGCCTGGAGGGACTGTGGCTACCCCAGGGCGGCAGCCCTCTGACAGGAAGGAAGGCAGGCCTGCTGGCTGGGCACAGATGGGAGCTTCCTCTGCTGCAGCAGGTGCTGAGGGCCAGCTGCTCCAGTCCCTCAGGCTCCGATCAACAGGATGGGACAGCCTGGGCGGAAGGAAGCCTGCAGGGAGGGACACCCCTGCAGACAGAAGAGGGGGTAGGGGAAGGTGGGAGGCAGGAAGAGCTGCTTGGACTGCTGAGCTGGCACCCCTCCAGCTGATCAGGAGAGGCAGTGACAGGAGGCCATTCAGTCCGCTTCCCCTCTGGCCTACTATTATTATTACTAGTATTGTCGTTGTCTAGCCTGGGCCTTTAGATATACTAGAAAGATTCATCCAAAGATGTTTATAGACTTGGCAGTTTCCAAAAATATTAATTCCCTTTCTAAACTCACCTTGTGGTTATTGGGAGAAAAAGGAAACTTGCATTATTTTTCCAGTTACACAGAGACGTCAGACAGCTCCCTCGAGGGGCTGTAATTTGTCTGGTGTTTAGCCTGCCCAAAAGAGGCGGTAAAATCTCTGGCTTGCTTTAAGCTCTGTAACCACTAACCCCTCTCCAACAACAGCTGCTGTGAGCAGGCACCAAAAGGGGACAAAAAAGGAACCAAAGCAGAGCCATGAGCTCCCGATCAGGAGGCCCCAGCTCTGGGCACAGCCGCAGCACCGACGAGGAAGGATTCCGTCAAGAAGGGCAGCCTGAATCCGACCGGCCTGGGAGGGGCTCTCTGTAGGCCTTGGCCGGGGGAGAGGTGGATCTACCTTTGAAACAGTTTGTAGACTGCAATTTTAACTTTCTCTACACCAAGGTCAAAACTCGATTCTGCAGCCCAGCGTCGAAGACAGGAAGGCTAAAGACTCGAGTCAACGGCTCCCCACACCCTATCGGTCCATTTCTCCAGACTTCGTGCCTCCCCATCCTCTCGGTTGCCTGGGAGGAAGGCTGGGCTACGCGGGCAGGGGCGGGTACTGAGGCCCGCGCTGCAGATTGGGCGGGATGGGGGGGAGTGCGCACCGGCGCGTGGGCGGGGAATGTAGGAGCAGGTGTCGCGCCCCAGTGACAGGGGCGCCCCCCGCCATTATGCTCCCCATGACTCCGCGAGGCAAAACCCGGCAAATGTTACAGAAATGGAGGTCGGTCGGTCACCAGGCTCTGCTTCTTCTCCAGACGTGCGGGACGGCACTTGCAAATGCAAATCCGTTGGCCTAAGTCCTTCGTGTTGCAGCCACCGCCTCCCTCACCCGTCGGCGTCCCGCCCACCTCGCAGCTGGCAGAGGTGGGGCCCGCGCCGAGGGCCGGGGCGGTGCCGGCACCCCTCCCCATCCCCCACGTGGGACCTGCCCTCAGCAGGGCTGGGCGCGCCGTCGCCTCGCCTCCCCGCTCGGCTTCCGCCCGCGGGCGGTACCCCGAGGCCGGGAGGGGGAGCGAGCGGCGGCAGTGGGTGGGCGAGGGGCGGGGGAGTTACTGAGTCAGGTGGCGGCGGGAGTTCCCCCTGACAAGGCCGAGAGAAAATGCTGCCGGGGATTGTGTACACGCTCCACTGACACAGGCTTCACGCTGCCGGGCAGCCGCTGATCACGCGTGGCCCCGCGAGCCCATTGGCCGGAGCCTCACACACCTTTGCTGTTGATTGGCCGGCCGCAGGCCCCGCCCCCGCCCCCGCCCGCGGCGCGAGGCAGGCGGAGTGGCTACCTGAATGGGGAGGGGGCAGACCGCGCGGAGCGCGGCGGCGGCGGGAGCGACGTCGAGTGTCTCTGGGCGCACGTCTGTGCCAGGCAGCCAAACAGCCTAGCAGCTAGTCAGCACGCCGGCGGCGGCCAGGCAGCCAACCATGCTCAACTTCGGTGCCTCTTTCCAGCAGGCTGCGGTAAGTCACCTCGGGATGCCCCTGCGTCGCCGTGACTGCGGGGGCCAGTGGGGACACGAACCCCGAGTCCCTGACATCAGCCACGCCTGAGAACGGGGCTGCAGCGGAGTCGTGGGGAGAGAAGGAGGTTCCTGCTTGCAGACTGTAGGGATTGGTGAGGCCGTGTGTGTTAGAGAGCGGGTCAGAAAAGGAGGACTGGGATCTGGAAATAAGAGAGGTCTTGCTCAGGGTGTAGTGAAGAGGAGAAGGGCAGCTCCGCAGGGACACCTAAGGAGACAGGTGACGAGGAGGATGACTGGAGGGGATGGAAGAGTGGGCAGGGGTCTGCTGCCCTGGCAGCGAGGATGGGGGAAGGTGTGAAAGTGGAGTCGGGAGTGGGGACGGAAGGAGGCCAGCCTGCTCGTGGCACAGGTGAGAGTTGCCCCCGCCTGGATCAGGAATGCGGGGTCTGGGTGGGAGGGGGCTGCTCGCGAGCATTTGAGGGGCGGGGTGTCCACGGAGAGGAGGGAGGGGGCTGCCCCTCTGGAGGGTCCGGACGGAGCTTGCAGGACAGGGGCTGTCCAGCTGTGTACCGCGGAGAGGGGCTGCTGAGCAGAGTTGGGATGGGGGCGGGGGTGCCGGCGTGGGCGCTGGGGATGGCACGCGGAACCGGGGACTGCCAAGGGAAGACGGGGAGTGGCCTCCCTCAGACGTGGGGAGGGGACTCCCCATCCCCGGCGGGGCAGGTGGCTGCCTTCAGAGTACCCCCTCGGAGGGGGCTGGAAGGTGGGAGGATGACCCCTTCGGCCGGGGGAGCTAGGGCTGCGAGACGCGGGGGCCGCGTGTCGAGGCGGGAGCCGCAGGCAATGAGGGCCACGCGTCTGGAGCCGGGCCTGTGGGGGCTGCACGTCTGGGAACCCATGGAGACGCGCGGCGGGCGGGGGCCGGAGCTGCCGGAAACGGCGGGGAGGGGGCGTCGCGTCTGCGGGAGAGAAGGGGTGGGCCCAGGTCCCGCGGGCTGGCGGCTGGCGTGGGCGGGAAGGGCTGAGGGCTCGACCGGGTCCCCGGGGGCTGCGGCCGGAACGAGGGCGGGGGCCGGGTTTCCGCGGGGACCCGGCTCCTCCTCCGGCAGCTGTGGCGGAGGCTGGGGGTGGGCTGGGAGCGGGTGCGCCGGGGGAGCTTCTCGTCCCCGAATGACCCAGCCCCAGCCTCCGCCAGGAGCGGGAGCGAAGCCCGGCCCCGCTGTCGGTTCCTAAGGGAACGGCGGCTCGCAGGGAGCTGGAAGGGGCGGGCGCCTCCCGGAGCCGGGCGGCCGCGGCCCCGCCCCTCCCCGAGAGTTCCAGCGCGCACTCCCGGGCGGTTGGCGGCGGCGCCCGCGGCCCCTCCCCGGGGCCGGCGCGAGGGCGGGGGCCGGCGGGCTCAGGAAGTAGGTGAAAGGTGACGGCGCGGCAATTCCCACTTCACGTTTCCAGCGCCGCCCGGAGCAGTCGCTGATCACGCTTTGTTCACATGCCTCGCCCCCTCCTCCCTCGCGCCGCCGCCCTTCGCGGGCCAGCCAATCCGGGCGCGGGCCGCCGGGCGGGCTGGCCAATGGCAGGGGCAGGGGCGTGGGGACGTGCGAGTGGCGAGGAATGTTCCCAGTGACTCACCCGCCAGCCTCTTTGAGGTTAGGGCGGCCCTATCCGTCAGTCCCCGCCAGCGAGGATCTCCCCCGCCGTCCGCCCCCGCCCCTCGTCTGCCTCCCGCGCCCGCGCCTCCACTTCCCTTTCCTGCCTCGCGGCCCACTCCCTTTCCTCCCCTCCCTGTTTCTCTTCCTGCCCTTCACGGCTCACACTCCCCTTCCCTCCTGCCTTTCTCTTTTTTTCTCTTTCTTTGCCTGGGCGTCTAGTGGAGGCTTTTACACATAGATGCGTTGTCCGTTGCCGCTTACATAAAGGCCTGCGCGGTTATGCAATTGCGCTGATTTTTCAAGAGCAGTGGCTCGTTTTCTTGGGATTTCAACACAAAATGATTATGCATCTTTTAAAACAAACATTGAGAGTAGTACCTTCCAAAGTAAAGAATTTTTTTCGGTATTTTTACACAATCTCTACGTTGACCAAAATAATCAACATTTTTTTAAATGGAAAATGGAAGGGGTGGTGGGTAGTACCATCTTTTAAAAATGCAATTTAAAGAGCTTTAATATAAAGTTATTAAATACTTGATAGAGGAGCTGTACAAATAATTACAAAGCATATGCTGTTATTTTTGTAATCAGTTTTTTTTAAAAAATGAAATAGATTGTCTTGAATGTTGCAGACTCCTTACAAGTCAGGGTTTTTGAAAATTACAAGTAGGATATTAAATGTTCTGATTATCCAGGTTTTTGGTATTATTGCATTCAGCTGGTTATAGTTAATGCATCGCAAACCACTGTATGAAGTAGAGCCAGTGGAAGGGAACACAAACATGAAGAGACTGAAGCTTGAGTAAAATGAAAATTTGGGATTTTTTTTAAAAACTCATTTGGCCTCCATTTAGCATAGATTAATTGAGTTATCGAGTCATTTTAGATTTCAAATAACCTAATATAACTTTAATATAACTTTAATTTGACAGAAACCCTGAAGATCTTTTATTCTGTTGATTTTATCCCAGAGTGCAAAGTGACTTTCCAAAGGTCATATGTAAGTCAACATGCCAGAGCCCTGTCTCGTACACTTTGCCTTTATAAGAAAGTTTTGAACTTTTTTTTTCTATTAGGAATTCATATTTAAAAGATCTGTTGTGCCTGTAGCATTGAAAAAGAACTTTTTTGCAGAGCCCTTCCCTTGTTAGTTTGTCACACCCCTGCTGCAGGTAGCTAGCTACTCTAGAAAGAAGATAAAGCACTTTTTTCTTTCTAAACCAAGTGCTTCTCTCTTTTGGATCACAAATGCAAGTTCCATGTATTGAAAATTTGGTCCTCTGTCTTCTTACTAGTAATAAGGTGTTGCTGTATATAAAGGATATCCGTGTTCAAGCCCAAAAATGAGGACGATTTCAATACCACTGCCATGAAGTCTGAGTCACCTGACAAGTATAGCCGAACTTTTGTCACTTTTAAAGTTTCAGAGTAGGGGTGAGAGAAGAAAATTGTCCTTTCAAATATTGACTTGGAAAGTTGAACAAATTGTAAAAAAAGAAAATATGTATCCATTCTTCTGTGTCATTTGGATGAAAAGAAATATGTGTATAAGCTTTACTGTTTGTTTATATAGGAGGAAAGAATGGAAATGATTGCTGAAAGGTCAAAAGAACACGTGTATTCCTGGAACAAAACTGCAGAGAAGAGTGATTTTGAAGCTGTGGAAGCACTTATGTCAATGAGCTGCAGTTGGAAATCCGATTTTAAGAAATACATTGAAAACAGACCCGTGACACCAGTGTCTGATATGTCAGAGGAAGAGAATCTGCTTCCGGGTACACCCGATTTTCATACAATCCCAGTTTTTGTAAGTATTATTGTTTTTCAGATGAATGTAAATTACAGAATTTCTAGTAATTTACACAGTGCATGCTACTTCAAATTTCTCTTGCTGATGCCTGTTTCTCTTCTCTTTAGTGTTTGACTCCACCTTACAGTCCTTCCGATTTTGAACCTTCTCAAATGTCAACTCTGATGGCGCCAGCGCCATCTACTGGACACTTCAAGTCATTCTCTGATACTTCCAAGCCTCACATTGCTGCACCTTTCAAAGAAGAAGAGAAGAGCCCAATACCAGCCCCAAAACTCCCTAAGGCTCAGGCAACAAGTGTGATTCGTCATACAGCTGATGCCCAGCTATGTAACCACCGGTCCTGCCCTGTGAAAGCAGCTGGCATCCTCAACTATCAGGACAATTCTTTTAGAAGAAGAACCCACCTAAATGTTGAAGCTGCAAGAAAAAATGTACCTTGTGCAGCTGTGTCACCAAACAGATCCAAATGTGAGCGAAACACTGTGGCAGATGTTGATGAGAAAGCACGCCCTGCACTTTATGACTTTTCTGTGCCTTCCTCAGAGACAGTCATCTGTAGATCTCAGCCAGCTCCCGTATCCCCACAGCAGAAGTCGGTGTTGGTCTCTCCACCTGCAGTTTCAACAGGGGGAGTACCTCCTATGCCGGTCATCTGCCAAATGGTCCCCCTCCCTGCAAATAACCCTGTTGTGACAACAGTCGTTCCCAGCACTCCACCCAGTCAGCCTCCAGCCGTCTGCCCACCTGTTGTGTTCATGGGCACTCAGGTGCCCAAAGGTGCTGTCATGTTTGTTGTTCCCCAGCCCGTTGTCCAGAACCCAAAGCCTCCAATGGTGAGCCCAAATGGCACCAGACTTTCTCCCATTGCCCCTGCTCCAGGCTTTTCCCCTTCTGCAGCGAAAGTCACTCCTCAGATTGACTCACTGAGGATAAGAAGTCATATCTGTAGCCACCCAGGATGTGGCAAGACGTACTTTAAAAGTTCTCATCTGAAGGCCCACATGAGAACGCATACAGGTACCAACTTTTTCTTATTTATGTCTTAGAAACTTAGATGAAGATTATTTGGCTTATGATCACAAATGTAAACCAGGCATGTTAAGGAAGAACTTGCCTTCTGAGCCAATTCAGTGGGTGATACTTACCAGTGCGAGATCCTCTAACCTCTCAAACGGTGATTCTCTGGATGTCTCACTAGTTACTTTAGTAATAAAGTGCCTTTGAGACCTTTGAACCATAATTGAAGTCAGAAAACTTTTTGGTTTTCGCTTTTTTTATTAAGAAAAGATTTTTGTAAATGCGATAGGGTAAAAGTTGAGAAAATTGAGCAATATGTATCTACCTAATACTTACTTGACAGTTTATTAATTTATTAGCTTTTATTGTTTTAAAATGCATGTTTTCTTATACGTTTAGGTATAACTGAACACAAATGCACAATAAAGATGATCTGAATTTCTTTGTTTCAGGAGAAAAACCTTTTAGCTGTAGCTGGAAAGGTTGTGAAAGGAGGTTTGCCCGTTCTGATGAACTGTCCAGACACAGACGAACCCACACAGGTGAAAAGAAATTTGCCTGTCCAATGTGTGATCGGCGGTTCATGAGGAGTGACCATTTGACCAAGCATGCCCGGCGCCATCTGTCAGCCAAGAAGCTACCAAACTGGCAAATGGAAGTGAGCAAGTTAAATGACATTGCTCTACCGCCAGCCTCTGCCCCCACGCAGTGACGGATCAGAAGGTGAAGAATCAAGATTAACTTTGGTCACAGCCAGAGGCCGGTGGCGATATAAAAAATGCTTCCACTGCAAGTCTGTGGCCCTCTAGTGTGGGCTGAAAGCAGAAGCCCCAGAGGCCCAGCCTGAATTAGATGACAGGAAGTGCTGAGGCCACAGGCAGGTCACAGAATGGCAGATTTCATTTCTTATCACATAAGAGAGATGGGAAAGTTTTATTCTTTTGAATATTTTTTGAAGGTTTCAGATGAGGTCAACACAGGTAGCACAGATTTTGAATTTGTGTGCACAATTTGTTACTTTACTTTTGCTGTTAATACTTCAGACCAACTTTTCAATGTGATTCTTCTAAAGCACTGGTTTCAAGAGTGTAGAGATTGGAAGTAAACCTTACGGTACAGAGATGGGAATGGAAAATTGGTTTGTATTATTACAAATATTGTCATCCTCTCCTAGAGTTATCTTGTTTACTATTCCTAGTCAATTTTGTGGACAGTGGTTAAAAATATCTAGAACTAGCATTTTTACACTATCACTGATATTTGGAATTGAGTGGCTGTATATTGCAAAAGAGGGCCCAAAGAATTGGAATCCTCATTAATTTAATTGCTTTGAGATGTAGCTACTTTTTTTTTTTTGCATTTTTGTTTTGAAAGTTTAACAAATGACTATATCTAGGCATTTTATTATGCTTTGAACTTTAGTTTGCCTGCAGTTTACTGTGTAGATTTGAAAATTGTATGCCAATATGTTTCTGTAGACTAAAATACAGTGCACTTTGTTTAGGAAAAAAAAAATCTGAATATGAAAATATATATTGTAAAAAAGGAATATCAAGAATGTTAGATAACTCCTTGAAAAAGATGACTTATGGGTAAAGTATCCTTATGTTACAAGGATATAACATGTGCTTAATTAGAAACTTTGTGAGCTTTATTCACAAATGGATAAAGGTTGTCTTGTTAATTTATAGGAGTTTGAAAGGGATGTGGAACTAGCTGAGTCGAAAAATTACTAGAGCATTCACTTTTGTTAACAGTATTTCTGTTATATTCTGTTGTATAGTGGATGATACACACAGAGGTAAAACGAGTAAATTGTTTAAAATATATAGTGAAAAATGTCACTCTGTCTTCCCATTTAATGTTTTTCTGTATATCGGGTTTAGATTTTCTGACATCAGAACTTTTACCCTTGGAAAACAAAAAAGAGTTTCTGCTTAATTAAAAAAAATCCTTGTGACTCTTAACAATTTTGCACAATATTTCTTTTGTTGTACTTTATATCTTGTTTACAATAAAGAATTCCATTTGGTATATATAATTGGTTGGTTGCATTTATTGAAGAGTCACTCTAACCTTGACATCAGTCACTTCAGGTACTGTCCAATGACTTAGCGTTTGAATTTGTCTAAGGGCCTCATTCAAATTTAGAATGTCAGGAGTGTGTGTTTAACATGTATCTATACATTTATTGGGATAATATGGGAGCCAGCCAGTTGTAAGAAGCCAATACATTTAAATTTTTAAAAATAATTTTTACCTTTTGGTGATTTGGGGTTGATATACAGCTCTGGCTCTCAGCAATACCTTGTTAAGTAACATTTAAGTTAAATGGGAGCACCACAGTGAGTAACTACAATGAATGAGACTGCTGTGGCAAATGAGAAGCCAGACCCATTACGTTGAGAATTAATTGCTCACCTCTAGAAGTTAAATTAACTCAGACCATTAAGAGACGCTTTAAATACGATAAACATACTGGCACTTAGGCTGCGTGAAAGGTAATCCATCTCTGAAGAGAAACACTTGGCTAGCCACTCCAGGAAGAACTAGGAGGGACGAGTCCCTGAAGAGAACATCGTGCTTGGTGAAGTAGAAGGTCAGCGAAAAAGAGAAAGACTTCCATCGAGTGGCTGTAACAATAGGCTCAAGCATAACAGCAGTGGCGAGGGTGGCACAGGACCGGGAAATGTTGGGGTCGCTATGAGTCAGAACCAACTCGGTGGCACCTAACAACAACTAGGAAGAACTAGGATCTGTAGGTGCTACTAGTTGTGTGGAATATGATTTTGTAGATTACTATTATAGTTTGCTTTGAAGGCCCCTTGTCATGACAGAACATTTTCCACAGTGCCCAAGCTTAACCTTTGATCTAGAGGCTGGCTCCCTGTTAAACACCGGTAAGAGGCCGTGTACTCACTTGGCACCACATGTAGGACCAGCATCTTGAGTCATTCTGTGCATCTGTTGCTACTTTTCTTGGAAACCTAACACCACCTAAGTATGACACGGCTGCTGGAGAAGGGGGGCCTTTCTATGCTCCTTGAGCATTGGGAACCTGCATCATCCTAATCTCCCCCAGGGTTCCTCTTGGTGGCAAGTCCCCAGAAGTGGGAATAGAGGAAGATGGCTGAGGTGTTCTCTCCCTGTCCCAATGCTCATTCCCCTGTAATGACAGGGCCAATGGAACTGTGCTGTCCCCTGCTGTGCTCTTCCCACTCCTAGTTGGCACCTGAGACTTTTCTGTAGCAATCTTATAAATCAGATAAAGGAAAAAGTTGCCTCAAAACGAGTAAACTTGCAGTATGTTAACAGGGTGTTAATGTAGCTTTAGCACTTTTAGTTGTCTGGTTTTATATTGAGTTGAACTATATGAAATTGCTGATATTCAACTGTCTTAACAGTGAAAATTTTTTAAATTTTTTATTGTGCTGTAAGTGAAAGTTTACAAGTCAAGTCAGTCTCTCACACAAAAACATATATACCTTGTTACATACTCCCAGTTGATCTCCCCCTAATGAGACAGCCCACTCCTTCCTTCCACTCTCTCTTTTTGTGTCCATTTTGCCAGCTTCTAACCCCCTCTACCCTCTCATCTAACCTCCAGGCAGGAGATGCCAACTTAGTCTCAAGTGTCCACCTAATCCAAGAAGCTCACTCCTCACCAGCATCCCTCTCCATCCCATTGTCCAGTCCAATCCCTGTCTGAACAGTTGGCTTTGGGAATGATTCCTGTCCTGGGCCAACAGAAGGTCTGGGGGCCATGACCACTTGGGTCCTTCTAGTCTCAGTCAGACCCTTAAGTCTGGTCTTTTTACAACAGTTTGAGCTCTGCATCCCACTGCTGTCCTGCTCCTTCAGGGGTTCTCTGTTGTGTTCCCTGTCGGGGCAGTCATCAGTTGTAGTCAGGCACCATCTAGTTCTTCTGGTCTCAGGCTGATGTAGTCTCTGGTTTATGTGGCCCTTTCTGTCTCTTGGGCTCGTAATTACCTTGTGTCCTTGGTGTTCTTCATTCTCCTTTGACCCAGGTGGGTTGAGACCAATTGATGCATCATAGATGGCCGCTTGCTAGCGTTTAAGTTAACAGTGAAATTTTTAAAGATACTTTTATATTTAGAGAAAGTTGCAATATAGTAAAGTTCTCACATGTCGGGCGACAGCCCCAGCAAGGAAATACCCTCACTGTTCGTGCCGGCAGATAATCCGAAGAACTGACACGTAGCCCTTTCCAGATTCATACGTTCAGGGAAACTTACTGACACAGGCAAGCAGCTGCTGTCCAGTGGTGGCTGGCTGGAGTATTTTCCACAACCACCCAGCAAGGGACCCAAGATTATGTACCATTCCAGCTGGGACCAAGGCTCATCGTTTTCTCCCACGTCCTTGGGCAGTCAGTGTTCTCAGGGACTTCACGTCCAGGCCTAGTGTTTTCCTTCTTGTTGCTAAGGCATTCTTCAGGCTTGGCCACTGGCCCAGTCGTGCCCCTCCTGGCCTTGTACCTTAGCCCAAGTCCATCCCAAATTCATCCCCAGCATGCCTCGGGGAAGAGCAAAGCTGATTCCATTAGGGAGGGGATGCATATAGCTGAATAGCATTACCCCACACCACATACCCTTCATTGAGCTTCTCCTTATGATAGAATGTAACTAGAGAACATTTATCAAAACTAAGAAATTAACCTGGTAAAATACTATTTAGGAAGGGTGGTGCAAAGGGTTAAGCGCTTTACCACTAGGCAAAAGGTTGGTGGTTCGAACCCACCCAAGGCGCCTTGGAAGATAGGCCTGGTGATCTGCTTCCAGAAGGCCACAGCCTTGGAAACCCTGTGGAGCAGTTCTACTCTGCACACATGTGGTTGGCATCAGTCATCACTGATTCGACAGCAACTAGAAACAGTACTATTAAGTAAAGCACTTACTCGGATTTCACCAGTTTTTCTACTAATTTTTTCTATTCCAGGAGCCAGTCTAGTATCTCACATTGCACCTAGTTGCCATGTCGCCATAGTCTCCTCCAATCTCTGATAGTTCCTCAGTTTTCCTTTGTCTTACTTTTGAAGAGTACTGGCCGGTTATTTTGTAGAATGCCCCTCAATTTGGATTTGTTTGAGGTTTTCTCATGATTAGATTGAGGTTACGCGTTATTGAGAAAGAGACCATGGAGGCGATATGCCTTTTCCAGTGCATCGTGTTAGGGAATGTTTAACAGAGGCGTAACTAAGGTATGGCAGGTACTGCACGTGCCCTGGGTGTGCTTGAGGAGGGGTGCTAATGAACAGTTTCTATTGGCCATCGTGGTTTCCATCGCCAGCTGTGAGAGATCATTCAACAATTTAAAACTAATTCCCATAGGCACTATTTTCCATAGACAGACCCCTGAGAATACATGATGTTGATCAGTATTACTGGCCATGTTAACCGTGATCACTGGGCTAAGGGGACGTCTGCTCAAATTCTCCACTGTAAATGCAGCATTTTTCCCTTTATAACTTAAGTATTTGGAGGGAGATATTTTAAGACCACGCAAATCACCTGTTTTTGCTTAAACTTTTGTCCACTCATTTCAGTGTCTGTTAGTGGATATTCCTGTAACAATTCTTACTGTGATGTGCTAATGGTAATTTCCTATTTTCCTCATTCTTATTACATTTATTTCCATAAGAAAGAGTTGTCACTTCTCCCCCTTTTATTTATTCAGCTATTTATTTACGTCATTATGGACTCGGGTATTTATGCCATCCTTTGGGCCTTTAGTGGCTCTTTCTGTATTCAACCATTTTTGATCAACAAAGATGGCAATTTCATGTGGTTCATCCTATCATTTCTCACAGGAATGGGGGCTGTTTGGTATTAGTGATTCAGCTTTTAAGAAGTTCTCTTTACCCTTGCTACCACTCCATCTAATCCATCATCTCTCACCTGAACCACTGCAACTTCTCCCTAATTGGTCTCCTCACCGCTAGTCTCACCATTCTACCACCCAGTCTACTCATCATAGTGTTTTGAAAATGCAAATCTGATCATGTCCCTTCCCTGTTTAAAACACATCGAAAGCTTCCTAACGCTCTCAGGATAAAGTCTAGATTCCTTCGCAGTGTCTAGAATAGTGCTGTCTAATAGAAATACAATTGAGGTACATATGTATCTTGGAATTTTCTAGTAGCCACATAAAAAAAGTAAAAAAAAAAAAGCAAAATTAATTTTCACTTTTTTTTTACTTAACTCAGTATATCCAAAATATTATCATTTTAACATATAATTGATATAAAATTGTTAATGAGATATTACATCTCTTTTGCACTAATCTTAGAACTCCAGTATGTAATATGGACTTAAGGAGCCCTGGTAAATCAGTGATTAAGCACCTGGCTGCTAATCAAAAGGTCATAAGTTGGAACCCACCAGCTGCTGGAGCAAGATGTGGCAATCTGCTTCCATTCCATAAAGATTAAAAAACTCATTGTCATCACAACAGAGTGCCCCCAGAGAGAGCTGGAGAAAAATGTAGAACAAAATTCTAACTCGCAAAAACAGACCAGACTTACTGGCCTGACAGAGACCGGAGAAACCCTGAGAGTATGGCCCCCGGACATCCTTTTAGCTCAGTAATGAAGTCAATCCTGAGGTTCACACTTCACCAAAGATTAGACAGGGCCATAAAACAAAACAAGACTAGAGGAGCACACCAGCCCAGGGGCAAGGACTAGAAAGCAGGAGGGGACAGGAAAGCTGGTAATAGGGAAACCAAGCCAAGAAGGGAGAGCGTTGACATGTTGTGGGGTTGTTAACCAATGTCATAAAGCAATATGTATACTGTTTAATGAGAAACTAGTTTGTTCCGTAAACCTTCCTCTAAAGTACAATAAAAAAAAAAAAAAACCGTTACCATCGAGTTGATTCTGACTCATAACGACCCTACAGGAGAGAGTGGAACTGCCCCAGAGGGTTTCCAAGGCTGTAAATCTTTATGAAAGCAGACTGCCACATCTTTCTCCTGTAGAGCAGCTGGTGGATTTGAACTGCCAGACTTTCAGTCAGCAACCAAGTGCTTAACCACTGCACTATCAGGGCACTCCTCTGAAGATATTACAGCCTTGGAAACCCAATGGGGTGGTTCTACCCTGTCCTGTAGGGTCACTATGAGTCAGAATCGACGGGACAGCAACTGGGTTTGGGTTTTTTATTTTTGTTTGCTTGTTTGTAATATATACTTACAGTATATCTCAATTGGGACTAGCCACATTCCAAGTGCTCAGTAGCCACATGTGGGTAGTGGCCACCGTAGGGGACTGAGCAGGTCTGAAAGGCCCTGTACCGTTATGCTTCTACCAGCCTCCCACACCACTTTCATCTTATTCTCTATATTGCTTCCAAGCTCTAAGCCTTCACACATGCTATTTCTTCTGCTAGGAATGTTTCCCTTGCCCTTTTACCTTGACATTTATGCAATCATAATAATCATTACCCTTTATCGAAATTGCTTAATGTCTGTCCTTTTTTCCTTGACTGTAAAAGTCCATGAGGACAAGGAACCGGTGGGTTTGGCTGACTGCCATATCACCAGCATCTAGCACAGTGCCCGCCGCGTAGTAGAGGCTCAACAAATATTGCCAAACAGAAAATCAAACCAAGAGGAAGTCTGTGAAATTTTAGGGAGGGAGAATAATTAGGACATTGTTACATAACATGCAGGATTCAGACAAAGGCTCTGAAAAGCTAAAGACTGCCTTTGTCTTATGCCCATCATTCTTTGCTGGCTGTGGAAGGACAATTTACCTCATCTTCCAAATGCAAAGTCTCAGGGCATTTAGGTCCTCTTGAATTCATTTTTAACAGGGCAGAGAAGAGATCGAAACAAGATGGACATACACAAGGCTCACCAAGGACCTCCATGTGGATCTAACTCCTCAGCCTGGGATGGCTGAGAAGGATCGCCTCAGCTATCATCCTCCCTTTCTGTTGGGAGGGCATTGAGTGTGAAGCAGCGGAGACTTACATCAAGAACACTGGACAGTCAGCAAAGCATAGGAGTTAGAGAAATCTTTTGAGAGATGACATCAAGAGATACCTTAAGGGAAGTCTTTATCTGAAATAGAGCTGTCTCACTGATTTTGTTGTGCTGCCGTAATCCAGTCCTGGTATTTCTCTAGCCAACTTAAGTTGAGTGTTAAGAAGAGAAACGACTTAGATTTGGTTCTCAAGCAGCACCATCTTGGATTTTCTACATAGCTAACTGTGCCCTGGAGAAGGTGTCAGAAAAGGTGAGGAAAAGAGCACTGATCAAATGAAAAGACCTGGGTTACACTGATAAACTAGTTTATTCCTTGGGAAAATTCCTTTATCATTCAGGGCCTCTGCATCCACCTTTAAAAATGGGGCTAAACACACTTCCCCTATTCAGCTCATAGAGCTGCTTACAAGCTCAAATATGCTGATGTATACAAAAGCCCTCGGAAAGCATAATATTCTGCATTTGTTGGCACTGTAATAGTACCCACGTCTGGGAATATACACATGGTGGTGAGTAGACTGGAATCCCTACCTAGGGTGGCAACCCACTTGGGTAAAGGAAAGCCACTTAGAGCTGGGATAATTAGAGAATTTTGATGACCAGTGTTCCCACACTTCTACCTACATATCAAATCATTTGAGTGACCCATTTACAGTAAATCCCATTGCAATGAAGCCAATCTAATGGGAAGGAAAGCACAGAGCATAAAGTCACGGCCTTGTGCTGAACATGGCTAAAGCATGGACACTCATCGTTTGGATACAAAGTACAAGTTTGGGCAGAATTATTATAGAAATATTCAACATATGACTGACTGAATTTGTCAGTTTACTGAGTTCCCTTTGATCTCTTTGTAATGACCCTGGCTTGAGTGAATTCTCCAAGCCAACTCATGATAATCCATGATAAAATGCCGCATATTAAATATTCTATGAGGCATGGGCTAAAAATAGTATTCAGGTACCTCCAGAGCTCTCCGAGTCAGAATCCCAGGGGAACAAGGGTCAGCATGAGTGAGAAGAACATCTTTCCCCCGGGAAATTATCAGGCCATACCTGGGTCTGTCCAGATAATGCAGTCTCCTCATATTGACAAACACGGAATTCCAAAGAAGCATAACTCTCTCAACTTTGGTTTCTTGTTCCAGCAGAAGAAATGAAACTCGTTTTAAACTCCTCCTGCCAATTGGCATTCTAACCTTGACGGAAATTTAGAAATTCATGGTTGTCTACTCGACAGATGCCAACAATCCTGGTTTGACCTTGACTGCCTGCCTTTACAGTGAGGTACTGAAAGACAGAAAATAACCCCAAAATACAAAAAAGATGATACCTTTTTTAAAATTTGCTTAGGATAATTTAATTTTTAATTCTCCATTGGTCAATGGAGGCATAGTCTAGATCTGGAGAAACCTAGATGAGATTCTGGGATGAAAATGAGAAGTAAAGAAATAACATGAGTGAGAAGTTAAGAAATAACATGAGTGCTCACTTCGGCAGCACATATACCAAAACTGGAATGGTACAGAGAAGATTAGCACTGCCCCTGCACAAGGATGACACAAAAATTCGTGAACCATTCCATATTTTTTTTAACTTGAGCTGTAAACTTTCACCTAAAGCACAATAAAAATAAAAAGAGTGAAAGAAAGAACATGAAGTGAAGAAGGATGACCCAGTGGTAGGCTTTGAGAGAAGTAGTTTTCTATTTCTCTGATTAAATTATCTAAGCCTTAAATATTGGTTTTAGAAAGGACCCTTCTAGTTTTCACAGTCTCACTGAAAAGATAAATGCAAGCATTGAATGTTTATCACCATGAGACAAAGTAAAACAGTGTGGCCTTGTGAAAGAAAACTTTTCCTGGGGTCATGGGACCTGTGTGCTGGGATCATCTCTATGTTGATAGACTGTAACCTGAGCAAAGTATTTATGGCCCTGTTTAATTATTTACAAAATGGGGATTATAATATTCATCCGATCTGCTTCCCAAGATTTAAATTTAGATTTAAAAACTAAAAGAAGTGCTATGAGGGCTACTTAGATACCAGTGGTAGGTATTGCATTGTTACAACTCAAATCAATCATTAAAATAGAAACAGCCCCCATAGGTGGGGCCAGCAATCTGATGTCATAGAAATTGACACATTGTGGTCCACGTTAGAAGGAAGGTCAAATTCCAAATGGTCACAGGATTGGGATGGAGCAATGTCTCCAAAATGGCCCCCAATGATTTTTGGTCCCTGGTATTCTTGCTCTTGTGTAATCTCCTCCCACACTGAGTAGGGCAGATCTGTGTAACCAATAGGATATTGCAGAAGTGACAGTGTGTGACTTCCAAGACTAGGTTATAAGAGACATTGTGGCTTCCAACCTGCTCTCTCCTGGATCACTTGCTCTGGGGGAAGCGAGCTGCCTTGTGAGGACACTCAAGCAGCGTTATGGGGAGAGCCACCTAATGAGAAACTAAGGCCATTTGCCGAGATGTTGACTGAGTGCAGGCAAGACCAGCCCTCAGTGTTGTTTTGTTTTGTTTGTGAAGAGGAGTCTGTTTTTCAGCTTTAAAGTGCTGACGATAGGACTTTTTTTTTCTTCATAGATGGTCAGTGTCTCAAGTGACAGAATAGAATTTATAAATTCTTCAAGACTGTTGTGCAAGCCAGAATGACAATTTATTACTTTATGGGGTGGGGGTAATTAGTTAAAATAAATTAACCACTGCAACAGGTAAATACAGAAAACAGAGGTTTACTATAACGAACACTGCTTCTCCTTCACCGATGTTCCTCAGAGCAGTGATTCAGGAATCTGGGCTTATTCCATCTTGTGGCTCCAGGGTTGGTTCCTTCTGGAGTCTCTGAAGGAGAATCCATTCCACGCCTCTCTCCGAGCTTCAGGTGGCTGCAAGTGATTCTTGGCACCCCTGGGCTTGTAGATGTGTTGTTTCAGCCTCTGCTTCTGTCTTACATGGTTTTCTCCCCTGTGTATCTTCCTGTGTCTTCTTTTCTACCTCCTATAAGGACACTCTTTATTGGATTTAGGGCCCACCCTAATCCAGGATGATCTCATCTCAAGATCCTGACTTTTTTATATCTGCAATTTTTCATCTGCAAAAATAAGGCCACATTCTGAGGTTCTGAGCGGACATGAATTTGGGGGGGGGGGCTCTAACTACTACAGGGGCATACCTGCACGCGTTGCACTACTTGTGCCCATTTTCCACCACTCAGACCTGAGTCACTCGGACACACCTAATTTAGAAATGTAATCTAGCCCAGAAGGACCAGGAAACAGGTTTACAGAACAGCTGCTAACCTCTCCCACATGGGGGAGGGTCCTTGTTCAGACCAGGAAGCTCAGGGTGATTCTTCCTTAGGCAAGACAAGATACACACTGACAACATCCTATGTCTGTTCCCCATTCTCTTTGGCAAACATTGGCTGACCTGCCCACACATAAACCTGCTGCCAAGCTCATTGCTGTTGAGTTGATTTCGACTCATGGCAACACCACGTGTTTCAGAGTAGAACTGTGCTCCATAAGGTTTTCAATGGCTGTAATCTTAAGGAAGAAGATCCCCAGGCCTTTTTTCCATAGCTCCATAATTCCCCAACACCTTTGATACAGTTCTCTTGACTTCATACTATCATTGGTGGAATGTGTACTTGCTTTTCCAGGGCTATGCATACTATCTGACACATAGCGGGCATTCGTGTTTGTTAAATGAATGGATGAAAACTAAAAAAAGTAATACAAATACAAAGAAATATCACATCTTAAAAAAAAAGGGAACTACAGAAATTGGACATTAAAAATACCTAGTTTTCTGGAACACAATTTGGCAATATTTATTAAGTGCCTGGAAAATGTTCATGTATTTAATTCAGGAATGTCTAGGTCTAGAAATTTATCCTAAGGAAATACATAAATGTGTGAAGGGGTTGCGTCCAAGAATGTTGGCCACACATTATTTAAAATGGAAAATGTTGAAAACAACCTAAATCATCACTCAGGGCTTTTTGTTACCAGCAACAGAAACTATGAGGCAATTGAAAACACCGTGGCTTGGGTCAGGTGCACCTTAGTCCTCAGGGTGACATCTTTCCTTTTCAACACTTTATAGAGGTCCTTTGCAGCAGATTTGCTCAATGCAATGTGTCTTTTGATTTCTTGACTGCTGCTTCCCTGGGTGTTGATTGTAGATCCAAGTAAAACGAAATCCTTGACAACTTCGATCTTTTCTCCATTTATTACGACGTGGCTTATTGGTCCAGTTGTGAGGATTTTTATAATTAGAAAACAAGTTATGCAGAGACTCTCCAGAGACTAAAAGTGAGCAAATCAGTAATGTGAAGTGAGACACTTTAATAACAAGCTCTTTGGGAGTGCCCAGAGCTTCACTGAAGGAGAGAACTGATGGCTCTTCAGATGGTGAGCATCTCCCTAAATCTTAAAGAGCTGAGGAGATGCGGGTCAGAGCTAACTTAGATTTTCCTATGTTCTCCATGCACATCACCTTGTCAACCTCACATTGAGGAGGGATGTTAGGTAGGAACAGACCTGAGGGGTAGTGTAGGCTTGTGTGTTATTAGTTACTGTCTAGTTGATTCCAACTCCTGGTGACCCCATGCGTGCAGGGTAGAACTGCTCCATGGGGTTTTCAAGGCTGTGACCTATCAAAAGCAGATCACCAGGCTTGTCTTCTGAGGTGTCTTTGGGTGCGTTTGAACCACGATGCTTTCAGCTAGTAGTTGAGCGTTTAACCATGTGTGCCACACAGGGAATCCTCATTTAATACAGGACACACCGTAAATATCAATACCTGGGGTGGCCTTGGTGGTGAGGTTGCACGGCCAGTTTGAGAGCTAAGGTTTTGATGTAGGAATGGGGGTGAATAAACTAATTGCTCCAATATAAGTCCCAGGCATTTTCCAAACCAATCCAGAGGGATGGGCCCCTGTCTAGGGAGCCTTTGGTATGAGCAAAAAAGGCTGAGCTTTCAGGAAACAGAGTTTAAAAGACACAAAACAAACAAAAAACAGCTAAAAGCAAAAAACGAGGCAAAATTAAAAGTAGCATAAGGATATGTAGCCAAAGGCTATGGACCTTAAAATTAAAGAAGAGGAAAGAAACACTTGTTGAACTCTACAATGTGCCAGACACTGGGCTAAGCATTTAAAAAAAAAAAAGTCGTGTTTATCTCCTTTTAGAAGGTGGCCACAATGCAGTTCAGGCCCTTGGCATGAGGGATTCCCCAAACAAATACCCACTTAGCAAAACTTTCCTTTCTAAGGGCTTCTGAATTCTGACCAATACAATTAATTATTTTTGTCAGACTACAAAACTGGTGAGGTCTCCAGAAGGAGTATGTGAAACATAATTGCTCTGTTCACATCAATCAGAGCTGCTTACTCAAAAATGCAGATTTCAAAGGTCAGCTCAACTGGACTGGACCAAAAACAAAGAAGTTTCCTGAATAAACTAAATGCTTCGAAGGTTGGCAGAGCAAGGGCAGGGGTTTGGGGACTATGGCTTCAGGGGACATCCAAATCAATTGGCAAAATAAATTCTATTAAGAAAACATTCTGCACCCCACTTTGAAGTGTGGCGTCTGGGATCTTAAATGCTAACAAGTGGCCATCTAAGATGCATCAATTGGTCTCAACCCACCTGGGTCAAAGGAAAATGAAGAACACCAAGGCCACAAGATAATTATGAGCCCAAGAGACAGAAAGGACCACATGAACTAGAGACTTAAGTCACCCTGAGACCAGAGGAACTAGATGGTGCCCAGCCACAATTGATGACTGCCCTGACAGGGAGCACAACAGAGAACCCCTGAGGGAGCAGGAGAACAGTTGGATGCAGACCCCAAATTCTCATAAAAAGACCAGACTCAATGGTCTGGCTGAGACTAGAAGAATCCTGGCGGTCATGGTCCCCAAACCTTCTGTTGGCCCAGGATAGGAAACATTCCCAAAGACAACTCATCAGACATGGAATGGACTGGACAATGGGTTGGAGAGAGATGCTGATGAGGAGTGAGCTACTTGTATCAGGTGGACACTTGAGACTGTGTTGGCATCTCCTGTCTGAAAGGGAGATGAGAGGTTAGAGAGGGTTAGAAACTGGCAAAACGGTCACGAAAGGAGAGACTGGAAGGAGGGAGCGGGCTGACCCATTAGGGGAAGAGTAAATGGGAGTATGTAGTAAGGTGTATATAAGTTTATAAGTGAGAGACTGACTTGATTTGTAAACTTTCACTTAAAGCACAATAAAAATTATTTAAAAAAAAATGCAGATTTCTAGGTGTACTAAATCCACTAAATGCTCTGGGACTGGGCCTAGGGGTCTGCTTTGTAAGTCACTCCCTGGGTGAGTCTTAAGCACAGTCAGGTTTGAGAACCAGGTGGCCAGCTGCCTTCTCCCACATCTGTCAGGTACAGCCAGAGCAAAGGCGATGACTCAGACGACCTTGGCCCTGGCCTAGTTCAGCCACTCAGTAAGCATGTGGCCTTGAGCACCCGATCCGCCTCTTTGCACTGTGGACAGGTGAACAAAACCCCTGTACTTCCCTGCAAGGTTGTAGGGAGGACAAATGAGATAACAGAGATACGGAAATGAAGGCATGATGAAAATCAACCACTCGCTGCAAATGTGAGGCAGTGTGACCGCATTGGATAACTTCATTGGTCAGGAAGGCTCAGAACCCCACTTCCTGAGGGGAACTGGGTGAGTTTTGTGGGGAAATGTAGGGAAGGCCAGGGAGCATGAGGGGAGGTGGCCAGAGGCTGTACTGCTTTAACAGACGAGAGCCAATCCAGGAAGGGTGAACGGTTTCTCCTGGCAAGGATGGATGGCGGCTTTGTGTGGTTTCATCAGGGTGAAACCACCGAGAGTTCCTGTGGCCTTTCTTGAGGCTGACCCCGGCACCACCCTCCTGGCACAGGGTGGTGGGACTGTCTGCAAGAGCTGAGGTTGGTTCCTATCCCTGTCAAATTCCAGTCCTGAGAGCCAAACCTGGTTGTTCTGGCAGTGTGTTGGAGAGAAAAGTGACTACAGGGTGGTCCTGCTAGGCTTTGGGCCAGTGCTGGGAAAGCGGGGTGGAGGGACTGCTTAAATGTGGCTGAGCCATAGTGCAGGGCAAAGGGAGGTAGGTGAAAGGAGTGAATGGCGAGATGCAGGCCCCAAGCAATTGAGTCCAGGAGGCCTTGCCCTGGTCTAGGCAAGCCTGAGCCCTCCAGGAGACCCTTCCTCTTCAACCTAGCTCGTCACCCCACCCCAAATGATGATGAAGTTGTTATTGTGTGCCGTTGAATTGTTTCTGATTCATAGCAACCCTATAGAACAGAGTAGAACAGTCCCATAGGGTTTCCTAGGCTGTAAATATTTACAGAGCAGATCGCCAGGTCTTTTCTCCCACAGAGCCACTGATGGGTTCGAACCTTGACCTTGGTTAGCAGCCCTGTGCTTAACCATTGCATCACTAGGGCTCCTTGATGGCGAAGAAGCCTTTGGTATTCACCCTCCCACCCACCCATCCACCCATCCACCCATCCATCCATTAAATAATTACTGAGCACTTACCAGTCATAGACCCTGAGCCAGGCTCCAGCAAGACAGCAGTGAACAACACACCATTCTTGTTTGGTGGCAAAATGGTTAAACACTCAGCAGCTAACCTAAAAGCTGGCAATTTGAACCCACCCAGCAGCTCTGCAGAAGAAAGACCTGATGATTGCTTCTGTAAAGATTATAATAGAAAGCTCTGTGGAGGCAGTTCTACTCTGTCACATGGGGTGGCTATGAGTTGCAATCAACTCAATGGCACCTAACAACAACGCAGGCTAGTAATTCTTACCTTTTAGTTTGTATCTAAATCCCTGAGGAGCTTGTTAAAAATGCTGATTCCTGAGCCCCAGCCACTGTGATTCTGGTTCAGTAGGGCTGGAATGGGGAGGAGGAATCTGCATGTTAACAAGCATCTCAGTGGATCTTCCACCCACGTGTGGCAAAACACTGCTCTGGTCTCAAACCCTTTTGAGAAGAACATGGTGAGATGCAAACTTTGAGAATGTCACTAGTTTCCTGCTGACCACCTGGGGAGTTAGCTTTGGAGCAGGAAAGAAAGGGTTAACCCTGGTGAATGAGGGTGGTTGTAGGAAGTTGCAGAAGTGTTTTCTTGTTGTCGGAAAACTCATTTTGTTCCAGGAGGGCTCCTTTGCCAGCCAGCCCTCCCTCTTCCTTGGGTGTGCTGATTCTCAGCACCCTGTGAGGTGAGATGTTTTGCCTGGCACCATGGCTCACATGGGCTGGATTTCCCTGTGCTTTGTAACTGTCTGCAGCTGGCCCTGACTAGTGCCTGTGGTTTTTTTTCCTGGACATCTTGTTCCTTGATGATTTTCTGTTCTGGTTTATGGCAAACTGTGAGACTGAGCAATTTTGCAATTCCCACCCATTCTAGAATTTTAAGCCTATCTCTTTTCAGACTCAAAAAACTATTGTGATTAATCCTACCCACCCTCAAAACCATTTTAAGGTAGGGTCTAGATCAGGAAGGTTATTAAAATACACACAATACAATCAGGACTCTATTTCCCCCAGGTTTTATAATTTCAAATAAAAATTAATTATTTAAATGGAAACAAAACCGTTTTTCTTCCGAGTCTGGAGGAAAATAGATTTATCAAGTTCTTGAGTCTTGTGCGCAGAAAAAATTTGGATATGATTTTTACTGTGTCTGGGCAAAAGTCTCCAAGCACTTCAGTTATTTTTAAGAGTTTTTCTAATACTTAAAAAAAAATGGGTGGTCTCCACCCAAGTTCATTGTAGCGTTGTTCACAATAGCAAAAAGATGGAAACAACCTAGGTGCCCATCAACAGATGAATGGATAAACAAACTGTGGTACATACACACGATGGAGTTCTATGCAATGATGTTACCAGACCTCCAGGTCTCGCTTGGCCTCACACTGAGGCATGACCTGTGGGGTGAAAGAGAAAGAAGAAAACCTTTATTTGATTGGCCAAGCAAAGGAACTCCTCATGAACTGCATTGCCAAGATGGCTCTCTGATCGGCAAACACAGGGGTTTATACATGGAGAGGAAACAGACTAGGGGTGGGCTCTCCTTCAGGGCATGTCCAGGGGCGTGGTTCATCAGGATTGGTGAATAGCTCCTATAATGCTGCTGATACCATCGAGTTGGCGCAGTTGCACTGGGGCCATGATGGAGGGGAAATGGTGGCTTAGCTCCATCCAACGACCATTCAGCAGTTTCCCACCTCCCCTGCCATCTGGTGGTTTCCCGCCTCATTACCCCCTTTTCTTTTCAGGATTTGGATTCTGTATAAGGTCCAAATCCTGGGCCAGATGGGGACTTGGGCCAAGGTCATTCTTCTGTAACTACTTCATGCTGGCTAGGGGCACTGGCGTAGAACTGGGCTCTGGCTGTAGCCATTTCGGGGGAGATGGGGCGATATCCCTGTTGTAACATCATCTGAAGATGGAACCTGGAAGAAACAAACTGTATTAAAAGGTTAAACAAACAAGGCCCGAATACAAGCAACAGGATGACTGTGATCAAGGATCCTAGAAGGGGAAGAAACCATGTTAAGCTTGGAATTGCAGCCTTTACTGTATGCCAGATATCTTCTGAAGTTGGGCCTTGGTTGCTGACAGGCAGTCATTGAGCCCAGCAAGAAACTAGCACCAAGTCATACAAAACCAGGAAATAACTGCCAGTAAGGCTAAAACAACCTGCACAGCCACCAAGGGATGGCAATCAACTGGCACAATTGCCTACGTTACCTGTTTTCTCTTAAACAGCCACTTTAAATCCTCTAGAGGTCGAGTCTCCCAACTATCACTGCCCTTCCGGTTCTTACTGTTTTGCAGGGTTTGTTGGTCGATATTGGGAATGGGAGCGGTTTGATGCAAGAGTGGTAGACCCACGCTCCCTTTCTGGTGATCTTGACTGCAGTGGGAGGTTGACATCAACAGCTCAAAAGGTCTCTTCCATTTTTCTGCCAGGTCTGCAGTGTTCCAGGTCTTGACATATGTCCAGCTACCAGGCTTTGAAACGTGGAAAAGGACTTTGGGTTGTGGAAGAATCTGCCACGTTGAGTACCTTAAGTTGGGTTCGAAGTGCAACTCTAATCCTGAACAGAGCCAAAGGAAGAGCCTTAACCCACATAAATTTGGTCTCCTGGCTAAGTTTGGCCAGATGGGTTTTAATAGTCCAGTTCATTCTTTCTACTTTTCCACTGGATTGGGGTCTCCATGCGCTGTGAAGACGCCACTTAACCCCAGCTGTCAGGCTACAGGTTGTGTGACCTGGGCAGTAAAGTGTGTTCCATTGTCACTCCTGATGGTTTGAGGAAGGCCAAACCTGGGGGTGATGTCTTTCAGCAGTCTTTTGGCAACTTCTGTGGCTTTTTCTGTCCTGAAGGGGAATGCTTCGACCCAATTGGAAAAGGTGTCTACAAACACCAGCAGATGCCTGTAATTACCTGGAGCCCGGGGCATCTCAGCGAAGTCTATCTGCCAATCTTCTCCTGAAATCTATCCTTCGTACTGGGTCCCCTCTGGCGCTGCTGAAAAGGTCTTGGGGTTGTTTTTCTGATAGGTGACACATTGTCTAGTAACGTCTCTGATAATAGCCTGCAAATTCCGGCCAACAAAATGCACTTTGCCCAAGCATACATCGCTTCCCGCCCGTAGGTGGCCTCATGTAGGTGCTTTAGGATGCCAGGGATCCTGTGTTGTAGGATGACTAGCCTCCCATCCCTTGTGCAGAATCACTTATCCTTTTTCTGGAGCTGCCACTGATCAGCCACATAAAGGTCTTTTTCACTGTAACCAGGGTCTTCCATGACTTGTGGCAAGCTAGGGTGTGGAAAGAGGGCGGCAACTACCACTGGGGTCATTGTTCTTGCCTCCCGCTTGGCCTCTAAGTTGGCCCTTTGGTTTCCTTGGGCCCACACTGTATCTTCCTGCTGATGTTCCTTGCAGTGTACGACAGCCAGAGCGGCAGGGAGTAACACCACTTCAAGAAGTTGTCAAATCCGTTGGCCGTGTTTGATTTCTTTACCCGCCAAATTCAAAAGCCCCCTCTGTTTCCACAAAGCCCTGTGGGCATGTAAAACTGAAAATACGTACTTCGAGTCTGTGTAAATGGTCACTCGCTTGGACTCGGGCCAGTCACCCAGCCTGGATCATCACAACCAGCTCAGCCTTTTGGGCCAAGGTTCTGCTGCGGAGAGCATTCACTTTGAGGACGTCGGTGCAGCTGACAATTGTGTAGCCAACCCTCCATTGCCCACCGTTTATGAGGGTGCTCCCATCCATGAAGATCTCTAAGTCAGTGTCTTCTAGAGGTTGATCTTGTAGGTCTGGGCGGCTGACATAGACCAGGCCCACCGTCTGGACACGGTCATGGTGGACGAGGTCTCCCAGGGGCAGAGTGGGGAGAAGGGTGGCCGAATTTAGAGCAACAGCAGATTGGACCAGCATGTTGGGATTATCGATCAGAGGTGCCTGGTATTGAGTTAGTCAGCTTTGGGATAGCCAGCGTTTCCCCCTCTGTTCTGGTATAGTGAATACAGAATGAGGGACATGAACTCAAATAGTTTGGCCGAAGGTTAGCTTTCTGTCTGCCTTCAGGATCTGTACATTGGCTGCTACCGCTTTAAGGCATGCTGGCCACCCATGGGTGACTGGGTCCATTGTCTTGGAGAAGTAAGCTACTGGTTGCCTCCAGGAGCCCAAATTTTGGATGAGGACTGAATGTGTAGCTCCAGTATCAACTAAAAATTGAGTAGGTTTTCCCTTCACATTCATTATAATCAGAGGTTCAGGTGGAGGTCCTGCCCCTGGTCCACTCTAGTCAGTCTTCTTCCAGAGGGAGGACTGGCATTTGAGTTATTCCTTGCCTGCTCTTTTTCTTGGGACACTCTCTTTTCTAGCGGCCTCTTCCTTACAATATGCACACTGGTTCCTTTCCAGTGGGAGCCAGGGTTGGGCTTTTCTAGGGCCCATGGGTCTTCTCTTTTGGGGGGACTAGCCTGTACTGCTGCTGCTAGTACGGCAACCCGCTTCTTTCTGTCTTTGTCTTCTCCGTTGTTATAGGCCTTGAATGCCATCTCGACTAGGCATCCGCTATTCATAGTTACTGTCCCCTCTATCTTATGAACTTTTTTCCCAAAGTCTGGGGCACATTGTCCTATAAAAATACTATTGACCATCTGAGCGTTTGCTGGGTCCACTGGATCCTGATCAGTGTATTGTCTAAAGACTCTATAAATCCTTTTGAGGAATACTGAAGGATCCTTATCTTTATGCTGTTTAATTTCATATACGTTATTCCAATTTAAGAGCTTAGGTACTCCATTTTTAAGACCCACTGTCCCGACAGCTGGCGAGTGTACTGTACTCTGCTGTGCGATTGTGATCCCAGTGGGAGTCTCGAAGGGGGAAGGTGTCATCAACTGCATCTCTGGTTGGCTGAACATCATGTTGTCTCTGGGCCTCCTCTCCATCCCTGTCTAGGACCATCTACCTCTCCTCTGGGGAGAGGGGGTGCTTAAGAGAGATTGACAGTCTGCCCATGAGGGATCAAAAGAGTTAAGGATCATAGCAAACATTTCATACATTTTTATGGAGTCTTTGAGATATCCCGGGGTGTAATTCTTCCAGTTACTCAGGTCCACTGTACTGAAGGGAACATGAACCCAAACTAGGCCCCTGTCCACCACTGGGGCTTGGTGGAGGGGATGCTGGCTAGAGGCTGGCCCTCCCTGTTGGCTCTGTCTGGACTTCACAGCATCCTGGGCCATATTTGTCCCTTGATAGAGTGACCCCCCCATGTTTGTGGTGGTGACAAGGGAAGATCTCCAAGACGTTTGGAAGGCCCTACTTTACTATTCAGGTCTCCACACCTCCACCCCCGACTCCTCCCAGGTTCCGGGAAAGGATGGTCGCTGAGAAGGGGGGGCAGGAGTGCACTCCCCTGTACCCCCTGCCAGCCTCCTTCCGCTCCCCTGGTTACCCCTTCCCCACCAGGTGCAGATCCAGAAGGGTGGCCATGCGCAATGCTGGAGGATGTCGCAGCAGCTGGGACAAGAGCAGGAAAAGGAGGGTAAGGTGGAGGAGGCCCGTGGTGGCTCCAGGGGGTCAAAAGGGTGGTCAGCCACTAGCACTGGCGGCGGCACGGCAGGCTTTTCTTTTTCTTTTGTACATAGATTTTACAAGACTTCTGACTTTGCTTATCATTATACAATGACATGAAGCCTTCCACATAATGGTTTTCATCCCACTGGCTCGCCAAAATATGTTACCGGACTTTCAGGTCTGCTAAGCCAGACACTGAGGCTCCAACCAGACAAAACCGAAGGAAGAAAAACTTCTTTTGGTTGGTCAAGCAAAGAAGCTCATCGGGACCTGCGTGACCAAGGTGGCTCTCTGATCGGCAGGCACGGAGGTTTATATACGGGGAGAAAACAGACTAGGGGCGGGCTCTTCTTCAGGCATGTTTCAGGGGGGTGGTCCATCAGGATTGGTGGGCAGTTCCTGTGACAATGCCGACATCATCATCATCGTGTAGGCGCAGTGGTGCTAGGGCCCTGACGGAGGGTAAATAGCCGGGCTGCCCTCCGGCTGTTTCCCGTCTCCCTTGCCAGTGGTTTCCTGCCTCAGTGATTAAAGAACAGTAATGAATCAGCTAGGCATCTCACAACATGGATGAATCTGGAGGGCATTATACTGAGTGAAATGTCAATCACAAAAGGACAAATAATGTATGAGACCACTGCTTTAAAAACTCATGAAAAGGTTTACACACAAAAAGAAACGATCTTTGATGGTTACAGGTAGGGAAGGGGTGAAGATGGAAAAACACTAAATAAACAATAGATAAGTGGTAACTTTGGTGAAGGGTAAGACAGTACACAATACTGGGGAAGCCTGCACAACTTGTCCAAGACAAGGTTATGGAAGCTCTGTAGACACATCCAAACTCCCTGAGGAACCGAATTACTGGGCTGAGGGCTGTGGGACCGTGGTGTCAGGGAACATCTAGCTCAATTGGCATAACATAATTTATAAAGAAAATGTTCTACATTCTACTTTGGTGAGTAGTGTCTAGGATCTTAAAATCTTGTGAGCAGCCATCTATGATACCCCACTGGGGTCTCACCCTGTCTGGAGCAAGGGAAAATGAAGAAAACCAAATACACAAGAGATAGATTAGTCCAAAGGACTAATGACCCACAACTACCACAGCCTCCACCAGACTGAGTCCAGCACGACTAGATAGTGCATGGCTACCACCACTGACTGCTCTGACAGGGATCACAATAGAGGGTCCCAGACACAGCTGGAGAAAAATGTAGAACAGAGTTCTAACTCACAAAAAAAGACCACATTTTCGGGCCTGACAGAGACTGGAGAAGCACTGAGAGTATGTCCCCCCAGACACCCTTTTAGCTCAGTAATGAAGTCACTACTGAAGTTCACCCTTAAAAAGGCCCAAAAAACAAAACAAGACTAAAGGGGCACACCAGCCCAGGGGCAAGGACTACAAGGCAGGAGGGGACAGGAAAGTTGGTAATAGGGAACCCAAGGTCAAGAAGTAGAGACTGTTGACATGTTGTGGGGTTGTTAACCAATGTCACAAAACAATATGTGTACTAATTGTTTAATGAGAATCTAGTTTGTTCTGCAAACCTTCATCTAAAGTACAACTAAAAAGAATGTTTATAAGGAGATACTTTATACTTTGAACTAGGTAAGCACTTAGAGCCTCCCGCCTGTTGGCCTGTCCTATAGATTCCAGACATACCAACCCCAACAATTGCATAAACCAATTCCTTGAAATACACACATGTATACAAAGAGAGGAAAAAAAAAAAAAAAAGGTGGTCTCTGAAAAGGTTCGGAAAAAAAAAAAGTGAAGCTCCTATATTCTAGAATGGCTCAGATAATTTGTTGAGTCCTGGGAAAAACAGCACTGGCATAGTTTGCAATAGTTTGGAAACAACTGGAAATAAATCAGAGTAGTTCAATGTTCAGGCCCTGCCCTCAGGCTGCCTGGGCTCCCCTGAGGCTCCACCACTTATTGTGTGGCTGTGGGCAAGCTTTCTAATTTCTGAAATACTGTTTCCTGATCAGTAAAATGGGGGTAGGAGGACCACCTTATAGGTCCATTGTAGTTGTTGTTTTTGACTCATAGCAACCTCATGTGGTAGAGTGGAACCACCCCATACGATTTTCTAGGCTGTAACCTTTACTGAAGCAAATTGCCACATTTTTCTCCTATGGAGCTGCTGGGTAGGTTCCAACCGCCAACTTTTTGGTTACCAGCTGAGCTCTTAACTGTTGTACCACCAGGGCTCCTCTATAGCTCCATTAATGAAAATGAAATGAGATAATCTGTGTAAAGAGTTTAGCACAGTGCCTGACACAGAGAGGTACCAAATAAATGCTGTCCATAATCATCATTGTCATCATCATCACCTCTCAATGTTAGGGAGCCCACCCAGGGGCAGATTATCCAATAGGCAAGGTAAGCATGGGATTACTTGTGCTTACTTACTAATTTGTGCTGAACAATTTCACAATTTTTCACCACATTGAAAATTCTGCTTCTAGGTATGGCTGGCATCTGTCTCTCTCCCAACCCCACAGCGTCTTCCTACAGAATCAAAACCTCTTTTCAAATTTACAATCCCTGACAGGGGTAGGTAACCCAGTAAGCAAGGTGCACACTGGCTTACTTGTGTTTATTTAATAATCTGTGGTGAAACCCATGTGAAATTGTTCACTACAGATTAGTAAGTAAGCACAAGAAAGCTAATGTGTACTTTGCTTTTTGGATAATCTGCCCCTGACCACCTGTTTTGTTTCCATAGTAAAATGTGGCTACTTGAAGGAATATGGTCTTTTCTCATACTTAAAAATGGTATAACCCCTTCAGTTCCATCATTTAGAAAAGATTTGTGGGATTTTTTTAAAATTATCACTTATTGAGTAGGTATTATATGCCAGGCTCTGAACTAAGCACTTTACACGTGATATCTCTTTTAATTCTTTCAAAAATCCTACAAGATTAAGTTATCTGATCTTTAAAATTTAATGCAGATGAGGAAACTGAGCCAGAAAGTGGTTAAATAACTTATCAAGTTCACACAACTATTAGGCGGCAAACCAGCTCTTGAATTAAGGTCTTGAAAAAATATATATATATTTTTTTTTCCATCACTTTACTTGGGTAAAATACTTCAATATTCTGAGCTTTGATGTCTTCATCTATATAGAAAAATATAGGGTAGTTGCTAAGGATAAATAAACACTCAATACGTATTAATGGTTACCATTATTTTTATCAATTTCATCTTGAAAATGATGATACAATGCCAGATTGTTATGAGATTTAAATGAGAAAGCACATTTTTATAAAGCACTTGTTGTTGTTAGGTGCCATCGAATCAGATCCGACTTATAGCCACCCTACGTACAACACAACAAAACACTGCCAGTCCTCCACCATCCTCACAGTTGTTGTTATGCTTGATCCCATTGTTGCATCCATTGTGTCAATCCATCTCGTTGAGGGTCTTCTTCTTTTGGGATAACCCTCTACTTTACCAAGCATGTTGTCCTTCTCCAGGGACTGATCCCTGCTGATAACATGCCCAAAGTATGAGAGATGTAGTCTCGCCATCCTTGCCTCTGAGAAGCATTCTAGTTGTATGTCTTCCAAGATAGAGTTGTTCATTCTTTTGGCAGTTCATGGTATATTCAACATTCTTCACCAACACCGCAATTCAAAGGTGTTGATTTTTCTTCAGTCATCCTTATTTATTGTCAGTTTTCACATGCATATGAGGCTATTGAAAACACCATGGCTTGGATCAGGTGCACCTTAGCCTTCACATGACATCTTTGCTTTTCAACACTTTAAAGAGGTCTTTTGCAGCAGATTTGCCTAATACAATGCATCTTCTGATTTCTTGACTGCTGCTTCCATGGGTGTTGATTGAAATCAGCAAGTAAAATGAAATCCTTGACAACTTCAATCTTTTCTCCATTTATCATGATGTTGCTTATTGGTCCAGTTGTGAGGATTTTTTGTTTTCTTCATCTCGAGGTGTAATCCGAACTGAAGGTGGTGGTCTTTGATCTTCACCAGGAAGTGCTTCAAGTCCTCTTCACTTTCAGTAAGTGTGATTGTGTCATCTACATGTTGTAGGCTATTAATGAGTCTTCCTCCAATGCTGATGCTACATTTCTTCTTCATATAGTCCAGCTTCTTGGATTATTTGTTCAGCATACAGATTGAATAAGTATGGTGAAAGGGTACAACCCTGACACACACCTTTCCTAACTTTAAACCAGGCAGTATCCCCTTGCTCTCTTTAAATGACTGCCTCTTGATCTATGTTAAGTTTCCTCAGGAGCACAGTTAAGTGTTCTGGAATTCCCATTCTTTGTGATGTTATCTATAGTTTGTTTTGATCCACACAGTGGAATGCCTTTGCATAGTCAATAAAATGCAGGTAAACATCTTTCTGGTATTCTTTGCTTTCAGCCAGGATCCACCTGACATCAGCTATTACATCCCTGGTTCTATATCCTCTACCGAATCTGGCTTGAATTTCTGGCAGTTCCCAGTCCATATACTGCTGTAGCCGTTTTTGAATGATTGTCAGCAAAATTTTACTTGCGTGTTATATAAACGATATTGTTTAAGAATTTCCGCATTCGGTTGGACCCCTTTCTTGGGAATAGGCATAAAAATGGATCTCCTCCAGTCGGTAGGCCAGGTAGCTATCTTTCAAATTTCTTGGCATAGATGAGTAAGCACTGTCAGCACTGCACATAGTATTCTATAAACCAACCAAACCCATTGCTGCTGAATTGATTCCAGCTCATGGCAGCCCTATGGCACAGAGTTAACTGCTCCACAGCGTTTCCAAGGCTGTAAACCTTTATCGGAGCAGACTGCCACATCTTTCTCCGGCAGAGTGGCTAGTGGCTTCAAACTGCCAACATTTTGGTTAGCCTAGCTTCACATTAGAATCGTGTGAAGAGCTTTTAGAGAATTCTGTTGCCTGGGTGGGCCAACTAAAATTGGATCTCTACGGTAAGGTAGGGGAGAGGCTGGCATTTCTATTTTTTAAAGCTCCCTGAGGAATTTTTAATGTGCAGCTAGGGTTGAGAACCACTGCTGTGGTAGTCAGCCTCCAGGATGGCTACCAATGATTCTTGGCACCTGGTATTTATGCTCTTGTATAATCTCCTACTACAGTGAACAGGGCTGACCTGCAATATTATGGAAGTGGCAGTTTGTGACTTCTGAGACCAGGTCATCAAAAACATTGCAACCTGCAGCTTGATCACTTGCTCTGGAGGAACCTTGGTATGAGATGCTCAGATAATATGGAAATACACAGAAGTGGCCATTTCCCTTTACAGCATTAAATCATTTTAGCAGTTGTCTTCCTTGCTGAAACTACTACCAATGGCACACTAGTCAACTCTGTTCCTTGGCAACATGCCCCTGGGTCTATGTGGCTTCTTCCTACTTTGTAAGATTTCTTTTTTGCTTTTTGTTTTTGGTAAGGATAATATTTATTAATAGCCTAATATCCTTATTTAGGTCCCTGGGCGGTGCAAATGGTTTACGCATAACTATGAACCTAAAGGCTGGTGGTTTGAGCCCACTCAGGAGCACCACAAAGGAAAAACCTGATGATTTACTTCCATTAAAATTACAGCCAAGAAAACCCTATGGGGCAGCTCTACTCTGTAACACATGGGGTCGCCATGAGTCAGAATCAACTTGGTGGCAACAGGTAAAAGTAATATCCTTATTTAAGTGTAAGCCAAAAGCATTTCCTTAAAAATCTTCCAAAGCACCCACACCTTGTTCTTCCCAAATGAGTAGTGTAATTTGTATGACCAAACACAGCAATTCAATAAAAGGGGACTTTGGACTTCATCTTGGTATTTCTGATGTTTGGAGCACACATTAAACATGAAAACAGATGGTCTGATTAATGTCCAACATTATGTCTTATAGATTCTGAAGTATAACAGATTCTAATACAATTTTCCATTGTGGCTTCCTATAGCATCCTCATCTTTCCCTTCATGGCGCTCAGTTATTATTACACCTAAATGATGCTACTGACCTCCTCCGCCATTAAAAGGAAGTTGCCTTCCCTATCCCCCAAGAGTAACAATGAATTTGCATTGACCCATGTATGTCTATCTCATGCTTGGATGCAATGCATTCATTTTTCAGATTGGGACTGTAGTGGGTATTTGTTGTTTTTGCTTGCTCTGTATTCATTCGAACTTTTAAAAATAAAAGCATCTGATTTTCCTTGGGGAACCACTTTTTCCCTAGTCTCAGTGCACAGGGTTTGAGTGACCAAATCCACACAGCCATCCCCACCACTCCCTTCTTGCCACTCTGTGGGAAGCCATGTAAGCCAAGCCTTGCCAGGCTGTAGCATCCACCCCCAGTCACAGGGATGGCACAGGAATGGGTACTTGCTCTAGATGGTCCAATTAGTGCAGGAATGTTTATGAGAACATTTGTGAAGAGAAGCCCTCTTCCGACAGGGTGACTGAGGGACTGGAACGTGAACCCAGAATGGCTGGTGGCCATTTTACCCCCAAGTGGGGGGTGCCTGCTTGAATGGTGTCAACACAGAAAAAGCAGAGTCCAGGGGACAGAAATGAAGAGAGATCTGAAGACAGCACTGGAGACCTAAAGATCTTCTTCTGGACTTTTTGATTATGTGCACTAATAACTGAACCTTATCTTAAGTTGAGTTAGGTTCCTGTCCCTTTCAACTGAAAAAGTCCTGATTAATACAGATGGTCAGAGTTAAGAAGCATCATCAATGACTCTAGAATGGGACAAAGTGAACTGATTCATACAAGGATTCACATCACACTCGTAACCGAAGGACCATCTTCTTTTTGCCAAGACTCAACTCAAGTGACGCCTTCTTGACAGACTTCTCTGACTCTCTCCCCTTGGAGGTAGACTTGCTCATTTCTCCTTCTGTGTTCCCCTTGAGGACCTGAACAAATTTCTTTACTAGCATCAGTGAACACCTCATTCCAGCTATTTGTTTACATACCTGGCTCCCCTCCCAGCACATATACCCCTTGTGAGCAGAAATCTTGTCTATTCCGTTTTTTAATCCCTTGCACATGCCTGGTATAGCATACATGCTCTGTTAAGTGTTTGTTGAATAAGTAAATGGATGAATGCATGAACCTGGCCACATACCAACAAAACCTAAGAAGACCTTTAATAATCTCAATCAACTTCTCTACTGGGGCGTGGTAGAGCAACCTCCTGCTATTGAATGATAGTGAGTCATCCATATGTGTGGCAGTCATTGTTAGTTGCCTGCCCATCTGCCAACCCTCCTGACCCCCTTTCTCCCCATTCCTTGTTAACAGGGCAGCCTTGTGGGAGCCTGCAGGATAGCTCATAATCGATATCTAGTGTGTCTCAATACATCGTAGATGGGAATGTAAAATGGTACAGCCACCCTGGAAGACTGTTTGGTAATTCCTCAATAAGTTAAATATAGAATTATTATATGACCTAGCAATTCTATTCCTAGGTATATACCCGAAGAATTGAAAACAGATGTTCAAACAAAAATGTGTACACAAGTATTCATAGTAACATGATTCACAATAGCCAAAAGGTGGAACAACCCAAATGTCCATTTACAGATAATGGATAAACAAAATCTGCTATATACATACAATGGAATATTATTCAGCCACATAAAGAAATGACGTACTGATATATGTTACAGCACAGGTGACTCTTTAAAACACTGCACTAAGTGAAAGAAACTAGGTACAAATGGCCACGTATTGTATAAATTGCATTTATACGTGATCTCCAGAACTGGCAAATCTGTAGAATTAGAAAGCAGAGTAGTGGTTGCCAGGAGGTGGGGGAGGGGAGCATGGGGAGTGACTGCTTAATGGATATGGGGTTTCCTTGTGGAGTGATAAAATATTCAGGAGCTAGATAGGGGTGAAGGAGTGCTGGTGGCACTATGGTTAAGTACTTGGCTGCTAAGCGAAACGTTGGCAGTTCAAATCTACCAGCCACTCCGCGGAAGAAAAATATGGTGGTCTGCTTCCGTAAAGATTTACAGCCTTGGAAACCCTATGGAGCAGTTCTGCTCTGTCCAATAGGGTTTCTGTGAGTTGATTCCCCGTCTACACAATGTGGACCATAACTTCACAGGGTATGTGTGGGTCAAATAAAATAAGGTTTACAAAGTGCCCCCATGCCATTCCTGGTACATAGTGAATAGGCAATAAATGTGAGTGTAGAAGATTTGTATTGAAGGGATGCCTTGTTACTATCCTGCACCTTTTTATCACTGGGGATCTCTCTCCTGAAACATTAAGTCTTTGTTTTGAAGACAGCCTCAGCAGTTTAGTCCCGAGGTGAGTTCAAAATTGTTTTGTAACCTCAAAATTACTTCCATAGCAATCTTGTTTGTCTATCATTAATCCTGTTTTTAAGTAGTTTCCTCTAGTGATTAAAAAAAAAAAAAGTGATGCAAGGGCAAATTGGAAAACACATGCCGCACAGAAAAAACTGTTTTGAGGTATAATGTTTGCCTCTTTAAAATTATTTTATGATTCATTTCATAATAAGTAGAGATGATCATTGGGTTATACTAATATAAAAAAAATGCATTTGTATGTTTATAAAAGTAGATTCACCATAATCTAGATCTGTACAATGTCCACAACAAATTCATTTAGAACCTAAAAATAGAAATATTTAGAAGGCTATTTTTTTTTTATTTTATTACCTGCTTGAATTTTTTCCTAATTTTTAATTAATCTGTAAAACCTGAATTTTATTTTAGCTTTACCTTGTTTAAAATGTATTTTAAGATGCCACAGATGTTTAAAATTTATATTTTGGGGCTTAAGATGAAAGTCATTCCTGTGATTGCATTCATTATTCAGGAAATAGCTTTATTATACCTTGGCATTTTCTAGGGCTACTAACTTAAATCAGTAGTTGATATCCATGTTGCACGAACCAGTATATTACTTGTAGTTACTTTGCCTTTTACTCAAAATATTTAACTTTTATACAAAGGAAAAAAATTGTTCAGGAAACAAAACCTCTTTAGCGTTACATAATAGCCATTAATATCTAATTACATCTCTAGATAGAGAAATCAACCCCTTCTCCCCAAATACTAAGGAAGGTAGATACTATCTCTCAGAAGAGAAAGAGTCTAACTGATTTCAACTGTAGCTCTGTACTTTTCCCATGGGGGAGGCATTTTTGTTTCCTATAGAAACAACTGCCCAGTGGCCTCTTGGGGCCTTCGCCTTGTTGATGTCCCTCCCATTACCTTCCTCTGTTGCCCTTGCTGCCACTACCACAACTGCTCACCATCTACAAGACAACCTAACTTTTTCTTTCCCTAAGTGCTGGGCCAAAGAGAGCTGCTAGGAAGCTGGTGGACACATGCCTAAAGCCCATGTCCTTTTCCCCATTGATAAGATATAGAAAGACCAGCCACCAAAGCTGAATATTACAACCAGGTCCTATCAGACTCCCTGCTGGGTCTGTGTCCTACTCGGAGACATGTGGGGACTTAGACATGTAGAGCCACAGAGCAGGCAGGCATGTGCAAGGACTGTACCTGTGGAAGGGCTTCACCTTGGACTGCTTTTGTATGTTTCCTATGAATGTCCTTTCCGTCTGTTCTTTCACTGCTCCTCAAGGGTCCTTTTCCTCTCCTCCAACGCACTCCAAAATAGGAATAAAGATTTTTAAAAACCTCTGACCTGAGTGTGAGACAGATATATTCAGATGCATGCTTGCTGAGTGAGCTTTCCAGCTCTCCAAGGATGGCGAAGACTAGGGCTGTGGGAAAGAGAGGAAAGGATGGAAGGGCTGGTGCTATCGAGGTGGGGGTGGGTGGGAAGGTGCCTCCAGGACCAGGGTGGTGAGAAAATGATCTCAGAGCTGAACTATCCTCAACTGTGTTTCCCTCAGCGATCCATCTCTAGTGAACAACAGAAATACTTAGGTCAATGCTCGCTGCTTTTACAAATAAACCACAAAATTTCAGCGAACACGGAAGTTTATTCTTTGCTCATATAATAGTTCCATGCTGTGTTCCTGATTAGTGGACAGCTTTGCTCCGTGTGGCGATTTAGGGACCTAGGCTCCTCCTATCTTGTGACTCCACCATTCTCCAAGACCTTAGAGTCCTAGAGACAGGAGACAGACAGGAAAACAGTTACTCTAGAGGCTCCGAACTTGGAGAAGGCACTTCGGCTTCTTAGCAACTGCAGCCTGGAATAAATACACGTCATTCCTACTTACATTCTATTGGGAGGACTTGTAATATGACTGTGCCTGGATACAGGGGGCACTGGTAAATATTGTCACTCTGTGCTATGGAAGGGGGAACACAGAATTTTAGTGGGTAGCTAGTCATTTCTGCCAGGGCAACCTTATAAATGGATACTTAAGACCTTCTGAGCAGCAAATGGGGACACTTGAGGAATAGGGCATGAAGAATCTCACCTTCTGACCGCAGAAATATTGACAAGGGGAACCAGTGTTGATTGTGGGCCTACTTTGTGTTTGGCACAATGTCAGCGATTTCAGACGAGGGTTCTCATCTAGTACTTTAGGTGCTTATGACTGGAACATGGAGGAGCACTGGTTACACAATGGTTAAGTGCTCAGCTGCTAACTCAAAGATTGGCAGTTCAAATCTACTCAGCAGTTCCTCAGGAGAAAGACGTGGCAATCTGCTCCCATAAAGATTACAATCTAGAAAACCCAACGGGGCAGTTTGACTCTGTCACATGGGGTCGCTATGAGTCAAAATCGACTGGATAGCACCCAACAACAACAACATGACTGGATCATAAGGTTGTCGGGGCAGGATCCATGTCTGATTGATCTGTGCATCAGTGTAGAAGTCTGGCCCAGCTTCATTCATTCAATACAAATAACTACATGTCAGGTACTGTGTTTGGTGCAGGAGACACAAAGATGAATAGGGCAGGGTCTTAGCCCTCCAACTGTCTGTCTAGTAGGGCAGACAACCCTATCACCCAATAAATCATAATTCAACATAGTGAACAAAGGGGTGCAAGAGGTGACTTGGATGGATGGCTCGATGAATGCGTCTGTCTAATCCAGCACAGCTGATGCCTACATTCTCTTCAGAACTTGCATGATTAATCAGCAGTCCATCACTGAACTCTTTCCCAACTGCTTTTTACATACATAGTCTGTCAGTTTGTGGTACTGTGGGGGCTCCCGTGTTGCTGTGATGCTGGAAGCTATGCCATCGGTATTCAGATACCAGCAAGGTCACCCATAGAGGACAGGTTTCAGCTGAGCTTCCAAACTAACACCGACTAGGAAGAAGGACCCGGCAGCCTACTTCTGAAAACCATTAGCCAGTGAAAACCTTACAAATGGCAGCAGAACACTGTCTGATATAGTGCTGGAAGATGAGCCCCCCAGGTTGGAAGGCACTCAAAAGATGACTGGGGAAGAGCTGCCTCCTCAAAGTAGAGTCAACCTTAATGAAGTGGTTGGAGTAAAGCTTTAGGGACCTTCATTTGCTGATGTGGCACGACTCCAAATGAGAAGAAACAGCTACAAACATCCATTAATAATCGAAACCTGGAATGTACGAAGTATGAATCTAGGAAAATTAGAAATCATCAGAAATGAAATGGAATGCATGAACATCAATATCCTAGGCATTAGTGACCTAAAATGGACTGGCATTGGCTGTTTTGAATCGGACAATCATATAGTCTACTATGTTGGGAATGACAACTTGAAGACGAATGGTGTTGCATTCATTGTCAAAAAGAACATTTCAAGACCTATCCTGAAGTACAATGCTGTCAGTGATAGGATAATATCCACACACCTACAAGGAAGACCAGTTAATACGACTATTATTCAAATATATGTACCAACCACTAGAGCCAAAGATGAAGAAATAGAAGATTTTTATGAGCTGCTGCAGTCTGAAATTGATTGAACATGCAATCAAGATGCATTGATAGTTACTGGTGATTTTAATGTGAAAGTTGGAAACAAAGAAGAAGGATCAGTAATTGGAAAATATGGCCTTGGTGATAGAAACAATGCCAGAGATCGAATAATAGAATTTTGCAAGACCAATGACTTCTTCATTGCAAATACCTTCTTTCACCAACATAAACCGCGACTATACATATGGACCCCACCAGATGGAGCACACAGAAATCAAATAGACTATATCTGTGGAAAGAGACGATGGAAAAGCTCAATATCATCAGTCAGAACAAGGCCAGGGTGGGATGCAGACCCCAAATTCTCATAAAAAGACCAGACTTAATGGTCTGACTGAGACTAGAGGAATCCTGGCGGCCATGGTCCCCAAACCTTCTGTTGGCCCAGGACAGGAACCATTCCCGAAGACAACTCATCAGACATGGAAGGAACTGGACAATGGGTAGGAGAGAGATGCTGATGACGAGTGAGCTACTTGTATCAGGTGGATGCTTGAGACTGTGTTGGCATCTCCTGTCTGGAGGGGAGATGGGAGGGTAGAGAGGGTTAGAAACTGGCAAAATAGTCACGAAAGGAGAGACTGGAAGGGCAGATTCATTAGGGGGAGAGTAAGTGGGAGTATGGAGTAAGGTCTATATAAGCTTATATGTGACAGACTGACTTGATTTGTAAACGTTCACTTAAAGCTCAATAAAAATTATTAAAAAAAAAAAAAAGAAGAACAAGGCCAGGGGCCGACTGTGGAACAAACCATCAATTGGTCATATGCAAGTTCAAGCTGAAACTGAAGAAAATCAGAGCAAGTCCACGAGAGCCAAAATATGACCATGAGTATATCCCACCTGAATTTAGAGACCATCTGAAGAATAGATTTGATGCATGGAACACTGGTGACTGAAGACCAGACTAGTTGTGGAATGACATCAAGGACATCATGCATGAAGAAAGCAAGAGGCCACTGAAAAGACAGGAAAGAAAGGAAAGACCAAGATGGATGTCAGAGGAGACTCTGAAACTTGCTCTCGAACATTGAGCAGCTAAAGCAAAAGGAAGAATTGATAAAGTAAAAGAAATGAACAGAAGATTTCAAAGCGCATCTCGAGAAGACAAAGTAAAGTATTATAATGACATGTGCAAAGAGCTAGAAATGGAAAACCAAAAGGGAAGAACATGCTCAGTGTTTCTCAAGCTGAAAGAACTGAAGAAAAAATTCAAGCCTCGAGTGCAATAGTGAAGGATTCTGTGGGGAAAATATTAAATGATGCAGGAAGCATCAAAAGAAAATGGGAGGAATACACAGAGTCATACCAAAAAGAATTAGTCGATGTTCAGCCATTTCAAGAAGTAGCATATGATCAGGAACCGATGGTACTGAAGGAAGAAGTCCAAGCTGCTCTGAAGGCATTGGCGAAAAACAAGTCTCCAGGAATTGATGGAATATCAATTGAGATGTTTCAACAAACAGATGCAGCGCTGGAGGTGCTCACTCATCTATGCCAAGAAATATGGAAGACAGCTTTCTGGCCAACTGACTGGAAGAGATCCATATTTATGCCTATTCCCAAGAAAGGAGATCCAACCGAATGTGGAAATTATAGAATAATATCATTAATATCACATGCAAGCAAAATTTTGCTGAAGATCATTCAAAAACGGCTGCAGCAGTATACTGACAGGGAACTGCCAGAAATTCAGGCTGGTTTCATAAAAGGACATGGAGCCAGGGATATCATCGCTGATGTCAGATGGATCCTGGCTGAAAGCAGAGAATACCAGAAGGATGTTTACCTGTGTTTTATTGACTATGCAAAGGCATTTGACTGTGTGGATCGTAACAAATTATGGGTAACAATGAGAAGAATGGGAATTCCAGAACACTTAATTGTGCTCATGAGAAACCTTTACATAGATCAAGAAGCAGTTGTTCAGGCAGAACAAGGGGATACTGATTGGTTTAAAGTCAGGAAAAGTGTGCGCCAGGGCTGTATTCTTTCACCGTATCTCTTCGATCTGAATGCTGAGCAAATAACCTGAGAAGCTGGACTATATGAAGAAGAACGGGGCATCAGGGTTGGAGGAAGATCCATTAACAACCTGGGTTATGCAGATGACACAACCTTGCTTGCTGAAAGTGAAGAGGACTTGAAACACTTACTAATGAAGATCAAAGACCACAGCCTTCAGTATGGAGTGCACCTAAACATAAAAAACAAAACATAAAGAAAACAAAAATCCTCACAACTGGACCAATGAGCAACATCATGGTAAACAAAGAAAAGATTAAAGTTGTCAAGGATTTCATTTTACTTGAATCCACAATCAACAGCCATGGAAGCAGCAGTCAAGAAATCAAAAGACACATTGCATTGGGCAAATCTGCTGCAAAGGACCTTTTTAAAGTGTTGAAGAGCAAAGATGTCACCTTGAAGACTAAGGTGCACCTGACCCAAGCCATGGTATCTTCAGTCATGTCATATGCATGTGAAAGCTGGACAATGAATAAGGAAGACCGAAGAAGAATTGATTCCTTTGAATTGTGGTGTTGGCAAAGAATATTGAATATAACCATGGACTGCCAGAAGAACGAATAAATCTGTCTTGGAAGAAGTACAACCAGAATGCTCCTTAGAAGCAAGGATGGCGAGACTGCGTCTTACATACTTTGGACATGTTGTCAGGAGTGATCAGTCACTGGAGAAGGACATCATGCTTGGCAAAGTACAGGGTCAGTGAAAAAGAGGGAGACCCTCAACGAGGTGGATTGACAAGGTGGCTGCAACAATGGGCTCAAGCATAACAATGATTGTATACGGATGGCAGGACTGGGCAGTGTTTTGTTCTGTTGTGCATAGGGTCGCTATAAGTCGGAGCCGACTCGATGGCACCTAACAACAACAACAATCCTAGGGGTTACATAGTTTTCCGTCTCATATCGTCTCTCTAGAACTACACTGTCCAATACCATACCCAATAGCCACCAAGTGGCAATTTAAATTTAAATTAATCAAAATTAAATAAAAATTTCTTAGTCACACTAAGCACGTTTCAAATGCCCAAAAGCCACATATGGCTAATGGCTACCATATTGGATGGTGCTGATATAGAATGTTTCCATCATAGCAGTAAATTCTACTGGGCAAACGTTACTCTAGAGGTCCTAAACCCTCACCCTGGTCCATTTTCCTCCCCCCTGCTCCCTCTATTCCCTGCAGAGCTCACTGGGGGGTTTTGCATTTCAATGCTTTTAGTGCTCAAGGCATTCAAAAGACCTGGAGTTCTGCTTCTGTTAAGATTACAACCTAGAAAACCCTACAGTGCAGTTTTCTTCTGTCATATGGGGTTGCTATGAGTTGGAACCAACTCTATGGCACCTAACAACAATAATATCTCTGAAGGCAAAACCACAAAGAGATGGGAAATTCTGAACTGATGGTGGTGTGGCTAGGCAAGCAGCATTGCCCTTCTCCACATTCAAAACATACCAAGTACAGTCGCAGATAACCACTTCCCTGAGATGGGGGCTACAGCAGGAGACAGAGTCCCCCAGAGAGCAGACCCAAGAGGCAAGCACCCCCCTCTGCTTTAAGTCCTCCTCAGTCCCTCTTATTCCCACTGCAGCAGGCAGCAGACACAGACTCACAACTGGAGAGCTTGTTGGCAGCTGGGCTACAGTGAACTGGGACATTACAGCGCAGAATACATTCAACTCTCATGGCGTAGAGAGGTGAGGGCTGCCCTGGGGCCTCAGCTCCCTCCCCACCTTCCACTCCGGAGGAGTGGCTTCCACACTGGCTCCCCTTGCCTGCGCCGAGCCCTCCCTCCCCGGTGGCCCTGCCTCCTGGGCGCTGCCTGGCAGCCCTGGCTCAGTCAGGCGGGGCCTCCTGCAGCTACCAGTAACCCTGCCCCTGCACAGACTGCAGGAGGCGGAAGAGGCTGGCACCCCTCCCCCCGACCCCCGCCGCGGGAGTAATTTTCCTCTCTCTCGCCTAGATTCCCGCTCTGCGCCTTCGTTGGCTCAGCGCCACAGCGCAGTACTACCGGGCAAGGAGAGAGGGAGCCGGCCACTAGGAGGTAGCGACAGCCCTCTTTTAAATTCTGAATAAGGTGCGTGAGAAGAACAGCTCCCAGGGCCCCCTCTGCTTCTGTCCCCTCCGAAGCGAAAATAAAACAGAACATTTAAGAAAGACATTAATGCCAACCATATTTTCCTGTTCCACATGCGTTTCCAGGTAGACGTGAATCAAAATTAATCCTCCAGGAAAGCAAATAAGAAACCTCCCATCCCAAGATGTTCAGTGTCCATTCATTATGAGTCTTCAGTTGTGGAATCTCTATTAATAAATTTCTCTAATAATGTGTTCTTCAAAGCGCCAGTAACCTAATAAGGTTGCACTTTGATACCATTTGTTCTAGAGGAAGTATTTTGTAAGGGAAAGACCAGCAAGCAGGTTGCTCTCACTCCCTTGTCATTCGGCTATTTTATTGTATTTGTCACATGATCTAAGAACTAAATTTATAAATGAAATGAAAATTCAATACCTGCCTCGACTCAGTTCTTGACAATTAGCTATGTTCTGTCTTCCACCTGGCGCAGAAAAAGCAGACTCGTTTTGCAGTTTTTAAAAGCCAGCCGCCCCCTAGCGGCAGCACCAGAGCCTGGACGCTGACATAGCCTTTCTCCTTTCTCAAGGGAAAGCTTGAGTTTATTTACCCGTAGATCTGAAAGGTTTTCACTGGCCAATTTTTTAAGAAGCAGATCGACAGGTCCTTCTTTCTCATCTGTCTTAGTCTGGAAGCTCCATCGAAATCTGCTCACCATGGACGACCCTGCTGGTATTTGAAATACCGGTGCGCATAGCTTTCTTCATCCCAACAACATGCAAGCTACCACAGTTGGACAAACTGACCCCCAATTGGTCAACGTTCAACCATTTCAGGAGGTAGCATATGATCAAGAACCGATGGTATTGAAGGAAGAAGTCGAAAATGCACTGAAGGCATGGGCGAAAAAACAAAGCTCCAGAATGCTGAAATTAAAAAAAAAAAAAAAATTTTTTTTTTTTTATACCACATGCAAGTAAAGTTTCACTGACGATAATTCAAAAATGGTTGCAGCAGTGCACCGACAGGGAACTGCTAGGAATTCAGTGCAGATTCAGGAGAGGACATGGAACTAGGGACGTCATTACTGATGTGAGATGGGTCTTGGCTAAAAGCAGAGAATACCAGAAAGATGTTTACCTTTGTTTTATTGACTATGCAAAGGCATTCCACTGTGTGGATCATAACAAGTTATGAATAACTTTGCAAAGAATGGAAATTCCAGAACACTTAATTGTGCTCATGCAGAACCTGTACATAGATCAAGAAGCAGTCATTCCAACAGAACAAGGGGATACTGTGTGGTTCAAAATCAGGAAAGGTGTGTGTGCCAGGGCCGATTACTCAATAAGCAAAGCATGCATGGGCCTACTCGTGCCTTCCCACCAATCTGCAGTACATAATTTCACCTGCCCACACCATTTCAATGATGTGGTGAAACCCATGTGAAATTGCTCACCACAGAGTGAATACAATTAAGCCCATGTGTACCTTGCTCAATGCAAGCCCACACGTACCATGCTTACTGGTTAATCTGCCCCTATGTGCATTAGGGTTGTATCCTTTCACCATATTTATTCAATCTGTATTCTGAGCAAATAATCTGAGAAACTGGATTATATGAAGAAGAACGTGTCATCAGGACTGGAGGAAGACTCATTAACAACCCGCGAAATGCAGATGACACAACCTTGCTTGCTGAAAGTCAAGAGGACTTGAAGCATTTACTGATGAAGATCAAAGACTACAGCCTTCAGTATGGATTATACCTCAGCGTAGAAAAAAGAAAAATCCTCATAACTGGACCAATAAGCAACATCATGATAAACTGAGAAAAAATTGAAGTTGTCAAGGACTTCATTTTACTTGGATTCATAATCAATGCCCATGGAAGCAGCAGTCAAGAAATCAAAAGACATACTGCATTGGGCAAATCTGCTTCAAAAGATTTCTTCAAAATGTTAAAAAGAAAAGATGTCAGTTTGAGGACTAAGTTGCACCTGACTCAAGCCATGGCATTTTCAGTCGCCTCATATACACACGCAACTGAAGGAGAATTGATGCATTTGAATTACGGTGCTGGTGAAGAATATTGGCTATACCATGGACTGCCAAAAGAATGAACAAATCTCTCTTGGAGGAAGTACAGCCAGAATGCTTCTTAAAAGTGAGGATGGCGAGACTTTGTCTTAGGTACTTTGGACATGTTATCAGGAGGGACCATTCCCTGGAGAAGGACATCATGCCTGGTAGAGGGTCGTCTAAAAAGAGGAAGACATTCCACAAGGTGCTTTGACACAGTGGCTGCAACAATGGGCTCAAACATAGCAACGATTTTGAGAATGGCTCAGGACTGGGCAGTATTTCATTCTGTCGTACGTGGGGTAGCTATGAGTCAGAACGGACGCGACGGCACCTAACAACAACAATCTCCTTTAAAAAATATTTTATCGAATTTTTGGTGAATGTTTACACAGCAAATTCGGTTCCCATTTACCAATTTCTGTACATATTGTTCACTGACATTGATTACATTTTCTACGTTGTGTCAACATTCTCTTTATTTCCGTTCTGGTTGGTTGTTCCACTTCCATTAATCAAGCTTCCCTGCCTCCCCTGACCTTCTCTGCTTTAAGGCACATGTTGACCATCTGGTCTCATATAGTTTTTTTTTTTTTTTTTTTTTTAAGGAGCATAGCACTCACAGGTGATATTGTTCATTTTGTGAGCCAATCTGTTTTTTTAGCCAAAAGGTGACCTCTGGGAGCTGTTTCAATTCAAAGTTTAAATGGTATCTCAGGGCAAAGATCTTGGGGGTTCCTCTAGCCTCTACCAGTCCAGCAAGTCTGTTCTTTTTTTTGTTTTGTTTTGTTAAGAATTAGAGTTTTGTTCTACAATTTTCTCCCATTCTGTCTGGGAACACCCGCTGTATCTACCCCTGGTCAGAACAGTTTGTAGTGGTAGCTGGGTACCATCTATTTCTTCTGGTCTCTAGAAAGATGAGGCCGTGGTTTGTGCAGGCAATTAGATCTGTAGACTAGTTTCTTCTTTAAGTCTTTGGTTTCCTTCTTTTTCTTTTGCTCCAGACAAGTAGAGATCAATAGTTGTATCTTAGGTGGTCACTTGCAAGCTTTTAAGACCTCATACTATGATGTAGAATCATAAACTTTATAGACTATGTTGTGCCAATTGAACGCATTGTCCTGTGAGAGTCTAGGCTGTAATCTTCTGGGAGCAGATTGCCATGTCTTTTCTCCAGCAGAGATGCTGTGTGGATTCAAATTACCAACCTTTCAGTTAGCGGACAAGTGCTTAACCATTGTACCGCCAGGGCTACTTTCATTCCTTATTAGACTGTTCAGTTTTATCTTGACAAGCAAAACAAAAGAGAATAAACTCCTGTTGTGTAAACCATAATAGCTTTGTGGCACCATGTAATTTTCACAACAGCCCTACAGAGTACTTATTACTATCCCTATTTTGTAGATGAAGAAACAAGTACTCAGGAAGGGAAAGTGTCTTGGCCAAGACCACACAGCTATTCCTTGGTGAAGTCAGTATTTGAAACCCGATTGCTTTACTCCACCCTCCTATCAACTCTTGGAGGATGAAACTCAGGGCCACCTGAAACTTCTCAAGAGAGCTCACTAGGTTCGCCCTAGACCTTGCATTGAAATATCTAGAATATGTTCTCTTTATTTAAAAATTTTTAATTATGTAAGAAACACTTTAATCGTTCTCATAGGTGATTCAAACTATAGAGAAGGATACAGCATAAATTTCTTTTAACATTTCTTGCAAGGCAGATCAACTGGTGACAAATTCTCTCCATTTTTATATCACTAAGAAAGTCTTTGGAGCCCTGGTGGTGCAATGGTTAAGAACTTGGCTGCTAACCAAAAGGTCAGCAGTTCAAATTCACCAGCCGCTCCTTGGAAATCCTGTGGGGCAGTTCTATTCTGTCCTATAGGGTTGCTAAGAGTCAGAATTCACTCGACTGCAATGGGTTTGGTTTTTGGGAAGAAAGTCTATTTCTCCTTCAATTTTAAAGGATAATTTGCCTAGATACAGAATTCTAGGATGGTGGGTTTTCCCCAACATTTAAAATCTTTCACTCCACTCTCTTCTTGCTTGTATTGTTTCAGAAGAAAAGTTACTGTAATTCTTATTCTGAATTAGAGGGGAAAATGTTTTTTCCCTCTGGCTTCTTTCAAGAATAGTTATAGAATAGTTTGAAAATGGTATGCCTAGGTGTGGTTTTTTTGTTTTGTTTTGGTATTTATCCTGCTTCATGTTCTCTGAGCTTCCTAAATCTGTAGTTTGGCATCTATTAATTTTGGAAGTTCTCAGTCGTTATTAATTCAGATATTTCTTCTGCTCCATTCTCTTTCTAGTATTCCAATTACGTGTGTCCTATACCTTTTGAAATTGTCCCACAGTTCTTGAATATTCTGTTCAGTTTTTGATTTTTCATTCTTTTTCTCTTTGCTTTTCAGTTTGGGACATTTCTATTCTGTATATTCAAGCTCAGTGATTCTTTTCTTGGACATGTCGAGTCTATTGATGAACCCATCGAAGACATTCTTTATTTCTGTTACAGGATTTTCTGTTTCTTGTACAGTAATACCTGTGAAAGTCAGAACCTGTGTAAACCAGAAATCTATCAGAGAAGGAAAGCCCAAATATTTCCCACTAAAGCAAGTGATAGAAAAGTGGTAAGACTGCACCCTGTCAAGGGTGGAAAACCTGCAAAACCTGGAAAAACGAGGCAGTCCTGTGGAATTCCAGCTCTTGCAGGTTTCACTGTTATTTCTTTTTTATTCTTCCTTAAAGTTTCTATTTCTCTGCTTATATTACCCATCTGTTCTTGCCTGATGTCTATTTCTTCCATTACATCCCTTGACATATTAATCATAGTTATTTTAAATTCCTTGTCTGATAATTCTAACATCGGTATCATGTCTGAGTGTAGTTCTAATAATTCCTTTGTCTCCTCAGACTGTGCTTTTTCTTGCCTTTTGGCATGCCTTGTAATTTTTGTTGAAAGAATATGTTGTATTGGTTAATAGGAACTGAGGTAAATAGCATGAGGATTTATGTTAATCAGGCTAGGAGTTGGACTGTTTAACATCTGCTGTAGCTGTAGGTGTCAGAGGCTTCCAATTCCTTTTATGTCCTTGTTTTTGTCTCCTCTCTTGACTTTGGGCTCCTCTCTGGACGTAAGTACTCCTCCTCAGAGAGAGGGTGTGTCTTGTAGCTCTTTCAGCTACAATCTACCATTATTATTCAGTTACTGTCAAGTTGATTTTGACTCATGGTGACCCTATTTGTATCAGAGTAGAACTGCGCTCCATAGAATTTTTAATGGCTGATTTTTTGGAAGTAGATTGCCAGGCCTGTCTTCTGAGGTGCCTCTGGGTGGACTCTGACCACCAGCCTTTTGGTCAGTAGCCACCACATTACCTATTTGCACCACCCAGGGGTTGTTATTATACTGGAGCCCTACTGGTGTGGTGGTTAGGTATGGGGGAAGGGGAGTGGTCTATAATCTTCCAATTAAATCTGAGTGTTTTAGTGGGCCTGTGTCTCAGGGCTGTGACCTTCACAGTTATTTCTCTAGGTTACCCACCTGTAATGGTTAAGATTGTGTGTCACCTTGGCTGGGCCATGATTCTCATTGTTTTGGCAGTTGTAAAATGTTGTGATCACTTTCCTGTTGAAATCTGATATGTGATCATCCCCATGATGGAATCTGCTGAGTGGTACCAATGGGGGTGGAGTCTGTGGTGGCTCATCGCCCCCTCAGCCTTCATCTTTCCACCTTCCACTGCCTACTTACTTCCTGCTCGCCTTGCAAATGTTGTTGGCTTCTTCTGGATCCAGCAGCTGTCTCTTGTCTGACCTCTGGTTTTTGGGACTTGAGCTAGCAGCTTACCTGGTCCATCTTGGAATTCGCCGACCTTCACGGCTTGCGAGCAAGAGTCCTGCTCCCCGACCTGCCTATCTTGGGTTCGCCAGTCTCTGCAGCTAAGTGACTCAGGAGAAACCTTGCGGTCTTGCCTGCCGACCTTAGGGAATCCTCAACGTCACAACCCGTTAGCGGGATCCCTGCTCTCCAACCTGCTCATCTTGGGTTTGCCAGCTTCTGTGGCTCCATGAACTGGGAAAGGACTCTATCCTGATCCAAGGACTTGGGCTATTCCAACCCCTACAAGCACGTAAGCTGTTTCCTTAATATAAACCTCAATATATTTATACGCTTTACTGGCTTTGCTTCTTTAGGGAACCCAGCCTAAGACACTACCCCTTGCCTCCTACTGCCTTCCCTGGTTGCAACATTCCCAATCTATTTCTTTGAAGTCCTGACCCCAGTTGACTGTTTTTTGTTTTCTTCTCCTTTACGTTACACAGGAAGCTTGTTGTTGTTACTTGCTATTGAGTAATTCTGAAGGAAGTGGTATAGGAGGAATGCCCCTCCTTCAGCTGAGATAACAACAACAAAAAACCCAAACCCACTGCCGTAGAGTCGCTTCTAACTCAAGCGACCCTATAAGACAGAGTAGAAGTGCCCCATAGGGTTTTGCAAGGCTGTAATCTTTAGGATACCCTGGTGGTGTAGTGGTTAAGTGCTATGGCTGCTAACTAAGGTCAGCAGTTCAAATCCACCAGGCGCTCCTTGGAAACTCTATGCGGCAGTTCTACTCTGTCCTATAGGGCCACTATGAGTTGGAATCGACTTGATGGCAGTGGGTTTGGTTTTTTGGTTTTAATCTTTAGGGAAGCAGACTCACATCTTTCTCCCACTGAGCGGCTGGCCAGCGGGTTCAAACTGCCAACCTTTTGGTTAGCAGCTGAGCTCTAACCAAACTCCTGCTGAGAGAAAGCTTTGGCAAAATCTTTTTCCCTGGAGAGTAGGCCTTTGTGATGGAGAAGGCTCCAAGCTAGAGCCATAGGGGATCTTTCTTGGATCCTTACCATGAACATGAGTGGGCCCCTAGAGGTAAAGCCCACAAAATTGTGTCCTGTCCCCAGGACCATGAGCTCCAGGAGTTTCTCACTCTCATGCTGGTCCACACAGCCTCCAGCAAGTCATCAAAATTGTTATCTAAGTGTTTCTACCAGTTTATGGCTCCAGGAGCTTCTGCTCCAGGTAAAGAGATCTCAGCTGAGCCTGTCTGGATGAGCCTGTCTCTCCAGGTTTCAGGATGGCCGTTTGCCCTGCAACCTCAGTTCCCTGATGAGCCCCAGAAAAGTCATCAATTTTCAGTTTGTGCAGTTTTTTCTTGTCATAAAGGTGGAAGTGATGACTTCTAAGCTTTCTAGATGTCAGAGCTGAAACTGGAATACAAGGATTTTTAGTATGGAAAATTTCAAACATATAAACAATTACAGAGATTATGATACTGTAATAATCCCCCATGTACCCGTCACTCAGCTTCAACATTTAATAACTCATGGCCAAATCTGGTTCATTATTGGTTCACATAAAAAAAAAAAAAAACCATTGCTGTCAAGTCGATTCCGACTCATAGCGACCCTATAGGACAGAGTAGAACTGCCCCATGGGGTTTCCAAGGAGCACCTGGTGGATTTGAACTGCTGACCCTTTGGTTAGCAGCTGTGGCACTTAACCACTACACCACCAGGGTTTCCACTGGTTCACATAGCTGGGAAAAATACCAGGGTAGCTCACAGAATCCAGATTAGAATCTCAAGCCCAGTTGCTGGAGGCTGAGTGTGGACATGGAAAAATAGAATCTCGAGCCCCCCAACTGTAAACTGGCCCTCTGCTCATGGCAGAGAACATGGCTTCCCACATCACCAGCTTAGCAACCCCATGGGAATGAAAACATTTCTTTCTCCTAGCTTTCATATATCAGTCCCAGGGAAAGTCTCTGATTGGTCCTGCCTGAGGCATGTACCCCTTCCTTGATCCAGCTGCAGTTTCCAGGAGATGGGGTGTTTTAATTGGCAGATCTGGGTCCTGTGGCCATCTCTTCCACCATTGCCATGGGAACTGGGTTTTTTCGCAGAGTAAAGGAATGGCAGGCTTGCTGGACAGAGAAAAATAAAAGCCACCTCTGTCCACAAGAGGGCGATAATTGCTCACTACTAGTTCCTCAAATTGTCAGACCTTTAAAGGGAAGTATTAATTTATTAACTAGCGGGTAATATTTTCGCAGACTATGGGCCATCCTTGGCAAAAGCAGGAGTTGATCCTGTTTCCTTAACCTCCCTCTGCAGCTAACCATGGTTTCTGAGCTAACCCAACTCCCCTGGGAATAGCCACTTGAGTATGATCTCACTCCTTTGTGAGCAGCCTGTACTATGAAATAACAGAAGACAGCTCTTCTTGAGAAAAAATGCACAACTGATGTACCTGCCTGGCTTGGAGAAACCAAGCCAACCACAGACCTAAAGCACATGAGTTAAGCCCCTTGAGTGGGGGGCAGTGGCGGTAGGATGAAGTTGGTTTTGGCAAGTTTCCCCTCTCTGGACAAATCACGCCGCAGTCAGTTCTCTTTAACCAAACAAATTCCATGCCTTCTTGAATTTGTAGATTTGGGTCATTTGAAATGTTTGCCATAAAATGAAAATAATTTCGAGGGAATTTGGGAAGGAGGAATTTTAATACTTTTTATGTTCTCAGGTCTGTAATTTCAAAGGATATGGAGACTCTTCCACTTAACAGTGTCTGTGGGTGACCCTAGATATTGGTCAGGCAGAGAAATGCAGTGTAATCTGTAACCATATAATTTATGAGGAACTGGTTGCCAGATAACACGCAAATCATCTTCCTCTTTCTCCATGTCTAGGGTTCATGTACAGTGGACTGTCCCTCAACTCTTGGTCACACCTCCTCTTCCTTTGTAATGTGACAAACCCGAGCATTAGCTTGTGTGCTGGGGTCAGTGCTGTGCTTGAAGTAATAGACTATCCCTAGACTTTGGGGGCTCTGTGATTCCAGGAATGTCACGTAACCCTACTGAACCTTGGTGTTTTTTGATGTCTGTTTACTAATAGGGTCAGTGGTGATACAAACAGCTAGTGTCCTCAGTGTTAACTCCCAGCCCCTGAACAAGATTCAGGCAGGTTTCATAGCTTTTTAGCTTATCTTGAGAAATGAAAAGTCCAGTCCAGTCTGAAGTTCCAAATTCTCCTCTACTCTAAATCCTCTTCCCTGCTCAGCTCGGGCTTGCTTTAGACACAAGGGGAGAAAGGAAATGTGGTTGTTACTTCTCTTTCCCTTTCCACCTCTCCTCCCACCCACTAGCTGCTATTTCTGGCTGTGAGGAAGAGGGAGATAGGTAATACGCAGGAAAAGTCCTACGTGAATGCTATGGTCGGCTCGGCGCTCAGTTAGCCAGGGCTGGGCAGAGGAGGGGCAGATACACAACCAATGATTCCTTCTTTCATGGGGGCACTTGGGTGAGTACTTCAGAGCCTCCCCATCACTGAGGACATTTGACCCGCTTGGGCTATGCCTCCTCCAGCTTTCTGCTAACAGCATTGAAAGTTAGTGTAATTCCTGGATCAGCACCATCGGCCTCACCTATATGAAGAACCTTAGGCTCACCTTGACCTACTGAATCAGAGTCCACACTTAAACGAGCTCTCCAGTAATTCGAAGCACAGTAAAATTTAAGGACCTCCATCTGTCAGTTTGTTGTCCTGTGATGGCATGCGTGTTCCTACGATGCTGGAAACTGTGCCACCAGTATTTCAAATACCAGCAGGGTCACCAATAGTGGATAGGCTTCAGTGGAGCTTCCAGACTAAGACAGACTAGGAAGAAAGGCCTGGTGATCTACTTCTGAAAATTAGCCAATGAAAACCTTATGGATCACAACAGAATGTTGTTTAACTCATTTGCTTTGGACATGTCATCAGGAGGAATCAATCACTGGAGGAGGACATCATGTTTGGTGAAGTAGAGGGCCAATAAAGGCGTGGGAGACCCTCGGTGAGATGGATTGGCACAACAGCCTCAAAGAAGGACTCAGTGGTGACTGTGAGGATGATGCAGGACCAGGCGACACCTCATTCTGTTGTATGTAATGTTGCCACGAGTCAGAATTGATTCAACAGCGGCTAACAACAGAGTGTAAGGAGCACTGGCTTACATTCCCCTCAAGGTTCTGACTTCTAGCAGCGCCCCGAACGCAGCTCCTTTGAAGCCCCCACCCTGGTAAGTCTAGTTCCCCTCCACTGGGTCTACACCTGATTCTGGTAAACACACTCTCCTAGCTCTGCGGCCAAGTGGGGTCACCTTCCAACAGTCTCTCACTTTTACAGCTCCCCAAGTAGGGTCAGGTATCAGCCACTGTTTCTCCAGATTCCAGGGGACACACTTCAGACTTTCCAAGTGTTGTCATGAAGCTTCCTTCACTGGCTTGAGGTGAGGTGGAAGTACTTTTTCTCTCCCAATTGTGTGGGTGGGTGGTATAGGGGTGGCCCAGCTCAGCACACTGACATCATTTCCCAAAGAAATCCTCACTCCAGCTTCTTCTGCGGCTCGGTGACTCCCCAGCCTTCTCGGAGATCCCTAGAGGGGGCTATGGGCACAGACACTTTCACAGTCTCTTAGAGAGGTGGATGTCTCGTTATCTACTGCTGCCTAGCAAACTACCCCAAATCTTAGTGACTTAAAACAACAAAAATTTATTATCTCAGTTTCCATGACTCAGCAATTCAGACACAGCTTGCCTCTGGCTCAGGTTCTCTCACAGGCTGCTATCAAGGTGGCAGCAGGAGCTGCAGTCATCTCAAGGCTCGACAGGGGGCAGATCCACTTCCCAGCTCCCTCATGTGGCTGTTGGCAGGCTGTGGGTCCTCACTGGCTGCTAGCTGGAGATATCAGTTGTTTGCCAAGTGAGCCTCTCCATAGGGCAGTTTACAACATGGCAGCTGGCTTCCCTCAGAGCGAGCAAGGGATAGTGATGGTGATCAAGAGGAAGTCATCGTCCTCGAGTAACCTAATCTTAGAATGGGTTTCCATCACTGTTGCAGTATTCTATTCATTAGACATGAGTCACTAGGCCCAGCCCACACTCAAAGGGAGGAAGTTACACAATTACATGAATACCAGGAGACAGGGATCATTGGGAGACATTTTTTTATTGTGATAAATATATATGTATAATGAAACATTGACATTTCAACAATCTTCACATGTACAATTGTGACATTAATTATGTTCATCATGTTGTTTGACTCTCATCCTTATCTGTTCCCAAATTATACCATCACTCTTAACTGGAGCTCAGTGTGGGAGCCATCTTAAAGGCTGTCTACCACAGTAGACTAGCACTCTACTTTAGGAGTACTAAGCACATGGTATTTTGTTCTTTGTCTTTATAATCTCAGTCAAAATGGAGACAATAAGAAAAGGACCATGTAACATCTGGTACACTAGCATCAAAGAGAGAAGGCAGAGATTATGGGTATGTATCCTGCTGGATTTGGTGATGGAAGAAAAGGAAATGTCTGAGTGATTCCATTTTCCAGTGAAGTATGAAATGTGGTTATTAACTGGAATTGGGATAGTGAAGGTGTCACAAAGATGACAAGCTGTACATCAAAGATCCATGTTCCCTTTCCACGTTATAAAGCTGCATTTCCCAAGAAACTACGTTTCCCAGGCTCCCCTGCATCTAGATGGGATCACGTTCTTGACAATAGAATATGAGGGGAAGAAATTTGTGGCACTTCCTGGTTCAGGAGGTTAAGAGGCAAGTATGCTTTTCTTTATCTTCTCCACATGCAGGCTGGGTACAGAGCACTCTAAGACCCTAGGAACTCCAAGCTGCCCAGCTCAGGGCCTAGCATAGAGCAGATTCTTAGTCATTATTATGTTAGAAAACCTTTCCAATTGGGCTACAAAATAAAAGGTGCCTGGCTTCCAGAAGGGTACCTGTCAACCAGGAATACCTGCACTGGTTTATGTGGACGACTTCTGCCTTCTCATCCAGCAACATAAACCACGCCTAAGGCAAAGGGCGAGGGGTGTGAAATTCAGGGAGAACCAAACACAAATCCATCTCAATCAACTACAAGTTTCCAGGGATAATAACAGCATCTATCTCTTAGGGCTGTTGTGAGGATGAGAAAGGGAAAGGTAGGTGAATCTGCCCAGCTCAGGGCCTGGCATAGAGCAGGTTGTCATTGTTGCATTAGAAGGCCTTTCCCAGTGGATGAAGTTTGTCCCCCACCTTCATGTTCCTTAATGTTGTCATCACAAAAAAGTTGAGTGAAAGTTTCAGGCAAGTCGTAGAAAAATTTTTTAAATTCCTTTCACTCAGTTACTGTCCTCATCAAATAGGAAGTGGTATAACTCCATGAGTGATAGGCCATTACCATAGTCTAGGCATAGGGGGCAGTGGTGGGTCAGCGTAGGATTTTCGCCTTCTCTGCCGGAAACTGGGGTGTGATTTCCAGCCACTGCACCCCAAGCGCAGCCACCACCCTTCTGTCAGTGGAGGTTTGCGTGTTGCCATGATACTGAACAGGTTTGAGCAGAGCTTCCAGACTAAGATGGACTAGGAAGAAAGGCCTGACAATCTACTTTAAAAAATCAGCCAGCGAAAACCCTACGATTTAAAACATCCCCTCCCCAAACTATCCTGCGGCTGGTCCAGGACCGGGCAGGGATTTGTTCTGCTGCGCGTGGTACGGCCATGAGTCTGGGTTGCCAGGACTCCACAGCAGCTAGCAACCCCGTAGATGTTAGGCTTAACTCACAAACACAGGCAGAGCAGAGGATCTCTGCGGCGGCCATGAGAAATCATCATACAGACTTCCAGCCGCAGGGAGCCGAACTGTCAACAGCTCAGGTGCTGGCCTCGGGGCTCCATCGCCACGTTCACGCGGAGGCCACGACTCCCAGGCTGCTTCGAGCCAATGACTGAGCGTGGCCACGGCCGGGCTACTAAAGCAAGCACATTTCTGGGAGACAGGGGCTCTTCTGACAAGGGACTTTGGCTCGAGAGCTCCCTGGCAGCCTTGCTGATCCTTCCTTAGACTGCCCGGCCATCTTGGCATTTCCACCAACCTCCCTTTCTTCACTACCTACCTTCACTCAGAGTCAGAGCAGCATCATAGTCTGAAGCCAACCTCTCCCAGCCTCTCTGCTCCCCCCCCGCCCCGTTTTCCCTCAAAGGTGTTTCCCATAATAAATTTCTTGCGCATTTAACCTTGTCTTGCATTCAGCCTAACACCATCTTTCCACTCGATACACCCATTTTTCTTCTTAGAAGCATATCATTTATTTAGATAGCAAATGGTTGTTAAATTCTCTTCCTGAATTTAAGCTCTAAAATGTAACCTATGAGGACATTTTTTTAAGTTGGTGTCTTTAATATGTATATAAAATTTATATATAAGTAATTTATTTTTTGTTCTTGAGAATATACACACCAGAGCATATACCAATTGAACAATTTCTACGTGTACAATTCATTCTTCAAGCTGTGCAACTGTTCTCACCCTCCTTTTCCAAATTGTTCCTCCCTCAGTAACATAAACTTACTGCCCCCTAAGTTTCCTGTCTAATCTTTCGAGTTGCTGTTGTCAAGAGGACAAACATTTTAAGGACAAATGTTAGGACTTCTTACCTTAATGTGTTAACTCTTGTTTCAATGCAGTTTAACATTTATTTTTGCTGAATTTGGCACCTGCTCCTATTCAGTCTGGACTTTAAAACCTCAAGTGGCTGTGAAGTTCCCTCATGGCTCTTAACTCTCCCTAGAAACTCTGAACTACTTAAAAACAAAATGTCAGTGGCATTAAGAAATATAGAGAGCAATATAACTGTACTAAAACTAATTTAGAAGAGACAGGAAGAGAATTACCCATAATGCCATTGTCCTAACACAACAGCTGCCATGCTAGGGGCGTCTCCCCCACTGCTTCCTAGCTCTACAGGGTTATTTACAGAACTACATGTGTTAGGCATGGACCACAGGCTCTCAGAATCAACCTTGGAACTTTTAAAAATGACCGAGGCCAGCCTTATGGTGGATCTCTTTTGTTTCAATCTTTTCTTCCTTTCTGGAGCCCAGGTGCAGAATTGAACTCATCAGACTCCTCAATATATGGCACTTTTTTTTTTTTTTTACCATCATTGGTCTATCCATGGTCCCTCTCTTTTTATGTTATTTATTCTATTTTATCTCCCATCCCCCATCCCACTATGAACACCCCTGGGTTTGATATGTCCTTAAGTGTACATAGACATAGAGCTTTATAAATACATAATGTTGTTTGGGTACCTGTGTAATTTTAATATACATTCTGTAAATTTCATTGTTTCTCACTTTTTTAAATTATGGCAAATATATATATAACAAAAAACTTGCGATTTTAACCATTTTCAATTGCACAATTCAATGACATTAACTGCGTTCATCATGTGCAAACGTCATCAGTATTGCCAAAAGTTTCTCATCACTCCAAGCAGAAACTAAGTACCCCTTAGGCAGTAACTCCCCATTCCTTCCTCTCCATAACTCAGTAATCACTAATATATTTTTGTCACTATGCATTTGTTTATTCTAGGTATTTCATATGGTGGGGTCATACAATATTTGTCCTTTTGTGTCTGACTTGTTTTGTTCAGCATGATGTTTGCAGGTTCAAGTATGTTGTAGCATGTATCAGAACTTCATTCCTCTTTATGGCTGAATAGTATTCCATTGTACGCATACACCACATTTTGTCTACCCATTCATCTGTTGATGGTCACTTTTTGTTTCCACCTTTTGGCTATTGTGAATAATGCTGCAATGAACATTGATGTACACGCATCTGTTTGAGTCTCTGCTTTCAGTTCTTCTGGATATATACCCAGGAGTGGAATTGCTTTCTTGCCTCTTTTTAAATGCTTTGTCTTTAGCTATTCAAATTATCTATTAAGGATATAAAAAAACCAAACCCGCTGCAGTTGAGTCGATTCCGACTCATAGTGACCCTATAGGACAGAGTAGAACTGCCCCATAGAGTTTCCAAGGAGCGCCTGGTGGATTTGAACTGCTGACCTCTTGGTTAGCAGCCATAGCACTTAACCACTATGCCACCAGGGTTTCCATTAAGGATATAAATTTTGTTAAGTTGCAACTATTTTTCCCTAGCCTATTATTTCTTCTTTGACTTTATGATTTTTGCCTTTATAATTTTTAGAAATGTAATGGAATATATATATATATTTTCTGTTATAGCTTATAGGTTTCTCTTTTGCATAGATTTTTTTTCTCCATTCCATGGTCTAAAAATGTTCTCCTGAATTTCTCTTCCATTACATATAAGGGGGAGTGTGTAGGGTTAAGCAAAATGTATAGAAAAGCTGAAGAACAGCAGAATACAGTGATGTGCCCTGTGCAGCATTTTGCCTGTGAATTCTGAGTGGGCCGTCACCTGGGCTTTTTGGTGTCAACTCTGAGCAAGTTTTCAAGGGGGCTCAAGGAGCAAGGGACTATGTGGTCTCATTTTAGAGGAGAAAAACAGACCCCGGGGTTGTTTCCCTGAGCCCATCTAGGCCTGTATCCCTTTATTTATGCTCCATATAATTTATCTCCTTTGTAGACAGTAAGCTCTACAAAGTCGGGGAGCAGGTCTGGCTTGTTGATCTCTGATTCCTAAATGCCTGACATGGTGCCCTGTGGGGAAGCAGAAAGGCAGTTAAGAAAGAAGGAGGAAGAAAGGAAGGAAGAAGGGAGAGATGGAGGGAGGTAGGGAAGAAAGGAAGAAGGGAGAGATGAAGGGAGGGAGGGAAGAAATGAGGAAGTACTGGTTATTTTCCATTAACCCTGCAGCTGTATTATGTCCTTCTCTGCCCTGCTCTGGGTCCTAGGTGGCTAACCTCATTGAAATCATACCACTCAGGCTGTCTTGTCTTCTGATTTCTCATTGGAGTTGGCCAGTGGGTTGCACTGTAAGGCGAGTGGAGGGTAGGAGGAAAGAGTGGTGGGAGTATTCTTTTCACTCCTTGCTTGCTGGGCAGTCCCTCTGGCAGTGGCAGCATCCTTCTACAACCACAACTCCTGTCAAGTACCACCTCCTCCAGGGCTCTAGCTTTCAAATGGGCTCCAATAACTTTATTTCTTCCCCTGCCTCTGCAGGCCAAGTGTGATAGCAGCTTCCTACTGCTGGTAGTTGCTGTGTACCTTGACAGCCCTTGTGATTTATGTAAAGCTGCCCCCACCTCTGTAAATAGTCACTCCATTAAAAAGTCCTTCAAACATTCTAGTTGAACGTGCCCTGTTTCCTGCCTGGACCCTGAAGGAGAGAAAGTCAAAAAGCGAAAAGAGGCTGGAAGGATGAGAGAGCTTCTCAGAACAACTTAGACAAACCCAAACAAACCCATAAGGAGACATTTAAGTCCCCAAAGAACTGGAAGTTCTTTCCTTGCCATTCCCTTAGTTCTCATCTCCTGAAGGGGGGTGAGGGCACAAGAGGCACCCAACCACAACCTGACCTGCTCTAAATAAATCCCCTCAGCCTCCCTGTGATTAGTCGCTGTGTTCTCTGTGTGTCCTCTGTGCTTCGTTCTATCACAACAGAAATTCTTGATAAAGTGGAGTTATAGCTGATAGTTCGTATGTCTACCTCTCATGCTGGATTGTAATCTCAAAGGCAAAGATTCTGTCTTGGCTGTTTCTGCATGGCACAAAGTAGGCCTTCCCTGGGTTCACCTGAGGAATGAGTGAAGGCTTCTTCCACAAATGAGCCCTATGGGCCCACTCTGCTTGGATCCACCCCCTTCCTGGAATCACCTCAGGAGCACATGACGGGGTGCCCCACCTGAAGGCTAGAAAGTATCTGACACTGATAATGCAGGACGGAAGGTGACTAAGCTCCTGACTCAAGAAAACCGACTTTCTCTTCCAAGTTAGCTGTTTACTATATCGTCAAGTTGTTTTGCCCAGACATATCCTGGTCTCATGCTTCCCACCTTGCATGGTTCTCCAAGGTCAGGCAGCTTGTGTCAAGCACCTTTTTTGTCTTTTTTTTTTTTTTGCTGTTGCTGCCTCAGGTGTTATCTGGATGAGTGAATGACCCCTACTTGCTCTTTAACACCTCAGTTAGGAGGAAACAGCAGGGACCGCCTTCTCCCATCCCCAAATCAGGATATCGAAAAAAAAGGAAAACACCCAAACCTGTTGCTACTGACTAGATTCCGACTCATAGTGACTCTGTAGGACAGAGTGGAACTGCTCCACAGGGTTTTCGGGAGTGGCTGATGGGTTCAAACTGCCGACCTTTGGTTGGCAGCCAAGATCTTAACCACTGTGCAACCAGGGTTCCAATCAGGATACAGTCATTTCAAATCTGAGGTGTTCCTGAAATTTGGGGATATGTGCTCCTTATATTTATACAACCAGCATTAAGCTTTGACACATTTCTGTTAAAATGACTTTAATAACCATAAACATAATGAAAAACAAAGCATAGTAAGCAAAGCTTGTTTAAGGGTGTCTGACTATAGCTGTTCCTGCAAATCTGGTGACCATATTTCTGTAATTGCTAAAGCAGTAGTCATTTCAAAAGTTCCATTAGTGGAAAAACATTTGTGTTGCTGAATATTGTGACTCTTTTTTTATGTTATATTGTTTGCAATAAAAGTTCTTTTCATGTGTAATAAAGGGTGATGTTTTCTACACCTTTATCAGATGTTTCATCTAAAGTCACAAACCAGATGACAGCCTCAGCTAAACCCAGCCTACGAGTCATCCCTGGTGCCAGACAGTGGGTGGGAGAAGCCTTGGGTCTTCCCAGCAGAGGCTCCGAATATTACAGACAGAGACAAAGCATCCCCCTGCCTCATACCCTGTCTGAATTCCAGATCTATTGAACTCATGAATGTAATAAAATGGCTGTTTTATGCCAAAACATAAAATAAATTGCAAAGCAGAGTAAAACTCTTTTCAGACAGTTGCCTTAAAAACCCGCTGCTGTGGAGTGGATTTTGACTTTAGCAGCCTTATAAGGACAGAGTAGAACTGCCCCCACAGGGTTTCTAAGGCTGTAATATTTACAGAAGCCGACTGCCACACCTTTCTCCCAAGGAGTGGCTGCTGAGCTCTTACTGCTGACCTTTCGGTTAGCAGCTGAGTGCTCAACCACTTCACTACCAACCAGGGCTCCACAATTGCCTTAGTGTATGAAAATATGATTATCATTGAGTCAAAGAGAAAAGGTTTCTCCAGGACCTTCCAGACTGGCAACTCTTGATTTTTTGATGCTAAGTGGTCCCCGTTCCACTAAGTGCAGAAGTAATCTCCACTACACACGGTGATGCCAGTGGAGGAACCCTACAGTGCAAATGGAAGGGTGATCTGTGGGAAGGGATTCCAGGTGGTGGACCAGTTGCCTCAGGAACAATGACTGCTAGATTCCAAACACCAGGACACTTCCTGTTACCAACACATTCTCTGAAGCACAGCCACAGCCCTGTAATGGGTTTCCTCATCATCAAAGGCCAAGTTTATGAGCCTTCAAGGTGTGGTACGGCATCCGCTGACCTTTGTGTGATGGTACCAGGGCTTGGGGCAGGTTTGGGAAAGGAGTACTCAAGTCTGAGCGTCAAATTGTATACATTCATCAGAACCCAGAGGCCTAAGTAATGGGTGTAATTTTGTTTTGTAGCTTTAGAGATAGGAACTTGCTATACATATCCAAACTGGAAAAAAGTGCTCTGGGCCAGCATCAAAAGCAGTTGCTCCCTGAAGGTAACTTCTGTGAGTAGATCTTCCAGCCATGATCACAAACCATGTGACTCATCCCGGACTCTATAGAGAACTGTGCTATGATAAAGGCCACAAACCCTACAAACTACACTTTTGTTCATCTGGGTCACCCAGGAACAGCTTCCACTCCCCCCTCCCCTCGCTTACTTCTCTTACAAACCCACAATTCTCTGCTTTCAGTATTAGTTTTACCTTAATTTGCAGATAATGTCTTCAGGCAAAGCGCAAAATCAGAGTGTCCCAACCTTTTTGTTTGTGACACTTATAGCCCTTGTATGGGAGAGAGGGGCCCAGAGACAGAAAGAATTTCTGTAAAGTGAGGAAAAGGGGAGATAATTTAAAATCTCCGTCCTACTAGTTCTGGAGACCTGAAAAGTTTACTTAATAAAATTATTTTTTAATAACTAAATAGCAGTCAATTGAGGATCTATAATATCATTTTATAAAATCATTCAGTACATGAATTTTGAAAGAAATTCCCAAACAATATACTACAGCCATTGGGTATTGGTTTGGATTCCCTGAGAAACTTTTAATTAGTGACACTATTAAACATCTCTTCAGCTCTAGGATGCATTCAGTATTCAGAAGTGCAATTATCTTCATTGCCAGCCTTGATGCTACAACATTTACTAAGCATGTTTATTAGGAAGGAATGTATTTACTTAATTTATGTGTATTTACTACACACATGCTAGACAGTGAAGTAGCCCAAAACCTCACTCATTTTTCACTTGTAATCTGGACCAATTTCTTGCCCCTTCTCCTTCAAGAGTCACCTTCTAGTATGCATTGAATTTTGTTCCCCCAAAAGATATATTGAAGTCCTAACCACTATACTGGTGAATGTGACCTTGTTTGAAAATAGAGTTTTTCTTTTGTTATCAATTAAGTTCATGTGGTCATAATGGAGTAGGGTGGATCCTAATCCCTTTTGAGTAGGGGTCTTATAAAAAGGGAGGACAGACATGGAGACAGGGTCACACGGGGGAAGGCAGATGCTATGTGAAGATAGATCTACAAGCAAAAGAATGCCAAGAAACGCTCAGGGTTACCTACCAGAAGCTGGAGAACTCAAGGGAGGTGTTGTCCCCTAGAGTGGACAGAGAGCATGATCCTGTTGACGCTCTGAATTTGGACTTCTAGCCTCCAGAACTGTGAGAAAATAAATTTCTGTTCCTTAAAGCCATCCACTTTGTAATATTCTGCTATGGCAGCCCTAGGGAACGAAGACACCCCATTCCGTCTCCCCACCCAGGTGGATGCAGTAGGGTTTGAGCCGCTTAACTTGAAACTGCAAGTGTATTGAAGGTCACGGCAGACCTCTCCAAGCCCAAGGCTCCTCTGGACCAGCCACAGGAAATTTGTGAAAACAGCAAATGTTTCTTCTTTCTTCTCCCTCATATCAATTTCCAGTGTCCTTAATTTTTAGGAAACCAGTTACTCATGGAATAAGTCCCTGTTGTGTGGCTTCCCCCCAGGATTCAGACAAGACCCCCACCCGAGCTCTGCCTCCTCCCTGAGGTGGCTTTCTTCACCTCCTACAACCCCTACTTCTCTGATGTCCCCAGGGCACTTAGCATCCACACCATACAATTCAGTTCTTGATTATATACTGTGAAGTGTTTTGACAATTATTTCATGGGTGTTAGTCTTGCCTTCACCAGTGAGAAGCTCCTGGAAAGCTTCTTCTCATGGACAATAGTTCCTGGCACCGTAGATAGCTCATTAAAAAAAAAAAAAAAAAAGGCTCTTGAGTCAATTCCGACTCATAGTGACCCAAAGGACAGAGCAGAATTGCCCCATAGGGTTTCCAAGGAACAGCTAGTGGATTCAAACTGCTGACCTTTTGGTTGAATGCTTAACCACTGTGTCACAGGGCTCGTATGAATCAGGACAAACACTTGTCTTTATATATTCCTGTGAGGGTATACACCCTGTGAGGGAAATGAGCAGACTAAGGCAACCAACCCATCCCAGACTAGTTTTCTTGTCAATTCAACTTCTCTGGAACTTCCTGACCTCCCATCCCTCCTCGGCACCCCTTCCTGAATTTCACTGTTGATGTGAGGCACTTATGAAAAGAGTACTTTTTCTTTCCATCCCTGATAAATGTCTGGCTGGCAGATTGGATGGATGGATGAATTGCTGGACTAACAAATGGGTGGGTGGGTTGGTGGGTGAGTGAAAAAAGAATGAGCTGCCCTGGTGGTGCAGTGGTTAAAACACTGGGCTGTTAACTGAAGGATCGGCGCTTTGAAACCACGAGTGGCTCCGAGGCAGAAAGATGTGGCAGTCTGCTTCCGTAAAGATGTACAGCCTTGGAAACCCAAATGGGGCCGTTCTGCTCGGTCCTATAGAGTCACCAGGACTCGTCGGCAGTGGGTGAGTTCCTAGGATAGGCCTGAAATGGCACCCTCCTGAGGACCAAGGTTCCTACTTGTTCCAGGGGCTCAAGACTCCAGTGGGATCCCATTGACTCTACAGGATGGTTTGGTTTTAACTGATCTTTTCAAATATTTGTGACTTAGAAACTAAAATATTTATGAGCATGTAGTCATAACATAGCAAGATGCTTTATAAGGTAACTACAATTTGGTACACAGTAACATTCGTTTATGTCTAGTTACTAAGTAATACATTTTTTAACATCCAGTGTTTTTTCTTCACCCACTATATTAGAAGAGGGGCCATGGTGGCAGAGTGGTTAAACACCTGGCTGCTAACCAAAAGGTCGTGGGTTTGAATTCACCAGCCACTCCTAGGAAACCCTATGGGCCAGTTCTACTCTGTCCTATGGGGTTGCTATGAGCCAGAATCGACTCAAAGGCAAGGGTTTTTGTTTTCAATTAGAGGGTCATTACTTCCCTCAACTGAAAGCAAAAAAAAAAAAAAAAATTCTTTTTCTTAATGTCACCATCAGTATTCTTCAAACTTGAACTCGAAGGAAGCCTTTAAAGAAAAGGCTGAGGGGGTGTCAAGATCTCCTGCAGAAATTCTCAACCTTAACTGCATGTTTGAATCATGTGGGACACTTTTAAAAAATCTTGATGCCCAGACTGTACTTCAGATTTCTCCCAGGAGAACCTCTGGATATGGGACCCAGGCGTCTGTATTTTCAAAGCTCCCTGAGTGATTCCAGTTTGCAGTTAAGGGGAAGAACTTCTGCCTTAACCCACATATGGTTGAGACTAATGACAAGATTAATTGTGAAATTCTGAGGGGTTTATGTCCCTGAGTCAAGTCTGAAACCAGCCATGTCCTCATTCTGATTCTGCTTCTCTCCACCTCTGCCCCAGCTCCAATCCTCTCTTTGCCCTTTACGCTTATTTTGAGACTGGCTCCTGGCGGCTTCCACGAGGACACATGGTAGTTCAGATGCACTGCACTACTACCTTGTGAAAAGCTTAACTTGTCCACTCATGGACTTCAGACTGAACTTCTGTGGCTAATAGCAGTTTTAGGAATTGGAGAAAACAGACAGTTGCAATAAATCCCAAGGAACAAATGGTTGCAAGCCAATAAAATCACAGGAATGTGGAAAAACTGTAAGCCTCAATCAGCGACCACCCTAGCCTTAATCAGTGAATTTGCTCCCCAAGTCCTTTTGTACATGATCATTACCCCAGTAAAAATCCCAACTACACTGTGCTTTGCCACTTTCTCCAGAGCTCCCTACTGCAGTTGTTGTCGAGTGCTGTTGATTTTCGACTTATAGTGACCCTGTGTGAAAGGGTAGAACTGCCCTGAGGGTTTCTAGGCTACAATCTTTACGGGAACAGTTCGCCTGGTCTTTCTCCCAGGTCTTTCTCCTGTGGAGTGGCTGGGTGGGTTTGAACTTAAGACAGGGAGCAAAGGCCCTGAGATTGGAGGGTACCTGTCTGAGAAATAGCTAAGAGACTGGTGTGGTTAGAGGAGAAGCAAGTAAAAGAGAAATAGGCTATACTATAATGGAAGTAATAGGGGGTTGAGTGTGGAACCTAGGGACTTGTAAGACAGAGAACAGAGGGGCTCCCAAATCTGCAAACAAAGTAAAAAGAAATAGGCCAGGGCGCAGAAACAAAGCCATTCCCCAGAATAATGGGGCAGGGTATCTAAAAATAGTCCCTGAACTTCTTTAAAGTTGCCTTTCAGAAGCAGCTGGAGAAGACTAGGCCCAGGGACATGCGCAGAACATCCACCTGTGACCGCTGTGTGACCTTCCACCAGGGGCAATGAGGGGCTACAACCCAGGTGGGGAATCGAACCCCGGGGAGTGGGAGACTGTGCAGGTGCGACACCCCATAATAAGTCCTGCTATGAATCCCAGAGGCCTCCAGGACAGGAGCCAACTTGGAAAGCTGCTGCTCACTGCACCTTAGTTAATATACCCCTGCCTGTGTCTATGAATAAACACGAATCTTTTCCTGCCCAAGAGCTTTTAAAAACTCGGTCCTGCCTTTTGTTCTGTGACAAGAGGGTATGCGTTGCTCTAGGCCCTCCTCGTCTCTGCTTGCAAGCCTCTTCAATAGAGCTTTGCTCATGTGGAAAACTATGTGCCTTACCTGCTCATTCTTGACCGGTGAGAGGCAAGAACTTTATTCCGGTAACAAGCTGACAACCTTTTGGTTAGCAGTTGAACGCTTAGCTGGCACCACCAGGGCCCCCTGCCTGCTGCAGTAGTAACCCATTAGAAACCAATTGCTGTTGAGTTGGTTCCGACCCACAGCAACCCTAAAGTACAGAGTAGAACTGCCCCATAGGGTTTCCAAGGAGCACCTGGTAGATTTGAACTGCTGACCTTCTGGTTAGCAGCCAAACTCTTAATCACTACACCACCAGGGTTTAACTGTTTGCCTTCAACACTAACCAGCCTGTGTTTCTGTTTTGACAGTTTGGTTTCTGGACTAGGCCATTTCGCTGGATCTCTGGAAAAACAGTGTCTACCAAAAAACAGCCACTTTTTCCTGGAATTTGGAGGTAGTTGGGTATGGAGGAAGCCACAGGGAAGGCAGATCTCACCATTTCATCTTCCATTCCCATTAATCAGTTCTTCAAAAGCTCATTAACTATGCGGGGCTGCTGTGGCAGTTGAACCAAAAGATTTTCACACAACACCAACAGCTGTGCAGTTATGTATTCAGTTTCCTATCTACATGAACAACATGGGCTGTGGGAAGGGGAAGAGAAACACTGGAAGAGCTGCCTGGCTGAAATATCACTGAATTCTACTAAGTCATGGGTCCACACACCTTACAATATCATCTTCCTACAGGAAAATCGGCTCCCACAGGGATAGCATGGGTTGCAGGGGTCACAGGGGCTACAAGGGCTGCAGGGGCTACAGGGGCTGCAGGGGTTGCAGGGGTTGCAGGGGTTGCAGGGGTTGCAGGGGTTGCAGGGAGAAGCACAAGGGTAGCACGGAGACTCAATCTTGACGCAACTGCCAAGCCCGTAGGAGTAGGTTACGTCTTTCTCATCCACACAGGGCGGCAAGCTGAACTCTTTGCAGATGTTCATATAGCTGTACTTTTTCGATCCAAGGCAGTCGTACCTGTTCTCCCGTTCTGCCGACACACACACCTTTCCGTCCTTCACTCGAACTTTCACTTGGTCAGGCTCAAAGCCGCACACGTTCACCGATCCTAGAATGTTACTGCTACAGCAAGAGGAGGCCAGAATTCTATTTGTTGTTCTTCTCAGTCTGGAAGTTACAAAAAAATGAAAAGGGGGGTTGGGGGGGGATAGGTAGAAGAAGCTCAGACACATCTTGAGAAGCAAAACTTGGATCTCTATTTTTTTTTAATAGCAAAAGTAAATTCTAGTCATTGTGAAAAGTCAAACTTGACAGAAGTGTATACAGTAAAGAGTGAGAACCAAAAGAACCAAATTTGTTGCCGTCGAGTAGATCCCGACTCAAGGTGACCCTAAAGGACAGAGTAGAACTACCCGACAGGGTTTCCAAGGTGCACCTGGTGGATTCAAACTGCCGACCTTTTGGTTAGCAGCTGTAGCTCTAAACCACTACACCACCAGGGTTTCCAAAAAGTGAGAATGCCCCCTTAAGTCCCACTCTCCTGAGGTAATCCCCTGTTAACAAATGGGTGCGTGGCCTTTCTCTTGTCTTTAAATCCTAGCTCTTCCTCTTACTAGCTGTGGAAACTTGGGTAGGTTCCTTAACCTCTCAGTGCTTGAATTTCCTCATCTGTAAAATGGAGATAACAGCACCTAGCCATAGATCTATTGGGAGGATTAGGTGAGATGATGTATTTTACTTAACACTGTACTTGGCATATTGTAAGTCCCATTTAGTTATCGTCATTATCATTATTACTGTAATTACTACTATCATGCAGATGCTTAAAGCTTCATTAAAAGAAAAATGCTATCCGCTAATAGAAACCATTTGAAAGCTGCAATTTAAAGACGGCCATCAGCCTTAGAGCTGGCCCTGGGCAACCATACAGGGACTCCGCCTAAAGCTCCATCAACAAACAGCATGACGGGGTGTGCTGGGTCTGGCTCTGCCCACCAGTCCTAGTGCTGCTCTCCTTCAGCTGTGAGGCTGCTCCAGATTGCTGTTGGCTGACACCAGCAGGGATCCAGTCCATTTAGAGGGGCTGTGTTGGTCAGATATGGGATGGCCCACAAGTGGTGTGTTCGATTGGGATCTTACCAGCTAGCAAAAAACTGATTGTTTATATCTCTTCCCAACCCCTCATTCAGTGATTCGTAGCTTGGAATTGATCATGGTGGGAGTATTTACACCACGAAAATTGGAAAATGCTACAAATTAGAGCTTACCCCCCACCCCTTTATAGTTAAAAAATGAAGCTATAAGCGTCTACATGATAGTAGTAATAACAGTAATAATAATAATAATCACTTCAACAGCAAGCTCTGACCCCCCTGGAGCAGCAAACATGAATTCACGGTTCTTCAGAGCTGCCTTGCTGCTACTCAGTGGTCCTACCATGTGGATTCTTAATAATAGTAATAAATCACAGCAGCTCGCACTAATGGATTACTTGTGATACACCAAGAGATGGGAACCCTGGTGGTGTAGTGGTTAAGTACTCCGGCTGCTAACCAAGAGGTCAGCAGTTTGAATCTGCCAGGCACTCCTTGGAAATTCTATTGGGCAGTTCTACTCTGTCCTATAGGGTTGCTATGAGTTGGAATCAACTCAACGGCGGTGGGTCTTTATACCAAGAGGTAGTGAAGGGGTGTGCCTAAGAGCACAGAAGCTGGAGCCGGATAATCTGGGTTCAAATCTTGGCTCTGCCATGTATCGGCTGTATGACCTTGGGCAAGTTACTTAACCAACTTGTGCTTTAGTTTCCACACCTGTAAAATCGAGATAATAGCAATAACCTATCTCATAGGGTTGTTTTGAGAAGCAAATTAGTTAATACTGAAAAGTGTTTAGAATAATGCTTGGCACTTGGTTAGGATTCAACAGGTGTTAAAAACCAAAAGGAAAAAAACAAAAACAAAAAAACTCATTGCCATCAAGGCAGTCGAGTCTGACTCATAGTGACCCTATAGGACAGAGTAGAACTGCCCCACTGGGTTTCCAAGGTTGTAATCTTTACAGAAGCATACTGCCATATTTTTCTCCTGAAAAGCGACTGGTGGGTTCAAACTGCTGACCTTTTGGTTAGCAGCCGAGCACTTAACCATGCGCCAGCAGGGCTCCTTCAATGGATGTTAGGGTTTGTTTTTTCTTTTTTTACATTGTGCATGGAAAGCTCTAAGCACATTAAAAACATTACTTTGTGTAATCTTCACAATAACCCTGTGACGTAGATATAATTATCACCATTTTACTGATGAGGGGTTGGTATAGGTAGTGAATGGCAGAGCCTAGACTCAAATTCAGGCCTGTTTCATGTCAACTTTAAAGTTTAAATCATCAAGTAGACTGAGTCCTTGAAATAAAAGCCCCTAATTCGGTCACTGCCTTCTGGCATTAGCCCTGCATTGTCTGGCCCTACTTAGGGACCATTTTCTTTCAATTTGCCTAACCCAAAAACCTGTTGCCTTAGAGTCAATTCCCACCCATAGCAACCCTATAGGACAGAGTAGAACTGCCCCATAGAGTTTCCAAGGAGTGCCTGGTAGATTCAAACTGCTGACCTTTTGGTTAGCAGCCATAGGGCTTAACCACTAAGCCACGAGGCATAACAATGACTGTAAGGATGGTGCAGGACCAGGCAGTGTTTTGTTCTGTGGTACATAGGGTCAATATGAGTCGGCACGGACTCGACGGCACCTAACAACGATAACTAACAGTCCAAAAACATTCTAATGTTCTAAAATGATCCTCTTTTTTCTTTTCAGTCACTTAGAACTATTTTTGAAAAGAACTAAATATGTTCTAAGAGACACTCCTGACAAATCATCTTGCATCTCTTAGCCTTCCAAGGAACGTCTTGGAGGGTGTGATTTCTATAACTTCTTTTAGTTGGTGGGGTCTGGACTCTATGATTAAGTGATTGGTTTGAGATACATTTTCAACTCTTACTTTTTACGCTGAATTTTTTTTATTTATCTACTTATTTTTGTTACATAATTTATAAAGGTTCAGTATAGAAAACTCAAAAAATACAGATCAAAACAAAAAGATATTTTAAAAATACACATAATCCCAAATAATACTTAACATCTTTTTATTAATCTGTGTTTTCCACTGATAAACCCTAACCTGATTGCTTGAACAACAGTATGACACCTTTTTCTGAAGGATACAAACCAAGACTCTTGTCTGGGGGGCTATTTACAATGTGAGCAAAGAGAAGTCATTCCTAGAAGACACCAAGGCAAATAGGAACGAACAACCTGTGCAAGTCCTCTGGATAGAGGACTGTATGGACATTCAGCTCTATTGCCAGGCCTGGCGCCAGTCCTGGGTATGGCCTGGGTTACGGCCGCCTTGTTGTTTTGGGTAAGCCAAGACACCTGTGGGCCATACGAAGGAAAAAGGAAGAGATTTGGACCCTCTTTAGAGTCTTTGTGTCTATGAGATAAACAGGAGACCAAGCACTGCTTCCCTAGATGGTCAGGTAATAGCTAAAAGGAGCAGCAGGAAACCAGCCCCAACTCTGTTCACTATGCTCTCTCTGAATGGACCACAGCCTTGAAGCGGGAATAGCCAAGGCCAAGAGTAGAGCAGAGGGCAGAATGAGCACTTGGTGAGTCTCTCAAGAATCTCCCACAGTGACCTTTCTCATCAGGGCTACAATAGATGGGCCTGGATAGAAGGGGAGAAAAACGCAGGACAGAGCTCAAATCCTTAGAAAGTCCACACTTACTGGACCAGTTAAGACTGGAGGACTCCCTGAGACTATTGCCCTGAAATGCTCTTTAAACCTTCAAACAAAACTATCCCCTGAGGTCACCTTTTAGTGAAATGGCAGATTGGCACACAAAATTAAGACTATTACCTGTGAGTATGGGGCTCCATTAAAAAAAAAAGCATCTACATGAGACCAAAAAGTCAACAATTACTCTAAAGCAAAGATGAGAAGACAAGGGGTGCAGGACACTAGAGTACTGGAAATGGGACGACCGGAATGCAGTTAATGAGAAGGTTGACACATTGTGGAAAATGTAACTAATGTCACTGAATAACTTGTGCAAAAATTGTCAGATGAGAACCTAATATGCTGTGTAAACTTTCACTAAAAACACAATAAAATATTATTTTAAAAAAAGAGTCTCCCACAGCATGTGCATAGGCTGAGAGTCAAAGGTCTCTCACTCAGCTCAGATATTTCCATACAAGATGAGAAACATCTGAACCTGCCATGAAGATGGGGCCGTGCCTCACAAAGAAGGGGCAAGGACACCGAGCAGGACTGCTAGGTGTCTAGGATTTACTACCATAGTTGATTCCACCAGACCAAGCCACCCTGGCCTCCAGAAGACATGGATCTGGGAGCCAGATTTATAAGCCAAAGTTGGCTCCCAGTTCCATATCTTCAAAAATATATGGTATCTCTTAGGAAAGATGTCACTTTGGGAACTAAGGTACACCTGACTCAAGCCATGGTATTTCCAGTCACCTCATACACATATGAAAGCATGACAATGAATAAGGAAGACGAAAGAAGAACTGACACCTTTGCATTATGGCATTGGCAAAGAATATTGAATATACCATGGACTGCCAGAAGAGTGAACAATTGTCTCTTGGAAGAAATACAGCCAGAATGCTCCTTAGAAGCAAGAATGGTGAGATTTCTGTTTCACGTACTTTGGACAGAGGGACCAGTCCCTAGAGGACATCATGCTTGGTAAAGTAAAGGGTCAATGATAAAGAGGAAGGCCTTCAATGACATGGATTGACACAGTGGCTTCAACAACGGGCTCAAGCATAACAACAATTGTGAGGATGGCGCAGGACTGGGCAGTGTTTTGTTCTGTTGTACATAGGGTCGCTATGAATATGAACCAACTCAATGGCACATAACAAAAGCAATAGCAATCTCTGAGTCCAAGGGTACAAATTTCATGTATTTTATTGTCTTGGGTTCCCCATTTTTCTCTACTCCTAAGTCACTTTGCCTCCCTTTGTCCTTGTAGCAGCTGCACCCCAAACCCATTACTTTCGAGTCAATTCTGACTCATAGCAACACCTATAGGACAGAGGAGAACTGTGCCATAGGGTTTCCAAGGCTGTAATCTTTACAGAAGTAGATGTCACATCTTTCTCTTGTGGAGTGGCTGGTGGGTTCAAACCACCAACATTTTGGTTAGCAGACAAGCACTTAACCACTGTGCCACGAAGTCTCTTTGCAGCAGCTCTACAGGGGCCCCAAAATTGTGTGTGTTTATGAAATTACCTAAAAAGTCTTGGTAGGTCAGGTTTCTCCTTCCTCTTTTACTGTCTGGATCCTCACTGGGAATGTGTGGTCTTAGGGGAAATTGCAGGAGCCACATTTTATTCATCATGCTCAACTCTGAACTTGTGACTTGAATCCTGCCTGCCAATGTCCTCATCACCCACATGGAATTTTCCATGACTCCATGGCCTTCTGGGTAAAGGGAGATTACTTCCTATACTTCTGTTATCAAGAGGGTGAAGCTTAGCCACAGTAAAGTTACAGAAACCAGCCCCTTTGATTCTTTGCAGAAGGGCCTTAGGAAAGCTGGGGAAAAGTTAGCGGTAGCCTTGTCTGGGTCTGCCTCTCTTCTCCCTGTTGAAGCTGACTTTCACCTGCACGTACAACCAAGCTCCTGAAAGTAAAACACACTGCCCACAGCAATGCTGAGCTGTCTATTCAGCCATTTTCACAATCATGTAAATCAGCTTCAGCCTGATGATGAATAAAGTCATGAAGATGTGAAAAATGCCTACCTAGGCCCGAGAGAAAAGGGAGGCAGGCCTCCCTCTAATCTTCCTTGGAGCTCTTCACTTTATCTCCCTGAATTTAAACCCATTCCAAAGGCCCATTGAGCCTCCATTCCTCCTTTGCAACCCATCTTTCCTGCTTTCTTCTTCTTACTTCTTCCCTTCTTTTTTCGCCATCCCTTTCTTCCATAAATTCTAAAGTGGTGTTCGGGCAGGATGACCTTTGGATTGATCCCAGAGAACAATGTCACTCGGCAGGGAGCAGGGTGTCCTAGGACTTGTGCATCTGAATCCTCCCCTCCCCGTCACCCATCACCCAAGCCTTGTTAAACACAGGTGGCTGGACCCCACCGCTGGAGTTTCTGATTCAGTAGATCTGGGGTGGAGCTTGAGAATTTGCATTTCTAACAAGTTCCAGGTGTTGCTGCTGCTGCTGCTGGTCCAAGGACCATTCTGAGAACCCCTGATCTGGTGGTTAAGCATATGGATTCCAGACTCAGGCAGACCTGGCTTCAGGTCTCAGTTCTGCCACCTCCTAGTAACTGAAAATGTTGCCCCTAAATCTGTCTCATCATCTTTAAGATGACTGATAAAATAATATCGCCAAACAGAGATGTTACAAGGATTAAATGAAGATGCAGTGTTAGGCACGTAGTTTTTACTCTATAAAGAGTATCATTTATCAGGCTGTATCAGTCTTCACCTTACACAAAAGTGTCCTGAATCTGAGGCTTTAAATGAGCAAGTCTCAAGCCCTGAATCATTAAACAATAAGGGTGAACCAGATCATAAGAATACATTTGGTTTTGATGGGCAGCAGCCCCTTCCCATGTAGCCACAGGGTAACGGGCTCTGAGACATGCAGGTGGGAAGAGATTGTGATGAGAGGGGACCGAGGGGATTAGCTTGTTTCCACCTCGGCTGGGAATACAGAGCAAGGGAAGCCAGGAAGCTCTCCTCTCAGAGGGGAAGCCATCCTTTCACCAGCCATGAAGCTCTCAGAGTTCCTCTCCAAGGGCTCTCAACTGTGCCCTGAACTCTGGGTCAGGGAGTTGGGAAATGAAGAGATTTTTCTGAGAGGATAGACCCAGGCGAGGCACTTGTTCACCCAGAAGGAATTCACCATGAGGGCTGACAATCATCAGCCTCACAGAAAAAGGCTGGATTCAAGGAAAATCTCACATTCAGCACAACGGGGTAAACAGGGGAAGAAACAAGAAGGCAGAGTCTTGAAGTTTAAGAAGATGGTGCGGGAATCTTTAGGAGAATTTCTCACTGAGATTTAAGGCCAACCACAGTTAAGTGAGTGGAAGGGAACCTGGTCTTGGGATTAGATTTAGGGTGCAAAGTGGAGCACCCTCTCCAATGGTACAGATGCATATGAAGATTTGTACACAAGGACCAGTGTCAGATGTTAGGGCACAAGGGACTCAGTAATCAGGTGATGAACGGAGAACAGGGAAGCCCACAGTGTGGTAGTGAATCAGGTTCAAACTTAAGCTGCTGGCATGACATCTTACAAAAGAAACCAAATTCAGTGACCTCTGTGCCTCTATACCCAGAACAGGGAGGAAGAGTCAGGGGAACCACTAGTGCTTGGTCAAAAGATAATTTACGGAGGAATGAAAAATATCAAAGAAGCTAAAGAAGAAAAGTGCTTACTTGGGTCTCCACTAGGGAGGACAATAGAGTCCCCGCTGCCAAGCTATCTTTTGAAGCAGCTGCTCAGAAAATGATGGAAATGGGATGGAACTTCTATGCTTGGTCAAAAAACCACACACACATTAATCAGATAATGTGCACTCAAGAATGCTAAAGAAACTTACAGGGAAAACTGAGAAATTGTTAGCCAAGACTTCTTACTAGTTACTAAAGGAGTACCCAGAGACAGAACAGAGTGACTCCACACAGAAAAACATCTCAGAGGGGTTGTGGCAACTACAGTTCAGGAAGCATCACTTTCCTGTTGGGCGAAGAACGCTCTCAACAACACAACCTGGCAGCCAAAAGGATATGTCATTCCTAACCAGACCACTAGCATTCAAGGAGTAAAAGACCGGGTGAATACACTTTCTGAACTCAAAAAGCCTCGGGCGAGGTTTCAGGCCAAAGACTGTTAAAAAAGAAAATTGAATCAACATGATATTTCAGGATCTAGTTAGTTGTGAGACTGGAGCTGACTTAGAGGTAAGAAAAAAATAAAGGGGCATTTGACTGGAAGAAAAATACCAACAGTAGGAGTCCCTTGGGACTAGGGCTGGGATCAGGGCTTAACATTTCCATCCATACTCTGTAAAATCAAATATTTAGGTCTGTAGGTGACACTAAGCCCTTCTGGGCAGTGAAATGTCAAGCCGTCAGAAATAGGCCATAGGAGGTGTTGTGACTAGAAAGAAAAGTGACCCTGAGGAGATATAAGAGGGCAAGCCTGGGATTACTTCTAAAATGAACTGAGAGTCATCAGTTAAGAACTCTGGGAATCATTGTAAAGACGCCTGCAGTTTCATATACTTCTGTGGGCACAGGAAAAAAAAAAAAAGAAAGAAATCAGCAAAGCCTGACAGGAAAAGTATCACAAACTAAAGAAAGCATTACCACTTGTATAAACTACACCGTGGAGAATTAAACTTGAAGTGGTGTCTATGGCACACCAAGAAAGTGAGCCTCCTGGAGAAGGTGGAGAGAGCCCAATTAGAAAAGGAGGAAAGTCATCCTCAAAAGGAGAGTCTGGGAGCAAGGACACAGCCAGGAGACAAAGGCTGAAAGGTCTTGGATCAAGAGTATTCAATATCTCCATGAACTACTACTTCTTTTGCCATGAGACCAAAAGAAATGGATGGTGCCCTGAACATTTTGATCAAGGAGCCAATGGATGGATCTTGATCAAAAGGAGGAAAAAATGTGAAACAGAACTTCAAATTCTTATTGAAAACCGGACTTACTGGATACTTTGACATTGGAGGAACCCTCGAATCTATTGCCTAGGAACAATTTTAAGCCTTGAACTGAAACTAACCCATGAAGTCATCTTTAAACTAAATAACAATTTAGCTCATTTAATAAAGAATGTTCACCTTGAGCATTGTGCTCTTTTAAAGAATTATCTATGTGAGAGTAAATGGACAACCAAAAAAAAAAACCAAACCTGTTGCCATCGAGAGTTGCTTTTGACTCATAGCAACCATGGTAACTCTAAAACACAATATGGGCAGAGACAGGGAGAATGGCGACACAATGCGAAGAATGTAACCAATGTCAATGAGCTGTACGTGTAAAAATAGCTGAATGGATGTGTGTTTTGTTGTGTACATTTTCACCGAAATTTTTTTTAAAGAAAAAAAAAAAGAGTATTCAGGTATTCAAAAGCACAGGGAAAGAGTACATGAACCTGCGCACAAATAACCCTTCGTTTGGAGCAAGTATTATAAAAGAATCCCTGCTTCACAGAGTAAACAATTTCTGTAACTTGACACTCTTAAGGAGTAAAAATACAAATTGGTTCAAAGACAGTGTAGATGAATTGATAGGTCAGATCCCTACCCCACACTGTTGAGGGAGGTCCATTCCTGACGTTTGGTGGTTGATGACCTGGACAATAATTGCCTTATTGCCCTTTCCAGTGAAACGTCCCTGTCACTGTTGTCAAGGGAGTATTCTTACCTATCTGCCAATCATCTGAATATGCCCCTCCTTTTAAAAATAAATATTACCATAATATTTTTTTGCACCTTGCTTTTTTCACTTAATAATACATCAACATGTAAAAGGTTTCATCAATCCTTTTTACATCTATGTAGCATTCCAATGTATGGATGTACCATAAATTATTTAACCATGGAAACAGTCCTTTCAACCATCTTTTTTATCAACGGTAACAGCCTAAATGGTATATGTAGAAAGTTAGAAGAGAAAGGCTTTCTCCAGGCAAAAAAGAAAATGTAATAAGAAACAAAAACATTTTTAAATTACCTAGTTCAGTTAAAACCTTTTTAAAAGTCTACTCAGAAAGTCATGACTCTCAGTTCTGTCATTGCATGGCATTTTCTAGAGTTGAATGGGGAGGCCAACATAACAGACACAACTCCAGATGCATTTTAAGTCTTTGTCTGGAATTGGGGGATGGGAGAAAGGTTTTCCTATAAAACATAGGAAATGCCTCTATTGTTCAATTTCCTCCCCTGCTTGTAAAGCCTCTGGCAAACATTAAGGATTTGATCAATTATTATTACTTTTCCTGTAGTCATTTCTGTAAGTCCAAATATACTCAATTCACTTTACGCATAACCAGAAAAAAATGTTTCATTTGCTGCTTCCAATAGCTTTTTAATGACACCCCCTGTTTCTTTCCCTCATTAAAGCCAGGTTATTTATCATGTTGGCATTCCTGCTATAAACCACCAACAACCTTGGCAATTGACATCGTTATAGTGCCTTTTGAGAATCTTACAATTCCCATCATGGACCCATTTACTCTTCTTTTCTTAAATCTTTGTTAAGTCACCAGAGTCATTAGCTTGAACCCTTTTCATCTTTGTTCAAGTATTGTCAAAAATTTTTCCTTATTCCAACTTATAAGGCTAATATACGAACTATAAAAGTCTAAAAATAAGTTCCTTTACTTGGCAAGCTCTCTCTTTTCATCCTCTATGGCTCTTATGGCTTTCCTCTCCAAACTTCTGAGAGATGGTCGAAGACAGTAAAGCTTGTAATCACACAGGCAACATGGATAGATATCACACAGGCCACAAGAACGTGATCGCTTTGAATAGCACAGGCAGTACGGATACGGGTGCAAGTCACAACAGCAATACGGGTGCATGTATAAGTCGCACAGGCATCGTGAGCTAAGTTCGTCGATGCATCTCAGTTGCCTCAGTTCTCTGTCCACCTTCTTTATGTCCCTTCTAACGCTGTCCAAAAGACAACTCAGTGCAGCCATTACAGTCACACCTTATTGTTCTGTGAGTACCTTTGGGAAATGGCACTCAGGGGAAAAAAATTGTTCTAAGCTCTTCTCAGGAGTTTCTTTTAAAATTAAATGAAGCACACATGATTCACTTATTTTAAAGCTTGTGTTCTATGACCTCACCACCCTCTAAGTATGTCATAGTCTTTTGGTTACCATGTGAACTGTAAACAGTCATGGTCTCCAGAGACCTTCCTGGGGTTAGAAAGCTACTCTCAGAACCATGCTAATGTTGAGATTTCGTTCACCTTGAGGTTGGGCAGGCCCCCCGCCAAGCAGTCACAACTCTTTGGTGCTCTTGGGAGCAACTTTTAATGTCTGACTTGTATATGCTCCAAGGACTAGCCCTGGCTGTGACTGTGTGTTTGTTGATTTTCATGTGGGTTATGGAAGGAGCTGCATGGCTCCTTTATCTGTGCCCTTCTGGCTCCAGCCCTGGCTTGAGGCTTAGATTTGCCCATTATACTCTAGAACTCATTCTGGCTTGAGGCAGGTAGAATACAAAGAACTATATCCCATGATTCGCCTAACCAAGTCATCCTCGAGTCAGTGTTTGTCTTTGATCTTCCAAGCTCCCAAATTGCTGGAATCCTGCCCATTTTTTACTAGCTGGGATCCTGGCTATTCAGTAACCTCAGTTGTCCAGTAGCAGAGGTCCTGCTCTTAAGCTCTAATCTCTCAGTGGTCAGGGTCTTGCTCTCCATCACCACTTTACAGCAGTTATACCTCTGGTCTTGTTCCAAGCCTTCAAATGCCTCATCCCAACCCCAGTTGCTTCCCAAGTGTTGCTCGTTGATACACGTTGTATGTTGTACAACTGCTTGTCGAACATTGTAGACAACTGCTTGAAGTTTCTTGGAGACAACTGTTTGACACCCCAACTTCTGTCAGTTTCTTGTGTTTTCAGTTGGATCACCATGCTGAACCTTGGACTCAGCTTCAGCCTTGGCTCATGGTATTTCTGTTCCTCTCAATCTGCTACATAACTCTCAAATCCTCTTTTTTTAGACTGAATCACACTTGAGGGGAAGTGGTTGGATATGACACCGGAGAGGGAGAACAAGGGCCATGTAGTGAAGAGATTTATAGATCAGACTAAAGAGTCTGAACTTTATTTTGAGCACAGTGAATAATCACCCATTTCTTTCTATTGAGGGGAAGTTGAAGGGTAACTAAGAAAGCCACACTGAAGCTTCATTTTAAGGAGACAACACTGAAAGTGTCTTCTGTTGGAAGGAAAGAAACAGTGAAAGTCTGGACTGGGGACTGTGGCTGTAGGGATGGCAAGGAGGAAGCCAATGGGATTGCCCTTTCCCCACATCTACTCAAGCCCCATCCAATCAGTTCTCCACATTGCAGCCAGAGATATTTTCAAATATAAGTGTCATCCCTTGATTTAAAACACTTCAAAATCTTCTCTGTTCTCTTAGAAGACAACCAAAATCTTTACAAGGCTGAAGAAGAGGACTCCTGCCTACCTCTTCAGTCTCATCTTCTACCATTATTACTTTAATTCATTATAGTCCAGCTACAATGGCCTTCTGTGAAGTCTTACCTCTTTCACTTCATTCATGACTTATACACACACTGTTCTATCTGCTTAAAAATCTAACTCCCCACCACATGTCCTTGGCCTAGTTAACTCCTAACTCATCCTTTGTATCTTTTCTTTAAACATCCCTTCCTCTGGAAAGTTTTCCCTGCCCCTCAGACTAAGGCCCCATAACTATGCACATTTCTTTCATAACTTCTTCTGTTTCCCCCACTAGCTTGTAAGCTCCATGAGGGCAGGGACCTTGTCTATTTTTGCTCACCTTAGATATCTAACACAAAGCACTTTGTAGGTGCTTAAAATTTATTTATTGAGTGACTGAATGAATAAATACAGCCTAGTCAATGGAATGAGGATGGAATGAGGGAGGAATCAGTAATGACGCCTAGATTTCTAGCTTGGCATAATCGTGGTACCACTGACTGACATAAAAAATACAGAAGGAAGAGTAACAATGTTAAGATAGAAATGTGGAGTAGGCTGTGGTTAAGTGGGTCTAGAACTCAAGAGAACGCTGGGCTAGAGATATAAATGTAGGAGCCACAATATCACAGGTAGTTGGAACCCTAAGAGTGGATAAGATCATTCAGGCTAAGGAATAGCTTGAGAAAAGAAGAAGGCTGTGGCAGGATCCTGGGGAATAATAACAAAAAATAGGGGAAATAAAGGAGCTCATAAAAGGTTCACAGAAAAAGGAGTAATCAGAGATGTAAGAGCCCCCTAAGCTGAAGTCCTTGTGTATCACTAAACCAAGCTTAGCATTCCCCAACTGCTCAATGTTCCCCAGTCCTGACCTAGGAGGCCCACTTCTGTGTAGATGAAGTGTATCAGCAAGGAAAACAAATTTCCTTGGAGGTTTTATAATGGGTGAATGGCCCCTTTGCCTCATGTGGGATGAGTCAGAATGAAAAGTTGAAAAACACTCTTCTAAGGACAAATGCTGAAGTTTTTGAAGAGTGAGTCCACCCAGTTCTGAGAGGTGGACTCTTATTAGGAATGTGGCCTACCCTTTCCTGACGATAAATTGCAGGAGTTTTATAGATTTCTCTAGCTCCAAGTAATAGACTTCTGAACGCATGTCACCATGAATTTCATCCCTTAGCAAATGTCAGCAAAGGTTAAAGCAGGCAAGCTCTTCATTTTAGATTGTTAAATACACAGCTTAAGGAATTTAAATACACACATCTGTGTATACATGGTACAATATTAAGATTGTAATAGCTGTATTTCAACTAGGATTCTCCCATTATCCAATCTTTCTAGTGATTTCATTCCTCATCATGAAGCATATTCCTGACATCATTTTGAATGAATGAAACAAGGTTGTGTCTTTTTTAGAGATCAGATGGAAATGTGATCTATTTGTGTTAGAAGGTCAATGTTGAAATTCATTAGAACTCACTGAAACCCACAGGAATAATCTAAGGTCACAGTTCCCTTGAAGCATAAACACAAGCATCTTCCTTGGCTCTAGTGTGGAGATGGGGGCCTTCTTTACACTGAACTATGTCTGCAGAAACTCCTATCTACTACTGTTGGTGTCCATACGGAGCCTCTCCTGAGACAGAGGGCAGACCTTGGCAACTTCCCAGGCTGGGCAATGTGGATGTGTGGCTGCCAGGGTTGACAGAACTGTGAGCCAAAGAGGTTCTCTTCTGCCTCTTCCACCAGGTAGGACAGCCACAGGTCAAGTTCATTCTCTGGACCAATGTTACAAAGATACTCCTCCGGCAGTTGTTGCATCAATATGCAGAGCTTAAATATCAAATACTAAATCATACACACAATGTGGCCTCAACTATGTTAAAAGAATACACAGAATGAAGGAAACACCCTGAAAATTTAACAGTGGTTATCTGTGAGTAGTGGGATTATAGATGATTTTTTAAAATTTTCTTTTGTAAACTTTTCTGTGATTTTTAAGTTTCTTCAATAAGCATGTTACCAATTTTATAACAGAACACTTTTTTAAAAAGGTTTGTTGTCCAAACCAATGACTGCTCTGACAGGGAACACAACAGGAAACACCTGAGGGAGCAGGAGAACAGTGGGATGCAGACCCCAAATTAGCAGGAGAACAGTGGGATGCAGACCCCAAATTCTGATAAAGAGACCAGACTAATGGTCTGACTGAGACTAGAAGGACCCCGGTGGTCATGGCCCCCAGACCTTCTGTTGGCCCAGGACAGGAACCATTCCCGAAGCCAACTTGTCAGACGTGGATTGGACTGGACAATGGGTTGGAGAGGGATGCTGGTGAGGTTTGAACTACTTGTATCAGGTGGATCCTTGAGACTGTGTTGGCATCTTCTGCCTGGAGGGAAGATGGGAGGGTAGAGGGGGTTAGAAGCTGGCACAATGGTCAGGAAAAGATAGAGTGGAAGGAGGGAGTGGGCTGTCTCATTGAGGGGAGTGTAGCAAGGTGTATATAAGTTTTTATGTGAGAGACTGATTTGATTTGTAAACTTTCACATAAAGCACAATAAAAATTATTTAAAAAAAAAGGCTTGTTATCCAGTACACTATCAGCTTTGCACTAAATTGCTAAGCCAACCTCTAGCCCTGTCTCCAAAAGCCAGATGGGCTTCAGGGCTATCCCTCTGAGTAGGTTTGTCGATGGAGAAGTCTTCCTGTCACGAACAGCTGCTGTTTGGCCTGCCCGTCACCCATGGCACATATTTTTGATAAAATAACTATCTCCCCCACCCACACCCACCCTTCCCCATTAGGTATTACCAGCAGAGTTGCTCAACCCTGTCCTGGCCAAGGAGCAGGCACAGAACCAAAGAACCAAAGCTGATCGATCTGGCTATCTTCTCAAAATTTGGTCTCCAGAAAAGAAATATAAAGCCTGAAGATGGTCAGGGCCGATTTATCCTTACTTTAATGCCTCGATTCTGTCGTTTTCAAGTTGGTTCTTCAGTTTTCTTTCGGGTGTGCGAGCTCCTCCACACCACTCCAGTAAAGTCCCGCTCTTCTCAAGTTCACTATGAGTTGGAATCAACTCGAGTTTTGTTTTTTGGTTCTTAAGTTACCCAGTCAGTTTCTGTTACTTGTAACTAAAGAGGCTGTTGGCAGTGCTTCCTAAGTGCTTCTTCAGTGATTGAAACCTTCTCTTTCTCTCCTTGACAACTGGCGTTTTCATTTCTCACAAAGAATATTGCTTACCAGGAATTCTTTCCCTCACGTGGCATGGATCACTTATTTTGTAGAAGAGCATGAACTGCCTCTGTCAATTTACACCAGAGAAGGTGCATTCAGAATAAAACATTCCCACAGAGGAAATTCTTTCTAGCAGGGTTCTCTGCATAGGGAGCGAATTTTTTTTATCTGAGTTTTCTACCTCCAGCTGGGCTTGTATTTAACCAGAGAACATGAAGTACCAAATCCTTTCTTTACCTGATGTTCTGTTTGATTCAGCTTTCTAGGGAAAGCTCCAAGGAGCTGAAGTACATTCAGATCCCTGACTCTTTCTTAACTTCCGCCAGGGGCCCAGGAGAGGGAACAAGGCGGGACTCCTGATGCTAGAAGCTGGAAAGGAGCCAAGATCCAGGTCCCTTCGAGCCGTGAGACAGGATGGTCCAAAGAGCAGGAGAATAGAAAATAGGAAGAGAGAGGACCCTGGAATCTGTCTTTCTGCTCTCATTCAGCTGTTCTCAAACTTTACACTCTTAAAAATTATTGAAGACCCCTACCACGGTCCCGGGGAACATCTCGCTCAATTGGCATAACATAGTTTATAAAGAAAATGGTCTACATTCTACTTTAATGAGTAGTGTCTGGGGTCTTAAAATCCTGTGAGTGGCCATCTAAGATACTCCACTGGCCTCACCCCTTTGGGGGCAAGAAAGAATGACAAAAACTGAAGATACAAGGGAAAGATTAGCCCAAAGGACTAATGAACCACAACTACCACAGTCTCCACCAGACTGAGTCTAGTACAACTACATGGTGCCTGGGTATCGCCATTGATTGCTCTGATAGGGATCACAGTAGAGGGTCCCAGACAGAGCTGGAGAAAAATGTAGAACAAAATTCTAACTCACACAAAAAAGACCAGTCTTACTGGCCTGACAGAGACTGGAGAAATCCTGAGAGTATGGCCCCTGAATACCTTTTTAGCTCAGTAATGAAGTTACTCCTGACGTTCACCCTTCGACCAAAAATTAGACTCGCCCATAAAACAAAAGAAGACTAAACGGGCACACCAACCCAGGGGCAAGGACTAGAAGGCAGGAGGGGACAGGAAAGCCGGTAATAGGGAACCCAAGATTGAGAAGGGTGAGCATTGACATGTTGTGGGGTTGTTAACCAATGTCATAAAACAATACGTGTACTAAGTGTTTAATGAGAATCTAGTTTGTTCTGTAAACCATCTAAAGTATAATAAAATTTTTTTTAAACATGTTGAAAATCCCAAAGAGCATATGTGGGTTTTCTCTGTCTATACGTACCATATTCAAAATGAAAACAGAAATTTATAAAATATGTATTCATTTCCAAATAAAAATGGTAAACTCATTACATGTTAATGTAATTTTTTTTAATGGAAACTTTATTTTCTAAAACAAAAAAGAGTTTGAGAAAAGTCATATTGTTTTATATTTTTACAAATCTCCCTAATGTCTGGCTTCATAGAGGACACCTGAAATATCTCCTTCTGTCTTCAATCTGTTGCAGTATATTGTTTGAGTTTAAGTATAAAAGGAAATACAGCCTTATAGAGATTTGTTGTTGGAAAAGGAAGGACCTCTAGGAGCATATCAACATTATTAGGGAATCATATGTTGAGAATCATTGCTCTAATTTATATTTCTAGAGGTTACACAGGACTACCCAAACCCACTGCCATCAAATCAGTTTCAGTTCATAGCGACCTCATGGGATTTCCAAGACTACAAATCTTTAGGAAAACAGATTGACACATCTTTCTCCCCTGGAGCCACTGGTGGTTTTGAACTGCTGATCCTTTGGTTAGCAGTTGACTGCTTTAACCACTGTGCCACCAGGGCTCTTACATGGTACCACAGCACTTCAGAACGACAATAACTAAACTTTTCCTAAAACATTTTATTCAGCCTTACATTGCAGAACTTTGTTATAGAGCTTTTTATGTTTTACGTGCCTAATCTTTGATACCCTTCTCTACGAACTCAATCCTACCCCACCCCATGATGGGGGCAGGGGGAGGTTGGAGAGGGATTCTGGCAGAATCCTTCTAAGACATGATGTGTCTTCTACCCTGGGTGTAGATTCTGCACCGAGAGAACCCTAACTCAGTCAGCCAGGTTCTTTTTTCTAGGGATTTGGCATTGGGTGACATGAACTGAGGGAGCTTGAACTTGGAAGTTGAGGCTGCCACTTGAGGCTGCTGTTAGGTCCTGCTTCAAATCTCTCCTGAGGCCTAACAGCTTCCTACTCTCAGACTTGTGAGATACCCTAGAAGCCTTTAGAAAGGCAGTTCAAATCCACCAGCTTCTCTGTGAAAACCCTATTGGGCAGTTCTACTCTGTCCTATAGGGTCACTATGAGTTGGAATTGACTTGATGACAATGGATTTGGCTTGGTTTTGGTGTTTAATATGGCTTGAGTAAGTTTCTATTCTTTGCCATCAAAGTAGTTGTGGCCAAGACACAAAGAAAAATTTGATGTTTGTCATGGATTGAATTGTGTCCCCCGAAAATATGTGTCTACTTGGCTAGGCCATGATTCCCAGTACTGTGATTGTACACCATTTTGTCATCTGATGCGATTTTCCTACTTATTGTAAATCCTACCTCTACGATGTTAATGAGGCAGGATTAGAGGCAGTTATGTTAATGAGGCAGGACTCAATCTACAACATTAGGTTGTGTCTTAAACCAATCTCTTCTGAGATACCAGAGAAAGAAGCTAGCAGACAGGCAGGGGGACTTTCTATCACCAAGAAAGCGGAGCCGTGAGCAGAGTGTGTCTTTGGACCTGGGGTCCCCATGCTGAGATACTTCTAGGCAAGGAGAAGATTGACCACAAGGACCTTCCCCCAGAGTCCACAGGGAGAGAAAGCCTTCCCCTGGAACTAGTACTTTGAATATGGACTTCTAGCCTCCTAGATTGTGAGAGAATAAATTTCTCTTTGTTAAAGCCATCCACTTGTGGTATTTCCATTATAGCAGCACTAGATATCTAACACGATGTTAAAAACTGTTTACAGAAAAATCACTAGATGATGACCTTCTTGGGAATCAAAGGGGTTATGTAGCAAATTAAGTCAGTCCCTTTCCAAAATCAGCTTATACTAAAACAATAACAAAACCAAAACCAAACTAAACTCATTGCCTTTGAGTCAATTCCAACTCATGGCGACCCTACGGGACAGAGCGAACTGCCTCATAGGGTTTCCAAGGACTGCCTGGAAGATTTGAACTGCCAGCCTTTTGGTTAGCAGCCCTAGCTCTAACCACTATGCCACTACAGACTGGAAAAATTTTTGGCTATGATACATCTAATAAAGTTCTAATCTCTAAAATCTATAGGAAAACCCAACGCCTATAATAAAAAGACAGATAATTCAATGAAAAAATAGGCAAAGATATGAACAGATATTCACCAAAGAAGACACTCAGGCAGCTAACAGACAACATGAGGAAATACTCTCGGTCACTAGCCATTAAAGACTCACTCAGTGCCGTCAAGTCGATTCACTAGCCATTAGAGAAACGCAAATCAAAACTACAATGAGATACAGTCTCACCCCAACAATACTGGCACTAATAAAAAAAGCAGAAAGCAACAAATGCTGGAGAGGTTGTGGGGAGATTGGAATTCTTATGCACTACTAGTGGGAATGCAAAATGGTACAACAATTTTGGAAATAGCTATGGGGGTTCCTTATAAATGTAGAGATAGAAATATCATATGATCCAGCAATCCCACTCCTAGCAATATATCCTAGAGAAACAAGAACCATCACACAAATAGACATATGCACACTCAGGTTCATTGCAGCATTATTCACAATAGCAAAAAGTTGGAAACAACCTAGATGACCATCAACAGATGAATGGATAAACAAGCTATGGTACGTACACACAATGGTATACTATGCAATGATAAAGAACAATGATGAATCTGTGAAACATCTCACAATGTGGATGAATCTGGAGGACATTAGGCTGAGTGAAACAAGTCAATCGCAAAAGGACAAATACTGTATGAAACCTCTATTATAAAAACACACGAAAATGTTCCCACAAAAAAAGAAACAATCTTTGATGGTTATGAGGGAGGGAAGAGTGGGGAGGAAAAAACATCAACTAGATAGTAAATAAGTGGTAACTTAGGTGAAGGCTAAGATGTACACAATACTGGTGAAGTCAGCACAACTCGACCAGGGCAAAGTCATAGAAGCTTCACAGACAGATCCGAGCACCCTGAGGGACCCAGCTACTACTGCCACTGGGCTGAGGGCTGGGGACTATGGTCTCAGGGAACATCTAGTTTGATTGCATAGCATAGTCTATAGACAAAATGTTCCACATCTGATTGTGGTGAGCATCGACTGGGGTCTTAAAAGCCTTCAAGCAGGCATCTAAAATACATCTACTGATCGCATCCCCACCGAAGCAAAGGAGAATGAAGAAAACCGAAAACACAAAGGAAAGATTAGTCCAAAGGACTGATGGACCACAACTCCACAACCTCTACCTGACTGAGCCCAGAACGACTAGATGGTGCCCAGCTACCACCACCGACTGCACTGGCAGGAATCACAATAGAGGGTCCCAGAAAGAGTGGGAGAAAAATGTTGGACAAAATTCAAATTCACACACATACACACACAAAGACTAGGCTTGCTGGTCTGACAGAGACTGGAGAAACCCCGAGAATATTGTCCCCGGACACCCTTTTGACTCAGTAATGAAGTCACCCCTGAAGTTCACCCTTCAGCCAGAGATTAGAAAGGTCTATGAGGCCAACTATAGGGTCGCTATGAGTCGGAATTGACTCGATGGCACTTGGTTTGGTTTCTTTTTTTTTTTTTTTTTGGTATAAGGCCAACAATAACACGCATGAGGGATGTGCTTCATAGTCCAATCGTGTATATAAGACTATTGGGCACAGTAGCCCAAAAGCACAGACGAGAAGGTGGGAAGGGACAGAAAAACTGGACAAATGGAAACAAACCCAGGGTGCAGAAGGCGAGAGTGTTGACACATTGCAGGGTTGGCAACCAATGTCATAAAACAATTTGTGTGTTAATTGTTTAATGAGAAACTAATTTGCTCTGTAAACTTTCACCTATTAAAAAAAAAATTCTGTTAAGACAGGAGTTCAAAACAGCAACGATAGCTCTATAAGCAGGCAATATTCTAGGTGCTGCTTATGTATTTATGCATTTGATCCTCACTGCCAGCACTTCGAGGTAGGTTGTTTGACAAGTGAGGAATGTAAAGCACAGAGAAGGAAAGTAACTTTTCCACGGCTTTCCAGCTGGTAAGTACCAGAGGCAGAAAGTGCACTGGCATTTGGCCCTGCAGCTCCAGGGGTAACTACCACACAGAGCTGCCACAGCCTGCTCTGTTGTTGTTGTGAGGTACCCTAGAGTAGATTCTGACCCTTAGTGATGCCATGTGACAGAGTAGAACTGCCCTGCAGGGGTTCCTAGCCTGTAATCATTATGAAAGCAGACTGTCACATCTTTCTCCCACAGAGCAGCTGGTGGGTTCAAACCACCAACTTTTCATTTAGCAGGAAAGCACCTAACCACTGTGCTACCAGGGCTCCTTATCCCTAAACACAGTGGGGTGCAATTTTATTTTTAAAAGATGACACAAAAAATTTCTCTTCTGAAGGGTACTGTCTTTATTCAAGAAGGGAAGGTGGAGAGTGGATCCTGGAGGAGTGAACCCCAAGGGGACAGGAGCAAGGTGAGGACCACTCACCTCCTGTGTTTTAAAAATAAATACAAAGAGGGAGGGGCTCAAGGAAGTGAGTGGAGAGGGAGGAGGATGAGGGTGTGGACTAACATGGCCAGTGGAAAATCCCTCAGTGGCAAGAGAGCTTTCTTTTATTTAATGTACATTTAATTGAAGAATAGTATACACACAGAAAAGTACACAAATCTAAGTGCACAGCTTGGTGAATTTTCACAAAATAAACATACCCATGCAACCAACACCTAGATCAAGAGACTGAACTTCATTGTTTGGAAAGCATTAAGGAAGGGAGGGAGGGAGGGAGGAAAGAAAGAAGGAAGGAAGGAATGAAGGAAGGGAGGGAGGGAGGAGAGAAGGAAAAGAAAAGACGGAAAGAAAGAAGAGAGGAAGAAAGAACATTCTCAGTATCCCAGAAGCCCCACTCATACCCTTTTCCAGGCAGGCATTAGCCTCTCCCCAAAGGTGTACTATCTTATATTCTAATGCCCAAAATTAGTTTTGCCTGTATTTGAACTTTATGTTAATGGACATATGCAAAAATATACTCTTTTGGGTCTTCTTTTACTCAACATCGTAGTTGTAAGTCATCTGTTATTGCCTGTATTGGTATTTTATTCATTTTCATTGCTGTATAGTATTCTATTACATAACCGTATCACAATTGTTTAATGTCTTCTATTGTAAATGGACATTGGGTTGTTTTCCATTTGATGCTGTTATTAGGTTTAGGGCTGTTATTGGTCACTTTTGTACATGTCTTGGTGGACATACATATTTTTTGTGGAATGGAATTTCTGCATCATAGGGTTTAACTACACTGTTGTTGAGGCGGTCCCAATGGTCCTTTCACACATACCTAGAAGCACTGCTGCTCCAGGAAAGATACTAAGGGCAGCACCAGCACCAGAAGCTCCAGGAGATGGCACCCTCTGCAAGCATGTCGAATTGTCAGCATACAACCAGCCCAGGAAAAGTAGTGGGAAAACTTTGAGTGACTTCTAGGCTAGAGGACCAGGAACCTCAGTAAAGTGAACTGGAGCAGGAGATGAGCAAAGTGGTGGGCTCTGGGTGGGGCCAGAGAGGGCTGTTGATGAGCTCCCAGAAATAACTGGTAAGAATTAGCAGAAGGCTGGGCTGCTCCACCACGGCTGGAAGTCACCCAAAACCTTAATACTGTTGAAGTTACCCCTCCATCCAGTGGCCAGGAACCCCATGATACAGTCAGAATACTACTAATACTTGGCTTTTGTTTCTTTAAAAAAAAAAAAACAAAAAAACTCTTTTACTCCTACTTTTGCAAACCAATGTTTGTCTCATATAAATAAAACTGGAGTGTTGTTTTCCTGATGTATCTCAAAATTCTATCCTCAAATCCCAGCCTTTACCATAGTCCTACCTCTACCACCCCACTGCAGTATCAGTCACCACTGGAGGCAGAAAAACTGGGGAAGGAGCAAGGTCCAGAGAAGGTAAAAACTTCCTTTAGAGCTTTCCCATGGTCTTAAATGGTGATGGTGAGGCCAAAGAGGGGCTGTAGTATTGAACACAGTCTTATTACCCAGCTCTTCCACTCTCTCCTCTGTGCGTTTATTTTGCTGGCTCTGTCTTCCTCTCCCCACTATCTGGCAACTACCAGGCAGGTATCAGTCTAGGTTCTTGATTTCTTAACTTCCTTGCCTTGAGGTACCTTCATCCTCATTCCACTTTATGGTCCCTCCAGCCTCTAGAACTGTTATATCTTCCAAACCTTAAATTTGAAACTTCTACTCTCTGATCACAGTCTTCTACTGTCCAGCTTTTTTACTCCCTTAATACCAGACTTTTTTTTTTTTTTTTAAGATTATCAAGGCCTTTGGTCTCTTAAAAATAGTCCCCACCCCTATCCTTTTTCCACTTTTCTCCTAGTCTGTGAGCTCTTCCTTGAACCACCTTGCTCATCCATGTTAGAGAGAAATTCCCAAGAAGGAGAGTTCTGATTGCAGAAGGTAGAACACACCTCACTGTTCACCTCAGGGCCTTTGCAAAGCTATTTGCTCTTCCTTCCCCCCATCCTTCACTCCCCTTTCTACTTAGCTAACCCTACTCATTGGTCAGCTCTCTGCTTAAATACCACTTCCCTGGAGTTGGACTCTTCTGTCCACCTGTAACATGCTCCTAAGCACTGTGCTAAGCACTGTGCACACATCGTGGTTGTAATGATTTGTTCACCTGTCTGCCCTCCTCTGTAGACAGGGTGCCTCGTCCCATGCAAACTTTCATGCCCGTACCTCCTAGCTCAGCGACTGTTATACAGCAGACACTCAGCAAAGACTGATGGCACGAGTGGATTGGCCGAGAACAGATAGCTACCTAGGCAAGAGGCTGTAGCTCATGGCAGAGAAGCAGAGGGTGGTGCACAGGGGGGTCCAACCCATAAGTCACCAGGGTCGGGTGACCTCAGTTGACTTTTAGATCACTCACAAGAGGGGAAATAGCCTCCCTACTTTAACATGAAAATTTTGGGAAGGATTTCATGGGGTGGCTTTGATGCATCAAGAGATCCAGAGATCATAGCAAAACTCTGACATCTTCTGCCCTTCAACACGTCAGTAGTGGTCCTGGTGGGGTGAGCGAGGTGTCTATCAGAATCAAAACAGAGACTTATGCTCCTGGGCTTCCAGAGCAGTCTGTTTGCTTCACTGATCTTCACCACTACAAGACCATCCAGCCAGTGACACTTCAAGGGATCACATTAGGTATAGGAGCACACCTTCCTTCTCTTTCTGCACCACCTCCTCCCCTAACATTTAGCTTTTCTATTCCCTTTTTGCTGTTGGCTGCTCCACCACAGAAAGGGACTACTTTCTTCCCACCCACCTCCTGACTCTGAGCAAGGACACATCCTTCTGAAGGTTCCTAACACGTGATCGAACAGAACATGGAAATTATCGAACAATATCATTAATATCACACACAAGTAAAATTTTGCTGAAGATTATTCAAAGGTGGTTCCAACAGTACACCAACAGGGAACTGTCAGAAATTCAAGTCAAATTCTGAAGAAGTTGTGGAACGAGGGATATCATTACTGAAGTCAGATGGATCTCGGCTGAAAGTGGAGAATACCAGAAAGACGTTTACCTGTGTTTTATTGACTATGCAATAAAGATGTTTACCTGTGTTTTAATGATCCACTGTGTGGATCATAACAAATTATGGATAACATTATAAAGAATGGGAATTCCAGAACACTTAATAGTGCTCTTGCGGAGCTTGTACATAGACCAAAAGGTAGTTGTTTGAACAGAACAAGGATATACTGCATGGTTTAAAATCAGGAAAGGTGTGTGTCAGAGTCGTATCCTTTCACCATACTTATTCAATCTGTATGCTGAGCAAATAACCCGAGAAGCTGGACTATATGAAGAAGAATGCGGCATCTGAATTGGAGGAAGCTCATTAACAATCTGTGATATGCAGATGACATGACCTTGCTTGCTGAAAGTGAAGAGGACTTGGAGCATTTACTGATGAAGATCAAAGATCACAGCCTTCAGTATGGACAATACCTCAACATAAAGAAAACAGAAATTCTCACAACTGGACCAATAAGTGTAATGGAAAAAAAAAAAACTTTTTGTTTCCATTACATAATGATAAATGGAGATGTTAAAGATTTCATTTTACTTGGATCCACAATCAACACCCATGGAAGCAGCAATAAAAAAATCAAATGACACACTGCATTGGGCAAATCTGCCGCAAAAGACCTCTATAAAGTGTTGAAAAACAAAGAGGTCACTTTAAGGACTAAGGTGCACTTGACCCAAGCCATGGGGCTTTCAATTGCCTCATATGCATATGAAAGCTGGACAATGAATAAAGAAGACTGAAGAAGGCTTGATGCCTTTAAATAGTGATGTTGGCTAAGAACATGGACTATACCATGGGCTGCCAGAAGAACAAACATGTCTGTCTTGGAAAAAGTACAGCCAGAATGCTCCTTAGAAGCAAGGATAGTGAGACTTTGACTCACATACTTTGGACATGTTATGAGGAGGGACCAGTCCCTGAAGAAGGACTTCACGCTTGGTACAGTAGAAGGTCATCAAAAAAGAGGAATATCCTCAATGAGATGGATGGACGCAGTGGCTACAATAACGGGCTCAAGCATAACAATTGTGAGGATAGCGCAGGACAAGGCAGTGTTTCGTTCTGTTGCATATAGGGTCGCCGTGAGCTGGAATCGACTCAACGGTACCTAACAGCAACAACAAAGGGTTCTCACACCTACTAGTACCTTCAAGGAGGTAACTGAAGAGGTAGTCCTTACAGTTCTATCTCTGTAGACCCTGTCCTAGGTAGAACTTTCCCAGCCTTTTCTTGCACCCATTCCTACTTCTCTATTCATGTTGACATGTGAACTGTTAGTTGGCCAAGATAGGGGCAGTAAGCTATTTGATGCATGATAGTATCACTGAAGTGTTGAACCAGTGTATCCAAAAAACCAAACCAAACCCAGTGCCATCGAGTCCATTCTGACCCATAGCGACCCTATAGGTCAGAGTAGAACTGCCCCATAGAGTTTCCATGGAGCGCCTGGCGGATTGAACTGCCAACTCTTTGGTTAGCAGCCATAGCACTTAGTCACTATGCCACCAGGGTTAGAATTACATAAATCCTCCAGTACTGCCTCCTCCCCGCCATGGCACTCTTGTATTATCATCTCTAACAGGATTATTTTGATTGTAAGTAATAGAAAATCCAGTGAAAACTAGAGTAGACAATAAAAGGAACTTAGTTATTTATATAATTAACATGTATAACCTGCTTATGTAGACATCAAGGTTGCAGGATTGCAGGCATGGTTTGATCAAGACTCTAGCTCCTTGGAAACAAGGATGGTGAGACTTTGGGCATTGTTACTTTGGACATTGTTATGGATTGAATTGTGTCCCCTTAAAAAAGTGTGTCAACTTAGCTAGTCTGTGATTCCCAATATTGTGTGATTGCCCACCATTTTGTCATCTGATGTGACTTTCCGATGTATTGTAAATCTTACTTCTACGTTAATGAGGCAGGATTAGGGGTAGTTATGTTAATGAGGCAGGACTCAATCTACAAGATTAGGCTGTGTCTTAAGCCAATGTCTTGAGATAAAAAGAAAGAAGTTAGCAGAGAGACAGGAGACCTCATACCATCAAGAAACAAGACCTATGAGAATAGTGCATCCTTTGGATCCTGGGTCCCTGCACCGAGAAGTTCCTTGACCAGGAAAGATTGAAGACAAGGAGATTCCCCCAGAGCCAACAGAGAGGGAAATCCCTCCTCTGGAGCTGGCACCCTGAATTCATACTTCTAGCCTCCCAGGCTATGAGAGAATAAATTTCTCTTTGTTAAAGCCATACACTTGTGGTATTTCTGTTATGCAGCACTAGATAACTAAGACAGACCTGTTATCAGGAGAGATCAGTCCCTGAAGAAGGACATCATGGTTGGTAAAGTAGAACATAAGCAAAAAAGAGGAAGACCCTCAAGGAGATGGATTGACACAGTGGCTGCAACAATGGGTTCAAACAGAGCAACAATTGTGAGGATGGCACAGGACCGGGCACTATTTCGTTGTTGTGCATAGGGTTGCCATGAGTTGGAACCAACTCAAAGGCACCAAGTAACAACTTACCCCCGGTAATCACTAATATGCTTTGGTCTCTATACATTTTCCTATTCCAGATATTTTGTATAATTGGGATCATACAATATTTGTCCTTTTGTAACTAACTTATTTCACTCAGCATAATGTTTTCAAGGTTCATCCACGCTGTAACATATATCTATCGGGCCTTCAGTTCTCTTTATGGCTGAGTAATACTCCATTGTATGTTTATCTATTCATCTGTTAATGGACATTTAGGTTGTTTCCACCTTTTGGTTATTGTGAATAGTGCTGCAGTGAACATTAGTGTACAAGTATCTGTTTGCATTCTTGCTTTCAAGTCTACTGAGTAGATACCTAGGAGTGGAATTGCTGGATTGTATGGTAATTCTATGTTTAACTTTTTGAGGGACCACCATACTGTTTTCCACAATGGCTATACCTATTTACAGCCCCAAGCAAGATGAGGGTTAAATTTTTCCACATCCTCTCTAACACCTGTTGTTTTCTGTTTGCTGGTTTTTGAGTTTTTTTAAATCACAGTCACACTAGCGGGTGTGACATGGTTTATCTCATTGTGGTTTTGATTTGCATTTCCGTAATGACTAGTGACATTGATCATCTTTCATGTACTGTTTGGCCATTTGTATTTCATCTTTGGTGAAATGTCTATTCAAATTGCTTGTTTCTTAATATGATGGCATTTTCCTAGCCTACCCCCACCCCCATCCCAAACGCACACACAATTGCTCCTACATACTCTGGGCCAGGGTTCTCAGAACAGGAAGAGGCTTGGAAACGTAGCAGTGAGTGTGTCCTATAGTCCCTCAACTCCCCACCCTTCATTCCTGAATCTGTCTGACACAGGAACGGGACACAGCAACAGAGCGGGGCGTACAGAGCCGCTGGCTTTTGTTGCAGAGCCCGCAGCTTTCGGTGAGGGCCGAGGGTGGGAGAGGTTTTCCCAGCAAGCTCTGGATCTGAGCTTTGAAGTTCTCCCCGTGCTTTCTCCACTCAGGCAAGTGAGGTAATTCCCAGAAACCTTGTCTTTCTTTCCCATAATTTACTAACACATTTTAACCTACTTGGGAAAATATGTGCTGATTTTATATCCATCACGGGTTTCACATCTCTCCCCAGAGCAGATTTTTAAAGTACTTGAAATTCATAACTGAGCATCATGGTTCCTTAGACAAACATTTGAATGATTAATTGGACATTTTCCATTCCACTCCAATTCAGGTTGTGCAGAATGTGCTAGACAGGCCTCTCCCCCTTCTGCCTTTGGCTGCAGCTGACTTTGAAAAATCTGCTTGTCTGAACACCAGAGCTGCAGGCAACATCTCCATTTCCTTTATTGTGAACTCTTTGTCTTTTTTTTTTTTTTTTGAGTGATTACTGGCAGAATTAAAAAAAGAGGCCCTTTCCCTCAGCTGAAATTCTTAGTTACTGTTTCCTCTGCCTGTCTCCAATTGTTGGTGAACAAGGCTCTGTCTTAGGCAGGCTGCTGGCTTTTTGTTCAGGGAGTGTGTGGTGCCCCTGATCTCCCTGGGCCTGTCAAGAAGCCAGGTCTGAGTGGCGCAGTTGGTGGCCCTCTGGCCCAGTGACTCTGCCTATGCCTGTCCCACAGGGATTGCTACAAATACAGATTTCAGGGCCCAGGCTCAGGGCCACTCAATCAGTGGCTCTGGGTTGGGCCCCAGGAATCTGTATTTTTCAGAAACTCTCCAGGTGGCTCTGGTATAACCAGACCAGCTCCAGGCCCTGGGTTGGGCTGGCATTTTGAAACCATGGCTACACTGTCTTCGAATATGCTAAGCTCCTTGCAGCAGCAGGGTAAAGACTCACTGGGCCTGTCCTCCTGTTCTTGGGGGTTGACAGATAACATCTAAGAGCTTCTTCTCTGTCATCATTCAGCCCACAGGCATCAGGAATCTCGGTGGCGACTTTCCTGATTACTCAGGGACACAAAGGCTGGCTGAGGTACAAGAGGGGGTAAGCTAATTAACTGCCTTGTGAAAAGCTTAATTACACATCCTTTCGAAAAGAAGCGCCAAGACTGCTCGGGAGAGCTCAGGGCACCCAATCGAAGGTCAGGCCCCATCAGTCTCTGGGTGACTCATGGAGACACCCCAGCCCCACAGTGACAAGTGGGTGTCTCCCATCTCAGTGGCTCCCGAATTTTGAGATGCTAATGAGTCACCTGGGGAGCTTGTTAAAAGCAAATCACTGGGCCCCTGCCCAAGCTCCCGTTTTTGGTAGTTTCAGGGTGGGGTCTGGTTATTTCCCCTTTATTAACAAGCTCCCCTGGCAAATTTATTTAGCTTTACTGAAGGCGAAAAGTGTTGCCTGAAATGTCTGCTCTTAAGGAATTCCCCTGAAGGAACAATGAATCAGCTTTTTCTTTCGCTCTTTTTAAAAATAAATACTGAGTTTCAGAAACCAAACCAACCAAACCATGCATTTCAGCAGAGAAAAGTGAGTAATGCTGGGGGCATCTGGCTGGCCACACTGCCACTCAGAGTGCTGGAGTATGGAGAGTGGCAGGGAACATCCCCAAGCAGGTGGGCTGCTCCCTTCAAGGAAAGGAGGGTGGGTCTCTGGGCAGCAAGTCTCCCTCTCCCACAACAGCTGGAAGGAGTGTTGTACCACCTTCATTCCAGTGGTTTCTTTTTGTGGAGTAATCACCAAATTAAATGTTTTAGTTACCGAAATTACCCATGCATTTCTTCTGAGACACGAGCATGGTCAGAACACAGTATTCACTCCTCAGAGGGGAGACCTCCTTTCCTGCCAGGAAAGGAGGGTCAGGAGGAGTCCATTTTCATTTTCTCATAAAACTAGCTTGAGAAATAAAGGAATAGGATTGACACGTATTCCCACCCAGCTGTGACTTAATGAGCACAATTCAAAACTTGGAACCTGCTAGCCACATCCATATTAATATGTCTGTGGAGAAAAATAAAATAAACACAACAACACAGAAAGAAAGTGACAAACTGCTATTCCTAGTATTTGAAATGAATTTTAAATGACTGTTAAAATGGCTGAGGCGGGTGCGCAGCACTTTGAGGCAGCCCAGCTGTCGGACCCCTTCCCGTCAACAATGCCCTTTGCAGCAGAGACAGGCTGGCCCGGGGAGGGAAGAAAATATTTTCACACAGATCAGCAGTGTCCTGTGAGTCCTGAGTCCTGGGAGACAGGTCAGCAGGTTTAGCAGCCGAGGTGTGTCTTCGTTCTGCTCCTAATTCTCAGATAGATCCATTCCCCTCAGCCCTGGTGCCAGGCAGGCCCTCTCCCTCTCCAGGGCTTTTATCTTGAATTGTTGCATAACCATCAAAGTCATCATGATCATAATAGTCTTTGTGATTTCGATTTCCCCAGTCATGAGCTCATGAAAGAATCAAAATGTCTTGTTAGAACATTTTGAGAGCCTAAAAATAAAAGGGGCTGGGTAAGCTTGTGGTGTTCATAAGTAGAAGGCAAGAGGTAGGCGGATGGCTCGAGGGACAAAGGAAATGACGCCCAAAGAGAAACCTTGATGTGTGTATTTTGGCATTCAATATGAAATTGCCACCTGGTCCAGCAGGGGAAGAGGGCCCTGGGCAGATGAACCATTCCTGTAGTACAAGGTGGGTGGAGGTCAGGCCTCTTCTTAGTTCCGGAGAACAGTGTGTGAATAATCTCAAAAAGAAGGTTTTTCATCCCCCTGAACTTGAACTCTGTTGAGTGTTTGTTGCTCTGTGTGTGAGGAGCAGGGTGGGGGGAGTGGGGGGTGGGGGATGGGGGGGTGGGGAGGGGGTAGGGGTTTAGCTGGGAGGAGGTCAGGATTCAGAGCCTGGACACTCAGATCAGACAAATCCTGCCTCCTCCACTTACAACAGATTCAGCTGGACAATGGGTCTCAATTTCTTTGTCTGGAAAATGGGGATACAATACCAACCTCACTGGGCATCTTTTGAGAGTTAAATGAGAAAATGCATGTAAGTGCTTAGACATGGGTACCTGGCACGGGATAATCCTTTGGTTAGTTTGTGTTACCATCCCTGACACATTGCTTGGTGGTGTGGTTTTTCCAGGCTATTCTCAGCTAAAAACATCTCTCAGCATATGTTGGGCACTTGGAAATCTGCATTTCAACTCATACCTTGTCTTAAAATTCTGACAGTTGTGACACCTTCGGGGGAAAAGGGCAAAATATTTCACTTTCGGTTTCATATAATACTCATGACCCAGGGGGTCATGTCTAAAGCCTGGAGAGGGCACTGATTGTCACCATCATCACGGACTAAATTATAAACCATAAACCTACCCAACAGGCCAGGAATAAAGAGGGAGCGGAGGTGACACAGTCCTGAATGTGAATGTAAATATCACCTTCTGTAGTAGGATACAGCCAGAATCGCAGATTGATCAAATCCTAGCCTATTGACCTCACTGGACCTCAGTTTCTTCATCTGTAAAATGATCACAGTAACATTTGCATCACAAGGGGATAGTGTGGATTTAGCAGAGTGATATTTGTGATGTGACTAATACATTGCATGGTGGTGGTGGTAATGTTGGGATGTGGGGAGGGCCAGACACCATGCGAGAAATGTCTACAAGCCAAGGAACCAAGAGACACCCTTCTAAGAGGAAGGAATCAACACAGCTGAGACACTGATTTGACTTTGTAACTTCCAAAACTGTGAGAAAATAAATTTCTGTTCTTTAATGACACCCATTTGGCATATTTATGTTACAGCGGCCCTAGGAAGCTATTTCTTTCCCATACTTTACTTATTTTATCAGCTTTAAATAGCAAGCCTTCATGACTTTGGTTGGGTTTTCTGTTGTTGTTTTGTTTTGTTTTTTTATGAATAGCTCATTTGGTCCTCCCTCACAACAGCCCTATGAAGTGGTGCTATTATTTATCCTCATTTTACGGATGAGACACCTAAGGCACAGAGAAGTCAAGCAATTTGCCCAAGGCCACATAGCTAATAAATGGCAGAGCTGGGATTCAAATCCAAGGAATCTGGCTCCAGGGCCTTTGTCCATAACTACTTCATTAAATTGTCTATAAAAACTATAACACACAAACATAAACAAGCACTCTCAAATGTCATATCAGATTTTAACACAGTGGAGACCACTACAGCACAAACTTGTGCTTCCAGATTAACATTTTTGGATAGAAAACCTCATTCATACAATTAAGAAATGTTTACTGAGTATGTACTACAGTAAAACCTGCGAAAACTAGAACGGGTGTAAAGTGGAAAACTGTCAGAGAAAGAAAACTCAAATATTTTCCACTAAAGCCAGCAATAGAAAAGTGATAAGATGGTACCCTGTCAAAGGTGGAAAATTTGCAAGACCCACAAAACAAGGCATTCCTACTGAGTTCCAGTTCTCATTGGTTACACGACATATACTTCTATGACCTTTTTGTAAAGACGATGATTAGGACTATCATAGCTCTACCCTTGGCTCTTAAGAAAATTCACCTCTGTGCATTTTTTCAGGTCTGATCGTTATATTCTACTAAGCACAAAGTGGGTGGTAGGCCGTCCATTTAGTTAAAACCTAACCCTAAACAGTGGTTTAGGAGAAAATGAGCCTAAGCGTGAGTTGTCCAGTAAGTGACGAATGCGATGCAAAGCACTTCAGGTGGTAAAAATACTGTGTGATTAATCATTTTATTGTTTATTATATGTTTGGGAGCTGTTTGATGGACTTTCATATGCGTGATAAGAAATGCCAGCAGTTATAAGAGAATGCTAGTGATTCAATTTTGAAACGAAACTTTTCTACTACTCTTCTTTCAATCTTTTAGGTCGGTTTAATTGAAGAGTATCCTGAGGTTGTAAGGCAAACTGTTAAACACTATTAGCATTTACAATCGCACGTATATGGATCTAGATTGATTCCACGCAAGCGAAGCATAATACAGCAGGACAAACTTCATGGTGAGGTTGCTCTAAACCCAACTTTAAAATCCTGTTTTTATCAGAACAGCCCCATTTCCCTTGTTTAATTACTATCCCCAGTTGCCATCAAGTCAATTCTGGCTTTATGGTGTCAGAATAGAACTGTGCTTCAAAGGTTTTCTTGGCTGTAATCTTTACAGGAAGCAGACTGCCGCATCCTTCTCCTGTGAAGCCACTGGGTGCTTTCAAACCACCAACCTTTCACTTAACAATTCGCGCCACGAAAAAATCAAACCAAACCTGTTGCCATTGAGTTGTTGCTGACACCACAGGACCCTGTAGGACAGGGTATAGCTGCCCCATAGGGTTTCCCAAGAGCAGCTGGTGGATTCAAACTGCCAGCCTTTTGGTTAGCAGCTGTAGCTTACCGAAGCTCTTAACCACTGTGCCAATTTTTCTTTTACATGTATAATTATATGTTATATGTACATACATAATACATTTCTGTGAAAATTATTTAATGGGAAAAAAGATAAAAATCGTATATATATTAATGTCACATTTTAATAAAAATTATATATTTTTGCATGTTATATATAAAACATATGTATTTGTTATATAATCATATTCTATAATTATATGATATCATGTCACATTTTTGTAAAGAATTATACACATATCTGCTTGTACATGATTTATGTTGTGTGTATGTTGTCTATAACACAACATATAACTAATATTTTATATACAGACATACCTTGGAGACATGGCGGGTTCAGTTCCAGACCACTGCAATAAAGCAAATATCACAATAAAGTGAGTCATATGAATTTTTTGGTTTCCCAGGGCATATAAAAGTTATGTTTACACTATACTGTAGTCTATTAAGTATGCCAAAACCTTATATCTGAAAAAACTATGTACACACCTAAATTAAAAAATACTTTATTGCTAAAAAATGCGATCTATCACCTGAGCCTTCAGCAAGTTGCAATCTTTTTGCTGGTGGAAGATCTTGTTGATGGCTGCTGACTGATCAAGGTGGCGGTTGCTGAAGGTTGGGATGACTGTGGCAATTTCTTAAAATAAGAGAGCAAGGAAGTTGGCCTCACTGGTTAACTCTTCCTTTCATGAAAGATTTCCCTGTGGCATGCAATGCTGTTTAATAGCATTTTACCCACAGTGGAACTTCTTTCAAAATTGAAGTCAATCCTTTCAAACCCTACTGCTGCTTTATCAACTAAGTTTACATAATATTTGAAATCCTTTGTTGTCATTCCAACGACGTTCACAGCAGCTTCACCAGGAGTAAATTCCATCTCAAGAAACCACTGTCTTTGCTCATCCACAAGAAGCAACTCCTCATCTGTTAAAGTTTTATCATGAGATTGCAGCAATTCAGCCACATCCTCAGACTCCACTTCTAATTCTAGTTGTCTTGCTATTTCCCCCATATCTGAACTCCTCAAAGTCAACCGTGAGGGTTGGAATCAACTTCCGAACTCCCGTTAATGTTGATATTTTGAACTCCTCCCATGAATCATGAATGCTCATGATGGCATCTAGATCAGTGAATCCTTTCCAGAAGGTTTTCAATTTACTTTGCCCAGATCCATCAGAGGAATCACTACCTATGGCAGCTATAAACAATCAAAAACCAAACCCAGTGCCGTCGAGTCGATTCTGACTCATAGCGACCCTATAGGACAGAGTAGAGCCGCCCCATAGAGTTTCCAAGGAGTGCCTGGCGGATTTGAACTGCCAACCCTTTGGTTAGAAGCCGTAGCACTTAACCACTATGCCACCAGGGTTTCCAGGGCAGCTATAGCCTTACTAAATGTATTTCTTAAATAATAAGACTTGAAAATCAAAACTACTCCTTGATCCATGAGCTGCAGAACGGATGTTGTGTTAGCAGGCATGAAAACAACACTAATCTCCTGTACATCTCCCTCATCTCCACAGAGCTCTTGGGGGACCAGGTGCACTGTCAATGAGCAGTAATAGTTTGAAAGGAATCTTTTTTTTTTTTTTTGAGCAGTGGGCCTCGATGGTGGGCTTTAAGTATTCAGTAAACCGTGCTGTAAACAGATGTGCTGTCATCCTGGCTTTGTTCCATTTCTAGAGCACAGGCAGAGTAGATTTAGCATAATTCTGAAGGTCCCTAGGATTTTTGGAATGGTAGATGAGCAATGGCTTCAACTTAAAGGTGTCAGCTGCATTCGTCCCTAACGAGAGAGTCAGCCTGTCCTCTGAAGCTTCCAAGCCAGGCATTGTCCTCTCCTCTCTAGCTCTGGAACTCCTGTATAGGGCTGTTTCAGCTGCACTGAGAATCCGCTGTCCAGTGCAGGTCCTTCATCCAGGACCTCAGCTAGAGCTTCTGGAGAACCTGCTGCAGCTTCTACATCAGCGCTCGCTGCTTCACCTGGCACTTTTATGCTATGGAGGCGGCTTCTTTCCTTAAACCTCATGAACCAACCTCTGCCAGCTTCAAACTCTTTTTCTGCAGTGTCCTCACCTCTCTCAGCCCTCATAGAATTTAAGGGAGTTAGGGCTTTGCTCTGGATTAGGCTTTGGCTTAAGGGAATGTTATGGCTGGTTTGGTCTTCCATCCAGACCACTAAAACCTTCTCCATGTCACCAATGGGACTGTTTTGCTTTCCTGTCAGTTGTGTGTTCACTGGAGTAGCAGTTTGAATTTCTTTCTAGAGCTTTTCCTTTACATTCACAACTTGACTAACGGTTTGGCCCAAGAGGCCTAGCTTTTGGCCTATCTTGGCTTTTGACATGCCCTTCTCACTAAGCTTAATCATTTCTAGCTTTTGATTTATTGTGAGAGATGCACTACTCTTCCTTTCACTTGAACATTTAGAGGCCACGGTAGACATATTAATTGGCCCAATTTCAATGTTGTTGTGTCTCAGGGAATAGGGACGCTCGAGGAGAGGGAGAGAGAAGGGGAATAGCCAGTTGGTGGAAGAGTAAGAACACACACATTGCCGGTTAAGCTTGTACTCTCTTATATGGACGTGGTTCGTGGCTCCCCAAAACAATTACAATAGTAACATCAGAGATCACTGATCACAGATCATCATAACAGATATAATAACAATGAAAAAGACTGAAGTATTGCAAGAATTTCTTTTGATTTGAAGAGGTCCTTTGCAGCAGATTTGCCCAATGCAATGTGTCTTTTGATCTCTTGACTGCTGCTTCCATGGCTGTTCATTGCGGATCCAAGTAAAATGAAACCCTTGACAACTTCAATCTTTTCTCCGTTTATCATGATGTTGCTCATTGGTCTAGTTGTGAGGATTTTTGTTTTCTTTATGTTGGAGTGCAATCCATACTGAAGGCTGTGGTCCTGGATCTTCATCAGTAAGTACGTCAAGTCCTCTTCACTTTCAGCAAGCAAGGTTGTGTCATCTGCATGACGCAGGTTGTTAATGAGTCTTCCTCCAATCCTGATGCCCCGTTCTTCATATAGTCCAGCTTCTCGGATTATTTGTTCAGCATACAGATTAAATAGGTATTGAAACGTGAGGAGAGGCTACAGAGATGGCCTACCCTACCCCTGAAGCCATTACCCATGCCCAAGTCACGCCCACGGCCTCTCCAGAGGCACACCTTTCCTGACTTTAAGCCAATCAGTATCCCCTTGTTCTGTCGGAACAACTGCCTCTTGATCATGATAAGTGGAGAAAAGATTGAAGTTGTCAAGGATTTCATTTTACTTGGATCCACTATCAACAGCCATGGAAGCAGCAGTCAAGAAATCAAAAGATGCATTGCATTGGGTAAATCTGCTGCAAAGGGCCTCTTCAAAGTGTTGAAGAGCAAAGACGTCACCCTGAAGACTAAGGTGCGCCTGACCCAAGCCATGGTATTTTCAATCCCATCATATGCATGTGAAAGCTGGACAATGAACAAGGAAGACTGAAGAAGAATTGATGCCTTTGAATTGTGGTGTTGGCGAAGAATATCGAATATACCATGAACTGCCAAAAGAACGAACAAATTTGTCTTGGAAGAAGTGTGGCCAGAATGCTCCTTAGAGGCAAGGATGGCAAGACTGTGTTTTACATACTTTGGTCATGTTGTCAGGAGGGATGAGTCCCTGGAGAAGGACATCATGCTTGGCAGAGTACAGGGTCAGCGGAAAAGATGAAGACCCTCAACAAGGTGAGTGGACACAGTGGCTGCAACAATGAGCTCATGCATAACAATGATTGTAAGGATGGCGCAGGACCGGGCAGTGTTTCCTTCTGTTGTGCATAGGGTCGCTATGAGTCGGAACTGACTTGACGGCACCTAACAACAACAACAACATTGCAAGAATTACCAAAACGTGACACAGACCCACGAAGTGAGCACATGCTGTTGGAAAAATTGTGCCGATAGACTTGTTCAATGCAAGGTTGCCACAAACCTTCAATTTGTAAAAAACGCAATATGTGGGAAGCACAGTAAAAGGAGATATACGTATATTACATATGTGTACACGTTTGTATGTGTGAATGTATATATATATATATAGCATGTTTGTGGAAAGCACAATGTTCTCCTCAAGATTTATACAGATTCTCTGAGCTCACATTCTCCCTGCAGCTCCTGGCCTGAGTTCCAGCTGCCACAGAAATCCGGGGCTCATTCTTAGCCCATCCAGGGGCCTTCCCTTCCCTCTTCACTGTCTCAGTTCAGAGGTGGGATTCGGCCACTTCCTGGGATTTCCCCAAACCACTTACACAAGGCAAATGTGTGTGAGGCAGATTTTTCCTAAATGTTTAGTGCATGGCAGTGGCAGCCTTCCCTGTTTGTAAACCTCTGACCAGGCCTTTTCTAAGGGGATCTAGGCCCTGACCATGGTGGGCTGAACATGGTCGTGGGTGTAATGTGGGAGTGGTCTTGGCTCTGGAGAGGCCGTGGGCGTGACTTGGGCATGGGTAATGGCTTCAGGGGTAGGGTAGGCCATCTCGTAGCCTCTCCTCACGTTTCAATTCACACCACCGCTCGTGCTGCCCCCCCCCTCCCCAGCGTTACAAACCAAGACTCCATGGTGTCTTCTGTCTGGTCTGGGACAGAAGAGTAAAACAAGGGAGAGGCTCTTAGCCATTTGTCCTCCCACATCCCCAGTCTCTGTAGAATGATCAAAAACTCACCAAACCCACTGCTATTGAGGGGATTCTGACTCATAGCAACTCTACAGGACAGAGTAAAACTGCCCCATAGTGTTTCTAAGGCTGTAAATCTTTACTGAAGCAGACTGCCACATCTTTCTCCCCCAGAGCAGCTGGTGGGTTCCAATCACTGACTTTTTGGTTAGCAGCCAATGCTTTACCCACTGTGCCACCAGGGCTCTTATGTAAGATGAAGGCAGCAGTAGAAATGATGCTGGCATAGCGCATGCTTTGACCGTAGACTCCAGCAAATCCCTGCTCGGCCACTGAACAGCTGTATGGTTTCGTACAGTTTCTTCCTGTGCCCCAGTTTCCATATTTATAAAAAGGGATGACACTAATATTTAATAGGGTTGCTGAGAATTAATAAGTTGAACACAGAGGAGTATCTCCTGGAGGTAGGCAAAAGTTTCTTAGAGTTAATATGAGCAAAGGGCTTAGCAATAGTGCCTGGACACAGTAAATACTATTAAAGTATTATTTATTATTTTTTCTCTACAGATATGATTAAGCCTTCATTTCACCTGTCCCCTGAATGCAGGAGCAACTACCAATATTTTTATGTAACTAACGCATGCCCTCTGTGTTTGTTTGCAGGCCATGCCTCCCCCCTCCCCGCACTGAGAGGCACCCTCACAAGTGCCAACATGCCAATCCTCTTCTACAAATTGCTGTAAAAACATTAGCACAGTGTGCTTATGGAAATACTCCCCCCCCCCACCACCAACCACAACCAGCAAAAGCAGAGGGCACTGTTATTTGCATAAAAATAGGGTAATCAGTTTTGGTTTTAAATTACATGTTTATTTCTACAACTATATCTAAAATCCAGAAGAACAGATTTCAAAAATGTAGGAAGTGGGATTATGATGTTTATTTTCCTTTTATTTTCTTTGTGCCTTTTAAATTTTTCCAAGTTTTGTACATTGAGCATTTATTTTTGCAGTTACAGAAAACACAATTTTTTCAAAATAAAAAGAAGCCTCACGGGATGATAATGAGTAGATTATGAACCTTTCCCCTGTGCTTTGAAGATGAAACCCCCAAAACCAGGCAAGGCTCCTTGGGAAGTGGGTGGATGTTAAAAATTAACAATTCCGTACTGTTTGTGTTTCAGAAGAAACCTGTAATTATTTATTGCTCTTCGGAATTGCCATTTCATCATCTTGAAAATAAACACAAACAGAGGGAATCAAAGTGGGTGGTTTGATGCCTTCCTACAAGCCAAATTGTTTGATATTTTCCCCCTTTGATTCCCAGATTTTTAAAGAGGCTTAGTCTGCTTGCCATCCCTAATTGCTCTATTAATTTAATCTGCCCAAAGTCTCCCAAGAGTCTTAAATCAGTCGGTCTTTGGGGCTAGTTCTGGCTGGTCTGGTCTGGTTTCTTCCACTGAGAGTAGAGTCGAGCTGTTTTACATTTACCCTGAGTTCTATTTTCCTAGCTTTCTCCTTCCAGGAAGGTTTCTTCTGACCTAATTAAATGAGCTCTGGTATTTGTGGGAAGTTGCACGTTAAGTGAAATGATGAGGACTCATTTTCCTTTTCTCCAGTAGAGCCTGGAGCTACACATTTGTCCTAATTTTCCTGTTTTGGTTCTTGATGATTTCTCTTTTGGGTACTCAGTAGCTTCATATCTGTTTAGCTTATGTTGGTTTTTTGCATAAAACGGATGTTGAGAATGTTAGTTCATCTTTCTGAGACTTTATTTCCTCATCTGTGAAGTGGGGATAAAAATATATGAACCTTGTTGAGCTGCTGTGTGAGTATTCAAAATATTAATGTATGTAATGCAGCTAGCATAGCACTATGCACATGTTAGGTGCCCAATCAATAACCGTAATCATAATAATGGCTACCATCAAGTGAGTACTTATATCAGCCAGGCCAGGCCTACATGTACCTCAACCCACTTCATCCTGACAAGGTGTCTGTGACGGAGGTAATGTCCCATTTTACAGAAGCGTTGAAGCTTAAAGGGGCTGGTAGTTCTGGGACTTAACCCCAGGTCTGCGTGACTCCAGAGCCCATGACCCGGTCCATTGCACTTGACTGCTTCAGTGCTCGTTGTCTTTGTACTTTGTACCCTTTGTACTTCCGTTTTGTAACCTGGACCCAGAGCCTCCCCTTCAGCCCCTACCACACTTTGCCCCTTGACCCAGAGCTGTGTTTGGGGATCTTCAGTGTAAAGGATTAGCAATGGCAAAGGAGCCGAAACCAAAAAAACAAACCAGTTGCTGTGGAGTAGGTTTTGACTCACGGCAACCCCATGTGTGCAGAATAGAACTACACTCCATAGGGTTTTCAAAACTGTGACCGTTCTGAAGCAGAAAAGCCAGGCCTTCCTTGCGAGGAGCCTCTGGGTGGGTTGGAATCCCCAAACTTTTGGTTAATTAAGCACTTAGTCGTTTGCCCCACCTAGAGAAAGAGAAGAGAGGAAAGTTTCTCTGAGCCTCGGCTCCCACATATGCTTGAGTGTCCTTGTGACAGGGCAGCTGGCTTGCCCCAGGGAGAGTGATCTGAGAGAGACAGAGAGGGAAAGTCAGAGTGCCTTTTATGTCCTCTTCTGAGGCATCACATGCCGTCACCTCTGCCGTACTTCCTTAGTTAGGATGAGGCGTCACACGCCGTCACCTTTGCCGTACTTCCTTAGTTAGGGGTGAGTTACTAAGTCCAGCCCACACTAAAGGGGAGAAGAATTAAGCGCTGCCCATTGAATGCAGGAGTATCAGAGAATTCATGGGCATATTTAAAAACTACCCCACTGCCCCATGGAGAAAATGGCCTTTGTCTAAGAGCTAACCTGGCTATTTAACCAAGTCCTCAGCTATGCAAAGGAGGCCAAGAGCTGAGTTTAGGGGCAGAGGCTGAGGAGAGCTAAGTTGTTCCACATAAACAAATGGAAAGAATTTGAATTATAGATTTAAAGAAGGAAGAGAAGAAGGAAAATGAGGAGAGAGAGGGAGCCAGGCAACCAACAGGGTGGCTGAAAGCCTTGTAAGAACAACTATGTTTGATGTTATGTTGACGCCATGAAAGACTTTACCAAACCACCAGTACGGTTTGTTGCACGCACAGAGATGCATAAACACACACTCACAAGTTGTTGTTGTTAGTTGCCATGGAGCTCATGGCAACCCCATGCACAACCAAAGAAAACACTGCTGGGTCCAGTGCCATCCCTGGTAGGCTGAGGATCAGACTGTTGCCAGCTATAGGGTTTTCATTATCTGATTTTTGGCAGTAGGTTATCAGGCCTTTCTTCCTAGTCCATCTTAGCCTGGAAGCTCCACTGAGTCCTGTTCAGCATCACAGCAACATGCAAACCTCCACCGACAGACGAGTGGTGGCGGCACATGATATACACTGGCTGGAGATCAAATCCGGGATTCCCATGTGAAACGTAAGAATTCGACGGCTAAGCCACCACTGCACCCACATTCACAAGTACCTGGTGTTAATGGCTTCTAATGGTGATTATTGCAAGGAACTGAGTTTCCTGTCAGGATTGATGGAGTGCCAAACAGGAATCACACCTGAAGGCAGCAAGCGCCTTCCTGATCCCTGTACTTATCTAAAGTTACAGAAGCAGAGGCTCAGGGCCGTGAAAAAAAAAAAAAAAAGACCCCTGGAAATTCTCAGAAATCTTAGAAAGTCGATAATATTGCCATGAGTCTGAAAAGAGGAGGCAGTCTTCAGAAGCAGAGAGGGCGAGCCAGTGGTCTCTGCCTCAGATCTGTTACCTACACAATGTACATGAGAGTGCTCAGCCTGGGAAGGACCAGGCCTGCTCCCATTCACAAAAGCAGTGTTCAAAAGTGTTCAGGCGGGAGGAAATTGTCATTAGCTGTTGGTGGTGTAGTGGTTAAGAGTTCTGCTGCTAATTAAAAGGTCAGCAGCTTGAATCCACCACCCGCCCCTTGGAAACAGTATGCAGGCAGTTATACTCTGTTCTGTAGGGTTGCTATGAGTCGGAATTGACTCAACAGCAATGGGTTTGGTTTGGTTTTACTCTACCACAGTACGAGGGATGGGTATGAACTCTTTGGGGTTAATTTTGCAATTAACTGTCTTTAGAGGATTCAATCTTTTTTTTTTGTCTGACAAGATCCTAAGGTACTATTTTGAGGTGTTTTTTTTTGCTTTGTTTTGTTATTCCAAGTCATTTGCTTTCAATTTCCATCACAAATGGTGATTTGTGGATGGATGTATTTGTGGGCTTCAGGCTTCATAGACACGCAGCCTGAAAAATAAGCTTAATGTCGCCCAACTTCCGGTACCCTCTAAGCATGATAATCCTTGTCATTATATGCTACGTAGTTACTGGCTTTTTACACCTCTTTTCTTTTGAAAACTAAGCCCTGTTGAGAAATGTCTTAAACCAAAGAACATTCCTGATATGTTAATTTTTTAACAAAAACCCTTTTGGCAAGGAAAAGCACCAAAAGAAAGGGGAGTAAGTGAATTGAAAATTGTATGAAGCTCAAATGTTAAACATTTCTCCAAGACTCTATTTGGCCAGGTCCTACCCGAATTGTCGTAAGTCAATGTGTTCTCCAAGGATTGGAGTGGATCTTAGAACTCTCTGTAACCCCAGTATCTGACATGGTCTATACTGAATAAATATTTGAGACTTGGGCACTTTATGGAGAACATTAACACTGGAGAAAGGGGTCAAAATCTAGTACTAGAAAATTCCAAAAGGTCAAAATATTTTGGAAGTCTCAATAAATTTTCTGCTCAGTGGTCTGAATTTTCTTGTTTCATAATGAATTTTGATCAGGATTCAGGAAGGAAAAAGGGCTGTTCCCAGGGTTGTATTTGGGGAGAAGGTGGGAGAAGATGGCTGGTACATTTACCAGGCTATGGACACACATTAAGGCTAAAGCTTTTAAACAGCCTGGTTGCCTGTTTTCAAACGCATCGTACAAAGTTCATTGAAAATAACTAAATGGTGAGTAGGCTTTGAAAGGGATCCAGGCCACATTGCTTCTTCCTTTTGACGCTGAGTTAGAACCTGTCTTGTATTACTCTTCCCTACTTTTCCCAGTACATCTTGTGTCCCCAACTAGATGTTGAATTCCATAAGAGTAGGAGGATCTCTTTCCTGTCTCAACTCCCTATAACCCTCCACTTTGGCCCCGACTCTGCAGCTATACCCCACTTCTAGCCCTTCCCCAAGTTCAGCCCACACTTCCTGCCTTCAGGCTCATACACTCATACCTTAAATAATAACACTCATACTCATATTCTAAATAATAGAAGTGTCAACTGTTGTCACCTGGATCCCTTCTAGATCCAGAGATTGCCTCAAATACCCCAATCCACAGACTTAAGAAAGCCCAGTACCTTCCCTAAGATTTCTGTTAGTTCTCAGTTACTTAAATTCTAGGTTTCCTCCTGCTCTGACCTTCTGCTCGTGTAAATTAGTTCATTTTGGGTTCATCTGGCTGTTCGTATCACATCAACCTTATTGTGAGGAAAAAAAAAAAACAATGTGAGGAGATTCAGCCATTTCCTTATTTTCCGTAAATTCACACTGACGTGCCTTTGTGTCTGCCCCATTAACCTGTTGCCATTGAGTCGATTCTGACACATAGCAAGCCTGTGAGTTTGTATTTGCAGCACACTTTATTTTTACCAAAAGGTCAGGAAGATGGAGGGATTTATATTACAGAAAAGCAGGCAACTTAAAAGTGAATATGAGCTATCCTTAAAAAAGAAAAAGCAGTTACTGTCAATTCCAACTCACGGTGACTCCATGTGTGTCAGACTAGAACTGTGCTCCATACGGCTTTCAGTGGCTAATTTTTTGGAAGTAGATCTCCAGGCTTTTCTTCCCAGGTGCTTCTTTGTGGACTCGAACTGCCAACCATTTGCATCACCCGGCAACTCCTTTCAGACATTGAGGCCTAAGTTAAGTGCCAGCACCCCCTTGAGACTTTTGTGAGCTTTCCCAGTCAGAGCTAATCCCTCCTTCCAATCACTCCCTCCTTGGCATTGTTGTAGCACTGGCCTTACACTTCCCTTCTGGCAGAATGTAATGCAAAGATGAAAAAAACAAACCCTCACAGAGGCTTATAATCTGGAGGGAAAGAGAGACATAGGCATATATACGAGGGAATGAACCAAAGAAACCAGGGATGGGGTGGAGGAAGGAAGAGCAAAGAGATAAATTACTCAGTTTCAAGGTCTTAAATTCAGAATCAGCAATGTCATCATGTTACCAAAATTGTCAGCCCAGAATGCCAGTATGTAGGTCTTCAGTCAGTTTTTCATCTAATGTCAGCTTTACCATGTGTAGCTTTAGGGCTTGCCAATTTTACATTGTATTCATTATTTCAACATGTGTGTATCAGTTGGGGTTCAATCAAGGAAGCTGAATCACTATGAGATATGGGATAAGAAATTTATTAGGGAAAATGGACCTTACACAATTTTGGGAGGAGCTAGGGAAGTAAAGGCCCAGGGAGGGGAGTTGAAGGATAAGAGAAAAGTCAGAAACCAGCCCTGGGGCTTGCCCAGACATCTGGATCCCAAGCTCATCCAGCTGCTGGTGTTGGACTGGGAGGCGGGCTGGTGTAAAAGTCTAAGAAGGGTTGTCAGCTCTTTATAACTACTGCCTCTGTGAGTTCACAGCAAAGCATCCGGTGGTAGGCCTGGGTTGCTGTTGTTGGCAGAGCCAGCAGACAGGAAGGGAGCTGGCTGTGGAGTGGGGAGGAAGTTGGGCAAACTGGAATCTGCTGGCACCTCCGTGTCTGTGTCTGTCTCACCACCTCTAACCAACGACAGCCTTTAGACTGTAATGGCGCCTGCTTCATTCCTGCTTCTTACATCTCACACAACTTCACTTTGGTTGACTGTAACCCGGAATCATTCAGTAAAAGGAATTCTAGGAAACATAGTTCCCAGTAGAACAATCTAGCACAACGATCATTATGAATCTCAGTATTCATTACAAGTTGGATACATGACTGATCATTAATATCTATTTCTTTGAACAAAGGATAAAGAATATTGAAAGTACAAGTCATAGGATCTGGGTAAATGACAGAGTCAAAATCTCAGAATGAAGAGTCGATAATCAGACTTACACACACATGGCGCTTAGTATTTGTTAGAGATGCTTCTGCAAAACAGTAGGGAAAGGAGAGTCTTTTCAAATAAATGGTGCTGGGTCAACTGGATATCTAAATAGAATAAAAAAAACCCCTGCCGTCAAGTCCATTCTGACTCATAGCGACACTATAGGACAGAGTAGAACTGGCCCATAGAGTTTCCAAGGAGCACCTGGCAGATTTGAACTGCCGACCTCTTGGTTAGCAGCTGTAGCACTTAACCACTGCACCACCAGGGTTTCCCTAAATAGAATAAGCATTAATATTGATCCTCTATCTCACAACGTATATAAGCATCAACTCCAAGCATATTATAGACCTAAATGTGAGAGATAAAACCATACACCTTGTAAAAGATAAAATATGAAACTATATTCATAATCTTGAGGTAGGGTAGGATTCTTTGAATAGAACACAAAAAGCACTAATCCTTTTTGGAAAGAATGCACGGCAATTGTAAGAGATAATTCTTGGTTGAAGTATAAATTAATTCAACCACTTCGCAATACTGTGTCATAGTATTTATTGGAGTTGAATACATCCATAGCCTATAATCTGGCAGTTTCACTTATAGGCATATATTCAGTATAAAGGTGTACATATGTGCACCAAAAGACTGGTATAAAATTTTCATAGCAGCTTTTTTCATAATAGGCAAAGCCAGGAAACAATCCAAACATGGACCAAAGGTAGAGCAGATAAACAAATTTTGCTATATTCATTACATGGAATACTATACAGCAATGAAAATGAGCAAACTACTACTACCGCTACATGCAACAACTTGGATGAATTTTGCAAACATAATATTGAGCAAAGAAGCCAGGCACAAATGAATACACAGAGTATGACTATACAAAGTTTTAAAAAAGTATGGTGTTAGAACTCAGAATAGTGATTTCCTTTCAGTAATGCGGTTTAATGACTGAGAGGGGTTATCAGGAGGCTTTGAATATGCTGGGAATATTCTGTTTTTTTATTTGGAAGGTGTTACTTGTTATTTGTGATAATCCGTTAAGCTATACATGTATGATTTGCACTTTTCTATACGTATGTTTTACTTCCATTTTTTCTTAAAAAAGCTTATTTTAAAAAGCATTTACATGATCTGTTTTATCCAGCACCAGTCGCCATATCAGGTAGCCTTTTTCTCGCACTTCAGTACTTTTTGTCCTCCCTACACTATTTCTTATACCCTTTCTTTAAAAAAAAAAAAGTTTTCTTCTCATAATTCCTTTTGCACCTTGGACCCCTAGATTCTTTGCTCAACAAATATTTCTTGAGTATCTGCTCTGTACCAAACACTGAGCCAGGCTCAGAGCTGATGATGGCGAAGAAAGCTGACAAGGAACGTGCTCTCATGGAGCTTCAGCTTCCAGTGGAAAGAGGCTTCCAAACAGGTTGTCTTAGTCATCTAGTGCTGCTATAACAGAAATACCGTAAGTGAATGGCTTTAACAAAGAGAAATTTATTTTCTTGCAGTCCAGTAGGCTAGAAGTCCAAATTTAGGGCGTCGGCTCCAGGGCAAGGCTTTCTCTCTCTGTTGGCTGTGGAGGAAAGTCCTTCTTGTCAATCTCCCCCGGATCAGGAGCTTCTCTGGGCAGGAACCCCAGGTCTACAGCATGCACTGCTCCCCGCCCCCCCCCCCCCCCCAGTTGCTTTCTTGGTGGTATGTGGTCCCTTTGTCTCTCTGGTTGCTTCTTTCTTCTTTATCTCAAGAGATTGCCTCCGGACGCAATTCAGTCTTGTAGATTGAGTCCTGCCTCACTAACACAACTGCCGCCCATCCTCCCTCATTAACATCATAGAAGCAGGATTTACAACATATAGGAAAATCACACAATACCGGGAACCATGGCCCAGGCAAACTGATACACACATTTTGAAAAAAAAAATTGGGGGGGACATAATTCAATCCATGAGACAGGTCATTGTAACACAACTCACTCTTCTTTCTGTCTCCCAAAACTTATCCCTCTCCCAAAGTTCTGGATTCCCTGGACTTAAGTCAGCTTCCCCCAATCCACACTTTGTGTCCCTTTAACACCCATCACCCTGTATCATCCCGGTATAAAACCTCAGCATCAACTTTGATGAGTCCCTCCATCCCACATCCAAAAATCTGCCTAATTTTGCCCATAAAAATTTTTTTTTTACCTTTGAAATGTGCTCATCCACTCCTTCTTTCCAGTGCTGCTGCTTCCACCCAAGTTAAAGTCCTTACTACTTGCTATTGCAATTTCCTCCTCATTTAGGGTTTATTTGCAGAAACAGAAGCCACTCAAGCTAGTTTCAGCAGAAACGAATCTTTATCAGCTTTAAATGGCTAAAAAATTGTTGAAAAATCAGGAGAAAACAGTTAGGCAGAGCTTCCAGAATGACTCCCAACTCTTGGAATTCTCTGCCATAAATTGAAGAGCCACCACTGCCACTGCAGAAGTCCCTGAATCAGGAAGCAGTGACCCCCAATACCAGGCTGCCTCTGCTATCATCCATGCCAACAAAGTGGATCTATGTCCAGAACTGCAAAAAAATCTGTGAGTTGTACTTTTCCGCTTCCAACCTTGGCAGTACACATTGGAATGGATGCTGAGTAAGCCAGTCCTTAATGTCTGCCTCACCTCCTAGCTAGCTTCCCTGCTCTTCCCCACAATATCGTTCCCTTTATTGCTGCCAGCTCTTATCACATCACTCTCCAGCTCAATCTCTCCACTCAATTGAGTTAAAATGCCCTTGCCTGTCATTCAAGGCCCTCTGTAATCTGATCCCAACTTGTTTTTGAGGTTTATGTCCTACCCTACTGCTACAAATCTCTTCTACTCTAGCCGTTCCCCTTCCCCCAAACATATTCTGCTCTTTCCCACCTTGTGCTTTTGTGTGCATCCTCTCCCCTTTCCACCATGATTTTCCACTAAAATATAAAACCACCTTAGGCCCATTCCCAATGTCACTTCCTTTCTACATTCTCCTCTGATCCCCTTAATCAAGGTGACCTCTCCGCCTCCATGTAGAGATCCTTCTACTGTATTATGGAGGCATAAAGGAATGATTTAGAGCATTGTGTCTGGAGACAAAAAGATGTGGGCTGGAATCCAAGATTTGCTAGGACAAGTGTGACCATCCTGAGCTCAAAGCCTCAGTTTTCTGTTCTGTAAAATAGGGATAATAATAATACCTACTTCATAGGCATATTGTGAGGGCTGGTTGAGATAAGAGCCTAAATTGCTAGTACACACCCTCCACAGATGGCGACTAAGTCTTTCTTAAGTCAAATAAGTGGAGCGGTTGCTTATTGCTCATGTCTAACGCCAGTTAGTCAAATGCTTGTCTTAGTATATAGTGTACCTTTCTATGCATAAAAAAATTAAAGAAACACTTCCAGATACACTAAAGTACCTTGAACATAATAATACAGTAGTAATAATAAAAAAATTTTTTTAATAATAATGTTTTGATGTTCATCACGAAGTAGCCCCCATTTGTTATTACAAACCATTGTATGTACCTTGAATTCTGAATATAACAGACTTTACGGGGATTGGTTCGTGACTATGGGTTGTACATAAGGCCGGCATCCATGACCCAGGGACTGCCTTTGCACCCCCTCAGTTAGGTGCTCAACAGATACTTGCGTAATGAATGGACAAGCCAAACCAAGCATCAACTTGAATTTAGATAATTTAAGATCAAACCAATGTGATATTTTGTCCCTGGCCAGAAACAGACCCCCGGGTGGGGTCAGTTTAGGACACAAGTTTGAGAAGATGAAGAGTTTCCATTTATATTATCAAGTCAGGAGAAAATAAAGGATAGGAAACTTAACAATTGGACTGGGACACAAACTCCATGGCATTGGTCCCAGCAAGTTACTGAGCGTTTCATGAGTTGAGAACAGTTTGGGAACTATTCCCCTAAAAGCTTTTATCTGGATGGCTCTTATCTCCCTGCTTAGAGAAGTGGCTACCTGAACACCAAAAGGTAGAAAGAGCTCAGAGGTTTCAGACCAGGTACATACCATCCTCATCTCAGCCTGAGTGGAAAGTACTCATGCAACTTCAGATGCTGCTGGAAGACTGGAAACTGGCACACTCCACTTTGGAGACCCATTTGGCAGTAATTTATCAGCTATGAAGTTACATATACTCTATGGCCCAGCAGTTCTACTTCTGGGTCTCCACCCTAGAGAAACATTCTCACAAGGAGACTGAAACAACCATATGTATTGCTGCATCGTTTATAAGATCAACGAATTAAAAGCAACCTGAGTATTCGTCAATGATAAATAAATAAATGTTAAACAATATAGCGGCCCAAAGGCATGAACTAGATTTTTGTATATCAATATGGATCAATTTCAAAAGTATAATTTTTTCTCTTGTAACTTTTTCTTTTTTAAAATAATTTTTATTGTGCTTTAAGTGAAAGTTTACAAATCAAGTCAGTCTGTCACATATAAGCTTATATACACCTAACTACATACTCCCATTTACTCTCCCCCTAATGAGTCAGCCAGCTCCTTCCTTCCAGTCTCTCCTTTCATGACCATTTTGCCAGTTTCTAACCCTCTCTACCTTCCTATCTCCCCTCCAGACAGGAGACGCCAACACAGTCTCAAGCGTCCACCTGATACAAGTAGCTCACTCTTCACCAGCATCTCTCTCCAACCCATTGTCCAGTCCCTTCCATGTCTGATGAGTTGTCTTCGGGAATGGTTCCTGTCCTGGGCCAATAGAAGATTTGGGGACCATGACCACCGGGATTCTTCTAGTCTCAATCAGACCATTAAGTCTGGTCTTTCTATGAGAATTTGGGGTCTGCATCCCACTGTTCTCCTGCTCTCTCAGGGGTTCTCTGTTGTGCTCCCTATCAGGGTAGTCATCGGTTGTGGCCGGGCACCAACTAGTTCTTCTGGTCTCAGGATGATTTAAGTCTCTAGTTCATGTGGCCCTTTCTGTCTCTTGGGCTCGTAGTTATCATGTGACCTTGGTGTTCTTCATTCTCCTTTGATCCAGGTAGGTTGAGACCAATTGATGCATCTTAGATGGCCACTTGTTAGCATTTAAGACCCCAGATGCCACACTTCAAAGTGGGATGCAGAATGTTTTCATAATAGAATTTATTATGCCAATTGACTTAGAAGTCCCCTTAAGCCATAGTCCCCAAACCCCCGCCCTTGCTTCGCTGACCTTCGAAGCATTCAGTTTATCCCGGAAACTTCTTTGCTTTTGGTCCAGTCCAATTGAGCTGACCTTCCCTGTATTGAGTATTGTTCTCTTGTAATTAAAAAAAATTTTTTTATTGTGCTTTAAGTGAAAGTTTACAAATCAAGTCAGTCTCTCATACAAAGACTTATATACATCTTGCAGTTGCTCTCCTTCTAATGAGATAGCATACTCCTTCCCTCCACTGTCTATTTTCGTGTCCATTTAGCCAGCTTCTGACCCCCTCTGTGCTCTCATCTCTTCTCCAAACAGGAGCTACCCACATAGTCTCATGTGTCAACTTGATCCAAGAAGCTCACTCTTCACCAGTATCATTTTCTATCCCATAGTCCAGTCTAATCCCTGGCTGAAGAGTTGGTTTTGGGAATGCTTCCTGTCTTGGGCTAACAGAAGGTCTGGGGACCATGACCTCTGGAGTCCTTCTTAGTCTCAGTCAGACCATTAAGTCTGGTGTTTTTATGAGAATTTGGGGTCTGCATCCCACTGCTCTCCTGTTCCCTCAGGGGTTCTCTGTTGTGTTCCCTGTCAGGGCAGTCATCAGTTGTAGCTGGGCACCATCTAGTTCTTCTGGTCTCAGGCTGATGTAGTCTCTGGTTTATGTGGCCTTTTCTGTCTATTGGGCTTATAATTACCTTCTGTCTTTAGTGTTCTTCATTCTCCCTTGCTCCACCTGGGTCGAGACCAACTGATGCATCTTATATGGCTGCTTGCTAGTGTTTAAGACTCTAGATGCCACTCTCCTAAGTGGGATGCAGAATATTTTCTTAATAGATTCCATTATGCCAAATGACTTAGCTGTCCTCTGAAACCATGGTCCCCAAGCCCCCACCCCTGCTACACTGCCTTTCTAAGCATTCAGTTTATTCAGGAAACTTCTCAAAAGTATAATTTTGAGTAATATAAACAAGTTGCAGAGAGATGCATTCAGTATGATACCATTTAAAAATATAAAAATATTATACATTGTTCATGTGTCAGAATTGACTTGATGGCAACTAACAAAGTATACCGTTCAGGGCTACATATATGTGCAAGCTTTAAATAATGGGCCAAGAGGAGACATGCAAACTTCTTTGCATTTCCTTTTGGAGATGAGAATCTGACTCGGAACCAAGAGGACTTAAATTTTATGTTAGGTTTTCTTTCTTCTACTTAAAATAAAAATAAGGAAAGCTTAAATCTCTAAAGGACAAATATTAACCACTGAATTTAGAACGATGGCTGGGGTATAAGGACACTTTTCTATATTAAAAAAATTTTTTCTCCAAAAACAAAAATATGGCTCATGTAGTCTGGTTCTCTGTACATGTATATGTGTTGTATTGAGTTGGGTTGAATGAGGAAAGATTGGTGAAAAAACGTTGACCGTGGTCCCTCCAGAATACCCACTTGCAGGAAACAGAAACAATAATTGCAGCGGATTTTAGGTTTGAATAACTTACTAAGATTCTTAAACATTCTGGCAAAAATTATGGCTTTTTGGCTCTAGGAAAAAACATGCACGTATAGCAATTAGGCATGTAATTTCAGGAGAATGTGGGCCTCTGGTTAAGAGTCCCTGCCCTTGCTGTTAGCTGCTGTAGGCAGTTGGCCCCTGATTCATGGTGACCCCATGGACAAAGAAGTAAATTGCTGCCTGGTCTTACACCTTCCCCACGATCGGTTGTGGACTGTACAGTTGTGACCCATAAGTCTTCATTGGCTGATTTTGTAAACAGATCACCAGGCCTTTCTTCTCAGTCCTTCTTAAGTCTAGATACTCTGCTGAAACCTGTTCGGCATCACAGCAACGTGCGGCAGGCCTCCCCTGACAGACAAGTGAGTGGTGGTTGTCTGTGAGGTGCATTGGCTGGGCCCCTACTGCAAGGATATTCTAAGGTTGGCTAAGTATCCACCAGAATAGCTAAGTAGAAATGCGTGGCAGAGAGACCAGGGAGACTTGTTAAAATACTATATAAATACAGTGCTCTCTTTGAAGAAAGAAGGATGTGTGTGTGTGTGTGTCTGTGTGTAAAAGCTGCTGAAATACTAGAAAAATAAGCACAGTTTCTCAAGAGCTCTCTTTTCCATCCTAAACTATAATGTAAATAAGTCAGGTCATTCTGGGAAATTTGAGACTTAGGAAGTTCAGCTTCTGCCAGTGTAAATGCCAGTACCCCAGTCCTTTGAATCAGCCTCCCTCAGGATTTTAGAGAAACCAGTCTGGTCTTACAGGAGAACTAGAGTTTCTATACCTCCCTCTTCCCAATCCCTCCCCGTGTCCCTCCCCCAACCCAGGGACTCAGTGGGGTGGGGGAGTGGGCAGCAGACTTTGTCTAAGCATCCAGCTCTCTGCTCAGCCAGCCTCTGTCGCCCCTTGCTGGAGGGCCTCAGGGTTTCACCCAATATCCCTGCTTGGGGATGGAACCCTCCCATCCAGGGTACACTCAGCCCCTCTCTACCACTCAACTTTAAGTTGGGACAAGTTTGCCTTTATAAACTAAGCTTTTTTTTTTTTTTAAACAATTTGGCATTTTTGAACTTGCCTTCTTCTAGCAAAGGAAGAAAAATAGAGAGAATTTAATAGAAAAATAATTCTGAAAATTTTATGTCTGGTGCATCCTTTCCAATCGATGCAAAAGTGACCAGCTGCCAGCATCTCTGGAGTGTAAAACTTCCTGTCAATAGCACTCCCGTTGGCTGCTCTGTGCCAAAATCCTAGAGAATGCATTAGGCATTTAGAGGAAACTTAATCTCTTCCAAAGGCCCAAAGTCAGATGTACCCTTAAATATTTTATTACAAAAATATTTGCAAAAAATGTGACTTGGCATAAATTACAAGATGGTACTTATTAAGGCTACTTGCCGATGGAGAACTGAACTCAGGATCCAGGCTGAGGTCTGGGGCCCTAAAAGCCCGGAATTATTTTCAAGCCATTAAAAAAAAAAAATCTATCTGTATGTATATACTGTATATCTTTTACCTGTCTATAAATGTATGTATGTTTTTTACATTGTCAGGGTGAATTGTTGTACTGAATTTAGCCAGATGGTCCCTAAAGCACTTTTATGGATTGAATTGCAACCCTCATGAAGATATGTTGAAATCCTAACCCTTGTACTTATGAATGTGACCCTGTTTGGGAATAGAGGTTTTCCTTTTGTCATGTTAGGTGGGTCCTAAACCTAATCACTGCTGAGTCGTATCTTATAAAGGGGAGAACAGACACACAGGGAAGACGCCACAGATGTGTTTGTAAGTAGTAAAGGAATGACAAATATGGGTGGCAGTCACCAGAAACTAGGAGAGAGGCCCACAGAAGGAATTGACACAGCAGAGACCCTGATCTGGACTTTTAGCCTCCAAAACTGTGAGAAAATAAATGTCTGTTCTTTAAAGCCACCTCCCTAGACCAACTGGTTTTGAATCCCTAGGGGCGGGAGGTACAATTTTATGTTGTAAAAAAGAACTCCGCTTGGAGAAATGGCTGACTCTAGGGCTTACACAGTGACTATACAAGATGAGACTGGGGCATCTTATAGTGCCAGAAAGTAAAAAATTCTCAAAAAAAAAAAAAGAAGGCTGAAGGCGTGTCAGAGGGACACAGGAGCCAGCTGAAAGAGTCCCAATGGCCAAAACTTGAACAATTTGAGAAACAAAACAAATAAGGTAGTAGTATGTTATATAACTCAAACTATTAAATAAATAGCTACAAGTTTATACTAATATAAATAGATAATTCAATAACAAATCTCCTATGCAAAGGAAAAGGCCAAAATGGATGTCAGAAGAGACTGTGAAACTTGCTCTTAAATGTCAAGTAGCCAAAGCAAATGGAAGAAACAAAGTAAAAGAGCTGAACAGAAAATTCGAAAGGGGGCAGCTCAAGAAGACAAAGTAATATATTATAACAAAATGTGCAAAGACCTGGAGTTAGAAAACCAAAAGGGAAGAACATGCTCAGCATTTCTCAAGCTGAACGAACTGAAGAAAAAAATTCAAGTCTCAAGGTGCAATTGTGAAGGATTCTATGACAAAATACTGAAAGACCCAGGAAGCATGGAAAGAAGATGGAGGCTATACACAGTCACTGTATCAAAAAGAATTGGTTGATGTTCAGTCAATTCAACCAAAAAAAACCAAACCCGTTGCCGTCGAGTCAATTCCGATTCATAGAGACCCTATAGGACAGAGTAGAACTGCCCCATACGGTTTCCAAGGAGCTCCTGGTAGATTCGAACCTCTGACCTTTTGATTAGCAGCTGTAGCTCTTAACCACTATGCTATCAGGGTTTCCTCAGTCAATTCAGGAGGTAGCATATGATTAAGAACCGATGGTACTGAAGGAAGAAGTCCAAGCTTCACTGAAGACATTGGTGAAAAACAAGACTCCAGGAATTGACGGAATACCAATTGGGATGTTTCAACAAATGGATGCAGTGCTGGAAGTACTAACTGGTCTCTGCCAAGAAATTTGGAAGACAGTTACCTGGCCAGCCAACTGGAAGAGATCCATATTTATGCCTATTCCCAATCAAGGTGATCCAGCCAAAAGCAGAAATTATTGAACAATATCATTAATATTACACACAAGTAAAATTTTGCTGAAGATAATTAAAAAATGGTTGCAGCAGTGCATTAACAGCGAACTGCCAGAAATATGTTGGATTAAGAAGAGACATGTGGAACAAGGGATATCATTGCTGATGTCAGATGGATCCTGGCTGAAAGCAGAGAATACCAGAAGGATGTTTACCTGTGTTTTATTGACCATGCAAAGGCCTTCAACTGTGTGGATCATAACAAATTACAGATAACATTGCAAAGAATGGGAATTCCGGAACACTTAATCGTGCTCATGAGGAACCTGTATATAGATCAAGAGGCAGTCATTTGAACAGAACAAGGGAATACTGGGTGGTTTGAAGTCAGGAAAGGTATGTGTCAAGGTTGTGTCATTTCACCATACTTATTCAACCTGAATACTGAGCAAATAATCTGAGAAGCTGGACTATATGAAGAACAGGACATCAGAATTGGAGGAAGACTCATTAACAACCTGCAATATTCAGATAACACCATCTTGCTTAATGAAAATGAAGAGGACTTGAAGCACTTAGTGATGAAGATCAAAGACCACAACTTTCAGTATGGATTGCACCTCAACATCAAGATAACAAAAATCCTCACAGCTGAACCAATAAGCAACATTACAATAAACGAAGAAAAGATTGAAGTTAAAGATTTCGTTTTACTTGGATTCATAATACCCATGGAAGCAACAGTCAAGAAATCAAAGCATGCATTGCCTTGGGAAAATCTGCTACAAAAGACCTCTTTAAAGTGTTAAAAAGCAAAGATGTCAGTTTGAGGACTAAGGTATGCCTGACTTAAGCCATGGTATTTCAATAGCCTTATATGCACACAAAAGCTGGATGATGAATAAGGATGACCAAAGAAGAATTGATGCCTTTAATTACGGTGTTGGTGAAGAATACTGAATATATCATGGACTTCCAGAAGAACGAACAAATCTATCTTGGAAGAAGTACAGCCAGATGCTCTGTAGAAGCAAGGATGGTGAGACTTCGTTTCATGTACTTTGGATGTATTATTAGGAGGGACCCGTCCCTGGAGAAGGACATCATGCTTGGTAAAGTGGAGGGTCAGCAAAAAAGAGGAATAACCTCAATGAGATGGATTGACACAGTGGCTGCAACTATGGGCTCAAACATAGCAAGGAGTGTATGGCGCAGGACCAGGCAGTGTTTCCTTCTGTAGTACATGGGGTTGCTATGAGTTGGAAACAACTCAATGGCACCTGATAATATAGTAATAATAACATTGTACCGGTATGTGATTGTCCCTCAACAAATGTTCATTATTCTTCCTCTGCAATGCCTCAGATATCCTGCATTGAATTTTATTGATTGATTGATTGATTTGTAATGCTGATCAGATTTCTGCCTTATCATCACTCTGTCAGATAACCCAAAGCCTGAAAGATGAACTTGAGTAATGCAGAGGGACTAAGCTAGGAAATGTTGATTTTTAAGACAGGGGTTTCCAAGAAGCTAGTTCCCCACTGAACAAAGGGAGAAATGGAGAACAGGAATGCAAGATATTACACATGCTGAGGTTGCTGTCTCTGAGACTAAACAGAGCTGGCATCTGCAAGACATGAGAAGATCTTTTATTCCAGCACAAAATTCCTTCCTACCTGTGTTTCATTCTACAGAAGTAAATAAATTAGACAGCAAAATGGGAGAATCGGTATGCTTCATAGCACTCTTAAAATTGAATTTATAAATAAAAATAAGAAAATGGGGCCTATCCTGGGCTCTTCTGAGGAATTATTGACAAACGTGGGACTCTACCATCAATCTGAAATGCCATTTTTATGTTGACTGTTCTTTAAAATCATTTCTGAATTTAGATTTTAATCTATTTGTTTTTGGAATGTCTTATTTCCCTAAAGAGTGAAGGAATTCTCTGAAAAGAAGCATGTGCAAAAATTAGCTGAGTGGTTTGCAACCATTTACAATTTAGATGCAGTGGCAGTAGTCTAAAATATAATATTTGCCTTCTTGTACAATTCCCATTATTTCAGAGGTACCTCAGAGAGTAAATCTCACCAGCCAGTAAGGGATTAAGGTCCTGATTTTCAAATGAGACTTATAACAAGACTTGTTACCTGATCAGAATCTTAAAAATCATGAACAGAATAACGAACAAATCTGGGATTTTAATTTTTGTGTTCCATATTCCAACCACATAGTAATAGCATTTCAAGAGAAATTTCTCATAATTTCAGTGAGGTGATGTTTGCAATTTTTTTCCTGGAATGGGTTAAATCCCTAGGATGTGTGATCATGTCTGCTGTTGTTAGGTTCCATTGAGTTGGTTCCGACTCATAGCAACCCTATGTACAACAGAATGAAACACTGCTGGTTCTGTCCCATCCCCAAAGTCTTCGCTATGGTTGAGCCCATTGTTGAGCCACAGTGTCAGTCCATCTCACTGAGGGTCTTCCTCTTTTTCACTGACTGTCTATTTTACCAAGCATGATCTCCTTTTCCAGGACTGGTCCCTCCTGATAACATGTCCAAGGTACGTAAGACAAAGTCTCACCATTCTTGCTTCCAAGCAGCATTCTGGCTGTACTTCTTTTAAGAGAGATTATTCTTCTGGCAGTCCACGGTATATTCAATATTCTTTGCCAACATCATAATTCAAAGCTGTCAGTTATTTTTCAGTCTTTCTTATTCATTGTCCAGTTTTTGCATGTATGTAAAAAAAAAAATTTTTTTTTGCATGGCTTGAGTCAGCTACACCTTAGTCCTCAAAGTGACCTCTGCTTTTCAACACTTTGAAGAGGTCTTTTGCAGCAGATTTTCCCAATGTAATACATCCTTTGATTTCTTGGCTGCTGCTTCCGTGAGCCTTGATTGTGGATTCAAGTAGAATGAAAACCTTGACAACTTCAATCTTTCCTCCGTTTATCATGATGTTGCTTATCGATCATGTCTAAAGGAGAAAAATGCTGATAGGCCTTGTCTTAATCGTACACATCCTCCTCGGGAAATCTTTAACCCAGAAATGAGAATGTAAGCATTAAAGAAATACTTAAGGCAACTATTGATTTGAGGACATTTGCTTTTGGAAGAGCAAGACTAGATATTAACAATAAGGCACAGTTGAAATCTAAGCTTTCTGACTCAAATGTCAGAAAATGTCTGCTTAAACTGTTACTTGCTGTGTTAGCTATCTAAATCAAATGATAATAATAACAACACAAAAAACCCATTGATTTCGAGTCAATTACGACTCAGGACACAGTCGAACTGCCCCTGTAGGGTTTCCAAGGAGCAGCTGGTGGATTCAAACTGCCGACCTTTTGTTAGCAGCCAAGCTCTTAACAACTGTGCCACCAGGGCCCCTCTTAGTGCTGCTATCATGGAAATACCACAAGTGGGAGGCTTTAACAGACATTTATTTTCTCACATTTTAGGAGGCTAGAAGTCTGAATTCAGGGTGCCAGCTCTAGGGAAAGGCTTTCTCTGCCTGTCAGTTCTGGGGGAAGGTCTTTGTCTCTTTTCAGCTTCTGTTCCTTGGCTCCTGGGAACCTCACGTTGCATGGCATCTCTTCTCCCCTCATCTCTGCTTGCTTAATCTGCTCCTTTATTACTCAAAAGGGATTGATTTAAGACACACCCCACACTAATACTGTCTTATTAATATAACAAAAACAATCCATTCCCAAAAGGAATTATAACCACTATGTTGTTGTTGTTGTTAGCTGTCCTCCAATCGGTTCCAACTCACAGCGACCCTATGCACAACAGAAGGAAACACTGCCCGGTCCTGCGCCATCCTTACAATCGTTGTTATGCTTGGGCTCATTGTTGCAGCCACTGTGTCAACTCACCTTGTTGAGGGTCTTCATCTTTTCCGCTGACCCTGTACTCTGCCAAGCATGATGTCCTTCTCCAGGGACTCATCCCTCCTGACAACATGACCAAAGTATGTAAAACACAGTCTTGCCATCCTTGCCTCTAAGGAGCATTCTGGCCACACTTCTTCCAAGACAAATTTGTTCGTTCTTTTGGCAGTTCATGGTATATTCGATATTCTTCGCCAACACCACAATTCAAAGGCATCAATTCTTCTTCAGTCTTCCTTGTTCATTGTCCAGCTTTCACATGCGTATGATGGGATTGAAAATACCATGGCTCGGGTCAGGCGCACCTTAGTCTTCAGGGTGACGTCTTTGCTCTTCAACACTTTGAAGAGGCCCTTTGCAGCAGATTTACCCAATGCAATGTGTCTTTTGATTTCTTGACTGCTGCTTCCATGGCTGTTGATAGTGGATCCAAGTAAAATGAAATCCTTGGCAACGTCAATCTTTTCACTGTTTATCACGATGTTGCTCATTGGTCCAGTTGTGAGGATTTTTGTTTTCTTTACGTTGAGGTGTAATCCATACTGAAGGCTGTGGTCTTTGATCTTCATTAGTAAGTGCTTCAAGTCCTCTTCACTTTCATCAAGCAAGGTTGTGTCATCTGCATAATGCAGGTTGTTAATGAGTCTTCCTCTAATTCTGATGCCCTGTTCTTCTTCATATAGTCCAGCTTCTCAGATTATTTTTTCAGCATAGAGATTAAATAGGTATGGTGAAAGGATGCAACACTGGTGCACACTTTTCCTGACTTTAAACCAATCAGTATCCCCTTGTTCTGCCTGAACAACTGCCTCTTGATCCATGTAAAGTTACCTCATGAGCACAATTAAGTGTTCTGGAATTCCTATTCTTCGCAGTGTTATCCATAGTTATGATCCACACAGTCGAATGCCTTTGCATAGTCAATAAAACACAGGTAAACATCCTTCTGGTATTCTCTGCTTTCAGCCAGGATCCATCTGACATCAGCAATGATATCCCTGGTTCCACGTCCTCTTCTGAAACCAGTCTGAATTTCTAGCAGTTCTCTGTCGGTATATTGCTGCAGCTGTTTTTGAATGATCTTTAGCAAAATTTTGCTTGCATGGGATATTAATGATATTGTTCTATAATTTCCACATTCGGTTGGATCACCTTTCTCGGGAATAGGGATAAATATGGATCTTTTCCAGTCAGTTGGCCAGGAGGCTGTCTTCCATATTTCTTGGCAGAGACGAGTGAGCACCTCCAGCGCTGCATCTGTTTGTTGGAACATCTCAATTAGTATTCATTCCATCAATTCCTGGAGCCTTGTTTTTCACCAATGCCTTCAGAGCAGCTTGGACTTCTTCAGTACCATCAGTTCCTGATCATATGCTACCTCTTGAAATGGTTGAATATTGACTAATTCTTTTTGGAATAATGACTCTGTGTATTCCTTCCATCTTCTTTCGATGCTTCCTGCGTCATTTAATATTTTCCCCATGGAATCCTTCACTATTGCAACTCAAGGTTTGAATTTTTACTTCAGTTCTTTCAGCTTGAGAAACGCCAAGCATGTTCTTCCCTTTTGGTTTTCCATTTCTAGTTCTTTGCAAATGTCATTATAATACTTTGTCTTCTCGAGAGGCCCTTTGATCGTCTGTTCAGTTCTTTTACTTCATCAATTCTTCCTTTTGCTTTAGCTGCTCGACACTCAAGAGCAAGTTTCAGAGTCTCCTCTGACATCCACTTTGGTCTTTTCTTTCTTTCCTGTCTTTTCAGTGACCTCTTGCTTTCTTCATGGATGATGTCCTTGATGTCATTCCACAGCTCATCTGGTCTGCAGTCACTAGTGTTCAATGCGTCAAATATACTCTTCAGATGGTCTCTAAATTCAGGTGGGATATACTCAAGGTCATATTTTGGCTCTTGCGGACTTGCTCTGATTTTCTTCAGTTTCAGCTTGAACTTGCATATGAGCAATTGAAGGTCCGTTCCACAGTCGGCCCCTGGCCTTGTTCTGACTGATGATATTGAGCTTTTCCATCGTCTCTTTCCACAGATGTAGTCAATTTGATTTCTGTGTGTTCCATCTGGTAAGGTCCATGTGTATAGTCGCCATTTATGTTGGTGAAAGAAGGTATTTGCAATTAAGAAGTTGTTGGTCTTGCAAAATTCTATCATTTGATCTCCAGCATTGTTTCTATCCCCAAGGCCATATTTTCCAATTACTGATCCTTCTTCTTTGTTTCCAACTTTCGCATTCCAATCGCCAGTAATTATCAATGCATCTTGATTGCTCGTTCAATCAATTTCAGCCTGTAGCAGCTGATAAAAATCTTCTTTCTTCATCTTTGGCCCTAGCGGTTGGTGCGTAAATTTGAATAATAGTCGTATTAACTGGTCTTCCTTGTATGGATATTATCCTATCACTGACAGCGTTGTACTTCAGGATAGATCTTGAAACGTTCTTTTTGACGATGAATGCAACACCATTCCTCTTCAAGTTGTCATTCCCAGCATAGTAGACTATATGATTGTCCGATTCAAAATGGCCAATACCAGTCCATTTCAGCTCACTAATGCCTAGGATATTGATGTTTATGCGTTCCATTTCATTTTTGATGATTTCCAATTTTCCTAGATTCATACTTTGTACATTCCAGGTTCCAATTATTAATGGGTGTTTGCAGCTGTTTCTTCTCGTCTTGAGTCATGCCACATCAGCAAATGAAGGTCCCGGAAGCTTTACTCCATCCACGTCATTAAGGTCGACTCTACTTTGAGGAGGCAGCTCTTTCCCAGTCATCTTTTGAGTGCCTTCCAACCTGGGGGGGTCATCTTCCAGCACTAAATCAGACAATGTTCCACTGCTATTCATAAGGTTTTCACTGGCTAATGCTTTTCAGAAGTAGACTGACAGGTCCTTCTTCCTAGTCTGTCTTAGCCTGGAAGCTCAGCTGAAACCTGTCCTCCATGGATGACCCTGCTGGTATCTGAATACCGGTGGCATAGCTTCCAGCAACACAGCAACACACAAGACCCCACAGTACAACAAACTGACAGACACGTGGGGGATAACCACTATACCAAACCGAAAAACCAAACCCACTGCCGTCAAGTCGATTCTGACTCATAGTGACCCTATAGGACAGGGTAGAACTGCCCCATAGAGTTTCCAAGGAGCGCCTCGTGGATTAGAACTGCCAACCTTTTGGTGAGCAGGCATAACACTTAACCACTACGCCACCAGGGTTTCCATACAACCACTATAGGGGTCAGGATTTGCAACACATGTTTTGGGGGGATACAATTCAATCCATAACACTTGCCATTTCTAATTCTCCACTAAAAGGGTGCTTTTAGGTTAATTTTCTTAATATATAAAGAAACTTTAATAAATTAGTAAGAGAAAGTTTAACAATCCACCAGAGAACATGAATAGGCAGTTCACAGAAAAAGAAATACAAATGCCTTTTAAACATGCAACATGCTTAAATGTACTCATAATTTAAAAATGCAAATTAATTTCATGGTGAGGTACTATTTTTCACCTCTGATGCTGACAACAGTAATTGTGGGGAATTAAGCACTCTCAAACACTTTTGATAAGAGTGTGAATAGGTACAACACATTTTAGAGGGCAACTTTGCAGTATCAAAATGTAAAGTCCACATATAAAATATACTTTTTTTTCTTCTGTTTTGTTCATGCTGTATCATTAATGCCCCAAACAATGCAAGTCAGATACTCAATATTTACTGAGCAAAGGAGTGGGGGCAAAAATGTGTATACAAGTGAAGTCATTACAACATTGTTTTAATATTAATAATCTGGGAGAAAAAAAAAAACCTAGTGCTCATCAAGTAAAAAATAGGGACTGGTTAAATGAGTTTTGGGACCTTCCAGGCAAGGAGAAGAAAAATTCTTTACCTGCATAGATGTAATCTGCCACTGGTGTCCCCTTGGTGTGTCCGATGTCCAAAGCTGACCCAAGAGAGAACCCCATCACTGGGGATGTTTTACTTCCACTTCCTTTGACTTGGGAGATGCCTCATTTAGCTGGCCACTGACAACTGTTTCCCTCAGCACCTGGCTTCTGGTACTGGTCGGTGGGTGTTACGGATTGAATTGTGTCCCCCCAAAACATATATTGTAAATCCTAACCCCAAACACATGGGTATAATCCTGTTTGGGAATAGGGTTTTCTTTGTTATGTTCATGAGGCCATAACAATGTAGGGTGAGTTTTAAGCCCATCATTTTTGAGATATAAAAGGAGCAGCAAGCATGAATGGGAAAAAGAGACACCACGTGGAGATCTTAAAGGGCCACCAAGAAGAATGCTGGAGAAGCTGAAATGTGGATTTTCCCCCAGAGTGGACAAAGAAAACCTTCCCCTAGAGGCGTGCCTAGGGGGTAATGGGGTGCAGACTGCACCCAGTAACACTGTCAGAGGGGGTGACACCAAAATGACTGTAAAATTTTTGTGCAATGTTTCAGCAGGAATTTATTATTGTTTATAAAAATATCCCTGTAGTTAGTTATAACAAAAAAATTTTTGTAAGCCCAGTTTACATGTATCAATATACCTATAAGATTAAAACTCCATGCTAGTTTGCTCTTTCAACCGTCTAGCGGTTAAGGTGCTCCAGGCAGAGCTGCCATTATTACCCAATGACAAGGGTGCTTTGAATCACGCAGTTTCGACTGCTAACCCTACAAGCGTGTGCTGTTTTTCTTCTGTTGCTGCTGTGTTTTATAGCTGCTGATTTTGTCAAATTTTCTGGTGTTTTAGCTACAATATTGTGGGAATTAGTATCTGTGAACCTATAGCAGTAACTTTTTTGAGAATGAAGTAGTAATTAAAGGAAAAGAATTTTAAAAAAGGCTTCTGATGAGTTACTAAAAATGTTGTAATTCAATGTAGAACGATAATACGAAACAATTTTGTTGTTATCATTCGTGTGATCTAAAAAATATTACATTTAAGCAATTTACAACTATATTTACCACATAGTATTCCATTCTATGATTAAAATTGATAATAAATTTACGTGGATAACAATTATTGATTTTATGACTCTTTGATAACTAGAGAAATCAACAGTTTAAAACACGAAGTGAGGGAAATGCTATGTTTCTTGAGTCATGATTAGAAACATAACTTAAATTCAGTTTTGAAAAATTTTAGTCTTTTTAAAATTTTCTTTAAAAACATCACTGTCTTGCATATATATATCTGACTTTAGTGAAATTTTCAAGGTTTAAGTTTGAATTATGGCTTTAAAAAACGGTGACTCATTGAAAAGTGAGTTGGCAGAGAGAGTGAAAGGAGGGAGCGGGCTGTCCAATGGAGGGGAGAGTAATTGAGAATATGTAGCAAGGTGTATATAAGTTTTTATGTGAGAGACTGACTTGATTTGTAAACTTTCACTTAAAGCACAATAAAAATTATTCTTAAAAAGTGAGTTGGCAAAAGGCATTGATTTCGATGAAGTCATTCACAAGTTTGCAGCTTTGACAGCCAGGAAAGGAAAGTTCTGATTTAGTCGAGATGTTCTACGTGCTGAAATGCTTGGGTATTTGTTTCTGTTTATTTCTATGATGTTATGTCATTTATTAGTGTATTTCCGTATGCATTTGTCTACAACTTCTACATTATTTGGGCCATTGTTGATTATGCAAACCTAATCCGTTAACGTATCTCATGTAGTGGTAAAGTTCAACATTAAAATGAACATAATTTTGTTGTAGTTCTTAAATGTTTCTACTTCAAATTCTATTGTTTTCTGACCAAATTTTCACTTTGACCACATGAAACTATATAAATGTAAATACATTTAGGCTATGTATATGCTTTGTAATTTAAAGGTGTGATTATAATTTTGCTAGTTGTTTATGTCCCTGGTATTCAGAGATACATGGGAATCACAATTTATGAGCAACATTAGTACAAAAAACATTTCTAAGGATTCTGTATGGTCTAGTACGGGAGGAGGTCCATGGGGAGGGAAGCGACACCATGAATTAACGCTCTGGGTGACATCAACCCTAGTGACGTCACTAAGAGCCGGCATCCTGAATTCAGACTTTAGCCTTCTAAACTGTGAGAAAATAAATTTCTGTTCATTAAAGCCACCCACTTGTGGTATTCCTATTACAGCAGCACTGGGAAACTAAGACAGTGAGAAACTTTTGAAAGCAACCTACTGCCAGCTGTCTTCCACAGAATGCAATCTAAGAGCCACAGAGAACCACACTCTGGCCCCACTAATCCATGGAAACGCTGGTCAACCTTGATTCTTTGTTCTGCCATGAGGTAGCCTGCTCCAGCCAGCTTTTTTCCAGCCAACCTTTTCCTCCCCAAACTTCAGGGAACGCTTGTCATTCTCTCCGAGGGTTCTCTTGAAATCTCTCTCAGTTTAGGGTGAGTGGGAGGCATCCTTCTCCTCTCAAACACCGGGACTGAGGGGGGATAACTCTGATAACTCTCTCCAAAGCAGTCTTCAGTCAGGTGCCTCGAGCCCTCTCATTAATTCAGGGCTTTTCTTCCATAGACTGGAGGTAGGTAGTGGCCGAAAGAATCAGCTTGGGGCCATCCCATTTGCAAAAGCTAAGTGAATTGACTAGGATCACTATTTAGAATGTGGGGGCTCTTTCTACCTATTGTGCTCAGCTTTGAAGTTTCAGTTGAATCTCAAAGACTTTAAAAATCTATTTTAACTATCTGTTACATAACTTAAAATGGTTATATAATCATGTTGTTAAGAGGACAAGATGGGAAGTGTGTTGTGTGCGCGCACGCGCGGGTGTGTGCATGCACACATGCATGTGCGCAGGGAATAGGGGATTGTCATAGACCAAAATCCTCATTTATCATAACAGGAAGGAAGAAGACAGTGTCTAAAGCTGATAGATCAAAAAGTAGCAGTAGAAGTATGTTATTTCAAAACATGAACATAAATACTAGAAAGAATATTTAAGTGAATGAAAATACTTTCCTTTAGGGAGTGAGACTGGGAATTTGAATATGAGCGGAGAAAAATACTGATATTTTTCACTAAAACATTTTAATATCAATGATTTCTTTAAATAATATAAGGTATTTCTTTGATAAAAGGAGCCCTTGAGGCACAATGGTTAAGCTCTCGGCTACTAACCAAAAGGTCACCTGTTCGAGCCCACTAGCTACTCCGCAGGAGAAAAGACCTAGCAATCTGCTGCCGTAAACACTGCAGCTTAGGAAACCCTGTGGGGCAGTTCTACTCTGTCCTATAGGGTCGCTATGAGTCAGAATCAACTCAACAGCACACAACAGTTACTTTGGTAATAATAAAGAGTAACTTTAAAATGACAAATTTTGCCACAACCACAAATAAAGCATTATGCAGTGTTAAGAGGAATGAGGCAGATATACATAATAATAATAATAGCTAACACTTATGTAGTATTTGTCCAAACTCTGGGCATATATTGATTCATTTAATCCATGCAAAGGAGTTCCTGGGTAGTACAAATGTTTACCACACTCACCTGCTAACTGGAAGGTTGGTGGTGCAGTTCAAGTCCACTCAGAGGAGCCTCAGAAGAAAGGCAGGGCTATCTACATCTGAAAAATCAACCACTGAAAACCTGCTGGAGCACATTTCTACTCTGACACGCATGGGGTCGCCATGAGGTGGCATCGACTTGACAGCACCTGGTTGGTAATCCATGCAAGGACCTATGAGAAAGGTACCATTATTAGTACCATTTTACAGAGGAGGAAACTGGAGCGCAAAGAGATTAGATAATTTGCACAAGAATACATGGCTAGTAAATGGTGGGATTGAGATTTAAACCCAGGAAGTCTGGCTTCTGATACCTGTGTTCTTAACATTAGACAGCATCCTGGATATATTGGTCAAGGTTCTCTAGAGAAGCAGAACCAATAGGTTATATATATATGTGTGAGTGTGTGTGTGTGAGTGTGTATGTGTGTGTGTGAGTGTGTGTGTGTGTGTGTGGAGAGAGAGACTTATTTTAAGGAATTGGCTCAGGCAATTGCGGGGCCTGGCAAGTCCAAAATCCATAGACCAGGTGGTCTGGAAATTCCAACAGATTATGCATATCTATGCTACAAACTTGAGTCAGAATTCCTTCTCCCTTGGGAAACCTCAGTTTTTGCTCTTAAGGCCTTCATTGATTGGATGAGGCCCACCTACATTACAGAGGGTAATCTGCTTTCCTTAGTCAACTGATTGTGTTAGTCACATGTAAATACCTTCATGGCTACATCTAGACTAGTGGTTGACCAGATAACTGGGCACAATAGCCTAGCCAAGTGGACACATAAAATTAACATCACGTTTTACATTAAGTGCACAAAACAAGGTGCAGAGCAATGTGTAGACTATGCTGTCATTTATGTAAAAAGAAATTAGGACGACTATTACATTTTTTATTACATACATACTTGCAATGTCCAAGAGACCGACAGCAGTGCCACCTCTGGGGAGGAGAATTTGGGGATGGGGGGGTGAGCCTTTCCTTTATTATATTCTTGTGAACATTTTGAAGTTTGCTGATTTTTTTACCATGTATAGAAATAATTTAAAATATTTAAATCAAAATGAAAATAACAGCAATGTCCTTTTTTTAATGTGGTAAAATTACATTTAAAAAATTGTTGTAAATTGTATACAACAAAACATTTGCCAATTTAAAAAATTTTACAATTCAGTGACATTTTGTTCCTCGTGCAACCATTGCCACTATTTCTTTCCGAATTACTCTACTATCAGGGCAATGTTCTTTTACTAATGCAGTCTCCCTGGAATACAGGGGCTACTTGGATAATGTTTTACAGAAGTGTGTAAGAAATCTGTCTGGGAGAAATGATCTAAGCATTGGTTTTCAGAAAATCTCTTTAAGAAAGACGATTCTTTTAAGAGATTGTCTTGGTAGCTACATAACTTTAGTTAGAACCATGTAGTAGAGTATTATGTAGCCATTAAACATTGTTTTAATATTTTATTTTATTTTTTCATTGTTGCTGAGACTATACATAGCAAAAACATATACTAATTCAAGTTTCTACATGTACGTTTCAGTGACACTGATTACATTCTTCGAGTTGTACAACCTTTCTCACCCTCCTTTTCTGAGTTGTTCCTTCCCCATTAACATAAACTCACTGCCCCGTAAAGTTCCTGTCCAATCTTTGGAATTGCTGTTGTCAATTTGATCCCATAAAGATAGTTCTTAAAAGAGCATAATGCAGGCATTCTTTACTAGTTGAGCTAAACTATCGTTTTGTTTTGAGACTTCAGAGGGTATTTTTGATTAAAGGCTTAAAGATTATTTTTGAGGAATAGTTTCTGGAGTTCATCTAGCCTCAATGGCTCCAAAAAGTATGGATTCCATGAGAATTTGAAATTCAATCTTACATTTTCCCCCTTTTGATCAAGATTCTTCTATAAAATCTTTTTTTCTTAATTTTTATTGTGCTTTAAGTGAAAGTTTATGAATCAAGTCAGTCTCACAAAACTTATATACACCTTGCTACATACTCCCAGTTGCTCTCCCCCTAATAAAACAGTCTGCTCCCCTCCTCCACTCTCTCTTTTTGTGTCCATTCCACTAGCTTCTAACCTCCTCTACCCTCTCATCTCCCCTCCATACGGGAGATGCCAACATAGTCTTAACTGTCCACCTGATCCAAGAAGCTCACTTGTCACCAGTATCCCTCTCCATCCCATTGCCCAGTATAATCCCTGTCTGAACAGGTGGCTTTAGGAATGATTCCTGTCCTGGGCCAACAGAAGGTCTGGGGACCATGACCACTGGGGTCCTTCTAGTCCCAGTCAGACCATTAAGCCTGGTCTTTTTATGAGAATTTAGGGTCTGCATCCCACTGCTCTCCTGCTCCCTCAGGAGCTCTCTGTTGTGTTCCCTGTCAGGGCAGTCATCAGTTGTAGCAGGCAGCATCTAGTTCTTCTGGTCTCAGGCTGATGTAGTCGCTGGTTCATGTGGCTCTTTCTGTCTCTTGGGCTCGTAATTACCTTGTGTCCTTGGTGTTTTCATTCTTCTTTGGTCCAGGTAGGTTGAGACCGATTGATGCATCTTAGACGGCTGCTTGCTAGCGTTTAAGACCCCAGATGCCCCTCTCCAAAGTGGGATGCAGAATGTTTTCTTAACAGATTTTATTATGCCAGTTGACTTAGAAGTTCCCTGAAACCATGGTCCCCAAACCCCCACCCCTGCTATGCTGGCCTTCGAAGTATTCAATTTATTCAGGAAACTTCTTTGCTTTTGGTTTAGTCCAGTTGTGCTGACCTCGCCTGTATTGTGTGGTGTCTTTACGGTCACCTAAAGTGGTTCTTATCTACTATCTAATTAGTGAATATCCCTCTCCCACTCTCCCTCCCTCCCGCCTTCTTCTATAGAATCTTTTATCAAAATATTGAGTTATGGTAGCTGGACACCATCCAGTTCTTCTGGTATCATGGAAAAGGAGACAGTTGTTCATGAATGCAGCCATTAAACTTTACATTTATGGGGAAAAACTTAATGATATTGAAATAGGTTTATGATAAAATATTAAGTGAACTTGTATAGATAAATATTCAGATCTCTTTAAAAACAATGCTGAATTGAAAAAGCTAGAAGGAAACATACCTAAATATTAACCTTGGGTGGGGGTAGGAGGAATTATGGACAATGTTTATTTTCTTTTTTGTTATGTTGCTTAAATTAGAAGATAGAATTCAAAACATTTCTTAAAATGTGCTGGAAGTGCTCCTGGTGAACAGGAGCCATGCCCACATGAACCACACTCATTATCCCAGAAGAGATTATAATGACAAGAGAGTGTGTGGGCCTCAGAGATATTTCTCCTTCACAAATCAGCCTAGGGATCCATTTTCCTATGTAGGCACTTCTATTCTTAAACTACTACTTCTCCTAACTTGATCCTTCAGCAAGATTTTTTTAAAGGGAGAATCGCAGCTATGAGAATGCTGTGTAGAAGAGTAGAAAGTGCATGTTTTGAGGTTAAAGCCAACTTGCTCTGTGTGACTGTGGGACTGTTGTTTAGCCTCTTCGTGCCTCAATTTTCTCACTTGAAATGTTTAACTTAAGTATTTACTGAGCACCTTCTCTGTGTCATGGACTGTTCAAGGTGATGAGGACACAATAGTGTCTATATGAGACAAAGACCCTGTCCTCGGGGAGCTAAGTGGAGAAAAAGGATTCTCTCTCACGTGATTGCTGTTGTGAGGATCAATGAGAGAATGCAGAACTAAAGAATCAGATGTCTTTGACCCCAAAGTCCTCCAGGCTGATAGGGTCACGCTGTCCTATACCCTTAAAAGAAAAGTGGTGCAAAGTCTCATTCCTTATGGAATGAGAAGCCCAGTAGCTCCCCTTATCTCAAGGGTTCTCACAGGGCTTCTGGAAGCATTTGAGTTCCTTACTCTTGCATGAACAGACGTCTTGCTGTGCTGCCCCCTTTCTACAATAGACTGTCCCACCATGGACACTGCCCCAATGCCTGCCCTCCCACAAAGGGCCACTGAGAATCTTTGCAGGAGGCTCAGACTTCTTCTGAAAGTTTGAGGATAGGGAGGGGGGTTACATCTCAGGGCAATTAAAAAAAAAAGAAAATTAGAACAGAATATTCCGTATTCCTGTTCTTCACAATTCCTCATTGTCAGCACATTCACCCTTCTTTTCAGGTGGGCATTAAACTTGTCCCAGGCCTCTAAGCTCCTTGTGCCACTTTCTCCCTCCTCTCCTTCCTGCCAAGCCACCCACCTCTCTGTCCCTAAATCCAGTTGCAAGGGGAGCGAAGTGAAGAGTGGAGCTGTACTTTTTTCCCCAAAGGGGCCCAGACAAAATACAACATTTCTCCCCAAAAGCAACTCTGCCTCCCATTTTCAGAGGAGCAACTTTTTCTCCCCACGACCAGTGTAAGTAAAACGTTAAGAGCCTGGGACACACGAGCTGCTCAGTAAATGCTAGTTCCTGTCCCTTCCTTTCCTGGCAGAGAGTGGCAATAAGAGGATGGATGCCAATCTGTGTGGTTTTAAATATCACTCCTCTGTGTTCTCCAGTCTGCATCTTTCAAGTGGAGGATCCTGTAGTGCTTTTTTTTTTTTAAATAATTTTTATTGTGCTTTAAGTGAAAGTTTACAAATCAAGTCACTCTCTCACACAAAAACCCATATACACCTTGCTACACGCTCCCGATTACTCTCCCCCTAATGAGACAGCCTGCTCTCTCCCTCCACTCTCTCTTTTTGTGTCCATTTCACCAGCTTCTAACCCCCTCCACCCTCTCATTTCCCCTCCAGGCAGGAGATGCCAACATAGTCTCAAGTGTCCACCTGATCCAAGAAGCTCACTCCTCACCAGCATTCCTCTCCAAACCATTGTCCAGTCCAATCCATGTCTGAAGAGTTGGCTTCGGGAAGAGTTCCTGTCTGGGCCAACAGAAGGTCTGGGGGCCATGACCACTGGGGTCCTTCCAGTCTCAGTCAGACCATTAAGTCTGCTGTTATGAGAATTTGGGGTCTGCATCCCACTGCTCTCCTGCTCCCTCAGAGGTTCTCTGTTTTGTTCCCTGTCAGGGCAGTCATCATTTATAGCCAGGCACCATCTAGTACTTCTGGTCTCAGGATGTCTGGTCTCAGTCCCTGGTTCATGTGGCCCTTTCTGTCTCTTGGGCTCATAATCACCTTGTGTCCTTGGTGTTCTTCATTCTCCTTTGATCCAGGTAGGTTGAGACTCATTGATGCATCTTAGATGGCTGCTTGCTAGCATTTAAGACCCCAGATGCCACTCTTCAAAGTGGGATGCAGAATGTTTTCTTAATAGATTTTATTACGCCAATTGACTTAGATGTCCCCTGAAACCATGTCCCCAGACCCCTGCCCCTGCTACGCTGGCCTTCAAAGCATTCAGTTTATTCAGGAAACTTCTTTGGTTTTGGTTTAGTCCAATTGCGCTGACCTCCCCTGTATTGTGTGCTGTCTTCCCCTTCACCTAAAGTACTTCTTATCTACTATCTAATTAGTGAATGCCCCTCTTCCACCCTCCCTCCCCTGTCTCGTAACCACAAAAGAAAGTTTTCTTCTCGGTTTAAACTATTTCTCAAGTTCTTATAATAGTGGTCTTATACAATATTTGTCCTTTTGCAACTGACAAATTTCACTCAGCATAATGCCTTCTAGGTTCCTCCATGTTATGAAATGTTTCACAGATTCCTCACTGTTCTTTATCGATGCATAGTATTCCATTGTGTGACTATACCATAATTTATCCATTCTTCCGTTGATGGGCACCTTGGTTGCTTCCATCTTTTTGCTATTATAAACAGTGCTGCAATAAACATGGGTGTGCATATATCTGTTCGTGTAAAGGCTCTTATTTCTCTAGGATATATTCCAAGGAGTGGGATTGCTGGATCACATGGTAGTTCTATTTCTAGCTTCTTAAGGAAGTGCCAAATCGACTTCCAAAGTAGTTGTACCATTTGACATTCCCACCAGCAGCGCAGAAGTGTTCCAAGCTCTCCACAGCCTCTCCAACATTTATTATTTTGTGTTTTTTGGATTAATGCCAGCTTTGTTGGAGTGAGACGAAATTTCATTGTACTTTTGATCTGCATTTCTCTAACGGCTAATGATGGTGAACATTTCCTATGTATCTGTTAGCTACCTGAATGTCTTCTTTAGCGAAGTGTCTATTCATATTTATTGCCCGTTTTTTAATTGGGTTGTCTTTTTGCAGTTGAGTTTTTGCAGCATCATGTAGATTTTAGAGATCAGGCGCTGATCTGAAATATCATAGCTAAAAACTTTTTCCCAGTCTGTAGGTAGTCTTTTTACTCTTTTGGTGAAGTCTTTGGATGAGCATAGGTGTTTGATTTTTAGGAGCTCCCAGTTATCTAGTTTTTCTTCTACGTTTTTTATAATGTTTTGTATACTGTTTATGTCATTTATTAGGGCTCCTAATGTTGTCCCTATTTTTTCTTCCATGATCTTTATCATTTTAGATTTTATATTTAGGTCTTTGACCCATTTTGAGTTAGTTTTTGTGCGTGGAGTGAGGTATGGGTCTTGTTTCATTTTTTTGCAAGTGGATATCCAGTTATGCCAGCACCATTTGTTAAAAAGACTGTCTTTTCCCCATTTAACTGTTTCGGGGCCTTTGTCAAACATCCACTGCTCATATGTGGATGGATTTATGTCTGGATTCTCAATTCTGTTCCATTGGTCCATGTATCTGTAGTTGTACCAGTACCAGGCTGTTTTGATTACTGTGGCAGTATAATAGGTTCTAAAATCAGGTAAAGTAAGGCCTCCCACTTTGTTTTTCTTTTTCAGTAATGCCTTATTTATCCGGGGCCTCTTTCCTTTCCATATGAAGTTGGTGATTTGTTTCTCCATCTCATTAAGGAATGTCCTTGGGATTTGGATCGGAATTGCGTTAAATGTATAGATCGCTTTTGGTAGAATAGACATTTTTATAATGTTAAGTCTTCCTATCCACCAGCAAGGTATATTCTTCCACTTATGTAAGTCTTTTTTGGTTTCTTGCAGAAGTGTACTGTAGTTTTCTTTGTGTAAGTCTTTTACATCTCTGGTAAGATTTATTCCTAAGTTATTTTATCTTCTTGGGGGCTACTGTAAATGGCATTGATTTGGTGATTTCCTCTTCAATGTTCTTTTTGTTGGTGTAGAGGAATCCAACTGATTTTTGTATGTTTATCTTGTATCCCGATACTCTGCTGAACTCTTCTATTAGCTTCAGTAGTTTTCTGGAGGATTCCTTAGGGTTTTCTGTGTATAAGATCATGTCATCTGCAAATAGAGATACTTTTACTTCTTCCTTATCAATCTGGATGCCCTTTATTTCTTTATCTAGCCTAATTGCTCTGGCTAGGACCTCCAACACAATGTTGAATAAGAGCGGTGATAAAGGGCATCCTTGTCTGGTTCCCGATCTCAATGGGAATGTTTTTAGGCTCTCTCCATTGGCTGTTGGCTTTGTATAAACGCCCTTTATTATGTTGAGGCGTTTTCCTTCTATTCCTACTTTGCAGAGAGTTTTTATCATGAATGAGTGTTGAATTTTGTCAAATGCCTTTTCTGCATCAATTGATAAAATCATGTGACGCTTGTCTTTTGTTTTATTTATGTGGTAGATTACATTAATTGTTTTTCTAATGTTGAACCATCTCTGCATACCTGGTATGAATCCCACTTGGTCATGGTGAATTAATTTTTTGATATGTTGTTGAATTCTATTGGCTAGAATTTTGTTGAGAATTTTTGCATCTACATTCATGAGGAATATAAGTCTATAATTTTCTTTTCTTGTGGTGTCTTTACCTGGTTTTGGTATCAGGGATATGGTGGCTTCATAGAATGAGTTTGGTAGTATTCCATCCTTTTCTATGCTCTGAAATACCTTTAGTAGTAGTGGTGTTAACTCTTCTCTGAAAGTTTGGTAGAAGTCTGCAGTGAAGCCATCCGGACCAGGGCTTTTTTTTGTCAGGAGTTTTTGATTACCTTTTCAATCTTTTCTTTTGTTATGGGTCTATTTATTTGTTCTACCTCTGTTTGTGTTAGTTTAGGTAGGCGGTGTGTTTCTAGGAATTCATCCGTTTCTTCCAGGTTTTCAAATTTGTTTGATTGTATATAGTTTTTCATAGTAATTTGATATGATTCTTTTAATTTCGGTTGGGTCTGTTGTAATATAGCCCATGTCATTTCTTATTTGTGTTATTTGCTTCCTTTCCTGTTTTTCTTTTGTCAGTTTGGCCAGTGGTTTATCAATTTTGTTGATTTTTTCAGAAAACCAGCTTTTGGTCCTGTTACTTCTTTCAATTGTTTTTCTGTTTTCTATTTCATTTAGTTCAGCTCTAATTTTTATTATTTGTTTTCTTCTGGTGACTGTGGGTTTCTTTTGTTGCTCTCTTTCTATTTGTTCAAGTTGTAGGGATAATTCTTTGATTTTAGCCCTTTCTTCTTTTTGGATGTGTGCATTTATTGATATAAATTGGCCTCTGAGCACCGCTTTTGCTGTGTCCCAAAGGTTCTGATTGGAAGTGCTTTCATTCTCATCGGAGTCTCTGAATTTCTTTATTCCATCCTTAATGTCTTCTAGAATCCGGTCTTTTTTGAGCAGGGTATTGTTTAGTTTCCAAGTGTTTGATTTCTTTTCCTGTTATTGATTTCCACTTTTATGGCCTTATGGTCAGAGAAGATGCTTTGTAATATTTCAATGTTTTAGATTCTGCTAAGGCTTGCTTTATGACCTAATATGTGGCCTATTCTAGAGAATGTTCCATGTGCACTAGAAAAGAAAGTATACTTGGTTGCTGTTGGGTGGAGTGTTCTATATATGTCTGTGAGGTCAGGTTGGTTGATTGTGGCATTTAGATCTTCCGTGTCTTTATTGAGCTTCTTTCTGGATGTCCTGTCCTCCACCGAAAGTGGTGTGTTGAAGTCTCCTGCTATTATTGTGGAGGTGTCTATCTCATTTTTCAATGCTGATAGAGTTTGTTTTATGCATCTTGGAGCCCTGTCATTGGGTGCATAAATATTTAATATGGTTATATCTTCTTGATGTATTGTCCCTTTAATCGTTATATAGTGTCCTTCTTTATCCTTTCTGATGGATTTAACTTGAAAGTCTATTTTGTCAGAAATTAACATTGCTACTCCTCTTCTTTTTTGCTTATTGTTTGCTTGATATATTTTTTTCCATCCTTTGAGTTTTAGTTTGTTTGTGTCTCTAAGTCTAAGGTGTGTCTCTTGCAGGCAGGATATAGATGGATCTTGTTTTTTAATCCATTCTGCCACTGTCTGTCTCTTGGTGCATTTAGTCCATTGACATTCAGGGTAATTATGGATAGGTATGAATTTAGTGCTATCATTTTGATGTCTTTTTTTGTGTTGACAGTTTCTTCTTCCCACATGATTTTATGTGCTGAGTAGATTTTCTTTATGTGTTGTCTTTCCTCATATTTGTTGTTGATTTTGTTTCTGCTGAGTCTGTATTTTTCCCTTGTATTTTATTTTGATGAGTAGGATAGTTTGTCTCCTTTGCGGTTACCTTATTATTTACCCCTATTTTTCTAAATTTCAAACTAACTTTTATTTCTTTGTATCGCTGTATCATCCTCTCCATATGGAAGGTGTATGATTTAGTCCCTCTTTATTATTTTAATGTTGTCTTCTTTTATGTAATAACATCGCCATTACCCTGTGTTGGGCTTTTTTTTTTTTTTTTTACAGTCTTGCTTTGTTTTTTGGATTTCCCTGTCTGGGTTGACTTCTGGTTGCTCTGCCCAGTGTTCTAGTCTTGGGTTGATACCTGATATTATGTAGTGCTTTTATTAGGATGGGACCAGTTACTGCATGTAAAGTGCTAAGAGCAAAGGCTGACATGTAAATGCTCAGTAAATGCTGTTATTATTATCAGCTGTTATTCTTGGGAAAAGGAATTTTGGTGGCACAGTAGTTAAGCGTTCGGCTGCTAACTGAAAATTTGTCAGTTTGAACCCACCAGCTGCCCCTTGGTAGAAAGATTTGGCAGTCTGCTTCCATGAAGATCACACCCTTGGAAACTTCATGGGGCAGTTCTACTCTGTCTTATAAGGCTGCTATGTGTTGGAATTTTGGTTTTGGTATTATACTTGGAGCTGAAGGGCCTTGTGGCACAATGGTTAAGCAGCTTTGCTACTAACCAAAAGGTTGATGGTTCAAACTCTGTGGAAGAAAGACTTTTTGATTTGATCCAGGAATGATTACAACCTAAAAAACCCTGTGGGGCATTTCTACTCTGTCACATTTGTTCGCTGAGTTGAAATCAACTCAACAGCACCTAACAACAATAACAACATACTTAGAGCTGCCACCATAACTCATGACCACACACTGGGTGGTTAAAACAACAGAAATTTATTCTCTGTCAGTTCTGGAGGCCACATGTCCAAAATCAAGATGTCAGTGGGGCCATGTTCCCCATGAAGGCTCTAGGAAAGAGACTTTCCTAGAGCTTCTCTCTTTCAGCTTCTTGGTGGCCATCGGCAATCCTTGGCATTCGTTGTCTTGTAGACAAATCACTCCAATTTCTGCTTCTGTTGTTACATGGCCATCTTTCCTGTGTGTCTTCTGTGTGCCGTTGGATTTAGGGCTCAACCTAGTCCAGCATGACCTCATCTTAACTTTATCTAATCTGTGAAGATCCTGTTTCCAAATCAGGTCACATTCTGAGGTTCTGGGTGGTCATGAATTTTGGGGGACAGTATTGAAACCAGTCTAGTCAGGAAGGCCATATCTGAAGCTTTGGCTTCTATGAAATGCAACTCAGGCCAGAGCTGTTGGGGACAGGTGCTATTATACACTCTATTTATGGGTTTCTTCAGATTTCCTCATCTCTCCTGCCTCTTAGGTATTTGGCTGCTTGCTGCATGGACGGTCTTGCCTGTCACCCCCAAAGCCTCATCTCTGATACCACGGGCAGTATCTGCCGTCCCTGAGGTGAGGGCTCCATCACACCTGAGCTCCTGACACCTTAAGACTCTGGCTCCTTCCACTACCTCAGGACTAAGAAGAAGCCCCAGGAAGTATAGGACCTGACACTCTGAGGGGTGAACCTTGATCAGTGAGGGTCAGGACACAAGAGGAATCCAGAGAGATTCCTTTCCCTTTCTCCTCTCAACAGGCTGTCCCAAGATGTCCTGTGTGACTAAAAAACCCAATGGGTTCTCTCAAGAAACTCTGGTCAGTTCAGTAATGTACTACCTTGTGTTTGCTTTCCTTCTTTCCTTGCCTCAGTTCCCTTTTCTCTCATTCTTGCTGCCTGGGATTGTGGCCCCAAGAAAGGGTTGGCATGTAAGCTCTGTCTCAGCTGTTTTCTAGAGAATTTGGGCTAACACAAGCACCCTAGAAAAGAACCTCTTCGGAACAAGAAATGAAGACCAGGCTCCAACCAAGGCAAACACGAACAATTAAGTGAGAACACAAGTGGAAGGGACCATCCAGACCCAAGAATACATAGAACTGGAGGCTCAAGGAGGGCAGAGACTCAGAGCCTGTTCGCTGAGCCATGATCACTAGGTTACTAAAGTCAAGTCCAGCCAAGCTTCAAGAATGCCAAACTCTAACCATAAACTAGGGTTGAGGGTAGACGCCAGGCTGGAGTAAGGTCCTGAAGGAAGTAGCAAGCAGGTCTGAGCCAGGGTACGAAGCCCAGATCAGAAGCAGAGGCCTTCAGAGGCAGATGCCCAGACTGTCAGACACGGCCCCTTGGAGGCGTTATGCAGCCAAATGCTCATCAGAATTTGGTTAGAAACCTTAAGAACTAAGGTGCAACATTAGTACTTTTCTACCTTTCTCTTTTTTTCCAGGAAAAAAAAATGTGGCTATCTTTAGACTGATCAATTTCAAAAGAAGTTTATAAAGTTCATAATGAGATAAGAACTCTTTACCAAGTGCCTTTACAATATAGGCTGCCTGCAACAACACAGTCTGTTTCATCAACCAAAAAACCCTTTGCTGCAGGTCAGTTGAGTCAATTCATGGTGTTGCAGACTAGGACTGCACTCCATAGGGTTTTTAAAGCTGTGATCTTTTGGAAACAGAGCACCAGGCCTTTCTTCTGAGGTGCCTCTGGGTGGATTTGAACCACCAGGCTTTCAGTTATACGCTTAAGCATTTGTGCAACCCACGAATTTTTATTTCATCAACACAGACCCTTAAATAAGAATTTGAGAAGGGGAATTGTTATGGTTTGAGTTATGTCCCCCCAAAAATACATGTTGCAAATCCTAACCCCTATACTCGTGGTTATAATCCCATTTGGGAATGGGCTTTCCTTTTGTCAATGAGGCAGTATTAGTGTAGGGTGTGTCTTAAACCAATCTCTTTTGAGATATAAAAGAGCAAATCGAACAAGCAACCAGGCAAGCAAACACAGATATGGGAAGATAGATGCCACGCTGCGTGAAATCTCCAAGGAAGCAAGAAATGGAAGCTCAAAAGAGGCAAGGACCTTCCCCAAGAGCCGACAGAAAGAAAGCCTTACCCAAGAGCCGAAAAAAACCCTTTGCTGTCTAGTCAGTTCTGACTCATAGTGACACTATAAGACAGAGTAGAAACTGCCCCATAGAGTTTCCAAGGAGCGCCTGGTAGATTTGAACTGCTGACCTTTTGGTTAGCAGCCGTAGCACTTAATCCCTACGCCACCAGGGTTTCCACTCCAGAGCCAGCACCCTGAATTCAGACTTCTAGCCTCCTAAACTGTGAGAAAATAAATTTCTGTTTGTTAAAGCCACCCACTTGTGGCAGTTCTATTATAGCAGCACTAGATGAATAAGACAGGGATTATATTTACCGGCCCCTTGGGTTGTGATTTGCAGGAGGAGTCTGCCTGGCATGTGTATGTATGTGTATGTCTGTACAGTTCAGGGCACCAGGCTCTCCAGAGGGTATGCTCCTGGAGCCTAACCCTGTTCAGGAAATACTGGCTCTGAAGATCTCCCTCTCATTCAGTTCCTGGCTCAGCCAGCCTCTGGCTCACTTTCTTCTGGTGATGAGGACACCTAGACTTGACTCTCTGGCCCAGGTTCTTTCATCTGATGACAACTGATAAAGGATGCAAAGGTGAGTCATCACTCGAGCTGGTTTGAACAAGGGGAATCAGGTGAAGAAACCACTGTGTGTCTTTATCATTGCCAGTAATACACCCCTGAGCAAGGCTGCATCCATTAAGGATCTAAAACAAAGGTTCACTATTATTCCACTTAGAGTAATTCAGTCCTTAAAATTCCATAGTAAATGTAAGCACTTTCCACTAGCAATGTCACGGCTGACAAGAGGAATTATTGTCAGCAGCATAAATAGTGTTCATGAACCCAGTCACAAGAAGGGGGTCACATTTCTGTCTTTGTCACCCATTATCACCCCATGACAAAAATTAAAAATCTAGAAACACTGATAGAAAACAGACAAATACAGATTGTTCAAAAGGAAGAATAAAAATTATTTTCACTTATACACATCGGTTTGTATAAAATAAAGACTAAATGTAAATTTTTTAAAGTAACATCTAGCTTAGTGCCTGTAGGTACAAGCGCAATGTTATGTAGGAGTGATTATTTAGAAAATAATTTGGGGCCTTGTCTAATATAGAACATGGAAGAAAACCCAGAGCCTCCACTCCCATAGCAACACAGAATTCATCTTGATCTTGAATGGTTTTAGAGAAGTTATACCAATGACCACATGGGTCAACAAAAGAAAAAATCTTTATAGATTTCAGCCACATGACTTATTGGGGTGGCTTCCAAGATAAAGTGCAAAATATTTTCTCGTTAGTAATTGTAGGCTACTGTGCAGCATCCCAAAAGCTCGGAAAAAGATGGTGCTCTGAGAGATAATCTATAAAATCAAAACATAAAGAGGTAGAAATATTCAAAATCACCTAAAGAAAGAGAATGACACCAGGCTATGCTTGGGTACCCTCGAGAAAGTAGAGCCATGGAGGGAAATATGGGCAGGGCCTAGCCAAGCATTGCCTAAACCCAAAAAATCCATTGCCATCGAGTTGATTCCGACTCACAGTGACAGAGTAGAACTGCCCCCACAGGGTTTCCAAGGAGCACCTGGTAGAGTCAAACTGCCAGACTTTTTTGGTTAGCAGACTGAGCTCTTAATCACTGCGCCACCAGGGGTCCATAAGCATTGCCTAGGGGAGCAGAAACCTTAGCCAATAGCTTTTGAATCTTGACTGTTCTCGTGCTTGGAAAGGCCATCCCCAACATGGGAGTAGAAGCAGGGACTTCTTGGTAAGTGACTATCAGTACAGTACTATCAGATCCCATAGATGAGGTCTTCCTAATGTGAGCTGGATGTACCACACTATGTGTGCTTGATAACATTAAACATCCCATTAATCTGATGCCTCTTATCGCATGTTTTTCAGCAATTTCCTGATTACTCTGGCTTCCCGTGTCAATGTCCCTACAGTGAAATTTTGAATGGAAGATACGGGCGCCGTGTATTCTCATCCTCATCATAAGTACATTCGACATTGTAAATAAATTTGTTATTCAGCTTATGATTCGACTCCCGATACAACTTGACTCCAGGGAGAAAATGGACTGTCCATGCCCACTCAGGTATTCCAGTCTATAGCATCCATTATGTTTTGATTTTGTAGTTTAGCTCTCAGAAGTCATTCTTACTTCCTTGTTCTTAGAAGATACCTTCTTTGTAGTACCAAAGTATTGGTGAAAACACTTAGGGGACATGTCTCTCAGTAAATTAATGCATTGGTGTTTTGGTTTTATAGCTATTCTCATACACCGTTAAGGTGAGTGCAATTGACAAAATTAGATTTCTAAGCCTGGAAGGCTGAAGATCACCTGCTGGCCGTAAGAAATTCTCAAAGGTAATGGGAGCCACCTGAGGCCTCCCTGAGTAACAGCCTAATCACCTTCCCAGGAAAAGCACCTTGCCTCTGGATGGACAGAGCATGCCACTCTTCCTTTGTTACATGAATCAGGGACAGAAAATGAGCTTACTGGTCATATGAGATTACTAAGACAAACTAGTAAAAAGTCGAGGGATAGCTGCTCAAAACAGTGTTCATTTTTGCATAGTTGACCTGAAGCTCTTCTTTTTGGAAATAACCATCAGGATCAAATGCCTGTTAAGGCCACTCCTAGATCATCATAATAAATCCCATGTGTAGTCTGCATAGGAAAAAGCCCTGGTGGTTCCACAGTTAAGCGCTTGGTCCTAATCAAAAGGCTGACAATTCAAACCCACCCAGCGACTCTGCAGGAAAGAAGACCTGATGATCTGCTCCCGTAAAGACTACAGCTTAGAAAGCCCTGTGGGGCAGTTCTACTCGGTCACACGGGTTTGCTATGAGTTGAAAATGGACTTGACAGCACCTAACAACAATGGCCCGCATACAAGAGAATGCTGGTCTTTCTATTCTCCATAACAGGAAGTTATGCATTCAGCTGACCAGAAAGTAGTAAAATATTATGATCTAAGTCTAAGTCTAAAGGAGAAGTAGTCAAAACAAATTCCTGTTTTATTCCACTAGGAATTATTAACCTTTCTGCCAAGAGACTGTTCCTGCTCTGATTCTCAAGGTGACTTATGGTATAAACTCTTAGAACACCACTAGTCAAGAGTCATGCAACTTAGCCAATCCAGTTGAGGTCCATAAGGTCACAGCCCAAGGAAAAGTCTATAAGAACCACCATTTTATGTTGACAGATTTCAGGGTAGTAAAAAATACAACAGTGCCTTACGGTGGAATAGTTATGCCTAAGACCCTTCCCCCCATCCCCCCCAGCTCTTCATGTTAAAGACTGGCACAAAAGCTCAAACTTACACTTTATGGAGCAAAAATAGGTCTACCTTTTACATAGAGCCCTGGTGATACAGTGGGTAAGAGCTTGCCTGCTAACCAAAAGATCAGTGGGCAGTTTGAATCCACTGGCCGCTTCTTGGAAACCCTATGGGTCAGTTCTACTCTGACCTATAGGATCACCAGGAGTCTGAATCAACTTGATGGCAATGGTTGTTTTTTTATTTTGTTTTTTCACATGGAACATCTAATAAATTAATAGATCTACAGTCAGGCAGGAGGGAAGTTTTGGCTATTTAAAAAAATTAAACTTCTTATTTTGAGATAACTGTAGATTCATATGAAGTTTTACAAAATAATACAGAGAGGTCCCATGTTCCCTTTAGCAGTTTTCCCCGATGGTAACATGTGGCAAAACCACACTATAAGATCACAACTAGGATATTGACATTGATACAGCTAAGGTATAGAACATTTCCATCACCACAAGGGTTGTCATGTAACTCTTTCATAGTCACACCCGCTTGCCCCTCCACCCTTTCCTTTACCCCTGGCAACCACTAATCTATTCAATTCAATAATTTGGTCATTTTAAGAATGTTGTATAAATGGAATCATATAGTACATTAACATTTTGGGATTAGTGTTTTCCATTCAGCATAATTACCTGGAAATTCATCCAGATCGTTGTGTACATCAATAGTTGGTTCGTTTTATTGCCGAGTAGTATGCCATGGTGTGGATATACCACAGTTAGTTTAACCATTCACCCACTGAAGGACATATGGGTTGTTTCCAGTATTGAACTATTATGAACAAAGCTCCTTTCGGTATTTGTGTACAGGTTTTTGTGTAAACATTGGTTTTCATTTCTCTGGAATTGCACTATTCTGTTCAGTAGTGCAATTGCTGAATTTATGGCAGTTGAATATTTAGTTTTTTAAGAAACTACAAAACTTTCCCAGAGAGTCTGTACCATTTTATGTGCATTTGTAGGCTACTGTAGTGATCCAGTTTCTCCACATTCTTGCTAACATTTGGTATGGTCACCATTTTCTATTAGTCATTCTGATGGGCATATAGTGATATCTCATTGTGGTTTTAATTTGTAGTTCCCTAACGATTAATGGAGCCATGGTGGTGCAGTGGTTAAATGATATGACTGCTAACCAAAAGGTCAGCAGTTCAAATCCACCAGCTACTCCTTGGAAATCCTATGGAGCAGTTCTATTCTGTCCTCTAGGATCACTATGGGTCAGAATCAACTTGATGGCAATGAGTTTGGTTTTTGGTTTTTGTTTTGTAACAGCTAATGGTGCTGAACATCTATTCTAGGTGCAGGAGAGGAGCTTAGAGGATTGATTTGAGATTTTTTCTTGTGTCTAAAGTGTGTGTTAAAAACAAACCAGACAAGGGGGTCCAGATGGCTGACTAGGTAGACACTACCTCAGATCCCTCTTGCAACAAAGACTCAGAAAAACAAGTGAATCGATCACATACATGACAATCTACAAACCCTGAACAACAAACACAGATTTAAAGAGTTGACCTGAGTGACAGAGACAGAACGAACAACTACGGGGAAACAGTGACTGTTTTCGGAGCCTGGAGCCAGCGTCCCAGTCAGGTAACCTTGGCACCGGGCTTAGGGCTGGGCCCAGGGGAGCTGAACACAACATCTTGTGACAGCACAAACACTGGGCGCAGCCCTACCCCCCTGAACTAACCTCGGGAGGGGGCCCAGCCGGTCTGCGGAGACTGTGCGGCAACGCGGCTGGCAGGACGAGAAGTCCCCGGGAGGCAGCGACTGATTTTGGAGCTGGGAGTGCAGCGTCTGAGCAGGGGAACCTTGACGCTGGGCTTTGGATTGGCAGCGGAGGATCTGACCGCGGCTTCAGCAGGCCGGACCCTCGGAGACAATCTCCACACAGCCAGCACACATAGGTGACATGCCCCTCGGGAATCTCAGATAAAATAGTCATCCCAAGCAAGATAAGCAACTTTGGCTATATTCCGGGGTGCTACTCTCTGCTGTTTTTCTGAACCCTCCCCTCCCCTTCCCAGGCGGCTTCATTAACATTGGAATTTCCTGAGCCAGAGGGAGAATGGCTCCGGCTCCGTGGCTTTGCTTTTCCCTTTTTTTTTTTTTTGGTCTTTTCCTAACCCATTCTTCCGGCCTGAGAGAAGCAACCACAAAAATCCCAGGGACCAAAAATCCTTCCCTAATTGGACTAAAAGCACAGAACCAGCTCCAGCCAAGAATATATGATCCAAATCTCGGGCTTCATCCTTACAGGGAACAAGGTGGCTGTTATAAGGCAAAGGCAGTTCTCATAGGGATCTGACTGCATTTTTTTTGGCGGATTTACTGGAAAAACAAGTTTCCCAGGTCTGATATCTCTGCTTATTCAACAGAGCACTAACTGACCTACAACAGGGAACTGAGGGCTGAAGCTCCCCCCAGACCACCTAGCCTCTTGCCTTAGGGGTCTAAGGAGGGTGACACCTACCAATCAGTAGAGGTACTTGCATTGGGGGCCTAAGGTACAGCTGCAGAGCCCTGCCACCAAGGTGCTATAGGAATAGAGACACACCTACCTCACTGACACTTGGGGGAAGCCTGTCAGCATCCTGCCACCCCTGGAGTGTGAACCCCAGCTGCTAATAGAATCTGGTGCACACAACTAACACCACTACTTCTCGAGGTGGATAGGTGTTAGGGTGCAGCACACACTTGATGACCCGAAATCAGATTCTACTCAAGAATAGTGAATAGACTCAGGCATGTATACCTGGCAACAGCCCAAACCAGCTGGTAATAGGTCGTAAGTAAGTCAAGGGCTACAACAAACAAGACAGCACAATCTAGTAGCCCATCCATGTATATTGAAAGAAAACAAAACAAGATAAGACTCAGTGAGCAATTATAGAATAAATCACGGCTCGGAGACAGTAGACGATATCAAACCACATAAAGAAGCAGACCATGACAGCTTCTACAACCCCCCAAACAAAAGAATCAAAATCTTTCCCAAATGAAGATACAATCCTGGAATTATCAGATACAGAATATAAAAAACTAATTTACAGAATGCTTCAAGACATCAGGGATGACCTCAGAAATGAAATAAGGCAAACTGCAGAAAAAGCCAAGGAACACACTGATAAAACAGTTGAAGAACTCAAAAAGATTATTCAAGAACATAGTGGAAAAATTAATAAGTTGCAAGAATCCATAGAGAGACAGCATGCAGAAATCCAAAAGATTAACAATAAAATTACAGAATTACACAATGCAATAGGAAGTCAGAGGAGCAGACTCGAACAATTAGAATGCAGACTGGGAAATCTGGAGGACCAGGGAATTAACACCAACATAGCTGAAAAAAAATCAGATAAAAGAATTAAAAAAAATGAAGAAACCCTAAGAATCATGTGGGACTCTATCAAGAAGGATAACTTGCGTGTGATTGGAGTCCCAGAACAGGGAGGGAGGACAGAAAACACAGAGAAAATAGTTGAAGATCTGCTGACAGAAAACTTCCCTGACATCATGAAAGACGAAAGGATATCTATCCAAGATGCTCATCGAACCCCATTTAAGATTGATCCAAAAAGAAAAACACCAAGACATATTATCATCAAACTTGCCAAAACCAAAGATAAAGAGAAAATTTTAAAAGCAGCCAGGGAGAAAAGAAAGGTCTCCTTTAAGGGAGAATCAATAAGAATAAGTTCAGACTACTCAGCAGAAACCATGCAGGCAAGAAGGCAATGGGATGACATATACAGAGCACTGAAGGAGAAAAACTGCCAGCCAAGGATCATATATCCAGCAAAACTCTCTCTGAAATATGAAGGCGAAATTAAGATATTTACAGATAAACACAAGCTTAGAGAATTTGCAAAAACCAAACCGAAGCTGCAAGAAATACCAAAGGAAATTGGTCAGAAAACCAATAATATCAGATACCAGCACAACACAAGGTCACAGAACAGAACATCCTGATATCAACTCAAATAGGGAAAGCACAAAAACAAATTAAGATTAATTAAAAAAAAAAAAGCTCAAAACAGGGAATCATTGAAGTCAATATGTAAAAGATTACAATAATCAAAAAGAGGGACTAAATACAGGTGGCATAGAACTGCCATATGAAGAGGGATACAAGGCGATATAGGACAATACAAGTTAGGTTTTTACTTAGAAAAATAGGGGTAAATATTAAGGTAACCACAAAGAGGTATAACAACTCCATAACTCAAAATAAAGGCCAAGAAAAACGTAACGACTCAACAAACATAAAGTCAAATACTATGAAAATGAGGATCTCACAATTTACAAAGAAAAACGTCTCAGCACAAAAAAGTAAGTGGAAAAATGAAATTGTCAACAACACACATAAAAAGACATCAAAATGACAACACTAAACACTTACTTATCTATAATTACGCTGAATGTAAATGGACTAAATGCACCAATAAAGAGACAGAGAGTCTCAGACTCGATAAAGAAACACGATCCGTCTATATGCTGCCTACAAGAGACACACCTTAGACTTAGAGACACAAACAAACTAAAACTCAAAGGATGGAAAAAATATATCAAGCAAACAATAAGCAAAAAAGAAGAGGAGTAGCAATGTTAATTTCTGACAAAATAGACTTTAAACTTAAATCCACCACAAAGAATAAAGAAGGACACTACATAATGATAAAAGGGACAATTGATCAGGAAGATATAACCATATTAAATATTTATGCACCCAATGACAGGGCTGCAAGATACATAAATCAAATTTTAACAGAACTGAAAAGTGAGATAGACACCTCCACAATTATAGTAGGAGACTTCAACACACCACTTTTGGAGAAGGACAGGACATCCAGTAAGAAGCTCAATGGAGACACGGAAGACCTAATTACAACAATCAACCAACTTGACCTCAATGACTTATACAGAACTCTCCACGCAACTGCTGCAAAGTATACTTTTTTTTCTAGCGCACATGGAACATTCTCTAGAATAGACCACATATTAGGTCATAAAACAAATCTTTGCAGAATCCAAAACATCGAAATATTACAAAGCATCTTCTCAGACCACAAGGCAATAAAACTAGAAATCAATAACAGAAAAACTAGGGAAAAGAAATCAAATACTTGGAAACTGAACAATACCCTCCCGAAAAAAGACTGGGTTATAGAAGACATCAAGGAGGGAATAAGGAAATTCATAGAATGCAATGAGAATGAAAATACTTCCTATCAAAACCTCTGGGACACAGCAAAAGCATTGCTCAGAGGCCAATTTATATCGATAAATGCACACATACAAAAAGAAGAAAGAGCCAAAATCAGAGAACTGTCCCGACAACTTGAACAAATCGAAAGTGAGCAACAAAAGAATCCATCAGGCACCAGAAGAAAACAAATAATAAAAATTAGAGTTGAACTAAATGAATTAGAGAACAGAAAAACAATTGAAAGAATTAACAAAGCCAAAAGGTGGTTCTTTGAAAATATTAACAAAATTGATAAACCATTGGCTAGACTGACTAAAGAAATACAGGAAAGGAAACAAATAACCTGAATAAGAAACGAGAAGGGCCACGTCACAACAGACCCAACTGAAATTAAAAGAATCATATCAGATTATTACAAAAAATTGTACTCTAACAAATTTGCAAACTTAGAAGAAATGGATGAATTCCTAGAAAAACACTACCTGCCTAAACTAGCACAATCAGAAGTAGAACAACTAAATAGACCCATAACAAAAAAAGAGATTGAAACGGTAATCAAAAAACTCCCAACAAAAAAAAGCCCTGGCCCAGATGGCTATACTGCAGAGTTCTACCAAACTTTCAGAGAAGAGATAACTACTACTAAAGGTATTTCAAAGCATAGAAAATGACGGAATACTACCCAACTCATTCTATGAAGCCACCATCTCCCTGATACCAAAACCAGGTAAAGACATCACAAAATAAGAAAATTACAGACCTATATCCCTCATGAACATGGATGCAAAAATCCTCAACAAAATTCTAGCCAATAGAATTCAACAACATATCAAAAAAATAATTCACCACGATCAAGTGGGATTTATACCAGGGATGCAAGGCTGGTTTAATATCAGAAAAACCATTAATGTAATCCACCACATAAATAAAACAAAAGACAAAAACCACATGATCTTATCAATTGATGCAGAAAAGGCATTTGACAAAGTCCAACACCCATTTATGATAAAAACTCTCACCAAAATAGGAATGGAAGGAAAATTCCTCCACATAATAAAGGGCATCTATGCAAAGCCAACAGCCAACATCACTCTAAATGGAGAGAGCCTGAAAGCATTTCCCTTGAGAACGGGAACCAGACAAGGATGCCCTTTATCACCGCTCTTATTCAACATTGTGCTAGAAGTCCTAGCCAGAGCAATTAGGCCAGACAAAGAAATAAAGGGCATCCGGATTGGCAAAGAGGAAGTAAAATTATCTCTATTTGCAGATGACATGATCTTATACACAGAAAACCCCAAGGAATCCTCCAAAAAACTACTGAAACTAATAGAAGAGTTTGGCAGAGTCTCAGGTTATAAGATAAACATACAAAAATCACTTGGATTCCTCTACATCAACAAAAAGAACACTGAAGAGGAAATAACCAAATCAATACCATTCACAGTAGCCCCCAAGAAGATAAAATACTTAGGAATAAATCTTACCAAGGATGTAAAAGACCTATACAAAGAAAACTACAAAGCTCTACTACAAGAAATTCAAAAGGACTTACTTAAGTGGAAAAACATATCTTGCTCATGGATAGGAAGACTTAACATAGTAAAAATGTCTATTCTACCAAAAGCCATCTATACATACAGTGCACTTCCGATCCAAATTCCAATGTCATTTTTTAAGGTGATAGAGAAACAAATCACCAACTTCATATGGAAGGGAAAGAAGCCTCGGATAAGCAAAGCATTACTGAAAAAGAAGAAGAAAGTGGGAGGCCTCACTCTATCTGATTTCAGAACCTATTATACAGCCACAGTAGTCAAAACAGCCTGGTACTGGTACAACAACAGGCACATAGACCAGTGGAACAGAATTGAGAACCCAGATATAAATCCATCCACATATGAGCAGCTGATATTTGACAAAGGCCCAGTGTCAGTTAATTGGGGAAAAGATAGTCTTTTTAACAAATGGTGCTGGCATAACTGGATATCCATTTGCAAAAAAATGAAATAGGACCCATACCTCACACCATGTACAAAAACTAACTCCAAGTGGATCAAAGACCTAAACATAAAGACTAAAACGATAAAGATCATCGAAGAAAAAATAGGGACAACATTAGGAGCCCTAATACAAGGCATAAACAGAATACAAAACATTACCAAAAATGACAAAGAGAAACCAGATAACTGGGAGCTCCTAAAAATCAAACACCTATGCTCATCTAAAGACTTCACCAAAAGAGTAAAAAGACCACCTACAGACTGGGAAAGAATTTTCAGCTATGACATCTCCGACCAGTGCCTGATCTCTAAAATCTATATGCTTCTGTCAAAACTCAACCACAAAAAGACAAACAACCCAAACAAGAAGTGGGCAAAGAATATGAACACACACTTCACTAAAGAAGATATTCAGGCAGCTAACAGATACATGAGAAAACGCTCTCGATCGTTAGCCATTAGAGACACGATGAGATTCCATCTCACTCCAACAAGGCTGGCATTAATCCAAAAAACACAAAATAATAAATGTTGGAGAGGCTGCAGAGAGACTGGAACTCTTATACACTGCTGGTGGGAATGTAAAATGGTACAACCACTTTGGAAATCTATCTGGTGTTATCTTAAACAGTTAGAAATAGAACTACCATACAACCCAGAAATCCCACTCCTCGGAATATACCCTTGAGAAATAAAAGCCTTCACACAAACAGATATATGCACACCCATGTTTATTGCAGCTCTGTTTACAATAGCAAAAAGCTGGAAGCAACCAAGGTGTCCATCAACGGATGAATGGTTAAATAAATTATGGTATATTCACACAATGGAATACTACGCATCGATAAAGAACAGTGAGGAATCTCTGAAACATTTCATAACATGGAGGAACCTGGAAGGCATTATGCTGAGCGAAATTAGTCAGAGGCAAAAGGATAAATATTGTATAAGACCACTATTATAAGATCTTGAGAAATAGTATAAACTGAGAAGAACACATACTTTTGTGGTTACGAGGGGGGGAGGGAGGGAGGGTGGGAGAGGGTTTTTTACTGATTAATTAGTAGATAAGAACTGCTTTAGGTGAAGGGAAGGACAATACTCAATACGTGGAAAGTCAGCTCAACTGCACTGGACCAAAAGCAAAGAAGTTTCCGGGATAAAATGAATGCTTCGAAGGTCAGCGGAGCAAGGGCGGAGGTTTGGGGACCATGGTTTAAGGGGACTTCTAAGTCAATTGGCAAAATAATTCTATTATGAAAACAATCTGCATCCCACTTTGAAATGTGGCGTCTGGGGTCTTAAATGCTAACAAGCGGCCATCTAAGATGCATCAATTGGTCTCAACCCACCTGGAGCAAAGGAGAATGAAGAACACCAAGGTCACACGATAACTAAGAGCCCAAGAGACAGAAAGGGCCACATGAACCAGAGACCTACATCATCCTGAGACCAGAAGAACTAGTGCCCGGCCACAATCGATGACTGCCCTGACAGGGAGCACAACAGAGAACCCCTGAGGGAGCAGGAGATCAGTGGGATGCAGACCCCAAATTCTCATAAAAAGACTATACTTAGTGGTCTGACTGAGACTAGAGGAATGGTCATGGTCCCCAAACCTTCTGTTGGCACAGGAGAGGAACTATTCCCGAAGACAACTCATCAGACATGAAAGGGACTGGACAGTGGGTAGGAGAGAGATGCTGATGAAGAGTGAGCTAATTATATCAGGTGGACACTTGAGACTGTGTTGGCCTCTCCTGTCTGGAGGTGGGATGGGAGGATAGAGAGAGTTGGAAGCTGGCATAATTGTCATGAAAGGAGAGACTGGAAGGGCTGACTCATTACGGGGAGAGCAAGTGGGACTATGGAGTAAGGTGTATACAGACTTATATGTGACAGTCTGACTTGATCTGTAAACGTTCACTTGAACCTCAATAAAACTTAATAATAATAATAAAAAAAAAAACCCATTGCCATTAAATAGATTGTGACTCATAGTGACTGTATAGGACAGAGTAGAACTGCCCCATAGTGTTTCCAAGCAGCATCTGGTGGGTCTGAATCGCTGGCTTTTTGATTAGCAGTGAAGCTTTTAGCCACTGTGCCACCAGGGCTCCATGTATGTGTTAGTGCTGTAAATTTCCCTCTCAACACTGCGTTAGCTGCATCCCACAAAGTTTGATGTATTACCTTTTTTCAATCAACTTGTTGTATTTTTTTATTTCCCTTGAGCCGTCCTCTCTGACTCATAGATTATTTAGAAGTGTGTTGTTTAGTTTTCAAGTGTTTGAAGATTTTCCGGTTATCTTTCTCTTAATGATTTCTAATTTGATTCAGTTGTGGTCAGAGAACACATTCTGTATAATTCAAATTATTTTACATTTTTGAGGTTTGTTTTATGACTCAGGATGTGCTCTATCTTGGTATATGTCCCGTGGGTACTTGAATTTTGAGTCTACTGTTATTACTGTGGCTCCCCATGTACTGTCAACTGAACTGGTGAAGGGGTGAGTGGCTTGTTACCTCTCAGTAGGATAAAATTTCCAGCCTCCTATTCTGTCTTCTTTCACACCACCCCGGCAGGAGCTTGAGGTGCCTTGTTACAACCTGCCAAGAGCGGAAATCTATGCTCCTCCACTCAAAATTGCTGGTGTTGGTGGGGGTGGGGCCAAGTATTTTCTGTAGTAATTGGCTACAGTAGGACAGTTTTCAACTAAAAGTTTTTTGTCCTGCTAGGCTGTTCCTTTGGCTAGAGAGACCACACTTTTATTGGGGCTTTATTTTTTTTTCAGAGCATGGTGGCATTCCCAGGTTCCTGACTTCTTCAGGTTCAAGTCTGACATCTATGAGGCAAAAGAAAACCCAGGGAAGTCACCGGTATGTTGTCCCTTGGGTTCCAAGGTCTTTCACTGGTCTGTCTTCTTCTCTGCACTTCTCAGAGTCCTTTTATGTTGTTTTATACATAACATCCAGAGTTTTTAGTTGTACTTGAAAAGAATAGGGAAAAGTATATCTATTCCATCTTCCTGGGAGCACAAATCCTGAGTTTGTCTTTTCAAAAAATGTACAAAACCCAATATCTGGGACAAACCAGAAAGAACCATACCCATGGGATTTATGAAGATGACCAGGTTAATAATCATCTAAGCTGACTGTTCAGGGTAGTCCTCCAAGTAACTTTGGGGCCAGGAATCTCCTCTAGGTGTGTATTAAGCTTGAAGTTTTTGATAGCTACTTAAAAGGAGGGACAACTACCAGGCTTCAATCAGAGAAGAAGACTTGAGTAGGTGACCTTGTTTTTTAAATCAGGGAAATGGGAGTTGCTCAAGTCTCACACAGGAGCTTTGTTCCACAACCTCAGTCACCAAGTTTACATCTTAGCTAAGTGTGTACCAAATTCTACCCTCATTACTCTCTGTGACAGCCAGATTCATGGCTTCCCACTGGGATTTACAGTTCCCACTTTTTTTTTTAGGTAATGAGAAATTTTTAAAAAGAAATTCCTTTTTAAAAAAAATTACTGTACTTTAGATGAAGGTTTAGAGAACAAACTAGCTTCTCATTAAACAATTAGTACATATTGTTTTGTGACATTGGTTACCAACCCCACATGTCCACACTCTCCCATTTTCAACCTTGGGTTTCCTATTACCAGCTTTCTTGACCCCTCCTGCCTCCTAGTCCTTGCCCTTGGGCTGGTGTGTCCCTTTAGTCTCATTTTGTTTTATAGGCCTGTCTAATCTTTGGCTGAAGGGTGAACCTCAGGAGTGACTTCATTACTGACCTAAAAGGGTGTCCAGGGGCCATATTCTCAGGGTTTCTCCAGTCTCTGTCAGACCAGTAAGTCTGGTCTTTTTGTGTGTGTGTGTGAGTTAGAATTTTGTTCTACATTTTTCTCCAGCTCTGTTTGGGGCCCTCTATTGTGATCCTTGTCAGAGCAGTCAATGGTGGTAGCCGGGCACTATCTAGTTGTGCTGGACCCAGTCTGATGAAGGCTGTAGTACTTGTAGTCCATCAGTCATTTGGGCTAATCTTTCCCTTGTGTCTTTGGTTTTCTTCATTCTTCTTTGCTCCAGATGGAGTGAGACCAGTGGAGTATTTTAGACAGCTGCTCAGAAGTTTTAAGACTACGGACACTATTCATCAAAGTAGAATGTAGAACATTTTCTTTGTAAACTATGTTATGCCAGTTGAGCTAGATGTTCCCCGAGTAGGTAATGAGAAATTTATAATAAGCTTCAAGTTTGACAATATTTTAGCCACATGTATAGCCTCAATCTTTGTCAAAGCAGAGTTTTGAAGAGTATCAGGTTCACCAAGATGCTTTGCAGGTAAAACTGATTTTTCATAATCAACAATTCTTTGGTAAGCGATCAGAGAAGAACTTGCCTCTTAAAGGAAGAGCTTTAAATAGATCTCAGCTACTAATAGGTCACCAATTGCGTTGAAAGTCCTTGGGTCTAATCTCTCCATTCCAGTCACATGAGCATTCAGAGTCTGCATTAGAAACAGAAAATATCACTTTCTGCCTGGTCCAGAATATTAATTCTAAACATAGGAATACCTTATCTGTTAGTATTAGTTTCAGCTGCAAGTGATAGAAAAATCACAGTAAAAGTGGCTGAAACAAATAATAGCTTATTTCTTTCTCATATAAATGTCTGGGAGGATTTACAGGAACTAACTAGAATAAGCAAATGTATAGAGACCAAAATTTATTAGTGGTTGCCAGGGCCTGGAGGGAGGGGGAAAGAGAGAGTCATTGCTTAAGGGGCACTGAGCTTCTGTTAAGGGTGTTGGGAAACACTGGCGATGGATAATGGTGACCATTGTACAACACGAAGAACATAATTAATGTTACTAAATTGTACACGTAAAAAATATTGAAATGGCAAATGTTTTGTTATATATACCTTACCACAATAATAATAAAAAAAAATTCTGATGATTCTGTCCAATCCTCAACAACAACAACAACAAAAATGTCTGAAAGGGGAGTCCAGAACTGCTATGTCACCTCTACACTTTGCAGGACCCAGACTCCTTTTACCTTCTTCTTCCATCTTCAATCTATATTTTTACCTCTTGATTCAAGAGAAGTACGACGCATTCCTTTCTTTTAGTGACACTTCATAGAAATCATAAATAACCTTTTCTACTGTCCTAAACTAAGTCACAACTGGACCAATAAGCAACATCATAGTAAATGGAGAAAAGATTGAACTTGTCAAGGATTTCATTTTTCTTGGATCCACAACCAATACCCATGGAAGCAGCAGTCAAGAAATCAAATGATGCATTGCATTGGGCAAATCTGCTCCAAAAGACCTCTTTAAAGTGTCAAAAAGCGAAGATGTCACCTTGAAGACTAAGGTTTGCCTGACCAAAGCCATGGTGTTTTCAATTGCCTCATATGCATGGGAAGCTGGACAATGAATAAGGAAGACTGAAAAAGAATTGATGCCTTTGAGTTATGGTGTTGCCAAAGAATATTGAATATACCACAGGTTGCCAAAAGAACAAACAAATGTGTCTTGGAAGAAGTACAGCCAGAATGCTCCTTAGAAGCAAGGACGGTGAGACTATGTCTCACAAACTTCGGACATGTTATCAGAAGGGATCAGTCCCTGGAAAAGGACATTATGCTTGGTAAAGTAGAAGGTCAGCGAAAAAGAGGAAGACCCTCAAAGAGATGGATTGACACAGTGACCTCAACAATGGGCTCATACATAGCAACAATTGTGAGGATGGCGAAGGACTGGCCAGCATTTTGTCCTGTTGTGCATAGGGTCGCTATGAATTGAAACCAACTCGGTGGTTCCTGACAACAACAACAAAGAGAACATAAGTTTAGTCATACTGTATGTCTTAGTCTCTTAATGCTGCTATAACAGAAGTATCATAAACAGGTGGTTTTAAAGAACAAAATATTTATTTTCTCACAGTTCAGAAAGCTAGAAATCTGAATTTAGGGCCCCAACTTTAGGGGAAGTTTCTCTCTTTTTGCTCTGGGGGAAAATCCTCGTTTCAGCTTCAGTGTTCCTTGGAAGTCTCCATGTGACATCTATTTTTTGCCCATTTATGCTTGCTTCTCTCCATATCTTTTTATCTCTCAGAAGTCAATAGGTTTAGGACACACCCTACACTGGCATGACCTCATTAAAGTAACAAAGAAAATCTTATTTCCAAACAGGATTACATCCACAGGAATAAGGGTTAGGATTCCAACACATATTTTGGGGGGACACAATTCAATCCGTAACCAAGAAGATCTTTGAATAATTGAAAAGTGATACCCTTCCTCTTTGGCATGGAAAAGCATTAAAATACAAACATTTCTCTATACTCTTCTAGGTGTTTTTCATTATTTGCATGCTTGACCAATGCCAAGAAGAAGAAGAAAAAAAAAAATTCCTGAGTCCATTTTTGAAAACACAAACAGTACCAACTTCTTCAAAACTGTGAAAAGTCTCCACCAAGCAAACTTTGATGGAAAGAAAACTCCCAGCTCAAGTCATAAAGGGCACTGTGGCCGTCTGGAAGCACTGACTTTGGTCATGCTGAATCAGGTAAATCTTTCAGTTCAAGGTCCTGTACTCACTTAACATGGTTCTGCTGAAGAAAAGAAAAACCTACAAACTCTTTTGGCCAAGCCCATATACTTGGAAGAATAAATTGGAGGGATAAAACGTCAAACTTTCTATCACTGAAGAAATTATTTCCCCAGGCTAGAACTGACAGTGATAGAAAAGATTTCTCGATTACTCTGTAGAGACCTGAAAACTCTCAGAATATTTTTAAGTGTTACTTCTGCTTAAATGGAAACCCTGGTGGCATAATGGTTAAGAGCTATGGCTGCTAACCAAAATGTTGGCAGTTCAAATCCACCAGGCGCTCCTTGGAAACTGTATGGGGCAGTTCTACTCTGTCCTATAGGTCACTATGAGTCCATAACCGACTCAGAGGCAGTGGGTTTGGTTTTTTCTGCTTAAACAATCTTCAAATGGAAAGTGAATCTGTGATCCTTTACTTGTTGACATAGATGGCAGTAATGAGGCAGACCTTGCCAAAGATGACTTCATTGACTTGTGAACAAAGGAAATGAAGTAACACGAATTCAACTTGAAGAGTTATACAGAATCCTAGTATTCTTAAGCCAAGCTCATCCTTAACTGGCCACGGGATTCCATTTGCTACCACAGACCTTTGTGAGTCAGGGTTTTAATGCTCATTATCATCGAGGCAACAGTAAAAATCAATTGTATGACAATGTAATGGCTATCTTTTCTTTAAAAAAAAAAATCACACAAATTCTTATTAAACCAAAGGAGCAGCATCTAAATTACTTTGAACAGAATTCAAACTATGTGCATACACTTATTTATTTTCTTTTTTCAAGAAGTGGCCATTAGTTTTTGCTGGAAAAAAACAAATTAGAAAAGCATACTTTTTTTCATACTTCCCTAAGAGAAGAAAAAGCATTTCCATGGCAATAAAATTAATTTTACGCAAAGTTTTGTTTATGTGTGTTTTTCTGGGAGTGAATTCCTTAGCTTTCATTAGATTCTCAGAGTGGTCCATGAATGGAGCTTCCTACAATTTTGAGCTGGCTCCCCAGAAAACTAGATATGACTTGTCTTAACATTTATATTTCCCCTGCCAAGGGCATGCTATTTGCTTGGACTTGGGAGCTCTTGGGCATGATATTTATTCTGTATTTATTCCACAAGCCCCATGGCAGAGTTCATCATTCTGGGAACCTGAGGACTAAGCCTGGTAGTGAGTCTGATCACCCTCATCTGAAGCTACTAGAGCAGAGGAGGATTGCTCCCTTGTAGACCCCACTCTTAAAGACAGATGTAGTCATCTAAATGGAAAAATCTTCAACTTCTTTATGAATGACAGCATGTGAAGGTAAATCAGGGACAGGGGCTGGGGAATGGTTTACCCATAGCTAGCATTATAGATTTTTATCATTGTTAGTCCCTGTGACAAAAATTGTTTTTTTCCCCAAAATGAGACAAAGTCTCACCATCCTCACTTTTGAGAAGCATTCTGGCTGTACTTCTTCCAAGACAAATTTGTTCATTCTTTTGGCAGTTCATGATATATTCAATATTCTTCACCAACACCATAATTTGAATGTATCAATTCTTCTTTGGTCTTCCTTATTCACTGTCCAGTTTTTGCATGCATATGAGGTAATTAAAAATATCATGGTTTGGGTCAGGAGTACCGTAGTCCTCAAAGTGACATCCCAAATGTTCTTAAGTCTTGGCTTACTTAAATTTAATTGTGAGCTTTCTGTTAATTTTCCATTCACGTGAGCAGCTGTATGGTAGGCATAATCATGCATTTTATTCATATTGACTCTGATTTATTGGAAATAATTTTATAACCACGATAAGCTACTCCTGGCCAATCTCTTCACTGTCAGTGAAATAGACTTTGATGTTTTCTGTGGTTAGCTCACCTAAGTCAATAGTTGTTTTATCATTGCACCATTAGTTGTGTTATAAAATAATATTGAATAAGCTGAGGAAAATGATCTTATTTATGACATCGTGCAACAATGCTCTCCTTATCATTCCAATGATTGTGAATTTGTATAGAGATCAACTCCTAAACTCTAAAAAGTTGCTTTTATACACAGACAAAATAGGCTCTTAAAAGCAAATGTTGTTTGCTAAGAAAAAAATGAATACTTTCACCTATGAATTTCAGATATTTTATATTCTTTTCAGGTTGCCTCAAATGAGCAGAAGATAATCTATTAGCAATGGTTTTGCCACACAATTCAGTATTCATTCTCAAGTTGCCATATTCTCAAATGTATTTCAACTTTTATATGCTTTCAGAAAATTTTCAGCACTTTATAAAAATTTCCAAGATATTTTCTATCAGAATTCTTCATGACTTATTTTTTGAATACGAAAATACAGCAAGCGTACCCATCCACATCTGTTGCCATCCAGTTGATTTCGACTCATAGCCACCCTAGAGGACAGAGTAGGACCACCCCCAGGCTTTCCAAGGAGTGGCTGGTGGATTTGAACTGCCGACCTTTTTGTTAGCAGCCAAGCTCTTAGCCACTGCGCCACCAGGGCTCTACAAGAAGCATAAGCAACAGAATATTACAGTCTTTGTAATAACACATTCCAATGATTAAAACAAAGTTTCCTTAAAGCTTTGCCATTTATCTGAGGTTTTTTTTTCTAATCTAAAAGTAAATTTCTTTTGATGCCGACTAGCTATTATTTCATGAATTTCAACCTATATACAAGATCCCGAGTGGAAGCTGAATTGCTCTCTGACCAATACGCGAACTCTGGTTAATTATTGGTGGTGATAAAGTCATCCATTGCTTGCTACCATCACTGACATGATTCCTCAATTTACAGCGAAAGATAAGCATATTTCATAAAAAAAATTATAACAGACTTTTGTTTTGACAATGTTTAAAAATAATTGCAGCTCCAAAGAAAACAACTCACACAAGCACACACTGATCGTGGTCGAGATATCAGACTGCCAAAGGAGAACCAAAGGAGCCCTGGGGATGCAATGGCTAGAGTATCCAGTTTCTCATCCTAAATCGGCCTTTGGAATTCACTAGCCTCTCTTAGGGAGAAAGATGTGGCAGTCTGCTTCTGTAAAGATTACCTCTGGGGTAATCTACAGAAACTCTATGCAACAGTTCTATTCTGTCCTGTAGTGTCACCATGAGTCGAATTGTCTCGACAGCAACAGGTTTGGTAAAGGAGAACAAAGGCGCCCTGGCGGCTTGGCTGCTAGCTGAAAGGTTGGCGTTTGAACCCACCCAGCAGCTCTGCAGGAGAAAGACCTGGCAATCTGCTTCCATAAAGATTACAGCCAAGAAAACCCTATGGGGCAGTTCTACTCTATCACACGGGGTCACTATGAGTCAGAATTGACTCAACAGCATCCAACAACAACAAAGAAGGAGAAAAGAACAACAACAAAAGATGTGTGTACCAAGCCTTGCAAAACTGTGCATTTTTGGCAGGAACGCGTAAGTCTAGGTTGGGTAGACCAACAAAACATCAACCACCATTACATGTGAGATGCTCAGTTGTTTTTATTTTTTGTCTGCATGAAAAAAATTGGATAATTTTGTATTATCACAAGACAAGTAGAACCATGCCTTACCTTTTATAATTTATATAGTTCATATGAGAGGTAAAATTATTTTTCCCTCTGGAATGTTGGGAAGGCCCATGCCAGCCCCCTCCCCGAAATCTCCATCACTACCTCATCCTCTCCCAACCTTGACGTTGTATTTCTGTAGTTCTTCCAGAAACCAAATAATACCTGCTTAGGCATAAGCCTGGCTTTTAGTGGATGCTGTCTTTTATAAAATCTTAACTACTTTATTACTCCAGAGTTGAGAATGCAGGATGATGGCCTTCTCCTTTGAGGCGATTAATCAGTAAGATTTTAAAGTATGTTTTCAAGTGCATTTGACAATGATTTCAGGGAAGAAATGACAAGATTACGAAAGAAGCTAGGAAAAAAAGAAACAAAACCTAGTAGCAAAATATCAAGTGCCATTGGATTTGCCACAGATCTGTAATTTAAGTGGCAGGAATATCACAGGGGTCCAGAGAATGGTTTCAGAAGCAACTGAAGTACTCTAGGCAGAGTTAAGAACTTTGAAAGATGTGCTTGAGATAGTGCACACCGTTTCACATGCAAATCAGGAGCTCAAAGCCAATTAAATTGATAGTGTGTTACAGCTTATACAAACACTGAGGAGAGGTGAAAATGTGACCAGTGGAAGCAGCAACCGTTGTTTTAATGACCTCTTTATAAAATGTGCACATAGGTACGGACTAGAGCATGGTGATGTCCACTGGGACATATGTTCCCAGGTTCTGAGCAAGAGCTTCATGCCCAGTGGGGTACTCCTTAACTCGTAAATTCTCAAGGACCCTTTGGGCTTGGGCAACCACTTCTTGCAGAAAGTTTGTGCCATGAATCCAAGCAACAGCTAAGTACAGAGTAACCAAAATGAGAAGCAATATCTCAAATATAGACTGGGGATTCGTGCTGGAAAATGAAGACTAATAAAACAACATTAAAGAAAAAAGAAACTAAAATGTAAAAGAAGGAAGGTATTCTGAAAAATATAATTAAAAGTAATAAAATATATAGTTAAAATACCATTTTTAATGTATTTTCAACGTTTATTGCTTGTTATGGTTGTTTTGTTTGTTGCTATGGTGTTTAAAAACATTACATTCAAATCATAAACATGTTTTCACTTTAAAAGCACACCCCATGAAGTCAGGATAGCGGTCACCCTTGAGGGTGGCAGTGACTACAATGGAACAAAAAGTATCTTCTGGAGGATTGGTTATGTTTCTTCCCCTGGGACTGGCTGCATGGGTGTGTTCCAATGGTGTGGTAGAATCAGAGGGAGGTAGCACTGAAAGCTGATGGTTTTCATTTTCAGGAATTTCGTGAGCCAGTTACTAAACACAGTCATCATTAAAAATTAAATTATATAAACTTATAATCAAACAAATTATACTAAAAGCAAAGGTACTCAAGACTTCGTAATTATTTTACTATTATCTATACTCTTTATTCCAACTTGATGGCAATGAGTTTTTTAATACTCTTTCTGTATACTGTATCTGTATAATGGAAATCCACCACCCATCTGCCAGTTTGTTGTACTGTGATGGTTTGCATGTTGCTATGATGCTGGAAGTTATGCCACCCGTATTTCAAATACCAGCAGGGTGACCAATAATGGATAGGCTTCAGTGGAGCTTCCAGACTAAGACGGACTATAAAGAAGGGCCTGGTGATTTACTTCCAAAAAAAAAAAAAAATTAGCCAGTGAAAACCCTATGGACAGCAGCAGAACATTGTCTGGTATGTGCTGGAAGATGAACCCCCTAGTTGGAAGGTACTCAAAATATGACTGGGGACAGAGTGGCTACAACAATGGGGTCAAACATATCTACTATTGTGAGGATGGCACAGGACCAGGCAATGTTTCTTTCTGTTATATATTAGGTCACTATGAGTTGGAACTGACTCTGTGGCACCTAACAAGGATGTAATGGAAATGCATGTCTTGTTATAACGCATCTCTTCCCAGCTCTGCACTTAGCAATGTCATGTTACCCATTGACATTTTGAGTCAAAATAGCTTGAAATAGGTCTCCAGGAGTCAACTCTTCGGCAATGGGTTTGGGTTTTGGGTTTTGGGGGGTGTTTGCACCAAAGAAAATTGACAAATGCTGCAAGTCAGGGCTTGATTTATTGTTTTGTTGATGGTCTAGACTTAAGAAAGTGATGAAGAAAATGTTCATAATGCAGATTAAATGTAAAAATGTATCCATAGCCATTACATTGTAAGGAGCAAAAAAAAGGGAAACTTTTTCCAGCATTTGAAAGCTATTATCCCAACCACAAAGAAGTAAGCTGCTTTCTAATATAATTATATATTTCTGTTCCTACAACTTGGGTTGTTCAGTTGTTTGTTCCCAAACCGCTTTTGTCAATTATACTTGTTATTTTAAATATTAAATTGAACCAAATATTTTATAAATTGGTAAAATATGAGCATGAAGGAAAAAAAAAATTTTTTTTTTTGAAAGGCACTATTAATTCTGTTTATAGTAGAGAGAATTTTAAAGATGTCCTCCGAGATTCTCGTGCCCTGCTTATTCAAACAATAATCTCGATACTGCTGTGAAGGGACTTCACAGGTGGAATTAAGGTTATTAATCAGCTGACAACATGGAGGGATTAGCCTGGATTATATGAGTAGGTCTAATGTAATGACATGAGCCCTTGAAAGGAGAAGAGTAATTAAGATAGGGAACAGAGGGCCCCCCAAATCTGTAAACAAAGTACAGGAAATGGGCAAGAGCGCAGAAACAAAGCCATTCCCCAGGACAATGGGGCAAGGTATCAGAAAATAGCCTGCAAACTTCTTTAAAGCTGTCTTTCAGAAGCAGCTGGAGAAAACCAGCACCAGGGACATGTGCAGAACATCCCCCTGTGACTGCTGTGTGACCTTCCACCGGGGACAGTGAGGGGCTGCAGTGGCAGCCAGGGATTTGAACCGGGGGAGCAAGAGACTGCACAGCCACGACACCCCATAATAAGTCCTGCTATGAATCCCAGAGGCCTCTGGGACAGGAGCCATCTTAGAAAGCTGCTGCATGCACACCGTAGTTAACATATCACCACCTGTGCCTATGAATAAACATGAATCTTTTCCCACCCAAGAACCTTTAAAAACCCAGGCCAGTCTTTTGTTCTGTGAGATGGGGATAAGCTTTGCTCTAGGCCCTCCTTGTCTTCGCTTGCAAACCTCTTTAATAAAGCTTTGCTTGTGTGGAAAACTCTACGTGCCTCACCTGCTCATTCTTGACCAGTGAGGCAAGAACCTTATTCGGTTCTGGTAACGTAAGGAAGAAGAATCAGTCAGAGAGCTGAGCAGAAGAGGAAGACAAGAAGAATGGGGCAGAAGGGGAGTCAGAGGTACTCAAAGCATGAGAGGACTCAACCTACCGTTGCTGGCTCTGAAGACGGAGAAAAAATACCAAGAGCCAGGGGATCCAGGCAGCCTTTAGAAGGTGAGGATGATCCCGGCCCACAATCAGCAGGGAGACAGGGACCTCAGTCCTACACTGCATAGAACTGAATTCTGCCAACAACTTGAATGATCCTGGAGGCTGATTCTTCCCCAGGAACCTCTAGTAAGGATTGTAGCCCTGCTAAAACTTTGGTTTCAGCCTTGCAGGACCCTAAGCAGACCCCATCAATCTTCTGACCTACAGAATTATGAGATAATAAATACCAACCTGTTGCCGTCAAGTCGATTTCAATTCATAGCGACCCTATAGCATAGCAGAACTGCCCCGTAGGGTTTCCAAGGAGCCGCTGGTGGATTCAAACTGCTGACCTTTTGGTTAGCAGCCAAACTCTTAACCACTGTGCCACCAGGTCTCCAACAGATGTTGCTTTAAGTTTCTAAATTTATGGCAATTTGTTACAGCAGCAACAGGAAACTAATACACTATTGAAAACTAAGTTTATTGCTTTGAAAAGATTTGATAAGGTGAGTTGCTGAAACAAACCGCTTTTGAATTAGATGTGAACAAGACAATTGTAAAACATTGGAAAGAAGATTGTAAAAACCCTGAAGAATAATAGATTCTATTTGCTTCACAAATGCCTCTGAATTTTTGTTCCACTTTAATACAGCCCAAATTAGAAATTGAGGGCAACGCATTATGGGTATGGCTTACACAGAAAAATAACTTGGAATTCCAATCCATTGATCGATATATAAGAAAAGAACTTAGCCCCACATTTAAAGACTGGAGTTTATATATTTTTTAAGTTAAGTATATAACCAAAAAGCCAAACCCGTTGCGGTTAAGTTGATTCTGACTCATAGCAACCATGAAGGACAGAGTAGAACTGCCCCATAGGGTTTCCAAGGCTGTGATCGTTACAGAAGACAGCTGCCACATCTTTCTCATGCAGAGCAGCTTGTGGGTTCGAACCGCCCACCTTTGGGTTAGCAGCCCAAGCGTTTGGCAGCCAAACCCTTAACCACTGTGCCACCAGGGCTCCAACTTAGCCCTACATAATGTTAAAAAAGAAAAACCAAGGAACTGGAATTGACAGATTCCTCCAAATGTACAGTGTTAAAAATAATCAAAACTCAAAGAAATTGAAACATTAGGTTTATTCTCAGCAGTTATTCTATACGCACATAGGGAGACAACTCTGACTTCAAAAAAAAGCAAATGGTTGAAAGTAGGCTGGTTACAATGGGGATTATAAAGAGAAGAGGCGCGAGAATAGAGGATCGACCATTGGCTAATCTTCACCTGACTGATGAAACCCTGCCCTCCCCCCTTTTACTGAGGTCAACTCATCTCCAGTCACTAAGGTCTCTGGCTCTCCACTCACCTGCAGCCACAATATCTTTTGATATTTAAATTGAATAAACCTGGCTTCTAACAGGAAAGAAAAGATTAGCAATTTTGATTGAAAAAAAGCCACTGGCAGGATTTGATTTTGTGGGTAAGAATAAAAACCCTAAAATCAAAGTAAGATGTCTGTTATTAATTTTTCTCTTTGACAGTAGGAACATTCACAAAGTTCACTGACCAATGTGAAATGCATCTAAGAACAGATAAAAAGAAATAACGTGGAAACAGGTAATCATAAAATAGCAAACTCCCTCTGAGACAAGACAATTGTGATAACTATGAAGCTCTTTAAAATTTATCTTGTGCAAAGAATTTAGGCAATTTCTAATGAACGGGGGCCACAGAAACCACCTAGTAACCTGACCATCAGCTGATCTCAGAAACTCGTTTCAGCCTAGGCCATTCCAACTCATATTAACCCTATGGGACAGAACTGCCCCATTTGGTTTCCAAGGCTGTAATCTTTATGGAAGCAGATTGTCACATCTTTCTTGTGTGGAGCGCCTGGTGGGTTCGAACCGCTGGCCTTTCGGTTAGCAGCTGAGTGCTTAGCCACTGTGCCACCAGGGCTCCTTGATCTCAGAAAGGGGAATATGATTTCAATCGATCATATTGAGACCAAAAAAAAGCAGTGGTCAATTTTGTCTGTTTCCTTCTCTTCTCCTTAAAAGCCTCTTTGTAACTAGCTTGCATTGAGCCATTTCATTTGTTTTTAGGAACAAAAGTCTCGCTGTATGCATACAGATAACTGCTGGAATAAACCTTGTGTACATTAATTTATTTGTGCCTTGATTTTTTTTTTTAACAATATAAAGACTGGTATTTTAATATGTTTTAAGTTAAAATAAAACGCATAAGGTATCTATGTGTCATTTTTTTAAAGCATCCATGCTCCAGGCAAGTTTTTTGATTACTAGATAAACTACCAGTCCTAGCTGCCTCTGAGACAACAGCTGCTTCTCTAAGGTTCTGCACACCTGTAGCTGTGAGCCATACTTCTTCTCCTTGTTGGGTGCCTTGAGTCTATCCCACTCATAGCAGCCTCATGAGTCAGAGTAGAACTGCCCCTAGGGTTTTAGGCTGTAATCTTTGGCACTCTGGTGGTGCAGTGGTTAAGCGCTCAGCTGCTAACTTAACGGTCGCTGGTTGGAAACCACCAGCTGCTTTCACAGGAGAAAGATGTGGCAGTCTGCTTCTATAAAGATTACAGTCTTGGAAAATCTATGGGGCAGTTCTGCTCTGTCCTATATTGTCGCTTTAAGTCATAATCCACTTGATGGCACACAACGACAACAATCATTACAGAAGCAGATCATCAGGTCTTTCTCCTGCAGAGCAGCTGGGTGAGTTCACACCGCCAACCTTTCCATTAGCACCCGAGCGCTTAACCATTGCACCATAGGTCCGTGCAATGCTGTCCTTCACAAGAAGTTTGCTGCAGAATGCCTGGTGCCTGTTACCCTGGGAGGACTTCCCTTTCTGGGCTGTCCTCCATGTACATCTGCAGCTCTCTAATCTATGCTGTGAATGTGAGAAGGTTTAATTGGTTGCCATGAATTTTCAGTTTGCAGGTTGGGTAGGAGCTGAAGTCATCTCCCCACTGCAGAGAAGTCCCTGAGGTGCTGAGTTGATACATCCCTGGTGTCAGCATCTCAGGTTTTTACTGTGTCAGGGGTTGTAAACTCAAATGCCTTCAGGGTGAGGCAGGTATCTGAATGAGAAAAGCAGAGGGAAGGGAATGAAGTGGGTTGGTGAAAGCAATGAGGAATAGTAAATTCTGTGACTTGTGGTACAGTGGTTAAGTGCTCAGCTGCTAACTGAAAGGTCAGCTATTCGAACCCTCCAGCAACTCAGTGGGAGAAAAATGTGGCAGTCTGCTTCCCTAAAGATTCAAACCAAAGCCAAAGCCCACTTCCGTGATGTCAATTCCAACTCATAGTGACCCTCTAGGACAGACCTCATAGGGTTTCCAAGCTATAAATCTTTATGGAAGTAGACTGTCACATTTTCTTCCTACTGAGCGGCTGGTGGTTCGAACAGCAGACCTTTTGGTTAGTCCTCCCTGTCCTTAAAGATTACAGCCTTGGAAACACTATAGAGCAGTTCAACTCTGTCCTAGAGGGTCGAGTGAAGTTCTTGACAAACCGAACAGTGCAAAAAAAAAAAAAAAAAGTAAGCTTCTGTTAAAGCCAGTTGCCGTCCAGTCAATTCAGACTCATTGCATGTCAGAGCAAAACTGTATTCCATAGGGTTTTCAATGGCTGGTTTTTGGAAGTAGGTTGCCAGACCTTTTTTCCAAGGTGCTCTGCGTGGCTACATTCTTTCAGTTAGCATCCAAGCCGCCTTAATTGTTTGCACCATCCAGGGACTCCTACAAATAACTAAAAGTTATATTAATTAAAAGTAACTGCCTAAAGAGAGGTTGTATTTTGTCATTTAGTAAAACATTACACTCCACATTTAGAGAATAACTGGTATGCTATCCTGTCGTTCTACATACAATGCGAAGGAACCAGAAGGTCTTGGAAGCCCCCTATTCATTTCTTGGAGAGAAAGTTGAGAAAAGACTACTGGAAGTTAAATAAGGTAGAAATAAAAAAAAATTAAGGAAGAAGAGCAAAATAAGCATTATGAGAGGCAGTAGGAAAAGATCTTTGAAAAGTTTAATCACTACCTCAGAAAATAAAGTTTTCTGGATTGTAGGTACAGAGCCTGCTCAAAAGTAAATTCAAATTATATTCAACGCCTGTTTTTATACAGTTTTATACCCTGAAGAGGGCCATGAAAATTTTCTATGCGTTTTTGATGAATTCTTCTTGAGACACTCTTCTCTAATCATTGGTGAGAAATCAATTTTAAATGGCTTCTGAATCCCTTTGAGAATGAGCTGTGTGTATTCTTTCCTACAGCTTAGTTAGCTGCATTGGAGCGTTAGCGCAGAGATTTTTGGCAGAGCAAAAGAACTAGTGTATTTTGACTATTTAAGTGTTAAAATTTTTAGGGCAAGGTTTCAATTTGTTATATGAAGTCTGCCAAACTCTGGCTAAAACAAAACAAATAGGCCAGTAGTATAAAATTAGATCCTAGTTACAAGTCTTTTCCAATGAAACCAATTGTAAATAGACAATGGTGTAAGAAGACTCCAGATTTGTAGGGATGATTACAAAAAAAAATTAAAACTTACTAACGAGAGTTCCTGGATGGTGCAAACAGTTAATGCGTTCAGCTGTTAACCTAACCTAAAGATTGGAGGTTTGAATCCACCCAGAGGCTCCTTGGGAGAAAGGCCTGGCAATCTGCTTCTGAAACTCAGCCATTGAAAACCCTATGGAACACAGTTCTACTCTGACACACACATAGGGTCACCATGGATTGGAGTGGGCTTTACGGCAACTGGTTGATTTGGTTTAAGTGAGTTATTATCGTTCTTGTTTTATATAATCAATACTTACTTGAATTTGCTCAATGTTTACTGGTTCCATTATAGTTGTTTCTTTTTTAAAATAGTTTATTTTTTACTGTTGTTGATGAGTACATGTACAGCAGAACATACACCAATTCAACAATTCTACCTGTACAACTGATTACATTCTTCAAGTTGTGAACCATTCTCGCCCTCCTTTTCTGCATTGTTCTCACAATTGTTTCTTAAATGGTATTCTCTATTTCTGAGTTAAATTTCCTTCCTCCGGACATACCTTTTTTCATAGTTCCTTCAGGAGGATTTCTTCTGGTAAGCAGTCTTAAAAACCAAACCCAAAACTTATATGTCTATAAATGTCTACATTTCATTGTTTATCTACTATGGTAGTTAAACTATGTAGTCGTTTTCTCTCAGTGCTTTGAAGACATTATTCTACTAGCTTCTGGTTTCTGTTGTTGCTTTTGCCGTCTGTCTAAGCATTGTTCCTCTGTGGGTAAACTGTTCTCTCTCACACACTCTCCCTCTCTGATGGTTTGAAATTTTCTGTGTCCAGGTGTGGATTTGGTTATATTTATTCTACTTAGGACTTACTGTGAATTTCGAATCTCCTTCTGTAATCTCATCTTCAGCAGGGTTTTTACCAGAAGAGCCCCTGTACAGCCTGGGTTGAAGACGTGTTTTACGGAGATGTGTGTGTATTTGCTTCTCCCAGAGATGTGTGTCTGTGTGTCTGTGTGTGTGTTTGCTTCTCCCAGAGTCCTAGGTGTATCATTGTCCTGGGACCACATTATATGTTAATATCTTAACTTGAAAAGTTGAAAATCACAGAAATAGCATACTTTGGAACCCCAAACTCAAGTGAGGGCAAGTCATAGTGTTACCGGAATAAGGCTCTTGCCTCTCACTGGTCAAGAATGAGCAGGTAAGGCACATAGTTTTCCACACGAGCAAAGATTTATTGAAGAGGCTTGCAAGCCGAGAGGAGGAGGGCCTAGAGCAAAGCCCACCCTTACCTTATAGAACAAAAGACAGGACCGAGTTTTCAAAAGTTCTTGGGCAGGAAGATTCATGTTTATTCACAGACACAGGCAGGGATGTGTTAGCTAAGGTGCAAGCGCAGCAGCTTTCCAAGATGGCTCCTGTCCTGGAGGCCTCTGGGACTCGTAGCAGGACTTATTATGAGGTGTCGCACCTGCATAGTCTCCCACTCCCCCGGGTTCGATTCCCCGGCTGGGGCTGTAGCCCTTCACTGCCCCTGGTGGAAGGTCACACAGCGATCACAGGTGGATGTTCTGCGCGTGTCCCTGGGCCTGCTTCTGAAAGGCAACTTTAAAGAAGTTTGCGGACTATTTTTAGATAACCTGCCCCATTGTTTCTGTGCCCTGGCCCATTTCTTTTTACTTTGTTTGCAGTTTTGGGGGCCTCTCTGTTCTCTGTCTTATTAAGTCTCTAGGTTCCACACTCAACCCCCTAGTACCTCCGTTATAGTATAGCCTATTTCTCTTTTACTTGCTTCTCCTCTAACCACACCAGTCTCTTCGTGATTTCTCAAACAGGCGCCCTCCGATCTCAGGGCCTTTGCTCCCTGTGTTGATAGTGAGAATTATCAGCTGTGACCCATTTTTATCTCCACCCAGAGCCTGGGCTGAATCGGTCATGTTTCCTTATCATCTCTCTACGCTGGTGAGTGGATAGTTTCTATAGTTCTCCCTTTCAAAAAGGACATCACCCTTTAAGAGTACTGCTATAGGTAGGGCTGTCAGTTCCAACTCTCTGCCTGCTCTACTGCCCCCTTGTGGACATAGAAACCCAAGTGCCCTGGTTACATAAGGGGGCAAATAACCCCCATTCAAGCTATTTTAGGCAATTCTCTCTCTACTTTTCAGTACCTTCTTTGATTTGAGTCTTTGGAGATTTATCTTGCTTTCTTGGTAATTCAGCTACACATTTAAAAGGATGTTTGTTATGTATTATCTAAGATTTCTAGGAGTTGGTGACAGGAAAGTTTTTATGTAATCTAACCCCTGGTGGTGCAGTGGTTAAAGTGCTCAACTGCTAACTGAAAGGTCGGTTGTTCCAACCCACTAGCCGCTCCATGGGAGAAAGATGTAGCAATCTACTTCCTCAACAATTACAGCCTTGGGAAGCCTATGGGGCAGTTCTACCCTGTCCCATAGGGCTGCTATGAGTCAGAATCCACTTCACAGCAATGTGTTTTGAACCCCAATAGTTCTGGAAATGGAAGCCCAGGTAGTTTCTCTACTCTCCACTCTTTTTTCTTTTTCTCCACTGAATCTGTGAACCAGACAAAGACTCCACATCTGGAGTATGGATGGAATGCCAGGTGTGGGTTGGCATCCTTCTTACACCCTAAATCCTATCACAAACCTCCTGGATTAAATTCCAACTACAGTTAATTAGGACCATATGAAGAAGAACAGGGCATCAGGATTGGAGGAAGACCCATTAACAACCTGCGTTATGCAGATGATACAACCTTGCTTGCTGAAAGTGAAGAGGACTTTGAAGCACTTATTAATGAAGATCAAAGACTACAGCCTTCAGTATGGATTGCACCTCAGCATAAAGAAAACAAAAATCCTCGCAACTGGACCAATGAGCAACACCATGAAAAATGGAGATAAGATTGAAGTTGTCAAGGATCTCATTTTACTTGGATCCACAATCAACAGCCATGAAAGTAGCAGTCAAGAAATCAAAAGACACATTACATAGGGTAAATCTGCAGCAAAGTACCTCTTTAAAGTGCTGAGGAGCAAAGATGTCACCTTGAAGACTGAGGTGTCCCTGACTCAAGCCATGGTATTTTCAATCACATCACATGCATGTGAAAGCCAGACAATGAATAAGGAAGACCGAAGAAGAATTGACGCCTGTGAATTGTGTTGGTGAAGGATATTGAATATACCATGGACTGCCAAAAGAACGAAAAATCTGTCTTGGAAGAAGTACAACCAGAATGCTCCTTAGAAGTGAGGATGGCAAGACTGTGTCTTACATACTTTGGACATGTTGTCAGGAGGGATGAGTCCCTGGAGAAGGACATCATGCTTGGCAGAGTACAGGGTCAGCAGAAAAGAGGAAGACCCTCAACGAGATGGATTGACACAGTGGCTGCAACAATGAACTCAAGCATAACAACGATTGTAAGGATGGCTCAGGACCAGGCAGTGTTTTGTTCTGCTGTGCATAGGGTCGCTATGAGTCGGAACCAACTCGATGGCACCTAACAACAACAACAGTTAATTAAAAAAAAAAAAACAAACACCCCAGAGAATACATTTCAGGGAAAAGATCCCATATCTTCTTCCTCTCTTATTCTAGTCTTTGCAGGTTCATTTAGAATGAGAAAAACATTTTTTTAAAAATTCACATAACTCCTATAAGCGTTAAATCTCATCCATATTTTAGAGATTCTCAAGAGGTATGGAGACAACCCTTTTTACAGGGTAGGTTAAATTAGCGGAAGGGTCTAGTTCAAGACAAAATTGCCCTTTGACACACTGCTTTTTGATTTGCTTTACATTTATTTTGCACTAAATTTACTTTAAAAGAGGGCCTGACAATTCTGTTTGTTAAAGGGTTTTCTTTTAAAGTCAAGAAGCATTACCTTCTTGACTTAATCTATATGAGATCAGGGTGAATTACTTTCGTATAGATTAATTGGAATGACCAGGATAAACACTAAAGGAGTTGGTGTCTGGATTTATTCAGAGAGGAGCCAAGGGAAAAGACTGGAAGCTTTGCTTTTGTTGAGTGAGGAATAGAGGAGAAGGAAAACAGGGAGGAGCTTAGTAAAAGGGGCAGAAAGTAGACACATAGACAATCTGTAAGCTCAGGAGAAGCAAACTTTGGAGTGTGGAATGGTTACGGGCCTGCCTGGAATCAGAGGACATTCTCAAAATGAGTAATTGAAGGAAGTTCAATGAAAGGACAATTTAGAAAAGCCAGCGAGGGTTGGTGAAGCACCCTGGGGTAGCAACAGCTAGAAGCTGTTACCACCCTCACACCTGAAGAGGGAAGAAGGAGCAATGGCTGGAACCTGGGAGAGCCATAGCTATAGAGACAGCTGCTGAAGGGGCTTAGGCCTTCAGTGGGCTTGCTTAAAGCCACAGTCAGTAGTGAGGGAGCTGGGAGAATACATACCTCATCTCTCTCTCCTCCAGCCCTCATCTGCCTCCCATTGACCCAACATTGTTAGAACCCACAGGCCAAGGGAGCCCCATCGATGCAGTCCAAAGAGGTCACCCTCCTAGAGTGGAGAAGGGCATAGAATGAACCCGGAGAGGGAGCTGGTGAATATCCAGCACAGGTGGTGCCGGGCCATTAGTTGCACAACTGGGTAGTTAGTGTGCTGGGCAAATACATACAAGATTATCAGCCTTTGACTACCTTCTTTTCATTTCCCCCAGTCTTGCTTCCATACTAATTTAGCTAATGAATTTCCACTTACACTCTTTACAACCATGATGTCAAAATAATACCTTAATAATTTTATATGTGAGAGACTGACTTGATTTGTAAACTTTCACTTAAAACACAATAAAAATTATTAAAAAAATAATAATAATACCTTAATGATTTTTGAAAAGGCATCAGTTTTAGAGACTGTCCTCAGGGGGAGTAAACATTCTCCCTATTCCCTGCTTATCCCTCTCAGCAACACTTCTCCTGGAATGGTGACAAAAACCAAGCCTGTCCCCTGGCAATTTGCTTAGCATCTCAGTGGCAGTCAGGATGGCACTAAACAGTAGAAGCAGTGGTAAATTGCCCACACAGGGGTTAAAACATAAGGGGTAATCTAGAACTTAACTAACCTTATCATTTCCCCAATTAAATCCAGCCTCCGAGGTCCACTCATGAGTCTAGTACACCCTCTCCAATTTGGTCTCTAGTGTCTCCATTTAATCATTGACCTTTTAGCTATAGAGAAATGAGAGTGAAGAAAGGAGGAATAAGAAGTGACTAAAAGATAGTATGTTGCCTGTCTCTCATCATCTCTTATCAGTGAAACAATGTACTGTTGGTCTTCCTATGCATAGGCCGTTGAGCACTTGAATCTATTCGAGGGAGGGCTCCAGAGCCAACCTTTAATCATTGGTTGATTCAATAACTGTGGCCCTGTAATATCATTCTCAGCATTTGAAGATGACATTACTCATGGTGGTTGGTATCTTTGTGCGTGAATATGGCTTCTCCACCAAGGCTAGGCTAATGTTCCTGTTTAGACTGAACATGTAAAATCTAGTTTTTAAGCTGTGGAAACAGCCACTAATTAAAATATCTGTTGCTATTCGTGATCCTGCCTTTTTGCCCTGTAGGAGGTCATTACCATTCTACAAAACTGGGCACCCCATTTCTGATTACGAAATACTGGATTAGTCTATCTGTCTCAGCTAATGGCAAATATGATGACCCAATTCTGCGAACAGTGTATGTGATGGTTAAGATTGTGTGTCAAATACTGGGGAAGACACCACAACTTGGAAAGGTCATGGAAGCTCCATATACACATCCAAACTCCCTGAGGGGCCAAATTACTGGGCTGAGGGCTGGGGGGGACCATGGTCTTGGGGAACATCTAGCTAAATTGGTATATAGTTTAAAAGAAAATGTTCTACTATCTACTTCGGTGAGTAGTGTCTGGGGTCTTATAAGCCTGTGAGCAGCCATCTAAGATACTCATTTGGTCTCACCCCTTCAGGAGCAAGGGAGAATAAAGAAAACTAAAGATACAAGGGAAAGATTAGTCCAAAGGACTAATGGACCACAACTACCATGGACTCCACCAGGCTGAGTCCAGTATAACTAGATGGTGCCCAGCTACCACCACTGACTGCTCTGACAGGGATCATAATAGAGGGTCCTGGACAGAGCTGGAGAAAAATGTAGAACAAAATTCTAACTCACAAAAAAAGACCACACTTACTGGACTGACAAAGACTGGAGAAATTCCAAGAGTATGGCCCCTGGACACCCTTATAGCTCAGTAATGAAGTCACTCTCAAGGTTCACCCTTCAGCCAAAGATTAGGTGGGTCCAGAAAATAAAACAAGACTAAAGGGGCACACCAGCCCAGGGGCAAGGACCAGAAGGCAGGAGGGGACAGGAAATCTGGTAATAGGGAACCCAAGATTGAGAAGGGAGAGTGTTGACATGTCCTGGGGTTGTTAACCAATGCCATAAAACAATATGTGTACTAACTGTTTAATGAGAAGCTAGTTTGTTCTGTAAACCTTCATCTAAAGAAAAAAAAAAAAAGATTGTGTGTAAGCTTGGCTGGGCCATAATTCTCAGTGTTTCTATGTGATTACCCCCATGAAGGGATCTGCTGTGAGTAGTCGATCAGTTGAAAGGGAGTTCCCTTGGGCGTGTGGCCTGCATCTGAATATAAATGGACATTCTGACTTTTGCCTTCTCTGGATCCTGCAGCTGCCTCCTGTTTATCTGACTTCCAGCTCTTAGGACTTGAGCTAGCAGCCTACCTGCTGATCTTGGGATTTGATGATCTTCACAGCCTGTGAGCAAGAGCCCTACTCTGACCTGCTAATCTTGGGTACACCAGCCCCTGTAGCTCCGTGAATCAGGAGAAGCCTCTATGCTGATCCACAGACTTGGGACGTTCCAGCCTCTACAATTGTGTGAGCCATTTCCCTGATATAAATCTCTCTATATATTTATATGCGTTAGTGGTTTTGCTTCTCTAGCGAACCCAGCCTAAGACAGTCTACCAGTGGAATCAGGAGTGCAGAAATCATAGGCTCTGACTAAATCAATGAATGTTCTTGAGAGATGTGTTTACTACTCCGAGATGAAAGGGTACAGTGATAATATGGCTAAGAATTTAAAAACAATGTTGGGATAATAACAGTTCCTACTTCACAAGGATTGTTGAAGATTAAATGAAGTACTGTAATATATGTGAAAATGCCTTGTAAAACTTTAAAACCCAAAAAACCAAACTCGTTGCCATGTAACTGACTCCAACTCATAGCAACCATACAGGGCAGAGTAGAACTGCCCCCACAGGGTTTCCAAGGAGTGGCTGGTGGATTCGAACTGCTTATCTTTTGGTTAGCAGCTGAACTCTTAACCACTGTACCACCAGGGCTCCTAAAGCCTTATACACACATTAATTATTGTCATTATATATAGATATTGTGGTAGTCTTTTTGGAAAAAGCATAAGATTTGGAGTCAGAAGATACCCTCCACCACCCACCACCACTAATTGTGTAACCTTGGGAAAGTTTCTTACTCTCTCTTAGCCTTTTCTCATCTGTAAAGTGGGGATATTAATATCTTTATTTCCTTTCCACATATAGCTCAAAGGGTTGTTGTGAAATGCTTTGAAAAGTTGTAAAGCACAATGTAGATGTTGATTTTTGTTTGTGTGTGTGATTAGTATACTATGCTTCAATGAACAGTCTGTCAACATGATACACTCTATTACCCCAGGAGTGACAATAAATTCGAAAAGATACACTTCTCAGGAAGTACGTATATTGATTTTGTGCTGAGGCCCTATGATTACTGAAGTTGTGGACCACTCAAGGGTGAACTCCACGGTCTTGCTGCCAAAGTGGGATGTTCTAGCCAGCAGGGCTGACAATTAGATCTATGGTGTCATGGATTGAATTGTGTCCCCCCAAAATATCTGTCAACTTGGCTAGGTCATGATTCCTAGTATTGTGTGATTGTCCACCATTTTGTCATCTGAAGTGATTTTCCTATGTGTTGTAAATCCTATCACTATGATGTTAATAAGATGGATTAGCGTCTGTTATATTGATGAGATCTACAAGATTAGATAGTGTCTTAAGCCAATCTCTTTAGAGATAAAAGGAAGGGGAAGTGAGCAGAGAGTTGGGGACCTCATATCACCAAGAGAGCAGTGCCGGAAGCAGAGCATGTCCTTTGGACCTGGGATTCCTGCGCAGTGAAGCTCTTTGTCCAGGAAGGACGGAAGACAAGGAACTTCCTCCACAGCAGACAGAGAGAGAAAGCCTTCTCCTGGAGCTGACACCCTGAATTTGGACTTTTAGCCTACTAGACTGTTAGAGAATAAACTTCTGTTTGTTGAAGCCATCCACTTGTGGTATTTCTGTCATAACAGCACTAGATAACTAAGACATATGGATAACTCCTCATTCTAAGATCTGGTACCCACTCTCTCAACCAACTCTTTCCATGACTTCTAACGGATAGCAAAATCAGGAAATTTGCACTCCCCGATGGGTTTAATAATAACAGCACCAGACAGAGAATTGGAAGCTGGGTTCAAGACCCAATTTTTGTACTTTCCGGCTGTGTGATTGCAGACTAGTCATTTATCATCGCTTAGCTGGAAAACGACAATAATGAAATATATGTACTCCACAGGACTGTTAGGAGGCTAAAATAAGTTTGTATGTATAATGTCATTTTGCAGACTGCAAAGCACTAAACAAATGTAAGTGTTAGTATTCTTCCCAGACACTAAGGGAGATGCTACTGAGCAGTAAAATTCCTTCACCCACAAGTAGCAGAGAGGGAAAGAAGAAAAAGAAGGCCTGGATAATTCACCAATTGGAAGAACCAGCTCCTGAGTCACATAGACTTGGTTAGATCAAGTCTAATATACAGCCCTAGTGACAACTTCAGTGGCTGCAAAATAGGGCCCCTAAGGAGAAGCTGAAGGGGTTAGTTCTTCTTCAGAAAATATAGGTGAAGAGAGAACTTAGTGATTGTCACGTACACATAGGGCAGCTATGGGAAGTGTGTTAAGCAGCTGTACTTGTGCCATTCCACAGAGAACAGGACTTGCAGGTGGCTGGGATGAGGCTCTGTTTGGGTCAGCAGAATGGAAGAATTCTGTACAATAGGGCAATAGGGCAGAACCAGAGCTGCTGTCAGCCCGTTACTGTATTTTTCACAAATAACACACCCACACATATACCGCACATAGCGCACCTAGGAAAATAGTGCACAAAGGGGTTGCGTGGTTGGCAAAAAAATGTATAACATGTGCATTATTTGCAGAAATACTGTATGTTCATACTAGACTGCCCCTTCCAGACCTAGGCTAAAAGAGAAAGAGAACTTCATGGGGTTTAATCATGTTGAGCAAACATGGGCTGACCCCTAACAGTAGAAGGTTTACCTTTGTGAGATGGAGCTTAAAGGTGGCCATGGGACAGAGACCTTACTTTGGCAGGCAGCTCATCTCAGACCTAAACTGTACTTTAATCCCTAAAAGAGTTACTTGGGACAATTTACTACAGCCTTAAATAACCATCTTAAAAATACAAAATGAAATTCTGAGATAGGCATCATTCATTCGTTCACTAATTTCTTATCTATTAAGCAGGTACTAATGGCAGAAACAAATTAATCGCTTGGCTACTAACTGAAAGGTTGGTGATTTGAACCCAGCCAAAAGTTCCTCAGAAGAAAGGCCTGGCAATCTGCTTCCAAGAGGTTACAACCATGAAAACCCTATGGAATGCAGTTCTACTCTGCAATTCACAGGGTCACTGTGAGTCAGAATCACCAACTTTTTTTTTTTTTTTTTTTAACGACAGTTACGGAATCCTGGGGTGGGGCAAACTATTAAAGCATACAGCTGCTAACCCAAAAGTTAGAGTTCAAGTCCACGGAGAGGTGTGGACCCTCAGAAGAAAGATCTACTTCAGAAAAATCAGCCATTGGAAACCCTATGGAGCATAGTTTTACATAGTACTACTCATGGAATTGCCATGAGTAGGAATTGACTTAAAGGCAACTGATTTAATGACAGTTACATACTGACAGAAAAACCACGGTGAATATGAATAGTTCTTTCCATAAGGAAGAGCACTGAGTAAAGAGGGCCTTAAGCCCCTAAATAACTGTGATCTACAGCAGAAGGGGAGCCCTGGTGGCACAATGGTTAAGAACTTGGCTGCTAACCAAAAGGTTGGCAGTTCAAATTTACCAGCTGCTCTTTGGAAACCCTATGGGGTAGTTCTATTTTGTCCAATAGGGTCGCCATGAGTCAGAGTCCACTCGATGGCAAGGGAATGGGTAAAGCAGAGGGAGAGAGGAGAAGTACAAAGAGTGAATCATGCAGGGTGCGGGAGGGAGCAATCTCACCTGACTGTGGAGATAAGGGGTAACATCATAGAGAAAATGGCATTGGGGTAGGGGACAAAGGATAGGCGACTTTTTGGCAGAGGCGTGATCTGGAAGGAAGGTATTTGGGGCAGTGGGTATCTTTGGGTGGTGGTGAGCATTTGATTTTCTATTTTCATGGTTTTTGTTGTGCTTTGAGCCAATGCGTAGGCTCATCAGGAGTAGTGACTGTGCATTACATTTCTTTACAACTTGCACAACTTCTAGCACAGTCTAGAACATACATACCTGTGGAATGAATGTCCCATCCTGTCCTTTTCCAGCTTCTCTTCCATAATTTCTCCTCAGAGACTCTGCTGTAACCAAACCCTTTCCTTAGCCTTTTATCTGTCATCTACATGTTCAACTCATACCCATCTTATGAGACTCTCTTCTCTCCTGGGAAGAAAGACTCAGCCTCTAACTCCTATTTATGAAGCTGAACCATATGAAATTGCTGTTTTGTAGACGAAAAGTGGTCAAATATTGACAATTTCTTATGGTTTGACTAATACATTCTCTACCAATGACTTAGTCACTTGCTTGGTACTGGCTTTGTAGTTGCTGCTATTATTAGCTGCTGTTAACAGCTAGTGGTGACTCCAACTCATGGTGACCTCATGTGTTTTAGGGCAGAATTGCTCCATAGGGTTTTCTTGGCTGTAGTCTTACAGAAGCTGTTCATCAGGCCTTTCTTCTGCAGAGCCGTTGGGTGGGTTTGAACTGCCCTCCTTTATGTTAGCAGCCGATCACTTTGTAGTACTTCCACTTACTAAAGTTTAAATTAGCTTGTTTCTTTTTACTTGGCTTTTCCCTCCCTGTACCCTTGCCCTTGCCAAATGTAAGCCTCATGAGAACAAGAACCATGCTGTCTTATTCTTCACCTATATACAATAAAAAAAATTGTATATGGTGCTCATTATTGGCTTAATGAAGGAATGAATGCTTTGTGCCAGGGTTTGGGCTTTGAACAAATTTTATCTAGTTGTGGGATTAGGTGAGTCTCTCCAGGTCTTGCTTTTACCAGTTCTGAAAACTGGTAAAAGTTGTGGTGTACCTAGGTCAGTTGTTTCCAGACCTGGCTGTTCACCAGAATTACTGCAAAGACTATTGAAAGCACAGATTCAAAGGCCCTACTCCAGACCTATAGGATCACATTAGCAGGAAGGATCCCAGAAACCTGTAGGTATCTTCGCCTCCCAAGATGGCTGTTAGTTAGCCACTCAAACACCTGCCAACTTCCCCTTGGGAACCACCAGATTCTGTGAAGCCATGGGGCAAGTATAGCATCTGTCTTGATTACTAAATGTGGCATGATGCCTAGCATGTGGCAGAGAGCAATGGATACTTTTTGAACACAACTTGGAAGTCTTTTCCATTTCTGAGGGGCACCTTGGACTGTCCATTAGGCCTATTAGATTACTTAAAGAGGTCTCAGATGCACTGACATTGAGAGTTTTCTTGGGTCCTCTTGGGCCTCCAAACTGAAGATGCTTGTATATTTGTGGCAGTGGGTGTTAACAAGCCATGCTCCAAGGGCAATTCAACCTTTCTGAGCCTTAGGTTCTTCCATAAATAATGGCACTGGGCTAAATGACCACTAGGCCCCATCAGACTTGATCTTGCTTTCCATAATGACTCCTCTGCTTGCCAACTGGGTGACTTTGGGCAGCTGACTTAACCTCTCATTGAAGTGTATATGACCCACCACTGGATTATAAGCCCTGTGAGGGGAGAGGCCTTGCGTTTCCCATTGCATTTATCTCTAATACTTAGTGCTTGGCATACAGTAGTCACTCAATGAGTCATTCTTTGGATGAATTATGGAGACTTCTTTTTTTAATGCAATGAGAAGGTAGAAAGTATCTTAAAACCTGAAACTCTATACACTGCTGGTGGGAGCATAACTACTTTTTAAAAAATTTTTATTGTGCTTTAAGAGAAAGTTTACAAATCAAGTCAGCCTCTGATACAAAAATTTATATATAGCTTGCTATATACTCCTAATTGCAATAAATACTTTTCTTAGTGACAGATTTATTGAGATATAATTCACATGCCTTTTGTGTCTGCCTTCTCTCACTTAAATCAAATACTTCCAAGGTTTATCCATCTTGTAGTATAAATTAGTACTCATTTATTTTTATGGCCAAATAATATTTCATTGTATGGATATACCACATTTTGTTTATCCATTCACCAGTTAGTTGATGGACATTTGGGTTGTTTCTACTTTTTGGGTATTATGAATAATGCTGCTATGAACATTCACATACAAGTTTTTGGGTGGACATGTGTTTTCAATTCTCTTGAGTATATGCTTAATGAGTTTTGAGTATTTGTTTAATGAATGAATGAATGCTTTGCACCAGAGTTTGGGCACAAACCCGCAAGTTCTAAAAGTAGAATTGACAGGTAGCTCTGTTTGACTTTTTAAGGAACTGCCTTCCAAAGTGGCTGCTCCATTTTACAATCCCTCCAGCAATGTATCTGGGTTTCAATTTTTCCACATCCTCACCAACACTTGTTATCATCTGTCTTTTTTTTTTTTTCATTCTATTCTTGTTGTTGTTACTTGCTGTCTACTTGATTCCAATTCATGGCATCCTCATGTGTGCAGGGTAGAACTGATCATAGGGGTTTCAGGGCTGTGATCTTGTGGAAGCAGATTGCCAGACCTGACTTCTGAGGCTCTTCTGGGTAGGTTCTAAACACCAACTTTTTGCTAGTAGTTGAGTGCTAAATTGTTTGCACCTTGTCTTTTGCACCACCCAGGGACACCTAATGGGTGAGAAGTAGTATCTAGGTGATTTTGATTTATATTTCCCTAATAACCAACGAGAAAACCCTGGTGGTGTAGTGGTTAAGTGCTACGGCTGCTAACCAAAGGATTGGCAGTTCGAATCTGCCAGGCGCTTCTTGGAAACTCTGTGGGGCAGTTCTACTCTGTTCTATAGGGTCGCTGAGTTGGAATCGACTCGACGGCACTGGACTTGGGTTTGGTTTTTTGGTAATGACTAATGAGTTGGAATCCACTCGACAGCAACATTTTTTTTTAGTGACTATGATTAAGAAGCCCTGATGGTGCAGTAGTTAATTGCTCGGCTGTGAACAGAAAGGTCTGAGGTTTGAACCCACCAGCTGCTCCGTTAGAGAAAGATGTGGCAGTAGGCTTTTGTAAAGATTTATAGCCTTGGAAACCCTATGGGGCAGTTCTACTCTGTTCTGTAGGATTGCTATGCATCAGAATTGATTCTATGGCAATGGGTTTGGTTTTTTAGAAATGACTAGGATGTTGAGCATCTTTTCTTGTGCTTACTGACCCATTTCAATATATAAGCTCATTGCCCTCAAGTCAATTCCAACTCATAGCACCCTATAGGACAAAGAAGAACTGCCCGATAGGGTTTCCAAGGAGCCCCTGGTGGATTCGAACTACTGACCTTTTGATTAGCAACTAGCTCTTAACAACTAAGCCACCAGGGTTTCCCATTTGAATGTAGACTTTGGATAAATGTCTATTCAAATTCTTTCTCCATTTTTAATCGAGTTATTTGCCTTTTTATTGTCGAGTTGTAAGTAAGAGTTCTTTATATATTCCAGATGCAAGCCCCTTATCAGATACAAGATTTGCAGCTATTTTCTCCCATTCTGTGGGTTGTCTTTTTACTTTCTTGATCGTGTCCTTTGAAGCACTAAAATTTTTAATTTTGATTAAGTCCAATTTATTTTTTCTTTTCTTGTTTGTGCTTTTGGTGTTAATCTAAGAAACCATTGCCTAACCTAAGGTCGCAAAGATTTACTCCTATGCTTTCTTCAAAGAATTTTAAAGCCTTAGCTCTTACTTTTAGGTCCGTGATTCATTTTGAGTTAATATTTCTATACAATATGAGGTGGGGCCATTTTACTTTTTTAAAAATCTTTTTTACTGTAAAATTTAGCACACATACAGAAAATTTTAAAAATGTACACCTCGATGAATTGTCATAAACCAAACACCCTGTAACAAACACCCAGGTCAAGAAATAGAACATTGTCAGCACCCCTGAAGCCACCCCCTCCGCTTTGTGCTATGTTCAAATTAATACCTCTCCTTCTTCCATACCAACTATCTGCTACCCTTTGAGGTAGCCGCATCTTTGTTTTTCTTAGATTTACCACCTAAACAAGCATCCCTAACAACGTAGCTTCACTTTGCCAGTTTTTGAAGTTTATAACAAAATTGTGCTATTTCTGGCTTTTTTCGTTCAACATCATTTTTGTGAGATTCATTCAGGTTTTGCAAGTAGCTGTAGCTCCTTCATATTTATTGCTATATGGTATTCCATTGTATGAACATACCATGATATTTTTATCCATGCTATTTTTCATGGTCATTTGGGTTATCTCCAGTTTGGGGCTATCACAAATAATGCCGTTAAGAACATTCTCGTTATGTCTCTTGCTGCACAGTGCATATGCTTCTATTTGGTGTGTACTTTGGAGTGGAATTGTTGGACACAAGTATCTTCAACTTCAGTAGAACATGGCAAACTGTTCCAAAGTGGTTAAATGAATTTAAACGCTCACCAGCTGAAAATAAATTTCTTGTTCCACACCCTTGCTAACACTTGTTATTGTCAGTCTGTTTGATTACAGCCATCCTGGAGGGTATGCAGTGGTATCTCATTGTGGTTTTAGTTTGCTCTTCCCTGCTGACTAGCAGGTTGAGCACCTTTTCATATGTTTATTGGCTATTTGCATATCTCTTTTGGTGGCATGCCTATTCAAGACTTTTGCCTACTTAAAAAAAAAGGGGGGTTTCTGTTTTTTTCTTATTAATTTCTAGAATTCCTTATATATTCTAGCTGTGAATTCTTTGCCAGTCATATGTATTGTAAGGAACCCTAGTGGTGTAATAAGTGTTAAGTTGCTAACTGAAAGGTTGGCAGTTTGAACCTACCTAGCAGCTCCACAGAAGAAAGACCTGGCAATCTGCTCCTGTAAAGATTACAGCCTAGGAAACCCTATGGGGCAGTTCTACTCTGCCACATGGGGTTGCTATGAGTTAAAAATCGACTCGATGGCACCTAACAACAATATGTATTGTAAATATCTTCTTCCATTCTGTGGCTTATTTTTTCAATCTCCTAATGGTATACTTTTGATGAACAGAAATTCTTATTTATAATAGAGTCTAATTTAGTGACCTTTTCCTGTACAAATTAGAGCTTTTCTATCCAGTTTAGGAAATCTTTTCCTATCCCAAAGTCATGTAGATATTCTTCTATATTATCTTCTTAGAGATTTTATTATTCACCTTTTATGTTTAGATCTATAATCCACCTGGATATTTGTGTGTGATGTGGGCAGAGGGGTTATGTTTAATTTTTTTTTTTAATAATGATATCCAATTTTCCCAGGACAACTTATTGCAAAGATCTTCCTTTCCAAATTGCCCTGCAGTGCCTATGCTGTCATAAATCATCTGTTTATTAAGCTTTGGTTTATGTCCAGGGCTGGACAAGGTAATCTCGGTACTTGTCTTGCTTACCAGATCGTCTGTAGTGAACAATTTCACCTTTTTCATCACATCAAAGATTCTGCTTCTAGGTATGGCTGGCATCTGTCTCTCCTAACCCCACAGCACCTTCCTACAGAATCAAAGCCTCTTTTCAAATTACAATCCCCGACATGGGTGGATTACCAGTAAGCAAGGTAAGCACGGGCTTACTTGTGAAATTGCACACTACAGATTGGTAAGCACAAGTAAGCCCGTGCTTACCTTGCTTACTGGGTAATCTGCCCCTGTCTATGTCTAAACTCTTTATTCTATTCCACTGATCTTTTGTCTCTTACATTTTCATATAAGTTTGAAAAATAACAAGTTCCATTGTGGGGAAAAAATGTTGGAAACTTGATTGAAATCACGCCAAATCTATAGATCAGTTTAGGGAGACTTGACATCTTCACACTATTAAATCTATTAGTCCATGAACATGGTATCCCAAACCCAAACCCACTGCCATCGAGTTGATTCTGACTCATAGCAACCCTGCAGGACAGAATAGAACTGCCCCACAGGTTTCCAAGGCTGTAATCTTTACAGAAGTAGAGTGCCATATCTTTCTTGTGCAGAGTGGCTGGTGGGTTTGAACTGTTGACCTTTTGGTTAGCAGATGAGTACTTTAACTACTGAGGCACCAGGGCTATTGAACATAGTGTATTTCCCCATCTATTTAGATCATTTTTGATTTCTTTCAAAAATGTTTTGAAGTTCTCTGTGTATAAGTTTTACATGCCTTTGATTGGACTTATTCTTAGATATGAGTTTTTTAAATATTATTTTAGATGTATTTTTAAAATTTCTTTTTTATTCCTTTTTTTGTGGTTTGGTATATAAAAACAACTGGTTTTGTTGCACATTAACCTTATTTCTATTTTGCTAAACTCATTTATTAATTTTAATTAGTATGTACTCAAATATGGTCTGTGAGAATGTTTTTCTTTTCCAATATCAGTCTTCTTGTTTTTTTGAGGGATAAACAGTTTTTATTGGGCCCAGACCAGGAGTCTGTGAGTCTTGAGGACTTCTGTTTATTTGTTGGTGCTAGTTTTCTTCTCCATGTCCTTCTTGGCTGATTTGAGTTACTTCTTTCTGTGGTAAATCTTGACTTCCTCCTTCCTCTCTCCTCCAGGGTAGTTGCCACTGCCTGGTACTACCAGCAAACCTTTTGAGCCAGGTGCTTCAAGTAGGTAAACCTATATGTGGTCTTCAGACACACAAATCTGAGCAGAAATCATCATCTGATTTCTTGTGTGATCTTGTCAAACACCTTGAGATGCTCCAGAGCAGCCTGGCCATGCTTGGTCTTGTTGGGAAGAGTGCCTTGCACAGTCCACCTGAAGATGTGCCTGGGTGTCCAGAAGTTGCAGGGATCTTGGGATAGCTTGGTGTCCATGTGCCTGTGCAAGAAGGCCAAGGCCAGGTACTTCAACCTAATTCTGTAGAAATTGCCAGAAATGTTAATGCTCTCACAATGCATGGTCACTACCTTTCAGACCTGCAGTATCACTTGGCCCCTTTGGTCTATAGGAAGCCCTGGAGATGGATTCAACCACTGAATACCAGGACTTGACCTTCTGCCATCTTCAGGAGCTGCCTAGGAAAGGTAATCCCTATACTTTTTATTTATTTTTTCTCATTTCATTAGTTAGAACCTTAGTACAATGTTGATAAGGAGTGGCGAGAACAGACATCCTGTTCCCAGTTTTAAGGTGAAAGCTTTCAACATTTTGTCATTAGGTGAAACATTTCCTGGAAGGCTTTTTACATAGTCATGTGTTGCATAACGTCCATGATACATTCTTTGAAATAGCACGTTACGTGATTTGGATGTTGTGTGAACACCATTATATACAGGCAGTCCTCAAATTATGATAGAGTTCCATTCCTAAGTTGAATTTGTACGTTAAGTTGGAACAGTTACGTATGGTTCGTATCTAATGCCATTTAGTCAAATGTTTATCTTAGTATGTAGTATACCTTTCTATGCATAAACAAAGAAACACTTCCAGATCCACTAAGACATCTTTAATGTAATAATATTAATAATGTTTTGATGCATGTCAAAAAGTAGCACCTGTCTGGTATTACATACCACTGTATGTGCCTCAAATTTTTAATATAACAGGCTTTATGGCAGTTGGGACCATAGTCGTATACGTGGTTGGATGTTGCCTGAACTGACATTTATGCAGCACATGACTATATACTGTTTAACTGGTTAAAGAAGTCCTCTTCTATTCGTAGTATGCTAAGAGATATGCTGGTCTCATGAAATGAGTTAGGTAGTGTTTTCTTTTTGCCTGAAGAGTTAATATTTAAGATTGACATAATGCCTTTCTTAACTGTCTGCTGGAATTCAACAGTGAACTCATCTCTTCCTGGAGTTTACTCTGTAGAAAAGTTTAATTAGATTTGATCTCCTTGATAGTATAAGACTAGACAGGTTTTCTATTTCTCCTTTTGTCGGTGTTGGCCAGTGGTATTTTTGTGTCTCCATATTTTAAGCCCCATTGTTTTATTCAGTCAATATTCATATACCTATATGTTTTCCCTTTTAATTTCCTTATGCCTCTCTGAGCTTACACTGGGGAATCATTTTCCTTTTGGATGAAAAATATCCTTTAGCATTTTAGTATGGCTTGGGTACTAAAAAATTCTTACCTTCTTCTTTTTTAATATTTTTACTTTCATTTTTGAAATTCTTGGTGGTATTCTTTGGCCATAGGAGTATGCTTTGCATACAAGTGGGGAAGGCTTGAAGGGTCAAGGAGAGCAATCCTCTACTGAAAGACAGATTTGATCATAAATACTCCTAGCTTCCTGTCCCCTCAGTGGGACAATTCTGAGGTGTGTCCCACATAGTTTCTCAGAGGGTTTCCAGTAGGACAGAGCTCCAGTTACCCACAGTGGTAAAACATTCACTAGAACCCCTTTTATTGGCTTTTCTCTCTTCCTTGTTTCCACTCCCATACAGTGCTTCCTGGGATCATCTTCTGAATAAACTACTTATAGTCAAACCCTTGTCTCAAGGTCTGCTTTTTGGGAAACCAAATCTAAGACTTGGCCTATTTCAGGGGTGTAGCCCTTCAGGGTCTCAGCACAGAATAAGAGGCCCTGCATATCAATCGTTGTTGTTTTAGTCCGGAGCATTTGTCAAGTGTTCAGACTCTTGGCTTTTCAGCCTGTCTCTCTAGAACTGGCATTCATCTTTAGAAGAAAAAGTGGCTCCAAACATAGGACTCACTTCCCTGGGTCTCATTCTTCCTTTGGATCCTGGCTTGGGAAGTCATCATTATTTTGTTAGCTCTCTTTTTCTTTAAGCAGATTTAAAGAAATATTTTGTACAACTTTTCTAGTTGTCCTCAGAGGGAGGATTAATTCAAAGGACTAGTAAGTCCCCAGCCTCCTTTTGTAGCCTTATATTTTGGGAGCCCTGGTAGCACTGCCATTAAGAGTTTGGCTGCTAGCCAAATGGTTGACAGTTTGAATCCACCAGCCTCTCCTTGGAAACCCTATGGGCCAGTTCTACTCTGTCCTATAGGGTTGCTATCAGTTGGAATCGACTCTACGGCAATAGGCTTTGTTTTGTTTTTGGTATTACGCTTTGAGTCTTCACAGAGATTGTTTTTCTTGAGTCCTGCTTATTTCTATTTCTCTATCTCCATTTCCCCCACCACTCCACCCATGCATCCTATTGGCTTTCACAACTCCATGACTTTGTTCTTCTTTTTCCCGGTTCAGAATATGACCCACCAAAGTATCAGCCCTGGAAGAAGAGGATTGTTGCAAACATGCCAGTCTGGGACCACAAAAAGGTAGCAATGCCAAGATGGTCGTGAGTCAGAGATCAAGTAGGCAGTTCGAAAGGGCTGCCAAGAAAGTATGTCACAGTTCTAGGAAACTCCCATTGCTGTCAAGTCAATTCCAACTCACAGGGACCGTATAGGACAGAGCAGAATTGCCCCACAAGGTTTCCAAGGCTGTAATCTTTACAGAAGCAGATTGTCACAGCTTTCTCCTGTGGAATAGCTGGTGGTTTGAATCACTGGCCTTCTGGTTAGCAGCTGAGTGCTTAACCACCGCACCACCAGGGCTCCTTGAAGAAACTGTCATTGTTGTTGTTAGGTGCTGTTGCGTTGGTTCCGACTATAGCAAGCCTATGTATAACAGAACAAAATACTGCTGGGTCCTGTGCCATCTTCATAATCATTGTTATTATTGAGCCTATTGTTGCAGCCACTGTGTCAATTCATCTCCTTCAGAGCCTTCCTCTTTTTCTCTGACTCTCCACTTTACCAAACATGATGTACTTCTCCAGGGACTGGTCTCTTTTGATAACATGTCCAAAGTATGTGAGATGAAAGTCTTGCCATCCTTGCTTCTAAGAAGCATTCTGGTTGTACTTCTTCCAAGACAGATTTGTTCATTCTTCTGGCAGTCCATGGTATATTCAATATTCTTTGCCAAAGGCAGGCCGTATTTCAAAGGCGTCAATTCTTCTTCTTCGGTCTTCCTTACTCATTGTCTTGCTTTCACATGCATATGAGGTGATTGAAAACACCTTGGCTTGGGTCAGGAGCACGTTAGTCCTTAAAGGAAACTAACTGAACTGAAACCTTTGCTGTCAAGTTGATTCTGACTCATAGAGACCCCATAGGACAGTGTAGACTGCCCCACAGGATTTCCCAGGAGTGGCTGGTGATTTGAACTGCCGATCTTTTGGTTAGCAGCCAAGTTCTTAACCACTGGAAACTAGGAGTGGGTAAATCAGGTCAAAAGGAGGGTGGAGGCAAAATAAAAAGATGAAGGACAGATTTGGAAAAAAAGAGAAATAAGGCACGGTATGGGCAAAGTATGGAGTTGGTTCAGGGACAAATCTAAAAGGATCGGATTTAAGCTACGTAATCTATTTGCCCAGAACATTCTTGAAGGCTCAGCTTAAATGATTTTGAATTCTTTTCACTGGAATCACTTTCTCCTTTAACTTCCATAGTACTTTTATTGCATTTATCATATCACATCTTTTTCAACTGGCTTTAAATAGTCTGTTCCTTCTAAATTATTAACTACTTAATAGCAGCTGTGGTATAGTAGAAAGAGCAACTGAATCAGAGTCAGAAGACCTGGGTATAAGTCTCAACTTTAGGACTTATCATCTATGTCATCGTGGGCAAGTTATTGAAGGTGTCTGGCTCTCAGTATTCTCATCCACAAAATGGGGATAATACCATTTACCACCCTAAGGCAATCTGATACATATAAAAGGTATATAAAATGGTACAAAGTGAGCATTCAACAAATAAAATCTTTTATCTGCTGAGCTTACTATGTGTTATGAACTGCTCTAGGTGTCCAATATGTACGCCATCACAATTCTTTGCAGCTCTATTAATACATTAAATAAAATAACATAACATTTTACAAATGAGAAGGAAAAAAAGCTACAATCGGTTAAATAACTTACCCAAGATAATAATGTTAGTTAAATAGCAGAACCAGTACTCAAATCCAGGTCTGTTTCTAAAACCAACAGTCTCCACTGGGCCACCTTGTCTCCCCACGGCTCACATGGACTTCTAATACATACCAAAAACCAAATCTGTTGCCATCAAGTCAATTCTGACTCACAGCAACCCTACAGGACAGAGTAGAACTGCCTCAACAGGGTTTCCAAGGAATGCCTGGTGGATCTCAACTGCCGACCTTTTGGTTAGCAGCCCTAGCTCTTAACCACTGTGCCACCAGGGTTTCTAACACACAGTAGCCTTGAAGTCACTTTTAATCTAAGCTAATCTGGGCCGATGTTGGAGCAAGGGACCTACAAAAGTGTTCCCTTGTTTGTCTCAAAGGCTACCTAGTCTATTCTGATTTATAAACAAATTTTCATATACTTTGCACAAGGAAATTTCCTAAGCAAGAGTGTGTGTGTGTGCAATGCATTAACAGGAAAAGCGATATTTTATTCTTAACATTTTACAGGACCCCTGATTTAACTAACATTCACACAGACTGGTTAAGAGGTATGTCAGGGAAGAAGGAACTGTTTTCAGTTTTTGCCATTAAGTTTTAGAGTTCCTCAGAAGTACTTGAGTTTTTAAAAAGATCATAGAAACCTTGGGAAGAAAGCTATGATTTGGCTTTCCAAGAAAAAAAGCTGATAAATCCATTCAAGTACTTCCAGTTATGATCCCACTGATGACAAGCTGAGGAACTTCTTTGTAGAAAAGATATACCATCTTTCACTTTAAAGCAATAATAAAAAAATGATGAATCATTTAGATCAGTAAATTATTTTGTGTCCACGTTTTCTCTTTGTGGCGGTATGGGATGGTGGTGGTGTTGGGGGACATTACGGAGACCAGAGTTGCAAAAGAACTGCAAAGTCAGTTCCCTGATCCTACTATCACCTTCAGGTAAGGCCCTTACATAAATACCTTACTTCTCCAATAAAATAAAAGGCTGTTTATTTCTTGCCCTTTATCTGATACTACACTTTCACTTTAAGTACAAACGCGGATGAAAGAGAAACAACAAAACACCCCGAAGGATCGGCAAAATAATTCGGGTTGCCCCAGGGAAATCAGGGAGAGAGAAGAGAAGAGCCCCCCTCCCTTCCCACCTCCCTCGGGACACACTTACCCTCCCTCCCGAACTCCCCACCAGCCCCGGCGGGGCCGCCCCTGCGCCTCCTCCTTCCCTAACACGTGCTCCCCGGAACACTCACTCCGAGCTAGCCCACCCCCCGCGGAGGGCTGGGCTCGGGCGCCGACCAGCCCAATCCTCACGCGCCTTACAGCGCCGTGGCCCGACAACGTTGAGCCGCCCAATCGAGAGGGCCTCACCGCCCGTTTCCCGGAGCCCCGCCCCTCCGCAGCCGTGCCCCCGCCCGCCGGTCTCCGCCCTCCTCCTCCTCCCGTTCGCCCCGCCCCCGCCGCTCCGGAGCGGAGCCTGCGAGACGGAGAAACTGGGGCAGAAGTGAAGATGGCGGCGGCGGTGCTGGTGGCGGCGGCGGCGGCTTCTCGCCAGTGACGCGCGGTGCGGGCTCAGCTCCCTCCCCACCTCCCCCAGTCCGGACCCCGTCTGCCGCCGGGACCACACCGACCCCGCAGCCCGCCCCTCTCCCCCTCCCCAGTCGCCCCTTTCCCGACGCCCGGCTGCCGCTGGCGGCGGCGGCGGTGCCGCGGCTCGGGTCCCGGCCGCCGGCCTCGCACTCTTTGGTGCTGTCGCCGGGGGAGCGGGTGGCGTGTTGATCCGCCCTCCTGCCCGCCCCGCCGAGTCGCCGGGCCGCCGACACACGCCCGGCAGGGAGGCGGCGGCGGCCCCTGCGCATTTGCTTCCCTCCATCTGGGGACTAGGAGGCGGCGACGGCGGCAGTGGGTTTTGGGGAGGGGAAGGGGTCTCGGGGGGTGGGCGAGCGCCGGAGGGGGCAGTCCTCGGGAGGAGGACGAGAAGGAAGCACCATGACGTCCATCCATTTCGTGGTTCACCCGCTGCCGGGCACCGAGGACCAGCTCAATGACAGGTAATAGGGCCGGCGGGCGGGCGGGCGGGGGGAGGGGCGCCCTCCCCTCCCCCACGGGGCCGCGCCGGACGGGCGCCGGTGTTTACGCGCAGTCCGCCCGCCGGGGGGGTCCTCCCGGCCCCGAGCTAGGCCCCTTCCGGGCCAAACTTCTTGTCCAGTAGGATGCGGGGGGCGCGCGGTGTAGACGGGGGCCGCGGTGTAGACGGGAGAGCGCACCGCAGCCCCCGCCCTGAGCGGCCCCGTTGAACTCGGCGGAGATGGGGGGCTCCAGCTCTCGGGGTTGGGGGGGCGGGCTGTAATTACCTCCCGGCCCAGGCCCTAGGAATCCATATTAGTCAAAGTTGAATTGAGACAGACAATGCGGATGGGGGATGGTGGAGGTAAAAAGAGAGGGAAGAGGAGAAGCGCGGCGAGGGGGCCGGGGCAGGGCTGGGCTGGCTCGCCCCGGCTCCCGGGAGCTGGGTCCGGAGAGCTGGACCGGAGCTGCCAGTCCTGGGAGATCCCGGGGGGAGAAGCCGATTCCCGGCATTCGCGGGGGAGGGAGGGCGGCGAGGGAGGGAGGAAGCGCCATGATTATTGTTATTATTATTGAATTTGAGCCCCTGCAGTGAGGCTTGCCTGCCCGGGGAGGGGATGAATTCAGGCGGGCGTCGCGGGGCGGATTGCCTTTGCTCTCCCTGTCTTGAAACGGTACTGGCAGTTCATCCTTCCAGCCCCTGTGGTGCGAGCTTTTTTTGTTCCCCTTTTTATTCTAATGATAGTGTTTTCCTGAGTTGTAATTTGACAGCTGAAAACCGTGCGTAGAGTCAAAGGAAAACTCCTAGCGTTTGCAGCTCGCAATGCTGCTCTTCTTAACACGCTGTAAATTTCTAGGATGAGTTTGCTGTGGGCAGAGGAGGAATTATGATATGTATTTTTTTTTGTCTTTCATAAGAAGGCTGTTTTAGCCATGGATTCCTCCCCTTCCCTCCTCCACCGTTCCCGGCCAGTTTAGGATATTGAATTGCAGGGCCGCATGCTCACAGGGAACTGAGATAAAGCAGGAAAAGTTCCTTTACTGTTGCAAAACAGACTCAGGAGGTCGAGGGAGGCCTCCATTAAAGCATGTCTTTGAATCTAGGACTCAGATCGAATGATGGGCTAAATGTTTACAGGATCAGAAGGTAGGGCATTTAAGCCTCCCTCTCCCCCAATACTACTCTGTGTATTTCTTGTGAGTGTAATAGGCCGTCTGGTCCCAAGTTTAGAAGTTAGGTATAATTTTTGCTAAGTGACCTGGTGACATAAGTTGCATGACGCCCTGTTTGTCATGCGCTTCCTGGAGGGAGGAAGAGGCCTAACTTGCTGCTAAAATATTGGCCTTTCTTGATGTGTATAACCGCCTCAGGTCGGCCGGGCAACTTTTAAGTCCAGAAAACTGGAGGCTTGGTTTTAGCACTGGGTTGGATTTGTGTAATCTTTGCTGTAGCCATACTGTATTTAACATGCTTGTGAAACTTTTGGAGTACTTTTTGAAAATGTTAACCATTTTAAGTTGTCACATAGTTCCTTTAAATATGGAAATAACCTTCAAGTTATTTATTTTAACATTTTGTTATCTGATCCTTTGAGTTTATTTAGTGATGTTTTTAAGACTTCAACATAAGATTCTTTGTAAATTTAGAAGTAATTTTCTTTAGATTCAGGCTGGTAGTGAGGATAGCTCTACTGTCATTTATAGAACCAAGTGAGTAGTACTTGTCCTGTAACTTAGAAAATTGCACCAGGGAGGAGAGAACTAGGTCATGTTTTCTATATTAAACCCAATTTTCTGTTATGTATCAGGAATCCTGACTAGCTTACTCACTTGGCTGTGCACGCCAAAACCTATAGTACAATTGTATTGGGCACCTGGTTTATTTTTGAGCATTCCTTTTGCTTCAGCTGTCTTGAGAAATTTACATGTATCTTTCTTACAGATGCCTTTTTTTCCTCCAATATGAGTGTAAACAGTCAGCTTTGATTTTGATTCCTATAGTGTCAAGATACAATATTAAGAATGTTGAGACCATCTTGAATTTTTAATTCCATGAAATAAGGAAAAAAGACAAGTGTATTTGATTTAGGTTATAAAATCTGTGCATTAATATGACAGATACTTGAGTAAATAGAAACGTGCTGTAGGTAGAAATTTAGGTACTTGTATCTAGTAGCTGTAAAAATGTCAAGATTCGTTTTGTAAAGGCAGCATTTGAGACAGTCATGCAACTTAAGTTTTGGAATAGTAGATTTGTGCTGGGAGCTGTTGTGTCTGCCCTTCAAAAGAAAAGATCTGTTTTGCATGCCTCATGGCAGAGTTGCACAAGATCAACCTATTGCTTGAGAAAAATGCTTCCATTCATGATTGGTTTTTCTGGACCCTTTTAATGATCCAGAACGAGCAGCCCAGAAGATCTTCATCTTCAGATAAAAACTTAATCAAAGCTTATTAAGTTCTGGTAATAGAAAAGAGTGTGCTACTGTAGCTTGATTTTTGTAAGATATGTGTCTTTTGTGATAGTCATAAACTAAATGATAAATGATAGTTTTGGATGAAAAATTATAAATAGGTAGACTTTGTTCTTTACCTGAAAAGCAGTAAGATTGATGAGGCAGTATGGTACTGTAAATAAATTGCCCAGTTAAAGAAAACTGTTGAGCTGAAACCACCACCAATATTTTCTTCTCCAAATAAATTTTCTTTCTTTAAATACATACATTCTGTTAAAAGTCAAACATTTTGTTCAGTGTAATAGTCTGATGTCTTAAACATCTAAAATGTACCCAGCACAAAGAAAAACACCTGATATTTTTTCTTAATGTGTGTTCCCAAACTTCCTAATTTTATGATAGTCTGCACATACTAGGTTAAAAATCTTTAATTATTGTCCCTTGGAGGCTAGATAATGAATGAGCGAAGTTAATAATTATAGGGGGCAGTGACTAGGGCCAAGAGAAGTTCAGAGTCTAGGATGTTGATCTGGCCACATTGTGGCTTCCCCGTGGGATTACAAAGCCCCTGGTCAGAGTGGGCGGGCCCTCAGTAAATATTCATTGAGTTGAATTTAAACCGTAGGTGTTCAGATACTTTTGTGACATTTTGATTTTCTTTCTAGTGAATTTCTTGAGTTAGTGCCTTGATCTTGTCTAAAACATTGTCTCAGAGAAATAGCAAAATGATACCAAGAACATGATGTTGAGTTTGAAGGGAGAGCTGGAAGTACCTAAGAAGTCATGTAGACTGTAGTCTTCTCACTATTCAGATGAAGAAATGGGCCCAGAGAATTTACAAATTTACGCGGTGAGTTACTGGCAGATGAGGTCTACCTGATGGATCATTGGGCTTTTTTTTCTTTTGTAAAGTCCAAGGCTCTTTCCACTGTCTTATGTGGCCTGTATCCTGAAATGTTTCTGCTGTCTGAGGCATCCTTAGATGCCTTAGAGCAGCCACCTGTCTTAGAGTTTTGATTCCTTCTTCCTTTAAGCGCTTCCCTCCAGGGCTTCAGGTTGATTTGTGTCTTGATGAGGAAGCTGACCTTCTTAACCCTTTTCTATTACTAGGTTAGGCTAGCATTAAGGGAATGCAGTGACGGTATGACTTGTTGCCCCTGTCCCGAATCATTCCTCAGGATGTAGGTTGGTTATAATACAAACCAGTTCTCATTATTTGTCTGTATGTGGAATTTTCCTGTGAGCTTTGCTTTTTGGCATTGTGATGTGTTGTGTAGTCATGAACAGTCTTGATTGCATTTGTCATATGAGAAGGGTTTTTCTGTAAGGAGCTTCCCCTTGATGTTCCTTTAGGCTATAAGGTTAAATAGTATAGACAGGACTTTGCAATTTGGAAATCCCAAATCGGGGTTTGTCTCAGCCCTCATACCTATTACTGTCTGCTGGTAGGTGAGTCATTTAATTTAACCTCTTAGAGCCTCACTCCATACTCCTGTCACCCCAGTCTCTAAATTAGTACCCACCTCTAGGTTGGTGAGGAACAGTTGAGTTGTGGATGGGAAAACATCAATATTATAATGTAGGTTCTGGGGAAAATATGAGGAGTTTTTTTTTTTTTTTTTACTTTTAACCGCTGTTAAGTGTTGTCTGGTTTGCAAGTGGAAAATAACAGAAACTCAAGGAAATTGCTGTAGAATGTCCTTAGCATCGAGTGTAGAATCCAGACTCAGTCCTGGAACAGTGGTTCTCAACTGGGGATGATTTTTGCCCTGCGCCCCGCCCCCCCCGGATATTTAGCAATATCTGGAGAAATTTTTACTGTCACAGCTGGGGCATTGCTACTGGTGTCTAGGGGTCAGGGATGCTGCTAAACATCCTGCAGTGCACAGGACAGCCCTACAACAAAGAATTAGCCAGTCCAAAATGTCAGTTGCCCTGGATTATCTTGAATGCATATAGGTGTAAATATACATGGAAATGACTTTTAGGAAGAACAATTCAAGCAAGATACTTTCTTAAGTTAGTGTCAAAATGTGACTATTTACGAAGAAAAATTCAAGCAAGATACTTAGTCTTAAAATGTGACTATTTAAATTTAACTTAATTGAGATTAAATAAAATCAAAAAGTCAGTTTCCTGGTCACACTAGCCACATTTCAGATGCTCAGTAGCCACTTGTGGCTAGTGAGTACCATATTGAACAGCACAGATATGGAACACCATCACAGAACGTTCTGTAGGACAGCGTTGGCATATACAGCGCTTTTGTATTGGGTATGCCATTTAGTAAGTGCTCATTATTTTTATTAGAAAGTGTTGAGTTTTAAAAACTCAGGCATATCCTCATCCTCTTAGTAGGAGCCAGAAAATATGCCAAGATTACATGGAGCTGAACAAAGCTTGTGGTGGGTAGAGGTTTTTGTAGTTGAAAAGCTTCCTGAAATTTCAATGTGCTACACCAAAAAACACAAGTATTAGGTAGTGTGGGGTAGAGTATCACATCACCAAACCAGTGGGAAATCTCACTATTTGATTACTGAGATTGTTACTTAGAAACAGTAATATTAGCAAGGTTGTGCCCTGGTGGCACAGTGGTTAAGCACTCAGCTGCTAACAGAAGGGTTGGTGGTTCGAACCCCCCAGCCGTTCTGTGAGAGAAAGATGTGGCAGTCTGCGTTCATGGAGATGACAACCTTGGAAACCCTGTAGGGCAGTTCGCTGTGTCCCACAGGGTTGCTATGAGGAGGAATTGTCTCTGCAGCGGGTTTGGTTTTGGTGCTGGAAAAGCGCAGTGGAACTTAACTAAAGTGATAAAATGAAGTTGCTTATGGGAGTAAGATTAAAGACAGGGTATAAAATAGCCAAATAAAAAATTGAAAATCAAAACAAACAAGGGCAGATCGATATTATAAATCAAGAAACCAGTGACTAAATCATAGGCCTAGGGATAAAGAGACACTTGTGATGGAATTTACGTGGCACACTGGAGTTCAGCTGGGAATAATGGGACGAAATTAAGAAAGGTCAGAATTTTTTTCCTCTAACAATTAGGTTATTTTAGGAAATAGTCTCTAAAGGAAAGTTTAATCACTGAAGATTGTTTCGAATTACACTTCAATAAATCTTACAGGGTATGTTGAAGGGAGCAGGTTTTTTTTTTTTTTAAATTTTCATTGTGCCTTAAGTGAAAGTTGACAAATCAAGTCAGTCTCTCACACAAAAATTTATATACACCTTGCTACATACTCCCAATTGCTCTCCCCCTAATGAGACAGCCCACTCCCTCCCTCCACTCTCTCTTTTTGTGTCCATTTTGCCAGCCTCTAACCCCTCTACCCTCATCTCCCCTCCAGGGAGGAGATGCCAACATAGGCTGAAGTGTCCACCTGATCCAAGAAGCTCACTGAAGAGTTGGCTTTGGGAATGGTTCTTTTCCTGGGCCAACAGAAGGTCTGGGGGCCATGACCACACCGGGGTCCTGCTAGTCTCAGTCAGACCATTAAGTCTGGTCTTTTTATGAGAATTTGGGGTCTGCATCCCACTGCCCTCCTGCAAGGGAGCAGTTTTTTGCAAGAGGATATAGTTACGGTTTCCTGTTTTTTGTCATGTATACTTTTAAAAAAATAACTTATTTTTGTTGTTGTTGAGAATATACACAACAGAACATACACCAATTCAACAGTTTCTTCGTATATAACTCAGTGACGTTGATTACATTCTTTGAGTTTTGCAACCATTCTTACCCTCCCTTCCTGAGTTGTTTCCCTCCCTTTAATGTAAACTCAGTGTCCCCAAGTTTTCTGTCTAACCTCTTGAGTTGCTGTTGAAAGTTTGATCCCACATAGATTGTCATATATACTTCTGACTGAGAAAACAAACTCCAGTTACATTGTTTCAGTCATCTTGACACCTTGCTTTCTGATGAAATGAAAACTTTTTTCTTGAATATTATATAAGCTTATTATTATGGAAAATTGCAAACATACAAAGGTAGAGAGAATAGTGTAATGAACGCCCATGTATCTGTCATCTAACCTCAACAGTGCCAATCCATGGCTAGTCTGGTTTTATCCCTCTCATTTATTCCCCTCCATTGTGTAATTTAATTGATAAACTCTCAGTATGTATCTCAAAGATGAAACCTCAAGAAGGGGGAAAAAAAACCTAAAAACATTTTAATGTCAAAATTTAGTCTGTTCCGATTTTCCTGTTATCTCATAAATGCCTTTTTTGGATTGACTATTTTGATGACCTTACATAATTAAAACTAACTGGGTTCTAACACGTTACAAAACCAGACATCCTTAGAAGAGAAAACTTGTTGGAATTGTAGCCTTAGAAAGAGAGAGGCAGTGTCACACTGGAAATTTTAAGGTTCTTTACAGCATGACGCTGTAACTTCTCAACCTCCAGTATGATAGTGGTCTTTCTTCAGTCACTTGTAATTGTTATGTAATGATGCTAAGATGGAATTCTTGAAATTAAGTGATATTGAATGGGGCACACTGAAGAGTAACATTGAGTCATGGGAAAAGTTTACAACATACTTCTTCTAAGATGAGAGTATTGGTTGAACTTGGCTGTAAATTAAAAATTATTCTCCGGAGATCATATGTCGCTTTACTTTTTTGATAGAATCAGTGTAGTGGTAATAAACCCCTTCAAAATAAGAAGTATGGTGACTTCTTAGATAACTGTGACGTTCTGATTTTTGTCAGGATATTAAATAACGTGTAAAAAGTTGGTGTTATTTCGTGTGTAAATACACGGTACTTTAGCAGAAATGTTACCTGCTCAGTTTCCGATGCCTCATCTACCTTATTAAGTGTTTTTGACTTTATCTACTCTTACTTATTTTCTAAACCAACTTTTTGAGGTATAATTCACATACAATAAAATTCACCCATTTTAAGTGTACAGTTTGTTGAGTTTTGACAAATGTAAGCAGTTGTGTAACCACCGCCACAATCAAGATGTAGAACATTTTCACCACCTCAAAAAATTTCTTGGTGCCCCACCCCTGCCTGGCTTCAACTGTTGTGCTTTTGGCTACTGTAGTTTTGTCTTTTTTAGAATTTCATACAAATGGAATCATGTGTCGGGTTTCTTACACTTAGTATAATGTTTTTGAGATTTCATCCATGTTGTATGTAGAATGAGTAGCAGTATTTTATTATATGGATAAAAACAAGAAACCAAACCTGTTGCCATTGAGCCAATTCTGACTCATAGCGACCGTATGGTATATGGATAGGCCACTTTTTAAAATAGTCTCTTAAAAAAAAAAAAAATTCTCTAGCCGTTAGAAATTTGGATTATTTTCAAACCAAGCAAACCAGTTGCTGTCAAGTGGATTCTGACTTATCGTGACCCCGTGTATGTCAGAGTAGAACCATTCTCCATAGGGTTTTCAAGCTGATTTTTCAGAAGTAGGTGGCCAGGCCTTTCTTTCGAGATGCATCTAGGTAGATTCGAATCTCCAACCTATTGATTAGTTGCTGAGTGTGTTAACTCTTCGCACCACCCAAGGATTACTGGGTTGTTTTCAGTTTCTGCCTGTTCCCTAGTCTTTATTCAAAACAAAACAAAAAAACTTACTCGTTACAAAAAAATTTTTATAGAAAAATTGGAAAATATGGAAGAGTAAATAAAAAAGTAACAGTACCATCATTGTTAACATTTTGGCGACTTACAAGTTTATTTTTCTGTACATAGATTTTTTTGTTTGTTTTTGTAGACTCCTGATCATCCTGGGTATAATTTTATATCTTTGACATTTTTCTTGACTTTAATTTGTGACAATATTTTTCATAGTAAGAAACCACTGATACTAAAATAATTGCTTTCTTGACAGCAAATGTTCATATTAAAAAATATATACTAGTATATGAAAGGTTATATTTTAGAATTCTGTTAACTGTAATGGTGATATTCTAGAGTGATAGTTATGAAGATTATGGCAGTGTCCAGTCTACAGAACACTGCATTGAATGAATTAATAGATAGATGTTTATTCTCCTCCCCATCAGTTCAGGTCATAGTGGTATTGGAGAAAAAATGTTGAGACCCTACTAGTATTTCAAGCAGTTGGCTCTGCTCCAGCATGAATGGAGGCTGCTGTTCCAGGGTTCAGGAGATGAGGTGTTCCAGGTCTTTACATGAAATCTGCCTTACAGATAACCTGGAAATCCAAAGATGGCCTTGTATGAGTGTCTCCAAGGCCCTGTTACTTAGTGGCGTGGTGGAAATCTATCTGGGTGTTTTTCTGTAGGAGCCCACTTGATGTAATGTGAGAAGTGGAGGATGATGGGTTTTGTAAGCCTTGAGAAAAAGCTGAGTTTGGGAATAGGAAGTTGATTTGATAGAGAACGTCAAGTTAAGAAAGCAGAGAAGATATGGTGGGTTTTTTTTTAGATGTTTAGAAGATGACAACAGGGCGTTGTGTGAAAAAGGTTTTGGAGGGAGGAGTATTGGATCTGTGCATTTGGTCCCCTATTCCCTTACGTTGTATTAGCTTTGCTTCTTGGCCAAAGGCAATTTGAACTTTGTTCAGTTATGCTTTGTAACATCATTTTTGACATCTTAAAACTTACTTTAAGTTTTTAAAGGAATCATGAGTCAAGTGATTTTTCTTAAATTGCATGTAAGCCTAGTTTAAACATCTGTTGTCTTAGTATTCTTGTGTTTCTAGTGGAGTTTAAACTGGAGTCTTCAGCTCCAAGAAATCCACTGATGTTTTCTTTAAATGATTGCATTTTTTTGCTTATCAGGTATTCTGATTGTTTTGTGTATATCAGAGAATAATAGAAGGGGGAAGGAGGAAGTACTTCAGGACTACGGACAGTGCAGCTTTTTGTGTTGTGGCGCATCTTCGGGGAAGTGTAGGAACTACTTTTTCTTCATTTCTTACAGTTACCAGCAGGGGATAATCCACATTTCAGGCTTGATCCCAGCTACTTCCTCAAGCCCGTGATGAGTCCCTATTAGGATTCTCTGTCATTGCCACGGGGTTGCAGAATTAGGAATGTGGGTGTTTTCCACTGTGGAGACTGTCTGCCCGTGCTCTGTGGGTCAGAGATGACACATGGGCTGATTTTGTTGGCAGTTGCTCATCTTTCTGCTATTTATGAGGGTTGAAAGATTATGAGGAGTACATAAAACATCCATACAGCAGGCACCCCATACCTTCCCAAAATGTCTCTGGCTTCATAAAGTTATGTTGGGTAGAGGAGGCTCTAGGGCAGCTGGCATTTTGCTTTTCTTCTGCAGGGCCTCTTGACTACCCAGAGGCCCTTAGGACATGTAAGAGGCTTTTTCAGTTGACATGAAGATTGGATCTTCTTTTGGTAAATTCTTGGTGTATGTTCTGCTGTGTTCGAGCCCATTATTGCAGCCACTGTGTCAGTCCATCTCATTGAGGGGCTTCCTCTTTTTTGCTGACCCTCTACTTTACCAAGCATGATGTCCTTCTCCAAGGACTGGTCTCTCCTGATAACATGTCCAAAGCATGTGAGACAAAGTTTCGCTATCCTTGCTTCTAAGGTGCATTCTTGCTGTACTTCTACCAAGAGAGATTGTTGATTCTTCTGGCAGTCCGTGGTATATTCAATATTCTTTGCCAACGCCATAATTCAGAGGCATCAATTCTTCTTCACTCTTCCTTATTAATTGTCCAGCTTTTGTATGCATAGGAAAATACCATGGCTCGGGTCAGGTGCACCTTAGTCCTCAAGGTGACATTTTTGCTTTTTAACGCTTAAAGAGGTCTTTTGCAGTGGATTTGCCCAACGCAATGCACCTTTTGATTTCTTGACTGCCACTTCCATGGGTGTTGATTGTGGGTCCAAATAAAATGAAATCCTTGACAACTTCAATCTTTTCTGTGTTTGTCATGATGTTGCTTATTGGTCCAGTTCTGAGGATTTTTGTTTTCTTGATGATGAGATGTAATCCATTCTGAAGGCTGAGGTCCTTGATCTTAATCAGTAAGTGTTTGAAGTCCTCTTCACTTTCAGCAGGCAAGGTTGTGTCATCTGCATAACGCAGGTTGTTAATGAGTTTTCCTCCAATCCTGATGTCATAGTCCAGCTTCTCAGATTATTTGCTCAGCATACAGGTTGAACAAGTATGATGAAAAGATACACCCCTGATGCACATTTCTTCTGATTTTAAGCCATGCAGAATCCCCTTGTCCTGTTCGAATGACAGCCTCTTGGTCTGTGTGGAAGTTCCGTGTGAGCACAATTAAGTGTTCTGTAATTTCCATTTTCTGCAATGTTAGCCAAAATTTGTTATGATCCACACAGTTGAATGCCTTTGTGTAGTCAATAAAACATAGGTAGATATATTTCTGATAATCTCTGCTTTCAGCCAAGATCCGTCTGACAGTAGCAATGATATCCGTTGTTCTATGTCCTCTTCTGAATCCAGCCTGAATTTCTGGCAGTTCTGTTGGTGTACTGTTGAAACCATTTTTGAATTATCTTCAGCAGAATTTTACTTGCTTGTGATACTAATGATATTGTTCGAAGTGACCTTGAATAAATGCTGTAACTCATTTGTAAAATGAGAGTGTTGGACCTGATCACTTAGTTTTTTTCCGTTCCTGTTTCTCAGCTTTTAGGATTATGAGAGGGAAAAGAGTTTTTGTATTGTAGAATGGCTCAGAGGAAGAAAGAACTGTGAGTCTATGGTGACTGATTTCTTTTACTTTAATTTTGTTGATGACTGGAAAAAATGAACAAGGGAAGTGGGAAAATACATTTTACTCTAATTCAGTAAGTATTTTGCCAACTAAGTTGTATACACGGGGTTACAAAGGCATTTATCCTCATGGAGCTTTTAGTTTAATGGGGAGACAGACATGTAAGTAAAGAGAGAAGTGTTAATGGGTAATGCAAGTTCTAGAGAAGCAATGAGGTGGATTGATACAGTGATTGCAACAATGGGCTCAAACAAAGCAACGATTTGTTGTACATTGGGTTGCTATGAGTCTGAACCAACTTGACTGCACCTAACAACAACAGCAGGGAAGCAAGGATCTAATGATTGAACCTGGATGCCAAGGAAGGCCTTTGAAGACAGGGTTGCAGGATACGCAGAAAGGTTCATCTTCTTACTTCAGTTTTCTTGAGCCTAATGGATTTTGATTTATAGGTATCAAAGATGCTGTCAGCAACCAAAGGGTTTTCATTTGTTTTTAGTATTTGGTACTATATTGATAATCAGAATTTAATAATATTCTAGAACCCTGGCACTGTAGGACAACAGCATATGCATAGACAGTGTTTTTTTTTTTTTTGTTTGATTTTCGTTTGCAGAAGATACTGTCTAAAAAAAAAGAGATAAGAAAATATAGTGCATCAGCGTGTGCAGACAGTTTGCTCCATCCTAATGCATTCACTTAATGCTGTAAGAGTGTGGCAAGGAGGAGAGAGGGGAGACTTGACCAAGGGCCTGTGTGGAGAGTCTGCTCCTTTCTGTTCAGTCCTCGTGCACAGGCTGGGTGGGATTGACCGCGTGGCCTACTCGAATTTTGTGAGGAGCGTCGCGATAGAGCACCGCTGAAACGTGAGACCAGGTCACATCTGAGCCTTTCATTGTTACTGTCTTTGTTTAAAATACTCACTTTCATAGTGCATGGCCAGTAAATATTTCAAGATTATTTGTGGTCATGTGTGTCCATGTGATTGCCATGCGTCAAAATTGACTTGACAACAATGAATTTGGTTTTATGTTCATGTGATATAACTATTTGAATGGATAGGGAATTTTATATCATATTTAGTCTTCTGAGACCACAAGGTGAGATGAAATAGTTAAGAATACATTTCTGAATTTCGATAGATCTGCTTAATCTCTTACATTTTTATAATAAATTTTTATTTGTCGTCAGAAGGTTTGGTTTATAGTATTGGTATGCGTTATCAAATATTGCAATTTTTAATAGAATTCGAAAGACCTGATGGGGAGAGTGAGCTGTGAGAACTTGAGACACTGAATTCAGAGTGAGGAGGCTTGATCCTTTTACTAACAAGTCGTGTAATATTGGGCAAGTCATTTCCCTGCAGTGTGTCTCATCGTACTCATTTATAAGATGACAGGGTGTATTTGATGTCTGAAAGTTCATTTCAGCTTTAAATCTGTATGACTGTGGGTGTACCGATGTATGTTGGTCCGATCTGCTATTGTAAGGTTTGATTTTTATTTCCTGACTCATACCTGCTCTTCTACACTTTTTGTACTTGTTCTAATAGGCATTGAGGAGCAGTGGACAGAATTTGGGGCCCTGGTTGTGCAGTGGTTAAGAGCTCAGTCTGCTAACCGAAAGGTCAGCAGTTCAAATCTACCAGACACTCCTTGGAAACCCTGTGGGGCAGTTCTGCTCTGTCCTATAGGTTTGCTATACGTCCGAATCTACTCCATGGCAACGGGTTTTTTACAGGATGGAATATAATAGAGCTTTCTAGCTCTTGTTGCCTTGTTGGTTTAACTGAAGGGGAGCTCTTAAAAATCAGCCCAAGTCTTCTGATTGCTTCCTCGCCCCCTTTATTTTAAACTACTGAGGCAGATGCATTTAATTTGATATGAATAAATTTTGTTCAATTATATTATTGTCTTGTAATTATGATTTCCATATAAATTTAATGGGGTGAAGTCCTGGCTAGCAAAAACTTCCTTGAAGTAGTGTGTGATAAAGCAAAAGCACACTTGACAGCCTATCACCTTCCGGGGTTGGGAGTGTTTGCTCCTCTTTGATGGCTAGTGGGTTGAGACTTTTGTTCTCTTAGGGAAGGCTGCTTAGGAGGTCCTGGTACTGCCAAGGAGTTATGGGTGGTGCAGACAGTTAATGCACTTGGCTGCTAACCGAAAAGTTGGAGGTTTGAGTCCACCCAGAGGTGCCTCAGAAGAAGGGGTGGGCAGTCTACTTAAAAAAAAAAAAAATCAGCCATTGAAATTCCTATGGGGCGCAGCTCTACTTAAATTGGAATCCACTTGATGGCAACTGGTTAGTGGTTAAATACTAAAATAGTATCTCATTTAATTATTCAAATTTTTGGAAGATTGTGCTGCATGTCACTGTTCTAGTCTTGGGTGTGTGGTGGTGGAGCCTACAGTACAGTGGGAAAGGCAGACCATTACAGTGCAGTGTGATGAGTACAGTAAAAAGAAGAGTTCAGGATTCTTCACAAGAGGCACACAACCTGGTCTTGGGAAGGGGGATGACTTACTGGAAGAAGAAATAGCTAAAATGAGGATGAGGAGAGTGAGTAGGAGGTATATTGAGGGGCTGGCGCAAGTGGGGGAACTGTGTGATGCAGGAAATTCCTATTCATAGCAACTCTGTAGGACAAAGTAGAACTGCATCGTGGGGTTTCCAAGGAGCAGCTGGTAGATTTGAACTGCAGACCTTTTGGTTAGCAGCTGGGCTCTTAACTACTGCACCACCAGGAGGGCTTCAAATTTGTTGAATAGTTTCCTTGTGAAAAGGATATTCTTCAATAATGAGCTTAATATTATCATGATAAAGTAAAAGGAAATTTGATATAAAAAAAACTGGGTCATAATTTGGTGATCACTGGTTAATTCAGTTGGTTAGACTCAGAGTAATTGAACTAGTGCAGTAAAGGGTGTGAATTCCATCCCAGTTTAGGCCAGTTGCTGGGTTTCATGGCTACAAATAGCATCTCTTACCTCTGTCCAAGCTGTTTTGTGTTTGAGGATGAACAAGCTTGAATGGTTGGGAAAAACAATGCAAATTATGTGATAATATCACTGAGATGACTAAAAGTGCATTTTTCTATCTAAAAGATTAAAAAAAAAAAGTCTATGGTCTTAACCAAAAGTTTCATAAGAAGTGCTGAAAGGAAATATGACCATGTGTTTGTCTCTGGGGTTATGGATTGTTATTTTGATATGTCTCAATATGTTTCAGCATTTTATAGATTTCTATATGAGTGTACTATTTTAATAATAGAATAAATCCCTAGGAAACCGTTCTAGTTAGCCGTTCACCTAAAATAATGTGAAAAGCACTGACTAAAGAATACTGATTCATTTCCTTAAAGTTTTCTTTTTCTCCAGAAACTTCTTATAGGAAATATAATTCTTTGCATAAGACCAATTAAGGATGATTCTATGAATAGATTTATTACTTATAAAATTTTATTTTGAGCTTTGGTATTGAACAAAGCTCCATTATAAGATCATAATTTCTGACTCAAGCTTAAAGAATATTTGTTCACATCCCTGCCCCAAAGGATTGGTGTGTAATGAAAGCTTTGTGGATTTGGGTCAAGAATTTATCTTTTCCATCTTAAATTCAGAGTTCATCCGAGGAGAAAAAGATAGCTTGTAAAAAACATTGTGGTAAAATTTAAGCGACTTTTTCTCCCTAGTAAATTGATCAGAACTTTCATCTTAACTTAAATATAAGTGAAAATTCTCAGAGAGCATTTAAAAAATTTGTCTTAAACTTTCATTCATTCATGCATGCATTTATTCATTGTTAATCAACAAATATTTATTGAGGGATTCTTTTGAGCCAGACACTTGGGCTACATCAGTATGAGAGACAAAAATTCATGCCCTTGTGGATCTTAAATTCCAGTGACATTCTATTTGTATGTTAATAATTATGACATGTTTCTGAAACGTGTGGTATTGAATTTCTGTATTGCACCCATTTGAAATGCTATTTGTATAAAGAATTGTAATCAAGTGATGGGAAAAGCCCACTGAACTAACATTTCTTTGAAATAGCCATAAATGGCTTATTAAACATTCTCATTATCCATGAGGTGCTGCTTTTGAATCTTGCCCTTTGGTCACTTTGGGTTTGTGAGTGCCATCTTGGAAAGCTGGGAAGTGACGTCCTTGGGGAACTGCTCCTATAAAGATTACAGCCTAGAAAACCGTATAGGGGGGTCCACTCTGTCATGTGCAGTCTCTGTGAATTGAAAATCGACTCGGCAGCACCTAACAATAAAAACAATATGCTCAGTAATATTGAAAGATAGCACAGTGTTACTTCACTTGACTTTTTTCCTTGTCCGTATTTCATGTTGGAGCCCTGGTGGTGGAGTGGTTAAGAGCTTGACTGCTAACCAAAAGGTTGGCAGTTCTAATCTACCAGGCGCTCCTTGGAAACCCTATGGGGCAATTCTGTTCAGTCCTGTAGGGTTGCGATGAGTTGGAATCGACTTGACGGTACTGGGTTTGGTATATTTCGTGTGGCACAGTGGTTAAGACCTATGACTGCTAATTAAGAGGTCAGCAGTTCAAATCCACCAGCTGTTCCTTGGAAACCCTATGGGGGCACTTCTACTGTGTCTTATAGGGTCACTATGAGTCAGGATCAAGTCGATAGCAGCAGGTTTGGTTTTTTGGCTTATTATTTCATGTAGGAAGCCTTTCTTAAATGTTTGGTGATCCTTGACTGTGTGTGGGTGGGTATATGTATTTTTTGTGAGGTTGAGTTTTAATTTTTTCCAACAGTCTATTGTAAACATTTTCAAGCATGCAGAAAAATTGAAGGAATAAACGGCGAAATATCTGATTACCCACTTCCTAGTTCAGTAATTGTTAACATGTTGTCATATTTCCAAAATGTTTGTGTATGTATAAATAACTTCGCTGAATTGTCTGAAAGTTGCAGTTATCATGATACTTCATCCTTAAATATTTGTATAAGAATATGGACCTTCTATACAACAACCTTTCCATTTCACACCTTAGAAAATAAAAATGTTTTCTAATCATCCAGTGTATATCCACTTTTCTCCATTGTCCTCAGAATGTCTATGTATAATAGCTAGGTGTTTCCAACCAGTATTCCTTACAAGGTTCACACATTATATGTGGCTTCATCTGATGTTTACAGCATGTTCATGGAGCCATTTTTATAAAAATATTTGCAGTTTTTCCAAGGGCCACATAATCATTTAATATTCACATCATTCCATTTAGAAGTACAATTGTGCTATCATTTTTCAGTGCTCACAAACTTTTAATTGGTCTGTGTATAATATTTTCATTTTTTAGTGGTGTGTATGTGTTTTTTTTTTTTTTTTTTTATTAAGCTTCAAGTGAACGTTTACAAATCCAATCAGTCTGTCACATATAAGTTTACATACATCTCACTCCCTACTCCCACTTACTCTCCCCGTCTTGAGTCAGCCCTTTCAGTCTCTCCTTTCTTGACAATTTTGCCGGCTTCCCTCTCTCTCTATCCTCCCATCCCCCCTCCAGACAAGAGTTGCCAACACAATCTCAAGTGTACACCTGATATAATTAGCTCACTCTTCATCAGCGTCTCTCTCCCACCCGCTGACCAGTCCCTTTCATGTCTGATGAGTTGTCTTCAGGGATGGTTCCTGTCCTGTGTCAACAGAAGGTCTGGAGAGCATGACCGCCGGGATTCCTCCAGTCTCAGTCAGACCATTAAGTTTGGTCTTCTTATGAGAATTTGGGGTCTGCATCCCACTGCTCTCCTGCTCCCTCAGGGGTCCTCTGCTGAGCTCCCTGTCAGGGCAGTCATCGATTGTGGCCGGGCACCAACTAGTTCTTCTGGTCTCAGGATGATGTAGGTCTCTGGTTCATGTGGCCCTTTCTGTCTCTTGGGCTCTTAGTTGTCATGTGGGCTTGGTGTTCTTCATTTTCCTTTGTTCCAGGTGGGTTGAGACCAATTGCTGCATCTTAGATGGCTGCTTGTTAGCATTTAAGACCCCAGACGCCACATTTCAAAGTGGGATGCAGAATGATTTCATAATAGAATTATTTTGCCAATTGACTTAGAAGTCCCCGCAAACCATGTTCCCCAGACCCCCGCGCTTGCTCCGCTGAGCTTTGAAGCATTCATTTTATCCCGGAAACTTCTTTGCTTTTGGTCCAGTCCAATTGAGCTGACCTTCCATGTATTGAGTGTTGTCTTTCCCTTCACCTAAAGCAGTTCTTATCTACTGATTAATCAATAAAAAAACCCTCTCCCACCCTCCCTCCCTCCCCCCCTCGTAACCACAAAAGTATGTGTTCTTCTCAGGTTTACTATTTCTCAAGATCTTATAATAGTGGTCTTATACAATATTTGTCCTTTTGCCTCTGACTCATTTCGCTCAGCATAATGCCTTCCAGGTTCCTCCATGTTATGAAATGTTTCAGAGATTCGTCACTGTTCTTTATCGATGCGTAGTATTCCATTGTGTGAATATACCACAATTTATTTATCCATTCATCCGTTGATGGACACCTTGGTTGCTTCCAACTTTTTGCTATTGTAAACAGAGCTGCAATAAACATGGGTGTGCATATATCTGTTTGTATGAAGGCTCTTGTATCTCTAGGGTATATTCCGAGGAGTGGGATTTCTGGGTTGTATGGTAGTTCTATTTCTAACTGTTTAAGATAACGCCAGATAGATTTCCAAAGTGGTTGTACCATTTTACATTCCCACCAGCAGTGTATGAGAGTTCCAATCTCTCCGCAGCCTCTCCAACATTTATTATTTTGTGTTTTTTGGATTAATGCCAGCCTTGCTGGTGTGAGATGGAATCTCATCGTAGTTTTAATTTGCATTTCTCTAATGGCTAATGATCGAGAGCATTTTCTCATGTATCTGTTGGCTGCCTGAATATCTTCTTTAGAGAAATGTGTGTTCATATCCTTTGCCCACTTCTTGATTGGGTTGTTTGTCTTTTTGTGGTTGAGTTTTGACAGAATCATGTAGATTTTAGAGATCAGGCGCTGGTCGGAGATGTCATAGCTGAAAATTCTTTCCCAATCTGTAGGTGGTCTTTTTACTCTTTTGGTGAAGTCTTTAGATGAGCATAGGTGTTTGATTTTTAGGAGCTCCCAGTTATCGGGTTTCTCTTCATCATTTTTGGTAATGTTTTGTATTCTGTTTATACCTTGTATTAGGGCTCCTAGGGTTGTCCCAATTTTTTCTTCCATGATCTTTATCGTTTTAGTCTTTATGTTTAGGTCTTTGATCCACTTGGAGTTAGTTTTTGTGCATGGTGTGAGGTATGGGTCCTGTTTCATTTTTTTGCAAATGGATATCCAGTTATGCCAGCACCATTTGTTAAAAAGGCTGTCTTTTCCCCAGTTAATTGACACTGGTCCTTTGTCAAATATCAGCTGCTCATACGTGGATGGATCTATGTCTGGGTTCTCAATTCTGTTCCATTGGTCTATGTGTCTGTTGTTGTACCAATACCAGGCTGTTTTGACTACTGTGGCTGTATAATAGGTTCTGAAGTCAGGTAAGGTGAGGCCTCCCACTTTCTTCTTCTTTTTCAGTAGTGCTTTGCTTATCCGGGGCTTCTTTCCCTTCCATATGAAATTGGTGATTTGTTTCTCTATCCCCTTAAAATATGACATTGGAATTTGGATCGGAAGTGCGTTAAATGTATAGATGGCTTTTGGTAGAATAGACATTTTTACTATGTTAAGTCTTCCTATCCATGAGCAAGGTATGTTTTTCCACTTAAGTATGTCCTTTTGAATTTCTTGTAGTAGAGCTTTGTAGTTTTCTTTGTATAGGTCTTTTACATCCTTGGTAAGATTTATTCCTAAGTATCTTATCTTCTTGGGGGCTACTGTGAATGGTATTGATTTGGTTATTTCCTCTTCGGTGTTCTTTTTGTTGATGTAGAGGAATCCAAGTGATTTTTGTATGTTTATTTTATAACCTGAGACTCTGCCAAACTCTTCTATTAGTTTCAGTAGTTTTCTGGAGGATTCCTTAGGGTTTTCTGTGTATATAATCATGTCATCTGCAAATAGTGATAACTTTACTTCTTCCTTGCCAATCCGGATACCTTTTATTTCTTTGTCTAGCCTGATTGCCCTGGCTAAGACTTCCAACACGATGTTGAATAAGAGCGGTGATAAAGGGCATCCTTGTCTGGTTCCCGTTCTCAAGGGAAATGCTTTCAGGTTCTCTCCATTTAGAGTGATATTGGCCGTTGGCTTTGCATAGATGCCCTTTATTATGTTGAGGAATTTTCCTTCAATTCCTATTTTGGTAAGAGTTTTTATCATAAATGGGTGTTGGACTTTGTCAAATGCCTTTTCTGCATCAATTGATAAGATCATGTGGTTTTTGTCTTTTATTTTATTTATGTGATGGATTACATTAATGGTTTTTCTGATATTAAACCAGCCTTGCATACCTGGTATAAATCCCACTTGATCAGGGTGAATTATTTTTTTGATGTGTTGTTGGATTCTATTGGCTAGAATTTTGTTGAGGATTTTTGCATCAATGTTCATGAGGGATATAGGTCTATAATTTTCTTTTTTTGTAATGTCTTTACCTGGTTTTGGTATCAGGGAGATGGTGGCTTCATAGAATGAGTTGGGTAGTATTCCGTCATTTTCTATGCTTTGGAATACCTTTAGTAGTAGTGGTGTTAACTCTTCTCTGAAAATTTGGTAGAACTCTGCAGTGAAGCCGTCCGGGCCAGGACTTTTTTTTGTTGGGAGTTTTTTGATTACCGTTTCAATCTCTTTTTTTGTTATGGGTCTATTTAGTTGTTCTGCTTCTGAATGTGTTAGTTTAGGTAGGTAGTGTTTTTCAAGGAATTCATCCATTTCTTCTAGGTTTTCAAATTTGTTAGAGTACAATTTTTCATAATAATCTGAAATGATTCTTTTAATTTCATTTGGTTCTGTTGTGATGTGGTCCTTCTCATTTCTTATTCGGGTTATTTGTTTCCTTTCCTGTATTTCTTTAGTCAGTCTAGCCAATGGTTTATCAATTTTGTTAATTTTTTCAAAGAACCAGCTTTTGGCTTTGTTAATTCTTTCAATTGTTTTTCTGTTCTCTAATTCATTTAGTTCAGCTCTAATTTTTATTATTTGTTTTCTTCTGGTGCCTGATGGATTCTTTTGTTGCTCACTTTCTATTTGTTCAAGTTGTAGGGACAGTTCTCTGATTTTGGCTCTTTCTTCTTTTTGTATGTGTGCATTTATTGATATAAATTGACCTCTGAGCACTGCTTTTGCTGTGTCCCAGAGGTTTTGATAGGAAGTATTTTCATTCTCGTTGCTTTCTATGAATTTCCTTATTCCCTCCTTGATGTCTTCTATAACCCAGTCTTTTTTCAGGAGGGTATTGTTCATTTTCCAAGTATTTGATTTCTTTTCCCTCGTTCTTCTGTTATTGATCTCTAGTTTTATTGCCTTGTGGTCTGAGAAGATGCTTTGTAATATTTCGATGTTTTGGACTCTGCAAAGGTTTGTTTTATGACCTAATATGTGGTCTATTCTAGAGAATGTTCCATGTGCGCTAGAAAAAAAAGTATATTTTGCAGCAGTTGGGTGGAGAGTTCTGTATAAGTCAATGAGGTCAAGTTGGTTGATTGTTGTAATTAGATCTTCCGTGTCTCTGTTGAGCTTCTTACTGGATGTCCTGTCCTTCTCCGAAAGGGGTGTGTTGAAGTCTCCTACTATAATTGTGGAGGTATCTATCTCGCTTTTCAGTTCTGTTAAAATTTGATTTATATATCTTGCAGCCCTGTCATTGGGTGCGTAAATATTTAATATGGTTATGTCTTCCTGATCAATTGTCCCTTTTATCATTATATAGTGTCCTTCTTTATCCTTTGTGGTGGATTTAAGTCTAAAGTCTATTTTGTCAGAAATTAATATTGCTACTCCTCTTCTTTTTTGCTTATTGTTTGCTTGATATACTTTTTTCCATCCTTTGAGTTTTAGTTTGTTTGTGTCTCTAAGTCTAAGGTGTGTCTCTTGTAGGCAGCATATAGATGGATCGTGTTTCTTTATCCAGTCTGTGACTCTCTGTCTCTTTATTGGTGCATTTAGTCCATTTACATTCAGGGTAATTATAGATAAATAAGTTTTTAGTGCTGTCATTTTGATGCCTTTTTATGTGTGTTGTTGACAATTTCATTTTTCCACATACTTTTTTGTGCTGAGGCGTTTTTCTTAGTAAATTGTGAGATCCTCACTTTCATAGTGTTTGACTTTATGTTAGTTGAGTCGTTACGTTTTTCTTGGTTTTTGTCTTGAGTTATAGAGTTGTTATACCTTTTTGTGGTTACCTCATTATATACCCCTATTTTTCTAAGTAAAAACCTAACTTGTATTGTTCTATATCGCCTTGTATCACTCTCCATATGGCAGTTCAATGCCTCCTGTATTTAGTCCCTCTTTTTGATTATTGTGATCTTTTACCTATTGACTTCCATGATTCCCTGTTATGTGTATTTTTTTTTAATTAATCTTAATTTGTTTGTTTTTGTGATTTCCCTATTTGAGTTGATATCAGGACGTTCTGTTTTGTGACCTTGTGTTGTGCTGATATCTGATATTATTGGTTCTCTGACCAAACAATATCCTTTAGTATTTCTTGTAGCTTTGGTTTGGTTTTTGCAAATTCTCTAAACTTGTGTTTGTCTGTAAATATCTTAATTTCGCCTTCATATTTCAGAGAGAGTTTTGCTGGATATATGATCCTTGGTTGGCAGTTTTTCTCCTTCAGTGTTCTGTATATGTCGTCCCATTCCCTTCTTGCCTGCATGGTTTCTGCTGAGTAGTCAGAACATATTCTTATTGATTCTCCCTTGAAGGAAACCTTTCTTTTCTCCCTGGCTGCTTTTAAAATTTTCTGTTTATCTTTGGTTTTGGTGAGTTTGATGATAATATGTCTTGGTGTTTTTCTTTTTGGATCAATCTTAAATGGGGTTCGATGAGCATCTTGGATAGATATCCTTTCGTCTTTCATGATGTCAGGGAAGTTTTCTGTCAGAAGTTCTTCAACTATTTTCTCTGTGTTTTCTGTCCCCCCTCCCTGTTCTGGGACTCCAATCACCCGCAAATTATCCTTCTTGATAGAGTCCCACATGATTCTTAGGGTTTCTTCATTTTTTTTAATTCTTTTATCTGATTTTTTTTCAGCTATGTTGGTGTTGATTCCCTGGTCCTCCAGATGTCCCAGTCTGCATTCTAATTGCTCGAGTCTGCTCCTCTGACTTCCTAGTGTGTTGTCTAATTCTGTTATTTTATTGTTAATCTTTTGGATTTCTACATGTTGTCTCTCTATGGATTCTTGCAACTTATTAATTTTTCCAGTATGTTCTTGAATAATCTTTTTGAGTTCTTCAACAGTTTTATCAGTGTGTTCCTTGGCTTTTTCTGCAGATATCCTAATTTCATTTGTGATATCATTAAGCATTCTGTAAATTAGTTTTTTATATTCTGTATCTGATAATTCCAAAATTGTATCTTCATTTGGGAAAGATTTTGATTCTTTTGTTTGGGGAGTTGGAGAAGCTGTCACGGTCTGCTTCTTTAAGTGGTTTGATATGGATTGTTGTCTCCGAGCCATCACTGGGAAACTAGTTTTTCCAGAAAATCCGCTAAAAAAAAACTGCAGTCAGATCCCTATCAGAGTTCTCCCTCTGGCTCAGGCTATTCAGATGTTAATGAAGCCGCCTGGGGAGGGTGGGGGAGGGAACAGAGAGATAGGAGAGTAGCACCTCAGAATATAGCCAGAGTTGCTTGTCTTGCTTGGAATGACTATTATATCTGAGATTCCCGCGGGCGCGTCGCCTATGTGTGCTGTCTGTGTGGAGATTGCCCCCGGGGGGTCTGGCCCGCTGGAGTCACGGTCAGATCCTCCGCTTCCAGCCCCACGCCCAGCGTCAAGGCTCCCCTACTGGGACGGTGCACTCTCGACTCCAAAATCAGTCGCTGCCTCCCGGGGACTTCTCGTCCCTCCAGCCGCGTGGCCGTGCCGCCCCCGTGAACCAGGTGGGCCCCCTCCCGGGGTTAGTTCAGATGGGTGGAGTAGCTCCCCGTGCTTGTGCCGCGACCGAGTGTCCCGGCTGGAACGCTGTTCTCCCCGCTCCAATACCAGTCGCTGCCTCCCGGGGACTTCTCCTACCGGCTGCGTCCCACGCCGCCCGCGCGACCCGGATGGTCACCTTCCCGGGGTTAGTTCAGGGGGTGGAGCAACTCTCCGTGTTTATGGCGTACCTGCGTGCAGTCCAAATCCCTGTGGGACGGTTCCCCGGCTCGGATGCTGCTCTTTCTGCTCCAAGATCAGTCACTGCCTCCCGGGGACTTCTCCTAACGGCTGCGTCCCACGCCGCCCGTGGAACCGGCTAGTCCCCCTCCCGGGGTTAGTTCAGGGGGGTGGAGCAGGTCTCTGTGCTTGTGCCGTACCTGACTGGTACGCTGGCTCCAGGCTCTGGAAACAATCGCTGCTTCCCCGTATTAGTTCGTTCTCCGTCTCTAAATCTGTGTTTGTTGTTCAGGGTTCGTAGATTGTTATGTATGTGATCGATTCACTTGTTTTTCCGTGTCTTTGTTGTAAGAGGGATCCGAGGTAGCGTCTGCCTAGTCCGCCATCTTGGCTCCGCCTCCTCGTGTATGTGTTTTGATGAATTTTCCAGATGTCATGATTGGATTACATTGTATTGTCAGACAATATCCTAGGGTCAGCAATACCTGCCAACCTCTTGGTTAGCATCCATAGCTGTTAACCACTACGCCACCAGGGTTTCCCCTTGGAAACCCAGTGGGGCAGTTTTACTCTGTCCTTTAGGGTTGCTATGGATTGGTATCAACTCATCGGCAACGAGTTTGTTTTTTTGGTAGGATGGCTAAAAAAAAAAAAGGAACTAAATGTTGGGGAGGATATGGGGAAATTGGAACTTTTATCCATTGCTGGTTGGTAATGCAAAATAGTACAGTCGTGGAAGACAATGTGGTGGTTCCTCAGCAGACTAAAAATAGAACTACCATGTGATCCAGCTATTCCACTCCTAGCTATATACCCAAAAGACTTTAAAGCAGAGACTCAAAAAGAGACTTGTAAATCAGTGTTCATTGCAGCACAATTCACAATAGCCAAAAGGTAGAAACAACCTAAATGCCCATCAGTAGACGGACTGGATAAACAAAATATGGTACATACATACAGTGGAATACTACTCAACCATTAGCAGAAATGAAATCTTGATACATGCTGTAGTATAGATGGAGCTGGAAAACATTATACTGTGTGAAATAAGCCAATCACAAAAATATTGTATAACCTCACTTACATAAAAAACAAGAAAAGGCAAATGTACAGAGACTAAAGTTTATTCGTGGTTACCAGGGGCAGGAGGGAAGGGGAAAAGGGGGATTAACGGTGATGGAAAAAAAAAATCACATTAAGGGCAGCTGCACAGCTGACAATTGCAATTGCTGCCAGTAAGTTGTACACCTGTGAAAAGCTGAATTGGCAAAAGTTGTGTGATAGGTATATTTACAATGATGACAAAAAAAAAAAAAGTTACTGCTGAGGCTCCTTATGTGCAGCCAAACACCTAATGGAATTTGGTTCCTTGGCTTGAAGGTTTAGGGTTGTGGTTTCATGGGATGTACCAGTTAATTGACCTGATAATGTGTTCAGTGCTTCTATTCTACCTCCTAGTTCATTGTGTAGTGCCTGGGGTCTTAAAAGCTTACAGGTGGCCATCCAGGGCACAACAGTTGGCCTCCATTCACCTGGAGCAATAGAGGAAGAGTCAGGAATAGGAGGAGGATATGGAATGTGTGCCTGATTGCCTCCGTGAGACCGGAAGAACTGGGTGGTGCCCAGGTACCATTACTGAACATTTTGATCAAAGATTGCATGGGAGAATTCTGATCAAAAGGGGCAAAATACAGAACAGAATTTTAAATTTTAATGGACTCCAGATTTTCTGGGGCCATGGAGGGTAGATAGAATCCTGGAAACTATTGTCCTGAGATAATCTTTAAACCTTAAACCAAATATATCTCCTGAAGTCATCTTAAAACCATAGTTTAACTAAACTAGTTAAAAAAGACCTGCCTTGAGCATTATGCTCTTTTAAGAACAATCTATATGGAATCAAATTGACAATAGCACCTCAAAGTATTAGATAGGATCCTTAGGGGGCAGTGAGTTTATGTTAATGAGGGAAGAACAACTCAGAAAAGAAGGGTGAGAATGGTGGCACAACTCAAAGAATGTAATGTTACTAAGTTGGAAACTGTTGAATTGATGTATGTTTTGGTGTGTATATTTTGCAACAACAACAAAATTAGGAAAAAACAAAAAAGAGTAAAACAAAACTTGGAAGTGACAGCCCGAGTTGTAGACTTGTTAAACTTGTCAGGGATTTTTGGGAACCATTTTTATAAGAAGAGGTAAGTAGTTGGTGAAGGTTTTGGCCTTGTCAGCCTTTGCTTCCTTATGCAGTCTGTAATTGCTGGGATGAGGAAATGAGACCACTCTGTCAGTATTTGTTACCTGGTGTGATACACGGGAGAGTGGGCCTGTCATTGTTGTGTTAGTTATTAGGGTGTATAGAAATGTGTTTTTTTTTGGTTGATGTTAAGACTACCTTTTATTTTCAGCAAAGATTTACTATCCAGACAAGTCTAAGGTTAAACAGATTTCTGAAAAAGATACTTGAGATGTTTAAGGAAGTTCACAGGTATACATAATATAAAGCAGTTTTTTTTTTTAAAACCCAGTACAATTAAAGGAATTTGGTAAGAAAGACCTCAAAGATGAAGCAAGTCAAGCTTTTTTTAATACCAGCAGAACCAAGACCAAAGAAACTGTTGAGGTTTTGTTTGACCATCATTCTGGTTTTCTATTGCTGTGTAACAAATCACCCAACTATAATGGTGTAAAACAACAATCATTTATTGTTGTCTCATGATTCTGGGGTTGACTGGGCTCTGTAGGTGGTTCTTTAGATTTCTTACGCACTTGCAGCTAGATTTTAGCTGGAGCCATCTAGAAGTCTTCTTCACTCACATGTTTGGCACCTGGTCTGTGAAGAAGACTCAAATAGCTTGGAGCTGGAACACCTGGGATTCGGCAGGCACCTCTATCTATATGTGGTCTCTCCTCTCCAGCATGGAGCTTTTAACATAGTACATGGCAGCTCAAAGCTCCAAAGGCATGTGTCCTAAGAAAGAGAGAGCCAGGTCTGGCATGGCTTTTTTGACCTAGCCTTAGAAGTCATGCAGTGTCATTCTCTTCTGTAGAAGCAAGTCATAAGGCCAGCCCATAATCAAGGGGAAGAGAATTAGACTCTGCCTGTTGTTGGGAGGGGCCTCAAAGAATTTATGGATTTCTTTTTTTAAACTACCATGACCATTCAAAAAGATGATAAACAAAGATGATAAACTAATAGTAGTAAAGTATAATTATTTAGAAAGAGACTTGGGCACTATGAAAGTTAAAAAAAAATTGATACCATGTGCTTGAAAACAGAAATAGTGAAAACTTGGCATTTATGGCATTGGATGTAATAATGCATTTTGTGAAAGTAGTAACTACTGATGAACATACTATTGCCAGACAGAAGTAATGAGCTTGATAGTCCAACAATTTAACATCACAGAGGCCCCCCTGCGAAAGCATCTAGGTCAGAATCATGAAGGAAGTCAATGTAATTGTGTTTCTTTGACATCACTGGTATTGCTCATATGCTCAGGTGGTTAACTGGGCAACTTATTTAGGAAATGTGAAGCATTTGATATATTCCGAGACGTAAAAATTGAAATGTGGACTAGTGATTAGTTCTTTACTGTGACTGTGTGCAGATGCAGGCTGTACTTCCTGTGGAATAGTATTTTCTTTGGACAAGAACTATCAGCTTCATCATCCATTTGATTCATCAGCTTTAGGACTGAATGTTTCTATTTCCAGAAATCACATCTGCCCTGAAATGACTAGGTTTTACTGCTCCTGAGTATGTTTATTCAGTAATCATTTGCATGCCTGCAGTGTGCCAGGCATGGGAATGTAGGGCATTCAAAAGAAACCTTAAAGCCAGTTCCAAAAGGGGAGTTCCAGAGATCTTTTGGGCAGGACATTATTGTTGAAATAAATGTGTGGCTTACCAGTATGATTAATAAGAAGAAGACATATATTTACATGTAAAGCTTATTTAGAAAGAGGCCTTATTATTTCATATCCTTGCTTAAGGGGGAATTTTGGTATTATTTGTAGCCAATTTTAAAGAGGTAATTAGCCATGCATATTATTTTTCTTGGTGTTTTACAGTTTTTATTAAATAGAACATGTGATGAATTTGGGGGATCTTGTATCAATGTGTAAAAGATTGACCCTGTATTTATTTTGTACAGTACTTTTTGTTGTCTTGTCTGTCTCTAATCAAAAGAGTCGTGAATGACCATTGGAAAAGGATAGAAAATCTAGAGGCAGCTTGGCACAGTGGAAAGAACGTTGGGGGGAACACAGGTGATCTCAGTTCTAGCAATGATTGTGGTTCTGTCTTGTAATTTTAGTTCAGTGGCTTTATTTCTCTAAGCCTTACTGTTGTCATTAAAAAATGAGGAGACGGGACTAGACTAATGGACTACCCAGGTCTGAAGTTCAGATCTAGAAAAAGTTAGAAGTCCTGGATGGTAAAGTTTGTAGGAGGTGTCAGCGAAGTGTTGAATTAAGTAGAATCATTTTTTTGGCTTTCTAGAAGCCAAGACAAAAACCAGTGACTGAAGAATTGCAGTGCTTATTATGTTGTATCAAAGAGAAACATTTTCTTAATTTTGCTCTGAGATAAATTTTTAGTGACTATTCATTACGTTAGAGATATTGAAAAACTCAATGGACAGTGAGTTTTATAATTGGTACTAAAGTTTTCTTCATGTCACTATGCTGAGCTCTGGTAAAAACTGAAGTTAAGATAAACCGAAACCAAAACTGGTTGCTGTCAAGTCAGCTCTGACTCATGGTGACCCTGTGTGCTTCTGAGTAGAACTGTTCTCCATGGGGTTTTCAGTAGATGATTTTTCTGAAGTAGATCGCCAGGCTTTTCTTCAGAGGCACCTCTGGGTGGACTCGAACCTACTGAGTGTTACCTGTTTTTGTCACCCAGGGACTCCAAAGTTATAATAATGTTACAGTTTTGTGGAGGGAATTGAGGGTGGGAATTGAGGTGTGTAACTTTCTGGATAAGAATTATGTAATGTTTAGAGGGTGATCCTGTAAATTGGGAGGGTTTGGTCACTTTAAAAATTATTTTTATTGTTATATCTTTACTATGTATCAACATTGTGTTTGCCAAACATTAACTCATCTCACAATACCCTGGCAGCACTGTTGGGGAGGAAATTCAAGATTAAGGAGACTAAGCGTGATTGCTGGGCAGCATAGCTGCTGAGTCCTGGGTCTCTGAGACAGGCCTTCAGCCATTAAGTCCCATCAGCAGGCTCTGCTGCTGAGGCATCTATGGGTACCTTTATGTGATCTGAAGTTTTAAAAATGTATAGATAAAAATAAAATGTTATAGTTTAAAGGACAGTGTTTTAGCCTTTAAAAGCAGTACCTTAACTGTTACCTTATGGCTATATGAATACTTTTTTTGTTTCAAAATATCAGTCCATTTGCAGAAGATGGGATCATCTCATGTATCTTTTCATTTCTTCCCTTTGCTTGGGGTTTGATGGAAGAGAGAGGACCATATATAAAGTGACAGATAGCCTCCATGCTGCACTGAGTGTTGAGATTAGGAGCATTGTTTATTTCTGGAGCCAACAGCTATTAAGTGTTAAGCTCTTGCTGTTCTCTCCATTCTTACATGCATGAGATGGTCGACTAGGGGACACATTGCAATCATTACCATAGTGACATTAATTTTTTTTTAATCCTTTATGTACTATTTGCATGGGAAAGGTTGTGAACAGTTGCTCTTTGGTTTTGTATAACTTTCTGGTATCTTTAGTCAATCTATGCAGTACCTATTATACTAAATATCCAGATGTGCAAAAAGTTGAGTCACAGACCTTATTCTTAAGGAGCTTACTATATAGTTGCAAAAATAAAGTAGAAATGTAAAAAAGTACAATAGAAGTATCAGATAACAGTTCAAGGCAGTAAATGACTAATTGTAAAATAGAATGGACTGATGAGAAGTTCTGGAGGAGGTCAAAAAGAGGAAGTGGACCATGTTGCTAGTAGGTCTATATGTGAAAATTACTCCTGTTTTTTGTAAGTACGCCAGTTGTCCATACCCAGTGTGATTTGTCTGTGTTTCTCTCTTTAGCTTGTACATTTCCTGTAATCTCTGCTTATGTATCAGTGGGTCTTGGCTGCGGCCCTGTTGTTTACTCTCAGGAGACACTTGAAGCCTGCTAGTGGTATTGCTCTAGCAATGCAATAACCCTGTATTATCCACCTGAAAAGGAGTATATCAGGATATGCAGGCTTAATAACATTAAACTAGACTCATTCTTGACTCGAAATTTAATTTTTGGAGGCCCCCATTGGTCTTCAGGCATGATAAAAGTTCTTCAAAACTCATTGTAATCGGTCTTGTGTTTTATTACCTTCTTGAAATGTTTTCAACCTTACTTTCCTTTACATCTGGTGAGGGGAAGGGAGAAAAGTTTTACTACATTTTCCTATTCTTTAGGTTCCTTCAGAGCATTCAAGTTCTTCTATACAGCCTTCATTTTGTATGATTTTATACCCACAAAAGGTAGCAAAGTGGAAGGATTGTCAGATCTGTGTCCTTCATATCTCGGATCCTTTTGTTAGAGATACCTGTATCTGCGATTTCGTCTTCCCTGTTGTTTTTGTTATATCAGCTGTCTTTAAATGGTCTACTTTGATATTTGTTCAGCTTTATTTGAAGAGATATTTTGATTCCTAAAAGAATAATTCTCTGATCACAGGAGGGTGGTATTCAATTGTCTCTGATATTTGTTCCTTATTTTTTTTTTTTTTTTTAAATATTTATTGCTTGGTTCTTTTCAGATTTGATGTCCAGGCTCACCTTTATTCTAAAGTACTTCAGGCCAGAAGAGGAACTGGCAATCAGAATATAGCTGGGCTGATGACAGTCATGTTCATTGCACCAAGACTTTTTTTAAGCAAACATATATCAAACATGTATTACGTACTTGGCACTGAGTCAGTACTATAAAGAATAAAAATGAACCCAACAGAACCTAAGCCCTTGTGGACAGGGAAGGCAGTGAAGAAGAAGGAAGGAGAGACAGAGGAGACCAATTACTGCCACTAGAATTTCTCTTCGTGCTGCCATTTAATTTTTCTGTTCGTCATTATTGAATGGAGTTGGGTCGTATTCCTTGTCTGATAAGCCTTAGAAATCAATGAGAAAACACATTTTATAAACTAATCGTATAACTGGACAAAGTATTAAATATTTCAGGTATAAGCTCAGCTCTCTACACCCCCACAGCTCTTTAACCCTCTCTCCTAGTTCGTTCCTTCTCACAGTTCCCAAAAAGGTGTCGTGTGATTCTAAGTGGGGTTTTTAGTTGCTGTTGAGTCAGCCCCAACTCATGGCAATTTTATGTGTAACAGAATGAAATGTTGCCCAATCCTGCATCATCCTCATGGTTGCTGGCATGTTTGAGTCCATCGTCGTGGCTATCCATCTCATTGAGGGTTTCCCTTGTTTTTGCTCATCCTCCACGTTACCAAACATGATGTCCTTCTCTAATGATTGGTCTTTCCTGATGATGTGTCCAAAGTAAATGAGCCAAAGTCTCTCCATCCTCATTTCTAAAGATAATTCTGGTTGTATCTCTTCTAAGACTGACTCGTTCATTTTTCTGGCAGTCCACAGTATGTTCAGTATTCTTCATCAGTACCACGGTTTGAACACAGTGGTCTTAGATAGGTGGGCTTTTATATCTCTGCTGTTTGAGATACATTAGGGACAATGAAAAGCCAACAGATAGTGCAACTGAGGTGCTGAGAGCCACAAACAATGTGAAAATAAGCAGAAAGCATTTCACTTCACAGATGGGACAAATTCCCATTCCGTGCTAGGAATAGAAGTCTAAGAGTAGAGAAGGAAAAGCCCCAAATGTTACTTTTTGTGGAAAGAAAGAAGTCTTGCCCTCAGCTTGTCAGGATGCTTATTTATCTGTGTTGGAATTGACATGATGGCAACGGGTTTGGTTTATTTTGTGAAAACTGTTACCAAAAAAAAAAAAAAAAAAATCAGCTGTTTCCCAAAACAGTTTTACTTTGGGGCGGGGGGGAAGGGGTTGTGAAAGACTCGAGTCATCTTAAGAGGACAGAGATTTCAGAAGTATTTCAGTGTTGCTGTGGTCTAAACCTGTGCATCTCATTTCTTCATCAAAATCCCATTTGAGGCTTTTACCTGGCAGGTACTATTGATAGTGAGGGCCAGAGGTGTAGGTGAGGAGAAAAGGGTCCTTCTGCCATGAATGGTACACAGTGGAAGGGAAATAGCTGTTAAAATCCATGTGTACCTTCTGTACCTTCTCATCATAAAGATTACACCCTGGATTTGGCCATAATGGGTGACAGCTAGTTTTGGCTGCAGGTGGTTCCACAGGAATCTGCTAGAAACAGGGTTCTGAAGAGTTCAGGGAAAGGGAGATGTCCAAAGGCCAGCTGGCCAGGGGAAAACGGTACCTGGAGCAACATTTGTCATTAAGAGGATTTCTCCCCAAAGCCACATTTTTATTTCATGTTTGAAGGTCCTCGTAATCTGGGCAGACACCAGAGGCGGAAGGCTGAAGCAGGTTTGCACTTGTAGACCCTACTATTGGACAATTTGCATTTCTCATAGAACTGGAAGGGTAATCAGTCAGATGAGTGGTCCCCTCAAAACCATATCTCTTGGAGAAGGATAAGCAACCATTCAGTGACCTCTGCTGGGGAGTATTAGAAATTAAAGGTCCACTGTAACTAGCAGGCAACTGAACACCTTCCTAAAATAAAAAAGACCGAATTAAAGGTAAACTTTCCCAGCTTTGTGTTTACCTGGAAAAGACTTCGTCTCTGAACTCGCCTTCAGTTTCAGATAGGTGGAGGAAGACACCATGTGCACTTTTTTCATTGCTCTTCTTGCCTCTGCTTCTACTTTGGTTTCTGATTTTGCATGATCATGTTCTGCCTTTGACTGGAAAAAGATGAAGGGTCTCTTGTGCCTTCAGAAGTTAGTGAAGGAAGCCCCCATGGCCTCAGCAGGGAATTAGCTTCAGAGGCCCATCACGGTTGGGACAGCATTTCCTCTGCTGCTTCTGCCAGGCTTCGTCACAGATAGCAGGGTGCAGCTACACCAGCACTTGTGGCTGTGTATCACCATGCCCAGGCAGGCTTCTTGAGGATGCAGGAGTTGAGGTGGTTGGTGTTACACATGACCCAAAACTGGTACCTGTGTGTGCTGCTGCACTCTGAGCTATAGCTGTGCTTTGTGTAGGAATCTGGCCACTCCTGGAACCAGTTGGTTTTTTTTTTTCACATTCTGTGGCAGTTTCATATAATTAGCATCCAGTTTAATATCTCCTTGTCCTCAGAATCAGCATTGTCTGGTTCCTAAAGGATTTCGTCTGTTCATCTCCCTGCAGAGATGTTTGGGAATTTTGCTCTCAAAAGCTTTAATATGATCAAGATGAGCCCACTCATGCAGCTTAGATAGGGAGACTGTTTTCTGATGCTGATCCATGGGCAACATTGGACTCAGAGGGTCACCCTCTGCCTCAAACCACTTTTTCACTCCTGGTATTTGTTCTTGCAGTTGTATTTTGTCTAGCAGACTGCTCTTGTACCGTCTACCGTTAAGATAACTTGAAAGAAAAATAAATATTTTTAAATATTAGAATTCTCCCTTTGGCTTCCCAAAGTGTTTTGGAGAACTTTAACTTTTTTAGTTGTATAAAAGCCAGACATTTTTTTCTTCAGTAGATAAATCATCATAAATGCTTTTAGTTGAATATCCCCCCCCTGCCTTTTTTTTTTTGAAATGATGAATTCAAACATTCGCTAAGACCTGTTTTAAAGTCTTGACTCCTCTGAAGCCCTGGCTCTCGGTGAATCTTCTAAGCCAAAGTGACTTCTACCTTCTTTTAGTGATTTTTGCTGATAGCACTCGTTTTGGCACCTGCTTTAGTGCTTTATTTTTAATTTGTTTTTCTCTCTGTATGTATATCCTTCTTATAAGTAGATAGTCAGCTATGTGAGATGTGTGGATTGAATCAGTGCTACTCAGCTTTCCTTTTGTTCCCCAGGCTTCCTGAGGGGTAGAATACATAGTCTTCTCCCTGGCTAACAATTTTAGATATGCTCCCAAGGATGTAGAAAATTCCCTCCAGGTGGTTCTGCTAGTCTCTCCCCCTCTCCACTGTGTTTTAATAGTGCATTTTATTTCCCATAGTACTTAACACCAGGCCTCATACTGTGGGAGTTCAGGAAGTATTTATGGATTGAATCAGACCCTTGGCAGGTGTGGTATGATGGAAGAAGAGAGGTCTGGAGAGACTGTTTTGTCCCCTATTCTCCCTCCCTCCTCTTAATTGTGTAATTAGAGGTAGATCACTTAACTTCTGTAGTCCTCTGTTTTCTCAAATGTAAAACAAGGGGACTATTTATCCAGAACTCAGTATTAAATGAAAAAAACCTATATGTGTTTCCCTGAGATTAAAAAAAATGTTAATATTGAAACAAGTGCAGTTCTCTGCTGGTGCCAGTTTCTAATAAAGTTTTCACAGTCTGTGGTTAGTGAGAATTTTTTTTTATTTCGTATCATGACTTTCCTGGAGCTCTGGTGGCACAGTGACTATGTGCTTGACTGCTAACCTCAAGGTTGGCAGTTCAAATCCATCAGTCGCTCTGCAGCAGAAACATGCGGCAGTCTTTCCATAAGATTGCCTCTTCATCTTTGTTTCTGTGAAATACTGGTAATAGTAGTTACTGGGTTTTCTTTTTTTTTAAATTTGGCAAAATGAAAAGTTGGCAACCTTATGTTTGTCCTTATAATTTGAAGAAAATTTTACTAATCTGTTAAATTGAGAAGTCAGAGGTACATGCTTTATTGCTTAAAAAAAACCTACTGCACCCCAGTTGGGGGACAAGTTTCTGTATACTTATTTGCTAGATCAAACGTATTAATATTTCTTCTCAAAATTTCTATCTTTACCAATATTTTGTCTGCTGGAACTATCAGTTTCTGGTGGAAGTATGTTAAATCTTTCATTGGAGTGTAGACTTGACAGTTTCTCAGATAGCTGATTTTGCTTGCTCTGTTTTTGAGTCTGTGGTGGTAGGAGGAAGCCCTGCTGGTGCAGTGGTTAAAAGCTCAGCTGCTAACCAAAAGGTCGGCAGTTCACATCTGTCAACTGCTCCTTGGAAGTCCTATAGGGCAGTTCTACTCTGTCCTGTAGGGTTGCTATGAGTCAGAATCGACTTGATGGCAAAGAATTTGGTGTTAGGAGCATTCAAGTTCATGAATGTTAAATATTCATGGTGAAACTTTTATTGTTATGGTGCCCTTCTGTATTCCTATTAATGTTTTTTTCCCCCCTCCAGTCTAATAATCTCTGACTTTTTATATGTGAGGATAATATATTTGAATAGATTTATTTCTGCTGTCCGAATTCCATATTTTCTGATTTTTTAATTTTTCTTCTGTTGGATTACTAGTTTTCTGCATTCCCTGCTCTCTCTTTTGTCTTCTCTGTTGATTTGGAAGCAATTAATTGTATTTCTATTCTTTTAGTGGTTACCATTAAACATTTCAGCTACCAACTTTTCTAACAAAGCTCTGGTCCCCATTCTGTCACTGGGGAGCACTTTTAGCTTCATTTCCCACCTGTGGAGATGTTTGTCTTGCAATTGATCTTAGCATTTTTTTTTTAAACAGTTGTTTTTCACAACTATGTAAAGTCATGCGTTCTTTAACATCCATGATACATTCTGTGAAATAGGACATTATGTGATTCGGACGTTTTGTGAACACTGTATTATTTGCTGGGGTAAATAACCTGCCTCTACAATTTACCGTACCATTATATGCCTGGCAGTGCAGTCACTTTGTATACAGGAGACATGTGATGTGTGTGGGTAGCTGCTGTGTTTGCTACATCTGGTTACATCCACTACATCCTGTTCTCCAATTGGAATTTCTGAACTCTGCTATAACCTTAGGGGACCATGGACGTATATGCGGTTGGATGTTGCCTGGACAGACGTTATGCGGTACGTGATTGTATTCAGAAGGTTTTCCAGGGTGGATTCACTATACCGTCTCTGCTCCAGCCGTTCTTCTACCAGAGCTGGTGTGCATACTGCATATAATTGTAAATATTTGTTGGTTAATAAATATTTTTTACATTTTTCACCTTTCTGTTAGTTTTAGTTTAATTTGCTCTCCTTTTATTAATATTAGAAGGAAAGGGCAGAAAGAGGAGAGAAAGGACCACGCAAACATGTGGAACGGCCTTTTCACTGACTCTCCACATCTGGTCTGTGGGGCTTTCAGTGTTAAGAGAAGGAGATGTAGAGAATTTAGTTGGGGGTAAAACAATTGTAAGGTTCTGTTGTGAGTTGACAATATTTACTAATGGTATTTTCCATGTAGGCTGGCTATTTTGTTAGGTTTGTCATCTGTTTTGCTTTGTAAACACTAAAAGCATTATACAAATGCCGGTTATATTTTGGGAAACAGGAGAAGTATACGTATGTTGTAGCTATGACGATGGTGACTGAGTTTCGTAAGCATTCCTGTTGTGCTAACCTCGTGGTTGCTAGGACAGGTCTGAGACAGTGGCGATTATGCAGAGCACTGGACTGGGGATCAGTTTAGCATTTGGATATGTCCCCATTTACACCTCACCCCGTTTTTCCTTTTTAGAAAGGTGAAGTTAGTTATGAAGAGAGGACGTAGCTGATTAAACCAAAACTTCTTAATTCCTGGGGCTGCAAGATCTGAGAACATAGAAGTGTATCTCTCTGACTAGTAAATGATTTCCAGGCATTAAAAAAAAAAGGTGACTGAGTTTCGTAAGCATTCCTGTTGTGCTAACCTCGTGGTTGCTAGGTCAGGTCTGAGACAGTGGCGATTATGCAGAGCACTGGGCTGGGGGTCAGTTTAGCATTTGGATATGTCCCCATTTACACCTCACCCCGTTTTTCCTTTTTAGGAAGGTGAAGTTAGTTATGAAGAGAGGGACATAGCTGATTAAACCAAAACTTCTTAATTCCTGGGGCTGCAAGATCTGAGAACATAGAAGTGTATCTCTCTGACTAGTAAATGATTTCCAGGCATTAAAAAAAAAAAAGAGGTGGGGGAAAGCTAGTACTTTGTGGGAAGATAATTAGGGATTGCAAGATTGTTAGGCAGATCTTTATAATCTTCCCCACTGTTAACTCACCAACTGTCATATCCCCACAATACCTAAAATCACTTAAGGTTTTTTTCGTTTTTAATGTGGTTTTCATTGCTGTGGCTGTGAGATGAGAGCGAGGACTGAGATGGGATGGGATGAGAGCCTTTTGACCAGTTATGTCAGTCCGTAAATCAGGGCCTGCCTTTTGAGTTAATGTATATTGAGCTGAGTATTTACTCTAAAACAAATAATTGGAAGCATGTGTTTGTGGATTCCCGAAGGTCAAAATATGGGAGCTAGGCCTTAGCTGTGGTAGCTCTGTTGCCATTCAGAGACATTTGTGCTCATTTGTGCTCCACAGTGGTAAAAGAGACAGGGATCTGGTAGAGCCCCTTAAATTTGGCTCTGCTGGTTTGTAGTTTTAATGATACTTGTTTTACTCCTCAGTGCAGTTCTCTGAATTATATTTGAAGGCAAGCTTTCTGAGTTACAGACTCAATTTTAAGTAGGTACAGATTTCAAAGAGGCCATTTCACACAGCTGATTAGCATGTTTTCAATATCAAGTGAGGTTATCCAGTGGCGTGTTGTAGAACTTACTTGATTAGTCTGACTTGAGGGGAATAAAGACTCCCAGCAAGGACTGTGTATAGTGTAGAAGGAAAATGATACTGAAATCTATTGTTATCACCTAAAAGTGGATCCTTTTTTTTTTTTCCTGCTCAGTTAACTGAATAAAAAATGCCTGTCATCTTATTCAAATTTTAAAAATCACCTGTTATAGATGTTTTGCCATTTTAAACAAGATAATTTTAGGCAGAGCGGGATAGTTTATGGTACCTCTTTTTTTTTTTTTTTTTTTAAATACTTTAACTTGGTTAAACAATAAGAAAATTGAGATATCATTTTTGTTTAGATAAAAAGACAGGAAGGCAGTTTGTCACTGTTGAGCTTACTTTTCGAAGAGGCTTTCTATGTTCTAGATGCTCTCTGGGGTCTTGGGCTAAAGAGATGAGTAAGACATTGTCTCTACATCAGGGAGCTTAGATCCCAAACCGGGGTCCTCTGGTTCCCCCAAGATTTTGCTAGAAAAAGTGACCCTGAAGAGTGTTCCATGTTCAACTTCAGTTTAGGAAACATGAGATTAAGCATAGTTGAGCAGATTATTTAATTGTCAGACTTAGTAGTAGAGCCTTTAATAGAAGCATGTGAATTGTGAATTCCTATGAGGGGGCTATACTAAACAACATTTCCAAACTTGAAATAGTATGCTTATTAATACCTCCCTAAATGGAATACTAGGGTGGTACAATGGTTAAGCGCTTGGCTGCTGTCTTAGTTATCTAGTACTGCTCTAACAGAAATACCACAAGTGGATGGTTTTAGCAATGAGAAGTTTATTTTCTCATAGTCTACTAGGCTAGAAGTCCGAATTTAGGGTGCCAGCGCCAGGGGAATGCTTTCTGTCATTGTCGGCTCTGGAGGAAGTCTTTGTCATCAGCCTTCCCTTGGTTGAGGAGCTTCTCAGGTGCAGGGACCCCAGGTCCAAAGGAAGTGCTCTGCTTCTGGCATTGCTTTCTTGGTGGTATGAGGTCCCAATGTCTCTCTGCTCCTGTCTCTCTTTTATATCTCAAAGAGATTGGCTTAAGACACTAATCTTTTAGATCTCGTCAATATAACTGCCGCTAATCCATCTCATTAACCATCATAGTGATAGGATTTACAACACATCGGAAAATCACATCAGATGACAGAATGGTGGACAGTCACACAATACTGGGAATCGTGGCCTAGCCAAATTGATACACATATTTTTCAGGGACATAGTTCAACCCATGACAGCTATTAACCAAAAGGTCAGTGGTTTGAACACACCAGCCACTCTGTAGGACAAAAGACCTAGTGATCTTCTCCCGTAAAGATTATAGCCTGTGGGACAGTTCTACTCTGTCCTGTAGGATTGCTGTGAGTCACAATCAGCTGGTCAGCACACAACAACAACAAACAGAATATTAATTGCATGTTAAATTAATATTAATTGCGTATTAAATTCTTACGTGTATTTGTGGTATTTGAGAATAGTGATTTCCAAACCTAGCTGATCATCAGAATCACCTTGGGTGCTTAAGGAAAAAAAAAAAATTGAGTTGGAATACATTTGTGTGGTTTCAAATCCATAAAGTATAAATTGGCATACAGTAAAAAGTCTCCCTGCTCTGTCCCCAAGCCTTCTACTTCACTTCCTCATAGGTGACTAATGTTACTCCTTTCAGAGATGCATGTGCTAGAAAATAAGTACACATATTCTCTTCCAATTTTTCACAATGGTGGCACACTGTACACAGTTTTGCAGCTTGTTTTTTTTTCCCCCACTCAGGATATCTTAGAGTTCTTTCCATATAAACACATAGTGTCTTCATCCTTTTTATGGCTCTATGGATGTATCATAATTTATTTAGTCAGAATACAAATCACTGGACTTTGTATCTGGAGATATGGAGGTATGGAGATATGGTAGCCACTTTTGGCAGAAGTGAGAGTAACCCATTGCCGTGGAGTCAGTTTCGACTTACAGCGACCCTATAGGACAGAGTAGAACTGCCCTCTCGGGTTTCCAAGGAGCGGATAGTGGATTTGAACTGTCGACGTTTTGGTTAGCAGATGAGCTCTTAACCATTACATAGATGCTAAATATCTACCCATCGTCACCCAGTGGCAGAGCTGGGACTCAAAACTCAGGGCTTCTTTCAGGTATCTAGGTGTGTGACCCAACCAAAAATGAAACCTGTTGCTATTGATTCAGTTCCAACTCATAATGACCCTCTAGGACAGAGTGGAACTGTCCCATAGGGTTTCCTAGGCTGTAATCTTTATGGAAGCAGACTGCCACATCTTTCTCCTGTGGAGCAGCTGGTGGGCTCGGCTAGCAGCCGAGTGCTTTATGCACTGCGTCACCAGAGTTCCTCCCAGGGTATGACCGGGCTGGTGCTAATTTTTTCTTTTCGTGGCTATGCTGATTGGCCAGATGAGACAAAACCAACGAAAAATTAGTATGTTTTTATATACAGTTATTACTATTTAGGTGCAGCATTAAATGTTAAAGCCAAAAAACCAAACCCATTGCCTTCCAGTTGATTCCGACTCATAGCAACCTTGTAGGATGGGGTAGAGCTTCCCCATAGAGTTTCAAAGGAGTAGCTGGTAGATTCAAACTACTGACATTTTAGATTAGTAGCTGTAGCTCTTAACCACTACGCCACCAGGGTTTCCACATTAAATGTCAAGATATTTTATTGTGTCACCTGCGAATAGAAGACTTCCAGGGATTGGACTTTGTGTAGTTCGCATTTTAAGACACTTAGCCAGCTAGACTTACGTTATCAATTTAAGGCACTTAAGCAGGCAGGCCGCACACAAGTGGACATTCTATCAGTAATTTTGTTTCCTGATGAGACCTCCTTTCTTCTTACTTGTGCTTTCAGCTTCCTCTTGTTCCATTCAGCATATTTTCCTAACGCTAACCCAGATTAAAATGCAGAGGAAGGAGAAGGAAAAGGAGAAAGAAGACTGCCCTCTAAGTGGAAGGGAAGTGGGAGACTATAAAGTACTGTGTGATTTTTCTGTCAGTTTGGTAAACTCTTTCTCTGGGATAATTCCCAAAGAAAGAATTTAAAAAATTCTGCATATTAGTGCATCTTCATTTGAATTAGGGTCTAACCTCATAGGGAGATTACTTCATAGGACAACATTCCTTTGGTATGTTTTAAAAATCTAGTCTTGTAACTTTGATTACATAGGAGAACATCTAAAAATCTCTAAAAATGTCTGTCAGAAGAAAGAAAAGGCTGTGAATCCACTATTTTCAGGCAGTGTAGGGTTTAGAGCCGAGACATCTGAATGCCTATTCATTCAGCCACCGATTCATCTGGTAGATGGTTACTCTGTCAGGTGCTGTGGATTTAGAGATTAATAAACGTAGTTCTGCCTTCAGCGAGCTTGCCGGGCAGTGAAGGAGACAAATATTTCATCAAACAAATAAGTAATAATTGTTACAGTATAAGGAGTGCTATGCAGGAAATATGCATCAGCTATTATTGGAACTCAGAGAAGTGCCTAGTTTAGCCTATAGTGGAGGGTGAGCTAAGGTTTCCCACATTTGCTCTTTGAGCCTTGCCTTGAAGGCTTAGTAGCCAGGTGTGGAGAAGGTGGCAGTGGGGTATGGTTATTCTAGGCTGAGGGAATAGGTGTATAAAAAAAAATAAGAGCATTGTGAGTATGATTTAGTTAGGGAATTGTGAGACTATGGGGATGCCTCTGAAACAGTGAGAGGAGATGAGAATAAAAATGTAAGGGCAAGAAGAGAAGAGATCTCTTTGTGAAATAAAAACCTATGTACAAGAGCCAAAGAGTTAGAGAGTGTGCCTACAGATTTCTGGTTCCAGGAATTCTCAGACATAGCCGACATTCCCTGGGTCCTCAGGCTCCTACCAGATCGCAGGACTCAAATTGGGCCCTGTTTACTTTGGCTACCAGTTCAAGTCAAAACTTGGCTGCAAAGCAGCAATGTAGCAGGCTATCCAAGGATGAAAAATATAGTTTAATAATAATGATAATGGCTGCCATTCATTGAGCACTTAAGTTCCTGGCTCTTTCCAAGACATCTTATAAAATAATCTTTAATCCTTATAGCGATACTACAAGACAAATGGTTTTATCTCTGCTTAACAGATCAAGAAATCGAGGCTCTGGGCGATTAAAGCAAGCTCATCCCAGGTTACAGGGCCAGTTAATGGTAGGGGTGGGATCTCTCTCTCCCAGATTTGTTGACACCACAGCTCAGTTCTTTTCCCTTTCTACTGTGCTGCCGCCAACAAGACACCAGATGCAGTTTCTGATGCTGGTGGGATGGCAGCTCAGGAATGTAAAATGACCATTTCAAAGGCAGTAAAACTGTGATTTCATCTTTGATGTTTAAGGGCAACAAAAAACCGTCACAGTAGTGCTTGTTTAGAGAATCTCTCTGGAATCTAATGGCATCAAGACCCTGGGTCAGGAATATAACCTTCTTAATTGTCTTGTTTCTATGGAAAAATCAGATTTCATTATAAGTGTTGTATTTCAGAGTATAGTTCTGAGGACTGGATAACTTGCCAAATGCCATGTTTGTGTTATGAAAGTGCATCAGTTATCTCATGAGACATTTGATTTGTATGCAGAGTTAAAATTGGGCTTGTAACGATTTGAATACATTATCTGCATTTGGCAGATACTTTAATAAATGAATTTACAGGTATTCAGAGTGTGGATATGGCGAAAGGGTGAAGAAAGCCAAATATTTTCTCTTGAAATTTTGCTTGGGTGTAACATGTTTGGGTGGGAGCTCTAAAGAGTCTTCCTGTCTTTTTTGTTAGCACAGTTCAATTCTTGTTTATATGGATGGTCTTACCATTAAGAAAATGAAATTAGATGAGACAGGACTTACGAAATTGTTAAGAATTAATGTCTAAAGGCCTAATTTTTATCTTTTCCCCCAATTTTCTTCTTTTCCGTTTGGCATGTGTATTCTTTCCCTTTTCCTGTTTTGAATGGACCGGAAAATTACATAGTGGGTTTTGCTTTAAAGGAAAGTGACTCATTTTCTTGTATTCAGCATTTAGTTTCTTACAGACCTGTTCATCTTTCAAATGGCACAGTGGTTTAGGATTTGGTCTCCTTTCCATTTATTAGTAAAAAAAATGTTACTTATGACATTGTATAGGAGTTTTTAACCAGAATATTTTAAAGAAATTACCTGTAAGTATAATGCCATATTTCTGTATCATAGTTTGCAGAGCATTTCTTATGAATTTTCTCAGTTTTATAGAAATCTGTCAGTTTCAGCTAAAAATCATTTTGGGGAAAATAGTTATGATGTTCACATTTAAAAAATTTTTGTATTACTTTAGTAAATTTACAGTATTTGTTTAGAAACTTCTTTTTGGTCTTGAATGTGTCTTGAAAATGAATGTCCTGTATCATTTACTTAAGGTGAAGTAAACAGATTATATAAGCTGGCATTTGTCATCTTCACCGTATTAAGCATGAAGTATGTATAAGTCCTGTCTATAACCAGTCATTCAAGAGGCTGACACATGGATTTTTCTCTCTACAAAAGCTGTTTTTTGGTTTGATCTGGGGTTGTGTACTGTAAGAGTAAAGCCGTATGTTCGCTACCTGTTGTTTTGGAGGGTTGACAGTAAGAGCAAAACCAGGCTGCTATTTTAGAAGTCATTGAGCCTAATTTAAAGAAATAAACTGTGGTTAACATTTGTGGCTGAGCAAGGTTATCAGGCACCAGTGTAAAAGCTGATAATTTGAATTATTAGACTATACTGAGATTACGCCTCACCAAGGAAATAGGTTTTTTTTAGAGGGTAGGAGGTTTTTTTAGGAGGAGTAATCCCTTTACCTTCTCAAACTCAGTCCTATAGAGGTGAGGGAGATTAGGGCCCTTCTAGCCACCATGAAGGAGTACAAGCTCTGTTGCTAGATCTGAGTTTTCAGGAGAAGGTGAGATTTTATGTGAAATCTTCCAATTTTAAAACTTGGCTGAGAATTTAAAAAAAGATTAAAATACCACGAGACTCAAAGTACATCTGTAGGCTGGCAGTTTGTTCCGCTCCATACCCCTGTTCCCCTCCACCCCATCTCCCCATTTTAGTAGCTTTTGCATGTAAATCTTTAAGAGGTTCTTTTGATACTGCACCCCCAACCACATTGAAAATCAGTAGTGAGTGAATGGTAGACTCTTAGTGCCTCACAAGAGTTTAATACTATCAGGGATGCCATTACACTATCATGCCATGCCATTTATACATGAACAGAATCATGCATGGGTAAAAGATTTATTCAAAGTGTGAGGTAGACCCCCCCCCCCCAAAAAAAACAAACAGACAAACAAACTTGTAGCTGTCAAGTTGATTCGGACTCATACTAACCGTAGGGTTGGAGACCTGCCCCATATGGTTTCCTAGGCTGTAAACCTTTACAGAAGCAGACATCTCTCTCCCGCGGAACTGCTTGTGGGTCCAAATTGTCAACCCACCAACCTTGCAGCAGCCAAGCATATAACCACTGTGCTGCCAGGCTCTTGGCAAGATAGACCAGTGAGTTTTAATGTAACAGTATGAAAAATTCATTCATAGTGTTTCAGATTCCACATTGCAACCAACCTGAATCTATTGTTTGTCAAGTTTTGATGAATCAAAGAATATCCACAATTTAAGAAGTATTTTGAAAGTGTGTAATGAAGAGGTTATCTTGGTTGAACTTCATTTTAGTAAGAAAAATGGACAATTATCATTTCTTTTCAACATCAGTTTAGTATTGGGTTCATCCTTAGAAGTTAGGATGGCAAGACTTTGTCTCATGTACTTTGGACATTTTACCAGGAGGGACTAGTACCTAGAGAAGGACATCATGCTTGGTAAAGTACACGGTCAAGGAAAAAGGGGAAGATCCTCAACGAGATGAATCGACACAGTGTCTGTAGCAGTGGGCTCAAACATAGCAATGATTGTGAGGATGATACAGGACTGGGCCATGTTTTGTACTGTTGTACATAGTGTCACTATGAGTCAGAACTGTCTCGATGACACCTGACAACAACACTTTAGAATAGAACACAGCAACAGTTTTAGGGAGTGATCTATGGACCCTGGGGATCCCTGAGACCCTTTCAGGGGCTACATGAGGACAAAACTATCTTTACAGTAATACTGAGACTTTGTCTTTTTTGCTGTTTTGACGTTTGCGCTGATGGCTCAAAAGCCATGGTAGGCGGTAAGACTGCTAGTGCTTTTAGCACAGATCAAGGCAGTGATATAAAACTGTACTAATAGTCATTGTATTATTCACTTTCTCCCACTTAGAGGAAAAAAAAAGGCTGTTTCACTTAACAGTGGCCTTGGAAGCAGTAAAAATTACCAAATTTATTAAATATTTACCTTTGAGTATATGTCTATAATATTCACTGTGATAAACTGAGGAGAACAGTGGTTGTCTTGAGAAAAAGCACTTCTGAGGTTGTTTTAGTTATCAGTTGAACTAGGCACCTAGTTCATAGAGCACCATTTTTACTTGAGTGACTGACAGACAAACCCTGGTTAGACTTGGGTATTTGACAGACATTTTCTCTAAAATGAACAAAGTGAGCCTCTCACTTTAAAGAAAATAACTGAAGCTGTTTGTTGTCAATGAGAGAAATTAGAACTTTCAAGCAAAAATTAGAATTTTAGAACATCTGTATCTACCACTGTGAACTTGATGCTGTAGTGACATTAGTGAATGTCATTTTGAAGATGTGCATAAATGAGTAACAAATGACTGATGCAGACTGTTACAGAACCATGCATAGGTAAAAGATTGACACAGAGTTCATTGATAGGTTTCAGATTCCACATACCACCAGCTTTTAAGAAGCTATCACTTGTCAAGTTTTGGTGTAGCATCAAAGAAGAATATCTGCAGTTTTCAGGAAGGAGTACTTTTGGTAACCGAATTATTTTCTGATAATATTTTAGGCACACATTCTTTGTTTTGTTAGTACCATGTGTTTTCATTAATGAAAGCACGCTGAATCGTTTGTTGAGTGTGTCTGAGTTTTTGGTAGGTAATATGGATTTTTTTTTTCTTGCCTCCTCCCACAAACCTACTCTTAGTGTACTTAGTGGTATATATGGTGTATGGTAATGGTACCACAGAGTCCCCACCAGGTCTCCTGTTACATACATGTTTACCTAATAAAAAATTTCAAAATTTCTATTTTTTCTACCAAAAATTTAGATGCTTCATACAATACCCTATAAAATCAGTTATTGACAGCACACGTTCATTTCTTCATTTTCAAACAGTCATAAAGGCCCCTCCCTTGAGGTACCAGGTACTATCAGCTGTACAGTAGCTTCCCAGTAAGCCTCAGAGGTTGAAAAAGTACATAGTCACTATATGTGCTATCAAGCACAAAAAGGGTTAAAATATTTCCCCCTTTTCCAACAACTTATCTAGGTGGGACTAGATTTTCTTCATATACTTCAACTAAAACAACATAGTGTGACAGATTGAATGTAGAAGCAGATTTGAGTGTCAGGCTGTCTTTTAAGCCTGATAATAAAGTGATTGACAAAACATAAAACACAGTCCCTGTATCAAAAATATTTTTGGGAAAATAGTTATTTTTCCTAAGAAGGTAATTTATGTCAATATGTAATAAAGACTTTTTGGGGGTCCTCAATAATTCTTTCATTCTTTTTTTTTTTTTTTATCATACATAAGGTTGCTACAAGTTGGGGCTGACTTAACAGCAACTAACAACAACAACAGTAATTCTTAAGAGTGTAAAGTGGTTCTGAGACCAGAACATTTGAGAGAATCCTTAGAGTATATTAATGAGGGAGTGGAGAAAGAAGACTGTTGGGGTGGTGAAAATGCATATTTGTGGGCCCCATAACCAGAGATTCTGATTTACCTTTCCTGTAGGAGGTACAGAGCCCTGGTGGCACAGTGGTTAAGAGCTCAGCTGCTAACCAAAGAGTTGGCAGTTCAAATCCACCAAATGCTCTTTGGAAACCCTACTGGGGGCAGTTCTGTTCTGTCCTATAGGGTCCCTGTGAGTTGGAATCCATTCAACGGCAATGGGTTTGGTTTTCGGTTACAGGAGGTACAGAGAAATAAACTAATCATCTCTGCTTTCTTGACTCCCAAAATATTTTGTTTTATTTTGGTAATATTTTAAATTCACGTTTGGTTATTACAGTAACCATTGGTTCCTTAATGTTAAACTTAATAATTTTTTTTGTGGTCAGCTGTGACATGAGAAAAACGAAGAACAAAATAGGGAGTTTTTAACACAGCTAAATTTATATTTATTAAAGATTAAGGTCTTCTTACATTTTTTCGGTGTGAAAATGAGGTATAGTGATTTTTTTGTGTGTGTGTATCCTTGTCGGAAAAAAAAATCATACTACTTATTTCATTATTGTGTACCACCCCATTTATTGCTCTGTAAAATTCCATAGTTGGGGAAATAATGATCGGGGTAAATTTAGGTACAAACAAAATGGATTTCAAAAATGTGGCCAAAAACTGAAAACTTGAAAGTCAAATTTCAGACATTGTGTGAGAGGGTTTTCGTGATGACAGGAGATGAAGAGATCATCCCGAATATGCTAGTACTTATTCATTGAGCAGAGGCAACGCAGAAGGCCACTGTGACTCTTCACAACAATGTGACCCACACACCTATCAGTCATCTCAGTGGAGTATGTGTGGGGTTGGGGGAGGGGTGTGTGTGTGAGAGAGAGAGAGAGAAAGAGAGCTTGAGATTAGAAGGCATCCCTTTTTTCCCTAGGACTATAGGAAGAATCCTTGCATCCCTGGCCTTGGGGGTCAAAGTAGCTACTAATCTTTAAATTACAGAGTTGAGTGGGTAGGGGAAAGATTTTCTCCCTTTCGCACACAAATGAATCCGCAGTCACCATAAGGAGAACACCCAGTTGGCCCCTCTGTTTTTACTCACGCCTCCCTAAAGGAAATTGATTTGCTCCAAGAGTGTGAGAAGGGATTTGGGGTTGGATACCGTGTAGGCTGGATTGAACGAACTAACGCCAGGCTCTCAGTTTGTTGGTAGGGGGTGAGGGTGTGCCTGCTAAATGCTGGGACAAGTAAATGACCATTTCAAAATGCCCTCTGTAACTCTGCCTGAAGCCTAGCCTGGCAGTTGCAGAGGCTGGCAGGTGGGACCACCATATATGATAGATTGAAATTATTGAGCAGTTATAATGTGACTGGTTGTCATGTGAAGAAGCAGTTGAGAAATGGCAGTGAATATAGTATGGTGTGGTAGTTGTATTTTAAAAAAGTGCGTCAAAGTTGAGGACTGATTGCTTACACTTAAGAAAAGTGCATGATGATATAATGGAAAGACCATGTTCTGTGGTTAAAGATGGGTTTGACTCTGTTCCTACCATCTATCTGGTAACATAGCAGTTGTTTCCTCCACCCCCCCCAAGAAAAAAAAAAAAAACCTCTTGAAGTTTGAGGTAGTTGTTTTAGGATTTAAGATTCAGAGGATTTACCTTTGGAAAAATGCCAGAAATACTCCTGGAGTATATCATTTTTTCTACCAGAGACTATCCAGGCATAGATTTTTAATGTACTCATTTGTGTCTTGGCAATACCTGCCTTCTCTGACATTGATGACAAGAGGTGAGCTTCGAGACGTTTCCTGTGGAATTCTGTGATTTCGTATTGCAAGTAACCTTTACTAACTGTTGGTTCTTTGTGTGGTTTATTAAGCCCTTCATTCCAAAATAAAATTATATAGGTATGTAAAAGTTTTATTCCATGAATAGATGACTGGCGGTTGGGCTTTTTGCTAATATTGTTACTGGATAAGTGGTAAGTTATTAAATGCTTTCTCCATGTTAACTGGTTTGCATGCAAAAGTTATACAGGCACTAGCCTAAAAGAAATTTGTATATTCACACTTTTTGTGTTTATTCTTAACTTTAATTTGAAATGGAAGACCCAGGGAGTTGGTTTTGTTGACATGAAAATTAGTAACTTTTAATGCCTCTGAGATGGGTTGTGTACAAGTAACACTGTACATTTTTTCACAGTCAGAACTGTATCCAAAGAGGTGGGGGGCGGTGAGGAGAGACTTGGCATGTTTTATCCTGTCTTTGCTTAGAGTCTGTGAAGACAGAGAATTCAGACGGAAACACAGATGACTAGAATGTAGACAGTGAAAGTCATGCATGAGACAGAAGTTGTAGACTTCTGCAGGAAGAAAATCAGGGCTACCAGGTAAAGTTCATGGAGAAGGTAATATTTGGGCTGGGCCTGAAACAGGTAGGAATGAGACTGGAGGAAATGTACTGCTAACAGCTTGTCACTTTCCATCTTTACAACCATTGCCAGTAAGCATAGAACGTGGCTAGGTGTGTACTTGTTTTACAATTCTATATATGTGGAAACCATCATCTGGTAGATGATAGGATCAGGAATATCATTCTGTCCTGGAGAATTGAAGCTTTTTGTGAATCTAAGTATACCTAAAGTTCCATTGTTTTTGTAATTCAGTAAGATCCTTCAGTTTTAGTCCAGTTTAAGTATTTGTGTCTGAGCATGCAAGTATGTTGTGTGACAGAGGGTAGGCAGAGAATTATGAAATTGAAGACCCTGTACCAAGTGCTTTTGCCAGTTGAGGATCTATGAGATGATGAATCATCCTTGAAATTAGAATGTTAAATTTGAGGTGAATGAGATTTAAATTATAAGGGATTTCAAGAGCAGCAATGAAATACATTAGCTTCTAGCAAGAGCCTTTATGCTTTGTTTTCCTGTCTCACTGTTAACATCAGCTTGCTAACTTGGTGCTTAAAAAAAAAAAAGTTGCAGTGTCTATCTCTGTAAAATGACTATAAATTTAAAGGAATAAAATAGGTTATTTAATTGGAGTATGAGTGAGCGCTTCTAGCATTGCATCTGTTTATTGAAGCATCTCAATTGGTATTCTGTCAATTCCTGGAGCCTTGTTTTTTGCCAGTGCCTTCAGTACAGCTTGGACTTCTTCCATCAGTACCATTGGTTCCTGATCATATGCCGTCTTCTGAAATGGTTGAAGGTCAACCAGTTCTTTTTGGCGCAGCAACTCTGTGTATGCCTTTAGAGATTCTTCAGTCTTCTCTTGGTGCTTCCTGTGTCGTTCAGTTTTTTGCGTATCCAAAAAAAAAAAAGCCCATCGCCATTGAGTTGATTGATATTAAATGTTAAATATATTAATAAAAAAAATAGCAACCCTATATTAAGTATATTAAACATTGCAACTTGATGCTTGAATTTTTTCTTCAGTTCTTGCAGCTTGAGAAATGCTGAATGTGTTCTTCTCTTTTGGTTTTCTAACTCCAGGCTTTTGCGCATTTCAGTATAATACTTCTCAAGCTGCTCTTCGAAATCTTCTGTTCAGCTCTCTTCCTTCATCATTTCTTCCATTCCAAGATCAAGTTTCAGAGTCTCTTCTACATCCTTTTTGGTCTTTTCTTTCTTTCTTGTATTTTTAATGACCTTTTGCTTTCTTCATATATGATGTCTTTGATGTCATCCCATAACTTGTCTGGTCTTTGGTCATTAGTGTTCAGTGCATTTAATCTATTCTTGAAATGGTCTCTAAATTCAGGTGGGGTGTATTCAAGTTTGTACTCTGGTTCTTGTGGACTTGTTTTAATTTTCTTATGCCAGAATATTTGGAAGACAACTACCTGGCCAACCAACTGGAAGAGATCCATATTTGTGCCCATTCCAAAGAAAGGTGATCCAATGGAATGTGGAAATTATTGCGCAGTATCATTAATATCACATGCAAGTAAAATTGCGCTGAAGATAATTCAAAAACATTTGAGCAGTACGTCCACAGGGAACTGCCAGAAATTAAAGCTGCATTTTTCAGAAGAGGAGATGGAACAAGGGATATCATTGCTGATATCAGATGGATATTGGCTAAGAGCAGAGAATACCAGAAAGATGTTTACCTGTGTTTTCTTGGCTATGCTAGGGCATTCGACAGTGTGGATCATAATAAGTTATGGATAACATTGAGAAGAATGGGAATTCCAGAACACTTAACTGTGCTCGTGAGGAACCTGAACATAGACCAAGAGGCAGTCAGTTGTTCAAACAGAACAGGGGGATCCTGCATGGTTTAAAGTCAGGAAAGATGTGAGTCGAGGTTGTATCCTTTCACTGTACTTACTCACTATATCCTGAGCAGATAATTTGAGCAGGTGGACTATATGAAGAAGAACGAAGTATCAGGATTGGAGGAAGACTCGTTAACAACCTGTGATATGCAGGTGACACAATCTTGCTTGTTGAAAGTGTGGAGGACTTGAAGCACTTACGGATGAAGGTCAAAGACTACAGTCTTCAGTGTGGATTACACCTCAACATCGAGAAAACAAACATCCTCACAACTGGACCAATAAGCAACATGATAAATGGAGAAAAGATCGAAGTTGTCAAATATTTCGTTTTGCTCAGATTCACAACCAACACCCATGGAAGTGTCAGTGAGGAAATCAAATGATGTATTGCATTAGGCAAATCTGCTGCAAAAGATCTCTTTAAAGTGTTAAAAAGCAAAGATGTCACCTTGAGAACTAAGGTACACTTCACCTAAGCCATGGTATTTTCAATTATGTCATATGCATGTGAAAGCTGGATAATGAATAAGGAAGACAAGAAGAATTGATTCATTGGAATTATGATGTTGGCAAAGAATATTGATTACCGTCAGAAGAGTGAATAAACCTGTCTTGGAAGAAATACAGCCAAAAGGCTCCTTAGAAGCAAGGATGGTGAGACTTCAGCTTGCTTACTTTGGACATGTTATCAGGAGGGACCAGTTCCTGCAGAAGGATATCAAGCTTGGTAAAGTAGAGGGTCAGGGAAAAAAGGCCCTCAACGAGATGGATTCACACAGTGCAACTAAGAGCTCAAACATAGCAAGAATTGTGAGGATGGTGCAGGACGGAGCAGTGTTTCATTCCGTTGTATACAAGGTCACTATGAGTCAGAACCAATTCAACAGCACTGAACAAAAAAACCCAACAATTGGAATATAGAATAATTCTTTGGTGTAGAAGTACTACGGATTGCCAGAAACTGATTGCTAACCTATCTGTTCGTTGTGTTAAACAGCTGTTTCACAAAGGCTTTCCCTTGTCTGTCTTCAATGAGATTAAATGCTGATCTATGTGGTTATTTTGCAATATTCTGCTGTACTCTTAAAATTGTTTTCCATCATAATCACATGTAAAGATTTATTTTGAAATGGAATTTGGTGAGCTTCTAGGGTGGTTTTTCTTTTATTTTAAGGAAAACTTTTGTTAATATTGCTATAAGAATGTTATAATTAATAACTTCAAGTATTGTAAGATCCTAAAGACGAGTGCCAGATAATTATTTAGAGGCATTTAATAATTTAGGAAATTTAAATGAATATAGTCATTGTCCTGAGGTAATTGTGTGACTTGTGTCTGCTGAAGACTATAATGTAAAAGGGAACTTAATGTTCCTTATTATTTCGTGTACTTTTTTTTTTTGCTTGAAGGTTTCTTTTGTCACTATCATCTGGGATCTATGTAAGATAATATGTAGGGGGCCAGTAGCTCTCTGGAGATTTAGAAGACTGTAAATTTTGTGTAAATTTTTGGGATTGACTTTCAGTACTTTTAAACATTTGCTATTTGGAGAAGCAGTGGAAATGGACATGTAAAATCAAGTATATGAAAGTTTGAGATAGGTAAGATGTGGTATGAAACTGAATATGACAATAAGTGCAGTTCTCTTATAGGAGCTCTGGTGGCGCAGTGGTTAAGAGCTCAGGCTGCCATCCAAAAGGTTGGCAGTTCGAATCTACCAGCTGCTCCTTGGAAACCCTGTGGAGCGGTTCTCCTCTGTCCTAAAGGGTTGCTATGAGTTGGAATCGACTCGGCAGCAACAGGTTTTTTTTAATTCTCATATAAGGAGCCCTGGTGGTGCAGTGGCTAGAACCGACTTGATGGCAACGGGCTTGGTTTTTATTCTCATATAAATATTACATACATATCCTCCACTGATACACTTGCTTTTCTTAAAATTCAAAGAATTTCAGGACTGAAAAGAAACAAAACCAAAAAAAGAAAAAACTCATTGCCGTTGATGGGGTTCCAACTCACAGCGACCCTGTAGGACAGAGTAGACCTACCCTATACGAGTGACTGGTATATTCAAACTGCCGGCCTTTTGGTTCACAGCTGAGCGGTTAACCTGCGCCACAAGGGTTCTGCAAGGAACCAGAGATGACAAATAGTCCTTCCCTAACATAGAAGAGAATCTGAGACCTAGTGAGCTTAAGTGAGCCCAGTTATTAGTAGATGAGCTGGGAGTAACCCCCTTGCTATCTGTGGATATCGTTTCCAACACAAATTTGTATACATTACACATGTGATTAGGAGTCTTACCATGATTTTTGTAAGAATTAGAACATTTAACTGAGTAATAACCATTCCATCAGTGTTCCCTTAAACTAAAACTAAACCCGTTGCTTTCGAGTTGATTCCTACTCATAGTGACCCTATGGGAAAGGGTAGACCTGCCCCATAGGGTTTCCAAGGAGCAGCTGGTAGATTTGAACTGCCAACCTTTTGGTTAGCAGTTGTAGCTTTTAACCACTCTGCAACCAGGGCTCTGCTGCCATTTTTGTTACATAAACTCTAGAAGCCTGTTTCCTCATTTGTGAAATGGGATTAACAATACTATCATTTTTGTTACTGAGGTTGCTAATGGGGTGGTGAGGGAAGAGAAATTGCAGAGCCTGCTGGTGATTTTGGGTGTGTGGGGGGTGGGGGTGGTCAGGACAAAAGTCAAAGATAATATATAAAAAACCATTCTTGCCATGATGTATAGTCTTGATAGCATTTTTTTTTTTTTTCAAATGGTATTTTGGAAATCACCAAAATAATGGCCCAAGTGACTGTTAGAACTGTTTTATTTACAGAGGATCTGTACATGTGGTTTATTTATGCATTATTTTGCTTTTAAAGGTTACGAGAAGTTTCAGAGAAACTGAACAAATATAATTTAAACAGGTAAGAATTTTAAGATACTTTAAATTTTCCAACAAAGAACACATTTTTTAAATTAGGAAAACAAACTCATTTAGGCAGCAGCTACTAAGAATCTTTTGAGTTGGGTTCATTTGAATCATAGTTTCTGTTCATACTGATTAAAAAAAATTCTGGCATAATGGGATCTCATAATTATTATTTTTAAATTTTTGTTTTAAAATATATAAAGTTTTTTTTTTTTTTTTAAAGAAGGTCATGCCAGCAATTTTTTTCTTTTGTTAGTTGGGGGAATAACCTAGAATGTATTCACCATTTAAAAAATGATTCGCTTATGTATAGTTTTTTTTTTTTTTAACTTCCCCAGCCATCCCCCTTTGAATGTATTGGAACAGGCTACTATTAAACAGTGTGTCGTGGGACCAAATCATGCTGCCTTTCTTCTGGAGGTAAATTATCTACTCGAAGGTAGAGAAATGGAAAGTAAGCAGTTAAGGTAGAATTGTGTATCATCTTGTTTCTTGCTTTTTAACCAGAGAAAATAGAAGCTACGTGGAACTGCTATTTCAGAGACCACCCAGTTCTGTTTCTTCATTGTGTAAAAGAGTCTGGGTCCAGAGAAAGTTTGAATGATTTACTAGAATTTGGAACTAGTCACAGAATGGGGAAGCTCCTGATACCCAGTCATTTCCTTACTCTGAATTCTGATTGAGATTCTTTAAATGATTTTGTACTGGTTTTTTGATAATGTATGTATTTCATATTTCCCCAGCTTAGGTATAAGTGTTCAGGAAAGGAACTTGTTTGTTGTCTTCTAAATTGACAGTGATAGGCAGAGAATACTGTTTGTTGACCACATTCAGATTTTAATATGCATTTTTACTTTGGAAATTTTTTCTATTTTGTTCGTTCTTAGGATGGTAGAGTTTGCAGGATTGGTTTTTCAGTACAACCAGACAGATTGGAATTGGGTAAACCTGACAATAATGATGGGTAAGATATATCATTTCTATTTAATAAATACTTAGCTCTTAGAAGGTATTACTTTTATATTAAACGTGTGTTTTCATTTTGGTGACACAAAAAAAAGCATTGGAAAAAAATCAGATGCTTGAAATAAAGTGAAATGGTTACTTTGTAGTTTGATTTTAATTTTTATGTAAGCAGAGATTAATGACTATACTAGCATGAAAAGTAGTAGAGCTGTTGATTACTTACCGGAAATAGGTTCCCAGAAGAAAGGTATTTTATGTGTTATTTGTTCTTTGACTGAAATGTTTTTTTAGATGACGTTTTTCACCTTTACTATTTCCAAATCAAGTAACTCAATTTGAAAACAACGAAGCCTTTAAAATTTTGGTCTGTAAAAATAATAGTATATAAAGAAGGAAGCATGATAATGTATTACGTCTGTCAGTTGGTTGCATCTAAGGAAAACGTGATTACTAAAAAAATCTAAGTGGCAATTTACTGTTTAAAATAAATTTGCAGTTAAAATATGAAAAAGGTTTCAACCAAAAAAGGACAATAGATTGCTATGAGGCTATAAGGTTTTAGATTTTCTCTTTGATATGAAGTATAAATTTCAGTAAGAGTTAGCAGAGAATTGCTAGGCTGGTATTTTATCACAGTAAGAATTCTTGTCGTCCATGCCGGTGTACCTCAAGTGCAGGCACTACCGACCACTCCTCTGTCAATGGAGGCTTGTGTGTTACGGTGCCAAACAGGTTTCAGCAGAGCTTCTAGACTAAGATGGACTAGGAAGAAAGGCCTGGCGATCCACTTCTGAAAATCAGCCAGTAGAAACCCTATGGATCACAACTGTCTGATCAGCATCTGATCCTGGGGATGGTGGAGGACCAGGCAGTGTTTCATTCTGTTGTGCACGAGGATGCTATGAGTTGGGGCTGACTCAGAGCAGTGAGACCTGGAATTCCAGGTTTGTACCTAGGGAGTTTTGGACTGTTTTGTGATTGTTCCTCCTTTTGTTTTTCCCCCAGGTCAAAGTTGAACAGCAACTCGGGGGCAGGGAGGACTTCGAGGCCTGGTAGGACAAGCGACTCCCCGTGGTTTCTATCAGGTTCTGAGACTCTGGGCAGGCTGGCAGGCAACACCCTAGGGTAAGTCGTGGCCAGGTGAAGGCATCCACTGGTCCATGCCATCACTCTGTGCGCACTCTCACTCTGAGTGGCCATCAGCATGCCTTAGTGATAGAATGAGGAAACTCCTGAGCTCTGGGCAGGGAGCTCATGTTGCTCACGGTGAGCCCCGTGATAAAAATAACACACACAGACCAATCACAATTAGCCCAGGTCTTGATCTTTTAAAAATATATAATGCTTGGCTGTGTTTATAATGTCATCATGCCATTTATGTCATTTAAAGTTTTAACGACACCATTTTTGGTCAAAATTTGTGACTTATCTCTTGGATAAAAACATCTAACATTTATTTCTTCTTGGTATCCAGAACTTGTAGTTCTTTCTGTATTCATTTAATGAGGCTTGTGAATCATGTAGCTAAGTCTTACAGGCTTTAAAGAAGTTATTTTTAATTGTCAAATTTATGTATACAATGTACACCTTTTAAGTTACTCAGTCTATCTAGACAAACTAAAGAAACCATGTACAAATTGCAAACCAGAAGTAAAAGCAGTTTAAAATATATTTAAGGTGAGGAGGCAATTTAAAAAATTTTTTTGGACACTGAATTTGTATGTAAAGTAAATATGGATTTAAAAATTGGAGTCCTTGTAATAAAAAAAAGTAATTATCTTTGCTTTTGTGCTGAAATAAGTTTATTTTGGGGTGGGAGGAGGATCATTTAGTTAAGTGCATCCTTTAGCTCATTTTGTGTGAGAACTATTAATAGGGAATATATGGAAATGTTGTCTTTCTCTGTTTAAAGATCCTCTGCTCACAGTACAGGATAAAGAATTCTGTAAATAACATGGAATAACAAATGAAATTTATTATTTAACAGAAGAGGATTATTACCTATCGTGCTGTGTCAAAATTTTACCTTCTTTAACGATAAAAATTGTTTGTTCAGTTTAAGGGTTGGCAAACTGTTGCCTGCAGGCCAAATCCACCTGCTCTTGTCTTTATTGAAACACAGCCACACTCGGTTTTTCCCTCAGTGCTGGTGGATGCCTTTGTGACACAGTGACAGTGATGAGCAGTGGAGACACAGAACTCTTGGCCAAGGAGGCCTGGAATGTTTGCTGTTCAGCCATTTACAGAAAAAATTTGCTGGTCTCAGGTTTAGTTTACTTAGTGACGCTTGTTCGTAATTGTAATTTAATACTCATTACTTAATAGTAGTTTGTACTCTTATTTTTGAGTTTAATTTTTCATTTTGAAATAATTTCAGACTTGCAAAAATACAGATTCATATGTACCTTTCACCTAGCTTCCCCAAGTGTTAACATTTGACATGACCCTAGTGCAATGATCAAAACCAGGAAGTTAACGATGGTACAGGGCATAATCTGTAGCGCATATCCGCATTTTGCCTGTTGTCCCACTAAAACCCTTCTTGCTGATCTGGGATTCAGCCTACAATATCACATTGCACTTAGTTGTCATGTTTCCTTAGTCTCCTCCAATCTGGGACAATTCCTCAATTTTTATTTAACTTGAAGGACGCTGATGATTTTGAAAACTACCTTATCGTGTAGGTTGTGTCTTTTTGTTGTTTTTTCATGATTAAACCCAGGTGGTGCATTTTTGGCAAGAGTACTTCAGAAATGGTGATGGTGATATGTTTTATTACTGGTAATTTGTTAACTTTTAAGGTAGTGTTTGCTAGGTTTCTCCACTGTGAAGTTACTGTTTTCCCTATTGTCATTAATGTATATTTTGTGGGTAGATACTTTGCCCACTTAATGTTAGCATCCAATTTTAGTGACTATGGATAATTTTTATCTGAAACAGTTATTACTGTGGTGTTTGTCGAATGATGATTAAAAAAGTTTTTTTATTCCTTTTACATTTATGAATTGGAATTCAAGCATAAGAACTTTCCCTCCTTCCTCACTTACCCTCTTCTATTTCTGTTCCTTTTCATTTATTTGCATTATTATGGTCTTGTGGATATTTGTTTTATTCCATGGTTTATAATCCATTACTCTTATTTATTATACTGCTCAATTGTCCTAGACTTAAATCCTCTTCTGTCTTAATAAAATAAAACTTGTTTAAAACCAGTTACAATAGACTGTATGACAGAATGGCTGAAATCAAGCAGTGGAGTTTTATGACTTCGTTAATAAAATATGCAACAAATACAATAATAAAGTAATATACATGAGTTTAATAAAACTTCTGTAGACCTATTCCAAAGATTAGGGCTAATTTTAAGATTTTAAAATACACAGAGAATCAGTTTTTGGGTCTTCCTTCCCCATTGTTGCCCATACTCCCCCCACCATGGTGTCCCCGCCCAGATACGCGCACATGAGAACAGCAGACCCCGTAACAGCTTTCTTCAGCTTTAGCTTTGGGTCCGTGAATTGCAATATTGAAAAATGTCGCAGTGCCCACTAACTCAGTGCCGGTCATTTGTCTTTATTTGAGTTTGCAGATGTCCACAAAGTGTAAACACTTGACTTACTGTTTCTCTTGACCTCTTTGAAAAGTCTTTTCAGTCTGTCTATAGCGAAAGTGTGATCAGGTTGTTTTGTAAATCCAGAAATTTTATAAAGTCAAAAATATTTTCCTTATAATAAAACTTCCTTTTTCCGTAATTTGCACAGTAAATTTTTCTATTTCTGTGTTAATTACAATGGACTTTAAAGAAGTTTGTAATTCATAACATGTACTAGAGAATCTAGAACTGGAAGATCTTAAATCCCCAAAGGGGACTGTCAACCACAGATTTACCAAATATAATCGAATATGAAAGACACCATCCCCCACAAATATTTCTGGTCCCCCTCCCTGTGGAGGGCTTGTTCACTTTGGGTTCACAGTGATGTCACTGAGTCAGGGAGTGAGGGGTCTCTATTTAAAAGCCTCATTTGAAAGAATTTGAGATAATTGGTATTGTTTCTCTTTTCCACCAGTATGGATAATTGAGAATTGATCATTTGTTTTGACTGATCATTCTTAGGAATGCATAGCAGACAATTTATAGGACATCTTTTAATAATTTTCCTTTGGTTTTTCTTTTTTTTTTTGCTAATTGGCAGGTTTGAGGGCAAAAGGTTTCTTGCTGGTGCTGTTTTTCCTCCCTTTAATAAATATTTCAAACACATGCTAGGAAATGTTTAAAAAATCTCCTAGGTATTTTGTTGTTGTTGTGCTTTAGGTGAAAGTTTACAGCTCAAGTTAGTTCTCGTAGAAAAATTTATACTCACATTGTTATGTCACCCTAGTTGCTATCCCTATAATATGACTGAACATTACTCCTTTCCACCCCGATTTCTTGTGTCCACTCAACCAGCCCTTAGCCCTTTCTGCCTTCTCATCTCCCCTCTAGACAAGAGCTGCCCTTTTAGTCTTGTGTATCTCCCTAAACTAAGAAGCTACTTGAACTAAGTATCATTTTATGTCTTATAGCCCAATCTATTTTCTGTCTGAAAAGTGGGATTCGGGAATGGTTTTAGTTCTGGATTAGCAGAGAGTCCAGGGGCCTTGTCTTCTGGGGTTCTTCCAGTCTCAGTCAGAACATTAAGTCCGGACTTTTTACTAGAATTTGAGTTCTGCACACCACTTTTCTCTTGCTCTGTTAGGGACTTTCTGTTGTGTTCCCTGTCAGGGCAGTCATTGGTAGTAGCCAGGTACCATCTAGTTAGTCTGGTCTCAGGCTGATGAAGTCTCTGGTTTATGTGGCCCCTTTTGTCTCATGGGCTCATATTTTCCTTGTGTCTTTAGTGTTCTTTGCTTCGTGTGGGTTGGGACCAGTTGATGCATTTTAAATGGCGGCCTGCAAGCTTTTAAGAAGCCCAGAGGCAGCTCACCGAAGTGAGGTGCAGAATATTTTATTAATAAATTTTGTTATGCCAGTTGACCTAGATGTCCCCTGAAACCATGGGTCCCAGACTCCCGCCCCTGCCACATGGTCCCTCGTAGTGTTTGGTTGTGTTCAGGAAGCTTCTTAGCTTTTGGTTTAGTCCAGTGGTGCTGACTTCCCCTGTATTGTGTGTTATCCTTCCCTTCACCTAAGATGATTCTTGTCTACTGTCGGAAACCCTGCCGGTATAGTGGTTAAGTGCTGTGGCTGCTAACCAAAAGGTTGGCAGTTTGAATCCACCAGCTGATCCTTGGAAACTCTATGGGGCAGTTCTACTCTGTCCTGTAGGGTCGCTAGGAGTTGGAATTGACTTGATGGCAACGAGGTTTTTTTTCTCTTTTATCTAGTTAGTGAATTCCTCTCTCCCTCCCTTCCCACCCTTTTAATCATCAAAAAGTGTTTTCTTCTGTGTTTAAACCTTTTCTTGAGTTCTTATAATAGTGGTCTCATATAATACTTGCCCTTTTGTAACTAATTTCACTCAGTTTAATGCCTTCCAGATTCATCCATGTTATGAGATGTTTCACAGATTCATAGTCGTTCTTTATCATTGTGCAGTATTCCACTGTGTGAATATGCCATAATTCATTTATCCGTTAGTCTGTTGATGGGCGCCTATGTTGTTTCTGTCTTTTTGCCGTTGTGAACAGTGCTGCAGTGAACACGGGCGTGCATATATCTATTTGTGTGAGGACTCTTATTTCCCTATGCTATATTCCAAGGAGTGGGATTGCGGGATCGCGTGATACTTCTGTCTTTAGCTGTTTAAGGAAGTGCGAAATGGATTTCCAAAGTGGTTGTACCATTTTACATCCCCACCAGCAGTGTATAAGTGTTCCAGTCTCTCCACAACCTCTCCAACATTTATTATTTTGTGTTTTTTGGATTGGGGTGATATGGTTTCTCATTGTAGTTTTGATTTGCATTTCTGTCATGGGTAATGATCGTGAGCATTTCTTCATATATCTGTTAGCCGCCTGAATGTCTTCCTTGGTGAAGTGCCTGTTCCTATCCTTTACCCATTTTTTAATTGGGTAATTTGTCTTTTAGTGGTTGAAGTTTTGCAGTATCTTGTAAGTTTTAGAGATTAGACCCTGATCAGATATGTCATAGCCAAAATTTTTTTCCCAGTCTGTAGGTTTTCTCTTTATTGTTTTGGTGTGAAGTCTTTTGATGAGCATAAATGTTTGATTTTTAGGAGCTCCCAGTTATCTAGTTTCTCTGCTGGTGTTTGTGCGTTGTTAGTTATGTTTTATATTCTGTTCATACCATATGTTAGGGCTCCTAGCATTGTCCCTGTTTTTTCCTCCATGATCTTTATTGCTTTAGATTTTATATTTAGGTCTTTGATCCATTTTGAGTTAGGTTTTGTGCAAGGTGTGAAGTATGGGTCTTATTTCATTTTTTGCAGACAAATGTCCAGTTATGATAGCATCATTTGTTAAAGAGACTGTTTTATGCCATTTAATAGACTTTGCACCTTTGTCAAATATCAGCTGCTCATAAGTGGATGAATTTACATCTGGATTCTCAATTCTGTCCCATTGGTCTGTGTATCTGTTGTACCAGCACCAGGCTGTTTTGACTACCGTAGCGGTACAATAGGTTCTAAAATCAGGTAGTGTGAGGCCTCCCACGTTGTTCCTCTTCAGTAATGCTTTACTTATTCGGGGCCACTTCTCTTTCCACATGAAGTTGGTGATTTGTTTCTCCATCTCATTAAAAAATGTCATCAAAATTTGGATCGGGATTGCATTGTATCTGATCTGTAGTTCGCTTTGGGTGGAATTGACATTTTCACAGTGTTGAGTCATCCTATCCACAAACATGGTACGTTTTTCCATTTATGTAGGGCTCTTTTGGTTTCTTGGAGTAGTGCTTGTAGTTTTCTTTGTATAGGTTTTTTACATCTCTGGTTAGATTTATTCCTAAATATTTTATCTTCTTGGGGGCTGTTGTAAATGGTATTGATTTGGTGATTTCCTCTTTAGTGTTCTTTTTGTTGGTGTAGAGGAGTCCAACTGATTTTTGTATGTTTGTCTTATATCCTGAAACTTTGCTGAAATCTTCTATTAGTTCTAGTAGTTTTCTTGTGGATTCTTTGGGGTTTTCTGTGTGTAAGATCATATCATCTGTGTATAGGAATACTTTTGCTTCTTATCAGTTTGGATGCCCTTTATTTATTTTTCTGGTCTAATTGCTCTGGCTAGGATTTCCAGCACAGTGTTAAATAAGAGTGGTGATAAAGGGCATCCTTGTTTGGTTCCATTCTCAGGGAGAATTCTTTCAGACCCTCTCCATTTAGGATGATGTTGGCTCTTGGCTTTGTATAAATGCCCTTTATTATGTTGAGGGATTTTCTTTCTATTCCTATTTTGCTGAGAGTTTTTATCACGAGTGGGTGTTGGTCTTTGTCAAATGCCTTTTGTGCATCAATTGATAAGAATCATGTGGTTCTTATTTTATTTATGTGATGGATTACATTGATTTTCTAATGTTGAGCCATCCCTACATAAACCAAAAAAAAACCAAACCCACTGCTGTCGAGTGGATTCCGACTCATAAGAGACCCTATAGGACAGAGTAGAACTGCCCCATAGAGTTTCCAAGGAGCGCCTGGCGGATTTGAACTGCCGACCTCTTGGTTAGCAGCTGTAGCACTTAACTACTATGCCACGAGGGTTTCCAAAGAACAGACATACCTGGTATGAATCCTCCTTGGTCATGGTGGATTATGTTTTTGATATGTTGTTGAATTCTGTTGGCTAGAATTTTGTTGAGGATTTTTGTGTCTATGTTCATGAGGGATATTGGTCTGTAGTTTTCTTTTTGTGTGGTATCTTTACCTGGTTTTGTATTAGGGTTAAGCTGGCTTCATAGAATGAGCTTGGGAGTATTCCATCCTTTTCTATGCCCCGAAATACCTTTAGTAGTAGTGGTGTTAACTCTACTCTGAAAGTTTAGTAGAATTCTCCAGTGAAGCCGTCAGGGCTAAGGTTTTTTTTTTGCTGAGAGTTTTTTAATTACCTCTTCAATCCCTTCTTTTGTTAAAGGTTTATTTAGTTGTTCTACCTTGGTTTGTGTTAGTTTAGGTAAGCAGTATGTTTCTAGAAATTTGTCCATTTTCTCTAGATGTTTGAATTTGTTGAAGCACAACTTTCATGGTATTCTGTTATGATTCTTTTAATTTCAGTTGGGTCTGTTATGATATCACCTATCTCATTTCTTATTTGGGCTGTTTGCTTCCTCTTGAGTTTTCCTTTTGTCAGTTTAGTGGGTGGTGTATCAATTTTGCTGATCTTTTCAAAGAACCAACTTTTGGTCTTGTGCTCTTTCAGTTAGCTCTATTTCATTTAATTCTGTTCTAAGTTTTATTATTTCCTTTCTTCTGGTGCCCGAGGGCTTCTTTTGCTGCTCTCTTTCTACTTGTTCGAGTTGTAGGGTTAATGTTTTGATTTTGGCCCTTTCTTCTTCTTGGATATGTACATTTATTGCTATAAATTGATCTCTGAGCACTGCTTTTGCTGTGTTCCAAAGGTTCTGTTAGGATGTGTTCTTATTCTCATTTGATTCTGTGAATTTCTTTATTCCGTTCTTAATTTCTTCTGTAACCCAGTAGTTTTTCAGCAAGGTATTATTCAGTTTCCTTGTATTTGATTTTTTTTTCCCTTGCTTTTTCTGTTACTGATTTCTACTTTTATGGCTTTATGGTCGGAAAAGATGGTTTGTAATATTTCAGTGTTTTGGATTCTGTTAAGGCTTGCTTTGTGGCCTAATGTGTGGCCTATTCTGGAGAATGTTGCATGTATGTTGGAGAAGAAAGTATACTTGGCAGCTGTTGGGTAGAGTGTTCTGTATATGTCTGTGAGATCAAGTTGGTTGATTGTGGCATTCAGATCTTCTGTGTCTTTATTGAACTTCTTTCTGGATATTCTGTCCTTCACCCAAAGTGGTGTGTTGAAGTCTCCTACTATTAGTGTAGAGCTACTTCTCTTTTCAATGCTGTTAGAATTTATCCATTTTGGAGCCCTGTCAGGTGTGTAAATGTTTATTATGGTTATGTCCTCCTGGTGTGTTGACCCTTTAATCATTATATAGTATCTTTCCTTATCCTTTGTGGTGGATTTTGCTTTAAAGTCTGTTTTGTCAGAGATTAATATTGCCATTCTTGCTCTTTTTTGATTATTGTTTGCTTGATATATGTATATATTTTTTCATCCTTTGTGTTTTAGTTTGTGTCTTTAAGGTGTGTCTCTTGTAGGCAGCATGTAGAGAGGTAGTGTTTTTTAAATCCATTCTGCCACTCTCTGTCACATTATTGGTGCATTTAGTCCATTTACATTCAGTGTGATCATTGATAGGTATGAGTTTAGTGCTGTATTTTTTTGGGTGTTGACAATTTCTTTGTTCCACTTTAATTTTCTGTGCTGAGTTGTTTTTCTTTATATATTTTCTCTTCATCTTTTTTATTGTTGTTGATTTTACATTTACTGAGTCTTTCTGTTTTTTGTTTTGATGTGTAGTATTGTTAGCTTCCTTTGTGATTGCTTTAATATTTACCTCTGTTTTTCTAAGTTTAAGCTAATCTTTTATTTCTTTATATCGCCTTGACTCCCTCTTCATACGAAAGATCTACGGCTACATTTTTTAGTACCTGTTTTTTGTTTTAACGTTACCATCTTTTACATATTAATTTCTTTGTTTCCCTACTTTCAGTGCTTTAGCTTTGATTTATTTTTGTGACTTCGCTATCTGAATTGATACCTGGTTGCTCTGTCCTGTGTTATAGTCTTGGGTTTTTACCTGATGCTACTGATTTTCTAACTGGAGGACTCTCTTTAGTATTTCTTACAATTTTTGGTTTGATTTTTACAAATTCCCTAACTTCTGTTTATTTGGACATGCGCTAATTTTGTCATCATATTTTAGAGACAGTTTTGCTGGATATATAATTCTTGGCTGGCAATTTTTTTCCTTCAAGGCTTTGTATATGTCATCCCATTGCCTTCTTGCCTGCATCATTTCTGCTGAGTAGTCAGAGCTTAGTCTTACTGACTCTCCTTTGTAGGTGACTTTTGGTTTATCCCTAGCTGCTCATAAAATTCTATATCTATGGTTTTGGCAAGTTTAATTATAATAAGTCTCGGTAACATTCTTTTGGGATCTACCCTGTGTGGGGTTTGATGAGTTTCTTGGATAGATACCTTATCATCTTTCACGATATCAGGAAGGTTTTCTGCTAACAAATCTTCAGCAGGTCTCTCTGTATTCTCTCTTATATCCTGTGTTCTGTTTTGGTACACCAATCTCTTGTAGGTTCTTCCTCTCAATAGAGTCCCACATAATTCTTAGGGTTTCTTCATTTTTTAAAATTCTTTTATCTGGTTTTTCCTCAAATAAGTTGGTGTCAAGTGCTTTATCTTCAGTCTCACAAATTCTGACTTCCATTGCCTCAATTCTTCTCCTGCAACTTTCTGTTGTGTTTTCTAATTCTGAAATTTTATTGTTAATCTTTTGGATTTCTATTTGTTTTTACTCTGGATTCTTGCAGCCTGTTAAATTTGTCATTATGCTTTTGTATAACCTTCTTAAGTTCCTCTGTTGCGCTGTCTGTGTGTTCCTTGTCTTGTTCTGCGTTTTACTTGATCTTCTTTCAGATCTCTTGAAGAGTTCTGTATATTAGTCTTTTGATTTCTACCTCCGGTAATTACAAGAAGTTCTCTTCCTCTGGAAGGTTTCTTAATTATTTGTTTTGGTGGCCTGCTGAAGCCATCATGGTCTGCCTATTTATGTGATTTGATATTGACTCTTGTCTCCCAGCCATCAATAAGTTATTATATTTATTCATTTTATGTTTGCTTACAGTGTCCCAACTTCCTGTTTTGTTTCGATATGCCCAGATAGGCTGGTAACGTGAGCTAGTCTGATTATTGGCGTCTTTGAAGCTCTTACATCCTGCCTCCTGGTGGCCAGGGCTGTTACTAGCTATATGAGCCCAGGAGTCTGTTTACTTTTCATGTCTGGATTTAGCTCAGCTGTCCAGGTCATTGGTCCTGAGTGTGTGGTGCAGGCTCTCACCTAGATGGACAGGGGCAACTGGTGTAGGCCCAGGTATCTGATTGCAGTAGGGGGTCATGCGCTGATCAAGGCAGAGTGCTGACTGCTACCTCTGAGTGCTACCCTGTTCCCTGGAGCACGTAGGTAGCTGGGTTTTGCAGCCGATCTGTGGGCACCCAATGCTGTTGGGTGTAAGGACTGGGAGTCACCACTTTTTCTTGGACCCCTGTCACTGGTGTCTTGGTAGAGCAGGTGGAGCCACCAGTCCTCAGGTCCCTGATGTGGGTAGGTGAGGACCTTGCTTAATGGGCAGGGTGATGTCAAATGTCATGAATCTGCCACTCCCCCTTATAGCAGATACAGATGAAAATAGGCTTCAGGTATATACCCTGTTACACTGTGCTAATGAGGGCCTATGCTGTTGAAATGGGTCCACATAGATCCATGCAGGGGTAAAAACCGTTCAAAGTCTGTGGACTCCTTATGCCTATGCCTTCTTCCAGGTATCCAAAAACAAAACAAAACATGTTGCCCTCGGGTCAGTTCCAACTCATAGCAACCCTATAGGACAGAGTAGAACTACCCCATGGAAATTCCAAGAAGTGCCCGTTGGATTTGAACTGCCGACCTTTTGGTTAGTGCCTGTAGCACTTAACTACTGTGCCACCAGGATTTCCTTCTCCTAGGTAGTTTTGTTAAGTTCTTTGCAAATGAGGTTAAGGGTTAGGGGGGCAAATTTATTGGAGAGAAGAGAAAGGAGTTCATTTGTGTTTAACTATAAGGTTAAAATGGAGATATTTGAATTGAAAACATCTTCTGTTATCACTGATGACTGGCCATAATAGATGATAGGTATAAACTGCTCTTAGTTGGTTTGAGTTACCATATGTCCTTTAGGGTTTCATCTGAACTAATAATCAGTGCAGGATTTGAAATATAAAAGCCAAGCAGGTGATTGTAATTGCAGTTGCAAATAGTTGAAGCTGGGCCGGTAGATAAGATAGTAGATAGTAGAACTCTGACAAACTGCTTGCTTCATTTTTAAAGAAGACAGTGGATAAGCTGTTACTGTCATAGGAGAATACAGGAAACACCTCTGTCCTTCTACTCCCCCTTTTGTTTTGTCCTAAGAGAAGCTGCAGATCTGGATTTTTATGTGGAATACTTACGTATTGGAGCTAATTGTATATTTTAATGCAAATGTCTATGTATGTAATTTAAAAATGAAAAAACGCTTTACTTTAGAACGGTTTTAAATTGACAGAAAAATTACAAACATAGTACTGAGAGTTCCTGTATACCCCATACCCAGTTTCCCCCATTATTAATGGCCTACATTAGAATAACATGTTTTTTTTCACAATTAATGAATGAGTAATGATACAGTATTATTAACTAAAGTCCATAGTTTATTTAAATTTCCCTATTTTTTACCTAATGTCCTGTTTCTATTCCAGAATCCCATCCAGGTCACCACATTGCATTTAGTCATCATGTCTCCTTAGGCTTCTCTTGACTGTGATGGTTTCTCAGATTTTCCTTGTTTTTGATGAATGTATATACTTTTTAATCGGCCAGTCAAGTATGTGGACAAGATTTGGCCAATGGGCTTTAAGTTCGCAAGTTATAGACTAATTCCATACCAGATATAATTGCCTTCGTTGCTTTCAAGTCATTCTTTGTTCCTTGAGAACCACATAATAGGATCAAAATTGTGACAGTGCTTTGATAAGCAAACTATAGAAAGTAGATATAGGTTTTCCCAGTATTTTTGAGTTCCATATTAAAAATTAAATATTAAAAAAAATCCCACTGCTGTCGAGTTGATTCTGACTCATAGTGACCCCACAGGGTTTCCAAGGCTGTAAATCTTTACAGATGCAGACTACCACATCTTTCTCCTGCAGAACCACTGGTGGTTTCCAACTGCTGACCTTTTGGTTAGCAATTGATTGCTTTAACCACTGCACCACCAGGGTTCCTACGAAAATTATACAGCTGTCCATAATTATAGGCAAAAAGAATCCTTAATTCTAGTGCTATCTTTTATGACCACTAGTAACTTTCTATTAGTGTATGCTTAGTTTAATGCATCAATCTTTATCTACGTAGCAAGCTGGTAGAGGAGTGTTCAAGAGCAATTGAAATGGAGAGACTGCTAGGTTGTTTGGATTCTGATAGGAGAAACACAGCATAGCAGGTGAGCGTGGGGAAACATGGTATTCCCCCCCGCTCCCATGCCCAGTGAAAACAGTCAGGTTAAGGGGCAAGCCAGAAGTATTCGATATTTGTTTTTGAATTCACCCCAATTGAAGGTTTGTATAGCAGAGATTGCAAAGTGGCAGACAGTGGTGTTTGAACCTGCGGTGTTTAAAGAAGAGAATTAGAATGTTTTAGATAGGCAGATATTCTCTACTCTTTCCTGATATCTTGGCTTCATTCATCTCTGTAACCTCTGTACCTCTTGTGGAGCATCTGTAATGCCTGTAGGTCTGCCCAGGTGCAGGTGTGTATCTGTGTAGTGTATCTGACCATAGTTCATGGTATTTCCTTGGAGGAAAATGGTATGCATTCCTTGGTGGAAATGTCGGGTCGTCCATTATATCCACCATGACCATATAATCTATTGTCCAAACTGAGACATCGTCGAGTGAAATTAATAATTAGGCTTAGACAATAGGCTTAAACTAGTACCATCCCAGGAAAACTGGGACATTTAGTTGCCCTAGTTATTATCTGTTTTAGGCTCTTTGGTGTGATTCTCCCTGTTTTCAAGCTGAAATAATGTATTTGAACTTTTGAATGTTCAAAGAAATTCCTAAAGAGTAGTTCCACCGGAAAGACTTAGTTTTTTACAACTTATGGGAAACCTGAAGTAGAAATGCTAATTTAATATTTGATTGGAATATGCCTATGTAGGTTTTCATTGATCCTGTTTCTTTATTTGTATAAGTACCACAATACCTATAACTTGAAAAGAAAACGTCTATATATTAGTGCTTTCTTTGATAGCATGTGACATCTTTTTTTTTTTTTAATACAGTATGCTTTTAATGAAGCCCTTTTGTTTTTCTTTTGGCCTGCGAGATTTTAGCATTGCATTTCTAAAATCTATTACATAGCTGAAATAAGTGCTGTTTCATACTACAGACCTGAGGATGCACGATATTGTTTTTCTCCAAAATTATTTTGGGAAGTCCTTAGCTATAGATGCAGATACTGCATAAGCATGAGTTGATAGCATGCATCAACAAGTGTAGAAAGCCTTCAAAAGGACAGTACCAGTTTTTCTCGAGGTTTTTTTTTCTGTTTTCATTATACTGAGAAAACTAAGGTTATTTGTTTGTTTAGGAAGAGATTGAGCTTTCCAGTCAAGTGAGAAGACTCAATCAAGAAATTTGATACCTACTGATTGGAGAATTGTTACAGTTAATATATGTAAAACTTTTTAAGGGGAAAAAAAGAAATGGAAAAACAAATTTAAACTAAGTCTTTTTGCAATGGAAAGCTGAAGGTTTTAACTTTAAGTGAGTACTTGAAGAGGATTTGGGAGTAAAGTACTTCTTTCTGGGTTGCATGGTCTATTAGAAGAATCTGTTACTCATTTTAAAGGAAACTGGCATTGTCATAATTTGAAAGGCTAAAGTGACTTGTAATGACCATTTTCTTTAACATCTGACCGAATGCAGAAAGCTGTTGTATGGTTATCCAGTTGACTTAATTTAAAACTTAATTGTGGTTTTTGGAACAATAAGTGATGTTGCAGACTTCATACCCTTTCTACATCATTTTCTTATACTTACGGAAAAAGTTAATGTATTCATTAAGTAGTTAGTAGCTTTCTCTTGATCAGGGTAGTTAATAGTGCTAAATATTAATGAAATACTGTCGTTGCAAATGAGTGTATTGCAGGCAAAGTACTTTGAGTTCCAAACTCTGGATTTTATTTTTTCGTGACAGTGTGTTAGTAGTTAGGTTTGATGGGTCTTCCGTGCAAAGGCAAAATGTGCTGTACAACTCATTTTATGGTTGTGACTAGAAATATATGGTATGTGGATACTTTAAAAATTATATTAAAAGAAGTTTAGACGTTTCTAAAAAGTTTCTAAAAAGTGATAAATTTATACTTCAGCATTTACAGAATTATAACTTAATTTAAAGCTCAATTTTATTACCCTATTTTCCTGTCAAAACACTACAGTATATATTATGTCTAATTAGACAAATAACATTATCTTGAATAAAGAGAATGAAAATGAGACCCAAAGTGATCTTTTCAGAATGATTGTTAAAATGCTAATTCTATAAATTCTTCAATATTTAGAAGTCGCTGGAGTTCAGGAGTAGGTGGAAGTGGAGGAGGATCTTCAGGAAGGTCGTCAGCTGGAGCTCGAGATTCCCGCCGACAGACTCGAGTTATTCGGACTGGACGAGATCGAGGGTCGGGGCTTCTGGGCAGTCAGCCTCAGCCAGTTATTCCAGCATCTGTCATTCCAGAGGAGCTGATTTCACAGGTATGAATACTGTAGGGTACTTAATGTAAGACAACAGGGTAAGGTGAAGTTTAATGGAATATGGTGAACTGTAGTCTTAACTGCTTTTTTTGTACTGATCCTAGAAAGCTGATTTTGATAAAGAATTTCATCAATAAGAAATTAGCATTGTCCTTTCCTTTATTTTTTATTATTTTGTTATGATTTTTTATTTCAGGCCCAAGTTGTTTTACAAGGCAAATCCCGAAGTGTCATTATTCGGGAACTTCAGCGAACAAACCTTGATGTAAACCTTGCTGTAAATAATTTACTTAGCCGGGATGACGAAGATGGAGATGATGGGGATGATACAGCCAGTGAATCTTACTTACCTGGAGGTTGGTGGATCACCATCATGGTTGTCTTGTCTTTGGAGTGTTCTTTTGACTGGGGAATGGGATTTTAAAGCACAAATCATTTTCTGGCTGTTCTTTTCAAGGTATAAGATAATTCTTACGGCAGTGCTGTTTGATTTGATTGTAAAGTTCCTTTTCAGGGAAAATGGGATATGTTTTTTGTTCATTGGACTTGTGTTTGGTCCCAGTAAAAAGATGGTTGTATATATATGGTTTTATCACTGGCTGACAGATGACTCCGGAATGTTGTTTTTGATGCTTTTATTACTGAATATGGTTTAATATCATTGAGGTGTATTTAGATTTTGATTGTGTAATCCCTATATCTCACAAATATTATATCTTAAATGATGTTTTTTCCTTCTGATTATTTAGTAGGTAGCCTAAGCAACAAGCATGCATTTAGTGTTCATTAAAATCTATGTTAACAATGTTAACGTTTACTTTTTTCCTCAAGTAATGTCAGTAGTCAGTCCCTGATTTTAATTTATTTTAATTTTTAGAGATCTCTTAGTGTCCTACAGATGCTCACTTTATAGCTGTTGCATTTTATATTTGCTTGTTTCCGTTTGTAGAGGATCTAATGTCTCTCCTTGATGCCGACATTCATTCTGCCCACCCAAGTGTCATTATCGATGCAGACGCCATGTTTTCTGAAGACATCAGCTATTTTGGTTACCCTTCATTTCGTCGTTCATCACTTTCCAGGCTAGGCTCCTCTCGAGGTAATTTTGTATTTATTTCTTTCTGATCACTGGCTGACTCTGTGGAGTGGCAGAGGTAGAATTTGCCGTATTTGAGTTTTTAATATTGCAGTAGATGGATTTATTACTTATTAATGCTTTTGGATGCTTTGGAATTAAAACAAGTTATTTTTGTTTTTGAAGAGCCACAATAGTATTTTAGAGATGATCTTGTCTATAACACATGTAGAATACATATCAAAGGTTATGACTTATTCCAACGTGTTTTTAATTAGAATATGGATTCTGAACTAAAAGCAGAATTCTACTTTACAGTCAGTGACATGCAGCATTCAGAAAACAAGTCTCCTTAGTTGATTTGATTAAAATAAAGCGATTTTTCGGTTCTTTTTAAAGCCTGGCTAGATGAAAGAGTGAAATACAAAAAAAAAACTTATTGGATTGGCCGGTAATAAATATATAGAAATGTTTAATTTATTAAAATGCTATTTTTAAAACTTTTAAATCTTTAATAAAAGATATAGTGTATAGTAGAGGTCAGAAAGAGGATTTTGAAATCATTAATCTAGCCTCTCTATATATATTGGTATAGCTTTAGGTTGCATCATAACTTTTGTAAGTCAATATTTTCAGTTTTCCAGAATCTAAAATATGATTTGGATAACAGTCAAGAATCAGCTGTATTGTTTACCGGTAATTACTAGATTGCGAAAGGTGCCATCTCATATTAAGATCTTGCTGCAAATACCTAGTGCTTAAAAGGAAGAGTTTTAAAATAACAAATTTGTGGTGATCTTTTAATATAATTAATCTATTATGAAATAGCTTTGAAAATTTTAATGTAAATGCATACTTTACAGCCATAAATGCATCAAGTATTGCATTTTTAAATTTACGGTACCTGACACAACTCCTTCTGAATTTCTCCCTTTTATCATTTACTAAGGTTATTTTGTGTAGGTATTTGAACCGTAGGAAATTGCTGGTGTGTGACCAATTTTGACTTTTTTAAGTGGTACTTCCCTATGGTTCAAGTTAATTGTGTTTCTAGTTCTTATTATCTAAGTCTTGGAAAGTTTATTTTGATTACTTTATTTAAAAAAAAAAATAATGTATGAGTACCCTGGGGGGTAAATTGACTTTAGTTTGTAAGCCAATTGGAAGGGAAGTATTTTGGTATGGAAATCTTTCTGTGAAGATTGGGAAATAGAAAAAGTCTGTCTGGTTCCTCAGAATTCTAAATAAGACATATTCATAAAAATCCAGCCCTAGAAAATAACTCTAAACATGGGTTTGAGTTATCAAAAGTTTTATAGTTAGTTTATATTAATGGACATGTATTTTAACCTTTTCAAGTTTTTTTTTTTTTTTTTTTTTGGTACAGTATTTTTAAAAAATAACTGAAGACTATAAGTACTCTTTTTGGTCTTACCTACTTGTATCTAATGTATTAATTCTCATTTATTTTGCAAATTTTCTAAAATAATTAAAAAAGTTACAGTAACCATTTTTAATGAAAGTCAAACTTTTAAAACTTCACAAAAAAAATCAAAATCCATTTTAAAATAAAGCAATTCAAAGTCTGCCTCTACATAGTTTTAAAAAACACTAGTTTATAATTTTCATCCATTCACTTGAAAGGGTTAATGTTTTGAATGTTGCATGTCAGGCTTATTAGATATACATTTACATTAAATATTTTTGTGAGTAGATAAACTGCTATTAGTTGCATCCTGAAGGGTCTTTACTAGAGAGTGGCTTACTTTTATCCCACTGGTGTGACCCAATTGCATACCAGTTCTCCTTCTTCCCTTAGAGAGAGACTCTGAGCTGTTGCGTGAACGTGAATCCGTTTTGCGTTTACGTGAACGAAGGTGGCTTGATGGAGCCTCATTTGATAATGAAAGGGGCTCTACCAGCAAGGAAGGAGAACCAAACTTGGATAAGAAGAATACGCCTGTTCAAAGTCCAGTCTCTCTAGGAGAAGATTTGCAATGGTGGCCTGATAAGGTATTTGAGAAAAACCCATGCCCCTCCATTTAAATGGATTCCTGGCAGGCCCCCCCCCGCCCATATTTATTTATTTATTTTGGATATCTGTACTACCATTAAAAAAAAAAGCACACAGAAAGTGATATTTTTGTTTTGTTTTAAGATACAAGTAGAGTATCTTTATTAAGCACTGCATGAGTCATCTCAGGGAGATATGTTCAGTGGTGCTATTTTTCTTCTGGCTTGATGAGGTAAATCAGAGAAATCAGGATGGTAGTTCTAGATAACACATGAACATTCTGTTTTAGAACTTCTTTCCTGGTAATAACTTTACTGATGACTGATAGAATAGTCCGTGGTAGAAATTTATTTCCTAACGTCAGACGGACCCTAGTCAGAAGGGAAACTTTGGCTTCAGGTTTATGCAGGGGGAGTTTGTGGTCATTGACACAGCAGGGTGGGGGAATCTGCGTTTCTGTGATCACTTAGCTGCCCCATTTAATGGCAGTGAGTCCTGACAGGCTCTTTGCTGTGAATGGTGTGCGAGACAAAGCGGGGTGAACGGGAGTGGACTTGGCGGAGCCCTGCTCTGCATCCTGAGGAGTAGTGCAATGGCTGGCTTCTAGAAGCATCCAGGGTTTGTTCAATTGATTTGAATCTTTAAAACTCCATCACTGCCACAGGTAAAACAGCCTGTGCATTGTCTTAAGTGGTTGATAAGTCTTATATTCAAAGGCAACTATTGAAAGCCATAGATTTTTTTTTTTACCTGTTTTTTGGTGTGCCTGTAGCTTATTCCCAGAGCCAGTTGGGTGGGGAATTTTCTTAACTGGAAGTATACTGAAAGACAATGAGAATGTTAAGGTTAATCTCTAGCAGGTAAGAGTCTGATGTGGAAATCTTTTCTTTCTTTCTAAATTTGAATTTCAGATATTAAAGGGAAATATTTAACCTTCTGGATTAATTTTTCTGCAATTATTGTGAGTCTCGATGCAATTCATTTTCCTCTGCATTCAACTCATGTGGAAAGATTGAATGCAAGAAGGAACATGAATTTTAATCAGTCTCTTTGGAAGCAGAGGCATTTTGTTTCCCTTGGCAGCTGCCAGACTTTCCTTGAATTGTATTCTCTTACTTATTTCCATAAAACTAGAAATGTCCCAAGTTCTACTTTTACTTCATATGGTAGCAGGCCATTTAAACAATTACGCTTTTTTTCTCCTTTGTTCACTGTTTCCTATTTCTGTTGCCTCACGCATATTAGGGCTGTGTCTGTTGCATGGTGACAGGAAGTAATAGAGGACTCGTGAGTCTTGTATGTATTAGTTTAGGCTTCTTTAGCATGCGTTATTTTTGACTGATGAAAGTGGTTTTGAAGAATACAAGTTTAGGAAGCGTTCTTCCTGGTCAGTGTACACCCTGTTAGATTCAGCCAGTCTTTGTTGACCTTAATTGGTAGGCATGTTTTTAGGTACAGCCTGTTCATAGGGATGGTTACTTAAGTGCACCATGAAATCTTGACACTGTACAGACTTCAGTCTGTTGTTTTCTTGGTTTGTTTAGACATTGAATGAATGAAGGAATAGCAATATGTGAAGCAAAAATATATTCTACCTATACCTTTTTTCTATTAAACACCTAATTTAAAACAGTATCTTTGAAAAAGAAACTTTTTATTAGCTCACGATTGAAATGAAGACATAGACAAATTCAATTCAGGAAAGAATACAACTTAAACCTAGTTAAACTGTAAAGACTTATCACAGTCATCAACAAATACCATTAGGTAGGTGTTTGTCAGCAGGGCTAAATGCTACACTCAGAAAGAGAATCCAGAGCTAGGACAGCATGAAGAATTATACAGGGGCATAGGCTAAATGCCACGTGCGGGAACAGTCAATATGTGGGACCAACATTGTTGGGGGAAGTGATTGCTGAGGAGTAGAAGTTTTGAGGGGAGAGTTACTTTGGAAGAAGTAGTTGAGAGTGTGGGAAGATGGGGAGTCAGGATGCACTTGGCTGTCTGCTGTGGTACAAAGAGGTAAAGAGATAGATCTGCTAAGAGCAGAGGGTCTAATGAGGGGCCCAGTGGGAATTCTTACCTTAGGATGATTTGAGCTTCACGTTCAGGCCAACACTTGGAAACGCAAGCAGCTGGAGAGTATGCATCCATCATTTCATTGCCACGCCACAGACTTGGTTGACTGATTGCCACTGAGTACCTGGTGCTTTTGCTAGTTACTGGAGCTATATAAAAAGACAAAAACAAAAAAACCCAGTTGCTATTGAGTTGATCCTGACTCATGGAGACCCCATGGGTGTCAGAGTAGAACTATGCTTCATAGGGCTTTCAGTGACTGAGTTTGTGGAAGTAGATTGCCAGGCTTTTCTTCTTAGGTACCTCTGAGTAGACTTGAACCTCCAACCTCTGGTTAGCAGCCAAGCGAGTTGATCATTGGCACCACCCAGGGACTGCTGGGGCTGTAGTGATCACTAAAACCAGATACTGAGCCTGTCTTATGAAACTTGGAGTGTAGTACAGGGGACAGATGATAATTAGTCATACAAATAAATATTTACTCGTAAAATATCTGTCTCTTTATAATCTTGATTGGGGTTTGTGATTCTAAAGAATCCTGGTAGCTGATGGATTATTTTAACATAATAGTTAATTTCTACATCCTCAGCACATCATGTTACCACAAGATAGTCTTAATTTTGTACACAACAGTAAACTTGGAATTTTATAGCAGGAGGAGATCTTATAGTTTGTCTCTATCCATTCATTTTTATGGATGAGGAAACCAATCCTGTCTTTTGCTCATGTTCACATAGCTAATTAGTAGCAGATCCAGCACTGAAGCCAGGAAGCCTGATTTCAAAGGCACTGTTTTCCTACTGTATCATGCTTCCCCCAAAGTATTTGGGAGTGGTGTCTTTTTGTTTTTTTTTTTTTGGTCAAAATATCCATCTCAGCTTAATTTCAGAAGTGACATAATCTAATATTCTTAAATTGTAACTACTGGTATCCGCAGTATTTTTTCATTCCGCCTTATGTTAGGGTACATGAGAAATTTTCTTGGTAAGTTATCTGGATTTGTACCTCCTTTCCCACCACTCATTTATAGAGATACCCAGTTCTTCAGTATTTCAACCAAAAGGTTATTAAAGCTCATTAATCATGGAATGTTCTCTCTTCTTTAAGCCCTTACAGTATACTCTTGAATAGAAAATATTTGATGTAACTTCAAACTATAAATAGTCTAGTGGATTATTCTTTTGAGTTAAATGTCAAAGCTAGCATAAAAGCATAATTTAAAATTATCATAGGATGTTGAAAGCTCCATGAAGACAGAGGTAAGGGTCATTCAGTCAGTATTATTTTAGTAACAGTGTTATTAAATACTTGGTGTGTGTTAGGTCTTTTGCTGAATGATAGGGTAGGAATTTTGTAGGAAGGCAGAAAATGACGTTAATATTATCAAATAAGTCTCATAATGGAATTAATCACAAGAGACTCTGGAAGTCTCAGAAGCCCACTTTGAGTGATGACTAAGTAGACTCTGGAGCCCGGCTGCCAGATTTCATATTTTAACTCTACTACTTACCAGCTGTGTGACCTTGGTCAAATTCTTCAACCTCTCTAAGCCTCAGTTTTCTCATTTGTAAGATGGGGGATAATGATGGTGGTTTCTGCCTCAAGGGATTGTTGTGAGAATTAAATGAGTTAGTATATGTAAAGCATAAAGAGCAAGCAGAAGCAGAGCCCTGTTCCAGGAAGAGGGAACAGGCAGTTTCCGCAGGTCAGGGAGGAGCGAGAGAGCCCTGTGCATTTTGCTTGTTTCCAGGCTTCTCCTTCCCTTTTATTATAAATAATGCTCTGAATATATTTTTAGCTAAAATCTTTTGTTCTAAAATGTTTTCTATAGGACTATTAAGGCAAAGCTAGAAAATTGAAATTATTTAGAGGAATATAGATATATCAAAAGCCTAGGAAAGTATAGTTACTGTTGAAGTCCTGAGGGTCTGGGTGCCTGGTACAAAAAATGAAATAAAGCGGGTTACATAATTCTTATTCTCTAATGAAAGGAGACAGCAGTTTTCCAGAAGAAATGTTTTCCTCGCTCTAAAGTTTAAGAATAGTTTATCGTGGGCTACAGCACTTGAGCCCTGAACCCTCTGAGAGATAAGTTCTTTGTTTATAATATTAGCATTAACTTAATTAATTTGTAATATTAATAAGCAATAACAAGGTTATTCTGCATTTGCCTCTTTCTGGTAAAACCTTTCAGTGGCTTCTCACTGCTCTGCTAGGAACAACATTCATACTTCTCACTGTAGCTGACATAGCCCTGTGTGAACTGACTCCTGCCTCCCATTCTCATTTATTGCCACCCTTCCCTCTGTCATCAAATGCCTTTTCTCAGTTCTTTGAACTTGCCCAGCCCTTTCCTGTCTTAGAGCATAAGCACATGATGCTCCCTTCCCAAGGCTGGCTGGTTTTCTCATCGTTTGAGTCTCAGGCTCTGTGTCCCCTGATCAGAGCAGCCTCTGTGACTGTTCTGTCTCATTGGCAATGTGGGACCTCTCTATTCGTTTCTTATTACCTTTTACTTACCACTTTTTTTTTTTCCTTCTTTTATAGGACTTGTCCCAGTTTATAACTATTAAATTTGTTTAATGTCCCTCTCCATAGCTTTACTGTAAGCTATACCAGGCCTTTTTTGATCATCACCTGTCTCGTGTTTGGCACATAGATATCTCTGCTACTTTTTTGTTTAATCCATAGGTCTCTTTGGAGAGTTTTTTTAAAATAATTTTTATTGTGCTTTAAGTGAAAGTTTACAAATCAAGTCAGTCTCTCTCACAAAAACCCATATACACCTTGCTACACACTCCCAATTACTCTCCCCCTAATGAGACAGCCTGCTCTCTCCCTCTACTCTCTCCGTGTCCTTTTCGCCAGCTTCTAACCCCCTCCACCTTCTCATCTCCCCTCCAGGCAGGAGATGTTAACATAGTCTCAAGTGTCCACCTGATCCAAGAAGCTCACTCCTTACCAGCATCCCTTCTTTGGAGAGTTTCTTAATGAATATATCCTTTTCACATCTTTTTGCCCCTGCATTCTGATGTATTATGTAAATAGCATGCTAAATGACTAATTATATTGCTAAATGACTAATTATATTACTAAATACCCTGCCAAAGAAGAAGAAAAATGGGAATCTTTTGATGGAAAATATACTGATTATTTATAGGACCTGAGCAACATCATGTAGTAGTGAGCAGGTGATAGGTATATTTGGTGGTATTATTCCAGGTTTTCTGAACATTCAGAAGGCTGATCTGACAGAAGTAATGAGCTTAATTAATTGTGATATTTTGCTGTCCTGCAGTGTCCCAGACGCTACACCACTCAGACTCTCTTTATCTTTAAAATGTTTACTTGCTTTACCACTGCTTTGTAAGACCTGGAACAGTTAAGCCATGCTATCCAGTGCTGCATTCAGTACTGCGGGGTTTGGTATAAAAATCTGATGATCTAAACAGAGAGGTTGATTAGCTTTGTATATAATTAAAATTCTCCTGGGAAAATTGATGGTGTTTTACTTTTCTCTCTTTACACACAAATGTTAAAGTAGTGTTGGGCAGATTTTTGCTGGATGAAACTGGATGTTGTGAGTGACCAGTTGTGATAGATATGGCAGTCATTCCCAATTAATATTTTCAGTGCATTTATAATATTTATTAACAGATGTACTTTTGTTAATTCATTCCTCAAATATTTATGTGCCAAACCCTGTCCTAGATACTGAATAAAAAAGTGAATAAACAAAATACTCTCAAAAAGTTTGTGTATATATGTATATATAGCCCATGTATAAAAATGTACCAGTAGAACACATAGCTCAAGTTTTATAAGAACTTGGAGCAACTGAAATTCGGTAGTGACATAGAGTAATTTGTATTTTGTAGGGCTGTTAAAGTTTTCAGACCAGCATAAAAGGTTGGGGTGTGGCCTAGTCTCATTTAACCTCAGTAAGTATTTAATTGCTATACATGAAATCTTTAGCTCAGTAGAAACTGGAAGAAGTTGTCCTTTAAACAAAAACTATTACCACTGTGTTGGAGAAAAAATGAAGCTGCAAATAATCAGGGTCTGGTTTTGGTACATTCTACCAGTCTTTGAAGTGAGACAGTGTATTTGCCACATGAGTAGCAAGGACCCTGAGGACAGGAGCAGAATGGAGGAATGGATCATTATGTGATGAGGCCTTATGAAATGCTGTGAGTTCTCATGCCTTAGATGTACATATTCAAATATATGTGTAATATTTTTAGTAGTTGAGTTAGGCATTGTGTTAAATTTTGCTTTTCTTAAGTAAACCGTCTGTAGATAAGACCAGTAGTGTAATGATGTCTACGTTTCAAATGAAAGGTAGCACCTTTAAAGTATTCGAAATAAACATGGCAGTTAACAGGAAACACAGATCACTCTTGATTGTCTGTTAAAGAGTATTTTAAGAACCTCTACCAGGCAGTCTCCCCCATGTGTCTGTCAGGTCGTCATACTGTGGGGGCTTGCGTGTTGCTGTGATGCTGGAAGCTGTGCCACTGGTATTCAGATACCAACAGGGTCACCCATGGAGGACAGGTTTCGGCTGAGCTTCCAATCTAAGACAGACTAGAGAGAAGGACCCGGCAGTCTACTTCTGAAAAGCATTAGCCAGTGAAAACTTTATGAATAGCAGCAGAACATTGTCTGATATAGTGCTGGAAGATGGGCCCCCCAGGTTGGAAGGCACTCAAAAGATGACTGGGGAAGAGCTGCCTCCTCAAAGTAGAGTCGACCTTAATGACGTGGATGGAGTAAAGCTTCCAGGACCTTCATGTGCTGATGTGGCATGACTCAAAATGAGAAGAAACAGCTGTAAACATCCATTAACAGTCAGAACCTAGAATGTACGAAGTATGAATCTAGGAAAATTGTAAATTGTCAAAAATGAAATGGGAGGGAGGCGGAGCCAAGATGGCGGACTAGGCAGACGCTACCTCGGATCCCTCTTACAACAAAGACACGGAAAAACAAGTGAATCGATCACATACATAACAATCTACGAACCCTGAACAACAAACACAGATTTAGAGACGGAGAACGAACTAATACGGGGAAGCAGCGATTGTTTCCAGAGCCTGGAGCCAGCATACCAGTCAGGTACGGCACAAGCACAGAGACCTGCTCCACCCCCCTGAACTAACCCCGGGAGGGGGACTAGCCGGTTCCACGGGCGGCGTGGGACGCAGCCGTTAGGAGAAGTCCCCGGGAGGCAGTGACTGATCTTGGAGCAGAAAGAGCAGCACCCGAGCCGGGGAACCGTCCCACAGGGATTTGGACTGCACGCAGGTACGCCATAAACACGGAGAGTTGCTCCACCCCCTGAACTAACCCCGGGAAGGTGACCATCCGGGTCGCGCGGGCGGCGTGGGACGCAGCCGGTAGGAGAAGTCCCCGGGAGGCAGCGACTGGTATTGGAGCGGGGAGAACAGCGTTCCAGCCGGGACACTCGGTCGTGGCACAAGCACGGGGAGCTACTCCACCCATCTGAACTAACCCCGGGAGGGGGCCCACCTGGTTCACGGGGGCGGCACGGCCACGCGGCTGGAGGGACGAGAAGTCCCCGGGAGGCAGCGACTGATTTTGGAGTCGAGAGTGCACCGTCCCAGTAGGGGAGCCTTGACGCTGGGCGTGGGGCTGGAAGCGGAGGATCTGACCGTGACTCCAGCGGGCCAGACCCCCCGGGGGCAATCTCCACACAGACAGCACACATAGGCGACGCGCCCGCGGGAATCTCAGATATAATAGTCTTTCCAAGCAAGACAAGCAACTCTGGCTATATTCTGAGGTGCTACTCTCCTATCTCTCTGTTCCCTCCCCCACCCTCCCCAGGCGGCTTCATTAACATCTGAATAGCCTGAGCCAGAGGGAGAACTCTGATAGGGATCTGACTGCAGTTTTTTTTTAGCGGATTTTCTGGAAAAACTAGTTTCCCAGTGATGGCTCGGAGACAACAATCCATATCAAACCACTTAAAGAAGCAGACCGTGACAGCTTCTCCAACTCCCCAAACAAAAGAATCAAAATCTTTCCCAAATGAAGATACAATTTTGGAATTATCAGATACAGAATATAAAAAACTAATTTACAGAATGCTTAATGATATCACAAATGAAATTAGGATATCTGCAGAAAAAGCCAAGGAACACACTGATAAAACTGTTGAAGAACTCAAAAAGATTATTCAAGAACATACTGGAAAAATTAATAAGTTGCAAGAATCCATAGAGAGACAACATGTAGAAATCCAAAAGATTAACAATAAAATAACAGAATTAGACAACACACTAGGAAGTCAGAGGAGCAGACTCGAGCAATTAGAATGCAGACTGGGACATCTGGAGGACCAGGGAATCAACACCAACATAGCTGAAAAAAAATCAGATAAAAGAATTAAAAAAAATGAAGAAACCCTAAGAATTATGTGGGACTCTATCAAGAAGGATAACCTGCGGGTGATTGGAGTCCCAGAACAGGGAGGGGGGACAGAAAACACAGAGAAAATAGTTGAAGAACTTCTGACAGAAAACTTCCCTGACATCATGAAAGACGAAAGGTTATCTATCCAAGATGCTCATCGAACCCCATTTAAGATTGATCCAAAAAGAAAAACACCAAGACATATTATCATCAAACTCACCAAAACCAAAGATAAACAGAAAATTTTAAAAGCAGCCAGGGAGAAAAGAAAGGTTTCCTTCAAGGGAGAATCAATAAGAATATGTTCTGACTACTCAGCAGAAACCATGCAGGCAAGAAGGGAATGGGACGACATATACAGAACACTGAAGGAGAAGAACTGCCAACCAAGGATCATATATCCAGCAAAACTCTCTCTGAAATATGAAGGCGAAATTAAGATATTTACAGACAAACACAAGTTTAGAGAATTTGCAAAAACCAAACCAAAGCTACAAGAAATACTAAAGGATATTGTTTGGTCAGAGAACCAATAATATCAGATATCAGCACAACACAAGGTCACAAAACAGAACGTCCTGATATCAACTCAAATAGGGAAATCACAAAAACAAACAAATTAAGATTAATTAAAAAAAAATACACATAACAGGGAATCATGGAAGTCAATAGGTAAAAGATCACAATAATCAAAAAGAGGGACTAAATACAGGAGGCATTGAACTGCCATATGGAGAGTGATACAAGGCGATATAGAACAATACAAGTTAGGTTTTTACTTAGAAAAATAGGGGTATATAATGAGGTAACCACAAAAAGGTATAACAACTCTATAACTCAAGACAAAAACCAAGAAAAACGTAACGACTCAACTAACATAAAGTCAAACACTATGAAAGTGAGGATCTCACAATTTACTAAGAAAAACGCCTCAGCACAAAAAAGTATGTGGAAAAATGAAATTGTCAACAACACACATAAAAAGGCATCAAAATGACAGCACTAAAAACTTATTTATCTATAATTACCCTGAATGTAAATGGACTAAATGCACCAATAAAGAGACAGAGAGTCACAGACTGGATAAAGAAACACGATCCATCTATATGCTGCCTACAAGAGACACACCTTAGACTTAGAGACACAAACAAACTAAAACTCAAAGGATGGAAAAAAGTATATCAAGCAAACAATAAGCAAAAAAGAAGAGGAGTAGCAATATTAATTTCTGACAAAATAGACTTTAGACTTAAATCCACCACAAAGGATAAAGAAGGACACTATATAATGATAAAAGGGACAATTGATCAGGAAGACATAACCATATTAAATATTTACGCACCCAATGACAAGGCTGCAAGATATATAAATCAAATTTTAACAGAACTGAAAAGCGAGATAGATACCTCCACAATTATAGTAGGAGACTTCAACACACCCCTTTCGGAGAAGGACAGGACATCCAGTAAGAAGCTCAACAGAGACACGGAAGATCTAATTACAACAATCAACCAACTTGACCTCATTGACTTATACAGAACTCTCCACCCAACTGCTGCAAAATATACTTTTTTTTCTAGCGCACATGGAACATTCTCTAGAATAGACCACATATTAGGTCATAAAACAAACCTTTGCAGAGTCCAAAACATCGAAATATTACAAAGCATCTTCTCAGACCACAAGGCAATAAAACTAGAGATCAATAACAGAAGAACGAGGGAAAAGAAATCAAATACTTGGAAAATGAACAATACCCTCCTGAAAAAAGACTGGGTTATAGAAGACATCAAGGAGGGAATAAGGAAATTCATAGACAGCAACGAGAATGAAAATACTTCCTATCAAAACCTCTGGGACACAGCAAAAGCAGTGCTCAGAGGTCAATTTATATCAATAAATGCACACATACAAAAAGAAGAAAGAGCCAAAATCAGAGAACTGTCCCTACAACTTGAACAAATAGAAAGTGAGCAACAAAAGAATCCATCAGGCACCAGAAGAAAACAAATAATAAAAATTAGAGCTGAACTAAATGAATTAGAGAACAGAAAAACAATTGAAAGAATTAACAAAGCCAAAAGCTGGTTCTTTGAAAAAATTAACAAAATTGATAAACCATTGGCTAGACTGACTAAAGAAATACAGGAAAGGAAACAAATAACCCGAATAAGAAATGAGAAGGACCACATCACAACAGAACCAAATGAAATTAAAAGAATCATTTCAGATTATTATGAAAAATTGTACTCTAACAAATTTGAAAACCTAGAAGAAATGGATGAATTCCTTGAAAAACACTACCTACCTAAACTAACACATTCAGAAGCAGAACAACTAAATAGACCCATAACAAAAAAAGAGATTGAAACGGTAATCAAAAAACTCCCAACAAAAAAAAGTCCTGGCCCGGACGGCTTCACTGCAGAGTTCTACCAAATTTTCAGAGAAGAGTTAACACCACTACTACTAAAGGTATTCCAAAGCATAGAAAATGACGGAATACTACCCAACTCATTCTATGAAGCCACCATCTCCCTGATACCAAAACCAGGTAAAGACATTACAAAAAAAGAAAATTATAGACCTATATCCCTCATGAACATTGATGCAAAAATCCTCAACAAAATTCTAGCCAATAGAATCCAACAACACATCAAAAAAATAATTCACCCTGATCAAGTGGGATTTATACCAGGTATGCAAGGCTGGTTTAATATCAGAAAAACCATTAATGTAATCCATCACATAAATAAAACAAAAGACAAAAACCACATGATCTTATCAATTGATGCAGAAAAGGCATTTGACAAAGTCCAACACCCATTTATGATAAAAACTCTTACCAAAATAGGAATTGAAGGAAAATTCCTCAACATAATAAAGGGCATCTATGCAAAGCCAACAGCCAATATCACTCTAAATGGAGAGAACCTGAAAGCATTTCCCTTGAGAACGGGAACCAGACAAGGATGCCCTTTATCACCGCTCTTATTCAACATCGTGTTGGAAGTCTTAGCCAGGGCAATCAGGCTAGACAAAGAAATAAAAGGTATCCGGATTGGCAAGGAAGAAGTAAAGTTATCACTATTTGCAGATGACATGATTATATACACAGAAAACCCTAAGGAATCCTCCAGAAAACTACTGAAACTAATAGAAGAGTTTGGCAGAGTCTCAGGTTATAAAATAAACATACAAAAATCACTTGGATTCCTCTACATCAACAAAAAGAACACCGAAGAGGAAATAACCAAATCAATACCATTCACAGTAGCCCCCAAGAAGATAAGATACTTAGGAATAAATCTTACCAAGGATGTAAAAGACCTATACAAAGAAAACTACAAAGCTCTACTACAAGAAATTCAAAAGGACATACTTAAGTGGAAAAACATACCTTGCTCATGGATAGGAAGACTTAACATAGTAAAAATGTCTATTCTACCAAAAGCCATCTATACATTTAACGCACTTCCGATCCAAATTCCAATGTCATATTTTAAGGGGATAGAGAAACAAATCACCAATTTCATATGGAAGGGAAAAAAGCCCCGGATAAGCAAAGCACTACTGAAAAAGAAGAAGAAAGTGGGAGGCCTCACCTTACCTGACTTCAGAACCTATTATACAGCCACAGTAGTCAAAACAGCCTGGTATTGGTACAACAACAGACACATAGACCAATGGAACAGAATTGAGAACCCAGACATAGATCCATCCACGTATGAGCAGCTGATATTTGACAAAGGACCAGTGTCAATTAACTGGGGAAAAGACAGCCTTTTTAACAAATGGTGCTGGCATAACTGGATATCCATTTGCAAAAAAATGAAACAGGACCCATACCTCACACCATGCACAAAAACTAACTCCAAGTGGATCAAAGACCTAAACATAAAGACTAAAACGATAAAGATCATGGAAGAAAAAATTGGGACAACCCTAGGAGCCCTAATACAAGGTATAAACAGAATACAAAACATTACCGAAAATGATGAAGAGAAACCCGATAACTGGGAGCTCCTAAAAATCAAACACCTATGCTCATCTAAAGACTTCACCAAAAGAGTAAAAAGACCACCTACAGATTGGGAAAGAATTTTCAGCTATGACATCTCCGACCAGCGCCTGATCTCTAAAATCTACATGATTCTGTCAAAACTCAACCACAAAAAGACAAACAACCCAATCAAGAAGTGGGCAAAGGATATGAACACACATTTCTCTAAAGAAGATATTCAGGCAGCCAACAGATACATGAGAAAATGCTCTCGATCATTAGCCATTAGAGAAATGCAAATTAAAACTACGATGAGATTCCATCTCACACCAGCAAGGCTGGCATTAATCCAAAAAACACAAAATAATAAATGTTGGAGAGGCTGCGGAGAGATTGGAACTCTCATACACTGCTGGTGGGAATGTAAAATGGTACAACCACTTTGGAAATCTATCTGGCGTTATCTTAAACAGTTAGAAATAGAACTACCATACAACCCAGAAATCCCACTCCTCGGAATATACCCTAGAGATACAAGAGCCTTCATACAAACAGATATATGCACACCCATGTTTATTGCAGCTCTGTTTACAATAGCAAAAAGTTGGAAGCAACCAAGGTGTCCATCAACGGATGAATGGGTAAATAAATTGTGGTATATTCACACAATGGAATACTACGCATCGATAAAGAACAGTGACGAATCTCTGAAACATTTCATAACATGGAGGAACCTGGAAGGCATTATGCTGAGCGTAATGAGTCAGAGGCAAAAGGACAAATACTGTATAAGACCACTATTATAAGATCTTGAGAAATAGTAAACCTGAGAAGAACACATACTTTTGTGGTTACGAGGGGGGGAGGGAGGGAGGGTGGGAGAGGGTTTTTTTATTGATTAATCAGTAGATAAGAACTGCTTTAGGTGAAGGGAAAGACAACACTCAATACATGGAAGGTCAGCTCAATTGGACTGGACCAAAAGCAAAGAAGTTTCCGGGATAAAATGAATGCTTCAAAGCTCAGCGGAGCAAGCGCGGGGGTCTGGGGAACATGGTTTGCGGGGACTTCTAAGTCAATTGGCAAAATAATTCTATTATGAAATCATTCTGCATCCCACTTTGAAATGTGGCGTCTGGGGTCTTAAATGCTAACAAGCAGCCATCTAAGATGCAGCAATTGGTCTCAACCCACCTGGAGCAAAGGAAAATGAAGAACACCAAGCCCACATGACAGCTAAGAGCCCAAGAGACAGAAAGGGCCACATGAACCAGAGACCTACATCATCCTGAGACCAGAAGAACTAGTTGGTGCCCGGCCACAATCGATGACTGCCCTGACAGGGAGCTCAGCAGAGGACCCCTGAGGGAGCAGGAGAGCAGTGGGATGCAGACCCCAAATTCTCATAAGAAGACCAAACTTAATGGTCTGACTGAGACTGGAGGAATCCCGGCGGTCATGCTCTCCAGACCTTCTGTTGACACAGGACAGGAACCATCCCTGAAGACAACTCATCAGACATGAAAGGGACTGGTCAGCGGGTGGGAGAGAGACGCTGATGAAGAGTGAGCTAATTATATCAGGTGTACACTTGAGATTGTGTTGGCAACTCTTGTCTGGAGGGGGGATGGGAGGATAGAGAGAGAGGGAAGCCGGCAAAATTGTCAAGAAAGGAGAGACTGAAAGGGCTGACTCAAGACGGGGAGAGTAAGTGGGAGTAGGGAGTGAGATGTATGTAAACTTATATGTGACAGACTGATTGGATTTGTAAACGTTCACTTGAAGCTTAATAAAAGTTATTATAAAAAAAAAAAAAAAAAATGAAATGGGATACACGAACATTGATATCCTCAGCATTAGTGAGTCGAAGTGGGCTGGTATTGGCCGTTTTGAATCAGATAATCATATAGTCTACTATGCTGGGAATGACAGCTTGAAGAGGTGTTGCATTCATCGTCAAAAAGAACATTTCGAGATCTGTCCTGAAGTACAACGTTGTCAGTGATAGGATAATATCCATACGCCTACAAGGAAGACCAGTTAATACGACCATTATTCAAATTTACGCACCAACCACTAAGGCCAAAGATGAAGAAATAGGAGATTTTTATCAGCTGCTGCTGTCTGAAATTGATTGAACATGCAATCAGGATGCATTGATAATCACTGGTGATTGGAATGCGAAAGTTGGAAACGAAGAAGGATTGGTAGTTGGAAAATATGGCCTTTGTGGCAAATAATGCGGGAGATCGAATGATAGAATTTTGCAAGACCAACAAATTCTTCACTGCAAATACCTTCTTTCACCAATGTAAACGGCCAGATGGAACACACAGGAATCAAATTGACTACATCTGTGGAAAGAGACGATGGAAAAGCTCAATATCATTAGCCAGAACAAGACCAGGGGCCGACTGCAGAACAGACTATCAATTGCTTATATGCAAGTTCAAGCTGAAACTGAAGGAAATCAGAGCAAGTCCATGAGAGCCAAAATATGACCTTGAGTATATCCCACCTGAATTTAGAAACCATCTCAAGAATAGATTTGATGCATTGAACACTAGCGACCAAAGACCAGATGAGTTATGGAATGACATCAAGGATATCATACATGAAGAAAGCAAGAGGTCACTGAAGAGACAGGAAAGAAAGAAAATACCAAGATGGATGTCAGAGGAGGTTCTGAAACTTGCTCATGAAGGTCGAGCGGCTAAAGCAAAAGGAAGAAATGAGGAAGTAAAAGAGCTGAACAGAAGATTTCAAAGGGTGGCTTGAGAAGACAAGGTAAAGTATTATAATGATATGTGTGAAGAGCTGGAGATGGAAAACCAAAAGGGAAGAACATGCTTGGTGTTTCTCAAGCTGCACAAACTGAAGAAAAAATTGAAGCCTCGACTTGCCATAGTGAAGGATTCTATGGGGAAAATATTAAATGACACAGCAAGCACCAAAAGAAGATGGAGGGAATACGCAGTCATTATACCAAAAAGAATTAGTCGATGTTCAGCCATTTCAAGAGGTAGCATATGATCAAGAACCAATCGTACTGAAGGAAGAAGTCCGAGCCGCTCTGAAGGCATTGGTGAAAAACAAGGCTCCAGGAATTGATGGAATATCAGTTGAGATATTTCAACAAACAGATGGAGCGCTGGAGGTGCTCACTCATCTATGCCAAGAAATATGAAAGACAGCTTCCTGGCCAACTGACTGGAAGAGAAGCCATATTCATACCTATTCCCAAGAAAGACAATCCAACTGAATGTGGAAATTATAGAACAATATCATTAATATCACACACAAGCAAAATTTTGCTGAAGATCATTCAAAAACGGCTGTACCAGTATATCGACAGGGAACTACCAGAAATTCAGGCTGGTTTCAGAAGAGGACATGGAATCAGGGATATCATTGCTGATGTCAGGTGGATCCTGGCTGAAAGCAGAGAATACCAGAAGGATGTTTACCTGTGTTTTATTGACTATGCAAAGGCATTCGACTGTGTGGATCATAACAAATTATGGATAACATTGAGAAGAATGGGAATTCCAGAACACTTAATTGTGCCCATGAAGAACCTTTTCATAGATCAAGAGGCAGTTGTTCAGGCAGAACAAGGGGATACTGATTGGTTTAAAGTCAGGAAAGGTGTGTGCTAGGGTTGTATCCTTTCACTGCACTTAATCTGTGCGCTGAGCAAATAATCCGAGAAGCTGTACTACATGAAGAAGAACGGGGCATCAGGATTGGAGGAAGACTCATTAACAACCTGCGTTATGCAGATGACACAACCTTTCTTGCTGAAAGTGAAAAGGACTTGAAGCACTGACTGATGAAGATCAAAGACCACAGCCTTCAGTATGGATTACACCTCAACATAAAGAAAACAAAAATCCTCACAACTAGACCAATGAGCAACATCATGACAAACGGAGAAAAGATTGAAGTTGTCAAGGATTTCATTTTACTTGGATCCACAATCAACACCCATGGAAGCAGCAGCCAAGAAATCAAATGACGCACTGCATTGGGTAAATCTGCTGCAAAGGATCTCTTTCAAGTGTTGAAAAGCAAGGATGTCACCTTGAAGACTAAGGTGTGCCTGGCCCAAGCCATGGTATTTTCAGTCCTATCATATGCATGTGAAAGCTGGACAATGAATAAGGAAGACCGAAGAAGAATTGACGCCTTTGAATTGTGGTGTTGGTGAAGAATATTGAATATACCATCGACTGCCAAAAGAACAAACAAAATCTGTCTTGGAAGAAGTACAGCCAGAATGCTCCTTAGAAGCAAGGATGGCGAGACTGCGTCTTACATACTTTGGACATGTTGTCAGGAGGGATCAGTCCCTGAGAAGGACATTGTGCTTGGCAAAGTACAGGGTCAGTTTGAAAGAGGAAGACCCTCAATGAGGTGGATTGACACAGTGCTGCAATAATGAGCTCAAGCATAACAACAATCATAAGGATGGTGCAGGACCGGGCACCTAACAATGGCACCTAACAACAAAGCCAGGCAATCTATAATCAGCCTTGTTTTTGATATATTTGATGCTATTTGAAATTTTAAGAAAAATGAGCTTTTGTCTAGTGTTTATTATAAAGCACATTCACATGTTCTCATTTAATTTTTTAAAATCCTGTAAAAAAAGCATGACAAAATCTTGTCCCTATTTTATAAATGAAGAAATTGAAGCATAGTAATATTGCCAGGACCAGAACGAGTCTTCTGATTGCTGTTGATAAGTTTTTTTTGCTGAAGAAATAGAATTTCCAAAACCAAGCATGATCTGTGAGGGATATTATTACCTTTACGATTTATTTATACCCACAAAGGGAACCCTTGGCGGTATAGTGGTTGAGAGCTGCAGCTACTAACCAAAAGGTGGTGGGCAGCTTGAATCCACCAGGCGCTTCTTGGAAACCACGGGGCAGTTCTAGTCTGTTGTGTAGAGTCGCTTTGAGTTGGAATTTACGGGAACGATTTTTTTTATACCAACAAAAGTTACGTTTTGACTGATAATTTAATATTATGGTGATTTTTATAAAAACTTTAAATTTCAGAAGTCAGATATCGATATTGCTGTTTGTTCAGTATGTATTCAGAGGAAGTGATTGAATATGCTTAAACCTATCCCTTTTCTTAGATTTCCTTAAATGAAATTTCAAATCTAGCACTTCTGATTGTTGAACAGTGGAGTTGGGTAAAACAGACTTGGTGTTTAGGTGTAATTTCCCACTCCTACCCCTCAGTAGGCATTATTATTCACAAGTGGTAAAATTTACATTTCTCCTCAAGGTTCTTATTCCCAAAGCCAGAAACCTAGATTACCTGTCCTTTTCAACTAAAATAAGCCCTTATTTCCTCCTGCCCCCAGTAAAAAAGCACTTGGAATAAGAAGAAAGGACAGGAATTAGGAACCGCCAGGGAGATGGACTAAAACTACTGAGGGGAGCAGTCCTGTTGTAAGAAGTGTTCCTTGTATTCTGAAATTTGGAGTGTTGAATCTTGTCCCTACGATTATGATTTAGGTATCACTGTTGAGTTTAGGCCAGATGAAGGCGAGCAGTCTGCAAGTCCGATAGCAAAGCACTGATGGCAATTTTTCCATTATCTTTCTTTGGCTGGTGACTGTGCCATCCATCCATATTAGTCCATAATGGGTTTTCAGGGCTCGCACATTGCCTCTGTCTGACTCCCACAGCGGGGCTCAGTTGGCTCATGCAGGACTTACCATCCTGCAGAACATTGACCCATTCTTGAAGCGTATAGAAAAGTCGGTTCTCAGGAGGCCTGTACACCACGCTTTTGCTTGCTGTAGGCTGGTTTGTTCAGAAGTGTATTGCTCTAGCAAGGCACTTGTTTGAAAAAGTTGGAGTTAAGATTCATTGTTCATTTAACAGTCATAGCGTTTCTACCATGTGGCATGTGTTAGGTTGGACTGTGTGACTATGACATAGACCCTCTCCTGAGGAGCTTATTGGGGAAGAGATAATTCAGATGCGGTATAATGTGTTCATAGTGTGGTCAGCGAATAGTGCGAGACTGAGGTATGAACACAGTGTTGTAGGAGACCAGAGCGAGAAATGACTAATACCACCTGAGAGATGCGACAAAGGCCTCACAGAGGAAATGACATTTAAGCAGCATTTTCAAGGTTCAGTAGGCATTGGTCAAGATGCAGAGGCATTCCTAACATACCAAGCATGAGCCTGAAATCATGAAAGGTCATGGTATGTTTGAGGAACAATGAACAGTTCAGAATTGCTGCTGTGTGGTGGAGGGAGGAGGAAAAGAGGTAGGATAGTACAAGGCTGTAGAGGGCCCTCGGCAACTTGCCAAGAAGGTAAGATGTTCTGTAGTCACCATGAAGCTAGCAGAATCCTTAGAGAAGTGACACGATGAGATTTGTGGGATTTCATTTTGCTGTGTTGTTTTAAGGAGGTGAACACCGTCTGCATGATAGAAGAGTCAGTTAATGAGGCTGGTAGAACTGTTAAAATAAGGCACTGTGAAGGTCTCAACTGAAGCAGTGGCCGTGGGGACAGAGCAGGGGGAAAATCTGAGAGGTGTTTGAGACACAAATGCAGCAGTGGTTTACTAGCGGTACATTAAGGAGAAAAAAGGGGTTGAGGAGAGCTTCCAGGTTGCCCTGTCTCTCTCTCTTCTTATAGGGTGGATGGGTGGTGGGTATCGTTCATGGTGGTAGGGATTGCAGAGAAAGTGCAGCTTTGGAGGGGATGGTGAATTGAATACACTTTGGTGATGTTACCTGTTTTTGAGACATCCAGATAGTAAGCTCTTGCAGGTAAGGCCAGAGACAGGAGATTTGTACATTTAAAAGCACAGCACCCTAGTGGGTGCAGTAATTTAGGCTGAGGGTTGAGCATAATTTGAAAAAAGGACAAGGACAGAATCTGGGGCAGGAAGTGCTTGGTGGCGGAGATGGAGAAAGTAGTCATGGTAATGGGAGAAGAAACAGTACAAAGTAGTGATCTGTAAATCAAAGGAGAGGAAAAGTTCCAGAATAGGTGATGAACAGGGTCACATGTTTAAATGTTTAACATTTAACTGGTAATTTAACTTTTAAATTAAGTTTAAATGTTTAAAGAGAAGATAGATTGATTAAATACATGGGACATTGATTTGGCAGTTGGAAGTGTGATAGCAATTAGTGAAAGTGAATCATGGGCGAGGTAATAATTCACTTTACCATAAGATTGCAGGAGAGTCGTACATGGTTGTTGGGGGTATGAGAGGGAGTTGTACCCATTGTATGTGTAGGTTATCTTTAAATAGGAGAGAAGGACACTTCTTTCTCTGAGATGTGGGGAAGGGAGAGGTGAGAATGGTGCTTTCGTAAGTAAATCTAGAGGTAAGAATATTTTGGAAGCTTGGGCCGGAAAGCTTTGATTTTCTTGGAGTAGGCCATAAGTTGGAGGAATATAGTAATCACAATGGAGTTGGAGCACTAGTTATTTGTACCTGGCTCTGTGTGCTATATGCTTATTATGTGTTAGCTCATTTTGCGCCCCTTCCCCAAAGGATATGTATTAGTATTATTATATTCATTTTAGAGGTCAAGAAATGGGCTCAGAGAAATTACATCTCACATATTTAATAAGAGCTGGATTCAGGTTTTGGGCTCACTTGGTCTGATCAGGAGCCCTGGTGGTACAGTAGTTAAACATTTGTCTATTAACCAAAAGGTTGGCAATTTGAATCCACCAGACACTTTTTTGGAAACCCTATGGGGCAGTTCTCCTCTGTCCTATAGGTTCGCTATGAGTTGGAATCGACTCGATGGCAACAGGTTTGTTTTTTGTCTGATTATACCATCTTTAATTTTAAACTAAGAGGTCAAGAAGGGAATTGGAGGGATAAGTGGTAAGATTTGATGCAGCCCCCATGGAGAAACTATCTGTAGTTTCAGATACTCATAGTGAGGGAAAGAGAGAGATTGCTAACTTGAAGAATTTTACATTTGGCCTGTCTCTCTTTTCTCTCCCTACCCCTGTTTCCCCTCCAATAGAAGTGCCTTGAAAATAGGGCTGACTGGGTATAGGTAAAAGAGAAGATCAAAATTAGTGTTCTTTCCGTATAACTCTGAAGCATAACCTGTTTTACTATTATAATAATACAAACCTTGGCATTATCTGAGCACTGTAACCCATCTGACCAGCTAAGATTAGAATTTGGCAGAAAACCAGAAAGGCACCATTAGTTTAGCATCCCTGGAGCCAGAATTCCAGAGAGCAGAGAATTACTATATAGACTAGTAGCAAAAAGTACATGCTGAAATCTGCTATTGGAAAGTTCTGCTTTGAGATTTCTGGGTGGCTTCACATCTCTGATCATAATGGTCTCATGTTAAAAAAATTCATCATTGATACTGGTTTTTTATATTTATTGTCCAACCTTTTTATAATTTAATTGGATTCCTACTCATTACATGTACATTGCCTTAAAACTAAATGAACTTTTAACCTTAAAACACAGGCATTTGTTTCAGGAGCTTGAAAGAGCCTACAGGACAGGAGTCTTCTGTTTTGGCACCTGACTTTCCCCTTTTCAACTCCTTATTCTGGTTTTGTTTGTTTGTTTATTTGCTTCATTCATTCAACACACTTATTGAGCACCTACTATGTGTCAGGCACTAAGTGCTGGGGATGCAGTGGAACAAGACAAAACTTATGCAAGTGAGGTAGACTGTAAACAAGTAAATATAATGCATCAGATTGTGACAAGTGCCATGAACGAAAAAGAAAGGAGCGTAAGGAGAGAGAATATGAAGAGTAGTGGTTTTGTAAATAGTGTGGTTAGAGGTGGCTTTTTTGAGCATGGACATGAATGAGGAGAAGTGTGAGCCACCTGGGAATGGGTAACAGAACACAGCAGACAGGAGGCCTGGGGTGGGATCAAGGTAGACATAGTCCAGCAACTGGAAAAAGGCATTGTGGAGAGTGAGGGGAGAGAGGGCACCTACGCCCTGTTACGAAGGGTCGTGCAGGCTGTACTAAAGACTTAGGATAGTGGTGGTTTTATATGTTCACATAATTCATATAGATTTGATCCAGTGATTAAAGTGACTTTGTGTAGAATTGTGGGTTTGTAAATTTTCTATTTATAACATTGCATTATTTTTGTTTTATAGGATGGAACAAAATTCATCTGTATCGGGGCTCTATATTCAGAGCTTTTGGCTGTCAGCAGTAAAGGAGAACTTTATCAGTGGAAGTGGAGTGAATCTGAGCCTTACAGAAATGCGCAGGTATTTTATTATATTAAATCATGCATTGAATAGCTCTATATATCAGCACACAAAATAGTAATCGTTTTTCTTAACACTTTCAAAGAATCCTTCATTACATCATCCACGAGCAACATTTTTGGGGCTAACCAGTGAAAAAATAGTCCTCCTGTCTGCAAATAGCATCAGAGCAACTGTAGCTACAGAAAATAACAAGGTATGAAACACTTTTTTTTTATCTTTGAAACTAGATCCATAAATACAAAGTTTCTCTAGAGCAATTCAGTGTATCATTTTTTTTTTAAAAATTGTCATAAAAGTATACACAACAAAACACATCAACAATTTCTACACGTATAATTCAGTGATACCAATTATATTCTTCAAGTTGTGCAACTGTTTTCGCTTTTCTTTTCCAGATTATTCCACCACCATTTACATAAGCTCAGTTGTCCCCTAAACAAAAAACTTCTTCTTTCCCCATCCCTCTCACCCCTGGTAACCACTAATCATCTTTGGTTTCTATATATTATTTCATATAAGTGAGATCATACAGTATTTATACTTTTGTGTCTGATCTGTTTTGCTCAGCATAATGTTTTCAAGGTTCATCCGTGTTGTGGCACACATTGGGACTTCATTTTTCTTTATGGCTGAGAAATAATTCCCTTGTATGTATTTACCACATTTTGTTAATCCATTCATCCATTAACGCATGTTTTCTTTAATTGGCTTGCTTATTTCTGTACCGTAATTCAACTTTTAGAAGCAGCTTTCTACTTAAGGGAAGGAAAAGTTGTTTAAGCCAAGTGCTGAGAATAGAAGAAGTAGTGAGAAGCATAAAATAGAGATTGAGAAAGTATGTGTATTACACCTCAGATTATCAGTTTGGCTTTGTTGTTGGGTGCTGTTGAGTTGGTTTCGACTCATAGCGATCCTATGTAGAACAGAACGAAACACTGCCCAGTCCTGCGTCATACTCAACAATTACTACGTTTGACTCCATTCTTGCAGCCACCATGTCAGGCCATCTTGTTGAAGGTCTTCCTCTTTTTCACTGACCCTCTGCTTTACCAAGCATGATGTCCTTCTCCAGGGACTGGTCCCTACTGATAACATGTCCCAAGTATGGGACACGAAGTCTTGCCATCCTTGCTTCCAAGGAGCACCCTGGCTGTATCTCTTCTAAGATAGACTTGTTCATTTTTCTGGCAGTCCAGACACTAAATTCTTTTACAAGTTGTTGGAGCATATGTTACTTTTGTTTAGTGACTTAGAGATGGACTTGGTTTAGGTTTTAGACATTCATTTGAATAGCTGCTATTTTGATTTATATGTGTGAAGAAACTATTTTAGTATCTAGTCTTATTAAGAATCTTTTGTGAATTACTTATTTTTCGAACATGTAACTGAAAACATTTTTTAGCATTTCAGCCTATAGATTATTAGTGTTTGCCTTGCCCTAGTTTTGACCAAAATCATTTTGAAAAAATTACTTGTTTTTATTTAAATTTCTAATATTTTACATAAAATTTTCTAATATTTTATTTTTAGGTTGCTACATGGGTGGATGAAACCTTAAGTTCCGTGGCTTCTAAATTAGAGCATACTGCACAGACTTACTCAGAACTCCAAGGAGAACGGATTGTTTCTTTACACTGCTGTGCCCTCTACACCTGTGCTCAGCTGGAGAACAATTTATATTGGTGGTGAGTACGGAGGAGGAGGAATTTCATATTAGTGAGTGCTTTTGTGTGCATAAATAGATGCTTTGCAGGATGGAATACCAACATGAGAAGATCAGTCAAAAGAAAATAGACAATCAGTTAAAAGAAAATGCTTTTGAGAGATAAGTTTCACTTTGAAGTAACATAAAAAGAACAAAAAAACTTAAAAAAAGTTTATTAAAGTAATTTTAATTTTAAGTAATATGTAATGTGTTCTATATTTACAAATTACATTAGTGAATATAATTAAGAAATTTTGGAAGAATATGAAGTAAAACCAAAAATTACCTATCCTCCCACAACCCAAAGACAACTGCTGTTAACATTTGGAGATATTTCTAAATTTTTTTCTCTATACATAAACGTGGTACTTTGTTTTTACATAATTGCAAGGATAGGTAGTAGGGCATTTTTCCTGTTTTTTTTTTTTTTTCCATCCAGTAATATTACTTAAAATATTTTAAAGGTTATGAAAGTATTTCATTATATGAGTTAAAAAAAAAACAAATATGCCTTATTTAATTATAACTACTGTTAGAAGACTTACTTTAAATTTATTCTTTTATGTTTATTCTGTGTTGTATGTTTTAAGAATTAATCAGTAAGTCTGCATTGTCAGAAATAATGTATGAGGGAATCTGATAATGAAATGTGATTATCTGGAAGAAAAAAATGTCAGTAGATGTGTTTCCTATTAAAAACTCTTTTAAAAATTTTCATTGTGCTTTAAGTGAAAGTTTACAAATCAGGTCAGTCTCTCATACAAAAATTTATATACATCTTGCTGTATACTCCTAATTGCTCTCCCCCTAATGAGACAGCACACTCCTTCTCTCCACTCTCTATTTCGTGTCCATTCGACCAGCTTCTGACTCCCTCTGCCCTCCTCTCGTTTCCCCTCCAGACAGGAGATGCCAACATAGTCTCATGTGTCTACTTGATCTGAGAAGCTTGTTCTTCACCAGTATCATTTTTCTATCCCATAATCCAGTCCAATCCCTGTCTGAAGAGTTGGCTTTGGGTATGCTTCCTGTCTTGGGCTAACAGAAGGTCTGGGGGCCATGACTACTGGGGTCCTTCTAGTTTCAGTCAGACCATCAAGTCTGATCTTTTTGAAAGAATTTGGGGTCTGCATCCCACTGGTCTCCTGCTCCCTCAGGGGCTCTCTGTTGTGTTCCCTGTCAGGGCAGTCATCGGTTGTAGCTGGGTACCATCTAGTTCTTCTGGTCTCAGGCTGGTGTGGTCTCTGGTTTACGTGGCCCTTTCTGTCTCTTGGGCTCATAATTACCTTGTGTTTTTAGTGTTCTTCATTTGCTTTTGGTCCAGGTGGGTTGAGACCAATTGATGCATCTTAGATGGCCACTCTCCAAAGTGGGAGACAGAATGTTTTCTTAACAGATTTTATTATGCCAGTTGACTTAGATGTCCCCTGAAACCATGGTTCCCAAACCCCTGCTCCTGCTACACTGGCCTTCGAAGCAGTTTATTCAGCATTTCCTATAAAATTTAATCTTAAAAATTTAATTAAAATGTACCCAGTTATTTATTAAACCTATGAAAAAGTTATAATAAAGTTTAAGTTGCAAAAATTATTATTTCAAAGCAAAAATTTAAGAGAAAGAATATACCAGAAGTGCTTAAATGATAATATGGGTAATTTCAATTTATTTAAAGAGCTTCTTTGCTGCTTATTTGACTAATTTATATTTTTCTTTTTCAGGGGTGTAGTTCCTTTTAGCCAAAGGAAGAAAATGTTAGAGAAAGCTAGAGCAAAAAATAAGAAGCCCAAATCTAGTGCTGGTATTTCCTCAATGCCGAATATCACCGTTGGTACCCAGGTAAGTGATTAAAGTTGAACCCCTTCTAAGGGACATTGTTTGTCTTCCAAACCATTTCTTCCCTTATAAGCAATTCCACTAGAAGCAAGTATATAGATGAGTGTCATTTGAGCCACCAGGTCCCAGTAACATCTACGTGTCAAATCACTCTTTCCTAATTTTATAACTAAGTCACACTGTATAGATTCTGGGCCAGTGTCAGTAGGTTTCCCTACATGGTAGCAATCCCAGATTTACCTGACTTTAAGAAATCACTTGATACTTTCAAAAAGCAAAGTCTGAAGCTCCTTACCTGAACGTTCTTTTAGTTTGTCTGTGGTAGGGCCCAGGGGTCATCATTTTAATAAGCATTACTGGTGATTCTGATGACCTAGCAAGTTTGAAAGGTACTGCCCCATAGAGATAGTGTCAGCATGAGGCAGAACATTTCCAGAAAGCCTCGTGTTTCCATCCCTTTCTGTGTTTTGGCTCTGAGGTGGTCTTAGGATCCTACAGATTTCCTTTGGAAGGTGATTTTCTGATACCCTAGTGGTTCTCCAAAGTGTAGCCTAAAGACTCCTCCTGGCTTCCTGAGACCCTTTCAGGGAGTCTGCAGAGTCTTTCTTTTTTCAATTACATATCTGTGTGGGACCAAATATTTTTCTTGTAATCAGTCAAATAACGTATCATGACAGATTGAATGTAGAAGCAGAGTTGAGAACCCAGTGGTCTTCTATTAAGCTAGCCATTGCAATTAACAGTATCACTTACTAAATTAAAAAATTAATGTATGTTTATTTTTTTGAAAAAATTGTTATTTATGTTACTACAGGTTTATTGTTATTTTAAAATTAATAAGTGGACATTAAAAATTTTTCTCAGTTTTAATTACTAATATGATAAATATTGATACATATAACCCATATAAATAAACAAGATTTTTGGGTCCTCCGTCACAGTTAATAGTGAAGCAGGGTCCTGAGGTCAAAAAAGTTTGAGAACTGTCGTTATACTTCTAATTCATTAGACTCTTGAGGAAGTTTTATCTTCAGGATAAAACTTCATGTTCATATTCATTATAGCAAATGCTGTAAGGAATGGTTAAGGACTTTATATTCCCTAAAACTTAGACAGATGGTAGTTTTACTTTATCATATGGTGCTAATTTCCTCATTTAGCACTTTATTTTAATTCACTTTTCTTATCACACAAAGTAGTATCACCTATAATCCCTAAATCTTAAAAAGTAGCCAGTCACTACTTGAGCTGTTACTTTTCTCCAAAACTCAGCTTAAATATACCTGTTCTTTTTGTTTATGGCTTTTTTTTGGTCCTACTCATGGCTGTCTTATTCTGATTCCTTCTTTGACCTTCCAACTAGAGAGTTTTCAGTGATTACCCACTGTTCTGGTCATTATTGTTCAGCCTTCATTATTTATGTCTTGCTTTTTGGATTTGGCTCTCTAATCTTCTCTCTCTCCTAGGAGCTCCCTTTTTCCTATTTAGTTAAATACTGATTTTTGGTGTCTTTAAGTTCCTTGTCGGTTGGACTCACATAATAGCAGGATATCCTAGCAGCTGCTTTATCAGCAGGTGGGATGACATTACTGTAGGCAGGGAAGGCTAAAAAAATATTTTAAGAAAAGCTTTAAACAAAGTAGCATGGCATTAGATTGCTGAATGGTAACAGTGTATTAAAATTCCTTGGTGTAGAACTAAGCTTTTGTTTTAAAGCTACAGAAAACTAGAGGCTTAAGACAGTCACAAATGAACCCACGAGTGGTTCTGTGGGGAAAAGACTTGGCAATCTGCTTCCATAAAGATTACAGACTAGGAAACCCTGTGTGGGGCAGTTCTACTCTATCCTGTACAGTTGCTATGAGTCAGAATTGATTGGACAGTACACAACAAAAACAACAATGTTAACACTGATTACAGCCAGAGGAAAGTATTTGTGTGTGAACATCAGAAAGAACTGTTGGTCATTTACAGTGTTCACCTACACCTGCATTCACAGATCATAATCCTTCAGAGTAATGTATTTAGCAAATAAATACTCACCGTATGTGTTACACGCTGGACCCTGGGCACATACCTCCTTTAAAGTTTATTCATTATTATAAGAAGACATTAATAAATAACTTATCCTCTAACATATCATATCAAGCCTTTCTCCTTATTGATCTTCTTTAAGGCTTTAAGATTTCACCAGTCTTTTCTGAAAATATTTGGGTGAAACTTCCCATTATATCACAGTGTAGCAGGACATACCTTTTCCAAGAAGCCTGCTCTTAGGAACTATTCATTCTGTGTTGCAGAACTCCATTTAGTGATACACAACTATTTTTTGGTGGAATTGCAACTTTAAGTCAGTAGTTCTAATTTTAGCTCCCATACTTCTCAACTATACCACCTCCTTCTTGTGTCTCTTATATTTCATTTTAAGGCACCAAAAAAAAAAAAACATAATCTTCATATGTGTTACTGGTCAAGTACAACATGATCATTAGTTATTGGATGACTCAACAGAATGTCAGTAACATTGGGCTGTTGGAGAAATCAAAAGATATCTCTAGAAATATTGTTCAGGTCGGAAATGGAGCTGTTGTTGATGTGTTTGATAATGTCACCTTTGTAGGTCACTGGTTTTCCGAATATGATCCTGAGGGTGGGCCCTGACAGTGAAGTGAGAATTTATATGTCATCGACTCTTAAACTCAGTTAAACTTACATAACTAGTGTCTACATATACTCTTATAATTTAAAAGAAAATTTAAATTATCCACTGAAGCTTCTGGCTGGTAGAAAACAACAGTCTTCTGGGGAAACAAACACCATAAAGATGATGTTGTAGGGACCCTACGTACCATCATGAATTACGGAAGAAAATATTTGAAATCATAGGAAACAGACAAATACGACTGCTTTGTTCACGTTTTTATGATAACCCTTTCTTGTTTCTTCCCTGCTGTTTCTCTTCTGTTTCATTGTAGCAAAGTAGTCAGCATATTTACTGCGCGAAATTTTATGTTAAGTATTTAGTAGAAGTGCTAACATTATTCCTGCTCCTTAATTTTAGGAATACATTTTTTTGATGGAGAGCTTTAAGTTGATGCTTTATTAGCCTCTTGATTATATAAGATTGTATTTGGAAAAACAAGGAAGAATACTTTCATGTATTGTATTTTCATACACTTGAAATTGCTATTCTAATTTGTTTTTAAAGTCATGTCCTCTCAATGGTGATTTTCTTTTGTTTGCTAGGTGTGCCTAAGAAATAATCCTCTTTATCACGCTGGAGCAGTTGCATTTTCAATTAGCGCTGGGATTCCTAAAGTTGGTGTCTTAATGGAGTCAGTTTGGAATATGAATGATAGCTGTAGATTTCAACTTAGATCTCCTGAGAGCTTAAAAAGCATGGAAAAAGCTAGCAAAACTACTGAAACTAAGTAAGTACTGTACCCTAACTCATTTTGCTTTTACATACCAGTTCTTTGTTTGACCTGTGTATGCATGGGGATAATCAAAGAAGACTTAGGCATACAGTGTCATAGAAAACTGCTAATGTATTGAGGTCTTGTAAGATCCCCAGGAATTTTGAAGGGAATTACTAAATTTTACTTTTTGTAACTTGGTTAATATTTGTATATGACAGTTGCGGTTGATGAGTCCAGCCAGAATGGGAGTGTTGAGTTCTCTTTTGATGTCTTTATTTTGTCATTAGATGGTGTTGCTTTGCAGGTACTGTATAGTGGTAATGATGTGTTCGGCCTTAATATTAGGCCTTCTTTCTCCTCTCTCCTTGTATAATTGTCTTCATAATTTCTTGCCTGCATCTTGATCATTGGAAGTGGTTTACAGGTTAATGTGCTGGGGAGGGGAATTCTATACAGGGTTTGTAAACTTTTTTGGGTGGGAGGGTATGTGAACATAAAAAAAAAAAAAAAAGCCATTGACATTGAGTCAATTCTAACTCATAGCGACCCTATAGGACAGAGTAGGACTGCCCCATGGGGTTTCCAAGGAGCAACTGGTTGATTCAAACTGCTGACCTTTCAGTTAGCAGCCAAACTCTTAACCACTGTGCTGCCAGGGCTCCTGAACACCACTGAATTGTATATAGCTGCACCTTGTGGTTTTTTGATGTGTGAACTTAAAAGCTTTAATAAAATTTTTTTCTTTCAATTTTTTTATGTGGTAAAATGTATATAACAAAACATTTGCCATCTCAACCATTTTTACATGTACAATCAGTGGCATTAATTACATTCACTGTATTGTGCAAGGAAACCCTGGTGGCGTAATGGTTAAGTGCTATGGCTGCTAACCAAAAGGTTGGCAGTTCGGATTTACCAGGCGCTCCTTGGAAACTCTATAGGGCAGTTCTACTCTATCCTATAGGGTCACCATGAGTTGGAATCGACTCGACGGCACTGGGTTTTATATTGTGCAAACATCACCACTATCTGTTTCCAGATTTTTTCCAATAAAGTTTTTGGTAGAAAACAACAGTCTTCTGGGTTATAGACAGCTTGTGTAGCATCATGAATCAAGTATGAAAATATTTTAAACTTATCAGAAAAGGACAAAAAAAGAACTTTTTTCTTAATCTTATAAAAAAAATGAACATTATAGAAACAGAGAAGAGTAAAAATACCAAATTCCAGAAATATCACTTTAAACATTTGATATATTTTTTTCTAGATTTATACAAGCATTAAAAAGAAATAATTGGGATCATAGTGTACATGTAGATTTTTCACATTCTGAAATAAAGAGCAGTTGAAATATATTTGATGTATACAAACAGGAGATTATAATATATTTATGTCCTATAATTTATGAAGTTTTTCAAGATTGTCCTTGAAATTTACCATCTATATTAATAAATTTAGTAAAAGAGCTAAGCAAAATGAAATGTTAAGATAATAATTTTAATGTGAATAGTATTCCTCTTTGCTAGTCATTGAAATGAGTTCACTTTAGAGGCATGCAAGTGATTAATCAGTACTGGCTTGCTGCCACCATCACAAGATTTGCAGAGCAGCCATGAGTATTCACTTTGTGCTTATACTGAGCACTCTTGCTACAATGCTGGTGAAAATATTGCTGGTTTTCTTTGGACCATTTCTAAACTTAGGTGAAATTCTTGATGGGGGCATTAGGAGATGAAAGGGTTAAGATGATGACCCTAATTATAATATACGTCAGGATGAAATATGTAGCGTTTTTGAGTAATAAGTGACTTTTTCTGACTAAAAACTGACTTCTGCTTTTAAAAGATAAAAATATCTATGTTTTACTATGTATTCATAGGATATTGTATAGTTGTAGTTAACTTTTAGTGTTAATGAGATAACTCATTGAAGTGGGATAGCATTTTTAATCCTATAATTTCCTATTTCAGTTATAGCAGATGATGGTTCGTGAAGAATAAAATTTTTTAAAACCATTGTGAGAAGAATTCTTTCTTTGAACCTTAGGAAATTAATGATCTGCTAGTAGGTTTTCTGGAAACCCTGGTGGCATAGTGGTTAATATGAGCTACAGGTGCTAACCAATAGGTTCACAGTTCAAATCCACCAGGCACTTCTTGGATACTCTAAGGGGCAGTTCTGCTCTGTCCTATAGGGTCACTATGAGTTGGAATCGATTCGATGGCAATGGGTTTGGTTTAGGAGGTTTTCTAGTTACTTGTCTTCACCATTTTTTCAGTTACATTGCTAAATCAAGTTAGTCTGAGTTATAGTCACAACAATATGAACTTTATTTGCTCGAGAGGTTTATGGTAAAGCTATGTTGATACGTTGAGCTTTTGTTATTCTAGATAAAGCTTATTTGAGTCATTATTCCAATTTGTTGATAGCTGTGTATGATATATTTTTCTTTTCTGTATTAGAACATTACTAAAAATTGTAAGTACGCAGAGTGCACCTTTTCCACAGCATTTTCTTAATTATAAGACTAAACTTGAGTATTAAACCATTTGAAAAACATTTCTAATAGTTCATTTTCCTAATTATAAGGATATTCTGGTTTCTAATCTCAGGCCTGAAAGTAAGCAGGAACCAGTGAAAACAGAAATGGGTCCTCCACCATCGCCAGCGTCCACCTGTAGTGATGCGTCCTCAATTGCCAGCAGTGCGTCAATGCCATACAGTAAGTTTTATGTGTAGTACACACTGATCTGAACAATGTCCCATGCGGATGGCTGTGTTCAGTTTGTTTCTGATGTGAAGCGATTTATGTTTTTCTTAGATGTTTTCATATAGATTGTGTTTCTACTAGTTTGAATTACTTTTGAGCAGCTTTCTTTAAGTGGAAAAACAGTATTCACAGCAATGACTGTTTCTGTTGTTTTTAGGGATTATAATATTTTAATATATGTAAAATGCATTGCAGTAATAGAAGGAAATTATCACAACTAACTAGCATATATACCCCACTTTCTGTGGGTTGGTTATGACTTGGTCACGACTTTGCTGAGATTTTGAGGAATTTGTGAACCTGAATTTAACTTCTATACCTGGGATTTACAGGTTTTTTTAAAAGTTCCTCAAAATTTATTTTACAATGTAATTGCTTATAAGTGAGAAAATTGAAGTATATGAGATTGAAGTTAAACTTACAGATCTTCCTTTTTTATCACTGGTCAGATAGCCATAATTTTGAAGGGTTCAAAATATATTTTTCTTTGCAGTTTATAGTAGTGTTAATATAGTTTTAATTGGGCATTAATGGATATGGCTGTTCTTCCCCATAAATTGATTTGAAGTGGAAATTGTTCATAAAGCCCCAATTCATAAAGCAGTAGTTAACAAAAGTTTATTTAGAAACCTCAGTTATGTATCCCTATAAAAATGATTTTTTTCATATATTTAGATGACATTTATAAAGTCTCTTTCACATTTTCTTTTTGGTACTTACCATTTTGTTGTTGTCTAAGAACGACGACGGTCAACCCCTGCCCCGAAAGAAGAGGAAAAGGTGAATGAAGAGCAATGGTCTCTTAGGGAAGTCGTTTTTGTGGAAGATGTTAAGAATGTTCCTGTTGGCAAGGTTTGTTCACAGTATCCAAGAATTAATTACTAATAGAACTATAGTGATATTGGTTGTCCAACAATTTGCAGCTGGTGAGTGCCGGTCAGCCCTTTTTCCAAGGCTGCTCTGTCACCTTTGGTGGTCTCATTAATCCCATTTCTTAATCTGATGCATATATCTCCTCTGTCCCAGACAGACAGAGGACCGTTATGCCTTTTCTTGAGCATTTATGGTAATATGTTGCTTTTTTATGAGCATTTTATTTCATAATTATTTTAGATTCATAGAAAAGTTACAAAAAGGTACATTGCATTTTGATACGGTCCATTCTTTGGAACACACCACCAGTTGCCTTTGAGTTGACTCCGACTCAGGGTGACTCCATCTGTTAGATGGTTCTAATTGAGGTCTTCTTCTATAACATAGATTTAAAAGTCTTAATTCACTGTCTACTTTCTTCTCCCCTTTTCCTGAAGGTGGTCTTGCCTTCTAAGAAACCAAGTTAATTTCACCCCTTTTCCCCCCACATTTGAAAACAGAATGGATCTACAACTGTGGAAATCTATAAAGGTTTTCCTGAAATGTGATGCTTTTTCACTTGTACTTGAATGACAGGGTAGATATACTGTGTTCTATGATTTGCAGAGGCTTTTCTCATACACCCTTCCATTTGATTCTCAAAACAGAACTGCAGTTTATGGGCAGGCATTTTCTCTCCTGCAAGAAGATCACACTGACTCAAAAGCATGCAGATACTGAGTAGCAGAGGTGGGGCTCAGGTATCCTGGTTTCAAGTCCTGTGGTGGTTGTCTTACTGTGCATTGCCGTCTACCTGTGTTGTCCAGTACAGTAGCCACTAGCCATATATAGTTATTTAAATTTATCGAAATTAAATAATATTAAGAAACCACCTCTTCACTCACCTTAGTTTCATTTCAAGTGCTGAGTAGCCATTTAATGGCTAGTGGCTGCCAGATGGGACAGTGCAAATTAAGGACATTACCATCACCAGGAAAGTTCTATTAAGGAGGGAAGATGGGGCTTAATGGGTTATACTTAAAGTTTACCGGTTGATTGTTAAACATGTACAGAGTAATCCCTGGCTACAAGGAGGTGAGCCTAGAGTATAGACATGAATAGCAAAACTTTGGTGAATGTGTCCAGTTTAATTTTATAACATGGTGATACTTTGAAGAAATAACACCCTTATAAGGTGTCCAGTTACATGCCTTTCATCTCTTTGTTCCATGTTAAATTAGCTAAGTGGCTAGAATCTGCATATTGCTTACCATATTTAATTGTACTTCTAGGTGCTAAAAGTGGATGGTGCCTATGTTGCTGTGAAATTTCCAGGAACATCCAGTAATACAAACTGCCAGAGCAGTTCTGGTTCAGATGCTGACCCTTCTTCTCTCCTGCAAGATTGTAGATTACTTAGAATTGATGAGCTGCAGGTAAGTGTCGAGGAATTGCTTACTAAGTGAATTCTGGGACTGGCTTGCATATGTTATGAGAATTTGAAAGCAAAATTTCTTTTGTGTTATATAGGTTGTGAAAACTGGTGGAACACCAAAAGTTCCTGACTGTTTCCAGAGGACTCCTAAAAAGCTGTGTATACCTGAAAAAACAGAAATACTAGCAGTGAATGTAGATTCCAAAGGTAAACATTTTGTAACTTTTAACTGGCATGTTCTATATGTTATTAATGCTTGTGCAGTAAATAGGAATAAAATTAAAGTGGTTTGGGGCATTGGCAGTTTTTTGTCCCGTGTGTAACATTATGGAATAAAGTGTATTTGTTTGAATTAATTTACAAATGTGGCCAGAGGTGTCAGAGATCACTAAAAATATATAACAGTTTTTCTTTCTATTTACGTGCTTCTGAAGGTGTGCATGCTGTTTTGAAGACTGGAAATTGGGTACGGTATTGTATCTTTGACCTTGCTACAGGAAAAGCAGAACAGGAAAATAATTTTCCTACAAGCAGCATTGCTTTCCTTGGTCAGAATGAGAGGAATGTAGCCATTTTCACTGCTGGACAGGTACAGAGGCTCATTTTTGCTTTTGAAAAAGTGATACGACAGCACTGGCATTTTTGTGATGTTTAGGGTGTGGCTCTTGTTTACTTGTTAATAAGCTATGGAAGAATTTAGAATTCTTAATACATTTTAATGCTAGAAACCTTGTTTGGTCATTATTACTAACATCCAATTTGAAAATAGATATTTTTATTGTACATTTTTGATTGAGAGCTAAACTTTATTATTTGTCCTCCATTTTAGGAGTCTCCTATTATTCTTCGAGATGGAAATGGTACTATCTACCCAATGGCCAAAGATTGCATGGGAGGAATAAGGGATCCTGATTGGCTTGATCTTCCACCTATCAGTAGTCTTGGAATGGGTGTACATTCTTTAATAAATCTTCCTGCCAATTCAACAATCAAAAAGAAGGCTGCCATTATCATCATGGCTGTAGAGGTAATTTAACCTTTATAAGACATTTTAATTCAGAAGATACTTGCAAGAGTCTGGGGAAACAGTGTTGAATAGGTCATTCATTACCCTCTCCCTAAAGGTGGTAGCAGTCTGTTAGAGCAAGAGAGACAAGCAAATCAGTGATTACAGTGTAATTTAAGGCATACACAATGTTGTGGGAGCACAGAGAGGAGGGATCTAAATCAAACTGTGACCGTGGGGAAGATTTCCCTGAGGGGGTGATGCTTAGACAGAACTTTTATTGATTAGGTACGGGTCCCCTAGGCCCAAGGATGAAGGTGGGAGATGTTATCCCGGACACTTAGAGCAGCCTTTGTGAATCTATATAATGTGTTAGAAAATGTGTACATTCTCTGGATATAACCAGAAGGTAGGGCTCATATGGACTAGTGAGTGGCAACTGATAAGGCTGAAGAGGGGCACTAGGGGTCCTTCTGTGTTAACCTGGGGGCCTGAACTTTTCCCTGAAAGCTATGAGGAAAAAGATTTTAAGCTGTAGGATGGCATAATTACATTTTTTAAAAGGATGGTTAGTAGTGGAGAATGGATTTGTAGGAAGTGTAGGATAGAGATTGGAAATATAGAGACCAGATAAAAGGCTAACGTAATTATCCAGGTGCAAAACAAAGTTAGCTTAAACTCTTGGGAGTGAAGAAGAGGAGATGAATTAGAACCTATAAGGCTTGGTGACTGGGTGTCAGTAGTAAATGAAAGGAAGGTGTTATTGTAACCCCAAGCTTCTGATTTGGGTGTGATTGATTGTAGCGAGGAAATACAGGAAGAAAAATAAATGGGATAAGGGAAGAGGATGAGTTTAGTTTTAAACATGTTGAGGTTGAGTGGTTTGTTAGATACAAAGGCAACACCTGGAAGCCTCTGGAACAACTTGAGCAGAGATTGACCTATTTTAACTTACATTTTAAAAGGATCACTGCTGATGTGTCGAGAATTCTAGGGGGGCAAGTATGGAAGTAGAGAGACTAATTAGGAGACTATTAAAATAATACAGGTGGAAGATGATGGTGGCTTGACCTATGAGTGAAAACTGATTAGATTCTAGATATAGTAGATATGTTTTTAATGTAGAGCCAATGGGATTTGCTGATGGTTAAATACAGAGTGTGAGGAAGCACGAGGGTGACAAGGTTTTGGAAGTATAAAGTTGCGATTTATTGGGATGAAGATTGCAGAGCAAAAGCAGACTTGGAAGTTGGGCTTTAGACATGTTAAGGTTAGGATGCCTGTCAGATATCCAAGAGGAGATGGCGGGTAGAGAGCTAGGTGTGTAAATCTGGAGACCAGGAGAGAGAAGACTGAAGAACTGAACTTGGGAATTGGAGTATTTAAAGATGTGATACTGAATGAGATCACCAAGGTTGAGGAGAAGAGAAAGGTCCAAGGACTGAGCCGTAAGTGTTTAAATGCTGGGGAGATAAAGAGGAGCCAGCAAAGGAGACTGAGAAGGAGCAGCCACAAGAGTTGGAGGAAAACTAGGATAAGTGGTGTCCTGGAAGCCAAATGAAGAGCATGTGTCAAGGAGGATACAGTGATCAACTGTGTCAAATGGTGCTGTAGGTCACGTAAGGTGAGAACTGAATAGTGACTGTTGGGTTTGTCTCTGAGTCTCTATTGACAGGGAGGATAAAGGCCTGATTAGAGTAAGTGAAGGAGAAAAAGGGAGGTGAGGAACTGAAGATAAATATGGGCAGTTCTTTGGAGGATCTTTTTTTAAATGATGGAAATGGGACTTGGTGTGGGAGCTCATTTACCCTTCATAAGGCTGGAGATGATCAGCAAACTTGTTAGACCTGCATCCAGGTGCTCCTGAAAGCCACCGGGTAAGCTTTTGTTTCAGGGCCCAGTGTTCATATTATTGAGTAGTTTTGATTGTAGCCTTCTAGACTAGTGATTCCAAACTAGTCAGGGAAGTGGACTTGACCTGAATTTGGCCCCTAGAAATAGCCTTCACGTCATTTTAAAATTCTTGATTAGTTGTCAATATTTAAAAATCACAGAGTTTATATTTGAAATCCAGATTTTCTGTTGCTCTTAAAACGTTAGAAGATATGGTAACATTGGGTGCATAATCTAACATAGAAACTTTTGACTATCCCTTTTAGAAGTTACATGCAGTCTCTATTCATTACAGACCTCACTACTTGTAATTTGTTGCCCAGAGTCCAAGTGTTAAAAAAAACTAAAAGTTTTTTTTTTTTTTTTTTGAGTCCAAGTGTTAGTTGCCATTAATTCTCTAGCTTGTGTGAGTGTGTTTTATACTCAGCCCCCTTCACTCATTTCTATTACTTCACGTGCTCTTGCAGGCATTTTGTTCTGTGACTCTTGTACTTTGTCAGCATCTCAAGGATCAGATAAAATATGTCATCATCCCATGGGTAGGGATAAAGTGTGTCATCATTTATCTTTGTACCTCAGTGAACTAGGGCCTGGCAGTGACGAGAGCAGAAAAAGTTCACTTAAAAATTTCTTGTGGTTCTACCCTTTCTGCCCCTTTGCCATAAGAATAAGTGACATATACAGTATATAGCGATGCAGGATAAACTTTTTTGCTTGTAACACAGCTCTGTGTAGTATTACACTCTCAGTATGAGAACGCTTATACAATCCAGCAGGCTGGAGATGAGAGCTCCCTGTAGAGTGCCTGCTTCCAGCCAGATGATGTGGCTGATTGTTTGAAAACATTCTGTATCACAGCAGTGTACAACAAAATACCTCGATTTTTATTTGACTTTGAAAATACCCTGTCTTTTTGTTCTTTGGAGAGATTTTGACATATTCTCTTAACGTACTGATTAATGCATATATTTACTAGTCTTTGGCAAATTTAGTCTTAAGTGGTTTACCTCATACTTTTGAACTGGAGGTTGCCTATTATGGGGTCACTTCAGAGCCATAGTTAGCAGTCACAATGGCTTACTTCACGTATGGTGGGTATTGGAAATGGCTTTTTGGATGTGTTTTCTTTTAGGCCCTTAGACCCTGTAAGGTTGGGAGAGGGAAGAAGCTTTTTAGGCACTTTTGGGGAGGAGGTGGCAAATTGTTCAAATACATTCTTCCTTTTCCTTTGTATTCCCACACTCTTTTCCCACCTGCTTTCTTTGAGTTCCTAGTTCTAGTTAAAATGAGGCAATTTATTTGTTTTCTAAAACTAGTGCTTTTAACTCAGTCCATTAAATGTAACTATAGTTTTCATTTGAAAGAAACACATTTGAACTTTTTGACATGTTCATGCTGTTCTCAGGTAGTTAACGATGTGTTCTACAGATACTTGATTAGTACTTGATTAGTACCATGTCTTGGACCACATTAGTTATCACCTCTGGGGTTTGCATCTGTCATGATTTCTGGGGAGTTGAAGGTTTTGGTTTTCATGGATCAAAGTGTAATATGGTAACATGAAGAGCATAAGAGGTGAGAGCAAGCCTGGAATAAAATTTTTACCCTTTTCTTAATTGATTAACAATCTTAATAGGATTCTGATTTTATATGGCCATATAACATATAATGTAAACCTGTGGTCTGCAAACTTGCCTATAGGCCAAATCTGGCCATTCCCATTCATTTATGCATCAAGTATGGCTGGTTTCCTGCCGAAACAGCAGAGTTGAGTAGTAGTAAAAGCTGAAAATAATTACTGGTCCTTTACAGGAAAAATTTGCCAACCCATTTCTTTTCCTGTCAATTGTGTATTTTGCTTAAAGGGCACCTTTAAGTTCAACTCCTTTTGCCACACCACCTGAAACTGTCTTTACTTATTTGCAGAGCTGATTATATATAGTGCTGGCCACGAGAAAAATTTGACATATTTAATATGCTACTCAAATTATTGAAGTTTTTTTTTCCTTTCCTAATGCTATTCAAATTATCGAAGTTTTTTTTTTTTTCCTAATTTCTCTGAGCACAGAAACAAACCTTAATGCAGCATATTCTACGCTGTGACTACGAGGCCTGTCGACAGTATCTCATGAATCTTGAGCAAGCAGTCGTTCTAGAGCAGAATCTGCAGCTGCTACAGACATTCATCGGCCATAGATGTGATGGAAATCGAAATATTCTGCATGCTTGTGTATCTGTTTGCTTTCCAACAAGCAATAAGGAAACTAAAGAAGAAGAGGGTGAGATTAAGAACTATAACAAGGTCTTTTAAAAAAGTTTTAGGGAATTTTGGAAACATGACAACATTTGAGAGAAAAGAAAAGCAAATTACAATGAAGAATTTGTTGTGTATGTGTGTGTACTTTTGTCTTGTAAAATCTTGGTGTTTTGACTCTCTTAAAGATAAATATGCCTGTCTCTTGTTAGGGTGGATGTATCACATAAGTAAATAAAATTTTTCATCAGGGTGTTTTTTTTTGTTGTTGTTGTCTTGAATTCTGTTTCCATGTATATATGTGTGTATATATATGAGTGGTACTTAATGAGCTTTACTGATTTTATAATTGCAGATGATTTAGTTTGTATTACCATGGAGTTTATGTAATAATTTAGCAAGTTAAGCCAAATTATATTGTGGTAGTTTTCATCCCAATTTTCATAATGTAGCTTTCATCCCAATGTTCAAAATGTGGAGGGAAAAATAACCTAGCAAATTGTTAAATGTTTTAAAAAAGTAAACAGACTATTTCACCATAAAGTTTTTAATTGGCTAAACAAAGGGGGAAACTTTTAAAAAACCTAAAATGTAATTATGTAATTCATAATGTTCTTCTTTATTTTGAATTCTGCTTTTGTTATTCTGATAGCTACATTTTTTAATAGTGGTTTGCAAGTTTCTGACCTTTGTCTCATTACTGAATCACTAAAGGATTATAAGTAGTGTATAAACCAAAGACTGAGATACTGATATGTAGATCGTTTTCCTTCCTTCGTAGTGAAAATTGGAATTTGGCCTTTGAAAGATGAAAAGTAAATAAAGAAGATATCTTTAATATCTCCACACATTAAAGATCACAGTTCAGTCTGTCTTGTTGCTTCAAGGAGGAAAAGTTAAAGTATTAGGCTACCTAATATTTGCATTGGATGGAGCATTAAAATTATAGCAGCTGGTATCTAGAGGCCTCTACATACTTAATCTCTTAGTTATTTTTGAAGTTTAAATTGATCTCAGTTTTTTCTCTTTATGTTTCAGAAGCAGAGCGCTCAGAAAGAAATACATTTGCAGAAAGGCTTTCTGCTGTGGAAGCTATTGCAAATGCAATATCAGTTGTTTCAAGTAATGGCCCTGGTAATCGGGCTGGATCATCAAGTAGCCGAAGGTAATGTGATTTTTACCAGGAAAGTTTAATTGGAGGAAGAAAAATTCAAGTACAGGAAGACATGTAGCTCTTACCTACCATGTGCATGAATTGGTGGGTCCTTTTTTGCTTTTGTTTTTTGTTCCTCCTTCCTTGGTAGTGAAAATATCACCCTGGGGAAAAATATCTGAGATATCTAATTAGAGTTTAGTTTAAGATAAAACTGAATTTGAGATATGTCATAAATTTGAGATAATTTAGACAAGTGATTCAAACTCGATTCTTTGAAAATGTTCTAAATTCATCATTCTTGCTTTCTAGGAAGTTATTTTCTTTAGTTGGAGAACAGGTAATAACAGTAATTAAAAAGAGCCTCAATCTTTTTTTTTCAGATGGCTTACTTAGGTCAGTTTCTGAGATGTCTTAATAATATGGGAAGAAATAAAAGGCTGATGAGTATTGTTTTCTGAATATTTGATGTTTTAAATTTTCAGGCTTTCTGAGTTGTGGGTTGGACAGACCTTGATAACATGTTAAAATTGATAGGTTTTTAAATAGATGAGGGATATAAAGAATTCAGGGTATAATTTTATTTCTGTAGGAAAAAGCACATTTATTTAAGACACTATTGAGCCAAAATTCTTGGTTACTGATAGATCTTTAATGAAAGCAGTGCTCACTGTGTGCTAACGTGATTGGTTGGACAGCCTACTTAAGATGAGGACATCCCTTGCCTATTTTTTGTTCCATATTCAACTTACCTTTTACAAATGGTTATCCTTAAATTGGCACCAGGAAAGCTACCAAGTCGATAGCTTCCCAGGTTCAAAAATATCCTGAAGTGAGATTTGTCAAATAAATATTTATGTACCAAATCATAACTTAAAACAGTATAAAATCATTATGTAGACTATACAAAATGGAAATTATCACCATCTTATTTATTTAGGATTACACTAGGCAGAGAAAGTGTTTGGTCTAAAATGGAGAACAACTTAAATTTTTCTTGAAGAAATTAGTCTCTGAATTATTTCAGGTATTTCACTTCCTCAGGGAAAATACAGATGCAAACCAAGTTGGACTCTCTGATATGATTTGTCCAATGCCAGTGCTGCCATCTTTTTTTCATGTAAGGATTATTTTGAAGGCAAAGACTAAAAGGAGCTTCAAGAGTGGGTGATGCGTTGCTCACAGAAATAAATTTGCAGAGTAAGCTCCTTTGAGGAATTTGCCGAAGATTTCACTACAGTGCTCTTAACCAGTTCAAACTCAGGGCTGCCGGTTGAACAGATGAAAGCACAGGAGTCTTATTATCCACGCCGGGCAGTAGGAAGTCCACAGACTGCTTCACTGAAGTGAAACCCTCCTCTAGCCTACAATGGATTTTTCTAGGCGATGCCCCTTGATGAGTATGCAGGATGGGATTCATGAGCTGTAAGCTCAAAACTGATGCAATTGCAGTATTGAATGGAGTACTGTTAAATGCCTTCAGATGATGCTTTGACTCAGAAGTTTTGTTATGACTCAATATTCCTGAGTACAAAAGTCAGATTTAGTGGAAAGCTTGATTGATGCATCTGATTGCAGGTGTATTTACTCTAGAGATTGTTAATCTGGAAGACACATGACCTTCGCTTTTTTGTCACAGTGGTGTGTTTGAACATGACTGGATTCTAAGGCTTCTGTAGCATGGATATAACGTGCTTACAAAGAGGAAATTACATCATCCTTGAATTCTTCCATATTGTCAGAAAATACGATGACTCCAGGCAAGCCTATATGAAGAAATGTCAAAACTCTGAATCTTAGCAGCCAAGGTGGTATCTCCTCAGTATTGTCCTCAGCCACTGAGGATACAGGTGAATCTTCATGAATTGTGTACAACATCTTGAAGAATAATTTCTTTTTTTGTTTTTTGTTTTCTTTTTTTGTGTTTTTTTTTTTTTTAAGAGTCTGTATGAGGAGCTGGGCATTGTACTTAAAAAAATGTTCCCAAGACCAAATGAAGAAAAAATGTTAAGAACAATTAAAAAAAAAAAAAAAAAAGGAATGATCCCCTCATTTAATACTGACTTGACTACATCACAACAAAGTTGGGAGCTTGCAAGTTCAAGATGAGACTATGGTCTTAATTTATCTTCATTTATTCTAAATCCATTCTAAAAGCTAGGAGTTGGAGAATAGCCCACATATGTTTTCTGTAGCCTGTACAATGTTAAACTTTTTTCTTTAAAAGTTGAATGCCTTTAGATGGGCATGTACGCCTCTAGTTTGCCACTACTTCTTACACCTGACTGCCCTTTACTCATTTATCTGCCTGGTGCAGTAGGCATTGAGTGTGTGATCCTGATGTAAATAAACATTCATCTTATAAGCCCAGAGCATGCATTTATTTTCAGGTCATTTAAAGTGTCTCCCAACTATTGCTGTTTTTTTCTACGTTTTGGGTAAGACACATTAAGATACCAAGTGTCTGTTGAGCGTAATTAAAATGGTATAGAAGCATCACGGTGTAAACAGTCACCCTGGTACACTGTGATTGGCAAGGAGCCCGCCTTTCTCTGTGGGTGATATCTTTGGATAGGGAGGTGACCTTGACTAAAACAGTCAACTGTGTCCTGCTCACCTTCCATATCATTAAAACTCTTAAACTCAAATTTCTAAGTTGGGAGAGAAGACATTGGTTGTAGCTATTTTTTAATAGTGCATATTATAATAATTAATATTATTTGAGTCGTCAAATTTTACTTTGCAGAATTTTCCAGAAAGTGCATCATCATATATATGCCTTATAAAATAGATGTGTTTCTGCAAGTAGCCTCTAAAAGAAATTTTGTGAATGGTTTAAGATTATTTTTCTTATAAAGTTGATAATGTATTCTTATGGAAAAACACATTTTTCCTAGGATTAAAAAATAATCACAATTAGAGAGTCAAACATTAATAAAATCTTTTCTAAATTGCTTATTTATAGATATACTCACAGATGTTAGCTCTTTCACATCAGAAATGTCATGTCTTTGGGATTAAATCTGTGTGGGAGAATGATGCCCCTTATGTGTTGCCTGGCCCTTAAAACTGAGTTTTTTACTCTTTATCCATTTAGATGCTCTAAAACTGTGGCAGAGTGAAGGAATTTGCCTCATGTGCTTTCTCTTAATTGCTGTTAATTCTTAATGTGTTAACATTGTAGCCTTTGTAAACTTTTATTCAGAGGTAAAGTACAGATTTTTGTACAGGTAGTTATCAGTTCCCCATAATCCTTAAGAGGCCTGTGTTGGTGATTATTTCTGTTCCTTTTTAGTGATGTGTGCACCTGTACAATTTTTCTTTTTTTTTTTGAGTATAGCAGGAGAAAAAAAATCAAGCCCAGACATTAATCTAACAACGTATTTTACAAGCTCCAGTTTCATTTAATAATTTCCTTGGGATGCAAATTGTACTATTTTAAGAACAAAAAAAAAAACTTTTTGTGTAAAAATAAATCTAAATTGGTTTTTGTTTTAAAACTACTCACTGTGTGGTTATTAATTTAATTGCTTTTGAGGTCACAAACGAAGAATTTAGTGAGTGTATTTACCAAGATGTTTCAGACTGAGGCTAAAAATATTGGTGTTGTATTAATCAGTATGCTTGCTAATGTCCATTTTTAAACTTTATTATTATTGATTATAAGTGAAAGACAGAAACACTTATTTTGTTTTAATGTTCAGCTGTTCATTTATCTTAACTGTATGAAAGGATAAAACTTATTTCCTAATCTTCACAACAACTTTTGTTCCCTGTGCTTAAGTTTGTGTGGGAGCTTAATTAATATAGTGGTTTTAGTGCTGAACTGGGTGCTAGGAGCCCTCAGTTTCATTTTTGTCCCTCACTGACTTATTCTGTGATTCCAGAATTGGCATTTGCGCTTCACTTCCTTTGCCTGGAGTGTTTGCTTATAGAACATACTTTGATCTTCTCAGATGAGAAGTTCTGTGCACCTGCGAATTAACATTTAGACATAGTAGTGAGCTCTGGTTTTGTCCCTGTTCTTCTAGTTTGAGATTACGGGAAATGATGAGACGTTCATTGAGAGCAGCTGGTTTGGGGAGACATGAAGCTGGAGCTTCATCCAGTGACCACCAGGATCCAGTGTCACCTCCCATAGCTCCCCCTAGTTGGGTTCCTGATCCTCCTGCAATGGATCCTGGTAAGATCTATTATCTTATTTAGTGTTTAACAAAAAAGATAAGGTCATGAAAGAGAAGAAATTGAGCATTTTAGTAGAATATTCAGAAATTTGAAATACTTGAAAGTAATATAATGATTATTTTAACTGATTTTTAAGTTATAAAAATTTGATTTAAGAGATTTGTACTTTAAAAATTAAAATTTTAGATACTTGTCAGTCATCCCCCTTTTACTGAAATATTTTTACACTAGTAAGAAGATAGGTAGATCATTTGTTGATAATACATCGACATAAGTCATTAATTTATCTAGTGGATTCCTTCTCAGTAGTTTGGAATACAAGTTTCCACTTAAACCTCTGTCTTATTTGACCTTTGGCTTGCAGTGGAAAGCCATAAGGCCAGTGAAGAGAACATGTTAGGGGTATGTTGTCTGTAATGATGTACATCCTGCTGTTCTGTTTACTGAAAGATGGTGACATTGATTTTATCCTGGCCCCCGCTGTGGGATCTCTTACCACAGCAGCGACTGGCACCGGTCAAGGACCAAGCACCTCCACCATTCCAGGTGAGAATCTGTACTATGTTATCTGCCTAGGCATTTAGAAGCAAAAAAAGGTACACTTTGCATATTAGATTTCTACAGATCTCCACTTTTATCTCACATGCTTTTCTTGGTTTGGAAAACATCTAATTCTCTGAATTGTATTCCCCGTATCAGTGAAAATGTAACATGTATATAGATACATTTAGAAGTATGAGATTTGTAAAACGTATTAAAGTGTTTAAATTCCTTGTGATGAAGTTAATGATTTATTACTATTACCAGGAGATTTTTTTATTAGTTAGTGGATTATTGGGAAACCCTGGTGGTGTAGTGGATGATGCTATGCCTATTAACCAAAAGGTTGGCAGTTCGAATCCACCACGTGCTCCTTGGAAACTGTATGGGGCAGTTCTACTCTGTCCTGTCGGATTGCTATGAGTCGGAATGGACGTGACGGCAATGGGGTTTTTGGGTAGTGGATTATTTAATGTATACCTGATATATTATTCCAGAATATTCTTTGTCTTGTTTACTCTGTTTTGTTACAACATGCTTACAGGTCCTTCCACAGAGCCATCTGTAGTAGAATCCAAGGATCGAAAGGCAAATGCTCATTTTATATTAAAATTGTTATGTGACAGTGTTGTTCTACAGCCCTATCTACGAGAACTCCTCTCTGCAAAGTAAGAATCTTTAATGTACTTCTTATATGAAGGTATAGCATAGCTACTTTTACTTCTTAAGTCGATCTTCCTTGCAATGTATGTACAACAATTATGTGCATCTAAAATAATTTGTCAAAATCCAGCATTGTGTATCCTTCTGCTACTAAGCTCTCTTTGGTGAAAGAGATCTTTTCAACATCATGTAGTGTACACTAAATAAATACAAACCAGCTTTTATGTTAGCTTGATCAGGGTGTATATTTATTTGCTAAAAAGATGACAGGACAGTCATTTTCAAATGAAGACCCATAAAACCAGAAAATGAAACCCACTGCCATTGAGTTGATTCCAACTCATAGTGACCCTATAGGACAGAGCAGAACTGCCCCACAGAGTTTCCAAGGAGTGCCTGGTGGATTTGAACTGCCAACCAACCTCTTGCTTAACAGCTGTAGCACTTAACCACTATGCCACCAGGGCTTCCTGAAGACCCATAGATTGGTTATATCACTGTCACCTAAGAAACTTTAAAAAAGTATACTAGCGTGGATAAATTATCCCCACTTATATTTGAAGAGGTAGGCTTCTTAGAGTCTTAATTCCCTTGCCCAGGGTCACAAAACAAGTGAGTGTTAGAGCTAGAATTCCAACGCTGGTTTGTGTCTTGATTCTAGAACTGGGACTTCCAATCATGACTTTCCTCATATTTAAGAAATGTAATCGGGTGTTTTTATTTTGGAGGGGTTAAGAGAATTTCTTTTTTTGATTTTATTGTGCTTTAGGTGAAAGTTTACAACTCAAGTTAATTTCTCATGCAAAAATTTATACACATATTATTATGTGACCCTAGTTGCAATCCCTATGATGTGACAGCACACTTCCCTTTCCCACCCCAGGTTTCCTGTGTCCGTTCAACCAGCTCCTGTCCCTTTCTGCTTTCTCACCCTGCCTCCGGACAGGAGCTGCCCATTTTAGTCTCTTGAATCTACTTGAACAAAGAAGCACACTCTTCACAAGTATCATTTTGTTTTATAGTCCACTCTAATCTTTGAAGAGCTGGCTTTAATTCTGGATTAACAGTGAATCTGGGGGCCATGTCTTCTGGAGTTCCTCTAGTCTCAGTCAGACCATTAAATCTGGTCTTTTTATGTGGATTTGAGTTGTACACCACACTTTTCTCCTGCTCCGTCAAGGACTCTGTGTTGTGTTCCCTGTCAGGGCGGCCATTGATGGTAGCCAGGCACCATCTAGTTATTCTGGTCTCTGGCTGGTTGAGTCTCTGGTTTGTGTGGCCCTTTTGTCTCTTGGGCTTATATTTTCCTTGTGTCTTTGGTGTTCTTCATTCTCCTTTGCTCCAGGTAGGTTAGGACCAATTGATGTACCTTAGATAGCTGCCTGCAAGCTTTTAAGATCCCCAGATGCCATGCACCAAAGTGAGATGCAGAACATTTTCTTAATAAATTTTGTTATGCCAGTTGACCTAAGTGTCACCTGAAACCATGGTCCCTAGACCTGTCGTGTTCAGTAAACTTAGTTTTTGGTTTAGTCCAGGGGTGCTGACTTCCCCTGTATTGTGTGTTGTCCTTCCCTTCACCTGAGATAATTCTTGTCTACTATCTGGTTAGTGAATTCCCCTCTACCTCGCTCCCTTCCCTTGTAACCATCAAAGAATGTCTTCTTCTGTGTTTAAACCTTTCCTTGATTTAGATAAGAGAATTTTTATGTTTAAAACCCTTTTTGACCTTTGGATGAAAATTATCGAATTTATGATTAATGAAGGACCCACTAGTGAAATAAGTCATTGGATTAGAAACGAAATTATTACTAAATAGCAGTTCAGTAACTGGTTTAAGGTATATATAAATATAATGTGTATGTAAATACATAAGCCTATTTTTATTTTCTCCATTATTTGTCATTTTTAGTTTGCGTTAATGGCATTTAAAGATTATCTTTGTATAATTTCCTCAATCTGGTGTTGTCTAAACTTTCTTGTATGTTTTAAGTTTTTTTTAATCCACTCTGCATTTTATTTTCACAATTTTTATTTCACTGGTCCTTTATTTTGATATTTGCACATTGGTGGGTTTTTTTTTTTTTCTTAGAAAATATACAGAACATCTGGAAAAGACTCAAAATGCCCTTATAAAAAGTTAATAGTAGGTTTATAACTAATTAGAGGAGAGACAAAGTTCTTTTGCCTGACTTTTAGCTGCTAGTCATACAGATTCTCAAGTTGGTCCTCTTTTTCCTTTTTATATTGTAAATGTAGGAACATTTCCTAGAGTAGCTAATAAAATTTTCTAAGTGGTATATCTGGAAATAACTTCCATGTAAATGACTCAGTTAAGGAAGGTGGTGTTTTCCTTAATTTTGTTTAGCAATATATAAAGTGCTGGGAGAATACATGGGAGCACTGACTCTTCCTTCAGATCATGGCATGATGCGGATATGCACGCGTGTATGTGTTTGTGCATGTCTTTGTTTATGGGGGGGTGAGGATGAGATGAGGGATTTGAAAAAGCATATTCAGTATTTTCAATTTAAGAAGCTCTTATAAATTCCCTCCAACCACAGGTTATTAGGTGTTGCTTTTATAACATAAGCTAAAGATAGTAAACTTTGATAAAATCCTCCTGGCTAATAAACATACAGAGAACTCCGTTATTCTCAACCAGCTCGTACTTCCCTTAGGGAGAGAAGTAGTTTGAGGCTTCATTATTTGTTTTTAATCAAAAGTATGGTCATGTTGTAAACAATCGAAAACATTGCATCATGGAATAAAACATTGTCCCTGCTTTTTAGTAGTCGATAATCAAATTGGGAGATTAGATGTGTATAACGCCTACATTAATTGGGGCGGGGGCATATAAGTGCTTTTTGGAGTAAAAAAAAAAAAAAATAGGAGGGAGAAATGTGTTTATTCTGTAGTAAGTAGCTTTGTGAAGATGAAATTTGGGTAGAACCATGAAAACAGGTAGGGAAAAGAGTAAGCCAACAACATGAAAATAGGGAAGTACAAGAAGAATTTTAGGAAATAGTGATTTAACAAATTTGAAGTGGATGATTGAAGAGGAGAGTAATGGCCACTGAATCTGAAAAATTAGGCTAAAGCCACCACTGTGAAGGTTCTTGAATGCCATGCCGAGTATTTGGCCTGTATTCTTTGGACGTGAATTCTCTGAGTAATGAGTTTAGAGACTAAAAGAATATGCTAGAGATTATTATTTTTTATATATCTTATCAGCAATCTTTAATGTTCATATTGCCATAAACTGAACTCATGAGCTGGTTTTGAAAATGGAGAATAAAGATTGGATGCAACAGTAAAAATTAATTGATTTTTGAAGGAAGAGTACATGAAGCACCTGATTTTTTTTGTCTTAATTATTAGGAACAGTGATACTGTTGGCTGAAGTAGATTAAGTCAGGTAGAGAGCAGGTTTGGGGAGAATGTGAGGTGACAATGGAAAATCCCAAGCAGACATATAAAACAAGCAAGTATAGATGGTAGAACTGTATAATCTTCAAAGAAGTGATAGTTGCTATGGTGGATGATAGAGGCACAGATGACTGAGAACTGGATTTTGGGAAATTTTGGGACTTTAGGAGGGAATGAAAATTAAGTGAAGGGTATCGAAGGTACCTTTCTTTTAAGAGAAAATAATGATAAACCATAATAACAGCTAACATTTATTAAGTACATGTTATTTACTAGGCATTGTGCAAAGAGCATTTGAATTTAATCCTCGCCACAATTCTATAAGATAAAGACAGTTACTATTCTCACAACTGGAAAGTGTTAGAACCTGGATTCAACATCGAGTAGTTCACTCCAGAGCTCTTGCTGGGCTATTCTTTCGTGTCACTGAGGCCAAGAAAAGAGAGCATTGTTTATAAAGACAAAGGTTCCGGAGGTGGCTTTCTTCCTTAAATGAAATATGAGACCAGGAAATAACACCAGAGTAACAGTGGGACATTTTATAATAAAACAAAATTGGGTGTTTTTTTCATCATGAACATGCATTTCTTTTATAATCAGAAAGGAAAATAATTGATATTTTTATAAAGAATTTTTCATTTTAGGGACGCCAGAGGGATGACCCCATTTATGTCAGCTGTAAGTGGCCGAGCTTATCCTGCTGCAATTACCATCTTAGAAACAGCCCAGAAAATCGCAAAAGGTAAATTTTAAGTCCTAAATAGAATTGTTTATTTTTTAATTTGCATAGATTTCTATTCTGTGTTGTTGCTGTTAGCTGCCATCGTGTGGGCTCCAACTCGTGGTGACTTTATGTGTAACGGAAAAAACCTCGATTGCCTGGTCCTGTGCCATCGTTGGTGCGTTTGAGTCCATTTGGTTTCCCTAGTTTTCGCTGACCCTCTACTTTACTACTGTCTTAATTATTTGAGCCTAATGTCTGTATGTATAAATGACGTAACTGTAAACTACTATGATAATTTGTGTGCCCGAGAGCAAGTGCGTGTGTGTAAAATTTATGTGTTTATACTTTTCTCAAGTATATTCTATCTTCCAATTTTCCATCAAAAAGCAGCTGGTATAAATTTCTGAAGACACTTTAAGTAAAAAAAAAATTCATAATGGATAATATAATAACTAATCCTTTCAAAATAAAGATGGATTATTGATAGAACCTATTATTGGTTAACTGGTGATGATAATAAAATCTTGTAGAAATAATAGGCATATGTCTTACTGTAGTTACTCCTGACTTGGAATTCCTGTTTAATGAAAATATTAGAAACAAAAAACAAACCAGAAACCCTGGTGGCATAGTGGATAAGAGCTATGGTTGCTAACCACAAGATTGGCAGTTTGAATCCACTAGGCACCCCTTGGAAACCCTATGGGGTAGTGCTACTCAGTCCTATAGGATCGCTATGAGTTGGAATCGACTCGAGGGCAACGGAACATTATGGAATATCAATTTCTGCTATCCAGCCTTTAAGAGAATAAGTACTTATCTTTTAAAACTGGTGATAAATAATTTGTGACACGTGTAATTTGCTAACTAGAGTTAGGACTTGAGTTTTAATGGCTTAATGTAGCACTAAGAATTCAAAAGACTGACATGTAGTGTGTTGGTATTGTTGTGATATGTGGTTTGGGGTTACGATGATATAATTAGGCTTCACCTTCCTTTGTTCTAAAATTGGGTAGATTTCCTTGCCTAGTGACTTTGTGTATCAATTAAAAGAAATTACATATAGTAGTTTCTGATTTATACTTGTGTATGTTAAAACTTTTCCATTTGAGGAAAGTAGCAGATGGCTGCGTGAATAAGTCCTTTTCTGATATATGATCTACTGTTTTCTTCATCTTTTTAGCTGAAGTATCCTCAAGTGAAAAAGAGGAAGATGTATTTATGGGAATGGTGTGCCCATCAGGAACCAACCCTGATGATTCTCCTTTATATGTCTTATGTTGTAATGATACCTGCAGTTTTACATGGACTGGAGCAGAGCACATTAACCAGGTAAGTTATTTTACATTTCCCTGTATTTCTGTTATCTTTAGGGTCTTCCCCCCCACCTCCCCACTGAGTTATATTGCTCAGCTTTGGAATTGCAAATCTGCTATTTTCCTTTACTCTGAGTTACAAAATTCTCTGAAGAAAATTAACCTAGATTTAATTCTTAAATAAATGAGGTGAAGGAGTTGGTTCTTAAATTAAATATGGGATATTATGATAATGGGAAATCTTTACTGGGTGGTATAATCTGACCCACGACTTTTTTTTTAAATTATGGTTTAAGTGAAAGTTCACAGCTCAAGTTAATTTCTCATACAGAAATTTATACACACATTGTTACATGACCTTAGTTGCTATCCCTATAGTATATCAGCACACTCCTCCTTTTCATCCCAGGTTTCCCATGTCCATTCAGCCAGCTTCTGTCCCTTTCTGCCTTCTCATCTCACCTCCAGGCAGGAGCTGTCCATTTAGTCTCATGTACCTACTTGAACTAAGAAGCACACTCTTCATGAGTATCATTTTATGTCTTATAGTCTTTGTCTAATCTTTGAAGAGTTGGCTTTGCGAATGGTTTTAGTTCTGGGTCAACAGAGAGTGAACCACAACTCTTGATAGAGATTTTATGAGTATAATGCCTATTTTTCAGATGATGTAAATTTTTTCTTGCGCCATTGGTAATATTTTATTTCCATTTGTATAATTAAAATGTGTGTTCACTGTATACTTCTATGACACTTTGTTTTCTGGAGCAAAAGATTAATTTTATTCTGCTTCTGTTGTGATTGGATTGTTTTTAAAAACTACAAGAAATACTTATGAGCTATATATAAATGTTTAAAATCTTAAAAAATATAAAAAATATATATGCTATTTTAATTGTAGGATAGTTTGAACTGCTGACTTTCGATTAGCAGTCAGTCATTTTAACAACTGTACCACCAGGGCTCCTTATATAAATATTTAAAATCTTTTAAAAATATGCTGTTTTTAATTTTAGGATATTTTCGAATGTCGAACTTGTGGCTTGCTGGAGTCACTTTGTTGTTGTACGGAATGTGCAAGGGTTTGTCATAAAGGTCATGATTGCAAGTGAGTACAATTTAGTTTTCTTTAGCTTAGTATTATGAACTGCTAAATTTATATTGCTGTACTGAAATAATCTATACTAAGTCATGTTTTGTTTATAATTTACAAAGCTTGAAGTTTTCTTAAGTGGCCATCTTTAAGCCAATTTATGATCAAAAATGTTCTTGATTCAAAGCATACTGGGAAATGTTTGTTTTTTGTTAGTTTTAGCATAAACCCTCTTTAAATAAAACTAGGTTAGCTAAGAAACATGTTCTGTCCTACATGGTAACTAGGATCAGATTAGTCCTTTGAGAAACACATCTACAGAAGGTTTGTGTCTGGATTTTCCAGCCAGAGTCTCAGGTCCCCTGCGGTAGTATTTACTAGCAGAAAATTGGCCACAGGCATTAAGAGAATCATGACGTTGTTTGGCCTGTGCTTTATTTCCTTCTTAAACTTTTATTTCCTAAACTTTTAAACTTTATTTTCTTCTTAAACAGTAGAGATACTGTGGCTAGTTTGTTGGTTTTCACAAACATGAGAAGCATCCACACTAACGTGAGCAGTGCCCCAGCATCATCATCAGCTAGAAATAAAAATGCACTGCAGATGTGTAGATATTATAGTTAATAATGGAGAAGTGGCTGGTAAAAACTGTCTATTGTGCTTTAAAATGAGTAATTGTATAGGATAAGGAGAGCATTGATGTGTATAATTTTTATTGAATACTTTTGGCTAATATTTTTGTCTTCCCTATTTTCAGCATCTAAAAGTGATAATCTGTTGATTCACTGAGTGTTTACTAAGTGCATTCACTGCACTAGGTACTAGGGTGGTGGCGAGCAGTAATTCCTGCCTCCACGCAGCCTGTAGTCCTGTTAGAGGACACAAACAGGAAATACCTGCCCGTAGGGCCTTGCGGGGCTCATTAGATGCCTACAGAAGGATCAGTGACACTGGATTGGGATGGTAGGGAATTCAGGAAGATACTCCAGCGGAAGTGACTGTATCAGAGTCATTACAGTATACCTCTTCTCACAGGAATTTTGTGTTGCTCTGTAGATTTCATACCACTAAGTAACCCTCCTTGTTAGGTAAGCTGTAACAAGCACACTAGGCATTTAAAAATCAGGGAGGGCTCTATCTGGTTCCAGTGAGGTATGTTTCTTTAGTTTCAGTAAAGACCTTTGTATATTTTTTAAAATTTACATGGTTTGACTTCAGCATTAATATTTTCTAGACTTAAAAGGACGTCGCCAACAGCCTACTGTGATTGCTGGGAGAAATGTAAATGTAAAACTTTAATTGCTGGACAGAAATCCGCTCGTCTTGATCTGCTTTATCGCCTGCTCACTGCTACTAATCTGGTCACTCTGCCAAATAGCAGGCAAGTGGGATTTTTAAAAATAAGTTAAATTGAAAAGATATGCTACATCTGAGTAGCCTTTCTTTTCTCACAGCCGCGTTGTTTTGTAGGGGAGAACACCTCTTGCTATTTTTAGTGCAGACGGTTGCGAGGCAGACTGTAGAGCACTGCCAGTACAGGCCACCTCGAATCAGGGAGGATCGTAACCGGAAAACAGCCAATCCTGAAGGTGAGTACATCTGACATTTATGACATGTATGAAAAAAAAATCTTTTATTTCTTCTTACCCACTGTATCTTTTTAGATTCAGATATGCCTGATCATGATTTAGAGCCCCCAAGATTTGCACAGCTTGCATTGGAGCGTGTTCTACAGGATTGGAACGCGTTGAAATCTATGATAATGTTTGGGTCACAGGAGAATAAGGACCCGTATGTATTCATTAAAATATTTTCAGATGTCTGCATTTCCCCTGTAAGTGTAATAACACTGTAACAACGGTGTCATCTTATCTTTGCTTCCCCCTCAAGTCTCAGTGCCAGCAGTAGGATAGGCCATCTTCTGCCTGAAGAACAAGTATACCTCAATCAACAGAGTGGCACAATTAGGCTGGACTGTTTCACTCATTGCCTTATAGTCAAATGTACAGCAGATATTTTGGTAAGTTCTGAATGTTTATTACAAGCACATGGAAAGTAAGCTTTTCTTACTTAGCATCCCATGATCTTACTAATTCAGACTACTAAGTATTGATGGGTTCTAATTAAACAGTACGTTAAGGGGAATGGAATTTTGGAGCTATTTAAGCATCTTAGTTAACAGCAGAAACTCATTCTAAATAAAAATCTTTCTAAAATATGTTCAAATACAACAGTATGTAAATGAATAGAACAGTGTTCAGAGTTAATAGTAACTCAGTGCATTTTTTAAGTGCCCCTTTTGTATGTGAAATTAGGGGGGAAAAAAAAAAGCTAAGCCATAAAACCCAGTGCTGATGAGGTTACGGTAAAAAGAACACACCCAGGCAGTGGCAGGGTGGCATTGCATTTGGAAAGCAATTTGGTAGTGTCAAAAGCCATAAAAATATAAATGCCCTCAGAATTTGTCATAAATAATTTACAATATGAGAAATATTAAATCATGTCACAGAATTATGTAAAGTTAAAAAAATGGAGATACTTTATGCATCCAATAATAGTGGACTCTAATCAAATTACAGCACAAATATTTAGTGAAATGTAACGCACCAATTAGAAAATTAAGGTTATCGTAAGCAACATTAAAAAGACAAAACAGAAAGTGAAACTGTGTGTTCTCTGTAATTAACATCCATAATAAAGCATGCATTGAAAAGAGACAAGAAAGAAATAACAATGGTTAAATGAGGGAGTTGGGATTATGAATTTATTAATTTAAATATTTGTTGTTTTGATAAATACCCTACGTTGTTTTTGTTGTGTGCTGTTGAGTTGATTTTGACGCATAGTCACTCTATAGGGCAGAGTAGGACTAACCCATAGGGTTTTCTAAGCTGTAATCTTTATGGGAGCAGACCACCAGGTCTTTTCTCCCACAGAGCTACAGGTGAGTTTGAACCGCCAACATTTTAGTTAACACCTGAGCACTTATCCGTTGTGCCACCAGGTTCCTAGTAACCTAAAGCGAGGGAAATACATTCTTCTTCTGATTTGATGTATTTGGTATTGCACTGTGTCTTAGTTATCTAATGCTGTTATAACTGAAATATTATAAGTTAATGGTTTTAAAGAACAGAAATTTATTTTCTCACAGTTTAGGGGGCTAGAAGTCCAATTCAGGGTGCTGGCTCTAGGGGAAGGTACTGTCTGTTCACTCTGGGGGAAAGTCCCTGTCTCAGCTTCTCTAGCATTCTTCTTTGTGTTTCTTGGAGATCTCCACATGACATCTGTATCTCCTCCCTACCCCACCGCCATTTGTGCTTGCTTCTTCTGTGCATGATCTGCTCTTCCATTATCTCAAAAGTGATTGTCTTAAGACACACCTTACACTGACATGGTCTCCTTTAACATTACAAAGAAATCCCTATTCCAAAAATGGGATTACATGCATAGGTATGTTGTTGTAAGGTGCCCTCCAGTCAGTTTCAACTCCTAGTGACCCTGTGTACAACAAAATGAAACACTGCCCGGTCCTGCACCATCCTCACGATCATTGCTAAGCTCGCACCATCATTGTAGCCACTTCGTCAGTTCATCTAGCTGAGCGGCAGTTTCTTTTTCCGTGACCTTCTACTTTACCATCATGATGTCCTTCTCCAGGGACAGGTCCCTCCTGATAGCATGTCCAAAGTATGTGAGACGAAGTCTCACCATCCTCCCTTCTAAGGAGCATTCTGGCTGTACTTCCAAAACAGATTTGTTCATTCTTCTGGTAGTCCATGATATATTCAATATTCTTTGCCAGCCCTATAGTTCAAAGGTGTCGATTCTTTGGTCTTCCTTATTCACTGTCCAGCTTTCACATGTATATGAAGTGATTGAAAAATACCATGGCTCAGGTCAGATGCACCTTAGTCCTCAAAGTGACAGCTTTTTTTGTTGTTATTGTTGCTCTCACTCACCCTTTCTTCTCCCTTAGTACTGGGCATCCTAATTCCTTTTGATCCTTTCGTGTATCTCTCACTCAGTAGACCTCTGCCCATCCCCATCAATTTATTTTGAGCAGGTTCTGGACTCCTTGTGTCCCTTCTAAAGAGTGTCTTGGAACTGAACATAGTTCTTCTGTTGGTGTGCTCATTCCAGGGGAGAACTCCCCTCCTTTGTCCTGGGTATTATGCTTCTGTTAATGCAGCCTACGTTTATGTGCTTTTCTGACAGCCTCATCGTGACTCATTTTTGGCCTGCATTTTTTTTTTTTTTTCAGTATAGACATCCTTCCCCATGTACTGCTGTGACCCAGTGTCTCCTTTGGCTTGCTCAAAGTGACACCTTTGCTTTTTAACACTTTAAAGAAGTCTTTTGCAGCAGATATGCCCAGTGCAATATGGCATCTGATTTCTTGACTGCTGCTTCCATGGGTGTTGATTGTGAATCCAAGTAAAATGAAATCCTTGACAGCTTCAATCTTTTCTCCATTTATCATGATGTTGCTTATTGGTCCACTTGTGAGGAGTTTTGTTTTCTCTATGTTGAGGTGTAATCCATACTGAAGGCTATAGTCTTTGACCATCAGTAAGTGCTTCAAGTCCTCTTTGCTTTCAGCAAGCAAGCTTGTATCATCTGCATATGGTAGGTTGTTAATGAGACGTCCTCCAATCCTGATGCTGTGTTCTTCTTCATATACTCCAGCTTCTTGTGTTAATTGCTCAGCATAGATATTGAGTAAGTATGGTGAAAGGATACAACCCTGATGCACACTTTATCCTGATTTTAAACCACACGGTATTCCCTTGCTCTGTTCGAATGATTGCCCCTTGGTTTATGTACAGGTTCCTCATGAGCACGATTAATAAGTGTTCTGGAATTCCCATTCTTCACATTGTTAATCCATGATTTGGTATAATCCACACCCAGTTGAATGCCTTTCCTTCATTTACTGATGTGGCATGACTCAAAATGAGAAGAAACAACTGCAGACAACCATTAATAGTCAGAATGTGGAATGTACGAAGTATGAATCTAGGAAAATTGGAAGTCATCAAAAATGAAATGCATGAAGATCAGTGTCCTACGCATTAGTGAGCTGAAGTGGACTAGTATTGGCCATTTTCAATCGGACAATCATACGGTCTACTGTGCTGGAAATGACAAACTGAAGAGGAATGGCGTCACATTCATTTGTCAAAAAGAACATTTTAAGATCTATCGTGAAGTACAGTGCTGTCAGCAATAGCGTAATATCCGTATGGTGCCTACAAGGAAGACCAGTTAATACGACTGTTGTTCAGATTTTAGCACCAACCACTAATGCCAAAGATGAAGAAATTGAGTATTTTTACCAACTTATGCAGCCTAGAGTTGATCAGACCTGCAGTCAAGATGCTATCAGTGATTGGAGTGCAAAAGTTGGAAACAGAGAAGGATCAGTAAATGGAAAATATGGCCTGTGACAAGTGATGCCAGAGATTGCATGATAAAAATTTGCAAGACCAACAGCTTACTCATTGCGAATATCTTCTTTCAACAACATAAACGTCAGCTATACATGTGAACCTTGCCATATGGAATACACAGGAATCACATTGACTACATCTGTGGAAAGAGATGATGGAAAAGCTCCAATCAGTCAGAACAAGGCCAGGAGCCAACTGCAGAACAGACCATTAATTGCTCACATGCAGGTTCAAGTTGAAGCTGAAGAAGAAACAAGTCCATGAGAGCCGAAATATGTTCTTGAGTATATCCCACCTGAATTTAGAGACCATCTCAAGAATTGGTTTGACCTATTGAATGCTGATGTCAGAAGACCAGACAAGTTGTGGAATGACATCAAGGACATCATACATGAAGAAAGCAAAAGGTCGTTAAAAGACAGGAAGGAAAGAAAAGACCAAAATGCACATCAAAAGAGACTCTGAATTTCCCACAGGTACTATAAAAAAAACAAACCAACCAGCCTGTTGCCGTCGAGTCAGTTGCGACTCATGATTTTTAACACATATATTTGGGTTCACAATTCAGTCCATAATGGTGCTAAACATTAATTACTAAATATTGTTAAACGTTAATGCTTAGGACTATGAAAATAAAGTTAAGAAACTGCATGTTGAAACCCTGGTGGTGTGGTGGTTAAGAGGTACGACTGCTAACCAAAAGATCGGCCGCTCGATTCCACCAGATGCTCCTTGGAAACCCTATGGGGCGGTTCTGCTCTGTCCTATAGGGTCGTTATGAGTCGGAATCGACTTGACAGCACTGGATTTTTTTTTTTTTTTAATATGCACGTTGCAGTTCAGATCCACCAGCTGCTCCTTAGAAACTCTATGGGGCACTTCTACTCCGTCCTATAGTGTCACTATGAATCGGAACCAGCTGAACAGCACCTAACAACAATAGCATGCGTGTTAAGGAGCCCTTGTCCCACAGTGGTTAAGCGACCGTCTGCTAACTGAAAGGTAGGTGGTTCGGACCCACCAGCAGCTCTTTGGGAGAAAGATGTGGCAGCCTGCCTCTGTAAAGATTACAGCTTTGGTGAAGTCAGCACAACTGGACTAAACCAAAAGCAAAGAAGTTTTCTGAATAAACTGAGTGTTTCAAAGGCCAGCGTAGCAGGGCCCGGGGTTTGAGGACCGTGGTTTCGGGGAACATCTAAGTCAGTTGGCATAATAAAATCTATTAAGAAAACATTCTGCATCCCACTTTGGAGAGTGGCATCTGGGGTCTTAAACGCTAGCAAGTGGCCATCTAAGATGCATCAATTGCTCTCAACCCACTTGGACCAAAGGGGAATGAAGAACACCAAGGACACAAGGTAATTATGAGCCCAGGAGACAGAAAGGGCCACATAAACCAGAGATTACATCAGCCTGAGACCAGAAGAGCTAGATGGCGCCCGGCTACAACCGATGACTGCCCTGAGAGGGAACACAACAGAGAACCCCTGAGGGAGCCGGGGAGCAGTGAGACGCAAACCCCAAATTCTCATGAAAAGACCAGACTTAATGGTCTGACTGAGACTAGAAGGACCCTGGTGGTCATGGCCCCCAGACCTTCTGTTAGCCCAGGACAGAAATCATTCTCAAACCCAACTGTTCAGACAGGGATTGGACTAGACAATGGGATAGAAAAAGATGCTGGTGAAGAATGAGCTTCTGGATCAAGTAGACACTTGAGACTATATTGGCATCTCTCATCTGGAGGGGAGATGAGAGGGTAGAGGGGGTCAGAAGCTGGCGGAATGGACACAAAAAGAGTGGGGGGAAGCAGGAGAGAAATTAGGAGTATATAGCAAGGTGTATATAAATTTTTTTTTTTATATAAATTTTTGTATGAGAGACTGACTTGATTTGTAAACTTTGACTTCAAGCACAGCAAAAAAAAAAAAAAAAGATTACAGCCTTGGAAACCCTATGGGGAAGTTTTACTGTGTCCTGTAGGGTTGGTTTTAGTTGAAATCAACTTGATGGCACACGACAATATATGTATATTGTATAAATTAATCATTGACATTGTAAATGTTTTGGTTAAATTTAGTTTGAGATTTTATGAAGTGTTAATGTTGAAAAAGTGTTAGAACTTTGTACTTTATGAATGTCTGAACATCTTATTAAATGCCTCAATAATAATAGAGTATAATTTCTTTAAGCTTTTAGATACTCTACTGGGTACTCTAGTGAAAGAACTGCAAAACAAATATACACCTGGACGTAGAGAAGAAGCTATTGCTGTGACAATGAGATTTCTCCGTTCAGTGGCAAGAGTTTTTGTCATTCTTAGTGTGGAAATGGCTTCTTCCAAAAAGAAAAAGTAAGAGATCCTTTTTGATTTTGGTGTTCATACCATTTTGCACACATTTTTTTGGGTAGTGATAACATCATGTATATGAAAGGATTCATAAAAGACTCTTACATTTTCCTTTTTGCTTTAGCAATTTTATCCCGCAGCCCATTGGAAAGTGCAAGCGTGTATTCCAAGCCCTGCTGCCGTACGCCGTGGAGGAGTTGTGTAACGTAGCAGAATCGCTGATTGTCCCCGTCAGAATGGGGGTCGCCCGCCCAACTGCGCCGTTTACCCTGGCGAGCACCAGCATAGATGCCATGCAAGGCAGTGAGGAATTATTTTCAGTGGAGCCGCTGCCACCACGACCGTCATCTGATCAATCTAGCAGGTAAGTTTCTACCTGGTAACATTCTGGTGAATTTTTTCTCTGGAGATACCATGTTTGGGTTACTAAAACATGTGCATAAGTACTCAGGTTGTGTACATGATCATTTGCTACGCCAGTGGCAGTTTACTTGTTTAGGACATTGAAAAGCACTTTAACAGTTACAAAGGTGATAGACATAGCTGTGGGTTTTTTTTTTTTTTCCTGGAAAGATGTTGTTTTTATTATGTTAATGAAGTAATCTTAGAAGAAATTTTACTTCAGATTTCTGTAGACAACATCACTTCGTTTTTTTTTTTACCCTTAAATATTGTCTTCAATAAGGCCAAGTTGAGAGGATGTAAGGACCTAAAACTTTCTGTGTCTGAAAGCCTTTGCTAGGGAGAGGAGAAAACATAAAAGGATATAACTGTTTTATTGTATAATCTAAATAACACCAGAAAGCTGGATTTTTAAATACCCTCTAAAACAACCATATAATCTAGCATAATAATAATAGTTTCTAGTTTTAAAATTATTTATTCTTAAGTTTCATTCATCTTTTTGATTTGTTTGATAGCTTCCCTGACTGTAAGCTTGTTGAGTTAGAATGTTTAGAAACTACAACTTTGAGGTGTCCTTTAGTACTGTGCTTCTTGAACTTTAATATGAATGCAGATCATTTGGGATCTTCTTAATACGCATATGCTAATTCTTTAGGTGTGGGATGGGTCTTGAGATTCTGTGTTTCTTGTGAACTGTCAGGTGACGCCAGTGCTGCTGGTTCAGGAGTCGCATTTTTGAGTAGTAGGGCTCTAGAGATCCTTGGTAAAGATTTTGTTACCATGTGTATTTATAGCAACCTTTTAAGAAGCATCTTTAGAACCTAAAGACGTGTCCCCTTCTTTTGTGGAAAACATCTTTCTCTTAATAAGGATGACATGCTTTAGCGTTTCGGACAGTTCCTAAGACTTCATCCCTGGGTTTCATCTGGGTTGATGTTGAGTGTCTACTGTCTCATTATTGTCTATATTACTCCATATGCCTACATACGTATACTTCTTTTTCTTTACTGTGAGTTTTCCTAGGATACCCCAGAATCTAAATCCGGATTTATCTGACAAAGCTCTCTCATGGTAGCCTTATGATTGATACACCTCTAGGATTTGCTGGAAATTGTTGTATATCAAGTATGTATCTTCAGGCTTGCCAAATCCATCAAATAGTTCTCTAATTTACTTGAGCTGTCTGTGATTCTCTGTGAGGAACCCAGCAATTAATTAAGTGGTATTCCTTTGGGAACTCTTTGTGCCCTTTCTTGGTTTTGTTCCAGAGCATAAAAATGTGTGTCTGTTGAATCGATCTGGGGATTATCTCACCTGTAAACACTGCCCATAAGCCTGTTTCTACCCAGTTTCAGGATTTTGCTTGCGTCATCTCACCCTACTTAGTCTCGTTATTAAAGTATTGTATACTCTTAAGCACTCCTCTTCACTCCATTTCCTTTGTTGATTTGGGGCCAGCCTCTTAAACCTTCCCAAAAAGATGATCTCCTCATCTGATAATCAAGAGATAGTGCTAATTACAGTCACTCCTTCCTGTAAGGATGTATTTTGACCAGTGTTATAATCACAGCTTTTAATAAGTAAAAAAGTAAATTAGTTCCCGAGCTGTTCCTTGGGTGGTAGGTGGTATTTATCACCTCATTGAGTGTAAAGTCTTGAGTGTAGTACTTTTGCTTCTTCTGTTGTTTCCTTCTACCTCTTCAAAACTTTGATGTCCTTATTAATTAATCTATTTTCACTTTATGCCACTCATATAACAATGTTGTTGTCATTCATTGTTCATTGTCATCGAATTTGCTTTGATTCATAGCGGTCTTCTGTCTTACAGAAGAAAACATTGCATGCTCCTACACCATCCTCACAGTCTTGGTATGTTTTGAGCCCAGCATTGCAGCCACTAAGTGAATCGTCTTACTGGATATTCATCAGTTAATAACTAGTGAATGATCAATAAGCTGATACAAAGTAGGAATTATGTCAGGTCTTTTAAAGAGTTAACCACATCAGTTGTCCATCAAGTCAGCTCCAACTCATGATGACCCCATGTGTGTTAGAGTAGAACTGTGCTCCATAGGGTTTTCAGGGGCTTATTTTTAAGAAGTAGATTGCCAGGCCTTTCTCTGGGTGGCCTTGAACCTCCAACCTTTTAGTTAGCAGCTGGGCACGTTAACTGTTTGAACCACCCAGGGCCTCTGAACACTGAAAGAGTAGATCACGTGTAATAAATACACTTTTTGTTAATAAATGTTGATGTTGGAGCCTTCAGAAGTTGCAGACTGCTGGTGTGGGAAACAATTGAGAAGGAAAAATCTTATTCTTTAGAACTTTTAAATGGGTAGAGCTCATATAGATATATGCATTAATATAGAATTGAAATGACTTAGTTTAAAAGTAAAAACAAATTTTGAGATTTAGAAGTTAAGTCTTTATGGTAAATAAAATAATTTCTTTTGGAGTTCATGTTTTCTGATATGCTATAGATTAATTATTGTTGAGTTCCAAGAATTCTTAGCATCTTAGCACGTCTCTCACATGAGTGAGCTAAATGGTCTCGCAGAGAAGCGTAAATGTACTGTGTCCTGTCTGTCTGAGAGGTGGCAGCAGCAGCATTCCCAGAACCTCTGATCCCTTACAGTTCCAGCCAGTCGCAGTCATCCTACATCATCCGGAATCCACAGCAGAGGCGCATCAGCCAGTCGCAGCCTGTGCGGGGCAGAGACGAAGAACAGGATGACATTGTTTCAGCAGATGTGGAAGAGGTGGTTTTAATTGTGGTCGATGAAAAGCTTTTATTTGTGGGGGGAAAGGGGAGAGTAGTCGCTTTAGCTTTTATTAACAGGAGTGTAAGACTACTATATGCATTTGTACCCAACCTTTAGACTTTTATATGTTCTTATTTGTGGTTATACATACTAAAAATATTTTAATAATCTCTGATTTACTGGATAGTAGAAAATTGTACATAAAAAGTTGCTTTCATCTAAGGGTTAATAGTAAAGATTTTTTAATGTTAAAAAAATGCTAGTTTTTTGCCATATGTTTGTAGGTAGAGAAGATACTACAAATTTGAGATAAATTTCATAAATGGCAGAAGTATAAAAAAAACCTTACATCCCCACAAATGTAATCCTTATATACTTCTAATTTAATAATCAAACTTTTTATAGGTTGATATATTTTTAATAGCAAATTGTCACTAGCAATGAGGATTTTCAAAACTCTAAGTGTACGATTTATAATCCCCTGTAGTTAAGGATCTTTGTGTTTTATTTTACTAATTGCTGTGGGGGACCATTGATAGAGATGTGGGTTTATTATGCACTTTGATTGTCTACAAATAAGATTCTGGATTTAGGTTGAGGTGGTAGAGGGTGTGGCTGGAGAAGAGGACCATCATGATGAACAGGAAGAACACGGGGAAGAAAACGCTGAGGCCGAGGGACAGCATGATGAGCACGATGAAGACGGTATGCAGGTTATTTGAAAAATTATTCCCTACAAGTAAATTTTGTTCAGTATGTTTTCTGCCAAGGGATTCTGTAGCATCTATTTGAAAACTTTTAGTGGGTAACGATCCTGTTCGAGTTGCTGTCGAGTCAGATCTGACTCACGTTGACCCCATGTGTGTCAGCCTAGAACTGGGATCCATCGAGTCAGAGCTGACTCACGTTGGCCCCGTGTGTGTCAGACTAGAACTGGGATCCGTCGAGTCAGAGCTGACTCACGTTGGCCCCGTGTGTGTCAGACTAGAACTGGGATCCGTCGAGTCAGAGCTGACTCACGTTGGCCCCGTGTGTGTCAGACTAGAACTGGGATCCGTCGAGTCAGAGCTGACTCACGTTGGCCCCGTGTGTGTCGGACTAGAACTGGGATCCATAAAGTTTCAATGGCCGAGTGTTGGGACGTAGATCACCAGGACTGTCTTCCGAAGTGCCTCTGAATGGACTTGAATTTCTGTCCTTTTGTAGCAACCGAGTGCATTAACCGTTTGCACCACCCAGGGACTACCAGGTCGTAGTTGCCATCATGCATATTCTGACTCTAACGACCCACAGGACAGAGTAGAACTGCCACATAGGGTTTCCAAGGCTATAATCTATAGGAGCAGACTGCTACATCTTTCACCCATGGAGCGGCTAGTGGGTTCAAACTGCTGACCTTTTGGTTGGCAGCTGAGTGCTTTAACCACTGTGCCACCAGGGTAGACTTTTTTGGGACCAGCTTTATTCAGGTATCGTTGAAATATAATAAACTGCACATATTAAAGTTGGCAGGTTTATACATTTTGACATATGCATATACCCATGAAATATCAAGGATAGATGTTTTTGACTTCCTCTCACTCTTCTATCCTGTTGTGACAGCCTAATATGTAAAACAGATGAAAATGGCTCAAGTGAACTTAGCCCAGAGCTCTGCCCAGTGACTGAAGCCCCCTGTTCTAGACACTTTTTGCAGATACCTGAGGCTCTGCAAAACAGATTTTGAATTCCCGTGCAGTAGTTCACTGAGTACCATAACTTACCTAGTCATACTTCTAATATTGAGTAGTCACTTATTCTTAACCATAGTAGTTAACCCCTTTTCTCTTACCAGTATGCTTTTCTTAGTTCCCACCCTTACGATATTTTGGCTTATGAGACCCCGTCTTGATCTATAGGGAGTTTGTGCTTTGTTTCTTTTCTTGTTCTTATTATTTAAATATATTTTCTAGGGAGTGACATGGAGCTAGACTTGTTAGCCGCAGCTGAAACAGAAAGTGACAGTGAAAGTAACCACAGCAACCAAGATAATGCTAGTGGGCGCAGAAGTGTCGTCACTGCAGCAACGGCTGGCTCGGAAGCAGGTATGTTGCCCTGTCCCGGCACCTTCCTTGCTTAGGCTGAGGCTGTGTGTGTATTCAGTGTGAATGCATTAAACCGTGCTGAATGTGAGATGCATGAGGGTTACAGAACCTTTTTATAACTTTATCCTTTTTCCCTGTAGATAGAAGATATTATTTAGTTATTTTTTTCCCCCTGCTTTTCTAGTTTTTAAATAATGGATTAATTATAAGGTTCATTTGAAAGTGTCCCCCCCCCACCCCCACCCCCATGAAACCATTTTAACGGTGGGTTTTGTGGACTACTTATTGAACACAACCTGGCATTCTGCTCAATATGTATACTTCCCTGAAAGAGGGCATACATTGCTTTAATTGTGGTAGATGAAAGGCTTTTACTTGGGGAGGGGGAAGAGGAGAGTATTGCCACCATGCCACTTTGGGCTAGATCATTTTAATTATAAGAAACTCACAGTGCTTTTGGTTTTAAAAATAAAAAAATTTAGGAGCAAGCAGTGTTCCTGCCTTCTTTTCTGAAGATGATTCTCAGTCAAACGACTCAAGTGATTCCGACAGCAGCAGTAGTCAGAGTGATGACATAGAACAGGAGACATTTATGCTTGATGAGCCATTAGAAAGAACCACAAATAGCTCCCATGCCAACGGTGCTGCCCAAGCTCCCCGCTCCATGCAGTGGGCTGTCCGCAATACCCAGCATCAGCGGGCGGCCAGCACAGCCCCTTCCAGCACATCCACACCAGCAGGCAAGTCTGATGACTCTGTATTCGTAGTAGTGCTAAATAGGTTTTATTTTAATTACGTATGTTCATCCAGAGAAGAGATTAAATAATTTTTTAGATCGTTCCTCATTGTTTTGCTAAGTTTCAAATATAAATATTACTTATATGTCATTATAGCATAGTTTCTCACTCTTGGCACTATTACCACTTGGGCTGGCTAACTCTTTGTTGTTGGGGGACCGTCTTGTGCATTGTAGGATGTCTAGTGGCATTCTTGGCCTATACGCATTAGATACCAGTAGCTCCCCTTCCTGGCTTCCCTGCTCCTCACCCCAGTTGTGACAACCACAAATGTCTCCAGATTGCCAGATGTCCTCGGGGAGGGGCTAATGCAAAACTGCTCCTGGTTGAGAGCATTATAGTGATTCTTGCCCCCAGCCCCTCCAACCCACCACTTACCTCCCCTGTTAATGTGGTTTAAAAAAAGCTTTTTGTTCAATCAGCTTCCACATATTAGCGAGTCATGTTTTAGATTTATGTAAGTGTATACAGCGCTAGAGAAATACAATTAGCAACTGACATTATCTCATTGTGGTTGTCCTTTTTCCTTATAGCAAGTTCAGCGGGTTTGATTTATATTGATCCTTCAAACTTACGTCGGAGTGGTACCATCAGTACAAGTGCTGCAGCTGCAGCAGCTGCTTTGGAAGCTAGCAATGCCAGCAGCTACTTAACATCTGCAAGCAGTTTAGCCAGGGCTTACAGCATTGTCATCAGACAAATCTCAGACTTGATGGGCCTTATTCCTAAGTATAATCACCTAGTGTACTCTCAGATTCCAGCAGCAGTGAAATTGACTTACCAAGATGCAGTAAACTTACAGGTATGAAACCACTTAAAAGTTAATTAATTCACATCTATCTTTTGGCTGTCCATTACGAGAATTCCAGCATACTGGGAATTAATCTTACAAATGTTTTCATGCTGACATAATACTACTATATCAAATTTAACTTTATTTGGTAGTTTTAACTATTTTAGTTTGGTCTTCATAGAACTATGTAGAAGAAAAGCTTATTCCCACTTGGAACTGGATGGTCAGTATTATGGATTCTACTGAAGCTCAATTACGTTATGGTTCTGCATTAGCATCTGCTGGTGATCCAGGACATCCAAACCATCCTCTTCACGCATCTCAAAACTCAGCGCGAAGAGAGAGGATGACTGCACGAGAGGAGGCTAGTTTAAGAACGCTTGAAGGCAGACGGTATGAAATTCTTCATGTATGATTGTGTGTTCAGACAGAGCTCTTAAATTCTAGGTTAAATCCTTTTCGATGGCTGTTGTATAAACCCTTACCATATTTGTGAAGGAGGAAATACCACTTCTACATTTGTGTGCCCACCCCCCCTCCCCCCCGCAAGGTATTTTCATAACATGTAAAAAGAAAAAACTGGCCTAGCAGCACTTACACAAATACCTTGTGGTGGAAGGGAGCGGTTGACAAACAAATGTAGAAGGCATGTGTAATTTGCATAAAAATATGGTAAGTGCCTTGGATTTTAAGATTTAAAATTTTTTTTTTAAATTGTCATGCATCTGAGGCAAAATGAGTTTAAGATATAATTCACATACCATATACTTCACCCATTTAAAGTATACAGTTCAGTAGTTTTGAATGGCCATGAGCCATCCTAGTGGGTATGAAGTATCTTACTATGATTTTGATTTGTGTTTTCCTGAAGACGGATGATATTGACCATCTTTTCATGTGCTTATTGGCCATTTGTCTAGTCAGAATCTTTGCTCGGTTTTTAAAATTGGGTTATTTTTTTTTTATTATTGATTGGTATGAGTTCTTTGTATGTTCTGAATACAAGTCCCTTATGCAATATACACTGTGCAAAAATTTTCTTCCATTCTGTGGGTTGTCTTCACTTTTTTGATGGTATCATTTGAAGCACAAAAATTTTTAATTTTGATGAAGTCCAGTTTACCCGTTTTTATTTTGTTCCTTGTGCTTTTGGTTTCATTTATCTATTTAGGCAGTGGTTCTCAATGTGTGGTCTCCAGAACAGCATCATTAGCATCACCTGGGAATTTATCATAAATGCAAATTTTTGGCCCCTGTCCCAGACCTGTTGAAACTATGGGTGTGAAGCCAGCTGTCTGTTTTAACAAGCCTTCCAGGTGATTCTGGAAACCCTGGTGGCGTAGTGGTTAAGAGCTACAGCTGCTAACCAAGATGTCAGCAGTTCAAATCTACCAGGTGTTCCTTGGAAACTGTATGGGTCAGTTCTACTCTGTCCTGTAGTGTCGCTGTGTGTCAGAATCAACTCAACAGTAGTAGGTTTGGTTTTTTTATGGGTCCACGTGATTCTGATGTATGCTGAATTTTAAGAACCCATATTTTTAGGGAAGGAGCTCCTTCTCCCATTCCAGTGGACACTGTAAATCAGATACAGCGGTTGTATTTCTAAAGCAGAATCTCAGGCTTAATGTGCTTTTTATTTAAGAATATTCTCAGTTCCTAATTTTGCATATATATGATAATGGTACATTTCATATTTGTGTTCTGTTTGGAAACATTTTCTTTTCCTTTTGCTCCAATAGACGTGCCACTTTGCTCAGTGCCCGTCAAGGAATGATGTCTGCTCGAGGGGACTTCCTAAATTATGCACTCTCTTTAATGCGGTCTCACAATGATGAGCATTCTGATGTTCTTCCAGTTTTGGATGTTTGTTCACTGAAGCATGTGGCATATGTTTTTCAAGCCCTTATATATTGGATTAAAGCAATGAATCAGCAGACAACATTGGATACACCTCAATTGGAACGCAAAAGGTATCCATACTTGCGTGAGGTTGGTTTAAGAAATGCTTGCGTGGTGTGGTCTCCATCTGTACACTGTCAGATTTTGGAGTAAGGAGAATGACACTGCAAAAGAGAAATAGTACAGGAATATTTGACAGGAGAAAGTAGCCTTACTCCGTAGCTAGTCCTCACTTAAAATGAAAAACTTAAGAATCCAGTTAAACTTCATGATTAAGATACTTTGACCTGATTGTTTATCATAATTTTTATTGGAGTTTGTATAGGCACTAACTATTTCTTGGCGTGATTAGCTTTTTGCTTCTGTTGAGCTCATTTTGTGGTCACAGCACAATTGGCTGGTCAGTCTACTATTTCCCAAACAGTATTTAACATTGGTTAGCTACTGAAGAGACCTTTTCAATGCTTGCTTGTAATTCCCCCCACCTTTGCTCCTGTTCACATTGCACAAAAAGTTCGTGTAAAATGACTCACTTGTCTTTTTAAAGGACGCGAGAACTCTTGGAACTGGGTATTGATAATGAAGATTCAGAACATGAAAATGATGATGACACCAATCAAAGTTAGTGCACAGAAAATCTGCTAATCTGCTTCAAGAAATGGCTGCCTCAGTATTTCCCCTTCAAGCTTTTTAACTTCATTATTTTCTGTCTGGGTGGGAATTTCTCTTTTCTCCTCTATGTTCCGTTTGTTACCTTTTTCTGTCCATTTCTTTCTTACACATCCTTGCAGCATATGTTTCATAATTAAGGATGAACTAAAGAAATGTTATTAATTTTTCAGCAGCTGGTATTTTTCTACTTTATCTTCTCTATATCTCTCCTTTGCATTTCTCTTGGCTTTATGTTTGCTTTTACTCTTAAGTGTATAGGTACAACATTAAATAAAGTCTTAGAAAAAAATCTTTGTTAGAATTGATGCAAAATAGATTCAGCCAAGAAAATGAGGAATAGCAAATAATCAAAACTCTTAACAGTTAATGCAATGAAAATACAGAAAATATTCCAAACTCAAGAATTTTCTCAAAAAGTTTTAATACCACTGAATTTTAGAATCTTCTGCAGTCTATACTTTTCAGCTCTATATAATTATATATAAATATAATGGAGATTAAAAGATTTTAAAAGTAGGGCTAAATAGTCCACTTGCATGTTTCTTATTATCAATTATTACTTTTATTCAGTCCAGGGAAAGACAATTGACCTGACGTATTTTTTGAGAACCTAGCCATAGCCACCTGCCATTTTCACAGCACACTGTAAGCACTGCTCAACGTTTTGTGCTGACTTCCTACTGGGATGCATGAGTAACCCCAACAGTGCTCTCTCAGAGCAGTCTTAGAGAGGGAGCAGGAGAATTTAAAAATGAGCAGGTGCTCAGTTTAAGCTGATGACCATCTCCTCCTTTTGGGGTCATCAGTGAGTTGGGTCCTGAATATGCTCAGGAATCTGGCTGTATTCTGTTTTGAATTTCAGAGAGATAAACAGGATGATATGGAAAACTTCTGTTGAATACAGAATGGAATGATATTTATTACTTCCAATATTTTGAATTATCACTTTAAAAATGTTAATCAAAATTTTGGGCTATTAACTTATTGTTGAGTGGTATTAAAATTTTATAAAGAGACATCAGGAGTTTTGGATTGAGCAAATTAATATTAATCATCCCAATACTTACATGATTTTCCCTAAAACATTTTATCTTTTTATGTTTAGGTGCTACTTTGAATGATAAGGATGACGACTCCCTTCCAGCAGAAACTGGCCACAACCATCCATTTTTCCGACGCTCAGACTCCATGACGTTCCTTGGGTGCATACCGCCAAATCCATTCGAAGTGCCTCTGGCTGAAGCCATCCCCTTGGCTGATCAGCCACATCTGTTGCAGGTAATTTAAACAAACCAGCCTTAAGGTTTCTTTTGATTGCCTTTATTTCTTTTAAGTGTTCAATGTAACTAGAATATTTTTGTTAAAATTCCAGCCAAATGCTAGAAAGGAGGATCTTTTTGGCCGTCCAAGTCAGGGTCTTTATTCTTCATCTGCCAGTAGTGGGAAGTGCTTAATGGAGGTTACAGTGGATAGAAACTGCCTTGAGGTAAGATGGTAAAAATACTTCACAATACTTTGCTAATAGTAACCACTTGTGTCCCAGCATCCAGATTTTTGGAAGTACGTTAATTCAGAAGATTGTTTTTCCAAAAATAATGGGAATGCCAGACATTCTTGCCTCATAGCGTAATAGAAAGATTTCCAGTACTGTCATTAGCCTGCTCTGAGAATAACTTGCTCTGTGTCAGGTCACTTCATCCATAAAATGGAAGTTTCATTATGTGCTTTTCTGTTTCACAGAGTTGGTTGTTAGCTGCTGAAAATTTACATTTTTGTATATAATTTGCATGTATAATGTTGGCTTGAAAGTTTTCTTTGACTCAATTACTTTGAGTCTAATAAGGTGGATAAATACGGTAGCATTAAAAATGATACCCAGCATTAGTTGAATAATTCTATTTGCTAGACACTGTCTCAGTTAATCTTCATAACCATGTCAGGTAGAAAGCATTGTTATCCTGATCTTATGGGTAAGAAATTGAGGCTCAGAGAGATTAAATAAATTGTCTAATGTCACACAACTAGTTAAGTAGCAGATCTAGTTTTCAGGTATTGGTGTGATTTGAAAGCCTATTACTCGCCAATAAAAGTAATAACACATTTTAAAGTAGGCATAGAAGAAGTATAGTTGAATAGAATTTTTAAAAAATATCTAAGTAATAAAAGGAAATATAATACTGAAAATGCCTAAGAGACTTAAGTCATCACAGATTCTTTGAAAAGTTCTGTGAGGATGCTATGGTAAATGCATTGGAATTGGGGGTTAGCCAGTGCAATCAGATAGATGAGAAATAGGCTGTATCATCACTGCAGTTGAGAATCCAGAATGAAAAATTAACTACTTCCATGTGATTTCTGTAGAGTATTACAAACTTGGAAAGAAGATGTAGTTACCGTAGTTTTGTTTTTTAATGTTTAACTTTTAAACATAAAAATTCACAGGTTCTTCCAACTAAAATGTCTTATGCTGCCAATCTGAAAAATGTAATGAACATGCAAAATCGACAAAAAAAGGAAGGAGAAGAACAGAATGTGCTGCCAGAAGAAGCTGAGAGCTCCAAGCCAGGGCCATCTGCTCATGATCTTGCTGCACAACTGAAAAGTAGTTTGCTAGCAGAAATCGGACTGACTGAAAGTGAAGGGCCACCTCTTACATCTTTCAGGTATCTGCTAAGCCAAAGTTTTCTTATTTGCATAACTTTATGGCTATTATAATTCTTCTAGGAGTTACAGAATTTTCTTATTTTATTTGTATATTAATGTTATTTTATGAATTCTGTTTTCCTAGTTTATAATCAGATATTAAATATTGATTTGGGTGTTTTTAGACTTTTTTGACTATTTTGTCATTGATGAGTATTCTTTATAGAGAAAACCTTAGTAACTTATTTTTAATGTTACTGACTTAAATATATATATATTTCCATGTAAAATTGTCAGTTATAGACATTACTGCCAGCTCAGTTAAAGGAAACATGTGCATAACTAGAAAAGGCGGAATTTTTCTAGATTTGTGACTCTCACGCTGACCTGGGCTTCTTTGCCAGGTTCGCAGTTGGTAATTCTCTTGCAAGAGGTTAAGTTCTTTGCTTTCACAATGAAAATTTGCTAGTACATGCTGTGGCTTAGTACCATGAAGTGAACTATTGAGCATATACTTTATGCACACTGGGTTTTTTTTTTGGGGGGGGGGTATGTTATTTGGTTACATAGTGTTAGATGATTTTTTTGCATCGGAGGAGTTAACAGGCCAGTTAAGGAAACAAAATATACTATACACACACACACACACACACACACACACACACACATTGTCTAAAAACCATAAAAGGCAAGGGATAATTGTGAATAGGGGTAGTCCAAGCTTCCTTCCAAGAGGCAGTGTGCCTTCAGCTGAGATGGCTAGGATGTATAGGAGCAGACAGATAGAAGGAGAGAAGAGTTAGAGGTAAGACCAGTTAGAGAGCTATTGCAGACAGTCTCTGGGTTATAAATGAGATCTGTTCCTAAGTGTATCTTTAAGTGGAATTTTGTAGGTAAGTCAGAACAGGTGCATAAAGTTCTTATTTAGCCTTACTGTAGTGTAAGAAAAGGCTCAAAGTCTTGTCAATGATTTAAAATCTGCATCTCCAGCAAGTGAAGGCGATTGTAATTAAGAATCTTTGTGAGTGGGGGTTGGTTCACTCATTTCAAACTGAGGGCAAATTTATATAACGTTAAAGGGCAAGTATGAGTTGCCCTTAAGTGGGATGTTCATAATTTGGGAACTTACTGTATTTACTTCAGACTTGTGGTAAATAAAGGCTGAAGTAGAATATTGGCTTTGGGAATGGAAAGGGAGTCAAAGAAAGGAAGAGAAACTCAAGGGTTTGATCACTCTTGAGAAATTGGGGAGAAAAACTAAAATCAACTTCAGATCTGTGCAATAGGGAAATACTAAAAGAAATCAGTGGTGAAGAGGTCATATTCAATTTTAGCCATATTGAGTTTGAGTTGAGCATCATCCAAGTGGACATATTAAACACATTTGGTAATGCTGGTCTGAAGCTTTGTTGAAAGTTTCGAACTAGAGATAGATTTGGGAATCACGTAGAGATGGACGTTGGACTTTGAGAGGAGGTAAAATGAAAGATGAAGATGGGGCAGTCTGGGAATATATCCATACAAAGAGGACAGGAGGAATAAGGGAGTAAAAACGAGAAATTCTGCAAAGAATGAGTAGCTATAGAAAAGTTCCCCGTTAGAGATGCTGTGGTTTGAAGTACTTAAAAACTCAAAATACTGAAAGACCAAGTAAATTACTCTCACTGGCCAAAGTGAGCACGTATTGGAATTGGCTAAATTATTTTTTTCCCCCTCTCCTTTAAACTTCTTACAGGCCACAGTGTAGCTTCATGGGAATGGTTATTTCCCATGATATGCTACTAGGACGCTGGCGCCTTTCTTTAGAACTGTTCGGCAGAGTGTTCATGGAAGATGTTGGAGCAGAACCTGGATCAGTAAGTATTTTGAGCACTTTAGATTCTATTCTGCCTAAGAACATATTTCAGAAAGTAATCCTGTCATTGTGCCTTTTTTTTTTTTTTTTAAAGATCCTGACCGAATTGGGAGGTTTTGAGGTAAAAGAATCAAAATTCCGTAGAGAAATGGAAAAACTGAGAAACCAGCAGTCTAGAGATTTATCACTAGAGGTAAAGGTATTTAGATTTTCTTATACTATATAGATATGTATATATAGTATGCCATTCGTACAAAGTTTAAAACGTAAAATAATCATAGCTCTTGCTTAGGCTTATGTACATGTGTAATTAAATGTTAAAGAAAGTAATGATAATTACCACATTTAGAACAGTTGTTACCTCTGGCAGTTGGTCCTCTAGCATCTTCTACAGATGATCTAAAGATGACCAATTAGTTGTTTTGTTTGTTTGTTTCTAAGTATCATTATGAACTCCTGAATTGAAGCACATTTAATGTGTTTCAGGAGCCCTGGTGGTGCAGTGGTTAAGAGCTCGGCTGCTAACCGAAAGGTCAGCAGTTCAAATCCACCAGCCACTCCTTGGAAACCCTATGGGCCAGTTTTACTCTGTTCTATAGGGTTGCTATGAGTCAGATCGACTTGACGGCAACGGGTTTGATTTTTTTTGGTTAATGTGTTTCATTCCATTGAGGTTGTTATTCTTATTGGTGATCAAATTGTCTCTTCTTTAGCTTATGGGAGTCTCTTCATCTCGGCTCCTGAGTTCTTTTGACTTGACTCCAGCAGTCTTTGATAACATTCTTACTTCTGCAGTGTCTCATCTTGTACGTTTCCTGTCACAGACCTGAAAGCCGTTTCTCCAAGGAACCCTGGTTTCTTTTAGCAGGAAATGGTATTTTGAGATTACAGTCTGGGCTCTAGGGTTGCTTACTGCTGCTAGATTAATCATTGTTTTTAGGTCTTCTTAGTGGACAGAGCTAGGAAATAATCCCTTTGGAAAAAAACAAAAACATTAATTTGTGTGTGTATGTGTGTATATATACACATATATGTAAAATAAGTTCATACTGATAATTCCAATTCGAATTCAAGATTTAGGATCACAAGATTAAGTCTTTATATTCTTCTGCACCAAATATCCCACTTTCCAACAACACTGATAAAACTCATCATTTGTTTTTACCCCACAGTATGCACACAACAGCCACAGAATTACAGCATCAACACTACCACCAACAAAATGGTTATTAAAAATAGCTTAAGATTTATTTACAGTTTTTATCAACAGAGCATATCCAGTTAGAGATGTACAATCAAATTACTATGTTTAAAAGTCACTTGAAATGATTCCTCTTTGTGTGGTTACAGCTGGATACAAGCTAGGGCCTTTTGTTTCATTTTGCTTTCAGTTTTTAGGAATTGTTTTTCCCCTTTTTTGGTTTGGTTTTGTTTCATAATTAGTGTAAATTAATTTTGCAAAGTCAATTCTAGAGTGAGACATATTTAGAGAATTCTGATTTTCATCATTTCACTGCTTCCTTCTTCAATTTTTCTTAAGTTTATCCACTCCCTCCCCCCAGTATACATTTTTTTCCTCCACATCGCTTTTCCCAGTTCACAGGATACCCAGAGATAATGCCACAACTGTACACAGAGATGTTCCTTCTGCCCAGTTTACAGGATATCCAGAGATGATGCCACAGCTGTACACAGAGATGTTGCCTTCCGCCCAGTTCACAGTATACCCAGAGATCATGCCACAGCTGTACACAGAGATGTTCCTTTGCACCCAGTTCACAGGATATCCTGAGATCATGCGACAGCTGTACACAGATGTTCTGTTCCGCATGATATTGACAGCTGCTTAGCACTGCGTTTTGTGGATGTATCCCAGTTTTTTCAGCCAGTCCTTTGTCGATAGACATTTGGGTTTATTACCAGTCTTCTGCTATTACAAATAGTGATGTAACAGATAGCCTCTTTTCTCTTTTTTGCTTATGTATTTTTGCAATAGATTTCTAGACATGGAATTGCTGGGTTGAAAGGTATATGCTTATATAATTTCGCAAGATATTGGCAAGTAACTTTCCATGGCAGTTGCGTATTTTTGCATTTTCACCATCATTATGAGAATGCCTGATTCCCCCATGGTCTTATTAGCAGAATTTATTGTCAGATTTTTAGATTTTTGCCAATCTGATATGTGAGAAATTCAGTATAATTTTAATTTGTATTTCTCATACTATGAAAAACCGAAAACCCATTGCCGTCAAGTCAATTCCAACTCATAGCGACCCTATAGGACAGAGTAGAGCTGCCCCGTAGAGCTTCCAGGGAGTGCCTGGCAGATTCAAACGGCCAACCCCATGGTTAGCAGCCATAGCACTTAACCACTACGCCACCAGGGTTTCCCTCAAAGCTAAACATTGTTTAATGTATTTAAAAATCAGTTATATTTCTTTTTCTGTGAACTGTTATTTTTTTATCAAGTTGTTGGTTTTTTCCTAATTTTTCAGCAGCCCTTTATGTATCTTTAGGTAATATATACACACATGCATGAATATGTAATTTTATCTGTGACAGAAGGTACAAATATTTTCCTGTTCGTCAGTTTCTTTTGACTTTATTTGCAGTGTTTTGTCACCAAGAACTTTATCCACATTTCCTTCTTATATTTGCTTTATTTCTATTTTTTAAAATATTTATATGCATTTGTAATTTATCCTGGTATGTCCCAAAATAGAACATTTTTTTCCATTAAAAATCTAATTTTAGCTTTTTCTTGACCATTTAAACTAAACAAAAAAAAGGTAATTTGGGTTCTCAGAAGATTATTCTTTCCAAATATACAAAATTAAAAAGTATGTAAGAATGTCTTACATTAAATCAGAGCAACAGGATCTAACTCAGTTCTAACGAACATTTTCTTTTAAAAAATGCAGGGTTATTTTCGACATTGAATTTAGCTGCTTTTTGGTATGTTTTAATAGGTTGATCGGGATCGAGACCTTCTAATTCAGCAGACTATGAGGCAGCTTAACAATCACTTTGGTCGAAGATGTGCCACGACACCAATGGCCGTACATAGAGTAAAAGTCACATTTAAGGATGAGCCAGGAGAGGGCAGTGGCGTAGCACGAAGTTTTTATACAGCCATTGCACAAGCATTTTTATCAAATGAAAAGTTGCCAAATCTAGATTGTATCCAAAATGCCAACAAAGGCACCCACACAAGTAAGTACTGTGCAGATAACAAGCATTGTAAAAATTCTGTTTGATCAAAACAATTATTATCATAGTTATATAAGAGAATTTTAATGTACCTCTGTATAATTCTACATTAATGAGTTAATCTTGTTTAAAGTACATTAGTCCCCCTTTATCCATGTTTTTGCTTTCCTTGGTTTCAGTTACCTGTGGTCAACCTCAGTCTGAAAGTGTTAAATGAGTAGTGTGTAGTGTGATGAAATCTCATGCTTTCTTGCTCTGTCCCACTTGGGGACCACATTCATATAACTTTTATTACAGTGTATTGTTATAATTGTTCTATTTTATTATTAATTATTGTTAATCTCGTACTGTGCCTAATTTATAAATCAAACTTTATTATAGATATTTTTTTTATGTATAGGTCAAAACAGTATATATAGGGTTTGGTACTGTTTCTGGTTTCAGGCATCCACGGGGGTCTTGGAACATAAGCCTCATCGATAAGGGAAGGTTACTATACTCTAATAGATAATTTAACAGTATACTCTTTTACTGTTATATTTATTTTGATAAATGCTTGTGGTCGTACTAGTTTTTCATCTCAATTATTGTTTGGGAGCGTGGGAGGTTATAAGACGTGTGGTTATATAAAAATCCAGTGAGCAAATTGTAGTATTTCCCCCACGATACTTGAAAATACTATTCTATAGAAAATGCTATTCAGAGTATTATTTGCGAACTTGCTGCTAATTCCCAGTGAGATGAGATTGTAATCAAATGTAAATCAGTCATGTCACTAATCTCACTGTTTAATTTAGCAAGACTTTTTTTTTAAAATAATTTATTTTGCTTTAGGTGAAAGTTTATGAATTAATAAGTCAGTCTGTCATACTAAAAGCCATACACGGCCCGCTGTGAACTTCAGGCTGCTCTCCCCATAATGAGACAGCACCATCCTCCTCTCCACCCTGTATTCCCTGTGTCCATTCAGGCAGCTCCTGTCCCCCTCTTCCTTCTCATCTTGGCACCAGACAGGAGTCACCCGCATAGTCTCATGTGTCTATTTGAGCCACAAAGTTCACTCCTCACCAGCATCATTGTCTATCTTATAGTCCAGGCCAATCCCTGTCTGTAGAGTTGGTTTTGGGAATGGTTCCAATCTTGGGCTATCAAAGGGTCTGGGGACCATGACCCTCAGGGTCCCTCCGGTCTCAGTCAGACCATTTAAGCCTGTTCTTTTTAGGAGAATTTAAGATCTGCATCCCACTGTCCTCCTGCTCCATCAGGGATTCTCTCTTGTGTTCCCCATCAGGGCAGTGATTGGTGGTAGCCAGACACCATCTAGTTCTTTGGTAGCAAGACTTTTTTGTATGAGTGTGTATGGTAGCAAGATTTTTTATATTTATATCCTGGAGCTTTAGTGGTATAGTGGTTAAGAGCTCAGCTGCTAACCGAAAGGTTGGTGGTTCAAATCCACCAGCCACTCCTTGGAAACCCTCTGGGGCAGTCCTTCTGTGTCCTATAGGGTCACTATGAGTCGGAATTGACTCGATTGTAATGAGTTTATCCTGGTGCAAGCTTCTTACATCAGCACTCTGAGCAGCACTATCCTAGAGCTGTGGGTCAGAACTGTGTATTTCATATTTTACCTATTCTGTAAGATACCCTGAATCCTACCATAATTGAAACAAAAGGCCACTTCAGACTTTCTGTTATAATAGTCACTTATGGTATATTTTTTATGGTATATTGTAAGGATATATAAAGGTGCAGATTTTACATATGCTAGCAGGAGGATTAAGGGATTAACCAAAACCAAACCCACTGCAGTCGAGTCGATTCCGACTCATAGCGACCCTGTAGGCCAGAGTAGAACTGCCCCACAGAGTTTCCAGGGAGTGCCTGGCGGATTCGAACTGCTGACCTTCTGGTTAGCAGCCGTAGCACTTAACCACTACACCACCAGGGTTTCTGATTAAGGGATTAGGAGGACTCTTAATTTTCAAGATTACAACCAACATTTAAAAATCTGAAAATTATAAAAGTGTTGTGTGCTGTTGAGTAGATTTCTGACTCATAGCAACCCTATGTGACAGAGTAGAACTGCCCCATAGGATTTCCTAGGCTGTAATCTTTACAGTAGCAGATCATCAGGTCTTTTCTCTTGTGGCGCTGTCAGTGGGTTCAAAATACTGACCTTTCTGTTAGCAGCCAGGGGCTCCTTTCATAAATGCATTAAGGAGATGATAATTGGTGATTGATTTCAAGTAGGGGCAGCAAATTGTCAGCCTTCCAGGTGGGTGGATATAGTAACTGAAGGAGAGAGATTGTAGAAAATACTGCATTTTACCTAGGCTACAGCTACATCTGTATCTCATTGTAATCTGTAAACTACCACCATAAAGGCTACTTGAACTTAAGTTCTGGAAAGGACTGGGAGTGAAATAACGGGAGGAGTTCCCTAGCCTTTCATCATCAGTTTCACCATTTGACTTCCTATAGTTCTGTAATCAAAAGAAATTAGAAGATGTGAATGAGGAAACCTGGAAAGTCAAAACATTTCAGAAATATTTTCTCTGTAATTCTGTAGGAAACCACACTCTGGTTTGTGCTTAGGAATTAAAAAATAATAGTGCATGTACTGGGTAGCCTATAATTTTTTTAAAAACTAAGACTAGAGAAGACTTTCAAATTTTATTCTAATCATTTAAGAAATCTCAGCATTATTTACGGGGAAGCTAACGTAGCCCCATTTGCTACATATTATTTCACAGATTTGGCACAACAAGGGGAAAAATTCAGATAACAAATATGAGTGAATACCTTTCATGTGCCAGGTACATTCTGTATAATCACTCCCCGCCAGATCTCCAGAGTTTATGGAGAGTGAGAGAGGGCACTGACAATGCCTACGCCAGGAAGATGATCCTCAGATACTACATTTTATGTTCGTCTCGTTTCCTCACATTCGAGATTTAAAGTGGCTGCATTTATATTCATCCAAATGAGTATATTTCATATTTTCTTTTAGGCTTAATGCAGAGATTAAGGAACAGAGGAGAGAGAGATCGGGAAAGAGAGAGAGAAAGGGAAATGAGGAGGAGTAGTGGTTTGCGAGCAGGTTCTCGGAGAGACCGGGATAGGTGAGATAATTTTGTATCTTTATTTAATAGCACGTTTTTGGACTAATTGGGGCACTTGAAATTATATTGGCTTTTTATTTATTCTACTCAAATTCCTAATTGTTTGAAATTTGTATTAAACTTCATATTATACTTTCCTTAATTTATCTTAAATATAAATTGTGGGAAATTGTGATATTTAAACCTTTATATTCTTCTGTTAGAATGGGTTGCGTTCTATTTTTGCCTAAACAATAATTTCCAGAAATTAGGGGTGAGACTTGCTTTGAGTGTTCAAAGGCCCTTAAAATCAAATTATTTGTACAAACTATACATTGCAAATTTATAGATTTTTCAAGTGACAAAATCTGGCTCATCTTTATTCACAGCCATCATCTGTTTAGGCATTCAGCTACCTTGGTACCATAATTGGAGCAATCTGTATGTGCAGGTTTTCTGCCTTCCTTCCTATTTGTGCTGATATTTTCACTTCGTAGTCAAGGAAAATGAAGTTATACTAGATTTCTCCTTTCAGAGACTTTAGAAGACAGCTTTCCATTGACACTAGGCCCTTTAGACCGGCCTCTGAAGGGAATCCTAGCGATGATCCTGACCCTCTGCCAGCACATCGGCAGGCGCTTGGAGAGAGGCTTTATCCCCGTGTACAAGCGATGCAGCCAGTAAGTACTGTGCACTTCACACACTTAGCTACCTCTTAATTGGCTGCGACATTTTTATTTTTGAATTAAAGTTGGTATTTAAAAAAATTGTCAGCTACTGGCAAGTCTTGTAGTAGAGGACCTGCATGTTTAGCCCCTCATGAGAAAGAAGCTTAACAGGGAATGAAGCAAGGCTAGCTGGGGTCAATGTGTTTAGCTTGATCCCCCCGCTACCCTGAGTTGGGACCCTGTCCCCATTCTACGTAGCAAGTTCCTAGTGTGCTGAAGAATTTCCTGCACGTTTCATTTGAATCCCTGGTGGCCCAGTGGTTAAGAGCTACTGCTGCTAACCAAAAAGGTCAGCAGTTCAAATTCACCAGCCGCCCCTTGGAAACCTTATAGGGCACTTCTCCTCTGTCCTGTAGGGTCGCTATGAGTTGGAATCGACTCGACAGCGATGGGTATGGGTTTGTATTTATTTAAATAAATTATTGTTACTTGCTGAAGCAGACTTTCATCTGTTACCAGGCTGTAGCTAGCACACATAGGAAATACCGTACTTTACTATTACTACCAATAAGTATTGCAGGAAAATTTTCATTTTTAATGTTCTGTACATAGTTTCTTTCATATAATATAGATAACTAGTTGTGGTTTTCTTGCTTATTTGTCTATACGTAACTATATGTGCATATAGTAAAAGATGAATAATAAAGTAGAGAAAAGCAATTATAATTTCTTTAAGTAAATCCTTAGCCTTAAATGCAGACATCTTTCTCTCTTCTCTCCCTCTCCTTCCTTCCCTCCCTCCCTCTATCTTTCTTTTTTCTACCATAAAAGAAAGATTCTATATGGAAATTGAGTATTCGTGGCTTTACTCATGGATATTAAACACCTTGTCATACAAACATAATAACTAGCTTTCACAAGATTTACCAGTGCATAGACTATTCATTCTCTGCCAAAGTCCTTTCATATCTATAATTAAGCGTCTAGTTTAATAAAACACCTTACCAGTTCATACACTTTTATATTTGTTATTCCAGGTTTCTCACATCTTCTTTTCTTCTGATAAAAGATTGTATATTTCAACAAGTAGTTTCAGAGAGTAGGAGCAGTAACATTTGTTTATTACTTATAGGCATTTGCAAGTAAAATCACTGGCATGCTGTTGGAATTATCCCCAGCCCAGCTGCTTCTCCTTCTAGCTAGTGAAGATTCTCTGAGAGCAAGAGTGGATGAAGCCATGGAACTCATTATTGCACATGGAAGGTAATGTGTATAATTGGAAAGGCATTTCAGGTTTAAAAATCAGCTACTTTATTTTCAGTAAGTGGGTGCCACCATATCTTAAAACTAACGCTAAAGTACAAGACTTTAAAGGTTTTAAAATGATGGCTTAAACTCCATGAATGAGGCATTTGAGTTCTACATATATTAGAAAGATGGAATTTTAGCAGTCAGTTAGGCTCTGAAAGGTCTTTTATGTACCTGGTATTTAGAAATTACTTGAAAGAAATATATCTCAAATTCTCCACCCCTAGTGGCAAAAGCCATACACCTCAAGGAATCTTGGGGTATAGCCTGTGAGTGCTTGCCATAAGCATGAATTTTTTTTTATGGCTTCCTGATTTATTTAAAAATTGTATAAGTTTTGCTTTATATTCTTAATATATTTGTTTTAATATAAAATCTCAAAATATCCAACAGTTTCTCTCTCCTCTTGGTGACAAGAAGAAGTGACATTAGGAAGATGATATTATTGTTGCTAGGTGCCATCAAGTCAGTTCTGACTCATAGCAACTCATAGAGCAGAGTAGAACTGCCCCACAGGGTTTGCAAAGAGCAGCTGATGGAGTTGAACTGCCAACCTTTTGGTTAGCAGCTGAGCTCTTAACCACTGCGCCACCAGGGCTCCCATTAGGAAGATAGGCCATACTTATCCTGTGACTTGTCTGCTATCTGGGGCCACTATAATATCTAATACTCTAATAACTTTGAAGTGTTCATTAGGTTTTAGATAAAAATTTCTTTTTCTCCCAATCATGATTTTCAATAGGGAACTTAGATTAGATACAGGCCTTGGAGACTAGGCTGAGCACTGGATAAGAGGGCAGGTGGAGCACTGGAAATAAACAGCCAGCCACCTGTTCCAGAGCTTTTGAATGGTCCAAGCCAAAGACTACTGATAGAAGCTTGTTTTCTTTGTTGTTACTGCTATTTATTTCTGCCCTGTCTCAGGAGGTAGGAGCGCACTGATACAGCTCAGCCCATTACAGAAAAAGTGCATTTTTTGATAAAAGGATTTTTGTAAATTTACGTAAAGGTTGCTAATGTAGTTTTTTCTGTTGAATGCAACTAACATACCATATTAGCTGTTTTCACTTGGCTGAGAGCGAACATGGATTTGTTACCATTCTAGAATCACAAAATACATTAGAGAATTTGATTCCTATTGTGACTGCTCTCTCAACATTTTTCTGTTCTTCTACAATGACCCTCTGAGCTTAAGTCAAGCTTTAGCACTCTTGAGTATTATCTTAAATCAAGTAGCCTTTAGTCTATTATGTTGAGTCCTATATGTGGCACTTAATTAGTGGTTTTTGTATTATCTGTAATTATTTTTACGTGTATGTTTTAATTCTCTGCTCCTAGAACTGCATTAGGAACCTAGTGGGTGTCCTTGAATATTTATTTATCTCAAAAGTTAAATGTTTTTATAAATTTGTATAAATTTAATATGTTTCTCTATACCACATTCCAGAAGTTTCAGCCATCTGGAATGTGAAAGTTTTTTTGTTTGTTTTTAGGGAAAATGGAGCTGATAGTATCCTAGATCTTGGATTGCTGGACTCCTCAGAAAAGGTCCAGGTAAGGGATGTTTTGTACCTGTGCTAATTAATAAGCACTTGGAATTTAAATGTTAGAAATTCTTAAGTACCTGAGAACTTCCAATATATGTAAACCCACCATAGTCCATTTCTCCCACTAATTACAACCAAAAACTGTAGACAAAATACAAAAAGGAACTATCTGAGAATTCTGAAAAGTAAACAATAGCACACAGATTTTTTTTTTGGAGAGGGAAGTAAAAACTGGAAGAATGACCAGTATGGCATTGTTTCAGGTGCGAGGGTAAATCTGGTCCCAGTTACTCCATCTTAACTGGAAGATAGTAAAGGCTTTGAGAACTAAACTGCAGTATAAACCACTGCCGAAGTCCAGACTATCCTGAGTAGTGCATATATTCAGGACAGATCCAAACAGCATAATAAAGATTTTGAAAACTTAATTGGCATTGAAACCACTGCACACGGAAGGCAAGACCTACAGTCTGAATCTAACCAGCTTGATTACCGACTAAAATAAAAAATAATCCCCATTCTCCAGAGCATTTTAACAGAATCCAGAGTTTCACAACTTAATATTCAGAATATCCAGGATACAATCCAGAATTACTTAGCATGCAAAAAATAGGAAAATCTGACCGATTTTCAAGGGAAAAGAAATAATATATGGTAACCCTGAGATGACCCACTTGTTGGAATTGTCAAAAACAACAACAGAAAACCCAGCAAATCAGTCGCTGTTGAATTAGTTCTGACTCATGGCAACCGCACATATACAGAGTAGAATTGCACTCTAGGGTTTTCAGGGCTGGGACCTTTTGAAAGCAGATCACCAGGCCTTTCTTCCAAGGTGCCTCTTTGTGGTTTGAACCACCAGCTTTTTGGTTCACAGTTGAGCGCCTGTTTGCATCACTCAAGGCATCCTGGAATTATAAAAGACAAAGACTTTGTATCTCATACTCTATGAGATAAAGATGAACATACTAGTGAGTGGAAAGATAGAGGTTCTCAGCAGGGAAATAGAAACTCTTAAAAAAAAGAACCGAGTGAAAATTTCAGAGCTAAAAGTACAATATCTGAAAGAAAAATGTATAGGATAGATCAGTAGCAGAATGAAGATGACAGAGGAAGGGGTCACTCAACTTGAAAATAGATCACTAGAAATTATCCAGTCTGAAGAATTGAGAGAGAAAAAATTTAAAAAAGAACAGAGTTTTAGCAACCTCTGGGACCATATTCAAATGATCATGCCATTGGAATCTCCAGAAGAAAAGGAGAAAGAGATTGGTACAGAAAAAATATTTGAGGAAAACAATGGCTGCAAACATCTCAGATTTGTGAAAGACATAAATTTATAGATTCAAGAAGTCCAGCAAACCCCAAATGGGATTAATTGAAAGAAAACTGTGTCCAAGCACATAATAATCAAACTGCTGTGAAACAAAGATAAAGAAAAATTCTTGAAAGCAGCCAAAGAATAACAAACAGTGCCTACATATAGGGAGACAATGATTTGAGAGACAGTGGATGTCTTATCAGAAAACCATGGAAGCCAGGAGACAATGGAACAGCATCCTTAAAGTGAATTGTCAATCCAGAGATTTATATTCAGCAAAAATATGTTTCAGGAATGATGATGACAGAAGATACTTGAGCCTCATTAAGTGATTTTATTTAAATAGAGAAGTTGAGATTTCACATATATAAGCTTTGTGTATCACAGTCCTGAAAGGAAGAATTTAAAAGCTTATTTACCTTTAGTATTCTTATTCACTTACATTTAAATATAAATGTGCTCTTTTCATTTTGGGTGATCTCAGAGAACCAGTTCAAATGTTTTGTTTTTTAAATAAATCTCAGGGCTTAACCTCTGATATTCCCTGCTATTAGGAAAACCGAAAACGTCATGGTTCTAGTCGAAGCGTAGTGGATATGGATTTAGATGATACAGATGATGGTGATGATAATGCACCTTTGTTTTACCAACCTGGAAAAAGAGGGTTTTATACTCCAAGGCCTGGCAAAAACACAGAAGCGAGGTTGAATTGTTTCAGAAACATTGGCAGGTAAAATAATTGTACCCTTATATCTGAATTTTTTAAAATTTCAGTTCATGAGACTTTATAGAAGACACTACTTTGTAAAATGTGTATTTGCTCTACTTCATACTGAATAGCATTGAAACTTTATCCAAAAAATAAGTGCATTGTGTGTGTGTGGTGGAGTTTATGTGGTCTAGAATTATTTTTAAATTTAACTCTTACCTGTTTTTATTTTTAGAATTCTTGGACTTTGTCTGTTACAGAATGAACTATGTCCTATCACATTGAATAGACATGTAATTAAAGTGTTGCTTGGTAGAAAAGTAAGTGATTTTGATGAACCTGATTGCTTTTACAATTACAAAAAACATTCTTTTTATAAAATAATATGCTAGCATACCGTTTATGGCGTTCACTTAATATTAAATTTTTACAGTCATTATACAAATTATTTTCAAACATTTAGTGAGATGGGAAAAGTCTCCATATACAGGGGAGATGACATAGCAGAGTGGGTGATACAGTGAGTCTGGGAGTCTGAAAGACCTGGATCCTGTTGCAGACAAATCCTCTGACAACTTTGGCATACTTACCCATCTATAAAATGGTAAAGAAACGGCATTGTGTCTGACTCAGATTTTATCCATTATTATTAGGTGTAGCAGTGGTAGTGGAGGCAGAAGTAGTATTGTTTTGAAAAGAACATTCCCAACTTCAAAAAATATATGTAAGGTGTATGTGGGGGACAAAAGAATGTAAGAAAATATATCACATGTTTGATATTTATCTCTGAATTACAGGTCATTTTCTTTATGTCTGTTGATACTTTAACAGCCTGCACATTCCTTTGTGTGTTGGGAGCCACTTCCTTTAAAATTAATGTGTAATACTAATTAAGCAGTTTTTTATTTAAAACAAAACTGCCAGTGTTTCTAAAGTTGCTATAAAGAAATTACTTGACACAAAAAAGAAATATTAGTCTTCTCCATAGATGCATATCACATATCTAATATGAATTAGTATTGTTAAATCTGTAGTTTTCTAATAATTTTCTGTAATCAAATCCACTGATGAACATGGTTTTGTATTAATATAAGCATAACATGTTATGACATATAGCTACATAGATAGATGTATTTTAACTCTGAGTTAAATGTTAACTCTGCCCCTACTGATTTGTAAGTCATGGTATTATCACAAAGAAATACAAAGTGTTCCAGCTAAAATGTTATGGTGCAAAGAATACAAAAAAAAAAAAAAAAATCAAACCTGTTGCCATCGAGTTGATTCCAACTCATAGGACTCAAATCTCAGCAACATAAAAATATTGGTATGTTGACTTTTTAATCAGGCTTAGCGAAAAGATCATGGAATCAAATGGGTCCAGGTTTAACCTTGGGAAAGTTACTGAATTTCTTTGTGTATCAATTTCATCATCTGGAATTAATAATCTATATTTTATGAGTATTATCAAGAGTAAATAGGATGCGTGTTTAGTTCCGTAGCCAACTGCTCAACATAATTGCTGTTCGTTAATACTGCTGGTTTTTGCAGATATATTATTTTGGAATCTTTAAAATATTGTGCTGTTGGCTTATATGTGTATATAAGTTAAAACATATATATATAATTATATATATAATATAGATATATAATTACATATATATATAAAAAGAACACTTTTTAATACTTTAAGAATGTATTGTCAGAACCGAAGATAATTAAATTTTACCTCTCCAAAGCATTTATTATTAAATACATTTGGTGGGAGATTATTCTTTATTATTATATCCTCAAATTAGATAAAATTCTTTATCATAGATTATAATTTACTAACAAATTCAGTGAAGATATTGTTTCTTTCATAATTGAGTTTCAAATGATTATTTTCTTAGGTCAACTGGCATGATTTTGCATTTTTTGACCCTGTAATGTATGAAAGTTTGCGGCAACTTATCCTCGCTTCTCAGAGTTCAGATGCTGATGCTGTTTTCTCGGCGATGGATTTGGCATTTGCAATAGACTTATGTAAAGAAGAAGGTGGAGGACAGGTAAAGCAAATACTGAGTTTTTTGTTTCTGTCAGAAGAATCTGGTTAGTCTGTAATACTTGTCTTACACTGGAACAGTTTATATAGATATGGACCAAGAAACAGAGAGAAACAGACACACACATGCACACAGAGAGAAAGAGCAACACAGTAGGAGACAAAAAAGAGCAAGATGGACAGACATAGAGAGATGGACCGAGCGACGGTGAGACAGGCTGAGAGATAGAAAGGCTTTCTGTACTTATTTAGGCCTGAAATATTTGCATTTATTAGATATTTGTCAGGTATAGGATTGTCTAGATATATATATATATATACATATAAAACTTTGGATGAAAGTTTACAGAGTAAACTAGATTCTCAGTAAACAATGAATACACATAATTGTTTTCTGACATTGGTTGCCAACCCCATGCCATGTCAACACTCTCCCCTTCTCGACCTCGGGTTCCCCATTACTAGCTTTCCTGTCCCCTCCTGCCTTCTCGTCCTTGCCCCTGGGCTGGTGTGCCCATTTAGTCTCATTTTGTTTTATGGGCCTCTCTAATCTTTGGCTAAAGGGTGAACCTCGGGAATGACTTCAGTACTGAGCTAAAAGGGTGTCTGGGGACCATACTCTCAGGGTTTCTCCAGTCTATCAGACTAGTAAGTCTGTTCTTTTTATATGAGTTAGAATGTTGTTCTGTGTTTTTCTCCAGCTCTTTCTGGTATCCTCTGTTGTGATCCCTGTCAGAGCGGTCAGTGGTGGTAGCCAGGCACCATCTAGTTGTGCTGGACTCAGTCTGGTGGAAGCTCTGGTAGTTGTCTTTAGATTTTAAAATTTTAGGAAATAGTTGTATGAACTGCTGACTTGCTCTTGCTTTGACCGAATTGTTTTTAAATGGTATTGTTTAATTTTTCACAGGTTGAACTGATTCCGAATGGTGTCAACATACCAGTCACTCCCCAGAATGTGTATGAGTACGTGAGGAAATATGCAGAGCACAGAATGTTGGTAGTTGCGGAACAGCCATTACACGTAAGTGTTTTTTAGCAAGTGTTGCTTGCTTTGATGAGGCTATATGTATGTCTGCATTTGTGATACACTAGCTCAGAGTGTATTATAGCTTGCCCTATAAGGCCAAAATTTTTAAACTAAATGAATTTATTTACCATGTAAATTACACCTGAAATAGAGAATCCAGAAGAAGCACCTGCTTTCTTCTGGGTAAAAGTACTTGGGAAAACCATGTAATTATCAGAAAACAGCTTTGGTGAACAAAAGTTTGGAAATGGATTGAAATGATTTTCAATGGAAATTGAAATGATTACTTATGGAATTGAGATGATTACTGTTTTGCCGTCCTGTTACCACCCACACTTTCGGTGACCCACTAGAGGGACTCACAGGACTCAGAGGCAGTTATACTGATAGCTGTGGTTTGTTTCAGTGAAAGGACTCCCAGCAGTATCAGCAAGGGGGGGGGAAAAAAAAAAAACACATCAGGTGGAGTCTGGAGGCGTTCAGATGCAGGTTTCCAAAGTTCTGCTCTGGGGGAATAGGGTGTCACACAGAACACGCTTCTTCCTCCAGCAATGAAATGCAGCAGCAAGTGTACAGTGTTTTTGCTTAAGGAAGCCTGCTTAGGAGTCAGAACCCAGGGTTTTTATTGGAGACTCATTACACAGACACTCGGCCTATACAACCAGCCATGATCACTGAAATTTCTGACTCCCACAAGGAAAGGCAATGTTCATCAGAAATCATATTGTTTGCACCAGTGGTCTAGGGAGGCTGGTACAGCAGGTTCATTGCCCGGGCATTCAAGTCAGCCTTAGAAACCAACTTCCCAGATGCTAGCCAAAGGCCAAGCCCTTCTCAAGAGCAACATTAGGACTGCTGTGTTAACTCTTTCCCCTTCTAGGATAATATACTTACGTAGACTCAGGACTGAAGTGTCAGATGTTCCTGATTCCTGTGCTGGGACTAATTGTGCAGGCTCTGGAAGGCTGCACCACCTTCTAGGTTTATGACGTTAGTAAATTACTTAACTTCTTTGTGCTTTGGTTCCCTCTGCTGCAGTATGGGGATAAGATTAAATGAATTAATACATGTCAAGTGCTTAGAACCGTTCCAGGCATATGATAATTTCTCAGAAACTTCTAGATTTTGGGTTTGTATTCGGGAGGAGATTTGTTGTTGCCATTACCATACCTTTCCTAGGGTGCTGACAGGATAGGACATTTAATAAGTTAAAGCTATTATCTATTTGCTTACTAGCCTGTTATTAACAAAATTAAAAAAAATTATTTCAATTACTGGTATGTAATAATATCTCACTTTTGAGCTTGTAGCCCATTCACTGTACGCCTTTTTTTTGTGTGTGTGCTCTGTCTTTCTCTCTTTTGGAGCCCTGGCAGCACAGTGGTTAAGGGCTACAGCTGCTAACCAAAAGGTCAGCAGTTTGAATGCACTAGCTGCTCCTTGGAAACCCTATAGGGCAGTTCTTCTCTCTCCTATAGGGTTGCCAAGAGTTGGAATCAACTTGATGGCAACAAGTTTGATCTTTTTGTTGTTGTTGTTTAATCATTTAAAACAGGTTTGGTTTGGTTCTCTCTTTTGAGTCTGTTAATAAGAAATTCAAAATATAATACTTAATATTTTTTTCTCATTTAAAAGGTGGTTTAAAATGGGAACTAGTAATCTTAGAGAGGGCTGCTAAAATTAGATATTGGGTTTTAGCAATATTAATAAATGCTACAGACCAGACTTAATGGTCTGACTGAGACTGGAAGGACCCCGGAGGTCATGGTCCCCAGACCTTCTGTTAGCCCAAGACAGGAACCATTCTCAAAGCCAACTCTTCAGACAGGGATTAGACTGGACTATAAGACAGAAAATGGTACTGGTGAGGGGTGAACTTCTTGGATCAAGTAGACACATGAGACTATGGGTGCAGCTACTATCTGAGGGGAGATGTGAAGGCCGGGGAGGACAGAAGCTGGCTGAATGGACACGGAAATACAGGGTGGAGAGAAGGAATGTGCTGTCTCATTAGGGGGAGAGCAACTAGGAGTATATAGCAAGGTGTATATAAGGTTTTGTATGAGAGACTGACTTGATTCGTAAACTTTCACTTAAAGCACGGTAAAAATTAAAAAAAAAAAAAAAAAAGCTACATGGCAAATAAAGAGCTGATAGTAAGAGTAATTTTTGACACTCTTTAGGCAATGAGAAAAGGTCTGCTGGATGTACTTCCAAAAAATTCATTAGAAGATTTAACAGCAGAAGATTTTAGGCTTTTGGTAAACGGCTGTGGTGAAGTTAATGTGCAGATGCTGATCAGTTTCACCTCTTTCAATGATGAATCAGGTATGGGATTTTTCAAATGTTTGCTTAAGTGATAAGGAATAAAGATAGTCTGGTCAGCATTTTCTACGTTTCTGGGTGTAAGATACATTTACAGTGCTTGGGAATGCTGTATTAACTCAGGTATTTCTTAAAAATTTTTTTTTTACCTTTTTAAAATATGATGGAACTGAATTGTATTTCGATGTCTTAACATTAGGTTGTTCTTAATTCTTGTATTTATTCCCTAATTTTTCTAGGTTTTAAAGAATATGTTTTAGTATAAATACAAGTATAAATTCTTCGGGGTGAGCAACTATGTGAAGAGGATATTTTATGAATATAATCCATGTGATAGTTCTACTGTTGTTTCCCGATTTATCTCTTAAACTCCCTCATTAAAAAATTTGCATAATGTTTGCTTTGTAGAGTTGGACCCTAAACACCCTTACAAAGACACAACAACACACAGACAGATGGAGAAGCTAGGGAGGATTAAGAGAGGTAGTGAATAACGCTACCAGAATAACCTTTACCTTCAGTACCAGATTGGCTGTAACTCTCTTTTGAAAGCTCTGCAGACTAAGAATAGAATTTGTAGCTGTGACGGTACAACAATATGCTGAAAGCTCCATGCATCTCATTATGAGAGTGTTACACCTATAGTCCAAGATTATTGCATACATGAAAATAACTTTTTTTTTTCTCTTCATTTTTCCTATTTTGCCAGTAGCTTCAGCTAAATTATAGTAAGTTAAATTTAGATAAATTATCATGTTTTTCCTTCATGCTGGGCAGTGTATATTGGTGGTTTTTGTGCTATTTTAAAATATAGTTTTCAATACTTGTGAGATATGACTTTGTCTCACTTACAAACCAAAAACCCTGGAGGAAAAAAATATATAAATAGTCTAAGAGCTTGCCAGCCCAGGTGTGACCTTCAGACCAGCAGCACTGGTATCATCTGGGAGCTTTTTAGAAATGTAGACTCTCTGATCCCACCCCAGATATAGTATAACTTTGGAGAATCTCCATTTCAGAAAGATTCCCAAGTGGTTTATAAGCGCATTAAAATTTGAGAAGCACTTTTTCGTGAGAAGAATCATGATTTATGGATGGTATTCAATTGATGCAATTATCAGTTTTGAGGCTGGTGATTCATTTTTCTTATTTTGGTCATCTTGAGTCAGGGCTGACTAATGAATTACAGAGGTTTTGCATTATGCAAATAGACCTAATTTCCTATATTAGAAACTGGAAGCCACAATCCCGAATATCATTTAGATTTTGTATATGTTATTTTTATGACATTATTATAAGACAAAAATAATACTATTATTATAAGAAATTAACAATGATAAAACTTACATTCTGAAAATATAACAACTGATACATTACATCAAATTTGTATTCCTTATTCTTAGGAGAAAATGCTGAGAAGCTCTTGCAGTTCAAGCGTTGGTTCTGGTCAATAGTAGAGAAGATGAGCATGACAGAACGACAAGATCTTGTGAGTTAAAAGCTTCACAAAATTTATTAAATATAAAATTTTAAAATTGTGTGTATGGTTTCCCTTTTTTTTTAAAAAGTTTGTAATGGTCATTTTCATTTTGGGTAGGGGAATGACACAATTTCAAAAACTCTAGGCATTCTCTACAGAACATCTCTTCTGAAGTGCTAAGCAGAGTGAAATGCATCTTAGCTATTAACACGCTGTCCTTAGTCCAGAAAGATGATAAACTTGTTGAGACTTTGCCCCTATCGCATTCACTTACGTTGCTCTTTGTTCACATTCATAATCCTCTTGACTAGTAGCAAGGCTTTGCAAATTTTTTGAATAGTATCTGTATTGCTATCTGTATACTAGGAAGAAAATAGCTTAATGGTGATATGTGGGTGTTAAACCCATAATCTTCCTTGTTATTAGCACAGAGCTCTATCCAGCTACGGTCATGGATAACGTAAACTTATGAGAAGTCAGTGGAATCTATTTCCAGACTTCTCCATAACCAAACTCAACCTGCCCATTAACCTTAAGAGGCAGTCTGCATCATACCTTTTGAAATTTGAGAGGCAGTCCTTACTCCCAGAGATCCTTTCTATACTCATACTCTGCATGGTTCCCTGGGACATTTCTCCTGTCCAACCAGCCTTAGTTGTCAGTAATCTGAACCTGAGCACTCATGGAATGTTTAGAAATGTTTCAGATATCTTCCCTTTTATTTCAGAGAGAGAAAATGGTTACTTGTTCAGGAAAGCGTAAAACCTGCAGACTCCCAACTCAGCTGCTGTTGAGTCAATTCTCAATCATAGCAACCCTATAGGATAGAGTAGAACTGCCCCACAGGTTTCTGAAGTTGTAATCTTTAGGGAAGCAGACTGGTACATCTTTCTCGCACAGAGCAGGCGTTGGGTTCAAACCACTAACTGTTTGGTTAGCGGCTGAGCACTGAACCACTGTGCCACCAGGGCTCCTCCTGCAGACTCCCATTTACCTTCAATTTAGGTAGTAGCTTTTTTTTTTTTTTTTTGGAGGGGGGCAGAGAGGCAGGTTTCTTGCTTCCAGCACTTTTTTTTTTTTTTAATTTTGTGCTTTAAGTGAAAGTTTACAAATCAAGTTAGTCTCTCCCACAAAAACTTACATACACCTTGCTACAAACTCCCCATTGCTCTCCCCCTAATGAGACAGCTGGCTTACTCCTTCCACTCTCTCTTTTCGTGTCCATTTCGCCAGCTTCTAACCCGCTCCACCCTTTCATCTCCCCTCCAGGCAGGAGATGCCAGCGTAGTCTCAAGTGTCCACCTGATCCAAGAAGCTCACTGCTCACCAGCATCCCTCTCCATCCCATTGTCTAGTCCAGTCCCTGTCTGAAGAGTTGGCTTTAGGAATGGTTCCTGTCCTAGGCCAACAGAAGGTCTGGGGGCCATGACCACCAGGGTTCTTCTAGTCTCAGTCAGACCATTAAGTCTGGTCTTTTTATGAGAACTTGGGGTCTACATCCCACTGCTCTCCTGCTCCCTCAGGGGTTCTCTGTTGTGTTCCCTGTCAGGGCAGTCATCGGTTATAGTGGGCACCATCTAGTTCTTTTGGTCTCAGGCTGATGTAGTCTCTGGTTTATGTGGCTCTTTCTGTCTCTTGGGCTCGTAATTACCTTTCGTCCTTGGTGTTCTTCATTCTCCTTTGGTCCGGGTGAGCTGAGACCAATTGAAGCATCTTAGATGGCCGCTTGCTAGCGTTTAAGACCCCAAACACCACTCTTCAAAGTGGGATGCGGAATGTTTTCTTAATGACTGACTTAGATGTCCCCTGAAACCATGGTCCCCAAACCCCTGCCCCTGCTACGCTGGCCTTTGAAGCATTTAGTTTATTCAGGAAACTTCTTTGCTTTTGGTTTAGTACAGTTGTGCTGACCTTGCCTGTATTGTGTGTTGTCTTTCCTGTCACCTAAAGTAGTTCTTATCTACTGTCTAATTAGTGACTACCCCTTCCTCTCGTAACCATCAAAGAATATTTTCTTCTCTGTTTATACTATTTCCCAAGTTCTTATAATAGTGGCTTTATCCAATATCTGTCCTTTTGCAACTAATTTCACTCAGCATAATGCCTTCCAGATTCCTCCATGTTGTGAAATGTTTAACAGATTCATTACTGTTCTTTATTGATGCATAGTATTCCATTGTGTGAATATACCATAATTTATTTATCCATTCATCCATTGATGGGCACCTTGGTTGCTTGCATCTTTTTGCTATTGTAAACAGTGCTGCAGTGAACATGGGTGTGCATATATCTGTTCGTGTAAAGGGTCTTATTTCTCTAGGATATATTCCAAGGAGTGGGATTGCTGGATCGTATGGTAGTTCTGTTTCTAGCTTTTTAAGGAAGCGCCAAATCGATTTCTGAAGTGGTTGTACCATTTTACATTCCCACCAGCAGTCTGTTGTGTTACAGCCTCTCCAACATTTATTGTGTTTTTTGGATTAATGCCAGCCTTGTGGAGTGAGATGGAATCTCATTGTAGTTTTGATTTGCATTTCTCTAATGACTAATGATCGAGAGCATTTCCTCATGTATCTTTTAGCTGCCTGAGTATCTTCTTCAGTGAAGTGTCTGTTGATATTTTTTGCCCATTTTTGTAATTGGGTTGCCTTTTTTGTAGTTGAGTTTTTGCAGTATCATGTATATTTTAGAGATAAGGTGCTAATCAGAAATGTCACAGCTAAAAACTTTTTTCCCAGTCTGTAGGTAATCTTTTTACTCTTTTGGTGACATCATTGGATGAGCATAGGTGTTTGATTTTTAGGAGCTCTCAGTTACCTAGTTTTTCTTCTGCATTGTAGTAATGTTTAAGATACTGTTCATGCCATATATTAGGGCTCCTAACGTTGTTCCTATTTTTTCTTCCATGATCTTTATCGTTTTAGATTTTATATTTAGGTCTTTGATCCATTTTGAGCTCGTTTTTGTGCATGGAGTGAGGTATGGGTTTTGTTTCATTTTTTTGCAGATGGATATCCAGTTACGCCAGCACCATTTGTTAAAAAGACTGTCTTTTCCCGCATTTACCTGTTTTGGGGCCTTTGTCAAATATCAGCTGCTCATATGTGGATGGCTTTATGTCTGGATTCTGAATTCTGTTCCATTGGTCTATGTGTCTGCTGTTGTACCAGTACCAGGCTGTTTTGACTACTGTGGCGGTATAATAGGTTCTAAAATCTGGTAGTGTGAGGCCTCCCACTTTGTTCTTCTTTTTCAGTAATGCTTTACTTATCTGGGGCCTCTTTCCCTTCCATATGAAGTTGGTGATTTGTTTCTCCATCTCATTAAAAAATGTCATTGGAATTTGGATCAGAATTGCATTACATCTATAGATCGCTTTCAGTAGAATAGACATTTTTATAATGTTAAGTCTTCCTATCCATGAGCAAGGTATGTTTTTCCACTTATGTAGGTCTCTCTTGGTTTCTTGCAGAAGTGTTTTGTAGTTTTCTTTGTATAAGTCTTTTACATCTTTGTTAAGACTTAATCTTCACATGATCCTAACCAAACCAAACCTGTTGCTTTTGAGTCATTTCTGACTCATACTGACCCTATAGGGCAGAGTAGAACTGCCCTATAAGGTTTCTAAGGAGTGGCTGGTGGATTTGAACTGCCAGCCTTTTGATTAGCAGCTGAATGCTTAATCATTGTGCCACCAGGGCTCCCGTGATCCTGAGAGACCCTTCAAATATTTCCCTATAATGGTAAGACAGGTTGATCAACAGTCCTAGCTGCCACCTGATTATGTTCTTGGCTTGGAAATTTCAATTTAGGTTGTTCCCCAGTTGGGTTACATATAATTGGTCTGCATTTGACTTTCCTAGTCCCTAAAGTCCCAATCAGTGCCAATTTTTTTTTCCTTCATGCTGGGCGATATATATTGCTTGTTGTGTAATAGTCTTGTGTCCCTGTTTGTTTAAAAAATTTCCTATCTGCTGCTTTAATTTATAAGCTTCACTCCTTAAACGCCTGTTTAAAAAACAAAAACACTGTTCTTATGGCTTAAGCAGTATATCAGTGTGTTTCCTGCCCACCCCCCGCCCCGTTTTCTCTTGATGTATCTGAGAGGAGCTGAAGGATATAAGAATATAACAGGGTTTCCCAAACTGTTCTCTCATGACTTACTGAAATTACAGGGTTTCCAGTGTTATTGGGAAGGATTATATAGTTTATTTCCCTTTTTGAGACTCACAGTTTCAACTAGAATATTAAATGTTGTGAGAACTTCTGCAGGGGAGGGGGGAAACATTTAACGCAGTGTTTCCCAAACTCTTCCAACATCTGTTAACATCTCTTATGAGGTCTTGGAAACGCTAAGCTCTACCAGTAGATCTCTGTCTTTTGGGGGTAACTTAAAGTCAGCCAAGATATGAAAGATCCCATCTCATTTGGCTAACAGACTCCTTTGTATTTACTTTCCTGTAAGGATATAAGATTGCTGCTGCTCTCTAAAGGTAACACGCTGAGATGACAATCACAATTTTAGCTTTATGGATAGTCTCAGATTTGGAATCAAAGGGTAATCATCTGTCTTTCTGTTCCATCTTTCTCCTCTTCAGACCTCTTGAAGGGTTCAGCAATGCAGTCATAGTAAAACCCAGTATTAATATGGCTTATTGCATGGATTTTGATATACTGTCGATGTTCCCCAAAACTATTATATGAATTGTTATCACCATGTAGCACTGATAATACTGGGGTCATTTTGCTGATAGATAAAATGTAAAATAACTTTTTTAGATAAACTCTGTGAGTATTGAGCTTAGGACCATGTCTTTTGTTTGGAGGCCTTGTGTGACGTGCCCTTAGAGACCATTTGGTCCAAGAGCCTCATGTTACAGATGAGAAAACTGAGGCCCTGAGAGATAAAGTGACCTTCCTACATATCTGATGCTTTTTTTCTCATCTGGCCTTGAACATACTCCCTTTTTAGTACAAGAAAACACATTTAAGACCCAATTCAAAATAATCCTCCTTTGTACATTTTAACATAAGAATGGGGGGCTCTGTGTATAAATTTCCAGAATTGAGTTGAACATTAATCTGTTAAAAGCTGAAATTGTAACTGTTACTGTATTTCTATTTAGGTTTACTTTTGGACATCAAGCCCATCATTACCAGCCAGTGAAGAAGGATTTCAGCCTATGCCCTCAATCACAATAAGGCCACCAGATGACCAACATCTTCCTACTGCAAATACTTGCATTTCTCGACTCTACGTCCCACTCTATTCCTCTAAACAGATTCTCAAACAGAAATTGCTACTCGCCATTAAGACCAAGAATTTTGGTTTTGTGTAGAGTATAAAAAGTGTGTATTGCTGTGTAATATGACTAGCTAATTTTGTAGATTTTTTCCATTTGTCTATTAAAGTTTATGGAAGTTAATGCTGTCGTATCCCCCGGTGGTAACTTAAAAGATTGAATGCAAACATTCCTTGCTGAGTTTGTAGTTTAAAGGCCTAAGGAGCACTAGCAACATTTGACTACAGTGGTTTGCTAGTTAACAACTTCTGGGTCTAACCCCAGCCAAAGATGACAGCAGAACAACATAATTTACACTGTGATTTATCTTTTTGCTGAGGGGAAAAAAATGTAAAATGTTCTGAAAATTCACTGCTGCCTTTGTGGAAAGTGTTTCAGCAAAGGTTCTTGTATAGAGGGAATAGGGAATTTCAAAATAAAAAATTAAGTATGTTCTGTGTTTTCATTTTAACTTTTTTATGGTGTTTAATTTGTGGTTGGCTGCAATTGTGTATCATGTATATGGAACTTGTAAAAAGTTCTTGACATTCAGATCTTAGAGATGAAATCACTTTTACCTATAAAAACCACTTTTGTTGCGGTTTATCTTGGCTGCGTTGAGCTATTAGAAGATATCACTAATATTTTGCATGTACTGTTCATTTGAGTGAGGGCACTTTTTTTGTACATATGATGGGGCCAATGCACAATACTTTATCACAATCAACTTTTTTTTTTTTTTTTTTTCCCTTTGTATCCCTATTTCAATGAACAGTCAGTTAGGTTACTGCACTTCAGTTCTAACTAGACATTTGTACTAAGGTATTTCAGTTATGTAAACTCAGCCTGGGCACTTTCTGATAACTGTAAAATGTTTTATAAGATCATGATTATTGAAGATACATTTTGGAAAATTTTAAATGTTCGTGAGCAGCTTAACTACTTTTGTATCTAGCCTTTTTTAAGTACCTTGTTACATTTACTTTTTTAAATAAAGAAATTACAGAAGAAATGTCAAGTAATATTGAAGAAACAATAGTTTTTATTTATGTAGTTGTACATTTTTAAACTAAGGGCAATACACCAGACACGGTTATGTGCATAAAATTTTTTTTATTTAAAAACCGAAAGTTTATATACACATGGACTATAAGAAACAAAAGAAAATCAGTCCACATTTTACAGTTAGCAGAGAATCCTGAATGGCACTGGCCGGGCCACCTTTTCTTTTTACAAATGGAGGAAGTTAAGTGTGACCCTTACTTGGCATAGGAAGTTAAGTCATTCACGTAAACACTTAGTAATTAAGTGACAGGTTCTTTTTGATGATCCATTAATTGTGCACCCCAGGGCCAGTACCCTAAATTCTTATGGGTTTAGTAGCTTCATTCAGTGGCATAAGGAACACTTTTATTCACTAAGTCTTCAGTGAAGTGACTTAAGCTGGTCACTTTACATACTGAAAATGAAAAGAGAAATTCTCTGCAATCCCTCACTTTTCAGTTCCTTTATAGGACTCTTGGTCTTTCAGATAGTTTTCATGTGCAAGGACACTATGCTTTTATTATTTCACTTCCTTCAAAAGACTGAACCACATGATATTCTCAGCCCTGCTGACACTATAAATATTTAAAAGCCAAAATGATAGTAGTGAAACTTATTGTATTTCCGAAAACTTATACAACACGCTGTATTCTATCTGTGTAAATTAACCAAAGGTGATTTTATAAAGTGAGACATTGGTTTTTATGTCTAAATGCTATTTCTAAGTAAATGAAATAGTAATTAGATTAAGAGCTGATTGACATGTGTTTGAAAGATAAAATTTATCTATCACCTTAACCTCTGTATGCACATGATAGGATTGATAAAGAGAACAAACTCGATAGAATTAGGACATTTGAAAACCCTAATTGTGAACTTATTTTTAATAGCTATTGGAAGAATGAAAATATTTAAAATAATGCACAATGTCTTAAGTCTTCCTAAATCAACATTTTGGTTAAAATGCTTTTAGGAATATTGAAAGCAAAGTGAGTTTTTTTTTTTTTTTTTTTAACATAAAGCATAAAACGGTTCTAAATGTAAAATAAAGTCATGTAAAATAAAGTTCTCTTTTGGTCTTGTTTAGTGATTAAGTTGAATAGAACTGGAAACAAATTTAGGAAGAGAAGACCAAGAATGAACTTTACTGAAGGTTTTAAAAAATTTGCTACCTCTAAAGTCATCTGAATATCAACTACCCAAAATATAATGGCTTACTTTTTTTTTTTAGTATGATTTCACTATTTGGTACTTGCCCCAAACAACCCTTTAAATTCCTCTCCTAAAGATACAAGATGATTTCTGTCTGTTGAAGGTAGTCAGCAATTTCTAGATCTAAACTCAAACTGAGATCATCTCTTAAGGCAGTGGTTCTCCTGCTTCTGTATGCATAAGATTCACCTGTGGCGCTTGATAATGTAGATTACTAAACCTTGCCCTTCCTCTCATCTCCTTTTCTGACTCAGTACGTCTTGGGTGGTGGCCAGAAATCTTCATTCTTAAGGGAGCATCCCAGGTGATTATGAAACACTGCCTTAAGAGCGTTCCTTTTTTATTCACAAATATAAATACCTCTGTTGTAAATTCCCTAAAGCCAAACCTTTCCTACTTACAACCTTTGTTGAAGTACATCTGTTGATTAGGTTCTAGTCCTGGAGTAGTTCTTCCTCCTGATGATAAGAGGCCAACTGGAGGTGCCTTGAAGAGACTGTGCCTGGGTAGCAACTGAAAGTATTTTCAACGTTTACCGTAACTGAAGTGGGTAGCCATGAACATAGAGATTAATTCTCTAAACATCACTCAATGTAGAAATCATTTAAGATGTGATTTGTTTATTCATGTCAGGATACCTTGGGTTAAATAAAAGCCAAGTATCTTCTCTTACCTCTCTTTTAATATTCTAAAAAATATTACTGGATTGTTAGGACTGTACAATATCTGAAATACTAAATGTTGAGTGCTTATTATGTACCAGGCACTGTCTCAAGTGCTCTAAATGTATTATTTTATCCTATGAGATACGATCTATTACTGTCCTCACAGACAGGGAACTGAGACACTGAGGTGAAATAACTTGCCCAAGGTTATAGAGCTGGTAAGTGCTGAAGCAGGATACATCTCCAGGCATCTGGAGCTTGTATTCTTAAACATCGGACCATATTATTTTGTGAAAAGTATGATGATGAGCATGTCAGTTGGTGTTTACTGATCGTACAATGAAATATTCTACTGAGTCTGTCTGCATTATTATTTATATATTTTTGCTGACGATTTAAAAAAAAAAAAAATGTCATTCAGTAACTTTCCCTAAGAATAACTGGAACTCTGGAGATGTGGGAATTTTCTGAAATCAGCCGTGGTGCCTATCTTTAAGTAAAAGTCTTAAAATGAAAAGTACCACACATAATGCAAAACTGACTTTTTTGTTCTTAAATGTTCACAAATTATTATAAAGAGCTGCTCTAAAAGAGCAAATATCTTTTATGGGTAAAAGCCTCAATTTTCTGAATCTTTTTCAGAATATATCTTTGATTATTTCCACTTGTTGAACTGGATTGAGTCTTTGAATCAATAGTTTGCACTGCTACATAATGACTTTGATGGATGTAACGATCTCTTAAGGAATAAGATTATCAGGGCATGTATTTCTATCTGAAATACTGTCTTCAGTTAGGAAGATGCATTTGGCTATTTATACATAGCCAACTACATTTAAAACTTTTATTTCAGCCTGCCTTAATGATCTACAGAAATGGAAGGCTTATGTGATGATCACCTTTAACATTGATTTAGACTTCTAAGGAACAAATGCCTAAATTTGTGTTATCGGTTTCTTCAAGAATTCTGCTCACATAAAAACATCATAGTAATACTCTCAACTACCAAGAGACCGATTGGGAGTGGGGAGGAGTGAGGGAAAAGAGAGCAGTCATAATGGCTGTCTGAAAATATAGGTACCAAAGTCCCAGGACAATAATGAAAGAAGAGGCTTTGAGTCCTAGAATGTTTGATCATCAGGTCTGTGCTTCAAACAGATAAAAAAGAAAAAAAAAAAACCTGTTGGCTTTGAGTAGATTCCAACCCATAGTGAGTAGAACTGCCCCACAGAATTTCCAAGGACCACCTGGTGGATCTGAACTGCCAACTTTTTGGTTAGCAACTGTAGCACTTAACCACCAAGGTTTCCTCAAACAGATGAAAAGTGGCAAATGAGGAGCAAGGAAGCTAGGAAGCGTTCCAGAAGCACAACAGAATAGAGCCATTTAATGTCGTACTACGTTTAAAAATCTGAATACTTCACGCATTAAATGTGTTTGCCATACAAGGATGGCATGCCAGCAGCTCTACTCAATTCAGAAAACAACACCCAAAGCTAACATTTCCACTCAAGGTAACTGTCCATTTCACTCAAAACTATATACTCTGCAAGAAGGCAGGGAAGCATGCAGTTCATTTCAAAAGACATCCAAATTTATCAAGGTTTAGGTTATCAAAAGAGCATCTGTAAAAGGGAAATAAAAGGCCTTGGACAAAGCAAGCACATGTGTATGTGTTAAATGAAAGAAATAGTTTATTCATGAAAGATACCCAATAGATAAAGAATTACTAAACTGTGTTACCATTTAAGTAGTAAAGCACTTAAAAGCTATGGACCTTGACTTGGATGAGAGGCAATAAAAGTTTTGGCATATTGACTTTTTGTAAGCATCCCTCTAGAATACATTACTTATCCAACCACTAATTAAGTCATCTTGAGCATATCTACTTAACTCACATGCATATCTCCTTCTGTATTCCCCACTGCCACTGCCTTATTTCAAGCTTGCATTATCCAGCACCTGGCCTTTTCCAATTGGCTCTAAACTAATCTCCCTGCCTCCAGATTTGCCTTCTGCATGATAAATGAATGGCTCATTCAATACAGAAACATCTTTCTAGTGGTTTTCAAAATAGGGTTCAGGATCTCCCAATTTTTAACAAGCGTTTTATTTGCATTTTTAATGTGTATGTCTTGGGTTATCTGGATGATCATTTATGATTACATTAATGTTAAGCAATATTACTTTGAATGAAGGCTAAAAATAGGTAACTTTAATATGGAAATGATGCATTTGTTCTTCATGAAAAACAAACAATATACAGGTGAGCTGGTGTTGAAAAATGGAGTCATCTATCCCATGGCTGGAATGTAAAACAACCTGCTTCATTAATGGTCACAATAAAATCCACAATGATGCAATTGAGTTTAATCTGGGATGGAAATGCAAATTCCCAGCAGGAGTTTGAACTGGAATGAACTGGTTTAAAGTCGCGGCTTCAGCAAAACAATAAACCCATTGCTTGATGTTACAATTTGAATTTCACCATTTCTGTAGTCTTGTTTGTATTTATAAATTTATAGATGTACAAAACTCTAAGAATAAAGAGTTTATAACTGGTCTCTATATATACTTAAGTAACATACAATTTTAAGTCAATACTGAAGTGGCAATGAGAATTATTTTTCTTTAAAAGGGTTAAGACATCATTCAAGTTTGAGAAATGATGACCTACCCACTGAATGGCTCACAATAAGCAAGCAGTAGCTTGAAATTATGTATTTTCAGTACTAGAGGCTAGATCACCTTTTAAGTCAATCACATACAACACTCTCTAAGTGGAACGGAGGCTGTTTGCACAACAAATTACCGCAAAACTTGGTAGCATTAAACAACCATTTGTTATGCTCGTGGATTCTATGAATTAGGAATTTGGACAAGGCACAGTTGGGACAGCTTGTATCTGCTCCATGATGTCTGGGGTTTCAGATGGAAGACTTGATGGCTGGGAGGTAGTAATCCTCTGAAGGCTCGTTTATTCACACATCTGGAGGTTGATGCTAGCTGGGTTGTGTCCCTCAGTTCTTTTCCACAGGGGCTTCTTCATATGGTTTCTCTGTGTAGCCTAGTTTTTGGCTTCCTCTAACCATGGTACCTAGTTTCCAAGGGCAAACTTCCTAAGAGAGAGACAGCTTTTGCCTGGTCTTCTTATTCAAAGGGAGAAGAATTAGACTCCACATTTTGATGGCAGGAGTATTAAGAGTCCAGAAGAGTGTGTGGGACCAGAAATATTGCTGTGGCCAATTTTGGAAAATACATTCTGCCAAAGAGGCTATATGAAGATGTTGTTATTGTTAGGTGCCGTCGAGTCGAATGAAAAACTGCCTGGTCCTGCGCCATCTTCACAATTTTATGCTTGAGCCCATTGTTGTGGCCACTGTGTCAATCCACCTCATTGAGGGTCCTACTCTTTTTCGCTGACCCTCTTCTTTACCAAGCATGATGTCCTTCTCCAGGTACTGGTCCCTCCTGATAACATGTACAAAGTATGTGAGGCAAAGTCTCACTATCCTCAATTCTAAGGAGCATTCTGGCTGTACTTCTTCCAAGACATTTGTTCATTCTTCTGTCAGTCCGTGATATATTCAATATTCTTCACCAACACCATAATTCAAAATCGTCAATTCTGCTTCAGTCTTCTTTATTGATGTCCAACTTTCACATGCATATGAGGCGAATGTAAACACCATGGCTTGGGTCAGGCGCACCTTAGTCCTTAAAGTGACATCTTTGCTTTTCAACACTTCACACAGGTCTGTTGCAGCAGATTTGCCCAAAGCAATATGTCATCCGATTTCTGATTTCTTGACTGCTGCTTCCATGGGCGTTAATTGTGGATCCATGTAAAATGAAATTCTTTACAACTTCAATCTTTTCTCCATTTATCATGATGTTGCTTATTGGTCCAATCATAAGGATTTCTGTACTCTTTATGTTGAGGTATAATCCATAGTGAAGGTTATAGTCTTTGAGCTTCATCAGTAAATGCTTCAAGTCCACTTAATTTTCAGCAAGCAAGGTTGTGTCATCTGCATATCGCAGGTTGTTAATGAATCTTCCTCCAATCCTGACATCCTGTTCTTCATATAGTCCACCTTCTTGGATTATTTGCTCAGCATACAGACCGAATAAGTATGGTGAAAGGATATAACTTTGATGCACACCTTTCCAGACTTTAAACCATGCAGTATCCCCTTGTTCTGTTCGAATGACTGCCTCTTGATATATATACAGGTTCTTCATGAGCACAATTAAGTGTTCTGAAATTCTCATTTTTTGCAATGTTATCCATAATTTGTTATGATCCACACTGTTGATCATAATAGATGAATGTCTTTGCACGGTCAGTGAAGCACAGGTAAACATCTTTCTGGTTTTCTCTGCTTTCAGCCAGAATCCATCTGACATGAACAGTGATATCCCTGCTTCCATGTCCTCAATCTGAATCCAGCTTGAACTTCTCTGGCAGTTCCCTGTGGATGTACTGCTGCAACCGTCTTTGAATGATCTTCAGCAAAATTTTACTTGTGGGTGATATTAATGATACTGTTTAATAATTTCCGCATTCTGTTACATCACTGTTCTTTGGAATGGGTACAAATATGGCTCTCTTCCAGTCAGTTGGTTAGGCAGCTGTCTTCCAAATTTCTTGGCATAGATGAGTAAGCACCTCCAGCGCTGCATCTGTTTTTTGAAACATCTCAATTGATATTCCTTTAATTCCTGGAGTCTTATTTTTCACCAATATCTTCAGTGCAGCTTGGACTTCTTCCTTCAGTACCATCAGTCCTTGATCATATGCTGTCTCTTGAAATGTTTGAACATGGACCAATTCTTTTCTGTACAGTGACTTGGTATATTCTTTCCATTTTCTTATGATGCTTCCTGCATCATTTAATATTTTTTCCCACGGAATTCTTTAGTATTGCAACTTGAGGCTTGAATTTTTGCTTCAGTTCTTTCAGCTTGAGAAATGCTGAGTGTGTTCTTCCATTTTGGTTTTCTATCTCCAGGTCTTTGCACATTTCATTATTAATACTTTGTCTTCTCGAGCCGCCCTTTGAAATCTTCTGTTCAGCTCTTTTACTTCATTATTTTTTTCTTTTGCTTAAGCTACTCCTTTTGCTTTAGCTACTCTATGAAAATGTAGGATCCTTTTACTCCCAGGAATCTTTTAGTTATACATTTTTTATATGGTCCTTATTAAATGTAAACATCTTGGGGGAAACTAGTAATACTGCTTACTATTGCCAAAGGACTCCTGGTGGTGCAATGGTTAAGCGCTCAGCTGCTAACTGAAAAGCTAGTGGTTTGAGCCCAGCCAGTGGCTCTGAGGGATAAAGACCTGGCAATCTGCTTCCGTAAAGATTACAGCTAAGAAAACCTTGTGTGGCAATTCTACTGTCACATGGGGTTGCTATGAGTTAGAGGCAACAACAATGATTGCCAAGCACTGTTATAAGCACTGTAATGGTAATTGCTGTATTACTTCAGAATAGTCAATTGTGCTATAAAAAATCAAGAGAAACTAAGTATGGAAGCAACTATCTTGGAGACATAATGAGATTTATAAGATGTGTTAAGTATAAAGAATAAATAAGTTAGTAACCTATGAGGCATGTTAAAGAAAGAATGGAACATATGTGTGTTGCACATAAATTTAAAAAATGCAACAAATGAGAGTAGCACACATAGAAAGGGCTTGACGGGTCAAGTAAATCTTAAATATTCATAAGGTACAGATGATGTCACTTTCAGATTAACAACTATGTTATCCTTAAATCAGCTACCCATTGGTGACATCCATTCTGGCCCCACGTGTATTGTGCCTAAGAAACACAGAAAAAACCCATAGCTGCTCAGCAGGCTAAATTATGGAGAGTTACGGCTGTGACCAGGTATGCCTACTCCTTTCTCTCTCCAAAAGAGTCTGTGTTGGCTTTAAGCACTTTCTGTCTGCTGAATCCCCTTGCTCACCCTCAATTCTGGTCCTTATAACTACATTACCAGCTAGAAAGGCAGATGCAGCAAAGACAGGACATATGAACACTGAATAACACAAGTTTCAGACAGTGCAGTCCTTCCACAAACTCCTCTTCCCATAAAAAAAAAAAATTTTTTTATGCCCTCCTAAATATATGAGCCTACTCCTTGTCTTTCTCCTTGCTTAAAACACTGCACGTTTTAAACGGATTCAATAAACCGTGTGATTTAAGCATCTCGATTTGATCAGAGCCTTTCTGGGATATGACCTCTGGGATAGCCCACCCTAGCACTATACTCAGAAAACCACCACCGCATCAAAGCCATTTCCCACCCCAGTAAATGCTTTACGAGTAATATTTTATTAAATCCCCACAACAACCTTGTAAGGAAAGAATTGTTCTTTTCTCACCCTACCAAAGAGGAAACTGAGTCACAGAGAGGCTAAGTAACTTGCCCAGGGTAACAATACTAATAAATGGGGGAGCTAGAATTCAAGTCCATGACGATCTGGCTCCAGAGTCCATGTTCTTTTTTCACTAAGTTTATTCACTTTTGTATCTCCAATGCCTAATATGATGCCTGACACATAGTAGGCATGTTTGATGAATTTAATTAAAAACGAATGAACCCTAATTCTTAGGTTATTTGCCATGTGACCTACAGTAAATTACCTAACTTTGAGATTCAATTTCCTCAGAGAATTTATTGTCTATTATTTAAAGCTAATACATGTAAACAATTTTACTCAGCACTTGCTTAGATGCCTAAGGAAGAGTAACTCTCCCCACACTGGGGCAGGTTTTAGAAAGAGTTTTTAGTCATTTTCAAAGCTTAAATATATTTTCTATACTGTTTTACCATGCTTCAGACAGCTAGCTATCCACACAACAGGTGCATGGTGTTCAAGACATGGCAGAGTCCCCATTAATTTCAGCTTCAGGCTACTTAAAACTCTTTCATCTTATTTTTATTTGTTGGATAAGATGATTTTTCTTTCCATTTTAGTTATTTTTTGATAGTCTCCCTGAGAAAGAGGTATTAGTACTTAAACCAAATTTTTGTCACCATCTGTAGCCGTGGTTTACTGCCATTACACCAGTGTTTCCCTCTCTCCACCACTTTAGCTTTTGACCTTGAAGAGAAGCTCTTTTCAATGGCCTGAAGTAGATTCTGGAGTCTACTGCTTTTTAGCTGGATGATCTTAGTTATTCCAAGAATAAGTCTCTTCATCTGTAATAGAAAGAAATTGCTATACTACCTCACAGAGATGTCCTGAAGAGTGAAATTAATTCACATATGGTGTTTAGTATAGTGCCTTGGTACTCTGTAAGAACTCAATAAATATTAACTACGGTTAATATTACTAACAGCTTAGTTTGCTGAAACAATTCCACAGAGCTTTCAAAATACTTTCCTGAATTTTGTAATTTTTCCCTCTCCTCCTCCTCACTCTCAACTCTCGGCTACCCCATTCACACACGCTTTTCACCTCAACCACTTCCTTTTTTCGGTTGCATAAATACAAAACAAGCCAGCCTTTTCCCCTCATTAATAGTTTAACGATGTGGCTTTCTTTTTTCACCAATAGTGTAGCGCACCGTTTCTCACCAATTCACACGTCAATAACGCGTTCTCCTTATCTCATCCTGTGGCTGGTCCACATGCCCAGTTAGCACGACGTACCGCGTTCCTGGGGCAAGCGAGGACTAGCTGGGGAATCTCGACCTGGAGAGGTGGCTTGGCGTGTCTGGCCACCTCCTGTACCAGGTGAGCAAAGCCCAGGCCTGGCGTCGAGAACCCGCTCCGGGCGAGTTCCTCAGCGGCCGGCGAGAGACCGGGCGGGTGAAAGTAGGCGAGCCTCTGAGGCGGGGCCGGCCGGCGTAGGTGGGTCCCTGAGGCGGGGCCGGCCGGCGTAGGTGGGTCCCTGAGGCGGGGCCAACTCAGTGGGGCGGGGCGAGACCGGCCGGGGTAGGCGGGGGCGTGGGGCGAGGCCGACCAGAGTGGGCGGGCCCCTGAGATGAGGCGGGCGCGGCGGTGTTTGAGCTGTGGCCGCCGGCGCAGAGCAAGTTCTACAGCGGGCAGGCGGGAGGCAGGGCCGGTGCCGAGAGTGGGGCGGGGCCAGCCAGGGTGGGACCGGTCCCTGAAGCTGGGGGCGGGGCGAACCTCGCTGACCTACCGGCAGGCCAGCTGAGTCCTGTCATAGTGGGAGGTGGCCTGCGCGCTCAGGTTCCTTAGCTGGTGCAGCTCTGGCGGAGTCTGCGCGATGGGCGATTCGGGAAGGCCGGAAGCGGCCAGGGCCAAGCAGGATGAGGTAAATGTCGCTGCCGCTTCCTTTCCAGTCCCCCAGTCACTCCGAGCCTTTAGGTTGCAGGTTGCGGCGGGGCCTTGCAAGTTGCATAACCGCTGTGGGAACTTCTCCCCACTGCCCTCAGAAAAGCGGTGCAGGCCCTGCCGCGCACCGTCGCCGCAGCCTGGTTTTATCGTCGGAAGCGCAGGCGAGGCCGTCGATCCCTGGGGAGAGCTGAGGAGGGAGCCGGGTTTGCGCTCCGCTGCTCTGCTCCGGGGCCCGCCAAGGGCGACGTTCTGAGCCTTCAGACCCGGGTGAGGTGCACCCCCCTCACTTACCCGCCCCATACTCTCCTCCAGTCCTCCTGGAGCTCTAGCCCGGGAAACTGAGGCAAGGAGAGAGAATAGTTGGAAATTCACCTGTGGAAGTTGAGAGGCGGATGGGGTGGAGAGACAGGGAATCCTCATAACAATGAAAAAAATTAGGCTACTTAACTAGCTGTGAATCTTTGGGGTCTCACTTTCATCATGTATACAGGATTAAATTCAGTGTTGTATACTAAGTGCCACGAAAGTTGTAGGTGCCTAATAAACCTAAGATAACGTGCTCATACTGTCTGCTTCTATGGTAGTAGAAAAAAACCGAACCCGTTGTCGTCAAGTCGGTTCCAACTCATAGCGACCCTCTAGGACAGGGTAGAACTGCCCGTAGGGTTTCCAAGGAACGTGCCTGGTGAATTCGAACTGCTGACCTTTGGTTAGCAGCCGAACTCTTAACCCCTACGCCACCAGGGTTTCCATGATAGTAGCAGTACCTAATAACTGTAAATAAATCGAGATTTATTAGACTGTAGGGTTGCGTAGTGGGTAGTTTTAAATGGCTGCTGCATAATTTTCACACCCTGTTATTTTGCAAATACCTCTAAACCATTTATGTACGAAGGAACTGATTTTGTACGTCTGAGACCTGTTGCTGTTTATGATTTAATGCTGTGAATATTTGGAGGGAAAGTAAGAGTTTTAGCTCATAGAGACCCACGTTTAACCCTGCATTTCTTTAGACAGATTAGTTGTAGTTGCCAGGTTTGGGGTTTGATTTTATTTTGGTTTTGTAAATCAAAGGTATGTTGAAACCCATGTGAAATTGTGCATTACAGATGAGTAAGTAAACATAATTAAGCTGGTGCATACCTTGCTTACTGGATAATCCACCCCGCTAGGCCCTTATTACAAGTGAAAACAATTTTGTATGATAAAGAACAACCTGGAATAATATATTGTCATTAGGTTCACACCAAACTCTGCGGTAGAGGTGCCAATTTCCAGAACACTAATTCTGAACCTTATTTTTAATGTCCCATCATTCACATGTGAAACACATTTCTGTCAATAACATGCTTCATGATCTCATTACATATAGTAAGTTTAACCTGGGGAAAAAAGGGAGGGCTAGTGTAGTTTTTTTGTTTAGTTGGTTTTTGCAGATTTTGAAACTTGTACAGTTAAAAATCCCTACCATAAACCTTATCATTTTGGCTGTTTTTCACCAGCCTCATGTCACCTTGGTTCTTCCAGCTTTATTTACAAGCAAATGATTTTTTAAAAATACTTTTCCTAGGAATCTAATTTGGTGGTTCCCCCCCACAACCCCATGCTCATTTCATTGGTTCCATCACTGCCATTTGTTAAATTATTTTTGCTTAAACTATCTTTTTTTTTAGAGATAGATAGTAGTATGTACTCCCTTTGGCTTCAGCTCATCTCACTGCTTTGAATTCTGAGCTTTAGGTGTAGACACTGGCCCTACTCCAGCTCATTACCTACAGAGAGAGAGAGATGTAGTTTAAGGCAGGGGTTGAGTTCAGAGTAAATACATTTCTAATCTTATTTCTGCCACTTATTAGTTGAGTGAGTCTATGTGTGTAGTTTACCCCCTCCAAGACTTAGTTTGCCCATCAGTGAAATGAAAATAGTATTCCCTATTGGGCACAGTTGTTGTATGAACTCAATGGAATAATGTATGTAAAGCATCTGTGTGGGGACTGGACTCAAAAGCAACCTCGTTGCCAGACCTGAAGGTCTTGATTTTATGTATACTTCCTGTTCTAGAGCCTGGAACTGTATTTCTCCGTGTGTTATGACTCGTCTGAGATTGGAAGCTGTTAATGGCAGAAAAAAAATTCACTAACTAAAAACTGGAAAACTTCAGTTCTTTAAATTTGCTCAAATATTGGTGGAATAAACATCTATTGTCAGAGACTATGCTAGGCTCTTGGGATTTCACCACTATGAAGACAGTTTTAACTCTCAAGAAACGTAGTCTAGCGAGGACTACAGATAAATAGTAGAATGATCTGCAGTGAGATATGTGCTATGTTAGGAATAAGCACAAAGAGGGTATTTAAGTGACATACCTAATCCAGGCCTTTGTGGTAGAGGTAAGATGTGGGGGTGCTCAGAGAAGACTTGATTTCATATTTGAGTTATCTTACTATTGTAATCTGGTCATACAGTAAATTACAAAATCATCAGGTAATCTGAGCACAGGATGAAGAGATATTAGCAGCACGTCCACTTAGCTATCATTTATTGACATTATCCTTGATACTCTGGGAACAATGCAATAAATAAAAACTGGCCCCTGTTCTCTGGGGCTCAGGTGCTTTATCTAGGGAGGCCCGCACCTTTAAATAAGTAGTTACAAAACAAGACAATCCATATTATTATGACAGTACGTGTGAGATGTGCTCAAGCTCCACCTTCTATAGCCTCATGCTTTCATTTTGGGCCGTTCTCTCAAGCTTGCCTTGCCTTAGCCATTTCTTCCCCATCCCTGGCTGTTATGATGCACACTTCCTTTGGAGAGGTATGATGATGGATGGAGGCAGTGGTAAGGATGAAGAAACTTGGTGGGCCCTGGCACAGCAGAAATAGACAGTTCTGGTTAAGAGTCCAGAATTTAAATGTATCTTAATAATCTTGATTTATACATTTTAACCTTTCTTTATGTACTCATTTTCATGCATGCACAACTCTTCTGGTGCTGCTGAGATTTAAAAAGAAAAAAAAAAGTGGTACTGTTCCCTGTCGGAGTGTCAGCAAATTTCCAAAATTCCAGCAAATTTCTAGATTTAGGAGCCCTGGTGGTACAGTGGTTAAGTTCTTGGCTGCCAATAGAAAGGTGTGTGATTTGAACCTACCAGCTGCTCCATGGGAGATGTGACAGTGTGTGTCTGTAAAGAGTTTACAGCCTTGGGAACCCTATGGGGCAGTTCTGGTCTGTCGTATACGGTGGCTTTGAGTCAGAATCGACTAGATGGCAGTGGGGTTGTGTATTGTAGATAGTATTTCTCACTTTATGCCACAAAATTTTGAGACAGTCCACAGTAAGTCTGTATGTGGTTATGTTGAAATGGAAATAAAATAACAAATTGACAAGTTGTTGGTAAGGAATGTTTTCAGATAAGTATTGTAGCATTTTGGTTAACGTGAGAAAACAAAACATTAAAAAATAGTCTATCAGTATCACTATTCTGCCTCAGAGAGGGACTAAAAGACATTTTCTCCACAAACTTGGACATTTGTTCTTCATGACACTTATGGGTCTAGTTTTGTGCTTATCCTCAAAGTAGCAGTAATGAGTCTTTTGGTTATTATGTGCCAGGCTCTGTTTGAGCACTTTTTAGTCACCAAAATAAACCTATGAGATAGGTATTTTATAGATGAGAAAACTGGGGCTCAGAGAAGTTAAACAGCTTCCTAAAGTCACGTGACTAATCAAACAATGTTAGCCATATGTTCTTGATAATAAGGATTCAACCCAGGCCAAGTGGCTGTCACACCTGTGCTTTCTCCTGAACTCCCGAGATGTGTATTCATATATAACTAAAAGGGGAAATACTACATAAAAAGGTTGTGTGTACTTTATTCTTCAAAGAGGTTATCTTCAGATACCAATGAAAATGAAGTGAAGTCAAGTGAAGAGCCGCTCCTAAGAAAGAGTTCTCGCCGGTTTGTCATCTTTCCGATCCAGTACCCTGATATTTGGAAAATGTATAAACAGGCACAGGCATCCTTCTGGACAGCAGAAGAGGTAAGAAGCATCAGCTTTATCAGCACTCTATAGTCCTGTGTTCATATTTTCTATTACAAAACACTGAACAATTTTAACATATTAAGTTCAAATTATATAAGATAACCTTGAATAAGCTAAGTCGTATAAGATAATGTTTGGAATTACTGACACAAAATGCACTCTTCTCCAATGTTTTGTGTTTAGACTACTGTCTGTAAACAAATTTCCGGCTGCATCTCATTCTGTCAGCTTTTCAGTTCTGATATATCTTAAAACATTTTCTATTTTTAAATATACTTTTGGTTTGCAGTGGCCACATAAAGGTTAATCTTTACTGATGGCCAGTAGGATAAATAACATTGCAGCTTAGCTATAGCCAAAAAAAGAGTGAAAGCCACAGTAACCCTGCTTTCTTATCTGGGAGAGACTTATCTGATTATACAGAAGAAGCCGTCACGTGGAGAGTTTGACCACTCAGGCAGGCAGTGAGCACACTGACCCCTGAGCCTGCCTGGCTGAATTTACAGTGCTTCTCCCAATCTGGCATTCCCCTTAGCTACATCAAACCTGGCACAGCTGCCCGTAACAAAAGGACAGCTGTAGAATGTTTTGTTAGTGGAGCATTTTCCACCTAGGAAATGAGCTGAATACAACAAATTAGAGAATACTTGCTGGTTTGCATAGGACATTTGGTCATGCAAGTGATTGCACCATGTTCTCACTGAACACATCATCGGTCTTCATCTTTGAACATGATGGATGATATCTACGTAGGTATCACTTGCTCAATGTGAGTGTGTGCACATGTATGTGTGCATATGCATACATATATACACAGAAATGTGTATAAAAAAAGTGTATGTACATAGATAAATAGACAAGTGTTAGTTGTCATTGAGTCGATTCCAATTCATGGTGACCACACGTGTGCAGAGTAGAACTGCTCCATAGGGTTTTCAAGGCTGTGACCTTTTGGAAGCAGACCACCAGGCCTGTTTTCCAAGGTGCCTCTGGGTGGGTTTGAACTGCCAGCCTTTTGGCTGGTAGTCAAGTGCTTAACTGTTCATGCCATCCAGGGATATATATGTGTGTGTGTGTGTGTATCGGTCTATTGCTAGAGACATTTATCCTTTACATGTAAACACATGCTGTTAAGAATTGAGGCTCTAGAGCCAGGCTGCCTAGGTATAAATCCTGGTTCTACTGTTTACTAGCTGTGGATTTGGGAAAGCTGCTTAACTTCTCTGTGCTTCCTCATTGGCAAATTGGGCTAGTAGTACTTGGCTCATTGGGTTATTTTGAAGACTAATGAGATACTTAGAATGGTACCCTGTACTCAGTAAGCACTAAATGTAAGATATTATTTTATATGTACAATAGGGGAGGTTTAAACTAGAAATCATAGATGGCATCAATTTTTCAAATGTTCTGTTATACTCTAAGTTTTATCCACTTACCCATCTTTATTGTTATATTGTCAACATGTTTGTTGTATGATAGTTGTGTAGAACTACAGCAACACCACCACCACCACCAAAACCCAATATTTTCAAACTGGGCCATAATGTTTGGTACACCTTACTGTCCTTTAACCGTCTGTGGTTTTTAGGAAGTTCTTTGTTAGATATGGTTAAGAGAACAAACGGAGTACACAGGTGGTCTTTTCAGTCACCAGTTAAAAACGCATTTCTGATATTTTGGTTTCTTGAATTTTACATGGAAATTATCTTCATCTTTAGGCAAGTATGTTGTACTGTAAGAAATGCTATTAAAAAAATTAAAACATACAGGTTGGTACATATTTTATAGGCAGCTTATAGGAATATTCAAATACACATTTTGAAGGAAAGTCAAACTTTTAGGTCCAAATAGTTTTCATTTAAACAAATTATATATGTTACAATTTAATCACCTTTAGACCCTTATTTTATCAATGGTTTAGCTTAGTTCCCAAATATGACCGACCATCAGAAACCCTGATTTAGAAGGCAGAATATTTGGGAATTATTTTTTAAAACCACCTAGGCAATTCTGATAATCAGCTAGGTTGGAATCGGCATATTTTGATGGTGAAATTGAGAATTTGCCCAGCTGAGATAAAGCTGGACATGGAAGTTTATGTTTCAGGTGGTAGGAACAATTATAAGTGACAGTCAAAAATTAAAGAAATACTTTATAATGAGAAAAATGGAGCCCTGAGCAGGTTCTCTAAATGTGAAATGGGAAGTGACCAATGTAGTATAAATAAAATTTATAAGACCTTTTGAAGCTGAGTGGTCAAAGGGATAACTTAAAAACATAATATTTAAGAACAAGCATATTATAATATTAACATTTAGTATCAGGAATATAATAATGAGAACCAGGAAGATGTCCCTCAATTAAACCTGAGTTGAGGTCTTAATAGAACAGAACCTGATTTTTAGCTTATGTATTGTAAAAAATGTGTACAGATATTTCCCCCTCCCTGGCCCATTTTGTCTCTAACACTTAGCATGGTGTCTGGCATGTAGTAGGTACTCGGTAAACATTTAAAGAATAAGTTAACGGGAAAAAGAATTTTAGAAAAGAACACTCAAATGATTAAAAGGATGGAGTACTAGTTGTTTTTGGAAAGGTCAAAGGGATGGGGCTCTGTTAGAATAAATAAAAGAACAAAGGACAGTTGCTTATTTAAAATGTTTGCAAGGATATTGTGAAACATAGATTCCCCTGAGACAAAATAATATCTACAAGGTCCATTTAAAGACAATTTTTATAGATTTTGTCAAACTCAAGGGTGCATCTCTTAAGTTCAAGGACTATCTCTAATAAACATTTAAAAAATATTTCTATTTCAAGTAAACCATGCCTATAAAGTCATTACTTCTGGGTATAAAAGTAGATCAGTTGGTGGAAAAGTAGCAGCTATAATTGATTAACGGGTGCCTGTTATCTGTCTGTCTGGGAGTCCCTGGGTGTTGCAAACAGTTGACAAGACACTCCACTACTAAGCAAAAGGTTGGAAATTCCAGTCTGCCCAGAGGCACCATGGAAGAAAGGCCTGGCAGTTTATTTCCAAAAAATTAGCAACTGAAAACCCTATGGAGCACAGGTCTACTCTAACACACATGGGGCTGCCCCGAGTCAGAATCAACAGCAACTTGAACCAGATTACCTAACAATATGGTAAATATTATATAAGGCAGAAATTGACTTTATTCATATATCATTCAGTTTAAATGTTAATGTCAATATGTTTAAAGTACACTCTGGCTAGTCTGTTTCTCAATTAGCCAGAAAATCAGATTCCTTTGTAATGTAGACACTTTTTTTTTTTTTCCACATTTTACCAGTAAAGAGCTGACCCTCCTTAATTTGGGGGCAAAAGTTAGTTTTCCAAATACTTTAGGAAGAATTTAACTCTAAGTTAAATTTTTTGAAAAATCTTTTAATTTCAGGTTGACTTATCAAAGGATCTCCCTCATTGGAACAAGCTTACATCAGATGAGAAGTATTTTATCTCCCACATCTTAGCCTTTTTTGCAGCCAGTGATGGAATTGTAAATGAAAACTTGGTAAGATTTTTGTTTTATTTTACTTTTGTCCCCATGCAGCAATTAAATGATGATAATGGCAGCAAGATAATTAGACTGAGCCTGAAAAAAGATGTCTAAGAAATGAATTAGTTGAAGGTTAACTCTTGAAAACATTTTTCTGATGAAGTGTCAGAGAAAAAGATTTATTTTTGCCAGTTGACCAGCAAAATATCATGAAATCCAGCATAATTTGTACCAATCAGCACTACTTATAATGTATAAACGTAGCTTGATTTCTACCCTTAACTAATACAGAATCTGCACCTTACTAACCCTTCCAGAGCTCTATAGTAGGGCACTCAGTTCTGACTGCCCGTTTTTGAACTTGAATTATAATTGATCGGGAGTCATGCTTTCTTTTTAAAGAGAACGGAAGAGAAAGATAAGAACTTTCACCATGAACTGAAAAGGCTTCGATTGATATTGGATCTATTGTCTACTGTCAAAAAAAATGACTTAAGGTCAATTCTACAAAGCATAATAATTATTTTTGGTAGATGTGCTAAAATTTATTTGGCTTATATGCAGTATTTCCACCTAACAGATCAGTTCATTTAATTGCTTAAGAACGAATACATTATGCAGCTAATTTATTGTTGAAAGTCGATGGACAAACAGTGCTGCTTAAATTACCCATAAGGTCTTTGTGACCCGGTTGTGGCATGACAGGCAATATTTAAGTGTTAATTCTGATGCCTAGATTCTAAATAGCAGTGTTTAATGAGAGTCCACAGAATTGGATACATCTGTTTTCCCCTGTTTTCTTAGGTGGAGCGCTTTAGTCAGGAGGTACAGGTTCCAGAGGCCCGCTGTTTCTATGGCTTTCAAATTCTCATCGAGAACGTTCACTCAGAGATGTACAGTTTGCTAATAGACACTTACATCAGAGATCCCAAGAAAAGGTATCTGTGCTGGGATTTTATTTACGAAGATTTATCATATAGCTTATGTTAAGGGCAGAATTTACTCCAAAACTAAAAGTTTAGAAAGAATTATTCAAATATGGGTGTTTAGGAGTATGCTTTCTATTTTTTAATAACGAATTAAAAAAAAAACAAACTTGTATAGAACCAGTTGATCTTTAGGTATTGTATCTTAAAAAAAAAAAAACAAAAACCTGTTCATTAGCACATTCTATTTAGAAATTGTATGTTTGAATTTACTCAGTTTTTTATTAGACCTTATCCAAACCACTAATTTGAGTTTTACCTACATGTTTATATTTTATAGACATGCAAAAATACAGAAAACCTACAGATCTAGTAGCATACCATACAGTTGCAGTTATTATCTCTGATGAAAATTTAATCTGATTAAGAAAAACAGGTGAATAACTTTGCCATTCATTCTTTTGTTTTTACAGGGAATTTTTATTTAATGCAATTGAAACAATGCCGTATGTTAAGAAAAAAGCAGATTGGGCTTTGAGATGGATAGCAGATAGAAAATCTACTTTTGGTATGTAGCTTTAACTTATGTGTGAACAAATTTGCCTCAGGTGATATGACACTATTTTATGTGGCGTGACTATCTAGCACAAATCAAAGTCATAGCATGGAACAGGCATACAAATGTCTCAGTATGCCCCTTTTATAAAATCATTACTCCTAATAATTAATTAGAAATCTGTGGTAAAATAATCTAAAGCGATTATCTATTTTTAAAAAGTTGAAAGGTTAAAACGTTAGTATGTAATTATGGGTAAAAAAGAATCAATCACATAGAATCTGACAATAGTATTACAGCAATCTATAGTTTGTACCTACTTTAGGAATGTTTGTTTAGGATTGTAAGCAAATCAAAGTCTTAGCATTTTTCAGGGAACAAATATCTAGTTTCTGAAAAAGAAAATGTTAGTGCAGTCCAGCCAAGGCAAGAAATAGTCGTAACAGGCTTATTTTTCACAGATAAGTTAAATATAAACATCCTTTTGGATGAGTTGGAATCCAATAATTTTCTTTGAGGAAGTAATTAACATTGTGTCTTATGCATAGTACTTTCTCAGTAAGTATTTCTGAATTTAATGAAAATATTCAGGTATTTCCTTTGAATAACTCTTTACCTGTCCAGTTCTTATCTATTTCATAATTGGTGGTCTTTGCCTGATTTTATTCATTGTGTGGGGAAGCAAGTCTCAAAATTTTGGGCCTCAAGAACCCTTTGCACTCTAAAAAATTATTCAGGATTCCAAAGAGTTTTTATTTATGTGGGATTTATCTGTTGATACTTGTGTATTAGAAATGGAAACTGGAACATTTAAAATATTAATACATTTTAGAATAATAATATTTAACCCATTGCATTTTAACATAAATAACATTTATTATGAAAAAGACTTCCCTGCCAAAAAAAGCTGTCAGTGAGAAGAATGGCATGGTTTTAACATTTTGGCAAATCTCTTTAATGTCTGATGTAATAGAAACCAAACCCAAGCCAAACCCAGTGCCATCGAGTTAATTCCGACTCATAGCAACCCTATAGGACAGAGTAGAACTGCCCTATAGAGTTTCCAAGGAGCATCTGGCGAATTTGAACTGCTGACCCTTTGGTTAGCAGCGTAGCACTTAACCACTACGCCACCAGGGTTTCCGACATAATAGAAGACAGCTGAATTCTCATATCTGCTTCTGCGTTCAGTTTGTTGAAGAATATTGTCTTGGTTGAAGTATATGAATGAAATTCAGCCTCACTCAGATATGTAGTTAGAAAAGGGAGGAGTATTTTACTAGGCTTTTTGGGTTATTGAGGATATGCCATATAGCCTTTGGAAAACTTCTCTATATGCTCATGAGAGAATGGTAGTAAAAGGGGGAAATAGTGTCTTAGTAGTACTGTGAAAATAGTTTTGACCTCCCAGATCTTCTGAAAGGGTCTCAGGGGCTCTCAGGGATCCCTGGGCCATACCTTGAGAACCAATGATATAATAATGTAAGGTATTAGAAAGTATGTAGTGTATCAGGAAAGAAATATGCTTACATTGCCATTGGTTTATTTTGAGAATGAAAAGAGCAGTGGTTCTCCGTGTGCATAAAAATTATCTGGAGAATTTGTGGAAAAAACCTTCAGAATCCTGTCTTTAGCCAAAGAAGGAGTTAGGAGGCCTGGCTGGGACAGAGGGGTTTGCTTTTTATTCCCAGCTAATTATCTCACTGGTGGTTTGGAAAGCACGCTTTGAAAAACAGTGGTTTTAGAGGAAAAGGGAGAGAAATATCAAAGTGTTTAATATGCCCTGAAAATATCAGTATAGATAGGTACTGATAAAAAATGAAGCCCACAGAAAGCGTATATTTCATAACACTACCACAGATAGACAATCTAGAAATAGAGAAAACAGGGGAGGGTGGCAGTCACCACAAAACCACATCAGGGGCTCCAGGTAGGTTTTTCATATGGTTTAACCTCAAGGAAAACCCCTTAGAGTTCTGATTTAGGTTATCAGAGGAAAGAACATGTTTTAAAATAGTGTAGTGGCAGTGGAATGAGTGGTAGATGGAGTAAAGAGGGAAAGGGAAAAGAGTGAAGAGCACACTGGTGGCTCTCCTTTTTGGGAGTGGCAGAAGACCATAGCATGGAAATATCTTGCTTACCCAGACACCTGTACTTCCCTTTAACCACCTGCACCATTATTATCTTTAGATTGATAAAGGCAGCTCTTCCTACCTTCTACTGTCCAATCCAGTGTACACTCATGTACATATGGGCATATTGCACTCACATGTATGTACCTGTACTCATAGACACATGTGTTACACAGGTAAATCACCTCTTTTGTTGCATATCCTTTTTCCAGACACCAAGGCCTACAGCAGCCCAGTCTCTGACACAGAATTAGAAGTAGGCATACCTTTCTTTGTGATCTAGTAGGTCGAGGAAGCAAATTTTCTCTTTTGAAGGCCCTTGGCCATAATGCTAAATTATTTATTTTGTGTCTGGGCAAAATAGTTGTGATATTGTAAAACAAAACAAAAGACATGTTAAACTTGAAAATGTCTGTATTATGTGTGATATTTCAGAAAGTGAAACTGTTTTTTGTTTGCCAGGGGAAAGGGTGGTAGCCTTTGCTGCTGTAGAAGGAATTTTCTTCTCCGGATCTTTTGCCGCTATATTCTGGCTAAAGAAGAGAGGTCTTATGCCTGGACTCACTTTTTCCAATGAACTCATCAGCAGAGATGAAGTAAGGAATGAAGGATTCTTCAAGTTATTTTGCATTCGTATTTGGCGTTCCTTTATTTTCCTTTCCCTTCGAAAATGCTTGTGGTAATGCAAGTATCCTGGTAATTAAAAGAAAACTGGAAGTCATTCCTTCCTTGGCTGTTAAGACATTGTATTTTCCTACCATTCCTTCTTAGTCTCTTCTACTCATCCTTAAATATCAGTATGCTCCTGGATTCCCATCTTGGCCTCTCTCCTTTGGTGTATACGACCTTCTGGCTGATCTCATCCATTTCCGTGAGATCATCTAAGTGTTCATGACTACCAAAATGCTATCTTTAGCGCAGATAATCTTGCCAAGATTCAAACCCATATATTCAGATACATTTAAGAAATTATCTCCTGGACATCTCCATAGATATCTCAAGCCTAAAAGCCTAGTATTCCATAATTCAGACTCATCATCTCTCTCCCCAAACTTGTCCCTCCTTCTGTTTTTCCTGTTTCATCGAGTAAACCTACCTTCTGTCCAGACATCCACATTTCAAACTTAGGAGTCATTTTAGATTGCTTCTTTTTCTAGTCATATGCAATCAGTCATTATATCTTGTTTCCATACTTTCTTGGCATCTTCCCCCTTTTCATTCTCACCACTGCTGCAGTTCAGACTTTTCATTATCCCTTATCATCTCTGGGTTCTCTGCCCCTAAAACCTCCAGTTCATCCCTCACACTGCTCTCCTGTAATCTTTCTAGATTTTTAAATTCAAAGCTCTTGTGACTCTGTTGCGTGAGGATGAAAAACAACCTCATCAGTTGGCAAAGGGGTCCTGCATATCCTTGCCCTGTCTGCCTCTCCCACAACTCCCCTCCCTCTCTAGTATATGCGCTCTTCTTTCCACGCAGTACTTTTAGTTTCCTTTCAGTGTCATGCTGTTTTGTGCTGCTTTGCTGTGGCTCACACTGTTCTCTCTGCCTGTGATACCCTTGCCACTTCCCTACCACTTTTTTTCCACCTGTTGACTGCCTTCTCATAAGATGCAACTTAAGGTTTCCTGACCCAATTTTGTAAAATTAATCATTGCTCCCTACATATATCCCTTTGAAATTTGAGCCTGTCTCTGTCTTAGAGTCTATAACGTTGTATTGTACTTCTTATCTCCTCTGCTAGACTCTAAGCTCCTTGAGTACAGTTGTTAGCTGCCTCCGAGTTGATGGTGACCCCATGCCTGGTCCAGCACCATCCCCATGAACCGCTGGGAGTTGGACTATTGTGGTCCATAGGGTTTCAATTGATTGATTTTAGGCCGCTAAAACCTGTTCAGCATCATAGCAACACACCAGCCTTCACTGGTAAAGACATGGTGGCAGCGCATGAGGTGCATTGCCGGAAATTGAACCTGGGTCTCCTGCATGGAAGTGGAAAATTCTACCACTGAGCCACCACCACCCTCCTTGAGTGCAGAGACATTAACTTATTTTTCTGTTCCCAGTGTTTAGCCTGTTGTTGTTGTCAGCCATTCAATTTATGTACATTTACTGAATACACTAATCTGGCTCCTCAACTTTTTTCTAAGTGACCTTGGGAAGTTACCTAACCCCTCTGAGCCTTAGCTTCTTCAACTGTAAATGATAACAGGGTTTTGTTAAGATGCAATGACACAGTATATGTAAAAGTACGTTTAAGTGCCATAAAATGCTTTAGGTATTTATTGTTTTTGGTTCATATCTTTAAATTTTAGTAACCTTTATTATAGTGTCGTATGATTACATAGAGGATTTGTAGAACAAAAGAAGAAAAAAAAATCAAACTCAGCACAGAGATAACCACTTTTAATATTTGATTGTATTTGCTTTTAGACCTTCTATATTTAAATCTGTGTAGACATATACAAACATCATATTTTTACAACTTGAGATATTCTGTTTTCATATTTTTGTAAGTTTTTAAAAAGAGGTATGTTCAATATGTATTATTCTGAATGATATTATTTATTTGACTAGTCTACAATTAGTAGAAGTTTAGGTTGTTTCCAGGGTTTTGTTTGTATTGCTATAATGTGAAATGAATATCTTTGTACATAAACTTTGTCGCAATTTTATTTTATTTTATTTTCCCAAGCTAGATCCCTAGAAGTAGAATTACTACATTATAAGGTCTGAACTTTTTAAAGGTCGTTTATACTTATTTGCAGATTTCTCTACAGAAAGTTTATAGCAATTTGCAGCCCCACTAGCAATGTATGAGCATGTGTTTTCTGGTCATACCCTCACCAGAATCTGGATTTATTTTTTAACTATTTGATAAATTTGATAGGGATAACTGGTCTCTTGATTTTTTTTTTTTTTTTGGCATTTATTTGATTACTACTTAGATGGAACATTTTTCCATAGTAGTGTTCATCAATTGTATTTTTATTTTCTGTAGTTACCTATTCCAGTCCTTTTACTTCGTTCCTATTCAGATATTAATATTTTCCTTACTTAAGTATAAGTGTTCTTCACGTGTTAAGGTTATTTATGCAATAGTCTGTAACCCTTAAAGGAAAAAAACCATGCTTGCCCTGTCTATTGGTATAATCCCAGTTTTAAGTACAGTAACTGAGTTCTTTCACTAAGTATGTGTTATTGAACTTATTAAAATTCGTTGCAAATATTTCCCCCAACTTGTCCTTTGCTTTTATTTTTATTTTGTTCTTGTTAAGTATCCTTTGCTTTTTAATTTTTTTTTTTAACATATAATAGCCTTAAATTTTATGTGGTCCACATCTAGAGATAAGGTTAATAGTTACACTTACTTTCTTCTTGAGTTTTTTTTTTTTTTTGGTGAGGGCCGTATCAAGGCTCTGTATTTATTTATTTTTTAATTAACTTTTATTAAGCTTCAAGTGAACATTTACAAATCCAATCAGTCTGTCACATATAAGTTTACATACATCTTACTCCATACTCCCACTTCCTCTCCCCCTATTGAGTCAGCCCTTTCAGTCTCTCCTTTCGTGACAATTTTGCCAGCTTCCCTCTCTCTCTATCCTCCCATCCCCCCTCCAGACAAGAGTTGCCAACACAATCTCAAGTGTCCACCTGATATAATTAGCTCACTCTTCATCAGCATCTCTCTCCCACCCGCTGACCAGTCCCTTTCATGTCTGATGAGTTGTCTTCGGGGATGGTTCCTGTCCTGTGCCAACAGAAGGTCTGGGGACCATGGCCGCCGGGATTCCTCTAGTCTCAGTCAGACCGTTAAGTATGGTCTTTTTATGAGAATTTGGGGTCTGCATCCCGTTGATCTCCTGTTCCCTCAGGAGTTCTCTGTTGTGCTCCCTGTCAGGGCAGTCATCGATTGTGGCCGGGCACCAACTAGTTCTTCTGGTCTCAGGATGATGTAGGTCTCTGGTTCATGTGGCCCTTTCTGTCTCTTGGGCTCTTAGTTGTCGTGTGACCTTGGTGTTCTTCATTTTCCTTTGCTCCAGGTGGGTTGAGACCAATTGATGCATCTTAGATGGCCGCTTGTTAGCATTTAAGACCCCAGATGCCACATTTCAAAGTGGGATGCAGAATGTTTTCATAATAGAATTATTTTGCCAATTGACTTAGAAGTCCCCTCAAACCATGGTCCCCAGACCCCCGCCCTTGCTCCGCTGACCTTTGAAGCATTCATTTTATCCCGGAAACTTCTTTGCTTTTGGTCCAGTCCAATTGAGCTGACCTTCCATGTATTGAGTGTTGTCCTTCCCTTCACCTAAAGCGGTTCTTATCTACTGATTATTCAATAAAAAACCCTCTCCCTCCCTCCCTCCCTCCCCCCCCTCGTAACCACAAAAGTATGTGTTCTTCTCAGTTTTTACTATTTCTCAAGATCTTATAATAGTGGTCTTATACAATATTTGTCCTTTTGCCTCTGACTAATTTCGCTCAGCATAATGCCTTCCAGGTTCCTCCATGTTAGGAAATGTTTCAGAGATTCCTCACTGTTCTTTATCGATGCGTAGTATTCCATTGTGTGAATATACCACAATTTATTTACCCATTCATCCGTTGATGAACACCTTGGTTGCTTCCAGCTTTTTGCTATTGTAAACAGAGCTGCAATAAACATGGGTGTGCATATATCTGTTTGTGTGAAGGCTCTTGTTTCTCTAGGGTATATTCCGAGGAGTGGGATTTCTGGGTTGTATGTTTTTTTTTTTTTTTTTTTTATAGTAGTTCTATTTCTAACTCTTTAAGATAATGCCAGATAGATTTCCAAAGTGGTTGTACCATTTTACATTCCCACCAGCAGTGTATAAGAGTTCCAATCTCTCCGCAGCCTCTCCAAAATTTATTATTTTGTGTTTTTTGGATTAATGCCAGCCTTGTTGTTGTGAGATGGAATCTCATCGTAGTTTTAATTTGCATTTCTCTAATGGCTAATGATGGAGAGCATTTTCTCATGTATCTGTTGGCTGCCTGAATATCTTCTTTAGTGAAATGTGTGTTCATATCCTTTGCCCACTTCTTGATTGGGTTGTTTGTCTTTTTGTGGTTGAGTTTTGACAGAATCATGTAGATTTTAGAGATCAGGCGCTGGTCAGAGATGTCATAGCTGAAAATTCTTTCCCAGTCTGTAGGTGGTCTTTTTACTCTTTTGGTGAAGTCTTTAGATGAGCATAGGTGTTTGATTTTTAGGAGCTCCCAGTTATCGGGTTTCTCTTCATCATTTTTGGTAATGTTTTGTATTCTGTTTATGCCTTGTATTAGGGCTCCTAGGGTTGTCCCTATTTTTTCTTCGATGATCTTTATCGTTTTAGTCTTTATGTTTAGGTCTTTGATCCACTTGGAGTTACTTTTTGTGCATGGTGTGAGGTATGGGTCCTGTTTCATTTTTTTGCAAATGGATATCCAGTTATGCCAGCACCATTTGTTAAAAAGACTATCTTTTCCCCAATTAACTGACACTGGGCCTTTGTCAAATATCAGCTGCTCATACGTGGATGGATTTATATCTGGGTTGTCAATTCTGTTCCATTGGTCTATGTGCCTGTTGTTGTACCAGTACCAGGCTGTTTTGACTACTGTGGCTGTATAATAGCTTCTGAAATCAGGTAGAGTGAGGCCTCCCACTTTCTTCTTCTTTTTCAGTAATGCTTTGCTTATCCGGGGCTTCTTTCCCTTCCATATAAAATTGGTGATTTGTTTCTCTATCCCCTTAAAATATGACATTGGAATTTGGATCGGAAGTGCGTTATATGTATAGATGGCTTTTGGTAGAATAGACATTTTTACTATGTTAAGTCTTCCTATCCATGAGCAAGATATGTTTTTCCACTTAAGTATGTCCTTTTGAATTTCTTGTAGTAGAGCTTTGTAGTTTTCTTTGTATAGGCCTTTTACATCCGTGGTAAGATTTATTCCTAAGTATTTTATCTTCTTGGGGGCTACTGTGAATGGTATTGATTTGGTTATTTCCTCTTCAGTGTTCTTTTTGTTGATGTAGAGGAATCCAAGTGATTTTTGTATGTTTATCTTATAACCTGAGACTCTGCCAAACTCTTCTATTAGTTTCAGTAGTTTTCTGGAAGATTCCTTGGGGTTTTCTGTGTATAAGATCATGTCATCTGCAAATAGTGATAACTTTACTTCCTCCTTGCCAATCCAGATACCTTTTATTTCTTTGTCTAACCTAATTGCCCTGGCTAGGACTTCTAGCACGATGTTGAATAAGAGCGGTGATAAAGGGCATCCTTGTCTGGTTCCCGTTCTCAAGGGAAATGCTTTCAGGTTCTCTCCATTTAGAGTGATATTGGCTGTTGGCTTTGCATAGATGCCCTTTATTATGTGGAGGAATTTTCCTTCCATTCCTATTTTGGTGAGAGTTTTTATCATAAATGGGTGTTGGACTTTGTCAAATGCCTTTTCTGCATCAATTGATAAGATCATGTGGTTTTTGTCTTTTGTTTTATTTATGTGATGGATTACATTAATGGTTTTTCTGATATTAAACCAGCCTTGCATACCTGGTATAAATCCCACTTGATCATGGTGAATTATTTTTTGATGTGTTGTTGGATTCTATTGGCTAGAATTTTGTTGAGGATTTTTGCATCTATGTTCATGAGGGATATAGGTCTATAATTTTCTTTTTTTGTAATGTCTTTACCTGGTTTTGGTATCAGGGAGATGGTGGCTTCATAGAATGAGTTGGGTAGTATTCCGTCATTTTCTATGCTTTGAAATACCTTTAGTAGTAGTGGTGTTAACTCTTCTCTGAAAGTTTGATAGAACTCTGCAGTGAAGCCGTCCGGGCCAGGGCTTTTTTTTGTTGGGAGTTTTTTGATTACCTTTTCAATCTCTTTTTTTGTTATGGGTCTATTTAGTTGTTCTACTTCTGAATGTGTTAGTTTAGGTAGGTAGTGTTTTTCCAGGAATTCATCCATTTCTTCTAGGTTTGCAAATTTGTTAGAGTACAATTTTTCATAAGAATCTGAAATGATTCTTTTAATTGCTTTTGGTTCTGTTGTGATATGGTCCTTCTCGTTTCTTATTCGGGTTATTTGTTTCCTTTCCTGTATTTCTTTAGTCAGTCTAGCCAATGGTTTATCAATTTTGTTAATTTTTTCAGAGAACCAGTTTTTGGCTTTGTTAATTCTTTCAATTGTTTTTCTGTTCCCTAATTCATTTAGTTCAGCTCTAATTTTTATTATTTGTTTTCTTCTGGTGCCTGATGGATTCTTTTGTTGCTCACTTTCGATTTGTTCAAGTTGTCGGGACAGTTCTCTGATTTTGGCTCTTTCTTCTTTTTGTATGTGTGCATTTATCGATATAAATTGGCCTCTGAGCACTGCTTTTGCTGTGTCCCAGAGGTTTTGATAGGAAGTATTTTCATTCTCATTGCATTCTATGAATTTCCTTATTCCCTCCTTGATGTCTTCTATAACCCAGTCTTTTTTCAGGAGGGTATTGTTCAGTTTCCAAGTATTTGATTTCTTTTCCCTAGTTTTTCTGTTATTGATTTCTAGTTTTATTGCCTTGTGGTCTGAGAAGATGCTTTGTAATATTTCGATGTTTTGGATTCTGCATAGGTTTGTTTTATGACCTAATATGTGGTCTATTCTAGAGAGTGTTCCATGTGCGCTAGAAAAAAAAGTATACTTTGCAGCAGTTGGGTGGAGAGTTCTGTATAAGTCAATGAGGCCAAGTTGGTTGATTGTTGTAAGCAGGTCTTCTGTGTCTCTATCGAGCTTCTTACTGGATGTCCTGTCCTTCTCCGAAAGTGGTGTGTTGAAGTCTCCTACTGTAATTGTGGAGGTGTCTATCTCACTTTTCAATTCTGTTAAAATTTGATTTATGTATCTTGCAGCCCTGTCATTGGGTGCATAAATATTTAATATGGTTATGTCTTCCTGATCAGTTGTCCCTTTTATCATTATATAGTGTCCTTCTTTATCCTTTGTGGTGGATTTAAGTCTAAAGTCTATTTTGTTAGAAATTAATATTGCTACTCCTCTTCTTTTTTGCTTATTGTTTGCTTGATATATTTTTTCCATCCTTTGAGTTTTAGTTTGTTTGTGTCTCTAAGTCTAAGGTGTGTCTCTTGTAGGCAGCATATAGATGGATCGTGTTTCTTTATCCAGTCTGTGACTCTCTGTCTCTTTATTGGTGCATTTAGTCCATTTACATTCAGCGCAATTATAGATAAATAAGTTTTTAGTGCTGTCATTTTGATGCCTTTTTATGTGTGTTGTTGACAATTTCATTTTTCCACATACTTTTTTGTGCTGAGACGTTTTTCTTAGTAAATTGTGAAGTCCTCATTTTCATGTTTGACTTTATGTTAGTTGAGTCGTTAGTTTTTCTTGGCTTTTATCTTGAGTTATGGAGTTGTTATACCTTTTTGTGGTTACCTTATTATTTACCCCTATTTTTCTAAGTAAAAACCTAACTTGTATTGTTCTATATCGCCTTGTATCACTCTCCATATGGTAGTTCAATGCCTCCTGTATTTAGTCCCCCTTTTTGATTATTGTGATCTTTTACATATTGACTTCCATGATTCCCTGTTATGTGTATTTTTTTTTTTAATTAATCTTAATTTGTTTGTTTTTGTGATTTCCCTATTTGAGTTGATATCAGGACATTCTGTTTTGTGACCTTTTGTTGTGCTGGTATCTGATAATATTGGTTTTCTGACCAAACAATATCCTTTAGTATTTCTTGTAGCTTTGGTTTGGTTTTTGCAAATTCTCTAAACTTATGTTTATCTGTAAATATCTTAATTTCGCCTTCATGTTTCAGAGAGAGTTTTGCTGGATATATGATCCTTGGCTGGCAGTTTTTCTCCTTCAGTGCTCTGTATATGTCGTCCCATTCCCTTCTTGCCTGCATGGTTTCTGCTGAGTAGTCTGAACTTATTCTTATTGATTCTCCCTTGAAGGAAACCTTTCTTTTCTCCCTGGCTGCTTTTAAAATTTTCTCTTTATCTTTGGTTTTGGCAAGTTTGATGATAATATGTCTTGGTGTTTTTCTTTTTGGATCAATCTTAAATGGGGTTCGATGAGCATCTTGGATAGATATCCTTTCGTCTTTCATGATGTCAGGGAAGTTTTGTGTCAGGAGTTCTTCAACTATTTTCTCTGTGTTTTCTGTCCCCCCTCCCTGTTCTGGGACTCCAGTCACCCGCAAGTTATCCTTCTTGATAGAGTCCCACATGATTCTTAGGGTTTCTTCATTTTTTTTAATTCTTTTATCTGATTTTTTTTCAGCTATGTTGGTGTTGATTCCCTGGTCCTCCAGATGTCCCAGTCTGCATTCTAATTGCTCGAGTCTGCTCCTCTGACTTCCTATTGCGTTGTCTAATTCTGTAATTTTATTGTTAATCTTTTGGATTTCTACATGCTGTCTCTCTATGGATTCTTGCAACTTATTAATTTTTCCACTATGTTCTTGAATAATCTTTTTGTGTTCTTCAACAGTTTTATCAGTGTGTTCCTTGGCTTTTTCTGCAGTTTGCCTTATTTCGTTTGTGATGTCTTGAAGCATTCTGTAAATTAGTTTTTTATATTCTGTACCTGATAATTCCAGGATTGTATCTTCATTTGGGAAAGATTTTGATTCTTTTGTTTGGGGGGTTGTAGAAGCTGTCATGGTCTGCTTCTTTATGTGGTTTGATATGGACTGCTGTCCACGAGCCATCACTGGGAAACTAGTTTTTCAGAAAATCTGCTAAAAAAAAATGCAGTCAGATCCCTATCAGAGTTCTCCCTCTGGCTCAGGCAATTCGTATGTTAATGAAGCCGCCTGGGGAGGGTGGGGAAGGGATCAGAGAGATAGGAGAGTAGCACCTCAGAATATAGCCAGAGTTGCTTGTCTTGCTTGGAATGACTATTATATCTGAGATTCCCACGGGGCGCGTCGCCTGTGTGTGCTGGCTGTGTGGAGATTGCCCCTGGGGGGTCTGGCCCGCTGAAGTCATGGTCAGATCCTCCACTGCCAGCCCCACGCCCAACGTCAAGGTTCCCCTGCCGGGACCGTGCACTCTCGACTCCAAAATCAGTCTCTGCCTCCCGGGGACTTCTCGTCCCGGCAGCCGCATCGCCGTGCCACCTCCGCGAACCGGCTGGGCCCCCTCCTGGGGTTAGTTCAGGTGAGTGGAGCAGCTGCGCGTGCTTGTGCCGTGACCTCGTGTCCCAGCTGGGATGCTGCTCTCCCTGCTCCAAGACCAGTCGCTGCCTCCCGGGGACTTCTCCCACCGGCGCGGTCGCCACGCCGCCTGCGCAAACTGGCTGGGCCCCCTCCCGGGTTATTTCAGGAGAGTGGAGCATCTCTCCGTGCTTATGCCGTGCCTGCGCCCAGTCAAAATCCCGGCGGGACGGTTCCCCGGCTGGGACGCTGCTCTCCCAGCTCCAAGACCAGTCACTGCCTCCCGGGGACTTCTCCCACGGGCAGCGTCGCTACGCCGCCCACGAGAACAGGCTGGGCCCCCTCCCGGGGTTAGTTCAGGGGAGTGGAGCAGCTCTCCGTGCTTATGCCGTGTCTGCGCCCAGCCAAAATCCCGGCGGGACGGTTCCCTGGCTGGGACACTGCTCTCCCCTCTCCAGGACCAGTTGCTGCCTCCCGGGGACTTCTCCCACCAGCTGCGTCGCCACGGCGCCCGCACGAACCGGCTGGGCCCCCTCCCGGAGTGGGTTCGGGGGCTAGGGCTGGTCCCCTTGTTTGTGCCGTCTGCTCCCCTGGGCTCTGCCCTAAATCGGGCGCCAGTGGTTACCTGACTGGTACGCTGGCTCCAGGCTCTGAAAACAATCGCTGCTTCCCCGTATTTGTTCGTTCTCCGTCTCTAAATCTGTGTTTGTTGTTCAGGGTTCCTAGATTGTTATGTATATGATCGATTCACTTGTTTTTCTGAGTCTTTGTTGCAAGAGGGATCCGAGGTAGCGTCTACCTATTCCGCCATCTTGGCCCCGCCTCTTCTTGAGTTTTTAACATTTAGCTTTCTAATTCAATTTGAATTTGTTTTGGTATGTGGTGTTAGGATATAATTTAATGTTATTTCAGACACTCTTCAGCAGCTTTTCCGATTCTTATCTGTCGTGGATTGAATTGTGTCCCCCCAGAATATCTTGGCTAGGCCGTGATTCCCAGTATTATGTGATTGTCCACTATTTTTCATATGATGTGATTTTCCTATGTGTTGTAAATTCTGTCTCTATGATGGGACTAGCGCCAGTTATGTTCATGAGGCAGGACTCATTCTGTAAGTTTAGGTTGTGTCTTAAGCTAATCACTTTTGAGATATGAAAGAGAAATGAGCAGAGAGATAGGGGACCTCATACTACCAAGAAAGCAGTGCTGGGAGCAGAGCATGTTTTTTGGACCTGTGTCCATGGAGTTCCTGCGTGGAGAAGCTCCTAGATCAAGGGAAGATTGATGACAAGGACCTTCCCCTAGAACCAACAGAGAGAGAAATCCTTCCCCTAGAGCTGGCACTCTAAATTTGGACTTCTAGCTTCCTAGACTATGAAAGCATAAATTTCTGTTTGTAAAAGCCATCACTTGTAGTATTTCTGTTATAGCAGCAGTAGATAACTAAGACACTATCCTTTCTCCATTGACTTGTGTTGTCTTCTTTATTATATACTATATAAAACCTTCTAAAATGCTTGCTGATAGTGAGGAGGACTTGAAGCATTTACTGATGAAGAGCAAAGACTACAGCCTTCAGTATAGATTATATCTCAACATAAAGAAAACAAAAATCCTTACAACTGGACCAATAAGCAACATCATGATAAAAGAAGAAAAGGTTTAAATTGTCAAGGGTTTCATTTTACTTGATCCACAGTCAATGCCATGGAAGCAGCAGTCAAAAATCAAACGATGTATTGCATTGGGCAGATCTACTGCAAAAGCCTTTTTAAAGTGCCTAAAAGCAAAAATGTCACTTTAAGGACTATGATGCGCCTGACCAAAGCCATGATATTTTCAGTTGCCTCATGTGCGTATGAAAGCTGGACAATGAATAAGGAAGGCTGTAGAAGAATTGATACCTTTGAATTATGGTGTTGATGAAGGATATTGAATATACCATGTACTGCCGGAACAATGGAAACCCTGGCTATGGCTGCTAACAACAAATGATAGGGCCAGGATTTAAACACATCTGCCTCCATATTTTAGGCCTCCATATGCCATGCTTTTTCCACTACCCTATTTTGTACTACAGCTGCTAACCAAAAGGTTGGCAGTTCAAATCTACCAGGTGCTCCTTGGAAACCCTATGAGGCCATTCTACTCTGTCCTATAGGGTCGCTATGAGTTGGAATCGACTTGACAGCGATGGTTTTTTTGGCTGGAAGAATGAACAGATCTGTCTTGGAAAAAGTACTGTAGAATACACCTTAGAAGGTGTTATGGATTGAATTGTGTCTCCCTAAAATGTGTGTTGACTTGGCTAGGTCATGATTCCCAATGTTGTGTGGTCGTCTACCATTTTGTGGTGTGATTATCCTATGTGTTGTAAATCCTAACCTCTATGATGTTAATGAGGCAGGAGTAGAGGCAGTTATGTTAACGAGGCAGGACTCAATCTACAGGATTAGGTTGTATCTTGAGTCAATCTCTTTTGAGATATAAAAGAAAGAATTGAGCAGAGAGTAAAGGGGCCTCCGACCGCCAAAAATGAAGAGCCAGGAGCGAAGTGCATACTTTGGATCTGGGGTCCCTGTGCTGAAGTACAACCTTGGATTTGAGGGTTTTACCTTTCTGTTGTTTTGAATTTTTATTGATTCATCTAGAAAGACTTAAGCAACTCTGATTTGTAATTCTTTAAAGTGCACATTGTGTGCTCATTGGTTGTTTACAGTATTATTCCTTTTTCTTTGTAGTTTAGAAATGTTAATTGACTATGCCTAGGTGTCAGTCTCTGGCTTAATTTTGTTTGGAACTCCATCGTTCTACCTCCGGCCTGTTCATTTTTGTTTTGAATTTTTGAAAAATTTATTTCGTTATTCTTTTGCTTTTTAGCTTTCTACCATCTGTGCTGTGTTTTAGAATCCTGACTATTGTAGGTTGACTCTTCTTGCCCTGTTCTCCAATTACATACAATTCTTTAACATTTATTTTATTTGCGTAACGTTCTGTTCTCAGGGATATTTCACAGGTTTATTTTCTTCTCTGGTTGAGTTATCTGCAGTGTGATTCTGCTTTATACAGATTTATACAAATGATGTTCTTAATTCTTGGCTTCATTGAATTGAGTTTGTTTTTATTTTGTGCTATTCTTATTTAATATAAATTTTGTCTTCTGAAGTCTCTGAGTGTGTTTCACCTGTTCTTTAAATACTTCTCATTATTTTTCAAACACTTCTCACTTTTTTTGGACATCTACAAATTGATGGATTTTCCTTGTAACTCTTCTTTATTGTTTTGCTTTTATTTTGCAAAATGCTTTTGCTGGCTGCAGATTCTTTTTGTGTTTGTTAATTCTTCCTTAATGCTAATGAACTTAGATTTACTGGTGTTAAAAGTGTTTCATTATATGTTATTGTGTTGGCATTTTAATGAAATTTGAATGAAAGAAGTCCCTGGCTCTATTAAATTCTTATCTTTCAGAAGTTCCATATTGCCTTACCTGAACTTACTTTGTGTAATGCCTGACACATCACTCTGTGCAAATAGCTGATTGCGAGATATTTGATAATGGTATTTTTCTCCTATTTTAGGGACTCCATTGTGACTTTGCTTGCCTGATGTTTCAGTACTTAGTAAATAGGCCTTCAGAAGAAAGGGTCAGGGAGATCATTGTTAATGCTGTTGAAATTGAGCAGGTAAGTAGGCAAGCTTATGCAGTTAGCACATCTCTCTGTGTGTTTATTCCATTATTATATTTAGTTGACTCGTGTGAAATTGCTATTTTGTAGGTCAAAACAAACATTGACAATTTTTATGGTTCAACTGATAGCAATACATGGTGTATTACGAGTATCATAAGGCAATTTATAGTTTGGTTTTTAAGTCAGTCTTTATTATACATTAAGGTTTTATATATGCTAAAATTGGCTTCAAGGCTATTTTTCTGTCTCATTGATCTACCTGTGAAGTTTCATGTCATAACATAATAAATTGTCTTAATTATTGTAGCTTTATATTTTTAGAATTTTAACCTTGGAGAGCAGGAATAGTCTTGTTTTGTGTTCTCAATAACCTAACAAGGTGTGAAGCATGTACCAAATGCTCACAGAATGAATAAATAAATGAATTTATGAATAGTAAAACTTAATTTTTAGTATGTAAAGATACCTGACTAGAATATGTAAAGATGTCTGACCTGGATACTCCACTTAGGAGTATTTTTGAACTAGTTTAAAAGTAAAGCAAACTTTTTTTTATTATTTTAAATACTGCATAGTTTAATAGCCACAGTTTTCATATTTAAAAAAAGAAACAAACCAGTTACCATCTAGTGGATTCCAAGTCATGACGACCCCATGTGTGTCAGAGTAGAACTGTGCTCCACAGGGTTTTCAGTGGCTGATTTTTCGGAAGTAGATCGCCAGGCTTTCTTCTGAGGTGCTTCTGGGTGACCTTGAACTGCCAACCTTTCAGTTAACCATTAGCACCACCCAGAGACTCCTGTTTTCATACTGGAAAGGGGAAAAAGCATAAAATACGTTTTGGTATCTAATCATTTTGAGAACTAAATCTAGGTAGTTAATATGTTAATACTTTATCACTGCCTTTCAATTTAATTGGAGTTCAGTTTATCTCTCATCCCTCAGATTCATTTCTGTTTTTGTCTTCTGTGCTTTGTTAATTGAGTTTTCTCTCTTTCCCTACTTCTTCTGTAGTTCTGTGCCCCATGGGAATCATCTGTGGTGATTCTAAATGAGAATGTAGTGCAAAGTTGAATCTTTCTCTAGGTATTTCACAACAAAGCATCTCCTTTTTTCTGTTGAGAAACATGTATTCAGGCTTCACAGGTGTTGCTTGTTTAAATACCAGTAATTTTGTTAGTTAATTTCAAATTATTTTGGCTCTGTGAGGGTGTGAAATAATGTGAATAGTAATACTACTAACATTTTTAAACAAATGGGTATCATTTGCCATGTTGAAAAAATTTATACTAGTATATTTTCCTTGAATAAGAACAGTACCCTAGAAAATTAATAAAACTTAAAACTAAAACCCTCCTTCTTTTTGGAAAGTACTCATTTATTGTTCTGTCTTTGTATTTTATTCTATGTTTGTTTGTTTACATTCTAGGAGTTTTTAACAGAAGCCTTGCCAGTTGGCCTCATTGGAATGAATAGTGTTTTGATGAAACAATATATTGAGTTTGTAGCAGACAGATTACTTGTGGAACTCGGATTCTCAAAGGTAACAGGTTAAAAATGTATTACTGCTAACTAAACTGTTATAGTCAAGTAAGGCTTCTAAAGTATTATATTTAACCCAAAACATTTGTAACATACTATTTTACTTTTACAATGTCCATGATAGAGTTTTGTTTTGCATGAATAAATTCATTCTGCAAAATCCTTTGAAACTTAAAATGAAATTTTAACAGAAGTTGGAAGCTGGTAAATTTTAGAGCCAATAGGCTCAATAAATTACGTTGTAATAATTGCAGTTATCTATTTAAAAGATTATCTTCATATAATTTGATTTGGCTTGCATATGTATGTTTACTATGATTTAAATTCATTTGTCTGTATCATAGTTCTTGAGTTTACATTTAAATAGGGAGTAGTTATTAGGACACATTAACTGTCATAATTTGACTCTTTGAACTCAGTTGTCTTTAAGTTATTTCTGTCATCTTACATAGCAACCCTGTAGGACAGAGTGGAACTACTCCATAGGGTTTCCAGGGATTCACTGCTGACCTTTTGGTTGGCAGCTGAGCTCTTAAACACTGCACTGTGGGCTCCTTATCAGAGGTAATATACTTGAATTTCATAAAGAAGTGTGGTTTTCACATGATTTAAGAGATAGTAGCTTTCACAGGATTTAAAAGATAGAGCCTACAACCAGACTACCTGGGTTTGAATCCTAGTTCCACTGCTTTCTAGCTGTGTGACCTTGGGCAAGTTGCTTAACTTTATCTCAATTTTCCCATCTGTAAAAATGGAGATAATAATACTTACCCCAAATGATTGTTGATGAGTTGTTATACTTAAAGCACTTAAAATATTGCCAGACATAGAGTAAATGCACACTAAATTGTCACTTTGTACTCAACTTAAGTGGAATATTCACAAAAATTTACTATGTATTATATCATGGTAATTAGAAATTATAGGTTATGATTTCTTAGCAAGTAAGTGTAAGTTTAAGTTGTATTTATTAAGAAGCTTTATGAACTCCATGATGCAAGGTAATCATTACCTTTCTTGGTAAAGCATTTATTTTCTCAAAACCACAGAAGTAGTGTAATCAAAGAGTCAGATGGAACAAAGGTATTTTTTTAGGAAGATTAAGCTATGTTTTATTGTTTCAGTTCCAAGATTTTCTGTTTACTGATAATTAATGAGAGAAATCAAGATTATAATTATATTAACATAATCTCTTAAACTTTTAAACTGTGCATATTAAAAGAAATTATATTTGTTCACAAGTTATACAGATCTGTTATAGGAACTTTAATTTGCTTATGTAAGCTTTAAAGCAAACTCAGCTGTCCTTTAGCTTACCACCATATCCTCAAGCCACACATCCTTCCTCTCTTGTTAATTAGAAAACTGCTGATCTCTGGGTTTCATTTTTCCTTTGGGAGCTTGCTAACTGTAGGTATGTAAAATGAGCCTCCTGTAGGAGAAAATCTAAACTCGATGTAAAACCTCATATTCCACAGGCCTCCAAAATACCTTAATGAATTCCAAACAACAGAAATTATAGAGGCCTTTTAGTTTAGTGCAGTAAAATTAAAATTTAACAACAAAAGATTACCAAAAAAAAAAAAAAGTTCCATCCACTTAGAAATTGAAAATATACCCTTTAAAATGAGAGAATTAAAAATGAAAATATTAACTAATTGAAAATAAATGACAATTAAGATTACCGTATATCTAAACCTGGGAATCACAGCCAAAGAGGTCCTCAGAGGAAAAATTATAACGTCAAATGTATATCTTAACATGACAATTTAAAATATATGCACTAAAGTTTGGACTCAAGGAGCTAGAAAAAGAACTATTCTTATGACAGTTTTTGATAAGAGATTACTTAAATTAGCAAATGGTTGTCATTTATACAGAATTTTAAATAGGAACCCCATTAATGATGTTATGCATTTCTCTTTTAGTTTAATGTAAGTAAATAAATATTTGAGTACTTCCTGTGTGTCAAGAACGAGCCACTTAATTTAGTGAGGTCTTGGTTGCTCTGTCCGTGAATGACTTAGATCAGATTTTTTGAAAGATCCCCATTTCTAAAACTCAGGGATCTATGGCTATTGGTCTAGTGCTCTTTCCACTGTATCCTGCCGTGCATTGTAGCTTGACTTTTAACTCACTCTCAACACACAGTTTCTGAGAGTCCATTTCACAGAATTTCACAAGTCGGGCACACATAGCATTTGAGCTTTTTTGGGAATATATATACTTTAAAGCTTTATTAAGATACAATTCACATACCACGTAATTCACCCATTTAAAGTGTACAATTCAGTGGTTCTTAGAGTATTCACGGAGTTGTGCAACCATCAGCATGATCACTTTTAGGATATTTTCAGCGTTCCGACCTGATCAGTCACTCCCCTTCTTTCCCTCCCTGGCCACGTTGTTGATGATGGTGTTAGTTGCCGTGGAGTTGGCTCCAACTCATGGTGACCTTACATATATCAGAATGAAATGTGTGGTCCTATCCCATCTTGTTGGTATGTTTGCATCCATTTTTGTGGCTTATTTTGTCAGCCCATCGCATTGAGGGTTTCCCTCGTTTTCTCTGACCCTATACTTTACCAAACATGATGTCCTTTTCTAGTGATGAGTCTTTCCTGATAATGTGCCCAATGAAAGTGGGCCAAATCTTGCCATCCTCACTTCTTAGGGGCGTTCTAGTTATTAGTTGCCATCAAATCAGCTCCAACTCATGATGACCATATGGATAACAGAATGAAACATTGCCGCCTTCATGATTCTGTCTTTATAAATTTACCTATTCTGGACATTTCATAAAAATAAAATCATATACTATGTGGTCTTTTGTGACCCATTTCTCTCCCTTAACAAAGTGCTTTCAGGGCCCGTGCATATTGTAGCAAGTATCAGTACTTCATCCCTTACTATGACTAAATATATTCTGTTGTGTGGCTGTATTACATTTTGTTTATCCATTCATCAATTAATGGAAATTTGAGTTGTTTCCACTTTTTGGCTATTGTAAGTAATGCTTCCATGAACATTCATGTAGAAGTTTTTGTATAGAAGTATGTTTTGTTTCTCTTGGGTATGTACCTAGGAGTGAAATTGCTGGGTTATATCATAACTCTGTGTTTAGCATTTTGAGGAACTGCCAGGTTGTTTTCTAAAGCAGACGCACTATTTTACATTCCTGCAAGCATTATGTGAGGATTCCAATTTCTCCACGTTTTCATAACACATCTTATCTGTGTTTTTTATTGTAGCCATCTGAGTGGATATAAAGTGATATCTCATTGTGGTCTTGATTTACATTTCTTTAATGACCAATGATGTTGAATGTCTTTTCATGTACTTATTGGTCATTTGGTATATCTTTTTTGGAGAAATGTCTATTTAGATTCTTTGCCATTTTTAATTGGATTATTTGAATATATTCTTTTTTTTACATATATTCATATATAATTATGATTAAACTTGTATAATTCTGAGGTTGTATCACAGACAACATATAAAGAAGTGAAATATGTACTGCCAATCCAGAGTTGTTAGCTTCAGAGATATGCACTATTCCAAAGACGTTGCTACTATTCCTCTGTAGTAAGTGCCTTTGTGTGAGGTTTGCTACATGATTGAATGTATTCTTATCTGTAGTGTTCATACTTCCTGCTGGGGTACTCCTAAATTCAAAAAATTCTCTTTCATTCTCCCTCATGAATCATTGAAATGTCCCACAGGATCCAACAAGCTGTATCTCCAAGTCTGCTTCGCCAGTTTAGAAGCAGTAATACAGCTTCCTGGCAGAGTACATCCCGCTTTTTTATTGGAAACATCTAGTCCTGTGGATAGCATTTATTCTGTCTCCCCTGATCATGGTCTTTGATGCCAATTTATTGATTATCTGTTCTCTTACAAACTAAGGACCACAGCACATTGTTTGCAATTTAGCATTTTGCAGTAGTTTATATATATAGAGAGAGAGAGAGAGAGAGCCCTGGTGGCACAGTGGTTAAGAGCTACGATTGCTAACCAAAAGGTCGGCAGTTTGAATCCACCATTTGCTCGTTGGAAACCCTATGGGGCACTTCTGCTCTGTCCTTTAGAGTTGCTATAAGTTGGAATCAACTCAATGGCAACAGGTTTGATTTTTTGGTTTTGTAAAGGTAGATAGCTAGCTAGCTAGCTAACTAGCTAGCTGCAATTGAGTTGACTGCAATTCACGGAGACCTTATGTACAACAGAACAAAACATTGCCCAGTCCTGCATTATCCTCATGATTGCTGGCATGTTCAAGTCCATCACTGCAGCTATTATGCCAACCCATCTCCTCAAGGGTCTTCTTTGCCCTCACTGGCCATCCACTTCACCAAACATGATGTCCTGCTCCAGCAATTGATCCTTCCTGATGACATGTCCAAAGCAAGCGAAACACACAATAATCTGTTGTAATCCATACTCTTTTTTTTCCTCCCCTACTTTTTAGACTGCTTGATATGCTAGTATGGTTTCTTTGGAAAGTTAGCATGTGATCTCAGTCATCCTAGAGTCTCAGTCTTGAGTGCTAAATCGACCGGTCTTCTGGGCAGTACCTCAAGATCACCTCCCTTTTTGTGGGATATAATTTGGGTTCTTCAGAATGTGTAATAACATTTCTTTTTCTTTTCAGGTTTTCCAGGCAGAAAATCCCTTTGATTTTATGGAAAACATTTCTTTAGAAGGGAAAACAAATTTCTTTGAAAAACGAGTTTCAGAGTATCAGCGTTTTGCGGTTATGGCAGAAACCACAGATAACGTCTTCACCTTGGATGCAGATTTTTAAAACACTGCCTTATCTAAACCTGTCATTTGTATATTTTTTTTTCTACCTAACCTATCTCCTTTAAAGGAATAGGGGTTTGGTCAAAAGGAAATCCAAAACCAAATTTCAATCAAGTTGGATTTATATAAATACACTCTAATTTTTCTGTTTAACAACGAGTATATAACCTAAATGCTTTTGTTTTATCACTAAAATATAAGAGGGCATTGTGTAGTGGTTAAGAGCATGGGGTGAGGGTCAGATGTGAGTTTGAGGTTCTGCACTTACTGCTTTGTAAGACCCATGGCAAATACGTTAATCTCTCAAAACCTCTGTGTACTTATCTTTAAAATGGGTATAATAATAGGTCCTATTTCATAGAGTGGATATGAGGATTAAGGTGTAAAATAAATGCATAGCCTGTTATTACTGTTACTACCACTTCTACTACTAATTATTATTATTTTATTGTTATAAATAGTGTTAATTGCAGTGGTGGTACAATAAAATGTTCCTACCTCCTTAAAGTAATTGTGATATCTAGAATTAGATCTTTGTGTTTTTAATGTTTTGGGGAAGAACACAGGGATTTCCTTAGGAAGATGATGATTCTCATTTACATGAGAATAACTTTTTTGAATTCCTCAGTATGTAATAAAGGGAATTTAGTTCTCAGTTGCTTTGGGAACAACGCTTATGGAGTAGAATCCAGGAGGTTATCATGGTAGTTGACCTGGCAAGCAGAATGATTCTGCTCCCTTGGAAACTAAAAACGTAACTGTCATAGATTGAATGTGTCCCCCCAAAATATGTGTCAACTTGGCTAGGCCATGATTCCCAGTATTGTGTGGTTGACCTCCATTTTGTGATCTGATGAAATTAAGTTCTGTAAATCCTACCCTCTATATGTTAATAAGGCAGGCTTAGTATAGGGGTATTTCTTGAATCACAGCCTTACAAGAGGGTGTGACTTCAGTCATACCCTTAAGTCACATTCTTGCTGGAGTCACACTTTTTATCTTACAAGAGATAAAAGGAGAGAGAAGCAAGTAGAGAGGGAGGAGAGGGTCCCCACTACCACCAAGAAAGAAGAGCTGGAAGCAGAGCACGTCCTTTGGACTTGGGATCCCTGTGATGAGAAACTCCTAGACCCAGGAGAAGATTGATGCCAAGACATGTGGAGATCTCCAAGGAACACTGGTCCCACAGATGTTGAAAAGAGACAAAGACCTTTCCCCAGAGCCGACAGAGAGAAAAATCCTTCCCTTAGACCTGGCACCCTGGATTCGGACTTTTAGCCTCCTAAACTGTGAAAGAATAAATTTGTTAAAACCATCCACTTGTGGTATTTCTGTTATAGCAGCACTAGATAACTAAGACAGAATTTGGTACTGAAATAGTGGGGTGCTGCTCTAACAGATAGCTAAAATATGGAAGTGGTTTTGGAATTGGGTAGTGGGTGGAGGCTGGAAGAGTTTTAAGGTGCCTAACAGTAAAAGCCTAGACTTCCTTGAAGGGACTGCTGGTAGAATCATGGACATCAAAGGCAATTCTGGTGAGGGCTCAGAAGGAGTGAGAAGAGCCATAAAGAAAGTCTCTGTTGTCTTAGGGAATACATATGGCACCAGCAACAGAATGTTGCTAGAAATGTGGATGCTGTACGTGCATCTTGTGAGGCTTTAAAAGAAAATCATGAACATGTTATTGGACCATGGAAGAAGGGTGATGCTTTTTATGCCCTGGCAAAGAACGTGTCTGAATTATGTTCAGGTGTTTGGTGGAGGGTAAAACTTGTAAGTGACAAACTTGGATTTTTAGCTGAGGAGATTTCTAAGCAAGACATTAAAGGGGCTGCGTGATTTCTCCTTGTTGCGTATAATAAAATGCAAGAAAGAGATAGACTTAAAAAATGAACTGTGCAAGATGAACAAAACTTAAAACAGATTTGGAAAATTCTGTTGTACAAACTAAGGACACGTGTCTTAGAATGTTCACCAAGGATGTGGCTACACAACCTTTTATTAAAGATACTAAGCCTGTGACTGATGGATCTAACCAGCTACTACAGCAGAAAACCCATCAGCTTAGACTGAAGGGGACAGAGAAAGAATGAAAGGAGAGAACACCGTCTGCCTCTTGGAATTCTAACAGGAGGGAAACAGGCCAAAGGAGTTACATCTCTTGTCCAAGAAAAGAAAAGGAACATCCCTGTAGCAACCCAGAGATCAGCAAAACTGTTGGAAGGATCACGGGAAGCAGGTCCTTTATGGCTTCAAAGGGTGGGGCCGAGGTCTCCTGGATCTTAAAGGGTGGGGCCCAGCTTCCTGAGTTTCAAAGAGATCTTTGCCAACTCGGTTACAGAGTGTAGGGCTGCCGTTAAGGTGTGCCAGGGGAATGGGGCCACCGTCCAAAGCTGAGGGGGTGGGACTGCCATACCCAAGTGGCAGAAGAACGGGGCCTGCCAAGATCGAGAGTGGGAGGTTGCCACTCAGATGAACTAGGACAGTGGGGCCACCCAAAGCCGAGGAAGCAGAATTGCCATCACAGTATGCCTGGAAGGCAGAGCTGAAACCGAGGGCTGAATACATAAACTATTTTCACCCTGCATTTTCCAAACTTATTTAACACCGTTCTGTTTTCACCTGTTGACATCTCAGGACACAATTTGGAAAAAGCTGGCCCTATGGCCTAGAACCATTTACAGGAGCTCTGGTGGTACAGTGATTAAAGCACTTGGCTGCTAACTGAAAGGTTGGCAGTTCAACCCACCAGCTGTGCTGAAGGAGAAAAATGTGGCAGTCTGCTTCTCTAAAGATTTACAGCCTTAGAAACCCTATGGGAGTAGCTCTACTCTGTTGTATAGGGTCAATATGAGTTGAAATTGACTCAATGGCAATGAGGTTTTTGGGTTTTTTTTCCCCCTGTAGAACCATTTTTTTAAATGGGGTTTTTAGAACCATTTACATGTAGAGGAACGGTTTGTGGTCTAAGAAAGGAAGAAGCTGATAGGGATTATTGAACCATTTCAAATTTGTTTCAAGCTAGGTTGCGTAGTGGTTAAGTGCTACAGTTACTAACCAAAGGGTCGGCAGTTTGAATCTGCCAGGCACTCCTTGGAAACTCTACGGGGCAGTTCTACTCTGTCCTATAGGGTTGCTGTGAATCAGAATCGACTCAACGGCACTGGGTGTTACTCGGTAGTAACTTACCTGTGATTGACTTCAGTGGCTTCTTTGTATGCTTAAAACTCTTTTATACTGTTACAACATACAGTTCTTTTAATGAAACTAGGTGTGCTACAGTAGCGTATGGTGAGGAAGATGGAAGTGTTTCCATAGGAGAATGAGGAAAGGCCAGGAACCAAGATCTTGAGAAGTCTGCCCCCCTTTATCTTTAGGAAGTGTCAAGAGGTAGTTTGAGCCCCCTCAATCAGTGTAGCTTCCCACTCAGTGCAAATGGTATAAAAATTCTGGAAGCTAAAATTTAGAGATTTTCTTTTTGTATAAAGTTTTGCTCCAGTTCATATCTGTCTCTAATTGATTAAAATTGGAGGAGTTCTCAAGTGAATGGAAAAGGAACAGGCTGTAACTTTGTTAGAATATAAACTTGAGGTATTTTGGTCTATGATAATACCATTTATTTGTACAGTGCTTTGAAGTTCGCCAAGTATTTTTACATCATCTCATTTGATCCACACAACAGCCTTATGATTTTTAGAGAGCATCTGTTATTTACAGATGAAAATACCTTGCAGGAGGTAAACACAGAAGATGTGCATTATTTGCGTAAAAATACCATATTCAGGTGAAGATGTCTTCACAGTGAAATACTGGATTTTTAATACACTGACTTACTACATTTGATATTCTATACTCTTTTTCAAGTCTCCAAGTTGCTTATGTTTATTTATTATGTTCAGTGTTATCAACAGGTTGTAGAATCTGTTTTTAATCCTCTTGCAGGTTAAGAAAAAAATTGAGAGTATGTTTACATCTGTGTTTTTCTTTTTACAGCACACATATTTAAATCATTGTTATGGTAGTTAAAGTTAAGTTCATTATTTGGGGATAGAAGTGTAGTTCTATGATGTGTTTATTTAAAATGTTTCATTGTAGACATAAAGTCATGGCCTGGAGGAACTTGGGAAGGCAATTTGGTCTAGGGCTTTCAGACAGGACTGGGTTTTGCTGTTCAGATATATATAATAATTACAGTTATTCTTAAAATATAAGCTTACCCCAATTATGTCTTGATACATGAAATTATTATAGAAGTTTCGTTTTGGAACATGCAAATGTTTCTACTGCTTCTGACATTTTATTTTTCATTTGTTCATGAAAAAATGATTATTGAGAAAAATGTATCAATTTCATATTTAAAGGAAATTATTTAACTGGAATTTTATATCTTACACTTAAATATGCTAGCTAGCATTGCTGTCATGCAATTCCAAAATTTCAGTTGTATATATTAAAATAAGGGTTAAATGTCATTAACTGATTTTTTTGTGTGAAAGTATATATAACACAACTTTTGCCAATTAACATTTTTCACATGTACAATTTAATGACATCAATATACTAATCATGTTGTGCAACCATCACCAATGTGCATTGCCAAATTTCCATCACCATAAACAAAAACTCAATGCTTCCTAAACAATGAATCCTTTCCCCCTCCCTCGTGCCCCTGGAAACCACTCATTAACTTTGATGTCTATACATTTGCCTGTTCTAGCTATTTCATATGAGTGAAATCATACATTTGCCCTTTCGTGATTGACTTACTTCACTCAGCATGTTGTAACATGTATCAGGACTTCACTCCTCTTGTGGCTGAATAATATTCCGTTGTATGTATATACTACATTTTCAAAACCATTCATCTGTTCATGAACATTTAGGTTATTTCCACCTTTTGGTAATTGTGAATAGTATTACAATGAACGTTGCTGTGCACATGCCTGTTTGTGTGGCTCCTTTCAAGGAGTAGAATTACTGGGTCATATTATGGTAGTTCTAGGAGCCTTGGTGGTACAGCGGTTAAGAGCTTAGCTGCTAACCATAAAGGTTGGCAGTTCAAATCCACTAGCCTGTCCTTGGAAACCCTGTGGGGCAGTTCTGTTCTGTCCTATGGTGTAACTGTGAGTTGGAATTGACTTGACGGCAGGGTTTGTTTTTTTTACTAGTTCTGTGCTTAACTTTTTGAAGAACTGCCAAACTGTTTTCCAGAACACTAATGGGTAAGTGTTCTAATTTCTCTACATTGTTGTTAACACTTGTTATTTTATCATAGTGGGGGTGAAGTGGTATATCATTGTGGTTTTGATTTGCATCTTCCTAATGCTGATGATGGTGAGCATCTTTTCATGTGCCTGTTAGCTGTTTGTATTTCTTCTCTGGCAAAATGTCTGTTCAGATCCTTTGCCCTTTATTTGATTAGGTTGTTTGTCTTTTTGTTGTTAAGTGTAGGAGTTCTTTGTATATTTTAGATATTAAACCCTTATCCAATATATGGTTCCCTAAAATTTTCTCCCAATCTGTAGGTTGCCTCTTCAATTTGTTGTTAAAGTCCTTTGTTAAACAAAAGCTTCTGATGTTGTTGAAGTCCAGTTTATCTACTTTGTCTTGTGCTTTTGGTGTCGTATATAAGAATCCGTAGTTAAAAACTAGGTCCCAAAGTGATACCCCTGTATTTTCTTTTAGGAGTTTTATGGTTTTTTGTTCTTACATTTAGCTTTTTGTTCTGTATTGAGTTAATTTTCATCCACTAACTGATTTTTAATGATAAAGAAGACTTCTGATGGGCTTTGTAAAAGCCAAATTATCACTGTGTGCAGTGTTTTTGAACTAAGTTGAGTGAATTGGTAACTGACTCAGGAAACCACCCACAGCAGAAGCTGAATGAGTGGAACGGAAGTGAAACCTGTATGTCTTCCTTTTTCCCACTCTTTAAATGGTCTCCTTCTCTTTAGACAGCTTCATGTTAGAAGGAGATTCTGATATTTCTGAGGTTTTAGGAAGGAAAGGATTTGATCCTCCAAATTCTTGGCTTAATTCTGGTAAAGAAAATATACGTGGAAATGGAAGAGAGATGAATGATTTTTTTCCTACAGATAAAAATATAACAATTCAAAGACTTTCTGATTAAGCCTATAATATTCTTATGCATTTGACTATGTTTAACAAGTATGTTTTGATTTTTCCAAATGTCTAATTATTTAGCCAAGTTATTTAGTATCTAGTGTGTACATAGAAAGCTTTACCAGGTGTAGTGTACCTTAACATTTTTTGCTAAAATATGCGTGGTCAATCAAGCCAACCTTGCATATATAGAATTCAGGGTTTTCTTTCTCCAAAGAAAGAGATCCTTTTTTGTTTTTGTTTAATATGTTGAAATAAACTGTATCATAACTACATCATGTTGTATATGTTCTTTTTGAGTAAGTTCAGGGGCTGCCCTAATCAACCCATTGCCATCGAGTCAGTTCTGACACATAGTGACCCCAAAGGGTTTCCAAGAGTATAAATCTTTATGGAAGCAGACTACCACATCTTTCCCCCACAGAGCCGCTGCTATTATCTATTTGTATGTACAGATAAATACGTACTCGTGATGTTTCTTTGTGGATTGTAAACACGTGAGGGACATTCTCATAGTCAGTAGGAAAAAATTAATATAGAAGCCCCAAATCTAGAACCTAAGAACTTGGCAGTAGAATTCATGACACAAAGGTCATTTCTGCTCTGTGGAGTTATTACTATCAGAGTATTTGAGGAGAATATCTGTTTGTCCTCCCTTCATTTACTTGCCATTTACTTCTGGTAACTGCTGCTCCCATTCCAATTATATGTTTTTCATGAGGCTGCCAATACTAGTAACTTCATCTATCTGGGCACAGAGAGGCATGTAATCCAGGCTGGGCCAGAGTCCTTGCCAAGGGTTTTTCTCATTGAAACTAAAGGAAGAGGAACCTTTTATTCTAATGACAAAGTGAGAGAAAAAGACCTAGTTCTAAACTCTCCTGAGGCCCAAATGTATCCCTACTTGTGCCAGTTAATTATCAGGGCAATAAGTGCCCACTTTTTGCTTAAGATAGTTCAGGTCAGGTCCCTTGATTTGCAACCAAAAGAATCCTAATTAAAACAGAAATTCGTTCCTAGAAGCAAAAAGATAAAGTGACCGAAAACTATCAGGGCATTTGTGTGTGTATCAGTCAGGGGCCCAACTCAATTAGTATAATTCAATGGAGGGTTTGATAAAGGGAGTATTTACAAAGTATTTCAAGTTATAGTCCCCAAAATATGTAATTCGTTTATTCCTTGATTTAACAAATTTTATTTGAGTGGCAACTATGTCCAGACATTATACTACATGAGCAAAATGATTGTCCCTGCTTTGGTCTGATGGGATATAATCAAAGAATCACACACATGAGTATATAATTATAAACTATATGAGGTGTTTAAAACACCTGGTTTTTTGAGAGTTAACACAGAGGCTCCTAACATTGTCTAGAGTCATGTTTATCAACCCCATCAGAGCTGGATTAGTAACTATCCACTCAGGAAAACAAACTTCTCTAGATAAGGGATTTTAATAAAAGGAACTATGAACATAGGTGGTAGAGAAGAAGAGACACCAAAGAGAACTCAGAAATTAGTTACAAGAAACCATTAACAGCCCTAGGGAATGGACAATGGGAATAAGTAATGTTAGCAGAGTCCAGAAGTTGGGGCAATCTGGCAGGAATGACAATCATAGGGAAGACACAGCTGCTGCTGCCAGGGGGCCAAAGGGAATTGTGGGGGAGAGGCAAGCAGAAACATTCTGGCTTTTGCCCATTGCTACCCTGTAATCTGTTGATATACCCCCATTGACCCCAAGCTACCTAGAACTCAGGTGGCAAGGGAGCCTGGGAGATGCAGTTCCTTGTGATAGAAAGCCAGGTAGGGGAAAAGCAAGGAATGGATCTGAGAACAAACAGGCTATTGCCCAGCACAAGACTTGGTGCCTCCTTTCTTAACAAATATTCTGTAATATCCATTTTGTCATCCTGAAATGAAATTCATAGATATATGTTATATTCATAAGTTACGTTTAACTTGCCTATGCATATAATTTCAAAAGGATGAGTGTATTTCCTTAATTGTAATATTAAGAAATATATGCGTTTCAATATGTAAATGCTTGTATACAACTTTATTATTGTTAGGTGCTAAGGAGTCGGTTCCGACTCATAGTGACCCTGTGTACAATAAAATGAAACACTGCCCCGTCCCTTACCATCCTCACCATGTTTTCTGTGTTTGAGCCCATTGTTGCAACCACTGTGTCAATCCATCTAGTTGAGGATCTTCCTCTTTTTCGCTGACTCTTTAACTTACAAAGGATGATGTCCTTCTTCAGGGACTGGTCCCTCGTGATAACATGTCCAAAGTACGTGAGACAAAGTCTGGAAAGTTTTACTCCATCTGCATCATTAAGGTCAACTCCACTTTGAGGAGGCAACTCTTCCCCAGTACTGTTTTGAGTGCCTTCCTGCCTGCGGGGCTCACCTTCTGGCACTATATCAGACAATGTTCCGCTGCTATTCGTAAGGTTTTCACTGATCGATTTCTTCAGATGTAGACTGCTAGGTCCTTCTTCCTAGTTTGTCTTAGTCCGGAAGCTTCACTGAAATCTGTCCATCATGGGTGACCCTGCTGCTGTTTGAAATACTGGTAGCGTAGCTTCCAGCATCACAGCAACACGCAAGCTGCCACAGTATGACAAACTGACAGACTCGTGGTGGTACACAACTTTACTGGAATATTTAATGAAGTAGTCTGATACTTGCTCTCACAAGTAGAATTACAATGAATGGGACAGCTATAATGTAGACTTTCAGTCGTGCTGTACTGGCAACTGAAATAAGAGTAGCATTGTTTTTGGTGACACTATTTTCTAAAATGCTGAATGTGATGAGTATTTTTGTTGATACTCAGTACCAAGCCTGCCTTTTAAACATTTCCCTATATTGCAGTCTAGAAGTCTGCAAACTATCCTCTCCAGACCCCTTGCCAGCACGGTTCCAGTTTAGATTCTACTATTGAGAAGCATACACAAGAGTTTTGGAAGGCAGAAGAGAAAAAGCCACTAGTCTCCAGCAGCAGCTATGAACAGACTCAACGTTTTGGCAAAGATGAAAGCAAGAGTGTGAGAAAGTAAGGCTCCTAATGGGGGTAAAGGATCAAAAGCACAGGTGAATGAGAGGTATTGACCAGAGGTCAAAGTGAAGATTAGGAGGGACAGGTATAAAAAAAAAAAAAAAAATAGTTGAGTTCTAAGTCTCAAAAAAGTAGGGTTATTACAAGAGTGGAGGACCGATGGTATGAAGGTAACAAAGAGGTGGGATCAAAGAGGTCCCCCAACCCTGCTTTCCTTTATGTAGCTGGAGGTCCAACAGTTTATGTGAAAATAAAAGCTTCATTTGAGAGGGCTGCATGGGAAGAAGGGTTCCCAGAGGAATGCCCCTTTTCAGACAACATAAGGTGGTAGAGGGATGAAGGAGCAGATTGATTTTGGAGAAGCGGTCACTGAGGACCAGTGCAAAGATTTGGAAGGGAGGACACACGGAGCATTATGGGAACAATGATGAGGTAAGCATAGATGTATGGAGTGGTGCTGACTTACTAAAACTGGCTGAGTCGAGGTGTGGTGGGAGGGGCAGTGAAGAACCATTCTGAGATGGAAAAACAGGTGTTCTTTCTGTTTCGTGTTTTATGTAACCTTTCTTGGTGACTTGTTTAGGCAGGATAACTCTCATTGTACATTTGGGCTTTCTGTACCCTGCGCCAACTCCCACTACCACATCTTCTGCTCTCTGTTTATTTTTCAGGGTTAGGATGTTTAGACATCATGAACAACCAGGGAGTAAGAAGCATTCTCCAGTTTACCTGAGAACAGGACTGTGTTTTTGATATTCCCTTAACATTAATGATGGTGTCCAAGCTGTGTTCTGAGATAAAAATGTGTGCTTCAGTGTATGTTGAAAATTGTTGTTGTTAGGGGCTGTCGAGTTGATTTCGACTCATAGCAATCCCCATGTAACAGAGTAGAACTACCCCATGGAGTTTCCCAGGCTGTAATCTTTACGGGAGCAGATTGCCAGGTCTTTCTCCCATGGAGCTGCTAGATGGGTTCGGGTGTCAACTTTTTGGTTAGTAGCTGAGCATTTAACTGTTGTGCCACCAGGGCTCCTTCAAAAATTACTTCTCTGTAAAATAATAAATATGTGTGTATACTTCACAGCCGTGGTGATGCAGTGGTTAAGAGCTCAGCTGCTAACTAAAAGGTTGGCAGTTCAAGTCTACCAGCTGCTCCTTGGAAACCCTATGGGGGCAGTTCTACTCTGTCCTATGGGGTCACTATGAGTTGGGATCAATTTGAAGACAATGGGTTTTTGGTTTTACTTCACAGTGAACAAAGACGTTGCAGTCATAATTACGATCATTTCAGTAGTTCATTAATTTTCTGAGGAATTGCTGTGTGATCATAGTAACATTATTGATAAGGGAGCAGAGGCTCAGAGAAGTTGCTTGCTAAAGGCCACACAGCTAGAAAATGTCAGAGGCAGGATTCCAACCCAGTTGTCAAGGCTCTAGATCCCATCATCTTTTCACTGAGTACACCTCACTTTCCCAGAGTGTGGCATTCTTACTGTTGGTGGCATTCAAGCAGATTTTCGGTAGGATGTGATTCCCTTGATGTCCATACCCTCCATAACACAATCCACAGGCAGGTGCCAATTTAGAGCTTCCTCTGTATTCCACAAGATCCTGCCCCAAGGTTTGCTGAGAATTGTGTGGGAGGATTGCTTCATGGAGGGAATGGAGAGGGTCTGTCTGCTGGGGCCTGCCTGTAGTGGCAGTAACTGGTGTTTTCGGATGTCAGAACTATATGGGTAGCTGACACTAGTTTCCTAATCACATTCAGGAAATAAAACTCTTTGGAAATGTTTCTTTAAGTAAAAAGTGATCCAATTTAAATAAAAGTATGAGGTAGAACTCAGAAAGACAAATCCTGACAGTGTTGCATATGACAAATTTTGGAAACCTTAGACCATATATAAAATGTCAAAACTTAAATGTTAAAAGCTGTCCAGGTTGGAGTTTCCTAAGAAGTTCTGCCTAGACTCAGGATAAGAAAATGGTGGCAAATAAAGACAAGCTTGCCTCAGATGGTTTAAATTCCAGAACATAAGGCAGCACCTGCCTCTAATTTCTGCCTTCTGCTGGTTTAGATCTTCGAGTTCAAAGCCTACGATTTCAGAGGACTTGGACTGTCCTTCACACAGTTCTAAAAGGGTCAGAGTCTAAGCAGCTGAAGGCAGCATCAGATACAACCAGCCTTCATATCTCTGAATAAAAATCTATTCCAAGCATATCTTCCTGTATGTGGCAAAAATTAATCATCTACTCATTGCCAGGGACTCAGCTTTGTCAATGGGTTATAAAAGTTTAACACAAAGTTTTTTTCCCTTTCAGATTTTTTCCCTGGCTCCTGCCTTCTTTACTAGCTAGCCCTTACTCATCTTTTGAAAGGGTCCCTTTCTCTGTGTACTCATAGCTCTCTATACTTGCCACCATTGGGGCATACATCTTTCTGTATCGAAATTGTAACTGAGCCACTTTAAGATTGGGACCATGCTCTTTACATTTGTGTTGTCATGAGTGGCATGTAGTAGATGCTCAACAAGTATTTCCTAAACGAATGAATGAATGAGATGACACTCATAATTAGTTGAATCATGCTGTCATGCAATCAGAATAAGCCGGTAGCTAGAAACCATCATTTACTGAGCACATATGTCCCACATGTTTTATATATATTATCCCATTTAATGCTTATAACAGTACTATTGGGAAGTTATTTTTCTCTTCTTTTCTCCACAAATGGAACCCTGGTAGCACAGTGTCTAAAGCGCTTGGCTGCTAACCAAAAGGTCAGCAGTTTGAACCCACCAGCCGTACTTCGAAAGGTACACCAGTCTACTTCTGTAAAGATTTACAGCCTTGAAAACTGTATGGGGCAGTTCTGCTCTGTCTTATAGGGTCACTATGAGTCATGGCAGTGGATTTGGATTTTATTTGGTCCCCCCACAGATATTTATTGAGTGCCTCCTAAGTGTCAGGCACTGTGCTAGGTGCTGAAGATAAAACTATGAACAAGACAGACATGACATATACCCTCATAGGGCATAGAGGGTGGTGGTGTTAGTTACCTTTAAGTCAGTTCAAACTCATAGCTACCTTATGTGCAACAAAAAAATATTGCCTAATCCTGCTCCATCCTCAGAACCATTGATATGTTCGAGCCCATTGTTGGAGCTATTGTGTTAATCCATCTCACCGAGCTTTCCCTCTTTTTTGCTGACCCTCTACCAAACACAGTATTCTTTTCTAGCAGTTGGTCTTTCCTGATGATGTGCTCAAGCCTCGCCATCCTTGCTTATAAGGAGCATTCTGGTTATACGTCCTTCAAGACTGACTTGTTTGTTCTTCTGGCAGTCCATGGTATATTCGATATTCTTTGCCAACACCACAATTGGAATGCGTCAGTTTTTCAGTAGACATATAATAAGCAAGTAAATAAAATATTATTTCCCTGTTTTCTAGATGTTTCTCTGAAAGGTCATACTCCTGGCCTAAACTGACACAGGTAGAGCCAGAATTCTAACACCCAGTTCTGCTTGATACCAAAGCTCACACTTTCCCAAGAATCCCCCAATCAAGACATCACTGCAGCTCTGATGGGTAGAGTCCCAGACCCAAGGGCAGTGGGTCCCCATGCACCTCAAAGGGCTGCATGGCCAGGGTGGGGGTGGTGAGAGCCAGCAGCTGCAGGTGTGGCTCAGACTCTAGAAGAGAAGCCAGTGGAGGTGAGATCCCTACACTGTTGCATCCTGCTAGCAGCTGGCAGGCAGCTCTTGTTGCAGTCAGTGGGGGGTTTGGTGGGCAGGGCTAAAGGGAGAATTCAGGAAAGCTAATTTTTTAATTCCATCTAATCCTCCAAAAGGGAAGAATAGCTTCAGCATCTTGCCAGCTGCTACCAAGGTAGCGCTCAGAGACAGCAGCAGCCCTCACTTGATCTGCAAGGACCCTCGAAGAAGCCAAAGGAGGCTGCTGTGGGCACCTGCCTTACCTGGGGCTGGGTGAAGCCAAAGAGGATCTGGGGGAGGCACCGTGCCAAGACCCCTTCTGAGCCAAACAGGCCAGAACTGTGTCCTGGCTGCCCCTTTGGCCGCCTGTTCACTGTCTCCTGCCTTTGACTTCTTGTGAGCGGCAGGTGCTCCAGATGATGAAAATGTTTAGCCAAAGGTCCCTTTTCTTGACTTCCTCATGGTGGAGCCCTTGAGCCGTTAGTTTCTCAGCTCAGAGGCTGCACCTTCATTGTGAGACTAGGAGGTAGATTTTAAGGGATTCTGTTTCCATTTGACCTTTGGCTGCTTGGCATTAGCTGGGCACCCCGACACTTCGAAGAAATTCATGATCAGCACTGGCCTTTTAGAACTGCAAACTCCCTGCAGGAGCGCTTGGGGAATTTCAACTGTGGCTGGTGGTATAGAGATGAAAGTCTAGTGACAGTTTCACAGGGAAGCCCTGTACTTTGGAGCACAACTGAAAGAGGAAGAATCTCCTTTCATAAACAGATGTGGAGCAGTTACAAAACAACTGACAAAACCACACATCCGTGTGAGGTATCTAGAGGTCTGGACTAATCACAGAGTCACCTGTGACCCTGGTATTTGCTTATTCATGAGAGTGGGAGGGGGGAGGGGAAGGTCTGAAATGGCAGAAAGTTGGCGCTTACCCTCTGGCCCATTCTGAGAGGAGCTGGGATGGACAGTGACATATTAGCTCTTGCCTCTTGTACCAGAAAGGATCACATGAATTCCTTTGGCCCTGGATACCTGAATTCCTATCCATCTCTGTCTGAGGAGGGCGATATCTATGGGCAGGACAAAATGGGGTATTTTCACAATCAGTTCAGGGGAGCAGGTTTCCTGGAAGCTGCCTACCAGCCTACCAGTCGCTGTGTAGTTGATTCAAACTCTAATGTTACATCCCATAAAACCTAAATCTGTCATGATCCATAGAAAGTATATCTATATGTGGCGGCTGCTACTGTGAGGTACAAAAGAGCACAGGCTTTAGAACCCAACTGCTTGAGTTAAAATCCTGGCTCTATTGCTTACCAGCTGGATGACTTTGATCCATTGCTTAACTTCTTTGTGCTTCAAGTTCATTATCTGTGAAACTGGAAATAACAATGGTATTGCAATCAGTGGTGGATTTGGTGAACATGTTAGACTTCTTGTGTTGTATAAATATGTAAACACTTAAAAGAGACTAACTCACTAAACTCAGTGCCGTTGAGTCGACTACGACTCATAGCGACCCTATAGGACAGAGTAGAACTGTTCCATAGAGTTTCCAAGGAGCGCCTGGCGGATTTGAACTGCCGATCCTTTGGTTAGCAGCCGTAGCATTTAACCACTACACCACCAGAGTTTCCAAAATAGACTAAAAATAATTGAAGCTATTATCTCAAATCTTCTTTTTAGCATTAAAATCCAACTACTTAGAACCTTTCATTAGCTCAGAAAGGCCTTAATGTCAATAGTTTCTCTAAGGCGAAGCTATTGACTTTGCTACATCACCTTTAACAATTTCATCATTTATATATTTTCATTTCCATATTGCAAACCAGTTGTTCAAATTTTTAGCATAACTTTTTAAGTGTTCCTAGTATCTAGAGTTTCAGTCTCCTGGGAAATATTTTTTTATGTTTCCTTAACAAATAAGAGAGCTTGACTCTGTCTACAGCATTAGGCATAAGTGAAATTCAGTTTGTCTTAATTATTTGTACAGATTTAACAAGGCTTGTTACTGTTATCATGAACATTTGTTTTCAAGACTAAGTAACAAAAAACAAGCCCTGATAATGAATAATTCCCATCTAGTTCTACAAGTAGCAAAGTCAAGTAGCCTTAGTGCCGCAATACATCACTGCTATAAGAAGAACCCTCAGTCCAGTAGATCTCATCCTAGTGTTCCCTCAACTGGATTGAAAGCTTGATGGTCCAGAATTGCTGCCCCTATGTCCTTAGGGCCCCTTCTTACACCAGGGAGAAGTCAGGCTGATTATCATTTGCAGTGGGGAGCTCAATCTGGGCTAAGGCCAGGCGACTGGGCTTCAGGCACAGTTGGGTATACTAGAAAACTGGTGTAGTGGCTCAACTGAAGTTTATTTTGCATGGGTCAGGAGACTCTCCTTGGAGAGAATCAACCCTGGGGGAAAAAGAAGACAGACCTGATGGGTTTCACCCAAGGGGTGGGATAGGACAGAGATTCTGAATATAGCATGGAGGTCATTACATAAACCTTCCCAGGTAGAACAAGGGTTGAAGGCAGAGCTTGAAAGAGTGGTTTCACAAAACCTTGTCCAAGTTGGGATACAAACCACACAGAGGGTAACACAAAGAGGAGAGGGCCATTCCCACTCAGTCAACTTTGTGATTAACTGGTGCCTGACACAGCAGTATGGAGTAGTAGAAGGGCTAGTTGGGTCCAATTTTTTTTGTATTATAAACATATGCTATGTGTGTGTGTGTATATATATATATATACGCACACAAACACACAAATAATATACATATAAATTGTATATATATGTGTGTATGTATATATATATGTATATCCCAGAAGAACGAATAAATCTGTAAGAAGTACAACATGTGTGTGCGATACATAATGTTAAAATAAATGTCATATTAAGCCAATAATAGAAATTGAAGTTTATTTAATATATGATTTGTAAATTGGGGTAACATTTCAACTATTGTTGTTAGGTGCTGTTGAGTCAGTTCTGACTCATAGAGACCCCATGCACAACAGAATGAAACACTGCCTGGTCCTGTGCCAGCGTCACAATTGATGCTATGTTTCAGGCTATTGTTGCAGCCACTCTGTCAATGCATTTCACTGGAGATTTTCCTTTTTTTCGCTGACCCTCTGCTTTACCAGGAATGATGTCCTCCTCCAGAGACCAATCCCTCCTAATTACGTGTTCAAAGTAAGCGAGACAAAGTTTTGCCATCCTTGCTTCTAAGGAGCATTCTGGCTGTACTTCTTCGAAGATAGATTTGTTTGTTCTTCTAGCAATCCATGGTATATTCAATATTCTTCACCAACACTATAATTCAAAGGCATTGATTCTTTTTTGGTCTTCCTTATTCATCGTCCAGCTTTTGCATGCATATGAGGCAGTTGAAAATATCATGGCTTGGGTCAGGGGCCCCTTAGTCCTCAAAGTGACATCGTTGTTTTTTTTTTTTTAACACTTTAAAGAGGTCTTTTGCAGCAGACTTGCCAAATGCATTTTGGCTCCTGCTTGCATGGGCATTGATTGTGGATCCATGTGAAATGAAATCCTTCACAACTTCAGTATTTTCTGTGTTTATCATGATGTTGCTTATTGGTGTAGTTGTGAGGATTTTGGGTTTTTTTATGTTGAAGTGTAATCCATACTGAAGGCTGTAGTCTTTGTTCTTCCTCAGTGTTTCAAGTCCTCTTTGCTTTCAGCAGGCAAGATTGCTGCATATGGCAGGCCGTTAATGAGTCTTCTTCCGATTCTGATGCCATGTTCATCTTCATATAGTCTAGCTTCTCATAGTCTAAATGTTCTGAAGATGAGAAAATCTCCAGAGACACTTATTCCACATCTTATCTGCATTGTTATGGAAACAGGGGCCAGAACAGTGTTTATATAATAACAATTTACCCTAAAACACAGCTTCCAGCCAGATCCTGGAGTTCCTGTTTCTCCAAGCTGACTGTACACAGATAATTATTCAAAAGAGCCCAATGCCTAAGGCAAAACGATCTCCACTAAGCTACTTACTAGGCTATTGTTTGACTTAAAGGTGACTTTAAGAAACCAGTTTCTTTAAGGTTCAAGGCTGAATAAGACACTTAAGGGCAAATGGCCTGAGTGAATCACCCCAACTCCACAGACCATAGAAATCTAAATTCCAGGGGAATTAAAACAGTTTCTCAATAACTTTATATATAGCCGTGATTTTTCTCTGAGACAAATTGTGTCAGAGGGTACAGAATTCTGAAGCTACCAGACCTTTTTCCTTCTTTTAAATAATTGTTGTTAGGTGCTGTTGAGTTGGTTCCAACTCATACTGACCCCATGCATAACAAAGAAACAATGCCTGGTCCTGTGCCATGCTTACAATTGTTGATGTGTTTGAGCCCATTGTGGCAGCCACTGTGCCAGTCCAACTCGTTGAGGAAGCTCTTGTTCGCTGACCTTCTAACCAAGCATGATATCCTTCTCCAGGAACTGGTCCCTCTTGATAACATGTCCAAAGTAAGGGAGAGGAAGTCTTGCCATCCTCACTTCCAAGGAGTATTCTGCCGTACTTCTTCCAAGACAGATTTACTCATTCTTCTGGCAGTCCATGGTATATTCAATATTCTTTGCCAACACCATAATTCAAATGCATCAATTCTTCTTTGGTCTTCCATCTTCATTGTCCAGCATTCACATGCAGAGGAGGTGATTAACAATACCATGGCTTGGGTCAGGTCCACCTTAGTCCTCAAGCGATAGGGTCTTTTGTAGCAGATTTGTCCAATGCAATACAGGCATATCTCAGAGATATTATGGGCTTGGTTCTGGACCACCACAATAAAGTAAATATTGCAATAAAGAGAGTCACATGAATTTTTTGGTTTCCCAGTGGATATAAAAGTTATGTTTACACTCTACTGTAGTCTGTTAAGTGTGAAATGGCATTATGTCTAAAAAAAAAAAGTATATACCTTAATTAAAAAAAATCTTTATTGCTAAAAAATGCTAGTCATCATCTGAGACTTTAGCGAGTTGTAATCTTTTCGCTGGTGGAGGGTTTTGCCTTGATGTCGATAGCTGCTGACTGAGCAGGGTGCTGGTTGCTGAAGGATGGGGTGGCTATGGCAATTTCTTAAAATAAAACAACGATGAAATATGCCACGTCGATTGACTCTTCACGAAAGATTTCTCTGTAGCATGCGATGCTGTTTGACAGCATTTTACCCACAGTAGAACTTCTTTCAAAATTGAAGTCAATCCTCTCAAACCTGACCACTGCTTTATCAACTAAGTTCATGTAATATTCTAAATCCTTTGTTGTCATTTCAAGAAACCACTTTCTTTGCTCATCCATAAGAAGCAACTGCTCATCTGTTAAAGTTTTATCATGAGATTGCAGCAATTCAGCCACATCTTCAGGCTCCACTTCTAATTCTAGTTCTCTTGCTGTTTCTACATCTGCAGCTACTTCCTCCACTGAAGTCTTGACCCCTTCAAAATCATCCATGAGGGCTGGAATCAACTTCTTCCAAACTCCTGTTAATGTTGATATTTTGGGTGTGGTTTGTAGTGCCCGAAAACAATTACAACAGTAATATCAAAGATCACTGATCATAGATCACCATAACAGATATAAAAATAATGAAAAACTTTGAAATATTAGGAGAATTTCCACAGTGTGACACAGACACACAAAACTGAGCAGTTGCTGTTGGAAAAATGGCGCCAATAGACATGCTTGATGCAGGGTTGCCGCAAACCTTCAATTTGTGAAAAATGCACTATCTGTGAAGTGCGATAAAGCTAAGCTCAATAAAATGAGGTATGCTTGTATGTTGTTTGATTTCTTGACTGCTGCTTCCGTGGGTGTTGACAGTGGATCCAAGTAAAATGAAATCGTTGACAATGTCAACATTTTCACAGTTCATCATGATGTAGCTTTTTGATCCAGTTGTGAGGATTTTTGTTTCCTTTAAGGTGTAATCCATACTGAAGGCTGCAGTCTTTGATCTTCCTCAGTAAGTGCTTCAAATCCTCTTCACTTTCAGCAATAATAGAGATGTTCATATAGGAAATTTTCATTTTATTAAAACCTTAGTACATTCTAGAACATTTTCTGCGGCATTGTTGTTGTGTGCTGTCGAGTTGATTCCAACTCATAGCTACCCTATGGGACAGGGTAGAACTGCAACATAGGGTTTCCAAGGAGTGGCTGGTGGATTCAAACTGCTGACCTTTTGGTTAGCAGCCTGAGCTCTTAACCACTGTGTAACCCAGACTCTGTGGTCAGGCCAGACCCACCTTAAAAAACAAAACAAAACCAGTTGCCATGGAGTTCATTCTGACCCATGTGGACCCCATGTGTTTCAGAGTAGAACTATGCCCCATAGTTTTCAATGGCTGTGATCTTCCAGAAGTAGATTATCAGGTGTTTCTTCCCAGGCACCTCAAACTACCAACCTTTTAGCTAGTAGCCGAGTGCTTAACTATTTGGCCACTCAGGAAGTCCAGGCCCACCTCACAGCTGCATTATTCTCAGGATAAAAAAAAAAAAACACCTACTAATCTAGTGCCATTTGCATGTTCATTTCACAGAGAAGGAAGCAAAGGTCCAGAAAAGCCGATACTTTTGTCCCAGGTCCGACAGCTCATTGAAAGGTAGTGCAGGAAGTAAAACTAGATGATTAGTTTTAACTTTAAATTCTGCTTTCTAACTTGATTTTCAAAACTTTCAGCCTCAGACCGGCCATGGGCAAAATGAGGTCAAATGAATCAATTATAAGGCATCCCTACAATGTGGGTCCTTTCTCCTCTCGCCATACTTTAAACCCTCTCGGGTATGAATTTTAAAACTTGTTCAGAGTAAGATGTAAAGGACTGATAGCCTCTTTGAGTGTTACTGTCTTCCAGAGATTTTTGCTTTTACATCAGTGTGGTAAACTTCGTGTAGAATTTATTGCATCAAGCAACTGATACAAATTAAAAAAAATCTTTTTAAAATTTTTTATCTTTTCCATGACCACTGCAATCACAGTATCCTAGGAGTTATCTGCCCTATCTGCACATTGCTTCTTAGCATGCCCCTTTCTCCTCTTTCTTTCTTTAGCTTCCTCCTCTGTCACCTATTTGAGGGAGAATGGCCTATATCAGTAGTTCTTAAAGTGTGGTACCTGGACCAGTAGAGTCAGCATTACCTGGGAAGTTTTATTTTTTTTCTTTTTGCTACCGAGTCAGTTCTGACTCATGGCAACCCTAGGTGTTACAGAGTAGAACTGCTCCATAGGGCTTTCTTGGCTGTAATCTTTATGGAAGCAGTTTGTCAGGACTTTCTTCTGCAGTACTGCTGGGTGGATTTGAATCCCTAACCTTTATGTTACTAGGAAACTTGTTAGAAATGCAAATTCTCATGCCCTGCCCCAGACCTGCGGAGTCAGAAATGCTGGGCTGCGTCCCACCAATCTGTGGTTTAACAAGTCCCCCAGGTGATTCCGATGCACAGTAATGCTTGAGAACCATTGGACTATGGAATGGCATAAACTCTGTAATTTATTCCTGCCCAAGGAAGTTAGAGTATTAGCTAAATAGCAGCAGGAAATACGGCAACAGCAATATAACCAAAAAGATGCACATAGAATGCCAAATCTGTCTTAGCTTGGCATTTGGGCAAGGGCTGCTTCCTGGGCTGTTGCCCTGACCTCCATCTGCCCCTTTAGCACTCTCTTTGGACTCCATCCAACTCACTATTTAGCCCCCTTCTTCTCCCCTTTCCTTCATGCACCCTGACTCTTTCTCAGGCTGAGGCAGACACCAAATCCCTCAATTTGGCAATACTGTTTTCTAGGTAGCTCCCTCCTGCCTGTGACCTCCCTACCATCCTCTCTCTGAGATCTTGGAAGCTCATCTTGAACATTTTTCTGTCTTTCTTGCAAGCTCATGGAAATAATTGCATGCCAGCTTCCCATCACTAGGGGGTGGTTCCTTTGTGTCTTCACTTTCTTTGGGCATCTTAGGACATTTTCTTCATCCAGTCCTCAGATGGCACCTAGCTTATCTGCCTAATTCATTTGTCCCAGGGTCCTTTTACTACTGATCTCATTCCAATCAAAATGAAAATATGTGGGGACCTTTGTGAGTTATAAAAAAAAGGATGGGCTCAAATGGCCTGTTTAAGAAGGCCAGCTCTTCAACTGGCCACCAGGTGGAATATTTGTCACCTTTGAGACATACAGCAGCAAGACTCTGTCAAAGGCTGCTCCTGCTACCAGAGGCAAAGACGTGTGAGGAGAGGAGCTGGGATGGTGACCCTCGGACATCATAGTGCACAGATTTATCTTCAGCCTCAATCTCTTCGTGGGAGTGAAAATATTTCCAACTTTTTGTTATATATGCAACCCTGATTGTTTATTACTGTAAGGCTGTGTTGTCAAAGCTTGAATGTTAGTTCACCAGCTTCAGAAGCACTTAGGGGTGCTTATTAGCAGATTCCTCAGAGATAAAAGGTAGTGCAGGCCACACTCCAGGGAAACTCCCATTACATTGGATCAGGGATGTGACCTGGTAAGGGTGTTACAATCCCACCCTAATCCTCTTTAACATAAAATTACAATCACAAAATGGAGGACAACAACAGAATACTGGGAATCATGGACTAACCAAGTTAATACATACATTTTTGGGGGCACACAATTCCATCCATGACGGGGGACTAGTCCTGTTTCCAACTTTTCCTCTTATTCATCACCAGGATCCCAAAGCAGTACTGGTATGCCCAGTGTCTTACACGTTCCCTTATGACAACAGTTCTTCCAGTGTCTGCCTCACTTTTTCTTTAGATGGACTCAAAAATAGTTGGGGGAAGGGGCAGGTACATGCACATACCTACACACAAACATTCCTTGGGTACCAACTTGTATAAATAAACACCCACAGGAGACCCCAGCTTACAAGTTTTTCAAAGAGCCAGATGCCATGTCCCAGTCTGGAGTGAACTAGGGCATCCAGGTATGTAAGTATACACTGGGGACACGGATCTTATGAAAGTCCTTTGAGGCAGGAACATGAAGACCCTGACTTTAGGTTTCCAGCCCATTGTCCGATGATGTAGCCAGGACTCCAGTAGCCACAGAGGTCTACCTCCTTCCTATACTTCATCTTTGCAGTTAAAAATAGCTGGTACTTCTCTACAAACTCAGTTCTACCCTACAAGGTTGGCAATGGAGATTTGATCACAGAGGGCATCTTTGGAACCACTTGTGGGCCAATCTTTGGGGTGCTATAGAAGAGATAACTTTTGTAAATAGTTTTGTGGCTACCAGAGAGACTCTGAGAGAGACTTTTCAAAATGTTAAAGAAAAGATATTTTAAAATATAATTTTCAGAATTCCATCTTATAGCTAAATGCTTTGAAGTGAGTGTCTCTCACTCACAGGATGTTTTCCAGCTTGATGTATTTTAAACTTGATTCTTTCTCTCTAAATTGATGAGAAGAATCATATTATCACAGACTGGCCTAATAAACTAGAAAGCAGCCTGCCTATCAGGAAGCTGATGTCTGAGAGAACCCTAAGCAGAGACCAGCTTGGCTGCCCAACGTGTCCATAGGGATCTAGACAGAGGTTTTATTATCCTAGTGAGCTCTGCTGATGTTTTTCCTGTTGAATCTAAAAAGAGGATTAATGCTCTCCCTGAAAGTTTAGTCTCTGTTAATACCAGGAGATGAAGAATGAAGAGACTCCAAAATGGATGTAATTGGGGCCTCAATATCCAAAGACCCTAATACAATGTCTATCAGATACCACAATGAGTGTAAGACCCATCTCCCATATGCAGAATTTATAAAGGAAATTTTGCAGGCCCTTTCTGTAATGCCTGGGCCACTGGCCATGTTAAGCATATGAATAGGAGTCAGGAAAGAGGAGAGAATGTGGGATGAATTTCTTTGGAGAGAAATATTGTCCCATTGTGAGCCCCACCACCCCTTAAGGGTGAGAGAGGTAAAGAGCTACCTGTGTCTCAAGACTAGTAGTGGAGTTTCCATGGGGCCTCTTGGAGAGCTTGACACGTGCTCCCTGCAATTAAGGAACACAGGAGATGGGGGTCTGACTCATAACTGAGAAGACTCTAGTCCTGTGGCAACAGAATTGAGGTATATGTAACTGGATGGCCTTGGAAGAATTCCCAAACAGCAGATTTGGCCCAGGCAGGAGGAGGAGCTGGCCTGGACCAGTCTGAGTCCCAACCAAGAGGACATTAGCCAGAGGAAGAGCATGTGTGGAGTGAACCCCCAGAAAAGCAGAAGCTGAGGGGGTCTAAGAGCTCCCACACAAAGGAAAACCAGCATCACCCACATCATGGGATTGCAGCTGGAGTATCCCCTAAATCTGCAGAAGACCCCACCAAAGAAAGAGCTTTAAACATCTGCCAGTCCAGAGAGTACAAATGTAGCTGAGGTAAGTACCAGTTTCGGAAAGCTATTTCCTGTGCATTACTACACGTCTGCTCCCCTGCTCTGACCCAGACAGGCTGGAGCAGGGGGAGGGGTAGAGAGGAAGCTAAGAAGTGCCCCCAGCGAACAGCATCTTTGTAAAAATTACACAAAGCCTATGAATATGAATGGTGGCACTCTGCCCCTTTACTGGAGTTGTTCAGTGCCCAACTTACACGATTGTAAGCAATGACCCTAAGACAAAACCCACCACATTGCTTTTTGCCACTGCAAAAAAATAGTTCTGAACTGGAGAAGACAAGTGTATTTAATGCTAAATCAGTTTGAAGTTTTGATTAATATCTTGGACTGGACATTCAGATTACTCAGTTGATCTGTGTTTGCAATTTATGGACTCTAGGATAGTCTATAACCCAAGAAAGAACAGAAAAGGCCATGATACCTACCATGTTTTCATCCAGGGGCAAGAAGAAATTATGCTTATTGAATTAATTTTAAAAAGTTAGTGGGAGACAAAAATAAATTTGCCTTTTGACTATGACTCAATTTGTGCTTGTCAACATATGAGGGAGGAAGAACAGAGTGACTCTGAGTTAGTTGGCTGGACTGACTGAGCTTACCTTATAAGGTAACATGAAGACCCTGTCTTCAGGGTAACAATTTTCTATATTGGAAAAAAGAGCAAACAGGTTTAATTTGTATACTGGGACTTCTTTAAATTGAAGAGTCATAAACAATCAAGGAGGACTCCAGAGAGAACAAGGAAGGAAAATAAAGTTAAACCCCTGGAAAGAGTCCCTTTGATGTTGCTGGGAGAGTAAAGACGAAGTTCTCTAGAGAATGGAATTATGACACTAACATGACAATGATAGATCATGGCTCAAGGTCACCATCTTCAGTGCAGGAACTAGTGGATTGATATAGGAAGGGCATCCAGTTTGGTACAGGACTTTGGGGAAAATCTGAAAAGAGGACTTAACCCCACAGTTCCTTTGCAACTGGAAACTTTGTAAGTAGTGGGTATGTAGCTAACCTACTTAAAAAGAGTCCTCACCTAAGACACCAATATTAAGACCAAGTGCTTGGTTGGGTCTACAGGGTTCACTCCCAGGACTGATTTACCATATCTGAAGGGATTCTATAATGCTCCAGTCTTCAGAAACAACAAAAAGAATTAGCTGAAAGCAAAAATATTACTATGGGTGGATGAAATACAGTCTGCTAAAATAATATTTGTATGCAGTATACATGTGCTTGGCTGTTATCCATAAGATCGGTTGTTTGAAACCACCAGGGTCTCCACAGGAGAAAGATGTGGCAGTCTGCTTCCATAGAGATTTACAGCCTTGGAAACTCTGTGGGATTGCTATGAGTCAGAATTGACTTGACAGCAGTAGGTTTTATGTATACATACATACACACATTATAGGTGTGTTCTTGCTTAAATTCGAATTTCTTCTCAAGATTTTGGCAAACTCTTCTACCTGTAAGTGGTTAATTTCAAATATGATTCTAGTCCATTTTTGCCAGATCCTGTGCTTCTGCTCCTGGCCTGTCCTGGCCTGTGTTCACTGGTAGAGTTTCACATTGATCCTTACCTCTTAGACTCCTGAATATTCTCAATACCATCACAAGTATTTGCCACCACGCTATAGTGCATTCTTATTCAGCCATTCTGTCTTGCCTTCTCTTGGTCTCTAGAATTTCCCAAGCAGGGCTTACTTTTGCTCATATTTTCTTCCACATTTTACCTTCTGCATGGCCTCTAAAGATTTTTTCTTAGACTCCTGCTCACAATCACCAAATCTTCAGACCCTTGTAGGGATGCTCTTCTCTAGTAGAGTCCTGCCTTGGTCACATGATTACGAGGTCAGTGTCTGGTCTCATTTTCCAACTTGTTTTGGTCCCACTTACCTCCTTGACTGCAGTGGGTTGTACTGTCCAACTCACTGAAGTCTAACCTCTCAGACAGTCCTGGCCTCACACTGGCTATACCCTTGCTACTCCGAGTGTGGTCTTCAGATCAGCATTATAGACATCACCAAGGAGTTCGTTAGAAATGCAGAATCTCAAACCATACAAAATCTACCAAATAGGAATCTGCGTTCTTATTCCTACCCTTCTGGTTATATTTCTACAGTTTATTCTGATTGTCTTCTCCCATCAGTTGATGGCTTAGTCATCTAGTGTTACTATAACAGAAATACCACAAGTGGATGGTTTTAACAAAGAGAAATTTATTTTCTCTTGTTTTTTTTTAGTAGGCTAGAAGTTCAAATTCAGAGCATGAACTCCAGGGGAAGCCTTTCTTGCTCTATCGGCTCTGGAGGAAGGTCCTTGTCCTCCTGGACTTCCCCTGGACTAGGAGCTTCTCCGTGCAGGAACCCTGGGTCCAAAGGATGCTCTCTGCTTCCGGCACTGCTTTCTTGGTAGTATGAGATCCCTGACTCTCTACTTGCTTCTCTTTCCTTTTATCTCTTGTAAGATAAAAGGTGGTGCAGGTCACACCCTGGGGAAACTTTCTTTACATTGGATCAGGGATGTGACCTGAGCAAGAGTGTGACATTCCACCCTAATCCTCTTTAACCACAGGCAGAGATTATGATTTATGACACATAGGAAAATCACAAAGTGGAGGACAACCACACAATACTGGGAATCATGGCCTAACCAAGTAGACACATATTTTTGGGGGACACAGTTTAATTCATGACAGTTAGTATGTTTTTGTTCTCTAGAAACAGAGTCATACAGAAAGAAAAATAGGAAACAGAAATATGAGTCTTGCTAAAAAAGGAAGTCAGTTTTAATAGGGAAACTCTGAAGGAAATACTGGAACCACTTACTCCAACACTATTTGTAAATTGGTTTCTTTTTTATTTGCTGATTAAAAAAAACACCAAAGTATTCACAGTATTTTTGGCCTTCAGGAGCTAAATTTTTATGAATTAATCAGATAGAGACAGTCTCAAATAAACTTGGTTCTGTTATTCTAGGTGGTAAATTTCTTTGCCATTCTGTATAAAGTAGCATGGTAAGGGTCCTCTTGCAAGTCAAATTATTTAATTAAAAGAACCTATTTTTACCCATGTGATACATAACCTTGCCATGATTTTGTCCCCCTTAAGGACCATGAAGTAGGTTTTAGATAATTATGAGAAATCATAAAACATGATCTGTATAGAATATAGTAATGGTTCATAAATTACAGTTGTTAGTTCAGATATAACTCAAAATAAACCTGAGAGTTTTAAGTTCTGTTCCTGCCAGTCTTAGTTACCTTGTGATGCTATAACAGAAATACCACAAGTGGGTGGCTTCACCAAACAGAAATTTATTTTCTCACTATTTAGGAGGCTAGTTGTCCGAATTCAGGGTGCTGTTTCTAGGGGAAGACTTTCTCTCTCTGTTGGCTCTGGAGAAATGTCCTTGTCTCTTCTGTGCTTCTGCTCCAGGGTGATCTTCATGTGCCTTGGCATCTGTCCTCCTCTATCTATGCTCTGCTCCCTTGTTTAATCTCTTTTATATCTCAAAAGAGCCCTGGTGTTGCAGTGGTTGAAGCACTCAGTTGCGTACCAAAAAGTTCTGCAGTTTGAACCAACTAGGGGCTCCAAGGGAGAAAGATGTGGCAGCCTGCTTTCGTAAAGATTTACAGCCTTGGAAACTCTATGGGGCAGTTCTACTCTCACCTATAGGGTCACTATGACTCAGAATCAACTGAAATACAGTGCGTTTGGTTGGGGTTTTAGTTATATCTCAAAAGTGATTGACTCAATATATACCCTATGCTAATCCTTCCTCATTTCTCATTAACGCAGCAAAGACAACCCATTCCCAAATGGGATTTTAACCACAGGCATAAACAACGGTTAGGATTTACAGCACATATTTTGGGGGGACTCAATTCAATCCATAACACAGCCAAAAGGCAAATTCTCTGTTCTAACATTCTAAAAGCCACATTATAATTCCTAATTCCTGGTGTGTGAAACACCAGTTGTCTGTCTTCCCTTGTATAGTGGTTAAAATAAAGTTGAAACGCATGACAAAGCTCTGTTTATTCTTTAGTTCTACACCCTCAGCATACTGATTCTATTATCTTTGGTAGGAAAAAATATCTTTGGATGGAGCATTAAGAAGATTTTCCCTCTTGCCCCCAAACAGACCCTTAATTTATTATATTTTTCTGTTTCCCTTTATAAACCTTCTCCCTGGGTCCTCAGAACCAGCCACGTGCTCTCTATGACTGATGGAAATTATGTTCATGACTAGAAAAATACCTTTATTATTTTTTTACATTCTGTAAATAATCCCATCCTCCTAGTGGTGGGTTACTTGTATTATTCTGTTGGAGAAGTTGTGTTGAATGAGTGTAGCCGACAAGGTAAACTGTTTCCCCTCCTTCCATCACATCCTGGGTCTGTGAGTTCCTGATAAGGCATCCTGTGTAGCAGTCCAAGGCCACTTCACTGCTCCTTTGCCCGAGGCTGCTTCACTGCCCAAATCCGTTTGGACATGCGTAATAAGCAGCAAATCTGTGCTTAGGTGAACTTCATGCTTCATACCACCCCCCCCCCCCAAAATCCACACCACTTAGTCACCATACTGTAGTAGGGGATGCACCTACTGCATCCCCCACTGTCTTAGGCTGTTGAATCCCAAGATCGGCAGGCAAGACCTCAGGTAAACTGCTAGCTCAAGTCTCGAGAACCGGAGGTCGGATGAACAGGAGCCAGCTGCAGGATCCAGCATGAGCAAAAGCCCATGAGCTTTGCTAGAATGACCACTTATATTCGATGCAGTCCACACGCCCAAGGAAACTCCCTTTCAACTGATTGGCTACAAATAGCAGATCCCATCGTGGAGGTGATCACATTATATCAAATCATTAAAGTGATCACGACATCATATGACTGCCAAACCACTGAGAATCATGGCCCAGGCAAGTTGCCAGACAGCCTTAACCACCAGATGCACACATATTAATTAGTTCCTGGAATTGCCCGCCTTGTCTCAGAAGCTTCATGAATTATACATAACTTCCCTATCCTGAACCCTATAACTGCCCTAGAATCCTCAATCTCAGGGAGCCTGAGTTTAGACTTAGTCTCTGAGCTCCTTGCTTGACTGGCTTGCAGTAAGGTGTACTTTCTCTTTCTCAAAGCCTGGTGTCTCTCAACTGATTCTGGGGGTCACACACAGCAGAACCCACCCTCATTGGGTTTCATGAGGAAACATGACCTTAGGGAGACCATGGTCATTTAGAAGAAACCAAATGTGGAGTTGGGGTCTGGATTGAACATCCCAGTGTATATGAGTGCCTGTATCTCATGGGAAGTCTATTTCAGAAGCCTTCCATCAGTAACCTTCGTCAGTCTCTTAGAAAAAGCTGTGGTATCTACTGGTCCTGTAGGCTTTAGACTTCCATCATGGTTAGGGATTGAGTGTGGATACAATGGTGCTTCTTTCCTACCTTCTTTGGACGTAACATAATACACTGGGAAAAAGGGTTTGGGTCAAATACCTGGCTGGGGTTCCCAGCTCCACCACTTTTACGTGACACTGGGGAAACTATTCAGCCTCTGTGCCTTAATTTCTTCATTTGTTAAACGGGATAACAGTACCCGCATTGCAGGGCTGGTGAAAAAATTAAATGAGATGATATGTGTAAAAAAAGTCCTTTTGACTTTTCTTGACTCTCCATCTCTCTGTTAGAACAATACCTGGCATTACTAAGAACTGATTAGCATTAGTTCTCCTTTTTCTTTTCATCTGTGTCCCACACCCCTTTTGTTGGCTCATGAATATTTTAAAACAGCAGATGGTAGTAGAGCACCATCGTAGCTCTCCATATTTGTATCTTCTAGGATTGGTGTTCTCCAATTCCATCTTTGGACCACCTTCTTTCTCTTCTATCACCACATACTTGTCTCAGAGTGATTTCATGCATTTCCATGGCATTAACTATGAACTGGAGCCCTGGTGACACAGTGGTTAAGTGACACGGCTGCTAACCAAAAGGTTGGTAGTTCAAATCCACCAGCTGCTCCTTAGAAACCCTATGCAGCAGTCCTGTTCTGTCTTCTAGATTCGCTATGGATCGGAATCAACATGACGGCAACAGATTTTTTTGATTTAGCTATTAACCATATGTCAGTGACTCCCAGATTCACTTCCTTTCACCTAAACTCCAGACCCACATTTCCAGCTACTCACAAGATAACATACAGACACAAATGCTATTCAAATCAAACTCATTATCTTTCCTCTCACTTATAACATTATATTGAAATTATTTTTAGAAGTGTATTGATCTTTTTTTTTTTTCTATGATCTGCTTGAGGGCAGAGATTGTTTCTTACTTTTGAACCCTTAGTACTCACAACAGATTTTGTTTGTCTGAAAAATGTTTTACAGTACAAGTTTTGAAAGATATTTTTTGTTGGCTGTAGAGTTCTGGATTGAGAGTATTATTATTATTTTTTTTTTTCCTTCCTTTCAGTACTTTCAAGATTTCATTTCATTGTCTTTTGGCATGCAGAGTTTCTGACAAGAAGTCTCTCTTTTTCAGTATGTAATGTGTCCTTTTACTCTGGCTGATGTCAAGAATTTCTTTATCTTTGATTTACAGAAGTTTGAATATGATGTGTCTATGAGCTTTCATTCGGTTGGGGAGTGTCTATCTTGCTTGGAGTTCTTGAGTCTCTTGGATTTATGGTTTGATGCTTTTCATTATTTTTGGAAAAATCTCAGTCATTCTCTCTCCAAATATTTCTTATGCCTCATTCTCTTTTATCTTTCTGAATTTCTAATTACATGTATATTGTTTTTATTGTTGTTAAGTGCCGTTGAGTATGTTAGACCATTGATATTGCCACACAGCTTTTGGATGCTTTGTTCTGTTTGTTTCACACTTTTTCTTTGTGTTTGTTTCACTCTGTTCCAATTTAGATAATTGTTACTGACTTACTTTCAACTTCGCGTTTGTTTCCTTGACTGTGCCAAGCCTACTGATGAACCTGTCAAAGGCATTCTTTATTACTGTATGTGTGTGTTACTTCCAAGCATTTCCTTTTGACTTTTTCTTATAGTTTCCAGCTCTCTGCTGAAATATTCCATTTTTTTATGCATACTATCCTACCTTTCCATTAGAACTTTTAGCATATTAATTATAATTATTTGAAATTCCTTGTCTCATAATTCTAACCCCTGGATCATCTCTTAGTTTGGTTCTGTTAATTACTTCATCTCTTGACAGTGTTCCCTCCCCACCCCCCCCCAGCTTTTTTCTGTGTCTCGTAAGTTTCAGTTGAACGCTGGCCATTGTGTGTAGAACAGTAGAGCAAGTTAATTTGTATTTATTCCAGGAAATGGGCATGACTTTTCGTGTGTGTGTCTGTGTGTGTCTGTGTGTCTGTGTGTGAAAGAAAGCTAGAGAGTCTAGTCAGGAGTTGAGCTGGGTTTGGATTTTGCTGTTGCTATGCTTATGTTCTGTATACCACCAAAGTCAAATCCCTGTGGTGTTAATTTTGCTAGGGTGGGGACTGTGGTGCCAGAGAATTTCCCTGTTCCACCTTCAGATTTTTGTTTCCTTGTGTGTCTTTTCCACAGAGGTGTCTCTCTCTATGTTCTTGCTCCCTAATTATAGAGTCCTGTTGTTTCTTACTCAGTGCTTGCTAGTCAGTCTGGCGGTGGAAGTCAGAGGTTGTTCCATGTTGTCCTGGCCTAGCCCTAGTCTTAGGTCCTCTGTGCCTGGGTCAAGGGGGGGTGAGTCTCCTGGTCATTCTGCTCCTCCTCCCTATGCAAGCCAAACTCTGTCTTGTATCTTTGACAGATCTTATAACGGGGAGAGTTTCCTGTTTCCCTCAGTGATAACCAGCTGCTGTTGAGCCAATTCTGACTCATAACAACACCATGTGTGTCACAGAGAATGGTGTTTGTCATGGATTGAATTATGTCCCCCCCCCCCCAAAAAAAAGTGTGTATCAACTTGGTTAGGCCATGATTCCCAGTATTGTGTGGCTGTTCTCCATTTTACGATTGTAATTTTATGTTGAGAGTATTAGGATGGGATTGCAACACCACTCTTACTCAGGTCACCTACCTGATCAAATGTAAAGGGAGGTTCCCTGGGGTATGGCCTGCACCATCTTTTATCCCTCAAGAGATAAAAGGAAAGGGAACCAAGCAGAGAGTTGGGGACCTCATACCACCAAGAAAGAAACACTGGGAGCAGGGTGCACCCTTTAGACTTGGGGTTCCTGCACAGAGAAGCTCCTATTCCAGGGAAAGGTTGATGTGAAAGACTTTTCTCCAGAGCTGACAGAGAGAGAAAGCCTTCCCCTGGAGCTGAGGCCCTGAATTTGGACTTCTGGCCTACTAGACTGTGAGAAAATAAATTTCTGTTTGTTAAAGCCAGCCACTTGTGGCTATTTCTGTTATAGCAGCACTAGATGACTAAGACAGTGTTACATAGGCTGATTTTTCAGAAGTACAGGCAATCCCTGGATTATGAATGAGTTCCATTCCTACCTTTGAGTCTAATTTGTATGCAAGCTGGAACAGTTAGGTATGGTTCATATCTAAATTAGTGAAATGTTTGTCTTAATATATTATAGTGTACTTTTCCATGCATAAAAAAACATTAAAGGAACACTTCCAGATACACTAAAACATCTTTAACGTAATAATACAGTAATAATAATGTTTTGATGACCGTTGCAAAGGCGCACCCATTTGTTATTATGAACCATTGTATGTACTTCAAATTTTTATGTAGTGGGCTTTATGGGGGTTGTTTCCTAACTATGGGTTGTATGTAAGTCTACCATTCGTAAGCCAGGGACTGCCTGTAGATCACCAGGTCTTTCTTCCAAAGAACGTCTGGGTTGAGTTAAACCTCCAATCTTTTGGTGGGCAGCTGAGTGCTAACCAATAGACTATGACAAAGGTGTTTGAATGTCATTCCTGTGATTATGTTATGTTACTGACTCAGTCTTGCTAGCAGACTCACTCCAGAAATTTTCTCCCTTGCTGACTTAAAAAAGTAACTGGCCATATTAGGAGGTCCATGTGGCAAGGAATTGAGGGCAGTGTCTAGGAGCTGAGGGTGGTCTTTACTCAACAGCCAGAAGGACGCTTGAACCCTTAGTCTTATAGCCAGGAGGAAATAAATTTTGCTAACAACTTGAGTGAGCTTAGAAGCAGACCCTTCTCTAGTTGAGCCTCAAGACAAGAACATAGCCTAGCTTACATCTTGATTGAAGCCTTGCAGAGGACCCACGTAAGCTATGTCCAAACCCCTGACCTACAGAAACTATGAGATAATAAATACATGTTTTAAGCTGCTCAATTTGTGGTAATTTGTTATGCAGCAATAGAAATCTAATTCACTACATGATAAATACTTTACAGATATTATCTTATTTGATTTTCATAACAGACATAAGAGGTTTGATGTTATTATTATTCCTGTTTTTATAGATGAGTAGTCTGAAGTTCAGAGAAGTTGAGAAACTTTCCCAGAGTTGTATAACAGGTAATGGTTAGGGGTTTGAAGTCAAGTTTCCAACTCTAGGTTAAGACCAGATGCTTGGTCAAAGATTGTGAATAAGTGTTTGATTTTGGAAGCACAGTGCCAAACTTTCAGAAAGCTTGTGTAAGTTTACAATTATACCAACAATGAACAAGGGTATCAGTTTCTTAACATTTTTGCCCTACTGGTTATTTGTCTTAAAAATGATAAAATTTACAACTAGACAAAAATTGAATCTCACAGTTAAAAAAAAATTGATTTTCCTTGAACATGTCCTTAGATTTTTGTTTCCTACCTATATTTCCTCTTCCATGCATTCTCTGTTTATGGATAGTACCTTGTTGGAGTATTATGGTGAGAAAGGGGAGATAATGAGGGAAGCACCTCCAGTTTTTGTCTTCTTGAGTTAAGTTCTCTGTATAGCAGAGGTTCAGCATGGGAACTGTCCATGGTGGTTCCTTGCAGAAACCACTGGTTATATTTTATATTAGAACTTTCCAGTATTAGACATGGTGCTGACTTCCTAGATCTCTGTCTCATTCTTTCTCTACCCACGTGTTTATGAATTAGGAAGATGTTACCAAAAAACTTGTTGCCATAAAGTCAATTCTGACTCATAGCAACCCTATAGGACAAAGTAGAACTGCCCCATAGGGTTTCCAAGGGGAGGCTGGTAGATTCAAACTACCTTTTGGTTAGCAGCAGAGCTCTTAACCACTGCACCACCAGGATTCGAGGGAGTTGTTAAGGGAAGAGCATATATTTCTACCTAACTTGTCCCTCTACTTATCATATTTGATGTTTGGAAATAGCAATATGTTTATCACATGATAAAACAATAAAAGAATGCTCTTTTATGAACCAGATTGTGGGATATCTACTACACATCCAAAATATTTGTCCTTTAGATTAAGTGACTTTTATTGTTAATCTTTGAATCCCAGGAATATAGTAAGGCAAAAGAACTATAGTTACAAGCCCACTTTGCTCAAATTCCAGTGTCTATTGGACACTTTATTTTTTTAGTTGTGCTTTAGTTGAAGGTTTACAGAGCAAATTAGTTTCTCTTTAAACAATTAATACTTATATTGTGTGGTGACATTGTTTGCCAACCCCCACTACATGTTAACATTCTCCTCTTCTCAACTTTGAGTTCCCCATTATCAGCTTTCCTGTCCGCTCCTGCCTTCTTGTCCTTGCCTCTGGGTTGTTGTGCCCATTTATTATCTTTTTGTTTTATGCACCTTTCTAATCTTTGGCTGAATGGTGAATCTCAGGAGTGCCTTCAGTACTGGGCTAAGAGGGTGTCGGGGGGTCATACCCTCAGGGTTTCTCCAGTCTCTGTCAGACCAGTAAATCTGGTCTTTTTTTGTGAGTTAGAATTTTGTTCTATATTTTTCTCCACATCTGTCCAGGACCCTCTATTGTGATCCCTGTCAGTAGTTGGTGGTGGTAGCTGGGCACCATCTAGTTGTGCTTGACTCAGTCTGGAGGAGGCTGTGGTAGTTGTGGTCTGTTAGCCCTTTGGACTAATCTTTCCCTTGTGTCTTTGGTTTTCTTCATTCTCTCTTGCTCCATATGGGGTGGGGCCAGTGGAGTATCTTAGGTGGCCACTTAACAAGCTTTTAAGACCCCAGATGCTACTCACCAAAGTAAGATGTAGAACATTTTCTTTATAAACTACTGCAGTAAATTAATTAATTTTGTGTGTGGCCTTTCTAGCCATGGTCTTATAACTCCCACCCAGGTGACTGGGTAGGATTAGGTGATAGGGTAATTTTGGCCCACCAAAGGAATTGGTCAGTTTTGCCTTAAAAGAGAGACCCAGCAGCAGGAGATGGCGCTGTGGGCTTCCTGGCCCATGGAGAGGGAAAGTTGAGTGCCTTTGAGCATGGGCTGAGGCACAGGGAGAGGCGTGCCTGTCAACATGGCTGGGAAGAGACTGTCCTGATGGAAGAACTGTATCCTGAGTGTTCTGGAGCCTGAATTGTAACAGTTACTTCCCTAATCAACCCCATAATTGTGAGTATGGTCTGTGAGTTCTACGTGGCCATTGCAATGAATCATTGAACCCAGCAGAGAAGTAAGAGTGCTGTGTGAAGGATGGTTAGTGTCAGAGTTGGTAAAGATGGTGGAGAAAGGAGGCTTGTCTGGTTTCCACCTCATGGGAGTCATCCTTGCACTGTTGATCTTGGTTCTCCTTCTACCTTGTGGGGTTGGAGGAGGTCAGACACCTCCCCCAAGTTGTTTTTATAATTATGTTATATACCAATTGAGCCAGATGTCCCTTGAGACCATATCTATTGACCACCTTTTATGGAACAAAAGGAACAACCTCACTGTGGTAGATTATATTACTGTTCATGCATAATTTTGGTGCCCCTCTCTATGTGCCCCTGTTGATGGGAGGTTTATACATCCCTGCTTTGTGACTTACTTTGGCCAGTCATATGTGAGAACTGACATAGGCTACTTCTGACAGAAGTGGTTCTGACTAGCATGTGGTTCACAATGCTGCAATGACTGGTAATGTTTCTGATAAAGGCTGCTCCATCAGCCTGAGTCCCAGAATGAAAATTACATGGAACAGCAAAACAATGGACCCCTCATTGAACAAGTAGCATGAGAGAGAAACAATTATTTGTTACAACCGCATGTTGTAAACCACTGAGGGGCTTAGAGCCATTTAGTGCCAAAGCAGAATCTAGCCTATTCTGACTGATACACTCATCCACTCCCTTTTGCTACTGCAAAATCCACTAGGGGAGAGGTAGCCATAAAATAAAAATTTAGTGGTGATAAAGTGTACTCTGTGTTTGATTTAATACAGACCATGTGGATTACAAAACTCTCAACCTTCTCCTTTTCTCTCCTGTTGGCTAGAGTCAACCCTCTTTCCCATGCTGAGATAATCCAGAGAGCACTTTATACACAGTTCGTGGGCTGCCTGGAAGACACTTGTGGGAGCTCAGCTTGCCAAGGAAGAGATGGTGGAGGTAGCTGTGGGAATCCCAGTCACTATATACAAACTTTTCTTTTAAAAAACAAGAGTTGCCCAAATTCAAAATGATGAGTCTAATTGCACTCAGTATTAACCTAAAATTAAAGTAAGTCCCTGTTTTCTTTTCTGTTGTGTTTACTTTGTTAATAATGGAATATTTAGATCTTATATTGAATTCCCCTGGAAATAGATTCTGAGGCAGAGTTGTGTGAAGAAGGGTTTCGGGGTAAGGAAGTCCTTCATAGTTGTCCCACATTGAGGCAAAGTGCTCTGGCATTTGTAAACCTGTATCAACCAGTCATGACTGTGGGCAAAACTGTAGGGAAGGCAATTCCCTGTGGCTAAGGAGACTCTTTAGTGAAGGACACAGCTGTGAGTTGTCAGCAGCAGATATTCCCAGCAGCTGGACAACAGGTGTATTGGCCCTGAGGAGGGGATCTGGGTGGAGTACCATAGAATCCACTGTAGTCAACTCTTACGCCACTCAGAATTAACTTGGCTCTTACAGTAAGTTTGCTTCACAGCTTTCACAGGATTCTGGTTGATCTTGTATTGTAGGCAGAGACAATAAGTGGGGCCACTCCTACTTCAAATGCTTGGTCTCCTGGACCCAAATATTCTAGCTATTGTGGACATAGCTCTGCATAATGGCCATTGATTTAGGATGTCACCCCATCCTTTCAGTTTATAATCTTCAAATTGGTGCCTCAGCTGTGTCTTTAAGAGGCCATTCTGCTGTTATCAGGCTGGTGGTTTCTAGTGGTGTGAAATAGGATGGATCAATGGATCCCATGGTCTTGTTCCCATCACTTCCTTTATTCGTTATAGAGTGAGTCCCTCATTCTGAGGTGATGATATTGTGTGGCATTTCTTGGAGGTAGATCAAACAATGTATCTTTGGGTGGTAGTGCTGGGGGAAGGCCCTGAAGGCAGGAAAGGCAAACTCATGTTCAAACTACATGTTAACTTTAGTTAAGATAAATTGCTGCTCTTTTTAGGCAGAATAGCCAGTTGGTTTCCTTGAGGGATGGTGTCATATCAGGGGGCTTAGCTCTGTTGCTAGCAGGTTGGACATTCAGCAGTAGCAGTAAGTAGATAAGCTTTGGTCAATGGAAGTCCATGGTGTTGGGTTCATACATGACGTCCATCCTTGTCACCATGGTTCTCATTCATGAGTCCATTGTGCTAGCACTGGGGTGGGTAAACTTAGAGGCTGACTGATGCCAACTGGGCAATAATTCTATATAATTGGCTGCTTAATGTGTCTTCCATTGTGGATAATTTCTGGCAGGTGTTAACATGTCATACATTGATATTTTTGCCCACTCCCATCAGTCTATCCATATGCCTCTTTCCTAGATCTTCTTGTCTCTGATCTTCCAATCTTTCTCTTTCCAGGCCCGTGATCAACCAGCCATGCTATTTGCCACTGCCTACAAGTCTGTTTATATTCTTACCTTGGGCTACTTCTTTCTCCATGCAAAGTGGATGATGAGGTGTACTGCCTTGAACTCTGCTCACTGGGAGGATTTCCATGTCTTTTGGAGCCACACTAAGTGGTGTTACAAATCAATATTAAGTTCACATCAACATACCAAGTCAACCCATTCATGAATGAAGATCAGCCCATTTTCTCCTCTTTCAGCTGGTCATAAGCCTCCCTTCCCACATGTAGCCATGGTGTAATATGCGATAGGGAAATTCTGGGCCTTCTGCCAGTACTCATTACTTGTATGTTCTGACCCTGTTTGTACCTGATCCTGGGTATACCACTTCTAACTTATGGTATATTGCTACTCTTTGAAAGAACCTACCCCATGATGGGCGGCTCTGGCCACATTGTCACTTGCTGTTTCATGCTCCATCTCTACTAAGATGAGATGTTTATCTCTCTTAAGGCCCAGTAGCATGGTAGAACTGCTTTTGAATAGTGCATGGTTCTCTGCTGCGGATAGCACAGTCTTGCTCAAAAAAACCTTAGGGGTCTATGTTGTGGTTCTCCTATTAAGGCTTGACATTAAACATTTCACAGCACCTTTTCCCACCACAAATACTTCAAGTACCATGGGGTCTACTGGATAACATGGTTCAAGCAGCAGGACTATTTGTCCCTCAGCCTGAATCTGTGCAGAGTCTTTTCTCACTCAGGGCCCCGCTTAAAGTTGGCAGCATTCTGTACCACCCAGTAAATGGGTTGGTACAGTAATCCCAAATGTGGAATATGCTGCATCCAGAACCTAAAAAGGTCTGGTAGTAAACACAAGACCAAATGTGCTTATTTCTTAGTGGTGGTAAGTGTGATGCAAAGTTTCATTCTCTGTTTTGGAGAGGATGTCCCAGCATTCCCTGAACTAGTCTAGAAAGTTTGTTGATATGGTGGTCCCCACTGTATCTCTAGGTTTTATCTTCTACCTGTGGAGTGCCTATGTCTTACCATGCTCCAATGTCAATTGTGATGATCATTATGACATTGATATTTTGTTGTTGTTTGCCATCAAGTCGATTCTGACTCATAGCAACCCTATATGACATGGTGGAACTGCCCCATAATGTTTCCTAGGGTATAATCTTTATGGGAGCAGATTGCCAGGTCTTTTCTCCCATGGAAATGCTGGTAGATTCAAACTGCTGACCTTTCAGTTAGTGGATGAGCACTCAAACATTGTGTCACTAGGTCTCCTCTGGTGACATTGATATAGTGGTCCACATTGATGTTCTTTAGAATGTCTAGATAGTCTGAGGGCCTTTGGGTTACAGTATGTGGGGAGGTGGGGGGTGAATTAATGTATACCTGGGGTAAGACCATAAATATGTAGGGTTTTTCTGTCCCATGTGAATGTGAACTGCTTCTCATTCTCCTTCCTGATTAGGAATGAAAAATGTGTTTGCCAGATCAATGGCCACATATCACATGTTGGAGTCCCATAGAGAATGACCTGGTGAATTACTACGGAACGTACTTGCTGCAGTGTTGCAGGGTCCTTCCTCATAAGGACTAACCTCTACTTCAGTCATTGGATTCTGGGTCTGAGAAATGGCTCATGTCTGGGAACTGGGTAAAGGATTGTGACTTTTTATTTGGGCAGATACCAAATGATTATTTGGGCAGATCCCTTGATTTCTGGAAATGCTGGTGGTGTAGTAGTTAAGTGGTAAGGCTGCTAACCAAAAGGAAGGCAGTTTGAATCCACCAGGTGCTCCTTGGAAACTCTATGGGGCAGTTCTACTCTGTCCTATAGGGTCGTTATGAGTCATAATCAACTCTACGGCAATGGGTTTGGTTTTTGGGCCCTTGATTTCTTTTGATTGTTTAAATTAAGCAGTACCTCTGTTGACTGCCCATCTATTTTTCCTCTAGGAACACTGTGTTCTATTAACCATCACCATATCTATCTGAAGATGCACTCTACTACACACACACCCAAATGTCGTTCCAGTCTTATTGCTCATTTGTTAATTTTGTCCACCTTGCTTCTGACAGTTCCTGGCAGTACATATCAGCCATATCCCAGTTCCTTCAGCATATAATCGCTCTGCATCCGTTGCAGGTCTAACATGTTCCTAGTCAGGTTGTGCTGAGATATGATCCTTGCTATTGGTATGGTTGCCAGGAGGGATAGTGGAGGTAGATACTGAGGGGAACAAGCATTGTCTTACAAAGCACCTGCTTAATTTGAGGACTTTGATCCCAAATAAGGGGGTTTTCAAGCAAGGGTATTCACTATCTTCTAATAAAGGTGGAGTAAGCCACTTCTGCAGGTCCAGAATACGTACACATATACCAGTCAGGGTCCTAGCAGGAAACAGAACATACTCACAAAAGGCATAATTGAAGAGTTTACTAGATTTCTTACAAATTAAGGAAAATAAGAATGGAAAGTCATTACCACCTCTATTCTTGAAGGGACAATGAGAGGGAGCTATTCCTGGAACCTGGAGGGAGCTGTTGGAATACTTATTTGAACCTCTCTCTCTTACTCCCCTCCAGTCTCCATCTGGTGCATCCCAGAAGCCAGAAGGCAAGGCAGCCCAGGAAATGCATCTGTAGACGCCAGCCCCAGGACACAAAGCAGGGTGGAAAATGGTGGAAAGCGGGTCTAAAGGGCCAACAGAGACTATGCTACACACACACTACTTCCTCTAGCCTCTGTACATGCTGTTACCTCTGCCTGAAATGCTCACCTGACTGCATCTTCTTTTCCTTCTGCCTTGTGTCCACATGAAAAACTCACCCTCCTCCATCAAGGCTCATGTCCAGCCTTATCCCTTTCAATTAGAATTGTAACCTGTGCTTATCTCAACGATAGCATTGTAATTGTTCATTTATCTGTCTCCCTAACTAAAACAGGAGCTCAACGAGATCAGGAGCTGGGCCTTCTGTATCTTTCTATTCCTAGAGCCAAGCACAGTGCTTTGCAACTAGTAGGTACTCAATAAGTGTCTATTGATGAATACCTTTTTTTTCCTGAAAGAGAAAGCTCCTCTTTTGCTTCTTTTGATTGTAAACTGGGAAAGGTTAATTATTTAAGAGGACCAATACTCTCTTGATTTTATTCAATCTTGTCCAGTTTTTAGAATCCTCTGCTATTTAGAGAAAAAAGTCACATACCTAGTATCTCATCACTAGTGATAGCTGAGAAGTGGGTAGAACCCAGGCCATCTGCCTCCTGATCTGTTGCTCTTTCTTCTAGTCACTTGACTTAACCCAAATGAAAGTAAGTGCATTAAGTGGCTCTGTGGTGATGGCTCACGCAATTTTAACAGGTGGCAATCCGAGGAAAGATTTTAAATTAATGAGGTTAGATGCCTAGTTGAAGAAAGTGAACAACAAAAAAGTTTATTATTTTCAGAGCTTTGCTGAGTCAGTAATAGTTGAATTCTAAGACATGGAACATCTAGTCAGGTGGACCAGCTTTTTTTCTTTTAAAATGAGAGCATATGTTTGCTGACTAGTTTGTAAGCTGTTTGAGAGCAGGGACCAAGTCTCCTTGACATTCGTTTTCTGTCAGCTTCAGACAGATATGTCAGAAATGGCCTGTTATACAAAACAACTGGATGAGGTATTGTTCCCAAGACATATGCTTTACTTAACTACATACTATGAATGTAATGGCCCCCAGTAATTTGATGTCCAGCATCTGTTTCCTCTCCTTCTGACAAAAGCTTCTAGAATTTCCTTTGAGAAACTACCACTCTAACTCAGAGTTTTGTGGTTTGGATGAGATTGACTTCAAACCACAAGTCTAGGAGTGGACCCTGACTGGCTAATTAGCATATCACATTATTTTGACCACATGGATTAGTTCAGAGGATGAGTCAATGATGTGTAATGATACACTCACCAATCCTGTGAAGGAGGCTCTTACTCTTTTCTTTCTGGACATGGAGGAGAGAATGTAGTTGCTAGCACTGCTGGGCCATCTGTAACCACATAGGAGCAGAGGTTGGAACCAACATTGAGAGAATAGAGACAGGAAATAGAGTGGGTGGAGATCATGTCCTGGTGACACCATTTGAATTCTAGATCAAGTTGCACCTGAAGCGACATTACGCTTTACACGGCTGCTCACTAAAATGAGCCACTACATTCTCTAGTTTTTTCTTAAGCCAGTTTGAGTTGTACTTACTCCCATGACTGGCACATTGAGGGAAGCAGCATTTGTGGCTGAGAAGGAGAATTTCCGCTGGCTTTTCATGGTTTTTTTTTTTTTTTTCACGGTTAAGCAGTAGAGTGAGGTTAGTTCCAGGCGAATGGCTGGGGCGTGGATAAGGTTGCATAGCAGAATAACCTGGGGAGCTTTTCAAATCATACTTGCCCTCCTTCTGCACCAAAATCCATTCTGGAATTGCTTGGGGTGTGTGTGTGTGTGTATGCATGTGTGTGAGTGTGAAAAATTTGAAAACACTGCCCCATGTGATTCTGATACATCCCAGCCAAACAAGTGGGCCCCTTAGACAGAGTAGAACTAATTCTACTATCCGTACATCTACCCTGAACATAAAAATCAAACCAAAACCAAACCCATTGACACTGGATTGATTCTAACTCATAGAGTCCTGCAACATAAAAAAAAAATTTAATGCCTTGTTATATACTTGTTAAGTCTATGGGACTAACATGTAACTGAGGCCCTACCACATGACCCCACTTGCTGACTTTATTCAGGGTGTTAAACACTCAGTCTTCTCCTAGACCTTTCATGGTGCTAAGTCTTTCAGCTTTCCTTTCTTCTGGAAGAACTATCTCATGATCTCTTACCTTCCTTTTATCCTCTCTCTCTCTTCTTAGCACTTTATTCGTGCTGTCTTTTAGGTTCTATGAACTCATCTAGTCACAGGACTGAGGAATTAAAGGTGTGAATTCACAATACAATTCCCACTGACAAGAACTGATTGCAAGGATACAAAAACATAAAAGAATAGATATTTAAAGCAATGAGTGGGATGTGAATACTAGAAAACAGGATCTTTGAAGCCTGGAGGTTTGGCCCCTTCTTTCCCCCTCCCACTCTATTGTCACACTAATCTCTCTCCTTTTCTTCCTTTTTACCAAATAATACTTGGTTAAGATTTTGTAAGGTATTTTCTCATGATGGAAAGTTAGTTAGTTTTTCCTGCACTTAGCTAATCCATCAGAACCAAAACACTTTAAAGAGGGGAAGAGGCATGCTGTTGATATTTACTGTACCACAAAAATGAAAGGAGGATGAATCAAAAAACAAAATTGTGAGCATGGCATCCTCAATTGAAAATGCACAATTAAGTAATTAGACAGGCTCTATATAAAGAGCTGCTTCTAGACTGCCTCCCACATGGTAGCTTCTAGGAGACATAATGTTAGCAGGGTGAAGGAAGTGAAAGGGGAGGAGGTCATGAGAGAGAATAGAGAAAAATTATTAGAGATAATCATGCCTCAGACTCTCTGGAGAGAAGTATCACTAAAGTTCCAGAACTTCTTTTTTTCAGTGTTAGAGAAAGATTTCAGAGTAGCCTCCAGAGTGACCTAACGGGCCACTAGACATGGTCCCATCCATTAAAGACATCATTAGATTTCTTGGAGAATGATATACACTTGACAGGCCTTGCTAAAATTCCTTCAACCAGAGGAGCTATTAGGTTGACCACGATAGGCTATGAATACCCAGGAAGGTTGAGCAGGGCTCTGTCAAACTCTGTAGTTTGTCCTTTGGGCTTCCCCAGGACTGAAGAGTGTGTATTGAAACAATAAGCACAAAAATGGGGATTGCAAAGCACCTTATGTTAAATAACAAAAATTATGAAAGGCAAAAATTTCTTAGCAAAGTCTTCTGACTATAGAGTTAGATTCATTGACATTTCTTGGCTCAGTCTTCTCTGCCATATCACCTATATTTCAGCAACCACTTCAAGAGCCAACCTAGGTACAGTCCATTGCAAGAAGGGTAGATCTGCTTCCTTCATGAGGCATGGCCGATGTTGGAATCTTTTCCACTAATATAATAGATGGTTGTGGTATTTGGCAGGCAGTTTATCCCATAAGTGCACATCTTGGGAAAGATCACCCAATAATCCCTGTGATATGCAGGTCATAATTTTAATAGCGCTTTATAAGTCATATTGCTCTTAGTTTGTAAAGATTAAGTACCAAAATATGAGTCCTTTAAAGGTTGATGTTATATCTCATTCTTCTATTCATCATTTAAAAAATTTTTTATTTTAATAATATTTTATCGTGTTCTTGGTCAAGGTTTACAACAATTTAGGTTCCCTGTCAACAATTTCTACACAAATTGTCCAGTAACACTGATTACATTCTTCACAATGCGAGAACATTCTCAATATTTCTACTCTTGTTGTTTCATTAATCTAGTTTCCCTGGCTCCTTACATTCTCATCTTTGTTTTAAAGTAGTTGTTGATCATTTGGTATCACATACATGATTTTTTTTTTTTATTAACTTTTATTGAGCTTCAAGTGGAACGTTTACAAATCAAGTCAGTCTGTCACATATAAGTTAATATACATCTTACTCCTTACTCCCACTTGCTCTCCCCCTAATGAGTCAGCCCTTCCAGTCTCTCCTTTCATGAAAACTTTGCCAGCCTCCAACTCTCTCTGTCCTCCCATCCCCCCTCCAGACAGGAGATGCCAACACAGTCTCAAGTATCCACCTGATATAATTAGCTCACTCTTCATCAGCATCTGTCTCCTACCCACTGTCCAGTCCCTTTCATGTCTGATGAATTGTCTTTGGGGATGGTTCCCGTCCTGTGCCAACAGAAGGTTTGGGGACCATGACCGCCGGGATTCCTCTAGTCTCAGTCAAACCATTAAGTATGGTCTTTTTATGAGAATTTGGGGTCTGCATCCCACTGATCTCCTGCTCCCTCAGGGGTTCTCTATTGTGCTCCCTGTGAGGGCACTCATCGATTGTGGCCAGGCACCAACTAGTTCTTCTGGTCTAAGAATAATGTAGGTCTCTGGTTCATGTGGCCCTTTCTGTCTCTTGGGCTCTTAGTTGTCGTGTGACCTTGGTGTTCTTCATTCTCCTTTGATCCAGGTGGGTTGAGACCAATTGATGCATCTTAGATGGCCGCTTGTCATCATTTAAGACCCCAGATGCCACATTTCAAAGTGGGATGCAGAATGTTTTCATAATAGAATTATTTTGCCAATTGACTTAGAAGTCCCCTTAAACCATGGTTCCCAAACCCCCGCCCTTGCTCCGCTGACCTTTGAAGTATTCAGTTTATCCTGGAAACTTCTTTGCTTTTGGTCCAGTCCAGTTCAGTTGAGCTGACCTTCCATGTATTGAGTGTTGTCCTTCCCTTCACCTAAAGCAGTTCTTATCTGCTAATTAATCAGTAAGAAACCCTCTCCCTCCCTCCCTCCCTCCCCCCCTCGTAACCACAAAAGTATGTGTTCTTCTCAGTTTATACTATTTCTCAAGATCTTATAATAGTGGTCTTATACAATATTTGTCCTTTTGCCTCTGACTGATTTCGCTCAGCATAATGCCTTCCAGGTTCCTCCATGTTATGAAATGTTTCACAGACTCGTCATTGTTCTTTATCGACGTGTACTCTTCCATTGTGTGAATATACCACAATTTATTTACCCATTCATCCGTTGATGGACACCTTGGTTGCTTCCAGCTTTTTGCTATTGTAAACAGAGCTGCAATAAACATGGGTGTGCATATATCTGTGTGAAGGCTCTTGTTTCTCTAGGGTATATTCCGAGGAGTGGGATTTCTGGGTTGTATGGTAGTTCTATTTCTAACTGTTTAAGATAACGCCAGATAGATTTCCAAAGTGGTTGTACCATTTTACATTCCCACCAGCAGTGTGTAAGAGTTCCAATCTCTCCAACATTTATTATTTTGTGTTTTTTGGATTAATGCCAGCCTTGTTGGAGTGAGATGGAATCTCATCGTAGTTTTAATCTGCATTTCTCTAATGGCTAATGATCGAGAGCATTTTCTCATGTATCTGTTAACTGCCTGAATATCTTCTTTAGTGAAGTGTGTGTTCATATCCTTTGCCCACTTCTTGATTGGGTTGTTTGTCTTTTTGTGGTTGAGTTTTGACAGAATCACGTAGATTTTAGAGATCAGGCGCTGGTCGGAGATGTCATAGCTGAAAATTCTTTCCCAGTCTGTAGGTGGTCTTTTTACTCTTCTGGTGAAGTCTTTAGATGAGCATAGGTGTTTGATTTTTAGGAGCTCCCAGTTATCTGGTTTCTCTTCGTCATTTTTGGTAATGTTTTGTATTCTGTTTATGCCTTGTATTAGGGCTCCTAGGGTTGTCCCTATTTTTTCTTCGATGATCTTTATCGTTTTAGTCTTTATGTTTAGGTCTTTGATCCACTTGGAGTTAGTTTTTGTGCATGGTGTGAAGTATGGGTCCTGTTTCATTTTTTTGCAAATGGATATCCAGTTATGCCAGCACCATTTGTTAAAAAGACTATCTTTTCCCCAATTAACTGACACTGGGCCTTTGTCAAATATCAGCTGCTCATACGTGGATGGATTTATATCTGGGTTTTCAATTCTGTTCCATTGGTCTATGTGCCTGTTGTTGTACCAGTACCAGGCTGTTTTGACTACTGTGGCTGTATAATAGCTTCTGAAATCAGGTAGAGTGAGGCCTCCCACTTTCTTCTTCTTTTTCAGTAATGCTTTGCTTATCCGAGGCTTCTTTCCCTTCCATATGAAATTGGTGATTTGTTTCTCTATCCCCTTAAAAAATGGCATTGGAATTTGGATCGGAAGTGCATTGTATGTATAGACGGCTTTTGGTAGAATAGACATTTTTACTATGTTAAGTCTTCCTATCCATGAGCAAGATATGTTTTTCCACTTAAGTATGTCCTTTTGAATTTCTTGTGGTAGAGCTTTGTAGTTTTCTTTGTATAGGTCTTTTACATCCTTGGTAAGATTTATTCCTAAGTATTTTATCTTCTTGGGGGCTACTGTGAATGGTATTGATTTGGTTATTTCCTCTTCGATGTTCTTTTTGTTGATGTAGAGGAATCCAACTGATTTTTGTATGTTTACCTTATAACCTGAGACTCTGCCAAACTCTTCTATTAGTTTCAGTAGTTTTCTGGAGGATTCCTTAGGGTTTTCTGTGTATAAGATCATGTCATCTGCAAATAGAGATAATTTTACTTCCTCCCTGCCAATCCAGATGCCCTTTATTTCTTTGTCTAGCCTAATTGCCCTGGCTAGGACTTCTAGCACGATGTTGAATAAGAGCGGTGATAAAGGGCATCCTTGTCTGGTTCCCGTTCTCAACGGAAATGCTTTCAGGCTCTCTCCATTTAGAGTGATGTTGGCTGTTGGCTTTGCATAGATGCCCTTTATTATGTCGAGGAATTTTCCTTCAATTCCTATTTTGGTGAGAGTTTTTATCATAAATGGGTGTTGGACTTTGTCAAATGCCTTTTCTGCATCAATTGATAAGATCATGTGGTTTTTGTCTTTTGTTTTATTTATGTGATGGATTACATTAATGGTTTTTCTGATATTAAACCAGCCTTGCATACCTGGTATAAATCCCACTTGATCGTGGTGAATTATTTTTTTGATATGTTGTTGAATTCTATTGGCTAGAATTTTGTTGAGGATTTTTGCATCTATGTTCATGAGGGATATAGGTCTGTAATTTTCTTTTTTTGTAATGTCTTTACCTGGTTTTGGTATCAGGGAGATGGTGGCTTCATAGAATGAGTTGGGTAGTATTCCGTCATTTTCTATGCTTTGAAATACCTTTAGTAGTAGTGGTGTTAACTCTTCTCTGAAAGTTTGGTAGAACTTGCAGTGTAGCCATCCGGGCCAGGGCTTTTTTTTTTGTTGGGAGTTTTTTGATTACCGTTTCAATCTCTTTTTTTGTTATAGGTCTATTTAGTTGTTCTACTTCTGAATGTGTTAGTTTAGGTAGGTAGTGTTTTTCCAGGAATTCATCCATTTCTTCTAGGTTTGCAAATTTGTTAGAGTACAATTTTTCGTAAGAATCTGAAATGATTCTTTTAATTGCTTTTGGTTCTGTTGTGATATGGTCCTTCTCGTTTCTTATTCGGGTTATTTGTTTCCTTTCCTGTATTTCTTTAGTCAGTCTAGCCAATGGTTTATCAATTTTGTTAATTTTTTCAAAGAACCAGCTTTTGGCTTTGTTAATTCTTTCAATTGTTTTTCTGTTCTCTAATTCATTTAGTTCAGCTCTAATTTTTATTATTTGTTTTCTTCTGGTGCCTGATGGATTCTTTTGTTGCTCACTTTCGATTTGTTCAAGTTGTCGGGACAGTTCTCTGATTTTGGCTCTTTCTTCTTTTTGTATGTGTGCATTTATCGATATAAATTGGCCTCTGAGCACTGCTTTTGCTGTGTCCCAGAGGTTTTGATAGGAAGTATTTTCATTCTCATTGCATTCTATGAATTTCCTTATTCCCTCCTTGATAACCCAGTCTTTTTTCAGGAGGGTATTGTTCAGTTTCCAAGTATTTGATTTCTTTTCCCTAGTTTTTCTGTTATTGATTTCTAGTTTTATTGCCTTGTGGTCTGAGAAGATGCTTTGTAATATTTCAATGTTTTGGATTCTGCACAGGTTTGTTTTATGACCTAATATGTGGTCTATTCTTGAGAATGTTCCATGTGCGCTAGAAAAAAAAGTATACTTTGCAGCAGTTGGGTGGAGAGTTCTGTAGAAGTCAATGAGGTCAAGTTGGTTGATTGTTGTAAGTAGGTCTTCCGTGTCTCTATTGAGCTTCTTACTGGATGTCCTGTCCTTCTCCGAAAGTGGTGTGTTGAAGTCTCCTACTATAGTTGTGGAGGTGTCTATCTCACTTTTCAATTCTGTTAAAATTTGATTTATGTATCTTGCAGCCCTGTCATTGGGTGCATAAATATTTAATATGGTTATGTCTTCCTGATCAATTGTCCCTTTTATCATTATGTAGTGTCCTTCTTTATCCTTTGTGGTGGATTTAAGTCTAAAGTCTATTTTGTCAGAAATTAATATTGTTACTCCTCTACTTTTTTGCTTATTGTTTGCTTGATATATTTTTTTCCATCCTTTGAGTTGTAGTTTGTTTGTGTCTCTAAGTCTAAGGTGTGCCTCTTTTAGGCAGCATATAGACAGATCGTGTTTCTTTATCCAGTCCGAGACTCTCTGTCTCTTTATTGGTGCATTTAGTCCATTTACATTCAGTGTAATTATAGATAAATAAGTGTTTATGGTGTTGTCATTTTGATGCCTTTTTTGTGTGTTGTTGACAATTTCATTTTTCCACATACTTTTTTGTGCTGAGACGTTTTTCTTAGTAAATTGTGAGATCCTCATTTTCATAGTGTTTGACTTTATGTTTGTTGAGTCGTTATGTTCTTCTTGGCTTTTATCTTGAGTTATGGAGTTGTTATACCTCTTTGTGGTTACCTTAATATTTACCCCTATTTTTCTAAGTAAAAAGCTAACTTGTATTGTTCTATATCGCCTTGTATCCCTCTCCATATGGCAGTTCTATGCCACCTGTATTTAGTCCCTCTTTTTGATTATTGTCATCTTTTACATATTGACTTCAGTGATTCCCTGTTATGAGCATTTTTTTTTAAATTAATCTTAATTTGTTTTTGTGATTCCCTATTTGCGTTGATATCAGGATGTTCGGTTTTGTGACCTTGTGTTGTGCTGGTATCTGATATTATTGGTTTTCTGACCAAACAATATCCTTTAGTATTTCTTGTAGCTTTGGTTTGGTTTTTTCAAATTCTCTAAACTTATGTTTATCTGTAAATATCTTAATTTCGCCTTCATGTTTCAGAGAGAGTTTTGCTGGATATATGATCCTTGGCTGGCAGTTTTTCTCCTTCAGTGCTCTGTATATGTCGTCCCATTCCCTTCTTGCCTGCATGGTTTCTGCTGAGTAGTCTGAACTTATTCTTATTGATTCTCCCTTGAAGGAAACCTTTCTTTTCTCCCTGGCTGCTTTTAAAATTTTCTCTTTATCTTTGGTTTTGGCAAGTTTGATGATAATATGTCTTGGTGTTTTTCTTTTTGGATCAATCTTAAATGGGGTTCAATGAGCATCTTGGGTAGATATCCTTTTGTCTTTCATGATGTCAGGGAAGTTTTGTGTCAGGAGATCTTCAACTATTTTCTCTGTGTTTTCAGTCCTCCCTCCCTGTTCTGGGACTCCAATCACACGCAAGTTATCCTTCTTGATAGAGTCCCACATGATTCTTAGGGTTTCTTCATTTTTTTTAATTCTTTTATCTGATTTTTTTTCAGCTATGTTGGTGGTAATTCCTTGGCCCTCCAGATTTCCTAGTCTGCATTCTAATTGCTCGAGTCTGCTCCTCTGACTTCCTATTGCGTTGTCTAATTCTGTAATTTTATTGTTAATCTTTTGGATTTCTACATGCTGTCTCTCTATGGATTCTTGCAACTTATTAATTTTTCCACTATGTTCTTGAATAATCTTTTTGAGTTCTTCAACAGTTTTATCAGTGTGTTCCTTGGCTTTTTCTGCAGTTTGCCTTATTTCGTTTGTGATGTCTTGAAGCATTCTGTAAATTAGTTTTTTATATTCTGTACCTGATAATTCCAGGATTGTATCTTCATTTGGGAAAGATTTTGATTCTTTTGTTTGGGGGGTTGTAGAAGCTGTCATGGTCTGCTTCTTTATGTGGTTTGATATGGACTGCTGTCTCCGAGCCATCACTGGGAAACTAGTTTTTCCAGAAAATCCGCTGACTGGGACACTGGCTCCAGGCTCCGAAAACAGTCGCTGCTTCCCTGTATTTGTTCGTTTTCCGTCTCTAAATCTGTGTTTGTTGTTCAGGGTTCATAGATTGTTATGCATGTGATCGATTCACTTGTTTTTCCGAGTCTTTTTTGCAAGAGAGATCCGAGGTAGCGTCTACCTAGTCCGCCATCTTGGCCCCACCTCCCACATGATTGTTTTTAAAGGAGCACTGTGTTCATGGGTGACATTCTTTATTTTGTGAGCCAATCTGTTGTTTAGCTAACAGGTGACCTTTTAGCCAAATAACTGGTTTCAGTTCAAGGTTTAAAGACAATCACAGGAGGGCAGTAGTTTTCGGGAGTCCTCCAGTCTGAACCAGTCCAGTAAGTCTGGTTTATTTTTTAGGAATTGAGGTTCTGTTCCACATTTTTCTTCCATTCTATCAGGGTCCATTTATCGCAGCCCTGAATACAATGGCTGGTAGTGGTAGCTGAGCATCATCTAGTTCTTCTGGTCTCAGAGTAGATGAGGATGTGGTTTGTGTAAACTATTAGTTTCTTCTTTGAGTCTTTGGTTTCCTTCATTTTCTTTTGCTTCAGAGTAAAAACCAAAAATTATATTTTATATAATAAAATATAAAATAAAAAATATATTATATATATTTATATAATAAATTATATTTTAGATGGCTGCTTTCATGCTTTTAACACCCCAGACACTACTCACACCAAATTAGGATGTAGAATATAAGCTTTATTGACTATATTAGGCCAATTGACTGAGACTATCATTTTTAAAGAATTTCAAATCATTTCATTTTCTTCTTTGTGTTATATGTGGTTTCTAATTTTTTATACAATGAACGTATAAAGAAGCAGAGATATTTTCAAATTATTTACTTATTTATTTTATCACATACCATAAATTCTACACCATTAAATTTACCCTTTTAAAGTATACCAACTCAGTAGTTTTTAGTATATTCACGAAGTTGTGCAACTCTTATCATTGTTTAATTTCTGAACATTTTCATCACCCCCAAAAGAACCCTGTACTCATTGGCAGTCACTCCCCATTCCCCTCATCCTCTTGCAACTACTAGTTTACTTTCCGTCTCCATGGATTTGTTTATTCTGGATATTTTATTTAAATGGAATTATACAATATGTGCAATCTTCTCTGCCACTTGGGCCATATGATCTGGCACATTTGAGGGCACTTTAAGTGTCAATTACAGATAGAGATACTATTTGGAATCTTTGGAGTCACCTTAGGTGAATCAGGGTGCGGTAGTTAAGTGCTAGTCTGTTAACCAAAAGGTTGGCGTTTGGAACCCCAGTGGCTCCACAGGAGAAAATACATGGCAATTTGTTCCTGTTAAGATTACAGCCTAGGAAACCATATGGGTTCAGTTCTATTCTGTCCTGTAGGGTCTCTATGATTCAGAATTGACTTGATGGCACACAACAACCGCATAGGTGAATCACAGCACAGACCCTTAGGATTTCAGAGCAAAGCCCTGCTATACTCTACAGATAACTACCCTCTCTTTGAGAGACAGCTTTTGGCTTGCTGCTGGGCCTTAGTGGAGCATACATGTTTAACCATGGGCCACCATGATTTGAACTGCCCGTCGTGGACTGAGTGTTGTCTGACCCAGCAAGCCATAAAGTTGCCTGTGCATAGCAGCATTCTATTATCAAATGGAAGTGGTATATGCGAGATTGGGCTTGAGCAGACCCTGAAGGCACAAGTTGCATGTGGAAGTGGTCCAAATGGCCATGACACTTACTGCTGCTGTATTACCTTCTCTGGCACAGATCACAGCTATGGCCACATGGACAGTTCCTTATAAACAGTCGACTGAGGAAGAGACAACTCAGGCCTCGTTTGCAGATGGTTCTGCACAATATGCAGGAACCACCAGAAAGTGAACAATTGCAGCACTACCGCTCCCTTCTGGAATACAGTGGTGAAAGAATCTGCTGAGCATGCCGATTCCAATTACACTTTCTGGAACAGGGGAAATAATCACAGGATGCATTTGGGGATCCAGTGGAAACAAATGAGACAGACCTGAGCGAAAACCCCAATGACTGCTTGACCTCCATAAGCTCCTACTCCTACTGGGCCACGTGATGTATCGGATACTCAGGAATTAATGTTAGTTCAGAACCAGTGTCTAGTAATCCCTGAGAAATCTGATTTTTTTGCACTTTTCCCAATGCATAGTCACCCTGGTAAATGGTCATAGGTCCCTTTGGAGAAGGCTGGAGAAAGTCAACAGTAAAAATTTTTGGCAGCGTAGCAGGGTTATTTCTCAAGGAGACCCAACCTCTCCTTCATTTAAAGAGCTCTGAATCTGTAAATGGCCACAAGTCTAGGAACTGATTGAGGGGCCGTGACTCTCTGTTTTGGTGAATCAAGTTATATTCATGTTCACTAGTTCTAGAACTCTTCTGCCTACAGATTGTGTAAGAATTTAGAAGACTGCCTATCTATTTCCTTTCTAGGGACACTGTGACCAATTAGCCAATACCCTAAGTCTCTATGAGTCAGGCTATTCGGACTATCCATTGTTCATTACAGTAACCATGCCCACCTTGTCTTTGGTGATTAAGTACCACCATTTAGCTGCTATGTTCCCCATCATTCTGAAGCAGCTGGCTTGGTAAAATAGTGGAATGGCTTTTTGAAGATTCAGTTACAGCATCAGCTAGATGGCAATACTTTGCAGGGCTGGCACAATGTCTTCCAGGATGTTGATGTCTCTAAATCAGTGTCCAATATATGGTGCTGTTTCTCCCATACACAGGATTTATGGTTCCAGGAATCAAATGGTGGAAATAGGAGTAGTTAGTGATCCACTAGCAAAATTTTTGCTTTCTGTCCCCAGAACCTTAGGCGTTGCTGATTTAGCATCTCAATTCCAAAGGGAGAAATGCTTTTACCAAGAGACATAAGAATGATTCCACTGAACTGGAAGTTGAGACTGCCACCCAGCCATTTTGGGCTCCTTATGCATCTGAATCCTCAGCAAAGAAAGGATTCTCATACTGGCTGGGGTGATAAATCCTGATTACCAAGGCAAAATGTGTTACTGCTCTGCAATAGAGATAAGAGTATACCTGGAATACACAAGATTCTTTAGGGTGTCTCTTAGTACTGTTACATCCTTGGATTAAAGTAAATAGAAAACTATAACAATTCAATTCAGGCAGAACTGCTAATGGTCCAGGCCCTTTAGGAATGAATGATTGGGTCACCCTACCAGGCAAAGAACCGCTACCAGCTGAGGTGCTTGCTGAGAACACAGGGAATATGGAATGTGTAGTGGAATAAAGTAGTCATACATACCAGCTACAACCACAAGACCAGTTGTGGATTTGAGGACTGTTATAGTTAGGAGTATTTCCTCCTTGTTTTGTTATGAATATATTTGTACGTATATTAAGCAAATATTTTTGTTTTCTTCTCTATACTGTGATATGAAGTTAATTATTATTAATATATCATCTAACATGAGATGTACTAATAATAGTGAACTTTATATCACAGTATTTAAGTTACAGAATATAAAAGGACAAGAGTTAACATCATCCAAGGACTTTGCATCCTTTTCACGGGGAAGGGTTAGAGTGTTTCAGTTGTACACAGGATAGTTGTATTGTGTTATGCAGAAAAAGAACTTTGTTGTTGCCTTTATTTGGAGATTAAGTATGGTTTAAGAGATGTGTATGGTGCCAAGTTGACAAGGGATAGACTATAATGGTCTTTTTGATATGTTACAAATCCATAGTTGGCTAGTCTAAAGTCCCCAGTTATTCAATCAAACACTAATCTGGATGTTGCTGTGAAGTTATTTGGTAGATAGATTAAAATCCAAAATCAGTTGACTTTAAGTAAGAGAGATATTCCTAGATAATTTGGGTGGGCCTGATTCAGTTGAAGATCCTTAAGAGCAGAACTTAAGGAGCATTGGTTGTGTAATGATTAAGTGCCGGTTGCTAACTGAAAGGTTGGTGGTTGAAACCACCAGTGGCTCTGTGGAGAAAAGACCTGGCGATCTGCTCCCATAGAGATTACAGCCTAGGAAACCCTATGGGGCAGTTCTACTCTGTCATGTAGTGTCATCATGAGTCAGAATCGACTCAACAGGACACAACAACAACGGCAAGAGCAGAACAAAGTTTTTCCTGAAGGAGAAGAAATTCTGTGTACAGCAGCTTCACCCTGTGCCTGAGAGATCTGGTCTGCCCTTCTTGATGGCCTGTCTTATGAGTTTTGGATTTGTCAAACCATAATTGGAACCTTGGTGGCACAGTGGTTAAAGACTTGGCTGCCAACCAAAATGTCAGCAGTTCAAATCCGCCAGGTGTTCCTTGGAAACCATATGGGACAGTTCTGCTCTGTCCTGTAGTGTGACTATGAGTTGGGGTTGACTCAACGGCTAGAGGGTTTTTTTTTTTTTCTTAACCATAATCACATAAGTCAATTCCTTACAATAAATCTATTAATACAGACCACCTACTGGTTCCACTTCTCTAGTTGAACTCTGATATGATGTCTGAAATGATTTCTATAAAATGATAACAAAGATTATTTATGAGTACAGGTAGTCCCCAGGTTACAAATGCTCAATTTATGTACAACCTGTAGTTATGAAGCAACCCCTATAAAGGCTATTATTAATTTGAGGTATCTACAATGGTTTGTAATAGCAAATGGGTACTACTTTGCAACACACGTCAAAACATTATTATTATTATTGCTGTATTATTTTATTAAAAATGTTTTACTATACCTGGAAGTGCTTAACTCTTTTATGCATAAAAAAGTATACTATAAACTGTATACTCTGACAAACATTTGACTGACATTAAATATGAACCATACCTAACTGTTCTGACTTCAGTATAAATTCAACTTAAAGCAATGTAGATTTAGAAATGAAACTCATTTGTAATCTGGGAACTGCCTGTAATTGGATAGATCTTAGGCGATTTGTCATTTTTATTTTCTTTTTTTCATAGGTTTTGAATGTTTTAAGAGCACTTTTTCCCCAAAAACAATACTCAAAAATCATAATTTTTAATAAAATAATAGTAAAAAACCAACAGTTTCACGAAATTACCTAAATTGTAATCCTATTTGGAATATGACTCACAGAACTTTGCACATTTTTAAAAAACCTTTTAGCTTTTTCCATAGAACTGAAAAAACAATTTATCTATACTTTGCTCTACTATTCTCTTTTTGTTTCATGAATGTTTATTGAGCTTAGGGATCATATCTTTTTCTTTGTCCTATTTGCTGTGCCTAATTCAAGACTGAGTACATTTAGATCCCTGTCAATGTTTCTTAATCAATAAACATCTCGTATACATAAATATATGTTATAACTTCCCTTAAATAACTTTTTTCTAGTAATTCCCCACAGTTTCCACTTCACCCTTTTCAAACTAGGATACATACTAAACATTAAATTATTACATCCACGTTTTCATTATTTTATTAACAATAATATACAGACTGTTCTTATTTTTATATAGTTGAAATAACTATGCACTTACCATTTAGTACTGACTTTTTATTAATAATATTTCAAGTGCACATAACCTTGAGTCAACACAATCCATAAACTTGTCTTTTTAATGATTATAGAGCAGTCTATTATGTAAATATGCCCTGGTTTGCTCATCCTTGTCTCTATTTTTGGACATTTGGGCTGTTTCCAGTTTCTTCCATTTATAAATAATGTGACTGTGAAGGGTTGTTGTCTTAGTTATCTAGTGCTGCTGTAACAGAAATACTACAAGTGGATGGCTTTAACAAACAGAAATTTGTTTTCTCACAGTTTAGAAGGCTAGAAGTCCAAATACAGAGATCTGGCACTAGGGGAAGGCTTTCTCTTGCTGTCGGCTCTGGAGTAAGTTTCTCATCTCTTCAGCTTCTACTTCCTGATTCCTTGGAGATCTCCGTGTGTTTTGCATCTATCTTACCCCTTCTCTTCTTGCTAGCCTGCTTTTAATCTTTTTTATATCTCAAAAGAGATTGACTCAAGAAACACCCTACACTATTCCTGCCTCATTAACATAACAAAGACAACCTATTTCCAAATGGGATTATAACCACGGTCATAGTAGTTAGGATTTACAACACATATTTTTGGTGTATACAATTCAATCCATAATGTTCCACCCTTTGGCCTCCAAAATTCATATCCTTTACATATGCAAAACGCATTCACCCCATCACATCACCCCAAAAGTCTTAAATCAACTCCAAGTCCAAAATCTCATCTTTTGCATCATCTAAATCAAATATGGGTGAGACTTTAGGCATATTCCATCCTGGGACAAAATTCCTCTTTCTCTGTGAACCTGTGAAATCTAGAATACAAGTTATCTATTTCCCAAGTACAGTGAGGGAACATGTACAAGGTAGACATTTCCATTACAAATGGGAGAAATTGGAAGAAAAGAAGGAATAACAGGCACTAAGCAAGTCCAAAGCTCAGCAGAACAAATGACATTAGCTCTCAAGTCTTGAAAGTAATCCTCTGTTCTCTGAGACCCTCTGGGCAATGGCTGTGCCTTCCAGATTCTGAGTGTTGGTCACGCTTTTTGGATTCTGGGTGGAGGCCCCTTGGCCCTGGGCTTCAACTCCACCTTCCAGGCCCTCCAGGATGGTAGCCCTGCTCCCTTGGCTTTAGGAGACCTCATTCTCCTACTCCTTCTGAATAGCCACCTTGCCCCCTCAGCCCTGGCAGGCCTCATTCTTCTGTTTCTTGGGCATGGTAGCCCCTCCACCTAAGCTTTGGGTGGCAGACCCTTCCTCCTGGCACATCTTAACAGCAGCCCCACACCCTGGAACCAAGTTGGCAAAGATCTGTCTCTTTGAAACCTAGGAGTCTGTGGCCCCACCCTTTGAGATCTAGGAGACTGTGGCCCCACCCTTTGAAACCAAGAAGGCCCTGCTTCCTGTGCTTTTTCCAACAGTTCTGCTGATCTGTGAGCTGTTCCAGGGATGGTCCTTTTCTTTTCTTGGAGGACAACGGATGTAACTCCTTTGGTCTGTTTCCTGCCTGTAGAATTCCAAGAGGTAGACAGAGTTCTTTCCTTTCATTCTTTCTTTGTCCCCTTCAGTCTAAGCTGATGGATTTTCTTCTGTGGTAGTTGGTTAGATCCATCAGTGACAGACTTAATCTCTTTAACAAAAGATTGTATAGCCATGTCTCTGGTGAACATTCTATGACATGTGTTCTTAGTTTGCACAACAGAATTTCCCAGATCTTTAAGTTCTGTTTTCATTCTGCACAGTTCATTTTTAAGTCCATCTCTTTCCTCTCACATTTTACTGTAAGTGGCAAGGAGAAATCATGTGGCCCATTTAAGATCTTGCTTAGGAATCTCCTCAGCCAGATATACAAGTTTATCACTTCTAAGTTCTACCTTCCACCAAACATTTGAACAGAATTCAGACAAGTTCTTTGCTAGTGCATTAAAAGTATCACCCTGCCTCCATTGTCCAATTGCATGTTCATCATTTTCTTTTAAAGCCTCAGCAGAGTCACATTTAACACCCTCATTTCTAGCAACATTCTGTTGCTGGTGCCATATGTATCCTCTGAGATGATACAGACTTTCTCTTTGGCTCTCATTTCCTTTGAGCCCTCACCAGAATTCCCTCTGACGTCTGTAATTCTCCCAACAGTCTCTTCAAAGCAGTCTAGGCTTTTACTATCAGGTATCTTAAAACTCTTTTAGCCTCCACCCATTACCCAATTCCAAAACCACTTCCACATTGTAGGTATTAGTTAGACCAGCACCACACTCTTCCAGAACCAAATTCTGTATTAGTTATCTAGTGTGGCTATAACAGAAAAGCCACAGTGGATGACTTTAATGAACAGAAATTTATTTTCTCACAGTTTAGGAGGCTAGAAGTCAAAATTCAGAAAGCTGGCTCTAGGGGAAGTTTTTCTCTTTCTGCCAGCTCTGAAGGAAGGTCCTTATCTCTTCAGCTTCTGCTTCCTGGTTCCTTGGAGATCTCTGTGTGTCTTGCACCTATCTTACCCCAACTCTTCTTGCTAGCTTGCTTTTAATCTCTTTTGTATCTCAAAAGAGATTGACCCAAGATACACCCTACAATAATCCTGCCTCATTAATTTAACAAATACAACCCATTTCCAAATGGCATTATAACCACAGACATAAAGGTTGGGATTTACAACACATATAATTGGGGACACAATTCAATCCATAACATTGTTTAGACCAATGGCATTTCAAATTTTCTATTTGGGATAATTTCCTTAGGTCAATACCCCCAGAGATGAATTATTTGGAAAAAAGACATGAACATTCTGTTACCTATTGCCAAATTTCTTTCTAGAAAGATTGGAACAACTTACAGCAGCACCCTAAGCCACATCCACATTGGGTTTTTAGCAGTATTATTAATTTTTTGCTAGTTTACCAGGTATATAATGACATCAGAATTGTAATATGCATTTCTTTAATTGCTAGCAAAGGTGTCTTTTTTTTTTTTTTCACACAGTGATACACTGTCATATATCCATCTCTGTTAACAGTTCATCCTTATACTGTGTAATTCTTTATAGGTGACCAGTAAATTTATTATTTAAAAAAAAAATTTAATGTACTGTGGTAGAAAGAATAATGGCCACCCAAAGATGTCTACTCTCTAATTCCCAGAAGCTGTGAATATGTTACCTTATACAGCAAAAAGGATTTTGTAGATGTGATTAAGAGATGGGGAGATTACCCTAGTTTATCTGGGTGGGCCTAATCTAATGACATGAGACCTTAAAAGTAGAGAACCTTTCTTGACTGCAACAACAGAAGAGGGATCAGGGAGATGTGATGTTGTTGGCTTTTAAGATGGAGGAAGATAGTCACCAACCAGGGAATGTACCCAGCCTCCAGAAGCTGGGAAAGGTGAGTAAAAGAATTATTCCCTAAAGTCTCTGGAAATTAAGGTAGTAATGCCTACACCTTAGTTTTAGCCCAGTGAGACTCATGTCTTACTCTGACCTACAGACATGTAAGATGATAAATTTGTATTATTTTAAATCACTAAGTACTAAGGAGCCCTGGTGGTGCTGTGGTAAAAGTACTCAGCTGATAACTAAAAGGTTGGTGCTTCAAACCCACCAACCGCTCGGTGAGAGAAAGATGTGGCAGTCTGCTTCCATAGACATTTATTGCCTTGGAAACTCTATGGGGTTGCTATGAGTCAGAATCAGCTCAATGGCAACGGGTTTGGTTTTTGGTCTTTTTAAGTATGTGGTAATTTGTTATGGCAGCAATAGAAAACAAGAAAATTTTACATATATAAAAAGTTAATACAGACAACATGTTCAAGAAATTTTGCTGTGAAGGGAAGGAGAGAAATGGGGTGCAATGTAAAGTATTTACAACATGCCTTTCTTGTAAAGTCCAGATTTCCAAATCTACTGCATCTCCTGTTTAGGAGTTGTTTACTTCCATTTCTTAGTATGAAGGGTGCATTCCCTGGAAACTATGTCTTTTATCTGTGTTTCCAGGTTAACCTGGTGCCAAGCATAAAGTACTTAATGTGTTCAATCCACCACTCATCTATTAGTTTGTCATACTGTGGTGACTTGTGTGTTGCTGTAATGCTGGAAGCTATGGCACCAGTATTTCAAATACCAATAGGGTCACCCATGGTGGACAGGTTTCAGTGGACTAACACAGACTAGGAAGAAGGACCTGAAAGTCTAATTCTGAAGAAACTGGCCAGTAAAGATCTTGTGCATAGCAACAGAACATTGTCTGGTACCGTGCTAGAAGATGAGCCCCTCAGGTTGGAAGGCGCTCAAAATATGACTAGGGAAGAGTTGCCTCCTCAAAGTAGAGTCGACCTTAATGACATTGATGGAATAAAGCTTTTGGGACCTTCATGTGCTGATGTGGCACCCCTCAAAATGAGAAGAAAAAGCTGCAAACATCCGTTAATAATTGGAAAGTACAATATATGAAATATGAATCTAGGAAAATTAGAAGTCATTAAAAATGAAATGGAAGTGCACAATACTGGGGAAGCCAGCACAGCCTGTACAGGGAAGGGCCGTGGTAGTTCCACAGACACAGCTAAGCTCACTGAGAAGCCGAATTGCTGGGCTGAGAGCTGTGGGTCCATGGTCTCAGGGAATATCTAGCTCAATTGGCATAATAGAGTTTATAAAGAAAACCTTCTACATTCTACTTTGGTGAGTAGCGTTTGTGGTCTAAAAGCCTGTGAGCAGCCATCTAGGATACTCCACTGTTCTCACCCTTTGGGAGCAAGGAAGAGTGAAGAAAACTAAAGACACAAGGGAAAGATTAGTCCAAGGGACTAATGTACCACATCTACTACGGCCTCCACCAGACTGAGTCTAGTACAACTAGATGGTGCCTGGCTACCACCATTGATGGCTCTGACAAAGATCACAATAGAGGGCCCCAGACAGAGGTGGAGAAGAATGTAGAACAAAATTCTAACCCAAAAAGAAAGACCAGACTTTCTGGCCTGACAGAGACTGGAGAAACTGTGGGAGTATGGCTCCCAGACACCGTTTCAGCTCAGTAATGAGGCCATTCCTGAGGTTTACCCTTCAGCCAAAGTATGAACAGGCCTATGGAACAAAACAAGACTACAGGGGTGCACCAGCCCTGGGGCAGGGACTGGAAGGTAGGAGGGAACAGGAAAGCTGGTAATAGGGAACCCGGGGTTGAGAAAGGAGAGCATTGACATGTCGTGGGATTGTTAACCAATGTCATAGAACAATGTGTGTACTAACTGATGAGAAACTGGTTTGTTCTGTAAACCTTCATCTAAAGTTCAATTAAAACAAAGCAAAAAAATGAAATGGAACATTTGAAGAGAGATATCCTAGGCATTACCAATCCACTGTCATCAAGTAGATTCCGACTCATAGCGACCCCGCAGGGTTTCCAAGGCTGTAAATCTCTACGGATGCAGACAGCCACGTCTTTCTCGCACAGAGCCTCTGGTGGTTTCAAACTGCCGAACTTTTGCTTAATAGTTGATCGCTTTAATCACTGCACTACCAGGGCTCCTATCCTAGGCATTAGTGAGCTGAAATGGACTGGTACTGGCCATTTTGAGTCAGACAATCATATGGTCTACTATGCTGGGAATGACAGATTGAAGAGGAACAGCATCACATTCGTTGTCAACAAGAACATTTGAAGATCTATGCTGCAGTATAACACTGTGAGTGATAGGATAATATCCATAAGCCTACAAGGAAAATCAGTTAACACAACTATTATTCAAATTTATGCACCAACTACTAAGGCCAAAGATGAAGAAACTGAAGATTTTTTTGCCAACTTCTGCAGTCTGAAATTGATCGAACATGCAATCAAAATGCATTGAAAATTACTGGCAATTGGAATGGGAAAGTCAGAAACAAAGAAGAAAGATCAGTAGTTGGGAAATATGGCCTAAGTTATAGAAAAGATGCTGATCACATGATACACTTTTGCAAGACTAATGACTTCTTTGTTGCAAATACCTTTTTTCAACAACATACATGGGGAATATAAACATGGATTTGGATACACAGAAATCAAATTGACTACATCTGTGGAGAGAGATGATGGAAAAGCTCAATATCACCAGTCAGAACAAGGCCAGGCGCCGATGGCAGAACAGACTGTCAGTTGCTCATATGCAAGTTCAAGTTGAAGCTGAAGAAAATTAAAACAAGTCCACAAGAGCCAAAGTGCAACTTTGAGTATATCCCACCTGAATTTAGGAATCATCTCAAGAATAGATTGGATGCATTGAACACTAATGATTGAAGACCAGACAAGTTGCTGGATGACATCAAGGATATCATCAAGAAAGCAAGAAGTCATTAAAAGACAGGGAAGAAAGAAAAAGACCCAGGTGGGTGTCAGAAGAGACTCTGAAACTTGCTCTTGAACATTGAGTAGCTTAAGCCAAAGGAAGAAATGGTGAAGTAAAAGAGGTGAACAGAAGATTTCAAAGGGCAGCTGGAGAAGACAAAGTAAAGTATTATGTGCAAAGACCTGGAGTTAGAAATCCAAAAGGGAAGAACACACTAGGCATTTCTCAAGCTAAAAGAATGAAGAAATAATTCAAGTCTTTAGTTGAAATAGTGAAGGATTCTATGGACAAAATACTGAATGACACAGGAAGCATCAAAAGAAGATGGAAGGAATACACAGAGTCACTGTACGAAAAAGAATTGGTTGACGTTCAACCATTTCAGGAGGTAGCGTATGATCAAGAACAGATGGCTGAAGGAAGAAGTCCAAGGTGAATTGGAGGCATTGGCAAAAAAGAAGGCTCCAGGAAATGGCGGAATACCACTTGAGATATTTCAAAAAACTGATGCAACGCTGGAAACACTTACTCATCTATGCTAAGAAATTTGGAAGACAGCTATATGGCCAAATGACTGGAAGAGATCTATATTTGTGCCCTTTCCACAGAGAAGTGATCCAACAGAATGCAGAAATTATCAAACAATATCATTAATATCACAAGCAAGAAAAATTTTACTGAAGATAATTCAAAAATGCTTGCAGCAGTACATCATCCAGAAATTCAAGCCAGATTCAGAAAAGGACATGGAAGGAGGGTTATCATTACTGATGTCAGATGGATCTTTGCTGACAGGAGAGAATGCCAGAAAAATGTTTACCTATGTTTTATTGACTATGCAAAGGCATTTGACTGTGTGGATCATGAATTATGGATAACGTTGCAAAGAATGGGAAGTCCAGAGCACTTAATTGTGCTCATGTGGAAACCGTACATAGATCAAAAGCACTCATTAGAACAGAACAAGGGGATACTGTGTGGTTTAAAGTCAAGACAGGTGGGATCAGGGTTGTATCCTTTCTCATACTTATTGAATCAGTATACTGAGCAAATAATCCGAGAAGCTGGAATATTTGAAGGAAAACGGGGCATCAGGATTGGAAGAAGACTCATTAACAACCTGTGATATGTGGATGACACAACCTTGCTTGCTGAAAATGAAGAGGACTTGAAGCACTTCCTGATGAAGATTAAAAATGGAAGCAGCGGTCAGGAAATCAAACGATGTATTACATTGAGCAAATCTGCTGCAAAAGACCTCTTTAAAGTGTTCAAAAGCAAAAATATCACTTTGAGGACTAAGGCATACCTCACCCAAGCCATGTGTTATGGATTGAATTATGCCCCCCACAAAATGTGTGTGTTAACTTAGTTACACAGTTAACCAACTATTCTGTTGTTGTCCTCCATTTTGTGATTATAATTTTATGTTAAAGAAGATCAGGGTGGGATTGTAGCACCCTTACCAGGCCACATCCATGATCCAATGTAAAAGGAGTTTCCCTGGGGTATGGCCTGCACCACCTTTTATCTCTCAAGGGTTAAAAGGAAATGGAAGCTAGCAGAGAGCTGGGGACCTCCTACCACCAAGAAAGCAGTGCCGGGAGCAGAGCATGACCTTTGGACCTGATATTCCTGTGCTGAGATGCTCCCAGACCAAGGGAACACTGATGACAAGGACCTTCCTCCAGAGCCAATAGAGAGAGAAAGACTTCCCTTGGAGCCAGTGCCCTGAATTGGATTTATAGCCTACTCGACTGTGAGAGAATAAACTTCTATTTTTAAAGTCCATCCACTTGTGCTATTTCTGTTATAGCAGCACTAGACGACTAAGACACTGTCATGGATTGAATTGTGTCCCCACCCAAAAATATGTGTCAGCTTGAGTAGGCCATGACTCCCAGTATTGTGTGGTTGTCCTCCATTTTGTGATTGTAATTTTATGTTAAGAGGATTAGGGTGGGATTGTAACACCACCCTTACTCAGGTCACTCCCCTGATCCAGTGTAAAGAAGTTTCCCTGGGGTGTGGCCTGTACCACCTTTTATCTCTCAAGAGATAAAAAGAAAGGGAAGCAAGCAGAGAGTTGGGGACCTCATACCACCAGGAAAGCAGCACCAGGAGCAGAGCATGTCCTTTGGACCTGGGGTCCCCGTGCCTGAGAAGCTCCTTGACCATGGGAAGACTGAGGACAAGGACCTTCCTCCAGAGCAGACACAGACAGAAAATCTTCCCCCAGAGCTGACACCTTGAATTTGGACTTTTAGCCCACTTTACTGCGAGGAAATAAATTTCTCTTTGTTAAAGCCATCCACTTGTGCTATTTCTGTTACAGCAGCACTAGATAACTAAGACAGACGCCATGGTATTTTCAGTTGCCTCATATGCATGCAAAAGCTGGACAGTAAATAAGGAAGACCAAAGAAGAATTGATGCCTTTGAATTATGGTGTTGGTGAAGAATGTTGACTATACCATGGGCTGCTAGAAGAATGAATAAATCTGCCTTGGAAGAAGTACAGCCAGAATGCTCCTTAGAAGTGAGGATGGTGAGGCTTCGTCTCACATACTTTGGACGTGTTATCAGGTGGAACCAGTCCCTGGAGAGGGACTTCATGCTTGGTAAGGTAGAGGGTTAGTGAAAAAGAGGAAGACCCTCAATGAGATGGATTGACACAGTGGTTGTAACAATAGGCTTAAATATAACAATGATTGTGAGGTTGGAGCAGGACTGGGCAGTGGTTTGTTCTGTTGTATACAGGGTTGCTATTAGTCATAACTGACTAGATGGCACCTGTCAACAACTACAACAAAGTGGAGAGAGCTCCTAGGGGGCCTGGAGGTGGAGCTGAATTTCAGGGCCAAGGGACCTCCACCCAGAATCCAGAGCCTGGAGGGCAGGTCCATTGCCCAGATGGTCTCAGAGAACAGAGGATTATTTTCAAGTCTTAAGAGCTAATGTCATTTGTTCTGCTGAGTTTTTGGACTTGCTTGGTGCCTGTTATCCCTTCTTTTCCTCCAATTTCTCCCACTGGTAATGGAAATGTCTACCTTGTGCCTGTTCTACCATCATAATCTAGAAAGATTTAACTTGTAGTCTAGATCTCATGGGTTCACACATTAAGAAGGATTTTGTCCCAGGGTGGAACATGCCTAAAGTCTCACCCATATTTGATTTAGATGATTCAGAAAATGAGATTTTGGACTTGTAGTTGATTTAAGACTTTTGGGGTGAAATGTGTTTTACTTGTGGCCAGGATACAAATTTTCAGGGGCAAAGGGTGGAATGTTATGGTTTAAACTTTGTACCCTAAAAATATGTGCTATAAATCCTAACCTCTGTGCCTGTGGTTATAACTAAGACAATCATTTTAGCTGTTGTTTAGAGAATGGAGGTTGGGGCCAAATGTGGGCTCAGAGGGACCAGTTAGAAGACTGTATCACTACTAAAGTAGTGATGTTGGAGATGGAGGACAGTGTAGAGGGCCAGGGTCTTTTCTGGAAGGAGAGTTAACTGGGTATGGGTTGGAAGTGGAGTTTCAGGGAAAGCGATGAATCAAGACAAATCCTAGTGCCATCTGCTGAGTTGGAAGAATTAAGGGAGGAATATATTTAGAGGGTAGGAGATCATGAGCTCTTTTTTTGACGTAAGTTTGAGATGCTAATGACACATCCAAATGCAGATGTCAAAAATGCATCATCAGGAATATCAAGGTCAATTGATGTAACATAGTTCATAAAGAAAATGTTCTACATCCTTCCTCGGTCAGTAGCATCTGGGGTCTTAAAAGCTTGTGAGAGGCCATCTAAGATATATCTATTGGTCTCTTCCCATCCAGCACAAAGGAGAAAGAAAAAAACCAAAGACACAAGGGAAATATTATCACAAAGGACTAAAAGATAAATCACAGGAACCAGAGCCTCCATCAGTCTCAGCCCTGAAGAACTAGATGGTACTCGGCTACCACCACCAACTGCCCAGACAGGGATCACAATAGAGAGCCCTGGATAGAGCAGGAGAAAAATGTAGAACAAAATTTAGATTCACAAAAAAAAAAAAAAAAAAGAGACCAGATTTACTGGTGTGACAGAGACTTGAGGAACTCCTGAGACTATGGCCCCTGGACACTCTGCTAACTCAGAACTGAAAACACTCTCAATGCCCAGTTTTCAGACAAAGATTAGACAGGCCTATAAAACAAACAATAACACACATGAGGAACTTGCTTCTTAGTTCAATCAAATATATGAGGCCAAATGGGCAAATTCCTGCCAAAGGCAAGAGGAGAAGGCAGAAGAGACAGGAACTGGATAAATGTCCACAGGGAACCTGGAGGGGAAAGGGGGAGAGTGCTGCCAAATTGTGGGGCTTAAAACCAATGTCACAAAATAATATGTGTATAAATTTTTTAATGAGAAACTAACAAGCTGTAAACTTTCACCTAAAGCATAATAAAATTGAAAAAAAAAATACAGTTACGTATTTTATGCTTAGATGTGCCAATGGGAGACAGCTTTAAAAAGTTCAGGTTGTGTGGCATCTACACCCTAAATGTCAATTAAAACAGTATTAATTGAACCTACACTTTAATATTTAAGGAACTTACTTCATATCAGCTCCACCAGTAGTTTAAAACAGTATTAATTAAACCTACACTTTAATATTTAAGGAACTTACTTCGTATCAGCTCCACCAGTAGTTTACGCACTGGGCTGGCTATATAAGACCAATTGGGGGACCTTATAAACACTTTTATTCATTCAACAAATATTTATTACATTTCTAACACGTACTAGGAGCTGCACTAGGTACCAGGGATATAGCAGTAAGCAAAACAAATTTTTGGCTCACATGGATCTTGTACTTTAGCGTGGGGAGACAAGTGATAAACAAATATAAAATTACATAATATTCCAAGTGTTCACAAGTGCTATGAAGAAAAATAAAGCCAGATCAGGGTCAGAGAGGCTGATGGACATTGGAGATACGTTGTTTTAGGCAGGGTAGTTTGAGAAGACCTCTCTGATAAGGTGATATGGGAGCAGAGGTCTGAAAGAAGTGAGAGAGGAAGGCATGTGGATCGTTTGGAGATATCTGGGCAAAGAGCCATTAATAACACGAGCAAAGGTCTGGAGTTGGGAACATGCTAATTTTTAAATTTTTTTTTATTTAAAAAATAGCAATGAGCCCAAGGACTGAAGAGAACTGAGCTGCTGTGAGGGACTAGTAGATGAAAGCCCGGTGCTGGCAACTGGGTGCAGATTATGAGGGGCCTTTTAGGTCACAGAAAGGACTTAAGGTCTTACTCTGAGGGAGATAGGAAGGTATTGAAAGCTTTGAGCAGATGAATGACATGATCTGACTTTGGTTTTTAAAAGATAACATCAGCTCTCCTGTAGAAGGACCCCCGGTGCTGCAGTGGTTAAGAGTTCGGCTGTTAACCAGAATGTTGGCAGTTCGAATCCACCAATCACTCCTTGGAAACCCTTTGGGTGGGCAGTTCTGCTCTGTCCTATAGGGTCACCAAGATTTGGAATTGATAGCAATGGACAATGGGATCCTGTAGAAAAGAAGACTATGAAAGAGGAGACAAGGATGAAGGTGGAGAGACCAGCCTGTACTCATCATATATTTAAGTGGAAGATAATGGCAGTCTGGACCAGGGGGTTAGTGTATAAATAAGTACATATTTTTTACTGCCTCCCCCTCTCACTCCTGTTCCAATTTAGGAGATTTAGAATGGGCCCAGGAATCTGTATTTTTTTTTTTTTTTTTTAAGTTCTCTCCGTGATTCTGAGGCACAGCTAGATTGATGATGAGAAATCACACACTCCTTTCCCTTGAGGTCTCTCCCTTGAGTCTCTGCATATGTTCTCTTTCTCCTCTAGCTCAGGGTTTCTGTCTCCAGGCCTCTTCTACATAGCTCTGGTGCCCTCGTTGGTGCCCTTTATCTATCCTCTTGGTTATTTTCTGCCCTTCTTAACCTGCCAACCCCAGGCAGCCGCCCACTCACACCCTGAAGGTTAAAACCATATTGCAGCTGGATTTATCTCCTCCCACTGCCTTTTCTTTCATGTTGTCATTTCCCTGCCAAAACCCTTCCAATGGTTCTGCTTTGCCTCCAAGATAAATCCAGCCTCCCAGGCCATTACAATCTGTTCCCAATCATTCATCCCAACTTATCTTCATTGTGCATCCCAGAAGTCATCCTCTGGGGCCCAAATGATTTATTTGCTATGCTTCAGACACAACATGAGAGCATCCTTTTCTGCCTCTTTCTTCATACGATCTATTTCCTCAGTTGGGCCCATCTCTTCCCTCTCTGCACTACCAAATTCTACCCATCCTTCAAAGTACTGCCCAACTTCTTATTAAAAACATATTTAAAAATATTTAAATGGTTATTACATGCACGTTCAAAGGGTTAGAAAAGGATATGCATTTGAAAATGACTCTTCTGATACCCTCAAATGCCAGCAAACCAGTTCTCTATCCCAGAGGCATCACTCTACCAGGCTACCTGTATGTCCTTTAATAGGTGTTTGCTCATATACAATCACATGCGTGTGAGTGTTCATATTGTGTATTTATAAATATCTTGTATTTATACACACATGTATATGTATTCACGAGAATATATATTTATTCTTTTCTTTACTTCACTAATGGTAGCACATTATCCACATTGTTCTGACTCTCAGTTTTTTCATTTAAAATTTCTTGATCGTTCCATATCAGTACACATGCTATTGTTTTTGTTAGCTGCCCATGAATCTGCTGTAGGGATGTGCCATAATTTATTTAACCAGGCCTATATTGGTGGAGAAGGAGCCCTGGTGGCTATGTGCTCAGCTTGCTAACCAAGAGGTCAGTGGTTCGAACCCACCAGCCACCATTCTGTTGGGGAAAGATGTGGCAGTTTGCTTCTGTAAAGATTACAGCCTTGGAAACCCTGCGTGGCAGTTCTACTCTGTCCTATAGGTTTGCTATGAGTCGGAATCAACTCAACAGCAACGGGTTTAGGTTTTTTTGGATATTGGTGCATGTTTAGAATGTTTTTAAGCTCACTTCTTTTTATTGCTGAACAATACTCCATTGTATGATGTACCACAGTTTATCTATTCATCTATTGAAGGACAGCTTGGTTGCTTCCAATTTTTTGCAATTATGGATAAAGCTGCTGTAACCATTCATGTGTCGATTTTTGTGTGGACAGAAGTTTCCGACTCATTTCGGTAAATACTACCAAGGGGCGTGATTGTTGGATTGTATGGTAAGCCTATGAAAGAAACTTTTTAAAAATGGACAATTCTGAGACTTGCCAAGAGAAATTCTGTTATGATCCAGGAAAAGCTTTTGCCTACATCCCATCTCACCCTCCTGTCACGCCTTCTTGCATTTCATTTCATCTCTTTTCAGACCAGTGAAAATGTCAGGGATTTGTTGAAAGGGCAACCTACAGACAAAGGCACAGGCCCCTTCCTTCTTGACCAGCTTTTATTTTCGGTACTACACAAAACAGAAGTAAAAAAAAATCTGAACTATTGTAAGGTTTATTTTTCTAAAATAAATGGGAGCCCGCAAGTATAATTGCATGTACATGCCTGTTTCTCACCTACAATACTGCATGCAGCCAGATGAAAGCATTTCTTCCTAAACCTTTATCTTCATGTAAATTAGGTGCAATTTATTTTGCTTTTAGCCTCAAAGCTTGGTAAGTATAGCCAGACCAAAAATGCTGTTAATAAAAGCAGGCCTTAGACATTAAGAAAAAGTCATTTTCTTCTAATGCTTTTAATTTTTTAGAGCAGCAAATTACAGACTACTTTATTGGTGTATGTAGAGTTTCAAGAGAAGGTGCCTGAGAGGGTAGCAGTAACCTAGTTTCTTCCTGACTCTCATTTCCTTGTACTTACTACACATCCATCATTGCTTAATGGAGCTCACCACAGTTGGGGCGTGCCCTTGTGGTTTTGGCAATCAAGAGACTATGTGGTGGTTGTTAAAAGAGTTCTGATTCCCATATATATTAGATGTTATGGGTCATAAAAGAGGGGACCCTAATTTATCTTATGGGAAGGATAAGGTTAAGAAAAGATCAAGGATGCTCTTCCAGAGTGTGACACCACTGAGCCAATTCTTCAAGGCTAAGTGGGAGTTAGCCTATGAATAAATGGGATTAGGGAGATCTAGGAACTAAAAAAAAAAAAAAAATTATCCCTGTCCTATTAGACTATATAATTGTTAGATTCAAAATGGCCAATACCAGTCCATTTCAGCTCACTAGCACCTAGAATATTGATCTTCAAGCTTGAAGACTGATGATCGAAGATTGCTGGGTGGAGTATTTTGTAACTGTCAATTAGGTCAAATCGATAGTATTATTTAGGACCTCTGTATCCTTGAAACTATCGAACAATATCACTAATATCACATACAAGTAAAATTTTGCTGAAGATCATTCAAAAGCGGTTGCAGCAGTACACTGACAGAGAATTGCCAGAAATTCAAGCTGGATTGAGAAGAGGACATGGAACGAGGGATATCATATATCAGATGTATCAAGGCTGAAAGCAGAGAATACCAGAAAGATGTTTAACTGTGTTTTATTGACTATGCAAAGGCATTCAAATATGTGGATCATAAAGAATTACGGATAATGCTGTGAAGAATGAGAATTCCAGAATACTTAATTGTGCTCATGAGGAACCTGTACATAGACCAAGAGGCAGTCTTTAAAACAGAACAAGAGGGTACTGCGTGGTTTAAAATCAGGACAGGTGTGTGTCAGGGTTATATCCTTTCACCATACTTATTCAAACTGTATGCTGAGCAAATAATCAGAGAAGCTGGACTATATGAAAAAGAAAAGGGTATCAGGATTGGAGGAAGATTCGTTAACAACCTGTGATATGTAGATGACACAACCTTGCTTGCTGAAAGTGAAGAGGACTTGAAGCACTTTGTCATGGATTGAATTGTGTCGCCCCAAAATATCTGTCAATGTGGCTAGGCCATGATTCCCAGTATTGTATGATTGTCTACCATTTTGTCATCTGATGGGATTTCCTTATATGTTGTAATCCTATCACTATGATGTAATAAGATGGATTTGTGGCAGTTATTTTGATGGATCTACAAGATTAGATAGTGTCTTAGGCCAGTCTTTTTCTGAGATATAAAAGAGAGAAGCGAGCAGAGAGGCATGGGTACCTCATACCACCAAGAAAGCAGTGCTGGGAGCAGAGTGTGTGCTTTGGACCTGAGGTTCCTGCACAGAGAAGACTGATGACACGAACCTTCCTCCACAGCTGACAGAGAAAGCCTTCCCCTGGAGCTGACACCCTGAATTTGGACTTGTAGCCTACTAGACTGAGAGAGAATAAATTTCTGTTTGTTAAAGCCATGTACTTGTGGTATTTCTGTTGTAGCAGCACTAGATGACCAAGACACACATATTGACGAAGATCAAAGACTACAGCCTTCGGTATGGATTACACTTTAACATAAAAAAAAAAAAAAACCCAAGTGGGCCAATAAGCGTTATAATAAATGGAAAAGAGATTGAAGTTGTCCAGGATTTTGTTTTACTTGGATCCACAATCAAAGCTCAGGGAAACAGCAGTCAAGAAATCAAATGTCACATTGCATTGGGCAAATCTGCTGCAAAAGACCTTTTTAAAGTCTTAAAAAGCAAAGATGTCACCTTAAGGACTAAGGTGTCCCTCACCCAAGCTGTGATATTTTCAATCACCTCATATGCATGCAAAAGCTGGACAGTGAACAAAGAAGACCGAGGAAGAATTGATGCCTTTGAATTATAGTGTTGGCAAAGAATACTGAACATACCATGGACTGTCAGAAGAATGAACAAATCTGTCTTAGAAGTGGTACAGCCAGAATGCTTCTTAGAAGCATGAATGGCAAAACTTCATTTCACATACTTTGGACATGTTATCAGGTGGAACCAGTCCCTGGAGAGGGACTTCATGCTTGGTAAGGTAGAGGGTTAGTGAAAAAGAGGGAGACCCTCAATGAGATGGATTGACACAATGGCTGCAACAATGGGCTCAAGCATAACAACAATAGTGAGGATGGCTCAGAACTGGACAATGTTTTGTTCTGTTATACATGGGGTCGCTCTGAGTTGGAACTGACTTGATGGTGCCTAACAACAACAACATATCCTTGATGATTTTCTGTCTACTTGTACTGCAGGAGGAGTGCTGAAGTCTCCAACAGTATAGAGTGTGTTGAAATTGAGAGAAATTACCCTTACAACTGACACAGTTTGTCTCTTTGGCTACTTAGCATTCATAACCACCCTTTTATGCAAGCTTAAACTTCCATACAAGAAAAACATGTTTATGTATTTGCCTAAAAAAAGACAACTAATTTTTGTACAATCAAAAACACTCCTTACTCTCTCCTCAAAATGAAGAAGAAAAGTTCCAAAAGTCATCGTATACATCTCTATGAGACAATCATGGTAGCTATCTGTGGACTATGTTAATTATTCCTCTAATTCAGTCGTGTGCCATTGGAATATTTTATTACTTAAAGATAAAATTGTAAAGTTAACTACTACCACCAATCCTTGTATATAGATAATAAGGAAAAAGAGGAGACTAAAAGGAATTAGTGTATACACACACACACATATTAGTATGATATGTGCACTAATATATTACATATATACTAATTAGAATAGTGTATATCATATTACTATATACATACACGCAAAAGACACATAACAAGCAAGCAAGGAAATATACATAACTGTTAAGAGTCCTCACATCTATAACTGATTATGAGGAGTCCATTGTTGATATTTGTAACTTCCTTTTTCCACTACAATGCCATGTTTCCTTTGCCGTTACCCAGAATCCCTGTTGATCAGAGTTATTTACCTAATGTGTACTCAAACCTTCTTTCCTGAAGGATCTGCATCCTCAGTAGCCCTTTATTTTTTTTGGCTAATGCTTCATGAATCTTTATTCTTTAACTTAGATATGAGAGTTTTAAGAGGCACCTCAAAGAATCCCCTGGGTTCTAGATATAACCATTCCTATTCCCATTGTGGGAAACCCTCGTGGCATAGTGGTTAAGTGCTACAGCTGCTAACCAAAAGGTCAGCAGTTTGAATCTGCTAGGCACTCCTTGGAAACTCTATGGGGCAGTTCTACTCTGTCCTCTAGGGTCGCTATGAGTTGGAATCGACTTGACGGCACTGGGCTTGGTTTTTTTTTTTTTTTTTTGGTTATTCCCGTTGTGTAGCAGCAACCCTGTTAGTAGTTGGGATCAATCATACCAGCCAGAAGGGTAACCTTACTCTTTACCTATCGGTTTAGGGACATTAAGAAGCCCAGAATGACCAGGTAGCATCTCAACTTCCAATTCAATGGAACATTTGTTGTGCCCTGGTGGAAACATTTCTCTCTTAGAACCAAGACCTCCAAATCAGCAGAGCTTAAAGTTGCAGGGATTGGAAGCAAAAATTCTGTAAGGGGGTTCTTAGGTGGTGCTCCCATTTCCACCTCTTGATTTCTGGACTCGTGTATTCTGGCTACTGAAGGAACATTGCTCTGTATTGGTTTTTAAAGCACAACAGCATGTGCCTAATCCATTAAGAGTGTTATCTTCTAACTGGTGCCATAATTGAGTCTTCAGCAGGCAACTCTGCCATCCTATTAAATTAGCTAAGGGAGCCCTGGTGGCTCAATGGTTAAGTGTTTTGCTGCTAACTGAAAGGTCAGCGGTTCGAACCCACTGTCTGTTCTGTGGGAGAAAAGACCTGGTGATCTGTTCCCACGAAGATTAAACCAAAAATCAAACCCATTGCCCTTGAGTCAATTCTGATTCCTAGTGACCATATAGGATAGAGTAAAACTGCCCTATAGGTTTTCCAAGGGGCGTTTGGATTTGAGCTGCTGAGCTTTTGGTTAGCAACCAATTTCTTAACCACTGTGCCATCAAGGTTCCCTGAGAAGATTAAAAAAAAAAAAAAAAAAAACCCAAACCCATTGCCGTCGAGTCAATTCTGACTCATAGTGACCCTATAGGACAGAGGAGAACTGCCCCATAGAATTTCCAAGGAGTACCTGGTGGATTCCAACTGCCAACCTTTTGATTAGCAGCCGTTGTTCTTAACCACTACGCCGCCAGGGTTTCCCTGTAAAGATTACAGTCTAGGAAATCGTTTGGGGCAATTCTACTCTGTCTTATACGCTATGAGTTGGAATCTACTCAATGGCACCTAAAAACAACAACATTAAGCCAGCTGCTTCTGGGTGATGATGTGTATGGATTTCATGAGCATGAGTCCACTGCTATACTACTGTTACTAGAACCAGAAACTAAGTTATTCTAGTATGAATGACAGCACCAGCAGTAGAGATCATGTAGTTTGATGGAAGTATCATGATATTTAATCCTAATTTTTATGTGTATCTCTAAGATTTATCTCCAAGTCAGACCGTGCATCTTATTCCTATAATTTTCACCTAGGATTGAAAAATATTGACCAGACCCCATTGTAACTGGATTCCAAATTCTTTTGTTTATCAGAATTTCATGAAATAAATGGGCTTCTAGATCGATGGGGTTTATCACCATAGGATTTTGGTTACCCTGGAATTTGTCATAACAGTGATTCAACCTCTAGTACCATGTACAGATTAATTAATAGCAATGTTTCTGAATCTTCTTGAATGTAAAAATTCTTAATACCAGTAGAGAAAAATGAGATGTTTCTTGATTAAGTCATGACAGATAATGGTTTGTGTAGGGGTGCTTTTTAAATGAAAATAAAAGATGTGATTGGTGAAGAAATTTTTATTTGAATCACAGAGTAAGGAGGGAAGCTTTGATTCTTATTGATTTGAAAGAAATTACTAGCAAGACTCAAACCCATCAGAATCAGAATGCAACATAAAAATGTCAGAGCTGATAAGCATACTTTGAATTTCAATAATTACATTTTTGAATGCCAACAAAATTTTTTTTGGCATTCAAAAATATAATTATTGAAATAGTTCAGAATATTTTCCAGCTACTCTATTTGTTTCAATTCACTCTTAAAATCGAACACACTGTCCCAGAACCCAGAAGGCAATTTTTTTTCTATCTAGATATTTACATATATATCCTCCATTTCCATTTCTTTAAACATGGCCATGATATGCCACCTTGTTATCTTTAAAATAATTGTAAACGTATTTTGCAAATGTATCTATGTATGACTCATAGGATTTATAGGAAAGAAGAAAGAATCTACATATCAAAAGTGTTATTATCTTGTTAAAAGAATGAATCTTTACTCTGAAAAATTTACATATGGTATAGGTATCCACCCCATGCATCTGTCAGTTGTCGTTCTATGGATGGCTTGCATGTTGCTGTGATGCTGAAAGCTATGCCACTGGTATTTCACATACTAGTAGGGTCACCCATGGTGGACAGGTTTCAGAGGAGCTTCCAGACTAAGAGAAATTAGGAAGAAGGACCTGGCAGTCTATTTCTGAAGAAATTGGCCAGTGAAAACCTTATGAATAGCAGCGGAACATTGTCTGTTCCAGTGCTAGAAGATGAGCCCCTCGGGCTGGAAGGCGCTCAGAATAAGACTGGGGAAGAGCAGCCTCCTCAAAGTAGAGTCACCCTTAATGACGTGGAGAATTAAATCTTTTGGGACCTTCATTTGCTCATGTGACATGACGCAAAATGAGAAGAAACAGCTGCAAACACCCATTAATAATCAGAGCGTGGAATGTAAGAAGTATGAATCTAGGACAATTGGAAATTGTCAAAAATGAAATGGAATGTGTAGTGAGCTGAAATAGACTGGTATTGGCCAAATTGAATAGGATAATCATATGGCCTACTATGCTGGGAATGATAAATTTAAGAAAAATGGCATCGTGTTCATTGTCAAAAAGAATATTTCAAGATCCTATCCTGAAGTACAACACTGTTAGTGGTAGGATAATATTCATATACCTACAAGAAAGACCAGTTAATATGACTGTTATTCAAATTAATGCGCCAACCACTAAGGCCAAAGGTGAAGAAATTGATGATTTTTACCAACTTCTGCAGTCTGAAATTGATCAAACATGCAATCAAGATGTATTGAAAATTACTGGTGATTGGAATGCGAAATTTGGAAACAAAGAAGGAACAGTAGTTGGAAAATATAGCCTTAGTGATAGAAACATCATCAGAGATTGCATGATAGAATTTTGTAAGACCAAGGAGTTCGTCATTGCAAATGCCTTTTTTCAGCAACATAAACAGCAATTATACATGTGGACCTCGCTAGATGGAATACACAGGAATCAAATTGATTACATCTGTGGAAAGAGATGATAGAAAAGCTCAATATCATCAGTTAGAACAAGGCCAGGGGCTGACTGTGGAACAGACCATCAATTGCTCCTATACAAGTTCAGTCTGAAGCTGAAGAAAATTAGAACAAGTCCATGAGAGCCAAAGTTTGACCTTGAGGATATCCTACCTGAATTTAGAGACTATCTCAAGAATAGATTTGATGCATTGAACATTAATGACCGAAGATCAGACGAGTTGTGGAATGATATCAAAGACATCATACATGAAGAAAACAAGAGGTCATTAAAAGATCGGAAAGAAAGAAAAGACCAAAATGGATGTCAGAAGAGACTCTGAAACTTGCACTTGAATGTAAAGCAGCTAAAGTGAGTGGAAGAAATGAACATGTGAAAGAGCCATGTAGAAGAGCTGAACAGAAGATTACAAAGGGTAGCTCAAGAAGACAAAGTAAAGCATTACAATGAAATGTGCGAAGACCTGGAGTTAGCAAATAACAAGGGAAGAATGCGCTTGGCATCTCTCAAACTGAAAGAACTGAAGAAAAAATTCAAGCTTCGAGTTGCAATACTGATGGATTCTATGGACAAAATATTGAACGACAAGCATCAAAAGAAGTTGGAAGGAATACACAGGGTCACTGTACCAAAAAGAATTGGTCAACATTCAACCATTTCAGGAGGTAGCATATGATCAAGAACTGATGGTACTGAAGGAAGAAGTCCAAGTCTGCAGGAATTGAAGGAATACCAAATGAGATGTTTCAACAAATGGATGTAGCACTGGAGATGCTCACTTATCTATGCCAAGAAATTTGGAAGACAACTGACTGGAAGAGATCCGTATTTGTGCCCATTCCAAAGAAAGGTGATCCAACAGAATGTGGAAATTATTAAACAATATCAGTAATAACACAGGCAAGTAAAGTTTTGCTGAAGATTATTCAAAAACTGTTGCGGCAGTGCATCAACAGGGAACTGCCAGAAATTCAAGCCAGATTCAGAAGAGAAGGTGGAAGGAGAGATATCATTGCTAATGTCAGATGGTTCTTGGCTGACAGCAGAGAATACCAGAGAGATGTTTACCTGTCTTTTATTGACTATGCAAAGGCATTTGACTGTGTGGATCATAACAAATTATGGATAATGTTGCAAAGAATGAGAATTCCAGAGCACTTAATTGTGCTCATGAGGGACCTGTACATAGACCAAGAGGCAGTTGTTCTAACAGAACAAGGGGATACTGCGTGGTTTAAAGTCAAGAAAGGTGTGCATCTGGATTGTACCATTTCACCATATTATTCAACCTGTATGCTGAGCAAATAATCAGAGGCACTGAACTATATGAAGAAGAACACAGCACCAGTATTTCATTTATTTGGATCCACAATCAATGCTCAGAGAAGTAGCGGTCAAGAAATCGGACAATTGCATTGTGTTGGGCAAATCTGCTGCAAAAGACCTCTTCAAAGTATTCGAAAGCAAAGATGTCGCATTAAGGACTAAGGTGCACCTGACCCAAGCTATGGTGTTTTCAGTCACCTCATATGCATGTGAAAACTGGGCAATGAATAAGGAAACCTAAGAAGAATTGATGCCTTTGAATTATGGCGTTGCTGAATAATATTGAATATACCATGGTCTGCCAGAAGAATGAACAAATTTGTCTTGGAAGTAGTACAGACAGAATGCTCCTTAGAAGCAAAGGTGGTGAGACTACATCTCACATACTTTAGACATGTTATCAGGAGGGACCAGTCCCTGGAGAAGGACATCCTCCTCGGTAAAGTAGAAGGTCAGCGAAAAAGAGAAAGACCTTTAACAAGACGGATTGACACAGTGGCTACAACAATGGGCTCAATCATAATAACGATTGTGAGGATGGTGCAGGACTGGGCAGTGTTTCATTCTGTTTTATGTAGGGTCACAATGAGTCAGAACCGACTTGATGGCATCTAACATCAACATAGGTGTCCAAATCATGGATAAAACGAAGAAATAAATAAACAAACAAACAAATCCATTGTCATCCAGTCAATTCCAACATATGGTGACCCCATGTTTTACAGAGGAGAACTGTTTCATAGAGTCTTCTTGGCCGTAACATTTATGGAAGTAGATCGCCAGACCTTCCTACTGCATTGCTGCTTTGTGGGTTTGTAGTCCAGTGCAAACTGTTTGTGCAACCCAAGGTCCTAAATCATGGATATCTATACCATATTTAGGAAAAAAAGTTTATATTTTCCATGAATGTTGAAAAAGAATAAAGAAATATTTTAATATGGGATCCTTTCTTTAAATCAATCCTTGCTTGAAAGCACAAACAAATACAATAAATAACAACAGAGTTGCTCTGGTTGACAAGAGGTGAAGCTAGTCCAAATAGCCACTCCCTCCTCCACCTAGCCAAGCTGTGCCTGAGAGGATTTTGTAGAGCTCGACTTTGAAATCACTGTCTTAACAAAAGAAAAATTGCAAGATGTTTCTGTTTCCAAAACCAAAGGTTCCTAATGTATACTTGAACTGATGCCAAAGGCTATGTGTCCAATCTTTTTGGAGCAGCTCCGCTCTTCTTATCTCTTCCTCTGCTGGTTTCTGCTTTTTCTGTTTACTCCTACATGCCTTTACTTGCATTGTACCTTCTGCCTCCCAAATCCTACACATCCTTCAAGGTTCAGCTCAAATGCTACCTCTTCTGGAAAGTCTTTCCTGATCTTTTCAGTTAGATGTAACCTCTCCCTCCTTTGAGGTTCAATCTTTGCACTTCATTTATATTTGTCTTAGTTAATTACATATTTGCTGCTGAATATATGAGCATGGTGACAATTGTGGGGGTTATGGCAGTGAATGAGATGGGTAATTTCCCTGCTCTCCTAGAACTTATCTAGTGGTGATGGTAGTGGTAGAGAGGCAATAAAAAAGTAAATAAGCGATCAACATATTATAGATTAAGATAGCTTCCATGAAAGAAATAAACTGGATGAGGTGATAAAAAGTGTGGGGACTACTTTAGAGTATGGTGAGGGAAGGTCTGCTTGCGGCAGTGGCACATGAGCTGAGAGCTGATGAAGAGAAGGGGTATGTGAAGGACGGTGGAGGAGCACACCAGGGCTTGTGATAGGAAGTCCAAAAGTCTAAGGAGCAGAGATCAGAAGCCAAGGAACAGATTAAGTTGGGATGTCAAGAGCCAGACAAACTAAAGATGGAGGTAACAGAAGGGATCAAGGAAAACAATCTTGGCACAGCTCTCAAATGGGATCCCAGATGCCTGTGGGTCCCGTCTTAGAGGTTCTTCAAAGTTACAAGCTTTCTAGGAGAGGATTCACCTTTGTATTCCCCCACAGCACCTTTCATAGGGCTTTACACGTAGGAAGTGCTCAGCAATTATTTGTAAAACAAGAAATAAATGCCTAACTAATTCCATCATGAAGATTTCTCTAGTCTTAACCAAGTATCTTCCCTTTTCTCTGAACCACAATAAGATCCTCCACCCTACCAATGTAAGACATTATGTTTTTCTCCTCCTTATATTATAGCTATTTGGTATTTAAATTCTTGCTGTCTTGGGGATTTAAGAAATTATTGAAGAGCAGTACTTGAGCTTAGAAACTATATTTTTTCTTGGTGGTTGACTGTCCTTTGTTTTAGGTCCTTATGGTCTACAAGCTGAATGACAGTCTCATCTGTGGTGCTGGCTTTCAAAAGTAAGTGAATAAACACAACGTCCAAAAATGCATAAGCCAATGTGAACCAATTTTGTAGAAAGGGGAGGGGAGGAGAAGCCCTGATTTATAACATCTGTCCATTGTCGTCGTTGTTTTCTGTGTTCAAGTTACCTCCGACTCATGGTGAGATTATGTACAACAGAGCAAAATATCGGCCAGTTCTGTGTCATCCTCACAATTGCCAGACTGTCCAAGTTCATTGTTGTGACTATTGTGCCAGTTCATTTCACTGAGGGCCTCACATGCCTTCCTTGTCTCTCTCCTTCACCAGACATGATGTCTTCCTCTAGCAATTAATCCCTCCTGATGAAATGTCCAAAGCAAGTGAGTTAGACAATGTTCTGTTGTGGTCCATAAGGTTTTCATTGGCTCATTTTTGGAAGTAGACCACCAGGCCTCTCTTCCTAGTCTTTCTTAGTCTGGAAGCTCTGCTGAAACCTGTCCACCATGGGTGATCCTGCTGGTATTTGAAATACCAGTGGCATAGCTTCCAGCATCATAGCAACATGCAGCCACCATAGTATGACAAACTGACAGATGGGTGGTAAATTTGTCCATTTCTGTGGTATAAATACTTCCACAGGCTTGCAAAAGTCCTAATATTTCACAATCAGTTCTCACAGCTCCAGTACACCACTGTGACCTCAGGGTTGGTACCTGGAACTTCTCAGATTACATTTAGTTCTGGAAGCCACATAAAAAGAGACCTAAAGAATGTGTTGAAGGCTGTGAGATGAACTTCAAAAACGATAAAATAATGAGTGGGCTGGCACCTGTGTAAGCATGGAGAAGAAGAGCCTCCCTTTTGCTTGCTTTCATGGTCTCCAGCAGCTCTGCAGCTAACGTACAAAGGAAGATGGCCAGGTCTTTCTTCCTAGTCTGTCTTAGTCTGGAAGCTCCACTGAAACCTATCCACCATAGGTGGACTTGCTGGTATTTGAAACACCAGTGGCCTATCTTCCAGCATCACAGCAACACACAAGCCACTGCAGTATGAAAAACTGACAGGTGGTGGGTCAAACAGTCACTGGCCTGCTTTTTCACATATGTAGCTTTGCAGATGAAGAGTAGCACCAAAGTAGTCCTATGTCTGTAGAAGTGGATAATCTGTCGAAATGAAATCCTTTCTACTCTTCCACCACACTTGTTGTGATTTTAGTTGGGGTATGTCAGTAAATCCTTAGCAAGCAGGTTTGGACTATAATTAAATGATGATATATTATTAAATACACGTGTAGGAGGAAAAATATTTGATCTCAATGTAGAGTCTGAAGATATGATCATCCTTGATTGGAGTTGGGGGAAAAGACATTGAAAAGAAATAGGAACCTTTTATAGAGTTTGTAAATTGAAGGGAAAAAAAAAGTTTTGAGAGGAAATTAAAAAGCCATAATTAGGATGATAGACTCAAATTATCTCAAAGGGAACCTACAGATTCTGAGGCTCCATAACCAAGTCGAAGACTCTTCTGTGGGCAAAATCCACAAAAGATGGGTTAAAAAAAAAGAATTTTTTTTTTTTTTTATGAGAGATATAGTTTTGATCTAAGGCACAGTGGATTCAATTAGGTCTCAGTAGGCGAAAGTTCTCTGCTTCTTCAAGGATCTAGACAGTTAAGAATGAATAGAAATAGTAACCAATGTCATAAAACAAAAACAAGCTGTGTATAAATTGTTGAATGGGAAACTAATTTGCTCGGTAAACTATCACCTAAACCACAATAAAATGTTAAAAAAAAAAAAAAGAATGAGTAGAAGCAAATAGATACCTCTATTAGAGCATCAAGCCCTGGTGGTGGAGTGGTTAAGAACTTGGCTGCTAACCAATAGGTTGGCAGTTCAAATCTACTAGCTGCTCCATGAGAGAAAGATGTGGCAGTCTGCTTCTGTAAATATTACAGCCTTGGAAACCCTGTGGGAATCCGATGAGGCAGTTATACTCTATCCTACAGGGTCTCTATGAGTTGGAATCGACTCAGTGGCAATGTTTTTTTTTTTTTTTAATTCGTTTGTTTTTAATTAGAGCATTTGCATTGCATTGTAACACAGATGTATATGTGAGTCTCCCCCCATGAGACCTTTAGCTTGGTGAGGGCACGTACTAGGGTTTTAATTTCTGTACATACAGGACCCAAATCATGCCTGGCACATAGAAGACACTGAGTAAATATTTGCTGATGAGTAAAGGAACTTGTCTCATAGAATTTAAGAGCCAGAAAGGAGCAAAAAGATCTTCTAGATAAATGATCTCTAAATATTTGTGACCATGAAAATTACCTGCTGAGAGCAAGGGGCAGTGGGGTGTTAAGAATACTGACTTTCAGATACACAGTGGACATACCCTCTGCTCTCTCCAAGGGAGACAATCCAAAGAACCCTCCGAAATAGACTATCTAGGGGAAGATCTCGGAAATCTATACCTTCAATTTTGCGGCCTAGGTACCTCTCTTGCCTTACCTAAGTCCCAGTTCTGGTACCACCTGTGATGGTTAAGATTGTGTGTCAACTTGGCTGGGCCATGATTCTCAGTGTTTATATGTAATCATTCCCATGATTGAATCTGTTGTGAGTAGCCAATCAGTTGAAAGGGATTTTCCTTGGGGGTGTGGCCTGCATCCAAATATAAGCAGACTTCTGGCTTTTTTCTCTCTCTGGATCCTGCGATGCCCCCTGATCGTACGATCTCCAGCTCTTGGGACTTGAGCTATCAACTTATCTTCAGATCTTGGAATTCATGGACCTTCACAGCCTGAGAGCCCGCTCTCTGACCTGCCAATCTTGGGTTCACCAGCCCCTATGGCTACTGAATTGAGAGTAGCCTCTATCCTGATACAGGGACTTGGGATGTTTCAGCCTCTACAATCACGTGATACGTTACCTTGCTACAAATCTCTCTCTATATGTATTTTTGCACTTTGCTGGTTTTGCTTCTCTAGAGAATCCAGCTTAAGACACCACCCAAAGAATAGGAGAAAATATTTGGAAATCATATATCTGATAAGAGACTTACATGCAGAATATATGAAGAACTTTTACAACTCAACAATAAAAAGAAAAAAATAACCCAATTTAAAAATGGAGAAAGGACTTAATAGGCCTTTCTCCAAAGAAGATACACAAATGGCCAATAAGTGCAAGAAAATATGCTCATAATCATTAGCCATTGTTGTTGTTTTGTGTCTTCGGGTTGATTCTGACTCACAGTTACCCCATATGACAGAGTAGAACTGCCCTATGGAGTTTTTTTTGACTATAATCTATACAGAAGCAGATCGCCAGGTCTTTTTCACGCTGAGCATCTGGGTGGGTTTGAACCACCAACCTTTAGGTTAGTAGCCAGGAGCTTAATCATTGCAGCACCAGGGCTCCTTGTGAGTGTACTACAAACCAGTAAATGGTACTTTTTAAATGGGAAAATTGTATGTTATGTAAATTATGTCTCAGTAAAGCTTTTCCCACCACCCCTTCTTTTTTAATGCAGGGGCGATTAAAGCAAAATTATAGAGTAGATAAAGTGGATTTTAAAACCACCTCTCTCAGAGACTTTCTTCCCTCTCTCCTCCTCTGCCACCAGGGTCCTTCCTGCAGAGTCTGTCTGTCAGCAAGGAGGCAATGACAAGCTGAGATTGTTCCGACCACAGGTAACAACCTGATGACCTAGAGACCCCCTGTGGCCTACACACTCCTTTCTTGTCTTGAAGAGCATTTAAAATACTTCTAAAATTAGTTGCCAACATTGTAAAACCAGAAAAGTTCACAAGTGATGTCTATCTTCTCTGGAAAATGAAAACAACTCCCCCCCCCTCCACCTTGATGGCCACCCTGGACCTGCATTTCCCACATGAAAAAATGAGGCTGCCCCTTTAGGGCCATGGTGCCCTTTCCAGCCTAAACCACTTCTTTGTCACCTATTTTTATCCCTGAGGGGCATTTGAGTTTGCAACACCTGCTCAGAACTTTCCCTGAATCAAAACATCTCTGTCCTGTGTCCCACTGCCTCAGGCCTTGCTTGATGATGGGCTAATCCCGTGGTTTCCCACCCTGGCTGCCCAGCAGAATCTCCTGGGGCTCATCTAAAAAACACCCATGCAGACGTTGAGCCCCTGACCAGGTAAATTAGAATATCTGGGAGTGGGCCCAGGCTTAGAATTAAAAACAGGAAAAACAAAACAAAAACAACCCAAAACCTCCCCTAGGTGATCTAATAACATATCCAGGAACGCGAACCAATTCAAGCAGAGGTTTTCATATCTGATAATCTGGTTTAATAATCTCTAATGTAACTTTCGTTTTTTCAAGTGTTGCCCGAAGGAGTACAGAATGTGGCAGCCTGCAGAAATATAAAACTAACCAGCAGAACGAAGAAAGGAGGTCTTTGGTCAGGTGAACCTTTTAGTTGATTTCAAATCAGAGTTGCTGGCTGTTTGGACGTAAGTGTATCTGCATCTCCATAACCTGTCATAGGGAAAGATTTTGCGATTGTTATAACACGCACGGCCGGCTCATGGTGCCTTTTACATCTTTGTTACTTTCAACCAGCAGGTGTTTTAACTGATGAAGATGAGTTGCTATAGGGACCTTTTGTGGGATCTGGGAACCTAAAACTCAGGGGGGTTGAACAAGCACAAGAAGTTTCAGTGGGTTGAGAGGTCACCAGTGGCCAAGGTAGCCAGACCCAGACATGTGCTGGCAGCCAGCAGGCACTCGATACTGGTTACTGGGAAAGAACCAGACCAGCTTTTGTTTCTCATCATCTCCAGTCTAGATGGAAGGTTTGGTGACATTGCAATGGGGGAAAATGAGGGAGGTCCCCTCGGATGTTCTTCTCCCGGATTTTGTTAAGCCATCCATAGATGGTTCACTGAAGGCTCTGGGAAGAGAAAAATCCTGACAAGAGTAACCCCCTCCCACCTTGCACACCTGATGGGCCCAGTCCTCTGTCTGAGGGACCTTTAAAACGCCTTCGACGGCGGCCCTCTTGAACTTTTCTACAGGGTAGCTGGGACCTCAGGGCTCTCCTAATCAAAGCCCTGAAGAAGGTGCTCTAGGTTGAGTCTGTCCTAGCCACGACCCGAACTGGCAAACAGCTGGCACTCCTTAGAAAGTACTAAGGAGGCATGGCTACAAACCTTGGCAGTGCGATAGGACTGGAGGCACATCAGGGGTAAGACCTGCGGCTGGACCAGGGCAAGGTAGGAGCATCTCCTGCACCTGCAACCCGGCGCCTCAGCCTGACCCTCCCGCACCCCGGCTGTGTAGCCCACCAGAGAGAGGCTGCGGGGCCGCAGTGTGGAAGGGGGTAGGCGACCGCGAGGAGGGAGACAGCAAACAAGGTTGAGGAAGGGGGCGCGGCTGGCGTGGCTGCTGTCCAGGGGGAGGCGGGCGGAGGGAAGGCGCTGCCGCCGCTGTCTCGTCCGCGGCGACAGAGACGCCGGGAGCGGCCGAGGCGGTGAGTCGCAGCGCCTTTCCCTCAGCTTCTCCGGAGCCAGAGTGGAGTCAGAGTGGCAGCTGGGGCGGGTGTGCCCGAGGATCCCGCGCCGGGAGCGGCTGCTGGGGGGACCAGCGCGCTCGGGCGCGGCGGGCGCAGGGGTGGGCGCGAAGCGTGCGCGGGCTGGGCGACCAGGTCCCCGCCGCCCCTGCCCGGGTGCAATTCACACTGTCAATTCTCCTGTCCTTCCTCCGATGCCAGAGGGGAGAAAAAACAAAAAACCCAGAGACCCCGAGGATGGGTGGCAGGAAAGGAGAGCAACTTTGCAGAGGGCAGCGCAGAGGCGCGCGGGGCAGGCAGGAAGCGGGCGCGTTGGGTCGGAAGCGGGCTTTCCTGAGCCTGGTGGCCCGGGGACATGGGGAACATCCTTCCCTGGAAGCGAGGGGCTGGGGTCGAGGGCACCCGCTGGTTCTCGGGTCTGCGGTGTCGGCCCTGAGAGGGCGCAGGAGGCGGATGAGAGGGTGGCCTCCGGGGGAGGGGGTTTTGGGAGCGACCGAAAACAGCCGGTTGAATGCGGAGGAAGAAGTGGTCTGTATTTTGGATTCCGGACCTGAAAGATTTGCGCCTCTTGCACTGGGGAACTCGGGAAGGGTGTGCTAGGGAGATGTGTTTGAGGGTTTTTCAGTGCATACCGATTTATTTTTAGCTTCCAGAGAAGCAGGATGTGCAAAGTGGGTTGTATCAGCCCGGGAGGGGCAGGAGGTCTCCTTGTCCGCAGGAAATACACAAGTTTCTTGCTGCAGAGGTTTGCTTTAACTTTCATGCCGGGAGAAGGAAAGCCATTTGGCTCCCTGAAGATGTCCCCGAGAGGGTAATTTTCTTCCTGGGGGTCTGTCTGCCGACTGTGTGCCTTCTGTCCTTAAACTCTGGCTCTAAATGATGGTACATGTTCTGCTCCGTAGGGCAGCTGGTGTGAAAGGCAGAAATAGGGCTGCAGAGGTCTGGCTTTCTGAGAATGAAACCACACAAGCTTGTTCAAAGTTTTCTCAGTTCTGACTTACTTGAAAGTAACAGCACTACGCCACACTATTGCCAAGAGCGGGGCTCTCTGGTTTCTCAGACCTAACTGGTGATGCCAGTAAGGCTTTTCACTCCAACTGGGAGATGACTGTGTTTTATGGCCGACCGCAGTGCTGCAAGGGCTGCAAAGGAGAGGCCGTGCTGTGATGGTGGGAGTGTCAGGGTGGTGGCCAGATCAAGTACAGACTGGGGGAGGAGCTTAAGAGAGACTGAAGAAGCTGAAGCCCAATTGTTTAGATAGCCACATCAGATCCCTGGAAATTGCTCCAGAGTCTCCCCCATTTCAACCAGTCCGTGCAGGGTCCTGAAGACGCTCACTCTATAAACATCTTAGGAGAGTCAGCCAGTGTGGTGGTTGGTATTGTTGGTCAGGCTTGAGTTCTGGTTTGGACGCTGGTAGTTCTGAGACGCTGGGCTATTAACCTCTCTGGTTTCTTGGTCTGTGGAATGGAGTTAATAGGTAGTGCTTCATCTCAGGGTTGTTGTGAAGATTGAATGAATTAATATGTAGGAAGCACTTAGAACTGCACCTTGTCATTAGTAAACCCTCCATAAGTGTGAGCTATTGTTATCGTTGTTGAAATATGCTCCCTTCTCTCAGTTTCTGCTGTCATTGATTTAGTTCATATCCTTATCACTTCTTGCCTCAGTTGTCTTCAAACAGGGCTCAGTTACCCCGGTCAGGCCCCTTTCACTTAAGACCATTTTCCAAACTGCAGCTAGAACACCCTTTTTGAGAACACAAATCTAAGTCAGTCATTCTGCTTAATTTCCTTCAGAGGCTTTCTTTGGCTTTCAGGATACAGTTTGGAGTTCATGGACCTTCACAACCTTACCCTTGTCTCTGCTGGCCTCATCTCCCAACCTTCCCCTTGTGTAGCCTCTGTTCAAGCTGCTGAGTCTCAGCACCTGCCATCTCCCCAACCTGCATTTTCTGGTCAACTCCTACACATTCTTCCCTACTCAGTGATACCCCCTGCCCCCCAGGCAGACTTCTTAGCATCCTTGCAACTGATTGAGTTGCCCCTTCTTCATGCAACCCCATTACCCCACACACATTCCTCTTATCACTCTTTGTCCTCATCTACCCATCAGTATTCCCTACCTGCAAGCCTTGACAGATGGATTCTGACTGCCAGTAAATATTTGTTGAATGAATAAGTGAACATCAGTCAAGAAAAGTTCAGTCCTGTTCACTAAAGCCAGAAACAATCATGGAGAATATTAGACAGGGAGGATAGTTAGAATGAGGACTGAACCAATCTTTATATGTGATACTCTACGATAAAGAAAGTTGGGAAATACTAAGGAACCAAGAATTAGAAGAAATGTGGCTTACTATCTTGGAAACGTTTCGGTGTCTTCTTTTAATTGTGAGGAACAAACTAACAATGGAGAAATGTGATGATCTGAATTCTTCTCTTTTCTTACTTCATAAAAAAGGCAGGCATCTCAGATCGGGCCCAGCTCCTTGAAAGGGTCCTGCAGTGAATTTGATTCTGAAGGCAGAGGTGAAGGGCTTTGTAGCTACTCTTTGGCGTGTAGCTTCCCTTGGCGTGTGGACTTGAGCTTACTCTTGGGTTGGTATGATGAGAACAGGAAAACTCCTGTCATCAAAGCTCTTCTGTTGCTTTTCAGGCTATTTAGTGTGTTCTGTGGATGCTTTTCTGCCTCAGCCAGCCTTTCCAAGTGCTCCATCACTGGGCTCCCAGGAACCCTGAAGGAGATAAGACAGTGCTCTAGAACAGGGATTTTGTACAGCAAAGAGAGTGCAAAGAATGCTTTTTTTGCATTTTTAAAGGTTTGTAAAAAGAAAAAAACAGACACACAATACAACAAAACAAGAAAGAAGAATGTGTGATAGGGGCCATATGTGGCCTGAGAAGCTTAAAATATTTACTATCTAGCCCTTTGTAGAAAAAGTTGCCTGACTGCTGCTCTAGAGCCAAAACAAATTGGTTTCATTTTGCATGTCATTTCTGATTGATTGATAGTGGCTGCCTGGAAATCTGGTTGAACAGAAATCCCAGGCTAGGTCCAGGTTCAGCAGAAAAGAGTGAGGTGGTCAATTAGTGATGTCTGTCAGGGTGTGGGTTTAAGAAGTAGTGGCAGACAGGCTTTGCCCTCTCCGTCTCTACACTAGGATGTGCCATTAGAGGACAATGAAGGCAGAAATCAGGGACAGAACACAGGAGTTTAAAAATGGTCCCTAGAGGAAGTCAGGAACTTTTAACCACAACAATAAACAATCACCACAATAACATTAGTACCTACCACTTACCATGTGTGTACTCTGTGCCGGTGCTTTTCATGGGGGATCTCGATCTCATTTAATCTTTGTAGTAATGTTTTCAGGAGGTGCTTGCTTTAATTAGAACTCATTTCTGTTGCAAGTGCCAGGAACCTCACTCCTCAAATTATTTTAAGCAAAAAAAGGAACATTATTTTGGGCCTGATAACTACTGAGTCCAGAGGAAGACACTTCTGGGCTCAAGCATCATTACCAGGACCTGATTTCTCTCTATTTTTCTTGGTTTGCTTTCTTGGAGTTGGCACCATTTTTAGATCCCATATCACTACAGGATGGTGGTAAGATTCCAGCCTTATATTGCCTGGGCTTTAACTCCAGCCAGAATGTAGGGGTCTTTATTCCAGTGTTCCTCCCAATGACTTGCTGTGACTCATTGTCTCTGATTCGGTCCTGTGCCCATTTCTATGGTGAGCAGGTTGCCACACATTACTAGGCTTTAGATCTGGTCATGGATTTCATTTCTGAGCCATAGGCTGAGAAGTGGGGGCAGGGGTGGCTCTCCAGAAGAAAATTGTTATACTGTCACCAGGAGACAAGCCAATGGATTTTGGACTGCAAAACAACAGATGTCCACTGTAGTACTGTTAGCATTCCCACTTCAGAGATAAGGGAAACAGGCTTAGGAGCACTTGATAACTTGCCCAAGGTCACATGGCTAGTAAACAATAGAGTTCTGATTTGAAGCCCACAATTTATACACTTAATAGAATTATTTGTGGATAGAACATTTAAAATAAGTTTAGTATGAAGTTTTATTCTTTCTATTTCTGAAAATAAGGCTGAATGACTTCAAATAAAATTTAAATACTGACTGACTTAAGGGCAAGAGAAAAAAGAAGGTGGTCTTCTTTGGCTGGATTTTCTTTTAAATATGTTTTATTGTGGTAAAATATATATAACAAAATTTGTCAATTTAAACATTTCTATGTGAACAATTCAGTGACATTAATTACATTCACAACATTGTGCACCCATCACCACTATTTCCAAAACTTTTTCATCACCCCAAACAGAAAGTTAGTACCCATTAAGCAGTAAACCCCCTTTTCCTACTCACTCCTGCGTGGCAGGATTTTTAGACACTCAACCAATGTTTCAGAGTAGTTTCTAGATGTTCAACACTGTATTAGATTCTACAGAGATGCACGATGAGTAAAATCTAGTTCCCCATCTTCAAGGAGTTTATGTTCCAATGTGGAAGTACCTGACTTAATTAGGGAGCAAACTGGCTAGAATGTGGGTACACAAGGGGAAGTGCAGGAGCTAAGCCCACTTCACAGGGGCTGTGACTTCCATTTTGTTCACGAATGTATCTCCAGTACAGTGCTTTATGCCATAGGCAAGCAATAAGTATTTCTTGAATACATTCTTGAAAGTAGTTTGGGATTGAATTGCGAAGGATAGTGGGAAAATTCAAATTTCATTCTGGGGACAGTGAGGAGCCATTGAATGTTGGTTACATGTATCAGTGGCACGATCAGAAGAATGGCATTAGAGGGAAGGATAGAGGGAGAGGAGAGGAGAGGAGAAAGGCAGGGGAGAAGTTAGGGGTTGTTTTAGTTGTCCAGATGAAATAGCACCTAATAGTTTTTTCCACATCTTTACAACTGAGGACATTGTATTCATCACCACACTAAATGGTATGGAACTTGGGGAGGAAAAGTAAATATGGCACTGAGCTACCTCATGGCCAAACCCAAAACCCACTGCCCTTGAGTCGATTCCGACTCATAGTGACCCTATAGGACAGAGTAGAACTGCCCTGTAGAGTTTCCAAGGAGCTCCTGGCAGATTCGAACTGCCGACCTTTTGGTTAGCAGCTGTAGCACTTAACCACTACGTCACCAGGGTTTCCCCTCATGGCCAAGGAATCCTCAAAAAGTTGATTGTTGTTGCTAATAATAACAATGGTGATACCACATGTGCCTATATGGCACTTTCTATGGTTCTAAGTAAACCAAACCTGTTGCCATTGTGTTGATTCCGACTCATAGTGACCCTACAGGATAGAGTAGAACTGCCCCATCAGGTTTCCAAGGCTGTAGATATTTACGGAAGCAGACTGCCACATCTTTCTCCTGTGAAAAGGCCGGTGGGTTTGAACCCTGACCTTTAGATTAGCAGCCCAGTGCTTAGCCACTGTACCACCAGGGATCTAAGTATTAATTCATTCAATTCTGATAAACCCTGTGAAGAATGTATCAGCCAGGGTCACAATAGGAGGTAGATGGCACATTCAAAAGGGGGTAACTGCAGAAAGTTTAATGAAAAAAAACAACTTTTTTTTTTTTTAACCCTGAAGAGGTGACAGGAGGAAGCAGTTTCTGGAATTGCTCTGGAGAGAGTTGCAGTATGGAGAGGGTTGTCTACAAGAAGTGTGGTCTTGAGTAGAGGAATACAACTACTGACAGAACAAAGGAGATGATAGCGCCCTTTTGCTATCCCAGCTGTGACGAGTTAAGAGGCTAGTTCACAAACTGGAGTGAATGCAGAGGACAGTGTCTAGCATGGTTGTTGTTGTTGGCTGCTGTTGAGTAAGTCCCTGACTCATGGCAGCTATGGCTAGCAGGGAAGGATCCAGGTGAATACATCTCCAGCCACTCTTTTATCTGTCTCTGATCTTCTGTTGGTGCTTCCCATTGAACAAACTAACCAGAAGCCAGCGGGTGAGAAAGATCGTTGATGTAGGGACTACATCGTAGTCTGTAGAAATCAGCCTTCCAGGACCCAGAGCGGAGAGAAGAAGGGGGAGCCGGATCTGGAGGAGCAAACAGTATCCTACACAAGGGATAGTCATAGTTAACCACACTCATTTTACAGGTAGGGGAACTGAAGCAGTAAGAGGCTAAGTCACTTCCCCACAGCCAGAAGCTAGTGAGCTGTGGAGTTGGGATTTGAACCCAGGAAGCCTGATAATCAGGACATTTCTTCTGTATATACACTTGGATCTGGACCGTTAGGTTTTCACAGACCTGTGTATTTTGATTCTTTGGGAATAATCTGGTTTGTAGAAACTTGGCTTGACTGTCAAGATGTAGCGTGGACAGATTTTCCTTTTTTAAATGACAACATATATTCGTAGGCCTGTTTTGTAGCTGATTTATTGTATTTAGATTAAAAAAAAATCTTTTATGTATCCAGAACCAAACCCGTTACTATGAAATTGATTCTGACCCATAGTGACTCTATAGGACATAGTATAACAGTCTCATAGGGTTTCCAAGAAGCAGCTGGTGGATTTGAACTGCTGACCTTTTGGTTAGCAGCTGAACTCTTAACCACTGCACCACTAGGGCTCCCTTTTGTGTATACGTGGTACCAAAAAAAAAAGAAAAACACACAAACAAACAAAAAAACCAACCAGTTGTCATTGAGTTGATCTTTCAGAAGCAGATAATCAGGCCTATTCTTATGAGGCACTTCTATGTGGATTCAAACCGTCAACCTTTTGGCTGGTAGTCGAGCACTTAACTGTTTGCACCACCCAGGGACTCCTGTATACTTGATTGTTGTTTAAACAGCCAGGTTACACTGTCAATCTGTTTTGAGTTTCAATTAAAAAACAACAAAACAAAACAAAAAACTTACATTTTTTTCATATATGTTTCAAGGACATACTGTCTTGCCTGGAAACCCTGGTGGCGTAGTGGTTAAGAATGACAGCTGCTAACCAAAAAGTGGGCAGTTTGAATTCACCAGGTACTCTTCAGAAACCCAGTGGGTTTGGTTTTTGGTTATTGTCTCCCCGTAAACTATATAAGGAGCCCTGGTGGCACAAACAGTTAAGTGCTTAGCTGTTAACCAGAAGTTTGGTGGTTCAAACCCAGCCAGTGGTTCTGTGATAGAAAGACCTGACAATCTGCTTCCATAAAGATTAGGAGCCCTGGTGGTACAGTGGTTAAAGCACTCAGCTACAGTCAAGAAAACCCTATGGAGCAGTTCTACTCTGTCACATGGGGTCACTATGAGTCAGAATTGACTCATGGCATCTAATAACATGCACAAGAGAACAAAATGCTGCCTGGTCCTCTGTCATTCCCATGATTGGTTGTCGATCAGACTGTTGTGCTGTGTAGGGTTTTGATTGGCTGATATTTGTAAGAGGTTGCCACACCTTTCTTCCTAGTTTGTCTTAGTCTGGAAGGCTCTCCTGAAACCTGTTTAGCTTCACAGCAACATGCAAGCCTCTGTAGACCGATGAGGGGTGGGTGTGCATGAGGCGCCTCGGCTAGAACTCAAACCCAGGTCTCCTGCATGGGAGGTGAGAATTCTAGCACTGAACCACCACTGCCCCCATGTCTAGTGTGTAGTAGGGGGTGGAAACCACCTCCCTGAGGCATGACTGAAGGACTCTCTGGCCTGGAGAAGTTCTGTGGGAACCTGAGTATTGTCGTCTCCAAATACCTGAAGCACTGCATTGGGGGTAACATCTATGATGGAGGGTAGAACTAGGCCCCTTTGAAAATGGAATGGGCAGCTTTGGGAGGCCTCACGTTTTCCATTCCTGGAGGTACTACAGCTGAGGCCATAGGTTAGAGATGTGGTTGGGGGCTTGTATTAGTTTCCTGTGAATGGTGGGACAAACTACCACAAACTGGGTGGCTTAAAACAATAGAAGTTTATTCTCTGACAGCTCTGGAGACTAGAAATCTGAAATCAAGGCACACTCTATCTGGAGGCTCCAAGGGAGAACCTGTACTTTGCCTCTTCCAGCTTTTGGTGGCTGTCAGCCTTCCTAGGCTTGTGGCTGCATCTCTGCTTCCTCCTCTTCTCAGGGGAAGAGATTGGATTTAGGGCCCACCCAGATAATTCAAGATGATCTCATTTTAAGATCCTTAACTTAATTATATCTGCAAAGACTTTTATTCCAAATAACATCACATTCACAGATTCCAGGGATTAGGACACGGACGTATTTCGTTTGGGGCCACTATTCAACAACCCTTGATCCTCTGATTCTGTTTATGATGCTCCTAGATCTGATTTACCTCATAGATTCTAGGTTCTTTGGGTTTGACAAAGTAGAGGTTTTATGAATGCTTTAATTTGATCTGTTGAACTTTTATTCAAACTTTAAAGAAAAAAACACTTAAAACCTACCTCCTCCTTATGTCTCAAATGAAAGAGTGAGCGAAAGAGGCTGTCAGAAGCCAGTTTGCTCTCTGCCTGGCTGGAAGCTTTCTAGGCTGTGCTTTGCAGAGTGGCCTCAGAGGAAATGAATGGAAGAAAAAGCAGCCCTGGCTCTGTCTGGCTTCTAAATGGGGCTTTCCCAAATGCTTTTTAAATGTAATTACTCAGAGGAAGGTTAAGGATGTTGAAGTCTTTTAGGAAAGGGAAGCAGAAGCAGTATAGGCTCAAGTTTCTAGGATTCAGAAAGCACTTGGTTAGAAATATTGTTAGTAAATGTCACTGGCCCACTATCAAGCCTCCTATCCACATACAGGTAGTTGCCAATTTACTATGCATTGGTGTTAACCACACTTAAAATCATCACTTTTTTTTTTTTTTTGGTACATCTTATTCTTAATAAGTACTACATACAATGTTGTAGTGCACAATGTACTATTACCATTCTCATGCCAACCTCCAAAGACAAAATAAAGATCAGATTTATAAAGATAGTGATAATAAAGGCAATAATAATGAAGATTAAAAAAAAAAGAGATGTATGACTTAGGTCAGAACTGACTTAAGATGGAGTGGTCAGAATGGAACCCCATCCTAAGTCAGGGTCTACCTGTATTTTCAGTGCTGAATTCCAAGCACAGGGTGCAGAAGGCAAAGAAAAGGGTAGCTTTGGCAATTACCTGGCTAATTAGATGACAGTAGCCCATCAAATGGGGTAAATCAGGAAGGTCCACTCCTGGGCATAAATTACTCTGGTTGTCTGCATTGATCATATTAACTGGGTAAGTGCCAAAATCCATTCACTCTTCGCCTTGGAGAGGCAGCTGTAATTAAGGTTCGTTTCACTTCAGGGGGCAACTAATTTTGGTTTTTCAGCCACTTTACATTTGGACTTCAAAAGAGAGAAAGGAAAGAAAAAAAGAAAAAATGCCCCTCCTGTTTAAACCCTGGTGGGGTAGTGGGTACGTGCTACAGCTGCTAACGAAAAGGTCAGCAGTTCAGATCCACCTTGGAAACCCTATGGGGGTAGTTCCACAGTTCTACTCTGTCCTATAGTGTTGCTTTGAGTTGGAATTGACTCGACAGCAATTTTTTTTTTTTTTTTGGTTTTATCATGTATTGCATTCTGCTGTCTCATTGCTACTGGGGTTAATATTAATTGGATCCGTTTGCTTTGTGATACTTAGAGAATTTAGTTCCACCAGCTGAAGAAAATGGTTTGCCTTGAATAGGACTGGCTACATAGTTAGCAGGGCCCATTGCAAAATCAAACTATGGGGTTCATTATTAAAAAATCAGTAAGATCTTTAAGGCAGTGACAACAGAGCATTAAACCAAGTGTGGGGCCCTTCTGAGCAGGTGGCATACCCATGAAGCAGGCCCTGGCCTCGTAAAGATGTGTCCGCTTGTTCATCTGACACTTTCTTGACCTTCAAAGAGTAACCAGGCTGCTCTGCTCTGCTTCATTTGAACCATAGGCCTCTGTAGGGGAAAGGACAGTGAGTGGACTGGGAATCTTCCATTTGCCCCTCCACATTCTCTCTCATCCCTTCTCCACCTGGCTCTGTTCCTGAGAGATTGGTCTCCCCTGCTGGCATCAATGCCATCTTTGTCTTCTGATTTCTGGTATAATTTGGCCAACAGCAGGTCCAGCAGGGGATGGGAGAGTGGGAGGAAGGTGGGGTAGGGTATTTATTTCTTTGGTTCCCTCCTTCTGAATTGTATGTCGCAGGTTGGCTGTATATGTGTACCAAAGGCCACAGCTCCTGCCAGGTAGTCTTCTCCATAAAGTTACCCTTTCTGGGTCCTTGTAACCACTGCATCTCCTTGCGCCTTCAGACCTAGGGGTGGTCATAGCTTCTTGCTGTTGCTAGCCTCGTGTCCTGCACTATTCTTTATTACTCTCTCCTTAACAGCCTCCTTTATAGGACTCCTCAGTAGCATCAAAAAGAACCCTCTGCTTCTTGTCTGGGCCCTAATGATTCAATAACCATTTGTCGGGGTTTAACCATACCCTGTGCTACTGCAGGGCGGAAAGAGAGGCTAATGGCTACAATAACAAGTGATTCTGCTGGGCCAACTCCTGGTGAGGTTAGGTAATCGGGAGGCAGTGTATCCACATCCACAGTGGCGAAGAACATGCGCTTGAGAGTCAGACATTTGAATCCTCTAAAGGAGCCCTGGTGGTGCAGTGGTTAAAGCGACCAACTGCGAACCAAAAAGTTGGTGGCTTGAAACCACCAGCGGCTCCTCAGGAGAAAGATGTGGCAGTCTGCTTCCATAGATATGTACAGCCTTGGAAACCCTATGGGATTGCTATGAGTCGGAATCCACTCATTGGCGGTGGGTTTTTTTTTTTTAGTGTGACGTTAAAGGAGCCCTGGTGGTGCAGTGGTTAAGGGCTTAGCTGCTAACCTAAAGGTTGGTGGTTCAAACCCACCTGCTGCTCCTCAAGAGAAAGATGTGGCAGTCTGCTTCTATAAAGATTCACAGCCTTGTGTACAGCCTTGGAAACCATATGGAGCAGCTCTACTCTGTCATATAGGGTTGCTATGAGTCAGAAATGACTCAATGGCAATGGTTTTTTTTTTTTTTTTGTTAGTATGACTTTGGGTAAATCATCTCATCTGTAATATGAACATAATCATACTCCCTTGCTCGTAGGACTGTTTTGAGGATTAAGGGAGATCACATGGGTATCATGCTTAGCACAGTGCCTGGTATATATAGTTAAGTGCTCAAGAAGCATTAATTATTAATTATATGGGCTGTCCCATTCAAGAGGATACATTGTCTACTTTGTCTTTGACCTGAACTAAGACACTTACATCACAGACCACACCAGTGATGACCGGTCTTTCACAGGTTCACTATTGTTTCGGTGTTATTTCTGTTTTCTCAACTAGGTTGTAGTGTTCTGAAAGTCAGGGATCCTATATTATATACTGTTCATACTAACACAAGTTCCCACATCATAAGTGGTCAAGAAATATTTCTTGGCAAAATATAAGGTGACCATATAATTTATTGTTCATACCAGGACATTTTTGAGAGTCAAAGGGGGGTGCTTTTTAGTAATCATGCCAAAACAACAAGTGCAAATGGGGACTGTTCCAGGCAAACAGGGACATAGTTTCCCTAGTTAAGTGGAACTTCAGGTAGTTTTTGAAATATTTAAAAAAAAAATTGCCAGGATTCCCCCATTTCTAGTAGTCTACTTTTGGACTGTGACGTAAAACTAGGTAGTTAAACAAATGGAGAAAAATATATTTAACACTTCTAATAGATTTCTTCCCTATGTCTAGTTTAGGAATTTGAGGCAATGGGCCGTGACTTCTCACAGCTAGAGTTCTGCCCGTTCTTATACCTTATTAGTCTACTTTACACAGGGTACCTATTTATAAAGCTTCCTTTGGTACTTAACCCTTTTTTTCTGCATAGTCTCCTAATTATTGTCTTCCTTGCATTAATGATCATTTACTTTTGAAAGATGGCAAAAATAGATTTATATGCATATGTTTTTCTGAACATCTTTGTCTTTGTATTTCTGGTTGCCTGGGTGACATTTCCAGGAGAATACATGCTAATGTTCTATTATTAAAGCAGCAATGAGATGGAAACTATTTTTAGGCCTGTTATACCTTTCTTTTCCTCCACCAGACCATTTAATTGGTTGATTTTTTCCTGTTCTCATTATCTGAAGGCCATGTGCCCTTCCTCTAGTTCTACTTGGAGGACTGGCTAAGTTTTTGAAAATTGGTAGAATAATTCAGTACCTTCTTTATTCAGAATTGCTAAATGGGTATTGATAGTCCATTCATTTGGTTAGTCAATAACAGTTGTTTTGTTACAGGGTGTCCAAACCAAGCTTCAAAACCAAAAAACGAAACCTATTGCCGTCAAATCTATTCCAACTCATAGTGACCCTATAGGACAGAGTAGAAGTGCCCCATAGGGTTTCCAAGGAGCGGCCTGTGGATTCGAACTGCTGACCTTTTGGTTAGCAGCATTAGGCAAGGGATATTTTTGATAAAAGAAAAAGGAATTTGGAAGAGATCTGTAGTTCTATAGTGAAAGAGTATGTCCACTCTTTTTGCAGCTGGATCAACCTGGTTTCAGTCTTAGTCTTAGTATGAGGACTTATTTTTTAATGGCTAATGATCGAGAGCATTTTCTCATGTATCTGTTGGCTGCCTGAATATCTTCTTTAGTGAAGTGTGTGTTCATATCCTTTGCCCACTTCTTGATTGGGTTGTTTGTCTTTTTGTGGTTGAGTTTTGACAGAATCACATAGATTTTAGAGATCAGGCGCTGGTCGGAGATGTCATAGCTGAAAATTCTTTCCCAGTCTGTAGGTGGTCTTTTTACTCTTTTGGTGAAGTCTTTAGATGAGCATAGGTGTTTGATTTTTAGGAGCTCCCAGTTATCTGGTTTCTCTTGGTCATTTTTGGTAATGTTTTGTATTCTGTTTATGCCTTGTATTAGGGCTCCTAGGGTTGTCCCTATTTTTTCTTTGATGATCTTTATCGTTTTAGTCTTTATGTTTAGGTCTTTGATCCACTTGGAGTTAGTTTTTGTGCATGGTGTGAGGTATGGGTCCTGTTTCATTTTTTTGCAAATGGATATCCAGTTGTGCCAGCACCATTTGTTAAAAAGACTATCTTTTCCCCAATTAACTGACACTGGGCCTTTGTCAAATAGCAGCTGCTCATATGTGGATGGATTTATATCTGGATTCTCAATTCTGTTCCACTGGTCTATGTGTCCGTTGTTGTACCAGTCGAAGGTACAGGTGCACCACCTTTAAGAAAGTAATTTCGTGTACCTGTTACCATTGAGTTGATTATGACTCATAGCGACCCTGTAGGACAGAGTGAAACTGCCCCACATAGAATTTCCAAGGAGCGCCTGGTGGATTCGAACTGCTCACCTTTTGGTTAGCAGCCATAGCACTGAACCACTACACCACCAGGGTTTCCAAATTTCATATAAGATATTGCAAATTCTTGAATTTACTGAAGAGAAAAATTAGGGGATCATTATTTCTTTATTTATCTCTTAACTTTTGTGAATTTTTGTTTTTTGTGGAGGGGATGGGTTGGGAAGTCACCTTGGCAATACCCCCCGAGGGAAGGTCCATTGTCCATTCTGATCTTCCTTGGATGATATCTGGAATTTTTTCTTTTTCTTGGAGTTACTGCTCTTGCTGCTGGCAGCCTTTTCATGTCCACTGCTGACTGGCTCCTCCTTGGAAAGAAACTTTCTTCCAACTTGCCAAACTTTTTCTCTGGGACATTCCTGCTGTTACCTGCCTCTTCAGGATCACTAGCTGATTCCTCTTTGGGGATTATTATTATTATTTTACTAAAATGTTTTTGCTCTCACAAACATTTCTGAGAACTTCTTTTAATGGTGAATACATACCCCTTGGTGTATTTATAGTTGAATTGAAAATTGAAAGTATCTAACTTACCCTTGCACTTTTAGGAACATAACTATAGTGTTATTATCCATAATTCAAAGTCTCAGGTAGCCAGCATTAATATCTGGAGTATTTTCTTTCATTATTTTTTATAAATATTTTGGTAAAGATTGTGTATGTATGTTGATATCAGTTGCTGTGGAGTTGATTCTGATTCATGGTGATCCCATATCTGTCAGAGTAGACCTGTGCTTTGTAGGGTTTTCAATGGCTGATTTTTAGGAAGTAGATCACCAAGTCTTTCTTCTGAGGTGCCTCTGGGTGGACTCTGGATGCCAACCTTTCTGTTAGCAGCCAAGCTCTCTAACTCTTTACACCACCCAGAGCTCCTACATATCTATGTCTATATAGACATGTATACAATGTGCACCGGACCCAAGCCATGTTATTTTTAATTGCCTCATGTGCGTGCCAAAGCTAGACAGTGAATAAGGAAGACTGAAGAAGAACTGATGCATTTGAATTATGGTTTTGGCGAAGAGTATTGAATGTACCATGGACTGCCAGAAGAATGAGCAAATCTGTCTTGGAAGAAGTACAGCCAGAATGTTCCTTAGAAGGAAGGATGGTGAGATATCATCTTACATACTTTGGCCATGTTATCAGGAGGGACCAGTCCCTGGAGAAGGCCATTATGGTTGGTAAAGTAGAGGGTCAGCAAAAAAGAGGAAGACCGTCAATGAGGTGGATTGACACAATGGATTGACACTGCAACAATGGGCTCAAACACAGGAATGATTGTTAGGATGGTGTGGGACCAGGCAGTGTTTTGCTGTGTTGTACATAGGGTCGCTATGAGTTGGAATTGGCCCAACAGCACTTAACAACAATGACAACAACATACGACTATATAATCTATGTCGATGAATCTTTATCTGACTGTTGTGTGCACTTGTGCAGTTGAAGGGGAAATATTTTGACTACATTCAGTCTTGTGGATAGAGCCCAAAATATAGCACGTAGAAATCCATGATTACTAATTCGGATTATATGGCAAGTCTGAGAGAAGAGGTGGACTTTAATTTTTTGTTATTTAAAATTGTTTAACTTTGTTGTCCTTGGGTTCTCTTAAGCACCCTGCTGAATTGTTTTTCTATTTCTTGAAGGCAGATTGCTGGATTATTGCTAGAGTTGTTTTGCTGCCCTTATTGTTGTTGGTTGCTGTGGAGTTGAGTCTATCCCATGGCGACTTCACGCAGACTAGAACTGCTCCATAGGGTTTTCAAGGCTGTGACCTTTCAGAAAGAGATGGCCAGGCCTGTCTTCCGAGGCGCTTCAGGGTGTGTTCAAATTGTCAACATTTTGGCTAATAGTTGAGTGCTCAACTGTCTGTGCCATCCTGGGACCTTAAAAGAGAGGGAAAGAAAATGGAGGAGGTGGGGGGAGAGGTATGCCTACATATCTCCTTAGACATGTGACCTGGATTTCCTAATAGGATATTTAAAGTAAGAGCTCTTTGAGGGGATTTTGTTCTGTGACTTACGGAAAGGGGAAAACTGGGATGTGAAAAGTCTGTGATGTTGTGTTCCCAACACTTCACTGCCTCAAATGAAGGACATGGCCACCATTTTCATGCAAGGCCAAAGGACAAGACAGCGAGAATCAGAAGTCAGCTCTGGCATCTGAAGTTTCTTGGGAAAGCAACAGGAAGACTGTGCTTTGTGTTTTTCTAATCTAGACATTTAAAGAATATGGTCCCCTCCACATACCTTCACTGTTATAAAAAGTAAGTCATTATCATGAAATAAATTCTGGCCAATAGAAATTAGAAAGAAGAAGAAGAAGGAAAAAAAAAAAAAAAAATCACCTGGCATCCAGATATTCAAAGGCAACCAGGGTTAATATTTGGACTATTTCTTTTTATTATTTTAATATAGAGGTTTTTTTCTTAGATACATAGTTCCATTTATATATAATTTTGTACTATTTTTTCACTTAACCATATGTCACATATGGCTTTATTAAGTATATACTATTTCATCAAATGGATATACCTCAGTTTCCTTAGCCATCCCATTATTCATCATTTGGTCAAAATTTTAAATAATTTTTTGCTATTATCAGTTTTGTACAATAATCTTTATATAAGATTATATCTTAGGGTATACTTACAGTGAATTTAATAGGTTGAAGGTTCAAACATTTAAAAAATCTCGATGCATTTCACCAATTTGCTTTCCAAAAGGTTAAAGCAATTCATGCCATATGATTGGTTTCACCCTCTGTCATGGATTGAATTGTGTCCCCGCAAAATATCTGTCAGTTTGGCTAGGTCCTGATTCCCTTACATGATTGTATGATTTTCTACCATTTTATCTTTTGATGTGATTTCTTTATGTGTTGTAAATCCTATCACTATGATGTAATAAGAGGGATTAGTGGCAGTTATACTTATGAGGCCTACAAGATTAGGTAGTGTCTTAAGCCAGTCTCTTTTGAGATATAAAATAGAGAAGCGAGCAGACAGACGGGGGACCTCATAACACCAAGAAAGCAGTACCGAGGACAGAGTACATCCTTTGGACCTGAGGTTCCTGCGCTGAGATTCTCCCAGACCAAGGGAAGACTGATGACAAGGACCTTCCTCGAGAGCTAACAGAGAGAGAAAGCCTTCCTCTGGAGCTGATGCCCTGAATTTGGACTTGTAGCCTACTAGACAGTGAGAGAATAAACTTCTTTTTGTTAAAGCTGTCTACTTGCGGTATTTCTGTTATAGCAGCACTAGATGACTAAGACACTGTCTTTCACTTGCATTGGATATCATCACTCTGCAACACTTTTACTGATTTGATAACCCCAAGTATTTTATTTTTATTTGTATTTCTTTGATTACTAGTGAGGCCAAGAATTTCTTTTTCATATTATTGTATACTAGTCGTGTTTCTTCTTATCTTAATTTTCAGTTACATGTTCTTTGCTCTTAGGTGTTTTTCTTAACTACCAAAATTAGAATTCTTTATTTTTTTCCAGTTACAAAAGGGATAACAAGTGAAACAATTCTGTACAAAGATACACAAAGGAAAACTCTCTTTTCTCCTCCTTTCATGCCTCCATGCTTTCAAGGTTGTTGTTGTTGGCTGTTGTCAAGGGCCTCTGACTCATGGTGACCTCCTATGTAACAACTGAACAAAATACTGCCAGGTTCTTCACCATCCACATGATCGCTTGCTGATTGGACCGTTGTGATCCATAGGGTTTTCACTGGCTGATTTTTGGAAGTATGTTGCTAGGCCTTTCTTCCTAGTCTGGTTTAGTCTAGAACAGGTAAGCAGTGTTAAAAGCCCAAGGTTGTCTCTCCATCTTGATTTTGCATATAAATACGTTTTTATAAAGATACAAAGGAAACTTATTTGTTTTTACCAAAACAGGATCCTAGTATATACATTATTCTGCAACTTGGTTTGTTTTTCATTTAAAATATACGTCATGGGTATAGGATCTTTATTAACATAAAATAAAATGTTTTTGGCCATGTTGTTACAAATACTTTTCCAGTGTATTGCTTGCCGCTTTGACAAAGAAAGTTTTCTATTAAGTGAGCAAATGTTCCACTGTAATTTCTTCCACCTATAGGATTTTCAATGGCTGATGTTTTAGAAGTAGATCACAAGGCTTCTATTCTGAGGCATTTCTGGGTGGACTTGAACCTCCAACCTTTTGCTTAGCAGCTGAGCATGATAACCATCTGTATCACCCAGGGACTCCTCTATTGTATGAAGTTATCACAAATTGTTTATTCATTCTAGTACTCAAAAACACTAAGATAATTTGCATATCTTTTGCTATTATAAACCAAGCTGCAATGTATTCTTGAACGGACAGCTCCCTCCTTTTACAGGGTTTGATAAATACTCAGCTCAGTGTTCTATTGGTTTTAAAAAATTGTCTAACTTAAAAAACCGTATTATTATTTAATCCAACTATTACTTATTTTGGTGTATGGTGAGGAGGAAATGAGGGGCTCAGTTGATTATTTTTCTCCTTTAGCTTATTAACCATCACATTTTATTGAGTGGTTTTTTTTTTTTTTTTTTTACTTTCCATAAAACAAGTGACTTCTCTTATTTGTCCTTTGGTGTTTTTCAACAATAAAGTGGTGGTATTGTAATCAGAAGGACCTTCTTCTAAGGAAAGGGAGATTTTTATATTTACCTGGAATTGGGTGGTTGCACTGAGAACCACCTGGTCCCCTCAGGCCCCAGGTCTTTGCCTCACGTGTGTGTAGCCTGGGGAGCTCCGAGTGCTTCGTTTGCACTGCATTGCCATGAGAGTGGTAGGGCCACAAATACAATCTCATTTTACAAGTTTAAATATCAGGGGTATCCAAATGATTCACTCAGGGTTATTCCTGCTTTCCAGTCCAATTGTTCGTAATTTTATATTATACTGTCTATTGTTTTTTTATTGTTTTGGTGTTCCTTCTGATTCCCTTTTGTAATGATACATTTATCTTTGAAACTTCAATTCTGATTGATTAGTTTGATCACCATATAGGGAATCTTGTCCCTGAGTGGTACAAATGGTTAGCACACTCAGTTGCTGACCTAAAGGTTGCAGGTTCAAGTCCACCCAGAGGAGCCTCAGAAGAAAGGCCTGGCAGAGCACTTCCGAAAAATCAGCTCTTGAAAACCGTATAGAGCACGTTCTACTCTGACACACATGGAGTCAACAGCAACTGGTTATGGGGAATCTCAGGAAGGTCATAATGATACTTTTGTCTAGAAATGAGGGTGTTCCCGGAAGCATTATTATTATTATTTTTTATTGAACAAACATTTATTGCATGCCTACTCTGTCCAAGGCATTATGCCAAGATGTTGTGGGAAATACAAGATGAATAAGATGCTTTTCCTCGCCTCAAATAATTTACTTTAATTACTTTAGCATTGTTTTAGTTATTTTATAAATACAGGTTTTTTTTTTTTTTTTTTTTTACTGAAGGATATCAATATTTTGTTTTGCACTCACTCCACTGTCTTGAAACCCAATGACACGTCATGGGGCTTTCTAATGAGCAATTCTTGTGATTGCATTGAATCCTGTGTCCTATTCAAGGAACTACTCTGAGGTACTTAAAACACCTGAGGACTTGACTGATGCATATTTCATAAGCTAAGATAGGCTTGGAGATCTACAATGTCAGTGTCTTCTGTTTCTAAATAACTATACTTTCCACTGGTGTGCTAGTCCCAGCTTCTGTTCCATTGGACATGTGGGTAGCTTAGTCATTTGGTCAACCAGGATCTAAAAATAAATCTAGAATCTTTGAGAGTTTTTCTTTTTTTTTGCCTGACTAATGTGTGTTTTTGTATATTCGAAACTGCGCTGAGTAACTATTTACTTTTGCATTATGTATAGCACTTAGCAACCAACAGTAGAAGAGCACAGACAGTGCTGGCTGAGGAGAGAGAGCCATCCAGCAGAATGTGAGCAAATTCTCCTTTTCTCCCCCATTCCTATACTCCGTGGCCCTGGGGTCCTCCCTCCTGGCCTCTAGTTCTTCCTCTTTACCTTCTCCGCTGGTAGCCAACTGGGGACCAGGATGAGGGACAGGAAGTCCCCTTCATGTACTACTCTTAACCCTCATGACCTCTGGTCAAGTCAAGTGGAGTGAGGGAAGGGAGGGCTGGCTTCGGCCACCACTTGTATCTTGGCACCAGTGACAGTCCCGTAGGCTCAGAAGCACTGAGATGCTATGTCTTATTTGGAACTCTACATGCATTTCCATAAAGGAAAGCCACAGTGGGGGCTGGACTGTACAGGACATCACAAAACTATGTGATTCTTTAGGAGCCCTCGGGTTCGAATGACTCCTTAGGGTGACATAAGTCAGTAGTTATAGCATTGTTTTTATGGGAAGATACATTCTAAATTGTAAACATTGCAGGGTAGGGAAAAACTTAGAACTTGATCAGCTTGTAAGTCGAAGGACTGGCTGTAAATTCAAAAAGTGGCTTATTCCCACCTAGAATGTCTGCTTCCCTGAAACGTTGGAGGATACAGAATGTGTTCAGTCCCTCTTTCCCTAGCCCTCCTCTGTAGCTATAAAAATGCTTTAGTGGTCTGATTTTTAAAAGTAGCAATTGGACTAAAAAATTTATGTCCCAATTAAACCAAAAGAAGGGATGGAGAAAGACCTCGGGAGTGTAGGTTTAGTTTCTTGAATATTGCTGTTTTGCAAAGAATGCAAAACCAAATACACCAGGGCCTTTGTGATAAACCACTTATTTTTTTCCTTTAAAAGTCAAACTTCTGTTTCTTTCTTAGGACTTCTGTGTGCCTCTTATGTTCAATGCATTTTTTGGGAACAGATTTGAAGTATATTTCTATAATTTTTTTTTTTTTTTTTGCTGTGGAATTAGAGAATTTCTTTTACATAAAAAGATTTATGGAAAGTTGATCTGTATCATCTTTCTTTGCAAAATCAGTATTTTTAAGGTATGGAAAACGTGGATCAGCAGTTCAGAATGATTAAATAGTGCCTATTTGGAAAGGAATGACGTCTGTATGTATGGTTTTGTAATTTTCATGTAAGGAGGCAAAACAAAAAGTAAAACCCCCAGCCTCTAGATGAATTTTTTTCCAACCTCAGAATGGGTGAGCCTGCTCAACAGGAAGTAATCATGGGACAGCGGTTTGAATAATACCAGAAGGCTTCTGGATTTGGCTTAGCTGTTTTCTTCCTACCAAAAGCCAGGAGAGGCTATAGAAACTCTTGCCTTTCTACAGCATCTGCATCTTTTGCAGAGTCCATGTATTACACTTTGGGGCTCTGCCCCTGCAGTAACAACAACAACAAAAAAAAGAGCTGCAGAAATAGAGCTGTAGAATGCAATTGAAAGGGGGTTGAAACTTCAAGCAGTTATAGACAAAAAGTCTCTGAAGTTGGCATATCAGCCCTGGTGTACAGAATTAACTAGTCCTGAGGGATCAGTGTGGGACTCCAGAGGATCAGAGCATAATACAGAATGAGGACAATAACAGGGGCACATCCACATAAGAACAGATCAGCACATCTGAGACACAGCCGTCCTGCCCATGGCTGAGGTTTTCTTCAGTTGAAAAGGGTTTTACACTGTCAAAAAAAAAAAAAAAAACAACTCACTGCTATAGGGTCGCTATGAGTTTACACTGTAGTTATACCCGAAGTATGACCTTCAGTATATCTCACCTGAATTTAGAGACCATCTCAAGAATAAAATTTGATGCATTGAACACTAATGACCAGATGAGCTGTGGGATAACATTAAGGACATCATACATGAGGAAAGCAAAAGGTCATTAAAAAGACAGGAAAGAAAGAAAAGACGAAAATGGATATCAGAAGAGACTCTGAAACTTGCTCTTTAAAGTAGAATAACTAAAGTTAGTGGAAGAAATGATGAAAGAAAAAAAGCTGAACAGAAGATTTCAAAGAGTGACTTTAATATTTGATTGAGCTAAGAAGCATGTTCCTCACATTTTTTTTTTTTTATTTCTGTCTCATCTTTGCCTGAAAAGTGAGCTATGGGAATGGTTTCAGTTCAATCAAATATATGAGCCCAAATGGGCAACTCCTGTCCAAAAGCAAGATGAGAAGGCAGGGAGGGACAGCAACTGGATGAATGAGCACAGGAAACCCAGAGTGGAAAGGGAGAGAGTGCTTTCATATTATGGGGATTGCAACCGATGTCACAAAACAATATGTTTATAAATTTTTGAATGAGAAATTAACTTTTGCTATAAACTTCCCCCTAAAGCACATTAAAAAAAAAAAAGTGGGTCAAGAAGACAAAGTAAAGTATTATAATGAAATGTGCATAGACCTGGAGTTAGAAAACCCAAAGGGAAGAACACATTCAGCATTTCTCATGCTGGAAGAACTGAAGAAAAAATTCAAGCCTCTAGTTGCAATATTAAAGGATTCTGTAGGTTGCTATGAGTTGGAATTGACTCAACGGCAACGGGTTTGGTTTTTTTGGCTTTATAGGCAAAATATTGAATGACACAGGAAACATCAAAAGTAGATGGAAGGAATACACAGTGTCACTGTACCAAAAAGAATTGGTCAACGTTCACCCATTTCAGGAGGTTGCATATGATCAAGAACCAACAGTATTGACGAAAGAGGTCCAAGCTGCACTGAAGGCATTGGCGAAAAACAAGGCTCCAGGAATTGATGGAATAACAATTTAGATATTTCAACAAATGGATGCATTGCTGCAAGGGCTCACTCGTCTAAGCCAAGAAATTTGGAAGACCAGTAGCTGGCCAACTGACTGGAAGAGATCCATGTATGTGCCTATTCCAAAGAAAGGTGATCCAACATAATGTGGAAATTACTGAACAAGATCCATATCACATGCAAGTAAAATTATACTGAGGATAATTCAAAAAAGGTCGCAGCAGTACATCAGCAGGGAACTGCCAGAAATTCAAGCCAGATTCAGAAGAGGACGTGGAACCAGGGATATTATTGCTGATGTCAGATCTTTGCTGAAAGCACAGAATACCAGAAAGACGTTTAAGATGTGTATCATAACAAATGATGGATAATGTTGTGAAGAATGAGAATTCTAGAACACTTGTGTTCATGAGAAACCTGTACATATAGACCAAGAGGATGCAGAGCAAGGGGATACTGCATGGTTTAAAATCAGGAAAGGTATGTGTCAGGGTTGTATCTTTTCACCATACTTATTCAATCTGTATGATGAACAAATAATCCGAGAAGTTGGACTACATGAAGGAGAACGCAGCATCAGGATTGGAGGAAGACTTATTAACAACCTGTGATATTCAGGTGAGACAACCTTGCTTGCTGGAAGTGAAAAGGATTTGAAGCACTTACCAATAAAGATAAAAAACTACAGCCTTCAGTATGGATTATACCTCAACATAAAGAAAACAAAAATCCTTACAACTGGACTAATAAGCAGTATCATGACAAACAGAGAAAAGATTGAAGTTGTCAAGGATTTCATTTTACTTGAATCCACAATCAACACCCATGGAAGCAGTAGTTAAGAAATCAAATGACACATTGTATTGGGTAAATCTGCTGCAAAAAACCTTTTAAAAGTGTTAAAAAGCAAAGATGTCACTTTGAGGACTAAGGTGTGCCTGCCCCAAGCCATGGTGTTCTCAGTCACCTCATATGCATGTGAAAACTGGGCAAAGAATAAGGAAGACCTAAGAAGAATTGATGCTTTGAATTATGGTGTTGGTGAAGAATACTGAATATACCATGGATTTCCAGAAGAATGAACAGATCTGTCTTGGAAGAAGTAGAACCAGAATGCTCATTAGAAGCGAGGATGGTGAGACTTCGTCTCACATACTTTGGACATGTTATCAGGAGGGATCAGCCCATGGAAAAGGACATCATGCTTGGTAAAGTGGAGGGTCAGTGAGAAAGAGAAACACCCTCAAGAAGGTATATTGGCACAGTGGCTGCAACAATGGGCTTAAACATAACAACGATTGTGAGGATGGTGCAGGACTGAGTAGTCTGTTACTCTGTTGTCGCTATGAGTTGGAACTAACTCGATGGCATCTAACGACAACAGTTATACCCATATGTTATCTGTTTTATACGTAGGGTGTAAAAATGTATTTATATTTAGGAGAACCATTTAGTAAATTGTTGCTTTAGTTTGGGCCCTTTTAGTGGTAAAAGGCTAGGACTTCACTCAAACTAATTCAAGTAAAAGGGAGTCATTGTAACGATAATTCCTGCTGTCGTTTATTCATACCTCACTGTGTGCCTGACACTGTTCTGAGTATAGTATCTCAGTGAATCTTCTCCACAACCTGTTTAAGTAAGGGAATTGTTATTGTGCACCCTACTAAGGAGGAGCTGGCTTGGAGAATGTGCCTTCAGACACCTGGGTAGGAAGTAGGAGTCAGGAGTTAAACCCAGGTGGTCTACTTCTAAGCCATAGTTGCTACCTACTATCCTGCCTGGCCCCTCAAAAGTTCCCATGTCCCTGAAACAAAGTACAGGTGATTGTCATAGGGTTCAAAGCAAAGGACTGGGAAATTGGGAATGAGACCATTATCTTTTTCAGAGGTCGTATGGTCTGTACTCTACTAACTTCTTTCTCCCCCTCTCTCTTCTTCTGTTTCCTCATTTTCCATATGGCCCCTGAATGGTCAACCAAACCCTTTAAGGCTGCAGCATCAGTCTCAATTTCTCTGAGTATCTTCTAGCTCTAATTCATAAGTGAGAGAATCCTATTCACCCAGCTCACTGAGGCAGGCCACTGGATCCTGCCAGCAAAATAATTACTACCTGCCTTTAGGATGGCTGTGTGTCTAAATCCATCAGTGGCTATCTCATGCACAGACTTCTCCAGCACCATTTCCCTGAGTAGGGTATTATGGGCAAGGAATTGTATGCTGGAATGGGAAATGGAAACTAACATCTTTGCTACAACTATATATGGCTCACTTTATACTTTAATAAACACTTTTGCTATCTTTATAGTCTCAACTTAAAAGAACTATTAAGTCTGTTAAGACTCTTTGGGTTGAAAATGATATTACCCTAATTCAAAGGAGTTTAGCAAAAAAGCAAATTAATTCATGTAACTGTAAAGGCAAAGGCTTGGTTGAATCTAGGTCTCAAGCATTGTCATCAGAAATCTATCTCTTGCCATCTCTTGGCTCTGCATTCCTCTGGATTGGTTTCATCCTCAGGCAGGCCCTCCCTTCATGGTGTCAAGATGCCACCACCAGAAACGCCACCCTTATTTGTTAGCTAAGCCACCCCAGTGGAAAGCTTCTCTCACTGTAGCTCCAGTAAGAGTTTCAGGTTTGATTCTCATTGCCATGAGTTGGTTACATGCCTATCTCTCAACCAGTTGTGGCTGCCAGTGTAGGAGGTGGAATATGCTGATTGGCCAGACCTGTGTCATTTCTCACTCCTGAAGAGGGGCTAAAGACCCCCCCCCAAAAAAAAGTACACAGACTGGGAATGAGGGAGTATGGTCTCCAGCAACAACTGGGATGTTAATACCAGAAGAAATGGGAATGGATGCTGTCCAGGCAAAAACAACCCATGTCCACTACGGAACACTCTCAAGTTTATTACAAGTAACTGGACTTCCATAACCAAGATTTTGGGGCTCAGAGAAAGTAGACTGGATCACAGGCTTCTTCTAATTCGTATGTGACATATCCAAAGACTTAGGAAAACCAAAGTGCTTGGGAAGGCCTAGATCTGTGTCATAATCCTGAAAGATGATGTTACCAAACCAAATGAAATTGCTATTTAAACTTAAGCTCCTTTCTGAGAAAGCCAATCACAGGATGGTTTTTGTCTTAAATTCTTGATCAAGTAGGAAAATAAGACTTGAAGGGCTCTCATTAGTGCCTTTTATTTGAAGTCTAAGCAGTTCTGGCATTGAAATGATTTTGGTCAGTTACATAAAGGCTTTGCATAAAAATTTAGCAGTACCTAGAATTTAAAACTCACTTTTTCTAGCTAATGATTAAAACACCCTCTTTATATATCAGTGATGGAATTTCTGTATCCCTTTGGTTTTTTTTTTTTTTTTAACCTTCTGCAATGGTCCCAAGTATCCCCTGGAACAAATTATCAGCTTCTTTTGCCTATCAAATTTTTGCAGACAGTTGCCTTCGTTTCTTAATGTTTATTTACAGGATTAAAACAATCCCCGCATATGCCCAAATGTGTGCTTTCTCTCTTAACTTTAATGGTACAACTGTTGTTTGATTACATGCTGTTTTGGGTTCTTAATTGCAAACAACAGTGCCCAGTCTGGCTAGTTTAAGCAGAAAGAGAGATTTTTAAAAGATATTAGGGAGTCAAAGCATATCTGGGAGGACCAGAGTCAGACTTGGAGGCCATGAAGTCAGGAACACTACACAAATTATACCACTGGTGGTCCAATTGGAGATCCTGGTGTGGTCCCTGCTAGTTATAGGGCCCCCTACTCATATCACCTTGGACTTATATCACCAGGTGGGTTCTGTCTGGTAGAACCCCATCACTGTGGCCTCTGAAAGCTTGGTATTTCTCTTCTATGTTCTGCCAATCCCCATCAACACAAATTCCACATTGTACATCCTTCTTCACCTTATCCTGTTTGCATGGATGCTGCTGATTGGTGGAGCTCAGGTCACATGCCTATACCCTTGCTGCAAGGTAGGCTCTGAAGACAAGTTCCTGGCTTCCATCTTGGGGAGGCACCTACTCATAAGGTAGAAATTCCTCTAATGTGGGAGAAGTATTCAAAAAATACTATTAGGTGACAAAATATGACACATCACAATACATATCCAAGAAAGGGGCCTTGTTTTACTTCTGGATGCCCTGTTGTTCTAAGATAAACCAAAAAAACCCAAACCCATTGCTGTCTAGTTAATTCTGACTTCTAGCGACCCTAGAGGACAGAGTGGAACTGCCCTATAGGGATTCCAAGGAGTGGCTCATGGACTCAAACTGCCAACCCTTTGGTTAGCAGCCGTAGCTCTTAACCACTGTGCCACCAGGGCTCCCATTCTTAGCAGTAGGGCTGTTCCTTACTGAGTATGATTTGAATGACTCCAGGAAGGATTTTTTTGAGTTTTTTTAGGAAGGACCCTCCCCTGGCCTGAAGCTGTATAGGAGACCTATTACTTTTCATTAAGTGGAAATCCAGCTACCTCCCACCTTCGTTGCCTCATTGGTATCATCTAAATCAGACCCCATACTTCCCTGTGTGAAGGTAGAAGGCTGATTTTCAGAGATGGAAACCTACTTGCCTGTAGTCACAAGAAATGTAAGCAGGAGCCAGGCCTGTACTCTGACTTCAGAGTTTTGCCTTTGCCAGTAGTGTGTCGTAGGGAGCCAGCTGGGTTTCTGCCAACCCCCCAACACCTTCCTCTACAATATTCAATGATGAATTGTGCAGTGTAGATGAGGGGGGTAGGATTTGCCTCGTGTCTCTGCCACGGCTAAGCCCCACTGGATTTGGCCAGTGTCCAGAGAATACATTTTATATTATATAACCAGAAAATGAATATTATTAGTTGTAAACTGAAGCTTTAATGATATTCACTGGAACCTTCCAATAACATGATTTGCGTTACAGTATAATTCATTATTAGATGGATTTACCTCATATCCTGACTGAGGAGGTGGGGATGGTAGTTACAAATGCAGCAAAAGCTAGAGGAGAAATGACGGTCTGGAGGAGAGTGAGAGCACATCTGGGTCATGGGATCCATAAAGGCTTTGCCCGAGGTGGTGGGTACTGTGTGAGATGGGCACTGAAGAAGCCAGGGTACCTTGGGGGCAGGACAGTATAATGGTTAGGAGGATGGGCTCTGGAGTCTGATCCCTGGGTTTGGATACTGGTGGTGACTTGCTAGCTGTTTGTCTTGGTTATGCAGTGCTGCTATAACAGAAATACCACAAGTGGATGCCTTTAACAAACAGAAGTTTATCCTCTCACAGTCTAGGAGGATAGAAGTTCAAATTTAGAGCACCAGCTCTAGGGGAAGGCTTTGTCTCTCTGTCGGTTCTGGAGGAAGGTCCTTGTTATCAATCTTCCCTGATCTAGGAGCTTCTCAGCGCAGGGACTGCAGGTCCAAAGGACGCACTCTCCTGGCTCTACTTTCTTGATGGTATGAGGTCCCCCTGTCTCTCTGCTCTCCTCTTTTGTATCTCAAAAGAGATTAGTTTAAGACACAATATAATCTTGTAGATCTAATCAATATAACTGCTGCTAATCCATCTCATTAACATTGTAGTGATAGAATTTACAACACATAGGAAAATCACATCAGATGACGAAATGGTGGACAATCATACAATACTGAGAATCATGGCCTGGCCAAATTGATACACATATTTTTTGGGGACACAATTCAATCCATGACACTGTGTGACTATGCGCAAATTACTTAATCTTTCTGAGCCTTCATTTCATTAAAGGGAAAATACCTTTAAAGATTGTACCTATCTCACAGTGGTGTTGGGGAAATAAAGTTAAATTAGAGTCTGCCCAGCTTGTAGTAAGCACTCAATAACTGTTTGCTATTAGTAGTATTTTACCAGGCAGGGGATGGGCTAGGGTGTGCTTGGGCTTAGTGGTATTATGGTGCATTGTTTCCATCCGATGTAACCCAAGGGGAGCTACAGGTAGAGCCTGCCCTCTCCTCCCCTCTATTTGTTTCACATTTGCTTTCTTTGTTGCCCATTTGCAATATAAGCTGGGTTGTTTGGGTGGAGTCTTAACGATGGGAGTAAGTGGATGGAAACAAATCCTTATGTAATAACTATATAATCTGAGGCTGAGGAAAGACTTGAATAATGGAGGGAAGACGTGGTATGTATTTTGTGAACAGCTATGTGGTTTGCCTGGAGCCCAGTTCACCAAGGTCCCTTTTTTATGAGTCTGTATTTTCCAAGAAGTCTCCCCTTTACGGATTTGGTTTCCCAAAAAGGGCTTCAAAGAAAAATAGAAGCATATTCTCGTCCACTGAACAATATGTTTCTTATTGTAAATGAGTAAACTTACCTTCCGGTTTGTCAGTGTCTCGAGCATTTAGTTGGTGTTGAGTCAGTCCCCCAGGGTCTCATCACCCCAGAGGGAGCTGATAAAATCGAATTCCTGAATGTGCATAGCTGGGGACTAGGCCTTGGACCTTTGGTGGTCTGTCAGAGGTACAGACGTGAGAGGCCAAGTAGGAAACAAAAAGTGCCTACCTTTTCTCTGGCTGAACCCTGAACATCTGGTGGGTTTGGGCAGAGCCTAGCACTTAGAGGAGTACCTGGTTGGTACAAACCGTTACTGTTCTCAGCTGCTAACTCAAAGGTTGGTGGTTTCAGTCTACCCAGTGGCGCCTTGTAATAAAGCCCTGGCATTCCACTTCTGAAAAATCAGCCATTGAAAACCCTATGGAGCACAGTTTTACTCCACGCACATGGGGTCAGCATGAGTTGGAATTAACTTGACAGCAACTGGTTTGGTTTTTTTGGCATGTAGATAAAGCTAAATAAATATTTCTTCTTTTTATTGTTTAAATAATATTTTATTGTGTTTTTGGTGAAGGTTTACATGGCAGTTTAGGTTCCCATTCAACAATTTTACACAGATTATTCAGTGACATTGGTTATATTCTTCACAGTGCATGAACATTCTCAATATTTCTGTTTTGGTTTAATCTAATTTCCCTGCCCCCTTACATTTCTCATCTTAGTTTTGAGGTAATTGTTGACCATTTGGTCTCATATGGATGATTTTTTTAAAGGAGCACAGTATTCATGGGTGACTATTTTATGAGCCAATCTGTTATTTAGCTAAAAGGTGACCTCAGGGACTAGTATAGACTCAAGGTTTAAAGACTATCTCAGGGCACTAGTCTCAGGGAGTCCTCCAGCCTCAACAGGTCCAGTAAGTCTGTTTTTTGTTTTTTAAGGGATTTGAGATTTTGTTCCACATTTTCCTTTCATTCTATCATTGTGGCCCTGATTAGAACGGTCAGTCATGGTAGCCAAACACCATCTAGTTCTCCTGAACTCGGGGTAGATGAGGCCATGGTTTGTGTAGACTTTTAGTGCTGTAGACTAGTTTCTTCTTTGAGTCTTTGATTTCCTTCTTTCTCTTTTGCTTCGGATGAATAGAGACCTATAGTTGTATCTTATATGGCTGCTTGCAAGCTTTTAAGACCCCAGACACTACTCACCAAACTGAAATGTAGAACATAACTTTATGAACTATATTATGCCAATTGACAGAGATGTCCCATGAGACTATAGTCCTAATCCTTCAGACCCAGGAGACCAATCTTGCAAGGTGTCTTGTTATGTCTAAGAAGTATCCATAATTCTGCTCCCTATATGCTTTATTGTTGTTGTTGTCGTTGTTAGGTGCCGTAGAGTCGGTTCCGACTCATAGCGACCCTAAGCACAATAGAATGAGACACTGTCCGGTCCTGCACCATCCTTACAATCGTTGTTATGCTTGAGCTCATTGTTGCATTGATAATTACTGGTGATTGGAATGCGAATGCTTTATTATATGTATGAATAATATGTGCTTGCAGTCACATTCATGTATATACCTGTATATATGGAAGCCCTAGTGTATACTAGTTAAGAGCTACGGCTGCTAGCCAAAAGTTCGGCACTTTGAATCCACCAGGTGCTCCTTGGAAACTATGCGGCAGTTCTACTCTGCCCTATAGGGTCGCTATGAGTCGGAATCGACTTGATGGCAACAGGTTTGTTTGTTTTTTTTTGTGTGTGTGTGTCTGTCTATCTATCTATCTGTATATGTATATATGAATAAGGAAGATTGAAGAAGAATTGATGCCTTTGAATTGTGGCGTTGGCAAGGAATATTGAATATACCATGGACTGCCAAAAGAACAAACAAATCTGTCTTGGAAAAAGTACAGCCTGAATGTTCCTTAAAAGCAAGAATGGCAAGCCTACATCTCATATACTTTGGCCATATTATCAGGAGAGATTTGTCACTGGAAAAAGACATCATGTTTGGTAAAGTAGAGGGCCAGTGAAAAAGACAAAGACCCTCAACAAGATGGATTGACACAGTGGCTGCAACAATCAGCTCAAGCATAACAATAATTATAAGGATGGCACAGGACTGGGCAGTGTTTCATTCTGTTGTACACAGGGTTGCTGTGAGTCGGAACTGACTTGATGGCATGTAACAACAGCAACATATATATGTATGTGTATGTGTATATATATGTATATATACACACATATATAAAAAAAACCAGGAACCAAACCTGTTGCCGTTGTGTTGGTTCTGATTCATAGCGACCCTATACGACAGAGTAGAGCTGCCCTTTTAGTTAGCAGCCACACTCTTAACCACTGCTCACATATGTATACCTATACACATATATGCCTACATACATACATATATACCTGCACATATATTTTTTGGTTGTTTCTGCTGTTGTTTCGAAATTATATATGCCATAGCAATTACCACATTTTAGTGACATTGTTTACCTTTGTCAAGCTGTGCAGGCTTCACCTTCATTAGGTGTTACCTTTCCCATCACCAAAAATAACAAATGCCTATTATCTAATTTTTTTTTTTATTATCTAGAGAGTGAAAACCCGTTTTCTTCCACCCTCCCCCCATCCCTAGTAAGCACTAATGAACATTGTTCACTATATATTTTTCTGTTCACGTCATCTCATAAAAATGAGAACATATAATAGTTGTTTTTTTGTACATACAATTTTTGTTTTTTTGTGATTGACTTATTTTGCTCAACATAATGTTCTCCAGTTTCATCCAAGTTCTAAGATGTTTTGGGAATTTATTTTTCTATATTGCTGAGTAGTGTTCCATTGTATATATGCATCACATCTTACCCTTTTGTCTGTTGATGGGCCCTTAGGTTGTTTCCATCTTTTTGCTATTATGAATGGTGCTGCGATGAACATAGGTGTGCACATGTCTGTTCGTTCCACTTCTATTAGATTCCTTCAATAAATTCTTCTTGAATGACTGGAGGAATGAGTACTTGGTGCTGGTGATATAATGGGCTGTGGACTGGGGCAGGAGGCAGTGTACCTTTGAAACGGGGGCCTGCATTCTGGCCTTTTGCCCATTTACTATGTGCCTTTGGGCAGATTCCTTAGCTGAGCCTTACGTGCCTTACCTGTGCAATGAAAACAAAACCTCTCTCCACTGAAGGCAGAAGGTGAGGCTGAATGCCCTTTGGGTGTCTCTTCCAGTGCTAAGACTTATACCCTACCAAGGTTATCCCAACAAGGGCTAGAGGTATTGTGGTGCAGTGTTTCCACCAGATGGAACCCAAAGGGAGCTATAGGTAGATTCTGCCCTCTCCTGCCCTCTAATTGTTTTGTGTTTGCTTTCTTTCTTGCCCATTCAAATGTAAACTGGGTTGCTTGGGTAGAGTCTTAATGGTAGGAATAAGTGGGTGGAAAGAATTCTTATGTAATATCTACTATGCCTACCACAATACTGAACATATAAAAGGTGCTCAATAAATGCTTGTTAAATTGCATTGAATATTGTTGCCTACCAATCAATTAATTCAAATCACATTTGTATTCTAAAGACATTATTTGCCCCATCTATAGAATAGGAATGTAAAGGTAAGCAAAACAAACAAAATCAAATTGGTTACTTTGAGAACAGAGGATGTGTTTTACGAGCTATTAGTTATGTTCTAGAATTGCAGTCATTTAATAATGGCTCATGTTTGTTTATTCTAAGGTGTTTTATTATTTTGAAATTACTACTCCTCGCCCCAAATTTATGAGACAGAAAATTGAAACACTGATTTCATTTAAAACTTCAGGCCCTCACAGCTCCATTTGCAAGCGTTAGAGGGTATTAATATGGCTAAGTTGTCTCTCATGTAATTTGCATAAGTGCTGCTTACATCTTTGTTCCACTCTTTCTTCAGTGGGACATTCATTTCTTGTCTGAACCTGATGTGAGAATCTATTAAATTAGCCCATAAATGAGCAGCCTGCTTGTCTATGTGTAAGATTCTGAAGACTTTCATTTTAGATATACAAAAGCAAATCAAGACATGCACACAAAAACACCTCGTTTCTAATTGTTTGTAGCTTTCTAGAATATCGTTAAGGTTGCGTTACACTCATATGCCTCTCTTCCTGAATGCATAGACTAACAACACAGTCTGGAAATAATTCCTCTGCATAAACTGATAACTGGTCAGGAACTCAACTTGCTCCCCTGGGTCATGTGTGGCCTTCCTACATAAAGAAAACCCTGTTAATTCACTGTCTATATCAGAGCAGGTATGCTGGGGGCCTGCAGACATGCCTTATTTCACCTGTAGTGTTTTTAAATGGTTTTAAAATTTGTTGCCAACTTAAAACACAATAGGAGAGATCTCATAAAAATGTGGATTTCAGGCTTCTCTTGAAAAATCATAATATCTGCCAATAATACCATATCCCATTCCCTCAGGGCAGCAATCATGAGCTGGGCAATGCTTGTTCTCTTTAGACAGGGCACGTGCATACCTGTCCACTGCAATCCCCACCCTTCCTACCTCACTCACCTAGATGCCCACCCTATAAGAATTTGCATTTTGTGATAATTTTCTCAATAGTTTTCCAACCATGCTCTTGTAGCCTCAGCTTTGCGTTCTCCCACTGGACTCCTGAAGGTGAAGCACTCCAGAGTTGGCCTTCTGCTTAATGAATTAACTTCTTTGGGAAGCAGTAAAAACCCTTCTTCAAGGCCCTCACACATCTCATGAAGATTACTTGAATTCTTTAAAATTGTAAAGCTAGTTCAGAGGGAAGGAGGGAGGGAAGGATGAATAGGTGGCGCACAGGACATTTTAAGGCCAGTGAAGCTGCCGCGTGTGATACTGTAATGGGGGACCCATGACATTATGTATTTGTCAAAGCCCATAGAACACAGAGTGAACCATATGTGAACTATGGACTGTAGTTAGTAATAATGTATTAATATTGCTTCAATATTTAACAATATTGGTTATCAGTTGTACATATTGGTTCTTCAAATGTACCACACTAATGCAAGATGACAATAATAGGAGAAATTGTGCTCAGGAGGGTGAGGATGTATGTGAGAACTCTGTACGTCCTTGTGTAATTTTTCTGTAAACCTAAAACTTCTCTAAAAAGTAAAGTATACTAAAAAAAAAAAAAAATACTGTGGGATTTTCAAAATTTAGTATCACTTTAGGAAAAATATATGGAAGTAACATTTTGTGATTGATTCAATCCTGAATTTAGTTGTGAAAAGTCCCTGTCTGACTAGAAATTTGCAATGTATTTGATTTTCTTGATCTGAACAAGGCTTGTTCATCTTGATTTGGTGTGCTATGTATGCTGTGAGAACCTTTTTCTTGCAGATATTGATAAATGGGATATATGAAAATACTTTAGATTTTATTTCTGAATTTTCAGGTTTCAGTAAGGTCAGAAAAATGTGATTTTTCAGTGTGTTAAATGGAAAAGTCAAAATAGAGTTTTTGTTCTTCATTTTGAGCAATTAATATTTTTGATTTGTTTTTAATTGATAACATCATCCTAAATATATCATTATCTGACGTAGGCATATGACAATTCAATTTTATTATTATGTAAACAAAATTTTGATGTCAACTTGGAATTTTGGATATTTAGGTAGGCATTGGGCTAGAATTTGTATTTCTAATATCTATTTATTTAGCATTTTGAATTAATGAAGTTGTGGACTTACAACCTTTTTGAGATTAAGAGTGCAAATAACATTGCACAGAAAACATTTAAACTCCTTAAGAAAATAGTTTTTGGGTACTTACAGAAATTCAGAAGTATGAATTTACAAACAATTTGACATGCAAATAACGAGTCTATTCCCTTCATTAACGCTGGACCCCTCGTGGACCCTCATGTTTACTCTTCTCCTGTGAAACATTCGATTTAAAGCCTAGCTCCAGTTTTAGTGTTTAAAAGTTTTAAGATTGCATTTCTTTAAAAGTGTTTTACAACCTAGACTTTTAAACTAATACCACCAACCTTCACCTGAAATACTGGATTCTTGTCATACTTACTATTTTCAATGTGCTTGCAGTTTTCAAATCCGCCAGGTGCTCCTTGGAAACTCTATGGGGCAGTTCTACTCTGTCCTATAGGGTCACTATGAGTCGGATTCGACTCAACGGCACTGGGTTCTGGGTGCAGTTTTATGAGAACATGCCAGCCTCAATTTGTGTGGGAACATTTTTCATTTCAAACTGGCTGAACTATGGAATCATATTTCAAGGACCAATCCTGTCTCTTGATGTGTATCTATTGTCTCTTGATAAAGAACTACCTCTTATATGGACCTATGTATTTACTTATTTTAAAACGAATACATTTACACTTTAAGAAATATGGGGGAAATTTCTTAAAGATACTGATAAATGGCTTGTTTCAAGGTTCTTGTCTCATCTAAGAGCACTGTAGTTTAGATTGTTCCTTTCTGCCTTCTTCATCCCCCTAAATGTACTGTTTGTGACTATATGATAGGAGTCCACGGGTGGTGCAAATGATTAACGTGCTCAGCTGCTAACCTAAGGGTTAGAGGTTTGAATCCACTCAACCACCTCGGAAGAAAGACCTGATGATTTGCTTTTGAAAAATCAGCCATTGAAAAACCTATGGAACACAGTTTTATTTATTTAGGGGTCACCATGAGTTGGAATTGACTCAATGGCAACTGGATTTTTAATGAAGATAGAAAAAAGTTGACAAATGGAAAAAGTCTGTGAAAGGCAGAGTCAATGTGATGCAATTGATAATTAAAATAAGATGAGAAGTGAGGGAGAGACAGTACTCAGGAATAAGTCCTGGTTTTTGCATCTAGCTCTTTGGTGGATGGTGATGGCATTTATTCTGAATTGGGAAAACCTAGGAGCATGTTAGGGGTGTATCTTGGCAATGAGGTTGGTAGATCAAAGTTCTGTTCTGGACATGTTAAGTTGAAGATGCCAGTTCGACCTCCAAGTGGGGTGTTAAGACCAATTGGATATATGGACCTGCCGAGACATCAAAACTAGAGAAAGAGATTTGGGTGTCATCAGCATGCAGGTGGCACTAGATGAGCTGACCTAGGGTTGGGGCATAGACAGGAAAAGAGGCTCCAAGGATGGGCCCTGGAGGAGTGAGGAATGATCAGTGAGGAGCCAGTGGTAACCAGTTTGAGTGCTCTTGGAAAGTGACCTTTGTCTTTCCTCCTATTAGCCTCATTTTGGACTCATGCCTTGGATTTCTTGGATTCTTTTTTTTTTTTTTTTAATTAGAAATTAAAAAAAAATTATACAGAGCAAACGAGTTTCTCATTAAGCAATTAATACACATATTGCTTCTTGACATTATTTGCCCACCCCATGACATGTCGATACTCTCCCCTTCTTGATGTTAGATTCCCCATTACCAGCTTTCCTGTCTACCCCTGCCTTCTCGTCCTTGTCCCCGGGCTGGTGTACCCATTTAGTCTCGTTTTGTCTCATGGGCCTGTCTAATCTTTGGCTGAAGGGTGAACCTCAGGAGTGACTTCATTACCGAGCTAAAAGAGTGTCTGGGGGCCATACTCTCAGGGTTTTTCCAGTCTCTGTCAGACCAGTGAGTCTGGCCTTTTTTTTTTTTTTTTTTTTTTGTGAATTAGGATTTTGTTCTGCATTTTTCTCTAGCTCTGTCTGGGACCCTCTGTTGTGATCCCTGTCAGGGCAGTCGGTGATGGTAGCCGGCAGCATCTAGTTGTGCTGAACGCAGTCTGGTGGAGGCTGTGATAGTTTTGGCCCATTAGTCCTTTGGACTAATCTTTCTCTTGTGTCTTTGGTTTTCTTCTTTCTCCCTTGCTCCTGATGGGCTGAGACCAGTGGAGTATCTTAGATGGCTGCTCACAGGCTTTTAAGACCCCAGATGCTACTCACCAAAATAGAATGTAGAACATTTTCTTTATAAACTGTTATGCCAGTTGAGCTAGGTGTACCCCCAGATGTTGGATTCTTTTTCAAATATATGTTTTAGATGAATTTGCTGCCCTGAGGCTCTTGCTCACACGACCACTGGTCTTGTTTTTTAACAGTCAGTGACAAACTCTCCAGGTTTGCGCTACACTGAGGGGTTTCCTGGGATACGGACTTTTGGTGGTAAAAATGGAATAGTCCCAGGCAAACTGGAACAAGTGATCATTCTAAGAGGGAAGCTTTGGCAAGATTTATTTATTTCATTTCACTGACTTTATGCAAGGTGACTTGTTTGAGAGAGTGTTATTTGTTGTTATAATGATTGTCTTTGAAATGTTTATGTATTTTTTTCTAGAAAATGTCTAGAAATGGATGCTTCCACCATGAGATATACCAAATAATGAAAAGCAAGTCTGAGGTACTTTTTAGTTCTATTAGCCCCTACTTGGTTTAATTTTAACAGAGTATTTTCTTGGCTTGAATTTGTGTTATTAGTAATTTCATGCACTTCGGGGTGTATATTTTGATTAATTATCTCCCCAATGAATCTAAGCATTTGCTTCAGTTAATTGAACCCTTTAATGAACCCACTAACAATATTCTTGGCATTGTATAAAATACAAAATTGGTCTCTATTCAATGGGTTTTAGCTGGTCCAAACTTAACAGATATCCAAAATCTAAACACAGGACTAAGTTGGTTTATGTTTTATGGCCTTATTCTGGGCCCTTCACTTCTTCAGCTCCAGTAACTAGGGTTCCTGCATCATTGTCCAGAACACTTGTTATTTGTGCATATCTCACTGGCCTGCTCAGTTCTTTAGCCCAGCTGCCCACCACAGCCAGTTCTGCCTCCCTCGCTCCATCTGCCACCCTCTGTTTCTTTTATCCTCCTCAGTGACTTCCTGGACTGGGCAGGAGGAAGAATTGGACACGTTTCCAGCTCTGTCTGACCAGTGTACCACCCCCGTATCACATGACATGGGTGTACTTCGTACTCAACCAAACATATGTTACTGCTAAGGCCAAAACAGCCCAAAAAGTCAGGGTTAATTCCTAATGATAAATCCCACGAGGAGAAACATTGCTCATTTATAGGAGTTGGTGAGGTCGCCATCACATACTTGAAATACTAACAATTGTTGATTTTGAGGTGTTAATAGCCCATTGCCGTTGAGTTGACTCCAACTCATAGTGACCCTACAGGACAGAGTAGATCTGCTCCATAAGGTTTCTAAGGAGTACCTGGTGGATTTGAACTGCCAACCTTTTGGTTAGCAGCAAAGTGCAAAATAGGGTAGTAAAAATAGCATGGCATATGGAGGCCAAAACCAAAAAAACCAAACCCAGTGCTGTCGAGTCGAGTCGACTCCGACTCATAGAAACCCTATGGGACAGAGTAGAACTGCCCCAAAGAGTTTCCAAGGAGCTCTTGGCGGATTCGAACTGCCAACCCTTTGGTTAGCAGCTATAATGCTTAACCATTATGCCACCAGGGTTTCCCATATGGAGGCAGATGTGTTTAAATCCTGGCCCTATCATTTGTTGTTGGAGAGGACTTGGACAACTCACTGACCTTTTCTGGTTTTCAGTTTCCTTGTTTATAAAGTGAGTAAAATATCTATCTTACAGAGCTGATGTGAGGCACATGTAAGATGATATACAAAGCCTTATTGTTATCTTTTAGTTGCCTTTTAAATTGAGATGATTTTCTATAAACAAAGCTGCAGAGCTCTTTGTGTTCTTCGTAGAATTTAAAAGTAATAACTCTGTGGCCAATGTTGGGATTATTAGCTACTCTAAGTGTTACCGAAGTTTTGTATTTCAAGAGTGACTCTTTTGGGGTGTGATTGATAATTTTGGTTGGCCTTCAGGATATGGATTTTCATCATCAAGGGGGTGGTGGAATGTCCATCAAGAGAAACTTCGTAGATAATCAAATAAGCGGACTTACTTAAACATGACTGCTTCAGGAATGTGACTGCAGTTGATTTACTTTGATCGTTTCTTGATCTTCTGGGCCCATCTATTTTATCTTTAGGAATACTTAAAGTACTTAGGGGCAGGCCTTGTTTCTTTTCATTAACTATCACATCAGTTAGTATTTGGCTGCTGAGAACCAAGCTGAATTCAGTTACTCAAAAGTGTAAGGATTTATTATTTTTTCTTCCAACAAATAGCTGACAGTAGTCATTCCAAGGAAGGTATGGTTGCACCTTGGTCATCAGGGGCCCAGAACCCTTCTAGTTTTTCTGGTCTACCATGTTTAGTGCGTGTTTCTGCTCTCAGAATAGCCTTATAATCCGAGGTGTAACTGGAGGTTGAGCCATCACATCTGCGCAGAAAGGTGGAGAAGGGAAGGTAGGCAAAGGGGCACGCCTCTTAGCTGAGTCAACCCTCGTAAAGGTCTTTACTCAGAGCCCTACCTAATAACTTTTTTTTAATTTTTATTTCACTATCCACAGTTATCAGTAAGGAAGTCTGGGGAAATTTTTTTTTTTTTTTTTTTTTTTAAAGCTGGGCACATTGCTACCCAGTAATATAAACAGGAGAGAATAGATATCATGTTGGCAGCTACCAGTCTCTGCCTCAACTCCTTAGAATAGTCCTTCCCTATTACCTGCAATAGTTCTTTAAATCATGGGAATTTAGTGAAGTCATTCATTTATACAACAAATAGTGAGTTTTTTGTGTGCCTGTTAAATGCCAGGCAATGTGTGAAGCTCTGAGGATAGAGTAATGAGTAAGACAGATATAGTTCCTGCTCTCCTGGAGTTATAGTCCAGTGGAGGAGTAGAAACGCATGAATTAAAGAAGCACATAAACACATGAAAAATTCCCAATTGTGTTAACAAGGGGATAATTCAGAGGTACAATGAGAGGAACTGTCTTGGTCTGGAGTTAGAGAAGGCTCTTGACTCCGTGGATAAGTTGGGATTTGATGAATCGGTAGGAAATAACTAGTTGAAGGGGCTGTGTAGATAAATAGCATTCCAGGAATGCTAGGCATTTCAGGAAGAGAGACTAGTAGGCAGTCAGTGGTGGGAGAAATGTGGAAAAAGGCCATGGTGGTAGACTGGTTAAGCACTCAGCTGCTAGCCGAAAGGTTGGTGGTTCGAACCCACCAGCAGCTCTGAGGAGAAAGATGCGGCAGTCTGCTGCCATGAAGATCTACAGCCTTGTAGACCCTATGGGGCAGTTTTACTCTTTCCTATAGGGTTGCTATGATTTGTAATCAACCCAATCCTATATGTGATTTGAGCCTGTGGAGCAAGAGGAAGCACGTTATGAAATGAGACTTAGAGACGTAGGCAGGGACCAGCCACATGTGGATGTGTTAGGCAAATTGAGAACTTCAGTCTTCCTCCCAAAAGCAATGGGAAGCCGCTGAGTTTTAAGATGGGGGTGAAGGTTCAGGACATGTAAAATGATCGTATTTGCTCTTTGGAAAGATTGCTGTGATAGAGAATGGACTGGATTAGAGAATGTTTGAATAATGGCAGCCAGAGCAGACAGGAGTCCAGGCAAGAGCTGATTGTGGCTTAGTCCAGGGTGATGGTGATTGTGGGTTTAGAGAGAAGTGACACAGATTCAGGAGGACAAACATAATTCTTAGAGCTACTGGGTTCCTAGCCAGTAATGTACCCCAAGCTTAGCCACCAACAGTCTGTCAGTAGAGACTTGCATGTTGCTATGATGCTGAACAAGCTCCCAGACTAAGACATACTATGAAGAAAGGCCTGGTGATCCACTTCTGAGAAATCAGCCAGTGTGGATCACGATGGTCTGACCCCATTGTGCGTGGGGTCGCCATGAGTTGGGGCTGACTTGATACCAGTTAATAGTAACGACAATAATGTAACAGCTAAATTCTAATCTTTGATACCAGCAGTAATAGATAATGTCCAAATGAAAAAAAGAAATAAGAAATAGCAATGAAGCATTTAGTATTACTATGTGGAGGTTACTATCATAGGAAATGACTAAAAAGAGTTGAGAATGGTTACTCGTGGGGGATAGGACTGGGAGGTGGGAAGGGTAAGGTAATAGGAATTTATTTTTTCATTTTAGACTTAGAATGCTATTTGATTTTTTAAAACAACACACATGTGTTAGCTTGATAAAAAAAAAGATGAATAAAGATAAAAAGAATAAAGGGACATTTTAGTCCTTTGTTGGATCACCCAGTTGGAATCTAAGCACATATACATGAAAGTTCATTGCCCTGTCCACAGAGGTACTTCACAGTTATTTTATATTCATGACTGCAGCCCTCAAGCTTTGTTTAGTTATGGAAAGGCTTATAAGACATTCAAGAGTGGTTCACGTATTACCAAAGTCAAAATCACGCTGAGCCTTTTAGAAATACTGGTTTGCTATTCATGGATCATCTTGATTGAGGAAAAATGTCTTTGTTGGCTTGGATTTGTAGATTTAAGTAGACAGTTTCAGAGTTTTAGGGCTGGTTACCATTTTAGGGTAACGACAATCAGCTTTATGAACTCGTGTGGGGAGGACGCTGAGGTTATTTTTCTCTTTGATGTGTGTTGCCTTCTGTAGTTATGTTTTTGTTCCTTATCCACCAAAAGAAACTCCCCCAAAACCAAACCTGTTGCTGTCGAGTTGATTCCGACTCAAAGCGACCCTATAGGACAGGGTAGAGCTGCCCCATAGGGTTTCCAAGGAGTGGTTGGTGGTTTCGAACAGCTGACCTTTTTTGATTAGCAGCCAATTGCTGTTAATAAATACAAGGAGTGAAATAAAGGACTTTTCTTTTGCCCTTTTGGAAGTAGACTGAGATGTTTACAATCTCAGTTGTAATTCTTGTTTTTGTTCTGAGCTTGCTGTTACATTATTCCCCCATAGACTGATGAGTGATTAGAATCAAAGCCGTGGTAAGAATGGTCTGGGCCAAGCATTGAGAGGCAAGCAAACACAAATTTGCAGATCTATTACAAATGCACCTTGCTGGGAGGCAGAGTTCAATTTCTTATTGCCAGGAAGTCTTCTGAAGTGGGTAAACTTCTATTTAGCCATTTGTTATCTTGAAAACGCCCTCCTCTCATTATTCTTAAAGCTGGTGATTTCTTTACTGGTGCCCCTAGCATGAAGAAAAACAACTATTCTAGCAATGACTGTGGAAATATTAATTTTAAATATGAAACAAGGCATAGGGATGTTTGCCTGTGGGGCAGTTATGGAGGTTCCATATTTAGATGGTTTGGAATGGGAGGGAGACGTGGATATTCCACATCTGCTTTAGTTAGAGAGGGATTTTGGGAGAAGCTGCAATTTGAAGACAGCCAGCAATTTTTATCAGTTTTGGCAGGGACAGTGTGTTCATGTGTCAATCATATTTCCAAAGAGAACTTTACTACTCAATTGCTGGTCTAAAGTTTGAAAAAAATTCAGCATCAAGAGAAGATCTCTTAGGGAGAAATACTGATGCCATTTTATTCCTTTTTGCAGTCTTAGAGGCAGAAAATGAAGCAGCTAAATCAGCTATGTGACAGCACTAGTGAGTATCTTCATGGAGGTGTTTGGTTATGAAGCTAGATTTAGGAAGCCAATTTAAATCCAACACTTAACTCTGCTCCTTGTATCCTGTGGTTGTTACAAGGCAAAGCAAAAGGTAAGGATCATACTAGTGGACTATCGGCCCTTGCTGACTTCCCCTAGCACTAGTAGACCAAATTGCTGCCCCCAGGGTTGGGCCAGCAGCTGGTCGGTTCCACTGATGTTGTCAGGTGCCTATGGAGTCAGCACCGACTAATAGTGATTTTACATACAACAGAACTAAATGTTGCCCAGTCCTGCACCATTCTCATGATGGTGGCTTTGTCTGAGTCCATCGTTTTGGCTATTGTATCAGTTCATTTCATTGAGGGTTTCCTTTGTTTTTTCTGGCCCCCTATTTTACCAGCTGGGTTCAGTTAGGCTTGGCATTATGCACGTACCAGCAGCGCCTGGTTGAGTGTTTCTCCAGTGTAAGTAAAGGGCTTGCCTCTGGGCTTTTTAATTTATTTTTATGCTTATCAAATAGTGTTCTTTTTTCTTTTTTTTGATAAAAAGAATCATTTTATTATAAAATACCAGCATGCTGCCTTGCATAATGTGTGTGCATAATACTTTGGCTGCCTGACTGACTGACTGACTGAATGAATGGGAGAATTAATAGGAAAGAAAAAGAATTGCTGATTTGGAAGCAGAGAAGGAGAGGAGATGGGTAGAGGGAAACAATGGGATTTTACCATCTCATTATCTGAAAGCTCCTCAATGTTAAATCAATAGTAGGAGTAAATGGGCTAAGCTATTTCTAAGTCCAGAAACTGTGCCATGGCAGTCTTGTTTTCATCAGTGTGATACCAGCCATATTAAGAAGCCATTTTCTGTACGAGAGGGCTTTGTTGAGACAGTGAAAATCAAATGATTCATTAAAGACGTTTAACCTAAAGAACAATGTGTTAATGTGTTTGATTTCTAAGCAGACCCAGTTGTTCGTTGGTCATATTGTGTTAGTGTGACTTGTTGACATTGTGATAAATAGTACATTTTGTAACATTATTGAAAACACGAATATTTGTGCCACCTTTTTTGTGTGTGTGACAATAAGGGGAGAATCACCAAGAAAAGGGGTCATAAAAGAGCCCTTCTCATTGCTTCAATTCTTAAGGAAGTGGTTCTCAAACCTGGGCAACAACAGCTACCTGGGCTCCACCTCCAGAGATTTAGATTCTGAAGATAATGAGGTATTTAACAAATACCTCAGGCGATTATGATGCAGGTGGTCGGAGTACCACACTTCGCAGAAAAAAAGAAACAAAAAACTCCTCCAAACCTTCTCCAGCATCAAAATGTGTCCCATGTCTCAAGCCCTTAGGCTTCTGCATGCTCTTAGAAGCTTCGCTTTACTGCTTAGTGAGTGGGCTGGAGACCTCGAGCTGCTGGAGCCCCTCAAAGCCCCTGATTAGGCATGGAAAACACCAGTCCCAAGGTCATCTTGCTTTCGCAGTTTCTTTGGGAGTCCCAAGCCCTCCATCCCTACCATGCCAAGTGTTCACAGAATTTTAGCTTCTCCCAGAAATTCCCCAGGGGCCATGCTTTTGTTTGAGAGCCTGTCTTCTGAGGAAATTGAGACTCCCAAGGCTTGCCCTTTTACTGGTTGGAAACACCTACTAAATTCCCTCTCCCCACTTAGCCTCTGACAAGCATGCTTTAATCCAGCTGGGTTGAGGACCCCTGAAGTTCCATGACCAGCCCTAATAGGAATAGAACAGTAATATGCCCAGGAGCCAAACATTAAAATCCACAGTGAAATATTTGTCTTGCCTCCCTTTACAGCTGAAAGAATGTAGTGTGACATGGTACATTGTTTTTGGCTAATTCTGCGGGGAAGTCTTGAAATGAATGGTTATAGGAAGCTGTAAAGATGAACCTAGAATTAGGCTACAAAGGTCGATCGAGGGTGTTTAAATAAAGGCGTTTGCTTGGGATTGTACAGAATAATGGAACTCTTAAGTGAGAAGTCAAAATAGCAAACACTGCTGGCTGCCAACAGCACATGGTGACATTAGTTTTTCATATGAAGTTACCGGAAGGGAGATGAATTATGTTTTTTCAGATTTTTTTTAAAGAAGGGGGGTGGCAGGAGGGTTCTATCATTATTAAAAAATGTTGGGAAGTGCAATGAAATGGCTATGTGTTTGCAATCAGGTTTTTCCTATTATTTGACAAGGTGTGAATAATTGGAGGCAGAAGAATCATAGTCCTGCCTCATTCCTGTGGCATGTCAGTGGATGTGCTGTGTAATATTTGGGAATGTTTGCCATTATGCTGTATCTTAATTTCTCGCTTCCTTAAATATAATTTAATGCCTCATGGCACGATGGGATTTCCTTAAATGTTGGCAGATTGCTTTGTATGTTCAGATGCACAAAGTAAAAGTAATCCAATTGATTAATTTTACATTGCAGTTAATATTCATTTAAAGCTGTCAAGTGCTTGTAGTTGTAGGAGGTGTGTGAAGAAAGGACTGTTAAAACAGGAGCAGATGTTACTATAGATAGGACTTATTGTTGTTATGCCCATACTTTTTTTAAAGAAATGCACAGTTGTACCTTTAAAGACTTGTGTAATGAAAATTGGGATCTAGGGGGCAGAATTGTCTATATTCCCCCTTTTTTGGTGAGTGCAGGCTATCATGCTTCTAAACAAGTGGGTTTCATGTACTGGGTATAGAAATCATGTTTCATGAGAAGAAACTTTATATCTTCAAATTCCAACTCAGTCAAGGACTAGCTGGACATCATGAGAAAGACACATATAAAATACCCTACATAGAAAAAAGGCCCTGTAAAATGGGTAAATACTACGGATGTGCAGAGTGTCGTCTTTTGTCCGGCTCGCTTCCTCAGGATGCCTTTGCTATATTAAGGTTAGAAAAGGAACAAATAACAGACACAGCTGGTAGCTTTGCTGTAGACACCTGCTCTAAGTTGGTACTCAGTGCTGTTTGTGTGCAAGAAACAGAAACTCACTGAAGCTAGTTCAGGTAAAGAAGGTTTCATGGAAAGGATACAGTAGGCAAACCCCCAAACATAGGTACTGAAATGCAGCCAGGCTTCATAGGAACTGCAGCAGGAAACTGACTAGAAACTGAGGCTGTGGTCTCCATCCCTCAGGAGTTGTCTGACTTCTTTCACCTTTGCTTCTGTCTGTCTTTTCTCAGCCAGCTTCAATATGGCCACCAGTGTTTGGTGTTTATAATGAATGTCTATAGATTCTGAGACTCTTATTCATTCATTCAACAGGTATTAATGAGTGTGTAAAAAAAAAAAAAAATTTTTTTTTTTTTTTACTGTACTCCAGGTACTGTTCTAAGCCATGCCCTCTAGTGACAGAGACAGACGATAATAAGATAAACAAATAAGTGAACAGAACCTTTTCAGATATTGATAAATGAATAAAAAACAAAATCAGGTAATGGGGTAAAGTGTGGTGCAAATGGTTAAGTGCTCAACTACTGATGGAAAGGTTGGCAGTTCGGACCCGCCCTGAGGCACCTTGGAAACAAGCCTGGTGATCTGCTCCCGAAACGTCATATCCTTGAAAATCTTACAGAGCAGTTCTACTCTGCACACGTGGAGTTGCCATGAGTGAGAATTGACTGGTTAGCAACTAGATTTTAGTTGGTCAGGAGTTTGGACTTTTTTTCTAAGTGAAATGGAAAGCCAATGAAAGATCTTAAGTTGGGGAGTTATATGATCTGATTCACATTTTTAAACAATCACTTTGATGACTGTGTGGAAAATACAATGTAGAGGAGCAAGAGGGGAAGCAAGGACATCAAATAGCAGATGATTGCAATAGTCACTATGAGAAATAGTAGTGCCTTGGATCAGGGTGGTCGCACTGGAGCTGGTGAGAAGTGGTCATTTAGAGATACATTTTAGAGGTATGGTTGACATGATAGTGGATGAGTTGGATGGAAGATGTGAAAGAAATAAATCGAAGTTGATGACTAAGTTTTTGTCGGAGGAACTGGCTTACCATTAGAGTTGTCATTTGCTGACATGGGGAAGACTGGAGAAGGAACAGGACTGAAGGGAGAAATTAAATTTATGTTTCAGACAGGTTATGCTTTGAGATGCCTATTAGATATTCAGATGGAGATGTCAAGTACCTAGCTACTTGGATATTTGGATCTGGAGCAGAGGAGAGCTCAAGACTGGAGATTAGAATCTGGAAGCAAATTCTAATTAGGGATCTAGATAAGATCACCTAGGAAGTATATTTATAGGGCAGACAGAGAAGGCAGCCTGGGACTGAGTCCTGGGATACTTCAACACCTTAGAGGTGGGAAAGAGGAGGGGAACCAGCAAAGAAGATTGAGGAGGAGCAGCCAGTAAAGGAGGAAGTAAAATTTCAGACAAAGTGTTTATAATTGATATCTGGCCAACCAAGGTGTGGGTGCCCTTCAAGTTTGCTGCGTGCCCCTGGGCAAAGAGAACGGGGGTGTGAGGTCTGCTGGCCACTGAGAGAGTTTTGTGGGCAGAATCAGATTTCATGAGAAGGGGAAGGAGTGGACAGTATAGGCATTTTAAAACCCACCTAGAATATAACTGGAATTTTATTATTCTGACAGACTCTTAAGAATATTACTTCTCATTCTTGCTTTTTATAACTTTTATTTTTTCTAATTTTTATAGACTTTTGCTAGTTCCATCTTACTTTTTACTTTCCAAAAGATCTTACAGGCATTTAGTCCCACCGGTATCTGAATTTCTTCACACCTCTCTAACTTCTTTTCTTTTCCATGCAGCCTTAAAAAAAAAAAAAAAAATTCCCTTTGAGGAGTGAGGAGTCCATTGGTGGCACAAATGGTTAAGCGCTCGACTCCTAACTGGAAGTTTGAACCCACCCAGAGGTGCCTCTGAAGAAAGGCCAGACCTGCTTCTGAAAGGTCACAGTCTTGAAATCCCTATGGAGCATAGTTCTACTGTGACACACATGGGGTTGCCATGAGTTGGAATGGACTTGAAGGCAATGATTTGGGCTTTTGGCGTCTCCTTTGATAAGAGTTGTTACTCTGAAGGTCTGGGGTTGCCTTAGCAACATTTGGGTGAATTTTTTTCTGAGAGAACTTTTATAAAACTGAGAAGCTCACTTTATAACTGCTTGGAGAACTGTTGAATAGGATGTTCACCCCATCCTGTGGGTCACCCACAGGGTACAAGATACGTGGGGTTGTGTCTATGTCTTCAAGGACTTTACATTCTGGTAACTCAAGGACTTTGCATTCTGGTGTCTTCGAAGGTGGTAGTGGTGATGATGATGATGATAGGTCAGACATCTGTTCTGCCAAGGACATATGTTACCTCATTTAATTCTTTCACAACAACCCCATAAGGTAGATGCTGTTGTCGATCTTATTTTGTAGGTAAGGAAAAGTAAACTTATGGTGTTTAAGTAACATGCCCAAGGTTATACAACTAGTGAGAGGCAGAGCTAGAGCTTGAACTCAGGAATGGCTGATTCCAAAACCGATCATCTTCATCTTTATGTTTTATTCCGTTTCTTGGAGAAGCGTTCATGTATTAAGTATGGATCCTATCCAACACGATTGGACTTGTTGGTTAATTAGAAAAAAGTCAGTTAAAGCATATAAATGTACATGAATTTGGCAATCTTTTGATGTAGGGCCTTGAATATAGATCTACTGATTAGATTTGCCTGTAGTCTTTTTCTACATGAACTACACTCGTGATGCATCTTTCTTTTTCTTTTTAATAATATTTCATTGTGTTTTTGATGAACGTTCGGACAGCAAATTGGGTTCCCATTTAACAATTTCTATACAAATTGTTGAGGTGACATTGCTACATTTTTCACAATGTGTCAGCATTCTTATTATTTCCTTTCTGGTTGTTCCATTTCCAGTAATCTAGTTTCCTTGCTCCCTTACCTTCATATCTTTGCTTTAGAGTAATTGTCGACCATTTGGTCTCATAAAGATAATTTTTTTAAAGAAGTGTAGTATTCATGAATAATATTCTTTATTTTATGAGCCAATCTGTTATTTAGCTAAAAGGTGATCTCAGGGAATAGCTTCAGTTCAAGATTTAAAGAGTCTCTCAGGGTGATAGTTGTGGGGAGTCCTCTAGTCTCAACTGGTCCAGTAAGTCTGGACTTTTTCAGAATTTGAGTTCTGTTCCACATTTTTTCTCCCATTCTATCAGGGTCCATCTATTGTGGCCCTGATCAGAATGGTTGGTAGTGGTAGCCAGGCACCATCTAGTTCTTCTGGTATGAGGGTAGATGAGGCCATGGTTTGTGTAGACTATTAGCCCTATAAACTAGTTTTGTCTCTAAGTCTTTGGTTTACTTCTTTCTCCTTTGCTCCAGACAGGTAGAGACCAATAGTTGCACCTTAGATAGCCATTTGTAAGCTTTTAATACCCCAGAAACTACTCACCAAACTAGGATGTAGAACATAAACTTTATGAACTATATTAGGCTAATTGACCAAGTTGTCCCACGAGACTATAGTCCTAAGCCTTCAAACTCAGAAAACCAGTCCCAAAAAGTGTTTGGTTATGTATGAGAAGTATCCATAACTATGCCCCCTATGTGTTTTGCTTTATGTGGGAATATATATGCATGTACACACATACCTGTATATACATATACATATAGGTACATCTATATATGCACATATATATATACCTATACACATATATGCATCCATTCATACATATGTAACCACACATATATTTTTTCGTGGTGGTTGCTGTTGTTGCAAAATTATATATGTCATGGCATTTACCAAAAACATTCTTTTTTTTTTGTATACTTCATAGTGACATCATTTACCTTGGTCAAGCTGTGTGGACTTCACCCACATTCAGTGTTACCGTTCTCTTCACCAAAAATAAAAAATGTCTACTATCTAGAGAGGGACTCCTTTCACCAACACCCAACTCTGGTAACCACCAATAAACGTTGGTTTCTATATGTATACCTATTGTTGTTTTATAAAAGTGAGATCATACAGTATTTGTCCTTTTGTGATTGACTTATTTCTTTTAGCAGAATGTCCTCCAGATTAATCCATGTTGTAAGATGTTTTGAGGACTATGTAGTATTCCATTTTTTTTTGTCTACATAGTATTCCATTGTATGTGTATGTACCATATTTTATCTGTTGAGTGACACTTAGGTTCTTTTTATTTTTTTGAATGACTCATCTTTATTGAGTCTTTCCAAAGCATTCAACTTAGTTTTCATAGAAACAGTAACTTTCTTTTCATAAGGATATTTGGTTGGTTTGTATACTACTTAAAAGTTTCATTAGGAATAAATTGCAATGAGAAGTGCAACTAGCATGATCAGGTTTGGAATTAACACAGTTGAATTGGTGCAGCTCAGTTGGAGGGAGCACAGGTGCCCAAGATATAATCAAGAAGTCAATTAGTATTCAGCATACCATGGCCATCTGTCAATACCTTTTTTTTAGAGAGACTAGAGAGCATTTCTTAATTCCTGGAATTATTTGAGTAGAAGTTGATTAAGAGAACATCCACATGATTTCAGCCTCCCCCTGTAAGGAAGAGTATTTGGAGAAGCCAGGATAGCATTGCTTCACTCTCTTCCCTGGCCTCAGTTGGAATTCCCAGTCCTGGTCAGCAGGTGTGAGAAAGTGTGGGTGGTTGTACAAATTCACCATCTCTATTAGAAAAGCAGCATAAAGCATGCATGATTTAATAAGGAAAGCATGACATTCCTTTTATGTAATTACAGTTACCTGTTCACCAACTATTGAGGTAAATACTTAGAGATACAGCAGGGAGTATTCAATCCAGAAGCCTCTTAGATAAATAGGGAAATTTCGTGTTAGTTCCCTAGATTCTCCTTGCTGTGAGAAGATATATTCCCTCTGGCAAGCCATTTTACTGAATTTCTGTTTCTCACATATAAACTGTGGATAATAGAGTTGACTTTTCTCACCCTGATTATTGAGTTTAATGTCTTTGAAATGTGGCAAATGTTGTGAAAACCCTCTGCCACTGAGTCGATTCAGATTCATAGTGACCCTATGGGGCAGAATAAAACTACCCCATAGAGTTTCCGAGGCTGTAATTTTTATGAAAGCAGACTGCCACATCTTTTTCCCCGCAGAGTACCTGGTGGATTTGAACTGCCAACCTTTTGGTTAGCAGCTGAGTGCTTTAACCACTGTGCCACCAGAGCTCCTTGGCAAATGTTATGAGGCTGCTAAAATCTTATTCCATTTCTATGCCCTCAACCGTTTCATTTTCATTTTCAGGGAGGCGTTCTGTTATAACTAGCAAAGTGATTATTGAGAAGGATCTCCCTGGGGATAATGAGACTGATTTTTCTCATCTGCTGACTTCTAAGGTCTTGTATTAGCTTAACTTCGGTACTAACAATAACTCAGCAGTGTTTTAGCAGAATATTTTAAAGACATTTCAAAAGCTGAGAAAAGAAATAGGGAAAACTTTTCAAATCTTGCCATTACTAATAAACTCAACTTTTTTCTTTTCTGGTTCATTTTTGGTCATTATACTATTTATACGTACTTTTAGAATTTTAATTATACATAAAACTTTCACTATTCCTACAGTAATAAATAGAGTAGTGAAAAACTGGAAACAACATAAATGCCCTCAAAGAGGAAAATAGTAAATAAACTATGGTGATTCTAATCAGTGGACTGTTGTTGTGGTTGTTATTAGGTGCCGTCGAGTTGGTTCTGACTCATAGCGACCTATGCACAACAGAAGGAAACACTGCCCGGTCCTGCGCCATACTTACAATCGTTGTTATACTTGAGCTCATTGTTGCAGCCACTGTGTCAATCCACCTCGTTGAGGGTCTTCCTCTTTTCTGCTGACCCTGTACTCTGCCAAGCATGATGTCCTTTTCCAGGGACTCATCCCTCCTGACAACATGTCCAAAGTATGTAAGACGCAGTCTTGCCATCCTTGCCTCTAAGGAGCATTCTGGCCGCAGTACTAGAGTACTAAAAAGAGTACAGAAAATAAAAATTATTTGGTCTTTCTTTTTCATGTTATTTCTTAGGATAAAGTCCCAGAAACAGGGATATGGGTAGAGTTGCTAGATAAAATACAGGATGGCCAGTTGAATTTTAATTTCAGAGAAACCACAAATACTTATTTAATTTAAGCACATCCCAGGCAATATTTGAGACATACTAAAAAAGTATTCATGGCTTATCTGAAATTAAAATTTAACTGGACACCTGGTATTTTTATTTGTTAAATCTAACAACAACAAAAAACCCAAACCCACTGCCGTCGAGTTGATTCTGACTCATAGCAACCGTATAGGACAGAGTAGAACTGCCCCGTAGAGTTTCCAAGGAGCACCTGGCGGATTTGAACTGCCGACCTCTTGGTTAACAGCCGTAGCACTTAACCACTACACTACCATGAATGTTCTTTGTTAAATCTAGAAACCGTAATTATGGGTCAAAATCTAGGAAAATGCAGGGGCAACACTGTCAGGCTTAGTTTTTAACAATGGATTGTCTAATATAATAACAAAAGCACAAACAGCAAAAGACAAATAAATGGGACCTCATAAAAATGAAACTTTTGTTCATCAAAAAATCTTACAAAAATAGTGAAAAGACAAGATACTGACTAGGAGAATATCTTCAGAAACCATATCTGATAAGAACGTAATAACCAAAATATGTATAAAACTTCAACAGCTTAACAACAAGAGGACAAATAATTCAATCATAAACTGGGCAAAGGACCTGAATAGACATTTCACCAGAGGACCTTCATATGTCCACCAAACACATGAAATGATGCTCAGTGTCATTAGCCATCAGAGAGATGCAAATCAAAACCACAGTGAGATACCATTTCACTCCCACTAGGATGGCTAAGATTAAAAAAAAAAGAAAATAACAAACGTTGGCGAGGATGTGGGGAAATTGGAACCCTTATCCAATTCTGGTGGTAATGCAAAATGGTACAGACATTGTGGAAAACAGTGTGGTGGTTCCTCAAAAAACTAAAGCTAGAGCTACCATATGGCCTAGCAAGTCCACTCCTAGGTATGTACCTGAAAGACTTGAAAGCAGAGACTCAAGAAGAGACGTACACCCATGTCCATTGCAGGACTAGTTACAGTAGCCAAAAGGTAGAAACAACCTAAATGCCCATCAACAGATGAATAGATAAACAAAATATGGTATGTACATACAATAGAATACTATTCAGCCAGTCGGAGAAATGATGTCTTAATAGATGCTACAGTATGGATGGAAGTGGAAGACATTATGCTGAGTGAAATAAGCCAACCACAAAAGGACAAATATTATATTACTTCACCTATATGAAAAGACAAGAAAAGGCAAATGTGTAGAGACCAAAGTTTACTAGTGGTTACCAGGGGGAGGAAGTAAGAATGGGGGGTTAATGGTGGTGGAAAAATCACACTGATTTAAGGGTAGGGTTGCACAGTTGATAATTGTAATTGCTGTTAATAAGTTGTATACCTGTGAAAAGTTGAATTGGCAAAGGTTGTGTGATAGATGTATTTACAACAATGACAAAAAAATAAAATAAGCGTAGCTGCTGAGGCTGCTTATGTAAACCAAACACCTCATGGGATTTGGCTCCTTGGTTTGGAGGTTTAGGGTCGTGGTTTCATGGGACATCCCAGTTTATTGGCCTAAATACCGTGTTTAGTCCTTCTGTTCTATCTCCTAGTTTGTTGCATAGTGCCTGGGGTCTTAAAAGCTTTTAAGCAGCCACCTGAGGCACAACAGTTGGTCTCTATTCATCTGGAGCAAAAGAGGAAGAAGGAGAGTCAGGAGTAGGAGGAGGATATGAAATGTATGGCTAATTGCCTCCATGAACAACTGGCTCCTTTGCCATGAGACCAGAAGAACTGGATGGTGCCTGGCTACCATTACTGAACATTTTGATCACAGAGTCCATAGAAGAATCCTGATCAAAAAGGGGAAGATGTGGAACAGAATTTCAAATTCTAATGGATGCCAGACTTTCTGGAGCCATGGAGGGTGGATGAACCCCTGAAATTATTGCCCTGAAATAACCTTTAAACCTTAAACCAAAAATATCCTCTGAAGTCCTCTTAAAACTAATAATAAAAAAAATTTAGTTTAACTAGTAAAAAATGGTCTGCTTTGAGAATTATGCTCTTTTAAGAGCTATCTATGTGGGATGAAATTGACAACAGCAACTGGACAGATTAGATAGGAACCTTAGGTGGCAGTGAGTTTATGTTAATGGGGGAAGAACAACTCAGAAAAGTAGGGTGAGATAGTTGCACAACTGAAGAAATGTAATCAATGTCACTAAATTGTACATGTGGAAACTGTTGACTTGGTGTGTTTTGCTGTGTATATTCTCAGTAACAACAACAAAATGAATCAAATTTTGGAAAAAAAAATTTTTCCCAGGGGTAAAAAAAGAAACGTAAGAACATTTTCATGTCTCTTGATACTTTCTGCCAAACTTCTCTTAAGTTTATCATTAAGATTCTGGTTTTGATCTAAATAGGGAGGGAAGATTTTCAGAAGGAAGAAATATGAAGGAGAAAAGGGGAACTCTAAGATGTTTAATAAGTAATTATCTAGGTTTTTTTTTTATTGTGGTAAAAATACATTTAACACAACATTTGCCAGTTCAACATTTTTTTTACATGTACAGTTCGGTGACATTGATTATATTCATCATGTTGTATATCCTTTTCCAATTTTCCCATCACCATTATCAGATACTCATTGCTTTCTAAACAATGACTTCGCCATTTCTCCTTCCTCCTGCCCCTAGTAACCACTAAAAAAACTTTGGTCTCTAAACTTTTGCCCCTTTAGATATATCAGATAAATGGCATTATACAATATTTGTCCTTTTGTGACTGATTTATTTCACTCAGCATGTTTTCAAGGTTCATCCATGTTGTAGCATGAATCAGAACTTCCTTTCTCTTTATGGCTGAGTAATAATCCACTGCAAGTATGTACCACGTTTTGTTTATCCTTCCACCTGTTGGCTATTGTGAATGGTGTTACAGTGAAGATTGGTGTACATGTGTCCGTTTGCACTGCTGCTTTCAAGTCTCTTGGATGTATATCTAGAAGTGGAATTGTTGGGTCATATTTTTTTTTATGGTAGTTCTGGAAACCCTGGTGGCATAGTGGTTAAGTGCTATGGCTGTTAACCAAAGGATTGGCAGTTTGAATCCGCCAGGCGCTCCTTGGAAACCCTACAGGGCAGTTCTACTCTGTCCTATAGGGTCGCTATGAGTCGGAATCGACTCGATGGCACTGGGTTTGGGTTTTTTTTATGGTAGTTCTATGTTTAACTTTTTGAGGAACTGCCAAAATGTTTTCTACAGCAACTGTAGCAATTTGTATTCTTTCTAGGTTATTATACTATTATTTTTTTTAGCAGTTTTACATTTTTGTTGTTTTAGGTGCCGTTGAGTCAGTTCCAACCCATAGCAACCCCACGCACAGCAGAACAAAACACTGCCCAGTCCTGTGCCATCTTCATGCTAGTTGTTATGCTTGAGCCTATTGTTGTAGCCACTGTGTCAATTCATCTTGTTGAGGGTCTTCCTGTTTTTCAATGGCCCTTCACTTTACCAAGCATGATGTCCTTCTTCAGGGACTGGTCCCTCCCAATAACACGTCCGAATTATGCGAGATGAAGTCATCCTCACTTCTAAGTAGAGTTCTGGCTGTATTTCTTCCAAGACAGATTTGTTTGTTCTTTTGGCAGTCCATGGTATATTCAATATTCTTTGCCAACACCACAACTCAAAGGCATCAATTCTTCTGTCTTCCTTATTCATCATCCAGCTTTCCCATGCATAGGAGGTGATTGAAAACACCATGGCTTGGGTCAGGCACACCTTAGTGCTCAAAGTGACATCTTTGCTTTTTAACACTTTAAAGAGATCTTTTGTAGCAGATTTGCCAAAGGCAATGTGTCTTTTGATTTTTTGAGTGCTGCTTCCCTAGATGTTAATTGTGAATCCAAGTAAAATGAAATCCTTGACAACTTCAGTCTTTTCTCCATTTATCATGATGTTGCTTATTGGTCCAGTTGTGTGGATTTTTTTTTTTTTTATTATATATATTGAGGTTATAATCCGTACTAAAGGGTGTAGTCTTTGATTTCCATCAGTAAGCACTTCAAGTCCTCTTCACTTTCAGCAAGCAAGGCTGTGTCATCTGCATAATGCAGGTTGTTAATGAGTCTTCCTCCAATCCTGATGCCCTGTTCTTCTTCGTACAGCCCAGCTTCTTGGATAATTTGCTCAGCATACAGAATGAATAAATTTTGCGGAAGGATACAACCCTGACACACTTTTCCTGACTTTAAGCCACACAGTATCCCCTTTTTCTGTTTGAATGACTGCTTCTTAATCTATGTACAGGTTCTTCATGAGCATAATTAAGTGTTCTGGAATTCCCATTCTTTACAATATTATCCATAATTTGTTATGATCCACACAGCTGAATAAAACACAGGTAAACATCTTTCTGGTTTTCTCTGCTTTCAGCCAGGATCCATCTGACATCAGCAATGATACCCCTTATTCCATGTCCTCTTCTGACTCTGGCTTGAATTTCTGACAGTTCCCTGTTGATGTACTGCTACAGCTGCTTTTGAATGATCTTCAGCAAAATTCTACTTGCGTGTGATTTTCATGATACTTTTTGATAATTTCCACATTCCGTTGGATCACCTTTCTTTGGAATGGGCATAAATATGAATCTCTTCCAGTCAATTGGCCACGTAGCTGTCTTCCAGATTTCTTGGCATAGACAAGTGAACACTTACAGCTCTGCATTTATTTTGTCGAAATATTTCATTTGGTATTCCATCAATTCCTGGAGGCTTGCTTTTCACCAATGCCTTCAGTGCAACTTGGACTTCTTCCTTCAGCATCATCAGTTCTTAATCATGTATTACCTCCTGAAATGGTTGAATGTTGATCAGTTCTGTTTGGTACAGTGACTCTGTGTAGTCCTTTGATCTTCTTTTGGTGCTTCTTTCGCTGTTTAATATTTTCCCCATAGAATCCTTCAGTATTGCAACTCGAGGCTTGAATTTTTTCTTCAGTTCTTTCAGCTCGAGAAATGCCCAGTGTGTTCTTCTCTTTTGTTTTTCTAACTCCAGGTCTTTGCACATGTCATTTTAATACTTTGTCTTCTCTTTGAAATCTTCTGTTCAGCTGTTTTACGTCATCATTTCTTCCTTTTCCTTTAGCTACTTGATATTCAAGAGCAAGTTTCAGAGTCTCTTCTGACATCCATTTAGGTCTTTTCTTCTCTCCTGTTTTTTTAATGACCACTTGCTTTCTTCATGTATGATGTCCTTGATGTCATTCCACAACTCCTCTGGTCTTCGGTCATTAGTGCTCAACGTGTCAAATCTATTCTTGAGATGGTCTCTAGATCCAGGTGGGATGTACTCAAGGTCATATTTTGGCTCTCATGGACTTGCTCTGATTTTCTTCAGTTTCAGCTTGAACTTGCATATGAGCAATTGATGGTCTGTTCCACAGTCGGCCCCTGGCCTTATTCTGACTGATGATGCTGAGCTTTTTTCTTGTCTTTTTCCATAAATGTAGTCGATTTGATTCCTGTGTATTCTGACTGGTGAGGTGTACATGTATAGTCACCATTTATATTGTTGGAAACAGGTATTTGCAATGAAGAAGTCATTGGTCTTGCAAAATTCTATCATGGTATCTCCAGCATCTCGTTTATTACCAAGGCCATATTTTCGAACTGCCAATCTTTGTTTCCAACTTTTGCATTCCAATCACCAGTAATTATCAATGCATCCTGATTGCATTTTCGATCAGTTTCAGACTGCAGAAGTTGGTAAAAACTTCAGTTTCTTCATCTTTGGTCTTAGTGATTGGTAAGCAAATTTGAATTGTATTAACTGGTCTTCCTTGTAGGCATATGGATATTATCCTATCACTGACAGCGTTGTGCTTCAGGATGTATCTTGAAATATTCTTTTTGATGATGAATGCAATGCTGTTCCTTTTGAATTTGTCATTCCCAGCATAGTAGATCCTATGATTGTTACATGTGCAAGGCTTATATTTTTCTTGATGGGGCCCTTGCTGTTAGTTGCCTACTTATTATTTGTTCCCTCTTATTTCTTACTAACAGAACCCTGATTTAGTTTTAGGGCAGCAGTAGGGCCAGTTAAAAAAAAACAAAAAACTCATTTTCTCGTCCTGCATTACAGCCAAAGGTAGCAATGACATGTAGTTCTGACCGATAAGATGTAAACAGAGCTTTGTGGTGCTCTTTCTTCTTCTTTCTGCCTGGAATGCAGCTGTGATGCCAAGAGGTACAGCAGCCATCTTATGATCTTGCAGAGGAAAGCCATACGTAAGGAATGGTGGAGCAGAAAACTAAGATTCACAACTTAATGTAATCAAAACACATACACATTGTTCTAGTTTATTGCAGATATTTTTACAAGCTTCTTCAAGTTTTTATAGAAAGGGATATATATAAATCTGAATAAAACCAGTTGCGATTGAGCTGATTCTGACTCATAGTGACCACATGTGTGTCAGAGCAACTGTGTGCCATAGAGTTTTCAATGGCTGATTTTTTGGAAGTAGATCAACAGGTCTTTCTTTTAGAGCACCACTGAATGGACTCAGCCAACCAAACTTTCAGTTAACAGCTGAGTGCTTAACCTTTTCCACCACCCAGGGCTTCCATAAATGTATATACACATAAATAATATTTTGCAGAAGTAAGTATGCACACAGGAAGAAGATCTCATATCAAAATTCACATGACAGTTGCACACAAATGTAGTCAAGATTAAAGGCCACAAAACCTAATTCCTGAGATTCAGGGACCAAAGAGGAAGTATACAGGTTGCCAGTCTGGGATTAGGGCACATGGATCAAGATCTCAAGGGAAGAAAATATGAGAAACAAGAAGTTAAATCAGAATTTTAGGGGCTTAGAGTCCGTTGTCACCCCAAGGTCAGGAACTTCTGAGGTACAAGCTAAAGATAGGAAGAATGTTAGAGATTAGAATTTATCCAGGTAGATAGAGCAACACTAGGGAAGCAACCCACAGGCACCACCAGCAGGGGCCTATCTACGGGAAATAGTGCCTATGGCAATTAGTTTTGAATTGCTGAATGATCTCTCACAGCTGGTGATGGAAATCATGATGGCCAGTAGAAACTGCTCATTAGTGCACCTCTTCAAGTGGTGCCCAGGGCATGTGCTGTACCTGCCATACCTTAGTTATGCCTCTGCCTAGGCTGTACTTCTGGTGCCATTTCCTCCACCTAATCCTGCCTAATAGTTTAATCCTCACCATTGGTACCACTATAGCTTCATATCCTGTACCTGTTGCCATTGAGTGGCTTCCGACTCACAGCAACCCTATAGGACAAAGTAGAACTACCCCATAGGATTTCCAAGGCTGTAATCTTTATGGAAACAGTTTGCAACATCTTTCTCCCGTGGAGCTGCGGGTGAGCTGGAACTGCTGACCTTTCATTTAGCAGCCGCGGGCTTAACCACTGCATCAGTGATAGCAGATGTCAGTGAGAACTGAACCTTCTGTTATTCATCTGAAGATAAGGAGATTTTTCCATAGACTAGTTTCTGGCTATGAACATTTCAATCCTTGTTTCTCCTTCACCACCCATATACTTCTAGTGCCAGACATCTCAGGACATGTTCATATCCTCTGACCTTCCACTTTTGTTTTATGACACTGGGTGAGTCAGCACAGTGGGTGGTAGGAATATTCTTGAAAGCCATACTTAGCCTGGAGAGCTAGCAATAAATTAACTATACCTGGAAATGATCACAGACCTCATTAATATGTCCTGTGAAACCCTAAACTAAATGTATCCCAAACCAACTTCCTCTTAACCATATCCCTGAAATGCCCAGGGCAACTCCATTGCCAACTAATGCGACACAAAGTATGATGGAGGGGAAGTTGTGGAAAGAGACAGCAGTATTAAATAATTGCTGTTCAAATACTAAGCAAAATTTCACAAAAACAAGTGACCGTAGAGGCACGTTATTAGAACCCCTCCTACAGTTTTGGAAAGGGCCTGTGTGCTCTGAAAAAAGATCTTGAAGCCTTAATTTCATTAGCTTTATAGTAAATCCATCTTTGTACATGCTTTTAAAAAGTGTGCTTGCAGCACAGACTCACATCCTTTGAACTGTTTTGTATGCTTCCTGACATCGAGAGCACTAGGTTTGTTTTAAATTATTTAGGTAATTCATGCCATTGTAAAAAACAAAAAGAAAATGAAAACCTAAAGAATGGAAAAAAAAAATAGTGTAATTTATGTGGGAATTTTGCTGTATTTTCCTTCAGAAGTTCTTTCTCTTGATGTATGCTTCTCTTTTCTCATTGACTAAAGGGAACAACTTCAAAATATTTTGAAGATTAAATTTGTGGTGAGCTTTCTCCTATGTTACTAAATATTTGTAACATTGTAATATCCTCAAATTCCCGATTTTTGGGGATTTAGGTTATTTCAATATCTTTTCTATTATAATAAAATTGTGATAAACATATTTCTACATGTATCTTTATGTTCATTTTTTTATTCTGGACATAATAGATTCCTAGAAGTGAAATTACTGAGTCACAAGATATGAAAAGTTTTAAGAATTTTATACATACAGATAGGTTGTTTTCCAGCAAGTCTGTATGAATTTACACTTGTGGAAGAAATGTGTGAGGAAATGTATTTTCCTAAACTCTTGCCAGAAATATGTACTACTATTTTGAAAAATCTTTGGAATGGCATCCCATGATTCCAATATTTATTTCTAAGATTATTATGATGCTTAACATTTTTTGCATGCATTTTGGCTTTATGTATCTTCTGTAAAATGTCAGTTCATGTCCTTAAGTAGGAGTGCTTTTTTTTTTAAAGGTAATTTTTAATTAAGGCGATAGTTTCCTGAAATGCACAGAGGCTATTAAAACCTTTATTTAATTATTTGCTCTCCCCCCACCTATCTCTCTGCTCTTTCCTTGGCTTTTCTTTTTCTTCTCCCTAAATAGAGTACCCTGAAGAGCTGCCTGTGACCCCTATTTTTTCTTTGTTAGACTGAGATATATGAATTTACTAATTTTAGTTTAAAAAATGGTTAAACATCAGCAATTTCATATGGTTAAACCTGATACATTTTCCCTTGTCAGTAGGATTTGATTTCCTGTATCCGTCCGTCCATCCAACAGTCCATCTATCCCTCCAAACAATAAATAGTTATTGACCAACCACAACATATCACCTCTCTAAGAATGACTTCCAAACCCCCTCCATCTCTCACCTCTCTTCTGAGCTCTAGCTTCTGTGTTTTATCTGTTGGCAAGTCGTGCATGCTCTGCCTCTGTAACATCTCTCATAGCTTTTCTGTTTCTGTTGTATACGTATACCTGAGTTCCGATTCTCATTATTCAGTGTGTAATGTTTTCTGTTCTCCAATATTCTCTTCCTTCTCCCACCCACCTCCTACATTTCTGTACTTCCAAATTTTTCCTCTTTCAAGGGCCATTTTAAATTTAATACTTTTATTGATTACTGCCCCCTTCCCAATCCTCCGCTACTACCTAAGCTAGAAATTTCATTATTCCAATAGCCCTTTATATGCACATCTTCTCTGCAAATGTTTTCCTCCTACCACCTGGTTATTTCTGTACTTTCTTTTAGATTGAGATATCCTCCCATATTTTAATGCAAAAAACTTAGTTGTACAACTTGATGAATTCTTACATATCTATATACCTGTGCAAATACAACTCAGATGAAGATACAAAATATTTTCGTCACTCCAGAAAATTCCATTACAATCCTTTCAGTTAATAATGGCTGCCAGCCACAGAGGTAATAACTATTCTGATTTCTATCACCCTAGATTAATTTTGATGTCCTTCGACTTCACATAAATAAAACATACAATATGGACTCTTGTTTTTGGCTACTTTTGTTCAACATAATGCTTTTGAGTTTTATCCATGCTATTGTGTCTATATGTATGCTGAGCAAATAACCCAAGAAGCTATAAGAAGAAGAACGTAGCATCGGGATTGGTGGAAGACTCATTAAAACCTGCAATATGCAGAACACAATATTGCTTGTTGAAAGTTAAGAGGACTTGAGGCACTTGCTGATGGTCAAAGACTACAGCCTTCAACATAAAGCAAACAAAAATCCTCACAACTGCACCAATAAGTAGCATCATGATAAAAGGAGAAAAGTTGTCATGGATTTCGTTTTACTTGGATCCACAATCAACACCCATGGAAGCAGCAGTCAAGAAATCAACCAGCATATTGCGCTGGGCAAATCTGCTGCAAAAGACCTTTTTAAAGTGTTGAAAAACAAAGATGTCACTTTGAGCGTTAAGGTGTGTCTGACCTAAGCCATGATATTTTCTGCCTGCTATGTATGGGAGAGCTGGAGAATGAATAAGGAAGAGGGAAGAAGAATTGATGCCTCTGAATTATGGTGTTGATGAAGAATATTGAATATATCACGGACTGTCAGAAGAACAAACAAATCTGTCTTGGAAGCAGTACCGTCAGAGTGCTCCCTGGAAGCAAGGATGGCAAGACTTTGTCTCCTGTACTTGGACATGTTATCAGGAGGCATCAGTCCCTGGAGAAGGACATCATGCTTGGTAAGGTAGATGGTCAGCGAAAAAGAGGAAGACCTTCGATGAGATGGATTGACACAGTGGCTGTAACAGTAGGCTCAAACATAGCAAAGATTGTAAGGATGGTGCAGGACCAGGCAGTGTTTTGTTCTGTTGTACATAGGGTTGCTATGAGTCGCAACTGACTCAAAATATAAATTTTGTCTATAGTTTTTTGCTGTGTAGAATTCCATTGTATGAATACACAGCAATTTGTTTACATAGTCTCCTACCGATACTTGAGTTGTTTCCAGTTTTTCACTATTATTGATAAAAATGCCATAAAGATTTGTGTATAGCATCTTATTCATAGAATGTAGTCTTGAAGAAGCCCTGGTGGTGTAGTGGTTAAATGATCAGCTTCTAACCAAAAGGTCAGGGGTTCCCACACTTAGGCGCTTCTGCAGGACAAAGATGTGGCAGTCTGTTTTTGTAAAAGATTACAGCCTAATGAGGGCTGTGGAGACCATGCTTTCAGGGAACATCTAGCTCAATTGGCATGACATAGTTTATAAAGAAAATGTTCTACATCTTACTTTGGAGAGTAGTGTCTGGGGTCTTAAAAGCTTGTGAGCGGCTATCTAAGATACTCCACTGGTCTCATCTTGTCGGGAGCAAGGGAGAATGAAGAAAACTAAAGACTCAAGGGAAAGATTAGTCCAAAGGACTAATGAACCACAACTACCATTGCGTCCTCCAGACTGAGTCCAGCATAACTAGACAGTGCCTGGCTACCACCACTGACTGCTCTGACAGGGATCACAATAGAGGTTCCCAGACAGAGCTGGAGAAAAATGTAGAACAAAACTCTAACTCACAAAAAAGACCAGATTTACTGGCCTGACAGAGACTGGAGAAACCCCATGAGTATGGCCCCTGGGCACCCTTTTAGCTCAATAATGAAGTCACTCCTGAAGTTCACCCTTCAGCCAAAGATTAGACAGACCCATAAAACAAAACGAGCCTAAATGGGCACACCAACCCTGGGGGGCAAGGACTAGAAGACAGGAGGGGGTGGGAAAGCTGGTAATAGGGAATCCAAGGAGTGAAGGGAGAGTGTTGACATGTCGTGGGGTTGGTAACCAATGTCACAAAACAATAAGTGTACTAATTGTTTAATGAAGAAGCTAGTTTTTTCTGTAAACCTTCATCTGAAGTACAAAAAAAAAAAAGCCAGGCATGGATGGTGCCGGGCCATCATTAACGAACATTTTGATCAAAGATTCCATTTAAGAGAATCTTGATCAAAAGGTGGGAAATGTAGTCTAGAACTTCAAATTCTAAGAGTCCAGACTTTCTGGAGCTATGGAGGTTGGATGAACCCCTGAAACTCTTGCCCTGAGATAATATTAAAATCTTAGAGTTTTTCCTTTGAGTTTTCTCAAAACCAAGCAATAGTTTAGCTTAACTAGTAAAAAAAAAAATGTCTGCCTTGGGCATTATACTCTTTTAAGAATCATCTATATTGGATCAAATTGACAACAAGTTGAAAGAATAGTTAGAAAACTTAGGGGGCAGTGAGTTTATGTAAACGAGGGAGGAACAACTCAAAAAAGGAGGGTGAGGATAGTTGCGCAACTCAAAGTACAGCCTAAGAAACCCTATGAGGCAGTTCTACCCAGTCCTCTAGGAGTTTGAATCTACTGGATGGCAATGGATTTTTTTTTTTTTTTAATTGTGCCTTAGGTGAAAGTTTACAGAGCAAATTAGTTTCCCATTCAGTAGTTTGTACATAAAGTGTTCCATGACATTTGTTGCATTTCCCACGATGCGTCAACACTCTTCCCACTTCTGCCCGTGTTCCCTGTTGCCTTTCGTTTGGATTTTCTACTCCTTCCTGCCTTCTTGTCTTTGCTTTTGGGCAAATGTTGCCCTTTTGATCTTGTATAATTGATTGTTTTAAGAAGCACGTTCCTCTTGGGTGTTATTGTTTATTTTATGGGCCTGCCTATTGTTTGGCTGAAAGGTGGTCTCTGGGAAAGGCTTCAGTTCCAGGTCAGAAGGGTGTCTTAGGTCCGTAGTCTTAGGGGTTCCTCCAGTCTCTATCAGACCAGTAAGTCTGGTCTTTTCTGTGATTTTGATTTTTTGTTCCACAGTTTTCTCCTGCTCCATCCTGGACTCTCTCTTGCGATCCCAGTCAGAGTGGTTGGTATTGGTAGCTGGGCACCAACTAGTTCTTCCGGTCTTGGGGTAGTGTAGGCTGTGGGTCATATGGTCCATTAGTCCTTGGACTAATTGCTGCTCCCTTGAGTCTTTGGCTTTCCTCACTCTCCTTTGCTCTGGATTGGAAGAGACCCATAGTTGTATCTTAGATGGCTGCTCACAAGTTTGTAAGACCCTGGATACCAGTCACCAAAGTAGGATGCAGAACATTGTCTTTGTGAACTATGTTGTGTCAGTTGACATAGATGTCCCTGGAGTCTCTGGTCCTTTGCCTAGGAACTTCATCCCATGAGGAGTTTGGTTATGTCTAAGAAGTTTCCATGACTGCGCTCCTTATGTGCTCTATTGTTTGGTTTGTTTTTTGAAACTCTCTTAAATAAATCCTTTTATTCTCTTGGATGTATACCTAGGAATGGATTGCTGGGTAATGGAGTAGACATATTAACAGAAGCTACCAAACAGCTTTCCAAAGAGGTTATATCATTTTACATGCTCACCAGCAATATATGATAGTTGATCCACATCCTAGCATTCATTTAATCATACCCATTTTTTTAATTCTATCGTATGTGTAGTGGTATCTCACTTTGGTTTTAATGCGGCATGTAATTTCAATTCCGTGAGAGTAATGATGTTGAGCACTTTTTCACATGCTTATTGTCCATTTGGATATTTTCTTTTGTAAAATGCCTGTTCAAGATTTTTGTCCATTGTCTTAATTACTGTAGTTTTATGGTAAGTCTTTATATCTGGAAGTTTAAGCCATCCACCTTTGTTCTTCTTTTTCAAATTGTCTTGGCTAGTCTAGGTCCTTTGAAATTTCCATATAAATTTCAGAATAAGCCTGTAAATTTCTACCCAAAAAAGCCAGCTGGGATTTTGATTGGGACTTTTTCAATCTACAGGTCAATTTGGGAGAGGTGGTATCTTAACAATCCATGCATTTGGTATATCGCTCCATTTATTTAGGTCTTTTAAAATTATCTCAGTAATGATTTTAGTGTAGGGCTCTTGCACAACTTTTGTTAAATTTATTCCTATTTCATTTTTTATGCCATGGCAAATGGCATTGTTTTTAAATTTCATTCCCAATTGCTGATTGCTTGTATATAGAAATACAACTAATTTTTTATTCTGACCTTGTATCTGGTGACCCTTCTTAATTTACATATTAGTTTTTATAATTGTTTATAGATACATTCCTTTGGATTTTCTAGATACACAATCATGTTATATCCTAATAAGGAAGACTTACTTCTTTCTTTCTCCATTTTATGCTTTTCCTTCTTTTTTTCTTGCCTTATTGCAATATTTTTGTACATTCCTTTCTCCTCTACTAGACTGTAAGTACTTGAGGCAAGATCCTTTGTGGCAAAGCCATAGTATAACACTTTAAGTATAGACTGTATTAAGAAAGTTTTGATTGATTATATGAATGTCGATGGGAAAAATAAAACTAAAACGGCAATTTACTTTTCTATATGATCAGTGAACCACACCACCAAGAAAAAGGATCCTGGTTGAAAACAATTTCTGTGAGTTGGTACATCTTGATTTGCAAGGATTGCTACTAGGGACATTGAAGACGACCCAGTGTTATTTTATCTGGTTTTTGGTTCCCAGTTCCCGGATGCTTCTCTGAGGTTATGTTAGTGTTTAAAGTGTTCTTTCATAAGACACTTGCTAAGTATTTTGAGATTTCCAAAATAGCAGTGACTGCTTCTCCTCAGGAGAGTAGGAGCAGATGGATCCCTGGAACTCGTTGCCTTCAGCCCCAATTCCCCAAGCTTCTGTTGGTGTAGAAAAAAAAAAATCTGCGTTTTCAATATTGCTGGAGTGAAGCCTGGGAAATTTTCAGCTTTGAGCTTTTAAATTCCAAGGAGCAATGCTATTTTTAGATTTCTCTTATGCACTTGGAGTTTGTGAGTGAAATCGTATTAAGGAGTGAGGTTGAGGGCTGGAGTGAGTGGGTGATGGTCTTCTCCCGGGAAGCAGCTGCTCTCGCCTTTCTGAAGATTCGTGGGACTGTGTGAAGTGGCAGGCTGTGGGCTGCAGATGACTGTTAGGGCAGGAGGAAAAGCACTGATTGGACTTTCATACCCATTCATGCATTTTGATTGTAGTAGTCATTTTTCTTTTATAGATTCCATTGCCTGTGTGGCTGGAAGAGGGTGTTTCTTGTATTGAATGATGTTTGTTTCTAGGGAGGTAATTCCATTGTTTCTTTGTTTCTCAGCAAGCTGCAAGAATGCTATGCTAAAAACCTAGACCTGTAAAGTATCTAAGGCAGTTTTGGCTTTCAGGCCACACGGACTGCTCTCTGGTCTCCTCCTCCGCTTTGGTTGATATTTTTCCAGCAAATGAGGCTCACGCATAGATAAAGAGCTAACATATGAATGAACCAATTATAATTATGTGTTTATAGTTGAATAAGTATGCAATACCTCGAAAGAAATGAAAGTGACAGGAAAATAATAGAAAAGAGAAAAATCAAAGAATGAATATTTACCCTTGTAAATTTGAGTTAAATTTAAGATAAATGTGGGTTAAGTGGCTATTTTTTTCCAAATAATTTAATTTTTAAAATATTTTATATATGTGGCTCTCTTAAACATTTCCATATTAGCATGAAAGCTCTTCTGTAAGTATTTTTGTGACTAGTATTAATAGAATACTTCTCTTTGTCCCAAACATCTGAATATCTACCACCCAGAAATAATTACTCTCTGTAATTATTTGTTATGAAATAATTACACTTCGGAGATTATTTTCCAATCATTTTTTCATATTATAGATGCTGTTTGCAAACTTCTTGTGTCACTTAATCTGTAATATGGGCATGTTCCCATGTCAAGAAATATAGAGCTACATTATTTTTAATAGGTAGTATTCTTTTGTATATATATACCATACTTTAACTAATCAGCTCTTTGTTGATGGGTATTTTTGTTTTAGATTTTTTTTTTTTTACTACTATGAACAACATTGCAATGGACATCCTTTTACATAAATCTTGAGTATGCTTCTGATTAGTTCCTTAGGATAAATTTCTAGAAGTGAAACTATAAGACTCAGACTGTGTATGTTTTAACTTTGATTTGTATTGGCAAATTTCCTTGCATAACATTTGAATTCATTTATAATCTCACTTGCTTATATTTTTAAATTTTTGTATAATTGTATCTTTAAGAATATTGTAAACTACACCTGTCAGGATCCAGTCAGAAAATCAAAACCGCACCAGGTATTTCAAATAGTGGAGATTTGCTAGAAGGAATTGGCACCACAGGTGCTGGAAATCTGAAAGAGCAAAAAGAAAATACTGAAATCACTCAGAGATAATAACTGCAAGATGCAGCCATCTTCCCCAGGGCTGGGGGACAAAGAGAAGTGGAAGAGGTGGGACTGGGCTGGCCCTGAGATGAGGTGCAGACTGCCTGGGGAGGGAGCATGTGGCTGGAGTTTGATTGCCAGGTACATGTGGCCCAGTTGCTGGTACACCAAGGGAAGGTATCTGGGGGGTGGTTTTGGCAGCGTAGAGAGAAGATGGGGACTGGTGGCAGCTTTGTGCTGCTGTTGGTGTGATGCTGCCAAAAGCTTAAAACTGGAAGGAAGTCCCTTCTTCCTCCTCTCACCTTTCAGTCTCTCTATAGTGTTATTTTTTTTGGCAGACCCTTACAGGAAGCCAGCTGGCAAAGGAGTATGTGAAATCAGTTTTAAAAAGTCCTAGCCACAGCATCACAGACCAAAGGGCAGAATGGAGGGCCTGGAACTAAGACACAATAAGTAAATGACCAGTATACAAACTTCTTGAAAACAGAGCCTTCCAGCCCTAAAAAGCTAGACTACCTCTTTTGTATTCTCCCAGTTCTGGGTAAAAAAATGTGCTTAATAATTGTTCCCCAAATAAATGAATAAAGGCCAAGTTAAATAATCCATATTCATCTTCAGACTCTTTAGGCTAATGTCACCATACTTTTTGAATTGCAGTCTCAAAGGAAATCTGTCAGATTTTTTAATGTCAGTTGCTCTTAAACTTTACCAGCAGTTAAATACCAAATGCAAAATGTCCTGATGATTACAAAACTTATTCCTAAACTTAACACAAAAGTGTAAGTTTGAATTATATTTAATCATAGCAATATTTAATTCTGAATTCCCTCTGGTTGGAAAATCACTTATCCAGCAAGATTTTCCCAACTCAGGTGAACTGAGGTTATCATCTCAAGGGGGTGAGGGCTATTTAAGACCACAATGTAGTGGCTCAGTGGTTAGGATTTGAGACTGGGACATAGGGCCTATCTTTTTTAAGGGTTCCTTCTGGGAATCTGGAAGCCCTGGTGGTATAGTAGTTAAGTGCTATGGCTGCTAACCAAAGGCAGTTAGAATCTGCCAGGTGCTCCTTGGAACTCTATGGGGGCAGTTCTACTCCGTCCTATAGGGTCACTATGAGTTTGGTTTTTTGGTTTCTGGGAATCCAGGCAAATGTGATGAAGGATGCTGTGATCGCCTGCTGGCTTCCACATCATTCAGAAGACCTTCTGGGCACCCACAGAAAGCTGTGATGGAAGCATTGCTAGGAGATTTTCCACAGCAGTGAGTCCCAAACTAAGCTTTTCCAGAACATTGGTTCCCAGCATTGAACTTTCTGTTTCCCAGCCCAAATCAAAGAGTGATATTTTCCAAAGTTGAGGGGGGAAAAAAAAAATTAACAAATGGAACTACATTTGTTGACTACTAATGCTTATTCTGCCAGCAATCACTAGCAGATGGCAAAAATGAATGAACAAGAAGTTGCAAAAAAAATTTTAATATTAATATGCAAAAACAGCCGATCTTGCTTAGTTCAACAGCTCATTTTTGTGGACTTGTGTGCTTCCTGTTGTAATTTCAAATCACCAAACCAAAAAAAACCAAACCCGTTGCCATCGAGCTGGTTCCAACTCATAGCGACCCTATAGGACAGAGTAGAACTGCCCCATAGAGTTTCCAAGGAGTGCCTGGCAGTTTTGAACTGCTAAGCTTTTGGTTAGCAGCCATAGCACTTAACCACTATGCTACCAGGGCTTCCTTCAAATCGCATGTACACATATTATGCTAGTGACATGTTTCTAGTGTATAGGTTAAAATTTCATTGAGTTCTGTGAAGTATATGGGATATTGTACCATCTGGGCAAGAAAGATGAACTGTGGTTCTAATGATCAGATCAGACATTGTTCCCACGCTTAAGGAATTTACTAAGAAATGGTGAGTTAGGAAAACTCTGGTTTCAAACACCTCTGCTGAAAGCCAACCCTACTGTGGAGATACTGTATGGTAGGTTATCCTGGGCCCTGCGGTTTGATGTGAAATCCTACACCTTACCTTTGACTAATACCTTCCCTCCTTCACCTCCTTCCTTTTGTGATGCTTCCTCTGTACTTGTGTGATGCTTCCTCTGAACTTGGAAGGGGAAGTAGGCATGTGGGAGGCAGAGATGATTTGGTCCTTATCGTTGAGGCCCTCTCAGTTTAGTGAGGGAGACAAACAAACGCTTGTCCTCAATAAGATACATGCTGAACCTGGTGAAGAACCAGATGGTATCTGGTGAAAAACAAGCACTGTGGGTTTAAAGAGCCTGCCATGGCTGCCATCTAAGCGCTTGACTAAGTCCAGGTATTAATACCTCCAATCTCTAATCAAAAGAAAAGAATGATTTAGGAGATAATATTGGAGCCATTATTCCCTGTCCTTGAGCATAACAGGTGTGTGTTCAACTTTCTAGTTTGCATTATTCTAGAACTCAAAATTTATCAATATTTTATGGTGTTAGGAGGCAGTCGTGATACAGAAAGATAACTCCTAGTGGTACTTTACTAGATTCTCTTTCTGGAAAGTCCTTGTAAAAATGAAATTATGTCAAGATCATTTGAGGACAGTTGGGGTGGATGTGTGTTTGGAACAAGGCTGATTCTGTATCACATAAAAAGTGTACAGTTGAAGGATGAAAAAAAAGCAATAGCAGAGTTGACTAATTTTTTTTCCAACGATATCTGATCTGAGTCTGATGTCCTAACATGAGTTGCAAATTTAGATTCAGTTTTTATTTTAAAATGGCTTCACATGTTTTCCTGTCACCCTAGGCACTCCAGAGGCCAGTGTGCTAGAACTAAGCACAAAAAGAAATAAGGAAAACAATTCAAGGTTTGCACATACGGGAGGAAGAACTCATGGGCAGACTCCATTTCTCTCTGTGGGTTAGGATTGGGCAACAGTTCGTGGGTCTTTCTACCTGAGGTGGTTTGATGGGTCAAGCAGGCATCTTAACTTTATAATTTCTAGAATCTGAAAGGTTTCTTTCAGTCTTCTGGAATCTCCTTTTAAAATGCAAATAACTTTGAACCAGGCCATTTGCAGCCAACTGGTCTGTTGTCAATTAATGGTTTGGCTGGAGTTAATAGGAATGAGCTTGGGGGTAAGGGTAGAGCTTGGAGGAGGTCAGAGGGGGATGGAATAAGGTGCTGATGGAAGCTATGGAAGGATGACTTCAACGACGGAGATCAGGCCACATGCCTTTCTCATAATTTGTGGGCTGTGTGCCGAAAGGCTCCTTCTGATATACTGGGCTTTGGTCAAAGATGCTTTCCTAATTGTCTTAGTTATCTAGTGCTGTTATAAAAGAAATACCACAAGTGGATGGCTTTAACAAGCAGATGTTCAAATTCAGAGTACTGACTGTACTGGAAGGCTTTCTCTGTTGGCTCTGGAGGAAGGTCCTTGTCTTTTCAGCTTCTGCTTCCTTTTCCATGGAGATCTCCATCGGTCTTGGTATTTATCTTACCCCATCTCTTTTCTGCTGTTTTGTTGAATCTCTTGTATATCTCAAAAGCGATTGACTCAAGATACACCCTACACTAATCCTGTCTCATTAACCTAGCAAAGACAACCCATTCTCAAATGGGATTATAACCACAGGTATAGAGATCAGGAATTACAACACAGGTATAGAGATCAGGAAATACAACACATGTAGTTAAAACACAACAATTCAATCCATAGCATCAATGTTCTGATTTAATATACATTTGTGCATTTTACACAGTTGACTTGGGGTACAAAACTCATGTCACTTTATCAGAGCACAGGAAAGAATTAGGTGAAAGGCTCAGAATCAGACACACTGCCTAGTCAGATATTATGCCCATATGCCTCCCTTCATTGCTGGTTTTCCCTCTCCACCCAAACAGCAAAGGAGCCCTGGTGGAGCAATGGTTAAGAGTTTGACTGCCGACCAAAAGGTCGGAAGTTAGAACTCATCAGCAGCTCCATGGGAGAAAAGACCTGGTGACCTATTTCTATAAAGATTGTTGTCGTTGTGTGCCATCAAGTCAATTCCCACACATAGTGACCCTATAGGACAGAGTAGAACTGCCCAGTAGGGTTTTCTAGGCTGTAATCTTTATGAGGAGGCCTGGTAGCGTAGTGGTTAAGAGCTCTTCTGCTAACCAAAGGATCAGCAGTTTGAATCTACCAGGGGCTCCTTGGAAACCCTAGGAGGAGTTCTACTCTGTCCTGTAGGATCACTAGGAGTTCGAATTGACTCAGTGGCAATGGGTTTGAGTTTTTTGTTGGTTTGTTTGTTTAATCTTTATGAGGGCAGAGTGCCAGTTCTTCCTCCTGCAGACTGGCGGTGGGTTTGAACCGTTGACCTTTCTGTTAGCAGCTGAACGAGTGCTTAGCCACTGTGTCACCAGGGCTCCTCCTGTAAAGATATAGCCTAGGAAAACCTGTGGGGCAGTTCTACTCTATCATATAGGGTCCCCATAAGAGGGAATGAACTTGATGGCATGCAACAACAACCCAAACAGCAAGACTTAAAAGGAAACAGTTTCCACAAGGTGTATTCTTCAAAAACCATGTCACAATTGTAATTAAGTAGTTTTTGTGCGATTGATGGCTATCTCCCAGGCGATACCCCAAACCCCACAGGTGCCCCAAACCCCACAAGGACAGAAACCCTGTTGTGTTCTTAATTGTGTCTTCCAGGCCACCACCATGTCACTCACAGAGAAGGGCCTCAATAAATATTCTGGAATTACTGAGCAGATGTTCTAAGTAACTGTAAGGTGGTCTTAGAGAGCCAAGCCCTCTCTCACTTTGGGCAAAGAGTTTAAGCTAATGTTCGCAGTGAAATGAGCAAAGTCCTAGGAAACCGGAACCTAATACATAAAATACATTTTCAGAAGGGTGAGTGAGGAGGAGGTTAGCCCTCTTGGGGACAAGAATTATTTTCCCTTCAGTCTTATTGTGATGATTCTGAACCACATTACCTGTGATTTTTCTTTGCTGGCTTCTCCTCGTTGCCTAATTTTTGATCATTCAGCTTTTATTGGCCTCATTGGGATGAGCAGCCATGGGCAAGGGAGAGTGAACAAAAATGAGCGATTTTACTGCTTAGTGTCTGTAGTTTGGGTCCAGGAGGGGATACCAAGAGCTGAAAGAATCCTGAGGGGTTTCTAAGGACATACATTTACGTATGTGTGTATGTATGTATTTAGTCTTCCCCATGGGTAATTGAGAATTGTATGTAGTTATAACCGCCCTCAAGGCCTGGACCCTGAAACAGGGGCCAGGGTTTGAGGAGATGCCTCGGGTGACACAGGAGGGACCCCCCCCCCCCGCATTAGGACACACCAGAGGAGAAGAGCAGCATCCCAGGTCTGCTCACCCTGCCCTGGGCGGGGGCACTACCTGGGCAGCCTCACTCCAAATTGGGCAGCCACGCCCTCCCTCCTGATAGTAAGTCAGACTTATTAAAAATTGTCAAAACAATAACAAAACCACTATTAGCTTGGAAATGCAGTGGTACAGAAACGTGCTGTTTTGTGTTTTGAAGTAGGGCGCTGGCTGTGTTATGATATCAGTGCCTCTAATATACAGCTCCTAAAGCCCAGGAGGGATTTCAAATTGGGACAAGGTGGGGAAGAAGGGATGCAGGGGGTGGTGGCAAAAAGCTGAGTTTCAGAAGGATGTGGCCTTGATGGTTCTGCCCCATGTGTCTCCCATTTTCACAACACTCTAAAGGCCCCCAGTTTATTTTTAAGCATTTGAAAACGGAGGAATAACCTCCCAAAGGTTTGAAGCAAACATTCCTTGGGGATCCACCAGTAGCTTGGCTGGGGCATGAGTGGTCCCTGGAGCTGGCACCCTCCAGCCTCTGCTCCCTCAATCCCTGAGTAACGGGCCAGCTGCAGAAGGGCTCCATCGGGAGGTGCTGGGTGTGTGGGGGGCAGGGGACGTACATGGATGGGTATGAGAAAAAGCCTCACTGATTCACATCAGGACAAAGTAATGTGACTTTTCACATCAGCAGATTGAAATCTGTTGCAGCCTCTCAGCATTTCTATTTTGAGCCCAGAGAGCATCTCTCCAACTGTTTCTTTCTTCTTTTTCCACTCCTCCCCTTCAGGCCTCAAAAGCCCCTTCTGCTTTTTAGCTTTCTGATTTTTCTGGTGTTGTTGTACATAGGGTTGCTATGAGTTGGAACCAACTTGACAGCACCTAACAACAACAGTGCTGTTGAGTCTGTTCTGTCCATTGACTGAGGTTTTGTGGTTGTTTGCTGGGGTGAGAAGAATCGTTGGATGTGATATTTTATCAGAGGCCACACCCCACTGAAGAAATCCCCAGAGAAACAGGTCTGGTTTCCATAAAGCCTGATTGAATGAGTGAGTGGGTGAGTGGATGAGGAAACATGTACAGAAGAACAAAGCAGCAAAGAATAAAGCACAGAATCTATGAAGACAATCATTTGGTGCTGGGCCCATTTTCCGAGGGCTCCGCACACTGACGTCACTTAACTTTGCACGCTGGGTCAAACATCGCATGACAGGAAGTTGGCATTCCTGTGTGGCATGTAGTTTTTGTGCATTTCATATCATCAGTATACCAGTCACTCAGTGTAGGTCTTCCTTTTTTTTTTTTTTTAAAATGTTCTTCTCTCTTTACTGGTTTGAGCAGATGTGTGGATAGTTGGCCATTTATTGGAATGGGACAACTGAGGGGAATAGAAACCAAAAGTTGTTGAATTGCATTTCATGAGCAATGAATTACAGGCGTTTTCTCATACTGATATTTCAACCAAGGGACAAAGAAATAAGTTATTTAGAGTTGCTTTTACTTTTGATATTTCTCTTTTAGGGTAGTATACAATTTCAAAAATCCTTTATCTTCCTCCCTCCCTTTTTTTTTTTTCTTTTATTTTACTCTTAAGGGCCAACTTTGCTAAAAATGTCTTGGGATTAATCTTTTAAATGTATCTATCTGTTAGCTTGTACTGGGTGCTTTTGAGTTAGCTTTTTCTTTAAATGGTTGGTGGCAATATGAATGATAGTGACGCTGAAATTTCTGCTTTGATACCCAGCATCAGCCACAATTCGGGAAAAAGCCTTTCCTCCTCAAAATCATCATCGTCATCATCATAGGGAAGCATATAACTTCTTGTTTTTGACTATTTTAGACATCAAATTGAAAATAATAAATATTCTCATGTTATTAAAAAATAAGTCATTCCAAGAATAACTTCAGCTTTGGCTGAATGTGTATTACATTTCACTCAGTGTCTCTCAGTGGACGTGGTTAACAGCCGTAATTAACAGATATAAGACTGGATAGGTACTTGAGGTATTTAGGAAACAATATGTTTAAAATATATATTTGTGTGTTGTTTCACAGGTCCCTTTGAAGTAGGTGCTGCAAGGAAGCAGGATCAATTTCATTCTTGAACAAGTCACTTAATTCGTGCCTGCTCTGTCAGGTGTTGTAGGGAATAGAGATGGGAGCTCCACTTGCCAAGAGTTTGCAGTGGAATTGTCCTGGCATATTCCTGATGTGAGAGGCAGTGCAATGTAGTGGCTAAGAGCAGGGACTGGGGCCAGGCTGAATTCCAGCTCTGTCACTTACCACCTGGGTGACCTTGGACAAGTTATTTAACATCTTTATATTGTTTTCTCATTTGTAAAATTGGGATGATGATAGTAACTACCCTATAGGGCTGTTATGAGAATTAAGTTAATACATGTAGGTTCTTAGAACAGTACCTGGCACATACTGAGTAGCGTATCATGTATCAGAATTTGAAATTGTTGTTATTGTCATTATTATTACTACTATGGAGCCCTGGTGGTGCAAAGGTTAAGTGCTTGGAGGCTGACTGAAAGGTTGGTGGTTTGAACCCAGCTGCTCTGTGGAAGAAAGACCTGGCAATCTACTCCTATAAAGATTATAGTCTAGAAAACACTATGGGGTAGTTCTGTCACATGGGGTCACTATGAGTCAGAAATCGACTCGATGGTGCCTAACAACAACAACAATAATTACTATTAAGTTTCAGCAGTGCCTCTGTATACCCTGGGATCTACCAAGTAATTGATTAAATCATTCAACTCATGGAACAGGTTCATTGAGTAGGTTCTACATGTAGGCAATGCATTTGACCTTGAGGTTTTAGAGATTAATGAGATTTAGTCCCTATTTGCAATGGACTCTATCTGTGGAATGTTCTATGGTTTTGCCTTGCATCAATTGCACAAGTAGAAAGACTCAACAAATGCTTGTACAAAGAATGAAAGAATGTAAAGTGATTTAGCAGGTATTACTTGTGACTGGAAGACTTTACCTCAGTTGTGCCATGGAGGCACCGGGAGCCATTTTTTAGTTCTCCCTCCACTCTCTTGGGTTAAAACCAAAGAAAAAAACAACCTGTTGCTGTTGAGTCAGTTCCGACTCATAGCGACCCTATAGGACAAAGTAGAACTGCCCCCATAGGGTTTCTAAGCAGAAGCTAGTGGATTTGAACTGCCAACCTTTTGGTTACCAGCCAAACTCTTAATCACTGTGCCACTAGGGTTAGAGGAACATAAACCTGTCTTCCAGAGCATCTGGCGACTCTTGCCTCCAAGCCCTGGCAGCGTGGAGGACACTACCTCTCAGTGAGGAGCTTCCCAGAGCTCCCTGGGCCAGAGGATAGAAGAGGAAGGGTTAACCCCAGGGCTGCAGCAGCTGAATATACTGCATAAACAGCAGTTGGGGATGAGATCACTTCTGTTTTGGGAACCTAAAGGCAAACACAGTTGCATTTGTTCGTGTAATCATTGCCTTGTTTGAAATTGTTTATGTTTAGAAATTCATGATGGGATATTTGTCAGTTGGGGTACAGAAACCAAATTTAGCTAGTTGAGTCAAGAAGAAATCCATTTTAAGGACATAGGCTGCTTCAGAACTGAAGTAAAAGTGTGAATTGTGCATGGACCAGCCTCAGAAAGGGAGTTGGGCAGCTCTGGGGTTCTAAATACTGGGGAGCTTAGGGATAGTCTTTCAGGACTCCACTACAGGATGAATCAGCAACAACTATTTCCCATCCTGGTGTTCTTCTCCTTAAGATTGAAATTCCTGGAGGAGAGAGTGGGTCACTTTGCCTATCCCTTTACCAGAAGGCCCACCAAGAGTACAAGCAGCTGGGATGGGTGGTTCTCCAAAGGAAATCAGGGTGGATGGTGGGAATGCAAAAAATGACAGATGTCCAGCACAGACTATGAAATGATGTTTTATTATGCAGGGCCCTTTCTTCCTAATCTTTCTGGCCTATTTAGTTTTAAATAGTCTTTCAAGCTGCTCTGTGGAAGAAAGACCTGGCAATCTACTCCTATAAAGATTATAGTCTAGAAAACACTATGGGGTAGTTCTGTCACATGGGGTCACTATGAGTCAGAAATCGACTCGATGGTGCCTAACAACAACAACAATAATTACTATTAAGTTTCAGCAGTGCCTCTGTATACCCTGGGATCTACCAAGTAATTGATTAAATCATTCAACTCATGGAACAGGTTCATTGAGTAGATTCTACATGTAGGCAATGCGTGGGGTTTTTAAAGCATGGCGTGGGGTTGTAGTGGCCCTGTTGGTTACTGTGCATGCAAGAAACCATGAGAACGACATGGAGGCAACGGCTGGAGCTTTTGGCTCCAAAACATGGGACTGCTGCACTCAGAGTGTCTTCGTAATGTACTATAGCAGTGGTACTTGTTGTTAGTTGCCATCCAGTAGGCTCTGACTCATGGAGATCCTGTGTACAACAGAATGAAACGTTGCCCGGTCCTGCATCATCTTCACGATCTTCGGTATGCTCGAGGCAATTCTTGTGGCCACTGTGTATTTTGAGTGCCTTCCAACCTAGGGGGCTCATCTTCCAGCACTATATTGAACAGTAATCTATTGTGATCCATAGGGTTTTCACTGGCTAATTTTCAGAAGTAGATCTCTGGGATTTTCTTCCTAATCTTAGTCTGAAAGCTCCCCTGAAACTTGTCCACCATGGGCAACCTTGCTGGTATTTGAAATGCTGGTGGCATAGTTTACAGCATTATAGCCACTTGCAAGCTACCACATTATGGCAAACTGACAGATAGGTGGTAGGCACTATGGTTAATCCATTGCCATTGAGTTGATTCGGACTCATAGCGACCCTGCAAGACAAAGTAGAGCTGCCCCATAGGGTTTCCAAGGAGCAGCTGGTGAATTTGAATTGCTGACCTTTTGGTTAGCAGCTGATCTCTTAACCACTACCCACCAGGGCTCCATAGTTAGGAAGCCATAAATTGGAAAAGGAGCCTACCTCAGTGTTTCTCAAAATGAGGTCTATGTTTCCCTATGGTCTCAAATTCTTGGGGGATTCTCAGTGAGAGCTTTAAAAATTTGAAGTTCCATTTAAATAATGATTTAAAAAACATGTGCTCCTATAAGTGTATTCTGAATCATCTGGATGATACTAAATATCACAAACACTGATCCTCCTGTTTATGCATTTTGGTGCATTTGGGTTTATTGAGGCATAATAGAAATTTGTTAATTGTTGTGGTCTAATGAGTAAAAATAGAGGCAGACTGAATATGAAAATAATGCATTTGCATCAAGTACAGGCCAAATGACATCGCAATGTGCTATTTTTAGAAATGAGAAGAATGTTTGGAAAATGGAGTTTTCATATGGCACGCAGCAGCACAGGCATAATGAATGCAAGAGAATTGGGGCCATAGGAGTCAGCACCATATTCAGATTGAAAGCAGCAGTTTAGTTTTAGCAAAACAATATCATCCTTTACATGACACTAATGTTATTTTGAGTTTTCTTGGTTTTGCAGTTCTGTTTGAGTTTAATCTGTACATTTGTTTTTTTGTAGTGATATGAGACTTACAAGCAGAAGTATATCAGTCATTTTGTATTTCTACATATTTAGGTGAATTGTAATAAAAATAGTTGACCCTGTAGGTCCTTGAGGGTTTTTTTTTTTTTTTTCTTTAAAAATGAAGTACCTTATTCAAGTTTTGGAAATGCTGGTCTGTGGGGGATATACACTCTTGCCAACACCCCAGCGACGCTGAGCTTGGCCCTGTGACTTGCATTTGTCAATTAGATGATAGCAGACACAAGAGCAGAGGCTCGAAACGAGCTTGTAGGTTTGGCTTGGCCTGTCACAACCCTCGCTTTCTCTGTAGATCATGCCTTGGGTCATGTTAGTCCAAAGAGGATGACTGACATGTAGAACAGACCTGAACCCACCTGTGCCTACCCTAGATCAGCTAACCCAGCCTGCCACCAGATGTATGAGCAAGAAATAAACACTTATTATCTGTGATGCTGAGATTCTGTGGTTGTTTGCCACACAGCATTATTGTGGTAATGTTGTTGTTGTTAGGTGTTGTCGAGTTGATTCCTATTCATAGTGACTCCATGTGACAGAGTAGAACTGATCCATAGAATTTTCATGGCAGTAATCATTGCAGAGGCAGATCACCAAATCTTTCTCCCAAAGAGCTGCTGGGTGGATTCCAACTGCCAGCTTTTAGGTTAGCAGCCGAGTGTTTAACCATTGTGCCACTAGGGCTCCTTATTGTGGCAATAGCTGGCTGATGTAGCCTGGCACATTGATTAGTTAGCCATACACTAAGGTGTGTAAGCATAGGTTTTATTGAGCACTTACTACATGCCAGTCATTGTTGGAGATTTTGGGGCTACAACAGTGAACAAGACAGACCAAGCCTTAGCTCTATGGAGCATACACTATAGGGGATGTTTAGTCATTTTTGCTCAGCTATTTATGTATCTGGAAACCCTGGTGGCGTAGTGGTTAAGTGCTACAGCTGCTAACCAAGAGGTTGGCAGTTCGAATTCACCAGGCGCTCCTTGGAAACTCTATGGGGCAGTTCTACTCTGTTCTATAGGGTCGCTATGAGTCGGAATCGACTCAACGGCACTGGGTTTGTTTTGGTTTTGGTTTATTTATGTATCTGATGAATTATATGCTTTTTCCCTTTTTCAAAAACATAAACTAACCCTGCCCTGATATTTTCAGAAAGTGACAGGTATCTAGATAGATGTGAATTTGTCTACATATGGATTTTATTTTTTGTTCAAAATATTTTACATTGGATATTTTATATTCAAGAGGTTAGGGAAATAGTTTGGCTACGATGTTGTCACTGTTGTCATCAAAACTGTCTTCATTAAGGCATTCGCTTTTTTTGACTCATGTCTAGAAATGTCTAGAAAATAATATAAAAATAGATGAAAAATAAGAACATCATCACTTTGTCTACCAATTTTGTTCTTGATTTTGCTTTATACAAAGTTTTGACTGGGTTCCATAACTAAAAATAACCTCCCTGTGTACGTGAAATTTCACCAGGGTAAGCGGCTGTGTGTGCGCTTATATTTATGCACGTCTAAAAATTCTGCCGACTACGGGGGACTGCGCCGGCTGGTCTGGAATGAAAACACACTCCTGGGAAGGAAATTTGAATGTAACATTGAATACATTTAAAAATATTATTCAAATGACTGAAAAGTTCATTTTTATGTACTTAGGACTGTTGGGAATCAACAGCAAAAATTCACATTTCTTGTTTCGTGGAGAGCAGGGCTGAAGTACAGCCGTATAAATTCAGTTTTCAGTGGTCTTAAGGCTGCAAAGGCCCATTTATTTCAGACGGAAGGAAGGCTTGACTGTCCAGGCCAGTGCTGGGTAGATAATAACAAATAGCAGGCAATTTGAAAAATAGCTTTTTGCACTTTGGAATGCAGTGAAATTTGGAATTTTTTGCTTTGATGGTCAGCTCCCTTTTGTCTAGGCCCCAAATATCGGTGGTCTGGGGCTGGCAGGGTGACCCCAGTCACATAGCCATGAGTACTTGGATGTTCAGCAGAGCCAAAAAAGATCTCTATCTGTCCACCCTGGGGAATTACTGGTAAGTGGAGTTTGCGGTTCTCAGAGCACTTTCTGCAGATAGTCGTTTTCTGTCTAGACTCGACTCACCATAATCTGTTGGATGTTGTTCCTTGTTCTCTTTTAGAACCTCTGCTTTATTTCACTGAGTTTTCCCCAGTGGAAAAGGGAGAAGGGTATGGATTGTATGTGTGTGGTGTGTTGTGGGGGAGGAGTTTAAGCTATCTCTGAGTCTGAAAGAGCATGGTCAACCTAAATGGTGAAAAATGATGAAGGTGGATTATGTCACTTTGTTTCTGGATGTAAATAATACTACCAAGCCATTCAGACCCGGGAGAGGATTATTAGATATATTTTGGAAACCAATCACTCATTTAGAAACAGTATTTTTTTTCTAGATAAATAAGTTAATGATTTCTTTCTGTTTGAATTAAGCTGAAAGTACTTAGGACAGAGAAAACCAATTCTCAGACGATCTCAACAGGTCTGCTCTTAGGCTATTGATTTCATGTGCTTTGCCTGGGAGCCAGGGCTTCCGAGGGCCCAGATGCTGTGGCTTGTCTGCTTAATTTTCAGGCGCAGGGCTTTAGTCAAGGGAGAGGTGTTGCAAGGGTCAAAGGGAAAGGAAAGCAGGGCTTTGAACAGGTTCTTTCTGGTTCGACCCCCTGCTGAGATGTGAATTTCCACCCCAGATATACTGAATCAGAACCTACATTTTAACTATAATGTAGGTTCTGACTCAGTATATCTGGGGTGGAAATTTAAATTCTCAGCAGGGGTTCGAACCAGAAAGAACCAGTTCAAAGCCCTGAAGGAGAGCATTGGGGCTGAATTGAGGGTCTGGTTCCATAAGACTTTCCTGTGCTTGTGTGTGTGGTGGGGGGCAGATATTGGGGGGATGAGGACAAAATAATTATTTACATAATCTCACCTCCCCCAAGGGCCTGAGGAAGACATCTGGCTAGACTCAGAAGGGAGGTTTCCTTAGGCTGATTGTGGAGAGGAACCAGGAGTGGTCAGAACCAGAGGTCTGGGTGAGCCATGCTCTAGAACAGTGGCTCTTAACGTGTATTCTCTGACAAGCATCTCCAACATCACTGGGAACTTGTTAGAAATGCAACTTCTTGGCTTCATTCCAGACCTGCTAAATCAGACACTCTGTGGGTGGGATCCCCAGAGACTGTGTTTTAACAAGCCCTACAGGGGATTTTCATGCATGCTAAAGTGGAGAACCAGGGACCTTAAGAGGGCTAAAAGGCACTAGGGAACCCAAATCTGTCACCTAGGATGTAGTAGGGTAGGGGAGGCCAAAAATTTTCTCCTTCTATCCGATAGTTAAAAAAGGTAGCAGATGATAATTTTTTAGGAGATTATTACCTACTAATTTATTTTTCTTTCCTAAATATCACAGTAGTATAGCAATGATCTATGGCATATTGGAAACCTATAAAAATGGGCACTAAGATCATATTTTACTAATATTTTTTACATTTTTATAGCCTGATTTCTTTCGTATCTGCTCTGACTTCTTTTAGAACTCAAGCCTATGACTTCAGTAACATTCATTCTAATGCCATGGAGTACCTGCTAGGTACTATACCCTGTGTTTAGTTGTAGTGTGGGGAGATGGAGTTCTGTTTACAACAATAACCAGAATATGCCCAAATGAGGTGACTATAAAGAGATTTGGGAGTAATCCACAGAGCCTGGTAGGAGGGATCCTGGGGAAGTCTTCATGGAGATGGTGGTATTTGAATAGAGACAATGAAGCATTTAATAAGTAGTCAAAGTAGGGAGGAGTGTTCTAAGTGGAGGGAATACATATTGGACTATATTTGTTATAACAGGTGACCACACATTTGGTGGCTTAAATAATACAAGTTTATTATTCTGTAGATTAGAAGTTTGATATGGCCTCATTGGGCTAAAATTAAGTGTTTATGGTGTGAATTCTTTTTTGGAGGCTTGTGGTACAGTGAATTACTTAATATGGACCTTTTATCCATAGCCTTTGTGACTCCCACAAAATGATTGGGTAGGAATATGCAAATATGGTGTTTTTGGCCCACCAAGGAGGTTGGACAGCCTGCTGAGAATGCAAATAAGGTACATGGAACCCTGTCAGGGTGGGACCATGAAAATAAGGTTTATGGAACCCGTAACAAGGGGATTGGACAGCTGGTGTCAGGAGCAGGACTCATTGCAAGGGCTCCAGACTCATGAAATATGGGACATAGGAAGAGAAAGACTGAAAGATGTGGGAAGTCAAACTTATGATTCTTACATGTTTGCTTTGGTTGTTGTTGTCTGTAATGGCTGAAAGGAAAATAAGAGATGTTATGTTGCAGCTGAGGGGGAAATGCCACATCTGTAGTGGCTTGGGGCAAAAGCCATGCCAGTTAAACAAGATGATTGATAGGGGGCCAGGGTCTTCTGGTTCCACCTAGCCAGAGGCCCAAGGCCATACATATATGAATGGGAAGATAGAAAAGAGAAGGTGAAACTGGTATGTCTTTAAGAGTATTATGTGTTTATTTGAATGTACTATGGGTATTGAATGTTTCTCCTACCTAGTGTTGTAAAACAGACTTAAATATATGATGGAAATGAATACTGGGTATTATTGATTACAGAGAGCATATAACTCTGCCTTCAGCTAGTACTTTTTTGGATATGCTAAAAGCGGAACTAAGATTAAAAAAAAAAAAAAAAAAGGCTGTTCATTTCAATGCAGTACCAGTCTGTATAGAGTATTGGGGGCTTAGGTTGAAAACCTGAGCCCCACTCAAAATCTTTCCAGTCAGGCAATTTGCATTTGAAAAGACATCTAGACCTACCCAGAACTGCTGAGAGAGCAGAGATTTGCATTTGAAGGAAGGATGTACAGGAAAAAAAAAAAAATTACCATTTTGCTTTTTGAATTTTGAGCAAGTGGTTTGCTGCTGTGTGCATTGAGGCAGGAAAAGTCAGTGCCCTCAGAAGAACCCCCTTCCAGGGAGCAAGCCAGTAGACAGCCTGATATGCTTACTTAAGGTGACCACCTGGGGTCAGGAGATGAGTGGAAGTTGGGGAGGTGCAGCAGTGAAGAGATGAGCTGAGTTTGAACACATTCCATTGGCACCTGTTGACCTAGCCCATGGTGGGTAGGGATGAGACAGAGAGAGAAGGGGATAGCTGATCTGAACTACAGGGAGTTGTGTAGATGTCTGATCCTATGCTGTCCCCATTGACCTAGCCCATGGGGCTTAGGGATCAGAGAGAGAGAAAGGGCTGGCTGGTCTGAAGTGCAGGGAGATAAGTGGACTCCTGAGCCTATGGTTGGTACCCATTGACCTAGACCACAGGGGCTAGGGATAAGCTGACCAGAACCTGACCAAATGAAGAGAGAGAGAGAGAGAGATATTTGACTCTCCGAGCTGGTGTAAATTGCTGCAGTTTGATGGCTTGCTCTGGATTGGACTTTGCTTATGAATGCAGATGCTCAAAGGTCCAACCAGAGCTGAAAATTATTCAGACCAAGGGACATGCTTGTCTCCTCAGCGTACTGGTTTGATAGGGAAAGGCGTTAAACACTGCCTATTATCTAAAATGGGGAAGCCCTGGTGGCATAGTGGTTAAGTGCTACGGCTGCTAACCAAAGGGTCAGCAGTTTGAATCCGCCAGGTGCTCCTTGGAACTCTATGAAGCAGTTCTACTCTGTCCTATAGGGTTGCTATGGGTCGGAATCGACTTGACGGCACTGGGTTTTCTGGTTTTATCTAAAATGGGGGAAGATAAAGGCATGAAGTGGCTGGCTTACATGCGTTCATGAGTGTGCTTACTCTCAAAATGAGAGGGACAAGGGAGGATTCCCAATGAATAGATTCGTCTTTTCCTGATGGGTCTGGGGAAGAGAGGGTGGGGGAAGATGCTGATAGGATTATATGATTCAGTTTTGAGTGTTGATTGTCAAGGGGGTTAATTGTGATTATAAAAACTGTAATTGTAGACGAAGTAACTGTGAAAGATTGGACCAAGGAGGAGGCACTGCTGGACTGGAGTACGGTGGTTGAACCTAAAGTCCCTTAAAGGTTTTGCTATGCTGATACCTCGAGTGAGGTCAGAGCAAGGGAAATAATCTTCTCTCAGTTTAATTTTATCAGACACCAGAAAGGGTGAATAAGCTGAGATGACTTTTGGAGAACCTGACCAGATTAGATGGCTACCTGCAGCCAAGGGCAAATTAACCAGTAAGCAAGGTACACAGGGGCTTACAGTAAGCAAGAGACATGCAGGCTTAATTGTGTTTACTTATTAATCTATAGTACACAATTATACATGGGTTTCACCAATCAAGGATGTGGTGAAAAACATGTGAAATTGTGTACTACAGATTAGTAAGTAAGCACAAGTAAGCCCATGCATACCTTGCTTATTGGGTAATCTGTCTCTTCCTATAGCAGACCTGAATGGCTGGTACCTGAGTAACCTCACCCTGAGGACTCTTTGCCCTACTGAAGGACTAATTGTTAATGACTGTTTTGGACTGGTAAAATGATTGGGAGGGGGATGTGATCCTCCAAATATGAAAGAACCACAGCTAGAAGAGTCAGGGGGTGGACTGTGGTGCAGCAAATTACTTAATATGGCCCTTCTAGCCATAGTCTTTGTGACTACTACAAAATGATTGAATGGTACTATGCAAATAAAGGCAGTATTTGTGGCCCACCAAGGGGATTGGACAGCCTGCTAACAATGTAAATAAGGTGCATGGAACCCCTGTGAGTGTGAGACCATGCAAATAAGGTGTATGAAACCCTAACGAGGGAATTGACCAGTTTTGCCATCCCACTAGGCTTAAAACAGAGAGCCAATCTCAGAGTGAGGTGCGGGGGGAGCGGGCAAGGAACCTTACTACTACCAAAAAAGAAGAACCAGGTGTGGAGCACATCCTTTGGACCCAGAGTCCCTGTCTTGCCTCCTAGACCCAGAAGAAAGAGAGCTGTGACACCAGAGATAGTGCAAGATAGTGAGACGCAGCAGTAAGAGTGGCAAAGAACTGACAGCAGCAGAACTAAGGGTCTGGTAGGAGATGGCATGGTGGACTTCCTGGCCCACAGAGCGAGAAAACTGAGCACCTTCAGGCAGGAGGCTTGTTGGCGTAGAGGGGTGCCTCCAGGCACTTGACGGAGCTGGGCTTGCTGACCCATGGAGCTAGAGAGCTGAGCGCCTACAGGCCAAGGCTTGTTGGTGGAGTGGGGTGCCTCTGGGCACTTATGGTAGAACTAAAGAGCTTTGTAACACTTGCCCAAGCAGGGCAGGGGCTGAGCTGACCCAAGAGGCCTGAGGGAGGGGCCAAGGGCCAAGGGCCAAGGGCCAAGAGGGCGAAGACCAGGGAGATACCTGCCTGTAGACACGGACAAGAAGCTGTCCTGATCGAAGAACTGTATCCTGAACCTTTCCTGATTCTGAATTGTAACCTGTTACTTCCCTAATAAACACATAATTGTGAGTATTGTCTATATCTGTGTGGCCATTGCAACAAATTATCAAACCCAGCAGAGTAGTAGAGAGTGCTGTAGGAGGGATGACTGGTGTCAGAAAAAAAGTTGGGGAGAGAAGATAAGTCTGATCTCTCCCTCACAGCAGTCAGCCTTGGGCTATTGATGCTGATAGTGATTCTCTTCCCACCCTGTCAATTTAGACAAGAAGGTCTGATGCCACCATGCCACGCCAGGCTTACAAGGCTGTAGGGGAGAATCTATTTCTGTTCCTTTTCTAGCTATTAGAGGTGGCTGCATTCCTTGGCTGTGTCTCCTTCCTCCATCTTCAAAGCCAGCAATGGTGGACAGAGTCCTTCTCATGCTGCCATCTGTCTGGTTCTTTTGCAGCCAGGAAGGTTCTCTGCTTTTATGAACTCATGTGATTACATTGGGCCCACGTGAATAATCCAGGATTATCTTCCCATCTCAAGGTCCTTAACCTTAATCACGTTTGCAAAGTCCCTTTTTTCATGAGGATTACGGAATGGAATCTTTGGGGGCCATTATTCGGCTGATCCCAGGAATAGCATGGATGCATGAGAGTAGGTGGACTGTTTTAGAAAGAATAAGAGAGCTCAGTACAGCTATTGCATAGTCATGAGTGAGGGATAGAGGGCTGTTGAGAGATGGAAATGGATACAAGGCAAAATGGAACAGAGATGCTCTCAGCACATTTTAAAAAAATTTCAGTGACCAAGTTAATCCAGTTGACTACTTTAGAAAAGCAATTCCTTTCTTTGTGGGGGAAAAATGGAGGATGGCCACAGGGACAGGTGTAGGTCAATAGAAAAATTCCATTTCTTTTTCTAGTTTTTCTCGCTTTCTTTATCTGTCTCATTCACTGATCTAAAAATTTATTGGGTAAGCTTCTGTAAATCACAGGAGTTTGGGTACAATAGACTTGCTCTTCAATAAAAACTAGCAATTGAATTGATACAGTAAAAAACTTATAACCGCATTACTTAAGGGGTATATACAAGATGGACACAATGTCCTTTTGCAGTGAAACAGCAGTAAGCTTAGCTCACCTTCCATTCTAACCACACTGACCTGTGACTTTATTCTTCTTAGCTGCTTTCCTAGTTAAAGATGGCATATCATGAAAGGAGACTTTTCTGGCTGTTTTAAAGTCCCTAAAATGTAATTCTCTCAGCTGGGAAGCCATCTTCTCTAGTATGCTCTAGAATGCATTTCCAAATGGTCATCAGTAAATATTTATTGGGTATCTATCATATGCAAAATGGACTTCAAGTTGGCCATAACTTACACACCCTCTTCCAATCCAATCTCTATCACATGTTTTATTGTATTAATGTCTCAGATTTTAAGGTGTTGGTGTTAAAATGCTTCATGCTGAAAAACTACCCTGACTGTAAGTAGGTTATTATTATTATTAAAAAAACATTTTTTCCCTTAATACTGCACCATTGGGAAGTGATGAAGGAGAAGGAAAGACAGTATATGTTAGATGGGTCTGACAGATAAATGCAGAGGGTGTAGAATCAAAAGAAGTAATTTTAACCAAAAGTGGGAAAAGTAGTCCATCAGGGTAGGGGCGATTTATGGTGATGCAGTAAAAGAGCTTGTGCTTAGGAGGAACACAGACTTGAATTTAAATCCTAGCTCTTGAAGACAGGTGGAAATGTAAAATGAAACTGAGTTATTTTTAGTAGAGGCCACAGTCTGAAAATTTTAGCAAGACCTGTTTCTAACAGGAAAACCAGAAAATACACTTACCCAGAGACAACTTCTATTAAGCACCTAGTTGTGTATTCTTGCAAACCTTTGATGTACTTATTATAGACGTTGAGATCATAAATTGAGGGGTTTTATAAATAACACTCTTCTTTCCTGCCTGGGTTTAGAACTAATTAAGAAAGAAACACAAGAGCCAAACTGGTGTACATATATATAAAAAAAAAAAAAAAATTCCACCCGAAATTATATCAGCTTTATTGCTGATGAAAACTAGATTGGAGAACGTGGTTTTAGACATGAGGCCAAGTGGGTTTGTTGATGTTGTTTTTGTTAGTGGGCAAAAAGTCAGCCCCTGTTTCACGGTGACCCCATGCACAACAGAATGAAACGCTGCCCAGTCCCGTGCCATCCCCATGATAGGCTGGGGATTGGAGAGTTGTGGTCCACAGGGTTTTTGCTGGCTGATTTTCAGAAGTAGATTGCCAGACTTTTCTTCCTAGTTGTTTAAAGCTGTTCAGCATCATACAACACACAAGCCTCCACTGACAGACTCATGGCGGTGCATGAGGTACGCTGGCCAGGAGCTAAACCCAGCTCTCCTATACAGAAGTGAGAATTCTATCAGTGAACGGCCAATGCCTTCCAAATCAGCCAAGCGCCATGCTAGACATCGAATGTCTCCACCTCAAGGGCAGAAGGACAGAAGAGAATGTATATATTCTGTAGAAAGGCAAGTTTGCGGAGAGGACAGAGGTGGAGCAAGCTAGGCAACTGCTCCCTCATACCAATCAGATAATTCACTGTTCCATTTCCGTGAACAATAACCCAGATTGCTGCTGTCTCAGGAAAGCCTCTGCTTTGCCTCACATCACCCAGGTAGCTGGATTTAGTGCTTCTTTGCGTTCCCGCCACATAATTCCCTTTACTGAAGATTTCATGATGGAGTTGGGGGATGGGAGAGTTACATCACAAACCCTATAGGTTTTTTCTACTCAAAAAAATCACATTAGATATTTTTCCCTAAGTCTCTTATTTTAGATTTTCAGCATTCGGCTCTCTTCTTATCCCTTCTACAGTCCCTCCCTCCCTTCTAGATCTTCCCCATCTCTCAATCTTTTCTTTTTTCTTATGCAAAGCAGGTTTGCTTAATCCAATATCCTTTAAACTCATACCCTTCGCTGCTCAGCAAACAAGGGACTCATTATCCTTTGAAGGTAGTAAAACCAAAAACCAAACCCGTTGCTGTCTTCATGTCAATTCTGACTCATAGCCACCCTGTAGGACAGAGTAGAACTGCTCCCTAAGGTTTCCTAGGCTTTTTTTTTTTTTTTTTTGGTTTTTAATCTTTATGGAAGCAGTTTGCCATATCTTTCTCCCTTGGAGTGGTTGGTGGGTTTGAACTGCTAACCATTCAGTTAGCAGCCAAGTGCTTAACCACTGTACCACCAGGGCTCCTTTTGAAAGTAGTAGGGATTTTTAAATAATAAATAATTTTTTTTCATACATATATGATTGTGGGAGGTTAACTTTTAAGGGGTAAAAATGTGGTTTAGATAAAATTAGCAAAATTGTTAGAAAATTACATAAACTGTAGTGCTGCCCAGCACCACAGGGTTTCGTGTTTTGTTTTATCTTTTCAAAAAATGGTCTCTAGGGTGGTCTTGACCAAGTGGAAGACTGTCATGGGAATTTAGCCTGGCTCAAATGTCACCCAAGCTATGTCTCATTTCCCAGACAACCCTTGTTTCTTTCCTATTTTAGGTATAATCCGTAGGGATGACTTACATATAATAACTTCTGGAAGAAGAAATTGATATACCAGAGCTGACATGTTATATCAGGCAGGCTTAAGTAGGCTTTTCCACCTGTTACTGCTTTGAACTATGCTGTTTCTTCTCCTTTGAGGCTGGGAAGACTCCTCTGACCTCCTGAGACACCAAAGGTCTCTGAGCTCTTACGTACTGTTCTCCCTTCTACTCACAGCAGGTTACCCTTCACTTATTTCTACAAATTTTTCATTTCAGCTAAAATATATTGGGTACTGTTGATCTTTAAGACACTGTGTGGGCATTGGGATCCAACAGGAAAAAATTCTCGTCATTTTTTAGCTGGCTACCGCACAGCCTTCTAATGACCTGCGCAACTCCACTCCAGCCTTCTTCTAGGCTGTCTCTGTGTTGAAGCCAGAATGATTGTTTTAAACCACAAATATGATCTACTTACACCCACGCTCCCACCCCTGGCCACCATTTCCATCACCTTTATAGGAAAGTGAGGCTCCTGGACAGGGTCTGCAAGGCCGTGATGTGTGGTCTGGCCCCTATCCACTTCTCTAGCCTCTCCTTCCTCCAAGCTTCTTACACTGGGTCTCTGTGCTCACTCCCTCTGACCTCCTTTCAGTTTGCCATACGTGGCCTTCTTCCTTCCTCTGGGAACTTGGAATGGGAGGTTCTCTCTAAAGGAAGGCTCCTCCTCCTTTTCCCTGGGTAACTGAGGCAGCTCATCACGGCAGCCTGGTGCTAAGAGACTACCTCTTAGGACTGCTTCATTGCATATTCCTGATCAGGCCAAATGCTTTCTACAGCCCCTGTGTAGCCCTTTCCAATTGCAATTTTTTATTTATGGGATAGACACCTGTCTCCTCCACTAGACCTAAGCTGTTCGAGGGTGGAGGCTTGTCTGTTCGCCATTGTATTCCCAGTGCCCAGCATGGTGTGGGCTCTCAATATGTCAAATGAATGATTAAAGATAGACAGGTTCTTGTCCTCCAGGAATTTACCACCTAGTGGGAGAAAACAGACTCAAACAGAAAATTTGATATGGCTTCCCCCAGAGTGAGGGATTCAAGAGGGTTGAGAACCCCAGAGAGAAGCTGCAGTCTTTTATAATCTAATCTCAGAAGTGACATACTATCATTTCTGTCATATTTTATTGGTCACACAGACAAATGGTGATCAACCCTGATGCAGCGTGGGAGAGGATTATACAAGGGGGTGAATACTAGGAGGCAGGGATCTTAGAGGCTGGCTACCACAGATGGTTAGATCTTGAGGACACTGGGATTGGTTTTACATTCAACTAGCACCTTTCGCTGAGGTTGTTCCAAAACCTGAGGGATCAAGCTCATTGATAAGTATTTTCAGGGCAAGATATACTCAGATATTGGTGATATATAGTTTTGCGTTAGTCATCTAGTGCTGCCATATCAGAAGTACCACAAGTGGATGGCTTTAACAAAGAGAAATTTATTTTCTCACAGTCTAGTACGTTACAAGTCCAAATTCAGGATGTCAGCTCCAGGGCAAGGCTTTCTCTGTCTCTCAACTCTAGAGGAAGGTCCTTTTCCTCAATCTTCCCCTGGTCGAGGAGCTACTGAGGCGCAGGGACCCTGCGTCCAAAAGATGTGCTCTGCTCCTGGTGCTGCTTTATTGGTGGTATGGGGTCCCCAACTCTCTGCTTGCTTCCCTTTCCTTTTATGTCTGGAGAGATAAAAGGTGGTGCAGGCCATACCCCAAGGAAACTCCCTTTTGGATCAGGGAGGTGACCTGAGTAATCCTTTTAACCACATGCAGAGATGAGGACTTATAACACACAGGAAAATCACAAAATGGAGGACAACTACACATGGCCTAACCAAGTTGACACATATTTTGGGGGGACACAATTCAATCCATTACAAGTTTCTACCTGAGTACCAGATTAGCAGGGAATAGTGACAAATGTCATAAGGGTACTCAGACCTCCCTTAGGAAGGGCCCAACTGGAGAAACTGGGGGACCAGATGGGATCCTCACTTCTACGTGGTGGTATCAACAGCAGGAGGGTGCTTTCATGGGCCTTGATGACCAGGTGGCATGCTGCTGAGGCTCCTGCTCTGTAAACCATCTTTGTTCGGTTAAGTGCTTATGTCCTTTGTTCTCTCAGAGACGTTTGTATCTTCTGCCTGTGAATGAATGATGGTCACTTTCTGTTAGTTTTCAGTCTCTGTCAACCCCATAACAACCCCACCCCCCATAACCTTGTTGTAAGGGATCAGTGAGATAATACATGAAAAGTACTTGGCACAGTGCCCAGCACAGGGTAGCCCTCAACAATGCCACCACTGGTAATTAAATTAAGAAGATTAAGAATCAGCAGTAGCTGAGGCTTGAAAGTAGGCACTAACCAAGTGGGAGAGAGACTGTACCAGGCAGAAGGAACAGTACACGCAAAGGCCCAGAGGCAAGAGAGAGCCGGGAGGGCTAAAGGAATTAGACTTTTGCTTATGCCTATACTATGGCATACCTATAAATGAGGCTAGAGAAGTAAACAGAGACAGATCACAAAGGGCTTTGGAGGTCGTGTTAAGAGTTATTCTAGGTGTTGTACCAATCTTTGAAGTACAGGTGTCAGGGCTTTTGGTGAAATCTTTACAGAGATTACCATTGCATTCTATTTCCTTCTTCTCTCCATAAATTCAAGTTTGTACCTCAAAAATAAAACAAACACTTGAAATGATGACTTCATGGCCTGCAGCATTGTTTCTAGGCATGAGTAGTCAATGACATAAATTCTATCTTCATTTAGTATTTAGGAAGTAGAGTGAAGTGTTGCTCCATGAGAATCACATTGGTCACATTACTGAGGCAGGCCCAGGCCCTTGCCAAGTATCTGGCACACAGTAGGTGCTCAATACTAGGCTTTTTTCCTCTAAAGCGTCTGTAAGTCTCACCAGCCGGGGGGCCAAAAGAACAGGTCTTTGGTAGGATAGGGAGGCAGGATAAGGAGCCATAGCTTCTTTGTGGTTTCTTTTAGCCCAGGAAATACTCTTGTGGCAAGATGGAAGACTTGGCTAAGGCTCTAGTCCATGGAGTAGCCTGGCCTTCTCACCATGACCTCTCGCCATGCAGAGCCCCTGGGATTTTTCGTTCTGTTGTTCATTCGTTCATCCATTCATTCTTCCAAAAATATACTCACTGCATCTATTGAAGGTGAAATGTAGGTCTGTCAGGCTCTATAATAACCATTATCTCTTTTGATTGGCACAAAATACCCCACGATGGAGGTATGTATTATCCCCATCTGGCAAACTGTAAAGCTGGGACTCCAAGAAGTCAGGTGACTTCCTCAAGGTCTTGTAGCTATGAAGAGGGCAGCCTCGGAGTTCTGACTCAAGACCGATTCACCGCAAAGATCATGCCTTTAAACATAAGCCCCATTGTTCTTACTGAAGACGTTATACAAATTCTTTATGGAAATTTAGAAAGTAAATAATGCAGCTAAATCTTTTCACATATCATGATATTATTTTCTTTTAGATAATTTCCAAGAAGTAGAGTTGCTTAGTTAAATGCTATCCAAACTGTTAAGGTTTAAAAAATGTATTTGACAGACTGATCTCCTGGAAAATTATACCAAATTACCCTACAAAAATGTATGTTCTTCATTATTAACCTGTCTCGAAAAGATAAAGATGTTAACAAACTCATCTCTGAGTGTTTTTTCTGTGTCTACCATTTGCTTGGGTGAGTCCCTGGGTAGTGCAAATGGTTAAGTGTTTGACTGTTAACTGACAAGTTGGTAGTTCGAACCACCTAGAGGCACCTCAGAAGACAGGCTTGGTGATCAAAGGTCATGGCCTTGAAAACCCTATGGAGTGCAGTTCTACTCAACACACATGGGGTCACCATGAGTCAGAATCAACTCAACGGCAACTGATGACAACAACAACAACAGCCATTTGCTTGTCACTGTCCTGAGTTTAAAGGATGCGATTTTAAACTATAACAGCCAGTGGTGGGAAAAAGAAGGCTCTAAGAATAGTTTGGAAACCATGGTGGCATAGTGGTTAAGTGCTATGGCTGCTAATCAAAAGGTCAAAGTTCGAATCCACCAGGCGCTCCTCAGAAACTCTATGGGGCAGTTCTGCTCTGTCCTATAGGCTTGCTATGAGTCGGAATCGACTCAGTGGCAATGGATTTGGTTTTTGGTTTAATAACAGTTTGGTTCACCAAGATCCAATGGGAAATAAAAAGAAAGCAACAAGAAAGCTACAGAAGGAGCAACTGGGTTTTAGTTTACTTTTGTTATTACTGTTCATTGCGATATTTCATGCACAGTGATATGTTGTGTGCTTAAGAGTATGACTACGTAGTCCACACACCATGTGACTGACTGATGGATGAATTTTCACCGTTTGTTAGTTTGGTGGAAAAAGAACAAATTGAATGCTCAATGAAATTTTGTGGCTCTATCAAAGGGGTGTGTTTGGTAGAAGTGTCAGGAAGGAAAAATGCAGCCATTTGACTTAATAAGTCACAAAAAATGAAAATAATGAAATATGCATTTTTATGTCTTTAATAGTAGGTAATGCTTTTCAAGTGTTAACTCTGCACTTTTTTCTCTTTACTTCATTAATGCTACCATCTTCCTCTGGTGTGGGAGTTATAGGCCCTTCGTGGGCAGCACCAGGGCTGGATTACCCAATAAGCAAGATATGAGTGGGCCCAGTCGTGCTTGCCCACCAATCTGCAGTGCATACTTCCTCCTGTCCCCAACTACATCCAAGCTGTGGCGAACCCATGGGAAATTGCTCACCACAGATTAGCAAATAAACACAATGAAGCCCGTGCACACCTTACTCAACGCAAGCCAGCATGTACTGTGTTTACTGGTTAATCTGCCCCTGGGGGAGCCAATAAACTTGAACATCTGCTGCTACCGTCTGGGGAGTCCATGGGGGTCCTAGAGTCCAGATGTGGTTCTGTTGGCTTTTTTGGTGTATTGTGAATGTCACTTAAGTCTCTTGAATGATTTGAGATAGTTTTGAAACTATCTCATTAAGTGCAGTCTTTCTTAATTAACTTGGCAGTCATTTTTGTCAACTCAGCAGCAATTCTTAGTCGGTCTGGTTATGCAGCCCTACACAGTTGCTGTTCTGGGGCTGGGTCACAGGATGAGTGCACTGTCACGTTTACCTAACATGGACACATTGATCTCTACAGCAGTTGTACAGTTTATAGCCCACCAGCAGTGTGGGAGAGTTCTTTTTGTTCTATATCTCACCACCATTTAGTGAATTTTAACTTGTTTTCCGATCTGATGGGTCTAAGGGACATTATTTATTTTGTAACATTCCTGCCCCTGGGGCAATGGCTTTCACATTGGTTAGCATGTTCAGTGCACGTGTTGCTAAATGAATGTGTGAATAAATGAATGACTGAATGAAAGACGTGACCCCTGTAATGCCGTAGTCCTTTACCTGCAAGGGTGCCTTGAAGATCAGTAAGAAAATTACAGCTAACACATTCTAATAATTTAGAGAGATTAAAGAATCTCAGATTGTGTAAGAATCACGTAGTGGTGGAAGTGGGAGAGGATACAATTTGTGTGTGAATAAAGAGTTAATCTTTTGTGAATTGTTGAGGGGGGGTCCATGCACATCTTTTACCTTAATTGGTGAACCTACAACTTTAAGACTGAGAGTCCTGTGAGGATTAAATGAATTACACATGGAGAATGTGTAAGAGTGCTTCCCACTAGTACCTGTCTTTGTATTTAATCACTTTCAGTAACCAGTTAAGAACAAAAATAATATATTTACATTTCCCAATTTTAAATATTTAATACACATGTTTAAATTGAATTCATATTTCAATAAATTATTATGTAAAAGTAATATTTAAATATTTAATGTCTTCCAAATTTCCCAATTTTCAGGAAAATACCATAAGGTTAGAGTTTAAAGAAACCAATATTCCTTTATTGGGTTCGAATTTCATGGCACATATGAAATAAGATTCTAACATATGTGGTGAATTTTTTAACATACATACCGAAAGTTTCCTGGGCATATTGTTCTTTCTATTTGTGAGCTGGAAGCTTGTCTTCTTAAAGGATTCCACAAGCCATTCCAGTGGAAGGTTCTGGGTCTTGTTTATACTGTGATTATCAAGTGTTTTGAGATTTGTTTAAGACGAGGGTCCACAGACTATGGCCAAGGGCTAAATCCAGCCCAGGGCTGGCTTTTGTATGGCTCCTGGGCTAAGGATGGTTTTCACATTTTCTTTTTAAAATTTTTGCTGTACTTCAGATGAAGGTTTATAGGACAAACTAGTTTCTCATTAAAGAGTCAGTGCACACATTGTTCTGTGACATTGGTTAACAACCCCACGACATGTCAACATTCTCCCTTTTCAAACTTGGGTTCCCTATTACCAGCTTTCCTGTTCCTTCGTGCCTCCTAGTCCCTGCCCTAGGGCTGGTGCATCCCTTTAGTCTTGTTTTGTTTTATGGGCCTGTTCAATCTTTGGCTGAAGAGTGAACCTCAGGAGTGATTTCATTACTGAGCTGAAAGGGTGTCCGGGGGCCATACTCCCAGGGTTTTTCCAGTCTCTGTCAGGTCGGCAAGTCTGGTCTTTCTTTTTGAGTTAGAATTTTGTTTTACATTTTCCTCCAGCTCTGTTCAGGACCCTCTGTTGTGATCCTTGTCAGAGCAGTCAGTGATGGTATCTGGGTACCATCTAGTTGTGCTGGACTCAGTCTGGTGGGGGCCGAAGTAGATGTGGTTCATTAGTCTTTTGGACTAATCTTTCCCTCGTATCTTTAGTTTTCTTCTTTCTTCCTTACTCCCAAATGGGTGAGACCAGTGGAGTATCCTAGATGGCCACTCACATGCTTTTAAGACCCCAGACACTACTCACCAAAGTAGAATGGAGAACGTTTTCTTTATAAACTATGTTATGCCAATTGAGTTAGATATTCCCCGAGACCGTGGTCCCCACAGCCCTCAGCCCAGCAATTCGATCCCTCAGGGAGTTTGGATGTGTCTATGAGCTTCCATGACTTTGCCTTGTACAAATTGTGCTGGCTTCCCCAGTATTGTACACTGTCTTACCTTTCACCAAAGCTACTACTTATCTATTGTCTATTCCGTGTTTTTCCATCCCCATCCCTCCCCTCTCTCATAACTGTCAAAGATTGTTTCTTTTTGTGTGTAAACTTTTTCATGAGTTTTTACAGTCGTGGTCTCATACAATATTTGTCCTTGTGATTTACTTATTTCACTCAGCATAATGCCCTCCAGATTCATCCATGTTATGAGATGCTTCACAGATTCATCGTTGTTCTTCAGCGTTGCATGGTACTCCATTGTTCCTTATCATTGCATAATACTCCATTGTGTGTATGTACCACAGTTTGTCTATCCATTCATCTGTTGATGGGCATCTAGGTTGTTTCCATCTTTTTGCTATTGCGAGCAATGCTGCAGTGAACATGGATGTGCATATGTCTATCCATGTGACGACTCTTATTTCTCTAGAATATTCCTAGGAGTGGGATTGCTGATCATATGGTATTTCTATTTCTAGCATTCTAAGGAAGCACAAAATCATTTTCCAAAATGGTTGTATCATTTTGCATTCCCAGGGATATTTTTGCGTAGATAAAGTGTTACTGGAACACAGCCATGCTCATTCATTTATTGTCTATGGCTGCTTTCGTGCTACAATTTCAGAGCTGAGTAGTTTTGACAGACAGTGACCTTTGGCCCACAAAGATAGTAAAATATTCACTATCTGGTCCTTTACAGAAAAAGTTTGCTAATACCTGTTCAGTTCCAAATGTGGGGAAACAAATAAAGCCAAAGAGGTGAGATCGAGCTTTGTCTATTTTGGAACCCGTTAGCAGGTGAAGGAAGAGGCAGAAGCCTTATAAAATTCCTGAATTATGTGTGGATTTAACTACTTTGTGTTCTCCTCACCTTCTGAGATAATGCAAGTGGAAATGCTTTGAGGCTGTGAAGTACTATATGAGATCAAGGCAAAAGCTGTCAGAGTTAACGATGTCAACAGATTGTCATGGCAGGTGGGTCTGCTGCTTTGGCAGTCAAGAGGGAGCCTGTGAAGAAAGGTCTGTAATCTGTAATTTTCTTTAGGCCCCATTGCATTAGATAAAAAGGGCATAACCCAGTGGGAGAGTTTTTCCTTTTATTTTCTGATACTCTTAGGCTATAATCTTCTCAACTGCTTCATCAGGATTTATCTGCTGTAATTACTGAGATCTGTGATGCATGTTATCAACATGTCAGAAGAACTAAGAAGCCTTTTCCTTAAAAATAAAAAAATCATCTTAAGCTGCCAACCATGAAATGCCAAAGAAATAGTTCTTTGTGTAACTTTATAAAGAGCTTCTGAGAGATTCTTCCTGTGTACCTTGCTGCTGATAAAATCCAAAGAACATTTGATTTCTTTTAGAAAAAAATTCTGGTAGATATATCTCTGGGGCAAGTTGCAGTTGGGAAATATTTATTCTTTTGCCCATTTGATGATCAACTTTACTTATAGTTTGGTTGAAATTTCTTTTTCAACATAATTCTTCATTATTGTCCAAAATGAACACACTAAACAAATGATATCTTCCAAGAATCTCATTAAAATATAGAGAAAGAGACAGAGATATATAGATACAGATGTAATGGAACACGGTGCTAACTTGATGCGCTGTATTTTAGATTCTGTGTGGCACACCAAGGTTGACTTCTGTGCTCAGGCCAAGGCTTCGGCTTGGTGGTCGGCTGAGACTGAGGATTCGTAGGGAGGTTACGTGATTTCTTCTACTTGTCTTTTCCTATTATCCTTTGGAGTACAGTGCTGCTGAATAAAAGTGTTAACCCAGTTGTCAATGTGGAACTCAGTAGTGTTGGAAAAGCAGCAGCAGCTCGTTTAAAGTACCCACCAGACAAAAGGAAGAAGAGAATTCTAGAGCAGAGAAGAAAACTTTGTTTCTATAAAAATGAAAAAGATAAACGTTAAGTTCTTAACATTTAGATGACCAGCTAAAGTGGTAGGATTAGGCACTGTAAGAATTTCTTTGGGAAGCGCATCTGGCTATTCTCTAGCCTTTACTGAGGAGTCCCTGAATGGTGCAAAGGGTTAATGTACTTGGCTGTTAACTGAAAAGGTAGAGGTTTGAGCCCATCCAGAGGTACCTTGGAAGAAAGGCCTATTGATTTACTTTTAAAAAAATCATCCATTAAAAACCCTGTGGAGCACAGTTCTCCTGTGACAGACATGGGATCATCATGAATCTGAATAGACTTGATGGCAACTGGTTGGTAACACATAATAAGCATACAAATTATAGATAAACTTTTCCTTTTATCTCCCTATGGGATTGGAGGAGCATTAAAGTTGTCAAAGGCTTTGTACTCCTTTGTCCCAAATGTTCCACCACCATGGGCTAAAGGAATGTGGTAAGGTAAAAGCTGGGTTAGAGGCAGCTGTGTACTGAAGTATAAGAGGCAACTGTCTGCCTTGACAAAGACAAAGCACCTCTCCTTAGAAATTCATCATGAGAGTTATCATTTCAAACTTGAAAAAGTATGTGTGTGTATATGTATTATTTTGTGATTGTCTTTTCTCCAAATAGAGAGATGAAAGTATATAGGGAAGCACAACCCACAAATACAAAACAGTTAATGAAATTTCTGACATGCACACAAATTCAGCTCAGTTGCAAGTAAAGGACAACAGGCAGTTCTCCACTCATGAGCTCCCACGTTGGCATGAAAGAGCATGCTGCAAGAGCCAAGTGGCCCTGTTTCTTATCTCCTCTTCTCTTGTTCTGGTAGTGGAGGAGGCACGCTCACCCCCTAGTCCAGGGGAAGAGTCTGGATGGTCAGCAGCAACAAAGGACATAAGGGGTCATCTAGAGGGGACCAGGCAGGTGAGTCAAATCTGAGCGCCGAGTGGGCGAAGGGGCATTTACATGCTAATGAAAGGAGAGGGCCAGGTAACATGACTTCTGCTGCTCAGTTACCTTTACTGAGTTATATTTTGCTGCAATATCATCTGCTTTTATGGAGAAGGAGAAAGAAGGAAGTGACTTTAGCATTTTGTATCTTTAGTGAAGCCTGCACATCACTTTGATTGCCTTTGTCAGGAAATAAACAGAGAATAACGGATTCTGTGTACTGTCAAAAGCCTACATTTTTATTAATTAGTTTGTTATTTTAATTTTTTGCCTTAGCTGGGATGCTTTAGCAAATCCTCTGTCTCAGAACTTGGATGCCTAAAAACCTCTCTATTCCATCATTTTTTCCCCAAGTGATCTCTACTTTTTATGATCCTTACATATCTTCAGCACAGTCTAACCTGTAAAAAAAGAAAAACCAAGCCCCCTCAAATTCTCTCAGAAGTGGGCGGGAGTAAATTTTAAGTAAATGAAAACACTATCATATCCCCAAGTGGACAGCAATTCTCCAAACCATAAATACAATTTGAATTCTAGTTCACCTCTCGATCCCTAATCTTTTATTTAAATCACAGAGACGTTTGTTTTTAGAACTGGAAGGAATTCTTTGGCACAGAAGTTTCCTTCCTTTGTACGCCAGTCTTGGCCACTAAGTGGAAGAGATGTTTACAATGATAGAGAAAAAACCATTAATTCTCAAGTCTCTTGTACAAATATTTTTTCTCTCCATTTAAATTAAAAAATGAACATACACGTGACCAATGGATATTGCTGTGGGAGGGAAGACAGTTCTGCTTTGGGCTCTGCAGGCAGGCCTGGATTTGAAGCTGAGTTTCACTGTTTACTAGCTGTGTGACATCAGTTTTCTCAACTGAAAAATGGGAAGAATAATAATTGTACCTACCAGGTAGAATTGCTATGAAAAGTAAATTATACAATCTAAAAAAAAAAAAAAATTTTTTTTTTTTTTAATATAAAAAAGGGTTAGGCAAATGTTGGTCTTTGGTAAATGCTCATAAATGGCACCTTTTATTATCACTTGCTTCATCATTTTTTTTTCATCATTAGGATCATTGTTATGTACGATTGCTCTAGATCTGCATAAATACGGACTCAGTTGACTAATTAAATTGAAATTTATTAAAATAAAATAAAAAGTTCAGTTTCTCAGTTACATTAGCCACATTCCAAGTGCTCAGTAGCCACACCTAGCTAGTGGCTTCTATACTGGATACTATAGATATGTAGAACAAGTCAGTCTTAGAAGAAGTACAACCAGAATGCTCTTTAGAAAGGAGATGGTGAGGCTTTGGCTGGCTTACTTTGGACATGTCTTCAGGAAAGACCAATCACTAGAAAAGGACATTATGGTTGGTAGAGGATCAGTGAACATGATGGAAGCCTTCAATGAGATGGACTGACACAGTAGGTGAAACAATGGATTCAAGCATACCAGTGATCATGAAGATAGCATAGGACCGGGCAACATTTTGTTCTGTTATGCATTAGGTTGCTATGAGTCAGAGCTGATTTGATGGCAATCAACAACAACAAAAACAACAGATATATAACCTTTTCGTCATTACAGAAAGTTCTGTTGGACACTGCTGCTCTAGAATATACCCAATGGTGTACTCATATACCAAGTGTTATCTTCAAAATAACCACTTATTAATGAATTAACACAGTGTCAGATATGACCTCTATAACATTGGAAAAATACTCATTGTGAGATGAGTTAGGATAAAGTTATAATAACTAAAAAATGTGGCCAAAGGGTTGTGAGCAGTAGAATGCATAGCTATTGCTCTTCTAGTTTGTAAAAGTTGCCCAAGAACATGTATGAGAAGTATTTGTGAGAATATGAGTCTGACAGAGAAACTTAAACAGATACAGGGAGGTCACATACAGTAAGGGAAAGCCCAGTATCATCTTGGTAACTGAGTTTATGTTTTCTAGGAAGGTCTTTAGGAGTCCTGGTGGTGCAGTGGATAAGTGTTCACCTGCTAACTGAAAGGTTGGCTGTTCAAACCTATCAGCCGCTTCCAGGGAGAAAGATGTAGCAGTCTGCTTCCATAAAGCCTACAGCTTTGGAAACCCTATGGGGCAGTTCTTCTCTGTCTTATAGGGTCGCTATGAGTCAGAAGTGACTAGAGGGCAATAGGTTTGGTTTTTTGATTTAGGAAGACCTTTAAGGACCTGAGAGTGTTTATTATGCATTGTTCTCAATTGGTAAAGTGGAATTTATAGATATTTTGTGTAACATTGGGGAATGTCCAACCAACAATGACTTATTTTAATGTAATTGGTTGACAAGGTATAAACTATTACCTATAAAAGCAAAATTAATAAGATCATTGCTTATTTGTGAAGTACCTGGAGGAATAATTTTTTTTTTCTTTTTTATTGTACTTTAGATGAAGGCTTACAGAACAAAGAGTTAATATACACATTGTTCTATGACATTGGTTAACAATCCCACGACAAGTCCACACTCTTCCTTCTCAACCCTGGGTTCCCTATTACCAGCTTTCCTGTTCCCACCTGCCTTCCAGCCCCTGCCCCACGGCTGGTATGCCCCCTTAGTCTTATTTTGTTCCATGGGCCTCTTCAATTTTTGGCTGAAGGGTGAAGCTCAGGAGTGGCTGGCCTGAAACGGTGTCCAGGGGCATACTCTCAGGGCTTCTCCAGCCTCTGTCCCCAGCAAGTCTTGTCTTTCTTTTTGAGTTAGAATTTTGTTCTATATTGTCCTCCAGCTCTGCTTAGGACCCTCTATTGTGATCCCTGTCAGAGCAGTCAGTGGTGGTAGGCGGGCACCATCTAGTTTTACTGGAGTTAGTCTGGTAGAGGCCGTGATAGATGTGGTCCATTAGTCCTTTGGACTAATCATTCCCGTGTATTTTGTTTTCTTCATTCTTCCTTGCTCCTGACGGGCTGAGACCAGTGGAGTATCCTAGATGGCCGCAAATAGGCTTTTAAGACCCCAGACACTACTCACCAAAGTAGAGTGTAGAACATATTCTTTATAAACTATGTTATGCCAATTGAGCTAAATGTTGCCCGAGATCATGTTCCCTACAGACCTCAGCCCAGCGATTCAGTCCCCCAGGGAGTTTGGATGTATCTATGGAGCTACCACCACCTTGCCTTGTACAAGTTGTGCTGGCTTCCCCAGCATTGTGTACTGTCTTACACTTCTCCAAAGTTTCCACTTATCTGTTGTCTATTAAGTGTTTTTCCATCCCCCCTCCCCTCCCTGGTAACCATCAAAGACTGTATCTTTTTGTATGTAAACATTTTCATGGGTTTTTATAGTAGTGGTCTCATATAATATTTGTCCTTTTGTGATTGACTTATGTTACTCAGCAAAGTGTCCTCCAGATTCATCCATGTTATGAGATGTTTCATAGATTCATCATTGTTTTTTATCATTGCATAGTACTCATTGTGTGTATGTACCACAGTTTATCCATTCATCTGTTGAAGGGCATCTATGTTGTTTCCATCTTTTTGCTGTTGTGAACAATGATGCAGTGAACATGGGTGTGTATTTGTCTATTTGTGTGATGGCTCTTATTTCTGTAAGATATATTCCTAGGAGTGGGATTGCTGGATCATATGGTATTTCTATTTCTAGCTTTCTAAGGAAGCGCCATATCATTTTACAAAATGGTTGTATCATTTTCAGCAGTGCATGAGAGTTCCGATCTCCCCACAACCTCTCCAACATTTGTTATTTCCTGCTTTATTGATTCTTGCCAGTAATGCCAGGGTGAGATGGTATCTCATTGTAGTTTTGATTTGCATTTCTGTAATGGCTAGAGATTGTGTGTATTTCCTCATGTATTTGTTGGCCACTTGAATGTCTTCTTTGGTGAAGTGTCTGTTCATTTCCTTTGCCCATTTTTTAATTGGATTATTTGTCTTTTTGTTGTGGAGGTGTTGGATTTTCTTGTAGATTTTGGAGATTAGACCCTTGTCTGATTTGTAATAGCCAAAATTTTTTTCCCAGTCTGTAGGTTCTCTTTTTACTCTTTTGGTGAAGTTTTTGGATGAGCATAAGGGTTTAATTTTTAGAAGATCCCAGTTATCTAGCTTATCCTCTGGAACTTGTGTGTTGTTGGTTGTGGTTTGTATCCTGTTAATGCTGTGTATTAGGGCCTCTAGCATTGATCTTATTTTTTCTTCTATGAATTTCATAGTTTTTGGCTTTATATTTCGATCTTTGATCCATTTTGAGTTAGTTTTTTCATATGTTGTGAGGTATGGGTCCTGTTTAATTTTTTTGCAGATGGACATCCCGTTTTGCCAGGACCATTTGTTTGCCAGGACTGTGTGTTCCCTATTTGATGGACTTTGGGCCCTTGTCAAGGATCAGGTGACAATAGGTAAATGGATTTACATCTGGGTTCTCAATTCTGTTCCATTGGTCAATATATCTGTCCTTGTACCAATTACCAGGCTGTTTTGACTACCATAGCTGTATAGTAGGTTCCGAGGTCAGGTAGTGCAAGCCCTCCTACTTTATTCTTCTTCTTCAATAGTGCTTTACTTATCCGGGGCATTGTCCCTTTCCATATAAAGTTAACGATAAGCTTTTCTATTTCTTTAAAGAATGCTGCTGGTATTTGGATCGGTATTGCATTGTATTTGTAAATTGCTTTGGGTAGAATTGTCATTTTCACAGTTTGATAAAAAAAAAAAAATTTTTTTTTTTTTTTTTTATCCATGAGCATGGTATGGTTTTCCATATACATAAATCTCTTTTGGTTTCTTACAGTAGTGTTTTGTAGTTTTCTTTGTATAGGCCTTTTACATCCCTGGTTAGATTTATTCCCAAGTATTTTATTTGTTCTAGGGGCTGTTATAAATGGTGTTGTTTTCCTGATTTCCCTTTCATTGTTCTTTTTATTGGTGTATAGGAATCCAACTGATTTTTGTGTGTTTATCTTGTATCCTGCTACTCAGCTACTCTGCTGAATCTTTCTATTAGTTCCAGTAATTTTCTAGTAGAGTCTTTTGGGTTTTCTGTGTATAGTATCATATCATCCCCAAATAGGGAGAGTTTAACTTCTTCATTACCTGTTTGGATGCCCTTTATTTTTGTTTCTTGCCTTATTGTTCTAGCTAGAACTTTCAACACAATGTTAAATAGGAGTGATGATTAAGGGCATCCTTGTATTGTTCCTGTTCCCAAGGGGAATGGTTTTAACCCTCTCTCCATTAGGAAGGATGTTGGCCATTGGTTTTGCATGTACGCCCTTTATTATGTTGAGAAATTTTCCATCTATACCTATTTTGGAAACCCTGGTGGTGTAGTGGTTAAGTGCTACGGCTGCTAAGCAAGAGGTTGGCAGTTTGAAACCACCAGGTGGTCCTTGGAAACTCTATGGGGCAGTTCTGCTCTGTCCTATAGGGTTGCTATGAGTCGGAATCGACTTGACGGCGGAGGATTTGGGTTTGGGTATACCTATTTTATTGAGAGTTTTTATCAGGAATGAGTGTTGGACTTTGTTGAATGTCTTTTCTGTATCGATTGAGATGATCATGTGATTCTTTTCTTTTATTTATGTGGTGGATTATGTTGATTAATTTTCTAATGTTGAACCGTGCTTGCACACCTGGTATGAATCCTACTTGATCGTGGTGTATTTTTTTTTTTTTATATGATGCTAAATTCTATTGGCTAGAATTTTGTTGAGAGTTTTTGCATATATATTCATGAGAGATATTGGTCTGTAATTTTCTTTTTTTGTGGTGTCTTTGCCTGGTTTTGATATCAAGGTTATGCTGGCTTCATAGAATGAATTCCAAAGTATTGCTTTCTTTTCTATGTTCTGAAATAGTTTGAGTAGTACTGGTGTATGCTTTTCTCTGAATGTTTTGTAGAATTCTCCAGTAAAGCCATCTGGGCCAGGACTTTTGGGGGGGGGTAGTTTTTATTTATTTATTTATTACCTTTTCAATCTCTTCTCTTGTTGTGGGTCTGTTCAGAATTTCAAAATCATTTTGTGTTAGTTTGGGTAGGTAGTGTGTTTCTAGAAATAAGTCCGTTTCCTCTAGGTTTTCAAATTTGTCGGAGTATAGTTTTTCATAATACTCTGATATGACCCTTTTTGTTTCATTTGGGTCTGTTGTAATGTCCCCATTTCATTTCTTATTTGGGTTATTTGCATCCTTTCCTGTTTTTCTTTTGTCAGTTTGGCCAGTGGTTTGTCAATTTTGTTGATCCTTTCAAAGAACCAACTTTTGGTTTTGTTGATTCTTTCTATTGTTTTTCTATTCTCTATTTCATTTGTTTCTGCTCTGATCCTTATTATTTCCTTTCTTCTGGTGGCTGTGGGCTTCTTTTGCTGTTCTCTATTTGTTCAAGTTGTGTGGCTAATATTTTTACTTTGTCCCTTTCTTCTTTTTTCATGTGTGCATCTATTGCTAAAAATTGACCTCTGAGGACTGCCTTTGCTGTGTCCCAAAGGTTTTGGTATGATGTGTTTTCATTCTTGTTTGATTCTAGAAACTTTTTTATTCCATCTCTGATTCCTTCTATTACCCAGTGGTTTTTAAGCAGGGTGTTATTCAGTTTCCATGTAATTGATTTTTTTTCCTTACTCTTCCTGTTAATTTCTACCTTGATGGCATTGTGGTCAGAGAAGATAGTTTGTATTATCTCAATGTTTTGGATTTTGTTGAGGTTTGCTCTGTGACCTAAGATGTGGCCTATTCTGGAGAACGTTCCATGTGCGTTGGAAAAGAATGTATACTTTGCAGCTGTTGGGTGGAGTGTTCCGTGCATGTCTATGAGGTCGAGTTGGCTGATTGTGCTCTCTAGCTCTTCTGTATCTTTGCTGAGTTTCTTTCTAGGTGTTCTGTCCTTTACTGAGAGTGGTGTGTTAAAGTCTCCTACTATTATTGTAGAACTGTCAATTTCTCTTTTCAGTGCTGTTAGAGTTTGTTTTATGTATTTTGGAGCCCTGTCATTGGGTGTGTAGATGTTTATTATGGTTAAGTCTTCATGGTGGATTGTCCCTTTAGTCATTATATAGTGCCCTTCTTTGTCTTTTACAGTGGATTTTGTTTTAAAGTCTATTTTATCTGAGGTTAGTATTGCCTCTCTTGCTCTTTTTTGGTAACTGTTTGCTTGATATATTTTTTTCCCATCCTTTGATTTTTAATAAATTTGTGTCTTTGTTTCTAAGGTGCATTTCTAGTAGATAACACATTGATGGATCCTGTTTTTTAATCCATTCTGTCACTCTATGTCTCTTTATGGGTACATTTAGGCTATTTACATTCAGTGTGACTATTGATAGGTATGAATTTATTGCTGTCATTTTGTAGTGCTTTTTCTTGTGGTGCTAACATTTTCCTTGTTCCTCTTACTCTCCTGTGCTGAGTTCCTTTTGTTTGTGGATTTCTTTTGTTTTTTAGATTTTGTTTTTATTGAGACTTTATGTTTTTCTTCTTTATTTTGTTGAGTAGATTTGTTAGCTTTCTTTGTGGTTACCTTGAAATTTATCCTTATCTTCCTAGGTTTGAACCAGTCTATTATTACTTGGTATTGCCTTGCCTTCCTCTCCATTAGAAAGTTCTACACCTACACCATTTATTCCCTCTTTTATTGTTCTGATGTTGTTGTCATTTACAGGTTAACCTCTCTGGTTCTCTGTTGGAATTCTTTTGGTTTTGGATAGTCCTTGAGAGTTCATTTCTTACTGGTATCTGGCTGGTACAATCTTGTGTCCTAGATTCAGCCTGTGGTCTGATGTTGTTTGTTCTTAGAGTGAAGGACTCCCTTTAATAATTCTTGTGAGTTTGGTTTTTACATATTCCCTTAATTTCTGTTTATCTGGAAATGTACAGTAGTAATTTTTATCACACATGCTAAATTATTTTGGGGAATGAATTGTATAATTTGAAAGTTATCTGATCACTTAATTTTTTTTTATTGTACTTTAGATGAAATTTTACAGAACAAACTAGCTTCTCATTAAACAATTAGTACACATACTGTTTTATGATATTGGTTAACAACCCCATGGCATATCAACATTCTCCCTTCTCAAACTTGGTTTCCCTTTTACCATCTTTCCTGTCACCTCCTGCCTTCTTGTCCTTGCCCCTGGGCTGGTGTGCCCCTTTAGTCTCGTTTTGTTTTATAGGCCTGTCTAATCTTTGGCTGAAGGGCGAACCTCAGGAGTGACTTCATTACTGAGCTAAAAGGGTGTCCTGGGGCCATACCCTTGGGTTTTCTCCAGTCTCTGCCAGGCCAGTAAGTCTGGTCTTTTTTGTGTGTGTGTGAGTTAGAATTTTGTTTTACATTTTTCTCCAGCTCTGTCTGGGACCCTCTTTTGTAATCCCTGTCAGAGCAGTCAGTAGTGGTGGATGGGCACCATGTAGTTGTACTGGATTCAGTCTGGCGGAGGGTATGGTAGGTGTAGTCCATTAGTCCTTTGGACTAATCTTTCCCTTGTATCTTTAGTTTTTGTCATTCTCCTTTGCTCCTGAAGGGGTGAGACCAGTGGAGTATCTTAGATGGTTGCTCACAGGCTTTTAAAACCTCAGACGCTACTCACCAAAGTAAAATGTGTAACTTTTTCTTTATAAACTGTGTTATGCCAATCGATGAGCATTTAATTTCTAACACAGTGCTCACCACGTTATAGATTCAGTAAACATTGGTGAACTAAAGCGAGTGTCTTTGTGAGCTCCCTACTCCTGAAATGGTCGGCTGAAATGGTGTAGTGCAGCATTGTTTAAACTGTGCGTGGTGATCAGTTAATGATCATGGAATTAATTTAGTGGGCATGACCAGCATTTTACAAATGAAATAGAATAAGATAGAATGAAAAACACCAAAGTGCATTGCATATATTAGGAGAAAACTTGTGCGGCAAAATTTTTTCAGATATTTATATATGGACATATTGAGTAACAGTGAATTTTTCCCCCATGGGCTGTGGAAAAAATGTTCAAAAGCCACTGCTGTAGGGGAAATCCAAATATCAGTTGGATAGTTGAACCCTGTTGATGATGATGATGATGCTGACGACAAAAGCAGCTAAAATCTGACTGTTTACTATGTGCCAGGCTCTGTGCTAAGTGCTTGTTAAGGGTTTTCTAATTTCATTCTCACAAACATCTGTAAGGTAGGCACATAATAGTCTCAATCTATAGATGAGCTAGGTCCCTAGGTGGCACAAATGGTTTGTGCTTGACTGCCTACCTAAAGGTTGGCGATTCGAACCCACCTAGTGGCACTGCAAAGAAAGGCCTGGCAGTCTGCATCCATTAAGATTATAGCCAAGAAAACCTATAGAGCAGTTCTACTTTGTAACACATGGGGTCACCATGAGTCGGAATTGACTACATGGTATAGATGAACTAACTACGTTTTAGTGAAGGCAAATGCCTTTCCCAAGGTCACACAGCTGTGCAAAGTTGAGCTGAGCTTTGAACTAAGATTCTACCTCTAAAATTAATGGACTAAATCACTGTTATACTTCTTTAACAACCCTTCTGTTCGGGATTGCATTGTGTCCCCCCAAAATATGTGTTGTAAATCCTAACTTCTATGCCTGTGGTTATGATTCCATTTGGGAATGGGTTGTGCCTGTTTTGTTAATGAGACAGGATTAGCGTAGGGTACATCTTAAATCAATCTCTTTTGAGATATAAAAGAGATTAAACAAGCTAAAGAAGCAGAGATGGGGGAAGAGTGATATCAAGCTACATGAAGATCACCCAGGAGCAGAAGGTCAAAGAGTCAAGGACCTTCCTCCAGAGTTGACAGAGAAAGAAAGCCTTCCCCTAGAGCTGACTACCTGACTTGGGGCATCTAGCCCCCTAAACAGTGAGGAAATAAATTTCTGTTTGTTAAAGCTACCCGTTTGTGGTATTTCTGTTAATTAGCAGTGTTAGTTAACTAAGATACTGTCTAACAAGGCAATTCCTGACCTCTTGATCATTGTTCAATAGTACTGCCATCAGAGTACAGGCCAGAGAAGGAGAAGGAAGTGAACTAAACTCAATTCCTTTTAGTTATAGACTCCGTGGATTCATGGAAGTATTGCACTATGGTAGAAAGACCAAAGTTTAGAATTAGATGTAGATTTGAGCGTGATGTTAAGTCTTGGTTTCCTCCTGTTTTCCTCATTCCTTTTTGTAGAGCTGTTGTCTAGTGAGAAGCCAGTGCACTAATACATACCTATATGTACTTACTCTGTGCCAGGAAATGTTCTAAGCACATCCCATGTGGTTTGGTCTTTTAATTCTCACAGAACCCTACCAAGTAGGTACTGCTATTTTCCCTATTTTATGGGTGTCAAGACTGAGACCTAGAGAGGACCAATAACTTACCCATGCTCACATAGCTACTAAATGGCAATGCTGGACTTCAACCCAGGTAGACCAGCTCCAAAGCTGTGCTCTTAACCATGACACTATAGATCCTCCATAGTTGTTAAAGGATTCCTTCCTAAACTTTCCCCATTCAACTCTTTGAACACCTTTCTGAGTCCCTTCTGATTGCCTGTGAAGGCTCTTTCAAACTTACAGAAATGTCTACTCAACAGTGTCACATCACTTCTCTCCCCTGCTAGCTCCATTTGTAGAATGGAATATGGCCTCTTCCTTGCCATGCCCGTACAAATCATGCTAGTGTTTCCTTTCACCCCAGAGGAGCAGCTTTCCAAATATCTTTCTCTTCCTGAACCCGTTTCTATGTACTGTAACAAAAGAAAAAAAAAATTTTTTTTTCTTTTGTTAAATTACCTAGCAAGGATTAACAATTTTTTTATCAGTTTATTCTTAAATAATAACTTTTCAGTCTTTCCCACTATCTTCGCAAATTTCTTTTCTCTGCTGCTGCCAGTCTTGTATCAGGCAATAACTATTTTAAAATAATATATGTAGTAATTTTCTATATGTTGTTTTAACATGTTCTGCTTTAAAATGAAGGCCATAACTGGCTGCAAGTAAGTGACAATATGTTGAAATTCCCAGTACTGTTGTGTAGAGATTCTGGTACTATTTTATTTTCAGTCATTTGAGGCAAAGCCAGAGTCTTTTAACAAACTCTTAAATTATTTTTCTTCCTAGTGCAAATGTAACCAGAGTTCTAGAGCTTAAAAGTAGCCACCAGATGTCTTTCTCGTTTGGCCTTTACTTCAGGTAAAGATAAGGAAGCAGAGAAAACAAGCAGGTGTGTGATTTTTCTCCTTCCAACCCTTTGAACACCAGCCTAATTTAACAAAACAGATTCAGCTTCTTTTTCATTTTCTGTCTATATGGAGATGCTGAACAGCTGCTTGCTAACCGCCTAACAATGTCTTTTACGCTTTAAGCCTGATTCAGGTTGCTCCTTAAAAGTCTCAACTCCTTTGACTTTCCCTTTTCCAAGCCCCAAATCCACAGTCTTTAATTGTTTTTTACAGCATGTTACTTGCATTCAGATTTTCAGCCTTTGTGGTTAAGAGCTCGACTGATGACCAAAAGGTTGGCAGTTGAAATCCATGAGCCACTCTTTGGAAACCCTGTGGGGCAGTTCTACTCTGTACTATAGGGTCTCTGTGAGTCGGAATTGATTTGACGGCAATAGGTTTGGTTTTTTTGGTTGTTGTTATTAGGTGACAGCCCATTAATGTTTAGTCAAGAATACAGATACTCTGCTGGGTTAAGGGCAAGATAACTGCCAACTGTATAGCAACAATTATAGAAGGCAGCAGGAATTAAGTGTTCTGAAATTCCCATTCTTCGCGATGTTATCCATAATTTGCTGCAGTCCACACAATAAAATGCCTTTGCATAGTCAATAAAACACAGGAAAACATCTTTCTGGTATTCTCTGCTTCCAGCCAAGATCCATCTGATATCAGCAATGATATTCCTTGTTCTACATTCTGTTCTGAATCCAGCTTGAATTTCTGGCAGTTTCCTGTTGATGCACTGCTGCAACCGCTTTTGAATTATCTTCAGAAAAATTTTATATGCGTGTGATATTAATGATTTTATTTGATAATTTTCACATTCTGTTGGATCACCTCTCTTTGGAATGGGTACAAACATGGATCGCTTCCGGTCGGTTGGCCAGGTAGCTGTCTTCCAAAGTTCTTGGCATAGAAGAGTGAGCACCTCAAGTGCTGCATCTGCTTGTTGAAACATCTCAGTTGGTATTCATCAATTCCTGGAGCCTTGTTTTTTGCCAAAACCTTCAGTGCAGCTTAGACATCTTCCTTCAGTACCATTGGATCTTTACCATATGCTACCTCCTGAAATGGTTGAACATTGACCAATTCTTTTTGGTACAGTGACTTTGTATATTCCTTCCATCTTCTTTTGATGCTTCCTTGTCGTTCAATATTTTGTCCATAGAATCCATCAATATTGCACCTTGAAGCTTGAGTTCTTTCAGCTTGAAAGATGCCGAGCGTGTTCTTCCCTTTTGATTTTCTAACTCCAAGTCTTTGCACATTTCATTGTAATACTTTACTTTGTCTTCTCGAGCTGTCCTTTGAAATCTTCTGTTCAGGTCTTTTACATGTTCATTTCTTCCATTTGCTTTAGCTGCTCTATGTTCAAGAGCAAGTTTCAGAGTCTCTTCTGACATCCATTTTGGTCTTTTCTTTCTTTCCTTGTGTTTTAAATGACCTCTTGCTTTCTTCATGTATGATGTCCTCAATGTCATTCCACAGCTGGTTTGGCCTTCAGTCATTAGCGTTCAATGCGTCAAATCTGTTTTTGAGACGGTATCTAAATTTAGGTGGAATATACTCAAGGTCATACTTAGCTCTTGTGGACTTGTTTTAATTTTCCCTAGCTTCAGCTTGAACTTGTATATGAGCAAGTTTGAATGGTGCCATTGAATTTCTCTTCACCAGGCTTGAAGTGAGAACAGTCACCCCTACTCTTTTCCCAGGGGGGTTGTAGAGTCAAAGTACTAGTAAGCTAGTTGCTGTAGAGTTGATTCTGATTTATGGTGACCCTAAGAAGCTAATACATCAATAGCAGTAACATCAGGTAAACTCTGTGCTTCATAGGGTTTTCATTGGCTGATTTTTTTGGGAGTAAATCACCAGGCTTTTCTTCCAAGACACCTCTGGGTGAACTCAAACCTCTACCCTTTAGGTTAGCAGTCCAGTGTGTTGTTTGCACCACTCAGGGATTCCAGTCACAATACAGCTCCCTCCAAATTAATTCTTGTCACAAATTCTTTTCTCAGTTGTGTTTCTCTTATCTCTGATTCTTTGATATTCTGTTGGTGAGGAGTCCTTTAACTGGTTCTTGGACACTAATTTTGAAATTTTGCTTTGTGGTCTATTATCTTTAAACAGATTTAGAATTATTATTTTTGACATCCTGTTATATAGACCAAACTCTTTGAGGACTGTATGTATTATTTCAGACAGTAATACTATTACATCCTGTCCTCAAAGAGTTTGGCCTATTTATTATATATATGAGTGGTACAATGGGTAAGCGCTCGATTGCTAACTGAAAGGTTAGCAGTTCAAATCCACCAGTAGCTGCACAGAAGGGAAGACCTGGTGATCTGCTCTCATAAAGATTTCAGCCTAGGAAACCACAGGGGGCACTTCTACAGTTTTACTATGTCTTATAGGGTTGCTGTCAGTTGGAGTTGACTTGATGGCAAACAGCAACAACAACAATGCACTATTGGGCCTCAACCAATATGAGTCAGAATCGACTTGATGGCAACGAGAGTTATGAGAGGCTTTGCTAAAGCAAAATTTGCTCTCAAGGGATTTTAGCGAGGACTTTTCACATTACCTCTTCCCTCTTTAAAGTGTTTATGGCCTCGTATGGAAACAGTCTACTTTGAAGAATTACTAAAACCCAAAACTAAACCTGTTGCTGTCCAGTCAATTTTGACTCATGATGATCCCATGTGTTTTCCATACGATTTTTTGGCTGTAATCTTAACAGAAGCAGATCTCCAGGCCTTTCTTGCATGGTGCTGCTAGGTGTGTTCTAACTGCCAATGTTTTTAGGTTTGTAGAAAGGCCTTCTATTCAATAGGTAATTCCCTGATTAGCTTGCTGCTAATTGGTTTGAAAACTACCCTAACCAAACATTTTTCTTTGACCAAAATATGAGTGGGTAATTAAATACCAGCAGCTGAAGCATTTCCTTTTCATTGTTGCCTTTCATATTTAGACCGAAGTGTAATTCCAGCCTTCCTTTGGGCTTTTAGGACATGGTAAGTGGAGAACTCTGAGCTCACAAAATTAGTTAGATGGCAATTTTCAGAAAGCAGTTAAAGTCATTTTGACTTTCCTCCTTGAGCTCCTCGTATCTTTGCACAGGGGTCTGTAATCCCTGTACAGAATTAACTTTTGAAAAAGCCTCTTACTCTCTAGGTCAGGGGCCATTATAAATGAGTGGCTCAGGCCAGACATGACCCACTGGTGGGATTTTGTGTTTGGCTGTTTTGTTAGGTTGGCACAGTGTTTTAAAAGGCAAGTCATCTAGGCTGTTCATCCAACTTAGATCACACTGTTCATGTATATCACTGCACATCCCTTTAGGTACTTGAGAGTGACCTTGCCTTAGATTTTTTAGAACAACTTACAATGTGAATTAAGGTAAACTCTCTTAAACAAACCAATATGCTTACGTGTAATTGGGAGATAAGGTAAAACATAATTACAGGTTTTTTTATTTCCTAAGGTGCACCTGACCCAAGCCGTGATATTTTTTTTTATTGTGCTTTAGATGAAGGTTTACAGAGCAAATTAGTTTCTCATTAAACAATTTATACATATATTGTTTTGTGACATTGGTTGCCAGACTCACGACATATCAGCACTCTCCCCCTCTTAACCTTGGTCTCCCCATTATCAGCTTTCCTGTCCCCTCCTGCCTTCTAGTCTTTGCCCCTGGGCTGGTGTGTCCATTTAGTCTTGTTTTCTTTTATGGGCCTGTCTAATCTTTGGCTGAAGGGTGAACCTTAGGAGTGACTTCAGTACTGAGTTAAAAGGGTGTCTGGGGCCACGCTCTCGAGGTTTCTGCAGTCTGTGTCAGACCAGTAAGTCTGATCTTTTTTTGTGAGTTAGAATTTTGTTCTACATTTTTCTCCAGCTCTGTCTGGGACCCTCTATTGTGATCCCTGTCAGAGCAGTCAGTGGCGGTAGCCGGGCACCATCTAGTTGTGCTGGACTCAGTCACTGGAGGCTGTGGTAGTTGTGGTCCATTAGTCCTTTGGACTAACCTTTCCCTTATATCTTTGGTTTTCTTCATTATCTCTATTTCCAGACAGGGTGGGACCAGTGAAGTATCTTAGATAGCCGCTCACGAGCTTTTAAGATCCCAGATGCTACTCACCAAAGTAGGATGTAGAACATTTTCTTTGTAAACTATATTATGCCGGTTGAGCTAGATGTCCCCTGAGGCCATAAGCCGTGGTATTTTCAATCACCTCATATGCATATGAAAACTGAACAATGAATAAAGAAGACCAAAGAAGAATTGATACCTTTGAATTATGGTCTTGGAGAAGAATATTGACTATATCATGAACTTACAGAGGAAGGAACAAATCTATCTTGGAAGAAGTACAGCCAGAATGTTCCTTAGAAAAGAGGATAGCGAGACTTTGTCTCATGTACTTTAGACATGTTACCAGGAGGGACTAGCCCCTTGAGAAGGAAGTCATGCTTGGTAAAGCAGAGGGTCAGCGAAAAAGAGGAAGACCCTCAACAAGATGGATTGACATGGTGGCTGCAACAATGTGCTCACACATAGCAATGATTATGAGAATGGCCCAGGAACTGGCAGTGTTTTGTTCTGTTGTACCTAGGGTTGCTATGAGTTGGAACTGACTCGATGGCACGTAAAAACAGCAACAGCAATGTCAAGGAACCCTGGTGGTACAGTGGTTAAGTGCTCAGCTGCTAAATGAAAGATTAACAGTTCGAACCCACTAGCCACTCTGCAGGAGAAAGATGTGGCAGTCTGCTTCAATAAAGATCACAGCCTTGGAAACTCTGACAGTTCTACTTTGTCCTGTAGGGTTGCTATGAGTCAGAATTGACTCAAAAGCAATGGGGGTACCAATGATTGATTGATTGTAGGGGTGGGGATTGATGGAAACACCCAAAAGACAGAAAGAGGGAATATTGGGCATGCCTCTGTATGTGGCACAAAGAGTGCAAAGTCACCAAAAAAATGAGATAATTAGATATTTATTCAGATGCTCACACTTTTTTTCCCCCACTAACAAGGGGTGTTCTTTAAAACTTGAACTGAGAAATTAGTAAAATGGCAAAGGATGACTAAGTAGGTCTTTGGCCAATGGTTCTTTAAGGGGGCAAAAAACTATACTGAGGTAATACACCTTGACTACATCTTAAACTTTTACAGAGTGCTATGGGTTGAAGTGTTTTCCCCCAAAAGACATGTTGAAGTTCTAACCCCTGGTACCTGTGAATGTGACTTTATTTGGAAACAGAATCTTTGCAGATGTAATTAGTTAACATGAGATGATATCAGAGTAGGGTGGGCATTAATCCAATATGACTGGTGTCCTTATAAGAAGAGAAGAGACACAGAGACACACAAGGAAGAAGACCATGTGATAGAGCCAGAGACTGGTGTGATGCATCTACAAACCAAGGAACACCAAGGATTGGAGGAAACCACTGGGATCTAGGAGCGAGGCATGGAATAGGCTCTCCCTCATGCCTTGCAGAAGAAATCATTCCTGCTGACACCTTGATTTCAGACTTCTAGCCTTGAGAGCTATGAGAGAATAAATTTCTGTTGTTTTAAGCCACCCAGTTTGTGGCTTTTTATACCAGTTTGTAGTTCTTTGTTAGAGCACCCTAGCAAAACCACACTAGGAGTATACTCATATCAGACCGAAGGAAGAGAAACACCACTATTGAACCACAGCATCCCTGACATGCACAATACCCCATCCTGCTGAATGGTGTAATCTTTGAACCAGGAACACTGTCCCTTTAGGAGTCTGTATCTGTGTTATGAAGGTGGGTATACCAGGAGGCTCGCCTTGCGAAGTCCTACTGGCAAGGCCATTATCATCATTTTCACATTATAGCTCTGGCTGTGGCTCAGAAGGCATTGCTCACCCTCCCCCATCTCTGATGGGCCAGAAGCCTTCAGGGGAGATGCTGTTCGTGGTTTTACTATCTCCAAGTCCACCTGGAAGGCATACCTCTTGCAGCTGGTCAACATGGCATCAAGCCACAGCCAGCCCATCTGGCTCCAGACTGCATGTGATTATAATGGCAGGAACCCACTGTGTCTGTGTTCTCAATTTGCACCCAGCCTTTTCACGTCACTGGTTGGAGCCAGGGCTCATTTTATGAGGGGACCAAAGGCAGAATCACACTCCTGCTCACCACTGGGTCAGTGATGATATTGTGCAATGAGGCCGTTTGTTCTTGCCTGTGTTTCCTCCACTCTATTTAGGACAACAGGAAGAGTGTGGGGGTCCCATCCATCCCCAGCTGTGGGGTACCTTTCTCCAGGCTAATACACAACTGCACCACCATTAAAACCTCAGGTGGTAGTAGTTGCAGTATGTTATAGTAGGAAGTCAACAAAACTAACTTTGCCTACTTAATCTGTTAGTACTATTCATAACAACAATATTACTGTTATTTATTGATAGCAATAAACACTCATCAAGTGCTTACTGTAAGCTAAGCTTTATGTGAACTCATTTAATTTTCACAGACCACTAGGAGGCAGATACTATTGCATTCCTGTTTTATAGGTGAGGAAACTGAGGCACAGAGAGGTCAAGCAACTGGCCTGAGCTCATCTACCAAGTAAGTGGCAGTGGAGGGAGTCAAATCCAAGCAATCTGGCTCCGGAATCTTTGCTTTTAATCACCACTGCTGCACCTTTCTCATAGGAATAATGTAAGGTTCAAATGAGATTGTATATGAAAGTTCAATAAACTCCAACATGCTGCACAAATACCAGTCATTACTCTTGTTTAGGATCCTTGAATGGAGGTGAGTGTTATGGACATGGATTCTTTGCCCCAAAGTTGTTTGTGTTATTATGAAGACAGTGGAAGTATGAGAAAGAATGTCAGCAACACAAGTTCTAACCATGTCCCCAGCATGGTGGTTGTATTAGTTTCCTATTGCTGTGTAACAAATTATCATAGTGTACTGGCTTAAAATCACGCAAATTTATTACCTCACAGTTCCTGTGGGTCAGAAGTCCAGCACGAGCTATCTGGGTCCTCTGCTCAGGATCTATGTGATTGAAATCAAGGTGGCACAGAGGTTGTGATTCTCATCCGAGGTATAATGTTCTTTTTCAAGCTCACTGGTTGTTGGCAGAATCCATTTCCTTGCAGTCGTAGAACTGAGGTCCCTGTTGTCTTAAGAGCTCTAGGTCAAGGTGCTTTCAGCTTCTAGAGACCTCCTGTAGGTTCTTGCCAAGTGGCCCCATAGGTAGTTCTCAACACGATGTTCCTTTCTTCCAGGTTGGCAGGGATGCATCTCTGACCCCTCTCCACTCAGCTAGGGTAAAACCAAACCTATTGCCGTCAAGTCAGTTCTGACTCGTAGCGACCCTACAGGACAGAATAGAACTGCCCTGTAGGGCTTCTGAGGAGCGCCTGGTAGATCTGAACTGCCAGCCTTTTGGTTAGCAGCCGTAGCTCTTAACCACTACGCCACTAAGGTTTCCATTTGCCGTATAGTGTAACCCAATCAAGGAAAGACTATCCCATCTTATTCATAGGTTCTGCTCACACTCAATGGGAGGGGATTATACAAGTGCGTATACTTGGGGACGGGAATCTTGGGGACCATCTTAGGATTCTAGCTACCTCAATCATTGTGATTTTGAACTGCATGGAGGCCTTAGAAACATGGCTAAAGTGAACTGTGAGAAAATTGTGGAATGGGTTACTAATAACTACAGATATGCCACCAAAATGTGTTCGTGTGCTGTTCTGATTAAGGCTGCAGAATCTGGAACTCAGGGATTCTGGGATTTTGCTGGTTGTTGTGTGCCATAGAGAAAATTCCAACTCATAACCACCTTGTAGGACAGAGGCTGTATGTCATCTTTGCTGAAACAGATCACCAGGTCTTTTCTAACGTGGAGCTACTCGCTGGTGGGTTCAAACTGCTGACCTTTTTGTTAGCAGCTGAGTGCTTAGCCATTATGCCACTGGGTTCCTTAGGACTTTGCTACCCTGGGAATAATCAAGGCCTCCAAATGCCAGGTGGTGCAGGTTGCCAAGGCAGTTCCTGGGCTTGATCCGTTGAGTGTTGATGCAGCATTATCTCATAGGCTTGCAGGCTCACCCTTCTTACAGACTCTTGCAGGCCCTACACAGAACACTACGTGATAAATAATTTCTTATCCAGAGCAGGAATTTGTCCCCCTGATGAACAGCAATTGTTTTCTTTCCATGGTGTGGGCAGAGTCTATGTGGGAAGGTTCTGGTTTAATTTCTGTCACATCTCACTTGTCCTTTTCCTGCGGACAATTTAAATCTCAAAATTGATTCAGTTGAGAATTGCCACTGAGGAGCTTTAGGGTCAATTTATGAGGACAGTGGTGGTTAAGTGGTAGAATTCTCGCTTTCCATGCGGGAGATCTGGGTTTGATTCCTGGCCAGTGCACCTCTTACACAACCACAACCTGTCAGTGGAGGCTTGTGTGTTGCTGTTTCAGCAGAGATCCAGACTGAGATGGACTGGGAAGAAAGGACTGGGAATCTTTTGAAAAATCTGCCGATGAAAACCGTGTGAATCACAATGGTCTGATCCCCAAATGATCATGGGGGTGGCTTAGGACTAGAGAGTGTTTCTTTCCATTGTGCATGAGGTTGCCATGAGTCAGGGTGACTCCATGGCAGCTAACAACAATAGGGTCAATTTAGTACAGTAAGGCAGAGGTCATCAGGAAATTCCAACAAACCATGTGGCACAAGGTCCTATGATAAGCAGCACTGTCCTCCCCAGGCTGAGAATTTTTGTTGGTGGTGTTTAAATATCTGCACACTGATAAACTCAGATGACTTAGGGGTGAAGGCAGGGAAAAAGAGCTCTTACTTGGCCGTGTGTTGGGCACATGAAACGTCAGGTATTGAAATAATAAAATCTTTTATTGATAGAAGATTTCTATTTGTATAATGCCATCAGATGAGACCAGAAAGCTTTACTCTTTCGTTTTTATGAAGATTCAAAAAAAAAAAAAAAAGAACAACTGCATCTCATGATTGTGAAGCAGGTAAACTGATGGGAAGCACTCCAGTTTGCCCAGAATGATCATGTTAAGTATTGGGTCCTCTTAAGTTCTAGGTTAATGACAGTGGCTTATCAGAAATACTTCAGTGATGGTACTGACAGCATTCTTGTGTTTTTTTTATTATAAATGGAATGTGTGTTCATTATAAAAAATAAAATTGGAAAAGTAGAAGAAAGTAAAAAATGCCCATAATCCCAATACCTAGAAATAACAACTACTGTCTGTCTATGGATGATATACATATACATATACATATACATGTACATATACATATACATATACACATACACATACACATACACATACACATACATATACATATACATATACATATACATATACATATACATATACATATACATATACATATACATATACATATACATAATAGTATATATTATGGAAGCCCCAGTCGCGTAGTGGTTAAGAGATACAACTGCTAACCAAAAGGTCGACAGTTTGAATCTACCAGGCGCTCCTTGAAAACCCTATGGGGCAGTTCTACTCTGTCCTATAGGGTCACTATGAGTCGGAATTGACTCAACGGCAATGAGTTTGGTTTTTTTTGTTTATGGATAATATTATATATATATGGCATATATATATAATATATAGTACATATTATATCTATTTGTTTATCTATACACATACTAAATATATATAATACCTGCAAACTGTAATTTGGTAACCACATTTAAAAATTTTTGAATATTTTAAATATGTCACTAAGTAGTCCTCCATAGTATAATGGCATGATGGTTTAGAGCATGGGGTCTGGGATCAGACTGCCTGCATTTGAATACTGACTGGCTGAACATTGTCTAATTTCGTGGCCTTGGGCAAGTTACGTAACTTCTCTGTGCCTTAGTTTTCTCTCTGTAAGATGAAGACAATAATAGTACTTACCATATACAGTTATGGTAAAGATTAAATGAGTTAATATATTTATAAATTGCTTCAAATAGAGCCTGCACATAGTAAATGCTATGTAACTGTTTGCTTTTAATAATGGCTGAGTAGAATCCCATCAGCTAAAAAAAATTAGGTGAGCCATAAATTACTGAATTTATTATCCATTGCTCGATATTCAGGTGTTTCCAATTTTTTATTATTACATATTATGAAACCTTTGTACACACTTTTTTTGTATGTGCCCAGATTTTTTTTTTTTTAAATAATTTCTATAGGCTATATTCCAGGAAGTAGTCTCTGGATGAAAACACATGAATCTTTTTAAGGTTTCTGTTGTGTATTGGGAAATCAATCTTCTGAAAAATTGTACTAATTTACACTTCCACCTGCAGCATGTAGTGTGCCTGTTTCTCCTTATGCTCAGTTGTTGAGGCAAAAATAGCATCTTATGTTGTTGTGATTTGCATTGCTTTGACAGATACTTTTCGGTATGTTTATTTGCAATTTATATTTATTCCTTATAAATTGTCACCTCCTGATCCTTTTTTTAATTTATTTTTACGCTTCACTTTTTAAAATTACTTGTAAGTGCTTTTTGTATGTCAAAGGCATATTGAGTGCGTGTAACAACCAAGAGGATGAAGACAGTGGCCCAAGGCATATATCATGGCCAACAGAGACAGCAGCCTCATATAGATGTGTTCCTGTGCAAGGGTGGTCCAGCCTCAGATATTCCATCAGAGACGTTTGTCATAGCCTCTGTGTTCATTCTTTGTTTTTTTTTTTGTCATGTTTCTACAGCAACAGTATAAATTTGTGATATAAATAACGTATTGAGCAATTAGATGAGAAAGGGGTTGCTGTGAATGCTGCTAAAAACGCTGCAAAAATGAGACCATATTCCACCTCTGGAACTTCAGAAATCATTTCGAATTGGTAGGCTTTTGTGAATGAAACTTCATTAGTGGCAATTTTCGTCTTTGCAATCATGGTAAATGTTGTGACTACCTATGAGAGAATCTTTTGGTTTTATTAAAGAGATAAGTAGTCGCCTAATGAGAAACTGTCAGTAATCTTGTGAATGTGTGGAGGAATATTTATTTTTAAAGGCATCAATGTGTAGAAGGCCTCAGGAATAAATACTGATTCAATGTTTTAATCAGTTCCTGAACTCTGCTGTTTTCCTCAGCTGTGGCAACCTCTGGCTATGTGGTACACTGTTGCTGAGTGTTGAATATCAACAGAAGTTAATGTTCTTAATTTGTGTTCTTGATTTTCTCACTGAAAATCTTGCCATCTCATGGCAGGCTAGAACACGTGATAAAAAATATGTTTTAAAAATTGCAAAAAAGCATGTATACTTTGAAAGATGGAGGGAAAGCTTTGTTCTGGAAAACAGGACCAAGACTAATAGGTAGAAGTTCAAAACTGTATATTAATGTAGGAAGAACTTCATTATCACAAGAAGTGTTAACTTCCTTAGCATGGTCCACCTTTTTGAAGTTGTCACTGTGATTTTTCCAGTACAGACTCGGTGAATGAAAAGCAGAGGTCACTGATTATAGACAGAAAAGATGGGACCTGTGTGTGTACTAGGCAAGACCTCAGACTAGATTACTTTTCAAATTTGTTTAAATGCTAAGATTCTACAATTATGAAAATTAAAAAACAAAACTTACCTACTCTGAGTTTAAGGAGCCCTAGTGGTTAAGTGCTTGGCTGCTAACTGAAATGTTGGCAGTTCAGACTTACCCAGCAGCTCTGTGGAAGAAAAGACCTGGCAATCTGCTGCCGCAATGATTAAAACCAAACCAAGTACCAAACCCATTGCTGTCAAGTCTTGTCTGACTCACAGTGATCCTACAGGATAAAGTAGAACTGCCCCACAGGATTTCCAAGACTGTGATCTTTATGGAAGGAGACTGCCACATCCTTCTCCCACAGAGCACCTGGTAGCTAAAAAACCCACTGCCATTGAGTCGATTCCGACTCATACCGACCCTATAGGACAGAGTAGAACTGCCCCATAGAGTTTCCAAAGAGCTAGTGGGTATGAATTGCCAGTCTTTTCGCTGACAACCAAGTGCTTAACCACTACACCATCAGGGCTCCTCCTGTAAGACATGATTCCAGCCTAAAAAACCCTGCGAGGCAGTTCTACTCTGTCATATGTGGTCACTATGCGTTGGAATCAACTCAGTGGCATACAAGAACTCTGAGTTTAGCACTGTAGCGGATGCATGAGACTGCACCTACTTTCAGTTAGCTTACACTTCATTATTAAGACCTTTAATATTTTATAGTAATCACCATATTGTGCATCCCCAGCTACTGTAGTTTAGTCTTGCACGTTTAACAAAATCTAATAACCGTTTAAAGTCACTTTTAACCTATAGATTTTTCCTCCATCCCTTTCTTTTTCTTAACAGTTTATCTGTGGATGAACCCAGCTCTTTGACCGGCAGAGCTTCTCACAATCTGGGTTTTGCTGATTGTATACTCATGTTTACATTTCATTGTTTCTTTGTATTTCCTGCAAAGTGGCAGCCAAATTTAGAGGTTTGATCAGACACAGGTTCAATTCCTTTGCCAAGACTATAGGTGTGTTCTTCCACCAGGAAGCGCATGCTATCTCTTTTGTCCCCTTTTTGTACTGTTAACACTTGTTGCTGCTCAATGTTTAGATCCTTTTATTCACTGGGGTTTGTAAAATGGTAATATTCTAATTCTGACTCTTTTTTTCCCATTTATCAGTTGGAGTATTTTTATAGAGAGTGCCTCCCCTTGTTTACCCTTTGGTTAACCAATGGTACAGCTCATATAAGAAAGACAAGATAAATATTCAATTCTTCTTTCTTTACCAGTTTTTAAAGTAATGAATTGGTCTCCTATCAACCTCTAAATCACCTTCAAAGGTGTATTTACATACATATATGTCATTGTGCACTTATGGGTTTAACCATATTTGATGGGTTTCAATCAATTGCAATTATCTTTTTGAAAGTTCAGATTATCCCATCTTTGGCAACTGGGAGCCTCTTGAAGTTGGGTCCTGTTTATTTTTCCTAGATGTTATTCCTGGATATCTTCGTGGATATAAAACTCTACATACCAAAAATTCAAGAACTGCTTTTCGTGGTCAGCCTTTCTCCCATTTGCTCATGCCTTAACTGACTGAGGGATATGTTTTGAAGAGCAAGGCACACCCTCTATAGAAAGGGAATATGTGCTTTCTCTTTACAAATCATTCTGGCTTTGTATTTAAAGACCAGAGTGCTGGCATCCTGTTAGGCTATTCTCTGGAAATGAGATTGCTTCTCCAGTGTTATCCACCTTTTCCGGAAAGATCTGATAATAGTTTTCGCTGTTGTTAGGTGCTCTCAAGTTAATTTCAACTCATAGTGACCCCAAGTGACAGAGTAGAACTGCTCATAGGGTTTTCTAGGCTATAATCTTACAGAAGCAGATTGACAGGTCTTTCCCCTGCAAAGCCTCTGGGTGGGTTCAAACCACCAACCTTTCAGTTAGCAGCTGAGCACTTAACAGTTGTACCACCAGGGATCCCTATAGTTTTCTCTAGAATAACTTATTCTTCTGTGAGTCATGTGCTCTTGTCTAGTCTAGTATCTGGGATAAAAATTAAAACAGCTGAAACACTTTTATTTAATTTTTTCCTCCTGAAGTTCTCTATATAATCCAGAAAATACCTATAAGCTAACCTTTAGGAATAAATGTAATTAAACTTTAAAAAAAAAAATTATTTATTTTGTTATTGTTGTTGAGACTATACACAGCAAAACATACACCAATTATACAGTTTCTGCCCGTACCATTTAGTGACATTGATTACATTCTTCAAGTTGTACAACCATTCTCACCCTCCTTTTCTCAGTTATTCCTCCTTCAATTAACATAAATTCACTGCCCACTAAGGTTCCTATCTAATCTTGCGAGTTGCTGTTGTCAAGGTGATTCCATACAGATAATTCTTATAACAGCATAATGCTCAAGGCAGACATTTTTTACTAGTTAAGCTAAATTGTTGTTTGGTTTTAAGAAGACATCAGGGAATATTTTTGGTTTAAGGATTATCTCAGGGCAATAGTTTCAGGGGTTCATCCAGCCTTCATGGCTCCAGGAAGTCTGGAGTCCCTGAGAATTTTAAATTCTGTTCTGCATTTTCCCTCATTGATCAGGATTCTACTATAGAGCCTTTGATCAAAATGTTCAGTAGTGGTAGCTGGGCACCATCCAGTTCTTCTGGTCTCATGGCAAAGGAGGAAGTTCTTTATAAAAAAGGTAATTATTCTTATTAAATGTGAGATTGCCTCAGACTTCTTTGTATGTAGTAGAGGGACTTGCATTAAAATGAGCTGTGCCTTCAAAATGAGATTTCCCTTCTGCAGAAAAAAACTTACCATGTCCCTCCCCTCTTGGTATCCTGCTTTTCCTTCAGCCCAAACACCATGTGTTCTGTTGTCATCCTCTGTGGCTTGGATGATTCTGAATATTTTAACTGCCATTTCTGCTCCTGGGACAGCTACTTTCTGGCAGTAGGGTTTCTTTGAGACTGTTCGTGATTAAAAAAAAAAAATTTGACAGAAGTAGTACTTGATGCAGAACATAAAACGGCACTGCCCACGAGACAGAATATGGGTGGTTTTGAAGATCTTATGACATTAACATCTGTGACAATTTTCTTTTGGTTTATATCACTGCTTGAAGGCTCAAGATGGGTAAGATGGATTTACTGGTGTTCTTATTGTAGGAGAAGACTCTTCCATAAAATATTTGTCTGATTATCTGAACTTAATTCTTTAGTCTGACATTCAAGACCCTTCACTGTCTTATTACTATCCTCCTCAGTAACCCTTAGTGACCCCCTATTGCCTATTGGATTAAGCAATAACTTCACTGTGGTTTGAACCTACCTCTCCACACTTATTTCCCGTCTTTCCTATGCATGCTTTTGAAGGTCAGTTAGCTTGGTTCCATTTCCTTGCTATGCCCCATGCTTTGCTTTTCCAATTTTATTCTTTGCCCACACAGTTCTTTCCATCTGAAATGACCTTTCTTTTCATCTCTACCTGCAGAAATCCTATTATTATTTTAAGACCAGCTTGAAATTGCTCCTTCTCCATGAAGTTCTTCCTGATGCCCCCAAAGGAACATACTTTATCACTTGTTTGAACTTCCAAGCAATATGCTATGACAGTGACTTCGTATTATTTCGTATTACGTGGTTAACACATTGTTAACCATATTGTTGTTATTATTATTTATACACTTGTCAAATACACTCGCTCATGGGATACAAATAGGGTGACTATATGTCCTTTTTCTGGGACAGTTCGAATTTTCCCAGGATAGTCCCAGTTTACACCTCTTTTCTCAGAATCCATGCAGTTTTCACTTTCAAAAGTATTCTGATTTGGACAATAAATTAAATTATCCCTTAGGAAGAAGCAACTAGAGGATTGGGGCTGCATGATGTTCATGTTTGTATCTCCGATCATCTAGCGCAAGGAATGGTGTAACCCACATATGGTGTGCAAGAAAGTTAACAGAAAAAAGACTACCTTTTCCTGGGCAATGACCACTTTGCCATGGTCATTGGGAAATGCTAAAGAGATTAGTTTTGATTCCCTCAAGAAATAGTCTTCCTAATGGCACAGCCCCAAAGCTATTATTTTCTCATCAGAAAGTTGGGCTCCCTGAGGATTTAATAAACAATCCCTTCCAACACGAAGGGCTGTGAGCATTGTTTCTCCCTTAATGGTTAGTGGAGTTAGAGCTTCAAAGGGGAATACTTGGCATTGTGTGGAATACTTAGTAACATGGGAAAGGGACTTCATTTATTAGTTTTTTTCTACCTCTCGTTGTTTTGCAAATAAACCTACAGAATAGTACAGTAAACAGCCATAGTCCATTCATTGTGCTGTATTTGCTTTCTCTCTCTCTGTCCACATATATACCCACAGATGTTGTGTTTAAGTTCAACCATTTATTGAACACCTACAACACCCAGATGACATGCTAGATGCTGGGGATAGACAAGTGGAACAGTGAGGATACCTTGTACCCAAGAACAGTGAAATGTATTCGTCTCCTTCCTCCGTAGGTAGCTAGAATTTTCCCAGAAATAAATTGACATAGGTGGTTCATGTTTGTTATTTGATGTTGAGCAAATCTAAAATGGAAGTTAAAGTAAAAAATTCTTTGGCTGACATCCTTGTAGCATCCCTACAAATTGATGCCCAAGGACACATGTCCCCCTCTGCACCCCTTTTGCTGTGTCCTAAGGGTTCACATGCCTCAAGGATAAATCATGATTTTTACCTGCAAGAAGCTTATAGTCTAATAGAAGAAGAATGACATAGAAGGGCATTAGGCATCATGGGTACTCTGGTATAAGCCTGTTTAGGGCACAGCTGAGCTGCAGGGGAAGAAGTGGTCTTTTCTACCTGCAGGGTGGGGGTAAGCAAAAATATTCATAGGGGAAACAAGGCTGGAGTTACCATGCATTGATTTAAAAACCTTTATTGAGTACTGGCAATTGTGCCTGAGTCTATGGATAAACTTTGAACCTGAAGCTTCTCTACTTCGCAAAGGTAACTGTCCATTGAGAGTGGCAGGCTTTGAATTAATAACCACAATGAAAATACATAACTATCAGTTGTGATAAGCACAATGAAGGAAAACAATAGTGAGCTATAGATCATGTAACAGAAGAACTGGATTTCATTTGGGGGCTCAGGGAAGTCACTCTGAGGGGGTCACATTGAACTTGAGGCCTGAAGAACGAGTTCAAGTTAAGCAAGTGAAGTGGCCTCCAACATATGGAAATGACCACTCTGAGAAGGGAAGCAGGGCTGTTACAGCTGACACCAAGTAATGAAGGGGGAGCATAGCATCATGTGGAAGGAGAGGTAGGGAGATGATAGAGCATGCAGGCCCCCAGACAAGGAGTTGAGTAATGCAGATTTATTAGATGGACCCTGTATTAATTTCCTAAGGCTGTCTTAACAAAGTACCACAAATTGGTGGGTTTAAGAAACAGAAATTTATTATTTTACAGTTCTGGAGGCCAGAAGTCCAAAATCATGGTGTCGGCAAGGCCATGCTCTTTTTGAAGTCTCTAGGAGAAGATCTTTTCTTGCCTCTTCTTAGTTTCTGGTAGTTTCTGTATTCCTTGGCATTCCGTGGTTTGTATATGCATCTGTCCAATCTCTGCCTCTGTCTTCACATGGCCATCTTTCCCCTGTGTATGTGACACTTCTCCTCTTCTATAAGGACAGCACTCATATTGGATTAGGACCCACCCTTCTCCAGCATGACTTCATGTTCACTTAACTGACATCTTCAAAGACCCTATTTTTAAACAGGATCTCATTCACAAGTACCAGGAATTAGGACTTCAATATATGTTTTTGGGAGACACAATTTAATTCGTAACAGACCCTTTTGGAGATGGAATGGGGAGGGGTTTATTGATCAGGACATGGAGAACTGACTATCATGATAATTGGAAAATTATAAGCAATATGACAAGTCTGGAGCATGAGGTGTGTGGGAAGACACGATGTTGAATTTTGAGTTCTTCCTGCAAGTAACAAGAAGCCATTGAAGGGAGGGTAAGAATAGAGGAACGATATAATCCAGTGCGTATTTGAGAAAGATAAATCTGACAGTAGTGAGAAGGATGAATTAATTGAAGACGTGAAAGGCTGGAAGATCTTCCAATTGTCCAGAATGTAGAAGATGAAGGCTTGACCTAAGGCTGTGGTAGTAGAGATGAAGCATAGGAGACAAAGATGTTCACTAGGCACAGTCTATGGAATTTAGTTATTGATGAGAGGAGGAAGAAGAGGATTAAGTGATGTCCAGCTTCCTGTGAAGTGCTTGTGGGAGATCCAGGAGAAACTGTCCCATTAAAGCCTGATATTATATGAGTAGCTGATTAACGTTTTCTGAAATTGATGAAATTATCTCTGAATATTCTTGATATAGCATGGTATTTATTGAGAGAGTTGGATACATGCAAACTTTATAAAGGACTGATTGCATTTTACAACTGACAGATTACTTTCTTTTAAGTTACTCATGACAGACTTATTTTTTCCTGTTTGAGAGACATTTTGACTTTGTCACAGTTTTGAAAATATATTATTTCTGGTATGTTTAGATGGTGGGTTTTCAAAACCGTTAAATATTACAATTAGGCTGCATTTTGTTTTTTCTCCCATCAGTTTCCCATCAAATATACAAGGACAACAGTTGGCATTCTTCTTTATAAGGACTTTGGCAAAAAAGCAGCAAGGATTAGACCTAGCGCTTGACAAATGATCCATTTGTGATATTTCCTTCTAGAGTTGAAGTCCAAAGCTGATTAAAACTGCCACATCAGCAGAGGCACTGTGTAATATCACAGAGGGGCCACTCCAGAGAATTCCTTTTATGGTTGGGGCATTCCTGAGATTCATGGAGCAGCCCTTTTGGAGGACATCATCTGAGATGGGAATGCAGCCTAGGACGCGCCAAGGCACCAGGATGACAAGATCCAAAGAGCATGTCTTCTCTGTTGTTTGTCAGACTAGCACCCTGTTAGCTGATAATGGCAGTTCTTCCCCTTTTACTTCATTTTTCTAAGACAAGTCTTTGGACTGTGAACTGGAAAGTCCCTTTTTCAGCTTGAAAGTCACATATTCTTAGAGCTGGAAGCGACCTTGGTAATTATCCTTATCCAAACCTCTGACATTTTTTGCAGATGAGACACATGAGATGCAGAGAGGTTAAGGCATTTGGCCTCAGCCATCCAGCTTGTTCATTCCTGAACCCTCTGCCTCCACTAGACTCCCCTTTGAGAATGGGTGGGATGGCAACCTCCCCACTCCTTTCGTTTTGTTGCTTGTGTGAAGTTAAAGAGTCTTCATTTTATAAAGCACCTCAGAGATAATCTAACTTGGGTGAAAGAAGAAAAAAACTGTTTTACTCTAAAAACTTATTTTTGTGTTTTTCCAAATGGGTTTTCATCCTAGCCCAGTGTGATTCCCCTCAATTCTGAGAGAGCATTCATGGCACAGTGTGACGTCTCTCTAACAGCCAGTGCTGCCCAGCTGGCCATTTGTATAATGGTGACAGCAAAACTCCATGTACTTTGGAGCTTGGCATCGCCTCTAGATTCAGGAAAGGACAGGTGCTAGAAACTGTGAGCAGCACCACTGTCTGGGTCTTTAGGGCAGGTGATACTAGGAACTTCCTCAGAAGCAACCATTTGTTAAAGTGGATCTTTTGAAAGGATCCTTGGTTCTTGAAATTAAAATTTTCACACCTCTATTCTAACTTAGCACTCATTCCTCCTGAGTGCCTGTGGGACGTCACTGCTGCTGGAGGATGGGTATGCTCTGGGGTGGGTGACATTGCGATCACTGGCTCAGTCAAGGCAAAGAATGGGAAAATTTAATATTAGTTGTGAGTGAGAAGAGACCCTGATTAGTGCAAACTGGTAAAAATGCTCAGCTGCTAACCAAAAGTTTGGAGGTTCACATCCACCCAGTAGCACCTTGGAAGAAAGGCCTGGCAATCTGCTTCTGAAAAATCAGCCATTGTGGAGCACAGTTCTACTCTGACACACATATAGTCTCTGTGAGTCAGAGCTGACTGGATGGCAACTGGCCGTGAGTGAGAATTGGTAGGGAACTGGTAGGCAAAGGATTTGGAAAGCCCCTTTCTTAAGAGCCATTATGTCTACTAGACCTAACTTTATTTCCATACCTTTTCCCTAATACAGAATAATTATTTCTTATCTGGGTGTGTGTTGGGTGGTAGTGCTAAGTGTTTCTCTGTCTAATCAGATGTTGTCTATGCCCCGAGACTCCAAGGCCCTGGGCTTTAGAAAGTCAAAAGCCTTTTTTTCTGTTCTTGTTGGAACATCTCTTCTGTGAGACAGTGGACACTGCAAAATCCTACTTCCTGAAAAGGTGTATGGGGGTAACAGCAAAGACCATGAGGGAGAAACATCTATTACTAGTTGAAAACATAACCCCCCTGCATTTGTAAGAGCTCAGCAGAGAATGAGTGCTGCTACCCTAGCTAAGCAGACTGAACGATGAGAGACTGCATCCTAGGGGATTTCCTTTGAATCTTTGGAGTACATACTCAGAAATATTTTCTTGCTACAGGACAGCTTAATTCTGTACCCAAATTATCATAGAACATTAGAGCTTGATAGGAACTCAGATTATCTGTGCGGGACATTTTCTCTCCTCCTTGGTCCATTTTAGTGCCTTCTCCATGCTGAGTTCTGGGAGGCTAACCTCTATGGGCTCATTGCTGAACTTTCTTGCCCTCTGGTTTCTGTTTGGATGTGGTCAATGGAGACACCCCCAAGAGATTAGAGGGTAGGAAGAGAGAGAAATTGGAGTGTTTATTCCCTGGCTTCTCCCTCCTGGTGCTGCAGGTTGTAGTGGTGTATTTTGCTACTGAAGGCCACAGCCCTGTCAGGCAACCCCCTCCCACACTCACAGCCCCTGTTAGGCAGTTCCTGCTCATACTACAGTCTCTGTTAGGGGGCCCATCTCACATCCACAGCTCCCATGAGCGGTTCCCTCCCATGTCCACAGCCCCTGTCAGGTACCTCTCTCCCATGTCCACAGCCCCTATCAGGTATTTCCCTCTCATGTCTACAGCTCTTGTCAGGTACCCTCCTCCCACATTCACATTCACCTCTCCAGGTTCAGCCCCTCAGGCCTGGGGTGTGCTTCATGATCCCTCGGTGGCTTTCCTTAACCCTGTCCACACCTTGTAAAGAGTTCCTTCATTAAATATTCCCATTGAGTGTGTCATCTCTTTCCTTTTGAGACCCTGAAATGATACATTACCTAATCTAATATCTTCATTTTTCAGGCGAGGAAATTGAGGCACAGAGAGCCCTAGTGGATTTTCTAGTGATGCCTCTTTCTTCCTCTTCTCCTCAGCCATGACATGGCACTGGAATGCTTGGACTGGTAATTAGGAAACCTCTGCCGCTATTGTCCATTCTGCCCTAATGTGATAGTACCTTTCCAGCAGACCTCCGGTCATTAAAAACTGTGTCCTTAAAAAGATAGTTTAATAGGAGAAAAAGTAGTTAGGGATAAGAGACTCCTCTGGGAGGATGCCATCCCATGGGGGCATGGCTGAGCTAGCAGGAAGACAGAAAGTGCCTTCTTCCTCCAGGATGAAAGCACCCATGCCAGGGTTTGGCTAGAGAAATGTGGGCTGAATGCGCCCCCACCCCTTCTGAGTCCAGTGCTTTTGCACACCCATCCCCCCATTCTAACTTATTGTGAAGCCAGTGTTTCTGGCCATGCCTCTAACCATGTGAGAAGTGAGTGTATGCATATGAGAGTGTGAGAGAGAGACAGAGTATTTGCATTTTTCTTTTATTAACCTTCCTGAATTCTCTGAGGAGTCTTTTTTGACCTCTTGTATTTTGTTAATTCTAAGACACATGTATTTTTATCACATTTTAATAATCTGATCCAGGATGTGTTATATAACGTCTCATATATAGTGTCTTCTATTGCAATTGTTTAGGTGGTAGTTGTACTATAGCTACATTGCCTGTGCATGTGTGAACTTGGTAGTTATTCCTGGTTGTATGACAGGATGACTACAACCCCTCAATATTCCAGTCAGAAACCTATTTGATCACCACCTGAGAAAGGAATATGAATCCTTTAGGTATTGACTAAAACCTTCTGCTGATAATTCGTCATGAGATATTCTTGCCAACACAAAAACTTGTAGAAAGATATCAGCAGCTTGGAAGAAAGTCCCAAAGATAACACCTGAGCACTCTTTTAAGAAATACCACACGGCTAAAGCTCTTGGTGGCATAGAGGACAACGTTGTGTGGAAAAATAGCCAATGAGTTCTGCTTCAAAAAGTGATTCACAAGGGCTGGGTTCTGAATGTGACTACCTAAACCAGTATAAATCAGAATACCTAACCTGTTTATTTCATTTATATTTTCATATTTTTCTTTTTTATTGATACAACAAAAATTCATGTCTAAAGTCTAATAGAGATCGTTCAGCGAATGTAAAATAAAAATTCTAAGCTGTACAGAGCATTGTGTCATGATTTAATTGGCAGCATTTTTTCTGCTTGGTATATAAAATAACATTTCCTACAATTAATGCCATTAATACAATGAAATATGGCATTGGAGTAGAAAGTCTGTTAAATAATTAGTATGAATCCAAGGATGGGTTGGAAAGCTAAGGACTGAGGAATGGGCTTATCAATTGATTTACTCAATAAATATCTACTAAGTGTCTACTGTGAGATCAGTGGTGGACTAGGCAATTAGGATACAATTATGAACAAAACAGACATAATTCTTAAGTTTACAGAGGAGACGAGATATTGAATAAGTAGTTCCATGTATGATGTTACAAAAGAAAAAGTTCAGGCTGTTTTGGGAGTACAAACAGGGTTTCTTAAGATGGCCAAGGGGGGAGGAGGGCCTGACAGAGGAAGTGACACTTAAGTGGAGACTGGAAAGACAAGTAGATGTTGGCCATGTGAGTGGGGGAGGGGAAGAGATAGTCTGGAAGAGGGAACCAAAAAAACAAAAACAAAAAAACCCCAAATCCATTGCCTCCAAATAGATTCCAACTCATAGGGACCCTAGAAGATAGAGTACAACTGCCCCATAGAGTTTCCAAGGCTGCAATCTTTACATCCTATGTAGCAGCTGGTGGGCTTGAACTGCAGACCTTTCAGTGAGCAACTGAGCACTTTAGCCATTGTGTCACCAGGGCTTCATGGAAGAGGAAACAGTGTGTATTAAAGCTGAGAGGTGGGAAGGAGTGATGAAAGAAGGCGGTCCAGTGTCCTGGGAGCTCAGGGAGCAGGAGAGGAATGCTGGACAAGGCTAAAGAAGTAGGTAGGCAGGTATGAGATGCAGAAGGGCCTTGTAAATCATGTCAAAGAGCTTGGGCTTTATCCCAAGTGCAAGAGGAAGCCATGAAAGAGGTTTCAGGAGCAGAGTGCTGTGCTCAGATTTTATATTTATCACTCTGGTTGTTGTCCAAAGATGGAGTGCAGCAGTCAGGGCAGGTGAAGGGAGCATGGTAGCAGTCATTCTGATTTAACTAGAGTGATGGCAGCTGGGATGTGCAGAGGTATCAAATGATGCAAGGGGGTCCTGGAGCAAGTAATAGTCCGCATCACTGATGCATTCCTTAGACATGATTTCCCTAGTTCCTGATAACCTAAGACAATAACTTTCTAATTTTTGACAGGGTGACCTCTTCTGACTTGAGCCTGAAGTTTGCTTTGAGCGATCTGCCACCAGGTAACCACAGAACATGTTTTGCTCACATTTTTAAACCACTTGTTTCTTCCAAGACTCTATAAGACCTGAACTCAGCATCTTATTTAATTCTCACAATAACCCTATGAGTTAGGTGTTGTTTTGTTCCCATTTTATAGGTGAGGAAATTGAGGCACAGGGACGTTAGGCAACTTGACCAAGGTGCTACAAATATAAATGGCAGAGCCAAGGCTCAAACTCAAGCTTAACGGATACTAAAGCCCGTATAGAATAAACTGTATAAACATCAGGATTGTGGACCTGGATATGGAGAGAAATAGACAGATTCTAGAAGTATTTACGATGTAAAACTGATACAACTCAGGGACTAATTGTATAGGAGAGAAGATGACATAAAGGCAAGAGTTAAGGATGGCATTCATGTTTCTGGCTTGAACACTTGGGTGGGTGGTGGCACCAGTAACTGAGAGAAAAAACTGGGGGAGGAGCAGGTTTGGGGGTAATGAGTTAAATTTTGTACTTGCTAAGTTTGAGATGAGTCCTGGTGGCACAGTGGTTAAAGTGATCAACTGCTAACTGAAAGGTTAGCTGTTTGAAACCACCAGTGCCTCCTCAGGAGAAAGATGTGGCAGTCTGCTTCCGTAGAGATTTACAGCCTTGGAAACCCTATGGGGTCACTATGAGTTGGAATCTACTGTATGGCAGTGGGTAAGTCTGAGGTACTTGTGAGATGATAAGGTGTCAAGAACCTCCTTTAACATTTTTGTAATGTAGGTCTGCTGGCAATGAATTCTCTGAGCTTTTGTTCCTTTGAAAAAGCCTTTATTTTGCCCTCGTTAAAACAATATATAAATATTGTTGATGAGTAAGGGATTTTGGGTAGATGATTGCTTGCTTGTTTTTTTTTTTTTTTTTTTTGTCCTGAATGGTTCTGATGAGAAGTATGTTGTCATTCCTAGCTTGTTCTCTATGTGGTATTTCTTTATTCTCTGTCTACCTGCAAGATTTTCTTTTGTCTTTAGTTTTCAGCAGTTTGACCATGTCTAGGTGTATTTTTGGTTTTGTTTTGTGTTTACCTATTTGAGACTCTCTGCGCTTCTTGAATCTGTGTGTTGATGTCATTCATTAAGGTTGAAGAATTCTCAACCATCATATTTTCAAACATGTCTTCTGCATCACTTTTTCTCTCATTCTTCTGGTGCTCTAATTATATGCACTTTAAACCCAGAAAAACCCAAACCTACTGCTGTCGAGTCAATTCTAACTCATGGTGACCCCATGTGTTACAGAGTAGAACTGCTCCATGGGGTTTTCTTGGATATAATTTTTACAGGAGCAGATCTCCAGGCCTTTCTTTCATGGTGCCAGCAGGTGGGTTTAAACCGCCAACCCTTATGGTAGTAACCAAGAGCAAACCGTTTGTACCGCCTAAGGATCACGTGCTTATTAGATGGTTTCATATTGCTGTACAGCTATTGAATGCTCTTTTCTCTTTTAAAATTTTAGTGTGGATAATTTCTGTTAACCTATCTTTAAGTTTACTGATTCTTAACTGTATCCTGTCTCCTGATCAGTGTATCAAAGGAACTCTTTACTTCCGAATGGTATTTTTTTTATTTTTGACTCTTTTGTACAGTTTCCATCCCTCCGCTGAAATTCTCTCTCTGTTCCTGCATTTTATCCGTCTTTTCAACAAGAGTCTTTAACATATTAATCATAGTTATTTTAAAGTTGCTGTCAGACTGTTCCAATATTTGGGTCATCTATCCGTCTAGCTCTGTTGATTGTTTTATCTTGACAATGGGTTTTTTTTTTTTCTTACATTTTTTGCATGCCTCATAATTTTATAACTGAATGTCAGACATTGTTTGTAGCACAGCAATAGATAGTAAAGTAAATAGTATTTCTACCCAGAAATGGGCACACCTCTTTTTCTGTAAAGCTGTTGATGTGAGGGGTTAAGTCAATCTTCTTAGTAGTTAACAAGATTAGGAGGTTTGGGTACAGCTGAATTTGTGACTGTACAGTTACCTTCAAGGATTTCATTTTACTTGGATCCACAATCAACAGCCATGGAAGCAGCAGTCAAGAAATCAAAAGATGCATTGCATTGGGCAAATCTGCTGCAAAGGACCTCTTCAAAGTGTTAAAGAGCAAAGATGTCACCCTGAAGACTCAGGTGCGCCTGACCCCCCCAAAAAAGTATTTTCAATTGCATCATATGCATGTGAAAGCTGGACAATGAATAAGGAAGACCGAAGAAGACTTGACGTCTTTGAATTGTGGTGTTGGCGAAGAATATTGAATATACCATGGACTGCCGAAAGAATGAACAAATCTGTCTTGGAAGAAGTGTGGCCAGAATGCTCCTTAGAGGCGAGGATGGCGAGACTGCATCTTACATACTTTGGACATGTTGTCAGGAGGGATCAATCACTGGAGAAGGACATCATGCTTGGCAGAGTACAGGGTCAGCGGAAAAGAGGAAGACAATCAACAAGGTGGATGAACACAGTGGCTGCAAAAGTGAGCTCAAGCATAACAACGATTGTAAGGATGGCACAGGACCGGGCGGTGTTTCATTCTGTTGTGCATAGGGTCGCTTTGAGTTGGAACCAACTCGACAGCACCTAACAACAATAACAACAACAGTTACCTTCAGTGCACAAGACTCTGAAATTTTTTTTTTAGCAACGGATTGTAGTTACCTTGTGCTTAGTGTGGCCTGCAGCACTAGAGTATTTTTCTGTGTCTAAGCTCCATCCTCAGCTTTTAACTAATACTCAAGACCCTCCACAGAGGGGCTCACTTTCTATGTTTTTGTTCCTCTCTCAGCAGGAGACTGTGCTTGCTCATTACTCAGTGCAAAGCTGTGGTGGTGGTGGGGGGCGAGGGGGTTCTATTAGACGCTGTGTGTCTGGGCCTCGGGATGGAGCTCCGTCAGTGTTCCCCGCCTGTTCACGGCAGCCACTCTCTGCCTTGTATCTGTGGGATGTCTTGGGTAGGAGAGAGTTTCCTGCCCCTCACCCAGTGGTAGCTGACCTTTTCCTCGTATCAGTACAGGACGCTGGGCCTGAGAGTTTGCCCCTGCCTCTGGGAAGACAACTTTTGCTTTTACCCCTTGCCAAGAATCAGTGGATTTTTGCTTGGACCTTGGGAATGAGAGGGTTTTCTCATTTCTCATCCCTGTGGTTTAAGGCTTTGCTTGATATGAAACAAAGGTCTGAGAAGTGGATGCGGTTTCTTGCCTGGGCCCTACTAAAGGGAGCACGCTGCTGACTACAGCCCCACTAAAGGGAGCACGCTGCTGACTACAGCCCCACTAAAGGGAGCACGCTGCTGACTACAGCCCCACTAAAGGGAGCACGCTGCTGACTACAGCCCCGCCTTAATATTTCTTATGAACACCCATTGGAGACCCGTGGAAAAAAGCTTGGGAGAGAATTTGGACTCATCTTACATTTCTGGAGCTTCCAGGGATTCTATACTCTCAAGCTAGCCCATACCTGCCCTGTAAGAATTCATTAAAATTTTAGCTGTCTTCTTCTTATCCACTTTTATGGCAGCCACCTCTTCCTATTGTGCTCTGCCAAAGGTGGCACCACTTGTGTGTCTCATCGTTTCTCCCTGGAGGCGCGTGTCAGTGTGTAAATTAGTTCACCTGGTTGCCTTGTGATCTCAGCTCTCTGATGGACTCAACACAAGTTAAGTTTTTTTTTTTTTTTTTTTACAAATATGCAAGTATTTTATTTTTTGTCATTTTTTTATTGTGGTAAATATATATGTAACAAAATGTTTGACATTTCAAAAATCTTCACATCTACAGTTTAGTGACATTAATTATGTTCACTGTGTTGTTCAATCATGATCCATCCCCAGATTTTACTATTACCCTTAACAGAAGATCAGGGTCCCCTAAACACTGAGGCCTCTTTCCCCCTTCCTCTCATCCACCCCGGTAACCACTGATAAACTCTATATACATGCCTGTTCTAGATATTTCATATAAGTGGGGCCATACAATGGTTGTCCCTTAGTGACTGACTTATTTCATTCAGCATAATGCTTTCATGGTTCATATGAGTTATAATTTTGTAGATCCTGCAGCTTTTTCTTATTGTTAGGATGGGAGTGATAATCTCTTGTATCTTTCTTTATCTTAAGCGGAAGCTTTTTATATGTCTGTGTCGCAGCTTTTTAAGAGTCAATGGTATTAAAGGGAAATATTGGTTGTTAAATAAAAATGGCAGTCGGAAATGAATGAGAGCCACATAGAAAGAAGGCAATAAAACCACAATTCAAAACCTAATAGGAAAACCAAGAGGAGTTTAATTTTATCTTTCTCTTGGGTTGACAGTATTTGGCATTCCTCCTTTTTCCTTCTCAAAAATATATGCCTACAGTGGCAGGAATAACACAATAGAACAGCTTTACAGAATAACGGCAGGTTTGGGGTCAGGGAAAGAAGAAGACTTGCTTCTTCCTGCCATAATTGCCTTGTGAGAAGGAGATGAGAAAGGGAGACTAGTAAAAAAAAGACCAGAGGGAGACAATAGAACAAGCATTTGGAGAAAATTTGTGACTTCCCAGAGAAGTAATAAAATTAAAGCTCTCTAAAGAACAGTCATGCCTGGGTGGTGCAAACAGTTAATGTGCTTGTGCTAACTGAAAGTTTGGAGGTTTGAGTATACCCGGAAGTGCCTAGGAAGAAAGTCCTGGCAATCTACTTCGAAAAACCAACTATTGAAAACCCTGTGGAGTGAAGTTCTACTCTCACACACATGGGGTCGCCATGAGTAGGACTTGACTGGACAGCAACGGTTTTGTTTTGTTTTTTAAGAAGAACAATAGATGTCTTTGGGGGCTGAGGCCCACATCACCCTAATTCCCAACAAATCTTGGTGAATTCCCAGCCATCCCAGGAACAGTCACCTCAGCTCTCAGCTTGGATATCTTTAACCATCTGCATCCTGACCGCTCTGACATGGTCCGGGGACACGGAGAATCTCCATCACTTGGAAGCTTGTTAGGAATGCAAAATCACAGGACCTACCTCAGACCTGATGAATCTGAATCCACATTTTACCAAGACCCCCAGGTGACTCATGTGCACATGAATGTTTGAGAAGCACTGTTTTACATAGTCACCATTTCTATTTTTTTTTTATTTTCAACTGTGCTTTTAATAATGAAATTAAAATCCTTCAAAGTCAAAATATTGTGAATGTATCCTTATTTTAATGATAAACAGGTTAAAAGAGCACAAAATTAAGGCATTTGAATGCGTTTTCTAGTTAAATTATCAATTTAATTGTACAATTATCATTGAAATGCATATCTAACGCTCTTTATTTTCAGTTTCCCCTTTGAGCTCTGTGTTTCTAACACTGAAAAAGCTTGACTCTTTCTTGTGGCAGGAATTTGCCATTGCTTCCTCCTTTGAAAGGATTTCTTAGATCTATGAAGCCTGCCTTCTACACACAGTTCCTCCCTCCTCTCCACCTTTGTTTCAGCTCAAGAAACGGGTTCCGGCATGAAGCTGCTATTGATGCTTCAAAGCCTAGCCAATGGGATACTAACAAGAACCCATTCTTCTGCCAAGGTTCTTGCCAAGAACACTCAGCTTTTTTGTTGTTGTTGTTGAAAATGTGCACAGTAAAATATACACCAACAATTTCTACATGTACAGTTCAATGACATTAACTACATTCTTCAAGCTGTGCAACTATTCTTACCCTCCTTTTTCGAATTGTTCTTCCCTCATTAACATGAGCTCATTGCCCCTAAGCTTCCTATCTAACCTTTCAAGTTGCTGTTGTCAATTCGACCCCATGTAGATAGTTCTTTAAAAGATCGCAATGCTCAAGCAGACATTCTTTACTGATTAAACTAAACTTTCCTTTGGTTTATTTTTTTTAAATTCTTTGTTTAGTATAAAGTATTATAATGAAATGTGCGAAGACCTAGAGTTAGAAAACCAAAAGATAGAACATGCTCAGCATTTCTCAAGCTGAAAGAACTGAAGAGAAAATTCAAGTCTCGAGTTGCAATATTGAAGGATTCTATGGGGAAAATGTTGAACGACGTAGGAAGCATCAGAAGAAGATGGAAAGAATATACAAAGTTACCATACCAGAAAGAATTGGTCACTGTTCAGCCATTTCAGGAGGTGGTATATGATCAAGAACCAATGGTACTGAAGGAAGAAGTCCAAGCTTCACTGAAGGCGCTGGCGGAAAACAAGGCTCCAAGAATTGACAGAATACAATTGAGATGTTTCAACAAACAGATGCAATGCTGCACATACTCACTCATCTATGCCAAGGAATTTGGAAAACAGCTATGCAGCCAACTGACTAGAAAAGATCCATATTGTGCCAATTCCAAAGAAAGGTGATCCAACAGAATGCAGAAATTATTAAACAATATCGTTACTATCACACACAAGTAAAACGTTGCTCAAGATCACTTAAAAACAGTTGCAGCTGTACATTTACAGGAAACTGCTAGAAATTCAAGCTGGATTCAGAGGAGGATATGGAACGAGGAATATCATTGCTGATGTCAGATAGATCCTGGCTGAAAGCAGAGAATACCAGAAATATGTTTACCTGTGTTTTTTTGACTATGCAAAGCTTTTAAGTGTGTAGATCATAACAAATTATGGATAACTTGGTGAAAAATGGGAGTTCCAGAATGCTTAATTGTGCTTGTGGGGAACCTATACATAGATCAAAAGGCAGTTGTTCAAATAGGACAAGGGGACACTGTGTGTTTTAAACTTAGAAAAGGTGTTCATCAGGGTTGTATCCTTCCACCATGCTTATTCAATTTGTATACTATGAAAATAATCCAAGAAACTACACTATATGAAAAAGAATGCAGAATCAGGATTGGAGGAAGACTCATTAAGAACCTGTGATATGCAAATGACACAACCTTCCTTGCTGAAAGTAAACAGGACTTGAAGCACTTATTGATGAGGATCAAAGACTACAGCTATCAGTATGGATTATACCTCAACATAAAGAAAACAAAAATCCTCACAACTGGACAAATAGGCAATATCATGATAAATGGAGAAAATATTGACGTTACCAAGAATTTCATTTTATTTGGATCCACAATCAATGCCCAGGGAAGCAGCAGTCAAGAAATCAAAGGACACAAAGGGCAAATCTGCTGCAAAAGACCTCTTTAAAGTATTCGAAAGCAAATATGTCACTTTAAGGACTAAGGTTCACCTGACCTGAGCCGCGGTGTTTTCAATCACCTCGTGTGCATGCAAAAGCTGGACGATGAATAAGGAAGACCAAAGAAGAATTGATGCCTTTGAATTATGGTGTTGGTGAAGAATATTGAATATACCATTGACTGCCAGAAGAACGAACAAATCTATTTTGGAAGAAGTACAGCCAGAATGCTCCTTAGAAACAAGGATTGTGAGCCTTCGTCTCACATACTTTGGACAGGTTATCAGAAGGGGCCAGTTCCTGGAGAAAGACATCATGCTTGGATGTCCTTCAATAAGATGGATTGACGCAGTGGCTGCAACAATGGGCTCAAGCATAACAAAAATTGTGAGGATGGTGCAAGACTGGGGAGTTCTGTTGTACATGGGATCGCTAAGAATTGCGAAACTAACTTGATGGTACCTAACAGCAACATTCTTTCATTTAAGGTGGACTTCAGGGGATATTTTTGGTTTAAGGTTTAAAGACTATCTCAGGGCAATAGTTTTGGGAGTTTATCCAGCCTCAATGGCCCCAGAAAGTCTGAATTCCATGAAAAATTGAAATTTTGTTCTGCATTTTAGCTAATTTTGATCAGGATTTTTCTGTGGAGTCTTTGATCAAAGTGTTCAGTAATGGTAGCCAGGCACCATCCAGTTCTTCTGGTCTCATAGCAGAGGAGACAGTTGTTCATGGAGGCACTGAGGCACACATTCCATTTCCTCCTCCTATTCTTGACTCTCCTTCTTCCTCTGCAAGAACCCTCAGCTTTTTAATCATCCAAACTTTGAGTATGTATGATACAATGATAGGGGTGTGTTGTCAGAATTCTAATCTTGAAAATGTTAATTTGGATTTGAACTATCATCCTTCTGGTTTGCAGCCAAGTGCTTAACTACTATGCCACCTACACCTATACCTTTATCAGTCTACTTATATCTATAGATATGTCTGCAACTAGAAATAAAATACAAATAGATATAGACAGATACAGATATATATGTGCATGTATATAGATAATATTTTGTTATTTTTTGTATTATTATATATTGTTACAATTGTGTTATGTTGTTACTTTATATATTTTTCTCAAATCTTGCTGTCAATACCTTGTAGTACAGATGGTAATCTGTTAAGGGAGTTGAGGAAGGGAGAATTCACATATGTGGAAGTTGTGAAGCCCTCAAAAAGGCGGTGGCATGTGAGCTGTTTACACAATTTGAAGAGTGGGCAGAGTTGGTCCAGGTAGAGAGGAGAGGTGCTTCAGGGAGAATAAACAGCATTGGCCACAGGCGATAGACTTCCCAATGCTTCAGAAGCTTCTGACATGATTAGGCCTCCCTACATTGCCTCAGATGAAGCAAGCAAACAAATAGGCCAATGCCCATGTTTGGGCAGCATGTCCTGTAATTACAGGTCCTGCTACTTCCCTGACCAGAAGGCGGTTTGATGCCAGCACCTTTGCTGTGCAGCAGGCCCTGGCTCCTCTTTATTGCTTTTCATCCTTGGCACCTGCTATGATGCTCATTTGTATACTCATAATAAACAACCTGTTCCCTATCCAAGGCCCAGCCCAGAATTTTGAGTTGACATCTAATTGTCATCGCTGATTGCTCTGCTGACAGTGCTTTGTGGCTATTTTGGTTTTTCTGGAGAGTTCCTTAATTAGAGGAAATGACATTGTGTGCCGTCCAATCAGCCTCTTGTCAGATATTATTACATTTGTAAGAGAATCAGGAGACATTTGTGTTTGTTCCTGCTGAGCTGGCATGAGGCTGCCAGGCCTGCAGTGCAGTCTGCTTAACAGAACAGTGCCCCCCGCCAGCTCTGAGACAGGGTTGCTGCTGGCTTAGGGAAGAGCAGTCGACATTCACAGTGTGGGCCCAAAGCCTCCCGCACTCCACCAGGGGCTTCTGTTCAGGCAATGGCATTCCACTGAAACTTTATACCTCCCAGTCTCCATTGCCCTGATAGAATGCTGACTTTCTGCTCCCTGAAATATTTCAGGATTCTTTTGATATTTGCCTTTCTGGCTGACATGGAAAGACCACTCATTTTTCCCTGGGAGAAACATATATAAGGTCTGACAACGGCTATTTGGTGAAGTTTTGAAGGTGGTTTCCGATGCAGTAAAGAGAGATCTCATGATACTGCTTTAACAAGAAGAATGATCTTAAATTAGGAAATAATTCTGAATTATAAAGTAGATTCAAAGAGTTTTGCAACTCTCAAGTCCACAGAATAACTTTCACCAGCTGTTTTTTAAGCAGAAGTCCCTTCTGAGGGTACTTTATTGTGTATTTTATTTTTGAATAGCTGTACTTATGTGCACATAAAATATGTGTGAAATTTGTAAAAAAATCAGTTTTTTTCCCAAATGGGTATAGATCCTTCTTTTCTAATTGCTTGTTTCTGGCATTAATTCATTGCAATAAGGATTTATTGAGCCTGTTGGGGTGCCTCAGGCTTAACAAAGCAGAGTGAGACACAGTCCCTACCCTGAAGGAACTTACATTCTAATTGGGAAGTTAATGTTCGCCAGTAGTCATTTCTTCATGTCTTCTTCAAAGGCATCTATGCAGTTATGTGGTGCCTTAGTTTCCCAGGGCTGTTGTAAAAAAAAAAAAAAATAGCACAATGTGGGTAGCTTTAAAGAACAGAAACTTTTTAATTCCTGGTTCTGGAGGCTAGGAGTTCAAATATAGGACATTGGCAGGACCATGCTCTCTCTATACTCTCTAGGGCAAGATCCTTCTTTGTCTCTTCCAGTTTATTTTAGCCCTGGGCTTTTCTTGGCATTCCTTAGCTTGTAGGTGTGTCTTCACATGGTGCCGTATCCCTGTCCCTGTGTCAGTTTTCCTCTTTTATAAGACACCATTCAGAAGGGGTTAGGACCCACCTGACTCCTGAATGACCTCATAAACTTATCTGATCATATCTCCAAACAAGGTCACATTCACTGGTACATGGGTTAGGACTGCAGCATATTTTTGGGGGGGATACAATTCAATCCATAACATGTGGTTTTTCTCCTGGAGTGCTCAGTGTTGGAGCAGAGAATACAGAATGAAGATTCATCCAGGGTTGGGAAGACAAGAGTACAAGGATATTGAGGGTTCTGTGGCGATCAGAGCCCTGGTGCTGCAGTGGTTAAATATTCGGCTGCAAAGGTCAGCAGTTCAAATCCATCAGCTGCTCCTTGGAAACTATGTGGGGAAGTTCTACTCTGTCCTATACGGCCATTATGAGTTGGAATTGACTTGACAACAATGGGTTTTTTATAGATTGGAGCCCTGGTGGTGCAGTGGTTAAGAGGTTGGCTGCTAACCAAAAGGTTGGCAGCTCAAATTCATCAGCCATTCCTTGGAAACTGTATGGGGCAGTTCTACTCTGTCCTATAGGGTCACTATAAGTTGGAATCTACTGGACAGCAGTGGGTTATAGAGATTGGGCACAGAAGAAAGTGAGGCTAAGAGGTGTGATTCTGGGGAGGGGTCATAAAGATGGATTAAGTGGTGGACATGGTGGATGGGTGGAAGCCAAGGGAAAGGAGGACTCTATGAGATCAAAGAAGAAATGTTGAATGGGTAAGGGGCAAGAGAAATAGAACAAAATGCTACTTGACTGTTCTCTGAAGTCTGTCTTGTCTCCTCAACTAAAGAGTAAAACAGGGTCAGACATTACATTTCTTTTGTATTTCCTTCAGCTCCTGGCTTCAACGTGATGCTCATATAATGTGCTTCCTAAATATTTCCTGAAGAAACCCAGCTCATCCATGGGATTCGTGAAGACCATTTATTTCCAATTATCAAATCCCTTTCACTTATATGTAAATGACTGAGATGTTCATTGGTTGGTTCATGTATATGGTGACCTCTGAAGTGATTCCTGATATAATACATGGTGGTCTACACAAACATACATACACACGTGCAAGAATAAAGAAGAGCAATCTACAGCATCTGATATTTATTCATTATAGTCAAGTGAAGGGAAATCATTGTCACTAGGACTTTGGAGAGTCTCACCTGCTGAACATGATTTTGTCTTGCCAGTAAAGATGGAAACGCTGCTCCTTTCTATTGGCCAATAGCTTTCCTTTCAATCTTCACGGATTTTCAGGCTATGGGCATCTGAAGGCCCAAGTAAGCAACTTAAACTTCTTTCTGACCTTATTACTGTTCTGCTCAGCATTCAACTTTTTCTACATGTTTATATTTAACTGATGGAATACTCATGAAGGACTTCTACAGTTGAAGTCACAGCAAAAACTAGAGAATAAAATTTTAATTTTAGAATAGAAGCTAAAACTTTATGATGTTATAATCCCTATGTATTCTCATATATTTTATAATTAACTTGCACAGCAATGAACTATGAGTTCTTTGAGACATCATCTTGGGTACCCTAGTGCTGGCCCAGTGCCAGTAGACGTTTACAGTGACTCTGCCCCTGAAATGAATGTGTCACACATCCAGTTCAAACATGCCATCAGAGTCTGCAATAAATGCATATTTTCTTAGGTAACATCTTAAAAGTCCTGACATGGTACCCCAGACACAGCTGACTTGTCCAGAATCATGCCATTACCATGGCATCCAAAGAGAGCACTTAGAAACTCATTGACTTCTTCAGACAGAGCGAAAGATGGAAAACTGCTCTTACAGAACATTTTCTACCTTAGAGGCTGAGAATAGAAATGATATTTATCTGAAACAGCAAATCTGATTTTCAGAACTTCTCTTGAGCCTAATCATTTATAAGCTATTTGCTGAAAATTGCTCACCGGTTTATATGCTCTGTACTGACATGTAGCAGCTTTGCTTTCATCTCTAATTTGGAAGCTTCTTTTTACTTGCATTTGAGTAAAAGGGAGATGTGACCGACTCTGGCTAAAAAATCCCGTTCAATTTCAGAGAAGAGTTGAAGAAACTGAGCTCTCCTGTTTATTCAGAGAGTGAGCAAAAATAGGTTTATCACTAAGAAAATGGCGGCCCCCTTTCCTTACAGGAGGCCTCTCGCCTCTGACACAGTTCTTTGATGTTAATCTAATTCTCATTAATTGCTAACTCCAAAGCAACAGAACTAAGATCTTTGAAAGGATTGCTTTCCATAAAATCTTATTGTCTGAAATTTTTGCTTAATGGAAAGGCCACTGAACCATCAGCTCTTTGCTTTAAAGTTTGTAGACAGGGACTGTTTAAGTCATTAATTTATATTGCTTGACATTTGTGTAACACTTTACTGTGTTCAAAGCGCTATTACATCCATTGTTACTTGAGCTACTTAGCAAACCCTTGTAAGGCAGAGAGATATTTTTTTTCATCCCCCCTTCCCCCCCTTTTTTTTAATAAGAAGATTGAGGATCAGAAAGATTATGCTTCATTCAAAACCACCAGCTACCAGAAAGCAAACCCTGAACGAGTACCTACTTTTCCTGCTCCTAATTCAAACTCAATTTTCTCAGTTGCAATGCCCAAAAAGTATTTTTTGCAGTGTGAAGATTGTAAGGGGAAGACCTGTAACTTGTTTGACAGTTACCTGCTTACTTGCCTGTCTCCCCAGTTGTACTTTAAAGTCTTCAAAGGTAGATATTATTTTATTCCTTGTTGGATCCCCAGTGCATGGCATAGTACCTGGCACATAGTAGGTGCTCAATAAACATTTTTGATAATAAATGAGTAATAATAATGATGATATTTTCACTTCTGGCTATTCCCCTTGTACACATGGTACAGTACAATGGATCACTTTTATATGGCCTTTCTTGCCATGGTCTTGCAACTCCCACCACATGGTTGGGTGGGACTATGCATATAAGGTTCTTGTGGCCCACCAAGGGGATTGGACCACTTGCTAATAATTAAAATAAGGTGCATGGTACCCTTATGGGGGTGTCACCACACAAATAAGGTGTATGGAACCCTAACGAGGGAATTGGTTAGTTTTGCTATCCCACTAGGCTTAAAATGAGCCATCCCAGGGCAGAAAAGGGGAATCTCACTACCACTAAGAAGAAGATAGAGTAATAGGGTATATCCTTTGGACCTGGGTCCGTGTACTGAGAACCTCCTAGACCCAGGAGACAGAGCTGTAACACTGGAGACAGCACAAGATGGTGAGAAATGGCAGCAAGCATGACGGAGAATTGGCACCAGCAGAACCAAGAGACTGGTGTGAGACGGCACAGTGGGCTTCCTGGCCCACAGAGTGAGGCAGTTACAGTGGGTGTGCTGACCCATACAGTGGGAGAGCTGAGTGGCGTTCGGCAGGTGGCTTCCTGGAGGAGTGGGGTACCTTTAGGCACTGGTCAGCAGAGCTAAAGAACTTTGTTACATTTGCTTGAGCAGGGCAGAGGCTGGGCCAAGCCAAGAGGCCGAGAGTCAGAGAGAGGTTTGCCTGTAGGCACAGCTGAGAAGAGGCTGTCCTGATTGAAGAACTGTATCCCGAGTCGCCCCTGATCCTGGATTGTAACCTGTTACTTCCCTAATAAACCCCATAATCCTGAGTGTTGTCTGTGAATTCTGTGTAGCCATTGCAAAGAATTATCACACCCAGCAGAGAAGTACAAAGGGCCATGGAATGGGCGGCTGGTGTCAGGACTGGTAAAAAGGTTAGAGAGAGGAGGTATGTCTGACCTCCATCTCATAGGAATCAGCCTTAAGCTGTTGATCTTGATTCTCTTTCCCCCTTCTGAAGTTAGAGGATGTCAGACACTCCTACCACACCATTTATACACGTGCCAATGGCATAAAAATGTTGAATATGAAGATTATGTTTAAAATAAGTAAAGATATGGCAGAGTGGGGGAAGCAGAGGTTGCCAATCAATCCAAAGTCCTGGGTTGAGAACACTGAACTGAAGTTGTAGAAAACCACAGAAAAATTACGTTAAGCTCCTACCTTCAGGGAGCTGAAGGTTCAGTTCAAGAAACAGGATGCCCACCAGGAGGAGGAAAATCACTACTAAACATCCTCTTTGGTTGGCCATGTCCTATTAGAAGCTCAAAGATTAAAAAAAAAAAAAAAGGGCACACACTGCAAAAAACCCTCAATTGCAGGAGGAGGAGGTGGAAGAGATCTACTGTCATTTTCTTTGTGTGGTTCTATAATTACCTGTACCTTTTTGAGTGTTTTTATACAAAAAACTAAATTCAGTGACTGGTCAAGGGGTGAATCATTCTAATTAACTGGAATAGAAGATGAACTTCGACAAAGCTTCAATTAGCTCTTTTCTTTAAATAGTTCAAGTACTTGTGCTTTAATTTAGCATCAGTAAACAACTGTTTATACCTTATCTCAACCAGAGCTAATATTTTCCATGTCCTTTAGGGTCTTGTTTTTCAAAGTTCAATCCTTAAACTTCCTGCTTGAGTATCAACTGCTGAAATTCTGATTCAGAGAGCCTGGTGCAGGGTCTGGAAATCTGTTATTTTTTAAAGTTAACTTTTTAATTTTGGAATAAGTTTATATTTACAGAAAAGTTCCAAAGGTAGTACAGAAAGCTCCTATATACCCTTCACCCAGCTTCCCCAAATGTTAACATCTTAAATAACCATATATTTGTTGAAATTAAGTAGTTAACATCAGTATGATATTACTAACTAAACTACAGACTTTATTTAGGTTTTTCGGCTGATGTCCTTTTTTTCTGCCCCCAGGTTCAATCCAAGATAACACATTGTACTCAGTTGCCATGTCTCCTTAGTCTCCTGGGATCTATGATACTTCCTTAATCTCTCCTCGAATTTGCACTTTAACACACTCTCCAGGTGGTTCTCAGGCACTAGAAGACCCATTGCCCTTCTAAACCTCGGACAGATCGTAGCACCCTTCACTGACCTACAAGTGCTAAGAAGGATATCGGGAGGGGGTGGACTTCCATTATCCAAGAGTTAGTTTGTGCTCTTAATTCCAAATAATCCTCGTATCAATCAGGGACCCAGCAGGAAAAGAAAGGTACACTCAGGAAATTCTGAAAAGCATTTCTCAAAAGCACTGTTTACAGGGAAATCCACCCAGAGGCCCCTCAGAAGAAAGCCCTGATGATCTACAACTGAAAAATCCGCCATGGAAAACCCTGAGGAGTACAGTTCTACTTTGACTCACATAAGGTCAACATGAGTCAGAATTGATATGATGGCAACTGTTTTTAGGCAGGGCTAAGGGAACAAAGGAAACCCTGGTGGTGTAGTGGCTAACCAAGAGGTCGGCAGTTCGAATCCACCAGGTGCTCCTTGGAAACTCTATGGGGCAGTTCTACTCTGTCCTATAGGGTCGCTATGAGTTGGAATCGACTCGACGGCAGTGGGTTTGGTTTTTTTTGGTTTTGGTAAGGGAACAAATAAGGGATGTTAAGGCAATCAGGAACAATTACCAGTGAAAAGTGTTTACTCTCTTTTGGAAGGCCAAGAACAGTAGGGGCCTCCCAGTGGAGTAGCCCGAGATGTATAGAACTAGCCACTATCAGAACCACAGGGCTTTGAAGTACAGAGAAGATGGAGGAAGACATACCCTAATCTTTATCTTCTCTATCATTCATCTCTGGCTGGTGCCTTTCCATTGTTGTTGTTAGATGCTGTTGAGTTGGTTCCGACTCATAGCGACCCTATGCATAATAGAACAAAACACTGCCCAGTCCTGAGGCATGCTTACAATTGTTGTTATGCTTGAGCTCATTGTTCCAGCCACTGTGTCAGTCCACCTCTTTGAGGGTCTTCCTATTTTCCTCTGACCCTGTACTCTGCCAAGCATGATGTCCTTCTCCAGGAACTGATCCCTTCTGACAACATGCCCAAAGTATGTAAGACAGAGTCTCACCGTCCTTGCTTCTAAGGTGCATTCTGGTTGTACTTCTTCTAGGACAGATTTGTTCATTCTTTTGGCAGTCCATGGTATATTCAATATTCTTCGCCAACACCACAATTCAAAGGCGTCAATTCTTCTTTGGTCTTCCTTATTCATTGTCCAGTTTCACATGCATATGATGTAATTGAAAATACCATGGCTTGGGTCAGGAGCACCTTAGTCTTCAGGGTGACATCTTTGCTCTTCAACACTTTAAAGAGGTCCTTTGCAGCAGATTTGCCCAATGCAATGCGTCTTTTGATTTCTTGACTGCTATTTCCATGGCTGTTGATTGTGGATCCAAGTAAAATGAAATCCTTGACAACTTCAATCTTTTCTCCGTTTGTCATGATGTTGCTCATTGGTCCAGTTGTGAGGATTGTTGTTTTCTTTATGTTGAGGTGTAATCCATACTAAAGGCTGTGGTCTTTGATCTTCATCAGTCAGTGCTTCAAGTCCTTTTCACTGTCAGCAAGAAAGGTTGTGTCATCTGCATAAGGCAGGTTGTTAATGATTCTTCCTCCAACCCTGATGCCTTGTTCTCCTTCATATCGTCCAGCTTCTCGTATTATTTGCTTAGCATACAGATTGAATAGGTATGGTGAAAGAATACAACCCTGACGCACACCTTTCCTGGCTTTAAACCAATCAGTATCCCCTTGTTCTGTCCAAACAGCTGCCTCTTGATCTATGTAAAGGTTCCTCAAGAGCACAATTAAGTATTCTGGAATTCCCATTCTTCACAGTGGTATCCATAATTTGTTATGATCCACACAGTCGAATGCCTTTGCATAGTCAATAAAACACAGGTAAACATCCTTCTGATATTCTCTGCTTTTAGCCAGGATCCATCTGACATCAGCAATGGTATCCCTGGTTCCACGTCCTCTTCTGAAACCGGCCTGAATTTCTGGCAGTTCCCTGTCAATATACTGCTGCAGCCATTTTTGAGTGATCGTCAGCAAAATTTTGCTTGCGTGTGATACTAGTAATATCGTTCTATAATTTCCACTTTCAACTGGATCACCTTTCTTGGGAATAGGCATAAACATGGATCTCTTCCAGTCAGTTGGCCAGGAAGCTGTCTTCCATATTTCTTGGCATAGACAAGTGAGCACCTCCAGTGCTGCATCTGTTTGTTGAAACATCTCAATTGATATTCCATCAATTCCTGAAGCCTTGTTTTTCAGCAGTGCCTTCAGAACAGCTTGGACTTCTTCCTTCAGTACCATCGGTTCCTGATCATATTCCACCTCTTGAAATGGTTGAACATTGACTAATTCTTTTTGGTATAATGGCTCTGTGTATGCCTTCCATCTTCTTTTGATGCTTCCTGCATCGTTTAATATTTTCCCCATAGGATCCTTCACTATTGCAACTCGAGGCTTGAATTTTTTTTCTTTAGTTCTTTCAGCTTGAGAAATGCCGAGTGTGTTCTTCTCTTTTGGTTTTCCATCTCCAGCTCTTTGCACATGTTGTTATAATACTTCGCTTTGTTTTCTCGAGACACCCTTTGAAATCTTCTGTTCACTTCTTTTACTTCATCAAGTCTTCCTTTTGCTTTAGCTGCTCAACATTCTAGAGTAAGTTTCAGAGTCTCCTCTGACATCCGTCTTGGTCTTTTCGTTCTTTCCTGCCTTTTCAATGACCTTTTTCTTTCTTCATGTATGATGTCCTTCGACAACTCGCCTGGTCCTTGGTCACTAGTGTTCAATGCATCAAATCTATTCTTTAGATGGTCTTTAAATTCAGGTGGGATGTACTCAAGGTACTCAAGGTCAGTATGACAAACTGACAGACACGTTGGGGGCCTTTCCATTGGTGGAACCTAACTCATAGCCAGAGAGCAAGGCACAGTCGCTGGGCACAGCAGAGGGAGGGAAGAGTGGAGAATAGATCAGGGTGATGGGGTAAGGTGAGAATCACCAGTACTATGTTAAAGCAAAAATGCAGAAGAGATAGCCTGACTAGTCCAATGTGCCCGGGCTGAAATGAATGCTCTCCTTATTATTTATAATAGCTACTATTTTTTTTTTTTTATGTTGTTAGGGTTCCATACCTTAATAAAAGAAGAGGTTACAATAAAAACATGACATTTGGTCTAGGAAATTGTACAATTTATCAACTCGTTAAAACAAATATCCTCTTGGTGGTTAATGATATAAGCAAAACAGGAGCCTCCAGCTAAATAAATATCCAGACCGGAAAAAAAATTAAAAAAGTAAGTGCCATCCCATATATTGTTACAGAATTGTTAGCAGATTTTAAGAGTGACATATACTGCTTTGTAACATATGTCTAAAACAGTGCTTTTATTTATTTTTTTGGCTCTCATTTAGGAGAAGACTCACGGTTACTGTGTCTGCAGTGTAGTGAATTTAAATTCTGGACCCCCAGGTGGGGAGGAAGATTCCGAAAATGTTCCTTATCTTTTTGTAATTGCAAATGAATAACAACTAGAATAGAATAGAGCTCATCTTTCATAAGCATCCATGCAACTTCTGGGGAAATTACTTAGTCTTTAGAACTGGGCTTTCCTAGGGCTTAACCAGTGGGATTTTTGTTTATCTGTGTGTTGTTGTTGTTTTTTGGATAGTAGGGTGAGTGGGTAAGATTTTTTTTTTCTTATTTCAAAAAAGGAGAAGTTAGAAAGGAGGAATATTAGCTATATTCTGTGGTTTTCTTCATTAAAAACATTAGGTTTGCCAAAACAGAAGACCTGGTAAAGGTTTGTTTTGCTCATGTATATTTTTCATAGATAGGGCCTTCTTTTGTGTTTGCCTGTCATCCTCAGCCAGAAAGGAGAACTTTTATATTAATTTTGAAGAGAAGTTGCATTGGAATCTTGGCAGGAAACATGGAAACAGGATTTACCTTGGAGGGTTTGAATGAAGAGTGTCATGAAGGGATTGCTACAGAATGGACAGAGTTAGGAGAACAAACAAGAAGTGGTCCAGCAGCCAGCAATTATTTAGCAGCAGCGGGAAGCCATTGCCATCTGGGCTGAAGGGCCAAGGGGTGGAAATAGTGGAGTCCAAGGAGGGTTATAATCATGGAGGAAGGATCACTGGGTGAAGGCCATAGCTCTGAAGGGACATACTATTGGCAGACACTCTGCAGTGAAACAGGGAGGGAGTAGGGAAAATAGAACCCATCTCTCTCTTCCAACCCTCTTTTCTTGCACAGGTGCCTCCCATTAGACAAACCCAACAGGAAGCTAGAGGGCAAGAGGGTGGAGGTGATTGTAGAGGCAGAGAGAGGTGAAGTATGGTTGGGGGTGGTTTTAGAGGAGGGTGGTGCGGAATAACCTGCAAAATGGTCCATTGCTATTGAGCTTCCAAAATTATTATTGTGACATTTGGTTTGGGAAAATGCAAAGTAGATGTATTAAATTGATGAACAAATCCATTTTCTTTAGAGCTGGTTTTATTGTTTTAAAATGACTTACTGTGGAAACCCTGGTGGGTAGTGGTTAAGAGCTACGGCTGCTAACCAAAAGGTTGGCAGTTTGAATCCACCAGGCGCTCCTTGGAAACCCTACGTGGCAGTTCTACTCTGGCCTATAGGGTTGCTATGAGTTGAAATCAACTCGACGGCCATGGGTGTTCCACTAGACTCTTCTGAAATTTTGGTCCTGATAGGCAGCTTTTCTGAAATTTCTAAGCCTCACCATGTGATGAGAAAAGTGCTGAGCTTTAACAGAATGTAGAGCTTGAATTTGACCTCCAGGCGCCCTGGGGGAGGGGACCCAGCACAGCTTGTGTTATTGTTTGTTGCCCCCACCGGCATTTGCAGAGTTAAAAATGGCCATCCTAGCCTGTATGCTTTTATTGTCCTAATGGGTTGTTTCTGTTGGAGCTAAATGTAATTACTAAATAATCATTTCCAGTTGTTCATTGATTATTTGTGCATGAATTATTTAATGAAAATAGACCCAGATGACCAAGTGGTGGTGAAAAGGCCTGTTTCTGGGAAAAAAACATTCACTCTAGCCCATATCCCTGGTTGGAGATTATTTGAAAACAAAAGCAAAGCAACAAAACAACCTTAAATGCTTCTGGCAGCAGCTTCTACCAGACCTGGCCTCGGGTGGTTTAAGAACTTCTGCCGCGAGGCCCAGAGAAATGGGGCAGAAGGTAGGCCAGTCCCAGCAGTTTCAGTGCAGGGACCCGACGTGTTTCCTTTAGCTGAGGTTTTTAGCGAGTGACAAAACAGCAGTGCCCAGAACTTCACATTCCTGGGAAAAGAAATGCGCGTTCAATTTTATTTTTCCTGGTGGAATCTCTCTCTGAAATACTTTACATTAAACCTTTAAATATGATGCCCTGAATGCTTATCAGCCTCCTAGTTGCTGTGGTATTTTCATCTTATTTAGTCCTTGAAATAAATCTCTCTCTCTGTAAATGTATTTACTAAATACCTATAAAATAAAATATAACATATGTGTATATATAAACCAAAAAACCGAACCCGTTGCTGTTGAGTCGATTCCAACTCATAGCTACTCGATAGGACAGGGTGGAACTGCCCCATAGGGTTTCCAAGGAGCAGCTGATATATTCGAACTGCCAACCTTTTGCTTAACAGCTGAATGCTTAACCACTGCACCACCAGGGCTCCGTGTGTGTGTGTGTGTGTGTGTGTGTATATACGCACATATATATTTCGGCAGAGGCAGAGCCTACATTTCACCATCGGAGCTGGTGGCTGGGATGTGGGTTTAGGACCTGGGTTTAGTTAGTCAGATGCACATGGTTAAGATTTAATCCTTGGATCCAAGGAGTCAAGGACTGTGAAACTTTCTGTCTCAGAGGGGAAACAGGGCTGCAGTGATATCAGCAAGAACTTTATAGTGAAACTTTGGCTTGCCCCAGAGGTCAATGACTATAGTATCACGTTGTTTTAATAAATAGTCACATAATAAAATACAGCAATAAAGACTATAAAAATACAGCTCTAATGCTATAAATTAATATATAATACTATAAAAATAAATAATCACATAGAAATAAAATATTGTAGTATTCAGAGAAATAGAAATTCTGTGTTAACTGCCCTGGGTATGATTCTCTTTGACTCACTTGCTTGATGGCTTCCTATTCAGTACCCTGCTCACTTACATACACTTGATCCTACATTTCTTTCTGGCTCCTGTGCATCCTAAGTAATAACAACTCGTAAGTATTGAGACTTACCATGTATTTTACCTCATTCATGTAATCCTCACAGAATCTCTATGAGGTAGATATTAAGAACCCCATTTAATATAAACTAATTACTGAACTGCCGCCATCTATTTATTTGTGTGATTCCCCTACCAGGATGCCCAAGGATGCCTTGAGTGGCTATGTTTTATTTATGGCCAGCACCTGGCACAGTGCCTGGCTCATAGACAGAAATCAGTAGACTTTGCTAAATAAATAAATGAACCATGCTCAGATATCATTCTTTTAAGGAACAGTATCTTTTAAATCTTTAATAATCTGACCTTTAAAAAAAATCTGCTTCACATCACCCTTCCGCTTGATAACACTAAGGCTATCACCTAACACTTTTTGAGCACTTACTATGTGCCAGTCACAGAGTTAAATGTTTTGCATACGCTACCTACTTTAATTCTTATGGAGCCCTGGTGGCATAGTGGTTAAGAGCTTGGCTACTAGCCAAAAGGTCGGCAGTTAGTATCTACCCGCTGCTCCTTGGAAACCGCATGGAGCAGTTCTACTCTGTCTTATACAGTCGCTATGAGTTGGAGTCAACTCAATGGCAAAGGTTAATTCTTACAGCAGTTTTGTGTGGGCAGTATTATTATTCTCACCTCACAGAGGAGGAAGCCGAAGTTGAGAGATGTTAAGTAACAAGGTCATGGAGCCAGAAAATGGCAAAAGTTGTATTGAACCAAGGTCTTGCTTCTCTCTACTTCTAAGTTCTTCATTGCTGTTTTGTAAATTATTTTGCCCCCCTTTGCATGTTTCCATCATTGGGACTTACTGGTTTAAAATTGTATCTTCACCCAGTATTGCCCGTTGGACAGAGATAGCCCAAAAAGCTGAGGACTGAAACTCCTGATCTTCCTCAGGAAGCAATGGAGCTTCCTTCAGGTTGCCTGGCACATCAAATCATCAGCCAATTAGCAGATGTATTTGTTTTGACATTTCTGTTACCAATCTACTGGCTTATTTCCCTAATGGCAGCCCTTTCTGGGAGCTGTAGGCACAGAAAGGTCTTTGTTAACTCTGGATAAGCAATGGATGGCCTTTGTTAGTTTTGGATGTGGCCATCCAGTTCTTTGCAGCATCAGGAACGAGGTGGTGGCAGCAGGTAATGAGACGTGCACTGCATGTTCTGAAAATGAAGGGAATAATTTATCTCCTTTTTTCTTCTTTAGAACAAGCTTATGTCTTAATTTTATTAATTGATTCACTGAATCTAAGAATGACCTGGTCCCTTTAGTCCTGTGTTTGTCCCTGCCATCGCTGGCAGGTTGTATAGCCAGTGAGAGCCTGAGCTATAGAGTTTGGCCACCCTGGGTCTAATCTTGATTCCTTCCTTATCTTGAGGAAATTATTTAAACTTTCTGTGCCTTGGTTTCTTGGTTTCTAAAATGTGGGTAATAGCAGTACGTACCTCATAGGGTTATTCTGAAGATTAAACAAGAAAATCCTTGGACATTGCTTTGCACATTACCTAGTTTCTATTAAGAACTCAGTAAATGATAAGAGTAGCAAACATCAGGTGAGCACTTTCTCTGTGCTAGGTCTGTGCACTGCCCAGGTCCTGGAGGTGCCTCCTGCGTGGACGACAATGTGAATGTCACCCCCAGAGTTGTACAGCGCAGTGGTCCTGTGCCAGAAACTGCTTTAAATGCTTTTAATCCTCACAACCATTCATTATTACTCCCATTTACAGTTTAGGCACAAAGGTGTTAATTACCTTACCCAAATTTAGCAAGTTGGTAAGTGGCAAGGCTGGGATGTGGTCCGTTAGTGTTTTTATGGTGTGGAACAGCATGGTTGACCACTTTCTTGTCAATCACAAAACTGAAGGAGCTCGTCTTAATCATGTGATTTTCTTTAACAATCCATAACACACTGGTCATCCTTATATATTTTAATGTTTCTTAAAAAAAAAAAAAAATTTTTTTTTTTTCTTAGAAGGAGTTTATTTTGCAGCCTCTAAAGATAATACGTATAATTTTGGCTTAATAATACAAACTCAGTAATTCACTTGACCTTGGTAAAAAGATTACATTTTAGTCAGAACATATACATCTTTACCTATCTGAATTCAACTATATTTGATTAGGGCAGAAGGAGGGAGGGAATAAGCAAGAGAGAACAAGCCATTTGAATAGTCCCAACAATTCCCTCCGCCCTCCTACTTAATGAGTATGCACCCTGCAGCCAGTGCAGGGCAGGTCACCATCCCACGCCCTTTGCTCAGATAGCCCCAGTTCTCATGGCATTTCCATAGTATGAGCATCTTGCTACGTGGAGTGTAATACTAGTTATAATAATGTACTCTTCATACAACATGGCTTGTAAATGAAGCCAGATACTTCAGCTGATGCTCAGCCAAAGAAACGGAGTTCTCTCCAGTGCCAGAATAAAAACTAATTGTGCCAGAATTATTGACAAGTGTTGTGGGAAGTCTTCAATGAAACACCTTTGTGAGGCATTTTGCAAGGGACTGACTTCTTCAAGAGACAGTTATAGGTTTTGATAAGTGAGTGATCAGGAGGAGCATAGCAAGGGTTTTAATCATATTGACTGCATCTTCTGAGATGGCTCTGGTTCCTTAATGGCTCTGGCTTTGGCCATTGTCATTGGGTGCTGTTGACTTGATTTTGACTCGCAGTGAGCTCATGTTACAGAGTAGAACTGTTCCATAGGATTTTCTAGGCTGTAAACTGTTATGGGAGCAGATTGCCAGGTCTTTCTTCCATAGAGCCACTGGATGGATTTGAACCAGCAACCTTTCAAATGCTTAACCATTGTGTCACCTGGATCCTCTTACCATAAAAACCAAAAACCAAACCTGTTGCCATCGAGTCAATTCCAACTCATAGCAACCCTATAGGATAGAGTAGAACTGCCCTACAGGGTTTCCGAGGAGCGCCTAGTGGATTCGAACTGCCAGCCTTTTGGTTTGCAGCTGTAGCTCTTAACCACTATGCCACCAGGGTTTCCCCTCTTATCCTATAAAAAGTACCCACAGATTTGTTCCATTATCCTCTGTTTTCTTCTGTTCTCTACGTGAATCCTCCCTCTTTGTCTAGCTCCTTTGCATTTGATGATTTGCTGAATTCTTTATTCCTCTGTCTCCTCAGGGTCCTGCCTTGCCTCTCTCTGTTGGCATCAGAAATTTTTGCCTCTCTTGGCCCTCCCTGCATTTCCTTGGCTGCCCTCTACCTAGGGGAGAGCTAAGGCACCTATGAAGAAAATATGAGTTAGTACTATTTATGTTGAGTAGGTAATTTTTGCAAACTCCTGCATGTTTCAAAATTAGTTTTTTTTTCCCCTCCTGAGGTTCTATTGGGTGGCCAAAATAAGATCTTTTTAAGTTTTTTGTTTCAGTGGGATTACAATGAAAGAGCCCTGGTAACACAGTGGTTAACATGCTTGGCTACTAACTGAAAGGCAGGCAATCCAAACCCACCAGCCACTCAGCAGGAGAAAGATGTGGCAGTCTGCTTCTGTAAAGATTATAGCCTTGGAAGCTCTATGGGGCAGTTTTACGCTGTCTGTTAGGGTCTCTATGTGTTGGAATCGACTTAGTGGAAATGGGTAGGGATTACAGTGGAGATGGCTCAGTGCTGAATCCCTTTCTTCTCAAATCCCTGTTCTGTGTGTACGTATCAGCCTCATGGGAGCAAGTGGCACTTGCTGTGTTTCCATAAGAGTTAAAGAATAATTTATAGCAGTTAGATAGAGACAATACACTTTCTCAAATCATAGAGATAATTTATAGTGGTTGTAATAATGCTGTGTCAATGTGTAGTTTCTCTCCTGCTACACTGAGGCTACTCAGGGCACCATTGGCATTAGAGGAGATGAATTGTTTATATAAAAATGGGATGTTGTCTATACAATGCCAGTCAAAAGAATATGATTCAGTGTGCCCTCTACTACCCTTAAAAAAATAACAAAATATGTCATCCTTTCTACTTAAAACCAAAATAACTTCTTCCTACCACTGCCATTCACAGAGCTAAATTAAAACCAAGGCAAGATGGAGGGAGAGACTATTTTTGTCTGGAACAGGGATAATCAAAATGGCAAGACCAGCAGTTGATATGAGGGCCTGTGTGGTAGTGGGCAGTCAGGGATTTTAGTTCATCTGCTATTTGCTGAGGGGAGTTTGTTCCATGAGTTACTTTCATAATGCCTGTGATTGAAATGGTAGTTGGAGGCTGTGTTTAGGATAATGTTACTTGTCCTAATGCCATGACAGTCTGACAATAGACAATGTGGCTTAGGAACGAGAATGCAGAATCTGAATTGGAGCTATTGCTTATTAAATTTTTTCCCATGATTTATTTGAATCCATTAGGATTGGATTAAATTAGAATGCTATCACCTCCTCCCTGACTTCTTCAAAGCTGGGTTACTTGTACCTATATTCCTTCTCCCAAGGCATTCATCATACTTTGTGAGAACTACATGTTCTGTGCATCTTTTGAAAGTTGGGACTGTGACCAAATTAGTCCCCAAAATGGTGTCTGGTACATAGTTGGTGCTCAGTATACACTTACAGAATGAATGAATGAATAGTGTTAAGATGTTATGCTTCTCTGCTTTTCCTATAAGTTACCTAAAAGACCAAGGCTAATTCTATAGGTTATGTGGCAGGGATCCTGCAGGCTTTCAACAAAAACATTGTTCCCGGTATTCTACTTACTGTTCTAGGCATGCTGGGAGTGTTATTTAAAGGAATGTGTTATGAACTGCCTTACTAACCCTCTGAATCCACTTCAGAGAATGTGAAATTTCAAAAGCTTCAAAACAAGGAGAATAAGTACAAAACCTTTTTCTTGCTATTCCTGTGATAGAACTAAAGAAGTTAAGGGACCAGATCTGAGGTGTGATGGATAGCTTTTATATGGCCTTTCTAGCCATAGTCTTGTACTCCCACTAAAAGATTGAGTGGGACTATGCAGATAAGGTGCTTGTGGTCCATGAAGTGGATTGGACGGGTTGCTAATAATACCAGTAAGGCGCATGGCACTCTTGTGGGGGTAGAACCATGCAAATAAGGTGTTTGGAACCCTAACAAGGCGTTGGTCAGTTCTGTCAACCTGATAGGCTTAAAATGAGCTATCCCAGAGGCAGAAAGAGAGGGACCTCACTACCACCAAGAAGAAGAGACAGGAGCGGAGTGTATCGTTTGGAACTAGAATCCCTGTGCTGAGAACCCCCTATACCCAGGAGACAGAGAAAGAGCTGTAATACCGGAGACAGTGCAAAATACGGGAAGTGGAGGCAGAGAAATGGTGGCAGCAGAACTAGGAGGCCAGTGCAAGATGGTACAGTGGGCTTCCCAGCCCACAGAGTGAGGCAGCTATAGTGGGCATGCTGACTCATGGGGTGAGAATGCTGAGCGCCTTCAGACAGGAGGCTTCCTGGTGGAGTGAGGTACCTCTGAGCACTTGTTGGTGGAGCTAGGCTTGCTGACCCATAGAGCGAGAGAGAGCTGAACGCCTTTGGGCTGAGGCTTACTGGAGGAGTGTGGTGTCTCAAGCAGGGGAGAGGCTTGGCTGAGAGGCTGATGGCCAGAGAGGCTGCCTGTGTGCATAGCTGAGAAGAGACAGCCCTGACCAAAGAGCTGTATCCTGAGTCATTCCTGATCCCAAGTTGTAACCTGTTACTTCCCTAATAAACCCCATAACTGTGAATTATCAAACCCAGCAGAGAAGTAGAGTGCCATGGGAGGGATGGCTGGTATCCGAATTGGTGACAAAGGTTGGAGAGTGGAGGTATGTCTGACCTCCCCTTCAGAGCAATCAGCCTTGGGGTGTTGACCCTGATAATGATTCTCCTCCTGCCTTGTGAAGTTAGATGAGGAGGCCTGATACCCCCCACACCACCGTTTTTACAAGGTCTCTAAAGTGCAGCGAAGAACTGCAGAAACTCAAAAGTCTAGACAGATGAGGGTTAATCTCATAAAGTCATTTCGTTGAAGGAAAATAAAGGAGATTTGAAAGCCAGGAGAAGCAAGTGTGTTACCCTGAAAATTGTCAGCAAATAGGGATATAGCCTACAATTTTAAGGCCAATAATATTTTCTGTGTCCTTAAAGCTGAATGTGGACAGCTCCAGGATTAGAGTCAGCATGCTGAGTTTGTATAAATTAACATTTATCATAATATTTTTTCAAGTTGCAACATTATCATTTTAAATAAAGTCTTATCAACCATGCTTTAATTTGGTTGATTGGTTGGTTGATCCTCCTCCCCTGCCTTTTTTTTTTTTTTTACTATTATAAGCAATGGTACCATAAACATCTTATTGAATACAGAGTTTTTTTTTTCTTCTTCTTCTTTAAGATGAGTCATTAAAGCATCAGAGAGGATAAACATTTTCATATCTCTGGATACCTACTTCCAAAATATTTTCAAAGGGCTATAGTGAATACATCTAGGGAATATTTTAGCTCATTTTGAAAGCTGTGTACATGTTCTGCTCAGTGACATTTGCCACTTCATGATAATCTGTTCTTGGTACAAATCTGAAACTGTGTGCTTCAAATTGCTCCCTTTCGCTAACTTACTGTGCAACTCACATAAAAGCTAGGTTCCCATGAGGTTCATTCCAAGTACAGCATCATGGTCAAGGAAACAATGCCCAACAATAAAAGTAAGAAAAAAAATTCATTCCAATCTTTATTGTATCTCTCAAAGAACATTCAGTGGAAATTCTCAGAACTCCCTTTCCTCTCCTTTTCAATTCTATCACAAGCTGCCGTTGCTTGAAGACTTTCCCCTCTTCACATTGCTATCTCAATTCTAAATGACTTCTCTATTCCCTTTCTGCTGACACACGCTGTCCAGCTCCTGCATCCAGCCATCTTCCCAAAAGCCCACACACCCTGCACGTGTGACCCCTCTTGCTGCACAGAACCTCCCCTGGAAGGTATAGTCTGAATAACCTGTGATGGATTTTCTCAGCCCCAGACTCAGACATCACACAACAAGAGAAAACCCTGGTGCCGTCCCGACAAGCAAAAGTGTACCCTCCTTAGACGTAGGAGGAAGACTGTGCATAGTCACATATTAATAATTTTGTCCCTCTTACAGATAATAATAACAGCTAACACCTAGTAAGTGCTTACTACAGGCAAGGCACTGTTCTAAGTACTTTAATTACTTGTATTGTCATCGAACCCTCATAACAACCTTATGAATTAGCCAATATTATTAACTCTGTGTTTTAGATGAAGGAACTAAACTACAAAGTGTTTTAAGTAATTTTTCCAGTGTTGCACAGTAGGTGACAGAGCTGGAATTTTGACAAGGTGGTCTGGCTGTAGATTCTGGGTTCTTAACCACTGTACTACACTACCTCAATTCCTGTCTTTATATATCAATACAAATTAATGTATCAATTAATATAATATATAATTAGCTACATAATTACTATATCTTAATTATATATATATTTCAAATTTTCCTTACTTTTATAAAGATGTGGAGCAAGAACCTGAAAACAGAGTGTCTTTTTTTTTCAATTATTACTTTAATTAAAAATCACTTGGGAACTTTATGCTACTATCTGCCTCAGCCTACCTGTCTGATCTTATTGATCTAGGTCATGGAGCTGCTTTTATTACTTGTTGTTTTGAGAAAGGCCTGTTTGACAAGGTCAGTGGAAAGATGCAATTCATCTCAGGATTTCAAATATGAATCTAGTCTAGAAGGATTTGCTAGTATGCTGGCAGGGAGTGATTACAGAGGCTCTTAAAGAAAAGGGTTGGTAATTTAGGTTGCTTTTTATCAATTTCTCCAATAAATGCACACATCCTGCCTGTGTTCTGGGTTTGGTTTTAATGCATCAGCTTTGGTCTTTTATTATTTTTTTTTCTTTTGGATATGCTAATTACTTGGTCTGATTCATTGTTTGCAGCCCAGGGATAGCGTGCGATGCAGTGCTCAGATATGAAGCCCCTTTCTCCTTTGAAAAAATTGCTTGCAAGTTAGATACATAAACACATCTTTCTCATTTAGGGAAAAAAATGCAAATTTTTTATTTTGCTTGAGAAGAAAATGCCTAGTAATTTAGGTCACTCTTCACAGTAAAAAGTGACTTTAAAAACATCACTCAAATATTCATTTTGAAACATTGCCTCTATGTGCTTTTTAAAGAGGAGTGCTTACTGAGAAAAGTCAACAGTCCTCCAGTTTTTTTTGTTTGTTTGTTTTCTCTAGTGGAAAGAACATTAGAACAGGAGTCAGGATACCCAAGGCTGAGACCTATTTCTGCTGGTAACCAGCTGCTGTGAGGCCTACTGTTTAACTACTTTGTATTTTATATCTTCATCTGCAAAATGAAGGTTTGCTCTAAATAACTTCTGCATCTTTCTTCATACATAATAAGCACGAGATTTATTTCTGTGCTAGGTAACCTTTAAGATCCCATTCTGTGATGCTATGATTCGGGAGATCCCTCGTCATATCTACTGCTACCCATCTGCTTGTCAGTTTGTCGTACTGTGGTGGCTTGCGTGTTGCTGTGATGCTGGGAGCTGTGCTACCTGTATTTCAAATACCAGATGGTCACCCATGATGGACAGGTTTCAGCAGACCTTTTAGACTAAGACAGACTGGGAAGAATGACATGGTGATCTTCTAAAAATTAGCCAATGAAAACCTTATAGATCACAACAGAACATTGACTTACTCACCTGCTTTGGACACATCATCAGGAGGGTTCACTTGCTGGAGAAAGACATCATGTTTGGCGAAGTAGAGGGCCAACAAGGGTGTGGGAGACCCTTGGTTAGATGGATTGGAACACAAAAATGAATAAGATATGGTCCTGCCTTACAAGGACCTCTAACTAGTTATAGAGAACAGGCAAACATGCTTCAATATCAAATGAGCACTAAGGATTATGAATGTTGTAAGAGTTCAAATGGAGAGAAGGATTACTATCGACTGTAATGGTCAGGGAGTATTTAAAAAAAAATTGAGATTAGGTTTGAACATAGTTTGGAAACATGGTTGATTGAAAAACAGACATAGGTAAGGAGCTATCACATGGCATGAACCAAAGCTTGGAGGCAGGAATGGCCAAGGCAGGTTGAGAAATATAGTTTGATATTTAAGGTGAAGCCATAGTACCTTAAAAGATGGCCAAAGAAAGATAGATTTAATATAGTCAATAGAAAGAGTTGCCATGCAAACTAGAACTAGGGAGCGACATGATGACAGGTGAATTTCAGGAACTTCACCTGGCAAGTGTGTGCAGGATAGTTTCGATGGGAAAGAGCTTCTGAATCTCCAGAGCTTCAACTCTCACCCCTTGAATGTTATTGAATGGGTGTTTTTGGAATTTTATCTGCTGGTCCTTCTAGGCAGAAGGGTTGACTATAAATAATCTTGCCAGCTAAAATAAACAGCTTGGGAAGAAAAAGGAAATGTTTGCGGGATCCTAAAGTGAAGGGATAGGACTGGAATGCTCGCTCATGTTTGGCTCTCCCGTCCCAGTGGCAGTAACTTTCATCCTTTTTACTCTTCCAATTTTTCTGCTCTTAAAAATGAGAAAAACGGCAAACTGTAAAAGGTCACAGGTGCTTTTCTTTGTCATATTTAGACTTTCAGGGTTTAAAAAGATATGAAAGCTAATGGATTTGCTTTATCCCTCATTTCTCTGTCCTCTCACTGTGTGAGGGCATACTTAACAGATTCTATTTCTGAGCTACCAATAAGGTTCTGAGTCGAAGCATCTGCTCTGGTTATCTACTGCTGCATAAGAAACCACTGCAAAACCGAGGGGCTTGATTCAACAATCATTTATTTAGCTCACAAGTCTGCGGTCTGGGCAGGGTTGGATGGGAAGGCTCATCTCTACTCCACATGGGCATCAGCTGGGCACCTCCACTCCTAAGATGACTCATTCACATGGCTGCCAAGTTGGCTCTGGCTGTCAGCTGGGATCTCAGTTAGGGGCTCGGTCACCTGAAAATGGGAGGCCCCAGTTCTTCTCCACTTGGGCCTCTCCATGGGCTGCTTGGCTTCCACATGGCATGGTGGCTGCATTTCAAAAGTGAACATCCTGAGAGAGAGAGGCAGGCAGAAGCTGCGTTTTGACCTAAACTTGCAGTTGCCAGCCTCATTTCCACCATATTTTATTCATTAGAAGTGAAGCATCAAAGTCAGCCCATATTCAAGAGAAGGGGAATTTGACTCCACCTTCAGATGAGAGAAGCATCAACGAATTTGCCAATATGTTTGGAAGCCATCGCAGCGTCCATGGAGTTTTTTCTTTTTCTCAGTTCACCATTTCCCTTCCTTTAACTGTAGTTTTAAATGCTCTTAGGAGTGGACCTAGAACAGGAGCTAGGACAGGGCCAGGTAGGCCATGTAGATGCCTGAAGCAAGGTATGTGGACAGTGATGGAAAGGAGAGAATGCTCTTCATCTAAAGCCAGCAGATCCAGCTTCCACAGTCTGGAGCTTATGACTGGATAGAGAAGCAGAAGTAATCATCACCATGGCCCACTAGACTCTTCTGTTGTCATTGTCTGATTAGTCTCATTCATTATTTTTAAGGGCGAGATGGTCAATAATATAATCCTTGATGGATTGGGATATCCTTCATCTTTGAAGCTGTGTTAAATGACAAGTCTCAGTGAGGGGCAGAATGCTGGGTTCAAGAGAGCATGAAACTGACCTTTTTAAGGATATTCTTAACCTCTACTGAAGTAAATAATCTTTGGATAAGCCCTTCAGCTACATAATTCTATAAAATACACATCCTTGACTCTGGTGTTCGGTGTCAGGGTTGACTCAGAGGGCTGGTGCCTATTTGTGATATTTCAGCCCCCAAAGTGTATGGGACTGCCCGAGCTCTCAGCAGCAATGAAAAGTGAGTAGCAGTTGAAGATGCAATCTGAGATGATGGTGGGAACTCCCTGGGTAGAATTGTCTTAGGGGGTCACAGCTTCAATCATAAAATACCAACGCTGTGATCAGCATTCCCTTAACCCTGCTCCTAAGGAAACTTAATCAAGAAAATGTTGCTGTACTCTGTTTTCCTCAAATGGGTTTGCATAGCTGAAGTTACCCTTGATAGCTTCTGGCTTGTCTTTAATTTCAAATACAGGGCAGAGAGGATGTTGTTTGGAGAGTCCTTTAAACCCTTTCCACTGATGGAAAGAATATGCTGCACAGTCTGTTGATCTCCCAGGTTTCTGAAAGATGTTTTTTGAGTCATTTAGAAATAGCTGAACAATTTCCATATTAAATTCCAAGGCCTTTCTTTTCACTTAAGAGCTTCAACATTTATTAGTCAGCTGTCCTGTAGAGCAGGTGTTTACTCTTATTCTTAAAGGCTTAGACCATTTCTTCTATAAATAATATTATTTGATGTCATAATGATATATATTTGTTATGCTGATTCTTATTAAAACTATTTATGTATTTATGTCGTGAAACCATATGCTTGAAGAAGCCTATGTCTTGGAAGTGGAAGCTTGTCCTATTGGATGCAGTGCCTGGGATCATGATATATGATGTTTTAATTAAGTGGAGTTTTTTTTGCATTAAAATCTTTATTTAGAAAGTTAAAGAATTAGAAACAGGGAAGAACTGTACAAGGAACAAGGAGTGAGATGATTTTGTAAATAGTTTATAACCAGTCGGTTTCTTTCCTCTCACCCTATTTTCTAGGTGTTCATGGTTTTTGGAAGGGTGTGTGGATTTGGCATCAGGTAGGGGCATTTGTGAAGAATGATAGATCGAAAATAATGCGACAGGGCCCAGGCAGGAGACAGATGGCATACTCAAGCGGGGCAATCCAGGAGAGTTTAAGGAAAGAACTATTATAAGAGTGTGGGCATGTTAAAGGAAACCAACAAAGGATGAAGAAAATACACAGGGTAGGCATTATTGCCCCTAGGTCTGAAGGGCAAAGAGAGGGAACTGAAGCTACAGAGGGAGCCTTAGATGTGGGAGGGGCCGCTGGCAGGGGCTATGCCTTTCGCAGAGGGAAGCAGCCATCCACCAGGGAGATGACTGGGAGAGTGAACCTTCTAGCCTGTCTTCTCTTTTTTTCTGATCTCTGCTGAGAACTTCCATCGGCAGACCCCAACCAAAAGGCAGAGAGAGGGCAAGAGAGCCCATTGCTGCATTCCATAAAGTTCAGCCTTCTGGGGAGCAGATGTGGGGACGGACAGTGTGGATATGAAGGGGCCAATGGAAAATATCCATCACAACAGATAAACACAATTCTACAGTTTTGGTTCGTTAGTTGTTGTTTCTATAAATACAAGCTTATCAGATGGACCTAGTTACATGATGAATTTAACATGTTTCCCTCTAATAGGATAAGGGCGAAAATTTAAATGGCGTAATTTCTCTCTCAAGAATTTTATGAGTTCAGGGACAATGGGAATTTGAGACTGCATATTTCTGGCTCTCTCCATGCCGTGGAAACCCTGGTGGCATAGCAGTTAAGTGCTATGGCTGCTAACCAAAGGGTCGGCAGTTCGAATCCGCCAGGCGCTCCTCGGAAACTCTATGGGGCGGTTCTACTCTGTCCTGTAGGGTTGCTATGAGTCGGAATCGGCTCGACGGCACTGGGTTTGTTTTTTTTTCTTTTTTTATGCTGTGGCTTGGGGTTGGAGGGGTGGGGTTAGATAGCAGAGGAGGGCTAAGGTATTTGGAACTAACCTTTCCCTAAAGAAAGGGAGATCCTGGTTCCATCCCAGGAGAGAAACTCTTGGCAGAACCCCCCAGAGGTCCAGGGGCTGGGATGAGGAGGAAATATGCGCATCAATCAGGCTGCAACACCCCTCACTACTTGGTGGCAGAGAGATAGAACCTCAGAGGCAGGTGAACCTCTATGATAAATGTGTTCAGAGAGAGAATCATTCGACCTATACCTCAGAAATATTTTTATTTGGTATAATCTGTCCACTTGGGGGGTTAGAACAGTTCCTACCATGGTTTATTTCTCCTTTAAATATGGAATTGTCTATACTCTGCATACCATATGGGGTCACTTAGGCTGCCTTTTAGAACTGAAGCAGCCCCAGATAGAATGGAGAAGTGTGTGTCTATCAACCCTTTACGGTTTCCAATATACGTTAACTTATGTGATATCACTTAACACACATTACATGGAAACAGTACATGGAATTTTCCATGTATTAGAAATCTTACCACCACCCATCTGTCAATTTGTTATACTGTGGTGGCTTGTGTGTTGCATTGTTGCTGGAAGCTATGCCACTGATATTTTAAATACCAGCAGGTTCACACATGATGGACAGGTTTCAGTGGTATTGCCAGCCTAAGACAGACTAGGAGGAAAGGTCTGGTGATTTACTTCCAAAAAGCAGCAAATAGAAAACTTGTGCATCACAATAGAATATTGTGTGATATAGTACTGCGAGATGACACCCCTAGACTGGAAGATACTATACAGTAGACACAACAATGGACTCAATCATACTGATGACCATGAAGATGGTGCAGGACTAGGCAACATTTCTTTCTGTTATACATAGGGTTTCATGAGGCAGAGCCTACTCAATGGTAATTAAAAACAAGAAGAAGCAATCGCAGGAATTTCAAAGGCTATACCATCTTGTAAGAAGCCTGTTTGCATTGTGGCTTTCAACATAAAGTGGATTTGTCCTGTTTCCCATTCAATCTGCTTGAATACCAAAGTACCTAAAGGACTTGGTATAAGGCAAATTCATGGTACCTGTTCAAAAGCAGTGTCTTCGGGTAGATAGTTCCCACCTTCTTAGGCTTTGGAATGGAGCTGGATGCTTCTCCAAAAAACAAGACAATAAACTCTTCTCTGATGGGAATTCATATATATGAAAGGCTGTATTTAGAGAAAGAAATGTTCACATAAAGAGGCTATGGCCCTTGAAGGAGTCGTATTCAGCAAGAGGTAGCCGTGTAAAGGACCAAACAGGCCGAAAAGTTCCTGATGGTCATTCAGTTTGAAAGTCACCTTAATTTGTCATTGGTCTTGAATGCAAATATTCACAGAGGCAACCTCTGTGTGGGAGAATAAATCAGTAGTGTTAATTGCATCTGTTTAATTCAACCATAAGAAAAATTAATCCGCTCATAAGTGGCTGGTTTTCTGGATGGCATTTTCTGCTGCTGAACCATTCCTTTTATGATGGAAGGAAAGGTTATGAAATGTTTTTAATTAACAATTTTCATCTTTTTTTTTTTCCCTTCTTCAAAAATATGCTGTGGAAGAATACTATTTTAATCATAAGAAATATTTAGTGCAATAAAACTAAAATGTAGCTGGGCATAACTAGGAAATGAAAAAATCAGTATCAGACATCTGAAAGAACCCACAGCGTTTCTTGTATGTCTGCCTACAAGAAACTGGACTGAGATCTGCGGTTTTTCAAAGTAGAGACGGAGGGGTTCTGGTAATAAACCAATAGGTTGGATGCTTGCTATGTGCAAGGCACCAGGCTAGTTCGAGACACATAAGATAAGGTTATTGCCCTCAAGGAGCCACAGTCTGATCGCAGAGATAAAATCCATGAAAAATAATTGATATACAAGAATTAAATAACTGTTCAATGGAAATAATGCCACAAACCTGTATATACTTATTTCCCAAATAAATGGTGCAGGTAATAAGTGTTTTATTCAGAAAGGGGAGAAATCATTATGGAAAATCCTGGAGCAACTGGGAGATGGACCTGGAACTGAGTTTTAAAGGATGGGTAGCCCTTGGATAGACTTAGAAGGGCCTTGGGCATTACAAGAGGAAAGCATAAAATAATACGTCTTAAAATGGACAGAGATCTTCATGGTCACAGAATCTCGACAGCACTTGAATACCACCAGTGACTCACTGCCTTCACAGAAACCTGCTCTATTTTTGCACATTAGTCATCACAAAGTCCTTTTGTTTGGTCTTCAGGTGAAATTTACCCCCCTTTAACTTCCAGCCAAATTCTTTCCTTGCAGAGAAATTTGGATCCCTCTGCCATATGCTGGTCCTTAAGTGTTTGAAGAAGGCTATTTTGTGTCCCTGAAGTCTTTTTTTTTCCAGACTTTTGAACTCTTTTTCATCATTTTTCATCATTTCCAGATACTTTGCCACCCCTGTCACTTTTCTCTAAGAATCTTGAGGCCCTAGCTTCCCCAATACATCTTTCTTCTATAAAGCCCCAATTCAGCAGATGATCAGAACCCACAGCATAAAATGCAGACTTATGGTCTACCTGGGTGCTGTAATGTAATTCCCCATTGGGAACCAAAAATGTTTGCACAATGCCCCCTCCCCCACCTGTTTTAAATGCCTCCTCAGCCAGAAGACATGGCATAAGTGTGACGTAATGTCTGATACACCCCTACCTCGATTTTTCCCTGTAAGTGGGTTTGGCTAAGCAAAGCCAAGATTCTTGGCGGGAAAGGGAGATGGCGATGAGTGAAATTCTGTGGATGTGGTTTTCTGAGGGTTTTTTCCTTTGGTGAAGGAGCAAGACCATTGCCTGAGTGCTGTAGGTCATGTGATTTTGTAGCCCTGGCCACTGCATGTAACTTCTGGAGATGCCAAGGCTGACATGGAATTGCCTGGCCTTCCTCCCACTCTGGCCTCAGCCAAGCACTGGACTTGCTCCTTTCGGCTGGCAGGGCACTGCCACCACCACCCCAACTCCTGAGTGTGATCTGCCGAGGGCCCTCAGTGTCCTCAGGCTCTGTTGTGACACTACAGCTATGCTGGTTAAGTTTCTGATTTTCACCAATCCTTGTAGCTAACAGGCTCTTATGTGGCACTTAAGCTGGAAAATAGGTTAGTTGCCAGAAAGATAGATGACCTGTGCCTGCAGAATGCATCCCTAACACTATATAGACTGAATTTCATTCACTTCTCTCGTGCTGTCTTATAACGATTTGAGCTTACAGCATTCTGAAAGGAAAACCTTATCTATAAATTCTGGGAAGAAGAGTAGATTGTAGCTTTTAGCTTCACTGAAAAAACGCAGAATTAGTTCTGGTTTTTATTCTGTGTTATTTTAAAGAAGGTAGCTTGGTTTCTCTCTGCAGAGCCTTTGCCTCACTATGATCTGTCTCATGTTTATTTGTTGCTCCATGAGAGCTACCAGCACCCTATTTTAATTCTCTGCATTGCACTTATCGCTTCCTCATAGATCTCATGTTTACTTCCTAGTTTGTTGTAAGCTGCATGTGAGTAGGAACATTTTCTTTGTTTATGACTCTGTCCCCAGTGTCTGGCCCGTGTTAGACATGCAGTGAATATTTGTGAAATGAATGTTGAATGAAGGCGAAGTCATCCCTGGCGTAAAATGCATTCTCTCCAATCTGTTGCAGTGGGGGTGGATTTATGAGCCTTGTTGGGTTTTAGCAAATAGAGAAAATCTTCCAGAAAATCTTCCAGCTGCCCACTGCCTGATACTTCCCTGGGGTTTTGCTCTCTGAGCATCTCTTGTCTATTTATATGTGGCCTGAACAGGTTGATCAGGCCACATGTAAATATTTCCCTCTCAATCTGTTCATTACTCCTTTTATCTCAATGAACATTTCAAACATATTATTTTCTTTTGAGGGCTTTCTTTTCTTCCTCCCTCTCCTTTGCCTTCCCTTCCTCCTTCTCTACTTTTTTTTCAACAAGTTTAACACCTACTATGTGCCAAGCTCTGTGATAAGTGCTGCAGACATAATGGTAAATATGAATTTACTCTCATGAATGTTAATTAGGGACTACTGTAAAGACCGTGTATACCCTGGTGGTGTAGTGGTTTAGTGCTACAGCTGCTAACCAAGAGGTCAGCAGTTCGAATCCACCAGGTGCTCCTTGGAAACTCTAGAGGGCAGTTCTACTTTGTCCTATAGGGTCACTATGAGTCGGAATCGACTTGACGGCAATGGATTTGGTTTTGGTTTGGTAAAGACCGTGCCCTGCCCCCTCCACACACACACACACACACACACACACACACAATACATGCTTCAGTTGAGGAGTCAACTTTTATTGTAACAAACCGTTATGGTGTAGACAGTGAGTTGTGGAATCAGACAGATTTGTGCTGACATCCCAGGTCATTCATTTATTACCTGGGAGACCTTGGACAGGTAACTTAATCTTGCAAGGCTTCAGCTTCTTCATTTGTAAAATGGGGAGAATAATAGTATTTACCTTACAGAATTCTTGTGAAGATTAAATGAAATACAATTTACATAAAGCACTGAGGACAGGGCCTAATCAAATTGGTAGTGAGGATGAGGATGGTGGTAATAGCAGGCTGCCTGGAATACCTGGGGGCTTTGGAAATGGTTGAACGTTGGTTATGGCACAGATGCTCTTAATTTCCTGTCACTTGGTTAAAGGATGATAGAGATTGCTTAAGTTGACAAAGGGGAGAAAGAGGTAAAAATATTTGGGATGCATATGGGTAGGGTTACCATATTTTCTGAAGGAGCCCTGGTGGCACAGTGGTTAACCACTCAGCTGCTAACTGAAAGGTTGTTGGTTCGAATCCACCAGCCACTCCATGGGAGAAAAGACTTGGTGATCTACTCCCACGAAGATTATAGCCTAGGAAACCCTATGGGGCAGTTCTGGTCTGTCCTACACGGTCACTATGAGTCAGAATTGTCTTGATGGCATACAACAACAACGCCACCGTATTTTCTGAACTAGAAAAATCAGCCCATGTAACCTGAGAAGCCTGAGTGCACTCCTCTGGGGAGAAAACAAATTATTTATATCTGGGCCAATGGGGCACACATCTCCTGTAAGGGAAGAGCAACTGAGAAAACACAAGGGGCTTGTTGGGGAGGTGTAGAGAGGGGAGGAGAGAAGACAAAGCGCCTGGGCTTTCTCAGTTCCTCTGTATTTACCATGACTGGCCTATAGCTTTTTTAACCTTTTCACTAAATAACTGAAGACTATATTAAGTTCTAGGACAGTTAAGTATTCAACTACTAGCTGAAAGTTTGGCTGTTGGAACCCATCCAGAAGCACCTTGGAAGACAGACCTGGCAATCTGCTTCTAAAAGGTCACAGCCTTGAAAACCCTATGAAGCACAGTTCTGTTCTAATGCATATGGGGAATTGACTTGATGGCAAGTAAGAGCAGCAGGACTTTCCATAAATTACAGAAAAGTTAGTAATACGCCCTATTGCCCTGTGCTGAAGTACGATGATAATAGTGTGTATTGCCCTCTGATAGGATGGCTGTGTGTCATAGGGGAGCTGTTCATCATGACATGGGAGGGCAGGTGCCTGTGTGCAGGGGGCCTGTGGTCTGGCAGAGAGCCATTAGTAAAGGAATGCAGGGCCTAGAGCATGGGGGCAGTGTGACTGCATCCAAAGAGCAGGGGAATTGCTGTGAGTGCTCGCATGTATATGACCCTTAGTGGCATGTCCACTTGAAGTAGTTATAAAAACCCACTGCCGTCGAGTCAATTCCGACTCATAGCGACCCTATAGGACAGAGTAGAACTGCCCCGAAGTAGTTATAGTGCAGTTAAAAGTTTAAGAGGCCAAGCTGAAATGCGCTCATTCACAGCAAGTTTGCTTTAAACTCATTATTTGAAAATTCGGCTAATTTGAGAACGAGTTCATTTTTCAGTGCCTTTTAGCAGTTTGGGCACTTGCAATGACTCTTTGAGAAACATTATCAACTCCAACAAGAATGTCCTAAAAGAAAAGAAGAAATGTTTCCCAATTCTCTTAGAATACTTTTTACTTTTCTGCAGAGGTATCCAAACATAGCAGAGTGTGAATATTGAATGAAAATAATTTAGGATAAAAATAGAAAATAGAGACTTGTTCTCCTTGTGTGAAAACACATGTAATAATAACAATATTTTTCTTATTTTCCACCTTAACCATTTATGGATAATGTTTCATTCTGACCATTTAATTCCCTCTTTGAACTTATTCAAAGAACTTACATTTCTTGTGTCTTTGTTTCTTCTTTAAGTTTCTGTTAGAAAAAGATTCAGAAAAAACCATAGTGAGATGAAGTGTGCCCATGTCGATGGGGTCTGTTGTTGTCGCGGGCCGTTGAAGACCCCATGTGACAGAGTAGAACTGCCCCACAGGGTTTCCTAGGCTGTAATTTTTTTTTTTTTTTAATCTTTATGGGAGCCAGGTCTTTTCTTGTGCAGAGCCGCTGGGTGGGTTCTAACCACTAACCTTTCAGATAGCAGTCAAGCACTTAATCATTATGCCACCAAGATTCCTTAGACGGGGTCTAGAAAACCTCCCAAAACCTCCTGACACCACCCTCTTAGCTCCCTAGTCCTGCCTCTTTGACTTATACATGCTCAAAGCATCCGTGTTTCTCCTGCATAACACTTATCAAGGAGTAATAAATAATCAATTTTGTAATTAATTTTTAATATCTCCCTGGTTTGTTACACTGTAATCTCCATGAAGGAAGGATGGTAGACTGTTGTGTTCACCTTGGTATGCCCTGTGCCTGGTACATAGTAGAAGGTCAGTTTATATTGTCAAATAATTATAATGGCTAACATTTATTGGATGATAGGTATTATGCTAACAAAAAGATTAACTTCAAAATACTTGTAAACAAATAATGCAAATAAAGCCTAAAGAAATTTCTATGTGAGATTTATTTTGTGGATAGTTTTGAATTCTTAAGATGTTATCTACAACAAATGTTACAACTAACCTAGATATGAACATTGGCGTTTCTGAAAGTGTGAATTGATTTCGAATAAATTATTTTATCTTGTCATCTCTGTGAGATAGAGAAGGAGCAGGTACTTTTACTAAATTGAAACTAAATCATAGGGAGAGTTAGTCATTGGTGGGGTGGGTTCCCAAGCCCAGGTCTCTGGTAAGAGCAAAGAAACATGCTTGTGTATTACACGAAACAGTGGACACTCTCAAAGTGGCAATTTGAGGAGACTTTAACAAAGGAGCAACTTATTAAAGTGAGGATAGGGTTTGAAGAAAACATCAAGACCCAGTATAGTACCCAAGGTCTAGCTACATCTGGGAGCTACCTCTAGTCTTAAAGAGCCAGGGATAGAGAGTTACAGGAATCTATGTTATTAGCTGCTGTTGAGTTGGTCCCTTATTCATGATGATGCCATGCACATCGAAATGAAATACTGCCTGGTCCTGTGTATCACCATGATTGGTGGTGGATCAGATCATCATGATCCATGTTTTTTATTTTATTTTTTTAAGTTTCTAATGCCTCCTAACTGAAAGGTTGGTGGTTGAAACTCACCAGCCACTCCATGGGAGAAAGATATTGCAGTCTGCTTCCATAAAGATTAACCTACCTAAAACCTAGTGCCGTTGAGTCGACACTAGTTTTTTTTAATGCCTCCTAACTGAAAGGTTGGTGGTTGAAACTCACCAGCCACTCATGGGAGAAAGATATTGCAGTCTGCTTCCATAAAGATTAAGCTACCTAAAACCTAGTGCCGTTGAGTCGACATAAAGGTTACAGCCTTGGAAATCCTATGGGGGAGTTGTATTCTGTCCTATAGGGTCAGTATGAGTTGGGATTAACTCAACAGCAACAGGTTCAGTTTTTGGTTTTTAGTGGCTTTAATACTGAAATGTATCATTGGCTGATTTTCATAAGTAGATCACCATGTCATTCTTCCTAGTCCATCTTAGTTCGCAAGCTTTTCTGAAACCTGTTCAGCATCATAGCAACACACAAGCCACTGCTGACAGATGGGTGGTAGCTGCGCATGAGGTACATTGACCTGGAATAGAACTTGGGACTCCCACATGGAAGGCAAGAATTCTGCCACTAAGCTACCACTAAACTACGCTGGAACCTATAGAGGGTAGTTTTATGAAGAGTACCTACTAACAGGAGCTGCTAATGGGTAATGGAACACAGCCAACCCACAACATCTTGATAAGGAGGGACTTGCTCTTTTCTTACTTGCTAATCTCCTGCCCATGCCATCTATTGGTGCAACCCAACAGAAGTCAGGGAATAGAAAACCCATTGAATTAGTCCATGAGGATTAGCCATGCAGGGCACAGAGCAGGATGAAGAAGGTTGGAAGTGAATGTGGGGTGCAAAGAGAAGATACAAGGTGAAAAAAGATAAAGCATGTATCCTCTCCACTGAAACCCACCGGAGAACACAGACAGCCCATGGTCTGGAAAGTGTGAAAATCCCGTAATGGAATGAGGAAATTTATGTGAAGTTCCCAGAGAGCCAATCTCTGTACTCATCCAATGCAGGGAAGCATTATGTCCAATGTCACGGAGCTGCACAGTGGCAGCATCTAACCTTAAATCCTGGACATCTCATTCATTCAGTTATTCCTTCAACAAGTATTTGCAAGCACCTTCATGTGTGGGGCACAAGAGCCTTATAATGGGGGTTTTTGGTGCCCTCATTTTTCAATAGCACAGTGCTGTTCCTATAGGCTGTCCTTCAGTGCAGTGATTCTCAGGGTGAGGTCCCCAGACCAGGAGCAGCAGCAGCATCACTAGGGAGATTATTAAAAGTGCAAATCCCTGGGCCTCACCCTTACCCTCTGAATCAGCATCTCTGGAGTTAGGGTTCAGAAATCTGTGTTTTAACAGTTCTCCAGGAGATACACATGCATGCTTACATTTAGACACATTGCTTTAGCAGATGTTATAAACATGAAACATGAAGAAATAAGTACAGGGCTGTGAGTAATACAGCCCCTCTGCTCCGTGGGAGAAAGATGTGGCAGTCTATCTCTGCCTTGGAAACCCTATGGGGCAGTCTGTCCTACAGGGTCACTATTAGTCAGAATCGACTGGACTGCAGTGGGTTTGGTTTTTGGTGCAGTGGTTAAGAGCTTGGCTGCTAACCAAAAGGTCAGCAGTTCAACCCCACCAGCTACTCCTTGGAAAATGTATGGGGCAGTTCTACTCTGTCCTATGGGATCGCTAAGAGTCAGAATCAACTTGATGGAAACAGGTTTGGTTTTTGTGTTTACCTAATACACACATTTATCTTAATCATGGCCTTTTTTCAAATAGGCCTGTAAAATAAGGAAATTAGATTAGAGAAGTAGTTTTCAAACAGTGTTTATCTGATCCCCTTCAGAGCCAAGGGGGTCACTGGGCCAATCCACTCAACCAAAGTCCTATGTTTATTTTCATAATATTTCATTTGAACATAAGGTTCTAAGGCTTAAGAAGCATTTGAAAACCCCTGGTTGAGATGATCTAAGTTTCTCTCTCATCAGATATTCTGTGGTGCTGTGTACATGTATACATGTGTCAGTAGCATTGATTCAGGATGTATGGTATCTATATTTGCAGCTCACATGGTTGCATATTTTGTTTTATCTCAAAATATTAGCACTGGCTTGTGGCCAGAGGTGCTATTTTTCCATTTCCTGTCCTTTTCTGATACAGCTATGTCTTTTCACATTGTATGCATGTGTGATTTCTAGAACATCAATTACCGTTTGTCAGCATGTCATCAGTTGTTTTATATCTTGTATTGCTGTTTTGAACATAAAGAACTTGCAGAAAGTGTAATTGCATTTCTGACTGCATCAAATTTACACTGTGTCTGAGTACCTATGTAGGAATTAGGCTATTACATATTTAACAATGGAGAGCAGTATGGTTCAGCAGGCAGGACTAGAGTCATTCTAAGCCTGGCTCTGTATTTGGTTTACATGAGATCCAAACCTTGGGAAGTCAGTCATCCATCTTTTCTGTGGTTGCAATTTCTTATTTGTCAAAGAGCCATAATAACAGCTGTAACCTGTGGTGGCTGCAGAATTTCTACATAGAAGAGGGTTAGCTGTAGCAATCTTGTTTCTGGAAATGGGGAGTAGGAAAGAGACTTGTCTTGAAGGTAAACTTGCAAAACAAGCACACTGCTTTCCTTAGTTTGTATATCAAAGATCATAAAATTGGAAAATTCTTCTAAAGATATTTTTATTTACACTGTACAGAAAATGCCACCATTTGTCTGTCTGTTTGTCATACTGTGGCGGCTTGCGTGTTCCTGTAATCCTGGAAGCTATGCCGCCAATATTTCAAATGCCTATATGGTCACCCATGGTGGACAGGTCTCAGTGAAGCTTCCAGATTAAGACAGGCTAGGAAGAAGGGCCTGGAGATCTATTTCCGAAAATTAGCCATTGAAACCCTATGGATCACAACAGAATATTGTGTGATACAGTGCTGAAAGAAGAGCCCCCTAGGTTGAAGGGTACTCAAAACACACAGCGGCTGCAATGATAGACTGGAGCATACCAGTGTTTGTGAAGATGGTGCAAGATAGGGCAACGTTTTGTTCCATTGTTTTGTTAAGAGCTGACTTGATGGCAACTAACAATAACAATAGAGAATACTGGTAAAATGGTAATTATATCAAAGCATGCTCATTTTTTTCATTTGGGCTGGCTTCTGGGGAAAGAGTATTGGGGACAAGAAGTATTAAAGCTCTTGTCTCCCCACCACTACTTCTAAACACAGCTTGTATGTGACCCTGAGACACTGTGAAAATAATAAATTAATAAAAGAACTGGGCAAGTGCTTGAAAGGAAGCATTATGAAGCTGGTAGATTCTCTTTTGGTTCTTCAGTAAAGGGGTAGTGTTTGATTCATCTATGTGTCTTCCCCAGCTCTGCAGCATCTAGTCCAATGCCTGTCTTATGTTAGCGTTGTTAGATGCCGCTGAGTCGGTTTTCTACTCATAACAACCCTGTGTGACAGAGTAGAAACGCACCATAGGGTTTTCTAGGCTGTAATCTTTATGGAACAGACCACCAGGTCTTTGTGTCTTATAAAACTAAAACCAAACCTGTTCCTGTTGAGTCACTTTCAACTCACAGTAACCCTATAGGACAGAGTAGAGCTACTAGCTGTTAAAAAAAATACATGAAGTGCAGATAATGTGAAATCCATTTGAAATGTAAATAAAATGGGCTTGAACTGCATCCCAGATGTTCCAAAATCTTGGAGGCTTATGGTTTCTTGGTATATTCTTGCCCTGATTTTTTGTTGCTCCTGAGCTCTTGGTTACAGACCTGGAAATAAATTGAGTTCACTGTATAGCAGATTTCAAATTAACCTTCAAATCTCATCTTTCCTGCAAAAATTCTCTTTAGGCTGCAAAGTGGGCTCTGATCCATGTCACTTTCATCAATGATATCCTAAGAAAAAGAAGGGAAACCATATTTACCCACAGCTTGCTAGGGCTATACATAGGTTATCTCGCTTAACGCCTACAACAACACTTTGAAGTTGGTATTTTTATCCCAATTATGGACAAGGAAGCTGAGATGAATGAACTTGTACTTGGTGGTCTAGCCCAAGAATGGCCCAACCAGAGTCTGCAGGCCAGCGCTGGAAACAGGTTGCCAGGCCTTTCTTTTGAAGTGCTGCTGGGTGGGTTTAAACTGCCAATATTTTGGTTAATTGTTATTGGATGCCATTGACTCAATTCCCTGGTAGTGCAATGGTTAAGCTCTTGGCTGCTAACTGAAAGGTTGGCAGTCGAACCCACCCAGCGGCTTTGTGGGAGAAAGACCTGGCTATCAGCTTCTGTGAAGATTACAGCCAAGAAAACCCTATGAGGGCAATTCTACTCTGTCAGATGGGGTCACTATGAGTTAGGTTAATAGCTGAGCACAAGCCCATTTGCACCACCCAGGGACCTAAGATGAGAGTAAGGAGGAACTAGACGAGCAGCTAGAGAAATAGAGTTGAGAGGCCAGATCCAGTCCTTCTGGGATTTCAGGGTGTTTTGTTAAGCATTTCAGTAAACAAGAGGCAAGGCTTTGTATTGGTTCCAGTACCGTTTTGGACCAGCACCTAACCTTTGCGCCTGGAGGGTAGGAATAATGTTGCAAACACAGCAGAAGTTGAGCTGAAACCCATGACAGACGCTGAAGACAAGGAAGCTGAGATGAGTGAACCTGTGCTTGGTGGTATAGCCTGATTTCTTGTTGCTTCTGAGCTTTGCCTTATTTTTGGACCCTTCAGGGAAATGATCTTGCTGGGGGGCGTGCGGGTGGGAGGGCGAATACCATTGTAACAGGCACAGTTGACCCAACTTAGTGGGTTTATGAGTTTCTTATGAATCTTAAAAACAAGTCCTAATACAACAACGGTAGAATCTGTAATATAGTTTATAAAGAGCAGCCTAATTTTTGTTAAGCCACGTGCCAAGTTTTGAGCTCTGAAGAGTAACTAAAAACTAAATAAAGTAACATACTGCTAGAATATGGTTATGCTACACAGCTTGTAAGAGTATTTATTGGGCAGATAGAACTTTACTGGTGTTGGGGCCACAAAAATTTTGCAAAATATTCAAGCTCTTTGAATGGTAGGAATCTGCCCTTCAGAAAGGGGGGCGTTTTCTAGGCCGTAACACTGATGGGAAATTTGCATTGAAAGATTACCTTGTTATTACAGCATTATTACAATGCAATATGTAATGCGATTACAGTTTTCCTTTAAAGTATCAATAGGGCTGAAAAGGAGTTGGAAGTAAAAGTAGAAATCAGCAGAAGCATTTTAAATAAATGCATAAAATCTTTATACATTCCTCCTTAAGAATAAGTAGTAAGGGGCATTAAGGAGGTTGTTATTACCTGGATTCTAAGTATTTGTAGAGTACACACTGAAATAAGCAGGGACTTGAGCTTGGAAGACTCCCTAGGTGGTGCAGACATTAAGCACTCAACCATAAATGTTGATGGTTCAAACCCACCCAGGGGCCTGGAGATCTGCTTCTGAAAGGTCATAGCCATGAAAACCCAATGGAGCCGAGTTCTACTCTGACACACATGAGGTTACACCATGAGTCAGAATCCACTTGATGGCAATGGGTTTGGGTTTGGTTTTTTGAGCTTGAAAATGGTTAGTGGTAGCTGAATTACCTACAGAGATAAACCATTGATTAGAAAAATAAAGCCGACAAGAGTCAAGTTAGAGGTAAGATACTTAATGTTTATAGAATTTTCTTCTTATTTTTTTCTTTCCCTTTCTTTCTTTTTTAAATAGTATTATTCTAGGGGGCGTTTCTGGGATTATACCTAACAAATGATTTATACTTTACTAAAAAAAAGAAAAAAATTTTTTTTCTTTTTTTTAGCTAAACTCACACACATACATGTAATTAGATTTATCTCTCCTTTCTACGTTTTCTAGACCTGAAATAAATCTAAGAGATTTCACCTATTTATTCTACAAAAAACCATACCAAACCCATTGTTGTTGAGTTGATTCAGACCCATAGTGACCCTATAGGGACAGGGTAGACCTGCCCCATATGGTTTTCAAGGCTGCAAATCTTTACAGAAGCGAACTGCCACATCTTTTTCCCATGGAGTGGCTGGTAGGTTTGAACCATCAACCTTTAGGTTAGCAGCTGAGCACTTAACCACTGCACCACCAGGGCTCCTTATTTACTCTACAGAAGTTTGAAAATTATAAAAAGTATTAGGTTGAATCATAAGAAATTTTTGTTTTTATAAGTCAGAAACAGCCAATTATCAGTAATTTCACATGGGTCAATCTAATGTGTGAAAGGGCTTGGTCAATAAGTGGCACAAAATGTAATTCATTATCATCCATTTTCTGGTGGTGGTTATCAAGGACGAAGCTTCATCCTGGAAGAAAAAAAAAAATCTTTCTGAGGTTTGTCCTGAAACATCACGCTTTTTTACCAGGCAGAAGCCATGCTGGGGTCTAGTAGTCAATAGACCCACCTGGGAGTCGGAAGACCTGGGTTCTACTTACATCTGTGTTAAAAAGAAAAAGATGATAATTAATATGTCCATTTCAGGATTTCTTTTAGTCAAGTGAAATGATTAGTGCTGAAGGGCTTTGAAAACTTAAATATTGTACTGGATAACATAGCATCATCATTACCAAGTGGTGGGGACAGATTAGGATATGACTGTTCAGAGACAGTGGATTGTAATCTTAAATAAGAGAAACACGGAGTTCTTGGTCCCTTTTGAATTATATCCACCAGCAAATGTAGGCAGCAGATTTCTTTCCTGACCATGAGAACCAGCCCGCAGAGCTTGGCTCAGATAAAAATGGAGACATCAGTGGGGAACCCAGTGCTGACACATTGAGGGAAATGCAACCACTGCCATGGAACACTTTATGTCCAAACTGTCAAACAGGAAACTAATTTGCTCTGTAAACTTTTACCTAAAGCACAATAAAGAAGAAGAAGAAAAAAAAGACATCATTTGGACGGTCCCTTATTTATTTTTTTGATTAAAAATATCTTTAGCTTAGTGCTGAGAACGGCAAGGAACAAATGGTTCTGTGTGTCACCAGAACTAATGGAGACAGGTGGCATGTTCACCTTTGCCCAGGGCCCTTTCCTGACATGCAGTGAATGCCCCTGAGGCCAAACCCCAAGGTGGTTTAATCCAATGAGCCAATGAAAAAGCTCCAACTTGCTTTTCCTCCTGTGAACACAGTAGAACCCAATCACAATTCTCGTAGGACTATATTCCAAAGCAAATGGGGTCTGCAGAGATACTTAGATTGCATCCTGCTGATCGGTATTTTTCACCAGACAGTGGAGATTTAAGCTGCTTCAGGAACATGTTAATCAGCTGTCTCCGTTTACATTTTGAGGCCTTGCTGAGGTTTTTATTTGGATGGGAAAAATTCACTGCTACAGTTTGAAAAGCACAACGGTGGAAGCACATGCCATTTGGACTAGTGTTTTTATTTAGCTGTTGGTTGTTTTGGACATAAAAGGAGTGTGGAGTGTCTGGGGGTAAAGGAAGGAAACTCAAAGCATTTTCCTTGTGTGGGGCACTGAGCTGTAACAGAGCATGTATTTTATTACGTGTTCTTCCCAGTATCCTGTGAGTCAGTGTCATAACCTATTTTACAGATAAAAAGACTAAGGCTTAAACAGCAAAATGTTCTAGGCAGTGTCTGAATTACTGGCCTCAAAGATATGGCTTTTGTTTACCATGGCTGCTTGGGTTGAATAGGGGCCCCTTGGATTCTTGTCCCATTCAGACAAGGGATCCCCAGGAAGAAAGACATCCTCACCAAAAGAGGAAGGGATCTTGGAGTCATATTATTTTTAAACTTAGCGGTGGTGAAGAAGCACTGAAGCCTTCCCTAATAAAAGTCTTTAAATTCCTTGATCCCGTTTGCCTCTCCTCCTCTTGGAGGAATGGGAATTCAGCACAATTTCTTAGCCGCTTCTGCGTGGTTTACAAGCGTGTTCATGGATCAGATGCTAAAGGTTTTATTTTATTTTTTATTATTGTACTTTAGATGCAGGTTTACAGAACAAACTAGCTTCTCATTAAACAATTAGTACGCATTTTGTTTTGTGACATTGTTTACCAACCCCACAACATGTCAACACTCTCCCTTCTCGACCTTGGGTTCCCCATTACCAACTTTCCTGTCCCCTCCTGCCTTCTAGTCCTTGCCCCTGGGCTGGTGTGCCTCTTTAGTTTCCTTTTGTTTTATGGGCCTGTCTAATCTTTGGCTGAAGTGTGAACCTCATGAGTGACTTCAGTATTGAGTTAAAAGGGTGTCCAGGGACCATGCTGTCACGGTTTTAGCAGTCTGTGTCAGACCAGTAAGTCTTTTCTTTTTTGTGAGTTAGAATTTTGTTCTACATTTTTCTCCAGCTCTGTCTGGGACCCTCTATTGTGATCCCTGTCAGAGCAGTCAGTGCTAGTAGCTGGGCACCATCTAGTTGTGCTGGACTCAGTCTGGTAGAGGCTGTGGTAGTTGTGGTCCATTAGTCCTTTGGGCTAATCTTTCCCTTGTTTCTTTGGTTTTCTTTATTCTCACTTGCTCCAGAAGGGGTGAGACCAGTGGAGTATCTTAGATGGCCACTCACAAGCTTTTAAGATCCCAGACGCTACTTACCAAAGTAGAATGTAGAACATTTTCTTTATAAATTATGTTATGCCAGTTGAGCTAGATGTTCCCCGAGACCATGGTCCCCACAGCCCTCAGCCCACTAATTTGGTTCCTCAGGGAGTTTGGATATATCTGTGGAGCTTCCATGACCTTGCCTTGTACAAGGTGTGCTGGCTTCCCCAGTATTATGTACTGTCTTACCCTTCACCAAAGTTACCATTTATCTATTGTCTATTTCAAATGCTAAAGATTTTAAGGTCATAGTAAGCACACTGTTATCACCAACAGTAGGTAAGAAGTAGATATAATTAGAATATACTTTGTTCCAGAAATTTCCAGCAGGTGTTTGGAAAGCTGTAATTCTTTTCCTTTAAGCATTCCAACTGCTTGGCATCATAGATGGCATACTGCTAAACAGACACACACTAGTACCACCAAGTGCCATTGAGTCCATCCTGACTCATGAAGACTCCATGTGTGTCAGAGTACAACTGTGCTCCATAGAGCTGTCAATGACTGATTTTTTGTAAGTAGTTTGCCAGACCTTTCTTCCGAGGTGCCTCTGAGTGTACTCAAACATCTAACCTTTTGGTTAGCAGCCAAGTGTGTTGTTCTATAAAATTAGAATCATGCAATACATATTATTTTGTATCTTAATTTTTTTCTCCCATACAACTTTATTTCATATTATTAAATATTTTTCAAAATCATGACTTTTAATGGGTGCATTGTATTACTTTTTATAAGTGGACCATTGTTTCTTTAAGTAATTTCTAGACACATTTGTTATTCCATTTTCCTCCTTAAAAATATTATGATGAGCATCGTATACCTGAATTTCTGTGGTCTTCTCTGATTATTCATTTAAGGTAGAATCGCTGGTAAGAAATTTCTAGGTCAGAAAGCAACTATGAGACTCTTCAGACCTATGTCAATAGGTATGAGAATACTAAGTTAACTCACATTCTTATTGACACAGGATACTAACTTTTAAAGATTGGCCAACTTGATTGGCAAAAAATGGATATCTCCTCCCCCCCTTTTTTTTGTTTTGATTGTTATTGAGTCAAAATATTTTATTATATTGATAATTTATATTCTGTGACTGTCTGATCATGTTCTTTGTCTTTTGCATCAATTTATTTTTTAATTATTTGTAAGAATTCTTTGTTTTAGGGATAATAACTCTTTTACATAATCACTGCAAATGTTTTTCTAGTTTTTATGCTATTTATTGACATAAAAGCTTTAATTTTTACATAGTCAAATCCATCAATTTTCCCTTTGCTATATATTTTATTTTCTTAAAAATGAATAATATTGTGAGAATAACACAGCACAGCATTGCTATTCCTTACAAATAACTCAGACAACAGTGTCTGTTTTCTAGAAATAAGTGTTTTGACCTACTATTATTGTTTTATTATGCTTTAGGGAAAATGGGTTTTCCTAACATACTCCTTAGGAAATCTTTTGGAAGCAGTCTTTTTTCAGTTGTTTTCCATTTCATCCCCAAATATTTCTATTTTTATGAAACATGAAGAATGCATTGTCATACCTATTTTCCTGTGGGACTCCACTTTCCACCTTCAAAGTTAGTTAAATCCTTGACTTTCCTTATGGATAATTTGGATTTCTGTAAATGTTAAGACATTTAGACAAACATTCCTCTTCTCCTGGTCATACTGCTAAATATGTTTCTCATCCCCTTTCTCAGGGGTGGTTAGGTGTGGCCATGCCTCTGGGTTCTGGCCAATGGAAGGTGAGCAGAAGTGATGGGCACCACTTCTAGACTTGGTTCATAAACACCTCCTATACTGGATCCTGTATGTTATTTTCATTTCCTTGGCAGCTTTGGAAGCCACATGGTAAAGTTGGTGGAACCACAAGATGGAAGGTTTCTGGGGTGTGAATCATCACTAGGAGGACAGTGCCATGTCACTCAGGACCCACTTTTGAATCTATGTGAGAGAGAAATAAAATTCTGTTGTCTTACTTAAGCCACTGAAATTTGGAGGGTTATCTGTTACAGCAGCTAGTGTTACCTTATGTTCTTGTGGCCAAGTTGGAGAAAATTTAGATTTGTCACAGATTGGGACACTGTACTGATATGGTGAAAGTTAAGTTTCGCCATAGAAAGTAGATTGATATGGGTTGGTGTCAAACTGAAGGGATATGCCTACTGGCTTGCCGTCAGGCTCTGTCCTATTGTCCACAGAAGAGAGATAGTGAGAGGTCTGGAAATAGGTACTGAGCTGAGGGCCATGATAAATATTTTCATATATCTCAAGGTCTTTTTTGTGTGTGGCTTGAAAGAGGAGAAGTATGACTAGTGACTAGGAATTACAGGAATGCATATTTCAGCTTACCACAAATAATTTAAAATAATAGAAAGTACCGCCTTGGAGGGAAGTAAATTCCATTTACTATAGAAACTAGTGATTGCCTATCGTGGTTGCCTTAGGTGGAAATAGAATTATGGGACCATTAAGATCCTTTTCAGTTCTGAAATTCAGTGAGCCTACAAACCACTGTAACACACTGTTATCATGATCAACTCATAGTGATATCTTTCCAGACAGATTCTCTCTGCTGGGGATTGCAGTGCTGGTAGGAGCCTTTACAGGGTGTGTTTGTAATGGCCTCATTTGGATTCACGTTGATGTGGCTCTTTCCATCAAGGTACTTTCTTTCTAGGCCCACTGTTAGGTTTGCTTTCAGCTGAGATATGAAGCCTGGGTATTTATTGGCTCACATAATGGGAAATCCAGAAGAGTGAGCTTCAGGGCAGTTTGATCCACAACTCAAAGATTTTATCACACCCAGATGTTTTCCATCTCTCCACCTGCCATTCACAGTGTCAGTTCTATCCTGAGGCAGTTCTGCTCCTCATTGTTGGAAGTTAAATGCCAGCAGTGACTGGAATAGCATGCTTCCTCATTCATGACCTCAGGAACTCATGGGGTACAGGAAACAGAAGTGAGGATATGGTGCATGCTAAGGAGATGTAGGAAATGAAGTGGGAGAAGTAAGGTATGATGAGATGAGAGGGAGTCTTAAAAAACAGGAAGAGGAGGTTAGAAATGTGTGCTCCGTTATCAATAGGGAAGCTTCTGAGGTTCTGGAGGAGTAGAGACATGGCATAATGAAAAGTATGTTTAGGAAGCAAACCTACTTCATGGTGAATAGGTTTGAGTGAGGAGAGGCCAGGACTGGAAAAGTCGTTTCCTTTTTGAGGATCTTTCCTTGGTGTCTTTGAGTGGTTCATACCAGCTTGTAAAACCCAGCTGTTAAATTTTTATGAATTTTGCACACCAGTTGTTAAATCATTGGTAGCTTGAAGTTGGCTATGAGGGATATTTACTCTATTGAAATTTGCAAACTATGAATCAGAGCTTCCCCCTCTGCCCTCCATCCCCTGCCCTAGAAGTCAGTTTACTAGTATATCACTAGTATTGATCAATATGTCTGATTTCCTTAACCTGCTCCAGGATTGCAAGGAACTCTATAAAATAAAAAGTAAAAATAAATTCTAATACCGAAAAACTCCAGGGGGTCAATTGTCAGTTATTGCTTTACGACAAGCCTAATAATCTATTCCCTCCTTCCCAAAGGAATAGAAATTGACTGGGAATAAGTTTATTCCATTCAAGGTACCTCAAGGAGTTCTTCTAACCAGGGCTTCTCAAACTTTAATGTACATGTCAATCACCTGGGGATCCTGTTAAATGCGAGTTCTGATCCGGTAGATCTGGAGTGGCATCTGAAGTTCTGCATTTCTATTCTAACAAGCCTCATCCAGGTGAGGCCAGTGTTGCTGGTCTGTGGACTTCAAGATACAAGACTCTAACCTCCTTTAGCCATTGGTTTTAGAGCCCGTTTCAGAAAAAAATGGTAAGGTGATAAAGACTGCTATTATAAAACAGAAGTATTTGATCAGAGGGGTCCTTTCTACTGGTGTCATTTTGCAATGATGACAGGAACTTTCCTTTTCATCTTCTGTCCCCCCACCCCAGGCAGAACTGGCTTTGGTTAGCTAATTAAGTGAGCTCTTGGAAGGCGCTTTTCCAGGTGCCCACCAGGGAAGCAGACTGGTAGAAGTGCTAAAAGTGATTTGACTGGATCTAATTATTTTTTTTAATTATTGAACAGACACTCTGCCAGATTTGCTTGATTGTCTCAAGCATATCAAGAAATTAGAGCAAGCTGAGTGGAAGAAATATTTTTCCTTTTTCTCTCGTGTTTGTTTTTGTTGTAGGTAGATCATAAGTTCTTCTTGGACTATCAAGGTAAAGAGATGAATGCAGGCTCACAACTTGAATTTGGCAGAGTTGGCCACGACACAGCTTTGTCTGTGAGATACATTGCTTTGTTTTTAACCTTGTTGCCCAGGAATCATCTTTCAAAAGTGGATGATTGCTAGGTCACTGAGTTCAGTGTCACTGGGTTTTTGTGTGGGTGGGTGTAGACGTCTGCATTTTTCTTGGACATAACAAAATGAATAAGCCACAGTGTGGTCCTCTGCTTCAATAGTGTTGTCAGGGACTCTCTCTTTGGAGATAACCTGAGGTCTCCAGGACTGTAGATTCCATCCAGGACCTAAAATTTCAGGAAGAATATTAGGGTAAAATACCAACTTTTATTGCTCTTGCTGTAATTTTCTAGACTGTTTTGATAAATCTTCCACTATGGTCCAGGCCAAATGACTGTTAAACTAAAGCCAGCCTTTGTTTTGTCTGTGGAAATTAGGGTAGGGGAGAAGGTTGAATGAAGTACAGTGGAAAATGCAGGCGCTGTGCAGAGGTGGATGGAACCCCTTCATAAACATGAGCTAAAAGTATAGATAGCACATGGAAACTGGAATCCCCAAGCAATACCACAATCTGCCTTTTTGAGGTGTTGCTAGGGAAATAGTTGTGTTTCACAATGAAGAATTACCTTACCACTGGGCAGGGCTGAAAAAATTTGAACATGAAACACGCAAAACCAAAAAATAGCTTAATCCTGCAAGAGACCTCAGCAATGCTCTAATCCACTTTTCATGAAATATAGATGAGAAAACTAAGGCTCAGAAAATTAATGGCTTGCCCAAAGTAATCCTGCTAGCTGGAGACAAAGCCAAGACCAGAACTCAGGTCCCTGATATTTTTTATTAAACCACAGATTTTTGACTTACTATCTGGTTCTATGCTAAATTGCTTGTATTAGCGCATTCAATTCTCATGAAACCATATAAAATAGCTGCCATTAGTCCATTCATTTAAGCAACACATGTTTATTATACATCAAAGATGCATAACCTGGATCTAATTATGAAGCAACGTCAGAAAAACGCAAATTGAGAGGCATTCTTTAAAATGACTAATGTGTAACCTTCAGAAATGCCACAGTCATGAAGGCCAAAGAAGGATGAAGAAGCTGTTGCAGATCGAAGGAGACTAAATAGCCATAGAATGGAATGCAGCCCGTGTTTCTGAGCTGGCTCCTTTTGCTATAAGACATTATTGGCACAATTGGGTAAACCCAAATGTGGTCTAAGGATGAGATGGTGTAATGTATCAATGTTAATTTCTTGGTTTTGACAGTTGTATTGTGGTTATATAATTTTTTTTATTATTGTGGTTATAGTAGGTCAATGGGTGATGCAGATGGTTTGCGATCAATTACTAACCTAAATGTTGGTGGTTTGAACACATCCCAGCAGCACCACAGAAGAAAGGCCTGGCAATTTACTTCCATAAAGATTATAGCTAAGGAAACCCTATGGAGCAGTTCTAGTCTGTAACACATGGGGTCGCCATGAGTCGGAATTGACCCAACAGCAACAGGTTTGGTTTTTGGTTTATTGGGGTTATAAGAGAAATACACTAAAGCATTCATGAAGGTGATGAGGCATAATGCTAGCAACTTACTTTCAACTGGTTTAAATGTATTATTTTTACAACTTTTCTGTATCTTTGGAATTATTTCAACATCAAAAGTTTAAAAATATGAAATAAAAGCAGGCTAGGAAGCCCAGGGACTAGTGTCGTTCATGTGCTTTACAGTTGCATTTTAAAATAAAACCTTGTTATGAAGCTTACTGGCTTTGAAACCAGATTGCCTGGGTTTAAATCCCAGTTCTGAGTGAATTATTTATCCTCTCCATGCCTCAATTTCCTTATCTGTCAGAGTCCAGAACCGAAAACCCACTGCTTTCTAGTCGATTCTGACTCATAGCGACCCTATAGGACAGAGTAGAACTGTGCTGCATAGGGTTTCCCGGGCTGTAAATCTTTACAGAAGCAGACTGCCACATCTTTCTCCCTTGGAGTGACTGGTGGGTTTGAACCACAGACCTTTTGGTTTATCAGAGTGCATGGAGGGTAATAACCCATCTTATAGAGCTGAGAGGAGAATTAAGTGAAATAATCATGCAAAGACCCTTCAACAGGTCCTGGTATATGGTAAACAGTCAACAAATATTGTTCTTATTCCTTAAGCAGGTAGAACATCTATGTCATTTAGCTCTTCAGTCCTTTAATAGCGCAGCCCCGAATGAGCTCTAAGAGGATCCCTCCTGGTACTGAACTCCTCCCTGTGTTCAGTGTGTTATAACTAAGCTCAGTTTCTATGACTAATTATGCTCTAAAGGTATATTCCCACAAGCACTCCTTTCTAGTAACCTAGAGGTAAGGCCTCAGCTTTTCTCAGAATGTCTGTGTAATGTCTCTCATACCCCACAGCCAAGGTGCTGCCTAATCTTTTAAGTCCACTACCAGTCTGTCAGTTTGTTGTACTATGGTGGCTTTTGTGTTGAGATTATAGTGACAAGGTTATAGATTTTCCTAAGAGCTGTTAGGGAGGCTGCTGTTCCATCTTAGGCCGATTAGGTGTAATTGTGAGATATGGCCAGATAGAAACATGTTAATCCCTCGTGCCCTTGGCCAAGGTTGTAGAAGGCCAAAAGTTAATTTCTCTGGGTTTGGAATCCAGAATTGCTCATTGTAATTCCAATTTTAGAACTAAAAAGTACCTTGGAGGTTATTGAGCCCATGCGTCTCATTTTATAGGTGAGGAAACTGAGGCGCAGAAGGGTGAAAGACACCGCAGGTGGGGTCATACAGCTGGATATATGCTATCGCAGAAGTAAAATAGTTTGGGCAATGCTGAAGTCCCACGAGAGGAGGAGAAAAGTGTTTCTGGGGGAGAAGCACACATCTCTCAGGAGATGGTGGGGGGAACTTACTAGATTCCAAGCGGGGAGCCTCTGGTGTGGGGTGCCCTGATGAACTGCACCCCAGCCAGGGCCTCCTTTCCAGTAGCCTAGAGGTAACGCCTCAGCTGGGCACCTCCCAGCTTTCCTCAGAATATCTGTATCATGTATCTCACACCCCACCACCAAAGTGCCGCCTAATCTTTTCAGTCTGTCAGTTTGTTGTACCATGGTGGCTTGTGTGTCGTTATGATGCTGGAAACTATGCCACCAGTATTTCAAATGCCAGCAAGGTCACCCATGATTTCAGCAGAGCTTCCAAACTAAGTCAGACTAGAAAGAATGGCATGGCAATCTACTTTTGAAAATTAGTTATGGATCACAACAGAATATTGTCCAGTATAGTGGTGGAAGATGAGCCCCCTAGGATGGAAGGCACTCAAAATACACCGTGCCTGCAACAATAGACTGGAGTATACCAATGATTGTGAAGATGGCTCAGGACTGCACAGCATTTCGTTCTGTCGTACATGGGATCACCAACCGCCATGAGTTGGAGTCACCTGGACAGCAACTAACAATCTGTTAATTGACATCGCTGTTTTCCAGCAGGTTCTTGTATAATCTGACGAGGTGTCAGGCCCTTAGCCTTGGCCTCCTGACAGATCTCTTCTGATTAAATGGTTGAGTCACGTTCCTCAAGTTCTCTGGTTATTTTGTATTCATTCCACAATTTAGGAGACTCCAACTATTTTTGGTAGGGAAACAAATATCCTCCAGGCTGGCAGCGAGTATGCCAAGACACATCCTGATTAATTATACAACCACCGAGATACAAAGCCCTAAAAATAGGGGAATTGCTTAAATGTTTTGTTTGGCATCAAGATGCTAAGTTCATATTAAGTGCAGTGAGTATTTCAGACAAATTTCATTTGATTTCCTGGGTATTATGCTCTTTGGTTACGGAGGGCATCTTCTTATCTTCATCTCTGCTTGGCTTCAGATTAAGGCTTTGTACATTAAAAAAAATAATAGCTTCACATTTCGCCACCCATCATTTTAAATAATTATTTTCTTCTTCTTTGTTTTTAACTCACTTGTTATGCTAACATTATTTTGTCTAAGTGGAATGTCTATATTTGATTGCATTTTTCATTTTAAAAGTTTTTTTTTTTTTTTCTTGCTCGTTTAATTAGAATCTAGAGTATGCCAGAGCTAGACCCTTCTCAATAATGCAGGAATCAAAACCACTTTCAGGAATCCCGGTGGGTGAATGGTAGTGTCTGTATTTTTCACTGAGATCCAGGGAGGAAGAAACATTTCACATTTTTATTTAGGGAAAAAAATATGAAATTTCTATGTAAATATGGCCTGTTCAGAATTTAGCTTTTCTCCAATTGATATCTCAGTATTTTATTAAGCTGCAAAATGAACTTTGGGTAAAATGTATCTTGAAAGTGAAAACAAAGTACCATTGTTACAGGATCATATCCTTCTAGCTAGGCATATGTGAAGTTAGGTAAAAGGGTTTTCAGCCTTATAAAGTTTGTGCTTTCAATCCTCTTCCTTGTTCAGTTCTATGAGGTTAAACAGAGGACTACAGAGTCTAACCTATTGTCTATACTATTTCCTGACTTTCATCCAACTAAGCATTATCTTACAGTTTTCCTGGTAGGTATTTCTTTCTCGCTCTGTCTTTCTAATGTGTGTGTCTGTGTGTGTATACATATACATCGAGATGCATCTCGTACATATATCATATATGCATGTCAGGTGGATCTTGGCTGAAAGCAGAGAATACCACAAAGATGTTTACCAATATTTTATTGACTATGCAAAGGCATTTGACTGTGTGGATAATAACATATTATGGATAACATTGAGAAGAATGGGTATTCCAGAACACTTAATTGTGCTCATGAGGAACCCGTACTTAGACCAAGAGGAAGTTGTCGAACAGAACAAGGGGATACTGTGTGGTTTAAAATCAAGAAGAATGTGTGTCAGGGTTGTGTCCTTTCACCAAACTTATTCAATCTGCATGCTGAGCAAATAATCTGAGAAGCTGGACTACGTGAAGGATGGGGCATCAGGGTTGGAGGAAGACTCATTAACAACCTGTGATATACAGGTGACACAACGTTGCTTGCTTAAAGTGAAGAAGACTTGAAGCACTTACTGGTGAAGATCAAAGACAACAGCCTTCAGTATGGATTATACCTCAACATAAAGAAAACAAAAATCCTCACAACTGGACCAATAAGCAACATCATGATAAATGGAGAAAAGATTGAAGTTGGCAAGGATTTCATTTTACTTGTTGATTTCAATCAACACCCATGGAAGCAGCAGTCGAGAATTCAAATGACATATTGCATTGGGTAAATATGCTTCAAAAGGCCTCTTTAAAGTGTTAAAAAGCAAAGATGTCATTTTGACGACTAAGGTGTGCCTGACCCAAGCCATGGTATTTTCAATTGCCTCATATGCATGTGAAAGCTGAACAATGAATAAGGAAAATCAAAGAAGAATTGATGCCTTTGAATTAGGATATTGGTGAAAAATATTGAATATACCATGGACTGCCAGAAGTATGAACAAGTCTGTCTGGGAAGAAGTACAACCAGAATTCTCCTTAGAAGTGAGGATGGCAAGACTTCATCTCACATATTTTGGACATTTTATCAGGAGGGACTTGTTCCTGGAGAAGGACATCATGCTTGGTAAAATGAAGCGTCAGTGAAAAAGAGGAAGACCCTCAAGAAGATGGATTGATGTAGTGGCTGTTATAATGGGCCCAAACATAGCAATGATTGTGAGGGTGGCACAGGACCCTGCAGTGCTGTGTTCTGTTGTACTTGGGGTTGCAATGAATCGGAAGTGACTCAACAGCACCTAACAACAACATACCTATACATACGTGTGTGTGTGTGTGTGTGTGTGTATATATATATAAAACGTGTGTATATATACCAAAACTAAACCCATTGCTGTCAAGTCGATTGCGACTCATGGAGACCCCATGTGTTTCAGAGTTGAGCTGCACTCCACAGGGTTTTCTTGGTTGTAATCTTACAGAAGTAGATTGCTAGGCTTTCTTTTGCGGTGCCACTGGGTGGGTTTAAACTGCCAGCTTTTCAGTTGGTAGTTGAGTGCAAACCATTTATACTAATAGACACATACACATACCTGTATTGCTACTAAATTTCAAAGACGTTGCCTTTGCTGCGTATTTGTAACACCATTTTTAGCTTAAGCACAACTGAGGGTTAATGGTAATGTGACTTTGACAGTGCTGTTTCTGATTAAATGCCTTTTTCTACCAGCTGTGTTTGGATAAACTCTCTGAGAAACTGGTTTGAATTGGTTTATTTTAACATAGTCATTTGACTCATGTTCTAAAACATGCTACCTTTCTATGCTTGGCATACAACCAGCCTGTGATTTTCCTGTACGCTGGCTGCAGAAGATAGGAGAACCATGATTTAGGTGCAGTGCTGGCCAGACTGAGCCTCTTTGGGGGCAGGCGATGCTCCCCGTAGATGCCCCATTTATGATTTATCCATTATGTCAATTGTGAGTGTTTGGGGTTTTTTGGGTACTTTTAAATTATACCAAGTTTCAAAGTTATAGAAAAGTTTCCAGAATGATACAAATAATTCTCGTGATTTCTTTACCTTGATTCTCCAAATGTTTACATTTTGGCTTATTTGCTTTGTCATTCTCTCTCTTGCTATCTCTCCCTGTGTGTAGTGGGGTTTCTGAACGATTTGACTGTAAGGGAGAGACCACATTACCCTTAAATTCACGAGTGAGTGTGTATTTCCAAAGATCAAGGACATCCATTCTCTTTTGTAACCACAGTATGATGCTTAAAATTAGGAAATTTAATATTAATACACTACTGGAGAAGGACATCATGCTTGGTAAAGTAGAGGATCAGCGAAAAAGAGGAAGACCCTCAATGAGATGCACTGACACAGTGGTTGCAACAATAGGCTCGAACATTGTGAGAATGATGCAAGACCAGGCAGTGCTTCGTCCTGGTGTACATGGGATTGCTATGAGTGGGAACCGACTTGATGGCATCTAACAGCAACAATACTATTATCTAGTCCATAGCATAGATATGAATTTTGTTAGTTGTCCCAATAATATCTTTTATAGCTATTTTTAGCATCAATTATGCTTTAAAACACTGAATTTTGCTTTGCTACATCTATCTTTGCTTGGCCATTTTTTTTTCTTCTTTTTCGTCTCATTGTATTTAATTGAAGGAAAAGAATATTAAGTATTTTTGGTTTTTAAAACATTGCTTTACGTTTTACTGGAAACATTTTTAAGTATGTGAGCCCAGATTATTTGAGAGGCTCTTGCGTTGTTAAATTTTATAACTGCTAGAACCCCGAGGAGCCCCATTGCCTGTATTTGTTAAATGAGCAAACGGATAAATGAGCAGTCAGCATTCTAATTTTAGATCACAGATGTCTCAGGTTCCTAATTACTAATGACCCTGGACTTTTTTTTTTTTTTTTTCCATTAGCGTTACCTCTTTGTGCTTCAGAACTTACCCCTTAGCCTGTGGCCTCTGACGTAGGTCCGTACTCTTTACTGAGATCGTATGTACCCATCATTTCCCCTCTCCTCAAAAGGAAGTATTTTGTGGACTCTGTGAAAGGCATTTTCATTCTATTTCCCCACAGCCTACATCTTCCTTCCCATTATAACATAAACCGAGGCCTCCCAGCTTTATTGTCCCTTATCTAAATTCTCATTTAATCAATTACAATGGGACATTTGGGGATACTTTTTCATCAAAGTTTTCCCCCATTCTCATGGTGTTTATTGATTCACTTGGCAAAAGAGCAGCAATTTGTAAGAGGACAGAGGGAACTGTGGGTAGACGAAAGTGCTCTGGGCTCAGTCACATGATCTCGTATGGTCTGGGACGTGGTTCCAACAGCTCCATGTTACAAATAAAGAACTGAGGCTCAGAGAGGACCAAGGACTCTGGTAAAGACACAAATAGACTATCAAGAGTAAGTGTGACCCATCCTGGAATAATCATCTAAAAACGTTCATTGTTACTCTAAGTAAGCTACTATATGTAGAACATTTAGAATAGTGCCTGGCACATAGGATGTGCTCAGTGTTTACTTTGATCATGCTGATGATTTTTATTTGTATGTTACTTGTAGCACAAATTCTAGTCTAATAGTCTATGCGGCCAGGAGTGGCAAGCAGGTTTATCTTGAGTGTTAACTGGATCACTTGCTAGGGCCTTCCAGGAGCATTACAGGGAGAAGAGCTCTGGCCGCAATTCTCTTCTGTCTTCCTCTTGTCCTCTCTTCTCTTTGCTCTTCTCTTCTCATGTCCAAAGCACTATTGGTTGTTATTACAGAACAATTTAGCCATACTTTTGATTGAGGGAGGAGGATGATTGATCCTCCCCCAAGTAAGACAGAAAGAGAGAGAGAAAAGAAATGAGGGAAAAGAGTTAGGGGTAGGCAAGTGGAAAGACAAAGAAGAGCAAAAAGCGGGTAAGCCAGGAAAGGTCAGAGAAAATGAGGAGGATCTCAGGGGAACATCTCTGGTTTCATGTGGCATGACCCACTTGGACGAGTGGGAGGGGCTCACTTACCCAGGAATTTTCAAGGTAGAAAATGTTAGTAGTCATCTAAACAAAGCAGGTCTTCAGGTGATTTCTTCTGGTCCAAATCCCTGCTGAGAATTTGCATTTCTAACAAGTGTGAATGCAATGCTAACACTGCTGGTTAGGGACCCATTCTGAGAGCCACTAGTAGAGAGCAGTGGTTCTCAAAATTTATTGCACGTAAGGATCACCTGGAAATCTTGTTAAACTGTAGATTCCGATTCAGTGTATATAGGGTGGAAATGCAAATTCTCAGAAGGGGTTGAAACTGGTGCTGCTGTATTCCTTTTACTTTAATTAGGCATGATTTATTTAATTTATTTTTTTATTCTTCCTATGTACAATGCAGTGAAGTTAGTTATATTTATCATGTTGTTCGACTATTACCATTATCCTTTTCCAAACTCTCCCATCACTCTTTTTTTTTTTTTGTTAGCTTTTGGTGTTTTTTTTTTTTTTTTTAATAGTTTTTATTATGCTTTAAGTGAAAGTTTACAAATCAAGTCAGTCTGTCACATATAAGCTTATATACACCTTACTCCATACTCCCACTTACTCTCCCCCTAATGAGTCAGCCCGCTCCCTCCTTCCAGTCTCTCCTTTCGTGACAATTTTGCCAGTTTCTAACCCTCTCTACCCTCCTATCTCCCCTCCAGACAGGAGATGCCAACACAGTCTCAAGTGTCCACCTGATACAAGTAGCTCACTCTTTGTCAGCATCTCTCTCCAACCCATTGTCCAGTCCCTTCCATGTCTGATGAGTTGTCTTCTCTCCCATCACTCTTAATGGATGCTCAGTCTCTCCTAAACAACGAGTCAAGTTCCCCTTTCCCCCTCCCTCCCAACTGCTCCTGGTAACCACTAATAAACTTTGGACTCTATATACGTGCCTATCCTAGATATTTCATGTAAGTGGAATCATACAATATTTGTCCCTTCGTGACTAACTTTGTAAATCCTCTTCTTGACTTGACTACACTTCAGGCTTTCTCTCTAACCCCAAGGCCCTTGCGTTAACTGTTTCCTCTCCTAAGAACACTCCCCTCCTCTCCCCACAGGCATCCCATACTTCTTCTGTTATGTAACTATTTTGACAGTATGTGTTTAATATCTGCTTTCCTCCTGTTGACTATGAGCTCCTTGAGGGCAGGGTTGCCAAGTCTCTCTGGCTAACCACAGTGCCTGGTACATGAAAACCAAAAGGAAACCGGTTGCTGTCAAGTCAAATCTGACTCACAGGGACCCTATAGGACAGGGTAGAACTGCCCCATAGAGTTTCCAAGGAGTGGCTGGTGGATTCAAACTGCCGACCTTTTGGTTGGCAGTAATTAGGCATAATTTACTGAGCACATGTGATGTCAAGTCACCTTCCTGATGGTTATAAAATATGAATGAGCAAGAGACAGGCCCTCTTCTGACACCTCCATTGTCTCCTTCTGCCATAGGCCCCACCAGGCCCTATAATCTACTGCATACAAAACTTCGTCATATTAATTGCTCTATCAGTGTCTGTTCTCTTGACTAGATTGTAAGCCCAGTGAAGGACAGACTCTGTCTGTCTTTCTTACCATGGTGTCTACAGAGACTATTGGGAGTGCTCAAGAAAGATTTGTTTGTTCCAAAAGAAAAGAGTAAGATGAATTTATAACACCTACAAAACAGGTCCCTGGTGGCATAGTGGTTAAGCATTTGGCTACTAACCAAAAGGTTGGCAGTTCGAATCCACCAGCCTTTCCTTGGAAACCCTATGGGGCAGTTCTACTCTGTTCTGTAGGGTTGCTATGCATCAGAATCAACTCGATGGCAATAGGTTTGTTTTTTCATAAAACAGGTCTAGTAGAAATGGTTCTATGGCTGAAGGAGTCAGGAAAGACTCTGTAACTACAATGCTCAGAGAGGGTGGCATCTGAGCAAGTGTGGCATGATGGGAGGATATGACTGGCAGACATGATGGCAAGGGGACAGGCATTACAGTGCAGGGTTGGGAAAACTCCATGTGCATTTACACAGAACAGGGCTAGGGGCATAATCAACAGCAGCTCAGACCTGTGGCTGCTCTGGGCAGGCTCATATTTGTGTCCCTTCAAATATATTATGTGGACATTTTTTCAATATATTTTTAGTGAAACCAAAACCAAATCAATCCCGTTGCTGTTGAGACGATTCCAACTCATAGCGACCCTATAGGACAGAGTAGAACTGTCCCAAAGGTTTTCCAAGGAGCACCTAGTGGATTTGAACTGCCGACCACTTGGTTAGCAGCCATAGCTCTTAACCACTAAGCCACCAGGGTTTCCATGGTCAGGGAGAGCATAAATTAATTTCCTATTAATAACAATTCTTTACCTCATCCTTTATGTTTTAAAACACATGTCAACTGACCCTTTCCCTTCTTTTCTGGCCTTCTTTGAACAAAATTCCATCCACACGATGTTTAGCAACATGTGAGCAACATAAACCAAAAAAAAAAAAACCAAACCCATTGCCGTCGAGTTTCCAAGGAGCACCTGGTGGATTTGAACTGCTGACCTTTTGGTTAGCAACTGTAGCTGTTAACCACTATGCCACTAGGATTTCGGTGAGCAACATAGGATGTAGCAAAAAGGCAGACTAGGCTAAGTGGAGCATAGAGCCTGGCCCCGTCATGTACTATTCGTGTGACCCTGGACAAACCACTTACCCACTCTGTACTTCAGCTTCTTCATCAGTAAAATGATGATGATATTAGTACCTACCTCAGAGGGTTGCTGTACAGATTAAATACATTTATATAGGTAAAGCATTTACGACAGTGCCTGATGCATAATCTGTGTGATTTAAGTTTTAGGTGTTAACCTTATTAGTATTTCAAAGACAGAAGGAGTAGAAAGCTTGCATCATTTCACTTGAAGTGATTTGGCTGTTTTCTCCGATCTTGCTTCTCTGCCTTGCAGCTGCTGAGTTACCTCTTCTGTTCCTTTCTCTTCCCACACTCAGCCTTCCACTTCCTGCCTCCCCTTCTCAGCTCATGCCTCTCCAGGACTCTCAATTCTGAACTCCAAGCTTGTAAGCTCAGAGCCTCTACTGAATCCTGTTAGCATGAATGCCAAAGGCTTTATACTGACAATGGAGGTTTTACTCATGTTTCTCTACATTCTTTTAGTTAAATACATTTTATGGACTGGGCGTCTGGCTGACTTGCCTCTTAAGGTTAACTTTGAGCATGCGGGAGAAGAAGGGAGTAGCAGGAGTAAGGTAGCCAAGGGCCGATGAGGTCAGATTTGGACAGCCTTGAAGAAGCAGTGTAGTTTCGTTGGCAGTAGGGAGCCATTGAAGGCTTTTGATCAGAAGAGCAGGCACATGTATGCATTTAACAACAAATGGTCCTCCAAGTATGATTATTTCAAGACCCTCTATTTCCCACAAAGGATAAGCCAGTCACAATGCTGTAAAACAAAGATGGCCGTACCCTATAAATCTACATTATTGTTGTTGTATGCTATTGAGGTGATTTTCAGCTTATAGTGACCCCATGTGAGAGTAAAACTGCACCATAGGGTTTTTTAGGCTGTAATCTTTATGGGAGCATCTCTCTAAGCTTTTCTCCCACAGAGCCTCTGAGCGAGTTTGAACTGCTAATCTTTCAGTTAGCAGCCAAGTGCTTAACTGTTGTATGACTAAAAAAAAAAAAAAACCAGGGCTCCTTAAATCTGCATAGTCATGTCATAAATAGCATGGCCTGAGTTACCCTTCTTCCATCTCATGGAATCTAGCATGCATTTACCACGTGTCTGCTGTGAGCACAGCCCTGTGCCCAGCCCTGGTTCTCCACAAGGGTGGTTCTTTAAGCTGTTTTTATTGCTGGTCCTCCTTAAAGTCCCTGATCAGTCATTTCAAAACAGCAAAATTTCCCCGGCTGTTGAGAAGGGTAGAGTGATAATTGCACTGACAACTTTGTTTTACAAACCATTTAGTACAAGGTAGATTTTTACCTGAGTCTCAGTATCTCTGCAGGTTGAAGACAAGAGAGATACTGACAAAGATGGCTGGATTTAGGTCAGTCCTAGTAGGTATCAGCTGACCCACAGTTTACATCATGAAAACTTCAGTGGGATGGTGGCAGCCTCATCCTTAATACCATGTTATTTAATTTGGGAACTCCCAAATTGAGGACCAAGTCACCATCAGCAATGGCTGTTCTTAGTCTGGTGACAGAGGGTGGGCTACTGCTGCCCCACATCTATTTCAGGTTGCGAGAGACATCATTCTTCCAGGCATGACTGTGTGGTTGTCCTGACAACTCCTCTCCACTTAGTGAGAAAGTGGTCTCCTGGGCAGGCCTCAGAAAGGTTCCTGAGAGAAATTCAGGCTCGTTATCAGAGATCCAGGATGTGCAGCAGCCCACAGTCCTAAAAACCTGTGGCGATAAGGGAGAGAAGAAGACAGAAGGGGAAATTGGGAAAGGGAAGGTGCTATTTTTGAAGTCTTGACTGTTACCTCATGACAGCCAGTTCTGTCAGACGCATTTGCCCGTGCTGGCAGTTTCAAGCCCACGCTCTTATCTCGATGAGGTGGAGCTCTCTTTGTTCCGCTAACCAGTAACCAGTTGCTGTTGTCGAGTGGATTCAGACTCATGGTGACCCCATGGGTGTCAGAGTAGAGCTGTGCTTCCTACAGTTTTCAATATCTGATTTTTCAGAAGTAGATCTCCAGGCCTTTCTTTCCAGGTGCCTCTGGGTAGACTCCAATCTCCAGCCTTTTGGTTAGCAACCTGGCGTGTGAACCATTTGCACTATTCAAGGAGACCTTGCTCCCCTAGCACCCTAGTAATCCCTGGAAAACTTCCAGTGCTGTCCACACTTAAATTTCTCTCTCATCATCACATTCACCCCAGTGTGTCACCCTGCCTCCCTTTTGCATTCTCCTCAGCCAGGGTTAGATGTTAAGCTTTACCTTTAGCCTCTTTGGACTTTAGATCTGATGAAGAACCCCCATCAAGGGCCCGCTGGTGACAAGTGAACCTGAAATCATGATCAGAGAATGGGAAACTGGGTCCAGGGCTGTCAACATAGAAACCATTTCTCCAGGAGTGAGGATTGAAGTGCATGTAACCAGCATTGCTGGCAGTGGCCTTGCCTAGTGCCTGCAGCCAGGGAAACCAGCAGGTAAAACAAAGTGCATCCTGCCAGCCAAGGACCTATGGAAGACGAGGTAATAGGGAGAGGGAGATGCTGGAATCAGGAAGAGCCATCAGAGCTTGGCCAAGGAGAGGAGTTTTGAAAGCCTGGTAACCCATTGCTGTTGAGTAGATTCATATGTTGCTACACATTGTGTGGACCGAATTTTGTTCAAAGAAGACCAGAAAAGAAGGGAAAGGGTCAGAAGGACAGAGTAGAACTGCTCCCATAGAGTTTCCAAGGAGCGCCTGGTGGATTTGAACTGCCAACATTTTGTTTAGCAGCCGTAGCACTTAACCACTACACCACCAGGGTTTCTGAAAGCCTGGTAGGTGGAAGCAAATGCAAGATATGAGCTGTTAGTGATTTCACATTGAAGACTCAGCCTCCCAGTATTAACTTTCATTTGTGAATTCTTTGCATTGACAAGACTGAGGCTCTTGTAATGCCTCAGTGATGGAAGACAGGGAAGCACAGCTGCCTGGGCCTTTTTCCCAGACACACCCAGCTGCCAGTTTCCACTTGCCCTCCTGTCCAGTGTTTTCCAGGAATGCTAAGAAGCAGTTGGATCTAACAATGCCCTCAGAAGAACTTGCTCCTTTTTGTTGAAATGAACCAAAAATATATATATATAATATATATATATATATATGTAGCTGGAATAGAAATAGATCTTTAAGCAACACATAAATTAGATTATTCCGCTCGTTCTTGTTTAGTCAAGGCTTGCTGTGGGGCCCTGACTTAGGGCCCCATGCTCTAAAGAGAACCAGAGGCTCAGCATAGAGGGCACTGGAACATTCTCAAGCTGAACAAAAAGATCACAGAAGTTCTCAGATCTCTCTAACTTGAGGATTAGGACAAATATCCATCGTGGAAACTTAATATCAGGGGAGACCAAGGAAACTGAGGTCAGAGGGGTTAAGTGACTTGTATAAGATCACTTATTTATTTGTTCAAGAGATATTTACTGATCCCAGGCATTAGGAGAAATGTTAAAATAGTGTTATAAAGAAAAGTGCTTTAAGATTCACCAGACCAGGTCTGCTCCAGTCATGTGGAGTGGCAAGCAAAGGAGCCTTTTCAAACCCACATCAAGCTGGGAAGCATCTGAAGCTCCCCTTGAGGGATGTGGAAGTACAAGGTCTTGACTCAGCCTTAGGCCCTAAGTGCAGCCTCTGTTGTGCCCCCTCCTAGATTTCTACGGAACCCAGCCTCCCCTCTACATCCTTCTATGTGTCCCTAGTCCTTACTGGACTTTGGTCTAAGATTGCTGAGCATGCCGAAGTTCGCCACCTCCTCTCTTCCCAGAAGAGCATTTTTCTGGCTAACCATGCATGTAGTTGTCCCTGACTTTATCTTCCTCCTGTCTACCCCATCTCCAAAGCTGGACTCTTTTTTTTTTTTTTTGTACCTACAGCCACTGACTGGATTCTAGGTTCCTGTTCCATTTGCATTGACTTCCCTGGAACTACACCCTACCATATCCAGAGCATCCTCTGCTATTCCTGCCTATCAGCTTGGAGCCTGGACGCACGTGCCTGTGGCGGTGATCTGAGGTTACCGTACCCCACTGACATGGGGATAAGGGCTTGCTTGGATGCCCATCCCTTAGCCAGGATGGTCTTTTGCCCCTAGCCCTAGCCCTGTGCATGAGTTTAGTCCCCACTTTCTGCCAGCCTACCACTACAGTCTGAAAGTACAGCAGGAACTCTGTGGACACAGAGCCTTTCCCAAGCCCTTCAGCCATGGCACTGTTTCTACTTGGCATTGTTTTCTAGGTGTATATAAACTCATCTTACTCTTTCTTTTGGAACAAGCAAATCTTTCTTGAGCACTCCCAATAGTTTCTGTAGACAACATGGTTACCATCGTTACTTCTTGATTTTTTTTTTGTTTTAGGCATTATCTCTTGAGTTCTCACTATTGAAGATGAGTTAACTCTTCTTCTATCACCCTCAACATGACTACAAATGGGTAACCTTCCATCTCTTGATCCTCTGAATATAATTATTTTATACATTTGGTTAGATGTATCAATATTCATTATTTACATTATTGAGATTATGTAAATACTGTTCATAGCTAAGCCACATAGGAGATTACGTTTACATATCTTTTTCTACATAGCATTTTATTTTCCCTAGTGTTCCTAATTGTCTTATTTTTTTCATTTGCTGGCTTTGTATGTACTTTTCCCTAATGAAACCATAAACCCTTCCTCAGTTGTGTAAATCTTTTCCAAACACATTGCCTATTCTATGAATTTATTTTCTCAGAGAACTTCCTCTAGGAGATTTCTGGTCTGATTCCATTAAGACTGGACTGGTTACTTTCTATGCTTGCTGCATAGCTACTCTTTTGGGATTTGCCTTCACCATTATCCTGGGGATTTTCCTTTTATTCTCTTTCTTATGTTAGGTGCACTCTGTACTAGGGCGAATGTTTTTCTTATAAGGTTCTAGTAACACCTGAAGTCCTTTAACTTCAGGTGGAGGAGAGGGAATCAGCATCAGAATCAGCACAAAGCTGATTGCCCTGAGGTGGAGGTCAGACAAACTTTCACTCTCCTTTTTACCATTCTGACACCAGCTGTCTTCCCCATGGCACTCTCTACCTTTCTAGGGAGAGGGACTGCAGTGACATAGCAAAGACTGTGAATAAAGGAAGGGTGAAGTTATTGGGAGCAGTAATCTACACCTTCTTCCCTCTTAGGCATAATTATTTATGTTCTTACATATGCAAAATATACTCACTTTCTCTGTAAAACGGTCCCAAAGTCATATCTAACTGTAGCATTAGGCTCAAAATTCAGGATCTCGTTATCTATGTCAGGTCCAAATGTGGCTTCTCTTGACCCATGAACTGAAAAGGCAATTTATTTGCCCTTCCCGTACCCAACATACAAAGGGGCAAATGGGGCAGGGTAACTATGGTAGATAACTCCTTTTGAAAAGAAGGATGGGTAGTTCAAATGTTGCCTAAGCACAGAAAATATATGTTAATTTGAGAATCTTTTAGTGGTAGGAGAAGCTTGAGATGAGAAACAATTTTTCTTTCCAATCCAGCTAGTCCCAGGAATTCTGAGTTCTCTCTATTCCTGCTCAATTGTGTTAACAAATCCAGTTCTTTTCTGAGTTTATCTCTTTCTTGTAGTACCTTATCAACAACAACTAGCAGGATCTAGCTCATGCTGTCAACATTCCACCTAGGAAACCTTGCCGAAGGCTTTGAGTTCATTAGGTGTATTTTCTATCTTCCAGATTTTTGAAGGTAACAATTTTACCAAACGTTTTTCCATTAAAAAACATGAGTTGCCATTTTTCCAGCCTCCTATATTATTCCCATCAAAATAGTTTCTTTGCCATCCGTGACCTGTTACTAAAGCAAATATCATATTCTTTAGTTTTATATGACAGTATTCCACTTCTAGGTAATAACTATTTCCATCTCAGCCAATTATTCTATGGAACAAATAACCACAAAATACCAGTGGTATATTATAGCTTATTGGTTCTTTTTTCACCCGTGTGGCTGTAGGTCAACTAGGCTTGGTCGGGATTAAATCGAGACTATATGTTTAGATCAGGTCTATCCTGTATGTCTCTCATTCTTCTTGTAACAGCAGGCTACTGAGGGTATAAGTCTTCTCACAGCTATGTCAGAACTGCAAGAGGGGCAAGTGGAAGCACAAGACGTCTTTTAAGGCCTAAGCTCAGAACTTATTCACTTTTACTTCTGTACATATTCCATTGACCATTTAAGCCTCATAGGCAAACACAACTTCAAGTGAGGCAGAGACATATGTTCCACTGCTAGTGGGAACAACTACAAAATCACATGGCAGAGAAAAGGTGAAGAGTTTGGAGCATAACGCAATCTATTACAGTTATACTGGCTCAAAGGAAGGAGATCTGGGGGTCTGTCTCTTAAGAAGACTTTCAAGTGATATTCTTGCTTTTAGCCCCAACATTAACTGCTACTTCCAGAAATACTTGGTGCTGCCAATTCCTGAGCCATTTGGGGGTTATGCAGTGTAAACCTGGTTGCTTCTTAACTTTCTCCACTACTGCCTTAAAATTCAATATTTTCAGGTTTATTGAGTCAGTTAGCATTTGTCCATTCCTTTCCAGCTTCCCAAATATTGTTGCTTTTGTCTCTTTTCTTATTTTCTTTGTCCTTGTAGGTTTATGCCTGTAATAAAATCTCTTTACTGTCATTTTAATAGGGTTTGGGAAGAGAGCAAGGCTAAATGCATGTTTTCAATCCATCATTGTTCCCCACCTGGGTCTTTCTTCATGTTTTCAATCCATCATTGTTCCCCACCTGGCTCTTCCTTGACACCTTAATGATCAGCCTTCTTTCCCTCTTCAGCTACTTTGGCTTTAATTATGTGCTGCTCAGGCCCCTTGTTGCCTGGAGACATCCAAGTAGATGAACTTTGATGAAGTGCCTGTGAGGTGATGATTCACCTTTCAGTATGGATGGCCATTGGAACACAATGTCAGCTTCTGAATAAACACAAATAAATATGAAGAAATCATCAACTCCATATCACCTAATAATGGCAACGACATCACAATTTTTAAATGGGGAAACTGAGGCCCAGAGAAGTTAAGTAGGAGAGTCAGGATCTAACCACAGGCAGCCTAGCTCCAGAGTCTTTAAGGTAACTGCTGCACTGTACTCTAGGTGTTGTAGAATAGCCTCCATGGATACTTCTCATTCAATATGGCCCTTCCTTTCTAGGCTCTTCTTACTCTGGTGGTCCATTAAATGTTAATGTTCTCCAGAGTTTTCTCCCAGGCTCTAGTCTCTTCTCCCTTAACACCCTCTCCCAGAATAATCTCCCCATAGCCATAGTTTTAATTAATATCTGTATGATATGCTAGTAACTTCCAAACCTGTGTCCAATCCACATTTCTTTCTTGGTGCCAAGAAGGGTTCAATCAACTGATTACTAAGTGTCTTCACTTTGATAGCTTGAAATCATCTCCAACTCCTCAGACCATAAGTTTTACTCAACAGTTTTACTTTTGTCCACTAAAGCCGTTCCTTCTCAGTCTGGCCGTACCTTTCACCTAAGTGGGCAGGTGAGAAGCATGGATCATCCTTGAGTCTCCTTTTCACTCACCTCCCATATCCATTCAGTCTATCACTAAGTCCTGTTGATGTAGCCTGCAAAAGAGCTCAGCAATGTCTATGTCTTTTTATCTTCGGCCAATCCCCTAGATCAGGCCAGCATCATCTCTTATTTAGATTATTGCAACAACTTCCCTGAAACAGTCTCCTTGCCTCCAGTCTTGCAATGCTCTGGTCCTTATCTCACATTACAACCAATATGATCTTTCCAAGACATAAACCTAATCATGTTTTTCTGCTGAGAACTCTTCCAGGGAGTCCTAATAATCATAAGATAAAGGCCAACTCCTTATCTTGGTGTCCAGACTGATCATGACTTGACCAAATCCTGCTGCTTCAGACTCACTTCCCATCTCTTTTTTTAAATATCCTTTTCTACAGGCATAAGGAACTTCTTTCAGCCTTTCTATGCACTTCTCTCTCATCTCAGGACTTTTGCACTTGAAGCTGTTGCTTTTTGCACAGAATAGTCTCAGTCCCTCACTTTCTATGCCCTCTGCCCTCTACCTACTCATCCTTCAATTATTAGCTTAAAGTGAGAACTTTTGGGGGGGAGACATCCTTTAACTTTCCTAGTCTTTATTAAGTGCCTTGTGTGTACCCTCTCTGGCACTTTCTATAATTTATCACAATTGCTTGTCTAATTGTCTGTCTCTCTGACTATACTGTAAACCCTTTATGGACAGGAACCATGTAGTTCTAGCCCATTACTGTATCACCTGAGACTAGTACAATGCCTGGCACATAGTAGTAATGCAATAATTATTCACTGGATATCAAATGAATGTTTTATAAAAACTTTAATGATTATAAATTGCCCCATACTCAAAATAAGGCCCCCAGAGTTCAATACTCTTTTGTCCCTAATGGATCTGAAGCAAAAAGTTAAACTGAAGACATAGCTTTGCTATTTGTTATTTAAAACATTGGGGCATAAAAGAAAATAAGACGAAGACTCTCGTCCTCTTTTCCAGAAATTTTGATGTTTTTTTTTACTAACTTAGATCACTTGTACTCTTGGAGAAGAGATGAAGTGATGGGAAGACAACAGAGGGTGAGGTAGAAGAGGCACTGGAGGGCGTTTCCAAATGTTCTGTGCCCTCAGAAAAAGGGGAATTATGAGAACCGTTTCAAATTGAACAAAGGAAGAGACTGGCACGTACTTGGACTCACTCCATGCCTTTTCAAACACTAAATACTCCTCTGGCGGAAGACTGATTTGATGGGGATGAAGGAAGCCTGTGAAGCAGGGATCGAGGGTGGCATCTGTACTAACAGTAAGCATCATAAAACTTCTTGTTCTCCATGTAATATATTTATCAAAAGCAACATCGTCTGTTTGCAATAACAGACGATGCACTGTTGGAGGTGAAATGGCTTCACAATATCAGCACAAGGCTTTTTACTTAAACATGCCTACTTCACTCTGTTCTTCATACTCACTATAGTTTGATTTCCTTTGTAGCAGGCTCTCCATCCATAAAACAGTCATTAAACAGAGTTGATGTTCTAAATGAGACCTCCTATTATTCTGTAAGGAGCCCTGGTGGTGCAACGGTTAAAAGCTCAGCTGCTAACCAAAAGGTCAGCGGTTTGAACCTACCAGTGGCTTTGAGGGAGAAAAACCTGGCAATCTGCTTCTATCAAGATTCAAGACTACAGTCTGGGAAGCTCTATGGGGCAGTTCTACTCTGTCCTATAGGGTCAGTATGAGTTGGAATTGACTCGATGGCACACAACAATAATTTTTCTCTTAATTCCTTTAGTTTTCCTTTGAATCATTTGTCATGGTTTATAAGGTTATTTGCATGATTATTTAGTATCTGCCTGTTCCCTACTTCAACCTCCCTCTACCTTCTTCCCCACCCCACACCACTGTAAGGTCCATGAGGGCAGAACTGTATCAAAAAGGGGTTGTGGGCAGCAGACTTCTCAGAGGGAACAGCCTGACTGGGACTGTCCTTGCATGGGTTGTCCAGTACATTGTCACCACTACTCTTAACCCAGTGGTGACCATCTTCCCATGTGAAGGATAATAATGTCAATGTTAGGCTGCTGGGAGGAACTGACTAAAGCTCACTGTTAGAGTGTACTAGTACAGGAAAGTTGCCCCCATCAATTTGATTCACCTAATGTACTTGGCTTTGGTGTCTCTTCTTACATGATGTATCCTCAGCTCCTTCCCCTAATCTGGGATTAGTTGGGACAGCTGCCATGACCTAGATGGTGTGCTCAGAGTCTGGCTCATGAGTTGATGTTGCTTTGCTTCTAATCAGAATAACCATACTCATTTGTCTTCATAAAGAATAAATGACTCTGTCAATGAGGTTCCTGATAAAAGAAACAGGGCATGATGGTTTTTACTCATAACTGGCTCTGCAAAAGCTCCTGCAAATGGGAAATGAGTGTTTTCTGGCAGTTTGGATTATGTTGAAAGTTGAAGCTGTGAAAATAACAGCAACTGGCTATTGGGTGATGTTCTAGGATGGCACCCTTGATTGGGGCAGGGAGGCTGTTCTCTTTGAGTGCCCATTTGTCCCTGAGTGTGGGCTCTCTTCCTGCCACCTCCTTGAAGAACAGAGCCAGTGGACAACCTCAGAATATTTGTTCTCCATTGTATCCCTACAGATAAAAGGGCCAGGGATTCAGTAGATATTCTGGGGAGACAGATGACTCATTCAGGTGATGACAAACTTAATTCCCTCATGACTTGAGGTGTTGGTGTAAAAAAAAAAAAAATGCTTTGACACTTATTGTTTTGGATTTTCATTATACACAAGGAAATATATCTTTTTCTAACTTGAAAGTGTTTGGCCTGTGCTGGTGATACATTAATGACTGTAAAAGAATTGATACTAAACAATGATTTATTTCAGAAACTGATGAAGTTAAGCCTGAGATGTGCTTTCATTCAACGTTCTTTGTTAACTTGTCATCGCTACACCCTCATAAACATCTTTGCAGGTGCTTACACGTGACAAGCATGCCGCCAAATACCCATTATGAGCCCTTGTTTGTCATATTAGTTGGAAGGATGCAGATGTTATTTTTTGGAATCTGGTTCATAAGTTTGTATTGTTATAATCATAAATACTAGTTTATATAGATAGTGATTGAGTGACCAATTGAATTTCTGATAAAAGAGAAGCATGGACTACTTTTGGGGTTTAATATGTATTGTAACCTAGAGTACAGAGGAAAATTTATTCAGGAGAATTTCTCTGTTACATTTTTTGTTATTTGAGATTAGATTAAAATCTTAAATGCTTAGGTCTTGTTCCTTGGCATAAAGTTCGTGTATTAGTCAGGATTCTGTAGAAAAATGGAACCAATATATATATTCTGGGTATATAAGTATATATATATAGAGAGAGACAGACAGAGACAGAGAAATTTATTTTAAGGAACTTATGATCATGGGGCTGACAAGTCCGAAATCCTTGGGTAAGGCAACCAGCTGGAAACTCTGATGGGATTTCTATTTTACAGTCTTAAGGCAGAATTCCTTCTTCTCCTGGAAACCTCAGGGCTTTGCTCTTAAAGCCTTCAATTGCTTGGATCAGACCCATGCATTCACATTATGGAGGGTAATTACTTAAAGTTAACTGATTGTAAATGTGAATCACATCTATAAAATACCTTCACAGCAACATCTAAACTAGCTTTTGACCAAACAATTGGGTACTATAGCCTAGCCAAGTTGACACATAAAATTAGCCATCACAGTTGGTATTTCCTCTCTTTTCAAACATTCTTAATTTTATCTTAAAACATTCTATACTTTTGGTGGTGGGTTTTGTTAACTCAAGGTCCTGTTCAGAAGCAACTAAATCATCCTCATGTGTTCCCCTCTGCAGCAGGAGCAGATTTGGCTGTTCTGTGTGACGTGCCTTTAATTTAGAAACTGTTCTGCTTTGGTCTGTGTTTTTCATTCAGCAGCTGACCAGTTAACGTTCTGTGCAGTTTATCCAATATGTTGTGATGCTTTAAAATGAACTGTGTCCAAACCTAGAGCTTGTCTCATTCTAGTTTTGGATTGTCTGTTGGCTTAACAGCTGTGTTCATTGTACCATGTTTGCCCACTGGGTTTTCCAAACCAGCTGTGCCTGCTGCTGTTTGCATAGGCTCAGTGGGCAAAATAAAGCCTGTCGCTCTGAAGGTTAGGCAGATGCTGGGGCTCTATCCAGATTAAAATATCCAGTGCTAAAAATAATTATATTTTAACTGTTATTGTCATCATTTGCTGGGAACGGGTTGAGGTCATCTAAAATGGACGACTCTTTTGCTTGCACTCACATTTTCTCTGATGGATGATGGATTACTAATCATTAAATATCTCCACAAAAGGGTTCATTTCACAGCGTTTCTAGTCTATGGTCAGGAACTTCTCCTTGATATCCAGCTCAGTCTCTTCCTATTGCTACCTAAGGGAACCAATTTTCCTTGGATCTTGGCCTCAATAATTACTTTTCTAAAAATATTTGAGATTCATTTTAACATGCCACATTCAGAACATTCTTTGTTACTCCTCCTCTTGAAGTTGCAAATGGAACAAACTCTGTTGTGCTCAGGATGTGAATAAGTGTTCAAAGAAGCACAGCTTCAACCCTGAAAAGAATATTAAGTGAGAAAAAGTAGCAATAAACACATGCAAACTGCCACTCTCCTAAAATACTCATCTTAAGCATTAAGTCAGCTCTCAGAGAATCTGGTCTGCCTTTTGTGAGGTGATGGGGAAAGCAGCCACTGGCTTTGAGATAGACTGACCAAAGATAACATCAAAGGAGCCCTCATGGCACCGTGGTTAGGCACTTGGCTGTTAACTGAAAGATTTGTGGTTTGAACCCACCAGCCACTCCGAGGGAGGAAGATACAGCAGTCTGCTTCCATAAAAACGACAGCCTTGGAATCCTTATGGGACAGTTCTGTTCTGTCTTATAGGTTACCATGAGTTGGAATTAACTAGGCGGCAATGGCCTTTTTTTTTTTTTTTTTGGATTTTAGAATCAAGTCAAAGGAGCTCTGGTGGTGCAATGGTTAGGTGCTTGTCTGCTAACTGGAAGGTCGGTGTTTTGAATCTACCAGCCACCCCACAGGAGAAAAGACCTGGCGTCTGCTCCTCTAAAGATTACAGCCTAGGAAACCCTACGGGGAAGTTCTACTTGTAGGGTCACTATGAGTTAGAGTTGATTAGACGGCATACAACAACAAGATCATATCAAAGAGTCCTGGTAGTACATCAGTTAAGTGCTTGGGTGCTATGTACATGGTGGCCAAAAAAAGAAAAAAGCAAATGAAACAATATCCAGATGCTTTCCAAAACTAACTACGTAAATCTGGGCATCATGTTTTTGTTTATCTGTCTACCAGTTCCCCCAGTAGATTCTAACGTGTGGCCAAGGTTGAGAACCACTGGTCTAGAGTAGGTTTATGTTAAAAATCTACATCATATAGTGTTTAGGGCTCAAATTACTGTACAGTCAGCTAAAATCCCAAGTCTCTTCCACATGATCTGCTGCAGAACTTTTGCCATCTGCAGATGTGATTAACAATGGCTTCTGTCTTCTCATACATGATAAGCTGTTAAATGAACCTAACCAAGGAGTGCTGTAACACTGTAATAGAGACTTTATCCAGGAACCCAGTACTCTTTGGGCCCTGCCTTTTAACAGCCAGGAATTATTTCATTTCTTCATTCATTTCGCAAATATTTAATGATTGCCTACTATAAGCTAGTCTCTGCATCAGTTAATACCAAAAACCAAACTTGTTGCCATTGAATCGATTCTGACTCCTAACAACCCTACAGCACAGAGAAGAACTGCCTCATAGGGTTTCTGAGAAGCAGCTGGTAGAGTCAAATTGTCGACCTTTTGATTTACAGCCAAGTTCTTAACCACTACACCACCAGAGCTCCGCATCAGTCAATGGAGGGATGCAAATAAGGTGGTCAAGTCAGGCATGGTTCCTGCCTTCATGAAGTTAACATTCTTGTGAGGAGATAAATAATAGACAGGTAAATGCATCAGAAAAAGAATTAGATATATGGTGAGTGTGATACAGGGAAACAAAATGCTATAATAGAGAATGTGGGGAAGGGCAGCTGGAGATGTGGTCCCACAACCGTGGATGAGCCCAAAGTCCTCAGTTGTCCACAGGACATAATGAAAGGCTTAGACAAGATGTTTCTGAAATCCAGAGACACCGAATCTGACATATTCTCCTGCCCTAGCTATGATTTGGCACAACTTGCTCTTGATGAACCCGTACTGCTTCTCTCAGAGGAGCTGTGGTGGTGCAATGGTTAAGCACTCAGCTGATAAACAAAAGGATGATGGTTTGAACTCACCCAGCAGCTCCATGGGAGAAAGACCTGGCTATCTGCTTCTGTAAAGATTAAAAGCCAAGAAAACCCTATAAGGCAGTTCTACTCTGTCACATGGTGTCGCTGTGAGTCAGAATCAACAGCTACTTCTCTCACCCTTTCCAAAAGTACCCATAAACCTTCTGCTTAACAACCCATCCTAAAGCTTATTGAACTCAATGAGCAATTGTTTCAAGACTCCATCATTTTCTCTTTTGAAAATCAAAACATTTGACTTATCAGACTTCTGGTAATATGATGAATTAGTAGTATTTGTTTTGCATATTATATATAATTGCATATGTGTGTATAGCCCTGGTGGTACGGTGGTTAAGAGCTCAGCTGCTAACCAAAAGGTTGGCAGTTCAAATCTACCAGCCGCTCCTTGGAAGCCCTATGGGGCAGTTCCACTCTGTCCTATAGGGTCCCTATTAGTTGAAATGAACTCGACAGCAAAAGGTTTGATTTTTTTTGTTTGATTATATGTGTGTGCATATATATTTGAAAAGGTGTGTGTGTGTGTGTATGATCCATTGCATATACATATATATGTGTATTTGAAGACCCATGTTAAATACTTTATGTGCAATATTGCATTTAACCTTTATAATACTCTTATGAGGCATACACTGTTACTTCCATTTAAGGATGGGGAGGAGCCCTGGTGGTGCAGTGGTTAAGAGCTGGCTGCTAACCAAAAAGTCAGCAGTTCGAATCCATCACCTGCTCCTTGGAAACCCAATGGGGCAATTCTACTCTGTCCTGTAGAGTTGCTGTGAGTCAAAATCAACTAGATGGCAGTGGGCTCTTGATTTTTGGTTAAGGATGGCGAAGCCATAATTGAGATGGATTATATCTCACTGTGGTTATGTAGTAGTTACTCCAGTGAAGTCACTGAGGTTTGAACCTAGCCACTCTGACTCAGAGCCATAACTCCTAACAATTAAGTTCTACAATACCTAGTAACAGCCCTGTTCTCAATGATGGAAAATATTGTGAAGCACAGATCAAAATTGTCACTTTAGGACAGGCAGACAGTGTGACCCAACTTAGTCTTGTTATTTCTAATCATTTCTTAATAACCCTGAACAAGGAAAGAAATAATAATAAAAGTTTGCAAGTGGCAAAAAAATAAAAAACATATAGGAAGTAACTGAATCTATGAAAATGCCTTAATGATGATAATGACCTATGGTATATCCTCAGCCTGTGCTGAGCATAGGGACATGACCCCACAGATCCATGGTAATCCCCTGGTGATTACCAGGTCTGTCTGGGCTTGCCAAAGGGCTGGGCCATCCTGTATTGAAGATTGGAGCAAATAATTAACTCTTGCCAGGTCCTTATTCATTCAAAGAACAGAGTATAACGTGCAACAGATGCCATTATTGAGCACCTTGTTAAACCTAAGATCCATCTATGTTTGAATCTGATTGCGATGCCTACATAGAGAGAGAAGACATGTTTTCAATATCATAGAAGGAAAACTTTATTTCTGTACCCTGATGTCAGATGAAAAATTCTACTGTAATTGAGTGCCAGGTCTTTGGTTAGCTGTCAATAAACATTCAATGAATTAATGAAGGGTTAGGAAAAGGGAGTGTAATGATAGTGAATGAAGCCCTTTTCCGGTTTTGGTGACCGATGGACAGTGCTTTACATAGATTCAGTGCTCTATTTTTTCAATGTTAGAGAAATTCACAGATTCAGATTCATTGAAAGGAAAGTTCATCTTAATTGATGAGATATCTGAAATACAAACTCATTTTAATACGGTGTCTTAAAGTTTCTGTAAACAGAAACTAATTGCATACAAACTAGTGGCAAGCAATGCTAGATAGGTTGTTTCCCTGAATCCCTTCGATGACTTAGATAATGATTATTTTAAATTAATTCTCTTTATTTGTAAATAGGAGTTTCTAAAAGCTCTAAGTAGCTTAACATTTTTCCTTATCCCTATTCTAGTTGACAGAAAAATTTGCTTAGCAAATTCTTTCTTCTTAGTAGGAAAACAAACTGCCAGTTCTGTCCAAACAACTAGAAATTATGATGTAATTAATGAGATTTGTAATAATTAAATTTAGTGTGCTTGTCAACATTTAACACACAGTCACATTGCATTAAAAAACCTAGCAGAGACGAACTAACATTATGGAATGCCTACCACTGGTGAAGTACCTTTCATTTGATATTGTCATTTGATTTTCATGACAATTTCACGTGGCAGATAATACTACCAACGCCAAAACTGAGATTCAGAGAAGTTATATAATGCACAGCAAGTAAGGGCAGTGACTGATAGGATGCTGTTACTGTGTGCTGTCAAGGTGATTCTGACTCATAGTGACCCCATATGACGGAGTAGAATTGTCCCATAGGGTTTCTGAGGCTGTATGTAAGTCTTTATGGAAATAGACTGCCACATCTTTCTCCTCCAGAACAGCTGGTGGGTTTAAACTGCTGATCTTTGAGTTAGCAGCCGAACGCTTAACCACTGCGCCACCATGGCCCCTTCATAGGGTTTTCTAGGCTTATGGAAGCAGATCTCTAGGTCTTTCTCTCACAGAGCCACTGGGTGGGTTTTCTGTTGTGGACTTTAAACTCTTTAGTTTTATACTAGATCAATCATAATTTTATCTACCCACTTTGTTTCATGAAAAGAACATTTAAGGCTATACTTCAACTCAACTTTCATTTTTTTGTTTGTTGCAATTAAGTTATGATATTATTATAATCAACTCCTGCAGTCTGAAATGGATCAAACATGCAATCAGGATGCATTGATAATTACTAGTGATTGGAATGTGAAAGTTGGAAACAAAGAAGGATCAGTAGTTTGAAAATACGGCATTGGTATAGAAATGATGCTGGAGATTGCATAACAGAATTTTACAAGATCGGCAACCTATTAATTGGAAATATCTTTTTTCAACAACATAAATGGTGACTGTACACATGGACCTCACCAGATGGAATACACAGGAATCACATCAAATCACATCTGTGAAAAGAGATGATGGAGAATCTCAAATTATCTGTCAGAACAAGGCCAGGAGCTGACTACAAAACTGACCAAAAATTGCTTGTATGCAAGTTCAAGTTGAAGCTGAAGAAAATTAAAACAAGTCCACGAGAGCCAAAGTACAACCTTGAGTATATCCCACCTGAATTTAGAGACTGTCTCAAGAATAGATTGGACACTAATGACTGAAGACCAAACAAGTTGTGGAATGACATCAACAACATCATACATGAAGAAAGCAAAAAGTCATTAAAAAGATAGGAAAGAAAGAAAAGACCAAAATGAGTGTCAGAAGAGACTCCGAAACTTGCACTTGAATGTAGAGCAGCTAAAGCGAAAGGAAAAAATGATGAAGTAAAAGAGCTAAACAGAAGATTTCAAAGGGTTGCTTGAGAAGACAAAATAAAGTATCATAGAGAAATGTACAAAGACAGGGAATTAGGAAACCAAAATGGAAAAACACGCTCAGCATTTCTCAAGCTGAAGAAACAATTCAAGCCTCAAGTTGCAATATTGAAGGATTCTGTGGATAAAATATTGAATGATGCCAGAAGCATCAAAAGAAGATGGAAGGAATACAGAGCCACTGTACTAAAAAAAAAAAGAAAAAAAAAATTGGTCAATGATCAATCATTTTTAGAGGTCAGCATACGATCAAGAGCCAATGGTATGGAAGGAAGAAATCCAAGCTGCACTGAAGGCATTGGTGAAAAACAAGGCTCCAGGAATTGACGAAATACCAATTGAGATGTTTCAACAAACAATACAGTGCTGGAGGCACTTACTCGTCTATGCCAAAAAATTTGGAAGATGACTACCTGGCCAACCAACTGGAAGAGATCCATATTTGTGCCCATCACAAAGAAACTTGACCCAAGCAAATGGGGAAATTATCAGACAATATCATTAATATCACACACAAGTAAAATTTTGCTGAAGATTGTTCAAAAGTAGCTGGAGCAGTACATTGACAGGGAACTGCCAGAAATTCAAGCTGGATTCCAAAGAGGTTGTGGAACCAGAGATATCATTGCTGATGTCATATAGATCATAGCTAAAAGCAGAAAATACCAGAAAGATGTTTACCTGTGTTTCATTGACTATGCAAAGGCATTGGACTGTGTGGATCATAACAAATTACGGATAATATTGTGAAGAATGGGAATTCCAGAACACTTAATTGTGCTCATGAGGAACCTATACATAGACCAAGAGGCAGTTGTTTGAACAGAAAGGGGGGATACTGCATGGTTTAAAGTCAGGAAAGGTGTGCATCAGGGTTGTATCCTTTCACCATACTTATTCAATCTGTATGCTGAGCACATCATCTGAGAAACTGGACTATATGATGAAGAACAGGGCATCAGGATTGGAGGAAGGCTCATTAACAACCTACGTTATACAGATGACACAACTTTGCTTGCTGAGAACGAAGAGTACTTGAAGCACTTACTGATGAAGATCAAAAACTACAGCCTTCAGTATGGATTACACCTCAACATAAAGAAAACAAAAATCCTCACAACTGGACCAATAAGCAACATCACACTAAACGGAGAAAAGATTGAAGTTGTCAAGGATTTCCTTTTACTTGGATCCACAATCAATACCATGGAAGCAGCAGTCAAGAAATCAAATGACATATTGCATTGGGCAAATTTGCTGCAAAAGACCTTTTTTTAAAGTGTTAAAAAGCATCGATGTCACTTTGAGGACTAAAGTGCACCTGACAGAAGCCAGGGTATTTTCAATTGCCTCATATGCATGCAAAAGCTGGATAATGAATAACGAAGACCACAGAAGAATTGATGCATTTAAATTATGGTGTTGGTGAAGAATATTGAATATACCATGGACTGCTAGAAGGATGAACAAATCTGTCTTGGAAGGAGTACAGCCAGAATGTTCCTTAGAAGCAAGGATGGTGAGGCTTTGTCTTAAGTACTTTGGACATTTTATCAGCAAGGATCAGTCTCTGGAGGAGGACATCATGCTTGGTAAAGTAGAGGGTCAGCAAAAAAGAGATGGATTGACACAGTGGCTGCAACAGTGGGCTCAAACAATGATTGCAAGGATGGCGCAAGACTGGGCAGTATTTTGTCCTGTTGTCGCTATAAGTCGGAACCAACTTGATGGCACCTAACACAACATTGTGTAAATGAAATATTATGCCCCTTGTCAGTGTTCAGGGAATATTTGCTAAATTTGTGGATGACCCTGCAAACTGGGTCTTTGGAATATTCCTCTGTCTCCTATTTCAACATTATGTCTTAGTTGTTTGAAATTCTTTACCTATTTCTCTTTTTTTGCCTTATAATAGTCACATTTGTCTAATTATTATTAATATTGCCTTTGTTATTGAATCTACTTCCTTGTCTTAAATTTCTCTAACTTTTCTCACTTTTTTCTCTAGTTCTTCTGCTTTCAGATCTCCTTGATTCTTCTTATGGTCTTTAATTTGAAACTTCAAGTTTTTTTTAATACATAGTATCTTCCTTTAAAGATGTTTTTTCTCATTTCCAGCCAGTTTGACCCACTGTTCCTGTGGTAGTATTTCCATTTATTTTACCTTTGTCTAAGTCTGAGGAGGATGGCGAAAGTTGATCCCTATCTTCTCATCGTGTCTTTAAATCTTATTTCTTCATTTTCATGTCAGTTTGTGAAGTTTATTTTTGTCTTCAAAGTTTAAAAACTTGACAAGTGGGCATGGCTCTCATTCCCTTCTCAACCAAGATGCTTGAAAGTCTGAAAACACTGCCTCCCTTTCTTCACTTCCATTTACTTTAAGCCCTTTGAAATCTGGTTTTTACTCTCATAATCTAATAAAGTTGCTCTGAGAAAAATTCACATGTCTTTTTTTTGTCCCTTTTAGTTTTTATCTTACTGTACTTCCTCCTTCTTGAAGCTCTCTACCCCCTTGGATTCCATGATCCCATTTTCTCTAGGTTTTATATCTGCCACTCTTTTTCTTTTCCAAGTAAGTTGTGGGCTTTTCTTCCCTGCCTTCTCTTTAACCATTACTCTTCTCCAGGGCCCTGTTCTTGCTTCTCTGTTCTTCTCACTATGCATAATCTCCTTAGGGGAGAACCCTGTCACATTCTTTGAACTACTTCTCATGACCGTGTGCTATTTCCTGTACCTTGGTTGTGTTCCTTTCTAAACTCCCTTTCTTACTCATCCTTCAAAACTCATCTTAATTGCTACCTCCTCTGGGAAGGTTTTCTTCAGTCCTCACTTTCGCCTCCACTATGCCCCCAGAGTATACTTGTTGACTTTGTTATCATACCTCACATTGTACTGTAATGAAATTATCTGTAATCTCCTTACAGGCAGCAACTATGACTATCTTTGTATCCCCTAATGCCTAGTACACAGCTCAAGACCTTTCTCTGAGCTTCTCTCTGAATGAGATGCACTTCTATTCATTATCTAGCTGAGGTTGTATTTCAGCTCAAGGGGAAAAAAATGAAATTATACTCTAGATCACATTTTCTCATGTTAACTTTCTATGGTATCTCTTCTCTGGTATGCTTATCATTTGCAAACAAAATCCCTTTAATACACTTCCTAGCTCTATCAGAGTCACTGTCATAAATATATTACATGGTCTAGCTGTGTCTTGATTTCAACCATCAACAATATGTTGATGACCCTCGAATTCTTTTCCGTAGCCCCTACTGCTGTCCTAAACTCCTAATTCATGTTTTCTTCAACATCGGGATGACATTGTTTCCCTATATCCTACTCCTTGCATGCAAACACCCAGGACATGTCATTCAGGTTGATAAGCAAACACCCAGGACATGTCATTTAGAGAAATCTCAAATCTCTAACTTGGTGGAGGGGAATGAAGTTGGGTTGTAGTGAGGTCAGCATAGAAAAGAACTTGCAGGGTGAAAAAGTAGCTGTATGAGTTTCCTATTGCTGCTATAACAAATTGCCACAAGCTTAGGTACTTAAAAGAACAGAAATTTATTTTCTTACAGTTCTGGAAGTCAGAAGTCTGAAATCAGTTTCACTGGGCTCAAGTCAAGGTGTGAGCAGGGCTGGTTCCTTCTGAAAGCTCTAGGGGAAGATACATGTTCTTGCCTTCTTCAGATTCTGGAGATTGCCAGCATTCCTTGGCTCCTGGTTATATCACTCGAATCTCTCCTTCCATTGTCACACTACCTTCTCCCCTGACTCTTTGACTTCTAATTCCCTCTTAAGAGTAGTATGTTATTACATGAGACCCACCCAGATAACCCAGAATAATGTCCCCATCTCAAAGCCCTTAAAATAATCACATCTGCAATATCCCTTTTGCTATAAGATAGCATTTGTGGATTCCAAAGATGAGAATGTGCACGTATTTAGGGAGGCATTATTCAGCCTACCACAGTTGCTCTGGGTCAGAGTGGACATATAAACAAAATTAGCTCTACTTTTAGAGGAAAGAGATCCAGAATCTTTCATTTTTAGCAGGTGTTAGGGTATATGCGTGTGTGTGTGTGTATGTATATGTACACGGGAAGAAAATTATTGCTATTGATGCTGTTTAGAGGTAATGGAATATTAATAATGTGAAGGGAAAAATATTTTAAATACTTTTTGTGTAAAAGTAAAAAGCTTTAGTGTCATTGATTTATGCCTAAATACCTTACAGCAAAATAATATTCTCCATTAACCATTAGATTATCATCATTTATGAGTTGTCTTTTTACAATATGCTCAGGTGTCTGTCTGCTCCCCACTTTAACCAAGCAGGGAGGCATTAGTGTTCAGTAGCTCAAGGAGCTCTCCTTTTAGTGGGGATGTGAGACTGAACTTGAGGACTTAAAGCAAAGAAAGAGAGACGTTTATAGTTTGATTTTTTTTTTTTTTTTCCCTTATATCCCTTTTCTTTAAAGGGAGCTGTGGTTAAAGGCAATTTCTGGTTAAGGAAAAATAAATGGGAAGAAAGTCCTTCATTTGAGAAGCTCCTGTGAGCCATGTAAGAAGCATGCACATTCAGGAAGTTCTGCTGGACAAGGCAAATGAAATTAAAAGGGTCATTGGAAAATGTTTTACTTTGGATTCCCCCAGAAGCAAATTCTGAGACAGGGACTTGGGTAGGCATCTAGGGATATGACCATGTTAGGGTCTTTGAAAGCGTACGGAATGTCTCCCAGAATTGCCTGTATGGAGGCCTGAAGGTAGGGGCATTGATCCATCAGGTTCAAGTCTCCATGGGTGAGGACGGTTCCCAGGGCCTTTTCTCCTCTGAGCTTCCTGTCTGCACCTGGCACTGTGGTCCCTCCCTGCAGCACTGGAGAAGGCCTGGGGCAGAAAGGGGAAGATTCTCAGGGTCACAACTGAGAGGGCACTACCAGTGCTAGAGGAGTCTGTACTCACCTGGACCGGCCCTCCAGGGTTTCTGTAGATGACAGCAGAGCAAAGCAGGATGTGACCCAGGGTGCGAAAAACAAGCGCTATGGAATAAAAAAAAAAAAAATCAAATGGTAGTTAATGTGGCAAGGAGGGCCTTGTGAGGTTATCTGTTTATCAAGGGAAATATGTCAAGTGTTCCTAATAGAACTGGCCTGGGCTATAAGTGAAACAGATTGGGATCATGCCCTAAGCTGCCAGTTAATACATTGCCACCTCCCCAAGTCTCTGTTCCCTCATATGTAGAATGAGAACAACAATATCTACATTTTAGGACTGCTATGTGGAGTACCTGGGTGGTGCAAATAGTTAGCAAGCTTGACTGCTAACTGGAAGGTTGGAGGTTTTAATCCGCCCACAGTCACCTCAGAAGAAAACCCTATGGAGCACAGTTCTACTCTGACACACATGGGGTCACCATGAGTCTGAATTGACTCCTCTGTAACTGGATAAGTCCATCTCCAGCTCTGTACCCTTGCCATTGAGATCTGTAGTTCTGGCTTCAAGTGCTTGAGGTAGCCTGCTTGATGTCCCTTATCTTGTGTGTCTGACCAAGTTGCTGTGTGGTCTCAGCTCTGCAGGCCTAACTCCTAGGGCCTTCCTTGTTATCCTGGACAGTAATGCCCAAGGCGGCTGTATGTGGACAGAGAAGAGAAGTTGTCAAGACTGTGGTCTCTGGAATTAAATGCCACTTATTAGAATGTGAACTTGGGCACATTATTTAACTTCTTTAAGCCTTGATGTCCCCGTCTTCGAAATGGCATAGGAACTCATGGAGATGGTTCTGATGAGTAAATTGGATAGCTCATATTAAGAGCTTAGCTAAGTACCTGTGCATAGTTAATATTAAATAAAAATTTATTATTACGTAGCCTTCCAAACCACGTTCTTCTCTTAATCTGTCTCTGTGGTGAGTAGAAAGCTTTGGTTGTAATGAATAGAAATAAACTGAGACTGTTGGAGCCAGAAATAAAAAAAAGCTTATTGGAAGGACATTAATAGTTTATGGAACTAAGGAAAGCTGACCAAATAGGCCTTGGGGAAGACAGGAACTAGAGAAATTCAGGGTTGCAGAACTGTGAACCATTTTTCCAAGGGGCTGCCATTGATGACTCAGCTGCCAAGGGCTCTCGTTCTGTCACTTGGAGATTCGAATGTCCAAGAGAGAAAATCAGGTACCTAGCTTTGGTTTGGGCCCTCCCCTGTGGTCAGAGGAGCAGAAGAGTAGGGCTGGTGGCCCTACCAAATCCTCGTGGAGCCAAGGAGGACAGTTCTAAGAGGACAGGACTCTGGGCAGAGAAAACAACCTGTGTTCCACAGCCCCATTGCTAGGTGTTCCTAGAGTGCTGCCAAGTAAATTCTCTGGACTGACCTGTTAACTTCTTCTTTGTCAAAATTTAATTGCCTTCTTTCACAACCTAACCTTTCCTCCAGGAAGTTTTCCCATATTTCCAGATTATCATTCACTCTTCTGAAAGACTGCCGTAATGTTTATTCACTCATACATTCACTGAGTCAACAAATAGTTGTCAGGCTCTGTTCTGGGGACTGGTTTACCTCAATGAACCAAAGAAAGCCCATGCCCTCAAGCTCTTTGTTCCTAGTGGAACAGACAGACAAGAAAAAACAAACAAATAAATATATACCATCAAGTGGCACTTACGATTAAGTGCTACTGAGAAAAACCATCGAAAAGGGAAAGGAGTGTGGAGTGTGGGAAGCTATTGCTCAGATAGGTTATTCATGTTTACATGCTTATGCCATTTCACTGATCATATTTTGATTACTTTGTTTACTTATCTGTTATAAATGACTAGATGGCTTTCCCCTTCTAGAAGTAAGCACCTTAAGAATGAAGTCATATCATCCATTTCTAGCCCTAGCCCCTGGTCATGGTAGGTTGTTGAATGAATAAATAAATACACTGCTTATAGTATGGCTAATGGATGATTGCATTTTTCTGCTTGTGAGTCAGCCAGTCACCATCACAAGCAGGACACTTCAGTTTGGGCTGTAACCTTTGGCATCCCCAGTGGCCTGTGCAGAGGGGAGAAATCCATCTGGGGCTCTGCCCTCCTGGGTACTCAGTAAATGTTGTTGGCTAACTGTCTAAATGAGGCATTTGTTTAACCTCCATTTTATCTATCTCTTCTCTGGAATCCAGTTGGTTTCTTTGTGTTCTTATTGCTTTTACCTTGTTGTAACATGCTTTCTGAATCTAAGACCTACCTGAGAAAGAAGTGAGAAAAATATTCACTTCTGACAACTTAAGACACAGAATTATGCCATCCGAATGAATTGTAGCACCTAAAGGAACTTCAGGAGAACACCTAGGCCAAGTGAGTTTCTGCTCTGGGTAACAGTGGGAATAACAGTGGTCCTTAAAAGGAAGCTCGAATACTATTAAAACCACTCCCTTAGTGATTAATGTCCATATTTAGTAATTTTTTTTTTTTTAGTGATTAATGTCCATATTTAGTAAAGTGGCGAGAACTAGATTATCATTTAAGTACTCAATCTAAAAGCAGAAAACAAGACAATGGAATGCTTTAAAATATTACTAAATATTTGTGTGAAATAGAGCAGTGTTAAGTACATGGTGTTCAGAAGTGGACTCCACCTTAGCAGGAATCATGACTTTTCACGTAGACTGATGAATGGGTTGCTGTTTACACATCCCTCGGTTCCAACAGTAAACGGTGTTTACAAATGGCAGCTGTGTTGTGAGTGTATTTAGCTTATGCTAAGTGCCCCCGAGAGGATGAATGTCATCTATTTCCAGTGTAATTGTGTTTGGGAGCATTATACATTTTTTTCCAGATGAAGAAATATTAGATCTTTTTCATGTCCTAGGGAAAGTTAGGGTTGGGTTATGAAGTCCAAATTGCCAAACTGTATAAATCAAATTAAAATTAAATGTAAAGCGTTATTGATTCTATTTAAAAGCACTTGTAAGAATATATTGCTCGCTGAAAATGCCATGCTTTTGGCAAAAAATTAGATGCCACAACCAACAGACTTAAAACCATTTCATTCACCGTTAGCATGAATGGATAGTACAGCTGATAGGATGCTTAGAAATAGCAGTTAAATTGCTTTGGTAACTAGCCTGTATCTTCCTATAATATTTAAAACTTCTCAAAATAGATTTCTATCTCTATGTTTTCTGAAATTCCTATCTTCATGAGTGCATAAACCTTGAAATTTGTGTATGCAAACCAAAATATATAAAGTAACTATTTTAAGCATTATCACCATTACAAACGGATTCACTTCAGGTATCTGAAAAAAACAAAATTGGACAGCACTATTTACTGATTTGTTCATAAACTATAAACCTTCTGACAGAGATCTTAAAGAAAAAGTAAGGATCAGCTTGAAGTAGAAGTGGAGTGATTACACTCCTTTCCAGATACAGAGACCTAGTGATGAGAAGTGATTGCTCCTTGGTCACCCTGCTGCTAGCCAGTGGCCAAACTTGCTGATTTCCACTCTTGTTCTTTCTACCATATCAGCTTGCCTCCCTGAAATGATTATCTAAATTAGCCAGATAGGTATGTAATCTACAAAATTTCTCTTTATGTGTATGTTTCCATGAAAACAGTTATTGTGTAAAGTGTGTACTCTGTTGATTATTTACACCTGCATTTTTGTGTGTTCATTTTCTACCCATCCCACCTCCATCATTTTCTCATCAATCTCTGAGAATAAATATGTAAGCTAATAGGGTGCGTTTCAATATACTTCTGTGAGGAGATCAGTGAAACTGGTCCAATAGCATAGAGAATAGAGAGAGCTTTAACACCTTCTTGTGCAATGTCTTCTTTTCCTGGTCCCGCCCAACTGTTGTGGATACCGCCAACTAGCTTGGTCTTTAATTGTCTGTCTAGTTTGATACTAGAGAAAGCCATCAGGGCCCTAGAACAGTCAGCTCAGTAATTGCTCCTTTATTCACCATGCCATTTTAACCAAGAACCTGTTTTTTTCAGTAAAACCTGGAAGTCCGAAACAGAGTTAACTCCATATATAACCCAGAAAAACCCAGTGCCCTCAAGTCGATTCTGACGCATATATATGTATTTTTTAAAAATGTAAGATACTGTGAATTCACTTTGATTTGATTCCATATCTTAACAATGAGAAACCTTAGAATGTCACTTTTCAAGTTGTAATATGTTTGTATGTCAGAAAGCAACTATGAGAGAAAGGAAAATATATGAAAACCACTTCACAGATTTTGTTTTTCAGTTACAAAAATCATGTTTGAAAACTTCAGAAGGATTGATTTCATTAAGCCAGAACCTTATATATTACCTATGTTTTAAAATATACAAGTTATTGTGAATAAGAAAAAAATTAAGACTTGGTCTTAGAACAGAATTTTTAGCTTGCTGGAACAGAAAATCAAACAGTAGCTATCATTTGTGGAGCATACAGAGTTTCAATAACTTTCCCAAAGTCCTTACACTGAAATATATTGCCTCTGTTCTATGTTTGGAAACCCTGGTGGCTAGTGGTTAAGAGCTATGGCTGCTAACCAAAAGGCCGGCAGTTTGAATCCACCAGGCGCTCCTTAGAAACAGTATGGGGCAGTTCTACTCTGTCCTATAGGGTCGCTATGAGTCGGAATCGACTCGACAGCGACGGGTTTGGTTTTTATATTCAAAGAGATGAATTTACTGACTCTTTTAGTAAAGTTCCTGGTTGCGCTTTGACTGTAGTCAGTTCTCTGTTAAATGCTTGGAGGAATACGAGTCCTTGGTGTATTGACAGCAATGCATATTGCAATAATTGGTACATCATTGAATACCCTGAAATCAGTAGTTATTTTTTTCTAACATGTCAGTTGCTATAGGTTTTCTTCCTGAATTATTAACAATTGATTTTTTTTAAATAAAAAGGGAAGGGTATTTAGAAACCTAAACAATTGCACATTTCTTAGTATTTTATTCTTAATAAAAGTGACACTCTGAATTTAAGAATTCAGTGGTATATGTTTTTGTTTGCTTGTTTGTTTTTAACAAATTTCCTGGAGGGCTTTGACCCTCTTGATAGTTTTGAAACTATATTAGATAGACTAACTAGATTGTCTAGCCTGGTGCTCCCAGAGATAGTAAAATGTACTTTTTATCAAAGGGAGGTTATAAAGTAGTTATGATGATGTACGCAAAATCTGAGAGACTTTCCCCTGCCTCATTAGCGATAGGATCCAATAGATCATGCGCCCTCTTCCTCCAAGTCTCCATCAGACATGCTTCTGACACCCTCCTGCCCTATGAATCTAGCCCCTATATTATCTCCATTTATTGACCTATTTTTATTGTAATTTTTTATTGTTGCATTACAGGGACTGTGTCTGCTAATTCTTTTTTAAGTGTCCCTATATCTTTTTTTTTTTTTTTTTAATATATTTGTTACACCAGGAAGGAGGCTCAGTTGGTGCTTGCTGGGAACTTAAAAATGAAGGCCCTGGTGCTTGAGTTTCCCTTCACTTTAATCCTGTGTCCTCTTCCAAGAACTTTATAAGTATCAACAGGAAGTCAATCCTTGTCTGCCATTTTATCAGCCTTTGCCACATGGAGTTGCCAGGAGTCAGAATCGACTCGACTGCAAGTGGTTTGGTTTTTGGTTTTGGCCTCTTTTTTTCTAGGGGAGTCCTTTCTGCCAAGCCTTATTCCTTACCCTAACCTGCACTCTCTTTAAAAAAAAAAACCCTGTTGAAAATTAAGCCCAAGTCATGGGATGCCTCACAGTGCCCTCTCCACTAAAATAAAATAAAAAATAGATGGGGATAAATGACCCCAAAGCAAATGGTCCTGTAAGATATTTACATTCAGCATTGTTATTTTGCTTCTTTTCTTTTAGATTATCTCAACTTTGGTCTCTTGGAACCACCTACTAAGGACAATCATAAAGTAAGAGCATATTTTTAATTTTCTTCTCAATCGAGCTGTAAATGGAATTTTGGGCTTTGTTCAATTGTATCCACAGAAGATAGTTTCATTCAAATATTCTATCAATAAATAGTAGCATTAATGAACACTGGAATTTCCTATATAGGAAAAGATATTAAACCCCCTCTTTAAAACTTATGGAAAGGACAAATGATAGAAATGGAGTAAATAAAGCACTGCTTATCATTCTTGAATATTACTTGCAGCGTAATAAAGTATATTTGCAACCACTGAGTGGAGTGGTTCTTATATGCCATCTTTCTCCCCGGCAGCTGCCAAAGCTCTCTCAAGGGCTGCATTCCAACAGTCTCCTCCGTCATGTTTAATTGCCCAAGAGGTATATAGTTACTTCTAGCAAAGAGTTTGGCATATAATGGGTACATAATAGATATTTGTTAGAGAATGTGAATGGATGGATTCCCCCCATTGCCATCGAGTCAATTCCGACTCATAGTGACCCTATAGGACAGAGTAGAACTGTCCCATAGAGTTTCCAAGGAGCGCCTGGTGGATTTGAACTGCAGACCTTTTGGTTAACAGACGTAGTAGCTCTTAACCACTACGCCACCAGGGTTTCCATGGATGGATTAATTAATTGACTAATTTGATAATTTTTCCATTCTAAAATTTCTTTCTTTTTTAAAACAATATATTATTGTGTTTTAGGTAAAAGAAACCCTGGTGGCGTAGTGGTTAAATGCTACAGCTGCTAGCCAAAGGGTTGGCAGTTCGAATCCGCCAGGCGCTCCTTGGAAACTCTATGGGGCAGTTCTGCTCTGTCCTATAGGGTCGCTATGAGTCGGAATCAACTTGACGGCACTGGGTTTGGTTTTTGGGTTTGATACACAGCAAATTAGGTTTCCATTTAACAGGTTTTATACAAATTGTTCCATGACATTGGTAACAATTTTTATAATGTGTTAGCATTCTCATTATTTCCGTTCTATTTGTCTGTTTCCTTTGATCTAGCTTCCCTTCCCTTCCTTGCCTTCTCATCTTTGTTTTTGGGTAACTGTTGACCGTTTGGTCTCATATAGTTAATTGTTTAAGGAAGCACGTTATTCACGAATGATATTGTTTATTTTATAAGCCAATCTATATTTGGCTGAAAGGTGATCTGCAGAAATATCCTCAATTCCGAGTTCAAAGAGTATCTTAGGATAGTAGTCTCAGGGGTTCCTCTAGTCTCTATTGGTCTAGTAGGCCTGGACTTTTTTTTAGGAATTTGGGTTTTGTTCTACATCTTCCTCCCATTCCATCCAGGACCTTCTATTGTGTGCCTGGTCAGAACTGCTGGTAGTGGTGGCAAGGCACCATCTAGATCTTCGGGTCTTAGGTTAGAAGGGTTTGTGGCTTGTGTGGGATGTTAGTAGTATGGACTAGTTTCTTCTTTGAGCCTTTGATTTCTTTCACTCTCTTTTGCTCTATTTGAGTAGAGACCAGTAATTGTATCTTAAATGGCCTCTTACAAACTTTTAAGACCCCGGATGCTACTCACCAAACTAGGTTGTAGAACATTATCTTAGTGAACTACGTTATGCCAGTTGACTAAGTTGCCCCTGAGACTATGGTCCTAGGCCTTTTGACCCAGTAAACCAATCCTGTGAGTTGTTTCGATGTGTCAGGAAGCCTCCATAACTGTGCCACGTATGTGGTTTGTTATATATGTGGATGTATATACAGCACACACAAACATGTGTATATGCATGCTTATAGGTACACCTATACATGCACATGCATTTATTTGCATATGCCTTCCTATACACATATATGCATCCATGTCTCCCTACATAACCACACACGTATTTTTTGGTTGTTTTTACTGTTATTGCAAAATTGCACATGTCATAGCATTTACTGAATTTGTCCCTTTTTCTTGTGTACTTCTTAGTGTCTTTATTTACCTTGGTCAAGTTGTGCTGACTTCACCCATATTTGGGATTGCCTTTCCCATTACCGAAAGTAACAAATGTCTACTATCTAGAGAGTGATTCCCCCCGCCCCCTTCGCCTCCCATGCCTGGTAACCACCAAAGAACTTCGCTATCTGTGTGTATATCTGTTCTTGATTTTTTATAATAGTGGGACCATACAATATTTGTCTTTTCGAGATTGACTCATTTCACTCAGCATAATATTGTCCTCCAGATTCATCCATGTTATGAGATATTTCGTGGACTCCTCATTATTTGTTATTGTTGTGTAATATTGTGTTTTTACGCAAGTAACAGGTGCTTTCTGCTTTTGTTTGCTGGCCACGCCCTCTCCATGCAAGGTATTTTCATAAGCATGCTGTCTTAATTTTTTTTACAGCAACATGTGGAAGAGGATTGGCATGGCAGTGCTTGTGAGGGTGACTTGAGGGGGTGGGGGAAGGGCGTGGTTGGCAAAAAAAACATGGAAGATGCACATTATTTACATAAAAATACAGTATTCCATTCTATGTATGTACCACAATTTGTTTATCCATTCATCTGTTGATCGGCACTTAGATTGTTTTCATCTTTTTGCCATTGTGAATAATGCTGCAGTGAACATGGGTATACATATGTCTGTTCGTGTCACTGCTCTTGTGTCTCTAGGATATATACCTAGGAGTGGGATTGCTGGACCATAAGGCATTTCTAGTTCTAGCTTTTTGAGGAAGTGCCATACTATTTTCCATATGGTTGTACCATTTTACAATCCCACCAGCAATGTATAAGAGTTCCAACCACCCCACAACCTTGACAGCACTTGTTTTCTGCTGTTTTGATCATTGCCATTTTTGCAGGGGTGAGATGGTATCTAATTGTACTTTTGATTTGCATCTCTCTAATGGCTGATGGGAAACCCTGGTGGTATAGTGGTTAAGAGCTATGGCTGCTAACCAAAAGGTTGGCAGTTCAAATCCACCAGGTGCTCCTTGGAAACAGTATGGGGTAGTTCTACTCTGTCCTATAGGACTCGAAGGCAACGGGCTTGTTTTTTTTTTTTTTTTTTATGGCTGATGATGGGGCCCTGGGGTGGGGGGTTCAGTGGTTAAGTGTTTGGATGCTAGCCAAAATGCCAGCAGTTCAAATCCACCAGCCACTCCTTGGAAACCCTATGGGGCAGTTCTACTCTGTCCTATACAGTCACTATGAGTCGGAATTGACTCAATGGCAACAGGTACAGGTAATGGCTAATGAATGATACCATCTTTTCATGTATTTGTTGGCTGCTTGAATGCCCTCTTTGGTGAAGGGTCCGTTCATGTCCTTTGTGCACTTTTTTATTGCATTGTCTTTTTGTTGTTGAGTTGTTGAAGTTTTCTATAAATTTTAGAGATTACTCCCTTGTCAGATATGTTATTGCCAAAGATTTTTTCCCAGTCTGTAGGTACTCTTGGTAAAGTCTTTTGATGGACATAAGTATTTAATTTTTAGGAGGTTCAGTTATTTATTTTCTCTTGTTCGTGCATTTTTAGTTTTGTTTGCTAGATTTTTTATGCCAAGAATTAGGTCCCCTAGTTTTGACCCTATGTTATCTTTAGCTTTATACTTTTAGCTTTAACATTTAGGTCTTTGATCCATTTTGAGTTAGTTTTTGTGCATGGTCTGAGGTATGTATCCTGACTCATTTTTCTGCATATGGATAGTCAATTTTGCCAGCACCATTTGTTAAAGAGACTGTTTCTTCCCCTATTGAATGGCCTTTGACCCTTTGTCAAATATCAGCTGCGCTGGGTTCTCGATTCTGTTCCGTTGGTCCATATGTCGCTCATTGAATCAGTCCAAGGCTGTTTTGATTACCATGGTTATATAATAAGTTTTGAGGTCGGGAAGTGTAAGGCCTCCTACTTTGTTCTTTTTCTTCAATATTGCTTTAGCTATTCAGGGCCTCTTTCCTTTCCATATAAAGTTGGAGATTAGTTTTTCCATTTCATTAAAGAATGTTGTTGGGATTTGGAACGAGATTGAATTCTATCTATAGATCAGTTTTGGTAGTATTGACATTTTCACAACGTTACATCTTCCAATCCATGAGCATGGAATATTTTTCCACTTATATAGATCTCTTTTAGTTTCTTACAGTACTGTTCTACAGTTTTTCTTGTGTAAGTCTCTTAGTTCCTGGTTAGGTTTATTTCCAGGTATTTCATCCTTCTGGGGGCTCTTGTAAATGGTATTGATTTCCTTTTCAGAGTCCTCCTTGTTAGCGTAGAGGAACTCAACTGATTTTTGTGTGTTGATCTTGTACCCTTCCACTTTGCTGAATCCTTCTATTAGTTCCAGTAACTTTCTTGTGGAGTCTCCTAGATTTTCTATGTGTAGGATCATGTCGTCTGCAAATAGAAATAGTTTTACTTCTTCCTTTCTGATTTGGATACCCTTTATTTCCCTTTCTTGTCTTATTGTTCTACCTAGGGCTTCCAGTAAAATATTGAATAATCAGTGTTTTGAATAATCAATATTGCAATATTGAATTAGAGTGATGATAAAGGGCATCCTTATCTCATTCCTGTCTCAAGGGAAATGCTCTCAATCTTTCGCCATTAAGCATAATGTTGGCTGTTGATTTCGCATATATGCCCTTCATTTTGCTGAGGAATTTCCTTCCAATTCTTATTTTGCTGAGAGTTTTTATCAGGAAAGGGTGTTGGATTTTATCAAATGCCTTTTCTGTGTCATTGAAATGATCATGTGATTCTTTTCCTTGGTTTTATTTATGTGGTGAATTATATTGATTGATTTTCTAATGTTGAACTATCCTTGCATCCCTGGTATGAATCCAGCTAGATCATGATGTATTATTTTTTTGATATGTTGTCGAATTCTGTTGGGTAGAATGTTGTTGAAAATTTTTGCGTCTGTATTCATGAGTGATATTGGTCTGTAAGTTTCTTTTTTAGCGGTGCTTTTTTTTTGGCCTGGCTTTGGAATCAGGGTTATGCTGGCTTCATAGAATGAATTAGGGTGTATTCCTGCCATTTGTATGTTCTGGAATAGTTTGAGTAGAAGTGGTGTCAACTCTTCTCTGAATGTTTGGTAGAATTCTCCAGTGAAGCCATCTGGACCAGGGCATTTTTTTGTTAGGAGTTTTTTTTAATGAAAATTTGAACAGACCCATAAAATCTGTTATGGGTCTGTTCAAATTTTCTACTTCTATTAGTGTTAGTTTAAGTAGGTAGTATGTTTCTAGAACTTTGTCCATTTCTTCTAGGTTTTAAAATTTGTTCAGAGTACAGTTTTTCATAATATTCTATTATGGTTCTTTTTATTTCAGTTGGTTCCATTATAACATTTCCCATCTCATTTTTTATTTTGATTATTTGCATCTTCTCATTTTTTTTCCTTTGTCAGTTTGACCAGTGGTTTGTCAATTTTACTAATCCTCTCAAAGAATCAACTACTAGTCTTGTTGAATTTTTCCATCATTTTTTCTATTTCCTATTTCATTTATTTTTTCTCTGATCTTTATTATTTCCTTTTTCTGGTGACTATGGATTTCTTTGCTGCTCTTTTTCTATTTGTTCAAGTTGTAGGGTTAAGCTATTGACTTTGTTTCTTCTTTTTTGATGTGTGCATTTATTGCTGTGTTGGTATGTTTTTTTCTCACTTGATTCTAAGGATTTTTTATTTCACTTTTAATTTCTTCTATTACCCAGTAGTTTTTAAGTAAGGTGCTATTCAGTTTCCATGTATTTAATTTTTTCCTTATTTCTAGTTTTATACAGTTATGATCAGAGAAGATACTTTGTATTATTTTAATGTTTCTGAATTTATTGAGTCTAGCTTTGTGGCCTAAAATATGGTCTATTCTGGAGAATGATCCATGTGCATTGGAGAAGAATGTGTGCTATGCTGCTGTTGGGTTGTCTGTTCTATATGCCTATTGTTTGAGTCAGCCGATTGTGTTATTTAGATCTTCTGTATCTTCACTGAGTTTCTTTCTAGACATTCTGTCCATCATCGAAAGTGGTATGTTAAAGTCTTCATCTGTTATTATAGAACCGCCTATTTCTCTTTTTAATTCTGGTAGAGTTTGTTTTATGTATTTTTAAGTTCTGTCATTGGGTGCATAAATATTTATTATGGTTATGCCTTCTAGGTATATTAATCCTTTAATCATTATATAATGCCCTTCTTTGTCTCTTATAATGGATTTTGATTTTGACTTGTTAGAGATTATTATCGCCACTTCTTGTCTCTTTTGGTTACTGTTTGCTTGATATATTTTTTTCCTATTCTTTGATTTTTAACCTACTTATGTCATTGTATCTAAGGTGTGTCTCTTGTAAGCGACATATTGATGGGTTATTTTTTTAATCCATTCTGCTACTCCCTGTCTCTTGACTGGTGCCTTTAAACCATTTACATTCAGTGTGATTGTCGATAGATGTGAATTTACTTCTGCCATTTTGTCATACTTTTTTTGTGATGTTAATGGTTTCTCTGTTCTGCTGAATTTCCTGTGCTGAGTTTTTTTAGTTTATGCATTTTCTTTTCATATTCTTCTTTGTTGTTGATTTTGTGTTTACTGAGTCTTTTTTTAAATTTTCTTCTTTATTTTGGTGAGTAGATTTATTAATTTCCTTTGTGTTTACTCTGAAACTTACCTTTATCTTCCTAAGTTTAAAAAAGCCTGTTATATGTTGATATCACCTTGACTTCTTCGTCATATGGAAGTTCTATAACTATACTATTTATTCCCCCTTTTTGTTTTGAAGTTGTCATCATTTACAGATTGACATCTCTGGTTCCTTGTTTTCAATTTTGCAGCTTTATTTTTCTTTTGTGCATTCTTTATCTAGGTTGATATCTGGATGATGCTGTCATGTGTCTTGATCTCAGGTTGTTGTCTGATATCATTGGTTCTTTGTCCAAAGAGCTCCCATTCACATTTCTTAAAAGGTTGGTCGGGTTTTTACAAATCTCTTAACTTCTTTTTTTTCTGGGAATGTTCTAGTTTTGCCATCATATTTGAAAGACAGTTTTGCTGGATATGATTCTTGGTTAGCAATCCTATTCTTTTGGGGTTTTATATATGTCATCCCATTGCCTTCTTGCCTACATGGTTTCTGCCAAGAAATCAGTGCTTAGTCTTACTGGCGCCCCTTTGTAGGTGATATTTGTTTTTCATGGACTGCTCTCAGAATTCTTTCTTTGTCTTTGGTTTTGGAAAGTTTGATTATGATATATTTGGTGACTTTCTTTTGGGGCCCATACTGTATGGGGTTATTTGAGCTTCTTGGATGGAAACCTTCTCATCTTTCATGATATTAGGCAAGTTTTCTGCTAATAAAGCTTTAAAAATTCTCTCTGGGTGTTTTTTCCACTCCTCTTCTGGAATTCCTGTTACATGTAAATTATTCCTTTTCATAGTGTCCCACATAACTCTTAGGTTTTCTTCATTTTTCTTCATTCTTTTTTCTGATTGTTCCTCAAACATTTTAGTACCAAGGCATTTTTCCTCTATTTCATTGACTCTTTCTTCCATTGATTCAGTTCTACTTCTGTGTCCTTCCATTAAGTTACCTATTTTTCATATATTATTGTTATTGCTAATTTTTTGGATTTCTAGTTTTTTTTTTTTTTATGGTTTCTAATTGCCTATTTATTTTGTCATTTTGTTCTTATATTGTTTTCCTGAATTCTTTGAGGGTTTTGTCTGTATTTTCCTTGATCTCTTTGATGATCCTATACATAGGTCTTTTGAATTCCTTATCCGTAGTTCTATTACCCTCTCTTCCTTGGGAAAATTTTCTACCCCTTTATTTTGCTCACTTGTTTGAGCCATCTTATCCTGTTTCTTCATATGATTTGTTATTGCCTGTTGTCTCCAAGGCATTAGTGTTTATTTATTTATTTATTTTCTAAGTGTACATATGTTTATTTTGTGCTGATTTCTTAAATGTGTTTTGATGTATCTGGAGTTTTGTTTCTTCTCTTTCTCTTTAGAATGTGTTTTTTTCATATTATTTTAATTATTGTTATCTTGTGGTTCTTGTTTATGTGTGACTTCAGGGTTGTCTGTTGGCTGGACATGATTTCCTTTCACTAGTGGGTATGGTGGGTCTCATCCACATGCTAGTCCTCTGTGATTAGGCTCATATATCCTCCCTTACTAATTGAATGAAGGTGGGAAAGCAGGCTCTTTCCTTGATATTGAGTGACAACTGTTGAGTGGTCAGGGCTCCACCACAGCCCTTGTAGGACCATGAGGTCCTTCTGAGTTGGTGCTAGCAGTTAGTGTGTTCTCTGGAGGTCAGGGCAGGACATCTCCATATCCATTGTGAGGGAGTGCTATCCAAGTGGATGAAGTAGGCCCACTGGACTTGCATGAATTGGCATCTCAGTAGGTGGTGGGATATCAAGAAGTTTCAGGGCAAGTGCAGACAGCCTGAAGGAGCTGTTTGGGTGTGGGATTGTGATGTTGCAGCTGGGTGGACATTGGATGAGGGCACTAGGATCTCCTGTTCATTGTTTGGCAGAGATGCAAATGGCATCTGTCAGGCTGTGACTGACATTGCTGATGAGGTGATATGTCTATACAGGCGGTCACTGGGGTATGGGTGCAGAGAACATTCTCACTGGTTGCTGGGTTGGGTATTATGTGTGTACACCACCAGTTGCTGAGTAACAGGGGCAAGGGTGCATGGGTCAACAGTCACCAGGTAGATGGCAGAGGAACTCACATCAGTGGTCACCAGGTGCGTAGGTGGCAGAATTGGGGGAAGGAGGTCTTGTGCCACCAGTCTCCAGGCAGGTGGGGTGATTTGGGGGTGGGCAGAGTGGGCAGAAGCCTCTGGGCACAGGTCTGATGGTGGGGGATGGTGCATCGTGGATTGCTGGGCGGGGGGAGTGGGCCCATTGCTGGTCATTGGAAGGGCAGTGGGGGAGGGGAGGGAATCATGTTGCCCCAGTCTTTGCTGTGGGTGCTGAAGCACTCCCTAGAGAGTGCAGCCATCGATCAGGACTCAGCCCCAGCCAACTGCAAGGAGGAGGGGGTGTCCAGAATACAGATAAGTGGGACATCTCTGGCCCCCATTTCAAGGATCCTCCATTCTGTGAGCACCACCTGCCCAAATGATCAGGGACCATTGCTGGTGAGTTGTTCTGACCCTATTTTCTGGCTCCTTCCCTGCTGTATGATTACCTGGATCCCTAGAGCTCTCACCTGCTTTCCTGCCCTTTCCATCCTTAGATCCAGTTCATGTTCTGCTCACCTTGCTTCACTCCAGGTTTGTCTACACAGTATCTCTGCCTCCTATTGGAGATTCTGTGAAGTTGCCTCCTGGTGCTCCTCACTTGGGAATGCTGCTCACTTTGTCTCAAGATGGCCACACTGCACCAGGCAGGTTGGCAGTGTGCCTACAGTTCGTAAGCCTCCTTGTTCACTATTTTCACTAAGTTTCTCCTTCCTTCCGGTGTTCAATTGAATTCTTCTTCTTTCCATTTGCTCTTCTGGTTCCCCGATTGGCACCTATATCTGTTTCACTTGGTTTCTAGGTTCTTTGCTATAGGGGGACAGCATAGGGTGCGTGACTAAGCTGCCATCTTTCACTATCTGCTAATTAATACATTTTGTGTGGCAACTCTGTGAGGTCCTCATTACAGTGAAACAATATGGTGCAGTTGTTCAGTGCCCCAACTCTGGAGCCAGATGTTTGGGTTCCACTTCTGTCTCTACCACTTACTAGCTGGGTGAGTTCGGGCATTTTTCTGAAGTTCTCGGTGTCTTGGCTTTTTTCTATTCATAAAACAGGGATAATAGTTTTACCTATCTTGTTGTTGTTATGAGGTTGTTATAAGAAGTCAGCGAATTAATATTTGCAAAATGGTTTCTGGCCTCTAGTAATCTCTATAAGAATGTTTGTTGAATTAATTAAAATAAATTATGCATATAGGAACATTTTGAGGTCCCATATTCAAAGGCTGAAAAACTGGTTTGGCCTGGAAGCACTGGTCGCCAAGTAGCAATGAGTACACCCACTGTTCAGATCTTGGTTTCTAATACTATTCTCCAGTAAAGGAGCCAGGACTCCTTGGACAAATGGTAGGTTCTAGGGTTAGGGCAACAAATATACCAAATGAGCCTTGAGTATCTTACAGTGCCAGAAAGTAAGGAAATGCAATAACAAAAGTGTATACACAGTAATGGGGGTATGTCAAAGGGATATAGGAGTCAACTGAAAGTACTCCCAATGGCCAAAGTGGAACAGTTTGAACAACAAAATAAACAAAGTTATATTCTAATTTGACAAATTAATCTGAGCAAAAATATAAATAGTTATATTCCAAAGTAGAATATAACCCAAAGTATAAAATAAACATCCATGAATTCAAACTGATATAAATAAGTGATTGAATGAATAAACAAATGGGATAAAATAAACAAATATTCTATGTAGAAGAATTCCTAATAATTTATGTAGATACTCTGCCCTTAATAAGGTGGAGCATAACTCCTCACTCTTTAAGTGTGGGCTGTGCATGGTAAGTTTCTTCCAAAAAGTACAGTATGGAAAGGGAGATAAAAAAGAATAATTTTACAGTACAGAAATGTGACAAATATTACCTCAAGTTAGGTGAATAAGGATAACTTCAAATATAATATGTAATATCAATAGTATCTACCTTTGATATACTTGTAGTGACCCTACAGGTCAGAATCAACTCAATGGCACACAACAACAATCCTTGATATAATGTGATAGACATGACACTTTCCCTCTGTGGTCTTCCTCCCAAAAACACATTATTCCAGTCTAATCATGAAAAAAAGTCAGATAAATCCAAGTTGAAAGACGTTCTGCAAAATACTTGAACAACAACAACAAAAAAACCCAAACCATTGCCATCTAGTCCATTCCAACTCCTAGCGACCCTATAGGACAGAGTAGAACTGCCCCATAGGGTTTCAAGGAGTGGCTGGAACTGCTGAACTTTTTGTTAGCAGCTGAGCTCTTAACCACTGCACCACCAGGGCTCCAAATAAAGTATAGACTATAGTTAATGATTAGACTGGGATAATGTGCTTTTGGGAGGAAGACCACAGAAGTGCCAAGCTTATCACATATCAAGGATTGTTGTTATCGTGTGCCATTGAGTCGATTCTGACCTGTGGGGTTGCTATGAGTATATCAAGGAAAACCACGGTGACTTAGTGGTTAAGAGCTACAGCTGCTAAACAAAAGGTCGACAGTTTGAATCTACCAGGCACTCCTTGGAAACTCTATGGGGCAGTTCTACTACGTGCTATAGAGGCACTGTGAGTTGGGATTGTCTCAACGGCAACGGGTTTGGGTTTTTTTTTTTGGTTTGTAGTTAATAGGAGCCCTGGTGGCTCAGTGGTTCAGATTCAGCTGCTAACCAAAAGGTCAGTGGTTCAAACTCATCAGTTGCTCCATGGAAGAAAGATGTGGCAGGCAGTCTGCTTCTGTAAAGATTTCAGTCTTGGAAACCCTATGAGGCAGTGCTACCCTGTCCTTTGGGTTGCTATGAGTCAGAATTGACTTGACAGCAACAGGTTTATAGTTAATAGTAATTCATAAATATTGTTTAATTAATTGTGATAAGCATACCATACTAATATATTAATAATAGGGATAACTAGGTGAGAACTCTATGTACTGTTTTTACAGTAATACTGTAAATCTAAAACTGTTTAAAATAAAAGTTTGTTTGAAAAAATAATGAAGCACAAGCATCAAAACAAACAAACAAACAAACGACAACAACAACAAAAAAGAAAACTGGTTTGGAGGTATACTCTTCAATTTGTAAGTACCAAAATAAAAGTATTTTGGTATTTTGAAAAATGTTGTATTCAATTCATTTATGTCTTGAGACTCACAAATGGAGAATTATTTTCTGCATTTAAGTTTTGAATTGGACAAAGGTATACACATTCACAAAGCATTTTCCTCTATTTCTGAAATCCCTCCCCCCCCCGCCCCCACCACACTCACACAAAACACCAAACCCATTGCCACTGAGTCAGTTTCGACTCATGGCAACCCCATGTGCTGTAGAGTTGAGCAGAGAAATACTGAAAAGGAGAAAGGACATATCAATTTGCAAGGCAAAACTTTTTTGCAAGATAACCGTTATTCAAGTTCAGAGGCTTTCTGAACAAGTGGATTATAACATGTGTATTAGTTATATATTGCTGCATAAGAAAATTACCACAAACTTGGTGACTTAAAACAACGTATATTTATTATCTGATGGTTTCCGTGGATCAGGAGCCTGGGTGCAGATTAACTTGCTCTCTGCTTAGAGTCTCACAAGGCTGTAATCATAATGGATGGGCTATTTTTCTTTCTGGAGCTTTTTTTTCCCAAGCTCACGTGGTTGTTGGCAGAGTTCAGTTGAGTTGAGGTTGTAGGAATGAGATACTCGTTTTCTTGTTGGCTGTCACCTGGGGTAGTTTTTATCTCTTAGGTGTCGCCCACAGGTCGTTGTCACATTGCCCTCTCACAGACACTCTCACAACATGGCAGCTTACTTCTTCAAAGCCAGCAGGAGAATCTCTCACTCCGGTCTGCTGAGACGGAGTCTGACGTTATGTAACCTAATCACTATAGTGACTATCCCATTGCTTTTGCCATAGCCTATTGTCTAGAAGCAAGTCACAGACTGTACCTGCACTTATGGGAAGGGGATTACACAATGATTCATTGGGGATCACCTTAGAATATGTCCACTTCCACAGAAAAGTTTTGAAAGAGATAAATGTAGGTAGACATTGGGATCTCCATCATCCATGAACAAACTAGGCAATGTGAAGACAAACTGGAAACACTTGATTTGAAACAAAATACAACTTGCTGTTAATAGGTTTCATACCCACTGCCTACACACACAAATATACACATAGTTGTTTAAAAATACTTTTCTAAGTTATCAACCGAGAGTTAGGATTATTTGAAGATGAAGGAGTCAGATAAAAATATTGGGGTAAGCTCATAAATACGTCACGATTTCCTTGACTAGTGCTTTTTTTCAGCAGTGAAAATATTTACACAAAATTCCATTCTCAATTCAATCACAACAATGTGCACTCTAAGAACTCGCTTTATAAAAGTTCAAATAATAAGACCTTCTTTTCAACTTTTCATTACTATTAATTTTTTCATTTTAAGACTGTTTAGTTTTTTATACTTATGTTTACTATGTCTGCTAATAATGATACTGTTTGGTTATTTTTTAATTTACTTTTTTACATGACACTTAAAAATTTTTATATATTAAATGTATTAAATATTCATTTTCAGCAATTTCTTTTTAGGGATTTGGGATCATTTTCTTATAAAAATATTAAGTACGAAAATACTGGTATTGTCATTTTGTGATAGTCACCCTGCAGATTTTCAGGAACTCAAATATTTTTTACTGATTGCTCCTTAAAACACCAAAATGTCCTAGAAATTCTAATATTTAGGCTAGCGCCTGGATGTAAAGCACACGCGTCATTTGTTGGGTCCTGTGTCCTAAGGGTGGGCTTGAATAATGTGATCACTGTATTTGCGAGTCTCCATAGAGGTTGCTACAAACCTGTTAGCTGATTGGACCAGAGACCTTTGCTGTTTATATCTCTTATATGCAGCCACCTTGGAGAAGGCAGGCAACTTGTGGGAACATAGCTTATTAGCAGCCAAGTTAAAATTGCAGTAATTCAATTGAGAAACTCTTAGGAGGAAGGATTTCTTGTGGATCCTCCACCATTCTCATATCTTTCTTTTTTAAGTCTCTTCCTACCTATATTTTTCTTTTTTCTGCTCATTCACAACTAAGCCTTAGGTCTTAGCTCTTATTTCCTCTTATGCCAAGGAGTACAAAGAGTTGTTATTCAGAATGGTGAGAACATAATCACCTGTAACTATTGGTGAAATAACTCATTTAGCAAATAAAGGTCAAAGCTTGCTTGCTTTCTTCTTTCCTCTCTTCCTTGGGGTTGTTTTCTTTCTTGGAATTAAACAACTTGGTCTTTTTAAAAAATACAGAGTAAGTTAGAGTAAATAGAAGTAACCTTTACTGCTTGTGAAGGAAGCATTAAATGAAAGCCCAGATTAAGTGTATTTGTCTTTAGCTGGAAGGTCACAGAATGAAGCGATTCTTTATCAAAGTTGAGTCCAGTGGAAGGTCTAGTAATTTCTCAAGGTTGTTGGTCTATGGTGGCCAACACTAGATCTCTTCCTCATCATTTTAACTATACTTTCCCAGGGGATTGGGCTCACCTAATGGCTTCATCAGAGCTTCTGGGTGGTGCAAACAGTTAATGCACTTGGCTGCTAAATAAAACGTTGGAGGTTTGAGTCTACCCAGAGGTGCCTTGGAAGAATGTCCTGGTGGTCTGCTTTCAAAAAATCAGCCATCGAAAACCATATAAAGCACAATTCTACTCTGACACACGTGGAGTCACTATAGTCAGAATCAGCTTGATGACTGCTGGTTTAATGGTTTCATCATTTATTCACCATGTATTTTAATGTGTACATCTGTGTAGTTTTACTCATTACTGAAATTCTGGATTTTATATTGTTGGAGCAACCATTAGAGCAATAGCAGTCCTTTTATCACAAGAGCTGAGCTTATTTTGAAGTGATGTATTTTCTAAATAGTACTGCTGTATATTTGTCTTCAGATTTTGTTTCTAGACCATCCTAATATCATTTTGCATCACACTGATTAAGTTCAGATTGGTTTTCTTTGTTCAGGGCTGCTGAGGTAGCAATTGGTTGTGACAATCTGGTGAGTCTTTTGGCATAAGAGGTTTTCCAACTCATTCATTATCTATCTTTATTTGGTATCATTCCTGGCAGCCTCATGTCCCTAGTGAAGCCAGTGCTACTCCTTCCTACACTGAACTCTCCTTTTCCTGAATCTCCTGTTATATTCTATGCTTGGTCATCCTCTGTCTTGTCTTATTTACCCATTGTTTGCTATTGATATTTTCTCTCCAAAGAGACTATAAGGTCTTTGAGGGCAAGGATTCTGCCTTCTTGTCTTGTACGCCTTCCCAGTGCTCAGAGTCCTCAGTGCTTGCTGCCCACTTACCACCATCCCTCTTCCTTTATACCTGATCAAAACAGTGTGTCCTCAAATTGAGCGCGTTATACACCTTCCATGTGCCTCATCCTGTGCTCAGTGCCACACAGGTGGCATCAGCCAAACAAAGCATCCACACCCGTCTTCAGAACCTCCCCATCCTCCTCTGGGGATCACTGCCCATACCCAGAGCTCCTAGGCTCCTTTCTAGGCATCTCTCTGATGTCTTATTCTCAAGGTGCTGACCCTCACTGAGGAGTCAGCTGAGTATTACCCCTCCTAGGGCAATTATGTTCTAAGAGACCAATCCTGAAGACCAGAAAGCCTTCATGGTCCCAAGTAATGCACCTCTAATGGTGAAATTTCAGGCACTGTGTTGGGCAATGGTGGAGATATTTTAAATTACACCATGTAGGCCGATACCTATTCCGCTTGCTTGTAGGCCTGCCCTACCTGGAAACTACTAAAGAAATAGAAATCTTGATCTCTGTTCTTAAGATATGAATAACCTAGCAGGGGAATTAGTCTACACATGCCTACCAATGTAGACTAGTGTACTATTTAAGAGGACTTGGAATCATATGATCTTAGGTTCTAATCTCAGTTTTTCTACTTACTAGCTGTGTGGCCTTGCTCAGGTTTCTAAAATTTTCTGATGCTCATTCTCTTCACCAATAACATAGGTATAACAAACCCCATTCCAAGAATGTTATGAAAATTTGAAGTGCCATTTTTGGTATATAGTAAATCCGTATTACACGTTGCCATAAAAAATAACAGAGCTAGGGAGGGTTCTCCACCACCTGCCACTTTGTTGTACTATAGTGGCTTGCATGTTGCTATGATGCTGGAAGCTATGCCACCAGTATTTCAAATACTAGCAGTGTCATGCATGGTGGACAGGTTTCCGTGGCACTTCCAGACTAAGACAGACTAGGAAAAAAATTCTGCCAAACTCTTCTGAAAATTAGCCAATGAAAACCCTATGGATCACAACAGAATATTGTCCAATACAGTGCTGGAGGATGAGCCCTCTAGGTTGGAAGGCACTCAAAATACACAGTGATTATAACAATGAACTTGAGTATACCAATGATTGTGAGGATGGTGTAGGACTGGGCAACATTTCATTCTGTTGTGCATGGGTTTGTCATGAATCAGAGCCGACTTGACAGCAACTAACAGCAACAGCAACAAGGGAGGAGTCTAAGTCCAAGCAAGGCACTGTGGAAATCTGAGGCTTAGAACAGGTCTGTTGAGCAAGGCAGTAACAGAAATGGAAGATAGAGGAGAACTTTATGGAAGAGGGGACTTCCTTGCCTCATTGGAAGGCACTGAATGCTGCCTATGATCTTCGTTTGCTCAGCCCCTGGTCAGCTGGCCTGGGAAGACATTTTTGGCTTGGAAGCAGCCTGTTGGGAGCAGCAAAGATTATGAGTGGAATCCATGCACATTATCACTGCAGTATCATCCCGTTTAATTACTATTTCCTAGTCTTTCTCCTGGTGGAAACCCTGGTGGTGTAGTGGTTAAGTGCTACGGCTGCTAACCAAAAGGTCAGCAGTCAAATCTGCCAGGTGCTCCTTGGAAAATCTATGGGGCAGTTCTACTCTGTTCTATAGGGTCGCTATGAGTCGGAATGGACTTGACGGCAGTGGGTTTTAGTCCTTCTCCTCTATTGGACTATGTGGTCCTCAAAGCCAGAGTCTGACTGTTAATTCCTGTTACTCCCAGACCACTGCCTAGGGTATATGCTCAGTGCTGAAGTATTGGTAGAATGATTGAAAGGATGGACAATGCTGGAGTTTTGCTACACCAAATACCCTGACAATACAAGTGATCATATAGAAAATTTACTAAGACTCAGTACAAGTATGTAAACATATTTTCCTGCATGCAAGAACATGATTCAGTCAAATGAAAGATGGAAATATCGTGGTTTGTGGCTCTCCAAACCACACTGTTTACAAGACCAGAGGAAGAAGAAGGATGTGACTTAGAAAAATTACAATAGCATCGAAAATGCTGGTTGTGGTGCAAGAAAGGAGAGAGAGAGAGAAAAAAAAAAAATCTAAGCATGTAACACTGGAAGAGAAGTCTGTAAAATCAAGCCAGATGCCACAAGGGATGAATTGGCAGATTGGAATGGATCACTGCAAATTCCTGCAACCACCTGGCTTATAATTTAACACTTGTTTGAGCTTTTGTTGTTCCATGATATTTGGGGCTGAATTTATTCCCATCTCATTGTCCTTGTCAAAAGCAATGGCTTTTAGAAAGGCTGGATGTTTCTTTCCATCCTGTTTATACCTTGCCATCCTGCTGTTTGCAAGATTGGTCTCTCACACTCTGCCTGGGGTGTTTTCTATTTCTGGGTAGTTGAAATTGCCCGAGGAGTTCTTTGAGCTGCTATATTTTGAAGAACGTGGGAGCCACGCTGCCCGATGTGTGATGTCTCCCCAATGAAAGAGGCATGGAGCTATTAGGAACTTGTGACCAATTGGGAAACTTTGCACATTCAAGTATTTTAAATGCTTGAAAGCTCCTGTTGTGCATCTTGTTACAGAGATATAATAGCAGGTGTGACTCCTCACATGGGCTGATGCCTCCTTGAAAGTTGCATACAGTAAAGTAAAATGTAATTTCTTTTTAAAGTGGCGCTCCTGTCATTTTCTCTCCAGTGCTGGGCTGGAACTGAGGCAGAAAGAGTGCCAATGCTTCTGTTCCCTCCCCCTGCCTTGCATCCTTTCCTCACTTTGCCCTGATCCTCCTTGCCCATCTGAACAATTTCCACTGTGCACAATTAAAGAGAGCACCAAAAGCTCAGTAATCTAGATAAATAAAATTTTAGTGCAATATTTAATACAATATTTTAAAAATCAAAATTAATGCAAAATATCCATGATGAACAAAATACAAAAAAAAATTTTTTTAAAGTTCAGGAACAGTGCTCAGCAGAGTCACGTTGGAGCCTGAGGGCAAAATAAAAAATCAGCAATATCATTTTGTCTTCATGTAAAGTTTGATATTTTATTCATCATGAGTGTTTCATTTATTTTGACTTTTTAAAATATTACATTAAAATATTTATCTCTATTACTGAGTTTGGGGAACCCCATTAAATTTTGCTCCCATGGTGGATTCAAAGGGGCTGCTTACCTTACTCCAGATCCTAGGGTGATGTCTTTTGGGCTGGGAGGAAAGTCTTGGAGAGGCCTTCAGGTCCCCACCCTTTGTCTTCCCTAGGCCCACACCGGGGTCCTGAATTTGGCTTAAGTATTGTTCTGTGAAAAGAAAAGACTATATCAACTGAAATTCTGATGTCCTTCCAATCAAGGATTACAAGGAAAGATACAGTTTGGAAAGAAAACCTGAAGTAAATCATTCATCAGAAGCTTTATTTAAATTGGGGTTGGCAAACTACAGCTCATGGGTTGGCTACCTGTTTTTGTAGGTAATGCTTCATTGTAATGCAGTCACACTTATTTGTTTTTGTATAGCTTATGGCTGCTTTCATGATACAACAGCAAAGCTGAGTATGTTGCAACAGAGACTATAAGATTTGTAAAGTCTAAAATATTTACTTTTGGCCTGTTACAGAAAAAGTTTGCAGTCCTCTGATTTACATTATCAGTGAACTCAGATATTCTTGGATCAATGGGCTTGGCAGCAGTTTAGAATATACAGCTATTTGGAGATTTATATAACATAGCCAATACAAGGACCTTTATAGAGAGTATTATAAACTTTCATTTGTAAGAACTGGGAGAAATAGTAAAACAAGATGCCCAAAATGCAAAATTGGTTCAGCATCTGAAAATCAATTAATGTAATACATCATACCAATAGAATAAAAAATGAAAATCAGGATTATTTCAATAGATATGGAAAAACGTTTGACAAACTCCGTCTACCATTTTGTCATTAAAACACTCAGTAAACTAGGAATAGAAGGGAAATTCCTAAATGTGATAAAAGGCATTTATGAAAAACCCACAGCTAGCATCATATTTAGTGATGAAAAAAATGAAAGCATTTTTCCTAAGAGCAGGAAAAAAAAAAAAAAAAACACTTCTATCACTTCTATTTAGTATTGCACTAGAAGTTCTAACCAAAGCAATTAGGAAAAAAAAGGAAAGAAAACGTTTCCAAATTGGAAAGGAAGAAGTAAAACTATCTCAGTTTGCAGATGTCATGATCTTATAGAAAATCCTAAGGAATCCACTGAAAAATATTAGAATAAACAAGTTCAGTGAGGTTTCAGGGTACAAGATCAATATAAAAAATCAATTGTATTTTTATACGCTTCAGTGAACAATCTGAAAATGAAATTAAGAAAACAATTTAAAATAGCAACAAAATAAATAAAACACTTAGGAATATACCTAACAAAAGAAGTGTAAAACTTGTACTTGCTCTGAAATCTACAAAACATTATTAAAAGAAATTAAAGATCTAAATAAATGGGAAGGTACCCCATGTTCATGAATCAGAAGATATAATATCGTTCAGATGAAAACACTCCCAAAATTGATCTACAGATTTAATACAATCCATTCCAAAGTCCCAGCTTTTGTGTGTGTGTGTGCGCATGCAGAAATTGACAAGCTGATCCTAAAATTCATAAGTGAATAAAAGGGACCCTGGATAGCCAAAACAATCTTGAAATAGAAGAACAAAGTTGGAGGGTTCATGCTTTCTGATCTCAAAACTTACACAAAGCAATGGTAATTAAGACAATGTGGCACTGGCACAAGGATAGAAATACAGATCAATGGAATAGCATTCAGAGTCCAGAAATGAGCTCATACATCTATGATCAACTGATTTTCAACAAGGGTGCCAAGACCATTCAATAGGGAAAGAATAGTGTTTTCAACAAATTGTTCTAGGATAACTGGGTAGCCACATAAAAAAGAATGAAGTTGGACCCTTACCTCACACCATATACAGAATTAACTCAAAATGCGTCAAAGACTTAAATGTAAAAGATAAAAATAAAAAACTTTTAGGGACATGCAAAAAAAAACTATAAAGAGATACCACTTCACACTCACTAGGATGACTAGAATCAAAAAGTCAGATAATAACAAGTGTTGGTGAGAATGTGAAAAAATAAGAATCCTCATACACTGCTGGTGGGAATGTAAAATGATGCTGTGCCTTAGAAAACAGTCTGGAAGTTCTTCAAATGAGTAAACATTGAGCTATTACATGAACCAGTAATTCTACCCCAAAGTATATACCCGAGAGAAAACGTATATCCACACAAAACTTACACATGAATACTTGTAGCAGCATCATTCATAAAATCCAACAGAAGGAGACAGTCCAAATGCCTATCACCAGACGAATGGATAAACAAAATGTGGTATAGTCATACAATGGAATATTTTTTTAGCCATAAAAAGGAATGAAATAGATGCTACAACTTAGATGATCCTTGAAAACAGTATGCTAAGTGAAAGAAACCAGACCTAAAAGTCCACATACTGTATGATTGGATTTATGTAAAAGTCCAGAATAGGGAGCTCTATAGAGACAGAAAGTAGATTAATGGTTGCTTAGGGCTGATGGGGGTAGGTGGGAGGGATGATAAAAAAAAAAAATGCACGTTGAGAGAGACAGCAGAAAGGGTGAGTCTGTGTCTGTCTGTGCCCCTGGGAATCCTATCAGAGTCCCGCTGTACCTCTAACTGGCCATAAGAAAATAATGGGTTTGTGAAAGAGTGCATGCTGTTAATGTGGGTAATTTAGAGCCGACTTTCTTTACTAGTTGCGCAAGTACTTAGTGAGCTCCAGTGTATACAGAAACTGTATGAGTCACCCTTAAAGTAGTCTAGGAGAGGTGACTGTGACTGTGAGCAAAAGCAGATACAGGAAAACCCAGGAAATTATGTTCTAGTGTGCCTTGAGGTTGGAGTGCATAGAAGAAAGCACAAGGAGGTAAGAGGTGAAAGATAACTCATGGAAGGCCTGGAAAGCTGGCTAAGGAGTTTAAACTTGAACCAGTAGTAAGTACAAAGCTTCCTTGATCAAGGAAGTGGCAAATCCATAGTGTTTGTTAACCTAGTGCTACTGTAACAGAAACACCACAAGTGGGTAGCTTTAAAGAACAGAAATTTATTTCTTCATAGTTCTGGAGACTAAAAGTCCAAATCAGTGTCTCTGCCACGTTGATGTATCCTTGTCAATAGCCCCAGGTGTTCCTTAGTGATCCTTCACTTGTAAATGACCTTCACATGTTTTCTCCCCATCTGTGTGTCTCTGTGTCTATTCTGTTTCTTTTATAACTCGGATGTGATTAGGTTTATAAACCACCCTGCAAAAACAAACAAACAAAAAAAAGCCTGTTGCCGTCAAGTTGATTCTGACTCATAGCGACCTACAGAACAGAGTAGAAATGCCCCATAGAGTTTCCAAGGCTATAATCTTTATGGAAGCAGACTACCACACATTTTTCCCTTGGAGTAGCCGGTGAGTTTGAGCTGCTCACCTTCTGGTTAGCAGCCAAAGGCTTAACCACTGTGCCATCAGGGCTCCTTATAAACCACCCTACACTATATTCATGATCCATTAACATATCAAAAGAACCCCTCCCCATTTCTGAATGAGGTCACATTTACAGGTACAGGGGTCAGGATTTCAACACATACTTTGGGGGGACACAATTCAGTCCATAACAGGGCAGGTGGCATTCTGATGATGTGAGAAGAGTGACAGGGATAAGGGATCGAACAAGCTGTGGATGAGCTGGAGGGGGGAATCAGGACATAAATGGAGGGATTAACCTTTGCACAGACGAGGCTTCATCTTTGTCTGAGTCATGAAGGAAGGAGAGGGAGATGGATGGGGATGTGAGATTTTGAGAGGAGGCAAGTTGGAAGGAAGCGTTTATTGTGTTTTGCTGTCAGACTGTGCTATTGAGAGTACATGTTACTGGGAGCAGGAGATGACTCAGGCTGAGGGCACTCCCTCTTTGCTGCTTGCTCAGGTCAGATATGACAAAGAGCTCAAAGGTGCTTTTAATTCATCCAGATGGGAACCATTTATTTCCTTAATGTTGTCTTCCTCCAACTCCAGCAGTCCATACTGATTCAGAGAATAACTGAATTGCTCACTAGGGAAGAGAAAATGGTAGAAACAATTGAACAGCTTGCTCTCCTCCATTTTGTTAAACCAGGAGACCTTGGACATGAAAGAATTATGCTCATTTATCCATGTTCCCAACCCTGGGAGAGGGCAGCAGGGGTGCCCAGCAGCAGGCATTTTTGTGGAATTCATAGTCTGTGAGTTCTTGCCCCTACCATGCAGACTGTGTCATGTGGGGTTAATGACTTCGCCTGGTTACACCCAGAGTGCTAAGGACTTACAGATGTACAGATGACACACACTGATTCCAACCACCCTTTGTTCCCTGCCCTCTACTCTCCAGGAGCCGAAGTCAAAAGGTGGCAGATGGGCTTGGGTGAGGGCAGGATTTCAAACTGCTTCTTTGGGTTCCAACCCTTGCTGAGAATTTGCATTTCTAAGAAGTTTCCAGGCGATGCTAATCCTGCTGGTTAGGGACCAATTCTGAGAACCACTCAAGTAAAAAACCCAGTGCCGAGTCAATTCAATTTATTATACCTAAGAATTTTTTTTTTTTTAAGAATTACCTGGGGATCTTGTTAAAATGTAGACTCTGATTTGGTATATCTGGGGTGGAAATGCAAACTCTCAGCAGGGGTTTGAAGCTCTGGGTGAGGGTGAGGAGTAAAACAGCCTGCAATCTCTTAGCTGCTTTTTCTCTCTGCTGGCAAGAGCAGGGATGCTATTTGCAGCGCAGGGAGGGAGCCATTTGCGGAGCTTCGGAAGCCTGAGAAAGAGTTAAGGAAAGGGTGGGGTGGTGCTGTCTGTGTAGGGAAGCTCTGTAGTGCATCCACCTCCAGAAAACATTAATAACATTCCAGCCCCTTCTCCACAGCCTTCTCTTGCTCCCTCCCCCTCACCCCCGACACAAAGGCACAAGTGAAATTCCTAAAAGTAGACTACTTCTGCCTGGTTATTTTTAGTATTCGCTGTTAGTATTTATCAAGCTTTTCAGTGTTAATATGTCCTCCCACCTCTTTTCTCTTCCTGCCTGTGTGCTGGGCTTTTGATGTAAGGAGTACACATAAGAAGCAGCCGGTGACTTCATAGAAGCATCTCCTCAGGAGAGGAGACTCTGGACCTTTAAAATCAATCCTTCTTCCCTCTCCACCTTGAAGAGAAGAAAGATCTGTGTTCCACTAGCCTTGGGGAGCAAAATAAGTGTGTGAGAGTGAAGCCACAGAATGTCTAGGTATTGGTTAGCTAAGTCAAGGGCATTAGTCAAAGAGCTGAGTCAGGGAATCAACACATGCCTGGAAGGTCATTGTGCAGGCAAAAATGGGGCAGAAACCAGTTAAAAAAGCAGAAATCAGAAAGAAACAGATGCTAGAGGAGAGAGAAGTATAAAAATCCGTGCAAAGAGTTAGGGATCTGAGGAAGCTGAAGGCTGGAGTAAAACGAGTGGACCAAAGACTGGGCTGAGCAGGCGGTAAGGATAGGGAAGGAACAAGGGTGGGGGCGGGGCCGAGGCAGAGGAAGAAAACCTGCAGCCCTGAAGTATACTGTAGCTTAGCTCGGAGACAGTTCCTGTTCTGCCTCAAGTGCTTGTCGCCTGGAGGCAGCCATGCCCAGGGCAGCAGCATTGCTCTGGAGAGGCCCTCCCAGGACATGTTCTAACAAAGGGCAGTTGAGTGGAAGCAGGGCCATTCTTCGGGTGAGTCACATAAGTCTATATGATTGTCAGACTCCTTCCCTGCCCATCTGTGTAGTAATTTCCTAGGAAGGAAAAGAGGGTTGTTTCCTTTTGCAATTTTAATAAAATGTCCAGCATTCTTTATTTTACTTTATTGTAGTATTTGATACATGCTAAAGAATATGTATAACATATGTTACTCATCTAATCCAAAAAACTTCACCAAAAACTTCCATCAGTCCTTGTACCTCTCTAGTATCCCTTTGTCCTGCTTCTGCCTGTTTCCTTTGCTTTAAAAAAAAAAAAAAAAAATTTGTAAGGACTTCTACTTCTGATAAAATGGAGAGGTACTTTTCCCCAGCCCTGCCACCAAATACAACTAAAAACCCTAGACATTGTATATATCCTTTTAATAGGGTCCTTGAAAAAAAAGAAAAAAAAAGTTTTTTTTCTTTTTTTCAAAGAAGACTGGGAAAAAATATTTGCAAGCCACATATCTGACAGTGGACTCATATCTAGAATATATAGAGAACTCTCAAAACTCAACAAAAAATGCAATTAGAGAATGAGCAAAAGCTAAGAATAGACATTTCACTAAAGAGGATATATAGGTGGTAAATAAGCACATGAAAAGATGTTCAACATTACTAGCTATTGTTAGGTGCCGTCAAGTCAGTTCCTACTCAGAGCGACCCTATGTACAACAGAACGAAACACTGCCCAGTACTGTGCCATCCTCATGATGGTTGTTATGCTTGAGTCCATTTTTCAGTCACTGTGTCAGTCTGTCTCATTGATGGTCTTCCTCTTTTTCGAAGACCTACTTTACCAAGCATGATGTCCTTCTCTAATGCGTCCAAAGCACGTGAGATGAAGACTCACCATCCTCACTTCTAAGGAGCATTCTGGCTGTACTTCTTCCAAGACAGATTTGTTTGTTCTTCTGGCAGTCCATGGTATACTCAATATTCTTTGCCAACACCGTAACTCAAAGTCATCAGTTCTCCTTTGGTCTTCCTTATTCATTGTCCAGCTTTCGCATGCATATGAGGAGACTGAAAACACCATGGCTTGGGTCAGGTGCACCTTAGTCTCCAAGGTGACATCTTTGCTTTTCAACACTTTAAAGAGGTCTTTTGTAGCAGATTTGCCCAATGCAATATGTCTTTTGATTTCTTGACTGCTGCTTCCATGGGTGTTGATTATGGATCCAAGTAAAATGAAGCCATTGACAACTTCGATCTTTTCTCCATTTATCATGATATTGCTTATTGGTCCAGTTGTGAGGATTTATGTTTTCTTTATGTTGAGGTGCAATCCATACTGAAGGCTGTGGTCTTTGATCTTCATCAGTAAGTGTTTCTGAGACAGAAGTCCAAATGAGATAGTATTACACATGAAGTTGCCTAAAATTTTATTTAATTTTGCTGTTTTAACTTTATATATAAAGTTATCATTTTGTATGTCGTCACCTGATACTTGCTTCTTTTCATTCAACATTATGATTCTAAGGTTCATCCGAGTTGTTGCATTTGGCTGTGGTTCATTGATTTTCTCTGTTGCATAATATTCAACTGTGTGAATATAATTCAGTTTATTTCTTTGTTCTCCTGTTGGTGAGCATTTGTCTTAAATCCAGCTTTTTGTTGTTTTGAGTAAAGCTGTCATGAACACTTTGTGCATGTTGGCCAGTGCAAATATGCAAGTTTCTGTAGAGAATATAAGTAGGCATGGATTTGTTCATTTGGAGGGTTTGTGAACACTCAATTTTCACAAGATAAGGTTAATTTGTCCAAGTGGTTGTATTAATTTATACTCCCACCATGAATTTCATTTGCATTTTCCTAATCACAAATGAGGTTGCGCATCTTTTCAGAAGTCCACTCACCACTTAATGCTTTTCTTCTCTCAGATATGTCCTTCTGATCTGTTGCCACTTTTCCAGTGTGTTTTCTTTTTCTTACTAATTTGTAACATTTCTTTATGTAATCTGAGTACTGGTCTTTTGCTGGTTTATGCGTTACAAATGTCTTTCAGATACTGGTTTGTCTTTTTGCTTTCTTTATCATTCCTTTGGATGACCAAGCTATAAATATTACAGTAGGCAGATTTAGTAATCTTTTCTTGTATGGTTAGCACTTTTGTGCCCTAAGAGCTCCTTTCCCATTTTTAGGTCAGAACGATGTCCTCCTGTATTTTCTTCTAAAAGTTTTAAAGTTTGGCTTTTCACAACTAAATCCTTAATCCCTCTGGAATTGATTTTTGAGTAAGTCTCCCACTTGACTTTTGGCTCAGTAAGCTATTCTAACTATCGTAATAGCTGTGTTATCTTTTAATAGCCAAGTGAATGAGAAAGTCAAGGAAGAAAACCCTTTGTCCACAGCAAGATTTGGGAAGGTGGCTAATTCTCCCTCAGAGAGCCTTGAAAGGAAATATTGGTAAAATGACCTAAGTTTCTTATGCTGTAGCCAAGGCATCCTTGCCTTACCAATTTTGTGAGTGCTTAATAAATGTCACATGTCAGAAAAGCCAAAGAAACAAAAAACAAAAGCAGTGACACCCTTCTCACAATTTGAACTATGGTTCCGACCATTTAAACGAGCTATTTGTCAAGAAGGAAGGCACAGATATAAATGCCTGTTAGTAGAGTATCCAAAGTATGGTTCTGTCTTCACAGAGGTGGTGGTTTATTGGAAATATTGGTGGACAGGGATATTGTGGACAGCCTTGTTCTGGCATTACCTGGTTGTGAAACTTCTTCATACCAGTTAGGATTATGTTCAGCTGCGTGGAACGAGCACCCTTCTACAGTGGCTTAGCCAGAGTCTTATTTTTTCTCATGTAACAAGCCCAGAGGCAAACAAACCAAGTCCAGAGTAGTGGCACCTTCTTTCTGCTTAGTCTTTGTAATATATGGCTTTTGTCTCCCTCCTTGTCACTTCATGGCTCCAAGATACAGCTCACCAGCGTTATATCTACGTTCCCAAACATGGAGAAAAGGAAGGCAAGGAGCAAAAAAGTGAATGCCAGTCCCTTTTATAAGAGGTTTTCCAGGAGCCCCACCAAGGAACTTCTGCTTACATTTCCAGGGTCAAAACTCTTCTACCTACCTACCCTTAGTTGTAAGGGTAGCTGGGAAATGTGTGTTTTAACAGGGCACATTGCTGCTCTGAACAAAATCAAGGGATGGACTCGACGGCAACGGGTTTTTGTACTGGGTATAAGGAAGAAGGGGAGACTGGGCATTGGATAGGCAACCAGGAATGTCTGCCCTACTCTGGAGGCAGGATTGTCTGGATGACAGTAAACCCAAAACCAAACCCACTGCAGCTGAGTCAATTCTGACTCATAGCAGCCCCATAGGGTTTTCAAAGCTGTAATCGTTACGAAAGCAGACTGCTATATCTTTCTCCCGAGGAGCAGCTTGTGGATTTGAACCGCCAACCTTTTGGTTAGCAGTTGAGCACTTAACCACTGCAACACCAGGGCTCCTTAGTGAAGATCAAATGCAAGAGGATTTGGTACAGTATAATGTGTATTAAAAAACAAATTGACAATATTCTGAACTATTATCCTAACAGCAAATCCAATATTAAGAGAAATTCTTACAAATTTAAAACCTTGGGTAATCAGTTCTCTGGAACCTCAGCTCATTCTCCTCCAGAGGTTTTAGATAATCCAATAACTAGCATTTTCGTGAACACACATGCTCAAATATCAATCTTCAGATTATTATCGAACATTGCTGTGATAGACATTGTTAATTTCCTCCCAAGCATCCATTTCCCCTCCCCTCTTCCTTTCAGTACCTAAATGCCTATTCAGGTGTTTTTGGTTTGTACTGACCCTATCCTCAGCCCTAGGGATAAGTTTTGATTAGTTTAATCCATTCAGCATATTATACCCCAATGAGCAATCTGGGTGACCTCATAACTTTTGTTGGGAACACCATGCATGCTGACACGGTCTTCTATGATGATGGATAGGAAGTCTTGAACTGTGGCAGCCACATTTGCTCCATGGCGGGAGGCAACCTGGGGATTAAGTCTGTACCAAGAGAACTAGCAAACCTCTGGTTTCCTGAAACCAACCTGATATTAGTTTGGTTTTTTTGTTGTTGTTCTTCAGCTCAATGAGTCAAAACATTTTTTCAAATTTTATTCTTTGTGTAAGTGAGTTTGAGTTGAGTTTTCTGTGATTTGTAACTAAGATTCCTAAATGGTAGCTTCTGTATACATTCCAGGAGAATAAATTAAAACTTTATTTTAATCTCTATTATTTACTATTTAAATAATTTATACATTTAAAGCATATATTATTTAATATATAATGTATATCTTTTTTCCAGAATAAATGAGTTATTCTGAAGCTTATAGTCCTTTCATGTTAGCTAAGAATGCCTTTTTCTCCCTGTAATAAATTGCTCACATAGCATTTGTCCAAAAGATTTTAGACTGTGAAATGCTAGGGCCTGACTACTGCTCTTTTGGGGACTATACCTACGACGACTGTGGTAGAAGACTCACCCCGGAGTACTTTGAACTAAAGACCAATTAGGCTGCAATGTGTCAGTGTTCTTGTAGGTGTGTTTCCTGTTTCCTGTTTGCAAAGTCAACTACAGAGGAAATAAAAGTAACAGCCTTACCTAAACTTCTGACTGAGCTGTCAAATGTTCAAGTAAAATACTCATTAATTATGAGTGATCGCACTTGCAGGGTCATTGAACCGCTGGAGATAAAATCTGTGGATACTGTGGAAGGCTCTGAGATCCGAGGCACTGTGTGACTGCACACTGTGAGTTATCTTTTTCCTTACCTCCTGAAATGCCCTGGTTTTAGATTGTGTCAATTATAATTCAAAATACAAAGATGTTGTATCCTAGTTCGGTTGTTATGTGCTTATATGTTTGTATCTGGTGAGTAGAAAATGAGAGTTTGTCTCTGGCATTAAAGCTTTGTTGTGAGGTACGCATTTCCATTTTTAATTCTTGATGAATTTGTATGTAACTGAAAAGAAAGCTGAGCATCCGTTCTCATTTAAAAAAAAGAATTCTGTTCTTTCCTGTAGTGACTCTGATTAAATGGAAACTTTATTTAAAAGTAAGAAGTATACTAAAAAACTTAGGAGATGTGATAATGAAGTAAAAACCTGACTTGTTGCTTCCTAGGAAAAAGACAATACAGGCCCCTCCTTATTTTCCAAATCTATTCATGTGGTACGGAAACTTGAAGAGGGTACTGTGCACCAAGCAGATGGAACATTTTCTAATTCAGAAAAAAAAAAAAAATTCATTTGAAAGTCTATGATAATATAATGGGGGCAGCAGCACCAGCAATAGTGATTTCCTGTTAAGACAGGAACACTATTACACTCCTAATTTGTGGAGATGGGTCTCAAAAGCCATCTCATTGAATCTTTAGGAAATTGGCTTTTTAGGAAGAAATCTCCTGGTATATGAATTTCTTGGAAGCTTTTCAAAATAAGCTAATGGTCCCAAATGAGAGCCAGCCAACATTTGTAGGCATGGTAGTGTGTCTTAGTCCTCAGTAATACTTTATGTGGCTGTTTGTAAACAAGGCATGAGTAGTCATCTAATAGTTACTTGGCCAAATAGTTCTGTATTGAGGAACAAATGGCAAAAATAAATGTGGGCAAGAACAAAACCTTCTTTTATATTTTGCTGCTATTGCAGGGAAGGAAGAGAAGTTGATGTAAAATTGAACTTTAATATATTTAACTGTTTTTCATCCTACTTCCTTCATCCCCACTAACTAGATAAGCAACATGGTTTATCTGGATATAACAAGAAAGCAAGAGTGAAAAACCTTCATCCCAAATCTGGTAAATCCTTTTAATGGGAAACAGTAATAAAATATTTGAAGTTAGGTTAAGCAAAATATGTTTATTATTATTATTATTTTATTGTGCTTTAGGAGAAAGTTTATTGCACAAACTAGATTCCTATTCAAAAACTTATACAGAAATTGTTTTGGGACATTGGTTGCAATCCCGTGTTGAGTCAGCACTCTCCCCCTTTCCCTTTCTACCCCGGGTTCCGTGTGTCCATTTGTCCAGTTTTCCTGTCTCTTCCTGCCTTTTCATCTTTGCTTTTGGGCAGGTGTTGCCCATTTGATCTCATATACTTAACTGAACTGAGAAGCACATTCCTCATGTGTGTTATTGTTTATTTTATAGGCCTGTCTAATCTTTGGCTGAAAGGTAGACTTCAGGAGTGGCTTCAGTTCTGAGTCAGCAGGGTATACAGGAACCATAATCTTCCTCTTGTCTCTGTCAGATCAGTAAGTCTGGTCTTTTTTTGTGAATTTGAATTTTGATTCTACATTTTTCTCCTGCTCTGTCCAGGACCCTCTGTTGTGATCCCTGTCAGAGTGGTGGTAGCCAGGTACTATCTAGTTCTTCTGGGTTTAGGTTGCTGGAGGCTGTGGTTCACGTGGTCCATCAGTCCTTTGGACTAATATTTTCCTTTGTCTTTGGTTTTCTTCATTCTCCTTTGCTTTGGGTGGGATGGGACCAATCGATGTGTCTGAGATGACTGCTCCCAAGCTCTTAAGACCCCAAATGCTACTCACCAAAGTAGGATGTAGAATATTTTCTGTATTAACTATGTTGTGCCAGTTGACCTAGATGTTCCCCAAGACCATGGTCCCCAGCCCTCAGGTGAGTAACTCTGCCCCTCAAGGCATTTGGATGTGTCTAGGAAGCTTCTATGACTTTGTCTTGGTCAAGTTGGCCTGACTTCCCCTGTATTGTGATTGTGTGTTGTCTTTCCCTTCACCAAAGCTAATACTTGTCTACTACCTAGTTAGTGATTTCCCCTCCCCATCCCTTCCCTTCCTTGTAACCATCAAAAATTGTTTTTTTCTGTGTGTAAACCTATTCTTGGGTTTTGTAATAGTGGTCTTATACAGTATTTTCCTTTTGTGATTGACTTATTTCACTCAGCATAATACCCTCCAGATTCATCTATGTTGTGAGATGTTTTGCGGATTCATCATTGTTCATTATCATTGTGCTTTAGTCCATTGTGTGTATGTACTGTAATTTGTTTGTTTATTCATCTGCTGATGGACACAAGTTGTTTCCATCTTTTTTGCTATTGTGAATAATGCTGAAATGAACATGGGTGTGCATGTGTCTATTCGTGTGATGGCTCTTTTTCTCTAGGATATATTCCTAAGAGTCGGATTGCTGGATCATATGGTATTTCTATTTTTAGCTTTTTAAGGAGGTTCCATATCTTTTTCTATAGTGGCTGTACCATTTTACGTTCTTATTAGCAGTGCATAAGAGTTCCAATCTCCCCACAACCTCTCCAATATTTGTTATTTTCTGTTTCTTATATTTGTGCCAGTAATGTCGGGGTGAGATGGTATCTCATTGTAGTTTTAATTTGCATTTCTCTAATGGCTAATGATCATGAGCATTTCCTCATGTGTCTGTCAGTCACCTGAATGTCTTCTTTGGTGAAGTGTCTGTTCATATACTTTGCCCATTTTTTAATTGGATTATTTGTCTTTTTGTTGTTGAGGTGTTGAAGTGTTCTACAGATTTTAGAGATTAGACTGGAAATATAATTTTTTTTTTTCTCTCATGACTTCGAGAACTAATTCTCAAACCATGGCATTTCCACTGGAGACCAAAGATAGAAGTAAACATTGGTAGTGATAATGCAACCTGGGAAGCTCTCTCTTTTTGTCATACCCGGGTTGAACCGTTTATGCATATCTCAACTCTAAAAATGATAGTTGACATTGTATTAGTTCTGCAGGCATTTAAAGATTAATAGGAAAATGTGTATTCTTGCGTAAAGACAGTAAAGGATGGGTATTAGTCAACATAAGAATCTTCCCCTTGGTATGGTGGTGTGGAGAATCAGTATGTCTGCTACTGGTTTCTGGTCTTTTCTGCCCTTTCTCAAGTGTCCTGTCTCTCTTCTTTGTCTCTGATCTCAGGGGCAGGTGATTCCTCACTGTAGATTCTTTTCTACAAATAAGCTGTACTTCAGAGGTTGTAGGCGTTCATGTCACAGACTTGCAGCAATTGCCAGTTTCAAAGGAGGATGATTTGGATGAGAAGTTGACAGAAAAGCTCTTGAACGTGAAGGAATCACACCCTGCCCAGCTACTGGTCTGTAGAGTAGTGGACAAGGCAGGAGGTGGGACTGACCTCTTTAAAAGAGGCTAAACTTCTTGACTGGGGCTTTCCAAAAGGATGGCTTAAGTTAGCAAATACTGTCCGAATTTCCTGGGCTTCCTGGAATTCTACTCAAGAATTCCAGACACTCTAGTAAAAATTGCCTGGTGGCAGAGATTTTGAGAACAATAGATAGGGAGGGTATATGTAAAAAAACAATTTCAAGTGAGATATGAGAATAGATTCTAGGTTTATAATTATTACTAATTCCTGTTGTCTGGGTGTCTCTCTTTAGCCCCCTGAGCCCAGTATCGTTTTGTCTGGATTCCTAAGAAATCCATATTCTTCCCCCATGCTCGCTATGTGACTAGCTTCTCAGTTACACTGTATTGCATGGAATTACATTTTTCTGCAGGTTTTTCACTAAACACCTCTTTCCTCCTCCTCTGGGGGGGAAGTCCCCTGGGAGCTCACTAGTCTTTATTGTTAATGTCTCATAAATTCCCCTTTATCAAAAAACATCTATTTTGTCAATAGAATACCTTCCATTCAGGAACAATAACAGGGAGAGATTATCTCGGAGGCTGAGAACACAAGACCCCAATATCAGGGGAAATATTAAAGTATGCTTCCAGATGTTTTCAAATATATAGAGACGAACACTGGCCATCTAAATAATTGATTCTCCACCAACTATTTTCTACCCAGTCATGCCCTTAATGGCAAAACAGTTAATAAATTCAGTGAAAAGAAAAATCAGATTGCTTTTTTATTGGTGTGTACAAAAAGAATAGAAAGAAGGGAGTTGAATAGCTAGCAATTTTGCAACAAGTTATTTTAGTGTCGTGTAGATATAAGGAGAGTGTAGTTTGCAGTAGATAAGTGATTGTTGATTTTAATTAACCAAAAGGTGCTAAGTACCTACTAACCTGAGCCTAGGAGGAAAGATATGATATAACTTGGATTCATATATTTGCCAATAGGTTATGGTCCTGGAAACATAATTCCTTTATTCATTCAGTAAGTATTAATTGAGCACCTGTTATGTGGCAGGCACTGTGCTAGGTGATGGGGATATTAATGGTGAACAAGGAAGACATGGTTCCTGCCTATAGTCGAGTGGTGTGGGGGTTGAGGGAAGACACTAATCAAATAATCACACAAATATATTGTTACAAATATAAGTGCTGTGGTAGGGAAAAAAATGGGGAGTTGTAAGACTATAAAACATGGACACTATACCTAGCCTGAGTGGTGACCTGAGAAAGCTTTCCTGAAGAAATTTGAAAGGGTTGGGGATGGGAGAAGAATGTTCTGGGTAGAGGCTCTGAGGCAGCAGGGAGTGTGGAGCTTACTAGGAACTGAACCAAGGTCAGTGCTGTTGGAGGGCAAGGGGGACGTGGTTCAACATAAGGCTACAGAGGTGGCAGGGACCAGATCATAAATGACTCAGTAGAGAATGAATGAATGAATGAGCATGGATATAGTTTATAACATGAATGTGAGTCCTACTGTCTCCTGTCACTAGTATAAAAATAAAAGAAGTTTGCAATTGTATAATGACTGCTGTTTGGGAGAAGGTATTCATTCATTCATTCACTCATTCAGGCATAAGAACAAGACAAAATCCCCACTCATGTGGATTTTACATTCTAGTGGAACAGGCAGATAATACGCCAATAAGCAAATATATAGGTTTTGTGGTAATTTTATTTATGAATATGTGGTGTGGATGTGAGTGTTGTTTAGATGAAAACAAAAATTGTATCTCATCTAAGTGTGATGATTCCTCTGTTTAAAGTTATATGCTCTTGCAGTGCTAAGACATGCTGAATGCAGGTGTTCTTCATAGTACTCAGATCATAGTCAATGACTTTGGAGAAATACCAAGAGAGGAAAACAAGAGAGGGGAGCTGTGGGGTTTCTATTAGTTTGTTTTTGTTTTGAGGGAAGTAATGATACCATTGCCCTCACTGTAGCTAACCACCTCTTCCTGGAGTGGTCGAGGAGGATGAGAAGAACAATGAAAAGGCTTATATGAAAGTAACTGAGTCTGATACTGATCAAGAAGGATCTTAGAAGGAGAATATTTCAAAGCCTGTCTATTTCTTTGTACAGAAAGAGCTTATATACCTTATTATATACTTTACAGATTTTTCACATTTCTAAAAAGAGTTCACAGCTTACGGTTGATGTATACAGATAAAGAGAGGTATTTCTTTCCCATGCTCCTAAAAGTTGTTATTAAATTCATGGTGCATCTTAAAAACATCACCAATTTACAATTCAGAAAATAATACATACCTGGAACCTTGTTTGAGTTTTTTGGTTGTGCCTGTCTTTTGTGAAGATCTGCTTGAAGACTTCTGATGACAATGTTTACATATCTGAGTATAAAGTATAGATTACCATTGATGGAATTTAACCAGGGCACCTGCGAAGGTCACCTTGGTTGCAAATTTTGGTTGCAAAATTCAGAGGGTAGGTAGTTCATTAGCTGAAAAGGCAGTATAATACTTAGATGTTTAATTTTCAGGGATTTCTGTGTTTCTGGTTTTCACGTTGTATAAATCAAAGTGATTATTTCTATATATGCCAAGATTCTCGGATCTGAGAGGAATGATGGAAATGTTAGTTTAACCTTGAGTGCAGGGTTTCTCAATTGCACAACTATTGACATTTTAGACCAGATAATTCTTTGTTGTGAAGGGCTGTCCTGTGCATTATAGGATGTTTGGCAGCATCCTGGTGCCAGTAGCACCCCTGCAGTCGTGACAACTGTCTCCAGACATTGCCAAATGTCTCCTAGAGGACAAAATCTCTCCCGGTTGAGAACTACTGCTTTAGGCTATCGTAATCAGCGACTCACATGCTGTTGTTTCAGCTTTGTATTGTGATCATGTTAAATTCTAAACACAGAGCTTTCAGTTTAACAGGATGGTATCTTGGTAGTTCTATAGATCTTACACTACAATAAAACCAGAATGAGAAGACAAAATAACTAGATTTAGGAGGCGGAGCCAAGATGGCGGACTAGGCAGACGCTACCTCGGATCCCTCTTACAACAAAGACACGGAAAAACAAGTGAATCGATCACATACATAACAATCTACGAACCCTGAACAACAAACACAGATTTAGAGACGGAGAACGAACTAATACGGGGAAGCAGCGATTGTTTCCAGAGCCTGGAGCCAGCGTACCAGTCAGGTACGGCACAAGCACAGAGACCTGCTCCACCCCCCTGAACTAACCCCGGGAGGGGGACCAGCTGGTTCCACGGGCGGCGTGGGACGCAGCCGGTAGGAGAAGTCCCCGGGAGGCAGTGACTGATCTTGGAGCAGAAAGAGCAGCATCCGAGCCGGGGAACCGTCCCGCAGGGATTAGGACTGCACGCAGGTACGCCATAAACACGGAGAGTTGCTCCACCCCCTGAACTAACCCCGGGAAGGGGACCAGCCGGGTCGCGCGGGCGGCGTGGGACGCAGCCGGTAGGAGAAGTCCCCGGGAGGCAGCGACTGGTATTGGAGTGGGGAGAACAGCGTTCCAGCCAGGACACTCGGTCGCGGCACAAGCACAGGGAGCTACTCCACCCATCTGAACTAACCCCGGGAGGGGACCCACCTAGTTCACGGGGGCGGCACGGCCACGCGGCTGGAGAGACGAGAAGTCCCCGGGAGGCAGCGACTGATTTTGGAGTTGAGAGTGCACCGTCCCAGTAGGGGAGCCTTGACGCTGGGCGTGGGGCTGGAAGCGGAGGATCTGACCGTGACTCCAGCGGGCCAGACCCCCCGGGGGCAATCTCCACACAGCCAGCACACATAGGCGACGCGCCCGCGAGAATCTCAGATATAACAGTCATTCCAAGCAAGACAAGCAACTCTGGCTATATTCTGAGGTGCTACTCTCCTATCTCTCTGTTCCCTCCCCCACCCTTCCCAGGCGGCTTCATTAACATCTGAATAGCCTGAGCCAAAGGGAGAACTCTGATAGGGATCTGACTGCAGTTTTTTTTTTAGCGGATTTTCTGGAAAAACTAGTTTCCCAGTGATGGCTCGGAGACAACAATCCATATCAAACCACTTAAAGAAGCAGACCGGGACAGCTTCTCCAACCCCCCAAACAAAAGAATCAAAATCTTTCCCAAATGAAGATACAATTTTGGAATTATCAGATACAGAATATAAAAAACTAATTTACAGAATGCTTAATGATATCACAAATGAAATTAGGATATCTGCAGAAAAAGCCAAGGAACACACTGATAAAACTGTTGAAGAACTCAAAAAGATTATTCAAGAACATACTGGAAAAATTAATAAGTTGCAAGAATCCATAGAGAGACAACATGTAGAAATCCAAAAGATTAACAATAAAATAACAGAATTAGACAACGTAATAGGAAGTCAGAGGAGCAGACTCGAGCAATTAGAATGCAGACTGGGACATCTGGAGGACCAGGGAATTAACACCAACATAGCTGAAAAAAAATCAGATAAAAGAATTAAAAAAAATGAAGAAACCCTAAGAATTATGTGGGACTCTATCAAGAAGGATAACCTGCGGGTGATTGGAGTCCCAGAACAGGGAGGAGGGACAGAAAACACAGAGAAAATAGTTGAAGAACTTCTGACAGAAAACTTCCCTGACATCATGAAAGACGAAAGGATATCTATCCAAGATGCTCATCGAACCCCATTTAAGATTGATCCAAAAAGAAAAACACCAAGACATATTATCATCAAACTCACCAAAACCAAAGATAAACAGAAAATTTTAAAAGCAGCCAGGGAGAAAAGAAAGGTTTCCTTCAAGGGAGAATCAATAAGAATATGTTCTGACTACTCAGCAGAAACCATGCAGGCAAGAAGGGAATGGGACAACATATACAGAACACTGAAGGAGAAAAACTGCCAGCCAAGGATCATATATCCAGCAAAACTCTCTCTGAAATATGAAGGCGAAATTAAGATATTTACAGACAAACACAAGTTTAGAGAATTTGCAAAAACCAAACCAAAGCTACAAGAAATACTAAAGGATATTGTTTGGTCAGAGAACCAATAATATCAGATATCAGCACAACACAAGGTCACAAAACAGAACGTCCTGATATCAACTCAAATAGGGAAATCACAAAAACAAACAAATTAAGATTAATTAAAAAAAAAAAATACACATAACAGGGAATCATGGAAGTCAATAGGTAAAAGATCACAATAATCAAAAAGAGGGACTAAATACAGGAGGCATTGAACTGCCATATGGAGAGTGATACAAGGCGATATAGAACAATACAAGTTAGGTTTTTACTTAGAAAAATAGGGGTATATAATGAGGTAACCACAAAAAGGTATAACAACTCTATAACTCAAGACAAAAACCAAGAAAAACGTAACGACTCAACTAACATAAAGTCAAACACTATGAAAATGAGGATCTCACAATTTACTAAGAAAAACGCCTCAGCACAAAAAAGTATGTGGAAAAATGAAATTGTCAACAACACACATAAAAAGGCATCAAAATGACAGCACTAAAAACTTACTTATCTATAATTACCCTGAATGTAAATGGACTAAATGCACCAATAAAGAGACAGAGAGTCACAGACTGGATAAAGAAACACGATCCATCTATATGCTGCCTACAAGAGACACACCTTAGACTTAGAGACTCAAATAAACTAAAACTCAAAGGATGGAAAAAAGTATATCAAGCAAACAATAAGCAAAAAAGAAGAGGAGTAGCAATATTAATTTCTGACAAAATAGACTTTAGACTTAAATCCACCACAAAGGATAAAGAAGGACACTATATAATGATAAAAGGGACAATTGATCAGGAAGACATAACCATATTAAATATTTACGCACCCAATGACAGGGCTGCAAGATACATAAATCAAATTTTAACAGAACTGAAAAGCGAGATAGATACCTCCACAATTATAGTAGGAGACTTCAACACACCACTTTCGGAGAAGGACAGGACATCCAGCAAGAAGCTCAACAGAGACACGGAAGATCTAATTACAACAATCAACCAACTTGACCTCATTGACTTATACAGAACTCTCCACCCAACTGCTGCAAAATATACTTTTTTTTCCAGCGCACATGGAACATTCTCTAGAATAGACCACATATTAGGACATAAAACAAACCTTTGCAGAGTCCAAAACATCGAAATATTACAAAGCATCTTCTCAGATCACAAGGCAATAAAACTAGAGATCAATAACAGAAAAACGAGGGAAAAGAAATCAAATACTTGGAAAATGAACAATACCCTCCTGAAAAAAGACTGGGTTATAGAAGACATCAAGGAGGGAATAAGGAAATTCATAGAAAGCAACGAGAATGAAAATACTTCCTATCAAAACCTCTGGGACACAGCAAAAGCAGTGCTCAGAGGCCAATTTATATCAATAAATGCACACATACAAAAAGAAGAAAGAGCCAAAATCAGAGAACTGTCCCTACAACTTGAACAAATAGAAAGTGAGCAACAAAAGAATCCATCAGGCACCAGAAGAAAACAAATAATAAAAATTAGAGCTGAACTAAATGAATTAGAGAACAGAAAAACAATTGAAAGAATTAACAAAGCCAAAAGCTGGTTCTTTGAAAAAATTAACAAAATTGATAAACCATTGGCTAGACTGACTAAAGAAATACAGGAAAGGAAACAAATAACCCGAATAAGAAATGAGAAGGACCACATCACAACAGAACCAAATGAAATTAAAAGAATCATTTCAGATTATTATGAAAAATTGTACTCTAACAAATTTGAAAACCTAGAAGAAATGGATGAATTCCTGGAAAAACACTACCTACCTAAACTAACACATTCAGAAGTAGAACAACTAAATAGACCCATAACAAAAAAAGAGATTGAAACGGTAATCAAAAAACTCCCAACAAAAAAAAGTCCCGGCCCGGACGGCTTCACTGCAGAGTTCTACCAAATTTTCAGAGAAGAGTTAACACCACTACTACTAAAGGTATTCCAAAGCATAGAAAATGACGGAATACTACCCAACTCATTCTATGAAGCCACCATCTCCCTGATACCAAAACCAGGTAAAGACATTACAAAAAAAGAAAATTATAGACCTATATCCCTAATGAACATTGATGCAAAAATCCTCAACAAAATTCTAGCCAATAGAATCCAACAACACATCAAAAAAATAATTCACCCTGATCAAGTGGGATTTATACCAGGTATGCAAGGCTGGTTTAATATCAGAAAAACCATTAATGTAATCCATCACATAAATAAAACAAAAGACAAAAACCACATGATCTTATCAATTGATGCAGAAAAGGCATTTGACAAAGTCCAACACCCATTCATGATAAAAACTCTTACCAAAATAGGAATTGAAGGAAAATTCCTCAACATAATAAAGGGCATCTATGCAAAGCCAACAGCCAATGTCACTCTAAATGGAGAGAACCTGAAAGCATTTCCCTTGAGAACGGGAACCAGACAAGGATGCCCTTTATCACCGCTCTTATTCAACATCGTGTTGGAAGTCTTAGCCAGGGCAATCAGGCTAGACAAAGAAATAAAAGGTATCCGGATTGGCAAGGAAGAAGTAAAGTTATCACTATTTGCAGATGACATGATTATATACACAGAAAACCCTAAGGAATCCTCCAGAAAACTACTGAAACTAATAGAAGAGTTTGGCAGAGTCTCAGGTTATAAAATAAACATACAAAAATCACTTGGATTCCTCTACATCAACAAAAAGAACACCGAAGAGGAAATAACCAAATCAATACCATTCACAATAGCCCCCAAGAAGATAAGATACTTAGGAATAAATCTTACCAAGGATGTAAAAGACCTATACAAAGAAAACTACAAAGCTCTACTACAAGAAATTCAAAAGGACATACTTAAGTGGAAAAACATACCTTGCTCATGGATAGGAAGACTTAACATAGTAAAAATGTCTATTCTACCAAAAGCCATCTATACATTTAACGCACTTCCGATCCAAATTCCAATGTCATATTTTAAGGGGATAGAGAAACAAATCACCAATTTCATATGGAACGGAAAGAAGCCCCGGATAAGCAAAGCACTACTGAAAAAGAAGAAGAAAGTGGGAGGCCTCACCTTACCTGACTTCAGAAACTATTATACAGCCACAGTAGTCAAAACAGCCTGGTATTGGTACAACAACAGACACATAGACCAATGGAACAGAATTGAGAACCCAGACATAGATCCATCCACGTATGAGCAGCTGATATTTGACAAAGGACCAGTGTCAATTAACTGGGGAAAAGATAGCCTTTTTAACAAATGGTGCTGGCATAACTGGATATCCATTTGCAAAAAAATGAAACAGGACCCATACCTCACACCATGCACAAAAACTAACTCCAAGTGGATCAAAGACCTAAACATAAAGACTAAAACGATAAAGATCATGGAAGAAAAAATTGGGACAACCCTAGGAGCCCTAATACAAGGTATAAACAGAATACAAAACATTACCAAAAATGATGAAGAGAAACCAGATAACTGGGAGCTCCTAAAAATCAAACACCTATGCTCATCTAAAGACTTCACCAAAAGAGTAAAAAGACCACCTACAGATTGGGAAAGAATTTTCAGCTATGACATCTCCGACCAGCGCCTGATCTCTAAAATCTACATGATTCTGTCAAAACTCAACCACAAAAAGACAAACAACCCAATCAAGAAGTGGGCAAAGGATATGAACACACATTTCACTAAAGAAGATATTCAGGCAGCCAACAGATACATGAGAAAATGCTCTCGATCATTAGCCATTAGAGAAATGCAAATTAAAACTACGATGAGATTCCATCTCACACCAGCAAGGCTGGCATTAATCCAAAAAACACAAAATAATAAATGTTGGAGAGGCTGCGGAGAGATTGGAACTCTCATACACTGCTGGTGGGAATGTAAAATGGTACAACCACTTTGGAAATCTATCTGGCGTTATCTTAAACAGTTAGAAATAGAACTACCATACAACCCAGAAATCCCACTCCTAGGAATATACCCTAGAGATACAAGAGCCTTCATACAAACAGATATATGCACACCCATGTTTATTGCAGCTCTGTTTACAATAGCAAAAAGTTGGAAGCAACCAAGGTGTCCATCAACGGATGAATGGGTAAATAAATTGTGGTATATTCACACAATGGAATACTACGCATCGATAAAGAACAGTGACGAATCTCTGAAACATTTCATAACATGGAGGAACCTGGAAGGCATTATGCTGAGCGAAATTAGTCAGAGGCAAAAGGACAAATATTGTATAAGACCACTATTATAAGATCTTGAGAAATAGTAAACCTGAGAAGAACACATACTTTTGTGGTTACGAGGGGGGGAGGGAGGGAGGGTGGGAGAGGGCTTTTTATTGATTAATCAGTAGATAAGAACTGCTTTAGGTGAAGGGAAAGACAACACTCAATACATGGAAGGTCAGCTCAATTGGACTGGACCAAAAGCAAAGAAGTTTCCGGGATAAAATGAATGCTTCAAAGGTCAGCGGAGCAAGCGCGGGGGTCTGGGGAACATGGTTTGCGGGGACTTCTAAGTCAATTGGCAAAATAATTCTATTATGAAATCATTCTGCATCCCACTTCGAAATGTGGCGTCTGGGGTCTTAAATGCTAACAAGCAGCCATCTAAGATGCAGCAATTGGTCTCAACCCACCTGGAGCAAAGGAAAATGAAGAACACCAAGCCCACATGACAACTAAGAGCCCAAGAGACAGAAAGGGCCACATGAACCAGAGACCTACATCATCCTGAGACCAGAAGAACTAGTTGGTGCCCGGCCACAATCGATGACTGCCCTGACAGGGAGCTCAGCAGAGGACCCCTGAGGGAGCAGGAGATCAGTGGGATGCAGACCCCAAATTCTCATAACAAGACCAAACTTAATGGTCTGACTGAGACTGGAGGAATCCCGGCGGCCATGCTCCCCAGACCTTCAGCTGACACAGGACAGGAACCATCCCCGAAGACAACTCTTCAGAAATGAAAGGGACTGGTCAGCGGGTGGGAGAGAGAAGCTGATGAAGAGTGAGCTAATTATATCAGGTGGACACTTGAGATTGTGTTGGCAACTCTTGCCTGGAGGGGGGATGGGAGGATAGAGAGAGAGGGAAGCCGGCAAAATTGTCAAGAAAGGAGAGACTGAAAGGGCTGACTCAAGACGGGGAGAGTAAGTGGGAGTAGGGAGTGAGATGTATGTAAACTTATATGTGACAGACTGATTGGATTTGTAAACGTTCACTTGAAGCTTAATAAAAGTTATTATAAAAAAAAAAAAAAAAATAACTAGATTTAGCCTAAGGTGTGGAAGCCTAATATTGTAATATGTTTTTCTGGAGATATACACTTTGAGAGCCTCATTTGATTTACCTTATAAAATTCTACCCTCAATATTTAAAACTCAGTGGTTCAGCTATTTTCCTTAAAGGTATGGATCTTAATGTGGCAGAAGACTCCAACTCAGTCAGCTGCAAGAATTAATAGCCTTTTGGTGACACAGAGAAACTTAAATGAGGCACATTTAATGAGTTCAATTCTTGTTTTATAGGAAGCCGAGAAGAAGAGGGAGAAAAGAAAGTGCTGCTCTTGTGTACTTTGGTGATGGTACTTGACATTTTAGTTTAATGTTTCCTTAATATCTGTGGCTTAATCAAAGTTTCTGAGAATGGGAAGGATGCGTTCTCTCTGTCACTGTTAAGCTATGAAATGATGTTTAAAATTACTTTAATCATACATGATTAGATCTTCTAAAGTGGTATTTTTTTATGCTATGGTGCTATGGGAATACTTAAGATTGTGTAAGTTTACTTGGATGTATAGATAATATCTGATACCAGTAAGAGAACTATTTTTTAAATTCCTTTTTATTGTTATTATTTATGTCATTTAAAGGCCTCCTGCTCCAAAGTGTTATATATGGGTCCAAAGAGGCAAATATTATCTTTTAAAATAGTTTCCTTTATGACACTATCATCTTCAAGAATATTTGAAGACTTCCCATTGACTCCATAATAAAGTTCTAATTCCTCTTCAAGGCCCTCTACCAACTGGCTGCAGTCTACCTCTTCTGAGTTGTCTCCATTACCTCCACTTGTTCCTGTGCCCATATCACACTCCAACTACATCCTTACACTTGTCCACCTTATTATCTCTACCGCCCACCTTCCTATCCACCCTAAGGTATCATTGCTTCCTTGGAACTTTCCCAGATTTTCTTAGTTGGAATTAATCTCTTTCTCTTTTTCTGTAATGCAGTGAAAACACTAAACTAGACTTTATTAAACTACCTGTGAGAAGAACTGGGTTAAAAAATCTTTTTATTGCGTTAAAATATATAAATAACGTAGACTTTGCCATTTTAAATATTTTTTAGCATACAGTTCAGTGGCATTAATCACACTCACTATGTTGTGCAACTCTCATGACCATCTATTTCCAAAGCTTGTTCATCACCAAACAGAAATTCTGTAACCCTTAAATGATAACATCTCCCTCTAGGCTCTCCCCAGCCGCTGGTAAGTACTAATCTACTTTCTGTCTCTGTGAATTTGCCTAGTCTAGATATTTTGTGTAGGTGGGATTATACAATATTTGTCCTTTTGTGTCACTTAGCACAATATTTTCAAGGTTTGTCCATATTATAGCATGTATCAGAACTGAATTTCTCTTTATAGCTGACTAGTATACCATTGTATGTATATACCACATTTTGTTTATACATTCATCTATTTATGGACATTTGTATTGTTTCCACTCTTTGGCTATTATGAATAATGCTACAATGAAAATTGAGGTGCAAATACCTGTTTGAGTCCCTGCTTTCATTTCTTTGGGGTAGATACCTGGGAGTGGAATTGCTGGGTCATATGGTTATTCTATGTTTAAATTTTTGAAGAACCATCAAATTGTTTTATACAGTGCCTATATCATTTCACATTCCCACCAGCAACGGATAAGGGTTCCAATTTCTCCACATCCTTGCCAACACTTGTTAGTTTCTGTCTTTTTGATAATAGAGCCCTGGTGGCACAGTGGTTAAGCACTTGGCTGCTAACTGAAAGGTCGGTGGTTCAAACCCACCAGCTGTTCCCTGGGAGAAAGATGTGGCAGTCTGCTTCTATAAAGATTATAGCCTTAGAAACCCTGTGAGCAGTTCTACTCTGTCCTATAGGATCACTGTGAGTTGGAATTGACTCTGTGACAATGGACATGGAGTAGGAGAGAAGTGACATCTTATTGTGGTTTGATTTGCATCTCCCTTGGAACCCCTTTGGGGCAGTTTTACTCTATAGTGTTGCTATGAGTAGGAATCAACTCAACAGCAACAGGTTTGGTTTAATTAATGATTAATAAAGGCGTTCTGGTGGTGCAATGTTTAAGTGCTCAATTGCTAACCGAAAGGTTGGTGGCTCAAACCTACCAGTGGCTCCACAGGAAAAAAGACCTGGTAATCTGCTCCCAGATTACAGCCTAGGAAACCCTATGGGGCAGTCCCACCCTGTCCTTTAGGGTCATTATGAGTCGGAGTAGGCTCAATGGCATACAAGAACAACAATGATTATTGATGATCAGTATCTTTTCATTTGGTTACTGGCCTTTGTATATCTTCTTTGGAGAAGTGTCTATTCAAGTCCTTTGCCCGTTTTTTAGTTAGATTTTTTTTTTTTTTTAGTTGTTAGATTTTCTTTTTAATTTCCAGTTCATCCCAGGCTAATATGTGTCCTCCTGTCCATAACCAGTACTTAGATCCCACCACATGAGACTCACCGTGCAAGCCTGGCAATATCCAAACTGCTCTATACCCCATTCAGCAAGATGAGTACACTGATCACACATTTGGATGGTGCAACTATGTCCAGCTGCTGTAAAATTTCCAAACAGTTGATCTCAGTGCCTGTACTTACCTTGTTGCAGTGTGATAAAAATAGTTCATGGTGTGGCACTGGTGCACAGACTATACCTGAGTACTGCCCTAGACTGTAAACCCCAGGAAGACAGAGCCCGTGGCTGCTTTTTTCATCATTATAACTCCAGCATCTGGCATTGCCTCTAACATAGTAAGCACATTTATTACATTTTGAAATGATTATCCTATAAACAGGAGTACCTGTCTCAAAAGTATCTCGGGCTAGATCTTGATCATTTTTTAGCACCTATGGGATTATCACAAAGGCTTTCTTGTATCAGAAAATAGAAATGAGTGAGAATATCAAACCAATTTAAAAAATATGTGTATATACACATGCTGTTTTCAAGGAAATCTGTTAAAACATAAACCCAGACTCTTAGTGCTGGTCTGACCTTTAAAAATTAAGATTGCTTGATCGATAATTTAATTTTTTTCAATAGGTAATTGCAAAAAAAATTCACTTAATTTAAGTTCATTTAAGTAAAATATGGAAAGCTTAATAGAAATCTAAAGCATTTACCCTGTTAAATAGAAATACTGAGAAATTATCTGAGAAAAATGTGTTCCTAATACCAAACACACACACACACACACACACACACACACACACACACACAAAAGTATATTTAAAACCAAAATGGCTTTCGTTTACGCAGCTCAAGGGAATACACTGAAACTCTTGAACAGTCTAAAATTGCATTTCTGAAAATGAGAATCACATGGAGTTAGTTTAGCATCTACCACTGTAATTTCTACTGGGAAAAACACCTGGGATATGAGTAGCGTTTTAAAAAATTTTTAATGTAAGAGATTCATAATACATTACTTTACAATGCTATTTGAACATATGTTTCTAACTTCCAGTATTTCTAAAGTCTCTTTTTAAATTGGTAAAAGGGAGCTGCAGTTGAATGTTCATATTTTTCACTGAATATTTCATTATATTAAAGTTAACAGCCAAGAAAAACAAGGACATTTACTGTATGTTTTTCCCACCCTTATTAAAAAAAAAATAGCCACTTACTTTTCCATGGAACGTTTGTTATTTCTGGGAAACATATGGCATATGACCAGAACCATAATTAGTAACAGTTTGATGTTATAGGAATTGAGAGCTTCGTTGGATCAGTAGCTTCCTCTGAAATATAAAAACAGCAAATGTAGATCCTAAGGGTATATTCTGAGGCTAGCTTTTCACTCCTTTACAACTGTGGAATTTACTTGTTTTGATGACGAAGAACTTGTTTGAAACATCTTGTAAACACTTTCACAGATTTTCCCCAGTGCCAGAAGGAGGCACTGGTCTAAGCATTTTACGTACATCAACTCGTTTAATTGTCATAACAACAAATGAGAAAACAAAGAACCCAAAACGAAACATTACTTTGCTCAAAGTCAATTAAGTAAAAAATTGTGTAGATAGGATTCTTTCAGGGAATCTGGCTCCAGAGTCTGTGTTCTAATTTTTATGCAGTACTGTAACTTGTGCTATTTGCTTCTCCAAAAAGATGAAAAGTTCCAAATTTTCACTGGTAGAGTCTTGCTGAAGAGGTTATTCTCTTGTGAATTTTTCACTTAATAATAATAATAAAAAAAACCAAACCAGCTGCTGTTGAGTTGATTCTGATTCATGGCGACCCAATGTATTTCAGAGTAGAACTGTGCTTCATAGGGTTTTCAATGGCTGTGGTCTTTCAGAAGTAAAGTGCCGGGCATTTCTATCAAGGCACCTCTGGGTTAATTTGAACTGCTAAAACTGTCGGTTAGTAGTTAAGTGCTTAACCACGTGTGCCACCCAGGGACTCCTTTTTCTGCTTAATTAAAAAAGAAAAAAAACCCTTTGCCATCGAGTCAATTCCAACTCATAGCAACCCTATAGGACAGAGTAGAACTGCCCACTAGGGTTTCCAAGGAGCGGCTGGCGAATTCAAATTGCTGACCTTCTGATTAGCACCCAAGCTCTTAACTACTGCGCTGCCTAGTAGCTTGGGAATGCTGGCTAGCTGGGGAATGCTGGGTGACTGGGGAATTCTGGGTAACTAGGAGGGGGATCAGGGTTCATTAGTTGGCAGTACACCCTGAGCAACTTTTTCAGCAGCTGCAAACCAGACTTGCGTCATCATTACAGATTCTGGGTCTGGCCTATTCTCACACAGGATCCCAAAAGTAGTTTTATCTTGGAATTGTAAGGAAGAATATTGGTAGAACCACTTGCACCAAATCTTTAAGTGTGTTTGAAATTCATAATTTTTAAGCACTTGCTACGTGTACTCTGTGTGTACATACCCAGTAGCTGAGAGGAGACATTTCAGAGAAAGAATGTGTGCTCATTTTTTAATTTTTTATTTAAGATTTAAAAACACTGTAGAGGAGTGGGCTAGCAGGTGGGCCCGTAGACTTTTCACTAAGAGATTTACCACTGAATTCCAATACACATCCCAGCCAAGTGGCAAAGGATAACTTTTGCTTTGTGTTGGAAGCCATGGTTGCTGAGGCTGATTATTCACAGAAGTAAGGCAAAGCATCTTGTCCGTCTCAAAGTGTAGTTTGTCCCATCCTGTGTTACTAATGCAGTTATGAAGGACTTGAAAATGTAACATTGGTAGCAACATGTATAATAGTATTTAACCTTTTGAGCAGCAGCAGCAAGTATTATGTCTTATAAAATGTCCTGGTCGATATTTTCATTTTCTTTCCATCTAACACTGTTTGCATCCATTGCCGTGGTATTAAGTGAAGTGCTTACACTGTGGCTTGGCAGGGTGGGTTTAGGTATACTCCCTTAAGCACAGAGATCAGCCTAAAAGCTGGCATTAGCCCAATCTAGAACCAAAAGGAAATTACGCTACAGGTAAGAAAGAGTAGAAAATGAATGCTAAAACTCTAATGTTCTGTATAAAGCTGTAATTTTCACTGCTGGTACATGTATCATGGTGGTGATGTGGGAACTTGCTGTAATACTTTCTAAGCTATTTTCCTTGTTGGCACTGATATTTCAGGCAGCCACCAGAGTCCATAATAACCCAAAGCGAACATAATCCCTATTCCTCGTGAAATGGCAACACTTTCACTAAAAACGGTGCCAGAATTCTTCTCTCATTTACTCTTCACTGTGTGTTTTGGAGAGCAAGTTGGTGTCTGGGGAGAATTTGATCTAGATGGACTTCTACCCAAGCCCTCTCTTCTTTCCCAAAATAGCAACTGTACATCTGAGAATCTTGGCATCCCTTTACCATCTACCTTTTCTCTCTCTCCACAGTCATCTTAGCTTGGTTTCTTAAATTCAGCCATGGCGTATGCATGGTATTCTACCTTGACTTCTTCTGTCCTACCGGAGGGCAAGAAATCCCAAGGGTTGGGGCCATCTGGCAAGAAAAACTGTCTCTGAAGAGGCTTGGACAATGGTGGGAGGAAAGAGGAGCCAGCCTTCCTTCATAAAAACAATGGAGGAAGAATCAGTTCACTGCTAGAACAGAAAAGAAAAAAAAAAGAACAGAGGCAGCCATTAATCCTGGAGGTGAGAGCTGTTCTATTTGGAATTGTCACCCAATGATCGATGTCGGTTCAGTCCCAAGACTTGCGGAGGAGCTTTTTGGATTTGAATCAGTGAGTGGATTGTTTGATTCTTTTTCCCCCTGGGAAACGGTCCTGAAATGTATACATTTTTCTCCTGCAGCTTAAGTTTTTGCTGCTTTCTATATCTTTGGCTTTGCTTTTGCTTTGTTCTGTCTTAGAATCATTAATTAATTATGGATCCAGTCCCTTTTGTGCACTTGCTAATTGGATGTTTTGAAAAATTGCTTCATGATGGCTTAAATAATGAAGAGATAATTGAAAGGCTGAGAGATGCTGGGAAAGATAGAGAGATCACAATGGCCATGGAAGTCCAGCAAAGATCACCCGAGATATCTGTTACCCCCAATAACCAGGGGGAGATGAAACACTGGAACAGAAGTGTTAGAATAAAATGATGAAAGAACCGGGTCATCAAGAGGGTCCACTCCCGAAAGGGACATTTGGGAGGAGGGAAATACTGTTCAAAGCCTGCATTGGCCGGTCAGTTGTAGCCTCCTGTTTGGTTGTTGTTGGTGGTGGTGATGGTGGTGGTGAGGTTTCCCTGAAAGCAAGGCAAAGGGCCAGGACTTTTGAGTCAAACATACTGACATATCTGGACTCTGCCATTTACTAGCTGTAGGATTTGGAGAAAATGACTTTACCTCTCTAAGCACCTTGTTATTCATCTGTGAAATGAAAAATAATAGGACTTGTCTCATAGAGTTGTGGTGAGGAGTAAGTGATATCAAGTTGATTAGAGTGACTACACCAGTTCCTGGCACATGGAAAACTCTCAGTATTGGCTAGCCATTACTATTATTATGCAATTGTATTGTTGATATAATGACATAATAATAACAAATATGTTAATATAGGTAGAATACTTGGCAGTTGCTGGTATAGCTCAGGAAGTGTTGACTTTAAGATATGTTGCAGGAAAATCATGTTTTTATTCCTTTCTGGCCAGTTTGTTTTCTTCCCCTCATCCCTCTACCTTCCTCCACAAGTCCTCTTTGAGAGAGGAGAGGAATTAAAAATTTGGATAAGGAAAGTGTAGCTGTTCAGTTGGGATCTTTGGTTTTTGAGCTATAGCAGAAACATGGGAAATGCTGAACAAGGCCACCAGACCACAGCCAGCCAAATAACCCAAGGAAACTATTCCCAATGTGAATTCTATCTTCCTGTGCCTCTCCTTATTTGGCATGTAGATATAGGAAATTTGCAATTCAAGATTCTAGGTTTTCTCCCCCATTAGAATGTAAACCTCCACAATGGCAAGAATTTTTGTCTCTTTTGTTCACTGCTAATTCTCCAGTGTCTACAGCAGTGCCATGCACATGGTATGTTTTCGGTAAATACTGGTTAAAGGGAGGAAAAGAGAGAGGGAAGGTGGAAAGGAGGGAGGGAGGGAAGAAAGGGAGGGAGGGAGGGAAGGAAAGGAGGGAGGGAGGGAGGGAGGGAGGGAGGGAGGGAGGGAGGGAGGGAGGGAGGGAGGGAGGAAGGAAGGAAGGAAGGAAGGAAGGAAGGAAGGAAGGAAGGAAGGAAGGAAGGAAGGAAGGAAGGAAGGAAGGAAGGAAGGAAGGAAGGAAGGAAGGAAGGAAGGAAGGAAGGAAGGAAGGAAGGAAGGAAGGAAGGAAGGAAGGAAAGAGGGAAAGAAACCTGTCCATCACCTAGCAGTGCTTGGGGCTTGGAAGGGTGTCTTAGGCTGGGTTCTTTAGAGAAGCAAAACCAGTAAAGCATATAAATATATATATAGAGAGAGATTTATATCAAGGAAATGGCTCACGTGGTTATAGAGGCTGGAATGTCCCAAGTCAGTGGGTCAGGATAGAGGCTTCTCCTGATTCATGTAACCTCAGGGGCTGGCGAACCCAAGATCGGCAGGTCAGAGGGTAGGGCTGTTGCTCACAGGCTGCAAAGATGAATGAATCCCAAGATCGGGAGGCAAGATTGCAAGTAAGCTGCTAGCTCAAATCCCAAGAACCAGAGATCAGATGAGCAGGATCCAGGGTGAGCAGAAAGCCCTGAGCCTTGCCAGAATGTCCACTTATATTCCATGCAGGCCACATGCCCAAGGAAACTCTCTTTCAATCGATTGGCTACTCACAGTAGACTCCATCACGGAGGTGATCACATTGCATCAAATCTCATCATGGAAGTGATCACAACATCATACCACTGCCAAACTACATTGTAACTGCCAAACCACTGAGAATCATGGCCCAGCTAAGTTGATACACAACCTTAACCATCACAAAGGGAGACCCTCCTGACTAGGCTAATAGGTTGACAGAGGACACCTGTAGGTATTCATTTCAGCAGACAATTAGTGAGTGCTTATGCTGGACCTATCACTGTACCAGGTGGTAGGGATTTAACAAAAAATAAGATACCATCTTTGTTATCAAGGGCACAGGTCTAGGAGAGATCCAGATAGTCTTAAATATGATATAACTGAGGTAGCCTTTAGGATAAAGTGGATTATTTGAGTATTATCAGATGCATATGAGGTAGAAAATAGTATCAAATAGGTAGTGCTGATCTAGGCTTTTGGATGTAAGGTGGAGCCTTTAAGATGATACTGGATATTCGGCCAGTTGAGTAAAATTAACTCTGAGAATATGATTATAATCTTATATTTAATAATATATGTATATATGTATATAAATATAATATATAATATATATATCACACATCTATATACACACATACACACACATATGTACATACAATGCATACAGATAGATACAGAAATATAGATATGTGTACATACATGGATTAATATATGTACATATATTTTCTAGTTCAGTCCATTGAAAGGGCCTAGAAGCAAAAACACCTCAGTAGCAATGAGCACAGCTAGATCCCCGATCTTGGTTTCTAAATGCCATTCTCCAATAAAAGAAATCATGGTACCTTGAAGAAATGGTTAATTCTGAGGCTCAGGCGGGGAAAAGACAAGATGAATTTGGAGCATCTTGTAGTGCCAGACAGTTTGAAAGTGCTAAAAAAAATTTTTTATATTTCAAGGATGGGAGCATGTCAAAAAGACATAGGCATCAACCTGAAAGAGCTCCTAAGAGCCAAAACTGGAATAATTTGAGAAACAAAATAAGTTACAATATGATTAGATTATAACTAAAAGGATAGAATAGATATCTATGAGTCCATACTGATGTAAATAAATGATAGAATAAATAAATAAATGGGTAAAAAGAGACAAATCCTTCTTATAGAAGGATTCCAAATAATAAATGTATAAGAAACGAAGTAAATAGAAAATCATTGTTAGAACATCACAGTTACAATTGCTACAAGCAAGGCCCACTGATGAATGCTAAAATTAGTGGGCAAACCTTTAAGGAGCATGTTAGCCTTTGCAAATCTCGTCCCAAATATTTGTTAATTATTGTGCTTGATTTAATATATGTCGCAAATTCTTTGATAGTTCTCCATCCACGAGATGGATTTTAATTTCTTTTGACAGTAAGTAGGCTGGACTTAGTGACTTGCTTCCAACAAATAGAGTGTGGAAAGGTAAAGGGAGTAACTTTACAGTGGATAAACCTCGAAGATACCACCTTAAGCAAGTGCTCAAGGTTAACATCACCAGGTATAAGTCATGTTGATAACATCTATCCCCCCAGCTCAATTATGACAACACAAATTGAGGGACACTTTACACAATACCTGACCTCTTTGAAAGTGTTAATGTCATGAAAAACAAGGAAAGACTAGAAACTCTCAGAGACTGGAGGAGACTAAGGAGACATGGTGACTAAATGCAGTGCAGTATCCTAAACCAGACCCTAGCACAACAATAAATACAAAGTAATGACGAAACTGGTGAAATCTGAATAAAGCCTGTAGTTGAGTTAATAGTACTGCAGCAATGTTAATTTCTTAGTTTTGATAAACGGGCCATGGTTATCTAAGATGTTGACACGAGGGGAAGCTGGGTGAAAAGTATATGGGAATTCTTCGTACTACCTTTGCAACTCTTCTGTATATCTAAAAATTTTCCAAAATAAAAAGTTAAAAAAGGGGGCTCTGAGCAGAGGGCTTTGTTTATAAAAATATCATCAGATTGTCCTAGTGAATGTTCTCTGAGTGACTGCATCACTTCCTCTGGCTCTCTTGCCTGGGTGACATAGCAATGGCCTACAAGTCTTACACAATCTCCTTGCCCGTCCCGTGTTACCTCTCCGATCTTGTCACCGACTGCTCTCTTAAATCTAGCCAGATATAATCAGGAATAGATAAGATTTGTTGGGCATAAGGAAGATTTATCTAGCAGTAATAATGTAGTAGAAAGATTTAGAGTGAATAAACTTTGGGGTTTGAGTTTTAGTTCTGCCACTATTCACTCCGGTGATACTGGCCAAATGATGTGAATTTTCTGGTCTTTAGACTCTGAACTGAAAGAGTTGGACCAAATTGTTTCTAATTGTAAATTCCATGGCAATGCTATCTTGGTTTATAGCATGATATGAAATTGATTTATTCATTCAGAAATATTTCTATGTATTTTTGCTCCCTGGTGTGAAATTGTGAATTCCAGCATGGTGAATCATAGGTCAACAGCTGCTTTCCCACCCTCTATCCCAAGCTCAGGGCTTTGCAAGCGAAAAAGGAGGTATGGCCAGAAGCTGACATCATGTCCTGTTCTTCCTAGTTCCAAGTCATTTCCATCAAGCAGAGTTTCTCAAGTTTCAGTCATTCATGTCCTAGTTCCATGATTTTTATGATATTCGTCATCTATCTATACAATTTTTTTAATATCTTTCTTTAAGCCACTCTTTAATTTTTAGCTTATACTTGCCCTAAGCAATAATATCTGCTAAACTGCACATCTGATATGCCAGCTGTATTTTTTCTAATATACATTAAAATAAACACACAACCATAATCCACCATAAATATGCACTATCTACAATTGTCCTGAGTAACACTAGTGGTATGTGTTCCACACTTTGGGAATCATCTCCGTAAAGGTGAGCAGCAGAGCCCTGGAGATTTCACTGCCACAGTGTTCCCCCCAGTGATTCCAGAACTTTGGAGGACATAAAAAGCCATTCTTCCCAATGAAAATGTGGAGAGGCCCATTTTAAGGGCATTGGGGATTGTTCAATTTGTTTTGGTTTGGAATGAGGTACAGAAGTAACTAAACCTTCTCCTTGAGGAAGAGGCCCAAAGAGGACTGGAAGGAGGGGGAGAAAAGTATTTTGCTGGTTTAAAGAGAAAAAAAATAGGAGTCAATGGCAAGCGAGATGGCTAGAGAGAAAGAGTAATTAACTGGAGTAAGATAAACTAGCAGAAAAACAAATTCGGACTGGGGCGGGAAAAAGACTGAAGGAAAATGCAGTTGCTCCAAAAAGCAGAGCATTAAATGAAAGATGAGAGACTTTGTGGAGTCCTCTTTTCCTCCTCCTTTTTGACTTTTGGACTGTCATTTACGGTGTAGAACTGATTAGATACACCCTTTAGGGTTGCTATGAGTTGGAATTGACTTGACGGCAAGTTTTGGTTTTTGGTTTAGGGGTGGGCTTGAAGGGCTAAAGGGATGATATTCCTCTATAAACTTCTTGGTAGTGGGATCATGCTCTGAACAGGTTATTTTTCCCTAAGGTATAGCCTGGGCATGAAGGATGGATCTAATACTATCAAACAGAAGGAGTTAGAAACTACTAATTTTCCCTAACATCCTTTCCCACTTCATAAACCTCGAAAAAGGAAGGATGGCAGAAGAGATGGACTCATTCTATTCATACAGCTGGCAACATTTTCTTCTGCCTCCTTCCAACGGAGGTTGAAATACTTTTAAAATTTCCCCCCGAGATACATTGAAGATCAAAGACCACAGCCTTCAGTATGGATTATACCTCAACATAAAGAAAACAAAAATCCTCACAGCGGGACCAATAAGCAACATCATGATAAATGGGAAAAAGATTGAAGTTGTCAAGGATTTCATTTTCTTGGATCCACAATCAACACATATGGAAGCAGCAGTCAAAAAATGAAAAGACAGATTACATTGGGCAAATCTGCTACAAAAGACCGCTTTAAAGTGTTGAAAAGCAAAAATGTCACCTTGAAGACTAAAGTGCTCTTGACCCAAGCCATGGTATTTTCAGTCACCTCCTATGCATGTGAAAGCTGGACAATGAATAAGGAAGACTGAAGAAGAATTGATGCCTTTGAATTGTGGTGTTGGAGAAGAATATTAAATATACCATGGACTGCCAAAAGAAAGAACAAATCTGTCCTGGAAGAGGTACAACCAGAATGCTCCTTAGAAGCAAGGATGATGAGATTACGTCTCACATACTTTGGGCATGTTGTCAGGAGTGATCAGTCACTGGAGAAGGACATCATGCTTGGTAAAGTAGAAGGTCAGTGAAAAAGAGGAAGACCCTCAAGGAGATGGATTGACACAGCGAATGTAACAATGGGCTTAAGCATAACAACAATTGTGAGGATGGTGCAGGACCAGGCAGTGTTAAGTTCTGTTGTACATAAGGTCACTATGAGTCAGAACAGACTCGATGGCACCTAACAACAACAACAACAATAAAGAAAGGGAAAGGTGTTAGTCTTTATCGTAATACAGATCTGATCTATCCAGGCACATACTGTAGTCAGTCAGGTTTAAAGAGTAAAAAAAAAAAAAAAAATCTAATCTAAATTCCAGAGGATTAAAATATCTCTGTTTGGGAACATCTCCTCTGGCACACAGCTGAAGTGTCTGCAGATGGTCACAGCAGAGTTAGCAAAGACTGTGTTGGGGTCCAGCATGCACTGCACTGGGCCCCTCTAGAAGCTGATGAGTTCTAAGGTTATAGAATTTTTATTGGAGAGTAAGGAAGGATGTTGAGAGCCAAATCAGTTGTCCAAAGACCGATTAAAGGAAAACTTTCCTTGTTGTTTTGTATTTTTGCAGATTTTTCTATTTAAAAATTTAAAAATAGTGCCCTCTAAAAGGGAGTGCTGATATGGCCTCCATCCTTTCCAAAAGAGAACAGGAACTGGGAGGCTCTGAGGAGACTGGGCATGGTCCATACATCAGAGAGAGAAGTTACGGTGAAAAGACAAGAAGCTCTTTGTCTAACTGTGCCAAGAATGATATTAATTGCCCTTTCCTGGGTGAACTTAGGAAAAATCCAAGAATTAAATTGCACTTAAAGCACACGAGATGCAGTCTCATATACTGCTCTTTCAAAACCTCAACTAGGATATTTATAATAAGGTTTTGGTTTCATTCCAGACTTGAGAGAGCAGTCATCCAAAATTACATTTTCAGGTCAATTTCTGCCAGATGTTCTTTAGATAACTTATGAAAACTTCTGTTTTTCATTTTTTTTTTTTGGTCAGATCATTGCCCCTGTCCCCTTTCCCTACTAATTTTCTCTTCTTCATTTTATACTTGGGTCTTTTTAGTGACAGACCCATGGCAAAATCTCATGTCTTCGGGCCTTTCCCCATCAGAAAAAGAAAGAAAGAGAGACAAGAAAGGGAGGAAAGAAAGAAGGAAGGGAGGAAGAAAAGAAAGAAAGGATGGGAGGAAGGAAGGAACTGTGGCCTAACTTTTCAGAATTTTCAAAATTATGTCAAGGCTTTGACCAGTCAAAGGCTTTATAAGTTTTTGAGTTGTCCCCTGACTCATGGCGACCCTGTGCACAACAATACAAAGCACTGCCTGGTCCTGCACCTTCCCCATGATTGGTTGGGGACTGCACATGAGGTGCATTAGCTGGGAATCAAATCCAAGTCTCCTGAATGGAAGGTGAGAATTTTATGACTGCACCATCAATGCAGCAGTGGTGGTGAGCTGGCCTCTTCCAAAAGAGCATTCACTCTGTGGCACGGGCCATTGAGATAATGTGAGTTTGACAGCCCATCTTGCTACCCTTGGCTGGTTCCTGGAATGATTCAAGCAAAGCAATGACTTAAATCATTGGACCAGAAAATAAGCAGATTCTTAAGTGCACACTTGTTGTTTTGTTTCCTATGAACTTTATGTGAACAAACTGGCTCGTGATGAGTACAGCCAAATCAAAATTTAACAGAATTGCCTAAAATAAAACACGAATGTCGGGAAAATGTTTTCTTATTAGGTCTTTGTTTTGCCTGTCCTTCAAAACACTCATTTCTAGCACTGCTTTCTAGTTGGGAAAAGAGTCATTTTTCTGTATATCTAAACCACTGAAGCAATCATATTTCTGATGGGAAAAAATTGTAAGTATATGAGATGGGGAAGAAGGAGGCTAAGTTGAAAAGATTATGACATCTAATTCGGTCTTCCTTCTCCTGGTGAATTAGTATTGCACCCTTGCTGATACCATAGTGTATTTTCTGTTTTCAATTTGCTCAATTCTTGAACTGTAGAATAACATGCTATGGTGTCTGTTTCCTGGGAACCAAAAACACAAGTAAATATTTGAGAAATTTGACACAGAGAAATTTGGTTTGAACTTGGCAAAAAGATGTATGAAATCAAGCCCCAATAACATGCATCTGGTTTATCATGATTTGATGAAATTATTCTTTTTAGCCCACTCCCAAATAATTTTATAAGTGCTTCATCATAGGTGGGTGGATTACATTACTGGTATTGTATTAATAGTACCTGGCATTTTGGTCTCTGCACAAACATGACACTAAAAATTAGAATACAGGTGTAAACTTTGGGCTAAGTCTCTCATTAACACAGTATCTTTTGAGACTATATTGTGCGTTTATATTTGTGGGCGCCTGAGGCAGAAGAGTACAGATGGAAGCCTTAAGCTCTGTTGTTGTTGGGTGCTGTTAAGTTGATTTCAACTCATAGTGACCCCATTTGACAGAGTAGAAATGCCCCATAAGGTTTTCTTGACTGTAATCTTTACAGAAGTAGATCTCTAAGTCTTTCTCCAGTGGAGCCACTGGATGGGTTGTAACCACCAACCTTTTGGTTAGCAGTCAAGTACATAGCTGCTGCACCACCAGGGCGCCTTGTCAAGCTCTAATTTCTCTCTTTTCTTTCCTTCCCACCCTTAGCTCCTCACAAGAGCCTTCTCCCGTAAGCATGTGGGCCTTCCAGTCTCAAATTTTCGAGATCCATTCTCCGCCCCCCACACTAAAAGCCACCCTGTCTGCCCTTGAGAATAACAGTAGTACTGTCATACCTTAGCATGATGACCCAGGAAAGGTGTCACACAGGTGCTGGAAGTGACTTGGATCAATTGGACAGGAAATTCTGGGATCCTCAGCACCTGGAATTAGGAGAAGGTTGGTCCAAGCTTGACATGGGCACATGCCTTGGCTCTTGGACTCTTTGCCCTCTGAGGAAGAGCACAGCCAAAGGAAGGTCAGAGTAGGGTCCTCTAGAGCCAGAGGCCCAGAGCAGGAGCCTGTTGCCTGCACCTATGGACAGTATTATTTCCAGCAGCCAGGCAGATAATATAATGGAATGTCTAGAGGTGGATGATGACAAAACAGGGACTAACAGCCCCTTCTAGAGTAAAAAACAGAAATGGGGTCAGTCCAAGAGGAAGGGGGCTCAGTGTTGCTACTTCTGATTTTTTTTAAATCAAGCTGAGAGTCTATTTTTATTTTGTTTTAAACACTGTATGGGCCAAAAAAAGAAAAAATGTACATGAGGGCCAGATATGGCCCTCTGCTCTCCAATTTGCAACAGACCTCTGGTTTAAGTGAATAAGCACAGAGTTCCTAGGAATAGGCAACAATTTTATTGAATGAGTGAGCAATGAACTTTAATGCTAAGTTCAGAGATGGGTGTATTTAGGAGGAAATACCCTGGGAAGAACATTTTGGCTTCTTTCTGTTGGTGCCTTCACGGACTGCAACTGAAGGAAGGAGAAGCAACTTCTCTAGTAATAATCAGGCACTTTTCCTCTTTTACTAATACCACATGCCGGTGGTTCTCAAGATTTTTCACCTCCTGACTCCACTTTAACTCCTTATCTCTCACAAAATTCCTAAACGCACATGTTTAAAAACATGCACGCACGCATATGCACACACACATATGCACACATGCACACATGCTCATGCACACACACACACACACACACACACTATGGTGAGCCAGCCAGGCAAGCTCCCAAGGCAACAATCTGTAAGGGTGTTAAGACATTACTGAGAAAATGTATTCGCCACCGTCCTCACAAGGAGCAGCCTTCATTGGTGAGGAGGAATGCTTTAAGAGACCAGAATGTGATGAGACAGTTGCCTTCAAAGGGCTGGGTCCTATTATCTGCAGGCTTTTGATACGTTGAGTAGGGTGTTTTTCCAAAATTGAATTGTGCTGGGCTATAAAAAGAAAGCTTCCACTCTTGGTGCCACTCACCTTAACCCATCTAGCACCCAACCTTGCCTTTAAATAATGTTGGACAGATGTTTAAAGACTATTGGTTTGAAAGCATTACTACCCTCTGGAATGAAATTATTAGCATGTCCAGCGTGGCCGCATTTCTTAATCTGTTCCTATTCATGCCAATAAAAAAAAGATATCCCTTAATCATGAGTAATCCCCTCTGTGCATTGCATCAGGTCTTCAACCTAGAGAAAAGGAGGGATGACAGAAGAGATGGACTTAGTCTATTCAGTTGGCAACATTTTCTTCTGCCTCCTTCCAACAGAGGTTGAAATACATTTAGAATTTCCCTTTGAGATACATAGTTTTCTGAAGATGAATCTGGCAGCTTGGGGTTGCCTCAGTCTCAGGTACATATTCCTTTTCTAACTTTTGGTATTTCAGAATTGAGAGAGTCCTGGATTTGGCCAGTTTGGGATACATTAAGTCCTAAATGCCTATTAACCATATAAAAGTAGATATTGAGTAGGCATTTGAACATATGGAGTTCAGGGGAGATAGGCAAGGCTGGAGATAGAACTTTGGTGATAAGTATGTAGGTTTTCTTTAAAGTCATGGGACTGTATGAGATCACCCAGAAGTGCACATGGATAGTAAAGAGAAGAAGTTCGAGACCTGAGCCCTGGGGAGCCCCAGCACAGAGATTAGGAAGGGGAGGGTTGTACTGGGATGAATAGTGTTCACCCAAAATTCGTGTTCACCTGGAACCTCAGAATGTGACCTTATTTGGAAATAGGGTCTTTGCTGTTGTAACTAGTAAATACTTTGACAGCTAACAACTTTTATAAAAGGCATTTATAATAATAAATGTTTGTCAAGCATTTGGCATTTCTCAAGTACTCTGCTACAGACTTTATACATACTATTTCACTTACTCTTCACAACAACCCACAAGACAGGAGCTCTTGTTATTCTCACCTTTTAGATGAGGAAGTGAGGGCCAGGTGCCTGCATCTGTCAGGATAGACTATTTTAGGCTGCTGTAACAAACACTCCCACATTCTCAGTGACTTACCACAATTAAAGTTTATTTCTCACCCACATTGAGAAATTGAGGATCCAGATGACTCTCTAATGTAGCTTATTCATGTGTTGGCTCAGTACTCCAAGCTACTTCTGATCTTAAAGTACCTTCTTATCAGTATACACTTCCAGGGAAAGATAAGGCTGGAGGATCTCACATCTGAAATCAAATGATCTGGCCTGGAAGTGATACATATCATTTCTTCTTGAAATCCATTGTATTTAACTAGTCATGTGGTCCTACTCGTGAGCAAAGGGGATGGGCATTACTCTCCCATGTGCCTAGAGAAGGGGAAAACTGGATATGGGGGAGCAGTAGACATTTCTACCGTACTACCAAGCCAGATAACTAGGAATTGCCTGAAATTCCTCTCTTAGTATATACAATGAATCACTGAACCCAATGCCACTGTTACCCACTAAATACCTTCTCCAGCCATCTCTCGATTCTTTCCTCAGCACCACTGCCTTCGTTTAGACCCTTACCATTTCTCACTTACATCACAACAACCACTTCTTAACAGGCGTATCTGTCTCCCATCTGGTTCTCCTCACCTCTCAGTACTGGAGAGATACTGAGTGTTTGAGTGGTTCCCATCTCCTTTGTTATAAACTCTATTTCTTTAATGTGACCTTTCATGATATGATCCTAGCTGATCTGGCCAGCCTCATTTCTCAACACTTTCTCGCATGCTCCAGGCTGACTCAGTCACTGGAAGATCTTGGAACAAGCCATGCACGCTGTCTCTACCACTTTGCAACTGCTATTCTCTCTCTCAGGAATGCTGGTCCCCTCCAACTTTGCTGACATTTCTTCCTCCTTCATGCTCAGCTTGAGCATCATGTCCAGGTCTCTTCTCCGATTATCATCCCTCCCCAGTAGCCCCACCAGCAGGCTCTTGTCCATGGTTCCAGGGAATTCTGTGCTTACCTCTAACCCAGCCCTCTTTGAGTGCTGTGCTTCTGCGAGACATGCCAGTCTTTCCCCATTGTACCAGGGCAGCAGCTGCATTATTAATCTCGGTCTCCCCAGTGCCTAATAGTACTTGGTCCCTTGTAGGTACTTATTAGGGTTTATTGTATAAACACAAAACAAAACAAAAAAATGAAACCCATTGCCATTGAGTCAATTCCGACTCATAGTGACCCTATAGTACAGTGTAGAACTGCCCCACAGGGTTTCCAAGAAGAGCCTGGTGGATTTGAACTGCCGACCTTTTGGTTGGCAGCCGTAGCTCTTAAAGCACTATGCCACCAGGGTTTCCTTATTGTTTCAGGCTGTCGTAAATTCCTAAATAAGTGACTCAGATGCTGTCTTAGTCAGGGCTCTCTAGAGAAGCAGAACCAGTTATATATATAGAGAGAGAGGGTGAGAGAGATTTACTTCAAGGAATTGGCTCTCACAATTGTTAGGGGCTGGCAAGTCCAGACACTTTAGGTCAGGCAACAGGCTGGAGACTCCCGGAGGTTTGCATTCCGAAATCTGTAGGTCAGACAATGAACAGAGGAAAGACTAAGGGCGTTCTGGCAAATTGTCTATTTATAGTCTGGAGGCAGAACACACCATAAGGAAATTCTGTTTTTTCTCTTAAGGCCTCTAATTGATTGACTGAGGCCCACCCACATTATGAAAAATCTGCTTTACTTGAGGCCAACTCATTTAATCACATGTGACTACTTTATAACAGCAACAACTGGGCACCACCGCCTACCAAGTTGACACATAAAATTAACCATCACAGATGCCCATTTTAATCTGTTAACCTTATGAAAAAAAAAAAAGCATATGATGTTATAACAAAACTTGTTGTTAGACTCCAGGCTAATAGCTGGTAACCCTGCATTTAAGTAAAAGATCCATTTATTCTCTAGTGGCAGACTGGAAAAACTATATGTTTATTCAGCAGTAAAATACAGTGTTGAATTTAAACACATGATTGACCTATTGTTGGCTTTGTGCTAGAAGGAATGAAGCTTCAAGAAAAAGAAAAGACTTGCCGGGAAGACCAGAAAAATGAGAAAATAGAATAATAAAATGCAGGGAACAAGAGGAAGTAGAAGGGTGGTGAATGGAATAGGAAAGGCATATAGGCAGTAGAATGGTGAATATAGGAGCTTCCTGTTCCCCACACTTCAAGACTGCCGTTCTACCCCAAAATGCTGTTTGATATCTTAGATGACAAGTAACCTATTTGTTTTAAACCAGATTGGAAGCAGAGTGGTATCTCCAGTCTCGTTGTGAGAATCATTTGATCTATTTAAAGGATGCCCCTGTACTCAGGCACCAACGCTTATGTCAGGGCCAGCGGCTGGTGTACGCTCTCAACACAGACTTTCAGAGTGACCGTAGTGCCTGTTACCATATTTCAGACAACTCAGAGAGACCTCTCTGGCACAGGAAATGCTTTTATCTTTCTGAGTAAACAGCAAGTAGAACTACAGGTTTCCTTTTTTTTAATGTACTTTATATCCCTCAGACTGACTCTTGGGCCAAAGCAGACGTTAAGCCTTTGACTTATAATTCTCGAAACAGCAGTTGTTCCTAAAAGTGCCCTTTTGCTTCTTTGTGTCTCGTGTGGTGACCCTTAGGTCAACAAGGCCTCTCCCATGACTTTTGATGTATAAGGTCTAGTATTTCAAATGGGTTGGTTTTCTTAACTTCACTCTGAGTTGGTAGAAAGGAGGTTAAATGGGATGCCAGTGGGCGGGTTGGGGGGAGGGGGGCCCCTTGGGGAAGTTTAAACAGATGGAAGTTAATTGTCTCTCGAGAAGAGAGGAGGCTATTGAGCTTTTGTTCCATGGTCAGCTGCTCATTTTCTGCCTGTTAGCAAGTTACAAGCACGAACTCCCCTGACCAAAACCTACAGATCAACTTAGCTCAGCCAGACTTAAAAATTTGAACAGTTATTTGTTTCTTCTTGTGTATAGGATGAACCATTTGCTTTCTCTCTTTCAAAATTGCACAGATATTGTAGAGGATTATTACAACTAGAAAGAAATACATTCTAATCAATTCAAATCTCATTTCCATGTAAAACCTTCATATTTTAGTGCTGGGATATTTTGGTCCCTCTGTCTTTTAGGCCTTACCACCAAAAATGTCATACTGAACATTCCTCATTTCTCCCCACCTACTTTTTCGGAATATTTTACCCCAAAATGTCTTTCCATCTGTAGGGTTAACTTTATCCAAAGAATATGGTCTTTACTCTTTGTTTCTGAGAGACAAGCTCTAAAACCCTGGAATTTTTTTCATGATTGAAGTGTCTTTGATGAAGCCTGCAGACCACACCTGGATTACACATGAGGGTTTATGCTGATGAGGTGACTCAAGTAGGGGCTGACCAGGCTCAAAAGACCACTTCCTGATATCATCTGACCTTAGGGGTGGTGGGTTGATTCAATCAATCATGACTACATAAGGAGGCCCTAGCAAAGGCTCTCGATACGGAAGCTCCATGGGTTTCCTGGTTGGTAAAAGACACCAATGCATGCTGGAGAGTAGCGTACCCCTTTCTGAGACATGGAAGCTGTTCATTGGGAACCCTCCCCGACCTTGCTGTATGCACCTCTTCATCTGTGTCCTTTTTGCTATAATAAAACTGTATAGCACTTTCCATGAGTTCTGTGAGTTGTTCTAGAGAATTATCAAACCCAAGGGAGTAGTGGGAACCAGCAGGTCAGAAGTGAGGGCCCTGGGAAAACTTTGAACTTATGGCTGATATCCTGAGGGAGTAGAGGGAACTCCTGAATTTGTAGCCAGGAGGTTAGACGCGAGGGTGTTATGGGGACGCCCAAGCTGTGGCTGGCTTCTGAGGTCTTGGGCTGACTTGGCAGTCTGGAGGACTGTTCCCTTTACTTGTGAGCTCTGACCCAACTCTGGGTGGTTCAGGTCAGACGAAGAAGTGCTACATGTGTAGCTGGTGTTAGAACAGAAGTGAAACAGAACAGAGTTGATTTGATTGATCCCTACATTTGGGTGCTTAAGACGTGGGATTTTGATTTTCCCACAGAGTGTTCAGTAAGCTTAAATGCAAATGATAAATTTTAAATATATCTGTTATCCAGGAGATTCTAAAACTGGCCTGGGGAGGTTTTCTTGGGATATGCTTTTTTAAAAACCTATTTAATAAGACTTAACCATTAAAACCCATTGCCGTCGAGTTGATTCTGACTCATAGTGACCCTATAGGACAGAGTAGAACTGCCCCGTACGGTTTCCAAGGTAACGCCTGGTGGATTCAAACTGCTGACCTTTTGGTTAGCAGCCGTAGCTCTTAACCACTATGTTACCAGAGTTTCCAATAATAACACTTATTAAACCTTAACTAAATGCCAGATGCTGATCAAAGCCCTTTATGGATGTTAATTTATTCAATACTCATAAAATCCAAGGAAATAGGTATTACTGTTATCTTTATTTTACGGATGAGGAAACTGAGACCAAGACAGCTTAAATGATATGTCACATAGCTAGTGGCTGATGGGACCAGGATTTGGAAGCAGGCAGTGAGCCTTGCTCTAAAATTCATGTTCTTAACTACTATACTATGCTGCCTCTCAAGTGACTGGTTAATCTTCCAAATCAATATACTAACCAGAGGATGCAGACTGGCCTACAAATATATTTTGTATGGCTCATTCACAGTCTAAAAATTAAAAAGAAATTTTACATGGAAATCTAGACTTTCTGACTCCTTTTGAAATTGGGACATCAAGCCTTGTTGGATTTACATTCACAGCTCGGCCACAGCAGCTGAGCAACAGCCGGCTGTTAGACAGGGCATGCATGCTGCAGTTTGCCATGGACTCTACCAATGCAAACCATCACATCCATTTTCATTTCCTGTCTGACCCCTAAAAGCTGTTAAGTTTGTGATCTCTATTCTAGATTCTACCTGGGCACTGCTCTAATATAGCAAGGGCTGGCTCCAAAATGTATTAGATACCTAATTTACCCACTTCTCTCTGTAACTGGATCTCTGGTATTTTCCTTTAATGGTGGATCTGTCCTAAAGGTAAATACTGAATGGGAGTGAGTCGCTCCATCTGACCTGGGGTCACAAATCCCCATTGCACTGGCTAAGGTTCTAGCCAAGTGGCTGATGTCACGGGTTGGCTCTCCAGAGCCAGCATCAGATCATAGGACAAGTTAAGCTTGCATCTAGTAGTGAATGCAAATTTTGAAGGCCAGTACAAGCCCTTGGTCTGAAGGAAGAAAGGCACCATGGAGGCCAGAAGTTCAAAGTTGGGCACAGAATGACAGAGGGGAGGAAAAGACAACTTGAGAAGAAGTGAGGCGAGGACTCCCTGTATGGGGCAAATGGTTAATGTGCTGCTAAGCAAAAGGTTGGAGATTCAAGTCTACCCAGAGGCTCTTGGAAGATAGGCCTGGTGATGTACTTCTGAGGAATCAGCTATTGAAAATCCTACGGAAAAACAGTTCTACTTTGATACATGTGAGGATCAGGTCCTTGGCAACTGGTTTGGGTTTTTTTGTTCAGTGAATAGAAGGCAATACCTTAAAAGTTACTTAATGCCAGTTGAGTTTACATGTCCTTATCCATACAGTGGAAACCCTGGTGGCATAATGGTTAAGAGCTACGGCTGTTAACCAAAAGGTTGGCAGTTTGAGTCTTGGTATGATAAATGGTAACACAAAGCTCCCAAGAGGTCCTGAGTGACCACTGAGAACACCAGTGGGTGTTTGCCATTTACCCGTGTGCAGAGGGGGTACTTGGAGTGTGGGTGGGTTCAACCAGTTCTTAGGGACAAAGCCAAGACAGCTTGATTATTCATAACCTTAACATTGTATTGTCATCACCTATTTTTATTTTAATGTACTTATTTATATTTAGCTTATTTTTATTTTTCAAAAGTAAATGTAAAAAAAGAAAGACCTATGGGGATTCTAAGTGTTTTTAATCACTTAGAAAAAAAATTAGTTAAAATGGTACACATTTCCTTTTTCTTTATACCTTGAACTATTGCACAGTCAATAATTTCATAAGATGTACACAACTTCAAATGATTTAAAATTTTGAATTTTGCCATTTATTTCTGCCTTTTTTCCCCATCCCTCTCTTCCTTTCTCATAGCAATTCACAGATTTACCTTATCATGCAGTTCAGCATTTCCCACAATCTAACAAAAGGAACACTAATCCCACAAGATTCTCCAAGAATGAAAGGTGTTTTTTTTTTTTAATTGTGCTTAAAGTGAAAGTTTACAAATCAAGTCAGTCTGTCAGACAAAAACTTACACACACTTTGCTGTGTACTCCTAGCTGCTCTCCCCCTAATAAGACAGCACACTCCTCCTCTCCATCCTATGTTCCCCATGACCATTCAACCAGCTCCTGTCACCCTCTGCTTTCTCATCTTCCTTCCAGACAGGAGCTGCCCACATAGTCTCCTGTGTCTTCTTGAGCCAAGAAGCACACTCCTCAACAGTATCTTTTTCTGTCTTATAGTCCAGTCCAATCCCTGTTTGAAGAGTTCGCTTTGGGAATGGTTCCAGTCTTGGGCTAACAGAGGGTCTGGGGACCATGACCTCTGGGGTCCCTCCAGCCTCGGTCAGGCCATTAAGTCTGGTCTTTTTTATAAGAATTTGAGGTCTGGATCCCACTGTTCTCCTGCTCCATCAGGGATTCTGTGTTGCGTTCCCTTTCAGGGCAGTCATTGGTGGTAGCCAAGCACCATCTAGTTCTTCTGGTCTCAGGCTGATGTAGTCTCTGGTTTATGTTGCCCTTTCTGTCTCCTGGGCTCCTATTTACCTAGTGTCTTTGGAGTTCTTCATTCTCCTTTGCTCCAGGGGAGTTGAGACCAGTTGATGCATCTTAGATGGCCACTTGCTAGCATTTAAGACCCCAGACCCCATTCACCAAAGTGGGATGCAGGACATTTTCTTAAGACATTTTGTTATGCCGGTTGACCTAGATGTCCCCTGAAACCATGGTCCCCAGGCTCCCATCCCTGCTACTCTGGCCTTCAAAGCATTTGGACATATTCAGGAAACTTCTTAGCTTTTGGTTTTGTCCAGGGGCGCTGACCTCCCCTGTATTGCGTGTTATCTTTACCTTCACCTAAAATAGTTCTTGTCTAATATCTAATTAATGAATAGCCCTCTCCCTCTCTCTGCACCCTCATAACCATCAAAGAATATTTTGTGTTTAAACTTTTTCTTGAGTTCTTAAAATGGTGGTCTCATATAATATTTGTCCTTTTGCATCTGAGTAATTTCACTCAGCATAATGCCTTGCAGATTGCTCCACATTATGAGATGTTTCACGGATTCATTGTTGTTCTTAATCATTGCATAGTATTCCATTATGTGAATACACCATAATTTATTTAGCCATTCATACTTTGATGGCCACCTTGGTTGCTTCCATCTTGTTGCTACTGTAAACAGTGCTGCAATAAACATGGGTGTGCATATATCTGTTCATGTAAAGGCTCTTATTTCTCTAGGATATATTCCAAAGAGTGGGATTGCTGGATCGTATGGTAGTTCTATTTCTAGCTTTTTAAGGAAGCACCAAATTGATTTACAAAGTGGTTGTACCATTTTACATTCCCACTAGCAGTGTATAAGTGTTCCAGTCTCTCCACAACCTCTCCAACTTTAATTATTTTGTGTTTTTTGGATTAATACTAGCCTTGTTGGAGTTTTTTTTGTTGTTGTTGGAGTGAGGTGGTATCTCACTGTAGTTTTGATTTGCATTTCTCTAATGGCTAATGATCGTGAGCATTTCCTCATGCATCTGTTAGCTGCCTGAATGTCTTCTTTAGTGAAGTGCCTGTTCATATCCTTTGCTCATTTTTGAATTGGGTTATTTGTCTTTATGTTGTTGAGTTTTTGCAGTATCATGTAGATTTTAGAGATCAGATGCTGATCAGATTTGTTGTAGTATAGAGGTAATCTTTTTACTCTTTAGGTGAAGTCTTTGGATGAGCATAAGTGTTTGATTTTTAGGAGCTCCCAGTTATCTAGTTTCTCTTTTGGTATTTGTGTATCACTGATAATGTTTTGTATACTGTTTATGACATGTATTAGGGCTCTTAGCATTGTCTATATTTTTTCTTCTATGATCTTTATCATTTTAGATTTTATATTTAGGTCTTTGATCCATTTTGAGTTAGTTTTTGTGCATGGTGTGAGGTATGGGTCTTGTTTCATTTTTTTTGCAGATTGGTATCCAGTTATGCCAGCACCATTTGTTAAAGAGACTGTCTTTTCCCCATTTAACAGACTTTGGGCCTTTATCAAATACCAGCTGCTCATATGTGTATGGATTTATGTCTAGATTCTCAATTCTGTTCCATTGATCTATGTATCTGTTGTTGTACCAATGCCAGGCTGTTTTGACTACTGTGGCAGTATAATATGTTCTAAAATCAGGTAGTGTGAGGCTCCCCACTTAGTTCTTCTCTTTCAGTAATGCTTATCTGGGTGTGGGGCCTTTTTCCCTGGAATGAAAGAGTTTTAAGTGGTTTAATACATTTGGGAAATGCTTTCTACTTTATTTCCCATTCAGAGACTTCTACACATGTTGAAACATATAAAAAGCTTTGAATTGTCTTGAAGTAAAAAAACTACTAATCCTCAAATGCATTTTGCCATGGAACTTTTCCTCTCTCAGGTTAACACCCTGTTGGATACTCATTAAATAACTTTCTAACTTTGGAATTGGACTGACTGTTATTGCTGCTGCCTTCATTGAAGGTGTCACATCTATATTTACAGATTTATCTATCTCCCAAAGTCCAAACTTTTTTTTTTTTTTTGCTTTTTAGGGAGGGAACACTCCTAAACAGGGGTGACCTGCTGCCTTCTTCTTACCTAGGAACTGCAGCCATGATACCTCTGTGTTACAAGCTGGAGTCTGGTGTGTTGAAAGGAAGCCTGGTGGGGCTGAGAGAAAAGGGTAAATGCATACATCCTAGGGAGGGAGAGGGCCTAGTTTCCATGCTTTATAACAACAACAAAACTACCAACCATGTAGCATTTATTACTCCAGGTATTGACAAACTTCAGCCTGCGGGCCAAATTTGGGCCACTACCTGTTTTCCTAAATAAAATTATTTTTCTTTTTTTTAACTGTGCTTAGGCGACAGCCCTGGGGTGTTTTTTTTTTTTTTTTTTTTAGGCGAAAGTTGACAGCTTAAGTTAATTTCTCGTACAAAACCAAAGTCCAAACTTAAAAGAGAAAACTAGAAGAGCGTGCCTTCTATCTTGCCCTTTATACATATTTCAGGGTATAAGGATGCATAAGGAGAAAGCTCACATATAATATATGTAGAAATTATTCTAAGCTTTCAAATTTTTGTCATGCAACTTATAATGGCTCAAGGCATATATTTTTGTTTTGTTTTGCCAAAACATTCCAGAGCCCTCCATTAACCTGTAGATTTTCGTATTCCTTTTTGTCCCCAAGTGACCTTGAATTCTAGGAAAATAGTAACCCAACACAAGTGGCATGGTTTTTCTCACAGGCTCCGTGCATGTTTTTTCTTCTCATTGTTTACCTACAACGGAAAAAAAAAAAAAAAAAAAAACCTCTTAGAAAGTAATTTGTTTGGTACATTCGTTTATACAGCAGGTCAGCTGGTATGTCCTGGCTATATATGTGGGGAGCCCTCTCCTTGTAACTTGGACGCGCCTTGACTCAGAGTCCACTTGAGTTGTGTCCTATCTTAGAAGTGCATCAGAGTATTAGAGATCTTAGAGGGGACAGGCTCCAGCCATAGTAAAAGTCTTCCTCTGCAGGGCAAGCGCTGATGCCAAGGCCTGTGACACCCCCTCGGCCCTTTCGGAAACCCAGGGCGTCTTCAGTGATACCTATTTGAAAGGCAGTACTAAGTCTGTCTGGGTAACGTCACCCAGAGCTAGACTTATGAATGCGGTCATTCTGAGGCCTCCTCACATGTGACAACGGTATGGCTAATCAGGTGTACAAAATACCTTGAATTAACAGTATCTGGAAAAGCCTTTTAAAAACTTTATTAGTTTTAGTGAATGTAGAAAACAAACAAACAAAAAACCCAAACCCATTGCCATCATGTCCATTCCAACTCATAGCGACCCTACAGGACAAAGTAGAACTGCCCCATAGGGTTTCCAAGGAGTGGATAGTGTATTCGAACTGCCAACCTTTTGGTTAGCAGCCAAGCTCTTAACCACTGCACCACCAGGGCTCCGCTGAACGTAGAACTTCCTAAATTATGCAAATTCAAGAAAGGGCCTCCTGACTGACTGTACTGTGACTGTACCACGTAGCCTCCCTCAGTGCCTGTCCTTTTGTTACAGCTTCTCTTTCAAACTTGATGTCAGTCGTAGCAGGAAAGACAAAGGTTGGCACTAGCTCGCTTATAATTCTGTTCGGGGCAGGTTTATGAAATGAATGACTCTTTCCGTCAAAGTGGCTATGTTGGCTAATTCTAGATAGACTAAAATAATGAGACTTCCCTTTCTATGCTAACACATTGCCAAACCCATTGTCTTAACCACCATCAAGCTGTGCTAATTGAATTTTACCTTTGTGTGTTTCTGGTTTCCTATCTGGAAAATGTGCAGGGAAATTAAGACCTTTCACAGAGTGATATTATGAATAATCAGCAAAAATAATTTATTACAGCATGTTTTACATATTACCAGCTCTGTATTCATGCTAAGAAGGAAGCCTGGTGGCAAGGTGGTTAAGTGCTCGACTGGTAACTGAAAGATCGGTAGCTTGAACCCACCAGCAGTTCTATGGAAGAAAGATGTGGCAGTCGGCTTCCGTAAAGATTACAGCCTTAATAACTCTATGGTACAGTTGTACTCTGTCCTAGAGGGTTGCTATGAGTCAGAATCACTGAGTAGGATCATTGTTTCTCATTAACTAAAATGCCTTAAGTTAAACTTTCTGATCTTGAGATCCCTCGTAGTCTCCTAAACTGAACTTCATACCTCAACCCCACCCTCTGCTCTCTGATCTAAATATTTCTGAAACAGTTTCTCATAATGTTTTGTGGCTTCATAGCTTTACTATAAGCTCCTTGAGGGTAGGCAGCATATATTTTCCATTACCATGTCTAGCACTCACCTTTAACATGGTTGATGTATTGGTTAGGGATTTCATTGGCTGCAAATAACAAAGACCTCAAAAGAGTGGCTTAAGTGAATTAGAGGGATTACTTATATAATCATGTCAAGAGGTGGGCAGCCCCGAGCTGGTACGACAACCCCTGATGTCATCAGGGACCCAGGTCTCTCTGTTCACTCAAGCATCCTTAGCATTTGCTTGTCACTTGTGGTCCTGAGATGACCAAACCCCTTCCAGCGTCATAACCACATTCCAGAAAAGAAGGGGAAGGGGAATGGGCAATTTGTGGTGAAGAGTAGACACCAAAAAGTGTTAGCCAGTACCCTTTAAAGAGCTTTCCTACAAGTCCAACCTGGTGACTTCCGCTTACATTTCATTGGTAAAACTGTGACATGGACACTTCAGCTGAAAGCAGTTTGGAAATGCAGTTGAAGCTGGGTATGTTGTTGCTCTAAATAAACTTGGGGTTCTCTTGGTAAAGAAGAAAGAGAGGATGGATATTGGGTAGGCTACCTGCAGCCTCTACCATGGTCAGTGTTGCAAAAATATTGCTTATGGATGGCATGGGAGTCCTCTCCTCTCCCCAGTGGGCTGCACTGGATGCCTAGAGGAATGGTTCTCAGAGTGTGGTCTCCAGACAGCAGCATCAACATCACCTGGGAGCATCTTAGAAAGGCAAATTCCCAAGCTCCAGCCCAGACCTAGTGAAGCAGAAGTAGGTGGGCCGGTAATTTGTGTTTATATACCCTACAGGTGATCTGATCCGTGCTAAAGTGTGACATTTGGCAATGTCTGGAGACTTTTTTTGTTGTCCCAATCTGGGGAGTAGAGGGGAGAGTTGCTCCTGGCATCTAAAGAACAGAGGCCCTGGGATGCTGCTAAACATCCTACAATGCAGAGGATAATCCCTACAACAAAGAATTATTCAGCCCAAAATCTGAAAAACCCTGAGGCTAAAGAACGCTGTGTTAGAAGGAAGGAAGAGGGCATGTCTGTTGGGGGGGCAAAAAACTATGCATAGAGAACCTCTCCAGCGGTGTAACCGGCTTTAGGCTACAGCCTGCTGGGAAGGATGGGAGCTTGTATGTGATTGCATTAGCCAGCTGGCCCTCATCTCACAACTGTCAGAGACTCAAGTAAATCATAAAGATTTGTGCACACCAAAATTAGAAAAGAGAAAAAAAGGTGATTATTTGGAAATATAATTTGAATATGCCCATCTGCATCTTCTGAGACTGCAGCCTAACACACAAGCAGGATTGAAAGTATGAAAATGTGGCACCCTGTCGCTCTAGTCCCTAGATCCCCGCCCAGAACACGGTAATGCCTTGGCTGCTGCGTGTAATTAGTGCCTCTGAATATTTAAAAGATATTAAGGACCTTGTCTTAGTATGATGTTGGTGTGTATCTAAATTACTTTCACAATTTCAATAAGTCGCTATCTAAGCGTTATACCAACGATTAGTATTTTTTATATCTACCCATTGTAATGTATGGCCATAAGTAAAAAATGGTATAATAAAACATATTTTGGTTTAGATGATACCTTAGCAGTTCTTAAACTTCTTTGCAAAAGTTGCTTAAATATGGTTTAGAGGTATGAATAATAGGCATACTCATTTCTACAAAGATAGCTAGATTAAAATAAAAATCTAGGAATCAACGCTGTGACCAGCAGTTTCCTTCGCAAACATATAATTTGTACTGTTTGCTTTATGGTTGCTGTTTGAAATATCATATTTTCCCCTCAAATAAAAGTGAAAGAAGTGACATAGAAGACTTTGGCCAAGTCGGCTAACAGCTTCATGGTGTTTGGCTTCCTTAGAAGTGACCGTGCAGCCACTTTTATATATATATCATAATGCATCAACTTGGGATAAGGCAAAAACACACGGCGTAAATTACAAAGCATTTTCTCTCTCATACCTTACAGGGCATTCTAAGCAGCTCCTTTGCTTAAACGTTCATCTTAATCACTTAACAATGAGATTGCATTAGACTTAACTTTTGAAAAATCACCGCTAATGAGCTCCCTTACATGTGCTCCGGCACGCTGGCATAAATTTTTTACATTCATTGCTTTTATTTAACTGACCAGTGTCTAGAAGCAAAAAACATCATCTTCCATTCACTCTCCAGTTTCTTGTAGACCCAAAGGCTCCATAGGAATATTTTTTTTCAGTTCAAAGATGCTTTTAAGCTGTGTGTTTCTGTTGAGTTGCCTATGGGTGAAGGATAATGATGTTTTACACATTAAAAGCACTTCATTTCCTTATTGCGTGGATGTCCTTCTAATTGGCTCCAGGCCCCTTACTATCACTAGCTGTTGAAGATGCACTGTACATCTAATTTAGGGCTGCCTGGGGTGACACAATTGGTTCTTAGTTATTTTACTGCCAATATGTTTTTTTATGTGTAGTCCACACCACAGGGAGCTGGGAGCTAATTGATGAGGCCCCTGCCCTCCAAGACTAAATCCAAGATGAGGCTCTCAGAAAGCCTCCGTCTCAGGGATCTCACTGTCACTTATTGCCTCGACCACCTTTGGCTGAGCTCCGTGTCTGAAAGGAGAAAGGCACAGTCACCTCCTAGGTCTGATTTGTTCTGGAGACATTTGACTTTTATCCATACATATCCTATGAACTGTGGAAGCTCTCGGCAGCAGCTCCTGAATTTCTATATAGAAGGGATAGAGGGGTAGCAATTAGTTTGGAAGAAGGCTAGGGACTTTTGATTGTGTGCTTACAGTGCAAGCATGCTTTGTTTTATTTTTATTTATTTTTTTTTGAGGCTAATACATATTTGTCTGGGGGGAGGGTGGTGGTATAAGATTGCCTGAATCACCCTGTGGCAGAGCCATTGGTCATTCTCCTCCTGGAAGACTCCTTTTGGTGCTGCCACTGAGGTTTAAACCTCTTAGTATGGCTTTTCAGTGTATGACACCAACCTAGCTTTTGGGCCTAATGTTTCACCTCTCCTCCCCGTGCCAAACTCCCACTCACCCAAGCTGCAGCCACACAGGGCCTGGTGGTTGGTTTTGTGTGTCAACTTGGCTAGGCTGTAGTACCCAGTTACCTAATCAGACAATTATCCAGGTGCTCTGTGAAGGTATTCCGTGGATGTGGTTAGCATCTATAGTCAGTTGACTTTAAGTAAAGGAGGTTACCCTCAAAATGTGGGTGGGCCTCATTCAATCAGTTGAAAGGCTTTAAGAGCAAAAACTGAGGTTTTAAAGATAAATTCTGCCTCAAGACTATAACATCAGCACCTGCAGACGTGCCCTACAGACTTTGGACTTGCCAGCATCCACAATTGTGTAGATTAGTTCCGCAACATAATCTCTGTGTGTGTGTGTATACATATGTGTATATGTATATATAGTTGTTGTATGCTATTGATTCTGACCCATAGTGACCCGTATATAACAGAATAGAACTGCCTAATAGAACTGCTGTAATCTTTATAAGAGCAGATCACCAGGTCTTTTCTCCTATGGAGTGGCTGGTGGGTTCAAACCACTGGAAGGTTAGCAGTCAAGTGCTTAACTATTGTGCCACAAGCACTCCATATAGATAGGTAAGTAGGAGGATAGATAGTGTCATGGATTGAATTGTGTCCCCCAAAAACGTGTCTCAGTTTGGCTGGGCCGTGATTCCCAGTATTGTATGATGTCCATTGTCCACCATTTTGTGATTTGCTGTGATTTTCCTACATGTTGTAAATTCTATCACTACGATGTTAATGAAATGGATTAGCGGCAGTTATATTGATGAGATCTACAAGATTAGATTGTGTCTTAAGCCAACCTCTTTTGAGATATAAAAGAGAGAAGTAAGCAGAGAAACCTGGGAACCTAATACCACCAAAAAAAAAAAAAACCGGGGCTGGTAGAAGAGCACATTCTTCGGACCAGAGGTTCCCTGTGCTGAGATGCTCCCAGACCCAGGAAGACTCATGACAAGGACCTTTCTCCAAAGCCGACAGAGAGAAAAAGCCTTTCCCTGGAGCCAGTGCCCTGAATTCGGATTTCTAGCTGTCTTAGTCATCTAGTGCTGCTATAACAGAAATACCACAAGTGGATGGCTTTAACAAAGAGAAATTTATTTCTTCACAGTAAAGTAGGCTAAAAGTCCAAATTCAGGGCATCAGCTCCAGGAGAAGGCTTTCTCTCTCTCCATAGGCCTTCTCATCAATCTTCCCCTAGACTAGGAGCTTCTCATACAGGGACCCTGGGTCCAAAGGACATGCTCTGCTCTCAGTACTGCTTTCTTGGTAGTATGAGGTCTCCCCTCTCTGCTCGCTTCCCTTTCCTTTTTTATCTCTTAGAGATAAAAGGTGGTGCAGGCTACATCCCAGGGAAACTCCCTTTACATTGGATCAGGGATGTGACCTGGGTAAGGGCGTCACAATCCCACCCTAATCCTCTTTAACATAAAATTACAATCACAAAATGGAGGACAGCCACACAATACTGGGAATCATGGCCTAACCAAGCTGACACATATTTTGGGGGGACACAATTCAATCCATGATGCTAGCCTATTGAACTGTGAGAGAATAAACTTCTCTTTATTAAAGCCATCCACTTGTGGTATTTCTGTTATAGCAGCACTAGATGACCAAGACAGACAGACAGATAGATAGATATCTATATCTATGTATTCATATTTTCTTCCTCTACTGCTCTGGCCCCTTCTATACCATTCAAGATTCTTCGGGGTTGTAATGTAAGATAGACCTGGAGGGTATCAGGGAAGACAGGTAAACAACCAGGTTAAATCTTTTACTTGGATATGCTGTGTAAGACTGAGTCAGATTGGCTCATGTATGGAGGGTGTGTATGTAGACTGAGGCAGCTCTTCCCTCACGTGGGTATGGAGGCCTCCTCATTGACTTCTAGTTGCTTGTTGGATGGTAAAGGCTGCCAAATGATGTTTTATGAAAATATTAACAATATTAACCAAGCTCATTTTTAAATTCAGTTCTCTAGTCTCTGAGATAGCCTATGGATTTTTTTCCCAATGGATTTTTTCCCCAAAAGGTAAGACATATTAAATCATGAAAGGATGGTGTCAGTCAAAGTACCTGTAAATAAAATGTACATGTTGACAAAACAAAGGTTTGGTCCACCCAATAACATTACAGTAAGCACCAAATGTTATCCTATTTTGTCAGATTTTGAGTTGAGTGAATGAATGCAAGTTGACTTTGCTTACAAAGCAGTTGGAATACATTGATCTTTTCCCAGATTATTTATTGTGAACTTCTCTAAAAATTTTCTGTTTCTGAAAAGTATTAATTTTCAAGAAGGAAACTTTTAAACATTCAATGACTATAGAAGGTTATATGGAACTTGAACTATATTGCCCTTTTTGAGAAGTAATTTTTTAACTCCCTTTAGAGACTGGAAATCAGTGTCACCCTGATTAATAATGTGTATTATTATACACTGTATTGATTATGTAACTATATTAAAAAACACTATTAATAATAACACACCACTTTTTTTCTGCCTTTTATTTTTCCAATTATTTAATACAAGTATCATGTGAAGAACATCAGGCTTGGTAAAATAGAGGGTCAGTGAAAAAGCAGAAGACCCTCAAAGAGATGGATTGACATAGTGGCTGCAACAATGGGCTCAAGCATAGCAACAATTGTGAGGATGGCACAGGACCAGGCAGTGTTTTGTTCTGTTGTGCATAGGGTCACTATGAGTTGGAACCAACTTGATGGCACCTAACAACAGCTAACATGTGCTAGGCATTGTACAAGGACCTGGAGACCTAAGCATGAACAAGATAGATATGATTCCTGCCTTATGATCTTCGTGTTTAGTGGGGAGAGACATGGGTTTAGATTTTGATGCTTTTATCAGCCCATAAGACATTGGCCACATCACTTGAAATTCGTACCACCATTCTATCACTGGTTCAACAGACCATCATAACCCAGCAAAAGCCAATGCTATTGCTGCTGACAGCTGGGATCAGGATTTTAATGAGGACCCACAGTGATCTCCCTAGATATGGTTATTCTTGATGCTTCTGAGCTAGGGTCAGGGGGCTGGCTAAAGTTAATAAGATTTATGTTCCTAATCTCAGTGCTTTGTATGTGGAGGAGAATGGTGATGGATAGCAATAGAGTTAGGTGGCAGTCACCAGTGGTATCCCCAATGGTGGTGACAGTGTCTAAGTAAAGAAAGTGGGAAGTAAGAACTGGTGCAGGAGCTCCAATGTGGGAGTTTCTAGAAGCACATTTTCATTCATCCAATAAAATATGATTTACACTTATGTGGCCTTTGCCACATGTGTCTTACACTAATGTTTAGTTTCATTGGTTATTTGTTGTATGTAAAGAACCATGCTGGGTACTGGAGGGACTCTCTTTTTTTCTCATTGTGTTTACAGCTCAGGGAGGGCTTCAACCAAGGACACAGAGCACACAGATATAAGACTGCAAGTAGAATGCCAGACATGAATGAATGTGGATCTTGGTTCCTAATTGGAAAACACAAGCAATATTGTCTGGGGCTGTTTTCAAAGCTCATTCCAGTGAAGTGATTGGCAATAGAGAGGTTCCCAGGTACTTGGGGCAGGAAGAAGTATCCCTTAACCCTACAAAGCCCTGTGATTGACAGTAGGTGCTAGGCTTGAGAACAACTGTCAGAGGTCACAGCAGAAATCAGATCTCATGATAGATTTTTAAGATCAGGGTCACCTCCATTCAATATGTGAAAATTCAATTTAACTAATTGAATTATTAGAATCTAATTACCTAACTAATTGAATTATTTAGAATCTACCAAGATTCTCTTTAGGCCATCAGAGATTTCATTATGTATTATTCTACATGAATAAGATTAACTTCAAGAATTAAAGACTTCATGACAAACACATACAGTAGTATCAGAAGATTGGATCAGGGGATTTGGCCAACCTAATTTTACATTTTCAATAGTAATTTAAAATTTAGAAGTGAAAAAGCATATAAATTAGGATGAATAGATTTTTTTTCTGAGCTGGTCCTAGTCCTGTAGACTAACTATGGAATATTGGAATTAGAAATTAGTGACCATATTTCTCAGGGGTTATCTTAGTATTTAATGCGCTATAACAGAAATACCACAAGTAGATGGCTTTAACAAACAGTCTAGGAGACTAGAAGTCCTAATTCAGGGTGCCAGCTCCAGGGGAAGGCCCTCTCTGTTGGCTCTGGGGGAAGGTCCCTGTCATCAATCTTCCCTGGTCAAGGAGCTTCTCAGCATAGGAACCCCTGGTCCAAAGGATGCACTATTCTCTTGGCAGTTTAAGGTCCCCCTGTCTCTCTGCTTGCTTCTCTATTTTATAACTCAAAAGCCATTGACTTAAGACACAGCTTAATCTTGTAGATTGAGTCCTGCCTCATTAACATAACTGCCTCTAATTCTGCCTTATTAACACCCTGGCGGTAGGGTTTACAACACATAGGAAAACCACATCAGATGACAAAATGGTGGATAATCACACAATACTGGGAATCATGGCCTAGCCAATTTGACACACATTTTGGGGGAACACAATTCTGTCCATGACAGGGGTTTTCAAATATTTTTTAGCTATAGAATCCTTTATTTAAGCAAAATAAAAGTGAAGGTGGAGGAAGAGCACTGATCTCCACTGACTCGTTCCATTTGAGCCTCCAAGGGGTTCCCCAGGGCACAGTTTGAAAACTAATTCTCTATACCATATTTTACCAATGAGTGGGCCAAGGCCTAGAGAAGGTAAGTGAATCTTTCCAAGGTAGAGTACAGATATTCAGATAGTTTGGGTTCAGATATTCTGACTCATTTCATTGAGCTTTAATCTGAAAACCTAACACAAGTAGCATATCTTTTCATTTGTTTGTCCAGATGCCTTAGCTTCTGAAACTGGGCCACTGTTTAATCAGTGATAGTAACTTAGGAAAAGAATGACTGCTGTGTCCTGGGCCAGGTGAGAAGTAAGGTGAAGTCCACCGTGTCTTTCTTTATACTCTTATTCTATTTGGCTGTACTCATCTATGCTCTTCAAATAGAAAAGAGAGCCTTCTATGATGCCCAGCCACAACCCCCTCCCTTCAGTGGGAAATGCCATTTTACAGAAGTTGGTGGATTTTCATGAGCATCTCTGAGAATGGCTATGTGATCCAATATGTAGTGCAGGCCGTATCTCACCATGCTTTTTGTGAGCAGTGGAGAGTCCTTTCTCCCAGGGGTTTGTGGCATTTTGAGAAGCAAGGCTTTACGCTATTATGCCTTACTGCAGTTAAGATAATCTCATTCCATACTTTTTAATTTTCATTACAAGCAGTGTTCACCTGAGGCACCTTTGAGTGGCAGATACAGGTAGCTATCCACTAGCTGTTTATGCTCTCCCTTGTATAATATAAGTTTGTGTCTGAGAATTAACCACTCAGAAACCCCAAGTCCCCGCTGCTACTCCCACAATACTCAGTTAGATCTGGCCATGAGACCAAGTTCTAGCTCATGAAATGTGAGAGGAAGGGATGTACCCCGTTTGCAGGCCTGGCCTATAAAAGCCTTCCATGCCACTCTCCTCAGTCTCTGTTCCCATTTGCTGGCTGGGTGTACAGACTTTAAGGACCTAGACCAGGCTCCTTAACTTCAGTACTATTGGCATTTTTGGCAGTACAGTTCTTGGTCTGTCCTCTGCACTATAGGATGTTTAGCAACATCACTGGCCTCTACCCACTAAATGTCAGTGGCACCTTCTCCAGTTGCTACAACCAAAACTGTCTGCAGACATTGCCAAATGTCCCTAGGTATGGTAGTGGGGAGGACAAAATTAGCTCTAGTTGACAGCCACTGTCCCGGAGGAGGCAGAGCCACAAGATGGAAGGCTCTGGGTCCCTGAATCATCTTATCATGGAAAGCCAAACAGAAATTACTGCTCTGGACTGCCACATGAGCAAGCATTAAGTTAAGGTATTGAAATTTTGAGCCTTATTATTTAAGAAATACATTTTGTAAGGCTATTGCTGCTATAGATAGTGATTCCTCTGATGGATCTGGGCAAAGTAAATTGAAAACCTTCTGGAGAAGATTCACCACTCTAAATGCCATAAAAGTGCATGGTGAAGCAGCAAATGCTGAGGTAGTAGCTACAGCAAGTTATCCAGAAGATCTAGCTAAGATAATTGGTGAAGGTGGCTATACTAAACAACAGATTTTCAATATAGATGAAACAGCCTTGTGTTAGAAGAAGACACCATCTGGGACTTTCAGAGCTAGAGAGGAGGAGTCAACGCCTGGCTTCAGAGCTTCAAAGGATAGGCTGACCCTCTTGTTAGGGGCTAATACAGTCAGTGACTTTAAGGTGAAGCCAGTGCTCATTTACCATTCTGAGAATCCTAGGGCCCTTAAGAATTATACTAAATCTACTCTGCCTGTGCTCTATAAATGGAACAACAAAGCCTGGATGACAGCACATCTATTTACAATATGGGTTACTGAATATTTTAAGCCCACTGTTGAGACCTACTGCTCAGAAAAAAAATCCCTTCAAAATATTACTGTTCATTGACAAAGCACTTGGTCACCCAAGAACTCTGATGGCAGTGTACAAGGAGATTAATGTGTTTTCATGTCTACTAACGTAACATCCATTACACAGCCAATGGATCAAAGTAATTTTGACTTTCAAGTCTTATTATTTAAGAAATACATTTTGTAAGGCTATCACTACCATATATAGTGATTCCTCTGATGGATCTGGGCAAAGTAAATTGAAAACCTTCTGGAAAAGATTCACTGTTCTAGATGCCATTAAGAACATTTGTAATTTGTGGGAGGGGGTCAAAATATAAAGATTAACAGGAGTTTGGAAGAAGTTGATTCCAATCCTCATGGATGATTTTGAGGGATTCAAGACTTCAGTGAACGAAGTAACTACAGGTGTGGTAGATACAGCAAGAGAACTAGAATTAGAAATGGAGCCTGAAGATGTAACTGCAATCTCGTGATAAAACTTTAACAGATGAGGAGTTGCTTCTTATGGATGAGCAAAGAAAGTGGTTTCTTAAGATGGAATCCACTTCAGGTGAAGATACTGTGAACATTGTTGAAAGCACAACAAAGGATTTGGAATATTGCATAAACTTAGCTGATGACACCGGGCTAGCTGATGAAGCAGTGGCAGGGTTTGAGAGAATCGACTCCAATTTTGAAAGAAGTTCTACTGTGGGTAAAATGCTGTCAAACAGCATTGCATGCCATAGATAAGTTTTTCGGGAAAGGAAGAGTCAATTGATGTGGCAAACTTCCTTGTTGCCTTGTTTTAAGAAATTGCCGTGGCCACCTGAACCTTCAGCAACCACCACTCTGATCAGTCAGTAGCCATCAACACTGAGGCGAGACCCTCCACCAGCAAAAAGATTACAACTTGCTGAAGGCTCAGGTGATGGTTCACATTTTTTAGCAATAAAGTATCTTTTAATTAGGTATGTGTATTGCTTTTTTGGACATAATGCTATTGCACACTTAATAGACTACAGTATAGTGTAAACATAACCTTTGTATGCACTGGGAAACAAAAAAATTGTGCAACTTGCTTTATTGTGATATTTGCTTTATTGCAGTGGTCTGGAACCGAACCTGCAATATCTCTGAGGTGTGCCTATATAGGTATTTGGAATCTTGTGTGCGTTGTTAAATTAAACTGTAACAGTCCTGGTCAAGGCAATTTGGACTGAACTGTATCGTTAAAGACTTAAATCTTTAGATATTCAGTTGTTCTGAAATTATGCTGCAAAAATGTTTACTTAATGCTTTTAAATCATTCTGAATAAGAAAAACTCCAGCCCCGAAAGTTCTTTATAAGTCATCTAGCCCTTGGCTACTCAAAGTGTGTCCATTGACCAGCAGCATCAGCATCACCTGAGAGCTTGCCGGACATGCAGAATTTCAAACCCCACTTCAGACCTATTGAATTAGAATCTGCAGTTTAACAAGACACCCAGGTAACTTGTGTGCACTTTATAATTTGAAACTCACGGATCTAGTTTAACTCCTTCGTTTGGCATATGAGGAAACTGAGGCCCAGGCAGGCTTTCAGGTTGCAAAAGGAAACTGATGTTCAGAGAGAAGGGCTGCACCTTAAAAGCAAGCTGCCCTGAACTTCATGGCTTCCTTTCTGATGCAGGCTCGTGGTGTGGCTGGGAACACTGTGATACCTATCTTCAACCATACTTAAATATGGCTGTAATGTAAAAGAATTGTTCTAGAACTGCCTCCATGATGTATACTTTTCTAAAAAGAACTGTGAAAGGCTTATCCAGTGGGACAGATGTGGGACTGACACGGTAATTTCAGACTTCTCAGGTTAATAATGAGTTGCTGATCTATTCAGACCACAGACTGTGAGTAATTTCTCAGAGGTAGCAAGAGTGCAGTTTTCTACTCTACAAGGAAGCTGGAGGTCAGAGCCTACAATATTTATTTTGGAGTTTTCACTGTTTATGTAAGGAAACATCCTCATTAATCCCCAACATAGCTATTATTTTGTAGGTTCCTGAAATCAGGTGTTCGCTTAAAACAATAAACATAACCTGTTTCTCATATTTCAGGTTTGATGCAATCACTCTACCTAAGGTAACCTCACTCTTTGGGAGCTGTGTTAGATTTTCACTGTAAACATGACTATAAATTCAATACATTTGGTCACCTGTGTATAATTCTAAAATTTTACTATCATTCTAAAAAAGAAATCATTGCTTATTGTCGAACCTTGCTATGTGCTGGGAAACAATGAAGACAATAATTTTAGAAGCCAAAATGGAGAAAATAAAATGCCATTTATTTCTGGTGAGAGAGGAGGAAGTTGCAATGTCCTATCACCTATAGGCCTAAATTGTTTGCCTTGCACGGAAGAGTCAGGCTGTTTGAGGCCTGAAGAGAAGGTCCATGGATTTATTGGGCAGGAGAGAGGGAGTGTTCCTCCTCTGGAGGAGGCACAGGAAGGAGAATTTGCCTTCCTTTGTTATTGTGGGTTGGACGCATGTAAGGGAGAAATAACATATGAAGCCTGAAACATAGAAACCACTCAGTAGAAGTTCATTCCTTATTCCCTTCTCTCTTTCCTGTGGAGAATGAGGCTGATGGTGCAGTCCACACACAACCCAGAGGGAGATTTGGTTTGCTAAAGAGGGCTTTAGCTGTATTGGCAAAACATAAAGGGGAATGTTTCCATCGTTACTAATTAAAGAGTAGCACTATGAATCATGGCTGCTTTGTGAGAACAGCAGCAGCAGGTGCAGAGTTTCCACGCCTTCCAGGTCATGGAAAATTGGGATTCCTGTCAACAACTAGGTTCCTATGGGCTCAGCCTGAAACGGTGGGAGCGGAGGCCACTATGATCTGTGGGTTGGCTACCTGGATCTAGAATCTTCTAGATGAGGTCAGTGGGGGCACACAGCAGTTCTGACTTAGGCCTCTGTGCTAGAACTCCTCCGGGTAGAAGAGAAGATTCTGTGAGCCCTGGCAGAGCACCCTGAGGAGGCAATTCTCAAGTGCGTCAGGTAACTTTGGGTTCATGGGAAAGGTGAAGATGAGCCCAGAAAGCAAACAGCCTTTTAGGGGAAAGGCATGGCTGTTTAATGCGCCCCATTTTTTTCTTTAAAGGAAAATACACAGATATAGAAATGGGGAGGGGGAAAGAGGTGATGATCTACTTAACCTGTTGCCGTGGAGTCAATTCAGACTCATAGTGACCCTGAAGGACAGAGTAGAGCTGCCCCATAGGTTTTCCAGGGCTGTAACCTGTAGGGAAGCAGACCGCCACATCTTTCTCCTGTGAGGCAGCTGGTGGGTTCAAGCCATCTGGTTAGTAGCTGAACACTTAACCATTGCACCCCCAGGACTCCTTATGATTTAGTTGGAGCTTTGACGTGTTTAACCTATCAGACTATTAAGATTTTGAGTCACCAGGGAATTGGAGGTAAATTTGAGAGTGGGTATATGCAAGGTGGACTCCCTGGGTGGTGCAAATGGTTAACCCACTCAGCTGCTAACGGAAAGGTTGGAGATTTGAGTCCACCTAGAGGCACCTCAGAAGAAAGACCTGGCAATGTACTTCCAAAAAAAAGCAACCATTGAAAACTTTATGGAACACAATTCTGCTCTGAGACACATGGGGTCACCGTAAGTCAGAATCAACTGGATGACAACTGGATTTTTACCTGCAAGGTAATGAACTGAGGTGAAGATCATCTAAACTGCATAGATAGATCTTCCTGAGCAGTGATGATCATGTCTTACATTGGCATGGTTTATAGATCATTCTCATTTGGTCCTCATAGCAACCTAATGAGGAATTATCCTGTAATTGGCCAAGATAACCTTGAACCTGAAGGCCACTTTTCTTCTCATTCTAACAGTGACCCCTAAAATGGACCACCACACTACCCTTTGGGGTATGCACAAAATAACTCATTGCTTGCAGAAAAAAAAGATATAGAATTTTTTTCTAAAAATAAAGAAATTAAGCTGTATTAATATTGGAAATGTGGATTGAGCCTGGCACATTCCATCAGTTTGTCAGACAGCCCCACATCACCTACGCCCACTTGAGATCTCCTGAGGATCCAGGGTCTTCTTCGGTATCAAAAGGTCTGAATGATACCTGGCTCGTTTGTTCACTTTTAACACATTGCCTCACGTTGCCTTTACTTAGCTGTAGTGGAGTGCATTTGGAAATTCCATTATCTTCCTTACTCCGACAAGTGGCTTTAAAGGACTCTTGCAAATAAACCATGATTAAAGGTAATACTAATAATGCAAGCGCATGCTACGCCCAGACAACAGCAGAGCCGACACTTCTGTTACTCCGATATGCACTCTTTGTCAGCCATAATATGAAATGAAAAGCAATGACATTTTTATCCAAGCTAACAGGTTGCCACAGCATTTTCAAGAATGACTTAAATGCAAATGATCTTCACCATCCTTATGAGTGACTGTCACCTCCGTATTCATTGTGCCTTGTAGTAGTGGTTCAAGGACATTTGAAAGTCATCATGATTAGTGATTCAATTAAAAACTAAACACCCAGAGCAGGAAAACCAATCTCTGTAGTTCTTCCCCTGCAGTGGTGATGCAAAAACCATGTGATTTTCAGCAGTACTTTAAAATTTGCCAAATTTACTGATAAATGTTTGGAAGCCTCTTTTGAGATTTTTTTTTACTTAATAGTGAAAAAGCCACATGTGATTGGGTGAATTGTTGTTCTTCCTGATGCTATAAAAATGGTTGAAATAATATCTAAAAAAAATATAGTGATAAGCAAAATGCATTCTTTATCAGCTAATACTGTTGAAACAGAAATAGAAACTATTGCTGAATGCCTGAAGAGGCAAAGATTAGTTGTATAAAAGCATACATGTTATCAATATGTTTCCGCTTAGAGTGTTTGCTAGATTCTGTTTCAATAATTCAGAACCCAAAGAACCACATAAAGGAAAACGTACTGGAAAAGAAGAATTATCAACATTAAATTCCTTCTTTAATTAGAAGAACATTTAATGGAAAACCCAGGTGGGTGTGACCACTGAGGTGTGAAATTCATTCCCTGAATCATTCAAAGAAAAGCTATCATAGCAGAGTAGTTAAATCTAGAGTGCACAAAATATTACAGGATGTCATTCATATGGGCTAATTTTATGAAAACAAGACCTTTAAAATATAGTGGACTCTTTATAACACTTTATAAGGAGATGGATAGTGACCATGAAAATCTTTTTTAACACTCAGAGATTCCTTATATGTTCTGTCAAAATACTAAAGGAATTGTTGAACTTAAGATGGATTATTTATTTTTCTTTTGTAAAAAGACATAATCTAAATATGATAACCTATTCTATGATGACAAATATGCCACATAAAAAATAATTTTTGAAAAAATAAAATAAAGATTATCACTGTAACACTTTCCTGAAGAATGAAGGACACGTATTCATTATCTAATTGACCCGTGAATAGTGTGACATGTCAATTGTCATTTTTATAAATAGCAAATAGTGGTTGAAAGGAGATTATACCACTGAGCCATCTTGCTTTATGATTTTTACTTACCTGTTGGTTAAAATTCAGTATGTACCCAAAGATATGTACCCACATATTCTTTTTTTGTTTTCTTGTAAGATAAAAGATCAAGTTAGTATCTGGAATAATTAGCTCTATTAGGCATGTAGCATATGATTTAACACTAAACATGATTTAAAAAATCAAATTAAATATGACTTGCACCTCAATTGTTCTTGGACTTTTTTTATCCCAACCTCTTGTAACCCTCCAGCCCCACAATCACGAGAAGCTCCTGGAAATCTTACGCAGAACAAAACATTGGGCAATGGCCTTAACGTAAATATTCATTGCAAACCCTACAGTCCCCTGAAATGGTTCTTTGCTACCATGCCCCATTTAAACATGGAACGTAATACCAAAAATAGAGACCGTACTGCCCAGGGTCCAACCTTGTTGGATACACCATGAAATCGTTCCTCTCTGAGGTCCTTGTCATCTCCCCATGTGCCTCGAGGTCTGGGGGTGGGGAGAATGGGCTTATTCCAACTCCTTATGGAACTACATAAACCCTAGGAATATTTTATTACTATAACTCAATGTTTTTCTCTACCTTCCAAAGGCCCTCAACTCTCTCCTTTCTTCTGTGCATCTTCAGTAAGCTTTGATTTCTGCACATAAAAATCATAAGGGAGATCGTCTTCTGGTAACATCTTTTGGCATTGACAACTAAATCTTCCAAGTCAGGGGTTGGAAAACTATGGCCCATGGGCCAAATCCAGCCTGCCACCTGCTTTTGTAAATAAAATTTTATTGGAAATTGGCCATACCCATTTATTTGTGTATTGTCTATGGCTGCTTTAGTGCTACGATGGCAGAGTTGAGTAGCTGCAACAGAGGCACTGTGGCTTGCAAAACCCAAAATACTATCTGCTCATTTATAGAAAAAGTTTGCTGACCCCTGCTTTAAGTTAAGGGAACTCAGGGTAAGTCAAGGGAACTCAGAGCCTGACTACTTTCTGCTAAAAGAGGTGGAAAAACTGTAAAAAGGGAAGACCCAAATTAGTGACTTGGTACGTTATCCTGCCAGAGGATATCCTGGAGCTTAGGTTCAAAGTTTTCTGGGTGTCGGAATTAGCTTGGAGGCCTGAGGATAATTTGGATCTAGTTCAGAATAATCCTTAGCCTCTTGAGCTATTGTAGGGGTGGTGGGAACACACATCTGAAGGATTGTCCTACTTCTCCATTTATCCACATTTTAAGGTGGCCCAGAACTAACTGGATTGTTCAAAGACCTATAGGTTGGGGCTGCTCTGTACGCTGCATTTCTCTGTCCTTGAAGTTTTTCTCATACTTCCTTACGTACTCAGGCTGTCTCGTGTATGGATGAACTAGACTGGAAGATCCTCAAGAACAAGCCCATCAGACAATGAGCTCTTCTTCAAGTTCCCCAGCATACTGCTGTGCACACTGGAGGTGGAGGTACACCTTGATTATGTGCTGAGTTAATCTTGAGACTGAACCTTCTCAGACGATGATAAGAGAATGAATACAAGTGGTCCTAGGCTTGCCATTAAAAAAAAAAAAAAAATTATTGTGTTTTTGGTGAAAGCTTACACAGATAATTGGGTTCCCATTTAACAATTTTTATACAAGTTGTTCTGTGACATTGGTTACAAAGTTCACAATGTGTGAGTATTCTCATTATTTCCTTTCCGTTTGTTCTGTTCCATTGATCTAGGTGTTTAAGGGACACGTTACTCACAGGTGATATTATTTTATAAGCCAATCTATTATTTGGCTGAAAGGTGACCCCCTGGAGTGGCTTCAATGTGCCAAGTTCAAATGGTATTTTAGGATGATAATCTCAGGGATTCCTCTAGTCTCTATCAGTCCACTAGGTCTGCCTTTTTTTAGTAATTGAGTTTTTTTTTTTTATTAACTTTTATTGAGCTTCAAGTGAACGTTTACAAATCAAGTCAGACTGTCACATATAAGTTTATATGCATCTTACTCCGTACACCCACTTGCTCTCCCCCTAATGAGTCAGCCCTTCCAGTCTCTCCTTTCGTGACATTTTTGCCAGCTTCCAGCTCTCTCTATCCTCCCATCCCCCCTCCAGACAGGAGATGCCAACACAGTCTCAAGTGTCCGCCTGATATAATTAGCTCGCTCTTCATCAGCATCTCTCTCCTACCCATTGTCCAGTCCCTTTCATGTCTGATGAGTTGTCTTCGGGGATGGTTCCTGTCCTGTGCCAACAGAAGGTTTGGGGACCATGCCCGCCGGGAATCCTCTAGTCTCAGTCAGACCTTTAAGTCTGGTCTTTTTATGAGAATTTGGGGTCTGCATCCCACTGATCTCCTGCTCCCTCAGGGGTTCTCTGTTGTGCTCCCTGTCAGGGCAGTCATCGATTGTGGCCGGGCACCAACTAGTTTTTCTGATCTCAGGATGATGTAGGTCTCTGGTTCATGTGGCCCTTTCTGTCTCTTGGGCTCTTAGTTGTCGTGTGACCTTGGTGTTCTTCATTCTCCTTTGCTCCAGGTGGGTTGAGACCAATTGATACATCTTAGATGGCAGCTTGTTAGCATTTAAGACCCTAGACGCCACATTTCAAAGTGGGATGCTAGTAATTGAGTTTTGTTCTACATTTTTCTCCCATTCTATCTGGAGCCTTCTATTGTGTCCCTGATCAAAGCTGTCAGTAATGGTAGTTGGGCACCATCTAGATCTTCAGGTTAGAAGAGGCTGTGTTTCATGTGGGCTATTAATCCTGTGGGCTAGTTCCTTCTTTGAGTCTTTAGTTTCCTTCATTTTCTTTTGCTTCAGTTGAGTAGAGACCAATAGTTAGATCTTAGATGGCTGTTCGCGAGCTTTAAGACCCCAGACACTGTTCACCAAACTAGGGTGTAGAACTTGGCTTTTTGAAGTATGTTATCTAGGCTTGCCATTTGAGAAGTGCCATTTGAAGACAGTGCTAGGCCTGGTGGAATCACTGCAGGATAGTACATCAAGTTCTGTGGGCTGGGTCAGTTGTGGGGGGGTAACCACACTGGGGCACTTCATAAAGGAAGGAGTGGGAAACAAAATGATGCCTGTTAATTGCCTTATGGAAAATATTCCCTATCACATTTCAGAAACATAGTCTGCCATATAATGACTCTGGTGGATGATAACATTCAAATTCCTGTTCAGTATCATATAGGATTTGTTGTTAGTTTGTTATGAATGAATGATGGCATCTTTCCAGTCTCAATATCATAGTGTAGAGCAATCAAAAGAGTGTAGGTTTTCAAACCAAATAGATCTGGGCTCAAACCCCAGATCTAGGTTTGTCTCATTCTTCTTTTGCAACTTTGGTCAATTTCATAATCTTCACTTTTATCACCTGTAAGAAGGGAATACTACTTCTGGACTCAGAGTTCTTGTCAGGATTAAGTAAAAGAATTATTACTAAAGACTTCTGCATGGCTTGGCAAATAGTAGTTACTCAATTCTTTGCCCTTTTCAGCTTGTCGTATTGTTGACCAAACCAAATTCGTAAGGAGAATAGTATGTTTATTGAGCTCAGTATCTGAAGAGGTGGTAGGAGCAGTGGTTCAACCAAAAAATAAATTTTAGAAAATTCTAACTCACAAAAAAAGACTAGATTTACTGGCCTGACAGAGACTGGAGAAACCCCTAGAGTATGGCCCCAGACACCCTTTTAACTCAGTACTGAAGTCACTCCTGAAGTTTACCCTTCAGCCAGAGATTAGATAGGCCCATAAAACAAAATGAGACTAAATGGGCATACCAGCCCAGGTGCAAGGACAGGAAGGCAGGAGGGGACAGAAAAACTGGTAATGGGGAACCCAAGGTGGAGAAGAGGAGTGTTGACATATCGTGGGGTTGGCAAGCAATGTCACAAAACAATATGTGTATTAATTATTTAATGAGAAACTAATTTGCTCTGTAAACGTTCATCTTAATTACAATAAAAGTATAAATACACTTTAGGATTTAGATAAAGTAATGATGATGATTATATAGTGGATTATTGAAGGAAGGTAAGACAAAACCAGTGGAAGGTAGGATCTGTGTTTTTGTACCCCCGTATTGTGGCTTTACTTGTAATTCTGGAAGCTGTTGTTGGCATGTGAGAATAGCAATAGTAATGTTTTGTTCATGGACACAGCATTAGGTTCCATCAGGGTCATGGTGCAAAAGGCCAGTGCAAACAGAGAGGGCTCAATAGATAGGGAGGTTGGCACTGATTGGTAACAAATATAGCCAGTAATAATAATAATATATTCCAGCTTCTATATAGAGGTTGGCAGTGGACCAAAATGACAGCTAGAATAGAGAATATTTCCCATGCTCTACTTACAAAAGGTATTTTTTTTCCCCTTATTCTTTGAGATCAGAACAAAGAAACAATTAACTATAGAAGTTTGATGACAATTAAATGACATTTTGTTCAGGATAATTGTAGGGCTTACATTGTTTCCTTTTGAGAGTTGATCAAAAGGAAATTAAAACTTGCAAGGCACACTAGCCCCATGTAGATCATTAAGTAAGCTACTGCATTCAATTTTCCTCCTAGGACTTTGGAAGACAAACTGAGGGGTCTTTCCAGAATTTTCCTCTTCCGTTGACTAAATTGGCGCTCCCCCCATATAATTGCTTCAGTGGTGTTGCCAGTGAGTTGTTGTTATCCTCTACTATACTGATGGAATTTTATGGAAGGGTGTCTTCTAAGACTTTCCTATATTCTGATCTTAAACCCCATTTAAAGAAAAATACTTTCTAAGTACAATCTTGAATTTTCCAGTATTTTAAGAACCATCAGACCATGAATGTCCTTTGGCATGTCCCTCTTTCTAGAAATGGTTATTCCATACCATGAACCTTAAGTCTGGAATTAATGGTCTTCATGTTTTCATTCTCTCAAAGTCTTACCAGGATTGATCAGAAATGTTGTTTCAATACCTTTGTCCTGAGGAGCTCTGTGAAATTATAAGGCAGACCTGACTCAAAATGGTGGTTGGAGTGATGTTCACCAATGGGGCGGTATTGTATATGGAAACTTCTTGTTTTTTATGTTGATACCTCTTAGAGTTACAGCTTTTTTATAAGGAGGTTCCAGGACGTAGCTTTTTCAGCCAGCTCTAAGATCTCTCTTTTTCAGTTCTGATGATTAAATAGAGTGTTTCACGGCCTTGCTAAGAGCAGAAAAAATAAATAAAATTTACATTCTGCATGTTCACTGTATTTTTTAAATAATTTTTATTGTGCTTTAAGTGAAAGTTTACAAATCTAGTCAGTCTCATACACAAAAACTTATATACACCTTGCTATATACTCCCAATTATTCTCCCCCTAATGAGACAGCCCACTCCCTCCCTCCACTCTCTCTTTTCCTGTCCATTTCGCCAGCTTCTAACCCCCTCTCTACCTTCTCATCTCCCCTCCACGCAGGAGATGCCAACATAGTCTCAAGGGACCACCTGATCCAAGAAGCTCATTCCTCATCAGCATCCCTCTCCAACTCATTGTCCAGACCAATCCAGGTCTGAAGAGTTGGCTTCAGGGAATGGTTCCTGTCCTGGGCCAACAGAAGGTCTGGGGGCCATGACCACCGGGGTCCTTCTAGTCTCAGACCATTAAGTCTGGTATTTTATGAGAATTTGGGGTCTGCATTCCACTGATCTCCTGCTCCCTCAGGGGTTCTCGGTTGTGTTCCCTGTCAGGGCAGTCATCGGTTGTGGCTGGGCACCATCTAGTTCTTCTGGTCTCAGGATGATGTAGTCTCTGGTTCATGTGGCCCTTTCTGTCTCTTGGGCTCGTAATTACCTTGTGTCCTTGATGTTCTACATTCTCCTCTAATCCAGGCGGGTTGAGAATCATTGATGCATCTTAGATGGCCGCTTGCTAGCGTTTAAGACCCTAGACGCCACTCTTCAAAGTGGGATGCAGAATGTTTTCTTAATAGATTTTATTATGCCAATTGACTTAGATGTCCCCTGAAACCATGGTCCCCAAAGCCCTGACCCCGCTACGCTGGCCTTCGAAGCATTCAATTTATTCAGGAAACTTCTTTGCTTTTGGTTTAGTCCAGTTGTGCTGTCCTCCCCTGTATTGTGTGTTGTCTACTCCCTTCACCTAAAGCAGTTCTTATCTACTACCTAATTTCAGTATATTTTTAATTTCCTAAAACTGTAACTATTCACCAAAATCATTCCAGCATTCTATGAGGAGATGCCGTTTGTCATCAGAAAACTTTTGAACTCTCCATAAATGCAAAATATCAGTGGACATTTTTGTATCCTGGCAAGTCTTAGAAAAACAATTAGACAGCATTTTGTGGGTTTAATATGTATTAAATATGATTCTGGTCTTCAGAAAGGGGTTTCTCATTTATTTTTTGACTAATAATACTAGTAATCGTGTCCCAGTTGTTGTGGAGTTGATTCTGATTCATGGTGACCCCATGTGTGTCAGTGTAGAACTGTGTTCCATAGAGTTTTTACTGGCCGATTTTTCGGAAGTAGATCACCAGGTCTTTCTTTCGAGGTGCCTCTGGGTAGATTCCAATTTCTGACCTTTTGGTTAGCAGTCAAATGCATTATCCACACACACCATCCAGGATGGTGTTAACGTACTTGGCTACCCGAGAGCCTAGGAGTGCACCCATTAGAACTACTGGAGCCTGCATCTCCTTTTGAACCTGCTGACGCCATTGCTGGAACTGCAAAGGATGCTGGACCCCATACGTGCTCAAGGATGCTGCTGCGGGAACAGCCAGCACCACTGGAATTCAGGGCCTACTGCCATTGCCGGACATGCCACCAGAAGCAGCAAGAGGAAGAACACTGGCTTCTCCCATTTTTAAGCTTGTATTTGTACAAGGCTTCGTAGCTTGTAGAAGTTATGTATTAGCTAAAGTGATAAAAGGGAAAAGCTTTGGCTTCTCAATGTCTTGGATTTGAGGGCCAGCTCTTGTATGAACTATCTTACTCCACTTACTAAGTCAGGTACCTCAGGGGAGTAACCGAATCTCTCCTATGACTCCATTTTCTGGTGTCTGTAATAATGGTACTTACCTCGTGAGGTTATTGTGAAGCTAATTCCCATGAAGTACTCAGCATAGCGTCAAGTACAGAGCAAGCCAAAAAAAGTTACTGCTGAAATAGTTATTATTATTAGGTTTATTTTTTTCTTCATCGTATTAAAGGTTGGAGGACAGCATGAGAAAAAATGGAGAAAAGGTCTTGCACGGGATCATGGAATGAGTGATTTTTTTTGTTGTTTTTATTTTAAAGCACTTGATTTTATAGTATTCCAAAGTTATTTTCATTTTTAAAAGTTGACATTTTAAAGAATATATTTCTAAGTTTGGACACTTCCCAGGGCAAAGACCTCCTACTAGCACGCACTCCCCTCCACCCCCTTCTACCAGCTGGAAGGTCGGATTTCGCAACTCCACCACAAGTGTTCAGAATGCAAATATTAAACCAAGAGTCCCTGGTACAGTTTTAAAATAGACCAGTTGTGGCTCTCTCCTTTCCGCAGCTGTTTTTGGAGAAGCTGCTGTTCTTAGATGTCTGATTATCCCACACCTGTGAGGCTATAATGTTGCTCCCAGAGAACCAAATCATATTTGAAATTTCTGGTGTCAGAGGGGCTTTAAAACAACGATGGCTTAGCATTTCCTCAGAATGCTCCATTCACAGGAGGGAGTCTTCCACCTGACCTGCTGGGAACAATGCGTCTTTCAGGCTAGGGGCTGCCCTGAATGGGACGCTCTGAACCTCATCTCTTTAGGGTTATTATTCTGAAATCTTCATTGTCGGCAATGCCTTCTTGGCAGCTGGACAGTAAAATGCATCTATCAATTCAATCTCTTTCCTTTTTTTTTTTGGTGGGGGTGGGTTTGCTGCTTGGCTGAAGAAGCAAAAGCCAGCATTAGCTACATTTTATTTCTGTGCACCTGCATTATTTATGCTGTCAGAAACTCAAGGCAAGAGGCTGAAAAAGTGATTATTATTAGACTTGGGAATTGTGAGGACAGGGGAAAGAGACTTTCTTTTAATGTGGGTGGCAGGAAGATAAAATGACGACCCAGAAAGAACAAACTCTTAAAACGACCTGCCAATTAGCTGTGTAAAGAGGATGGCATCTTAATCAAGTGCTTTATCTACCTCCCAGGCTTCCTGAGCCTTGTCTGTTTGCTTCACCAGCTAGGACTGGGAGAGCTGGTTCTGTTAACCTTGCCGAGTGCCTTCCCAGGAGGAAGAACAAGGGGCTTCTATTCTGGCGCATGAGTCATTATCAGAAGTGCTCAGTTTGGGTTTGACCAAGGAATTGGAGCTGCCGGCAGTCAGGGAGAGGCAGGAACATCACAATGGCTTCTATGGCTTGCGGGATTAAAACATCATTTTCTGGTTTTGAAATGCATAGAAAGTTTCCAAAGAGTAAGTTGTGAAGAGATCAGGGGATGTGCTGATGGAGTTTTCCAGAGACACTTCTCTGATTATAATCATTAGAAGAGTATCTTCAAGTCTATAGTTTTAAGTAGTGAAAATGGGCAAGCAGCTGCCCTGTGGGGGAGGGTGGGGGAGTCTTTTGTGCACACGGACAGATTTTCACAATGAACCCTAATCCTGCAACCTATTTATGGCTCCATGTAGACAAATCCTATCATCGAAGGCATATTCAGGATGTTTAGCTTCTGAGACTAATCTGTTTGTTGTGTGTGAACATGATTGGGCAAAAGTATGTGATGTTGTTCAAAGTTGCCATGTGCATCGTGCAGGGTATGTACTGGATAACCTGTGGAGCAATTTGCGTAGTGGTCTTTGTGCCAATAGAAAATATATTTGCTCCGTAATAAGCATGTGGTACCTTCATAGTCAGAAGAGAAATTTTAAAAAAGAATACTACTTACAAATTAACTGGTCTTGAAGTCAGATGACCTAGGTTCCAATGTGCCACCTACTAGCTGACTGTCCTTGAGCAAGTAACTCAGCTCTCTCCTTGTTACAATGGCTTACAAAATGTCTACAAGCTACCCCATGATTGCCTAGCTCTCATGCACCATTTACTCTTCTTAGCATTGTGCCACCCTGGTCTTTTTTTTTAAATAAAATTTTATTGTATATTTGGTGAAAGTTTACACAGCAAATTTGTTCCCATTTGACAGTTTCTACACAAGTTGTTCAGTGACATTAGTTACATTTTTCCCATTGTGTCAACATTCTCATTAATTGCATTCTAGTTGTTCCATTTCCAGTACTCTAAGTTTCTCTGTCCCCCTTGTCTTCTCATCTTTGTTTTAGAGTAATTGTTGACCTTTTGGTCTCATATAGATTTTTTTTTAATGGAGTCCTACACTCATGAATTTTTGTTTTGTATGCCAATCTGTTATTTCGCTAAAGGGTGACCACAGGGGATATGGTCACCCTTTAGCGAAATAACCGATTGGAAATCCTGGTGGCGTAGTGGTTAAGAGCAGTTCAAATGCACCAGGCGCTCCTTGGAAACCCTATGTGGCAGTTCTACTCTGTCCTATAGGGTTGCTATGAGTTGGAATCTACTCGACAGCCCTGGGCTTGGCTTGGGCACGGGCAGGGGATAGTTTAGGTTCAAGGTTTAATTAAAGAGTATCTCAGGGCCATAGTCTCAGTGAGCCCTCCAGTGTCAACTGGTCCAGTAAGTCTGGACTTTTTAAGAGTTTGAGTTCTGTTCCATGTTTTTTTTCCCCATTCTATCCGGGTCTGGTCTCTTTTTCAGTTCCTCTAACATACCATGCTCCCTCTGCTCAAGTATTTTCCCAATTCCTCAACTGGCTCACTTATCCTCTTTCTTCTGCACTTGAGAGTCATATCCTCAGGGAGCCCTTCCATGAAGCCCCAGACTGAGTTAAAGCCTCTTTGATTAGCACCAGGTAGCTACCCTTCTGTCTTAGTCATCTAGTGTGGCCGTAACAGAAATACCCCAAGTGGATGGCTTTAACAAAGAGAAACTTATTTCCTCACAGTAAAGTAGGCTCAAAGTCCAAATTCAGGGCATCAGCTCCAGAAGTCTTTCTTTCTCTGTTGGCTCTGGAGGAAGGTCCTTGCCCTCGAACTTCCCCTGTTCAAGGAGCTTCTCAGGCACAGGGACCCCAGGTCCAAAGGATGCACTCTGCTCCTGGTGCTGCTTTCTTGTGGTATGAGGTCCCTAACTCCCTGCTTGCTTCCCTTTTATCTCTTGAGAGATAAAATGTGGTGTAGGCCACACCCCAGGGAAAATCCCTTTACCTTGGATCAGGGAGGGGACCTGAGTAAGGGTAGTGTTACACTCCCACCCTAATCCTCTCAACATAAAATTATAATCACAAAATGGAGGACAATCACACAGTATTGGGAATCATGGCCTAACCAAGCTGATACACACATTTTTGGGGGGACATTATTCAATCCATGACATCTTCTATATTGCTCAATATGTATTAAATGTTGGAATTCTTTAATACACTATAGGTTCCAATTATCTGTGACTTTCTTGTTCATTGCAATACCCCCCAAACTAACACAGTACCTGGCACACAGAAATCACTAGTTAAAGATTTTCAAACGAATGAGCTATTGAATTACATAACCTCCAAGGTCATTTTTGGAGCCCTGGTGGTGTAGTGGTTAAGAGTTCAGCTGCTAACCAAAAGGTTGGCAGTTCAAATCCACCAGCCACTCCTTGGAAACCCTATGGGGTGGTTCTACTCCCTTCTATAGGGTCGCTATGAGTTGGAATTGACTCAATGGCAATGGGTTTTTTTAAGGTCAGTATTGGTTTTGAGAAGTCAGTGGTACTAACTCATAAAAGGACAAAGATGTGCTGAGGGTGTTTGTATTAGAGCTCACTTGATTTCAAGTCATAGAACACCTACTCGAGCTAGCTTAAATGAAAAGAGAAGTTATTGGTATGATGTTGAGGTGGCTTGTAGGGCCTGAGGAGGTATTAATAGGAACTGAAGAGGCTCTGGAGCAGCTCAAAGACTGTAACTGAGGACTCACGCTGATAGGACTCTGTCTCCAATCCTCTCCTAATTCTTTTAGAAGGTTCCACGGTTACTCATTCCCAAGTTGGTAGGTTTAATGAGTCAGAAATCTTCCTTCTCATCTTGCCTTCATGATTCTCCTGTGTTGGTAAGCCTCCCCGCTACCCCATTGCCTCTCTATTCCCACCTCAGTTTAAACTTTATTTACTGGCACTTGAAGATTTCATGTTGAAATTTTTTTATAAAAATTGTTTGGAAAAAAGTCCAGTGACAAGTCTTGTTGCTCCAGAAATTCTCTTTGTGTCTCTCCCAGCCCTGGCATGACTAGATCCAGGGCTTTCACTTCTGTTTGGTGAAATTGCTGATATCACACTTGAACTCTGAGGATATCGACAACATTACAGTATAGGAAATTCGTAAATCGACATTCTTATTTTATGTATGTAAAAGAAAGCAAAGCCCTAAATGCCTCAGTGATGAGCATCTCTCACAGACTGTTTTGGTAGGAAGTAGGCTGGAGATTATATACCCTTGACCCTCAACCCAGTGCCCTTTGAATGACAGCACTGCTTCTTCAGAAAGAACTTACACTTTGGTTCCTTGGTTGATACCTACATAAAAAATGTATGGCTGCCCAAAGATATGAATGTAGGAAATTAAAATAGCCTCTAGGCGGGTTTGACAGGACAGGTCCATGGATTAGCTCTGGATATTGAGCCTCTCATTTCAGCCAGTTCAAGAACAAATTCTTCCCTGAAAAGCTGGGAAAGATCTTAATTGTAGCTGATAGAAAGTATATGGTCCCTTGGTTCCTTTTCTTGTTTGCCTTTTAGCACATTCTCTGACCTGACCTACAATCAGGCCAGTTCTTGTGAAAATATTGTTATTACAATTTAAACCCTTTTGTAGATAGGAATTCTCTAATCAGAGGGCTTGACAGAGCTGTCAAAGGCCAACTAGGGTAACTCTCTGTCTTCTGAGAAACCTGCTGTGAAGACACTGCAGGAAGTTTTTCAGTACTAGGTTTGCTCCTAGCTGGAAGGGACAGGTTCCTCCCCTGGGATCACATAGCGCTTTGTTATATCTCTCTTGGGATACTTACTCTCTTTTCTTTTCTGCCCTACTAGCTCCTGGTGGCTGGACTCATATTCATTTCCTCCGTAGGGTCTTGCTCAGAAGACTTACTCAGTACACACTTGTTGCCTGTATTAGTTTCCTATTGTTGCTGCAACAAATTCTGCAAAGCTAGTAGCTTAAAACTACAAAACTGTATTATCTTGTAGTTCTGGAGGTCAAGAAATGCAAAGAGCTGACATCAAAATGTTCTTTTCATCTGCAGCATTTATGATTCTGAATTTGCTGTTTCTTCAGCTCCAAGTCTGAGATATATGTTACAAAAAGAAAACCTATGGAACTCACCACTATTTTATTCCTTGGGTCTGCTTTTTCTCTCCACCTTTCAGTTTCTTTATATTTCCTTTATATATAACATTCAGGGTTTTGAGTTGTACTTAGTGGGAGGAATACAGAAAAAGGATGCCTATTCTATCCTCCCAGTAGTATAAGCTCCTCCACCTCTATTTTTAAAGGACATTTTCTCTGTGTGTAGAATTCAAAATTAGTAGTTAGAGATAATGCTCATTATTCACAATAGTTATGTTCTAGAAAGTCACTGCAAACATGAATTAACAAATCATTGCTCTTGGGGAAATACAGAGAAAAATTCCCATGAGTCTGTGTTCATAACATTTTTGTCAGCCAATCAATATATAACCTTGTTTTATGTGCTTTTCTGTTTAAGGATGCCTTATTTAATTTATATTGTTTATTTGATAACAAAGATTCTCTAGCATGCAAATTTTCTCTGTAAGGCACATCACAGCCTTCTTGCACTTAGGTACATTAAACAGCACTTCAGCACAATGCTTGGTGGCCATTTTAAACAGTGAAATCAACAACAAAAACACAAAAGTGAAAAAAATAAGGCAAAACATACGTCATGAAAACAGCACTTGTTTATAGTATGAGAGCTGAAACAAGAACTCAGAGTGTTTCTATGTTCAATCTCAGCTGGTGACGTGCATCAGGTGATTCTAATTTTTCACAGCTCTGCACATGTCTACAAATGACTGTGAAAGCACCATGAGCATTGATTTTGGAACTACAAATAAGTTTTAGTGAGTAGGAGAATTTACAAATACAGAATCCTAGGAAAATGAGAATCAATTGTGTTTTCTTTCACCACTTTAGTTTGTTGTTCCATTGTCTTCTTGATTTCATAGTTCCTGTTGAAAAGTCTTTTGTTACCCCTTAAAGGTTGTTGTTGTTATGTGCCTGCCAGTCGGTTTTGACTCATTGCGACCCCATATGACACAGTAGAACTGGCCCATAGGGTTTTCTAGGCTGTAATCTTTATGGGAGCAGATTGCCAGGTCTTTTGCCTGTGGAGCTGCTGGGTAGGTTCAAATCACCAACCTTTCACTTAGCAGCTCAGAACTGAAACAATGTGTCACCAGGGCTCTTTTCTTTAAAGGTAAAATGCCTTTTTTTTTCCCCTCTCTCTCTGCTTTTAAGATTTTTGTCTTTGTCTTTGGTTTTCAGCAGGTTGGTCATGATGTGTCTGTGTAGTTATTCTGTGTGGTATTCTGTGTGGGACAATAAAAAAAAAATAATAGAGCTTCTTAAACCTGTGGCTTGATATATTTTGTTAGTTTTGGAAATTTCTCAGCCAATCCTCTTCAAGTATTGCTTCTTCCCTGTTCTCTCTCTCCTGTCCTTTTGGGACTCCAAGTGCACATTTCTTGGTCTTTTTATCATGTCCCAAATGCCTCTTATGTTTTTTCTGTATTTTCCATTCTTTTCTTCTCATCATGCTTCAATCTGGATTTTATCAACTGATCCATCTTTCATTTCACTAGTTCTCTCTTCTGATATGACCTCTATGCTCTTGAGACCATCTATTGTGTCCTTAATGACAGCTGTTGTATTTTTCTATTCTTGAGTTTCAGTATGTTTCATTTTTATAGATTCCTTTTTTTTTTTTCAGTTGGTGAAAGTCTCCATCTTGTCATCTATTTCCTTGAATATATTAATTATAGGTATTTTAATGTCCCTGTCTGATAACTATAGAAGCTGGATAACCTATGTATCTCTTTCTATTGTCTATTTTTTCCACTTGGGATATGGTCAGTTAGACCTATTCTGTGGCATGCTTGGTAATTTTGGGTTGACTTGGACATGGTGTATGAGAGGCTGTAGAGGCTCTAGATGACATCATTTGGGTTAATTTTTTCTGGCAGGTAGAGTAGGAGCAAATTATCTTGATCCAATCAGGGATTGAAATCATTCTAGAATGGGGTCTGGTTTTTGTGAGGGTTCATCTGTTTCCTGATTCCCATTATCTCTATGGCATAGCCTTTCAGATATGAAGCCTGAAAACCTAGGGTGTTTACTAGGCTCCAACTCTTTGGAGGATCCTGAATTCCAATTTTCATTGTCCCAATATCTTACAAGACTGCCACAATCACCATTTATGTTTTATCTTCTTAGCTGCTTTTTTTTTTTTTTTGCTTGACTTCTTGTGTTCTTACCTCTCATCATTTAGGAATTGACATATGCTTCAAGGGGAAAACAATCCAAAATGTTGGCATCACTTCTATGTTATTCTTTTTTACCAGGATCTCAATCCTTCAAGTCCCAGAAGCTTTGTAAGATCTCTACTATACTTTTTGTTCCTCCACTCCTGTGAGAATTCTAAAAGGTCCGTAGCACTTAAGAATCATCAAATCCTTTATGGGGAAAAGCAGCATATCATGTGAAGAATGTTGGGCTTACCTCAGTATATTTTGCTTTTATCTGAAATCTTGACATTTCAAATTATTGCAGTCTTGTTTACTCTTTGATCCCTTCCATTAGCTTATTTTTTTAAATTCAGCTATTACAGTTATTCCCAGTGAGAGCACTAGTTTAAATATAAGCTATTTCATTATAATAGGGAACAAGAGTTACCCAAGTCTGTGTAATCTAAATATTTGCTTCAGTTAAGACTATAATTTGGGAATAGTTTATTTATTTATTTATCTTGTTGTTGAGAATATGCACAGCAAAACATACATCAATGCAACAGTATCCACTTGTACCATTTAGTGACATTGATTACACTCTTCAAGTTGTGAAACCATTCTCACCCTCCTTTTCTGAGTTATTCCTCCCCCATTAACATAAATTCACTGCCCCCTAAGTTTCCTATCTAATATTTGAAGTTGCTGTTGCCAGTTTGATCCCATATAGATAGTTCTTAAAAGAGCTTAATATGTAAGGCAGTTTTTTTTTTTTTTTACTAGTTAAGCTAAACTATCGTTTGATTTTGAAAAGATTTAAAGGGATATTTTGGTTTCAGAATTTAAAAATTATCTCAGGGCAGTAGTTTCAGGGGTTCATCTACCCTCCATAGCTTTTTTGGAAGTATGGAGTCCATAAGAATTTTAAATTCTGTTCTGTATTTTCCCCCTTTTGTTCAGAGTTCTTCTATAGAATCTTTGATCAAAATGTTCATTAATGATGGCCAGACACCATCCAGTTCTGATCTCATGGCAAAGGTGGCAGTTGTTCATGGAGGTAATTAGACACATATTCCACATACTCCTTCTATTCCTGACACTTCTTCCTTAGTTGCTCCAGGTGAATAGAGACCAATTGTGCCTTGGATGGCTGCTTGCCAGCTTTTAAGACCCCAGGTACTATGCAATGAACTAGGAGACACAACAGAAGCACTAAACGTGTCATCATGACCCTAAACCTCCAAACCAAGAAACCAAATCGCATGAGGTTTTTGGTGATACATAAGCAGCCTCGGCAGCTATTTTTTTTTTTTTTTTTGGTGTTGTAAATAAATCTATCAGACAGATTTTGCCAATTCAAATATTTACAGGTGTACAAGTTATTAATAGCAATTATCATAATCAGCTGTGCAACCGTACCCTTAATCAATGCAGTATTTCCATCACTGTTAAACTCTCCTTTACCCCTCCCTCCCACTCCTGGTAACCACTCATAAACTTTGTTCTCTATACACTTGCCTTTTCTTGTCTTTTTATATAAGTGAGGTCATACAGTATTTGTCCTTTTGTTATTTACTGATTTCGCTCAGCATAACGTCTTCCACCTCCGTCCACATTGTAGCCTGTATCAAGACTTCATTTCTCTGACTGGCCAAGTGGTATTCCATTGTACGTATGTACCACATTTTGTTTATCCATTCATCTATTCTTCCCCAAAAGGGAAGAACACACTCAGCATTTCTCAAGGTGAAAGAACTGAAGAAAAAGTTCAAGCCTTGAATTGCAATTTTGAAGGCTTCTGTGGGGAAAATATTAAATGATTCAGGAAGCTTCGAAAGAAGATGGCAAGAATATACAGAGTCACTGTACCAAAAAGACCTGGTCAACATTCAGCCATTTCAGGAGGTAGCGTATGATCAAGAACCGATGGTACTGAAGGAAGAAGTCCAAGCTGCACTGAAGGTATTGGTGAAAAGCAAGGCTCTATGAATTGATGGAATACCAATTGGGATGCATCAACAAATGGATACAGCACTGCTCACTCATCTATGCCAAGAACTTTGGAAGACAGCTACATGGCCAACCAACTGGAAGAGATCCATATATGTACCTGATCCAGAGAAAGGGTATCCAATAGAATGCAGAAATTATTCAAACAATATCATTAATATCATGTGCAAATAAAATTTTGCTGAAGCTCATTCATAAGTTGTTGCAGCAGTACATCAACAAGAAACAGCCAGAAATTCAAGCTGGATTCAGAAGAAGACATGGAATGAGGGATATCATTGCTGATGTCAGATGGATCTTGCCTGAAAGCAGAGAGTTCCAAAAAGATGTTTACCTGTGTTTTATTGACTATGCAAAAGTATTCTACTGTATGGATCATAACAAATTATGGATAACATTGTGAAAAATGGAAATTCCAGAACACTTAATTATGCTCATGAGGAACCTGTACATAGACCAAGATGTAGCCATTCAAACAAGGGAACAAGTCATTCAAACAAGAACAAGGGAATACTGTGTGATTTAATGTCAAGAAAGGTGTGCATCAGGGTTGTTTCTTTTCACCAAGCTTATTCAATCTGTATGCCGAGCAAATAATCTGAGAAGCTGCACTTTATGAAGAACAGAGCATTAGGATTGGAGGAAGACTCATTAACAACCTGTAATATAAGATGACCCAGCCTTGCTTCCTGAAAGTGAAGAGGACTTGAAGCACTTACTAGTGAAGATCAAAGACTACAGCCTTCAGTATGGATTACATCTCAGCATAAAGAAAACAAAAATCCTCACAACTGGACCAATAAGCAACATAGGAGAAAAGACTGAAGTTGTCAAGAATTTCATTTTACTTGGATCCACAATCAACACCCATGGAAGCAGCAGTCAAGAAATCAAATGATGTATTGCATTGGGCAAATCTGCCGCAAAAGATCTCTTTATAGTGTTGAAAAACACAGATGTCACTTTGAGAACTAAGATGCACCTGACCCAAGCCATGGTGTTTTCAATCACCTCATAGGCATGCAAAAGCTGTACAATGAATAAGGAAGAACAAAGAAGAAGTGTTGCCTTTGAATTATGTTGGCAAAGATGGTACCTTCAGAACCAATGGTATTATTGGCAAAGATTATTGAATATACCATGGACTGCCAAAAGAAGAAATAAATTTGTCTCGGAAGAAGTACAGCCAGGATGCTCCTTAGAAGCAAAGATGGCGAGTCTTCGTTTCACATACTTTGGACATGTTATCAGGAGGGGCCAGTCCCTGGACAAGAACATCATGCTTGGTAAAGTAGAGGGTCAGTGAAAAAGAAGACCCTCAATGAGATGGATTGACACAGTGGCTGCAAGAATTGGCTCAAGCATAACAAAGATTGTGAGGACGGCCCAGGACTGGGCAGTGTTTCGTTCTGTTGTACGTAGGGTCGCCATGAGTCAGAACCAACTTGATGGCACCTAACAACAACAACATTCGTCTGTTGATTGGCATTTAGGTTGTTTCCACCTTTTGGCTATTGTGAATAGTGCTGCAGTGAACGTTGGTGTACAAGTCTCTGTTTGCATCTCTGCTTTCAAGTCTTTTGGGTATATACCCAGGAGTGGAATTGCTGGGTCATATGTTATTTCTGTTTTTAGTTTTTTGGTGTACCTTCACACCATTTTCCACAACAGCTCTACCATTTTGCTTTCCCACCAGCAATGCGTAAGGTTTCCAGTTTCCCTGCATCCTTGCCAACATTTGGTATTTTCAGTTTTTGTGTTTTAATCTTAACCATCCTAGTGAGAGTGAAATGATATTTCATGTAGTTTTGATTTGCATCTCTCTGATGGCTAATGCCGCCGAGCATCTTTTTATGTGTTCGGTGGCTATTTGAATGTCCTCTTTGATGAAATGTCTATTCAATTCCTTTTCCCATTTTATGATTAGTTTATTTGTCTTTTTGTTGTTAAGTTGTTGAAGTTTTATGTATATTTTGATTATTAGATTCTTGTCAGATATATGGTTTCCAAAGATACTCTCCCAGTTGGTAGCTTGTCTTTTCACTTTTTTGGTAAAGTCTTTTGATGAACAGAAGTTTTTTTTATTTTTATAAAGTCCCATTAATTTTTCTTTTGCTGTTTGTGCTTTTGTTATTATATTACCGAATTTTATGCAAATAATGCATACCTTCTACATTTCTTTGCCAAAGATTAGGGCATTTAATTCATTTACATTCATCGTAATTACTCACAAGAAGTGACTTACTTGTGCCATTTTGTTATTAGGTTTTTGTATGTCTTAAGCTTTTTTTGTCTTTGTCCTTTTATTACTGCTTGCTTTTGTGTTTTGTTGGTTTATTTTAGTGAACCTTTTTGGTTCCTTTTCCTTTTTTTGTGTGTATTTTTTTTAAATATATTTTCTTAGTGATTACCATGAATCTTATATTTAACAGCTTGTCTTTGTAACATGCTAGGGTAGGCTGGTGCCAACATAACCTCAGTAACATACAAGAAATTCTGTATCTATAACATTCCTCTCCCTCTCTTTGTTTTTGTTATCACTAATTACATCTTTATATTTCATGTGCCCTGTAACATAATTTTATCCTTGCCTTTTATATTTAAAAAACATGACGGACTGAACATTTAGAGCTATCAAGCATGAATATCTTATTACTAGCCCTTATACTTGCACTTATAAGAAAATGCACTTATACTTGCCCTTTATTAGGGATCTTTCTTTTTGTGTATAGCTTTTAATTACTTTCTAGTGTCTTTTCCCTTCCATCTACAGATCTCCCATTAGTATTTTTTGTAGGGCCATTCTGGTGGATATGAACTCTCTCACCTTCTCTTTGCTTGGGAATGATTTAATTTCACACTCATTCTTGAAGGATAGTTTCACTGGGTACAGTATTCTTGATTGACAGTTGTTTTGTTTGTTTTCAGCACTTTAAATATATCATTCCATTGCCTTCTGGCCTCCAGTGTTTCTGAAGAGAAATTGACACTTAATTTTATTGGGGATCCTTCCTATGTAACTGCTAATTTTCTCTCTCACTGCTTTCAGGCTTTTCTTTTAATCTTTACTTTTGAGAGCCTATGATGTCTCTTGGTGTAGATCTCTTTTGGTTTATCCACTTGGGGTTCTTTGAGCTTCTTGGATTTGTAGAATCATGTCCTTCATTTGACTGAAGAAATTTTCTGTCAGTGTTTCTTCATATATTCTTTCTGTCCCTTTCTCTTTCTTGTCTCCTTCTGGAATTCCATGATGCATACAATAGGACTGTTGTTGTTTCCCATAATTCCATTAAACTGTGTTCAACCTTCTTGAGCCTCCATTCTTGTTACTCTTCAGCGTCTGTTATTTTCACTATCTTATCCTCCAGTTCACTGATTCTTTCTTCTGCTTGAGTAAATCTGTTGTTAAGCCTTTCTACTGTTTGTCATTTCAATCATTGTCCCTTTCAGTTGCAATATCTCTTTTCTATATTCTCATTTGGTTCTTGCATTGTTTCCTTACTTCTTTTAGCTCTTTGTGTTTTCCCTTAGTTCTTTAATTGTGTTTAATATTGTTGTGTTATAGTCTTCCATTATTTGGTAATCCGTAGATATACTTTTACTCTCTTTGTCATGTTCATTTCCATGGGCCATTGTTTCTATGGTCTTTGTGTGTCTTGTGGTTTTTTGCTGAGTCATTGGAATTTCCAAGGGTGTTAATTTTCTCAGTTTCCCCCAGTATTTGTTTTTTTGCCTTTGGGCATTGGGCATAGATTTATTCAGGATATTTTTACTATCTTACTTTCCTCATTTTCCTTGATTTAAATCTTCCTTGTTAGATTTTTCTCCCCAAATTACTACTTAGGTCAAAGCTATATTAAGATTTTTAGAGTTATTCCCAGTGGCTGAAAAAATAAGTTGGCCTTCTCAATCTCCCAAGAAATTACAACTAAAACCAACCCTAAAGTACAAAATAAATGTAAGAAATAACTTATTTCTAAAAATATGTCAAATGTAAGTTGTTTCCAAAAATTTATAGAGCCAGGCTTCCTGGGTGTAAATCCTGCCTCTTCCATTTACTTGGTAGATGAATTACTTAATTTCTCTAAGCCTTCGTGTCTTATGTCGTGAAATGTGGATAACAATAATACCTCCTCATAGAGTTACTATAGTGTACTTAGGAAAATGTTCCACATATAGTAAGTGGTCAATTAACACCAGTTAATGTAAAAGATTATCCAACATCAAAAGCAAAATCCATAAAATACATCAACATATAAACTCATAATAAATATTTATGACTTAGTAAAAGCAGCAGTCAGGAAATCAAATGATGCATTGCATTGGGCAAATCTGCAAAAGACCTCTTTAAATTGTTGAAAAGCAAAGATGTCACTTTGAAGACTAAGGTGTGCCTCACCCAAGCCATGGTGTTTTCAGTCACCTCCTATGCATGAGAAAGCTGGATGATGAATAAGGAAGACCGAAGAAGAATTGACACCTTCGAATTGTGATGTTGGCAAAGAATATTGAATATACCATGGACTGCCAAAAGAAGAAACAAGTCTGTCTTGGAGGAAGCACAACCAGAATGCTCCTTAGAAGCAAGAATGGTGAGACTTCATTTCACACACTTTGGACGTGTTATCAGGAGGGATCAGTCCCTGGAAAAGGACATCATGCTTGGTAGAGCAAAAAAGAGGAGGACCCTCAACAAGATGGAGTGACACAGTGGCTGAAACAATGGGCTCAAGGGTAACAATGCTTGTGAGAATGACTCAGGACTGGGCAGTGTTTCATTCTATTGCACATAGGGTTGCTATGAGTTGGAACCAAGTCAATGGCACCTAACAACAACAACAACATCATTTAGTAGGAATAGTTTGATTTACTTGGTAAGCAAACATGACCAATCCCTTGCTGGTAAAATTTGGTGATAACTCAACATTTTTTTTTTTTATTTTTCCTTCCTTTGCCTTTTTTGGTATGGGAGGGGGCTCTCTGTTCTCTATTAGAAGGAAGGGAAAGGAGCCATTTCTTTCTATTGCTTAGCACTTATTTTTCAAAAGTTGAGTCTTTCCAAATTTATTGAACACTCATTATGTTCTGGGCCCTGTGCTAACCCTGAGGATGTAAAGATAAAAAAGATTCTGTCCTTTCCCTGAAGGTCTTCACAAACTTATCTGAGAGACAGCTCAGATAAATAAGAAATGACATACACATAGAGTTATTTAAGCACAACTCAGTGGGTATGCTTAGTCCTAAAAATGACAGACAATTCAAAATGAAAAGGTGTTTTAAAAAAAAAAAAAAACTGTTGCTATCGAGTTGATTCCAACTCATAGTGACCCTATAGGACAGAGTAGAACTGTCCGATAGAGTTTCCAAGGAATGAATGGTGGATTTGAACTGCTCACCTTTTGGGTAACAACCATAGCTTTTAACCACTACACCACCAGGGCCCCATAAAAATGTGTTAGTCTTTCGATCTAGTTCACTTGAAGCCCTGACTTTAAGGAATTTTAAAACTGATGACGTCTTGTTTTAGAGGACATCACCTATTGACAAAGTGTGGCATTGGAGTTTTACTCTGTTAGATGTTGAAGCTGCATCAAGAGGAGGAAGAATTGATCATCACGAGGAGGAAGAGTTGATCATGGATTTGAAGTCAGAGAAATGATAGAGATGATAGGAATCATAGAGAACATGTGGGCTTGGAAGTTCAAAAGGACATGCCTTCTCCCCTTCTTCTCTTCCTCCCATTATTATGATGTGCATTTCTAAACAGGAAACCAGATCTAAAACGAGAATAAATTGTAATGTGTGGATTGTGGTTGTTGCTGAAATCTGCTCCTTGTGAGACTTACCCTGATACGTTTAGGTAGATTCTGAATTCAATGAGCCAATTGACCTTGTTCAAAAAGGTAAGTTTTCAACTGTCATTAATCTGAAATTAATGGGGGAAAATTCTTTATAGTTTGATTTTATTTTGAAACACTCACACAGAGCCTGTACATAAACCAAGAGGCAGTCGTTCAAGCAGAACAAATGGATACTTCGTGGTTTAAAATCAGGAAAGGTGTCTGTCAGGATTGTATCCTTTCATGATACCTATTCAATCTGTATGCTGAGCAAATAATCTAAGAAGCTGGATTATATGAAGAAGAATGTAGCATCAGGATTAGAGGAAGACTCACAAACAACTTACAATATGCAGATGACACAACCTTGCTTTCTGAAAGTGAAGAGAACTTGAAGCACTTACTGATGAAGGTCAAGGACCACAGTCTTCAGTATGGATTATTCCTTAACATAAAGAAAACAAAAATCCTCACAACTGGACCAGTAAGCAACATCATGATAAACAGTGAAAAGATTGAGGTTGTCCAGGATTTCATTTGACTTGGATCCACAGTCAATGCCCATGGAAGCAGCAGCCAAGAAATCAAACGGTGTATTGCATTTGGCAAATCTGCTGCAAAAGAACTCTTTAAAGTGTTAAAAAGCAAAGATGGGGGCGGGGCCAAGATGGCAGACTAGGTGGACGCTACCGCGGATCCCTCTTGCAACAAAGACTCGGGAAAACAAGTGAATCGATCACATACGTAAAAATCTACGAACTCTGAACAACAAACACAGACTTAGAGACGGAGAACGAACAAATACGGGCAGACAGTGATCGTTTTCAGAACCAGGAGCCAGCGTACCAGGCAGGTGACCTTCGGAGCCCGATTTGGGCCAGAGCTCAGGGGGGCAGACGGCACAGACAAGGGGCCCAGCCCTAGCCCCCGAACTCATCCCGGGAGGGAGCCTAGCTGGTTGGCGCCAGCAGCGTAGCGGCACAGCCGGTGGGAGAAGTCCCTGGGAGGCAGTGACTGATCTTGGAGAGGGGAGAGCAGCGTCCCAGCCGGGGAGCCGTCCCACTGGGAGTTTGGCGGGGAGTGGGCATGGCGCGAGCGTGGGGATCAGCTATATTTCCCTAAAGCGACCCGGGGGGGGGCCAGACGTTCGTGCGGGCGATGCCCACCCAGTTCCCGCATGCGGTGCGGCGCACCAGAGGGAGAAGTCCCAGGAGGAAGTGACTGGTCTTGGAGCGGGGAGAGCAGCGTCCCAGCCGGGGAGCCGTCCCGCTGGGATTTTGCCGGGCGTGGGCGGGGCGTGAGCACGGGGACCAGTTATATTCCCCTGAATTGACCCCGGGGGGGGGCCCAGCCGTTCGTGTGGGCGACGCCCACCCAGTTCACGCGAGCGGAGCGGCACGCCGGAGGGAGAAGTCCCTGAGAGGAAGTGACCGGTCTTGGAGCAGGGAGAGCAGCGTCCCAGCTGGGGAGCCGTCCCGCCGGGATTTTGGCGGGCACGGGCGGAGCATGAACACGGGGATCAGCTCTATATTCTGAGGTGCTACACTCCTAGCTCTCTGATCCCTCCCCCACCCTCCCCAGGCGGCTCCATTAACATCCGAATACCCTGAGCCAGAGGGAGAATTCAGATAGGGATCTGACTGCATTTTTTTAGCTGATTACCTGGAAAAACTAGTTTCCCAGTGATGGCTCGGAGACAGCAGTCCATATCAAACCACATAAAGAAACAGACCATGACAGCTTCTCCAACCCCCCAAACAAAAGAATCAAAATCTTTCCCAAATGAAGATACAATCCTGGAATTATCAGATACAGAATATAAAAAACTAATTTACAGAATGCTTCAAGACATCACAAATGAAATTAGGCTAACTGCAGAAAAAGCCAAGGAACACACTGATAAAACTGTTGAAGAACTCAAAAAGATTATTCAAGAACATAGTGGAAAAATTAATAAGTTGCAAGAATCCATAGAGAGACAGCATGTAGGAATCCAAAAGATTAACAACAAAATTACAGAATTAGACAACGCAATAGGAAGTCAGAGGAGCAGAATCGAGCAATTAGAATGCAGACTGGGACATCTGGAGGACCAGGGAATCAACATCAACATAGCTGAAAAAAAGTCAGATAAAAGAATTTAAAAAAATGAAGAAACCCTAAGAATCATGTGGGACTCTATCAAGAAGGATAACTTGTGAGTGATTGGAGTCCCAGAACAGGGAGGGGGGACAGAAAACACAGAGAAAATAGTTGAAGAACTCCTGACACAAAACTTCCCTGACATCATGAAAGACGAAAGGATATCTATCCAAGATGCTCATCGAACCCCATTTAAGATTGATCCAAAAAGAAAAACACCAAGACATATTATCATCTAACTTGCCAAAACCAAAGACAAACAGAAAATTTTAAAAGCAGCCAGGGAGAAAAGAAAGGTTTCCTTCAAGGGAGAATCAATAAGAATAAGTTCAGACTACTCAGCAGAAACCATGCAGGCAAGAAGGGAATGGGATGACATATACAGAGCACTGAAGGAGAAAAACTGCCAACCAAGGATCATATATCCAGCAAAACTCTCTCTGAAATATGAAGGAGAAATTAAGATATTTACAGATAAACACAAGTTTAGAGAATTTGCAAAAACTAAACCAAGACTGCAAGAAATGCTAAAGGAGATTGTTTGGCCTGATGACCAATAATATCAGGTACCAGCACAATACAAGGTCACAAAACAGAAAGCCCTGATATCAACGCAACTCAAATAGGGAAAGCACAAAAACAAACAAATTAAGATTAATTATAAAAAATAAATAAATAAACAAAATAATACACATAACAGGGAATCATGGAAATTAATAGATAAACGATCGCAATAATCAAAAAGAGGGACTAAATATAGGAGGCACTGAACTGCCAGATGGAGAGTGATACAAGGCGATATAGAATGATACAAGTTAGGTTTTTACTTAGGTAAATAATAAGGTAACCACAAAAAGGAATATCAATTCCATAACTCAAGAAAAAAGCCAAGAAAAACGTAATGACTCAACTAACATAAAGTTAAACATTATGAAAATGAGGATCTCACAATCTACTAAGAAAAACGTCTCAGCACAAAAAAGTATGTGGAAAAATGAAATGGCCAACAACTCACATGAAAAGGCATCAAAATGACAGCATTAAAAACTTATTTATCTATAATTACACTGAATGTAAATGGACTAAATGCATCAATAAAGAGACAGAGAGTCACGGACTGGATAAAGAAACACGATCCATCTATATGTTGCCTACAAGAGACACACCTTAGACTTAGAGACACAAACAAACTAAAACTCAAAGAATGGAAAAAAATATATCAAGCAAACAATAAGCAAAAAAGAAGAGGAGTAGCAATATTAATTTCTGACAAAATAGACTTTAGACTTAAATCCACCACAAAGGATAAAGAAGGACACTATATAATGATAAAAGGGACAATTGATCAGGAAGACATAACCATATTAAATATTTATGCACCCAATGACAGGGCTGCAAGATACATAAATCAAATTTTAACAGAATTGAAAAGTGAGATAGACACCTCCACATTTATAGTAGGAGACTTCAACACACCACTTTCGGAGAAGGACAGGACATCCAGTAAGAAGCTCAATAGAGACACGGAAGACCTACTTACAACAATCAACCAACTTGACCTCATTGACTTATACAGAACTCTCCACCCAACTGCTGCAAAGTATACTTTTTTTTCTAGCGCACATGGAACATTCTCTAGAATAGACCACATATTAGGTCATAAAACAAACCTTTGCAGAATCCAAAACATCGAAATATTACAAAGCATCTTCTCAGACCACAAGGCAATAAAAGTAGAAATCAATAACAGAAAAACTAGGGAAAAGAAATCAAATACTTGGAAACTGAACAATACCCTCCTGAAAAAAGACTGGGTTATAGAAGACATCAAGGAGGGAATAAGACAATTCACAGGATGCAACGAGAATGAAAATACTTCCTATCAAAACCTCTGGGACACAGCAAAAGCAGTGCTCAGAGGCCAATTTATATCGATAAATGCACACATACAAAAAGAAGAAAGAGCCAAAATCAGAGAACTGTCCCGACAACTTGAACAAATCGAAAGTGAGCAACAAAAGAATCCATCAGGCACCAGAAGAAAACAAATAATAAAAATTAGAGCTGAACTAAATGAATTAGAGAACAGAAAAACAATTGAAAGAATTAACAAAGCCAAAAGCTGGTTCTTTGAAAAAATTAACAAAATTGATAAACCATTGGCTAGACTGACTAAAGAAATACAGGAAAGGAAACAAATAACCCGAATAAGAAACGAGAAGGACCACATCACAACAGAACCAAATGAAATTAAAAGAATCATATCAGATTATTATGAAAAATTGTACTCTAACAAATTTGCAAACCTAGAAGAAATGGATGAATTCCTGGAAAAACACTACCTACCTAAACTAACACATTCAGAAGTAGAACAGCTAAATAGACCCATAACAAAAAAAGAGATTGAAACGGTAATCAAAAAACTCCCAACAAAAAAAAGCCCTGGCCCGGACGGCTTCACTGCAGAGTTCTACCAAACTTTCAGAGAAGAGTTAACACCACTACTACTAAAGGTATTTCAAAGCATAGAAAATGATGGAACACTACCCAACTCATTCTATGAAGCCACCATCTCCCTGATACCAAAACCAGGTAAAGACATTACAAAAAAAGAAGATTATAGACCTATATCCCTCATGAACATAGATGCAAAAATCCTCAACAAAATTCTAGCCAATAGAATCCAACAACACATCAAAAAAATAATTCACCATGATCAAGTGAGATTTATACAAGGGATGCAAGGCTGGTTTAATATCAGAAAAACCATTAATGTAATCCATCACATAAATAAAACAAAAGATAAAAACCACATGATCTTATCAATTGATGCAGAAAAGGCATTTGACAAAGTCCAACACCCATTTATGATAAAAACTCTCACCAAAATAGGAATTGAAGGAAAATTCCTCAACATAATAAAGGGCATCTATGCAAAGCCAACAGCCAATATCACTCTAAATGGAGAGAACCTGAAAGCATTTCCCTTGAGAACGGGAACCAGACAAGGATGCCCTTTATCACCGCTCTTATTCAACATTGTGCTTGAAGTCCTAGCCAGGGCAATTAGGCTAGACAAAGAAATAAAAGGTATCCGGATTGGCAAGGAGGAAGTAAAGTTATCTCTGTTTGCAGATGACATGATCTTATACACAGAAAACCCTAAGGAATCTTCCAGAAAACTACTGAAACTAATAGAAGAGTTTGGCAGAGTCTCAGGTTATAAAATAAACATACAAAAATCACTTGGATTTCTCTACATCAACAAAAAGAACACCGAAGAGGAAATAACCAAATCGATACCATTCACAGTAGCCCCCAAGAAGACAAAATACTTAGGAATAAATCTTACCAAGGATGTAAAAGACCTATACAAAGAAAACTACAAAGCTCTACTACAAGAAATTCAAAAGGACATACTTAAGTGGAAAAACATACCCTGCTCATGGATAGGAAGACTTAACATAGTAAAAATGTCTATTCTACCAAAAGCCATCTATACATATAACGCACTTCCGATCCAAATTCCAATGTCATATTTTAAGGTGATAGAGAAACAAATCACCAATTTCATATGGAAGGGAAAGAAGCCCCGGATAAGCAAAGCATTACTGAAAAAGAAGAAGAAAGTGGGAGGCCTCACTCTGCCTGATTTCAGAAGCTATTATACAGCCACAGTAGTCAAAACAGCCTGGTACTGGTACAGCAACAGGCACATAGACCAATGGAACAGAATTGAGAACCCAGATATAAATCCATCCACATATGAGCAGCTGATATTTGACAAAGGACCAGTGTCAGTTAATTGGGGAAAAGATAGTCTTTTTAACATATGGTGCTGGCATAACTGGATATCCATTTGCAAAAAAACGAAATAGGACCCATACCTCACACCATGCACAAAAACTAACTCCAAGTGGATCAAAGACCTAAACATAAAGACTAAAACGATAAAGAGCATGGAAGAAAAAATAGGGACAACCCTAGGAGCCCTAATACAGGGCATAAACAGAATACAAAACATTACCAAAAATGATGAAGAGAAACCAGATAACTGGGAGCTCCTAAAAATCAAACACCTATGCTCATCTAAAGACTTCACCAAAAGAGTAAAAAGACCACCTACAGACTGGGAAAGAATATTCAGCTATGACATCTCAGACCAGCGCCTGATCTCTAAAATCTACATGATTCTGTCAAAACTCAACCACAAAAAGACAAACAACCCAATCAAGAAGTGGGCAAAGGATATGAACACACATTTCACTAAAGAAGATATTCAGGCAGCCAACAGATACATGAGAAAATGCTCCCGATCATTAGCCATTAGAGAAATGCAGATTAAAACTACGATGAGATTCCATCTCACACCAACTAGACTGGCATTAATCCAAAAAACACAAAATAATAAATGTTGGAGAGGCTGTGGAGAGATTGGAACTCTCATACACTGCTGGTGGGATTGTAAAATGGTACAACCACTTTGGAAATCCATCTGGCGTTATCTTAAACAGTCAGAAATAGAACTACCATACAACCCAGAAATCCCACTCCTCGGAATATACCCTAGAGATACAAGAGCCTTCACACAAACAGATATATACACACCCATGTTTATTGCAGCTCTGTTTACAATAGCAAAAAGCTGGAAGCAACCAAGATGAATGGGTAAATAAATTGTGGTATATTCACACAATGGAATACTACGCATCGATAAAGAACAGTGACGAATTTCTGAAACATTTCATAACATGGAGGAATCTGGAAGGCATTATGCTGAGCGAAATTAGTCAGAGGCAAAAGGACAAATATTGTATAAGACCACTATTATAAGATCTTGAGAAACAGAAAAAACGGAGAAGAACACATACTTTTGTGGTTACAAAGGGGGGAGGGAGGGAGGGAGGGAGGGAGAGGGTTTGTTATTGATCAATCAGTAGATAAGAACTGCTTTGGGTGAAGGGAAAGACAACACTCAATACAAGGAAGGTGAGCCTAATTGGACTGGACTAAAAGCAAAGAGGTTTCCGGGATAAAATGAATGCTTCAAAGGTCAGCGGAGCAGGGGCTGGGGTCTGGGGAACATGGTTTGAGGGGACTTCTAAGTCAATGGGCAAAACAACTCTATTATGAAAACATTCTGCATCCCACTTTGAAATGTGGCGTCTGGGGTCCTAAATGCCAACAAGCGGCCATCTAAGATACATCAATTGGTCTCAACCCACCTGGAGCAAAGGCAAAGGAAGAACACCAAGGTCTCACGACAACTAAGAACCCAAGAGACATAAAGGACCACATGAACCAGAGACCTACATTATCCTGAGACCAGAAGAACTAGTTGGTGCCCGGCCACAATCGACGTCTGCCCTGTCAGGGAGCACAACAGACAACTCCTGAGGGAGCAGGAGACCAATGGGATAAAGACCAATGGGATACAGACCCCAAATTCTCGTAAAAAGACATACTTAATGGTATGACTGCGACTAGAGGAATCCCGGAGGCAATGCTGCCCAGACCTTCTGATGGCACAGGACAGGAACCATCCCCGAAGACAATCATCAGACATGAAAAGGACTGGTCAGCGGTGGGGGGAGAGAGATGCTGATGAAGAGTGAGCTAATTAAATCAGGTGGACACTGGAGAGTGTGTTGGCAACTCTTGACTGGAGGGGGGATGGGAAGATAGAGAGAGAGGGAAGACGGCAAAATTGGCACGAAACGAGAGACTGAAAGGGCTGACTCAATGGGGGAGAGCAAGTGGGAGAAGGGAGTAAGATGTATGTAAACTTACATGTGACAGACTGATTGGAATGGTAAATGTTCACTTGAAGCTTAATAAAAATTAATTAAAAAAAAAAAAGAGCTGAACAGAAGATTTCAAAGGGCGGCTTGAGAAGACAAAGCAAAGTATTATGATGAAATATGCAGAGACCTGGAGGTAGAAAACCAAAAAGGAAGAACACCATCAGCATTTTTCAAGCTGAAAGAAGTGAAGAAAAAATTCAAGCCTTGAGTTGCAATACTGAAGGATTCTACACAGAAAATATTAAATGACGCAGGAAGCATCAAAAGAAGATGGAAGGAATACACAACCACTATATCCAAAAGAATTGGTCGATGTTCACCCATTTCAGGAGGTAACATATGATCAGAAACCGATGGGCCTGAAGAAAGAAGTCCAAGCTGTACTGAAGGCATTGATGAAAAACAAGACTCTGGGAATTGACGGAATACCAATTGAGATGTTTCAACAAGCGGATGCAGCACTGGAACTGCTCAGTCGTCTATGCCAAGAAATTTGAAAGACAGTTACCTGGGCAACTGACTGGAAGAGATCCATATTTATGCCTATTCCCAAGAAAGGTGATCCAACCGAAGGCAGAAATTATTGAACAATATCATTAATATCACACGCAAGCAATATTTGGCTGAAGATTATTCAAAAGTGGCTGCAGCAGTATATCAACAGGGAACTGCCAGAAAATTCAAGCCTGATTTAAAACAGGACGTGGAACCGGGATGTCATTGCCAATGTCAGATGGATCCTGGCTAAAAGCAGAGAATACCAGAAGGAATGTTTACTTGTGTTTTATTGACTATGCTAAGACATTCAACTGTGTGGATCATACCAAATTATGGATAACATTGGGGATAATGAGAATTCCAGAATGCTTAATTGTGCTCATGAGGAATCTGTACGTGGATCAAGAGGCAGTTGTTGGAAAAGAACGAGGGGATGCTGCATGGTTTAAAGTTAGGAAAGGTGTGTGTCAGGGTTGTATCCTTTCACCATACCTGTTCAATCTGTATGCTGAGTAAATAATCCAAGAAGCTGGACTGTTATGAAGAACAGCAGGACATAGGATTGGAGGAAGACTCATTAACAACCTGCATTATGCAGATGACACAACCTTACTTGCTGAAAGTGAAGAGGACTTGAAGCACTTACTGATGAAGATCAAAGACCACAGCCTTCAGCATGGATTGCACCTCAACATAAAGAAAACAAAAATCCTCACAACTGGGCCAGTAAGCAACATCATGATAAATGGAGAGGAGAGTGAGGTTGTCAAGGATTCATTTTACTTGGGTCTACAATCAACACCCATTGAAGCAGCAGTCAAGAAATCAAAAGATGGATTGCATTGGGCAAATAGGCTGTAAAAGATCTCTGTAAGTGTTTAAAAGCAAGGATGTCACCTTGAGGACTAAGGTGCACCTGACCCAAGCCATGGTGTTCTCAATTGCCTTATATGCATGTGAAAGCCGGACAATGAATAAGGAAGACCGAAGAAAAATTGACACCTTTGAATTGTGGTGTTGGAGAAGAATATTGAATATACCATGGACTGCCAAAAGAACAGACAAATCTGACTTGGAAGAAGTACAACCAGAATACCCCTTAGAAGCAAGGATGGCAAGACTATGTCTCACATACTTCGGACATGTTATCAGGAGGGATCAGTCCCTGTAGGACATCATGCTTGGTAAAGTAGAGGGTCAATGAAAAAGAGGAAGACCCTCAATGAGATGGATTGACACAGTGGCTTCAACAATGGGTTCAAGCATAGCAGCAATTGTGAGGATGGTGCAGGACTGGGCAGTGTATCATTCTGTTGTGCATAGGGTAGCTATGAGTCGGAATTGACTCAACAGTACCTAAAAACAGCATGCCAAATACCCAGATTTAAATCCTGGTCAGTGTGCCTCCACCACCTATCTGTCAGTGGAGGCTTTCAGATTTTAGGTCACAACCATCTGCCCCAACTGATCACGGGGATGGCACAACCAGGAAGTGTTTCATTCTGTTGTGCGTGAGACCACCATGAGTCAGAGGCCAGTGCAGTGGCAGCTAGCAACAACATGGTGGTTCTGAAACAAAGATCCAAAAAAGTTTCAAACTTTACCACAGGTTGCTTTAACGTACTGCTATGGTGAAACCGTTTCAGTCAGCATTCTTACGTAGACATTTTACAAGGCAGGAATTCTAACGTCATCTTACCTGATTGGCACATCCTCTGGGCCACTACCCGCTGCCTTTCTTGTTTTTATTTAGCATGGTCTCGGTACATCTATGTAGATTCTTCTACAGTTTTAAAAATATCTTTTCTTCTAATCCCCCTTGAGCTTCTGTTTTCACCAATTTGCTTAAAAATAAACATAATTAGCTAAGAAAACTATCTCCAGCATTTTCCAGTTTCTTTTGTTGTACAGAGAGACACTTGCTTCATGCTGGTGATAACGAGACTACGGGAACTTCAGAGTGGCAGGCATTGTCCTGCAGGTAAATGTTTTGAAGAGACAACTAAGCAAAGCCTTAAAGAGAAAGTTGTAGGCACTTTTGAGTCACAACTTCGGGTGTTGAGGTTATCAGGGAGCTGTCCGTGATGGTTGTGGGGTGGGTGCGTACACATTCACACACACTCTCACACTTACTCACACACATACTCTCTCTCTCTCTCTCACACGTACACCACAGTGACAGATGACCTATTGAAATAATTTCAGAGCCGGTCTGTGGTTGCTACGACAACCAATGCTCTCTTGGCTTTCATCTGGCCATGTGACAGGGACTTTGACGTCAGCTGGAGGCAGAGTCTGTGGCTGAGTCCACACAGTCAAAGGCTTGTGAGAGTCTGGTGGATGCTGGACGTTGCTGCTGCTGCTCTTGCCGCCACCGCGAGGCTGCTGTTGCTTCCCAGGGGCTGCAGAGCATGGACTGTTAAATCTCACGCTTCTTCTGTGTAAGGTAATTAGTTTGCTTTATGTACAGTAGTTAGATCTTTTCAAAGCTCATTGTGGCTTTGTCCTTTTTTTTTTTTACCCCTTACAAGTTTGTCTTCATGAGCAATATTGTATCAGGGGAAAATGTGAAGCAGCTTATAGTTGCTGTTTTGTGTAGTCTCTGGAATTTGGTTAAATTTGGATTAATGTTCTGTGAGGTAGGTTAAAATATAATCACCTTGCGTGCTCAACACTTGCTAACATAACATTACTTAGAGATACAAATTTTGCAGCTTGAGCCAAATATTCCCCATTGAATTCCAGGAATCCTCTCTTCAGCCTTGTTTCGGGTTTAACACTCTAGCATAGTCAGGCAATGTGTTACTAACTTTGCTTTTTTACAATAATTTCTCTTGTCTGAATCAGTTTAGAATAGTTTGAAATTTGGTTTCTATCTTTGTTTGCAGGTTTCATAATTAGTAACAATAGGAACAGCACAAACGCGAATGAACATTCTACTCTGAAACAAAAGTTGGGGGTTTTTCTTGTAAATAAGGCGTATGGCATTCTGAAAATACCAGGCAAAGCTGTCAACAGCTTCCTGTTTAGAGAAAAATAATCTGGACTATGCCAAGGAAGTTGGGGTAGAGCCTCCTAAGTGTATGCATGCTGATGCTTTTGGTTGTTGGAGCAAAGTGCACATTTTTAGTGTCCTCCCCTGGAAATTCAGTTGTGAAGAGAATATTATTGAATGGTCTTTGCTGAGGAGTCATATAAACTGTTTTTATATTTTAAAAAATTGAGATAACTACCTAGAGAAGAAAATAATAGCTCTAATACTGAATGTATCATCGGTAGGTTTACTTGGTCTCAAATACAGATATAAATAGTCACTAAAGATTTGCTTCAGATCTTGGATGGATGATTTGAGAACTGGGATTAACAAGGCCTTATGCAAATTGTTTTGTTTTGCACTGTTTTCGTTCATTTCCTTTCCAAGTTTAGTCATTTTGGGTGTTCTTTCATTGCATACAAGTTGAATATTTTGTGGCTTGTAACTCATAGAAAACCTTTGGTGTTATAGTTGCTTGAAGCTGAGGTTTATAACCAGCATTCCAAACCTTACAAATTTAACAGAAAAAGAAAGCAAATTTTAGGGTACCACATGTAATATGGCTAGTATTTTGAAGAGCACAAAAAAAAATAGTTTAACTATATATGTGAAGAATATATATTTTATGGAATGTGAATTCCATCTCCATTTTTAAAAAGAATATATTCTTAAATTTTTATATTCTTTATTGATTCTGGGGGTGAGCATTTTAAACTGCATTTGGCTGCAGTGAAGAGTGAATAAATGTGGGTCTATCAATAATTTCTCAGTACCTCTCAGTGAACAAGTACTCATTAAGCTTGCTGGCATTTAACTTGTGTTTTTAGCCAGGGCCTCCCTTAGAGGATTTCCTAAAAAGTCTAATGTACTTACATTCAAGGCACGTCTACTGAGTTATCATCTATCATTTTATTTCGTAATCATAATAGCCCAGAGGTCATATCCTTAATAGCCCTAGAACTATGTTCATTGATACATAACATTTCAGTTAAGCATGGATGGGACCAGTGGAGCTGTCATGTAAAAGCACTGTCTTTGATGGAATATATTGTTTACTTATTTTACTTTAAGCAATTCTCATTATAGTTTTTTTCAGGTAGCAAAGATTTCCTGGGGCTCTTTCTAGGATGTTTTAAAGTTATAAAATGTTTATATTCAATGTCCTTGTGAAATAGCTGTATTTCAGCAGTATGAAATATAAGAGAACAATTCAGTGTTGATGGCAAACTGTCAATGATTAAGTTCATCAGTAGGAAAAAAACAAGCTATGCTTTTTTTTTTTTATGCTATAAAAGTAGAGATGCTCTAGAATCTGCAGGTCTTGTCTTATGGCAAAATAAGAAAAAATGACTCTTATCAGAATCATTTTTACAGCAATGAGATAGTGTTGATTTCAAGGTCAAGTTTGTTTCCACTTCAAAAGATATTGGCAAAGAATGATTTACTCTGGAAACCTAGTTATTGCATTATTAAACCATTTGTGCGTAGTTTCAGGGATTCTTAGCCTTTTTGGTGCCATGGACCTTTTTGGCAGCCTGGTGAAGCCTATTAAACTCTTCTCAGAATGATGTTTTAAAGTTTCTAAAATAAACTGTGCAGGATTACAAAGGAAACCATTTTTACTGAAATACCATTAACCCAAATGTTTTAAAAATTGTGATAGGTGTCATTAAGGATACATTATTAAATAATACAAACTAGCAGCCCTGCTGGTGCACTGGTTAAGAGCTCAGCTGCTAAGTAAGAGGTCAGTAGTTTGAATCCACCAGCTACTCCTTGGAAACCCTGTGGGGTAGCTCTACTCTGTCCTATAGGGTCACTATGAGTCAGAATTGACTCGACAGCAACAGGTTCTGTTATACCTACTGCTAAACAAGAAAACCAAACCCGTTGCTTTTCTTAAACACTGCGCCACCAGGACTCTGCAGGTGTAATAACTACCATAATTTTGAAGTAGTGATGAGTATAAAAGATATTTGGGGATATGGAGCTCTGGTGGTGCAATGGTTAAGCATTCAACTGCTAACTGAAAGACTGGTGATTTGAGCCTACCCAAGAGGTCTGCGGGAGAAAGACCTGGCAATTTCCTCCCATAGAGATTACACCCTAGAAAACCTTGTGGGACAGTTCTACTCTGACACATGGGATTACCGTAAATCGAAAATGGACATGGCAGCACCTAACAGCACAACACAACAACTGTAACATGATGTGAAAATACCTGATTTCTCTTAACAACAAAATCATAGGTACAGTGATTTGTGACCTACATAGTAATTAAAGGAAACCCTAAATTTCACTTTGAGGTTAGTGAAACTAAAGATGTAATATTTTTTCCCATCCAAGTTCCTAGACCCCCTTGAATTCTATCTAACCCTGAGTTAAATGATATATAAGCTACTGATGCCTAAAGGTCATAGAACTGCACTGGACAAAATCCACAATACCATTTCCAAGTTCATTTCCACCACATCTGATTTTATTCTCGGAATGTGTGAATTTCACAGTATTCTCTAATTCTGTGTGAAGAGGGATGCTGTGTCCATACAGCTAGCAAACTGTAACCCTTTCTTTTTCTCCTTGAAATCCATAAGCAGTCTTATGTTACTTGTTTGGAGAAACTCTTACCTGGTTGGATAGGGGTTAAGAAGAAAAACTCATAGTACTAATGCAAGTTATGCAAGTTAAAACCATGACCTACAGAAGTAAGACTATATCTATTTACAAAGGACCTTTATCCACTCACAGAAGATAAGCAACTGGTACTTATATGAAGAATGCAGGGTGTTATATGAGAGTGGAGCTGAGGAAATACTGTAATAAATATTTGAAACAAGCACTAAGAACTTACGTGACTTTCCAGTTTAATGTAAAGCACATGCATGTGCTTTAATTGATAAATTGGCACGTTAATTCCAAGTTTTGGTATTCAAGAAAATCAGGCCAGAGCCCTGAAGGTTTGTCTGGCAGAGGTGTCCAGGATGGGGCACATTTAAAATGAAATGGAAAATGCAGAGAGATACTTCCCAAATAATCTGAATGCCGAACTTGTTTGACTTATTGGATATTGAAGATGAACACAGGAAGTATTAATGTTATTATTTAGTGTGACTTATGAAAGTAATTGACTCATTTCCCCACTTCACTCTGAATGTGCAGAAGAAATTGCCTGATTTTCCTTTTCAACTAACTGAGAAACTTTTCAGTTGGTTGGCTGCTGTCATGTATCACCTCCTTCTCAGCCCCACCGTTTGAGTGTACAAAACCATCCTTTCTATTACGTCAGCACCTGCCATCTCATCGTAAGGGAACTGGAGGTATGACATTTTGTGCAAGCTGTTGTTTAAACTCAATCCAAATCCCTAGCATTTGAAATGGAAGCTTAGCAATTTTTCTTCCTGTGTTTAAGGGGGATTACGAAAGAGGGCTTTCTCCAACATTTCTCATTCTTTGGATCAGAAAAGAACACCTGCTTTGGGGGCTTTGAATCTCTGTGGCAACTTGATAAAGAAACTTGGAAAAAATCTACAATCTCTGACTCCAGGCTATGCTATTTGCTTCTTCGACGGTGTTTGAAATTTTGAGTTCAGAAAGAAGTATGTCATTTTTCATAGAGTCAACTTTCATTTAAATGGTGCCCATGCTGGAAATCCAACTTAAAACAGCATTCCAAAACGTAATATTTTATGTTGTTTCCAGAAGTGATACCATAAAAGTTAGTGCTCATTAGGACTTTGGCTAATATAAAAATTAGATGGTAAATACTTAGCTGGAGCCACGTTCTTCAAACTAAAGATAGTCTGTTCTTTTATTTCTAGGGTAACCATCATTTTTTTTTTTATTTATTTCTATAAATGCCTTTAATTAGAGACACAGCATCCCTGTAAAGTTTAGTTTGTGTTAATGTAAAATATAATATACTCAGATCACATTGAAGTCCTATATTTGATTTGCAGGAAAGAAATCTGTAGTCTGAAAGATATTCATTCCAGCTGCTGCGTTCCCTAATGGGGGAATTGTTGATATTTTCTGAATTCTGCACATATCTCTGCAGGAAAACCAAAGGGTGCTTTTTTTTTTTTTTTTTTAATGCAAGGACAAATAGTTTTAAGGATGAGTCTCAATTTTCGCTGTTTTCATTAATTTAAACCCTTTCTATTAGAGGTAAATGTTGAGAGGAGTGTTGGTATTTTTTGCCTGTCTGCTCAACTGACTCCCACAGACTTTTGTGTGATTCATGCAACTGAAACCACGGTTGTTTTTGTGACAACCGTATTTACAACATCACTGGAGATAAAATAGAAAATCGCATCCCATTAAAGTTACCTTGTCTGATGCCTTCCCATGACTTCTCATGATGATGGATCAGGTATAGCATGAGTTAGCAACACTCAATCAATGAACATTTATTAACTGGCTACTGCCTCTATTATATTATACCAAATTTTTTGAATCCTTCCCTACTGTGGTCCTTGAGTCATATATGCCACTGGCATAAAAAGCCCACGTTATTTTATTGAATTCTGACTTTTGTTTGCTTGAGCTTTTATTTAAACATTCAGTCTTTCATGCATTCAACAAATTTGGGGCACCTACTATGTGCCAAGCTTTGGATTAGATACCAGGGATGTTGTGCTGAGACCTCATAATACTGTCATGGTGCTTACAGTCTAACTGTACAGAGAACCTTACCAGAGACCTATGCATGCTGGTGACCCATGACTCCCTCCTTTACAGCTACACTGGCCACTGTAGTCAAAAAGAGAATCTTTGCTAAAAGCAAAAATCATCAAAATATAGCAAACAAATAAATAACCTGTGAACCATTAGATTTACACCACCATCAAACCTTAGCAGAGGCATTCTCTAGCTGGTGAACAACCTGTTCATATCACGGTTAAGAATTCCAAGTTAATACTCCCAGCCCTGCTCCCACTGGACCAAGGACTATTTGTCCTCTACTTCAGAAGACAAATAGGACCATTAGGATTTACCTACAGAATGATTTTTTAATGCAAATACCACCTTATGCAAATAGCAGAAGAATTCCTATGTTAGTGGTACCCAAGTGTATCTATCCCATCTTGCCTGTATTAAGTCAGTGATAGACTCACAGCTGTAATAAAGAGCACCAAATCCCTATGATATAATACAATACTTGTGATGGTTAAGATTGTGTGTCACCTTGGCTGGGCCATGACTTTCAGTGATTTGGCAGTTATGTAATGATGTGATCAGCCAATCAGTTGTAAGGGAAGTTTCCTCAGGGGTGTAGTCTGCATCCAATATATATATGGACTGTCTGGCAAAGCTCACTCACTTGCTCTGGATCCAGCTTCTCACCATCTGACCTCTGGTTCTTGGGACTTGAGCCAGCAGTCTGCCATGTTGCCTGCTGATCTTGAGGTTCATCAGCCTCCACAGTCTGTAAGCCGGCAGACTGCTGTCTTACCTGCCAATCTGGGATTCATCAGCCTCTGCGGATCGTGAGCTAGAGGCCCACCGTCTGACGTACTGATCTTAGGTTTGTCAGCCCCTGCAGCTATGTGAGTCAGGAGGAGCCTCCAACCTGATGCCTGACCCACAGACTTGGGACTTGCCTGCCCAACTGTGTGAGCCATTTCCTTGAGATAAACCTCTCTCTCGTCTTTCTAGACATACATATATGTGTGTGTGTGTGTGTATATATATATATATATATATATACTTCACTGGTTTTGCTTCTCTAGAGAACCCAACCTAAGACAATACTGTTCATTTTTCACTCACCCACAAATCAGGTTTAGGAGAAAGGCTTTGCTCTACTCAGTCATTCAGGGACTCAGGATCCTTTCATCTAGTTAAACTGATCTGGGGGTACATCCTGTCTCTACCAGTTGGTAAGTTACTTTGGGCAAGTTACCTAAGTCATAGTTTTCTTTCCTATGGGTAATATTAGTACCTATCTCTTGGATTTTTGTGTCAACTTACTTGGCATAGTAACAGGCAGGTATGAGGGACTCAAAAATGTGAACTGCTGTCATTAATTTTCTGTCTCTAGTACTGCTATCACCATCACTGTTCCCCAAGGAGCCAGGAAGTGTCACCACTAAAGTTGGAGGAGGTGTGTTTCTGGTGTTATGATAATAACTAACCAAGTTAGGGAGCTAAATAGTGTTCTAAGCTCTTTTCAAAATAACTAAAAAAATTTTTTTACAACACCCTGGTTTTACAAATGAAGAATCTAAGGCACAGAGAGCTTAAGCAAATTTTCCAGTGTTACGCAAGTATATAATGGAGCTGTAGCCATTTGGCTCTGGTCCTGGCTCTTTATCCCTTATGCTATTATGCCTTTCAAGTTGGGCTATGCTGTATTTTCCCTAGAAGTAATGTTTTATATTGTGGCAGATTATACTTACTGAAAATGTTCATAGTATTTATATCTACTCCCACATGTTCTTCTAGAACTTTGCTACTCTCCATCAAGAGGTGGAAGCTATTTCCCCTACCCTTAAACTCAAACGGGCTTTTGACTGGTACAACCAATAGATTCCAGCAACTGCCAAGTCTGAATCATAAAAATAATATAACTTTTTTCTTTTGGGATATTCTTTGTCTCTTTTGCACACAACAACATTTGCCCTTGGGATCCAGCCACCGTGTTGTGAGGAGGTTTGAGTCCCCCTTAACCTACCTGTTGCCCAGTGGACCAGAGATGAGCTAGCCCTGCCAAGCCCTGTACAAATTGTAGGTTCATGAACAAAATAAAAGTTCTTATATTAAAGCCTATAAGTTTCGAGGTAATTTCTTAGGCAGCCAGAGTAACTGGGGCATATGGGGTTATAAATGACTGAAATAACTGTATAGCGACCTAAGCTTTAGATACATATAAGTTAAATAGGTTTTGTGTGATTTGGCCTAAAGTACCTAAACTAGCCCAAGGTTATTTCTGGAAATATATTTATATATATATATTTCAGTTACCCTTCACTGCTGGCTGGGATCCTCCCTGCTGGAGAGTTCCGGTGTGGACAGCAGTACTCATTCCATTTTCCTACGGTCATTGTTTAGTTCTCTCTGTTCCCTTTTGTCTTCCTCTCCCATACCTACTCTGTTTAATTTGCCACGTAGTTTTCTATTGTTAGGCCCTGCTGTTTCCTTGACACTCTCTTTTGGCCCATTTCCATTGCTTCTAGGTCTCTTTTTCTGCTCTAATGCTTTATAGTAAAGCTGGGGAATTCCTCTTGGCCAGGTAAAATTTAGCTCATTCAGCAAAGTCTCTTTCCTCTTAATAAACCTGCCAAAATGGCAGCTGTCCCATTGGATTAAAGCTCTATGTGTTGGTCAAACCCAGTGTTGACAATCCTCACTCCAAGAGGCACCTCAGTCTCTTCTATTGCAGAGAAATCAATACCACTGACGCTTTCTTGTTAAAATTTCACCCCATCCTGATGTTCTTCCAAACTTTTCTTAAGGGTGCTAATTGGTTGGTGCATTCATTCATCTATTCATTTAACATCTGCTAACTCCATACAATGGGCCGTATGAAAATATCCCTTTCTTCTTGTCCAAGGACTGGCAAGGTTCCTCCAGTTAGTTGTCCAATTTGCTTAATGTAGACACTGGGCAGATGTGGTCCAATCACTCAGACGTTTCACTTTCACTAGCCAGAACATGCCGCACCTCGTCCAAGATGTTCTTGCCAAATCGGATAGACAAGGGTAATATAGGACCAGCCAGTCTTTGAGGAGATTACAGTCTAGTTGTTGTTATTGTTAGTTGCTGTCAAGTTGGTTCCCACTCAGGGTGACCTTGTGTATAACAGAACGAAATTTTGCCCGGTCCTGCACCATTTCATAATCATTGGCATGTTTGAGTCCATTGTTGCAGCTATTGTGGCGATACATCTCATTGAGGGTTTCCCTCATTTTCACTGGCCCTCTACTTTACCAAAGCTTATGTCCTTTTTTAGTGATTGGGCTTTCCTGATGATGTGTCCAAAATAAGTACTTTGGGCACTTTGGACAGCCTAGTTAGGGAGGCTGAAAGCATATGTAGCTGAGTCCCAGAGCTAAGTCTTTGATGTTGGTTATACCCTCTCATAATGTCTAGGGTAATGCTGGACATAGTCCTATTTATTAAATTTCTGTTAAATGATTAAAAAATAGATTAACTACAAAGCTTATGAGGCATTCAGATGACTTTGGAAATGAAGTGAACTTTGAATTGGGTCTTAAAGGCTGGAGAATATTTAGTAATACCAACTGCAGTGGATTGGACTATGTCCCCCCAAAAATGTATGTATCAACTTGGTTAGGCCATGATTCCCAGTATTCTACACTTGTCCTCCATTTTGTGATTATAATGCTAAATTAAAGAGGATTAGGGTGGGATTGTAACACCCTTACCAGGTCACATCCCTGATCCAATGTAAAAGAAGTTTTCCTGGGGTGTGGCCTGTACCACCTTTTATCTCTAAAGAGATAAAAGGAAAGGGAAGCTAGCAAAGACTGGGGACCTCATACCACCAAGAAAGAAGCACCAGGAGCAGAGTGTGCCCTTTGGACCCAGGGTTTGGGCACAAGAGACACTCCTAATCCAGGGGAAGATTGATGAGAAGGACCTTCCTCCAGAGGGGACAGACAGAGAAAGCCTTCCCCTGGAGCTTCCGATGGGACTTCTAGCCTACTAGACTGAGAAAATAAATTTCTCTTTTTTAAAGCCATATACTTGTGGTATTTCTGTTATAGCAGCACTAGATGACTAAGACACCAACAAGAAGGGAAAGGATAATCCGTGAGTAAGAAGGATCCTGAGCTGTCTTAGCAAAAGAAATAGGATACCTACAGTAAAAGCCTAGATTGCCTTGAAGCGACTGTTGGTAGAATTATGAATATCAAGGACAATTCTGGTGAAGACTCAGAAGGAAGTAAGGAGAACGGTTAACACCAGAAACCGTAGCAGCAGAGAGACGGCAACTGCAGAACCAGGAGACCAGCAGGAGACAACACCGGAGCCCGATCCATGGAGCGAGAGAACTGAGTGCCTTTGCGTAGGAGGCTTCCTAGAAGAGTGGAGACCTCATACCATCAAGAAAATGGTACCAGGAGAAGAGCGCATCCTTTGGACCCAGGGTCCCCGCACTGAGAAGCTCTTAGTCCAGGGGAAGATTGATGACAAGGACCTTCCTCCAGAGACAACAGAGAGAGAGAAAGCCTTCCCCTGGAGCTGATACCCTGAATTTGGACTTCTAGCCTCCTAGACTGTGAGAGAATAAACTTCTGTTTGTTAAAGCCATCCACTTGTGGTATTTCTATCATAGCAGCACTAGGTGACTAAGACACCTACCCATTTGGATTTTAGGGAATGGCTGGGAAAAAAGAAAAGGTACAATCTATACCGTGGGTCCATGTAGGGCCTAGAATTTATCAACTTAAGATAAATTAGATTTAATCTGATATTCAGTAGGAAGCCAGTGAAAGGTAATCAACAGGTAAGTAATGTATGTGTTAAAGTGTACTGTAATATTTTAATACCTTTGCCTCTTTTTCTTTAGACAAATTATTTTAAAATCCTAACCATGTGGATGTGTGCTAAGTTCAGTGATTCCTTTATCTCCATTTTTCTTACAGAAAAGCTCTAGCTTTTTAAATAAGAAAAAATATAAATTCTCTTTTGTTTTCAACACTGTGGGAGTGGCCATTTTAATGTTAGCTGATAATATCTATAGGGAGAGCTGGGTAACCTCATGATTTTAAAAACTATCAGTTGTTTAGCAAAGTCGTATTCGTATGAAACCCAAACCAATTGAAAAATTCAAGGCTTCACAACATTTTCATCAATTATCATTGATATTCATAATGAAACCCCTTAGACATATATCATTATTCTCATAAGCCTTTTGAATCAAGTCAAGAATAAAAGACCATGAAGTTTTAGTTGTAAGTGTATTATTTATATTTCAAATCTTTGCTAAATAACTATCCATATATGTGTTTGGCAACTGTCAGAATGTTAACCAGAACATCCCATTCTTAAGAAAAAATATTGCCAACTATACATGCAAAAAGTATATATAATGTATATGTACAGTATAAAGAATAATAGAATACAAATCCCTGGGTAGCTAACAAAAACACAGTTTGTCAATCACTCTAGTGAAGTGAGTTTATGCATTGAAAATGATGATAATTTTACTACAGCGGCCACACAGGATAGTGCTGTCCCTGAGGTCCAACACCTGAGGGAAATTGAATCGAATATAATTTTTTAAAAATCTCCAATCATATAAAGATTTTAAACCAGTTTAAGACAGAGAGGCAGTTATCTTGGTCTTTAATGGTGAGTAAAATGTGTGATTTACGCATATAGAACGTCAGTCACTATTGCTGCTGATGGTAACAATTGTGAATATTTGGAAATCAGTTTCTGTCTCTTGAAGTCATTACCCTTGTTGGTACTCCTTGTTACCATTCAGGAGTGAGTGGCCGTGGAGTCCTTGTCAAGCCTTGAGCTCTCTTACAAGGTCAACAACAGGGAAGGGGGGTTAAAGCAAACCATTGGGAGTTCTTTTTATAGAGAACTTCAACAGTAATTTAGTTGGAAGTCATAGTTTTCATGAAATTATTTTTTCTATTATTCAGGGAGTCCTGGTGGCACAGTGGTTAAGTGTTCGACTGCCAACCAAAATGTCGGCAGTTTGAATCCACCTGTTGCTCCTTGGAAACGCTATGGCGCAGTTCTACTCTATCCTATAGGGTTGCTATGAGTCAGAATTGACTCAATGGCAACCGGTTTTGTTACATTCAGATGTTTTCATAAAATAGAAGCAATTTTAAAAAGATGCAACTGCTGGTCCAAATTCCACTTTGTAAAGAAACTGTTGTTAAAATATACTATGATCATCTCCAAAAATGTTGGTCAACTTCTGACTTTAAAAGCCCAACCCATTACACTTCTGAAATGGAGTCTTTTCCTCCTCTGCTCCCCCCCAAAAAATCCATGGACTAATGCCAAGAACTGACCAAAAGACAGTGGTGTATATACGGCAAATAGTGTCTATGGCAATTAGTTCTAAATTGCTGAATGGCTCTCACAGCTGGCAGTGGAAACTGTGATGGCCAATAGAAACTTCTCATTGGCACCCCCCCAGCCCCTCCCACTCAAGCAGCACTCAGGTCACATGCTCTGCCTGCCATACCTTAGATACACCTCTGCCAAAAGGTAATTAACTGCTTTGTCAGCACCCCCATTTGGAGGCACTACTTTATTAAGGTTACAAAGTATCTTGTAAAAGGCACTAAATGAGTTAAGCTACAGGCTGGCTAAAAGATACTGATTTTGAGATGCTGCAAAAAAGAACAGATCTCACTGAAATCATGTCAAATCATGTCAGAACTTAGGAAACGGGCATTTTAAAGGACATCAAAACAAGCCTGCAGTTCCTTTTTCACATGCATACATACACTCTTCAATTAATAAAAGTCTCTGTTAAAAGTCCTGAAATAATCGGAAGTTTTTTAGGTTTGCACAAGTGAGCAGAATTTGCACAGAATTCCATGACATAGAATTTCAGACTGTTAACCAGCAAATACAACAGCGGGGACATGTACGTGATCATGAAGGGAAAGGAGATGTGGACTGGAACATATGTTCCAAATCACCAACTTAAACCCTGTTCAGTACGATTTTTATATAATCACTCCGCTTACCATCCTGCTTGTCCAAAAGGATGCCATTGAACCTGGGAGATTTTTCTGGTCTCAGGAGTGTACCTCAAATAGTCTTATATGAGTCCTTTATTAATTCTCATTTTTAATTTTTAAGCTATAGAATTATATGTTTATGGCAGAACATTTGGAAAGTATAGAAGGCTATAAAGAAGAAAACAAACATCACCCTTAATTTTATGCCTAGGGATAACTTTTATTAATATTGTAAAATTAAAAAGTGCATTTTACTTCAACAGAAGAAAAAACCCTGAAATGAAACTAAAGAATTTGAACTTCAGATAACTGTTCCTTAATGCAAGAATTATTGATGTCTAACTAAATTAAATTTCCAATTAAAAATTGGAAATCAATCAAATATGAAGAGATTAGGAATCAACACTTTCAAAAAATTAGTTGTTCCTTAATGACTTCTAAATTTACAAGCTTATATTTTCAATTAGTAAAGCTTACTTAGGATACTAGTGTTTTTTTATATTCCACTAATTGTTTAAATCCATATTGTACTTTAGTTTGTTTCATATTTAGGCCATGATTTTCCTTTATGCGTATTTATCTAGAGTTCCTAATTGTCTTTCTCTTCTCTGGTTGACTTGGAGAAACCTAAATCCTCTGGATGTATGCAGCATGCCGTAGTGCGCTTCCTGGTTCTTATTTACTCAGTTTGGTCACGTTGCCCTCTTTGTTGCTGAAGATGGTTTTCACCGAGCTCTTTGTCCTACTATTTTAATTTCGACTAAGTATAGGCTATCTTTCTAGGATTTCTTGCCATTGCATATCTGGATTACTAGTTCCATTTCCTGTATCTCAGGTCTACCCCTTTTTTGGATTCATCTTCGATTTTTCTGGAGTTTATTTTTGTGTTTTTAAAATAGCAGAAGTCTTCCCAGGTCTTCATTTTGCCCTCATTCTGAAGCACCTTGGAAGACAGGCCTGGCCATCTGCTTCCGAAAGGTCACAACCTCGAACACCCTATGGAGCAGTTCCACTCTGCACATATGGGGTCACCATAAGTTGAAATTGATTCAACAGCAACTAACAACAACAACGACAAAGTAGAAGATCAGTGAGAACTAGGGAAACCCACAATGAGATGGACTGGCACAATAACCACCACAGTGGGCTCAAACATACCACTGCTCACGAGGGTTGATAGGACCTGGCAGTGTTCTGTTCTGTCACACACAGGGCTGTCGTGAGTAGGAGCTGACTCGATGGCAACTAACAGCAGTTGGTAGCTTTCCCCGACACGCCCACCCTGTTAGCTTTTAGGATTTTCTCTTTGTGCTCGGAGATCATACATTTCATCAGGAAGTGTCCAGGTATGTCTTTTTTGTTGTTGTTGTTATTTCTCTTCAGGGTTTTCGAATCTGAATTCTCAAGGTTTGTTCAGCTCAGGAAGACATTCTTCCATTATTTCTTTGAAATTTTCATCTTCTCTATTTTCTTTGTTTCCTCCTCTGTGTTATTACTGAAAGGATCTTAGGTCTCTTAGCTCTAGGGCATATTAAATCTCTTACATTTCTCCTCCATGTCTTTAACTTTTCTCTCATACTTGTTCTTTTCCTTTTTATCTACATTTCAGAGTATTTCCTCAGCTTCATCTTCTGCATCTCACATTTATCTTTGTGACGTTTTATTTCAATTATTTGGCCTTTGTATTCAGAATATTTTTAAAAAATCATTCTTTTAATTATATAAACTCTTTTTATTGTTTCCTTATGGCTCCTTTTTTTCACAGTGGCATGCTCTTGTTTATGGATGCAATATTCTCTCAAATTTTCCTGCAGATAATAATAGGGCTTTTTTTTTTTTTTTTAAGTTCTCTTCTGTGTCCTGTATCAACTCTTTTTTCTTTTGTGTCCGTTGTTCCCATTGTTCTTCTAGATCCTTTTCTTTTATTGCTCTTGGTTTTCCTTAAATAACTAGTCACATTTAGATTGGCCCACTCATATTTACAAACGAAGGGCTGAGCTGACCAGTAGAGGCAGCTGCTGGGATTTCCTTGACAATTATGTAGGAATGTTTTTCTATTATGCCTTTCCTCAAGAATGGCAGGGCTGGCAGCTAGGCTCATGGGAGGTACATGTGAGAGCAGGAAGCAGACAGGCAAACCTATGACTGTTGAAACTGCTGAAGCTGGGAAAGCTTTATTTTGGGGGGTGTACTACTTTTTTTTTTTTTTTACTACTTTAATATACTGCCCTTCTGTGCAGAGCAGGGAATGGGGTGGAAAGCGATGGGAAAAGCCATTCTGAAGAGAATCTTTTTTACTAATTGCTCTCACTGCTCTTTCTTCCTGTGATTCCAGACCTGAATTCTTCAGGGTTCTGTTGAGAAGAACAGCTTTTATCTCTTTATCATCTCTCTAAATTCTCTTTTATGTCGTGATTTGTATTGGCTCAATCCAACCACACCTGTTTGCTCTTTTCCAGAAATTCTTTAAAATTTCTGTCTACTGCTGTCAACTTTTCCTGATTCCCATCCCTGTTATAGATTTATTCTCTTCCACATATGCTTTCTGTCACTTGCCTGGACTTTCGGGAGGTAGGATAGGTAAACCTGCATGCTTAATGCGCCATCGTGAAGTGAGACTTATTAACATTCAGATTGGTTTTCCTAGTGTTTTAGGGTGTGGTTGGTCCATGGCACATGCCTTACTCTCCAAAGACAATTTCTCTTCCTTTCATGGCTACATACAGCACCCCCAACCCTGGTTGACCATATGATGGACATGGATCATATATATAAAGAAAAAAAAAATGAAAAAGGATGGATTTCATGGGCCGGTTCCATCATCAGACCCATGATATCTGCCTCAAACAGGTACTGTCTCATCCTTGGAGACACTCTTCAGGCCCCACCTCCTCCTCTAGGCATCCTTCCTGGCTTCCCTAGTATTCTTATACGATATAAACCCTGATTATAACACTTGCCACGCAATTCTACAATGTCCTGTTTGACCTCTCCATTAAACTCTGAGGTCCCCAAAGGTAAACGTGGTGCCTTATTTCATGTCTGCACGCTCATTGCACACCACAGGGGTTGGCATGTATTAAGTGCCCAATAAAACCCCATTGCTATCAAGTCGATTCCAACTCATAGTGACCCTATAGGGGACAGGGTAGAACTGCTCCATAGGGTTTCCAAGGCTATAACCTTTTCGGAAGCACACTGCCACATCTTTCTCCCACAGTGACTGGTGGGTTCAAGCTGCTGACCTTTAGATTCACAGCCAAAAGCTTAACCACTTTGCCACTAGGACTCCTGAAGTGCCCAATACAGGGCACTTCAATAATCAAGTAACGGAATGAATAAACAAAGGAATGGACAACCTTGATATTGACCTTAGAAACAGATGTGTTGTCTTTCCTCACTAAAAAACAAGGCCACTGACCTCTGATTGGCCAGGAGAAGCATTGGGGAAGAGTGTTCCAGACAGAAGTAGCAGACTGTGTGAAGACCCAGAGGTAAGACAGAGCATGGCGTTTTCTGGGGACTGGTAGAGATTGCTTCCAGATTATTAGTGCATCCAAATAAAATCTCTAATCTCTTTTGTGTCCTTTGTGCTGAGTGGCAGCTTGATTACAGAGTTCTCCCTATCTTTGCCAATTCCATAAGTGCAAGTTTAATTAGAGCGGTCCTCTTTTAGCAGAAACACTGAGGCCTAAATTCTACAGGTGTCAGTAAAGGCTCCTTCATGGTCCTATATAATGATTTAAAACCCACACCAGTCTTCTTTTTAAACTTATGCTAAAGGATTTGCTTACATGTGTATTAAGCAGCATTAATTGTATTGAGCTGTCGCTTCACAGGAATTGTGAAACCATAGACAGCTTAGAATGGAGCCTTCAAGTAAGTTGTCCTTGGTCTCCTGTTACCTGCTGGTAATGGGTAATACATTTAGGTATAGGGTTCTGCTGCATCACACCATGCCTTGCAGAACTTCCTTGCTCAAATGCCTCTGACTCAAATCCCTACCTGAAAGTCTTCTCTAGAGGTCTGAGTGCCTCGCCTCCTAGTCCGGCTCACTTAGTAAAAACTACTAGTTGTCAGTCTGGAAGTGAGCCGGCTCTCAATTCCTGGTTAATTAAAATTAGGCTTTAATTTTTAGATTTAATATTATATCTACATAGTTGATGCTCAGTGAGTATTTGTCAAATGGGTTAAAGAATAAGTGAAGCATTGAAGGCAAGATTGGGTTTGCCTTTCCTGAGATTGTTGTTGTTAGCTGCCATCGAGTCAATTCCAACTCAAAAGTCCTAGGAAATTGAGATTAGAATTTGCTAGAAATTATCCTAGGTAAGTGCAGGAGCCTGCTTTGGCTTGCAGACCACTCGCTGTCTCATTTTAACCATTTTCAGTCCCATCATGCACTTCACACACCATCCGTCTCTCATCTTCGGGGATAATTTACTCCCAGATTTAGAATTTCACTAGATACGTCAATAGGTCCTTTTATTCAGCTATACACGGGATTGTCAGGGATATGCCATTCCCAGTGGGCTCGCTCCTCACCTGCTGAGGAGAGACCCTGCCTCCAAGGGCACATCCATCACAACCCCAACTTCTCAGCACCAAACTGAGTTTGTTTTTAAGAGTGTAGCTGCATGGCCCCTCAGCAGCCTGGTGTTAGGTGTGTGACAGTACAAAGCAGAATATTCTCAGTTGCATGACTCAGGAGCTGCCCTGGCAACCACCAGGGAAATGCTAGGCGGTCCTAATAGGAGAACAAGGTCTGGAAATGCCAGCAGAATAAAGTGACTGGCATAGAGGGATATATTTTTGGCAGCTCTTGCAGTAGTCAGGGCTGGGACACAAGGAGAGAAGTGACTGCATGAAGGTGACACAGGTAGAGAAGCTAAGGTCCTGTCATGATTCAGAGTTCCAGCTGTATCTAGGTGCTGTCAGTGGACAGGAGCACCAACCCATACTGACCCCCAAGTTGGAACCTTCCCAGGAGCCTAAGAGAAGAGGTGAAATTTCTAAATACAGGCCCCTCCAGCCTCTGGGGTCAGAATCACAGTGGTGAAGGTGAAAATGCAGGTTTCCAGGACTGAACTCAGAATCTATGGGTGTGGTGCTTGGGATCTGCCTCTGTATGAAACCTGCAGAGGGTATGTTTTTCCTAATCTTCTCACTCTGCGGGGCTCTTGCTGTAGACAGACTGCCAAGCATCAGGAATTTTCAACCAAGCATGTGGCTGGTCAGTGCATAACGTTAAGAGGCGAGTTCTGTGCCCAGGCATTTATTGAGTAATTCTAGAATACAGGCACTGCTGTAGGTCTTGAAGACAAATACATATGAATATACGTCATTGGTCATAAGGAGAGCCGATGGACATAGGAAGTTATCAGCCCAAGGCACTGTCACAACTGGAAAGCAACTCCCAGCAAGCCCCCTGTTTGAGAAGGGCAGCCTAAGGATGGGGCTAATTCACAAACCTCTCAACTGAACTATCACAGGTCCTAAGTAGGGCTCCCAGATTTAACAAATAAACATATAGGACACCCAGTTAACTTTGAATTCAAGATAAACATCCTTTTTTTTTTTTTTAATATATTGTTGGGTCCATGTAATATTTGGGATATACTTAAGCTGTAACGTTCGTTAAGTGCTGTGGCGTTAACTGAAAGGTTGGTACCTAGAAACCACTCAGTGGCTCCATGGGAGAAAAGACCTGGAGATCTGCTTCCATAAAGATTACAACCTAGGGAACTCTTTGGGTCAGTTCTACTCTGTTATATAAGGTCACTATAAATCAGAATCAACTCGATGGCACACAATGACAACAACCTAAAATTCTAATTTATCTGGGTGCCCTGTATTTTTTCTGGCAGCCTTACTCCTAAACCTATTCAGGAACACTTGTCCACCAGATCAAGACTGTCAAACTTGGATATCTGCTTAGCCTAAGTTGACAAGAGTAGAGGCCAAGGCATATACCCTATTCGTCTTTGCCTTCCTTAGAAAACCTAGGGCAGCACTCAGCTTTAGTAGATACTGAGGGAGTCAGCATTGAATGGTTCTTATTCAGATGAGGCTGAGCTGACCACTTGTGAGTGTAGGAGGGGAGATCCCAGCTAGCAGAGCTGACAGCCATGGGTACAGCTCCTCACATTCACTGTAGTGAGTGCCTCCACCGTCCCGTTGCCCATGCACTCAATCACTTGAGAGATGAAATGGTCACAGGCAGGGCCTGAAAGCTCTATCTTACAACCTGAATGTATCAATTTCTCTTACTGCTTTTGCTAGCTTCACGTGAGCAAACCTCACTTCAAATAATACATGAGTTACTGGAGAGATTTTGTAAATTAAATCACATTTCGCCACTGGTTAACTTGTTCATTTTAGACTAACATCTTCATTTGGGATTGATTTTTCCCACCAAGGCAAATTAGGTAATTGACTGCACAACGGAAGTTCCTATTTCAAGAAAGCTTTGTCAAGTGGAAAATCACTTTGTTTGGTTATTTCTTTCATTGTAGGTCCCTGCTTTCTTTAAGTTGGGGCACACCTGTTTCCAGGAAGTGATTTTTCAACAAGACAGCTTTGGCTTTTGTGGTAGTGTGCCAAGGAACTTTCAAGAGACCGTGTTCTTTTCCTTTGATTTTTTTCTTCTAAATTGCTACCCAGAGGAAGATGTTAACAGGAAGGAAAGAGTAGCAGCCTTCTACAGGTAATTAGTGAGTCCATGCTGTCTGCTTTATTTAATTCCACTATGGCTCCCTGTTTATGGTTATTGGGGATTTCTTGGCAATGTTTAAGAGGAAAATCACTCAAAGCTCTTTGCTTATCACAGCAGCATTTTGACTTTGCCTAAGCAGTGCCCCATGGCCATCTGAATTAGTCATTTCTCATCGTCCACCTTTAGGCAAAACCAAAAACATATTGTTGTTGAGTTGATTCTGACTCACAGCAACCCTATAGGACAGAGTAGAACAGCCCCATAGGGTTTCCATGGAGCAGCTGGTAGATTTGAACCGCTGGCTTTTTGGTTAGCAGCCTAGCTCTTAACCACTGTGCCACCAGGGCTCCCCCTTTGGGCAAGCTATTATTTGGTTGCTGGGTGGGAAAATCCATCCCTAAAGAAGTTGATTCCAGCCCCAAAGCACTTGATAATCAGAGTCAAGACCACAGATTCTTAAGCCTCTTTCTTCCTCTGAGTAAGCACATTTATCAACTTTAATCAGACGTAGTGGGATGTACAAAGATCAAAATACAGAAAAATTTGTTTCCACTTATGAAGCCATCCCTGTGTTTTAGACAGAAGTATTCAACCCTGGTATCACAAAAGAATCGCCTGTTGTTTTAAGGTGTCATCAAGTTGGTTCTGACTCATAGCAAACTTAGGTACAACGGAACCAAACACTGCCCACTCCTGGGCCATCCTCACAATCATTGTTATGCTTGAGTCCATTGTTGCAGCCACTGTGTCAATCCATCTCGTTGAGAGTCTTTCTCTTTTTCACTGACCCTGTACTTTACCAAGCATGATGCCCTTCCTCAGGGACTGGTCACATGGGGTCACTATGAGTCAGACTCACTTGATAGCAATGGGTTTTTTTTTTTTTTTTGGATGTTCTGCTAGACCCTTTAGAGCCTACTCTGATCCTTTCTGAAAATCTAGGCATTTGGCTGGAAAGGCTGCTTCCAGGTATGCTTTGTAACTACAGGTTTTGCATGTTTAAATGGGGAAAAAGAGATAGAATAAGAGTGGGCTGTTTTCCTTGAGTATTTTATGGTGGGAAATTTTTATTTTAGGCAGTTTCTCAAATAAAGCTTTTCATCTGTGCTTCGTGATGCTGCATTCTGGGAATGGTGCATTTTTGCAGGAGTTTTTGCCAACTCCACCCCTTCCCTACCCTGAACTTGCTGATCCAGTTGTAGTGTGGTCATACAGGTCTACACAGGCTCACAGCTGACACAGCCCTGACCAGAGCACTGCCATGTTTGGAAGCTTTAGCTTCTTATGGCTTGTGGGTTTTATCCACCTGTACTGACCCCACAGCAGTTCACTTTTTCCTTTTCTTTTTTTTGGAGAGAGTGGCTAGAAGAGGAAACAAGCAATTGGGACTTATTTCAGATGTATAATTGCCGTGAGTAGGAAAGAGAGCTCAGTTGGCTGAGCTCTGTGCATCACAAGTTATGTTTGATTTAGGGGATTAAATTTAAACCTTATACCTGAAAACATATAAAAACACAGTGACCATATTTTCTTAACCCCAAATTGTATCCCAGTCTAAAGATACCTATTTTTTTTAATTATATGAACAGTCTTCAAACAGCATAAGGATTAAACCATATTGAGTTTTATATTAAACAAATTACTGTGCTGAAAATAAAACTATTTAAAACCATGACTTTTAGGAAACATGGGCTACTATCTCTAGCCCTGGAAGCCACAGGGAGACTTGAAATTTTGTAGTTTGGCCAAGTGTGTCAAAATTGCCACCACTGGAGAGTAAGAGGGAGCTTGTTTACAAGGTGACCTTAGGTAATGGGGAAAATCTGGAAAAATTAATACTATATTTTTACACAAATAACACCCACCTTCTACATTTGTTTACCAACCACACCCTCTCCCCGTGAGGTATTTTCATAATTTTTTGCTAATTTTTTTTTATGGGAACATGTAAAAAAAAAAAATTGAGCAAACCAGTGCTTATGAAAATACCTCATGGTGGGGTGAGAGTGCAGTTGGGGAACAAACGTAGAAGGTGGGTGGTATTTGCATAAAAAGATGATATTTACAGTAATTTTGGTTAACGATGATGAGATCACATTTAGCTGAGATTTCTTTAAGGTAGATAGTGTAGTATACCAGGCACATTCAGCTGTTTGGAGCTCTTGATTGGAGAAATGAATAATGCAGGCAGTGCCCAGGTTACATATGTGATCCGTTCCTGAGTGTATCGTTAAGAATTTGTAGGTAAGTAGAAACAGGTGCATATGGTTCGTATTTAGCCTTACTTTAGTGAGAGAAAGAGGAGCCGTGGAAGTGTGGTGGTTAAGAGCTATGGCTGCTAACCAAAAGGTTGACAGTTTGAATCCAACAGCTGCTCCTTGGAAACCCTATGGGGCAGTTCTACTTTGTCCTACAGGGTGGCTATGAGTCGGAATTGACTCGACAGCCATGGGTTTGTCTTTGGTTTTTTAGTGCAAGAAAAGTCTCAAATCCTTTTCAATGATTTAAAAGGTGCACGTGCAGCAAGTGAAAATGATTGTGATGAAGCATTTGTGGCAGTAAGGTTTGGTTCAGTTGTTTCAAGGTGAGGGCAAGTTTACATAACATTAAAGGGCAAGTATGAGTTGGCCATTAAGTCAGACATTGCTATCCTGGCGACTTACTGTACAAGAGAACCAACTAATGTTGCTTTGGCTGTTCCAAAGCAGCCTAGAATCTTTGCAAGAAAATGTCAGTTATTGCAGTGTCCAGTTGGAGAACGCAGAGGCATTCAGCAGATTTTCTGAAAACCAAAGCATTCTTCTTGAAAAATGTATTGCCACAAAGGTTGCATTTCTGGGTTCTGATGTTTTCTAACTTATTCAAATAACTATTATGACATTAGGAACCTTCCAGACCTGCAGGACACTTCTCTTCTTCATGCTTAGTGACAAGAACACCAAAACCTCGTCAATTTGTTAACAATCTTTGATCCTGTTGTTTGAACTTTATTCCTGTGATCCTGGCAGTTCTTTAATCAGTGTTTGTTTACTGTCCGTTTAGTTGTTGGCAGAGCTTTGAACCAGTTCATTCTGGCTCAAACTCCTGCTGAGAATTTGCATTTCCACCCCCAGATATACTGAATCAGAATCTACACTTTAACAAGATCCCCAGGTGATTCTTATGTATAATTTTTGAGACCTACTGTTCTACTAGTGGTTCTCAGAATTGGTCCCTAATCAACAGCATTAGCACAGCCTGGGAGCTTGTTAGAAATGCTCACTGGCCAGCATTATCCAGAGTCCTACAAATGTAAGTGGTTCAGTCTTTGTTAATTAGGTTATCTGATTTTTTTTTCTGGCGTCTAATTTTGTTTGAGACTTCACAGTGCTTCTAAATTTATATATGTAAACAAACAGGGACACGCTTTTCTTCAAGTCATTTATTAGAATCAAAATTAGGAAGAGTTTCTGACCTTCATACAATTGAGCTGATGAAAGCTGGGTGTTGAGAATGTTCACAAGTGTCTCAGCAGAAAAAGGAATTCGCATTCTCTTCTAATTGTGCAGGCTTGTTTTAGTTTTGAAAAGCTGTTGATCATTGAGTGAATGTCTGCCAATTGGGGATATGACCTCCCGCTGTTAGGGTTTGGAAATAATCTCAAGAATGCTGTGCAATGTCCACTTAAAAGCTCATAGGTAGTTTATTATAGTACATTTTCTTTACGAAGTGGGAGGAAGCGATCAACCATGATATCTTATGGATATAAATGAATTTGGTTTAGGGCCTGAAGTTTAATACTGGACAATTATGTTATAGGACACTCGAGATGTGGGCATTGTATTAGTTTCCTATTGCTACTATAACAATCACCACAATTTTAGTGGCTGAAAACAACACAGATTTATTATCTTGCAGTCCTGGAGGTCAAAAGTCTACAGTGGTCAGCAGGGCTGCATTCCTTCTAGAAGCTCGAGGGGAGAATCCATTTCCTTGGTTCTAGAGATTGCCCACATTCCTTGGCTCATGGACCTGATCACTCCAACCTCGGCACATTTCCTTCTCTGGTGCTGTTATTTTTAGGTGCCATGGAGTTGATTCCATCTCATAGCAACCCTATATGACAGAGCAGTACTGCTCCATTGGGTTTTCTTGGCTGTAATCTTTACGGGAGCAGATTGCCAGGTCTTCCTTCCATGGAGTGGTTGGTGGATTCAAACCACTAACCTTTCCGTTAGCGGCTGAGTGCTCAACCATTGTGCAACCAAGGATCCTTTCTCTGACTCCTTTTTTCCTCTTATAAAGACCCTTGTGGTTACATTGGGCCCACCTGGATAATCTGGAATAATCTTCAAGATCTTTAACTTAATCACATTGACAAAACCCCTTTGCCATACAAGGTAACATATTCACAAGTTTCAGAGATTAGGAGAAGGACATCACTGGGGCCATTATTCTGCCTAGCATACACATAGGCATCATAAAACCCATTGCTGTTGAGCAGATTCCAACTCATAGCAAACCTACAGGACAGAGTAGAACTGCCCCATAGGGTTCCCAAGGAGCAGCTGGTGGATTCAAACTGTTGACCTCTTGGTTAGCAGCTATAGCTGTTAACCACTATGCCACCAGGTTCCTTAAGCATCACAGATAAATTAATTTACCTTTTCTGATCAATTTTTTCTTATCGGCTTTCCTGCAAAGCTGAAAGAGTTAATATAGCTACCGTCTGCAGGTATGGACTGTAAATTTGTAAATTCTGCAGCAAGACCTTCTATGAGAATAAGGCAGTAGCCCTGCTGGTGCTGTGGAATCTTCTCCATTCAAGGGAAACTTCCAGAAGGCACCAACATTGATGTCGTCTCCTTTTCCAACAAAATCTTGCAAATGTAATATGTAGCTCACTACATAGAATCAAATGCTGTTTGTGGTACATTTCTAAATGCCAGGGCATTGGAATGAGGCAGCTAAGTGTGTAATGCTGTACAAGTTCCTTATTTTCATTCAGCCCCAATTTCTGTATCTGAAAATCAGAGAGGAGAACTTTCAGAAGTTGTGCTGTGCAGTTAGGAAAATAAAAGTATGTAAAGTGCTTACTACATGCCTGGCATGTACCTGTTGCCCAGTGAATGGTGGTAGTGGTAGAGGTTTACAATAGGCCTGCCCTTGCTGTGGCCTGCAGAGAACACCACGGGCAGGGCAAAGAGTACTGCAAACAGGAGAGCTGCAAGTACAACCTGAAAGGCCAAAGCCATTCCCACGTTAAAAAATGAGGCCGACCATCAGCATTGTGCAAAGGAAAGCCTCCATGGAATTCTGCACTTACACTGAGCTCTAAGCAGATACAAAGTCTGAGAAGTTGGTAGTAAGACTCAGAAACAGGATGGCAAACCTCAACATGGATTGTGACCTTCTCAACATCCTAGAAAAGGAGCATTAGAAGAGGAGTCTAGATTGCTCAGAGCATAGGCAATTCCTTTAGCCATGCTGGCTACAGCTGACCACTGATCCTTTGTAACGTGTGTTGTTGTTATCGTTGTGTGCCATTCAGTGGGATTCTGACTCATAGCAACCCTGTAGGGCAGAGTAGAACTGCTCCCGGGGTTAAGCACTCTGCTGCTAACCAGAAGGTTGACAGCTCACCCTAGATGCTAAGCCTGCCAGCCACTTAGCAGGAGAAAGATGTGGCATTCTGCTTCCATAATGATTTACAGCCTTGGAAACCCTATGGGGCAGTTCTACTCTGTCCTACAGGTTCACTGTAAGTTGGAATCAACTCAGTGGCAGTGGATTTTTTCTTTTGAAACCTTTATGGGAGCAGATTGCCAGGGATTTTCTCCCATGGAGCCCCTGAGGGGGTTCTAAATGCTGACCTTTCGGTTAGTATCCGAGCACTTAATCATTTTACCACCAGGGTTCCTTAATCATTTGCTTGCTGACTTACTCTTTTGTAATAGAGAATAGCATCCCATCCCAGAGTGTGGTTTCAGCTTTATCCTCAATAAACCATTTTATTGTCATCCTAATTTTAAAAATCTCCTCCAGGTGTTATTATATATATGAATTTGAACCAAGTGCATTCTACCTACTAAAAGCACTAATGTTCACTGAATATTTACTCTGTCAGTTGCAAGTATCAACTGCATAAAATATGGTTTATTATCTATGCCTTGCAATGAATCTATTATTCTAGTAATACTATTATTATCTTCATTTTACAAATAGCAAAGCTGAGACTTCTAGAGTGTGAAGAACTTGCTTAATTTACATAACTTATAACTAGTGGAACCAGGAATCCAACCTGGATCTGCCTAACTAGATTCTGATGCCTAAAGGTAGAGAAACCAAGTGATGATGAAATAATATCAGAGCAACTATTACTAAAGTATAAATCCATAAGTGGAAATAGAACAAGTTGCAGAACTATATGTAGGCTATGACTGGATTTTTATAAATTAAATAAGAATGTGTACATGTATAATATTATGTATGTACCATGTTTATAATAGACACATATATATGTGCAATATATATACACATATACATATTTTAATGGTTTTTAACATTTTTTTATGAAACTGATGAAAGCTATGGTTTTTCCTTAACAATGCATATATGCCCATGTACACAAAATTTCACACACAACTTCAAGAAGTTCAAGTTAGGAATACCTAATATATATGTATCCTGTATAAAGAAAAATCTGGGAAGATAATACACCAAACTGATCATCATACTCTTTAAGATATGGAACTAGAAAATATTCTTCACGCCATCTTTTATGGTTTTCTGTATTGGTTGAATTTGTTTTCAATGAGCATGTATTATTCCTATAGTCAAATTAAAAAAATGTGAACTATTATATATGAAGTCCAGTTGTTTCAAATTTAAAGTGGATTCGCTGCTTGGTTTCCTCCTGATGGACAGGCTTCTAATTTTTCCCATGTCGTAGCCCAGAGATGATTGGTGGACTTCTGAAAAAATTCAAAGAACACCTTGGCAAATGTACTAAATATGGGATATTTTGCCCAAAAAGAATGTTTCCTAAAAGTTAAGAAGTAGCTAAAACTAAGGAGACGTGGGGGCAGGGGAACCATAAAGAGCATTTTTCACAGCATTATCAGTGTTGCCCACTGTGGATGCTCTGCGTGCATGACACTTTCAGTAGGATTTTTAGGGGAGAAGCAAAGTGCTCTTTATGGCTCATGAATGTGTACTCTGTAAGAACTGAACAGGAAATGAGGTTAATGCTTACATTGCAGAGGAAAGAAGCAGAAGTATATGGTAGGAGAGACCTGTATCCTAAGCAAATTATCCTTGGGCTGTTGCTAGAAATGACCTCTTAATCCTCATTTCAACTTAGTCTGGCACTAATTGAAATAGCTGTTTCCAGGGTGCCCTGATGTTTAAATGAAGGAGTTTCCTTATGCTCTTGACCGACTCATTAGTGTGGTCCCTGCAATTTGAGGTGTCAGGATGCAATCCTACATAAGTAACATTGGGTTTGGAAGACACTTTATCTCCACATTCCAACTCCCCTCCCCACATGCACATCCCATCACTCTTCAGTGCAGGGAGTTTTCACACAGCTCTATCATCACATCTTATTGTGAGCGCAAAGATGCCAGAAGCATTTTTCTCTTCACCAAGAAAACTGTGTGAATTTTTAAATTATGCATGTATTTGAAAGGAATTTATCAATATTGCAGCCCAATTTATTCTTGGTGCAATCCGGATTTCTGTGCATGTTAAGGTTTGATAATAGCTGTAGACCCCAGTAGTTCTCATTCCCAAGGGCAGCAGTGAGCCTCTTCCCAGAGAACCCCATCTCCAGGACATTGGCACCCTCAGTTTAATGTAGCAACCACAGGAGCTGCAAATATTTATGATGCTCCCTGGATCCAGGCCAGTTTACAAAATAAGAAAATGCAAGACTTCTTCCCACTGCCCTGCCCAATCTAGAAACAGAATATCCACGGCTACTATTTGTTCCTCTCCTTTCCTTTTGGACTACCTGTGATGTAAATACCGTTTGCATAGAGTGCTGGGTATAAAAGTCTATATTAGGATGTCTGTCTTATACACGTTGTTCCCAAAGATTGGGCCCAGAGAAGGGCATATATCTCTTTACATGCTGTTCTACATGATTAGGAGCTTTCTACATAGGCTGATGAGAATCCTGACAGTTAACATTGGCCTGGTGCTTTCATAGATGTCATCTCACAGCAGGAGGTAGGCTCTATTATTAGCTGAATGAGAGGCAATATACTGTAGTAGTTGAGTCCCCACTTTCAAGTTAGAATAACCTGGATTTAAATCCTGACACTGCCACTTACTGGCTGTGGTTTTGGAAAGTTTCTCACTCGCTCTTCACATCTGTTTCTTTGCATGAAAGATGGAGGTATTTATACCCACATTGCAAGATAATTAGGAGGATTAAATAGGTGCTCCATGAATGACAGGTAATGATGTTATTAACATGCTGTTATCTCATTTAAAAAATAATAATCTTCTCTTGACCCCTCTTCTCATGCCAGAAACTGCTCCACTTTATTGCACCCTGTTGGAGCAAAGCTCTTCTGAAGAGGGCCTCTACTTACGGTCTCTGACTTCTTGTCTCACATTCATTCTTTTTTTTTTTTTTTTTTGGTACCTGATTTTTTGTTGTTGTTGTTGCTGAAAATATTCATAGCAAAACATACACTGATGCAACAATTTCTATATGTACAATTCAGTGACATTGATTACATGCTTCAAGTTGTACAACTGTTCTCACCCTCTTTTTCCAAGTTGTTCCTCCCCCATCAACATAATCTCACTGCCCCCTAAAGTTCTTATCTAATTGAATTGCTGTTGTCAATTTGATCTCAAATAGATACTTCTTAAAAAGGCACAATGCTCAAGGCAGACATTCTTGACTAATTAAGCTAAGCAGTTGCTTGCTTGAAAGACTTCAGAGGGTATTTCTGGTTTAAGGTTTAAAGATTATCACAGGGCAATAGTTTTGGGAATTCATTCAGACTCAATGGCTCCAGAAAGTCTGAATCCCATGAGAATTTGAAATTCTGTTCCACACTCACATTCACTCTTAAATCTGCTCCATTTGGGCCTTGGCCCATTTCTCCATTGATAGTTTTCTTGTCAAGGTCACCAATGACCACCACATTGCTCAATCCAATGTATTTTTCAGTCTTCATTGGCCCATTAGCAGCGTTAGTAGATCACTCCTTCCTCCTTGACACAATTTTTCCCTCCTTGCCTCCCAGGACTTCATATTTCCTTGGTTTTCTTCTATTTCAAATGTTGTTCCTTCTCCGTCTCTGTTGCTGAGGTCTCTAAACTTTAGGTATTGCAGGAGCCCAGTACTCATTACTTGTGCCTCTTACCTGGCAACATTTGTTCCCTCAATGATCCCACCCAGTCTTATGGCTTTAAATACCGTCTTTGTGCTTATGATCCTCAAATATATATTACCAGTCATGAACTCAATCCTAATTTACAAACTCTTACCAACTGCCTATTTGACATCTCTGCTTAAATATCTAATAGGCATCTCAAGAACAGCATGTCCAAAAATTAATCTTTTGGAAAAAGTAACTACCTGCACCTTTATTTCCCCTGTCATTGGTTGGCAGATGCATCCTTCCAGTTTGACTCAGATCAGAATCTTCAGAGTCATCCTCGACTCCTTTCTTCCTCTCACATCCCACATACAACCTGTCAGAAAATCCTGTTTATTCTACCTACAAATGTATCGTGAATTCAACTATAGCTTACCACTTCCATTGCTACTACCCTAATTTGAGCCATTATCATTGCTTGAGGAGACTTACATCAAACACTGTATTTAGTTGCAACCCACTGCCACCAGCACTCCTAATCTCCTTTACTCTGCTCTGTTTTTTACCTTTTATCCATAGCATTTATCACCTTCTAATATACTGTATAATTTCCTTATTTATTCTGATTGTTGTCTGTCTGCCTCTGGTACCATGCAAATGCCTAGGACAGTGCCTGCTATATAGTATGCATATATACAGTATATAACTGGTGTATGAATTACCATTGTAAAGATGAAGAAACAGAGGCTTAGAGGAATTAAGTGATTTGTCAGGGTCATACAGTTAGTAAGTACTGAAGCCATCCTAAGACAGTACTTAACTGAGTCCCAGGCAAGAAACACTAATGTTAGGCGAGTTTCTGCGTTACTGCTCTAGGGCATCTGTTTTTCATTTTTTTTTTTTAAAGTAGACCTTGTCTGGATAGCAATGTCTGTAGAAAAGGGCTAATTTATAAAAATATGCTAGACTGTAGGCTAACATTTATTCTCTTATTCTTCTCTGTGCCTTCCAGTCATCTGATAAAATACCCTTGTTTTGAAATTTTTTCACCTTTCAGAAATTAATAAATTAATGTTATATTCCACCCCCCCCCCTTTTTTTTTTGTAGCTCTTAAGAAGCCAAGCTGAGCATCTCTTTGGAGCTTCCTCATAAGTTAATCCATATATCCTCTTATACTGCTTATAAACCAAACCAAACCCATTGCTGTTGAACCGATTCTGACTCATAGCAACCGTATAGGACAGAGTAGAACTGCCCCTTAGGGTTTCCAAGGAGCAGCTGGTGAATTCAAACTGCCGACCTTGTAGTTAGCAGCCAAACTCTTAACCACTGTGCCACAAGTACTATGCTACTTATACATGATATTAAATTATTTCACAAGAGCAAATGGGATTTTTATTTTTGTATCATCATTCACAAATATGAGATGAACACTTTATGAGGCCTCTGTGATAGGGCAGGAGAAATAAAGAGGCATCCAGAAGCTCCTGGTCTGTTAGGGGAAATGAGGTATGTATTAGTTAAGATATTGGTTTAGCTGCTTTATCAGAGACTAAATAACAGTGGCTTAAACAAGATGGAAGTTCTCTCTTCTCCTCTCATCCTGGCAAGTAAGCAGTCAAGGGAGAGGTCATCTGGGACCCAATTCCTTCCATATTGTTGTTCCACCATCCCCTTCTATGTTGTTTTCATCCAGATTCATCCAGATGGTAAAACTTGGCTCATACCTCCACATACACATTCTAGGTCCTGGAAAGGGGGAAGGAGAGAAAAGAGGGCAAGTGACCTCCTTTTAAAGTTATAATCCAAAAGTTGTACATCTCACTTCTTACTCATATTCTGTTGGCCAGAACTTAGCCATATGGCAATACTTAAGACAAGCCAGGCAATGTAGTCTGAAGGGCAACCACATGCTCAGATCAAGGGATTATATTACTAAAAGGAAGAAGGGGAGATTAACAATTAGTGGACAAAGAAAAATCCCTACTTGGCAGTATATGTAAATATCTCTGTCTCCAACTAAATAATAAAGCTTTAAAGGGCAGGGTTGCGTCTTACACTCCCAGCACCTTGCACATTATAAGTACTTAAAATATGTTTATTGATTAGGTGATTTGGTTAATGCAGTTTCATCCTAGAGATCTTGTAGAGAGTTTTTATTGTAATGCCAAAAACAAACACTGCTCAATCCCACAGCAGATACTGCAGAGAAGTAAATGTCAAAGGGTAGCATAGTGATAGATGGGTTCTCTGTACACTTACACGCCTCTGCATTCTAAGCTAGAGAGGCCACCTGTAGTGAACAGATGCAGAAGATAGACTCTGATTTAATGGCTTTGTGTTCCAGCCGATTGGCTTCCTCATTAATGCACCCAGAGATTAAGCTACTTGCTCTAGCAAATTTGCTGACCTAATTTCGAGAACTAAAAGCCAGAGCTAAATGTGGTTTCATGGCATACCACATTCCTTTCTTAATTCATCATGCTTCATGGGAACCAGGATCTCAGGCTTCCCCTCCCCCAGGTAGCTGTTAAGCTGGTAGGATTGTTCTCTCTAGTCCATAAGGAAATGAAAACGGATCTTGCTGGAGGAAGCAAATAGAGCACCAGTAGAGCGTCCTTTCCCTTGAATCTGAGCGTCTGTTCTATCTTTTCACAGCTCCCATGAGGAAAGGGACAGAACATAAGTTTTGAGCTGTAAAGGAAAACCCCATTCATTTGTACTCTGCTAACTGAAAATTTATGATCATTTGACCTGAGTTGGCCCTGGGTTTATATCTATGATGCCTTTGAAGAAAGGCTAAACTGGGTAAATAAATATGGATTGTAAACAAGCATGTAAAGGGTGATGTTTATCATATTTGTGGGAGCAAACCTACATGAACTATTTTAATTTCAACATCTACTGCTAATGTGAAATGAAATACAGATTCACTAACAGAGGGAGCAGCCATAGCTCAGTTTGAAAATGTATGGTTAATGGAATGTTAGTTGCTCTATGGGCTTAAAAGAAACAGACTATGCTCTATGATCCTGGAATTTCACTAATGTGCACTGCCCTTCGTCCATGTATCTGAATTAACAAGCAGTTGGCTGCGTCTGGTTAAGATACCCAGACACTCTCCGGCAACCTCAGACTTTCCTAATCCAGATGTCAGGTTGCATTTATTTTAGGGTGAATGGAGACCCCTTTCGCTTCATGTTGTCTTCTGTCCTTCCCAGAATATTCAGCAGTACGGCCTTTGGCCAATCATTTTCCTCTTCCTAATGTGGAATGCTCTGAGTGGCTTCATGGAAAGGCTACTGCTCTTCTGGGCCCCCAGCTGTCTCTTGTTTTCAGCTGCTTAAGAGTCTGCTGGCCTGGAGGTGAAGCCGCAGAGTGATAAGCATTGTAAAAATAAAGCCCGTTGCTAGCCAGGCCAGCCAAGCAGTGTGGGAGGGGTGGAAAATCTGGGTGATGTGTTCTTGGCATGACAAATTGTTAATATCTGAGGCGTTCCACTGGGAGAAAGGGGGTGAGATGTTCTCTAACCAGGCCTAATCTGTGTATTATCAGTTGATAGCTCTTAGAGAATCATGTCAGAACCAGACTAATGGGACTGAAGCCATGACCTTGGGTCAGCTGTATTACTGGCCACCATCTTGACTGACACCATGGAGTCTGGTGTGGTCTTGGAAACCTCAGTATCAGAATGAGGAGTGCTTGCTCTTCATGGAGCTACTAAGGGAGAGTCAGTGTTGGATATTGTTTAATCAGGGATCAGCTGCCCTTGGGGAATCTCTGGGTAGTGCAGTGGCTAATGGACTTAGCTGCTAACCAGAAGGTTGGCAGTTGGGGTCCACCAGAAAATTTCAGAAGAAAGGCCTGGTGATCTACTTCAAAAAAATCAGCCATTGAAAACCCTGTGGAACATAGTTCAACCGTGACACACATGGGGTCACCATGAGTTGGAATTAACTCCACAACAACTGGTAGCCCTTGGGAATTGTGACTGGTCAATTGAAACTTTGGTGATTTTTCTGGTCTTCGTTGGGGATGTATATCTAGCTTTATAGTTCACTGCACTCCGCCCTCTATAACTCTGTCATAGATGAATTAAAATAAGAGTAGAAAAGAATGCATTGCTCTCCCAGCCCTGAGAGCAGGCAGATCCATGGTACGCTCTCAAGCTCTACCTTGAATTTGGTCTTTGCAGAAAAAAGTGTCATTTTTTTCATTTAGTGTTTGAAAGTTTCCCCTGACTGTGTACAACGAGGTTAAAGGCAAATTCCTATCTGTTTCTCTTTCACTGTCTTTCTCTTCCTCCTCCTCCTCCTCTTTCCCTCAGTTTCCTTGTCTTTAAGGATACTGCCAATCCTTCTGGCATGTTGCCTAGGCTTGAGGAGAGAGAATCTTTGTAAAAATTTCTCCTAGCCATTGGCATGGAAGTACTATATAAATCAGCAAGACACTTTGTTGTAAAACTTTCTCATCATCAACATTCACTACTGTTTCATTTTATGAATGCTCCTTTGTCTTCTGAAAAGCGTTTCAGATTAAGCAATGCTGTTATTGAAAATATGGGAGATTACTGTTTATATGCTTAGCTGTTTGAATTGCAGATGGTTGCCCTGAATATTACAATGCCAGGTTTCCATAAGTGAGTTAAAATGTTAATTTATGAAGTAAGCTGGAGATGGAAGTGGAGATTCACCTTCCCTATTATCTAATTGAGCCATTGGATTTGTACTTTCTAGGTAAATAAGCTCTGTGATCTACATGTGGCTCAACTATCAGATTCAATTTGGAATTGCGTTTTTCCCTATTATTGAGGACATAGATTCAAATTCAGTTACAGGAAAAAAAAACTAAACAAAACCATGAAATATTCAGACTATGCTGGGCACTGGAAATACACAGATATGTAAGAACCAGCCCTGCTATTGAAGGGTTCATAATCCTGCGAGGGAACTCTCATCTGTAACAGAACCTGTACTGTAATGTGGCGAGCGCCATAATAGAGGTACATGCACAGAGCCAGAAACATGTTGGTGGAGGTGGGGTGGAGAGTAGGGGAGTGAAAAAGGATTGGGGTTGGGGGCTACAGGGGAGGAGCACATGGTAGGTAAGAGCACTAGATCTTTAGAGGCAGATATATGGGTTTAAATCCTAGGTGTCCCATTTATTAACTGCGCGACCTGAACAAGTTACTCAATGAATTAGTACCTAATTTTTATTATTATTGGGATTAAAAGAAATACTAGAATGTTACATAATGTGCTCAAGGCAGTGTTTGACAGCTGTAACATGCTCCTACTCCTTCTTCTTATTCTTTGGAGAAAAAGTCACTGGGGCTAGTGATTGAAACCCCTCTCTGAGCATGCTTAATAACTGATAATCTGTAATTGGAGGGCAAGCAGTCAATTTAGGCTTTACTTGATGGGAGTCTGGGCAGTATGAGTAAGGGGAGTGGAGGCTGAGAAGTCAGGAGGCGTCAACATGTGGAGCAGGAAATGTTCAGAAGAGCGTGCCCCTCTCTGTGGTTAAAGCAGGAGTGTCTGAGGGGAGGGTCAAGGATGACTTTAGAAAAGGCAGATTGGGGCCAGTTTGTGAAGCAATTAGTAATGTCAGCATGAAGGATTAGACTTGGCATTAAAGCCAGTGGGGAGTTGTTGGTGTTTGGGAGCAAAAAAGTGGCATAGATAGATGTTCTTCTAGAGAACAGCCCCTCCGATAGCTGTGTGGGGAATGGTCTAGAGGCAAGACTAGATCAGTTAGGAAATGAGCACACTAATGCCAGAAGAAACTATTTTCACATTCACTACACCAGTCACTGTTGAAAGCCTACTGTGACTGGCACATTGCCAAGTACAAATGAAGGCAGAGCCTAGTCAAGGATAATAATCGTAAGGATAGAGAAAGGGGGACAATACAATAATTTGTTTCTGAGGTACAATTGATAAAATTTGGTGACCATCTGGAAGTGGGAGCTAATGAAGATGGACAAATGAAAAATCGTTTCACAGAAAAATGAGATTTTTTTGGAACACTGAAGTTCAAAATACCTTGTTGGAGCTAGGAAGGAGAGACAGCCATTTTTCTTCTTGTCCTTCTCCTCCCCCTCCTTTTTCTTATTCTTTGGGGAAAAAAATCATTGAAACCATTGATTGAAACCCCTCTCTGAGCAGTCAGTCTAGAAGCTCTTTGAGTTAGGTCATGCTCTGTATTAGCTTCTGGAGAGAATATGAGAATTGCATGAATTGTGAGCAAATAATGAACAGTGTTGGCCAATATTCTCAGGGTTCCCCATGGAATCTTAAATGTTTAACTGACTTCTTTTTAAAAGAGAGACTAGCACTTGACTTTGAAATATTGTTTTCATGTTGAAGTGGAAATGTTGTGAGAGGCAATATTAAATAATGGAAAATATGAGGTTATTTGATGAGAGGTTGAGGATGGGATCTGAAGGTCATCTTAGGTAAACAGTCAGAGTGAGTGGCGGTGTGTAAATATCGACATGAGACCCAGGAGGAAGCAGGAGAGAAAAAGAAAAGAGATTACAGCATGGGATGGTTTTTGCTTATTGTCAAAATGTTGTTCGTAAAGAAATAATAAACTGTTAGAGAAAACAGAGAAATATGAGACTAAGGAGAAAGCTGCTATTGTCTTTGTGTTAATCCTTTCAAAAGTTATCAGGAACACCCTTGTTGGAAAGATGGCACAGATACCATGGCGTATTTATTGCCAGAGGTGAATAAGAGTCAATACCTTTATGTATTGCATCATAGAGATTCTGATAGGATAAATTTAGTAATAATGAAACAAAATGCACTATGATTCTTGAGGTCTCTTTCCAGCCAGATGTGCCTTTATAAAACAGCTTCTCTGATAGCTGTATGGGGAATGGTCTGGAGGCAAGGAAATCTCATCCAGCCAGATTCTCCTGTCAGATGCATATGTAACGAGTGAGAACTACTCCACAAACTGGGATACATATGAAGCCACATCCTGTTAATTTTTAGTTAATTCATTGGAACTCCCATACATCCTGTTACCAGGCATCATCTCTCTCTTGAGCTGACCCCTCTTAATTGTTCAAGAATCTCCAGGGTTCATTCAGTCCAAAGATGTTCCCTGACTTCCACTTGCTGAAGACTTATTGGTCTACCCTGCACTTGCCTCACCACAACACAGTGGTGATGTTGAACACTGCCCCCCCGCCCCACAGTCTGACAGCTACTACGTGCCCATTGCTGCAGGGAATCCTAGATGGCCTTGCTCTCCACTCAAGTCAAGAAGATGGTCTAACCAAGAGAATTTACCTATATGGCCACTGTCAGGGACACAGGCCAAGGGTGCTGAGTCAAGAACTCTTAAACATCTGCTGCCTCATGGCATCTTTTTCTTAGGTCCATTACCCAAAAAGTAGATCACCGTTTCAATTAAATCTTCAAAATAGAGGGTCTTGATATACTCCTCTTTGCAGACACTGGGGACAGCTAGCTCGACATTTACGCTGATTAATGATCAGTCTTCTGATAAGCCCAAGATGATTTTCTACATTTATCTTGAGAAAAAAAAAAAGGAAAAAGCAAAAATTCAATCTCTGGTAAGGAATTTCAGTTTTTTTTATAGTGTATTCAGGAGCTGTTTTAGTTCTTCTCCCCACCTCACTCATGACTCCAGAACTCGGGGTGGTTCAGGCTGAGCTTCAGGCCAGTATTTAACTTGTTGGGAATCTGTTGTGGCCACCACAAAATCTTTTCACTGGTAAGAGTACTCTGGTTTACCATGTGGCCCCTCATTCCCAATACATGTATATTCACGCATAACCTAAAGGCCAAAAGGTAAGTGGTTGACCATGAAAGATTTGCTTTTTTCTATTTTGCTGTTTGCAAAGGGGTGTTGATCTTTGTTGAAAAGATCTTCAGCCAAGAATAGCAGCAAGACATCATCAGCACATTACCATGTATTTCCCTGGCTTTTCAGAACCTATTACCCCATTTCTGGTAGCAGAGGATGTGAAACGTGTGCTGGAAAGAGCCTGCTGGAAGGGAAAACACTGAGACAAAGGAGAAGGGATTTTGAGACAAAGGAGAAGGTGGGTAGGATGGTGGAGGAAAAAGGTGATGAGGTGCAGTGGGCATAGTACAGAAAAGCTTACTGTGCTTCCGTGATGGGTATGAACCCTGGTGGCTGTTTGATCCATCTTTATCCAAGGACAAATGTGCTGGGTACAGTTGACAGAGCAGTAGTAAACTGAGCTCTTGTTTGTCATGATTAAACTGGCCATATAATTTATTGTGCAAAGAGGAATATTTTTGAGTGTAAAAAAGGAACATTCTTAATAATAAAGCCAGGATAACAGATATAAATGAGGAATGTTCAAAGCAAATCAGGACATATGGTCACCCTTAGCCATGATAGATCTACATTTTGAAGGTACTTTATCTTATAATCTAGATTTTACCTCTGAACAATACATTATCCTGATTGCTGTGAGAGATACAAAACAAAACAAAACTGTGCTACTTCAAGAGGCTGACAATCTGGTCATGGAGGAAAGACTCATACACAAATAAATGATAACTATAGGATGTTGTAGGAAGGGCACTAGCCTTGGAGTCTGAAGACCTCTGTCAAGTCCTAGATCTGCCTTTACTGGGTGACCTTGTGCAAAGTACTTAATCTCTCTGAGCATCCATTTATTTTGGTTAATTGATTAATTGATTAGTTGGTTCATGCAATAAACATATGAGCTTGCATTGTGCCATAGTGGTCATGGTGGTAAAGAACATAACCTTTAGACAGAGACCTACCTGGTTCAAGTTACAGCTCTGTCACTAACTTTGAGACCTTGAACTAGTAATCTAACCCCTCTGAGCTTCAGTTTCCTTATCAATTGAATGGTGATAATAATACCTAATTCACAGAGCTGTTGTAAGCTATTATAAAATGAGGAAGTAAAGTGAGGTTTTGTATACAAAACATTTAACAGTTTCTGGTACATAGAAAAAGCTCCAGAACTGGTAACTATTGTTATTATTCCAGATACTCTACTAATTGCTGGACATGCAAATAAGAATTGGGGCGAGGGATATTATGGAGGTGAAACAAGACTGTAGTGTCTACTCTAAACACCTTCTAAAGCTGTTAGGATGATCCATCAAGGACATTGGGTGGCAAAGCTTTGTATGCTGTAATACACTGAACAAAGGAAAGACATCACACTTATTACCAGTGGTTTGAGCATTGTCAAGATTCTTCCCTCTTCCCTGTATCTGTTAGGATGCTGTCAGCAGCAACTAAGAGATAACTCAACCCCCAAAGTCTTAAATTATAAAAATATACATTATCTCACAAAACAAGAGTTCCAGAGATGAAATGTTTCCAGGGTTGGCTAATGTAGTGATTTAATGATGCTATTAAGAGTCCATCCCCCATGTGTCTGTCAGTTTGTTGTACTGTGGGGGCTTGTGTGTTGCTGTGATGCTGGAACTATGCCACCGGTATTCAGATACCAGCAGGGTCACCCATGGAGGACAGGTTTCAGCTGAGCTTCCAGACTAAGGCAGACTAGGAAGAAGGACCTGGCAGTCTACTTCTGAAAAAACTGGCCAGTGAAAACCTTATGAATAGCAGTGGAACATTGTCTGATATAGTGCTGGAAGATGAGCCCCCCAGGTTGGAAGGCACTCAGAAGATGACTGGGAAAGAGCTGCCTCCTCAAAGTAGGGTCAACCTCAATGACGTGGATGGAGTAAAGCTTTTGGGACCTTCATTTGCTGATGTGGCACGACTCAAAATGAGAAGAAACAGCTGCAAACATCCATTAATAATTGGAACCTGGAATGTACGAAGTATGAATCTAGGAAAATTGGAAATCATCAAAAATGAAATGGAACGCATAAACATCAATATCCTAGGCATTAGTGAGCTGAAATGGACTGGTATTGGCCATTTTGAATCGGACAATCATATGGTCTACTATGCTGGGAATGACAACTCGAAGAGGAATGGTGTTGCATTCTTCATCAAAAAGAACGTTTCAAGATCTATCCTGAAGTACAATGCTGTCAGTGATAGGACAATATCTATACGCCTACAAGGAAGACCAGTTAATGTGACTATTATTCAAATTTACGCACCAATGGCTAGGGCCAAAGATGAAGAAATAGAAGATTTTTATTGCTGCTGCAGTCTGAAATTGATCGAACATGCAATCAAGATGCATTGATAATTACTGGTGATTAGAATGCGAAAGTTGGAAACAAAGAAGAAGGATCAGTGGTTGGAAAATATGGCCTTGGTGACAGAAACAATGCCGAAGATTGAATGATAGAATTTTGCAAGACCAATGACGTCTTCATTGCAAATACCTTCTTTCACCAACATAAACAGCGACTATACACACAGACCTCGCCAGATGGAACACGCAGAAATCAAATTGACTACATCTGTGGAAAGAGGCGATGGAAAATCTCAATATCATCAGTCAGAACAAGGCCAAGGGCCGACTGTGGAACAGACCATCAATTGCTCATATGCAAGTTCAAGTTGAAATTGAAGAAAATCAGAGCAAGTCCACGAGAGCCAAAATATGACCTTGAGTATATCTCACCTGAATTTAGAGACCATCTCAAGAATAGATTTGATGCATTGAACACTAGTGACCGAAGACCAGATGAGTTGTGGAATGATATCAAGGACATCATCCATGAAGAAAGCAAGAGGTCACTGAAAAGACAGGAAAGAAAAGACCAAGGTGGATGTCAGAGGAGACTCTGAAACTTGCTCTTGAGTGTCGAGCAGCTAAAGCAAAAGGAAGAACTGATGAAGTAAAAGAACTAAACAGAAGATTTCAAAGGGTGGCTCGAGAAGACAAAGTAAATTATTATAATGACATATGCAAAGGGCTGGAGATGGAAACCAAAAGGGAAGAACATGCTCAGTGTTTCTCAAGCTGAAAGAATTGAAGAAAAAATTCAAGCCTCGAGTTGCAATAGTGAAGGATTCCATGGGAAAAATATTAAATGATGCAGGAAGCCTCAAAAGAAGATGGAAGGAATACACAGATTCATTATACCAAAAAGAATTAGTCGACATTCAACCATTTCAAGAGGTGGCATATGATCAGGAACTGATGGTACTGAAGGAAGAAGTCCAAGCTGCTCTGAAGACATTGGCGAAAAACAAGGCTTCGGGAATCGATGGAATATTAATTGAGATGTTTCAACAAACAGAAGCAGCGCTAGAGGTGCTCACTCATCTATGCCAAGAAATATGGAAGACAGCTTCCCGGCCAACTGATTGGAAGAGATCCATATTTATGCCTATTCCCAAGAAAGGTGATCCAACTGAATGTGGAAATTATAGAACAATATCATTAATATCACACGCAAGCAAAATTCTGCTGAAGATCATTCAAAAATGGCTGCAGCAGTATATCAATTCAGGCCGGTTTCAGAAGAGGACATGAAACCAGGGATATCATTGCTGATGTCAGATGGATCCTGGCTGAAAGCAGAGAATACCGGAAGAATGTTTACCTTTGTTTTATTGATTATGCAAAGGCATTTGACTGTGTAGATCATAACAAACAATGGATAACACCGCGAAGAATGGGAATTCCAGAACACTTAATTGTGCTCACGAGGAACCTTTACATAGATCAAGAGGCAGTTGTTTGGACAGAACAAGGGGATACTGATTGGTTTAAAGTCAGGAAAGGTGTGCATCAAGGTTGTATTCTTTCACCATACCTATTTAATCTGTATGCTGAACAAATAATACGAGAAGCTGGACGATATGAAGAAGAAAGGGGCATCAAGATTGGAGGAAGACTCATTAACAACCTGCGTTATGCAGATGACACAACCTTGCTTGATGAAAGTGAAGAGGACTTGAAGCACTTACTAATGGAGATCAAAGACCACAGCCTTCAGTATGGATTACACCTCAACATAAAGAAAACAAAAATCCTCACAACTGGACCAATGAGCAACATCATGACAAACGGAGAAAAGATTGAAGTTGTCAAGGATTTCATTTTACTTGGATCCACAATCAACAGCCATGGAAGCAGCAGTCAAGAAATCAAAAGACACATTGCACTGGGCAAATCTGCTGCAAAGGACCTCTTCAAAGTGTTGAAGAGCAAAGATGCCACCCTGAAGACTAAGGTGTGCCTGACCCAAGCCATGGTATTTTTAATTGCATCATATGCATATGAAAGCTGGACAATGAATAAGGAAGACCGAAGAAGAGTTGACGCCCTTGAATTGTGGTATTGGCAAAGAATATTGAACGTACCGTGGACTGCCAAAAGAACGAACAAATCTGTCTTAGAGGAAGTACAACCAGAATGCTCCTTAGAAGCAAGGATGGCGAGACTGCATCTTACATACTTTGGACATGTTGTCAGGAGGGATCAGTCCCTAGAGCAGGACATCATGCTTGGCAGAGTACAGGGTCAGCGGAAAAGAGGAAGACCCTCAACGAGGTGGATTGACACAGCGGCTGCAACAATGAGCTCAAGCATAACAACTATTGTGAGGATGGCGCAGGACCAGGCAGTGTTTCATTCTGTTGTTTATTGGGTCGCTATGAGTCGGAACCAACTTGATAGCAGCTAACAACAGCAACAACATTAAGAGTCCATATCTCACTCTGCCATTCCCAGGTATTTGTTGACTCACCTCAGGGTGACATCAGCCTACAGTGTTTCCAGGCATTACACCCTTACCATGTCAATGTCTAGAGGCAGAAAGAGGTTATCTTTTTTTTTTTTTTTTAATCTAAGAAACCCTTCTCAGAAGCAACCCTTCCCTACTTGCAGACTTCCCTGTAAATCTCATTGGCCAATATTAGATCCCATGTCCCTTGCTAAACCCAATTACTGGTAAGATAAAATTCATTTAGTTGGCTTACACTTATCAAGATCCATCCTTTTGGGGCTGGGGATCCTTCATCTTCCTTAGAAACATGCCCTCGAAGAAGGGGGAGAACATCTAAACAAAATCAAGTTTCTGTTAACAGAAAGGAGTAGGACATGGTTGCTGGGTCACCACCAAAAGTGTTTTCTACAGTCTTTGCATTTCTAGGCAGTCACTATGTTCTCCTAAATCTGCCTTAAAATATCATTTAAATCTACCCTGGTCTCTGTTCAGGTTCTTAACATATCCTGCCTAGACTCTTAGTTTCTTTTCCCTGGCCTAATCCCAAGTACTCACTGTTTCACTAAGCTGCCACTCAGCTCTTCATATGATGCAAGACTGATTATACTCTTTCCTAACTTAAAGTTTTTCAAGACTCAATTTGTATACAACCACCTCGTTGAAGATACTCCCAGATGTTTTATTTATACCTCTTCAATAGCCCTGATGAGGGAGAGCCTTGCATTAGAGTTACTTGTATAGGTTTTCTGTGTCTCCCAATATCTTTTCCGTCCAATATGGTAGCGTTGGCCACATGTGTCTACTGAGCACTTGAAATTTAGCTTGACCAGAATGAGATGTCTTATAAGTATGAAATATTTTTTGAATTTCAAAGATTTCGAACAACAACAAAAAGGAATGTAAAATATTTCATTAATTTTATATTGATTACATGTTGAAATGATAATGCTTTAGATAAATTTTGGTTAAAAAAATATATTATTAAAATTAATTTCACCTCTTTCTTTTCAATTTTTTAATGTGGCCACTAAAGCCACTTGCCATTGAGTTGATTCTGACTCATGGTGACCTCATGTGTGTCAGAGTAGAACTGTGCTCTAAAGGATTTTCAATGGCTGATTCTTTGGAAGTAGATCTCTAGGCCTTTCTTCCAAGGCACTTCTGGGTGGACTTGAACCTTCAACCTTTCAGTTAGCAGCCAAGCATGTTAACTGCATCACCCAGGAACTCCCAAGTGACCAATAGAACATTTAAAATTATGTACATGCTCACATTTGTAACTCACATTCTATTTCTGGGAAGTAGATTGTTAAATTCTGAAGAGTCGGAGCTGCATCTTATTTATCCATTAATCATGAAGTCAGCTTCCTGTCCTCACCTCATGGTTCATTGGAGTAGGAACCGCATCAAAATGCTTTACTCTTTTAAAATAAATTCTAAGAAAAATATATTTGAAAGAACACAGGAACATTTTATGTTTTTTGTCTTCTGCTTCTGAATTTTTAATACACGGGTATCTTTTCTGTATTCTAACTAGTCCAAAGCTTCTTTGTAAATTTGACAGGTTTGGGATTAATTCTTTGTTACGGTTACTTCAAGGCACTATGTTGTTATGCAATGATCCCAATAGAAAGAAAAGAGAAACTAGAATTTAAAGATTTTGTTTAAATTTGCTTGTCTCTGTTAGTTTTCATTCTGGCTGCTTAGACATTCCTTAACAAATTATATTTTAGAGGTGGTGGTGTCTCCATGACTACAATCTCCAGAATATTTTAGTTATTTTTATAATCGTTATTAGAAATAAAGAAGCAAATGTAAATTATGCTATTTCTATTCAATTCTGCTGAATTATAGCTGGTACTTGCATTTTTTTGATGGATGAATTATAAAAATATATATACTTTTTTTTTTTTTTTTTTTTTACTGTTTACTGTATTCCTAGCAAGGATTATTTAGAAGACCAAGAAAATTAAAAATCTTTTGGAGCCCTGGTGGTGCAGGGGTTAACTGTTTGGCTGCTAACCAAAACGTTGCCAGTTCGAATCCACCAGCTGCTCCTTGGAAACCCTTATAGGGCAGTTCTACTCTGTCCTGTAGTATCACTATGAGTCAAAATCAATTCAACGGCAATGGGTAGAAAACATTTATGAGAAAATCTGCTTATAACTGCATAATGAAGTTAAAAATACATATTTTTATATTTAATAAGCAGAAACAGGGGATTAAGTTTTATAGTTACATTAGCCAAAAACATGTCATTGGTTAGGAGAAAAGTTCTTTTTCAGAAATGTTTGGAGAATCTATAGTTCTAATTTAGAAATAAATAGACCATAAATCATGTACTGAAGAATTGTTGTTGTTAGTTGCCATTGGGTAGGCTCCAACTCATGGAGACCCCACGTGCAACACAACAAAATGTTGCGTGGTCCTGTGCCATCTTAATGATCATTTGGCATATTTGAGTCTATTCTTGTGGCCACTGTGTCAGTCCATCTAACTGAAGGTTTCTCTTGCTTTTGGCAACCTGGAGGCCTCATCTTCTAGCACTGTATTGGACAATGTTCTGTTCTGATCTGTAGGTTTTTCATTGGCTAATTTTTGGAAGTAGATTGCCCGGCCTTTCTCCTACTCTGTCTTAGTCTGAAAACTCCCCTGAAACCTGTCCACCATGGGTAACCCTGCTGATATTTGAAATACCAGTTGCATAGTTTCCAACATCATACAACACATAAAAAAAAAAAAATTTTTTTTTTTTTTTTTTGCACACATAAGCCACCATAATACAGACAGGTGGTGGGCGCCGAAGAATATAGCAGGATTATTTGGCCACTGTCTGGTTAAAAAGGTGTCCTGGTGACGCAGTGGTTAAGGACTTGGCTGCTAACTGAAAGGTCAGTGGTTCAAATCCAGCAGCTGCTCCGTGGGGGAAAAATGTGTCAGTCTGCTTCCATAAAAGATATGCAGCCTTGGAAATCCTATGGAGCTGTTCTACTCTGTCCTATAGTGTCGCTATGAGTCTAAATCAACTCGACGGCAATGAGTTTATGTTTGGATCTGGTCAAAGGGTCCCGACAACCTTTGAAAGCAGAATCTTGTCCAGCCCTTCCCTGCCTCAGGGGCATGATGTCTCCCTAAATGAACAGAGACAATCACATCAATTATTTTTTTCAGTGGGACTGCTTCAGTAAGTTCTGTTTGCTTGGTCTTGTGAAAGAAAAGCGTTGTTTCCTTTGGCTTTGATCTTCTCCCAATCACTTGATGACATGTGGATGCGGGGAAGCTAGGGTGAATTCTGGACCCTCCCCTTCTGTAGAGTTGGTATCCCTGGACTGCTGCCTGGCTTTCAACAGAGCATGCAAACCTGTAATGACGCTCTGGTCATTTCTGCATTTGGATCTGTTTGTGATGAAAAAGAGAAATCCAGATATTATCACCCTAAAAAGTGTGATTTTCTTGCTGGCAAAGAGAGCTCACTGTGCAGAAAGCATGTCATTAAGTAGGGACCTCTTTGCAGTCCCTATTTCCCAGGGCCAAGTGCAGACACCTCCCAGGAGAGGCAGCCCTGCCTCATGGCCCGGAAGCAGATGAGATATGACAGCATCTGGGCAGGAAGGACTTCTGAGGGTCCATCCAAAAGGTCCAGCCCGGGAATTGTCTGGTTGCTGTTGCAGGGAGAAAAGGGAATTTTTGAAAGGAGGGTGGAAGTATCCCTGTGTTTAGAATTGAAATTACTTGGAGGAGGATTGAGTATACCCTTTTTTAGGAGAATGGTGTCAGCAGATGTTGTAGTCAGAGACCTAGAAAGATCCAAATCCTGCTCTGCCAATCTTCTCTTCTCTCCTTAGGGTTTCCCTGAGAGCTATAAATAGAGAGGCCTTGGGAAATCAACACACCTCTTTATTATTAGCAGAGACAGTGCCTGACAACCAGGGCCAGCCTCTCTGATAATCAGGTTGGAGCAGATGGTTTAGTCTCAAGGCCCTCTTGAGGCCTGTTGCACCCTCTCAATTCAATGCCATGTTACCATCATTCAGTTGCTAAGCCAGAAGGCATAGGGTCACTGTACCATGTGAAAGCAGAAGGGCTGAGAGGAAAGTTGTCAGAGATTTCTTCTTATCTCTAGAGCCAGGTGAAAGTGAGAAGCAGAAGAAATGTATGTGACTTTAGCAAACTGTAGCTCTTGCTTCTGGTAAATAAGAGCCTGGAAACTCACCCAGTGACATCAGTCCCTGTCAGGGAATGACCTGAATAAAAACAAAAGTTCTCTTTCCTCTATATATGTATAGGCACCGAGCTAAGTGTTTTATGTACATTTGATTATAACAACCATATATACTGTGCACCATTTCTTATCCTGATCTTGCAGGTAAGAATACTGAGGCTCTGAGTGTAAGTAACTAGCTTCCCGTACACTTGAGCAGCAGAGCAAGATTTGCACCACAAATTGTTACAGACCATGATCAGTAATTAACGTTTGTTCCATAATATGCCTTTTGTCAGGCTAGATCCCAGAAAAAGCTTCCTAAGGTCACAGAACATCTGCCTCAGTCAGTCCTCTTTCTAACGTTGTTCAGTGGGTAGAATGGGAATTTTATGATAGGTCAGTTCCAGTAATAGCTTTTGGTTCTTTTGGGAAGCATTTTCTGACCACAGAAGCCATCCATTGTGCAGAGTCTAAATGGGGCTTAATTTAGGAGCAACTGAAGTAATTATAACATGAAAATTGCTTTAAAAGAAAAATACAAATGGCCTTATATTAGGGTAATGTAATTATTTTTAAGGGCTTCTCTCTAATCAACAATCGAAGTCTGGTTAGAAATTAGTGTTAGAGAGCAAATCAGAGGCTTGGAAAAGTTTTACTGAAGGGATTTTACAAAACACACAAGGTTAAAACCACATACCTGACAAGATGCTGCTACACAATGACGTTAATGCTCAGCGTACAGAACACACACACACATGCACATGTGTTCATGTTTGCACACACTCACAGGGTGAGAGAAGCAACAAAGTCTACACACATTACACGATGATTATACTATGGCGCCAACAAATATCACACGCTCCCTGGTCTGGGGAAGCCTAACCACTTCTCTGACCTCCGTGGTTTTATGGTTGTATCAGCACGGAGACTGCATAATGTATGGTTAAGAATGTGAGTTCTAGAGCTATCCCTCTAGATTTTAATCCTGGCTTTACCACCACTCTGTGTGACCTTCGGTAGATCATCTAACTTCTCTGTGCTTCAGTTTCTTCATCTACGAATGGAGATAATGTTATAACCTGCTTTAGAGGGTTGTTATGAGGATTAAATGAGTTAGTTTTGAAAAGTAGCTAACTGGTTCATCCAAAAAAAAAAAAAACCCAAACTCATTGCTGTTGAGTTGATTCCAACTCACAGCAACCCTATAGGACAGAGTGGAACTGCCCCATAGAGTTTCCAAGGAGCGCCTGGTGGATTTGAACTGGCGACCTTTTGGTTGGTAGCCATAGCTCTTAACCACTACACCACCAGGGTTTTCAAATGGTTCATATATAGCACACACACACACACACACACACACACACACACGCACGTTTCATAGGGAGTGCTATACAGGAATAAAGTGGTTAAAAAAAAAAATGTTGTAAGTAATGTAAATATCACAGCAACCAACTAGAGTCTGCCATAGTCGAATGGGAGGCAGTTGGGGAAAGGGTTTCTTTTGTTCTTTGTTCCTTTTTTTTTTTTTCAAACCTGGGCCTCATGTTCACAAAAGGCCACACATTCAGATGTTCTTCATTATCTCCACTTAGCTTTACATATCAGTGTACAGATTTATACTGACGGTATTGGTGAATAAAAACCAAAAAACAAACCCACTGCCGTCGAGTCAATTCCGACTCATAGCAACCCTATAGGACGGGGTAGAACTGCCCCATAGAGTTTCCAAGGAGCACCTGGCGGATTTGAACTGCCAACCTCTTGGTTAGCAGCTGTAGCACTTAACCACTCTGCCACCAGGGTTTCCTCATAAGCCACAGGGCCCGAAAAAACAGAAGTTGGCCAAGCGTCCCTTGCGCCCTGGGATGAAATTCATGCCTTTGGGATATTTTCTGAAATGTGCGCATCTTGCTTCAGCCAAGGAGGAAGGTCTGAGTTGATGGTGGCAAGTTGTTCAATCAGAGCTTTTCTCATGTGGTTACTAGTATATCATCATTTTCTCCATAGCTCAGCATGAAAAGGGCTCCTGGAAAATAGACCTAAGGAGGAGACCATCTGCAGGGATGTGTAATTGTGGTTGTTTCCATGGTGTCTCAGTTGGGATACTTCCAGGTGCGAGTTTCAAAAACTCCAACCCTGGCTCCCAATAGGGAAAATTTATTATTTCACACAACTGGAAGTTATGTAGAGCAGCCCAGTTGGTGACTCAATAATGTCAACAAGGATCTGTGTCTTTCTGTCTTCCTTTCCCCAGTCCTCAGTGTTGCTTCATCCTAAGACTTTGTGGTCACAGCAGAAATGTAGGATGGCATCTGTGGGATCTAGGCAGAGGTGGGTACTATTGAAAGAGTGGGTCTCAGGTGAGGAGAGACCCAGCACAATCCCTGTGATTAGAGGGAAAAGGGTCAGAAGCTGATGGTGTCATTCATGAGAGATCTCCTGTGAATCAGACTCTCGGATAAGCACTACTAATTTAAGGTCCAAAATGTAGCTCAGAACTGATTCATTCCACTGTTGTGCATGAAACCAGGACTGCTCCGACACCTGAGACTAAGTAGCTTTGGGAGCATCTGCAGACAGCACCCTTGACGGGGGCACTCTCAGCATTGGCTATACGCAGGCCCCTTTGAGCATTATTTGCAGGTTTGTGGATAAAACACATGGTATCTGAGGCCAGAGAGAAAATACTTGATGGACTGCATTGGAAAACTCAGTAATGGGTACATGGAAGGTCCCATAAATAACTGAAGGACATTCTGAGGGACTTCATTTCCTGGCTGGACATGTGGAGTCTTGGGCATTCATGGCCACTGTTTATGAAGCTGGACCACAGGTACACTAGAAACCCAAATTTTTAGTGCTGTTAGAAAACTGGTGGGAAACCAACTTGGAGAGATCCTTTGCCTGAAGTTGGTGAGACATTATTGCGCCCTTCTATGGTGGGCAGAATAATGGTGTCTTAGTTACCTAGTACTATTATAATGAAAATGCCATAAGTGGGTGGCTTGAAAGAATAGAAATTTATTATCTCACAGTTCTGGAGGCTAGAATTTTGAATTCAAGACATTGGCTCTAGGGGAAGGTCCTTCTTTGTCTCCTTTAGCTTCTAGCAGCTCCTAGAAATCCTTGATGTTACTGGACTTGTACATGCATCTTCCTCCTTCATCACATGGTGTCTGTCTTTCGCCTGTGGATGTCTCTCTCTCCATGTCTGTTTCCCATTTTATAAGACAGTACTCAGAAGGGATTAGGTTTAGGACCTAACCTACCCTGGTATGGCTTCATTAGCATAATGAAACAAAATCCCTATTTTACTCATGTCCTACAAAAATGGGGAACAAGAGGCAGTGAGGGCAAGATTTTTCATTTTGAAGAGGTGATATGAAAATTTACATACCAATCCTGTTCACATTCCATTGGTAAGAATTTAGTTACATGACCACACCTAGCTGCAAAGGAGCCTGGGAAATAAAGAGAAGTACTGCAATAGTCTCTACTGGGTGGCTACTGCCAAAACTCAGGGGGCTTTGCTAAAATGAGAAGGGTGAGAATGGTAATCTGCCACAATATGCCAAGGACAGATTAGTTCAAATTATTCTATTAGGATAGGTAATAGAGAACAATAACCTTGAGTAATAAAACCACCTATTTTGTGCCAGGCATTTTGTTAGGGAAGAGCTTTGTCTAACCCTTTGAGGTTGGTGTCAGTATTCTCATACGTAAAATGAGGAATCTGGAGCTCAGAGGTAAAGCAGAACTGAGATGCCAACCTAGGTCTATCCAAATAGACCATGCTCCCAACTGCCTCGCTATACTGCCTCCAACAGGTGAACACTCGTGAAATGAGGATGGCAGAACAAAGGTTGGGTGGAGAATTAGGGATTGGGCTCCTGTCCTTGGGAAACATCATGAGTACCCCAAATGGCGGGAGCTGAAAAAGGGAGAAAGGGGAACTCAGAGATGGAATGGCAGCCCAGGGACTGAGCCTCATTCTGTCTTTGATTCACGCCACCAACAAATTTATTCTCCTTGGAGAGTCATAGGAGGCATTTCTTCCAAGCCAGTGCCATGTGCTCTTTGGATTTCAGTGTTTTTCTACTTTCTTTCAGGGGCTAAGTGAGGGCACACACTCAGAATGACCTCTGTGATTTCCCATACAACACATTGGCCTGAAGGGATCTTTTCCCATTTACAGCTGTTGCTCTGAGTGTTGGTTGGGATCTTTGTTGGCCCCATTTGCAGTTCTCACCTAAGAAAATAGGAGCAGATATCACACAAAGCTTGGCATAAGATACAGTATCCAGAACTTTACTGTGTGCTTCATCCTCAGGGCATTTTTAAAATTCAAATATGATGTCATCTATCCTCATAAATTCATGAAGAGATTGGTTTATTGTCATCCTATTTCTTCTGATCTGTGATGAATGAAAACAGCCTCGGAATATGCAGTATCACACACAGCTCAGTGTTATTTGAGGGGTCTGAGGAATGAAGGGCAGGGAAGGTTCAAGAGAAAGCATCACTTTCTCTTTGTACTCACCTGTGCAACCTCATAGGCACTGGACTCTCCCCATTGGGACCATGAAGCCATCTTTATTTTCCTTAATAGGTTGGGGTATAGACAAAACTCATCATTCTGACTGTTCCTTAACCCAATTTCGTAGTGAAGAGCTCCTACCCTCATTGCATACGTTAAATACTTCATGTGCAATGTGTTATTGCCTTAACTAGATTATTCCTCGAATGTAAAGACCATATCTTTTATGAGAAGCAATAGTCTCTCTGGTTTACCAGCTGACCAGTCTCCCCTGCTAGTCCTCCATTCTATATAATTCTTTGCAACCACTGTAATGTCTAAACGTAGTAGTAGGCACACAGTGGAATCTTAGGAAATACTTATGAAATAATTGAAAGGGAAATGGGATCTTCTTGAGTGAAGACCTTACTACAGGCTTCTCCTGTGCACTATAGTCCATAGTTCACAATTTTATTCTAGGAGAGATATTCATTCTAACTTTTTAAATCCCATTATTTGATCAATTGGGGGTAAATTTAAACATTTAAAAATACACCCTTTAATGCATATTTAAAAATCTTTAATGAGGAAAGAAATGATCAGCTTATTTGTGATTTAAACTACAGACATACTACAGTTAAAATACAGTTTATTGGATTTTTATTCTTTGCTTTTAAATAAAAACAAATCCAACTCAGTTTTCATCACTGAGGTGTGTTAACTCCAGTACTTTTACTGTGCTTCTATGTTGTTTTATTATCACTGCCTATGGGTTTTTTTTTTATGTGAGTACAATCAAATTCTATATCTGTGCAATTTTCTTATAATGGAAAATGCTGCTGTTAAAGGAACAAACAGCCAACTTGGAGGACTGGAATGATGCTCTGCAACACTTTATACATTGCTGGGCATCATAATCCATTAATGAGGAGAAAGAGAACTACTGGCAAATTTATCTGTCATCAATCTTCCCCTGGACCAGGTAGGAGCTTCTCAGCACAGGGACCCGGGGTCCAAATGATTCCATTATTCAGATGGAATAGCTACATGTAGTAGAACACCCTTCCTTTATTGCTGTCCCTTCAATAAAATTATTTGGATGAATTTCAAATTTCCATTCCTTTTTTTTCTGTAATCATTTTTGTTGCAATACCATCTATAAAGTCCAAATTTTACTGTAGGAGTAAGCATATTCAAACCTTTGGATCATCAGTGAGAAAGATTTAGGTTGCCAATTCTAACCATTTATAATATATCGGTGCTTCCAAGTACACGTTGTTTGCCTGTTTCATAAATTCACAGTGCTTACTAGTTACACATGATAAATGCATAGCTCTAATGTCTCCTCTCCTATACCAGCACCGTATTTGCTGATGCAATAAATACTAAGCTATGTGTACTAATAAGCCCTTTGGTGCTGAAAAATTAAATAGAAAAGGCCAGAAGTCACATTATTCAGGGAAAGGCAGAATACAATTTTCTTTGCAATCCTCTCTAATGAAGTTGGAGAATTTGATGGTTCAGCAGCATGAGAATTTTCAATTGGGTTACTATGTATGGGTGCAGGGACTTAGAATGCAGGAAGCCTTCTATCTTGACCCTGGCAGATTAGCAGGAGATGGGTTCTACATATATTACTTCAGCTGACCCTAGCCCAGGTAGAGACATCCTAGGAAAACACTGTGAGCTTTTGTGAACAACTTTAGAATGTTTTGAGTATACTTTTTCTTTTTTTTAATGATGATTTCTACTTCATTTTTACGGTGTTTGTTATAGTACAAGAACTAGAGAACATAGAAGTAGCCCAATAGAAATGAAACACTCTTATTAGAATTTAGAAGGAACAGGAAAAATCTTATGTGTTTCCTGCTGGGAAATGGAGTGGGTGGATGTGCAGGATGATAAATGAGCAAACCACCCCAACACACGCAGGTGGTCAAAGAAAGGGGACAGTTTGCCTGGATACACACAGAACCTATCTTTGGAGAAGATGAGAACACTTTGACTTTTGCTTTTTAATCACTTTGTGGGTGTATTTTCACCTTTCTTTTCTTCAGATTATGCTTCCATTTTCATCTTCTCTTACTACCACCAAAAAAAAAAAAAAAAAAATTCCCCTGAGACTAATCTCAGATTCCCAGGAAACTGAGATATGATCATAAAAACAAAATATTAGGGGAAAACCAATACTAATATTATTTTGGATAAGCTTTGGGCCTAGACGAAGAATACCTCAGTTCCCCAGATAATCTTAGTAGAAGAAAGACTCACTACAGAGAAGTCCATAGACAGTTGCTTTGGGAAAAAAGTTCCATTGGGAAAGAAAATTCCCAACTAGACAGTTGCCAGGAACATGTATCAGCTACCTTGCTCTTCACATTTCATTATAATACTTTACTTTGTCTTCTCAAGCCACCCTTTGAAATCTTCTGTTCAGCTTTTTTTATTTCATCATTTCTTCCATTCGATTTTGGCTGCTCTGTGTTCAAGAGCAAGTTTCAGAGTCTCTTCTGACATCCATTTAGTCTTTTCTTTCTGTGTTAGTTATCTAGTGCTGCTATAACAGAAATACCACAAGTGGATGGCTTCAAAAAACAGAAGTTTATTCTCTCACAGTCTAGTAGGCTAGAAGTCCAAATTCAAGGTGTCAGCTCCAGGGGAAGGCTTTCTCTCTCTGTCCGCTCTGGGGGAAGGTCCTTGTCATCAGTCTTCCCCTGGACTAGGAGTTTCTCAGGACAGGGACCCAGGGTCCAAATGATGCACTCTGCTCCTGGGCACTACTTTTTCAGTGGTATAAGGTTCCCATGTCTCTTTGCTCCCTTCTGTCTTTTATATCTTAAAAGGGATTGATGTAAGATACAACCTAATTTTGTAGTCCTGCCTTATTAACATAACTGCCTCTAATCCTGCCTCATGAACATCATAGACATAGGATTTACAAAACAAAGGAAAATCACATCAGATGACAAATTGGTGGACAATCAAATAATACTGGGAATCATGGCCTAGCCAAGTTGATGTACATTTTTGGGGACACAGTTCAATCCATTATACCTTCTTTCCTGTCTTTTTAATGTGTGATGTCCTTGATGTCATCCCACAACTTGTCTGGTCTTTGGTGTTTAGTATTCAATGCATCAAATTTATCCTTGAGTTGGTCTCAAAACTCAGGTGGGATATACTCAAGTTCATACTTTGGCTCTTGTGGACTTGTTTTAATTTTCTTCAGCATCAACTTCAACTTCATATGAGCAACTGATGGTCTGTTCCGCAGCCAGCCCCTGACCTTGTTCTGACTGATAATATTGAGCTTCTCCATCATCTATTTCTGCAAATGTAGTCAATCTGATTCTTTTGTATTCCATATGGCAAGGTCCATGTGTATAGTCATCCTTTATGTTGTTGAAAAAAAGGCATTTGCAATGAATAAGTCATTGATCTTACAAAATTCTGTCATGCAATCTCCCATGTTGTTTCTATGGCCAAGGTTATATTTTCCAACTACAGATCCTTCTTCTTTGTTTCCAATATTTGCATTTCAATCACCAGTAATTATCAATGCATCTTGATTGCATGTTTGATCAATTTCAAACTGCAGAATTTGGTAAAATCTTCAGTTTCCTTATCTTTGGGATTAGTGGTTGATGTGTAAATTTGAATAATAGTCATATTAACTGGTCTTCCTTGTAGGTGTATGGATATTATTCTATCACTGGCAGTGTCATACTTCAGGATAGATCTTGAAATGTTCTTTTCGATGACGAATGCGACACCATTCTTCCTCAGCTTATCATTCTCACATAGTAGACTATATGATTGTCTGATTCAAAATGAACAATACCAGTCCATTTCAGTTCACTAATGCCTAGGATATTGATCTTTATGCAAGTATATATAATGAAATGTGCAAAGACCTGGAGTTAGAAAACCAAAAGGGGAGAACATGCTCAGCATTTCTCAAGCTGGAAGAACTAAAGAAAAAATTCAAGCCTTGAGTTGTAATACTGGAGGATTCTATGGGCAAAATATTGAACGATTCAGGAAGCATCAAAAGAAGATGGAAGACCACCAACCACTCAGGGCAGAGTGGGAGAAAAATGCAGAACAAGATTCAAATGCACACACAAAAAAGACCAGACTTACTGGTCTGACAGTGACTGGAGGAGCCCCTGAGACTATGGCCCCTGGACACCCTGCTAACTCAGAACTGAAGCCAATCCTGAAATCTACCTTTCAGCCAAAGATTAGACCCATACCTGTTGCTGTTCAGTCAATTCTGACGATAAAACAAACAATAGCACACATGAGGGACACGCACCTTAGCTCAACTAAGTGTACAGGACTTAACGGGCAACACCTGACCAAAAGCAAAGACAAGAAGAAAGGAAGGGACAGGAAAACTGGAAGAATGGACACTGAGAACCCAGGGTGGAAAGGGAAAGGGGGAGAGTGCTGACACATTGCAGGGATTGCAACTAATGTCACAAAACAATTTGTGTTTAAATTTGTTAAATGAAAAACTAATTTGCACTGTAAACTTTCACCTAAAACACAATAAAATTTAAAAAAAAAAAAAAAAGGAGAAGAAGAAGAGTCACTGTACCAGAAAGAATTGGTCAACATTCAGCCATTTCAGGAGGTAGCATATGATCAAGAACCAATGATACTAAAGGAAGAAGTACAAGCTACACTGAAGTCATTGGTGAAAAACAAGGCTCCAGGAATTGACAGAATAGCAACTGAGATGTTTCAACAAACAGATGCAGCCCTGGAGATGCTCACTTGTCTGTGCCAAGAAATTTGGAAGACAGCTACCTGGCCAACCAACTGGAAGAGATTTGTATTTGTGCCCATTCCAAATAAAGGTGATCCAACAGAATGTGGAAATTATCAAACAATATTATTCATATCACACTCAAGTAAAATTTTGCTGAAGATCAATCAAAAGCAATTGCAGCAGTACATCAACAGGGAACTGTCAGAAATTCAAGCCAGATCCAGAAGAGGACTTGGAACAAAGGATATCATTGCTGATGTCAGATGAATCTTGGCTGAAAGCAGAGAATACCAGGAAGATGTTTACCTGTATTTTATTGACTATACAAAGGCATTCCACTGTGTGAATCATGACAAATTATGGGTATCATTGTGAAGAATGGAAATTCCAGAACACTTAATTGTCCTCCTGAGGAACCTATACTTGGACCAAGAGGCAGTTTTTTTGAACAGAACGAGGGGATACTGCATGGTTTAAATCAGGAAAGGCTCTGGATCAGGGTTGTATCCTTTCACCATACTTATTCAGTCTGTATACTGAGCAAATAATCAGAGAAGTTAAACTACATGAAGAAGAACACCGCATCAGGATTAGAGGAAGACTTAACAACCTGCGATATGCAGATGACATGACCTTGCTTGCTGAAAGTGAAGAGGACTTGAAGCACCTACTGATTAAGATCAGAGGCTACAGCCTTCAGTATGGATTACACCTCAACATAAAGAAAACAAAAATCCTCACAACTGGACCAATGAGCAACATCATGACAAACGGAGAAAAGATTGAAGTTGTCAAGGATTTCATTTTACTTGGATCTATAATCAATGCCCATGGAAGCAGCAGTCAAGAAATCAAACAACATATTGCATTGGACAAATTTGCTGCAAAAGACCTCTCTAAAGTGTTAAAAAGCAAAGAAGTTAAAAATGTCACTTTGAGAACCAAGGGCGCCTGACCCAAGACATGGTATTTTCAATAGCCTCATGTGCATGTGAAAGCTGGACAATGAATAAGGAAGACAGAAGAAAAATTGATGCCTTTGAATTGTGGTGTTGGCAAAGAATATTGACTACACCACTGAATGCTAGAAGAACGAACAAATATGTCTTGGAAGAAGTACAGCCAGAGTGCTCGTTAGTAGCAAGAATGGTAAGACTTTGTCTTACATACTTTGGGCATGTCATCGGGAGGGGCCAGTCCCTGGAGAAGGACATCATCCTTGGTAAAATAGAGGCTCAACAAAAAGAGGAAGACTTCAACAAGATGGAGTATCACAACGGCTGCAACAATGAGTTCAAACATAGCAATGACTGTGAGGATGGCACAGGACTGGGCAGTGTTTCCTTCTATTGTACATAGGGTCGCTATGAGTGGGAACCATCTCCGTGACACCTAACAACAACAACACCTTGCTTTTCACCTAACATCCATGTTTATAAGTGCTCAGCTGCTCTCTGCTGACATAAGCAATGAAACACCACACATGATCAATAGAAATAGGCTCAACAGAATGGAGCCATCATATCTTGAGCATCTACTGTGAGCCAGCGCTTTTCTAAGATTTGTAGAGAGAAGTACCAACAAGCAGAGCTGGGTTTTAATTCATGCCTCTCTGAGCCTCAAATTCTACTCATCTGTTATAAACAGTAATAATACTAATAGCTCTCTTACAAGCCTTTCTGAGGATTACTTTGTTGTTGTTAGGTTCCGTTGAGTCGATTTTGACTCATAGTTACCCCATGTGTCAGCAGAACTGCCCCATATGGTTTTCTTGGCTGTAATCTTTATAGCAGCAGATTGCCTAGATATGTGTATAAAACTCCAAGCAATATGATAGGCATGTGGTAGAAACACAACATGAGAATCCTCTTTCACTCCTGTACTTGCAGTTGGTAGCTATTATGGGTTGAATTGTGTCCATCAAAAATGTGTGTCAACTTGGCTAGGCCATGATTCCCAGTATTGTGTGATTGTCCACCATTTTGTCATCTCATGTGATTTTCCTGTGTGTTGTAAATCCTACCTCTATGATGTTAATGAGGCTGGTTTAGAGGCAATCATGTTAATAAGGCAGGACTCAATCTACAAGATTAGGTTTGTCTTAAATCAATCTCTTTTGAGATGTACAAGACAGAAGCGAGCAGAGAGACTGGGAGACCTCATTACCACCAAGCAATAAGAGCCAGGATCTAAGTCCTTGGGACCCAGGGCCCCTGCACTGAAAAGCTCCTAGACCAGGGGAAGACTGATGACAAGGACCTTCCTCCAGAGCTGACAGAGCAAGAAAGCCTTCCCCTGGAACTGACACCCTGAATTTGGGCTTCTAGCCTACTAGCCTGTGAGAGAATAAACTTCTGTTTGTTAAAGCCACCTACTTGTGGCATTTCTGTTATCGTAGCACTAGATAAACTAAAGAAAGACAATGACAGACATGATTGGAACAAGATTAAGTGGAGATGAGGGTAAAGGGGTGAGTTAAGAGGAAAGAGAGGGAGTCTAACTCATATCTCCAGGGATAACATTGGCCTGCATTGGCTACAGATAAATATAATCCTGGGACAAATGGAACCCCCAGGTTATGGAGATATAACACCCTGGCCTCCTTTTCAGACATGAACATGAGGGCATCTGAAGAAGGGGATGATATAATGAGTTGTGTGGGATTGTAAAATTAGCAAATAAAAATACAGGATGCTCAGTTAAATTGGAATTTCAGATTAAGCAACAAATAATTTTTTGGTATAAGTATGCCAATGGCAATGAATGAAAAATTAGGCAATATGAAGAAGTACCTTCATTCAACAAATGCTTATCAAGCATACACCCTCTACCAGGCATGATGCTAGCTAGGGGCCAGGGATACAGTATGAAACCAGACAGAATCCCTCCTGTAAGAATGCTTAGCATCTGGTAGAAATAGATCCTAAGCAAATACTTATGTAGGCAGTTAATTCCAATTGTACTAAGTGTGAAGAAAAGTATAAGATGCTATTATAGCATAGAATGGGGGCCATGACTGATCTTGGTTGTCAGAGAGATCTTCCAAAGGAGGAGATACTTCAGCAGCAATCTGAGGGGTAAGTATGAATTAGGTAGATGAGGACATTTAGTAAGTGTGTGCAAGTTACGGGGGTAGGTGGAGAGAAGAGCATTCCAGGTCCTGGAAATGGCTGCCATGTGAAGAACACATCTGATGGAGCAGGAGCTGAGGCAGGAGGACCAGTTAGAGGCAGTGATCCTGGAAGCTCCTCAGGTTTCCAGGCACTTCCTACCTGTCATGGGTCTGTGAATCCTCCTGGGGAAGGCATAACACATTTCCCTGCCTCAGCAGCCACACCGTGGTCACATCATTGGGGTGACAGCCCAGTGATACCAGCTCAGGGCTCCTGAGGTCTAAGTACAGGGCTCCAGCCACCCCTGTCCTCCCCAACCCTGGGAGAGAAGATCAGAGAAGAAATGCTGTGCCCGGCTGTCCATCACCTACTTCCCTAATGAGACCTATTTGCTTAGTTCCAGGTTAGAGTAATGCCTTCCCTGCAGGGCCCACAGTTGGCCCAGGTCTGGCAGGTGGTCTTCTCTGTGTGCAAACCCACAAGCATCTTCTGCATTTGGGGAGTTGTCCAAGGAGGGAGCTAGGCTGCAAGCTCATAGTCATGCTCTTTCCTCTTTCTCTCTCTGTGCCCCTTTCTTTCTTTTGCTCTTTCTAATTCTCCATAGAACTAAAGCATGGGGGAGAATGTCCCCAACTATGAAGGGCTCATCTTTGTAAACAACCCAACCAAACTGAACTCTTATCCCATTCAGATTAATAGTGTTTGTTCAGTGCCTGCCCAGTGCCCAGCAGGAGGCTGAGCTTCTCCCCAGGCATTGGGATTCCTTTTCCTCATTAATCCTTCAAACAGCCCTATAAGAGAGGTATTATTATGATGCTTATTTTACTGTAGAAGAAACAGTGTGGAGATATATCAAATGACTTTTACAAGGTCACATAATACAGTCATGTAATAAGGACTTCAGTTTAGTTATTCTGCTACGAAGTCCAATTCTCTTTCCATGAACCTTGCTTTCTCCAAGAGCCAACTGGGTTGTCATGGCCTCATTGTCTGCTGGAAGAAAAAAAAAGGTACAGGAGGTTAAAAGAGGTCACTTCATTGTCTGTCTTTCTTAATCAATTAATTAGCTTCTCACTTGTACAAATGTTTGCTGGGCAAACATTTATACTTTCAGCCCTGCTGGCCAGGATAGGGAATGAGAGGTACCTTCTGACAGAAGCAGCTATTCAAACACCAAAAGTGACCTCACTATCTTGAGACCAACAGGTGCATGAATTTAGTCATAAAAGGCCAAACAGTTAGAGAAACAGTTTCTCTAAGCCCTTTGTTCTTTGGGTGAAACCAAAATATAACAACTATCTTAGTTACCTAGGGCCACCATATCAAAAAATGGCATGAGTGGTTGGTTAGCTTTAAAAAGCAGAAATTTCTCACAGTTCTCTCAGCTTAAAGTCCAAATCAAGGTGTCAGCCCTTTCGATTCCTTCTGTGGGGTCTCTCCTAGTTTCTGGTGTCTGTGGCAATCCTTGGCATTTCTTTGCTTGTAGACAGGTCCTCACATGGCAGCTGTCTTCCCCTTGTGTATATCTCTGTGTCTATTTCTGCTGTTTTTATAGGACACCACACAGAACTGATTAGGTTTAGGACTCACCTTACTCTGGTATAAACACATTAACATTACAAAAGAGAACCCCTATATCCAAACAGGGTCACATCTACAGGTACAGGGGGATAGGACTTCCACATTTCTTTTGGGGGGACACACTGCAATGTTCCTCTCACTGACTCTTCAGCAAAATTGTGAAAATAAGATACTAATGAAAATGCCCTGAATTTTCATTCAGAATCCCAGATGCCCTTCCTTTCCCTATCCCATGTAGGATATTATTTTTTGTAGGAATATTCATTCTAAGCCAGGAAACAGGAGATATTAAGCACATGTTTGCTGAATAAATTTTTTAAATTGTGAACTATTCTTAGACTCTATGGAGGGGCTTCTATTAATTTACTGAAGGCATTTGCAGCCTCTAGAGGATATCTAAAAATGGCAGCTTGCGCTCTTCTTGTCCCTCGTCCTGCCTGCTGGTTACATGATGAGGTCTGGATCTCTATAACTGATCTAACTCTATGCCCTCCCTACTGCATGAGGGCCCTCTGTTCTGCTCTATGGTTTTATCAAAATCCAAAGTAATAATTTCTGTCTTTTATATAAGAGAATACTTAGTACCTGCAGATAAACAGACATTTATTGCAATCGTAATTCCCATGGAAGTCAGCCAAGAAAGGGTCTTCACTTGTGGCAACCCTGGAGGTCTGTGTGGATGCCCTGGTGTACCCTCCTCTTCCTCCAGCTGCAGCTGCACTAGCCTGGGGCAGCCAAAACAGGCAGCTTCAAAGCAGTGGTCTGATGGTGAGGTGGTCTGAGGGCAAGGGGATGTGTAGACTTCGTCTAGCCCTTGACTTCAGAGCACTGCAACAATTTCATTGTTTGGTGCAGTTCTATAGTTTCTGTAGGCCTGGAAGGTGGCCATTTAGCAAGGCCCCTGTCCACTTATTCATGGACACTTTCAGCATGCAGTGTTCTTACACCTCTGATTGCTGGCGATCTAGGGGGAAGTGGTAGGGGAGTTAGCCATTGGCTGAACTTGAAGTAGTGGGCATGAGATGTCAGGAGTTGAGTATCAAGCAACAGAGAATTCAAGGCATCTTTTCAGTAAAATATCCCTTCAGGCTGAGATGGAGCAGGGGTATTTATATGGTTACAATAACCAAGCCAAAAACTGAACCCATTGCTATCTCGTCGATTCCAATTCATAGCTACCCTGTAGGAGAGAGCAGAACTACCTATAGGCTTTCCAATGCTCTAAATCCTTGTGGGAGCAGACTGCCACATCTTCCTTCCACAGAGCAGCTGACAGGTTCGAATGGTCGACCTTTCAGCTTACAGCCGAGCACTTAACCACTGTGCCACTAGGGTTCCTTCATGAGTAAAAAGCACACTTTTTAAAGAGCAGGGTGGGCTTGCCCTCATAAGTGCTAGGAATAGCAAATGGCAAACTCACATGTGTGTACCATGACATGGTCAGGCCAGAGGGGCAGGTGGAATTCCTATTCTAGCAGGTGTATAAACCCTTTCAAGATGTATACCAAAAACAAACAAACAAACTCCATTGCTATCAAGTTGATTCCAACTCATAGGTACCCTATAGGACAGAGCAGAACTACCCCATAGGGTTTCCAAGGCTGTAAATCCTTACAGAGTGGCTGGTGATTTTGAACCACCAGCCTTCGGTTAGCGACCAAGTGCTTAACCACTGTGCCATCAAGGCTGCTTTCAAGATGTATAGTTAGGCTGTAAAGACTCTAGAGGAAATGGCTTATGGGAAAATTTACAAGGGAGGGTCTAGAGATCATTGACATCAAGAACCTTTTTGCAATAAATTTTGTCTAAGTCCAGGAGCCATGCCTAAGGTAAATGCCAAGGTAGTAAAAGGAAACTGGGATAAATTTAAATGTCCATCAAAGGGGATTAGTTAAATAAATTCTAAACAATGAAATATCCAAGAACTGTAAGCTTTGTGTGAGTTTTCTACTAACCATTGTATCTATTATCTAATTCAGTGCTTTGCATGAAGTCTGTGCTCAAGACTATCTGTTGAATCAATAAGTAAATGAAAATGCAGCAATTAAACAGGATGCGATACATCCCTATATATAACATGGAAGGATGCCCACAACGTATTTGTAGGGTAAAATGAAGTTTACAGAACAGTACAGTATGATGCCTTTTCTAGCTAGGGTGTACAAATTACATACATACGCTTTTAAATGTCTAGGAGGATATATATAAATAAAACTGTTTATAGTGCTTATCCTCCATGGAGTGCTACTGGATTGGAGCGAGGATATTCAATTTCTGTAGCCCTTTATTATTTATATTTTTCACAATAATGGTTTTTACTTTTGTAATCAGCAAAAAAAAAAAATCCATTTTGTGGGGAGGGATTTGATGTTAGATAATGGTCTGTTCAGATCCTTATCGGCATGTATATTTTATAGGCAGTGATGTGGTAACACTTTATTTTTATGAAAAATAAGACTTGGTGAAGGGCCCAGGGCCAGGCAGGGCCTCTCCAGTCTGAAGTGCTGGCTCTGTAGAACCAGGTCCCAGATATTTCAGAGACTTTTTTTTTTAACCCCTGCTTACCCTGAGGAGACCAGATGGATTTCCTGGGCTTTACCTCATACCAGGTTGAAGGCAGACCGAAGAACAAGTTTGTTTCTAGTGAGCCTCCTGCTCGCGGGATTTTTTGTGCTAGTTCAGCTCTCTCCTCAAACCCTGTCACCTCTCACCATAAGAACAAGTGTCCATGTGTGACCCAGGCTATGACCCCTTCAACAAACAGGTCACGGGCATCCACATGCCCACACTCATCAGGAAGAAAACCTCTCTGCAAGCAAAGGCTTTTAACATATTTCAGACAACTCCAGCAAAACAATTTCGTGATCCTGATAAGGCTGTAGGAAATAGGTCTCGGTTCCTTATGTCAGCTCATCTTACCAGAGGCTAGAGGAGAGAGTAGTCTTTGGTCAAGACGAGACTAAGGTAGAGGAAAGGCTGCTTCACTCTTCAATTTTCCCTTTTTGATATTTCAGTTTTTCCCTTGATGTGCCATTGTGTCTTATTTCCTAATTTTTTCATAGTATAAATAAACCAGTTGCCATCAAGTCAATTCTGACTCACAACGACCCTATGTGTATCAGAGTAGAATTGTGCTCCATAGGATTTTCAGTGACTGATTTTGGGGGAGTAGATTGCCAGGCCTTTCATTTGAGGTACCTCTGGGTAGACTCAAACCTCCAACCTTTCAGTTAGCAGCCAAGCACATTACCCGTTTGTACCACCCAGGGACTCTATTATATAAATATGTCGGTTTACATGTACGGTCTTCTTTTAAACTCCCACAGAGAGGCAGGTTCCATTACAGAAAAATTCCTGAAGCAACATGCTCTTCAGGTTTTTATCTAGTCATTTTTTTAATTTTTTGAGTGAAAACAAAAGACAACTGACCTAGAAATGAGTTTGCAGGGTTTTAGCCACCTATAAAATTCAGATGGCTAAAATATCTGATGTCCAAGTCTTGGTCAATGAGTGCTTGCTCCCTTCATCTATAATTTTTATAATCTTCTTCCTCACCTTTTAGAAATCTTTTTCTAGGTTTCGTAATTCAGACATTGCACTGTTGAAAATTCAAAGCATCACTTATTGGAAAAGGTTAAAACCAAAAAACCAAACCCAGTGCCGTCGAGTCGATTCCAACTCATAGCAACCCTATAGGACAGAGTAGAACTGCCCCATAGAGTTTCCAAAGAGCGCCTGGTGGACTTGAACTGCCGACCCTTTGGTTAGCAGCCATAGCACTTAACCACTATGCCACCAGGGTTTGGGTTGGAAAAGGTTACAAGCCCCAAATAGGCAAATGTTTTAATTAGCCTGGTCTCTTTCTGGAACCACCATGTGTTCTGTGCTCCCTGTGGCCGCCAAGCTGCTAGCATTTTGTAAATTCCATTTTAGGAGGCCTTGGTGCAGCTTGCATTGAAACTTTTCCTCTGAAGTTAACCAGGCTGTCCAGGGTAAGTTATGGGCTTTTCTCTGGAAGATCTAACTCTGGGCTCTCAGGAATTAAGTCACAGCTTTTAGGGCCTTATGAGGAATTGCAGGAATGAAATGCCGCAGATCTTTCACACAGATACAGAAAATAAAATGGGGAGAACACACAGTCCCACAAATTGTTCACTAATTCCCATTTCCTTTCATTGTGCCATCATTCTTAGTTGCTATTCCTTTTTTTTTCCTTTTAAATGGAAATTTAACTTTGTATTTTAGATTCCTGGTTATGGTTCTTTGTGGTTTGGTGGCTTCTCATATATTTTTCCTTTTTCAACTATGGTCAATATTTACCCCACATTTATTTTGTGAACACTGGGAGATTGGATGTGACCCAAAACAAGGTAGGAAATTCTACATTGCCTTTCTCAGAGTAAAGTACCCAATGACAGAATGCTGATGTTTATTAATAGAATAGGTATGTATTTACTTAAGGAAGAGCAGCAGAGATTCAGCAAAAAATATTCATTTTCTACCTATCTCTATCTCTGAGGAGTGGCACAAATGGTTTGCAACTGACTACTAACCTAAAGGTTGGCAGCTCGAACCTACCCAGCAGTGACACAGAAGAAAACCCTCTGGAGCAATTCTACTCTGCAACACATGGGGTCGCCATGAGTCAGAATCTACTTGACTGTAACTGGTTTGGTTTGGTTTTATCTATCTATCTGTCTGTCTATCCATTTGAATTGATGTCTAACTTAAAAGGTATATAAACTAAAAAGTTGAGGGGTCATTCATTATTTAAAAAGTATTTTTCAAGGCCCTGAAGCAAAGGTCCTTAAGAGGTAAAAGCTTTACCATCTACAAGGCCAGTGTGCCTCTGGAGGACCCACAGATAAGTCAGAGATGGTCTGGGGCCCGCTCACGCAGAGCCATGTTGGTCAAAGGAAGGAGTTTGGATTTTATTCTAAGTGTGTCAGAAAGCCCTTCTAGAGCATTAAGAAGGGGAGTAGCATGGTCTGTTTTTAAAGGGCACTCTGGGGGGCTGAGTGGAGAGTAGATTAGGGACAGGAGTAGGGAGAAGGAGGACAAGATAAAAAGTAAGAGACTAGTGAGGAGGGCGTTGAAATCCAGGAAAGAGATTATGGTAGTTTAGTCTGATGAGACATTGGGGAAGTAGCTGGATCACACTAAACACACTCCCAGTTTAGAGCCTTCTGACTTGCTGTTCTTTCTGCCTGGAATATTCTCGCCCCAGATATTTCCATGGCTGGCTTCCTCACTTCCTCAGATCTTTATTCAATGCCACTTTCTCAATGAGGCTTTCCCTGGCTGCTTATTTAAAATGTCAACTCCCATTCCCCCACCCTTGGCGTTTCCTAACCCCCTTCTCTGCTTTGCTCTTCTTCACAGTACAGCTCCTCTACCATTTCACGTATTTGTCTTATGTGGTGTGTGTCTCTTGCCACTAGAGTCTAAGCTACATGAGAACAGCGGTTTTGTCTGTTTTGTTCCCAGGTGTATCCACAGGGCCCTAGTAGACACTTGATACAAATTTGTGGAATGAATGAGTTCCCGTAGGAGGTGTCTCCTCCCTGCTATCTATTTCTTTCTTTTTATGGGATTTTTTTTTTTATGTTTGTTTTTTGTGTTTTTAATTTCTGTATGTGCATTGCCCATGGAGCTAGTAGGATGTAGTGGTAAAACCAGCGGACAGCCAAGTGGACAATCAGAGCTCGCAGTTTGGCTCTCTCATGGACCAGCTGTGTGACTTGGGACAAGTCATTTAGTCTCTCCAAGTTTTTATTTCTTTGCTTATAAAATGGAGAAAGGCTACCCTGCCTATGGTGCGGGATTGTTGTGAAGGTTCAACGGAATAATGTATGAATGGCCATCAGGGATAAGATCATTTACCATGGTCTGGCCTTGAGGCAGTGTTTACAATAATTCTTACAACGAATCAGTGACGTAGGGGTTTGAATGGAACTCATTTTACAAAGGAGGAAATTGAGGTACGCAAGGAAAGATAGTGAATTAACCAACAGCTAGTAAATAATTTTCTAGTAAATAATGAAGGGGACATTGTGGGTTCAGTGGTAGAATTCCTGCCTTTCATGTGGGAAACCTGGGTTCAATTCCCAGCCAGCGTACCTCAAGCACAGCCACCACCTGTCTGTCAAACCCTATGGATCACAACAATCTGATCCATGGCTGATGGTGGGGATGGCGCAGGACCGGACAGCGCTTTGTTCCATTGTGCATGGGTTCACCATGAGTTGGGGACCCACTCAGTGGCAGCACAACAATAAATAATAGAGCCAGGCTTTAGACCCAAGGATTTTTGTTTCCTAACCTGAGTTTTGTTTTTTGTTTTTTTTTTTACCCGTTATGTTCCACTTGCACAAAATAAATATTTTAACGACTGAATAGGCTAATGGAAAGGATTTGACCTGAGGTGCAGCTTTTGTCTCCAGACAAAGTTTGGTTAACTAATGCAGCGTTTCCCTGCCGGTTTTTTTACCCCCCTTTAACTGAAAGAAGCACAAATTCCTGTCTCCCAGGAGAAAAAGGTATTGTCAGACATTCCTCTATCTTTTTTTCCACAAAAAATGAAACTCCATCATATGTTCCCTGAGATTTTTGTTGTATGGTCTAACCAAGTCCAGATGGCTTTTTCAAGTTCAGTCCTCATCCTTAGTGAGGTATTTTTTTTTTACTGAAATAAATTCTGGACTAAATTGCAAACACTCGCTTCCCAGATAACTTATTCCATGTTCTCCCTTGTTTGTGTTATGGTCTTTCTGTGCTAATGAATTTGTAAATGTGGTTTAATTACTGTTTACCGAGAAATAGCTGCGCACAGTTCAGTCTCAGTGGGAGACTTAGCCAAAATGTTGAGGCAATTTGTTTCAAGTGCAAAAACAGCTAATAAATGAAAAGCACTTTTTAAACATTGAGAAAGGGACTGGCGTTTGGTTTTGAAGAAATGGTGCTTTATATTCTCGGGGAAATAAATCATTCCTTAAGAGAGAAGATTTAAATATCAAAATAGCACTTTTTCCCAAGGCCAAACACATGGTGATTTGCGTTTAACCAAACTATAATAACGGTGATTTGATTGAACACCACACCAAAGAGCTGTATTCTAAAGAATTCCCCAAAAGGAAAACTCAAAATTACTTTTAAATTCCTTAAAATGTTTTGGAGCTCTGTAAACCCATGTATTAAGTATTACCTCATGTTTCTGAATTCTGGCCTCAGGCAAATTGCCAACTTAGCAACTAAATGACAGTTTTAAAATTCTAATACAAACCAGTCTCTCTAACTTTGCTTCCCCCCTCCCCCCCCAGAAAAAAGGGCTATGAGAGGAAGTGAAAGTTATTGGAATGTTTAGTTGATAAATTGTTTGTACTCCATTTGGAGTTCCAGTTTAATTTTGCTCTTGCATAAAATGGTGTTTGCTTGATTCCCATAAAAAGTGATCTCCAAAAGTAAGCTCTTGCCTGCCAGCTGTTGGTCACACTAATGGGAAGAAAACTTGCTTCTCCCCACCCCTGGGGGGATGCCTGCATAGGAGCTAGAGCAGGGCCAGGCTCTGCCTCCAAGTGCAGAACTCAGAAAAGAAAAGCAATCAACTTGTCAGTTAATGAAGATTGCTCATTGTTACCTGAACTCTGAACTATGGACAATATGAAAGAAGTTTGGGCAGTGCGAGATGCAAACACTGCCCTCTAGGAATTTATATTTAGTGAGGGCAACAAACAGATAGACACGCAATTCAACTTAAGGGGTTATATGACCAAGTCTTAACCACTAGATAGCTTTAGTATGTCAAAAAGCATTCTGAAAACCAGGGCCTCGTCCTTCCGGCAAAATGCTTCCTTTTCCAAGAAGACTGTTCCATATTTCCATGTTGTAATCATTTATTTGTTTATTCAATCATTTTTTTCAGTCATTCCTTCATTTGTTAGTTCACCATAAGACCCTTTGCCATTGAGTTGACTCTGACTCATAGCAACCCTTTAGGACAGAGTAGAGCTGCCCCACAGGGTTTCCAAGCCTGTAATCTTTAGGGGAGCAGATCGCCAAGTCTTTTCTCCTGTGAAGCCTCTGTTGGGTTCCAACCGCTGACCTCCTCCTCCAAGAAGGCTTCCCTGATGTCATCTGGGTCCTTCTTTGGCTTGAGGGTTCCTTCTGTGTGTGCTCACAGCACCAAGTCCATTCCTCTAGTTTCATGTATTGATTGAATATGTATGGTGTTGTCTCCTTGCCGTCACCACCACCCCGTACACACACAACAGAATGCCCTTAAGAATGGCCACATTTTACTCTTGTATCCACCGCATCAGAAGCATGTCTCAGGCATGGTGCTCGATAAATGTTAAATGGCTATGTGGAGGGGAAGCCAGTATTTACAGCTATATGTCCATCTAATAAAAACTGCCTTTGTTCCCCACACTATATTAAATGAAAAAATAGGTAGCAAAAATTGCATATGTTTTTATTTTTAAAAATGTAAACATATTAAAACACATAATATATTAATAGCATACTTAGATACTCATACAAAAAATCTGGAAGGACACACACCATAATGCAAGCAGTAGTTATCTCTAAACATTGGGACTGGAATGTTGACTTCTGCGCAGCACTGTGTTGTTTTGCTATTTTAGCGTGGAAGTGTGCTACTATTATGATAAGAGAAACAAAATTATTTGTATTTAAAAAAAGAAATTTTGGCCTCTTTCATAAGCGATAAACATAAGATACAAGCACCGTTGTGAATCAGCATCTTTGCCATCTAAATCCACTGTTATCAGTCATTTGACTTAGTAGATTCCATTAACAGGACTAGATTGGTAGTGGTTAGCAGTATTAGATTGGTTTGTTTCTGTTTTCCTTCTCATGTCTGTGTTTATAATATTCAGTAGGTAGCCAAGTATTGGAATTTCTATGTAATGCAAATGGTTAAAGAGCTTTGCTGCTAACTAAAAGCTTGGCAGTTGCCATCTACCCAGAGGCACCTTGAAAGAAAGGCCTGGCAATCTACTTCTGAAAAATCAGCCATTGAAACCCTTGAGGAGCACGGTTCTACTCTGACACACATGGAGTTGCCGTAAGTCAGAATCAACTTGATGGCAACCAGTTTTATCCAAGCAGCACTTTACCTGGAAATATTCTGACAATAAAAAGTGCTGAGTTCTCTCTTTTGCTCTCTCTTCCTCTCCTTTAGTTCTCCTTGCTAAAACTTGGATTGGGTATTGTTGTTAGCCACCTTTTATTGTTGTTGTTAGCCACCATTGAGTCATCCCCTGACTCATGGCAACCCCATGTACAACGAAATGAAACACTGCCCAGTCCTACATCATCCCCGTGATCGGCTGAGGATCTGACCCAATATTGTGATCCACAGGGTTTTCTTCCCAGGCAGTCTGAGTCTGAAAACTCTACTGAAACCTGTTCAGCATCAAAGCAGCATGCGAGCTTCGTTACAGATGAGTAGTGGCTGGCATGAAGTGCATCGGCCGCGATTGAACATAAGATGAGAATTCTACCACCGAACCACCCAATGCCCCGGGTTGGGTATTGTTGTTGTTGTTGTTGTTGTTATGTGCTATTGAGTCCATTCAGACACACAGCAACCCTATAGGATAGAGTAGAACTGCCCCATAGGGTTTCCTAAGCTGTAATTTTCACATAAGCAGATCACCAGGTCTCTTTCCTCCTGTAGAGCCAATGGGTGGGTTTGAACCTCTAACCTTTCAGTTACCAGGCAAGTGCTTAACCATTGTGCATAGGCCCCCTTTGCTTGGGTATCAAAACCCCAGTATTCTTAGATCCAGGCTCAAGCTCTTGCAAACCGATAAGTCAGAACTAACACTCACACCTCTCTTCTCTCTTTGTCTTTATCTCTGTTTTGCTGTCTCTCAACCTCTCTGTCTCTCTCTCACGTGCTGTCTTTCCTTCTCTCTCTCTGACTCACTCACTGACTTTCATATCAATCTATGTTTTCAGGTTGGCTCTGTGTAAAAGAGATCAGTTTCCTGGTCAATGATATTTCTGCTCTGTGGTTTCTGCCTGACTTTGTCTCCTTTTTTTGGGCTAACTGCTATGCTGCAAAACCTAGGCAATATTGTTGGGCTAGAATAGAGCTTGGTTTTTTGTTTTTGTTTTTCCCCTTTCTCTCAAAGGAACAATTGTAAATTATAAAAGGTGCATCTAAAGAGCAGCTCTAAAAATTCTCCATATTTTGTGTTCTATCTTCAGCTGAATTCTCACTGCCAGGATGGGGAAACAGAACAGTAAGCTGCGCCCGGAGGTCATGCAGGACTTACTGGAAAGCACAGACTTTACAGAACACGAGATCCAAGAATGGTACAAAGGCTTCTTGAGAGACTGCCCCAGTGGACATTTGTCAATGGATGAGTTTAAGAAAATTTACGGGAACTTTTTCCCTTATGGGGATGCTTCCAAATTTGCGGAGCATGTCTTCCGCACCTTCGATGCCAATGGGGATGGAACGATAGACTTCAGAGAATTCATCATAGCCCTGAGTGTGACGTCCAGAGGGAAGCTGGAGCAGAAGCTGAAATGGGCCTTCAGCATGTATGACTTGGATGGCAATGGCTACATCAGCAAGGCGGAAATGCTAGAGATCGTCCAGGTATGTAACACTGTAACAGTAGCCCTTTAAAAAGAGCATGCGTCACAAATAAGAATTGGAAGGTGCGCAGTTTATCACAGTGCAGAGGTTGCAAACTGTTGGCCTATCAAGGCATTTTATTTGGCCTACCCACTTAAAAATAAATAAATTGAACCCACATTACAAAAAAGGGAGATGGCACATCAAAATCCAGATTTGTGGGCATCTCTTGAAAACGCAAAAGCTCTGGCATCCCTGAGCCTGACATCAGTTACCACACCCTACAGATGGACATGCACCCTTCAGTTGGTCAGGCTTATATGGCCACTCCATCCACTCCTTGCCATGACCTGCCTTTGGGGTTATATTGCCAGGAGTGGTGTTTAATGATCAGGCCCTGACCTGGGTTCAAATCCTGACTCTTTCATTCATTACTTCTCTGACTTTGACCAAGTTAGTTCACCTAAGTGAGCCTCAGCATCCTCATCTGTAAAATGGAACTACCAGTGGTATCCACCCATGTTATGGGCTTGCTTTAAGGCTAGATGTGACTTTCCATGTTCAATGCTTAGCACAGTGCCTACCATATAGAAAAGCTTATCATCATCACTATCATTAGCCCTCAGCTTTACTAGACTCTGGAATAAGAGCAGAAATCTTGACTCCGGGTCTGTCCCATCAGAGATACAAACACTGTAAAATAGAGGCCTCTGTCACTTTAATAGGAGTCACTCCATTTCATTTCCCCAAATAACTCACCAGAGTAAATTGCCTGAACAGAACAGAAGAACAGGCCTTGTGTTGTCCACATTTTCCTGTGGGAAATCAATAAACCTCTGGGGAGGTGGTAGAGGGAGGTAAAGAGCTATGGACATGGCAATGGCAGTTTGCTCACAAGTGATAGAACCCAGAGACAAACCTGAGGGGGCCAGGTCACGGCTTCTGGAGGGGATCAGGAGAGCCCTGACTGCAAACAATAGGAAGGACTAGTGGGCAGGCAGCACCAGGGAGGGCTGGCAGCAGCTCGATGTCCTGGCAAATGAGGGGCACAGCAGGGAAGCTTCTGGCAGCAGGCAACAGGGCCAAAGGAGCAGGCGTTTGGCTTCTAGGAGAGCTGGTCTCAGAGGCTAGCACACATCCCATAACATCTGTGTTCACACTATCCTTCTCATCCCATCCTTGCTTCTAAGGAACACTCTGGCTGTACATCTTCCAAGGCAGATTTGTTTGATCTTCTGGCAGTCCGTGGTATATTCAATATTCTTCGCCAACACCATAATTCCAAGGCTTCACTTCTTTGGTCTTCCTTATTCATTGTCTAGCTTTTGCATGCATATGAGGTGATTGAAAATACCATGGCTTGGGTCAGGCACACTTTAGGCCTCAAAGTGACATTTTTGCTTATTAACATTTTAAAGAGTTCTTTTGCAGCATATTTGCCTAATGCAATATATCATTTGATATCTTGACTGCTGCTTCCATGGTCGTTGATTGTGGATCCAAGTAAAATGAAATCCTTGACAACTTTAGTATTTTGTTTACCATGATGTTGCTTATTGGTCTAGTTGTGAGTATTTTTCTTTTTGGGGGAGGTGGGGTGGGGGAGGCCATATAAAAACATATAAAAGATAAGAAGAAAAGTCCTGCATATTCTCACCCTACCCACAAAGAGAAACACTGAGAATAATTTTTTAATATATCCTATGGGTCCTAGTTCCTTGCATTTAAAAATACCTAGTTGATATCATAATGTGTATGAAGTTTTGTGTCTTGGCATTTTCATTTAGTATAGTACCACACGTATTTGTTGTGTTATAAGAACTTTTAATAAAGGTATTTTAATGGCAGCACAGACCCTTGGTGGTGCAAACGGCTAAGGTACTCCGCTGCTAACCAAAATGTTGGTGGTTCCACCCAGAGGCACCTCAGAAGAAAGACCTGGCGATCTACTTCCAAAAAATCTGCTATTGAAAATTATGAAACACAGTTCTGCTCTGACATGCATGGGGTCGCCGTGAGTCAGAGTCCACTCAACAACAACTCGGTTTTTTTGTTTGTTTTTATAGCTGCATCAAAACCCATAACCCCATTGCTGTCGAGTTGATTCCAACTCATAGTGACCCTATAGGACAGAGTGGAACTACCACACAGGGTGTCCAAGGAGCACCTGGTAGATTCGAACTGCAACCTTTTGATTAGCAGCCGAACTCTTAACCACTATGCCACCAGGGTTTCCACTGCATTATAAAAAAAAAAAAAAATTTTTTTTTTTTTTTTGCATTATAGTCATACAATATAAGTCGTTTAATTTTTCCCCAATGTTGGGTATTTAGGTTGTCTCCAGTTTTGCATTATTATGCATAAAACCTCAACTTTTAAAAATAAAATAACAAATTATTCTTGTACATGAAGATTTTTCTGTATTTAGGATTATTTCCTTAGACAGAATTCCCAGAAGTGTGAATACTGGGCCAGGATAAGAGCATTTCTAAGGCTACCAATATATTTTGACAAATTATTTTTTCAAATATACCCCCAAAGTATATGAGACATGTCCCCATATATTGCACTATTCTGATTTTTCTTAATCTTTGCTAATTAAACAAAAAAAAAATTTAAATTAAGAAGGTGCTTCAGTTTAATTAGTTTTGCTTTATCTCTGTCTTTTATCTGAGAGTGATGGGCTCTTCCTCTCTGTTCCCTGCCTCACGGCAATGAATGTTGTTAGTTGCCATTAAGTCAATTCCGACTCAAGGTGACCCATGTGTGCAGAGGAACACCTGCTCCATAGAGTTTTCAAAGCTGTGACCTTTTGGAAACAGATCACCAGTTCCATCTTTCAAGGCATCTCTGGGTGGGTTTGAACTGCCATCCTTTCAGCTAGTACCTAAAGTCAATCACTCAACCATTTGCTCCATCCAGGGAATCCTGTAACAATGAAAAGGAGGGATATGTTTTCCTTTTGAAGAGAAGAATTGCTTCCAGATTGGGTTCTAAGAAAAAAAGTTTCTTTTTATCAGCACTGTGTTATCTCCCACTTAATATTTTTGCGCAGATCTCCTAGTCAATGACTTCCTGGCCAGTATCAGTGTAGAGAAAGAGCCCTGGTGGTGCAGTGGTTAAGTGTTTGGCTGCCAACAGAAAGGTCAGTGGTTCAAACTCACCAGCCGTTCCAGGGGAGAAAGATGTGACAGTCTGCTTCCATAAAGATTTACAACCTTGGAAACCCTGTAGGGTAGTTTTCAGTCCTATAGAGCTGCTATGAGTTGGAATCGACTTTACAATAATGAATTTTTTTTGCGGGGGGGAAGGTTAGACACCCAGGCAGGGAGGGACCTTGTAGGCTGATGGAAATTAAGAATCATTCTTGCATTCATTAACACCTATCGTACTAAGTAAGTACCTGGATCCCTGGTGACGAAGTTGTTAAAAGCTCAGGCTGCTAACCAAAAGGCGGGCAGTTCGAATCCATCGGCCACTCCTTGGAAACAGATGGGGCAGTTCTACTCCATCCTGTAGGGTCAGAATCAATTCTCTATGAGTCAAAATCAATTCAGCAGCACACAGCAACAACAACAAGTACCTGGCAAAGGCATTGGATTGTGTGGATCATAACAAATTATGGATAACATTGCGAAGAATGGGAATTCCAGAACACTATTTGTGCTTATGAGGAACCTGTACATAAACCAAGAGGCAGTTGTTCAAACAGAACAAGGAGATACTGCGTGGTTTAAAATCAGGAAAGTTGTGCATCAGGGTTGTATCCTTTCACCATATTTATTCAATCTGTATGCTAAGCAAATAATCCGAGAAGCTGGACTATATGAAGGAGAATGGGGTATCAGGATTGGAGGAAGACTCATTAACAACCTTCAATATGCAGATGACACAACCTGGTCTGCTGAAAGGGAAGAGACTTGAAGCACTTACTGATGAAGATCAAAGACCCTAGCCTTCAGTATGAATTGTGTCTTAACATAAAGAAAAGAAAATTCTTCATTACTGGACCAATAAGCAACATTGTGATAAACGGAGAAAAGATTGAAGTTGTCAAGGATTTCATTTTACTTGGATCCTCAATCAATGCATGTGCAAGCAGCAGTCAAAAAATCAAACAATGTATTACATTGGGCAAATCTGCTGCAAAGGACCTCTTTAAAGTGTTCAAAAGCAAAGATGTCACCTTGAGGACTAAGCTGCACTTGACCCAAGCCATGATATTTTCAATCACCTCATATTCATATGAAAGTTAGACAATGAATAAGGTAGACCAAACAAGAATTGGCACCTTTGAATTATGATGTTGTCAAAGAATATTAAATATACGACGGACTGCCAGAAGATCAAACAAATCTGTCTTGGAAGAAGCACAGCCAGAGTGCTCCTTAAAAGCAAGGATCGCAAGACTTTGTTTCATGTACTTTGAACATGTTATCCAGCCCCTGAAGAAGGACATCATGCTTGGTAAAGTAGAAGCTCAGCGAAAAAGAAGACCCTCAATGAGATGGATTGACACAGAGGCTGCCACAGTGGGCTCAAGCATAACAACAATTGTAAGGATGGTGCAGGAATGGGCACTGCTTCATTTTATTGTACCTAGGGTAGCTATTTTTTTTTTTTTTTTAGGGTAGCTATGAGTTGGAACCAACTCGACAGCACCTAGCAACAACAGCAAGTACCTGGCATTGGAAATAAATACCACAGAGAAGAAAAAAGACACTGTCTGTGGTATAGAGCCCAGTTTGCAAGAGAGTGGGACAATTGTAGAAAATGTGTAAAAGGTGCCAGTAAACACTTACTGAGCCCTGCCAACTTATATCCTATTCATGATGGAATATAAAAGGTGATCATGAAAATGAAGATGCATTCACCCTTTCTTCACGGTAAAGTACCTCAACCCGTTGACACGCCCCTAGTGAGGTTCCAGGTCATAAATGTAAGGACACACGTTCCTTCATACATTTTATATCCTTACACTTTTTGAACTGGAAGGCTCAGATTTCCTCCAGTGTTGCTACAGCTCAACACCCTGATGATGAATATCCATAATGATGGACGAGGAAATATTGCAGCATTCCAAGTCACCAATGAGATTAAAGTAAATTTAGAACCATTTTCATATTAAGGGCTATGCTATTCTATTCTGCTACTTTCCAAACTAACAATTCATGTATTCTGTCACATTCATATGTCACATTCACATTCATATGGATGAACTGGAATTTGCAGTGGGATCTTAAGAATTCCGATTTTATTTTTTTCCTCTTTATTTTCCTTTTTGAAAGCCCACACTCTAGGCCATGTCATTGTCACATGTAGCTTTGTGCCTTTGTGTAGATCCTCGTTTCTTGGTTATAGCTGGTCTGTGAAGGAGCCCTGGTGGCGCAATGGTTAAGCACTGAGCTGATAACCAAAAGATCAGCAGTTTAAACCTACCAGCCACTCCACAGGAGAAAAGACCTGGAGATTTGCTCCTGTAAAGATTACAGCCCAGGAAATCCTATGGGACGCTTCTACTCTGTCTTTTGGAGTCTTTATGAGTCTGAGTCTGAATCAACTCGATGGCATACAACAACAACAGCTGGACTTCACCGTTAAGGAGAAAGCACATTTGCAGATACTGTATTTGCTTCAAAACAGCCAATGTCTGCTAAGCTCATGCTGTGTGCTTGCGTAAGTATCTGTTAGAATGTGACGAGCTGGAGGTAAGATGTAGACTAGGAGATTCATAAACAAATTAAGGCTGTATTTGTTAATGTGAGTTAAACCTGTAGCTTGATTACAGTTGTCAATACAGAAATTGTTGGCTGAACCCACATTCCTCCAAGACTCAGGGATTCAAGAAATTTAAGAATCGACACAGTGATGGCAGCATGAGAAGGATTCCATCCGCTGTTGCTGGGTTTGTAGATGGATGAAGGAGACCACAAGCCAGGGAATGCAGGCAGCTTCTAGAAACTGGAAAAGGCTACGAAATAGATTTCCCCTAGAACCTGCAGAAGGAACAAAGCTCCACGGACACCTTGGTTTTAGCCCAGTGAAACTGATTTCAGACTTCTGACCTCCAGAACTGTAAAATGATAAATTTAGGTTCTTTTAAGACACCGAGTTTGTGATAACTTACTACAGCAGCAATGGAACACAAATACAGTATACTTCAGTACTACAAAAGAGTGCCATAAATTTTAGAGTCTTTCTTACCAATGTTAGGAGATACAAAAGGATTCCAGCTTGTTGCCATAAATAATATTCTGTGAATAACAAAGCTAAACTACAGGAAGCAACATCAAGGAAGAAGAAGAACTGGATGCTTTATGAATTGGAGTCCTACACTTCATTCATTGTCAAGCCTAAGTATAAATTTGTTTGGATCGTAGTATTCATCCTGACCAGATATTAGTGTTTGTAGATGAACACCACTGCAAGAGGAAGGAGAATCCTTTTGCCTTACGCAAGTCCCCTGCCCCTGTGCCAAGCTGGAGGACAGTCAGAACCCCCAAATCCACTGCAACACAGGGAGGGGCTGAGCTGGGCAGTGAGTCTACCATGAATGCTTGGATGCTTTCTGGGGTCTTGGGCATGGGGGCAAATGCTGAGCTATGGACCCATGAGTAGGACCAAAGCACTCCCAGGGAGAGAATGTAGGGAGAAAATGGAGTTCAACTTGCCTCCCTTCTGTTCTTAGAAAATAACTAACTGCAAAAAACAAAACAAAAAAAAAACCTTGCCATCTTGTTAATTCTTGACAGATGGTAACCCATGTGTTACCGCGTAGAACCACTCCATAGGGTTTTCTTGGCTGTGATCTTTATGAAAGCATATCATCAGGCCTTTTTTTTGTGGCACCACTGGGTAGGTTCAAACCACAAACATTTAGGCTAGCCGTCAAGTTCAAACTGTTTCCACCATCAGGGACCAAGTAACTAACTAGGACTCTCAAATCAAATTCTTAACTACAGGCCTGCCGTTGGTTACATATATAAGCTGCACTGCATTTCCCTTATAATTGGATGAAAATCACAGGTTTAGACAGAAATCGATCACGCTGGTGCCCAAAGCAAAGATGAAGAAGGAGCCAAGGCAAGAGTATGCATCTTGGGCAAAGCAGGTCAATATTGCCTTTCTTCTTCTTCAATCTCTCTTTTCCTTCTCTTCAGTCCCCAAATATCACAATTCCTTATCCCTGAGTCTCCAAGCTGAGCTTCCCTTTACTCCAGAGGCAGCTTTGTTTTGTCAATAAGGGTGTACACACCGGCGCCGGGGTGCCAGGGTTCCAGGCATCATTCTACCACTCAGTACCAGCTTGCCTTTGGGCAAGTTACTTAACCTTACTGCATCAGTTTTCTGATTTGTGAAATGGACCTACCTCATGGATAATGGTAAGGATTAAATAAATTATTTTGAGTAAAGCACTCAGAACACTGCCTGTCATAAAGTCTGTTGTTGTTATTGTTGTTGGGTGCCCTCAAATTGATTTTGATTTATAGCAATCCCATGTGACAGAGTACAACTGCCCCACAGGGTTTTCTAGGCTATAATTTTTTATGGGAGCAGATTGCCAGGTCTGTCTCCTGCGGCACCATTGGAACTGCCAACCTTTAGGTTATCGGCCAAGCGATTAACTATTGTGCCACCAGGACTCCTTTATCATAGGGTATGTACATATTGGTTATTATTACTACCACAGTATTCAGAGCTGGACCAGGGTACTTTGTTGCTACAACAATAAAAGGAGGTTATTTCTGATTCAAAAGACAAAGTAATCAATGGAATTTTCCATTAAGTTTGAAGTTAAATTTGTCTAGTAGTGAAATGTATGTTCACAAAGAAAAACGGGATAACTTAACTAAATCTCCAATTGGTATAACTCAAAGAAGAGATATTCTTGAACAGATGACTTCAGGAGCTCCTGGCCTTCAGCTGATGTCTTTCTCACTGAAGACCAGCTACTCTGAGAATAACACTAAAGCTGCTCTGGTGCTCACAGGACTCAGACAGAAGGAAAATCACCTCTCCAGGAAAGAATGTGGTTGGCACCCTAACCTGAGCCCACAGGTTCACATCATGCATTGGGGCTGTTTGAGGGGCAGCCTGTCTGGATTCATTCCCAAGTCCAAGTTACAAACTTTTTCCAAAAGGAATATACAGGCTGATATAATGTTACCCATGGCAGTGCTCAGAGAACTTGCTTTGAAGATCAAGTTGGAATCATTTGTAATTAGCATATTCATTATTTTGATATTAATGATTGCTTGTAATAAATATGCTTGCTGTTCAAATAACTCTTAAAATCAGACATTTCCTCATAGTTGTGATTCAAGATTAATTGGCACTTTTGATGAAGGCTGGGTGAACACCCCTTGTCTACGTTTTCATGCACTGTGAATGAATGAAACCTGAAGGAAGGAGGTTGGGAGTGTACTGGTAGCCCATCACAGGAGCTTTTGTTTCTGTTTCTTTTAGCAGTGTGGGCAAGAGTTGCTTTCTGATTCACCTGTGATGAGTAAGACAGTACAGGTCCCTGAGTAGTGTAAGCAGTTTGCAAGCGGCTGCTCACTTAAAAGTTGGCAATTCGAAGCCACCCAGCGGTGCCACAGAGAAAAGATTTGGTGATCTGCTTCTGTAAAGATTACAGTCAAGGAAACCCTATGGAGCAGTGCTACTCTGTAACACACGGGGCTGCCATAGGTTGAAATCGACTCGACGGCAACAGGTTTGGTTTTTTTGATTTGTTTTGTTTTTTGTTATCTACGTGGTAACCTGATGAGGAAGGGAGATGATGGTGGTGGCCATCGAAGGGCATCAAACAAATTCACAGATTTATCCCATCTGATCTCAAGAACACCCGACTGCGACCAATTCAGACAGCCACCCTGTGAGTATTCGTGCCACAGAGGATCAAAACAAGGGCCAGAGAGACTTCTTTGCATTTTTTTAAAGAACCACTTCCTGAGTGATATTTGCATTTTTTCCCCAAAGACCTTTCTAAATTGGTGTCATAGACGTTATGTCACTTTTAATATGTTCCTTGGAGACCTGAAACACTGTGCTCTTCTGATTCTGAAAAAAAATAAATAAATAAAAAGGAAAGAGATTCAATTCCATCTTGATATGGCCCTTGAGAATTCAACTCCAAACTCTTGCCCACTTCTTAATTATGAATGTGGACCACAGATATTACCCTGGAATACAACTTATATTTCTTTCCCGGAGAAAACTCTTTCAGGCAATTGCTTAGGCTAGTGACTTTCTCTACAACTGACCTTACTGTTTGCTTATTGGTTGTGCTTGTTGTGCCCCTTTCTTGTTATGGGATTACTGTATTTTTACGCAAATAACACATGCCTTCTATGTTTGTTTGCCAACCATGCCCTCCACCCTCGAGGCATTCTCATAAGTACCGCTATGCCAATTTTTCTTCCAAGTTGCTGTGAAACAAATTAGCATAGCGCACTTACAAAAATATCTTACGGGAAGGAGGGCATGGTTAGCAAACAAATATAGAAGGCACACGTTATTTCTGTAAAAATACAGTAATATTATTACAAGCCACACTTTAGCTTAGGAGTTTAAGTTAACTCTTAGTATCAAATACCATCTGGCAAACATTAACAAGTGCCTACAACCCAAAAGGCGTCTCTCTCTGGCTCCTTCCCAGTCTCCTTTGTGGACTCTTCCTTTTCCTACTCTCTAAATATGCATATTTCCAAGCAGAGCTCCTCAGCCCTTTTCTTTATTCATTCTCTCTGGGGAACCCTCATGTTTTCATTGCTTGAGATGGGCTAGACATAATGATAAGTGCTTTACGTGCTGTACTAGTTTTCTAGGGCAGCAGTAACAAATTAACACAAACTAATACTCCTTAGAAGCGAGGATGGTGAGTCTTCATCTCATGTACTTTAGACATGTTATCAGGAGGGACCAGTCCCTGGAGAAGAACATAATGCTTGGTGAAGTAGAGGGTTAGTGAAAAAGAGGAAGACCCCTAATGAGATGGATTGACACAGTGGCTGCAACAATGGGCTTAAACATGGCAACAATTGTGAAGATGGAGTGGAATCGGGCCGTGTTTTGCTCGGTTGTACATAGGGTCACTATGAGTAGGAACCAACTCAATGGCATCTAACAGCAATAATAACAGATGTCTCAAAACAACAGAAATATATTCTTTCACAGTTCTGCAGGTTAGACATCCAAAATCAAACTGTCAGTAAGGCTGGTTCCTTCTGGAGAGCCTGAAGGAGAATCTGTTCCATGTCTCTTTCCTAGCATCTAGTGGTGTCTGGCAATCCTTGGCATTCCTTGGCTTGCAGCTACTTCTGCCTTTTTCATCACATGGTGTTCTCCTTTCTGTGTCTCTCTGTCCAAATTTCCCTCTTCTTATAAGGACCCCAGTCATTGCATTAGGGCCTACCCTAATCCAGTATTACCTGATTTTAACTCAATTACATCTGCAAAAACCCTATCTCCAAATAATATCATGTTCACAGTTTCCAGATGGACATGATACTCTTAACCCAGTACACATGCATTATCTCATTTATCCTCACAATGACCTTATTAACTCCATTTTATGACTGAAGAAATTGAATGCTTCCAGATCTTGGTCTCCAGCCCTGATCTTGAGCATTGATATGTCCAACAGTTAATGGACATCTTCACTTGGATGCTACACTGGTACCTCGAAGAAAACATCCCCAAAACAAACTCATCATTGCTCCCCCCAAAAAACTTTTTTTTTTTTTTTTTTGGGCAAATAGCCCTACCATCCATCCTATCAATCAAGTCAAAGATATCTTCCCCCCTCCCCATCTATCTCTATATCCAGGCAGTCACCAGACCTATTAAATCTACCTACTTAATATTTTTCACGTCTATCATTCCTGTCTATACATCCTGCCACTGTCTTATTTCAAGTCAATCTTTCACCAGTGAGTGTGATTTTAGCTTTAGGTGTTTCACAGAATGCCCTTTATCAGGTTGAGGAAGTTCTCTTTTATTTTTAACTTGCTGAGAGTTTTTTTTTAAATCAAGAATGGATGTTGGATATAGTTGAATGTTTTTTCTGTGTATTGAGATAATTGCATGGCTTTTCTTTTCTGGTTTGTTAATGTGATAAAGTACATTGATTGATTTTTTTTTAATGCTAAACCAACCTTGCATTCCTGGGATAAATCCCACTTAATCGTGATGGATTATCCTTTTAATGCATTGTTAGATTCTATGTGCTAAAAATTTGTTTAGAACTTCTGCATCTATGTTATTGAGGGATATTGGTCTTTTGTTTTCTTATACTGTCTTTGTGTCAGGCAAAACTGGCCTCATAGAATGAATTGTAATATCTGGTTTTGATATCAAGGTAATGTTAGCCATAAAAAATGAGTTGGAAATTATTCCTTCCTTCTCAATTTTCTAGAAGAGTTTAAATTGGTATTATTTCTTCATTAAATGTTTGGTAGAATTCTCCAGTGAAGCCATCTGGACCTGGAGTTTTCTTTGAGGGGAAGTTTTTAACTACAAGTTCAACTTCTTTATTAGACAGAGGGCTGTTTCTACTTGGTAGTTTATGTCTATCAAGGAGCTTTTTGGATCTGTGGGTTTATGGTTTTCGTGAAGTTTGGAACATTTTTGACAACTGGATTTTCAAATATTTCTATGCCCCACTCTCCTCTCCTTTGGGGTCTCAATTACATATATGTTAAGTTTCTTGAAGTTTTCCCTCAATTCATTGATGTCATCTTCATTTGATAAATTATTCTCTCTGTGTTTCATCTTGAATAGTTTTGATTGCTGTATTTTCACAGTCTCTAATCTTTTTTTACTTACAAAGATCTAATCGGCCATTAATTTCATGACCAGCTGGGCATATAGAACCCACCTACATTTTCTGCCTCTGGGGTTTCTTGGGAAGCTGCTTTCCCATTGACAGTATGTGCTGCCAGCAGGCGGGAGCTGTATAACTGCTCGAAGCTGAAGAAACAGATGTGTGCTGCAAATTACTGTTTTGACAGGGTATTGTATGAGGTGATGTATCCTAGAGGTGTGATTCTGCAAGACTTCTATCTCTTTTGGCTTTTGTACAGCAAGATAAGCCTTGTAAGTATATTTCCAGGTTCCTTTGTGTTATTTAGAAGTTGTGTTTCTCACATGATTCCACGTTCATGGGACTAACTCGTTTTTGGGCACCGGCAAGAGATGCGGCACAATTAGATGAGATGTAGTGCACCTGACATACCACCAATCCTACCCCCAGAGTCCAGAGGGACATATGCATCCCCCCAATCCTACCCCCAGGAGCCCTGGTGGCACAGTGGTTAAGAACTATGGCTGCTAACCAAAAGGTTAGCAATTCGAATCTACCAGTCGCTCCTTAGAAACCCAATAGGGCAGTTCTACTCTGACCTGTAGGTTTACTATGAGTAAGAATCAACTTGACAGAGACAGGTTTAGTTTTTTAATCCTACCTGCAAAGTCCAGAAGGGACATATGTCTGCCAGATAATATGTATCAAAATCCGTATTACCTACCAAAAATTCCAACACACTCAATGATTCAGCATGCATACAATTAAAGAAAAAACATTTTATCAACAAAAAATTCAAAGAGGAACATAACTGGGTTGTGAAAGGGTTAATCCTATCCAGTATATTTTTACCTCATACATCATAACTTTCGTTGGTGGAAGTTTGATTGGGTCATTTTTATATCTTTCATGTCTTTATCTGGACATGTTGTCAGGAGGGATAAGCTGGTGGAGAACGTCATCATGCTTGGTAAAGTAGAGGGTCAGGGAAAAAGAGGAAGACCCTCAATGAGATGGATTGACACAATGGCTGCAACAATGGGCTCAAGCATAACAATTGCGAGGATGGCGCAGGACCAGGCAGTGTTTCATTCTGTTGTGCGTAGGGTCACTATGAGTCGGAACCCACTCAACGGCACCTAACAACAACAACATGTCTTTATTTAACTTTTTGACGATATGGAACACAGTTATTATAACTATTTTACTGTTTCTTAGTTATCTGGTGCTGCTATAACAGAAATGCTGCAGGTGAATGGCTTTAACAAACAGAAATTTTATTTTCTCACAGTTTAGGAGGCTAGAAGTCCAATATCAGAGCACCAGCTCTAGGGAAAGTCTTTCTTTGTCAGCTCTGGAGGAAGGTCCTTGTCTCTTCAGCTTCCTTAGAGATCTCCATGTGTCTTGACATCTATTTTACCCCCAACTTTCTCTCTGGTCACATATTTAATCTGTTTTTACATCTCCAAAGAGATTGACTAAAAATGCACCCTACACTAACCCTGCATCAATTAACATAACAAAGACAACCCATTCCCAGATGGGATTATAACCATAGGCATATAGGTTAAGATTTACAACACATATTTTAGGGGGGCACAGTTCAATCCAGAACACATTCCTTCTGCTAATTCTAATATCTTTGTCAGGTCTGGGTCACTTTTCATTGATTGATTATTTTCTGCCTTATAGGTTGTATTCTCCCGCTTCTTTGCATGCCTGATAATTTTGGGGGGGGGAGGTTTCTAGACAATATGAATTTTACTGTGTTGGGCGCTGGATATTTTTGTATTCCTATAGATATTCTTGAGCCTTGTTCTTCAACACAGTGACATTACTTGGAAACAGTTTGAATTTTTCAGATCTTACATTTAAGGTTTGTTAGATGACACCAGAGTCATGCTTAGTTTAGGGCTAATTAGTCCCCACCATTGAGGTAGGACTTTTCTGAGTACGCAGTGCCCTGTGAGTCATGAGGATTTCCAATCTTGCTAGTGAGAACAGGCACTCTTCCTGACCCTGTGTGAAGACCAGGCAGTCTTTCCTCTAATCCATTCACTTGCCTCTTTCTCCAGTCTTGGGTGATCTCCTCCCATGCATACGCTGATTCAGCTGAATACTTGAGGGGAACCCTCTGCAGATCCCTGGGGTTCTCTCTGTGCCGCTTTACCCTCTCTCATGCTAATTCTAGCCACTTTGATCTTTCCAGACTCTTACCTTCATCTCCTCAACTCAGTGAGTTCACTGGGCTCCACCTGGATGGAAGCATCATGGCCCAGAAGCCCTTTCAAGGCAACAAATTGGGACAATCATAGGGCTTACCAATTTTGCTTCCAGCTTCTCAGGGATCACTGACCTTCATTGCCTAATGTTCAGTGTCTTGGAAATCATTTCATATATTTTGTCATTTTTTTCTTTTTTGTTGCTTCAGGTAGAAAGGGAAACTCAATTCCTTTTACTCCATCTTGGCCAGAAGCAACACTCTCTGCTCTCATTTTAATGTATTTATCTGTTTACCAATCCTCCTGATACCTAGACTGTGAGATCTTTGAAGACAGGAACTGTGCTTTCTCTCTCTAAATCTAAAGTATTTAGCACAGTCCCTGGTGTTTAGCATATGGTCAATAAATGTTCATTGAATGACCCAAAAAACTCATTGCCATCAAGTAAATTCTGACTCATAACAACCCTATAGGACAGAGTAGAACTGCCCATAGAGTTTCCAAGGAGGACCCCTGGTAGATTCGAACTGCCAACATTTTGATTAGCAGCCGTAGCTCTTAACCACTATGCCACTAGGGTTTCTGTGTTGAATGAAGGAAGTGTTAACTCCAGAACATACAAAGATGAGTAATTTAGGCCCTGTCTTGAAGAAACTCAGAAGCTATTGGTAGGACAAATCTCATGGAGAAGGATTATGGTTTATCTAGTCTGAAAAAAAGAGGGGCAGAGAGAACAGAGCCCAGCTGAAGAGGAAGCCCAACTAAGGATCAGTCCTGGTGCAGAGAGAACTTTCTTAAAGTTCATAGATGCTTTGTAACAAAATGGTTCTGGGTGAAACAAGTTTGGGAAACCCTGGGTTAAACAGAGTTCAACAAGTCATTTACTGCAGGAGTTCTCATGTTTTTAGTATGTTCACGTGATGCTCTAAGAAGGGGATAAAGTGAGCACTGTTTCTCAAAACATTTTGGCAATGGTATCTCTCTGATCTTAGAGTATCTTGGAAGACTGATAGTAACTGAAAAACACTTTGGGAAAAACTTCTTTACAGCATTCTCAACAGGTGATTTTCAGCCATTGCTTATATACCTTCAATATCGAAGAACTTGCATCTATACAGCAGCCCATCACTATTCTTCCACTGAACACCTCTGAATGTAAGAAAGTTTTTCCCATGTTATGACCACATCTACCTCCCCTATAACTCTTCAACTTATAAAAGGGTATAGTGATAATTAGTTTCTCTAGTGTGCTTACCACTTGTCTGTCAGTTTGTCGTACTATGGTGGCTTGCCTGTAACAATGAAGCTGGAAGCTCTACCACTGATATTTCAACTCCAGCAGGGTCACCCATGGTGAATCGGTTTTAATGGAGCTTCCAGACTAAGATAGACTAGGAAGAAAGACCTGGCCATCTACTTCTGAAAATTAGGCAATGAAAACCCTATGGACCACAACAGAATATAATTTGACATAGTGCTGGAAGATGAATCCCCTAGGATGGAAGGCACTCAGAATACACAGTGGCCACAACAATGGACTTGAGCATACCAACGATCATGAAGATGATGCAGGACCAGGCAATATTTCATTATGTTGTGCATGGGGCTAGAGCCGACTCGATGGCAACTAACAACAGTAACAACAGCAATGTGCCTAGAGTGCGATTCAGTGTGCAAATCTTTGAATGATCTGTTACCTTTAAAGATTAGGGATAGCACAAAGGGAAGGACACATGAAATGGTTTAGGAATTTCAAACTCTATTTTTAGCAGCATAAACATTTTTTTCCCAAGTAAAATCTTACATGACACTCAGTGTAAGAATGGAACTGCTTTAGTCGAAGTACTCAATCTGCCCCTGATTCTCTCCTTGTCTTCTCCCTGTCCATTAAGGTGACTAAAGTACCGCTATTTCTGAAATACTATGAAAGTTAGTGATTTAACTTGTTCTTCTAGCTCCAGGTAAGAAAGTACTTACATCATTCCAGACATACAGATTTAAAAAAAACCCTGTTGCCATCAATTCCAACTCATATTAACCCTATAGATATTCATCCTATATTTAAAGTATTTCCAAGAAAGATTCTACTAGCCTCTGTCCACCCCCCTTTCCTGGTATGTGACATCCTTCTAAGCAGGGTACTATTCTTCATCTATAATCTAAAAACAACCCTGTTCTGTTTAACATCTTTTGTCCTTGGTTTGCCATCAGACGGCCATGGATATCTGGTTCCCTGCTGGAAGACCCTAAATTTTTTGATGAAAAGAATCAGTCTGGTTTCCTTCAGAGAGAAGATTGAGCTCTAACTCTTGGAATTGTGCCTGTTCTTAGTTAATGCCATAACCTTTATCAGTTCAGAGTTGAGTGCTTCCTTCACAACATTCCAGAGGTTATTCCTTCAGAGGGAAAAATTAAGAAAAAGTATAGGCCATGAGGAAGTGGTCAGGGCCCTGGCCACCCATAGGGAGCTGTCAGAAGCCTGTCTGGGGTAGAGCAGGAGCTGGGCTCCTGGGTGACCCATAGCTCTGCATTTATCCCAAGACCAGAATCAGACTCTTCAAGTTTAATTAAAAACAGGATGTCCCTGCTAGGCCTCTCATTGACATTGCTAAAAATAAAGCAGGGAAGTAGCCTGGCTTCTTCACAGTTTGATCCCATTAAATTTGGGTGAGGGTGGGCTGGGGTGTGGGGGGTGGGAGGAAACTAGAGGCAGTAAAAGACATGATTTATTTCAGACTTCAGTCTGGGCTTGTGTGTCTATCCCATCCCTGTGCTGTGGAGTTCCAGATTTTGAAGGTCTAATACAATTAGCTCTCCGTTGCTGATGCCATGTGAAGGGAGCAACGGGACAGACAATTCCCCGAATGTGAATATTGGATTTTGCAAAGCAGTCATCCACTTATCCGTGCTTGGGAGCACTGGGCCTGATGACCTCAGCTCTTTGTTCACTGCTCTAGTCCTACCCATGTACAGATTTGGCTGTGTGAACAATCCACTAATCCCTATCTGTAAGTGGATGTACATTTTAAATATATGTACATATGTAGTCTAAGTGAAACGAAAGAACCATCTGGAAATGTGAGTCTTAAAAAAGGCCTCACTAGTTCCACAACCCCACAATGTACTCACCTTGTGCCTCCTGCCCCATCCCAGAGCCTGGTTTGCAAATACTTTCTGAGGAGCCCTGGTGGCTCAAACTCTTAAGCACTAGGCTGCTAATCCAAAGGTTGTCAGCTTGAACACACCTAGTTGCTCCACAGGAGAAAAGACCTGGCAATCTGCTTCTATAAAGATTACAGCCAAGAAAACCCTACGGGGCAGTTCTACTCTGTCACATGGGGTTGACATGAGTAGGAATTGACTCAACGCAACCTAAGAAAAACATCAAGGGCATGGAACCTTCTGTTTTTATTTTTGATTGTTATTGTTCTTGTTTTGTATTAACTGCTCCACATCTTTCTGTGGGAATCCCTGAATGGTACAAGTGGTTAACATGCTCCACTACACCTTGGTTGCAGGTTTGAGTCTGTCCAGAGGTGCCTTGGAAGAAAGGCCTGGTAATATACTGCCAAAAACTCAGTCACTGAAAACCCTGTGGAGCACAGTTCTACTCTGATATACGTGGGGTCGCCACGAGTTGGAACGAATCTAGGGCAACTGGTTTTACATTTCTTTGTCACAAATCTCCTTCTTTAGGGTAATAGCTAAAGACAAACTCTCCAAGACCTCCTGTTGAATACGAACACCTCCTTTTCTAACATTTATTTGTTTACTTCATCTTTCATACATTTGTTCAACAAAGAGTAACCCAGAACCAAAACCCAGTGCCGTCGACAAAGAGTGTGAAGGGAATAGCCTCTAGATTACTATAGTTGACTTCCCATCAGAATCACAAGAAGGAGAATTTCATGAGTCCCAACCCTTAAAGACTGAGAATTCCAAGGAGTGCTCCAGGCCAGTGGGTTGTAATCCCTGTTCATTCACTAATGTGGGACCCAGAGACTCTCTGGACAAGGGTTTCTAACAATTATTAAAGCATTACAGAATGACTGCCCATTGCCATCAAGTTGATTCTGACTCATAGCTATCCTGTAGGACAGAGTAGAATTGCCTCATAGGTTTCCAAGGCTGTATGTAACCTTAAGGCAAGCAGACTGCCACATTTTTCTCCCTCAGAGCAGCTGGTGGGATAGAACTGCTGACTTTTCAGTTAGCAGTTGAGGGCTTAACTACTGTGCACTAGGGCTACCTCCATTTAAGTAGTACTTTAATGGGGTACTTTATTTTTTCTTGTACTTTTTTTTTTTTTTAGATGAAGGTTACAGAATGAAGTGTTCTTATTAAACAATTAGTGCACATATTGTTTTATGACATTGGTTAACCACCCCACGACATGTCAACACTCTCCTTTCTCAACCTTAAGTTCCCTATCACCAGCTTTCTTGTCCCCCCCGCCCCCGCCTTCTAGTGAAAATGGGGTACTTTTTGTTTCCCATGTGGTCCCTCCCAAGTTCTTTGTTAGGATGATTGGTAAGATATAAAATAAGAGAAAGCAGATCAGTCTTGCTGACACATATATCCCCATCAGGTAGCAGTGTTAATCACATAGTAGACACTCAATAAATTTTAATTGCTGAATAAATTATGAATGATGGTTTTTTTTTTATTCTCTAAACACTGTCACCTGCAATGAGGGAATAGAAGTGAATGTGGAAAGTGATGCTGCTAGGAAAAGCAAATTTAAAATCACTCCCATATTTTCTCAGCTTTTTGAATAAACACAAATACCTTTAAATGGCCTACGAGGCCCTCAATAGTCTGCTGCTACCTACTCTAGAGCCACATCTTAGGACACACTCCCCACACTCTCTCAGCCGTCTTGCCATTCCTCCCACCCCTGAGCTTCTATACGTGCACTTCCTTCTGCCCTGCACTCCTTTAAGCCCTACACTTTCTACACATCTTTGCTCAGTCATCACTCATTAAGGAAGTCTACCCTTGCCTTTCAGCTGTTGTTGTGTGTCATCGAGTCAATTCCGACTCATAGCAGCCCTATATGACAAAGTATAACTGCTCCCTAGGGTTTCCTAGGCTGCAGTCTTTATGGGAGCAGATCACCAGGTCTTTTCTCCTACAGGGAGGCTGGTGGGCTCCTACTGCAGACCTTTCAGTTAGCAGCTGTCTTAGTTATCTAGTGCTGCTATAATGGAAATACCACAAATACACAAATTTTTGTTTGACTTTAACAAACAGAAGCTTATTTTTTCACAGTTTAGGAGGCTAGAAGTCCTAATTCAGAGCACTGGCTCTAGGGGAAGGCTTTCTCTCTGTTGGTTCAGGAGGAAAGTCCTTGTCTCTTCAGCTTTTGCTTCCTCGTTCCTTGGAGATCTCTGTGTGTCTTGGCATCTATCTTACCCCATCTCTCTCTCTACTCTCTCTTTTTATATCTCAAAAGAGATTGACTAAAGATACATCCTACACTAATCCTGCCTCATTGACATAGCAAAGATAACCCATTCCCAAATGGGATTATAACCTCAAGCATCCAAACCAACCAAACCAAACCTGTTGCCATTGAGTTGATTCTGCTTGATGTATTTTCCACTGCTTCTTCACTGTTTGTGCTTAGTCCAACTGTTACCAAGGGCTTTTTGTCCCTGGTAGGGGGATGCTGTGTGGGTGGAGAACAGAGACACAGGTCTGCTGGTCCTAGCCCAGAATCTTGTTCTTCTTAAAGGCTACATGGTCACATGATCCCTTGGGACACCAAGGAGCCCCACAGTGGTAGTACCTGTGTCTGTGTCCTCCCATGAGGCCGAGCTCAGTGCCTGACACATGCTCATATAAACGGGACTGGTTCCATTCAGAAAACAGATGCCAAATCCTTGCCAGGAGTGAGCAGAGTAGGACTTCATAAAGGTTGAAATGGGTGACCATGTGTCACTGACTTGTCTCTTTTTGAGGATCTCACACTTCAGCTCTCATGCAACCATTTCACCCAGCCACCTCTAGGACACAGCTCCCACTTGAGACAAACCACAAACCACTTCCCAGCTTTTGAAAGGCAGCTCTAGTATGTCAGCTAAAATCATGGCTAAACCATAGCTATCCTATAGGACAAGACAAAACTGTCCCATAGAGTTTCCAAGGAGCACATGGTAGATTCGAACTGCTGACATTTTGGTTAGCAGCTGCAGCACTTAACCACTACTCCACCAGGGTTTTCGACCTCAAGCATAGAGGTTAGGATTTACAGCACCTGGTTTGGGGGGACATAATTCAATTCATAAGATTCCACCCTTTGACCTCCCAAAATGCATGTTCTTCCCACATGCAAAAGACATTCACCCCATCACATCATCCCAAAAGTCTTACATCAGGTCTCATCTTCTGAATCATGTAAATCAAATATAGATGAGACGTTAGGGTTATTCCAGGCTGGGGCAAAATTCTTCATCTGTGAACCTGTGAAATCTAGACTACAAGGTATCTGTTTCCAAAGTACAATGGTGGGCTAGAAACAAGGTAGACATTTCCATTACAAATGGGAGGAAGTAGAGGGAAAGAAGGAATAACAGGCACCAAGCAAGTCCAAAACCTAGCCAAAAAAAATCTATATTAGCTCTTGAGGCTTGAAAATAATCCTCTGTTCTTTGGGACCATCTGGCCAATGACTATGCCCTCCAGACTCTGGGTGTTGACCATGCTCTCTGGACTCTTGGCCCTGGACTTCAGCTTCACTTTCTAGACCCATTGTCATAGTAACTCTGCTCCCTTGGCTTTGGGCGGCCCCATTCTCCTGGTCTATCTGAGTGGCAACCCCACCCCCTCAGCCCCAGCACCCCCATTCTTCTGGCCTTTAGGCATGGCAGCTCTACCCCCTCAGCTTTGGGAAGTGGCACTATCCCCTGGCAGGGCCTTAATAGCAGCCCCAAACTCTGGAACCAAGATGGTGAAGATTTGACTCTTCGAAACCTAGGACACTCTGGCCCCATCGATTGAGATCCAGGATACCATGGCTGCGCCCTTTGCAACTGAGAAGGTCCTGCTTCCCACGCTCCTTCCAACAGTTCTGCTGATCTGTGAGCTGCTTCAGGGATGGTCCTTTTCTTTTCTTGGAAGACAACAGATGTAGCATCTTTGGTCTGTTTTCTGCCTGTAGAATTCTAAGAGGCAGACAGCATTCTTTCCTTTCCTTCTTTCTCTGTCCCATTTAGTCCAAGCTAATGGGTTTTCTGCTGTGGTAGTTTGTTAGATCCATCAGTCACAGGCTTAATGTCCTTAACAAAAGACTGTGGAGCCACATTCATGGTGAACATTCTAGGACATATGTCCTTAGTTTGTACAACAGAATTTTCCAAATTTTTAAGTTCTGTTTTCATTTTGCACATTTCATTTTAAAGTCCATCTCTTTCCTCTCACATTTTACTACAAGTAGCAAGGAGAAACCACGTGGTCCCTTTGAGATCTTGCTTAGAAATCTCAAGGCCAAGTTCATCACTTACAAGTTCTACCTTCCACCAAATATATGGACGTAAGTCAGATAAATTATTTGCCACTGCATAAAAAACATCACCCTTCTTCCATTCTCCAGTTGCATGTTCATTATTTTCTTTTAAAGGCTCGCCAGAAGCACATTCAACATTCACATTTCTAGCAACATTCTGTTGCTGGCACCATATATATTCTCTAAGAAGATGGAGACTTTATAGCTCTCCTCAATTCCTTCTGAGCCCTCATCAAAATTGCCTTTGACACTCATAATTCTACCAACAGTCTCTTCAAGACAATCTAGGCTTTACTATTAACTATTACTATTAAAAAAAAAAAAAATTTTTTTTTTTTTTTTAATATTAGGCACCTTAAAACTCTTCCAGTCTCTACCCATTTCCCAATTCCAAAATCCCTTTCATATTTTAGGTATCTGTTAGAGCAGCATCCCACTCTTCTGGTACCAAATTCTGTTTTAGTTATCTAGTGTTGCTATAACAGAAATACCACAAGTGTTATTTATTTTCTCACAGTTTAGGAGGCTAAAAGTCTGATATCAGAGCACCAGCTCTTGGGGATTGCTCTCTCTCTCATCTCTGGAGGAAAGTCCCTGTCTCCTCAGCTTCTAATTTCAGGTTCCTTGGAGATCTTCGTGTGTCTTGGCATCTGTCTTACCCTATCTCTCTCTCTGCTAGGTTATTTAACTCTTTTTATATCTCAAAAGAGATTGACTCAAGAAACACTCTACACTAATCCTGCCTCATTAACATAACAAAGACAGCCCATTCCCAAATGGGGTTATAACCACATGCATAGAGATTAGGATTTACAACATATTTTTGAGGGACATAATTCAAACCATAACATCAGCCAAGCACGTAACCATTGCACCACAAGGCACAGTTTTCCTATATCATTTCTTAAGGCCATGTGCCCTACTTTATAGCACTTTGCTCTAATATGGTTTACATGCATTTCTTCAATTATTTTAATAATGTCTGTCTGCCTTATTTAAGTATGAGCCCCATGAGGGCAAGGACTGGGTCTGTCATAATGCTTGGTGTATTGTAGTCACCCAGTGACCAACTGAGTAAATGAATGAATGAATGAGAATGAGGGAAGGAATAAACTAAGATCAGGGGTTTTCTGGCCATTTTCAGGATTGGCTTCTGAATCCATGTGGAATTGTCAGCAATGGTGAGTGCCCAACCATGGGCACATGTGTACAGCTTCTAAGGCAAGAGCCCATAGCTATTGACAGGTTAAGAATCTTTAAGAGATTTAACATGAATATGCATAATTATATGAAGGGAGGGAGAAGAAAAAGGATAGGAAGTTTAGAAAAAAAATTATAAAAAGATAAAGGGAGGAACTCTATAAATAGAAACAGAATAGAAGCAAGTTGAGAGGATAATAAGCATGAAGGAAGGTAAGAGACAGTTATTACTGAATTAATCCTTTAAATTTAATGAACCCAACTTTGTGCAAGACCCTATGTTCAACACTATCAGGGATTTTGTGAACAGCCATACCTGATCGCCACCTTTGAATCTAAAAGGGGAGTGTCTTGGGTAACTACAATTCAGGATGAGTCGAATGAAATGATCCAAAAGAAGAAGCACAGAGGAAGGGAGATTACACATAGCAGTAGAAAGAAAGAAGATCATGGAAGCCTTCCTGGAGGAGGGTAACATTTCAATATGTCCTTGATGCATGGTAGGATTTGGGAAATCTTTGCCTCCATATTTCCCTTTTGGAGCCTACTTTCCTCTTAGCTGCATACTGCCTCCTTCTCTCTGCTCTCTCCAGCTGCCTCACTATACCCAGAGTTCCAGATCTCTCTGGGTTTCTCCACCCAACCCCTAGCAAAATCTATTTTTTTCTAAAACATCTTCTCAGGGCTAAGATGCTCAAAGTAAATCTGATCAGCAAAGTCATAGTCTGAAATTAAAAATGATGACTTCGCATTATTCTTCCCAGATAAAAACTACATCTGATAATTGATGCCTCCCCTTGCTGAGTACTGTGCGGAGAATACAGTTAGTGGAGGAGGCCACAGGTTGGGGGGGGGTGCGGTTTGCTTCCAAACTCTTTAGGAGAATTCTCTTTCATCTCTCAGATTTCCCAGACACACACAGTTCAGCTCAGGCCTGAGGTTGCACAGGAGTCCCGGGGTGGTGCAAACAGTTAACGTGCTTGGCTGCTGATCTAAAGATGCCTGGGAAGAAAAGCCTGGGGATCTACTTCTGAAACATCAACCATTGAAAACCCTATGGAGCACAGTTCTGCTCTGACAAACATGGGGTCGCCATGAGTTGGAGTCCATTGTGCGATGGCAACTGGTTTTTGTTTTCTTTTGTCTTTCGGAGGTTACACAGTTATTTAATCCAAAGCTGGGATGGCTGATTCTTTCCATGTTGAGTACCAAACCTGACTGATTAGTTGGGAATACCCTGGAGCTTGTTGAGAAAGAATGTGAGAGCGTTGCCACAGGTGGAGAAAGAACCCTGGGATGGATTGATTATGTCTGCCTGGAAGGCTAATGGGCCCTTATTAACTGGCGGGTGTTTGCCATCTTCGAGGGGCCCCTGTGTGGAGACTGCAGTCTGCAATCGCCTGCCTCTTGGGATGTGGAATGTCATCTCCAACCTTACTCCTTTTGTGATGTCCTCACAACAGTAGCACCAGCATCACAGGGAAGCCTATTAGAAATACAGAATCTCAGGCCCTACGAGATCCTACTCAATCGAAGTCTGCATGTTAACAAAATCCTTGGGGGCAGGATTAAAGTTTGAGTCACAGGAGTCTGACGGATCTTCGTGAAGGTCCTCACTGACTCCTGGCCTAGCGTCTCCCACTGCTGACTGCCGAACATTTCCTATAATACAATACGTCAGCAGAGACAGGACTAGCTACTCGTGGGAAGGAATAGGGAACACATCTTCACTCCTGTATTTGACAGGTTTAATAACAGGGCTATTTTGTGCCAAACCACATTTCTGTCTTACCACTATGTGGCTTCTGTCCCCAGGCAATCTATAAGATGGTTTCATCCGTAATGAAAATGCCTGAAGATGAGTCGACCCCAGAGAAAAGGACAGAAAAGATCTTCCGCCAGATGGACACCAATAGAGATGGTAAGAGGCCATGGTAGCATTTCTTTGCTCAGGATGGGGGCTTCTGGAGAGGATGGGGGCTTCTGGAGACGGTGGGGGAATCCAGGCAGGGAGATGCCACTTGAGGATAAGATATCGACCACAGGGACCTGGTCAAGGCCCTTTGTCAAAGTGACTCCCCCTGTGCGACCCTGGATAGGCAAGAAGCAGGATGACCGGGGTGGCCACTGGAGAGCTGATCCCTTCCTGGGGAGAAATGCCTCATTTCTAGGGCCTTCTATCCTCCTTCTAGGCCATTCTCTACCCTAAACATAATAGGATGAGGCCTGTGGAGCAGGGAAGGAGGAACCGGAGACACTGCAGGGTAACACCCTAGGTACTATGTTGATCATAGACAATACATTATGGTATCTCAACTGAGACTCCAGCGTAATGGAATCACAGGGCCCTGAGTGAGTTGCCATTCCCAGGTATGCATCTCACTGGTAAAAGCCCTGTGCTTTCCCAAGGGGGAAGAATGGAGTGTGGTGGGGGATGGGGAGAATGTACAGGGAAGGAGGAGAGGCTTTAAGTGCACTCACATGTCTTAGCCCAAATACCCAGGCATAGTGCAGTGCAGCAGAGCAGGCCTCATGGTGAACCTCCAGCCACTAGCTTCCTCTTGGCTGACACTCTTTGCATCTAACCTCTGGTCACTTACTTGAAGAGAAAAGACATAGGCACATAGGAAAATTAGCCCCCAGAGCGATTCTGAGGCACACAGAGGGTTAACCCAAGAGAACCAGATTTCTATATGGAGCATAGGGTTTGCACCACTATGTCCAGCTGTGGTTTCCAGCTTTGGGGGATTTGGAAGTATACAAGTGACCGTACTGTTTCATTTCCCTCATTTGTTTGGTTTCCTCTACAAAGGTGTCATTGCATCTATTGAACCCTATTTTTTCTTTTGTAGCCTGAGCAAACTTGTCACCATTTTAAGAACTGCACAGGCAAGGTTGTGGCTTATAAAAATGGGCCAGGACACAAGCCTAAGAGAGTTTGCTCTGAACAAAAGGAAAAAAAAAAAAAAAAAAACCTGCCTTTTTCCTTCAAACAAGTAAAGTAAATTTGATTAAAAAAAAACCAGGCTCTGGGGAGGGATTTGCCGCTAAGGGAAAGACATATTTGTTGGTATCTCTGAGAGGGGGGCCTCCAATAATCAGTACCCCTTCCTACCTGGGTTTAGAATGAGTTGAGAAATAAAGGAGCAATTCAGTTCCAGGTGCCATCAAGTTGGCCTCCAACTCATGGCGATCCCATGTGTGTCAGGGTAGAACTGTTTTCCTATGGCTGATTTCTCAGAAGTAGATCATCAGGCCTTTCTTCTGAGGCCCTCAGGGTGGACTGGAGCAGTGAGCAGCCAAGGGCATTAACTGTTGCACTGCCCAGGCACATAACTGATGGTAAAGGATAGAGCTGTGTTGGAGGATGTAACTTCCTGTGCAAGCTGCCGGGGTGTGTCTTTGGAGGAGCAGAGTGAGATAAGTCCTCTCTGGGGCAGGCCCTTCCAAGAGAAGGAACGAAGGCAAAGCTGAGAAGAATGCCCAAGCAAGTAACTCGCTTCACTCCCAGGGTCAAAGCAGGCAAAGAGAAAGTTTCCCTGAGCATAGAAAGGAAGCACCAAGAATGCAGAAGATACTGCTGCCCACTGTCCTTCCCATGACAGTAGTGACAGAGGGACCTCCTGGAACAGAACTCAGTATGTCTCTGGCTCACACAGGAAGGAAGTGACACTCTAGGACCCCGGGTTGCCGAGCCTCCCTGCTCCAGCCCATCAAGGGTGGGAGGAGAACGCTGTAATTGAGAGGAGGGACCCAGTGGGCCACTCTCTGCCTTGCACACATACCGTTGAACTCTCCTTACTTTGGGTTAGAGGCACAGCCATCCTCACGTGTTGTCAAAAGCATAACCACTTATGTCCAGGGTCCCTCGCCACAGCTGTCTGGGGGAGCCTTTTCCACATGCAGGGGGAGGGACTCTTGCAGCAAACCAAAGGCCACAGGCTCAGGGCTTAGGACCCAAGAGACCTCAAAGAGCCCAGAAGCCTCAATAGTAACATCATGGGAACAGCCTTGGTGCCATGAGCTCCCGACTCAGCTTCATAAAGGCATGAGGGCCATTCATTCTGCAGATAGTGAGCCCTACAGGTTGCCTGGAGCCAAAAGGAGCACAAGAAAGAGTCATGTCAGGTTCATCTAGTGCCCTCTCCCCAGCCGCAGCCTGAGGTTTGGAACATAGCAGGCTCTCAGGAAGTGTGGTTGAGGCAATGAGTGCACTGTGTAGGTGCTGGCCATGTGAGAGCGGACAAGGCAGCAGAGCCCCTGCCTCTGGGGCTTGGCACTGCCATCAAAAGAACAAGCAAGCAGGGCTTTTACCAGGGAGAGATGAGGGCTGGGACATCACAGCAGGTGTCAGACTAGCCGCAGGGAGAAGGTGAGAAGTTGCAGCCCCCAAGATGCAGGAGCAAGAGTGTAAGTTCACGTGGATGCCTCCAGCCACTCACCCGTCCTCTTGCTTTCTAGGAAAACTCTCCCTGGAAGAGTTCATCCGGGGGGCCAAAAGTGACCCATCCATCGTGCGCCTCCTGCAGTGTGACCCCAGCAGTGCCGGCCAGTTCTGAAGTCTCCCCAGTGAATCCCAGAGCTGTTCATGTTCCCTTTTGATTCTTCTTTTTAACCATTTTGCCAAACAATATTGATGGTGATGCTGTCCCCTGTGCGGCCAGACGCGCCTTCCTCTGTGACGCCTTCTGCTTCTTTTGTCGTGGATGCTTCGTGGGAATGCCCGGTGCTCCAACACGCTTGTGGAGAGCATGGACAGTGCTGTCGTAAACAGACTTTGTGGTGTTCATTGTTCCAACGATGCTTAATCATTATTGTTATTATTTTTTTCTCTTTCTATTCTAATGTCTATTCTGAAACCAAGACTTGATGAGGCAAGAGAAGGGAACAAATCCAGCCCAGTGATTCTACCGCAAGCTTTGAGGAACTTGTTTGAAAGATGGAAACGCCTGCCTGGGTGGTTGTCACACACACCCTAGAGGTGATAGACTCCCCAAGAACAAGCTACTCTCTGGGTCAAGGCTATGAAAGGGACCTGGAGAATTCCCCCATGGAGGTTCACTCCACACTCTTCGTCAGAAGGCTGTAGTTTCTAAGCTGTGAACATTTTAAGGTAAACAGAAGAGAGGAAAAAGATGGCTCAGCTATTTTTTCACAAGTTTACACTAGTTGAGCTGATATGAGTTTCTGTGGAAATTAAACACAAATGGTAACTTGTATTCCAAAACCAGACCCATCTTGTTGCCTATTGTGACTTATAAAAAAAAAAAAAAAGTCTACTGTATATAAAACATTGGGTATTACAGACCAATAAGTATTTTGCCTTGTTTAAATGAAATGCATGTTTAGTGAGCACTAATACAATCTTATTCCAGATGACTGTTTGTAGTAGCTTATTGTGAAGTAAGCCCCCTATAATGAATGTCTATGTCTTGTTTTAAAGTCGTATCTGTCTTTGCACAAATGCACCAAGCAACAGGTATATTTTAGATATACCAGGGAAGTAAAAAGTAACCATGACTAAGGCCCAACCTTAATTTTGAATGGTTTTCCAGAGTGTCAGAGCCTGAAGAATGACAGGGCAGGTCAAATGGGACACATCCACTGGAGCACCACGAAGCTAAGTACGAGAGAGGAGAGGCTGGTGGTTTGTCCATTGAGCCCATCAACTCATTGGCAGCCTTAGATTAAAGATGTCATGTTTTTCTGAGCATGTCAATATTCTGCAGACCTGAAAAAAATAGTATGAATTCTCAGGATCTCCCAATGGTTCAACCTACATGCATGGTTAGGGAGTCATATTTAGAATTTTCTTTTTTCCATGCCCAAACACCCTTGAGAAAGTCAAAGTTGAGCAGTCATCTGATTCATGGTGAAGGTGGCTTGGGCAAATGCTACTATGGTTTCCAAGGCCCACTATGAGGAATCCAATAGTATTTTCCATCACTAAGTTCTCTGAATATAGACTTCTATTTCCAGAAGTGACAGCACAAGTTGAGTTGCTGGTTGGTCTGGTGACCTAGCATACACTAATTTGAACTAAAGGCAAAGAGTAAAAACTGCTGATCGCAGACAAGTTGTGTTCTTCAAACAGTTGACATGAGGAGGCTCCAATACTCAAGGATGTAGACGAGAGACCTGCTGCAAGGAAAGCACAGAGGTCCCCAGTGGGTCTCTCTGCTGCCAAGCTATTTCCTGTAGAACGTGAACCACAGAAAGATAAACCTCATAAAAACAAGGAAAACGATGCTGAGTCCATTCTAACCTCCATGTTCTTGTGTGTTACTTGAGTCCATTTTAGCTGGTAACAAAAATCCAAATTTGTTTGGTTGGCCAAAATGAACCAACTCTGCAGGCTGAGTTTTGAAACCCAGGCTCAGTAAAAGAATTTTCATAATCTTCCTCTGAGTGTCAATTCCTCATAGTAGTTCTGTACCGAGACTTGCCAAATTTCTTTGTGGACCAACTAGTCAAATTTGGTTTTGAAAAACAAAGAATTAATGTAAGACAGGAGTGCAGAGTGGGTGAGGGTCAGCATACTCTATTGATAGTATTCCAGGAATTGCCTCTCAGTTTTTCATGTTCTCAGTTGAAGACCTAATTCCTCCTTTTAATTCTCTTTGGATGGGTGGAATCAGTTAATGTTTGGGAAAGCCTGCCTAGGCTCTGCCACTAGTTATGACATCTTGTTGAGCCAGACTCACTCTGTCTCCTGGAACCCAGAGCTGGAGTAGGGAGCAGAGAAGAGGGCCTCCAGCTGTTCAGGAAAGAAAAAAGTGCCAGTTGCATGGCTAATGAATGCCAACACTCCCCAGAATGTACTGACATAGTCCTCATCCTGGCCTGCCACTGACCCTGTCTGTACTTTCTCAAGGGTTGGTTTTCTCTTTCTCTTTCTTCCAAGGAAGGCCTTTGTATGTCTTTAATCCAATGCACACAAGTCTGTCCAAGGGACTCTGCAGCACCCAGAAGGCTGAATGCTTAAAAGTTTGTCATTCCCTTACTGGGCTATTCATTGTCATTGCTGTGTTCAGGGATCTCTGGAAATGGAGTCTGTTCTGTCTGAAATAAAGCCAGCCTGTGATGTTCAAGGGAATGAAATAAAGTGGCTTACAACCTGAAGGACTCTACAGAGTGCTCAGCTGTTTCATACCTTTCTTTGGGGTGGGGAAGGGATACTGAGGGCACTGTCCCATTGGTATGCCTCAGGGATGACTTGTCTACAAGTGGATCTAATAACATATATTTATAAATCACATTACATGGAGTGGCCACTATATCAGTTGATTTTGTGTCGCTCTTTTGTCTGGCATTAAAGCATGTTTATTTTTTAATATGGTTACCTGGAACATGAGCGTTTCATGCCTACACTGCTGCCTCAGCTGAACCTGTACCTTACTGGGGCTCCAGGTGTTGATACTGGTCTCCCCCTGGGTATAGTTCCTGCCTTAGAGGGACACAGGAACCACGGACTGTGAATGAAGGGTTGATTATGGCAGCCAGTGAGGTGCTCATTCACTCCTTCCTTTATGGAACCTGCTGCGAGAAGCACAGTGGATTGACGGCTCCAGCTGCCATACCTTTGGATCCACCTCGGTGTTCATTCTGAGATCCTGCTCACCTGGTGCTCCCAGTCAATGACTGGGCCTGGGGGGAGAATATTAGAACTGGGTCATTCTTGCCCAAGGTGAGACCCTTCCAGTGGGTGGTCTTTGCACAGGGACTCCCCATTGGCCTGGCTCACACTTTGTTATAATCATGCTGTGGTCTGAGGCTCTTCCCACCCAATCCTCCTTCCTTCCCTCTTACCTTTCATAGGTGTCAGACGTGCCTTGCAGTCTGCAGGCTCACCCTATCTACTCCTTCACTTTTCTCCTTTATCCTTCACAAGCATTTCTCCCAATGCATCCACTTTTGGGGGGGACCTGAAGTGACAGTGATTCTGGTTGACGCCCTAGAAACACAGGGCTCAGACCCTCGAGTTGACAGCCTTCTCAGAGTTCAGATTTGGTGGTCTGTCATTACAATGTGAATGTCTAAGGGCTTGAAGGGTTTGTATTAGGATTAGGGTGATGACAGAGCCCTGACTCTCCCAGGGCAAACCTCTATTATTATGCTGATGGATGATACCAGAGCACTATTACTGCATATCTCCTCCTTTGAAGGCAGACTGTGTCTAAATTGCCTCTCCCTGTCCCAACCCCACCTCCCATCCCCCCTCACCCCCACCACCCTGCCACCCTGCCCAGCATCTATCATGGTACCTGGTCCATGGTAAATGAACTGAATTAATATATAGGGAGGAAGGCAAGAGTTGATACCAAATCCTATGGTACTGATCACTGGTCACCCTTGCCTACCCAACCACAGTCTCAAGGACAAGGAGGTGTGTGGGGGTGGCACACATGGTGAGCAGAGTTCATCACACAGCAGGACTGTGGCTGGCACAGGCTGAGGGATGGACAGCCTCGGGGAGATGTGGGGACCAGCTCCCCTACCCAGCAGGTCTGTGGTCAGTGCACTGCAACATCCTATCGAGACTATGGAACGTGAATCAGGAACAAAAGACCATGTGGTCCCATCTCTAGTCTCACAATCTCTCCAGAAGTGTCATCAATAAGCACTTGTCCCAGCCTCCTCTTCCCTGCCAGCTGGTCCAGGCATAAAAGCTACTAGGAATACATTGGATTCGAATTAGTCAGGGAAAGCTTCCTGAAGGCAAATTTTCAGCCAAGATTTGCAAGCTGTGGGCACAGAGAGATAAAGTGAGATGTGGAAGAACATAGAAATGCTACTTGTCTCAACAGAGGGAGTCTTAGGAAGATAATCATGGATAACGGTTAAAGGAATGTATGTGGAGGTTAGTGGGGTGGATGGCCACTGATGAAACACCAATAAACATTGGAATAGTAATCAAGGTGTTTGGATTTGAACCAGCAGAGACTAGGGATCCTGGACATTCTAGAGGAGATAGTTCGTGATGAAATTGGAGTTTGAGCCATGTGGTTAACCTCTACGTAGAGGTTGGCCCGGATGGGCTAAGGTACCGGAAAGGTCTTGTGATTCAAGTGGGGGTGAGTAAAGCCGGGAGCGAGGAAGGGTAGAAGCGAAGAGACTGAGCTGGCTCTTTGTAAGTCACAGCAAAGGCCTCTTGATTTCCTCAGTCCTCTTCTCATTTGGAGTCCTAGTGGTACAGTGGTTAAGAGCCAGGCTGCTAACTGAAAGTGTGGCAGTTCAAATCCACCAGCTGCTCCTTGGAAACCGTGTGGGGCAGTTCTACTTTGTCCTATAGGGGTTGCTATGAGTTGGAATCAACTCGACGGCAACAGATTTCTTCTTATTTAGGAGTCCCTCAGTGATGCAAAAAGTTAATGTGCTCGGCTGCTATCCGAAAGGTTGGAGGTTGAAGTCCACCCAGAGATGTCTCGGGAGAAAGGCTTGGTGATCTACTTCCAAAACACGCTACGGAGCGCAGTTCTACTCACACACACGGGACCGCCTTGAGTCGAAGTGGACTCCGCAGCAACTGCTTTTTTGCCCTAATTTAACCTTGGGGTGGGGCCCAGCAATGCGAGGGAATGCAAACGCCCTCCTTGTCCAAGCCCAGGGCCAGAAAGTGCCGGGGGAGCCCAGGATCCACAAGGTCACAGCAGGGGTTTCCCCCAGTCAGGCAAAGAGCCCAATACCCACCTCACAGAAAGCACCAGACACTGTTGCTTACTCTGATGTTAGGAATATTTATTTTTTCTTCTTAAAAATGTACAAAAAATAAAATAACTATTTATAGATTTCCCCCTCTCCCATTTACAAAACTATTAAGTTACGTTTACCTTTTTCTTTTAATGTGAGAGCAAATTGTACAAATATCAATTTCCCTTGCTTATCTTTAAGAAAGGGCTGTTCATAGAATTTGGCACAAACCCTCTATTTCTCTTGCATTTCCACGATTTTAAATAAGAAGGAAAATAAACATTTGATCATTTCATGCTTCCTAAGTCTCTGGTCTTTGTCTTTTAGGAACTAATTCCAAGGTGACATCTGATTGTATTATTCTGTTAATCCCAATTTCCAAATATTTGTAAAGTTTAACCAATTTGGGGATGTATAAGAAAAGCACTTGCTCCACGAGTCCCCCATCTTCCATGGTTGAAAAGGCTTATTTATTGTGACTAAGGAACAAAAAAAGGAAGAAGGGGCAGATTTTCCTATCTTTCTGGAGTGTTTTTACTTGGGAAGTTCTGTACCACAGGATTCATCAAAGCTCTGCTAATATACAATAGGAAGGACACGTTAAAGCTAAGCCATGGAAGCTCAAGGAGGCGAGGGGAGGGGAGTTAGATGGGGGGTTAGATGGTAAAGATGGGGGACCAATGGGAGGTAACACTCAGCACCAACCCTTGGTGGCCTCATATTCTTTGTTCTGGCAAAGACAGCTCAGGGGCTTAGGACAAACACAAAAGCATCTCTGATTTGTCCTGCCTTAGGGCAGGCCCAGCAAACAGTTGTCCAAAGAGGCTGGAGAGAGAAGGGTAGGTAGCCTGCACCAGGCTATCAAATAATTTGTTTGTGGCTCCCTTACTCTGGAGTCTTATGCCCCAGCCCAATCATATTGGCCATTACATCTGCCATCCATGTTTGAAACCATGTTTAGCCCAAAGAGCATGGGAAGTGCATAGTACATCACATATTTCCAACACTGAATTTGTCCATCTTAGAGTGCAGTCCCATTCATACCCAGGATGGTACCCATGCTGCCAGTCCAGGGCATGGCGGTCATTGAGTCGATGAGGAGGGGACAGAGTTGGAGCAGAGCAGAATCCAGGAAGCAAACCCTTGCAACCACAGAGAGGGGCAATGTGCCCAGAGGACACACAGAAAGGTGCCCCTTGACCCCCACCCAGAGACCTTCTTGGACACAGCACCTGCTCTCTGGCCCATGAAATTGCTCTGCAGCATCAATGAGAAATAGCCGGGCTGGCAGCAGCCCTCTGCCCTGTTCTGGGCCTCAGGACAGATGAAGTGAAGGGGCAAGGAGTCCTGAGAGGGGGCCTCAGGTAAGACGTCAAAGTGCTTTACAAACAATCTGGGCCCTTACATAGAAACTGCCCTAGATCAGGGCCTAGGGTGGCGGGATGTGTCAGGCTACCCAAAAGCTAGTGCTTCAGTCTTCAAGGGTGCATACAAACCCATTGACCACCCACCTGTCCTCTCGAAGAGAACTGAGGCCCACCATGTTTCACCACCGTGTGTTTGTTTAGGAAGCCTTTCTCCTCCTCTTCATCTCCCAGGCAGGTAGCAGGGGGCAAGCATTTGCTGTCCCAGGCCACCTTCTGAGGCTGGTGGCAGAAGAGCAGGGGCTCCTAGGACATTCTCACCCACTCACTCACTTCCTCAGCAGCCCCCCGGGAGCAGCTAATCCCTTTTCTGGTGCCTCTGGCAGGTGAGGCCCAAGAGGAAGCCGTGGCCTACTGGTTGCAGCCAAGCTGTTGGCATTGCTCTGAGAACTGCAGTTGGTCTAAAGGAGCCACTTGAGATGAAGGATGTGCTTGTAAACTGTTAGGCTCTACACAGTGTCCGGGATTCCCATCATCACCAAAGAGTTCTGCAGCCAGCCCCAGCAACAGGGCCCTGACGGCAAAACCCCTATAGAGTCCTCTCCAAAAAGCTCAGGGAGTGCCCAGCACCAGCCCTGGAGAAGGAGCTGAACATCAGGCAATATGACCTTTCTCAGAGACAGCTTAGAGGAAGAGTCAAGCAAAGCACATTACCAAGAGATAAATGTGGTGGCCTTGAGGGTAAGTCATGGTCATGGAGAAGGAAAGGGGCTTCCTCTGGGGGCAAGGAACATGTCCCAGGGCATGCCCACACAAGAGTCCATCTTGGCACCCTCCACAGTCCTCTGACACCCTAAAGGCCACTTCCCCAGCCCAGGACACCTCCTGAATAGGTACAGAGGCAGAAAGCCAAGTCTCAAGGTATGTGCCTCCCCCTAGGACAGTGGCAGTAAACATGCCCATATACCATAGGTAAAATATATTATTGCAATATTATAAACAATATGTACATGATAGCCAGGCGTACGTTCTTTGTCACCTACTAATTACATTGTAGCAGAATGTCTTCCTGTACAAGTCCTCGTGGTCACTTGCTGGGAACCCCTGGAGGTATTTAGCAAGACAACTTTCCCCAGAGCAACCTGAAGGTTTTTGACCAGTGAGGGGGACATCCACCTCCTACCCCACCTGTGACTACTACACCAAGAAGTAGCTCACTTGGTCCAGCCACTCTGGAGATGTGGGGAGGGAGGTGAGAAAAAAGCAGAGAGAATGTTGCAGGCTCTCTAGGATAAATTGACTGGATGTGTATCCCTTGAAGGCGAGGGCTCTGGATGGTCTGATCTGGAACCAGCAGTGACCTGCAGAGTCCTGGACCCCAGGCTCTGGAAAAAGGTGGGCAATAAATAAGGATCTGACAGGCCCAAGGCACCGTCCTGAGGGGCTCAGGCTTCGGCTCCACGGGATGCCCCCTGGTGGATGGGACAAATATATTGACATCAAATGGGGCTTTGTTCCTTGTCCTAGTGCCCAGCGCAATCTTGTAACAGCAATTGTGAGATGGGTGAGTTGAGTCTGCGGTTCTGGGGTCGAGGCCTCTGTCCTTCCTGGGGATGAAGGTGCTGAGAGCTCCTGCCGAAGGGCTGCCGGGACCAGGGCTCAGATTTCCATGAGCGTGATCTTGAAGCCTTCCACCACGCTCTCCATGTTGAGGATGAAAGTGTCCTCATTCGAGTAGTGCTCGATGATGTTGTCATCCATGTTCACCAAGATGCTGTGACGTGAGGCAGGGGAGGGAAGACAAAGACTGCCATGAGCAGTGGGCCCAGTACAAGGACAGCTCCTGAACAGGAATTCCCTTAGCCCTGCTTTTGCAGTGGAGGCTGGGAGAGGTGGACGAGCGAGAAGACAAGGCAGGAAAAGAGGACCCTCATTCTATTTTCTTTCCACAGAAACCAGTTTCAAGTAAGCAGAGAGACTTACAGCAAAGCCTCTGTTTTTCAGAACTAACCTCATCGCTGATAACTTCTGTACGACTTCAGAGCAACCCAGCCCTCTTTGCCTTATAGATCAGTAAACTGAGGTTCAGAAAAGTTAGCAGAACCTGAAATCACAGAGTTAACTGGTGCCAGAGCAGAACCTACACACTTAGGTTCCCTAACTTTTTTTATTAAACCATATTGCCTCTTGAAAATGCATTTGAGAAAGTGCTCTTAGAAGGATGATGAAAATAAACAGCAACTGTAGCTACCCTTTGTTGAGCACATAATACATGTTAATGTTTTAGAGAACTTGTATTTAATCCTCAAGGCAACCTCCAAGGTGCTATCATTGCCATTTGCAAGTGAGAAAACTGAGCTGAGCGAGGTTAAATCATTTTCCCCCAAGTTCAATCAGTTTTGCCTTACTCTCAAGCTCTTACTTTTACCACATGCTACCTACTCATTAGGAGTCCTTGCGTAGTGCAAACATTTAATGTACTCAGCTACTAACCAAAAGGTTGATGATTGGAGTCCACCCAGAGGTGCCTTGGAAGAAAGGCCTGGTAATCTACTTCCAAAAAATTAGCCATTGAAAACCCTGTGGAGCACAGTTCCAGTCTGACACACAGGGAATCACCATGAGTCAGAGTTGAGTGGATGGCAGCTGGTTTACCTATTCCTTGGCTAAAATCTATTCCCAGTGGATTTAGTTTTATGAAAACCAACAACTTCCAGGGTCTGTCCAGGATTTAGAATGCCTTGAGCCACACCCATTCTTGAAAGTCAGGCAGATCTTAGTTTGAAAATAAGAACTATCATTGTACAGCTATGTGTCATCAGACAAGTTGTTTAGCCTTTCAGAGCCTCAGTTTATTCTTTTTGCAAAAATAAGAATAACAATCCTACTTTATAGGATTGTTGTTAGCATTAAAGCACTTAGCGCAGGGCCTGACTCAGGGCTCAATGAAAGTGAAATATTATCATTATCAGCAGGTGCATCTACACTGAGGAATTTTACTCAGCAGTAAGACCCCAAGACACTGTTCGGGTCTCACCACCAAAGGAATTCACCCAGCCTGTTGCATCGGCCTTGGGAAAAAAACTATTTAAAAAAAGCATTGTAGTGAGCTTTCCAACAAGGGCTGAAGTGGAAAGGGTTTCTTGCTTGACTCCTAGTCAACCAAGAGATTTGAGCACTGCAGGTAATGTTTCCTTTAGGAAAGAGGCCCAGAGAAGATTCATTTTCTGCTTTTTGTGGAAAAACAGTTCCAGAAGCTGACTCAGTGGCCACCCTCTCCTGTCACTCAATCCAGGTCCTGCAGCCACTACTCTCAGAACCTCACAAACAGGGGTCCCGAGCGAGGCTCAGAGGCTATCAAAGAGCAAATGTGACGGGTAAGAATGTAAACTTTCCAGCCACAGGCCTGGATTCAAATCTGTTCTTCTGCTCACTGACCAGGAGACCTAGGGCAAGGTGCTCAACCTCCCTCTGGCTCAGTTTCCTCATCAGTAAGTTGGAGATAATAACAGGCTCTACACCTCAGAAAGCAGTGAGGAGTAAAAGGAACAACACATACAAAGCCCTCAGCGGGGGGTCCAGGACCTACCAATACTCAATAAATGACGAGAACTCAGCTCTCCAGCCCACTGATAATTTGAGATCATTTTGAAAGCTGGAAGAGTCCCCTATACCCTGTACCCTTTTTGTTCCCACTCTGCAACCCTGAAACAAAACTTGAGAGCAGTATGTGATCCCTATAAATTTCACTCTGCAGAGGGGTGACTTGGCATGGTCCCCAGCGTCCTCACCACCCCAGCCCTCTCTATCCCACCCTATCATTGGAAAATGGCATCTCAGCTGACTTCATGACAACGCACTTTCTCCCTCCCTCCCTCTCTCATTGAAGATCTTCAAAATGCATTGCCCATGCAAGCTGCTCTCTGATCGCTTGGAAGCATGATGCACCGTTTGTATTAAAGGTTGCCAACAAAATGTACAAAAAGCCACCACCTCTGTTTTGAAAGGCATCGTATAGATTTATCTGATTTGGAAGTAAATTTAAGTTCAGTTTCTTTCTTACCCTTTTTTGCTTTTCTTGTAAAGTTTTGCAATCTTCTCCACTGGCAGCCCGTATTTCTCAGATATCTGTAACAACGATGGCAAAAAGGCAGATGAGCATGGGAGGGGTGCGCGCAAAGGCAAGAGATGAAGCTCCTGTTTCTGTCTCCCTGGGGCTCTCCTGGGGGCCAAGGCTCTTCCCTCACGAGTTCAGCTCTCTGAACACCTCATTCATAAGGCTCTCTCGACAAACCTTAAATCACTCAACAGAAGACTCAATCATATAGGAATTTAATCTTTGACAAAGGTGGCATTTAAAATCAGTCAGAAAAAGATGGACTCAAATTATCACACGGGACTAAATAGGTAGCCACACAGAAAACATGTTTTCAAGTTAAACTGGATCCCACTCCTTACACCAAAGTAAATTTCAAGTGGATTGAAGATTAACATATGAAAGATGAAACCATGAAAGTACCAGAAGCATACAAGAATCAATTCTTTGTGTATCCATCATCGTAAAGTAAGGAAGAGCTTTCTAAGCAAGACACCTGAAGAACAAGGTAAAAAGGTTGACAAAACAACATAGAATTGAAAAATACTCAGTATGGCAAAAATCAGCATAGAAAGAGAAAGGCAAATAATACACTAGAAACATTTTTGCAATACAAACGACAGACATGGAGCTAACTTCCATCACTTCGTAAAGATTCCTGTAAGTCAATAAGACAGTGACTGACAACCCAATGGAAAAATGAAGAAAATAACATGAAGACGCAATTCATGGGGTGGGGGGTGGGGGTGGGGGTTGGCCAAGAAGCATATGAAAAAATGCACTGCTTCAGGATTTTAAAATATGAAGTTAAAGCACTAGTAAGATACTCCTTTTAACTTATCAGGCTAACAAAACCTATAATATTAATAATAAAGCACCAGCAAGAGTGTGAGAAACAGCAGCTCTCCCACTCTGTAGATGGGAGAGAAGGGAGCCCAACCATTTAGGAGGGTAATCTGACAGCAGCTAGTAAAATTTAAAATGCACATATCCTTTGATCCGGATCCTCCACACCTAGTAACCTATCTGGTCTACAGAAATACACTCAGACGTATGTAAAGATTTTCAAAGCTTCACCATTTGTAACAGAAAAAAACTGTATATAACAAAATGTGTTAGACACATTTTAATATTTTCACAGTTGAAAACTATGTAGGTGTTAAAAGAAACGTGGAAAGCCTACATGAATTAACATGAAAAAAAAAGTTGGTGATATTAAGTGGAAAATACGCCAATGTGTATAATGTGATCCCATTTGTATTAAAAAAAAAAAGTCTATCTGTAAATATATAGCAAATATTTGAAGAACTCACCAATCTATTAACAGTGACTACCCTTGGGGGGTGGACAGAAACAAGCAGATTCTTCTATTTTTCACTTTGTACAAACCTGTACTATTTATTTCATTTTTACAAGGATTGTGTCTCCCTTTTATGAAGACGCAGCAACAATAGTTTGAGAGATGGATCCTGGAAAGACCTGCCCTAATTGCCTTTCCCACTGCCCATCTGTCAGTTTGTCATACTGTGGTGGCTTACAAGTTGCTGTGATGCTGGAAGCTATGCCATCAGTATTTCAAATACCAGCAGGGTCACCCATGGTGGACAAGTTTCAGCAGAGCTTCCAGATTAAGACGGAATAGGTCTTTTTCAGCACAACATCAACAAGACTGCATCTGTTAGTTTTCCCTTTTCTAAAAGATGTGAATCTGATTCTTGAGTCTTTTCAGGGAGGATGAATTTGGTTGGACCTTCGTCTCTATTACTAGCCCAGCTTCCCCACACCTGAACAAACATACGTCAGCCACAAATCAATCAATAAGAGAACTAGGCAAGGGGCATAAAACCTGCACAATTCAAGTTCTACTTGGGTCTGCTGGGAGTAGCTGCAGCAGCCGCAGGAGGCAACATTGATTGAGTGCTTACTATGCACTAGGCACTGTGTTGAGAGCTCTTTGTCTATTAACTTGGTTAATCCTCACATCATTACAACAGAGTAGGTGCTGTTAGGGGCCCTATTTCACAGATAAGGAAACTAAGGCTCAAGTCGTTAAGTAACTTGTCCAGGGTCCCTCAGCTAATAAGGGCTGAGCCAGGATTCAAAAGCCAGAACCTGGCACTCTGGCTTCAGATTCTGAACGTTTAGAGAAAATTGGGCTGTGTTGCGACTATTCAGGAGAAAGGCTCATGGACCCTCCCTCCCCCAGAACAAAGAAGCAACTGGCTGCTGAGGACAACAATCTCCATGAAGTCAGAGTCCTGATCGCAGTGCAATCTTCAAAGGCATGACATGGCACACTGAGATGGCGCCTCTTGCCTCCATGTGAGGCTGGGAGATATGTTTTGCCCAACTCAGAACCCTGGAAAGACGTGAGACTGAGCAGGCTACTACATGGAGGATGCTGGCAATCTGGCAGGGCTTACAAAAAGATTCCTTCTGCAGACGAGCTGGGTGAGGTCACCCACATGGCCCTCCCTTCTATGCATGGAGAATACGTGCTAAATGACAGTTCTCTCAGAAGGGGAGGGTGCACATTGGGAATGCTTATTTTTAATCCTTTGTGCACTTCCAAGTTTTCTGAACTGAGCATAGACATTTGTAATTAAAAATGGGATGTTTATACCATGAAATCATAAGCTAAAATAACCTTCCATCTTTTGGACAATGTCTATATAAAAAAAAATAGGAAGTAGAATATTGGAGAAATCCAAAATCTGAGGAAAGGAAGAGGTCTTCGCACTGTGTCCTCTTTAGCTCTGATTCCTACTACAAACATAAGTTTATCAATAAATACTGAACTTTATGGGGTACTTAATATATTCACCAAGCAGCCCTGGTGATGCAATGGTCAAGTGCCTGGCAGCTAGCCAAATGGTCAGTGGTTCAAACCCACCAGCCGCTCCACAGGAAACCCTATGGGTCAGTTCTATTATGCTATGTAGGGTCACTAAGAGTTGGAACCAACTAGACCGTACACAACAACAACGATATACACACTAGGAACCATGCAAAAAGTTTTATATCTATACTGTATCATTTAGTCCTTACAACAACCCTGTGAAGGAGGTAGTATTATTATTTCTATTTTAAGGATGAAGAAACTTGAGCTCAGAGAACTTAAGCAACTTGCACAGTCAGGATTTAAACATAAGTTTTCTGAGGCCAAAGTCCATATGCTGACCCACTAAGCTATACTGTCTCCATGTGTACCTACTGGTAAGTGTCAGTGTGGGAGGAATGTCATATACCAGTGAAGTTCTTATCCTCAGAGAATCCATCCCCATTCTCACCCTACCCAAGTCCTATATAAAATTATGGGACAACTACAGTGAGCAGGATCCTGGGTTCTTCACAAGTCTGCCTTCTCATTTCACAGTGTTCCAGTCTTCACTTAAATAGAACCTGTTGTCTCAGTGGCTGCCCCCAAATTGCAGGAGCTGCTACTGTCATTCCTTTGGAGTTTACCACCAGGTTGCATTATCTGAGGATCCTGAAGGAGAGTCCCTTGCCCTGTTTTCCCATCTACACAATGTAAGAAGCAAGGACATACCGTATTTTTCGTGAATAATGCACCCAAGTAAATAACACACTCACATGTGACACACATAGTACGCCTAGGAAAATAATGCTTGAGGAGGTTGCTCGGTTGGCAAAAGACGTTTGTGATCATTAAGGTTGTGTGTCAACTTGGCTGGGCCATGATTCTCAGTGGTTTGGCAGTTATGATGTAGTCTGGCAATCCTATGATAATACAATCACCTCCATGATGAGATCTGCTGCAAGTAGCCAATCAGCTGAAAGGAAGTTTCCTTGGGAGTGTGGCCTGCATCCAATATAGGTAGACTTTCTGGCAAGGCTTGCAGACTTTTGCTTGCTCTGGATCCTGCAGCTGGCTCCTGCTCATCTGACCTCTGCTTCTTGGGACTTGAGCTGGCAGTTTACCAGCAGTCTTGCCTGTCGATCTTGAGATTCATTGATCTCCACAGCCTGTGAGTCAGGGCCCTGCTGTCTGACATGCCGATCTTGGGTTCACCAGCCCCTGCGGCTACATTAATTAGGAGAAGCCTCCTGCCTGACCCACAGACTTGGGATGTTCCAGCCTCTACAACCGCATGAGCCATTTCCTTGATATAAATCTCTCTGTATATATGTTTATATGGTTTATTGGTTTTGCTTCCTCTAGAGAACTCAGGCTAAGATAACATATAATGCATGAATTATTTGCATAAAAATACAGTAGTTAGTGTTGGTGTTTCATTAAAACATTTTCTTTCTAGGCTTAATAAAGGAGAGATGAAATCAGGACTGTCTGGGATCTGACCAAAGCTAGCCTAAAGAACTTGACCTCTCCACGGCTTATAAGGCCAAACAATATTATGCATTGCTCTTCCCTCCAACTTCCTCAGCAAGGCAGGTGTAATGAGTTTGGGATGAAAAACCTGACTCTCCTGTGGCAAGGATTGTGTGCAGAGGTGGTTGGGCTGCTGTTTGAGTGTGAATAAGGGTGACATTTAACTCCACTGTAGTCCCGTGAGATCACAGGCAGTCAGACTATAAACTCCTACAGAACACTTTAGAACTGGCCAGATGTCATGGACGGAAAAGAGAAGACACCAAAGAGAAAGGCAGGATTGTAGGGTAATGAATCCATTAGGAGTTGATCCAGATCAGTGGTTCTCACACCCACCTGACTCAGAATATCCTGTAAGCTTGTTAAAAATGCAGATTCTTGGTCCCCCAACCCCACCCCAGTTTAGCAGAATCAGGATCTCTGAGGTTGAGGTCTGGGAATATCCATTTTAAGCAATTGCCCTACTTATTTTCATATCCACCTCTGTCCCAGGCAAGTCAGTTTCAGTGATAGGTTAAAATGCCAGACTGGGGTTGTGATTGTCCAAAGGACCCCAGACAGGTCTGAATCTTTTATGAGCTTTTCTAGCTTATAAGTATTCATTCAAGCAATTTCAGTGTCCAAAAATTCTGGTTCATTTAAAGAGATCTAGATTCTGGTTTTTCTTTTTTTTGTTCATGTTGGTTCATTGTTCATTTCTATTTCAGTGTTTCCTTTATATGGGGCAGATTAGATTCAGTTGCAACAACCCCCATTCTAGTGAAAAATCCTACAGAACAGAAAAGATTACCAAGTCCTAGATAACAGTCCCTAAGAGTATTGTCCTTGATGTTCCTGCTCAGAACCGCCTGAGGGCTTGGTGGCTGCAGAAATGGCGCCTTGGGAACACTCCTGTGCACTCTGACCTTTAGCCGTAACCCTAGATGCTGTTCCAGTGTAGCAGTTTTCCAGATCAGTAAGTGAATAAGTGAGTCTGAACTGTCTCTGGGTGTCTCGTTGTGTCCACCACTATAAAACCTAGATCTCCTAAAACACAGTTACACAGACAAAGAAAAGAGGGGAGGGCTAGAAACCACATTCAAGGTGGAGTCATATTAAAGCCATATTCAGATGGAAAGAGGCTAGTAAAGTAACTTTCCCTGAGCCCAAGGTGGATAATACTAGACTAGATAGGGAGTAGAGAGGGAGGGACTTCAGAATCTTTCTCAAATCAGTATAATTCACAATATATATACATATTTTTTACCAAAAGAGATCCTATTTTTATTTTGGATTACACTATCACAGCTAGTGAGACCTTTCTTAATTGTTCTTGTTCTATGTTTGGAAGTTGATGTATCTAATTCGGTTTCACGCAAAGAGACAAATGAAAACTCACAGGGTAACCTTCCTCCATGGCATCTCACTCTGATTAGCCTTAAATTGACAGGGACTTGGCAGTTTTTCAAAGTTCCTTTCTCCTTAAGATGCTAATAAGCCATGACAGTATAGAAAGCAGTGTCTCTATAAATCTCAGCTCCTTCTTTTTCTTTCTTTTTTTTTTTCCCATAAAGCTCATTCTGGCACAATCTTGATGGGTACATTTTAATAAATGGATTCCAGCTAAGGAGAATACAAACCAGAGTCTGAAGGTTTATTGCTTACCGCTTCCATCAGGCCCTTCACCGTGGGCGACTTCAACATCAAAGCATCGAACACATCGTCAGTCTCTTTCCTCACGTACAGAAGCACTGGAAGAGAAAGAAGGGGGAAAAGCCGTCTGACTGAAGGAGGCTACACAATTCCACAGCTGTCACGGCATTGCTTCCTGTCACACAGGTGTTGGAAGCTGACACCACTTGTCAGGCCTCGGACCCTGGCTCAGACAGCATCCTGCAAGGGTGCCTGAGGTGCCTACAACATGTGACAAGGGACTATCAAGGAGATGATTTGACGAAATAAGCTGATAACTGTGTAACACCTAATTGGCTACAAGACACTGACACATATGTTCACACTGGAATTTCTCAAGAGAGGGACACAGTCTCTTTATGACATCTCTTTCTGTGACCTCTTTATTTAATCATTTGTTGCTTCAAAAAATAGTACTGAATATCCATCAGGTCCCCTATGTACTCAGCTCCATGTGCTAGGAGTTGGGGTTGCAGCAATGATTTAAGACTCAGGCGCTGTCCTTAAGGAGTTCACAGTCCACTTGGAGAGGCAGGCGTTCCCCCAAATAAACAGACAAATAAACACGTAGTTATAAGCGTTATGAAGGAAAACAACATGAGAGAGTGCTTATAGCAGCCCGACCTTGTCGGGAGCTCCTCCTCAACCTTGTAAAGGGTGTAGGCATCAGTGCAATGAGGGAGGGAGAGAGAGAAGATGTGGAGAGAAAAGTCCAGGCAGAATGACCAGCCTATGCACAGGCCTGAAGCAGGAGGGGGTGATGCCCCGTCAGAGGCAGGTGGACAAAGAGGCAGGGATTTGGAGTACAACAGACCTGGATTTGACCCCATTTTAGCTACTGCTGTGGGGCCTATTTAACCTCTCCAAGCTTCATTTTCTAGGTAAAACAGGGATCATAATACCTACATCATGGGGTTGCTGTGAGGGTAAAATGAAATCAAGTCTATGTGAAATGCTTAGCCTAGTGCCTGGCACACAACAAGCACCCAGTACTCAATCCGTGGGTGCTATTATGAAGCAATTGGCATGATTCTAGCATCCTCTGAGACATTTACGCAAACAGAGCTTTCTGTCATTTCCCTGTAACATAAAAATCTGAATTTGAGAATTTACAGAATATGAGAGATGGTAGGGACCACCGGTACCATTAGAGATGAGCAAACTGAGCTTCAGAGAGGCTAAGACACTCCCTCAAAGCCCCAGAAAAAGATGGCTACTGGCTGCTGTTTTTCTGCTTTCCATTGCCCTCACTAGAAGAATTTGGAATTTTCCATTTAGATGCAACCCTTTGATCCCAATGTGCTAACTACCTTTCTCTCTCCCTCCTCGCAGTGAAGGGACGCCTGCTTCCTTAGTCAAGGGGAAGAAGCCCCATGTACCTGGCCACCACAGGAAGAATGCATAGGCCAAAATAAACCCATGCTAAGCCTGGTTCCCATCAAATACCAACAGAGTTACAACCACCATCAGCCTGAAGGATGAGGTTGGAGTTACTTCCCTACTTCTGAGGGAAAGGAAATCAGCTCTAACCCAAACTCCCAGCCCCTCTCCCTCTCCTCCCCAGTCCCCAAAGACTTCATTAAAGCTGCTTGCTTTACAAAGGCCAAGTCTACAGTGCACAGATGGGCTCTGCCTGCATTTTCTCTCCGCAGCCAGCTGAATGTTCAGTGTGTGTATTACCAAAAAAAAAAAAAAAAACCCACTAAAGTATTGCATTTCTTCTCTTTACCAAAAACGAAATACCAATCAAATGAATGGATTGAATATTTCCAATAGTTTCCAAATTTAGTCCTTTGGAAGTAATATTTTATATTCTTCCTTCAGCTAAATGATCTAGTCCCCTAATGGGGCATTATAGGAGAACTCAGTATTAGCTGTACATGGGGAACTAATTAGACCACAGGATGAGGGAAATCAAAGTAAATTAAAGCTAAAAACAGAACGAAAACAAACAAAAACACATTGATGGCTGTTATAGGCAAACATTCTATAGCTCCCTCTCTGGCCCCCAACAGAAAAATGTAATTTCCAGCAGGATGACACTCAGGAACCCCCAAGCCATGTTCTATTAAAATGAATACTGCTCCCACTGGATTTACAAATCTATTCTTTTAAAATCGTTGTCTTTGAAATAGTACAGCTGCTGTTCTTGTTACAGCGGCTGCTGGAAAGGGTTGGAGGTGGAGCTGTGCTGAGGTTGACGGGTTGTGGGAGAAACCCAGGCACGGCAGTGCCACCATTCTCCTGCTGGGCTTGTTGACAGCCCCACCTGGGGGGTGCTGGGTTGATGGCACACCCCCAGTGCCTAGCCCGAAGGCGGCTTTCATTAGCTCAGAGTCTGTGGTGGCATAATGGTAATAAGTTCAACCATCGTACATCACAGACATTGCACAGCCAAAGGCAGACAGCCTTATGAGGCAGCCCTCAGTGACTCCCAGCTGAGCCACCCTGAGAAGGGGCTACAAAGCCAAGACTAACAGACAATAACGGCATGGGTGATCGTTATAATCACGCTCCCCGCTGGAGATTTTCTAATGAACGATAGCAGCCTTCACTGAGCCTGACTTCCCCTGGCTGTCAAAGATCAGCTGAGAGAGAGGGCACCAGTCAGGGGCTTGGCAACCCCACTGTCCTTTTCCAACGATAACAGTCACTCTTAGAAGAAAGTTTTCTCTACTGCTGGTAGGTTACAGTGCCCTCATGTGTCTCTATGATTTAGATATTTCAAAGGCCACTGCCTAACTTTCAGCCACACCCCAATATATTTCCTAATGGCAATTTTAGTGCTGGTTTCAGGACCTCAAAATAATTTGCAAAATATCTGACCACAGTTGTGGGACTAGCCACCAGGCAATAAATATGGATATGAGCGACAATTGCTTTTGTCTGTGTGATCCTTGATTTCTGTGTAACTCTGCCCATTCAGGGTATAAGGTATACAAGATATGCAGGAACGGAGTTCACAAGGCATTTGAATATTTGGCGGAGAGTCTGCAAAGTCAGAAAATCTTTCAAAGGTTTAAATGATTGCTAATGTAATTAACACTACTCAGGCATTTGTGCTGTTTCCATTTTGAAATACTGATAGCTTATTTGTGATTATGATACTATCACTTCACTAGATATAGGCCTAATCATCAAAATAATAATACTTATGATAGTGAACATAGAGTGCTTGCTACATGCTAGATGCTTGCGCTGTTTCACAGGTATTAACTCACTGTATACTCACAGGAACTCCACAAGGTGGTGGTGTTTTCTGTTGAGTTAATCCCAACTCATAGTGACCCTGTACTGTAGGACAGAGTAGAACTGCCACATAGGGGATCCCAGCCTATAATTTTTATGGAAGCAGATTGCTAGGTCTTTTTCCCTCGGAGCAGCTGGTGGGTTCGAACCACCAACCTTTCAGTTAGCAGCCGAGTGCCTAACCACTATGCACCGTACGTAGCTCCTTTCCATGAGGTAGGTACTATTATTATCCCCATTTTACAGATGAGGAATCTAAGGAGCTGAAAGGTGAAGTAACCTTCCTAAGGTCACACAACTCTAGGTGGCAGAGGTAGGCTGCAGAGGGGATGCTCTTGACCGTTATAAAAAGCCCATTACAACAAATAGGGGGAAAAAAATAGTTTCTCAAAAGCAAAAAAAAAAAAAAAACTCAAGCCTCTCTTCAGTAGATGGTGGACATGTTTAAAATGATAATGTGACTCATTGAAAGTCCACTACTGTGTGACCATGCTGTTGGGAACCCCTTGATGCTGACTGCGGCGGGATACGAGGGAAATGGCCTCCGAATCCACAAAAGGACAGCAGATCCTGTGTAGCACTGAAACTCTGGGCAAGGCACTGACACACTCAAGCTTCAGTTCTTACACTCTTAGTGAAGTAGAATAAGACCCTTGACTGTGAGGATGTTAATAAGTGGTGATGTCACAGAAAACTAAGATTCATTTGTTTGTGTGAGAGTAATTGTGTCCATGGAATAGCTGGTTCTTCTGAAATGTTATTGTCACATACACAGCGAGGGTTTCTTTTAACCTTATATGTCACTGCTGGATCAGTCAGTATATCCACCACATTTCTCCCAAGGCAAAGGAAAGAACCAGCGCCCAGGAAGAGCAAGGATTTACTTAAGGTGCGTAGAGGACGGGGTTTAAAGCAAAGAAGACCGTGAACTTGTGTCGACTCAGTGGCACACAACAACAAACATTCCAAGGAAGGATAGACGGATGACACCTCCCTGGTTGTCTTTAGTCAGAACTTGACAGTGGCAATGGGCTCATGCCCTCAAATCATGTTCAGAGGATGAACCAAGTGGCAGATGTTGAAACTGGACATTTGAGGAGTTACCAGGTGTCCTTCAATAATGAAGCCCCAAGAGTAGGACTTAGGGAAGTTGTTTGCCTGGCTGAGCCTCAGTGCCTTTATTTATGCCCAGGGTTTTGAACTGTTTCCTTCCGGTTCAAACTCCTGCTGAGAATTTGCATTTCCACCCCAGATACACTGAATCAGAATCTACATTTTACCAAGATTCCCAGGTGATTCGTATGTATGATAAATTTTGAGAACCACTGCCCTACTAGTGGCTCTCAGAGTTAGTCCCTAACCAGCAGTATTAGCATCATCTGGGGCCTTGTTAGAAATGCAAATTCTCAGCAGGTCTTGTCTGAAGCCCTGTTTATACCATGAAGAATACTGGATTAAATCAGTGCTTCCCAAACCTGCTGGCAGCAGAGTCAACCTTTCAGAAAATACAGATTGCTGGGTTCCATCCTGGTTCCACTAAATCAGACTCGACGAGATAGAGATGGCTGGGGATCAATATTGTTTACAACTTCCTGGGTGACTCACCTGCAGCCCACCTGGCATAAGTTCCAAGGACCCTGCCAGCTCTAAGAATCTCTGAGTCAGTGAGTCTCTGACTAATGCAGAAATGGAAGGAGGCTCCTAGACTTTCTCCAGCTTAAACAGTGGAGGAATGTAAGAGGCCCTCTCTTAGGGTCAAGAGGACGCGAAGCACTTACTGATGGTGAAGATCAAAGACCACAGCCTTCAGTATGGATCACACCTCAACATAAAGAAAACAAAAATCCTCAAGACTGGGCCAAAAAGCAACATTATGATAAACGGGGAAAACATTGAAGTTGTCAAGGATTTCATTTTACTTGGATCCACGATCAATGCCCATGGAAGCAGCAGTCATGAAATCAAACCATTGCATTGCATCAGGCAAATCTGCTGCAAAAGACCTCTTTAAAGTGTTAAAAAGCAAAGATGTCACTTTAAAGACTAAGGTGTGCCTGACCCTAGCCATGGTGTTTTCAATCACCTCATATGCATGAGAAAGCTGGTAAGTGAATAAGGAAGACCGAAGAAGAATCAATGCCTTTGAATTATGGTGTCGGCAAAGAATATTGAACATACCACGGACTGCCAGAAAAATGAACAAATCCGTCTTGGAAGAAGTACAGCCAGAATGCTCCTTAGAAGCAAGGATGGCAAGATTTGTCTCACGTACTTTAGATATGTTATCAGGAATGAGCAGTCCCTGGAGAAAGACATCATGGTTGGTAGAGTGTCAGCAAAAAAGAGGAAGACCCTCAACAAGACGGATTGACACAGTGGCTGCAACAATGGGTTCAATATAGCAATGATTGTAAGGATAGCAGAGGACCAGGCAGTGTTTCATTCTGTTGTACACAGGGTCACTGTGAGTCAAAATTGACTTGATGGCACCTAACAACTCCTACAAGTTCAGGCATTTCTCTGCCTTTGGTGTTTATAAAGCAAGAAAGAGCTTGTACCTAAGAAAAATATCCAAATAAAAGCAACAGATAGTACTGATATTTCCTCTGGGCCTCTCCCCGCTTACTTCTTGTGCCTCTCTCTGGAGACTATGACCTTAATCAAATAATGAAGGTTCCTAAAGATCCCAGAAAGGAGCTCTGTTGGAGCAATGGTTAAGCACTTGGCTGCTAACTGAAAGTTCAGTGGTTCAAACCCACCAGTTGCTCTGCAGGAGAAAAGACCTGGCGACCTGCTTCTATAAAGATTACAGTCTAGAAAACCCTACAGGGCAGTTCTGCTCTGTCCTATAGGGTCACTCTGAGTCTTAATTGACTCAGCGGCACACAACGACAAACATTCCAAGGAAGGATAGACGGATGATACCTCCCCGGTTGTCTTTAGTCAGAACTTGACAGTGGCAATGGGCTCATGCCCTCACATCATGTTCAGAGGATGAACCAAGTGGCAGATGTTGAAACTGGACATTTGAGGGGCTGAGGTGGGAGCAGGAAATCATTTCTCCCTACATGGGAAGGGCCAGACCTCATCAGATGTCTGTGCTGGTTCTCTGTGAATTCCGGAACTTATTACCATAATTGGTACTGCTATAATACCAAGTTTTCATGCTCCTCTCTCTCTCTCCTTTCAGTTCCCTGTGTTGTTAAGAGGGAAGGATAGTGCTGAGAGGCAGCACATCTCTGTGAACTCACTGCTCCATTAGAAGAAGCACTGAGCCAGCCCCTATAGGGTTGTTATGAGTCAGAATCGACTCGATGGCAGTAGGTTTGGTTTTGGTTTGGTCTCCAACGTGCACATGCCTCTGATCTTCTCCAATACCATCACACTACAAAGGGAACCAGGGAAGTTGTCTTTCACCTTGAAGGTCTGGAAAGAACAAAGGGGATGGGATGTTATCTCAAATTTAGAGCTCAAGAAGCTAAGGCTTAAGCCCAAACCAAACCAAAACAAACCCATTGCCGTGGAGTCAATTCCGACTCCTAGCAACCCTGTGGGACAGAGTAGAACTGCCCAATAGAGTTTCCAAGGAGTGCCTGGCAAATTCAAACTGCCGACCTCTTGGTCAGCAGCCGTAGTCGTTGTAGCACCAGGGTTTCAGCTAAGGCTTAGCAATGCTAAATAACTTATTTAAATCAACAACTAGTTACAAAGCAGGGCTGACATTTCAAACCCAGTTAATTGCACTCCAGAGCCAATGTGCTTCATTTCTGAGGTCACACAGCCTCCTCTTGGGAGACTTTAAGTAAGCAGCAGGTCAGATACTGTGCAGGAGCCAACAATCACAGAATTTTCAAGACGAAAGGGGTCTAATTTAGTGTGAGGATTTTAAGACTGAGATCCAGCAAGAGAAAGTGACCTTGGCCAAGGGCTGTTGGCCTCAGAAACATTACATAATTCCCAAGTCTCAGGCTCCTCAGCCGTAAACTGGACATAATTAAAGAGTTGTGAAAATTAAATGATAACATTTGTAAAATATCACTCTGTGATTGGCTCTTAGCACGTAATGAAGGTTAAATTTCTATTATAATAGCCCTTTATACTCTGAGCCTCTAATCTCTCTGCTCCCATTCTCTCTTAAACCTTTTCCAGTCAGGCTGTCTTCCCTGCCATTCCACCACACAGCTTTTGTGAAATTCCCTCCTGGTTCCATATCGTCCCATCCTCATCCTCCTTGAAGTAGCAGCAGCATTTCACACAGTTGACCCTTCCCTCCTCCTTGCTACACTTTCGTCATTTGCCTTCCAAGACACCACCCTCTCCTGGTTTTCCTCCTACTTCACTTGTTCCTTTTCCGTCTGCTTTGCTGCTTCTTCCTTCAATACTGACCTCTTAACACTGAAGGGCTGGGGCTCAGCCCTTAGTCCTCTTCGCTTCTCTGCGTTCCATCCTTAGTGATCTCATGTAGTCTCATGGCTTGAAATATCATCTCCATGCCAAGAACACCCATGTTTATATTCCAGCCTAGACTTCCTTCCTCAACTCAAATCAGAATGTCTTACTGCCTACTTGATACAAACATCTCAAACTTCAAGCGTCTAAAACTGAACTTTTGACCTTCCCCCAACAAAAACTGTTCCCTCCCATTTTTTCCCATCTTAGTTGATAGTAATTCAGACCCAAAACCTGGAAGTTGTTTTGATTCTGCTTTTTCTCTCATCTATCTACTCCATCAGCAAATGTTATTGGTTTCACTTCACCATATACTCAGAACCCGGCCTCTTCTCATTATCTCCACTGCTACCATGGAGCTTGAACCATCATTGTCTATGTCCTGGCTTACTGTACTAGCCTCCTGCTAGTTCCCTACCCACATCCCTGTCCCCACCCCAGTTCTAGTGATCACATTAATTAAGTCAGATCCTATTGTTCCTCTGTTCACAATGCCCTACTGCCTTCCCATCACACATAGAGTACAAACCAAAGCCCTCAGCAGACCCACAAGGCTCTAGCAACTGCATCCGCACTCATTCCTCTCTGATCTCATCACCCACCACATTGTCCTTCCCTCACCTGGCTCCACTCCTTTGCCATTCCTCATACACGCCAGACACACTTACCTCTCAGGGCCTTTGCACTTCCTGTTTCCTCTACCTAGAATGCTTTTATCCTTGACATCTGCATGGTTCACACCATCACCTTCTTCACATTTGCATTTTAGTGACATCTCAGTGAAACCTTCCCTTCCCTCCCAATGTATATGCACCCATTTTTTATCCACATTCACTGCTATACCTACTATACCTTTCATTTAATTATATCATAATCTGTCCCTGTCACTAGAGTATAAGACCCATGGGAACAGGGATTTTCATCTGTCTTGCTCACTGCTCTATTCTCAGGGCTTAGAAAAGTGCCTAACACAGAGCAAGGGGTCAATAAACATTTGTTGAAAGAACAAGTGAATGAATGCAGGAATGAATTGTTATGGATTGAATTGTGTTCCCCAAAAATGTATGTCAGCTTGGCTAGTACTGTGTAACTGCCCTCCATTTTGTGATCTGATGGAATTATCCTATGTGTTGTAAATTCTAACCTCTATGATGTTACTGATGCAGGATTAGAGGCAGTTATGTTAATAAGGCAGGACACAATATACAGGATTAGGTAGTATCTTGAATCAATCTCTTTTGAGATATAAAAGAAGCAAGCAGAGAAGATAGGGAACCATACCACCAAGAAAGAAGAGCTGGGAGTACAATGCATCCTTTGGACCCAGGGTCCCTGTGCTGAGAAGCAACTAGAATGGGAAAAGATTGATGGCAAGGACCTCCTCCCCAATCCCCCCTCCCAGAACCCAAAGAAAGAGAAAGCCTTCCCCTGGAACTGGAGCCCTGAATTCATACTTCTAGCCTCCTAGACTGTGAGAGGATAAATTTGTTTGTTAAAGCCATCTACTTGTGGTATTTCTGTTATAGCAGCATTAGATAACTAAGACACGAATAAAACCCTTGCCACCTAGGAATGGGACCAGCACTAAACCACAGGGGCCTGGGCTGCATGCTTGTCTTGGAGAAATGCCCTGGCCATTCATGGTGGGAGGCTGTAACTTCAGCAATGCCAGGGGACCGTCCCAAGTAGAGAGGTACCTCGCTTCATCCCTTCTTCTTTCATCTGTTTAGAAGGTGCTGGACCAAACTCCTCTTCCATTGGCCTGAACATCCTTTTCACAAGGACACTGCTGCTAGAAAAAATGAGCAGAAATTGGTAAGTAAAGCATACAAGGTGTGCATGTGTCAGCCCTGTCATTTTCTTTTGCTTATACCACCCTGGTTCTCTACAACTAGATCTACTCACCAACTTACTTCTTCCACCTTGCAGGTCCCAAGTCATCCCTGTCTAGGCAGAACACACACACCAACACCTTTACATGTAGACCTAAGACATACTTCCCATTGCTGAATCTGAATCCACAAAGGTGAGACTTCTGCATTTTACCCAGTCTGTCCTGCAACATCTCCCCATTTCTGCTCTGATGCTCAGGTTTGGGGGGTGGCAGGAGTGAGCCTAGTATCTGTGTGGCCTCAAAGTCACATCAGCACCTTCCATGTAGCTGAAGCCTTGGTGCTCTGTCCATCTCTTGCCAACCACCTTCCCTTCCAAGGGGAATTCTGGAAGTGGCCCAGGACTGCTGGCTATTCTCTGCTGAGAGGCTGTCCTGATTCTTCCTCCTTTGGTTGGAGCAGATGAGACTTCAGTGATGCAGGTGCCATAGAGGCCAAGGCCTGGACTGGCCAGGCCTTTCCCTCCTCTAGGGAGATGGTTTCCATGCCCTTTTCTGGAAGCCCTAGATGCTGGGTCCCCTGCATGTCCCCAACTGGGCCAGTCCAGACAATTCTTTATTACCTTCCAAAGTCCCTGTCTATTCTGAGGCTGTTTAAGGAAGGAGGGGACTGTTCAAGAGAAAGAGAAATGGGAAGAATAGCCTGTCATTGAATAGAAGTCATTAATGCCAAAAAAAAAAAAAAAAAGTTCCCGAATTGAGTCTTGCTACTCTTCAAACTCTCAAGACAGTAGGTACAGATTGGGGAAAATTTTTTATCTCTGGGTATTTCCGGAATCAGGCACACAAAGCTATGCCAGAGAGGCAGTTAAGCAAATTGAATTGTTAAGACATGAACTCTAAGCCTACACTGTTGATGCTGTTGTTGTTGTTGTTGTTGTTAACTGCCACTGAGTCATCCTCCACTCATGGCAGCTCCACACATGATGGAATCAGACCATCGTGATCCATAGGGTTTTCATTAGCTGATTTTTTAGAAGTAGATTGAGAGGGCTTTCCTCCCAGTGGCACAGTGGTTAAGAGCTTAGCTGTTAACCATAAGGTCACTGGTTCAAACCCACCAGCCACTCCATATGAGAAAGATGTGACAGTCTGCTTCTGTAAAAGATTAAACCAAAAACCAAATCCATTGTTGTCCACATATAGGGACTCATAGCCACCCTACAGCCTTGGAAACCCTACGAGGCAGTCGTACTCTGTCCTACAGGGTCACTACGAGTCAGAATCAACTTCACAGAAATGGTTTGATTTGTTTGGCTTTTCTCCCTAGTCTGTCTTAGTCTGGAAGATCTGCTGAAACCTGTTCAGCATTACAGCAACATGCACACCTCCACTATCTTGGTTTAAATCCCTGCTTTATAACTGACTAGCTATGGGAACTTGGGTAATCTCTCTGGGTCTCAGTCTTCTTACCTTTAAAATGAGGTTGTTTGGAGAATTCAGTGAATTTATATAAAAACACTCACAAAGTTACCCTATATATTGTAAACACTATTTAAGTGTAAGGTAATAATGACAATAATTACTATTTTGAGGAAGAGAGATATAGGAAAGAGTAAATAAGGCAGACAGTTTGAAACAGGCCATAGCCTCCATTTACCAACAATAGTCCCAACCATCATCTTTTTCCAGTTGAAGTACTGACATTGGTAAAGTTCCTGGGGATTCAATGATAAAGCAAAACCTGACTCCAAAGCCAACTCCTTGCTGGCATTACTGCATTATGAAACTATTTATCAGCTCTCAAGTCATGCTAATGGTGGGATCTAGTAGTAGAGAGAACACATGGTACAAAACTGTGGACAGTTCAAAAAGTGTTTCTATTAATTCAAATTATTAAGCTAATAATGTTTTAATTTACCATCCCATACTCCAGGTGGTTCAAGAAGTGCGTCTATCAATACTTAATTTACCATTTTGCAATACTTAATTCACATTTGCAAAGTGCTCTTCATCTCCTTGGTCACTTAAATCTCATAGACTCTGTGAGCCAGCGACAGTAAGAACTGATTTTATCCCTATTTCAGTGATAACCAAACCAGGGCTCGATGTGTTAAGTGTCTTCTGTAAGGCAATGCAACTAATAAGTGAAAGAGGCTGTTTAGAGAGTTCAGCTTTGAGAGGCACCCTCATGAAATGCATTTCAATAAACCTAAGATGATGATGAATGAGCATATAAGAAACAATATTAAAAATCAGCATTTTATTATTTTATTCTCTTGGAAGACAAATCATAGAAGCAACTAGAAGAAGAACCCAAACTCAAGTCCCAGCTGAAGGTGGTAATGAGTTTTCAGGGCACTGTCCTCTCTGCCTTCCCCTCACTACCCTGTCATAAAAGCAAGTCATGTTATTCTGTTATAGTCTTGTAACTGGAATGGCCATGACCTCCAGTTAGAAAATCCATTCACACAGCTGTCAGTGACCAATAAACTTAAAATCGAGTAAACAGCCTGAGAAATCACCAGGCACTCTCTCATGCTGTGTGAGAGTTCCTAAATTAGTGACTTTCTTTTTCTCACCTGCAAGCTTTGTTTATGTATCCCAGTTCTGTCGGTTTTTGATAGCACCTTGTTCTGAGTCTTGACTCACTTTGGAATTAAAATGACATCTTGAATAAACCACATTTCTTTTGGGAGTTAAAAAATGTTTTTCCACACTTTCAAATCTATGAACCAAGAAGGAGTCATTAAGTTCGTATGGCCTGAATTCAACTGTTTCATTTATTTATCAAAGCAAGGCAAGGAAAGAGGGGCAGAGATGACTGCTTCATTCTATAGATGAAAAGAGCACAAGTTTCCAGTCTCCTGATGCCCAGTCCTGTTATACTGCATTGTCCCACACAAGGAATAGAGAACAAGGCCATCAATCTCCATCCCACTGGCACATTATGGTGGTTAATATGTACAGTGACATCATGTCCAGTGGCATATTTTGCCATTGCCTTGTGAGATCAATTTCAGGGGAAGCAAGTCCCTGAGATATAAATAAAGAGTGCTAATTTTCACGAGAAAGAAAATTGGGAAAGTGACCAGGTCTGAAGCTCTGGTCATACCTGGCAATGTTGTACTCTACCTGCAAGAAGGAACTGCACTAGGGCATTGGGTATCCAGTGAGAAGGTGCTTTCGAAAAAGTGCAGAAAGGGGTTTCAGGTACCATGGAGACACGTTTTGTCTATTTCACACCTCTACTTATGGCCTATGAATCCTAATTTCCATGTATGTCCTAAATACATTGAGGTTCCTCCCCCATATTAGCCTCAGAAAAGAGGAGGTCATCTTATATCCAAGTCCTCAGAAAGTCTCTCATTTTATTTTCATTTACAAATTACCCACTGACCCAAAATGACTTTAATAAATACTAGTTTGGGGTGCTTATAGAATTTACCTGACAGAATCAGTTAAAAAACTCAACATAGATTTAGTAACTATCTCTGCAGTTACGACCACATAACTGCAAGTAATAAATGACTAGGTCAATATATCCCTGAAAGGTCATTTTAAATTTAATACATATATTTCTTTTTCCAGCTAAGATGTAGCAGCTTCAAGTCAAGAACAGCTTGAAAAACTATATGTATGTATATAAAAGAAACAAAAATCGGGACTTGGGGTTGTAAAGGTGCGTAGGACTTATGGCCAAACTTCAGAGTAGAGTCACAGAGAAGTGAGCCAGACACTGTGCAGTTTTCTTTTAAAGGTGTTGCCAAGTTCTTAAGCCGCACAGGTCAAGAGCCTAAGAAGTTACGCAGAGAGACCTTGAAAATCATAGATGAGGATTTGACAGTCTCACCATGTTTAGGAGACAAAAGTTGGACTTCAGGACTCACCAAACAAGAAGGCTGGTAGTAAGTCCTTCAGAGATACATCCTAGCAATCAGGATGTACCAGAGGTGGACTAAGGCTAATAAAATCCGCAACCCTGTCTTGGGTCAGTTCTGTCCCTGACTTGATTATGGTGCTCTCTATCCACTCAGGCTGCACACTAAAACCCAGAGGATAGAAAAATATGGTCCTATCCCAGAAGAAAAATATGGTTATATAGAGCCTCCATATTTTTTTATGTACAATGTTTACCATCCAGTCAGTATTTATCAGACATACCAAAAAACATGACCAAGGGGGAAAAAATAGACAATAGGAACAGACCCACAGATAGCACAGCTATAACACAGTTATTTTATTATCAAATATAAACTTTAAAATAATTGGATTAATATGTTCAAGAAAATAAATGAAAGGACACATAGAGCTAGAATCTATTAAAAATAAATAAACCAATTCAGTGGAAAGTCCACAACTAAAAAATGCAATACTGGGAATGAGGAACTCAACAACTGAATATAATGGTAGATTGGACTCAGCAGAAGAAAGGAATTGAAAGCTGGGTAGGTAGAATTTGAATTTGAAAGTTAGGTCAGTAGAAATTATCCAGGCTGAGGCATGGTGAACAAAGAGAGTGAAAATACAAAAAGGAATTTAAGAGACATAAAAGACACAATACACTTAAAATACACTTAATTAGATCTCAAAGGAGTGGAGGGAGGGAACAGGAAAGAAGCAATACTTAAAGAGATAAGAGCCAAGGTTGTTCCAAAACTGATGAAAGACATAAACCCACAGATCTCAAGAAGTGCTATAAAATGTCAAGCATGAAAAAAATAATAATAAAGAAAACTATATGTAGGAACATCACATCAAAAATTCTGAAAACCTATAAGAAAGAGAAAATTTTAAGAGTGGCCAGAGGGAAAAAAGAAACATTACATTCAAAGAAGCAACAATAAGATTGACGGCTATCTTCTGAACAGAAATGATGGAAACCTAACAGAAGAAAAATAACTGCCAACTTGGAATTTTATACCTAGCAAAAATATCCTACAAAAGGACTACAAAATACAGATATTCATAAAAAGCAACAAACAACCTGAGAGAATTCTTTGTGAGCACTTCCATGACAAAATAAACACTAAACAGGCCACAGGAAAAGGATCCCAAAGAGAAACAGAAATAGAGGAAGAAATAAAGAGCAACAAAAAGTGTAAATCATCTTATTTTTATGCAAAGAACACACACAGTCTATGTTTGCTTGCCAACTGCTTCCTCACCCCACTGAGGTATTTTTGGAAGTGCCATAATGCCAATTTTTTTTTTACATGTTGCTGTAAAAAAATTAGCATAGCATACTTACGAAAATACCTTGCAGAGGAAGGGAGTGGCTGGCAAAGAAATGTAGAAGGTACACGTTATCTTTGTAAAAATACGTAGGTTAAATTTCTAAAAGGTGGTAAATCTCGGTTATTAAGAGTTTCAAGTTTAAATCTCCCAGTGTGCAAAATGGCAAGAACAATTGGCATTAATATAAGAAAATGGTGAAAATTTATAACTCAGAGGGAAGGTGAAAATGGTTTTCATTTCTTTAAATATTTTTTAAAACTTCCCTTGATATCTGATGCAGATTTGTGAATTCCTGGGTAGATTTTTAAATGCAATATCCAACAGTAAGAAATAAGAATCAATCAAAACAAGAGACTGTCTTAGAATTGCATGTGAACCCACAATTATCTCAAAATTAAAAGTTTAATTAAAAACAATTTTCAAAAAGGGGACAACATTGTGGCAATTACAAGATCATTTTTCTCTAACATGATGAGAATCAGTATTTGTGGTTTGGGACAAAATTTTCAAGGACAACCTTGTATGTGTGGCTTTTAAAAGTGCTGTTATCTCAAACAATTTTAATGGTAGTGAAGAATTGCCCTGTTAAACTGTGAGATGAAGCAAAAAGTGATTTTTTGATGAGAAGGACAGCTCAGGTCAAAGATGAGTTGTGAAGAAGTGTTTCAGAAAAATGTGACAGATATTTCTAAACTATAAAATGCGTGGTTTAGTGTATGCGTAACTGTAACGTATGCATAATTTGTTACAATTAACAAAATAACTATCAGTAGATCATTGACTCTTTTGGCTATAGCCATGAAGGTTTACTTATTGAAGTTGGTCCAAAAGCTTTAGCGGGATTTCCCTATATTTTTAGCCATATTTGTATATTTATAAACATATCATGCATATTTGTAAAACATACCACATCCTACATTTCATGATTTTCTTGGCATCCTTGAGAACCTTATCAAATAAAAGCACTCGGGTCTCTGGAAATTTATCTTTTAAGAGAAATAGCGTATTTTCTTCTATTTGGAACTGTGGCAGCTGTTTTTGAACATGAAGAAAATGCCAAGAAACATGTTGAGTCACTGAACCATTCTCAGAAGTCATCTGCTTCAAGACCTTTGTTTTGGGAAAAACAATTCTATGTTTATCTAAAACACTGATTTGTTTTTTGTTTGTTTTTGTTATTTCCAGCTAATAGCATTCCTAATAAATATACATGATAAAGGCAAAAAAAGAGAGAAAGAAATAGTGCAGAATTCTAGAAGAATTTTATTTTGTAACCATATGACTCCTGATGGACGAAGGGTGATGACTTTTTAGGTGTAATGTTACTTCAATTAAATGTGCTCACTGTGATTCGCTAATAACCTAACTTTCCCAAAGGACATTGAATTCTAGTTAAAGTATTTATTCCCACTGAAAAGGAACAACCAAACCGCCTGTTTCCTGTCAGCAACACTGTAACCCAGTTCATGGTTGGCTCTGGTGGCATCTACAGGACCCTCCCTCATGCAGCCTGAGAAGTACAGAGCCTGATGAGTGAAGTTCCTCTGGGGAGTGGACTCTCTGAGCTGGCATGGAAACTAACCTATAGAGGTGGCCTGCGAAACCTTTGCTTTCTTCTTGCTTAAGTTTTATAAAGACTCTAACGTTGAAGAGATTACTCAAAGTGGCTCCAAGGGAGATAGGTGTGCCCTTGAGAAGAAGTAAGGTGAGAAGAGAAATTTTGGAAGGAAGTCAATGGGTTTGGTTTTTGGAAGGTCTGAGGGGCCCAAGCAGCATCCCATGGCAACAGTAGGACCTTGGAGGGAAATGTTTGTCCACCAGACACTGAGACACCTGGTCTCACCAAGGATTCTCATGCCCGAAAAGCAGTATGGAAGCCTCTGAGCTGCTAGACTTGAAGCGACCTTGCTGCAGGCTGGAAGAGGGGGCACCTCAGTGGTGACCAGTGTGGATGGAGGATCAAGGCAAAGGAGTTTCCCAAGAATGAGAGGTCAGAAGTGGAACAAAATCAGACCTTCAGAAATGACAGAAATAGAATTTTTTACCACGCATGACATTTACACATCAACTTGCATATTATTTCAGTGGTTTTAAAGCCTTTCCCCTTTTCCCTATCTATGAATCCCAGGTTAAGGGTCTACACTTAACCAAAAATTCCTCCTGTTTGGCTTATTCTTCCCCTTATTCTCCATCTCCCTCTCCTCTCTTTATTTCCCAATTACATATTTTTTTCCAGAGCCTCAAAAGAAACCTTAGTATTAATAATAGTGACGATTTTTTAATCACTTCACATGGGTTAGGACCTTTACATATTAATACTGATAATAACTTCAGCAGGCATAACTCTCCTATTTTTTGATGAGGAAACTAAGGCTCTGAAAGGTTATCTTAAGTTACAGAGTTTATAAGATCAGGGCCAGATTCCAATCTATCTGACTGGCTCTAGCGCAGCAGCTCTGAAAAGTTGCTGTGCCTTAGAATGAGCTGGAGGCTTAAAAAAAAATATCCCTGTGCCTGAGCTGCACCCAGAAGCCCTGGTGGCGTAGTGGCTAAAAGCTAAGGCTGCTAACCAAAAGGTCAGCAGTTGGAATTCACCAGGTGCTCCTTGGAAACCCTATGGGACAGTTGTACTTTGTCCTATAGGGTCACTATGAGTTGGAATCGACTGGATGGCAACGGGTTTGGTTTGGTTTTTGAAGCTGCACCCACATCAATGAAATCTAAATTCCTGAGGGTAGGGCTTGTGTCTGAGTATGTTTAACTCCCCAGGGGATTCCAATATGTGGCAAGGGAACTGCTGTTGAGAACTGTACCTAACTGTCGTACTCCCTCCCTATGAGACAGAAAATGGAGAGAAAAGTCAATGAACCTGCATGGGGTCTGTGGATCTACAAACTCAGCAATAGAAATCACCCTGCACTTTCACTTTATCATTAACTAGGAGGCAGGAACAAATCAGAGTTCCACTTTTTATTCAGTTTAGGAACTTAGCTGATTATTGCTCCCCAGCACAACCTCATCTTAATTTTCTCTAGCTTTCCTTGTTAATTAATTGGATTCTGGTTTTGAGGCACTTCATCCAAAAAAGCCCTCCTATTTGTGAAGCCTTTGTCTGATGCAAGGCTTCAAACCAGTTCCAACTCGTTCAGTCATGGACCATGAAGTGAAATCAGAATAAACCTGAATTTTTTTTTTTTAATTTGGGTGAAGCAGAACATTAAGTAGAAAGGGAAAAATTACAGGTTGAAGCCCTGGAACAGGAGACTTGGAAGAAGCAGAGCGAACCCTTTCAGGAGCCTGATGCATGAGGCGGGATTATTGACAGGACTGTGTAGAGCAACACACATTCAAAGCAGCCCAGTTGGTGGCCATCTATGAGCTGGGCACTGCTGTTTCTGACTCTGCCAGTCAAAGAGATTTGGTTGCTATGCATGCACATGCTGCCCTTGCTTCCTAACAGGGAGATTAAGTTTCTAGCAGGGCTTCAACCATAATTTTTCCAGTTCCACTTATCTTTCTGCTTTACTCACATTTAAAAATTTTGAGTCCATTCAGGTTTCACTTTGTCGGCCGTGAATGAACCGGGCAGAACTGGCTGGAAGCCCTTTTCTGCCTACAACCCTGACTCTGGCATTGGGGAGAAGGGCTCTTGTGTGCCTCAGCCAGGCTGGTTGTTGTATGGTTGATGCTCTAAAGGACTCCATTTAGATTCTTTAATGATAACGTGATTACGCCAGACGGGAAGAACCTAGCCAGAAAGAAGTCCTGATGGAGCTGGTGAAAATGCCAATAACGTTGGCACTCCTTGGGGCTGGACAACAGGTGGACACATACTGTGGCCTCATGTCTGATGCTCTCTGCCAGGTACAGTTACCTGGGCTTGTCATAATCTGGGTCCCACACTCCAAGGGATGAGCCAAGGGTGTGCCTTTGTAAAGGTCAGAAAGTTATCTCAATGAAGACCTGTCTCATGCTTCCTTTACAGTCAAAAGTCAGTAATTCATAGGGTTAGGTGATAGGGCACAGTGGCTAAGAGCAGGTGATAAGGAGTGCAGCTAGACCCAAGTTCAAATCCTGCCTCTATCTCTTACCAGCTGTGTGACTTTGGACAAGTTTCTTAATCTCTTTACACCAAGGTACACTCAAGATTCTCAGACACTTCTCACTCATACTACTAAGCTTTCATACCATAATAATAGAATGCTAGCATCAAATGGGGTCTTAGAGATCATCCGATGGAAATCTTCATTTTAAAATTGAGGCAACTGAAGCCTAGAAGTCAAGGAATTTACCCAGGTCTTCACATTGAGCAACAGCAGCCCAGGAGTAGAACTTGGGCTTCCCGTGCTCAGGGTCAATGTTCTTTCCATGACGCCACACTGTCCCTTGTAAAATATGTGAGTAACAGATTAGAATTGATAACACTAATCATTTCTGTTCGTTCCAGCCACAGGAAATACATTATCTATGTGCCAAGATAAGCGAACAATCTAATTAGATGTTTAGAAAATTTAGAGCTCAAGCAGGTAAAAACTGGAGGTCAGGTAGTAAGACACTGGGCCCTACACAAGGTCTATCCTAATCAGCTGTGGAATCATTTGACTCCTTTGAGATTCTTTTTCCTCTAGGGCAGGAGGATGGCAAACTTTTTCTTTAATGGGTCAGATAGTAAATATATTAGACTTTTCAGGCCATGTGGTCTCCGTTGGAAGTACTCTCCTATTGCAGCACGACAGCAGCCATAGACAATGTGTAAACAGAGAACATAACGGTGATCTAATGTTATTTTATTTATAAGGACACTTGAATTTCGCATAATTTTCACATGTCATGCAATACTGTTCTTTTTTTTATTATTTCAACCATTTAAAAACATAAAAACCATTCTTAGTTTGCAGACTGTTCAAAAACAGGTATTGGGTCTGATTAGGCCCTTGGGCTGTAGTTTGCCAACCCCTCTCCAGAAAATGAGTTCAGTGATATCTGCTCCATCTAGTTCAGGTAACATCTGTGAAATATCTTACAAGGAAATATATCAATTACATAAGAATAGGGAGGCCCTGGTTTGACTGCAGTTTGAAAAAAAAAAAATCTGGAGATTTTCGTTAACTACAAATGTTATTCAAGCCGAGAGTGTAATATAGATGTCAAAACATGAATGTAGCTCTAGATTGCTTTAAGAGGATAACAGCATGCAGATTGTAAAAAGAAGTGATCCTAATATATTGGTTCAGAACACGTTTATTTCTGAAAGCCAATTTTAAGAGGACTATAAACAAACTTGGTGGTATCCCCTGAAAGGGGATTAAGATATTGAGACATATTAAAACTATGTTTTACCAAAAATGGTTGCAAGGAGGAAGGGATTTTGACTGACAGGGGAAAGATGAGACTTATCTAGACAGCAGAACTACAGCTGATGGATATAATTAAAAAAAAAAAAAAAAAAGTTAGACATAAGCTCTGGCAAAATAACTTTTTAAGAGCCAGGTTGTCCAATAGTGTGATGAGCTATCTCACATGCAGTGAGCTCCCCATCACTGGGAATATTCAAGAAAAAGCTGGCTAACCACTTGCCAAGGATATCGTATAGGTGCTACATTGTCTAGGAGAGAAGTTCAACTAAATGACCTTGAAGGTCTCTTTTTGTCTCTAAAATTATTTGAGTCTATAAATGAGTTAATGGATAGAAAGCACTTTGAAAATTTGGCTACCCCTGAAAAATTATAGGACCACACTCAGGTGGGTGTATATCCTACACAAAGATGGAGAATATTTCCCATTGCTGCTATACAGAGACTGGATGTGGAAGACAAAGGGAGTCTTCACTGGCCTCATCTAAACTCTCTCTTATCTGAAATCCTAGAGGACAGTGAAAAGGTCCCCTAACTTTCCCAGCTCCCACTCAAACCAGCCTCATCACTGACCAGCCCCCCCCCCCACCCCCCCACCACCCCAGCCCACTTCCCAGAGTCAGGGCTTCAAGAGTTTTGTGCATGTGGCCCAGGTGGTAACAAGCATGGGGCAGGTTGTCTCCTTGGTTCTTCCCTCAAGTTCAGCTTGATCTTGTATTGGGGCCAAACAATGGGTGGGTATGGGTTTATCAGGATGATTTCAGTAACTAGATTATTGGTAAAGAGGTGGGATGGAAGAGATGAGTCACCCAGAAAAATAACTAGTTTCTCAAAGCAGAGCTTTGAACTAATTCTGCCCAATTCAGTCACAGCTGACAAGGTGAAACCCAAATGGATACAAATTTTTAAAATGTGGGCAAAGCAGAATGATAGTGAAACAGGAAAAGTATGAGTTGAAGCCCTGCTGGAAATGTAATCTCCCTCTTAGAAAACAAGGGCAGCATGCATGTTACATAGCAACCAAATCTCTTGAGCCGCAGAGTCAGAAACAGTGGCTGACCACACTACTTTGAATGTGTGTTGCTCTCCACAGTCCTGGCAATAATCAGTCTCATGCATCAGGCTCCTGAAATGGTTCACTACGCCTCTTCCAAATCTCCCATTCCAGGGCTACAATTCATAATTTTTCCTGTTCTGCTTATCGTTCCACTTCACCCAAATTTTAAAAATTTGGGTCTGTTCTGATTTCACTTCTTTGGCCATGACAGAACCAGTTCAAAGCCCTGATTGAAAGGCAGTTCATAGGAAGGACAGAGGGGCAAAGAAAGAGATTTGGAGAAGAATGGTATCCTCCAGCCTCCCCTCTAGTCCCCAGAATCAGGCTTTTCTCAGCTCTGAGCCCTGAGTTGAGAGGAAGGTCCCACTCCCTGTCCCAGATAACCTAGTGCTCAAAGAGCCATTTCTACTGGCATGAACTACCTTTAGGTGTTTAAATGAAACAGCTGAGCATCTTACCCTTCTCGTTCATCATCCGTGTTGTAATATACCTGTGGAACAAAACAATAGGCTTACTGTAGTTCAGAGGCAAGACATGGAAATATTTTGCATGATGCATGGACTTGCCTAAGGCATACACTGTGTCTTAAAAAAAAAAAGACAGAAAACTGTTAAATGAAGCTCTGTGTGTGTATTTCTAAAGAAATGTAAATTTAACCTCCACATTCCACTTAAGGTTAATTCCTAGATTTTAATGGAATAAAATTAGAAATCTAATGATTTCTGGCTAAAGGCAGTCTATCAGATAATGCGTGGCCCAAAGCCAAACCTTGCTTTTGACATTTAGAAAATCTTTTGGCAGGATCTAAAAATCATTGTTTCAAAGGTCTCTGGCTTGCAAGGTGGCTTCTCAGAGAGAAGTCTGTGAGTATTCAACCCCGTTTTGTCCCCATGGGGCACTGTAATGTTGGGAAGAGGATGGAGAGCAAGAGGGCCTGGTGGCAGTATGGCAGTAACCCCAGGCTCTTGGTTTATTACCCAAAGGGCCTCAGGTACCTGGCACCCCGCAACCACAGACATTTCGGAGTCAACGCTCTGCAGGCTGGGAAAGGTTATTTGACTCTAGAAGGTGTTCCTGGCCAGAAGGAGGATCTCTAAGGACAGACTTCTTTTCTTTAGGTGGTTAGTGGGGTGGCAGGCAGAATCAATTAAAATCAGACAGGCGATTTTAGAAAAATTCTGAAACATCCTTGATTATGTTTGTCTGTTTTTTTTCTTTTAAACTGTGATAAATATATATATAATGTAACAAATCATTTGCCATTTCAAACATTCTTCATACGTACAATTCAGTGACATTAATTATGTTTGTCATGTTGTTCAACCATCACCATTTTCTATTTCCAAATGGTCTCATCACCCTTAGCAGAAACTGTGTCCTCTAAGCAGTGAGCCCTCTTTTTCCCCTCCCTCCCACTTGCCCCTGGTAATCATTAATACTTTGGTCTGCTTTTTATGAAAGTATCTGTGGAAGAACTCAGAAGGTATCTGCTATGTATGTAGGTCCTCCTGACCCAGTGATTTCTAAAAATTAATTGTGGAGCTTTAGTGAGCTTTATCTTGTGTGCTTCCAAACCATTTTCATTTGGGTGCAAAACAATACCAGAGCTGTTTTTGCTTGTTTCTTTAAATATAGCATAAAGCTTCATCTGATGACTTGGCAGTAGGACCGAAAGCTCTCTACAAAATTGTTGGTGACCCAAAGATGGAAGCAGCCTTCTCTGAAGTGGTTTGCTGCCCTCCTGAATGGCCTCCGCTTCACTGTCCCTCTCACTGTCCTTGCATTGTCATTCCACCCCCTCTAATGTAATGACCCACTGCTCTCTCCTTGCTGGTGGCCTGGCTCTTCGCACTGATTTAATTTTTAGACAGTGTTTCTCAAACTTTAGAGTGAATAAAAGATATCTGGAGACCTTGCCAGCATGTACTTTCCTAGGCCCCGCTTCAGAGATTTTAATTGGAAAGGCCTGGAATTAAACTCAGGAATCTGAATTCTTATCAAGAACTCTGTGTGATTTTGGGTGAGGATCGCTTACAAATCACGATTTGAGAAAATGCTCTTGAGGCTGTGAGGAAGGCATGGTGCCCTCCTTGGGCTCAGGGGCTGTGAGGATGGCTGATGTGTACAAGGTATACATCATCCAAATTAGGATGCCTCTATATCCCACTGTTCTTCCCAAGCTCCCCTTGCCCCTTGTCTTTTAAAGGCAGCACCCTCATTAAGCAGGGCATTAATGTGAGTGTGAGACTGCAGGTGTCCACAGTGCCTTGCACATTACATTCATTCCCTCACAATAGCCTTTGAAAATTCTCCATAGAATATTCCGATCTGCATGTGAATTAATGAGACAATGGGTGCTGACCAGAAAACACCCACACCCCACCCTGTGTCCTCAGGTGAATTGAGATCACTGTGCCATAGCTGATGTGCCCTCATCACGGCTACGGGGTTCTCACTGACCTTGAGAACTATAGGGCTCCCCGCCTTGCAGCTGTGCAAAGCTGTGATGTGGCTGACTATAGCAAGGCTTAACACCTGCAGTGTTCACTGAGATGCATACTATTGCTTGCCTCCCTTTTTCTTCAGATAAAATCCTGGTGGCATAGTGGTTAAGAGTTCGGCTGCTAACCAAAAGGTCAGTTGTTCAAATCTATCAGGCACTCCTTAGAAACCCTATGGGGCAGTTCTACTCTGTCCTATAGGGTCTCTATGAGTTGGAATAGACTCAATGGCAATGGATATGACCTGCTACTGCTGGCTCTTGTTGTGTATGTCAAAGTTGGCCAAGCCCTGTCCCATCCTCATTTCTATCACAGTGACCACTGCTATCTTTCCTCCTCTTTTTCAAGCTCTCTTGCCTCTGGACCAATCTCCCAAGCCTCTAAAAAAAGCCAGCCTTTTAGAAGACCTAGCCAGCCCCTCCCTTCCTCTGACCATGCAAGTTGATCAACCACAGAATAGCCACAGGTTGTTCTTGAGCACAGCAGGGTGTGTTCTTTTGTTGCTTGGAGCTCAAGGCAGACTCCCTCACTGGCTTGGCTCCCTTAACTCTGAATCTGAAGCATGGGGTAAGCCTCAGTGTTCTAGAAGGGCAACCTCCAGATAGCTAGGATTTAACTGTAAGAGCAGTGCCTTCACCAACTGCCAACAGGAATGGTGACTGCACTGCTCTGCAGCTGCAGAAACCAGCAAACCATAAAGGCTGCACTCTTCCTTCTGATTAAGCGGCAGGCTCAGAACTCAGGACAAAAAGGGGCAAGTGAGGACACAGGGTTGACAGGCATGAGCAGCTGGGTTGGGTCGCTTTTCTTCTTAAGATTCATTTACAGCTCTTTGTATTTCAGAGAAATCTTGCCAAGAAAGGAGGTTAGGTTGTCAGCTTTGACTTGGAGCTGAAGCCAGAATCATGGCAGTAAACAATGAGAACAGTTTAACTCAATTATCCCTCTTCTGAAAGGTGTGAAAATTTAGCTCCATAAAATTCCATGGGGCAGAGACTGCAAATACACAAATCAACCACCTCTTTCCTGGAAATTTAAAAAACAAAAATTAGGTGCTGGCACTCATGTCTTGATAAATCATAAAGTCCTTGCTTTCTCCCTTGGGTCCTTGTTCCTATCAAACAAGTAGGATAAGGTGGGAATGCTATATTAGTTTTCAGTGGAAATGTGCTAAGAAAATGATGTGGGTATTTTGTTACCATGTTGTGTCATAAATAGTAAAAAGCTCTCCTTGTACAATGGCTTTGTCCCATACATATAATGAAGCATGACAGTGATCACTGTGGGACAAAAACTTCTCAAGAAAGAGAAAACGAAGCTGATAAATGATTTCTACTCTAATACTCTAATAGACTAAGGTTAATTCCAATGAGTAGCTGGACACTTAGAATGGAAGAAAGACTCGAATATGCCGGTATATCCCTATCTCTCAAAATGGATCTTTCCTCAAAGGAATTTAGGTTTTAAAAAAACTAACCAATTCAAGATTTATTAAAACTCAATTTGTTTGGTGAAAGTAATTATATTTTTCTTGTTCCACACAGAATTTATCACATAAAAGAAACACTATACAAAAACGGGGGAAAAAATCATCCATATCTCATAATCCTACTTATAAAGTATTACAATGTTTCTTGTTCTCTTCAAACTGAGGTGTATACATACAAAAATTAAAGAAACAGTTTCAGATACACTAAAACTTCTTTAACATAGTAATCCAGTAATAATAATATTTTGATGTATGTCACAAAGTAGCACCCACTTGTTATCACAAACCATTGTATGTACCTCAAATTGTAATGTAATAGGTTTTACAGGGTTGGTTCTTTAAGGTGTTGTACACAAATTGTATGTTTGTAACCTGGGGGGCTGCCTGTATAGACACAAATTGGAATCATAACTAGTTTCCATGTTGCTGCATGGTCTCTATAATTATAACTTTAATGGCTGCACAATATTCCATCAACTCCAACTACCATAATGAGCTAACCATTGGACACTTATGTTATTGTAATATTAACACTTGTAGATACACCAGAAGACAGGAATTATTAAAAGAAGTTTTTCTAGAACCTCATTTTTATTTTGGTGTGAAATTATTTACCTATTCAATAGAAACTGTTGATTTACTAAGGAAAAAAATGTTGATTGAGTCTTATTTAATTAGTGTTTTTCCCCTTGTGCAACTCTATGAAAAGGAACCGTTGTGGTATGGTGGTTAAGTGCTTGGCTTCTAAGTGAAACTCTTTCAAACCCACCAGCCACTTCTCGGGAAAAAGATGTGTCAGCCTGCTTCCGTAAAGATTACAGACTTGGAAACCCTATGGGGCAGTTTGACTCTGTCCTATAGGATCGCTCTGAGTCAAAATCAACTTGATGGTAATGGGTTTGGGTTTTTTTTTTTTTTTGGCAACTCTACAAAGCTAAAGGAGCTTTGGTGGCACCATGGTTAAAGCAATTGACAACTAACTGACAGGCTGGTGGTTCAAACCTACCAGCTGCTCTGCAGAAGAAAAATGTGGCAGTAGGCTTCCGTAAAGATTTACAGTCCTAAGACACCCTGTGGGGCAGTTCTACTCTATCCTATAGGGTCTCTGAGTCAGAATCAACTGGAGGGCAGTGAGTTTGGGCTATGAAGCTATAGGCGCACCTCAATTTCCCGCCATTAGGTGGAGCTCTGTTATATCAGGCTAATCCCACATGAAAATGCTAACAAAACACAACAAAATTTCCTTACAGGTGATTAAGCCTTCTTACGTTTTTCCTCTTTCATTGTTTTGTCAACACTTTATGAATATCAGCTCACTCTCTTCTCTTCTTCCCCTTAGTAAGCCAGTCTCTGCTCCTGAGACATGCCTTCTTTAAAAACCCATTTCTGTAGGAAATGACCTTGACTTTCTGTCCAGTGAATGGAACACCAGTTTTATTTTTAAGGTCAACACGCCTGAAGTGATTCTATCTTAAGGTTCTACCACCCCCTGGGATGGGTGGCAGGTGGATGTTAACAGGTAGGTCATACCTGTCCTGTTCTCTGCAGATTTGCAAAGTGAACATCAGGAATGAAGAGGACCGGCTGCGAGTGCAGATCGGGCATCGTCTTGAAGTAGGTGATATCGCTCTTCTTCTGTAAAGGTATGGCGGCCAACTTCCCATCAGAGGCTGGATACGATCACAAAGCCCGTTCATAAGAGGGTTATGCATGACTAACAAATCTCAACTGCGAGCCCTAGTCTTAGCAAACGTTCACTATTTTCTCCTATGAAACTTTCTAAACACGAAAAGACACACTTTAAAATCCCCATCTCCCGCCGCATTAACAGAAAGAGCACCAGATTACAAGTAAGAGGTCACAAGGTGAAGCTCTGGTTCCCTCTTGGCCCCCTGTACCTTTATGCATCTTAGCTTCCTTGTCTGTATAAGGAGGATGTTGGTCTCCATGATATTACAAAGTCCTTCCTAGCTCAAACACTCTGTGATCATGTGATTCTATTTGCTTTTCACAGGGACAATTCGCCCAGTCTCCACTGACCTGGCAACGCAAGCCATCCTATGCATATACACAGTATTACCTGCAACCCACTTCTTTTCACCTGTTCCCCCCCAGTGTACCCAGTCCAGCTGGAGTCCACCACCCCCTTCCCAGAGGAGAAAATCGTTCCCAGGGAAACTCACAGTTGTTGCACTGGGGTTGGGGGGCCTGGCCTTTCCCTTTCTTCCTGTTCTGCTTCCTCTCTTCATCTCGAATTTTTCTTTCTGCTCCCTGACAGTGAAAAACAAATACAATGTCAGCCATGTTATCAGACCACACAAAAACACTGTCAGCACATAAGTCATAGGGACATGAAACAAAACAGAGGGAGGAGGAGACTGGGCAGACCAGTGCCCACTCCTCCAGGGAGGTCGAGTCTCAGCTCCGAAAGCTTTATGAGAGAGACTGGTGATTAGCCTCTGCTCCATTTCTAACCTCCGAGTGATCCCACATCTCCTAGATTTTCTCCTTTTTTGGTTTCTTGCCTATTTAAAGATCTTGAGTTTTGAATCCATACAGAAAGAGCAGACCCAGTTCCCTACCACAGCAAAGCAAATTAAGAAACTTTGTGATTATAATAAAATGTCATAAGATGAAGCACTGACTCGTTAACATCATTCCTAGGCATGATGTGGCATTAAAGTTGAGTGTGGATTCCCTATAAATTTTTTCCTTCGGTCATTGTTCTAGAACTTTTAAAAAATCATGACACTGGTGGAAATGAGGTCAGGCATAAGGAAACTAGACAAGATGTAGGATTTACTTTGTACATCCAAGTATGACTTTTGTTTTTGTTTTAACATTTTCCTATGCTATTAGAGATGGGGAAACCCTGGTGGTGTAGTGGTTAAGAGCTACGGCTGCTAACCAAAAGTTCAGCAGATCGAATCCACCAGGTGCTCCTTAGAAACCCTATAGGATAGTTCTACTCTGTCCTATATAGTTACTATGAGTCAGAATCCACTCAAAACGGCAACGAGTTTGTTTTTTTTGGTTAGAGATGGTGCTCAATCAACTGGGTAGAAAAACGTATGGCATATTTGCCTCCTTTTTTGCTTCTTGTTCCTTTTAATCTGAAGTTTTCATCTGCATTTCTTGCAAAATTGCCAACCCCATCTTACTTAACCAATCGACTGTCATCTTTTATTTCTTTCCTTCTTTGAAGATTCCCTGCTTATCTTTCTCTTTGGTAAGTCTTCTATATTAGCTTTGCTATCTTGTTTTCCTTTTCAAAGACAGATGTTCCAACAAGGTTTTCCTTTTCCTTTCTCTCTCTCCATTCTTGCAGCAGGAGAATTCATCTGCTCACATGTTATCACGATTCTGTAGACATGTGATGCCCAGATCTACCTCCCCAGCCTAAACTTCTCCCCAAAGTTTCAGATGCATGTTTGCAGTGCCTGGCCTTGGTGGTAGCACAATGAAGGAACAGTGAAACACAAACTGGCCAGCAATCTTCTCACCTTTTACAACTACCCCCACGTGACACACAAAAAGAGACATACTAGACAATATAAAAATGTAATGCATCTGTATGAAAAAAAATCAACAAAATTAAAATGCAAAAGAAAAACTGATGTATTTTCCATAAAATACCACATAGTTAAGTCCTTAATGTATAAATAATGATTCAATTTAAAAATCCACTAATATACTAATAGAAAATTGATAAAGGTTATGAAATAAGCAATTCACAGAAGACAAAAATGGTGAATATTTTTATATGTATATGTGTGTACATATATATGTATATGTATAAATGTACATAGAGACAGAGACATTCTGGGTGGTGCAAATAATTAATGTGCTCATCTGCTAACTGAAAGGTTGGAGGTTCGAGTCCACCAGAGGCATCTTGGAAGTGGTATACACACACACACATACATACATATGTGTGTGTGTATATATATACACATATATGTAAATATATACACACTCACATACACACACATATAGGTCTTCACTTAAGTTTTGAATACATGCAATACAAATAATATGTGGCCCCAGTGGCACAGTAGTCAAGAACTCAGCTGCTAACCAAAAGGTCAGCAGTTCTAATTCACCAGCTGCACCTTGGAAATCCTATGGGGCAGTTCAACTCTGTCCTATAGGGTCCCTATGAGTCAGAATTGACTCAACAGCAGTGGGTTTTTGGTAATATACAATATAGTATGAGAGAGAGAGGTTCAAATTAAAACAATGTGATACATTTTTTTGCTTATCAAATTAGTAACTTATTTTTAAAGCAGATTCTCAATTCAGGCCCAATATGAGGCAAAACATGACACAATGGGGATTTGTGGTCAAGGAAAACATAAAGGAGATAGATGGCTTTCGAGCCAACCCTTGAAGGATGATGTCTTAGTTATCTAGTGCTGCTGTAACAGAAGTACACAAGCGGATGGCTTTAACAAACAGAAGTTTATTCTCTCACAGTCTAGCGGGCTAGAAGCCCATATTCAGGGCATCAGGTCCAGGCGAAGGCTTTCTCTGCAGGCTCTGGAGAAAGGTCCTTCTTGTCAATCTTCCCCTGGGCAAGCAGCTTCTCCGCACAGGAACCCCCGGTCCAAAGGATGCACTCTGCTCCCAGCACTGCTTTCTTGGTGGTATGAAGTTCTCCCCGCTCCAGCAACCCCCACTTCCCTTTCCTTTTATCTCTTGTAAGGTAAAAGGCGGTGCAGGCCACACCCCAGGGAAACTCCCTTGACATTACATCAGGGATATGACCTGAATAAGGGTGTTACATCCCACCCTAATCCTCTTTAACATAATCTAATCTTGCCACATTAACCACAGGCAGAGACTAGGACTTACAACATATAGGAAAATTACATCATTCACAGGATGGAGGACAACCACACAATACTAGGAATCATGGCCCAGCCAAATTAATACACTTATTTTTGGGGGACACAATTCAATCCATGACAGATGAGTATCAACAACTAATACTTACATGATACTTCATCCATGCCAGGAGAGTTCTAAGAGTTTTACATAGGTAAGATTCGAACATTTATTATAGTTTTAACCGGATAATTTCAATATGCAATTTATATATCATAAAAGCTTCTTAACTGTCAAAGGGAGTAACTATTTACAGTAATTCGCTTTAGGTTTTGAATTGTCATTGGTACTTGCAGACTACGGAAATTCATAGCAAGGTGCAGATAAAATACAGAAATATTTACTTCGGAAGTTTCTTCCAGATAAACTGATTTTTACCAATATAAAAAATACACCAAGGTTTTGTAGAGTTTTTACGAGTACCTAGTTAATAAGCAATATTTTCAGAAGATAAAATGGTAAGTGCACAGACATCACTTTGTTGAAATGAATGTGCAATATAAGCAAAGGCTCTCCAAAATACCAAAGTTTATTAATGGGAACTGTTATTTATTTTTGGTTGGGTCCACATAAGACATTATTCTATGTGCTTAGAGATCTACAGAATAAAGTATTTAATATAAATAGATATGTGGCTCTGTATTCTCTACCTATATAAATTACAACCAATTCAAGACACATTCCAACCTTTGTCAAGCAATTCTATTTCTGAGTTAGTGTTTTATTTGTCCTGTTTCTATGAGGAAAGGGTATGGAATTAATCTGTTTCAAGATTTACATATGTTCAACGTAGATTTTTAGGAAATAAAGTCACCTGCTTATGATCTTACAGTTGTTCTTTCATACGGCAAACCCAAAAGAATAATTGAAAACACAGAGTAAAGCACAGTATAGCTGTGACATATAAGAAACGTCCTGTCATGTCCAGATATTAGCATGGCAAAACAGTTCTAACAATATCTAAAGACTCTCGAGAGAATTACAGTTCTCATTTTCCGATGAAGCTTTTGACTCCACCATGACCCAGGAGAGCTTTTATGTGTTCAATTAAAATGTAGAAAACTCCCCTTGAACATGACCTTCTAAAGAATTCCTTTCCCTCCAATGATTATTTGTGACCTGAAGCTTCTAGAAAATATTTTTTCAACTCTTATTAAAGTGCCGAAAAAGTATAGTTCCTCCAAAAGAATGTAATTTGCTATAAGCACCAAATTTATCATTTGAAAATAATTCCCCTCCTTTTTGATCTAAATGTTCACTGTGAAATGTTAAATTTGAAAAATTTATCTAAAGATACCCTGATTATATTGTGATCATTTTGCCACAAGAGATGATGGCTATCTTGGTTTCTATTAGATGCTTGTATTGTTTCTTTTAGTTTATTTTAAGAATATGGCTTTATTTCTCAGTTTTTGTATAATATATAGTTACTTTTTACAGTAATATAACTCTTGAACTTTATTGAAGACTAAGGAAACAATTAAATATAGATACAGGTATTTATAGATAGATAGAGATATATACTGGCACAGGACTAGGCAGCATTTTGTTCTGGTACACATGGGGTCGCTATGAGTCAGATCTGACTCGATTGTACCCCACAACAGCAACTATAGATAGATTAGATATAGATACATAGGTATATATATAGATATACAGATATAGATACACACATACATATGCATATATATATATTCTAAATTTTCTTTGTTTTAAAAATGCATAAACATATGCCTTTGAAGAGGTATAACAACAAAAAAAAATAGAGAAGGCCTTTCTTTCAGCTGCAATTTCACATGTGTACTAACTAGAAATCAAAGTGGGGAACTATAATAGTGCAGAATTCCATCTCTTTAAGACTCTGGGCTGTGATTGGGAAACTTTAAGTTTCGGAATGTGTCTTAGTTATCTAGCACTGCTGTAGCAGAAATACCACAAGTGGATGGCTTTAACAAATAGAAATTTATTCCCTCACAGTTTAGGAGGCTAGAAGTCTGAATTTAGGGCACCAACTCTAGGAGAAGTCCTTCTCTTTCTGTTGGCTGTGGGGGAAGGTCTTTGTCTCCTTTCAATATCTCTGCACTGAGTGTCCCTTGGAGATTTCCACATGTCTTAGCATCAGTCTTCCCCTGGGTCTAGGAGGTTATCAGTGCAGGGCCCCGGATCCAAAAGATGTGCTCCATTCCCAGCTCTTCTTTCTTGGAGGTACTGAGGTCCCTCTCTGCTTACTTCTTTCTCCTTTTATCTTGTCAGATAAAAAGTGATGTAGGCCACACCCCAGGGAAACACCCCTTATATCATCAGATCAGTGCTGTGACCTGAGTAAGGGTATTGCATCTCACCCTAATCCTGACTCAATAACATAACAAACCTAACCTAATCCTCTTTAACATGATCTAATCCTGCCTTATTAACATAAGGGACAGCTCACTCCCAAATGGCACTATAACTACAGGCATAGAGCCTAGGATTTACAACACTTCACAAAATGGAGGATAATCTGATGACAAAATGGAGGACAACCACACCATACCTGGAATCATGGTCTAGCCAAGTTGACACATATTTTGGGGGAAGACAATTCAATCCAATACAAAATGGAATAGCTCTTAACTCTTTCACTTTAGTGGATAATTAAAATTAAGCACTTGCATCCCCATTTGAAAAGAGCAAAAATTAAACTTTCATTTCCCTTTTTAATCTCCCAGGAGTGGGCTTTTCCTGGGCTTTGATATTAGAGCTGCAGATGTGATGACAAATTACAGCAAAAGATTTTCTATCTAGCTTATTAGAAAAATTAATAGTAACTAAAGTTAACCCACTCTGTTTGCTCCATGAGATCTCCTCCTTATTAGTTTCCTAACCCCCACCTAACCCTCAACTTCAGGATATGTAAACAACAACCCACTGAAAACTCCTCATCATTAGTTACTTGGAATCGATACCAACTGTTTACCCAGCATTCTCCACAGTTTTTTTTGTTTGTTTCCTTTTCCCTAGTTAGCACTAATTTGATGTTTTGGTGTTTAAAACAGGAGATATTTGAAATTCCATCTGTTTTCTGGTTGGCAAAGTATTTAGCATGATTCTTTTTTTTTTTTTTATGTCTTATATAACAGGTTGCTTTTCTTTCCTTGACATCCATTACCCTCTTAGCATGACTTAGCAGGAAACTAGTGTTTGGATAAGCCAACATAATCCTCCTTTTCACCCTTTCCCTTTTAAAGGTAAAATAATTGTAAATGAAAACTTATCATTTTATGTACCCTTCTAACTTCTGAGACTCCCTGTTATTCTAGGGCATAAAGGTGATCAAAAATATAGCACTCTTCATTCATTCCGCATGTTTTTGTTTTTTTTATTGTCTTTGTTTTTTAGTATTTATTACACTGACATTTTGGAAAAAATAATTATGTAAGTGTTCATTAAGCCCTCTCTTTCCCACATTCAATTCCAACTACCAAATTAGAGGAAAATAAATTGCCCAGCCAGTCTATACCATCCTTCCCTCCCTATTTCCCTCACTCCTGGCTTTACGCTCCACTTCCAAGAAGACTCATGGAGGGGAATTCTATAATTTCCCTTGAAATATCTGGAGTTAAATAAGAGACTTCAAAGACAGGTACTTTGTAATGATCTTAAATGCTCTCCTATTTTTACTTAAAATATTGCATTTTGCATACTATTTGAAAATAATGTTTTCTTAATATTTGATTTGCTGAATTAAAGATATACACTGATTTTTGTTGTGTTTTTAAAGACCACCTTGACTCTTTGTTGAGGTTTTGAATTGTTAGTTGTCATTTTGGTATTACAGTATAAAGTTATTCATCATTTTAAAGACAGGAGTTTTAGAATCAGGCCTGTATCTGGTGCCTCTACTGTTCCACAAGTTCCTTGTGCTCTCTGACCCATTGGTTTTTCATATATACTTTGACTTTTTATATTGGCTTAACTGGCTGCTGTATTATGGAGATTGCCTGACTGTCCCTCAGATGGCTATACTGTTTTGGCAACTGGACAATTTGTGCTAACTGAAATCATTATGACCTGAAAGGCTACTGGGATTTTTGGGATATTTACTGCTAATTGAATGTCCCTAATCCCTGTACCGTTCTAGTTAATGTGCTTTCCTTTCCTTCTCCCCTCTTGTGACCATCTCTGCTTTCTGCTGCCACTGCTCTACTATGTCTATATTGTTACTGTCTCCCCCACCATTTAGAATTAGACCTATAAATAAATATATATTTAATGTTTATCCTCAGTCCTTATGTCAATGTCTCTGCAGTTGTATTTGTTGTCTGAAGTTTATTTTCTAGTTAGGTTCCCCAAGGTGTAATATTCCCCGGGTTTTTGCTTGTTTATAACAGTTTGTCTGCAGTCAATTTGGCTGGAAATAAAATCCTCGGTTCACATTTTCTTTACTTGATTATCTTAAATATAATTGTCTTTTGACATAGTGTTGCTGTTGAAAAGTCTGATGATTATCTAGTTTTGTTTTCCTTATAAATGATTATTTATTTTTACTTAGATATTCAAAGGATGTTTCTGTTTTCTTTTTTAAGTCCAGTAGCTTAATTATTTGGTATTAGCTGTCCTGGGTTAATTTTTCCAAGTACATAGTCTGTCCTTCCAAAGTGTATCTTTTCTATTACAAGTTTTCCTAATTTATCACTTTTAACATTTGTTCTGTTCCATTTTGTAGTTTTCATCCTCAAAGATTCCTGTTATATGTATATTGGGTCTCCTTTACCTCTCTTCTATAAACATATTTTCTCTCCCATCTCTATTTCTCCTAATTTTTAGAATTTTACACCTTTCCAATTTGCATTTCTCTGAAGGCATTATCCATAATTTTTATGTTATGTTGCTCTTATGTTGTTTCTAGTGCAGTCTTCTGAAATATTTGAATACTTTATTTCTAAATTCTTTCTTGAGTCCTATCAACTCACTTTCAAAATCATTCCATTCTCCAAACATCTCACGTCTGAGTTTTTCAAATCCTGTTTTATATTGATCTTCATAACCTCTACTATTTTCTTAATTTCTTTTTCACTTATTTCGAACAACTGGGCTACCATTTTCACCTGTCTTCACATGTGTTTCTGGCACGCACTCATTGTCCACAGAGAAGTCAGTCTGATCTTAATCTCTTTTTTCATGAGACAATGTATGCGATTCAACTATTTTTCTTTTCTGTTGGTAGTTTTTAAAAGAAATGGATGGGCCAGCATAGTTCTTCTAGCTTCATGGCTCTTATGCTTCCTCTTCTGTTGTGACCCCAAAGTGATTTAAAAAAAAAAAAAAAGTGTTGTATTTTCTGAAATCTGCTTCCTCTGTTTCCCTTCTCTTCCTCATTTTTATCTGGACTTTCTCTTTTTTTATCCCTTTATTTTTCCTGTCTTACTCAATTTGGATTCTATTCCCAGGAGTTTTTCTTCAGAGCAGGGTTTTGTCCTAGGGACAAAAGGGACAAGAGTTTGTGACTTTTGAGAGTTCACAGGTCCAAGCCATTTGAATGCTCAGTTCTCTTACATTCAGGAGCAAAATATCCCCCAACACATTTCACATGCTGTTCTCAGATGGCCCACATTCCAATAAACACCTTAGAACAATTTTGTAGGTTTCCTGTTCTTGGTCATCAAGTGGCCCTGTTGCTTTCCTTCTACTTTCTCCCTCACAGATGCTAATATTACACAGGTCTTGAAATTGTCATTGTTTGGTCCCACTTGTATTTTGGATTTGTGGGGCCATCTTATCACCTAATCATGGAATTTTAAGTTTTGCTATTCTAATTGTGTTGTCTCTGTTATGGTTGGATTCAGGAAGATTAAAAAACTACACCATCATCTAAATGCATTTTTACTTACTTTATAGGTGCTAATCCCATTCCAAAAAATCCTAAATCAGATCCCATTTAACCCATAAAATAATGAAAGTAACTTGACATATTCTAGAACAGGATCTATATACAGTAGAAACTATTAATCTGTTATTTCAGCCATCTAATTGAATCAAACTCATGGCACAGTCATGTAAGTCAGGCATTAAATCAGTGGTAAAAAGGACTGGCTAAAAAAAATTACAGTTGACAGATGACTATCTAGATAAAAAAAAAAATTTGATAGCTAACAGGAATTAACAATAAAATATTACCCCTCCCACTGTGATTGATAAGATGATTATTTTGACACTACTAGACAAGAGAAGGTGCTAAGGGGAAAATGTCATTAAAAGTAATATGTAATGACAAAGATACCTTTATGAAAAACTGTCATCTTTACTCACTTTGTCACAGAAGACCTTGATCTGGCAATAAGCTCTATGAATGGGTTTATTGCTACGATTATTATAACTGTATGTATCAATCTGAATCATCAAAGGAAGTCCTTTCACTCCTTTTTGGGAAGAGAAATCTGTACTCAGGCAATTCACGGTGATGAAAATCTGAGGAAGAGAAAGGAGATAATTCACATGTCGCCATAAAATGATATACTAAAAATGCATATGCCATGTTAAGCACATAACACTGGATGTATTTCATACATTATTTAATTATAAATTTATAAAATGTTTTCTTTCATACTTTATCTTGAAGCTGACAATTTAAATTACTTTTCTTAAAGTATTATCAGCAAATTCTTACAATTTTTTAAAACCTACATAAGTGAACTGAGAAAAACTATGTCTTCTCAACATATTAGTCATTTCTTTGACCTCCAGGATATTAAAAATATAAGATAATACCTTCCCATGAATACTATTGCATTGGTTTTCAATTTTCCTTTTACATCATTTTTAAGATGTTTTCCTGAAAGACAGAATGTAAATGCTAGCTTATTGTTACTGAGAAAGTAAAAGTAGAGCTGATGAAGTCAGACATGAAACAGAAGGAAAGAAAAGTATCATAAAGAAGTCACTCACTGCTTTAGAACTGTACACCAATGTATTCTAAAAGCCATTTCCTCAGAAGAATTTTCTGGCCCTTATTTCTCTTTTTTATTCTATTTGGTCCTTGAACTTTTCATTCACCTTCAAACTCTTGAACTGAATCCTCTTAAGTCATAGCAATACCACACAGAGCAGCCCTGCAGAATCCACAGACCCCTACCATGAGCTGCAATAGAAACATCACTTTGCATTTCTCATTTAACTACCAGGCCTGATCTAATTCATTTCAAGCCCAATGCCTGTAGGCAATTTATACAACCAGGCATCTCATTTCTAGTGCCATGGTCTAGAAAAATCACTTCTACTTTATTTTTGAGCTCCTCACCTGACAATAAGAAGATTATCAGTAGTAGTCAGGGCCAGCTAACAGGTCTTAGTGTCATGCTAATCACAACAACCTTGTGCATTGTGCCACAGGCTCTCACATTTCCAGACACCATCTGAAAACAAGTGTCTAAAGATGATCCAAACCATGGATACAATCATTTCACTCATTATATAATTCATTTGCTGACTCAACAGCACCTAACAACAACAACAACATAATTCATTTGTTCATTCATTCATTCTACACACATCTACTCCAGCCCACAATGGGTCAAACACAAGATTAGACACATCTCCCTGCCTCACGGAGCTGACAGCTCAAGGGGAAGACAATTGAGTAATTCAACAATGACCAACACAGAGGGGTCAAAGCTCTCCTAACAAAACGTGTTCACAGAGGCCACAAGAATGCAGATCAGAGCACTGAACCTGGAGGGGAACAGTGAATATGAAACCCACAGAGATACTGGGCTCAGAGCAGGGACTCCATAAATAGTTGTCCATTATTGAGGAATGGTAGAGAAAAAGAGAACGGTTAAAGATGGAAATGTCAGATGATCCAGAGGAACTGAGTGATGAAAACTACTAAGAAAGAGTATGCTGTACCTAATTCTCCTACTAAAATTCCAGGGTGGAAAAATACTTTGCCCACCAAGGCTACACACAGCAGAAAATGCTATCCACTTCGCCTAGAGATATCCTACCTGCACAGAATTTTTATTCAATGTTCATTGATGCAATCACTGTTTTTAAGTGCCTGCCCAGTTCCTGAGACTGTGCTAGGCATTAGCATAGATGTGCCAGTTATGGTCCCTGCAATCACAGAAGTCAGGGACTAGATGGGCAGAGAGACAGTACAATTGTGCTGTAAAAATTACATTAGCTTCATCAAACACTGAACTGTAGGTCAAAAAAAAAAAAGATAGACTTCTCTCCGAGCACTTGACTCCTTTTATTATTATTGTTGTTACCGACAACGGGATTATCTTGGCCAGAACATGTAAATACAGCTTGATGTCAGCAAATCAACTGATCACTCTTTTGAGCTATGCAGTTGTCTGTGATCTGGACCATTGGTTTCGTATAGCAATCTGCCTGTTGGTGGCTGTAACCCATGTGAACCTCAAACCAGACTGGTTTTTTCCAAACCCTCATAAAGCCTGCTTACTGCAACAGAAGCCAGAAGAGAAAGGTGTTCTGATGAATATTTCCTAAATGATTAGAATTCATGGCTGGCTCACTGATGTATCCATACATCACTCACAGTGGACATACACTCAGACAGGCAGGAAGCAATATTAATTGTGGTGTTGTCAGCTCCCAGTCTCACCTAAGAGAGTTAGAGTGATGATGGACTGTGTATATTTATAAGGACCACTTGAATAGGAGAGAACCACTGAAATAACAGGTGCTTACTGGTAATACACTACAATAAATGGACTAAATTCTCCTTGGAGGAGCTACAAAAATCAGTCACCCAGTAGAGACGGTTTTTAAAGGTCAGATGAGCTACCACACACTAGACTCTATTGGGAGACACTTAGACAAGGGCCTCTTAATACAGACAGGGTCCTTAGTAGAAGGCCCGATGGGCTCTCTTTGATTCATGACATCCTGATTCGTAAAGAGGGAACGATATGAGAATTTGTCTTCTCTGCTACATTGTGTTGGCAGCTCTCAGAGTTATCATAACAGGCAAGGATTTTATAATGGGGTTGGCAGCACTTTTCTCTCGCCTGGCTGCCTGACCCAGCAACAAAGAACCGTTTCGGTGCCCGATGGTATCAATCATAGTCTCGCTGTGCTGCACTCAAAACCCAAATGGTTGAACTTTAACTGCAGTTCAGGGGTGGGGGGTTGAGAAGGCATGGAAGGGCATTAACTAAAACCTTGGCTTGGAAACCGATAAGCATTCATTTGTTTCATCTTGCAAACCCAACCATGTCCCAGCTCATGCGCAGCAGGCAAACATGAGAGCAGATTTCTTGGAAGTTTATCTGCAAAGCACTTGATTGTAAATGTGGATTAGAGAAGCTTAGGGAAAAAAATCTGATTTCCCCTACCAAATGCTCATCCAAATGTCAAGCACAGAAAGTTCTTTTTCACTTCAGTAGGAGCCCGATTATATAAAGGGCACATAAATGAAATGAACAATTGGTCTGTCGCCCAAGAGTTATGAATGTTGTATGTTTGTTGAATATGTTCAAAACCTTAGTTACTTGTTTTCCTATGATTCTGATAGTGCATAATTCATTGTTTAGAAAAACATACAAAGTCAGGTGTTTTCAGACAAGTGACAGCTATCATTTTAAATCCATCATTGTTTCAAAGATAGATTTTCTTCTAAGTGTACCAAGAACTTTCCCAGAAACAGAGGCAGTCTCATGACATTTGATGTCTTAATCGTTAGTTATATGTGGATGATAATTCCATTTTGCGGGTCCTACAGAAGACAAGTGACTGCTCAGGTCATATTTCTGACTTGTGCAGTGGGCACTGAGTACAATTTATTAAAACATGCAGGTGATGAATTGCTACATTAACTTGATTCTTAACGCAAACATTTTTTCTGAGAGTTTTCCATCAAAATGAGTAGGCCTGCCTTTGATTTAGAAGGCAATTTGGAGTTTAAAAACCATACCTTTGATTTGATATAATGTATTTGTTTCTTCTTTAAACAACTGTATTTTGCACTTTTAAGAAGGTCCCTCTGACTAAAGATGGAAGAAGTTACTTACATCCTGATGGTTGGAGACCCCGAAGAGCTCTTTTCCAAGAAATTACCTGTGTGTTAGTCTTTAAATTATGAGTATGAGAACAAACTACACATTGAGAAATAATTAATTTTAACACTAGAACATCATATTCCCCTTTCACAAAAAATTATATAAATACATGCCAATTTCCCTGAATTCCCTTCTCCGGTCTTGTAATTATTGAAGACCTTACAGTGTGTTTTCTTATCTTTTATCATTTTTCTTCCATTTGGATACGACTGTATTTGGGTGCAGACGCAATGCAAGTTGAGACAGAAAGACAAACTAAAAGTAGACAATATCAACATAATGAAATCTCAGGCCTGGGTAGTCATTCACTTCCTTCATGCATTCATTCATCAAACATTTATCAAGTATCTTCTCTCTGTGCCTGGCATTGTGCTAGGAGGTAGGGACACAGAATGATGAGACACACCCTGCCCTTGGGGAGCTTGCTATTTAGTGGAAGATCTAAGAAACTACTAGATTACCTGAAGCATTCATTTATGTGGCACTTTTAGGGAAGGATTTAAAACTTTATATTTTCTTATTTTCCCCTGCAGATACTATGGCTGTGTATGCACACACACAGACACACATTCAACTTACATAATCTACCATAGTTTCCCATAGTCTTTTCGTACTCAACTGGTTGTTTCTAGAACATGCCAAACCTTTTCAGATCATTACATTGCCAACTTCTTCTTCTCATTCAGATTTTAGTCCACTGTCAACACCCCAGACATACCTGCTTTGAGCACTTCCTCTAGAGTTGCCTTCCTGCTCCTCCTTCTCCTCCCCCACCCCATTGGCCTGCAACCACTGGCACACTCTATCACATTGCTGTTTTCTATTTTCTTCACAGCACTTAACATTATTTCAATTTATTTGTTGTTCATTTGTTTACTACTAAATTGTCTGCTCCAGGCTGTAAGCCCCACGAGAGGAAGGCCCTGGTTCTCCTTAAGCTTATTCTATTCCGGGTACCAGGCCCATACTAGACCCGCAACAAATATTTGCCAAGTGAATTAGGAGGGCATACATTACTTTTTAAAAATACACATTTCCCCCTTTATCCATGCACTTGCTTTTGTTAGCAGCACCCCCTGGAAGCTGAGATTGATCTGAGTAGCTGAAGTTGCCAGGATAACACAGTGGACTTAGCTGCTCTGACCAGATTCATCCTCAAGAAATGCTATCTATCTACAACTATCTATCTATCTGGGTGGTGCGAATGGTTAAGCAGCGGTTTGAGCCCACAAAAGGCACCTTGGAAGACAGGTCTGGTGATCTGCTTCCAAAAGGTCACAGTCATTGAAAGCCCTATGGGGCAGTTCTACTCTGCAAACATGGGGTTCCATAAGTTGGAACTGACTCAACAGCAACTAATGACATCCATCCATCTATCTATCTACCTACCTACCTATCTATCATCCAACTACTATCCATCTATCAATAAACATAAATTGAACACCAACTTTATATTCAGCAGTATGCTAAATGCTATGGGAGATATAGAAATCTAGAGCAAGGCCCTGCCCTCAAGGGAAAGGGGGCACAGCAGTCTCCACACTGTGGAAAATACATAATTAGATACTAATTAGATACTAAGTTGGATTATCCAGCCTATACTTGCTGTAAGAGCTTGAAGAATAGAGAATTCAACAAGGTACCCAGGAAAGAGTTCTTGTAGGAGACTTAAGGTAAGAGAAAGAGAGATGATGAGATGCGGAAGAAAGTGCATGCTGGCTTTGAAAATAGTGAGGAGACCAGCCTGATGGGAGAGGGGGGTTTGTGCTGGCGGAGTTAAGAAAAAGACTGAAAGGGAGTGACAAACCAAGGTGCTTGTATCCCTGCGATGAAGTAATGAACACTTGATGAAGTCAGTTGCATCACTGAGGCCAAGGGCAGATAGAGCTGGGGCCACAGTATCCAACACCCAAGTGATGAGAGAGAACGAGGAAAGTGAGGTCTGAGAAAAAGCCATCAGGGTCAGTAGCAAGGAGGCTCTTGGGCCCTTCCAGAGAAAGGGGAGCTAGACTTCTGGGATGAGTGAGAGAGGGAACAAAGGTGGAGAGCAGGTATCTCAGCTGGGAAGTCTGACAGGGAAAGGAGGGATGGTTACAGCTCAGGCAGTGGGCAGCAGGGCAGGGCAGAGGTGGTTCTCCAAGACAGAGGAGGTATTAAGGCAGTAAGAGAGGAAAAGTATAAGAGGGTGAGGAGAGGAGCATCGTGGGAGCTAAGAGCTTCAAATCTGTTGCTCTCAAGTCAAGACTGATGCATTGCAACCTTACAGGACAGAGTAGAACTGCCCCATAGGGTGTCCAAGGACTGGCTAGTGGATTCGAACTGCCGACCTTTTGATTAGCAGCCAAGCTCTTAACCACTGTGCCACCAGGGCTCCAAGAACTTCAGAAGCAGAGAGTAAACGGGAGCAACTTACAAGTCAAGTTTTGTGAGAGGAAGAAAAAGTACTTCCTTCAATGCTGGAAGGTACAGCGAGAAAAAAAAAAAAAAAAACCAAGGTACTAAAAGGCTCAAAATGATCTAGCTGGTGCAAATCCTGGTGCTATGGGCTTAGACTAGTTACTCAACCTTTCCAGGCCCCAAATTCCTCATTTTTTAAATAAGCATAATAATCCCCAACTTGGTACTGTGACATGTAAATGGGAACATGTTTTTAAACTGTTAAAATGCCATGAAAATCAAAACCATTTTATCATTATCTCCATCGTCTCAGCACTTAGTCTTCCAACTGGTCATTTCCTCTGATTTCCAGCTATTCTTCACCCCCACATCATGTCATTTTCCCCCCAACTGGTCCTGCAGGGCAATGGTGTTCAGTGGTAGAATTCTCGCCTTTCATGTTGAAGACTCGGGTTCGATTCCCAGCCAATGCACCACATGTGTGCCGCCACCCACCTGTCAGTCGAGGCTTGTGTGCTGCTACAATGCTGAACAGGTTTGAGAGAAGCTTCCAGACTAAGATGTTCTAAGAAGAAATGCCTGGCAACCTACTTCCAGAAACAGCCAGTGAAAACTCTACGGATCACAGTGTTTTGTTCTGTTGTACACAGGGTTACCATGAGTCAGGGGTCAATTCAACGGCAGCTCACTGCAGCAACTGCGCCTTTGAGGTTCTCTTCCTTACTTAAATCTCCATGGCTCCTACAGGTCCAGTTCTCCTTCCTTTTATCAGATTACTAAAATAGCTTCCTGACTGGCTTCTTTGAATCATTTCCAAACGATTCAAAGGTTGATTAGTTTTGATGTACAATAATTTGAACAAACAGATTTTTTAATTGGGTGCATACACATAAAGAAAAATCGCCAATTCAACAATTTTTACATACATAAATCAATTGGCATTGATTATATTCTTCATGTTGTGAAACCATTATCACCACTCTTTTCTGAATTATTCCATCACCATTACCATAAACTCTCTGCCACCTGAACAGCAACGCCTCCCCCCCCCACTCTGGTAACCACTAATAACCTTTGGTTTCTATATATTTGCCTATTTCATATAAGTGAGATCATACAGTATCCGAGCAGATATTTAATTAAGGTGAACTGATTTAAAACACATTAAAGCCATCTCACCATAGCGCTTGTGTTGGGGTGGAGTCACAGACGTGGTAGGGGAAAGAGTGAGGGGAGAAGTCTCTCAGACAAAAGCCCTCGTTGCTGTTCAGAGGGCAACAGTCTCCCATTCTACTCTATCTTGTGAAACATCACGTCAGGATAAGGAAGACGTTTGACAACGGGTAACAATAGATTGAGCTGCTTCAGGAAATAAAAAAACTCCCAGCCAGAGAAGGAATTTAAGCAGAGGTTGAAAGATTCACTCATTCAACTTGTTCATCAGTTGTTGTTAAACTTTTTCTGTTCGTGTTCAATACTTAAAGCTTGTTTCGAGTTTGTAATACCGGAAAAGTGCACAAAATTCAAAAGGCACACAAAGAGCACGCTGTGAAAATTAACACCCCTCCTTGCTCCCCAGCCAACCAACAGTTAAGTCTCCTCCACACTTTCTTGTATGTCATTCTATAAATACGCTGAGCAAATAGAAGTCGTCTTCTTCTTTACACAACTGGTAGCATAGTACACGCAGAGGTCTGCATTTTGCTGTTTTAATTTAACAATAAAATTTGAGGATAACTCTCTCCCTCTCTCTTTTAAACAGTAACAATGTCTTTAACATTAGGTCATTTCCAGTCTTTTCATCTCATAAACAATGCTGCAATGAATGTCTTTCTACATTTTTTGTACCCATATACACATATAAGTTATTATAGGCTGTGTCACTATTTTTACTCTGACTTCTAACTTCAACATTCTACTGAAATGGCTTTCTTCAAGGTCAGCCTTCTCAGCAGCATCCTTATAAGCAGAGGTCCTCAAATTTTGTGTACATTAGGCTCCCAGGAGACATCAGGGCTCAATCTCTAAAGTTTCTGAATCAGTAGATCTAAGGTGGGGTGGGAGTCTTCAGATGACACAACAGTTAGTGCTCTTGGCTGCTAATCGAAAGGGTATAAATTCAAGTCTACCTAGAGGATCTTCAGAAGAAAGGCCTGGCAGTCTACTGAAAAATCAACTACTGACAACCCTATGGAGCACATTTCTACTCTGACGCACAAGGGGTCATCACAGGTCAAAACTGATTCCACGCCAACTGTTAAGGTGGCATCCAAGAATTTGCATTTCTAGCCAATTCCCAAGGTGATGCTGATGCAGTGTGCAGAGGACCATACTTTGAAAAATCACTGCCTAAAGTATTTGACTTCATTAGCCATTACCTCTTCTTCTTCCCCCTCCTCTTCCCTCTACTCCTTTCTTCTACTGTGCTCTGCTTTCTGACCACTGCTTCTTGCTCTGGCTCCTCTTCTTCTAGTCTCTAAATGGGAAAGATCTAAAGTCCTATCCTTGACTCCCTTTTGCACACCCTCCATATCCTCTCCTTTCAAATCTCATCCACTACTGACTTCCATCCTCACTTCTTTACAAACATCTCTAACTTCTCTCCTGAGCTTCACAGGCGCTGCTCTTCTTTTGCTTTCCAGTGTCTGCACCGGTGACCATCTAGTTCTTCCACCTGGCGTACTTCTCTTTCCAACTTCCACGTGTCTAAATTCCACCTGACCCTTAAGACCCAGCCCACATGCCATATCCATCCTCATGTCTTCCCTGATGGCACCAAAAGCTGATCTCTACATGCTAAAGTATTTAGAAATAAAGCACAAGGTGTCTACAATTAACAAACAGGTGTGTGTGTGTGTCTGTGTGTGTAGCGGATGGACAGAGAGAGAGGGGAGCAGAGAGGAAAGGAGGGGGAGAAAGAAAGACTAGGAGAGGAGATAAAGTAAACGTGGCAAAATATTAACAATGAGTTAATCTAAGTGAAAGATACACAGTGTTATTCTTCTGACCTTTCATTTAGATTTTTTTTAATTGGAAAAAATTATTTTAAAATGAAAAACAGAGTTATCTCTCACTTTAGAACTCTCCTAACACTTTAACACTTTACCTTCTTTAGAGCCATTTTCACTTTCTACCTTGTATTACGGCTATTTACATCTATGACTCAGTTCCCTGCCCCAGCAAGAAGTTCCCTGAGAGCAGGGTCTATGACTCATTTGTCCATGAATCCCACTGCCTGGAAGGCTGTGTGATACGCAGTAGGTAGGTTTCTTTGAAGGAATGAGTGTTCCCTTGTCAGAGATACTCAAGAGGATACTACTACTAGATCCTCCCAACTCAAAAAGGCAGTGTGGAAACTGCAATGTTTCAGAATTCATAATTCTACGTGTGCTACACACTAGCTGTACAACCTTAGGCAAGCTAGCTAACCTCCCTCTGAGCTTCAGATTCCTCAACTGTTAAGTGAAAAATAATATCCACTTAAATTATGAGTATTGTGTAAAGTGTCTGGCAAAGTGCCTGGTGTATGGTAATCACTGAACAAATATTAGTCATTGTGCACGTACACACATCGCCATTCTATGAAATCCACACATACAACATTTCATACCTGTTAGTTACAGATCTCTAAGCTGAATACAGGGCAGAAACCATGGATACTCTATATTTAAACAAAAGATCAAGCTGTTGATATCTTCAGTGAGATGTGTTCCAAAGATTATTCCTTCTCCATATGAATTAGCTGCAGGTTTATAGCTTTTCCTGCCATCCATTACCTTATAAAACTGGAACAAAGGCATGGCTTTGTTTAAGTTCAATACCAAAGACTCTAGCAAATGTTTACCTTTCCCTTTTAAAGCTTTCTTCACCCATGCCACACCCCAGCAAACACATAAAAATGCCATTTGCTCTGATTCGAAGTGTGTATCTTGACCTTTCAAGACTCCTCCCAGAAGTCTCCACCACCCCATTTCTTTTTCTTTGAGACCATGAAGATGCCCTATAATATCTCTAACCTTCCTTATGGTAGCCTGTTTAAAATTTGGCCCTACCTAAGCCAAAAAGTTTAGGGGTAACTTTTTTTTAATCAGTAAAATCTATCAACTCCGTATTATGCCAGACTTTCTTGTAAGCAAGATGAGAAGTCCTCAGGCAAATGCATCAAACTACTCTGGGGTAAAATAAAAGAGGTCAAGAACCCACAAGGTACTGAAGAGTATGGCCCCCTTTGTTCAGTCCTTTGGTTTTCCTTTTCATCCTGAAAATCAATATTTACATATCTTCTCCCTCGGTGTCCAGTGCTGGAGATAAGCAGAGAAAGAACATTCTCCATTCGAAACACAGCCTAGGGAGGTATGATTCACCAAGACTATCGAAGCTCTAATTTTCTAAAATGCTGTGCTCATCACACAGTGGGGGGTCAATGTAAGTTTATTAAACTAAACATTTTAGACCCAAAAGAAATGTCAGGGGAGGGGGAAGAGAGAAAGAAGTGGGGAGGGAAAAAAAGAATAAATTTGAGGCAGCTTATGAATCGGCCATAACTTAGTACTGAATTTCAAGCCGATCTTTTAATTAACATAACCTTATTTTCAACCACAAAGATATGGAATAATTTGCAATGTATAAGATGGTTGTTGTTGTATGCCATCAAGTTGATTCCAACTCATAGTGACCCTATAGGACAAGGTAGAACTGCCCCATAAGGTTTCCTAGGCTGTAATCTTTATACGAGCAGGTGGCCTGGTCTTCTCATCTGCGGGGCCGCTGGTGGGCTTGAACTGTTGACCTTTCAGTTAGCAGCCAAGCACTGGGCCACTGAGCAACCAGGGCTCCTTACAAGACCTCTAGATCTCTCTATATTCTCTCCAATTTACAATCTTCCCACAGGCTATGCTCAAAGCACTGCAGTTTCTACTGTGCCATCTTTTAAGCTGCTGAAACTGAGATAATGAGGACAGACAGGCTGTTTTTCCTCTTCACTAGCTCCTGGTGGTACAGTGGTTCAGAGCTACGGCTGCTAACCAAAAGGTAGGCAGTTCGAATCCACCAGGTGCTCCTTGGAAACCCTATGGTGCACTTCTACTCTGTCCCGTAGGGTCACTATGAGTCAGAATCAACTAGATGGCAACGGGTTTTTTTGTTTGTTTTTTTAGCAGCTGATGGAACCACAAGCTAGGCTTGGCTTGCTGACTACCAGTTGCAACTCAGAAGATAGCACTGCAAGAGAAAGGGTAGATCCACACAGCTAGAAAAGGAAGAACACTGGATTTTATGTGGTAAAACCAGTCTCCACATACGACAACTCCAGTTGTATCTCACAATAGGAAGGAAGTTAGCTGCAGCCACTACACCCCAGGGCATACAAATGTACCCTTACGTCCAGGGAAGCTGCAGGTCAGTCCTGGAGCCATAAATTAACTCCACTTTCTTCACTTTGGATGGATTTATAAATATAGAGAACTTTTTACTTGCAACTTTTCACTTTTATTTTCCTTCTCAGCTTGCTGGCTCATCTTAGCACACTCACGTTCCACCCCTCAGAATGGGTCTTGGGTCTTAGATGTATTCCTTGATAGTAAAGCAAAATCAGGTACAAAGGCAACACATGAAGTAAAAATATTAAGAGAAATAAAGCCCAGGGGTAATATCACTACGCCCCGCCTTGAATTTCCCCACAGTTTCAAAAATTCCATGTGAAACTTATTTATAAATCCAGTTCACTGAAAGAATCCAAAGAAACCCAGATCGAGAGGAATCTATCCAGAAAATGAACTCTGTTTCTGTGTGAATATTCACTTCCGATTTACCAGCTTGGTAAATGTGGATTTTCGTTTACTGAGTTTCTTAAAGTTGCACACATATGTCAAGTAGCCATTATGTGCCTTCTGCAACCTTCTCTTGTCTGATAATAATCCTTGCTCCATTTAATTTTATATTATCTTTTTAATCTGTGCTTCTTGCATGGTTAAAAAAACAAAAGAGTAAGAAATAGTCTTCATCATTCATAACTGAAGAAAGTATTTCTTTTTTAAAAGGTGCATAGAAATAATTTAAATGAAACAGTGTGGAAATTAAACTTAAGGAACCAGGAAAAGAAATTATAAAGCAATTGAGGAAAGAGAGACTAAATGTTATAAAGGTACAGAGAAGAAAATATTGACATGTCTCAGGATTGCAACATTACCGAGCATGCACTGATCTACATTAATGGAGAGTGAGAGGGGCAATAATTATGCAAATGAGATCACTAATGTTGGGCTACTCAACACACACACACATACACAGTTGATGAGGGTAAACAATCTCAAATAGCCCTCACTCTCATAGTCATTCTGGTCAATGAGATATATGATATGAACAGGTAACGTGCCAGACAATAACAAACATTGAATTGGGAGAGACCTATGAGCTAGATTTGTTGGACCAGCAAGCCTATCTTTGCTTGGAGTGGGGGATGGGGCAAAAGCAGAGAGACCTAAGTGAACTGCTTTGCTCGAGGAAATGGGGCTGATCATTTGTTTTCTTTCTAGTCACACATAGGTTGTGCCCCATAGATTCTTTGAGAAGAAAAATCTTAGCATGCTGTGATCTACAGAAAAAACTAAAGATGTCCCTCTGTTGGTAAAGTGGTTAAAAGCATGGACTCTAGACTCAGAGGGACCTGGGTTCAAAGCCTACCTTTTCCACTTGACTAACCTTGCGTGCCTAGTGTATGGAAAGTTAATGTATAGTGGAATGAGAATCTGAGATGCACAGGAATTATCCACAATGTCTCTGAGTGTCTCTGCGTCCCACCACACCCCCATCAGGTCTCAGCTGACACCCCCAACCTCACCACAAACATCTGTTACCAGAGCAGAAAATACATGCCTCATCTGTGTACTTGGTCATCTCAATTCCTGCCTGAAAGTTCCTCCCCCAACCCCCAAATGTGGGAAGAATATTCACTCTTGATCTGGCAAAGCAGGGAGTTGGACTAAACAGTCCCCCAAAGTCCCCTCCTGACACTGAACAAGGTTAGAAGAAGGAACTGGGTAGACATCACTCAGGTGAGTAACTTTCCTCTACCTTGTACAAGCGAAGGTGTTAAACCAAAAAGCAGCAAAAAAGTAACTCAGGAGAAACCAAACCAAAAACCAAACCCAGTGCCATCGAGCAGATTCTGACTCATAGCAACCCTATAGGACAGAGTAGAACTGCCCCACAGAGTTTCCAAGGAACGCCCGGTGGATTCGAACTGCTGACCCTTTGGTTAGCAGCCGTAGTGCTTAACCACTACACCACCAGGGTTTCCAACTCAGGAGAAAGTTTCATATTATTGAATTATAGTAGATTTTTTTTTAAATCATAGAGACAGGGGGATGGGTTAGTAGTGGATTTATCTGTCTGCTTGGATGCTTAGTGGTACAAGTGAGAGAGGAGGAACATTTTCACTGAATCAAGAAAACTCAGAAGGACTTGGATGTAGAGGATTAACAAAACTTTCATGTAAAGACGCCTCCTTCATTTTCAGGAGTTATAAACCGCGGGAAGGGTGAAGCACAGAAATGCGGGGGGCAGGGGGAGTGTATTGGTATGGTGTTCTCATGAAAAGACACAACCAAAATCCCAAGCTCATTGCCGTCAATTCACTTCCGACTCATAGCGACCCTATCGGACAGAGGAGAGCTGCCCCACAGGGTTTCCGAAGCTGTAAAGCTTACAGAAGTGACTGCCACATCTTTCACTTTCAGAAACTTATTCCTGAAAGTTAACACAAAACACTGAGTAACATCTTAATGCTCAAATAAGTAATTCTCCTCTGTGGTCACATGAGGGACGTCTTTGTAGCACACCACAGTTGGTTTAATCTTGAAATCACTGTGAACGCAGAAAATGGCACTGGACAAACATAAGGGGCCCAGTCTCAAGGATCTCCTTAGAAATCGGGGAGAAAGGGAAGCCTGTAATTAGGGTTTGCTGCACTCCTGCTCTGGGTGATGTCATCGCCTAGAGAAAGGCAGCAATCGCTGCCAGGAATCTGAGCTCTCTCGCTTCAATAATTCAACAGGTTCTTGCGTGGGAATTCCACATCTCAGGGATTAGTGCCCAGCAAATCTACTTTTTAGGCACCAGTGCTTGGTTAAAGAAAGAAATAAAATTAAAAACAGACTTTTCAATGGGAATCATAAAAAAAAAAATTAAAATAGATTTTCAATGGGAGTCATGGAGAGAATGTGATACTGCAGTCTTCCCATTAGAGTCATATGGTTGTTGTTGTTGCTGTCACGTCACCCCAACTCACGGCAACCCTGCCTCATGGTAACCCCATACACAATGGAACAAAACACTGCCCAGTCCTAAGCCTTCCGCATGATCAGTTGTGGATAGGACCTTCGTGATCCATAGGCTTTTCGTTGACTGATTTTTGGAAATCTATTGCCAGGCCTCCACTGAAACCTGTTCAGCATCATGGCAACACAAGCCTCCGCTGACAGATGGGTGGTGGCTGCACGTGAGGCGCACCGGCTGGGAACTGAGCCCCAGTTTCCCACATGAAAGGTGAGAATTCTATCACTAAGCCACCACTCTGCCCCCAGGAGTCATAGGGAGGGGACCTTCATAATCTGTCATACACACAGCCCCTCCCCACCTGCCATTTTACAGCTGAGGAGACCAAAGTGCAGAAAAGGGAAGTCACAAGGCCGGCTATTCCATGCCAGCACTAGTACCTGGCTGTCTAAGCCTCAGTCCAGTGCTCGTTGTTTCCCGTCACCCTGTGCCCCACCCGCACCAAAGTCCAAGCTTTGGCCGTGTGACCCCCTAGGACCTCAGCCTCCTGGATATCACCGTATCCTTCTCAGGGACCAGGGCCACCCATTCACATTACATGGGCTTCCAGACGGATCAGGCCCCGAGGGCAAAAGAATGTCCTATTAGAGACAGTTTCTGCTGCTTGGTGTCATTGCGCAGAAAGACGCTGGGGCACAACCAGCAAAACCGGTTATGGGTAGAAGAATTCTGTGATAGTTATGCCAGAATCATGCTGCAACCGAGACTACTGAAACCTGGAATAATCCCCAAACTTGATTTTAACTGATAGTTTTAACACCTTCCCTGATTATTATGCTTTTTTCTACAATTAAATTAAATGATTAGAGTTTCACGTCCTCTTCTTTCTTCTGTTCATGCTAAATGAGAGATTGAAATAAAATGTAAGTCGACAAAAAAGAAAAAAGTGCGAAGGTGCTCTAGAAAAATTCATAAATTTTATCACCAGTTGTCGATTTTACATATGTGGTAAGACTACCAAATCCTAGGCCTTTTTAAAAATAAGTGCACCAAAACTTAAATATTCAGATAAAGACTGTCCTTCTACATAGTCAACTTGGGAAGACATACGGTTCTCTCAAATGTTGCTGCCATTGCTCAAAGTGTATTTAGAGTCTCTTCCAAAACTGCTTTATTCAAAGTTGGTTTACAAAACCTTGCAAAACAAGTTCTTTTTAAGCCTAAAATTGTATCCTCCAACTTGTTGATAGGTATTCACATTTGGATGCAAGTGATTTCAGATTCTTTCCTTTTTTTTTTTAATAATATGCACCTTCAAAGATAAAGATTTACCACCAGTGTGGGCGTTCAAAAGGATGTCACAGCAGCTCTCTTCAACAGTGCAGACACAACTCAACCTGGAACCCTGGCCTGCTGCTGCTGCGGCACTCTCAGGACTGGCCAGCGGAACCAGGGAACGCTGGTGGGCCCTCTGTCCAATTCCTCTCAGCCACAGGCCTAGCTGACCTTACCTCCCATTTCAATCTCCATTTTGTCATTGCTTCTTCCCCCAACACTGAAAACCAATGAAGATTTAAACCGCATATTCAGTTGTTTGGAGGCTGGGATGTGATTGGGGCATGAAAGCTCAAATGTCCACCAGGGCCAGAGGTAAAGTTCCAGAATGGGGAAGCCTAGAGAAAGCATTAAGGGGAGCAGCCAGCACCTCACAAGAGCCACTCGTTGCCTCGTAGACACTGGGAACTGTGATGACCAAACCAAAAATCAAACCCGTTGCCGTCGAGTAGATTCTGACCCATAGCGACCTTACAGGATAAAGTAGAACTGCCCCATAGAGTTTCCAAAGAGCGTCTGGTGGTTTCGAACTGCTGACCTTTTGGTAAGCAGCCGTAGCACTTAACCACTACTCCACCAGGGTTTCCAGAATGTTTAATTTTCCAAAGACCCTGGACAACTGTATTTATAAAAAGTAATCTCTCAATAAAGGTGGGCAAAAATTTTGAAAAATTTAAACTATAAATACATAAATGTGTGATACACACACACAGACATATATACATACATTACATTCTAAGGGTCACATGAAGGCTATAAGTCACGAGTGTGTGTCCTGTGGCCATACAAGCCAAGCATGATATGACACTAAAAGGGACCCTGCCCCGGAAGCCTACAAAGGATTTCAGTGTGGCCGTTACCAATAGGAATTAGAAAGCAAATGCAATTGCCCCTGAGAAGAATTCCACAATATGAAAATCACAAACAATTCCAGTGTGAGAGGTGCCCCCTTCCCTTCCTGTATTGCTGAAAGTCTTTTTTTCAACGACCATGCAATTTCGTTTTTTCCTATCTGCTCATTACAAGATCAATCTTATAAGAAATGCCTTTGGCTCTGCAGACAAAAAAAGAAACTTGGCCTTTTTAATGAAATGGGCTTTATTTTGATGATTTTCCTTTAAAACCCCTCTGGTGGTCTTGGAAAAATTATTCGGGACTATTTTTTTTGTTACTTATTGATTAACCTAGACCACATACAATTGCAACAACCATGCTACAGTCATGAAGCACACATTAAAGAAACACACACGTGTTACCGCAATATAAAATATGCCCTACGGCCATTGTCAAAGCAGATGTGAGCTTAAACTTGTCTCCCTGAAACAACACAAGCACACACACAAATGTAAACAAGAAAGGTGAGCTCACACCTATGGGAAGTGAGTGGTATGGTCTGCACTGGGCTGAAAGGCCAACTCAACCCCAAATGAACTTCCTCACTGGCCTACCACAGCGCTGGAAACTTCCATTATTAAAGTTGTCCCTTTGATTATGCCTTTTCTGTGAAAGGTCGCCATTGAAACATGACAGTTAATACACTCACCCAACAGCATCCATCATCACAAATCGTATGATAATGGAAATAATGGTGACCATTACAGCTCACACTCACAGCATGCTTCAATCGTGACAAAGCACTTGCGGTTACATGATTCCTTTGTCCCCCCTTGCCTCTCCCTCTGTCCCAGGTTGTGTGCTCTCGGCTCCCTGCCTCCCTTCCCCAGAGCACTGTATCATCGCACATTTTAACCCTGGCGTGATGCTCGGTAGAACAGAGAGATTCGGAAAAGCCTTCTTGTTTGTTTTGCTTTGTTTTTAATGAGGGAACTGAGGCACAGACTGCTGCCTGAGCATATGGCTCATAATCGAGCCTCGAGAGAATGGGGCAGGAAGAGCAAAGGCAGGAAGCGGCCAGAGTGAGGTGGAGGTAGGCAGGAACATAGGAAACACGGAAGAGGCGGGATGAGGCATGTAGCAAGCCTGGGAGAGGAAGGGGCAGGGGGACTGGAGCTGAGATTGCTGTGGGAACGAATAAAGTGCTGAAAGCACATAACTCGGGTGAGGAAGTTCAGTGGAGGCAGAGTGGGTGCAAGTGACAAACTTCCTGCAGTTCTGTGTGAGACCTAATCTCCCACCTGGAGCAAGGCCTACCTCCTTCACTTGATGCACTGAAGCACTGGAACATTCTCCAGGCGACTCTGACTCTCTCTTGCTGTTTGCCCATTTGGGTCATCTTTCTTGGGCCTGAAGCCCATTTCATTTACACTGTTTTATACATGAATGAAATGAGACACCGAGCAATTCATCTTCTTCTGTAAGTCACGCCTGCAAATTCCCAACCCAGTTCCTTTCTTATTAAACCTTCCCCCTGCTCACAGACAATAAAGCATTGAATGGACTTGTTGACATTGACCTTTTGGTTCATTTGAAGACAAAGTCTGCTAACACAGTCCTAGATGGCACATAACTGAAGCAGAAAACAAGCTTAGATTTCTTCTGGAAACTTCCCTGAAGTGCAAAATGAGGATCAGAGGGTAAGAATACAGAAAGAAGAGTCAGCATAGCAGGAAAGTTTGGGGTTTTCATAAAATCACAGAAACTCGTGACTGGAAGGTAATTCCAGGAATCCGTGAGCCGACTTTCTTATCGTGCTCCCATGGGTGGTGCAAAAAGGTTTATGCACTCTGCTGCTAACCAAAAGGTTAGAGGTTTGACTCCACCCAGAGGTACCTCCCAGAAAGGCCTGGAGATCTACTTGGGAAAAACCAGCCACCAAAAACCCTATGGAGTACAGTTCTACTCTAAAACATGTGGGGTCACTGTGAGTCGAAATCCACTCATGGGCAACTGGAACTGAAAGTTTCTTATCCAAACCAGTTCAAGATTTTACTGTTGTACTTCTTAAGGATGCTAGCACCCCAGAGAAATAAGACAAGCTTAAGCAGCAGGCATGAAAGAAGGGGCTCAAGGTTGTCGCAGTTGCTTTCAGTCCAGAAGCTCAGAGACCTGTTGCACTCTCCCTGCACCCTTCCTTCAACCGAGCTTAACCCTGGAAGGAGTGGCGGTCAGGAGGCCTGTGACATTAGCTATGAAGAAGGCATTAGCTCCAAGACTTTTCCTGCCTCTGAAAGCAGCATGGAGAGACCTCAGAGGGCTGATTGGAGGAGTCGTCAGCGCAGGGAGAAAAGGCTTGCTGGCCCACCCTGGCCAGCCGCTGGTGCTGAATGGAGCTTGGGGGCCTGAAGGGAATGTTGCCTGGCCATTGTATGGGGGTCACTGAGGAGCCTGCACACTACCTTTGTTCCCTTACACCTCCCCGCCCCCCCTCCCCCCGCCCCCTGAAAAAGCAATTTAACTGTAAGTAATTGAATGTGCATGACTTCTGGAGAAAGATAACAGGTTCGCTTCCCTTTTTCCTGGCTCAAGTTAACAGATCCTTCCCTACCTGTGGAGGCTTTTGTAAAAGAATCATCTGCAGAAAATGGACACATTGTTTAAAATGCATGAACAATGAATCAGTGCTACCTTTCACTTACCTTCGCTTCTTCGTTCACATCCCAGGTGAAGGAAACAGCATTGTATGCAATCTCTTCAATGTTCCCAATTGTATTAAAGCTTTCCTTGTAATCAGCTGTAGTATTAAAAAAGAAAAAAAGAACGAAAAGTCACCTACAAAGGAGAGCCAATAAGAATAAACTCGGACTACTCGGCAGAAACCATGCAGGCAAGAAGGCAATGGGATGACATATTTAAAAAATTGAAGGAAAAAAATTGCCTGACAAGAATCATATAGCCATCAAAACTGTCTCTTAAATATGAAGGTGAAATTAAGACATTTCCAGATAAACACAAGTTGAGGGAATTCGTAAAAACCAAATCAAAACTACAAGAAATACTAAAGGGAGTTCTTTGGTTAGAAAATCAATAATATCAGGTATCAACCCAAGACTAGAACACTGGGCAGAGCAACCAGAAGTCAACCCAGACAGGAAAATCCAAAAAAACAAAGCAAGATGATAAAAAAAAGAGACCAAAACAGGGTAACAGCGATGTTATTATATAAAAGAAGACAACGTTAAAGTAATAAAGAGGACTAAGAAATGTAATCATACACCTTCCGTATGGAGAGGAAGATATGGCGATACAAAGAAATAAGCACAATAAAAATTATAAAAAAGAAAAAAAGGGGTCAAAAAGAATAATAGTTACTCGGTGACATATATTGAACCATCATTTTCCAATGTGTAAATTTAAACTTTGCCTATCCTTCTGGCTATTTCTATGGCAATACTTAAGGATTTGCACTTGCTTGTATTTTTTACTAATATTTACACTCTAAGAATGTAAGTATGTTCTTCTATTACAGGAATAAATCTAAGTGAGATAATTTTCTAACTGATTTGTTTATTAGTTTCCGTTTTCATTATAAAATTACTGAAGTATTCTTTGCTCCTGAGTTCCCTACCACTCACCTACACCCCTCCTACTCACTTCCTTGACACTTTAATTTTGCTAGAAGTGCCTGAACATTCCAAAGGGATTTTGTTTTGTTTTTGTAGAACAGAATATTCTGTTTATCATCCAGGCAGTGTTATCAAGACTTTGGTAAAAAAAAAAAAAAAAAATCCCAGAAGACTGCAGGGAAAAAAAAATTTTTTTTTTTTTTTTTAAGCTTCGTTTTACATTTTTGGTACAAAGAACTGAATTAATCATACTCAGCTTACCTGTGCAGTCAAGCCCCCTCTTATTTCTTTGTTTAGATGATATTTATTTATTCCTTTCATCCCAGTTCTCCTCCCCAACAAAAGCAACAGCTATTAATGTGTTTGATACACAGTCTTGTGAAATACATCACATTGATTCGCACACGAGCATAGCTTTAATTGTCACAAATGGTATCATGCTATGGAAAGGGTTATCCGGTTTAACAAATAAAAATACGGATGTCCAGTTAAATTTTAATTTCAGATAAACAATGAATAATTTTTTTAGGATAAGTATGCCCCCTGCAATATGAAATTCAAATTTAATTACACATTCTGTATTTTACCTGGCAGCCCTAGCTATGGACCTTCTCAGATGCAACCACATTGGTGATTGACAGCTGCTTCTACTGTGGCTACATGGAATTCTGTGGTGATGACCCACCACAGTTTACTTATCTCTTCTCCCCAGAAATGGACTCTTCAGGTACCTCCAACTCTCTGATACCACAGATAACACTGCCATAAACATCTTAATTAGTGGGAGCTGTACTGGTAGGGGACCACAGGCAGACATATTTAATGTGCTCTCCAGATTCACTGTCCAAAATGGGTTGCTCCAGTTTAGACTCCCACCAGAATCCTGTTTCCCCACTTTCTCACCACATGTCTACTTTTTGCCCACCTGATGCGTACAGAGTGGTATCACATTGAGGTTGTAATCTGCATTTCTTCTACCACTCGTGAGTTCAAGCATCTCTTCCCTATTCTGGATGGTCAACCAGACTGCCCCCTATGTAAATGGTTTATTCATGCCTTTGTCCACATTTCCACTGATTTTCTCAGAGAAACTTTAGAGAAAACTATTTATCTTTACATTTTAAATAAAACACACATATTTCTTACTTTAACGCAAGAGCGCATACACTCATGGTAGGAAAGTCAGAGATCACGAACAAATAAGAAGAATATTTAAAAGCAACCACAGTCTACCACCCACAAACAGCCACTATAAACATGTCTATATGTAGTCCATTTCTCCTGTCTGTCTCCCTCTCTCCAAAATATGTATTTTACAGAATACTGTAGCAATAATTTTTAACCTGCTTTATTTTCTTGATATTATCTTCAGCATCTTTCCGTGTCAAAAAATAAACCTCTGTAAAATTACTTTTAATGGTCAAATACTATTGTATTGGGTTATGGGTCATAATTTATTGCACCTCTTGTAGGTCATTTAGATGATGTCCAACATTTGCTATCTTAAATATCACTTCAATCATGGCAAAATACTCATACATACATAATTATTTCATTAAGATACATTTTCAGAAATAGAAGTAACAGGTCAAAGATAAGTCTATTTCTAAAACTTTTAATTCATTCTGTCAGATTGCTTCCTGAAAGGATGACACAATTTACACTCACAGCAAACAAGTGTGTGAGTTCCTATGTCCTCAAACCGTTGCCATTTCTTTCCAAGCTGATATGCAAAACATGGTGCCTTATTATTTTAATTTACAATCCCTTGATTGCTAAAGCGGTTCAACAGTCTTTCATCCATTTTCTGGCTCTTTGTATTTCTTTATATTCTTTTTCATCATTTTTAAAATCAATTTATTGCAAGAATTTCCTGCTCTGGCCTTGGCCCATTTTTCTCATAGGATATTCAAATGTTCTTACTGATTTTAAAGTAAATATTTTTTTTTATTAAGGCTAAGGAAATTAAGCATAAAGCAAAGGAAAATAATTTTACATTCTACAATATAGAATAAGTCTTCATAACTATATTTGGAATGGTTTTAAATGCAAAACTGGGTTTTCAGTATGCCAGTCAAGCTCTCCAATTTTTGGAAAGAGAAGTAGACAACTAGAGGGAATGAATTCCCTGATTCTTCATAACTATTAGCTTTAAAAGATACTCTGGCAATTTTGTTTGGAGATTTTTAAGAAGTACATGTTTTTAAAATAACAGCTGTTAGGTCCTTTGTCTATAAGAAGCAAAAGTCGTAGCTAGACATAAAGATAAGACAAAGTGCTTTGGTCAAACACTTATAGATCTCATGAGGTACTATATCACAAAGTTTTATTTTTCCATAGCTTTTCCAGATGAAAAATTTCGTCCCTAAAAAAAATGTACTAGCTCAAGAAGGGAAAGGATTTTAAAACAAACACAATACAAATTAAATACTTTCTGGGTCTCCTAATCTTGCACAGGGTCCCTTGTCAGTTGCTCTCTATCCTTTCCCCGACTCCACTCAACAAACATATTGAACAAATATTTACTTTGTGCCCATGCTGTGCCAGCCAGCATCCTCACACTTGAGAAACAACAGGAAACAAGACTAGCTCCCTGGTCTCATGACTCTTACAGCCCAGAAGGAAACAAGAGTATAAATAAGTAGACAAATACATGAATAAACAAAAGTTATTTTTACATCCTCTTTTTTATGCCAAAAACAAAAACCAACAAGACTGGTGAAGCTAATTTTGATTAGGTGGCCACACTTCCTTGTTTAATTCCTTCATAGCATGTGCGAGTATTTGTTTATTAATTTATCACCAGCATTTCCCATTAGCTATATAGGCTATATGAAGGCAAGGGACTTAGCAATCTTAAATACTGCTGCTTTCTCAGTGTTTAATATCATACATTTAAGATGCACTCTATAAATGTAGTGGATGGATAGATGGATGGATGGAGGGATCTATAAACTTTCTAAATAAGGTTATAAATAAGAGACTAATGTTGCACATTCCTCTCTAGCCTTATACAATGAACTCTATTTTCTGCTACATCTGGGCTTTCCTTTTTGTAGCTCATCCTTACCTGGAATCCCTCCACCTTGAGATCCTACATCTAAAATGCTTAGCCTGTGCCTGGCACAAAATCAGTAATCAATAAATATTACCAATTCAGTAATGTTAGGTTTTCATCATCATCCCTTGACCTTCTCAAGGGACCTTTCCTCCATGTAAACTTTTCCTGCCTTTCCAACCCCGCTGTTTTTTGTGTTGTGACCTCTGAATTCCTGCATCTGAAGTCTGTACTATCTCAGCACTAGGTGATGTTAGAAGGCCTTGGTCCTTGATGGCTTCGTGAGCATAAGCCCTGTACCCCAGCTATAAACATCTCCCAGAGTGCTCAGCAGAGCCTTAGAGGGACTCAGAAGCCCGCCTCCCCTCCCCCAACCCTTACCGATTTGCTGCTGGACCAAAATGAACTTCCCAGGAGACCACAGCAAGAATTAAAGAGAGTTTTCTAACTCCTAATCCACTACTTTGTCCATGCACAACACCCCACTAAACACTGTGCATTTGCAGACTCCGCTGAGGAAGGGAGCTTCCACCAGAGCCAGATGCCTTTCACAAAACACTGTGGGAACGCTAAGCTACAATGCAGTAGCCATATTCCCTAGCTTCTTATGGCCTGCTTTAGAAATCTTTAACCAAAGTTATTAGATACATATTGGAAGAGTCAATGTCACTTTGATCAGGGCCCTGGTAGTGCAGTGATTAAAAGCTTGGCTGTTAAGCAAAGTTTGGCAATTGGAATCCACCAGCAGCTCCTTGGAAACCCTATGGGGTGGTTATACCCTGTCCTACAGGATCGTTACGAGTTGGAATCAACAAACAACAACAACAAAAAAAAACAGGTTTGGTTTTTTGTTGTTTGTTTTTAGATCAGAGACATAAAAAATGTTTCTACAAGTGAGATCACCAATGAGACCTAGAATGAGGAAAAACTCTGTGATACCACCAGGCCTATAGGCTGGCATCCCATACTACACACTCTTCTATGAGAGAAAATTTGAAATACCAATAGACCACAGAAAACTAAACCTGCAGTCATTTCATTCTCTATCCTCTGTTATTTATTTATTTATTTGTGTGTGTGTGTGGACAAATGAACTGCCAGACAAGGCCAGCTGCATGGCAATGAAAACCAAAGGAAAAAAAAAAAAATCACCAAACCTGTTGCTGTCTAGTGGAGACAACCTTACAGGACAGGGTAGAACTGCCCCATAGGGTTTCCAAGGCTGTAATCCTTACCAAAGTAGACTGTCACATCTTTCTCCCATGGGGCAGCTAGTGGGTTCGAACTGCTGACCGTTTGGCTAGCAGCCAAGCTTTTAAACACTGCACTACCAGGGCTCCTTAAGGAGGGTATTCCCTTAAATATCCAAGTTCTTCTTAAACGCAACCTTCCTTATAACCTTCCTTCCAGTGTTCCTAAATTTGTTACTATCTCTGATTGTGGGCTGGGCACGTTTCCTGTGCCCAGGTTTCCCTTACGCAAGCTTTTAGCTATGATTCCTCATTCTAATGGAGGCTCTGGTGGCGCAACACAGTTAAGTGCTTGGCTGCTAATTGAAAGGTTGGCGGTTCGAACCCACCAGCGGCTCCGAGGGAGAAAAGACATGGCGATCTGCTCCTATAAACATTACAGCCAAGAAAACCCTATGGGGCAGTTTGGCTGTGTCACACAGGGTCATTAAGAGTTGAATTGACTTGACAGCATACAACAACCTTATTCTAATAGCTGCGACATGGAGAATGTGCTGACATGCCCTTTTAACTTACTTGTGACTTGAAGATATTTCAAATTGTCCTTCCCAGACTCAGGAAACGGAAGTTCTTTCTGCAATGGAAGCTCAACTTCCCTTTATTTCTTGGCCATTTTTTATTACTGATTAATTTATTTTCTTAGATCTACTATATTTTCCTTAAAGTGCTGGATTAGGCTTGAGAATCTTGACATAAATGCACCATGTTTTACTTCTAAAACTCTTCCTGCTGATGATCGTGCACTTTCTCAGTTGTTGCCTAGGCTGCTTTCTAGGGCATGGCTGATGGCTCTGTGAATCCAGTGTGGATTCTTTCTCCTTAAATATATTGCTTTGCATTTGCCAACACTGAACTCAATAATGACTTTTCTACCCACCTGAATACCTCTGAACGCCCTACTGGAGAATCCAAGTTGGCTTAGTATTTTGTCTCATGGAAGAGGTTAGTGTCACCTACAAAGCTGGAGATTTTATGGTAGACTTCTTCCAAGAGATAATTATTAAAAGTCTTAGAGTGTCACTGTTACAAGAAATGTCTGTTCATCTCTACCCTTTGTTTCTAGCCCCTAAGTCATTCACTCTCCTACCCCTTCAAGATTGTCAAAGTTTTCTAGAAGTGCACTGATGTTTTTTCATCCACGTGCATATTTATCCAATGAATAAAATGCTAATAGACGTGTCTCCAGTTTCTGAAATCCATATTACACATCCTTTGATAAAGTGTCATTTGCTTAAGGATTTATATGACCCTTTAGTGTTTTTTTTTTTTTTTTAGTGTAGGAATAGAGACTTGGAAACTGGTGTTAAACCTTCCTTAATTTACTTCCTCAATAAAGATTCTCAGACTCACATTTTGTAAATGTTGATATGTGCAACCAGGAAAGGACATTGTAATAAACTGGGGTTCCCTCCTATGACTGGAAATCATGTGATTTGAGTGAATGGCTCGTTTTAGCATGATAGGAACATGGCTGGGATATAATTTCCACACTTTAAAAAAATTACAAAGCATGTGTCTTTGTCATCTAGTTCTGGCTATAACAGAAATACCACAAGTAGACGGCTTTAACAAAGAGCAATTCATTTCCTCATGGTAAAGTAGGCTAAAAATCCAAATTCAGGGTGTCAGCTCCAGGGGAAGGTTTTCTCTCTCTGTCAGTCTTCTCATCAATCTTCCCCCAGACTAGAAGCTTCTCTGTGCAGGTACCCCGGGTCCAAGGGATGCTCTCTGCTCCTGGCACTGCTTTCTTGGTGGTAGAAGGTCCCCCCTCTCTGCCCACTTCCCTTTCTTTTTATCTCTTGAGAGATAAAAGGTGGTGCAGGCCACACCCCAGGGAAACTGCCTTTACAGTGGGTCAGAGAAATGACCTGGGTAAAGGTGTTACAATCCCACCCTAATCCTCTAACATAAAATTACAATAACAAAATGGAAGACAACCACACAATACTGGGAATCATGGCCTAACAAAGGTGACACATATTTTGGGGGGATACAAATCAATCCATGAAAGCATGTAATCATGAACATATTAAATCCTGAGTGGATTTCTCTTCTAAAAAAATGATGAGTCCACATAAAAACTACATGTTTAGTACTCTGATTTGTAAATAGCTATACAATACTAATATCTACCTGGTGAGAATGAGGGTATGAATAGGAAAATGGCTAGGATATTTCCAAAAAAGGCATGATGAAACAGTCTGATTTTGCTTTTAAAATTTATTTCAACTGAACCTAAGAAGGTAGTTCTTATTAACCTTAGTAGTTTACACACAAAGGAACAACCCTAAAGTACACCACTAGCTTGAAACATCAGAAAGAATGAAACCATGGGGAGCAGGCACGGGAGTCTGTTTAATGTAATATAAAGGAAGATGAGCTCTTCAGGAATACATGGCCATGGCCATTCTTCAGGGACAGTTAGGAAGCCCCTCATAGCTCTATAGTGGACATTACTGGATGTGATGGGTACGGTCGTGTGTCAGATTGGCTGGGCCATGGTTCTCAGTGGTTCGGCAGTTATGTAATGATACAGTTTGGTAATTATGCGATGATGTAGTTTGGAAGTTATGTAATGATGTGATTTGGCAGTTATATAATGATGTAGTCATCCTCCATGATGTGATCAGCCAATCAACAGTAAGGGGTATTTCCTCAGGGATGCAGCCTGCATTCAATCTATATATATGGTCATTCTGGCAAAGCGCGTTCTCTTGCTCTGGATCCTACACCTGACTCGTCATCCTCTGACATCCTGTTCGTGCGACATGAGCCAGCAACCTGCTACCTGACCTGCAAATCTTCGGATTTGACAGTTCCCATAGCCCCATGGGCCAAGAGCCTGTCATCTGACCTGCTGATCTTGGGTTCATCAGCCCCTGCAACCACGTGAATTAGGGGAAGCCTCCTACCTGATGCCCACCCAACAGATTTGGGACTTGCCAGCTTCCACAGATGCATGGGCCATTTCCTTCAGATAAATTTCTCTCTGTGTATATATATATGTATATATGTATATATATATATATATACATATATATATATGTATATATATATATATATATATGCTTCACTAGTTCTGCTTCTCTAGAGAACCCAGCCTAAAAGACTGGATTACTATAGCTTATAGGCTTGGCATAGTGGTTAAGTGCTGTGGCTGCTAACCAAGAGTTGGGCAGTTCGAATTCACCAGGCACTCCTTGGAACCTCTGTGGGGCAGTTCTACTCTGTCCTGTTGGGTCGCTATGAGTTGCAATCGACTCAACGGCAGTGGGTTTGTTTTTTTTATAGGCTCGTGTGGACATTCTATAGCAATGCTCTTCAAATGCTGGCAGGCATTAGAATCACCAGGAGGACTTTGGTAAAACACAGACTGCTGGGCCCACTCCCAGAGAGTCTGATTCAGTAGGTCTGCAACATAGCCCAAAATGTGCATTTCTAACAAGTTCCCAGGTGGTTCTATTGCTGCTGGTCTGGGCAACACTGTGCTTCACACAGAAATGACTGAATCCTTTGGGGGCATTTGATTCACCTGACATACAGTCCTAGAAAGCACTATATCTGCAACTGAGGCCCTACATCAACTATCAATGAAGTCCATGTGGCTGAAGTATTCTTCTTCCCAAAAGATTTCTCCTCTTGGATGGGTACTACATGCCCAACACCACATACAGGAGGCCCAGACAGTTACCTACACGGTAAGATTTGAGCACCACCTGCTACAAGACATCTGCTTGCCCGCATGCCAGGGAATACCATCCTGAAACACTCATCCCCTTGGGTAAGGGAGTTGTCATCTCCTGATATTAACATGCAAATGCTCTTGGGATAATAACTGCCATGAATTGAGAACTTGCCAAGTGCCAAGCCTGAGCCAAGTCCTTTACCAACATTACATCCTCGAATCCTCACAGCCACTCTGGGAAGTTGGTGTCCACATCTTCCTTCTACAGAGAATCACATAGCTGGTAACAGGCCAGCCTATGATTTGAATCTGAGTCTGTTTGATGCTCAAGGCCAGACTTCTAATCACTGCCTATATTTAGCTTGCAAATGAGTTAAGCAATAAATTGTCACCAGATATCAACACCTTGTAGAGAAATTACAAGGATCCCCTGTGGCACAACAGTTAAGCGCTCAGCTGCTAACCGAAAGGTTGGCAGTTGGAACCCACCCAGTGGCTCCATGTGAGAAAGGCTTGGTGATCTGTTCCCATAAACATTAAAAAAGCCTATAAAATCCTATAGGGAAGTTCTACTCTGTCACATGGGGTGGCTACAAGTCGGAATCGACTCAAAGGCACAGAGCAACAACAAAAGAGAAATTACATAGCACATCCTACAGCAGCAACTGCTGATAGAGAAGCATTGAGGAAATGGAAGATTGATGAGGCGGGGGACTAGGCACTGTTGAACCACTGCAAATTCCTTGGCCAGGGTTGGGGTGCTACAGTAAGGAGGAGGCAAATAGGGAAACATCTCCACATTCTGTAGGTACCATGAAGATTGAGAGAAAAGTTCCAAAGTTAGTCCTTCCAAGAAAACAAGGAGTGTGGGGATAACAATGATAAGCTACTGGTTTTCAACCAAGGGCTGGTGAGCATGCATGGATATGCAATGTTTTACATATATTTTTCTGGCACGTTATGTTCTATGTAGCAATTATGGGATTCAATTCTATTTTAAATGTTGTAGGAAGTATGATGGTGAATCCTTTCGTTATCATATGTACATATATAAAATTAGTCATCATTTAATAAATTTCTAAATTCAGATTTTTCTAGATTGAGTTTTCTTCCAACTGGTGGTATACGCGAGTGTAATTCTGGAAGGCAGTCAAAGGAAACATTAACTCCTTCACCTTAATTAAGGCTCATGTGTTTGGTAAATTATAACTATCCCTTTTAATTATTTTTTATATGTATTGCTAGAGATTAAAAGCAGTGCTGTAATTAATACAAAAATTGCTTCTCTTCTAAAAGGTGTGGATTCTGTCTGAAATAGTGAAATAATGAACTTGGAATGCTGGAAATGGCTCAGGGCACCATTGCCTGATCAGTGTGCATATACTACAGTCTAATAAGGTTGTTTTTTTTTTTTTTTTTGAAGCCAAGGAGTCAGCACAGTTTATATATTTGGGACCATAATGCTATTATCAGTCTATTTACAGGGAGGAAACCAAAGCACAGGGAAAAAGAACACTGGCAGTAGAAACATATAGACCTGAATTTAACTTCCAATCCTTCTCTCACCAAGCCCTGTGACCTCCAGTGAATTACTGAACCTCTCTGAGCCTGTATTTTCTCATCTACAAAAGAGAGATAATATCAAAGGGAACCAAACCGGTTATTGTCAAGTGGACTCTGACTGATGGCCACCCCCTGTGTGGCAGAGTAGAACTGTGCTTCATAGTGTTTTCAATGGCTGATTTTTTGGGAAGTCACCAGGCCTTTCTTCTAAGGAGCCTCTGGGTGGACTCGAACCTCCAGCCTTTCAGTTAGCAGCTGAATGGGTTAAAGGTTTCTCCACCCAGGGACTCCATCAAAGTTAACAGAACCCTCCTAAGTCTCAAAGTGGATGGTAAAACCATTACTGGTCCCCGCTTTCCCCCATCCCATATCTCCCCAAACATCACTTTTCCATATCTGCAAAGGTCAGGTAGGACCAGTGCAGATTCAGCAAACAGTCGGGGGTCATTCTAAGGTTATTAGCTGTGAGTGGAAGCAGATAGAAAAAACAAACTCCAGGCTAAGTAGCCTCTGAAATTTTTCTCTGCTTTTCAGAATCAAAGAAGCATCTTCTCAAAACCTGAATGACTCACAAGAACTCTCTAACGAATCCACCAAGCCAGAGGTAACCTGGGTTTCCTTAAGTGTGTTGACACTTGAGCTGAGTTTTGGAGGTACTAAATGTATTTCCATCATTTGGTCCCAGCCTATGAGCAAATAATAGTAACAGCAACCCTTTTTGAGAGCTGAGCGTGTGCTAGGTTCTATGCTAAATATATTTACTTCACAAACATTACATCATGCAGTTCTACCCCTGACCGTGAGCAGTAACAATTTTTATTATTCCCATTTTGTAGAGTAGGGAACAGGCAAACATGTTAACTACCACTTCCCATCCTCCTAGTTACTTAGTTTAATTTACAAGGACCACGCTGAGACTGGAAGCTAGAAATTGTTCTACATACAAAACCAGAGCTCTTTGAGTTCTGTGGTATATAATCTTTCAAATGAACACCTTACCATATATAATCCAGAACAATGATAACTGACAATATGAAAACATAATTTGTGACTCAGTGTATGTGACTGGTAGACAGCGACTCTTTGATATTATTAAAGCTGTTATTATTAATAATATTATTACTGGTTACTCTCAAGGTGTATTATAATACCCTCACAGATATCGTTTAAGATGGAATCTTTCTTGGGATTTTTCTCTTTAGGCTAAGCCTAGAATTTTATTTGTGTTTGGTTCATCCTCCTGTTTCTAGAAAAGAAATTATACAGGCCAATGTCATGACTTTCAAACTGTATTACCATAAACCGAAAGGGAGAAAGAAACACATGTTACATTGTACCCCATTATTATGTTCTATAGTATGATAATACTTCGTATTCTACTTGATTTTATTTTATTTTTTTGAGTGCTAGTCCTGACTCACAACATTGATTTTGAAACCGACAATAGGTCATATCCTGTGTGTTGACATATAAACCCACATGCACATGGGCCTAAACATGCACCAAGATATATAGCTTCAAATTTAAGTCAACTTCGACAGGCTTAAAATTAATCTCTTTGCATTAGTCCGTGTTACTCAGTGAGATTTAATTTTAAGCTAACTGTTTTGTCTCTGGTCCACACATTTAACTTGTGATACAACCAAAAGTACCTAGCACTTTCTGACAGTTTGCTGAATGAATGACAATACGGATGTTGCTTCTGTAAATAATTTATATTTGTATGATGTGTGAATTCTTCATGTTTTATTCTAGTTTCCTAGTCTGCATTTTATCACTTAATATAATAAATATGTGAATATGTGAATTATTTTTGCATTAACTGCCATTTGAATTACTCGTGCTGCTATTCCTCTTTATTTTCCATCAATTTTGACATTATTAGAGGATTTAGATATTATTTCAAAATTGAAATTCCACATCTCTTAAATATATTTCTTTAAGAAAATTAATTTCTCCTTCAAAAGAGGGAAACTGTACTGTTTACCCTTACAATGCTAACCATTGAGTTCCTGGTAGTACAAATGGTTAATGTGCTCAGCTGCTAACTGAAAGGTTGGAGGTTCAAGTCCACCCAGAGGTTCCTCAGAAGAAAAGCCTGGTCACCTACCTCCAAAAAAGCAGCCATTGAAAACTCTGTGGAGCATAGTTCTACTCTGACATACGTGAGGTCACCGTGAGTCGGGGTTGATTCAATGGCAACTAGTTTTTTCATGCTGACCGCAGCCTCTGGGGACCATTGGTGAGTTCAACTGAATCAGCAGTGACTTCAGAAAAGCCACATAACCTCTCTAAGCTGGTTTCCCTGTCTGTAAAATGGAGATGATAAAAGGACCTACCGCACAGGATTTGTTGAACAACGATGAGGCTCTCATCTTTTAAGCACTCAGTTATTTCATTACCGGTCTTTTCAAAAGCAGAAAAAATAGCAGCAGCTCCACATTCCGGGAGCCTGTTCAAAGAGTTTTCTTCAGATTAGCTTCACCTTACTTTGGCTTCTACAACCTCAAGGAGCTTAATTTAATTTTAGAAAAACTTTCTCTTGGCAAGTTTTGGGTTTTGTAAACAAAGAAGAAAAACTTTAAGTTTGCCTAATTTTACACTGGAGGGTACTGGGAAGACATAAATCTGTTTGTGTTGAAAGACAGTGAGAAGAAGACTTCAAGTAAATGCTGAAAAATGGCTAAAAAGACCAGCTTTTGCTGCTTTGTTCCGTAAATACGTGAGTCTCATGAAACTATCATACTGTATTTTTTAATATAATTTTAAGCCAATCAAATAATACTAAAAAAAGTGAGACTATTAAGCTACCAGAGGTTTCATTAAATACATCTATGAAGAAAGAAAATAATTAGAATCCATGCCAAAAATATGAACTCAAATAAAAGTATAGGTTGCATGTTTGAGATGACAGCATGGCATTGTAGCCATATATATTAAATAAGAAAGGTCACACTGATGAGGGAAAAAACAACACAGTGCCCAGTAAATGGGGGAAAAGAAATGAAAAGAGGAAATAATGTACTTTACAGCATTAAATATAGTGGGTCTACTAAGTGGTTTCAGTTATTCATGTGTGTGTGTGAGTGTGTGTGTGTGCATGTGTGTGTGCATGTGCGTGTGTGTTAATTTTGAAAGTTCATCAACTAAGCCAGTATCTCTTTATGGGACAGCTTTACCCTCTCGCTAACGCAGAGTGTCTCAGAGGGGTATCCACACATCCATTACATGCTTTCAACCTCTCTGTAATGTCCCTTCTGGTTGTCCACTCAAGACTTTAGAATCACCACCAGTGCAGAAACACTTTAGAAGAAACAACTTATTAAACAGTAATGCCCTGGAACCAGTTACACACACTTCCTAAGAGCAGTGAAGAAATAATGATAAAGTGCTAAAGGAATTGCAATTTTTTACTCTCCAATCTCGCTACTTTATTTTTTTTTAAAGCTTGTTTCCCATTTGCTGAAACAGTTATGATTTCTAATTAATTAATTTTAAAAGGTGACATTTCCCTTGTATTTCTATGCTGGCAACTAAGTCTTACAGTTGTTAAAAAAAGTTTCATCAGAAGGTCTACAGTATAATAAAATAATATTTAAATATGACACATTAAAGTCCCCAAAGGGCATCTGGCCTCCCAGCATCCAGAACGGTACTATCAAAAGTGATCCTTTCAGCATGGAAGAGGAGAGAGTGCAATCCCAGCCTGATTTCCCAGTTAACTAGGCCTGTGTCCACTTGCTATAACTGTCACTGAGATACACAAAACCATACCTGACAGTTTGCTCATCAACTAGTCAACATTTATGAAGCATCTATTTCGTGCCAGGCTCTGCCAGGTGAGGGGTATACAAAGGTAAAAAGACAAGTTCCCTCTGCACTCAAAAAGTTCCACTTCACCTGGGATGGACAGAATGTAAATCAAGTGAAACACCCAAAGTACTACTGTCTGGACGTAAACCAAAGCCCATGCCCTAGGTCTTCACTAGTCACACCTGCAGAGGAAGAAGTGACTCCTCCAGAGCTGTTGTCCTTGACAGAGTGAGTTTCTGGGATTCATACTGAGGCATGTGTGCAATAAATGAAAACCCATCATGGCTTAATTATTATTGAACATTATTATTTTCTCACTGAACAAATATTAACCTTTAAAAAAAGAAAACAAACTTGGATTTTATAATACTTTAAAACAAAAAACATTCATAGCTGACTGTACTTTTATCACATAAATGTTTCCTAACCAAATGTTGAAGATGGAAAAAAATGTCCAGTAACTGTAGCTACAGCACTTCTCTGCAAAACAGACCATATCTTATGCTGCAGGTGAATGTGGTAACAGAGCTGATGAAAAAGAGAGGGAGAATATGGATCTGCACGTTGGGGAGTTTCTGGCCCACAACCCAGCTTCCCCCTCACATCTGGTCCTGTGGAGGAAGCTGGGATCAAGCTGGCTTTCCTGACTTAGTTGTGACTTACCACCTTGGTTCTCAATGGAATTTTGTTTTTAAAGTTGTAGGCTTTCAAAAGGTTTTTTTTTTTTAATTCTTTTTTTTAAAATCACAGTTACCTTTCCTATCTGTTCAGAAATGTGAAAAGAGTCTACAAAAAAAAAAAATCAAAAACTGAAATTCCATTTGAGTTATTTTCAAAGGAGGAAAACCCACATTTTCGTATCTGCAGGGAGAAAGCAGGTTTGCATAATCCTGGGGGGAAGAACAGCTCTCCAGAGAACTAAGCTAAACAAAAGTAGAAACTCTGGTGAAGAGAGAAGTGAGTAGCTGGATACTTTTGTCTGTTGGGCCTGTTTGGGCCACGAGTTCACTCAGCCACTTGACCTCCTGGGAGGCAGCAGTCGTGCCCTCTCCCCCATCCCAATCCCTACCACTCCAACTCTCCACCCAACCCTCTACCCTCCCGTTTTTCTTCATAATTCTCAGAGTAGCCTAAAGAAAGCACACCTGTAGCACACTCCCGAAGCCAGTCTCTTGTTGTAGTCAGCTGCCATCTAATCAACCCCCAACTCATGGCGACCCCATACACAATGCAACGAAACTGTCAAGTCCTATGCTATCCCCATGACCAGTGGTAGATCGGACCATTAGGATCCATAGGCTTTTCATTGGCTGATTTTCAGAAGTAGATAGCCAGGTCTTTCTTCCTAGTCTGTCTGAGTCTGGAAGCTCTGCTGAAACCTGTTCAGCATCACAGCCACACACAAGCCTCCACTGGCAGATGGGTGGTGGCTGCACATGAGGTGCATTGCCGGGAATCGAACCTGGAAGGCAAGAATTCTACCACTGAACCACCAATGCCAGTCCCCTCCAGGAAACAATAAAAAAAAAAAAAAAAAAGAGAGTGTTACTTAATGTTAATTACAATTCCTATTTGAAAGTAGAGTATGACTCCACACCGAGGAGAGTTCCTAGGCTGGGGCAGAACCACCGAGCTGAACAATTCACAGTGGTCAGCTTGGCAAAATTCTGTTGTTAGAGTTTTTTTGAAAGGCTCCTCTTTGACCTTCGAAGGGAATTATGAAGAACTAAGATTGAAGACATGTTTTGAGTTTTGATATAGTCGGAACTTAGGTTTTCATGGGAAGCTTTACCTTCATATAAAGCTAGCAATAGAGCACGATTTAACAATTGGCTCTTAAGAAATGGAATTGTATTTGAGCACTGGTGAACATCCTGTAATCACACGCTAATAACCAAAGATGTACTATAATTACCTGCTAATTACTATGGAAAACTACAGGATTAATATTAACAATATAGCTAATATATCCTAATACAGGGAAAGATTACCATGAACCCAGAATTAAAGGCAGAGATTGAATAAACAGCGTATGGTTAGCTTCACAATTAACTACAAAATTATATCAATGATGGTTATATTGGATGTGACTGTAAACAAATATTTCTTCTTCGAATGTACTTGTGAATCGGTCTCAGTACATTACAAGCCATACCACCCATTATGAAAATGTAAAAACTGTGAAGTTCATTATTTTGGAATAGTTGCATTGTAAAGTAGTAAAGCAGTTCTTTATTCTGTTCCATAGAGAGACATATGTAACTGTGCTGTAAATTATCTGTTGTAGTTTCTGGCTTTCATTTTCTAAAGTTAACATTAATTTCTGAACCTCTGTTCTTCTAATTGTCCTTTCCTGTTTGAAAGCTAACAATAGAAAAATGTGTCTTCTCCAGAAAGTGCTTTTGGGATTATCCACTGATTGAGTAAATTTGACACTAATCCAGTTAATTTGGTGATTTGCAATTCATTGCAAATATTTTTTAAATGGCACACACTGTACAAGGCTGGATAACCTGCACTGTGCAAACAAGTCCAGGGGAACTCCCACCCTGCTGCCTGTGTGCTATGTGTGCCTCCAAATCAACATGTCCCTGACTGAACTCAGTCCCGAGCCAACCTCCGCTCCCCCAGCACTTGAGTAGTTTGAAGGCAAGGGCTCTGCCTTAATTACCTTTGAATCGCCACTGTCTAACAAATGATCTGGCACATAGCAGGTGCTCAATAAATGCTTGCTGAATGAATGTGGAATAACTATGCCTTTTTTCAAGCCGGTATCAACAAATATAGGGCCATGACTAACTCCATGTTTCATTATGAAGAGGATCTCACACTCAGAGATAACCAAACTACAAATATAATCTGCATGGCTATTCCATACGGGAGGTATATTGACACAGGAATGCTCCTTGGGCTGCAGACTGCAAACTTATTTATGACCTTGAATAACTGTTGTTGCTCAGTGAACTCAGAAGAAGGAACTTGTCCGACTTGGAGAACGCTGCTTGTGTGACTTTGAAAAGCAGCAGGATCTACTTGGGCCTTGCCTTGTTTGCTTTAGTTTTATCAAGTCAGAAGTCATTGCTAATGCTTCCTTCTCCCCTTCCCCCCTCCAAAATAGTTTATACCTAGCACACAAGAACCAATCAGAATTGACTTTCAGATATGTCAGAACAGCAGTCAAGAATCCTGCCACCCAGACCCCAGAACTTTTCTCCAGATCTGGATGTCTTCAGTTACTCTACATACACCCATGCCTGGTGGGTGCCAAGCACTAACTTAGGAGACAAGATAGAGGTGAAGAGGGGGACGATACATGGTGGAATGAGAGAAAGAACAATAAAGACAACAAGGGGTGCAAACTCTGGCATTCTTGGGTCCCATCCTACCTACACCACATACCAGGCTGTAACCTTGGGTAGAATTCTTAACCTTTCATTCTCAGTTTCTGAATAACAAAATGGGTAGCTTTGAGGACAAAATGTTGATATGTGGGGTATATTAAGTGCCTAGAACACAGGAGGCAATGAATACATGTATGGCAGCTGTTATTAAGATACAGTCTATTCCTTCATGAGGCCTACACTCTGCCAGCAGAATAAGAGTCTCATTCACTCATTATTCATTTACTCATTCATTAGGATATATTTATTTAACGCTCACTATGTCTCAAGCCCTATGCTAAGAATTGGGGCCAGAGTAGAGAACAAAACAAACAAGTCTCTGCTCTCATGGAGCTTTCTTTCTAGCAGGAGGAGGAAAAGCAATAAGAAATATAAACATATGTAAGTAACGAACATCTTGGGTGGTGATAAGTTCTCTGAAGTAAATAAGGATAAGGGAGATTGAGTGCGACAAGGGTACAACGTTCAGGTAAGGTGACAGGGAAGACCTCTCTGATAAGGTAACAAGCAAACACCTGAAAGAAGTGAGAGGGTGAGTGGTATAAATATCTGTCCAAAGACCATCCTGGACAGAGGGGGTAGCTACCGCAGGAACAGGCCTGGTGTGATGCAGGAAGAGCCTCACTGGGAACTCCGCTCATGTGACAAGGCACCTGGACCGCCAGGCCTCGAAGCTCTCTGAGGAGCAGCCTCCTTCCTCAGGCTCCCACTCTCCAAAAACAGAACTCCCCTGGACACATGGGATTCCTCTCTCTATCAGGCAACCAGCACGCTGCTCAGAGAATTACCGTATTTTTCCACAAATAATCCACCCATCGTATGTTTTTTGCCAACCACACAACCCCCTTGCACATTATTTTCCCAGGCACACTATGTGTGTTATATGTGTGGGCACGTTATTTACGTGGGTACATTATTTGCAGAAAAATGCAGTAGCTGTGGGAGATGAGGGAACAGGCCTCAAAGAACAACTGACAACCAAGTTGAAGTTAAGATAAGTTTCTGTACAGAAAGGCGTAAGAATATTCGCCAGACATCGTTATTACGGGGTACAAGAGTCGGCAGAACAATCCTTGAGCATGCGTGCTGAAGGGATGCCAAACGAAGGAAAGACATAATGGGAGGTGAAGCTGGATCAGCTTTGTTGCTGGTGGAGGTCTGGAGTAGAGGCAGAGCAGCCCAGTGTAGGCAGACAGGTCTGACTATCCTGGGCACCCCAGAAAACATGATGAAAAATGGCACATATTCATTCAAGCTTCATTTGAGGATATGCGTGGTTGCCCTAAAACCCACCATAGACTCCAGGGACTACCAGTTAGCAATCTCTGCTTTAGCTAGAGAGACCTAATCTTGACCCCTCAACTCCAGCTTCAAGGTCACCGCCTGGATGGCTCAGCTGAATTTGCTGACCAGACTGGAATTCACAGTTGCTGGTAAAGATTTGGAAACTGCAACTTTGAGTCCTACTTTAACCTCCAGCTTCTTTGGAGGCTTTGATAAAGAAATACAATAAATAATCTTAGATTCTTCTTTCTCTTTTTTTAGGCCATTACAATGTCCTCAAGGAAAATTGGCAAATGTAAAGCACTTCCACCTCCCTTCACCTTAAATAGGCATCGGTAACCCTCTGAAATACACCTGGTTGTGGCCTCATAAACGTTCTCAACACAGCACTCCAGGGTCATGACCAATGGTGCCTCTGTCCAAATGCACATGCCGTCCCAGGCTCGTTCTCCTTTACGCACAAAAATCGTGCTAACAACCCACTGCAGAGCAATACGTGGTTTTGCTCCAGAAGAGCAGCAGAACAATGAATTAGATGATGTTTTTGCATGTTCCCTCACCCTGTGAGAGCAGCTGCCAGGTAGCTAGCTGAAATTAGGAGAATAGATTGTGCTCAGAAAATAGATCATCCCTTTGAATCTAAGGGGCTTATTCAATGCCTTGATCTTCGGTTCAAAGCCAGTAGCCCAACTAGCCATAATGCTACTCAGTAAAAGTCACAGACCTCAAAGGTAAAGTGTGTGTGTGCACGTGCGTATAGTGTTGTACGAAGGACAAGAGTCTGAAGGAAGGAAGGAGGTGATAAAGAAGACAGATGAGATATGAAATCCTACAAGATCTGAGAAATCATTCTAGTCCAAAATAATAAATAAGCCCTGTAATGATATCAAAGTTAAATCAACAGATATGCCAATAAAATCCTTTTATTATCTGCCTTGTTTGGACTTAGTCCATATTTCTATTTAATTGCTCCTCTCATTTTCTTGGGTCATAATTATAAGGCTAAATTCTCAAATAAAATAAAATCATTCCTCTGCTCTATGCCAATTGGCTAAAAAGCAGGTTAAGGCAAGTTTCCCCGAATCCCTTGCCCTAGTCAGCCTGCCCCAGAGGTTCAGTGCATCGACCCGAGTTAGGAAGCCTGTTCTTATCCCAACCCTTGCACTAATTATCCAAGGACAAGTCATTTGAGAGGGAGGGAGGTAGAGTGTGGATGAGTCTCTATAGACCTGTTTCCTTGTTTATAAGACAAATAAGTATGTTTAACTAGTTAATAGAAAGGGTGTGTGTGTGTGTGTCTCTGTGTGTGTGTGTGTCTGTGTGCCCCCACATGTTGGGGGAGGAGTGGCTCAGCTATTTTGCAGTACAAAGCACTAATTAGTTTCCAAGTGTTCAAAGCTGATTTCTAACCTTAACCTAGGCACCTTTTTGCCATGGGTCACAGGATCTTAGCAAGGGTGGGATGGAAGATTTTAAAAAATCCAGCATTGCAGTGGGTAAGAAATCAAAACAAACATCCTTTTAATGACCCAGTGACACCTTCTGACACCCAACACAACGGAAGCCTTGCTTTCCTACACCCTTCTTGGTCCGCAAAATGGAGTGATAAAGCCTACAAATAAGAAACCACGTATTTCTTATGAAAACAGCATTATGTAAAGAGTTAAAATCACTTAGAAACATGTCAGTATATGTGTTTCTAAGTAACTTTCAGAAACTTTAAGATCCCCTTTGTTTTGTATCTCTCAGAGGTGGACTCCTGCAAACCACATGTTCTAGGGCCTTGCACTCTCTGGCTTTGGGTTACATTGGGCCAATGGGAAGCAATACCAGGACAATGGGAGGCAGGGAAAAGCCAGGATATTTCTCCTCCTCCCTGTTGGCACTGAGCGATGTCTCTGAAGTGATTCCTCTGGGGTTCCGCCTCTCACTGTGGTCCCAGCTCCTGCAGAGGCAACCTCTTCAGGGTCTGAGCTCCTGCTGGGTGGCTCCTGCTAACACCACCTTCTCCCTTTGTTCCCTCAGCCTACAGGTAATAACTGCAGATCCTGCCATTGCTCATCTCTGGATTGGCTCACTGTACCTTCAGCCCATCCAACCTTTGCAATGCATCTCCTCCATTGAGCTACTTGGCATGGGCTCTGCTCCCCTGACTGGACCTTAAGTGATGACTGACCAGAAGTGTAGGGATCTCCAGAGAACAGGCATCATTTTTAGGAGGAAACAGGCTCTAGAAAATGTGCCTAGCATGTTCATTCCTTCTTTACTGGCAGAAAAATTCAAGTCTTTTAAACGCTTTAGTTCACCTGATCACCTAGTACTACTTGCACTAGGTTGTTGGAGTAGAAGCAGCAATGGTTGGAGAACTAGTGACTAGAGCTAACTACCTAATCATGTGACCTTCACCAAGTGCCTTAGCGCTGCATGAGCCTGAGTTTATTCATGTCAAAGGGCTAAGCATTCATCTGACCTGCTTGCCCACCTGCTAAGCTCAAACACGGGAGGGTATGGAAACATGCTCTAGAAACGCAAACAATCCTTCTAAATCTAAATATATCTCTACTATTATGTGACGCACAGTTGCCTTTCATGGAAGAGAAAATGCTTTTCTCTGGACCTAGCCTGATTTTGTTGTGCTGGCCCGATGGGAATGAAATATGTTAACATGAAAAGTGCATAGACTAGCCTGGCCTATCCCAGGAGAGATGTGGGTGCTCTCTGTGATCACTGCGCTGGGCCTTCTTTGGCATCACGACACCCTGCCACTTCATCAAAGACTGTGGCCAACTTACCGATGTCGAGGACCCTCTGCTTGGCCGTGTGCTGCCGAGAGTGCCAGTACTTCCAGTATTTCAGCTGCTCATCTCGGTTTTTGTCTTCACTGAAGACCACCATCACCACGCTCTGCAGAAGGGAGAATCACGGAGCTTACTTTCTGTTCAGTCTAGGTTGCCTCAAACACGCTCCAGTTCCGGCAGTTCCGCCCAAGGTGTGTTCTGTAATGCTGTTTTCTTGGTTGAGAAAAGCCCACTCAAGCTCCGTTATAGGACTCGTTTTGTTTTAAAATGGGCCCACTTAAAAACTGATTGGGAAATAAGTACAGCATAGAGAAAAAGAGACTCCTACGTGGTTTTTACCGCTGAAGTTATGAACAACTGGATTGACCAATTAATTACCAGCAAATTTGTTATTTTGTAAGGTGAGCAGAAAAACTTAAAAAAAAACTTTTCTTCACGTATCAGAAACAAGCACATTTTTGAAATTTCGTACCCTTCAATGCAGAATCTCGTGCCATTTGTAAAGGAGCAAACACCTATCTCTGCTCTAGTTTTGAGGTTCAGGCTAGAATAGTGGAGGTAATGAGAGAAATACTAACAGACGGATTTGGATTGATGAACATAGCTCAGATATTTCATAGACCAAAAAATACAACATCAACTATGCTACTTATTTAAATATAATGTGGGTATACTTTAAAAGGAAACCCTGGTGGCGTAGTGGTAAAGTGCTATGGTTGCTAACCAAAAGGTCGGCAATTCAAAACCACCAGGTGCTCCTTGGAAACTCTATGGGGCAGTTCTACTCTGTCCTATAGGGTTGCTATGAGTTGGTCTCGACTAGACGGCAATGGGTTTTTGTTTGGTTTATACTTTAAAAATTAGCCTGAGAAACTAATTATCATGTAGAAATAAGAATCCAATTTGAATACTACTACTACTGTGTGAAATGTTACAGAGAAGCTCTTAAGGAATGAGAGTCAGTGAAATATTTTTCTGAAATAGTAGAAAGGCTTAGGACTACAAAGTATTTTGGATACGGGGTGAAAAGGGGAGAATAGTATTCCAAATAACTTCATAGTTAACACACCTTCCTACTATTCTAGAAGAATATTTTGTTGACTCTCATTCCTTAGGAACTTCTGCTCTGTAGCATTTCACACGCTGGTAGTCATTTACTTAATTAGTTACAATTAGTCAATAGCAATGTGTTCTCATTCGACTTCAAACTCGTGGAGGACAGGGACAGTGTGTTTGTCTACCAGTGTCCCAGGTGCCTGACAAATAATAGACACCACGTACATCCTTGCTGCTGACTGTCAGTTCAATCCCTGGCTCACTCCTAATGTGTGTTAACACTCATTACTTAAGAAAGCAGATGTCTGTCAGAAAACCTAGTGTAGACGCATGTATCTGTATTATTCAGATTAACAAGCAGCATGACCTTTAACTGCCAGGAAGGAAACCATGGACTGCGCTGCTGGAAATGTGAGCTCAGCCAGCTCTTCACTCTCGTCCAACTTCTTCCAACTTTTCTGTTTAAAAGTTTATGATTGCACAACATGATGAATGTAATTAATGCCACTGAATTGTACATGTAAAAAAAAAATGTGAAATGGCAAGTGTTTTGTTGTATCTATGTGTACCATAATTTTCAAAATTATTTTTTAAAGTTTACTGTGTTTATTTCTATCTGCTCCAAAATAAAAATAACATTTCAAATATTTTTTTCCCTAGCAAATGACTCTATGAGCATAAACAATGGCATTCTCTTGGTATGGAAATTTATTTCTTCAGTGATAAAGAAAAAGGCAGTTTGAAACAGCTATTTCCAAGCCTTATATGCTTTAATTCAGACTTAAACACTGTTTTCAGAAAATAATGCTGGTAGATTACAAGAGCATCCCTGTTTTCAAGAATGATTTCGATGCCAGAGCTGAGGACTGAGTAAGATCTCCTCTGAGAGATGTCATCTTACTTTCCAAATCAAACCAAACCCGTTGCCATCGAGTCAATTCCAACACATAGAGAGTGTTAAAGTCTTTACAAGAAGGGAGACTCCAAGCTTTAGCCAAAATGTACCACAAGGAAATAAAATCTCCATATTATATTATTTCTATGATTTCAACAAAGTGGAATTCTTGGAAAAGTCCCTGTGCTCCAAACTGTTGTCATGGCTTAGAATACTAACCATCCAACCACTTTTTCAGGGTGATGACAGTGGTGTTTAGAGAGTTTTTACTCTTGGAGTTTACAATATGTCATGGACTTTCAGATTTATAAAAAAAAAAAAAAAAAAAGTAGCTTTATCCACTGTCTACTTACCAGACATACACACGTGAGTACCGGGTACAGATCCTAGGACATATATCCAGAGGTGGACCCTAGGCTAAAATTCCTCTACCTTTCCATGCTATTTTATGCAGTACACTTTAGTGATTAAGAGGGTGAGCTCTGGAGTTCATCTGCCTAGGATATATCCTGATTCTCTCATGTCTTAGCTATGTAACTTTGGCCAGTGGCTGCCTTCTAAAAGCCCAAGTTTCCTCATCTGTCATACTGTAAAGACAAGAGTGCACATTCCATAAGGTTGTTACTAGTTTCAAATGAGTGATTAGATATATGGTGCTTAACACAGTATCTGGCACCTAGAAGACACTCAACAAATATTAGTCGTTATTTTGTACTTCCTGTTATTCCTATTACTGTATATCCTCCACTGTAGCTGAGACAACAGGGCTGGAACATACCAGTTCTGCTGGCAGGCGCACAGCGTACTAGGCATCTTTCCATCTGCAATGGACTCACCTTTGTATAGGACATTAGCCCCACATCTTCCCCATCCTTCCCCGCATTCTCAACTGCCCTGCTTCCTACAGCTCTGATCTGGGACAGCCGTGGAGGGAGGAGGGTCTGCTGGACATGGAAATCAGCAGCAATCCTTCCTTGGTTTTCTCATTGAAGCAAAGCCCAAATGCCTAGCTAATTTGGAGACCACCATCTCAATTTTCTCTGAAGCTGGTATCAGTCTGAGTGCTCCTTCTCTTCTGCCTCATTTGTTGACTCTTCGTGGGAATCTGAGATTGGGGGTACACTCAGGCTGTCTTGTGCTCTAGGCACATCATGGTGTTCCTCTCCTAGAGCTCTGAAGAGCTCAGGAGGAGGTAACTAAGGGTAAAAGAAGGTGGGGAAGGCACCCTGGGCACAGCAGCATGAGTCATTTTACAATAGGCCAGGAGAGTCCTTCAACTCCTTTTCAGAGCTCTGCTATAATTTTCCTTTTCAGAAACGAGGGATTACCAGTTCCCTCCCTTCTTGGCAGTAGCAAGAATTATCAGAAGCTGGCAGCCTTCCAGGACAGCAAGCTAGGGTTCCAGTTTCACTTCCCACAAGTTGAACTAACATGCACGAATCTGAAAATTCCTCCAAGTCACTCCTGACAGGGACCATGTCTCATCCGTTGAATACTGAGTAAGCACTGGGCTGTAGAAGGCTTTTCGACAAGGTTGCAAAGGGCCCAGGAACAGAGAACAAACTGCATTCTCCTTACAGAGAGCAGCGGCTCTTTCCTGCCCGCAAATATGTCCTGACTTAGAGTTGCTCACTTAAAAAATTGAGATCTGTTGATGAAAAATAACAACTAGGTAACACATAGGCAATGAATGAAGCAAAAAAAAAAAATTCCTTAGATACAGTCAGAAAGCATGTTCCAAACATGTTCCTTCCCTGGGGTTTATTGGTTACTGATTAAAATGATAAACAACAAGTCAATAAGTTCTCTTGCTCCAACCCTTTGACATTTGTTCTAGAATTATTTATTTTGGAATTTTCTTCTGTACTGTTCCACAAAGGCTGTGAGGTAGGAATGGGGCCCATACCCTGACTTTGCTGATTGGGTGTCTGAAGCATTTGTTGTCTCCAGTCTCGCTGAGCGTTATGGCATAGAATTGTCCTTTGTTGAGGTAGGTCATGGGGCCTTCCCCTTGCTTCTGACGGAGAGATTTGGTGGCTTCCAGGGTGTACTGAAATGTGCCACTGTGAACAGAAAACAAACAGTGGTCAGATTCACTTACTTGGACATTCCTGCCTTCCTAAGCAATTTCACATTAACAGTATTATATACAAATATTAACCAATATTCATACCCTATTTTAGAGACAAAACACAGCGTATGGTAAAAGAGATGAGACTGCACCAAAGGTCATTTGTAGTACAATGTATACATTTCTAACAGTGACCCATAAGCCAGGTGGTTTAGAGGGGAGAGAAAGTCATTGATGCTCCTCGCCCCTGAGCAAGGCTGAGTCAGGAGAAGATCTGTGAGCTCCTAGCTGGCAACTGGGCAATGCCTGAAGCACAAGAATTGATAGCATTTGCCATGTTTATCCTAGCAACAGATTAACTGGGTGAAATGCTTTCGTTCAATCCGCGTATATACCTAGCCTTCTTTTTATCTAATCAAGATGTTTCAAATAGTTATATCCCACTTTAAAACATTTCAGTATGTGAAAATTCAAAAATCAAGATATTCATTAGTAAGAACCTAGTTCCATAACAAAGAGCATTGTGGGGTTTTTTGTTTGTTTTTAAGCCTGCAAGAAGACTTATGACAGGGTTACTGTAAATCAGGGGTTTGTAAACAATCTAAGGGCCAAATCTGGCCTGCTATCAGTTTTTGTAATAAAGTTTTATTGGAACACAGCTAAGCTCATTTGTTTACACACTGCCTATTGGTATTGTCTCTGGTTGCTTTTGTGCTACAATTGCAAAGTTGTGGCAGAGTTCGTATGAGCCACAATACATATTGACCACCTAGCCCATTGCAAAAGAAGTTTATGGAACCCTCCTTTAACACATTTAAAACACAATTTAAATTACAAAACAAAACACTTATTTTCCTGACTTTGAAGATTATATCGACTGTTTAAAATGGGCATCATTTTTTAACATTTTCACTCAAAAATATTTATATCTGCTACACTACAGGATGTCACACAGTGATGGCTCACTAACAAAGGTTTTGTTTAGTTCCTGAATCACCAAAAAATCTTCACTGGGACCATCTATTTTTTAGCTCTTTAAATTCACATTCTTTGAAAGCTGGATGCAAAGGTGACTCTCTCAAAGTTTGCCTCTTAAAATGGCCTACTTAGGGGATTATAAGATACTCTTGCTTTCTTTGTTAAATATTTCCATGCTGTTTGATTTTTTTTTTTTAACTTCTCTAATGAGGAAAAAAAATGCTGAAGGGCAAAATAACACTCCTCTTAGATGATAAAAATCTTAGGTTTAAACTTATAAACTAATTCCAGAATATGCTTCTTAGTACAAGATGGGAAACAAATCATTCAAGGCAGAACCAATTCCATTGCCGTTTTGCATGAAAAGGCAATTTTGATACAGTATGATTGGAATTTTAGAGCTGGACAGGATATTAGGAATCACCTAGACCAGTGGTTCGTAACTATTTGGGGGCACATATTATGAAGAAAGTGATGAACCCCCCGTCCAGAAAAGTGCATATGTCAACATAAATTATTTAAAATATAATTTCAGGTGTCTATGTCCCCCAAGCCTATCCAGGATAAGAACCCCTGGTGGGGTCCAACTCCTTCATTTTATAGCTCAAGTGGGGCTGGGAATTGCTCACCCCACTGACAGTGACAGCAGCAGAAAGAGAAGCCAGGTCACGTGAGTGGTAGGTAAGGCTCTTTGCTCTGGCCTAAGAGCTGATTACATGGCGATCTGGATTTCTACCATGTAAATTACATATGCATTCCACATTTCAGGAGATGTTTTGAATTTCATTCTCCCCACATCCCCACTCAAGTTCTCGTGAGGATGATCTGGGGAGGATCACTGGGGAGCCTGAGAATGGAACAAGACCCTGAAGGATAAGGAGGACATCAAGTGGAAACAGGGAGACTAGAAGAGGGCCAAATATGAAAAAGTAAGAAGGTTAGAAATAAGGTGGAAAACAAGGTTCAAAGTAAAGAGGGACCAGAACATGGAGGGATCTGACAACCTTCGTAAGGAATTTGTGTTTAATTCCGCCTAAAATAAAAAAATCACTGGCAATTTCTGTGGATGGGAGAGGTAAAATCATTTCTTGCCATTCCCTCTTGTCTTCAGGCATGATTGTGACTCAAGGTCTTTGAACATCTGGCCTCTCTACCTAGAGTGCTCTTGATCCTTCTTTTCCTAGGACACTCCTGCTGCTAATCCTTCAAGACTCCACACAAATGCCACTTCCTGTGAAGCCTTGCTCCCCAATCCACCTCCCATCCACACCCACCCACACACACCTACACCTGTACATCCTCTGAGCTCTCTGTTCGTATATCTCTGTACCAGGACTCATCACTTGCGAAATGCATTGCAATTTGTCTGTCACCACGTACGTCCCCTCCAAAGTCTATGGGACTCTTATAGGGAGAGGTTATATTTTATTCCCAATCCTTATCTCATTGCTGGTACATGGGAGGCCCTTGAAGGAAAGCGTTGGCAGGGAGATCAGTTATATTGCAATAATTCAGGAGAAAGTTGACAAGGGTAAAGTTGAAAGGGAGATAACAAGTAGAATAGACACATTAAACACTTGGCGCATGCTGTGGAAGTATAGCAGGAAGGCAGACAGACCCTTACACCTGTGGCTTGGGTGGCTGGGAGGATGGCTACATCATTTTCCACAACAGGAAATCAAAGCAGAAGTTCAGATATGAAGGAAGTGGAGGAGCAGGGGAAGAAGGAGAAAAGAAAGATAGAGAGTTTCATTTTACACGTGTTGAACTGGAGGCCTGTGAATGCGGTTCAGAGGAACACTGAAGAAGAGAGGTCTAGCAAAAACAAGGAAGAAAAGAGGGTCTAGGCTTCAGAAAATTGGTCAAGATTGGAAATAATGATGTAGAAGTCACTTGTATAGAGAGAAGAATTGAAGATATAGGAAATCAGGTTGTTTCGTAAAAGTATACAAAGAATAAATGCTTAGTGTATAACTTGGGATTTATTTAAAGGGTTATCAGTTCCTCAGTTTCTAGATTGATATCCTGGTAACTTACCTTGAAGTTTGGTCATATATGTACTCCTCAGCCCCAACTGAAGCGCTCCGAAATTTCTGCAAAGTTCAAAAGTCATGAAAATTAAAACAATATGAGTCATTGTGCCAAAAAAAAAAAAAAAAAAAAGTGATAAATGTATCCAATCTGTTTTACGCTCTCTCTTTAGAAAAAAAGTTATTCCTTTTTTTGGTGTTATGTTTTCAATCTACAGTGAAAATAGTTATCAGATGTTCATGCATCTTGCATATCCTCTGCACACCAAGAACTACAGTCAATGGCTCATACATTTAGTCCCCGACTTAACAGTGTATTCGCTGTTTCCATGAACTGCACTTATGACCATCTGTGATTTGTCTCTTTTTTGTACATCTTATTGTTAGCACTGTGCACTGCATACGATGTTGCCGCACATAATTTGCTGATGCTATCACTCTCAGATGTTCGCTCGCAGATGTTCAAAGATCGAATTTATAAAGATATAAACAGCAATAATAATGAAAACTAAAAAAGAGAGATAGAGAGAGGTATTCAACTTACATCAAAACAGACTTACAATAGAGTCATTGGAACAGAACCCCGTCATAAGTCAGGGGCTATCTGTATGTACATTTGTTATTTGTATACCTACTTCTCACTTATCAACTATCTCGTCATCCAAAATTTTGCATTTATGACAATAGCAAAAAAATCCACTATCTGACTATTTGTGCATTAACAACATACATCTGGCAGTAATGACTACTGAGGTGCAAGGCCAGAGTAACGCGGGCTGTGATGGTTAAGGTTATGTGTTAACTTGGCTGGGCCAAGATTCTCAGGGGCTTGGCAGTTATGTAACGATGTGATTTGGCAGTTATGTAACGATGTAATTTGGCAGTGATGTAATGATATAGTCAGCCTCCATTTTGTGATTTGATGTGGTCATCCTCCATTTTCCCATAATGCTGATTTTCACATAAGAACCTGGTCTTTGGAACCTAACCATGTCCATAAGTGAGGAATTGGTGTACTGTCATAAATGTGAAATGTTGGATAATAAGATAGTCGATAAGTGCACAGTAGGTATACATCCTTCATATCATCACAGGTATTGAGTGTTTACAGGTATTAGAAACTGTTTTCTCAAAAATGTAAAACATTTCTTCCATTTTCTATTATCTCCAGCACTTATCCCAAATGTCACAAATTCCAAGTCAATGGAACACAAATTACAGAAGCCACACAGCATAGCAAAACACAGTATAGTAGAGTGGTTAGAAGCACAGTTTCTAGAACCAGATTGTCTGGGGTCAAGTACTTGCTCTTTTACCTATTACCTTTGTAACCTGGGGCAAGTGCCATATTTTCCCCATCCGTGAAAGGCTTACACCTTATAGTTAATGGAAGGATTAAATGAGTTAATAGAGGCAAAGTATTTAGACAAGCACTTGGTATACAGTCAGCACTACATATGTATTAAATACTATTATACGGTAATGGCTTGACCATAGTCGGAAACCCTGGTGGCATAGTGGTTAAGCACTACAGCTACTAACCTAAAGGTCGGCAGTTCAAATCCACCAGGCACTCCTTGGAAACCCTATGGGGCAGTTCTACTCTGTCCTTCAGGGTTGCTATGAGTCAGAATCGACTCGATGGCAACTGGTTTGGTTTTTTTTAGTTTTGATCATAGTCAGTGTCCTTCTGAAAGAATTCCTTCATTATCACAATATTGGAAAAGTAAGTTTCTTAGAGAAACTCTAAATCTTTTTACTACATGTGAAGAAATTTCGGTCTGGAGATATTCAGTTGTTAATTCTACGAACAATATACCAGGTTGAATTATAAATATATAAGAAAGACATTTGGTATTCACCCATAAGTAGTTCTCAGTTCCTGAGCACATGGGAGGACTGAACCTCTCAGCCCTCCTGCAGTTAGATAGGCCCTGAAATGTGAGTAGAAGTAATAATGTCACCTCCAAGTCAAAGTATTTACAAGTCAGTGTGCTATCTCCCCGGGTCCCTGCATAGCACAAATGGTTTGCCCTTGGCTACTAACCTAAAGGTTAGCAGTTCAAATTCATCCAGAAGTACCACAGAAGAAAGTCCTGGCAATCTGTTTCCATACAGATTTCGAAAAACAAACAAAACCAATTGCTGTTGAGTTGATTCTGACTCATAGCAACCCTATAGTTCAGAACAGAACTGCTCCACAGCATTTCTAAGGCTATAATCTTTATGGGCAGGAGCCCTTGTGATGCAGTGGTTAAGAGCTCAGCTGCTAACTGAAAGGTTGGCTGTTCAAACCCACCAGCTGCTCCAAGGGAGAAAAATGTGGCAGTCTGCTTCCGTAAAGATCACAGCCTTGGAAACCCTATGGCGGCAGTTCTACTCTGTCCTATAGATCACTGTGAGTCAGAATCAACTCGACAGCAATAGGTTTTGGTTAATCTTTATGGAAGCAGATTGTCCCATCTTTCTCCTGCAGAGTAGATGGTGTGTTTGAACAGCCAACTGCACCACCGAGTTTTGTCCATAAAGATTACAGCCAAGAAAACCCTATGGAGTAGTTCTACTCTGTAACAGACCAGGTTGCCATGAGTCTGAATAGACTCGACTCTAATAGGTTTGGGGTTTTTGTGTACCATTGACATGGTCTCCCTTCCCCTGCTGGGGTGACCCCGGAAGCCACATGTACAGGTGGCAATGTCACAAGACGAAGAGCACCTAGATTTGAGTCACTGATTGGAGAATACATCCTATTGGAATGGCCAACTAAGCACATGAAAAGATGCTGAATATTCTCGACATCAGAGAAATGCAAATTCAAACCACAATGAGCTACCACCCATTCCAACTAAAATAGCTAAAGTTAAAAAGACTGACAATACCAAGTTTTGGCAAGGATGTTGACAAAAGCTTGTTGCTGGTGGGAATGTAAATGGTACAGCCACTTTGCAACACTGTATTGCACTACCTTGTAAAGTTAAACATATATTTAGCATATGACCCAGCAATTCCAAACCTAAGTATTCACCCAGGAGAGATAAAAACACGCATTCACATAAAAATATGTCCATGAATGTTCACAGTAGCATTATTCTTATTATTTATAACTCTAGAGTGCTACTCAGCAATGAAAAAAAAAAAACTATCAATGCAAGCAATAAAATGAATGAACCTCAAAAATCTTATGTGAAGTGAAAGAAGACAAACGTAAAATACTTAATGTAGTGTTTCATAAAATTTTAGAAAAGACTAAACTATAGTGGCAGAAAGCAAACTAGAGTTTGCCTAGATCAAGGCGGGAGGGGAGGGCTTCAAGCACAAGAGGGCTCAAGGTAACTTTTAAGGTGAGGAAACTATATATCTTGAGTCTGGTGTAGGTTGCAAAATTATATACAATTATCATTAATTCTCAAATGGTACAATTAAAATGCATGAATTTAAAACAAACAAGCAAGCAAACATAATTATTTCTGCAATTTCTAAGGGCACATGTAAATTCTCTGCAAATACAGACTGTGTGGTCTCTATTGGTAAGCTACAAAGTACACACACACATACACACACTGAATTATTGACAATACGAATCCTCTGTCTTGGCTATTCAATCAGACAAGATTTTAAAGGATTATATTAAAAAGTTATATTGTAAAAAATATATATTGTACAGGTAACATCTTCACTTCAGGTGCTATTTGGAAGGTTACAAAAAAAGGTCAAGGTAAAAACTTTTCAAAGTAGGGAGTTTTCACACAAATATCTCTTAATTCCTCATAAATATTTAAGTTTTAGACCACAACTAAAACTTTAAAGGCAAAGGAATCTGTCATCTACAGAGTCCAGAAAAATAGAACTATTCCTTCACACACATAGACCTATAGGTTATTAAAAGGTGTTTATAAAGAAAGATACAAACAAGACCATTAAAAAAAGAGAAACACCATTTAATTCATTTATCCCACTTAAGGAGAAAATAATTACCTGGGGGCTCTGACTTTGGGCTCTGGGTGCTCACAAAAGAGCCAGGAACTCACCTCTGTGGGTCCGTCTTTGAAGCTCTCGCTGTAGGTGCTGTCGGGGGTGCTGCGCTGGTCATCCTTGAGATAGGTGCTGTGGGTGGCCATGGAGGGCACGTCATACTGAGACTGTTCGTAGATAACCACGCGGTGCTCCTCGCCATCCCCACGGGAGTAGTGCACAGGTGGGACCATGAAGACGGGTGTAAACTCTTCGGCTTTCACCACAGTGACTCCCGACACGGGGATGACCGCTGGGCTCTCGGGGACATTGGTGCTATACTGCTCCCTCTTGGGATTCTCCAGGTGGTCTTGATTTAGGGAAAGGTTCACTGGAACAGTCTTTAGGACCTGCACTCGGTTTTCTCCTCCACTCAAATTACTCTGAGCTTCACTGGTGCCAAGACAGTTTCTGTGTATTTAAACCCACCCCGGCAACATGATAGAATTAGAAAATTCACCATTTAGCAGCTGCTGATAAAATAACTGATGCAGGCGCTGATCAGAGGGTGCTGAGGCCACGAGGAGATAGGACGACTGTGAACTTTACAATGGAAAGGCCAAGCTGACAACACCTGAATCCACCCTGACTCTTTGCATCACTAAATGTAGGACAATCAGATATATGCACCTGGCAGTGAAGGAGCCCTGGTGGCGCAGTGGTCAAAAGCTCCGCTGCTGATGGAAGGGTCTGTGATTAATCCATCAGCCTATCTGTCAGAGAAAGATGTGGCAGTCTGCTTCCACGAAGATTACAGCCTTGGAAACTTTATAGGGCAGTTCTACTTTGTCCTCTAGGGTCACCATGAGTCGGAATTGACTCCAACCCAAAGGGTTTGGTTTTTTTTTTCCCCCTCTCATGGTGTCCTGCAGTGTGAAGTCTTCAGTACCTATATCAGGCATTATTGGCATTGGGGAAGGGGGGGGTGGGGGCAGAGGAGAAGAGTTGGCTCTAGACCTAATCAAGTCTTTAGAGCTAACTTCCAGCTTTCAGAAAATACAGGAGCTGGAAGAATGACTTAAACATCAAAAAGAAGGATGGACCAGAATGTAGCACATCTTACTGACCTGGCTTCTTCAACAAGTCAAAGGCATGAAAAGAAGTGGAAGAGTGAGGGGACTGTTATAGATTAAAAGAGATTTAAAAGCCATAACAATCAAATATGACAAGTAGGTCTTGTTCGAATCCTCATCCGAACAAGCGAAAGAGGCATTTATGAATCAATGGGTTTTGTGAGGCAACTGAACATGAACTGGGTTATTAGATGATATTACGGAGGTGTTGTTAATTTAGTTAGGTGCTACAATGGTTGTGAGATTATGTAATAAAATGTCCTTAAATTTTAAGAGATACAAAACCCATTGCCATTGAGTCAATTCCGACTCATAGCAACCCTACAGGACAGAGTAGAACTGCCCCATAGAGTTTCCAAGGAGCAGCTATTGGATTCAAACTGCTGACTTTTATGGTTAGCAGCTATAGTACTTAACCACTATGCCACCAGGGTTTCCAACCAAGTTAGAAGTATTTAGAGGTGATATCACAAAAAAGAAAAAAAAAGGAAGAAAAGGGGAGAAAAGATAGAAACTAAGAAGGTGGATAAAAATCTATCATTACCGAGCCTTGAGGATGGGATGTATATTTAGGGATTCATTATACTATCCTTTCTACTTCTGTGTATGTTTAAAAACTTTCTAAAGAAAAAAGTTTTAGAAGAGCTTAAAATAAAAAAAAAAAAGATTTGCTTTTGAAACCTGGTGAGTAATTTGAAGGGAGGTGGTGGGAAGGGTATTTTTCACTTTTCCGTGGGCTAAACTCCTTATAGGAAACACAAGATATATGACAAGTTATCATTAAAATATTTTAGCCAAACTGAGAAACAACATGAAAGCACTGAACTAGTTTCGGGCCTTACAGAAGTGGTGTACCTGGGCTTATATAAGACAAGATCTCCCAGATCTCACATCTCCTGACTGGAGAGAGAAAGGAGAGGGTTTGGAAAATTAATTCTTGCCAAGCCAGGATGAAATACTTTCACTTACGGCAAGGAATCCTGGGAGATAGTAGAAGCAAAGAGGAACTCATTAATGGAAGATTATTGTTGATAGCCAAATAATTTTCCCACCAAAATCCTTTTGGTCAGTAAAATTTGGAGCTACCTCTCACTTGTTTATGGTTTATTCCAAATGATATGGAGAGGAAACACCTACATGTTTTATGTGGAGCTCTGTCTCAAATGTCTGCACCTTTTTTTAACTACTGTGTGCTTTCTGGGGCTTACTGCCATCCCTCACTGAGAGAAATATTCAAATAAAATTGGTTCTTCCAAGAACTGGACTAGTTCCTCTCTGTAAAGAAGGAAGTCCATTAGCCTCTGAGCTTTCCTAACTATCAAACAGGCCTTGATATTTTGAGCTTTGATTTTTCAGATAAAACTTCAAAGTGAAGCTTGAGAGAAGAGTGACTCCACATGAACAAAGCCAACAAAAAAATATCTAAACTTCTCCGAGTTCATCTCAGATCTGTCGAGATCATTCTAGAAAAGAATCTGCTAAGGAATAAAATCACAAGTCTACAGTGTACAAAGGAATACAAGGCTTTAGGCAATAATCTGGTTTCCTGATCAACTCAATACAGCAAACCTGTGTATAAGGCACAGTGGAATTTTCTAAATTATGTTTAATCTAAATCAAATTAGCTGGAAGATGCCAAAATCCAGACCACCCATTTACATCAGCATTTCCAGCTCCATTGTTCAGAACATTACATGGAATGTTAATAGATGTTCCTCAAAGAAAGAAGTTCATGATAAAAATCAGTTAAAAAAAAAAATGCTGCCACAAGACCAAGCAGGAGTTTCACAAAGATCAGGAACACAGCAAAGGCTCATGCTTATTTCACCAGACCCTTTTGTGGAGCAAAAATCATTACTATCTTATAGATAATATCCTGCAGGTTGGGTTAAGAAGGGTTCATCTACATTGACTCGCTACCAAAGCAATTATCTAGTTACCACTTCTCTGGGCCTTTCACAGGCAAAGTCTCACTGTCTTTGCCAAAATATTCAGTTAACAGATTTCTCATAGCTAGAGTCCATTTAGGTCAACTTTCTTAACCTTTTAATTCATGCAAAATGTATGAATTCTAAAGACGAAACACAAAGCCAAAATATTTTTCGGTGTTCTTACAAACAAATAAGCAAATAATGATGTCGTTTAAATCGAGTTGAATCGGTATTACCATATCACCGGGAAATAATCAATTCAATTCAGCATCACCGATCATGTGTAACTTTCTCTATAAAACAGAAACTAAAGCCAGAGAGCTTCAGAAAGACATCTGAAAAATGGAAAATTAGTACAAAGTAAGAATTATTTTAAGATACTGACTCACCTGCAATAGAATTTAAAATTGAACTAAATATTATAAAACAAAAAAAAAAATCCAATACCAAGAATGGTACATTAAATATGCTCTTTAAAAAAATTTGGATCATATCATTGAGATTCTCATTTATTTTTCCAAGATTCAGCTTGTGTGTACAGGCAGTTGTAATAATATTATGTTAGTACATGGCACCTTAATTCATGAATGCACTCCAGATCAAATGATAACCCAAAACCAAACCCATTGCCGTCAAGTCGATTCCAACTCATAGCGACCCTATAGGACAGAGCGGGACTGCCCCATAGGGTTACCAAGGTTGTAAATCTTTACAGAAGCGGACTGCCACATCCTCTTTCCATGGCGCAGTTGGTGGGTTTACTGCCTACCTTTTGGTTAGCAGCCAAGCGCTTTAACCACTATGCCACCAGAATTCTACTAAGTCATAATTAGTCTACACAAAGTGGTGTAGTATATACCCCACTGGCAGATTTTTAAACGTGCTCCATTGAAATAACAAAAATAACCACTAAAGTACAATGAGATGCTGTCAGTTTTTAATGTTCTAAAAGATGCTTTAACAAAAAATGACCTCTTTTGTCTATTATGTTGTCATGTAGGCAGAGCATACATCTTAGACTCATTTTTCCCTGACCTGCTATGATCACTGCTATAGGGTAGCAGACAGCACCAGTCCAGCTTCATATCTACTGGCCAAAAAACCCTAACCAAACCTGTCGCTGGCAAGTCAATTCCAACTCATAGTGACCCTATCGGACAGAGTAGAACCACCCCATAGGGTTTCCAGGGAGCAGCTGGTGGATTTAAACTACGGACCTTTTGGTTAGCAGCTGAGCTGTTAGCCACTGTGCCACCAGGGCTTCTATATCTAGCAAGATCTTGGAAAATTCCAGGACCATCAGAGAGTTTTTTCTTCCTGTCATCACTGTGCCAACTATGGCACAGGTCCCCAGAAGATCCCTCCTGGAAAGGTGAATCAGATTCAAACAGCATTAATCTTCTGCTGGGGTTGCGCCTTGAAGTGATATACAGCCAAAGGCTATATATGGCAATCGTATAGCAAAATAACGAAGTCATAACCAGTTCCGATAAAAGCCAGGTAAAATTCTGATGTATAAGCTGGACCGGGTGAGGGGGTGGGGGGGCTTCATTTCTCCTAGCTTCCCATTTCTCTGTGAAAGAAGCTCCAGTAGAAAAATCATGTGTGGCTCCTCTCTATCTCTCTGCAGGGGAAGAGATTTATTTATTTGGTAAGTTTAAGAGATGTAGCTGAGCAGCGTGATTCAGACCCTTCGGGTTCTTTCTTTTTGTCTAGATCTTCCTGGCCAAAGGGGGCACTGCAGTCACACCCTGCCAGGCCACAAGTGGCCTGTCCTTTTGGAGAGGCCTGAAGTCCTGCCTGGAACTGGGTACGTGTGAATGTATCTCAGTCAGGACTGAAGAGCTACCAACTGCAAATTCAGAGTCATACTCTCCAACCGGCTTCATCAGAAATAAAGCTCTTTTTGTTAGTTTTTAATCTCAACTTGTCTGTGCTTTATTTTTCAGCCAGTTCTTAACTCAGGAGCACAAGGAAGGGGTGCTACACAGTGATTTTCTACCATCTTTTGTGCCCTGCACCCAAGGGTGCTCCCTAATGCTCGTGGCTCTCCCCCAGCTGCATCTCTGGGCTGAGAAACACCCAAACTCCTTCCTTTCACCCCTCGTGGAAAGCGATCCTTTAAGTATCTCACTCTTGAAGAACCTGCTCACAAGTATATAAACACAGGGTTGATCAGAAAAATTAATCCTAGCAGTGGGCTGTCTTGCCACCATATCATCCCACTTAGGATTTTAAGCCTCCTGGAAGGAGGTGTCTGAAAAGCCCTCTGATGGCCTTTGGATGCACATCAAAAAAATGTAACTTGCTTTCCCTACTGAGAGACTGGTTTTTGTCCAGATCCTAACAGACTGATAGAGGAGCTAAGCTTCTTGACCGTCCCCCCTCCAACCTCATCTCCTCTTAAGAACAAGATTGTCTAATACTGTTTTTTAAAAAAAACAGAAAAAGTTATTTTGAGGTCCAGGCATACTCCTTTACATGATACCATACCTTTTATCCTGGTCTTCTTGATTGTCACTTGCTTTACTTATAGGCAGCAGCCTCTTGTCTCGAGGAACCTGGAAGTATCACCAACCATTAGTCAGACTTACACATATTCAACAGCAACCATATGCTGAGCTAGACACCAGCACAAGCAAAGAAACTAAAATGGACTGTTTTGCAGGAAAAGGTTATAAATTTGCTAGAGCCAGGAGATGGTTAAAGGTGGGTGGCCTGAACGACAATGATGGGAGAGCCAGAAACAAAGGGATGGTGATAACCACAGGACCACAGCCACCAAGGAGCACCCACAATTCTGCTGCACACTGCTCTTATGGGAGACTGCTAAGGCACCCCCCACCCTGAAGACCTCCCATGTCCTCCCCAACCTTGAGAGTGGGTGAGGGGAAAGGAACAATGTGAGTGGAGGGTGAATCTGGACATTTGTGCACCTGAACAGACAGAAAATATGGATTTAAAACAAGCTATAGTATACTGTAACTGGAGTTACAACAGTTATAGTAAGTAACTGGGACTGACTCTCCACTCTGATGGTAGACTTCAGGTGCTGACCTCTGGGGGAGCAGACTGTTGGCCAAGTGGGGAGGCAAGCATCTAAGATAACAGGAACACACTTTAACCAGCCTCTCTATACAGAGTTTGTGGGCCTGCTTCCACAATTTTTCTTCAAATGCACTTTCATCCTTGTCTTAACAAACATACCAACTGCTATTAAGTCAGCTCTGACTCGTGGCAACCCGCTGTGTGTCAGAGTAGAACTATGCTCCGCAGAGCTTTCAGTGGCTGGTAATCTATTTCCAAAAAACAGATTTGGCCATTTTTTTCAGAAATAGGTTACCAGCCTTTTGTCCAAGTGCCTCTGGGTGGACTCGAACCTCCAACCTTTTAGTTAACAGTGCATTAACTGTTTGCACCATCTAAGTACCTTAACAACCATGATATCAACATGTTGCCTGAAAAAGTATTGAAAAAGTACTGCTTGAAAGGAGGAACACTCACACCAGTTGTGTTTCTAACCATCATCTAATTTTCCTCCTGTATCACAGGTTGCTTATATTTCTCCGCCATGGTTGCAAACAGGTGCGAAGTAGGTTTGATTTGGTTGGTTGGTTAGATTATTTTTGCCCCTTTTTGTGAAATTTCCAGATCTTCCTTCTGGCCAAAATTCTTTAAACCCAAAATGCAGCCTCCACTATTCTGAGATGAAAGAACTTTTATGAGAGCAGCCCTCTTCTGGATTTGCCTAGCAATTCCTATGTTTTTCACTCACCCATATATATATATGCAAGCCCAGTTATCTGGACTATGGAGGAGACATAGTAGGGTGGCTAAGAGTAGAGTTCTAGAGCCTAACTGCCTGGGTTCAATTCTCAGCACTACCATTAAGCAAATGTGTCTCAGTTTCTCATCTGTAAAATGAAAATAATGATGTCCTGTAACTCACAGGGCTTTTACTAGAATTAAATGAGCTAATTAAAAAAAAAAAAAAAGACATGCCTTGTACTTTCTAAGTATTTGTTAAATAAAAGTAAAATAAATCAAATATACATCCTTCATTCATATATTAATTTTGCAAAATTTTTTTTTTTTTTTTTTATAATGTACCAGGGAGACCTGGTGGCACAACAGTTAAAGGCTCAGCTGCTAACCAAAAGGTTGGCAATTTGAACCCACCAGCTGCTCCTTGGGGAAAAGATGTGGCAGTCCGCTTCTGTAAACATTACAGCCTTGGAAATCCTACGGGGCAGTTCTCTGTCCTATAGGGTCATTATGAGTCAGAATCAACTCGATGGCACACAGCAACACAATGTACCAGGCATTGCTAAGAGCTAGATAGAAATGATGTGAATAAAACATAGTTCCTGCCATCTACTGACAATGACAGATAAACATAAAATTTCAATACCCAGTAATATGAGGGAAAACTGAGCCTCACAGGGCACTCTGAAAGCCTAGAAGATGGAGTTCAGTCAAGGAGCTGGGCTCTGAGTAAGGAATTCGTCAAGTAGATCGAGAAGTCTTTCCAGCCCAGGGCACAACATATAAAAAGTCTTGAGAATATAACAGAATAGGGAAGTCATGGCCAGCTTAAGGAAGAAGTGAGGGGGTAATGTGGCCTCAAAGATGAGCAAAAACCAGGTGAGCAAGGGCCCTTTTAACATGCTGTGTACTATGGCACACTTTGTGGTCCCTTTAATGTGCTGTGTGCTGCGGCACAAACACATTCTCCTTGGCTGTCAGGGCATTCTTCACCCACCCTCTCCTCTTACGCCCAGTCACAAAGTCCCACAGGTCTCTGAAATCCACCCACTTCCCTGTTTGTCTGCCTCCTAGTTCAGCCTTTAACATCACTTGCCTGGGGCTGCTTCACCAGCCTCTTTACTGGCCTCTCATCTCCTATTTTTAGTCTCTGCAAACCCACTTTCTTTATAGGAGGACCCAGAGTGATTTTAAAATGCAAGTCTGATCCCACCGTGTACCTACTTTAAATTTTTCAAAGGTTTCTCATTACTCTTAGAATCTTTAACATGGCCTCAAAAATGTCTCCTAGCTTAACTTGAAGGAGAAGGACATCATGCTTGGTAAAGCACAGGGTTAGCGGAAAAGAGGAAGACTCTCAATGAGATGGATTGACACAGTGGCTACAACAATGGGCTCAAGCATAACAACGATTGTAAGGATGGCACAGGACTAGGCAGTGTTTCGTTCTGTGGTACATAAGGTTTCTATGAGTTGGAGCCGACTCGACAGCACCTAACAACAACAGCCTCAACTTGGGCTGCCCCCTCTTTCCTCACCACATTTCACTCACACTATATCTATGACCATATGATACTCCCTTTTATAGCAGAACCATCACATAAAATCCTCTCTGCCTGAAACTCATCCCACTCCCCCCAACCTCCCCACCCTACCTGTGACTCCCCCAGGCTGCCTCCTATCCATACTTAGAGTCTGATCTTAAATTTTGGTATCTATGATAAGATTACAATCTTTGAGTGTCTACTTTGAGTATGGTTATATTAAGTGCTTAAAATGTAGTAAGCCCTCACTAGGTCCTGGTTCAAAGAAAGAATGAATTAGTTAAAATGGCCTGTTAAATACAGAACCAAAGAAGTAGAAGAAATGGGGATTCCATACACTAAAACACATTAAAAAAGAAAAAAAAAATACCATCAAGTTGATTCTGACTCATAGCAACCCTATAGGACAGAGTAGAACTGCCCATAGGATTTCTAAGGAGCGCCTGGTGGATTCGAACTGCTGACCTTTTGGTTAGCAGCTGACCTCTTAACCACTACACCACCAGGGTTTCCATTAGCAACTCTCAAACCACATGGAAGCCCAAACTGTCAACAATTACAGGCAGTACCCGGGTTACAAAAAGTTTCCGTTCCTAAGTCTATCTTTAAGTTGAATTTATACATAAGTCAAAACAGTTAGGTATGGTTCATATTTAAAGCCAGTTAGTCAAATGTTTGTCTTAGTATATAGTGTAACTTTCTATGCAAAAAACTCATTAAAGAAACACTTCCAGATAACACAGTAATAATAACATTTTGATGCATCCATGTGTTATTATGAACCACTGGGCTTCCATATCAACTCATACTCACACACAATCATTTGCCATCTTTTATTTAACCGAATACTAAATTATTTCTTGAACATATTGTTTTGTCTTTATTTTGTGCCTGTTTTTGTGGCTGACTTCTGGAGAACTCTCCCAAATGCTGACCTAGGGAATCTCCCACTCAAATTAAAAAAGAGACTCTCTTTTTTTCATTAACATTCCACTTTACAACATAGAAAGTCTATCCTCAAAGTAGATTTAACTTTGTTATAACTTTAACACCAGCTTCTATAAACTGTGAAGATAAAGAGAACTAAGGCGTCAACATGATCATCTGCACATCAAGTTTTTGGAAATAAGACTCTTCCCACAGACACTAAAATGTTTCCAGTAAAAATATAGTAAAGCTTGTGCAAAATGAAAGAGGCATATAATTCTATTATTACACACACAATCTTAGAAAATATTTTATGTATACACTTTATATTCTAAATTAATAAATTAATCATGGAAAATATTACTGCAACATAAGAAGTTATAGACTTGGCTACAACTTGAGTTTTATGTAAAACTCCCCATGCTGCATCTTGAAATATTTATAGAAAACAGCATTTCAACTATTCTTTAAATGTTAGCAAATCTGCAAGAGAAGAGGTAATCTGGGTCCCATTTTAATTAACACTTAATTGTACACTACAGAGACCTGGTGGCAAAGCAGTTAAGCACTCAGCGCTAACTGAAAGGTCAGCTGTTCAAATCCACCAGTTACTTCGAGGGAGAAGGCAGATCTGTTGATCTGCTTCCATAAAGATTATAGCCAAGAAAACCCTATGGGGCAGTTCTACTCTGTCCCTGGGGTCACTGTGAATTGAAAACCGACTCAACAACACCGAAATAACAATAATTATCCACTGAACATATGGGAGATAGAGTATATTGCTTTCATAAATTACTAATTACTTTTGTTTCAGGGTATGCTTCTCTTTTTCATTAGGAAACCGGAAAGAAATAAGGAAAAGGGAAGCCAGAAGGAAATAAGCAGACTGAAGATAACTAAAAGGAAAATGATGCCTTCTGGGTGACTTTGTCTGAAGTTGCTCAAGATGTGGGGTAGGCAGGCAGGGATCTAGTTCTTATTCCGAAATTGGAGTTCTTTTCACCCAACTAGTGAAACTAATTTTAGCAAAATAAACACAGTCATTCTCACCTTTGTGCCAATTCCCAGCGTCAACCAGAGGTGTCTACAATCAAAGCAGGCAATAAATCTCCTCAATCAGTAAATACCTGTTGAAGTTTCACACTTCACCAGTTCTGAGGGAGCAAGTCTACCAGATTTATAGTCGACACAGGCTATTGTTCCTTGTTTGAGTTCCTGAAATACTCCTATTTTATAAGTATTGTATGGCAGATATTTTTGTTAATGTAAGTGAATTACCTTCATTTTGTTTTAAGGGTATTTCGAAAAATACAGTACTCGTTGAAATAAATGAAAGTTAGGGTTGAAACAAAATTAAGTTTTGGAACTGCTGCAAAAGAGTTCTACAAAACTATGCATTAGAATGTTTCTTATAAGATTGAAAAATCTACATGTCCTGAAGGTTCTTATAAAACTGAAAAATCTAGAAGCAACCTAAATGCCCACCCAATAGGCAATGACTAATTAAAAATATGGCCTAGCCACACAATGTAATATTTTTCATAAAAAAACATAAACATAACGTCAAGTTGGCAGCAAAGAAGCATTTGTAATATGATGTCGGGTAGGAATTATGCTGATGATATGAATGCATGTGGACAAAGGACATGAGAAGTAATTATCCAAAAATGAGAACTTCCTCTGGGTGGGTAGTGAAGATGTGCTTCCAGAGATGGGAAAGAAGAGAGGCAATGAGAACAGCAAGAATTAAGGCTGAATTCTGTAGCAAGGGTGGAAATATTATTAGTTCTCTGGCGTGTGGTGAAGAATCTGTCCCCTCTGAATTTAGGAGGCCCTTTTATCTCTTCAGGAGGCCCTGGGTGGTACAAACGGTTTGGGCTTTACTACTAACTTAAAGGTTGGTGGTTCAAACCCACTCAGCAGCACCATGTAAGAAAGGCCTGGCAATCCACTTTGTAGATTACGGTCAAGAAAACCTTATGAAGCAGTTCTACTCAGCAACACATGGGGTCACCATGAATCAAAATAGACTCAATGGCAATGTCTGTGTGTGTGTGTGTGTGTATTATCTCTTCTCACCAAGGAGCGGTGGCCTTGGCGGTAGTAGGAGGGCAGGGTGGGGCTGCGGGGTCTACCTTGTAGTAGTCATACAGCAGGCCAAGAGCAGCAGCACTGTCCTCGTCACCATTAATACTCATCATCGCCTTGGTGGCGGCCGTCAGGGGATTTTCCAAATATGACTTCCAGGCTTCATCCTCACTGGTGTAGGCTCTTCGGGTATTGAATGGAGGGTCACTGGGCATGGGCACTAAGGCCACCAGTCGTTTATTACTGTGAAAGCAAGAGACATGTGAGGCTCATCATCAGAGCAGCGTTCCTACTAAATACATACATAATACGCTTATAAGCGTTACTTTGTACTTCTCACAGAATGTGGGGAAAGGGAATGGAAATGTAAAACTAAAGTGACTGTCATAGTTGCATTATAAAGCCACCGATTTATTTCTTCACGTCTATGAGAAGAAATAATGGTCTTTAAAAAGCAGTATAAATCAATCCTTTTCAAACTCGGTTTTCCACACCTGGTCATTGTAGAGCCAAGTCATTGTATGTAATTGTTCTTCATTAATGAATGCTACAAAGTAAGCCTGTGAGAGAGAAGTTTCATTTAATCTCTAAGTTCTAATTGAAAATACGTGCAACACATTAAATTTAATCAATATTTTAATGATCATTAAGAACTGTTCTATCTAGTTTAACCTATACTTGAAATTGCTAGTCAATTATAGACCAATCCAGATCTCTTAATTGAAGAAGGCAATGTAAGCCACTTTGCAAACAAAGCCTGTTACAAATATGCTATTTAATAAGAATACAAAGCAACAGTAATGAGACAGACTAGGTATGAATGTCAGTGTTGCCACAGGCCTCTACTACATTTAAATGATATGGAAGAGACAGGCTATAAAGGTCAACATGAAGAGTGAGGAGTGTATCTGGAGAATTTTCAATAGATACAGAAAGAGGTTGAAGTCCTTGATCCATTCTAACCAGACTAACCTTGGGTAAAGCAACCATTGACAAACAAGGCAATTTCTTAAGATGAGTGTGATAAATACTCAAATACACAAGGACCATGACAGTCCTCAGCTCCTCGTGTAGAGATTCCAGCTATGAAGCAAAAGGACCTGCAGGGGCTTTGACACTCATCTCTTTTGTTTATTCAATGAAACGGAACCAAAATGGAACAAAGAGACATTGTTTCAGTAACACGCATGTCTGCACATTGTAACATGATACAGACAAGCAAAGGCAACACTTACACTAACCAATGGAAACTCAGCAATCAAGTGCCTTCTGATGGCCATTCAGGTCTAAAAGGGGTCCGTTTTTGCTGACACTCATACAGGACTTCCCAACTGGTATATAGTCCCTACGCTTGCTTTGTGATGGAGACGTGGTGTGAACCTCAACAAAAGTCTATTGAGGGCCCTTTATTGTGCTGGCATGGTGCCATACACTGAAGAAAGGTCAAAAAATGACACTGATATGGTAAGGTATATTTAGGAATGGGGGTGGCTACATTTGTACAATGGAATTCTAGACTAGATGGCCTCTTGCCTGTTCCCATCGTTGCCGTTGAGTCAATTCCAGCTCATAGTGACCCTATAGGACAGGGAAGAACTGCCCCACAGGGTTTTCTAGGCTGTAATCTTTACAGGAACAGACTGCCACATCTTTCTCACACAGAGTGGGTTCAAACAACCGACCCTTTCAGTAAGTAGCTGAGCGTTTAAACACTGTGCCACCAGGGCTCCTCAGATAGCCTCTAGGCCCCTGATTGAGCTCTTATGTCAGTGGTTTGGTGGAACTGACCAGGGAAAAAGAGGGAATATTGATCCAATCGCAAATGAGTTGGAATAAAAGGGTATAATCAGGTTTCTGGTGGTAAAAGAGGAAAACCTTGGTGGAAGGAAGGACTTACTAACCATTACATAATGTGGCGATATGAAACAGCATAGGCCCTGCAATTGAGTCCCTGCTCGCCGCCTATAGTTGTGAAAAGCTGGGCAGATGTCGGGGCTTCGGTTTCTTCATGCCTTAAATACGGAAAGAAACGCCTGCCCTATGTGATTGTGAGAATTAAATAAAATAACTGACAAAACCAAAAACCAAGCCCGTTGCCATCGAGTTGATTCCAACTTACAGGGACCCTATAGGACAGAGAACTGCCTCATAGGGTTTCCAAGGAGCAGCTGGTGGATTTGAACTGCTGACCCTTCAATTAGCAGCCGAACACTTAACCACTGTGCTACCAGGGCTCCCTGGACAAAATAGGGATCGTAAACTGCATCCCCCCCCAAAAAAACCCCGGTTTCCGTCAAGTCAGTTCCAACTCATAGCCACCCTATAGGACAGAGTAGAACTGCCCCATAGGGTTTCCAAGGAGCGGCTGATGTATTCGAACTGCTGACCTTTTGGTAAGCAGGCAAGCTCTTAACCACTGTGCCACCAGGGCTCTGTTAATACACAGTGCTACACAAATAACAAGAATTATGGTCACTTGTATATTCTATACTCCTGTAAGGTTCATGGGTATATTGATTTTTTTGTAAAGTTGATTATAATGTAAAAGTGCTAAGATAATCACTAATTAAAGGAAAACTGAACTTGTTCATTTAACAATATCTCATAGTATTTATTGAGTCCCCAGTAGGTTCCAGGCATTGAGCTAGGTGCTGAGGATACAGTGGTGAGCAGGATGGGCACTGTCCCTTACCCCATACAGCTTGCAGTCCAGCGGGGAGAGAGCACAGCTATGACAAGGGTGATGCGAGTGAGAGGGAAGCCAAGGGTGTCTTGAGCATATACGAGCATATACTGGTTAGGGCACTAACCTAACCAGTGGATCGTGGAAGAAGCAAAGTGTTTGCAAACATCCGAAGGACAGGTAGGAATGTGCTGGTCAATGTTCAAATAGGGAGATGTGAGAAAAAATTTTTTTAAATGATGCAGAATAATGGAATTTTCTACAGAAGGAACAATTTGTATTCATTTTGGAGAGTCAGTAGAGAAATTTACATATTTTAATCTAACAGTAAAGTATCATTTCTATGCTGTAAAAAAATACTAACAGGATAGGGTTGGATTTGGAGATAGGAAATGTTGGTGGACTCCTATGAGAGAAACTCTATTAAGCAGAAGAAATGAGGTCTGGGAAGAGACAAGGTGTGCGAGGTGGTGGGCCCAGACTGTGACAACACCCCCGCCCCCTTGCACAGTTGTTTAGCTGGGGCCACCTTGGATGCCTGGTCTGCAGCCTTCACTTAGAGGGTGAAACAGAAGATTTTTGAACGCCAATCATTGCTCACGAAGTCTGGGCATCATCGAACACTTCCTAAGATGCTGTCCTATAGGAAGGAATCAAGAGCTTCATGTTATTTGCGGTGACCTTGCCATTGAGAAAAAGATGAGGATTTTATTCTCTTTCATGCTTGACAGAAGCACATACTTTTGTGGTGGTGGCAGGAGTGGGTGGGGAGTGTTTATCATAACACTCTGGCTCATTTCCAAAACTTTGGAAGGAAGCACCAAGCTGAAGGATAAGGGCCAATTCTTGATTTACATTAAGTAGGAGCCCTGGTGGTGCAATGGCTAAGCGCTCAGCTGCTAAATGAAAGGTTGGCGATTGGAGAGATTTTTCCTTGAGTTTTCCTACTTACACTCCGTGAGCCCTCCCCCGAGCCACCTGGATCGCTGATTTCATCTGTTCCCAGTACAAAAGTTCACTCAGATATTTAGAGGGTTCATTGGCCTTTCCTCTGGGGTGAATCTTTGCATGTCCAATGGAAAAATATATTCTCAGAAAGCACAACTTGACTATTTCTTTTAACATTTCTGACGGCCCAAGGGATCTTTTATGCTGTTTTCTCTGAGTAATGACTTTGTCTTTTTCTTTGTTGATTATAATCTCTCTGATACAGAGCTTTGTTGAATGAAGCTTGGTTTAATAAAAACAGAATAATCTCTCTGGTACACTGAGCAAAAACGTAGGAGTTGTAAAGAGAGGGGAGTTTTACAGAGCAACTTTAACGAAAGTCAGGAACACTTTTTTGAAGTTGAGTTTCATCCTTGCTGTTTTGGGATAGCAGTTTTTCCTCCGCTCGGGCCAGCTTTTTAAATATCCTTTGTGTAGCTTTAGGTGCGTTATGTTCTGAGTAGCCTCGAACACAGAGCTGTAAATAACTATAAACGTGACCCTTAGGTCCTCCTTCGGAGGAAAGTTAGAAGAGCTCCAGAGCATTCACAGTAATGCTAAGACCATGTTGTTGTTGTTAGGAGCCATCAAGTCAGTTCCGACTCATAGCGACCCCATTTACAACAGAACAAAACAGTGCCCAGTCCTGCACCATCCTCACAAAATTGTTGTTATGCTTGAGCCCGTTGTTGCAGCCACTGTGTCAGTCCATCTCATTAAGGGTCTTCCTCTTTTTCACTGACCCTCTACCAAGCCTGAGGTCCTTCTCCAAGGACCGGTCCCTTCTGATAACATGTCCAAAGTATGTAAGACAAATTCTTGCTATCCTCACTTCTAAGGAGCATTCTGGCTGAACTTCTTCCAAGACAGATCTGTTCATTCTTTTGGCAGTCCATGGTATATTCAAAATTCTTCACCAACACCATAATTCAAAGGCATCGATTCTTCAGATCACATATACTATATATATATATATATACATATATATATATATATATATATTTTCCTTTAATCCAACACTTCATTTTGTGGATGTTGGGGGGAAAGTTGAGAGATGAATCACTTGTGAAAGACATGGAGCATCTTAGGATCATATGCTTGAGATCTCACCAACTAGTCAACAAAGGCTCCAGATCACTCTGCCAGGGAAGACCCATCACCACCTCCTCTTCCTGTAGAGCGTTAATAAGGGCCTAATGCAGTGAGTGCTTTACAGGAAGAAGCATATGAAACTTAGCACATAACATCTTCACCTTCTGAAAATACATGTAATAATAGTAATTAAGGATACTTGTAACCACAGGGGCCTGGTGGCATAGTGGTTAAAGAGCTTAGCTGCTAACCAAAAGTTCAGCAGTTCAAATCCACCAGGCACTCCTTGGACACCCTATGGGACAGTTCTACTTCATCCTTTAGGGTTGCTATGAGGTGGAATTGACTAGATGGCAATGGGTTTGGTTTTGGGTTTGTAACCAAAACTAAGACAGTGAAGTCTTCACACAAATTATCACTTTAAATTTCTCATCATTCATTTCTTCCGTAAACCCTAGAAGGGCATTTGCTTATCTAGGGGAAGATGGTTTTAGAGTTGAGTAATTCTCAGTTTTAATTTCCACTCTGTCGATCATTGAATTTAGCTGAGTTACTTTACTTCTTTGTGTTTCCATTTTTGCATATGTATCTGGCAGAGTTGTTCTAAAGAAATAACTCAGAGATTTACCTATGAAATACCTGGCACATCACAGGTCTTCAATAAATAATAGTATTGCTTCTCCTTAGGATTGATTCTACTAATGATCTCTGCTCAAAATCCACTAGACTGTTCTCAGTTCTTATTCATCTTGAATTTTCTTGGCTGTTACTTATTTTGGTAAAATCTTGACTCATCTGACTTCCAGGACACTGTAATAATGTGGTTCTTTTCCTCTTCAGCCAACCATTCTTTCCTAATCTCTATCCTACCTGAGCTCTTCTTTCTTCTGCTCATTCCTTAGCCCTTTGCTCTTTCTTCTCCACTGCTGATTCTTATGGCTTTCACTGATCTGCTACCTTAGTGACTAACAAATGTGCATGCCTGAGAGTCAGTTCAGCATTTTGACACAGATGTCTTTTCTACTTAAACTCAATGAATCCAAAACTAAGCTGGTCATCATTTCTCAACTGGACCTCCTCACCATCATCCATCCCTGGTCATCAAGAGCCAAATCTTACATACTTGTTTAAAACTCAACTCTGGAGCTAGACTTCTTGTTAGGTGTCGCCATGTCAATTCCAACTCAAAACAACTGTATGTGACAGAGTAGAACTGCCCATCAAGTTTTATTGGCTGTAATCTTTACTGAAACTGATCACCAGGTCTTTCTCCCACAGAGCTGCTAGTGGGTTGGAACTGTCAGCCTTCCGATTAGCAGCTGGGTACTTAACCGTTGCACCACCAAGGCTCCTTGGAGCTAGACTGCCTGGATGCAAATCTTGGCTGCACCACTTACTAGCTGTGTAACTCTGGAGAAGTAGTTAATCTTTTTCTATGTATCAGTTTCCTCACCTGTAAAACTGGGATGTACCCTGAACTAGGGAAAATAACAATATCCACTTCTTGGTGCTTTTGTTAGAATTAAATAAGTTAGTGCTTAAAACAGTATAAAAGCTCCATAAATGTTAAGCTATTATTCCTTCCCTTTGTCCCTTACATGAGTCAGTCACTATATCCATCGTTACAGCTAAACCTGTCTTATCTCTTCATGCCTCCAACTACTTTCACTACACCAAGAAAGTGGCATTTCCAGCTCTTCAGACAGGGATTGGACTGGACTATGGGATGGAAAATGATACTGTTAAAGAGTGAGCTTCTTGGATCAAGTAGACACATGAGGCTCTGTGGGCAGCTCCTGTATGGAGGGGAGATAAGAGGGCAGAGAGGGGTCAGAAGCTGGCTGAATGGACATGAAAATAGAGAATGAAGGGAAGGAGTGTGTTGTGTCATTAGGGGGAAAGCAACTAGGAATGTATAGTAAGGTGTATGTAAATATTTGTATGAGAGACTGACTTCATTTGTAAACTTTCACAATAAAAGAATTTTTTTAAATCTAAAACAATAAAAATCATGGGAGAAAAAATAGGGACAATGCTAGGAGCCCTAATACATGGCATAGTTAGTAATAAAACATTACTAACAATGCACAAACAGAAGAAGAGAAACTAGGTAACTGAGAGCTCCTAAAAATCAAACACTTATGCTCATCAAAAGACTACACCAAAAGAGTAAAAAGACAACCTACAGCCTAGAAAAAAAAATTTTGCTATGACAAATCCGATCAGCGTCTAATCTCTAAAATCTTCAAGATACTGCAAAACCTCAACAACAAAAAGACAAATAACCCAATTAAAAAATGGGCAAAGGATATGAACAGGCACTTCATCAAAGAAGACATTCAAGTGGCTAACAGATATATGAGGAAATGTTCACCATCATTAGCCATCAGAGAAATGCAAATCAAAACTACAATGAGATACCACTTCACCCTAATAAGGCTAACATTAATCCAAAAAACACAAAATAATAAATGTTGGAGAGGTAGTGGAGAGACTGGAACACTTATACACTGCTGGTGGGAATGTAAAATGGTACAACCACTTTGTATATCAATTTGGCATTTCCTTAAAAAGCTAGAAATAGAACTACCATACGATATAGCAATCCTGCTCCTTGGAATATATCCTAGAGAAATAAGAGCCAACACACGAATGCATATATGCACACCCATGTTCATTGCAGCATTGTTTACAAAAGCAAAAAATGGAAACTACCCAGGTGCCTATCAACAGACAAAGGGATAAACAAATTATCATATATTCACACAATGGAATACTAAGCAACAACAAAGAACAATGATGAATCCGCAAAACATCTCACAGCACGGATGAATCTGGAAGGCATTATGCTGAGTAAAATTAGTCAGTCACAAAGGACAAATATTAAATGAGACTACTATTATAAGAACTCAAGGTAAACACAGAAGAAAACATTCTTTAATAGTTACGATGGTCAGGAGGGTGGTAGAGGGGAATTCACTAACTAGCTAGTAGACAAAAATTATCTTAGGTGAAGGGAAGGACAACACACAATACAGGGGAAACCAAAAGCTAAGAAATTTCCTGAACACTTCCAAACACTTCGAGGGACAGAGTAACAGAGGCAGTGGTCTGGGGACCATGGTTTCAGGGGACATCTAGATCAACTGGCATGACAAAATGTATTAAGAAAATGTTCTGCATCTCACTTTGGTGAGTGGTCTCTGGGGTCTTAAAAGCTTCTGAGCGGCCATCTAAGATGCATCAATTGGTCCCAACCCACTTGGAGCAAAGGAGAATGAAGAACAACAAAGACATAAGGAAAATATTAGCTCAAAAAACAAAGGGCCACATAAACCAGAGACTCCATCACCCTGAGACCAGAAGAACTAGATGGTGCCCGGGTACCTCCAATGACCACCCTGACAGGGAACATGACAGACAGTCCCTGACGTAGCAGGAGAAAAATAGGCTTTTCACATAAAAAGACCAGACTTAATGGTCTGACTGACTAATGGAATACCAGAAGACATGGCCCCTGGACTCATTTTTAACCCAGAAATAAAGTCATTCCCAAAGCCAACTCTTCAGACAAAGATTAGACTAGGCTATAAAAGATAATACTCGTGAAGAATGTGCTTCTTATTTCAAGTAGATATACTAAACAGGCAGCTCCTGTCTGGAGGCAGGATGAGAAGGTAGAAAGAGATAGGAGCTGGTTGAATGGATACGGGAAACTCAGGGTGGAAAGGGTAGTGTGCTGTCCCCTTATAGGGATTGCAACTAGGGGCACATAACAATATGCATATAAATTTTTGTATGAGAAATTAATTTGAGCTAAAAACTTTCACCTAAAGTACAATCAAAAAAAAAAGAAAGAAAGTGACATTTCACTAAACAAAAAAAGTCAGGAGCTCCCGTACATAGTCCACAGTCTTTGTCCTTCCTATACCACTTTCCCTGATCTGCCTTGGATTCCCAGCCTTCTTGGCTTCACCTACGATCTAGAACCCCTCCTCTCCAGCTTTGCCACTGGCTTTCTTTTAGAACTACCAATCCCAACATCATCCCTGAGTGCATTCACACACACACGCGCGCGCGCACACACACACACTTCCTTTATCTTGAGATCGGATGAATTCTTTTCTCCAAACTTCTTAACTTATATTCTAAGTCTTCAGCACTTAAGGTCTGGTTTTCATCCAAATATAGCTGATTCCTGACTTATGTGATTATATGAAAGAAAGAAAAGTCTATATTCAGAGCTTTAACAGTAAAGTTTCAAGACATGTCAATTATTCTTTCTATTGGAATCTTGGCATTTTCTGCATTAACAAGACAAGACTTTCAAATGGAAACTAAGGAACTAATCATTTCAACTAGGGTTAATCCATACCACAATTTAAATGCCAGTGATGTTAGTTATTTCACTGCTGGCTACTTTCAGTAATATCCCTCATTTTGGTCTTTGCTAGAGGCAAACCACAAGAGATAACAGGTACTTTCTATGTTAGAACAAGGGTTGAAATTTATTTAGGAAGTTTCTACTGTGCTGAGCACTTGCCTTTAATGACACTAACTTTTTGCCCTTGACCTAATCTGTAAAAAATTCAAGGGAAACGAAATTAATCCACAAGTCTGGGGTGATACTGGCAATCTTCACATTGAAGGTTATATCTGAGAGGAAGAGAGTATTCAATTAATTCAGTGAAAAGATCATGATGCTAAGTAGACATGTAAGACTATGTGGGCAACTCCTGTCTGGAGGAGAGATGAGAAGGCAGAGGGGGAGAGGAGCTGGCTGAATGGACACGGGGAATACAGGGTGGAGAGGAGGAGTGTGCTGTCTCGTTAGCGGGAGAGCAGCTAGGAGTACATAGCAAGGTGTGTGTGACTTTTTGTATGAGAGACCGACTTGATCTATAAACATTCACTTAAAGCACAATAAATGAAAATAAATAAATAGAATTATATATCCTGGTGAAAAAAAGATCATGATGCCCTCTACAATTCACAGTGAAACCTGTGAGAGCTGGAATTCCATGGGGCTGCCTTGTTTTTCCGTGTCTCACAAGATTTCCACCTTTGACAGGTTGCAGTCTTACCACTTTCTTATTGCTCCTTTTAGTAGAAAATATTTGAGTTTTCCTTCTCTGGCAGGTTTCTACCTTACACAGGTTCTGGCTTTTGCAGGTTTTACTGCATAATAACACACTGTTCTTAAAAATAATAAACTGTAAAACAAAATGTCTACTGAAATTAAAATAGCTCTTTTTTAAATATTTGTTTTTGTTAGTTGCCTCTGAGGCAATTCCAACTCATGGAGACCCCATGTGTGCAGAGTAAAACTGCTCCATAAGGTTTAAAGATTCTGACCTTTCAGAAGCAGATCACCAGGCCTGTTTACCGAGGCGCCACTGGGTGGGTTTCACTTTTCCAAATAGTCTTCAATAATAATAAACCAAACATACTTTGGCTAGTAGTCAAGCATTTAACGGTGTATGTCACCCAGGGACTCCTTTTTAGATACCAAAAAACCCAAACCAAACCCACCACCACTGAGTCAATTCAGACTCATAGCAACCCTATAAGACAGAGTAGAACTGTCCCATAGGGTTTCCAAAGATGAAATCTTTACAGAAGCAGACTCACACATCTTTCTCTCTCGAAGCAACTGGTGGGTGTGAACCACCGACCTTTTGGTTAGCAGCCAAGCTCTTAACCACTGCACCACCTAGGCTCCTCTTTTTAGATACTCTGACTGCAAATTGCTAGACCCATTGATGATGCTTAATCGATCTTTCTCTCTTCCAATTTCTGTCTCCCTCTTGTTGCGTGTCACTTTGCTAGTACCCTAAGCTTGTGTTTGGCCCACCTATTAAGTAATCCAGAACTGAGAGGATTAGAGGTATGATTAAGGAGCTGCAGGAAAGACACAACACAAAGCACTAGGAAAATAATAAATAATAATAAGGAGAAAGATGTCACAATGGAGAGTAGAAGGAAAAGGACCAGAAAATGGAGATATGTTTAGAAATTGCAACATATGAAACAACTGAAATTGGTTAGTGCATGTGTGCACAGATACACCAAAGTCGAAAATGTTACCAATGATTATAAGTAAATCCTTACTTGCTCCTGTATACTTTTGTCACTTTTCCAAAACGTCTTAACCAAACACGTTTATTGAACACCTATCATATACCAGATAGTGTTCTAAACACCTTCCATGGGTTAACTCATTTATTCTTCACGATAACCTTAAAGTTAGTTATGGTTGTCATGCCCTATATACGGGTAAGGAAATTGAGAAGAGGGTGCTAAGCAACTTACCCAAGGTCACACAAAGAGTCAATGTTAGACCAGGATTGCATCCCAGAACCTGAGCTCTTAAGTGTACTTTTCTTAGACAATTCCTTAATATGATCTACTTCCATAAACAGAAAAAAATTTTTACTGAAAAAGGATGAACTAGGAAACCAATAGGATACAAGAGACAAGTACGACAGGATTTCTCACATGGAAGTAAATGAGAGGATGGGCAAATTCAGAGTAATAGCAAACTGTACAAGAAGGAAGCCTGTAAGCTCCCTGAGGACAGACACAATGTGGTTAAATTATTTGTAAAATTTCAAGGTGCCAGAACATTCCGCAGGGTACATATCAGGCAGGCGGCACATATTTTTTAAATTCAGGCTCATAGCACCCCTATAGGACAGAGTAGGACTGCCCCATAGGGTTTCCGAAGCTGAAATCTTTAAAGAAGCAGGTTCCATATCAATGTGTGGAGTGAAATCTTTACAGTAGCAGACTGCCACTCCAGTGTGTGGAGTGAGGGGTAGCAACTTCTCCTCACTCATCTTTAGTCTCACATAGTTAAAGGCCATCTATTTTTAAATGTTCCATGAAAAAGTGTTATCAAATAATCACAGGATAGAAATATAAATTAAACAAATAGGAAATATGGAAAATACAATTTTAAAAGAAGAATTTATTTTATAACCATTAGCTTTAAAAATTAAAAAGAAGTTCAGTTCTTCTGAAACCATATAGTGCTCAAATCTCTAGCAGTAAAAAATAAAACACAAAAGTCCCTTAAAAGCCTGCAAGACTGACTTCCATTTCAAAACCATTTCACGTGTTTACCTCTCCTCCAACAATTTCCCTGAAGTGAGAGAAGTAATAATGTTCATAGCTAATGTAGAAAACAAACTGCAGTGCAATTCTGGAAGATAGAAAGCAGAAGAGATTGGAATAAAGGAGAAACCAGAGTAGAGAAGTTTGCACCCCAGCATTGGTACAGGAGGGGCAGTACGTAAGTGAAAAATGGTTTTCCCACTCAGCCAGGAAAATTGTAACTTAGAGACTTCAGGATCCATGGACAAGCCAGGCTCTGTAGTACGGAGTAAATGCCTAAAGTAACCTTCAAAAAAAAAACCAAACCGATTGCTGTCGAGTCAATTCCGACTCATAGCTACTTCACAGAACAGACTAGAACTGCCCCATAGGGTTTCCAAGGATGTAATCTTTATGGAAGCAGATTGCCACACCCTTCTCCCTCGGAGCAGCTGGGGGTTCAAACCACCAACCTTTCAGTTAGCAGCCTAGCGCTTAATCAGTGCACCACCAGGGCTCCTTTGATGTAACTTCAAGCTACCACAAATGGTAACAGAGGAAAGACATTCTGCTCAAAACAGCAGCAAAATCCTCTAACGTGTTCAACACCCACCTTGTCCCCTTGACTCTCACTTCTTCAGTGTACCCTCAGTGGATGTGGCCAGTCCTTTCATTTAAGAGAGGGGACTCCCCTGGGAACTGTGAGTTCCCCTCTGCTAATAAACCCCTGCCAGCTTTGAAAAGTGATCAATCTAACTAACTCTTCATTTTTAATATGAGAACTAAGAATCACCATACATTTAAAGAAACCTTACATGAACGAAAGAAGCTCCAAGATGAAAAAAGCAGCTGATTCATAAGGAAAAATAATGAAGGCTAAATACAGAAAATAATGTTAAAAAAAGGTGGGGGGCATTGCATCTACAAGGCAAATGCAGGCTGCTATGCAGAGGAAACAATCAGAAAAATGATACATAAATTTTATTGTAAAAATAAGTTTTTATATGAGGGCTGAATAGATCATGAAGAAATGAGTTATTGATCTGGAAGACCAAACCAAGGAATTTTCCCAATTTTTAAAGAGAAAGAAGAGAGAGAGAGAGAGAAAAGAAATTATGAGATAAAGTTAAAAGGTGTAGAGAATACTTTCAGGGATATGATGTTGAACTAATAAGAGTTTCAGAAGAAAGCAATGAAAAGGATGAAAATGAAGAAATAATAGATGAAAATGTCCTCCAGTTGAAGACAAGCTTGAATCTACAGAATGAAAAGGCCTAGAAAAGATAAAAAAGGTTGTAAAAAGCAATACAACTCTCCATATTTGGTGAAATTCCTGTGTTAAAGGTCAAGTAGAAAATGTGACGAATACCTGGGGGGAACGAAACAGATGCATCACTGAATGCTGCAAGATAAGGCAGAGGGACTCGAGCCTAGAATTCCACACCCGGCAGTAAGTCAGCTAAGTGTGATGGCAAAATAAAGACATGTTGGAACATGCAAGGGTTCAAAAACTATTCTACTCACCCCTTTTGAAAGAATTATTCTTTGATTCAAAATAAAAAAAGGCACACATGGATGGAGAAGAAAAGTGATATAGCAGACGTTATCAAATAAACCAGAAAAATGTTATATTTTAACTAAAGGCTGATTATAGATAGTGAATTTTTGCCACTCTTAAGATTCTTAAAGATAATACTAAACGAGAATGAAATGCCTGAGAGGTGAGGGGAGAGTGGTTGTTTAAAAAGTATGCCAAAGATTTTGCTCTGTATGAAGGGAAAGCACCTTCATAGGTAATGATAAATGTCTGATATTGATAGAAAATGTAAGTTGAAATATGCTTATTAAAAATTCAGTGGTACAAAACGACTAGGACAGAGATAACATGTAGGAAATCTTGAGCAGAAATTCCCACGGTATTATGGGTTACAGACCCTCTCCTAATAGTCTCGCAGATACTTTCAGTGGTTCTGTGAGCTCAAAACTATTTTCATAATAATAAATATCAAAACCAAAACCAAAACCAAACCCGTTGCCTTTGAGCTGATTCTGACTCATAGCAACACTACGGGACAGAGTAGAACTTCCCCATAGGGTTTCCAAGACTGTAATCTTTATGAAAACAGACTGCCACATTTTTCTCCCCAGGAGCAGCTGGTAGGTTCGAACTGCTGACCTTTCAATCAGCATCCAAGTGCTTAACCACTGCACCACTGAGGCTCCTTTTCATAATAATACTAAGACATTGTTTGCCTTATTCACCGTGTTGACATTTGCACTAGTGGTGCAAAAGCAATGGTGGGTAAAACTTCTGGTTTCTTACATAAATGGAAACACTGGCGTAGTCTACATCAAGGACCAATGTACTGTCATTATGTCATTGTATTCTTATCCCCACACACTCACGGTAAAAACAAAATGCTAGTATTACATAAGAATGTCTTTCATGAAGCTGTAAAAAAAATAATTTCATTAAGTCTCAAAAAGATATTCATCTTTTTAATCTTCTGATGCATACTGAAGTACAACGATGGCCTTAAGGAAAAGTCCTCGTGCAACTGTTTGAGTTAAAGCAGAACCAGGTGCTTTGTTCATGGAGCTCCATTTTTGTATGAAAGAATACTGACCAGCAAACTATGGTTTCAGACTTGGGTGTTGGCAGACATTTTCTCAAAAATAAACCAAGTGTAAGCCTATCACTTCAGGGAAACAACAGACAGTATTTTTTGCCAATGATAAAATTAAACATTTCAAGCAAAAATTCAAATTTTTGACAACCCGAATCCACCGCCATTGATGGACAACTTCCTAACACTTAGATCTTCTGATGAGATGGACAGAGAGGTAAATGAGTGTGATTTAGGGGTTTCCTCTGTGTGTATCCAGAATTCTTGAATTCCCTTCCTCTGCTCCACACTCAGCCTGCTCACAGAAACCTTGTGCAATTCTCCACCTCAAAGCACCTTTCTCGCTTCACCTGGATGGAAAAGCTCCCCTTGATTCCTTTTATGAATAAATTTCTACTTCTTTGTGAAACCTCCCAATCTGAGCCTATTACCAAAAAGCTTACTCAAAAGAGAAATGAAAGTCAAAAAGCAACTCACATTTCATGCAATTTAAATTCCAAAACTACTGAGACCTACATATAATCTATATATTTATGTATTTGTAAGGATTGTCAATGGCCCGAGGTAGTTTGTTTTGATGTTGATGAGTAATCTTGTTGCATGTAAGCACTGAAAGAAATCTTCATGATCATCAGCCTGCACACTCCTTTTGTTTCACAAATGGGGAAACTGAGGTCCAGAGATATCACACCATTTCCCAAGGATTACACAGTATCTTTGTTAGTATTGAAATGGTTAGGGGCTAGGTTACTGGAAGACACGTGTACTGTTGGCTAATTTGTGATGCTCTGGGGACAGATAAGCACTCTTCCATTTAAGGATAAAATGAAAGTTAAATGCATCCGAGTCACTGCTGAGGAAGGCAGTGAGTTTCTGTTCATGGTGACGGGAAATTGGGTAACAATTATGGATGATGGTTGTACAACATGATTATGTATTTGATATCATTAAATCGTATACCTGAAAAGTGTTGAATTGGCAAATGTGTTTATATATATATATATATATTTTACAACAATTTTAAAAAGAAACTGTTAAAAAAAAAAAAAAAAAAAGCCCTCCCTCCACCCATACTCCCTGCCCTTAATTCCCCTCTGGGTTCATTGAGCAAAGCTTCACTGAGCTCCTGCTGTGTGGCAGGCAGTGATCTGGGGCAGGTGATACAGAGCGGATCAAGCAAGAGAAGCCTCTGCTATTAGGGAGTTTACATTCTAGTAAGAATTTTCACTTTCTCATTTATTCTTTTGTTCAAGTAATCATATCACCGGAGCTTCCTCTCGAAGATAACAAAAATCTCATCCCAGTCTTCAAACTTTGAGGACTTTTTTTCATAGAAGGCTCTGATATCAGCCCAGGTTATCATTAAGTGCTTGGCTGCTAACCAACAGGTTGGTGGTTTGAATCTACCCAGACGCTCTATGAGAGAAAGACCTGGCAATCTGCTTCCATAAACATTACAGCCAAGAAAATCTTATGGGGCAGTTCTACTCTGTTACATGGGGTTGCTATGAGTCAGAATCAACTCAATGGCACCCAACAACAACAGAATGATATAATAGAAAATTTTATCATGTAAGGTATGTTTTTTCATATACTTGCATCATTGCTATATATAAACCTTGAAAATTAATTAAGATAGCATTCTTTCAACAGATCTTAACTGAGCATCTACTATGTGGTGCTATTGCTCTGAGAACTGGGATACAGTGATGAAAAAGGAAGACAGAACCTCTTTCACACAGAAATGCATAATGGCAGATTGAGGCAAGTGTTATGAAGGAAAAGCACAGGGCGCTGTGAGAGAATGTGTCACAGGCAATATTGCAGCACCTATGAGCACGTCACAGAGCTCCAGCTACAGAGAACATCATCGGCCGAGAGCCCCAGCGCTGAATCTATCACATCTGTGTGGAGGCCATGCTTCCCCCATGGGATCCTCCCAGCCAGTAATTGTTAGAGGCAGGAATACTAAGACAGGCCCATTCTTGGAGATGGGACTCCACCGATGGCTGTATTTGGCTTAAAGACTCCCTGATGGCCTGGCCAGGCCATCTTCGGACTGCACACAGTTTTGGATACTTCAGCTCTGCTAAAACCTGCTCAGCATCACAGCAACAGGCAAGCTTCCACAGTCTGCACATGAGGTGCCTTGGCCAAGAATTGACCCTGAGTTTCCCACATGGAAGGAGAGAGCCCTACCCCAGAACCACCACTGCCCCTAAATTAACTTTACTATATAATTAAAAAAAATTTTTTTTTTTTTTTAATAACGTTGACCTAACACAAAAATGCTGGGGAAAAAAAAAAAAAAAAAAAACACTTAAATTTTGGCTTGGATATTAGAATCTAGGTGGGCTTCTTTGGGACCTATCAGAAAAATAAGAACTAATTCCTTGTATTTCTTCATCTGGACAATAATCAGAAGACCTCAAGTTTATTCTTCTGGCCTTAGATCTGTCCTTGAAGTTAAAAATATTTTAACTAAAAATTGGTTCTCAACAGTGAAAAGAAGAAAAAAAGTTTTTAGTTTTATATGTATATTTTACATGAATGTATGTGTATGTGTACATATACACATATCTTTATATATACATACATGTGTGTACTACATACCTAGGGTTGGAAGGAGATATGTGTGATATGGATATGATATAGATATAGGTATAGCAGTACGGAAAGAAAGAGGCAAAAGAAAAGGAAAATGGAAGAAGGCACATAAAATCCCCACTGTGCATAACATGATATGGAGTCCCTGGGTGGTGCAAATGGTTAACTACTCGGCTGCTAGCCAAAAGGCTACCCAGAGGCACTTGGGAACAAAGTGATCTACTTTTGAAAAATTAGCCATTGAAAACCCTGTGGAGAACAGTTCTACTCTTACACACATAGGGTCACCATGAGTTGGAGTTAACTGGACGGTACCTGGTTATGCATCTATATAAATTACAGTATGCACGTATGTAAAGGAGGCCTGGTGGTGAAGTCGTTCAGCATTTGGCTGCTGATCAAAAGGTTGGCAGTTTGAATCCACCAGCTGCTTCTTGGAAATCCTATGGGGCAGCTCTACTCTGTCCTATAGGGTCACTAAGAGTCAGAATCGACAAGACAGCAATGGATTTTTTTTTTTTTTGGGTTCATGTATGTAAAATTATACATATGTAAAGAAATTTTACAAGAAGGAAGAAAAGAAGGAGAATAACAGAACTTCTATTCTAATAAATGATGTTGGGACAATTAATTGAGCAATTTTTATTTTATTTATTTGGTTATTTAAATTAGCCTTTTACCTGAGACCCATTACAATAAATTCCAGACAGTGTTTAGTTAAATTTAGTATTCAACTTGTCAAACAAAACAAAACAGAAGACTATGTAGATGAATCTTTAATCTGATCTTGGATTTGGGAAAACAAGCATAAAAACAATGGAGAATCTATGAAGAAAAAATGATAATTTTGATCACTTAAACATTAAAAGCTTGTAGAGACTTAGAGCGAAAGACATCGGGACGAAGCAGCATCAAAAAATCTTTCTCCCATAAGGTCTAACAAAAATGGACAAAAATAGCTAAATCCATATATTTTTAAGTAAAAAAGTTTATCACCAGCAACTTCACGAGGAAAGTGCATACACAACCTCACGTCCTACACTCCAAGAGATGAGGCTAAAGGGAAGAACAGGAGATCCTGGTGCCAGTATGCCTCAGGCAGAGCAGCACAGACGACAGAAGTTATATTGTATGGAGAGCACTCACTAATCTCCCCCCAGTTAGGAGAGAAACCCCAAAATGGGTGAATGAGAGCTTGTGAAAAGCCTTCCAGATAAGTTACTTACTGCCTCCACTATAAGAACGCGGCAGAGGTGAGAAGAACCTGGGGTCTGTCTAGTCTGGGAGAAGAGAGGAAGCGAAAGGCAGAATGACACTAACCGTGCAGAGATAACTGTCACTGGCTAAGAGTGAGTCATTCTTGTTGAGAGGACGCTGATTAGTAGGTGCCAACCAGTTGCCATGGAGTCAGTTCTGACTCATGGCGACCCCATGTATGTCAGAGTAGAACTGTGCCATAGGGTTTTCAATGGCTGATTTTCCAGAAGTAGATTTCCAGGCCTTTCTTCTGAGGCAACTCTGGGTAGACCCCAATCTCCAACGTTTGGTTAGCAGCCAAGCACATTAACCGTTTGCACCACCCAGCAGTTTCTATGAGTAGGTAAGAGGATACTGTGCTGTATCAGTGACTAGTCGGGAGGAGCTGGCAGGAATAGCTAGTAATTACAGGGTCCTGTAGAGTGGTTATGTTCTCGGGACCAAAAGCACAAGGCGAGCCAAGAAGTCAGGTGAAGTTCCACAGTGATGAGATTCTAGGTGGGCACCGCTCCTGGGTGCCCTGGCAGTGGGTCCCCTTCCTCATATGAATGAATTTATAATGAGAAGAGTCACATGCAGGCATAATAAGTAATAATTAGGAGCAAGGGGATATGTGATATGGGTATCTGTACGTTGAGGGAAGATAACGGAAGAGTTTAGGAGCTGTATGCTATGCTGTGAACAAAGCATGAGATCACAGGGGTGGATGTGGGTTATGAATAAAATGGCCTGAGTGGAGCCCAAAAGCTCGAAAACTTCTAGGACACTGCAGACATGCTGACTCTCCTGCTGGCCGTGTGACACCGTCAGCGTAAACAAGGTGTCAGCAAAGCCAAGCTTCCTCTCCTGTTCTACCTGCTGTCATTGCCGCATGAAAATGTGGAGTTCTCTTTCCCAGCCTCACTCACATCAAACAAATGCTGGCCAAACTTGCGCTAAGTCTGTTAGAAAGACAGGTGGGGTTACAAGAATCGCAAAGCTTTCCAGGAATTGTAGCTGCCTAATTACAGTGCCTGTGATGCTTGTACCAGACAACTTCACATGTACTTCGAAGTCTGAAGAAACGACAATGCTAATGTCGTCTTTTTTTATATTACTTGACCCTTTATTATAACCTTATCTTGGCTGCCTTGTCTTTGAGGAAAGTGAACATTTTAAAATTACAGACTCCTCAACAACTGTTAGAATATTGCCCAGTTTACCGGGTGTCCTAGAGAGCTGAATCAGGTACAATAAGCAGCCCGATTTTGTTAAAAGAGGCCACTAGGCTTTTGAGACTTGGTTGGGGTTATTGTGACACCTGCCTGGACATGTTCCCTGCCCTCTCTGTTTTCCTGGAGGATTTGGTCCATCCAGAAGGGATAGATAGGCTGAGTAGAAGAAGGGGCCAGCATTAAGTCATCCCCTGCAGTGTATAAGAACTTAGCAGAGCAGAAGCCAAAAGGGTAGATACATGTGATAAGATGCTGTAAAGGAGGGAAAATCTGGGAAGGGGCACAGAGAAGAACATTGAGCACTCCAAATGAAGTTTTCATGCCAGCTTTGCGCTGTGAACTATTAATGATGGGTCCAAAACCCCAAGGTACCTTTTTATTTAACCCCTAATGACTAAGAGGAATGAGACTACAAACAGGAGGTAAGAACAACCAAGACAACTGTCTCCAACAGGAGCAGAGGCTCCAGGACTCCATCATCAAGGAGGGGACTGACCTGAAACCCAAAGGCATCCATCCCCCCACAGACAGAGGTTGTATTCCTGTGGATGGGAAGTGAACGCAGTACCAAACGTTTAACCCAAGTCAAGCACAGGCTACACAAGGCCAAGCTGAGGTATTCCCAGCACCACCATGTCTTCAAAAGTCCAATCTTCAAGCTGACCTTGAAAAGTCATGCAAACAGGTCTCAGGGGATGGAAAGACAATTCAGACATAATTTATTCATACTATGTCATAACAAAAGAAGGTTTGCATAAAGTATATCAATCATGAGCAATATGAAAACAAACAGCAGGCAATAGGGCAAAAAATATTAGAGGAAAGCAAACAAATAATGAAACAGAGCATGCATAAGAAAGTTGAATAATTCCACCCAAAAGAATGAAATTCACAGAAATTGCTTTACACTATAAAAGGTAATAAGAACATGCATTAAATAAAACAAAAGTGTAAGGTTGGTAACACAAGAGAATTAAGTATAAAAGGAAATTGCAGAACTAAGAGGGGACCAAAACAACAGCATTAGTAGAGCAAATAAATAAATTGGAAGCTGCAACATAATATCAACAGAACTGAAAAATGGAATTAAAGAGGAAAGAAAGGCAGTGAATGCAAAAGATAAATTAGAGTCACTAGATAGTAGCTGACACTGGGTTTTTTTGGGTAGATAGTAGCTGTCAAAGACAGATAAAGAGGAGCAAATACAGGAATGATCAATGTCCCAGAAATAGAAAACCAAACAATGAAAAGAGAAAAAGCATTCAAAGTTATAATACTGAGAGACTTCTGGTTAAAATGGCAGGTTGAAGGCATTATCTGAAACTCATTAAAATGATATTTAAAGAGGTCAAAGGATTAGAAGGGGAGACGAAAGTGTAGCGTATATATCAATCAATTTGGAAGAGATGTAAATTTAGAGAAAGAGCGGGAACTGATAAACGCATGTGGAGGGATATATAAGAAGGAAGTCCACTGGAAGCACAGAGCCATGAAAAGGCTCAGGAACTGGAGGCATTAGGAATCCTGGAACACAGGAGCGTGGGAGTGGCTGACAACAGGAAGACTGGCTACCCCTGGAAACCCTGGTGGCGTAGTGGTTAAGTGCTACGGCTGTTAACCCAGAGGTTGGCAGTTCAAATCCACCAGGCGCTCCTTGGAAACTCTATGGGGCAGTTCTACTCTGTCCTATACGGTCACTATGAGTCGGATTTGACTCGATGGCAGCGGGTTTGGTTCGGTTAAATAACCTCTCTCTCAGATCTCTTTTCCCAACCCTCCCACATCCCAGCATGGATAGAAGGTTAATTCTCTGGTAATATTCAACCAAAAGGCCCTGGATTTGGGAGTATGAGACACAGTAGAGTAGGAAGGTAAATTCTTAGGCTGAAAATTGAGAGACTACGTAAAAGACAACATAATAAACTATGAGACTCCCCTAGCCCCATCAGTTTCCAAAATACCATTTCATACTTACAACCACAGGGCCCTTCTCTGGAAACTGCCAGAGGGAAAAAAAAAAAGAAAAGGCCCACAAATACTGACATTGGAAAAGAAATAAGCTAAAGAAAAGGCACATTGCCTGATTAGCATCTAGAGAAAAAAAGACAACGAACAGAAAGCTTCTAATCAGCAATTGAATTGCTCACCTCTTACAGGTGTACAGATAGTTAACGCACTCAGCTACCAACCAAAAGGTTGGAGGTTTGAGCACACTAAGAAGTGCATTGGAAGAAAGGTCTGGAGATTTACTTCCAAAAAATCACCCACTGAAACCCTATGGAGCACAGTTCTACTCTCACACACGTGGCATCACCATGAGTTAGAATAGACTCAACAGCAACTGGCAGGGTATGCATGTAAACGAAGACACAAGAATCACAAATTATTTGAGGCAAACCTCTCATATGAAAGAGAGATCAAAACAGAAGCAAATCAAAACAGAAACACAAATAAAAAACTTTATGTAGTAGAGACAGTGAAGAGAACAGAATAAAAAAAATTGTATCCTCAGAAAGATAAGTCATTGTATCTATGTAGTAAAAGGAGGAGCCTGTTAAAAAAATAAAAAGAACTAGAACTCTTATAAATTAAAAAATATGACAACTGAAAGGACAAAAATCCTATGGAAGAGTTAGATGATAAAGGCAACCTGGGGGGACAGCTCCAGAAAATAGAGTAAAAGACAGAGAGATGGACAACAGAAGGGGAAAATGAGCAAATTAGAAAACCAATCCAAGAAAGTCAGTATGAGAATAATGAGTTTGGTAATGAGAGGAGAGGGAACTGAACGGGAAGTCGTTATCAAAGAAATGATATCAGAAAATTCCCCAGAACAGAAAGAACTGAATGTGCAGATTGAAAAAATCCATGCAGCACCTAGTAGCAAGAGTGGGAAAAAACCAAGGCGTACTATCATGAAGTTTTAGAAAACCAAGGATAAGTTTACAGAGAGAAAAACAGTCACATACAAAGAACCAGCAATCTAAAAACCAATGGAACAATGCCTTCAAAATGCTGAGGGAAAGTCATTTTTAACTTAGAATTCCATATTTAACCCAACTACCAATCAAGTATAAACCAAAACCAAACCCACTGCCATCGAGCCTATTCTGACTCACAGCGACCCCACAAGGTTTCCAAGGCTGTAAATCTCTATGGAAGTAGCCTGCCACATCTTTCTTCCTTGGAGCCACTGGTGGTTTCAAATGGTCAACCTTTTGGTTAGCCGTCAAGTGCTTTAACCACTGTGCAACCAGGGCTCCTATCAATCAAGTACAGACAGAATAAATACATTTTAAATATGTGAGGTCTCAGAAACTTTTACCTCCCGTTTTACCCTTTCATGGGAAGCTACTCGAACTAAAACAAAGCTACTGGAAGGAAGGATGAAAGGTTAATTGCCTGTCTGAGAATTAGGTTAATTATCTGAGAAATAGTTTAGAAAACAAGGCTACTGGAAGCTAAAGCAAGGGCATAAATCAACGATATTTATGGGCGAGAGGTGGATTTGGGACGTGGTAGTCAAATCTTGATCTTCATGGCAGGAAGTGAATAGATAATACCTACAATGGATAGATCAAAAAATAGCAATACTTACTATTGAGATATATGGAGTTGAATAAGAGGAAAAAGGAGGCCAAAAATTCAAGCCTAGTTGCCTTTGGAGATCAGAGCCCAGGGAGAAGAGAGAGTCTCAGGGAAGTGCTATTTTCTATAACCGTTTTAGTATTGTTTTTACATTCTAAACTAAACACATTTCTTTGATGAAAACAAAAGGTATATTTTAAGAAACTATTGTGCCGGTTAAATAAAATTTTATCTGCAGCCCAGAAGCAGCCTATGGCTTGCCAGTTTTCAACCACTAACCTAGCAGGTGGAGCCCTGGTGGCAAAGTGATCAAGAGCTCAGGCTGCTAACCGAAAGGTCGGCAGTTCAAATCCACCAATGGCTCCTAGGAAAGTCTATGGCCCAGTTCTACTTTGTCCTATAGTGATGCTATGAGTCGGAATCGACTCAACGGCCCACAACAACAAAACTAGCAGGTTTCTTGCAAAGGAAAGTAGGCAAATGGACACAGGAACCCCCTGAGAAGTAGATCAAGACCCCAACCTGTTCCTTTTGACAGGCAGTGTGACATGAAGGTTAAAGTCATAGATGGTGGGATCAGACTACGAAGTTCCAATCCCAGCTCTGCCGCCTGTTAGCTCTGTGGCCTTGGGCAAGTTACTTAACCTATCTTTGTCCCCGTTTTCTCATTGACTGTCAGAGTTTGATGTAGAAATAAATGAGTTCATAAATGTGAAACACTTCAAATAGTACCCTGGACACGCCCAGCGTAGCCCAGTTGCTGTGCAATCGATTCTGACTCTGGTAGGGTGACCCCATGTGTGTCAGAGCAGAACTATGCTCCACAGCGTTTTCAAAGGCTGATTTTTTGAAAGTAGATCACCAGGTCCTTCTTCTGACATAACAGGCACTGTATCTATAATGGGTATTATCATTCACATTATTTCAAGGTTCGATATTCCTAAACCATTTCTGGTAGACTGAAGTGGTTTCAACAGCAGTTACCCGGCAAAGGCACCAGGAGTTTTAGTGAGAAACTCACCTGAAGGAGAGAGGAAGCCCAGGCCGATGCAGTGGCAGCAGTACCCAGGTTTTCCTGGGAAGGGCTTGCTCTGGGTACCACACCTGGTTGATGCTAGGATCCTCTCCTGGATCCAGCCCCTAGCATCTGGACATGCGTCAGGGAAAACGGTTGTATGAGAGAACTCTTAAATTGCCCTGCCTTGTAACCTGAAAAATTAGTGACCAAACAAACAGCAGTCTTGGTTTGCAACTGTGACTCCAAAAGGTAACAAAAGTGGAAATGGCAGAAGAGACTCCCATTTTACAGTATTTTTTTTTTTTTCCTTGACTCTTGTAACCAGGACTAAACCCTTGACCTAAATCAGCCTTGAGATTCATGAACTTATCAATGAAAAGGCAGAACCTGGGAGAGAAAGAGGGGAGAAAAGCATTCCCAGGATGGTGGAAGAGGGTAGGGGAAAGGCAAAGGATGCTGAATTGCTTAATTTGAACATTAAAAGGAATGTTTTTATTTGTAAAGGAAGCTGATGAAGTGGGACAAGGGATTGTATATCCCAAGCCCATATGTAATACCCACTTGTGTGCATGTGAGGGTGCGGCTGGGTGTAAAAATGGTAGCAGGAGAGGTAAAATCTGATGAAGAATCAGAAGACATAACCACTGATACAAAAGAGGATATGAAATTGAGAATTTCCTGGAATATATAAATGCTAAAACTGGCCTCACATAGAAAGCTTGAATAGACGATGGAAGCATAGAAGAAATTGAAAGATTAGTCAAGGGCCTGCACTAGGCTCAGGCAGCCTTCAAGGAATAGATAATTCCAACATTGTTTGTATCACTGCAGAGCATAATAAAACATGGGAAGTCTCACAACTCATTCTAATAAGCTAGCATAACATGGGTATCAGAACTCAGCAAAGATAGCTCACACCCATGTGCACACACAGAAAACAAGAGATCTGTTTCAGGTACAGTAATAGCAACAATAATGATGGTGGTGGTAGTGTGCCGTCAAGTTGATTCTAACTCACAGCAACCGTATAGGACGAAGCAGAAATGCCCCATAGGGCAGTTTCCTAGGCTGAAATCTTTAAGGAGCAGATTGCCAGGTCTTTTCTCCCAGGGAGCAGCTGGTGGGTTCAAACTGCCGACCTTTCGATTACCTGCCTAGCATTTAACCATTGCACTACCACACCAAAAAAAAAACACAAAACCATTGCCATCGAGTCCATTCCAACTCATAGCAACCTTACAGGACAGAGTAGAACTGCCCCATAGGGCTCCAAGGAGCGGTTGGTGGATTCAAACTGTGGACCTTTTGATTAGCAGTCGGCTCTTAATCACTGTACCACCAGAGCTCCATTGCACCACCAGGGCTCCTTAATAATAATAATAACTGCAGCTAACATTTATTGAGAGTTTCCCATGTACCACGGACTGTTGTAAATGTTATCTCATCCCAAATGCTGAGAGGCATGGTCTATTACTAAATTTCCTTCTTTATAGAAGAGAAACTGAGGCACAGAGGGATTTAACTAATTTACTCAAGGTCAGATTGCCAGTAAGGGTGGGACTGGGATGAATATGGATATAAAACCCCTCAAAAAAAAATTGGTATACTGAATTCAGCAGTATACTAAAAAAAATAACATATCATGACCACATAGGGCTTATCCCAGGAATGAAAGATTGCTCTAAAATATGAAAATTTATGGATATTACTACATGAAGACAATAACAAAAGAAAAAATACAATATAATCATCATTATTGATGGCCAAAAATCATCTTACATTCTTCAACACCTGTTCCAATATTAATTTTTAAAAAAGGAAGGAAGAAAGGGAAGAAGGAAGGAAAGAGACTTGATAAGGCTACCTACTGGGAGCACACAGCAACAGCATGCTTAACAGCAGGACATTAAAAGCATTTTCTTCAAAGTCTGTCCTCTGCCATCCCACCATTCAACATCCTTGAGATTCTGACCAATGTAATACAAGAGAAAAATTTAAGAAATCTAAATACTGGAAAGAAGGAGAAAAAAATAATCATCATTTGTAAACAATGAAATTATTTAATAGACAATTTGAAAGTAAAGGATAAATAGAAGGGAAGCCAGACAGATAGATAGGGATTAGAAGAGAGGAGCTGACTTGGATAGTTGGATTATATTAATAACATGAAACCAAGAGCTTTTCCAAAGACAAGCATCGTGCTTAATGGAGAACCCTAAGGGTGTCCACTATCACCCCATTAGTCAGCATTAGTTAACAGTGTTGTATAGTGATAGGTTGATACAATTACAGGTGAGAAGGAAATAAAAGGTATAAAAATTGGAAGAGGTGAATAAACATCATTTGCACATGATATGGTAGCATGTCTGGAAAACACAAGAGAAGCAACTGAACAACTATTACAAACAACAAATTCATAAAGTAAGGTAGCTGGTTGCAAAATAACATTTACACTCCTTGGAAACCCTGTGGGGCAGGGCAGTTCTACTCTGTCCTATAGGGTTGCTATGAGTCAGAATTGACTCAACAGCAAGGGTTTTTTTTTTTTGGGGGGGGGGGGTTATATAAAAACAACCAGCTAAAACATATAAAGGAAGGAAATACCACATTTAAAATAGTACCAACAAAACAAGATAGCTGTAAATAAACTTAACAATGACAGTGCAAGATCATATGAATAAAACTTTAAAATGATACTGAGGATAATCAAAAAAGATTTAAATGAATGAAGAAAACACACTCTGCCCTTGAATAGGAAGACAAAGCTTTATTAGGATGTTGACTCTATCCCAATTTTATCCATAAAATATGATATATTCTCCTTTCCCTCCTATTTCTCCCCCCCCTAAAAAAAAATCAGGACCTCTTGAGAATAACAGTAGGTGATAGAAAAATTTATGTGGAAAAAAAATAAGTATCCAAAAATCACCAGGAAGATTCATTAAAAGAAGAATAATGAGATGAGATAGCGCTTCCAGATTCCAAAATACTTTAGAAACTTAGATAAGTAAATAAGACAGTTGTTTATGAGGCATAAATAGATCAAAAGAATGGAATAAAAAGTTAAGAAATAATACCAAATTCACATAGGAATTTAATGTATTACAGAGGTTGATTTCAAATTACTGGGGGGAATACGTATGTATTACTCAAAAAATGGTATTGATACAATATTTTTCATAGTAGCAAAAATTTTAAAGACCAGTGCTATGATGATATGCAGAAATGGGCATATTCAAACATAAACGATTATATTAAGATTGTAGTAAGATAGCATTTTTGGAAAACTATCAAAGGTTTAAATATGCGTACCCTTTGCCCCAGAAGTTTCACTTTTATAAATCTTATTCTATAGTCACTCATATGTCCAAAGATACACACGCACACGTGTGTGTATACCTATACACAACGATGTTACCTGCCTCATTGCTAATAGATGTGTAAATTGTAAACAACTCAAATGTCATCAAAATTAATTTATAGTATATTCATACCATGGGGTATTGTGCCATCATCAAAAAACTGAGGTGGTTCAATATCGTTAACATAAACCATCGTTAACACAGAACAATTAAAATTATAGAATGTTGCTGTTTGTTGCCATCAATTTTATTTTTGACTTAGAGGAGCCCATGTGACAGAGTAGAACTCCCCCATAGGGTTTTCTAGGCTATAGTCTTTATGTTGTGGAATGACATCAAGGACATCAAACATGAAGAAAGCAAGAGGTCATTAAAAAGACAGGAAAGAAAGAAAAGATAAAAAGAGATCTCAGAAGAGACCCTAAAAATTGCTCTTGAACATAGAGTAACTAAAGCGAAAGTAAGAAATAATGAAGTAAAAGAGCTGAATGGAAGATTTCAAAGGGCAGCTTCAGAAGACAAAGTGAAGTATTATAATGAAATGTGCAAAGACCTGGAGATGGAAAACCAAAAGGGAAGAATACTCTCGGCATTTCTCAAGGTGAAAGAACTGAAGAAAAAATTCAAGCCTCAAGTTGCAATATTGAAGGATTCTACTGGGAAAGTATTAAATGATGCAGGAAGCATCAAAAGAAGATGGAAATAATACACAGAGTCACTGTACCAAAAAGAACTGGTTGGAGTTCAACCATTTCACTTTGTGGTTTAAAGTCAAGAAGGACGTGCGTCAGAGTTGTATCCTTTCATCATACTTACTCAATATGTATGCTGAGCAAATAATCAGAGAAGCTGGTCTGTATGAAGAACAGAGCATCAGAATCGGAGGAAGACTCATTAACAACCTACGATATGCAGATGATACAACCTGGCTTGGTGAAAGGGAAGAGGACTTGAAGCACTTACTGATGAAGATCAAAAACCACAGCCTTCAGTATGAATTACACCTCAACATCGAGAAAACAAAAAACCTCACAACTGGACCAACAAGCAACATCATGATAAACAGAGAAAAGATTGAAGTTGTAATGGATTCATTTTACTTGGATTCACAATCAACGCCCATGGAAGTAACAGTCAAGAAATCAAACGACGTGTTGCATTAGGCAAATCTGCAGCAAAAGATCTCTGTAAAGTATTAAAAAGCCAAGATGTCACGTGAAGGACTCAGGTGCACCTGACCCAAGCCATGATGTTTTCAATTGCCTCGTATGCCTATGAAAGCTGGACAATGAATAAGGAAGACCAAAGAAGAATTGATGCCTTTGAATTATGGCGTTGGCGGAGAATATTGAATATACCACAGACTGTCAGAAGAACGAACAAATTTATTTTGGAAGAAGTACAGCCAGAATGCTCCTTAGAAGCAAGGATGGTAAGACTTTGCCTCACATACTTTGGACATGTTATCAGGAGGGACCAGTCCCTGGAGGAAAAAAAAAAAAAAAAATTTTTACCAGTACCTAAAAAAAAATTTTTTTTTTTTTTTAGGTACTGGTAAAGTACAGGGTCATTGAAAAAGAGAAAGACCCTCAAGGCAGCAATGGGCTGAAGCATACAACGATCATGATGATGGCACAGGACCAGGCAGTGTTTCCTTCTGTTGTACACAGGGCTGCTATGAGTTGGAACCAACTCAACAGCACCTAACAACAACAACAACAACAATCTTTATGCAAACAGAGTGCCAGGTATTTCTCCTGTGGAGCCACCGGGTGGGTTTGAACCTTCAACCTTTTGGTTAGCATCTAGGTGCCTAAATAATATGTATAAAATCATTTATTCACGTAAAAAAAAAAATGAGGGAAAAACCCTCAAATACATGTACATTCATATGTGATGTAATGCCTAGAAAAACATCTGGAAGGATACCCACCAAACTGTTGAAGGTGGTCCCCATAAAAAAACCACTGTTGCTGTCAAATCAACTCTGACTCATAGTGACCCTATAGGACAGAGTAGAATTGCCCCCATAGGGTTTTCAAGGCTTTAAATCTTTATGGAAGCAGACTGCAACATCTTTTGCCTGTGGAGTGGCTCGTGGGTTCAAACCACTGACCTTTAGGTTAGCAGCTGCATGCTTTAACCACTGCACTACCAGAGCAGGAGAGAAGAAATTATAAAAGGGATATTTATCTTTTCCTCTCTAAATTTGTAGTCTTCTGTAATTAAATATGTATTTTTAGTGTTTGTAAGAACATTCCACTTACAGAAATTTATCCTGGAAAATGGATCTAAAAATCTTGAAACACTTTATGTCTGAGGATTTTTATAAAACTATGATTTTTTAATAGTGAAAAATGTGGTTAACAACCTACACGTAACCTAAATGTAAGTAAAAGATAGCAAATCCACAGCATCTAATTCTCTGCAGCCATTAATATATCTATAAAAAATTCATTAAAATTATGGACAAATGCTTATATGATATTTAAGTTAGAAAAAATATATATAATATGACCAATTACTTAAAAAGTGCCCTTTATTTGTATAGTGCTTTATAGGTATCATGAGAGAAAGCCATTATTTTGTAGCTTGCAAATGGTAGATTTCTAATCAAGCAATTCTTAAATTTATAGTTTCAAGAACATTTGAAAAAAATAGGATAAGGTGTAGCACAGATCACAGAAAATCCTAGATAATCTAAGAATGTATTTAAAATAATGAGTCCAACCTTCTATTGCTATTAAATATTTTTTCCCTTAATCAGTAGCCAAACTAATTAAGCTGAATTTTGCTTTTGATGCCCTCTCTGCTAGATCTCTAGAAAAAGGAAATTTATATATCTAAAAGGTCAACCAGAAGAGGTTGATTGAAGAATAGCTCACAGGCCAGATAATTAGTTCCTGATTAATGCGGCCTGGCTCTAACGCCATCAACACTTTTTTAAAATAAATTCCTAACTGTCCTAGATGTTTTAATGTTTAGAAAAGTTCCAATTACTATCATAAATCCTCAGTTTTCACAAATGTTGCCCTTAATGCTACAAGCAACATGCATATGACAGAAAACACAAACAGATGTTTTAACCCTTAGCTCCAGCAGAGATTTTTAATACAAAGCTTAATTACAGGGCCCTGGACGTTTCTCTTTGAGAAGTGAATCCATTTTAAATAGCCCATCTATTTAGATAAACAACCAAAGTGTTTCTTAACCACTAATAATAGGCCCCAAAAAGTGAATGGATGAATCGCTGAGCAAACCTGAGAAATGAAAACTAATGACAGGTCTTTATCAAAACAAAGCAGAAAATTGGAAGCCTAGCTTGAGCTTGTCTGATTCTGGACCTGCCTCCACTTACCCACAACTAATTACCTGAAGAATGGAAGGTAAATGTGCAATTGCCTTTTTTTTTTTTTTTAATTATATTTTTTTCAAACTACATTCTTAGAACTTAAACTAGTAGTGTTCGTTTTATCTTTGTGGTCTCACCACCAAGCATGGTGCCTAACTCTGTACTTGGCCTACAGACACTCAGCAAATTATAGAGAGGCATAAACATTGTGAAGTGATCACTCATTTGTGGTTGTTTGGATGCGTTCATCCTGAACTCATTAATCATCAGTCGGCTTGGGGATATGAAGTCCCATCCCTCGATCAAGTTCCTGAGCTTGTAGTGTTTGATTAGGGAATCCGAATGGTGATTAGGGAAACTGAGTGTTTTCATTGGCAGAGGAATTGTTTTTGTTGGGTGCTGTTGAGTCCATTTTTGACTCACAGCAACCCCATATAACTGAGCAGAACTGTCCCATAGAATTTTCTTGGCTACAATCCTTATGGAAGCAGATCACCAGGTCTTTCTCCTTCAGAACTGCTGGGTGGGTTCAAACCACCAATCTTGCTGTTAGCAGCAGAGCACATAACAGTTGTGTCACCAGGGCTCCTTCAAAGGATGAAGGCTATGAATTAGGAACTGTTCTCAGACCCAATGGCTTGGATTGAGAGGAGAGATCATGGCTCCACACTCTGCTAACAAACTCTTTATTGACAGGAAACTCTTAATAGCTGAACTCTACAAAACCCTCAAAAGACCTTTAAAGCTACCAAAATACTATGCTGGACAGGGTAAACACACAGAGATAAAAAATATAATTTGAGTAAATGGAAAGAAATGCAATTCAAAACAAGTTATCCTTTACTAACCTAGGGAATTGGCAAAGAGGATAATAGCATTGTTGAGGAAGGAATGTGGGCTCCAACACTCTCAGACACACTGTTGGTGGGAATGTTAATTAGGAAAAAGTTGCTGAATAGCAATTTGGAAATATGAACCAAACTTTTTTTTTCTTTAAGTGCATACATTTTCATCAGGACATGCTACTCATTGGAAAGTATTTTAAGAAAATAACTAAGTGGGTGAATAATTAGCTATCAGGATAATCACTGAAGTACTGACTTTAATATTTTTAAAAATGAGGAAAATCTATATGTACAATAAGAAAATGGTTAAATTATTTCAAATATTTCCATTTAGTGTAAAACTATGGGGCCATTAAAAATATTTATTGCCATGAAAAGATGTTTGTGACAAATAGTAAATTTTAAAACATTACTAAACAGCATGTAAACCACTCTCTCATCTCTATATATGTAGTATATTTGTATGTACATGCATTGAGAGAAAAAATGCGAATGTCAAAATATTAACAGTATCTCTGAGTGGTAATTTTGAGAGTTATTGCTATTTTCTAATGCTTTTACAATGAAGTATGAATTAACTCTAGCTTTCAAAGGGCCTTTTCAATATTTTTCACAGTGAGACTAAAATGCTCTCTCCCTGCTGCTGCGGAGTTGTGCGGAGGCCGACGCCCAAGCGCGTTGAAGATGCGGCTCCACCCGTAAGCCACCGCCATGGCCAAGGCAGCCATTGCTTGCTGCTGGAGGTGCGAAGGAGTTAATACACATTTGCGAGAAGTGCTGAAGACCTCCATCACCACCGTGGCCTAGCACGTGGACTTGGCGAAGCAAGCTGCCAAAGCCTCAGACAAGGCCAAACCCATCTGTCTGCTTGCATCCAGCTGTGATGAGCCTATGTAGTCAAGGTGGTCCAGGCCCTATGTGCTGAACACCAAATCAACCTGATGAAGGCTGATGACCAGGAGAAACTAGGGGAGTGTGGGCAGCCCTCTGCAAAGTTGACAAAGAGAGGTAACCCCATAAAGTGATTGGTTGCAGTTGTGTGTTTGTTAAGGACTATGGCAAAGAATCTCAGGCCAAGGATGTCACCAAAGAATACTGCAAATGCAAGAAATGAACAAATTTAAAACAAAAAAAAACTTGACTCTCAAACAAACAAAAAAAGACAAAAATAAAGGGGAAAAATTAATGTGTTAAAATGTTTTTAAATCCATAAAGGCTGATCTCAAATTTTCCACATTTGCAAGCAACAAAAGTACTCTCACTCACAAAAGAGTAATACATTTTACATGAAAAAGTTTAAAGTTCTGAATATTTTTTAAATTGGGAAATTAATAGATGCCAAATTAGGGAAATGATAGCCAGAATTTTGACCAAAGGATTAATAATTTCAGGTGTGTAAAGAGCTTTCAGAAATCAATAATAAAAATATCAGCCTCCCAATTTTTTTTAAGTGAGGGAAAAATAGAACAGGCCACTGCTAACCCACATGGTACATTTATAGAAACGTTAAAAGGTGCCCCTTGCCCTGAACATGAACAGACAACAGAAGGAAAAGAGCTAGATTCTCAGCCCCATCTACCCCTCAGCCAAGCCCCTCATCCAGTGCACACAGCTCAAAAACAACAAATGCAAGTTACCAATAAAAGTATGAGAAAATGTTGAACATTATCAATTATCAAAGCATTGCAAAGTAAAACTGCCTTTTAAATTGACAAAAGAATTATTCTTATTTACTGGTAAGATCATGTGAGAAAGACACTCTCAAAACATTGCGAAGAAAACATAAATTGTTACAATCTTTCTAGAAGTCATTTTCAAGTTATGTATCATAAAAATATTTATGCCTTTTGTTCTTACCGGTTCCTAACTAGTGCAATGGAGTTGTGCTCACCTACTAACCTAAAGGTTGGCAGTCTGAACCCACCCAGCGGCACAGTGGAAGGCAGGCCTGTTGAACTGATTGCCTAAAGATTACAGCCAAGAAAACCCTATGGAGCAATTCTACTCTGTACACATAGGGTTGCTGTGAGTCAGAACTGACTCAACAGCAACGGGTTTTTTGTTCTTACACTTCCAGAAACCTACTCTAAAGTAATAACCAGAAATGCAAAGGTATATTAAAACCCGATTGTAATAATGAAAAAGCAAAACAACCTAAAAATCAAAAATAGGAGATGGTAGATTTCACCTTTGAATGCTATGTAGCTATTCAAAAACCATGCAAAGATACTTAATGAACTGGTAAAATATCAATAATATCACATTAAGTTGAAAATGCTGAATAACATGAATGATGTTAAAAAGGGGATCATAATTTATAAACCCTTATGACACACCTGCACATACATAAAGTGTTAGCAGGGTGCTGGAATTATGAGTGACTTTCTTTCTATATACTTTTCTCTTGTTTCCAGTTTTTCTTCATGAGCATACATTATTTTCAAAATCAGAAAAAAAAAAAAATCCACCCCAAGAAATGCTTCTTAAAAAAGAAAACCCAGGCACATGCAAAACTGTATCATAAACGTTTGCAATAAAAGTCAACCTGGGCAATAGCTTTAAAAACCCTGAAGAAAGTCATTCAGAATTGCTTCAAACCAGTGATTTATGAAATAATCCATCAAATACCCAGCACAATAATAAAATAATCATAAAAGCGTTTTTTCCGTAGTCCAAGAATATTTGGTATAACGACAGCAACAACAACGAAATCTGGATAGTCCCGGAAGCGCTGAATAGCAGGTTTTCTTCTGCCTCCCACTTCTGTTTAATTCTATTCACCTGGCCAAGCATGCATAGGTCTGCTACAGTGGACAACTTGCAAGTGGTAGTTACATATGTCCTGGGTAACCACCACATAGGTATTTTGTTGTGTAGGAAAGATGGAGAGGGCAAAAAAACACATGGGTCTTCTAAATGAGGACAGAGAAGAGAAACGCCGTATCTGCTCACCCAGTTCAACTTCAGGGTACTCAAAGTGATAAATAAATCTTGTCACAAGATTTGGTGACAAATTCAAGAAGCAAGTGTGTGTTTGTGCATGGCTAAATATAACACAAACCACACCTGATAGGCTGTTGACAAAAATTGAAGATAAAACTCTGGATAAAAAAGACAAACCCTGACCCTTCCCTGTTTCCCTTCCACAGATCTCATAAGGATGCGTACCTTTATTTAGACTTTTAATGTCCAATAAGTTCAAGAATTTTGAAAATGTAAGATACAGTATTTAAGATCCGATGACTTTCTGTACAATGAGAAGAAAATAGGGAGAGATGGTGGCAGGAAGGAGTGGAAGGAGTAGCCATCAGAAATTTTACTTTTGAATATACGACCTAATGTATACCTACTAGGTGCTGTTTCACAAACTCTGTGTTGATTCCTCTAGCCAGTTTGCTTTGGTTTTGCTCACATTTGACAAAAGTTCATTTCCACTTTTTTTTTTTTTAACTTTCCCCCCTCTTTTTTTTTTTCTGACATAATTTTGGCAATTTCTATGATGCTGTGGGGCCAATTTCCAGCAGGTTCACATCATGTACTTTTTGTTCCCTGCTGTGGATACTCCTTGGATATGATGATAAGCAAACAATTTCACATTTGCAACAAAGCCTCCATTAAACACGCTTGCAGTAGGTCCAGCGATGCACTCTCCTACAGCTTCCCTCACAGCCCCAAGCCCGTGCCTGGCATGATCTATGTACTGGCTTGTAGACGCAGTTAGATGAGTCATATGCTCATCCCTCAGGGGAGAAGCAAGTCAACGTTATGGAAAAAATAAACTGTTATTAAAAAATAATACAATCTCCACCTCGCCTACAACTACTTTTCGTTTTTAAACGAAGTCATATTCCAGGCTCTGTCTCTCCTCAAGGATTGTATACAATTGCATCCAACCTGCAGACTTTCCCAAGCAACCTCAGGTGGGGTCTGAGATGGCCTGGAAGGCAGCCTTGTCTACAGAGAATTTTTTCCGAGAGAAACTGACACATTCAGTCTACCAAGTGGAATAAACTGAGTTTCTCTTGTTCTTAGTCATTCTCCAGCTTAAAATTATATAAAGGTTGGAAACTCCTACACCTACATGTCCTATTTTGAAAAATAATTGGACTTCACGAATCCAGAAAGTTAGGACGGTTGAGACACAAGCCCATCAAGTCTATGGATGGGTGAAGCCTACAGCAGGAGGTCCTATGAATACTAGCAGCTAAGTGTATAGCATGGCACACCTGTATCAGAAAAGAGAGGGGCAGGTACTTCAGCTAAGGGTCAGATCAATTCTAACTGGAAGAAGCAAGCTGGTAGGGGTTTCCCTTTTATTTAGGGTACGTGCATGTTCTTCCCTTTTGGTTTTCCATCTCCAGCTCTTTGCACATGTCATTATAATACTTTACTTTGTCTTCTCGAGAGGCCCTTTGAAATCTTCTGTTCAGTTCTTTTACTTCATCAGTTCTTCCTTTTACTTTAGCTGCTCGACGCTCAAGATCAAGTTTCAGAGTCTCCTCTGACATCCATCTTGGTCTTTTCTTTCTTTTCTGTCTTTTCAGTGACCTCTTGCTTTCTTCATGGATGATGTCCTTGATGTCATTCCACAACTCGTCTGGTCTTCGGTCACTAGTGTTCAATGTGTCAAGTCTATTCTTGAGATGGTCTCTAAATTCAGGTGGGATATACTCAAGGTCATATTTTGGCTCTCGTGGACTTGCTCTGATTTTCTTCAGTTTCAGCTTGAACTTGCATATGAGCAATTGATGGTCTCTTCCACAGGCGGCCCCTGGCCTTGTTCTGACTGATAATATTGAGCTTTTCCACCATCTCTCTCCACAGAGGTAGTCAATTTGATTTCTATGTGTTTCATCTGGCGAGGTCCGTGTGTACAGTCGCCGTTTATGTTGGTGAAAGAAGGTATTTGCAATGAAGAAGTTGCCTGGCATTTCTCAAGCTGAAAGAACTGAAGAAAAAATTCAAGCCTCGAGTTGCAATAGTGAAGGATTCCACAGGGAAAATATTAAACGACGCAGGAAGCATCAAAAGAAGATGGAATGAATACACAGAGTCATTATACCAAAAAGAATTAGTGGACATTCAACTATTTCAAGAGATGGCATATGATCAGGAACCAATGGTACTGAAGGAAGAAGTCCAAGCTGCTCTGAAGGCATTGGCGAAAAACGAGACCCCAGGAATTGATGGAATATCAATTGAGATGTTTCAACACACAGATGCAGTGCTGGACATGCTCACTTGTCTATGCCAAGAAATGGGAAGACAGCTTCCTGGTCCACTGACTGGAAGAAATCCATATTTATGCCTATTCCCAGAAAGGTGATCCAACCGAATGTGGAAATTAAAGAACAATATCATTAATACCACACACAAGCAAAATTTTGCTGAAGATCATTCAAAAATGGCTGCAGCAGTATATTGACAGGGAACTGCCAGAAGTTCAGGCCAGTTTCAGAAGAGGACGTGGAACCAGGGATATCATTGCTGATGTCAGATGGATCCTGACTGAAAGCAGAGAATACCAGAAGGATGTTTACCTGTGTTTTATTGACTATGCAAAGGCATTCAACTGTGTGGATCATAACAAATTATGGATAATACTGCGAAGAATGGGAATTCCAGAACACTTAATTGTGCTCATGAGGAACCTTTACATAGATCAAGAGGCAGCTGTTCGGACAGAAAAAGGGCATAGTGATTGGTTTAAAGTCAGGTAAGGTGTGCGTCAGGGTTGTATTCTTTCACCACACCTATTTAAGCTGTATGCTGAACAATTAATACGAGAGGCTGGACTATATGAAGAAGAATGGGGCATCAGGATTAGAGGAAGACTCACTAATAACCTGCGTTATGCAGATGACACAACCTTGCTTGCTCAAAGTGAAGAGGACTTGAAGCACTTACTAATGAAGATCAAAGACCACAGCCTTCAGTATGGATTACACCTCAACATAAAGAAAACAAAAATCCTCACAACTGGACCAATGAGCAATATCATGTTAAACAGTGAAAAGATTGAAGTTGTCAAGGATTTCATTTTACTTGGATCCACAATCAACAGCCATGGAAGCAGCAGTCAAGAAATCAAAAGACACATTGCATTGGGCAAATCTGCTGCAAAGGACCTCTTCAAAGTGTTGAAGAGCAAAGATATCACCCTGAAGACTAAGGTGTTCCTGACCCAAGCCATGGTATTTTCAATCACATCATATGCATGTGAAAGCTGGACAATGAATAAGGAAGACCAAGGAAGAATTGACACCTATGAATTGTGGTGTTGGTGAATATTGAATATACCATGGACTGCCAAAAGAATGAACAAATCTGCATTGGAAGAAGTGCGGCCAGAATGCTCCTTAAAGGCAAGGATGGCGAGACTGCGTCTTACATACTTTGGACATGTTGTCAGGAGGGATCAGTCCCTGGAGAAGGACATCATGCTTGGCAGAGTACAGGGTCAGCGGAAAAGAGGAAGACCCTCAACGAGGTGGATTGACACAGTGGCTGCAACAATAAGCTCAAGCATAACAACGATTGCAAGGATGGCTCAGGACCAGGCAGTGTGTCATTCTGTTGTGCATAGGGTCGCTATGAGTCGGAACCGACTCTATGGCACCTAACAACGACAAAAACAACAATGTGCATGTTATGTTTACATGACTCCAGGCAGAATGGCCATTTTAAAAATTAACGTTTTAAATGTCTCCTTAATTTACAGAAGCACCACAAGCTCACTTCAGCAAACTAGGAAAACAGACACAAATAAGAAACAAAAGTACCTATGATCTCTCCACACAGAGAGCAAACTACTGTTAACCTTTTAAATTTTTTGTTATACATTCTTCATTTCCTATGCCTATAAGCAGTCCAATATCATTCACCATAAACATTTTCTCATATTGAGAAATATTTGAAACAGTCAATATTTTCATATTCTGATTTATAGTGCTTGTACAGTATTTCATCATCTTCCTGGGCTGTTTTACTAAACCAATTTACTAAACCAATCTTTTCTTGCCAGGTATGTGGGGTTTTCCGACTTTTCCCTTTCAAAAATAAAGCTTTAATATCCTGGAGTATTTCCTTAAAACTGGGATTCAAATGTCAATGCGTAGGCCCATTTGGACTGGTTTTGCGAAACTACTTTCTATCTGTGCCAGTTGCCACTGAGTCCACTCCAACTCATGGTGACCCCATGTGTATCAAAGTAGAGCTGTGCTCCATAGAGTTTTCAGTGGCTGGCTTTTGGGAAGTATATCATCAAGCCTTTCTTCTGAGAGCCGTTGGGTGGCCTCAAACCTTTCCATTAGCAGCCAGGCATGTTAACCTTTTGTACCACCAAGGGACTCCTAACTGCCTTCTAGAAAGTTTATAATAATTTATAATCCTCCTAGAAATGTGTTTTACCCAAGCCCAATTTTGTTAATCTTCAGCAAGTTGATAGGAAAACATGGAACATCCCTGTTACATAATCTATATTTCTTGGATTATTAATAATGTTAAATATTTTGTCCATGTTCATCGGCCATTTGTATAGATTTATGACTTGTCTACTCAAGTCCTTTGACCATATTATATTGAGGCACTTGCCTTTTTTAAAATATGTTAGATTTACATATTTTTTAAAGTAGACACCAAGACTTCAAAGAAGCTGCTAAAAATCCATGGTCTGCAGGGGGAGGACAGATGCACTTACAGGGTCTTGTAACCAAATCAAAATTCTTCCAACCTGAGAACCGTCCAGGGGCTCCAGTCCAGTGCTGACTTCAGAGAAAATGGACCTCAGAGACTTTGAAACCCTATAACATGATAGGATACCAGAGAAGGAGCTTTTATTCCTAGCCTAAATGAAAGATTATTGTATGCCCTGAAGTGAAATAATAACCAATCAGTTGCCATCAAATCGATTCTGACTCATGGCAACCCTACGTGAAATATTACCTTACAATTGAAGTGAAACTGTAGGTGCTAGCTCTTCTTACACTGACATTATTTAATACCTTTTCTGAACAGCTATCAATGTTGTTTGACAATGGGTGTCCCTGAATTTTGTCATGTTTTCTTAAAAGGCGAAGGGAAGAAGAGGAGGAGAAAAAGGGAAGAAGAGGAAAGAGAAGACGAAGAAGGAAAAGATGAAGAAGGGAGAGGAGAGGAGGAAAACAAGAAGAGGAAGAGGAAGGAGAAAAAGAAGAGAAGGCCCTTTCACCTGTTTAAGGTTTTCAGCTTATTAAGCTTTATTAAATGTTCCATCCATCCTTACATTGCCTCACTCACTCCATGAGCCTGCCTAGAGTAGACCACTTCACAGGCTCTCAAGGTACCTGCCAGCCCTGTTTATCTGATTTTCTAGTACCCCTTTTTTAGCTACAAGCTCAGTGAGGCCGTGCAGTGTTCTCTGGTTAGACCATTGATTGCATCACCTAGTTGCCCTTTTGAATTCCATGTGACCCTCTGAATTCCTCCTGTCAGCCACAGTCTGTCTCTTTAATCATCTTAGATCCCTTTGCCTCTGCTTTTATTTTGGTAAAGGTGTACGGGGCAGCGGGTGTGGAGACAGATCCTACTGCCAGTACCCTGTACTCTCCTGTCTTGCTAATATCTCTCACTCCTGTGAGTCACCACCAGTCCAGACCCCTCGGGAGGGAGAAAATGAGACCTACAAAAAGTTAAGAGCAAGTAATTTCTCTCACAGGTCATTTTGTTCATCTTCATTTTTCAAATGAAAAATAACGAAAAGGAGATTGAGTCCTCTGATCTTATGTTAATTATCTTACTGGCAAAACAGGGAAAAGGCAAAAGCTACTTTTGTTCCCTGCTTCTTTGAAAAGTTGGATTTAAGTACAGAAAGCAGTTATTTTATGGGGCTCACTGAACTGAGAAGGAAAAACAATGATTTGGGTGAGCGTGGCCACAAAAGTTCATTTTAACTCACAGCAATGCTATCAGAATCTTAAACAGATAATTCGTATACTTATTTTCATGTTTTAAGGAGCAAATATACTTGCCTTCCCTGTGCTCAACCTCCCTACAAAAAAGAAAGCATATTTTTTCAAACTAATCAAAACTTACAGATTTTTGACGTATACTCACAACCCTAATATGGAACATAGAAGAAGGACAGGCACTTTTCTCCTCAAACCAAACGTTTGAGCTTCAAACCTTAAACTTGTTTACTCACAGGCCCTTGGCTTGTCCTAGCTCTAGGAATCTAGGCTCCCAGTTAAAAAGAGAACCAATTCCCCAAGGAGCCAACTAGCCGCGTGCCACCCAGGCCCCAGCGCCGCAGGACGTGCCTCCACTCACGCTCTGCTGAAAAAACCGCTGGAATTCAACCGTGGCTGAAGGACAGCTTCCTCCTGTTCTCCTCCTTTCCCTTCTCCATTCCTCTCTTCTCCACTTCAACCTTTCTCCCTCACCTAAACCACCTTCCCCCCCACCCCCACCCCCTCACCCTACCCGTCCCCACTCCACCTGCATCTAAATTCAGGGGGCTGAAAAAATAAGAAAGGAGCCCTGGTGGCACAGTAGTTAAGCACTCGGCTGCTAACTGAAAGGTCGGCTGTTGGAACCCACCAGGGGTTCCTCGGGAGAGAGATGTGGCAGTTGGCTTCCTTAAAGATTACAGCCTTGGAAACCCTATGGGGCAGTTCTGCTCTGTCCTACAGGATCGCTGTGAGTCTTAATCAACCCCAGGGTAACAGGTTAAAAAATAAGACCGCCTGCCCCTCAGGGTGCCAACATAAAGAGAGGCAACAAGCAAATCTTGCTTCCCTTTTCTGCTCCAGAGAGTGTCAGCATTCACACTTGTAAAGGAAGCATTTCCTTGTGTGTGAATTTGAAGTCAGATCACTTTAAAAGTGCTCCCCACAAAGTTCACTGCCGCATTCATTACAAAGTAAAATAAGGCACTTCATCCGCCACAGGCAGTGATTGCTCACTGAAAGTCCATTCAAATGCACCAACAATCTCCACAACCCCGGCTTATTTCCAACAGACATCGAAATCCCCTGAAATGTACCAGTTTTTCTAGAACTTCCCATAAAATTCTGAAAATGTGTATGGAATTCAAAATGTGCTGTTTTTATAAATAATATTATATTTTAAACCTGTTACTAACCAAAACACATCAAACTAAAAGGCTTCACTCTCTTCCCGTTATAAATGGGGGTAGGTGTGGGGGGAGAATCCCCAGAGAACTGTTTTCTTGCTTCTATCCCACTTAACCCATTATAGTCCAGTTCTTTTTACCATTTGCCATTAAAAACTTATAGCATAAAATGTAATTTCCTGGTGGTGCGAAAAAGAAACGAAGGGAAACTTCTCTAAGGACTGGAAACATGCAGGCCAGATGGACAGTAGGATGAGTCTGAATTTTGAAGGCCTAAATTTTAAGACCAATTAAACTGTCTGAGGGACTCCTAGGTGCATGTTGTTGTTACTAAGCAACTCACTAGTCCGCCTAGGCCAAAGCAAAAATTCCTATGGAGCCTGTCGCTGCTCGCTGAGGAATTTTTTCCTGGACAAGTTTGCCAAACCAATCGCTACCCAGTTTCAGCTTGGGCCTAGTTTTTATAATTGAGCGGGAGTCCCTGAATACCTCTTGAAAAGGAAGAGTGTCAGCAGCCCAAGGTGAATGCCATTGACCACGAGTGAGGACCCTAGTTAATTTAGGATAAGGTTTTCCTTATACTAAGAACTTAAAAATAAAAAATTTCCACAATTAAACTCAATTGACTCAAATTAGATAGCGCGACATCATCTGCTGTCATCATCTTAACTACAAGTATCAAAGGTGGGCTGCTAGTGGTGTCAATGATAGAAGAACGCACCAAAGTTCATGGACTAAAACAATACCTAAAATCAGATTCACATTTACCTCTATGCATACACTTGGATTCAATTTCTGGCCAACGTACCTCATGCAAAGCCACCACCCATCTGTCATTTCACTTGGAACCACAATCAATTCTGATGGGACAGCAGTCAAGAAATCATATGATGCTTGCATTGGGCAAATCTCCTGCAAAAGACCTCTTTAAAGTGTTAAAAAACAAAGATGTCACATTAAGGACTAAGGTACACTTGACCCAAGTCATGCTACCTCATGTGAATGCGAAAGCTGAACAATGGATAGGGAAGACCAAAGAAAAATTTATGCCTTTGAATTACAGCGTTGGCGAACACTGAATATACCGTGGATTACCAGAAGAACAAACAAATCTGTCTTGGAAGACCTACAGCCAGAATGTTTCTTAGAAGGGAGGATGGCAAGACTTCGTCTCAGGTATTTTGGACATGTTATCAGGGGGGACCAGTCCTTAGAGAAGGACATCATGCTTGGTAAAGGGTAAGTGAAAAAGAGGAAGGCTCTCAATGAGATGGACTGACACAGTGGCTGCAACAATGGGCTCAAGCATAGTAAGGATTGTGACAATGGTGCAGGACCCGGCTGCATTTCGTTCTGTTATGCATAGAGTCGCTATGTTGGAACTAATTCAACAGCACCTAACTATAACACAGAAGCTGTGGGTGTGTCAGTTCCCACCAAGTAGCTTGGGAGGACAAAATCAGGAAAGAAACAACAGGGAAACAGATGAAGGAAGGAAAAAAGAAAAGGAAGCAGGGAGAAAAAATGTTAGTTCAGACTAGGGAAGAAGTAAAAGAGGAGGGAAAAGTACTGTTTAACCAAATTGTTCATTTTTTAACCACAACTGGATGCCTAGTTAAACCAAAGTCATGAAGAGGAACTGAATCAATTGCCTGAATTATCTAAGATTTCTTTAAAAGGAAACTTAAGCTGTTAATAGGGAACCCCGTGTTAAGAAGGGAGAGTGTTGACATGTCGTGGGGTTGTTAACCAATGTCATACGACAATGTGTGTACTAACTGTTTGATGAGAAACTAGTTTGTTCTGTAAACCTTCATCTAAAGTTCAATAAAATAAAATTGAAAAAGAGAAAAAAAAGAGTAAATTTAAAAACCTAGCATCAAAGTAAAACCTTGCTTCTCTATAGAGTTCAAACATACACTTCTTCGGGTTGTTGGATGTTGTTTTGGTTTAAATATTTGTATGTATGTTTTACTGACCTGGCTACTTGTCTAAGTTCTCCTTTTCCCTTTGCACAGTCTAACAGACATTGCTAGATATAGCTCTTCATTGATTGCTCCAGTCCTTACTTCTAATCCTCCTTAAATCAGATGACACTAATTTGGGTGGCCTGCTCTCTGAAGTCAGTTTAAACCAGGACCTAATTACAGATCAAGAGAAAGCCTAGTAGCATTTTATTGGGACAATACTTAAAGTGACCATTAGCCCTAGAAATGAAACTGCAGCCATCATATCATCCAATCATTTTACCAGCAACCAACATCAGATTGGAACTCTTTATCTTTGATTTTGTGCTACAAAATGAAATCTAAAATCAGTGAAATCAGAGTCCCTAGAAAAATGAAGACTAGTTTTAAGTTATAACGTGAATGAAACTGTAGAGGCCTTCGAACTCCAACTCAGCTCCCTAGTGAGTAGAATCCAGTCTGAAACCTGAGCCTGACCCTTGGCTAAAGGCCTGGCAGAGGCCCACATGGGTGATATCACTCTGAATCAGGGCTTTAGCAGCTCTGGAAACATATGACCTGTCAAAAGGACCCTCTTTTTCCAGAAGGGGCAGCTCAGCAAAACAATGGAAGCAAATAACTTTAAGAGCAGGCCTAAGAACTCTTATACCCGAGTTAAAATTTTATCAGACGCTACTGGTTGCTCAGGCTGCTAACCAAAAGGCCGGCAGTTCGAATCTACCAGTCGCTCCTTGGAAACCCTATGGGGCAGTTCTACTCTGTCTTTATAGGATCACAATGAGTCGGAACCCACTCGACGGCACATAACAACAACACTTATCCAAACCCAAACCAAACCTATTGCCACCAAGTAGATTCCAACTCATGGGGACCCCATGTGTTGTTATAGACTAGAACTGCTCTACAGGGTTTTCATGGCTATAACCTTTACAGAAGCTGAGGCACTGCTGGGTGGGTTTGAACTATCAACCTTTAGATTTGTAGCCAATCATAAACCGTTTGTGCCACCCAGTGATCTGTTGCTCACCCAGAGGTAGCATAATGTAAAATAAAATTCCAGAGGTTTCATTTCATTTATAAACAAAAAAAAAACTCAAACTCACTGCAGTGGAGTCAATTCTGAATCAGAGACCCCGTAGGATAGAATAAAACTTCCCACCTGGGGTTTCCAAGAAGATGCTGGTGGATTCGAACTGCTGACCTTTTGGTTAGCAGCCAAGCTTTTAACCACTGCACCACCAGGGCTCCATCAATAAAAAACCCATTGCTGTTGAGTCGATTCCAACTCATAGCAACTCTATAGGATAGAGTAGAACTGCCCCATAGAGTTTCCAAGGAGCGCCTGGTGGATTTGAACTGCCGACCTTTAGGTTAGCAGCGGTAATACACTGGACTGGATAGGCACCTGAAAAACTGTATGTAAATTAATTTATTATGTAAAATAATGTTAAGTACACATTTGAAGGAGTATTTCCCTAATTCCTGCAATCATAAAGCATACCTAGGATGTTTGGTTAAATGCAGATTCCCCAGCCCCTCTTCTGGAAAACCTGATTCAATAGCTCTGGGGTGGAGCCCAGGGAGCTGTAGTTTTATCATGTGCTTTTTTTTTTAGGTGATATGTTTATCATCAGACAAGTTTGGGAAATAGTGATTGAAAAGATTCCTATGGAGATTCCTATTTTTAAGCATACATAATTACCTTCACCTTTTTTTTTTTTTATTAATCCAGATTATCATGTTATCTAGGTAAACTTTATCTGTATTATTAGTTTACTTCATTGAAGATGAGAAACTAATTAAAAAACATTGTTTGCGGTATCTCTCTTCCAGATACAGTAGACAAGTCAATGAGGACACCAGTTAGTAAAAATTGAACAAGGGCAAGAGGAAGACAGGAAAGACAAACAGATCTTTGATCGGGGAGGTGGGTTAAATTAAGATATTTAGGGAGGCGGGAGTGACAAAGCGAACATCTGTACTTGATTCCTCTTCTTTGGTTCCAATTCCCAGGGGGCTTCTAGTATGTGTGCATTTATTTTTCATCTCTCAATTAAGGAGCATGCATGATTTAATTCATTGTAGAGAAGAAAACCTAAGCATTAAGCTAGTGATACTCAGGGTCTGATGGTATTTGTTGTTGTGTGCGTCGAGTCAATTTCGGCTCATAGCGACCCTTATATGACAGAGTAGAACTGCCTGGTAGTGTTTCAAGGCTATAATCTTTACGGGAGCAGATCACCAGGTCTTTTCTTCCACAGATTGGCTGGTGGGTTCGAACTGCTGACCTTTTGGTTGGCAGATGGAGCATTTAACCATTGTACCACCAGGGCTCCTGATGGTATCAGCTGGTTCTTTATTTACTCACTGGGTATTACTACCTCTTGACTGCCAGGACCATTTACAAGTACAATTTTATCTGGTTTTAAATATGCAAATACCTGGGTTATTAAGTAGAAAACGATTATATTGGTTTATTTGATGGTTCAGTGGTAGAATTCTTGCCTTCCATGCAGGAGATCCAGGTTCTATTTCCAGCTAACACACCTCATGTGCAGCCACCACCTGTCTGTCAGTGGGGACTTGCATGTTGCTATGATGCTGAACAAGTTTCAGCAGAGCTTCCAGACTAAGACAGACTGAGAAGAAAGTCCTGGGATCTACTTGCAGAAATCAGCCAATGAAAACTCTATGGATCACAACAGTCTAATCCGCAACCAATCACTGAGTGACCCAGGACTGTGCAGTATTTCATTCTGTTGCGCATGGAGTCACCAGGAGTTGAGGGTCTACTTGACGTTAGATAACAACAGCTATTAGCTCTCTGTCTCTCTGATTCAGCCACATGGGACTCCTTTCTGTTAACATGCTAAGTATGCTCCCATCTCAGGGCCTTTGCACTTGTTCTTTTATCTGCTTGGAACATGATTAACTCAGATATCTGCAACATTGGATCCCTCGCTTGCTCTAAGGACTCTTCTAAAAGGTTACCTCATCAGAGAGGCCATCCTGACCACCTTATATAAAATAGCTCCCCCATTACTCTCAATCCCTTCATAGCACCTATCACCACCTAATTTATTACATATTTCTTTCTTGATTGATTTACTGTTTCCACCCACTAGCATGTAAGCTCCATGAGGGCTGAAACTGTTCTGTTCAATAGTGAATGTCAATGCCAGGATCAATGCCCAGTATTTCGTGGTGCCAAGACATATTTGTTGAATAAATGAATGGGTATTTCCAGTAGCTTGAGGTACAGAAGAAGGTATGAGGAACTCTTAACATTTATGACCTTAAAAATTATTTTATATTAGCAAATGGAAACAAACATATTCATTTATAAAACTAAAGAATAAAAACTTTAATTAAAATGTATGGTCACCCCATCACTTGAGAGGTTATCCACATGAGATATGTATATTCTGGACATTTTTTGTTTCTTTTCTAGAATGGCAGGACTGCTTGAGATAAAACACACAGAATGATTAACAGTAATTGTTCCATGCAAAATGAGGGGGAAAGGGAGCAAGGAGGGGGCTAATATTCCATGACCTGAAAAAATACACCATTGCATTCTCTTTGTAACTTTCAGGTGCTTAGCAGTTGTTTGTTGGCTTCATTAAAATTTTGTCTGTTCATTTTTTAAAGTCATGGAGAAACAAATCACCAACTTCATATGGAAGGGAAAGCCCCGGATAAGTAAAGCATTACTGAAAAAGAAGAGGAAAGTGGGAGGCCTCACTCTACCTGATTTTAGAACATATTATACAGCCACAGTAGTCAAAACAGCCTGGTACTGGTACAACAACAGGCACATAGATCAATGGAACAGAATTGAGAACCCAGATATAAATCCATCCACATATGAGCAGCTGATATTTGACAAAGGCCCAGTGTCAGTTAATTGGGGAAAAGATAGTCTTTTTAACAAATGGTGCTGGCATAACTGGATATCCATTTGCAAAAAAATGAAACAGGACCCATACCTCACACCATGCACAAAAACTAACTCCAAGTGGATCAAAGACCTAAACATAAAGACTAAAACGATAAAGATCATCGAAGAAAAAATGGGGACAACATTAGGAGCCCTAATGCAAGGCATAAACAGAATACAAAACATTACTAAAAATGACGAAGAGAAACCAGATAACTGGGAGCTCCTAAAAATCAAACACCTATGCTCATCTAAAGACTTCTTCAAAAGAGTAAAAAGACCACCTACAGATTGGGAAAAAAATTTCAGCTATGACATCTCTGACCAGCGCCTGATCTCTAAAATCTATATGATTCTGTTAAAAACTCAACCACAAGAAGACAAACAACCCAATCAAAAAGTGGGCAAAGGATATGAACACGCACTTCACTAAAGAAGATATTCAGGCAGCTAACAGACACATGAGAAAATGCTCTCGATCATTAGCCATTACAGAAACGCAAATTAAAAGTACGATGAGATTCCACCTCACTCCAACAAGGCTGGCATTAATCCAGAAAACACAAAATAATAAATGTTGGAGAGGCTGCGGAGAGATTGGAACTCTTATACACTGCTGGTGGGAATATAAAATGGTACCACCACTTTGGAAATCTATCTGGCGTTTTCTTAAAAAGTTAGAAATAGAACTACCATAAAAAAAAATCTTTTTTTCAACCCAGAAATCCCGCTCCTCAGAATATACCCTAGAGAAGTAAGAGCCTGTACACGAACAGATATATGCACACCCATGTTTATTGCAGCACTGTTTACAATAGCAAAAAGCTGGAAGCAACCAAGGTGTCCATCAATAGATGAATGGGTAAATAATTTATGGTACATTCACACAATGGAATACTATGCATCGATAAAGAACAGTGACAAATCTGTGAAATATTTCATAACATGGAGGAACCTGGAATGCATTATGCTGAGTGAAATTAGACGCAAAAGGACAAATACTGTATAAGACCACTATTATAAGTTCTTGAGAAATAGTATAAACTGAGAAAAACACATTGTTTTGTGGTTACAAGGGGGGGGAGGGAGGGAGGGTGGGAGAGGAATATTTACTGATTAGTTAGTAGATAAGAACTACTTTAGGTGAAGGGAAGGACAATACTCAATACAGGGAAGGTCAGCTCAATTGGACTGGACCAAAAGCAAAGAAGTTTCTGGGATAAACTGAATGCTTCGAAGGTCAGCAGAGCAAGGGCCGCAGTTTGGGGACTATGGCTTAAGGGGACTTCTAAGTCAATTGGCATAATAAATTCTATTATGAAAACATTCTGCATCCCACTTCGAACTGTGGCGTCTGGGGTCTTAAATGCTAACAAGCAGCCATCTAAGATGCATCAGTTGGTCTCAACCCACCTGGATCAAAGGAGAATGAAGAACACCAAGGTCACACGATAACTGTGAGCCCGAAACAGAAAGGGCCACATCAACTAGAGACTTACATCATCCTGAGACCAGAAGAACTAGATGGTGCCTGGCCACAACCGATGACTGCCCTAACGGGGAGCACAACAGAGAACTCCTGAGGGAGCAGAACAGTGGGACGCAGAACCCAAATTCTCATAAAAAGACCAGACTTAATGGTCTGACTGAGACTAGAAGAATCCCGGTGGTCATGGTCCCCAAATCTTCTGTTGGCCCAGGACAGGAACCATTCCCGAAGACTACTCATCAGACATGGAAGGGACTGGACGACGGGTTGGAGAGAGATGCTGATGAAGAGTGAGCTACTTTTATCAGGTGGACACTTGAGACTGTATTGGCATCTCCTGTCTGGAGGGGAGCTGGACGGGTAGAGAGGGTTAGAAACTGACAAAATGGTCACGAAAGGAGAGGCTGGAAGAAGGGAGCAGGCTGACTCATTAGGGGGAGAGTAAATGGGAGTATGGAGTAAGGTGTATATAAGCTTATATGTGACAGACTGACTTGATTTGTTAACTTTCACTTAAAGCACAATAAAAATTATTTAAAAAAAAAAATTTGTTCTTGTTTTATCTTCCATTAGAGTGTAAACCATTTGAGGACATGGCCCATTAGGCTATCTAAATGTGAGAAAATACTAGGTAATCCAAAATCAATTATGTTTATCTAATGAATAAAAAATGCCTATGAGTATCAATAGGCATTTTTTATTCATTAGATAAACATAATTGATCAAATATAATATTTTACATATAGATAAATTAGGTATATACCCATGGCCGTCAAGTAGATTCCAACTCATAGAGACCCTAGAGGACAGTGTAGAACTGCCCCATAGGGTTTCCAAGGAGCGCCTGGTAGATTCAAACTGCCGACCTTTTGGTTAGCAGCCGTAGCTCTTAACCACTACGCCACCAGGGTTTCCAAGTAGGCATATATTGAACATAAAGTGTGTGTATATACACACATATATACACATAGACACAGCACTCTGGATATATTTTACATCTTTAGGCAGTAAAATACGGGTTTCTTAATCTATCATTGCCTTGTTAGAATTAATACGCTTGTTGACAGAGATTGAAAATCTTCATAAAATTTAAGATGAGGGAGCAGAGAATTTTTAAATATGTACAAAGACAATATGTCCTAGAAAAACTTTGTTTTAATTACTGATAGCATCAACACTGCAGAACATAAAAACAGAAAGATTTAATCTGAAAAGTCCACAACAGCAAAAAAAATAAATAAATAAAGATGATGCTACTTCAGTCCAGACTTGCTAAACTGGAAATATCTTTGCATGTTATCCAAAAGATTACCTAAACCATAATGGGTTTCTGGAAAAATATTTATTCTTTTAGGTTATTTCCAGAAAATACAGGCAGTCCTCCTGGGGTGGATTTAGCATGAAGCTGATAAAACTCAGACTGCAGGGCCCATCATTTGGTCAGGGGAGAAAGTTCCAGCATTGTACTCAGATGCTTTTTTTCTTAGACCTACTACCTGCACCCCACCCAACACACACACAATTGCATAAGCTTTAGGGCCCAAAAACCCACCCCTACAAGTCATCCACTAGAATTTTTTTTTTTTTACTACCTGCACCCCACCCAACACACACACAATTGCATAAGCTTTAGGGCCCAAAAACCCACCCCTACAAGTCATCCACTAGAATGTTAAGTTAAGAAAACTAGGCTAGAATTCACAAAAATGATCCAAAAGTTATTTGTTGACTTCCAGCACTTCTCAACAGTCCAGGCAAATAGGCAATAGTACTTCCCTTTGCGGTATTGTTACTATTACTTATCCCAGGACACAAAATTGAATCTAGGAAACCATGGCTAGATAAAGGCTCCTTTCATTAAGTCTATGAACCCAGAGAGTTATTACCCATAAAAATTAGGTAAGGCACCATAGTGAAACCAGATTGGTATGCTCAGATTTTATTTTCAAGAGTAAATAAATTGCCCTTATTGGTGCAGAGTATAACTTGTTAAAAACCAATCTGTTTTTGGTCTGAATTCGCTTCAGTCACGTTGAATCATAATAACACTAGGAAGTCAAAGCAAATGTGAATTGCGTGGTTAATTATGGAATTTACAATAAGTCTTGTCGGACATTCACTAGATTTGCAACCATTTTTTGACAAGAAGTAAAAATAAAACAAAGCATACACACACAAAAAAAACCTGCTGTAATCTCTGCTTTTGGCTACTTCAATTTTCAGACTCAGGTAATATTTTCTTAAAGGCTACAGAGAAAACCGGAGGAAAGGAGAGAGGGCTATTCTCACACAACCATCCCTCCCGGTTCTCCCCCACCCCTGCCCCTTTTCCGTGTTTTTAATACTAGTTCTTCCTCTCCAGTGTGTAGGACGCGTTAACTTTGCATTGGTGGGGAACATGGTAGTTGTAATTAGTTTTGGGTTTTGTTTTGTTGCTGTTTTGTGCCGAGGTTCCTAGATTCGCCTACCTCACCAGCGGGTTTACTTTGAAGATAGTTTTCCCTTCCAGCCATGGACAGGTCCCTGGGCTTTCCCACTCCCTCCCGCAAGGTCCCTTCATTTTGAGTGGTCTCGGGTACTTCCGCAGGAAAGGCGCCGGCGGCCCGTGGCCTCTCGGCACCTGGCCCTTGTCTTGGCGGAGATACCTTTGGGAAGGTCTCCTTGGGGTGGCCACAACACCGGGGTAAAGTTGCCAGGGAAAGCAAAAAGGCGGCCCCTACGCACTTCCAATAGGACGCAGCCAGTTCTCAGCTCCGGACGCGCCCAAGAGAAGGGGGAAGGGAGCGTCGCCACCGAATCCCAAGAAAGGCCGCGGGGCCCACCTCCGGCTCCCTCGGGCTCCCGCCCTCGGCCCCACCTCCCCCTTCTCGCACAAAGCCGGCCCGAGGGCGGGGGCCAGGTCCGCTGGGAGGTCGCCTGGACTCGACCGGACCCCGGCCACACGACCCGGCCCGGCCTGAAGGCCTCGCAGGCCGCCGCTCCCCGGCGAGCCTGGGGTTCCCGTCGGGGCTGGAAAGACGTGCTTCCCCGCAAGCCTTTCGAGGCGCGGGAACCCGACCCAGCCGTCTGGGCCCCCGCCTTTCCGCCTGAGCCTCCCTAGGAGGCCCGGCGCGACCCGCGCCATCCCGCCAGCCACGCCTGAGGTGGTGGCTCCAGTGTGTCCCGCGGAGGGACAGTGGTCTGGGGGGTCGAGGGGCAACTGCAGGCTCCGTCGGAGCTCGGGGTCAATTTACAAGTTTCAGGCACTCCTTTGCGCCCCGGGGAGGCGCAAACTCGGGGCCTAAAATCAGTTGCCCCCATTTCCGAAAGGCCCAGGCCCTGGGCACCTGCGTAAGACCGCCAGATAATGCAGGGGCGGGGAGAAGGGCGCCGGGCGCGGGCTGGGCGATGGACTGTGCCCCGCTGCCCCCCGCGGCCCTGGTCTCCCCTCGCCTCCCGTCGCGGGCAGCCGCGTACACGCACACCCTCCGGCTCAAGTGCGGGAAGATGGCCGTTTCTGCTTCGGTATAAAAGCTCTTTGTTGAGCTCACACAAAAGCAGCCAAGACCCGCTTTTCCAACGGCCCTTTTGGACAAATCGAAGAAAGTCAGGTGAACTTCCAAATGACCATAGAAGCCTGAAGCAGAGGGTGCAACTAAGGGACAGGAGGGGGAATAACAGGCCTCCCACTCTCATCTCCCCAGACTTCTGTCAACATCCAAGTATTTGTACAGGGAGGTAAGGGAAGGAGGAAAGAGGAAAAAAACTACTTTTACTATCAAGGCCCAAAGGAGCGGGGGGGGGGGGGGGATTAAACATTCACATTCTTGCAGGGTTTCTCTCCTTGATTAGAGTAGAAACATAATCCGGAAAAGTCTGTGTACACCAAAAAGAAAAAAAGAAAGGGGGAAAAAATACCATCAATAACAACTTAAAAACAAAAAAAAACAAACCAGTTGCCATCAGCCCAAAGTGGTAGTAGCAGCAGCCGGCGCGTGTGATCCACTTACTTGTCCGACTCTTGTGACATGTTTGATCCAATGAACTCGCTCCCCTTTTCCTGGAGCCTCAGCCTCTGGTGAAACTGGACTTTCAAGTCTGTGCAGGTGAAGGTGTGTGAGAGCGCCCGAGATGGCAGAACAAGAGCTACAGGTAATTCTGCTTTTCCGTCCCCCCTCACCACTCTCGCTCGCTCGCCCGCTCGCGCCCTCACCTAGCCGGAAAGGTGGGATAAGGGGGGGGGCCCTCACATGGGGCCCGAGCTTGGAGGCGGCCGGGCGGCGCGGAGTCCTCTCGGATCGTGGCAATGGGCAGACACAGAGCAGAAAGTGGCGGACTTGGGCGGCCACAGGTAACTTTCTCGCAAGGAGCTGAATTCTTTCACTACAGGGTACAAGCCTGAGGGACGAGCTGCGCGATGATTGGCTGCGGGGCTCCCTCAGGTGAGCTGCCATTGGCAGAGGCGCGCTCAGGTAAGGCCCTTCTCCAAGTGCAGGTAACTCACTCACAAGTTTACCTGAGTGGAGTGGCGGCACGCTTGCAGTTCTGCGGCAGCCTGTGGAAGCCGAGGGTCAGTGCCTTGAGGAGACTTTAAGCCACGTTTCCCTTCTTCCCCGAGGCCGGGGTGTGGGAGCGGGGAGGCTGGAGGGAGAGAAGGAAAGAAAAAGGGGACACCTGCAAACAGTAGGGATTGTGGGTCGAACGGAAGGACGAATGAGGGCTGAACTGAGGTATCCCAAGCCAACCGGAATCAAAGGCGCAACACAACCACGAGGCATTTCATACCCAAATTAAGAGGACTGTTTGACAATGGCAGAAGAGTACGCGGGACTAAAGTTACTTTGTGCCCAGAAGGGAAAAAGAACACGAAGATTACCGTCTCTGTTGAGTAATTACATTTTTAACATTCTTATCCACAGCAAACACTTTCCTGTCCCGATGTGTAAAAGATACCAGGTATATTATAGATTTTCAAATAGATGAGCATCCTTTCGTAAACTGGGCTGGTGAGTAGTGGCGTGGTTTTGATGGGGGAAGAGGCTTGGTTGAGTAGATACTAAAATAACCCACGCGCGACTCTACCTTCTCCCCTCTGCAGTCTGGGATTCCAGAGCTGCAAGTCACCACTGAATCCGTTCCGTAAACCTGTTGTCATTTGACGTTTCCAGGCAGGCATCAACATTTACATTGTAATTCAATAGAAGCAGCAACTACAAAGGTGCTTATCCTTCCAGCTTAATATGGTTGCTACAGAAACAATTCAGGAGGGAACTGACTGTTTTGTGGTTGTTTCCCTTGGTTGGGAACAACACGAATTAGTGAAGGTGTAGTTTATAAGGCTGCTACCAAAGAGTGAAGTATTTGTGGAAGTTGTGACAGGAATCTAGCCCACACATATGGATTATGGAATTAAATAAGGAAGGAGTTATGATTGAACTGGGTCCCCCCAAAATATGTGCTGTAAATCCTAACTTCTGTATCTGTGGTTATAATCCCATTTGGGGATGGATTGTCATTTTATTAATGAGACAGGGTTTGTGTAGGGTGTATCTTGAGTCAATCTGTTTTGAGATATAAAAGAGATTAAAGGAAAGCTAGGGAGGAGAGATGGAGGAAGAATGAAACCAGGGCACATGAAGGTCCCCCAGGACGAAGCTCAGAAAAGACAAGGACCTTCCTTTAGAGCCAACAGAGAGAGAAAGCCTTCCCCCTAAAGCCAGCACCCTTAATTTGGACTTCTGGCCTTCTAAACTGTGAGAAAATAAATTTCTGTTTGTTTAAAGTCAACCACTCGTGGTACTCCTGTTACAGCAGTACAAGATAGCTAAGACAGAAGGCATAGAAGGTTCACCATATTTTATTTCAAGCTAATGGTGAAGCTGTCTAAATTGATATAACTTCTATTTTAATCTTCATGAATTAGATAGTTCCTGAAAATTACATGAGGCTTAAGGTTTGGTCGTTCCATGTTTTCACTCTCAGCAAATGAATTGCAAAATAGAAACACCACCCAGATAATATATTTTAAGATAATCTAGTACCCACCTCTCCCCTAACTTCCCAACCTCCTTTCTAGAGGCAACTAAATTCCATGTTTGGTTTCTTTTGTCATATACTTTCTTAGCTCTAAATAATTTATACTGCTATCTCTTTATTTATCAATTTTAGGTGTTGCGTTTGGCTGCCTGTTGCCTTAGATAAGGTTTTAGCTCTTTCATATACCAACCAGCTTCCTTTTCCCCCATTCTTGAAACATAGAAGAAATTCCGCGGTTTAGAAGTGGTCAGTAGGCAGTTGACTGGGTAATCAGCAGCCACAACAGAGCCAATTGGAGTACTATGGTTGTTTCCATTCTCTAAAAACCTTTTATCTGTTTACTTAGTTTACTATGCACCTATCTTGAAATTTTTCTACAATTGATCTATCAAATGACTATCACATTAATTTTCCAAATAATCAATCAATTTCATTTTTTTTTTTTCCTTCTGGAACCATCCTCCAAAAGTCTGCTGTCCTTCTGTTCCTCTGGAGATGAGTTGCTCTCTGAAATTCCTACAGTTGTTATCGTGGAATGCCACTTCATCTCTAGGGTGAGAACCCCCATTTCTGTGTTCCATATTTCTTTCTTGATTTACTAAGTCATTTTCCACAGCACTTGCTCCAGTAACAGCCCCAGTAAAGGTTGGTGAGGGTAAAACTCTGAGTCCTTACATACTTGAAATGTCTTTATTTGACCCTCATTTTTTATTGAGAGTCAAACCAAGTGTAGAATTCTACCTTGAAATTTTTCATAATTTCATAGAAATTGCTCTTTTATTTTCCAGATTTTAGCGTTGCTGTTGAGAATCTCAATGCCATCCTGATACTTATTCCTTTGCAACCTGGAATTTTTCTCTCTGAAAACTCGTAGAATTGTCTTTTTATCTCTAGTATTAATTCTGAAATTTCATAATTATGTGCATTGGTTTAGATCATCTTTTATTCAACCTTTGCTCAATGGACCCTTTAATCTGGAGGCTTGTGTCTAATTCAGGGAAATTTTCTTGAAATATTTCTTAATAATTGCCTCTCCTTTTGGGGAAGCCATGAGGCATTGGCAGTTTTGTGGTAGAATTCTTGCCTTTCATGCAGGAGACCAGGGTTTGATTCCCGACCAAAGCACCTCATGCTGGAGCCATCACCCACTTGTTAGTGGTGGATTGGGTGTTGCTATGATGCTGAACAGGTTTCCCCAGAGCTTCCAGACTAAAGCAGACTAACAAGAAAGGCCTGGTGATCTAATTCCAAAAATCAGCCAGTGAAAACCCTATGGATCACAGTGGTCCAGTCTGCAATTGATCGTGGGAATGGCACAAGACCAAGTAGCGTTTCGCTGAGTCATAGATGGGGTTGCCATGAGTAGGGAGCTGACTCAAAGGTGGCTAACACTAACTACAATTCTAACAGAGTAGTTAAGAACATAAAAGCTCTGGAGCCAGATTGCCTGAGTTCAAATCCTGCCTTTACCATGTGACGTTGGACAAGTCACTTAATCTTGCTGTGCCTTAGTTTTCTCATCTATAAAATGGGTATAATAATAGTAATTATCTCACTAATATATTTCAACCTCTTAGAACAGTGCCAGACATGTCATAAGCCCTTAATTATTGTTCAGTTTTATTTTTTCTAAAATTCCTATCAGTTGCATGTTGGGTATCCTAAATTACCTTTTCTGATCTGTTCTTTCCTCTTGAATATCTCTTCATCTTTTGTATTATTTGGGGGAATATCTCCTTACTTTACTTTCTACTGAAGTTTTTATTTCAGCTATTCTTAGAGCTCTTTCCATCTTTTCTTGTTTTGAATAGAACTCTATGATTATGTCATGTTTGTAATAATTTCTTCTATCTGTTGAGAGTATTTACTATAGAATTTCCTCCTACTTCTTGCCTTGTCGCTACTTTCTCTGGCTTCCTTTTCCTCCATGTGTTCGTTTTATTCTCATGATGTTGGAGGCTTTCCTCAAATGTCTGTAGCCCTTTTACTCTTCAGTTCATACCTAAGTGTGAGAAAATAAAAACCTTACTGGAAGCTCTGTGTATGGACATCAGGGGAGTGTGCTTGCTTACTCTTGGGCTTGCCATGTGGTGATCAGATGAAGGCTTGTCTTTTCATGGGAGGAGCTCCTAAATGTCAGAAACTGGAGGTCTTTTCTTTTGAGCTCTTCAGTGTCTCAAGAGAAATAGCCTCTAGTCCAGGAGAAGTTCGAAGGGGAGTCATTGTTTAGTATACAGTCTTCTACTTTCCTTTCTTTCTTGTTGGTGCCTTACTCCTGTACTTCTTTGTGCCTGGTGTTCCTGAGTCTCAAGCCTCTCTCCTGTTCTCCTGCTGGAGGTCCAATCACCTGACTGCATAGAGTAGGGTGGGGGACCAGAGACTCTTAACAACTCCAAATGCCAACTTTCACATAGCACCCTGCTTTCAGCCCCTCACCGCTCTTATGCCCTTCTTGTCCTAGAGACTCTCAGCTTCTCCCTTGGCTATCTGTGAGGCCCAGGCCACTCTGGGGTTTTGTAGGGCAAATGGACTTCTGACCTGGCCTCTGTGACCACATTAGAGCATGTCTTCCTGATGTTCTGTTAAATCTGTTTCCATTCTTCCATCCACTCCATCTTTCAGAATTGTGTTGAAATACAGTAAAACCTACAAAAACTGGAACCTGTATAAGGCAGAAGCTGTCAGAGAAGGAATACTCAAATATTTTCCACAAAAATGAGCAATAAAAAAATGATAATATTGCGCTCCATCAAAGATGGAAAACTTGCAAGACCTGGAAAAACAACCTGTGTACTTTTACTATGATTTTAGTGGAGTTTTAAGAATGAAGATAAATAAGTATAATCAATCTGTCAGCTTTAATCTAAAGTCCATTTTCAAAATTTTCCAAAAGCTTTTGCCAACCAGTCCCAAATTTGTCTGCATAAACGAAACTTACATTTGTGGCTAAACCTTTTCTTTTATTGGTCTATGATGGTGAAAACTGCTTTCTTCCTCTCCAATACTTAACAAAACATCTTTGATTAGATACCTCGGTGTTCCCTCGATTGGCTAACTACTGCTGTGTTGTTTGGTTAGATTAATGAAGGAGAAGGTTTACATAAACCATTTTAAATTGTCAACCATGAAATTACCTCCATTACCCAATCATTTGGATTCTTTTAGCAGAAGAGTTGTAAATTAATGTGATAGCTTCTGCCACATCCGTCATGAGAATATACTTTTCTCTCTCCAAACATATTTTTCCACAAACACCTAAGAACAGCAGTGGTTTTCAAAGTATGTCCTTGAACCATCAGCATAAGATCACTTGGGAACTTGTTAGAAATACACATTTATGACCTAACCCCGGACCTACTAAATGAGAAACTCAGGAAGGAAGGGCAGCAATCTGTGTTTCTAACAAGCCTTCTGAGTGGTTCTGATGCACACTGTACAATACGGTATTCTAAAAAGAAGAACTAGCATTTCCTTAGCCATTGAATGTCATCATCCCAAATCATTCCGAACTTGGAGTTTCCCAACAACTTTCATCAACCATACGGTAGTTAACAAATTGTTACCTGCGTGGATTATTCCATTCTCAACCTAGTGGTTGTTTGTTTATTTGATGTCTGGCCACAGTCCTTGATTGGAACAGGTAGTACATCAAAAGAAAATGAACATTGAATCTGTGAAGATACTTGTTATGGAGTTTTAGCACAATCTAGCATTTGCTGGTCATTTGAGGGGGCAGCAACAAAATAAATTTTCACGCGAGAGCTCGTGGCAAGACATTCCAATACCCAAAAGCTTTGGGAATACTGTTTTTAGAATAAATTATTTATTTTATTTATGAGGTTAAAGTTTTAGTTAAATATATTGTTTATTTCTACTATCATTTTAATAGTGGTCTTTGGCATCTATTGTAATAGCTAATTCTATTTTTCTAAGTAAAGAAAAAATTAGTACTTGATGCTGTTTTCATTTTATTACAGTGAATGTTTTATAGTGAGACTTGGGGAAAAGGATGCCACTTCTGTGACATCTAGGCAGGAAAATCAAGTTCTAAAGGGCTGTAATCTAGTCAAACAAGTCTGCCTGCTGCTTGTTCTCCCACTACCTGTTACCATATACAGGGCTACTATAGCAGATCTGTCACTAAATCCACTGTGGAGCCAGTGACAGGTGGTAACTTCGAGGTTGTTTCGCTCTATGAAAACACTAATTTGTTCAGTTAGCTATTATCCACAAGAAGGAAACTGGGAAAGAATGAAATGTACCTGGATACCTGAATTTGAAATCAACATAGGGATTTATAACTTAACTGAGCATTAAATCACAGTTCCCTTGAAGTTTAGGGCCTCTTCTGTTTTTCATAGTTTTTGATTTCATGAAGGATCTTGAGCTAACCATGTGGAATAAGCTAGCAGCCAGCTGAGGTTTGCATATTTACTTCAGGATAGGTAATGTTTCTGTTGTTTGAGCTGGTAATCCTTCAATAGAAAGCATGATTCTGTTAAAACATGGTGCATTGAAAGCATGTTTTCATCATTACTCCCTTCTGAGACCCCATCGGAAGAAGAGTAAGAGAGGAGACAGAAGATTAAAGGTGATAACAAAATTGGGAAATTGAAGGAGTAGGAGCTGATTTAGCAGAGTTGAGAAAGATGGACCTAAGCATCTGTAGACACCAAGGATCAAGCCTGGTTAATCTGTAGAACCTCCATAGGGCTTAAAAAAAAAAAAATTTTTTTTTTAAATTTCCAGTTACTGTGGAAGGTGGGAGGGACTGATAGGGCTGAAACCAGAGGATTGATTTGAAATCTTGATTCAAAGTTATTAGACCCCTGGGTTCCTACGTCCGCCCAGCACAATCAAGTTCCTTTCCTCTTCCATGTGGGCGGGAGACTAAGTGTGTTCTGGTCAGATTGTACCAGGAGGACTTCAGGTTTCAGGATATCAGGCAAACCAGCAAGAGTGAGAGGAGTGAGACATTGGACCTATAATAGGGTAAGTAAGTGAAAGGCCATATACTAATCCCTGAGATACTGTCTTCTAGCTTCCTCCACCCAGTTTAGTAAGCCAGGAGTCAAGTTCATACCATCACTACCTTGCCTCCTTGGAAACCCTGGTGGCGTAGTGGTTAAGTGCTGCAGCTCTCAAGCAGAAGGTTGGCAGTTTGGCTCCACCAGGGGCTCCTGTGGGAAACTCTATAGGGCAGTTCTACACTGTCCTATAGGGTCACTATGAGTTGGAATCCACTCAATGGCAATGGGTTTTGGATTTTTTTTTTTACCTTGCCTCCCTCCTTTAAGACAGGAGATCAGAGGAAATTTTTTTTTTTAATAAATTATAAAGTTCTAGAGAAAATATCTACAGATACTAACATTTGAGTGTTCCCAATCAAAATAAAAAAAGATAGGAAGGAGAAATAAAAGAAGTTCTCTACCATATCTCCTTTTAACAAAGCCCTTTGGTCTACATAAGTCACTCTCCCATACAGAGCTTCTAATAAGCTTTTTTATGCCAAACCAAAAAAAAAAAAAAAAAAAGCCAAACCCACTGCCGTTGAGCCAGTTCTGACTCATAGCAACCCTTTAGGACAGAATAGAACTGTTCCAGAAGCCACATTCTTAGATATAAATATGAGGTCAAGGATCACCAGACAGTTGAGAAAACCCTTCAAAATGAAGTACCAAGACCAGAACAAACAACTAACTAAAGGGGCAAATTTGAGGAAAACAGATCATACAGATATTGGATAACGTTTCTATAATCAATATTTGAGAAGATATTGTATCCATGAAACAAGAACAGGATACTATTTAAAAGCAACAATAATAATTAGAATCAAAAGAGTTTCTAGACAGTAAAAACATAAAAGCTGAAGTAGAACCTTTAGTGGAATATTTGAAGATAGAATCCAGGTAATCTCCCAAAAAGTGGGGGAAAAAACGGCAAAATGGACAATAAAAGAGATAAGAAAATTGTAGAATTAATCAAGGAGGTGTTAGATGTGACCAACAGGTGAGCCAACAGAAGAGATAGAAGAAATCTAAGAATGATGGCTTTGTAGCAAGCTTAGAGAGTTACTGCTCTGTTTTTCAAGACAGTGGTCGCTGGGAGGAAAATCCACCTACCAAATTTAACATTATAAAAAATTGTATTGAGAGGTTCTTTGAGGATATGGAAAGTATTAGCAACAAGTCCAGAGAAAATTTAAGCAAAAACAACAACAACAAAAACCCACGCATGTAGTAGCTCTGGGAGAAAAATAATTGTACAAGAATGAAAATAAAATATGTTATGTCGTATGTTAATATCATAATAATGATCATAATAATGGAATTACTGGGTAACAATTTACTAAAGATGGGGATAAAACTCAATTGGGAAGGTGAATGCAGGAGAGGTACTGATGTGGGGGTGAGAAGGAAGTAGAGGGTTGTAAGAAAATTTTTATCTACCGTAACAGACAGTCACAGAGGAAGAATACTTTAGATGAGATCTTGAAGGAAATAACACATATTGAGTGGATGGCAAGAGTGACACAGTGTTTGTGGGGTATTAATACCACCCTCTTCACTTTCATCCTTACATGAAAATGTGCTTTTGCTCTTCATGTATCTCATTGATCATCAAAGCATCTCTCCCTATTTTGGGAAGTATTATAATTACTTTGATAGTCTAAATGTAAATAAACTGAGAAGAGACGACATTTACCCAAGGGAAAATACCAAAATGAGAACCCAGAGACCATGGCTGGGGCTACTGTGGAATAGAATGTTCTCTTTCAGGTTTTTAATGAGGCGTGCTCATTGTGATGCCTCAATATACTCTTGAGAATGTCTCAACCTGGAAAAACATATTCCAATAAATTTAATATCATGAGACCATCCCTTCCCTTTTTGGAAGCCTTCAGCCATTCCTCAGTACATAGGGAAACTTAATCTACCAATTGGATCTTCCACAATCTAACTCCATTTGTCTGAATCTATCACTACTGGTCTTCCACCTAAGGAGATCTGTGTTGGGTGTGGCCTGTTGTGTGGTCCTCAGGGGAACTATTCTTGTCCAAGGCTTGGAGCTCCCAAATCACAAACATTGTCCCTCATGTACCCTTTCCCAGAAGGATATTGGAAGGTGTACTCCATGAAAACATGGGAAGACACCAAGAAAAGGATAGTCTTAAGCAGAACCATAACCGTGAATAAAAATTAGAAGGTGGATCAAAATTGTCAGAAAGGATATTTGGAGGGACCATAATACTTAAGTGGACCAAAAGGAGACATTAACTAGGCCACAGATCTAGATCTCAAACCAAGGGGATATGATTGAGTGAAAGCCCATAAAAGTAAAGTGAGATTTGGACAGTAAAACATCAGCATTTGATGAAGAGGATGGTTTGCTTTTAGGATCCACCCTAGACTCTGTATAGTCCCCTCTCTCCCTTGCATAAAGTGGAGCCAAGCCCTCATAGGTGGTTTCGACAGAGATCCCTGACCTTTTCCAGGATACTGTTGAGATAACTGGTAGGCCTCTGTGACATATTCTGGTCCATGACTTTTTTAGTACACCAGGATTTGGAGACAACTAGAGGGTAGTACATTTTTCACTGTACTTTTTGATCTCCAGTTTCAGAACTGCAAGCTGAGTTGTATGTGGAGGGGTGGTGGGGAAGAGAGGGAACCAGACATTTTATGGAGAGAGCTTCTGAGGTCATGACTGATCCCCAAGTAGTAGAGTTCCAAGGTTGAGAAAGTGCAAATTTGCCAGGAATAGAGCCCTGGAATGTTGCCTGATGCAGATGTCCTCCGTGATTCTTAGGGTCTGTTGGCATAAATCATCAGAGTGTCTTGAAAATTTCTCTGAGTGGTCTGTAGCTCCTTCCATCTCCTGCTGGGATGTTAGATGTTGGAGACACCCTAAGGCCTTGCTACTCAAAGTGTAGCTAGAGACCAGTAATATTGGAATAACCTAGGAGATTGTTAGAAATGCAGAATCTTGAGCACCAACCACCCAGACCTCCTGAATTAAATCTGCATTTTAACAAGATTTGTATGTGCATTAAAATTTGATAAGCTCTTGTCTGAGGGCTTAGCCATAACTTACCCTGAGGGTTCAGGGCAAAGCAGTGTAATGAACTGTTACAGGTGACCAGTAGACCAGGTGTGTGGTCATAGGGTATATGATAGTACAGATTCCTCTTCAAAAATCAGTTGGGATTATCAGTAGTTGAAACTAATAAGGTGAACTTTAGAATGAGCTATAAGGCTGTCACTACCTAAACCCATTTTGTAAAGCTTAGCATCACTAAAAGTAGAACATCCAGACACTGTGGGCCTCCTGATGTATTGTACTCCTATGGCACCACCTTTGAGGTATTGCCTAAAAAGTGAAGCTGAATCTAATCAAGCCTCAGAGCTAACATCTATTACAGGAAGTACAGGGGATAAGAAACAAGTCAAGTGATCTTCCAAGGAGCCAAACAGATGAATCTAGAATGTGGGAAAGCCTATGGGAAAACTGATTTAGCTACTGCAACAAGTTAGTGGGGGTGGGGGTGGGGGTGTGGGTGAGGGCGGGGGTGGGGGTGGGGTCGGGGTGGGGGTGGGGGTCGGGGTGGGGGTCGGGTTGGGGGTGGAGAAATTTAGATTAAAATAGACTTGAAACACAACCAAAGGTAATATGTGGATCTGGTGAGGATCTTAATTTGGATACCTAGCTGTTAAAAGACAGCTATTGAGACAATTGAAAAAATTGCCCAATGGTATCAGGTAGTGCCAAAGACTTATTGTTGATTCGGTTGAGTCTGATAATGGCCAGGTGGTTGTATAAGAAATGTCTACAATTAGTCCAAAGGACTAATGGACCATATCTACCACAGCCTCCACCAGACTGAGTCCAGCACAACTAGATGGTGCCCGGCTACCACCACAGACTGCTCTGACAGGGATCACAATAGAGGTCCCAGACAGAGCTGGAGAAAAATGTAGAACAAAATTCTAACTCACAAAAAAGACCAGACTTACTGGCCTGACAGAGACTGGAGAAACCCCAAGAGTATGGCCCCCGAACACCCTTTTAACTTAGTACTGAAGTCTCTCCTGAGGCTTATTTACCCTTCAGGCAAAGATTAGACAGGCCCATAAAACAGAACAATAATACATGTAGCTTAACCATGTAACCATGTACACGAGGTTAAATGGGCACACCAGCCCAAGGGCAAGGAGGAGAAGGCAGGAGAGGATAGGAAAGCTGGACAAATAGAAATGGGGAACCCCAGGTTGAGAGGGGGAGAGTGTTGACATGTCGTGAGGTTGGCAACCAATGTCACAAAACAATATGTGTATTAATAGTTTAATAAGGAACTAATTTTCTCTGTAAGCCTTTACCTAAAGCATACACACACGAAAGAGATGTCTACATTTTTAAGAGATGCATATGGAAGTATGTAAAGGCACAATGATATGATATCTGAAACTTGCTTTAAAATAATTCAGCCAAAGAGCAAAAAGGAAATGTGGCTAAATTTTTTACGATTACTGAATTTGAGTGATGGGTTTATGAAGATTCATTATACTGTTCTTTCTTCTTGCTGTATGAATCTGAATTTTTCTATAAGCGAATGTTTTTGCTAAACAACAACAAAACACAAAACTCTATATATTTGTCCAGTCACTAGTCTGCATGGAAAGGAGTGAACAGGTGGAGTTGGGTATGGAGGGCTTTAGACAATGCTTTTTAAGGGCCTGAATGTAGGAGCTGGGGTTCTACTCTCCACTGGCCCTGGGTGGGTGGGAGTTTGATATGTGCATTGAGTTGGGGGGGGGGACACTGAATTTTAAAATGTGACTTTTAAGCAAAATAATACAACTCTTCTCTCCTTTGGAGACTGCTGAGAACTAACCTGAGGGTGAAGTTCTTTGGGACCAGGTTTGGAGCAGGGAGTTCATTTCCCAAAATATCAAGAGATGCCCAAAGCAAGAAAATAAGGGGAACAGAAAGTGTCTGAGAAAATGGATTTCCCAAAGCCAGGCCGGTCCTCAGACACAGAGGAGCCCCAGAAAGTATCAAGGGCAGGTTCATGGACAGGCCCTGGAACCAGAGAGGAGAGAATGAGCACACAGGACTTGTGAATAATGAGGTCAGCCCCTGGAGAGTCACCTAGACCATGAATCTCAAAGCTGACTGTGCATCAGCGTCTCCACAGGAGCATGTTAAACCAAAAAAAAAAAAAAATGTTGCCATTGAGTCAATTCCAACTCATAGCAACCCTACAGGACAGAGTAGAACTGTCCCATACAGTTTCCAAGGAGTGGCTGGTGGATTTGAACTACCAACCTTTTGATTACAGCCAAACACTTAACCATTGTGCCACCAAGGCTCCATTGTTGTTGTTAGGTGCTGTTGAGTTGGTTCCGACTCATAGCGACCCTATGCACAACAGAACAAAACACTGCCCGGTCCTGAGCCATCCTTACAATCGTTGCTATGCTTGAGCTCATTGTTACAGCCACTGTGTGAATCCACCTCGTTGAGGGCTTTCCTCTTTTCCACTGACCCTGTACTCTGCCAAGCATGATGTCCTTCTCCAGGGGCTGATCCCTCCTGACAACATGTCCAAAGTATGTAAGATGCAGTCTCACCATCCTTACTTCTAAGGAGCATTCTGGTTGTACTTCTTCTAAGACAGATTTTTTCATTCTTTTGTCAGTCCATGGTATATTCAATATTCTTCAACACCACAATTCAAAGGTGTCAGTTCTTCTTCGGTCTTCCTTATTCATTGTCCAGCTTTCACATGCATATGATGCGATTGAAAATACCATGGCTTGGGTCAGACGCACCTTAGTCTTCAAGGTGACATCTTTGCTCTTCAACACTTTAAAGAAGTCCTTTGCAGCAGATTTACCCAGTGCAATGCGTCTTTTGATTTCTTGACTGCTGCTTCCATGGCTGTTGATTGTGGATCCAAGTAAAATGAAATCCTTGACAACTTCAATCTTTTCTCCATTTATCATGATGTTGCTCATTGGTCCAGTTGTGAGGATTTTTCTTTTCTTTATGTTGAGGTGTAATCCATACTGAAGGCTGTGGTCTTTCATCTTCATTAGTGCTTCGAGTCTTCACTTTCAGCAAGCAAGGTTGTGTCATCTGCATAACGCAGGTTGTTAATAAGTCTTCCTCCAATCCTGATGCCCCGTTCTTCTTCATATAGTCCAGCTTATCGTATTAAAGGCTCCATTAGGAATGTGAATTTCCTGGCCCAAACTCTGGCTTGTTGACTCAGAATCCTTAGAGGTAAGGTTTGAGAATCTGTATTTTTAACTTGTTCCTCTATCTCCACAGAGATTCTTACCATCCTAGGCAAGCAACAGCACCAAGACCAGCAGTTTTGGGCAGCCACCAGCCCATGCTGCCTTTTGGAACCCACCCTGTCACCGGGCCAGCTGGGGCTTGATGTACCCCAGCATTAAGGGCCAAAAGCAGAAGGATATAAACTTACTTTTCTCAGCCTTCTCTCCTAATAACCCCCTTCCCTTCATCAACTCTGTGCACCAGCCAAACTGTTCTGCACATTAGAGCTTAAATATGCATTACATTTTCCAGCTGGTATTTAAAGCAGTTTAGCTTAAATAATGTTAGACTGGTGAAGGAATGAGGAGACAGGAAGAAGGGTGATTGCTCTTTATTCTAGGCATTTTAATCATCTTCTTAGACTTCCACCAGAATCGTAAATTATCCAAAAGGAAGGAGCCTCAGAAATTATCCTGGAATTCCAGATTTAATCTTGCTTGTTTTCATTCTGTCAGTAGCTGCCACATGTTTTCTTTAGCAATGGTGTGCTCCAAGTCAGTTGTCGTTAGTTGCCGCCGAATCTGCTCTCACTCGTGGCCACCTTACGTAAATCAGAATGAAACGTTGCCAGGTTTTAGAGTTACCAGTAATTTTGTGACATTTAAGGTTTTAAGTATTAGGTAATTCCCTGCTTTAAAAGTAGATTTGGTATTTCAGTAGAAACAAACCATAAAAAGTAACCCTTTTAGGAGTTTTGTTTGTATTTTTTGAATACATAAGCATTTTTTACAATGAAACCATGGTGTCTTTGTTATCTATTGCTGTGTAACAAATTACCCCAAATTTAGCAACAACAAATGCTTATTATCTCACAGAGTTTCTGAGAGTCCAGAACCTGGCAGCACCTTGCTGGTTGTGCTGGTTCCCTGTTGCCTGTTCTGTGGTGGTCATCTGAAGGCTGGAGGATCTGCTTCCAAGCTCACTTCTGAAGTTGCTCCTCAGTCAGCTGGACTAAGGGCCTTAGTTACTTGCTATGTGGACCTCTCCACAGGGACATATGCGGACCTCTCCACAGGGACATCAGGACATGACAGCTGGCTCCCATTAGAGCAAGGGAGAGAGAGGGGGAGGCAGACAGACAAAATGAGAGACCAAAATGGAAGCTGCAGCATCTTCTAAAATCTAATTTTGGAAGTGACACACCATTGCTTCTGCTGTAATTCTGTTGGTCACGTAGACCAACCCTGGTGCATTACAAGAAGTGTGAGTATCAGGAGGCCAGATCATTGGGGGCCAGAAAAAAACCTTGTTTTGAATAAGAACCAGTTGCTGTCAAGTGGACTCCAACTCATGGCGACCCCGTGTATGTCATGAGTAGAACTCTGTTCCACAGAATTTTCGATGGCTAATTTTTGGGAAGTAGACTGCCAGGTCTTTCTTTCAGGGTGCCTCTGGATGTGCTTGAACTGCCAATCTTTTGATTAGTAGCCGAGCACAAAGGCTTGTAAAGCTAAAATGGGTGTGGGGATATTGTATATTAAGAAGATGTCTTTGCATCTCCTCAAAATGTCAGATCTTAACAGGGAAGCTTGAAGTGTTCTATTCTCTTATAAAAACATGTTTTCATTTTGGATTCTTTAATGATTGTGTTTTTGATACAATAAATGCAACCCTTTTTTTTTTCCTGGCTGCTATATTTTATCACAGACATCTTACCTTTCCAGTTTAATTAATTGCATCTTTATTATCTCAGCTGTTAGGCAACCAACCAAACCAAACCCACTGCCACTGAGTTTATTCCTACTTATAGTGACCTTATAGGACAGAGCAGAACTGCCCCATAGGGTTTCCAGGACTGTAAATCTTTTCGGAAGCACACTGCTACATTTTTCTCCTGCAGAGCAGCTGGTGGGTTCAAACTGAGGATTTTTTGGTTAGCAACAAAGCATTTTAACCACTATGCCACCAGAACTCCTTGTTAGGCAACCAGTTGGTAGGAATGAACCACGTATCCACCAATCCACAGTACCCTAAAATGAAGCTTAACTTCTCTGGTATAAAAAAATGGAATCAGTGAAAATGAGCAAATTAGGAGGAAAAGACAAATCAAGGTAAAGAAAGAAAATTCTAAGAGTGAAATTCGCCTTCTTGGGATCTCCAGAGAAAGAGCTAGTGAGTCACCAGCTGCCTAGATTGCCCCAGGCAAAATGCAAAATAGGTCCTTAGCCAGGATCCTGCCCACCATTCCCACCCCCACCATTCCATGCTCCAGGCACCTTAGCCCTTTGAAGGGAAGACAGCCAGTCCCTAAGAGGAGCCCTAGCCCTCCCCTCACACATTCACGATATAGGCAGCCACCTTGTTGTGGTTAGGTGCCCTCAAGTAGATTTCGATTCATAGTGATCCCATGTGACCGAGTCGGACTGTCCCATAGGGGTTTCTAGGCTGTAATCTTTATGGGAGCAGATGGCCAGATCTTTCTCCCTCAGAGACTCTGGATGAATTCAAACCATCAGCCTTTTGGTTAGCAGCCAAGAGCTTAACCATTATGCCACCAGGGGTCCTTATGTCCACCTTGTTGTTGTTTGGTGCCATGCTCACCATAGAGGCTCTCTATTGTCTCTGACATTAGGCAGACTGGCAGCTGGAGGGGGGACATGGAAGTTGAGGGGCTGTTGGAGGGGGGATGTTGATTCTACCCAAGAATGCATTTTGTTGATATGCTTAGTGATTTTTTTAATTGAAGTAATATTTTTTAAGTCAAGTTTCACATAAAAATCTGATTCCAGCTTTAAAAAAAAGTCGTTTGATCTGTTTACACTGGGGCGCTACGTGACATAAGGACTCTAAGCCCAGGGTAGACGGCTCCCATTGGCTCAGTCTCTCCCATACCCTAGATGTCCACAATCCTCAGTCCTGGTGTCAACTGCCATTTATAAACATACTTGTGCTGTTGTTTTTATTCCAGCAGAAAGACATTGTTTCTGTTCTGTGTCTTTATCATAAATGGCGGGGGGAAGGCTGGGGGAAGGGAATTTAGACTGAGATGGCCACCTATTTTAAGAAAATTACAGAGATTATTTCTTTATGGAAATGAAGACTATTGATATGTGTTAATTATGTAAGGAACAACCGTATCTAAAGAACACAACTTAATAATTATAAAAAATCATAAGAGCTGGTATAAATAGAATGGTTTTGGAGGAAAGTATTACCAAACTAAAAAAAGAGGACAGAAATTTTAAGAGTTTGTTTTTCCATTACATGTTGATAAAGTGAGTTGCCGTGAAAAGAAGTTATGAAAGGGCATCAAAACCTTTTACAGACGCTGGGTTTATAAAAGTACCTGTTGAATGTAGCAAAATGTACTGTCTTCAACAGAATAGGAAACATAGTAGAAAACACTGTAACTCAGCTCATGGAAGAAAGGGCTGGAAAATTAGAGGAACAGTTTATTGGCATCTCCAAGGAGATCCCCAAATTAATTGCACTGTTTTTTCCCATCTAGCTTCTAAACGAGGTAAGAAACAAAGCAAAGAGTAAAGATGGAGGCCAAAATGGCATCTTTACTCTTGAGAGAGGCACGGTTGAGGTTATGGCTTAACAGAAGAGTCAGATTGGTCCTTCTGACCTAACTCCAGAGCTAGCCGGGTTTACTCATCTGGACTCAGGCTTCAAACCTACACTGTGGCAGAGTGGGCAGGTTTTGTTTAGTGAATGAAGAAAGGCAAGAAGCCGAGAGGACCATATCCAGTTTGTCTTCCCAAATTTTGAAATCGGGTAAGTTACCAATGATGTGTCCTATTGATGAGTACACAGTTATAAGTAATACCTATCCCCACCCTCATATAAATTAATGCTCTGTTAATTAATGGAGTCCTGGTGGCAAAGTGGTTAAAAGCTTGGCTGCTAACCAAAAGGTTGGCAGTTAGAATCCACCAGCTGCTCCTTGGAAACCCTATAGGGCAGTTGTGCTCGGTTCTATAGGGTCACTGTGAGTTGGAAATGACTCAACAGCAACAGGTTTTTATTTTTTTGTATTAATGAATGGTGATAACGAGAATTTTGATATGTCCAAAGAATTCTTAGACATGCAAGTCATGACAGGAAATGGTTTGTTTTTACGTGTACTGGAGTGTTATCATACACTGGTTAAAGTAACTAGGTGTGACTGCTAATGGTGTTCCAGGGAAGGATGGTGTGAATGTCAGACTTGCTTCAAATCTTAATCCATGATGGTAAGTAGCTCTATAAGCTGCTTTAAAGAACTTCTACATACAAACCAAAATTAGAGTGAAAATGAATGATTATATTATTGTTGTTAGCTGCCATTGAGTAGGCTTCCACTCAGGGCAACTTTATGTATATCAGAACAAAATGTTGCCCAATCCTGCACCATCTTCACAATCGTTGCTATGTTTGAGTCCATTGTTTCAACTATTGTGTCAATCCATCTCATTAAGGGTTTCCCTCATTTTCTGGCCTTCTACTTTATCAAATAGTATGTGCTTTTCTAACAACTGGTCTTTTCTGATGTGTCCTAAAACTTGCCATCCTTGCTTCTAAGGAGCATCCTGGTTGTATTTCTTCTGGTGTACTGAACCATTAAGAAATCCCCTTACGTGAACAAATTGAGACAGGATTTTTAAAGTTGGTTTCTATTTATTTTACTATAAAAGTAATAGAACTCATTCCAATAATCTGTTAAAAAGAAAGAACACAATACTCACAATCTAACCACCTAACTGTTGGCATTTTTGTTTCAAATTATTTTCTGCCCTAGAACCTCACACCGTTTACTATGAAGTCTTACCCTGTTTTAGCCTCAAAACAATCTTCAGAATCAGGGCAGGGCGGGAGATGTTCTGGTTCCCATAAGTGAGGAATGGAGACAGCCAGCCTGGGAATGGAATCACCCATCCCCTGGCGGCTCCACGACAAGCGGTTTTCCCAGAGACAAGCGGGCTGTGTCAAGTGAGGGACACCTGTACCCTGGGAAAAGACTAGCACATTCCCCAGAGACAGTCAGCTCTCACTAACTAGAGTATCTATACAGGCTACAGAGAATTACTGAAGTCACTTATTGAGATGATTTTTGTTTCTTGTGTGTGTGTTTTTTTAAGTCCCTGATATTTGTTTAATTTCATCTTTCCTTCAGAATTTTAAAGCTTATTACTTTAAGTTCCTATATTGGGGGTTGCTGTAATCATGGGAAATATTTAATCTACCATTATGGGTCCTGTTTTTAATGACCTGAATACCTGCTTAGCTAAAATTTAACATGGATTTTTAAAAATATTTCTATGTTTTGGGGAAATGCAAAAGAATTAAAAATAGCTATAGCTGAGGCCAAGCATCCACTGCCCCCAATCCTCTTAATTATGAAATCTCTGGATTTTTTTTTGTTCTGATAACATTTTCTAAAACTATTACCATCCTCCAGGAAAATTATTTTCATTGGAATAATTCTCTGGCATTTTGCTGTATTTTAGTCTAGAGAAACTGAAGAATGGAATCCAAATAAAACCTTGTTTACTTTTTCCACACTTCAGGAACCAGAGTAAACTACTGCAGTCTAAAGAATCCTAGGGGAAAAGGGCAGGGGGAAGGAAGAAGGAAGAGGGGGAGGGAAGGCTTTTCACTGTGCACAATTGAAATTAGCAAGGAAGGTTTTATTTACACTGGACATTATCATTCTAATTAAAAGAGTAAAGCAATCCATAATGATAGATAATTGCCAGTGAAAGAGGCTATTGCTGTGACATGGTAATCAAATGGTTATTTGGAGGCATTTAGATGCTAATAGAGTCAAATACTTTGAGCAGCCCAATTTTTAGGGAAGGAGCACTACATTTGGACAGAATAAGTTTCTCTGAGTCTCCTTTGTAGTGTTTTACCTGGGTTCAAAGTAGTACTGGAAACCCTGATGGCATAGTGGTTAAGTTCCACGACTGCTAACCGAAAGAAAAAAAAAAGGTCAGTAGTTCAAATCCACCAGGTGCTCCTTGGAAACTCTACGGGGCAGTTCTATCCTGTCCTATAGGGTCACTATGAGTTGGAATCCACTGGATGGCAATGTTTTTTTTTTTTTTGTAAAGTGGTATTACTTTCTCTTTGGTCTTTGTCCCTTTATTGGCTTGGCCTCAGGGGGAGAGAGTGAGCCCCCAGCAGCGTTCCCTTGCCGCATGTTGATGCTGGCGGCTGCAGTTGGTCTGTCCAGTTGGGCAGCGTGCCAACGAACCTTCCTCTGTTTGCTGTTTCACCTTTGCAGTCCCTCATTTCCACCTGTTGGCTCCTAATGTGAGACACTGCTGTTGAGCTCTGGTTTTCTACCTCGATGAGTATTCAACAGCCTGTTTTGTTGCCTTGCTTTTAGAGCCAGGCTTGACAGAGCAAGGAATGGAATCACCTTCCTAGGAAGTCAAGAAAAACGGTTCCGTGTGAGCTTCCACTGGGAGGTCATTGCTACTATTTTTGTTTTAAATTAAGTAGAGTCTTCTCCCTTTCATGGCCGTGTAAGCAAATAGTATGTTGGATCACATGCAATGACTGCTTTTTAGCCATTTTTGGTTATAAAAATGTCAATTTTGTGTGGTTTAACTTAAAAGTTGAATTTGTAGGACACAAGGGGAGGGAATTAGACTGAAGGAGGAGGGAACAGACACTTTTTTTTATTGTTAAAAATATACACAGCAAAGCACACCAATTCAACAGTTTCTAGATGTACAGTACAGTGGCATTGATTACGTTCTTCAAATTGTGCGGCAATTTTCACCCTGCTTTTCCACATTGCTCCTCCCCTACTGATGTAAACTTACCCCTGAGCTTCTTACCTAACCTTTTGAGCTGCTGTTAACAGTTTGATCCCATATAGTAAGTTCTTTAAATGAGCACAATGCTCATGGCAGACATTCTTTACTAGTCAAGTTAGACTATTGTTGGTTTAAAGAAGGCTTCAGGGGATATTTTTGGTTTATGGTTTCAGGGTTAAACATTATCTCAAGGCAGTTGTTTCAGGGGTTCATCCAGCTTCAAAGGCTGCAGAAAGTCTGGAGCCCATGAGAATTAAAATTTGGAAACAGAACTTGAAGACATACTGTATGCTAAGCATGATAACCCACTTTACACCTCAGATTACCTCCAGAATATAAGCAACATGAGGGCAAGGAGTAGGCTTGCCTGTTCACAATTATATTCCTATTCCCAGAACAGTATATGATATAGAGCTGGTACTCAGTGTACGTTTGCAAATGAGTGAATGCGAAGCAATGGCATAAAATAAAGGAAGATATTAATAACACATTGCAAGGTGTTTACTAGAATAGAGTGAATACTAGAATATATTAAAAAGTGACCAAAAAGGGGCCTGGCATATAGCAGTGGCTTAATAAATGTTAGGATGAAGAGACTGAGGTCAGGGATGTCAAATAACCTGCATAAAAGTAAACAGCTAATTAGCAGTTGAGGTAAACTCAAGCATGTTTGGTTGAATCCAAAACCCACATTATTCCCATACTGCTCACAAGCATACACAAACTACATTCTTCGTAGCCGCCTTAGCTCTGCTCCCTCCAACTCCCCAACCTCCACAGTGAAGTCTCTGAAGTGGTTGTCCAGAGTCTGTATCTTTGGAGCCAGAGAAATAGGCTAACACCTGGCTTAGATTTATCTCTCTGTCTTGCCTCCAATATATCAGCAATTGTCCCCTGCTCATCTTCCTCTTCAGCTCGTGATAACCTGTTCATGGCTGAGAACTGTCAGGTCAGACACACCAGCCTGGCAGACATCCGATTCAGCACGCTTGCTCTGCCTCCAATTTCCAGGGGAAATAACAATAATAAAGAAAATGGTGATGATAATGATAAAGGAGAAGGGTGAACATGAGGAGGAGGAAAAGAAACATTTACTGAGGTACCTTCTATGTGCTGGTCACCATGTCAAGTATTTGTCCTGATCTCGACAGTCCATGACTATCCTCATTTTACAAATGGGAAAACAAATCACTTCTACAAAGCCACATAGTGGATTCCAACTTGACTGTCTTTTATTCAGAGCCCACACTTTCAATCCTTATACTACAAGGTGAGGAGTTCCCTGCATGGTGCAAATGGTTGACATGCTCAGCTGCTAATCACTGCTAACCAAAAGATTGGAGGTGTGAGTCCTCCCAGAGGCACCTTGGAAGAAAGACCTGGCAATCTGTTTCCAAAAATTAGCCATTGTAAACCCCATGGAGCACAATTCTGTTCTGATACACATGGGATCACCACGAGTCAGGACCCACAGCAGCTAGTAACTGATAGTATAATATGGAACCAAAAGGCCATCATATTACCAAGAAGGAGAATAAGAACAGCTAGAGGACAAATGCAAGATCGAAATCTCAGAAAATAGGCTGTTGTTTATTTTCTTCTGATTATATGAATTTTTTTCAGGCTGCAATTGTCCAGAAATTCCCAACCTTAATAAGGCCCTCTAGCAGGGCTCATCACTGGCAGTAAGGAGAGTATGTGGACAAGATGCTGTCCTTGGTAAAACCACCCTTCAGGAAAGCAGGCAAGAGAATTCGAGTAAGACAGTGATGGACCAAAAGAGGAAAAAATAGCAGAGAAGGAGGCTTCCTGGAGCCTGCACACTTTGGCTTGAAATCTGACATCACCAATAGTTTCCTTTGTGACCTTGGAAAGTCACCTACCCTCTCTGAGCTTTAGTTTTCATACGTGTGAAAAAGCTCACTGATAATGCCAACCCCATTTGGTAGCTAAGTGATTTAAAATGAAGGTGTTGGTAAGGGACTTAGCTTATAGTAAAAAAAAAAAAACCCACTGCTGTCGTGTTGGTAAGGGACTTAGCTTATAGTAAAAAAAAAAACCACTGCTGTCGAGTCGATTCCGACGGCTTTTAGTGACCCTATAGGACAGAGTAGAACTGCCCAATAGAGTTTCCAAGGAGAGCCTGGTGGATTTGAACTGCCGACGTCTTCGTTAGCAGCCATAGCACTTAACCACTACGCCACCAGAGTTTCCAACGTAGTAAGACTTAATAAACATTGGTTCTCCTCCCTTCTTCGGGTTAGAGAAAGCAACATCACTTTGCTTAAATGCATATAAGAAGATCTCAGACTGCCTTTTAACAATAGGGCCCTTTGTTGGTGTATATGCAAACCAAGAACAGAGGTTAAGAAACCTTGGCCAGTAGTATCCCTATCTCTCGCGTGATCTGGCTCGTCACAAAGATTTTCCACCTTACAAAACAGCAGATTTTCCACCTTACAAAACAGCGGAGGCTCCTGTTTCAGGTGCTCTGCCTCTGATGGGGGTGAACTGCCTCCTTCCCTGACTTCTGCCAGCGCTGAGCGCAAAAGGGGCTTCAAGTGGAAATCCCTCCCTCTGTCTTTAATAGGCCAAATCCTATGTGGAAAGGCCAGGAGGTGAGGACAGTGTTAAAGCTCAGTCTTTTGTTGTTGTTGTTGTGAATATACACAGCAAAACATACACCAATTCAATAGTTTCTGCATGTACCATTTAGTGACATTGATTGTATTCTTCAAGCTCTGTAATCATTCTCACCCTCCTGAGTTGTTCCTTCCCCATTAACATAAACTCACCGTCCCCTAAGGTTCCTAACTAATCTTTAGAGTTGCTGTTGTCAGTTTGATCCCATGTAGATAGTTCTCTAAAAACCATAATGCTCAAGGCAGGCATTTTTTACCAGTTAAGCCAAACTATTGTTTGGTTTTAAGAAGACTTCAGGGAATATTTTTGTTTTGAAGTTTAAAGGTTATCTCAGGGCAATAGTTTCAGGGGTCATCCTTCACAACTGCAGGAAGTCTGGAATCCATGAGAATTTGAAATTGTGTTCTGCATTTTCTGCTTTTTGATCAGGATTCATCTATGGAACCTTTGATCAAAACGTTCAGTAATGGTAGCCGGGCACCATCCATCTCTTCTGGTCTCATACATAGCAAAGGAGGCAATTGTTCATGGAGGCAATTAGACACGCATTCCATATCTTTCTCCTATTCCTGACTCTCCCTCTTCCTCTGTTGTTCCAGGCGAATAGAGACCAATTGTTGTGCCTTAGATGGCCACTTGTGAGTTTTCAAGACCCCAGGCAATATGCATCGAAGTAGGAGGTAGAACAGAGGTGCTAAACATGTTATTAGGCCAGTTAACTGGGATGTCCTATGAAACCAGGACCCCAAACCTCCAAACCAAGAAACCAAATCCCATGAGGTTTTTGGTTGTACATAAGCAGCCACAGCTGAGTCTTCCTGTAGGCTCTCAAATGTGCAAAACAGAGAAGATCGGGGCTGTAGTAACAATTCCGAAATGTTCACATGGATTTCAGAATCCAAAGCAAGGCCAATAACGTGTTACTGCAATCAGTTTATTTATAGTCTCTCTCATCAATATCAAGCTGATCACAGGTACAACTCATCGCGTCATTTAACGTTCTTTGCACACGCTGTTTTTTCATAAATATAAAAAATATTTAAATTATTTTTTCCATTCATAACTGTTTTCTTGGCCCTGATGGTTTAGTCATAGTTCATCACTGCTTATCAAAGAGCTTTCACTAATTCAGGGCTTCAGGGAATTCTGCCTTAGAAGTGGGTTGGATTCCAACCTGTTTCTTTGAACCCTTGAGGGATTGGTGTTAAGCTTATATTTCTCTTTACTGCAAACTACTGCGGAAAGCTGGGAGAGCACATCATTGCCTGGGAGCGCAGGTTCTGCTCTCCTGTTCCCTCTACTGAAGGTAAACTTCTCAAAGGGACCATTTAACTCCTACCCCCACCCCAACCCCACTTTCCTACAGCTCTCTTGGATCCTGAGATTTATTTTTTATTTGATTCATTCATTTTAACCCATTCAAATGGACAAAATACAACTCTAGCCCTGAAAACACTGTAGGGAACATCTTCATAATTCTGCAGAATAAAAGAAGGAAGACTGAAGTGATTCAAATTGCTCTTTGTTCATTTCATGTTGAGGGCGGGGAGGGACCAGGCTTGGGAGATCTGAGTCCTAGTTCCTCCCCACCCATTCCTCTGCTCCTGTACATTAGCACTTGCCCTCGGGGCAAGCAGGCTGATTATTTCTGCTGGGCAACTGCCTGCCTTTCGTTTTGTTCCACACTTTTTTTTTTTTTTTAATGACTAAATATTCTTAGATTTTAGCCTGCTTTTAGCTTGGGGGCATCTGGCCTTTGCACTGGCTTTTGCAAACGCAGTGAGGAAAATGCCAAGACCGAGATATGTGGGGCTATTAGGTAGGTTTGCTGATGCCCTTCTAGATAAGACAAACACAAGCCAATTTACTTCCAAAAGCTTGTGTTTCCTCCACCTCCTTCTTAAACTTAATGTCATGCTTATGTAATACCTGGAAGTGGTTGCATGCTGTGAAGGTGGTTCCGTATTCACAGAAAGAGTTCAAGACCCCAACACCCAAAATGGCTTTGCTTTTCTTAGATGCCCAAGCCCGGTTTGGGAACGACACGTGGAGTCACCATGCGTCAGAGCTGACTCTATGACAAGTGGTTTTGTTTTTTGCTTAAGTATGAAAAACAAAAACAAAAGCTATTCCATGATCACTAGTTGACTCCTTGACTAATTACCATGTTGGTTTGTCCAAGCAGCCAGAGTGTATAAAATATTGGGAAAGCAAGGGGTTTTCAGCCTTCGCTACGTAGGGAATTCATCTGGGAGTGACTAAAAAAAAAAAGTGCAGATGCCCAAGCTCCACCCCAGAGATTCTGATTCAATGGGTCTAGACGTAAGTGTTTCTGGAAGTTCTTCGGTGATTCTAATGGACGGCCAGAGTTTAAAACTCTTGGGCTAGCCTCTTTTACCAGAAAGATGCAGACTTTTTGTAAGAAAAAAAAAAAAGAAGGACCTATAAAATAGATTTGTTGTTTGTTGTGTTATTGTTGTTAGACGCCATGGAGTCAGTTCCAACTCATAGCCACCCCGTGTACAACAGATTGAAACACTGCCTGGTCCTGCACCCTCCTCACAATCATTGTCACGCTTGAGCCCATTGTTGCAGCCACTGTGTCACTCCATCTCAGCGAGGGTCTTCCTCTTTTTTGCTGATCTTCTACTTTACCAAGCATGATGTCCTTCTCTAGGGACCAGTCCCTCCTGACAACATGTCCAAAATACATGAGACCGCCTCACCATCCTTGCTTCTAAGAAGCACTCGAGCTGTACTTCTTCCAAGACAGATTCATTTTTTTTTTTTTGTCAGTGCATGGTATATTCAATATTTTCGCTAACAGCATAATTCAAAGGCGCCAAGTCTTCTTCGATCTTCCTGATTCATTGTCCAGCTTTCACATGCATATGAGGTGATTGAAAATATGGGGGTCTTTAACCACTGAAACTAGAGCTACTTGGTTGTGCTTTATGTAAACAATTCTTGTATCATTATTGTCCCTCTAGCAACTATGTGGACTCTCTAGACGTCAGTCTCATCATCTATAAAATGGGAACTTAACTTATATGATTTCCAAAGACGCTCCCAACTCCAGCTTCCTATCATGATTCCTAATTTCTTTATTATTCAAGTTCCTGAAGAGGATTGTGCTGGGAGAAGTGAGTAGGAATTTGAAAGAAAAAGGCTAAACAACATAACAGAATTTAAATCTGGGTTTCTCCAGGGGCTGGCTATCTGGCATGGTTATGAACACAGACTTAATGGTGCTCAGTTGCTTGTGAGTTTAGGCAGATTACTTAACTTCTCTGCCTCAGTTTTCTTATCTGTGAAATGGAGTTGAAAACAGCACCTGTCTCATAGAATTTTGAGGTGATTAAATGAGTTAATTCAGCTAAGGTACTTCAGATACTACAAGTGCTTAATAAATATTATTTGTTATTTTTATAACTGTAAAATGTCTTCCACTAACCCAAACTCATTTGACTACAACTAAAAACCCCTCCCCGCCTTCAGGTTCTACTCATTCACTGAATAAAATTCCTATGAAGGAGAAGAGCAAGCTCAATTGGCCAAGAAAATATTCTTCAAAAGGGGCGAAATCCAGAAGTTTGAGAGTGGGCATACCCCTACATGGGAAGAATAACCAACCAAACCAGTTGTTGTCCCATCAACAGACTGATGGAGACCCCATGTATTGCAGAGTGGAACTGTGCTCCATAGGGTTTTCAAGACTGACCTTTTAGAATCAGATAACCATTTCTGACACTCAGGGACTGCTTTGTGGGAGAATAGGGGCTACATAAACTCAAGAGGGAGAACAATTTAGGGTCCCTCATTAGAGTGCTGTTCTGGAATTTTGATGGTGTTCTTAGAAGTAATGCCAGACTTGTCTTTCCTCAGAAGAGATTCAAGCTTTCTCTCAGAGGTCACACAAAGTGGGGTCATTCCTCCCGTTTCTGCTGCACACCCAAAAATTGTAGACCTTATTCTCTCATGCAAGCTGTCTTGGAAGAAGTATAGCCAGAGTGCTCCTTAGAAGCAAGGATGGCGAGACTTCATCTCATGTACTTTGGACATGTTATCAGGAGGAACCATTCCCTGGAGAAGGACATCATGCTTGGGTAAAGTCGAGAGTCAGTGGAAAAGAGGAAAACCCTCGACGAGATGAATTGACACAGTGGCTGCAACAATGGACTCAAGCTTGACAACAATTGTGAGGATGGCACGGGACCGGGCAGTGTTTAGTTCTATTGTCCATAGGGCTGCTATGAATGGAACTGACTCGATGGAACCTAACAATTCTTTCACAGAGTGCATACTCCAGCTCCTCCATTGCCCAATGTTTTCCTGCCTTGGACTATACTCTCCAAAGAGTCACCATGACCCTGAGAGAGAGCAGCTGTTTATAGGGAGCATGGTTTTACTATCTTTCCCACTGCATTTATTATAGCCCTGGGATGTTCTTGGAGCCCTGGTGGTGCAATGGTTAAGAGCTATGGCTGCTAACCCAAAGATCAGTGGTTCGAATCCATCAACCACTCCTTGGAAACCCTGTGGGCAGTTCTAATCTGTCCTATAGGATCGCTATGAATAGGAATCAACTTGCCAGTAATGGTCCGGGATGTTCTTAAGCCGTCAAAGAAAATAGGTCCAATGTTTGGGAGAGTAATCCCTATTTCAAGTAGAATCAAAATAAGACAGTCTTTGATTTATACAGAAGACAAGGTAGGAGGCAATGATTTGCCTTACTCAAGGATTTCTCACCAGATGTCAAGATAAAATTCTCTTCAGTGGCTTTCCTATTGCATTTCAAATTTGAGTTGATTTACATGCATTTGATTTGGTATTCGAATTTAGATGAGGGCCAGAATGTCAGAAGTCTCTGGTGAAGCTCAGGGCTCTTGGTTTCTAGTCTTGTTTCTACCTTGGCCACATCACCAGCTTTCAAAGCCTCAGCCTCCTTGGCCACAGTAATGGATGAATAGGTGGTCTGAGAACTCTATCCACAGCTATATGTAACTTTTAGTCAGTCTAGCTAGTTTTGTCAATCTTGTTGGTCTTTTCAAAGAACTAGCTTTTGGTTTCATTGATTTTCTCTATTATTTCTCTATTTCATTAATTTTCACTCTAGTTTTTATTATTTTTTTCCTTTCTGCTTGCTTTAGGTTTAGTTTACTCTTTTTCCAGTTTCTTAAGGTAGAAAGATATATTATTGATTTGAGATCTTTCTTCTTCCTTACTATAGGTAATTATAGCTATAAATTTCTGAGCACTGCCTTAGCTGCCTCCCATAAATTTTGGGATGTTGTATCTTCATTTTCATTCACCTCAGTATTTTCTGATTTCCCCTCTGACCCATTAGTTATTTAGGGGTGTCTTGTTTAATTTTCACATATTCTTGAGTTTCCCAAATTTTGTCCTGCTATTGGTTTCTAATTTCATTCCATTGTCGTCAGAGAACATACTTTGCATTATTTCTATTCTTTTAAATTTCTTGAGGTTCTTTTTTTTTAATGGCGTAGCATGTAGTCTACCCTGGAGAATGTCCCATGTGGACTTGAGAAGACTGTATTCTGGTTATTGTTGGGTAGAGTGTTCTGTAGGTATCTGTTAGGTCTGGTTGGTTTATAGTGTTGCTCAAGTCGTCTATTTCCTGGTTGATCTCCTGCCTAGTTTTTTTATCCGTTTTGGAATGTGGGGTACTGAAGTCTCCAGGTGACTTTTGAAGAATACTTTGGCTGTGTAAAACATACAGTAGTAGCTCAACTCCTAAGGAGTGTTTATATCTATGAAGCACAATTGTAATCATAGCATCCCTGTAAAGCAGATAAATATTGATATTGGTATTCTACTTTTTTAAGATAACAAGTAGGGGCCTCAAACATTTAACTGATGTGCTCAGGATCACAGTAAATGAGTGGCTGAGCAGGGCCAATGATCAAGTCTTTTGACTACTCCCTGTGCTACCCTTGCGTCAGACTAAACTGCCTTCCTTATGGACGAGGTGGTAGACAGTATACTGATGGAGGCTGTTTGTGTGTGTGTGTGTGAGAGAGAGAGAGAGAGATGGCAAGAGCAAGTGCAGGGGTTGGTACACAGTGATTGTGATGTTAAATTTCTGTTTATTCTGGAGCCTCAGTCAGGTTTAATCATTCTTGGAATTTTCCTGCATGAACAGGGTGTAGTTGTGGACTGATTATTTACACAACATTCTCTTCTCCCTCTGCCTCAGGGAGAAAGGGGCTTTCTCCGGAGCCAGTAGACACCTCCCCCAACCCACTTATCTTTCCTGGCTGAAAGCATACAGGAACACTTGCTGCCTGTTCAGGACTGTGTTATGGATGACTTGGGGTATCAGATTGACTCTTAACAGGCAGATGACTTGCACACAGCTCCCCTATCCCTGGTGTCTTCTGCCTTCCCTCATTGTCACCTGGGCTGTCGACACAGCTGGCGCTCAATCAATGTTTATTGATTTGGTTTTGTAATGAGGCCAGGTTAAATTGTACCCTGGTTAATGAACTAGTGACTTCAGAGGAAGGTGAGGCTGGCAGAGACCAACCTGGCTACTCTGCTCTTCACGCATATTTTGGAGTCTTTCTCTAAGAAGAATGATAGATGAGGACCATGAGAGGGAATAAGAAGCAGCCGAGGGTTGCAGCAAGAGTGGGAAGACCTGGACCCTAGTCCTAACACTGAGGTCAGCACAGCCTTTGTACCCTTAAATATGCAATGTGGACACTTAACCCAACAGCTTGTAGGGTTTATTTTTACCTTAATATTTTTTTCATTCTGTGAATGACTTCATTCCTTTTCTCGCTTGCTTTCCTACTCATGCTCTGATTCAACAAGTATTAAGAACATACCAAGTGCCAGCCACCAAATAGGCCTGGGTTGGGAGGTGGGATGGGGATGCAGAGATCAATAATGAGCAGCTCCAGCCCTTGGGCCCATCTTGCTGGGTGGAGGGAGAGAATGGTAGCCTGATAACATATCTACATGGAAAACAAATACTGGGCAGGACTAGGCAAATAGCTCCTGTGGTAACTCCCACTCACAGGCCTGTCCATATGGTACTTGCCTCAGGAACCTAGGAAACTAAGGCAATACCAAGGAAAGGCTGGGAGGTAGGTCGTTATTGGTTGGGTTGGATGGCTCAGTAGGACTCTGCTGAGAGGTTAACAATATATGACATCATAGATCACCTCTGCACTGCGCACTAGAGACAAGAGGAATGACTGCATGTGATGACTATGTATCCAGGTATTTGAGGTTGGAGGTATTTGTGCTGTACGTTGTGCCCGTCAAACAGGCTACAGGTATCCTCTGAGATTAGTGGCCTGAAGATCTGTTGTTCGTCAGAGATCAGCAGATCAACTTGTCAAGGACTTGAGAAGGGGGCCCGTGGGTCTTCAACCATACACCAGTAGCTACAGCCTCATCTGCACCTGAGCATGTGGCATTTCCACGGCTCAGTTCAGCTCCATGCCTGGTGATCACAGAGCCTGCAAGCCAGACCAGCCCATGCAAATGTCAAGTAGAGCTTGCAAAAAAAAAATTAAAACAAAAAAGAGAAAATTAAAGAGATCCCAAGTGATGCCCTCTCTCCTGCAGCCTGAACAATCTTGCTACTGTTCACAAGACCAGGCCACAGAGTCTGCTCTTGGGCTATTGGATGTCAGGATTCCAGAGACACATTCACTTCACCTTTCTTCCCATTGGCCCAAGGAGGGTGAAATCCCACCTAGATCTATGCACACAACCAAAAAGAGATGCAATGTGGGTGTCATCCAAGTCGTAACAATGGCAGTGAGAATAATAATAGTAATGCCAACAACCCACCCAGATTGATTACTTACTGTGTGCCAGGTGCTATGCTAAGCACTTTGCATACATTATCCTATTTTGTTCTTCAACCCTATTACTGATGGAGAAACAGAGACTTGGAGAATTTAAGCAAACAGCACATTAGCTAAAATCCAGACAATGTACAAGCAACCCCCGGGTTACAAACATCAGGCTTATGTACAACTTGTAGTTTTGAACCAACCCCTGTAAAGCCTATTATAGTAAAAATTTGAGGTACATACAATAATTTGTAATAACAAACGAATGCTACTTTGCGATGTGCATCAAAACATTATTATTATTATTATTATTACTGTATTACTAAGTGGAAACCCTGGTGGCAAAGTGGTTAAATGCTATGGCTGCTAACCAAAAGGTCATCAGTTCGAATCCACCAGGCGCTCCTTGGAAACTCTATAGGGCAGTTCTACTCTGTTCTATAGGGTTGCTATGAGTCAGAATCGACAGGATGGCGATGGGCTTGGTATTATGTTAAAGACGTTTTTGTATCAGAAAGTACTTCTTTAATGTATTTATGCATAGAAAAGTACACTGTATACTAAGACAAACATTTGACTAACTGACGTTAGATACGAATCGTACCTAACCGTTCTGACTTATGTACAAACTCGACTTAAAGACAGACTTAGGAACGGAACGTGCTTGTAATCCGGGGATTGCCTGTTACTTGCTAAAGTCACATTCTTAACCACTGTCCAGTATTGCTGCTCTAATGGCTCTATTTTACTGTAAGTGAAAATTAAGCAAAGGAACTTACACGCTGGAACAACTTTCTGTTCCTATGGCTGGGGTTTTGATCCAAGTTTTTGTGCATTTGAAGCATTCGTGTTGGATATGTGATTTTAATATTGTAAGCCACTGCAAATCCTTGATCGAAGTAGGCACTTCATAAAGCACAATTAAGTAAAAAGGCAACAGAACACAGACAGAGATCATGCAAATCAGCTCATACCTCTGTCTGGTTATAGCTGCTTTGGGGTGGGGGGTGGGGAGCCATCTTTGTAGCCGCCAGACAGCAGGGTTGTTTGAACTTGGCTGATTATGAGAGCCAACAGAGTGAACTTGAAGAGAAAGATAAACATACGGCAACTGTTTAAAGCTTCAGGTGTATGACTGCTAATTGAGAAAGTCTTTAAATGATACCTGCCTGTGTGGAGGAATTTCACTCCCCGGGGCTAGTGGCTCAGGCTCTCTGGGACTGTGTTCCTTCAGATTTCACCCTACAATTCCACCCTAGGGAACATTAAAAATGATCATAGTGTCCTAGTCAATCAGGAACTGATATGCTTCAGAGGAACACTTTAAACATCTTCCAGTGGACTTTTTATACACACTCACACTCATACATTACACACTGTTTCACACACACAAACACACACCATTTCACACAGATGTTCTTGGACATGTTACACAAACATACATTTCACACATACGTGCTTTCAGACACGTACAGAAAGGCTTATGTACACACGCGTGCTCTCAGACACATGTACACCCACACATACATACATCATCTTACATAAACTTTCTCAGACATGTTACACAAACACTGTTTCTCACACACAATGTACACACATGCTCTTAGAAGCACGTACACCCACACAAACACACACTGTCTCATACAAATGTTCTCAGACATGTTACACAAACACACGTTTCATGCACATATGCTTTCAGACACACAGGTACACAAGCACACAGTCTTATATCCACTAGGTCTCAGAAATATACAAGCACAAAAACAGATACCAACTACACAATAGTCTTTACGCATTCACACACGCACATACTTTCTCTCTCTCTCTCACACACACATTCACACACACTTTCTCTCACACACATACTCTCTCATAGTCTCTCTCTCTCACCTGCACACACATACTCCTGGCAAAGCTGCTGCAGCTGTACTAACCTGCCCGAGTCTCTTTCTGGACCCAGCCCAAATCAGCATTTTCCCAGGCCCAGGCTCATTCTAGCTGCTGTGTTTGTCTTCACCCTTCCCTCAGTGCTTGGTCACACTGTCCCTGCCTCCAAACAATGTGTGTGAGGGTAGAGATTAGAGGCTGGAAAAAGCAGGTAAGAGTGTGCCCAGTGAGGGAAATAATTGGCGCGAAAGGCAGGAGCCCTTTAGTGGACCCCTCACGGGTGCCACCCAGCATCTTGGTGCCTCTCATGTTTCTTCCTCTTCCTGAGACGGCTCTGTGTGGTGAAAAGAGCTTTTGGAAACATAAGGCCCGGGTCAAGTCACAGTTCTGACGCCTCGAGTAAGCCGCTTATACTTCCCTGAGTCTCTTCCCTCAGCTATGAAGTGGAGTTAATATACCATGGAGCTGTGGAGAGTATCAAACCCTATGCCTGATATGAACTTGCTATCCCAGTGGGGGTTATTTTTAGTGATTCTTTTGGCTGATAAATTGTAAATGCCTCTCCTACTCACTCTCAACTCACATTGGCAAGCTTTCCTGCCAAATGAGTCAGGTTTGTGTCAATGTTGCTCCAAAAAATTAAATAAATGAAAAAAAGAGAGGAGCCAATATACTATACATATTACCATCACCAAAAAAGCACCTTTTTCATCTTCGTGCTACTTCTAATAAATTGCATGAATGCACGTGTGTGTGGGTGGGTGGGTGAGGGGCAACCACTGAAAACCCTGTCTTTGTGTGTGAGAAGTTTTGGGATGACTTCCCGGGTGACATAGGAGGCCACCACCATGAATGATTCTGAAAATCTGGAAATGATACTCACCTCCAGCCTCTGTCCCTGATCTGCTCACTTCTTCCTGGGATTGTTTAATAACATTGATTAAAAACCAATTTTGATAAGAAGAAGAGAAAGAAAGAAAAGAAAAATACCACCATTCTTCGAGAGTGGGAATCTGCAGGCACTACAGACAAATTACCTCTTTTCACAATCTTGCTGAAGGTGGTCCCATTAAATGCCTCCAGTGGTGAGGATGGTCATAAAAACCATTTCCTGAGCACCTACTATGCACCAGGCACTGTTCAGCATCTAACATACATTCTTTTTTTTCTCCTTTATGGCACTTAGAGGAGCCCTGGTGGTGCAGTGGTTAAGTGCCTGGTTGCAAACAAAAAGGTTGGCAAGTCTAACCTGCCAGTCGCTCTGTGGGAGAAAGATGTGGCAGTCTGCTTCCGTAAAGATTTACAGCCTTGGAAACCCTGTGAGGCAGTTCTCTTCTGTCCTGTAGGGTCATTATGAGTCAGAATCGACTCCATGGCAATGGGTTTTTATAGCACTTATCACAAGTGTAGCGATGTCATTATTGTTGTTTATTTAGTCTTCAGTCTATTTAACATTTTTCTACCTTATTAGACAGCGAGCTTCAGGATGGCATGTCTGTGCTGTTCACTGCTGTATTCCGCATATCCTGCAGAGTGCCTGGTGCATAAACCAGTTGCCTTCAATCTCTTCTGTCTCATGGCGACCTCATGTGTGTCAGAGCAGAACTGTGCTCCACAGAGTTTTTGGTGGTTGCTTTTTCAGAAGTAGATCAGCAGGCCTTTCTTCTGAGGTGTCTCTGAATAGACTGGCACCTCCAACCTTTCAGTTAGCAGCTGAGCAGGTTAACCATTTGCACCACCCAGGGCTCCATGAATGAGCTATGGTCCTTGCAGCAAACTAACAAGTTAGGCATTATTATCTCCATTTTACAGATAAGGAAAATGAGTCCCTTTCCAAGGAGATACTAATTTGTGATGCTGGAAACAGCCCAAGTCTCTTATATTCCAAACACATTTGCTCTCTTAGCTACTAGTGACTACTCTAGTGAGAGCCTCAACTGGGTTGCCGTGTTTTGGTTGTGTAAACCCTGAAGGGTACTTTCTTCCTAAACATTTGTCTGGATTTGTCTCCTTTAAGCATGTCCTTAGTCTCCCCTGATAGGCTCTTTCCTTTCCATTTTAACCTTTTACTCATTTACTTTTTCCCATCTTACTTGGTGATACATTTGTTTAGTCGTCCCTTTCTTTTTGTTCCAAGCAAAGGGCTTATCCCAAGATGATCCCCATCCAGTCCTTCACATGTTCCCACAGAGAAGCTGGCACCCTTCTTAGCTCTATTTCCTCCCCCTGCCCCGGGAACCCCAGCCAAGAAGCAGCTCAGGATAAATATCACCAGGGCTGGGCCACATAATATAGCAGATGCCAAGACTGCCTTGGTTAGAGCCAACAATAACCTCCGTGTTGCCAAATCCAGTGGACACTCTTAAGTTCTCACCCAACTTGACCTCTCATCTGCACTGGCTACTGTTGACCAACTGCTCCCCACTGGAATTTCTTATCTTCCCCATCCCTACCCCACCTCCATTGCAGCCTCATCTTTCTCCATGTTCTTCTGAAATGGTAGTGTTCCACGGTTCTCTTTTCACCCTATATAGTCTCCCTAGAGTACCTTTAATATCATCTTTATCCAGAGTCTCAACTTTAATGGCATATCCCATTGCCTATGTGATAATGTCCAAACTTCCTAACTTGGTCTACAAGACTTTTTGTAACCAGGCCTTGCCTTCCTTTGAAGCCCCCATTTCTCACCCCTGCCCATCACGCTCACTCTTTCAGCTCCTTTGTTATGTTTTGAGCATGATAAAAATCTCAATGCCTTTGCAGGGAGTGTTCTTTCTGGATGGACACTGTCCTCCTAACCCACCCCAGATCTTTCTATGTTCTCATCCTTCAGGTGTTGATTCAAATTTCAATTCCTCCAGCAAACCCTTCATTATGTGAAGGGCCCTGACATGAACTTTCCCAGCTCCCCTCCCACAAGAACACAGTCACGCATCATGGAAGAAACATGTGTGATCCCCTTCCTGGAGGTTGGAAGTTCCACAGGGCAGTGACCATGTCAGTCCTCTTCACCAGTGTAACCGTGGCACACAGTGGACGCTCAAACAGGATGTTCTGTACAACTGGGCAGGTTGTACACTGATTAACTCCAGGGGTCCCCGTTTGCATAGACTGCACTGGGGATAAAAAAAATCCCCTAAAATTGTGCAGCGCCCAATGTGAACACATGCAGTGGCCCAGTAAAAAGCTTTAAATGTATATTCAAATGAATAAATGAATTTAACCATCTTTCTTGTTGTTTTTAGGTGCTGTCAAGTCGATTCAGACTCATGGTGACCCCATGTGACAGAGTAGAACTGTCTCATAGGGTTTCCTAGGTTATAAATCTTTACGGGAGCAGATTTGCCAGGACTTGCTTTCATAGAGCCACTGCGTGGGTTGGAACCACCAGCCTTTCAGTTAGCAGCTGAGTACTTAACCATTGTGCCACCAGAGCGCTTAAAAAGTTTTAAATGTATAACCACATGAATAAATTAATTTTACCATCCTTGGTGCTCTCTATTCATAATGAAATTTATGTTTGGCAAAAGGAAAATATCTTATTTCAATAGTCTTTCAGTGCCAAAGTTGCAACATGCGCAACTAGAAAAAAATGCAAAAGCCTAAAACAGTAGTTTTTAGTCCTGGACGCACATTAGAATTACCTGGGAGGGGGAAGGAGAAGAGTGTTAGAAAATACTGATGCCTGGGCCCTACCACAGACCACTTAAACAGAATCTCTCGGAGTGGGGCCCAGGCATTGGCATTTTTTATGTCTTCCCAGGTGACTCCATGAGCAACCAAGGTTGAGAACCTCGCCTAAAGAGCATCCAAGCACATCCAAGGAGCTTAAGAACCCACCGCCTGGCAATCATTAACCTCAGCCATAAACACCTCATTCAGGAGCCATAGGCCTGAGCACTCACAATAAAAATATTTTGGGGTTAAGTATATATCTTCTCTGTGTTTTGGACCTCAGGTGCAGAGCTGAGTCTGTCATATTCCTAGTCTTCATTGGTCTGCTCAAGACCCGTTTGTTGTTTTATTTTCTTTTATCCCCTTTCCCCCTCCAAGTTCCTTCCCATCCCCACAAGCAGTCATTCTAATACATTTGATGTATAGACAGTATATACATTCTTGGAAAAATGTGTCTTGCTGCTTTGCATGCCTGCGTTTTTATGTTCTGTAAATGGTATAGTTCTCTAGACTCATTCTCTCCATCCACATTGCTGTGGGTACATCCAGTTTGTTGCTTTTTAACTGCTGCCAGTATTCCAGACTGTCCTTCCACCACATTTTCTCCACCCACACTGCTTCCAGCTTCCCAGCCCTACTGCAGTGCAATAACCATCCTTGTTCACGTGCCCTTGTGGACCAGAATGAGAAGTTATGTGGAATAAATGGCCTCTCTCTGGCCTATGAGGTATTTTTTAGATCTTGTTACTTACATATTTTGGCATAATGGATGCTTTTGCATGCAAAATTAAAAAAATATCCAAGTCATTCATGTAATATAGTGACTAATGATGGGGTCTGGGCAGTATGCATGAGCCACTGTAAGAATCCAACACACCCCTAATGCCACAGAAAGAACTGGACATCCTGAGGTCTCAGTTTCATTTAATCCTGATACACTCCCAGGCTGAATTTTAGTAAAGGGATGGTCTCCAGCAGAAACCTCTGAATCACTTCAAAGAAATCTCAGTGAAATGTAGCCATTTCTTGGCTTATCTCAAAATATCATTGGATAAAAGACTTGCAACTTCTGTGGATCTTAACCATCTTGTATGTTAAACAGAGGCAAAGACTAAACCCAAGTCAAGAAATCAAGCTGCATGTATTAAACACCACCACTGACAAAACTAGGGAGAATCAGACATTCCAATGTGGGAAAGAATGAAATTTTGCCAAAACTCTGCTCATTATAATTGGCGTTATAAACTGAATGGAATGCTGAGAAAAGACATCGACATTTAACTGGCAGATATACGGAGGGGTAACATGTCATTGGAAATCCTTTGTATGGTAGTATGTTATACGACATATTGATATCTGTGAGATTTCCAAACCAGATTTCTGTGTTTTAAAGCAGTAGTTATTGCAGCAAAAGTAGTTGGGTGGATGTTGAGACTTTTGATCATTTTTCTGCTTTACCGGGATCCTCAACAGTTATTGAGCATTTATTCTTGGGCTAGTAGAGTGTGGTGGTTAATACTGTAGGCTGATTACTAGTCCTGTAACTTAGAGCAAGGTGATTATCCGCTCTGTGCCTCAGTTTCCTCATCTAAAGCAAGGGGATGGTGTTAGGACCTGCCTTTTGGTGGTGGTGTGAGAATTAAATGGGAAATTACATGTAAGGCACTTGGCATAGGGTAAGCCCTACAGTGTAATAAGCCCTGTAGACACTCAGCAAGTATCCTTTCTATAATGATTTATTTGGGCATCCTTGTCAGAACCGGGACGTTTCCACTCCAAGAAATTTCCTTAGATTCACTTCCTTTGGAAGCCTTCTCTATCTAGTCCCATAACACAGGATGATCTCCTGTTCTCCGACTTCCTGTGGCCCCAGGCATCTAAGTCAAACAGTCTTTCTTTATTTACCCTTTGCTTTGGACTGGGCATACTTTGATGTATGTTTGTTTTGTCTACCCAACTAGATTAAAATTTGAGGGAAGCGATGGTGTCTTCTATTTCCTTCGTAGCTCAGAAAGTCCTTAGCAAGTTCAAGGACACACAATAGAATGGTAGAATGATCCTTATTTGTACTCATTCACAAAGTCCCTTGGAGCCCTGGTGGTGCAGTGGTTAAGCGTCAGGCTGCTAAACAAAAGGTCGGCAGTTTGAATCTACCATCCGCTCCTTGGAAACACTATGGGGCAGTTCTACTCTGTCCTACAGGGTCACTGTGAGTCAGAATCGACTCGACAGCAGTAGGTATGGGTTTGAAATTTTGCTAGCATTAGAACTGTGATTTCTTAGTATAGCCTATAAATTTATCAATGAAACCTGAACAGTGTAAATTTTTATTCCTTCTTCCCAAGAAAGTTGAGTTGGTATTTTTCTGTAGCCAGCTTTAGCCAAGTACTCAAAAGACAAAGTCCCTCTTCTCTCCAAAGTGCCCATCACAGTTGCTGTCCAGTCGCTTTGGACACACTTGATCTTCAGTCCAATTACTTTTTCCACGTAAGGGTTTCCTGTTGAAGCAGAAGAGCAGTACAAACCCTTTGTGTGGGTGCATTTGCGTGCACGTGTGTGTTTAAAAAGGCCCCTTCTCTTTACACTCATTTTTCAGTCTTCCAGTGTTCACATACCACCCTAGGTTATTATCATACATTATTACGAAACATTATTACCTTTTACAGGTAGGAACTTGGATGCATGTCAATTGCCTCACTCAGCCACTAATTGATTCAGGTAGTTTTCTGACAGTCAAGTTAAAACGCATTGCTGCCATAAACAGGAATAACGCTTTACGTTTGGGCATATGGCCTTCATGTTCTTATATGCTAAAAGCACAAACTGATTTCTACGGATTATCATTGTTCTTTCTGTAATGAATGTTTCTTCTTCTGATTTTTTTTTTTTCTTTTTAGCTGACCCAGTAGTTGCATCTAATCACTTGGTAGGTTTTAGTTCTACACTTCTCTTGTTGTTGATGTGTGTCATTGAGTTTTTATAAACACTATCACCGCCTTTCCCTTTTTAACCTCAATATTAATTTTTATTTTATTTCATTATGTTGTAGCCTATCTTGTCTCAGAAAGGACTTATGATGGCTCCTTTGAAAAAAGTTCTTTTCTCCCATCGTTTGTTTTATAAATCCTGCTACATTTTGCAAGTTTCTAATCAGTGATCTTCTTCATTCTCCTAGGGCCTTGAATACCATCCTGTCTTCAGCAGAAACCAGCGCCTGCAAGAGGTCCTGGTGGGAGTGCCAATGGCTGAGGGGCAAAGGAGAAGGCAGGATGCAGAGGAGCGAACCGGAAGGAAGGTGCCGGATGTGACTCCCTTTACACGCAGAGTCTTAATTGGCTGCTTCTATTCTTATTTATTTCTAACCAGATTACTTGACTAAGTAATGTTGACTCTCATTGTCTTTAAGGGCAGGAGGCCAGATCAGTTGGTGTCCTCATGTCCTTCTGGGCTCTACCTCAAACATTCAATCCAAATTCCCTCCCAGAAGACCTGGGTGAGACATTAGAAAACATCAACTTTGTATTCTTTCTCTCATCCTTTCTAAGCTGGTTAAGACACCGTGAGTTCAAGCCTCCTCTGCCATGTCTCTAACCATTGCCAATAGCAGGCAGACCTTGTTTTTCCTGCATCAAGTTTCGTCTCAGTCCCCTGAGTTCTGGGGGCTCCTGGGAGGGTGGGGTATTGGCATTCTCGTGCCCCTTACATGTGGCCCAGGGTTCTCCTGTTCGTCATCCTTCTTGGGGCTCTACCTCTCAGGGTCAGGGTGACGTCAGCTCTAAGCCCGCTCCCTGCGTTCCTGAGTTTGGAGAACCGTCCCCCTTGAACCTTAGTCTCTCATAAACTTCCTAACTGCTAGCATCTAAACTAAGAGCAAAAATGTGCTTCTGCATCCAAACGTCTTTTTTAATCATTAAAAAAAAAAGTTCTTCAGAATGTAGCCTTAAAATTATCTTTTAAGTACCTCACCAGTCACCAGTAGCCCTCGAGTTGCCTCTGACCCGTGGCAACCCCATCCATGTCAGTGGCTGATTTTTCAGAAGTACATCACCAGGCTTTTCTTCCAAGACACCTTAGGGAGGGTAGACTTGAATCTCCAACCTTTCGATTAGCAGCCTGGTTAGCAGCTGAGTGCCTTAAATGTTTGCATGACCCAGGGACTCCTTTAAATATCTATAGAAGTAAAAATGGCTAATTTCCTGCAGCATCTACTCCCAGGGAGTCCCCGTACCTTTCTTTAAAAGAGTGGTGACACCTTCACTTGAATTTGAAGAGAGCTAGAACCTTTGATCTCCTTCATCACTGAGTCAGATCGGATATTCATGTTCTAACAATTTCACTCCTGATTAGTTTAATTCATGTAAATTCTGTATTCTTGGGGCAAAATCTTACAGTATTTAAAAGCACAGGCTTTGAAATCGTGTAACCTTTTCCTATACTAGCTGGGTGAACTTGGGGGGAGTTATTTAATGTCTCTAAACTTCAGTTTCTTTATCTGTCAAGTGGGCACAGTCATTTTAGGATACACCTGTATCCTAAAAAAAAAAAAAAAAAACACACATTGAACAGCTTCGATGGATCAGGCACTGCACTAGGCACAGTGTGCTGTAGTGACCAGGAAGGAAGCCATCCCTGCCATCATGCTGCTCTGAGGCTGGGAGGTTACAGATTTCAGTAGTGTGTAGACATTCCTGTAGAAAGTGATATCTAAGTAGAGGTCTGAAGGGTGGATAGGGGTCAGGCCCGAAGGGTGTTCTAGGCAGAGCGAATGCTTGTGTAAAGATCAGGAAGTGTGTGTGCCCTGGAGCAAAGAAGGGGAGAGGCCTGGGGTGAGGCTGGAGAGATGTTGTTGTTAGTAGATTCCCATTCATGGTGACCCATTCATGTGTGCAGAGTAGAACTTCTCCATAGAATTTTCAAGGCCGTGACCTTTTCGGAAGCAGATTGCTAGTTCTCTCTTCTGAGGCACCTCTGGTTGGGTTTGAACCACCAACTTGGCAGGCTAATAGTGGAGAATTTAACTGTTTGTGCCACCCAAGGACTTCACTAGAGAGACGCTGTTGTTGTGTGCCGTCAAGTCTAGTCAGACTCACAGTGACTCTATATGGCAGAGTAGAACTGCCCTATAGGGTTTCCCAGGCTGTCATTTTTACGAGAGCAGATCATCAGGTCTTTTCTTCCTCGGCGCTGCTGGTGGGTTTGAACCACTGACCTTTTGGTTAGCAGCTGAGGACTTAACCATCACACCACTGGGGCTCTTTACTAGAGAGATAATCCACAGCAAAACCATCAAAGGCCACAGAAACCATGGTTAGAAGACCAGCTAGGAGGCTTTTGTATTAATTCAAATGCAAAACCATGGTGCTCTAAATGAGGGCAGAAGCATTGAAGATGTAGAGGGGTCAATGGATTTGAGAAAGATCTAGGAGTTAGAATCCATGCAATTAGATGATCCCTTGGATGTGGTACATTCAGTCAACACAATTCAGTAAGCATTTGTTGTGTATACCATCTGTTATTTGCAGAACCGTGACTGATTTTCTTCCTTACCAACCACTGGATCGAATGTCCAGCAAACCTTACTTGACCTGTCCCTCCCCATCCATCCCTAGAGTCCAGGTTCCTTTTGCCTGGTGCAGGGCTCTGGCTGTGCAGCTTAGGGGTGGCCCTGGGCCATTCTTGTTTTAGAAAATTGAGGACATTAAAGAAAACTGTTCACATTTGAGGATTGGGCATTTGTTACTCAGTTAGTGGATTCTCTGTCTTCTGACTCTTCTCCTTACTCTGAAAGCCTGCTTTGTGGTCTGTGCGATGCCCTAAAGAAAGGGTCAGAGAGGGACGTTCAATGCTACCACCACGTAGGTAGTTAAATTAGCTGAGGCAATGGAGAGGGGTCATGGTGGGAAAGACCTTCAGAGTGCCTTTTCTAATTATGCTCTATATTTTTGGATGCTGACATCTATTTAGAACCCCTGATCCCATACCAGCAAGTGGTGAATGGAGGCAGTGAGAAGTATGAAGGACGGCAGAGAAAACCACCTAGAATTTAAAATACTGCTTGGACAGGACGCTACTACGGTGTGTGAGGAAACTAGAGCGCCTGTCCTTCACAGTATTGGAGAACAAGTAAAAAAGTTTGAAATTACTTTTGATTGTCAGATATACCATTCTGAAACTGGGCCCTGTGGGCCACTATTTTATAACGTTATATCAACAACAGCAACAAAAATAGCTGACATTTACTGAATGCTTATTATATGCGAGTCCCTGTACTAGGCAGGGAACTTTATTTCACTTATTCAGCCCAATGATGCTGTTATTAGGGAAGTACCACCATTGTTCCCGTTTTACAGATAAGAAGAAAGCTTAGTTAGGCTCAGAAAGTTGATGTCACTTGCTCAGTGTTCCATAGCTAGTACATGGTGGAGCAAACCAGGGAAAAGAATTAAAACTAGGACAAGTGGGGTTGGATAGATGATGATAACTAAACAGTGTATTACTTGTGAAAAATTTGCAGTTGGTAAAAGGAAAATAATGCTGATCAGGTATGTTGTGTAAATACTGTTTGTTGTGGATTGAATTGTGTCCGCTAAAAATATGTGTTGTAAATTTTAACCTCTCCAGTGGTTATGGGGAAACCCTGGTGGTGTAGCGGTTAAGTGCTACGGCTGCTAACCAAAAGGTCAGCAGTTCGAATCCTCCAGGCGCTCCTTAGGAACTCTATGGGGCAGTTCTACTCTGTCCTATAGGGTGGCTATGAGTCAGAATTGACTCAATGGCAGTGGGCTTTTTGGTTTAGTGGTTATGGAAACCCTGGTGGCATAGTGGTTAAAGTCCACAGTTTCAATCTACCAGGCACTCCTTGAACAGTTCTACACTGTTCTTTAGGGTTGCCATGAGTAGGAATCGACTTGGTGGCAATGGGTTTTCTTTTACAGTAGTTACAGAGGAGCCCTAGTAGCACAGTAGTTAAGCTCTCAGTTGCTAGCCAAACGGTGGGTGGTTCAAGCTCACCAGCCGTTCCATGGGAGAAAGATGTAGCGGTCTGCTTCTGTAAATATTTCAGCCCTGGAAACCCTATGGGGCAGTTTTACTATGTCCTAGAGGGTCACAGGAGCCTTGGTGGTACAGTGGTTAAAAGCTATATGGTTGCTAAACAAAAGGTCACAGTTCGAATCCACCAGCTTCTCCTTGGAAACCTTATGGGGCAGTTCTACTCTGTCCTGTTGGGTTGCTAAGAGTCAAAATCGACTCGATGGCAATAGGTTTGGTTTTTGCTTTTATAGTAGTTATAGTCCCATTTGGGAATGGGTTTTGTTATGTTAATTAGCAATATTAGTGTAGGGTGTGTCTTAAGTCAATCTTTTCTGAGATATGAAAAGTGCTGATTAAGCAAGCAGCAAGCAAGCAGAGATGGAGGAAGATAAATGTCATTCCACGTGAAGATCACCAAGGAGCCAAGGAACAGAAGATGAAAAGAGACAAGGACCTTACTCCAGAGCCAACAGAGAGAGAGAGCCTTTCCCTAGAGCCAGTGCCCTGAATTTAGACTTCCAGCCTCCTAAACTGTGGGAAAATAAATTTCTGTTTGTTAAAGCCACCTACTTCTGGTATTTCTGTTATAGCAGCACTAGATAGCTAAGACACTGTTTAATATTAATTTTAAAGGAAACACATTCTGGTCTGTATGTTCCCAGAGATCTTCACAAGGAGAGAAAGTGTCCATGTGTTCACCTTGACTTCAGAAGGTCCCTTTAGTACATACTGCTGCCTTGTTAGGGTCATGGTGCCCACAGTGCAGAGCAGCCCTCATGGTCTAATAGCACGCCAGAGAACAAGCCAGGGGGCACTGGTTGGAGTTTCCCTCCTTGAGCATTTGCACTCTACACTTAAAAACAAAACATTGCCGTCGAGTCACTTCTGACTTATAGTGACCCTATAGGACAGAGTAGAACTGCCTCATAGGGTTTCCAAGGAGCACCTGTTGGATTTGAACTGCTCACCTCTTGGTTAGCAGCTGTAGCTCTTAACCACTACGTCACCAGGGTTTCCACTCTACACTTGGCTCTCCCTAAATGAGATTTGGGGAGAAGGATGCTCAGTGGGTCTGCAGCCTGCCTGACCCCACTGTCCCAGAACCTGATGAAGCTTCCCTCCTGGGAGCTGGCCTGGCCGGTTTGTCTCTGGTGGACAAGTCGGAACCAGATGCAGAGCGGGAAGTACCAGTCCCTCCACAGCAGGCACGAAGTGACCCTACACTCTTCGCTCTTCGTAGAATAACCCCTCCAGCCCAAGAGGAGAAAAACCCCCAGCAAATTGGCCAGACAACACTGCATTGTCTCAGAAACCTGCTCAAGAGTGCATGTTCTTTGCCTGAATTTTCGAAATTCCACAGCAGGAAAAGTCCTGGAAGCATCTTCCGATGTCACTTCTCTGGCAGTGGTTTTGCTAGCTCACAATCTTCCGTAACTGAAGACCTGGCAAGCTGAGGAATGTTAGGCAACTCATACCTCCTCTCTAGGCCTCAGTTTCTTTATCTGTAAAATGAGGGGTTTAGATTCAATGAGTTCATACTATTGATTCTGAATCCATGATTGGTAGAGTAAAAATGATTGCCAGTGCTGTCAAACAAACAAAACAACTACCTCTCACAATTAGAATAAACTCATTCAATGAGACACAGAGGGGAAACTGAGGTAAGATGTTCTGTAGTCTATCTACATGTCCCCTGGTGGGGAAGCCATGATTGTTCCACATTTGGAGGAAGCCCCCTGTCCCGGTAACCTACTCAATACAAGCCCTCAGCTGATCCAGGATCCCTCAGCTGGCCTCAAGCACACCACCTATAACAATGGTGGCAAGACAACTTTATTCTTGTGATAAGCCCTACTCCCTACTTTAGTGGCATCAAAAGAGAAAAGAATACACAACTGGGGCCGGAAGTAAGTCTTTACAATTCTTCTTTCTTTCTTTTACTTGAGAGGGGAATCTGAGGCCCTCACAATTTGAGTGACTTGCCCAAGGGCTTCTGGGTAGTAAGTTTGGAGCTGATCCCATAGCCCACTGCTAGCCCAGTGCTAGAAAGGAGAAGAAGGGAATTTTCATTGGGGAGTCACATCTGTTTTTATCCACCCGAGGAAATTTGCCCTCTATTTGGTTTGGGATGGACAGCCTGCGATTGCCATGAGCGATTTAGGGCTCGGGATTTTCTTTTGGGAGCCCTTGCTACCCTGTCCCAGGCCTTCTGGCCATCTAGAATTACCTCAGTGAGCTAGCCCAGAAACCCCAAACAGTGCACGATCAGCTTTACCACTGATGGAGGAGAAAAAAGAACCTGTGTGCCAGGTAAGAAGTCATCATTCGGGTTTAAATCAGTCCTGGTTTAAATAACCAGGGGAACTTGGGAACTATGAAAAGGTCAAAGGTTTGCAGGTTTAGGGTTTCGTGGGAACATGCGCGTGTTTGGACCAGGCCCAAGTACCTGGTTGACCTGTTTGACAGGTAACAATTAGAGAGTAGGAGCTTGCCTGGCTGGAATGTGGCTGCGGAGGCCAGCATGGAGGATCTGGTTTACCTGCTCGGCAGGTGGGGCTGCACAGGGCGACAGGCATGTGCACGCACCACATTCCAGAGAATCGGTTTTCTTTTAAAGATGCAGCGATGACTGCAGGGCACAAAAGGGTTGGGTCGAGCCCTGGCTGGAAGCCGCTAGCTATTTGCAAGGTAAAGAAGCAAAATAAATAGTTCCCTGAAGACAGCTCAAGGAAGAAACTGCAAAGGTATTCAGAACCTTTTTTTTTTAATGTCTAAAATGAATGTGTGCTTCTTGTCTCAAGACTTGATAAACCCCAGACTGGTACAAAATGCCAAAGGTAATAGAATTGAAATGTACCCCAACTCATACACCTTTTTTTTTTTTTTTCTTTTTAAAGAAGACCTAATATTGTTGAAAGGAGCCTTGGCGGCACAGTGGTTAAGCTCTCAGCAGCTAATCAAAAGGTCAGTGGGTCCAACCCACCAGCTGTTCCACAAGAAAAAGATGTGGCCTTCAGCTTCCGTAAAGTTACAGCCTCGGAAACTCTATGGAGCAGTTCTACTCTGTCCTGTAGGTCACTATGAATCGGAATTGACTGGACAGCAACAGGTTTGTTTTTTTTGGTTAATATTGTGGAAAGCAGAAGAGAGACTCTGATGGCTAGTATCTTGCTTGAGACAGCCTAGAAATGTTTGCTTTTTCTCTCGGCATTGCTACATATGATGTCCAGAAACCAAAATGCACTGTTTTCTTTTTTCTCAATAAATTGTAGGTAATCTGTACATTTTGAAAGTTAAAAATACTGGTTTGATAAAACATATTTAAATAAAGTAATTGTGAATAGGAGTCCCTGGGTGGTGCAAATGGCTAAGCGCTCCATTATACCAGCGGAAAGGTTGGCAGTTTGAACCCACCCAGAGGTGCCTCAGAAGACAGTCCTGGCAATCTGCTTCTGAAAAATCACAGCCTTGAAAACTCTATGGAGCAGTTCTACTGTGCACACACGAGGTCACCGTAAGTCGGAATGGACTGGAGGGTAACTAACAAAAACAAAATTTTGTATAAGCTGATTCCTTCTTGTTTGTTGTTTAAAATAATAGGAAATTAGAATATTCTAAAAAGAAAAAACAAAAAAAATTTTTTTTAATATATCTATATCATATACAGTACAACAGAGAGTTCACACAGACACATATCCACACACATACATAACATTGTTTTCTTTTGAGAATTTAAAGGGGTTTTTGCTAATATCAATTCCACATCCCTGTACCATATTCATTGTTGATGAGAAGGGGTACAGTCATGCCCAGGGAGACTGCAACTCGAAAGCTGTAATCTCACTTGGAGCATTGCTAAAATTAACTCAAAACTCTTAGAAAGTTCCCAAGTAATTCATCTTTTTGTTTTCACTCACCAAGTTAGTTTTCTAAAAAATAAAATTCCCTCTTTCACTTTGTTTCTGTTTACTGGAGAAATGATTGAAGTCGGCTCTAAATAAATTGCAGGTACTTCCCAGTCCTCTGCGTGCTACCCAAGCTCTGAAGTCCTGAGACGTGTTCCCAGGAGGCACATAGGTGCATTCCTGGCCACGAGGTGGGCGAGGCAGCGGAGAATAGGCAGCTAGTTCAAAGAGTTAATTACAGCGAAGCAGAGGATCTTAAAATGCAGTTTGCAGAAAACAAACAAGCAAACAAAAACTTAACTGTCTCCTTTAATGTGGTAATTTAACTCTTTAGGTATTTGTAAAATATGGAGATGATTGCATACAGACCATTTACCAGAATTGATCAAAGATTGGTAATAATAATATCAATAATCAAAAGTCAGAACAACAACAGCTTACATTACTGTCTCTTGCTATGTGCTGTGCTAATCTGTCTCCATTTTCTCAGTGAATCTCCAGGACAGTCTGGAGGCAGGTATTGTCATGACTCCCATTTTATAAACAAGGAAACTGAGGCACAGAGAATATCCAGAACTTGCCTAAGATCATACTGTTAGTAGGTGGCAGATCTAGGATCTGAATGTAGCTATTCATTCATTCACAGTTAATGAATGCCTGTTCTGAGACAGGCACAATGCCAGGGGTTCATAGCACAGTGAACAAGACAGAGTTGGGCCCTGCCTTCGTGGAGGCTAATTCTCGACTCCAAAACCTGCCCTCTTAACTACTTCTCTTGTAGGTCCCTGGGTTGTGCAAATGGTTTGCACTGGACAACTAACATAAAGGTTGGTGGTTTGAACCCACTGCTGAGGAAAGGCCTGGCGATCTGCTTCCATAAAGATTACAGCCAAAAAAGTCCTATGGAGCAGTACTACTCTGTAACTGCTCTGTAACACATGGGGTCACTATGAGTAGACAGGCTTAGTGAGCCTCTTAGTGATGCTCCCACTTTAAACCCCCTTAAATTCTGCTATTGTCTCTTCCATCACCAAGCATCACACCAGACACCACGGCCCGAGCTTCTGCCATTCCCTAACCACACTGTGTTTTAGTACAGCAAAGGACAATGGCCATTTTCTGGGGCGTATATTGCATTTATACTCTAGCCCTGCTTTATTTGTCTAGTTAGTGTAGGACAGTAAATTGAAGTTCGAAAGTTCTGAGGGGAGAGTTTACTGTGGGTGAGAGAAGCCACTCCAATTACTGAGTGTCTTATCAATGATAAATATTTGCATGTTGGTTTTCACCCCTTGATAACTGGAACTTGGTCTGCTCAGATTCTGACACAATGGCTGCATCTGTGAATCCTGAAAAGAACAAGGCAAAATTGATTCCATTTTCCTACCCAAAGTGAAGTACCCTAAAACCTTACCCTGTGCCACTGTACATTTTCCTACAAGGTTCTATTTTATTTACCAGACTAATAACATTTCCTACTAATGTTGTTGCTGTTGTTAGCTGTCGTTGAGTCGATTTCAACTCACAGTGACCCCACGTGGTAGAAAGAACTGCCCCATAGGGTTTTTTTTTTTAATCTTTATGGGAACAGATTGCCAGGTCTTTCTCCCATGGAGCCACTGGGTAGGTTTGAATTGCCAACCTTTTGACTTGGAGTCAGGTTCCAGTCCATTGCACCACCAAGGCTCCTTTCCAACTGATAGTGTATGTAAATCCTGAAATTTGTGCTCTTTGATCAATCCATCCCAGTGTGCCTTTGAACAAATTCTGAAGAACAGACATGACTTCTCTGAGCACTGAACCACTTTCACTGGCCACAGAAAGGGTGAACATCTACTCACTTGGGATGGAGTAGTAATAATAATAATATTAGTAATTAGTAGTAAAAGGAGCACTGGTGGCACAGTGTTTAAATGCTCAGCTACTAACCAAAAGGTTGGCGGGGTTTGAACCCACCAGCTGCTCCATGGGAGAAGGATGTGGCAATCTGCTTCCATAAAGATTACAGCCTTGGAAACACTATAGAGCAGTTCTATCCCGTCTTATAGGGTCTCTAGGAGTCGGGATCAACTGGATAGCACAGAACAACAACAACATAATAGCAATAAATGGTAACAGTAATAAGTATTTTGAGGGCCTATTATAGGCTAGGTACTATGCTGAGCATGCATGTGCATTGTCTCATTTAGTAATTACAGTGACCATAAGTATGTATTATTATTGCATTACTACATAGGTGGGAAGAGCCCTGGTGGCGTAGTGGTTAAGCGCTCAGCTGCTAACTGAAAAGGTGGCAGTTCAAATCTACCAGCTGCTTTGAGGGAGAAAGGTGTGGCAATATGCTGCCATAATGATTTACAGCCTCCCTACGGGGCAGTTCTACTCTGTCGTATAGGGTCATTATGAGTCAGAATGGACTCAACGGCAATGAGTTTATTACGTAGAAACTGCCTTACCTAAGGATAAATAATTTACACAGCTACTAAAAGGCAATGCTAAGATACAAATACAAAACTAGACTGGTCAGGTACTAGAGGCTGCATCAGGGAGGATACGGAAGTAAATGAGCATTTAGTTGTTAAGGTTTTGTGATTCTGAGATGTTCGTTCTGCTCTACTCTGCATTGAACAGATCACATCAGACTGCAACCTCTGGTCACCACTGGAGCCACTAGGGCTGGTGTCACCCAGTGCGGTCACTCATGGTGTCACCCCCCCATGGACCTCCTCCCATACCAGACCGTACAGAATCCTTAGTAATGTTTTTTGTATTAATGTTACTGGTAAATCCCAATTCCCATCTATCACTCCTTCTTTTCCTTTAATTGCTACTTCATTCCCCAAAAAGTTATTGGTATAGGTTCTCAAATATTAATTACCGCAATATCGTAGCTAAAACACCAGAAAATCTGACAAAATCAGCGACTATAAAAACATTGGCAGCAACGAAAGCAGCAGCTCATGCCTGTAGTGTGTACAGATGAAACCACGTAATTCGAAGCGTCATTGCATTTGAGTAATAATGACAGCTCTGACTGGAGTGCATTAAAAAAAAAAAACCCAAACCTGTTGCCATCAAGTTGATTCCGACTCATAGTGACTCTATAAGGCAGAGTAGAATTGCCCTATAGAGTTTTCAAGGAGTGCCTGGTATATTCTAACTGCCGACCTTTTGGTTAGCAGCCCAACGCTTAGCCAGTATGCCACAATGGTTTCCAAGAAGTGCATTAAACCCAGTGCCTTTAGGAGGTTCAAAAAGTAAATTAGCATAGAGTTTTAGCCTTTTGGGTTTATTGATAGTGTGAGCTGAGCTTGCAAAAAATGTTTTTGTTGTTGTAACTTAACTACAGGGTTTTTTTTTTGTAGACAGTTCTTTTGGTGTCATCCCCTCTGATAGTGTCACCCTGTGTCTTCTGTACTCCCTGTACTCCCCTAGTGGCATGCTGGTGGTTACCACACTTTAAGTGGGAAATACAACCTGAAGCTGATTCTAAGGAGAACAACGAGAGTGAAGAAGATACTCATGTTGTGTGAGGAAGAGTTTCAGGGACGAGGAATATTTATAGCCAGGAGCTGAGGAGACTGGGCTAGGAAGTGGGGGGATTGAGCATGTGCTAACTGCCCTCAAAAAAGTCAGGGACTATCAGGTGCAGGAAAGAATAGGTTTTTTTTTTTTTGGCTCTAAGTAGGAAAATCAGGACCAATAAGCGGAAGTCAGAGGCAGACAGATTTGATTCTACATAAAGACAAGCTTGTCATCCCTCAGGCTGGAAGGCAGTAGAAAGAATGTTTGAATCCCAGTTCCACCACTGTGGTAAGTACTTGTTTTTGCTTTCCAGAGTTCATTCGCCTTTAGCCTGAAACAATGGACTGATTTCCTTTGGGGAAATAACCTTTTCCCTTTGAGAGCAGTCTTGGTGGGACAACCAATCAAATTGTACTACCCACTCCTGGCGAAGAGGCGACCATGTGACCCAATTTGGCCCAATTAGATTGTTTTCCCCAGGACATTCTATCTTGGACTGAATTATCTAAGGACAAAAAAAAAGAAATGGCTGGAGCTGATTCTTCTCTGAGCAGTCAGTCCTCTGATCAACAGAGTATTGGCTCCAATCCCTGGACCTTGGAACTAGCCTGGTTCATATCCTTCCCAAGTCAGGGTCTTCAACATTCTTTCAATTCTGTAAGCTACCCCAGTTTTTTCAACAAATTCTATTTTTTCTCAAACTAATAAGAATTTTTTTCTAAAGTGAGCTAGAAGTTCTAACTGACACACCATTTAACTAGAGGTGTGATTGTGATCTTGGGAAACAACCTGTCTGAGCCCTAGTTGCTTCATTTGAAAATAATTACAGAAGGTTTGGGAGTATAAAATGCGATAGCATCAATAAAGATAAGGGAAAGACACATATTGGTGCTCAGTAAATACTGGTTCTCTTCCCTTTCTCCTCTAAAGCATACATTTTCTGTTTTTAGACAAATTAAGATAGATAACATGTGTATTTAGCATAGTGCTTAGCCTATAGTAAGTTCTGTATAAGTGGTAGCTGTGGGAATCATTTGATTATAATTCTATGTCACTGGAAGTATTTGAGTCTGAACTGGAAAATCATTTGGCCAGGAATTTGCAGAGGTGATGCAACTACGGGATGAGTTGTTGAACGTGGTAGCCTCATTTCTTTCCTACTCTGAGAATCTGTGTTTTTATGTTAAAGATATTTATCACTGTCTTTAAGGATGTCCATCTCCTTTAATGCAAAATGGCAGAGGCAAGAGTCTTGGCATGACAACAGAACATGGTTGTCTGCGTCCCCTGGGCTGATGTGCAAGCTAACACTGAGGAAGGGTCGCTAACAACCTACCCTTGGAGAAACCTGTGATGGTCACCCAGCTGAGAGTCCATAAAGGCAATCTCACTCGGAGTTTCCACCATGACTCTGACTTAATCAGGACCAGAGACTTACCCAAGTGTTCCAGAAATAATGGGGTTTATTGAAAGGACACGTACGCATGGGAGCCCTGGAAGGGCTAAGGTAGGAATTGAGGCAGTTCCGTGGTGTGCTTTCTTATTTCCAATTCTCCCCCTCACAGCAAAGTCTCTCTGTACATTGCCTCTTTTATCCTCTCCCTTCCCAGCTGGGTATTTCTGGTTATTTGTCTATACATAGCCCAGAATGTTTGTTCAGTCCCTAAATCTTCCTGGTCCACCACCAGAACTAACTTCTCTCTGGTCGTCTTTGCCTAAATCCCTGAGAGAAGGATTTGACTGGCTTAGCTCTTGAGCCAGGCTGTGTCACAGGTTACTGAGCTATGGATGAGCCGTCCTGAAACCCATGTCCTCACCAGGTACAATCAACTGAGTCTGGGAAGACAGGGTCACTTGGTCTATCGCTTACTCAACAGTAGCTGTGGCCTAAACAGGAAACATTAGAGATACTTGATAAGAGGCTTCTTACCAGAGATGATGCCAAAATACATGATGCATTCGTAAGAATGTATACATATTAACATTTCCTTTGAGGTATATTTTCCACCATTTTATTCCAGTCTTTATAGAGAATTATCAAGGGTTATATCACCAGCCTAAATTCCATAGTAAGTGGTTTTTGCTTAATTAAAGAAGATCCCCTATGACTACATGGAAGTTTCTTTTCTGTAGTAGATATGGAATGTTGACTGTAAGCAACTGGGTTAAATAGTTCTTCAAATGTGTAGAATTCTTGAATTGACACTGAAGTGTTTCAACTGAAATACTCTAGTTTCCACTTGAACAAGAGGTAGGAGGAGGAACTCAGGCCATGGGTATGGGAAGAAGATGACAGTAAGAAGTGAAGATAGTCAAGTGAAAGAGGTAGGTAGGATTGAAAGACCAGATCGGAGCTGCATTTGGAGGAGGAGGAGAGCTAGTCAGGACCATGAAACAGTCAAGGACTGCTGTTTCCACATTGGTGGCCAGATTATCTGAAACTGGAAAAGAGTATGGATAATCAAGGAAGAAAGAAATGGCTGAGCTGGAAGAGGGCTAGACTGCAGTGGTTGTGTTGAGTGCCTGGTTTGTGCCAGGCACCTTTGATCTCTCCCAAGCCTGGGTACCTCTAATTGCCAACCTGCATTCAGTTTGAACACTTAGAAGTTCTTAGCTACTATGTTGTCATGGCTTCTCACTAAAGGGAGCTAACAAGGCACCTTGGAGTATCTCATAGCTTCAGGAGGTAAGAAGGAGGATATATTTCTAAGACCAGAAAGATGTCTTAAACCACATATAATGCAAGGGAGAGGGGAACATCTTAGAAAGTCCCTTAGAAATTATGTTCCTGGGAAGTTTTAGAAACCAACCCAGGGATTGTCTTGCCATTTTGTTGAAGTCTTTTGCATGCCATTCACATGCCTGTGAGTTCCAACCCCAGGGATGGGCTCACATCTTTCAAAATTGTTTTGGAAAACTCCTTTGACATAGTATCTCCAAGAGAACATTACAATGTGTCTCTCTGTAGGAGTGGGAGGTTTAATGGATTACCCGTGGGCCTCTGGGACCTGAGCTAAGACGAAAATTCTGGGCTCAGAGTTTTGGGCCCACATACTTCACATCTGAGAACTAATGCTTGATCCTCCTCTGAGGGTGGGTTAAGCCTCTACTGAATGATTACAAATATTCCAGATACAGCTCTTTAAGGTGGGGATTTTGCAAACAACAAAAACAACTACAGAAAACGCTACAGAAAGCCTTACCTTAAATCATTCCTCAACTTTGTGAATTTTGAGGACTTAATGAGGCATTTTAAATAAAGAAAGGACTTAAAGGCTAAGGATATCAGGGATCAGCTTAAATTAGGCAACGGGAAACCTAAGTTGCCCTTTCAGGATATTATTCATCCTATAAAAACAAAGTGTATTTGTTCATAGTAAACATGTCAGAACAGCAGCTGTAGAGGACAAGTGGAGACTGGTTGCTGTCCAATCTGCCAATTTTCAGATAAAAGACCAGGGTCTGATAAGTGACAGATTACCATGAGAACACTTGCAGTGGGATCTTTTCTGGTTCATTATTTCAGCACCAAACATGTAAGTGTATCAATAAAATTCCGAGACTACTGCTGTTCTCACGATGTGTTTGCGATGTTCATCTGAAGCAGGAAAAAAGCCCTGGTGGCAACCTTAAAACCAGTGAAATTCCATGACCAGTCAAACATAAATGAGTAGTCCAAGTGCTTACTGTGCAGGGTAAGGCCAGACCCTTGAACTGTATGTAAAATATTTATGACCTATTCTTGAGCCCACCGCCTATCTATCAGTTTATCATACTGTGGTAGCTTGCATGTTGCTACGATGCTGGAAGCTATGCCATCAGTATTGCAAATACCAGCAGGGTCACTCATGGTAGACAGGTTTCAGAGGAGCTTCCAGAGTAAGACTGAGTAGGAAGAAAGGCCTGGGCATTTACTTTTGAAAATTGGTCAATGAAAACCCTATAGATCGCAACTGAATATTGTCTGATGTAGTGCTGAAAGATGAGCCCCACAAGTTGGAAGGCACTCAGAATACATGGTGGCAGCAACAATAGACTTGAGCATACCAAAGATCATAAAGACGATGCAGGACTGAACAGTATTTTATTCTATTATACGTGGGATTGCCATGAGTTAGACCCAATTTGACAGCAACTAACAACATTCTTGAGCAAATCTCATCTCCTTTCCATGCACCAGTTAATGCATTTATTTTTTAAAAAAATGAGAGAATTATCCTATTTTAGTATGTCCCATAGTCCGACAACATGTACACTACCCTTTCACATTTTTTTTTTTTTGCCACGTTAACAAATGGGCTGTAATATTGTTTACTTATTTTTTTTTCCTTTAAGTTGATTCATTTGCTTAAACCTAAATAAATAAAATATTTCTGAATAAAGTTGTTAGTCTCTTCCAAATCAGTTTTATCTGTGACTTCATAGCTTTGATGGGCTGATTAGTTTTTCTAATAATTGAAATAAATACATAGCTATTAAAAGAAATAAGTATTGGCTCTTTTTTCTCTTTTAATAGTGCAGAGACCATGCTTTGGAAAATGTTTTCCCAACTTTAAGGAGGATGCTAGGTGCAAGTCAAGCTTCACACAATCTTACAATTTGTCCATGGAAGAGGCCAGTTGGTTCCAATACTGTCCCTAATTGGCTGATTGATCCTGGGATAGTCACTTCATCCCCTAGACCTTAGTTTCCTAATTTGATTACTGCATAGCTAAGAACACAGTGATGATAAATAAGAATAATAATGCATAATTAATGATCATATCCTGTGGATTTAATAATGTGATGTCAAGTCAGCTAACCTCACTGAGCCTTTATTTCCTCATGTGTAGAAGAAGGAGTTTGAACTGGTTGATTTGCAAAACCTCCCCTTTCTAAAATTCTTTGCATGGTTTCAGCTTTTGTTTTTTTAACAAAAAAGTGCTAGATTTAACAATTTGACAGAATCCTTGTACAAATGTGGTATTTGAAGGCAAGAATATAGTTACCTTTTGGGATAATGTTCTATCAACCTTGTACATGCATAATTTTTGTAGGTTCCTGAAATGATAATATGGTCTGTGGTGCAAATGAATATGTTATGCAACCATGTTATTCTTTATCTCATTCATTTACTGGGTCATTCTTCAAACATGCATTGCACACCTGTTATTCTGGACCAGGTAGTGAAGCATGGTGATTAGGGTGTAGCTCTGGAGGCAAAATGACCTAGGGTTGAATCCTGTTTCCACTGCACACCAGCTCTGTGACATTGGGAAGTGACTTAACCTCCTTAAGTCTAGGTTCCCTTATCTGTAGACCAGGAATGACAATAACATCTATCATAACTATAGGGTTAAAAAATAGGGTTAGTGAAGATTAAAAGAGAGCAAGAGGAAATTTAAATGCACAGAGTATAGTTGTTGTTGTGTGTTATCCAGTCAATTCCAACTCATAGTGACCTCATGTGACAGAGTAAAACTGTTTCATAGGGTTCTCTTGGCTGTAATCTTTATGGAAGCAGATCACTAGGTCTTTCTTCTTTAGACCAGCTGAGTGGGTTCCAACTGACAACCTTTCGGTTAGCAGCCGAGAACTTAACTGTTAGGCCACCAGGGCTTCTTCCAGAATGTAATAAACCCATTGCCATCAAGTCGATTCTGACTCATAGCAACAATAAATGGTAGCTGCTGTCATCTTCTTCTTCATCATCATTACCACCATGGCCATGTGCTGGGATTCAGAGATGGTTATGACATTGACGCTTCTTCAGAGAACTCACAATCTAATAGAGGAAGACAAGCACACAGGCATATACACTTTACAATATAGAGGGATAAGGACGAAAGTCTGTCCGTTAGAGCATGAATGAGGGAATGCTTTACAATATGGGGGTTGGGAAGGCATTGGAAGAGTAGTAAAGGAGAAAAGAGGAATGGTTACAAAGGTGTTAACCTGAGAAGGTCCTCTGGTGACTAAAGGGGGACAGTACATTTCAGGCAGGGGGACAGCACAAACAGTAGAATTAATGTGTTACAACGGTGTTCTTCAGGATTCATTAATTAGGAGCCCTTCATTCTGTAACATGGGCCTCATATCTGTTTGTGAAGAGGAAGTGAAGTCCTAACCAAAGCAACGTGAGATGCTGTTAATCATCTGGATAAGCTGGTGCTTGAACATTCGCTTCTACTGTCCAGATAATGTTTTTTCACTTATGGAGAGCTCACTGGGAAAGGAGAGTTAGAGAGGCCATGAAAAGTGAGTTTATCATACCCATAGCCAGCAGAGGGGTACACAGGACACACAGGGCCGCAAGGGAGCACCTCAGCATTTGTTACTGCCAGACTTACCCCGTTAATGTGCAAAATAGTCAGATAGCAGATTTTTTACTATTGTCGTAAATGCGAAATGTCAAATAATGAGGTAGTAAGTGAGGAGTAGGTGTAGTTTTATCTCATATTTAGGTCTTTGATTCATTTTTTAATTTAATTTTTGCGTCTGTTTTGAGGTAAAGTCTAAGTTCATTTTTTTGCATATTGAAAAAAAAAAAAAAACGTTGCCACCAAGTTGATTCCGACTCATAGCAACCCTATAGGACAGATTAGAACTGCCCCATTTGATTTCCAAGGAGCACTTGGTGGATTTGAACCGATGACCCTTTCATTAGCAGCCATAGCTCTTAACCACTGTGCCACCAAGGTTTCCTTTTTGCGCATGGATGTCAATTATCCCAGCACTTTTTGTTGAAAAGACTATCCTTTCTCTATTAAATTGTCTTGGCCTCCTTGTCAAAAATCAAAGAACCATAAATGTCAGGGTTTATTTCTGGACTTCCAGTTTTGATTTATTGATCTGTCTATTCTTACGTCAATACCACACCGTCTTGGTATCTGTAGAGTTATAGTAAATGTTGAAATAAGGTTGTGTAAGTCCTCCAATTTTGTTCTTTTTTCAAAATTCTTGGGCTATATTATTCCTAAAAAATTTTAATGGGTGTAGAATAGTCCATAAAATGGATATTTATAATAAATGTACTTCATAATTTAATTGTTACTATCTTTTTTCTATTGCTCTGCCAAAAACCTCATTATGCCTACATCTTGTTTCCTGCTGGTTGTATACTTTTTAAAAATTTTTTTTATTGTGATAAAATATATATAACAAAAAGTTTGCCATTTTAGCCATTTTAAGTGTATGATTCAGTAACATTAATTACGTTCACTGTGTTGTGCTACCATCACCACTATCTACTTCCAAAAGCTTTTCATTGCCCCAAAGAGAAACTTGGTACCCCTTCAGCAGTAACTCCCATTCTCTCTTCCCCTTAGTCCCTGGTAACTGCTAATGAACGTTGGTCTCCATGCATTTGTCTATTCTAGTTATTTCGCATAAGTGGAATCATAAAATATTAGTCTTTTTGTGTTCAACTTACTGCACTCAGCGTAATGTTTTCAAGGTTTATCCATGTCATAGAATGTATCATAACTTCATTTCTTTTTATGGCTGAATAATTACTCTGTTTTTTTTTTTTATGTATATACCACATTTTGTTTATCCATTCACCTGTCGATGGATCCTTAGGTTATTTCTACCTTTTGGCTGTTGTGAATATGCTGCAAATGACCATTGGTGTACATGTATTAGTTTAAGTCCTTGCTTTCTAGTCTTTTGGGTATATACTTAAAAGTGGAATTGCTGGGTTATATGGTAATTTTGTGTTTTAACTTTTTGGGAAGGTTTTATAATTTCTTAAGGTGAATTCCTGCGAGGGGGATTACTAGATCAAAGGCCATGAATGTGTGTCCCCACTTGTCTTGGGAAAAGGGGATAGCCTTGACAGGACAGTGGTTTTCACACTGACAGTACACACATTTATTTATTACCAGGTGCCAGGCATTGTGCTAAATGCTTTATACCCATAATTTCACTGAATCCTCATTACTCTTAAAGTAGATATGATTATCTCCATTTAACAGATGAAGAGACTGAGGGTCATGGATTGAACTGTGTCCCCCCAAAATAAGTGTCAACTTGGTTAGGCTATGATTCCCAGTATCCTGTGGTTGTCCACAATTTTGTGATTGATATAATTTTCCTATGTGTTGTAAATCCTAATCTCTGCCTTGGTTAATAAGGCAAGATTAGATTATGTTAAAGAGGATTAGGGTGGGATGTAACACCCTTGCTCAGGTTCATCCCTGATCCAATGTAAAGGGAGTTTCCCTGGAGTGTGGCCTGCACTACCTTTTATTTTACAAGAGATAAAAAGAAAGGAAAGCAAGAAGAGAGTTGGGGACCTCATACAACCAAGAAGCAGCGCCAGGAGCAGAGCGTGTCCTTTGGACCTGAGGTTCCTGCCCTGAGAAGCTCCAAGACCAGACGAAGATTGATGACATGGACCTTCCTCCAGAGCTGACAGAGACAGAAAGACTTCTCTGGAAGCTGACACCCTGAATTTGGACTTCTAGCCTACAAGACTGTGAGAAAACAAATTTCTCTTTGTTAAAGCCATCCACTTCTGGTATTTCTGTTAGAGCAACAATAGATAAGTAAGATTCTGGGGCTTAGCTGAGTTAAGTGGTTAGATCTAGTCTGACCAGCAGATAGATGGCAGAGCTGAGATTGCGACCCAGTAAGTCTCACTGCTGAAATACCTCTGCTCACTCTCCTGAACAGTATTGTACAATCGGGAGCAATCAGGAGGGAGAAATCCACCAGTCTGGTGTACATATTCATCTTCCCTGAATGTCTTTATCAACGCTTTCATATATTTCACAGTAGCTACATTGGCATGTGTGGACTCAGGTGACCATCTTATAGGCAGGAAAAACTGTTAGGAGCTTAGGATAACTGCTAAGAAATTAAAGATCAACCACTGGAAAACCCAGCAAATGATTCTCGCTCTTTGATTAAAGTCTTCTAGCCTTCTTGAGTCTCTCATAGTTGACTGTTGAACTAAAAGAAAGCTTTTTATTTGTCTTTAATTTTCAATTTTGAATGTGTCAGTTTATTGAGAGGCTTTTCAAAAAGCAAAGTGCTGAGCTTTTGCACTCCCCTTAAACATTCTCACTGTGGACATCTTCCACATGCCCCCACCGCCCAGAACTCTTGAACATTTTAAACACAGCATCTCCTGCTTCGTTGGCCTTGTGAGGCTGGCACTGTGGACTAAGAGGAAGACCTTGGGACAGGTGACAGAGCATGCAACAGTGGGGCTGTCCTTCAGAACAAAGCAGCATCTCAGCTGGGCACAAGATATCAGCATCACTGTCCTTCTTGGCTCAAAAGACCAACCCTGGACAAAGCCATTAGGGCCCTGCCTGGGAGTCTGCAGCTCAGAGAATGGAGATGTGGCTTCTGAGCTTGGCTAAGCAGGCCCCACACAGGTGGCCTAGCTCAGGAGAGCTAAAGTGTCTGCTTTGTCCAGGTGGGAATTTGGGCTGCCTGGCCCAGGGCTCAGTCCACTCTCAGTCAAAAGCTGACATTGAGGAGGGCAGTGGGTCCTGTTTCAGCCTCCGTCTTTGCCCTGAAACAGCACAAGGCTAAAAGTAGCTCTTCTTTCCCTGGGGAGAGGCTGAGAGTGCACAAAGCTGAAGCTTCATGCTCCCGTTTCCAACCACCAGCAACCAGGCTATTGTTCAAACTTTTCCTCTGTCCCAAATAATCCTCCCACATTCACGTCTAACATTCTTTTAAGTGCAGCTCAAATCCTACCTAAATCATTTCTTCCATATGAATACCTACTGCGTGCTAGGCACTTGCCCAGGAAGCCATTTCAGACCAGGGAGGTCTGAATCTCTCCTTCGCCACTACCCTCTTAGCGTTTTGTTTCTATTATCATTTTTATACTGTGGGGCTGTCGTTCTTTTCCAGCCTATGAGGCCAAACTCTGGAACTTCCCCTGTTCCTCTTGATTCTGAGCTTCTATCTTCTAGACTCTGACTCAGCAAGCTGGTTATGATCTTGCTCTTATTCAGCCTCAGGCTCATTTCTCATCAACCACTGGAGGAAGCTAGAAAATGGTTCTCACACTTTAAGAATATAACCTAATTAATTATTCCCTAATTCTTTTAAGACTATATTATGTTATGTTATACTGTGTTATATAATAGCAGTGTTTTCCAAAGCACATGAAAGAGACACTTGCATACGCTTTGGAAAATGCTGCCATTCTCGTAACCCCAGCCTGGAGATCTGACTCAGACTCTGATTGCATCCTTGATTCATGGTTTTGCTTTGGCTGATTCACCCCAGAGGAAACCTAAGTTATGACCCTGCCAGCCATAAAACCTAACAGCAAGAGCTTCTTTCCTTTCTTAAATACGTATTTTCATTGTAACTGGCTTTTGGTATAGATAAAATTACCTCCTAGTGGAGGAGGTGTGGTAGTGATGGCTGAGTGGGGCTGTGGGTGGGAAAGAGCTTCCTCTGACTGCCTGGAAAATGTGCCTTGTCCAGAGCATATTGAGAATGAGGAGCAGGGTCAGAGTTCAGCTGGTGTCCTTTAACTCTAAAGACTGGTCAAGAGGGGCAGAGCTTAGTGGGTGGATCTGTTGACCTCACTGTAGCTTTTGACACTGCTGCCCATGTCTTCCTTCTGAAACTCACTTGCCTCAGTTCTTTCCTACCTCTGCATTCCTGCTCAGTCTCCTTTATTGCATCCTCTTTGTCTATCCACTTCTTATACGTTGATGCTCTCTAGAGTTCCCTTCCTCTTCTTTTTCTTCATTGGCTTGTTCCAATTAGTGTCACTCTACCCTGTAATTTTAACTTGCACATATATGTCAAGAAATTCCAAATCTACCTCCAGACCAGACCTTTTCTGAAGCTTCAGACTTGTAGGTAATCAGCCATTTTCTATTATTCCTCTCCCTTTTTCCTGGGGAAACCAAGGTGATAAAACAGTTTGATTCTGATTTGTTAGATATGGGCTTTGGGAGGTGAGGCAAGAGTGGTACGTTCGCTCATCTATCTACTCATCCATCCCCCAAATCCATTCCACAAGTACCATCTTCCTTCTGGAAGCTGAACATGAGGTTAGATACCAGGAACCCAAAGAGGAATAAGACATAGTGTCCATTGTCAAGGAGCCCAGATCTATGTGACACACAGAAAGATGAAATAGAATGCAATGTGATAAACACAATACTTGAGAGAGATAAAGTAGAATGAGTGCCCAGAGGTGGGAATTACTAAGTCAGCCAGCAGAAGACTTCACAGACAAGGTGTTGTTTGATGAGTATTCAAGCATTAAATAAATAGCTATTGGGTACATTCTCTGTGCCAAGCTCTGTTCTAGGCTCTGGGGATACAGAAGGGAACAAAACAAACAAAATGTCCTAACATCAAGGAGCTTATAGTCTATTAGAGAAGGGCCAAATAAATTGTGTTTTTCTTGGTTGAGTTGGAAAGAGAGAGAAATGTGGTGAGGAGAGGGCAAGATGTGAGTTCTCTAATCTTCACAAATTTTTAAAATTCCTCTCTGTGATGGGCAATTTTATGTGTCAACTTGGCTAGATTACAGCCTTCAGTTTATTCACTGAAACACTAATCTAGATATTGCTGGGAGGATATTTTGTAGATGTGATTAAAGTACAAAGTTAATTACAGAACATAACAAATCATGGATAATATTGTGAAGAATGGGAATTCCAGAACACTTAATTGTGCTCATGTGGGACCTGTACATAGACCAAAAGGCAGTCCTTCGAACAGAACAAGGAGGTATTGTGTGGTTTAAAGTCAGGAAAGGTGTGTGTCAGGGTTGTATCCTTTCACCATACTTAATCAATCTGTATGCTGAGCAAATACTCAGAGTAGCTAGATCATATGAAGAAGAATGCAGCATCAGCATTGGTGAAAGACTTATTAACAAACTGTGTTATGCAGGTGACACAACCTCGATTATGGAAATCTGAACGGGACTGGAAGTACTTACTAATGAAGATCAAAGACTACAGGCTTCAGTATGGATTTCATCTCAACTTAAAACAGAAATTATCACAACTGGACCAATAAGCAATATCATGATAAACAGAGAAAAGACTGAAGTTGTCAAGGATTTCATTTTACTTGGATCCACAATCAACACCCATGGAAGCAGCAAGCAAGAAATCAAACAACATATTGCATTGGGCAAATCTGCTGCAAAAGACCTCTTTAAAGTGTTCAAAAGCAAAGGTGTCACTTTGAGACTAAGGTGCGTCTGATCCAAGCCATGATATTTTCAGTTGTTTCATATGCATGTGAAAGTTGGACAATGAATAAGGAAGGCCAGAGAAGAATTGATGTCTTTGAATTATGCTGTTGGCAAAGAATATTGACTATACCGTGGACTGCCAGAAGCAAGAACGAATCTGTCTTAGCAGTACAGCCAGAGTGTTCCTTGGAAGCAAGGATGCAAGACTTTGTCTCACGTATTTTGGACATTTATCAGGAGGGATCAGTCGCTGGAGAAGTACGTCATGCTTGGTAAAGTAAAGGGTCAGCGAAAAAGAGGAGGAGGCTCGATGAGGTGGATTGACACAGTGGCTGCAACAATGGGCTCAAACATAGCAACGATCATGAGGATGACACAGGACTGGGCAATGTTTTCTTCTGTTGTACATAGCGTAGCTATGACTTGAAACTGACTCAACAGCACCTAACAATACCACCACCAACAATTGGTTGACTTAAGTAAAGTAGATCATCCCAGATAATCTGGGTGGGCCTGATTCAACCAGTTCAAAGGCCTTAAAAGCATCCCTGCAGAAGAAATTCCCCCTGTGGACAGCAGCTTTTGTTCATGTCTGAGTGTTTCAGCCTGCCCTTCCAGACAGCCAGCCCTACGGAATTCAGACTCACCTAGCTAGCCCTCATAAGCAGATGATGCAACAAATCTCTTAATACGTATCTACTACTGGTTGTTTTTCTGGCCAGACCCTGCCAAGTGCACTCTCCTACGCCCCACTTCTCCTTGCGGCCACCTATCCTTTTTTCTCTGTCACTTTCTAGTACTTCGTTACCCAGCATGCCTGCTACACTGAAAGCAGTGCCATTGTGAAAAGTCAGGCAAAGAAAAGTTCACTGCCTGATAATACTAATTAGTGGGAAAAAAAAAAAGAAAAGAGAGAGAACATTATGTAGTGTATCACTAAAAAGCACAGCAAAGAAGACCCACTGGAAACAGACTCCCACCCACCCGATAAAGAGTGGGCCAGGGCTTCAAACCAGTTCTCTTCTACCCCAGGTACACTAAATCAGAATGTACATTTTAACAAATCCTCAGGTGATTCTTATGTATAATAAATTTTTAGAATCACTGCTCTATTGGTTCCTAACCAGCAGCATCAGCATGCCTGGGAACTGGTTAGAAATGCAAATTCTCAGTGGGCGTTCAAACCCCAGTGAACCAGTTTGAAGCCCTGGTGTGGGCAACACATGAACTAGAGCGGTTGAAGAACTGAGCAGGTTATAAGTCCAGTATTATGGAAGTGGGAACTTTAGTAGGGCTGTTAATTGCCTATACAATACCCATCTTCTCTTCTTCCTTACTAACTTAACCCTGGTCTTTTTGGGAGAAGCAAAGTGCTCAACTAGAAAATTATATTTCCTGTCCTCCCTCATAAAGAGTGCTGGTAGTGCACTGGTTAAGCCTTCAGCTGCTAACGGAAAGGTCAACAGCTTGAACTCACCAGCTGCACCACGGGAGAAAGATATAGCAGCCTACTTTGGTAAAGATCACAGCCTTAGAAACCATATAGGGCAGCTCTACCCTGTCATATAGGGTCACTATTAGTCAGAATTGACTCGATGGCGATGGGTTTTGGCCCTCCCGTGCAGCTAGGGGTGGCCATGTAACTAAGTTCTGGCCAATAGAATATAAGTGAAATTATTAACTGGGATTTCCAGGACACCTTTCGAAGGGAACTAACTAGTTGCAGTTGCCATGCTCCATATCAACACCTCTCCATCTTCTTCTTTTTTCCTGTTTGGAATGCAGAAGCAATGGACAAAGCTTCAGTGGCCATCTTGTGACCATGAAGCAACAGTGAAGATGGAAACCAGGAGCCTGTGCTAAGAACAGTGAAGCAGGAGGAAAAAAGGAGGCCAAGGTATCTTAGACTGGGTTCTCTAGAGAAGCAAAACCAGTAAAGCATATAAATGTATTTATACAGAGAGAGAGATTTATATTAAGAAAATAGCTCCCACAATTGTTGAGGCTGGAACGTCCAAAGTCCATGGATCAGGACAGAGGCTTCTCCTGATTCACGTAGGTGCAGGGGCTGGTGAACCCAAGATCGGCAGGTTGGAGAGCACGGCTCTTGCTCACAGGCTATGAAGGTTGGTGAATCCCAGAATTGGCAAGTAAGACCACAAGGCCTCTCCTGATTCAAGCAGCTGCGGGTGCTGGTGAACCCAAGACTGGCAGATTGGAGAGCGGGATTCTTGCTCACAGGTTGTGAAGATCCATGAATCCCAAGATCATCAGGCAAGACTGCAAGGCTTCTTTGATTCACGTAGCTGCAGGAGCTGGTGAGCACAAGGTCAGCAAGTAGGCTGCTAGCTCATGTCCCAAGAACCAGACATCAGATGAACAAGAGACAGCTGCAGGCTCCAGAACAAGCCAAAAAGCCTTGGCAAGGCGAGCAGGAAGGAAGTAGGTGGCAGAGGGTGGAGATGAAGGCTGAGGGAGCAGTAAGCCACCACAGGCCCTGCCCCCACTGGTACCACTCAGCAGCTTCCATCATGGGGGCCACCACATATCAAATTTCAACAGGGAAGTGATCACAACATTACACAACTGTCAAAACACTGAGAATCATAGACTGGTCAAGTTGACACAAAATCTTAACCATCACAGTCCACCCCTTGTCAGCTTGGCATCTGTACACATCTCCCCAAACCATACATAATCTCTGAACAAAGACAATTACAAACTCATATTTGCTGCTAACATGATGCAACTAACACATGTACAACAAAAAACACATTAGCCCTGTTTACATCTTATATTTTGTAAGCAAAGAAAACAAAAATATCTGATGCACATGTACAAAGCAGAAATACTCATAACAATTACAGTCCTCGTTTCTGCAACTAGTCGTGTGGCCATAAGCAGTATTTAGAACTACTTTCTCCACCACACGCTCCATATTCCCTTTGCCCTCAGCAAGTACCTCAGCTGATAGTGGTTCCTTGCCTGGTGAGGTGACCCAAACCTCCACTCCTGAAGGGTCTGGGCCACTAGTAGTCATGTCGGAATTGGGTTGCTGTAGTTTTCCACTAAATTTAATCACAGGGCATAGTAGTACTAAGAGATACCCTGAGGGATCTCCTGCATTCCAGACATACTCTTCTTTACTTCCATTATGTAACACCCATCCGATTTTCTCTTGGTAATCAAGACCAATCACACCAGCCAGTATGGTAACTCCTTTCTTTGCCTGTTGATTCAGAGGCATGAGTTAACACACAATCTTAACTATCACACAAGGTAATTGCTAATATTGTAAAGCAGCCATCCTAGCCCTGAACCCTAGGTCTTTTCTACATGAGAGAAAAGTAGACCACTCACTTTCTTTTTAAAACCTCTTAAAACCCTTTCTTTGCAGTCTAAAAAAATTCTTAGCTGATATGGAAAAGAAATTTAGAGATCAATTAGTACTGTTTAGCAGCACTATTGTACATCTTATACCTGTTATTATAAAACCTCAGATGCTTGGTTGGTTGAAGCTGGGCTTGGGCCTCCCATTCATCTTCCTGCCCTGTGGATAGCCCTGAAGCACCTCTGTAGGCCCTTAAGGATTCTGGGAAGACAGTGTGCTAACCATTCGACCCTTTTTTTTTATTTTAATTTTTGTGCTTTAAGTGAAAATTTACAAATCAAATCAATCTCTCTTACAAAAATTTATATATACCTTGCTATATACTCCTAGTTGCTCTTGCCCTAATGAGACAGCACACTTCTTCTCTCCACCCTGTATTTCCATGTCCTTTCAGCCAGTTTCTGTCCCCCTCTGCCTCCTCATCTCCCCTCCAGACAGGAGTTGCCACATAGTCTCATGTGTCTACTTGATTCAAGAAGCTCATTCTTCACAAGTATCATTTTCTGTCTCATAGTCCAGTCCAATCCCTGTCTGAAGAGTTGGCTTTGGGAATGGTTCCTGTCTTGGGCTAACAGAAGATCTGGGGACCATGAGGTCTGGAGTCCTTCTAGTCTCAGTCAAACCATTAAGTCTGGTCTTTTTACAAGAATTTGAGGTCTGCATGCCACTGCTCTCCTGCTCCTTCAGGGATTCTCTGTTGTGTTCCCTGTCAGGGCAGTCATTGGTTGTAGCCAGGTACCATCTAGTTCTTCTGGTCTCAGGCTGATGTAGTCTCTGACCCATGTGGCACTTTCTGTCTCTTGTTCACCCTCTTTTTTTATGGTTGAGGAAATAAAAGCCTGGAGAAATCAAGTAATTTGCCCTAGGTCACAAGGGCTTGACTGTACTAAGGCCTAAGCTGGATTAGGGTCTCAGTACACTGCCCATGGTTTTGCTTTTTTTTTTTTTTCCTTTCAACCTTGATTTGAGGAGATTGGAAGGGACAAAGCAGAAGTGCTAATGAAGAGTGGAAGTTTGATTCTGACATATGGGAAGTAATGGGGCAGGAGAAACAGAGTAAGGCAGGGAGAGGAGAAAACACTGGGGCTGCAATGTTGAGACTGTTCATCTGTTAACTGGGTATTTGTCCAGCGTTACCTGAGGATACTGAGAAATCTCGGTCCTCTAATACTGCCTTGGACCTGGTCTTATCACTGCTATACTAGATCTTCTTTCGCAATGTAAAAATCCTCCTGCAATCAATCCGAGTCAGTTAACCAATCAATCAATAAATCCATCTGAAGCTTTTAACAATCACATGTTTATATCAGCATGCTACGAAATGTTGTAGAGGTACAAAGGAATAACAGAAATGGCCCTGCCTAGAACAGACTACTCTAGGAATTTTTGCCAAATTTGCAATGTCTCCTTAACATCCGTTAACAAGAAGTGGGTTGACTGTGGTCATGCTTGTTCAACATGATCCTGCACTCTGAACTCAGCTGATTGGATCACAAGTGTCCACTCCATCCAAATAGAACCAATCAGAACTTATATCCAGGAAATGTATGGGTGGGAGAGGAAAATAAAACAGAGAAGAAGGAAGAAGTAAATGAGGAAAGTGAGGAGGAGAGGGAGGGAGGAAAGGGAACAAGAGAGGAGGGGACACCTCAGCAACAAAAAGACAAATTAACTAAAACATGGGCAAAGGATATGAATAGACACTTCACCAAGGAAGACACTCAGGTGGCTAACAGACACATGAAAAAAATGCTCATGATCATTAGCCATTAGAGCAATGTAAATCAAAACTACGAGATACCATCTCACCCTCTGACATTACTGGCACTGATAGAAAAACAGAAAATAACAAATGTTGTAGAGGTTGTTGGGAGATTGGAAAACTTATGCACTGCTGGTGGGAATGTAAAATGGTGCAACCACTATGTTAAATGATATGATGCTTTCTTAAAAAGCTAAAAATAGAAATACCACATGACCCAGTAATCCCACTCCAAGGAATATATCCTAGAGAGATAAAAGCTGTCACATGAAAAGACATATGCACACCCATGTTCACTGCACCATTATTCATAATAGCAAAGAGATGGAAACAACCTAAGTGCCCATCAACAGATGAATGAATAAACAAATTATGGTATATACACACAATGGAATACTATGATAAACAATAATGATGAATCACTGAAACTTCTCACAACGTGGATGAATCTGGAGGGCATTATGCTAAGTGAAATAAGTCAGTCACAAAAGGACAGATACTGTATGAGACCACTATAATAAAAACTCAAGAAAAGGTTTACACACAGAAAAAAAACAATCTTTGATGATTATAAGGGAGGGGAGGGGAAATCACTAACTAGATAGTAGACAAGTGTTAACTTTAGTGAAGGGAAAGATAACACACAATATAGGGGAAATGAGCACAGCTTGATCAAGGCAAAGTCATAGAAGCTTCCTAGACATATCCAAACAGCTTGAGGGACCAAGTTGCTGGGGCAGAGTCCTGGGGATTGTAGTCTCAGGGGACATCTAGGTCAATTGGCATAACATAGTTCATAAAGAAAATGTTCTCCATCCTACTTTTGTGAGTAGTGTCTGGGGTCTTAAAAGCTTGTGAGTGGCCATTTAAGATACATCTATTGGTCCCATTGTGTCCACAGCAAAAGAGAATGAAGAAAACCAAAGACACAAGGAAAATATTAGTCCAAAGGATTAATGGACTACATGAACCAGAGCCTCCACAAGCCTGGGACAAGAACTATATGGGGCCCGGATACCACCACTGACAGCTCTGCCACGGATCACAGAGGGTCCCAGACAGAGTAGGAGAAAAATGTAGAGCAAAATCCAAATTCACAAAAGAAGATCAGACTTACTGGTCTGACAGAGACTGAAGGAACCCCCGAGACTATGGCCCCCAGACACCCTGCTAACTCAGAACTGAAGCCATTCTCAAAGTACACCTTTCAGCCAAAGATTAGACAGACCTATGAAACAAACAACAACACACATGAGGAACATGCTTCTTAGTTCAATCAAGTATACGAGATCAAATGGGCAACACCTGCCCAATAGCAAAGACAAGAAGTCAGGAAGGGACAGGAAATCTAGATGAACGGAACCCTGGGTGGAAAGGGGGAGTGCTCCAATGCAGGGATTGCAACTGATGTTGCAAAAAATTTGTGCATAAATTTTTGAATGAGAAACTAACTTGTGGTGTAAATGTTCACCTAAAGCACAATAAAGTTAAAAAAAAGAAATTAGAGAGAGGAGGGGATGGCAGGATAGGGAAGAGAAGGGGAAGAGAGAGGTGGCCAGATAGACTGAGGTAAAGGGGCAGAGTTTTAGGTGGCAATTTATTGACCCCCATGTTTGTGAATACTGGAGAAAGCAGATCTGTGGGGAGAGACGGATGAAATCGACACTTACTGAGAACCAGAGAGAGAACAGAGAGATTATCCTCAGTGTTCCTGACAACAGATTACCAGTCCTGCTTTAAACGTCTTACACGGAGCTCCAGGACAGCACTCAAGAGATTAAAGTTGACAGCATGTCCACTCTAGAAGGAAATGGCAACCCCTTTGGACTGGAAGCCTCCACAGACCTCCCCTTTCCTCAGGAAACTTCCTCTCCATGATGTGTTTTATCCTGGAGCTGTTGTATGTCTATAAGCCATGTGCTCCACCTTGCTCCTCCCTCAGAGCAAATTGACACACTTCTCGCAAGACTAGGGAAGGACTTGACTTGCCTTGGCCTATACTCCCACAGAGATTCAAACACGTCAAGGCATGATGAAAATGAAAGCTTCTGCCTTTAACCCTGTAAGTCGGAGCCACCATAGGGCTGAGGACTGGCCATGCCCACACAAACGATGTTCACTTTCTAGGCAGAAGTTATACTCAACAATGGAGGCTTCAGAATTCCTATGAGAGCTGAGAATTAATTGGTAATAAGGAAGAAGAGCAATTGCTAGGGAATTATTGATGCTGTATTTGCAGAGTAAGCTTGTTGTGTTTCACTTAGACTGTTTTGGGGTGGCTTCAGCAAGAGGGGGCAACTCTCCTAACCACTTCCTGGCACTGGTTGTATCAATGAACTACTCCCACATAATGCTGAGTAACAAACCACCCCAAAACTCAACAGCAGGCTTACCAGAGCAAGCATTTATTCTCAGGCTATGTGTCCGCCTGTCTGTGGATCCGCTGGTGATTGTATTGAGCTGTAGTTGGGCTGGACTCCTTCCTGTGGATTGGGTTTGGTCCTGTGTGTTCACTGTGAGGCTGAAGGGGCAGCAGCTATCCAGAGAAAGCTGTTTTCATGGCCATGACAAAGATGCAAGAGGACAAGCCCAACTGTTCAGGATTGTGTTTCATCTGTTAACAATCCGTTGAACAAGACAAATTGCATGGCCAAGCCCGAAGTCAAGGGGCAGGGAAATATATGCATTTAAGTAACTATCTGTATTAGTTTCCTAGGGCTGCTGTAAAAATAGCACAAACTGAGTGGCTTAAAACAACAGAAATTTATTCCTTCACAGTTTTGGAGTCTACAAGTTCTAAATCAGGGTGTTGGCAGTGTTTATGCCTTCTGAGTACTTTAAGAGAAAATCTGTTCCATGCCTTTTTCCTAACTTCTGGTAGCAGTTGGCAATCCTTGGTGCTCCTTGGCTTGTGGCAACATAACTCCAATCTCTGCCTCCTTCACATGGTTGTTTTTCCTCTCTGTCTGTTTTCCTCCTTATATAAGGGTATCAGTCATATTGGATACCCTTACTCCAGTATGACTTCATGTTAACATAACCAATGACATCTGCAAATGACCTACTTCCAAATAAAGTCACTTTCACAGGTACCAGGGGTTAGGACTTCGACATATTTTTGGGGGGGACACAATTCAACCCATAACATCATCTAATTATCTGGTATTCGAGAGCATTTCTCCTTCCCCCACCTCTGCCCAAGAGCAATGTGAGAAGAGGAGGTTAGACTTTATTTTTTAGTAACTCTGTCTATCCTAAGCTTCATCTCTTGTGGTCCATATACTATCTTCTCTGGTCACCTTCAGTTTCCTCCAAAGCCAGTATCTCCTAGCACAGGTCATCCTGCATGCTATTGCTCAGGCAGTGAGCGCTGGCTTTGATGGAGCTGTCTTTTCTTGCAAGCCTGGCAGGGTACCTCACCCCCACCCCATTGCCTCCCAAAGATGGTGTTGTAGCAGGATTATATATGGATGGGAGCCCTGGTGATGCAGTACTTAAGGCTCAGTTGCCTACCAAAAGGTCAGTAATTTGAATCCACCAGGCACTTCTTGTAAACCCTATCAGGCAGTTCTACTCTGTCCTATAGGGTTGCTATGAGTTGGAATTGACTTGATGGCAATGGGCTTGGTTTGGTATTTTGGTATATATGGATGATTACCAGAGGTATGACACCACTGTGAGAGAAAGCAATGATTATAATTCTAGTTATGTATTTTGGGTTATTTATTTGTTTATTATCTATCCCTCCCCAGGCTTTACAAACGCAAAAAGCCCAGGTCTGTTTTATTCACCACTAACAGTCAGGAGCCATGGTGGCACAGTGATTAAAGTGCTCAGCTCCTAACCTTAAGGTCGGCAGCTCGAATCCACCAGCCATCTTGTGGGGAAGATACGTGGCAGTCTGCTTCCATAAAGATTTACAGCCCTGGAAACCCTATGGGCAGTCGTACTCTGTCTCATGGGGTCTCTATGAGTTGGAATCGACTCAACAGTGGTAGGTTTTGGGTGGGAATAGTCTTAGTGCCAGTCAAAAAATATTTGTTAAAGAAATGAATGAATAGGCCCCACAGAAACAGGCATTGTCGTATTGTAGCCTAGGTTTACAATATTTCCCAAAATGTTGGCCACGGATGCCATTTAAATCCTAAGCAGACACCTCCCTTCCTCTACTCTTTGGCCAAGTGAATGAAGAGGACTGGGTTGGAAGGCAGGTTGGTGGCCGAGCCTTTGAATGTGGCCTTGGTGCCCCTTTCAGTTCATGGAGTGACCCCTGCTGGCAGGAGGCAGGGACAGGGCACTTGGCTTGCCTACCCAGACAGGTGAGACACACCTCTGCCCTGATCTGGATGACCTCCATGGGTCTCCTGGCCTCAAGGTGCTCTGATAGGCTGAGCATTACCTTCATTCGTGAGAGCTTTCAGGGAGTAAATGAGTTTGCCATTACTGAATTTTCCTTTTCTCACCCTTTCCTTCTCCCTCTTCACTCAAATGCAGTAGAATAATCTTGTGGTAGAAGATTTCGGAAGAGGATTCCTTCCTGGTGATTTCTCACATCAAAGCCTGTGCAAACCAAAAGTGCCCTTTTGAGGCAAGTACAGTTCTCTACAGATGCAGGCCTTGCCTAGCAGTATTTGGTGCAGATGGTAGATGAGAAATCAGATTATGTGCTGGGCTTTCCCGAGGAGTTTGGGGCCACACATATATGGGTTCAAATCCCACATCCACCACTTACAGGACAGTTTTTTCTTTCTTCCATTTGTTTGTTTTTTAAATAATGTTTTATTGAGATTTTGGTGAAAGCTTACACAGCAAGTTACGTTCCCATCTGACAATTTCCACACAAATTGTTCAGTGATACTAGTCACATTTATCACAATGTATCAACATTCTCTTTAATTATGTTCTGTTTGTTCCCTTTTCATTACTCTAGTTTCCCTGCCCTATTGTCTTCTTATCTTTGCTTTTGAGTAATTGTTGACCTTTTGGTCTCATGCTGATGGTTTTTAAGTAGAGCACCGATCTTATAGATAATATCTTTTATTTTGTGTGCCACTCTGTTATTTCACTAAAAGGTTATCTCAGGGGATAGATTTGGTTCTAGGTTTAAAGAGTATCTCAGGACAAGAGTCCCAGGGAGTCCTCTGTTCTCTGTTCTAGTTTGTCTGGCTTTTTAAATTAGAATTTAAGTTCTGCTCTGTAATTTTGTTCCATTCTACTTGGGACCAACTGTTGCGACCCTAGTCAGAACAGTCAGTGGTGGTAGCCAGCCACCATCTAGTTCTTCTGGTCTCAGGGTAGATGAAGTTGTGGCTTGTGTAGACTTGTTTCTTCTCTGAGCTTTTGGTTACCTTCTTACTGTTTTGCTCCTGGTGAGTAGCAATCTGCAGTTGTGTGTTAGATGGCTGCTTGCAAGCTTTTACAACCCCAGAGTCTACTCACTTCACTAGGATGCAGGTCATGATTTTTGTGAACTATAGTATGCCAGTTGACTGAGTTGTCCCATGAGACTACACAGACCAGTTTTAAAACCTCTGTGATTCTCAACTCCCTTGTTTGTAAGAACTAACAATGTTGCCCAGCAGAACTTGTGTGAAGATTAAATGACATAGTATGTTTTAAGTGTCTAGTACAGTGTCTGCCAAATAGTAATTGCTCCAGAAAAGATCTTTTCCTCATCACAAATGCTCTTTATTAATGTATTTTCTCCTTTTTATTTATTTATTTATTTTATTGTACATTAGATGAAGGTTTACAGAGCAGTTTAGTTTCTCATTAAACAATTAATACACATATTGTTTTGTGAGACCTACAGGGTCTAAATTTAGGAGGAGACAATTGACCTAGCCTTTTGGTCTGGCCATGGCGGACGTTTCTCATACTGATATGTTCTGGAATATTCAATAAGATTTTGTTTGCCACTTTGTAGTCATGTCAGAGATGCTTTTAAGTATCCTGTGGTAGAACTCCCTCCCTTTCCCCCAGCTGGCTGCCTCCTAGGGGCGTCAGGGAGCATTCTGAAGTTCAGAGCAGATTAGAGACAGGGACACACATATGAGAAAAGACAGATGCCATGCAAATCAATTTGTGTTCCTTAAAGCCACTCACTTGTAGTATTTGTGTTACAGCAGCTCTAGCTAACTAAGTCACCTTCCAAAGTTTTTTTTTTTTAGCTTTAAAATTCTTTCCTTCATTATTGTACTTTAGATGAAGGTTTACAGAACAAACTAGCTTCTGATTAAACAGTTAGTACCTATTGTTTTATGACATTTGTTAACCTCATGACAGGTCAACACTCTCCCTTCTCGACCTTGGGTTTCCTATTACCAGCTTTTCCATCCCCTCCTGCCTTCTGGTCCTTGGCCCTGGTCTAGTGTGCCCCTTTAGTCTCATTTTGTTTTGTGGGCCTGTCTAATCTTTGGACGAAGTGTGGACCTCAGGAGTGACGTCATTACTGAGCTAAAAGTGTGTCCAGGGGCCATATTCTCAGCGTTTCTCCAGTCTCCGTCAGACCAGTAAGTCTGGTCTTTTTTTTGTGTGTGTGTGAGTTAGAACTTTGTTCTACATTTTTTTTCCAACTCTGTCCGGGACCCTCTATTGATCCCTGTCAGAGTAGTCAGTGGTGATAGCAGGGCACCATCTTTTTGTACTGGACTCAGTCTGGTGGAGGCCGTGGTAGTTGTGGTCCATTGGCCCTTCGGACTAATCTTTCCCTTGTATCTTTAGTTTTCTTTATTCTCCCTTGCTCCCAAAGGGATGAGACCAGTGGAGTATCTTAGATGGCTGCTCACAGGCTTTTAAGACCCCAGATACTACTCACCAAAGTAGAATGTAAAATATTTTCTTCATAAACTACATTATGCCAGTTGAGCTAGATGTTCCTCAGGACCATGGCCCCACAGCCCTCAGCCCAGTAATTCGGTCCCTCAGGGATTTTGGATATGTTTATGGAGCTTCCATGACCTTGCCTTGTACAAGTTGTGCTGGTTTCCCCAGTATTGTGTACTATCTTACCTTCACCGAAGTTACCACTTATCTATTGTCTATTTAGTGTTTTTCCATCCCCACCCTTCCTCCCCCTTGTAACCATCAAAGATTGTTTCTTTTTGTGTGTAAACCTTTTCATGAGTTTTTATAGTAGTGGTCTCATACAATAATTGTCCTTTTGTGATTGACTTATTTCACGTAGCATAGTGTCCTCCAGATTCATCCATGTTGTGAGATGCTTTGCAGATTCATCATTGTTCTTTATCGTTTTGTGGTACTCCATTGTGTGTATGTACGATAGTTTATCCATTCATCTGTTTATAGGAATCAAGGTTGTTTCCATCTTTTTGCTATTGTAAGCAATGCTGCAATGAACATGGGTGTGCATATGGCTATCTGTGTGTTGGCTCTTATTTCTCTAGGATATATTCCTAGGAGTGGGATTGTTGGATCATATAGTATTTCTATTCCTAGCTTTCTAAGAAAGTGCCATATCGTTTTCCAGAATGGTTGTACCATTTTGCATTCCCACCAGCAGTGCATAAGAGTCCCAGTCTCCCTGCAGCGTCTCCAATATTTGTTATTTTCTGTTTTTTTTTTTTTTATTTGTGCCAGTAATGCTGGGTGAGATGGTATCTCATTGTGGTTTTGATTTGCATTTCTTTAATGGCTAGTGATCAGGAGCATTTCCTTATGTGTCTGTTAGCTGCTTGAATGTTTTCTTTGGTGAAGTGTCTGTTCATTTCTTTTGCCTATTTTTTAATTGGATTATTTGTCTTCTTGTTGTAGAGGTATGGCATTTTCCTGTGGATTTTAGAGATTAGACCTTTGTCGCATTTGTAATAGTCAAATTTTTTCCCCAGTCTATAGATTCTCTTTTTACTTTTTTAGTGAAGCCTTTTGATGAGCATAAGTGTTTAACTTTTAGAAGATCCCAGTTATCTAGCTTGTCTTTTGGAGTTTGTGTTTTGTTAGTTATGGTTTGTATCCTGTTAACGCCATGTATTAGGGCCTCTAGAGTCATCCTATTTTTTCTTCTATGATCTTTATATAGTTTGTGGTTTTCTATGTAAGTCTTTGATGCGTTTTGAATTAGTTTTTGTTATGGTATGAGGTATGGATTTTGTTTCATTTTTTTGCAGACGGACATCCAGTTTTGCCAGTACCATTTGTTAAAAAGAATGTCTTTTCCCCATTTGATGGACATTGGGCGCTTGTTGAAGATCAGGTGACTGTAGGTGGATGGATTTACGACTGGGTTCTCAGTTCTGTTCCGTTGGTCAATGTATCTGTCGCTGTAGCAGTACCAGGTTGTTTTCACTACAGGTTCTGAGATCGGGTAATGTGAGTCCTCCTACTTTATTCTTCTTCTTCAATAGTGCTTTACTTATCCAGGGCCTCTTCCCTTTCCACATACAGTTAATGATTAGTTTTTCCATCTCTTTAAATACCTTACAAGTGTTTCTAGAGTTTGTCCTCTTTATCCTGTCTTTACTGTCACTGCCCTGGTTGAGACCTACTCTACATTCAGGCAGTGGCTCTTGCCTCCTTACTTATCTTCCTGTCACCAGCTCCACCCTCCTGAAGTTATCCTCATACAGTTTTCTCTCTAAAATGCAAATCTGTGCTGCTTTCCTGCTTTAACACCTCCTCATCACCCTCAACTGCATTCCTGGACATCTGGATTGCATAGTATAGGTTAAGAAAAAAGCAAAGTAAAATAAAATATTACAAATAATGAAATTATATTGGAGAGCTGTGTAAAGCTGCCAGCTTTTCCTTTTGCCAAGTAAGGCATTCAAAACAAAAAACAACCATCGAGTACTCACTATCTTTTCATAAAAGAAAGGACATCGTAACCAAACATTGAAAATGAGTATAATTTTAGAAAAAAGACAGCCACTTAAGTAAGACATTAGGTGCCATCGAGTAGATTTCGACTTCAAAGTGACCCCATGTGACAGAGTACAACTGCTCCATAGGGTTTTCTTGGTTGTAATCTTTTATAGGAGCAGATTGCCAGGTCTTTCTCCTTAGGAGCTGCTGGGTGGGCTCGAACTGCCAACCTTCAAGTTAGCAGCCAAGTGCTTAACCATTGTGCCATCAGGGCTCCTTTAAATGAAATAGATGTCCATATTTTTCTCACTTCAGCAAGGCCTGTGAAAACTCCATCATGGATAGACCTTGCTTGGAGCACTGTTTGGGAACAGTGGATGGATATCGGCCGTGGATGGACAGTCAGCCTCCCCAGGATGCACCCAATCTTCTATGACCCAGCTTCTTCTACCTACCCCTCCTCTATCTCTCACTCACCCTTGCCTGGAGTTAACCACTTAGAACTGCTGTGGCTCCTCCCACAGACCTTGCTGTTCCTCAACCATGAACCTTTGTTCTCTCTCTTCCATTTGGCTGGAGTGCTCATCCTACCTTGCTCTGCTGGCGAACTACTCACCCTTCAATGCCCAGCTCAGGCATGATCTCATGCAGGAAGACTTCGTGGTTGTCGAAGACCCCTCCTTTGTGCTCCGTAGCACCCTGCACATCTCTTTTTTAGTCCTTGCTGTATCATGTGGGAAAGGTCTATTTCTGTGTTCATCACCCCCACTTGACTATGGTTGATGGTGCTAAGCACAGACTAGATATATTTATTGATCCACAAATATTTATTGATCCTATTTCTTAATTTACAGCCCAAATCTGCCTCTCATACCCCCAGGTATAGAATCTGCAGAGTTTTACCAAAACCAAAAAAAAAAAAACCCATTGCTGTCAGTCGATTTCAACTCATAGTGACCCCATAGTGTTTCCAAGGCTGTAAATCTCTATGGAAGCAGACTGCCACATCTTTCTCCAGCAGAGCAGCTGGTGGTTTCAAACTGCTGACCTTTCAGTTAGCAGCCAATCTCTTTAACCACTGCACCACCAGGGCTCCTTGGAATTTTACCAGTCAGGTGATTTTTAGAAGTACTTCTGCTTCAGCAAGTGGTTCCACCTTCCAATCCTGATTTGATTCTGATCCTTTTTACACCTGCATGCCTACTGTACCTGGAAAGTCCAGCCCCTCATCAAGGCTTCTGAGCCTATCTGGGGGCTACAGGTCTGTTAGTCAGTCTGCACCCAGCTTCCCTGTTGTTGCCTGGGTCCTACTAGCTGCTCTTCCTGTTTCTGCCCCCAAGTAATGCCAGCATATTACATATTTACCCGAGGTTTGTGGGCAAAGGAGGAGATTGTGATCACACAGAATACAGGCAACAACTTAAAATGGTATTAACTAGCAGTGGTCTACCAACCATTCTCTGCTCTCAGCTGTGTCACTCCCAAAAGCCCCGCTATATTCCTGCCCTGTCTCAGGGCTTGTCTGTCCATCAGGACATGCCCCACCTTCTTTCCAGTCACCAACCCTAATTCTTATAAATTTCTTGTTCACAGCAGTTTAGGTCTCCATTCTCTCCCTAGCTAACATCTGGATCTACCTTTCGGTATCCAAAGCCCACTAATGAGTAAAAAAGTGTCATCTCCTAAGATCTGCACTCTTTGGCAGCAAGCATCAACAGCTCTGCAATAGCTTCCCCGCATACACAGGCAGAGTACATAGTTTCCCTCTTCATCAGCCTCTGGACCTGGGGAGGAGGCAATCCAGACAGGAAGCCCCCAGGGTTGGTGGGGCTTGGTTTGGTTGTTCATTTGTTTGGGCAGAGCCAGATTACCCAGTAAGCAAGGTACCCATAGGCTTATTTGTACATATATACTAATCTGTAGTGAACGATTTTACAACCTCTGTGAAATTGCTCACTACAGATTAGTAAATAAACACAAGTAAGCCTGTGCGTACCTTGCTGTATGTAAACGAGTGTGCAGTGCTTAATCCACTTCTGTGTTTGAGTGAGATTTGTCAACACAGCTTTTCTGCTAGGCTGGTGCTTCTGCAGACAAGGACTTAGTTATCTTTATATCCCCAGGATGAAGCACTCAGTAAATATTTGCTGAATGAATTGGAGAGCTAATGAACAAAACTAGCTTAGCCCAAAAAATAGCAAGCATGCAGGAAATATTGTTGAATAAAAGAATGACTCAATGGATCAATTCGTCACTTTTTGCTTCTTAGCTGACTCTGGTCTGTCTGTGTCTGAGTTGGGTAGTTGGACTGATCCCAAGTCCTCATGACACTTAAAACCAGTTGCAGCCACTGTGTCAATCCATCTCTTTGAGAGTCTTCCTCTTTTTCAATGACCCTCCACTTTTCCAAGTGTCAGGGATTGAATTGTATCCCCCCAAAATATGTGTCAACTTGGTTAGGCCATGATTCCCAGCATTGTGTGGTTGTCTTCCATTTTGTGATTTTCTTATGTGTTATAAATCATAATCTCTGCCTGTAGTTAAAGAGGATTAGGGTGGAATTTTAACACCCTTACTAAGGTCACGTACCTGATCCAATGTAAAGGGAATTTCCCTGAATTGTGGCCTGCACTACGTTTTATCTTACAAGAGATAAAAGGAAAGAAGCAAACAGAGAGTAGGGAACCTCATACCACCAAGACAGCACTGCCAGGAGGACAGTGCATCATTTGAACCCAGGGTTCCTGCACCAAGAAGCTCCTACTCTAGGGGAAGATTGATAACAAGGACCTTCCTCCAGAGTTGACAGAGACAGTAAATTTTCCTCTGGAGCCGATGCCCTTAGGACTACTAGACTGTGAGAAAATAAATTTATCTTTGTTAAAGCCATCCTCACTTGTGGTATTTCTGTTATATAGCAGTACTAGATGACTAAGACATCTACTGTGTCCTATAGGGCTGCTCTGAGTCGAAATCAACTCAGTGGAATGGGTTTGGTTTGGTAGCCATCACATAGGCATCTACATTGGAACTACATTTAAAGACTTCAGATTTTACTAATTGTACCTTTCTGGTTTTAAAGCCTCTATACTGACCAAAGCTTGATTTTCTCCATGAACCTCAATAAGACAGAAATTTACTTTGGAAAATCCCAATTCTTCCCTACGCTCAGACTCATGTCCTTTATCTCAGGTGTTAAAAGCTATATTCATGGATGGGAAAAGAATTGCATTTAAATCATGTGGAGCTGGCCCATGTTATACTCAGCTTAATTTAATTCACTCTGAGAAGGATATGCCTACCTTTTATTAGCCAATCCAGAAAAATCAGAGCAATTGATTGAGCAATGCTCTGAACCCTTTTCAAAGACAGTAATAATTTAAGCCAATTTTGAATTAAATTGCATCACTTTGATCTAAGAAATATTATAACTTTTACAAATGTGTCATTTTTGCAGAAATATTTATTTCCAGCTGTATAAAGACTGAATGAGTCAGAATCAACTTGACAGCAATGGGTTTTTTATATAAAGACTGTGGATATCATTTATAAATCTAAAAGAAACTAGATTATGGAATGACATATACTTGAAATCAAAACAATATTTATTAAAACTACTCCAGGATTTTCTTTATTTAAGAGAGAAGGTGATTTTTTTAATCAGGGAAAATAAATATAAGCAATATTTTCCTAGATTTTTAACCTAAGCAGGCAAAGTGTAAGACACAGCTTTAATCACTGCAATGAGTTCTTGATTGCCTAGAATTCTTTGGGAGTGTCATGCTTTGATTAATTAGGTCTTCTGGGAAATTTTGTGCTGGCCAAGAACCCCATTTTTATCTCTCCCTTGTAAGAAATCTTTCTAGAACATAGTTCTAGCCCTCGCTTCATTCTTCCCTCATTCCTTCTTCTTCCAGTCTTCTTTTGTTTTTCAAAATGAGTCTAAGGGACATAATTTAATCTTTCTTTGAGCTTCCTTTACCTCCTCTGGACAATCACTCTGAATACTAAATCTCATTTTTCAGTCTTGAGATAGGAAGGTGCTGAAAATTAGGTCGATTAATTCTCTGGACAATAGGATAATGAATAAGTCTATGGTTACTTGACAAATCCCCAATCATTCTGTGTGACATCACCTTCATTTATTTTCTTTATGGCATGTATTACTGCCTGAAAATAAATAATTAATTTACTTCTATATGTGCTTTCTGCCTGCTTTGGCTGTCTGAAATGTAAGTTCCATGGGGGAAAATACTCTGCTGTCTGTGTAGTTCTTGGCTGACTCCAATTCCTGAAAGTGCCTGAGGTAAGCAAGGAGAAGGGGAAGGTTGGGAATCAGGAGTTTGCTTGAAGGCACAACAAGTTTTCCCCGTTAAACATAAAATTGGTGATGCCAAGCAATCATTTGGACATATAAGACTGGAGTTTAGGGAAGAGGTCCAGGCTAGAGATGCAAATTTGGGATGTACCAGTATAAAGATGATAATTAAATCCTTAAGATTGGATGAGATTATCGGGGAAGAGAGCATTACATAGAGGACAAGACTTGATAGAACTGGAGCACTCAATATTGCCACTCAGGAGATGAGGAGAAACCACCTAGATAACTTCTATGATAGTCACCTAGGATGCTTCTTATATTATACCTCAAACACCTATTTGTTTGTACTTTAGTCTCTCACAACTGGAGTGCTGGTGCTGATCATAGTTCTTGGCACACGGAGACCTTCAATAAGTGTCTGTGAAATGGAAGAAAGGATGGATGAACTGACAGATGGATCACAAATACTAGGGTGTGTCCTGAGGGTAGGTTCCTAAAGTTGTATGGGAAAAATTGTTGCAACTGAGAATGTCAGGGATTTTGAGGCCAGGATGTCGGATGAGTCATTGACACAGTTGGTCAAGGTCCCTGTGATGATGGCAGGATTTGAGGGGGAAGGAAAAGTGTGAGTAGGAGACAAGGTCCTCATGACTGAAGGGGTGGACAATCTGTGGTTGACAGCAGTGAATCCCAGAGAGTGCTTTAGTCAAATGGTATGGGTCTCAAAGGAGGAAAGGTTCTTGCATGAGAGTTTTGAGTAGGATCTGAAACAGCAAATGGGGAAAGCAGAATGAATAATGGTAGACAGCCAGGTTTATTTAAAGAAAGGAGAGGGGGTGTTGTGCAATAAAGGTTGAGGACACACAAGAGTCTGATCATAATAATGAGAGTCCCACATTAAAAATAATTTGGAAGAAGTCAGCAGTGAAAGGGGGAATTAAGAAGAAGGCACAGAACTTTCTGGGGATAACAGGACAAGAAACTGCAGGGCCTGGCATTTTGACCAGAGGCTGAGATTGACAGAGGAGAGAGGCATGATGGGAATATTGTCTTCTAGATTCTAGGCCTGGATAGACCAAGTATTTGGCTGATTCTTGGAGCTTGATGTTAGCAGACTGCAGTCTTTGTTCAGCCTTTATATAAAAGATTCTCAGAAAAACATTCTAGTGTCTCTCTAGAGAACTCTAGTTCAGGTATTGAGGAGGGGGCAGTTCACCAGGGGAACAAGAGCAGGTCTTAGGGTCCAGGAGGCTAAGAGTTAATGTAGTGAAATGAAGGGGCTTGTAGGAAAGTGATCTTCCTGAGAGAATGTTCCCCACAGAAAAGTGGAGGGGACCAAGTGGGTCTCCACCTACCCACTGGTAAAGCCTTAAAGACTCAGGTGAGCAGGATCCAGATTCCTCCAGCCTGTCTCCAGGTAACTTGGAGAAGGGCACTCTCCTATAGCCATCTTTCACTGGTTGTCCCCTTCTACAATTCCTGCAGTTATCATGTCTTGAGTTCTTCCTGCTGAAATTGTTCACGTGAAAATAAACCAGACTATGAGATCCTCAAGAGCAGAGATGTATCTTAGTCATATTTGTATCACCAGCACCTGGAACCTTGCCTTTACTTGATCATCCCAGCATCTGGTGATTGGGGAAATAAAGTGAAAATCATGAAGATCCAGAAAGTCTCACCCTAATGATTTGGCACCCCAGAATGTCTCTGCAAGTGTCTAAATTGTCCCCTCTTTCTGGGCCAGCCTTATACATGGAAGACACCAGCAGCTGTCAACACACAGTAGTCAAGTAGACCCAAGAAACCTGGTCCCTATCCCATCTCCCTCTTTCATATTTAATTTTTTAAAAAAGTAGTTCTTTTAAATTCTACAATTAGTAATTGTTTCATATTTCTTCTGTTTCAAGTGCTACCAAGTATTTGTTGTTATTGTAAATATACATATATATACAAGCACATGTATGTATATATAGAAAGAGAACAAAATATTTGCCATTTATACATTTTTGTATGTACATTTCAGTGACATTAATTACATTCATCATGTGCAAATATCACTACTATCTGTTTCCAAATTTCTCATCATGCTTACCAGAAGCTCAGTGATGATTTCCTCCTCCCCGCTTCCTCCCACCCCTGGTTGAAAGAAAGAAAGGGAGAGGGAGAAAGAGAGAGAGAGGGAAAGGGAGAGAGAGACGGAGAGGGAGAGAGAAAGAAAGAAAGGAAGAAAAAGAAAGAAGGAAAGAAAATACCCTAGTTGCTGTCAAATTGATTCTGACTCATGGCAACCCTATGTGTATCAAAGGACAGCTGTGCTCCAAATGGTTTTCAATGGCAGATTTTTTGGAAGTAGTTTGCTAGGCCTTTCTTCCAAGGCACCCCTGGGCGGACTTGAGCCTCCAGCCTTTCTGGTAGCAGTTGAGCACTTTAATCATTTGCACTACCCAGGGACTTCCCATCCTTGGTAACCACTAATGAACTTTGGTCTCTATAGATTTGCGTATTCTAGATATTTCATATAAGTGGGATCATAAAATTGTCATCTTGTGACTGACTTATTTCACTTAGCATAATGTTTTCAAAGTTCATCCATGTTGTAGCACGTATCAGGACTTCATTTCTCTTTATGGCAGAGTATGTATGTGCCACATTTTGTTTACCCATTCATCTGTTGATGGGCAGTTGGGTTGTTTCCACCTTTTGACTATTGTGAATAGTGCTGCAATGAACATTGATGTACAAGTATCTGTTTGTGTTCCCGCTTTCAACACTAACAGTCTGTAAGCTGCAGCTGTTCTTTGTGTCCATAGTGAGGATGAGTTTAGGGGCCAGCTTTCAGGCAGGCAGAATGGGGCTGATTGAGAGCCTTGAATCTAGTGAAGAAGGATGCGGGAAGGTGAAAAAAGGGATGCTAAAGACATGGAAACCCTGGTGGCATAGTGGTTAAGAGCTAGGCTGCTAACCAAAACGTCGGCAGTCCGAACTCACCAGGCGCTCCATGGAAACCCTATGGGGCAGTTCTACTCTTGTCTATAGGATCGCTATGAGTTGGAATCGATGGCAACAGGTTTTTTGGGTAAAACACAAACATGCACTCCTCACAATTCCATCCTATGTTTATCTTCTCAACAACAACAAAAAATGATTTCCTCATGTTTCTAGTTCGTGTCCCTCTGTAGATACAACTTGATGGTTTAAAGCCTGTCATTGAGTTTACTTCTTCAGCGTGTGCTGACAATTGCCCACTGCTTGGCTGAAATAGAATCTCCACCTTCCTGCTGCTTATCCTCACTCTCCTAAGAAAGAATTAAAAAAAAAAAAAAAAGTTTGTTCACTCACCCTTTCCAGACTAGTTACCATGGCACCCACTGATCAAGGGGATGTGGGTGTTGACAAGAGGATACTTGACTGCAAAGGACTCAGCAACACTCCTTAGAGGGAAGGGATGGAGTCACACTATAAAGGTGAGTCTGTTGGAAAAGGAGTTGTTGAAAGGGACTGACAGGGATAAGGAAGCACTAATCTAGCGTGGAGGTGCCCCTGGGAGCTGACAGGCATAGACCTGACAAGGAAAAGGGAAGGAGGTAAGAGCGAGAAGCCTGTCCCCTCCTCCTAAGGAAGTACATGAGCTGGATGTTGGCAGTTCCAGAGGAGCTGAGACCCACCAATTTATGACTCAGTTTATTTGGATGCTGCCTTCTTTTTAGAAGCAGTTCAAATCAGGACGTTTGCTGTCAACAAGATTTTATGAGTTGTTATTATCGTATTTTTAGACTTGTTAAAATGCTGTAAATTTGTGATCAGAGATGAGCCTGGCAGCTGAGAATTGGTTTTAAGTGCGTTGGGAAGTGGTTGATCTCATCAGTTCTAAGTCCCTGAAATGGTGGGGGAGGGTTGGGAACATAGAAAGCTGGGACTCAGGAAATCAACAGCAAGGTGAGAGGTGGGGAGAGACAGGTGTGTGCAAGGGAGACAGGCAAAACTGGGCAGCTCTATTTCCTAAATTGCCAAATTCTTTAAGGATAGCCAAGGAAAATATGCTTGATTACTGGGTCTTCTTTATATCTGGATCCATAAGATATGCCACATTTATAATTTTTTATGATACCTGATACTCTCTTCTTTGAGTTTCAATCCTTGTCTTTTGAGCCATTTTGAAGAGATATCTTTCCAAGATATAGGATACACTTTTCTTTTTTTTTTTTATAATAACTTTTATTAAGCTTCAAGTGAACATTTACAAATCCAATCAGTCTGTCACATATAAGTTTACATACATCTCACTCCCTACTCCCACTTGCTCTCCCCCTCTTGAGTCAGCCCTTTCAGTCTCTCCTTTCTTGACAATTTTGCCGGCTTCCCTCTCTCTCTATCCTCCCATCCCCCCTCCAGACAAGAGTTGCCAACACACTCTCCAGTGTCCACCTGATATAATTAGCTCACTCTTCATCAGCGTCTCTCTCCCACCCGCTGACCAGTCCCTTTCATTTCTGATGAGTTGTCTTCGGGGATGGTTCCTGTCCTGTGCCAACAGAAGGCTCTGGCGAGCATGGCTGCCGGGATTCCTCTAGTCGCAGTCAGACCATTAAGTTTGGTCTTTTTATGAGAATTTGGGGTCTGTATCCCACTGATCTCCTGCTCCCTCAGGGGTCCTCTGCTGTGCTCCCTGTCAGGGCAGTCATTGATTGTGGCCGGGCACCAACTAGTTCTTCTGGTCTCAGGATGATGTAGGTCTCTGGTTCATGTGGCCCTTTCTGTCTCTTGGGCTCTTAGTTGTCGTGTGGCCTTGGTGTTCTTCATTTTCCTTTGCTCCAGGTGGGTTGAGACCAATTCATGCATCTTAGATGGCCGCTTGTTAGCATTTAAGACCCCAGACGCCACATTTCAAAGTGGGATGCAGAATGATTTCGTACTAGAATTATTTTCCCAATTGACTTAGAAGTCCCCGCAAACCATGTTCCCCAGACCCCCGCGCTTGCTCCGCTGACCTTTGAAGCATTCATTTTATCCTGGAAACTTCTCTGCTTTGGTCCAGTCCAATTGAGCTGACCTTCCATGTATTGAGTGTTGTCTTTCCCTTCACCTAAAGCAGTTCTTATCTACTAATTAATCAATAAAAAAACCCTCTCCCACCCTCCCTCCCTCCCCCGCCTCGTAACCACAAAAGTATGTGTTCTTCTCAGGTTTACTATTTCTCAAGATCTTATAATAGTGGTCTTATACAATATTTGTCCTTTTGCCTCTGACTAATTTCGCTCAGCATAATGCCTTCCAGGTTCCTCCATGTTATGAAATGTTTCAGAGATTCGTCACTGTTCTTTATCGATGCGTAGTATTCCATCGTGCGAATATACCACAATTTATTTACCCATTCATCCGTTGATGGACACCTTGGTTGCTTGCAACTTTTTGCTATTGTAAACAGAGCTGCAATAAACATGGGTGTGCATATATCTGTTTGTATGAAGGCTCTTGTATCTCTAGGGTATATTCCCAGGAGTGGGATTTCTGGGTTGTATGGTAGTTCTATTTCTAACTGTTTAAGAAAACGCCAGATAGATTTCCAAAGTGGTTGTACCATTTCACATTCCCACCAGCAGTGTATAAGAGTTCCAATCTCTCCGCAGCCTCTCCAACATTTATTATTTTGTGTTTTTTGGATTAATGCCAGCCTTGCTGGTGTGAGATGGAATCTCATGGTAGTTTTAATTTGCATTTTTCTAATGGCTAATGATCGAGAGCATTTTCTCATGTATCTGTTGGCTGCCTGAATATCTTCTTTAGTGAAATGTGTGTTCATATCCTTTGCCCACTTCTTGATTGGGTTGTTTGTCTTTTTGTGGTTGAGTTTTGACAGAATCATGTAGATTTTAGAGATCAGGCGCTGGTCGGAGATGTCATAGCTGAAAATTCTTTCCCAATCTGTAGGTGGTCTTTTTACTCTTTTGGTGAAGTCTTTAGATGAGCATAGGTGTTTGATTTTTAGGAGCTCCCAGTTATCTGGTTTCTCTTCATCATTTTTGGTAATATTTTGTATTCTGTTTATACCTTGTATTAGGGCTCCTAGGGTTGTCCCAATTTTTTCTTCGATGATCTTTATCGTTTTAGTCTTTATGTTTAGGTCTTTGATCCACTTGGAGTTAGTTTTTGTGCATGGTGTGAGGTATGGGTCCTGCTTCATTTCTTTGCAAATGGATATCCAGTTATGCCAGCACCATTTTGTTAAAAAGGCTATCTTTTCCCCAATTAATTGACACTGGGCCTTTGTCAAATATCAGCTGCTCATACATGGATGGATCTATGTCTGGGTTCTCAATTCTGTTCCATTGGTCTATGTGCCTGTTGTTGTACCAGTACCAGGCTGTTTTGACTACTGTGGCTGTATAATAGGTTCTGAAGTCAGGTAAAGTAGGGTACACTTTTCTTGCTAGGGTATTTGGCAATAGACACAAAACAACAGTCTGGAACCAGGTCCTTTGAAGCAAGGCTCAGAAGATCATACAGGAACACTGATAACCCAGAGCTCAGCCCAGACCAGGGATAAGTACTCGTTCTAAAAGCCAGAGCCAGCACCATTCTAGGTAGGCAATTGAGATCTGCAGATTGGAGGGGCTCAAGGCACCATATTAGTAATGAAAGGCCCTCCACCAGCTGCCTACACTGAGGATGCTGGGGGTGCTCTGCAGAAGAACCCCATTCCAAAAAGGCCTTGGTTCCAAATAACCACATGGAGTCTTTGGCCCTAATTAGTGAAGATGGACTTCATGGAGTAAGGAGGATTCTTTTTCCCAGAATGGACAGGCACAGTTGACCTATATCAAACTGGGGCTAATGGCCTCCTTGGCCTCTGATCTTGGCTCTCTGGATCCTATTAATCTTATGGCGAAAAACTTAGGAATATTTACACAAAGAAAAATCTATCTACAGAAGAGTCTTCTCCTTAAGACTCAGAGCAGAGCTGGCCTGAGCAACTCACTGCCGTCTTGGAGTTGGAGGGCAGTGGCAGCCCCAGGCCACATGGAACTCCAAATAGAAGACAACACAAAGGCAAGCTGAAAGGGCAGGACCACAGAGATGCCAGAGCTTCTTAACCTCTCCTACTGTTCACCCTGTAAGTTTCACCCTGAACACTGGGACCTGTGAGAGTCACTGACTTAACCCATACCAGCCCATCTTCTTTTCCGATACAAAATGGAGACGGAGCCCTGGAAGACTCCAACAAACGAGGTGATCTGAGCAGCAGGAATTGCTGTCTCCTTGAGCTCTTTGTACTCATGAGTGCCAGACTTTTGCGAGGTGTTTCATAAAGGTTCTAATACAGAATCCTCACAGAAACTCTTGCAGGATAAGTATCATTATTCTCATTTTACAGACGGAGAAACTCAGACTCAAAAAGCTTAAGGGACTTGCCCAAGGTCAGGCAGCCTAGAACTTTGGACTCTAAAACCCAGGCTCATCCCTCTACACTGCATTTCTGCTTGTGCAGAGAGTACGTGAGCCTAGGCCAACAGGAGCTTCTAAGAAGCATTTCTTACCTAAGCCAAAAGTAACTTCAACCGTCTTTGATCATCCAAGAACATCATTATGAACCCCTTCCTTTGAAATGTGTTACAACGTAGTCACACTCGTTGAAGTATGTAGAATTGTCTGCCTCCACATCAAATGTCCCCAAACAACTGTGCATGTATTGATAGCTTTCCTGGTATTACTGCTTGCTGCAATCCATGTTTCTTGGCAACTTCCAGTGTCCTCCATTTCTTCATGCCTGGCTTTAGTGAGTAAGCCTGCGGGTAACTCTACCTTTTCTACGGGAAGCTTATGAGAGCTTTTTTCTTTCTTTTCCTAATACTGGATTTTTTTTTTTTGTAAAAATATGTGTAACAAAACATTTAGCATTTCAACATTTTTTGCAATGTACAATTCAGTGACATTAATTATGTTCATCACGTTCTGCAACCATCACCACTATCCGTTTCCAGATTGTTCCATCAGCTTAACAGAAGCTGAGTGCCTCCTAAGCGCTGACTCCTCCTTTCCCTGCCCCTCCTGTCCCTGGTAACTACTAATGAATTTGACCTCTATACACTTGCCTATTCTACATATTTCATATAAGTGGGATCATACGATATTTGTCCATTTGTGTCTGACTTATTTCACTCAGCATAATATTTTCAAGGTTCATCCATGTTGTAGCATGTATCAGAACTTCATTCTTCTTTATGGCTAAGTAATATTGCATTGCATGTATATACCACATTTTGTTTATCCATTCTTCTGCTGATGGACATTTAGGCTGTTTCTACCTTTTAGATATTGTGAATAGTGCTACAATGAACAGTAGAGTACAAGTATCTGAGTCTGCTTTCGATTCTTTGAGATATATACATGCCTAGAACTGGAGTTGCTGGATCGTATGGTAATTCTATGTTTAACTTTTTGAGGAACTGCCTGTTTTCCACAGGAGACTGCACCATTTTACAATCCAACCAGCAATGGATGAGGAATCCAATTTCTTCACACCCTTGCCAATACCTCTTGTTTTCCATTTTTCTGATTATAGCAATTCTAATGGGGATGAAGTGGTTTTAATTTTCACTTCCCTCATGTCTAATGAGGAGCTAAAACGGCACAGAGGTTAAGAGCTACTGCTGCTAGCCAAAAGGTCGGCAGTTCAAATCCACCAGCCACTCCTTGGAAAGACAACTCTTGTGGCATAGTGGTTAAGTGCTACAGCTGCTAACCAAAAGGTCAAATCCACCAGGTGCTCCTTGGAAACTCTATGGGGCACTTCTGCTCTGTCCTATAGAGTCGCTATGAGTCAGAATCAACTCAATGGCAATGGGTTTTGGAATGTCTAATGGGAAACCCTGGTGGTGTAGTGGTTAACTGCTGTGGCTGCTAACCAAAAGGTCAGCAATTCAAATCCACCAGGCGCTTCTTGGAAACTCTATGGGGCAGATCTACCCTGTCCTATAGGGCCGTTATGAGTTGGAATCAACTCGATGGCAACAGGTTTGGATTTTGGTTTGGTAATGTCTAATGAGGAACTCTGGTTGCACAGTGGTTAAGAGCTTGGCTGCTAACCAAAAGGTTGACAGTTCAAATCTACCAGCCACTCCTTGGAAACCTTACGGACAGGTTCTACTCTGTCCCGTAGGGTAGCTGTGAGTCAGGATCGACTCAACGGCAATGGGTTTGTTTAGTTTTTTAAATGTCTAATGATGTTAAAGATCTTTTCATGTGCTTGTTAGCCATTTGTATATCTTCTTTGGTGAAATGTCTATTCAAGTCCTTTGCCCATTTTTTTGCATGAGAGCTTTTGACTACTCAAAGATCTTTTCTCTTACATTAGCACTCACATTAACTATACTCTGAAAGGCTAAAGTCCCCAAACCCCCAATTTCAGCATCACAGAGGTACTTTCTCTCAACATTTTACCAATCAAATTGGGCTTACATATTAGAATACGTATTATTTAAACTTTTAAATTTTAGATTTATGGAAAAGTTGCATAGATAGTAACTTTACTCTATCCCCCTTTCCCTATACTCTTCACCCAGCTTCTCCTAATGTTCGCATCTTATATAACCATGGTACATTTGTCAAAACTAAGAAATCAGCATTGGCTGTGTATGTACATTTAATAGGCTACAAGTCATGAACACTGCATTATGTAACAGATATTTCTCGGTTTTCTAGATGATCTCATTTGTACATAGTCATCTAGCCAATTTCCTCTTGATGCCTCACCTTGTGAAGCTCTTTCTCCACTGAAAATTTTACAGCAATTACATATCCAAATATTTGGTCTTTTTCTTCTTTATTTTAAAGCTGAATTAAAAGAAATAATGAAGTATATAAAAAAATTACACTTTCAACAAAAAAGCAACTAAGTGTATATAATTTCACTGTCACTGGTTTGATTTGTACATCAGGTCTTCAGGTTTGTGCTTATGGTGAAATGCTTTGTATTTGACTAGTTATGGAAAAATAAATACATCAGCTGCTGCTGCATTCATTTCATTTGACCCAGTGGATAAAATCCATCCTGTAATTTCTCTCTTCCTTAGATTTTAGAACACTTTAGTATAGCTGTTGGGGAGTATGGCTCTTTCTAGAGAAAACTGTTAGAATGGGACCACTATCTTATCAGTTTTCTATTTGACATCGGTGTAACAACCAGATAAAACAAGCAAAGAAAAAAGGGCTAGAGAGAGAATGGAAGTAAGGAAAGAGAGAAAAAGAGGTATTTTAAAGTTCTTGAGGCAGAAAAGAAATCAATTGTGTGAATTTGTAAGAAATCAGGAGGTCGTTGGTGACAGAAAGTGGTGTAAGAGGAAAACCAGGAGACTTGGGTATCTTAGGTTGGGTTCTCTGGAGGTAAAGTCTGAGATGGAGATTCCTGTGCTGGAGGATTATAGGGAAGCTCTTAGGAACAGTGCATACAAGGAAGTGAGGGAAGTAGAATTGGACAGAGAAATAAGTTGAAATGTGATACGGGTGCAGCAGAAACCTCAGACAATCCAACAGGTATATCTGGAGCTAGGATGATGTTCCAAATCAGGGCTTTGAACAGGCTCTTCCCAGTTCAATCATGGCTAAGGAAGCAACACCAGAACAGGGGACCAAATTTTTAAAATGTGGGTAAACCTACCATGTATTCAGGGAAGTGGAGAGAGTGTGAAGCAGGTGTGAGAAACCGGATAGGTTCCTGTTAACTTTCTACATTCAGGACCCAGGCCCTCCCTGAGGCCTGCCTCTAAACCCCTCTTAGATTCCATAAAATATCCCTTCATCTTTACTACAAATGTCCCTCCTTGCTTTAGCTCAACTGAGATATTGATTTTTACACCCAAAGTCATAAATATGATCTGGAGGAGTGTCTTATTGATAAGCAATTAACTTCAGGTCAGATCCCCAGATATACCCTTGATTTAAGCTAGCCTTCAGTTTTCACTTTCAGTGGAGGCTCAGGTCCTTTTCTAGAGCTGTGCCATTGGTCTTTGTAAAAAAATTTTTTATCGTTGTTGAAAATATACACAGCAAAACATACACCAATTAAACAATTTCTACATGTATGACTCAGTGACACTGATTACATTTTCCAAGTTATGCTACTATTCTCACCCTCCTTTTCTGAGTTGTTCCTCCACCATTAACATAAACTCACTGCTCTGCAAGCTTCCTATCTAACCTCTGTAGTTGCTATTGTCAATTTGATTCCATATAGATAATTTTTTAGAAGAGTGCAATGCTTGCAGCAGACATCCTTTACTAATTAAGCTATTGTTTGGTTTAAAGAAGACTTCAGGGGTATTTTTCGTTTAAATTTTAAGGCTATGTCAGGGCAATCATTTTGGGGGTTCATTCAGCCTCCACGGCTCCAGAAAGTCTGGATTCCATGAGAATTTGAAATTCTGTTCCACACTTCCCCCCTCTTAATCAGGAATCTTCTATAAAATCATTGATCAAAATATTCAGTAATGGTAGCCAGGCACCATCTGGTTCTGTGCCATTGCTCTTGTGCAAAAATGTTCCAGTGCCATTTATACTAATAAAAAAAAAAAGGATAAAAAAAGTAAAACTATAAGGAATAATTAAGATAAATATGATTGATTCTTTGAATTAATAATATCTAGCCATTAAAATTGATTATCTTGAAGACTAGATAGTAAAATAAAGCAAAATAGGCACCAATTTTAATACACATTATCATAGCATTGTGAAAGCAAAAAAAGTATTTGGAATTAAGATAGGAAAATACACAAAAATGGTAATATGTAGTAATAATGTGTTAGGTTAGTTTCCCCCCTAACTTTATTTCTAGAAAGTGGCTACGTTATATAAACAATTTAAAGAACTCTTCTTGCTAATGCTCAAACTTGAGCAATTTGGGTGGTTTCTGGGAGTCATACAGCAAAAAAAGGAAGAAAAGAGTCAAGTCAAGAAGTGGGTCCAGAGAAGGCCTTCAGAGGAAGTAGTTGCTCATGTCAGAGGTGACGCCCACCTGCTGGCCAGAGACACAGACTACAGACTGTCAATAAAGCCCAAGATGAGAACTAGGTGACCGCTTCAGCACAACCAGACCTTGCAACCTGTTCCCATTGCCTAAATACTGCCATCAAACACCTGCAAAATGGAAGCAAAGGCGGAGCAGTGTCCTCCAAATGAGCACACGGTGGCCAGCTCCTTGGCCAGGCCTGACCCTGCCCTCATCCCACCTGTGCCCATTCTCTCTGGCAGCCAAACACTGCAGCACCATCCTCAATATCTTCCCTCCTAAAAGCTCCGAGGGTTTTATTAGGAGCCACGTTTAACACTGACCCTGAACTTCATCTTTGCTAAGTGCTTCTAAATGATCTTACGAGGATTTCCTGCAGCCCTCCGAGGAGGTCAGCTCCAAGGTTGGTCATGTCACTCCTTTCCCAGTGAGGTTCAACAGGTCATTAAGTGGCTTGCTCAGAGACCCACTGGGGGAAGACCAGGAACAAGCACTCTGTGTTCCTGTGGCCTAACCTTTTCTTAGCTCACTGAGCCCAGCCAATGCTCTGGGCTAGGGAGGACGGAAAAGAATAAGTGAAGAAGGAGCAAAGAGACTTGACCCAAGTTCTGCCCATGCATAAGTAGGCCATGCTTCTCTGCATCCACTTGCTCCTGAGCTTCATATTATTACAAATCTATCAAGCTATACAGTCCTTGGGTTCCAAACATCTGACTTAAATACAGCCTGTAGTTATGAACGACCCCGTGAAGCCTGTTATATTAAAAATTCAAGGTAGATACGATGGTTTTTAATACAAACAGGCACTACTTTGCATGTGCATCAAAACATTATTGTTATTATTACTGTATTGTTATGTCGTAGATGTATGTTTAGTGTATCTGGAAGTGTTTCTTTAATGTTTTTAATGCATAGAGAGCTACACTGTGTACTATATACCAAGATAAACATTTGACTACTGACGTCAGGCATGAACCATACCTAACTGTTCCAACCTACTTACAAATTTGACTTAAAGACAGACTTAGGAACGGAACTTGTTCATAATCCAGGGACTGCCTGTACACATTCCTCCAGCTTAATCTTCCAGTTTGTACAAACAGAGGCCTAGGAAGGAGGGACTGTGATGAGTTTTAGATTAATCAAAGTAATGGGAGAGATATCCCAGAGGCTAAAATATAAATTTATATAAAATATAAGTTGTTGTTTTCTATTGAGTCACTTCGGACTAACAGAAACCCCATGTGACAGAGTAGTTCTGCTCCACAGGGTTTTCTTGGGTATATAATCTTTACAGGAGCAGATTACCGCAGTCATTGGGTGGCTTAGGACCACCAACCTTTCAATTAGCAGCCAAGTGCTTAACTGTTGCGCCACCAAGGCTCCTTAAAATATAAATATAAAATAGAAATTAAATATTGGCCTGGTGTTGATGGAGAGTAAATAGCTAAAGCAGATAGAAGTGTGTTAGCATTAAGGTCTCCCTGGAAAGCAAAGGAATGTGAGAAAAACATAAGAGGTGACCACTACCTTTATTTATTAAAAAAAAAAAAAAATGAAATTAATTACTTCATACTAAATATTAATATTTAGTGAATGGCTTCTACAAGCAGACCCTGTGCTAGGTGGTAAGCAAAAACTAAGCAGGTAGATATCCCATATGTCAGATATGCATAGTCAGGGACCTGGGATGCTGGTCAGGTAGGCAGATGTCTTGGCAAGATCCCTGGGGAGAGGTTAGCTTAATCTGGATGATTCCCTGGCAAGTCCAGGTAAAGGCAAAAGGCAGGAACAGAAATCAGGTGTGTGGAGGGATGCCAGGAGTCACATTAGTGAGTACATGCCAGAGAAGCCAAAGGAGTTAGCTCAGCTTGCCTCGTTGCCTCCTACTCACCCCTCAAGTCTCTGCTTCAATGCCATTTCCTCCCAGAAGCCATCCCCAACACCCAGGACTGTGTATGTTAAGTTCTCCAATTATATACTCAGCTTGTACTGTACATTTATGAGTGTGATTTTTTGATTAATGGTCTGTTTCAATAAGAATAGAGATGGAGGGGATTTCTTCATGTTCTCCATTGTGTCCTGAGCCTAAACCCATTGCCATGGAGTCATAGCAACCCTATAGAGCAGAGTGGAACTGCCCCGTAGAGTTTCCAAGGCTGTAATCTGTACAGAAGCAGACTACCACATCTTTCTCCTGAGGAGCAGCCTGTGGGTTCAAACCACTGACTTTTTGATTAGCAGCCAAGTGCTTCAACCACTATGCTACCAGGGCTCCTTTGTTCTGAAACCTAGCACTCTATAAATATTTAGTTAAGTTAGTGTTTTTGGTAGTACTCACAATATCGTAAATATGTTAGTAGTTATATAATTATTTTTTGACTGTCTTCTTCAATGCTAGACTGTAAATCCTAAGAGCTCAGGAACTTCCTTTATTTTATTCTCTACCGTACATATCCCAGCATTAACACAGTGCCTGTACATGGAAGCACCCAATATTGGTGGCATGAATAAACACTAAATGAATAAACAGAGATAAAGATCCGAAGACCTAGAAATGGATAGAAAAAGAGACAATCCGAGAGGTTAGGAGTTAAATGGTGTCCTTTGGTGGCACAAACAGTTAATGTACTCAACTGCTAACTGAAAGGATGGAACTTTGAGTTCACCCAGAGGGGCCTCAGAAGAAAGCCCTGGCAACCTACTTCCAAAAAATTCAGCTATTGAAAAACCCTGTAGAGAACAGTTCTACTCTGACACACATGGGGTCACCATGCGTTGGAATTGACTCAATGGCAACTGATAATAGGAGTCAAATACGACCAAGAACGGAGCTAAGCTGAGAAGAAAGTGAGAACGAAGAGGATTTTCATACTGAGCAGACACGAGTGCCAGATTTTGTTTGGGTGGCCTGTGGATGGTTAAGAGAACAGGGCCCAAGGACCTCTTTACCCTAGAGGAAAAACTAAGCCACTTATTTCCTATTCTGCAAAGCACAAAGCCAGCTTCCTTTTCTTTTGTGAGATGTAGCCTTGAGCTCCAGAAAAGTCTGGGGCGCAGGGGAAAATGGTTTAGCAACCCTCAAGATAAAGTTTCCACATGTAAGAGAGAATCCTAGCCTCCTGACCAGTTATGATGTCCGCCTATTGTCAGTCGGGTAGACAACCAAGCATGAATTACTTGGGGCTGTTCTGCTAGAACTTCTGATTCCTCCTTTTCCCAGCTGTGAGAGTAGAATGGCTCAGGGGAGGGTTCCGAAAGGGGAGCAAGCCAGCAATCCACAGCAGGTTGACTAGGGAAAGGCCTGGAGCATCTGAAAAGTTATATGAGATATCTTTCATCTCTCCCTTTGCAATAAATATCTCTCCCTGAATCACTAGATAGAATTTACCAGAGTTGGCTGCTAAGGCAGGAACTCTCTTAGAAGTTAAAACTGCAGACACAGTGCAAAGATTCAGGAAGCATAAACCAAGTTCCAGATGGGAATTGCTGGAACAGCCTTCTTTCTGGGCCACCTCTTCTTCCCTCCACTACCACCCTAAAATTTGTTGTAATGGGCTGTTTTTTACAAAATTCATCTTTATCCCAACCTTCTGCTTCCTACTTTCCTAGTCACTGAAATTGGAAGGGAGAGCAACTGCCCAGTCCTCACGCTAGAACCATACATACGCACACCCGCACATACCACTTTATCCATTTTTTGCAGTTTTTATAAAAAGGGAAAAGAAAAAGCAGGCTTTGGGGTGATCTATCTATTGCCTAATCAATCCATTTGGATGGTGTTATGGATTGAATTGTGTCCCCCCAAAATGTATGTCAACTTGGCTAGGCCATTATTCCCAGTGTTGTGCAGTTGTCCACCATTTTGTGATCTGGTGTGATTATACTATGTGTTGTAAATCCTAACCTCTATGATGTTAATGAGGCAGGATTAGAGGCAGTTATGTTAATCAGGGAGGACTAAATCTACAGGATTAGGTTGTATCTTGAGTCAATTTCTTTTGAGATTTAAAAGAGAGAAGTGAGCAGAGAGAAGAGAGACCTCCTGCCACCAAGAAAAAAGAGCTGGGAGCAGAGCGTGTCCTTTGGACCTGGGATCCCTGGGCTGAGAAGCTCCTAGACCAAGTGAAGATTGATGATAGGGGCCTTCCGCCAGAGCCGACGGAGAGAGAGGGCCTTCTGGAGCTGGTGCCCTGGGTTTGAACTTCTGGCCTCCTAAGCTGTGAGAGAATAAATTTTTCTTTGTTAAAGCCATCCACTTGTGGAACTTCTGTTACAGCAGCAGTAGATAACTACAACAGATGGTAACTGATAGATTTTAAAATAAAACCTCACATTTTAACCTGTTTGTACTGCGGTTGAATCAATCTTGGTGCAAAAATAAGGCTTTTAATGCTAATACCCACTAGTGCTCCTTAGAGGGTAGAGTAGGCTTCTACCCCTCCCAGCTCATCTAGGGTGGTTTTTAATTTATTTGTGCTAATTTTACCGGTCTTTTGAGAAGGGGAATAAGTCAGTTTTTTTCTTCTTTCTCTTTGTCTATGTGTGTGTGGCGTGCACACGTATGATTATTTTCCTATTTAGTACTTTAGTCCAATTCATCCAAGAAAATTTTCTGTGTAAATTTACTTTTATTTTTGTACTTCAAGTGTCACAAATGCTGCAAACTGCACTGCACTGATGTATACTGTTGTCTAATTTGACCTCAGTCATAACAACAAAAAAAGCACATACGACAAAAATTCTTTAGTGTTTTACTGAAGCAAGTAGTTTATACATTCATTCAAAAAGTGTTTATGGTCATGTTTTTACTTAAACACAAGATTATAAAATGCCATTTCTAGTTAAGAGTAGAGTCTTCCTCAAATTTGTAACTCTTTAAAATTAGCTTGCTCTGCAAATAAGTGGAACACAGCCTACGTTTTCACGTGCTGGAGGCAGGGAGCGGTAGTGGGAGTGACTAGACTGAGGGTCAGCAGACTCACGCTGTTTTCCTGAATTGTCACTGGCCGGCCGGCTCTCCGAGCATGGTCCTCCGTTTCCTTCTCTGAAACGCGGGGCAACTGAATTCGATGACTTCTAAGGCTCCCTCCAGTTCTGAAATGTTATCATGCTTTGAATAAGGAGAAAATTTAGAATCATCTAGTCCTCCAGCCAAATCTGGCCTTCTGCTTGATTTTGTATGTCCCACAGGCTAAGAATGGTTTTTATGTTTTTAAATGGTTGGGAATAAATTTGTATTGCATGAAACGTGAAAATTGTTTGAAATTTAAATTTCAGTGTCCATGAATAAAGCTTTACTGGCACACAGCCATGCTTATTCTTCTATGGCAGCTCTTGTGCTACCATGGCAGAGTTGAGCCATTACCACAGAGACCTTGTGGCCCCCATCCCTAAAATATTTACTACCTGGCCCTTTATGGGAAAAATTTTACCGACTTCTGATCCAGTCCAACTGCTTGACAGATGAGGAAATGGAAGCTCAAAGGAGTGAACTGACTTGGCCAAGATTCTGTTTCATAAAGACAAGGCATACTTTGCAGACAGGGCAAAGACGTAAATGACCATTTCAAAGGATCCTATGGAACAGAAACAATGAACGATAAAAGATAAAGGAGGCGAAAGTAATTTCTTCCTCAAACGGCAAGGGTAATGTGCTATACGAGAGACAAGGGCAAAGAAATTGTGAAACCCTTGGAGCACCTGCATTCACTTGTATGGAAGAACCGAAGAATCAAATTACCGTGGATTAATGAGGAGGAGTTGGGAAGTGGGCAGATTACAACAGAAATGGCTCAAGATTCTTCATACTGATAAGACTCCTGAAAACATACATCCAAACATGCTGAAGGAAATGGAGGTGGATATTAGAAACGCTTTAGTGGATCTTTTCAAAAATTGAGGAGACCTGGAAGCGGTAAGGCAATACTACGTCTGGGAAAAGAGCACTTGGAACAGATTAGGGCCCTCAGTCTGTTGGAGGTCTATTTTCGGAAAGTCTTAGAGCCCTTTATGACACTGAGGCACGACTTAGAATAGCCTGCATTGTTCTGAGACCTGGCCCTTCCTAATGACAGGGCTCAAATCCTGGCAGGATGTTAAATAGGACAAAAATGCGCACTGAGTTGGCAACACACCAGTATTGGAAGTTTAGACAAAGTTCCACGTAGGGGGTAGAGCTACCATCCCTCAATTTACATAGAGGGGATTGTCTTTGTCTGGTAAATTACTGGTGATGTGCAATAAGTATTTAAGCACAACCATAAATAGGAGAGAGATGAAACTGTTCCAGGATTCAAATGGTGGCATTTAACTGGGTATCAAACATTATTCCTGTGGAGAGGGCCTTAAGCAGTTAAGCTATAAAATTGAACTTGCTGAACAGATGGGATTTACCCTGGATATTCAGATTATTGACAACACACAATATGTGTACTGCTGGGTGCACAAATGGTACTCTCTAAATTTAACTCAGAGATTAACAGTGAGCTCAGGGGTGCATTAAGTATCTACCACTTGACTACCATGTAACTTTGGGAAAACCATCAAACTTCTAATGTCTCATCGTCCACTTCTGTAATTAAAAAAAGAAAAAAGAATGATAATGATAGTACCTACATTATAGACTAGGAGCCTTGCTGGCACAATGATTCAGCACTGAGTTGCTAACTGGAAGGTCAGTGGTTAGAACCCATTGGCCTCCTCAAGAGAAAGATGTGGCAGTCTGCTTCCGTAAAGATTGCAAAACCGAACCCTTTGCTGTCGATTCCGACTCGTAAGCGACCCTATAGGGCAGAGTAGAACCGCTCCATAGGGATTCCAAGGAATGGCTGGTCGATTCAAACTGCTGACCTTTTGGTTACCAGCAGAGCTCTTAACCACTGTGCCACCAGGGCTCCTCCATAAAGATTACAGCCTTGGAACCCCCATAGTGCGGTTCTACCCTATCCTACAGGATGGCTATGAGTTGGAATCGACTTGACGGCAACAGGTTTTGGTTTGACTTGTAGATTCCTGTAAATGATAATTTACAGCACAATTTAAATGATACTATGGCTATGGAATGCTTGGGAGATGCTAAGCAATAGTAAGTACTCAGGAAATGCTACCTCCTAGCAGTTGGCTGTATTGCAAACCAAGAGCATGGGTTTGGGTGCAGATAGTTCGAGGCTGGAGTTCCACCAGCTTCATCGCTGAGTAGCCTTGAAACTGTGAGTAAATTGCTTCATCTGTTTGAGCTTCGGTTTTCTTATCTGTAAAAGAGTGATAAGGATTAAACGAGATAATATACTTAGAGGGCTTGGGAGAGTGTCTGACATTTAGCTATTTTATTATTATTTGGCCTCCTAATACCCAGAAATATTTTGAAGACTGGCTGAAACACAATAAGCCTGATATATGATGCATACTTGGCACACAGAATATAAAGAGTTTTCACGTAAATGATTTGGTCAAATGGTGGTAAAATGGGTGTGGATTGTCATGAAATTCCTCTGATAAATTAGACAAGGTTCAGGCTGGAGGAATGGTCCTGTTGGGCATCACTCACCTGCCCAGGGACCTCCTCCTGCTCTAAAACCGTCTGTGCTGAGCCTATAAGGCAACGTGTGCTCTTGCTTATTTGTTTCTTGACTTATCACTGGAGTTCTTGCTTCTTGTTTTCCCAACTCCTTTCTGCCAAATTCTGTTATTCTTGTTTCCTGTCAGACTTCTAGTCAGTTGGGATATGAGGTTACTAGTCCACCCCGTGTTGCAGGTGAAATGTAAACACATGTCTCACCGTCTTTATCAGCAATAAGATAGAAATGATGGCCTCTGAGGAGGAAAGGGCTCTTTAATATCTGGTGCAATCTCTCTTCTTAGTTTGTGGAGCTGGACTCGTTTCCTACCACGAACAGATTTGTTTGCTTATCTGATATTCCTCAGATTAGATTTCCTGGCTTCCAGGGTGATTGGAGACTAACAAACCTGCTTTCCCTATTACTCGTTGTCGGCACCCTTTCACTTCTGCTAACTAACCCCCCAATGAACAGAAGGGCTATCTCCTTACAGAATTACAAGAACATGTGCTGTAGGCTTCGGTGGTGTATCGTTTAGCATGAATTGTGATAAGGCTGAGGTGTTGCTTCCACTGGTTTTTAAAGAACTGAGGATTTTTTCTCCCAAATAAGCCAGGTTGGAAAGTTTTGCTTCCTTTCACCTTCCCATATGGCCAAACTGTTAGAGTGGGACTCTAGGGAATATATAACTAGTTAGTTGACTCCATGTAACTCAAGGTCTTGTATTCATAGGTTTATTCCTATAAACCTACGGGGTCCATGGGCATCACTTCATCCAACCTCTTCATTTTACTGATGAGAAAATCAAGAAGTATGGTGACATGCCTAGGATCACGCAGCTTGGCTGTGGCTGAACCAAGAGGGAGCCAGGGTCCTGACTCTGAGGCCATTATGCTTTCCTCCTTCTAGCCCTTGTTGCCTCCATGCTCTTGGCTGGAGTAGATTCTCCTCGGTGCTTTTGTTTTTTGTTCTTTGCAGCCAATATTTATCTGAGTGAGCTCAACATGCCTTCTTGCTCTTGAATCTTGGCTACTGCTTGGTCTTCTCTGTGCATGCCACCCTCTCCAGACATATGACTTCCCCCAGTGACTTATAATCAAGACAGATGCTTATCTGGGGTGAAAATCGGGCTGCCTGAATCCAACTGGTGGGAGGTTTTTGGGATAGGTGAAGTCACCGTGCCTTCTCTCTCCTCCGGTAAGGCCCAGAACTAAGTCTCAGTAGGAAGGCTGACTCTGAGCTAGGTCAGGCACCAAGCAGATCTTGCGGCTGGGAGCCTACCTACCATCTTCTCTCTCCAGAAGCCAGAGTCCTGCAAGCCCTTTCTGAGGAGTGCCTGGGTACCTTTTATGCATGGTAGTTGTAGGTTGAGTCAAATGAATATCAGGATTGTATCCCTGAGGAAACACTGATATTGGGCTGCAATACAAAGTAGGCTGCCAAAGCCTGGAGCCCTGGGAGGAATGTTGGGAGCCAAGGTGCAAAAGGACTTCAGAAAAGCAAACACGGGTAGGAGAACATTCGTGTGACCAGGATTGTCCTGCTTATGGCCTAGACAATATGGACATCTCACTTCACCTTCCCAACAATTCTTTGAGGTAGATGTTTTCCTCCTCATTTTAAAGGCCAGGAAACTGAGACTTGGAGAAGTTAAGTCATTTGCCCAGGATCATACAGGTAATGTCAGAGCCAAGACTGGAACCCAAGTCTTGTGACCCCAAAGCTCATATTCTGTCCAGGTCACCATGCTGCCTTTTAGAAAAGTCCATCTGCGCTCATCAGAGAACACTGATGTCACATATGGCGTGCCACTCCGTACTCATACAGTCAAACATGCACTCCTGGGACTGGGAGTGTGTCACTAATCATCCAGGTGTAAATACAGTGACTTACTTTACACAGTGCTTCTCGAATTGTGAGTTGAAGGGACTTCTATGGGGGCAGAGAAAGAGGATGGGCAGAGGTCACCTACTGTCTCTTCCTACCTCACAATTCTCCTCCACCATCCATCAACCGGAGTTTCTCTATTTTTTTTTTAAATATTATTGCAGTAATATATATATATATAAGAAAAATTTTCTATTTTAGCCATTTAAAGTGTACAGTTCAATGACAATAATTACATTTACTATGTTGTACAACCAACACCACTCTTTGCGAAACTTTTTCCTCACCCCAAACTTTTTCAGTATACCTTAAACAATAACTCCCCACTCCTGCCCTGCAACCTCTGGTTACCACTACTAAACTTTTGTCTCTGCATTCTCCTCTTCTAGATATTTCATGTAACTGGAATCATACAATATTTGTGTTTTTGTGTCTGTCTTATCTTATTTATCATAATGTTTTCAGGCTCATTCATGTTGTAGCATATATCAGGACTTCATTTATTTATTTATAAATATTTTATTGTATTCTTTTTTTGATTTTATTGTGTTTTATGTGACTGTTTACAGCTCAAGTTAATTTCTCATTCAAAAGTTTATACACATATTGTTTTGTGACATTGGTTGCAATCCCCACAATATAACAGCTCCATCTTTCTACCTCAGGTTCCCATTCGTCCAGCTCCTGTCCCTTCCTGCTTTCTTGTCTTGCTTTTGAACAGTAGTTGTCCATTTGGTCTCATATATTTGATTGAACTAAGAAGCACATTCCTCACATGTGTTATTGCTTGTTTTATACGCCTGTCTAATCTTTGTCTAAAAAGTGAACTTCAGGAATGGTTTCAGTTCTGGGTTAGCAGAGTGTCTGGGGGCCGCAGTCTCAGAGATTCCTCCGGTCTCTGTCAGATCAGTAAGTCTGGTCTTTTTTCATATCATTTCTCTTTATGGCTGAATAATATTCCATTATATGTACGTAAGGAGCCCTGGTGATGCAGTGGTTAAGCACTCGACTGCTAACTGAAAGGTTGGCAGTTCGAACTCACCAGCCACTGTATGAGAGAAAGATGTGACTGTCTGCTTCCACGAAGATCACAGCCTCGGAAACCCTATGGGGTAGTTCTACTCTGTCCTACAGGGTTGCTGTGAGCTGGAGTTGACTTGACGGCAATGCGTTTGGGTCTTTCTTTTTGGTATATTACATAGCTGCTCCATTTTTGTGGGTTAGGACTCTATTGCTTGAAAAGGGCTTAGATAACTTCTGTTCTTCAAGGCTCTCCAATCTGTGGTTCAACACCTTGTGTGAGAGGGAATTCACAAATAAGATGGACTCCAGAGTTCTTTAGATCTAGGCAGATGATGTCTGGTTAGTGTCCGTAACATAGTCTTCTTGGCTGAAGAGCACTATAACACCAACAAGAGTGTGATGAGCCTAGCCCAACACAACATCAGAAGTTAACACTGCCTGAGAATTTCCTCACATACATTAACACACTTAAGAGTAAGTTAGACCTGAAAACAGCAACACAAACAGACACTTGTACACCAATATTCATTGCAGCACTATTCACAATAGCCTAAAGGTAGAAACAACCTGAATGCCTATCAGCTGATGAATGGACAAGCAAAATGTGGTGTATCCATACAATGGAATACTACTCAGCCGTAAAGAGGAATGAGGTCCTGAAGAATGCCACAACATGGATGAGCCTAGAAGACACTACGTTAAGTGAAACAAGTCAGTCACAAAAGGGCAAATGCTATACGATATCACTTATATAATAAAAAGCACATGTATAGAAACTAAAAGTAATTAGAGGTTGCCAGGGGTGGAGGAAGGAGCCCTGGTGGTGCAGTGGTTAAAGCACTCAGCTGCTAACCAAGAGGTCAACAGTTTCAACCACCAGCTGCTCCACGGGAGAAAGATGTGGCAGTCTGCTTTGGTAAAGATTTGCAGCCTTGGAAACTCTATGGAGCAGTTCTACTATATCCTACACATGGCTATGAATCAAAATAACTTGGAAAAAGAGAGTGAAAATGGTCACACAACTTGAAGAATGTAATCAATGTCATGGAAGCATACATGCAGAAGAAATGTTTTTGTGTTCTTGTGTATTTCACTGTAATAATAAGACAAAAAAATACACAGGTTAAAAAAACAAATAGTTAAATAAATTAGAACCATCGTATATCTGGTCCAGCAATCTGGTTTTCACAGAGGCCCCAGTAAATGCTGTCAATCTCTTTGATGTCACCCTGTAAAGATTAAAGATGGACACCCCCAAATCACAGCTAGTGATCTATCAGGCATGAGCTTATTTAAGAGTTTAAGTAGTGATGTTATTTATGCTTTGGCCCGTCGTCACCTCCTGGGTAACAAGCTCAGTAAGTTACCACCAGCTGTGCACTTCCTTTTACCTGTCCTATATTAACCTCTCGCACTTTCCGGGGGGTTAGGTAATCCCTAGGTGTTGTGTGTTGGTGAACAAGCTCGATCTGATATGGCTGAAGCACCAGTTGAACAAATAATTCTCGAATTGACGTTCTGACAAATAACACCATTACAAATGAACTTTGGCTCAGGTTTTCAGTCTATTAAAATCCTTCCTGAGGGAGCAATCACCAGTGGCCTCCAATCTTGGACACGCTGCGTAGCTTTTCTATCCCTTAGGCAGGACTCCCAGGCAATGGTTAAATCCTTGGCCTTTCTGAGCAGCTGGAATAGCGGGTGTAGGCTCCCTTCTGTTACCTGTACTCCTTCACATGTCCTCACTTTTATCACCCTAGCCAACCCTACGTACATATAGAGAAATGTAAACAATCTGTTCAGTGTTCTGAGGCCAGAAAATCTCTTTCTGACCATCTCTGCTCAAATTGTCAGTTATTCCAGGACCTCTTTGATGCCTTGTAATATCATTGGGTGGTGCAAACAGTTAAGATGTTCAGCTGCTAACCAAAAGGCTAGAGGTTCAAGTCCACCCAGAGGTACCTCAGAAGAAAAGCCTGGTGATCTACTTCCAAAATTCCACCCATCAAAAACCCTATGGAGCAGAGTTCTACTTTGACATACATTAGGTTGCCATGAGTCAGGATTGATTTGATGGCAACTGTAGTTTTTCTTTTTTTTAATGCCTTCTAAGATTATCTGCTATAGATATGCCTCAGTTAACAGGCATTATGAAGCAATGTTTAAGAGAGTTCAGATAACTAAGCCTATAACTCTTTAAGCAACAAAAAGCTTTAAAATTTGTAACCATTTACAGCTTAAACTTCTCAATCAAGATCACACTGGCCTGTGTTAAAAATGTGACTTCACAGACTAGAGCAAATAATATTTCTCTGCTTTGGCCTATCTGCCAATATGGGACTGTGGTGGCCACGAACATGAGCTGCAAAGATCTCCTGCAGTGGGGAGCATGGTTGACTGACAGCTCCAACTGCTGCTCTGCTGGATCTACCATCATGTCTGCACCTAGATCATGGTTTACAGGGGCTTCTCCTAGACAATGACTGAGTACAGTGGGTTCCTGTGGGACATGGAATGACTCAAATGGGAGATTTTGGCTCAATGACTCCACTCCTCATCAGCCTGGTCAAAACTTCTTCAGAGCAGTGCTACAGTTAAAGACTTTTCTTACTTAGTCTTCCTTCCTTCTTCCTTTCCTTTACATGGATCAGACCTGCATCACAGTCTGAAGGCTTTTTCTACCTTCTCTGGCTTCCTCCCCTTTTTTAGATAAATAAATATCCCAAAGGAAATCTCTTAAACGTCTAATCCTGACTTGATGTCTGCTTCTTGGAGGACCTAAACTAACTCCTAGCCATTCCTCATTTAACATCTGCCCTATCCCACCCCACCCCCAGCTATTTCCAGGAGGTGTCTCACATGTGTCCATGGACATAGGCTACATGGCTTCCGCTATCTTCTTCTTTTTGTGCTCTAGCCCTGGCTTCCTATGGAAATTATATGACAAGCGGTCAATATCATTCCTATGTAAAGAGTGTATACAAACCAACACATCAAAGGATAATATTACAATAGACAGAGATAGGCATAGGACATGTGCTTGAAAAAAGAAGACATATAAATGGTTCATAAGCATTAAAATATCTAACCTTACTAATAATCAAATAGAGAAATGTCCAATTTCACTAATAATCAGAGAATTTTAAAATATGAGCTATCGCTTTCATTTTTCACACTTACAAAGACTGTGAAAACAATAATAATGAGTGAATGAGCGTCCAACTGCTAAGAATGAGAAACAGAGAGAGGTACAATGTTTTTCTGGGGGAAAACTTAACAATATGTACCAAAAAATTTAAACGCACACCGTTTAATTCAGGAAGTCTATTCTTGGACTTCAGTCCTGGGAAATAATCATGAATATATGCAAAGATTCATTTACAAGTAATTGTAAAAGATTAAAAAAATGAAAGCAGTGTAAAATGAGTGAATTGGTTAAAAAAACTAATAGGTATTCACATTAGATGTAGTAGAGTAATACAATTCAACCATTAAAATGATAGCATAGGAGGTATTTAACAAAGTGAAAAGTTACGCATGAGATACTGTTAAGGGGCAGATCATAAAACATTATAATCCCTTTTTTGTTGTATGAAATGAAGGTAGATAACAATTTGTTTTTACTGTTTTTTAATGGAAGTTTTTATTTTATTCAATTTTAGTTAAGTATAAAAAAAACCACTGCCGTCGAGTTGATTCCAACTCATAGCGACCCTAGAGGACAGAGTAGAACTGTCCTGTAGAGTTTCCAAGGAGCGCCTGGTGGATTCAAACTGCTGACTTTTTGGTTAGCAGGCATAGCACTTAACCACTATGCCACCAGGGTTTCCTTAAGTATACTGTCTTTAAAATATCAAGTACAAATATTTATTACCTTTACAATCAGAAAAAAAGATACTTTAAAAATTCTTTTTGCTTTCAAAATTTTACCTTTGAAGTTTCAAATGAAATGCATAGGTAGCACACATGCATGTCTTTTCTTATTGAATTGGCCCTCATTCCGTAGAATGTATTTGTTCATAAATTGAACCTGTTTGCCTGCCAGTATTTGACACAGGAATAAAAAGAGTACTGAACTTGTTGTTATTATTTTTGGAGCAGCAGCTTCTTTATTCCAATTTTTTTTTTTTAACTTATCCAGACATGTGGTTTCCTATGAGAAATTAAACATAATTTCTAAGGCACTAAGTTTCTTGTAAAGATAATTCATTCACTTATTCAATTAATATTTATTAAGTATATCTCTGTATTCAGCATTGTGCTGAAGACTGAGAAGATAGTGGCAGACTAGATTGATCATCCTTGTACTTAACATGTTCACAGTCTAGATGCAACTCTGAAAAGGCACTTTAAAAACATGTTGTTATCTCAGTTACCTAGTGTTGCTGTAACAGAAATAGCACAAGTGGGTGTCTTTAAAGAACAGAAATTTATTTTCTCACAACTTCTGGAGACTGAAAGTCCAAACCAGGGTCTCAGCCACATCAATTCCTTCTGTGAGTTTCTCTCTTAGTTTTTAATGTCTATTGGCGATCCTTGGGGCTCCTTGGCATCTGTCTTTCCCCTGTATGTGTCACTGTGTCTATCTGCTCTTTTCATAATTCAGAAGTGATTTAGTTTAGGACCTACCCTAATCTGGTATAACTCTACTAACATAACAAAAGGAACCCCCCATTTCCAAACAGGGTTACTTTTTTTTTTTTTAATTAATTTTTATAGTGCTTTAAGTGAAAGTTTACAAATCAGGTCAGTCTTTTACACAAAAATTTACATACACCTTGCCATACACTTTTAATTGCTCCCCCTTCAATGAGAGAACAGTTCTTCCCTCCACTCTCTCTCCTCGCGTCCATTTGGGTAGCTTCTGGCCCCCTCTGCCCTCTCATCTCCACCTCCAGACAGGAGATGCCAACATAGTATCGTGTGTCCACTTGATCCAAGAAGCTTGTTTTTCACCAGTATAATTTTCCATCACCTATTCAATCCCTGTCTGAAGAGTTGGCTTTGGGAATGGCTCCTGTCCTGGGCTAACAGAAGGTCTGGGGACCATGGCCTCCGGGTACCTTCAGTCCCAGTCTGACCATTAAGTCTGGTCTTTTTACAAGAATTTGGGGTCTGCATCCCACTGCTCTCCTGCTCCCTCCCTCTGTTGGTTCCCTGTCAGGGCAGTCATCAGTTGTAGCCAGGCACCATCTAGCTCTTCTGGTCTCAGGCTGATGTAGTCTCTGATTTATGTGGTCCTTTCTGTCTCTTAGGCTCATAATTACCTTGTGTCTTTGGAGTTCTTCATTCTTCCTTGCTCCAGGTGGTTTGAGACCAATTGATGCACCTTAGGTGGCCGCTTGCTAGCGTTTAAGACCCCAGGCACCACTCTCCAAAGTGGGATGCAGGATGTTTTCTTAATAGATTTTATTATGCCAATTGACTTAGATGTCCCCTGAAACCATGGTCCTCAAACCGCCACCCCCGCTATGCTGGCCTTTGAAGCATTCAGTTTATTCAGGAAACTTCTTTGCTTTTGGTTTAGTCCAGTTGTGTTGACCTCTCCTGTACTGTGCATTGTCTTTCCCTTCGCCTAAAATAAAACTAATCTATTATCTAATTAGTGAATACCCCTCTCCATCCCTCCCGCCCTCCTTCCCTCCCGCCTCTTGTAACCATCAAAGAATATTTTCTTCTCTGTTTAAACTGTTTCTCCAGTTCTTATAATAGTGGTCTTATACAATATTTGTCCTTTTGCAATTGACTAATTTCAGTCAGCATAATGTCTTCCAGATTTCTCCATGTTATGAAATGTTTCTTGGATTCATCATTGTTCTTTATCAATGCGTAATATCCCATTGTGTGAATATACCATAGTTTATCCATTCATTCATTCATGGGCACCTTGGTTGCTTCCAATTTTTTGCTATTGTAAACATTGCTGCGATGAACATGGGTGTCCATATATCTGTTTGTGTAAAGGCTCTTATTTCTCTAGGGTATATTCCAAACAGTGGGATTGCTGGATCGTATGGTAGTTCTATTTCCAGTTTTTTAAGGAAGCGCCAAATCAATTTCCAAAGTGGTTGTATAAGTGTTCCAGTCTCTCCACAACCTCTCCAACATTTATTATATTTGTTTTTTGGATTAATGCTACCCTTGTTGGAGTAAGACAAACAGGTTATTTTTACAGGTATTAAACAAAAAAAACTCATTGCTGTTGAGTTGATTCTGATTCATGGTGATCCCATGTGTGTCAGAGAAAAATTGCACTCCATGGGTTTTTCAATGGCTGTAATTCTGTGGAATAAGATAGTCAGGACTTTCTTCCATGTTGCTACTGGGTAAATTCGTACCACTGACCTTTCAGTTAGTAGACGAATGCAAACTATTTGTGCCACCCAGGGAACCTATTTAGAGGTATATGGGTTAGGATTTCAACACATATTTTTAAGGAGCACAATGTAATCCATAATACTTAGCAATCTAGCACTCAGACCATGTTGTTAGTTGCTGTTGAGTTGGTTCCAACTCATAGTGACCCCATGTGTAACAGAATGAAATGCTATCCCATCTTGCGCCGTACTCTCATTCGTGTGATGCTTGAGCTCACTGTTGCAGCCACTGTGTCAATCCATCTCATTGAAGGTCTTCCTCCCCTTCACTGACCCTCTACTTTACCAAGCATTGTGTCCTTCTCCAGGGACTGGTCCCTTCTGATGACGTGGCTGAAGTACGTGAGATGAAGTCTCGCCATCCTTGCTTCTGAGGAGCATTCTAGCTGTACTTCTTCCAAGACAGACTTGTTCATTCTCCTGGCAGTTCATGGTACATTCAGTATTCTTTGCCAACACTCTAATTCAAAGGTATCAACCCTTATTCCTTGGTCTTCCTTAGTCATTGTCCAACTTTAGAATGAATATGAGAAGATTGAAAATACCATGGTGTGGGTCAGGTATACCTCAGTCCCCAAAGTGAGATTTTTACTTTTTAATGCTTTAAAAAGGTCTTTTGCAGCAGATTTGCCCAATGTAATATGTTGTTTGATTTCAGAATATGATGTGAGACATTTTCACATATGGAAGCCACTCCTCCTAAATGTCAGGGTCCTTTAAACCAAAACCCATCGCCGTCGATTCCAACTCATAGCAACCCTAATGGACAGAGTAGAACTGCTGCCCCCACGGAGTTTCCAAGGAGCAGCTGGTGGATGCAAACTGCTGACCTTTTGGTTAGCAGCAAAGCTCTTAACCACTGCACCACCAGGGCTCCATCAGCATCCTTTAGTGAACATTTAATTCACCAAAAATAAATTTATTATCATGAGCTCATAAGTAGCCCTTCAAAAGTAAGAATGTAACCCTCTTACTGAAAAATATAATGTTAGTTTTTCTCAAGTATTTCTGGGACTTTTAAAAATTTAAGTTTTGTTTTAAAACAGCCAGCCTTTAAAAGAAGTAAAACTGCCAACAATCCTTTATCCGAAAGAGCACAAGGAAACTGAAAACTAGACAAAAGAAGACACTGTTATAAAGAGTATATTTATGAAAGAAAACCTGAAGTACTGTGCTCTCTGGCTGAAAAAAACCAAAACCAACCCCACTGATAGACAATGCAAATATGAATTCTTTTCAAAGAAATTACTCAGCATAATGACATATATAATACAGGCTTAGAGAATAAGTGAGGATAGTCACAAGTCATAACATAGCATGGTAATAGTAAATATTTGTATATCCAGTTTCTTTCAATTTCTTTCCTGCTCGGAAAGCTCAAATGCCAAAACTAGATCCCTGTAGCAGCCCCAGGCTCAGGGGGAGCTGAGTCAATATGTCTTGGTGGAAGTGAAACAGACAGAAACTGAGACTGTCACAGGTGTGGAGGTAGCCTGCCCTGACCAGGGACTATTAATAGGTTTTGGTCCAGATAAAATGGGGGTTGTTTTAGTTATCTATTGGTGCGTAACAAACCACCCCAAAACTTAGTGGCTTAAAACAAGAATAGTATTTGTTATTTTTTCATGAGTCTGAGGGTTTGAATGGGCTCAGCTGGGCAGTTCTTCTGCCTCTCATCGTACAGCTAAAGTCACATGATTGCATTCAACTGGGAGCTTGGTTGGGACTGATAGTCCAAGATGGCCCCTTATCCGTCAGGATCTCTCTCCATGTGGCCTTAGTAATTTTACTTTATGGCAGCTGACTTCCAGGAATACATACCTGAATGTGTCAGCACTAATACAGTCTCTGCTTGCATTATATTTACTAATGTCCCATTGGCCAAAGCAAGTCACATGGCCTACCCCAAAGTCAATAGAGGAGGCGCTACACAGGGTGTGATTATTGGGAGCTGTGGTTTACAGGGGGCCACAATCTTACAGTCTACCACAGGGACCAAGACCAGGAAATAGGGGAGGGATGAAGGTGTAAAGGAAGATATAGTAAGGGGATGTGATAAAACAGAGGTCACCATAGGAAGGTAGCCACCGCCTAAAACAAAGTCCCTAATTGGAGGTGGGGAGTCGCTGGGTGATAAAAATGGTTAACACGCTTGACTGTTTACTAAAAGGTTGTAGGTTTGAGTCCACTCATAGACACCTTGGAAGAAAGATCTGGTAATCTACTTCCAAAAAATTGGCCGTTGAAGACCTTATGGAGCATAATTCTACTCTGATACACATGGGGTCACCATAAATTGGGATACACTTGATGGCAACTGGTAATTGGAGGTGGGGGTGGGGACAAGAAAATTGAACTGAAGAGAAGAATGATGGGACTGTAGCTGGTCAAGCAGATACAGTCTATAGCACGGTCAGGGTCAGGAAGTCAGGATAAAAATCACAGAAACCAAATAGGCAGCGAGTCAGAAACTTGGCAATAGACAGAAAAAAAATGCAGATTTCATATTTCTGATTTTTTTTTCTTAAATCAGAGAGAGAAGGAGCTTGGATTTTCTGACACTCTTTCTTGTTTTAGAAGGGTGTGCCCTTGTAGTGGTCAGGAGTCCTAACTATCTGATGGCCTTTCTCTCACCATCCCTAGTTCTCAGACTCCTCCCTTCTCTGTATCCTGATCCCTGATGTTTGCTCAGGTGCTTCAACTTTGAAGATACACTTTTAATGTAGTTTAGACCAATTTTACTATGTTTCAAAAGTTTAAGAGTCAAGGGTGAACAATTTCACCAGTAGACTTAACAGCAAGAGGGGAAAGGTCTTACAGTGGTTTACAAGGTCCCATATAAGCTTGTCCCCTTAATTCTCTGATCTCATCTTCCGCTGCTCCCCTCCTCTCCACCCCAGTCGCTGGTCCAGTCGATTGTTCTCTATAACAGGGCTATATTTTTTTTATACTGCTAGAACCTCTCTCTGCTATAACCTCTCCCCCCAGGTATCCACATGGCCCCCTCATTTTTCTCAGATCTTTGCTGATATGTTACTTCACTAGGGATTTCCCTGACCATATTTAAAATGGCAGCCTACTCTTTCCCCACACTGATTCTCTGTCCCTCTTCTCTGCTTTATTTTTTCTAAAGCCAGAGCACCACCATAACATAGTCAGTATTTTACTTGTTTTTTGTTATTCTGATTTGTTTCGCACTTTCACAAGATCCTAGAGTGATTGTAACAAGCTGCCAAGTTTGCAAGAAGCTGGTTAGGACACTATCTTCAGAGTTATCCAGACCTGGATTCCAGTGCTACCTCGCAACTGAGAGGCCCGGTGACCTATGGTCCCTTAACTTCCCTAAGCCTCATCTGCAAAATGCAGACCATAAAACCCTCGCTAACTCCAAGGTTCCTGTAAGATTAAATGAAACAATGCAAGCACAGCATTCAGCTCCTGGAGCCCGGCATGTGCTAAATGCCAAGTAACCATCAAGGTTTTTAAGAGCTCGAGTTTGGTTTTCCTCCTTTGTAATGGTTCTGCCCGCCCTGTTTAAGAGCAGCATTTGGGGCTAAACAGGCTTGGCTGCAGTTATGACCTCATGTTCTTTTAGCGGAAGTTGTTGAGATTATTTAGCAAAGCATCTGCTTGTCCTTTTCGAGCCCCAGTCTCTTTTTGATTCCAATAAACTCTTAATTGTTCATTAGACTGCACCGGTTCCTTAGAACAAAGTAAAGCACATTAAAGCTGCTATTGCCAAAGGCTTTTGGCTAGGTGATATTAAGTGGAGAAAAATCAGTGCTGTTAAACTCCTTTCTCAGGAATTGAATATATGCATTGATTGTATTTGAATTTTTCATTTGAAAACAGTGTATCAAAAGCTTTACTTTCTTTCTTTCTTTTTTTTTTTTTAGCTTTCCTTTTAAGGGAGAGATCATCCCAGGAAATCAAGCAAGATTCTGGCACTAGGAACCTTATTTTCTCCTGGGAACTTTAGGTTTGTACCTGGAGCCTTTCTAGGATTTCTCGATTCTGCCTGCTGCTTCACTCATTCCAGAGCCTGTTCTCAGGGGGCTTCCTATTTTAGTGATTTCTCAGTAGAAACAATTTATCTCTAGCTTATTCTTCCTGGAAAGCCCTGATAGCTAGAAGGAAAATATATTTAATAGTTGATTCATTGCTTATTTAAAACATTATTAAATGTTTTAAAATTATTAAAAATTTTATTACTAAAATTATTACTATTATTTACTATAAGAATTGGACAAAATTATTGTTGTTAAAATTAGATTATTAAAAATACTCAGAGTATTTTTGGAGCTTTGATGACATGAGAGATCCAAAGCTATAAACCTACCCTTCAAGTGGTTTGCATACTATTAGGAAAATCAGATTTACATGCAACTAACTAGCTGCTATAAAGTTTGGTAAGTGTGATTGCCTTAGTTATCTAGACCAGTAGTGTCCTTAGAGTTGGTGATCCCCCCAAACTAACTACTACAATATTGTAGCTAAAACACCAGCAAATTTGACAAAATCAGCATCTATAAAAACACCAGCAGCAACAAAAACAACAGTGACTGCTTGAGGCACAGGAATTGAAGCTTCACTGTAATTGGGTAATAATGACAGCTCTGACTGGAGTTTCAAAAAGTAAGTTAGCATAGAGTTTTAGCCTTGTAGGTATAGTGATACATGTAAGCTGGGCTTATGAAAAAGAATTTGTTGTTGTAACTAACTACAGGAATATTTTTATAAAAAATAATAAATTTCTGCTTTTAGAAATTTTATAGATGGTCATTTTGGTGTCACCTGGTGTGGTCTGGAACCCCTGCATCCCCCCAGTGATGCCACTGATCCAGTGCTGCTATAACAAAAGTACAAGTGGGTGTCTTTATTGAAGAAAAATTTATTTTCTTACAGTTTAGGAGGCTTGAAGTCCAAATTCAGGGCACCGGCCCCAGGGGAAGTCTCGCTGTCTATCTACTCTGAGGGAAGGCCCTTGTCTCTGTTCAGTTTCCATTCCTCGGTTCCTTGGTGATCATGTGGTATGTATCTTCTCTTCGTTTGTGCTTGCTTGCTTAATCTGCCCTTTTATATACCCTACACTACTGGTGGCGTAGTGGTTAAGTGCTATGGCTGCTAATCAAAGGGATGGCAGTTCAAATCCACCAGGTGCTCCTTGGAAACTCTATGGGGCAGTTCTACTCTGTCCTATAGGGTCGCTATGAGTTGGAATCGACTCCATGGCACTGGGTTTGTCTTTTTTGGTTTTCTACACTAATACTGCCTCATTAACATAACAAAGAAAACACACTCACAAATGGGATTATAACAATATGTATGTTGTCATTGAGTCAATTCCAACTCATAGCAACCCCATGTACAACAGAACAAAACATTGCCTGGTCCTGCACCATCCTCACAGTAATTGCTATGTTTGAGCTCAGTGTTTCAGCCACTGTGTCAATCAATCTCATTGAGGGTCTCCTTCTCTTTCCCTGGCCCTCAACTTTACCAAGCATGATGTCCTTCTCCAGGGACTGGTCCCTCCTGATAACATGTCCAAAGTATGTGAGATGAAATCTCACCATCCTCACTTCTAAGGAGCATTCTAGCTGTACTTCTTCCAAGACAGATTTGTTCGTTTTCCTGCAGCCTATGGTATATTCAATATTTTTTACCAAGACCATAATCCAAAGGCATCAGTTCTTGTTAGGTCTTTCTTATTCATTGTCCCGCTTTTGAATACATATGAGGCGATTGAAAATATCATGACTTGGATCAGGTGCACCTTAGTCCTCAAAGTGACATCATTGTTTTTTAACACTTTAAAGAGGTCTTCTGTAGCAGATTTACCCAGTGCAATGCATCGTTTGATTTCTTGACTGCTGCTTCCATGGGTGTTGATTGTGGATACAAGTAAAATAAAATCTTGACAACTTTTACCTTTTCTCCATTTATCATGATGTTGCTTATTGGTCCAGTTGTGAGTATTTTTGTTGTCTTCATGTTGAGGTATAATCCATACTGAAGGTTGTAGTCTTTGATCTTCATCAATAAGTGCTTCAAGTCCTCTTTGTGTTCAGCAAGCAAGGTTGTGTTATTTGAGTATCACAATATGAAGTACGTAACTAATGTCATTGAACTGTTCATGTAGAAATTGTGAATGAATGTATGTTTGGTTGTGTATGCTGCCACCAAAAATAAATCATTTTTTTTTTATTAACTTTTATTGAGCTTCAAGTGAATGTTTACATATCAAGTCAGTCTGTCACCTGTAAGTTTATATACATCTTACTCCTTACTCCCACTTGCTCTCCCCCTAATGAGTCAGCCCTTCCAGTCTCTCCTTTCGTGAGAACTTTGCCAGCCTCCAACTCTCTCTATCCTCCCATCCCCTCTCCAGACAGGAGATGCCAACACAGTCTCAAGTGTCCACCTGATATAATTAGCTCACTCTCCTTCAGCATCTCTCTCCTACCCACTGTCCAGTCCCTTTCATGTCTGATGAGTTGTCTTCGGGAATGGTTCCTGTCCTGTGCCAACAGAAGGTTTGGGGACCATGCCCTCCGGGATTCCTCTAGTCACAGTCAGACCACTAAGTATGGTATTTTTATGAGAATTTGGGGTCTGCATCCCACTGATCTCCTGCTCCCTCAGGGGTTCTCTGTTGTGCTCCCTGTCAGGGCAGTCATCGATTGTGGCCGGGCACCAACTAGTTTTTCTGATCTCAGGATGATGTAGGTCTCTGGTTCATGTGGCCCTTTCTGTCTCTTGGGCTCTTTGTTGTCGTGTGACCTTGGTGTTCTTCATTCTCCTTTGCTCCAGGTGGGTTGAGACCAATTGATACATCTTAGATGGCAGCTTGTTAGCATTTAAGACCCCAGACACCACATTTCAAAGTGGGGTGCAGAATGTTTTCATAACAGAATTATTTTGCCAATTGACTTAGAAGTCCCCTTAGAGCATGGTTCCCAAACCCCTGCCCTTGCTCCGCTGACCTTTGAAGCATTCATTTTATCCCGGAAACTTCTTTGCTTTTGGTCCAGTCCAATTGAGCTGACCTTCCATGTATTTAGTGTTGTCCTTCCCTTCACCTAAAGCAGTTCTTATCTACTAATTAATCAGTAAAAAACCCTCTCCCTCCCTCCCTCCCTCCCCCCCCGTAACCACAAAAGTATGTGTTCTTCTCAGTTTATACTATTTCTCAAGATCTTATAATAGTGGTCTTATACAATATTTGTCCTTTTGCCTCTGACTGATTTTGCTCAGCATAATGCCTTCCAGGTTCCTCCATGTTATGAAATGTTTCACAGATTCGTCACTGTTCTTTATTGATGCGTAGTATTCCATTGTGTGAATATACCACAATTTCAAAAATAAATCATTTTTAAAGAAGCCCAGTTATTATAAAATCTTAGAGTTGGAAAGTGGGGGAAAAAAGATAACTTCAATGGAAAAATGAAAGATGAGACTAGATTAAAGGTTAGGGACTCTGGAGCAGAGAAAGCAGGGAAGAGGATGGCACAATTGTCCGGGAGAGATATGATGAAGACAAGAAGGAGACCGAGAATTCAGAAAAATGAGAACTTGGAAGAACAACAGCACAGAAATCAAAGGAACGAGAGTGCAGAGACGAAATGGCCACCAGTAGTGTGCACTGCTTCAGAAATGTCAAGCGGGTTAAGCAACGAGGTGAAGTGTTAGGCTTAAGAGCAATGGTCACATTCAGTCTTCCTGAAATGTTTAATTGGTCCTCAGTAGTCAATTTGGAGAGGTCACTAGGTATAAGCTCCAGGATGGCAGAAACTGTCTCTTCCACAACTGTGGACCTCATGCTTCAGAAGCTGCCTAGTGAGCACTTAGCAGCTACTTACTATTGTTGGATAATTCTTAGGCACTTGAAAACAAACTGGGCAGTTTATTGTTGCTTATGAAAACAATTATTGAAATAGTGTGCTGGATAATGTACCTGCCACCAAACTCTGCCAGACACACAACACACACACACCTACCCATCCCCACTTGAGCCCAGTTGCTGAGTATGAACAAGGCTATTTTCCGGTACATTAGAAGTTGTTTTTCGTATACACCACATCTGGAAGGCAATCCCTAAGCCCCTCCCTACACTTATTTAAGGTGGGTTGGAACTCACCAGCTGCTCCTCGGGAGAAAGATGTGGCGGTCTGCATCCATAAAGATTACAGCCTTGGAAACCCTCTGGGGCAGTTCTACCCTGTCCTATAGGGTTGCTCTGGGTCAGAATTGAGTTGATGGCAGTGGGTTTGGCTTTGGTATTATGTCTCTTTTGAACACTGATAACCCTTTAAAGAGTATGTAAATGAACCACTAATAAGATGACATTGCTTCCAAATTTAGTCAGAGAAGGATAAACGTGTTATAGAATATAGATGAAAGATCCAAGGACACATTCTGAAAGGTGTCCCAGCAGGATATTGAAGGCAGTGAGATTGTTTTAAAATAAAACAGTCCTCCTTTGATGTAAGAGCACCTCAAAGCAAGTTCTTTTGATCTTTCAGAATTTGGACTTTTCTTCTAAGTGGAGAGTATGAATCCACATGCCCAATCAGATGGATGGTCATGAATCTCCCCCTCCCACTTTTTTGCCCCCTTTTTTAAAACTATCGTAAAAATATATATAACAAAACATCTGCCGATTCAATAATTTTTACCTGTACAATTCAATGACACTGATTACGTTCATCATGTTTTGCAACAATCTCCATTATCCTTTTCCAAACTATTCCACCACTGTTAACAGAAACTCCGTGTCCCCTAAGCAATGACTCTCCTTTCCCGCTCCCTCTCACCCCTAGTAACCACTAATGAATGTTGGTCTTTATATATTTACCTATTTTATATAAGTGGGACATCATACATTTCTCCTTTTTGACTGACTTATTTCACTCAGCATAATCCTTTCAAGGTTCGTCCATGTCTTAGCATGTTTCTCTTCATTTCTATTTATGGCTGAGTTATATTCCTTTGTATGGATATACCACATTTTGTTTATCCATTGACCTATTGGGCATTTAGGCTGTTTCCACTGTTTGGCTGTTGGGAATAGTGTTGCTATGACCTAACTGTGTTGGTCTGTCATTTTACTCCCTGTGACCATGATATTTGGTGTAACACCAATGTATTGCCTATCTCCCTATTGGATTGTGACTTTGTGAGGGTAGAGATATTTTTTTTAATCTCTGGTTCCCTAGCACATAGCAGATTTCCTGCTACAGGAAAGACTCTAAAAACATGGGGAGAGGGGAGAGAAGTGAGGAAATGATACTATCTAGTAAGATTCCATAGAACTCATTCAGAGTTGTCCAAACACTTAACCACTGGCAAGTGGCCTTCAGGAAGCTTTATGGCTCCTGGAATACTGGGGGATAGTGAGAAACATGAAATTTGGAACCAGGGGGCTTGGGTTTGTGTCCTTGCTCTGCCATTTAATGCATGTCTGACCTTAGATGATATACTTAACCGCCAAACCTCAGTTTCTGCTTCTGTGAATTGGGGCTTATTGTATCTACCTTAAAGTGGTCCTGGGTAATTAAGTGAAATAACACATGTGATAGTGTTCAGCAATCTATTCAGTGCCATGTAATTGTTACTTATGATTATTTTTACCCTGGAATCAAAGCCATCTTCATCTGAGCTCTCTCATCTGTCTTTTACTTGGCAAAAAATTGTATTTTGAGAGAATATTTTTGCAAGAAGAGAAGGTCTCCTTTTATTTTATATTTTTTAGGATTTTTGCTGTAGTATTTGTATTTGATGGCTATCTGGGACAACAGGGGCTCCAAAAGTTTGCTAGTGGTCTCCAGTCTAATCAAAATCACTTGAAAACTATAAAATACAGATTCTTTGGCCCCAACCCTGAAGGCTCCAATTCAGTTTCTCTAGAGGGGAGGAGTGGGGAATCTGTAGCTGCCCAGCTAAGTCCGATGAGTAGCCAGGCCAGGAATCCTGGTCAGGCTTCTTTTTCCATTTTAATTGATCAGAGGACCTCCAAGTTCAGGCAATAGAGTTCATGAATACACCACTTTTGAGCTGCCTGATTGTCTGAAAAATACTCTGAGGGTTCAGAGCGTTTGACTTCGTTATACCTGGGATTTGTTTTTGTTTTGAGTTTTGGGTATTTATTACCCGAATAATAATAATAAAAAAATTGTTTTTAATATAATTTATTTAATAGCAAGTTTACATGACTTTTATTAGTGGCTTTGTCTAACTACAAACTTACAAAATTTGGGAAAAATTAACAATTTCCAGCATACCACTGGTATAAAGACCCATAAAATTTACATCAATAAACAAAATACTTAATACATCTGTGTTCCAGGTTTTGAGACTTTAAGTATGGGGCTTTGTTCCACCTTGAGACAGCACAGCCCAAGGCCTCATCTTCTCCAAGAGGGGCCACTGAAAGCTCAGGCTATCAAATGCCAGGCCCCCCCACTCCCCTGGGCAGCTATACCAAAACAACAACGACAACAACAACAAAGTGGGGTCTGGTTTTGTTACGTAGTGCATTTATGTTTTGAAACTAGAAATGCTATAGTAGAAATGTCAGCATGATACGTACGTAATAATCTCACAGATAGGCATTCAGACCTAAAATCAAAGTTCTGGGGCTAGAAACGGAGGTATGGAGTTTGGTAGAGCGCTTAGAAAAATCATGCCCATCTATTTTCTCATATTTCCTCCTCATCAGGAGGAAACGTCATTAGATATACTCCCATCTATTTGACAGGAATGTTTTGATCTGAAAATTAATGTGAACCATGAATGGTACTTAGACCCTGTCTTAGGCATTTAGTGCTGCTGTAACAGAGATACCACAAGTGGATGGCTTTAACAAAGCGAAGTTTATTCTCTCACAGCCTAGTAGGCTAGAAATCCAAATTCAGGGAGTCAGCTTGAGGCGAAGGCTTTCACTCTCTGTCAGTTCTGAGTGAAAGTCCTCCTTGTCCATCTTCCCTTGGACTAGGAGCTTCTCCACACAGGAACCCTGGGCCCAAAGGATGCACTCTCCTCCCAGTGTTTCTTTCTTGGTGGTATGAGTTTCCCCACTCTCTGCTTCCTTCCCTTTCCTTTTATCTCTTGTAAGATAAAAGGTGGTACAGGCCACACCCCAGGAAAACTCCCTTTACATGGGATCAGGGATGTGACCTGAGCAAGGGTGTTACATCCCCTCCTAATCCTCTTTAACAACAGGCAGAGATTATGATTTATAACATATAGGAGAATCACAGAATGGAGGACAACCACATTGGAAATACTGGAAACCAGGGCCTAACAAAGTTGACACATATTTTCAGGGGACACAATTCAATCCATGACAGACCCCTTGGAAGGTCGCCTGTACATTATTATCTTTTGAATCAGGCAAGTATTTCTCTCCAGGGTTACCATCCAACACAATTCTCATAAAAAATAGTCCATTGAAATTCTCATATGTGGCATGTGGGAGTGTAAATTGGTGCAATCACTTTGAAGAAACGTTTGGTCCTGGGTGGCACAATGGTTAAGCGCTCGGCTGCTAACCAAAAGGTTGGCAGTTGGAACCCACCCAGCAGCTCTGCAGGAGAAAAGACCTGGCAATCTGGTCCCATAAAGATTACAGCCTAGGAAACCCTATGGGACAGTTCTACGCTGTTACATGCAGTCACTATTAGTTGGAACTGATCCAAAGGCACCCAACAACATTAACATCTATTAAAGCTGAAGGTTTGCATACCTTCCTACGCACATACATACCCAACATTTACTGAAAGACATACACTAGGATGTTCACAGAAGCACTAATCATAATACCGCAAAACTGTAAACTACCCAATGACCATCCATGATAGCAGGAGTAAATAAGTTGTAATGTGTTCAGACAAAAGAATACTATGCAGCAAAGAAAATGAATAAGCTGCAATTTCATGCAAAATTAGATGAATTTCACAAACATTAAGTTTAAATGAAAGAAGCTAGACACAAAAGAGTACATACTGTGGTTATATAAATATAAAAACTGGCAAAATCGATATGTCAAGATTATGGTTAACATTGGGGGGGGTGTTAGTGATTGGAAGGGAACACAAGGGGCTTTCTGAAATGCTCTATTTCTTGATCTGAATGATAAGCATGATATTAGGTCTATTAACTTGGATGTCCCATGAAGCCACGACCCCTTGGAAAGACTCCTGTGCATTGTCATCTTTTGAATCAGGCAGGTATTATTAGGCTGTCTCATAAAACCATGACCCTAAACTTCCAAACCAAGAAACCAAATTCCATTGCCTGATTCAAAAGGTGATAATGCAGGAGGAGTCCTTTCAAGGGGTCTAAGCACTGTTCATCTTTCACACTAATTTTCAGATCAGAACATTCCCATTAATATTGTGTGCTTAGTTTATAAAAATTGACTTGTACATTTATGATATATATTTTTGTACATATATTATACTCTGATTAAAAGTTGAAATCATACTTTTCACAATAGCCAAAATGTGGAAATGACCTAAATGCCCATCAATGGACGAATGAATAAACAAAAGTTGGTACATACATACAATGGAATACTACTCAGCCACTAAGAGAAATGAAGTTTTGATGCATGCTACGATATGGACGCAACATGAAGACATTATGCTGAGTGAAATAAGTCAATCACAAAAGGACAAATATTGTATGACCTCACTTATATAAAAAGATAGGAACAGACAAATATATAGAGACCAAAGGTCATTAGTGGTTACCAAGGGCGGGAGGTTGTTGCTTATGGAGTACTGAAATTCAGTTTATGGTAATGGAAAAATCTCATTGATTACAGGTAGGGTTGCACAGCTTATTAGTGTAACTGCTGTCAATAAGTTGTACACCTGTAAAAAGTTGAATAGGCAAAAGTTGTGTGATAGATATATTTACAGTGACACACACAGACACAAAAAGTAGCTGCTGAGGCTGCTTATGTACAACCAAACTCCTCGTGGAATTTGACTCCTTGGTTTGGAGATTTAGGGTAGTGGTTTCATGGGACATCCCATTTTTTTGGCCTAATATCCTGTTCAGTGCTTCTGTTCTACCTCCTAATCCATTGTGTAGTGCCTGGGGTCTTAAAAGTTTGCAAGTGGCCATCCAATGTGCAATTGGTCTCTATACGCCTGGAGCAACAGTGGAGGAAGGAGAGTCAGAAATAGGAGGAGGGAATGGAATATGTGGTTAATTGCCTCCATCAACAATTGCCCCCTTTGCGATGAGACTAGAAGAATTGAATGATGCCTAGCTACCATTGCTGAACATTTTGATCAAAGATTTTACAGAAGAATCCTGATCCAAAGGGGGAAAATGTAGAACAGAATTTCAAATTCTCATGAATTCCAGACTTTATGGAGCCATGGAAGCTGAATGAACCCCTGAAACTATCGTTCTGAGATAATCTTTAAACTTTAAACCTTAAACCAAAAATATCCCCTGAAGTCTTTAAATCAAGCAAAAGTTTAACTAGAAAAGAATGTCTGCCTTGAAAATGTGCTCTTTTAAGATCTATCTATATGGGATCAAATGACAACAGCAACTAGAAAGATTAGATAGGAAACTTAGGAGGCAGTGAATTTATGTTAATGAGGGGGCAACAACTTGGAAAAGAAGGGTAAGAATGGTTTCACAACTTGGAGAATGTAATTAATGTCACTGAATTGTACACGTACGAATTGTCAAATTGGTGTATGTTCTGTTCTGCCATGTATATTCTAAACAACAAAAATCTTTAAAAAAAAAAAAATTGAAATTGGCCCCAAGGATGTGTATAAAACATGTAGCTGATGGTGCTCATCAAGGGACAAGCAGCAGAAATTTTATTAATTTATTTTGAATATGCCAGGAAAACTCATACACTGTGACCCATGAACACTCTTTTCCTCCAAATAACCATTTTGGTTGTCTTTAGAAAAGTGCAACAAAAATTCGAGGGGGAGAGGGGCATAGGGAAATACCTATAAGGTGAAATTTACCTTGCTCATGACTTGATAATATAATTAAACTATGCTTTCTGAAATCAAGAAAGCTGTTGGCTCCTGTCTTAGTTATCTAGTGCTGCTATAACAGAAATACCACAAGTGGATGGCTTTAACAAACAGAAGTTTATTCTCTCACAGCTTAGGAGTCTAGAAGTCCAAATTCAAGGCACCAGCTCCAGGGAAGGCTTTATCTCTCTATCAGCTCTGGGGGAAGGTCATCATCATCAATCTTCCCTTGGTCTAGGAGCTTCTCAATATAGGGACCCTGGGTCCAAAGAATGTGCTCTGCTCCTGGCTCTTCTTGTTTGGTGTTAATGAGGTCCCCTCCTCCTCTCTGCTCACTTTTCTCTTTTATATCTCAAAAGAGATTGATTCAAGATACAACCTAATCCTGTAGATTGTGCCCTGCCTCATTAACATAACTGCTTCTATCTTTCCTCATTAACCATACCAAAAACAAACAAACCTGTTGCCATCCAGTTGATTCCAACTCATAGCAACCCTACAGAACAGAGTAGAACCATCCCATAGCACTTCCAAGGAACAGCTCATGGATTTGAAATTCAAACCTTTTGGTTAGCAGCTGAGCTCTTAACCACTGCTTCACCAGCGGTCCATTAACATAGAGGTTAGGGTCTACAAAAAATAGGATAATTACATCAATTACAAAATGGTGGACAACCACACAATACGGGGAATCATGGCCTAGCCAAGTTGACACACATTTTGGGGAGACACAATTCAATCCATAACAGCTCCATATCTGGAGTAACTTTCTTTTCACCTTAAAACATGCCCTAAACACAGGTTGGAAAGAAGTGCTGCTTCATGGTCCAGATGAATGAGGTGTTCAAAAATAGCATGGGAAAAAGGGTACATTTCAAAGCATTTGAAAAAAGTGTAACAGTATCACTGTGTGTACATTAAACAAACAAAAACAACATCCTTCTAACTTCCTCCTTAAAATGGCTTTATTTTTATTAAAAATGATGTGTGTTCATTTCGTAAGTTAATCAATACAGAAAAGCACAAAGAAGAATGCAATATATTAAAAAAAAATCATTCCCAAGGCCACTTCCCCAAATAATTATTACTAGCATTAAGTGAATATCATTCTGACAATTCTCTAGGCCTAGGTAGAAATTATTTTGTAAACATGGGGTGATAGTGTACAAATTTAAAGAAAAAGCCAATTTTAAAGGAAAATCACTTGGGAAATCTCCCTTCATTTCTTAGGGGTTGGAGAGAAAGGAACTTGTGAGGTCCAAGCCTATAAAACAGCCTCTTTCTAGGCATTCGTTTGAAGAGATGAGTGCTCTGATAACGACATAGTTGGAATTTTAAGGCAAAATAATGCCTTTCTGGCCTAACTCAGGGGTGAGAGACGGCAAGGAAAGATGAAGAGTTTCCACATGGAGACATTCTGAAGGAGAGGCCCTTGTAGAACCAAGGTGTAGGCCAAAAACCCAAACCAAACCCAGTGCCATCGAGTCGATTCCGACTCATAGCGACCTTATAGGACAGAGTAGAACTGCCCCATAGAATTTCCAGGGAGCGCCTGGCGGATTCCAACTGCCGACTCTTTGGTTAGTAGTGCTTAACCACTAAGCCACCAGGATGTAGGCCATCACAGAGCAAAAAAGAAAACAGAAAGTATGAACCAGACAGGAAAAATACGGGGATCGGAATATGGAAGCTTGGAAGATTTAAAAAATAATACCAGGTCTGATCAAAGGAAAGAAATAGAACAGGATAGTGTATCATTGGTCTAGCTAGCTTAACTAGTATGGAAGAGTTTCTTCTGTACTATTCAAAAGAAGATGTCTCGGAACCACAGAATAAACATGTTAATTGCTAAATTCTACCTACTTACAAATAAGCTGAACATATCAATAAAAACTGTATTGTTGCATGGCTCCTACTCCAATTGGGTTTAGCAATATTTTCACACAATGAACATTAATTTAACCCCAAAGGGAGAGGAGGAGGGATGGAGGGATAGCACGATGCAAATCCTGGACATTTCAGCAGTCTGTGAATCTACCCATCTGCTCCAGATGATTGAATTTATCACTCAGTTGCCTGAGGGAGCCGAGGATGCTCTGAGACTAAGAAGGAGAGAAAATAAGGTCTTCTCTTCTCTGGAGTTGTTTTTCAAGTGTAAGGTTTATAGACTGCAGGAAATGGAACTGAAGCCTGTAACACTTGATAAATCTCTCCTGGGACCTCATTTCCATATTGAAATCTCAGATTGGTCCACACCTTTAACACCCATTGGGTCTGGGTAAAGGAGCCCTGGTGGCGCAGTGGTTAAGTGCTTGGCTGCTAACCAAAAGGTCAACGGTTTGAATCCACCTGATGCTCCACTGGGGAAAGAGGTGGCAGTCGGCTTCTGTAAAGATTTACAGCCTGGAAACTCTGTGAGGCAGTTCTACTCTGTCCTGTAGGGGCCCCATGAGTAAGAATGGACTCGACGGCAATGAGTTTGGTGTCTGGGTAACGATAGTATGCCACTGATAACTCACCATTATTGTGCCCTGTCCTAGCCTCATGTGTATGAACTCATTTAATACTCATAACTCTATCAGACAAGCATTATTATTATCCCCATTTTACAAATGAAGAAATGGAGGTAAAGAGAAGATAAGCAACTTGCCCAAGGTCACAGAGAGAGTGTGGCTCTGAAGCCCATGCTCTGAGCAAATGACCTGGTGCCAGAGACCGAACTCCTGATGACCAGGGGTGATTAAAGTTAGAATAGAGACCAAATTTCCTTACAACAAACCCCATGCCCTTGCTATAAGTTCTCCAGAATTCCACAGTGCACCAAAAAGAAAAAAAAAAATCAAACCCAACCCAGTGCCGTCGAGTCCATACTGACTCATAGCGACCCTATAGGACAGAGTAGAACTACCCCTTAGAGTTTCCAAGGAGGGTCTGGCGGATTTGAACTGCTGACCCTTTGGTTAGCAGCTGTGGCACTTCACCACTATGCCAGCAGGGTTTCCACCACACACAGAGCGCCATCCTCTAGCAATATATAGTTCATTGGGCACTGGCCTCCTGACCTTGCATCCCAGTGTGTGCTCAGCTTCTGTGCAGGAAAGTGAGAGGCGTATGCGTGTGAGTGTGTGTGTGCCCGTGTGTGAGCGAGTGAGTGTGAATGTGTATGTGTTCAAATGTGTATTTGAGTGAAGGTGTGTGCATGTCTCCGTAACACTGGTGAGTACATGTGCTTATGTGTGTGCACATGTACGTATGTATGTGTGAACGTGTGTGCTGTTCCCAGCTTCCTTTACTGGCAGCAAGATCAGGTGGCACACGAGTTCTGCCCTCTGGCAGGAAAGCTTGAGGAAGTTGTTGAAGGACAGCTCTGGCCCAGAGAAGAGTGGACGTCGTCAGTTCTGCGCCATGGGGAGAAACTGCCAAGCCAGGGCGAAGCTGCCAAGCCGACCCTGAGAAGCAGCAGCATTGAAAATCCAGTGCTGCTACAGGCCTAGCCCCCTGGACCACCCCCAAGGGACTATTGCCCTCTGTGTGAGTTCTCCTTTTCTCAGAGATGAGTGGAGTGAATAGGGAAGTGCCTCAGGTCATAGGGAGGGAATTGAGGCGTGCCTAGTAGCACAGACTTTGGAGTCAAACAGCTTTGGGCTTACATTCCAGCTTTGCCTCCAGCAAGCTGAGGAACTGTGGGTAAGCTACTTAACCTTTTGGTCCTAGCTTCCCTGTCTAATAAAAAAGAGCAATAATACCCACCACAAAAGTTTATGGTGACAATCAAAGGAGCCAATGCATCTAGAGCACTAGGCATGGTACTTTGGATAAAGTATATGCCCAATAAATGATATTATTGCTCCAATGAAAAAACAATGAAAAAAAAAAAAAAAAAAAAACCCTGCTTCTTTTTTCCAAGTTGCCACTTGGAGACAAAATCAATAGCTCTCATAGTTGGGCTAGGCACTGTGTGAGGTTTGCAAAAACTTTGGGGCCCCCTCTTAATTATACACCGGGACGTATTAGAAACCCTTTACAAATGAGGCTTATGGTCAGAGTTAATACACCAGAACAGTGACAAACACTCCTCATCACCCAGAAAATCAGCCCTTTGCTTTCCAAGAGGAAAATGAAAAAGTCCCTATTATACAACAAACTCAACTGAAAATACTATCTGGAGTGAATTATGCTTCTTTAAAAATGAAACACTACACCTGTAAGTGTGAGTTGATTGCCCAACTTTTCAAGGACCAGAAAATGAAATAAACAAAGAACTACCAACAGGGAGGCCACAGGCTCAGAGGAGAACTGAGTCAATGACTAGAGAACAATGACTGAGTGGGCAGCTGAGGCCACTGCCCTAGAGGCGGGAATTGAGTCAATAAAGGCACTAAACAAACAGTCAGGCTCCAGTGTTCTAAATCAGTTTGTATAGTGCTTAAAACTTGTGGGCCGAGGATTGCTGAAAGCTCGCACACATCCTCTATTAAATCTGAGCCAGTCTCCCGGGAAAAACGCTTTGTTTACTTGGTCTTTCATTGCAAAATGGCCACCCCCATTAGAGTCAGAAGCTGAGCTGGGTGGAGCTGGCAGACAGAATGCTCCGATGTGGGAGCAGTGTCCACACGCTCACCTGTGCTGGCTCCCTGCCTACTGCTGCCTGCTTATGGGAGACAGTGTTGGGTGAATAATCCTCACAGTGAGGGGCGAAGGGTCTTATAACCCTAAAGAAGCAGAAGCCTTAGGTGAAGAGAACAAAATGGAAGGAGAAAAGGCACAAAACAAGTCCTGTCAGTTAGAAACAGTCTTGGGAAGTAGATTTTAAAGTTCTTGCTCCAAGGTTGGAAAAGAGCCTGAGAGGAAGAGCGTGGCTAGAAGGCTGGGAGGGACTTCGCCCCTCTCCAGAACATGGGGTAAGAGGCTCCAGGTTACTCTGGAAAGCAGGCCCTCAGCCCTCTGCCAGCAATGTTCTGCCTTCCATCTGCGCACTTAAAAATGCCTCCATTTTAGCAAACATAGTGCCCTTCAGAATTCGAGTAGTTTAGAATTAAGGAATTTTCGGAATGTTTGTTATATAGTCTTGGAGTCTCTGGGTGGCACAAACGGTTAAATGCTTGGCTACTAACCAAAAAACTGGCAGTTGAAATCCACCCAGAGACAGCTCAGAGAAAGATAATCTACTTCCAAAAGGTGGCAGCCATGAAACCCTATGGGGCATAGTCCTACTCTGAAACACATGGGGATTACCATGAGTTGGAATCAGCTTGTCAGCAGCTGGTTTGATTTATTCATTTATTTATTTTAGGGTCTCAAAGGTGATAAATGATGTGATGCTGTGGCTATGAACAAACCATGTGTATGGCATTCACAAGTAACCGTAAAAAGCTGGAAATATTGTTGTAGGGAGAGTGTGGGGTAGGGTGGTTCCCATAATAAACTCTAACCTCAGAAAATTTTACATTTTGGAGGCACCAAGGAAGTTGAGAAGAGACTGAGCCAGTGCCAGATGGCACAGCTTCCATACAGGTATAAGGCGATATTTTTTTTTTTTAAAAAAAAAGGCCTTTGTCTTCAGTGCCCTCCTAGCTCCCAAGATGCACCTGTCTTTCATACCCAGAACAGCAAGAGGGATTTTCTGGGGCTGAGAGACAGGTGGGTCAGGAGAAAGAAGTAAGGGGGTATCAACAACTCCCCAGCCTTATCCAGGCCTGACTTCCTCCAAATTTCCTATGTTACTGAGTATCTTCTTTACGCTCTCTTCTTTCAAAATTCCCATTCCACTAGTGCAGTGATTCTCAACCAGGGGTGAGCTTGCCCCCAAGGGGACATCTGCCAATGTCTGGAGACAATTCAGTGGTTACAACTTGGGTGGGGAGAAGGTGCTACCGGCATCTAACGGGTAGAGGCCAGAGATGCTGTTGAATATCCCACAATGCACAGGGCAGTCCCCCACATCAAAGAATTATCCAGCCCAAAATGTCAATAAAAGTACTGGGGTTGGGAAACCTTGCTTTAGTGTTGCTAATACCACAGAGCTGTGATCCCACAGGTGTGCTGCTGAAAAGCAACTATTTGAACTAACTCACAATATGATTTGAATGGTTGGTAGTCCACATTTACACCTTCCAGGGCCAGCTGGCTTTTAAAAGAGGCTCTCACTTGTTGGCAAGATTTAAATCGTACGAAACAGGAGGTGACAAATTTTGGACAGCTACTAGGAGAAATGTTTGGGTATTTGTGTGTTGGGGGGCCCTTTCTGCTGCCTGTTCATTCAGTCTCATCACCAGCTGTTCCATGGATAGAAAGAACAGATTTGCCCACTCATTCTGATAAAGGCTGAAATGAGGACTCAGGTGTGCTATCTACCCTCTACCTGCAATTGATGGGAGGCATAAGTGTTGACTGACATACCGTCCTGGTGCAGGTCACCATGTGATGGGAATGAGTTTAAGTTAAAAGGTTAAAGGGATAGAACTGGCTCAGAAAAGCGACCAGGCAAAGGTGGACATGAAGAACAGATACACTAGCCCCCAAAGGCTTCTTCGCACAGCTCTTTGCAAGCTGTTTGCAAGAACGTATTAAATGCAACTCTTCGGTCAGCAGTTCTAAATCTTGGCTGCATATTAGAATCCCCTGAGAAGGCTTAACAAATTCTGATGTCTAGGTCAAACCCCAGACCATTTCATTAGAACCCTAGAGATGAGACCCAGACATCAATATTTTTAAGGGTTTCTAGGGGATGACAATGTGCAGACAAGGTAAAGAATCACTGCCTTAGAATTTGTGGTTAGTCCCCTAAGGAATATACCTTGAACCACCTCTTATATTTGCCTGTACTAAATCCCATTTGAAATTCTTAAAAGATTCAAAGAATACAGATGTAATAGTTGGGATACTTTAGGCGCAAGGAACACTAACCAACTAAACATTGCTTTAACAACATTTCTTGTGCTCCCCTAACAAGAAATCCCAGGTAGTTACATAAACAAAGAATTTGGAGTTTGAGAAATAGAACGAGAAGGAAACAGTATGTATGAAGCAGCCCATTTTAAATTCTTTTTAGGACAACATGTATATCTGTGGAAAGAGGGTATGGAGCGGGGGGAGGAGTCTAAATAAATAAATCATAATGTCTCAGGCCAGATACTTATATATTTGGTATCTATTATTTCATTTAATTTCACACACACAAAGTGAAATAGGTATTACTGTCTCCATTTCACATGAGATCCAAGTCAGAGGTTTAAATGGCATGTCCTGGGTCATACTAGCAAGGCCAGAGAATCAATGTAAGTCTTAATCCTGCCCACAAAACGCCAGGTGATTTTGTGCAGTCCCTGAGTACTTGCCCTCCCCAGGCTGGTTTTGGGGCACTTAGATTAAAAGGTTTATTTTAGATTTAGTCACTGACATGAGCGCCATTTGCAGAATTTTATTTTAATGGCCTACTTGGAAGCAGGATTGAAGAACAGATCTGAAACCAACGGCATTTGCTATAGCTTCCGAAATCAGTTCAAGGATTAAGGACAGTTTAGAGGAAACTTCTAGATTTAGCCCATCAAGGCAGACTGTGGGCCTCAGGATCCAAAACTCCATCACTGTGTGGTTGGGCCTGGATTCCAAACGTCTTTGGATGTTTGGAATTGCCCTTAAGTTGCTTCAAAATAAACCAGTGGTGTTTGACGGTGGCCAGCTGTTTGAGCTCAGGGCCTTTCAAAGAGTGTTTTTCTCTTATTGACATCTCCCAACCACAGACTCCACCTCAGCTCATGCAGTGCCTTCTTTTTCTTGTTCTATAGCACCAACAAAGTCTTTTCTGTGTCCAGCCAGGAAATGGAAAACCTTGTAGCATAGTTAAGATGAGGTTACTCAACATCATTCAGAGGGAGCTGTGTTTTCTCAGTCTGCGAATAGCATTCTCAGTAATATTAAAATGCTTTATGAGAAAAGCAAATTAGCATCGCCATGACAACTTCAGAATTTTCTGACATTTTAGAGTTGACATTTTCCACCTCAACTTTTCCTCAATAAGGTATTTAATATTTAATAAATTCTGGGATTAGGAGCTTTCTTCTCTAGAGACCAGTATTGGCTGTACTCTTCAAAGATGGCAGTTGCCTAAAAGTTGAGTAAACCTAGAAGGTTCTCCCCTAACACCCAGAACACATTTAATTAAATGCTACCTATTTCATACACTTCCTAGAGCTTTAAGCCAGACTTTTCTCCATATATACTCAGAAATAAAAAAAGAATCTCTAATCATTTCTGAAGTGAGAATTTTATAAGTGACTTCTACTCTTTTTACATTCACAATTTTAAATGTGAATAAAATTAATGTGACCAGAAGTGTCAATTTTAGATAAAAAAAAAAAACGACAGCTTAATATGACTAGGAACTGGACATTAGTCTTGAAAGGAGAAAAAGAAATCATTTCACTTCTGCTGAGACAAAAATATTTAAAACTATACATTTCTAGGCATTACTTTGTCTATGTCATTTTGCTAAGTGGACTCAATCCATCATCTTCTATTTATGATTTAGATAATGTCAGATGGAATAGAAGCATCACACTTGAACTTCAAATCAGCAGACATAGTAACACTGGGAACAGTTTCTATCCAGTACACATTTAGCCCTGAATTTCTTCAACAACATTTATTTTTAACCAGCAGATATTCCATCCATCCAAATTTATCAAGGGTGACAGTTCTTGTATCACTCATAATGGTTTCCATTTATATATTCCATTTGTTGTTGTCGTTAGCTGCCATCGAGTTGGTCTCTGACTCATGGCAACCCCATGCACAAGGGAACAAAACACAGTCCCGTCCTGCACCATCCCCAGAATCAGTTGAGGTTGTAGATTGGATTATTGTGATCCAAAGGGTTTTCATTGGCTGATTTTCAGCAGCAGAAAGCCAGGCCTTTCTTCCTAGCCTCTTTTGGTCTGGAAGCACTGCTGAAACCCGTTCAGCATCATAGTAACATGCAAGCCTCCACTGACAGATGGTGGCTGAACATGTAGTGCAGTGAACAGGAATCAAACTGAGCCTCCTGCGTGGAAGGCGGGAATTCTACCACTGAACCACCAATGCCTCATCCATTTATGATATATAAACACCTGCAAAGCGGAAAACTGAGGACACACTTTCACAACATGATAAAGACATCAAAACAAATGCTATGCAACACTTTTCTTCTATTTAAGTTCTGATTAAGGTTTTCTTTTCTTTTTAAAAAAATAGTTATTTACCTACCTTTTTATTTTTTCATTGATGTTTAGACACAGATGAACAAAAGATGATATCTAACATTAGAAGAGATCATGTGGTTTTCACTAAAAAAGAACAGGGACCAATTTTCACAATGGGATGCCCACTGCACATGGAAGAACAAGTGTTTCCCTTCTCCCAAAACAATTGAGTGGGTGATGAAAGGAATGCTTAAACAACCCAGCTCACCCTAACCCTGTGAGGGTCACCCAGGCAGCTGGTTTGTGCTTTCTAGAATAGTCCTTCCAGCTTGGTCCTTGTGCTGGATTTTCTTCCTGCAGCATGACCAGCTAAATCATGACTGAATGGTGTCAGTCCAGGCTTCCCAGGGCCTGCAGCCACTCATTTCCCTATGGGCTCCTTCTCAGCTCTCAAGCCTTTAGCCAGTAGTGTGCTGGTAAATGGAGTCCCTGGGTGGTACAGTTAACTGACTAGACTGCTAACTGAAAGGTTGGAGGTTCGCGTCCACCCAGAGACACCTTCGAAGAAAGACCTAGTGATCTACTTCTAAAAAATCAGCCACTGAGAATCCTATGGAGCACAGTTCTCCTCTGACCACATGGGGTCGCCATGAGTTGCAATTGACTCAACGGTAGTTGGTCTGGGTACTGGTAAATGTTTAACAACAGGCTTTCTGCAGATAAAGCTTCTGCATTGGCTAATTCCCTTGATGTAAATAATCTCATTACCATCAATTTTGAGCTATCAGTGTGAGGTCACTGAACACAGAGTCGGGAAGAGATGTGTACATTTGATTCTAGCAAGTTGGTAGGAGCTAGTTCCAACACATTGCTGGTTTTAGCCCTGGGGACCAGCTCCCAGGTGACTGTGCCAGAGCTCCATACCTTCTCCTCCTGGTGAGCTATGAAGCGGACTACTAACAGGGCCAAGGAGAAAAGTACTCGAGACAGAGAGCCAATTTCATGGCCTATGGTGTCTTACTTTATAACCTTAGTGACTCTTCTGTCCTAACTCCTCCCCCAGAGAAAATAAGAAACTAGCATCATGGAAGATGTAGCCCATGAGTGTCATTAGCATGTAATATGCCCAGTGTATCACCATTGCAGGAAGTCATTACCAAAATATGGTTTGCAAGTTAAATGGGATAAGAGATTACGCTAGAATCAGACATGATGGGAGCTGATTTGTAAATTTTTATCTAAATTAATAAACAAGAATGAGTAAATCATCTTAGCAAGGGGCGGGGGGGAATCTAGAGTCCTGCCAAATGTCAACCAGACCAAAAAAAAAAAAAAAAAATGCGTTCCCATTGAGTCAATTCCGATTCATGGTGACGCTATAGGACAGAGTAGAACCACCCCATAGGATTTTCAAGAAGTGGCTGGTGGATTCAAACTTCTGACCTTTTGGTTAGCAGCTGAGCTCTTAACCACTGTGCCACCAGAGCTCCAATGGCATGCAGAGCAGAAGGAAAAGTGCTGATTAGTTAGAAGAAAAGAACTTTACCGTCAAACTGAGATAGGGAAAAAACAGGGACTAAGTCCCTAGGCAAGGAGCCCTGCAACACCTGTAACTTGCAACTTACTTGCAATACTGTGTGTTTGGCTAATGCAAACCCCCCATCCTGGAATGTGTAATACGGAAAGAACAATGTACTCCCTTGTAACATGTTTTTCAGCAGGACAGACCTGATCTTGTCCCTGCAGCATGTGCAGAACATCCACTTCTGACCACTAAGTGACCTTCCACCAGGGGCAGCAGAGGTCCACAGTCACAGCCAGGGAATCGAACTCAGGGAACGAGAGACTGCACAGGTGCGACACCCCATAGTAAGTCCTGCTAAGAATCCCAGAAGCTTCCGGGACAGGAGCCGTCTTAAAGCCATCTTAAAAAGCTGCTGTGCACACTGTAGTTAACATATTCCTTGCCCAGATGGGCCACTTGCTGGAAAATGCCGCCTATACTATGAATAAACATAAATCCTCCCCACCCCCAGCACCCAAAAACCTTTAAAACCCCATGCAAATCCTTTATTGTGGGAGGCGGGGTTAAGCATTGCCTAGGCCCTCCTCATCTCCGCTTGCAAGCCTCTTCAATAAAGCTTTGCTCCTGTGGAAAATTTTCCATGCCTTACCTGTTCATTCTTGACCAGTGAGAGGCAAGAACCTTATTTAATTAAAGGTGTAGAGGTGCCAGCAACCAACTTTGTCTTAAATTTAAAAGTTGAGCATAGCGTTGACTTAGGACACCCTATAGACATTATACATTTGTGTTTGACTCATAAATTATAATCGAATAATAAACATACCTTTCCCCACTGGTAAAAGATGCATTTGTGCTTCCTTGCATGTTGAATTTTTCATAAATCGGAAGAATAAACTATGAAATAAATCTTACTGAGCTTTCACAGTGTTCAAGGGCGTGCGTGGAGAAATGACTTTAATGTAGGGTAATGAATTGAATTGTGTTCCCCAAAAATATGTGTCAGCTTGGTTAGGCCATGTGTGGTTGTCCTCCATTTTGTGATTTTCCTACGTGTTATAAATCATAATCTCTGCCTGGTTAAAAAGGATTAGGGTGGGATGTAACACTCTTGCTCAGGTCACGTCCCTGATTCAATGTAAAGGGAGTTTCCCTGGGGTGTGGCCTGTACCACCTTTTATCTCTCAAGAGATAAAAGGAAAGAGAAGCAAGCAGAGAGTTGGGAACCTCATACTACCAAGAAAGCAGTTCCGGGAGCACAGCACGTCCTTTCGACCTGAGGTTCCTGTGTTGAGATGCTCCCAGACCAAGGGAAGACTGATGACAAGGGCCATTCTCCAGAACCAGCAGACAGAGAAAGCGTCCTAGAGCTGACACCCTGAATTTGGACCTATAGCCTACTGGACTGTGGAGAATAAATTTCTTTTTGTTAAAGCCATCCACTTGTGGTATTTCTGTTATAGCAGCACTAGATGACTAATACAAGCAGTTTGCTTAATTTCTGAACAAAATCAGGATTCATACTCTCAAAAATTATTGATACAGTCAAAAGAGTCAATTAAGAGGTTTTTAAACAATCTAGTGATATTTGTGTTTATAAAGTATGTTTGAAACATTTTTTGGTTAGCAGCTGAGTTGCTTTATGAACCATATGATAATTGGCTTTAGTAATGACTTTATATGTGAATTAAAGTGGCATTTTCCAGCAAAGTCACTAATCAGACTCTTCACTAAATTACTTTTGGCTGCATCCAAAAAGAAAATCCATTTTCCATAAGAGAGACCAGCCCTCCTTGTGGTTAGAGAAAAGAGCCTCAGGCTCTGCAAGCAGTTTCAACCATCTTTTTCCTCTCTCCTCTTCTTTTCTTTATCTTGTAAAAAACCATCATATATGCAGAAGGGTATGAAACAAATATGAACTATTTAAGGAATAATAATTAAAAGCAAACAAAAACCTGTATGTTTACCACCAGATTAATGAATAGAACCTTAGGACTGGCTATGTAATTACTGGGTTCAGTGCAAAATGACAATGTGGGGTCTCTTGTCCAAAAAACAGGAATGAAGTGCTATGAAATGTATTAAGGAATCCCTGGGAGGTACAAACGGTTAACACACTTAGCTACTAACAGAAAGGTTGGAGGTTCGAGTTCACCCAGAGCTGCCTTGGGGAAAAAAAAAAAAAAACAGCCATTGAAAACACTATGGAGCACCATGACATATAGGTACTGTAGTGTCTATTCGGGCTCCACATCTTTTATTTCTTACAGGAGGCAAGTTGTTTTTCTCACCCAGAGTATTAGGCTGATACAAGCTTCCTTGTTGATTCCCTGGGGCAGCGAATAGAGTTTGTGTGCGTGTGTGTTGTGTGTGTGCGTGCGCGCGCGTGTTTTGGGGGGGCATCCAGTTTACTCTGAAAAAGCTCTTCAGAATCTTGGCACTTTGCAGAAGTCTCAATTCTATCCCCCACTCCCCTACTCCACTGGATGCTGGGCCATGTCTCCTGATTCTGCATGGGTGTTAAAATCTCAGCTGCTCTCTGCTAAGGCCTATGTCTTGTCCACATATACCCCTGGTCATCTCAGTACCAGCTCATCAGTTAGTGGCTCATGATTCTATGGCTTTAAGCTTCTTCTTCATTTTAGGCACCTGGGGGCTTCCTTTTTCTTCTCTCTTCTCCTTTCCTAAGGAGCCCTGGGGGGCGGGGGACGGGGGCGAGCAGTGGTTAAGTGCTCAGCTGCTAACTGAAAGGTTGGAGGTCTTTGCAGGAGAAAGATGTGGCAGTCTGCTACTGTGAAGATTACAGCCTTGGAAACCCTATGGGCAGTTCTACTCTGTCCTATAGGGCCACTATGAATGGACTCGATGGCAGCATGTCTGGGCTTTGGGTTTTCTCCTTCTCTTCACTCTCAACCTCCCACTTCCCCTCCCCTTTCTGTCTCTATCTAAAGTTTAGCTATGTACTGTTAAAACAAAAATCATATTAAGCCAACGGTAGAAACTGACTGAAGTATACTGAATATACAATTTGCAAATCAGAGTAACATTTCGACTAGGGACTCAACAACGTTCCAAAGATGAAAGAACTTCTAAAGATTCTTATACCCCATCTTGCAGACATTGACATGGAAAAGGGCCAGGGCAGTGTTTACATGTATAATAACAATTTACCCCAAAACACAGCTTCTAGTCTGACCTTGGAGTCTCTATTCCTTGAAACAGACTGCATACAGATAATTCTTCAGAAGAGCCCAATACCTAAGCCAAAATGGTCTCTGCTTAGCTACTTATTGGCCTATTGTTTGACTTAAAGGTGATTTTAGGAAACCCATTTTCTCAAGGCTCAAGGTTCAAAAGAAGATCTCAGGGCAATGGCCTAAGTGGGTCATTCCAATTCCATGAACCCCAGAAATCGGGATTCTAGGAGAAATAAAATGGATTCTCAGTACTTGAATTAGAGGAGGTGCTGCTTCTATTTTTTCTAGCATTTCTACGTGTTTTTAGTGGGAGGGTGGTCTGTATTAACTTGATTCATTATGTCATCAGAGCCAGACTTCAGGTCTCTGCTCCTTCTGCTGAATCGCAACAATTTGCCACACAAGATGTATAACTAGACCTTCACAATAAGCAAAGCATAATCATCCAATTATCAAGGCTCGTTAAAATCTCAGTGCTCCAGACCCCAGGAGAATTCACCAAATGAAATCAGGACTAGATTCTGTTGGTCTTAGAATTTTGGGAATTGCTATTAAAAAGTCAAATTTGGAACTGTCCCTCATTGTACTTTATTCATTGTTTATTAATTTGCAAAGCTGAACAAACCCCCCAGTACCATGGATTTTGTGGAGAATAATTTTAATGAGCAGGATATTTTTAAAAACCTTACATAAAAGGTTGTAAATTAATGGGCTTTCTGTCTCCCTTTCAGATTCTTTGAGATGTTACTCTGAGTTCATTAAAATTCCAAGCAGAGTTCATTAAATTCCTTCTGAGGGTCTCCTCTCTGAACAGACAAGGGTCCAGAAACCATACAGAAGTCATGATGAGAGTGTATGGAAGCTGTTATGGATTGAATAGATTCCCTCAAAAATGTGTGTGGTAAATCCTAACCCCTATACCTGTGGGTGGAAACCCTGGTGGCATAGTGGTTAAGTGCTATGGCTACCAACCAAAAGGCCGGCAGTTCCGAATCCACCAGGTGCTCCTTGGAAACCCTATGGAGAAGTTCTACTCTGTCTTATATGGTCGCTATGAGTCGGAATCAACTCAATGGCAACTGGTTTGGTTTTTTGGTGTACCTGTGGATGTAATCTTATTTCAGAATAGAGTTTTCTTTGTTATGTTAATGAGGTAATATCATTGTTCTTTTTAAAAATGTCTTAAACCTCATCACTTTTGAGGTATAAAAGAGCAGATTAGGCACAGAAGCAAGTACAGATGGGGGAAGATAGATGCCACACCACATGAAGATTACCAAGAAACCCAGTAACAGGAACAGAAAAGAGACAAGGACTTCCCCCAGAGCAGACAGAAATAGAAAGCCTTCCAGTAGAGCTGGCAGCCTGAGTTTGGACTTCTAGCCTTCTAAACCGTGAGAAAATAAACTTCTGTTCATTGCAGCCACCCACTTGTGGTATTTCTGTTACAGCAGCGCTGACAGTCTGAGACAAGAGGCTAGTGTGAATATCCCTTTTTTGTGAAGTAGTGTATGTTACCAGGCAAAGTGTAGGATGTTGTCTTCCCTGGTATTTTTGTCCTGACTGGCCCCATTTAGGAGATACAACCTAAAAATAAGTGGGTGTTAATCTTTGCCCCTGGGGTAAGGATGATAGTAATCATTAACGTTTACTAAACGCTTATATTGCTAAGCATTTTACAAGCATTATATCACTTAATACTCACCAAAACCTGAGATAGGTACTATTATTATCTCCATTTTACAGATAAGGAACTGAGGCACTGAGACTTCAGTACATTGCCCAGTTAGTAAATGAAGGAGACTGGATTTCAAATGCCCATCCTAATGAGTTGTTGTTTGCTTTGTCTCTTAAGACCTGAAGGCCTGGTTCAAACATTCATCTTCAGTTTTAGCATTTCCTGAGCCCATTTCCCCTAACCCTTATGATTGTATTCACTCTCAGTTATGGCAGAAATCACATTGTATCTTGGTCATCTAGTGCTGCTCTAACAGAAATACCACCAGTGGATGGCATTAACAAAGAGAAGTTTATTTTCTCACAGTAAAGTAGACTAAAAGTCCAAATTCAGGGTATCAGCTCCAGGGGAAGTCTTTCTCTCTCATCAACCTTCAGCCAAACTAGGAGTTTCTCTGCACAGGCACCCAGGTCAGAAGGACTCGCTCTGTTCCTGGCACTGCTTTCTTGGTGGTATAAGGTACCCAACTCTCTATTTGCTTCCCTTTCCCTTTATTTCTTGAGAGATAAAAGGTGGTGCAGGCCACACTCCAGGGAAACTCCCTTCACATTGGATCGGGGAGGTGACCTAATCCTCTCAGCATAAAATTATGATCAGGAGATGGAGGACAACCACACAATACTGGGAATCATGGCCTAACCAAGTTGATACACACATTTTTGGGGAAACATAATTCAATCCATGACACATTGCTTTGTGGTTATATGTTGAGGCATCTTTCTTTCCTCATAGATTCTGAGTTCCTTGAGGACAGATATAGAATCGTATTTGTTTTTCTTTCCCTGATGCTGGGAATAGGACCAGGTACCTGTTAAGAGAGAGTCGTCTTCAACAGGACAGTTTTGATTGTAAGTGACAGAAACTCAATTTAAACTAGTATATTTAGGCTAAAGGAGTAATTTAGGAGTCCAAGGAACTAGAAAAGGCCAGGGGTATAGCTATAGAGGACGGTCTTTCCACTTTCATTTTCACTTTTCTGAATTTAGAAGCTCTTTTTTTTTTCTTCCAAAAACAGATAGACAGAGCCCCCACTATCACCACCACCAACAATCCTACAAGTCTCCTCAGGACAGGGAAGGACTCTTCTAGGCATGGCTTGGACCACATCTCTAGTCTCAATGTAGCCAGAGAGTGGGACCTATGATTGGCAGTCATGACTAGAGCCACATGGTTGGAGAAGGGGAGGGGATTAATTCCCCAAAAAAGAGGGGGCGGTGAATTTGCTAGAAGCCGACATGAGTGTTAGGCAAACAAAATAGTTATTTGCACCATAGGGCTTCAATTCAATTTTGCTGAAATAGAATGGAATTGAAACTATGCCAGCCCCACCAGGAGAATTGGGTGATTTCATCTGTTCTTGGAATCCCCGAGTTACAAGGAACAAGAATAAAAATATCAGGAAATGGGAGAAATTGCACACAAACATATTTTTAGGGCCATTTCATAGGTTTCCCACAGGAGGATGCTAAATCCTAGTTAATCCTATTACTGAGATTTTACTAGAATAAACAATCATTTTTAAATCTCCCACTTGAGCTTTTAGCCATGCTGTGCTTAATAAATCAGTGTGCTGTTTGATAAGCCGTCACAAAAAAGCAAAAATCTGCCCCAATGTTTATGATCAAAAAATATGTTAGTTTAATACCTGATAATCAAATCCTGGGTCCCAGGTGAAGAGGACTTGGAGTACTTACTGATGAAGATCAAAGACTACAGCCTTTAGTATGGATTACACCTCAACATAAAGAAAACAAAAATCTTCATGACTGCACCAATAAGCAACACCATGATAAACGGAGAAAATATTGAAGTTGTCAAAGATTTCATCTTACTTGGATCCACAATCAACCGCCATGGAAGCAGCAGTCAAGATATCAAACAAAATATTACATTGGACAAATCTGCCACAAAAGACCTCTTTAAAGTGTTGAAAAGCAAAGATGTCACTTTAAGGACTAAGGTGTGCCTGACCCAAGCCATGGTATTTTCAATCACCTCATGTGTGCGTGAAAACTGGACAATGAATAATGAAGACCAAAGAAGAATTGATGCCTTTGAACTGTGGTGTTGGCAAAGAATATTGAATATACCAAAGACTGTGGGAAGAATGAACAAATTTGTCTTAGAAGAAGTACAGATGCTCCAGCCAGAACGCTCCTTAGAAGAGAGGATGGTGAGACTTTGTCTCACGTACTTTGGACGTGTTATCAGGAGGAATAGTTCCTGGAGAAGGACATCATGTTTGGTAAAGTAGAACCCAAAACTAGTTGCCATCAAGTCGATTCTGATTCATAGCGACCCTATAGGACAGGGTAGAACTACCCTCATCAGGTTTCCAAGGAACAGCTGGTGGATTCAAACTTCTGACTTTTTGGTTAGCAGCTAAGCTCTTAACCACTGTGCCACCAGGGCTCCTGGTAAAGTAAACGGTCAGTGAAAAAGAGGAAGACCCTCAACAAGATGGACTGACACAGTGGCTACAACAGTGGGCTCAAACATAGCAACCATTGTGAGGATGGCACAGGACCAGGCAGAATTTTGTTCTTTTGTACATGGGGTCGCTATGAGTTGGAAGCAGCTCGACAGCACCTAACAACAGCAACAATAGGTGCCAGTGATAATTGGCAGTTTCAGATGGGAATCACCGAGAGAAAAAAAAAAACCTTCTGTAATATTGGCAGTAACCTTTCCTCCCAGAGGAAACTGTTCATATGCTGGTAATCCCCAGAGGGCGAGAGCAGGGCCTCAATTAACTAGGAGAGCCTCTGTGTTAGGAGGTGTGGGAACCAATTTCTCTCCCTCTCTCTGTCTCTCATTCTTTCTCCCTACTGTCCACTAAAAAAACTGGAAAAATACAATAAAATAATAACACAGTCTTTGCCTCGTTCTAAGGAGCATGTTCCTCTTGGGTGTTGCTGTTTATTTTTTGGGCTTGTCTATTGTTTGGCTGGAAGGTGGTCTCCAGGGATGGCTTCAATTCCAGGTCCAGAGGATGTCTTGGGGCCATAGTCTCGGGGGTTCCTCTAGTTTCTGTCAGATCAGTAAGTCTAGTCTTTTTTGTGAATTTCATTTTTTGTTCTGCGATTTGTCTCCCACTCTGTTCAGGACCCTCTGTTGTGATCCCAGTCAGAGTGGTAGGTAGTGGCAGCCAGGCACCATCTAGTTCTTCTGGTTTTGGGGTCACGCAGGCTGTGGTTCATGTGGTCCATTAGTCCTTTGGACTCATTGCTCGCTTGGGTCTTATTTTTTTTTTCACTCTTTCTTGCTCCGGGCTAGAAGAGACCAATAATTTGGCCTTGGCAAGTTCTGAACCTCCCAGGGCTTTCATTTTCTCCTCTGTAAAGTAGACATTGTGAATAACTTGGAAAAAAACCTCACAATTCAGTAAATGTGGCCAATGATATAACTCTTACACATGGCCTCACATATCTTACAGGGTACTTTTTCAAACCTAAGGAGCTGTGGTGGCACAGTGGTTAAGAGCTTGGTTGCTAACTGAAAGGTTGGTGGTTCGAACCTACCAACAGCTCCACAGGAGAAAGATGTGGCAATCTGCTCCCATAAACATTATAGCCTTGGAAACCCTGTGAGGCAGTTCTACTCTGTCCTATAGGGTCTCTATGAGTTGGAATCAGCTCAACAGCTATGGGTTTGGTTTTTGTTTTTTTCAAACCTATGACAACCTCTAAAGCCTAGTACTGAAGGAAACTGATTTTAGAACCAGATACTGAATTGCTAAGACTCAAAACAAGATTTTAAAATAGTAATGATAAAATAATGATAGTAATAATGGACTTTTGATCAAAAAACTTTCACTACAATTTATCTTGTACAATTGATTAAAATCATTGTTAAAATATTTTTTTATTTTTCTCTTTTAAAAATTTCTATTTTGTATGTATTTGATATCATACATAATAATACCCACATAATAATATGATACATAATTTAAGAGTAAATATATGAATACAGAGGCATGGGCACACTATTTCATAATTTATTCCATAACTGTTGTTGTTGCTAGGTGCTGTCGAGTCAGTTTTGACTCATAACGACCCCATGTCCAACAAAACAAAACACTGCCCAGTCCTGCACCATCCTCACAATCCTTGCTATACTTGAGCCCATTAGTGCAGCCACTGTGTCAGTCCATCTCGTTGAGGCTCTTCCTCTCTTTCACTGACCCTGTTCCAAGCATAACGTCCTTCTCCAGGGACTGGTCCCTCCTGATCTAATATGTCCAATGTACGCGAGACAAGGTCTCACCATCCTCGCTTTTAAGAAGCATTCTGGCTGTCCTTCCTGAAGTCCCTAGTATATTCAATATTCTTTGCCAACACCATAATTCAAAGGCATCAATTCTTCTTTGGTCTTCCTTATTCATTGTCCAGCTTTCATGTGCATATGAGGCGAATGAAAATACCATGGCTTGGATCAGGTGCACATTAGTCTTCAAAGTGACATCTTTGCTTTTTAACACTTTAAAGAGGTCTTTTGCCGCGGATTTGTCCAGTACAATGTATTGTTTGACTTCTTGACTGCTGCTTCCATGGGTGTGGATTGTGGATCTAAGTAAAATGAAATCCTTAACAACTTCAGCATTTTCTCTGTTTATCATGATGTTGCTTGTTGGTCCAGGTTGTGAGGATTTTTCACAATTTCATAATTAAGGGACATAATTTGGCAAGTTCAGCAACCCCGTTCCAACCCACACAGACTCAGTCCCCTGGCAGGGCCTTTCCAGTAAGGTTCATTTGGTGGTTGTGGGCTCACTTTGATTTCACTCTTCTGGGACCTCTCCAAGATCCTTAAAACATGCTTTCATGACGAGGCCTCACATAGAATATGGTTTTCAAGTAAGATCTTCAGACAGAGCAAAAGCAGAGAGGGTCCTCTTTCAAAACTCCAAGCGACAGGTTTACACTTTAGAAAACCGCATACCTTGGCACCATTATATATATATATATATATACATACCCCCAGTTACCCAGTGCCGTCAAGTCGAGTATGTGTATATATATATACATATGTTTAAGAGAGAGAGCGAGCGAGCAAGAGCGAGCCCTGGTGGCGCAGTGGTTAAGTGCTACAGCTGCTAACCAAAAGGTCAGCAGTTCGAATCCACCAATTGCTCCTTGGAAACCCTATGGAACAATTCTACTCTGTCCAAAGGGTTGCTATGAGTTGGAATCAACTCGAAGGCAAGAAGTTATGTATGTGTGTGTATATATATACATACAATTTTATTTATTTGGTTGGCGTTGAGAATACACACAGCAAAACATACACCAATTCGACAGCTTCTACATGTACCGCTTGGTGACACTGATTACATTCTTGGAGTTGTGTAACCATTCTCACCCTCCTTTCCTGAGTTGTTCCTCCTCCATTAATATAAATTCATTACCCTCTATACCTTGGCACTTTTTTATTTAATTGTGCTTTAAGTGAAAGTTTACCGCTCAAATTAGTTTCTCGTATAAAGATTTATACACACTTTGTTATGTGACCCTAGCTGCAATCCCTGTAATGTGTCAGCACACTCCTTCTTCCCATCCCAGATTTCCCATGTCCATTCAACCAGCTCCTGTCCCTTTCTGCCTTCTCATCTCGCCTCTGGGCAAGAGCTGCCTGTTTAGTCCCATGTATCCACTTGAACTAAGAAGCACATTCTTCACGAGTATCATTTTATGTCTTATAGTCCAGGCTAATCTTTGTCTGAAGAGTTGACCTCAGGAATGGTTTTAGTTCGGGGTTTTCAGAGAGTCCGGGTGTACCCTGGCACTTTCAACACATTTTTCAAGGTGCTTCTAAGTCGTCTAGGTAATTTAATAATCATTTTGAATTCTGGGGCAATTTTTTACCTCACAATATGAGGTAAATCTGCCTGTGCATTTCCTTGTCTGTACTCTCCATGGGGACCCCTGGTGGTGCAGTGGTTAAGCGTTGGGCTGTTAACCAAAAGGTTGACAGTTCAAGTCCACCAGCTGCTCCTTGGAAACCCTATGGGGCAGTTCTACTCTGTCCTACAGGGTTGCTATGAGTCAGAATGGACTTGACAGCAATGGGTTTTTTTTTTTGGTTTGCTCTCAGTGGAGCCCCTTCGTGCCTAACACTGAACCACCAATGGCTTACTCTATGGGATTGTTGTTGGGTGCCATTCCTTCAATTTCAACTCATGACAACCCCACATGACAGAGCAGAACTGCCTTGAAGACTTTCTTGGCTGTAATCTTTATGGAAGCAGATTGCCAGGTCTTTCTTGGGAAGCATCACTGTGTAGGTTCAAACTGCCAACCTTCCCATTAGCAGCCAAGCACTTAAACTTTGCACCACCAGGCCTGCTTAATTCTACCTAGACTGGGCCAGCAAGAATTCTCTGAGCCCTGGAAGCATGAGGAAGCTTCTGCCAGACAGAAGCAGGAGAAAGACAATCCAGAAGGACCTGAGTGAACAAAATAAAGAGGGTTTTTATGCATATTTTTCAGCTTATTATGGGAAATATAAACAGTCTGTGTAGTTGGAATAGGGTGGCAGTGAACAGAGGGGTATGTGGAGGCCAGGGCAGTAAAGACCTTGATTGCCATGGCAGGCATAGTGAGGATAACAGTGCCTGGGGCAATTTCTAAGTTTGTGCCCCCCCTCGTCAATGGAAGGTGGGGTGCGGTTCACCTACTGGGGCAGAGGGTGATTTGCCAACTGGCCTCATCAGGCACCCCCTTGGACTTGCGCCTGAGGGCTTAGCCCCCGCCTCTGTGCCATGATACAAAACCACAGGTCAATATTTGCCCAATGGGAAGGAGTACCTTCTCCTCCTTCCTGGTTTACAACTTCCGGGAATCACATCCCTGGAACCTGAGCAAGGCTGGGAAAAATCAGTTCCCTGTCAGTGAGTTTGAGAGCACCTGGTTGCCTATCTTGCTCCAAAGAGTAAAAACTCTAAGGACTGTTCAAAACCCCAAGGAAATACAGGCCCTCTGGGAATGGGGGTAATTGGCACTGCGAATGCGGAGTTAGTTGCACAAAGGCAAGCACAATGAACAAAGCTAGGGAGCTCACTAGAAGGTGGTCTCTAGATAACTTGGCTTTGAGGGGTTAGAAGGAGAGCAGACAGCAGTTCTCCTGTAGGGACAAGTTACAGTAAAGTAGACTCCAATTCACGGCGATCCCATGAGTGTCAGAGTAGAACTGTGTTCCATAGGGTTTTCAATGGGTATTTTTTGGAAGTAGATCACTAGGCCTTTCTTATGGGATGCCTCTGGGTGGACTCTCGAACTGCCAACCTTTAGGTTAGCAGTCTAGCATTCTAACCCTTCGCATCACGCAGGGACTCTCTCGCTTGGGGAAGGACCTATTTATTCTTATCCAACCATCCCAGACAATCTTTTGAAAGACCTGGAGCATTACTTTGCATTTGGCTCAGCAGATTTGGCTATTTGCATATAGGCTTATTTCCATATAAAACCAACCAGTTGAGTCAGTCCCAACTCTTCGGGACCCTACAGGACTGAGTAGAACTAATTGCCTCACAGAGTTGGTTGTTGTTGTTGTGTGCCATTGAGTAGATTCCAACTCATAGTGACCCTAAAGGAGAGAGTAGAACTACCCCTTTATAAGGCGGTAAATTTTTTACAGAAGCAGACTGCCACATTGTTCTCCCGCCAGACCAGGCTGGTGGGTTTGAACCGTCGACTTTTCAGTTAGCAGCCAAGCACTTAGTCACTGCACCACCAGGGCTTCTTGTTGTTTCCATATATTAGGCATAAATATCTACCAGGTCTTCAAAGTATTAAATGTTAGTAGGATTAAAACCTAAAGTCCATTTAGCACTCATCAGTGTAACCAGCTAATAGGCATTGAGATTTACATCAGAGAACCAGTGGTAGGCAATACTCTTAGAAATGGAGCTTAGAAAAAAATCCCAAGAGAAACTTATCCAAGCCTCAGTACTCCTTAGGACTTTCCTCTCTGGCAGCTCTACCCAAGATATCTTACCCGTACTTCTCTCTTTGAGGGAAAGGGTTTGCTTAGGGCCACTTCCCTGAGTGGTCGGTCCCATTGTGCTTTTGGTTGTCATAATGATGAGGGGGCAGTACTGGGTTTTAAGGGAGGGCAGGTATGCCAGACAACCTGCAAGGTGTGGGGCAGTGCTGCCCTCCTCCTGAATGACTTCTTTTTTAATTAATAATTTTATTATGGTAAAATATATATAACATAAAATTTGCCATTTTAACAATTTTTAAGTGTACAATTCAGTGACATCAATTACATTCACCATGCTGTGTACTCATCACTATTTCCAAATTAGTTTCTTCACCTCAAACAGAAACTCAGTACCTCCTTAAACAATAACTCCCCATTGCTCCCTCCCCACAGTCCCTGGTATCCATAATCCATTTTGTCTCTATGCACTTGCCTATTCTAGATATTTTATGTAAGTGGAATCACAATATTTATCCTTTTGTGTCTGACATTTTTTTTTTATTTCACTCAGCATAATGTTTACAAGGTTCATCCATGTTGTAGTATGTATCAGAACTTTGTTACTCTTTATGGCTGAAACATATTCCATGACTTTTGAAGGGTCCATTGAATATTCACCTACACGAACAGCCTGTTAATGAAGATCTGATCATAGAAACTAACTCCATTTTATACATAACTGAAGTATTTTTTCACATGATAATTAACACTGAATTTTTCAGGAACCTAAATATCATGCAAATTGGGTAAAGATTGAACTTGGTTTTGTTTTTTCAGGAGTTGTTCACTATTTCAGAGAGGGACATAGTGGTGTTTGAGGTCCACATTTGTAGCTGCCCCACTCTTGGGGCATTCACCATGCTGTGCCCAAAGACCTGAAGATGGAAAAACAAAAGGGAAGAACACACTCAGCATTTCTCAAGTGAAAGAACTGAAGAAAAAATTCAAGCCTCGAGTTGCATTACTGAAGGATTCTATGGGGAAAATATTAAACAACGCAGAAACCATCAAAAGAAGATGGAAGGAAGACAGAGAGTCACTATACCAAAAAGAATTGATTGATGTTCACCCATTTCAGAAAGTAGCATATGATCAGGAAATGATGGTACTGAAGGAAGAGGTCCAAGCTGGACTGAAGACAACATTGGTAAAAAACAAGGCTCTAGGAGTTGATGGAATACCAATTGAGATGTTTCAACAAATGGATGCAGCACTGAAAGTACTCACTAGTCTGTGCCAAGAAATTTGGAAGACACCTACCCGGCCAACCAACCAGAAGAGATCCACATATGTGCCCATTACAAAGAAAGGTGATCCCATAGAATGTGAAAATTATCAAACATATCATTAATATCTTACTGAAGACCATTTAAAAGCAACTGCAGCAGTATATCGACAGGGAACTGTCAGAAATTCAAGCTGGATTCAGAAGAGGACACAGAAACAGGGCTATCATTGCTGATGTCAGATGGATCCTGGCTGAAAGCAGAGAACATCAGAAAGATGTTTACTTGTGTTTTATTCACTATGCAAAAGCATTTGTGTAGATCACAACAAATTATGGATAACATTTTGAAGAATGGGAATTCTAGAACACTTAATTCTGCTCTGAGGAACCTGTACATGGATCAAGAGGCAGTTGTTTGAATAGAACAAGGGGATACACTGCATGGTTTGGTCAGGAAAGGTGTGGGTCAGGGTTGTATCCTTTCACCATACCTATTCAATCTGTATGCTGAGCAAATAATCCCAAAACCGGACTATATGGAGAAGAACGGGGCATCAGGATTGGAGGAAGACTCATTAACACCTGTGATATGCAGGTAACACAACCTTCCTTGCTGAAAGGGAAGAGGACTTGAAGCACTTAGTGATGAAGATCAAAGACTGAAACCTTCAGTATGGATTACACCTCAACATAAAGCAAGCAAAAATCCTCACAACTGGCCCAATAAGCAACATCATGATAAATGGGGAAAAAAATGAAGCTGTCAAGGATTTCATTTTATTTGAATCCACAATCAATGCCCATGGAAGCAGCAGTCAAGAAATCAAACATGTCACATTGGGCAAATGTGCTGCAAAAGACCTCTTTCAAGTGTTGAAAAGCAAAGATGTCACCCTGAAAACTAAGATGCACCTGGCCCAAGCCATGGTATTTTCAATTGCCTCATATGCATGTGAAAGATGGACAATGTATAAGGAAGGCTGAAGAACTGACGCCTTTGAATTGTGGTGCTGACAAAGAATACTGAATATACCACAGACTGCCAAAAGAACGAACAAATCTGTCTTGGAAGAAGCACAACCAGAACGTTCCTTAGAAGCAAGGATGGCAAGACTTTCTCTCACTTACTTTGGACATACTGTCAGGAGCAATCAGTCCCTGGAGAAGGACATCATGTTTGGTAAAATAGAGGCTCAGCGAAACAGAGGAAGACCCTCAACAAGATGGACTGACACAGTGGCCACAACAATGGTCCAAAGTACAACAATGACTGTGAGGATGGCACAGGACCAGGCAGTCAGTCTCGGCGCTTCTTTCTGTTGCATACAGGGTCGCCACGAGTCAGGACTAACTCGACAGCACCTAACAACAACAACCACTCTCGGGGGCTCCGTACAGAGGGCCAAGCATCTGACTACTTTATTGTCTTCAGGCAAAGCCAAGTCTGTTGAAATACATATTATTGTTATTATTTAAGTTAAATCAGTTGCCCTGGAGTCAGTTCCATCTCATGGTAACCTTCCTGTACGTCAGATTAGAAGTGTGCTCCACAGGGTTTTCAATGGCTGATTTTTTAGCAGATCACCAGACCTTTCTTCCGAGGTGCTTCTGGGTGGATTTGAACCACCACACGTTTGGTTACCTTTGGGTTAACAGCTGAATGCTTAATGGTTGCACCATTTTTTATTTCTTCTGTATATTACAGGTAGGGCATTATGTTGATTTTGAACCCACTCAGTGACTCCATAGGAGGAAGACCTGCTCATCTACTTCTGTAAAAGATTACAGCCAAGAAAACCCTGTGGGGCAGTTCCACTCCGTCACATGGGGCCACCGGGACTGCACAGCACCTAACAACAAGAGCATGCATGTAGTTAAGTTATATTAGCTATGAATTTTTCTTCAGCCTAGTGAAGAGGGGGAACGTGTTACAAAATATTTCTTATACAAAGAGGTGTTGGGTCTGACAGGGTAGAGCAGAGTAGGATGAATCTGGGCAGATGTCCACGGGAGAAGACACTTCTGAATGGCGAGGTAATTGCTTTCTTCCCCTGTGCAGTCCTGTGTGTCTGGTCCAAGGTCACGGAAACTTAATGCTGGGGTTTCAGACCCCCTGCTGAGGTCGTGGGGCTCTCTGCTGCCAAAGCAGCATGTGTTTTGGGGACTTCAGGCTCAGGGAGGAATGAATTTGGAGTGTAGGGGGGATCTTACATAGCAATTTTGCCAAAAGCTAAAAAACCAAATTGTTAAGTGCCTACTAAATTAATTCAGCTTCCTTTAGACACTGTGTGCTGGTGACGAATAAGTAAAATCAGCATTCTTTTCACTTAAGAGCCAAACAACCCTGCTCAGAGATTAAACAGATCAATAGGCCAGAGTCCCAGTATTCACCTGATTCTCTAGTAAGGCTTCCTGAGCAGCTGCTTTCTTGGTTCATGTTAAGATGTACACACATGGGAGTTGCACAGAAACATTCAAATTATAACAAAAGTAATGAGGAAGGAAATGTGGGGCATCACTAAATACTGAAAATCACGGGAAAACAGAAGCCAATTTCCAAAACTCCAGTTTGGATATAACCTTTTCAGAAGTCTGTCGGAATTAATGGTGCTACTGTCTACTTGGAGGCACTGAGTTGGGATGTGTGTGTGTGTGCGTGTGTGTGTACACTTGGGGTGCTAAGGGACTTCGACAAGAGTGAAACTGGTGTAGCCAGCTTTAGCACCCAGTGGGGCTGCGGTTGGGTGTCACGGTGTGGGGTCAGCATCCAGGAGAGAGCATGGGGGCCTTGGGTCTGTGTCACAGAGAGCAGGTAAGAGCATTGAGGGGACTTGGGGGGCTCCTGGGTGAATTCACAAGGCCCTGGTTTAGGGAAACTGTGGCATGGGGGTGCTGGATCTGGAGATGCTGAAGATCTTTCCGGTCAGTGCTCCACATTTATTCAAATAACCTGGAGTGATGGAGGGCGTTGGGGGTGCGAAGAAAGAGGCAGAGTTGGGGAGTGTGGGTAAGGTTGAAAGATACCTTGACGGAGTTAGTATAAGAACCTGGGAAAACAATTCAAAACCAGAAACCCCAGAGCCATCCTCTATTGCCCCTCCACACTAAGTGGCAACCAGCCATCCTCTATTGCCCCCTCCACACTCAGTGACGACCAGCCATACCCTGTTGCCCCCTCCACACTCAGTGATCACCAGGGCATAGAGCGTGTAGGGGGTAAATGGTGGCCCCCAAAAGATAAGTCCATAACCCAGAGCCTATGAGTGTGCCCATATGTGGAAAAAGGGTCCTTGCAAATGTAATCAAGTTAAGGATCTCAGAATGGGGTTATCCTGGATTACCTGGGTGAGCCCTAAATCCAGTGGCAAGTATCTGTATGAAAGACTTATGGGGAGAAGAAATGGACACAGCAGAAGAGAAAGCCGTATGAAGACAGAGACAGAGTTTGGAGTTGTGAAGCCACAAACCAAGGAACACCTGGAGTCACCAGATGCTGGAAGAGATAAGGAAGGAATCTCCCCTAGAGCCTTCTGAGGGAGTGTGGCCCTGATGACACCTTGATTTTGAACCTGTGACCTCCAGAACTGTGAGAGAATAAATTTGTTTAAGCCACCAAGTTTGTGGCAATCTGTTACAGCAGCCACAGGAAGCTAATGTAGAGTGTCTGGGGAATGCACCCCCAGGGCTCTCCTTGGCAGCCCAGCATGGGAATCCAGAGCTGCCGCGAAGACACCAGGTGCTAAGAATACTTTCCTGGGGGGACCAGGGAGGGGCATGAGGTGGGAGAGTTCACATAAAGAAGGGGACCCAGGCCCAGCCTGCCAGCGATTGTCTGGGCTGGGGATACTCATCCTGAGGTCAGTGCTGTCCCCGAGCTTGTGCTGGATCTTGCAACACTGGCATGCAGGGGACAGAGCAGTCATATGGCCCAGGATCCCAGCATCAGAGGGTGCAGTGGAGGGCCGCTAGGCACACTTTGCAGCAAGCACCAAGAACAGTGTGATGCTGGCTGTAGCCAGAATCCTGAACCCAGGTGTGGAATCCGGCCCCAACATCTATAAGAGAAAAGGGGAAACCAGGGTGCAGCTGTGGTCTTGCGAATCCCAAGAGCAGCAGGAGGTCACAGCCAGGTGTTTATACTTTGGCTTACCAGGAATTAAAACTTATAGCAGGGAATATTAAGGGACTGTCGTATGCCTGGCCTGAGCTAAGCACCTTACATGCGTTTTCTCATAAATCTCACCAAAACCCTTTAATCCCCATTTCAGGGATGAGGAAACTGAGATTTAGGGAGCTTGAATGCCTTGCTGATAACACACATCTCAGCTGGGATTTGAGCCCAACTTTGTCTGCCTCCAGAGCCCAAAGGGCTTATCCTTCATCCTAATGGGAGAAGAGTTACTTTTCCCAGTCGCTGAAACTGTTCCTGGCAGCGAATAATTTTTGTCTCATTTCCCCGTTTTGGTAGAAATCTCTTCCCCTCTCCTGCGCCGCGCATTTACTCACCTTACAAAACTGAGCGTTACAAGCATAACTCCCACTTGGATGACGCGGGGCATTTTGTCTAACAGAGCTGAGCTCTCACTCAGTGAGGCACTCAGGGGCTAGTTGCCCCTCCCCCCCAGAGTCATTGGGTGGCATAAACTGTTAACAGGCTTGGCCCAGCCAAAAGGATGGAGGTTTGAGTCACTCAGAGGCACCTGGGAAGAAAGGCCTAGCAATCTCTGCTTCCCCCAAATTAGCCACTGAAAACCCCACGGAGTACAGTTCTACTCTGACACACATGGGGCTGCCAGGAGACAGAATCAACTCCAGGGCAACTGACGACTGGTAACCCATCCCCTCCACAAGAAATAGTCCAGGCCTTCTAGTTCTTGTGTTCTGTTCCCAGCCTTACTACCCAGCTTTCTGAACGTGAATCTAACATTGTACCTGCCTCTAACATTTTTTTCTTCTTCCAAATAGCTGTTTTCTAACGTTTTGTACCAGAAAACCCAGTAGCCAGATTAGAATGACGTCTAAAATAAGCGTAAATAGACCCTAAGAAAGGAGCTTGACGTCTCTCTCATGGAAAAGTTACATGAACCGCGACCATTTTGTTGGTGTCAATTTTTTTTTTTTACCCTTGCTTCACTTTTTGACTGGGATTTTAATAGCTGAAATTATTGGACTGGGAATTTCTAAATAAGGAAGATTTTACTATAACGTCCACCGGCACACTAAGAATCTACCTTCTATGAGGGCCATTCTGAACGATTCTGAAACCAGGGCATCTAATGCCAGGATTTAGGAGTGCTGATTCCATTCTTCTCTGAGGTCCAGGGGACAGCAACCTAAGCATCGCTTTTAGGAAGCTTTCTGAAATACCTGTGTAGCCTTGTTCATATGAAGAAAAAGGATTCAAGGGGATCAAATTTGAACCCATTATTTTATCCTAAAATACAGTAACTGATATGGAAACAAAATTACCTCATCTCTTAAACATCACATTGAATGTCCCTTGTGACACAATATCGCCACCTGCTGGCCAAAACACCACAGCACAGTTGTGTGCATAAATCGTTTAAAATAAAATGCATTACAGGATTTGTGTTCAAATCCACAGGTTACTAAAATATTTATCAGCTTCACCAAGCCAAGCATCAACTCTAGATTACACTTCCTTTCTTAAGTTCTCCAGAAACATGCTTTCACTTAAAATCAGAAATTACACAATTAAACCTGTTATTTTAAAATTGACTTTAGCCTTTACGTTTAATAAATACGAAGTATAGAAAAAATAATAATGTATTCATAATGATGATACACAGAGCTAGAGCAAGCATGATGTGTGCTGAAGGGAGTCCTGGTCGCACAGTCCTTCTCTCAAGTTTGTTAGCTGTGTTCATTAGAGCCCTCCATGTCTTCATCTATAAAATGCAAATAACACTTACCACAGAGCACAGTCATACAAAATAAACAACAGAAACATGGTGCGTAGCACAAGCAATTGAGCACATGTTGATCTAGTCACTCATAACTGCACACACACCCATCCACCGTATTTCCCCTAGAACTATCGTAAGTGAAATATCATTTGAAAGGATAAAGCTCCGACAAGACTCTAAAAATAAGTGCAGAACTCAGATGGTAGAAAAGTTATCACTATTTTGTTTAGCTTTGTGGCTCATGGACAATCATTTTCAATGAATAACTCATCAAAGGAATAGGATTTTGCACAGTACAGCTATACTCTCACCAGAAGTGAATCCAACCCTTTTATCTGAGGAAGCAGATGGCCAAAGAGATCTGAGTGAGTGATATCTACAAGCTGGCAAAGCAAGCCAGCCTCAAAGAGCAGATGAGTAGGTGGATTTTCACAACAAAAACACTGCGTTCAGAGAGCAGACATAACCCTTCTCAGTTATCTCTGTTTATCTGTTGTCCTGACATGAAATGCTTTCTTCTCGAAGTATTATAATTATGCATTAATTTGATTGCTTAATAAAGTTCTCTTAATAGGGCATTCACTGATTAAGAAGGTGGATTCTAGAGTCAGATTGATAGGCCCAAATCCTGGTCTTGAGCAACCCACCTCAATTCCCATACCTGGCCTGTCGGGCTATTGCTAAGGGAAACGGATGCGTGCATCCAAGTGTACGCAGTTGGAACAGTGTTGAGCACAAAATGAGTGCTCTAGATACGTTTCCCATGTAAAGATGTTTTGTAACTGGAGAAATGCCACTGAGATCACTTAGGTGAAAAAAAGTTCCCGAATGAGAATGAGTTAATACATGTGAAATACTTACCACAGTGCTTGACCTATTCAAAATACTCGATATACGTTAGCTGTTAATAGTAATAAGAATAATTCTTGGAAAAGGACATCATGCTTGGTAAAGTCGAGGGTCAGCAAAAGAGAGAAAGGCCCTCAACAAGATGGATTGATACAGTGACTGCAACAATGGGCTCAAACATAGCAACGATTGTGAGGATGATGCAGGACCAGGCAACGTTTGATTCTCTTATACATAAGGTTGCTATGAGTCGGAACCAACCTGACGGCACCTAACAACAAGAACAATATAAATAATAAATCGAATGACTTGCTAGGCATGTGTTAGATGCACAAAGACCTGGAGGAGAGAAATAGAAGTACAGACAATCCTCAAGTTACAACGTATTTGAGTTATGACCAGCCATACTTACAACCATTCTTTTTTTAATGTACATCTTATCGTTAATAATATGTACTACATACAGTGTTGCAGATGTTATTCTCAGAAGTTCACTTACAGATGTTCAATTTTTATGATTTACTGTTCAAAACACTGCTGTATAGCAAGCTATGGCCTGGCCTATAATGAAGTCAATGTTGGGGTTGGGAGTCGTAAGGGATAGAAAGTTGGGCAACATTCAACTCTTAGCGACGTACAACAATTGAACTGCACACCCACTGATGGCAGTTACAACTCCAGCTTCGAGGTTATGACACAGACACTGCCTTTACTGTAGACCAGGCCTATAGCATGATCTTGTTCAGCATTTTGTACCATAAGAAACACCTGTTGTTAATTTGAAGCTAAGGTGTTCAAGTTTCTTCAGCTATAACACCTGTACTGTGTATACCCCCAACAACATGTCTAGCAAAAGAAGTTATGCCACCAAAAGTTCTAATCCAAAAAGGAAGAGAAGGAAAGTTCTAGACCCAGATATAAAGATGAAGATCGTCACGGCCTATGATAACGGAAAGAAAGTCAGTGAAATAGCATATGAGGAAAGACTGTCTCCTTCAACCTTTGACAATCATTAAGGATAAGAATAGGATTTCGGAGGCAGTTAAAGGAGCGATTGGATAAAATTGACAATTTTAACAAAGAATAGGCAAGGGCCAGTCCACTAGATGAGGAAACTTGATGATTTGGATAGAAGACCAAATCCAGAAGAGGATGCCTGTGTGTTTACTGACAATTCAAATGAAGCACACAGGCTTTTTGAAAACCTGAAGCAACAGCAAGGAGAAGACTGCTTCAAGTACTTGAATGCCAGCAAGGGCTGGTTTCATTGCTCCAGGTGCAGATTGGGCTTACATAAAGTGCGTATAACTGGAGAAACTGGAAATGCCAATGTTGAAGCTGCTGAAAAAGTCGAGGATGAGCTGGACAAGATAAAAGCGGAAGGAGAGAAATTGTTAAAAAATTTTACAGTGAAAGGATTAGCTGGTGTTTTTTTCTAAACTAAATCAGAGGCTTCAGTTGTTTGAAAACACAGACCCAAATGCTGATCGCTTTGCTATTATCAATACGCTGATTCGGGAAGCAGTGAGATGTTACTGCAAACTACATGAAGAAAAAAAGAAAAGGACCACACAAACAACTCTCATTAATTTTCTGACTAGAAATGCCATCCCATTTCCCTGGGATGATCCAGAAGATCCAGAACCTTCCACAAGGAGTTATTACCATAACTGACAAAATGCCAACATTGTCCAATTCTTCTTCATCGTTGGAGTAAATTTTTATGATTTGAGTAATTTTTTATTTATGTATATGTGTATTAAAATATATATGTAAGTTTATATCTAATGTTTCCAACTCCCAAAGACAAATAAATATTGGATTTATAAAGATACTGATAATAAAAGGCAATAATAATGAAAACTAAAAAAAAAAAAAAAAAATGAGATATTGGACTTACACCAGAACTGACTTGCAACAGAGTGGTAGGAATGGAACTCTGTCATTGGCCAGGGACTATCTGTACACTACTATAGAGTTCTTATTTATATGTGAAATGGCATAATGTTCCCTGAAAGTAGACTGTGATAAATTAAAAATGTATATTATACACCCTAAAGTGACCACCAAAGTGACAAAACAAAGGACATAAACAGAATCATTGAAAGTATTCAATTAATCCAAAAGAAGGCAGAAAAAAATACAAAAGGAAGCCAGATTTCACACTCTGTGGTGTGGTACTTTGTCTGAGTCTAAAAGTAATAAATGGATCCATGTACTCTGGGTTCTAGTCTCTGAGGGTCTAGGAAATAGGTGAGGCCATGAGCATCTGAGGCAGTGAGTAAGGGGCGTCTGATACATCAACAAATGCTAGTGAATCCTGCATCTGGGCAAGAACTGGGGCAGAGATCCAGTCATGGGAACTGAGGTACAAAGGGGGGTGTGGTGCACTGGAGATCTGATCACAAGGTAAGAAGCCATGCATTAAAACAAGGATGTCAAGAGTATCCAAGAATCTGAGAGAAGGGGGTGTCTGTTTTAAGGTGTCATTTGTCCTCTGAGGTATAAATGACCCTGCAGGTCTGTAGCCATTAGCAACCTTCCCCACTTGTGTCTCTGAGGCATCTGTGTTTTCCATCTCTCCCCTGGTTATTCATTATTCCACACACTCTGCATCCTCCTTATCCCAACCACAGGGCGCCTTCAGGTTCTCCGGCGCTTTCTCAGTCTCCCACCGAGACCTCCTTGGGGATTCCAGGAATGCTGGATGTTTTTGGTGGACTCTGCCTGGACATACCTGCTGCCATTTCTGGCCATTAGGGGGACTTAAAGATTTGCAGGTCTGCTCTGCTCTTGAATACCACCAAACCTACTTGATTTTCTAACATGTACCCTCTAAGCCCCAGATCTCAACCCAGGGTGCCCCTTTTCAGTGAGGCATACCACCAACCAGGGGCATAACTAAGGTATAGCAGGTAGAGTGCTACCCAGGGCACCGCTTGAGGTGGAGCACTGATGAGCCATTTCTGTTGGCCATCACCATTTCCATTGCCAGCTGTGAGAGATCAGTCAGAAATTTAACACTAATTTCCCTAGGCACTATTTTCAGTGGGTGGGCCCCTGCCAATATCTAACCCCATTACCCTTTTCTTTAACTAGCCTCTCTTTTTAAGGAAACATTAGAACTCTTCACCTATTTTCTCTCCAGTATGTGTTTATGAATACATTTTTTTTTGCTTTGAATTCTTCAGGATATGGTTTCTGACACTCAGAACTCCATACTTTTCTATCTCTACGCTATTCTCACTACCGAATGCTTCAGTGGAAATGAGTTGACTCTTTTCCTTCTCTCAGCATTTCTGCTGGGTCTTCCCTTCCCTAAGACAAATATTTCATTTGGTCTCTTACATTTCTCAGCACCTCGCAGCTAGGCAGGGCCACATGACTAGTGCTGGCCAGGAAATGTGGCTGAAAGCGATGAGTGTCCCTTCTTTTCAGTAGTAGCAAAAAGCCCACGTACAAATCTCCAAGTGCTCTCTCCTAATGCTGTGGGTACTGAGAAAGTCATGTCCCAAATGGTGCAGCTACAAGATGATGGCGCCTCCCTCAGCCTGAGTCCCAGAGTGACTGTGTGGAGCAGAGTCCCCCACGGACCCACATTGGACATTTAGATTGAGTGAGAAATAAATTATCTTGTTAAACCATTGAGATGTTTGCAGTTGTTTGTTAGTGCAGCACAGTCTAGCTTATACTTACTAATACCATAGGCAAAAGTGCTTTGTAAACTGGTTGAGGAAGTAGAAGGGGCACAGTGAGATTCTTGAGGGGAAAAGAAAACAAAAAAGCAAAACTTTGTTGATATTATAAACTACTATTCCACTACAGTTTTAGAAATTTCTTATAATTTGAATTTTATCATTCAAAATATTTAACAACTGGTATGGTATAAGCCCTAACTAGTCAGAGGCCACCCAGCAAATCAGAAAGGATATCGGCTGGTATGCCATGCAAGATGTATCAACTGAATATCCCTGGTGCATGATCAGAGCATTCAACACTTTTTGAAGACAGCAAAAACAACTCTAGGGTGATTATAAGTCAAGCTCTTGGTCTCTGTACTTAAAATTTCCTGGAAAAAAAGGTAGATCCACAGTCTGGGTAGTTCACTGGCTGTATCTTCCTGCTCCTGCTTCTGCCCCACTCTGGGAAAAGAATAAAGGAACTAGATCTGAGCATCTGTCTCTGTTTATCTATTTTAAGCCCAAATCACTTCTTATCTGTCAACATTTAAGCTGCTCAAAATGGGGCCATTTATAGACAAGCACATTTACTCATATGTTTTAGAGTAATTCCAGTCATCTAAATGCCAAATTCCAGGAAGCTCAAATAATTGGAATATTCCCTCCAGTATGGATAATCCATAGTCTAGTGATGCCCTGAAAAATAAAATGCAAGACAGAGAAGCTCATGAAGCATTAGAGAAAGACCCAAGGATGTTCTGTATGGTTCTAGGGTTAAGTAGACTTTGTGGTGGACTTATTTGAACATTGGTCATTGTTATGGATTGAATTGTGTCCTCCTCAAATATGTGTTGGAATCCTAACCCCTATATCTGTGGCTGTGATATAATGCAATGACCTTACATCTAATCTAATATAATTATTTTCCATAGTGCAATCTAATGTAATGTAATCAATTGATCAGTTGAGGTCATATCAGTGTATGGTAGATCCTGAACCTAACCACTTCTGAGCTATATAAAGAGCGGCATAGACACAAACACAGGGGAGGAAGGTGCTATCTGACCACTGCAGAAGATGAATCTACAAGCCCAGAAACTCCAAGGATTGCTGGTTACTAGAAGCTGAAATAAACAAAGAAGGACCTCCCCCTAGAGCTATACCCTGAGTTTGGACTTTTAGCCTCCTGAACTGTGAGAAAATACAGTTTTGTTATGGTAGCACTAGGTAACTGTCATGGATTGAATTGTGTCCCCCAAAAATATGTGTATCAATTTGTCTGGGCCATAATTCCCAGTATTGTGTGGTTGTACTCCATTTTGTGATTGATATAATTTTCCTAAATGTTGTAAATCCTAAACTCTGCCTGTGGTTAATGAGGCAAGATTAGATTACGGTAAAGAGGATTAGAGTGGGATGCAATACCCTTCCTCATGTCACATCCCTGATCCAATGTAAAGGGAGTTTCCCTGGGGTGTGGCCTATACCACCTTTTATTTTACAAGAGATAAAAGGAAAGGGAAGCCAGCTGAGAGGGGGGAACTCATACCATCTAGAAAGCAGTGCCCTGCACTGAGAAGTTCCTAGTCCAGGGCAAGATTGATGACAAGGGCCTTCCTCCAGAGCCGGCAGAGAAAAGAAAGCCTTCCTCTGAACCTGATGCCCCGAATTTGAACTTGTAGCCTACTAGATGGTAAGTGAATAAATTTCTCCTTGTTGAAGCCATCCACTTGTGGTATTTCTGTTATAGCAGCACTAAAAAAATAACTAAAAGAGTGACTAAGACAGTCACTATGGATGCCATTTTGATGATTTCATATAACCAGAAGAAGCACTTCATCAGGAACTCCATTTCTCAAGCACTGAAAGAAATGGGAGTTGTCTATAGTGTGGCCAAGGAAAGTTAAGGCACTGTGAGAAACTATGAACCTGTACATAGCTAGATGGTTGAAATTATGTACAGAAACTCATGGCTTTGTACTTCATTGCTGGGCACATCATGTATGCATTTCTAGCTCTGTATGCATCCCAAGAATATTTTTAGGAGATGAATAACCCCTGAGTTACAAAGACAATTTCCTTACAAAGAAAAGGGTTTGTCTGACTAATCCAAATGGCAAAACAAAAACAAGAGACAGAAAGATTAATCTTTAAATCCTGAATAGTCATGAAATTGCTGTTAAAAGAAAACCAAAGCCTCAGATGATGGAGTTTTAATGCATTTAAATGAAAATTAAAATGATGAAAGAAAACACTAAGTAATCTTTCTCTGGTTGAGACAAGGGATTTGCTTCCTGAAACTCTAGTAGAGATGGAAGGAGGGAGGAAGACTTCTCTTCCTATTCAAGCAGGGAGGCCCTTCCCACTTCTGAGTGTCCTTGTTTGGTGAGAAATATGACAGGAATGTTGCCCTGACAGCAAGGGTGGAAATGGGCTCCAACAAGTAAAAGAGTTTTAGGCATGGGAGGCGAGATCCCTGGAGCCGAGAAGAGACAGCTGCCTCCAAAAGATCCAACTGTACTTTCATTCATTTTAGAAGATAAAAAAGAGCATACTGAAACCTGAAAAGACTTGGGATTGACATAAGAAACCATAGAATAGGCAGACCCTAGAATTTATTCTTGTGTTATTTGCCGTTGAGTAGATTACTACTCTTGGTGATCCCATGTGTGCAGAGTAGAACTACATTCCATAAAGTTTTCAAAGCTTTCAGAAGCAGGTCACCAGGCCTGTCTTCCAAGGCACTTCTCAGTGGGTTCGAACCACCAACCTTTCTGCTAGCAGTTAAGTATTTAACCACTTGTGCCAGCGAGAGATTAAGAATCTAAAATTCCTGCTGTGGTTGTTGTCAAGTGGGTTCTGACTCATGGTAACCCCACATGACAGGGAAGAACTTCCCATAGGGCTTTCTAGGCTGTAATCTTTGACCAAGTAAGCTTGCCGTGTGATTTTTTTAAATCATAAAATTTAGGATTGTAAAAGAAACTCAAGTCACATATGTGGAGTGGATCTGAAGGGCGTGACCTATAGACCAGGAATCTGGGTCACAAAGTTTTGCTGCAAAGGTTCCTTCCTCTCTGCTCTTGGAAATTTCCCTTATTCTCCTCCTCCATCACCTGCTCTTGGTTCCTGACATTTCTGAGTCCCAGTTCCTCTCTCACTGTCTTTCCCAGTTGTCCAAAGTGGCTGAGAAAATTCGATTCCTCCGAAGAGAAGACAGATTGCGGAATAACTGGCCATTTGCCGCAATAACACTATATTCTCTTTAGCATTTCGGTGTCTGTCTGAAGAGAGGCACCATTTCTTGGTCAGTCTGAATACCTAGATCCTAGACCAGTGCGTGGCACACAACCAAAAAAAAAAAAAAAACCCCATTGCTGTTGAGTCGATTCCAACTAATAGTGACACTATAGGACAGAGTAAACTGCCCCATAGGGTTTCCAAGGAGCAGCTAGTGGATTCAAACTGTCGACCTTCTGGCTAGCAGCCGTAGCTCTTAACCACTGCAATGCCAGAGCTCTTCCTGGCATACAGTAGGTGCTTAACAAGTGCTTGCAAAATGAATGACTATCATATATGAGAGTCATAGAGCACAAACTTTTCTGTGTAAACTCGGACGATAAAAATGACTGCCTCTTGTATGAGTTGTGCATTGAAGATGCTTACTCTCTGCCTTGTAGTCTACCCCAGGAAACCCTGGTGCCATAGAGGCTAAGTGCTACAGCTGTTAACCAAAAGGTTGGCAGTGTGAATCCACCAGGCGCTCTTTGGAAACCCTATGAGGGCCGTTCCACTCTGTCCTATAGGGTCACTATGAGTCGGAATTGACTTGATGGCAACTGGTTTGGGTTTTTTTTTTTTTTGGTATTCTACCCCGAGTCTGGGTGACCGTTTCCCTCGACTTCCTATTTCATTAAGGGTGGCCACCTTTATATCAAAACAAAGGACAAGTGTCCAAAGAGATGAAAATGAAAATACTAATGAGCCTAAAGCTGAGATTAATCCCACCTTCCTGAGTTTTAATGTCATCCTCCTCACCTACCCAAAAAGGGATACATAATCGTCAAAGCCCTAGAAGGAAGCTTATCTTTTCTTTGCCATCAGAGAATAATGGGCACAGTTGTCTGTTATGTCCCAGGTAAATGGTGGGAGTGGAATTAATAAGGGGAAGGGGAGGAGAGTTGGGGATTAGGCTAATTCTGGACTCCTAATTTTGACAGCAAAGAGCTTGGGTTACCTTTCAAACAAATGTGTAACACCCACGTGGAATTCAGGTTTCTCCAAGGAGGTTTTATTGTCACCACTAAAAGCAGGTCCTGGACAGGCTTTCTCCAGGCTCCACCTAGCTGCCTGGCTCTGGCTCTTGTGCCTTTGCTCCTCAAGTAATTCACAATCTATTGGGAAGACCAGACAACTCCCATGCGGGGTGATTGGCCAGCATCCTGGGGTGCAGTGAAGGCATCCAGGGCACACAGAGGAGTCAGTGTACAGAGTGGCCAGGAAACTCCATGGAACTTGTCAAGCTTCAGGGGGAATTTGGAGGGCTACTGAAATTTAGCCAGTCAGGGGATGAGGAAGCAAGGGGTTTTAGACCACAGAACAGTGGATGTAGAAGCAGGAAGCAGGAGGGAGCACGACATACCTGAGGAACACCTAGTGGTTCAGTGAGGCCCATGGGGGCAGGGGCTAGGTTTACCATGCCAAGGAGTTTGGATTTCATCTGCTGGTGCTAGGGAACCCTTGAAGGGTTTTAAGAGAGAGAGGAATATGGCTGGATTGCATCATAGAAAACCATTCTGGCAGTCATATGGGGGGTAGGTTAGAGGAGGGAAGACTGGAGACAATAGGGCTAGTGTAATCGTCCAAGGGGGAGAAAATGAAGGTCCAGCCAGGGCAATAGCAGGTAGGAATGGGGTGGGGAGGGTAGACTTGGAAGCCGAGGGCTAAAACTGTCACGCCTTGGACAAAGATGGCCTCTAAGAGAGTGAATAAGGAAAAGGGGTCAAGGATAGTTTTCAGATTTCTGACACAAGCCATTTGAAGGTTGATGGTGCCATGACATGTTGGAGGTACAGGACTGGGGAGAAAAGAGACTTTGGAAGTGATGAGTCTGACTTTGTCATGTCACATTTGAAGTATTTATGGACCATCCAGGCGGAGGTGTCCAGTAGACAGCTGGCTATAGTGTGTACCTCAGGAGAAAGATCCAGGCTGGTGACACCTGACATCTGTTTTAGGCTGTGAGCATCCACGTCTAAGTGGTTCATGAAGGATGTGCTCTCAGGAAATACCAGTAAAGGTGAGGTAGAAGCAGGACAGGGAAGGGAACAAAACCAAGTAAGGGTGGGATCTCAGGCAAAAGGTTGATCTTTGGGGTAGCTGTGGGTGTAAGGAGTACTCTAGGGTTGTTCCAACCTGAGTTGGGCCTCTATGCTCCTGTGCTGATGGTCAGTGGCTAAGGCCTGAGGGCTGTAGAGGAGGGGTTAGAAACTCCTAGGCACTTCCAGCACTGTGTGTGTCTTTTTGTGTAGTTAAAATCACACCAAAATGCATGTTTTTAAAAAGAGACCTATGGCAGTGAGGCTATCCTGTATGATACTGTAATGGCAGACACATGATATTATGCATTTGTCAGAACCCATAGGACTGTGCAACACAGAGAGAACTCTAATGTGAACTACGGACTTTAGTTAATAATGTATCAGCATTGGTTCATCAACTGTACCAAATGTACCGCCCTAATGCAAAGTGTTAGTAATAGGGAAGACTGTGGGCAGGGGGAGAGAGACTATTTGGGGGCTCTCTGTATCTTCTGCTCAATTTTTCTGTAAACCTAAAATTGCTCTAAAAAATAAAGTCTCTTAGTTAAAATACAAAAAAAAGGGTGGATCCGAGGGGATTGAGGTAGAGTACTGCTATTATCCACTACGAGGGTCATCAGGATAGAGGAGTCAGTTTGCCATGAGAATGGCTAAAACCCATAGGCCAACATTCCAGAGGCAGGGAGAACAAGAGGGGCCCGTGAGGCAGAAGGAGGAGTGTGGGGAAGGGGAACCAAGAATTCGGATGACAAAGAAGGTAAAACCAGGGGCTCTAGTCTTACAGTGACCTGAGATCCCAAATTCAAAAATCAAGACAGCTGACCAACTAAATATAAATGGGAACAAGGGGTCATTTTTGAAATCAGAACTGAAAAATCTGGGTTGCATGGTGGTCATATCTGGGCCTCACACGTGCCTGGGAACCTGGCTGATGGACATGAAGAAGATGAAGGCTTCTGTTCCAATCTGCTGACCTCATTCCATGGTTGCGTTAGAACACTCACGTTTTCTGAGGTCTAGGTTCTGGTTTCCGGGAAGTTTTAATGATAAACAGCACTGAGTCCTTCTGGTGGTGACTAAAAGTTGAGTCATATGACAAGTAATGATAAAATATAACAAAAAGTTCTGATATGAAAAACACCATCTAAGACAAAAAGTCTACAGGACTTCATGCCTGAACACACTCGTCATATCCCCAGGCCTGCCAGTGGACTGTCAATCAAAGCAGGATGTGTAACACAACTGTTTTCTCTGCATTAAAAAAAAAAAAAAAAGAACTCTTCACAGATAGACCCCTTCAGGAGATTGAAGATGGGGAAAAAAGCATTATTTTTACATATTTCTTTTAAAGGAAGAAATGCTTCTCAGAATGATTCCCTAAATAAACAATTATCCGAGGGTCATCACCTTCACCCTAACTATGTAGTCTGAGACAGGTGAGGGGGCGGGTCCCAAGGAAGATCAGCATCCAATACCTCAAGAACAAGTATTAGATGCTGGGCTGGCAGAAACAACAGATGTCCAGACACAGGATTTATGAATTTTGGCTTGTTGTGACCAAATGTCGACCTCCCCATAAGAGGCAAATTGAAGGGGCATATGGGTCTAGAAGAATAGTTCAACGGACAACACGAATAGTCATACAGTTTATGAAGGGCAACCTTTATGGCCCTTGTACCTAATAAGAAATACTAAGAACTGAAATACTGCTAGTGGTTACTATTTAAGGATATACTTGTTAAGTTGCTACGGAAATTGCAGAAACAGATGGACAATACCACTTTGGAGATGAAATCTTAAGAGTTCCTGGGGGTTATGGAGCCCCCCTTCCATCCCTCCCTCATTCCATCTGGGACTTTGGTGTGGGCTGTGACAAATATACCACTACTTCACTGCAGAACTACAGATTTTAAAATGTGGCAATTTGATGTGGCTACATTGATGATACCATCACTTGGTATCTTAGAGGTCACCTCTGCCTGAGAACCTTGCCTTTGAATTCCTTTCCTGGTGCCTGGAAAATAAAAATGAATTAAATGAATAGCAGAAAGTATGAATGAATAAACACACAGTTGGCATCTAGTGAGCATCTATATGCACACAGTTCTGGGCTAGGCCCTTTCACATGTAATTTAATTTAATCTTCAAAATGATCCTGAACTGATGATCAGAGGTGTCTTCAAGAAATTTAGGCTCTAGTTTGGGAGATAAAGGAGAAAAGTCAAATGTGAAAAACAACAGGGTACAACAATAGAAAGGATCATTCATTCATTCATTCAGTATTAATTAATTAATAATTTATTAATTCAGTAAGCACCAGGCTGGAGCCCTGGTGGCACACATTGTGAAGCGTTTGGCTGCTAACCAAGTGGTCAGGAGTTCGAATCTACCAACTGTTCCTAGGAAGCCCTATGGGGCAGTCCTACTTTGTCCTATAGAGTCACTATGAATTGGAATTGACTCGATGGCAAGGGGTATGTGCCAGGCTACAGGGTCGCTATGAGTCGGAACCGACTGGACAGCAGTGGGTTTTTTTTGGTTTTATGGGCCAGGCAGGAGCCTTGGTGACACAGTGCTTAAGCGCTTAGCTGCTAACTGAAAGGTCGGTGGTTCAAACCCACCAGCCGCTCCATGGGACAAAGATGTGGCAGTCTGTTCCCATAAAGATTACAGGCTTGGAAACCATAAGGAGCAGTTTTACTCTGTCGTATAGAGTTGCTTTGATTCAGAATCAACTTGATGGCATTTTTTTTCGTGTCAGTCACACTCCTGAGTGCTGGGAAAACAACAGGGAACAAAACAGACAGAAACCTCTGCTGAAAACGAGTGATAAAGAGAGAGCCTTACAGAAGCCAGCACACTGCTTTTTTGGCCAAAATGGAGTCACAGGGACTGGATTTTCCTTCCCACCTGAAATAAACAAAAAAAGAAAACAACTGGACATAATACATGAAACAGCAATCTTCATCAGGAATAAATGATCCCTGGAAGACAGGAAACAGATAAGTGAGCCCTAGGATTGTCCTAACTTACTGCTCTGAGAGAGTCTGTAGGCCATGGTACAGGGAAGGGGAAGGAGGGCAATGAACTCCATAAATGAGAAAGAGTTGACAGCAAGCCAAAGACATTAAAAAAAGAAAAAGCCTGTTGCGACTCATGGCATACCCAGTCAATTCCGACTCATGGCGACCCATGAGTTACAGAGTAGAACTGCTCCATAAGGTTTTTTGTTTTGTTTTTTGGCTGTAATCTTAATAGAAGCAGATCACCAGGGTTTTTTTTTTGCCAGGTGCTGCTGGGTGGGTTTGAACTGCCAACCTTTAGTTTAGGAGTTGAATGCAAACCATCTGCGCCACCCAGGGGCCTCCGAAGACATTATGAATAAAGAAAACCACAGACAAATATCCCTTGTTAATATAGATGCAAATATGTTTAAGAAATTGAATCCAGTAATATATAAAAAAGAGAATATACCATAACCAAAAGGAGTTTATTCCAGGAATAAAATATTGATTTAACTATCAAAAATCAATGTAATTCATCATATTAACTGACTAAAAATGAAAAACCACAGGATCATATCAATAAATGAAGAAAAATCATTTGACAAAATTGAACACTAATTCATGATTCAAAAAAAAAAACCTCTCAATTGCCTCCATGAACAACTGCCTCCTTTGCCATGAGATCAGAAGAACTATATGGTGCCTGGCTACCATTACTGAACATTTTGATAAAAGATTCTATAGAAGAGTCCTGATCAAAAAGGGAAAAATGCAGAACAGAATTGAAAATTCTCATGAACTCCAGACTTCCTGGAGCCATGAAGTTTGAATGAATTGCTGAAACTATTGCCCTGAGATAATCTTTAAACCTTAAACCAAAAATATTCCCTGAAGTCTTCTTAAAACCGAACTATAAAAAAAAAAAAAAAAAAATTATAGTTTAGCCTAACTAGTAAAAATGTCTGCCTTGAGCATTATGCTCTTTTAAGAACTAACTATATGGGATCAAATGGACAAGAACATCTTGAAAGATTAGATAGGAACCTTAGGGGGCAGTGAATTTATGTTAATCAGGGGGCAACAGCTCAGAAAAGGAAGGTGAGAATGGGTACACAACTCAAAGAATGTAATCAATATTACTAAATTGTACATGTAGAAACTGTTGGATTAGTATATGTTTTGCTGTGCATATTCTCAACAAAATAAATAAAATTAAGGAAAAAAAAACTCTTAGAAAACTAGGAATCAAAGGGAATTTACCCAATAATGGCATCTATTGCAAGACCACAGCTAAAATTATACTTACTGGTGGAAGGCTGTATACTTTATCCCTAAGATTGAGAACAAGTCAAGGATATCCTCACCATACCTAGTGAACCTTTTATTGGAGGTCCTAGCCAGTGCAATAAGGCAAATAAAAAAGCTTAAAAAAGAAAAAAATGGCATACAAATTGGAAATGAAAGAGAAAGCTGTCTATTCTTAGAAAATAATCTTTGATACAGAAAATCTTAAAAAATCTAGAAGAGAGCTACTAGCCAATACGTGAGTTTAGCAAGATCACAGGATACAAGGTCAATTAGAAAAATCATTTGTACTTCTATGTACAATCAGAAATTTAAATGACAAAAACACCATTTTCAATAACATTAAAATATTAAATTTTATAAGTAAATTTTAAAAATATAAATAAGACCTGTATATTGAAAATTACAAAACATTGCTTAAGGAAATTAAAGAAGGAGAGATATGTCAGGTTCATTGGTCAGAAGACTCAATTTTGAAATAACAAGAACAGGCAAATGTGGGGTCTTAAAAGCTTGCAAGTGGCTATCCAAGGCTCAATAACTCATCTCTATTCACCTGGAGAAAGAGAGAAAGAAGGAGAGTCAGGAATAAGAGGAGGACATGGAGTGTGTGGTTGATTGCCTCCATGAACAACTGCCTCCTTTGACATGAGACCAGAAGAACTGGATAGTGCCCAGCTACCACTACTGAACATTTTAATTAAAGATGCTACAGAAGAATCCTGATGAAAAGGTGGAAAATGCAGAGCAGAATTTCAAGTTCTTATGGACCCTAGGCTATCTGGAGCCATGGAGGGTAGATAACTCCCTGAAACTATTGCCCTGAGATAATCCTTAAACTTTAAACCAAAAATATCCCCTGAAGTCTTCTTAAAACCATAGTCTAGCTTAACTAATCAAAAAGGTCTGCCTTGAGCATTAAGCTCTTTTAAGAACTATGTATATGGGATCAAACTGACAACAGCAACTCGAAAGATTAAATAGGAACCTTAGAGGGCAGTGAGTTTATGTAAATGAGGGAAGAACAACTCAGAAAAGGAGGGTGAGATGGTTGCACAACTGAAGAACATAATCAGTGTCACTAAATTGTATGTTTAGAAACTTGAATCAGTGTATGTTTTGCTGTGTATATTCTCAACAACAACAAACTAAATAAAATTTAGAAAAAAATAGGCAAATGTATAGAAACCAACGTTTACTAGTGGTTACCAGAGGTGGCGGGGTGGGGAGGGAGAAGAGGAACCATTGTCTGGGAAGCAGTAGGTTTACACTTACGGTGATAGGTGAGTTGCCAACGATAGACGAAGACTGCACAACACGATTACTGTAATTGATTTTGCTAAATTTCTACCTGAAAAATATAGAATTGGCAAATGTTGTGTTATATATATATATATATATTTTACATCTGCAAAGATATTTATTCCAAATAAGTTACATTCTGACATCCAGGATGGACACATCATTTGGGAACTACAATTCAACCTACTACACAACTCAATAAAAAAGATAAATAACTTAATTTAAAAATTGGAAAGGATCAATAGACACTTCTTTTAAAAAGATATATAAATGGCCCTAGGCAGATGAAGAAGATACTCAACATCATTAACAATTAGAGAAACACAAATCAAAACTACAAAGAGAAGCTACTTCATATGCACAGGATGGTTACAATCAAGAGCACAGAAAATAACAATTATGGGTGAGCATGTAGAGAATTTGAAACCCTTGTACATTACTGGTGGAGATATAAAATGATACAGATGTTTTGGAAACAGTTTAACATTTCCTTAAAATGATAAACATAGAGCTATCACATGACCCAGCAATTCCATTACTATGTGTATATTGAATAGAATTAAAAAAAAAAGTTCATACAAAATCATGTATACATATTTTCTCACAGCATTATTTATAATAGTCAAAAAAGTAGAAATAATCCAAATGCCCATCAACTAATGAATGGTTAATTAAACTGTGGTATATCCATACAATGGAGTATTACTTGGCAAGAAAAAGAAATGAAGCACTGACACTTGCTACGATATGGATGAATCTTGAAAGCTATGCTAAAATGAAAGAAGCAAGTCACAAAAGACCATACACTGTTTAATTCCATCCATATGAAATATCCTGAACTGGCAAATTCATAGAAGCCAAAATCAGTTTAGTGGCTCTCTAGGGCTGGTGTGCGGGAGGATGTGAGGAGTGGCACTGCTAATGGGTACAGTTTCTTTTAAGGGGGTGTATATATATATATATTTTTAAAGGACTCAGTTTTGTTAAGATGTCAGTTCTCCCCAAACTGATCTATAGGCTCAGCACAATTCCAGTTAAAATCCCAGAAAGCTGTTTGTAGAAATTGATAAGCTGGTTCTAGAATGTAAGTGAATGCAAAGGATCTAAAATAGTCAAAGCAATTTTTAAAAGAAGAGCAACATTTGATGAGTTGCCCATCGTGATTTGAAGAGTTCCTATAAAGCTAAAGCAATCAAGAGAGAATGGTGTTGGTGTAAAGAGATAAATATATATATCAATGAAATAGAATAGAGATCCAGAAATAAACTCACACATTTTTGGTCAATTGATTTTCTCCACGGAGGCCAAGTTAATTTATTGGGGGAAAGGGTTGTCTTGCCAACAAATGGTGCTGGAACAATTGGTTATACATATGCAATCACGTGAATTTTGACCCTTAGCTCATACTAACTAGCTCATACTAGACATAAAAATCAACTCTAAATGGATCATAGACCTAAGGGTAAGAGCTGAAACTATAAAACTTCTAGAATAAAACACAGGAGAAATTCTTAGTGACCTTGGGCTGGGGAAAAATTTCTTAAATAGGACACAAGAAGTATGAACTAGAAAAGATTTCATCAAAATGAACAACTTTTGTTCTTCAAAAGACACTGTTAAAAAATGAAAAGACAAGCCACAGACTGGGAGAAAATATTTTCAAATCACAAATATGATAAAGAACTTGTATCAGAATATGTAAAGAACTCTTATGATTTAATATACATTTTTAAAAAACTATCTAATTTTAAAAAGGGGGGCAAAATCTGTACACTTCACTAAAAAAGATACATGAATGACCATTAAGGACATGAAAAAGTGTTTAAGAGCATTTCAGAAAAATGAAAATTAAAACCACAGTAAATTACCACTACATACCCACTAGAATTGCTAAAATTTTAAAAAGAATCATAATACCAAATATTGGCAAGGCTCTGGAGCAACTGGCACTCTCAGACGCTGCTGGTGGGAATGCAAAATGGTGCAGCCATTTTGGAAAACGGACTGGCAGTTTTTATAAAGTTATTCTTGCCATATGCCTAGCAATTTTACTCCTAGATATTTATTTACCCAAGAGAAATAAAAGCATATGTCTACCCAAAGACTTATACACAAATGTTTATAATAGCTTTATTCATAATAGCCAAAAATTGGAACCAACCTAAATGTCCATCAACTGTGAATTGATAAACTAGAAAACTACTCAGCCATAAAAAGGAATGAACTCTTAGTAAGAGCAACAACATGGGATGAATTTCTAAAGCATTATGCTAAGTGAAAAAAGCATACATAAAAATTATATACTGTTTGAGCCCATTTGTATGGAATTCTAGAAAAGGCAAAATTATGGGATACAAAGCAGATCAGTGGTTTCCAGGGGTCAGGGATGGGGAAGCGGATTGATTGCATCATACGCACAAGGAAATTTTTTTTTTTAATATTGTGCTTTAGATGAAGGTTTACAGAGCCAATTAGTTTCTCATTAAACAATTAATACACATATTGTTTCGTGACATTGGTTGTGCTTCTTGACCTTGGGTTCCCCATCATCAGCTTTCCTGTCCCCTCCTGCTTTCTTGTCCTTGCCCCTGTGCTGGTGTGCCCATATAGTCTCATGGTCCTGTCTAATCTTTGACTGAAGGATGAACCTCAGGAGTGACTTCAGTACTGAGTTAAAAGGGTGTCCGGGACCATACTCTTGGGGTTTCTCCAGTCTCTGTCAGACCAGTAAGTCTGGTCTTTTTTTGTGAGTTTGAATTTTATTCTATATTTTTCTCCAGCTTTGTCTGGGATGCTGTATGGTGATCCCCGTCAGAGCAGTCGGTGGTTGTAGCTGGGCACCATCTAGTTGTGCTGGACTCAGTCTGGCGAAGGCCGTGGTAGCCGCTGTCCATTAGTCCTTTGGACTAATCTTTCCTTATGTCTTCGGTTTTCTTCATTCTCCTTTGCTCCTGAAGGGGTGAGACCAGTGGCGAATCCTAGATGGTCACTCACAAGCTTTTAAGACCCCAGACGCTACTTACCAAAGTAGGATGTAGAACATTTTCTTTACAAACTTTGTTATACCATTTGAGCTAGGTGTCCCCAAGACCATGGACAGGGACACTTTTTGGTGTGATTAAAATGTTCACTATGTTGATTGTGGGGGTGGTTATACAGCTGTATACATATATACAAAACTTATCAAGTTGAACACTTAAAATTGGAGCGGTCTTATCGTATGCAAATTATGCCTCAATAAGGCTAACTCTCTTCCCACCACAAAATACAGTATGTATTATCCTCAATTCACAGATGAGGAAACAGTTATAAACTGAGGTTTATAGAAATAACAATAATCAAACAAACAAACAAACAAGGACAGCAGGTGTGGAGTCAACTCCAGCTCATGGCTACCCCGTGTGCGTCAGAGTAGAACTGTGCTCCATAAGGTTTTCAATGGCTGATTTTTCAGAGGTAGATATCAGGCCTTTCTTCGGAGGCATGTCTGGGTGGACTCTAACCTCCAAGTTTTCAGTTAGAAGCTGAGCATGATAACTGTTTGCACTACTCAGGACTCCCTTGATAGATCTTAGAATTCTGTTAAAACGTGACTTGGTATCACACAGGGTAGCGTGTATATATCACCAGATGGCATAATGTCCCCTGAATAGAACTATAAAGTGGAAGCCCCCTAGAGTGACTAGCCCACACACGTTTTATTCCTATTTCCACCTAAACAGGGCCTGGTCTTTATTTGAAGATTCTATTAAATCAACTTTTCTTCTCTTCCAGTTAAATAATTTCAGTTCTCCTAGGGATTCAAGATTCTCTTTAAGTTAAAATGCAATACAATATTCCTGTAATGGTCTAAGAGAAGCTTCTAAATATATTGAACTCTGTGTGTGTGTGTGTGTGTGTGTGTGTGCGTGTGTGCGTGTGTGTGGCTTTCGTCCTAAGGGTCAGGTTGCAGTATGAAAATACTGAATCAGCCTACAGTTTTATGAACATAAGGTAAGGATTTGGAAACCCACTTAAGTACTTGGAATAGCTCTTCTAACAGCTGTGCCTTCTGTCATTCTAGCTCCAGGAAACTGATCAAAGACCACAAATCAGCCCCTTATGTGGTCAACAAGGTCTGGGCCCACAGCAACAGATGTTGAAAAAAGAGAACAGTATCTCCCACTGAGCGCGGACTTGGCATTTTTTATTTTGTTACAGTTATTTCAAAATTCTTAGGTTTGACTCTGCTGGTCCCAAACCCAGAGATTTTTCACTGCTTCCATGGAGTCTAAAAGAGTGGTGGGGTTTGGCTGTGCATTTGTATATTAGGTAAAATCTCAATCTCATAGACACACGCACACATATGCACACACTCACACACACACACACGATGGTGGACACGGCACGCAAACTAGCAGATATGTCCAGAATGAGGTTTACCTGCTGCTATTTTCCAAGCGGAGCCTCTCTGAAGCAACTCTTTAAGATCTTACAGAAATAAACGTAATTTTATGTTTTGTCCAGTAGATGGCGCTGTGTACCGTGCGCTGAAGGGCGATCGAAAGGCGATGAGGAGGGATTGGACAACGCCAGAGGCTTGACTAAGGTTTGGCTTGTAGGGAGCGTGCCATGGGCGCTGCTTGAGGAGGGGCGTTAAGGCGCAGTTTCTGTTGGCCATCCCGGCTTCCACTGCCAAATGTAATACTTCATTTGGCAATTTAAAACTAGTTGCCGTAGGTGGTGGCACAGTGATTAAGCATCTGGCTGCTAACCAAAAGGTCGGCAGTTCAAATCTACCAGCTGCTTCTTGGAAACCCTATGGGGCACTTCTACTCTGTCCTATAGGGTCGCTATGAGTTGGAATCCGCGCCACTGCAACAGGTTTCTTTTTTTCGGTTTTACCACCCTCTTAGGAGCCGTGGTGGCACAGTGGTGAAAGCATTCAACTGCTAAATGAAATCAGCGGTTTGAAACCATCAGCAGCTCCACGGGAGAAAGATGTGGCAGTTTGCTTCCATAGTGATTTACAGCCTTGGAAACCCTATGGGGTCTCTATGATTCCGAATCGACTCTAAGGCAGTGGGTTTAGTTTGGATTTGGCAACCCCCTTAAATTGGAAGGTTTTCCCTCCAGCGCCTGGGGTTGGAGCCAGACTGGGCTCTAACATACCCTCCTCCCACCACAAGCCGGTGAGTGAATCAAAAAGCTATATAAAAACTGCCTCCTAGTGATGTATTCCTTCAGCAACTATTTAATGTCTCTTCCATGTGCCCGGCTCAGTTCTAGGTGCTGGGGATATGGCAGTGAGCAGAACAGATGATTAAATGATGTCCGTGCCCATATAGAACTTTCTAATTAAACAGTTGGACACACACAGACACAAAAACCTCTATTATAACTCTAGTACATAGTATCTGTTATCATTAGATACTCTGGAAGAAAAATAAGCAGGCTGTTTCAGACAGGCTGGTCTCAGGGAAGTCTTTTGAAGAGGTGACATGTGGGCTTAGGCCTGAAGGATTCTAAAGCGGTGGTTCTAACCAGGCCTGCCCATTGGACTCATCTGCCTTACCCAATAAGCAAGGCATGTATGGACTTATTTGTGCTTACTTACTAAATCTGTAGTGCACAATTTCACCTGTTTTTCACATGAAACCCATGTGAAATTGTCCACTACAGATTAGTAAGTAAACACAATTAAGGCCATGTGTACCTAGCTTACTGGTTAATCCGGCCCTGTGTGGACAGCTTTAAAAATGTGATGCCTGGGCTCCACCCCCAGGGACGCTGAAGAAACTGCTCAGGGATGAGTTGTGACAGTGGAGGGTTTTAAATCTCCCAGGGGATCCTAGTGTGCAGCCAGGGTTGCGAACCATTCATCTTTATCTTTATCTAAGTAGGAACCCCTGCCCCTTGCTAGGGAATTGTCCTGCAGCTGAATGAAAAGTAACTGGGTATTCAGAAGAGCAAAAAGGCCTCTGTTGCTGACTGAAACCCAGTCAGGATGGGCAGCAGAGCTCAGAAAACGCCTTTCTCTATCTCTGCCAGTCCTCTGCACTGTGACTAATCTCACTTCTCCAAGGAGGAAGAGGAAACATTGCCCCTCCCCTCCTCAACCCCCACCCCCACTTGGGCTTACTCGGGTGGCCCGCGTGGGAGCCTGGGAGCCGCAGACTGTCTCACCCACCTCTCTGTCTTAGAGAAGGGAGCGCTCCTATTTTGCTCCTCAAATAAACTCAGGTGACTGCCCTGAGCTGCTGTTCCCTCACCCCACGTCTTTTGACCTTGTACCTCGCTTCCTGCCTCTCCCCCTTCTACTCTGAAATTCCTCAAGAATCTCAAAGTGAAAGGGGATCTTAGAAGTAGACCTGGAACTGATGAGGGGGCACAGCTGTGCTCGCGGAGCCTGATGGATCCCAGCCCTCGGCGGCTGATCCTGATTCTGTTTGTCTTCCTTGAGGCACATGGGTCCCATCTCCACTGGTGCCAGACAGAGAGGTGATGAGACACTGCTTGGCTGCCCCTCTTAGCATTTCCTTGTTTCTCTTTCAAACAAGCTAGAGACGGTCTTTTCGTTATTTGAAATGCTCACCAGGAGCAGCTTGCCACATCCATTTTCCTCAGACTCATGCCTCGAGGACAGTTGTTTGCTCTGAGACACTGGAATGCTCCAGCAGGCCAGTCTGAGGACCGAGGCTGGCATGTTGAGGCGAGAAGACACTCCATAATGAGATCTCCTTGGAATTTGTCCTAGAAACCAAGGCCACAGTCTCTCTCTCTCTTTTTTTAATTGTGGTAAGTATATACACGTTGTTGTTAAAAAAAAAAAAAAAACCATTGCCATCGAGTTGATTCCAACTCATAGCGGCCCTATAGGACAGAGAATTGCCCCATAGGGTTTCCAAGGAGTGGCTGGTGGATTCAAACTGCTGACCTTTTGGTTAGCTGCGGGACGCTTCATCAAGTCAGCTCCAACTTATATACTGCAGTTCTTGGGTGGCACGAATGGTTAAGAGCCTGACTACTACCTGAAAGGTTGGCAGTTTGAACCCACCCAGAGGCAGCTTGGAAGACAGGTCTGGTGATCTACTTCCAAAAGGTCACAGCCTTGAATGCCCTATGGAGCAGTTCTATTCTGTGTACAGGAAGTTACCGTTAGACAGAATTGACTTGAAGGCAACCAACAATGACAACTATATATATGTATACACACACACACACATACATGAAGCCCTGGTGGCACAGTGGTTAAGAGCTCAGATGCTAAACAAAAGGTCAGCAGTTTGAATCCACCTGCCACTCCTTGGAAACCCTATGGGGCAGTTCTACTCTTTCTTCAGGGTCACTTATGAGGTGGGATCAACTTGACCGTAATGGGTTTGGTTTTTATATATGTACATAAATATACATTATGTATATATACAAACATATGTGTTTATATATATAACAAATGTTTGTTGTATATATATGTATATATATATAAACACTCACCCTTTCAACATTTTTTACATGTACGGTTCAGTGACATTAATTACTTTCATCATGTTGTACATCACTAGTATCTGATTTCAGACTTTTCCATCACCCTTAACAGAAGCTCAGTGCCCCCTAAGCAATGGCACTCTCTTTGTTTTCTTTATTTTTAATCATGGAAAATTTAAAACATACACAAAAGCAGAAACAATTATCAACAGGTGACCAATCTTATGTCATGTCCCTTTATAGACATAAGCTAGAGAATTTAAGGTGAATTTCAGATAACGTGTCATTCTACTCATAAATACATCAGAGGGACATCTTTAACTGATAAGAACTTTTTTAAAAACATAACTACCATGTCTTTATCATCTAATATCATATTAGTCCATATTTATATTTCCCTATTTCCAAAGGCCATTTCTCTTAAACTGAAGTCAGATTACTACTTCATAAAGCAATCTTACTGATTTTCCATCCAAGGTATTTCAATTCCCAAACCCTTCTTGCTAAATGAGAAGCAGGGTACTAGACAGGAACATTTCCTTCTGAACCTTGACCTGAGAGATTTAGTGAAAGGCACCTGGGACTTGGGCTAGATTCAAATCCCAAATCTGCTAGTCAATGACTTATCATGGGGTCTGGGTGAGTCTCTGAACCTTGCTGAACCTCCACGTCCCAGAATCTCTTACAGGGAAGACCAGGTTACTTGTTATTAGGCTTAAAATTCAAGGACAGAAAATAAAATAAATTCAAGGAAAGTGGCCTGGGAAGTACTTGTCAGAATTAAATAAACGTTATCACGCAGATCTCCAACAGTATTTCTTGTAAAAAAGATATTAGTTGAGCTTGGTTATCTGGCATGAAAAGTCAAATCTGAACCATCCAGATAATTCTTGGGAAATTCTTTCAATGTTTAATGGCCTTGTTATTAAAAGATACTCCTCCTATGAGAGTATGGCCCCCAGACACTCTTTCAGCTCAGTAATGAAGTCACTCCCAAGGTTCACCCTTCAGCCAAAGATTAGACAGGCCCATAAAGCAAAGAGACTAAAGGGGCACACCAATCCAGGGGCAAGGACAAGGAGGGGACAGGAAAGCTGGTAATAGGAAACCTAAGGTCGAGAAGGGAAAGTGTTGATGTGTCATGGGGTTGTTAACTAATGTCATAAAACAATATGTATACTAACTGTTTAAGGAGAAACTAGTTTGTTCTGTAAACCTTCATCTAAAGCACAATTTATAAAAAAAAGAGAGAGAGGCTCCTCCCAGTTAAACCACTCTTTTAAGTTTTGAAGTTTAAACAAAAGCAAAATGTGTTGTCCTTCCCTCCTTTGAGTATTAAAATGTGTTTTCCTTTCCTCCTTTAGCTCTTACCCACTGCTGTCAAGTCAATTCCAGCTCATAGCGACCCTACAGGACAGAGTGGAACTGCCCCACAGTTTCCAAGGAGCGCCTGGTGGATTTGAACTGCTACCTTTTGGTAAGCAGCTGTAGCTCTTAACCACTATGCCACCAGGGTTTCCCCTTTAGCTCTTAAGCTTTAATTCTTGCCCCTGGAGGTTTTTTACTCAGGAAGGAAGAAAGAGCAAAGATCAAACAGTGTGTTAGCAGAGGTTAAATTGGAGGCAGGATGCTGAATTACAGATTATCTCTGGGCAGAAGGAAGTTTTGCTACACTTTATTGGGTTGACCCATTTCTTGATAAAAGTCCATGAGATGCTGTAGGTAGTTTATTAGCTATGCTTTAGCAGAGTGTATTAGTTTCCTATGGTTGCTGTAACAAATTACCACAAACCTAGTGGCTTAAAACAATACAAATTACTATTTTACAGTTCTAGAGGTTGGATATCAAAAATGAGTCTTACAGGGTATAAGACTGTCAACTTTGCTAGGCCATAATTTCCAGTATTATGTGATTGCCCACCATTTGCCAACTAATATGACTTTCCTATGTGTTGTAAATCCTATTTCTATAATGTTAATTAGGCAGGATTAGAGGCAGTTATGTTAATGAGGCAGGACTCAATCTACAAGATTAGGTTGTATCTTAAGACAATCTCTTTTGAGATATAAAAGAGAAATAAGCAGAGAGACAGGGGCAGGGAGACGGGGAATGGGGAACCTCATACCACCAAGAAAGTAGTGCCAGGAGCACAGTGTGTCCTTTGGACCTGGGGTTCCTATGCAGAGAAGCTCCTAGACCAAGAGAATATTGATGACAAGGACCTCCCTCCAGAGCCGACAGAGAGAGAAAGCCTTCTCCTGGAGCTGGTGCCCTGAATTTGGACATCTAGCCTACTAGACTGTGAGAGAATAAATTTGTTTTTGTTAAACCATCCGCTTGTGATATTTCTATTATAGCCCCACTGGATAACTAAGACACAGGGCTAAAATCAAGGTCTAGCAGGGCTGGTTCCTTCTGGAGGCTACCGGGGAGAATCATTTCCTTGCCTCTCTCAGCCTCTAGGGGCCTGCGTTCCTTGGCTCATAGCCCCTTCCTCGCATCACTCTAAACTCTTGTTTCCATCATCACATCTCTTGCTACCTACTCTGATCTCCTACCTCCCTCTTACAAGGACCCTTGTGATTACATTGGGCCGGCTTGGATAATCCAGGATAATCTCCCGATCTCAAAACCTTAACTTAATCACATCTGCAAAATCTCTTTTGCCACATAAGGTAGCATATTCACAGGTTCCTGCGATTAGAATGTGGACATCTTTGAGCAGGGGCATTATTCAGTCTACCACAGGGGAGGAAGAGCTATTGGGAATCCAGGCTTCACAAACTAGGTCAAAACTGTTTCTTTTTTTTTTAGGTCTTCCTGGGGTGGTCAACTGACAGTAACATACACTTGTGCTCTGGGAAACCCTGAGCAGGTCATTTGTCTGAAGGGATGAATTTGAGGGCCCCAAAGCAGATGATACATAGTTCTTTTCTCCTCTTGTGTATGGGAATTCCTCAAAACTGTGAGCATTCATTTATAAAGAGTTATTCAGTACCATCATCTGTTTTTGGACCTCACTTTTTTATACGGAGTTGTGTAGACATTATATAAATTTGTCATTCCCCTTAAATCCAGGTGGCTCTGTGACTGCTTTGACCAAATCCAGTTATTCAGGGTTCTCTAGAGAAACAGAACCGGAGGTGGGAGAGGCGGGGAGGGAATAATTTACTCCAAGGAATTGACTCATGTGATTGTGGAGGGCTGGCAAGTCCAAAATCCATTGGTCAGGAAACAGTCTGGCCTGCAGCCTTGCATCACAAGATGTATAGATCAGGTTGATGGGAAGAGTGCAGAGTGAAGAGAGAGAGCCAGTTCTGCCAAAATATCTGTTTATAGTCTGGAGGCAGAAGACACTCAAGGGAAACTCCCTTTTCAACTGGTTGACTGAATTATATTAGATTACATTATAGAAGGGCATTACATTATGTTACAGAACAGCAACTAGACTACTGTTTGGTCAAACCACTGGGAACCATAGTCTAGTCATGTTGACACATAAAATTAACCGTTACACCTAGGCCTTAAGAGTCAGGCAAATTTAACTTTCTGTCTCTTAGAGCACTGGCTCGGGGATCGGGGGTGGAGGGCTGTATAAGAAGTTCATGAACTTGCTGGAGCGACCACACGGAGAGGCCTCAAGATTACTTGGAGAAGAAGAAGGGAATAGCTGAGCACAAACTTCCTTTCCAGCTGTCCCTACCAAGGCACCAGGCATGTCAACAAGCTCTCTGGGACCCTCCAGATCAGACCAGCTGCCAGCTTATACTTCTGAGTGACTGCAGTCCACACCACAGGAAGCAAAAGAATCACGCATCCAAGTCCTCCCTGGTTACTGATCCACAAAACCATGAGATATAAGAAAGTGGTTTTAGTTTTAAATTTGCAGATAACTTATCATACAGCAATGGACATCCAGAACAGAATTTGGAGACTATCACATACACTATGTACTGTTTACTTTCTATAGAGTCTGGGGATAGAAATTTAGGGGGCACCGATTCACAAACTCCAGTTAGAATTATTATCATCAGGTAGTATTGATTTTGAACTTCTCTTCTCTAAGTGGTGATAAACCGGTAAGTTTACTCATCTCTGAAGTGAAGAGAACTGAAATACCAAATCACTGAGTTGTCTGGACGAACCCATGGAATAAGAAAGTCTTTGTAGTCTGAGAAAGCCTAGTCCAATATCATAGTTAGTAGTAGTAGTTACAGTAACAGTATCACAGGGGAAATTAAATAGAAAATAGTCATTCTCTTCTTTTTTACAATGCTGTCTCCAAGTGTGGGTGTTGATAACATGTTCAACATAATTTGATTTGGCATCATAAGGGAGAGGCACTGCTGGACTGAGGTACAGTGGCTGCACCTAAAGTCTCTTAAGCTTTTGCTATGCTGATACTTTGTGAGGCTCAGAGTAAGGGAATAATCTTCTCTCAGTTAAATTTTATCATACACCAGAAAGGGCAAAGCTGAGGTTTCTTTTGGAGAATGAGATCAGATGGATACCTGCAGCAGATCTGAATGGCTGGTACCTGAGTAACCTTACCCTGAGGACTCTTTGCCCTACTGAAGGACTAATCGTTAATGACTGTTTGGGACTGGTAAAATGATTGTGAGGGGGAAATTATTCTCCAAGTATGAAAGAACCATGGCTTAAAAAGCCAGAGGGTAGCCTCAGTGCGATGGATTTATTTTATATGGGCTTCTCACTATGGTCTTGTAAGTCCCACCAAATGATTGGGTGAGACTATGCAAATAAGGTGCTTGTGGCCCACCAAGGGGATTGGACAGCTTGCTGATTGTGTAAATAAGGTGCATGAGACCCTTCTGGGGGTGGGGCCATGCAAATAAGGTGTATGGAACCCTAAGGAGGGGATTGGTGATTGGTCAGTTTTGCCATTCTGCTAGGCTTAAAATAAGCCATCCCAGTGGCAGAAAGGGGGGACCTCATTACCATCAAGACAGAAGAGCTGGGAGCAGAGTACATCCTTTGAACCCAGGGCCTCTGTGCTGAGAGCCTCCTAGACCCAGGAGACAGAGAGCTATAATACCAGAGACAGTGCAAGATGGCAAGAAGCAGTGACAAGCACAGTAGAGAACTGGCAGCAGCAGAACCAGAAGACCAGAGACCAGCAGGAGATGGCATGGTGGGCTTCCCAGCCCATGGGGTGAGACAGCTGAGCACCTTTGGGCAGGAGGCTTACCAGTGGAGTGGAGTGCCTCCAGGTACTTGTCAGTGGAGCTAGGCTTGCTGACCCACTGAGCTAGGGAGTTGAGTGCCTTCAGAACAAGCCTTACTGGCAGAATGGGGTGCTTCTGGGCACTTATTGGTGGAGCTAAAGAGCATTGTAACACTTGCCCAAGCAGGGCAGAGGCTGGGTTGGCCCAAGAGGCTCAAGGGTTAGAAGGCTGACAGGCTGAGGGCCAGGGAGAAGCCTGCCTATGGGCACAGCCGAGAAGCTGTTCTGATGGAAGAACTGTATCCTGAGTCATTCCTAATCCTGAATTGTAAGCTGGTACTTCCCTAATAAACCCCATAATCGTGAGTATTGTCTGTGAGTTCTGTGTGGCCAATGTAACAAATTATCGAATCCAGCAGAAGAGTATAGAGAGTGCCATGGGAGGGAAGGCTGGTGTAGGAATAGGTAAAAAGGTTGGAGAGAGGAGGTATGTCTGACCTCCGCGTCATAGGAATCAGGCTTGGACTGTTGACGCTGATGCTGATTCTCTCTCCTTCCCCTAGTGAAGTCCGACCAGAAGGTCCAACGCTGCCACCACGCCCTTTTTACACATCATAAATCATTTTCAGTAGTTAAGAGGAAATAAAGGACCAGGGAGAATAAAAACAAATTACTTTTTCTCCCTGAGCGTTTGAGCTCTAATGTGTTCCTTGCTAATGTATGATGTAATTTGTGAATTATATAATTTGTGGACAAATTTATTCTCTTCCTGTCCTGAGCTGACCCTCCTCTCTCTTGCCTTCTCTGGTTCACGTACAGTTTTATAAGTGCCTTTTCACTACAGGGTAATAAACATATATTTTGTAGGCTATATTTGAGCCTGGGACTACTTATTTAAAATCGATTGCCCTTCAGAAAGTTTGATCAAGTCTAACACAAATAATGATTAAAGAACTGGGGTGGAATAAATCTGACTGTCTAGGGAAGACAGTTCAGGCAATCAAGGAATGAACTTCGGCCCAGGAAAATAGGCAGCATATGCAATGCTAGAAAGCTGCCTTTTGAAGACATTTCTGGTTTAGCTTGTACATAGTGAGATCTGTAAAAGATTAGAAGCTGGAATTCAAGGGCTGTCAGGAGCCAGACCGACGTTGCCTCCAGGACCCAAGGCCTTTGGTTACACAGTATGAGGAGCTGTTCTCAAACAACTGAGATAGAGCACACAAATGCACATTCTTCTGTCTTGTAGAGTAAGATTCTTGTGCCAAATTCCAGTTTTGAATTTTAAGAACCCGATTGGAATTTCCCCATGTTTTTGGCCATTCTGAAAGGCTTTGTTCATTGTTGACTGCACAGGACTTGTCCTGTATAGCCTCCCCTGACAGAACACAGAGAAAACGTGTGGGCTTGAAAAAACAAAAGGCAGGCCTGTCTTTGCTCGGCTTCGCTCTGGGCACACTGCATTTGAGCAGGGAGAAAAGGCCAGCGTAGCCTGGGACATTAGCTTTCCATTTCTGAGGCTGTAAAATGGGCAGCAGCAGTGCTAGACCTCCTGGTCTAACTTTGCCAGGAAGGAGGAGAATCATAATTAGCATCAACAGCCCAAGGCTGATTGCTCTGAGGTAGAGGTCAGACAGACTTCCTCTCTCCTATCTTTTTACCAATTCTGACCCCAGCCAACCCTCCCACAGCACTCTACTCCTCTGCTGGGTTCAATAATTCGTTGCAATGACCACACAGAACTCACAGACAATACTCATGATGATGGGGTTTATTAAAGCCCTGTTGGCTCTGTGGTAAAGAGCTCGAACCACCAGCCATTCCTTGGAAGCCCTATGAGGCAGTTCTACTCTGTCCTTTAGGGTCAGAGTAGAGTGAGTCGGAATGGACTCAATGGCTTCTAGGGTACCATTAACACTTTTTTTTTTAACCAGTTTACAATTCAGGTTCAGAATACAGTTCTTCGGTTAGAACAACTTCTCAGCCGTGTCTATAGGCAGGCCACCCCCTGGCCCTCGACCCCTTGGCCCTCGGTCCCTCAGCCCCTTGGGCCTCTTGAGTCACCTGGCCTCTGCCCTTGGGCAAGTGTTATAAAGCTCTTCAGCTCCACCGATAAGTGCTCAGAGGTACCCCACTCCACTAGTAAGCCTCAACCCAAAGACGCTCAGCTCTCTAGCTCTGTGGGTCAATGAGCCTAGCTCTGCCAAGAAGTGCCACTTTACCTCACCAGCAAGCTTCCTGCCTGAAGGCACTCAGCTTTTCACTTAAAGTTATTGTTCTGTGGGCCAGGAAATCCACCGTGCCATCTCCTGCAGGTGTCCTCGTTCTGCTGCTGCCAGTTCCCTGTCACACTTGCCGCCTCTTCTCACCATCTTGTGCCATCTCTGGTGTTACAGCTGTCCGTCTCCTGGGTCTAGGAGGTTCTCATACAGGGACCTCGAGTCCAAAAGACGTGCTCCACTCCCATCTTTTCTTTTTGGTGGTGTTGAGGACCCCCTTTTCCACCTCTGGGATGGCCTATTTTAAGCCTAGTGGAACGGCAAAACAGAGCAATCCTTTCTTAGGGTTTTCATACACCTTATTTGCATGGCCCCACACCCACAAGGGTGCCATGCACCTTATTTGCATTATTAGCAAGCTGTCCAATCCCCTAGGTGGGCCACAAGCACCTTATTTGGGTAGTCTCACCCAATCATTTGGCGGGAGTTGCAAGACCATGGTGAGAAAGTCTATATAAAAGCCATCCATCATGACTCAGAGGCCTTCACCTTTTCGTTTGTAGGACTTGCTATAAATACGACTCTGTAAACAACTTGGCTCTCCCAAGATCAAGGCTCCGTCTTTCAGAGACAGGACCCATTGTTTTGGAAGGAACTGTATGCTCCCTAGGGCCAGATTACTTTTATTATTATTTTAATTTTTATTGTGCTTTAATTAAAAGTTTACAAACCAAGGCAGTCTCTCATACAAAAAGTTATATACACCTTGCTATATACTCCTAGTTGCTCTCCCTCTAATGAGACAGCACACTCCTTCCCTCCACTGTCTATTTTCGTGTCCATTTGGCCAGCTTCTGACTGGGGCCAGATTACTGAAGCCAAAGACTTGAGCTCGGATCCCGCCCTTTCTCCTCTGGAGAAGGGGAAATTACTGGTACTGTGTTCCTTGGGGAAACTCTGATGGCATAGTGGTTAAGAGCTATGGCTGCAAACCCAAAGGTCAGCAGTTTGAATCCACCAGCTGCTCCTTGGAAACCCTATGGGGCAGTTCTACTCTGTCCTTTAGGGTCACCATAAGTCAGAATCAATTTGACAGAAACAGGTTTTTTTGGTTTGGTGTTCCCTGGCCATGACCTATTTTTTTCAGGCTGAGAAAGGAGTGGCAGAGTTTCTTTCTCACAACAAAGGTGAAATTTCTCAAGACACTGACATCCAAAGAGAGTGCTAAGCCCCAGAATCATGGTAGTTTGGTGGCTAGAACCCAGGAAGCAACAATGGCATACCCTAGTGGAACACAGGTTAGCCTATAAACCAGCACTGAAGAGATGAGGGTGGAAGCCGTGGGGTCTAGAACTCAGATGAGGGGCCCAACAGCAGCCTTGGAAGGCAGGACAGCACAGAAGCCAAAAGGAAGGCATTTGGGACAGGCAGGCCTGGCTTTACCACTGGTGTGTGCCTTTGGCAAGTCCCTTAACCTCTAAAAGCTAGAGTTTCCTTACTGGGAGAATGGAAATATCTAGTTCTTGTGGTTGTTTGAGGATTAGATCAGGGAATGCCTGTTGCACGTCATGTCACTAGCATAAGGAGAGAAAGGGAAGGAAGAAGCTGCTGCAACAGAAGAAATGAATCAAGGAGTTAAGGTCAGTCTGGGGTTGGAGTCATTCATATGGCTTCATTCTCAGCTTAGGGTGCGGAAAGGGTAGTTCTGCATAAATACTTCAGGCCTCAATCAGGATTGCTCTGGGATCCAAGGAGGGAGTGGTGGGTAAGATCCTGAGCCTTGGGAGTACCATTAACCCTCCTCAGCCATGCAGATAAGGAAGCCAGGGGCTTGGAACAAGGTCAAGGTTGAGTTGACACCCATTCTAGGCCTTGCATACTCTTGGTTCTTAACAAATACATGTTGAATAAATCCAGTAATTCTGGATTCCAAGTTATTCTCCTTTCCCAATGTTTGTGACCCCATGTGGCAAGATTTCTCCAATTCAGACCAATCAAATTTTATTAAAGTAGGGCTTTAAATGAATATTTAGAAAGGGGAATAAGTGAAGGGCCTTGATGTCCTATTTCTTTTTGCATTTGTTATTCCAAGTCACCAGTCCCCAAAATTAACTCGCTTTTTAGCTTTGAACCAAAAATTTCACTTGACAGACAGATGATGTGCAAATGGTGACCTTTCTGGATTTGCAGAATTCTTTGGATACATTATTTATTAGCTCACAGGTGCTACATAGAGCTATAAGATGGATACCAAGAAGGTCAAAGAAAGAAATGCTAACAAAAATATTAAGGGAAATTTCTGTTCATGAGTGTGGGATCCCTGAAGCCATTCTTTCCATTAACCACATATCACATCTAATATATATGTATAGGTGTGTGTGCCTGCATGTGTGTGTGTTTGTATGTATGTGTGAACTTCATAGGATTTCAAAACATGTGAATCCTTTGTTTCAGCCTCAGATTCAGCAATAGCCCTGAATGCTAGGGTGAATAAGTAAACAAGTCAGCCTTACTTTGCTTTATTGATTTTAAGAAGTCTCGTTTACTCAGGAAGAGAGCAAATACATGGTAAATCTCATCTTTGTGTATGCCTTTAACTTTTCCAAATGCTTTACATCGACTTACTCATAAGATCATCAAGGCAACCTTGTGAAGTAGCAGGAGGTAGGAATGACACCACGACTGACAGTTACGGAAATGAAGTCACAGAGTTGTCTAGGGCCTTGAGAGATGTCACAAACTGATAGCACAGGGAAGGTTGGGGCCCAGATCTCCTGTTTCCCCCATCCCTTACTAACGAAAATTGAAAAAATAATGATCTTTGCTTTCATTATCAAAGTAATATGTACTCATGAAAAAGAAAATAGAGAAAAGTAGACAAAAATGGTGCCCTAGTTGCACAGTGGTTAAGAGCTCAGCTGCTAACCAAGAGGTTGGCAGCTGGAATCCACCAGCTGCTCCTTGGAACCCCTATGGGGCAGTTCTACTCTGTCCTATAGGGTCGCTATGAGTCAGAATTGACTCGACAGCAATGGTTATGGGTTAGACAAAAGTCACCCTTTGTCCCACCACCCAAACACAACTATTTTTAACATCAATATTGTGTGTTCCCTTCCCTTGAATCCAGGCATGAGCCTATGATTCCTCTGCCACTGGAGCACCATGGAGATGATCCTGTGTGACCTCCAAGGCTAGGCCATAACACGGTTATAGCGTCCACTTGGCACTTACATCTATTTCTCTTTCCCTCTCTCCTCTCTCTTGGAACCCAGCCGCTACGCAGTGAGGAAGCCCAAACTAGCCCAAGTGGGGAGACCACATGCACAGCCACCTAGAGAGGAACTAAGGCTCTCAGCAACAGTAACCTCCAGACATGTGAATGAAGATCCTAGCCCCTAGCCTTTGAGGTTTTCTCTGAGGCCCAAGATAAGATGCAACATAGGTGAGCCGTACTCACTCTGCCCTGATTGGATTCCTGATCCACAGAATACAGGAGCATAATAATTGATTGTTCTATGCCACTAAGTTGAGGGGTACTTGTTATATAGCCATAGTAACTGGAACAAATGCACCCAATGATATCAAAATGAGGAAAGACACATAACCAAGAAAATCTGAGATCATTCTAATACATCAGTAGCCCCTGGTTACCACTGTTCTACCAGGTGTTAAAAGTATTTACCACTGGGGATGGCAAAAGGGAACTGGAGACTTTTTCCTCTTACTCTTTGTGTGATTTGGATATTTAATCTTGAACATGCACTACTTCTGGCTGGGTTAACGATATTGGACATGACAACTAGTACTCGCTCTTGGGAGTGTGTCGAAAGATCATACACCTTAAAATCTGACATGCTAACCCTCATAAAAGCCCAAATGTCTACATATCTTGTTCCTACAAATCTTCATCATTCTCCACACAGTGAGATACTGGAAGAGGGGGGATAAAGGGTGGATTTTATGGTACCAGTTTGGGGGCCTCCATGTTGTCCCTGGGCAGCCTTGGCTAGAATGCCCTTGGGCTTGGGGGAGTGATAGTGAAGTGGGGAATTAGTTAAATAAAGGCATGTGGAAGGTAAGCTTGGGCAGGCAGGTGTTTATCTTAGTTCTTAGATTACCGGGTTCATAACACAAGAGTCAGCAGTTCAAATCCACCAGCTGATCCTTGGAAGCCCTTTGGGGCAGTTCTGCTCTGACCTATAAGGTCGCTATGAGTTAGAATTGACTTGACAGCAATGGGTTTGGTTTTAGGAGTAAAAGCCTTGATTTCCTTGAAGGAATTATTGGTAGAATTACGGGTGTCAAAGGCAATTCTGGTGAGAGCTCAGAAGGAAGTGAGGAGAGCTATAGAGAAAGTCCCTATTGTCTTAGAGAACACACATGGCATGAGCAACAGAATGTTGCTAGAAATGTGGGCGTTAAATGTCCTTCTGGTCTGGCTTTAAAAGAAAATGATGAACATGTGACCGGACAATAGAGGAAGGGCAATGTTTTTTATCCAGTGGCAAATAACTTGTCTGATTGTGTTTAAACGTTTGGTGGAAGATGCCCATTAAAACCCATTGCTGTCCAGTTGATTCCAACTCATAGCAACCCTATAGCAACGAACTTGGATATCTAGCTGAGGAGATTTCTAAGCAAGATCTTAAAGGGGCTGCGTGGTTTCTCCTTGTCGCTTATAGTAATATGCAAGAGGAAAGAGATGGACTTAAAAATGAACTGAGCAAAATGAAAACAAAACTTAAAGATTTAGAAAATTCTGACGTACACACTAAGGGCACGCGTCCTAAAACGTTCACAAAGGCCATGGTTACATCTACATAATCTTTTGTTAAAGAAATTAAGCCTGCGATGGATGGATCTAACCAACTATCACAGCAAAAAAAGAAAAAAGAAAAAAACCATCAGCTTAGACTGAAAAGGACAGAGAAAGAATGAAAGGAAAGAATGCTGCCTGCCTTTTGGAATTCTACAGGCAGGAAACCGTCCAAAGGAGCTACATTTGTTGTCCTTCAAGAAAAGAAAGGACCATACCTGGAGCATCTTGGAGATCAGCAGAACTGTTGGAAGGAGCAGGGAAAGCAGGGCTGCCTCTGTTTCAAAGGGTGGAACCATGGCCTGTTGGGTTTCATAGAGTGAGGCCACGGACTTCTAGGTATCAAAGAGACAGATCTTCACCAACTCGGTTCTGGAGTGTAGTGCTGCCGATCATGAGTGCCAGAGGGATGGGGCCACTGCCCAAAGCTGAAGGGGTGGACTGCCATGCCCAAGGGGCAGAAGAGTGAGGACTGCTGGGGCTGAGGGGGTAGGGTTGCCACTCAGATGGACTAGGAGAATGGGGTCACCCAAAGCCGAGGGAATACAGTTGCCATCCCAGTGGGCCTGGAAAGCAAAGCTGAAGCCCAGAATACAGTTGCCATCCCAGTGGGCCTGGAAAGCACAGCTGAAGCCCAGGGTCAAGGGATTCCACCCAGAATCCAGAGGGCATAGCCAACATTCAGAGTCTAGAGGGCAGGGCCATTGTCCAGACAGTCTCAAAGAATAGAGGATTATTTTCAAGCCTTGAGAGCTAATGTGATTTTATCCACTGGGTTTTGAACTTGCTTGGTACCTGTTATCTTTCTTTCCCTCCAATTTCTCCTATTTGCAAGGGAAATGTCTACCTTGTGTCTGTTCTACCATTGTACTTTGGAAGCAGATAACTTGTATTCTAGATTTCACAGGTTCACAGATGAAGAGGAATTTTGCTCCAGGATGGACTATGCCTGAAATCTCACTTATATTTGATTTAGATGATTCAGAAGGCAAAATTTTAGAGCTGGAGTTGATTTAAGACTTTTGGGATGATGTAATGGGGTGAATGTGTTTTGCATGTGGCAAGGACATGAATTTTGGAGGGCCAAAGGGTGGAATGTTATAGATTGAATTGTGTCCCCCCAAAATATGTATTGTAAATCTTAACCTCTATGTCTGTGGTTATATTCCCATTTGAGAATGGGTTATCTTTGCTTTATTAATGAGCCATGATTAGTGTAGGGTGTGTCTTGAGTCAATCACCTTTGAGATATAAAAAGAGATTAAACAAGCAAGCCAGGAAGCAGAGGTACAGAAGAGAAATGCCAAGCCACAGGAAGATTGCCCAGGAGCAGAAGCTCAAAGAGACAAGGACATTTCTCCAGAGCTGGCAGAAAGAGAAACTTTCCTCTGGAACTAGCACCCTGAATTTGGACTTCTAGCCTCCTAAACTGTGAGAAAATAAATTTCTGTTTGTTAAAGCCACCCACTTGTGATATTTCTGTTATGGCAGCACTAGATAGTGAAGACAGCCACCAAACTAGCTTTGTGACACTGGCCCTAGTTCTCTCATCCATAAAACAGGGATAACATGGATACCTTCCTCAAAGGTTTGTTGTGAAAGTTAAATGAATTACTGTATTTTTACACAAATAACATGCATCTTCTACATTTGTTTGATAACCATGCCCGCCCCCATGAGGCATTTTCATAAGTATAGCTATGTCAATTTTTTTTACATGTTGCTGTAAAAATAAAATTTAGCATAGTGCACTTACACAAATACCGGGACGGGGGGGGGGAATGCAGTTGGCAAACAAACATAGAAGGCACACGTTATTTGTGCAAAAATACAGTTTAATGCACTTAGATTAGTATCCGACACATACTAGTGCTCAACATGGGTTAGCCATTACTATTATTCACATCTTCATTGTTGTTAAGAATATTTTTCCATAGCCTGTGAGACAGATATGGTTAACTGTGCTGGCAGAACAAAAAAGCTGTTAAAAGATTACCACCTAGAAGTTGGGTAAACAGGAGCCACACCCTGTCAACATGAGACAAGGTAGAAACAACCTGTGAATTACTATATCCTTCTTAGTGTTTTTCTAGCCCCTCCCTCTTTTACAGGCTCCCACATGCACAGAACAAAGTGTGACCACTGTTTAACCTTCCTTAGCCCTCCGAAGATGGTGATGCAGTGTCAAAGATTAGTGGGTTTGCACTATATCCCATAATAAGTAATGCCAAGCGCTGCCAAGAGGGCTCCATCTTGAATATCAGTAGGTTCCATCTTGGATTCCAGATGAGCGTGCAACCTAATTAACATGCACCACCATTCTGAGACGTACCCGCCCCTTGAAAGAAGCCCACTAAATATTCATTACTTTATTGTCTCCACAGAACCCATGTAGGCCCTAGCCTTGCTTCCCTTTTCGAGTCAGCCTTCTGGAGAGGTTTAGTCCTCTGCTGACTCCTTTTGCTTGACTCAAGCGAAATAAAGCTTGCTGAAATAAAGTTTATCTTCCACCTATATTCTTACTTGGGAAAAGACAAGGGCCCTTTGTGTCAGACTGGCAATTAGTAACACCTGGGAGAGGTCAGGAACTAAAGTTGGAAGAAACCTAGAATTAGGGAGGAGGATTGTCGGACCAGAGGGTGTCACATTGGGGCACAGGGCCACTGTGGGAAAGGCTTCCCTATATTACAGCTTTATCTTAGGCTGATCCTATTCATGTGTTTAGGGCTACTGTGACCTGTAAGTGTAGCTGACCCCTTGGTGCCTCTGCTGAGTGTCACAAATCTCATTTCCCAGTCTCATGTTAAGTAAGAGAACCAAACATGGCTAAGATTTTTGATACAAGAAAAAAGTAAGAGATATGGCATAGTCCTGACAGTTTAGGATTCCTGAGCTTGTGAGAAGAAAATGAATTTACCTGACTTTTGTCAGCAATGACTCCCTTCAGCTCTAATCTCTAGAATTCTGTGAGTCCGTCCCTAAACAAGCATCTAGTTCCTCCTGTTCATCTTCACCATGATTGTTGATATAAAGGGTGTACCTGTGCGCACTCAGAAAATGTTATCAAATGAAGGGGTCTGTGCCTGGGACCTATCTCCACCCACTTGGCAATAGCAACAGAGGTGCAGAATCTCCTATTTGTTGTTCTCAACTTGATGGCCCTCAAGGGACAGCCAGCCTGTGTCTTCAGAGAGGTTGTTGTTAGCTGCTGTGGATTCAGCTCTGACTCATGGTGACACCATGTACCACAGAATGAAATGTTGCCAAGTCCTGTGCCATTTTCATGATCGAGTCCACTGTGGTGGCTACTGTGTATTTTATTCTGAGGGCCTTCCAACCTAGAGGGCTCCTCTTCCAGCAACTATATAGGACAATATTCTGTTGTGATCCATAGGGTTTTTATTTCTGAGGGGTAAATAATCGGCAATTGTGAGTTGACTTGTCTGATAGTGATCTGATTATGTGAGTTGACTTGAAGCACTTACTGATGACAATCAAAGACTACAGCCTTCAGTATGGATTATACCTTACCATAAATGAAACAATAATCCTCACAACTGTACCAACAAGCAACGTCATGATAAACGGAGAAAAGATTGAATTTGTCAAGGATTTCATTTTACTTGAATCCACAATTAATGCCCATAGAAGCAGCAGTCAAAAAATCAAACAATCTGTTGTAGAGGGCAAATCTGCTGCAAAAGGCCTCTTTAAAATGTTAAAAAGCAAAGATGTTACCTTGGGGACTAAAGTACACCTGACCTAAGCCATGACATTTTCAATTGCCTCACATGCCCATGAAAGCTGGACAATGAATAAGGAAGACCAAAGAAGAATTGATGCCTTTGAATTATGGTGTTGGCAAAGAATACTGAATATACCATGGACTGTCTGAAGAATGGACAAATTTGTCTTGGAAAAGTACAGCCAGATTGCTTCTTAGAAGAGAGGATGGTGAACTTCGACGTCTCACATACTTTGGACATGTTATCAGGAGGGACCAGTCCCTGAAGAAGGACATCATGCTTGGTAAAGTAGAGGGCCAGCAAAAAAGAGGAAAACCTTCAATGAGATGGATTGCCGCAGTGGCTAAAACAATGGGCTCAAACACAACAATGATTGTGAGGATGGCTCAGGACCCAGCAATGTTTTATTCTGTTGTACATAGGTACAGCACCTAAAACAACAACAATATTGTGAGTTCAGCATGGTTAGTGACTCAATAATTTTCTTTTAAGTAACAGTTAGGATGTTTTTGGCTGCAAACAAGAGAAAAACCTAACTAAAAGTAGCTTGAACAAAAATCACCTCACCTAGCCGGAAGCAGGGGGAGAGGATTTCTGAGTCAAAAACTCACAAGGTCACAAAGGTCCAGGAGCTTTTTCATCTCCCAGTTCTCAGCATGATGGCCTCTGTCCTCAGATGTCCTCTCTTGGTCACACAATCTTAGACAACTGCTTGGAAAGCAGAAAAAGAGGGGGTCCTTATCTTGGTTCTTTGTTAAGAACAAAGAAAACTCTCAGAGTCTACTTTCTGTCCTCTAGATTTGATCTAATATCTCATTGGCCACAGTTGTGTCACATGACCATACTTAATCCAATCATGAGCAAGGGGAGTAGAATGACCATGACTGTCTCAGGCTAATCAATATTCACCTGAAGACTAGTCCAAATGAGTGGGTCTGGGAGAACAGGAAGGACGTTGGTGGCACAGTGGAAACGCTGGCAATTCAAACCTACCAGCCAATCCGTGGAAGAAAGATATGGCAGTCTGCTTCTGTGAAGATTACAGCCTTGGAACCCTGTGGGGCAGCTCCACTCTGTCCTATAGGGTTGCTATGAGTTGACATCAACTCTATGGCAACGGGTTTGGTTTTGGTTTGGGGAAAAATAGAGGACTGGTATGTTTCAATTAAGTAATTGATGATTTCCCTTTCTTATTCCAAAAAGGTACCTTCAGTGATACATGTAACTTGACAAGAGGACATACAATAGAATTAAGTGATGAGGATGAAGTAAAGAAAAAAACAAGAATACATAAAATCAAGCCTGATACAAGGTCAAGCACCAAAAATGCACGCCATGGCATCCTCTAAGCTTGCTAAGGGTGGCCACAAGCTGGGTCTAGTAAAAAGCAGGGAGGGGAACGCAGACCAGTTTCTCCAGAGGTTGCACACTGGTGGCTTGTGGGCCAAATGTAACCCACAGATATGTTTGTTTGGGCCTTTGCAGTAGGGTTTGTTTGTTTTTCAGCTGACTGATTGCCAACCTTAAAAAATTGGGATACATTGTACTTTTTAAAATCTGTAATTCTAGCTTCGCTCTTAAAAAAAAAAATAGCAGCTCTACCAACACTGAGCCTGCTTCCCAGCCAGCAACAATCAGCCCGAGCTGAGAGTAGTTGCCTCCTCACAACGGTGCATGTCTTCTCAGTTCTCTGTGTGGCCTCCCACCCCACCGTCCTCGTCTGTTACTTGCATTGCCGCATGGCCCTTCTGGTATGTGACCCTGGAGTTAGAGAGTTTACAGGTTCCCTGGTGGTGCTGTGGTTAAAGTGTTCAGCTGCTAACTGAAAGGTCAGTGGTATGAACCCACAAGCAGCTCCACAGGAGAAAGATGTGGCGGTCTGCTTTGGAAAAGATTACAGCCTTAGAAACCTTGTGGGGCATTCCGTCCTACAGGGGGGTTATGAGTCGGAATCGATGGCAGTGGGTTTGGTTTGGATAAAAGCAAGGGGCATCAGCTAACAACAACATAATGGAAAGTCAATTGAGACTCTCTAAAATTGGTTAACTCAAGCAATGGAAGTTAAATGTGTTATTTAGAGTTGTAAAGGTAACCAAAAGTAGGACTAAAAATTATCACATAACTTGTGGAGGAAAAGAAAGTATGCAAATTCCTCTTCTCTTGTAGGGAGAAGTCAGCTTTATACCATCTAAAGTTGATAAGCAAGAGGTAGAGGCAAATAAAGAGAAATGAAATTCTGACACATGCTACAACATAGATGACCCTGGGAAACAGCATGTTGAGTAAAATAATTCAGCCGCAAAAGGACAAATATATTGTGATTCCACTTATGTGAAATATCTAGACTAGGCAAGTATATACAGACCTAAGTTTATTAGTGGTTACCAGGGACAGGCAGGAGGGAGGGGGAAAGAGGAACTCTTTGCTTAGGGACATTGAGCTTCTGTTAAGGGTGATAGGAAAATCTGGAAACATAATTTTGACGGGGACACAATGTTAGGAACACGTGGTTGTACATGTGAAGAATGTTGAGATGGTATTTTCTTATACATATATTTACCATAATAAAACCAAGGTTTTATTTTGGGGTAGAATTCTCACCTTCCATGTGGGAGACTGCAGGAGAAAGATGTGGCAGTCTGCTTCTGTAAAGATGACAGCCTTGGAAACCCTATGGGGCAGTTCTACTCTGTCCTATAGGGTCACTGTGAATCGAAATAGACTCAACGGCAGTGAGTCTGGTTGATATGTGGGAGCTCTGGATTTGATCCCTGGTCAATGCAGCTCATGTGTAGCCACCGCCCATCTGTCAGTAGGGGGCTTGTGTGTTACTGTGATGCCAAACAGGTTTCAACAGTGCTTCCAGGCTATGAAGGACTAGGATGAAAGGCTGGTGATCTACTTCCAAAAATCAGACAATGAAAACCCTATGGATAACACGGGTCTGATCCTGTTTGTGGAAATGACACAGGATTGGGCAGCATCTTGTTCCATTGTGCGTGAGGTGCGTGGGCTGACTTGATGGCAGCTAATAACAATGGGATAAAGGCCAGCCAGCTCCTCAGGAGAACCGAAGCGTTCTGATCCTAAGCCTAGACCTCACAGAGCAACTGCTGCAGGATCTAACGAACACCTTCAGCCTCATCCTCACTGTCGACCCCTTGAGGAGTTTCATCGCTGTTTATTAAGGCTTTCTACACAAACCAGAGGGCAGGAACGAAGGACAAAGAGGACTAAACACTTTTCTGCCACTTAAGGGATAACTTGCCGAGAGACAGCTTCCGTATTTCCCACATGAGTAAGACTCTGTCCCAACAGTAGTGAAAATAAAGAGAACAGGAAGAAAATTCAGACTAGATCTGGGGAATGATTCCCACTCTGAGAAGACTTTTACAATCTGCTGTTACTTTGAGCCTCTGATTCTTTTTTTTTTTTTTAGCCCAACTGTTAAAAAGGCCTTGGATTTCAAGAGATGCTTTCTCCCTTCTGATTCAGCCCTTCTTGGCAGCCATATGTCTTCCGGTCCAGAAATGTTCACTGGCTGTAGCAAGGGATTAAGAAATTCTGAGGAGGATTTCCAGTCACATTACTTGAAATGTGAAATCCTTTCTCCAGAATCAGGTACAGAGGTCCCCGAGCAGATGCACACACAGATGGTGTTTATCTGATTTCCTGTCCGTCTCCACCCGCACACTGCTGGCTCTCAGGAAAGGTTAGATAATGACAGCAACTCAGGAAGCCAGGAATGTGAATTGTGTGACACACAGCCCAGATCCACCCCATGTAAGGTTATCGTTCAACCTACCACAGCAAGTCTGGAAATAAGATACCATTTGCTCAAAAAGGGACTTCGCCATACATTTGTGTTCATGAAATAACTAATATCCACCCAGTTTACTCTAGGGAGCCCCCGGGTGGTACAAACTGTCAATGCGGTTGGCTGCTAATCAAAAATTTGGAGGCTCAAGCCTACCCAGAGGTGCCTCAGAAGAAAGGCCTGGCTGTCCACTTCCCCCCGAAATCAGCCATTACAAACCTAGGGAACCCAGTTCTACTCTGACACATGTGGGGTCACCATAAGTCAGAGTCGACTCGACGACAGCTGGTTTTTCATTTGCTGGAGAGAGAGAGAGAGAGAGACAGATGGAAAAAGAGAGTACCCAAACTTAGTTTTGACCCCCCCTCCAACATGCATACCAGCACCGCATTCCCACTTACCCATCAATCCGCATCTGACTGGCCCCCATCACAACGGTGAAAGGCCAGCAGTGGAGCCAAAGCCAGAAGCCTATTTACTGAGATGTTAGCTAAAGCAATTGGAAATCCATTATCATGTTACATGCGTCATTGAGCTCTTAACTGCAGACAAGTGAGCACAGGAGCCATCCCCAACGTGTGGCAAGTGGGGCCAGCTGCTGTACACCCAGACCTTAGGGACGGGCGAGGGAGGGCAGGGGCTGAACTGCTGCTGGGGTCCAGCAGTTCAAGGAGAGGAAGGGGCAGAGGAGCTTAAAAAGAAAAGAAAGGAGCTGAGGCTCCAGGCCCTAGGGCTGATCATGAGGAAGCTCCGCCCTCTCCACTCACCAAACTTGGCCTGTGCAGGGTCCTTTGGGGAATGCTTTTAAGGATCATTAAGCCAAGATTTCTCCAGGGAAGAGGACTAAAGTGCAGGATGTGGGCAAGTAGCAGAGTGGAGGAGAGCTAAGGCTCTTGGAGGAGACAGCCTGGTTTTGAAACCTGGCTCCAACCTGTGTGATCTTGGGCACACTTTGCCTCACTTTTCCTACCTACGAAATGGGTATAATATAATATAGTCCATCATAGGACTAGCTGAAGATTGCTTGAGGACAAAATGAGAGAGTGTGAATAAAGCTAGGCACGGTGCCCGACACAGAGGGAGTGCTCAAGACGTATTCATTTATTCCTATCCTTAGCCCAGACTCTTTATCCCTGAAACGGACTCAAATATGAACAAAAAAATCACTGAAATTGATGTGTGAAATAGCTTATCCCTGACTACAGTCAGTAAATGAGATAAGTCAAATGAGAGAATATTCCTGACATACCTTAATAAGGTATAGAACGCTACACAAATTTCAGAGTCCACTGAAGTAATTTCAAAGAGGCATGGTATTGTTCGGCAAGGGGGAAAATCAAGTTTGAAAGTATTTGTTTCATTCCTACTATGTACCAGTGTGTGGGGTGGGGGAGGATATAATAATAGTTAATTAGTACATTTTGCATGCCAAGTACTGTCTACAAATTATTTTTATTCCTTTCAGTCCTTTAGTTTTAAGAGTGAGGAAAGTGAGACACAGAGAGGTTAAGCAACTTAAGGCCAAGGTTGGTTAATCAACAAATGGCTGTGCTGGGATTTGTACTCAGATTGTCTGATGACAGTCATGGTGAAGATAGCAGCATTTATTGTTTCCTACATGCTATATATTGCTTTATTTAATCCTCACGCCAACCTTATGAGGCAGGTACTATTATCATGCCCATTTTACAGATGGGCTAAGATTAAGTAACCAGCCCAAAATCTCATGGTCACATAGAGGAAGAGTCAGTCATCAATCCCAGGTCAGGGTTACCTGAAGCGCTTACCTCATCACGGTCATCACAGTGCCTTCTCTGTCTCAACAGCAGCAAGAGAGCCATGGCCGGTCTCAACACTGTACTTGTGGACAGCCTGGCTCGGGCCATTACGCAGAAGAGGTTTTGATTTCTTTCTCTGTGCGGTACAAATGGTGATTAGCGAGCATTCTCCCCTAGGAACGTTCTCCAAAGGACCTTGCTCTCAACCTCTCTTGGCGACCTAATAAAATCAAGGTCATGAGAAACGTTGTCACTAAGGACACGAGGCTAAAAGAAGAACAAGAGGCATTAAATTAGCTTGGGTTTTGGAGAGTTTTACCAAGAGAACACTCGAGTGGTTTTGTCTGAACTAATTACAAAACCTCCAAGCATCCTGAATGGTACAAATCTTATAATTAGTGCAGGTAAGTCTATGATTTTAAGTGCTGCCAGTGGGATTCTTCTGTGGATGGCAGCTGCCTTAAACGAAACTGCACTTCCCCGATTGCACAACTTTCTTCCAGCGAAACAGGTGACATGCAACTGTAAAAAGTCAGGGTTTTCCTCCAACCCTCTTCTTATCAACTCTCAACAATTTATTTATTTAATAATATTTTATTCTTTTTTGTGAAAGTTTGCACAGGAAATTTAGGCTCCCTTTTGACAATTTCTATACAAATTTTTCCGTGACATTAGTTACAGTTTTCACAGTGTGTCAACAGTCTCTTTAACTGAGTTTTGGTTATTCTGTTTTTAGTGCTCTAGTTTCCCTGCCCCCTTATCTTCTCATCTTTGTTTTAGCGTAAATGTTGACCTCTTGGTCTCATATAGATGGTTTTTTAGTACCATACTTAAGAGTAATAAATTTTATTTTGTGAGCCACCTGTTATTTCGATAAAAGGTGATCTCAGGGGATAGTTTTATTTAAAGAGTATCTCAAGGCAATAGTCTCAGGGAGTCCTCTGGTCTCAAATGATTCAGAAAGTCTGGAGTTTTTAAGAATTTGAGTTCTGTTCCATGTTTTTCTCCCTTCTGTTAGGGTCCATCTATTGTGGCCCTGATCAGAACAGTTGGTAGTGGTAGTTGGGCACCATCTAGTTCTTCTGGTCTCAGGGTAGAAGGGATTGTGGCTCATGTAGGCCATTAGCTCTGTAGATTAGTTTCTTATTTGAGACTTTGGTCAACCTTTGATTTTTCTGAATCGAAACACATTTTAATTTTGTTATAAAGAGTAGGCCAAAGAGGTATGTGATTGTCCTTTAAATACACGCTGTCCAATATGGTAGTCACTAATCACATGTGGCTATGTAAGTTAAAGCTAATTAAAAGAAATAATACAGTTTGTCAGTCACACTAGCCACATTTTAAGTGCTTAATAGTCACGTGTGTCTAGTGACTATTGATATGGGCAGCACAGATATAGAAATTTCCATCATCACAGAAAGTTCTAATGGACAGCGCTGATCTAGAAGCTCCACTTTGAGGAATCTGAAAGTCCTAAGGCTTTTCCTATGGGAGTTGTTTTAGTTTGGGTTTTCCCAGAGGCAGATTTTGAGGCAAAGATGCAAGAGTAAGTGGTTTATTAGAGAAGTACAAGGAGCACCTGTAGGGCAGTAGGGACTTGATACAGGGGAGGGAGGTAACAAAGAAGAGTACATTATTAAGCCCTGGTGGCATAATGGTTAAGCTCTCAACTTCTAACTGAAATGCTGGTGGTTCAAACCTACCCAGTGGCTCTGTGGGAGAAAGACCTGGCAATCTGCTCCTGTAAAGATTACAGCCTAGAAAACCCTATGGGGCGGTTCTAGCCCATCATATAGGGTTGCTATGAGTCGAAATCAACAGAATGGTATACAACAACAGTTAAGCCAGCTACTACAGTGAGTGACTGGAGCTTAAACCTATAGAGAAACTGAGAAATGGTATAAAATACACATCTCAGAACCACCCTACCCAAGAAGTGGGGGAGCTGGAGTAATTTGTACACCACTTCTGAAGACTGCTTTCAGGAACTATGAATTTCCTAGCACTTCTGGTCTGCCTGCAGGTGGGCAGAAATTTCAGGAGTTTGAGCTGGGGATCAGAGGGGAGGAGAGAGAGGGAAAGCTCTGAGGCTCAGAGGCAGAGACTAGCAGTGAAAGTTGGCCAGAACACACCGAAGGTCTGAGACATATGGACAATGCACAACATCTGCTACAGAGAAGCTTAAGGACAACATTCCTTCCAGAGTTTAGTCTAGAACATGGTGTTCAAGACCTTGATTTTTTGTCACCCTGTGAAGAGCAATCCAGCCCCGGGGGCAGGAAAAACTGAGGGAACGTCAAGGGAAGGAGAGAGAGCAGAGAGGAAAAATTCAAGGGTACCACTATTATAAGATCTTGAGTAATAGTAAACCTGAGAAGAACACATACTTTTGTGGTTACAAGGGGGGGAGGGAGGGAGGGTGGGAGAGGGTTTTTTATTGATTAATCAGTAGACAAGAACTGCTTTAGGTGAAGGGAAAGACAACACTCAATACATGGAAGGTCAGCTCAGTTGGACTGGACCAAAAGCAAAGAAGTTTCCGGGATAAAATGAATGCTTCAGAGGTCAGCGGAGCAAGCGCGGCGGTCTGGGGAACATGGTTTGCGGGGACTTCTAAGTCAACTGGCAAAATAATTCTAGTATGAAATCATTCTGCATCCCACTTTGAAATGTGGCGTCTGGGGTCTTAAATGCTAACAAGCGGCCATCTAAGATGCAGCAATTGGTCTCAACCCACCTGGAGCAAAGGAGAATGAAGAACACCAAGGCCACACGACAACTAAGAGCCCAAGAGACAGAAAGGGCCACATGAACCAGAGACCTACATCATCCTGAGACCAGAAGAACTAGTTGGTGCCCGGCCACAATCGATGACTGCCCTGACAGGGAGCACAGCAGAGGACCCCTGAGGGAGCAGGAGATCAGTGGGATACAGACCCCAAATTCTCATAAAAAGACCAAACTTAATGGTCTGACTGAGACTGGAGGAATCCCGGCGGCCATGCTCCCCAGACCTTCAGTTGACACAGGACAGGAACCATCCCCGAAGACAACTCATCAGAAATGAAAGGGACTGGTCAGCGGGTGGGAGAGAGACGCTGATGAAGAGTGAGCTAATTATATCAGGTGGACACTTGAGATTGTGTTGGCAACTCTTGTCTGGAGGGGGGATGGGAGGATAGAGAGAGAGGGAAGCCGGCAAAATTGTCAAGAAAGGAGAGACTGAAAGGGCTGACTCAAGAGGGGGAGAGCAAGTGGGAGTAGGGAGTGAGATGTATGTAAACTTATATGTGACAGTCTGATTGGATTTGTAAACGTTCACTTGAAGCTTAATAAAAGTTATTAAAAAAAAAAAATTCAAGGGTACCTAACAGGGGTGATTCTCCATGTTCTGAAAAATCAGCTGATAGGAAAAGGAATGAAATGTTGTGTACCATTCTCAGGGCACTGGATTTTAGATGCTGAGGGACATACTACAGAGGTTACCAGCTTGATCATAAGGTGGCCTGGGCATCCTTCTCAAGTGCCAATGCATCTCCTGAGTATAAGTACTCAAGCTCTTCCCCTCATCACAGAAAGCAGGGGGTCTGGAAGTCAGGGCATTTCCCAAGGCTCCTACCTCCTCCCATTATGTATCCAGAGAGCCTGTCTAGTTTAGCAGAGGGGCATGAAGATTAAGAGCTTGGATTCTGAGCCAGTTGCCTGGAATTGAGTCCCAGTTCTGTCACTTATTAGCTGTGTGACTTTCGCTAAGTTACTAAACTTCTTTGTGCCTCAGTTTCTTTAACCATAAAGTGGGGATAATAATTACACATAATTTGTAGGGTTTTCATAAGGATTGTTATTGTTGCTGTTAGGTGCCATTGAGTTGGTTCTGACTCAGTGTCTGTAGGTACTACAGAACAAAACACTGTAGTACCTGCACCGAAGCTGCAGTGGACTCAGACTCAATGGTGCAGCGTCACTGTTTGAGCTGCACCGTGCATCTTTCTGGTTTCTGCCTTGAGGTCATTTTGAAAGCCAGGCCTGCAAGTGGGGGAGATTACATCCAGGAGGTATCATTCAACTAAAGGAGAGTGAGGAGGTGGGGCCAAGATGGTGGAATACCCAGATGCTTCCGGCGATCCCTCTTACAACAAAGACCTGAAAAATTAAGTGAAACAATTATATTTATGACAAGCTAGAACCCTGAACATCAAAGGCAAAGTTAGAAAATGGACTGAGCAGGGGGGATGGGAGGGGGTGGGAAGGGACAGTTCAGAAGTGGAGAGGAGTTGCCGGATCTGAGTCACTGGGATCCATCAGGCACCACTCCCAGGAGCGGCTGCAGCAGCGTGCTGGTAGTAGCTGGTAGTAGCGCTCAGCCGCAATTTCCTCAGGGAGAAGCAGCCAGCTGCACAGCCTACTCACACCTCCAGAACCAGAGAAGAACAGTGCTCTCGGCAGAAGCTAAGTACTTGCATATATTTTACTGCACCCCCCCACCCCCAAGCTGGCTTCAGTGGCTGTTGATTTCCCTGGGCCTGAAATAGGCCCATCTGAGCACCCTGAGCCATGCTCCTGGACTTGGAGAAGGAATAAATTCACAACAGGGGAAAAGAAAATTTGCCAGCTCCACTAACCCAGGGAGCTCAGGACAGAAGCTGCTCCTGTTCAGGCATAAATGGTCCGTGGACTTTGAATACCTTTCCACCTGCATGGACCTGTGTGGGCCTATTTCAGGAGAATAGGGCCTTTCTGGCAGACTGCAACTGTTTAAGGTGTGCGGTGGAGAGGTGGGTGTTTGATATTTGACACCGATTTGCCTATTAAACAGGGCCCTCACCTACCTACATCAGGAACCTAAGGACTGGTGGCTCCACTCAGGTCACCCAGCCACCTGTGACATTGGTCGAAGGATAACTGGTACCTCCCAGTCCTTACAACCAAAAGCATTGGGTGCCCACGGTCTGTCTACAGAACCCACCCACCTGTATGCTCTAGGGAACAGAGATGTACTTTCTTCAGAGACACTCTGGGGACGGTTCTCAGCCCCCTGCCCTGTTCAGAGCATGACCCCCTGCTGCAACCAGATATAGGTACCTACACCAATCACCCCTGCCCTTCTAAGACTGTAGGGCAGAGTCTGTACCACACACTTGATGGCCAGGTACTGCACACCTGAGCTGAATCCATACAAGAAAAGTGAATGAACTCCTAGACTGATATACCTGATAACAGCTCTAACCATCTGGTGACAGGGAGTCAGAACTTCCAAGGTGAAAATAATCAAGCTAGCTCACTCAAGCAACCCATTTGGGCATATCAAAACAAAACAAAGCAAGAAACTAGGATACAGTAAGTAAACATAAAATAAACTAATACAACAACTTATAGATGGCTTGGAGAAAACAGTCAATATCAAACCACATAAAGAAACAGACCATAATCACCTCAACAAGCTCTCAAAGCAGAGAATCAAAGGATCTTCTGGATGAAGGTGACTTCCTGGAATTACTGGGTGCAGAATTTAAAAGATTAATACACAGAACTCTTGAAGACATCAGGAAGGAGATCAGGCTATACGCAGAACAAGCCAAGGAACACACAGATAAAACAGTTGAAGAAATTGAAAAGGTTATTCAAGAACATAATGAAAAATTTAATAAGCTGCAAGAATCCATAGAGAGACAGCAATCAGAAATTCAGAAGATTAACAATACAATTACAGAATTAGACAACTCGATAGAAAGTCAGAGGAGCAGAATCGAGCAAGTGGAAGACAAAATTGATGACCTTGAAGATAAAGCACTTGGCACCAATATATTTGAAGAAAAATCAGATAAAAGAATTTTTTAAAAATGAAGAAACCTTAAGAATCATGTGGGACTCTTATCAAGAGAAATAACCTACAAGTGATTGGAGTACTAGAACAGGGAGGGATAACAGAAAATACAGAGAGAATTGTTGAAGATTTGTTGTCAGAAAACTTCCCTGATATGGTAAAGGAGAGTGAGAGTCAGTAGATAACCACTTGTCTCCTGTCCTGTGGATGGACAATTGAGAGAGGCACTCTGTGTGCTTCAGAGGTCTGGATGGGATGGAACACTTCGTCTGCAGCAGTGACCTTGATTGTGCACCATTTATATATTGGCTGTTCTTCCTTGTCTTACTCTCCTCACACCCTCATTTCTGCCTTCTGGGATCACCTCCCAAATTAACTATTTGCATCCAAATCCTTCTCTCATATTCTGCTTCTGTTGTTGTTAGTTGCCATCAAGCTGGCTCCAACTCACAAGACCTTATATATAACAGAACAAAATATTGCCTGGTCCTGTACCATTTTCATGATTGTTGGCATGTTTGACACCATTGTTTCAGCTATTGTGTCAATCCATCACATTGAGGGTTCCCCTTGTTTTCAATGGCTGTCCACTTTACCAACTGTGATGTTCTTTTCTACTGATTGGTCTTTCCTGAATATGTGTCCAAAGTAAGCAAGCCAAAGTCTCACCATCCTCGCTTCTAAGGAGCATTCTGGTTGTATTTCTTCTAAGACTGATTTGTTTGTTCTTCTGACAGTTCACAGTATACTCAATATTCTTCGCCAACGCCATGGTTTGAATGCATCAATTCTTTTTCTGTCTTTCCTTTTCATTGTCCGACTTTCACATGCATATGAGGCAATTGAAAACATCAACCCAAATTAGGACAAATAGTGTAAGTAAAGATACAAAATCAAGGACTTGTGCAGAGGGGAATGTGGGCACAGGGCACACCACAAGATAGCTTACATTATTGGTGTGTGAAAGTGCCCAGGAGGTCATTAAGAGTCTTGAGTGGTTGTCAGAGCTTGGATCACAGAGGGCACCATGTGCCAGGTGAAGATCTCAGCTGCATCCAGTAGACAATGGGGAGCCACTGAAGTCCTAATGGTCAGGGGAGAGCCATTAAGAGAAGTAACATGCTTAGAGTTGCTTATAAAGAGGTGGCTCTGCTAGCTGTTTGGAGGGTGAATTTGAGAGAGCAAGACTGGGGCATCATGATACACCAGGAGGCTCTTGCAGTGGTCCAGATGAGTGGGGAGAAACTCCCAAACTAGCAAAGTAGCCATGAAGATGGGAGAAGAGATCCAAAGTCAAGAAATATTTTGGAGGACGTTCAACTAGGGTGACTAACTTGTCCCTGTTTGCGTGGAACTTTCCAAATTTTTGCACTGAAAATCCCCGAAAACCCATTGCCATCGAGTCGATTCTGATTCATAACAACCCTATAGGACAGAGTAGAACTGCCCCATGGTGTTTCCAGGGCTGCAATCTTTACAGAAGCAGGCTGCCACATCTTTCTCCTCTGGAGAGGCTTGTGGGTTTGAACTATTGACCTTTTGGCTAGCAGCGAAGCACTTAAGTACTGAAAGTCTCCCATCCTGTGAAATTCCTCCATCCCAGGAAAACAGGGGTGGTTGGTCACACTAAGTTCAGCAGACTTGATCGATCAAGTAGCGGGAGGGGTATAAGGGAGAGGAAGGGATCAAGAATGAATGACCCAAGGGTGTCAAGTCTATTTACTGAGGAAAGAATTGTCTTCAATAAATGGTGCTGGGACAATTGAATCTCTACATGTAAAAGAATAAAGTTGGACCTACACCTCACACCATATATGAAAATTAACTCAGAATGGACCCAGGCTCTAAATATAAGAACTAAAACTTCAAAACTCTTAGAAGATGAAATTAGAGTAATGCTTTGGGACCTAGTTTTTGATGACAGATTCTCAGATATGACACAAAAAGCACAAGCAACAAAAGATAAAATAGATAAAATGGACTTCATCAAAATTAAGAACTTTTGTGCCTCAAAAGACTACAAAGAAAGTGAAGAGGCAGCCTACAGAATGGGAGAAAATTTTTGGTAACCATATATCTGATCCCTCATGTGTCTGTCGGTTTGTCGTACTGTGGGGGCTTGTGTGTTGCTGTGATGCTGGAAGCTATGCCACCAGTATTCAGATACCAGCAGGGCCACCCATTGAGGACAGGTTTCAGCTAAACTTCCAAACTAAGACAGTCTAGGAAGAAGGATGGAACAGTCTACTTCTGAAAAGAATTAGCCAGTGAAAACCTTATGAATAGCAGCAGAACATTGTCTAATATAGTGCCAGAAGATGAGCCCTCCAGGTTGGAAGGCACTCAAAAGACGACTGGGGAAGAGATGCCTCCTCAAAATAGAGGTGATCTTAATGACGTGGATGGAGTCAAGCTTTCAGGATCTTCATTTGCTGATGTGGCACAACTCAAAATGAGAATAAACAGCTGCCAACATCCATTAATAACTGGAAAGTGGAATGTAGAAGTAATGAATCTAGGAAAATTGGAAATTGTCAAAAATGAAATGGAATGCATAAACATCAATATCCTAGGCATTAGTGAGCTAAAATGGACTGGTATTGGCCATTTTGAATCAGATGATCATACAGTCTACTCTGCAGGCAATGAAAACTTGAAGAGTAATGGTGTTGCATTCACAGTCAAAAAGAACGTTTCAAGATCTATCCTGAAGTACAACGCTGTCAGAGATAGGATAATATCCATATGCCTACAAGGAAGACCAGTTAATACAACTGTTATTCAAATGTGCACACCAACCACTAAGGCCAAATACGAAGAAACTGAAGATTTTTACCAACTTCTGCAGTCTGAAATTGATCTAACATGCAATCAAGATGCACTGATAATTACTGGTGATTGGAATGCAAAAGTTGGAAACGAAGGATCGGTAGTTGGAAAATACGGCTTTGGTGATAAAAATAATGCCGGAGATTGCACGATAGAATTTTGTAAGACCAACGATGTCTTCATTGCAAATACCTTTTTTACCAACACAAGCAGTGACTATACACATGGACCTCACCAGGTGGAATACACAGGAATCCAATTGACTACATCTGTGGAAAGAGATGAGGAAAAAGCTCAATATCAGCAGTCAGAACAAGGCCAGGGGCCAACGGTAGAACAGACTATCAATTGCTCATATGCAAGTTCAAGTTGAAACTGAAGTAAATTAGAACAAGTCCACGAGAGCCAGAGTATGGTCTTGAATATATGCCACCTGAATTTAGAGACCATCTCAAGAATAGATTTGACGTGTTGAACACAAATGACTGAAGACCAGACGAGTTGTGGAATGACATCAAGGACATTGTACATGAAGAAAGCAAGAGGTCATTAAAAAGACAAGAAAGAAAGAAAAGACAAAAGTGGATGTCAGAAGATACTCTGGAACTTGCACTTGAAAGTCAAGTAGCTAAAGCAAAAGGAAGAAATGATGAAGTAAAAGAACTGAACAGAAGCTTTCAAAGGGCAGCTCAAGAAGACAAAGTGAAGTATTATAATGACATGTGCAAACACATGGAGATAGAAAACCAAAAGGGAAGAACACACTCTGCGTTTCTCAAGCTGAAAGAACTAAAGAACAAATTCAAGCCTCGAGTTGCAATAGTGAAGGGTTCTATGGGGAAAATATTAAATGATGCAGGAAGCATCAAAAGAAGATGGAAGGAATACACAGAGTCATTATACCAAAAAGAATTGGTCAACGTCCAAGCATTTCAAGAGGTATCATACGATCAGGAATCGCTGGTATTGAAGGAAGAAGTCCAAATTGCACTGAAGGCACTGGTGAAAAACAAGGCTCCAGGAATTGACAGAATATCAATTGAGATGTTTCAACAAACCGATGCAGCACTGGAAGTGCTCACTCATCTATGCCAAGAAATTTTCAAGACAGCTACCTGGCCAACCAACAAGAAGAGATTCATATTTATGCCTATTCCCAAGAAAGGTGATCCAACCGAATACAGAAATTACAGAATAATATCATTAATATCACACACAAGTAAAATTATGCTGAAGATCATTCAAAAGCGGTCACAGCAGTATATCGACAGAGAACTTCCAGAAATTCAAGTCGGATTCAGAAGACGACATGAAACCAGGGATATCATTGCTAGTGTCAGATGAATCCTGGCTGAAAGCAGAGGATACCAGAAAGATGTTTACCTGTGTTTTATGGACTATGCTGAGACATTCAACTGTGTGAATCATAACAAATTGAGGATAACATTGCAAAGAATGGAAATTCCAGAATACTTAATTGTGCTCATGAGGAACCTGTACATAGATCAAAAGGCAGTCATTTGGACAGAACAAGGGGATACTGATTGGTTTAAAGTCAGGAAAGGTGTGAGCCAGGGTTGTATTCTTTCACCATACCTATTCAATCTGTATGCTGAGCAAATAATCTGAGAAGCTGGACTATATGAAGAAGAATGGGGCATCAGGACAATGTGCGTTATGCAGATGACACACGTTGCTTGCTGAAAGTGAAGAGGACTTGAAGCACTTACTGATGAAGATCAAAGACCAGAGCCTTCAGTATGGATTACACCTCAACATAAAACAAAAATCCTCACAACTGGACCAATAAGCAACATCATGATAAATGGAGAAAAGATTGAAGTTGTCAAGGATTTCCTTTTACTTGGCTCCACAATCAACACCCATGAAAGAAGCAAGTCAAGAAATCAAAAGATACGTTGCACTGGGAAAATCTGCTGCAAAAGACCTCTTTGAAGTGTTGAAAAGCAAAGATGTCACCTTGAAGACTAAGGTGCACCTGACCCAAGCCATGGTATTTTCAATCACATCATACACGTGGGAAAGCTGGACAAGGAATAAGGAAGACAAAAGAAGAATTGATGCCTTTGAATTGTGGTGTTGGCAAAGAATATTGAATATATCATGGACTGCCAAAAGAATGAACAAATCTGTCTTGGAAGAAGGACAACCAGAATGCTGCTTAGAAGCAAGTTGGAGAGACTACATCTTACATACTTCGGACATGTTGTCAGGACGGATCAGTCCCTGGAGAAAGACATCATGCTTGGTAATGTACAGGGTCAATGAATCAATGAAAAAGAGGAAAACCCTCAAGGAGGTGGATTGACACAGTGGCTGCAACAATGGGCTCAACCTTAACAATGATTGTGGTCATGGCACAGGACTCGGCAGTGTTTCGTTCTGTTGTACATAGGGTCGCTATGAGTGTGAACCAACTCGACAGCACCTAACAACAACAATATATGATCAGAGTTTAATATCCAGAATATATCCAGAACTCATACAACTCAACAACAAGAAGTCAAACAACCTAATTTAAAAAATAGCCAGAGGACTTAAATAGACATCCCTCCAAAGAAGATGTATGAATGGCCAACAAGCACATGAAAAGATGCTCAGCGTCATTCCTGAGGACGGGGAAGAGTTGATGACAGTTCCCAGTAAAGTTGCAAATACAAGCCCTCCTGCCCAGGGGAGCTGCCCCATGTATGGAAGGGTTATACCCACAGCCAGAAAGTGTGATACCAGCAGAGGTGGGAGGTGGGAGGAAGACTCTGAAAGCAGGTGGGGATATTGAGAAAATGAATGGAAAGTAGCTGGCACCAAGTTTGGCAGATCTTAATGGGCCCACTGTCATGGGCTTTCAAGGTGCTGTCCCCCCCCCTTCACTGTTTTCCTCAAGATGGATCCAGTGTTTCCGGCTTAGCCACCAGTTTACCCCATTACATTTCTCTATAGTACCTGCATTTTATAACAGCCCTGAGGTTCTTTGTCTTTTTGGGGACTCATGAGGCAGAGTAATAATCACAATCCTAATTGTTAATATATTTGCTTATTTTCTACTTGGCATTCTTCTAAAAACTTTACACCCATTAACTTGTTTAATCCTTATAAACCCAAACCCATTGCCGTTGAGTTGGTTCTGATTCATAGTGACCCTGTAGGACAGAGTAGAACTGATCCATGGGATTCAAACTGCCAACATTTTGATTAGCAGCCAAACTCTTAACCACTATGCCACCAGGGTTTCAATAATCTGTAAGATAAGTACTTTCATTACCATCTCCATTTTATACATGGCATACAGGCATTAGGCAACTTGCCAAAACCACTTAGCTGATAAGTGGCAGACCTGGCGCAACCAACTCGATGCCACTGAATGTGGAGTTGGGAAAAGAAGTGCACAGTGGGCCCTCTTGAGGCAGTAAGAGCTGGCTCTAGCACACCACCTGTCCAGCCTTGCCCAAGCCTGGGGATCAGCTCCCAGATACAGCAGGGCTTCTCCTGCTACCGAGCACCAGTCCATACTCTTCCATACCTCTAGGCCTCTTTCCAAGGACTTTCTGGGCTCTCCATCTTGCTGCACTTTAAACTAATGAATGAATAGATCAATAATAGCCTTTACTCTTCTCCTTCAAAAAGCATCTTAGTCCTTTTTAGAGGGTTATGTGCTCTGGACTACTAACCGACGTGCTGGCGGTTCAACAGCCTCCCAAGACACCTCAGAAGAAAGCCCTGGCAATCTATGTCCAAAAGGTCTCAGCTTGGACAACCCTGTGGAGTGCAGTTCTACTCTGAAACACATGGGTCACCATGAGTTGGAGTTGTACCGTGCTGGATTGGGACGTGGAGAACCTAGGTTTGACACCCAACGTTGTCTTTTACTGTGTGTTTCTGGTCGCTTCACTTCTCTGGGCCTCACTGATTTTCCACATCTAAAAACCAGGGTGTTAACTTAACCAGTGATTTTCAACCTAAGGAGCCGGTAGACAAAGGGGGTATCAGAAACATATTGTAGGGGGTCCAGGGCTTCAAGCTGTGTGCTCCAGTTAGAAACGTTATCAAAATATACCTGTCCTATGTCCCATTCCCCCAGGGTTCTACCTTCTAATGATAGATAGCAAACCTGATAAACAAATCCTTGCTCATATGTTCAGGTACCACCTCCACCTCCCAAGATGCCAGTCTGACCCTCCCCACCCCACCCTCAGTTAGAATCACTGCTATGGAGCACTCTTCCTGCTGATTGAAGTGTGCTTCATCTCTCTAGGGTGCTGGGGTGGAAAAAGATGGTGAATCATTCCTCCAGATGATCTTTAAGATCCATGGCAGTGCTTACGTTCTGTGAGACTATGATTTCTACAAAATGCTAGTGTGAACAGCTAAACCACCTCCCTATGATTTATGCTGCAGAGCAAAGGAGAAGGTAATTAGCATTAAAAAAGGCAGCAGGGATGGGGAGTGAGAGGGGAGAATTTGTGAGTGGGTCCCACATCATGAGTCACTTAAATGTTTTGCATATAATAGTCATATAAAACTCAACATCACATGCTGCTCTGGGTTGTGTGGGGTTTGTGTGTATGTGTTGGGGGGGGTCCCTTTCTCAACCTTTGTGTGTTGTCATTGCTGTTGGCTCCTATTGAGTCGACCTCCAACTCATGGTGACCCCATGCACAATGGGACAAAACACTGCCCAGTTCTGTGCCATTCTCATGTTTGGTTGCAGATCAGACCATTGTGACTCATGGGTTTTCATTGGCTGATTTAAGGAAGCAGATCACCAGGCCTTTCTTCCTTGTCCATTTTAGCCTGGAAGCTTTGCTCTAACCTGTTTAGCATCATAGTGACACACAAGCCTTCATTGACAGACAGGTGGCAGTTGTGCATGAGGTGCACTGGCCAGGAATTGAACCAAATCTCCCGCATAGAAGGTGAGAATTCTACCACTAAACACCAATGCCCAACCTCTGTATAGAAATGTCTTAAGACTTGTGTAATAACGCAAAGCTCCTCTTGTCCCAGGAACTCTGCTCAGACAAACCTCTCCAGAGGAGGTTTTCCATTTACCTTACTTCTTTTGGATCACTGATGAAATCTGTCTCTCCTGTTCTGCATTGCTGTGGGTTGCAAGCTAGTTGGCTCAATTCAACGCAAGCTTTTACTAAGTGTCCACTGAGCCTGGAATCAGGGCCAGATGGGAAGCAGGAGAAATGGTGGCAAAAAAATAAGTAAGCTTCAAGCCCTGCTTTCAGGAAGACCTCCCCCAACACAGCTCTTAAGGGGAGAAAGAGAAAGCTTGGAAAATGAATGGAAAATGAGGCCAAGTCTTTATTCATCCACTCAGCAAGGACTGCTCAGGTGTGGGGGAGATGAGGGTACCTGGGAGTCTGACAACATACTCAAAAGTGGGGAGGGGCAGGATTGTTTTTCCTCACCTCATCCTGAGACACTTCTGATTCACCTGACGTCTGAAACAGTCCTTTCGTTCAGTGGCCCCAGGCAATGACCAGTTTCCAGACGGTTTGGGCAGCTGTGGGCAGACTAGCACTCACGGCTCCCCTGGATGCTCAGAATGCGGGCTTCTATTCCCACCAAAAGATAAACACACAATTTTCACACTTCTGCCTAAATTATATTCCTACAAAATTTCTAACCCAACAGGGTTTTTTTTTTTTTTTAATCACTATAGTAACCTCTGCATGCAAACAAAAGACTTTCAGAGAGAAGAGGATGAAAATGCAGAAACTCCAGCTTCAAAATGGTGCAGAGAGAGAGAGGAGCAGCCAGGTCAGGCGGGCTGGTTACCGGCCTGACCCATCTGGGTAGGGCCTGCGGTCTCTGCCCGGCCTGCTCAGGGCCTGAGAGCGAGGCCTGCCTGTGCTTTCTTCTGAAGCTGTATTTGCCTATAGGCTCTAGTATCTGGGAGTCCGCAAACAGTGACATTGCCCTGATTTTCATTTGGTTGACGTGAGAACATTGTACCAATTTCTTTTTTGTGTGTTGTGTGTATGTGTTTGTGTGTTTCAGGAGATCCAGGGGAAGATACTTTTGTTTTCAGATGATACCATTTTGTGGCATAGTTTGCGAGAGACAGGGTGTAAACAAAGCTGAATACAATATGGGGGTGAAATTAAAAAAAAAAAAACCTGAAAGGAATAGCTGCAATGTCCACCAGCTGTAAGCATTCTGTCCCCTTCACCAGTGCAGACGGTCCTTTGGTCTCGGTCCCTTCCAGGTTACATGTCCATTGGTACAAAGTGCCTCCACTCAGGCCTCAAAAACAACAGGAGCCACAAACAAACAACAGAAGCCCCAGTCACCTGGTTAGGCAGGACAGGCTGTTAGAAAATCGGTCTTCCTGCCCAGTGTTCTGTGTCAACATGAAACGAAACTGCATACAGATTGAGTGAAGGAGAAATGAATAAAGCAGGGCTTCAAACCTGTTCTTCCCAGTTCAGTCATGGCTGAGGAAGTGAAACCGGAACAGACTCAAATTTTAAAATTTTTAAAATTTTTAAAATTTGAGTGAACTGGAATGATATCCGGAACGGGAAAAATTACAGATTGAAGCCCTGCTATAAACTTAATCTCCCTCTTAGAAAACAAAGGCAGCATATTCACCGCATAGCAACCAAATCTTTCGTCTGGTGAATTTTCAGCAGAGGCAGAAACAGCTGTGCCCCACTCAAAGATGGCTGCTCAAAGATGGTACCCAACCATGCTGCTCTGAATGTGTGTCTTCTTTTTAATCCTGCTAATCATCCAATCTCATGCATCAGCAGAACTCCTGAAAGGGCTCACTATGCCTCTTTTGAGTCTCCCATTTCAGGGTTTAAATCTGTGATTTTTCCCATTCTGGTTATTGTTCCACTTCATCCAAATTTTAAGAAAATTCAGGTCTATTCTGGCTTTACTTCCTCGGCCACGACTGAACCGCTTCAAACTGGTTCAAAGTCCTGGAATAAAGGCAACCACATATCTGCCAGAATGCAGGTAAAATGCTTACTACAGTGCCTGGGTCTTGAGCTAAAAGATTTGTTGTTGTTAGGTGCCATCGAGCTGGTTTCATGTACAACAGAATGAAACACTGCCTGGTCCTGCGCCATCCTCACCATCTCTCTTATGCTTGAGCTCATTGTTACAGCCACTGCATCAATCCATTTCATTGAAGGCCTTCCTCTTTTTTACTGGCCCTCTACTTTACCAAGCATAAAGTCTTCTCCAAGTTCTGGTCCCTCGTGATAACACATCCAAAGCACATGAGACAAAGTCTCACCATCCCTGCTTCTAAGGAGCGTTCTGGTCATACTTCTTCCAAGACAGATTTGTTCATTCTTCTGGCAGTCCATGGTATATTCAATATTCTTTGCCAACACCATAATTCAAAGGTGTCAATTCTTCGTTGATCTTCCTTATTCATTGCCCCGCTTTCACATGCATACGAGGCAATTGAAAATACCATTGTTTGGGTTAGATGCACCTTAGTCCTTAAAGTGATATCTTTGTTTTTTAACACTTTAAGAGGTCTTTTACAGCAGATTTGCCCAGTGCAATGCATTGTTTTATTTCTTGACTGCTGCTTCCATGGTTTGGCTCCTTTAAAAAATGCAATGGGAGTGTTGTCCACAGAGGCACCTTCTCAAAACAGCAGTCAGCTTCTCCTCTAGGTCAGGGTTTGTATAACAGATTCTGATTCCTAAGACTGGAATCATCACTGAAACTTTGGAGAATATTGCCTTAAAAAAACTGTGTTTAAGTCTGTGCGTGTGTGTGTATGTATGTGTGTGTGTGTTTCACTCACACACACATTTTTCAAAACACTTCAATATCTAGCAATCTAGATGATGTTTTAAATTCCTCCATGCTCTCATTTAGACATCAGAGCAGGTATAAGATAGAGACTTAAGTTTCAGCAATAACAAACCGCAGAGCGCTGGGAAGGCACCGGGCTTCTTCTCACCTCCAGACCTTTGCACCTGCTCACTCCTCTTCCTGAGCTCCTTTCCACAGTGTCTTCCTCTGCTAACTCCTGTGCACCCACTGCTGTAGCTCTGAGATGTCCTCTTGTACCAGAAGCTTCTCTGATGTCCCAGGTTTGATTTGGTGCTTCTACTGAAAGCAGATTTTTTAAATGTGACATTATTTCCTGGCTGCAGTTTGACTAAACTACCACTGGATGTATGGAGATGCCCCTGCTACAACTTTGCAGACAGAACATACAAGCAAGAAAGTATTAGAAAAAATTGGAAAAACAACACATCAGGTTATCCCTTATCAGACACTTACTATGGGCAGGTGCTTTAATATGTGCTCAGTGATTTAATATCTCATTTAAATTCTCCCATGTATAGGTATTTGAATCCCAGCTTACAGATAAGAAAACTGAGGCTCAGAGAGGGTGAGCAATATCTCCAAGTCAAACAACTAGCAAATGGCAATGCAAATATTTAAGCAAGGACTTGGACCAAAACTCTTTATCACTGTGCTAAGCTTCTTCCCTTGACATGTCCACCAGGTTTTCCGTGGTGCTTTCTCAAGTGCCGATAAAGGCCCTGAAACAAAGCAACGTGACCATTTTGTGCCTCCTTTGTAAGCCTCAGTCAAAATCTGGGCAGCGACAAATGAAGAGCTAATTTCTGAAGAACCAATGCCAGTGCCTCTTCGGCCAGTGCAAAGGCATGAGAGAGAGGCCCAGGGAAGGTGTGTGTTTTGCTTGGGATCAGTCAGTGTTTCTATTTCATGCTTCATTGATTTCTAACCAAAGTTGATACAAGTCCTGAAAGCCGAAAACTCTGCCTTGGGTTTAACCCACACACAGTCTCTTAGTTCTGATTGCTGAGGTTTAAAATTTTTCTGCTCCTGTTCAAATTTATGTTTCTAATGAAGATGACCGGGAGGCTGATTTGAAAATGCCAGACACCATTAGTCACTCAGAGGGAAACCAAAGGGAGCTGCCTGACACACCAGATGTGTAGAGCTTCAGAAGATAGTGCAGTTTCGCATCCCAGGAGGAACTTTGTTGTCCACCCCCCGCCCCACACACATACCCCCGATGGTGGGGTGATGGCTGAAGGCAATCTGACGCAGCAGTTAAAACCCTGGTCCTTGGACAGACTTGCTTCCCCTGCTTGCTACTTGTGTGAGTCTGAGTGAGTTATGTTACTTTTGGTCTCAGTTTCCTCATTTGTAAAATGGGGGCCCCAATGCTCCCTTCATAGTGTTATTGATAGGCTTAAGCAAAACTCACGTATGTAAAACATTTAACAGTGCCTAGAGCGTAGTGAAGGAGCCCTGGTGATGTGGTGGTTAAAGCGATCAACAAAAGGTCAGCAGTTTGAAACTACCAGCAGCTCCAGGGGAGAAAGATGTGTCAGTCTGCTTCTGTAGAGATTTACAGCCTTGGAAACCCTGTGGGGTCACTATGAGTCGGAATCGACTCAATGGCAGTGGACTTTTGGTTTACAGCACAGTGAATACTATGGTCTGGTAAATAAACTCAGTGGACCTCAGTTTAGTCAATGGGGAGGTTCGGTTCTGTTCCAATTCCCTTGATTCAGTTCAAATTCCCTTCTGACAAAGAAATTTCTATTCTAGAATGTGGCTTGCATTTTTTTAGTGGTAGGAAGTACATAGAGATTAAATCCCAAAAGACTGCAGAGAGGAAATGAGAAAGGAGAGGGAAGGGGGATAATGGGTAGGGCAGCTAGAATTCAAAGATGGCTCCGAAGATTCCTGCCCCCTGTTGTGCATGCCCTGTATTATCCCCTTTCTTATGTGAGCTGTTGTTGTTAGATGCTGTTGAGTCGGTTTCATCTCATAGCAACCCTAGGTACAACGGAACGAAACACTGCCCAGTCCTGAGCCATCCTCACAATCGTTGCTATGTTTGAGCTTATTGTTTTAGCCACTGTGTCAATCCATCCTGTTGAGGGTCTTCCTCTTTTTCATTGACCCTCTACTTTACCAAGCATGATGTCCTTCTCCAGGGACTAGTTCCTCCTGATAACATGTCCAAAGTACATGAGATGAAGTCTCACCACCCCTGCTTCTAAGGAGCATTCTGGCTGTACTTCTTCCAACAGAGATTTGTGCATTCTTCTAGCAGTCCATGGTATATTCAATATTCTTCACCCACAGCACAATTCAAGTGTGTCAATTCTTTTCCAGTTTTCCTTATTCATAAAAATGTTAAAAAAAATATTGAGTAAATGAGTGAGTAAATCTTTGCATCCCCAACACGTGCCTGGCCCATAGCTAATGGTCAATCAATGAATAAATAACTGAACTTTGAAGCAGAGATCAGAAAGAATGGGTTTGCTGTGTAAAAGCTCTCTTAAGAACCTGGTATCAGGTAGTGTGTTAGGAAACAAGCTTTCCAGCAGTGTGGGGCAGGACTGGGAAAGGGAAGAGGAAGGGAGAGCAGGAACATTCAGGAGTGGGAGAGGGCTGGGGACAGAAGAAAGAGGATGAACAATGACATTCAAGCAGTTAATTCCATCCAGGATTAATTTCAATTAACCTCCATAAAGGCAACTCAATTCTGTTTTCTCTTTCATCCCCCAAATTCAAGTCCTATTAGAAAGAGCTGCTCGCACTGCATGAATCTTGATTGAGTGGGTAGGAGGAGAGCTCCTTTTGTGCAGATGGAAGAAAAACACAAGGATAGGAAGCCCTACTCACTTTGCTGGGTGGGCAGCAGAACAAAGGTCCAGTTGTGCTAGCATGTAGCCTGGCCAAAGATAAAGTGGGGAAGAAAAAAAGGAAAAAGAAAGGTCCTGGTGCAATGCCCAAAATCTGGTAGCTTCTGTAACGCAAGCTGTGTTTATGACCCATTTTAACTGCGGTTGGTTGTGTGTGTTACAGAGTCGAATCTGGGAAAAACTGGTGGCTGTTTTTGGAATCCAATTCAACCCAGTTACATTTTGTACCAGATCTCTCTCTGGTGTGTGGTTTCTCCGTAAGCAGATTAATGACCACAGGCCCGGAACCAGAAAAGACTGTGTGTTTCACCTGCTCAATATCAGAACACATAACATCATTCAGATGCAGGGGAAGATGTGAATATGCTGGTAAAATGTGGCCACGTGCACTTTGTGAGTTTCTGAATATTTATGTAAATACGTTTCTTACATGCCGTCTCCAAAGTGGGAAGAAATTGGAGTTCCTGGACTCAAATTACCAATCCCATGGCGGTCATGAAGGCTATTACAAGTGGTGGTTGGTAATTTACAATTTTAAACGTTAAACAAGAACAAACATGTGTTTAAAGAGGGCATGCCCTCTGGAGCTTTTGCTTTCATAACGTTGATTATGGTTCTGAGTTTTCATCCCATTTTTTTTTATAATCACCTACAGCAAGAATGCAAATCCCATTTTGAAAAGGCCAGCATGTATTTCCACTCTCTTAAAACCTGTAAAACTTATTAAATCTCAAAGGTGTTTTCTTTCAAAAATTCTGAGTTAAGACAAACACAGTTTAATTTTGTTGCTGCTGTAAAATAGGCAGCTTAAAGGTGCTTCATGCTGTGTTTGAGGAGAGACTATTCACAGAGCAGCACAAAATGAGAGAAAAATAATGGAAGTCTATTCTCATGTTTGTAAAATTACAATTTTATGAGCAATATAAAGGTGTACTAAAAGTGTAGTGCAATTAGGTTTTTATTAATTTAAAAACCTGCAAGGAATTATAAGTGAGCCCTGATGGCACAGTGGTTAAAGTGCTCAGCTGCTAACCAAAAAGTCTGCAGTTCCAAACTACCACCTGCTCTGCAGGAGAAAGATGTGGGACTCTGCTTCCCTGAAGAATGCCTTTGGGGCATTTCTACTCTGTCCTATACAGTCACTATGAGTCAGAATTAACTCAACAGCAGAGGGTTTGGGGTTTTTTTGGTTATAAGGAATCCCATGGCTGTTGTGTTGCCCATGTTTCTGGAATGTACCTTAATCAAATTAAAACTAAAATTTTCACTATTTCTGATAGTCATAAATTAAAGTTCTTGGCATGATGCTATCACCAGCTGTTCTTAGGATAGCTCTGGTAGTAAAGAGTTTACAATCTCATTCTTAGAAATTCCAGACATTTGCCTGACCTGCATTTTTATTAAACCCCTCTGAAAGTTTCTTGAGAGGAAACCAGAAAAAAAAAAAAACAAAAACAAACAAACAAAAAAAAACCCTGAAATCTGGGATAGTTTCCTTTAAAAGCTTTTGAAAATGGATCATGGCTTATAAATGAAAGATTACATGTCTTTTTTAAGTTTGAACCATTGACTTTAATAATTTCCTAACATGGAATTATTTTTTAAGCTATACTTAATAATCAGAATTCTAGCTTAAATATTAACTCTGCCATTTTTCTTAGAAGTTTTATCAAGTAATCACTTTCTATTGAACTCAATTTTAATGGTTACCAAACGATGAATATAAGTTATTTTGAAATCACTTTAATCTTCTTGGAAGAAAAGGACCACGTGAATAAAAAAAAAAAAAAGTAAACATGTCTATATACCACCATCAATAATACAGCCACAACTGTCTCAACTTTCTGGGATAATCCTGAGTCAAGACGTTTTTTTTTTTTCTTCCACCGATGGCAATTGGTAGATGAGACTTAATTGTTATGAGTTTTGTTTTTCATAAAACCAAATTCAGAAATGAGAAAGAATCTCTGGTCAGGCCACATGTTCTATACTCTAATTTGGAAAATATGGCCACTCTGACTAAGAACTTTTTATTGAGTTCCTGGGTGGTACAAATGTTAATGTTCTTGGCTGTAACTGAAAGGTTGGGAGTTCAAGTCTACCTAAGGCATGTTGGAAGAAAGCCCTGGTGATCTGCTTCCAAAAAATCAGCCATTGAAAACTTCATAGAGCACAGTTCCACTATGACACACATGGGGTCACCATGAGTCAAAATGGACTTGATGGCAATAGGTTTATATTCTACTAGAGCCAATGGAATCTTTTTAATTTCTTCTTATTTCTCTGAGAGAATATCAAGTAAAACCAAAAAACCAAACCAAACCCAGTGCTGTCAAGTCAATTCCGACTCATAGCAACCCTATAGGACAGGGAGCTGCTCCATAGAATTTCTGAGGAGCACCTAGTGGATTCAAACTGTCGACCCTTTGGTTAGTAGCCGTAGCACTTAACCACTACACTGCCGGGATTTCCATCAAGTAAAAGTGGTATGCAAAATCCCCTTTGTAATTGGATGGAAAATTTGCCTTCAGCACAACCACGCTCCCAAGTCGTGGAGTTAAGGAATGGGGAGATAGCACCCCAGGGCCCAGTGTACTTGATGCCAGGCCCAGCCAAGCTCCAGGCTAACGAGCGGGTGCCTCAAAGTTCCAGTTTCCTCACTTGCAGAATGGGCCTGATGGTACCTTCCTCCTCCTCACATTTTTTCAGGATCGTGTGAGATGTCTGCAAAAGTGCTTTGGAAACCACCCAGGTTCTCTCCCTTGTGAAACCAACCAAGCTGTGAGCTCGGCACCTTGGACTGGGCAACAGGCCCTGAAGACCCTGGGCAGCTGAGCCTGGGCTGAGAGGCCCCAGCCAGAGCAAATCTCCTGCCCCAGGGCAGCCACAGCCCACAGGAGAGAGCTAGGAAGGTGAAGCAGGGCAGAGGCACCAAAGGAAGATGGCTTGAAAGACTGCTGCCTCTGGTGGATCCTAGTGTCTGCAGTGGGCTTGAGAGTGGACCACTGCCTCCTCAAAGTACGAGCGTGACACCAGTTGTCTGGGGGAAGGTGTTCTGTGGGACCCCCTGAAATAGCACCTGGAGCTGTGAGCTGTAAGGTATTTAGAAGCCTCTTCCTCTTCATTGGTAAATCTACACTGACCAAACCAAACTGTTTTAGTCATCAAGTGCTGCTGTAACAGAAACACAAGTGAATGGCTTGGACAAACAAAAGTTTATTCTCTCACAGTCTAGTAGACTAGAAGTCCAGATTCAAGGCCTCAGCTCCAGGCGAAGGCTTTCTCTGTCCACTCTGGAAGAAGGTGCTTGTCATCAATCTTCCCCTGGACTAGGAGCTTCTCCACGCAGGAGCCTGGGGTCCAAACGACGCTCTTTGCTCCAGGTGCTGCTCTCTTGGTGATATGAGGTCCTCCTGTCTCTTTGCTCGCCTCTTCCTTTTATCTCTCAAAAGAGATTGGCTCAAGACACAATCCAATCTTGTAGATTGAGTCCTGCCTCATTAACATAACTGCTGCCTATCCCACTTCTTTAACATCGTAGAGGTAGGATTTATAACACATAAGAAAATCACATCAGATGACAAAATGGTAGACAAACACACAATACTGGGACTCATGGCCTAGCCAAATTGATACACATATTTTTGGAGGACAAAATTCAATCCATGACACAAAACAAACAAGTTGTGATCAAGTCAGTTTTGACTCATGGCAACCTCATGTGTCAGAGTAGAACTGTGCTGCATAAGGTTTTCAATGACTGATTTTTTGGAAGCAGACCACCAGGCCTTTCTTCAAGGTGCCTCTGGTGGACTCAAACTGCCTACCTTTAAGTTAGCAGCAAGTGTGTTAATCGTTTGCACCACCCAGGGACTCACCACTCAGGGACTCCAAATCCACGTTACTAAACAAAAACCTTAAAATAACATTCATCTTTCCCTTCCATCCACTCCTCTCCCCTGTTCCTCAGTCTGCTTAGCAGTTTCCCCAGCCTTTAGGAACCATTTTCCTTGTTCCTTGGGAGAAAGAACGGGAGCTTTTTGTTGACTGGGGGAGGTCATATTAAACATTGCAATGTTCCTACCTATTACCCTGAGCTCTAGTTATACAAATGAAAGGGAATCTCGTTATTAGGCCCAGATTAGCTGTGTCACCTATATACACCTGTATATAATTAAAAGTTCAGCTCATTGAACCAACTGTAGACCCATATGCACACGTAGCACATAGCAGTTGTCTGAACACAATGTAACCTTGGATACTGGGAAACCCAACTTTCTCAATCTTGTTGCTAAGGCAACGGGACAGAGGTGGGTGTGGGGGAGCCCAGCATAGCTATCCTTATGCTATGTTGCCAGCAGGAGGAAGTAGGAAGGGGGGAGGGGGGGTTTTGGCCTGCCCACTGTTCCAAGGCCTCAACTAAAATGGCCTCAGGTGCAGGGCAATATCCTGGTGTTAACAATGGCCAGGGAATCTCTCAGTGAGACCCTATTATATATATTCCTAGAGGGTGCAGGGCACACAGGGTAGGCTAGGAGGGAGCAGATTGAGAACACAGGTGGCATGAAGGGCAAGGATGCTAGCTAGTTGAGGAATATGGACTTGGAGGAGCCAGCAGCTACCTAGAGGGACCAAGGCCAGGTCCTGAGTACTGCTGGCACAGGACCAAACGTGAGGGAAGGAATCCCGAATATAATCCCAGCCACAAAATTTACACCCATGTGGTGTTCATGCTAGCCTGGGAATCCTATGATGAATCATCAGAGAATGGTTAGAAGGTAAAGCTGATGGCTTTAGAATATTCTAAAAATCTGATAGAAGGAGACAAAGGTATTAAAACAGGAGCGCCTTCTTTCTACCCCATTATTAAGCTTGATCAAAGACCCTGAGTTTACTCTGACCCCACCAAATTCAAATTACAGAGCCCAATTCCCTCCTTGTGCCCAGGAAGGCAGCAGCTCTTGTTCTTCTCCTGAGCATGGAGGGGAGAATCTTTCTTGTGTGCCCTCAGCCCAGGTTGTGCCTCTGGGGTCAGCCTCTCATGGGCTCTGAACCCCCCTGTCTCCAACCTATTCATGTAGGATTTAAAACTACTATTATTATGTTATCATTATATTATTAAATCTTATGTAATTAATTATAAAAAAATTACATGATAATAAATTATTATTTATAAGGGTTTGGGAAAGTTAAAGACAGGTAATGGGCCATTAAGATAACTATTAAAAATTCATGAAATTTTGGAGGTATAGGGAGATCAGTTAACGAGAAGGTAGGAATGCTTATGTTGGTAAAATCTAAGCTGACGATAGTTGCTAAACTTAAGCCCAAAATTTGGATCTGAGCTTTATGGCAACCAAGTCTAAACAGGTTACTCAACGGGATTCTAATCCACTTATATGCTCTAGAGATGTTAATTGCTGTGCCTTAGGCCCACTGGCCCTTCAAAGGAAACTGCTCATTCCCATGGCCTCTATTATTCTCCTGAGCTCACCTTCACTTTGGCCCACAGTTGTCTGGATGAGAGTGACCCATCCATAAGCTGGCCATCCATCCATCCATTCATGCAGCAAATAGCTTTTGAGGACCAACTATGTGCCAAGCTCTGTGACAAGTACTGGAGATACAACGATGAACAAGAGTCCCGTTCACAACCCACAGTGAAGAAAAACCCTAACAAATAATTCCCCTTTGGCCTAGTAGGATTGAATGAACTGGACCAATCGGATTCTTCTCTCAGAACCCAGAAATTGGGACCCTGAGTCAGGGAGCCCAGGAGCTGAGGAGGTCACTCTGAGCCATGGGAAAGCCGATAAGGCTGCAGAGAGTGCTGGTCTGCAAAGAGGGGAGCCCAGAGCAGAGGCTGGGGGAGAAACCGGAATAAGAGGCCAGATGAAAAGGGAGGAGCTGCTTGTTGCCAACGCTTTTCTAGATACAATAAGGCCTGCAATAAACATCGTCTTTAACCAAGCTAGCTTGAGTGAGTTTCTGTTGCTGGCAATCAAAAGAACCTTGATTATGACATTCCCAGTTCATGAGGAGTAACAAACATTTTCATAGCAGTGGAAGCTCAGAGGCCTGTAGAGCCTGTTTTCATTCTGGTCTATTCAGATATGTCCTCCCCCACCAACACACCTTCTGCTCCTGTAGGCCAGGCTCCCCACAGTCCTCCCAAACATCCCAGACATGGCCCTGCTCGCCATCCCCCCTCAACTCAACTCTGCCTTTTTAAACCCCGCGCATCCTTCAAAGTGCATTTATTTGCACACCCACCTCTTTCCTGAAGGCTTCTCTAACCCTCTCATGTTGCCTTCTTCTTTCCAAGTGTCACAGGGCTGGTGGTACCACAGTTGTCACATGTGTCAATCTGGTTTCCCTAGCTGCCCAGCACCTACAGGCCCTCAACATATGCTGTATAAAAAACAGAGGTGAACAAATGAGGCTAAAGATTCTATCATTGATTTCTAGATTCTTCCAGAGCATTTGATGAGACAGAAGACAGAGAAGCGAGCATTGAGTTCTATCTGGAACCTAAGAGGCAGAGTCAGAGAGGGCTGCAGTAAGGGAGGGGCAGCACTCCCAGACCAAGCAAAAGATGACCTGGAGGTCACTGAAAATGAAGAAGAGGAGAAGGAGGAGCCAGACAAAGACAAAGACGGAAGTCAAGGAAAGTGGACAGGGGAACTGGAGGAATATGGGGAAGAAGCAATTATTTCTGATTTGATTTTGCCAGGCTGGTTCAAGACAGATACAAATTTTTTTTTTCTGAATTATAAAAGTAATCATTATTTCTAGTAGAAATTTTGGTATATATAAAGAAGAAATATAAATGTTAAGTAACAAAAATAACTCAAAATTCTGCCATATAGGTCAAACCATTGACGTCAGTTTAGTTTCTAACTTCCCACTTCCCGTGTCTGTGTATGATTTATATACATATACAGAATCACTATATAATTGTGAGCACACTTATTTGTGACTTTTTTTAACTGAACCATATGTAATATGCCTTTTCCCATGTTATTAAGGCTTCTGGTATTCTTTTTGTTATTGTGGTAAAGTATATAACAAAACATTTGCCAAGTCAACACTTTTTACATGTACAATTCAGTGACATTGATTGGGTTCACTGGTATGTTTTTAATGGCTACTTATAATGAACAAATTATTACTTATTTATTCAGTCCCCCATGGTTGGACATTTGTGTTATTTCCATTTTTTGCTAATCTAAAAGTGCTAAACTGACCTTCTTGTGGATAAATATTTGTGTCTATCTATGATCACTTCCTTAAAATAGACATCTAGAAGTAAAAAGTAAACAAAACTGCCACACTTTTGTAAATGTTAAGAGGTAAGCAAAATTCTATGACTTCTGGTACATCTTGCCAAGTCATCCCCCAGTTTCTCCCCCAACAGCACTGCCTGCTACCCCACCGCTGACAGAGCCACTTAAAGAACCACGTTCCTGCTGACTCTAGCTGCTTGTAATCTTGAAGATGACCTCTGGTGCCTGACTCAGGCCCATGGTGGGAACTCAATAAATTTTCATTAATTAACTGAGTCTTCCCTTCATCTCCTAACCACATAAACACCCTGGAGATCTCAGTCTGGCAGCTCTTGTTTCCAATTGCCTGTACTTTACCATCTCTCCACTTAGATCTTTGGCAGAGAGTGGGTGGAAGCAGTAGAACTAGACAGCTGGTTTTCTAAGAATCCAGCCAGAGAAGTAGTTGCAACGTCTGGAACACAGTCTCATCAAAGTCTGAAGGAGAAAACAACTATAATTGGGGCTGTTGAAAATGAACTGTGCTGTCCCGTTACTACGGATTTCCTTCCATCTTCAGCCATCTTCTTAGATGTTTAAGTACTAACCTAGACATCAAAACTAATTCCCACCAAGGAAGTTGTTGAGATGGCTCATTCGTGCCTCCCTGCCTTTGCACATGCTGACCTCCCAACCTTGAATGACTTCTCCTCACCCTCCCTCGTTGTCCATTGTACACATTTTTATCTTTTAAAAGATTCAGCTTAACCATCTCTTCTTTTGTGTAAAATGAACACCCATCCCTGCTGCTCGATTATGTTGGTACCTTGTACACACTTCCATAATAAATTCTCACTTTATTGTAGGTACCTGTTTCCATGCCCCTTTCCCCTATAGTCTATGAGGTTCTGAAAAATAGGCCTATGCACTCATTCAAGTTGACAACCGCAGTGCAGCAGACACATAGAAGTCAATAAACGTTTACTCAGTGAGTGTTAAGTTAATGAATGATTCTTAACGATCATTTTTATAAAGGACTCTATTGGCATTTATTGACTTAAAGTTCCTGGGGTTTCCATATCAAATAAGATAATATTGATGCTGCCTGAGGCCCTGAGTGACAGGGAATGGAAGGTTCCAATGTCACAAACCCACCAGCCCCACCCCCTTACTCACTGTTTATCATTTAAAGAGGATGATAAAGTAAGAAAAGAGAGTGCAGAAATCTTAGGGAAAGACTTGGAATTCAGGTAGCTCCTGAGTAATAGCTAATATCAACATACAACATACCTGACATGTTCTAAGTGGTGTATGTATAGTATACCCACTCCTCACTTATCAACATGATTAGGTTCGAAAGACCAGGTTATTATGTGAAAATCAGTATTATGCAAAAATGGAGGATGACGACATCAGATCACGAAATGGAGGATGACTATGTCATTAAAACCCAGGGCCGTCAAGTCGATTCCGACTCATAGCAACCCTATAGGACAGAGTAGAACTGCCCCATAGAGCTTCCAAGGAGCACCTGGCGGATTCGAATTGCCGACCCTTTGGTTGGCAGCCGTAGCTCTTAACCACTACACCACCAGGGTTTCCCACGTCATTACGTAGCTGCTAAATTACATCATACACAACTGCCAAATTATATCATTACATAGCTGCCAAATTACATCATTACATAATTGCCAAACTACTGAGAATCATGGCCCAGCCAAGTTGACACATAACCTTACCTATTACAGCCAGTGTTACTCTTGTTTTGTACCTTGGCATTCCTTACTGCCAAGATACACGCCATTAACGGGCAAAATTGTTGGATAGTAGATTTTTTAAAAAATATTTTATTGTGTTTTAGGTGAAAGTTTACAGAGCAAATTAGCTTCTCATTCAACAAATTGTACCCAAAGTGTTCCATGACATTGGTTGCAATTCCCATGCTGTGTCATCTCTCTCCCCATTTCATCTCTGGGTTTCCTGTTTCCTTTCGTCTGGTTTTCCTACTTTCCTGCCTCTTCCTGCCTTCTCATCTTTGTTTTTGGACAAATGTTGCCCTTTTGGTTTCATATAATTGTTTGTTCTACACAGCACATTCTTTTCAGGTGTTATCATTTATTATATAGGCTTTTCTATTGTTTGGCTGGAAGGTGGTTTCTGGGAATTGTTGCAGTTCCAAGTTAGAGGGATCTCTTGGAGCTATAGTCTCAGGGGTTCCTCCAGTCTCTAACAGGCCAGTAAGTCTGGTCTTTTTTTATGAACTTGATTTTTTGTTCTACATTTTTCTCCGCACTGCCCAGGACCCTCTATTGTGATCCCAGTCAGAGCAGTCGATAGTGATAGACGGACACCATCAAGTTGTCCTGGTCTCAGGGTCACATACGCTGTGGTTCATGTAGTCTGTTGGTCCCTTGGACTAATTGCTCCCTTAAGTCTTTGGTTTTCTTCACTCTCCTTTACTCAGATGGGAAGAGACCACTAGTCACATCTTATACGGCCACTCACAAGCTTTTAAGACCCCAGATGCTACTTACCAAAGTAGGATGCAGAACGTTGTTTTTGTGCACTATGTTATGCCAATTGACATATATGTCCTCCAAGTCTACGGTCCTTAGCCTCCAAGCCTAGTATCTTCATCTCGGGAGGTGTTTGGTTGTTCATAAGAAGTTTCCATGACTGTGCCCCTTATGTATTCTGCTGTCTAAATTAGTATACATTCAACATCTACAAATATGTATGTAGAGATGTCCACAACCTAGCCTATTGGAAACCCTGGTGTGTAGTGGTTAAGTGCTATGGCTGCTAACCAAAAGGTCAGCAGTTCAAATCCACCAGGTGCTCCTTGGAAACTCTATGGGGGCAGTTCTACTCTGTCCTGTAGGGTCGCTATAAGTTGGAACCAACTCAACAGCAACAGTTTTTCTGGGTTTTTAACCTATATCTGCAGGTAGGCGCACTCCCTAACATCCTCCCACACCTCTTTAGTATACCTATCTACCTATGTATTCCTTCACAAATTATTGTTTATCAGTACTGTTTTTGCAAGATTGTCTGTGTTATAGTAATTGCCATAGTTCTTATGTTCCTTTTAGTGTCTTCCTTTGCCTTTGTCATTGTCATGTATTGAATTATGTCCTCCAAAAATATGTGTCAACTTGGCTAGGCCATGATTCCCAGTTCCGTATTATTGTCCACAATTTTGTCATCTGATGTGATTTTCCTATGTGTTGTAAATCCTATCTCTATGATGTCCAAGAGATGGGATTAGCAGCAGTTATTTAATGAGGCTGGACTCAATCTACAAGATTAGGTTGTGTCTTAAGCCAATGTCTTTTGAGATATAAAAGAGAGAAGTGAGCAGAGAAACCTGAGGCCTCGTATTACCAAGAAAGAAGCACCAGGAGCATAGCTCATTCTTTGGGTCCGGGTCCCTGAGCTGGGAAGCTTCTTGACCAGGGGAAGATTGATGACAGGGACTTTCCACCAGAGCCAACAGAGAGAGAAAGACTTCCCCTTGAGCCGATGCTCTGAATTTGGACTCCTAGCCTCCTAGGCCGTGAGAGAGTAAATTTGTTTGTTGAAGCCATCCACTTGTGTTATTTCTGTTATAGCAGCACTAGATAACTAAGACAGTCATGTTGTGCTGATTTCCCCCATATAGTGTATTGCCTTTCCCTTCACCAGTATTACTATGTATCTTCTGTCTAGTAATTTACCCTTCCTCCTGCTCCTTTCCCTGGGAACTATGAAAGAATGTTTTTTTCTGTGTGTAAACCTTTTCTTATTTTTTAATAATAGTGGTCTCATACAATATTTGTTGTAAATGTGAAATGTCAGATAATGGGATAGTTGATAAGTGAGGAGAGGTGTACTTCATTTAAGTCTCACCACATTCCTATGGAGTAAACACTATCATCATCTCTGTTTGTCAGGGAAGACAACCGAGGCAGAGTCAAGTTAAATAACTTGCCCAATATCACTAGAAATACAAGGGCAGAACCAGGATTTGAATACAGATAGTCTATCTGCAGAGTCTGTGCTCTTATCCACTGTACTAAATGACATCTCAAGTCTAAAATGATGAACATCTCTATTTTTATCCTCCAGCAGCCATTCACCTTTTTGTAAGCAATACAGTATGAATTTTCCTCTGGACAATCAGTTCCTTCTCCACTCTCACCCTGTGCTCTCTTGGAGAAGTGTAGCACATGACCTAGGCTTAAGCTGGTCAGAGCATCCCAATCTCTAGGCTCAGAGATCGGACCCAATCAGAGCCAATGAGATGCAATGTGACCATTGCAAAGACTTCTGGGAAAAAGCCTCATTTTTTTTCAGTAGGAGACTATGAGGAACTACTCTGGCCATCTTGCCATAGTGTACAGCTTAAGTATGAAGCCAGCGCTGGAAAGTGGAGCCAAAAATGGAACAGAGACCCTCAAGCCCTGCCTGAAGCTAGATTCCTCTTGAACTTTTCAGTTGTGTGATCCAATAAATTCAATTTTTGTTCAAGCCATTTCTTTTTTTTTTTTTAATTTTATTTTGTTTTGTTTGTTTCCACAGTCAAGGGAAATAGTCCCAAACAAAACGATATATCCTATGTGTGGTTGGGGTGAGGTGCAGAAATGGGGAAAAAAGTCAGTGGCCAAATACATGGGCCATCCTCACAGGGATACTGGTGCCAGTTGTCATCGAGCCAACCCCAACTCTTGTCGACCCTGACTCATGGCAACCCCATGTGTAATAGAGTAGAACTGTACTCCATAGGGTTTTCAATGGCTGATTTTTCAGAAGCAGATCACCAGGCTTTCTCCCAAGGCACCTCTGGGTGGACTCAAGCCTCCAACTTTTCAGTTAGCAGCTGAACATGTTAGCCATTTGCACCACTCAGGGACTCCGCACAGGGATAGTATGACTGAAAAGTAGGGAGTAGAGGGGGAGGCACAAGTCACTTGGATGTGATGGCAATAAGGCAAAATAAGGCAAAATTAAAGCACTCAGAATTTTTCTTGTTTTCATTTTTCATGTTTTTAAATATTTTATGATTTTTGTATGCTGTTGCAGAAATACAGAATTGGGTCTTTTATTTCATAATATATGATCTTGGTTTAATTTATTTGCATAATTTTAGCATATTTCCAAAAACCTCAAGAGGGGACTGTACCCATTACCCCAGTACACACCCATGCCATGCCCCTCTGTACCCTCCCTCACACCATATGTACTTGGCACACTCTCTAGGACACACTCTCTTTGTTTTCTCCTTCCGTGACAAGCAGTCAGAGCAAAAGAGCTCTCTACACTTGTGCTGTTTTGTCCCCCAAAATTGCTGCCCCAATTAGATTGGCTGGCCTAGTGCTGACGACAGTCCTTCCTCCCTCTTGAACTCCTGTTGTCTGGCAAAACGACAAATTCTCTGGCCGTTCCCAAGTATGTGGTTCTTAGCCTTCCTTGCACTTTGGATTTGGTAGAATACTCAGGAAATGTGGTTTCATCTGCCTTGAGCTTATATCATTTTTCCAAAGTGTATTTAGAAGAACACGAGTCTTAAGAGAGTCTTCTCACAAACAGGGTTGGAAATCCAATTTGGAAAATACTGCAGACCATAACCCTCCTTCGAGATTCACAGTGCATAATTTCATCTCAAAAGCCCTGAGAAATCCTATGATTTCAATTGTGTTAAACCCAACTTTTCTCATATTTTACTGAGCAAGGGGTTACTTTTAATGTTTACTCCTACTAACATTCTTCAGGACAGGTATTCCATAGAGCATACTTTGAGAAAGGTCGATTTAAAATATTGTAGAGCATGATCAGAGAACTGTAAGCAAATTTATTATTGACTCTACAGTTGTTATAAGAATATAACTTGAAATCATTTGAAAAAGATTGTTGTGGTTGTGTGCCATAAATTCTGACTCGGAGTGACCTTATATGACAGAGTAGAAATGCCCCTTAGGGTTCTACTAGGCTGTTATCCTTATAACAGTAGATTGCCAGGCCTTTTCTCCCATGGAGCCACTGGTAGGTTTGAACTGATGACCTTTCAGTTCGCAGCTGAGTGCTTAACCATTGTGCCAACAGGGATCCTAAATAATCACATTAAATACAACAAAAAAAAAAACAAACCCCTTGCTGTCAGGTTGATTCTGACTCATGGTAACCCCACGTGTTACGGAGTAAAACCGTCCCATAGGGTTTTGTTGGTTGTAATCGTCACAGAACCAGATCACCAGGCCTTTCTTCTGTGTGAAGCAGGTTACAGATGTTCCCTCACCCTCTGCTTTGATGGAAAAAACAAAACAAAAAAGAGTAGTTGAGTCGACTCCAACTCATGGTGACTCCCTGTGTGTCAGGGTAGAACTGAACTCCATAGGGTTTTCAATGGCAGTTTTTCCTTTAAGCAGATCACCAGGCCTTTCTTCCAAGGTGCTTCTGGATGGACTCAAACTGTCAAGCTTTCAGTTAGCAGCTGAGCACATTAACCATTTACATCTCCCTGGGACCCCAATTTCTTTTAAAGTTGATGAATGCAGATCCTTTTTATGCCAAATGCATGTGAATTCATCGTTTTCCTTCTTTTTCTTAAATCCTGCAGCTCTGAGTATCCTTCATGCAAAAACTATAAGCCATGTAGGATGCCAAGTAAGATAAGGACTGAGAAAGTCTCCTGGATTTGTCCTAAGGGAATCACGAGTGATATGAGCAGGAGCAAGGGTAATGGCAGATTGTGCAGCTGAGGATAGAATATGGGTAAGAGATCAGGTTTGAATCTACAGTCATGACATTGAGACTGCTAATAAAGACGCTGCCATCCCGGAGGTCAGAGGAATACGGAACCAAGGGAATGTAGACATAGAGCTATTTGGGTGTTCAAAATGGGGGTCATGATGGATGTGTTTCCCTTCCTGTTCCCAGGGTGAAGCCACTCATAACAGTTATGTTTTGAACGCTATATGTGCCAGGTACAGTGCTGAGAGTTTAACATATGTTATCTCTTATAATCCCTACAACAGCCCTGAGAATATAACTTATTACCATTTTGCAGAGGAGGAAACTAAGGTGCAGAAGCTGCCTAAGGCCATAAAGCTGGTGAAATGGCGGGTCCCCACTATCTTGCTCCCAAGCCTGGCCCCTTATAGGGAAGCTTCAAGGTCTCATATCGCTTTAGCAGTGTCTCTCCAGCTTACGCCACTTGGGCCCACAGGGTGACGTGGGAAGGTGGCAGGTATGTCTGAGACCTCAGGGCCATAGCCTGGTAAGGCTGATCTTATGGTAATGGGCAAGCCGTAGCTTGGTCTTGGGCACCTGAGTCTCAGTCTGGGAGGACACTGAAAGCTGGCTCGTCAAGACTTCAAAGAAATTTTTCGAAGTATCTAAGTGCTACAAGGGAATAACTGTATTTGTCCCCGGTGTGTTTGACTCACATCTTCAATTTTTAGTAGCATAAAGACTGATTACCTTTATAATTGAGATTTCATGTATTTGAATAAAAATCTCATGTAGTGCAGTAAACATTCTGAGGGAGAAAACTGGTCTTATTTTGCAAACAACTCTGCAATAATTAACTAGTATAATTAAGAATGAAGCAGGAACTTTAATAATGTTCCTGGTGGATGTGAACTGCCAGTCTCTTGGTTAGCAGCCATAGCACTTAACCACTACGCCACCAGGGTTTCCTTAATAATGTTAGTAATGATTAATTAAGGAGCCCTGCTCAGCCGCTAACTGAAAGATTGGCCGTTCAGACCCACCCAGTATCTCCACAGGAGAAAGACCTGGCGATCTGCTTCCATAAAGATTATCCATTGCTATCAAGTCAATTGCCACTCATCCATAAAGATTACAGCCTAGAAAATCTTATGGGTCAGTTCTACTCTGTCACATGGGGTCACTATGTGTCTGAATTGACTCGACAGCAACAGACAACAATAACTAACATTAATTAATTTTTAAGTTTTTCATGAACTCAGGGATTTTGATGGGAGGAGTCCTGGGGTACAGTGGTTAAGCACTCGGTTGCTAACCCGAAGGTTGGTGGTTCGAGCCCACCAGCCATTCTGCAGGAGAAAGATGTGGCAGACTGCTTCCGTAAAGATTACAGCCTTGGAAAACCTATGGAGCAGTTCTACTCTGTCCAATAAGGTCGCTGTAAGTCGGGATCTATTCGAAGGCAACAGAGTTTGGATTTTTTTGTTTGCTTGTTTGAGATGAATGGGCTTCTGGAGACATCTCGAGACTTTTCTCTAGTGAGGGATGCTCAGGATGAGTTGGGTGTGCCTAGATATGGAAAAGAAAATGGTGAGGAAAATATATCTGGTGCTGAGTCATCCTGAAAAGGGCAGGACTTTATCTCGTATATCTGTCTGTTCAGCTTGCCTGTTATCTAACTCAGCCTGGTATTATTGTTAACTACGTACATGTCTGACATCTCCGCTATTCCGTACTTCCACATTTCAACTTGCACAAGTGATGATAAGAGCAAGGAACTGAAATCAGGCTGACCTGAGTTCAAATGCTGACATTGCATTTGACCTTGGAAAATTACTTTGACTCCCTAAGTCTGTTTTCTCGCCTGTAAATGGGGATAATAATAATCTCTTGCTCAAAGCGTGGTTGTGAAGTTTAATAAGCATAATGGATATGAAGTTCTTAGTGCAATGCTTGGAACCCAAAAAGCACTCAACAAATGATACTGTTGTTAAAAGGTTCTTGAAATAAAGGTTTTGCTTTATAATAATGAAAAAGCTCATAACTATTCGTAAAGCATTTTTGTGCACATATGTTGATCCTAATACCCAAACCCATTGCCGTCAAGTCAATTCCAACTCATAGCAACCCTATTAGACAGAGTAGAACTGCCCCATAGAGTTTCCAAGGAGCGCCTGGTGGATTTGAATTGCTGACCTTTTGGTTTGCAGCCGTAGCTCTTAACCACTATACCACCAGGATTTTTGTAACGCATTTTTGTGCATACATGTTGATCCTAATACAGAGCCTTGCAATTAGGAGACAGGTTGCTATGGAGAAGTTAACATTCTTTTACAATAATGGTGGAAGTGTAATTGATAAATCTTTATGGACGGCAACATGGTAACAAGGATCAAAGGCATAATCTTTGATCCTGCAGGACAGGAACATAAAAATGTATATGAAGAAAAGGTTCATTATAAACTTAATAATATTGAAATTTTAGAAACAACCTAAATGCCCAACAATATGGGATTGGTTTATACATTCTAGCCCATTCATACATAGCTCTATAAAGTCTTCTGTTATGGATTCAAGTGTATTCCCCCCTGCCCCCCAAAAATATATATATAGAAGTCCTAACCCCTGTGAATGTGACTTTGTCTGGAAATAGAGACTTTGAAGAGTTATCAGTTAGGTTAACATGAAGTCATGCTGAAATAGAGTAGGTTCTGATCTTTCATGACCGGTGTCCTTATAAAAGAGCAAGATACACAGAGATAGGGAGGCAGAGGAAGGATACCATGTGACATTGCAGCTGCAAACCAAGAATACCTAAAGCTACCAGAAGAGAGACAGGCATAAAACAGATTCTCTCTCAAAGCCTCAGAAGGAATCAACACAGCCAACACCCTGATCTCAGACTCCCAACGTCCAGAACTGTGAGACAATAAACTTCTGTAGTTATAAACCACTCAGGTTGAAGTATTTTGTTACAGCAGCCCTAGGAAACCAATACCCCTTCCCTGACCCAACTTGCAGGACAAATCACTCCTCGGTGCTGCCAGAGTGCAGCCTTTATGTATCTTTTACCCTAATGCCTAGAACAGTGCTCAGTCCAAACCAGGAGCTTAGCAAATGAATGACTGGATCAATCAATCAACAAACAATTCTTTGTGAGGGGCCAGAAGGAAGCCGTGTGGTCTAGAGGAAAGAGACTTAGAATCCTCAGTAGAGGACCCACCTCTACGGCTTACTAGCTATATTACCTCGGCAAGTCACTCAACAATCTGAGCCTCAGGTTCCTCACTTATAAATTATAGTCATAGTAGTTGCCTGTTCCAGTAACTGCAGAGGATTAAAGCAGCCACATATATTAAAAATTTAAAATAAAAATACTTGAAAGTATATTTTTCTAATTATCAAAGTAGAAAACTAAGCAGCATCTTTTGATGTTCCTTATGTGATTTGAGGAAACTCTGGTGGCACAGTGGTTAAGAGCTATGGCTGCTAACCAAAAGGTTGGCAGGTCAAAGCCACCAAGTGCTCCTTGGAAACCCTATGGGGCAGTTCTACTCTATCCTACGGGGTCGCTATGAGGTCGCTATGAGTCGGAATCAACTCAACGGCAACAGGTTTGGTTTTGAAGGACAAGAGGCCTGTCATTCTACTTCCAAAAATAAGCCAATGGAAACCCTATGGATCACAACAGTCCACCCTCAATGGATCATTGTGATGGTACAGGACTGGGCAGTATTTCATTCCGTTACGCATGGGGTCACCACGAACCTGGAGCTGACTCAACAGCAGCTAACAACAACAAGTAACTGGAAGATTCTGGCCTACTTTTATTCTCCAGGTTCCTCCCTCACCCACTTCCAAGTCTGTATTAATATCAACCCTGCTGGCGTAGTGGTTATGTGCTACAGCTGATAACCAAAAGGTCGGCAGTTCAAATCCGCCAGGTGCTCCTTGGAAACTCTATGGGGCGGTTCTACCCTGTCCTATAGGGTTGCTATGAGTCAGAATTGACTCGAGGGCAGTGGGTTTGGTTTTTTTGGTTTGGTGGGGGTTTATATACAAAGTAGCATTCTTTCATTCATTTACTGAATAAATATTTACCCTATACATCAGGCACTGGAAACCCTGGTTGTGTAGTGGTTAAGAGCTATGGCTGTTAACGAAAAGGTCAGCAATTTGAATCCACCAGGCGCTCCTTGGAAACTCTATGGGGCAGTTCTACTTGGTCCTATAGGGTCGCTATGAATTGGAATTGACTCTACGGCAGTGGTTTGGTTTTTTTTTTTTTTTTTTTTTTGCCTTAATCAGGCACTATTGAGTCCTGAGGCCTCACAATGGTAGAAACCGAAATCTGTAAAGAAATAACAGTAAGGCGATTTGGAAAGTGCTGTCAAAGTGGTGGAATTCAGAGGCATGCCATGGAAACAGAGGAAGATGCTCCAGCGCTACGGCAGATGGAGGAGGCACAGCCTTGCCTCAGTAAAAAAAAAAAAAAAGTCCCTGGTATATGAAGCTGCAAGGTTGCTGAGGAGGACAGGGAATCTTTCTTGAAGTGGGAATGGCCTTGCAGGGCTGATGGACTTCTAGTTAGTTCGGGGCAACTATACCATGCAATAGCAGAGAAGAAGTCCCTTTGATGAACTGGCCAGACTTCTGCTTTCTTTTCATGAGGTAAGAGGGACAGGACTGACACCTTGCACTGGGAAACACTCTGGCTCTGGGATTACCTGGGGAGGGAAAGTATGAACTTCCTGCTAATGGAGGCATGAGGGGGCTCGGGGTGGGGGGCCTCTGGACAGCTGTGGGGGCAGTCATTGTACCCAATCTGGGAAAGCAAGAGACCCTAGTTGCACTAGGAAACTGTTCTTGTTTCATGGGAGTGAGCTAGCATTCTCACTTCCCAAAACTATTTCTGAGTAAAATTGCAAGCAGGGGATGAAAGCAGAGTTAGCTATCGGGTGTGTCTAAGGGAATCCCACTCCAGTTCTATTACTTCTGGCTCAGATGCCTGTTGTCTTCTTGTGTCTTCAGGATCCAGGGTCTCATACTCCTGAAGCCTTGAGTCATCTGTCTACATTCTAGCTTCTGCCACCCAGCCAGCTAAGGTATGAAAGCAGCCAAGCTTCAAGCAGATGACACTTGGCTCCAGCTGCCCCATCCTGATTATCCCCAGTGCACATCGTCCTCTCTGGTTGCCTTGCTGTCTGGAACCCACATGTAAGTCTTTATTGGAGCTGCTAACACCCTCCCCCCTGTCATTCTACCAGCTTCCAGTTCAGAATGATGACAACTCTCAAACTGCCCCACTGGGGCTGGGGCCCATGGATGAAGGGAGGGAGGGTGCATTTTGAGCTGAATTCCCTTTCTGTCCACTTTGTCCTAGAATCTTTCCCTGTAATTCAGATCTACCTTCCCTTCCACCCCAATCCCACAGCCTATCTCTATGTACTTGACGAACTGGATAAGCAGAGATACATTTCTTTCTCTTGGGATTCTCCTGTCATCTCCTGTTGGGTGCTCGGAGGACACAGCCCGTGCAGAAAGGAAAACAGCAGAGCAGCCTTTGGTGGACACATGGGAAGTACTGCCCCATGATGCTAACGACGGCAGTTCAGCTCTGTAAAGAATGGTCTGTAACGACTGTCAGCAAAAGTGTTTATGATTCCTATCATATCTTTCAGAGCCCTGGCTCTGAAAGCTTGGCTGCTAACCAAAAGGTCAGCAGTTCAAATCCACCAGCCACTCCTTGGAAACCCCGTGGGGCAATTCTACTCTGTCCTATAGGGTTCCTATGACTTGGAACAAGCATTTAAAATGCATATATTGAAATTAAGAAGCCCTGGTGACACAGTGGCTAAGCACCCGGCTGCTAACTGAAAGGTCAGCCATTCAAACCCACCAGCAGTTCTGCAGGAGAAAAGATCCGACGATCTGCTCCCCTGAGGATTACAACCTAGAAAACCCTACAGGGCAGTTCTACTCTGTCATATAGGGTCACTGTGAGTCAGAATTGACTCGATGGCACACAATAGCAACACATTGAAATAAAAAATAATAAAAAGATCAAGAAAGTGTACAATCTTCATAATTTCAGCTTTGTATTTTAAGCCTTAGTTACTGAATGAGAATTGAAACAGGGGTGGGACAAAGATCTTGGTTTCATTTCCCTTCTCTCCCCTGTCTGCACAGGCTTCTGCTTTTCCAAACCACCTACCATTTGTTTCTGAATCTCTCTTCTACGTAGTTTCTCCCTTGTCTCTTTGGTAGTAGGTAGATCCCAGTTCACAGTCAAGATGGGGAGATGGCCAAGTTGTAAAACCAAATGCACGCTGCTGATGCCACATTCAGTGGGGTGTATCTGCCGTCACCAGTCACAGAGCAGTCAAGTGTCCTTGCAGACCACCGAGTGAGCCCATTCGGATGCGTGTGTCTGAAGATTTCCTCTGCCTTGTGCCAAAATAGGAGACCTGGTGGCACAGTGGTTAAGTGCTCGGCTGCTAACCTAAAGGTCAGCAGTTTGAACCCACCAGTGTCTGGGTGGGAGAAAAATGTGGCAGTCTGCTTCCATGAAGATTTACAACCTGGAAACCCTATGGGGCAATTCTACTCTGTCCTATAGAGTCGCTGTGAGTCGGAATTGACTTCACAGCAATGGGTTTTGTTTTGTTTTTTTGGTTTGTGCCAAAATACTGTCAAGTAGGAGGTAAATGGAGCTGTAGTTATAGCTAATCATTTGTTACTCTAAGGATTTTTTTTTTGGCATCTTCCATCTTGGGGGTGGGGGGATAAAGGGAGATGACAGCAGGGTTAGATTTGTGCTTTAGTGAGATCACCTTGGCAGCTCTGTGGGAAACATCTGAAGTGCATACGGCTGCAGGCAGTTAGAGGCAGCTGCAGTAACTAGGGAGAGAGATGGGGTGGTTGATCGTTATCACAGTGGCTCCCAATGAACTACAGCATCCCGTGCCCACGTCCCTTTGCAGCGTGACATCCCTACTCCTCCTAACAAGAAGCTGGGTTGTTCCTTCACACCCTTGAATCTGCCCTCGCCTTGTGATGTGATTGTACCAATAAAATGAAGCAGAAGTGACACTGTGTGACTTTTGAAGCTCGTCCATAAGACCCCATGGAGTGCCCACTATTGTTGCTATGTGCCGTCGAGTTTATTCCAACTCATGGCCACTCTATAGACAGAGTAGAACTGCCCCATAGGGTTTCCTAGGCTTTAAATGCCCTATAGAGTTTCCTAGTCTGTAATCTTTAGGGGAACAGATTGCTAGGTCTTTTCTTCTGAGCTGCTAGGTGGGTTCAAACCACCAACCTTTGAGTTAGCAGGCAAGAGCTTAACCATTGCTCCATTAGGGCTCCTTTAACTAGCATGGTGCAAATAAGTGGTCAGCTTACTGGATGATGAGAGGAAAAGTGGAGGAGAACTGAAGGAACCCAGGTGACAATCATTCCAGTAGCTATCTGACTTCGATCACACAAGGGAGCCCAGACAAGACAAGCAGAAGAACTACCCACCAGAAATAATCAACTGCTGTTGTTTTAAGCCACTAAATTTTGGGGTGGTTTTTTATACAGTGACAGACAACTGATAAAGATGGTGCTTGCTCTGAACTAGACCAATGTTAGTAGTTTTCATTCATTCAATATTTTTGAACACCTATTATATAGCAAGGGTCCCTGGGCAGTTGCTAGCCTAAAGGATGGTGGTTTGAACCTACCCAGCAGCTCTATGGAAGAAAGGCCTAGCAAAATGTTTCCAAAAAGATTAAAGCCAAGAAAAGCCTATGGAGCAGTTCTCTGTAACACATGGAATCTCCATGAGTCAAATAAATTGATTCAAAGGCAATGGGTTTGGGTTTTTTTGTTGTTGTTATGTGACAGGCTCTATTCTAAGAACTGGGGATACTGTAGTAAACAAAACAGATAAATATCCCTGCCTTCATGGAGCTTATACGCTAGTGGGGGAGGAGGCTGGACAGAAGGGTTACATTCGAGAAATATTTAAGAGGTAGAATTGGAATGGTCTTGTGATGGATTATATATGGACGTTGAGGTGGGATAGTAAAGAAAGGATCCTACGGCTTCCAGCTTGGGCAGCTGGGGCAATGGTGGAGCCACCCAGAGATAGGCAGACTGAGCTGGGAGTTGTTCAGTTTTGGGCACATGGGTCACTTGTGGGACAACGAGCTGGCAGTTGAATGTAGGAGTCTGAAGCTCAGGGGGGATGCCCAAGATAAATATTTTGGAGTCATCCTGTCCTGTACAACTGAGCGTGTATTTGCTGAACCACTACCCTATGCTAGGCATTCTGAGACACTAGGAAATACAGTGCCAACAGGACGGCTATGGCCCATCCTTCCATGAAGTTTATGGTTTCATCAAGGAGACCAAAAAATCTACTGTGGCAAGTTGTTTAACACAGAAAATGCAGGGCTCTGTCTAAAACTGGCATGGGGCAGGGAATTTGGATATAGGCTGTAGTTGAAACCATGATGCTAAATAAAGTTATCTTTAGAGTGTATAAAGGGATAAAAGTGGATGGACCTGGGAAACGTTGACATTCAATGGGGTGCAGAGCAGCAAGGGGACAAGGATACTAGAAGGCAGAGGAGAGATTGGGAAAAGAAGAAGAAGGGAAAGTCAGGAAGAGGGAGACAGAACAAGCTACCCTTTGTTGTTGATCCAGAGTCACAGGGGCAAGAGGCTGCTGAGGAAGTAACTGGCTAACCACATTCAAGCTGTTTTGGATTGAAACAGTCTAAGCAATCCAAGAATTGTCCGGCTTGGCCTGAGACGTGTTGTGGACTTCCAGGATGTCTACACAGGGTGCTGAAGGCTGCTCTGGGAAAAGCCTGCCTCCAAGAGCACCCAGGAGGGAAATTCATGCAGCCAGTCCCCAAGGAGCTCAGCTTCCTACTGCTAGTATGATGTCTGGTGCTTTGTTTGCTAAAGCTCGTTACCAGATTTCCTTTAAGCTGGACAATTTATATTAATTCTGTTTTTGTACTTTGTTAAGGTCCCTGGATGTTGTAAATGGTTTGCACTTGACTACTAACCGAAAGGTCGGTGGTTCAAACCCACCCAGAAGCATTGTGGAAGAAAGGCCTGGTGATCTGCTTTTGTAAAGATTGCAATCAAGAAAACACTATGGAGCAGTTCTACTGCATAACACGTGAGGTTGCCATAAATTGGAACCGACACTCCAGAAACTAGTTTGATTTTTAAATGCTTTGTTAAAGAATATCCTGGAGTCACTGCACTTGGGGCGCGGTGTTTCATGCAGCTTCCCCCAGCCAGCGCCTGTCATTCCGTATAGGTAGGTGCTTATGTAGGTTAAGGAAACCAGGACACAGAAAGCTGTATAGGTGACTATATGGCCAGCTCTCACTATCTGCCGCAGTGAGGAAACAGTGGCCCAAATCATTCCAAATGTGAATATCCTGAAATCGTTTGTTTGGATCTTTGAAATGTATCAGAACAGAATTTTTAGCCACTGGAGTTACACTGAATCAGGAATTATAATGAACGCAGAAGAGCACTGAGTATGTTTTGCCATCGTGTTATCTTTGTGGTTGCTGAATAAACAATACTTAAGAAAGAATAAACTGCTTAAGAGAACAAATTGCTTTCAAACTCTCGCTTGGTTTAGAAGTACTATTTGCATACATACAACGGAGGTGCTAATTAGAAGTGGTTTTTATCTATTTATTGAGGTGTGCCCCCAAGGAACTCTCCTGTTTCCGATGCTGTTTGTACTTAAACACGATCAAGGTGTGTTTCCTTTGGCTAGCCTGTAGTCTAGATGCCTCTTTAATGTAGGTTGACCAGCTATCTCCCCAGTTAGTTTAATAAATGAGATTTTAATACTAGCTGTATTGGCTAGTTTCTGCTGGCCTCTCCATTCTGCTCTGATCCTCAGGAGGCTGATCTGAGCAGACTATAAAAATAGGCTCCCTTTTAGGTGGTTCAGCCAGAAATTGAGGGAGGGAGGCAGGAGGAGAGCGAAGTAAGAGGATTTATTCCCCTCAGTTATTGTGCTCCCTCCCTGCAAATGGCTGTGGGTTGGCTGCATTCTTCTACTGAGGGCCACAGCTTCTGTGGGGGTGACTGCTCCATCCCACCTATTACCATGGAGTGGATTCTGACTCATAGCGAACCTATAGGACAGAGTAGAACTGCCCACAGGGTTTCCAAGGCTGCAATCTCTATGGAAGCAAACTGCTACATCTTTCTCCCACAGAGCAGTTGGTGGGTTCAAACCACCAACCTTTCGGTTGGCAGCTGAGTACCTAACCACTGCACTGGGGCTCCTTGACTGCTCCATACAGTGCTCCCTTCTGAGTTCTGAGAACCCCTCCCTCCTGTAACCCATTTAGTGGCTACAATATCCCTCGGTACTGCAAATACCCCTTATCACTAACCCTTAAACCCTGCTCACACACCCCTGTTAACACCTGTAGTCCATTTATTAACCCCTCCTCAGGCTATCCAGTTAGAAGGTGCTATCTGGTTCCTGCCAGGGCCCGTAATACCCTAGAGAAATTTATCAGTGCTTTGTATGTGCTAGGGGCTGTGCTAAGAGCTTCATATGCATTGGCTCATTTAATCCTAGGAACAACCTTATACGGAAAGTAGTACAATGAAACCTGTGACAGCCGAACTCAAAGGAGCTGCTTTGTTTTTCTGGGTCTCGCAACTTTTCCACCTTTGACAGGGTGCACTTTTACCACTTTTCTATCGCTCGTTCTTACGGGAAATATTTGAATTTTCCTCCTCTGACCGGTTTCTGCCTTACACAGGTTCCAGCTGTCGCGGGGTTTGCTGTATTACGGTCTCCACTTCCGAGATCAAAAAACCAGAGGCTTCAAGGATAATTTGCCCGGTCTCACCCAGCCAGCAGGGGGCAGAGCTGGCGTACAAAACCAGGTCCCACTCTCTCCAGACACCAGGAGCCATGTTCTCACCCCTCTGGGGTCCCTTATGTCTAAAGGGCTTCCTCCCACAATGTTGTGTTTTACTCAGGCTAATATTACGAAGTGTCTGCATTTCTTGAGCACCCACCCACAGATACCAGGGAGGACTCCCAAATCAGCTGGGACACTGGAGACACCACACTTGGATTAAATATTTGCCTTGAAGATGCAAGGAAGAGAAATGCAACCATGGATAACCATAATTTACTTTTTGTGAAAACAAGGGGTTGGCTCTATAAATAACGAGGCCGTGGGCGGGGATGCAGGGAGATAGAGGCGTGGGGGGGGGGAGGAGCCGTTCAGTGAGGCGGAAGAATTCCTTCGCAACCAGGTAGCAGCTGGTAGTGTAGTGTGCAACCTACCACCTGTGCCCCCTGTCTTTGAACGCATTGGTGGGTCTTTATAAATACTGATGCCCCAAATGGCCTCATGAATATTTATTTACCCATTTATTTCTTTACTTCATTCTTCACGCAGGGTTTAAGGAGTGAGCCGTCAATTCAGTGCTATCAGGGATTGAATGTGCAAGATTACTTAGGGAGAAATAATCAGATGTGTTCACCTCCAATCGGTATCCCGAGACTCATGAAGCACCTATATTTGGGGTATTGAGCAATAATATCGTATTTTTCATTTTGTTTGATTCTTACGTCTTCAAACTGAGAGAGCTCCCAATACTTCCCCCAGTGGTTTTTAAGGTGGCTGAGTTGCAAAATTTGCATTGCCAAAGGTTCCTCAGCTGCTGAGGCAGAAATAATTCCATCTCTACAGCAGAAAAAGTGTAAAGGGCAAGTCTTCGCACTATTTCCAGTCCTTAAATCTAGGGGTGGGCAGAGTTACAAAAGCCAAGCACACCCTGGCTCCACCCCTCTCTGCCTGGTCCAAGTACCCGTGCCAGGGCTTACACCCTGAAATTTAAGCCTAGTGTTCTTTCTGGAACAGTTGCAAAAACAGGCTTTCACAATTCGTGATCTCACAGGGTTCTGAGATGCCCCAAATCCTGTTTGCCTAAATACAAAGAAGCCTTCTTTCAGGAGCAAATGCTTTTTGTTAGTTCATGTTCTTGCTGCTGAAGTTAATGATAGTACTGCAGGATGTTAAGTCTTAGGATAGTTCTCTGCCTTGGAGGTTCTAATGAATTTAAACTTTCAGAAGCACCAGTACCATGGCCATTGTATCAGTTCCAACTCATGGCGATTCCAAGTGTGTCAGAATAAAAGTATGCTCCATAGGTTCCCTACCCCCCACCCTCCCAACATTTTATTTTGTTTTACGTGCAAGTTGACACAGCAAATTAGTTTCCCATCCAACAATTCATGCACAAATTTTTCCATCACGTTGGTTGCTATCTCCACAATGTGTCAGCACTCTCCACATTTCCACCCTGCCCTCCCCATTTTCATCCCTCCCGTTTCCCTGCCCCTCCTTGCCAGCTCATCTTAGCTGTTGGGCAAATGTTGCCTGTGTGATCTCGTATAGCTGATTGTTCTAAGGAGCACATCCCTCATGGGTGTTATTGTTTGTTTCTTATAGACCAGTCTATTATTTGGTTGAAAGGTGACCTCTGGGAGTGGCTTCAGGTTAAAAGGGTGTCTTAAAGCAATTGTCTTGGGGTTCCTCCAGTCTCTATCAGTCCAGTAAATCGAGTCTTTTTTATAAATTTGAGTTTTGTTCTATATTTTTCTGGACTAGGACCTTTTATTGTGTCCCTGGTCAGAGCGGTCAGTAGTGGTAGCCAGGCACCATCTATTTCTGATCTCAGGCTAGAGGAGGTTATGTTTCATGTGGGCCATTAATCCTGTGGACCAATTATTTCCTTGAGCCTTTGGTTTCCTTCACTCTCCTTTGCTCCAGATGGGAAGAGACCAATAGTTGACCTTAGAGGGCCGTTCACAAGCTTTTAAGATCCCAGTTTGGCTACTCACTAAGCTAGGATGTAGAACATTGTCTTTATGAAGTATGTTATGACAATTGACCTAGATATCCCCTCATACTATGGTCCTTAGCCTTCAATCCCAGTAACTCAATCCCATGAGTGTTTGTATGTGTCTAAGGAGTTTCCATAACTATGCCCACTATGTGCTCTATAATATATATAGATATATATGCAGCACATACATAAATGTATATAAAAACACCCACAACTATACCTATACTATATACTATATACTATATACTATATACTATATACTATATACTATATACTATATACTATATACTATATACTATATACTATATACTATATACTATATACTATATACTATATACTATATACTATATACTATATACTATATACTATATACTATATACTATATACTATATACTATATACTATATACTATATACTATATACTATATAAAATATACTATATACTATATACTATATACTATATACTATATACTATACCTATACTATGTTTATACTATATATCTATACCTACATAACTATACCTATACCTGTAACCATCAAAGAATGTTGCTTTCTGTGTGTAACATATGCTTAACTTCTTATAAAAGTGGTCTCATACAGTATTTGTCCTTCCATGATTGATTTATTTCACTCAGCATATCCTCCAGATTCGTTTATGTTATATAAGGTGCTTTGCAGATTCATCATCATTCTCTATTTTGTAGTATTCCATTGTATGTATGCACCACATTTTGTTTATCCATCCATCTGTTGATGGACGTTTCAGATGTTTCCATCTTTTTGCTGCAGTGAATAATGCTGCTATGGATATGGGTGTGCACGTGTCTATCCCTGTCACTGCCCTTGTTTCTCTAGGATATATACCTAGGTGTGGGATTCCTGGATCATATGGTATTCCTATTTCTAGCTTTTTGAGAAAGCGTCATGCCATTTTCCATAGTGGTTGCACCATTTTATAATCCCACCTGCAGTGCACAAGAGTTCCAATCTCCCCACAACCTCACCAGCAGTTGTTTCCTGTTTTTTTTTTTTTTTTTTTTTTTAACAGTACCATGGTATCTCGTTGTAGTTTTGATTGGCATCACTCTAGAGCTCGGCTGCTAACCAAAAGGTTGGCAGTTCAAATTCACCAGCTACTCCTTGGAAATCCCATGGGGCAGTTCTACTCTATCCTAGAGGGTTGCTATGAACTGGAACTGACTCATTGCAACAGATTTGGTTTTTTTGGTTAGTGACTAATGATCATAAGCATCTCTTCATGTGTTTGTTAGCTGCCTGAATGTCTTCTTTGGTGAAGTGTCTGTTTATGCCCTTTGCCCATTTTTTTATTGGATTGTCTTTTTGTTTTTGAGGTGTTGAAGTTTTCTATATATTTTAGAGATTAGACCCTTGTCAGATATATCATTGCCAAATTTTTTTTTGCCAGTCTGTAGGTTCTCTTTTTACTCTTTTAGTATAGTCTTTTGATGAGCATAATTATTTAATTTTTAGGAGTTATCTAGTTTATCCTCTGTTGTTAGTGCATTTTTAGTTATGCTTGATAGTCTATTGATGCCATAAATTAGGACCCCTAGCTTTGTCCTTGTGTTATCTTCCAGGAACTTTATACTTTTAGGTTTAACCTTTAGTTAGTTTTTGTGTATGTTGTGAGGTATGGATCCTGTTTCATTTTTCTGCAAATGGATATCCAATTTTACTAGCACCATTTGTTAAAGAGGCTATCTATTCCCCATTGAATGGACATTGACTCTTTGTTGAAGATCAGCTGTCCATAGCAGGATGGATTTACTTCTGGGTTCTTAATTCTGTTCCATTGGTCTGTGTGTCCGTTGTACCAGTATCAGACTGTTTTCACCACCATGGCTGTCTTAGTTATCTAGTGCTGCTATAACGGAAATACCACAAGTGGACGGCTTCAACAAACAGAACTTTATTCTCTCACAGTTTAGTAGACTAGAAGTCTGAATTCAGGGCTTCGGCTCCAGGGGAAGGCTTTCTCTCTATGTGAGCTCTGGAGGAAGGTCATTGTCATCAATCTTCCCCTGGTCTAGTAGCTTCTCTGCACAGGAACCCTGGGTCCAAAATACATCCTGTGTTCTTAGCACTACTTTCTTGGTGGTATGAGGTCCTCAATATGGCATTATTCCTCGGCCAGCAACCTGGTGACAAGTTGATTACATTGGACCACTTCCATCATGGAGAGAGCAGCATTTTGTTCTTATGAAATAGACACTTACTCTGGATATGGATTTGCCTTTCCTGCACTCAACGCTTGTGGCAAAACTGCTATCCATGGACTTGCAGAATGCCTTGTCTACTGTCATGGTATCCCACACAACATCACCTCAGATCAAGGGACCCATTTCACAGCAAATGAAGCACAGCAATGAGCCCATGCTCTTGGAATTCACTGGTCTTCCATGTTCCCCATCATCCTGAAGCAGCTGGTTTGATAGAAAAATGGAATGGCCTTTAAAAACACAATTACATACGGTATATTCACACAATGGAATACTACGCATCAATAAAGAACAATGAGGAGTCTGTGAAACATTTCATAACATGGAGGAACCTGGAAGGCATTATGCTGAGTGAAATTAGTCAGTTGCAAAAGGACAAATATTGTATAAGACCACTACTATAAGAACTTGAGAAATAGTTTAAACTGAGAAGAAAACATTCTTTTGTGGTTACGAGAGGCGGGAGGGAGAGAGGGTGGGAGGGGGTATTCACTAATTACATAGTAGATAAGAACTACTTTAGGTGAAGGGAAAGACAGCACACAATACAGGGGAGGTCAGCACAATTGGACTAACCCAAAAGCAAAGAAGTTTCCTGAATAAACGGAATGCTTCGAAGGCCAGCATAGCAGGGGCTAGGGTCTGGGGACCATGGTTCCAGGGGACATCTAAGTCAATTGGCATAATAAAATCTATTAAGAAAACATTCTGCATCCCACTTTGAAGAGTGGCGTCTGGGGCCTTAAACGCTAGCAAGCAGTCATCTAAGATGCATCAATTGGTCTCAACCCACTTGGATCAAAGGATAGTGAAGAACACCAAGGACACAAGGCAATTACGAGCCCAAGACACAGAAAGGGCCACATGAACCAGCGACTACATCATCCTGAGACCAGAAGAACTAGATGGTGCCCGGCTACAACTGATGACTGCCCTGACAGGGAACACAACAGAGAACCCCTGAGGGAGCAGGAGAGCAGTGGAATGCAGACCCCAAATTCTCATAAGACCAGACTTAATGGTCTGACTGAGACTGGAAGGGCCCCGGAGGTCATGGCCCCCAGACCTTCTGTTGCCCCAGGACAGGAACCATTCCTGAAGCCAACTCTTCAGACATGGATTGGATTAGACAATGGGTTGGAGAGGGATGCTGGTGAGGAGTGAGCTTCTTGGATCAGGTGGACACTTGAGACTATGTTGGCATCTCCTGCCTGGAGGGGAGATGAGAGAGTGGAAGGGGTTAGAAGCTGGCGAAAAGGACACAAAAAGAGAGAGCGGAGGGAGAGAGCAAGCTATCTCATTAGGGAGAGAGTAACTGGGAGTGTGTAGCAAGGTATATGTGGGCTTTTGTGTGAGAGACTGACTTGATTTGTAAACTTTCACTTAAAGTACAATAAAAATTATTAAAAAAAAAAAAAACAACACAATTACAGTGCCAGCTAGGTAGCAACACCTTGCAGGTTTGGGGCAATGTTCTCCAGGAGGCTGTATATGCTCTAAACCAGCAGCTGATATGTGGTGCTGTTTCTCCCATACCCAGGATTCATGCGTCCAGGAATCAAGGGATGAAGATGGAAGTGACACCACTCACTATTATCCCTAGCGTCCCACTCACAAAATTCTTGTTTCCTGTCCCCGTGACCTTATGCTCTGTGGATCTGGAGGTCTTAGTTCCAAAGGGAAGAATGCTCCCACCTGGAGACACATCACTGATTTCATTGAACTGGAAGCTAAATTGCCACCTGGCCACTTTGGGCTCCTTATGCCTCTGGATCAACAGGCGAAGAAGGGAGTTAACATATTGGCTGGTGTGATTGATCCTGATTACCAAGAGAAAATTGGATTGATATTACATAATGGAGGTAAAGAGGAGTATGTATGGAATGCAGGAGATCCCTTGGGATGTCTCTTAGTACTACCATGCCCTGTGATTAGAGTCAATGGAAAACTACACAACCCAATTCTGACATGACTGCTAACGGCCCAGACCCTTCAGGAATGAAGGTTTGGGTCACCCAACCAAGCAAAGAACCACAACCAGCTGAGGTACTTGCTGACGGCAAAGGGAATATGGAATGAGTGGTGGAAGAAGGTAGTTCTAAATACCAGTTATGACCTCGTGACCTGTTGCAGAAACAGGAACTGTAATTGTTAAGAGTATTTCCGCTTTGTATGTGTTCATCAAATATGTTTGTTTTCTTTACTTAAAATATAAGATATAAACAGGGCTAATGCATTTTTGATTGTATGTGTGTTTGTTGTATTATGTTAGGCACAATTACGATTTTATTCAGAGATTATGTATGGCTTAAGGAGATGGGTACACATGCCAAGTTGACAGGAGGTGGACTGTGATGGTTTAGGTTGTGTGTCAACTTGGCTGGGCCATGATTCTCAGTAGTTTGGCAGTTATGATGTAGTTTGGGAGTTGGATGTTGTGATCACTTCCAGGATGAGATTTGATATAATGTGATCACCTCCGTGATGGGATCTGCTGTGAGTAGCCAATCAATTTAAAGGGCACTTCCTTGGATGTGTGGCCTGCATCGAATATAAGTCGACATTCTGGCAAGGCTCATGGGCTTTTGCTCACTCTGAATCCTACAGCTGGCTCCTATTCATCTGGCATCTAGTTCTTGAGACTTGAGCTAGCAGCTTGCCTGTCGATTTTGGGATTCGTCAGTCTCCACGGTCTGGATCTTGGGTTTGCCAGCCCCTGCAGCTATATGAGTCCAGAGAAGCCTCCAGCCTGACACATGGACTTGGGATTTTCCAGCCTATACAACCCCGTGAGCCATTTCCTTGATATAAATCTCTCTGTACATATATATATGCTTTACTGATTTTGCTTCTCTGGAGAACCCAGCCTAAGACAGCACCTAATAAATATTTGTTGAGTATAGGATCTGTCTAAGGCTGGGTTCTGCACAGGGGCAAAACCAGTGAAGCATATATATGTATATACGTGTGTGTGTATATATATATATGTATCTATATAGAGAGAGCAAGAAAGAGACACATTTACTTCAAAAAAAATGGCTCACGTGGCTGTGGAGCTGGCAAGTCCCAAATCATGGGTCAGGCATCAGGGTGATGGTTGTACGGGCTGATGAACCCGTAATTGGCAGGTCAGACAGCAGGCTGCTGGCTCACGGGGCTGTAGGAGCTGATGAATTTCAAAATCTGCAGGTCAGATGACAGGCTTCTGGCTCATGTCCCAAGGACTGGTGGTCAGAGAATGATGTCAGATGCAGGACCAAGAGAACGTGAGCTTTGCCAGAACATCAGTATATATTGGATGCAGGCCACACTCCCAAGGAAACTCCCCTTTCAACTGATGGCTACTTACATCAGATCACAAAATGGAGGATGATTACAAATATCTGCCAAACCTCTGAGAATCACGGCCTAGCCACACTGACACATAAGCTTAACCATCACAGGATCGTGGAATATTGGCAGAAAATTAGAAATGAATGGGTTATATTACACAAAAGCTATCAGGATATTCTTGGGAGGGCATCATGACAGTTTTTTGTTTTTTTTTTCCATTTTTAAATGCCATTATAGCTCATTGCTGACCTAGAGAAATTATTTACTTCTGACTTTAGCTATTATTGATGTTTCACTGTATTATAAATTCTGTAAGGTTAAAGACTATCTTTTTAACCTTATAGACTGGGCCCAAGGCTTGGCACAGAGTAAAGAAAAAACACAAGAGTAAGCACTCCATAAATATTGGTTGTGGTGTTCCTTTTTTACAACCCAATAAGAGCATTTACTAACTCACCATTTAGTGATTGTCAACAAAATTTGCAACTCTGAACTCAGAGCACTGGCTGGTTTCAAGACTCTGTAGCTAGCTTTACCTCTTACATGGCAATGAAACACAACAAGCTCCCCAACTTTGTCCCAGATAAGTTCCTAGCATTTAAAAATACAGTAACAATCCAAGTGCCAATGATAGTACCAGGCAGCTCAGATACAAAAGAAATAAGATTTCCATAAGCTCTCAAAGAATCAATGAACCTCTCTCTCATCATTAGGAAAAAAAATGTAATTTTGGCATCTCTCTCACCAACTCTAGTTTCTCATCTGAGGGGCAAGTGTTTTATAACGTATTTGTTCTTTTGAGAGCTTACAGATGGCAATGACTTTCAAGCCTTTTTAATTCTATTAACACACTGCATGATCCTAACCAAATCCAAATGGCATCAGTTGGCTAGACTTGGAAACTTGGATAATCACAAAAATACATGCCAAATTCCTGTCAATTACATTCTGAAATAGTAGGCACAGATGTGGATGAAAAAGGTATTCCAGTTACAGAGATGGTATGGATAAAAACACAGCAATAGGAAGGAGCAAAGAATGTTTGGATGACATCAAAAAGACCAGTATAAGTAAAATGAAGTTTGTGAACAAGAGTACAGAGAGATAAGATGGGATGTACGGATTGGGTCCAAGTAGCCTTGAATACCGTGTAAGTTAGTTAGCTATTGCTGCATAACAAACCACCATAAAACTAGAGGCTTAAAATCATAAGCATTTAGTATTACTCACAATAATAATATTGCACAGAAGTTCTTTAGGTCCTGGCTGGACTCATACTTCTGCAGTCTGCTGTGGGTTGGGTAGGCATTTCCGCTGACCTTGGCTGGTCCCTCTCATGTTTGGTGATTTGCTGGCTATAGGCTTATGCAGGAAAGACTTAACATCTAATAGGCCTGATGTTGCTCATTAGAAGGAACTTACCCTTGTCTGACATCTGAGAACTTGACTTACAGAATGTTCCCGATGTTACTAATTATGTTTGTTTCCTATTGTTGCTGTAGTAAGTTATCACATACTTAGTGGCTGAAAACAACATGAATTTATTATCTTACAGTTTTGGAGGTCAGAAATCTAAAATAGGTCAGCAGGGCAGCATTCTTTCTGGAGAGTCTAGGGAATAATCCATTTTCTTGCCCTTTTCAGCTTCTAGAGGCAACATGCTTTCCTTGGCTCATGGCTCCTTCCTCCATCTTCAAAGCCTGCAGCATGGCATTTTCAAATCTTTTTCTCTCCCCAACCTCTGTCATCACCTCTTTCTCACTCTGACTCTTCTGCCTCCCTTTATAAGGATCTTTGTGACTACACTGGACCCAACCAGACAAACCAGGATAATCTCCCCATCTCAAGATCCTTAGTTTAATCACATCTGCAAAGTCACTTTTGCCATATTCACAGGTTCTGGGCATTAAAACATAGACATCTTTGGGGGCCGCTACACTAACTGATGAGGTTGTCTGGCATGCCTAGGCCAACGAACCCTCCTGACCCAGCTTGCCTAAATTGTGTATACAAACAATGTAATTTATGGTGGACACCTACTTTCCTTCTGGGGATCTGGAATTTCAGTAATTGTGGCTGGTCACTCAGGCAGAGAGGGTCTATGTGACCAGTCCCCAATAAAAACCATGGACTTGAAGTCTCGAATGGGTTTCCCTAAGCAGAGACGTTGTGCGTGTGTTACTACGTTTTATTGCAAGACTAATAGGCATATTCTGTGAAATCTCCATTCTGCCCAGAATAGTGAACTTTGGGACCTACACCTGGAATCCTCCAGACTCCACTTGATGTGCCTTTTTCCCTTGCTGTGTATCCTTTTCCTTTAATAAACCATAAAAACAAAAAAATCAAATCCATTGCTGTCGAGTCAATTCTGACTCATAGCGACTGAGTAGACCTCTCCCATAGGGTTTCCAAGGAGCACCTGGTGGATTCAAACTGCTGACCCTTTGGTTAATTGCCATAGCTCTTAACCACTACGCCATCAGGGTTTCCATAATAAGACATAGCCATGGATAAATTGCCTCTGAGTCCTGGAAGTCCTTCTGGAGAGTTACCAAAAGTGTGGGTGGTTGCAGGACACCTCCAAACAAAGCTGATCTAAGGCTAGCCTCAGCTGGGGCAACAAGGCTCTCCTCTATGTGGTCTCTTGTCCTCCAGCAGGTTAGCCCAGGCTTGCATTGTCATGGGAGGATACAAAAGGGCATGGAAGCATGCAAGGTCTTTTGATATCTAGACCTGAAACAGGCACTCTGTCAATTCCATCACATTATATTGGCCAAAGCAAGTCACAAGGCAAATCCATATTCAAGGGGTGGAAAAAAAAAAACCTCTACCTTTTGATGGGAGGGGCTCCAAAACTCCCATTGCAATAGGCACGGATTCAGAGAGGCTATTAGGTGGGGCCATCAATGCAATCACCCTACCCCATACTATTCAGAGCTTGGATGCTATTCAGTAATAGAGAACAAGAATTATTGTTTTTAAAACAGGAAAACTCAATAACATAAGTGATGCTTTGGGTTCAGTAACATATGTGATGATTTGGTGGAGAGTAAGTTGAATTGGCAAAGGGGAAATCCTAGAGACAAACAAGTAGTTAAAAGCTATAGGCAATTGTTCAGGAATGCAAAAATAAGTGATTGGAGTACCAGCCAGAATACCAGGTTATCTAACTGAAACCAGTGGAAAACAATGTTAATCAAGCTCTATCGGGAGGTAGAGCTGATGGTATTTATACTTATTCATTCAAATATTTATTGAGTGTATAGACTACAACAGTGAACAAAATAGTCAAGTTTCTACCTCCACGAAGCGTATCTCCTAGTGGGAAGACAGACAATAAAAAAATGAAGAAACTCATTTCCCAAATGAGTCAGATTGTCATCAGTGTTAAAAGAAACTGAGGTGTTTCTAAGAAGGAAACATTCAAGCTGAGTCCTAAAGAGTTAGAAGGAAGCATCCCTCAAGAAAAGAGGGGGTTCCAAGCAGAGGTCATGGCATGCTCAAAAGCCCTGAGCTTGGAAAGAATGTGGTCTTCTGTAAGTGCACTCGAAGGTCTAGTGTGCCTCTAGTGTACAGAATGAGGGGGAAATGGGCCCAGTGAGGCAAGGAAGTCAGACACAAGTTCATGCAGCAGAAATTTTCTGGACACAATAAACAGTCTGGATTTTATTCTAAGCATAACCAGAAATCATGAAAAGGTTGTATTAATTTAAATGATAACTCCGATGTTGAGGGGCAAGAGTGGAATGGGAAGATTAGCGTAAGCCTTCCTACTCGGTACAGCCAACAGACCAGCAGTGTAAGATTCACCTGGGAGCTTTTTGGAAAAGCAAAGTCTTAGGCCCCTGCCCAAACCTAGAATCAAAATCTGCATTTTAACAAAATCACCAGGTGATTTGCATATTAAAGTTTGAGAAGCACTAGTTTGTAAGACTATGGTAGCTTGGCTTGGAGTAGTCTAAGGAGATGGGGAAATAGAGAGGATGTCTAAAAGACAGTCATAGGCATGCAGAATTTAGCTTGAGATTAAAAGCTGATATCAGGGTAGTTGAAATCAGGAGAGCAAAGTTCAAGATATGCAGAGATATTGGTTAGATGCAACTACAGACCACCAATGTTTGGTGTCAGAGATATTTCAGGCAGAAATCCAGTACCCTGGGGAGCTCCCATAAAACAGTGGTTGTCAGAAGATGAAAATCTATAAAGAGATGACTTTTATCTTCAAAACCTTAAGTCATCTGTGACTGTATCTTTTTGGTGAAACTCTATTTATCATTTTTTTAAGTTCTACGATTCCTGAAAATCACCCTCATTACTCCAAGAACTTCCTGTTCCACATGATAGAACAGCCATGATGTCTGCTCTGATTTGCATTGTCGTTGTTGCTGGGTGTCGTCGAGTTGATTCCTATTTATAGTGACCCCATGTGACAGAGTAGAACTGCCCCACAGGGTTTTCTTTTTCTTCTTATTATTGTACTTTAGATGAAGGTTTACAGAACAAACTAGCTTCTCATTGAACAGTTGGTACACACATTGTTTTATGACATTGGTTACTCATTTTTTTTATTGGATTGTTTGTGTTTTTGTTGTATAGGTATTGGATTTTCCCTTGGATTTTAGAGATTAGCTCTTTGTCAGATTTGTCATAGTCAAAGTTTTTTTTACCAGTCTATAGGTTTTCTTTTTGCCCTTTTGTTGAAGTCTTTTGATGAGCATAAGTGTTCAGTTTTTAGAAGATCCCAGTTAACTAGCTTATCTTCTGGATTTTGTGTGCCCTTAGTTATGGTTTGTATCCTGTTAATGCCATGTATTAGGGCCTCTAGCATTGATCCTATTTTTAGTTCTATGATCTTCAGAGTTTTTGGTTTTATATTTAGGTCTTTGATTCATTTTAAATTATTTTTTGTGTATGGTGTGAGGTATGGGCCCTGTTTCATTTTTTTTCCAGATGAACATCCAGTTTTGCCAGCACCATTTGTTAAGAAGACTGTCTTTTTCCCATTTGATAGACTTTGGGCCCTTGTCGAAGATCAGGTGACTGTAGGTGGATGGATTTACATCTGGGTTCTCAATTCTGTTCCATTGATCAACGTATCTGTAGCTGTACTAAGACTAGGCTGTTTTGACTACCGTAGCTGTATAGTAGGTTCTGAGGTCAGGTATTGTGAATCCTCTTACTTTATTCTTCTTCTTCAGCAGTGCTTTATTTATTCAGGGCCTCTTCTCTTTCCATATAAAGTTAATGATAAGTTTTTCCATCTCTTTAAAGAACGTTGTTGGTATTTGGATTGGGATTGCATTGTATTTGTAGATTGCTTTGGGTAGAATTGTCATTTTCACAATGCTGAGTCTACCTATCCATAAGCATCATATATTTTTCCAGTTATGTAGCTCTCTTTTGGATTCTTGTAGTAGCATTTTGTGGTTTTCTTTGTATAGGTCTTTTACATTCCCGGTTAGATTTATTCCTAAGTATTTTTTTTTTTTTTTTAGGGTCTACTGTAAATGGAAACGCTGGTGGCATAGTGGTTAAGTGCTACAGCTGTTAACCAAGACGTTGGCAGTTCAAATCCACCAGGTACTCTTTGGAAACTCTATGGGACAGTTCTACTCTGTCCTATAGGGTTGCTATGAGTCAGTATCAACTCCACCGCAGTGGGTTTTACTATAAATGGTATTGTTTTGCCGATTTTCTTTTTGTCATTCTCTGTATTGGTGTAAAGGAATCCAACTGATTTTTGTATGTTTATCTTGTATCCTGCCGCTCTACTGAATCTTTCTGTTAGTTCCAGTAGTTTTCTCTTGGAGTCTTTTGGGTTTTCTATGTATAGTATCATATCATCCAACAATAGGGACAGTTTTACTTCCTCATTACAAAATTGGATGCTCTTTATTTCTTTTCTTGCCTTATTACTCTATGTAGGACTTCCAGCACAATGTTAAATAGGAGTGGTGATAAAGGGCACCCTTGTCTTATTCTTGTTCTCAAGGGGAATGTTTTCAGCCTCTCTCCATTAAGAATGATATTGTTTGTTTGTTTTGTATAGGTACCCTTTATTATGTTGAGGAATTTCTCTTCTATACCTATTTTATTGAGAGTTTTTATCAGGAATGGGTGTTTGACTTTGTGAAATGCCTTTTCTGCATCATTTGAGATGGTCATTTGATTCTTTTAGTTATCTGGTGGATTATGTTGATTGATTTTCTAATGTTGAACCATCCTTATACCTGGTATGAATCCTACTTGGTTGTCATGTATTATTTTGTGATATGATGCTGAAGTCTACTGGTTAAAATTTTCTTGAGAAAGTTTCCATGACAGATATTGGTCTGTAATTTTTTTTGTTTTGTTTTTTTTGGGTGGTGTTTTTGCGTGGTTTTGGTATCAGGGTTATGCTGGCTTCATAGAATGAATTCAGAAGTATCCTTTCCTTTTCTATGTTCTGAAATAGTTTGAGTAGTACTAGTGTAAGCTCTTCTCTGAATGCTTGGTAGAATTCTCCAGTGAAGCCATCTGGGCCAGGGCTTGTTTTTTGTTGGGAGTTTTTTTTTGTTTTGTTTTGTTTTTTTACTTTTTCAATCTCTTCTCTTGTTACGGGTCTGTTCAGATTTTCAACATCATTTTGTGTTAGTTTGAGTAGGTACTGTGTTTCCAGAAATCTGTCCATTTCCTCTAGGTTTTCAAATTTGTCGGAGTATAGTTTTCCATAATACTCTGTAATGATCCTTTTTATTTCAGTTGCGTCTGCTGTAACATCCCCCCATTTCATTTCTTATTTGGGTTATTTGCACACTCTCCTGTTTTTCTTTTGTCAGTTTGGCCAGTGGTTTGTTGATTCTTTCGAAGAACCAAATTTTGGTTTTGTTGGTTCTGTCTATTGTTTTTCTATTCTCTATTTCATTTATTTGTGCTCTGATCTCTATTATTTCCTTTCTTCTGGTGGTGGTGGGCTCCTTTTGCTGTTCTCTTTCAATTTGTTCAAGTTGCGTAGCTAACATTTTAACTTTGTCCTTTTTTTCTTTTTTGATGCATGCATCTATTGCTATAATTTGACCTCTAAGCACTGCCTTTGCTGTGCCTCAAAGTTTTTGTTATGATGTGTTCTCATTTGATCCTAGGAATTTTTGGATTTCAACTTTGATTTCTTCTATTTCCCAGTGGTTTTTAAGCAGGGTGTTATTCAGTTTCCATGTAGTTGATTTTTTTTTCCTTGCTCTTCTGTTGTTAATTTCTACCTTGATGGCATTGTGATCAGAGAAGACACTTTGTATTATCTCAATGTTTTGGATTTTGTTGAGGGTTGCTTGGTGGCCTAAGATGTGGTCTCATCTGGAGTACATTCCATGTGCATTGGAAAAGAACGTGAACTTTGCAGCTGTTGGGTGAATGTTCTGTATATGTCTATGAGTTCACGTTGGCTGATTGTGGTCTTTAAATCTTCTGTATCTTTGATGAGTTTCTTTCTAGAGGTTCTGTCCTTTACCAAAAGTTGTGTGTTGAAGTCTCCTACTATTACTGTGGAACAGTTAATTTCTCTTTTCAGTGCTGTTAGAGTTTGTTTTAAGTATTTTGAAGGCCTGTCATTGGGCACATAGATATTTATTATGATTATGTCTTCATGATGGATCACCCCTTTAATCATTATGTAATGCCCTTCTCTGTCTTTTATGGTGGATTTTGTTTTAAAGTCTATTTTATCTGAGATTAGTGTGTTGCCACTCCTGCTTTTTTTTTTTTTTTTTGGTAGTTGTTTGCTTGATATATTTTTTCCCCATCCTTTGATTTTTTAATAAATTTATGTCTTTGTTTCTAAGATGTATCTCTTGTAGACAGCATATTGATGGATCCTGTTTTTTTAATCGATTCTATCACTCTTTGTCTCTTTATGGGTGCATTTAGGCCATTCACATTCAGTATAATTATTGATAGGTATGAGTTTATTGCTGTCATTTTTTAGTGCTTTTTTTTTTTGTGGTACTAACGTTTTCTTTGTTCCTCTTACTCTCCTGTGTTGAATTCCTTTTGTTTGTGGATTTTTTTTTTCATTTCTTTTGTTTTTGTAGATTTTGTATTTACTGAGACTTTGTTTATCTTCTTTATTTTGATGAATAGGTTTCTTTGTGGTTACATTGAAATTTACCCTTATCTTTCTAGGTTTGGACCAGTCTTTTATTACTTGGTATCACCTTGTTTTCCTCCCCATTAGAGAGTTCAATACCTACATCATGTATCCCCTCTTTGTTGTTCTGACTTTGTTGTCATTTACAGATTAACTGTCTGGTTCCCTGTTGAAAATCTATTTAGTTTTGAATAATCCTTGAGAGTTCATTTCTAGGTTAGTTTATTTTTTATCTGGCTGGTGTGATCCTGCATCCTAGATTCAGGTTATTATCTGATGTTTGTTCTCCAACTGAAGGACTCCGTTTGATAATTCTTGAAAGTTTGGTTTGGATTTTGGATATTCCCTTAATTTCTGTTTATCTGAAAATGTCCTAATTTCACCATCATATTTGAATGAAAGTTTTCAAGGATATATTATTCTTGGTTGGCAATTTTTTTCTTTCAAGGTTTTATATATATCATCCCATTGCCTTCTTGCCTGCATAGTTTTTGCTGAGTAATCAGGGTTTAGTCTTTATGTTTCCCCTCTGTATGTGACTTTTCGTTTTTCTCGAGCTGCTCTCAGGATCCTTTCTTTGCCTTTGGTTTTAATGAGTGTGATTATGATATGCCTTGGTGATTTTCTTTTGGGGTCTGTCCAATATGGGGGTTCATTGAGCTTCTTGGATGGGCAGCTTTTCATCTTTCGTGATATTAGGGATGTTTTCTGTCAGCAGTTCTTCAATGATCCTCTCTATGTTTTTCATTTTCTCCCCCTGTTCTGGAACTCTGATCACTCACAAATTTTTGCTTTTGGTTGTATCCCAGGGTTTCTTCATTTTTCTTCATTCTTTTCTCTGATTTTTCCTTAAACAAAGTGGTGTCCAAATAGTTTTCTTCAATTTCGCTGATCCTGTCTTCCATTGTTTCAAACTTGCTCCTTGGACCTTCTATGACACTGTCCGTTTCTGAAGTCTTGTTGTTTATCTTCTAGATTTCTAATTGTTCTTTTCGTACAATTTCTAGTTGTGAATTTATTTTGACATTTTGTTTGTGTATTAGTTTCTTGAATTCTTACTTTGCTTTGTCTGCCTTTTCTATGAATTTGTCTGTTCTTTCCTCATCTTTGTCTGCTTTTTGCTTCAAATCTTGGGTAGCTCTTTATATTAGAGATTTGAATTCCCCATCAGGTAGTCCTGGTGCCTTTTCTTCTACTGGAAAGTCATCTGGTGTTTTACTTTGGACATCTACTGGAACCATCCTGTCCTTTTTTAAATATGTTTTGGTATTGTCTTCTGTCTTTGGGACACTAAGTGGTTATTTTCTTCACTTATTTACTGTAGATTTGTTTGTTTCATCCTGCTTTTTTTGTTTTAATTGATTATGTCTAAGTGGGCAGGCTGTGTGTTCTTCGTTGTTTGCTCATCTGTGGGCACAAGAGCTTTTGCCTCCTTGTCCAATGGACAGGGCCAGTCACTCAGCTATGGTGCAGCAGGGCAGGTCCAGCTGAAGGGGAGAGGTTGGGATGGGTTCTTTGTGCCATGTACTGGGGCCAACAGGGCAGGTCAGGGGTCAGCGCAGGGTAGGTTCCTGTAGGCCATGCCTGTGCTGTTTGGGGGTATGATGTTCAGCACATAGTGCAGATAAGCAGGAGTTGGGGGGAGGTTGTGATGTGTGGAGCTAAGTGGGTATGTGAAAGAAGAGAAAGAGGAGAGAGAAACAGATGCCAAGAAAAGAAAGTGCTGAGGGAGCCTGATGTTGGAGTGGAGAGACGAGAAACTGAGAAATTAAGAAAAAGGAAAAGAGAAAATAAAATAAAAATTTTAAGAAGAGAAAGAAAGTAATGCCCCCAGGGATCCCACAGTGACCAAGAAAGGCTCCTAGGTCTTGGGGCACAGCCCATCTAGAAAAGATGGAGATGGCACACAGTGCCAGGTATTCAGGAAACAGGAAAAGAAGGGAGAGATAAGAAACTGAGAAATGAAGAAAAACAAAAAGGAAAAAAAGAAAAACAAAGAAGAAAGAAAGAAATGCCCCCAGGGATCCCTCCAGCTCAGCTGCCCAGACCAGGGAAGTTGCTCCCAAGCCACAAAGTACAGCCTGGCTAAAAGGGACGGAGATGACACACATTGCCAGATACTCAGGAGACAGGAAAAGAAGGTAAGTAGAGAGAGATAAGAAACTGAGAAAGGAAGGAAAAAAAAAAAAAGGCCTCAGGGATCCCACTGGCATGGCAGCAAGGAACGGGGAAGCAGTTCCCCAGCTGAGTGGTGCTTCTCAGCCTGTCAAGAAGTGGAGTTGGCACATGGAGCCAGGTGTTCGAGAGAAAGGTAGGGGAGGAGGTGAGAGAGAGGGAAGAATCCAAAAGAAGCTGAACAAAGCAACACCAGCACCAAAGAAGTGATACTGAAGGAGCTGGCTGGTGTGGGCAGGGTGAATCCAAGTGGCATGGAGCCAGCGCTTCCTGGCCAAGGAACCACAGCCCACCAGGAAGCAGTGGAGGTAGAGCAGGGGGAGGAAGGGTGGGGGGTGGAAAAGCATATATTGCTAGTTACCAGGTGCTCTGTCTCCTGCTGGGATCTCCGTGAAGCTGCTTTCCCATACTCCCCTGTACAATAATCTCTGACAGGAGTCCAAGATGGCGAATCCATGCTGCATTAGCTGATAAGGGACTGCTGCTCCATATCTCTCCTTGCTCTCTGTTCTCTGTCAGTTTATTATTCCATTCGGTGTTTGGTTGAGTTCTTTATCTCTTCATTTGATGTTTAGGGTTCTAGCATTGAAATTTGTCTCTGTTTTACTTAGTTTTTTGAGTCTTTGCTGTGGAGGAAAGGCATGGTGCTTCTGTCTATAGTGCCATGTTGGCTCTGCCTCCCCCCAGCATAGGGTTTTCTTGGTTGTAATCTTTTACAGAAGGAGATCACCAGGTCTTTCTCCTGCAGAGCTACTGGGTGTGCTTGAACCACCAACCTTTTGCTTAGTAGCCAAGTGCTTAAACATCGTACCACTAAACCTGCATACTTAAGTGAAATTACAATCATGAAGGAGTCCAGAAACTAGGATGAGGTGGAGGCGAAAGGAAGGCTTCTTTCTTGATATCATTTGCCCTCAAGAACCCGCTCTCCTGGAACGGGAACTAGAATTTGACCCACGGTCAGGGATTCAACCCTAAAATAGAAACTGCCAAAGCATTAACTTTAGTTCTGAATATTGAAAAGTCATATTTTTGGGAGATCATGAAGGAAAAATTAACAGAACTTGGTGAAGATTAAGCAAAAGGAGAGGATGGAGTGCCAGACTCCTAATTGCTGTCATGGTCCTCCTCTTGCCCTCATCTGTCCCGTCTAGAATTGCCTGTAGCAAATATAGAAAATTCCATTAAAATCCCACTGACCCTCTGAGGAACCAACTATGCCACTCTCTCTAAACTTGCTAAAATTAAAAAAAAAAAATTAAAGACAAGTGTAAATGGTGTGGAATAACTGGAACTTCATACACTGTTGACAGGAGTGTAAAATGGTACAGTCATTATGGAAAAAGGTCTGACAGTTGCTTATAAAGTTAAACATACACTGTGATCCAGCAATTCCACTCTGAGTTAAAACATGTTTCCCAAAGAAGACTTGTACAAGAATTTTGTAGTAGCTTTTTTTATAATAGCCCCCAAACATGAAACAACCCAGATGCCCCTCAACTAGAGAATACAGAAATTGTGGTGTATTTGAGTAATGGAATATTACTCAACAATAAAAAAAAAAAGAAAAGAATGGCTGATACACACAACAAAATGAATCTCAAAAACTATATTGGTAAAAAATTGTGGTGTCCTTACATTTTTTTTTTTTACATTACTCAGCAATACAAAATAATGAACTATGGATACATGTAACAATGAGATTCAATTTAAAAACAAAGAAGCTAGACACACACACAAAAAGTACATACCATATGATTCTATTTATATGAAATTCTAGAAAAGACAAATCTAATCTATGCTGATGGAATTAGAACAGTTGTTGCATACTGGCTGAGGTGGAGATTGAATGCAAGGAGACAGAAGATAACTTTCCGGAGTGACAGAAATGTTCTACATCTTGATTGGGGAGTTGGTTACTTAGATGTATACATTTGACAGAACTCATCTAATGGTACACTTAAGATCTATGAGCATTATTATATATAAATTTTACCTAAATAATTTTTTTTTTTTAGTCAACAACAAAAATATTCCACTGGCCTTCCTTTTTCTCGTTCCAAATGTATGTGTACCTGTATCTACTGGGTTGTTTCACCCTAGGAACTTCTGTGAGGGATACTCAACAATCCTTCTGGCCTAGAATGAATGTGGCAGAGGGGCTGACTGGCAGTTTGCCAGGCAGCTGGTACAAAGCTGGAGGCAGCTGGGCTTAGCAAAAGCTTTCATGCAGGCTTAGAACAATGCTCGTAGCGTGCAACCATGAAATTGTAACATCCCCACTGGAGCCTGTGTGTCATTGGAAATCTCATTTAGAGTGGCTCTCGTCTCTTTCTAAGCCACAAGAGGATGATGAATTGCTCAGCTGCTGTTTTGGGTAGTTCTGGATTCAATGACAACTGGGGGAGGAAAAACCCCATGTTTTCAGTGTTGTGACAATTCTGTCCAGTAGAAAGGGTCCTGAAAGACGAGCCAAAGAACATGACTACAGAACAGTGCAACCATATGCTCCTGGATCTACTCTTTTTGTTTCCCGCATCATGAATTTTACCTCAATTCTAGCTGAGCTTTGGAACAGCTCCCACCAAAACTGGATTGATTTAACCAACTTGTTCTGAGTATTTTCTACTAAGGTGCTATGTCATGTACTTGGAATGCAGATAAAAGATGAAGCCTAATCCTGGAGGAACTCAGTCTGGTGGAAATTAGATTGCTTTCACATCCGCCATCTAATCATTTGATCCTTTCAACCTCTCTGAAAGACCAACTAGTCTAAGTCTGCTGTTGTCGAAGTTCCCAAGACCCTTTCAGGAATTCCATGTGATTAAAACTGTTTTCATGATAATACTAAGAAGTTTTTGCCCTTTTCACACTAATGACATTCAGGCTGGTGCCTGAGCCTGAATCGAGTCAGTGGCACACACTGTAGTAGTACTCATTGTATTCCTCCCCACGAGGCACTTGCAGGAATTATGACCCTCATTTCATGAATGAGGAAATTAAGACCCAAGAGAAATTAAATAATTTGCCCAAGGTCACCTAGTAAGTAACAGCATGTTGCGTTGTGCAAATCTGCTGCAAAAGGCCTCTTTAAAGTGTTAAAAAGCAAAGATATAATTTTGAGGACTAAGGGGCGCCTAACTCAAGCTACGGTCTTTTCAATTGCCACATACACTTATGAAAGCTGAACAATGAATAAAGAAGACCAAAGAAGAATTGATGCCTTTGAATTATGGTATCGGTGAAGAATATTGAACAAACATGGACTTGCAGAAGGACCAACAAATCTGTCTTGCAACAAGTACAGCCAGGATGCTCCTTAGAAGCGAGATGGCAAGACTTCGTTTCACGTACTTTGAACATGTTGTCAGGAGGGACTAGTCCCTGGAGAAGGGTATCATGTTGGTAAAGTAGAGGGTCAGCGAAAGAGAGGATGATCCTCAACGAGATGGATTGACAGAGTGGCTGCAACAATGGGCTCAAACACAGCAACGATTGTAAGATGGTGCATGACTGGGCAGTGTTTTTTTCTACTGTACACATGGTTGCTATGAGCCAGAACTGACTCGACAGCACCTGACAACACCACCACCCAGTAAGTAGTAAAACTGAGGCTTGAATTCAGGTGTTCTTATGTTGGGTTCTATGTTCTTTATAATACATGATGAAAATTTATACAGAATGGGCATGTGTCCTTTCTCCACTATAAATTCATTTTTCATTTTGCACAATGTCGTTGTTGTTAATTGCTGTGGAGCTGGCTCGGATTCATGGTGACCTTACATATAACAGAACAAAATATTGTCTTCCACAGGAAGAAGAAAAAGTTCCATAACTCAGGAAGCCTTAGTTCTGAAGAATGTTGGGAACTCATAAGCACAGGACTGGTGGGGAGGGAAAGAAATCAAGGACCACGCTCTGCCTAGTCCTCAGGAAGGTATTTAGGCTACCATTTTTATAGTCTGAATGGACATGGAGAGGGCCAATGGGTGAATCAATCTGATGGATGGCTGATGAATGTTTAGACAGGCAAGTGGCTAGTGGTCAGGGGTCCATCAGCAATGTCATTCACAAATCCCTGGTCTATAGGTGAGAACCACAGGAGACTCATCTCGGCAGGGAGAGTGTCAGAGTCCCAGCCAAGTAGGAATGGGCTTAGAGCAGGTTTCCACATCTGAGTTCCTGGTTGAAAGCAACAGGGTCAAATTTTAGCCCTCTTAAGCAAAAGAAATGGCTTACAAATCTAAGGAAAAATTGAATAGCCAGGCCTCAGAAGGGACAGAAAACCAAAACAACAAACAAAAAAAACCTGTTGCCGTCAAGTCAATTCTGAACTCATAGTGACCCTATAGGACAGAGTAGAACTGCCCTACAGAGTCTCTGAGGCTGTAATATTTATGAAAGCAGATTGTCACAGCTCTCTCCTGCAGAGTGGCTGGTAGTTTAAAGCCGCTGACCTTTCCGTAAGCAGACACAAGCTTAACCACTGAACTAACAGGGCTCCTTAGAAGGGATAGCCACTAGGGCAAATTGTGAGGACTCAGGTAGTAAGGACAAAAAGAAAATCTCTTCCCAGTGTCAGGTCCAACAGTTTTCTATCATTACTCGTTTTTACTCAAGGTTCAGTTTCTAAGGGGGAGAGAAAGCTTGATTGGCTTTGACTGGGTCACGTATCTTCACTTTGGCAGGTGGTAGATACGGCACCTTGAATAATAATCCCCCAAAACCACGTGCAATGACGTTGTGGAGAGACTGGAACACTTATGCACTGCTGGTGGGAATGTAAAATGGTATGGCCATTTTGGAAATTGATTTGGTGCTTCCTTAAAAAAGCTAGAAATGGAAGTACCATACAATCCAGCAATCTCACTCCTTGGAATATATCCTAGAAAAATAAGAGCCATCACACAAATAGATATATGAGCACACCCATATTCATTGTGGCACTGTTCACAATAGCAAAAAGATGGAAACAACCTAGGTGCCCATCAACAGACGAATAGATAAACAACACAGTCAAATACTACGTAATCATAAAGAACAACAATGAATCCATGAAACGTCTTATGACATGGATGAATCTGGAGGGCGTTATGCTGAGTGAAATTAGTCAGTCACAAAAGGACAAATATTGTATGGGATCACTATTATAAGAACTCAAGAAAAGGTTTAAACACAGAAGAAAACATTCTTTATGGTTATGTGGGTGGGGAGGGAGGGAGGGGGAATTTGCTAACTAGATAGTAGACAAGAATCATCTTAGGTGAAGGGAAGGGCAACACACAGTACAGGGGAGGTCAACACAACTAGACTAAACCAAAAGCTAAGAAGTTTCCTGAACACAACCAAACACTTCAAGGGACAGAGTAGCTGGGGCTGAGGTCTGGGGACCATGGTTTCAGGGGACATCTAGATCAATTGGTATGACAAAGTTTATTAAGAAAATGTTCTGCATCCCACTTTGATGAGTGGCGTCTGGGGTCTTAAAAGCTAGCGAGTGTCCGTCTAAGATGCATCAATTGGTCCCAACCCATCTGGAGCAAAGGAGAATGAAGAATACCAAAGACACAAGAAAAATATCAGCCCGCAAGACAGAAGGACCACTTAAATCAGAGACTCCATCAGCCTGAGACCAGAAAAACTAGATGGTGCTGGCTACCACCAATGACCACCCTGACGGGGAACACAACAGAAAGTACCTGATGCAGTGGGAGAAAAGTGCAGAACAGAACTCAAATTCGTGTAAAAAAGACCAGACTTAATGGTCTGACTGAGACTGGAGGAACCCCCAAAGCCATTGTCCCTGGACGCTCTGTTAACCCAGAACTAAAACCATTCCCAAAGCCCACTCTTCAGACAAAGATCAGACTGGACTATAAAACATAAAATAATACTCATAAAGAGTGTGCTTCTTAGTTCAAGCAGATACATGAGACCAAATTGGCAGCTCCTGTCTGGAGGCAAGATGAGAAGGCGGGAAGGGACAGGAGCTGGTTGGATGGACAAGGGAAACCCGGGGTGGAAAGGGGGAGTGTGCTTTCACATTATAGGGATTGCAACTAGTGTCCCCTAACAATATGTGTATAAATTTTTGTATGAGAAATTAACTTGAGCTGTAAACTTTCACCTAAAGCATAATTAAAAAAAAAAAAATGCACCGAGTGAAAGGCTGGCTCTTCAAACGAAAAGCAGAATGCTGTAAATGATGTTTCCAGAGACAACATGGATGCTGAGCAAACAAAAAACATGAATGTCCACTATAGGATTCATGGGAATTGGAAGATTTTGAGACTGCAAATAGAATGATAACACTAAGCACAGCCTTTTTGAGAAGCTGAAAAAAAGCAACCGCTGACCAGAAGGAAATAAGTATGGTATTGAGCTTACCATATTTTTATAAACGGCAGACAACAATAATTAAATTACTTGGATTTAAATAGTTATGCTGCTTGTGATATAGAAAAACAAGGTAAAATGCAATTGAAAAATAGAGGAAGCATATGAAAATAAATAACTAGACATACAGATATGTAGCTGGAAAGGGGAGAAATATATACAACAAAACATTTGCCATTTCAACATTTTTTACATGTATAATTCAGTGACATTGATTACATTCATCATGTTGTGCAACCATCACCACTATTCTTTTCCAAATTATTACACTACCATTAACAGAATCTCAGTGTCCCCTAAGCAATGGCTCCCATTATGTGATTTTTACCAGAATTTAAAAAAAGAAAAAAAACTTCCTAAGATTGCACAACAGCAAGTGAGTCCCAAGGATGGTTTAGCAAATGAATTAGCACAGTGCTGGAAGTCTAAATCCTACACCTATTTTAGAAAGTTACAATCGCACAATGTACTAGGTTCACATCATAACAGGCAAGAAATATCCTGACAGATGGACAAGAATTTGAATTCATTCAACTGATAAAGCTGAGAGACTTACTGACATGGCTGCCTCAGTAGCAATACACAAACTTATTGATTGAAAAAAACAAACAAGTATCCAGCTCTGGAAAGGAAGATAGAGATAATCAAAGCACATCTGTGGTATCATGAATCGCTTTTATATGGACTTTCTTGCCATGGTCTTGTGACTCCTATAAAATGATTGGATTGGACAATGCAAATAAGGTGCTTGTGTCCCACCAAGGGGGTTGGACAGCTTGCTACTAATGTAAATAAGGTGCATGGCACCCTTGTGGGGGTGAGACCATGCAAATAAAGTGTATGGAAACCTTATGAGGGGATTGATCACTTTTGCCATTCCTCTAGGCTTAAAATGAGCCATCCCAGAGGAGGAAAGAGGGGACGTCATACCACCAAGAAAGAACAGCCATGTGTGGAGTGTGTTCTTTGGACCTGGGGTCCCTGCACTGAGAAGCACCTGGACCTAGAAGACAGAAAGCTGTAACACTGGAGATGGCATGAGATGAAAAGAAGTGGCAACAGAGAAACAGCAGCAGCAGCAAACCAAGAGACTGGCTTGAGATGGCATGGTGGGCTTCCTGGCCCACAGATCGAGGCAGCTACAGTAGTCATGCCAACCCACAGAGCAAGAAAGTTGAGCACCTTTGGGCAGGAGGCTTACTGGTGGAGTGGGGTGCCTCCGGGCACTTATTGGAGAGCTAAAGAGCTTTGTAACACTTGCCGGAGTAGGGCAGAGGCAAGGCCGAGGGAATGAGGGTCAAAGAGATGCCTGCCTTGCGGGCATAGCTGAGAAGAAGCTGCCTAATCAATGAACTGTATCCTGAGTCAACTCTGATCCTGAATTGTAGCCTGTTACTTCCATAATAAACCCCATAATGATGAGTATTTTCTGTGAGTTCTGTGTGGTTGTTGCAACAAATTATTGAACCCAGCAGAGAGGTAGACAGTGCTTTGGAGGAACAGCTAGTGTCAGAATTGGTAAAAAGGTTGGAGAGAGGAGGTATGTCTGACCTCCACCTCATAGGCATCGGCCTTGGGCTGTTGATCTTGATTCTCCTCCACCCTTGTGAAGTTAGAGGAGGCCAGATGCCCCCATCACACCACTTTTTTTTTTTTACACAACAGTTACAGTTGTTATGGTTGGAACAGAACTTGAAACTATTTTCATTTTCTTGGTTCTCTTGGGCCAAGTTTTCCCATCAGCATGCTGTATATAGCCTTAAGCAACTGAACTTAAATTCTGAAAAAATTACGACCTGCTGAAGTTCCGTAGCTGGTTAGTGGAAGAATTTGGTCCAAGAAAATGAATATTCTGCTTCTTTACATCATATTATCCTCACAGTCAGATGATTCCCTGAACATCTTTCAGAACAATTGTAATCTGAATGTTGGTCAAGTCCCTGGGCTCTTCAAATACATGTACAAAGAGAAACCTCCTACTTATACACTTGCAAAGTCGTTCTTACCCTTGTGCTCTAAGCTGTGGTTTGTGTCTTCTCAGTCACCCAAAGTGGGGAGCTGGCTTATCTGGGACTACCTGTCTCTTTCACCCTTTGTGTTCCAGAAACCAGGTGCCAAATTTTCCAGTTCTAACTTTGGAACATCTATCAAATCTGGACTCTCCTCTGTTCTCACCACTATCCCCCAACCTTTGACTTGGACTGTTTCATATGTCAGCCCAATGTTATCAATGGTTGGATGCAACACAGACTCAAGAGGAACATGAATCTGAGATGGGAACTTAGATTGTTCCAAACCCTGTGACGCCTACTCTTACTGTTGTTGTCATTGTTCCTATTTGCTGTCAAGTCAACTCCAACTCATGATGACTCCATGTGTACACAGTAGAACTGCTCCCTAGGATTTTCAAGGCTGCGACCTTTCTGATGCAGATCGCCAGGTCTGTCTTTTGAGGAGTGGGTGGGTGGGTTCAAGCCACCAACTTTGGGCTAGTAGTTCCAGCACGTAACTGTTTGTGCCACCCAGGGACTCCATATTCTTGCCGTAGATGAGAGCAAATCTGGAAGCAATAGTGTCCTCTTCCTGGGGCCTGGTTCTAAACTGAACAATGAACATAAAATAAGCTGTAAAAAATTCAAAAGACTCTGAACTTAACAGTGGCAACTGTGACAAAGTTTTGGTACTTTGTCTCTTCAGATGTTCAGAGAAGACAGAGCAATTTTTCCTTAGTATTACAAACAACCTGGATCATCTGGTTTCCTTGGCAACCTGCAGTTCTGCCCTAGGTGACAATCAAAGACTGCAGAGGCTTCAAGTTTCCTTCTAGCTCTAAAAATTCTTACTCTATGAATATCTGAGGTTGTAGAGAGCCTTCTAAAGACAGAATGGTACAAAAGTAAACCTATTAAACTTTAAGAAATACATGGCAGGAAGGGACAGTAACTGAACCAATGGACACAGGAACCTGTGGTGGAAGGGAGAAGGCTGCTGTCACATTGGCGGGGGGATGCAGCCACTGTCACAAAACGATATGTGTATACATTTTTAATGAGAAATTAATGAGCTGTAAACTTCACCTAAAGCACAATAATAAAAATTAAAAAAAAAATAGGATTTGAGCCAGGGTAATCAGGCTTTATGGCTCTCACTTTCAACCACCAAAACAAAACAAAACAAAACAAAAAACTCACAAACTAGTTGCCATAGCCTTGATTCTTATTCTTGGTGATCCTGTGTGTGTTGGAGTAGAACTGCACTCCATAGAGTTTTTATGGCTATGGGACCTTTCAGAAATAGATTGCCAGGCCTTTCTTACAAGATGCCTCTGGGTAGGCTCAAACCACCAACTGTTTGCACCATCCAGGGACAATATATAAATCCCCTAGGGAAAGCTGGACCTCCAGGCAGAGAAGATACTGCCAGGCAGAGGTGCAGCCACAGAAAACCTCACCTCACCCCAAACATGTTTACTGTATGTCTCCAGTGGGCAAGGCACCAGGCCAGGCACCTTAGAAAGGGCCCTCTGGGAACCCTGGGAATCTTGGGGGACACAGCAACCCCTGCTGAGTGGGAGTGTTGACGGGAGCATGAGCTGCAGGCAAAACCAAGGATTTGGCGAAAGCCTTCAGCTGTGCAAAAAGTGGGTCTGGATGTCCTCGCGCTGCTAATGGAAAAGTACACAGTGCCTTTGAAGATGATAGAATTGTGGCTATCCTAGTCTGACGTGCTGACACCCTGCTGGGCTTCTAGTGTGAGCTGAAAAAAGCAGAGAAAAGAGGCTGGTGTGTGTGTTTGCAGAGGGGCACTGGGAAACTTGAGCCAGAGTGGCGTTGCTTTTAGCTGCCATGGTGTCGGCCCCTGACGCATGCTGACCCCATTTAGGTACCATGGAACAAAATGCCGCCTGGTCCCGCACCATCCCCGTGGTCGGTTGTGGATAAGACTGTTGTGATCCATAGAGTTTTCATGAGCTGGTTTTCAGAAGTACATCACCAGGCCTTTCTTCCTAGCCTGTCCTAGTCTGGAAGCTCCACCAAAACCCGCTCAGCATCACAGCAACACGCAAGCCTCCATGCGAGGTGCATTGGTCAGGAATGGAACCCGGGTCTCCCACATGAAAGGCGAGAATTCCACCACTGAACCGCCACTGTTCCCATGAGCCAGAGTAGGCAGAAGTATAAGTGATTCAGTCAGCACCCCTCCGGTTCATGGGAGATGTGGACTCCACTGAGTATGGCTTAGTGAGTAAGAAGCTGGGCCTTAGAGTCGGGCTGAATGCTGGAGCCACCCCTCACTAGGTGTGCAACCCAGAGCATTGCTTTCCCTGTCCTAGCTAGGCCTTTTCATTCGAAAAATGGGGGAGCGCATCTGCCCTGTGGGATGGTTTGGAGGGTTCAGTGAGAGAGCCTGGCACGTCATGCAAGGCATGGATTTTAATCTACAAAATGAGAACGCTCCGGTGGTTCAGGCAGAAGGGGTGTGGTCTGCCTTTGGGTTCTGTTAGCTCTTGTTGTTACTGTACACTAAGTGTCAGACTCTAAGAGAGCAAAGGCTTGGGCCGAAAAATAGCGGTCACCCTTTGTTAGGGATTGAATCGTGTCCCCCCAAAATATATACTGAAAAAAAAAAGAAAGACAAGCAGAGACAAAGATGGCTGCCTGGGAAGCAATTTGGGGGGATTTAGTGAAAAGGCAGGCTAAATTTCCTCCACGAGCAAAGTATGATACCAGAGGTTTCCAACCCAAACCCAGTTGCCATCGAGTCAATTCTAACTCACGACAACCCTACAGGACAGGGTAGAACCGCCTCATAGAGTTTCCAAGGCTATAATCTTCATGGAAGCAGACTGCCACATCTTTCTCCCACAGGGTAGCTGGTGGGTTCAAACCACTGACCTTTTGGTTAACAGCCCAATGTTTTAACCACTAAGCCACCGGTTTCCAATAAAAAAATAGCCACGCTAAATTATCAGAAGTTTAAATTATGCTCCAGGTGCTCTGTTTACTGAGGCAGAGTAATAAGTAACATATTGTGGAAAGCTTTCTTTAAAAAAAATAGCTACAAACTATAAATCTCAGGAATTAAACTATAATGCTCCTAAGAAAACGTCCTTTTCTGAACCATTCTCTGATAACACATGATGAGCTTTTACTGTATCGTACCATGAGGTTCACCAGCTTTAAGAACAGACATTTGAACTAGATGGCAGAGACTCAGGTCTGATCAGAGGAGGCAGCCTCAGGAGGGACGTGGACAAAAGCAGGAAAACCCTCAAAGGGTGCCTGGAGCCCCAGACCTGCAATGAACAGGTTTCCTTTCCTGCAGGAACCAAGTACACAGTAGGTTGTGACCAACATTTCTGAGCAAGATAAACCAAGGATGATTGCTGCCTTTTTTGTAAGAGGCTCACAGTTTTGTACTAAGGGAATATGATTACCATCCTCCGATCCCTTGCATAGAGCCTTTTTGGTTTAGCATTCCTGTTCGTGTCTCTTCTGATACAAATGTCTCCATCAAGAGTTTGGGAGAAACTTGTCCTTTTGTATCATAAATAAGTCAAAAAGACATTGTAAGTGGATCCGTCATGGGCCTGGGGGCGAGAGACAGCATTCATTTGCTGGAGGTGGAGCCCTGCCTACAGAATCCTGGCTGCACGTGGCATTGCCCAGGTCCTCCAAAAAAGTCAAACTGAACCGGTTCCTGTTGAGTTGGCTCCCACTCATGGCAACCCTATGTGTACACATATTGTTTTGTGATATTGGTTGCAATCCCCACAACGTGACAGTATGCTCCCCCTTTTCACCCTGGGTTCCCTGTGTCCGTTTGTCCAGTTACTGGCCCTTCCTGCCTTCCCCTCTTGCTTTTGGACAGGAGTTGCCCATCTGGACCCATATATTTGATTTACCTACGAAGCACGTTCCTGACTTGTCTTATCCTTCGTTTTATAGGCCTGTTTAATCTTTGTCTGAAATCTGGGCTTTGGGAATGGTTTCAGTTCCGGATTAGCAGAGCGTCTGGAGGCTGTCAGACCAGTAAGTCTGGTCTTTTTTTGTGAATTTGAATTCTCTTCTACATTTTTCTCCTGCTGCGTCCGAGGTTCTCTGTTGTGATCCCTGTCAGTGGGGTCGTTGGTGGTAGGCAGGCGCCATCTACTTCTTCTGGCCTCAGGGTGGTGGGGACTCTGGTTCATGTGGTCCTTTGGTCTTTTGGGCTAATATTTTCCTTGTGTTTTTGGTTTTCTTCATTCTCCTTTGCTCCGGACAAGGTGGGACCAATAGATGTATCTTATATGGTGCTCAAAAGCTTTCAAAACCCCAGATACTACTCACCAAACTGGGATGTAGGACATTTTCTTTACGAATCATGTTATGCCATTGACCTAGATGTTCCCTGAGACTATGGTCCCCAGCCCCCAGCCCCAGGTACTCAGTCTCTCAAAGTGTTTGGATGTGTCTAGGAAACTTCTGTTTTTTTGCTTTGGTCCAGTTGTGCTGACTTCCCCTGTATTGTTTGTTGTCATTTCCTTCACCAAAGTTGACATTTGTCTACTAACTAGTTAGGGATTCCCCCTCCCTCCCCACCCTCGTAACCATCAAAGAATGTTTTTTCTGTGTGTAAACCTTTTCTTGAGTTCTCCTAATAGCGGTCTCGTACAATATTTGTCTTCTTATGAGTGAGTTGTTTCACTCAGCATAATGCCCTCCAGATTCATCCATGCTGTGAGATGTTTCTCAGATTCATCACTGTTCTTTATCGTTGCATAGTATTCCATTGTGTGCATGTACCATCACGTGTTTATCCATTCACCTGTCGATGGGCATCTAGGTTGTTTCCATCTTTTTGCTGTTACAAATAGTGCTGCAATAAACATGGGTGTATCTATAAGGTTTTTTTTTTTTTTTTTTTTTTTTTTATAATAACTTTTATTAAGCTTCAAGTGAACGTTTACAAATCCAATCAGTCTGTCACATATAAGTTTACATACATCTCACTCCCTACTCCCACTTACTCTCCCCGTCTTGAGTCAGCCCTTTCAGTCTCTCCTTTCTTGACAATTTTGCCGGCTTCCCTCTCTCTCTATCCTCCCATCCCCCCTCCAGACAAGAGTTGCCAACACAATCTCAAGTGTACACCTGATATAATTAGCTCACTCTTCATCAGCGTCTCTCTCCCACCCGCTGACCAGTCCCTTACATGTCTGATGAGTTGTCTTCAGGGATGGTTCCTGTCCTGTGTCAACAGGAGGTCTGGAGAGCATGACCGCCGGGATTCCTCCAGTCTCAGTCAGACCATTAAGTTTGGTCTTCTTATGAGAATTTGGGGTCTGCATCCCACTGCTCTCCTGCTCCCTCAGGGGTCCTCTGCTGAGCTCCCTGTCAGGGCAGTCATCGATTGTGGCCGGGCACCAACTAGTTCTTCTGGTCTCAGGATGATGTAGGTCTCTGGTTCATGTGGCCCTTTCTGTCTCTTGGGCTCTTAGTTGTCATGTGGACTTGGTGTTCTTCATTTTCCTTTGCTCCAGGTGGGTTGAGACCAATTGCTGCATCTTAGATGGCTGCTTGTTAGCATTTAAGACCCCAGACGCCACATTTCAAAGTGGGATGCAGAATGATTTCATAATAGAATTATTTTGCCAATTGACTTAGAAGTCCCCGCAAACCATGTTCCCCAGACCCCCGCGCTTGCTCCGCTGAGCTTTGAAGCATTCATTTTATCCCGGAAACTTCTTTGCTTTTGGTCCAGTCCAATTGAGCTGACCTTCCATGTATTGAGTGTTGTCTTTCCCTTCACCTAAAGCAGTTCTTATCTACTGATTAATCAATAAAAAAACCCTCTCCCACCCTCCCTCCCTCCCCCCCTCGTAACCACAAAAGTATGTGTTCTTCTCAGGTTTACTATTTCTCAAGATCTTATAATAGTGGTCTTATACAGTATTTGTCCTTTTGCCTCTGACTCATTTTCTATAAGGTTTTTAATGGCTGATTTTTCAGAAATAGAACCCCAAGACTTTCTTCTGAGGCACCTCTGGGTAGACTCAAACCTCCAACCTTTTAGTTAGCAGCCAAGTGCTTAACCATTTACACCACCCAGGGACTCCCCGTGTCCTCCCGGGGAGGGGGGGCAAAAATAGCAAGCCCCCAAGTTTTAGACAGAAGAGGTGGCAGATAATTGACAGAAATCTGCCTTGGTTATCAACGAAACATAGGTTAGGGAACACACTCAGCATTGTAATTGTCGTAATGAGTCTGCTAACCCCAGCCTAAGGTTAGCCCTACCCAGGGGAAAGCAGCGTCAGCAAAGCACACACAGGAACACCAGGTTACCAGCCTCCTGCTGGTCCAGAAGGAGAAAGAAAGAAGAAGAGCAAGACAAATCCCACCCCATCCATGCTGAGATCCTGTGGGAGAGCCCCTCCCCCCAGTAAAAAAACATTACCCACAGCCAAAGACTCAGAGGGGAGAGGAAAGAGTCAGGTAAGAGGCTGACTGTATTTAGGGAAAATCTTTCACAATATCATCTGGCTCAAGAGACCAGAAGAGGCAGCCCCGTGTTTGTCAAACCCTAAAACAAATGAATATTCATGATGGTTAGAAAACCTTGTTAAAATGTGCCAGATTAGAAAACAGGAGTGTCTCCAATACTGGTCCCTGCCTGCCAAGCTTTGGGTACTAAGGGCTGTTCACTTGCAAGATGTGCTTCACCAAGGCCTGAGCAGATTTGGCAGGGGTGCTAGAAACAGGTCATGGGGATGGAGTGGCTGCCCCCTCCCCTGCCTCCAGTATCTGTGAGAACCTTGATCTCTGACCTCTAACAAATAACCCTTGGATGTGCCAGGTGGAATGGTCTTCTGCCCAGAGCCCTGGAGCTCTGTTCCCATTCCAGCTTCTTCTGGGACAGGATGTGGGCCCAGAACCTCTTCCCAGTTGGCAGGTGGCTCTCCTTCTCAGGCTGGTTCCTGCCAGCTCTTTTGCTGCCTAGATGTCACCTCCCCCGACATTGTCCTGGGTGCTCCTTGGATACCCACAAGATCCTGAGAATTGCTGTTGCTGCATTTCCCTGCCTTTCTCCATGGAGCAGATACTGAAACCAGACTTATCCACTTGAGTGTTGCTGGCACTTTACACTTCAAGGCAAAGAGAATTGGGCCCACATGGCACAGCGAGAATCAGTGGTTACAACCTTCCTGGCTCCTTGCTCTGTGCCCCTTGCTGCCCCTGTACTTCTCTCTTGTACTTCTTCCCTCATCTTGCTGACTCTCTTCTTTGTTCTCTCTTACTGTCCACTCTACTCTCCTTCCTCTTTTTTTTAAGTAAAAAATCTTGTAACTTTATTCCCCAAAATCCCAGGTTTTGTTGAAATAGTCCAAGAATACGCTTTTTGTTATTCTACTGTATTTATTGTTCTCTTTTATGAATTTATTTAATGTTGCTTAAGTAGCATAGCATAAACTGTTTACACATAAAAAGCTTTTATACCTATTTTATTGTTAGCTGCTTTTCTCTTACTATATGTATTTCTTTTTCTAAAGTGCTTCGTGATAGATATTTTCTCAACTGACTCAAGAGCTGAACCATAGATAGGTGGTATACTTCTGAGTCCCAGTGAGTCTAATGAAATTTCTTTGTTACTTTGCATATAGACAAAAGCTCTGATAAATGTTGTTTGAATTTTTTTTTCTGCTTACAATTCTGGTCTACTCTACTTCCTCTTACTTTGTTGTTGTTTTTTCTTCCCCCCCTTCCACTTCTTCTCACTTCTTACCCTCTCCCACACAAGGCTATAATATGGTTGCCTGGATATGTACAATGTTGTTGTTGTTTGCCATTGAGTCGATTTCAACTCATAGTAGCTCCATGTGACAGAGTAGAACTGCCCCATAGAGTTTTCTAGGCTGTAATCCTTACGGGATGTACATAACAGCCTCCTAAATATTCCTCTGCAGATGCAACTGTCACCTCCAACTCTTTCTCCACACTTTAGTTATAGTGATTATTTCATGTCACCCTCTTCTTCAAGACCCTCCACTGAATTCCCAGCAGCCACAGAACAAAGCCAAACTCCAGTATGGCAGACCATGCCCTTCATAATGTGGCTTCTGCCTGCCTTTCTTTCATTCACTCGTTTATTGGTTCAGCAAATAAGTGAGCTTATTTATTGAGTGCCTACCATAAATACCAGACCAGGAGCTGGAGATAAGTATTTACAGATGAAATGATATGATATCTGGAATTTGCTTCAAAATAACCTGGGGCAACAATTTGGAAAAGGATAGCAAGAATGAATGGTTGCACCACTTATAGAATGCAATCAATATCTCTGAATTATATATGTACCAATTATTGAACTGGCAAATGCTTGGTTATGTATATTTTCACCACAATTTAAAAAAAAAAAAAAAAGAACTTTAAAAAATGATAATAACCCAGGAGAGGGGAGGAAAAGGTATAGAGAAAACAAGATTGACTATGAGCTATTATTGAAGTTGGGTACATACCACATTAGGGAGGGTCCTTATATTATTCTCTCTACTCCATATATGTTTGAACTTTTTCTATTTAAAAAGAATGATGGTTGAAGAATCAGGAATAGGAGAAGGATATGGAATGTGTAGCTAATTGTCTCCACGAACAACTGTCTCCTTTGCCATCAGACCAGAAGAACTGGATAGTGCCCAGCTACCATGCTGAACATTACTGAACATTTTAATCAAATATTCTATAGAAGAATCCTGATCAAAGGGGCAAAATGTGGACCAAAAGTTCAAATTCTCATGGGCTGCAGACTTTCTGGAGCCATGGAGGCTGGATGAATCTATTGCCTTGAGATAATCTTTAAACCTTGAACCAAAAATATCCCCTGAAGTCTTCTTAAAACCAAACAATAGTTTAGCCTAACTAGTAAAAAATGTCTATCTTGGGCACTTTTTTGAAATAACTATATGAGATCAAAGTGACAACAATGAGTCAAAAATTTTGATAGGAACCTTAGGGGGCAGTGAGTTTATGTTAATGGGGGAGGAACAACTTGGAAAAGGAGGATGAGAATGGATGCAAAACTCAAAGAATGTAATCAATGTCACTGAACTGTACATGTAGAAACAGTTGAACTGGTATATGTTTTGCTGTGTATATTCGCTACAAGAACAACAAAAAATTTTTTTTAAGTTTTTAAGTCATTGGAAAAAAGAAAATGATGGTTGAACAGGACTGACAACTCTCCGGATTCCCTTCTCTCACTACTCTCTATACTCCAGCCTAGAACTTGCAGTTCGTCAGACAGGCCAATGTTTGTACCTCCGGGCTTTCCACATGTTCCTTTTGCTTGGAACCCGATCTCCTCCATCCTTCCCTACTTGTCCTGGCTGACTCCTACTCAACCTCAAAGCCCAGCTTAGTCAATAGCACTTTCTTCAGGAAGACTTTCCCGACCTCTCGGTACCAAATGAGGGATCCCTGCTTTGAGTCGCCACAGCATCTTATCATAGCTTTGCTACAATTTATTGTCGTTACTTGTTTAAATATTTGCCTATGTCGCTAGGCCACAAGTTCTGTGTACGCAAAGAGTGTTTCTGTCTTGCTCCTGATTTTCTCATCAGAGCCCAGCACATGGTAGAAGCTCAATAAATATTTGCCGAATGAATGAATAAAATGAACTATGTAATGTCTCCAGCAGAGCAGCTGGTGCGAACCTGGCCTCATTGCATGGTCTGGCACGGGATGGAGGAGGGAAGGGAAGGAGCTACCTGGGCTCTGGTTGGGTGAACGCAATACCACAGCCCATCTCCCCTGCCACAGCCAGGCGTGTCTACTCTGGGCCAACAGACTATCTCCCTGAGATACCCTTTCAACTAGGAATTGAAGCTATTTTTGCAGGTCACCTTTCAGCCAAACAATAGATTGGCTTATGAAATAAGCAATATCACCTGTGAGTCATGTCCTCCCTTAAACAATTAACTGTATGAGACCAAACTGTCAACAGTTACCCAAAAATAAAGATGAGATGGCAAGGAGGGGAAGCAAACCTAGATCAATGGAAACAGAACTAAAGGAATGGAAGTAATGAGAATGCTGACACAATGTAAAAATTGTAACCAACAGCAGTGAACAATTTGTATGAAACCCCTAAAACATTATAAAAATAATTTTTAATAAAATATCATTCAAAAGAAAACCCTATGGGGAAGTTCTACTGTCACATGGGGTAGTTATGAGCTGAAATCAGCCCAACAACAACGTCATAAAGTGATCTAGCTGTAGATTATCAAAAGGTCAAGAATGACATTTACTGGAAGTTTCTTCTCAGTAATACACCACCTGCATCCCTTCACATCTCAAGACAGAGCATATAATTATAAATTGTATGAAATAATATGGTTTATTGTTTACTAGACGTGGAAAGGGCAGGATGGCACCCCATACTTCTAGTTTGCTGGCATGTATGGCTGGTCATATATCTGCTCCACAGAAAAAGGCCTTTCCTGACCATTCTACCTAAAGCAGCCACCCTCGTCCAGCCTCACTCTCTTCCATCACCCTGTTCAACTTTTTAAAGGCACTTATCACTACCAAGTCCCTGGGTGGTGCAAACAGTTTGCACTCTGCTACTAACCTGATGGTTGTTGTTTCAAATCTACCTAGAGGTACCCCAGAAGAAAGGCCTGGTGGTCTGCTTCTGTAAAGATTACAGCCAAGAAAAACCTATGGAGCTCAGTTCTACTCTGTAACACATGGGATTGCCATAAGGTGGAACTGACTCAACAGCAACAAGTTTTTGGTTTTATCGCTACGTACAATCATGAACGATTTACTTGGTGGTTGGCTCAACCCTCCTCCTTTAGAATGTGAGCCACCTGCAAGCAGAGACTAAATTGGCATTTAGTCTCCAATATGCAAAACCATGCTAGGCACATGGTAGGTGTTCAATGAACCAATGAATAAAAGTGGTTTTCATTACTAAGCTTGGCCCACTTCAATAAAAGAAGCAAACTTTAAAAAAAATTTTTTTTCTAGTGTACTTCAGGTAAAGGTTTCCAGAACTAGTTTCTCATTAAGCAGTTAGTACACATATTGTTTTATGACATTGGTTAACAACCCCACAACTTGTCAACACTCTCCCTTTTCAACCTGGGGTTCCCTATTACCAGCTTTCCTGTCCCCTCCTGACTTCTAGTCCTTGCCCCTGAGCTGGTGTGCCCCTTCAGTCTAGTTTTGTTTCATGGGCCCGTATAATCTTTGGCTGAAGGGTGAACCTCAGGAGTGACTTCATTACTGAGCTAAAAGGGTGTCTGGGGCCCACACCCTTAGGATTTCTCCAGTCTCTGTCAGGCCAGTAAGTCTGGGGTTTTTTTGTGAGTTAGAATTTTGTGATACATATTCCTGCAGCTCTGTTCAGGACCCTCTATTGGGATCCCTGTCAGAGCAGTCAGTGGTGGTAGCTGGGTACCATCTAGTTGTGCTGGACTCAATCTGGTGGAGGCTGTGGTAGTTGTGGTCCATTAGTCCTTTGGATTAATCTTTCCCTCGTAACTTTAGTTTTCTTCATTCTCCCTTTCTCCCAAAGGGGTGAGACCAGTGGTGTACCTTAGCTGGACGCTTACAGGCTTTTAAGACCCCAGATGCTACTCACCAAAGTAGAATGTAGAATATTTTCTTTAAAAACTATGCTATGCTAATTGAGCTAGGTGTTCCCCAAGCCAAAAGAAGCAAACTTTTAAATAGTCTTTGCCTCTGCATTCATGGAACATTTTATAAAAGTGTTGTCCTTTCTGTAGGGAGCTCTGCTGGTGCAGTGGTTAAAGCACTCGGCTGCTAACCAAAAGGTCAGCAGTTCAAACCCACCAGCCACTCCATGGGAGAAAGATGTGGCAGTCTGCTTCCGTAAAGATTTACAGCCTTGGAAACCCTATGGGGCAGTTCTACTTTGTCCTATAGGGTTGGTATGAGTCAGAATCAACTGGACAGCAGTGGGTTTGGTTTTGGTGTTCGTCTTTTCTGTAAAATACACGAAGGTAATAAAACAAACTCTCTTATTCCATGAGCTCACTGTGCAACCAAAAGAAGTTCTAAGTGACATAATAACTTCAGACATAAGATGTTGGCTGTACATTGAAAAAACTAATCAACAACTTCATATGGAAAGGAAAGAGGCCCTGGATAAGCAAAGTATTATTAAATGAAAAGAAGAAAGTAGGAGGCCTCATACTACCTGATCTCAGAACCTTCTCAACAGCCACAGTAGTCAAAACAGCCTGGTATTGGCACAACAACAGGCACATAGACCAATGGAACAGAATTAAGAACTCAGACATAAATCCATCCACCTATGGTAAGATTATCTTTGACAAAGACCAAAGTGTAACAAATGGTGCTTGCAAAACTGGATGTCCATGTGTTTAAAAATAAAACAGGACCCATACCTCATACCATACACAAAAGCTAACTCAAAATGTACCAAAGGCCCAAATTTAAAGCCCAAAACAATAATGATTATGGAAGAAAAAATAGGAACGATGCTGGGGGCCCTAATGCATGGCATAAATACAATATGAATCATAACTAACAATGCACAAACACAGGATTAACTAGATAACTGGGAGCTCCTAAAACGTAAACATTTATGCTCATCAAAAGACTTCACCAAAAGAGTGAAAAGAGAACCTACAGACTGGAAATAAAAATTTGGCTATGACATATCTGACAAGGGTCTAATCTCTAAAATCTATACAATACTTCAACAACTCAACAATAAAAAGACTAATAATCCAATTTAAAAAAATGGGCAAAGGATATGAACAGACACTTCACGAAAGAAGACATTCAGGTGGCCAACAGACACTGGAGGAAATGTTCAAGATCATTAGCCATTAGACAAATCCAAATCAAAACTACAATGAGATACCATCTCACCCCAACATCACTGGCACTAATCAAAATGAACAGAAAATAACAAATGTTGGAGAGGTTCCAGGGAGATTAGAACTCTTATGTACTGCTGGTGGGAATGTAAAATGGTACAACCATTATGGAAAATGATGTGGTACCTTCTTAAAAAGACAGAAATAGAAGTACTATATGATTCAGCAATCCCACTCCTAGAGGAATATATCCTAGAGAAATAAGAGCTGTCACATGAATAAGCATATGCACACCCATGTTCATTGCAGCATTACTCACAATAGCAAAAAGATTGAAACAATCTAAGTGCGTATCAACAGGTGAATGGATAAACAAATTATGACATACACACGATGGAATACTATACAATGATCAAGAACAATGATGACTCCGAGAAACATCTCACGACATGGATGAATCTGGACAGCGTTACGCTAAATGAAATAAGTCAATCACAAAAGGACACATATTGTACGAGACCACTATTATAAAAAAACTCAAGAAAAGGTTTACACAAGAAAAAACAATCTTTGATGGTCACAAGTGGGGGGTGGAAAGGGAAAATCACTAACTAGATAGTAAACAACTGTTAACTTTGGTGAAGGGAAAGACAACACACAATATAAGGGAAGTCAGCACACCTTGACCAAGGCAAAGTCATAGAAAGTTCCTAAACATATACAAACACCTTGAGGGAGAAAGTTACTGGGGCTGAGGGCTGGAGACCATGGTCTTGGGGGACATCTAGGTCAACTGACATAGTTCATAAAGAAAATGTTCTACATCCTACTTTGGTGAGCAGCGTCTGGGGTCTTAAAAGCCATCTAAAATACATTTATTGGTCCTATCCAGTCCAGGGCAAAGGAAAATGAAAAAAATCAAAGACAGAAGGAAAATATTAGTCCAAAGGACTAATTGACCACAAAAACTACAACCTCCACCAGCCTGAGCCCAGAAGAACTAGATGGTGCCCGACTACCACCACCAACCACTCTAACAAGTATCACAATAGAAGGTCCCAGGCAGAGCAAGAGGAAAATGTAGAACAAAATTCAAATTCACAAAAAAAAAAGACCAGACTTACCCCCGAGAATATGGCCCACGCACACCCTGTTAACTCAGAACTGAATCCACTCCCGAAGTCCACCTTTTATGCAAAGAGTAGACAGGCCTATAAAACAAACAGTTACATATGTGACAAACATGCTTCTTAGTTTAATCAAGTATACAAGAGCAAATGGGCAACTCCTGGCCAAAAGCAAAGATGAGAAGGCAGAAAGGGACAGGAAAAGTGAATGAATGGACACTGAGAACCCAGGCTGGAAAGGAAAAAGGAGAGAGTGCTGACACATTGTGAGGATTGTAACCAATGTCACAGAACAATTTTTGTATAAAATTTTTGAATGAAAAACTAATTTGCACTGTAGACTTTCACCTAAAACACAATAAAATTAAAAAAAAAAAAAGAATTTTTCCACAACAGCATTTTTAATGGCTAAACAAAGAGCTCAGCTGCTAACCAAAAGGTCAGCAGTTTGAGTCCAGCATCTGCTCCTTGGAAATGCTATGGCCAAGTTCTACTCTGTCCTACAGGATTGCTATGAGTCGGAAGCAACTCCACGACAACAGGTTTTAAAGCAAAACCAAACCCATTGCTGTCGAGTTGATTTCGATTCATAGTGACCCTAAAGGAGAGAATAGAACTGCCCCATAGGGTTTCCAAAGAGTGACCGGTGGATTTGAACTGCCGACCTTTTGGTTAGCAGCCTGAGCTCTTAACCACATGGTATTTTATTGTATGAATGTCCTTATTGTTGGACATTTAAGTTCATCATAATTTTTCACTATTTTAAGCACTATTCTATAAAAAAGATTGTATTAATAGTTAATCTTAGAGGGCAGTGGTGGTTCTGTGGTAGAATTCTTGCCTTCCATGCAAGAAACCTGGGTTAGATACCCGTCCAAGGTACTTCAAGCACAGCCACTTCTTGTCTGTCAGTGGAGGCTTGCATGTTGCTATGATGCTGAAAAGTCTTCAGCCAGGCTTCCAGACTAAGACAGACTAGGAAGAAAGGCCTGGCAATCTACCTCTGAAAATCAGCCAGTGATGACCCTATGGATTACAATGGTCTGATCCTTTTGTGCATGGGGTCTCCATGAGTCAGGGGCTGACTTGACAGCAGCTAACAAGAAAAATTATAAGCTAGTTAATCTTTGTGCTACATGATTACTTGTGTAAATAAATTCCTTGAAAATAAATTGTTAAGTTGAAGGATATAAATATTGTTCTGTGGGTGGGACCTTGCCCCTGATGTCCACTTCCTTCCTGTCTACACCTATGACTCCCTTTCCAGGTTCCTGTCCCAGTTCTCTGACTTCTGGCCACTTTTCTGAACATTGATTAGACATCTTGCACAGGGTCAGCTCTGCCCCAGTGGGTGTCCAGAGCCAGATCTTGTCTTTCCCTATTGACTTCTCTGCATAACTCGGAGGCCTTCTCAAATAGTCCAGAGCTATGACAATTATTGTGATTTATCATTCTAGCATTTTGAATGGCATATTTCTAGTCACTTCTGCAATTTTTATAGTACTGCATCCTTGGTCATCTATTCTTAGACATGACTTCCAATTATAGCAGTATTTCTTTAACAAAATATGATCTTTTTTATAATGGTCAACTATATTGCGTGGGTTCTAGGATGCTTGTGGAAAAACCGGATGATAACTATTAACAGCCCATTGAATGATTAACCAGTTGCCAGTAGAACTGTGCTCCATAAGGTTTTCGATGGCTGATGTTTTTGGAAGTAAATTGCCAGGTCTTTCCTCCAAGGTACCTCTGGGTGGGTTTAAACCCAACCATAGTAGCAGCCAAGCGCTTAACCCGGTTAAGTTGCACCACCTGGGCTTCTGGGGTTATAGCAATATTCTATATTTTGATAGGGGTTTAAAGGAGGCAGAACTTGTGAAACAATACTCTTAAGATTTGTGCGTTTCACTGTACAAAAATTTTGCCTCCAAAGAAAGAAAAAGAACTATAAACAAAGATTGAATTCTCATTAATGACATGCATTTAGGGGAAGCGTACTAATGCCTATATCTTAATTTAAAATTCATTAAAAACCAAGATGGATTGACAGACGAACAGAAGGATGGGTGGGTAGGTGACAAAGCAAACACGAAACCAAACTCACTGCCGTCGAGTCAATCCCAACTCATAGCGACCTTTAGGACAGAGTAGAACTGCCCCGTAGGGTTTCCAAGGGTATATATCTTTACAGAAGCAGATTGCCACATCTTTCTCCAATGGAGTGAGTGGCTGATAGGTTCAAACCGCCAACTTTTTGGTTAGCAGCCAAGCACTTTAACCACTGCACCACCAGGACAAAACAAGTAAATGTTAATAGTAGAATCTAAGTGGTGAGTATATAGCTGTTCACTTCATAAATTATTTCAACTTTGCTAAATGTTTGAAAGTTTTCCTATTTAAAAAAATTGAAAGGCAAAAAAAAAAAAAAGCCATAAGCAAAACTCTTGCCTAAAGATATGACCACTCCATTTCTACGTAGAAATGGCCTAAGTAAAAATTAGTTTAATAATAAAAACTCTTTAAAAGGAAAAAAAAAAAGGTCTTAAAAGATACCTAGAGGTCTTTAGGATTTTTGTTATTAATTTATGATGGACTTCAAGAATTATTAGTAATAGTATCTATCAGTCATTTGGAAAAATTCAAATGAGATAAATCATTGAATGTAAACATCCTCTGACATGTTTAACTCAGAACGTCACTACTGCAGTTTTAAGAAAAACCCACCAGATGGCAGAGAAAAGGAATCACTGAAAACATTCACATTTCAAATTCAAATGAATAACGGAAAACATTTTATCAGTTAGGTTAATAAAAAAAGTTACAGCGTTTTAACAATGCCATTCACTTTACAGGATGCAGAACTAAGTTTGAAATCTAAAACTGAACTCCAACCTTTGCCTGAAAACTTTTGCTTATGGAAAAAAAAAAAAAAAAAACAAGGACCAGTTGCCATTGAGTCAATTCCGACTCATGGCAAGCCCATGTGTCTCAGAGCAGAGCTGTGCTAATGATTGTGATTTATCATGCTCATTTGTACAATTTTACTCTCTTTTATTTATGTGTTAGCAATGACGAGGCAGTTAAGGTTCTTGCTGCTCACATGGGAAACCAGGCCTAGCCATCACCCCCCACTGGTATCACAGTGATCCCAGCCTCCCACACGCCCACCAGAAACCCAGAAGCCATGAAGCTTCCAAATTCTTCGTCAGAGCACTTACTTTACCACTATTAAGCACTCTTATACTTACTTTTTTTTTTTATTCTTACTTTAAATAAACGCTTCACCTGCTGTGAAGATTTCAAGTAGCAATAGAAGTAAATACTGTAAGAAGAAAAAGAAAATGTATTCCCCACCGTGTTATTATAAAAAGGCTAATAAGTGATTGAGTAGACTAGGTATAATTGATCTATTCACAGAAATCAACGTGTGTGTGTGTGCATGTGCGTGTGCGTGTGCGTGTGTGTGTGTGTATAAAATCAACCTCATGATTATTCAACTTGAGTAGGCCTTGATTTGTCTCCTCTGTCTTCCAAAGGAAACTGTGGTGGCATAGTGGTTAAGAGCTATGGCTGCTAACCAAACGACTGGCAGTTCAAATCCACCAGGTGCTCCTTGGAAACTCTATGGGGCAGCTCTACTCTGACCTATAGGGTCACTATGAGTCAGAATCAACTCTACAGCGCTGGTTTTTTTTTTTTAAGTTAATCTTCCAAAGGGATTCCTAACTATTTTGCACACTGAATTAAGACAATTCCTCTACATTTTCCTTCTCTGTCAGGTGCTTTGAGCTGGCAACAATTTAAGAAAATTTCAATAGTGGTCTAACTTATTTTTCGTTTGGAAGTAGGAGAAAGATGAATAAGAAAGTAAGCTTACAGAGCTAGAATTCCTTTAGCAAATGGACCAGTTGGATTTTTAGATCACTGAAAATGTCCATAATGTAATTCTCTAGGTGCATCATGCTACTGGGAAATTCAAGAAATTTTCAATATAAAGGAGTCTGTGATATGAAATGGAAAGTATTCAGCTAAAAGATGCATAACAGCAGCTCTCAGCTTTCAAACTAACTGCACCGATAATACCAAAATTCTGGTTTACCATTAAAATTCCATACCGTTTTATGTTTTGTTGAAATGTAAATTCCTTGATATACATATATACATACATATAAAATGTTATAGATTGAATCGTGTCCCCCCAAAATGCGTGTCAACTTGGCTAGGCCATGATTCCCAGTATTGTGTGATTGTCCACCATTTTTTCATCTGATATGATTTTCCTATGTGTTGTAAATTCTACCTCTATGATGTTAATGAGGCAGGATTAGAGGCAGATTCGTTAATGAGGCAGGACTCAATCTACAAGATTAGGTTGGGTCTTGAGTCTATTTCTTTTGAGATATAAAAGAGAAACGTAAGCAGAGCAACAGGGGGACCTCATACCACAAAAACATAGTGCCAGGAACAGAGCTCGTCCCTTGGGCCTGGGGTCCCTGAGCTGAGATGCCCCTAGACCAGGAGAAGATTGATGACAATGACCTTCCTCTTCCAGAGTCAACAGAGAGGGAAAGTGTTCCCCTGGTGCCCTGGATTTGGACGTCTAGCTTACTAGACTGTGAGAGAATAGCTGTATTTTAAAGTTACCCACTGGCGGTATTTCTGTTATAGCAGCACTGCATAACTAAGACAAACATATATATATATACACACACACACACGTGTGTGTGTGTGTGTGTGTTTTTAACAACTTTAAGATGTGTACCCAAATACTTCCTGACAAATGTCAGGCTATGGGAACAGAACAGGAGAGCTCTCTTGCAATTTCAGAGCTTTGTGTTAGTCTCCGTTGGACTCGTCTAGCAAGTTGGCCTATCCCTTTTCTAACTAGGCAGCAACCAGATACATTGGTGTTACTAAGGATCACACCCTCCTTTAAATGCTAATTCAGCTGCATTTTCAATATTTTGGAACTGCCAAATAAAGGGTAGTGCCTACCTTTATTCACATTTCAATACCTGTTCATGACCTGACATTTTAACTGTGCTATTTGCTGATCACAGTTCAGACTAAGTATATTATGAAGAAACAACTGCTGTGCCAGCTGAAAGACACATTCAAATAACTGCAAAAATAATGTAACACCAAAAAGTAGTCTGTCTGAAAATTACAGAATTCAGGGTTCATACTGTTGTAGCAAACGTGCATTTTATCGAATAGCAAGAAACATCAAGGATTAAAATATGCATGTTTTTCCAAAACCAACTGAAAATGACAGGAATTATCTTCCTATTTCTCTCAATTTCTTTCTCTTTCTCTCTTCCGTATACAATTGTCTCAAAATGGAAAAAGTTCTTTTAAAAAAATATCCAATTTTCAACTTAGTTATAATTAGTCTTTAGCCAATACAACTGTTTTAACATTGAATACTGTCTTTCCCTCCAGTAACTAGGGTCATCTATAAATTGGTCAACTACTTGCAAGTGATCCTCTCAATGACCAACATATACTGCCTCACAAAATGTCAGCTTCAATTAAGTGTCCGAGAGGTGTTATTATCCCTATGAACAAATGTAGAAACTGAGGCACAATGAAAGAGCATGACTTGCCCAGTCGATGCAAGAATTTCACATCTCCCCAACTGATTAGTTGGTTAGGGTAGTTGATTAGCCCAAAAGGGTAATGGAGGAAGACCATGAGTCCAATTCCTTGATGGGCCAGATACTGATGCACTGTTTAAGGTCACAGATTCTAGTAAGCCAAACATCTGGTACATGTAAGCCACATGTCAAAAGATAGTCCAGGCAGGAGAGGGATCTATGCATATCTATCCATTCCCACTGACAGAAAGAGCTAAAAGCATAAGCCCTGCAGTGGTGAAATTAAATACTAAGGTTGATGTATATGTATGTCATGCACACACATACATCTTCAGATTATTTTTATGTTTATTTTTATTGTGCTTTAAGTGAAAGTTTACAAATCAAGTCAGTCTCTCATACAAAAATTTATATACACCTTGCTATATACTCCTAGTTGCTCTCCCCCTAATGAGACACCACATTCTTTCTCTCCACCCTGTATTCCCCATGTCCATTCATTCAGCTTCTGTCCCCCTCTGCCTCTCATCTCCCCTCCAGACAGAAGCTGCCCACATAGTCTCATGTGTCTATTTGAGCCAACAAGCTCACTCTTCACCAGTATCGTTTTCTATCTTAAAGTCCAGTCCAATCCGTCTGAAGAGCTGGCTTTGGGAATGGTTTCAGTCTTGGGCTAACAGAAGGTCTGGGGACCGTGACCTCTGGGGTCCTTATAGTCTCAATCAGACCATTAAGTCTGGCCTTTTTACGAGAATTTGAGGTCTGCATCCCACCGCTGTGCTGTTCCACCAGGGGCTCTCTGTTGTGTTCTCTGTCAGGGCAGTCATCGGCTGTAGCCAGGCACCATCTAGTTCTTCTGGTCTCAGGCTGATGTAGTCTCTGATTTATGTGGCCCTTTCTGTCTCTTGGGCTCGTATTTACTTTGTGTTCTTGGTGTTCTTCATCCTCCTTTGGTCCAGGTGGGTTGAGACCAACTGATGTATCTTAGGTGGTCACTTGCTAGCATTTAAGACCCCAGACACCACACACCAAAGTGAGAATGTTTTCTTAATAGATTTTATTATGCCAATTGACCTAGCAGCTTCAAAATTTTAACTCTGCTGAATATGCTGAAGTATTTTGATGGCTATGTTGGATGAAACCCCACGTCATATTGCTTTTGTCCCAAATGACACAGGATTTATTAAAAGTATCCTTCACTTACTTGTGCTTTAAATCCCAAACCATTAAAGATAGCTCTTTAAGGTTAACCAATTCATGTTCTGTGATGAATTTCTGAAATCATATGAAACAAAAGTTAAAATGTCAGCTAATCAACAACAAAATAAATAAAATTTTATATATGTATATATGTCAGCTAAATAAAACTAACACTTGGATATAACCACTCCGAATCTGTTTTGGAAATAAAGAGCATATAAAAAATAAATGTCTCACATTTCATACTTAGCAAAGTTATAATCATAAGAACCTGAAATGAGATTACAAAGGGACATCTATTCCAAATTCCTCATTTTTCAGATTAAGAAACAGAGGCAGAGATGGTAAGACATTGCCCTGTGCAACCCAGAAAAGCAGCAGAGAGGGAATTAGAACCCCCATGCATGCTCGTATTCCATGATCATTCTCTATCTGCATGTAAATGATCAGGAAATCATTCCGTCTGAAGTACCAAGAGCTGGCATCAGAAGGATCAGCCTTTGCATCTTGAACGGAAGCAAACTCAGAAGTCATTTTGACTCATAATGATACGTTTGAACACCTAGGCGTGGTTCGGACAGTAGGAAGAATCTCGGCACATAGTATTGACCATTGTTTGTCCGATTCATAGTACCAGAAGTTCACCACCAGACGGAAAAGGGGTTCTCAGTGCTGGAATTCATTCCAAAGGCAGTGCAGTGTAGGGGACAGAAGGCAGCCTTTGGAATCATATTTGAATTCTCAGTCCTGGCTATTTTACTTACTAGCTCTCTACCTTCCAGCTGAGTGACAAGAAAATCAATCTCTTGAAACCTCAGTTTCCTCATCAATAAATTGCGGATAATCAGATCTATTGTAAAGGTCTGATGTGAGGATTGTTGTTAGTTGCTGTTGAGTTGATTCTAACTCACTGCAACCCCATGTGTGCAGAGTATAACTGCCCCATAGGGTTTTTAAGGCTATGACCTTTCGGAAGCAGATCACCAGGCCTGCCTGTCTTCCGAGGCACCTCAGGGTGGGTTCAAACTGCCAATCTTTCAGCTAGTACTCAAGCACTTAACCATTGTGCCACCCAGGGATTCCTGATGTGAGGATCAGAGGCGCATAAAAAAACCAAACCTTTGCTGTCACGTCCACTCTGACTCATGGTGACCCCATGTGTGTTAGAGTAGAATTGTGCAACGCAGGGTTTTCAATGGCTGATATTTTATAAGTAGAGCACCAGGCCTTTCTTCTAAGACACCTCTGGGTAGACTCAAACCTCCAACCTTTCAGTTGGCAGCAACCGTGTTGACCATTTATACCACCCAGAGACTCCCTAGAGGCACATAACCCACCACCCACTGCCGTCGACATAACAGGTGCCAAATAAATTGTACTTCTTATTATTTCTTTAGGAGGTTTTGAGTAATAGCTGACTTTTATACAGGAAGATAATACTAGGGACGAGTAGTGCATGTTCTATGACTATCTCTTCCAGAAGAAACAATAGCTGCAGTGATCACTTGTCATTTTCCATCCCTCCCCCCAGATGCCTCTGTCACCGTATACTTTTGGAAAAAATTTGTTTAATTTGAGACAGCTGTCCCAGTAGACAGGTTTGATCTGTGATCACGCAACTCTGTACATATGGGGTTTAGCCAGGAGTCAGGATCAACTAGACAGCAACGAACAACAACAATAACAAGCCTCGCATCAGACATTTACGATAGATCTGATTATCCCGTTTATCAACATGCCCCACGTTGGACTGAGTTAAAAAGGTTATTATTTATAAGGTACCCTAAGTAAGTGAACCAATAAACACTGACATAAGCAGCATGGAGCACAGGGAATTCCCCCAGTGGCACAGGCAACGTGAACTGAATGTAGGTCATGAGTTTCAAGCAAGTGTTTCCCCTCAGTCCGTGCTGTTTCTACTCATTCCTCACTTAATTCTTCCCTGTGGTATACTGAAATTTCATTTTCATTTTATACAAAAATAATAAGTGACCTTGGTTTCAATTTTTCATACAGATGGAGTTCAGAGTGCTTCTTATTCTGCCTGTCATGAATGACATTCTTTTAAAAGAACCCTGAAGCTGAGTCATCAAATCTTAGACCTTTAAGGACTCGATGGGGTCTTGGAAGTCACTCATACCAACCCTTTCATTTTATATCTGGGGAATCAGTCATTAAAAATTCTTCTAAGCCTTAATAGCTTAATGACTAGTTAAATCAAACAGAATATAATTAAGCATGTAATTAAAAGCATTAATAACAACACTCAGTCAAAAAGTGGTTGCATCTCAGAGGATAACTAAACTTTTTTTCCTTTTATTAATTGTCTTCTCTCCTCCAAAGGAAGAGTTCCAAGTGAAGACATTAGAAAAAATGTCTTTGCAGAAGAAATTAGGAGATGCAAGTGGTATCTCTACATTAAAAAAATAAAATGCCTAGACTGACCCGATTTGGAAAACCCAGTGTAAAACTATGGGAGCCATTCTTAGAACAGTTTTACAGCATCATCCATTTTCATATGGGATCGTCCTGCTTTGCCGAGGGACTGCTGTTACCAGTGCAGTCAGTGGACCTCAGACAAAGGCAAGACCCTCCATTATCCTCCACACCAAGATAGCTTTGCTCTTAAAATCAAGGAAAAGCCCTTGCCCAGAATTCCTGTTTGAAGGAGAATGACTCATCCCGTGCTTGATTTTCCTGTTTTGTTTGGGTTTTTCTCTCCTGTTTAAGAGTAATAATGGAAAGACAGCATGGACAGGCACATTAAATTTGGATACGCTCTTCTCCCTCGCTCATTCAGCTGCCTGAGGGTTGAGTGATAAGGATGGTATGTAGAGAACTAGAAAAATGGAATGGTGGAACCTGAGGCATGTGGTACCTGGAATGAAAAGTAGAGCCTCTAATTGCAGGGAGATGCCAAGGGTGCTAATAATACTTAGGCTTATTATAGTACCAGTCTTTAAAGACATCCATTCTGCCTGGAAACAAAGCACAATTAGGAGATTATGGGAAACAAAATAATTTTTTAAATTTAGTTTATGCTTTGTCACAGCAATATATGCACATGTTTAAAAATTCAACTTGTCCTATAAGACTAGTTATACAAGACAGTAGTTTCCCACCTGCCAAATTCCCTCTACTTGGAAGCAGCTACTTTTAGTCAATTCTTTTAGTATTTATCTTCACATCTCTTGATACCATTTTTATACTACTCTTTGTTGAAAATTCCCCCCCAGTTTTGGGCATTATCTTTTGAGTTCCCACTAAGGCACATGAGAATTTAGCCTTCTTTCTGCACCCTCCCTCAATTTGGCCTTTTATGTGTCCCTCCGAAATGTGTGTCAACTTGGCTAGGTCATAATTTCCAGTATTGTGTGGTTGTCTACCATTTTGTGATCTGATGTGATTATCCCATGTGTTGTAAATCCTAAACTCTACTACGTTAATTAGAAAGGATTAGAGGCATTAATGTTAATGAGGCAGGACTCAATCTATATGATTAGTTGTATCTTGAGTCAATCTCTTTCGAGATATATAAGAGAGAATTGAGCAGAAAGGAGGGGGGCCTCATGCCACCAAAAACAAAGAACCAGGAGGGGAGCACATCCTTTGCGCCTGGGGTCCCTGTGCTGAGAAGCTCCTGAACCAGGGGAAGATTGATGACAAGTAGATGGCTCGTTAAAGCCATCCACTTGTAGTATTTGTTATAGCAGCACTAGATAACTAAGACATGGCCCTGCCACACATGCAAACTTCTCACTCCCTCATCCTCCTGATAAATTTATATGTGTAGTTATAATTGTGATTATATCCATATTTATGTATTTACAACTTTATCACTATACATGCTATTAATCACTGAGTCATGTAAGGCACAGTGATTAACTGGCTTTTCTTGCACAACTTTTGATCCTCCCAGTAGTAATTGCTTTGTTTATCCAATGTTCCTTTTACAAATTCAACTCAAGTTATAAAATCTCTGTTCAACATATTCAAACTCATGAACTTATATTCTAGCAATTTTAATTACTTGAAACTTCTCCAGCTTCAAACTATACTGACTGGTCTATAGGCTTCTGAAGGCTGTCAGTCTGGGATCCTCAATCCCCTTTTGTATATGTTCTTCATCCCTCTCTTGGGCTGGATCATCTATCTCCTGGATCCCACATCACCAGCTTTCTTTGTCTACTGCCTTATTTTGGTGGAACACATTATTTAGAAATCTTTGTGAGAAAGGGTGCAGAGGAAGTAAATAGTCTGACACCTCATATGTCTGAAACTGTCTTTATTCTACTCTCTCACTATGTATAGATTCTAGATTGGAAATAATTTTTCCTAAAAACTTTGCAGGCATGTCTCTGTCTTCCAGTTCTCAATATCACTGCTAAGAAGACCAATACCATTCTGATCTTTATTCATTGATGAAACTGGTTTATTTTTCCCTTTTTGGAAGCTTATAGGATCATCTCTTTGTGCCCAGTGTTCTGAAATGTCATTGCGATGTGCTGTGGTGTGGGTTTTTTCCATCCAATTTGCAGGTACACATTGGGTTCTTTCAGCTAGTAACTCAGTTTGATAGAATTTTGATAATTTTCTAAAAAAGTTATTTCCTCCGATCAAGTTTCTCTGTTCACTTTTTACGGACTTCCTATTAGTTTGATGTTGAACCCACTAGATTGATTCTCTAATTTTATTGCCTTTTCATATCACTTTCTGGGAGATTTTCTCAATTTTATCTCTCAATCTTTCTACTGAGTTTTACATAAAACCCAAAACCCACTGCCATCAAGTGGATTCCCAATCATAACGACCCTATAGGGCAAAGCAGAACTGCCTCATAGGGTTTCCAAGGCTATGATCTTTATGAAAGCAGAATGCCACATCTTCTTCCCACAGGGCAGCTGGTGGGTTTGAACCACCGACCTTTCAGTTAGCCGAGCATTTAACCACTGCCACTAGCGCTCCTTTAAGTTTCACACACACACACACACACACACACACACACCCCATGAGGTCTGCGGGGTCATATAGACTCCTATGAGTCAGAATCGAATCGACGGCAGTGGGTTTGGTTTGGTTTTTTGGGTATGTATATACATATACACAGCTTTTTGTTATTGTTCTCTCATTGTCCTTTATTTTAAAACAGCATTCTAGAATGAGCCTCTTTGAGGTAATTATCTCTCTGATGGTTCTGTTAAAGTTTTCTTCTCTTACCATAGTCTGTTTCTATAGTCTACTTTCTAGTATGGTATCTCTGTGTTTCATGTAAGAAGCTTTCTTCAAACATCTGATTATCTGTGGCTGTCTGCTCAAATTTAAGAGCAGGGCACTAAAAATCTGGCTGGAAGATTTGTACATGCAGGAGAGACTTTTCAAACATGGGATTCATTGAAGGGTGACCTGGCTACACTGCTTTATTAGAGAACCCGTAATGTCAGTATTTATAGATATTTCTATTATACCAGAATTCCAGAGAAAACTCTTCTAATCTTCTGCCTGGAAGTGTAAGACTGTCTATCCCCATTCTGGGAACTGAGAGAAGGAAGAAATGAGGGAAGATATCTCAACATTCAGTTTAAATTCTCCCTGTTTTCAGTACAGAATCCATACCCCTACCTGGGCTTGGTGTCTCCTCCTAAGCCACTGACCATTTATCCATCTACTTCGCAGTTTCCAAAATTCTGCTTCATAGTCTTCTCTCCTGTTTTCTTTGTGAGCTGATGTTTTTTAAAATAAGCTTCTTAACTACTGTTTTTAGTGGGATTTTTAGAAGTAAACACATGTGTTGAAACCTTCGTCTTTAAGTGGATGACAAAGGATACTCATTTTCAAACACTGGCCTCGCCATAGTCACTAAAAAAAAAAAAAAAGTCATCAGTACTTGTAAATTCCCACATAATCCACTACCTTTGATTTCATGCAGCACAGATACTTGTTGCCCTAGACATAATTCAGAACCTCAGCCAGTTCATAGTTTAATGGGAGTTTAGCTATATCAACAGGCAAGTACAGAACAGTGAGATAACTGTTAGTACAAGACTGCATGTTCTGCGATGCCGGGGAGGCCTCCCAACCTAGTTTGGAGGAAATCGTTCAGGCATATATTTATTCAACAAATATTTATTGGGCGCCTACACCATGCCAGGTACTATGCCAGATGCTTGCTACACAGTTGTGAAAAAAAAAAAAAAAAAGCCATAAAACCTACCCTTAAGTGTAGAAAACTGCAGTCTCAGCACCCAGAATGTCTGGGGTCAAATCCTGGCTTCTTCGCTTTCTAGCTGTATAATCTTAGGTAAGTTACTTAACCTCTTTGTCAGGGACCTATCTATGGAAAATGGCACCTATGGCAATTAGTTTTAAATTGCCGAATGATTTCTCACAGCTGGCAACAGAAACTTCGATGGACAATAGAAACTGCTCATTAGCACCCCTTCTCAAGCACACTGAGGGCATGTGCCCTACCTGCCATGCATTAGTTACACCTCTGCTCTTTGTACCTCGGTTACCTAATATGCAAAATGAGGAAACCAACGTTGTTGTTGTTAGCTGCCGTTGAGTCAGCCCCCGACTCACAGCAACCCCGTGCACAATGGAAAGAAATGCTGCCTGGTCCTCCGCCATCCTTATGATTGGCTTCGGATCAGATCACTGTAATCCATAGGGTTTTAACTGGCTGATTTTCAGAAATACAACTTAAAATCAATGGCTTCTTAGAGTCAATACAATACAGTCTTAAATGTGAAATGTCCATAAAATATTGAAAAGGAGGTGAAAACAAGGCTTTGAACCAGTTCAAACTGGGTGAGTCATGGTGGACGAATCGAAACTGCAACGGACCCGAATTTTTACAATTTGGGTGATCCATAACGGTAACTAATGGGAAAAATTACGGGTCAAAGCCCGGGAATGGCAGACTCAGAAGAGGCATTGTGAGCCCTTTCAGGAGCCTGATGTGTGAGGCTGAATTACTAGCAGGACTGTGGAGAGCAACACACATTCAAAGCAGCGCTTATCGTTCAGCAGGCCACTGCCTTGACTCTGCTCGACAGGCAGGAGATTTGGTTGCTATGCAACGCATATGCTGTCCTGGTTTTCTAAGATTAAGTTTTTAGTGGGGCTTTGACCCATAATTTCTTTCATTCTGTTTATCATTCTGGCTCAATTTTTAAAAATTCAGGTCTGTTCCAGTTTTGCTTCCTCAGCCATGACTTAACCAGGAAGAACTGGTTCAAAGCCCTGGATGAAAAGTAAGCAGTTGGAGATAACAGTCTGGAGCTCAGAAAAGAAAGGCTTGAACTAGAGATATAAGTGTGGAGTCATCTGGAGTTGGTTATTTAAGGTCACAACAATGAATGAGATACTTTTGGGGAAAGAGTCTAGTGAAGACAAGAGGATCCAGGTTGGAGCCCTGGGAAATTTCAACAGATAGAAGTTGAGTAGAGGAGGAAGAGCCAGCAAAAGAAACACTTTTGTTTTTAGTTCACTGTTGTTGTTATTTGCCACTAGATGGATGAGTCCAGGGGGCCAGGACCTTGTCTCTTTTGTCAAGCACTTTACGCTTGGATATTATACATGTCACAGTTAAATTGAAAAATTCCCCCATGTGTCTATCAGTTCGTCGTACTGTGGGGACTTGTGTGTTGCTCTGATGCTGGAAGCTATCCCACCGGTGTTCAGATACCAGCAGGGTCACCCGTGGAGGACAGGTTTCAGCTGAGCTTCCAGACTAAGACAGACTAGGAAGAAGGACCCGACAGTCTACTTCTGAGAAGTATTAGCCAATGAAAACCTTTCGGATAGCAGCGGAACATTGTCTGATATAGTGCTGGAAGATGAGCCCGCCAGGTTGGAAGGCACTCAAAAGAAGACTGGGGAAGAGCTGTCTCCTCAAAATAGAGTTGACCTTAATGACATGGATGGAGTAAAGCTTTCAAGACCTTCATTTGCTGATGTGGCACGACTCAAAATGAGAAGAAAGAGCTGCAAACATCCATTAATAATCGGAACCTGGAATGTACGAAGTATGAATCTAGGAAAATTAGAAATCGTCAAAAATGAAATGGAATGCATAAACATCGATATCCTAGGCTTTAGTGAGCTGAAATGGGCTGGTATTGGCCATTTTGAATCGGACAATCATATAGTCTACTATGCTGGGAATGACAACTTGAAGAGGAATGGTGCTGCATTCATCGTCAAAAAGAACGTTTCAAGATCTATCCTGAAGTACAATGCTGTCAGTGATAGGATAATACCCATATGCCTACAAGGAAGACCAGTTAATACAACTATTATTCAAATATACACACTAACCACTAGGGCCAAAGATGAAGAAATAGAAGATTTTTATCAGCTGCTGCAGTCTGAAATTGATCGAACATGCAATCAAGATGCATTGATAATTACTGGTGATTGGAATGCAAAAGTTGGAAACAAAGAAGGATCAGTAGTTGGAAAATATGGCCTTGGTGATAGAAACAGTGCCGGAGATCGAATGATAGAATTTTGCAAGACCAATGACTTCTTCATTCCAAATACCTTCTTTCACCAACATAAACGGTGACTGTACACATGGACCTCACTAGATGGAACACACAGAAATCAAATTGACTACATCTATGGAAAGAGACAATGGAAAAGCTTAATATGATCAGTCAGAACAAGGCCAGGGGCTGACTGTGGAATAGACCATCAATTGCTCCCATGCAAATTCAAGCTGAAACTTAAGAAAATCAGAGCAAGTCCATGGAAGCCAAGATACGACCTTAAGTATAGCCCACCTAAATTTAGAGACCATCTGAAAAATAGATTCGACGCATTGAACACTGGTGACTGAAGACTGGATGAGTTGTGGAATGACATCAAGGAAATCACATATGAAGAAAGCAAGAGGTCATTGAAAAGACAGGAAAGAAAAGACCAAGATGGATGTCAGAGGAGACTCTGAAACTTACTCTCGAATGTCGAGCAGCTAAAGCAAAAGGAAGAACTGATGAAGTAAAAGAACTGAACAGAAGATTTCAAAGGGCGGCTCAAGAAGACAAAGTAAAGTACTACAATGACATTTGCAAAGAGCTGGAAGTGGAAAACCAAAAGGGAAGAACATGCTCAGTGTTTCTCACACTGAAAGAACTGAAGAAAAAATTCAAGCCTCGAGTTGCAATAGTGAAGGATTCTATGGGGAAAATATTAAATGACGCAGGAAGCATCAAGAGAAGATGGAAGGAATACACAGAGTCATTATACCAAAAAGAAGTAGTCGATGTTCAGCCATTTCGGGAGGCAGCATATGGTCAGGAACCGATGGTACTGAAGGAAGAAGTCCAAGCTGCTCTGAAGGCATTGACGAAAACAAAGCTCCAGGAATTGATAGAATATCAATTGAGATGTTTCAACAAATGGATGCAGCACTGGAGATGTTGACTCGTCTATGCCAAGAAATATGGAAGACAGCTTCCTCACCAACTGACTGGAAGAGATCCATATTTATGCCTATTCCCAAGAAAGGTGATCCAAATGAATGTGGAAATTATAGAACAATATCATTAATATGACACATAAGCAAAATTCTGCTGAAGATCATTCAAAAACGGCTGCAGCAGTATATCAACAGGGAACTGCCAGAAATTCAGGCCGGTTTCAGAAGAGGATGTGGAACCAGGGATATCATTGCTGATATCAGATGGATCCTGGCTGAAAGCAGAGAATACCAGAAGGATGTTTACTTGTGTTTTATTGACTACACAAAGGCATTCGACTGTGTGGATCATAACAAATTATGGATAACATTGTGAAGACTGGGTATTCCAGGACACTTAATTGTGCTCATGCGGAACCTGTACATAGATCAAGAGGCAGTTGTTTGGACAGAACAAGGGGATACTGATTGGTTTAAAGTCAGGAAAGGTGTACGTCAAGGTTGTGTTCTTTCACCATACCTATTCAATCTGTATGCTGAGCAAATAATCTGAGAAGCTGGACTATATGAAGAAGAATGGGGCATCAGGATTGGAGGAAGACTCACTAACAACCTGCGTTATGCAGATGACACAACCTTGCTTGCTGAAAGTAAAGAGGACGTGAAGCACATACTAATGAAGATCAAAGACCACAGCCTTCAGTATGCATTGCACTTCAACATAAAGAAAACAACAATCCTCACAACTGGACCAATGAGCAACATCATGATAAACGGAGAAAAGACTGAAGTTGTCAAGGATTTCATTTTACTTGGACCCATAATCAACAGCTATGGAAGCAGCAGTCAAGAAATCAAAAGATGCATTTCATTGGGTAAATCTGCTGCAAACGACCTCCTTAAAGTGTTGAAGAGCAAAGATATCACCTTGAAGACTAAGGTGCACCTGACCCAAGCCATGGTATTTTCAATCGCATCATATGCATGTGAAAGCTGGACAATGAATAAGAAGACCGAAGAAGAACTGATGCCTTTGAATTGCGGTATTGGCAAAGAATATTGAATATACCATGGACTGCCAGAAGAACAAACAAATCTGTCTTGGAAGAAGTACAACCAGAATGCTCCTTAGAAGTAAGGATGGCGAGACTGCGTCTTACCTACTTTGGACATATTGTCAGGAGGGATCAGTCTCTGGAGAAGGACATCATGCTTGGCAAAGTACAGGGTCAGCGGAAAAGAGGAAGAGCCTCAACAAGGTGGATTGACACAATGGCTGCAACAATGAGCTCAAGCATGATGATTGTAAGGATGGCGCAGGACCAGGCAGTGCATAGGGTTGCTATGAGTCGGAACCGACTCGACGGCACCTAACAACAACAGTTAAATTGGGAAAAGTGATTCATAATAATCTAGGTTTATTTGACAAATAATATATTGATTAATCACCAGCTCTTTCACCCCTGAAAATCCTACATAAATACAAATAATTCTTTCAGGTCATCACAGAAGCATTTTAATCAGATTATGATTTTGGGTAGAAAATAGGTTCATTGCATATTGACCTAGATAACTGTCTAAAGACAGAAGTGGAAAAACAGCCACTAGAAGTACTGTAGAATTCCTGCATAAAAATCCTTCTGTGGAGATCATATCCCATTCATTGTCACATTTCTATAAGTAGGAGGCCAGCTGGTAGAAACACTAATTCATCCGCCTTTCATTTAGTGTTTGTCACTTCGCAGATGTTGAACCTTATCCATTCCTTTCTTTTTTATTTCCCCCCTTCATATTTCAAATGCCCTAATCATCACATGCAAGCCCCGGGGGTGCAGTGGTTAAGAGCTCAGGGGCTAACCAAAAGGTCGGACATTCAAATCCACCAGCGGCTCCTGGGAAACCCTACTGGGGGCGGGGCGGGGGGGGGCAGTTCTACTCTGTCCTATAGAGTTGGGATCAACTTGATGGGATCAACTTGATGGCAAAAGATTTGGTTTGTTTTTTTGTTAATCATCATATGGAGTCCCTGATTGATGCACATGGTTAACGTGCTTAGCTGCTAACCAAAAGCTGGGAGGTTTGAGTCCACTCAGAGATTTCTCAGAAGTAAGCCCTGGCGATCTATGTCCGAAAAAAATCAGCCATTGAACACCCTATGGAGCACAGTCTAACTCTGACACACGGAGTCACCATGGGTCGGAATCAACTTGAAGTCAACTGAAAAAAAAAATCATTGAAAATTACTATAATATCACATCCTCTAGTCAGTGGTTCTCAACTGGGGGATTTTGATGCCCATGGGACGTTTGGCTAAGTATGGAGACATTTCTGGTGGTCACAACTGGGGATGGGATGCTATTGACATCAAGTGGGTAGAAGCCAGGGATGCTGCTAAACATCCTACAATGCCCAGGACAGACCCCCCACAACAAAGCATTATCTACCCCAAAATGTCAACAGTGCCAAGGTTGAGAGTATCTATGGAGATAAGTTTATATGTATACGAACTTTCTGGGAGCAAAGTCCATAGCTTTTACCAAATTCTCAAAGAAACACTGGCTTTAATGGATATTCTATCTAGCATGATGTATTAATCCTACCCCCTAACAGAAATCACCTCTCTAGTTAAGACTTATCTTTGCCAGCTGAATTTCACCATTCCCTTCTTGCTTATTCAGGGATAGACAAACATACTCTGGATTTCTCTCTTCTAGGTCCTCCATTTATCTCATCCCCCTCCTATTAACCAAACAAACCCACTGTCATCGAGTCGATTCCGACTCATAGCGACCCTATAGGACAGAGTAGAATTGCCCCATAGAGTTTCCAAGGAGTGCCTGGTGGATTTGAACTGCTGACCTCTTGGTTAGCAGCCGCAGCACTTAACCACTACACCACCAGGGTTTCCCCCTTCCTAGCAGCCAGGTTAATACAATTATTAAGGTCCCCGGGTGGTACAAACTTTCTATACTCAACTACTAACCTAAAGGCTGGTGGTTCAAACATACCCAGCAGCACTGCAAAGCAAGCCCTGGTGATTTGCTTCTGCTCGGTCCTGCTGTGTAACACACGGGGTCCTCATGAGTCAGAAGTGACTCCATGACACAAGACGGTAACAACACAGTTATCACGCTTAGGGTGGCTACCTCGCTTTCTTTAGACAAACCCAGTTGATATGGCTAACACCCATTTGTTCAATGTTTACTAGATTTAACTGGGCACTGGATATGTGATTTTTAAAAGTGGCCCTTGCCCTCATGGAGCTTACAATCTAGGATGGGAGGGATATTAATAAAAAAGTAAACGTGATTAAAAATTACAAGTGGGGGAGGGATGTATGAAAAACGAAAATGAGAGCCGCTGGAAGGAGGATGCAGAAGGAAGTTCGTTTCACACCATGTTTATTTTTAATTTTGTCCCACCCAAAGGTAACGGGCAGCCCAGAACTTCTTCCTGGCTGTTTTCAATAATTTTGTGATCTCTATATGCCCTTTTTCATATGCCCTGGAAACTTGTGATGTATTCGTATCCAACTAGTATCTCCTGAGCACTGACAGGCAAATCTGAGAGAGTGGAAGCTATGGGCAAGGTGAGAACGTCAAACAGCAAGTTTCAATTTTTGTCCCTAATATAGCGCGTTGTGGTTAAGTGCTACGGCTGCTAACCGAAAGGTAGGCAGTTCCAATCCGCTAGGCGCTCCATGGAAACTCTATGGTGCGGTTTTACTCTGTCCTGTAGGGTCGCTATGAGTCGGAATGGACCCGAAGGCAGTGGTTTTTTATAGCTAATTATAAACCAATTTTTAAAAATTTTTAAAATTATAAACCAATGGCAGGGGGAAGGGTGCAGAATAAAGCCTATGTCTAAAACGCCATTTCTGAAAATTAGCAGCTATAATAATCGTTACAATAGTCGTTGATCTTTATCAGATATTTAAAGTCGAAGGCCGTTGCCTGTAAATCAAAACAGGAAAAAAAAAAAATCAACCTTATTAACCATTCCGCAGAATACTAGCAACTCAGAATTTTAGTAGTAAGTCTAAACTAGAAAAGGATGCCCGGCCAGCAATATTTAATGGGGCTTGTTCTTGAACGCACTATAAACCCCAGATTACCCGTTTAGTAACACCCAAAAACTAAACCCGTTGCCATTAAGCCGATCCCGACTCATAGAGACCCTATAGGACAGAGTAGAACCGCCCCCACAGTTTCCAAGGAGCGCCTGATGGATTCGAAACGCAGATCTTTCGGTTAGTAGCTATTGCTCTTAAACACGGCCGGTTTTTTTTTTTTTTTTTTTTTTGCGGGAGTGAGGTAAAGGGCGCTGATGAGAGAACAAAGGCTGCGCGTCCCTATTAAGGGCCGTCGGCCACACCGGGGCGGGGGAAGCGAGTGAGTCCTGGTAGCTGGGCTGCCCTGTCGGAGACCCACGTCGCGGCCGCCCGGACTCTCATCTCCGGCCGCTTCCCCCGGCCGGCGCCTCTCAGCCAGTGCACGCCAGCCAAAGAGGCCCCTGCAAAGGGCGCAGGGTCCGAGGCTTGGCCACTGCCCGAGCTAGTGAGCGAACAACTTGTGAAACACCCTGCGAGCCGGTCACCCGCCAGGACCTAAACCACGGAGCTCCCAGAGTCGGGTGAAGAAGTCGCCCAGCGAAAAAACGCTGCACGGGACTGACGCCGGGAAACAGAGGGCGACGTGCCCCACACTTCCCGGCTCCGAGGGGCCGCTAGGCCCCGCCCCCTCTCGCTTATGTAATGTAGACGTGCTGCCATTGGCCCGCGCGACCGGAAAGGGAGCAGGCGGGAGGGGGCCGCAGCAGGAAGGCCAGAGGGCGGGGCTGCGAGGAGCCGGCAGGCGCTGGGGCGACTGGGAGCTGCGCGGCGTGCGCGGGCACGAAGCGTAGTGGCCTCCCTAAGGCTGAGGCGGCGGCGGGCGCGCGCGGCGGCGGCGGCGGTGGCGGCGGGTGTGCGACGCGCGGACTGTTGTGCTTCAGTTCTCCTCTTTCCCCTCTTTGGCGGGTGGAGGAGGCCAAAGCGGTACTGGGCGCGCTCACCCCTTCCTCTCTCTCCGGCGACCTCCCCCGGCCCTCTCGCGCTGCGCGGTCTCTCCGACGCAAGACTGTCCCAGCCCGGGTGAGCGGGGGCGGCGCTGACGCCGCAGGACGCCCGGGAACTGGGGCGGGGGCCCGCCGACGGGGGGCGGCGGGGACCATGGGGTCACCCCGGGTCGCGACGAGTCGCGGGGGTCAGCGGGCTCACCCGCCTGCCGGGGGACGGCAAGGCCCGGCCGGTCCCGGCAAGCGCTGCGGAGCCAAGGAAAGGAGGGCAAGCTCGGGTGCCTGCCAGGCCCTGCAGGTGGCCGGGTCGCAGGCTGGCCGCGGAGCGGAGCGGCAACCCTACCTCTTGGCGACAGCAGCTGGTTGGTTTCTTGAGGTCGGAGCTACCAGTGGCCGAAGGGGGCCGGGTTCCCGCAGCTAAGGCCTCCAGGAGGCGCGTCTCGGGCCGGGGTCCGTGAGGAGTGGCGGGTAGGTGGGGGCTGCGTGGCCTTTGGTGGCAGGAAGGGGAAGGGGAAGGGGGCTGCCAGAAGCGGGAGAGGCCAGTTTGGGAAGGAACGTGCACCGGCAGCAGCTGGGGTCGGTGAAATGTAGGTTGAAGTAGACTTTAGTCCTGATGTTTTCATCCTCCTAGCTCCCGAAAAGGATGTAGTTAAAAGCTGGGGTTAGGATGTTGATCATTGCCTGGGTCTCTTCGTTTTACACGGTTATGAAGAATAATTCTGCTTCCTGGATCCAAATACCTTTTTTTTCCTCGTCTTGGTTTAAAAAAAAAAAATCTCTGGGGCCGTGCTTACTTACTGCCTCCTGCGAGAGCTCCTCATTTTAAAAGAACTCGCTCATTTTGCTACTTCTCTCTTTGCAGCCCCCTCGGAACACTAAACAAGTTAATTAAATAACAGCTAAATTTAAAAACCAGCGAGTTGGTATTTATAAATGACTTATTGCCATTCAGCCTGTGGCATTTGATCGGGGAGTAGTTAAATGCTTAAGATTTTTGTAGGAAATTCATTTGACTTGAGAGTTAAGTCCTAAGTTGAGCTGTCCAAAAGCAGGTGGTTTGTTCGTTTGCATTTCTGCTTTCAGAAAGGAAATCAATGCAATGCGTTGTCAGAAGTTAAGAGGCCCACCTCACGGATTTTTCCTATTTGATTCAGTTTCTTTTACCTGGTGTTAATTTTTCTATTTTAAAAATTAAAATTACTTTCACCCTTTTATTAAAGCTACTATGACTTTTTCATTGTTTTTGGTAGTTGACAGAAAAATGACTTCAATCTGTTGTGTAATATTTCAAGATAAGATCTAAATGGAAAACTTAAGAACAATTTCATGTATCTAATAACATTTCATGAAAATGCTGTCAAAATAACCAGTAACTTCTAGATATCAGAGAAACATGGAATTAGTGGGCTGCCATCTGAGAAGTTTTTTTCCATGTAAAACAGTTAGGTTTCCCACAAAATCAGTGTATTAATAACATTCATGTGTGGAAGAGTTAAGATGCACGAGAGGACTAAAGTATTCTAACATAAGGTCCTGATAGTAAAACATTGAGACATTAACAACATGTTAAAACATTGAGATCCATAAAGATTGAACACCTGACTGCCATTCAAGTAATACATAAGTCTCCAAACCTGTTTTACTGGGAAATAGGTTTGTAATCTTGCCATGGCATTTACATTTAAATGTACTTAAAAAAAAAATCATCCCATTTAGTTTAATAAAGGATTTAGTTAAAAAAACAAAAATGGAAGTTTAACCTTGAAGGACTAACACAGCTGGTAATACATATCACTGTTTTGGTGGGAAGGGGTTCTTATGTTAGGCTACCATATTAAATATTTTTGTAATTTGTTACGTTACTTGATTGGCTTTCTAGAAGAGCATTGATCCTCTTCTAAATTTGATTTGACTCTCAGTTCAGTGTTTAGTGCTAGAGAGAATTTGTCCTAATAGGGCTTCTCCGCCTCCCCCCCCCCCCCCCCCCCCGTTTCCCTTTTTCTTTTGAGGGGAAGCTCAGTTATTCTTAGGAAGTGCTTTGACCTCACATCCATAAATGAATTAAGGTTGCAGTCAGAAAAACCAGCACTGTCTTTTCTGGTGAAGTTGATAAGATTTGTTTTATGTATGTTCATGTCCTGCAATGATTTAAAAGTTTAAAATTTACAGTGCTAATAGAAATTCTACTTGGGATTCAGTTTAAATATACTAAAAAAGCAGCATAAACTCAGTATAGACCCTTTATGAACAGATTTAAGTTGTCTAATAGAAGTCTTTAGTGAAAATTAAAAGTAATGTTTCTCAATGACTTGATTATTTTTAACCCATTTAGGGTTACTTCAAGACTGTCAGTATTAAAAAGTGGTACCTTTCATTTTTGATAAGGTACCCTTACCCTTTGTACTAGGTTCATTCTTTGAACTGATTTGATTTAATCTAATTTTATAATATGTGCAGCAGTCCTGCAAAGATCAATTTTTTAGAAGGGTTTAGAATAGCACAATCATTTTATGAAACGCAAGTATTCAAGAGGATAGTCCAGCCTGTTCCTATGATCTTTTTTAGAGCATTAGATGACAGCTCTTATTTCTCTAAAGTAAGAATCTCAAGTCACAACCGAATACTGGAAGGGGAAAGTACCTTGGCAAAGTGATGAAATGATTCTGGGAAGAGAGGGGCTGAACTTTTTTGGTAAATTTTTACATTGAAGATTACATACAGTAAAATACACAGATCTTGGGGAGTGAACATACCTGTGTAACTATTACCCAGCTCGGGATGTAGACCATCATTAGCACCCGATAAGCCTCCTTTGTGCCTTCTCTTCCCAGATATTACCCCCTAACCCCCAAGGTGATCTCTTTCATTGTAAATTAGTTTTGCCAAATTTAACATTTATAGACTGGTTTTTTTGTTTGGTATCTGGCTGCTTTTCTTTAACATTGTGAGATTCAGCCATGTTGTTACTTGTAACAATATACTTTTTTAAATGTGTAGTACTCCTTTATATAAATATAACCACAAGTTATGTATTCATTTCATTATTGGTGAGTATTTGGGTTGTTTCAGTTTTAGAAACAACTGCTCTGAACATCGTTGTACATGTCCTTTGTTGTACTTGCATATACATTTCTGTTGGCTCTATACCTAGGAGTGAAATTTCTAGGTCATTGGGTGGACAGCTATGAGTTTTCCACAGTGCTTGTGCCGAATTATACTCCCAGTTATGAACTGTGTAATTTTTAGTATACAGTTGACAGGTGTTTATAGAAAACCTAGGTCTTCAACCCTGAGGGTTATCCTGCTTAGTTTACTTTGTATTAGAATAAATAAATCACTAAGGCCTCAACTTCTGTTTTTAGATATGGCTCGTGGGCAGCAGAAGATTCAGTCTCAGCAGAAAAATGCCAAAAAGCAAGCTGGACAAAAGAAGAAACAAGGACATGACCAAAAGGCTGCTGCCAAAGCTGCTTTAATATATACCTGCACTGTCTGTAGGGTAAGGGGAATTGAAGGACAGCTTCCCCATGGGCAGTTCTTTCATTACAGATTGCTTTGTATAGATTTAAACTTTGCAGTCATGGCAAATTCAATGCTTTATTTTGAAATAGTAGATTTGAGAACTGGTTATCTTAGGAATGTCTCTTTATTCTTCCATTCAACGAATATTTTTTGAATGGCTTCTATAGACAGGCACAGTTTTCTAGGTACTGGGGGAAGGGAGTGAACAAAGCAAAATCTCTTTCCCCATGGAGAATAAAGATGCTTCTTAAGGGCGTATCTAAACTTTGAGTTTTGTGTGGAAGTTAGATCTACATTCTTAGTTTGGTGAATATTGAAGACATGTAAGACACTAGTGAATATAGAGAGGTTACATCTTTCTTTCACTTCGCTAAACCCCTACTTAGGATCTCTGCAGGACTATATTCACATTGAAGGGTTTCACCAGAGTTAATGTGTTTGTTAGCTTCGAAGGATATTAGTAGCAACAGCTACTATTAACTGTTTACCATGTGCTAGGCACTATTCTGGGTGTTTTACATGTATTAATCCATTTAATGCAACAACTCTATGAGATAAAGTAGTTTTTATTATTGTCACTTTACAAATGAGGGAACTGAGTTACAGGAATTAAATTATTTGCACAAAGTTAGGCAGCTAGTAAGTAGTAGAGCGAGGGTCTCAATGCAAGCACTCCAGCTTCAGAGTCTACTCCCTAGACCATTATACCACACTACCTCTCAAAGGAGTTTTTCTTAAATTCTAAGCCAGAGTGTTTTTCCTACCTGTTTATTTAAGCTCACTACCCTTTGAAGTTAGTGAATGGAAGTGCCAAAGGAAAAGTACATAGTGGATTCAGCCCAACAACTGTTCGCATTCCTTTTATTTTCAAGGCCTCATACCTGGGTAGCATTGGTGGTGTGGCTGGGAAAAGGATTTTGATAAGACACGACTTCTGCAATGAAGTAGTTTATCATCCATTGAAGTCAAAAGAAAAAAATAACCAGACTTACTAACCATTTCCCAAAATACTAGTGACTTAGAATATTGTTAGTAGTCAGAAGTTTCTAATTACATAAAAGTTCTCAATCTAAGAGAGAGAGAGTCTGTTAAAGTAATTATCCTGTTCATATTGAGCTTTAATACACGGCACTTTGTTGGTAAATTTTTAAATTGAGTATTACATACAGTAAAGTAAACAAATCAAGTGAACATACCTGAAATTGAGCAGCCTTTGTTCACATATTTAAAAAATTAAAACAAAATGACCAAAAAAAAATTCATGTTTTGTCTAATTGAATTTTGAAGAATAAATAATTTAAGGTCCTTGGCTAGGGAAGTCAGTATAGTGTAGTATTTGAGAGCTGAAGTACCTAGTCCTTGATTAAAATATAGGTCTTAGGGAAATTAAACTCTGGGTCTTAGTTTCCTTATCATGTAAAACGAGGGTGATTGTAGGAACTAACTCAAGATTTCTGTGAATATTACATGAGCAGTCAGGTACCATGCTCAACATAGTAAGGGGTCGGTAAATGTTACTTGTTTGCTGTTAATGAGATAGGCAGAAGACTTCCATGTGAGCTACCCCTTCATATGTATAATGTGCAAATATGTTAGAAATTTCTTTGTCACAAGGCTCCTCTTAGTATACCAGCCACTGAACTATAGGAATTTAAGGGTATTTTATGATAGTTACCTATCATGAGCAGGTTCAGTGTTAACTAGATTTTAAAAGTTAACACATTTAGTTTCCTTTAATGAATAAGGTTTAACTCTTTATTTTTTTTAACACAATATTTTATTAGACACAAATGCCAGACCCTAAGACCTTCAAGCAGCACTTTGAGAGCAAACATCCTAAGACCCCACTTCCTCCAGAATTGGCTGATGTTCAAGCATAATGTCGTTTACAGGTAATTGATTCCCCCCTTTTGGTTTGTTAATGTCAGGGTTATAAGACAGCATAACTATCTTCTGTAACTGGAAAATTAATTTCTGCCTTTTAGCTAAAACTTCATATTGCTTCCCTGTTTAAAGTTAATGTTTAACCTTACAACTGTTGAAAGTTACTTGCCCAGACCATTTCCTTTCAGTGCCTTTGAAATACCGAGTTTCTACTACTGTAGCCAAAAATGGGGAGGAGGAGGGCATGGGGATGGGAGATGCTGGACAATCCTGGTCCAAGAATGGAAGAGATTTATCAGCTTAAAGAAAATAGTTAACTACAAAGGCATCTGAGGAACTCGCTTCCAGAAATGATGTACGTCAATGTTCCTGAGCACCTTGTCACAGGTGTTTTACTTACAGTGCTTAGTAAAGCTTCTAAGTACATTAAAATGCAGGGCAAAATATTGGCATGTGCTGTATAAACTTGGTAGTTGGTGGAGAATTATCAGTTCACGCTTTTCTGCATGGTTGGATTTTTATTTTTTTCTAAATGGTGATGTGTGTATTTGATAGTTATTTCTTTTTAAAGTAAATTCATCAACAGTCTGTCATTAGTTTATAAAATCCAGTTGGCTGTGGTGACAAATCTATCAGAGACTAACTTTATAAAGTAGGCACGTTGTGCTTTTTTCTTGGACGTTTTGAACTGCATATAAGTAGCGTTTGTGCAGTAAGGCTTATTGAAAAGTTTTTATGTTTTTCAGGTGAATTCATGACACCTTTGACTCTTCTACTGTCTCAGACCTTAGGTAACAAACCTGCAGCTGCTTTTCTAACAAACTGTTGATCAGCAAAAATAAAGGGGCTACAGAAACACTCATTTTTATGCTGTTCCCTTTTGGGCTTCATGCAAAGACAATTCTGTGTAAATGTACAGTTGACTCTGATTTGGAAATTTGAAAATCAGTCCATCCTTGTTATAAAAATTTTTTTACAATTGTAATTATATTGATGTTCATATTGTGTAAAATAACTCATTTAATAAAGTAGTACTTTGATTTTACAACATCACAGGATAAATGGTTCTAGAAATTTTGTTCTAAGTTTCCACATTATTTGCCTTATAAAGTCTAATGAATTCATCAGCTAGAATTGCAAGTGCAATTCTTATTCCCCTTCCTCAGCTCAATGGCAGTTTCGTTAGTTAAACTAGAGCAGACTCATTCATTAAATTTGTGTACGAGATTTTATTGGCAGCTGATGATCTAGGTGAAGAATGACTTGCCTGCTGCCTTCGTGTATTGCATTTATATGTCATTTCCAGACCCTTTGATCATTTCCTGTATTTTGAGGTTGGATCTTTCTACTTGCTATGTGGCCTGGCTGTAGCTGCCAGTCATGTGTATCCTGCAGATAACTGATAAATTCCTGAAGCATTGGATTGTCAGTGAGCCACTCGGAAAGATTAGTTCTGAAGTACATACTGTAATGAAATTAATCAGTAAGCTTATTGTTTAATACAAAATGTGGATGGAACAAACAGTGTGAACTGGTAAAGAGCTATCTTTTTAGAAATTACGCTAGGCTCTTTGGAAATTATTCAAGTTCTTTAATTTGAAATTAGAGTTCATAATTTGAAAGTTATTAGTGATGTGGCCAATTTTATGAATGGATTTTGCATTGACAGGAAAATTGGAATAATTTGTGGCTGGGTTAATTCCCAGAATCCTCTTCCTCTCTTTTTTAAGTGAGTTAGGAGTTTGCTTTGTGTTGATTTCTAAAATCAAAGACTGTGTGTACAGTGTGACTTCAGTATGAACTAGAAAGTATTAAAATAGGCCAATATTCTCATTTTATTGGATAGAAGTGTGGGGACGTGAGTTGGTTCAGATGGATGAGGTAAACCCTACCAAGTTAAGGAAGACTAAGTTTAGGGTTCTTCTAATTTACTTTTGTCTAGTATTGTACGAGTGGAACTACTATAACAGGTTTTTTTCTAACTCACTTTAAATTTTAAAACGAGCATAGTAGGATGAACACTCAAATATTTACTGGTGATTGCTTAGAGCCGAAAACCTAATCCTGTGGATTACAAAATGCATTCCCTCTTTCTGCTGTAACTCATCACTGCATTTGTTTTACAGCTATGCGTATTTTCTGCCCACCTTGTTTGTCTTCACTCTTAAGTTTAAAATAAGATAGTTCGAAGAAAAAGTTCCAGGAGTGATAGTTTCTTAGCATTAGCAACTCCTATTCTTATACTCTGAAGTACAGTCCTTTTGTTTGATGTATTTAATTTTCTAAGTCTCAGATTTCATATTTGTTGTTTCCTAATACGTTGGTTACCAGAACGTTAGAGCTTGGCCTAATTTCGTATGGTGGGTATTATAAAAGTTCTGGTTTAATTGCAATTTAAAAGTCTTTTAAAGTGCTTTGAACATATGTATGTTTATGTTTAGTAACAAATCATTTAAAAACCATTCACAAATTTTTGTTTAGTTTTTTTTCACTTGTTTTACTGACTGTAAATCAGAATAAAAGTTTTTTTGTTCTTGTATTTAATCATTTTTTTATAAGCAGCTGAAGACACCATGTTTAACTGTGTATCTCAGTGATAGGGAAATAGCTGCATTTATCACACATAAAACATTAATTCTCATACTTCATATGGGGATTATTACTGTCATCCCCTTTTATTGTGGTTGAGTTAAATCTGCTATAAGGGGAAAAATAATTCTTAAGCATGCTTATTATTTAGTTTGAAGATTCTTTAACAGATCACAACAAAGTTCGTTTGTAAAACTGTTATGGTGTCTTCAAAGACTTGATAAAATACAGTGAGGATTGGTCCGTTCGTATTCTGTATTTCCTTTAGCTGCCAAAAGGAGTGGGATTAAGATTAAGTTTGTTTCCATTCTCTTCATATGGATCTACATCCCCATGTTTAACTGACACACTGGGGGCTCAGTTGTGTGCTGTAATGTTTTATTAAAGAAGATAATAAAGAAAACTAAACTAGTCCAATTTCTTCTACATTTAAAGAGGTTTATTACGTTGCCTCTTCCCTTTTTATTTTATTTTTTCTTCTGAATTTAGAGTTGTCTCTTGAGCGTAGCTCAGTTCAAAGTGGGGCAAGAGATTTCTTTCATTTCTCATTGTTTTCCCTACAGAGGCTTTGTCTATTTTGGATGTGTGGAATACATCTTAATTCTGAAACCTTGCTATGTAGAATAAGTTTGAGAAGTTAGAATGGGGAAGTAATCAGCTATTAAGGTAAAAATAATACTAAAACTAAAAATACTTGGGTCAGTTGAATTGTATGGGTAAATCCATGATGACATTGACTAAGATTTGAGAAAACATTTTTGGTCTTATATTAAGGATACTGTATAGTTAATTAATCACATCATGGTTCAAATCTGAGATGCAGCATAAATAAGGTCGATTTTACCACCATTACTATTTTACCAAAAAAAAAAGGTACTTTTTTTTTTCCATTTTTATTCATATGGGGAATATACTGTACCTATTTTAAAATGTGATGAATGTAGGGGGTAATTTTTTGTAATATAGTGATCATCCACAGTCCAAATCATAACTGAAATACCACATTTAAACACTACCTAGTCTGAATTCGTTTGTACTAGATGTTTAGTTTTGTTTTTGTTTCGTTGGTCAGAGATGTGTACCTTTCAGAGTGTTTAGCAGTGAATATCAACACTGGGGAGTTGTGCTTACTGTGACTACATTCTGAAACATTTAAGGCCAGCTTAATTTTATTTATTCTAAAAATTACAGAAAAATCTTAAGAGCTTCCACTGTGTAGATTTACTAAAGCATCCATGTACTTGACTGCGAAGATAGATGTTTTATTAATAAAAGTTCAACCTGTCATTATTCTAGATTACCATATTAGACTGAAAATTAAATATCTTCTATTTTAAATGTGCTTTGGATAAGCTGTTTAGCGAGTGACCATCTTTTTTTTTTTTTTTTTTGAGGGGGGATAGGTGTTTCTTAGCTTCAGTTTGAGGTAGTGACAGTCTTTGTACATAGTATAGCTCCAAATTTAAAATCTGCACATACAGAGACAGACTCGAGTAGATATATCTATAGTGTAAAGTAACTATGCCAAAAATCATATCACTTTATAATCATATTTATATATATTGCATTGTCATGTCTATACAATTAACGTAATAATGGCTTAGGTTTTTATAGACCGGATAGCCACCTTGTTATCACTACTTTCTGTATAAAAAATTCAGAGTAGGACTTATATTTTGGATCTTATTTTATTAGAACTTTAATTACCAGGAAGTGTACCATCATAATATTTCTTCTATAACAATATAGTAGTGTTTCTCAAAAGGAAGACCGTCACTAAGGTGACCAGATATCCTGGTTTGCCAAAGATAGTCTTGGTTTAAATATTAATTTAGTATTAAATATAAAATTAATATTGACTAACTAAATGTTAGGTTGTCTCAGTATAAATCTTAATGTCCTTTTTTACACACGTCAACCAATTCATATGTCACTTGCATCAGACAACTGAGGTTCTTGTTAAAAATGTAGATTTTTTTTGCTTTTTAAAAATGTAGATATTTTTTAAAATTCATTAAACCTGGGGTGCAACACAAGAATCTGCACTTTAACAGTCAGTCCCTTGTCATTAATTTGGAGAATCTCGGCTTTTATAATATGGATTTTCAACATCTAGAGACCCGAAGAATGAGAAGATAGCGTTTGGAGCGGAAAGAATATGCAATTGAAAGAAAGATGTTTCGCATTCTACATTCTTTGACGCTACTGACAAGTTCTGGGCCCATGTTGCTTCGTTTGAAAACTGAGCTTCCAGCCCTATGAAAGTAGAAGGCCCTTTTTACTGAAAGTTTGCGGAGTGTTAATCTTTGGTGGGCCACTTTCCAATAAGTATAGGCAAATAGAAATGGCCCTTCTAAAATTATTTACCTACTGTGGAAATGTTTCTAATCATTTAAAGGCAAATTGTCTTTAAAGCTGTAGACTTTAGCCAGGAAGACCTATGGATTGTATTAATATTAATTGTCTTTACTTATGTGTTGTCTACCACTAAGCATTTCTAGTTCCAGAAAGTGGCTTTAATTTTTTAAAGATGCGAAATTCAGTGTAATTTTGTAATTAAATATGTTTAGTTACATCAGAGCACAAAGCAGTAATAATAGATAAATTTCCATATGGCTGCATGAATAAAAAAAAAAAAGCTGCATTATTTGTGAAACAGCTTTTCATGTACATACTTTGGTTAATTTTTGGCCTTTAAGTATTTTTTCATTTTTTAAAGTAAAAAAGTCAAAATCATTTTATAATAAAATTGGGAACATGACACTAGCAAGAGTTTTTGTTTTTTAAAGGCCTAAAATCCATTTTTATTTTAAAGAATTATTTTTTTTATCCTACTAGGACTTAAATATCTGGTAAAGTGAATTTTAGAGAACCAAATTCTAAAACTTTGGGATGCCTTTATTCATAGACATTCATAAACCCAACAAAAACCCAGTGCCGTAGAGTCGAGTCCGACTCATAGCGACCCTATAGGACAAGTAGGCATTTGTATATACTTCATATGGTTTGTACCAGGTCGTTTAGACTCTTGTTCCCTGATAGTCTCTTTCCCAGAGGACTTACATGTAAAATGGCTGATTGGGGTTAGAGGTTCTACTTGTTGTTGGTATGTTGTTAGCTCTCATGGAGTTGGCTCCCGACTCATGGTGACCCCATATGCAACAGAATGAAACTCTGCTCAGTCCTATGCCACCCCCATGATCTGTTGGCATCAGAATGTTGTGATCCATAGGGTTTTCACTGGCTAATTTTTGGAAGTAAATGGCCAGGCCTTCCTAGTCTGTCTGTACACATTACTGTTAACTAAACTTCAGTTTTTCTGTAATGTCTCTTTCTCTTCTAGGATCTAATCCAGGATACCACGTTGCATTTATTTGTCATTTCTCCTTAGTCTCTTCTAGTCTGTGATAGGTTCTGTCTTCCCTTGTTTTTTATGACCTTGATAGTTTTAAAGAGTACAGGTTAGGTATGTTGTAGAGTGTTCTACAAATTTGTGTTTGTCTCATGTCTTTATGATTATACAGGGGTGATTAGTTTTTTGAAAGGCTACCACAGAAGTTAAGTGCCCTTTTCAGGGGTGCATGATAATTATATGACATCACTGATGATGGTAATAACCTTCATCACTTGGTTAAGGTAGGTCTGCCAGGTTTCTCCTCTGGAAAGTTCTGTTTTTCCCTTCTTTCCGTATGGTGTTTTTTGGAAGAGAGTCAGCCAGTCCAACCCTTACTCAAGGAGAACTAGAATTAAACTCCACATCCTAAAAGAGGGACTATCTGCGTATATTATTTGGAATTCTTCTGTAAGAAAGATATTTTTTCTTCCCCCACGTTTATTTGTTCAGTCATTTATATTATTAGGGATTCATAATCCAATACTGTTATTTATTTTATTCAAATCATTTCAGCTTTGGCCATTGGGAGCTCTTTCAGACTGGCTCTTGTATCTTTTGACATACTCCATCCTTTTGTTTTTTGAGCACTTCCTGACTTTTCAGTACTGAAAGATGCTTCAAGCTTATCTTGTGTTTTCCTTGCTCCAGTGCTAGAATGAGCCATTTCTTTAAGGAGCCCTAATTCCCTTTATTAGAGGATTATATTTAGAAACCAAGATCTGGGTGCTAGGTGAGTTTTTGTTTTGTTTTTTCAATTAGAAAATGTTGAGCTTTTCCCCTCATTGGCTAATATTATTTGAGGGTTGTAAGGGAGAATATACTGATCCCATATCTGAATGAGAGGTTTTCTGCACACCATTACTGAAGCCTTCTCTTAAATCACCGTTGTATTTATTGAGAATAATAAATGTGAGTTGCTTGTAAACTGCAAAGCATTGTATAAAAGTGAGGTATTATTATACAAAGAACAAAGGTCCCTGATAATTTAGAAATTAAAATGTATTTTAGGAGATAATGCATATATTTATTTACGTAATTTTTAGGTGTACAGTTAAGTGCTTGGTGTGTTCTGTAGACATTAACTTCTATAGGAACATACTGGGAGGAGATGGCTTGTAGCTTGGGGAGGCTGAACTGTGCCTGGAAGGCTGGGTGTCGGTTGGGGGAGAGGACTAGGAGCGGATAGGGGAGTCAAGGTGGTGGTGGCTGAGTAAGCAAAACTCAGACAAGTATATAATGTTTCTTTGAGAGAAAGTGAGTAGGCCATCCAGAGCATGAGGCTTGTGAATGAGAGCCTTTGAGCCCTTGGGTGACAGTGGGAAGAGATCAGTAGAATGGGACCAGATTGTGCAATGCTTGCAGTAAATAGTTCAAATTACTCTGCACACCATGGGGGACCCTTTCAGGGTTTGGGAACAGGAAAGTGACTTGATGCAAGTATGTTAGGAATATTAATATTAATGTTGAAATATTCTGTGGTTCCTGTTTTGATAAAAATATTTTTACCATCTTTTATACCTTTCTGTGTTTTTTAACAGGGTATACTGACCATAATTTAACTTTTGATTATTCAGAATAATTAAGAATGCAGATTAACCAAAAAACCAAACCCATTGCCGGTGAGTGGATTCCACCTTGTAGCAACCCTATAGGACAGAGTAGGGTTTCCAAGGAGCAGCTGGTGGATTCAGACTGCCAATTTTTGGTTAGCAGCTGTAGCTCTTAACCCCTGAGCCGTCGGGGCTCGGATTAGAGCAGATTAGCAGGCAGGAATTTTCCTTTGCTACAATGTGGTGATGCTGCTAGAATCCACAGAGCTGTATTTAGGGATGCTTGGCTCTGCACTAAATGATTTCAGACTACTGTATGTTTCTACATGGTATCTGTTGTCTTCTACCTAATTATGAAAGTAATATAATTTCATTATATGTAGAAATTAGAGAATATAGTAAAGTTGAAGTTTACAGATTCACCGAGACAGAAACTTTTGGGTGAATATTCTCTCTGTCTCACACACACACTCTGTTATTCTCACTTGCTCACTATACACTGACACATGCATATACTTATTTTAAATGCATACTTTTGTTTTTATGTCATCTTATTTTTGCATATTTTTGTAATTATCATCTCAAGTGGTCTTTTCACGGTAAAGACTGTCAGTGTAAAAAGTTTGTAGCTGCGTAATAATTCAGTGAATGGATTTGCTGTAGTTTTTTTGTTTGTTTTAACGATACCTCCGTTGTTGCACATACAGGTTTCTCTAATTTGCATAGACGGTTTTATTTCCACATTTAGAATTAAGTATCATAAACTTTAAAGCCCTTGTTGGGGGCAGGGGATGAAATCCTCAAGAGGGTAGTTGAGAACAGAATGAGAGAACCAGAGTTGCAGTACAGACAGCATACAGGAGCAGGCTATACTTGTCCAACACTGCGTCTGTTATTTCATTACCTTCTTTTGAATATTACCACTTTTTCATGAATTTGGCATTTTAAAATGGTGTGTTGCCATATAATTTGTATTTCCTTGATCCTAGTAGTGTTTGAACATTTAGATTATATTTGTTAATTATATTTTTTGTTTTATGAAATGTCTGTGTCTATTGTCCAGTTATCTCTTGGGGTCTTCTAACTATATTTAATCTGCTATCTGCTGTAAACTAGGAAGAACTGAAAATTGCAGGGGAACATCAGATAACTAGTGTTGCTAAATCCATAATTTATTGTACACAGACGGCTAAATTGTAGGCTCCATCAGCACTTCTTGATGTAAGTCTTAACTATCAGATAAATACAGTAAAGAGTTAAAACCACAGTTTGCATTTAAGGCATTTTTTTTTTCTAATTCAAGGCTAATGAAAGTTGCTTTTGATTAATTGATAGCTTTCTGCTACGAAGAAATAGAAAAAGTAGTTTTTGTTGCATTAAGTCAGTTTAGCAAGCTGTAGTAACCAACTAGCTTTTCATGTTTCTAGATTTTATTTCTGATCTGCATTTTGTTAGGTTCTGTTGTTTCATATGGATTTCCGTAGTGACCAAATAGACCTCACTTTGAATAGCCAGAAACTTTTCTGATAGGAACAGAGTTTCTTAATTAAATAGAAGATTAGAAAACATGAGAATTTAAAGCTGAAGTTGAGAAAAATGGAAGCACAAAAGTTCAGATCTCACTCTGCTTTTTTCCCAACTGAATGAACTTGGACAGGTTATTTCACCTTTCTGAGCTATGGTATCTTCAGTCACCTTATAAAATGCAGAAGGTAATATATGCCTCAAAGGATTGTTGTAACTTAACGAGTAAATGAAATAATGAGTATAAGCACCTATCTGGTAGTTGGTGCTCAATAAATGGTAGCTTTCTTTCCCTCTTTTTTCTACTGAAATGTAGTACGTAATGTGTCTCTCACACACCATTCTCACTTTTGCCTATTTCTGCTTGTGCTTTTTTTTTTTAATGTTAAATTGCCTTCTGTTCACCCCAACCAGCCCTAGTATTTTCCTGTCAAAATGCTACTCATTATTGAGGACTTAAATGCTGCTTTTGTTTTTTCTACGAAGCTCAGAACTTTTTAAAATGTTTCAAACATGGGACAAATGAATACCTGGTAATAAATATGAAACAAGCCTGCAAACTAAAAATTAGTGCCAAGAGACAAAATTTTAGGAGCAGAGTTACTGAAAAGTGGTAAAGAAAACTTACTTGTTTTCAGTTCAGCAGCAGTAACAAGGAATGGGTATTTGATAGCACTGCCTAACAACCCCTGTTTATCTGCCTTGTATTTTGTAAAACTCTGATTGTAAAAACAAACTCAATATGATTAAATACTGAGAAGCATATGATTAAGGCCTGGCCTTGATTAATTGCAACTCAGAAGGCTATAGGAATTTGTAGAATTCGAATTTGTTATGTCTGAACCACTGTCCATCTAGGAAAGTGATACAGAAAGGAAGCTCTCTAGAAGACTAGAGATAAGTAATTTGTGTCTTGATTTTCAGAAACCACAAAAGAAAATGTTGGAGTGAATGCAGAATTGTAAATTTGCTTTTGCTGTCTGTCTTTTCACTGTGAACCTCTCTTTCCTCAGTTGGACCTCGGTCTAATTTCTTGTGTGGCTTTCTTGTTTCTGGTCTCTTCCACAAGCCACATTTGTTTTTCTTCTTATCAGATACATTATATGAAGCACATTCACATTTAGGTTCCCCTCTGCTGAAGCTTTTAGTGGATCTTCATAGTCCATGAGATGAATGCATCCTCCTGGGCTGTGACTGGGAAGTCCTCCATAGTCTGGCCCTGTTGTTCCAGTCCAGGAGCCTTCTGCTGCCATAGCTGATCTCATGTCCCACCCAAGGTGGATCATTTGGTGTTTCTTGAGTAACTCTCACTGCTCCTTTCTTGCCTCTACATTTTCTACGTAATTGGGGTGCCCTCTTTCTCATCTTGCATCCTCTTGGGGCCTGTCTGTAATGTTTCCTGATGCTCTCCAGTCTAATAGGATTACTCCTAACCCTCATAGCCCCTTGGAGTAGTCTTTCATCTTTTCATTATACTTACTGTTCTTCTTTAAGATCCTTAGGAACAGGCATTGTCTTATTTTTGTGCCTACTTGAATGTTTATGACTGAATGTGTAACAGTTATTTTTAAACAAAACATTCCCTAAATTGCAACGAACCATTCTCGGAGCTTTTTTAAGTTGGATTACTAAAGTCTAAGAGAGTGCTTGTTACAAGCAGTGCTGTATATGTAAAACAGTTTATATTTTACAAAGTATTTTTTCTTTTCTTTTTTTGAATTGTATATAAAAATACATGTGAAGAAATTAAGGGAAAACTTGATCATACACCTTGATTTTTAGCAAGGCAGAGTGACTTATGGTACTCTTGCGGATGGGATAAGATTTGGTACAGGCAATAGTACATTTGAATGGATTTAAAATAATTTTGAATACATGTACTGAGAAGTTAGTAGATGCATGTCCACCTCTTGAGTTCCATGTAGCTCTGTCTTGTCCGGCTTAATGCGTGTGTGTGTGTGTGTTTTCACAATCTTTATAATAAAAGGATAGCCTACTGAGTTTACAGATGATAGAAAGTATGGAGGGAAGGCTGATAAAGAATTACAGCGCAGAAAGATCTCAGGCTGAAACACTGACCAAAACCTACAAAAGCAGTTTAAGTGGAATAAAGGCAAATCCATTTAAGATTTACAAAAATTGCATTGCAGAAGTCCAAAATCTGACTTGGCATTTTTTTCATGTGAGAGCCAATGTATTAGTTTGTTGTAGGCTTACTATGAGTCAAGCATGATTTCTCTGCTTAAAAAGATGAGAATGCAAACTTAGTTTATGAGAAGATACATCTTAATCACACAAAGTCATCTTTTCTTATTGGTAGTCTGCCCTCATGTAAAATGCATTTGATTCTGGGGTATTTGTTTTTTGTTGTTTATAAGTGAAACATTGCTTGGCTAGATTCCTTCCAAACCAGAAAGAGGTCCATGATCGTGAATGGCTATAAACCATATTTACAAAGGAGACACTTGGAAAGTTGCTGTGTTCTGTTGTTGTTCCAGGGGCAGATCTGAAAGCCATGGGTGAAGATTACCTTAGTCTTAAGAAAAACCACTCCGATGCCTAGATCTGTGCAGTAGCAGAATACATTAGGGAAGGAACATCTCTTCCTTAAAGTTCTTAAGCAAAGAAGCCACGTGATGGTGTCTGGCACAGCGCAGCAGAGTTTTCCAGCTTTCAGTGGGAGGTAAAGTAGATAGGCTCTGAGATCTCTTTACTCAGCAGTCTTATGTCAAGTAATTCACAGTGATGGAGCACACAGTTCTATACTAAGGATAAGTTTTGTCAAGAGGGAAATAGAGAAAATAGTAGAACCGCTTTTCTGTTGACTTAATTTAACATACAAACTGCTTTGTTTGTCCTCATCTTTCTCAGATGCTTATTAATTTGGAAATGGGAGAATATTGAGTCAGGGTAGGAGCGAGGATATATTTATCACACTTACACTTAAGATTTACGTTTGACTATAAGATATTTTTGTGTTAAACGTTTGAATAGGCTCTTAGAGGCAAACTTAGCGTAGAAATGCTCTTTATCTCAGCAAATGGTATTGTAGTAATGTAAATGTAGTATAGGTCAGTGACTTTCTTCATGTCATTGGACTATACGTTTTTTAATACAGTGTCAGTAAAACATTATTGAATATATACTACCCATGTAAGTGTTTATAGATTATATGCATGTACTTCTGTTGTAACTATAAAGCATTCACAGAAATAGGCATAAAAATAAGATGAGATGAAGAAAGAGCCTAATATTTTCTTTCCACATCCCAGTGGATCATCTTGAAATACCATCTGGGCCACATGTACCTCACTTTGGATACCAGGGCCCTTTGGTGTAGAACTTGGGACCTTGGCCACTCATTTGTTTTTTGAACTAAAGAGTTTCTGGCAACTTAACAAATGCATAGATCTATAAAAATTCCTAGAAGTGGTATTTCTGGGTTAAAAGTATGCACAAAAGCTTTTCACACCGGCTGCCCAGTGACATTCGTTAGAAGGCCCATGACCCCAACAATCGTTGTATAGAAAGTGGTGGGAAGAGCTGCATAGAAGCTCTCTGTTTAAGGGGTAGCAAGTCCCCACCATGTCTCTGAGGCCCAACTTCCTTATCTAGAGAGTGGTATCTCCCCATCTTACACAATTGTTAGGAGGACTTTTTTTTTTTTTTTTTCCAGGTATATAAAGGTGCATTTGTAAAGTGTAAAACACTGGGGTTCGTGTAATGGTTCATCAGGGTGGTGTGCAGCATGCTGGTGTAATGTTTTCAGCTATAAGATATGTGGCAAGGTATTTGTTAACTAACAGTCATTTTTAAGAACCAAAGTTGGTAAACTGTTTTATCAGTTAGAATGGATTCAAGGTTTTCCCCCTAAGAACATCATTTAGTTCCATTTCTGTGTGCTTTCTTGATTGACAGAGAGGGAAGGGGGTCAAGTTACAACGAGCAGGTTGAAAAGCATGTGTGTCATCCTAGATGTGCTCATCTGCATGTCATACATGTGAATGCCAAATGTCATGTATACCATAGCAGGAAAAATGCATATATTACAATCATTGACGAAGAGGAGGTAGTAGTATAGGCTTTCTCAGCCAAGTGAGGTTCAAATCCATCACTGCCATTTAGAATCTGAGTGGTCTTAGGTAACCTCATTTAACATCCTGAATCTCCTCATCTCTAAAATAAGAGTAACCAGTTTGCCGAGTTGTTGTGAGCATTATACCCGCATATGGTAGAAATTTAAAAACAAAACAGAAGCCATGGCTCTTAGCCATTTATAAAGGTAATACTTCCTGGAAAAGGTGGTTGTGCAAGTAATATTGCAAACCAAGCTGTCTAGTTTGAGTAGGTATAAGTGTTCAAAATATTTGCTGGGATGTTTTGTTTGTTTTAATACTTTGAAATAATAGCAGTGGGAAATGTCCTTTTTAGCTCTTAAATGCTCTGGAACTTTGATTCTTCAAAGTATCTTGTTCTTTACTAGTTTTTTACCTCGCAAGGTAATGAGTTTTTAATTATAAAAATAATACATGCTACATGGTAAACAACTCAGACAGCACAGACAGGTATAAAATAAGTCAAGGTCCCTTACCCATCATATCCTAAAGCTATTTCTCCTTGATTTGATTTTGATTTGCTTGTTGACTGGTAGGTTATTAGTTTGGATTTTGGTTTTCAAATTCAAAATACCACAATTTTTTTTTTTTTTAGTGATCTTTGCATTGTTTAAAAAGTTCCAGTGACATGTGATCAACCTACTGACCAGCACTGAACTAAACCGGCCTGTGGGATTTAAAACACCTTAAAAGCTCTAACTACAAAGCTCACCAACTCAGTATAAAACCAGATTCTAACTGGCTTGTGTTATGAAAGGCCCTTATATCCAGCCGCTGTAAGGAAGTGCTGGAGCCAGGTATGTGCTCCCCGTGTGAGGGGAGGGCGTGAGGGAAGCCTGCACCTGGATGCTGCAGTTCAGCTTCTCACCTCCATTTCCGTAAAGAATGTTTCATTGCATGATTATGTAAAGTGAGGTTTACTGGCATTTGCTTGTTTTCTTCTTGAAAGCCTAAGTTCGGGCCTAAGAGAATAAATCAACCAATTGTGTGGATTGTTGTCACTACCATCAGATTCCAAGGAAAAGACAGATGAAAAGGAAAAGTTGAGTTTCAAAGAAAATACTTTTAATGCACCAAGGCGATGAAGTGACCTGTCAGTCAAAATACAGAGAGCTTTGCCTCTCTAAAGGAGCCCTGATGACGCAGTAGTTAAGTGCTTAACTGCTAACCGAAAGGTCAGCGGTCCGAACCCCCCAGCCACTCCATGGAAGAAAAATGTGGCAGTCTGCTTCCATAAACATTACACATAAACATTACAGCCCAGGAAACCCTACAGGGCAGTTTTGCTCTGTCCTACAGGGTTTCTATGAGCTGGAATTGACTGAACAACAGGTTTTTGTTTTGTTTTTTTTTTTCCTCTCATATTCTAAGCTGGTTCCTTTTAAAAATAATCTTACCTAATGTAAAATAAAGAAAAGTTCAGTGTCGAACATTTTCACTTAAAGGGTTGAAATTAGCCAGTGCCCAGTTAACCTGTGCCCAGCACTAATTTTTAACTGTACCAACCGGTAGGGCCGTGCCAGTTAACATAATGAAATGCTTCTATCCAGTCAGACCTGACCACTGCCTCAGCCACTCTGACCCCACCAATCTTCTCCAGCCAGAGCCCTGCTAGTTGTAAAATACCATATTTTGAGTGTTCATCCCCATTCCTGTCAGTGTCAACAGTAGCTGAACAGCTCAACAGTGGGTAATCCAAAAACCTGCACTTTTTTTTTTTTCTTTTAATGCTAAATACAGGAGGAGTGTGGTGTATGATTTAAATAAGCAAATATAAAATTGCTGGGAACACCAAACCTCAGGAGAAATGTCGCATGCTTGCCTAAACCCTTGCATACGCTACCTTTCCTTTCTTTCTCCCATACACGCAAATTGTCTTTTATTACAGCCTTAGAGGACACTGTCCCTTTCTGTTTTGGTTTGTCCTTATTATGATTAGACTTTGAAGTGGGTTCCTTAGGTCATTTAGCGTCAACTTTAACAGTATAACGCAGTCAATGTTATCTTCTGCACTACTGTCTTAACACTGAGATCCGTTTTTTCTTTTAAGGAAAGGCAAAATGTAATTCTGCCATGCAACCTGCTACTTCACCAGATTTGTTTATTGACCTTTCATTAGCCTCCCAAAGATGTGACAGTGTTCTTCTTTGATGTTCTCATGGTTGGGGGGGACTGATGCTTGTCATTTGTAGTGAAGCAATATGGTGTAAGAATTTAGAACTTGTGTTTGTGTTTCAGCCCCACCTCTTAGCTACCTGACCTCAGGCAAGTCACTTAACCTCTCCAAACCTCAGTTTGGCATCTGTGCAGTACGGATAATAATAGTAACTACTCCTTAGATGTGATAAAAGTGTTAAGTGCTTAGAGCAAAGTACTAGGAAAATGATAGCTAAACACAATAAGCAGTTTTCTGAACCTGATACACTGCTTGCATCTATAGTGTCTGAATAGTTGAAGAGATCCTTCTAAATTTCATTAACATGAAGATAATATCTACCTCACAGGGTTTTTTTATTTTGTTTTTTTAATTTTTTATTATACTATAGGTGAAAGTTTGCAGAGCAGATTAGTTTCTCATTCCATTGTTTGTACATGAAGTGTCCTCTACCTTGGCCTCATTCCCCACAATGTGTCACCACTCTCCCCATTTCCACCCTGGGTTCCGTGTTTGCTTCTGTCTGGATTTTCTACCCCTCCTGTCTTTTCATCTTTGCTTTTGGGCAAATGTTGATCTCTTGATTGTTCTAAGGAACACATTCCTCTCAGGACTTTTTTTTTTTTTTATGGGCCCGTCTGTCGTTTGGCTGAAAGGTGGTCTCCGGGAATGGCTTCACTTCCAGGTCAGAAGGGCATCTTAGGGCCATAGTCCCAGGGATTCCCTCAGTCTCTGTCAGACCAGTAAGTCTCACCTTTTTTGTGAATTCATTTTTTCTACGTTTATTTCCTGCTCTGTCTGGGACCCTCTGTTGTGATCCCAATCAGAGCAGTCAGTGGTGGTAGCTGGGCACCAGCTAGCTCTGGTCTCAGGGTCCTTTGGACTAATTGCTCCCTTGAGTCTTTGGTTTTCTTCACTCTCCTTTGCTCCAAGCAGAAGGAGTCCAGTAGTTGTATCTTCGATGACTGCACGCAAGCTTTTAGGACCCCAGATGCTACTAACCTATGTAGGATTCAGAATGTTGCCTTTATAAACTATGCTGTATCAGTTGACATAGATGTCCCCAAGTCTGTGGTCCCTTGCCTCTGAGCCTAGGAACTTCATCCCACAAGGTGTTTGGTTATGCCTAAGAAGTTTCCATGGCTGTGCCCCTTGTGTGCTGTATTATCTATATTAATATACATGCAACACCTAGGATTACATATATAGAAATATCCACAACTAAACCTATATCTGCAGGTGGGTGCTCCCTTACACCTTCCCACACCTCTTTAGCATACCTATCTACCCACGTATCCATTTGTAAAGTATTGTTTGTCAATAGTTTTCCCTCCTTCCCTTTCCCATCCCTGGTAACCAACAAATAATGTTTTTTTGTTTTCTGTGTGTAAACTTTTTTTTCTGTAATAGTGTACTCATACAATATTTGTCCTTTTGTGATTGACTTAATTCACTCAGCATAATGTCTTCCAGATCCCTCCATGTTGCGAGATGTTTCGTGGACTCATCGTTATTCTTTATCGTTACATGGTATTCCATTGTGTGAATGTACCACAGTTTGTTTATCCATTCATCCATTGATGGGCACTTAGGTTGTTTCCATCTTTTTGCTATTGTGAATAATGCTGCAATGAATACAGATGTGCATATGTCTAGTCATGTCACGGCTCTTATTTCTTTATGGTATGTACCTAGGAGTGGAATTGCTAGATCATATATTTCTATTGCACCATACCATTTTCCATAGTGACTGTACCATTTTACATTCCTACCAGCAGTGTATAAGAGTTCTAATCTCCCCACAACCTCACCAACATTTATTATTTTCTTTTTTTTTTCAATTAGTGTGCCATTATTCTTGAGGTGAGATGGTATCTCATTGTAGTTTTGATTTGCATCTCTCTAATGGCTAATGATCGTGGGCATTTCTTCATGTGTTTGTTAGCCACCTGAATGTCTTCTTTGATGAAGTGTCTGTTCATATCCTTTTCCCATTTTTTTATTTGGATTGTCTTTTTGTTGTTGAGGTGTTGAAGTTTTCTACAAATTTAGAGATTAGACCCTTGTCACATACATCACAGCTAAAAATTTTTTCCCAGTCTGTAGGTTCTCTTTTTATTCTTTTGGTGAAGTCTTTTGATGAGCATAAGTGTTTAATTTTTAGGAGCTCCTGGTTATCTAATTCATCTTCTCCTGTTTGTGCATATTTAGTTATGTTTGCTTTTCTATTTATGCCGTCTCTTAGGGCCCCTAGTGTTGTCCTTGTTTTTTCTTCCATAATCTTTATAGTTTAGGTTTCATGTTTAGGTCTTTGATCCATTTTGAGTTAGTTTTTGTGGTTGGTGTGAGGTATGGTCCTGTTTCATTCTTTTACAAATGGACATCCAGTTTTTCCAGCACCATTTATTAAAAAGACTGTCTCTTCCCCATTTAATGGACTTTGGCCATTTGTTGAAGATTAGCTGTCCATAAAAAAAAAAAAAAAGGTCCATAGGTGGGTAGATTTATGTCTGGGTTCTCAATTCCGTCCCATTGGTCTGTGTGTCTGTTGTTGTTGTACCAGTACCATGGCTGTATAGTAAGTTCTGAGAGCAGGTAGCGTGAGGCCTCCTGCTTTGTTGTTGTTCTTCAGTAATGCTTTTTTTATTTGGGGACTTTTTCCTTCCCATATAAAGTTGGTGATTAGTTTTTCTGTCTTGCTAAAGAATACTGTTGGAATTTGTATCTGGATTGTATTACATCTGTAGATCATTTTGGGTAGTATTAATATTTTCACAGGGTTAAGTCTTCATATCTGTGAACATGGTTTTTCCGTTTATGTAGGTCTTCTGGTTTCTTGCAGTAATGTTTTGTAGTTTTCCTTGTGTAAGTCTTTTACATCCCTGGTTAGATTTATTGCTAAGTATTTTATCTTTTGGGGGGCTATTGTAAATGATATTGTTTTCCTTTGTGAAGTTCTCTTTGTTGTTTTATGGGAATCCAACTGATTTTTGTATATTTATCTTTTGTCCTGCTACTTTGCTGAATCCTCTATTAGTTCTGATAGCTTTCTAATGGAATCTTTGGGATTTTCTATGTATAGGATCGTATCACCTGTGAATAGGGGTAGTTTTACTTCTTCCTTAATAATTTGAATCCCCTTTTTTTGCCTTATTGCTCTAGCTAGGACTTCCAGTTCAATGTTGAATAAGAGTGGTGATAAAGGGCGTCCTTGTCTGGTTCCCATTCTCAAGGGGAATGCTTTCAGTCCATTGAAAATAACGTTGGCTCTTGGTTTCATATAAATGCCCTCTATTATGTTATGGAATTTTCTTTCTATTTCTATTTTGCTGAGAGTTTTTATCAAGAATAGGTGTTGGACTTTTATCATATGCCTTTTCTGCATCGATTGAGATGATCCTATGATTCTTTTGTTTTATTTATGTGGTGTATTACATCGATTGGTTTTTCTAATGTTCCATCATCTTTGCATACCTGGTATGAATCCAACTTGTTCATAAAGTATTATTTTTTTGATATGCTGTTGAATTCTATTGGCTAGAACTTTGTTGAGAATTTTTGCATCTGTATTCGTGAGAGAGACTGATACATAATTTTCTTTTTTAGTGGTGTCTTTGTCTGGCTTTGGTATCAGGGTTATGCTGGCTTCACAGAATAAATTCAGGTGTATTCCTTCCTTTTCTTTGCTCTGAAATAGTTTAAGTAGTATTGGTGTGACCTCTTCTCTGAATGTTTAGTAGAATTCTCCAGTAAAGCCACCAGGCCAGGGCTTTTTTGTTGTTGTTGTTGGAAGTGTTTTTATTACCTCTTTAATCTCTTTTGTTATGGGGCTCTTCAGTTTTTCTACCTCAGTTTTTGTTAGTTTAGGTAGATAGAGTGTTTCTAGAAATTTGTCGATTTCCTCTAGGTTTTCAAATTTGTTGGAATACAATTTTTTATACTATTGTCTTATGATCCTTTTTATTTCAATTGGTTCTGTTGTAATGTCACCCATCTTATTTCTTATTTGGGTTATTTGCTTTTTCTCCTGCATTTGTCATTCTGGCTAGTGGTTTGTCTGTTGATCCTTTCAAAGAACCACCTTCTGGTCTTATTGATTCTTTCTATTGTTTTTCCGTTCTCTGTTTAACTTATTTCTGCTCTAATCTTTATCATTTCCTTTCTTCTGGTGACCATGGGCTTCTTTTGTTGCTCACTTTCTGTTTGTTCAAGTTGTAAGGTTGATGTTTTGATTGGCGCCTTCTTCTTTTTTGGTGTTCACAGAGTTTACATGAGATAATGTGGAAGCATATATAGGACAATTGCTCAACAAATAATTATTGAGTACCTTCTATGTACCTAGCACGGTTTAGGTGCTGAGAATACAGCAGTGAACAAAATAGACTGTTCATGGAGTTTTCACAGAGTTGTTGTTAGCTGCTGACAATTCGGGCCCCGACTCATGGTGACCCCAGGTGCAACGGAATGAAATGGTACCTGGTCCTCCACCACCCCCATGATCGGTTGTGCATTGGACCATTATGATCCACAGAGTTTTTATTGGCTGATTTTCAGAAGTAGATCGCGAGGCCTTTCTTTCTAGTCAGTGTTGGTCTGGAAGCTCTGCTGAAACCCATTTAGCATCATAGCAACATGCAAGCCTCCATGGACAGAACAGGCAGTGGCTACGCATGAGGTTCGTTGGCTGGGAATCAAACAAATAAATATTGATTTTCAACCAGAGAAGGAGAAGAAATCCCACACTACACAAGTTGTAAAAATTAGAACAAGATTCTCGCTCTGATGTAAAGAGTAGGTTTTATTCTCCACAAAATTAATGAGGCTGTCTAGTCACCAGCAGCTACAGAGATTCTGTCACTAGTACCAAGACAAGTGGTAGCAGTTGGTGACTGTGCTGAGGGATTTAGAGAACCGAGTCTGAGCTCCTGGCTGCCTTTCTGGAGCGTGGGCCTGAGATGTGCCAGAATTTCCTGGGTCTGCCAGCGGTTACCTACTCCGCTGATGCACCAGGAACAAATGTTTAATGAACTCTGGAACGTGACCTGGTGATGTGGAGCCCTGGGGTACACCAAAAGGCTCTTGGGACAGGAGGCTTTTTTTTTTTAATCTCCCAGTCAAAGGTCATGACTAGCAGAGGTACAGGACATGAACAGATGGTTTTGTACATAATATCAAGTAAAAAAGTTTGTTTTTCTGGACCATGGTTTATAGTATCAATATTTCAAGATTCTAAAGAGGCCCTGGGAAGCAGAGGCCAAAGTGGGATTAGAGGTATAAGAGCTTTATTAGGGAAAGTGCCTATGAAGGATAAAGGGGGAAGGGGCAGAGGAGGCTAGGAAAGCCCTTAGATCAAGATATAGTTTTGACACCTATGTAGGGAGAAAGGAGAGAAGGAAGGAATAATTTTGTAGAAAAAGTTTCAGACTAGGGCAAAATTCTTAGAAAGCTTCTACCAGGTCATTCGGGAGTCCTCCAGGAGCAGAATCCCATGCTGGACAGGGCTGGGTCAGCACTAGTGCTCCCGCTGCACACGTCAGTGGTTGCTGTGGTCTTGGCATGAGCACAGGGTGGATCCGAGGGATAGCAGCCCCATAGCTAGTTGTCTTGAAGGAGCTCTGGGCTTCTTCCATGGCTTCCACAGACCCTAATTTGAACACCTTCCTTGGAATTGTATATAGATGGGCCTTAGGAAACCTATATGCAAAAGACCCACACGGGTATTAATCACCAGTGTACCAGGTACTATTATACAGCACTGAGCAAGATAAAAGGGCCCCTCCCTTCATGCAGTGTTTAGTCTACTAGGGCAGACAGGTACGAGAGTACTGTGAGAGAGCACGGGTATGTCCTTCTCTAGATAGGGTGGACACCAACTTCTTCTCAGTAGCGGCCAGGTAACCTGGGTCTTGCAAGCAGAGGGAACAGCAAATACAAAGACCCCGAGGCAGGAAAGAGTATAACCTGTTCTAGGAATGGAAAGGGGGCCGTGTGGCGGGAGTGCAGGGAACAATGGGAAGGATTGCATAGGATGCAGTTCAGAAGTAAGCAGGAGGCAGATCTGGCAAGGCTTTTTAGGCTATGATAAGTCATTTGTAGTCATTTGGATTTTATGTTAAATGCAGTGAGAAGAACTGAGCAGGGGTGTGACATTTGATGAAGAACATTCTTTCTGCTGTGTAGAGTATTATTTGGAAGGTGGCAAGTGTGGCAGTGGGAGACAAATTAGAAGATTTTATTACAGAAATCCAAGTGAACGATGTTGGAGACTTGGACCTGAGTGGTGGCTTTAGAGAAGGAGCGATGTGGACTGGTTTAAGAGATATTTTAAAGGTAGAACCCACTGGATGGCTTCTCTGTGTAGGATAAAAGGGAAGAATCAGGGATGGCTTATTCAGCTAGGTGGAGAGTGATACCATATACCGAGATGGGAGAGAAGGCAGGAGAAGAAACAGATTGGGGCGAGGGAGTGTGCTAATTTAAGATATAAGTTTGAGATGTCCGTTAACCAAATGGCAGTGTCAAGTATACCATTGTGTCTGTGATTCTTGAGCACAAAGAAAAGGTTGGGCTGAAGATAGAAATTTGGGAGTTGTCACTATGTAAACAAAAAAAAACCCACTGCCATTGAGTCGATTCCGACTCATAGCGACCCTATAGGACAGTAGAACTGCCCCATAGCGTTTCCGAGAAGCGCCTGGTGGATGTCACTATGTAGAAGGTATTTATTTAAAGCTATAGGATTGGATGAGATCACCTAGGCAAAGACTGTAGGTAGAAAAGAGAAGAGGGTCCAGAGCCATAGCTTGAGGAACCCCAACATTCAGAAGTGAAGTAGAGGAACAGGGGCTGGATCCAAGAAAGGAGAGAGAACCAGGGGAGGATGGACTCATGAAGGTTAAAGAGGAGGGTGCTCAGGGAGGGAGGGAGTACTCACTGTGTTCAGTTCCTCAGAGAGGTGAGCCAGTGAAGACAGAAAAGATTTAGCAACATGAGAGTTTATCAGTGACCTTTGCAAGATCATTTTCAGGTGAGTGGTGAGGAAGGAAGCAAAATGAGTGGTTACAGAGAAATGGGAGATGGGTAAATAAAGATAAGTGTTCTGTTGTGAAAGGGAACAGAACGATGGGATAACCCCTGGAGGAGGAAGCGGAGTCAAGGGAGTTTTAAATTTTATTTTATTCATTTGTTTTCAGATACGATAAATGGTAAAAAGAACATTAGAATCGATAGTTTTCATCCCACCTTGCTGGATGAGACTCTCAAACTAAAAAGGGGAACAAAAGCTACCCCCAGCCACTGGGTGAGCAGGGAGGGACTTCCCCTGGATTCAGACAGGGTGACAGGATAGGAGACAGGTTTCCTGTCAGCAGGTGGGAACCTCTAGAGGTTGGCCCTGGTAGTGTCACTCATGTCTTCTGACTTAGCTCTGAGGTAATGAATCCAAAGTTCCTCTTAGAATGCTGAGTTATCTAACCTAAACAAGGCCAGCTTTTGAGGCAGTCAATAAAAGAATTGTAACAGTAGGAAGAGGAGACCTTCTCCCGCCTCAGCAAATGATATTAGCAGCTACAGGAAGGACGAGATCAGTATTTGGGCCTCAGGGACATTAAAACTGACACTGAAACAAGTAGCAAGGTCTGTTTCTGACATACAGCAGTACTGCTTACTACCAGTTAAGGCTTCCTGGCTGTGGGGCTGAAAGCATCATTGGGCTTCAGCAGCACAAAAATTTTGTGGGCCACAAAGTCATGAGCCAAAAGCAATCTGTGTCTTTTTTTTGTAAGGATTTCCCCAACTCTTGATTGCCTCTTGCAAGCAGCTGAACCAGGTAATGTTATGCCAGAATGATGTTTTCTAGCAAAGGACAAAGCCCATCCTATGAAGATCAGAAAGAATGTGCTTGTAGGAGATTCAGTAATCTCACCAAGAAGACTTTATGCTGAAAGCTGAGAGGGTGGAAAAATTACTCCAGTGAAAGTGTAAACCTTGGTATTTGTAAGAAAATGTGTCTGACATAAACATAGAACAATTGAACAATGCCTTAATTTGCATGGGAAAATAGCAGGAGAACAGGTCAGGAATAATACATATGATTTCAAGTTAGGAGAGTCTGAGTATTAAGCAAAGGGAACTTGAGATGTTAACAAATGGAAGAAATCAGTATTTCCTCAATATCACTGAAACATGGGGCTCAGGAATGGAATGAGGAAGCCCCGAAAAAAGGGGTGGCATAGGAGCCCTGGTGGCTCATTAGTTAAGCACTCAGCTGCTAAACCAACGGTTGGCAGTTTGAACCCTCCAAGCCACTCCACGGGAGAAAGACCTGGCAGTCTGCTCCCATAAAGATTGTAGCCCAGAAAACCCTATGAGGCAGATCTACTCTGCCACATGGGGCTGCTGTGAGTTGAAATTGACTCGATGGCATCAAATAACAGAGAAGCAGTATATATCCAAAAAGAATAGAAAGACAGAAACCTGTATAAAGAAGCATGGTGGAGGGTATTTGTGTGGGCATGGAAGGGAAAAGAATCAGAAGTGATTTCACCCCAGGGACAGTATTAAATTGGGGGGCTACAGAGGCCATTAGCAGTGTCTGTAGGCCATGCTGTCCTAATCTGGATTTCAAACCAAGAGAGGCAGATGGAGTAAAAAGTCTATTTCTGTCCTCTGGGTCTTTGCTGCAGATTTCACTCTGCTAAAAGTCCGTCTGATAAATTTTTTACTTGTGACAATTTCGTCTTTCAGAAGATGAATGAAAAATTCAGGATCAACTATTTAGATCTAATTCTGACCAAGAACAAAAAAATGAATCATTGTAGGGTTCTCAATTACATATAAGAAAGTTATTGAGACTAATACTGGAAAAGTAGTGTGAAAACTCTGAAATAAAAAGGAGAGGCTTCTCACAAATTCTAGTGGGGAGACCCTGTGCAAGCAGGGAGTTCACTCTAGTTGGAATGGATCAGGCTCTGGAGAACCAGAAGACTCAACTTTGATGAAATAGTAATTTAGAAGAGAATAGGTATGATTTCATGGCCAGGAACTAAAAGGGAATACGGTACAAGAGGGATGGAGTGCTAAAATGATTTCCGTGAGAAAGAAGTAGGACAGATCCCTCAAGCGGCTCTAGGACTGTGCATCACTCTCTAGTGCAAGCGAGGTGCAAGGAGGGCTCCTGAATAGCATAAATGAGTCAGAACCAGGAAGGCAGGAAGGCCAAGGCCTATAAAGCTCAGGCTTTCAAACTTGGACTAAAAAAATAGTCGCTGTCAAGTCCGTTGCAACTCATGGCAACCCTATGTATGTCAAAATAGGACTGTGCTCCGTAGGGTTTTCAGTGGCTGATTTTTTTGGAAGTAGATCACCAGGCATTTCTTTCAAGGCACCTCTGGGTAGACTTGAACCTCCAACCTTTGTTTAGCATTTGAGCACGTTCACTGTTTACATCACCCAGAGACTTCAAACTAGGTCTAGCCAGTACTTAAGGAGAAAATATGTTTGGAGATCAAAGATCTTACAAAGTAGAATAGTGTGAAAGCAACAATTAAGAAGAAATAAAAGCTTAACACTGTGTTGTGGAGGAATTGATAAAGACTCGGAAATGGGAGGAGCTTCCAGAAATCACGGCTTTGTCAATGTCTGTTTCTTGGGTCCAGGACGAGACTTCACGGTAGATCTGCTGGCCCGGGTCAGACCTGAACTCTTAAGAGCCTGCCCTGGTTAGTGAGGTTCTTGCCCTTTCACAACTAAGGCTGAGAAGCTCTACTTGGAATATATTTAATGTTGCTCAGGGTATAGTCCCTGTATGTTACTAGGCTGTGTGTGCCATTGGCTACAAGACGGTGCTTTCCAAGTGGGACAGCAGCATAGGAATCCCTTAGCCTGTATGTTAAGAATGCAGATTCCTGGTCACCCTCACCTTCCTCTGTTCCCAAGCAATTCAGAATGTCTAAGGAGGTGGGAGGGGAGGAGTTCCAGAGATGTGTATTGTAAACATATTCCTCAGAAGATTGTATCCAAAAATACAGTCTCAGAACCACTAAACTAAGTCAAGGCTGCCAGCACCTCTTGTTGCACAGGGTCCCCCTGAGGATATTGGTTTACAGCCTAAAAATTCCATTTTATCTACCAAAGCTTTGCTGCAGCCTAGCTCCTGCAGTAACAAGACAAGATTTCATATAAGAAAAAAAAAGCAACTTGTTTCTAATGCTTAGATTGGCAGTGATTCACCACTCTGCACATTAGAATCGCCTGGAGAGCTTTAAAAATAATAATACAGATATCTAGACTCCACCCGCCAGACCAACGAAATCAAGATCTCTAGGGTGAGGCACAGGCTTTTTTATCCCTGAGCTTCTATGTGATTCTGATGTGCAGCTAGGGTCAAGAACCACACTGTTGTTTAAACTTCAGAAAAGCATAACACTTTTTCAAAACTCTCTGATACCTGTTTCTTTTGACACTAACAGATAGCTCCTACTTTCCATTTTTTCTCCATCAAGGTTAAACCCAGTGCTGTAGAGTTGATTCTGACTCATAGCGACCCTGTAGGCCAGAGTAGAATTGCTGCATAGAGTTTCCAAGGAGCGCCTGGCGGATTAGAACTGCCGACCCTTTGGTTAGCAGCCGTAGCACTTAACCACTTTGCCACCAGGGTTTCCTCCATATGCTCTCAAAATTAGGGAGGATGGAACAAACATGGTTAAAAGGGAAGACTCTATATAGGTTGTTGTTAAGTGCCGTTGAATTTATTTTTGACTCATAGCAACCCCATGTGACAGAGTAGGACTGCCCCATAGGGTTTTCTAGGCTATAATCTTTACGGGAGCAGATCACCAGGTCTTTCTCTAATGGAGCCACTGGGTGGGTTCAAACCGCCAACCTTTGGGTTAGCAGCTGAGCACTTAACTGTTGGACCACCAGAACTCCTTTCTATATAGGTAGCAATATAAAATGTATTTATATCCCTAGGCCCTAAAAACTTGTTTTCAGGGCACCGAAAAAAATTGCAGATCTAACTCAATAGCCGTAAGTCCTTACAGCTTGTGAGAAATGAGATGCCAAAAGACAGGAATTAAGGAAATGTCAACCCAGTTGTACAAAATGTGACTCACGGAAAGTACAAGCCAATAAGTTCAATTTTTTTCCCCTATAAAATTATAGAACAATTAATTAAAAAGACAATTTGTGAGACTTGGAAAAAGAAATCAGTACTGAAGTCAAGACCATGCCGATTTTGGCAGATTAGAGCGGTACTGGCGATGGAGATTATCCCTACGTCTGACATTGCTCGGACTGCTATGCTCACATATATGATGGAGAAATGTAGACTGAATTATTACTCAGTTTAGGTGAGTTCACTGCTGGTTGAACAACCACATTCAGATCCTGCTGGTAATGGATTGATGTTTAACCTGAAGGAAGAAGGCTCTCTAGTCCTCCTTCTAATTCTAAGGTTCTTTGAAAGCTTTCATTGTGAATGTCTCTGATTATAGAAGTGAATTTTAATGTAAAGAATTTTGTCCAAAGTGATGTTATTCTCCAGCCCAGGAATTTTTTTTTCACCCGGCTTGGAACAGCGCAACACATTCTTCTACATTACTCTTTTCCGAAATCTCTCCCTCTCCCCATCATACTATAAAGTGATATGTAACAGACTTGGCTTTGGCTTATTGGTCCGTTAGGCCAGTCTCAGCTGTTGTTCTTCAGTTTTAACTTCGGTGACTCACTTGTGATCAGTTCTTATCCAGACAATAGAGAACCTTTTTAGCAAGAGATAAACTGACGTGTATTCACTTGTGGATGTCTAAGGCACAGCCTACCATCATGCTGTGTGTGTTCACATTCTCTGACTCTGCCAGCTTTGCACTTCAACTTGACCAGACAATGCGGACACAGCCAGAGACTAAATTTTGGAGATGTTTGCTTCCCAAAGGATCACCTGTGAAAAATTCTGTTCTTATCCCTACTAACTAGCCCAGTTTTTCAATCACATGAATTTTCTGGAATGGTTTTGGAGAGAACCAGACTTATTGAAGAACTACTAAGTCCTTTAAAAAAAAGTCTTTACCCCAGATATAGAAAAAGTTAAATTTATTCTCTGAATGTAAATCATCAAGGTGAAGAAGGTAAAAAGTTTAGTTGAAAAGGACAAATATTGTATGAGACCACTACTATAAAAACTCATGAAAAGGTGTACACACAAAAAGAAACAATCTTTGATGGTTACAAGGGATGGAGAAACACTAAATAGACAATAGATAAGTGATAAATTTGGTGAAGGGTAAGACAGCACACAATACTGGGGAAGCCAGCACAGCTTGTCCAAGGCAAGGTCATGGAAGCTGCACAGACACATCCAGACTCCCTGAGGAGCCAGATTAACTGGGCTAAGGGCTGTGGGGACCATGATCTCAAGGAATATCTAGCTCAATTTGCATAACACAGTTTATAAAGAAAATGCTGTACATTCTGCTTTGCTGAGTAGTGTCTGGGGTCTTAAAAGCTTGTAAGCAGCCATCTAAGATGCTCCACTGGTCTCATCCTGTTTGGAGCAAGGGAGAATGAAGAAAACTAAAGATGCAAGGGAAAAATTAATCCAAAGGACTAATGGACCACAGCTACTGCAGCCTCCATCAGACTTGAGTCCAGGACAACTAGATGGTGTCCAGCTACCACCACTGACTGCTTTGACAGGGATCACAATAGAGGGTTCAGACAGCTACAGAAAAATGTAGAACAAAATTCTAGCTCACAAAAAAAGATAAGACTTACTGGCCTGACACACTGGAGAAACCCAAAGAGTATGGCCCCCAGACATCCTCTTTGCTCAGTACTGAAGCCACTCCTGAGGTTCACTCTTCAGCCAAAGATTAGACCGGCCCATAAAACAAAACGAGACTAACGGGACACACCAGCCCAGGGGCAAAGACTAAAAGGCAGGAGTAGATAGGAAAGCTGGTCATAGGGAACCCAAGGCTGAGAAGGAGAGTGTTGACATGTCGTGGGGTTGGTAACCAATGTCGCAAAACAATATGTGTACTAATTTTTTAATGAGAAGCTAGTTCTGTAATCGTTCATCTAAAGTATGATAATAAACAATTTTTTTAAAAGTTCATTTGTTTCAGTGGCCTAAACAATATCAAGGTTTATTTCTCATAACAATTTGAAGGTTTACATCCAGGGCTAGTATGGTGGCTCCGTGGTATCAGGGACAAGTCTATTGCTTCATCACACTTTGAGGATGGACCTCCTCTGAACCATCCCCAGTGGCTCACAGCAGCCACATCCTCAGGCCAGTCAGGAGAGGAGGAAGGGGATGCCCTCTCCCTGGAAGCTGCACTGAGTACTTCCCCTCACACACACATATCTGCCACAAAGAAGGCTGAGAAATGTCTTACTTTGGGCAACCAGTAAAAACTGAGATTCTGTTAAAGAGAGACAAAGAGAACAGACATTGGGGAACACAGGTCATCTGCGTTGTATTCCTGGATGGGGGGAAGAATCATTACCTCATCCAAAGAATGGCACCTGGTTTAAAGTATCTAAACCACCAGCAGAAAGGCTGAGCTCTGAATGATTTTTCTTAGCGGACATTGGTGAGCTGGATCGGCATCCATCTATCCACTCCTGGCTACTGGGCTGTAGTCGGTGAGGTGGCCTTGAGGCAGAGCAGTTCCTGACCCACCCCCAATCGGAGCAGCCCCTCAGCCTCATTAGCACATCACAAGGACCGCCAACAAGATTCTCGGCTGGAAGAAACGGTCAGAAGTTAGAGGGAGAAGATCTCCCAGCAACAAAGCTAATTAAAAGGAGAAACCTGCTTTCCACCAGCACCTCTTCAATATGCACGCATTCTGCTCTCTTGTCGTTACATGCCTGACTTGTCACCAAAGCGTTTTTAATCAGTCACTGGATGTTTCTCCTTTACCTTTCGATTTAGCGAATTCCCTCCTTAGTGCACCTCCCTTTTATTTCTCCAGCCGCTTAAAACAATTTTCTCAAGCATTTGATCAAACCCACATACGTTTCCCTCCCCCAACTTTTCTTGTTTAAACAAAGAGAATGCTGCTGTCTTACTACCGCCCTCCTCCCCCACAAAAAAAAAAAAAAAGGCCAGTGATGATCCTGTCCTTTAGGTCCACATGGCAGCTATCAAGCTGAGCGTTCTTTTACTACCTGTGTGGAACTTTAATTAAAGTGGGGGGTCTTTGCCAAGAGACAGGGCACCATATCACAGTCATGATCTGCAGAGCAGATTGTTTTCCTTAATAACACTGTTTCAAACTGAATCCTGCTTGCAGTTTTGATAATGAAAACGTGTTGTTAGACAACAGCTATTAATCCTTTCAGGTTAGCATTAGCCAGGAGCTTTCTTGACAGACTGTCGATATTAGTAAAACCTTGTGTTGTAAGTACTACAACATCTACAGGGATCCCTGCTGGCACAATGGGTAAGCCCTTGACTGCTAACCGAAAAGTTGGCGGTTTACACCCACCCAGCTGCCCCTCAGGAGAAAGAACTGGTGATCTGCTTCCATGAAGATGACAGCCAAGAAAACACTATGGGGCAGTTCTACTCAGTAACACGGGGGGCCACTATGAGTTGGAATTGACTCCATGGCACGCAACAACAACATATCATCTACACAGCATTTTCACAGACATTATCTCACTTAAGCCTCACACTCAATCCATAAATAATATCCCCATTTTGGTGATGAAAAAACTGAGACTCAGAATGGTCAAGTGACAGAGCATTAACTACACCTGTTTCTCAAGACTCATCAAGTCTCCAATCTGTATTTGCTCGTGTAAGATGTTACGGAACTGTCTGCAGTTGAAAGGGAATGAATATCTATTTTTAACAATGTGCTCAATGTTCTTTTTTTCTTGCCATAGTCCAAGATTGTCCTAGACTTTGATTTGATAGAATTATTTTTCACAGCCCTCTAAATCAGGCCTTGAGATTCTTTTCTGCCTCTGGGTCTTGTTTTGCTTTGAGGTAAGGATGACAAGTACAGATCTTTCTTATGTAATCTCTGGCTCTTATTTTTTAGTTTTTTTTTTTTATTATTAACCAAAAAGTTGTAATGCCACTCGGAATCTGCCACAGCGAAGGAAAACAAGTTCTCATATCTGCTATTTGATGATGAGCTATTTAAGATTAAAGGTGCTATATGTAAAATTTGCTTATCCAAAAGCCTTCTGAATAGTCCATTTCTAATGAAAATTGCTGAATGTTTTGAAGCAACATTATCCACTACAAAGCAGTTGGAAAAGGGGGAAAAAAAAGATTCCATAACAATAACAAAATACCAAAGACCATGTTTTATAGAAAGGAGTCAATTTTCACAAAAACTGTTAACGGTTTTTAAGACTGTTAGGAAACTGATAATATAAAAATGAATTTTTATGTTGAAAATAAGAGCAGATTCATTGTTTTAAGCATATGTTAGAATGAGAGTAAATGTTCAGTATTTTCAGCATGCATCAGTATGTATCCGTATGAGCTTTCTTAAAGAAAAAATACAACCTAAGAAACTTTAAAACTGTGTCACTTAAAAGGTAGAATTAATGTAGTTGAAATTCACTGGTTGACTCATAGCTCCCACATTCATCTTCAGTTCTCTTTAGCTCATATGTTTTCTTTAAAGATTAGTGATATCAGCTAAATGAGAATGTTTCCCACTCCTACCCACAGAGAAAAGTGCTTTTGTGAACATGTCAGCCCTATTCCATCATTACATGCCACGGTGCAGTGCAACCGAAGCAGGCTGGCTGTTGGTACTTTATCACCAATATTAGCACATATTCAGGAGCAACCCTAAAACTTCCATTCATGTATTTTATTCACATAGGCTACCTTTTAGAACCTAAGAATTTTCTATCTAGGTGGGATCTTTGAAGTCTTCCAATCTAGTTTATTTTAGAAACTGAGGCACAGAAAGGCTCAGCAACTTGCCTAAGTTCACGCAGCTGGTGAATGATAGACTGAGACTAGAACCTAGGCCTATGTGACTCCAAAGCCTGCGCTCCTTCCACTACATTGCTTCACAGAGAAGAGATGATTTGTCCCAAATCATTTGGCCCAGGCCACCTCCACAGCCCCACATTGCTGAATCTGAACAGTACCTTCCACTGGCGCCATGCTAAAGCAAATTACAGGCAATTTTACATGTGTTCGGAAAAGCCCTCCAGATACGTGGAGCCTCCATCCAACCATCATGTTGCTGTGTGCCGTGGAGTCAGTTATGACTCATACCGAGCCTATAGGACAGAGTAGAACTGCTCCATGGGGTTCCCAAGGCTGTAAATCTTGAAGGAAGCAGACTGCCACATACATCTTTCTCCCATGGAGCAGGTGGTGGGCCCGAATCACCGACCTTTTGGTTAGCAGCTGAGCACTTAACTACTGCATCACCAGGGCTATCAGGAGATACCAGCTATCGTATCTCCCACTAAATCTCAGCTCTGCTCTGTAGTCAGCGTAGTCTTCTCCAGGCTAAGCAGTTTCTTCACTCCTTCCTGTGACTCACTTTCTAGTCACTCTCCTTTAGATACATTCTAGTTTTCAGTGCCCCTTTTATTAAAATGACACCAACCCAAAATGGGACTCCTCCAAACCGTTCCTCATCTGTCTGTTCCCAATGTCCATTAATGCCACTGCCATCTTTCCTGTCTTATTCCAGCCTTAAAAATTCAGTTATCTTTGCCCATCTTCCCTCCTCTCAACCCCCAGCATTCCAGGAGTTTTGCTCACAGCTGACCTTCTTTCCACTTCCACTGCTCAGTTTTTCTTTTGTTTTATTTTGTTTTTTACCTCAACTGTGGAAATACTCTCCTTACTGGTTTCATTGCCTCAATTCTCTCCAGAAAAGCTTTCCTAAACCCCAATTGCTATTGGTTTAGCACTCTTATGACCACAGAACGGGAGACCTGGGTTCCAGTTCTGCTGTGCCTCTGCAGCTCTGTGGCTTTAGGTTCACCATCTAAGTTTTTGGCCTCAGTTTCTCCACTTACAAAATGAAAGTGTTCAACAACACAGTCTTTAAAGAGATGCCCCCAATTCTAAGCTTCTGTGTCTCCCCATTCCAATCTGTTCAGAACAAAGAAATCTTCCTAAAACACTACTCTCTGACTGTCTTAGTCTCCTAGGTCCACCATAATGAAATAACACAAAGTGGGTGGTTTTAAAGAACAGGTATGTGTTTTCTCACAGTTCTGAGGGCTAGAAGTCCAAATTAGGGTCTTAGCTATGATCCTTCTGGGGCTTTGGGACAGGAATTGTTCCGTGCCTCTCTCCTAGTTTCTGGTGGCTGCTGGCCATCTTTGGCGTTCCTCTGCTTATAGATGGGTCCTCCCATGCCCTTCCCCTGCTTGTAACTGTTTCCATGCCTGTCCTCTTTTTATAAGACGCCAGCCATTTAGGATTAGGACGCAGCTACTCCAATATGATGTAACTGATAATATCTTCAATGAAAGGCCCTATTTTCCCATATCAGTCACATTCACAGGTGCAGGAGTTAGGACTTAGACATATTTTCAGGTGGGGACACAATTCAATCCATAACACTATTATCCCCCTACCTCCCTTTTTTTTTTTTTCCTGCAAAATCTTTCAGTTGCTCCCTCCTTTCAAGTAAAAAAAACCCAATCTCCTTAGTCTGGCACTAAAGACCCACCACAGACTGGTACCAAACACTTATCTTTCTTCTTCATGAGCCCACACTCAAGCCAAAGTCAGTAGTCCCTTTTTGCCAAACTTTTTTACAACTTACAGCTACCCTGCGTATAATAGAATGAAACATCACCCTCACAATCATTGCTATGTTTGAGCCCATTGTTGCAGCCACTGTGTCAATCCACCTCATTGAGGCTCTACCCTTTTTCGCTGACCCTCTACACATAGCAGGCACCCAATAAATAAGACTGAGTGAATTGATTCAGGCTGAAATTGTACAAGAATTTTTTGGCCATCACATATTCTTGACTGTTACTGGGCTTCTAGCCAAATAAAATCCCTACACTTTTATATATATAATCTTTAATTAAGCTAGTTCTCTTCCATTCTTTTGCTCACTTTTGAACTGATATTTAGGACTGTTCGGTCTCAGTTAAAGTTTAGTTTTGATGCATTGTTCTTGTTCTTGTCTTTAAGGATCTTTTTGATTCTTCATTCTCTTATCTAGTTTATTGTGTTATCCACAGGTATGATGAGTATACTGACTATGTTTCATTCAAATTGTTGATATAAATGTTGTAGAGGAGAAAGAGCAGTAGCTTGCCAGCTTGGCACTCCATCCTCTAGCTTAACTAGGATGACCTCTTTTCTAGCAGTCTTTGGATATGGTTTGTTAACCAAATATGACTAGCCCATTGTTTTGTTATAATTCATCCTGTATATAGACAATGAAGAATAATCTTCCATTCATTCATTCATTCAGTGGTTTATTGAGAGCCAGTCATGTACAAGGCAGTGTGCTGAGCATTGTGGAATATAAAAAGGTGATTTAAGACTTGGCCCCCATCTTCTCTGAGCTTGCAAAGAATGTGTAAGACACATACACAGACAACTATGATACAAGATAGAACGTGAGGTGCAATGTAAGCAGTAGGTCAGAGAGGCACGTTCCTATATCCTAAGCTGCTGTAACAGACTCCAAAATGTTGTTGTTAGCTGCCCTTGAGTCATCCCCCCTACCCATGGCGACCCGACACACAAAGAAATGAAACGCTGCCAGGTCCTATGCCATCCCCATAATCAGTTTCAGATCGGATTGTTGTGATTCATAGGGTGTTCGTTAGCTGATTTTCAGTAGTAGTTTGCCAGGCCTTTCTTCCTAATCCCTCTTAGTGACACCTGTCCAGCATTGTAGCAACATGCAAGCCTTCACTGACAGACAAGTGAAATGAGTTGCCCTCGAATCAGTTCTGACTCATAGTGACCCCTTGTGTGTCAGAGTAGAACTGTGCGCCATAGGGTTTACAATGGCTGATTTTTTTGAATCACCTGGCATTTCTTCCAGGGTGCCTCTGGGTGGACTTCAACCTTCAATTTTTTGGTTAGCAGCCAAGCAGGTTTACATTTGCACCACCCGAGGACTCTTAGAGGCCTTAACGCAAAAAAACCAAAAACCAAACCCAGTGCCATCGAGTCGATTCCGACTCATAGCGACCCTATAGGAAAGAGTAGAACTGCCTCATAGGGTTTCCAAGGAGCACCGGTGGGTTCAAACTGCCGACCTTTTGGTTAGCAGCCACAGCTCTTAACCACCGTGCCACCAGGGTTTCCATAGTGGTGGGTAATTTCTCTCTCATAGTCAAGGTATGCAAGTGATCCAAAGTCAAGTTGACTGCTCTGTCCTCCTCAACATGAGGCTTTCACTTGGGTCTCCAGTCCTGGGACCGTCTTCCAGCCAGAAGGAAGGGAGCAGGAGACCAAGACTTATCATACATTCATTTTAACGACGTGACCAGGAATTTGCTTCCATTGCTTCTATTCATACTCCATTGGCCAGAGCTTAGTCACAGGGCCAGAGTCAGCTGAAAGGAAGTCTGAGAAATGTAGTCTTTAGCTGGATAGCCCAGTGCCGGCTAAAACCTATTACTTTTTTTTTTTCCTAAGTAAAAGTTAAGTGCTACGGCTGCTAACCAAGAGGTCAGCAGTTCAAATCTGCCAGGCGCTCCTTGGAAACTCTATGGGGGCAGTTCTACTCTGTCCTATAGGGTTGCTATGAGTCGGAATCGACTCGACGGCACTGGGTTTTTTGTTTGTTTGTTTAAGTAAAAGCAAAAAGGCTTACTGAGGGTAAAACAGTTTGCGAATTGGGAAACACAGGGCAGAGAGGACCCTACCAAGTGTTCCCCTAAAACCTATTGCTTTTGAAGAAGGGAAAAATAGACAGCGCTCTGCCATAAGGAAGGGGAAAAAAAAAACATGTGAGAGAAAAAAAAAAACTGGAAGAGGGAGCTGATTGATTATATCTCAGCTGAGGGGAAGTTATCTGGAACATAGATTTGAGTTTAATAGGAGAAAATGACATAACTCTTAAAGAAGAAATAGGCTTTCTTGGGAGTTAGAGCTCTCCACCTCTGAAAACGGTCAAGAAAAATGGTAAGAAGAACTTACACCCAGAGGGAGGATGGATAAAATGTAAACCTTCGTGGCTCAATAACTGCGTGATGGCAGGTGGGGGTGGAGAGGAGAGGTCCTAGCAGGACAGCCGATGTAACTGTCAGGAAGCTATAGTGCTCGCCCTGGCGTGAGGAAGTACTAGTGGGCGCAGTACGAATGGGCTGGAAGGAACATATGTGAGAGAGACAATGTGGTGAGAGAATAAACAGGTGTGATGTGTGCCCTGTGGTTCCAGACGGGACCTGCTGAGTATATATTTCTCTCAGAAGGCAGCTGGCGGGCCGAGAAGGCAGATCTGACAAGCACCTTGGCGTGGCCACCTTAGAGGTTCAGAAAGACGGGCTCCAGGAAGCCCTTTCTTTGCCAGGGCGAGACGTGGGCATTGCTGCATCTGCCCAAGCCCAGGAAGAGATTCCAGTTCTTTCTCTGTGAAACAGCATCACAATAAACTCTGCTCATGAAAAAGCATTTTTTTCATGCAGAAGTGTTTTCTCACTCTGTCCTGCTCCTTGTTTCTGTTTAAATTCTCTCAGTCAAAGCATTACTGAATTTTAAAACAGTGTGGCCCTTTTCCCCCCTCGGAGTTCACCAAAGGTATTTACTCTGTTTATTCTGAAAATGCAACTGTTGTCTGGATTTATATGCGCTCTTATAGGAAATGTTTTGTGTGACAACAAAAATCATTCCCTTCAGTGGATGCCATTGTTGCTTTGTGTTCTGTGCAAGAATGCTGTTTTGCATCTGTTAAATAGTAGCGTTTCCCCCACTAAGCAAATTCCACAGACGGTCAGTTTGTATTCCAAACCAAGGGAGTTAAAGCTTGCAGCTCCTAACAGCCATTCAGAGCCCTGTCAAAAGGGTCAATGCCATAGATGAAAGCTGGAATCAAACAGCCCCTGCAGCTCCCTGAGAAGGGAGGCACAAAGGGAAGGAGCCCTCAGTGAGGCCCCCTGTCCCCTATGTGTACTTGAGGGCACCCCTGTTTGGAAGGGAGGAGCATGCATAATGTTCACATAATCACAGTAGCATCCATGTCCTGGTACTGAGCACTCGCTTTGCGCCAGGCTCTGAGCTAAGGACACACATGAGTCATGTCATTTGCCCCTCACAACACTCCTATGAGACAAGTTCCCTCATGTCTCCTATTTTAGATGAGGGAACTGAGCTCAGAGAGGTTAAGTGCCTTATGCAAGATTGCACAGGATTCAGACCTCACTGTTGGCCTCCAGAGCCCAAGCTCTTAATCACTACATCCTACTCTTTAAATGGTGTGATGCTGCATAAAAAGGCCATCTCTGGCTCTCATGCTTTTTAAGCCAAGACAATGACACCACAGGGGGCAAGATTTCAAGAAGGAGATCTGTGAGAACCAGGAGCAGGCAGAGCCTGATATGGGCCCTGAAGATGGGTGGAGGGGACAGAAGACAAGTTTCTCAGAGTGGGGAAATGTGGGTACAGCTAAGGGAATACTCAACATACGGATTGAATAAGTATGGTGAAAGGATACAACCCTGACATGCACCTTTCCTGACTTTAAACCACACAGTATCCCCTTGTTCTGTTTGAACAAGTGCCTCTTGATCTATGTACGGGTTCCTCATGAGCACAATTAAGTGTTCTCAAATTCCTATTCTTTGCAATGTTATCCATAATTTGTTATGATCCATGCAGTCGAATGCCTTTGCATAATCAATAAAATACAGGTAAATATCTTTCCAGTATTCTCTGCTTTCAGCCAGGATCCATCTGACATTAGCAACGATATCCCTCGTTCCACGTCCTCTTTTGAATCTGGCTTGAATTCCTGGCAGTTCCCTGTTGATATACTGCCACAACCGCTTTTGAATGATCTTCAACTAAATTTTACTTGTATCTGATATTAATGATATTGTTCGATAATTTCCACATTCAGTTGGATCACCTTTCTTTGGAATAGGCATAAATATGGATCTCTTCCAGTCGGTAGGCCAAGTAACTGTCTTCCAAATTTCTTGGCTAGATGAGTGAGCACTCCCAGTGCTGCACCTGTTTGTTGAAACATCTCAGTTGGTATTCCATCAATTCCTAGAACCTTGTTTTTTGCCAATGTCTTCAGTGCAGCATGGACTTCTTCCTTCAGTACCATCGGTTCCTGATGATATGCTACTTCCTGAAATGTTTGAACGTCGTCCAGTTCTTTTTGGTACAGTGACTCTGTGTATTCCTTCCATCTTCTTTTGATGCTTCCTGCATTGTTCAGTGTTTTGCAACTTGAGGCTTAAATTTTTTTCTTCAGTTCTTTCAGCTTGAGAAGTGCCAAGAATGTTCTTCCCTTTTGGTTTTCTAATTCCAGTTCTTTGTACATGTCATTGTAATACTTTACTTTGTCTTCTCGAGCAGCCATTTGAAGTCTTCTAATGAGTTCTTTGACTTCATCATTCCTTCCATTTGCTTTAGCCACTCGACATGCAAGTTTCAGGGTCTCTTCTGGCATCCATTTTATTCTTTTCTTTCTTTCCATCTGCATGCTGAGCAAATAATCCAAGAAGCTGGACTACATGAAGAAAAACGGGGCATCAGTATTGGGGGAAGGCTCATTAACAACCTGCGATATGCGGATGACACAACCTTGCTTGCTGAAAGTGATAAGGACTAAGCACTTACTGATGAAGATCAAAGACGACAGCCTTCACTATGGATTACACCTCAACATAAAGAAAACAAAAATCCTCACAACTGGATCAATAAGCAGCATCGTGATTAACAGAGAAAAGATTGAAGTTATCAAGGATTTCATTTTACTTGGTCCACAATCAACACCCAGGGAAGCAGTAGTCAAGAAATCAAAAGATGCCTTTTTCGTAAAAGTGTTAAAAAGTAGTGATGTCACTTTGAGGACTAAGGGGCACCTGACCCAAGCCATGCTGTTTTCAGTGGCCTCATATGCATGTGAAAGCTGGACAATGAATAAGGAAGACCAGAGAAGAATTGATGCCTTTGAGTTTTGGTGTTGGCAAAGAATATTGAATATACCATGGACTGCCAGAAGAACGAACAAATCTGTTTTGGAAGAAGTACAGCCAGAGTGCTCCTTAGATGTGAGTATGGCTAGACTGCATCTCACATACTTTGGGCATGTTATCAGGAGGGACCAGTCCCTAGAGAAGGACATCATGCCTTGGTAAACTAGAGAGTCAGTGAAAAAGAGAAAGACCATCAATGAGATGAATTGACACAGTGGCTGCAACAACGGGCTCAAGTATAGCAACAATCATAGGGATGGCACAGGACCAGGGTCGCTATGAGTTGGAACTAACTTGACAGCATCTAATAACAACAACAACAAGGGTATACTAAAGTCAATTCCTGGACCCCAAGTGGGCCAGACTAACTCCCATGGAAACTGTGTGGCACAGGAAGAAGGGCAACAGACTCTGGAGGAAGATCAACTGGGTTCAGCCTAGCTCTTGACCTTTGCAAGGTATGCCTCAGTTTCCCCATCTTTAAAATGAGCATAAAAATATTATTTATCTCCTAAGATTATCTTGAGAAGTAGTGTATACATCTGAGACAGAGGCTGTTACCCCACAATACTCTTTCCCCCTTTTTCCATAGTAAAAAACTCACAATTTTTAGCTGGGTGCAAGGCCTTTTAGAATATAGACTACATTTCCCAGCCCCCCTTGCAACTACATGTGGCCATATAACTATGTCTGACCAATGAAATATAAGCAGATGCTACATGGCAGCTAGCTGGAAAAGACAGCTGGTATGTACTCTTTGCCCTCTTTTTCTTCTTTGTCCCTTCTTCTAGCCTGCTGCCTGGAATGTGAATGTGATGTCTGGCATTCTAGGTGCCATTTTGGACCATGAGGATGAGGGCAACATTCTAAGGATGGTAGAGCTGTAAGCAAAGCTACGTTTATTATTTTCCCAGGGATATTGTAACAAATTACCACAAACTAGGTGTTTTAAAACAGCAGAAATGTATTTTCTCAGAGTTCTGGAGGCCAGAAGTCTGAAATCAAGTGTCAGTAGGGTTGGTTCCACTTGAAGGCTCTGTGGGAGAAACCATTCCATGTCTTTCTTCTAGCTTCTGGTGGTTGCCAGCAATCTTTGGAGTTTCTTGGCTTATAGACACATCACTCCAATTTCTGCCTCAGTCTTCACATGGCTTTTTCCTCTCTCTTTTCATGTGGCCTTCTTATAAGGATACTAGTCATTGTTTTAGGACCAACCCTAATCCAATATGACCTCATCGTCATTTAACTAATTACATCTGCAAAGACCCTATTTCCAGATAAGGTCACATTCTGAGGTTCTGAGTAGACATGAATTTTGAGGGGACATTGTTCAACTCAGTATACCCCCCAGTACTTGACTACCTATTTATATAGCCTTACATGAGAGAGAAATAAACATTTGTCTTGTTTAAGCCACTGTTATTTGGAGTCTTTGTTACTTATGGTTGAGCCTAATCTTAACTGATAGAACATGCAAAACACTTAAAATGATGCCTAGCACATAGTAAGCAATTCAGTAAGTGTTAGGTAAGTATTATAATTACTTTGTGTTGAATAATGGATAAGTTAAGGCCAAATTGTACAGGCACTTGAAAATCAAGGAGAAATTTGATACCAGAGAAGCTTACATTTGTTACTTTCAAAAAATGACTTGAGAATTAAAGTAAGATGACCCGTAATTACTAAGGCTGTTCCATAAAGATAAAAGTCAAGAGCTATGGAAAACAGGGGAGAGAATTGTACCAGAACCCTAGGCTAAGGATGGTTATTAAAATTGTGTATAAAATGAACTTCCTGGCTGCTTAGGCTCTGAAAAAATAGGAGCCTTTGAAAACTTTTGAACAAAGGTTTCCTGTCGTGCAATGTCTTTGTGAGGCTGTTGAATGTAGCACTTCTGTGTTGGACAGATTGAATGGAGAAGTAAGAGTTCGTTAAGGAGGCCACTGCAGGTATCTAAATATGAAGTGATGAAGGGTGATTGGAGTGGAATGGAAACCAGGGAACAGATGTGAAAGACGGTCCAAAGGCGCCTAAGAGGACTTGACAAGGAATAGCTATGGGGATGATGGGGATGCAGATGTCAAATGACTGAAGTTTACATCTGCGCAATTGTAATAGGTGCTTGTATTCCAATGCTGTGTAACAAACAATCCCATAATCTCAGTGCATTACAATATGCATTTATTGCTTATGAGTGTGCAGGTTGGCTAGGACTCTCTTGGGAGGCTGGGACCAGATAGTGTTGGCTCCTAGTTGCCATTTGGATTCAGGTCTGTTCCAAATGTCACCTCATTCTGGGACCAGAGGCTGTTCAGGCAAGGTCATCTCATGGCAGATGGCGAAGTACAAGAGACTAAGTCAACACACGAGACAACACTTAAAACTAACTTTTCTATTGGCCAAAGCAAATCACATGGCTAAATCCAAGACAATGGGGGCAAGGTAGTATCCACCAATTCTACCAGGAGTCACCAAAAGGTTACTTGATGGAAGGAGTGAAGAATAGGGATCCAACCTGTCACAGCAATCAAAGTAATAGTGATGCCCCAGACAGAGACATGGGAATTATGAGTGGGGTGGAGTAGGAGGTTAGGTTTTTTAAAGCAAGGCACACCTGCAAGAGGACAGCCATCTGTCCGATGCAAAGAGTTCTGATATCAAAGTCAGGAGGTCTGGGTTCCAGCTCTAACTTTGGTGCGTACTCAGCCTTTCTGTTGTAGCCATTTTCTGCCCTCAATGTTAAAACCAGACTGTCAAATTGATTTTTTTTCTCTGCTTCTTATTGTCCTTTTCCTTCCCCTCACACACTGTGCCTACGGTCCTGCTCCACTGTGGCTCCCAACTCAGTCTTGCAACTGACTTGAGTGGACCTGCCATAAAAGCAACAGCCAAACTTGGACATGCTACTAGAGAAAAGACTAGAAGAGAATATTGCAAAATATTACCACTGTTGGTGGGCTTCACACTATTTTATGTCTTCCTGTATTTTTCAAACTTTCTACAATGAGCATATATAAACTTTATAAATTTCAAGTGATTTTTTTTTTATGAATTAGAAAAGTTTTGGCATGGGCTCAACTCTATTTTCACCCATCCTTTGCCAATAAAATATCTATGGAAAAATTACTTCTATGAAGAATTAGTCAGCATGATGGGCCTGCCAAGCCATGCCTTCCTTGATGGAGTACACTCTTACAACTAACACAAGGGTAGGTTCTGGCCTTAGAATATTAATTTCTGAGCCATGGTTTAAACTTTAGTTATTTTCCCCCTGAATTTTTTTTTTTGGGGGGAGGGGTAGGTGCGGTGAATGGGGAAGCATTTTTTTAGTTTGAACACAAAAGAGTAAATACAGTTTTTCTTCACTTAGTTTTTTGTTGTTTTTTTGCATTTGGGCCTACCTAGGAACTAAGTCAGGTATGAAATAGGCACAAGAAATCTACCAGCTTATGTATTTCCTTCAGCTTTCATCAGCTTTCAAAATGCTCATCAGCCCCCCCATACCTAGTCATGCCACCCCAGTAATGCATCTGACAGCAGGCAAAATCACCAACTTGGAAAAGAATACTCTTTGTGCTCTAGGTTATTTTTCCCTTGCAAATTCTGATTCTCTCACACCCCTGGATAGTATATTTTGAATGAAGGAGCTTGGGTTTTGGAGTCAGGGTATCTAGACGGGAATTACTAAAATAAACCCTCCCTGGACTCTGTGTCCCTCCCTAGTTACTACCTAGTTTCTTTCATTTATCATTTAAAACTTCCCAGAGTCATTGTGTCCCCTTCCTCACTTCCCATGAACTTTGCAGACTCACACAGCCTGAGCCCTTTTGTGATACTGTCCCGTGCTGATCAACAATCTACTTGTCACCTCCAAAGTTCAGCCCCTACTTTATTTTGACCTCTTGATTCTATGTGAAACCTTCAATTATTCATTCTTCAAACTCTTACTCTCTTGGTTTCTATGAAATCATGCTCTCTGGCTCTCCTGGGCCCTCTCTCACCATGTAAATTCCTGTTTCTCCCTCTTCTCAGCCGTCATATATTGGTTGTCCTGGGTTCCGCCCTCTGCCCACTGTTATTCTCACCCCCACACTCTGTGTTGGTGGTCTGATTCATTCTTAGTTTCAGCCATGATTCGTATGCTGATAACTCCATTCCAGACCTTTTCCCTGTGACTCATATTTCCTGGAGTTGCTGGTTATCACATGGATGTCACATCAGCCTGAAACTCACCATGTCCAGAGCTGGTCTCGTCATCATCCCTATCAAGGCTCTTTGGTTGCAAGCAAGAGCAACATGCTAACTTTGCTCAGAAGAGATTGATTGAAAGGACTGCAAGGTGGTTCCTAGAATCAAGGGACTCACTGAACAACCTGGTGTCTGGTGGGAGAGAACCAGGTCACTGTGTGTATAGATTCAAGTTTTCAGGAGCCAATTTGACATGTCCAGCTTGGGCCATGGCCTCACCTTTAGGGTCTATTATCACAGGGAAGACAGGCCTGGTGATCTGCCTCTGAAAGGTCACGACCTTGAAAATCCTAAGGAACAGTTCTACTCTGCACACATGGGGTCACCACAAGTTGGAATTGACTTGACGGCAACCAACAAGAACGTCAGAATAAAGTGGAGAGGTGCAAAAGATCCAGGGAGACAAGACAGTAGCCACCATGCCTCCCAAATGTGCTTCTCCTTTACGTTCTCCATCTCAGTGGGTGGCCCTGCCACCCATCTATCCTGGCACCTAGACTGGGAGGGAGTTATCCTTTACTCCTCTCCCTCTCTCCTCTTTCCCTTTCTCTATCTCTCCCTCCCTCCTTCCGTCCTTCTCATTCTCTCCCTCTTTCTTGCATTCCAAAGCCAGTCAGTCAGTCAGTGTGTTCTGAGATTTTACCTCCTCAAGTGTTCTTCAGACAGTACCTTCCCTCCATCACTTGAACCTCTAACCTAGCTCAGGGCCTCATTATCTCTTGCCTTGATAACTATTAAGCCTCCTGAAAGGTCTCCCTGCTTCCATTCTTGCCCACCTCAAATCTGCCCTCCTCATAGTAGCCACTTTACCTAGAGGGTAAGCTACAGGACTTGCCATCCAGATTGCTTAATACAGTAGACATTTTCTGCCAGGGCCTAGCCTCTGCCTATGACTCAGAGTCCACACTCCCCGCTGGGCTTGTTACTGCAGCCAGGTCTTTTGTTTGCTTGTTTTGCTGATGCTACCCCCTCTGCCTTAGAGGCGCTGCTCTCCCCCTGCCAGCCTCCTCCCAACTGGGCACTTCCCCCAGGCTACCTTCCCTTAAGTCTTTCCTGACACCTCATGCTGGGTTAGGGACCCCTCCTTGGTGCTCTATAATACCTTGAACATACCGCTATTGTTCAATACCCCATTGTTTAATAAATATTAGTTTATGTGCCTATCTCTCCTATTATCTGTAAGTTCTTGGAAAACAGAGATAGGTAAAACATAAAGTAGGTGCTCAATAAATGCTTTTGAATGATCTCTGACCTTGAGTAAATCATATAAACTTTTTGGTTTCAACTTTCTCATCACAGAAAGGGCATAACTCTACCTTTCCCATGTTGCAGAATTAGATGAGAGGATATAGATTAAATACTTTGCCCAGTGCCAGTATTATAAGTGCTCAGTTAAAGTCACTTCCCTAACCACCCTCCCTCTGCCACAAGTTTAAATAAAAGGGAAAAGATTTCTCAGTAACCTTTGTTTAACTGTATGTTCCTCTACTGGAACATAAGCACTCTGAGAGAAGGGGGCCAGGTCTGTGTTAATCACAGCTAAATCGTTATGCACATAAAAACCCATTGTTGTCAATTTTGACTCACACCAACCCCATAGCGACTCTATAGGACAGAGCAGAGCTGCCCCATAAGGTTTCTAAGGAGCAGCTGATGAATTCGAGCTGCCAACGTTTTGGTTAGCAGCTGAGCTCTTAACCCCTGTACCACCAGGGCTCCTTTTTGCACATAATCCAAAAAAGCCAAACCCGTTGCCGTCAAGTCAATTCTGACTCATAACGACCCTGTAGGACAGAGTAGAACTGCCTTATATGGTTTCCAGGGAGCACCTGGTGGATTTGAACTGCCAACCTTTTGGTTAGGAGCCAAAGCTCTTAACCACTATGCCACCAAGTGCTTGATAAATATTTTTAGGATGAATGAATAACTTCTACAATGCTTGTTTACTTCACTGCACCTTCAATGAACAACATTTTTGTTTTCTTTTCCCCATGATATAAATCACCGACTTCAATTTATTTAGTGTATGTTGCTTCCCCTTGCTTTCTCCACACTCTGTCTGAAACCAGCCAAAGCTTGGAAAAGAATGGAGGCTGGGCAAGCCACTGGGCCAATCAGTCAGGGTGTTGCTGGCCATACTGTAGCTCTAGAGAGGGCATCTGCAGATGCATCGGAGAAGGGGACTGCTCCTACTTCTACCTGTAAGATGTATGTGCTCACACTACATGCCAGACCCTTGCTATGCACTGGCTTATTTAATTCTCCCAATAATCCTAGGAGGTGGGTACTATTGTCCTACTCTGTAGGGCAAGGTCCCAGCAGAAGACAAATGGCACAATCAAGCTGGGTAGCTGAGAAGAGTTTAATAAAAGGATTTTATATAAAAGTGTGAGTGGCGTCTAAGGAACTCCTCAAGGGATAGTATAACACCACAGGGCCACTAATAGCAAGGAGCCCTGGTGGTGCAATGGTTAAGCGCTTGGCTGCTAACCAACAGGTTGGTGGTTCGAACCTACCTAGCAGCTCTGTGGGAGAAAGACGTGGCAATCTGCTCCCATAAAAGATCACAGCTTGGAAAACCCCGTGGGGCAGTTCTACTCTGTCACATCAGGTCACTATGAGTCGGAATCGACTTGATGGTACTTGGGGAGCTCTCATGGCCCCAAGGCCTGAAGAGATAAGAGGCACAGCGGCCCAGTAGAGAGGGAGCCAGGGGCTCCCCATTGGTGAAACTCAACCAGAAGACAAAGGGAGCCTGTTGATGCAGACCAGAAAGGTGAGCCTTCCAGGACGTAAGCTGGGTGAGAAGAGTAGAGCGTGGCTCTGAAAGAGCAAACTAGATGACCAGTGCAGCTAGGTTAGACATTACAAGGTGAAGGAATCCAGACGGTCCAGCTTGATAACCTACCCAGTCTCCTCCACTGCCTCCATGAGTGTGTCATGGCCACTCCATTTCGACTCCATTTCTCTGGTTTGCATGCTTGCTAGTCATGTTTGCATTCTCACTATTGAAACCAGGGCAGACTGCAGCACTCTGGGCTGACCTAGGAGTCTTCCATGAGTACCTTCGGGGATGGTCATGTCAGTGTGGGGCACATGGGTAACCCCAGATAAGAAAGGCAGCCCCCTCTTTGTCAAATACACACACCTACTATGCTGCTCTATGAGCAGCCAAGAAACCACCTGTAACTCAATTCCAAAAGCACAGAGAATGTTTTAAATAAACTGGCCCCAGGATGAGGCCCCTACAGGGGTTATGAGCCTAGACTTTGGAATTAGACTGGCCAGGACTTAAATCCTGACTGTATCACTGGCTATATGAATTTGGGCCTAATCTGTGAAGTGAAAATTACAGTACCAATGGGGACCTTCGTTAGGATTAAATGAAACATGCAAAATGCTTTGCACTCTCTAAATGTTAGCTAAAAACCATGCTATGGTCACTTCTGTTGCTGTACACTACCCTCACTTTTTGACCAAGCCTAATTACTTATTCAAAGAGCCCTGGCAGCACAGTGGTTAAATGCTTGGCTGCTAACAGAGAGGTTGGCAGTTCGATCCCACCAGCCATTCTGTGGGAGAAAGATGTGGCAGTCCGCTGCTATAAGGATTTACAGCCCTGGAAACCCTATAGGGCAGTTCTACTCTGTCCTATAGCGTTGCTATGATTCAGAATTGACTAGAGAGCAATGGGTTTGGTTTTGGTTAATGACTTATTCTACCTTTCTGAATCGTTTAAGAAGAGATACTTCTATAGGTCAAAAGGTAATGATGCCTTGTAGTGATTTATAGGCTTTGAAGTGCTTTCCTTTAGATGATCAAATATGATTGTTCCAAAAACTCAGTGAAAAACCCTGCAAATATTACTCTGCGTATTTTAAAGATGGACAAACCAAGGCCCAAAGAGACTGAGTGACTTGTTCAAGGTCACACAGGTAGTAAACCGCTGCATCAGGGACAGCTTCAGGGCATCCCACCAAGAGGGCAGCACCTGCCTGACTTGTCTCAGTGAAGGCAGGCTGACGCTGCAGCTCAGAGGGGCCTCACGTGTGTTCAGACCTTACTCCACAGCAGTCATTTGGCTGCTGTCTTCTGATCATTTAACAATGCAAGTTTCACCAAATGACAATTACATCCTTGGTTTGCAACAAAGACTACCTGAGCCATTTTCTGTAGCTGTGCCGAGAGGTGGGGAGTGCCTGCAGTTGGTTTGGCAAGCACTTCAGTCTTCCACAGCACAACCCACCCCTCTCTGGCTGCTCTTGGTGGAGAGCAGTGTGTTAACTCCATCAGTTTTCACGAGTGCTTTTTCTTGTGGTCAGGGAGAGCAGAACTCACCACAAGGCTTAAGTTCCTGGAGGTGGAGGCTTGACAATAAGAAGCCCATCTCTGGACGCACAGAGTACATTAGCATCTTCTCCTTCCAAGAGAGCTATTTTTGCCTTCTGTCTTCAGAGACTGTGTTCCAATATAGGGGAGACAAGTAGCAGGAGGAGAACAAAAAAAGGGCCATGGCTCCAGCTCAGAAGAAAGCAAGCCACTGCCTTGTTTTTCAACAACAATTGCAATGTCAATATGGGGAGCAGACTGAGTTTGAGCCAAGATGCCCTTGGGTAAAACACTCTGACCTGCGCCATGATCTCTTTCTGTAGGATTTCTCTTCCTACACCTCACTAAACAGGGTTCGTTGCCATGGTTACTAGCAAATCACATGATAGCCTCACTACCTAGCAGTGTAGGAGAACAGTCAGATCTGACCATGATAGGGGATATGAGATGACTCCCTTCCCAGCTGGGATGCTTTTCCTTAGCAGACCTGGGTGATTTCAGAGGTCTTCCTCGTTCTGACCTATGCTGATTTGGGGTTAACGGTCAGTCATTCTTCGGGCACCAAAACATTGCTTTCATAATGAGATCAACACAAGTTTTCCTAAAAGTCTTCCTTCCTCTCTCCGTCTTCAGGCGCCTCTCTCCCCAGCCCCAGCCCCAGCCCCAGCCCCTTCCACCCTGGCCCCTCTGCCACACTGGGGTGCTGTAATTTAATAGCCTAGCTGAGTGGGAGGGGCGGAGCATGCAGCCGACAGCACTTGAATAAGCTCTTTTTTAAAATCCGGGGATGGCATGAGTCAGGGAATTCTGAAGCTGTGATACAGTCGGGATACTGATGCCTCCTGGGGGAGGAGGGAGGGAGTGTGGACGCACCTAGGTCCTAAAGGGGCCCTGGCAGGGTCTGGTTTCCCCGGCACAGTCTTGATGGGGAGTCTGCAGACCCTCACCCTCGATGTCCCAGAATTAGGTCCCTCCTGACTCTCTGGAAACCCTGGTGGCGTAATCGTTAAGTGCTATGGCTGCTAACCAAAAGGTTGGCAGTTTGAATCCACCAGGTGCTCCTTAGAAACCCTATGGGGCAGTTCTACTCTGTCCTATAGGGTCACCACTATAAGTCGCAATCAGCTCGATGGCAACAGGTTTGGTTTTGACATTCTCTGCTACATTGGGGTGGGCACTGCTTCCAGGGAAGAGAAAGGCTAGGCCTGGAGAAAGGTTTCAAGCAGCAAAGCTCTGCCTCTTCTCCCTCCCTCCCTCCCTCCCACTGCACCAGGCCCAGCTAGCACAGAGTCTCCTTCCAGAGAAGTTGGATTGTGAGTGGGTGCACCTCAGCGGCAGCATGGGTGAGAAATGCAGACCTGTTTTTCCCTGAAGAAGGAACTCTGACAATTACGAACTGCCTATTTCTTTGGGTTCAGATCATCTTTTCAGTTCCACCAGATTTTCTGGGCCACTTTCCCCCTTGCCAAAGCAAAGTCTGGATGATGGGAAGAGACCCAGAAGGGTCAGCAGGCAGCAAAAGGCAGGGCCTGGAAGGGATTCGGCTTTTGTCGTGCTAGGTGGGTCAGAGGAACTTGCTTCAGGGCCCTGCCTCAAAGAGCAGAGGGTCTTGGGGCTGTGGGGGTGGTGAGGGGAGAACAAACAGCCTCACAATTGTAACTAATCCCATGGAGCGCCCCAGGGCAAGCACCTAGGAGACCAGAGGTCTCTAAAAGTGAGGAGGTAGGGGGCAGTATGCACCCAGGGGTGTGCAATACTCTATCCACTGGTGCAAAAAATACTAGAACTTCTATTACAGTTATTTCATTATCTTTTCCTTTTTATTTCTACTTTGGTACATGCAGTATAATGTATATCATTGTATCTGTTAGAATTAGATCTGACTGAATATCCACAACAATGGCTTAAGCATGAGAAGTGCATTTTTCTCTCAGGTAAATAGAGTGTGGAGATAAGGACTGGTAAGATGGTTAAGATGGCCCCATGATCTTCAGGAACACGGGCTCCTTCCACCTGATTGCTCCAACATCCTCAGCATGTGGTTTCCACCTCATCATCCAAAGCTGTTGCTCGTGGTCCATTCATCACATTCATATCCCAGGCAGCAGCAAGGAGAAAGAAGGGAAGAACTGCATGCCCTCCCACTAAGGACACTTCCCGGAAAACACACATTGCACTTCTGACATGTCAGTGGCTAGAATTTAGTCATATGGTCACACCTGGCTGCAAGGGAGTTTGGGAAATACAGTCTATTCCGGGACTCCATGTGCCCATGAGGGATGTTATACTAAGGAAACAGGAAAGGATCGATGCTTAGGTGGCACTAGAAGATTTTAACATAGTGACATATTGGTAGGCTAGCACACATGTGTACTTATAAATGAATATGCTTGTTGGGGCCATAGTCAAAATGGTTTTATTTATTTATTTATTTTTCAGGGAGGTTGAGTTTGAAGTCTATTGCTGTGGCTGGTAGTACAAGTGCTAAGTGTTCGGCTGCTAACTGAAAGTTTGGCAGTTCAAACTCATCCAGTGGCTCCTCACAAGAAAGACCTGGTAATCTGCCATCATAAAGAATAGTCGAGAAAACCCTATGGGGCAGTTCAGCTTTGTCACATGGGGTCTCCATGAGTTGAAGATAGACTTGATGACACGTAACAACAACAACAGGTACAAATAACGGATGGAAGGAAGAAGTAAAGGGTTATTTATTTATTTTCTAACCATCTTGCTTTCACTCACGTTAACCCCATTGCTGTTGAGTCAATTCCACCTTATAGCAACCCTATAGGACAGAGCAGAACTGCCCCCCAGTGTTTGCAAGGCTGTAAATCGTTATGGAAGCAGGCTGCCACATCCTCCTGCGGAGCGGCTGGTGGGCTTGAACTGCCAACCTTTCAGTTAGCAGCCAAGAGCTTAACCACTGCACCAGCACCACCAGGGCTCCTGCTCCTGGTAAAATACTCTGAAGAATTTCCTTTGGGGACTCACTTCTCCCCCACTGTCAGCTGTGCAGTTTGGCTGGGGTTGGTTCCCTGCCTCCACTACAAGGCTGGGCCCTAATCGGTCTTAGTTAACCATTTTCTCCCATCCTCTTGGCCACTGGGATTGGCTCCCATTACTGAAAGCCAGGCCCAGGACTTTTATTTGACTCTAAGAGGGGAGACACTGGACTTCAAAGCTGAGAGCACATGAGGTATGGAGCGGCCTCTGCAACCACAAGAGAGTCTGAGAATGCGGCAGACATCCAGAGGCGAAGAGAGCCAAGCTGAGAGAGGCCCGGGTCCTGGTGAGATCACCTAAGCTTCTGTATTAACCTACATCTGAAGGCAGCCTGACTCCTGGACTCTTTGGTTCCATGAGCCCAAAACATTATTTTTTTGCCTAAACCTGTTTGCTCTGTCACTTGTAATTGAAAGATTCCTGAGTATTACAGTTCATTAGATGCTACCTGGCCTAGCCTGCAGTGACGGAATCCGTTCTGCAATGTCTGGCCAAGGGCCCTGGTCTGCCTCAAGCATGGGACCTGGAATTGGTAGCCTGTGCTTGCGCCAACCCCTGACCAGTGACCCCACCTTGCCGTAGCTCTTACCCCTCCAGGCCTTTTTACACCTGCTCCTTTGGCCAGGAGTATTATCCCCTCTGTCCGTTCTTGGCTACTTCTTTAGCCTTCAATAAAATAACAATTAACACTTACTGAATACTTCCTTAAACCCTGGTGGCGTAGTGGTTAAGAGCTACGGCTGCTAACCAAAGGATCGGCAGTTCAAATCCACCAGGCGCTCCTTGGAAACTCTATGGGGCAGTTCTACTCTATCCTACAGGGTCGCTATAAGCCGGAATCTACGGCACTGGGTTTGGTTTTGTTTTTGGGGAGTATTTCTTAGTGGCAAATATTATGCCAAGGACTTTGTAGGTCAAGGCAGAGAGAGAGTATAAATCATCCTTACCTGCAATTCTTCCCTTCTTCTTTCATAATAAACTCCCTGAATAAAGACCACGTTACTCAGCTTCCCTATAGACTAGGTATGGCCAGGTAACGAGTTTCTGGCCGCTGGTTATGCCCTTAGAGGGAAGGGCATCCCCCTTTTTGCTGGTTGGAATGTAGTTGTGATGAGGGACCACCTTGGACCACATGGATGAGGTCAACCCCCTAGAACTACAGAGCAACTAGGTGGAAAGAGCCTGGGCCTGATAACTTCACTGAGTAGGAGCACAATACCCGGCTGGACACCTACATGAGAGAGAAATCAATTTCCATCTTGGTTAAGCCTCTGTTTATTTAAGAGTTTTAGCAGCTAACCTATAACTAACTAGTTATGTTGTTAGTTGCCATCAAGTCAGCTCTGACTCATGGCAGCCCCGTGTGTCATGTTGCCTGGTCCTACACCATCTTCAAGATCTGTTGGCCAGAGGCTGTATTGTTCACATCCATTGTTGTGACCATTGCATATCTGAGTGCCTTCCAACCTAGGGGCCTCATCTTCCAGCACTATTTCAGACAATATTCTACTGTGATCCATAGGATTTTCACTGGCTAATTTCAGAAGTAGATCTTCTGGCCTTCCTTCCTATTCTGTCTTAGTCTTGAAGCACCACTGAAACATGTCCACTGTGGGTGCCCTGCTGGTATTTGAAATACCAGTGGCATAGCTTCCAGCATCTTAGCAACATGCAAGCCACCACAGTACAACAAACTGACAGAAGGATGGTGGAACTAGCTAGTATACATGTATTATCTCTTTTAATTTTAGCTATCTCATTTAATTATGCACCCAAAATTGCACTGCAAGTGAGTGGCAGAGCTAGGATTTGAACCCAAGACTGCCTGACTCTGGAGCCCATGCCACTAGCTAGGTATGGTCAGTGCAGAGGCCTGTCTACAGAAAACAGCCCCATGGCAATTAGTTTTAAATTGCTGAATGACCTCTCACACCTGGAGATGGGAACTGTGATGGCCAATAGAAACGGCTCACTAGCGCCCCTCCTCAAATTGCACCCAGGGCACAGTGCCCTGCTTGGTATATCTCAGTTATGCCTCTGGCTCAATGTGCTATGGGAACACAGAGAGGGGGACACCCTCTCCCTGGAATGTTGCTAGGAATCGACTTGACCACAGTGGGTTTGGGATTTGGGGGCTTAAGGAGCCCTGGTGGCACAATGGCTGCTAACCTAGAGGTTGGTTGGTGGTTCGAACCACCCAGCAGCTCCGTGGGAGAATGACCTGACCATTTGCTTGCATAAAGATTACAACCTAGAAAACCCTATAGGACAGTTCTACTTTAACACATAGAGTCACGATGAGTCGAAAAGCAACTCAACAGCACCTAACAATAACAGCCAAACCAAAACTCATTGCCATCAAGTTGATTCCGACTCATAGCGACCCTATAGGACAGAGTCGAACTGCCCCACAGAGCTTCCAAGGCTGTAATCATTACAGAAGCTGACTGCCACGTCCTTCTCCCACAGAGTAGCTGGTGAGTTCAAACTGCTGACCTTTCGATTAGCACCTGAATGCTTAACCACTTTGCCACCAGGGCTCCTTAACAACAATCATCTATTTGTGTTTTTTATAAGCCCCATTTTGTCCACCTCCACCTTCATCGGTGAAATTTTCAAAGGCAGAGACTGTGTCTGATTCATGATTCTTCAGCATGTACCTCAGTGCCCAGCACTTGTTGATAATTCAATAAATGCTTGCTGAATGGGTGAACGAGTAAACAAATGAACATAGCCAAGGGGCTAAAAACATCTCTGTCATTGTCCATTGTCTCTGACATTAGACAAACTCATGCTCAAATCTCATTAACTATATTCATTCATTCAGATATACTATTGAGTACCTATTATTTTCCAGACATTCTGTGAGACACTAGCATAGGCAAACAGGAAGGGCAAGATCCCAGCACTCACAGAGCTCGTATCTGAATCATAAAGACTGAAAATAAACAGTAAGTAAATGAAATATCTACAGATTTTAATATTGTCCTGTGAAGGAAATAGAAGCCCTGGTGGCGCAGTGGTTAAGTGCTCAGCTGCTAACCAAAAGGTCCGTGATTCGAACCCACCAGCTGCTCCTTGAGAGAAAGATTTGTCAGTCTGCTTCTGTAAAGATCAGAGCCTTGGAAACCCGATGGGGCAGTTCTGCTCTATCCTAGAGGGCCACTATGAGTCAGAATTGACTCGATGGCAGCGGTTTTGGGTTTGGTTATGAAGGAAATAAATGAGGGGAATCGCTACAGAGGATCTGAAGTCAGACGGCAGGACTGTACTTCAGGTGGGATAGGCAGGGGCAACCTCTCTGGGGACATCTGACCTGAGTCCTGAAGAATGAGAACGAGCCAGGCTTTGAAAGGACAGGAGGACAAACAAGGATAGCCAGGGACAGAAAAAAAAAAAAAAGTTACTTATCTCTCTAAGGCTTAGTTTTCCTATCGTCAAATGGAAATAATAACAACACCCACCTCAGGGCTTAAAGAAAAGCTTAAACACATTTAAACACGACAGTGCCTGACACATAGGAAGCACTCAATACATATCAGCTCCTATTATCAATGATGGAGTAACCCTATAAAAAAGAAATGAGGGTGGTTTATTGAGACTTTTTCTTTGCGAACCCATGCTGGCCCTCTTGTAATCACAACTTCCTTTTCTACGTTCTCCCAAGACACCCGTTAAATAATCCATTTAAGAGTGTTCCTAGGTACCTACCTCAATCTCTCTGGTCTATGGTTTCTAGAATCTTTTTAAAATGAATATAAATACCTGATAAGGCTGATGGGGGAGAAAATCAAATGCGATAGCACATGTGAATCCCTATACCACGGTAGGTATTACTATTGTTGTTTCTTTATAATCTCTAGATACCTCACCGTGCTGGCCGCCCTGGGAGACGCACTGTCCCATTTACCAAGGTTCGTCTTAGAATGAGCCCCCTGAAACTGAGCATGGAACTTCAAGGAAGCTCTGGCCAGAGCCGGGACTGTGCCAAAGGCCTACTGACTGCTGATGGCCTTACAATTAGACAATAAGTTAGCGCCAGAAGCAAGAGTAGAACCTAACTAGTTCTAGTATGTTTCAGTCCTTGGCCTTGCTGGGTCAACCAGGTGCATCTGAAGCATCCTGTTGTCTGGCAAGTGAGAGAAGGTGTTACTCCCTAGCAAAAGGCCTTCTTTTAAGGAATTGCAAAGCCCTCAAAAGACGAGTTTGATCTACTCTGTGGATGGGAGGATCTTATGTCTGCAATGGGAGCAAATAGAAAGATGCTATCTCAGAGACAAAAGCTTTTCTGCAGTTCAAAGTCCTGTGATACGGTGTGTGTATGTGTGTGCACTTGTACATACATGGATGCAAGAAAGGGGAAAATGCTAGATCCATATTCTGTACCACTAAGTCTTGCAGATATGATTACTTTTTAGGTACTGTATTCATGTTTTCTAGTCTGGCCTTAAATGGAAAGATAAGCTGAAAAATGCCAAGGAAATTGGTGGAACAAGGGCTTAATTATAGAGACTTCTATCCAGCTAACACGCCAATAATTTGCTTGGCTGAATGATTCAGCAGTAATCCTGCCAGGGTTCCCAAGAAACCTCCTATCTGGGATGATGTAATGTCTCTCCACCTCCGATACCGCTGTCTTTCCACACCCACCATTACATGTGTACCGTATCATCTTGAGAGGCACAATTCCATCTGTGGAATCTTCAGTTGCCATCTGCACTATGACAAATATGTATTTTATTATTTAAATGGCATTACGATGTACAATGTTACTAATCTACCCCTTCACATTCAATAATTCAATATAAAAATTAAGGCTTGGAAAAAAATCCTGTCCTCTGGTGAGTTATGTATCGACCAATAATGAGCTATGCCTGTAGAATGCCTTCAGTATCTCAAATTGGATATTTGATTTATGTATCCATGAATATTCATGCCTTGAGGCAAGGTGATTGATTGTATTTATCAGTGGAAATTGAGGCAGCTATCTAGACTTGCTGCGTGCTAAGGGTTGTGAAGTATACGAAGAGAAAGGGACCCTGCCCTATCCTGATGCACCTTGTGTGTGTCTAGCAGATACTTTTGCTCGCCGACTCCAAATCTCTCTGTTCTTCCTGGCCAGTAAGACCAGAAAATGCTCAGGAAATGTGCTCTTATTTTTCAGTTAAGGGCAAACACTGATCAATCTAAGCTAATTTTAGTTTTCCTTGCCATTCCTAACTAGGCATGCTATTCAGCTCATTTCAATGAGAAATGAGGTGAGATCTGCTGGGGGGCGCGTGTGGTAAAGCTTTCTTTGCTCATAAAAAGAGACCCAAGGAATAAATAGCTCCATTTTTCTGCCTCTAGGTGTTGCTGTGATGCACAGAATGCCTGCAGCCATTTTGCACCCATGAGGGGAGGTAGCTGGGAGGATGGCACAGATGGTTAAAACCTGGGTCCTTGGTGTTGTTGATAAATTGCTGTCAAGCCAAACTTAGAGCTGCCCTGCCTTCAGGCTTCTTGTCAGATAAGATAAATTCTTTATTTAAGCTGGTTGGATCAAGATTTTCTATTATGTGAAAATTGAAAACATTATTACTACATGAGGCAGTTGGTCAAGCTTTTTGACCATAACCCACAGTGAGAAATATGTTTACATGTGATGCCTCCTAAAATGTTCTACTCTGTTCTATTTCATTTTTTAAAAATTCAGGTCATGATCCTCTAAAGTGATTTCAAACTCACTAGTGGGTCATGACCCACATTTAAGAGAACATTATAAGTCACGAGGACTATAAGCTATTGTGGTATAAGAGAGAGCATAATGTGCTAAGTGTCATGAAACACGTACTAATAAAGAGCTGCCTTAGGAGGGAATGATGACTTTGAGTTGGGGGAAACGGGAGGTTTCATGAAAGGGCTGAACCTTGAAAAATAGCCACATTTCAACAAGAGACGGGGGTGGGGAATTTGGGGTTCAAGGAATGACAGAAGCGAAAGCAAGGAGGTGAGAAGTGCAGATATGTTCCGGCACCAGCGGGTAAACCCAGCCAGAGTTTGGAGAGCAGCGAGAAGTAAGGTATGAGTCAGGTTAGGTAATGTTCGGCCCTGACTAGCAGGCAATGGGAGGCGATATGAAGGGCTGGGTCTAAGGAACTCTGGAATGGTGACAGTTACAGGTTGGGTTTGAGCCAGTAGCTCAAACTCGCAGAGTTTAAAGCTGAAGCTAAATGAGAAGGGCCTCAGCTCTTGGAGGTCGGCTTCTGATCTGTCACTTCATTCTTCCTGCAAACACTGCAAACCCCGCAAACCCTGTTTACACAGGGAGAAGACCAATAGCTGGTGAGATGACTCCAACTCACGGCGACCCTATGTGTTGCAGCGTAGAACTGCACTCAGTAGGGTTTTCAATGGTGTGATTTTTTGGAAATAGGTTGACAGGTCTTTCTTCTGAGGCACTTGTGGGTAGACTCAAACTGCCAACCTTTTGGTTAGAAGCCAAGGACTTAATTGTTTGTACCACCATGGGACTGCATTACACAGGAAGTTGTTGCCGTCAGGTCGATTCTGACTCATGGCAACCCCATGTGTGCAGGGTAGAGCTGTGCTCCATAGGGCTTTCAAGGCTGTGACCGTTCAGAAGCAGATCACCAGGCCTGTTTTCCAAGGTATCTTTGAGTGGGTTCCAACCGCCAACCTTTCAGCTACTACTTGAGCGCTTAACTGTTTGTGCCACCCGGATACTTTGTTCCACAGGGAGAGCTGCTTTTCAGTGGTGAACAAAAAGTAAGCTAGCCTTTCTAAAAATTTTGCCTGGCAGCCACAATTTAAACCAACAGTGCTGACGTTGTGATGATTCTAAATGAAACCAACAGACAGTGGGCAAGATGGGTGATTTTTCAACTGCAGAAAGACCAGCAATCCCTAACTTACTTCTGCTTCTTCTAGTTCTTCCTCCCACAGCTTGCCTCTGACGAGTTCAGTTAGATCCAGACCCAAAAAGTGGGCTGAGCCTTGTTATTTGACACCTCTAAAAAAAAAAAAAAAAAATTCAGTGGAGGAGGATTTCAAATTGCTGTTTAAATTGGGTGTTTGTGCTATCTGTGGATTCTAATTATCCGTGTCGTTCCTTCCCTACTCTCTCAAGAGTTGAGTTTTATGATGGAAATTAGTTAGAACTAATCTGTGGCTTCTCTTTTATTATATCCGCAAACCTAGGGGACTGGCAAATCATAGCAGAATTTTACTAGAAATCCAAATACTGGAGAATAGAACCAGATTTTGATAAATCTAAAGCAGAGTCGAGTTGATTCTTACCCTCTTCCTTCAAATTAGTGACAGTTTTTAATATTTAAGAAGAAATGATCTGATTTCTGGAACATGGTTTCTGGCCTGACATTTGACACACTGTGGTTTGGGCAAAGGCCCCTCCATTTCTGCCCGACTGGCTCCATATGGCTAATTATAACTAATATCTGCCTTTGGGGAGCGCAAAGGAAGTTAATTGCTTAGTATTGCAGAAAGGGTTATTTTTATGATGAAAAGCACTAGCTAGCTACATTTGACCCCAAAGCATATGGAATCAAGTGATGAGTTAACATAATTACTGTGGATTCTGCCTTGATATCTTCTTCAAGTGGTTTATTTGGACTTTTCTTTATGGAACCTTTCAGTACCCCATGTATGGCGGTGGGGGTGGGTAGGCACAGTCTAATGGTAGATGCACTTTATTGGGGAAAATATAACCAAAAACCAAAACCAAATCAGTTACTGTCGAGTTGCCTCTGACTCATAGTAATCCTAAGTGTTCCAGGGACTCTGCTCCATAGTTTCAATGGCTAATTTTTCAGAAGTAGATTGTCAGACCTTGCTTCCAAGGTGCCTCTGGACTCAAATCTCCAATCTTTCAGTTAACAGCCAAGTGTGTTAACCATTTGTACCACCCAGGGACGGTAGATACAGGAATATTTGGGGGACTACTTTTTTTACAGGTGTGTGTGTACGTGTGCACATTTGCGAGTGCACATTTCATCTATTCAAAATGTCAGCTGGCCAGATATTAGCTATAGGAGATTTTGACTCAATCCTACAAAGCTACACTAAAGGCATAAATACTTTCTAGACACTAGAAATTGGACTAAGCTGTGCACATTACACTGTTTTCCAGTTGTGTATCTGAGGAAGGAATTCCACAAACATCTAAAAGGACAGTGAGGGGAGTCAAGAAAAAGTCACTCTGTATCTTTTGGCAACCAGTAGATGGGGGTGCTATGAGTTGGGGCCTACTTGATGACAGCTAACAACAACAATAACAGATGTGGATAGGTCTTCATTGCAGAATATGTTCTAGAATATTGAAGAGTAAAGGAAATGCAATGTCATCTGGAATTCTAGAGGAAGAGCATGTTTCTGAAAATGATATGCTTCAGGAACCAGAAGAAAATTTTAGAAAATTGTTTTGCATCTTTGTTAGGACACAAGAAGACATGACCTTTATGAAGTAGGAGCAGAAAATTATGGGGAAAGAGCAGGTGTAGATGAAATCAAAGGAGAATTAACAAAGAACAATTATGGGAAAAATAAAAATGCAAGACCATATGGTGAATATGATGATTGTGAAACTAATAGTGGGTCAGAGAGCACCTAAAACTTAAGGAAATTACCACGGAAGAAACCAGGGCAGCTGAAACAGAAGCAATAATCAAAGACATCTGTCAAGGTTCATGTTACCAGGTTACCATATTCATGAAACTTTGCCTAAACACTATTTGTGCAACAAATATGCATTGCAAGCTTAGTATCTAACACATTCTCTGGGCCATGATAAAGTGGTGATCAACACACACGGTGTCTATCCTCCTCTGTGGCCCCTTCTCTGCCCTGTCCCTAAGTCCATGGTGGCACCGTTAACATTCCATTGTTCATAACTGTTACTGTATCTGCCCCTCAACAGAAATGTGGGGTTCAGTGAGGATAGGATGGTGACTTGATCATCTCTATTCCCAGAAACTAGTCCAAAAAATGTTTCTTGAATGAAAAAAAATGTGAATAAGTGAAAAGTTGCCAGGTTGACTATCAACAAAGATTCTTCTCCTAGGATTTCTTTGACAATAACAGTTCAGAGTCCACTTCTCAAGGACCATCTGGTGTTGATTTTCTGACCACACCTCCTCAGGCTGCCTCGGAGTCCAGAGTCCACTGTTATTGCAGATGTGTAATTTTACCTGGTATTTCCTTTTCATTTTTTTTTTAACTTCCTTTATAGACACTTACTCAAAAACAATTTTTAATAACTTGCTCTGATAACTTTTTTCCTAATTTAAAAAGTAACAGAAACCCATTCATACAAGAAAAGCCTAAAGAAAACATACCACACTTGTAAGGGGTCTTTCCTGAAGTCAACCCCCTAGATTAGGGCAGGGCAGTTTAGATTGCACACACGTCTAGCTCAAGCACTTGGAACAAGGCCAGGAAAATAGCAAACATTCAGTAATAAATATTTGTCAGGTGAATGGTAATGAGCAAGCACCGTGGTTTCCCATGGCCTCAGTGGCTCCTCAGCCTGAGGGAAGGCGTGTCCCCCACATGAGATGCTGCCAAGAACCCCTCAGCCACCATTCTGGGCACTGCCACCATGGCTGTCACGGCCCCAGGAGTCATGGCCCCTGGCACTGGTGACACTTCTGGATCCTGCAGGTAATAGGCACTTCTTCTGCATTTAGGGTCCCATACCCTTGAATCTGTGAAGGCCCTAGAGACTGTCTCTGAGCCTACAAGGCCTAGTGTCCTGGAGTTTTCCATGGTGTGGTGCTACACCATGCACCCTTGAACAGAGAGAAAACCACCCCCTCTCTTTTATCATAAAGGGTGCAAAGCTAGTGGCCTTACCTACCAATGACTTGGTTTCAGTGTAAAGTTCTTATGCTTTTAATATTTTGGTTTGATTTCAACTTTTTTGGTGGTGGTTTTAACTGTAGCACTAGGGCCTGTTTGAGCTGTCTCTCCACTGCCCATTTAACTATGGCTTAACATAAATGAGTCATTTGCTCTTCTCCACTTTTAAGATACAAAAGAAAGAAAATCATTCTTCTAGAAGAAACCTAAACAGGAAGTCCTATTGACAGCAAGACACATACACCTCCACCTTCCTAACCATGTCGCCATGTGGTTGTGTGGTCAGAATCCCATATTTCCAGTTTTAGGCTTCCTGGCCCAACCTGTGTGCACATTACCTCCACTCCCCCAGGGATGGTACTGAGGGGGGACCAAGACCCTGCATAGAAGCTTCTATAGGGGTTGTATCTCACAGGGGGGTGGGAAAGGCAGTCCAGACCCAGAGCTTGCCCTCTGTCACCCAGAAAGAGGGCAAAAGGTGTCAGATGGAGCCCCCTCTACACGGACCAGAACCCTATGACCAGCATGAAGGGCCACCCCCTGCCAATTCTTCCTAGTATCAAAGTACCAAGGAGGACAAATTAGTCCTCAGAAGGTTGCTCAGTGAAACTGGTGTCAAAGGCAAGGAAGGTGTCCAATGGCACTTTATCCAGGCCACAGTGGAGTTGAGGAGCTGGGCCTCCCAGACAGCAAACTCCTCTCTCCTGCTGGCAGAGCTGTGGCTACTGGATCTAGGCTTCTCTTCCTCTGTCAGATGGGGCTCAATGGAGCCTGCCTGTGGCACACCATGCTCTTGCTATTCCTCAGCTACTTTCCATTTCTTCCTTCTCCAAGACCCCTGACTTTGTCCTGGCATCTACCCTCCTTCTCTTAGTCACAGGCTTCAGGGGACATGAGTCCTATTCTTAGCCCCAGCAGGTGAACCTTGGCTGGTCAAAACAGTAGTTGTCAATTCTGTTGGACCAACACTCTCTCTTTTTTAATTCTTTCCTTCCTTCCTTCCATAAGTAATACAATGATATAGACTCTATAGACAGAAGTATGGAGGTAATAATGTGAAAGCTGGCCTTCAGCCTCCTCCATCCCACTCTCCTCCCTCTAGGTAATCACTTGACTAATGTGTTGAGCACCTTCCTGGTCCTTTTACTATGCAGTTACATACACAAATGGTTAGGGTTTCTTTTAATGGGTTATATAGATGTGATTCTACAACTTGCTTGTTTTTTTTTTATTATTGTTGCAAAAATATATATAGCCTAACACTTGCCATTTCAGCATTTTTTAAATGTATAATTCAGTGATTCATCCTGCTGTGCAACCATCACCACTATCCATTCCCAGAAATTTCCATCATCTTTAAGAGAAACTAGCGCTCCTTAAGCAATGACTCCCCCTTTCCTGCTCCCTTCCACCTACTCCCGCTAACCACTGATAAACTTTGGCCTCTATATGTTTGCCTATTATGGGTGTTTCACATACATGGGATCATACAGTATTTGTCCTTTTGTGACTGACTTATTTCACTCAGCATAATGTTCCAACACCCTCTTTTGATAACAAATATTTTATAACTTCACCCTTATTGAGGAGCACTGGTGACCAACAGTTAAGCACTCGGCTGTTGACCAAAAGGCTGGTGATCTATTCCTGTGAAGATTACAGCCTAGAAAACTCTATGGTGCCGTTCTACTCTGTCACATCATGTGCCTATGAGTCAAAATCGTCTGGATGGCACCAACAACAACAGCACTGAAATGGAATTTATAGATCATATATATATATATATAACCTATCTGTACATATACTTCCAAAAATTTCAATAGCCATATTACAAAATACAATTAAAAGGAAAATAACTTACAATAAAATAACATGTATTTCAATATGCAAATGACCATGTAGGACCACACTAGAAGAAATAACAAAGCTGCAGAGGCCAGGATGCACACCTAGAATCACCATGAAGGTGACAGCTACAAAGGCAGGTGACAAAGGTTTGCTGGATTGGAGATTCAGCTACCACCGGTGGTGTGAACGTTGTAATGTAATTTTCTAAAATGGTGAACAACACTTGAAAAATTCTGAACAAAACAAAACACAATCTTCCCTTGATGTACACAGTAGTTGCTTTCTTGGAGAATACAGTGTATGTTAAAAATGAAGAAGCCCTGGTGACACAGTGGTTAAGCACTCACCTGTAACCAAAAGGTCAGTGGTTTGAACCCACCAGCCGCTCTGGGGGAGAAAGATGTGGCAGACTGTTTCTGTAAAGATTACAGCCTTGGAAACCCTGTGGGGCAGTTCTACTCTGTCCAATAGGGTCGCTATAAGTTGGAATCTACTGGACAGCAATGGGTGGGCATGTTAAAATGCTTTTGTTTTATAGAGAGAGAGAGAGAGAGAGTTAGCTTCTAGTTTAGATAATCTTGAACAGTTTTTCACCTGTGTGTATGTTCAGGAGAACCTTTAAAAATCACGAGAAATGCAGAACAAAAGTGCAGGATTTAGTTCAGTAGGTAGTACCTGGGTCTTAAAACTTGGGATCCACCATCCAAGATACAACAATTGTTCTCTAATGGCCTGGAGCAAAAGATGAAGGAGATACAGGAATCAGAGAAGGAGATGGCTTGCTGGTTTAATTGCTTCCATCAAGTACTACTTCCCTTGCTACGAGACCAGAAGAAATGGATGGTGCTTTGCTACCATTTCTGAACATTTTGCTCAGTGACCCAATAGATAGACCTCAAAGAATGGAACTGCAAATTCTTACTGAAAACCAGACTAACTGGACACATGGAGACCGGAGGGACCCCTGAATCTATTGCTTGGGAACGACTTTTGAACTTTGAGTCAAAACTATCCCATGAAGTCGTCTTTAAACTATTTAGCTCAACAAATAAAGAATGTCTGTCTTGAGCTTTGCAGCACCCTATTGAAGAATTACCTGTATGAGATTGAAATCACAACATTAACTCTAAACCTCAGATGAGAACTTTAAGGGACAGAGATTTTAAGTTAATGATGGTGAAACAATACGGGCAGAGGTAGGGTGAATGGTGATGCAATGTGAAGAATGTAACCATTGCCATTGACCTGTACACATAAACACTGTTGAATGGGTATATGTTTTGTTGTGTATATTTTCATCAAAAATTGAAAAAATAACTAAAAAAAAAAAATTTCAGGACTGTCCCAGGCATCGCAGGTCGTTCATCATCTCTGATCTCTGCCCTCTACATGCTCATCCAAACCAGTCATTCCAACTGAGAGCGACCCCATGGGTGATGGAGTATAATGGTGCTCTATAAAGTCTTCAATGACTGAGTTTTGAGAAGTAAATCACCAGGCCTTTCTTCTGACGCACCTCTAGGTGGACTCGAACCTCTTACCTTTTGATTAACAGTTGAGTATGTTAACTGATTTGTACCACCAGGGATTCTTACATGCTCATAGCCCTCCCTGAATTATTGTGACAACCAAAAATGTCCCCCTCCACATTTTCACAAAGCCCCAGTTGAGAACCATAGATCGAAGCCAGCCATAGAGCTCTTTCGTTTTCCTGCAATTGCTGTAGCCACAGGCAGGGGGCACAATCCTGCCCCATGAAACACAGGGGGATTTGACTGGAGGTCTTTTGTGAAAAGCATTTCTACCTGATAAAAGGATACCCAAGGGAATAAACAGTACCTTTCCGTTACGCATTGAATTGTGTCTCCCAAAAAAGTTACATGGAAGTCCTAACTCCCGGTCTTGTGAGTGTAATCTTGTTTAGAAATAGGGTTTTGAAGGTGTTATTAGTTAACAAGAGGTCATATTGGAGTAGGGTGGCCCCTAATCCAATATAAGTGGTGTCCCTATAAAAAGAGGAAGAGATGAAGAGACTGAAGTTATGCTGCCATAAGCCAAGGAACACCAAGGATCACAAGGAACCGCTAGAAGCCAAGAAGAGGCAGGGAAGGGTCTTCCCCGAGAGCCTTCAGAGAGAACGTGGCCCCGTTGATACCTTGATTTCGAACTTCTAGACTCTAGACCTGTGAGGCAATAAAGTTCTGTTGTTTTAAGCCACCTACTCTGTAGTACTTTGTTACAGCAATCCTAGGGAACAAATACACTTTCTCTGCCTGTGGTTGTTCTCATGAAGGTATGATGTCTGGGGTACCGCAGCCATCTTGCTACCTAGAAGGCAGCCAGCCTGAGGAAGAGACTTATACACTGTGCAGGGCAGAGCAGAAAGGTGGAAAGAAGCTGGGTACCTGATGACTTAAAATGAGCCACTGGGTCAGCTAACTCTGGAACTGTCCACATCCATTCCTCCTGATACGTTAAAGAATGGCTTAAGCCAGTGGGGCTGGAGTTTTCTGTTACTTAAATAGAAAAGTGCCTTGCTGATGAAGGCATTCATATCCTGGCTGTTCAGGCACCCCCTTTCTAGGCTTTGTGCAGAGACTCTGCCTCCTGTCTCAGTTCTACCTGAAGAGACAGTGAGGGCAGTGGTTAAGGATGCAGTCTCTGGGTTCACACTCCAGCTCTGCTTTTATCAGCTGTGTAAATTTTGGTGAGTTACTTAATCTTTTGATGTCTTATTTCCTTGTCTGTAAAATGGGGATAATAATAGTTTTCGAACTGTAAAGAGGTTGTAAGGTTTAAACGAATGACTTAATATAAGTGAAGCACTTCAAACAGTACCTAGCACGTTGCTGATACTGAATAAATGTTAGCTATTATTATTGCAGAGTATTTTTAGTTTCTTGGTTACATTTCTTTTGGCTGCAAAGAACAGAAATCCAACTCGAACTAAATCAAGCGAAAAAGAAAGTTACTGGCAGCTGAGCACACCGAGATGGGGTACAGAATCAGGAATTGCTGCTGGAATCAAGGCCTCGAAGAGGTTTTTCAGTGCTTCTAGATGAGGAGGTCATATCCTTGGCTGCCCACAAGAGTCACCAAGAAGGCTTCTAAAAGTCTCAAGGCCCAGGCTGCACCCCAGACCAATTAAATAGCAATTTCTGGGGCTGGGACTCAGGTGCTGGTAGAAGTCGACCCAGGTGCTGGTAGAAGTCTTCCCAGGCGATACCATGTGCAGCTAAGATGGAGAACTACTGCTGTTGAATCTCTCTCCACCTGTCTCTCATCTGTGTCTCTCTCTGCTTGGTTTCATTCTACAGAAAGCTCTTCCCACCACAGCCTCAGATGTACATCTTCCCAGTAGAGCCATCTCGGTAGAGAAAAAACAAGGCTAAAGCTTCCTTTTCCCAACATCCATTGGCCAGTGGATTTGCCCTGCTTGGGTCCTCTCATCCCTCTTACTCTGATCACTGCTCTGAGGGCTGAGGAATAAACCCACCCTTGTGGTCATGAACCTTGATTGGTGACTCACCAGAAACCCTTAGAATGGAGATCAAGCAAGTCAATCCAAGGTCTAAGAGGAGTGAGCAGAAAAAAAACAATATATATTATCTAAATAAAATAAGTCTTTAGGTGGTGCAAATGGCTAAGCACTCAGCTACTAGCCAGAAGGTTGGTGGTTTGAACCTACCCAGAGGTACCTCACAAGACAGCCCTGGTGATCTGCTTCTGAAAGATCAGAGCTTTAAAAACCCTATGGAGCAGTTCTACTCTGCACACCAGGGGTCACTGTGAGTCAGAATCTATTTGACAACAACAAATAAAATTGGTTAGACTTCATCTTGGGTGATATCAGGGAAAGATTACCCAATAAGCAAGGTATGCACAGGCTTACTTGTGCTTACTAATCTGTAGTGCACAATTTCACCTGTTTTTCACCACATCTTGGATTAAACCCACATGAAATTGTGCACTACAGATTAGTAAGTAAACACAATCAAGCCCGTGGGAGCCCTACGGGGAAGTTCTACTCTGTCCTATAGGGTCGCTATGAGTCAGAATCAACTCAGTGGCAGTGGGTTTGGTTTTTTCAGTTTGGGTAACTTGCTTACTGAAAACCCATGCGTACCTTGGTTACTGGTTAATCTGCTCCTGGCTGATATCATTTATTGTCAACACACTTTGCTTCAGCCATTTTCCATAACTGATTTGGTTTGGGCTTGATATGTCTCATCTTCAAGCCTTTTAACCTCCAAGTGAGGAGGTTACTGCTTCACTAGGATGATACCTGGGTCAGTCCCTTGGCTGCCTTGACGGAATTACAGGCCCTTGATTCTCTGAAGCCACTCAGTCACTGACTCATCGTCACACCCACAGATGACTGAGCTTCTGTGTTATGCTTTTCTCCATTTCTCTCGATTGCACTTGGGGATAATCTTCCAACAATGCTGTCACCTTGGGTTCTGAATACACTTAATGTTTCAGTTCAAACTGAAATCTGAGTCTCGATTTTCTCAATCTTTTGACCTCTCTTCTCTCCTTTATTTGATTTATCTTCAGGTTTGAATAGCTCTTATGGAAATACATTTTTTTTTTTTTTAGCAGAAGGATCATTGGGATCACACATGGAATCTTCAACTGTACATAACCACTAGTTCTAAATAGAATTTATCCAATTCTTTTTAAAAAAACTAGACATTATTAAGAACAACAACAACAGCAACAAAAAACACATTCCCAGCCTTCTAGAAAGTATAGACTTTTTATAAACATCAGTTTGAGGAAGAGGTATTTGAGGAAACAAACCACAGCAAATATCTGTTCATAATTAGGTTTTGGAGTCCCCAGGTGTTGGAAATGGTTAAAACGGTTGGAGGTTCAAGTCCACCCAGAGGCTCGTTAGAAGAAAGGCCTGGCAAACTACTTCTAAAAAAACAGCCACTGAAAACTCTGTGAAGCATAGTTCTATTCTGACACACACATGAGTCAGAATTGACTCGATGGCAACTGGTTTTTTGTGTTTAATTAGGTTTTAATACACAAGCAACTTCCCCTGTGCGTATCTGCATCCCAAAGCTCTTTCTCCCTGGTGTACTTCTGTGGCCCCATCACTGTACATTTTCCTAATTCAGCTTCCTTCACGTTTAGAAAGGCTCCTGGTTCCACACTGAGCGGTTACACTGATCCCCGTGTTTCCCACCTAGCTAAAGCCATTGCTGCAGTGTGACAGATGGATTATGGGGAAAGAAAATGGCCTAAGGGCGGCCTCTGACGGAAGGAGAGGTAGACCCAGAGGGCCTTTTTCATTCCGCGTCTTGCCTCTGGGGGCTGTTATTGTAAAGGAAATCTTGATCTTCGGGTTATTAAATAGACACTTTACAGACCTCTTCCTGTTTTGTTCACTCTTTTCACAGTTGCAGATGAAGTGAAAAAGGCCCCCAAGTGGCTTTGCTCCACCACTAGATGGAGGAACACCCATGACCCGTGCAGCTCTGGAGACAAGGGCCCACCACACAAGAGAAAGCTTTGCCCCCGCCCCCTTCCCAGCCTGGGCGGGAAGCAACCTGCCGCAGCAACGGTCACTTCAGGGGTCACACTGTTTGTGTGCATTACATTTGAGATCTGATTCCTGTGTGAAGCCACAACATCCTTCTTGGTGTTCTTTGAAAGTTTTGTGTTTTTCCAGCTGTGCCACAAACCTTTGTTGGCCAAGGCAGTTTTGCATATAGCTTTCCAAAATTATCGAGGCCACAGGCATTCCTTCTACCCACAGTATCAGCACTGGCCAACATGTTAACGCAAACCCTTCCCCTTCTGTGACCCTTCCTCACTCTAGGTCTGTGAGTAGCACTGGAAAGGGGCCACCAGTCACAGCCAGGACTAGTTTCCTCTATTCTTGAATTTCATATAAATGGAATCACACAGGATGTACTTTTGGTGTTTATCTTCCACTGCTCAGCATCATGTTGGTGAGATTCATTCATGTTGTGTGTTGTTGGGTGCCATCAGTTGATTCCGACTCCTAGTGAGCCCACGTGATAGAGTAGAACTGCCCCACAGGGTTTTCTTGGCTGTAATCTTTACGAAAGCAGATTGCTGGGCCTTTCTCCCACAGAGCTGCTGGGTGGGTTTGAACAACCAACCTTGCACATAGGAGCTGAGTGCTTAACTGTTGTACCACCAGGGCTCCTTGTGTATCAGTAGTTAATTTTGTCTTATTATTAGACAGTATTCCAACGTATGAATAGACAATTGGTTGATTCATTCTCTTATTGATGGGCATTTGAGTTGTTTCCAGTTTTTGACTCTTGTGAATCAGGCGGCCATAAACATTCTTGTACAAGGCTTTTTCTGGATATACGTACTCATTTCTCTTGTGTCTATATACCTAGGAGTAGAATTGCTGGTGCTTGGGTTAAGTGTATGTTTAGTTTTCTTAGAAACTGCCAGTTTTCCAAAGTGGTTTTTTAAATACATGTTTAATCCTCATAACAACCCTAAGTGTTTGTCATTCATTCCACATTGCTTATTGAGCACCTACTATGTGCCAGGCACTGTTATAGGTGCTGGGGATATAACAATGAATAAGACAGACAAGGTTCCTGACATTGAAATACTAACAATCTTGTAAGGGAGACAGGCAATGAAACCTAAATAAATGAAGAAGGTAATTTTGAGAAGTGCTATGAAAAATAGGGTGGTGTAAGGGAGCACCGTGAGGACGGGGCCTGCTTCTGCTACTGTGGTCAAGGGAACTCTCCTTGAGGGCTGACAACAGAGCTAAGAAGTGAAAAGTGAGAAGGGTGTGGCCATGCTGAGCTGGGGAGGAGTATTAGAAGCAGAAGGAACAACAAGTGCAACTGCCCTGAGACAGGAAAAAGCATGGTGGGCTTGGGGCAGAGAAAGGAGGCCCATGTGCCTGGCACCCAGAATGCTGAATTCATCAAATAAATATATACTGAACATTTACTATGATCAGGCAGCAAATAAATATATATTGAACATTTACTATGATCAGGCAGTGCCCTAGGCTCTGGGCACTACAGCAGTGAACAAAATAGAAATCCTGCCCTCATAGAACGAGAAGGAAAGACGAGGTGGATGAGTTTGGAGAAGTATGCAGAGGCCACCGAAAGGAGTTTGGATTTTATCCTGGAGCAGTGGGAAGCTGCAGAAGGGTTTTAAGCAGAGTCATGAAAATGATCTGACTTACAGGGATGGAGCAAGAGTGGAGGCAGGGAGACATATTAGAGGCCATGTAGTGATCCAGACAAGAGACCCTGAGCTGGGACTACAGCTGTGGTCACAGAAACAGCATTCAGGATCTACCCTAGAGAGTGAGACAAAGAGGCTGAGCCAAAGGAGTCAAGTGACTGAGTTGAAACTACCTGGACCGGATTAGAGCTACTCTTTGGACTTGGGTTTCTACAATTCTAGCCACAGTAAAAAGGTTCAGTTGAATCATGAGTGTGGGAAAGCTTGACCAGATTTCCACAATCTCATGGGTTCCAGTCTCCTAGAGACAGTAAATCACTGGGTATATTTGCTTTGCTTCATCTGCTTGCATGCATGTGTGTATGTGTACACATGTGCACACACACACACACACACACGTGCCAGTCTCACACACTTCTCCAGAAAAGAAGAATTAGAGGTACGGAAGAAAAAAAAAAATCCTTAAAATTTCCTTGGGAAGCATTTTCTGGCCTTCATCTCTTCCTGTGACATTTTCATCTCAAAGCTTTACATTTTTTTCACAGCCTCTGAGTAGTGAGAACTACTGAGAACAGTCTTTATATTGTCTTGCTTTCCTTTGGGAAGCAAGGTGGGAAGGTGATTTGAGGAGTCGCAAGAGGGAGGTATATTTTTCCTGCACCTCCAATCTGGCAGATCCAGGTTTAAAAAGTCAGAAATGCAGCACTTGATCAGGCCAGGGGAGACTCGACCCAGAAGGCCCAGAACTAGAAGCCACTGGGGGTTGTGTCATTCTGTAAGCCAATCACCCCTCACTGTTCCTTGCCTGGAGCAGGTATTATTTGAAGGGTAAGTCGCTGCTTGCTGAAAGAGAGCTTATGTCTGACTGTGGCATTCCTGCATGCAAACACGGGAATTGGCAGAGGGGATGACATTCCCATCTAGCCGCATGGCTGCCACAGCAGGCTCAGGAGTGGGAGTGTGGATGTCCCCTTCTTCATGGCTGCTTTGCTGCTGGCTACAGTCAGCCTCTTAGAAGATGTTAATGAGATCCTTGTAGAAAGCTACAAAATCATCTGTGGCAGATGGTAGAAGGTTAGGTTTTGATTTCTCTTGTTCCAATGTTGTTTTTCTCTAAAAATGTGCTAAGTTAGTGCTGCTAACTTTCTTGGGTATGTGGCTTTCTTGGGCTTTATTTTGACAAAGCCACACATTAATTTTTTCACCTGGCCTTTCTCTAATCACAAACTCAATGAGCAATATCCTTTTAGAAACAAAAGCAAATGATTATCCAGCTTCTTCCCTCTGCCCCTCCCATGCATTGCATTCCATATTTTTACACAAACAAAAATCTTTTATATTTTCTCTGAATCTACAGAAAGAATCGACACCAATGTTATGAGAGCAGCTGGTAAGGTGGAATTTCAATTTCTTATTGGCTGGGATGACAGGATTAGATGATTGTGTGTTGTTAATTTGTGCTCCTACTATACCCAGAAACCAAACCCAGTGCCGTCGAGTCGATTCCGACTTATAGCGACCCTACAGGACAGAGTAGAACTGCCCCATAGAGTTTCCAAGGAACGCCTGGTGGATTCGAACTGCCGACCCTTTGGTTAGCAGCTGTAGCGCTTAACCACTACACCACCAGGGTTTCTGCTCCTACTATAGACAGATGTAAAACCAAAAAAAAATTATAGGAGCCAACAAACAAACAGCTACCATTTACTGAATATCTTCAACATGCCAGGCACCGTGCTAAGCAAGGTATGGACATTATCTTATTTATCCTCATGTTAATCCTATAAGTAGGTACTATTATTATCCCCATTTTACAGATGAGGAGACTGAGACTTGGAGAAAGAAACTCATCTGTCTTAGTCTGGCTTCTCTGGAGGAGCAAAACTAGTGAAGTGTATATATAGTCGCCCCCTCCCATCTGCGGTTTTGCTTTCCAGGGTTTCAGTCACCTGTGGTCAGCCACAGTCACATAAGTTTTATTGCAGTATATTGTTATAATTGTTCTATTTTATTATTAAAAAAAAAGCCCAGTGCCGTCAAGTCAATTCCGACTCATAGTGACCCTATAGGACAGAGTAGAACTGCCCCATAGAGTTTCCAAGGAGCACCTGGCGGATTCGAACTGCAGACCCTTTGGTTAGGAGCCTCAGCGCTTAACCACTACGCCACCAGGGTTTCCATTTTATTATTAGCTATTATTAATCTCTTACTGTACCTAATTTATAAGTTAAACTTTATCATAGGTATGCACAGGACAAAACAGTATATATAGGGTTCAGTACTATCCTCTTTCAGGCTTCCTGGGGGAGGGGGGGTCTTGGAACATATCCCCTGCAGATAAGGGGAGACTAATGTATAAATATAGAGAAATTTACTTCAAGGAAATGGCTCATGCAATTGTGAGACAATGGCTCATGCAGTTGAGGAGGCTAGCAAGTCCTAAATCTGTGGATCAGGTTGCAGGCTGAAGACTTCTGCTGGCTCACGTAGTTGCAGAGGCTGATGAACTCAAAATTTGCAGGTTAGGCGGCAGGCTAGAGGTCTCTGCTGGTTTATGTCCCAAGAATCGGAGGTCAGGTGATGCAAAGAATGCAGGGTCAAGAGACAGCAAGCTTTGCCAGAACATCCATTTATATACTAGAGGCAAGTCTACACACCCAAGGAAGCTCCCCTTTCAACTGATTGGCTGCTCATATCAGATTACAACATGGAAGATGATTATACAATGTCTGCCAAGCCACTGAGAAGCAGAGCCTAGCCAATTTGACACAGAACATTATCCATCACATCATCCAAGGTCAGATGGCCAAGAAGTGGCTGAATTGTAAACCAGAGCCAGGAAGTCCCACTTCAAAGCCAGTGTTTTTAGATGGTACATTCTTCTGTTTCCTTGATAAACTCCAGTTAAGTTAGTGGTTTCCCAGTCTCTCGGATTCAGGGGCATTATTCCTGATTTCAGACTCTTGTTTGGGAGTCAGGTGTTGAAAGGTTCATTTATGGAGAGAGAGTTGAACACAAGCTATGGAAGCACTGGTTTGGCTTAAAACAATGAAAAGTAGGCCCACATTTTACAAACGGAGAAATTAGGGTCCGGAGAGTACAGTATTTCAAATATCTATTGCTGTGTGACACACCACCTTACAGTTTAGTGGTTTGGGTTCAGCCCCACGTGGTGTGGGTTCAGGCTGGCCCAGCTACGACTGGAGGAGTCAAATGGTCTCTCTCACGTATGTGGAGGGGCTCAGGGTTAGCCGTTAGCTGTCTCTCCACTTCGCTCTCTGTCCAGCAGGACAGCCTGGACTTTACATGGCAGCTCAGGGTGGCAAGAGAGCAAAAGTGGACGCTGCCAATCCTCGAAACCCTAGGCCCAGAAGCTGCACAATGTCACTTCTGCCTGATTCTATTGGGTAAGGCAGTCACAGGCCTAGATTCAAAGGGAGGGGATGAGACGGACCTTTTGCTGAGAGGAGCGGCACGTGCTGACAGGGATGGGAGGAGGTGTCCCCAGCCATCTTTGTGGACATGTGAGGTTATCTAAGTGTTACAGAAAGCTCCACTGTGGAAGCTTTCCTGGAAGGTAAAAGACTCCCTTTAGAAACTACATTGACTCTTTCAGTCCTGATAGGTATAAGTGGAAGGTACTTTAGAGGGGATGGGAGCTGACGTTACTCATCTATTCCTGTGGGTGATGATGATCTCGTGGGTTTGTGTGACCTGGAAAATGGACTGGTAGAGTCTAACGCCCGCATCACACACTGAGGGGGCAGAAGGCACATTCACTTTGCTAACAGAGAACCCCAGGAAAAGGAAAGGGGGCGGGGGGGGCCGCCTCTTCACCAAGGATACACAGGTGATGCGTCCAAAGATGCTGCAAAGGCTGCCAAGGTGAGTGAGGAAGAGAAAACTAACTCAGCCTAAATGATCGGCCCAAAGTGCCTAAAAAAAAAAAAAAAAAACAGACGACCGTGCCAAGAAGAAGTGAGTGAGAAAACGAAGGAATTTCATATTTCATGCCTTAACTAGTAGGGCATTTACAATCACTTTATAAAGCTCATATACCCACTTGAATTAAGGTGAAAAGTCAAGGTCAAATGTAGAACTGTGTATCTGGGGAGAGAGGAAAAATAATTATTACCAGGGAAGAATAATTCAAACTCAGCATCCGTTAGAGCCAGAAGAAGCCTAAGAGATTAAGGCTAGTCCAAGCCCCCTTTTACATGTGAGAAGACAGAGGCCCAGAGAAGTGCCAGGCCTGCCCAGGTCCCCATGGCCATTAATGAGCACTTGGTAAGCTTTGATTAACAGTCAGGAGGGCTTCTAACCAGTTCTGTCCCCAGTTTGGTTCGAACCCCTGCTCATAATTTGTATTTCTAAAAGGTTCCCAGGTAGATGCTAATGCTACCAGTTAGGAAGTAGGGACCAATTTTGAGAACCACTCGTAGAGCAGCAGTGCTCAAAATGTATTACATATAAGAATCACCCGGGATCAGATGGAATCAGAATCTACATTTTAACAAGACCCCCAGGTGATTTTTATGTATAATAGATTTAGAGAACCTCTGCTCTACTAGTGCTTCTCAGGATTGGTCCCTACTCTCTAACCAGCAGCATTAGCATCGCCTGGGAACTTGTTAGAAATGCAAATTCTCAGCAGGGGTGGAACTTACAGAACCAGTTTGAAGCCCTGGAGTCAGGTATTTTGCTTGCTGATGAAAATTTAAGGTGGAGTGGTATCTTTTTTTTTTTTTTTTTTGGTATCTTAGTCATCTAGCGCTACTATAGCAGAAAAACCCCAAGTGGGTGGCTTTAACAAAGAGAAGTTTACTCTCTCACAGTCTAGGAGGCTAGAAGTCCAAATCCAGGGCATCAGCTCCAGGGGGAAGGCTTTCTCTCTGTCAGCTCTGGAGGAAGGTCCTTGTCATCTGTCTTCCCCTGGACTAGGAGCTTCTCCGCACAGGAACCCTGGGTCCAAAGGACAGGCTCTGCTCCCAGCACTGCTTTCTTGGCGGTATGAGGTCCCCAACTCTCTGCTTGCTTCCCTTTCCTTTTATCTCTTGTAAGATAAAAGATGAAGGCCACACTCCAGGAAAACTCCCTTTCCATTAAAAAAAAAAAAAAAAAAACCTTAGTAAGGGTGTTAAAATTCCACCCTAATCCTCTTTAACATAAAATTGCAACCACAAAATGGAGAACAACCACACAATACTGGCAATCATGGCCCAACCAAGTTGACACATATTTTGGGGGGACCCAATTCAATCCATGACAAGTAGGATACTCTTTGCCTTCAAAAAGCTGACTGTCCAGGGAAGAAATGGACGTGCACAACAATGATGACCGAACAATGCAGCTGGGCACACCATGCCTGCAGTGTTCTGAGCAGACTGCAGGGAGCCCAGAGGGGGCAGCCCTGGGACCAGAGTTCCACATCTCTTTTACAGGTCCCCTGCTTGATGCTCCGTGGGCTCTGTGTAAAGGAAAGCAGGTTCAAAAGCTCCCACCTACTGAGCTGCCCATTGGACTACCTTGAAACCATATGGCTTAAAAGAAAGTGCAGTCTTACCATCTCAGGTACGTTAATAAGAGAAAAATCCTTTATACTTACTACAACTCCTGTGTTTGAACGACTCCTAACAAAGCACTTGAACATCTAATACCACGCATGATCCCATTGCATGAGGCCCTACCACAGCACCCTAGGGAGGCGGTGAGCTGTAATCTAGGGCTTCTGACTTCCAGGCCCTTCATCAGACCACCAAATGAGGTCTTGGCATTCCAGCTGGAGTCTCAGGAGAACCAGATCCATGGCGGAGTCCAACACCAGTGTGCAAGGTGGGCCCTTTGCCAAGTCATAAGGGTACTTAACAATGGGAACCGAATAGGCACCTTTCAACCTGTGTGATGGGGTAGGGGAGAGCACAGGGTGTTACTTAACTCTCTGAGCCTCAGGCTGTAAAATGGAAATAGTGATAATAAGAGCAAACATCCACTGCAGGCTTATTGTGCATCAACCACTGATCTGAGGGCTTGATGGGGTTGCCTCATTTAGTTCTAACAACAATACTGTGAGTTGGGGATAACCACTCCATTTTATGGGTAAAGAAACTGAAACTTAAAGAGTTTAAGTCACCTTGCCCAAGGTCACGCAACTAGCTAAGGGGAAGAACAAGATTTAGCCCCAGGCAGCCTCCCCATAAAACCTAACACCTAACTCTCTGCTGCATCACTTCTGAGAGGGAAATTAGGCAGGGAAGTGAAGCTCCCCACGCTTGGTCCCCTTCCTTGTATCTCCTGACCCTGGATCCTAACCTGCTTTTTTCAGGCCCTCAGTGTCTGCCTCCAGGAGACCTGCTACCCAGGTCTCAGGCCTCCCAGTGTTCCACTGCCCTCCTCCGGCCTCTCCTTCTGACCTTCCTTGCCCCTGGATCCCTCCCGCCACCCTGGGAGACAGTGGAGTATTCTGGCTTCCAGCCCAGTCCTCCTATGAGGGAGGGAGAAGAGGAGGAGTGGAGGGTACCTGGAGGGCTCCTTTCTCGGCTTCTGTCAATACCCTGGCAGATTAAGCATGAGGGCCTATGGAGAGCTAAGTCATCCTAACACTGAATACTGCATACCACCAGGCCTTCTATACATCATCTCACTAATCCTCACAATAAACTTGCAAGGCAAGTTAAAAAAACAAACCAAACCCATTGCCTTCAAGTAGATTCCAACTCATAGCGACCCTATTGAACAGAGTAGAAATGCCCCATAGAGCTTCCAAGGAGCTCCTGGTGGATTCAAACTGCTGACCTTTTGGTTAGCAGCTGTAGCACTTAACCACTACACCACCAGGGTTTCCTGCAAGGCAAGTCTGTCCCCTTATTTTACACACAAAGAACCAGGGTACAATTTCACCAAGCTAGGAAGTGGCACAGGTGGGATTCAACCCCTTAACTCTCTGCTCCAAAGCCCATGTCTTCTCTATTACAACATAAGAAAGGATAAGGAGTGTTTAGGGTCTTACTACTCCAAATGTCATCCCCAGACCAGTAGCCTCAGCATCACCGAGAGCTTGTTAGAAATGCAGAATCTCAGACCCCTCCCCAGACCTACTGGGTCAACATCAGCCTAGTATTAACAAGATGCCCCGATGATTTCAATGCACTGGCCTAGGTCCGCGGTTTGTAACTTTAGCTGTAATTGGAATCGCCTGGGGAATGAAAAAATGCCTATGCCCAGGCCCCACTCAAGTGATTCTAATTGGTTTGGGTGCAGCCTGGGATCAGGATTTTTTTAAGCTCCCAAGAGATCATCATGGGCAGCAACCTCTGAGAACCACTGGCAGGAGAAAAAGGAAAGCTAAAGGTTGAGTAGGGTGTAACCACTAGTGACTTGCCACTCCCTTCCAAGGCATAGCCAGCATGGGAGTGTGTGACCAGGAGCAGGGAGGCCGGGGGACAAAGGGACAGGATGCGCGCCGTTTGACACACATCAGCTGCAGAAGGGGCGGGGGCTCCTTCTCTGGAACCAGGTCTGTCCGGATGCCAGGAAGGGCGCGCCCGGTGACCTCCGGAGCTCCCCACCCTCCCGGAGAGCCCCAGTTCAGCCGACCCGGGCGGGCGCGCGCAGTGAGCGCAGGCGCAGAAGCAGAAGCGTGAGGCGCGGGCTCGCTGCGGCGGCGCGGGTCGGGGCCGGAGGAATGACTCAGAGGGAGGAGGCTGCGGGCAGAGGGCGGGGGGCAGCCGTGGGCGTCCTCCCAGGGCCCGGCCTGCCAGGCAACAGCAGCCCCGCCAATGCGCTCGGGGAGGGCCGGAGGCCCCGGCAGGACGCCTTCTCCGGCAGGTGCGGCCCGGCCTTGAGAAGGCGTGTTGGGGCCTTTCTTTGTCTCTCCGCCAGCACATCCCCAGGACCCAGGGCTGCGCGCCAGACTTCCATCGCTGAGTCACGCTGGAGGGCTGGGTGTATGGCCAGAGTGACAGGGCCCTTCCCTGAAGCTGGCTTGTCTAATATGGTAAAAGGGGACAAAAGCCAGGGAAAAGGCGGCTATAGGGAGATAGGGAGTTAGTCCACCCCAACACACACAATACACACACCAAATCAGCAGTCGCTGCACACACACACACACACACACACACACACACACACACACACACACACACAAATCAGCAGTCGCTGCCACCTCCACCTCCAAGGGGATCATGGTTTTTACCCAGCCAGGGGCTTGAGATTCCACAGCTCCACGTTCCCAAACCTGGGAATGAGGTATGTGGTTCAGGCCGAGTTGGAGGTCTGGGGTCATTTGGAGGACTTGTCAGAAATGCAGATTCCCAGAGCCTGTTTCAAGAGGATGAGATTCAGTTGAACTGGGGTAAACCATGGAATCTACACTTTAACAAATGCCCCGGGTGTTTTTAAGTGGGTGGTTGGTAAAACTCACTTTGCGAGTCACCGATTTTGTAGAAGTTCTGAACATAGATGTGTTAACCATGTATGTGTGCCGCTGATGATCATAGTCCCTGGGTGGTGCAAACAGTTGATGCGCTCGGTGCTAACGGAGGGTCAGATGCACCCGGAGGTGTCTCCGAAGAAAGGCCTGGTGATCTCCTTCTGAAAAGTCAGTCCCTGAAGACCCTGTGGCACTCAGTCCCACCCTGACACGTGGGGTCTCCACCAGTCGGAGTCAACACAGTAACTGGTTCTGCACTGGTTGAATGATGAGCTGAAGAGTCTGTCCCAGGAGACACACTAGCTGTTGGTAGAGGGCGGAGCCAGCCAGGTTCGCTTAATCCCCAGACCATACCCACTCTATAAAATAATCCCAAGGAAACTCCTAAACCCTTCCTTTGTACTTTTTGTGGTATCGAATATCTCCTGAAATAAGCAACATCAGTTGGGACTTTTTACACCTTTTGATTTTATCAGGACATTGTTATGGCACGGTATGTCAATTTGAGTATCTTATAGCTTTTTTTTTTTTTTTTTATAGCTTAAGCCAGAATCCCTGGTGGTGTAGTGGTTAAGTGCTACGGCTGCTAACCAAAAAGTCAGCAGTTCGAATCCACCAGGCGCTCCTTGGAAACTCTACGGGGCAGTTCTACTCTGCCCTATAGGGTCACTGTGAGTCAGAATTGACTCCACGGCAGCAGGTCCGGTTTTTATAGCTTAAGCCTATCAGCCACTAATGGGCATGAACACCCAGTAGAGTCTGTGATGTCTGTACAGGCGTCAATTCAAATGTATTTCTAGCTTAAAGGCTGCTGGCCTATCAAAAGAGAATAGAGAAAAAAATTCACTGAAAGTTAGGTTTAAAAATAAATTTATCTCCTTGCTTGGCAAATGTCAACTTATTCTACTAACAGCTTCTCAAGAAAAAAGTGAATAAGTAAATTACATTTTCAACAATTTGGCTAAGGACAGAAGTGTGGACACGGGTGTCTCTGAGGCAACCTCGGCCTTCCCACTTACTAGCTGTATGACCTTGGGCAAGCCTCTAACCTCTTTGTGGTTTAGTTTCCTTACCTGAGAAATATAGTCATAAGTAGTTATTTTACACTTACTATGTGCCTGATATCGTACGAAGAGATTTGCATGTCTTTTATAATGCCCGCTTTACAAATGAGGAAATTGAGGCTTAGGGAGGTTAGGTACCTTAGCGGCGCTGCTCTCTCAGGCCAGGCCTGCTTCCTCCGGCTGATGTCCCTAACCACGCCTCTTCACTGCGTCCTCCCTCCTGATTGGCTATCATACATTACCAAAGCTTATTCTCATGTATGCATAATAGTCATAATTGCTAATATTTTTTGAGCAGTTATTATGTGCCATGAACTAGTATCAACACTTTACTTGACTTAATTCACTTAATTTTTACTATCGCCCCCAGAAGTATCATCTCCAACTAACAGGTGAGGAAACTGAAACACAGACATAGTGAGAAACTTACCTAAGGTTACACTGCCAGGAGGGATTTAAACATGGCAGCCTGGCTCCAGGGCCTGGTACCTAACTGCTAGGCTGTGTCACCAATCACGTCTATTACGTAAGAAGGGGAGGGGAGCGGTTCATCACTCTCCAGACCCACCAAAACGGTAACACTGGGATTTTTCCCTCCCATCAGCTCCCTGCCTCTGGGTGCAAAAGGCTCCCTTCCGTTTGTTTGGGAGGAGCTTACGACTCCTCTGGGCCTTTGAAAATTGGTGTCCATATGGCAGTTTGGAAGGGAGAAGTGTTGGGCACAAGCAAGCATTTTTCTGCTGAGTGATCCAGGGGTGATGCGCAGGCAGCCTTCAAAGAGGCCCATTTGGTGCGAGAGAAGAATTCCCCCCCACCGGCCCCCCAGGGCTGATCAGGGCTCCCTGGGATGCCAGGGAATGGTTTGTGGGTGTTGGCTCAGCTGCCATGCATTGGTTCAGCCTCCATACCTTGACCTGGCCCTGGCCTTCAACAGTGGGGCAGCTCTTCTGATGCTGACTTATACCTCTTCACTGCAGCTATTCCCCTTGTATTGTCTCCTGTCTCTAACATTCTCCAAGGTCAAGCCCCAAACTATCTCCTGCCCACCCCCATCTTTCCAAGCAACCCTCCTTGTCTTTGGGACTGGCATATGAACAGTGGCAACAGCAGTGGTAGGGGTGGGAGAATCCCGTTCTTGTCTCTTTTCTTCCCCATTTTACTGTTAGTGATAAAAAGTCTATACCATCCGTCCCTCAAGCATTCCCATTTGAGTCTCAAAGGCTTGTTTCAAACATTAAAAAACCCTGAACTTGCTGAGACAATGAGGATGCCGCTAACAGACGTGGGGAGAAGTCCTGCACAAAGAAGTGGGAGGTGGGGAGTGGAAAGGGAAGAACAGAATAATATTTCAAGGTAGGACTTGACTGAGCTACTGCATTTCAGGTACTGTGCTAGGCTCTGCCCTGGGGTAACACTGCTTCTAGCCCCATGAAATCTTTGTGAGGCTGTTACCCCTAGCTGCTTATCAGCCAGCCAGCCCACAAGTCAGCCCCTACTCCTTGCTTCCCAACCTGATCTCCAAGGACAGAGCAGGATGACCACCGTCCCCAGTACCCAGCAAGCTGACAAGGTGTATGTGGCCCATGGCCACCCCTAGGAGACTCTTTCCCCTGTGTCAAACTCTCCATTTCCAGCCTTGGGCCATGTCCCGAGCATTTCCAGCCCTGGAGGCTGCGTGATGTGGATACTAGGCTTCCCCTGGCCTCTCCAGTAGTCTCCCCGCCCACTCCCATGGCCCATCCAGCCTCTGAGCAGTACTGCTAATACAAGGGAGAACTGCTCTGAGTTTCACTTCCTCTGGAGGTGAGGTGAATAAACAGAAAAATGGCCTGAACTTGGGTAGCAGAAGGAGGAAGAGGAAGGGAGGTAACCCGTATTTATGAAGCCCCTGATGGGTATCAATTGCTTTACCCACATACCACACCGAACCTTCACAACATCTGTCCCCATGGAAACAAGCCAGGAGAGGTAAAGCAACTTGCCCAACATCACTCAACTAGAAACAGCCAGAGGCGGGCATGAGGGGAGCTCTAGGACCACTTCAAACACACTTTCCTTTACCCCACAATGTCTTCAAAAAAGAGAAAGCCAAGGACTGGGGTAATTCTCATGCAGACTAATGGCATCTGGGCTAATAGGAGCCTCCTTTGTTGTCTGTTAGGTGGCATCTGTGGTGCCATTAAAGCAGCAGCTCTCCTTCCTGGATGTACTTGGAATCGAGGGGCAGCTTTTTTTAAACTGTTGTTGAAAATATACACAGCAAAACATTCACCAATTCGACAATTCCTCCGCGTACAATACAGTGACATTGATTACATTTTTCAAATAGTGCAGCCATTCTCACTTTCCTTTTCTGAATTATTCCTTCCCTATTGACATAAACTCATTTCCCCCTAAGCTTCCTATCTTACCTTCAGAGTTCCTATTGGCAATTTGACCCCATATAGTTTTTTAAAAGAGGACAAACCTCATTTTTTACTAGTTAAGCTAAACTGTTGTTTGGTTTAAAGACGGCTTCTGGTGATATTTTTGGTTTATGGGTTAAAGATTATCTCAGGGCAGTAGTTTCAGGGGTTCAACCAGCCTCAGCGGCTTCAGAAAGTCTGAATTCCATGAGAATTGAAATGCTGTTCCACACACCTCCCCCGTTTTGATCAGGATTCTTCTGTAGAATCTTTGATCAAAATGTTCGGTAATGGTAGCCGGGCACCATCCATTTTTTCTGATCTTGTGGTGGATGGGGGCAGTTGTTTGTGGAGGCAATTCACACGTTCCACTTCCTTCTGTCGAAGGGCAGCTTTAAAAAGAAAAATGCTGATGTCTGGCCCCAACCCCTGAGTTCCTCATTTAATGGTCTGGGGTTTAACCTGGACATTGAGTTTTGAACGGCTTCCCAGGTAATTCTAACATGCTGCCAAGATTGGGATCTATTGCCCTAAGTACCCACATCTTTCATCTGTAAAAGGGAGTTAATAATACCTACCACATCTGGTGTTTCTGGGGATGAAATGTAGGAGGACCTAGGAAGAGAGCCTCAAAAGAGGAAAGGGAACCATTCCTCGCAGGCCTAAGCCAGCAGCTGCCATGTTCCAGGTACTATGCTAAGGACTGGGTCACTGCAAGGACCATGCTCTTTATAGGCAGATGATGCCCAAGCCTCAGCTAGCCTCTGGCTCACTCCTTACAGCTTATGGAACTCTTCACTCCAGGAGCCCAAGGCCAGCACACGGGTACCCTCAGCTAATATCTGTTACATGAATCAATGGATGATGTCTTCTGATCTTCACAACTTTTAGAAGTAAACTGAAAAAAAATCTTTACTTCCCCTGATCCTGTAGAAAGAGCAGGAATCTTGGAGTCAAGTCAAATTTCGCCACTCGTGTGTCCTCGAGTGGCAACGTTAGTTCTTAAAACTTTAGTTTCTCCATTTGTAAAATAGAACTTTCTAACCGTTCCTACTTTATAGGGCTATTCTGAAGAGTTCCTGAGACAATATATGGGGAAAACCATTCTAGAAATAATTTTTATATGATAAGGAAATCGAGGATCAGAGAATTTAAGTGACTTGCCCATAGTCACACAGCTAGTAAATAGTGAAATCAGAACTTAAACCCAGGACCAGAGAGTTCCTGGGCTTTTCCCACTCCCCACAGAAAAACGCAGCCCCATGTATTTCCCAAAAAGCACCCAAATAAATTCTGGCTGCAGAGAGGAGTGGAGCAGGTATTTGGGGCAGAGGATCCAGGGCTTCACCAGTCACTCTCCAGTGCTCACCTAAGGGGGAAAATGGTGAGGTGAATTTTGCAGGAGGGAAGGGCTGGGCCTTAGAGAAAGGTTTTTTAATAGGAGGACTAGCCTGGGAGAGATTTTAGAGAGATGAATAAGCAAAGAATTTCATTTGTTCAAGACAGGTAAACCTGAGATGGAACCAAGGAGGAGACAGTTGTGTGGGGAGAAGCGTCCTCCATCTGCAGAGGCTTTGCTGCTGGATGAAGGTTTTATACAGCTTGGAGCACGTGGAGGACCCCTCAGCTCATACCCCCAGTGCTTGCCGAGGAGGGCATCAGGAGAGACCTCATAGCCAAACCCTGCATCTGGAGACAACTTGCCTGGCGCTAGCTTGTCTGTGTGCAGGCTGCTGCCCTGAAACCATGCTAGAGAAGGGAGAAACCCCACATTACTGACACCAGTCATTTTACCTGTGATTAGGATTAGGTATAGGATCTTATAATGAGGCATTGATGGCCTCTGTGGTAGAATTCTCACTTTCCATACAGAAGATCTGGGTTCGATTCCCAACCAATGCACCTCATGTGCTGCCACCACGTGTCCCTCAGTGGAGGCTTGCATGTGCTATTATGCTGAACAGGTTTCAGTGGAGCTTCCAAACTAAGACGGACTAAGAAGAGAGGCCTGGTGATCTACTTCCTAAAATCAGCCAGTGAAAGCCCTACGGATGACAACAGTCCAATCTGCAACCAATCACGGGGAGGGCGCAGGACTGGACACCATTTGTTCCATTGTGCGTGGGGTCACCATGAGTTGGGGGTCAATTCCACAGCAGCCAGCAACAAGGGCCTTATACCTTCCAGCGAGGGAGACATCCTCCACTCCACCAAGCCTGCAGCCACTGGGATGTTTAGCTCCACTCCACCATGAGGCTAGGAGAGGTAGGCAACTGGCCACACACTTGCTGCTCCCCTGAGCACCTCCAACCCCAGAATCCACGTGTCAGCTCTCTCAGTGCCCCGGTGAGTTCCGGGGCCCAGCTCCGTGTGGGGCTGCCGGGCAGCAGGCTGGCATTACCTAATTGCTGGCCAGCTTGTTTTGCCACCTCATTTTTCTAAGCTGCCTGGCTCCAAAAGCTTCCATTTCAGACAGACAAATGAGACTCCGGTCTCATTCTGCTTGAGTTCCACCAAAAGGAAGAGATCACAGGCTGTCACCTCAATGGAGAGGCAGCCAGGATCCAAAGGCACAAAGCGCCGGGCAGCGGGTGTCTTTAGCAGGCCGACAAAGCCCAGGCCAGTGCCCTACTTATGGAGACAGCTTCTCTCATTGGGTGCTGCCTTCTCATGTGACGTGCCTGGGGTCAGCATTCAGGGCGTGCTAGGGACTTAGTCTTCATCAGCCAGGCTCCCTGGGGAGATGAGCTAAGCCCTGGCTTCCTAAAAGCCTCTCCTTCCTACCTTGGCCAAGCAGACGTTTCTGTGTTCAGGGAAGAAGAAAATAATAAGAGGAACGTGCACCACGGCAGGGCCTCAAAATGGCCTTCCTGACTGGGCGTTGAGAGCCAATTTCAAGGGCAGGGCTGGGCAGGCCGCCTCAAGCAGGAGCAGCATTTGGCCCCTTGGGGCTTCTGCCCCGGGCTGCAGTATCTGCCTCTGGAAGAAAAGTCCTTGGAGAGGCCGAGGGCCATCCACCTTTCCTTGTCCTGGTGGGAGGAGGGGCCGACTGGGCAGCCCTGATTCTCTCACTGGACTGTGAGCCTCTCAAGGGCAGGGATCGTCTTCCTTGGACTTGGTACCTCCGGGAACGTGTTAGCATTTGTGGTATACCAAGCACTGTTTTCAGCGCTGTAGATACATTGACCTGTTTGACCCTTACCTCAACTCCCCCTTTTTTCCCCAGTTGCCATCAGGTTGACTTCGACTCATAACAACCTCAAGTGTGTCAGAGTAGAACTGTGCTCCAGAAGGTTTTCAGTGGCTGATTTTTTGGAAGTAGATCACCAGGCTCTTCTTCCGAGGTGCCTGTGCGTAGACTCAAACTTCTAACCTTTTGGTTAGCAGCTGATGTTAACAGTTTGCACCACCCAGGGACTCCCACCTCAACCCTACACGGTGCTATTCTCACTTTTTAGTTGGGAAAGTGGACACACAGAGATAGAGTTCACAAAGCTGATGAGTGGGGAAGTCAGAGTTTGAATCCAGAGTTCATGCTCTGAACTCGATAAATATTGAGTGAATGGAGATATGAATGAATGAAGGAAGGCAGGAAAAGAGGGAAGGAGGGAGGGAGGAAGAGAGGAAGGAAGGGAGGAATCAATTAATGGCTTAAAGAAGAAGTGACGTGAAGGCCCCCATTCAAAATTATTGTCTCTATTAACATTTTCAAGGCCTATGAATCTGCTACTAAGATGCATCCCTTTAGGTTTGGAAGGATATGTTATCGTCCTAAAAATGCCCTAAGAAATTAGGGTGATGGTAACTATTGGCCAAGCCTGCAGCCACTGGGATGTTTAGCTGAGCCCTAAGCTCAGGGAAGAACTAAACTCAACATACGAGGAGAGAGAGACAGGGAGCTGGGGGTTTCTACCGAGAACACAGCCAATTATACTATCCATGGTATAGATCTGGCAGAAACACATGCTTTGAAGCCTCTGGTACTGGGTTCAAAATGGCTGTGCCACTTACTGGCTGTGCAACCTGAGGCCAACCATGTGGCCTTTTGGAGCCCTAGTTTCCCCATCTGTCAGTGGGGATACTGATAGCTCCTCCCTCTTGGTTTATGACTGAATGAGCTATGATAGGTAATGTGCCTGACACAGTAAATGCTCAACAAGTGGTAGCTGTTATTGTCACTACACAGGTTACAGCCAAAAAATATAAATCAGTAGCTCTTACTAGCGTGGTCTTCCTTCTTAAACTGGTCCCTCAATTGGTGACCCTATCTTTGTTCCCCATGGCTCTTTGGTCACGCCCTTCTCTCTCCCCACATAACTCTGCCATTCTCCCCAGTATCTTCCCTGGTTGTCCTCAACCCACCCTTCTCCCACCACTGCCCGGACTGGGCTTTCCCCACCTATCACCTGGACTATGCCAGATGTAAGGAATCAAACGTACAACAAAACACTGTAGAAGCTCCTGTCAGATCCACATTTTTCCAGTTTCCCCTTCTTTTTCTAGTCTTAGCTCCTTGCCAAGTTGGACCTTCAGCTTGTCTTCACTTCCCCACCCCCTTTTTCTCCCTTCCCATTACATGGCTCCCTTCAGTGATAGTTAGGCTCTAATTAAATTATGCAGCGAAGACATCTTTTCCCTTCCAAGTGCTAATCAAAGGGTTGTGCACCTCAGGTCCACGGCACAGAATAAAAAAAACGTCTGGCCCCTGGGGGTGAGGGTGGGGACATCAGGAGTTTCCTTACACAGCCAGTGACAAAGGATGGTCTTCAGGCTTGCCCATCTGTCACACCAGGGAAGAAATCTTTGGTCCTGAACACCCAGGAGTGAAGGAGAGCTGTGAAGGTAATGGATACCTAACACAGATGACAGTGAAAATCTTGGTAACCAATTACTTTGCCAAGAAATAATAATAATAACCAGCATTTAGGGAGGATTTATAGTTTATAATGGCCATGCTCAAAAACCCTTTCATTTGAACTTCACAACCACCCCATGGGGTAGATAGAGAAAATAGTATTGTTAACCCTATTTTACAAATGAGAAGATTGAGCTCTTGAGAGCTGAAATGATTTATCAAGGGCCCAAGCCACAGGGCTGATCACCTAAACCATTTTCTCATCACTCTCTCAGTTCCTTTGCGCTCTTCTCTTTTTCCACACCTGGCCACCGAGCCCCCCATAAACCCTACAGTGCACCTTCTCCTCACCTGCCCTGGATGCTGAGCGTTGCAGAGTAAGTCACCCAGCCATGAGGACTGACCCCTGCCGCCAGCCTCAGCCAGGTCCTCAACATACTTCACAGTCTTTTTCCTGACCTTGGCCAGCTGTCTCTTCATTCTCCTTAACAACCTGTCCAGACAGTGCCTCTCTCCTCTGTTGTCCCCCTCACACTCAGCAGATAACTTCACCTCCTATTATTCCAGTCAGTCATGGTCATGGTCCTTAGGTAGGAATAACTTTAAGTTCCAGCCCTCACACCTACAAACACATGTGTCTCCATCCCCCTCTTGTTTTCTCTTCAGTCCCCGGGCAGCAGGTGTTTTCTTACAGTCCAAGGCCTCTTCTCCAACTCAACCCTCGAGCCCCCATCCTCCTTGCTCTCCAGAGTTCCCCTCCATCAGTGGTTGTGATGGTTAATGGTATGTGCTAACTTGGGTAGGCCATGAGTCTCAGTGGTTGGGCAGACATCGGACTGGTTGCTACTCCATAATGTAATACAATGTGATCACTTTTCATGATGTGATCAACATGATCAGCCAGTCAGTTTAAGGGGGGGGGGGGTATGGCCTGCCTCCAGTGTAAAAATGAATGTTCTGGCAAAACTTGCTGTCTCTCTCTTAACCCTGCACTCCTCATCGCCTGACCTCTGGTTCCTGGAACATAAGCCTGCAGAAGCCTTTGGCCTGCCACCTGAACTGCAGAGGTCTTCAGCCTGCTGTCTGACCTATGGATTTGGGACTTGCCAGTCCCCATAATTGCTTGAGCCATTTCCTTGAAGTAAATCCCTGTATGTGTGTAAGCGTGGGTATATACAACTATCATCACTGGTTTTGCTCCTCTGGAGAACCCAGGCTAGATAATGACCAACTGTCTATTCAATATCTTTGCCTTCTACTTTCTTCTGCCCCTGCTCCCAGCCCATAAGCATGCTCTGCTGTCTCTCCTACCTTCTTTGCCCCTGCTTTGTTCCCTCTACTGTCCTATTCAATCTGATTTCTTGAGAGAATAGTCCGCACCAGGGTTTCTCAGCCTCAGCAGTATTGACATTTTGAGTGGGATAATTCTTTGTTGTAGGGGCTACCCTATGCGTTGTAGGATGTTTGGCAGCATCCCTAGCCTCTACCCACTGGAGATACATTCCTTTGATTTTGGAAGGATGCCGAAGGGTGCCGAAAGCCCATAGTAACTCGTGTGACAGCCCCCAGTTTGACAGTTGTTGATAACCCCCCAGGGTGACAACCAGAAATGTCTCTAGATTTTGCCAAGTGTTCCCTGAGGGACAAAGCCCCCGCCCCGCCCGCCTCTATGATCTATATTATCTAATCCACTTCCTCATCCCACTGTCTCCTCAATTCACCTGTAATTTCAGTTTCTATCCCTCTCCCAATCTACTGGAACCACTTTAGCAAACATTCACGACATTTCTTATCGTTAAATCACCTGTGTTCATGTTCCTGGGCCACTCTGCTCTACTGGAAACTATTTACCACCCCTCCTTCTGGAACCTCTCTGCTCCATGGGCTTCAGAAGCATGCCTGTTCTTTGCCTTCCTGATTGACAGCCTTTCTTTTGTTTTATTCTCGTGATGAGAGTTCAATTTCTGCTATAGAAAGCGAAATGCTAGTTATTCACTTTCTCAGCCTTCTTGCAGCTAGGACAGTGGTGTATGACCCACTCCTGGCCTAGGGGATCTGAGGAAGCGTCTACTGGAACTTTTGGGGAAGATTTTATTTTCCTGACAAAGGGAAAGAAGGGACACAAAGAGAAAGCCACATTATCAGTGAAAATTTGATTTTTGGAGCTGCTGCAGCCATCTTGAAACCATGAGGAAAGCCCCAAGAGATGCCTGACTTATTGAGCCACTGAACTAACTCTGGAACATTCTACTTCTGTACTCCTTGAAAGAAAATAAGCGTTCCTATTATTTAAGCCAACTTTCATTAGCTATTCTGGTACTTGCAACCAAAGCATCCTAACTGATCTAGCTTCTGAGACTACTCTGTCCTTGTTCTCCTCGTACTTCTCTGGCTGATCCTTTACCATCTCCTCATAGTTCTTTTCTTCCTCCCTCTGTCCTGAATAGCAGGCATTCCCAAGGCGCATTGTCCTTCTCACTCCCATCCTCTGCCATTGTTTTAATTACATCCTAGATGCTGATGATTCACAACTCTAAACCTAATGCTTTCTTTTGAGTTTCAGACTCTTAAATCCAGGTGCCCCCTAATACACATACACTTTGTTGCTTTGTTTGCTGGCTCTGCTTTCTCTACCCTCCTCTTAATATTGCTGTTTCTCAGGGCTCATTCTGTGGCCCTTTTCTCTCTTCTAGCTGCATTTTTCCCCTGGGCGATCTCATCCATTCATGTAGCTTTAAATGCCATTACTACACAGAAAACCCAAATTTATATCTAGAACCCATAGATCTCCACTGAGGTCTAGACTTGAAAATCCATCTCTACTCAGGTTGTTTCACAAAGCCATTATACCCACAGATTCAATGCTCAACTCAACCACCTTTCCTTAGAGACTGTTGCTCCCTCTGTTCTTCAAATCAGTGGCTCCTACTGCTCTCCTCCCAGACCAGAACCAGCAAATTATACAGGATGATGCCTCCTCTTTGTCATCTTACATATTCCAGGAGTCACCATGTCCCTCTGACTCTATGTCCTAAATACCCATCAATTCTGCCCCTTCTCTCCACCCCTGCCTTAGTTCTGGCTGCCATCAATACCTCAGTCACCACCCAATATCATTTCCACTCTTGCTTCCCTCCAGTCCATTCTCCACCCTGCCCACAGAGCGAGACTTCTAAAATGCAAATCTTGTCATGTTACTTTCATGTTACTTTTCTACTCAAATTTCTTCATTAACTCGCCATTCTTATCTAACAGTAGTTTTCAAACTTTTTAGCATAAGACCTCCAATATATAACAGGTTAAAGCAGAGTTTTAACAGTTGAAGTAGGAGCGAAGTTTGGAGACCCATACACTCGGCCCGTCCCTCCTACCCCCAGTCCAAACACACACATGCATGCACGTACACACATGCACATACATACGCATACAATTGCTACATTCATTTTGTTCAGACTATACATGCCATCTAGTCTGCCCTACCTGGAGATACAGGAAGCCACTCTACCATATCTCTGACCACATCCAGCATCTGTTGAATACTTCCAAATGACATGGAGCTCACTACTTTACATGATCCATTTCAAGATCGTGTTTTGAAGGCCAAAAAGTATTTAAGTCATTTTTGTGACTAGGCACTATTGAGGGCCCATGGTGCTAGCAAGGCTTGCCTTACCTGGCCCCTGTAAGACTTGGGGTTTCCAGCACCAATTTGTATCTGGGTGCAAACAGAACACCCATTAAATTACCCACACGGAGCTGTGCTAGCAAGGTGTTGTTGCAATGTATTTAGCTAGTTGGGGCTGAATTAAAAAACTGTAAGACCAGATTCGCCTGCACCTAAAAGCAGTGCCTCTTCTTCAGGTTCCTTCTCACCTGAGAGGTTCAAGCTACTCTGCACCTATGGAAAGGATGATGCTGTTACTATACAGTGTAGGCTCTGGAACATGGACAGCCAGGTTCAAAGCCCAGCTCTGCCTCTTAGGCATCAGACTAGAGGGCTAGATAACCTCCCCGAGCCTTAGTTTTCTCATCTGTGAAATGGATAATTGTTAGCATAAGGCTTATGTCTAACAAGTGCTAATGGCAGCAGTTAAGTGAAACCATTCTCAGGCCCCCAGCATTTCTCCCTGGGTTCATAAGTAGGTGCTTCTGCTCTTTCTGAAGCATGTGCCCTTCAGTAGCTTGTGAAGGGCCTCACTCACTGCTCCCCAGGTTGGGGGTTGGTGACTTGACTGATTGGTGAGTTTACATATCTGTGGCTCAGCCCCTCCTTCCTTCCCTCCCATTTTTGACACTTTCACCCTTGTGGTCAGCTGTCCTGATGACTTGGCCCCACACGGGGAGGGAGGGCTGCCTTTTAGGAGGTAATTTACTTGGCAGTTCTAACCTGTCCTATAGGGTCACTTTGAGTTGGCATTGACTCACTCAGGGAAGGAAGGATTAGGAAGCCTCGTGTGGCCACTACAGCTAAGCGTTCTATTCAGAGGGATGTTTTCTGTTGTCCTAAGACCTGTTCGTTATGCAGATGACACAACCTTGCTTGCTGAAAGTGAAAAGGACTTGAAGAACTTGCTGATAAAGATCAAACCTTCAGTATGGATTAGACCTCAACATAAAACAAAAATCCACACAACTGGACCAATAAGCAACATCACGATAAATGGAGAAAAGACTAAAGTTGTCAAGGATTTCATTTTACTTGGATCCACAATCAACACCCAGGGAAGCAGCAGTCAAGAAACCAAAAGACGCGTTTCATTGGGCAAATCTGCTGCAAAAGGCCTCTTTAAAGTGTTAAAAAGTGAAGATGTCACTTTGAGGACTAAAGTGCGCCTGACCCAAGCCATGGTGTTCTCAATCACCTCATGTGCACGCGAAAGCTGGACAATGAACAAGGAAGACCAAAGAAGAATTGATGCCTTGGAATTGTGATGTTGGCGAAGAATATTGAATACACCACGGACTGCCAAAAGAACAAACAATCTATCTTGGAAGAAGTACCGCCAGAATGCTCCTTAGAGGCAAGGATGGGTTGACTTCATCTCATGTAATTTGGACATGTTATCAGGAGGGATCTGTCCCTGGAGAAGGACATGATGCTTGGTAAAGTAGAAGGTCAGTGAAAGAGAGGAAGACTCTCAACGAGATGGATTGACACAGTGGCTGAAACAATGGGCTCAAGCATAACATCAATGGTGAGGATGGTGCAGGACCAGGCAGTGTTTCATTCTGTTGTACACAGGGTTGCTGTGAGTTGGAACCGACTCGGTAGCACCTAACAACATAACAATAAGACCTGGACGTGGCTTCAGAGGGGGTGGGTTCAAGCAGCAGATGAGAGTTTATACAAGGTAGATGTCAGGGGTCCATCTGGTATTGAAAGCCTTTAATCCTTAGTATGTGAGATGTGCAGGCCCCTGGGTGGCACAAACGGCTTGTGCTCGACTACTAACCTAAAGGTCGGTGGTTTGAACCTACCCAGTGGCGTCCCAGAAGAAAGGCTGTTGATCTGCTTCCATAAAGATTACAGCCAAGAAAACCGTATGGAGCGATTCGACTCTGTAACACAAGTCAAACTCGACTTGAGGCAACTGATCACGTGAGATGTGAGGCCAGAAGGGGGTGAGTTTGGCTCATCCACACTAACATCTGGGGAGCTCAAAATAGCCCCTCACTCCATTGCGAAGGACCAAGCAGAGGTCCTGGAATGGGCCCAGGGCAAAGTGGGGCCCTGGCATTCTCCCTGACATGCCGTGGGCCCTGTGGGAGAGGAACTATTTCGGGCAAAGTACTCAGCACACTGCCTGGCCCTGAGTAAATGCTTGGTAAGTGTTGGCTATGGAGCTGGCTGTGTCAGAGTTCAGAGCATTTACTGGAGAGAATAAAAGGGATTATGAGAAGAACTGAAGTCAGCTGTAGCAGTTTCCCAAGCTGCCACAACAAATGACCACAAACTGAGTGGCTTAAAACAACAGAAACGTATTCGTTCACAGTTCCGGAGGCCAAAAGTCTGAACCTGAGGTGTTGGCCGTGCTGTCCTACCTCCAAAGACTCTAGGGGAGAATCCTTCCTTGCCTCTTCTGGCATCTGGTGGCTCCAGACATTTCTTGGCTTGTGGCAGCGTTACTCCACTCTCTGCCTCTGTCTTCGCATGGCCTTTTTCTCATCTTTCTGTGTCTCTCCTCTGTGTGTCTCTAATAATGACACCCATCATTGGATTTAGGGCTCATCTGGATAATCCAGGCTGATTCCATCTTGAAATTCTTAATTATATCTGCAAAGACTCTTTTCCCAAATAAGGTCACCTTTACAAGTTTTGGGGGTGAGGACGTGGACATATCTTTTAGGGGCACCATTCAACCCACTACATCAGCATAAAAAATCAATCATGGCATCCCCCACTGCCTGGGCCCTCCATGGCTTCACATTGCTCTGGGAGTAAAGACCCTTCTCTCTATCACGGCTCACAAGCCACATGGTCACTATTTTCCTCCCTAGGCTCCACTCTCACCCTTGCTTACTCACACCAGCCAAATGCCCTTATTTCATTTCTGTCTCAGGGCCTTTGCATATACTGTTCCTCCTGCTCAGAGCTCACCCACTACTCTTCCCTTCACCTGTTAATGCCTAATCACACTTCATAAGATAGAGCAGAGGTCACGTCCCCAGGAAAGCCTTTCCTGGGCCCCCACATGCATATCCCACCTGCCTCCATTTCTCCAGAACCCAGAGGAGGCCTGTCCTCAGCAGGGAGCTGTCCAGTTAGCACCCTGCTGGTGGGATTTGTCAGCTCACCAGACCAAGAGGGGAAAAGCACCTTGGGGACAGGCGAAGCCTTAACCAGGGATTAGGTCTGAGTTTCCCCGCCTGCTCCTGTCCCTCCATGTTTTCCTTGGTCCCCCATGCCTGTGCCTGGATCCTCAGTGTATCCCTGTATCCCTCGATCCCATCTCTGCAGTCTCGGGAGCAGGTGGCAGGAAGAGAGCTGGTGCCACAGTTCATACTGACACCGACACTGACACTTTCAGCCTGTGGGCTGGAGGGGGAGGGCAGGCTGGTAGGCTCAGCACACCACCCCTCTGTGGAGAGGAAATGAGAGTTTCTTTTTTAAGCCCAAATGCTGCGTGTGTGCTAGGTGTCAGCAAGAGTGCTCGGGCAGCCTCGTCCGCATGTCACTAAGATTTATGCCTAGCAAAGCGAGAGGGGTGCCCGAGTTATTGGCCTTTCTGGCTTGTCCTTGCTGCAGGCCCGGCTCAGCAGCTGTTTGTCTCTCAGGCTAAGATGGAGCCGTGGAATTGTCAAAGGACAGAGGCTAAAGTTAAATGAGATAATGTCTGAAAAATGCTTTGGAAACAGTGTTTCAGGGCTAAATTACTGCCTCCACTGGAGGCAAAGAGGCCTGAGAAGACTTTCCTGGGACCTTCAGGGGGAGGGAGGAGAAATTGTCCAGGGTGATGCTATTCTTGGGGTAAGTACTTTGAATAATCCCAAGGCTTTCTCCATTTTCTCCACTTGGTAGAAAATAAGAGCATTTTCTCCAATCGAGAATAATAATTATTAATAATAGTATTAATAGTAATTAGTATCAAGTAGGAGCCTTGAGGGCATAATGGTTAAGCACTTGGCTGCTAACCAAAAGATTCATAGTTCAAACTCACCAGCAGCTCTGCGAGACAAAAGAACTGGTAATTTGCTCGCATAAAGATTACAGCCTAGGAAACCGTAATGGGTGGTTCTACTCTGTCCTGGAGGGTCTCTATAAGTCAGAATGGACTTGCTGGCATGCAACAACACATGTTGAGTCTTGTGCTAGCCACTTTACATGCCTGATGTCACTTAGTTCTCATAACAACCGTGTGAGAGAGGGGCTGTTATCTTCTCCATTTTACTGATGAACAAACTGAGGTTCAGGGGTTGGATGACTTGCCCAAGGCCACCCATAGCTGGAAATGTCAAACAGGCAAAGCCAGGACCCAAACCTGGGTCCACCTGACTCTTGGGCACAGGCTCCTCCCATACACAGGTATCCAAGGACCACTTTACAAAACAGAGTTAACTCAGCAACCAAGTACCAAGCAGCCAGAGGTTCCCACCCCTGGCTGCATACTACTGTCGTGTGGGGACCTTTTAAAAAATATCAGTGACTAGGCCCCATCCCTATCCAACTGAACCAGAATCCTTTCCATAGGGCCTGGGCATATACGTTTCCTGTAAGTGTCCCAGGGTAGCAGACGCGGCATTAGTCCTCCTTGGTCAGTGGCTTGGGTCTGAGGGCACTGGATACTGCCTGCGTGTGGGAGAGGGGCTGATCCACGCTCACTCACCCCCCTCTCCCTGCTCCCAGCAGGGCTGTGTGGTGATCCCAGGAAGCTGACTTTGGCCCTGACCTTGGACTAGCACTGCCTTCTGCAACCACTCAGAGGATGCCTCCCGCACACTCTCTGGTTAACACATTCCACACGCAGCCCGGCAAACTAGCACAACCTCTGGGCCCAAGAGAAAAAGGGAACAAAAAACTGCCTTCTTCCTTTTTTTTAATTGGGTCAAGAGAATACCAGCATTATAAAAAATGCAAGTCATGGTTGGAACGCCTGTCATTTTTCAGAACGCTGCTTGCATTCTCTCCTGCATGTGAAAGCTGGCACTACAGTGAGGGGCTTGGCATAACAGTAACAACGACAACACAGTTCCATGTGCCAGGCGCCGTGCTGGCCACGTTCTGCAGTATCTTAGCTGAACCTCGTGGAAACCCCGTGAACAAGGTATTATTAGAGCCCTTTCGCAAATGAAGAGGCTGACGTTAAATAACTGTGGCAGAGCGTACTGCCAGAAGGTGGAGAGGTGAGATGGAGCCAGCTGTGCGGACCACAGCCTTGGCAGCTTCAGACAGGGGTGTGCTTGGGCGTTGTCTCTGGGGTGGTGTGCAGGCCAATGGCCCCCTTGCCCCACCCTTGTCTTTTCTACCTGCTCTCTACAGGCTCCTGAGATGGACTCAGGCGACCTGCAGATTTGGAGGGGGCAGTCAGCACTGCCCACAGACTGCGTGGCTCTCCCGCAGAGGCTAGCCTCCTCTTCTGGTTTGCTCTGTGTTTTCTAGAAATCAGGAGAGGATATTCAGCCTCCTGGCCTTCATATGGTGGTTGTGGTAGCTGAAACCCCCAGGCCTGGGAGGGAGGCTTTTGAATTCTGTAGGAGTCCCCAGTGTACCAGACACAGTGTGAGCTCAGCTTCTCCTCCTAGATGACCTTTATGGAGAACCTCACGGTCTCTTCTGGCTTTCTAACCCGGCCCTCCCACAAGCCTTCCCACAACCACCCCACATGCAGATACAAACCAGTCAGTGTGGGAAAGGGAGGCCGGCGTAGACACTGGGGCAGACCCACATCCAGCATCACACACAGTGCCATCGTCATCACTGTCCTTCTTGCATGAGCTAACATCCTTGAGCTCTCAGGCTGGGTTAGGGCTGAGGCTGTCAAAACTCACAGCCTCAGAGCTGGTGAAGCTCATGGTTTAGTGGGGTAAACAGTAGTTACAAGTTGTCCTGCAGTGTGATGACTGCAGGTAACAGACATATCTACAATACAGCGTTAGCCCAGAGGAGGGCGATTAACTTCGGAGGAGAGGGGAGGTGCCGAGTCAGGGGACTCCAGGAAGATTGGTTTAAACAGGATGTGATCCCTGACACACTGGCCAAGTTCCACCTACTTTTGGAGCTGGATCTGGCAAATCCCAGCATTCCTGGCCTCCCCTGCTCGGGATGCAAACCAGCTGTCACGGAGTAGACTCCAACTCATGGTGACCCCGCGTGTGTCAGAGTAGAACTGTGCTCCATAAGGTTTTCAGTAGTTGATTTTTTGGAAGTGAATTGCCAGACCATTCTTCTGAGACATCTCTGGGTAGACTCGAACATATAAGCTTTCATTTAGCAGTTGAGAGCTTTAACCGTTTGTACTACCTAGGGACTCCATATTCTTGCATCTCACAGTTGCAGTCTCAATTCTGCAGACAGTTCTTGCTTTGTTCACCGCTGGCTTTTGTTCTGCAGCCTCCTCTTGATCAGATTTTAAGTTCTTTGAAGGCAGGGACTATTTCTGGCATTTCCTTTCCACTGGAGTGCTGAGACAGTATTGAGCACCGTGGAATGCTAAAGGAACCCTTATTGAGTTAGAGACTGAAAGGTAATTGGAGGATGTGACTTCTGAATTTAGTAGTTGGTTTTAGTAGAAACTCAAATGAGGGAGGGAGCTGTTTTGCTGCAGTTGATGCTTTTCATCAGAAAAATAGTAGTGTGAACCTTTAACCCAGAAGAGGGGGCAGGGTGGGAAAGGTGAGCGGCTTTTATATTTTCAACAAGCTGGCTTTTCCCAATGTAATTTATGACCTAAGTGCAGTCAAATATAACTGCAAAATTAATTTCAAAGTCAAATATTGGATTAAGGATTATGTGCCATTTGGGGTTATTAAAACTACTGCTCTTTTCTGTAATAATGGAGAAGAGGAGTCAGGCAGTATATTGTGTTCAAAGAACAAAAAGGCCCAAATGAGTCATGTTTTCTCCATCTAGGTTCTAGTTTTATAAGAAAAAAAAAAAAAAGGCAAGTAAATAAGCTAACATTAAAATATTTTTTAATATGAGTTTCGATGAAGGTAGTAAGTACATATTGTTTAAACATCAAATACACTACAAAGCTTATAATAAAAATCAGAGATCTCCGACCTCGCCGTCTCACCACCTTTGAATATCACTTCTCAGAGGCAGGCATTTTTAACTCTTAGACATTTTTGTTATTTTTTGCCATATTTTTAAGTAATATATATATATTTTGCTATTTCTTGATTTTCTCCATTTTTTTTACAAACATAGACTTCTTACTGTGGAAAAGATGGATTTAGCTTTTATGTTATACACACACATAAGCACATTCACACACTGACATTCCTTCTCCAGTGTGGTATTTTACCCTTTATGATTAAATTAATACTCAGAATTTAGTTGAGATATCTTTCTAAAAATTGTTAAATATTATTTACAGGTAAGCCTCAGAGTTTACTGTATCTCCCTTCATACATAATGTTCTGCTTTTCCCAGAGTTAGTAGTAATCACCTTGTCTGTAGTATTTGTTCAGTTTTTAGATGCCCTCACTAATTCCTCCAACCTGTTGTAAAACTCTTCTTAATGTAGGCAAACACATGAAAGAAGCTACTGACGCTTTTGTCTTTGTTATAGTTGAAATCCAGGTTTCCAGTGTCCTCCATCCCGTGTCTCTACTCTGACCTGATAGCTCTTTAGACCTACTGCACCATGTGGCCCTGGGACTGTCCCTCTCCTCTTTCCTGTTTTGGACTGTTTCCTGAGTCCCTTTTTCTTGGGTTACTCCTTTGTTTTGTTGAAGCATATCCTTTAGTATCTTTCTGAGAAAGGATCCATGGAAAGTGAATTTGTTTAGATTTTGCTTGTCTAAAAGTGTCTTTAGTTTGCCCACTTAATAGACAGTTTGGAAGTTACTTTCCTTCAGAATTTTGAAAGCTTTGTTTTACCCTGTTGTCTTCTAGTTTCCAATGGTGTTAAGAAGTCTGAACACCATTTTGATTCCTGATTTTTGGATTTTCCTCTGGAAGTCTTTATGATCATCTCTTTATCCCTGGTGTTCTAAAATTTCACAATGATTTGTCTTTTTTTAATCTCATGCTCTGGGTACTTGGTACAAATTTTCTTGTGCTGTTTTTTTTAACAATTTTCTAGTCTCCATTTTTGCTTTGCTTTCTCTCTGGAACTCCTGTTCATTTGATGTTGGATCTCCTGGATTGATTCTCTGGTTTTATCTTTTCTCTCCATTGTTTGTCTCTTTGTCTTCTTATTTTATTTCCTGGGAGGTTTCCCAAACCTTACTATCCAACTCTGCTATTGAAATATTAATTTCTATTATGACATTTTGAGTTTTGACGAGTGTTTTCTTGTTCTCTGAATGTTCTTTTTTATCCTGTTCTTGTTTCATAGATGTAATATTTCCTCCTAATTCTTCAAGTATATTAATTTTAGTTTACTTAAAGTTTTCTTCTGCTTTCTGCATTATTTCAGTTTGGGGGGTTTTCTGAGTTTCTCTGTTTGCTTAGATTTCAGGTGTTCACGTTAGAGGATTTCCTCAAATATCTGAAGACCCTTGACTTTCTCTTCATATTTAAGAATGGCACCCTTAGAAGCTGCTTAGATGCTCTGGGTATGTATTAATTATAATTTCTCTTTTTAAAAAATAGTATTTTATTTTGTTTTTAGTGAAAGTTTACACAGCAATTTAGGTTCCCTAACATAATTCTTAAGAGCTTGGGCTCTGGAGTCAACGAGACCTGTGTTCATATTCTGCTTATTCTTTATCTCTATAACCTTGGACAAGTGACCTAACCTCTGTAAGGCTTGTTTCCTTATATACTAAAGTGGAGAGAATAATAAATATGAGAGCTGGCACCAGGCTGAGGCACTTGGCATGACACCAAGAGTGAGTGGCTCCTTAAATTTTGGCACCCTAGGCACCTCGCTTGCCTCACTCACCCCAGCCCAGGCCCTGATAATGACCTTACATGGTAACTTTGAAGATCTAACAGGAGAATGCATTGTAGGTGCTTGGCACAGAGCTGGCATATGGTAAATGCTCAATAAACATGAGCTATTCATTGCAGGGCAAGTGATCTAACATTTATTAATGTGAAATATTTATTTAATACCCATAGTGTGTTTGCTGCTATGACCATGAAATAAGAGGATTACAAAAGAGGGGGGGAAGGAGAGGAGACCAAGGGGGGAAAAAAAGGACCCAAGGAAAGAAATCTAATGATAAAAGTAGGAAAACAAACTCTTAACTAAAAAGACAGCTAATCTGGGAGACAGAAAACAATATAAAGGAAACAGGCTAAAGCTGTAGCTGGAAAGAGCTCTGTGGTGAAGAGAAACACCTTTGGTGTAATGAGGAGTGAGTTAAGAACAGCCTGGGTTCTTTTTGTCTTAGGGAAAGCAGAAGTGATTGATTCTTTGAGGCCTGTAGAAGGAAGAGAAGCTGCCTCAGGCCTGAGTGAAAATGATCTTTTATAATTTGTGTTCCCTTGATTTTAATACCTGCCAGTCATTGCTACTGCCTCTCCATATTTTAATTGATCATAAGTCTTCTGGGCTTGTGCCTCAAGGTGACTGGAGTCCGGAGCAGTGCGAGTGCACTGGTCTGAGAAACAAATAAACAGACACTGGAGACTCTTTCTATCCTTAAGATTATGAGAAAATTGTAGCAGAGAAGGAAAAGAAGAAAACCCACACAAACACCACAACAAAGTAGAAAACTAGGAGAGATTTAGAAAAACATAAAGAGTCCAAGGAAACTGTGTTCTTCTCCAAGCTCATTGCCCTTCCCAATTTAAGAGCTCTGTGTTGCTGGACTGGCTTTAATCGATGTGCCTGAAGCCATCATGGACAAGCCTCTGCTGCTGCCCTTGAAGCTCTTCTTTCCCACAGCCTGAATGCTGTGGCCCAGCCTTCCTGGACAGGGCTGTGCAGCAGAAGCAAAAGGGAGCTAACTAACAGCCACAAGAGCTGAGACACAGTGGGAGAGAGTGCATACACCCACCACCTTCCCAGGCCTGCCTCAGGAAGAATCTGAGAAGGGACTGGCCATGGGAAAACTTCTGTTGCCAAACTCCAAGGCAACGTGTGCTCAACAAGTCATTTGACCTCCCTTGAATCTTATTGTTTCTTTGGGTTCTTGTGGCATATATGGAGGTGGTTGAAAAATCAAAACTGTTTAAAAAGTAAAATGAAGCACAACTGCAGGGGATGATAGGAAGCTTGACCTGTCACTCAGACCTTTACTCAGGGCTTCCAGCTGGTTCATTCTTGTTCAGGCCATTGCTGAGAATTTGCATTTCCACCCCAGATATACTGAATCAGAATCTACATTTGAACAAGGTGATCTTATGTATAACAAATTTTGAGAACACCTGCTCTACTAGTTGTTCTCAGAATTAGTCCCTAACCAGCAGTATTACTAGGGCTTGGGAACTTGTTAGAAATGCAAATTCTCAGCAGGAGTTCGAACCCCGAACCCAAGATTTGAAGCCCTGCCTTTACTGAGGAGGCTGCAAGAGCCCTGGCATGAGGCATCACAGAAGGAGCCAACGCTCTGTGCTTGGGAAAGGGACAGGACTTCTGAAAGTTGGATAGGAGGCTGGTTCTTCTGTGAGACCAGAAGCCATGGAATTAAATTGTTGTGTGATTTTAGCTTGAGTATTTAACCAGCTTGCCTCCTTGGTTGCACAGTGGTTAAGAGCTTGGCTGCTCACCAAGAGGTTGGCAGTTTGAATCTACCATACACTCCTTGGAAGCCCTATGGGGCAGTTTTACTCTGTCCTATAGGGTAGCCGTGAATTAGAATTGACTCTATGGCAACAAGTTTGGTTTGCTTTTTTGAGGAGTATTGGCTCCTATGCCCAGGGGCTGAAGGGAGGCTGCTCTTGGTTTTGATGGAAGAACAGTACAATTTTCTTTAGAGCAAGAGTTCAGAGCTCAGCAGAGGTGACTCTCAACTTTGGGTAAGTCCTTTGCAGCTCTGACTCTCAGGTACCTCATCTGTAAAAAGAGGAGTCTTATACCACCCACACTGGGTGGTAGGAGATCAGTGCGATAACACAGACATGGAGTCTGGCTCAGGGCCACACACAGACTAAGTGTTATATATGGCAGCTGTTATGAAGGGTCTGGCTAAAGTGGGCTGTACAGTTCTGCCTCTTCACTTTTAAGCCTTTACCTTATACAAGCTCATGGCTGGGGGATCCAGGTGTTTGTTGGTCTCTTCTCAGTTGCCCAGCTACTCAGCTGAGCACCCAATAGCTAAATGCTGGGAGACCAGCATTGCTATAAGACATTCATTCTTTCAGCAAATATTTACTGAACACTTACAATGTGCCAGGCATAGTACTGGTGGCTGGTGTTCAGCAACAAACAAGACAGGAAAAATGCCTGCCCTCACAGAGCTAACATTCTCATTGGGAGAGACAGACACAAACAAGTAAATACATGGATGTCAGTGAAAGGGAGCCCTGGGTGGGGCTGGGGGTTGTTGTAGTATATGGGGTGGTCAAGGAGGGTCTCACTGATAAGGCAACATTTGAACAGGCCTAAAGGAAGCAAGTGAGATGTGTGAATAATTAGGTGAAGAATATTCTAGATGAAAGGGTATGGTAGACTGAATAATGCTCCTCCTCCCCAAAGATATCCATGTCCTAATCCCCAGAAGTTGTGAATATGTTACTTGACATAGCAACAAAAGAATTTTACAGATATGATCAAGCTAAGAATATTGAGATGGCATATGGAAATCAGACTTACTAGATCCATTGAGACTGGGGAACTTGGATCTAATGCCTGGAAATCACCTTTAAACCTTGAGCTGAAACTATCCCATGAAGCCATCATTAAACACAAACAACCAAACCAAAATCCATTGCTGTGGAGTTGATTCTGACTCATAGTGACCCTATAGGACAGAGTAGAACTGCCCCATAGGTTTCCAAGGCTGTAAATCTTTATGGAAGCAGACATCCATATCTTTGGGTTTGAACCACTGAGCTTTTGGTTAGCTGCCAAGTGCTTTAACTATGGCACCACCAAGACTCCTTAACTAAACAACAGTTTAGCCCAATTAATAAAGAATGTTTGCCTGGAGCATAGTGCTCTTATAAAGAATTATCTCTGTAAGTGTAAACTGACAATAGTTCATCTAAAGCAAAGATGAGAACTTTAAGGGACAGAGAGCCTAAATTAATGGTGATGAAACAATATGGATAGACATAGAATGGTGACACAAGGTGAAGTATGTAACCCAAGTTATTGAATTATTCATGTAAAAATTGTGGATGGATGGATGTTTGGTTGTGTATATTGACACAAAAAATAAACCAAAAAAAATTTTTTTTTTCAAAGAATGTTGAGATAGGAAGATTACCCTGGATTATCCAGGTGGGCTCAATGTAATCACCAGGATCATTATAAGAGAGAGAGAAGAGGCTCATGATAACAAGCAGAGAGAGAGAATGGAAGATGCTGCTGGTTTTGAAAATGGAGGCTGAGACTAGGAGCCAAGGAATGCAGATGGCTTCTAGAAGCTAGAAAAGGCAAGGACATGGATTCTCCCCTAGAGCTTCCAGAAAGAACACAGCCTGCCAACCCATTTTAGACTATGATCTCTAGAACTGTAAGATAATAAATTTATGCCACTGCGTTTGTGGTAAATTGTTACAGAAACCATAGGAAACCAATATAAGAGGACAGCAAGTGTAATGGTCTCAAGGTGGAAGTGTGTTTGGCGTGTTTGAGGAATCAGCAAGAGGGTCTGAGTGGCTGGAGTGTGGTGGACAGAGATTGGCAAAGAAGTCAGGAAAGTGAAAAGGGCCAGCTCTGGTAGATCATTTGGGGCCTTGAAAAAACTCTGACCTTTACTCAAAATCAAATGGGAAGCCAGAGGAAGTAACTAGGAGAGCAACATGGTCTGACATTCATTTTAATCTAAGTAAGAGGTAAAGGTGGCCAGAGCTAGAGGTAAAAAGGTAGCAGAGGTAATGAGAATGTCAAATTCTGAATATGTTTTGAAGGCAGAATCAAAAGGATTTGCTGATGAATTGGATTTGAGATGACAGAGAAAGAGGAATCAAGGATGACTCCAAAGTGTTTCATCTGAGAAATTAGAAGGCTGGAGTTGCTATTACTGAGATGGGAGAGCCTGTAGGAGGAAGATGTGCAGACCGAGAAGTCCTTTTAGAGACATCTATTAAACCTTCAGGGAGAGATGTTGGGCACGCGGCTGGAGAGATAGGTGAGTCTAGAGTTGGATATTCTGGCTGGAGACATAAAATTGAAAATAATCAACCTGTTGATGGCATTTAAAGCCATGAGACTGGATGGAATCACTAAGGAAGCAGGTATAGGTAGAGAAGAGAGATGTGAGGACAGAGCCTGGGTGCTCCAACATTTAGAAGACCAGGAGAAAGGGAACACCCACAGCAATAAAGAAGTAGCCAATGAAGTAGGAGGAAAACCAAGAGAGTATGGCGTTGCAGATGCCATGAGAAAGGGGCTTCAAGGAGTGATAAATCGACTGTGCCAAATGCTGTGATGGGTCATTTAAGAAGGCAAGCCAGAATGGGCCTTTAGATGTAATTACAGGTCATCAGTGACCTTGGCAAGAATAGCGTCAATGCAGTGGGGCTGAGGGGCTAGAAAGCCTAATGTAGCTTATTGGTCAAGTTGTGATGTATTTGCAATGAATAAGTCATTGGTCTTGTGAAATTCTATCGTGCAATCTCCAGCACTGTTTCTATCACCAAGATCATATTATCCAACTACCAATCCTTCTTCTTTGTTTCCAACTTTCACATTCCAATCACCAGTATTTATCAATGCATCTTTACTGCATGTTTGTTCAATTTCAGATTGGAGAAGTTGGTAAAAATCTTCAATTTCTTCATCTTCGGCATTAGTAGTTGGTGTGTAAATTTGAATAACAGTCGTATTAACTAGTCTTCTTTGTAGGCATATGGCTATTATCACTGACAGTGTTGTACTTCAGGATAGATCTTGAAATGTTCTTTTTGACGGTGGATGCAGTGTTATTCCTCTTCAGTTTGTTGTTGCTGACAGAGTAGATCATATGATCGTCTGATTCAAAATGGCCAGTACCAGTCCATTTCAGCTCACTAATGCTGGATAAGCAAGGATATTGATTTTTATGCGTTCTGTTTCGTTTTTGACGACTTCCAATTTTTCTAGATTCATACTTTGTACAATTCATATTCTGATTATTAATGTATGTCTGCAGCTGTTTCTTCTCATTTTGAGTCACGCCACATCAGCAAATGAAGGTCCTGAAAGCTTGACTCCAACCATGTCACTAAGGTCTACTCTACTTTGAGAAGGCAGCTCTTTCCCAGTCGTCTTTTGAGTGTCTTCCAACCTGAGTGGCTCATCTTCCTGCACTATATCAAACAATGTTCCACAGCTATTCATAAGGTTTTCACTGGCCAATTTTTTTAGAAGTAGATTGCCAGGTCCTTCTTCCTCGTCTTTCTTAGTCTGACAGGTCTGCTGACATATGTCCACCACCGGTGTCCCTGCTGGTGTTTGAAATACTGCTGTCAAAGCTCCTGTGTCACAGCAACACGCAATCCACCACAGTACAGCAAACTGACACTTTAGTGGTGGAGAAAGCCTGATTAGGGTGGGTTTAACAGAGAATGAGAGGAGAAGCAGACTCTTAAGAGTTTGCAGCAAAATGAGGCCATAGCTAGAGCAGAATGTGTAGTCATAGGGTTTTTGTTTCTGTTTTTTAAAGATGAGTGAAATAACAGCATGTTTGTATGCTCATGAGATGATCCAGGAGAGAGGGAAATTTGTTGATGTAGGAGAGAGGGAACAAATGCTGGCTAAAGTGCAAATGGAGACACTGAATGTAGAGGTGTGTTACTTTTCTGTGGCTGCAGTAACAGGTTACTACAAACTTAGTGGCTTAAGACACAAATTGATTATCTTAAAATTCTGGAGGTCAGAAGTTCTAAATTCAAGACATCTGCAGGGCTGTGCTCCTTCTGGAGGCTCTAGGGGAGAATCCATTGCCTTGCCTTTTTTCGGCTTCTAGAGGCTGCCTGTATTTCCTGGCTCCTGTTCCCATCATCAAAGCCAGTAGCGTAGCAACTTCCAGTCTTTGTCACTCTGCTGTCATGGACACATCACCTTTTCCAACTTTGACCATTTTGCTTTCCTCTTAGAAGGACCCTTGTGATTATATCGGGCCACCCAGAAATTTCAGGATAATTGCCCCACTTCAAGATCCTTAATTTAATCACATCTGCAAAGTCCCTTTGCCATGTAAAGTAACATACTCACCAGTTCTGGGGATTAGGACATGGACATTTTTGGGATGGCATTATTCTGTCTACCACAAATGGGGAACATGGATAGTCATTCATAGCCAAGAAGAGAAGGAAGAGCACATGGGTCGCTGGTAGGTGGGTAGATATGATGATGGAGGTCTTTTGAAATTCTCTTCCAAGTTTCCTGTTTTCCTAGTTAGATCAGAAGCAGAGGATGAGATGGAGATGTTAGAGATTTGAGGCAAAATAGTGAAAAAAATAGTTGTCTAGGAGAGTGAGAGAATGAACAAACTGGGCATATGATTGGATTTCTAGAAAGTACTAGGAGCTCACTTGAATTTATAATAAAACTGGTTAGTGTGCTTCCATCTTTTTCTCCATCCACATTCAACTGGGGGGAAGGGGCAGGTGGCTAAAGTAAGAAACGGGACAGTTGTAGGGTAGACAAAGGGTTGGATTCAACCAGGACTGCAGCTTTGTGAGTACCACAAAGCAAAAGAAGGGTAAAGAGTTAACGTGTATGTGAGGGAGTCATGATTATATTTGGCCATGGAATTTAACCTGGATAAGGAGTCCCCGGGCAGTGCAAATGGTTAAGTGCTTGACTACTAGCTGAAAAGTTGGTGATTCAAACCCACCCAGAGGTGCCTTGGGAGATAAGCCTGGCAATCTGCTTCCGAAAGGTCACAGCCTTGGAAAACCCTATGGAGCATTCTACTCTGCACACAAAGGGTCCCAGTGAGTCAGAATGGACTCAATGGCAACTGACAACAATAGGAAGGAGGAAATAGAGAACATAAGGTGGGTGAGGGACACTTAAAAGGTAGTGATTTTAGGTTCTGGCCCAGTTGACGAGTGGTGGGAATTTGGTCTTATGGAATGAGGGGAACTGAAAAGTTTGGAGATGATTACAGAAGAGCTATGGAAGCTTTGCAGCTCTTAGTAATAGAGGTCTTAGTAATAAGAAATAAGAGGTCATGGAACAAGAGGACAGGGTGTTAAAAGAACCATTTCCATAGATATTGAATCACCAAGAAGGCAATAGAAGCAGCGTCAGAGGTGACAGAGAGGCAGGTGCTCATTCTTGAAGGAATGAGGGGGAGTGACCCCAGAGTCAGTGGATGATTGAACCATGAGCTTCATGAAGGCATGAGCTTCAACTTTGGGGGTTTAAGGTCAACAAGTCTTGTAGGTGACCCTGGTGGTTATAGCCCAGGGGTCAGAAAGCTCATAGGTGACAGGTCAGAGTCACATGGCTGTCCCAAAAGCCTGCTGTGGCCCCAGCTATGCTCACTGTGAGTGTGGCCCCCAGCGCTTATTACTCATCCAGTCCCTTCTTGAGTAAGGTGTGCCTCCCTCTCATACCTGGAGTGCCCAGGATGTGCCCTATGCAGTGCTGGACATTTTAGAAGGGTCAGAGATGAAGACAGAGCCTCCACCTGGAGGAGCACTTTGAGCTCCCATGTCCATGCCACCCAGCTCCTCTCCAATAGTAGCACTCTCCGTCAAAGTGAGCTGCTACCCCCATCTCAGAGGGTGGATGGTGGAGGAGCGAAAGCAGCTTCTCTCTCACACACTCGTAAAATGCATTCAAGCAGCCTAATAGCAGAAGCCTATTTAGATTTTGTGCTTCAAATTTCACTTACTGGCTTTTAGGAATATACAATCGCTCATACAATAAAGGCTGATTTTCCCCCCACAGTACGGTTTTGATTATGTGAGGGTGTGTATCATACTTTCCACTCGAGCATACAAAAAAAGCTTCATTTGACTGCAGAACAAAAAACCTGTCAATATACCAACACGTTACAACCACGAGTCAAGCAAATAAGGAGGCAAACCGGCTCCTTCTCTTATCTTCTGACCTCCTTGCTGGGATTCTGAGAACAGCTTAGGCCACCAGCCAGCTTCCAAATGCTGCCAGTACCAAGAAGAAACAGTGCATTTGAGCATGGAAAGCATAGGCCCTCTCTCACTCCAGGGCCACAGTCAAGTGACATCTAGTTTTCTGCACATTTTAAGTACATCCAGAGACCTTGACTGAGAGCCTTCCTGCCATCCTGCCCCTTCCACTGCCGTATACACACACGCATACTCACTCACACACTCACATACACACACACAGTCATACACATGCATGCTCACGCTCATTATACTCACACACATTCATTCATTCATACTCACATACACACATACCCATACACCTTCATACTTGCACAAACACACTCACACCTTTTATTTTTAACTATAATCAGGGAGGTAAGAGGGCCCAGACAGGATGAACTAAAAAGAAAAATATTTCCCCTTCCAGCCTCAACCCACCAAAATGCAACCTACATCCCAGAGACGGTAGAACTACTCAGCTTAATATGGCCAAAGATGTACTAAGCATGTGGGCAATACTCAGGGGTCTGAGCACAGCCGAATCATTGAGACGATAGAATTCTGTGAGGGTTTTTGTTTGGGGCGTTTTTGTTTGTCCATTTGCTAGAAAGCGCCTGGAAGAACTCCTGTCATTTGACAGCTCACAAACCCTGCGCTTGGAGAAGTGAAACGGCCTTCCTATAGCTCACAACTGAGAAGTGGCCCAGCCAGGACAGTAACGCAGGTCTGACTGACTCCTAACTCCTAACCCAGTGCTCTTTCCCTTCTTCTGAACTGTCACCACCTGCCCCCACCTGACCACACAGTACACAGTGAATGTGCACACACACAGAGACACGTGCACACACACACGCACACAACTTCTCTTAGCTGGACTCTCGACATTAAATATCCTGACCAACTTGGTGCAGACCTCACTCTCTCCCTAACTGCAAAACAGGGAAAGACGTAACAGTTGAATCTGTGACTCCCAGAGGGTGGCGGGCCCTCCAGAGCCAAAGCCTTCATGTCTGCTATTCTATGTTCAATAGTCAGACTTTCTCTGGGGTGGATAGCCATTTATCAAAGATTTTACCTGGCCAGTTGCAAAGCTTCAGAGGAATTTCCACTGAATTCTAAGCTCAGATTTATCCAGCATTATCTGTGAGAGTAAGTGGGTGTTTTACCATCATGCCATTGTGAGGAAAGCTCCTAGTAATAGTTACAGATTGACATGGGTTTTGCAGGAGTGTTGTCCAACAAAGGAGCCTTTGGTACAGCAAGATGCTTCCTGTAAGCCACTGGAGAAAGGCGAAATGTGGCCAGCAATAGGCCCCCGGAGGTCCAGAGAGGGCCCAGCCACCTCCAGCCATTAAAGCTCTCAGACATAAAAATAAAATTATCTTCAATGATGATTTATGAACTGAAGCAAGGCACCAAAAATCCAAGTGATTTTTGAGTCTTCTCTTGTATGATCCATTGATTTATGAGGAAAAAAATGTTTGCAATAATTTATTTATTTAGGCATCCATTTAACAGGTAGTTATTTTTTAAATATAATTTTATTAATTTTGTTGTTGAGAATATACACAGCAAAACACACATCCATTCAACAGCTTCTGCATGTACCATTTAGTGACACTGATTACATTCATCAAGTTGGGTAACCATTCTCACCCTCTTTTCTGAATTGTCCCTCACCCATTAATATAAATTCACTACCCTCTAAGGTTCCTATCTAATCTTTCAAGTTACTGTTGTCAATTTGATTCCGTATAGATAGTTCTTAAAAGAGCAGAGTGGTCAAAGTAGACATTTTTTACTAGCTAACTAAACTATTGTCTAACAGGTAGTTATTGAAGGCTTACAATGTGCCAGGGGCTGGGGGATACATCAGCCACCAAAGCAGAAGCTCGGCCTTTCTGGAGTTCCTTCCTACTGAAAAAAGATAGACAACAAAGTAAATACAAAGGGATGTCAGATCATGTTAAATTCTATGAAGAAAAAAATACTTCAGGGAAAGCAGGATTGGGAAGCCCAGAGGGTGGATGGAAAGTTGCTGTTTTATAAATGATAGTCTGGCAAGGCCTCCTGCAGGAAGTGAGGCAATGACTACATGGGTGTCATCTCAGTAAAGGGAAGGTCGTGCAAAGGCCCTGAGGCAGGTTTAAAGAATAGCAATAAGGTCAGCATATTTACAGCTGAGTAAATGAGGAGGAAAAGGCTTAAAGAAGAGGCCAGAGAAAGAGGTGAGGGTCTAAGTGGAGGCCACATCATGGACAGTGGGCCATTTTATGGACTTTGACTTTTTACTTTGGGTGACATGGGAAACCACTGGATGGTTTTGAGCACAGGAGTGTCATAATCTGAGTCCTGTTTTAGAAGGATCACCTTGGATGCTCTGAAGAAAATAGCCTATAGGGGGACAATGACACGGTAAGTATGGGGAGACTGTTCAAATGTCAAATCTTTCAGATGTCCTAATAGTGGCCCCCACCATCATACTACTGTCATTCTCCCTGAGGTCTCCCTCTCTTTACACCTTCCCTTCCCTAAACTTCTCAAACACATCTGCCCTCCCCCGTTTCTTCATCCCTTAACTCTGAGTCCTCTTCTCCACGTGGACCTTCATCCTGGTTTATCGGTCATTCAGGACATCAACTTTTCTCCTGGATGGAGCTGGAAATGTCTGCAGATAGAAAGATGAGGGAGAGGGAGAGGAGGAAAGTGTCCTTATGGCCCATCTTCACAGCCAAGCACCTGCAAAACAATCAGACCTTTCACACTGCCCAGGACGCCCACCCCTTGGCATAGCTCCTGTGAGCAATTATGCTCAGAGTCTCAGCCTCTTTCTTCCCCTAGGCCTGCTTCTGTTATTCTAACCTGGTTGGTGCCCAACCCCCAAATGTCCCATGCTCAAGACAAAGCTGGGGACATTGGAATGAAACTCTGCTTAAAGGGGATGACAAAGACTAAGATAAGGCCTGAGAAAATGAAGGGGGGATGGAAGGACTAAAATTTGGTCAGAGTTCATTCATTTAACTAGTGTTTACCAAGGGCCTCTCTGTGCCAGGTACTGGGTGCAAGGCCCTGGGTAGGGAGGAGGAATGTGATTGTTGACTACAGTGATCATCCAGGTTCTGGAACAAACTGGAAAGTAGGGGAATTCTTAATTCTTACCTACTTCCCCTTTCAATTTCCTTGTTCAACTTTCTCACTCTCCAGCAGCCACAGTGCCTGGGCTTTCTCCCTCTCTCTCAAGACATCTTGCTATTAAACAAACCTCTCTGCTCCTCTCCTTCTCACCTACATTTGGCTGTCAATAGGAAGGTGTTACCAGGCTGTGTGGTATCTGCACTTTATTAGGGAATTTCTGAAGACCAAAAAAATCAAGGCCCAAGGGGGTACATCCCTGATGGAGCAATTTTCAGCACCTTGAAAAGGGGTGGAAGAGATGAGTTGAGGGCAAAAAGGTCTGTCTGGTGACTCTCAGGTCACATCAGCCGGACAGTGGCCCCTTGCCTTCTGTGGGGACAGCCTCATTTTGAATGCTGCCCAACTTCACCCTCTCTGATCATGAAGATGTGGCTGGTGACTAAATGGTTGACTAAATGGGCTCCTCCTTCAGAAGGTAGGAACCACGTAAGATCAAAGAGGAGCAACTCAGAGAAGTCTTGACCTAAGGGCCTGTGAGCAGGTGGCCTCTAATCTGCCAGGTTGGCCCATCTTACTCCCTGTGTATAGGGATATACACCTCAGTTATCCTGGAGCCTTAGGTAACTTCTTGTCTAAGCTTTCTGGCCCTTCTTGTGAGTTCTACAGAGAATAAGGGAAAGGCCCGTGCTCATGGTTGGCCCGACAATAAAAGGGGCAGTGTCCCAACTCTTCCTGGAGCTGGGATATAGCAGTCAGTTTAGGAAGGGAGCCCAGTGAAAACTGGCCCCTGGAGACTAGAGTCAGAGCCTTAAGGCCTCTTTTGTAGAGGAAGGCCTGGGCTTTATTTTTATTGAGGAAGGTAAAAATTTTTTCACAACTCTTAAGCCTAAGCTCATCCAACTGTTATAAAAACAAAAGACAAAATAAAAGCCCTCTTAGGTGTTACCACTAAATCAGTGCTTGTTTTCCTGTGATTCCCAGCCAGCATCTCCAGCTGTAAGGAAAGAAGAGCCTGAAAGGGCACGGAAGGTGAAGGCTCTACATGCCTGGGGGAACTTCCCCAAACTCCCAGGCTTGTGGTTTGGGAGATCCCAGTGTAGGCCGAGCTCTGTCAGGCCCACTCTCAAACAATCAGGCATCTTCAGGAATGACTGGTCTAGTGCCTGGAGGGAGCAGCAGAGTCAGGTCCTTACCCAGTGTTTGGACAGGAAGGGGATATTTTGTTTATCTGACCAAGAATCACAGGGAATAGGCTGAAGAGCCAAGGAAACAGAGCTGTGTTATGGGAACAGTGAAGGCAGACATGCCACTGTCTCCCTGAAACCCAGCCTCTGTGAAGGACAAGCTAGATGGGAGTATTAGTTGCTACCACTGGACAGCTTGCAACCAAGTTGAGAAGACAAGGATAGAAGAGCCCAGGGCCCTGTATAAAAAAAAAAAAAAAGTGGTAATTGTGTGAAAGCTCGGTGCAAGGGGGCCAGTGAGGCTGGAGTAGCCAGAAGAACTTAATGGAGATGAGTTGCTTTGGGGAAGGGAGGATCAGGTGGGTTGGGGGAAGTTTTGTTGGACCTGGAAAGAAGAGAAATATTTTAATAGGTGGAAGGAGCAGAGAGACCAGACTTTGAAAACTTGAAATCTTATTAAGGAATTAGATTTTTAACTTTCGGGCAGCAAGACACCCCTGACAGTTTTGACAGGGGTGTGGGGAGAAGACAGTGATGTGATGAAGGTGGAAGTTAAATTAATTTGGCAGCTGTACCAAGGATAGTGTCGGGGGAAGACGGAGGCGGGGAGACAGTGGGGAGGATATCACAGAGGTGGTTTGACACAGTGGCTATAACAATGGGCTCAGACATACCTACTATTGTGAGGATGGCACAGGACCCAGCAACGTTTCATTCTGTTACACATGGGGGTGCTATGGGTTGGAGTCAACTCAATGGCACCTAACATACAACATATGCAGTAAGAATAGAAAGGTGGGACCAGAAGAGAAATAGTTTGGTGAGAGAATTTTTTAGGCTTTGGGGATGGGTCTGATATGGGGGCCCAGGAGAGAAAGAGTCAAAGTTGATGGTGACAGAATAAGAACTTCCTGAAGTTCCCAACACAGAGCTGCTGTGTGGTGTGGTGAGAGACCAGCTGTGAGAAAAGGCCTGTCATCACTCCAGATCTGTCTTAGGAACAGAGTCCAGGCTCACGTTAATTAAGGGTTTGCTTCTTCTCTTTCTCCTCCAACACACCCCTAATCCTCCTAGGTTTGCTCATCATCCATATGGTCAACCACACCAGAAACATGGGAGATATTGTAGGCTCCTCCATGCCACCCCACCCGCACATCCCATCCACATCCACATTCAAGCCGTACTCTCTTCCCAACCCCATTTACACCATCTAATGTTCTAGCTGATTCCCAGCTTGACTCCCTCTAATCTGTCTCTCATGTTGCTGTCACAGAGATTTTTCTAAGATGCAAATCGTCATGCCATTCTAAGGCTTAAACCCTATGTGGATTCTCGATCAACCATTATCTGCCATGCCTTTGTACCCATTTCTCCCCGTACCAGGAGTGTTCTTGCATCCCCTCTTTACCTGAAAATATCTAATTGTTCTTTTCAGATACTGGCAGTATTTTGAGGTAAAAGGATAAAGCAGGAAGTCTAAACTCCAGACTCACAGATCACGCTCCCTATATTACTTGGTGTCTCACTGGCACATAAAATGTAACATATCCAAAACTAAATCCTAATTCCCTCACTCCTGTACCCCATCCCAAACTTGCCCTTTTTCTCAAGAAATGGTACCACTACCACCCAATTACTCAAGCAAGAAACTTAGTTAACCATCTCTCGTTCCTCCCTTTTTCTCTTCATGCCCCTACATCCAACCCATTTTTCCCATCTCCAAAATGCCCACTGCACATTTGCCCACTTCTCTTCATCTCCACTGACCCATGGGCATCTGAACCACTATCATCTCTACCCTGGATCCTGCAGAAGTTTCCTAACTGCCCCCTGCTCCCACTCTCACCCCACTCTCACCTACACATGCTGGCCAAAGATCTCTTTATTCCATGACAGTTTTTATTTTAATCCTCTTTTGAGAAGATAATTGATTTACATGGATTAAAATTGAAATGGTGATAAGGGTCTAGTGTTCAGATTATATAAAGAACACTTACAACTCAAAAACAAAGAGACAAACAATGCAATGAAAAAATGGGCAAAGGACTTGAATAGGCATTTCTCCAAAGAAAATATACAAATGGCCAATGAGCACATGAAAAGATGCTCAACATCATTAGTTATTACCCAGTGCCATGGAGTTGATTCTGGTTCATAGCTACCCCATGGGACAGAGTAGAACTGCCCTATAGGCTTTCCAAGAATGTAATCTTTATGGAAGCAGGCTGCCACATCTTTCTCCCATGCCGCAGCTTGTGTATTCAAACCGCCGACCTTTTGGTTAACTGCCATGTGCTTAACCATTGCACCACCAGGACTGCTTTCACTAGTCTTTGCCCCACCCCCACCCCATTGCTGTTGAGTCGATTCTGACTCATAGCGACCCTATAGGACAGAGTAGAACTGCCCCATAGTGTTTCCAAGGAGCGCCTGGTGGATTCAATCTGCTGACCTTTTGGTTAACAGCCGCACTCTTAACCACTACACCACCAGGGTTTCTGCATTAGTCATTAGGGAAATGCAAATCAAAACCACGATAAGATACCACTTTATACCCACTACAGTGGCTATAATAAAAATTAAAAAAAAAAGGAAAATAACAAATGTTGGTGAGGATGTGGAGAAATGAGAACCCTTGTGCATTGCTGGTGGGAATATAAAATAGTTCAATTCCTCAAAAAGTTAACCACAGAATTATCATATGACACAGCAGTTCTACTCCTAGGTGTATACGCCCAAAAGAACTGCAAACTGGTACTCAAACAAACACCTGTACATGCATGTTTGTAGTAGCACTCTTTACAACAGCCAAAAGGCACAAACAACTCCAATGTCCATCAGCAGATGAACTCATAAACCAGACCAGCCTTACGATGGAATATTACTCAGTCAAAAAAGGAATGAAGTATTGATATGAGCTATAACTCAGGTGAACCTCGAAAACATTAGGCTAAGTGAGAGCAGACAGACACGAAAGGTCACATATTGTTTTATTCCATATATGTGATGTGTCCATAATAGCTAAATCCATAGAGACAGAAAGGAGATTGGAGGCTGCCAGAAGCTGGGGGGTGAGGTGGGGTAGCGGAGAGTAACCGCTTAGTGGGTCCAGAGTTTCCCTTTGGGGCGACCAGAATAGAACTAGATAGAGTGGTAATGGCATGGCACTGTGAATGCACTAAACGCCACTGAATTAAATTTTTGAAAAATGACTGAGATAATCTTTGAATTTTAAACCTTAAACCAAAACTGTCCCCTGAAGTCTTCTTTAAATGAAAAAACAGTTTATCTTAATATTTGAAGTACATCTGCCTTTAGAATTGTGCTCTATTAAAGAATTGTCTGTGTGAGATCAAATTGACCACAGTAACTGGAGAGGTTAAATAGAAGCTTAGGGGGTAGTGAGTTTAAGTCACTGAGGGGGGAACAATTTGGAGAAGGATGGCAAGAATGTTTGCACAGCTTGAAGAATATAATCAATGTCACTGAGTTGTCAGTGTGGAACTTGTTGAAATGATACATGACTGTGTATATTTTTGCTAAAAGAAAAAATTCAAATGGTGCAAAAGAGTCTATGTGGTGGAAGTCTGCCTCCCACTCACGTCCTCTCCCCAGGGATAACCAGTGTCGCACCGTTTCTTTATATCCTTCCTGAGATATTCTATGCATATAAATCTGTGGCAGCCATGGAGGTATTCAGCTCAGACCTGCTGTCAAGAGACAGCACCTGCTGTGAAGGGTGTCATCAGCTGACAGTCTCCAGTTGCTGCACTTTGGGATCCACCGCAGTGGTCACACCAAGGCCACACTCCTCCCAGGCTGCTCCCAGGCTGTGACTGAGCACAGCAAGGGTACCAGAGCCAGGCCAATCCTGCCTGGCATGGGACTCTTTTAATGGGTCACCTTTGCTCTGGGCTGAGATTTTCGCAGAACTGAACTACAGTCTGAGGTCCTTCCTACCCAACCTTCCTTCCCTCTCCCTCTCCTTTCACAGGCGTCAGACTGGCATTGGGATCTGAAGGCTCTCCCTGCCTTACTCTTGCCCCCTCTTTTATCCTCCACAGTCATTTCCGCCAATAAATCTTTTGCACTCCTGATCCATCTTGGTTTTTGCTTACTGGAGGAACCAAACTGACACACAAGCAAACACACACACACACTCTCCCTTTCCTTGCACAAACAATATACCAGCACGTGGTTCTGTACCTTGTTTTTTTACATTGACTAGGACATCGTGTTTGGTGGAGCAGAGCGTCAGTAAAAAAGAGGAAGACCCTCAACGAGATGAACTGACACAGTGGCTGCAACAATGGGCTCAAGCATAGCAGCAATCAAGAGGATGGCGCAGGACTGGGGAGTGTTTCATTCTGTTGTGCAGTGCAGAGTGTCGCTCTGAGTTGGGACCAACTGACGGCACCTAACAACAACAACATATGTATCTTCACACCAAGAGGCAGTTGTTCAAACAGAACAAGGGGATACTGTGCAGTTTAAGATCAGAAAAGGTGTGCATCGGGGTTGTATTTTTTCACCACATTTATTCAATCTGTATGCTGAGCAAATAATCCAAGACGCTGGACTGTATGAAGAAGAACACAGTATCAGGATTGGAGGAAGACTCATTAACAATCTGCAATATGCAGATGATACAACCTTGCTTGCTGAAAGCCAAGAAGACTTGAAGCATTTACTGATGAAGATCAAAGACTACGGCATTCATTATGAATGACATCTCAACATAAAGAAAACAAAAATCCTCACAACTGGACCAATAAACAACATCATGATAAATGAAGAAAAGATTCCAGTTATCAAGGAGTTCATTTTACTTGGATCTAAAATCAATGCCCATGGAAGCAACAGTCAAGAAATCCAACAATGCATTGCATTGGGCAAGTCTACTGCAAAAGACCTCTTTCAAGCGTTAAAAAGCAAAGATGTCACTTTGAGGACTAAGGGATGCCTGACCCAAGCCACAGTATTTTCAGTCACCTCATCTGCATGTGAAAGGTGGACAATGAGCAAGGAAGACCAAAGAATTGATGACTCTGAATTATGGTTTCGGTGAAGAATATTGAATATGCCATGGACTACCAGAAGAAAGAAACAATCTGTCTTGTAAGAAGTACATCCAGAATACTCCTTAGAAGCGAGGGTGGTGAGACTCCATCTCACATACTTTGGATATGTTATCAGGAGGGACCAGTCCCTGGAGAAGGACATCATGCTTGGTAAAGTAGAGGGTCAGCAAAAAAGGAAGACCCTCAACGAGATGGATTGACACAGTGGCTGCAACAATGGGCTCGAACACAGCAACGGTTGTGAGGATGGTACAGGACTGGGCAGTGTTTCATTCTGTTGTACATAGGGTCACTATGACTCGGAACCAACACGATAACAGCTAACAACATCTTCACACTGACCCATGCCAATACATAAGCAACTCCCTCTATCCCTACAGCTCATGGCAGTACATTGCGAAGCTCACAAAAGTTTGCTTATCCAGTTCCTTATTTGTTGATTTTGATTGGTTTAGTCCCTTATTGATATTTAGGTCTTTTTCAGTCTTTTGCAATTATACACAATGGTACAGTGAATAACCTGTGTATATTAATTTTGAAACATATATGTGTAGGATAAGTTCATAGAAGTTGCTGGGTTAAAAGGTATGTGTACTTTTTTTTTGTTCTGATAAATATTGCCAAATTGCTCCCTTGAAGGTTTATATTAATTTATAAGTCCACCAGCAATACGTGAATCTGTTTCCCATACATCAGCCAACACTGTTTTCAAACTTGAATCTTGGTTTGGGTGCGGAGAATGATTTTTTAAAAAACCAGAAATCAAACCATGTCACTCCCTTGCTTAAAGCTTCTCAGTGGCTTTTCATAGTACCTGCATAAAATCTTATTTCCCTATCCTGGCCTGCAAAGTCCTGCATTATCTGACCCTCACATTGCTCTCCTACCTCACCTCCTCCTCCACAGCACATTTGCTTCTTTTCAGTTCCTTAAACACACCAAGCTCTTTATCAACTCAGGGCCTTTGCATAAGCTGTTCATATTTTTAGATAGTAGGCATATACTGCTCTTTCTCAATTCACTTGTTTTAAATATTTTCCACTATGGTAAGGGAATATTTTAGCTCACTTACCCCTCCCCTTCCTTCCAACAAAGTTTTTTTTATCAAGTTTGGTTATATCCACACAGTGTTTTCATTATTATCATTATGTAAAATACATTCTTTGCTGCAGAGCCAAGTAGTGAACTGAGAGTGTTAACTCGAGGAAGAAGAAAGAGAGTTAATAATCTCTCCATATTTATATTTGCTTTGCTTTGTTTTCTCTAAACATCTAAATCTTTCCATATTTCCAACTACCTGTAAATTGATTCTTTATACAATTTCTCACATCTCAAACCTATAGGTAAACAGTTCCATTGCTTTCTTGGAGAAATTCCTACTTGGGTCTTCCAGTGCTCTGCTCTAATCTGGACTGGTTGGTTTCTAAGCCTACCCTATAGCTCTCATCCTGGGACTTCCCTCCACCAACATTCTGGAAATTCCCTTTGCCTCTCTCCTTAGTTGGATCCCCTGTTGGATCACAGGCTTTCCTCTTTCTTGGTTACCCCTTATCATGGTGGTACATCCTCTAGTAGCTTCCTTAGGAAGGTGTAAGAGAGTACTTTTGTGTGTGTGTGTTTTGTATGTCTGAAAATGTCTTTATTTTACCCTTGTACTTGATCAATAGCATAGCTGGGAATAAAATCTTAGGCTAAAAATAATTTTCCCTTGGGTCATTGAAGGCATTTTCCCAATGTCTACTAGCTTCCAAAGTTGCTATTGAAAGGTTCAATGCCATTCTGATTCTTAATCCTTTATATTAAACTTTTCATTCCACTCTTTGAAAGGTCATAAGATCTCTTTACCCCTACAATTCTAAAATATCACAAGGATGTAGCTTTCAACTGTTATGTTGGACATTTGGAGGATCTTTTTTAATCAAGACTTGTATTTGTTAAGTCTAGGACACCTTCTTGTATTATTTCTTTGATAATTTCCTTACCATCATTTTCTCTGTTCTCTCTTTCTAGAACTATTTATTGGATGTTGAACCTCCTGAATTGTTCCTCTAATTCTCTTATGTTTTTGTTTGTTTGTTTGTTTGTTTTACTTTCAGGGAAATTTCCTCAACTTTATCTTCCAGCAGTACTACAGAATCTTTGAAATTTTAGCTATCCTATTTTTAATTTCCAAGAACTCTTTCTTGCTCTGCTTGTTCCTTTTTCATCACATCCTATGGATACAGTGTGTTCTCTGATGCCTCTAAAGATATCAATTATAATTTACCTTCAGTTTTTCCTGCTAGTTCATGTTTCTGTTTCCTTCATATATCTTTTGTTTTGATTATTTTATTCTTTGTCTTTCATGTTGGACACATTCCTTAATGATGATCTTTGGCTACCACTCATACTTAAGAAGGAAGCCCACCATAGACACATCCAAACTCCCTGAGGGACCATATTGCTGGGGCGAGGGCCATGGGGACCGTGGTCTTGTGGAACATCTAGTTCAATTGGCATAACACAGTTTATAAAGAAAATGTTCTACATTCTACTTTGGTGAGCAGCATCTGGGGTCTTAAAAGCCTGTGAGCAGACTTCTAGGATACTCCACTGGTCTCACCCCTTCAGGAGCAAGGAGGAATGAAGAAAGCTAAAGATACAAGAGAAAGATTAGTCCAAAGGACTAATGGACCGCATCTACCACGGCCTCCCCCAGACTGAGTCCAGTACAATGAGATGGTGCCTGGCTACCACCACTGACTGCTCTGACAGAGGTCACAATAGAGGGTCCTGGACAGAGCTGGAGAAAATGCAGAACAAAATTCTAACTCAAAAAGAAAGACCAGACTTGCTGGCCTGACAGAGACTGGAAAACTCTGAGAGTATGGCCTCCAGATACCCTTTCAGCTCAGTAATGAGGTCACTCCTGAGGTTCACCCTTCAGCCAAAGATTGAACAGGCCCATGGAACAAAACAAGACTAAAGGGGCACACCAGCCCTGGGGTAGGGACTGAAAGGCAGGAGGGAATAGGAAAACTGGTAATAGGGAACTCAGGGTTGAGAAGGGAGTGTTGACATGTCGTGGGATTGTTAACCAATGTCATAAAACAATGTGTGTACTAACTGATGAGAAACTAGTTTGTCCTGTAAACCTTCATCTAATGTACAATTAAAAAAAAAATAGAATGAAACCCAAAGGGATGATTGGAAGTTCTATATACATGGGTGGGATTCATTCTAGGGTAATAAGGTAGACAATCGGCTTTTTCACTGGGGGCCTCCAAATGTCAATGCATGTAGGCCTTTTTTCTGGGGTGAGTCAGTTTCTGCAGAAAAAGAATCCTTAAATCTCCAGTCGAGTGTATAGGTCTGGTCCCTGTTCTGAGCTAGGTGGAAGAAAAGGCAAGAGAGAAGGGCTTAATCAGTACACAAACTTTTACCCCACCGCAGCCTCCCTCTGTACCTGATATCACCAGCACAAAGTCCCTCTGGTTTGGTTTCTCTAGACAATAAATTTATCTCCTGCAGGTGTGGTAGAGGGGCAGACCACCTGCTTTCCAGGGGGCCAGGTGTTGGGATGTACAAATCTGTCTGCCTCTTGTCAAAATTTCCAAATAATCCCTTTGTTTTCAGGTCCTTTCCACAGCACCTAGAGCTCCTAGTTCCTGAAGCTTGCCAAGGGTCTATGAGCCATAGCTACTTGCTTCTCTTTGATGTATGCCACTCCCTCCCCCAGACACTCAGTTTGGATTTTCCTCCTCTCTGCTAATTCCTTTACCATTCCCCCCAACTTCATATACTGTGGTTCAGGGTCACATATGTTTCCCAGTGTGTAGGAGACTTTTGAGAAGGGGGATGGAAATTGTTCTACCCTGCCATCTTGAAACTTGCAGCCCCCATAGCCTTTAAGTTAGTGTTGGGAAAAAGTACCTTTTGTGCCACCCTCAAATCAGCAAACACTTGAGCACCTTCAAGAAATCAGAACTCCATAATGACAACAGCAATAACAACAACCTTTCTTTAGCACCTATTATGTGCCAAGCACCTTGTGCATAAATTACTGTATCTTTAATCCTCACCACAACCTACAAGGTAGGTATTATTATCCCCCCCTTGCTGAGGCCCAGCAAGGTTAAATAATTTGTCCCAGCTCATCCTTTTGACAAGTAGCAGAGACACTTGTGAGAAGCAACTTGTCTGGCTCCAATTTGCTTCTCACTACCAGAGCCTTACAAGTCTACCTCAAGTCACCCAGTAGGTATAAAAAAAAAAAATACCTTAATCAAATCTTCGTTAATCAAGTCATGTTCAACACACCTTTATGCATCAGTGCTTAAAAAGCAAAGCCATGGTGTATCCCTTCATGGCGCAAGTAAGCCCCCTGAGCACCTATGTCGTTCTGTTTGGCTGTTCACACCTTGTGTTGGCTTAACCTGAGCCCTCCAGGTAAGGGGCTAGGCCTGGAATCAGCAGCATGTAGCCATGAGTTGATTTTGAAAGAACTCGGTTCAATAGAAAGTCTAAAAAGACCAGCCGCCCTCCTCCTGCTCTGACTCCTGCTGATTGTGGAACTGCAAGCAAGAGCAAGTGTAGCCATGGTGATGGTGGCAGTTAGCTGACAGCTGAGAGGGAGAGGGAGAGTGGGGGAGAGAGAAAAGGGAAAGAGAAACTGGGTGGAGGCATCCTGCAGGGGATGGGACCAATGCAATTCATCTGAACAAACTCCTGGGGGTGGGGGCGTGGGGGCCCAGGGGAGGAACTGTTCCATCCCCAAGACCCGGGGGCTCCCTGCCTTGCCTCCTCCCTGCAGCCACCCACCTGCATTTCCAGCCTCCTCAGCACTCACGTTCTCACCTCTTCCCCTGACTCACCACGCAGGTGGGTGACTCACAGCACCTGTGGTGTAACTGGGACAGAGGAGGCACAGAGAGGCCGCCTGCTGGATGCTGAACCTCTTTCAGGCCCCCAGAGGGAGCGGCCGAATCCAGAACTGAGGAAGCAGCTGACTTTCACTTGGGTTGTGAAGGTGGACACTAAGGGTGACTAGTGCCTTCTGTCCCCACGCTGCCTCCAGCTCTACCATTTCTTCGTCCACTTCTCAACTGATGTCTGAACCTGGGGCTGTCCATATTCACCGACATTGCTTGATAGGGAGGGCAGTGAGGTGCCAAGGCCCACTGTCTTCATTGCACTGGGTCCCTGGTATGTGTCCAGTGTTCCTTCCCATTGATCCTAGGATAAAGCAAGACAATATTGCTTGACACAGCCCTGCACTCTGCCCCAGTCTTCTTGTCCAATCCTGTTTCCTACTTCAGTTGCCTTCACTCTCTGCTCTGGGCCACCCTGGCGGCCTTCCTTTCAGTGTCTTGCAGTTTCCCTGAGGTTTTTCTCACAATGCCATTGTGCCTGCAGTTCCCTCTGCCAAGGATGTCCTCACTCCCATCCCTACATTTGCCCCTTCAGGTGTCAGCTGGAACTTCACTCAGGAAAGCCTGCCCTGGCCTCCTGGACCATTAACTTCACCCCCACAGGACCCCATAAACCTCTTCTTTGTAGTGTTTCTCATAACAGGACTAGAAGGGCCAGTAGGTCAGAGGCTGTGCCTTTTTCTCTGTTCCCCTTGTATTCCCTGCACCTTGCACAATGCCTGGTAGGTGGTCATCACTCAATATGTGTGTCTGTCTGTCCGTCTGTATGTATATATGAAAGAATGAATGCACAAACACATCAATTTGCACTGCCTCAATGGCTTCGGAAAGTCTGAATTTCCTTAAAAATCTAAAATTCTATTCAGCTTTTTCCCCTCTTTTGATTGGGATTCTTCTATAGAATCTTTGACCAAAACATTCTGTAATGATAGCCAGGCACCATCCTGTTCTTCTGGTCTCCTGGCAAAGGAGGCAGTTATTCATGGAGGCATCCAGACACACAATTTCCTTCTTGGATTCCTGACTCTCCCTCTTCCTCTCTTGCTTCAGGTGAATGGAGACCGATTGTTGTACCTTGGATGGCCTGTGCCCTGCCTCTGCCCCAGCTGGGAGGCAGAAACCAGTGTGACATTCTGCTGTTCCCCAACCTGACCAGACACCATCTGCCTGATTTTCTCAGGGTGGTGTACCTGAAAGGCCACCTAGAGGGAAGGGCTTGTGAGAAGGACAAGGAACACCTTCTCGGGTCCAAACCCCCTCCCCCCACCCCCAGGCATGGTGGCTGAGCTTCCAGCTGGGGGAGATGACAGGAGAGTGGAGGTTAAGGAAGGCCTTCTCTGGAGGAGCTGGAAAAGCCCAGTTGCTGCTCACACCTGCAATCCCAACCCAGCTCCTGGCAAGGGGATCTAGGGATGAATCACCACGATAAACCCAGCCAGGAGGGATTTTGATAAGGTAGGAGGAACAGTGCTTACACCAGGCAGGTCCACTGTTGTGGAGGTCAAAGAACAGATCTGATCATCCTTCGGAATAATAGAGGGAACCCTCTTAGAAACTAGGGTAGGCAGAGTAACTGGCTACCTCCAACTGATATTTTCTGTAACTTATTTTACAAAGGTGTGTCTGAGTCAGTTCTACTACGGAAAGGTGTTCAAATGCACAATGCAAATCAAACTCATTCTCTAGCTGTATGACGAAAAAATAATTTTACTTCTGTGCTTGATAAACCTGCCTTGAAACCAAGTTAGCTGATCTGTCGATGTCCCTTTTACTCTAACAGGAGCCCTGCTGGTGCAGTGGTTAAGCTTTGGGCTGCTAACCAAAAGGTCGGCAGTTTGAATCCACCAGGTGCTCCTTGGAAACCCTATGCAGCAGCTCTACCCTGTCCTATAGGGTTGCTATGAGTTGGAAGCAACTCAATGGCAATGGGCTTGGGTTTTTGTTTTTTTTTTTTTTACTCTAATAAATGTTTGTCAAATTAATTACTGAATTAACATCTCCCGTCTTAGGACTTGGGGTCAGAAAACTGAGTTTTGAGTCTTGATTATCGTATTTTCTCACTTTCCACCTCTGTAAAATGGAACCTACTCTCAAGGTTGTTGTGTGAATGAGTCCCCAGCATGGCACCTGGTTCTTGAGAGGAGGGAGTAGGTAGGGTTATCACTGTCCCACCTCTCCCCCTAACTTCCAACGGATGTGAGGTCGGCTGTTATGTGTGTTTAGAGACCAGTACACTGTGTTCCTGAAAGAAGATTTCTGGTTTGTTAAATCTGACCTGAGAAGACAATGGCAGTGCTCCTTTACTTAGCAGGTGCTGGACCCTAGTGCTTTCAGCCTCTGACCCACAGAGCACTTCCATGTGAAACCCTATTACATATAAACCAGTGCTCTTCAAGAGGAGGCAAAGGGACTGGAAGCCCAGCCCATGAGAACAGAGGAAAGGGAACACAGGACAACAGAATCAGAAAGGAGGTACCCTGCTCATAGGTCAATTACAAAGCCCCATAAAACCACAGAGTCAACATTAGAAGGGTCCTTAGCACTAACCTACTCTAGCCTTCTAGTTTAATGTACAAAGAAATAAGTCCACAGAGGTGAGATAAACCAACCAGAATCATCCAGAAAGCAGGTGGTAGAGCTGAGACAAGAGCCCAGGTCTCCTGCCACCAGGGAGAAAAAGGATACCATTAGACCTTGGTACCCCCCTCCCAGCCCCCACTGTCAGCTCTTTCCTTACCTTAGAGCACTGATCACTCCTACCGAGGGTTAACAGAGAACTGAGGTGTAAGTCCATTTGGATGGAGCTAACCTTCTGAGCAGTGGCTTCTTTTGGGCTACACACACACATACACAGAGAGAGAGAGAGAGAGAACAGCAAAATGTAATAGTAGGTCAGTAATGAAGAATGTCTTGTCAATCACAAAAGGTTATTTCTAATGCATAAGGCTCTGGTTTTTGTTTGCATGTTTTTAATTTTAGCTAAAGATAATCGTTCAACTATAGACCTCTTAAGACTCAGCCGAAGTGTCCAAGGTCTCGATGAGATTGCCAAAAAATACTGTGATCAGAAGGAATACCAAGATCATCCAAGAATGAGGATGTAGTAGCCCACCCATCTACACCCTTTCCTCCCTGCAAAAGTCCAAGGAGGTACTGTCTTATACAACTGAAGAAGAGTGCAAATTTAAATCTCCAAGGAATGCCTATGGGGTACGGAAAGTAAGACTGGCAGAGTTTATACTTTCTTATCAGAGATTAAGGAAGAACTCACAGGGTTAGAGTTCTTGATCCCTGGGAGTGGGAGTGGGGACCCTCTGGGTTCTCCCAGCCTTACGATATAAATAAAAGGAAAAGTTGTATTTGTTGTGCTCTGAGAAATATGATGTGGTCTCCAAGGAAGCAACCTCCAGCTCAGGGCAAAAAGAAGGGTGCCATTATCCCACCTGAGGATAACACCACTAGCTTTGATATCCAAGACTGCAGGAGGTGTCAAGGGCAAGGGATGGCAAGAAGACATGGAACTAGAAGCTGGGGTCTGGAGGCCACTGCTACCAGAGGGATGAAGCTGCAAGTAGGTGGCACAGCCAAGCAGAGCAACTAAGTATGGAGAGTGAGATTCTGTTAAATTTTTTTTTAGAGCAATTCCCAAGTCTCCTTTTAGGTTCTGCTGACGCATAAGGGCTGGGCAGCCAACAGACCTTTGGAGACCTGGAGCAGGGCAGAGGGGCAGCAGTAGTGGACCAAACTGTAACCCACAGGGACTCCAAGTAAAATATATAGTATATGAGTTAAGATTACAAGCCCAGGTGTAAGGCTGCCTGGTTTGAACACCTACTCCTCCACTTATTAGATACGTCCCCTTGGGCAGGTGTTTAAACGTTAGTCATCTTAACTGAAAAAAATAGGGATAATAATACTCACCTCACATTACCGATTAAATGATATCAGATTTATGAATCATTTAGCATAGTGTCTGGCACATTACAGTAGTGCTCATGTTAGTTATCCATTGCTACATAACAAATTACCCCAAAAATTTAGTGGCCTAATGCAATGAACATTTATTATCTAAAGTTTCTGTGAATCAGGAATACATGGATACAGTATAAATGGATGGCTCTGGCTCAAGGTCTCTCATGAGATTGTAGTCAAGCTGTTGGCCAAACAGTTTCATCTGAGGGCTTGACAGTGACAGATAGGGAGGGTGCACCTCCAAACTTATTTACATGGTTGTTGGTAGACCTCAGCCCTTCACCATGTGGGTATCTTACACAGGGCTACCTCAAGACATGGCAACTGGCTTTCTTCAGGGCAAACCAAGAGAGTAAGAGAGAGTGCCCAAGATGAAGTCACAGTCTTTTTATCACCTAATATCAGAAGGGATATCCCATTACTTCTGACATATTCTATCAGTTAGAAGTGAGTTAGTAAACCCAAACCATACTCAGGAAGGTATTACATAAGGGTGTGAAGGCCAGGAGGCGGAGATCATTGGAGCCATCCTAGAGAATGCCTATTACCATGTTTAACTAATGTTAAAAACCAACAATTGCTGTCTAGTTGACTTCGACTCATGGCAACCCCATGAGTAGAACTGCGCTCCATAGGGTTTTCAGTGGCTGATTTTTTTCAGAAGTAGATCACCAGGCCTCTCTTCCAAGGCACATCTGGGTGGACTAGAACCTCCAACCTCTCGATTAGCAACCAAGTATGTTAGCTGTTTGCACCACCCAGGGACTCCTTAATTAATATTACCTACTATGTCCCCTTGGGCAGGTGTTCAAACCTTAGTCATCTCAACTGAAAACAACAGGGATAATAATACCCACTTCACATTGTTGATTAAATGACATCAGATATATGAATCATTTAGCATAGTGTCTGGCATATTACAGTAGTGCTCGTGTTAGTTATCTATTGCTACATAACAAATTACCGCCAAAACCTAGCAGCCTAATGCAACAAACATTTATTATCTTAAAGTTTCTGTGAATCAGGAATATATGCCCCAAATTATCCCCCATTACGGAGTCCCTAGGTGGGGCAAAGGTAAAGCGCTTGACAACTAGCTGAAAGGTTGATGGTTTGAGCCTACCCAAATGTGCCTCAAAAGACAGGCCTGATGATCTGCTTCCAAAAGGTCACAGCCTTGAAAACTTTATGGAGCAGTTCTATTCTGCGTACATGGGTTGCCATGAGTCAAAATTGACTCAACAGCAACCAGCAACAACAAATCCCCCAATAATGCCAGTACAAGCTTCCACTTTTGTGTTTTGCTCCTGCTGTTCCTTCTGCCAGGAATACCTTCTTCCAAATATTTATATTTTCAAATCCTACCCAACCTTAAATACCAAACTCAAATGTCACTTCCATGAAGCCTTTGCAAATTGCCCACTTGCAAGAAGCAGTCATTTCCTGAGTCAAGCACAACTAGATGGTGCCTGGCTACTACCACCAACTGCTCTGACAGGGATCACAATGGAGGGTCCCAGATAGAGCTGGAGAAAAATGTAGAACAAAATTCAAACTCACACGAAAAAGAGCAGACTTACCTTTCTGATAAAAACTATAGAAACCCCAAGGGTATGTCCCTGGCACCCTTTTAACTCAGTACTGAAGTCACTCCTGAGGTTCAACCTTCAGCCAAAGATCAGACAGGCCTATAAAAAAAACACTGTCACACATAGTTCAACCATGTATATGAGACTAAATGGGCATATCAGCCCAGGGGCAAGGATGAGAAGGCAAGAGGGGACAGGAAAGCTGGGCGAATGGAAATGGGGAACCCAAGGTCGAGAAGTGGACAGTGTTGACACGTTTTGGGGTTGGCAACCAATGTCATAAAACAATACGTTTATTAATTGTTTAATGAGAAACTAATTTGCTCTGTAAAACTTTCACCTACGGTACAATAAAAAAGAAAAAGGCTGGGAAGAGTTTAATGAGGGAAAGTGACAAACACAGAAGAGCTATTTTGTGTTCAACAAAGATAAATGCAACGACACTTAGATGAGTGGAAGCAAGGTGACTTCAAATACATTCCATTTCCTTTTTTCTCAAAAATAGGCTCTGGGCTCTTGGTATCCTGAGTCAACAAGGGCATTAGCTCTGTTAAACTGCTTTCCTATTTCTGCTTATTCTAGGCTTGACCCCTTAGGACTAGTTTTCTTTATTAAAGGTGATGTGGATCAAAAAGGAGGCTTCTCTGTAGGGTGGCCTTCAATACTTCCAATAACATATGTAGACACAGAGCCATCTGCCCAGCATGGTGATAAATCATTTGGGAGAGAAATCTAATTGTGGGTGGTTTGTTCTTCTATGAATTCTCTTGTGGGTTTGAAGGTTCCATCCTCCAACAAGATTCCCTCATGCCTGAAAATGGCCCTATTCCACACCAGAACGCTGTTCTCTAATGACTTTGAGTGTCCCAAAAGGATGGACTGTCATGGGGTGTTCATGGGGGCCATGGGCAGCTGAGGAGGAGATAAAGCCAGTGCAGCAAATATGACAGTTGTGGAGTCTTGGGTTCAAACGGAGCAGTTCAACCATGGACTTGAGTAGGGGAGTCTCAAGTCAACTTAGGAGGACAAGGGAAGGGAATTTCCATGTTATTCACCCGTGGTGTATCAGACACTATACTGGGCACTTTATAAACATGATTTCATTGATTCCTCAGAGAAGCCTGGTGAGGAAGGTGGTAGTTTCTTCATTCTACAGATGAGGAAACTGAGGTTCAGTGCCACCAGAACACATGATTACTTGATTCCAACACCTGTGTTCTTTCCATGATCCCCTCTTACAAATGATTGTAGAAAAACAAAGGGTTATGAGCCAAGCTAACTAAAATACCTCCAGAAACAGCTATTACAGACCAATCATGAAGTTACATTTAGTAGAAATGTGCTCGGTATGATTTTCAAGGTTGTGACCTTTTGAAAGCAGATCTCCAGGAATCTGTCCTGAGGTGCCTCTGGATGGGTTCAAACTATCAACGTTTAGGCTAATAGTCAAGCACTTAACCATTTGTGCCACTCAGGGACTCCCATCCCAAAGGAGATGACTCCTGAAAAGAAACAGAAGGCTCAAGCCAGGAGATGACCAAGACTGACCTGAGACTGCTGGGTAAGAAGATGAGCCCCAAACCAGTCCCTTTCTGTTCACCTCACCTTGGTGACATGGATTGGTTTATATTGCTGTTGAGCCTTTTTAGGGGTATGGTTTTAGAGGCATAGAGGGTCTAGAAGAGCCCATTCAGGACAATGTGGCAGCATCTGCCTTTGATCCTTTCAACAAACATTCATTTAACACAAACATTCTGCTAGGCATTGGGCTAATAGGTACAATGGGGAATCAAAGGGGAGACAGACTCAAGAAATTTAGAATCCTAAAGGGGAGGTATAATGTACACACATAAAAAAAAATAGTTTAAAAATAAGACAGCCAATGATAAATGCTATTAGAAAAATAAAACCAAATTAGCAATGACCTGCAGATGGTGAACCAAAAGTAATTATGTATCTACTGGAGGGTACCGAAGAAGGCTTCATGAAGGAGGGGATTTTGAGCTGAGCCTTTTAGAACAGATAAGATGCAGAGAAGGGCATTCTAGGTGAACCGCAGCAGGAGCAAAGACACACCTTTAAAAAAATCCGGAAAGCTCTCTTTCCCATTGCACCAACCCTTAACAGAAAACATTTTTCCCCAGTGATCAAACTGCTGGAGCCTATATTTGTGGCTCTTTCTGTGACATCTCAGCGAGGCACAGCTCTGCCTTCTCCTCTTTATCTCTTCCCCTCCCTCTGTTCTTGCCTCTTCCTGCCTCTTGTTCTGGCTCCCTCTCTGGTAGCTTTTGAACCTTCTAAAGTGAAACCCCTGACAAAAGGTTTGCTTTCAGCCTGGAGCAGACTTTCCTTGAGGTCTCTTTAATAACAGCAAACACCTGGAGACTCTCACACCTTTATTAGCAGACCTTGTTTTGCTGTTGTTCTCCTCCTCGGATACCAGAAGCTTCAAAAGAAATTACCTCATCACCCACAACGGGCAGGTCTCTATTGTAAGAACAGTCCTTTTGACAGACACTTGCATTGCCAGTTCTCCCTGATTAAGGGGAGCTTTCCAGAACAGCACTCTGACAGGCGGAGGGGAAGGAAGGGATTCAGATGGGTACTTCATTCATGAATCCAAGTCAAGAGAAGGGTGGTCTCTGCAGAGAATGTCTTCATATTTGGAAGGATTATTAAAGTCAGAACTTATTATTCTCCATGATAATCATTGGGATTTAAGGCAAGAATCCTCCTTTTGCTGGTGAGAATTGTAACCAGGCAAAGGGAAGACACCTAACGCTTCAGAAAGAAAGCCTTCTGAGCCACGTGTCAGCCCTTCTCTACATCCAAAAGCAGCCTCCCCCGCAGCCGTGTGGAATCAGGACTGACAATCAGAGGGTCCATCTGATCAGGGTGGACAGAGTCGAGCTCTAGCTTGCAGGTCCTCAAAGAGCAGAAGCATGTGGTAGGAATGCACAAAACAAGTGCTTTAGAGCGAATTGAGTGGACCTGAAATGGAACCTCTGCTTCCCTCTGTCTAGTGTGGAGAGTCTGCAGATCCCCAATTAGACAATTGCCTTGTTTACAGTTTTTAATCTTTTTGTCCTGTCCTTAATTTTAACTCATTACTTCTAGTTCTGGTGACTTCCTAGGTGGTGCAAACACTTAAGTGCTCGACTACTTGCTGAAAGGTTGGTGGTTCGAACCCATCCAGAGGTATCTCAGAAGAGATGCCTGGCAATCTGCTTCCAAAAGGTCACAGCCTTGAAAACCCTATGGGGGAGTTCCACTCTGCACACTTGGGGTAGCCATCACATGTCAGAATCAACTCGATGGCAACTAGCAACAACAACCTTTAGTTCTGAGTAAGGGCTTGCACCCTTTTTTGAGGGGGAGATAAATCTTGCCAAGACCTGGAAATAATACAAGTGGACTCCTTGTCAACAAGCATGGTCGCAGAGCCTGGACTTCTTCCACCAAGTCTGTCGCCACTCTGGAGAATTGCTCTTGCCCTTTTCTTAACTCCTCCAGACAGCTTTCAAGCAACCAACTGCCAGGGAGGAGGCAGAGTGCTGTGTGAGGGAAGAACCACTCTGACATTTACTTTGTTGAGATTGATCACTTGAGAGCTGAGGTGGAAAAATCTAAATTAGGAATCATGGCCCCTCCCAGGTATCTACTCAATTATCTTAAAAATCAATTCCAAAGTCAGGGAATCTCAGCATTGGAAGGAGACCTGGGTTCATCTTGGCCAAGCCTAACATAACACAAGAGTCCTCTAAACATCCAGCCAGCTTTTGCTCAAATACCTTCTATTGATGGAGCAGCAACTCTTTTTACAAGTAAAATTAACTGCTAGAAACTCTCCCTTAGACTAAATAAAAATTAAAACCTGCTTATTTGGTAGTTTCCAGCCATAGATATTAATGCCTAGTGTATATGTCTATAATGTATGATGAGTAAATGAACAAAGAAATGATTAAATAAATTGTCAAAGGGGAGGAAAAGAGAAAGTGAGAAAGTAATTGCAGTGATGGTAGGTAGTGGAATAGTGGGGAGAGAGGCCATAAAGAACATTTTTCTCTAAGGATTTTTTCTTTTGGTTTTGGGGGAAATATGTGGGGGAAGGCCAGATTGTCCCAGCAAATGTTTTCATCCTTAACATCTCTTAAACAACAAATCCACAAACAAAAAAAAAAAACCCCAACAATTCAATTTATAAGTAAATTGTCTTTTACAAATAATACATTTGTGAAATGAATAAAATTGCTTTTCATTATTGTAAAGGTTGCTAAAGAGAAGTATTGCTTATTTTCCCCAAGTTGTTTTTTCACGTCTCTCTCTCTGACACACCACACACACACACGCACACACGCACACATACCCCAGAGCTTACAAATCATTGCTTCCAGGCCTCCTCAGAGGGAGCTAGCTAGATGAACCAGCTAAAAATTACCTTTGCTCTATCTCGGGTATCCTCCCTCTTTGCCTCTTATCCCCAAACAGCTGCCCCCTTGCAAATTAGAAAGGCAAAGGACGCTCCCTGGCAGCCCCTCCCCACCCCACTCCCACACACCCATCGCGGCTCCAGCTCCTGGCAGAGTTGCGCAGATAGAGCGGGAGCTTCCTCCCAGGCAGCAGACAGGCAGGCAAACGCAGTGCCGAGCATCCTTCCCACTGTGTGGGAGTCCTAAGGAGAATTCCCAGGGTGCAGGCTGCAAGTGCTCCCCTGAATCTCCAGATGAGGATGTCTCAGGCTGCCTTGCATGGTTTTACTTGGTAATCTTGGGCTTGGGCTCAAATAATCTGATGGTTTCCCTGCCCTTCTCCTCCCAAGGTGCAGTTCCCAGCCATCTAACACCACAGCACTATCTGTCCATCAATGGGAGAGTGGGGCCTGGCCCTTTTGTCAGATGTCTGGGTCCTCCCCGCAGGAGCCGATCTTCCAGTACAGTCCTTTCTGGTTTTTAGGTGCCACCAAGTCTATTTTGACTCACAGAGATCCCACGTGACAGAGTAGAACTGCCCCATAGAGTTTATAGGATTTTCTAGGCTGTTTTCTTTAACCATTACAGGAGCAGATTGCCAAGTCTTTCCCCCACGAAGCCGAGGGTGGGTTTGAACTGCAAAGCTTCCTCTTAGCAGCTGAGTGCTTAACCATTGTGCCCCCAGGGCTCCTTAGTCCCTTGTGGAGGGCCCTGGGATGCAGTGAGCACATCAGCCAAGGCTGCAGAGGTGGGTACTGAAAATGCTATGAGTGGTTTTGGAAAAACGACACAGAACTAGTACTCCCTCTCCACGAAGTAAGCATCCCACTGCAGCTGCTCCAACCCTGGAGTCTCTGGGGCCGGGTGCATGGCCACCAGTGCCAGGCAAGATGGAGAGTAGAAACCTGTACACTGTTTTTAGGCAGCAAGGACAGCCACTCTTGACTCTGCCAGCCAGATGACCCGCTCAGGATTCAGTAATTCCTCTGCAAATAGACCCTTGGCTTTTTGCCTTTAATTTTACAGATAATTGTAGCTATAACTCATCACCTATCTACTAGATATTCTTTGTGCACTGGTACTTAGATACGGAATTCTCAGGGTAGAAACTACTCCAGATATGAATCAAGGTTTATGGAGCTCTTACTACTTGTCTGACCTTCTGCTAGAAGATTTACATCCATTAGATAGATAGATATAGATAGATGGATAGATAGCTGCCATTGGGTTGGTTTCAATTCATGTGACCTTATGCACCTTGGAACAAAACATTGCCTGGTCTTATATTAGCCTCATGGTTGCCAGCATGTTCTAGCCCATCGCTGTGGTTATTGTGCCCATCCATTTCACCAAGGGTCTCCCACACCCTCGTTGGCCCTCTGCTTCACCAAATATGATGTCTTCCTTCAGTTATTGATCCCTCCTGATAGCAAGTCCAAAGCAAGCAAGTTGAACAATGTTCTGTTGTGATCCATAAGGTATTCACTGGCTAATTTTTAGAAGTAGATAACCAGGCCTTTCTTCCTAGTCTGTCTTAGTCTGGAAGCTCCACTGAAACCTGTCTATGATGGGTGATGAAATATCGGTGGCATAGCTTCCAGCATCACAGCAGCACCCAAGTCACCACGGTACAACAAACTGACAGATGAGTGGTGGTTACATCCACTAATTGATCACATACACGATGTCTTTTCCAATCCTGTAAATTTGAATTGATTGTTCCTCCTGTTTCCTCTCAGAATGTCGTTAGAACAAATATTACAAGACGTTTTCCATGCTCCCCTGTTCTATAGTGAATGTTGCCCTGTCTGTCTCTCCACTCAGATACACAGAAGGTGCTCAAACAAACAAGCGTGCAGAGGAATTCCCACCTTCCACTTTCCCTTCCATTGTACCAAACATTAGCAATTTACCCCCAGGGAAGTCTGGTCCACCATTAGAATGACTCACACACATAGTTTTATCTAAGAGTCTGGTGGGACAGAGAGGAAGGTTAGACTGTGCTTCAGGTGGCCCATCAGAGCCAATATCATAATACATGGGGGCCTACGTACAAGTCTTATTGGCTGTCCTCTGCATGGCCATGGCCATGGCCTTGTAATGGAAGTCACAATCTTCTCCACTCCAGAGTCCTCCTACTCTGTGTTGTCAGGATGGCTATGAAACCTCCCTGATTTTGCTGCATGGCTTTCATTTCAAGTATTCTTTCCCACTGTTCCCATCAGCTCACTTGCACCCATTCACTTCAGAAAATAGAGTTTGGAATTATATTCTCCAAGAATTATTCTTTTGGCTGTTCATAAATCCCCCATGATTTGGGTTCCCCACAAAGTAGACCCTGAGACAAGAATTCGAGGGCAAAAATGTGTATTGGGAGGTGTGGGGAACTTCTGTAGGGGAGTGTGGAAGAGAACAAGAATGGAAAGGCAGCTAGTAAAGGGTCCATGACCCAGCCAGCTGCCAATACCGGCAAGTGGAGCTTAATCATGTTGGGGGTACTTGGACTCAGTGTTAAACACGTGGCTCACAGTTAGCACACCTAAAGAGTGAGTGCAGGTCCGGCGCCCATCAGATATTTGGGCTTGTCAAGAGGTGCTCCCAGAAAGTCACAGGCCGTGGTCGAGCCCAACACAATCTGCATCAGGGCCCTCCGGGCTCTATGACTCTTCATGGAGCTCCCTATGGGCAAGAACAAAGTCCCTTCTGCTTTTGATCACACACAGCTCATCTCGGGACACACAATAAGTGTGTGCTGATTGACTCAGCAAGTGGAATCCATGAAGCAAGTCCTGCATCCAACCTGTCTCACCCAGGAAAGGGAAAAAATGTCTTAGGGGAGCTCAAGCTCCGTCACTCTTAATTTGCTTGTGGAGTCTCCTCCACAGAAAGGAGAATGGGAGTCTGTTCCCGTAGGATGGGGAGTGTCTTTGTTTACTAGGGCTGCTGTAACAAAGCACCACAAAACTGGGTGGCCTATAAGAACAGAAATGTATTGTCTCACAGTTCTGGAGGCTAAGAGTCTGAAATCAGGATGTTGGCTATGTTTATTCCTTCTGAGCGCTCTGCGGGAGAATCTGTTGCATGCCTCTGTCCTAGCTTCTGGTGACAGCTGGCAATCCTTGGTGTTCCTTGCCTTACAGACGCATCACTCCAAGTCTCTGTCTCCATCTTCATGTGGTTGTCTGCCTTGTGTCTCTTCTCTTCTTTTATAAGGGTCCCACTCAGTTTGGATTAGGACCCACCCTATTCCGGTAGTGGATAAGTGCTATGGCTGCTAACCAAAGGGTCAGAAGTTCGAATCTACCAGGCACTCCTTGGAAACTTTATGGGGCAGTTCTACTCTGTCCTATAGGGTCACTATGAGTTGGAATGGACTCAATAGCAAAGGGTTTGGTTTTTTTGTTCTCTCCTCCAGCATGACCACATGCTTAACTGACAACATCTGCAAAGACCCTATATCCATTTCCAAATAAGGTCTTGTTCACAGTTACTGGGGCTAGGACTTCAAATATCTTTTGGATGTGGGGCGGGGGTGGGGGGGGACACAGTTCAGCTCAGAACAGGTAGTGAACCAAGGAGCCATGCCCATGGGCACACTTTTTTCTGGCCTGTTCTCATCCCTTTTGGGCAGAGGCAGCTACCACCTAGAAACATCGTGTCGTCCTGACAACAAATCTTGTTAAGTTCAACTGTGGCCATTGAAAACAAAAGTTGGTGGCACACTGAAAAAATTTTTTTATTGTGGTAAAAATATATATAGCAAAACTTTTGCCAATTCAACAATTTTTTACATGTACAAGTCAGTGGCATTGATTACATTCACTATGTTATGCCACTATCCTTTTCCAAATTACCACCCTTAACAGAAACTCAGTGTCCCCTAAGCAATGACTCCACCTTTTCACTTCCTTCCCATCCCTGGTTACCACTAATAAGCTTTGGTTGCTACATTTTCCTATTTCATATAAGTGTGATCATATATTTGTCCCTTTGTGACTGACTTATTTCACTCAGCATAATGTTTTCAAGGTCCATCCATGTTGTAGCATGTATCAGGACTTCATTTCTCTTCAGCTGAGTAATATTCTTGTATGTATATACCACATTTCATTCATCCATTCATCTGTTGATGGACAGCGGCACATTTTTAAGAAATAGACATTTCTGTACTCAAAGCAGTGTCCAAACACAGAATGCTAACCCTATGTGTGTGTTTTTTTTGTTTGGGGTTTTGTTTGTTGTTTTTCTCAGACTTCAGCGAGTCCTCCAGAAAAGTAAAGGTGGGGGAACTTCTGTGGGCTTTGACCAGGAAGGACAAAAGCAGGCCAGAGGGGCAGCCAGGTCTCCTGGCTCAAATAGCAGCCTTGGGGGATGGGTTAACTCCTCCTGGTCATTAGGGTCCTTGCAGAAGGAGCAGTGTCCAAAGCTAATAACATCTCCCCAGTGCCTGCCTGACAGCATGGTCAAAGTCCAGCTCAAATATGTACCTGAAAAATTTAAGGCAACAATGTAGATAATTTCATTCAGAACTGGAAACAAGTGACCTTGGGCTAGAACTTCTCTAGCCCAATGAAATAACTTAAAGGCACATTTTATTGCTGATATTTAATCTGCTACCAGCGTCCAAGAGAGCAAAACAATTCATGCTTTCAAACTCACTGGGGCTCCTCCCTCCAGAATCTTCCAGGGCTGAGAAATTTGGACTTAAAAACAATAGATACTTCTGCTCATTGTCCCTACGTAAAGTGCTATTTTCCAGAGCCTGTGACCCTATCTCCTGCAACTACTCCCTGTCAGCGATGGAGCACATCGAAGAGCAAGGACTGAGTAAGCCCCTGAGTTATTAAAAAATTCTGAGGGTTATTAAAGATTTCAAACAAAACGGTTGGGCACCATCTGCCTTTGACTCAGCTAGGAGAACAGGAGCTAGATGCTTTAATTTCCAGGTATTTTCAGGCTGCAAGCCCCTCTAGGTGAATAAGCTTCCCCAGGTGTCAGGTCTCAGGTATGTGAGAAACCCCTTGGAAAGGATGCCCATGATGGCTCTTGGGGACGTCCAAGCCCAGGCTCTCCAGCTCTCAAAGGGCATTCCCAAGATGTGCTTTCCTCTCATCCATCCAAATACCTGGCACTTGTGCCAAATTTATCTTCGTGATACACACTAGGTGATAAACCATCTCACTCTTGGGGACCTGTTCAGTATCTGTGGCGTTTCTCAACCTTTTTTTGGTTTTAAATTTTCAGAGGTGTTACTTGGCTTCCTCACATATGAGAATACAAAGTTTGCACCTTCCAAATTAACTTGTCGCCCTCTGTAACATTTACTGTCACTTTTTTAAGGGACGTTATTCAAAACTTTTGGACTTTTGAATCGAAGTCTCTTACTGAAATAATTATTTTTTCAGAGATTAATTTTTTTTTGTTTCTCATTGTTAACTTAAACTAATGCTATATTTTTATTATATGTTTTAACTATATATACTATATTTTTTATTATAAATTTATGTTTCTGCCTAATTTAAGTCTTTAAAAACCCAAATTAAGTGAAGATGCTTGTTAGTATCTACAATGTGTTCAGGCTGTGTACTAGAAGGGGAATCAAAGGAACTATAAACTATTATTTGGGCTTAAGGTATGTAAAATCTTCTTGAAGGAATTACACTAAATAGTGGAGAATCCAGTGCTAAATTAAGGGGGTACAGAGACCATCAGCCCAAGAACCAGTTTATAACCCTGACATCTCTAGAAAAGCAAGATTCCCACCCCAGAACTGGCCTTACATGGAGGATGAGTGATAGCTAGTAGTAGCTATGGTCACTGGAATGACCTCCAGCTAGATGAATATAAAACCTTCTAAAAAGAACCTTGTGGAAAACACTAACTAATCCTTTTACCAGACTCTACTTCGAGAGGCTCTGATCCTGTGTTTCTAGGATAAGAAAGGGGAGAGAGACCCATCTGGCCCATAGAAGATGCAGAGGCTTTACTCACATCCTGGTGTATCCTAGTCCATGACTTGAGGCTTTAGACATCTCTCACTTAGGTCAAAGGGGCCCAATGGGCCAAAGCTTACATGAGTCATGACAACGGTGCCCATCTTTTCTTCATTTCCATCTCAATACAGTATCAGTACACATCTTCTGATAGTTGGCAGCCACATTATCAGGGAGAAAGGGAAGAATACAGTTTGTCCCCAGTTCAGCTTAGGAGATCGTCCTTCTAAGAGGTCTCAGCATCTTTTGACACATGGTCTCAGCCCAGAGTCCTGGACAAATAAAGACAGATCTTGGTTGGCTTTACTTGCTCTTTTGACAGCAAGAGTTTCCCTTGGGTCTTCCGCTACTACCAGGTTCAGTTAATCAAGGGAATGCCAAATTACATAAATCCAGTTTGAGCAATCTAGAGGGAAAGAAAAAGCAAAACATTTTAAGGTTAGAGGGAGGACAGATTATCATTTTGCTTGTCGTTATTGTTAGCTGCCATTGAGTTGACCCCACACACATGGTGACCCAATGCACAATGGAACAAAATGCTGCCCGAGCCTGCACTGTTCCCGTGAGTGGCTGTGAATTGGACTATTGTGGTCCATAGCGTTTTTTTTTTTTTTAAGAATTTTTATTGAGCTTTAAGTGAATGTCTACAAATCAAGTCAGTCACGTATAAGCTTATATACACCTTACTCCATACTCTCACTTACTCTCCCCCTAATGAGTCAGCCCCTCCAGTCTCTCCTTTCATGACAATTTTGCCAGTTTCTAACCCTCTCTACCCTCCCATCTCCCCTCCAGACAGGAGATGCCAACACAGTCTCAAGTGTCCACCTGATACAAGTAGCTCACTCTTCATCAGCTTCTCTCTCCTACCCATTGTCCAGTCCCTTCCAGGTCTGATGAGTTGTCTTCGGAATGGTTCCTGTCCTGGGCCAACAGAAGGTTTGGGGACCATGACCGCTGGGATTCCTCTAGTCTCAGTCAGACCATTAAGTCTGGTCTTTTTATGAGAATTTGGGGTCTGCATCCCACTGATCTCCTGCTCCCTCAGGGGTTCTCTGTTGTGCTCCCTGTCAGGGCAGTCATCGATTGTGGCCGGGTACCAACTAGTTCTTCTGGTCTCAGGATGATGTAAGTCTCTGGTTCATGTGGCCCTTTCTGTCTCTTGGGCTCATGGTTATTGTTTGGCCTAGGTGTTCTTCATTCTCCTTTGATCCAGGTGGGTTGAGACCAATTGATGCATCTTAGGCGGCCGCTTGTTAGCATTTAAGACCCCAGATGCCACATTTCAAAGTGGGATGCAGAATGTTCTCACAATAGAATTATTTTGCCAATTGACTTAGAACTCCTGTCCATAGGGTTTTTATTGGCTGATTTTTGGAAGAAGATCACCAGGCCTTTCTTAGTAGTCCATCTTCATCTGGAAGCTCCTTTGAAACCTGTACAGCATCATAGCAACACACAAGCCTCCACTGACAGATGGGTAGTGGATGCCCGTGAGGTGCATTGGCAGAGACTGGAATGTGGGTCTCCCGCGTGGAAGGCGAGAATCCTACCACTGAACCACCAATGTTTTTATCATCTTGTTTAATAAATGATAGAATTTAGAGTATCTGATACTGGAACAAAAGAGAACATATTAACCAAAATAATTGTGATTCCATACCTCTTCTTCCAAGTCCAGAGTCCAGAGTAAGCCCCCTTATTTCCTTTTGAAGCCAGCCTCAGCTCATTGACTTATTCATTAAGTCTCGATCAATTGTCTACTCCAGGTTCTAGTTGTAGCTCTGCCTACAAGCTGAATGACTTGGGCCAAATTGCTTATCCTTTCTAGTATTGTTTTCCTCACCCTTAAAATGAAGTGGTGACCTCTAAGTTCCCTTCTAACTCTCAAAATTTCAAATTCTGTGCTGCTCAGAGATAGCCTTTTCCTTAAATAAATGTTCTTTATTTAGGGAATAATTTCTGCTATAGCTATTAACCTGTAGCATCCAAAAAAAAAAAAAAGGGCAGAGCTACAAACAGTAGGCTTGACAGAATTCTTCTCTAAGAAACTTGAGAATTTTCCAGAATGATCAAAGCAATCCCCTCACACCAGCCATTTTCAGTCACACTCTTCAGGGATGGGTAGCTCTGAAAAAGTAGGGCAATTATGGGAACCAGAGGATTTTAGGGGCAGCTGGATGGGATTTCAAAAAGCAAAGGCCCAAATGACGAACTAACTCTAGACAGCCCTGCTGTCAGCACATTGTTCTTGCAATGATTGGGGATCTGGACACCAGTTGTTCTCCAAACCTAGGCTTGTTCTGCCCTGGAGATTCTGAAGATATGGTTGAGAGGAGAAGAGTGAAGGAAGGGTGAGCTGTATCTGTGTGGAGTGACAAGCTACCTCTACACTTACCTGAGCCCCTGAATCAGGCATTGTGTGTACAACTGGTATTTGGAGCTTCTCCAGCGTGTCATGTACAGTACGGGCTTCACCCGCCCTGCCTGCTGGGCCTGTAGGGTGTGTCAGATATGTTGAAACAACTCCGGGCTCTGAAAGATGGCTTACCACCAACAGAAAACTGCACCCAGACACTGCCCCGGCCTCAAGCAACTGGGGAGTTCTGCTGTGTCAGGGACCCAGCACAGCAGTCTTTTTGTCTTCCAAGTGAGAGGTGGCAAGCAGGCTGGGCTGCTCCACAGGGGATTGCTTGGCATGGGTTGGGGAGTGCTAGGTGGCATGTACCTCTTGCCTCTATCCCTGGAGGGTGAGAAGAGAGGATGCTGGCAGGTCTGGGAGCTCTGGCTTAGTGACCTAGCATCAGGAGAGTTTTCCCAGCTTGCTCTGTGGACATTCTCTAACAGAGAAAGCAAAGGGGAATGGCCTTAGTTCAGCTGGTAGAAACAAGGACTCCTCACCTTGGGTGTGGAGATGTTGTCCCCTCCCATCCATCAGAGGACCGTGGCTCTTAGGGGATCACAAACGCACATAGGCTCACACAAACACTTCCTCTCTAGCCATCTCTCCTGCCCATAAAGGACGAGTCCCAGCCTTTTCCTGACCCTGTGTGAGAAAGTATTCTGTTTTCTGCCAGTAACAACAATGGGTGTAACCAAATGGACCAAGTGCTGAAGAAAGGGTCCTTGTGTGATGTTAAAGTTACTGCTGGGGCACAGCCAGAGGACCTTAGCCTCCACCAAGGCAGCCAGAACACAAAACCTGTTCTTGGATCCAATTCCTTATGGGGTTTCTGGGCACAGGTCCCTGGTAATGCCACACCACCTGAGGCATTGTTGAACAGAAACGAGCCTCATGCTTGTCCTTGGACTGCAGGCACCCTTGCAGGCAAAGGCAGGTTTGCTGGGACGCCCTCTGAGGAGGCTCACCGAAGAACACCTGTTCTGAGAAATGGCGCCGATGACTCACAAGTGGCACTCTTCCCTTGGAATCTCTGCTGGGCCTGCTGGGAGGGGGTGGCTCTTGGGTGAGTCATCAACCAAGAGGCTGACCATTTTCTCAGAAAAAAGCAGGAGCAATTAACTTCAATTCAGTCTTCCTCCTTTTGGCCTCTGTTCTGTGGAGATGGTGGCAAGTGCCATGGGAAGTGCTACTATGTTTTTTCACTGCTTTCAAAGCTGTTGTTGAAAGTTTCTGGGCCTGGCTAAACAAGAAGAGTTAACTTGAGAGGTTTACACAGTTTGTTTTAGCCATGTAAGTGATCAAAATGTCTAGCTAATGTGGGGACCATGGTCTCGGGGAATATCTAGTTCAATTGGCATAACATAGTTTATAAAGTTCTACATTCTACTTTGGTGAATAGTATCTGTGGTCTTAAAAGCCGGGTGAGTGGCCATATAAGATATTCCACTGGCCTCACCACTTTGGGAACAAGGGAGAATAAAAAAACTAAAGACACAGAGGAAAGATTAGTCCAAAGGACTAATGGACCACAACTACCATGGCCTCCACCAGACTGAGCCCAGTACAAGTAGACAGTGTCTGGCCACCACCACTGTCTGCTCTGACAGGGATCACAATAGAGGGTACTGGACAGAGATGGAGAAAAATGTAGAACAAAATAATAACTCACACAAAAAGGCCAGGCTTATGGCCTGACAGAGACTGGAGAAACCCTGAGAGTATGGCCCCCTGACACCCTTTGGCTCAGTAATAAAGTCACTCCTGAGGTTCACCCTTCATCCAAAGATTAGACAGGCCCACAAAATAAAATGAGACTAAATGGGCACACCAGATCAGGGACAAGGACTAAAAGGGAGGAGGAGACAGGAAATCTGGTAATAGGGAACCCAAGTTCGAAAGGGAAGAGTGTTGACATGTTGTAGGGTTGTTAACCATATATGTACTAATTGTCTGAGAAGCTATTTCTGTAAACCTTCATCTAAAGTACTAGATAAATAGATAGAGAGATGATAAATAGATAGATAGACAGATAGATCCAACCAATAATCTAAATCTGCACTGTTCAATACAGTAGTCACTAGCCACCCATGATGGTATAAATTAAAGTAATTAAAATGAAAATTTTATTTCCTCAATTGCACTAGCCACATTTCAAGTGCTCAATAGCTACAGGTGGCTGGCTAGTGGTCACAGTATTGGACAGTGCAGATGTAGAACATTGCCATCATTGCAGATATGTCTACTGGACAGAGTTGATCTAAATGCATAGGAAGTGGTACAGGTCCACTCAAAAACTCATTCATTCATTTTTCCACAAGTATTTATGGAAGATTATCTATGTATGGGTGTTTTGGGGTTACCTATGTATCAAAGGAGCCCAGATGGCACAGTAGTTAAGCACTTGGCTGCTAATTCAAAGGTCGGTGGTTGGAGCTCACCAGTCCCCCTGCGGGAGAAAGATATGTCAGTTTGGTTTTGGAGCTATGTGTCCAGAAGAAAGGCCTGGTGATCTACTTCTGAAAAATCAGCGATTGAAAATTCTATGGAGCTCAGTCTACTCTGACACACATGGGGTCACCATGAGTCAGAACTGACTCGATGGCAACTGGTGGTAGTGATGAGTAGCTATGTGTCAGGCACTGTGTTAGCCACCACGGACTAGATGAGGATGACAAAGAGGTGGGCCCTGCACTCCAGGAGCTTATAACTGGTTGGGAGCACATCTGTGCAATCAAAGATACAGACCTTTTTCATCCTGGGAATGAAAACAAGCTACACACAAATGCACAGAAACTCTTACAAAAGGTCAGTTTCAGGGAAGAACAGAGTGAGTCATCCTGGTTGTACTTAATCTTATAAATCTTTCATCCAGTGTCTGCATGAAGAAGCATGGGTGGTGAGTTAGTTTAGACCTGAGTGGCAGATGTCAAAGCCACAGAGCAAGGAGGGCAAAAGAAGGGAAGGCCAGAACCAAAGATCTCCCAGGAGAAGTGCTGACTCTGCTGCCTAACCAGGGAAGTTTTGTGAACGCAGCTGGTAGGTTTGCTGAGTTGATTTTGACTCATAGCGACCCCATGTGACAGAGTAGAACTGCCCCATAGGTTTTTCTTGGCTGTAATCTTTACGAGAACATATTGCCAGGATTTTGTCCAGTGGAGCCACTGGACGAGTTCGAACATTTTGGTTAGCAACCGAGCACTTAACTGTTTGACCCACGAGCCATTTTCCCTGGCCCAGTAAAAGGGCATCTGCACGTTAAGCTGCTGTTCACCTCCTGGAAATCTCAGACACTGTGCTTCTTCTGACCACGCTTCTGAGAAAGTGGTGAGCAACCAGCTGGTCGCTCTCCAGCACAGCTGCTCCGTGTTTGAAGGATTTTCACTGAGGGATTTTAAATGTTTTTACAAGGTGTTCAAATTAGGCAACACATTTGATAGCAGAAAGTACAGTCTGGAAAAGCGACCCCGCCAAAGTGACCAGTTCCCACAGAACTTCTCAGCAATGTCATCTTAGGGGGACAATGCCCAAGAGAAAACAAGACCAAAATCAAGGGCAGACACTGGCTTTACTGAGCAGAGGGCCCACCTGGAAATGATGACCAAATAAGGAAAGCAGCAGCACACGGGACCAAGCAGAAACCTAAGGCAGAGCCCCCAGAAGGACAAGGAGGTATTTTCAACCTCGTGGATGTGGTAATGGCTTAGAGTGGGGTGATAGTCTGCATCTGCTCTCTGAAGACACTCATGGATTTGTTTGGGGGAATAGTTTTTAACACGTGGGGATTACTGGAGATGGTTTGTGAGTCATAAAATCAGGTGCTGGGCTCCTCTGGGCAGCTAAGCTATAAAAGAGCTATTCTGAAGAAAGTCTATGGGATCAGGGAATTTTTTTTTTTTTTTTAATATAATGTTTTGAATAGGGTATGTGTTTGCACGGTTCAAAGTTAATATATGTTTATAAAGGTTCACAGTGAAAAATATCCTTTTCACCCCAACCTCTATCTGCATGGTTTCCACACCATTCTTACCCACACTTGGGCAACCACTGCTAGGTTCTTCTGTATCCATCCAAAATTTCTTTATGCTTTCACAAGAAAATGAAAACATATTCTTCTTTCTCCTCCATTATTTTACACAAAATGTGGCATGTTGTATACATTGTTCTACATGTTGAGTAATCATTTAATAACATGTCTTAGAGCTCTTTCCCTATCTGTACATAGAGTGAGCCCTCATTCTTTTTCACAATTGTATGATATTCCATTGTATTGCTAGACCATAGTCTATTTGTTGTTGTTGTTAGGTGCAGTCAAGTTCTGACTCACAGCATATACAATATGTACAACAGAAGGAAACATTGCCTGGTCCTGTTCCACCCTCACAATCGTTGCTATGTTTGAGCCCACTGTTGCAGCCACTGCATCAATTCGTCTCCTTGAGGGTCTTCCTCTTTTTGCTGACCCTCCACTTTACCAAGCATGATGTCCTTCTCCAGGGACGAATCCCTCCTGATAACACGCCCAAACTATGTGAGATGAAGTTTTGCCATCCTCACTGCCAGGAACACTCTGACTGTACTTCTTCCGAGACAGATTTGTTCATTCTTCTGGCAGTCCATGGTATATTCAATATTCTTTGCCAACACCATAATTCAAGTGCATCAATTCTTCAGTCTTTCTTATTCATCGTCCAACTTTCACATTCATGTGAGGCAATTGAAAATACCATGGCTTGGGTCAGGCGAACCTTAGTCCTCAAGGTGACATCTTTGCTTTTTAACACTTTAAAGAGGTCTTTTGCAGTGGATTAAAAAACAATCTATTTAATAGCCCTTATTGATGGGCACTTAGTTGTTTCCAGTATTTTACTATTAAAACAATGCTACAATTAATACCCTACCCATCTGTCAGTTTGTTGTACTGTGGTGGCTTGGGAGTTGTTGCTATGATGCTGGAAGCTATGCCACCAGTATTTCAAATACCAGCAGGGCCAACCACAGATGACAAGTTTCAGCAGAGCTTCCAGACCAAGATATACTAGGAAGAAAGGCCTAGCAATCTACTTCCAAAAATTAGTCATCAGTGAAAACCCTATGGATCAGAACAGTATATTATCTGGCTAGACTCAAACATGCCAACAATTGTGAGGATGGTGCAAGACCAGGCAATGTTTCATTCCGTTATACATAGGATCTCCATGAGTCAGAGTTGACTCGATGGCAGCTAACAACACAATTAATAACCCTTACTGTACATTATTTCACATGCCTAAAATATGATAAAATTCATATAGTAAAATCACAGAAGCAGAGAAGTTGACTTGCTGGGTCAAAGGGTATATGCATTTACATTTTGATTAGATATTGCCAAATTGTCCTCCATTAAAGTTGTGCTAATTTGTATTTCTCCTAACAATGTTTGAGAGTGCCAAAAGAATGTGTTCTGTAGCTTTTAGATTTTTGGCAATCTAAGGTGAAAATTATGGTGCTGGCGAAGAATATTATATATACCATGGACTGCCAGAAGAATGAACAAGTCTGTCTTGGAAGAAGTACAGCCAGAATATTCCTCAGAAGCGAGGATGGCAAGACTTTGTCTCATGTACTTTGGACATGTTATCAGGAGAGATTAGTCCCTGGAGAAAGACATCATGCTTGGTAAACTGGAGGGTCAGCAAAAAAGAGGAAGACCCTCAAGGTGATGAACTGACACAGTGGCTGCAACAGTGGACTCAAACATAGCAAGAGTTTCGAGAATAATGCAGGACAGGGCAGTGTTTTGTTCTGCCATACATAGGGCCGCTACGAGTCAGAACGGACTTGATGGCACCTGTCATGGATTGAATTGTGTCCCCCAAAAAATATGTGTATCAATTTGGTTAGGCCATGATTCCCAGTATTGTGTGATTGTTTACCATTTTGTCATCTGATGTGATTTTCCTATGTGTTATAAATTCTGTCACTATGATGTCAAAGAGATAGATTATTGGCAGTTATGTTGATGAGATCTACAAGATTAGATTGTGTCTTAAGCCAATCTCTTTTGAGATATAAAAGAGAGAAGCAAGCAGAAAGACGGGGGACCTTATATCACCAAGGAAACAGTGCCAGGAGCACAGTGTATCCTTTGGACCTGGGGTTCTTGTGAGGAGAAGCTCCCAGTTCAAGGGAAGATTGGTGACAAGGACCTTCCTCCAGAGCTGACAGAAAGCCTTCCCCTGGAGCTGACACCCTGAATTTGGACTTTTAGCCTCCTTTACTGTGAGGAAATAAATTCTCTTTGTTAAAGCCATCCACTTGTGGCATTTCTATTATAGCAGAACTAGGTGACTAAGACAGCACCTAACAACAACAACAACAAAGTAAAAATGGTATCTCAGTAGAAGATTAATTTGCATTTCTCCTATTATGAGGGAGATTGAACATCTTTTTATATGTTTAAGAGCCCTTTGTATTTCCTTTTCTGTGAACCATCTAAGCATATCTTTCGCTCATTCTTCTATGGAGTAATTGGCCTTTTAAAAATCACTTCCTGAATGGTTGTACAACTTGAAGAATGTAATCAATATCACTGATCATACATGTAGAAACTGTTGAATTGGTGTATGTTTCACTGTGTATATTCTCGACTAAATAAATAAATAAATTTTAAAAATCAATTTTTTCATCAACTTCCTTACATGTTTCAAACTCTTTATCAGGGAGACTAGCCCTTTGTCTGTGATATGAGGAACTTGAATGTAAACACTTGGCTAATCTGTAACTCTCTTGTCCAAAGATGTTTCAATGATTCCCAAAAAAAAATCTAGTTAATAATTAGATAGTAGATAAGTTTTATTTTAGGTGAAGGGAAAGACAATACACAATACAGTAGAGGTCAACACAACTGGACTAAACCAAAAGCAAAGAAGTTTTCTGAATAAACTGAGCACTTCAAAGGCCAGTGTAGCAGGGGAGGGGGTTTGAGGACCATGGTTTCAGGGGACATCTAAGTCAATTGGCATAATAAAATCTATTAAGAAAACACTCTGCATCCCACTTTGGAGAGTGGCATCTGGGGTCTTTAACGCTAGCAAGAGGCCATCTAAGATGCATCAGTTGGTCTCAACCCACCTGGAGCAAGGAAGAATGAACACCAAAGACACAAGGCTATTATGAGCCTAAGAGACAGAAAGAACCACATAAACCAGAGACTACATCAGCCTGATACCAGAAGAGCTGGATGGTGCCTGGTCACAACCGATGACTGCCCTGACAGGGAACTCAACAGAGAAACCCTGAGGGAGCAGGAGAGCAGTGGGATGCAGACCCCAAATCCTCATAAAAAGATGAGACTTAATGTTCACACTGGGACTGGAGGGGCCCTGGAGGCCATGGTCCCCAGACCTTCTGTTAATCCAGGACAGAAACCATTCCCAAAGCCAACTCTTCAGACAGGGATTGGACTGGAATGGGGATGGAAAATTATACTGGTGAAGAACGAGCTTATTGGATCAAATGGACACATGAGACTATGTTGGCATCTCCTGTCTGGAGGGGGGATGAGAGGGCAGAGGGGGCCAGAAGCTACCGAATGGACACTAGGAGAAACAGTGGAGGGAAGAACTGTGCTGTCTTATTGGAGGGAGGGCAATTAGGAGTATATGGCATGGTGTATGTAAATTTTTGTATGAGAAACTGACCTGATTTGTAAACTTTCACTTAAAGCAAAATAAAAATTAATTAAAAAAAAAAATCTAGTTAAGACAAGGCCTTCCAGCCCCTCCCTCAGGAAGTTTGCCCATCTACTCACCCCCTCAGGTCACACTGGGTTTCTGGCTGTCCCACTTTCACTGGATTTTCTTCCTTGGGGCCTTTGTATTAGCTGTTTCCTCTTCCTGGAATGAGGTTTTAACTTTGTCCTCCTAGTAAACTCCTGCTCACCCTCTCAAGGCCTGTGGTGCCATCTCATTAGAAAGAGCAGAGTGATGGAGGAGAGTGTTTGAAACTGTAAGATCCTTACTGACTCTTCCCCCAAGTCACAGTGAAGTGAGGGGAAAACCAGGCTGGGCAAATGGATGTGAAGCAGCTTGAGTGGGAGGATCTCAGTGTGAGACCTTGTGAGGCATGGAGCCGATGTGAGTCCCCATGAGGGTGTGGACTGAGCGAGGGCCTTCTTCAGGGCAAGGGATATGGGGGGTGAGCCTGGGGTAGAGAACCCTGATGGGGTGGGGGAAGTGGTGAGGCCTGGAAAGGGAAGGTCTGTGCTTTCAGAAGGCACTGGAGGACAGAGAATGAGAACTGGGAAGGACACTGAGTATGAAGTGTAGCGACTTGGAGCAGGAAATACAGCATCTTTCAGGGGGTTCTAAGGAGAGAAATCCCAACTGTAAACCTAGGAACTCTGACTTAAAAGTGCCCTGCTTTTCCAAGAGCCCACAAAGGAAAGACTGGGTGAGAGGTATCTCCGCCTTTGACAAGGAAAATGTCTCAGTTCCCTACTGGTGTCGTAACACAAATACCACAAGTGGGTGCCTTTAAAGAACAGAAATTTCTTTTTTCACATTTTTGGAAGCTAAAAGTCGAAATCAAGGTCTCAGCCAAGTTGATTCCTTCTGTGGTCTCTCTCCTAGTTTCTGGTGTCTGTTGGTAGTCCTTGGTGTTCCTTGCTTATAGACTATCCTCATATGGCATCTGTCCTCCCCTATGTGTGTTTCTGCTCTATCCTCATATGGCATCTGTCCTCCCCTATGTGTGTTTCTGCTATTCTGCTCTTTTTATAACTCCAAAGTGGATAGGTTTAGTACCTACCCTACTCTGGTATGGCCTTATTAACATAACAAAAGAAAAATCTTATTTCCAAACAGGATCACATCCACATGTACAAGGGCCAGGACTTCAATATATATTTTGGAGGGACACAATTCAATCCATAGCAGATAGTAAGTAAAGTAAAAAGTATTAAGATAGAAAGCTCTGAGAGCCAGGGATTAGAGCAGTTAAAGATGGTGAGAGATATTGAAAAATGTGGGAAGAGACTCATGCAATACTTTAATCCTAAACCGAACAAAACCAAACCAAATTCACTGCCGTCAAGTTGATTCCATCTCATAGTAATCCTATAGGACAGAGTAGAACTGCCCCATAGGGTTTCCAAGGAGCAGCTGGTGGATTCAAACTGCTGTCTTTTTGGTTAGCAGCCAAGCTCTTAACCACCGTGCCACCAGAACTCTAAACCTAAACCAGGGAGTAGAAATCACACCAAATTTTGTGCCTACCATTCATCCAAAAAGATTTCCACTCAGATTCACCACAAGGTAGGAAGAGAGTTACATGTCTTTAAAGCAGGCCTCCAGGTCATACTATGCTCCGGGCCAGATGAGGTGGGTATCACTAGGAAAACAAAGAGTCCAGATGATAAAGCTGGGGGTCAGCTTTTGCAAGAAGAGCACCCTTATCTAAACTCCCAGGTGAGTGAAACAGAAATTAGCCAGGAGGAGTTATCACAAAAACTCAGAGGTACATTCTGTTTTGGGGGGGCTATGCCAGAAACAGCTGCTCAGCATGGTCCACTCTTAGGTTCTCTCATACATTCTTATTCATGTATCCATTCAACACATGCTCATTGAGTACTTACTGTGTATTGGGCCCTGAGCTAGGGACTAGGGATGTAATGGTGAGTATACCTGGGACAACCTAAACCTGCCCCAGTCACTCCTAGTCTAACGGGAAGGACAGACACATATGCAAGCCAGTGTTGTGTGTGCTATGATGCTCATGGGGGTGCTGAGAAAGGGACCTGGCCCAGTTTTGGGATGCTGAAGAAGACTTCCCAGCGGAAGTGACTTAGGCTGACTGGGGGACTCTTGGAGAATGGCCCACCCAGGAGAAGCCCTTGAGAGCATTTGCCCCAGGAATGGGGTAGAGAACTCTCCTCCAAAGTAGAAGGTTGTAGCAAGACCAGGAACCTCAAGTTAATGTGCTGCACTTCCAAATAAAGGAGGAAACTTCAGGAAACCAAACCAAGAGATGGTCTTTCTGACCCAGACAGTCCAATTCTTGTGCAACTTATACCTCAAAAGTAATACATGTGCAAATTCTAAGCCAAGAATAGAAGCCGTGACTGATAGGATCCATTCTCATTTCTTTACTGCTGACTTTTGTATTAGCTCTTAGCTAAGGGTCAGCATTTTCTGATATCACTTTCTGCCCTTAACTCCTGCTCCTCCCCCCAACTCCTTTAAGGATTTTAAATCTTCCAAGCAGCCTCATTCATTATTTATGTGATCTGGAAACAGCGAGGCTGCTTTGATCTGCAATGAGTAAGGACCGGAGAAAATCAGAGTTTGACCCTCAGCACCTTTATCTTGGCTGCTGTTTTCCAAATTTGCCCTCCTCCCAGGAGTTCCAAGAGCCCTGCAGGGTGAAGGCACACCTCCTAATGCAGAGGCATTGTTTTCAGTGAGCTCTGGTAGAAACCTGCAGTAGGGCAGGGGAAAGAGCCCTGCCTTTGTACTTTAGCTAAGTCTTGCTTAAAGCCTGGAGATCTGTCTTCATTTTTTATTTTGACCAGAGTGTTGGTTAAGGTTATGTGTCAACTTGGGTAGGGCATGATTCTCAACAGTTTGCCAGTTATGTAATGATGTTGTTTGGCAGTCACGTAATGATATAATTTGGTAATTATGCAACGAAGTAATTTGGCAGTTATATAATGATATAGTTATCCTCCATTTTGTGATATAATGTGATCACCTCCATGAAGTGATCTGATGTGATCAGCCAATCAGTTGGGAGTTTCCTTGGGGGTGTGATCTGCATCCAATTTATATGGACTTTCTGGCAAAGCTCTCTGGCTTTTACTTGCTCTGGATCCTGCATCCAGCTCATCATCATCTAAACTCCAGTTCTTGGGACTGAAGCTAGCTGCCTGCCATATTGCCTGCCGATCTTGGAATTGATTGCTCTCCACAGCCTGTGAGCCAGCAGCCTACTGTCTTACCTGTTGATTTTGGATTCATAGGCCTCCACAGCTCATGTCAACAACCTGCCATCTGACCTGCTGATCTTGGGTTGTCAGTGCCTGTAGCTACATGAGTCAGGAGAAGCCCCCTGCCTGAAGCCTGATCCATGGACTTGGGACTTGCCAGCCTGTACAACTGTGTGAGCCATTTCCTTAAAATAAATCTCTCTCCCTCTCTCTCTATATGTGTGCATATATATATATACATATATATATGTGCAAATATATATACACTTCACTGGTTGTGCTTCTCTAGAGAACCCAGCCTAAGACAATGAGTCAGCAGAAGCAAGAAGTCAACGTACTCTCAATGGACAGCCCACACAACAGGATGGAAACATGCAACAGGAGAGTGGATTTGTGATGGAACTGCTCTTTTTTCGCATTGTGACTTAGAATTCCAGAGTTCAAGCTGCCTGTTTTGTTTCGTCAGAGGAAACAATGAAATGGAGGGATCTCTCACATAAGCCACACCTCGATCAGGAAGCTAAACAATGGAAACACCCTTGGATATGCTACCAAGACCTTCAAGTGAGAAAGGAAGAGCAAGGTGGGTGTCTGTCTTGATTTGTCTTCAGCACAGAGGTCTGCAGGAGCACCAAGCCAACTCCGTTGCCATCCTATTATCTTCTCAGCCCAGCCACAAGATGGATGCTACCACCATGGCCACACCTAGACAGACTCTTTCTAGGTCCACTAGCTGTGGGACATTAACAGCTACTGGGCCTCATAGCATAGCAGGGAGACTTTCGGCCACAGAAGGGCATGTTTCTCCAGCAGCTTGGATAAGTAATATGTAGCATCAAAGGCATAGGTCAGGGTTGGTAGATAGAGTACACCTTTATTTTACCCTCTCATTGTCGATATCCATCTCTCATGACAGACATCACTGATCAACCAAATGATATTTTTTCATTCTGGAAATATGTACCTTCCTGGGAGCCACAGTTGCTGACAAAAATACCTGGGCTGTAGGAAAGGTGAAGACAGGAGCATTGATCTTTACAGGGAAGGTTAAGTTTTATAGTTAACAAAGGTTAAGAGGGTCCCTCACAGACATTTTTATACTTGTTGTTGTTGTCAGGTGCTGTCGAATCGATTCCGACTCATAGTGACCTTATGTACCACAGAACAAAACACTGCCTGGTCCTGCGCCATCCTTACAATTGTTGCTATCCTTGAGCCCATTGTTGCAGCCACTGTGTCAACCCATCTCACTGAGGGTCTTCCTGTTTTCTGCTGACCCTGTACTTTGCCAAGCCTGATGTACTTCTCCAGGGACCGATCCCTCCTGACAACATGTCCAAAGTATGTGAGACGTAGTCTGGCCATCCTTGCTTCTAAGGAGCATTCTGATTGTATTTCTTCCAATACTTGTAGTCCAAGTGAATTGACTTCTTCTCTTGGGGAGAAAAGAGTTGGCCTGCTAGTTTGTTGGGTGAATCATGGCAGGGAAGAGCAGGGGTGAGCTGAGGAGGAGACACTTCGGTTTCGAGGAAGGATATAAACGCTGTGTTGAGCAATTCTGCAGACAGGAATGCAGGATACACGCCCTGTCCCTAGGGCTGTGGTTCCTATCTCTCCCAGGGGCTGGAAGATAAAAGTATAGGACTGCAGCCTTGAGGAAGAGCATGGACAACCAGTGGCCTAGCCTTGAAGTCGTTTTGGTGACTCCTGGTGTGCCGAAAGAAGAAGAGAAAAATCTCCACCTATCTTCCAATGCACGGGTTGCTTCATTCATTAATTTATTTATTCACTAACTCATCAACATTTCTTATGGACCTACCTTTGCCTAAGAATAGATGTGGGGGTATTGACTGAGATTCCTGTCTGTGGATTTCCTAGCTGCCCCACCACCATGTCACCTTAGAGCAGAAAGAGAAATCTCTCTTGAGATTCAAAAGCAAAGCCCCGCTTTCCATTTACTAGAGTCCAAGATTTGCACAAAAAAAATCAATGTCCTGGTGGTGATGTTTTAGGGTGGTAGATCTGTTCTACATCATGATTGTGGTGGTAACTACATAACTGTATACATTTATCAAAACATGCACAAGTATACACTACAAAGGGTGAATTTTGCTATATGTAAATTATTACCTTAAAATGGGGAAAATAAACATAACATGGAGTGAAAACAATCAGCTATAGAGGAATATGTACAATATGATGTCATTTATGTAAAACTTTTAAGATGCATATAACAATAGAATATACTGGTTTTTAATACTTAAATAAGTAATAACATAAGAAAATCCTGCAGGGGCCAGATGAACACCAGCTTCAGCATGGTCAATACCTGTGAGGAGGTGGGGCAGATGGGGGACATTTGGCTGTATCTGTAGTGATTTATTTATTTTCTTTTCAAAAAGAGATAAATATAAGCAAACATGACAAAGTATTAATAACAGGTTAATCTTGGTAGTGGGTACAAAGGTGTTAATTGTTATTTTTCTTCTCTGTGTTAAATGTTTTATAATTAAATTTTTTTTTAACATTTTTCAAAACCACAACCCCCTCCTCCTCCTCCCACCAAAACCAAAAAACAAAAAAACCAACAACCCCTTAAGGTGCTAAATGTCCCTGGTCCTAAACAACAGATTTGGAAGATTAGGTAATTAGTCAAAGCCAGTTTTTCCTGCCTTCCCACCCCTTCCTCATATAAAGACTTCCTAGTCTGAGGAGGGAAACTCTGGAAAAGCTACAGCTGCTAACCAAAAGTTCAGCAGTTTGAATCCACCTAGGCGCTACTTGGAAGCCCTGTGGGGCAGTTCTAATCTGTCCTATAGGGTTGCTATGAGTCAGAATCAACTTGACAGCAGTGTTTTTTTTTTTTTTTTTGGTAGTCTGGGGAGGAGTATCTGGATATTAAACCCACTGCCATGGAGTCGATTTTGACTCATAGAGACCCTGTAGGACAGAGTAGAACTGCCCCGTAGAGTTTCCAAGGAGCGCCTGGAGGATTTGAACTGCCAACCTTTTGGTTAGCAGCTGTAGCACTTAATCACTACGCCACCAGGTTTTCCATCTGGGTGTTACAAACACTTAATGTGCTCAGCTGCTAATCAAAAGGTTGGAGGTTCGAGCCCACCCAGAAGCACCTTGGAAGAAAGACCTGGAGATCTACTTCCAAAATATCGGCCATTGAAAACCATCTGGAGTATAGTTCTATTCTGACACACATGCGGTCGCTGTGAGTCAGAGTCAACTCAGACAGAAGCTGGTAACTGGTAGGCTGAGAGTAGAAGTAGAGAAGAGTCAAGATGAAAGCAGGGGAATTACAATGGTGGCAAGTCCTAAAGTTGGTGGTGGGGAGGGGAGGGAGTTGAGCCTCCTGCCTAGGGAAAAGGCCAGAAGTGGCAAAGCAGAGTTCCCTGAGATGGTCTGGTAGAATATCCCACATCTACAGGATGTGGGGCACCAATTGTTCCCCACAGCCTGAAAGGGGCATGGAAGGAGCTGAGCAAAGCAGGGCTTGAAAAATAGAGGTCGCCCAGAATCGGCTGTTTCTGCCAATCTCAGAACAGACACTCAAAATAGGTATTAGGGTGAGTTACAGAAAAAAAAAAAAGGAATTTGCATTTCCTGCACCCTTGAGCTTGGATCTTTAGAGCTTGGCAACTGCTAAATTAAGGATGAATAAGTCATGGCCCCTGCTCTCAAGGGCCCACAGTTTATCTGAGAAGGCAGAGAAGTAAACAAAACATTAGGATGAGATGCCCTCAGGGGAAAGGGGTACTAAATAATATGGGAGCTCCTTGTATGGAAAAAAAAATTGTGAATCCCTCTCACCTCTCTCTCCAGACTCACCTTTGGGGCATGTACTAGTTATCCATTACTGCATAACAAGTTACCCCCAAAACTTAGTGGCTTAAAACAAGAGACGTTTATTATTTATTTATTATCTCACAAAGTTTCTGGGGATCAGGAATCTGGGAGTGGTTTACCCAGGTGGTTTTTGTTCAGGGTCTCTTACGAGGCTGCCGTCATCTGAAGGCTTGACTGGGGCAGGAGGTTCCACTTCCAAGGTGGCTCACTCCATTACTTGTCAAGTGCTGGTTGTTGGCAGGAGGACTTTCTTCCTCACCACATGGACTTGTCCATGGGGCTACCAGGGAGGCCAGCCAGGTCTGTGGCAGCTGGAATAGCCAAACCAGACCTCTCACACTGGACACAGCCTGGCCTTGTCCATAACTCAAAAATAAGATGAAGGCCTAGATCCAGCCCTAACCAGGCAGCTCTCCCAGCCAGCAAACTTTGATGCCCTAGCTTGTGAGAGGCCATGAGCACCTGATCTAGGTTTCCTTATGGGTTCTTTGCTTAGTAATTGATCCCCAAGTCTGAGATAGGCCTGGGTTGCAGTGCTAATCAAGGAGGCACAGAAGCAGAGCCAGAGGGGAGCAAGGAGACAGGGAGCTACACACAGGACTGCTCCTCCATGGCCGGCTGGAGAGAAGCTTGCTGGGCGAGTCTGTGCTTCCAGTGTCAAGTGAGGGCTTTGGCATTTGGCTGTTGGTGGCAGTTTTAGCACAGTTCTTGCAGCTCCACTCTTTCCTCCTGGCAGCCACATTCTGTCTGTGGCTGTGCATCCCAGCCTCACACAGAGGTATGCAGAAGGGCTCAAATCTGGTCAGATAGGTGGTAAGTTGGGCCAGAGTAGTGTAAGGCTGAGGGATGTGAGGCCAGCCCCCTGCCTATCAATAAAGCTTGCATCTGATAATAAGAGGTTGTGCTGGACAGCTTTATTTGTCCACAAGATTTGGAGGTAGGGGCCTGCAGACACGGTTATGCTGAAGGAAGTGACGTATGAACACACTGACAGCTATATTGCTCAGTACCCGGCATCTCTCTGGGCCTGTTTGTAAAGAGGTTTGGAGTCTTCTCTTGTCTTTGGCAAATATCCAGCTTGCCCAGGCATGACTTAGCACGGAAATTGGGTTTGGCTTTAAAAGTGCTCCTTGTGACTGTAACTGCAGCCAAGACAGACCCTGTGCTGAATTACTGAACGTACGAATGTTTGCCTTGCCCAGCCAGGGACTTTCTTTTCTGTGTCTCCTTCACCTGGAAAGTAATTTTAGATATGCAGCAATGCAAGGCTCGGTGCTCCCTAGGATTAATGCTGAGCCAGGTTCCAGTCCTGCTTTAATAGCTGCCAAGGCACTCGGGATGCCAGGCCTTGCCCCAAGGCCATGGGGACTACAGAATTGAGCAAATGGGTAATTGGTGACCACCAAGCTATTGTTTTGAAGGACTCAAAGTTTAAACACTTCTAACACAAAAGTCATCAATTAACCAGCAACTCAGCTTCTTTGCCTATATTCTGTATTTTCGCTAGTGATACCACCATCCACTCAAATGCCCAGGCCCCAAGGCTTGAACTCGCCCTCGACTCATGCTTGTTCCTCTCCCCGCAACCTGTGATCAGTTTCCAAGTGTTGCCTCCTGTGCCTATAAAATAATTCTCATGTGTATTCAATCACCCCTACTCCCACAAATTCTGACTTTTGGGGGCCGTCATTGTCTCTCATCTGGTTAAGAACTTCTAACTAGTTCTTCCAGTCCATCTCTCCTTCTCCAATGGTTAACAACAGTCTAATCATATTATTGCCCAATTTGAGAATAAAGTCTAAACTCTGTAGTATGCTAGAGAGATTTCAATTTGAATATGAGTTCTACCTGTTGCAACTCTGTGACCTTGGACAAGTCACTTAACCTGTAAAATGGAAATAACGATGCTGAGGATTAAATGAGATAAAGTATATAAACGGCATAGTTCAGTTTCAGGCATCTACAAAATATCAGAAATGTTCACATACGTCATTGCTGCTATTCAAATCCTGACTTCCCCCTTCCTTTCCATCTCCATCCCCCAACACTGTGGCGTATCCTATGCAAACATACATTCCCTAAACATGTCCTACCATCTCATGTGTTTGTGCCTTTGCACATATCATTCTCCCGCTAGCACTTGTGAGGCAGGTTTGAACGGTGGACTACCTCTGACTACCCTACCTGCCTTGTTTTGGAGCCCTGGTGGCACAGTGGTTAAAACACTCAGCTGCTAACTGAAAGGTCAGAGGTTCTAACCCACCAGCCCCTTCATGGGAGAAAGATGTGGCAGTCTGCTTCTGTAAAGATTTACAACCTTGGAAACCCTGTGGGGCAGTTCTGCTCTGTCTTATAGGGTTGCTATGAGTTGGAATTGACTCAAAAACAACCCCTTTTGGGAAACCATTCAGGACATGTGGTTGTAAGGAATTGACCACCCTCCCACACATCCATGAGTGGACATTTAACCCAGAACTCTCCAAGCCAAGCTCACTAACCCCCTAACCACAGAGGTAGGTCCAGATGTGGACACTGGACCCAAATCAATAAGGAGCAATCCCAGGCTTTTTCTGAACCCATCAGAGAGGAGGCTTTGTTTCCATGGGTTGCCATGCTGATAAATGAAAACACCGGGGGCCATTTTTCGATCAGGTGTCTCTGATTGAATAGCAAGGTGCAAGGTATGATCAGGAGGCTGACTGGCTAAAGAGGAGGAGACATGAGTCACTCAGAAGGAGGTAACTGTGTCTCCTGTACCAACAGCAATACCTGCATATAGCAGACGCTCAATATATGGTTAGTGAGAGAGTGAATATTGGGTATACCACGGACTGACAAAAAAAAAAAAAGAACAAATCAGTCTTAGAAGAAATACAACCAAAATGTTCCTTAGAAACACGGATGGTGAGAGTTCATCTGGCTTACTTTGGACATGACATCCAGGAAGACCAATTGCTTAAAAAGAACATCATGTTTGATAAAGTAGAGGGCCAATGAAAATGAAGGAAACCCTCAATGAAGTGGATTGACATGAAAGCTGCAACAACAGACTCAAACATACCCACAATCATAAAGACGGTGCAACAATTCGTTGTGTTATACATAAGGTCGCCATGAGTCAGAACTGACTGGACAGCAACTAACACAACCAAGTGAGTGAAGGGCTTAAAATGTGTATTTGTATGTATAATATGCTAATATAAACACATCACATCACTAGAAAACTCATACCTTGAGATCGAAAAAATAACCTATCACAATGGATCTAGTGGGTATACAGAAATTTCAGAACAGGGAGATTCCAGGATTTTGGAGCAGGGAGTAGGGTGTGGGGGAGGATGGGGAGTGGGAGAAGGATTGCACTGGGCATATTGTCCTGGTTAGCACAGCTATTTCCCTTCAACGTTTGAAGACACAGGTAAATAATAATTAAACATATCACAGTACTAAATACTGTACCTAACTGGATCACCAATTCTTTTCCTTCAAATGGTTCATGCCATAAAAATAATAGAGTGTAGCAGGGGGACCAGTTTTCAAAGTCACAGGAGCTTGTTTTCTAGCGGCTGGTGTGCCGAGACAGAGGGTCTGATCAAGTTGCAAAAACAACAAAGGCAGTATAAATTAAATTGTCATTTTAATCAAATAGGGATCCGACATATAAAAAGATCTGTATACATTTTGCTTAACATTGTGCACTTCAGTTAATCTCCAACTGTTACGTGTATGCCACTGAACAGAATTAAACTCGAGCCACGATTCTCCATTTTGTTCTTTTCTTTGGCTAACAAAGGATACAAGAAATCAGGAGAGCTTACTCATCCAACCATGGGTAATTAATTCAGTCGACCTCTCATTTTCTTCCCATTTCTCCACCTATACCAGGAAGTAACATATGTCCTGAGCTTTAATTAAACAAATTACCCAGAGGGTATTAGGCACACTTTTCTCTCAAGCTGAGAATATAAGGGCATTGCTGGTTGTTGGAATTTGGAAATTTGCTGGTAATCTTGGTCTGTTGGAACATTGAGGGAGACGAATACTGAGGAGAAAGAAAAGGAGGAAAAAGATTGAGCAGGCATGGTTTCTGCTGTGACAGAATGGTTTGCACATTCCTCCTTCCTAAGCCGTAATAATAAACAAGCCAGGCAGGAAGGCACCAACTCCCCTCACCCTCACATTTGTTTTTTTTTTTTGCCCAGTGTCTCCCAGATCCTGCCCCTCCGAGTCCCTGGCTGTGCTCTTTTTGACAGTGCCACACCTCTCCAGACTCCCCTGAGTCTGTTAGAGTGTTTGCAGAAAGGACGCCTGAGTGGAGCTGGGCTAAATGGAAGCATCTTTTCTATTAGATGATGGAGACACATTGCAAAGCAAGCGTGCACGCACGGGCGCGCGCATGCACACACACATACATTCCCCAGCATGCAATTTCTAATCCTCTGGGAAATTCTGGCCAAAGGTACACAACTAAACTCATACCACCTCTGCTTGCATGCTGGGGCTACCACAAGAGTGATTTTCAGCAGCATGGACTTGGGGAGACAGCGGTGTTCCGTGGCAGCAGGCATTTTTGCTCAACAGATGGCATCTCTCTCTGTTCTCCCATCCCCTGTCTAAACCTCTCTGCCTCCCCTCTCTTAGACTCTCTGGCCTCCAGTGTGCTCCAGCTATCCCACATGCCCTTCCTCTTCTTAGGGAGAAGACAGCCTGTTGTTTTATAGCGGCCTTCATTTTTTTTTTTCCCAAGACAGACGACAGACATAAAAGAGAGTGGTATGTGTGTAAGAATATCAGCCAATCACAGAGCAGATGCTCAGTTAGTATTTGTTTTTTTCTTTAAGATTTTAATTGTGCTTTAGGTGAAAGTTACAGTGAAAGTTACAGAGCAAATTAGTTTCCCATCCAGTAGTTTGTCCATAACGTATTCCATGACATGGGTTTCATTTCCCACAATGTGTCAGCACTCTCCCCATTTCCAAAAGATGTTTCCTTTCCTCTTGATTTCGTACCCCTCCTACCTTCTCATCTTTGCTTTTGGGCAATGTTGCCCTTTTGATTTTGTGTAACTGGTTGTTTTAAGAAGCATGTTCCCCTTGGATGTTATTGTTTATTTTATGGGCCGGTCTATGCTTTGGCTGAAAGGTGGTCTCTGTGAATGGCTTCAGTTCCAGTTCAGAAGGGTGTCTTAGGGCCATGGTCTCGGGGGTTCCTCCAGTCTCTGTCAGACTGGTAAGTCTGGTCCTTTTTGTGAATTTGATTTTTTGTTTCTACAATTTTTCTCCTGCTCTGTCTAGGACCTTCTGTTGTGATCCCAGTCAGATCCGTCCGTAGCGATAGCTGGGCACCAACTAGTTCTTCTGGTCTTGGGGTCATGTATGCTGTGGCTCATGTGGTCCTTTAGTCCTTTGGACTAATTGCTCCCTTGAGCCTTTAGTTTTCTGAATCTTAGCTCCAGATTCAGTTAGCATTGGTTGAGAGACTTATGCACAGAAAAGCCTATCTGTATAACTCATGTAAGACTAAATAAAAGCTTAGGTATAGAAAAATCTAGACTGTTCTTTTCCCACTCTCCTATCATACTCTACTCTCCCATTGGCCTCTCTGGACCCTAGCTCCCCAGGAGATGAGCACCTAAAAATGTGGCTTCAACTTGACCATGTCCCCAAATGATTAAATAAACCACATACCCGGATGAGCGGGGGGCCACTATTATAGAAGGGAACCCCAGAAAACTGCCATTCTGAAATCTGGAAAGCTCTATCAGGTCTCATATAGCATAAACCACAGCTTCTAGGACTAAAAATTCCCCAAATTATCTGATCCTTTTAGGCCAAATTTATAGTGGAGCCGCCTATTAATACTAAAATGAGTAACTATACTATCATCTTTGAGCATCTGTTATGTGCCAGGTACGTCCATAAATTATCATATACAATTGTACAATAACTCTAGTTCTATTACGCCATTCCACAATTGAACACACTGTGGTTCAGGGAGATTAGAGGACTTGTCCAAATAACACACCAGACAATAGCAGAGCCAGGATTTGAACCCAAATCTGTCTAGTTCCCAACCAAATGCTGTGATATTGTTATTGTTAGCTGCTGTCCAATTGGCCCCTGACTCATGGTGACCCCATGCACAACAGAACAAAACCCTGTACCATCCCCATAATCAGTTAGGTATCAGACAGGGATCAGACTTTTGTGATCCATAGGATTTTCATTGGCTGATTTTTGGAAAGGAGCCCTGGTGGTGCAGTGGTTTAGCACTCAGCTACTAACCAAAAGGTTGGCAGTTCAAACCCACCAGCTGCTCTGTAGGAGAAAGATATGGCAGTCTGCTTCTGTAAAAATTTACAACCTCGGAAACCCTATGGGGCAGTTCTACTCTGCCCTATTGGGTCACTATGAGTCAGAATTGACTCGATGGCAATGAGTTTGGTTTTCGGTTTTGGATTTTTGGAATTAGATAAGCAGGCCTTTCTTCCTAGTCTGTCTTAGTCTGGAAGCTCCACTGAAACCTGTTCAGCACCACAGCAACACGCAAGCTCCAAGGAGAGCTGGTGCGTTGGCCAGGAATCAAACTCCGGTTTCTGTCACTGACCCACTTCATAGCTCACCTGAACAGAAGGAAAGTGGGGCTTCATTTGCATTTGCCATCAACAAGGAGTGCAAACTATTCAACTGCTGCATTTTAGAATTCAAGCCTGATCATTTTTCCTGCAGACTAGCTTTTCTCTTAAGAGAGTCCCATTTTGCCTGTTACAGAGACAGCTGCCCCCACACAAAACCCTGGTGACCCATTAAAACGTTCTCATGAAAACTGCCTTTGGCCAGGCCAATCGGAAGAAGGATGAGTATGCAAACTTAAGCAAGCCTCTGGTGATTTAACAAGGTGTTGGCTTCACAGCCTAGTGGGGCTGGTCCAGGTACAAATGTTATTAGGCAAAGCCACAGAAATAACAGAACGATTTAAGCTTTAATCTCCAAACTATTCTAAGGATAATGAGTACACTTTATAATAATTGCTGGAAGTGAGAGTACTCATTGAAAACAGTGGAAAAGGCCTCAGCTTCAGTTTCTTCATTTGCAAAACAGAGATTATAGTGCCAAACAAGCCCCTGAGCCCACTGAGGGCGAGAGTAAAAATGCTTCACAGTTAATGAGCTGGGAAGAGATTTAGAAGCAGGTCTGCTTTAGCAATGGGATAGCCAGCCTTGGGCTCATTATGGACATTGGCCGTGATGACCACAACAACCATGCCCCACCCTAGGCAGACTCTCCTGCACATCTTTTCCCTTAGGCCTGGAAATCCATTTCTCTTATATAATAAGCTTCAAGGCAAAAACTCATCTTCAGGCAGGAGGGACTATCCCTACCCCAGTCCTGTGGCTTCCCCAGCAGGCGCTCCCAGCTTCCTGTGAATTTGGTGAACCACCTGATGGTGGTCCCCAGGCCTCTGCTCTTGGGTGTTTTGGCTCATCATTGCCCAGTCCTCCTTAATGGGTAGCATTCACTGGTTGCTGTGGATTGTCATGCTCAGGGGAGCAGAGCCCCAACAGAGGGAGCTGGGTGCTCCTCCTGTCCACATCATCCTTTTGGCTTTGTCTGCCCAGCTCAGATGAAGGACAGCAGGCACACCATGAGGAAGTAGGCAGAGGGTGCTTAGCAAAGACCTGGAAAGACTTTAAAGTTAGGACCTCAGTCCCCTGAGACCTGCTCCCACCCCGCCCCCCGGGGGCAATGCAATGTGATGTAGAAGCAACTGACACATAAGGAGTCCAGACACAGTGATCCTGAATGCAATTACTCCGACACCATATTTTACTGGGCAGGAGGGAGGCGGTCTGCTAGTTTTGGAATCACAGAAGGTAAAAATCTGTACTGTCCAAGTTACCATAGACATGCCCTAAAATGCAGTAAGTCCTTTAAATCTCTAAAAAAAAATTTTTTTTTAATGAGCTGTATTTATACCACAGTCCTGGGTATAAAGTCCTGTACAGTACTTCTTATGTTCCTCAAAGTCGAGAACTACTGAGCTAGGCTAAAAGAAGAGGAAGAAGGCGACTTTACATGCACAGGTCTGGTCCTTCTGAATATCCCACCTTTAAGATAAAGAAGTGGTGGAAATTCGAAAACATTTCTACTTGTGTCCAAAGTTTACTACCATTCTGTGTCCATATTCAACCCCTATAATATACTTTTAATACATGTTGATGTATTTTTATTATGGTAGAAAGTAAAGGAGATGATAGAGTCTCATTTTGGGGGCGTTTTGAGAGTGGTTGGGCTCTATTAAAAAAAAAAGAAACCCGTTGCCATTGAGTAAATTCTGACCATGACTACTCTGTATTTCAGAGTAAAATTGCTCCCTAGGGCTTCCTTGGGTATAATCTTTATGGAAGCAAATCACCAGGCCTTTCTTCCATGGCATTGTTGGGTGGATTTGAACTGCCAACCTTTAGATTAGTAGTCAAGCTCAAACTGTTTTTGTCACCCAAGCACCTTAAGGATATTTTTAAAAAAAGGTGAAAATAATGATGGAAACTCTGGTGGTAGAGTGGCTATGGCTGCTAACCAAAATGTCAGCGGTTCAAATCTGCCAGGTGCTCCTTGGAAACTCTATGGGGCAGTTCTACTCTGTCCTATAGAGTTGCTATGAGTCGGAATCGACTCCATGGCAGCATTTTTTTTTTTTTAATCATGACTCTCATACTGATATAAAATGATCACATGTCAAAGATTTTTATCTAATTCATTAATTAACAAGGGAACAGTAGATATTACAACCAGTTCAAACAAGAACTCAAAGTACCACACATTTATAGTCAGGTAAGGAATGCTGAAATGAATTTACAATTGGATGCAAAACTGGAACACTGTTCAGTATCCACAGGGTGATAACCAGTTTCCTTCCACTGGATACAATTTCCATTTCTATGTACAGGGATTATTACAATTAGTTTCCTACAAGTAAACACCTGTCTCTACAGAGTGGTAAAATGGCCTAGTGAAAAATATAGGCAGATGGATAAACTAGCAAAGACACCCACTAAATTTCAAAATCTTTCACAATTTTTCCTTCAGCCCTAAAATCTGGTTGTGCTCTAAGTGCCTGGAATAAGACTTCATTGTAATGACCCAGGCCTCTCCTTCCAGCCCTTCAGGATGCTACAGTGTCCCTCCGGGTAATAGAGAAGGGCACTCCCAGTCATCTTGCAAGCTAAAGAGACCAATTCTCTCATCTCTCTGTGCTAGACTGTCAGAGGGGTTCTCTCCCAGCACTGAAGACAAAGTTTCTTACCACCAAATTGTGGCTTCCCTTATAAGAAACCCACTGCCGTCAAGTCAATTCCAACTCAGAGCGACCCTATAGAAGCCTTGGAGATAAAGTTGCCATTGAGTTAATTCTGACTCACGGCAGCCGCACGTGTGTCAGAGTAGAATCGTGCTCCATAGAGTTTTCAATGGCTGAATTTTTAGAAGCAGATCACCAGGCATTTCTTCCAAGGCACCTCAGGGTGGACTCGAACCTCCAACCTTTCAGTTAGCAACCAAGTGTGTTAACCATTTGCACCACCCAGGGACTCTATGAAAAGCCTTACAGGGTGCCTTTATTAAGGGACAAAAACAGGGCTAAAGGTGGCTGAAACAGCTCCCCTTGCCAGTAAAATCTGTCAGGCCCACTCCTCTGTTTCTTTGTACCCCTGGCTCATGACCCATTCCTGGTTATGTGGGTTTTGCTTTCAGATTCTGCCAGGTGGGCCTTCACCCTCGTGAACTTGACGTTCCTGGGCCCGGTTCCAGCCCTGCCTCACCACCTTGCTTTTCTGTGAGAGCTTGGTTAGTTGCTGCCCACAGCAGCAGTATCTGTATTCATTTGGATTGGTGGTGCTGTTCTGAGTTTGACTCAGTCTGTCTGAACCCCTCGGGCCCCCCAGCTGGACTGGTACCATTATTCTGTTCTCCCGACATTTCCCATCATTCAAATGTTTCCCCTTCATGAATTCTATTGAGCTGGTCAGTGCGATGGCTCACTGCTGGGATGTAATTGTAATCAGCAGTCTGAAACAAAGAGAATGATTTTATGAGTTCATATGGCATGGGAGTTTCTTATCCATGTTGAAAGTTCTTCTCTGAGCTAGACACTGGGGTCTGCATAGGGATGAGGGTGGGCAGGGCATAAGACTGAACACAGAGCACAGAGAAGACCCTGGTTCCCACTCTTGAGAAGGTTGTTGTCTAGATTGAGAGGGGAAGACATTCCCAGGATGATAGCCTGGGTCTTAGGAGCCAATTGGTGCTGAAGACTGCTGAAGAACACAACAGGTAAGGGGAGAAGGTAAAGGAAAATCTGACTTCAGTGCAGTCAAACAGAACTGAGGCTAGAGAAACCCAAACCAGCCTTATTGCTCCCCTTTCCAGCTCTTCTGACTACCCTCCCCTGATTCTATTTCTCTAGAGAGCCCTAAGACAGGTGTCCTGTGAGTCTTCTCTCCAGCTGACCACATGTACCTGTGGTCACAGGGAAGAGTTCTGGGATGGACAGGGTGATAGCTTACTCTGCAACGGCAGCGATGGGACCAGCAGGGCCTGAGGCTGCTTTGAGGCATTGAACGCAAGAAGGAGAAGTCGGACCCCCCTAGAACCAGTGGCTCTTCTTTATCTCTGGCTGGGGCTTCGGGGCCCTGTGTAGGAAGTGAATGGTGGCCACCAGAAAGATATGTCCAGATACTCATCCGTGGAGCCTGTGAAAGTGACCGTATTTGGAAAACGGGTCTTTGCAGGTATAATTAAGTGAAGGATCTCAAGATGAGGTCATTCTGGATTATTCAGATTGGCCCTTGTAAGAGAAATGTAAAGAGAGATTTGGGACAGAGAAGAGGAGACCGTGTGAAGATGGAGGCAGAGATTGGGTTATGCAGCCACCCACAAGCCAAGGAACGCTTGGAGCAGGAATGGATTACCCAATATACAAGGTATGCATGGGCTTACTTGTGCTTACTTACTAATCTTTAGTGCACAATTTCACCCGGTTTTCACCACATCATGTGGCAAAACCCATGTGAAGTTTTGCACTACAGGTTAGTAAGTAATCACAATTAAGCCCGAGCTCACCTTGCTTACTGGTTAATCCATCCCAGGCCTGGAGCCACCAACATATGGAAGAGACAAGAAAGGATCTCCTCCTACAGCCTTCAGCCCTGCAGACACCTTGTTAGACTTCTGGCCTCCAGATGAGGAGTGAATAAATTTCTGTTGTTTCGAGCCACTAAATTTGAGAAAATTTGTTACTACAGGCCCTGCAAATTAAGACAATCTTGTTAGTGGCCATTGGAAGCTGTCTGAGGCACTGTGGATCTAGACTCTTGAAAGTAGCAAAATAAGGACTACAAACTGCCTGAGTGGAGCTATCTCCAGTGTCCTAGCTACATAGAAGCTGTAATGACATACACATATTGTATTAATTCATCCCCTCCCATAGATTTTTATTGAGGACCAACCAGGTGCCACACATTGTGTTAAACCAGCTGCCTGTGGAGTCATCTTCAACTCAAGACAACTTCGTGCTTATCAGAGTAGAACTGTGCTCCATGGGGTTTTCAATGGCCAATTTTTCAGAAGTAAATCACCAGCCTTTCTTCTGAGGCACCTGTAGGTGGACTCAAACCTCCAAACTTTCATGCTAGGTACTGATCGTACAGTGATGATCAAAGCAAAACTCCTACTGTCAGATTTCCTACATCCTGAAGAGGATCCAGCTTGAAAGCCAGTTCTCACCAACATCCCTTGGTCTAGGCCATTCCTTACCAACCATCAAACCACCTACTAGTGAGTTGTGCTATGGCCAGAGCTCCATGCTGGAGCCAGTTCTGACCCAGGGCTTTTCCTTCCTGAGACTCTAACTGGCCAAAGCTGTCCTTCTGCTCCAGTTTGCTATTGCTTTGGTCCAGGCTGCACCCCCTGTCCTAGCTCTGTGCCAACACCACTCATTTGGTTCCTAGAAGCTATTCCTAGCCAAAGTTCTTTTTTTCCCCTGGTTTAGCTAGTGGCAGGTCCCTTGTAGGTGCTATGATTAAAAGCCCTGGCATGGAGTCACGCTGCCTGGGTTTGATCCTTGTCTAGCTGAGTAAACTTAGGAAAGTATTTACTGTTTCCTAAGTTTCAATTTCTTCATCTGCAAAAGGGAGATAAGAGTGCCTGCATCATAGGGTTGTTGAATGGATTACGTAAGACGGTGTCTGATTCCCTGTAGCTGCTCGGTAAATAACAGCTATTATTATTTTTACAGAACTGGTCCCCTTTCCAGTTGTCCTCTGTCCCCATCTAGAGCCCTGGGGTCCCTTCTGGTCTAACCTGGGAAGTTTTGTTTTTCTGAGATGGGCCAGGATGTTACCTTTCAGAATGTATGAGGACAATTGACCTTGAGCCATACAGCAGTGCAAAGAACAACCTGGCAGATACCATACCAGAGAGAGAAAATGGGGCTCCCAGCCTGTCTCAACAGTGTGCCTGCCTAGATTCTTAGAGAATGGAAGCAGTGGCAGCATTTTGTTACACAACTCTGGGGATCATCCAGAACCAGACTTATACAACAATGCGGGCCCTTTGTGGTAGCCTGCTCCCTCTGCGTGTTGAGAAAGAACGAGGGCTAGAACTTCCACAGGCTTCTAATCCCCTCCTTCTTGATGTCCAAGTTTGAAATTCATTCAAAATTACACCTAGACTTCCAACATGAAAGAATCCAGAGCCCCAAACCATCAATTCTACACTCTCCCCCAAGTCTGGTCCTAGAATCCTTGTTAATTGCCATACCAGGGAAGAGAAAGAGACTGCAAATTTGGAGCCAATGCAGTGACTCGTCCTTTGATGGGGATTATTTCGGGGGAAAAAAAAAAGCTAGGTCAGGTCATCTGCAAAAGAATGTATTTTATTTCAAAGGCAACTTGCTCTAAGTCATGCTGTCTTTCTTGCATTCAATTAAAGCTTCCATTCCAGAAATATTAGTGTTTTTTGATACCTCCCCCACACCAACTGTAAGATCTCACAGCAGCTTTCTGGATTTACATCGAACCCCATATTCCTTTAGAACATGGTCGCCCAAAGTCTTAAGAGTGTTGCTGCCTGACATATGGAGAGAAATTTGCTCCTCCCACTGCTGTACCCATTCCCTAAAATGTCTTCTCAAAAGATACTCCTAGAAGCAATTCTGCAAACATGTGGATAAGGTAAGGCAACATTTGCAGGAACTGTTTCTACTTTGGATGGAGTGAATTACAGACTCTCCAGTTCAGTGCTATGAAGGCCTGTGAGCAAAGGACATCCCTATACTTCTTGGAGGGACTCCTCTCATTTATCAGTCAGGGTAGGTAGTCCAAGGCTAACATGGCAATTTGTCAATGTTGCAAATCTAGGATCCTTCCAGATTGTTTGCTAATCCTAGAATGTTTTCCGTATCCACATGGTGCAAGGTGGCTCAATAGCAAGACCACTGCATTTACATCCAGCCTGCAGGAAAAGAAGCAGTGGAGGACAACCCCATTCCCTCGCTAGCTGATTTCCAGTTGGCTTCTGCAATTGGGAGGCATGTCTGGGGGATTGGAAGGCAGGAAGAAAGAGGAAGGGACTCTCTTCCTCTATCAACCTTCTTTTGGACAGCCACAACTCCAAGCATCTTTTGACACTCCTGGCACCAGCCTCAAGTCACCCTCTCAGTGGTCCCATCACCAGCCACAGTGCCCCCTTGGCAGCCCCAGTACCAGGCACACGGCAGCCCTGTAGCCCAGCTCCTAAGGTGGCAGCCCTTCCTCTACATTCCTAGTTCCGGTTATACCTTTTTCAAGCTCTAGGGTTGGTAAGTGCTTCCTATAGTTACTAATCTCACTACCCCTTTGGAATCTCCCAGCTTTCCAATGCCTTTGAAGTCAGGTCACTATATTGAGCACCTTTTGGTTTAAATACTTAGCATGATTTCCAATTTCCTGACTGGATTCTGACTATTAGAGTATATAACATGCTCAATGAATGCTAGTTCTCCCCTAGGTGACTCCACTGTGTTGTGTTAAAAGAGAATATGTAATAGAAGTAAAGCAATATTAATTTTTTTTTCCAATTATCAGCTCTTTTCAGAACTCTTGAGCTTTCTCCCTGGGCTCCCAAACCAATTGCCATTGAGTCAACTCCTACTCATGGTGATCTCATGTGTGTCAGAGTAGAACTGTGCTCCATAGGGTTTTCAATGGCTGATTTTTCAGAAGTAGATATCAGGCCTTTCTTCTGAAGTACCTCTGGGTAGACTGAAACTTCCAACCTTTCAGTTAGTAGTTGAGTGTTTTAATCATTTGCACCATCCAGGGATCCCCCCCCTGGGCTCCCAGAATTCCACAAAGACTACTGGTTCTCAGCCTTAGGTATGAATCATAATCAACTGTGGAATCCTCAAAAATGCAGCTGCTTCAACCCAACTAGGACCTAATTTCAAGGGATAGGGATGAGTTATACACATTTTGGAAAAGGTTTCTAGGTAACTGTATGTGTGCTAAAGTTTGAGAACCTCTAGAACTCAGAACCCAGCACATTAACGAATATGGGCTCTTGACTTTTCACAGGTGGTACAATGTTAACTACTTGTTGACATCTCAATAAATGTTGTTTGATAATGATACTGACACCTTCTTCCAATAACAATTTGAATAGTCCCTTGTTTCAGTAATGTCAAGCTCAGAACAAACTTGAGCTAGTCTACTACCACGGTACCAGAGATTTCTTGGCTCCATTCCAGGTTTGAGGGGTGGAGAAAGGGGTGAATGTTAAGTGGCAGAGTCAGGGCTTGGTCTGCTGAAATTAGGGAAAGCACCAAGGAAAATGGGCTTCCCAACACCATAGGCCTATACCATCCAGAGATAGCTCAAGCCCCGGGTTGAGGGGGACCAAAGGGAGAACAAAAGAAGGTGCTGTAAACTTTTATCATATCATCTGTTCTCTTTGCAAGTCTTACCTCTTCTCTTTTCACTTTTTTTTTTTACACTTATCTAATCTAAGGCACCAAGAAAGGCTGGCAATCTACTTCCAAAAATCAGCTGATGAAAACCCTACAGATCACAATGGTCCAACCCCATTGTGCATGGTGTCACCATGAGCTGGGATCTGACTTGAAGTCAGCTAACAATAACAATAAGCTAAGAAAAATCTTGAACCTGTAACAATATTGCTCCTTTAAGTCCATGTTTCCCTCATCCATACCCATAATGACTTTCCCAGATCCAAAGCAGAAGCCCTGGAAGAACCCCATGGGTGAAGAATATTTCTGTGAATGTTGAAAGAGTCTTTGTCCTCACAGGAGAATCAAGGCACTAGGTTATCATGAAATCCTGGCCTTTGCAATTATCTTTGTACCAAATGAGATAGAGTGTCATTAGTGGGCTTCCAAATTCCGTCGCAACTGAGAACCCCATAGGCAGCCAAAAAGTTGGAGGGAAGAAGAGGAGCCAGGGAGGGGCTGGTGTAACATGCTGGGTGACTGCAAATAGTAAGATTGACTTTATTTTTTTAACAAATAAATCAGAGCTCACACATCCAAACGGTGCTTTTTTTTTTTTTCCCCAACCATGCTGTCAGGTTTCACTACTTTCTAAAACGATCCCTAGAGCTTCCTGCAGATTTTTGTGAAAAACTCTCCATGGCCTCAAATCTTCTTCCGTGGGTAGATTTGATTATTTGGAAACAACTGAAATCATTTGAAAGTAAATCTGGTGACCAAGGTATGTGATTAAGCTGGAGGGCCTCATTGTTTGGTCAAAACTGGCTGTAGCCAAAAGAAACCAAGAGAGAAGGGGAGTATAAATTGGTTGTAAATACGGTTTTCAAAAGAAATTGCAAGAATTTTAGATGATATTTGGAAGAACTTAAAATCTTCCAAAATTTCTATTTTAAAGAAATAGAAATGTGTTGTGTGTGTACATTTTAATCAACCAAATTCATAAGAGGTTGCAGTTCATACTCATAGAGGTTGCACTCAATTCTCTCTCCACAAATTAGGGTCCCCAGCTGTCCAGGACATCTTCCTGCTTATCGTGTCCCAAGCAATGAGATTGTCTGAAAAAGGATGGATTTGGGAAAAAGTGGTGTGAAAATTTGTGCCTCAACTACTGTCTCTTGTAATTTTGAGCAAGTCACTTAACCTCATTGAACTGTGATTTTCTTGTCTGTATAATAAGCACAATAATACTACAGTAGAGTAAATGAGAGGATTAAAGGAAATAATATAAGCAAGGAGCTAGTGCAAAGGAGCCCTGTGCCAAGGATCCCTGGTGGCACAATGGTTAAGCTCTCCACTGCTAACCAAAGGGTAACCCATTCAAACCCACCAGCAGCTCTGTGGGAGAAAATACCTAGTGATCTGCTCCCATAAAGATTATAGGCTAGGAAACCCTATGGGGCAATTCTACTCTATCATATAGGGTCGACTATAAGTAGGAATTGACTTGATGACACACAACAACAACACAACAATGCAATGCCTCGGCATAAAGCAGGCACTCAATAAATGGTCACTATTATTAATGTCGGAGCCTTGGTGGCAGAGTGGTTAAGAGCTACAGCTGCTAACCAAAGGCTGACAGTTTGGCAATTCAAATCTACCAGCTGCTTCTTGGAAACCCTATGGGGCAAGTTCTACTCTCTCCTACAGGGTCGCAATGGGTTGAAGTCGACTTGACGGCAACGGAGTTTTTGTTATTAATGTCAGAAGTCCCTGGGTGGCACAAACAGGTAAGCACTCAACTACTAACTGGCAGTTGGTGGATCAAATCTGCCCAAAAGCTCCTCAGAAGAAAGTCTTGGCCATCTACTTCTGAAAGGTCACAGCCACTGGAAATCTTACGGAGCACAATTCTACCCTGAAATACATGGGGTTGCCATGAATTGAAATCAACTCAATGGAAACTGGTTTGCTGGTTTTTATTATTAATGTCATCTTTATTATTATCATCCTTATGTGGATGTGGTGTCCAGGGAGACTCTGCTCCATCATCCCTCCCATGTAGAGATGTAGATATGTCTCTTTATATGAACCAGATAGCCAAGCCTGGAACAGCCCATGATGAATTCTAAGCTGAGTAGGGAGAAGCCACTGGTAGCATCCTGGAATAATTTCTTCTTCTCTTGTTCTGCCTACTATCTCATGGCATCCTGGACAACAGAAGGCTGCATCATCTGAAAATATGCCAATGTATTAGAATGTTAATACAAGGACATCTCATTCACCCAACAGCATTGAAGAATGTAATATTCTGCATATCCTAGATAACAGTTTTCCCCTTTGAGAACCAGCACTTTTCCACAAATTTTAATCTTTTAGGGGAAAATTCCTCAAAATATAGTGCTCACCACTCTATAAAGCAAAGGACATGATTTAACTTTTTCATTATAACCTAGGATCATTATTATGAAAACCCACTGCAGCATGGAGGTGGTTGAAGACTGGGCCTATTTTTTTTTTTTTTCTTCCTTCTCCTTCCTCGATATCAGATATTGTCTAAGTAAAACAGGCTTAAGACATGACACATTCACCAACCTTGGAAATGGGCAGGTAGATACGCAGAAACCACTGCTATTCATGACAGTGGCCACCTACTAGTTAAAAGGATAGGTTCTTCAGAAGGCAGTCCTGGAGCGAGAACCTACTGCCATGTGAACTTGCAAATTACTATACTTAACCTCAGCTTCCTCATCTGTTCAGTGGGAACAACTACGAAATACAGGAGCCACGAGTCTTAACTGAGAAAATGGATGTAAAGAACAGATAGTAAATGTTCAGTAAATATTATCTGCCCAATCACTAGAAAAGGACATCATTTTTGATAAAGTAGAGGATGAGCAAAAATGGGGGAAACCCTCAATGAGATAGATTGACACAATATCTACAAAAATGGACTCAACTATCATGAAGATGGCCTAGGTCCAGGCAACATTTCATTCTGTTATACGTAAGGTTGCCACGGCTTGGAGCCAACTGGACAGCAAATAACAACATTACTACTATTATTACCAGCAAGCAATATCCCCAGGAAATTCTGACTTCCCTCACTGCACCACTCAAAAACACCCTTCTTTCGTGTGACTTTTTCCTCCCATCTGTTAAGCAAGGCTGATAGAAGTAGCAGTCTGAACCACCAATGACTGAAGCCCCATTCCCCCACTTATCCCCATAACCTTGGTGGAACACCCAGATAAGAGAATTTCAGCAAAAGGAGAACTTCCAGTCATCCTATCAAAAGCCAATTCAATGTTCTCATCATGGTCAAGCGTCTTATATTGCCTCAATGGCCACCTAGACCAGCCCAACCTGCTGCCTCTGTAGGCTATGAGGCAGAGATGCCAAGAATAGGAGTGGGGTCCAGAGATCAACACATTTGTCAGATCAAGTGGTCAGGCCTTGGCTGGTGAACATTGGTGGCAGAGGGCAGCAGGCTGGAGGCCCCCAGAGCCTCTTGTCTGGCATCGTCCATGACACTAAATATAAATTTACTGCAGAGTGACAGCAGCCATGTCCTCTGATGAGAATTCGGAAGCTGTAAGAGGTTGTTTTCTATCATGTGTATCTTGTAGGGGTTAATTAGCAACCTCGATGGTGTTCTATTCTGGCTGTTTTACAGCCAGGAGATACAACTTAAGGTCACTCTGAAGTTAAGTGAAGACAACAACAACAGCTACAGCCTTTCTCCACAGTCCAGGTTACAAGCCTCTGAGCAGGCCCCGGCCCTGCACTTCATTATGAACAAGGACTTGAATCGACAGACAAGTGTTTTAACCAAGCATTTCCCACTGGGCTAACAGTCAAGCCTTTGCATAATGTTCATGGCTAAAACCTGCTTCTCCCAGGTACTCGCTGCCTCCAAAGTGATATTCCCAAGATTTGGGACTATCTGGTAATTGTGTATTTTTTGTTTTTTCAGGTCAGTTCTCTCTCCACTAAACCTACTGTCAAAGAAAATGCCTCCCCACTCCCCCATTTAAACGTAACTCTTAACCCTTGAAAGAAACTAAAAACTTGTGAAGTAATTAGATAAGCCATAGCTGACCTATAGAATGCAGACATGCAAATTTAATAAACCAATCCAAGTGCCTCCTGCCAATTAAGTGAATGGCAGCCACCAATCATTTTGAATTTCCCTTTTGGGAAATTCCCTAACCCTTTGTACTGTCTATAAAAAACCAAACCAAACCCAATCCAGTGCCGTGGAGTCAATTCCAACTCATAGCGACCCTATAGGACAGAGTAGAACTGCCCCATAGAGTTTCCAAGGAGTGCCTGGTGGATTCAAACTGCCGACCCTTTGGTTAGCAGTCGTAGCACTTAACCACTATGCCACCAGGGTTTCCATACTGTCTATAAGCTGATAAAAATTGTAATGTGATGAGCTCATCTCTTCAGACTGGTGCTTGCTCCCTGTTCTAATTGACTTTTTGATCACATTTTTTCTTTCTACACTACACAGCCTCCATTTATATATCAGCAGGTGTAACTAACTTTATACAGCAGGGCTTTCCTGTAAAGTGAAGACATACAGAGTTTTTATAAACCAAGTCACGTTTTAAATGCACTAGGTGACTTTGAAATTGTGTTAGTTCCTTGCAAAACATAGTGGATTGACACAATAATAAATATTTTTTAAACTCATAATTTCTAAATATACCACGGACTGCCATAAGAATGAACAAATCTGTCTTAGACAAAGTACAGCCAGAATGCCCCTTAGAAGCAAGGATGGCAAGACTTTGTCTCACGTACTTTGGATATGTTATCAGGAGAGACTAGCTCCTGGAGAAGGACATCATGCTTGGTAAAGTAGAGGGTCAGTGAAAAAGAGGAAGACCCTCAACGAGATGGATTGACACAGGGCTGCAACAATGGGTTCAAACATAGCAACAGTTGTGAGGATGGCACACGACCAGGCAATGTTTTGTTCTCTGGTACACAGGTCGCTATGAGTCGCAACCGACTCGATGACACCTAACAACAACAGCAACACAATTTCTGTGGGTCAGCAATTCAGGAGTGCCTCGGCTGGGCAGTTCTGGCTTTGGGGCTCTCCTGAGGCCACAGACGAGATGTCAGCTGGGACTCCAGTCATCGGGAGGATCTGCTGTCAAGATGGCTCCCTCACGGGCTGGCAGGTTGGTGCTGACTGGTGGCAGAGGCCTCATTTCCCCCGACATGGGCCTCTCACAACACAGCAGTTGACGTCTCCCAAAGTGAGTGATCCACATGAGAGAGACCCAAGTGGGAGCTATCTTCCCTATGACCCAGCCCCAGAAGTTACATAGTATCACTCACTGGAAAGGATCACTTCCTTCAACCCACATTTGTGGGGGAAGGGAATTAGACTCTACTTTTGCAGGGAGCAGTGTCAAAGGATATGCAAACATATTTTAAAACTACTGCAGACATCTAAAGGTGAATCAATTATTCATTTAACATATATTTATTGAGTATCTGCTATGTACCTACACTGTTTTAGGCGCTTGGAATACATCATAGACAAAAAAGACAAATGTCCTGTCTGTGTGGAGTTACATTTCTGGTGGAGAGAGACAGAAAATAAACAAGCTTAATAAGCACATTTTATAGTGTGTTGCAGGTATAAGTGTTCAGAGGGAAAAGAATCAGAGGGCTCAGGAATGCCAGGGTCAGGTTACCTTTTACATAGGGTCATCATTTGTCCTCATTGAGAAGATGGGAGAGTAGTAGGAGGTGAGTTTAGAGAGGTAATGGGGCCGTGTTGTGTAGAGCCTAGTAGCTCATTGCACAGCCTCTGACCATACAGGGAATGGCCACTGCGTCCAGTCCTTCTCTCTGAACCCTGGTTGTGTTACCATGTTTCCTCCCGGGAAACATCTCATTCCAGATGGGATGAGAAGTTTCTCTGCAGCCCATGAGAAGGGCCAACTTTTCCCATCCCCAGATCACCTAGAGGAGAAAGTATCCCTGCTGTGACCATCCCTAACTGCAAGCCACCTGCATGACTGCTCTGAAGGGCTGCTGTGCCTCCCTGAGATACACCAACTGTCAACAATTTGTCCGAGGCGGAAGACATGTAGCTTTGTCAGCCTTCCAGAGATGGCATTTGGAGGTGCCGTTCCTTTATAATGCTCAATCTGTGGTTTCAGTATATAAAGGCAATGACTGTGTTTCTACAATTGGAGGCCACTCCAGACCACACCCCAACAGGAGCTGCCCAGCCCAGTCAATGGCAGAATTTTGAAGGTCTCTGAATCATGAAAGGGAGGGAATTGGAAGGAGAAGAACATTCCAAGCTTGGGTGTTGCCAAAGAGGAGTCAGCGCACTGCTGGACATGGAGAGGGTTCAGGAAACCCTTGTTGACAATGGGGGAGAGGGCTGGGGCAGGGAGAGAGTAAGGAGCTAGGAGTAGAACAGTGTAGGGTGGGCTCCAAAGTTAAGAGTAAATGAGGAACCCCATTCTAATTCAGATGTCCAGGCACAGTGGAGGGGCCCCAGGGCAGGCCAGTGAGTGGGATGTGTTTACATAAGAGCCTTATGAGCCCTACTGGAGGGTCAATCACCAACAGACAGAGTGCGATGACCGAGGCCTCTGGGACAAGGCCACCTCAGTCCCCCATGCAGCATATCTGATGGAGAGGAAAGCCATCCCAAGGCCAAGAGAAGAGAAAGTAGAGGTACATGGGCTGGCCAGGTGTTGGCTGGAGAATCTGAGGGAAGGCTGCACGTGTACAAGAGTCTGTGTCCTGATGTGGTGGTCAGCTCAGCCCAGAGGATGGTTGCAATGACAGAAAGAGTGAGAAAATCTTAGCTTTTCCCCCGGAGGGGTTGTAGAGATCAGGCGCCTAGGTGAGATCACCCAGGATGGGAGCGGAGTTCCCTCACCTGACCCCGTGTGTCAGAAAGAGCATCTACAGCCATGCCTACAGCCTGCCGGGCCTGACCATCAGAGCATGGGACATAGCCACTGAGTTTCCTCAAAGAGTTGTTGGGGAAAATTACTAGAAACAAAATCTACTCCCAATCCAGAAAATTTCTCCACCAAAACAGAGGAGAAAGAAAAGCTTTGATATTGAATAAGCATTAAACCAGAATGTAATGCATCACAACTAACTAACTAACCCATTGCAGTAGTCAATTCCAACTCATAATGATCCTATAGGACACAGGAGAACTGCCCTGTAGGCAGTCTGCTAAACAGACTGCAAAGACAGGAATCATAACCTGAATATAGCTGTTATTGCTCTTTGATGCCCTTGAGTCAATTTCTGACTCATAGTGACTCCATGTGACAGAGTAGAACTGCCCCATAGGGTTTTCTTGGCTGTAATCTTTACAAGAGCAGGTCGCCAGTCTTTCTCCTTCAGAGCCACTGGGTAGGCTTGAACTGCCAACATTTCAGTTAGCAGCCAAGTGCTTAACTGCTGCACCACCAGGAGAACCTGCCCCTCCCGCCTTTGTACTGGTGCCTGGCTAATCCTAGGACCCAGACCGCTGCTGACAGGGAGTGGGCAATTGACCAGATTGGGCCAATTGTCTCTCTCCCAGGGATTAGAACCCCGAGCACAGACAGCAGGAAGGCAGTTAGAGCTCAGTCATCCTGTGACAGGGAATTCCATGCTGAGTTCCCAGAACTGCTTCTGCTCTCAGCCCTCCCAGAGTCTGGTATCCAACTCAGTCCAATTGGACCAGTGCCCTCCCAAGAGCCCCTTTTTAGCTTAAATCTGTCAGCCCAAGCCAAGCCCGTTGCTGTCGAGTGGATTCCGACTCATAGCGACCCTACAGTCTGTCAGAGTCATTTTTTATTGTTTGCAGCCAAGTGTCCTTGCCTGACAAAACAACCACAGAGCAAGGTATCTCCATAGAGATGGCAATCTGAATGGAATAAGAGGACTCAGAGGCTGGGAAAAACATGTGGCCTTCCCACTTTCTCTCTTCTTTTCTTACTCCAAGCCATCAGGAGGTGTCTCAGGCTGGGTTCTCTAGAAAAGCAAAACCAGTTAAGTGTCTATATACCAAAAAAAACCACTGCCCTCGAGTCGATTCCAACTCATAGTGACCCTATAGGACAGAGTAGAACTGCCCCGTAGAGTTTCCAAGGAGTGCCTGGCAGATTCGAACTGCTCACCTTTTGGTCAGCAGCCATAGAACTTAACCACTACGCCACCAGGGTTTCCAAGTGTCTCTATGTGTATATATATAGACAGAGATTTATATCAAGGAAATGGCTCACATGGTTATAGAGACTAGAAAGCTCCAAGTCCATGGGTCAGGCTGGAGGCCTCTCCTGACTCTGTAGCTATAGGGATTTGGCAAATCAAAGAACGGCATATCAGACAACAGACCTCTGGCTCACAGACTCCAGAGGCCGACAAATCCCAAGACTGGCAGGTAAGCTGGCAGGCCACTGGCTCACAGACTGCAGAGGGTGATGAATCCCAAGACCAGCAGGCAAGTTACTAGCTAAAGTCCCAAAAACTGGAGGACAGATGAACAGGAGCCAGCCACAGGATCCAGAGCGAGCAAAAGCCATCTAGCCTTGCCAGAAAGTCCACGTATATTGAATGCAGGCCACATCCCCAAGGGAAACTTGCTTTCAACTGATTGGCTACACAAAGAAGATCCTATCATGGAGGTGATCACATTATATCAGATCTCATCATGGAGGCAATTACATCATTATACACCTGCCAAACTACCTGATAACTGCCAAGCCACTGAAAATCATGGCCCAGCCAAGTTGAGATACAACTTAATGATCAAGGGAGGGCTTCTCTGCCTGCTCTTTTTTTCTAATTTAACTTTTTTTTTTTACTCATAGTGATATAGGTATTTAGTTGTAAAAGTCAAATAGTTAATAAAGAGGGCCGGGACAACCAGGGAATCAAGATAAATTCTAAATGGATCAAAGATTTAAATGTAGATAATGAAACTTCAAAGTCACTAGAAGAAAACATAGATGAATTCCTTTGTCACTAGAATCCAAAGAACTCACTGCCGTTGAGTAGATTTCCACTCGTAGCAACCCTAAAGACCCTAACAGCAGACACTAGTAGCAAAGACAAATGACAAACTAGAAAAAAATACATACCTAGTCCTCGCTTATCAGCTATCTTGTTACCCGACATTTCACATTTATGACAATAGTAAGAAATCTACTATCTGACTATTTCGTGCATTAACAACATATGTTTGGCAATAATGAATGCCAAGATGCAAGGTGAGAGTAATGCTGGCTATGATGGTTAAGGTTATATGTCAACTTGGCTGGGCCATGATTCTTACTGGTTTGGCAGTTTTGTAATGATGTAGTTTGGTGGTTATGTAATGATGTAATCATCCACCATTTTGTGATATGATGTGGCTACACTCAGTTTTCACATAACGGCAATTTTTGCATAATGACCTGGTTTTTGGAACCTAACCATGTCAATAAGTAAGGAGTGGGTATATTTGCAATACAAATGGTTTCCCCAAAATGTAGAGTTCCTCGAAATCAAGAAGAAAAAAGTAAGAAATCAAAGGGAATGTGGGCAAAGGACATAATCAGAAAGATCACAGAAAAGGAAATATAAATGGCTGTTAAACATATAAAAGATGTTTAACCTCATTCATAAAAAGAACAGTGAGATATCTTGCCTCATCCATCAGATTAATAAAAATCCAAAAGTTTGACAATACATTCTTCTGATGAGTCTTTGGGGAAACAGTCACTCTTATACAACTCTGGTGGGACAGTAAGATGGCTGTGGAGAACAATCAGGCAATATCTATCAAAAAACATTTGCCCTTTGACCTCTGGAAACTTTTCCTACAGCTATAATCTGCACATGAACGAAATAACATATTTTGTTATTTATTTCAGCATTGTTGGTATTAACAGAACATGGGGAACATCTCCAGAGACCAGCTTTAAAAAAAAAATTTCCAAGCATACGGTTAGTTTAAAAAAAAAAAAAAAATCAGTCCAAGGTACAATTGGTCTCTATTTGCCTGGAGCAACAGAGGAAGAAAAAGAGTCAGGAGTAGGAGGAGGAAATGGAATATGTGATTGATTGCCTCCACGAACAACTGCCTCCTTTGCCATGAGACCAGATGAAATGGATGGTGCCCAGCTACCATTACTAAACGTTTTGATTAAAGATTCTGAGGGAGAATCCTGATCAAAAGGGGAAGGAAATACGAAACAGAATTTTAATTCTTGTGGAGTCCAGACTTTCTGGCGCTATTCAGGCTGGATGATCCCTAGACACTAATGCCAAGAGATGATGTTTAACCCTGAAACCATAAACCAAAAATCTCCCCTGAAACCAAACAATAATCTAGCTTAAATAGTAAAGAATGTCTGCTGTGAGCATTGTGCTGTTTTAAAGAACTTATCATATGGGATCAAGTGATTAACAGCAACTCAAAAGGTTATATAGGAAGCTTTAGAAGGAAGTGAATTTATGTCAACAGAAGAGGAGTAAATTGGAAAAGGAGGGTGAGAATGGCTACATAATTCGAAGAATATAATCAATGTCATTGTATTATACATGTAGAAATTGAATCAGTGTATGTTTTGCTGTCTATTTTTTCAACAATAATATATATATATTTTTTTAATCAGCCCCCTGAAGACTTGATGGCCTGACAGAGACTGGAGAAACCCTGAGAGTAAGGCCCTCGGACACCCTTTCAGCTCAGTAATGAGGTCACTCCTAAGGTTCACCCCTCAGCCAAAGACTGAACAGATCCATGGAATAAAACAAGGTTTTTTAAAGGGGAGCACCAGCCCTGAGGCAGGGACTAGAAGGCAGGAGGGAACAGGAAAGCTGGTAATAGGGAAACCAGGTTTTAGAAGGGAGAATGTTGACATGTTGTGGGGTTGCTAACCAATGTCATAAAACAATGTGTGTACTAACCCTTTGATGAGAAACTGGTTTGTTCTGTAAACCTTCATCTAAAGTACAATAAAAAGAAAAATAAATAATCAGCCCCCTGATCCATCCCATCCCCATTTCTTACTTACCAAAGACCTCTAAAACCCTTTAACTGATTCTTTAGATATTTACCTCTTTTTTTTAAAAAAAATCCTTGTTGTTATTTCTTGAATTTTCAATTTAAATTGTAATCTACTGACTTTCTATTAAAGAAGAAAAGTTTTTAGATCTATTATGTACCTCCCACTTCTAATGCACACATACACAGAGGTATTCTATCCCCTTTGATTTTTCCAAAATGGTGACATCACAGTTTTGTTGTTAAATTGATATTCGATATTTTAATTATCATGAATACATACTGTTTACAGCTGAGCCACATAGTATAGCATGATTACAATTCCTTTCTTGAATATTTTTTGTTTTTTTCTGGAGTTAATAATTGCCTTGTTTTTCACTTGACCATTCTTGAACATATTCATTAATATTTTATCCCCCCAATTTTCTATATGTCATACATTTCAGATTACCTATAGTTCCATTTTTTTCCCTAGAAATACTACCACTTAGTAACACTGGTGGCATAGTGGTTAAGTGCTACGGCTGCTAACCAAAGGGTCGGTAGTTCAAATCCACCAGGTGCTCCTTGGAAACTCTGTGGGGCAGTTCTACTCTGTCCTACAGGGTCTCTATGAGTCAGTATCGACTCGATGGCACTGGGTTTTTTTTTTTTTTTTTAGCCCTTCATGTGCTTTCTCCACTATGCATTAGTTTTACCTGCTGCGTAGCTGCCATCCTGAAACCTCTCTTCATTATTACACTGAGAATTTCCTTTGCTCCCTCCATGCCAAGTGCTGGATCCATTGAGTTCTTGATCCCACAGCTTTTTGATTTACTCACTCTTTTTGATAAAATACCTTCTCTAGTAGCTTCTTAAGAAAGCGTACATTGAAAAAAAATTGAGACCATGCATGTCTGAAAATGTCTTCATTATACCCTCACATTTGACTATTAGATGTCTAGATATGCCAATTTGGAAATAATTTTTCCAATGCTCCATTTCCTTCTAACATCCAGTTTTGCTATTGAAAAGTCCGAACCCATTCTATTCCTGATTCTTGTTGTGGCCTACTTCTTCTCTCAAGAAGTACCTCAGGAATCTTCTCTTGATTTCTGGTGTTCTGAAATTTCATGATGATGAGTCTTGATGCAGGGTCTTATTTAACTATTATTATTCATTGTGTTTGGGCACTCTGTGAGATCTTTTAATGTTGACTTTTGAGTCCTTTGGTTCTGGAACTATTTCTTGTATTATTTCTTTGATAATTTCTTCCTCTCAGCTTTCTCTGGTCTCTCTTTCTGAATATGCTACTAGTTGGATATGAAACTCCTGCATCAATTCTCTCAATTTTATATTGTTTCTCTTCTACTTTCCAAATTTGTTCTACTTCCTGTAAGATTTCATCAACTTTATCTTCTAACATTTCTTCTGAATTGTATTGTTTCTGCTACTGTGTTTTTAATTCTTAAAAACCACTTTTTCTTGTTATCTGATTTTTATAGCATCTTGTTCTTACTTCATAATTGATAGTTTTTTTGATTTTTTTTTTCTGTTCCCTGAATTTTTTTTTTTTTTTTTGCTTTCTCCAAGTTCCTTTTTTTTCTTTATTTTGGTTTCTGTCTTTCATATAATCAATGTGCCATGTTAAAAGTAAGTCTCCGAAAAAAAAAAAAAAAATAGTCTCCAACCATTTTAAATGTTGAAGTCTTCCAATTCCTAAATCCACTCTCTCTTAGATTTTTCAGACTGTTCATTTTAAAAAATAATTATATAAATAATACATAAGTATGTTCTCGTTGTCAAGGATTCAAACAGTGAAGAAATATACAGGACAAAATATAAAAGTTCTTATACACTCCCATTCCTGTTCCCAAAGGTAACCATGGTCAACCGTTTGGTGCCAAGACTCTCTCCACCACACAAACTAATGCAGATGTAATAAACTGTCTTTCATGGAAGATCCAGACCCATATGCACATGTGTGTGCATGTATGTGTGTGTATTTCTGTGTAAATTTTAATTTATTTATTTGGCCCACAAGAGTTATGTGATATTTGAATTAATTATCCAACATTTAAATATTAGGAGATCATATTAAAATTCAAATTTCCAAACTCTTTTTAAAAAATTGGGAAGTCTGGCAACCCTGGGCCCATATACCCATGTTATGGAGGGGCATCTTTTCTACAGTCCTCCCGGTCTCCACTTGACCTGTGCTCATTTATATTACTTGCCTGCTCCTGTATGCATTAGGTTTGGTGCTTGGTTAATGTGTTGGTGTGTGATCTTGGAAGTAGTAATACATCCAGCCACTAGCTTATTACAGATCAGCCTACAAGATCATAGGAAGCTCTGCTGGACAGGAAAGCATAAAGGGTAGGCCTCTCTTTAGAATAACATGGAAAGGAGTGGGCTGGAGTAGACCGGACCCTGATTCGGTAGGACTGGTGGACCTAGAAGGTAGGATGGCCTCACTGGCTGCAGTTTGAAAACTGACTTCTGATTTCCCTGATGCCATGTAATCAAAACACACCTTCTAAATAGAAGAATAAGTACAAGCTGATGGGCAAATGAGGCAAGAAGCAGCAGAGCTGTTGACTTGCTATGGGGAGAAGAGATTCAGTATGAGCTGTCACAATGGTCACTATGTCTTGAATGGCTGCCACTCGCCCTCATGTAGCTTGTTACCAAGGCTATCTCCTCACCACTTTCCCCACAGCCAGGGAGGGGACCCAGTATGGCCATTGATCCCTAAGCATGGTCCCTTGTGATTCAAATGCAAGTGGACTTTTTGTACATGTAGCTCTGATCTTGCTACACAATTCTTCTATCTTATTTAACCTGGTAAATAATCATACATGCATCATCCAAAGCAGATCATGGTTCGATCCCAGATGAATGGTAAAGAACACAGGTTTTATGAGCTTTAATATTGGAAAGCGTTAGGGAGCAGCCGGTAAAATCATTTCTGTAGAAATATATTATATATTTGTCAGAAGGTGAAAACATTCCTGGTCCATTTTAATTCACTCCTATACAGATACATTGTAGTGTTTCTTTTCTTTCTTTCTTTTAATCTCACAGGTGTTTGGGATGGTTTGAGGGCAAAGAGAATGGCCAGGTCTCACCACTGATCATTTGTTCAATTATCTGTAGAACACAGAGCAAAAGGCCTCAACTTCTGCCGGTTTCCAGTCAATTAAAGATCTCGTGGGACACTTTTCACGGAAGAGCACTGTGACCCCTGTTTTGGCCATGGTCATCTCCTTAATCCACTTCCAACCTTTCTCCTCCTTTCCTGCCAGTCTCACTCCCAAGGGTCCCATAAAGAGTCTCTAGTTGGCCCTCAGCTCCAAAACCTGTAGAGAGACATCATAGAAACAATATTGTAGCCACTATTAATGTTTATTTTCTTGCTCCCAATGTAATATCAGCCTTTCCTCCACTAAATTGCTTCACTAAATTGTACTTGTGAAATGAAAGGGTTGTCTTTGGACAAACTTTCTTCCTGAGCAGAAGTAAAGGGGCGTTTAATGGGGAATGTAGACAGAAGGATCCAGACTCCCTCCATAGACACTATTTTAGGACTCAGCCAAGGAGAAAAGGAAGGGGCTTCTCATGGATTGAATTGTGTCCCCAATATATAAGAATCAACTTGGCTAGGCCATGATTTCCAGTATTGTGTTGTTGTCCTCCTTTTTGTGATCTAATTATCCTATGTGTTGTAAATCCTATAGCTATGATATTAATGAGGCAGGATTAGAGGCAGCTATGTTAATGAGGCAGGATACAATCTACAAGATTAGGTTGTATCCTGAGTCAATCTCTTTTGAGACATAGAAGAGACAAACAAGCAGAGAGAAGAGGGACCTCATTACCACCAAGCAAGTAGAGCCAAGAGAGGAGCGTGTCCTTTGGACTTAGGGTCTCTGAACTGAGGAGCTCCTAGACCAGGGGAAGACTGTTGACAAGGAAGTTCCAGAGCCGACAGAGAGAAAGTCTTCCCCTGAAGCTGGTGCCCTGAATTAGGACTTCTAGCCTCCTAAACTGTGAGAAAATAAATTTGTTTGTTAAAGCCATCCTCTTGTGGTATTTCTGTTATAGCAGCACTAGGTGACCAAGATAGGGAGTGAGGAAGCAAATTATATGATATTTCTCTTCTATTCCAAATTAAACTTATTCTTTCCTTTGCTTTCATCTAATACTGCTATCATAATTTCTCTTGGTTGCTTGCCATTATTGCATAGAGAAATGGAAATCTCCGCCATGATTGAATCTAAACACTAAAATCATTTAAGATACACTACTCCTTTTTTTTTTTTTTTTACTCCTGGGGCCTACAGCAAAAATGTAATAAGTTTCTCAAAATGTGACCTAATTATAACTGTCCTTTTAAATTTTATTTCTCATAGGGACCAAATGTCTACAGTTAAAAATAACTCTTGAAACAGGTCCATGTTGCCAGAAAACTTTTCAGAGTCACTTAAATGTTATCTATATTCTTGATTTATTTTTCTCTTCTGTTCCTGATAAAAGCCAGCACAGCTAGGACACACAGGAGGCCAGGCCACACTTCAGGCCAGGAACACGCTGGGCCAGAGTTCTCACGGCCAACACCTTCCCATCTGATTAGACAAGGGGTCAGGTGACCACTTATTTCTGGCACCTCCTGCACCAGTGACCTCCTGTCATCCCTGCTCTCAGCCCCAGGTGAGCCTTGAATCCTCAAAAGTCAGAACTCTTTTCCTGCTCTCCCCATTCCCCTGTGAAATCCGGGCCCACGTGGTTTGAGCTGGGATTTGTGAATGCGTTGATGCTGCCCCAAATGCTCCTTGCAGTGCTCAGAACTCATATCCCCTTCACCTCATGGTCCAAGGTGCTCACTTTCTCCTTCTAATGCCCATCTCAGTAATCCTCCTTTTAGAGGCAATCCTGTCTTTCTGAACAGAGGAGGCCTATTCTCTGGCTAGCCGGCAACCCTTCCTTTATTTGCACTGATTCAGAAAGACCTGGCTCCTAACAGTGGAGTTCTGTAAGGACACTTTTAGAAGCTGTAGCTTTTTCATTGTCTCCATTTAACTCCCTCTAAAAAGGAACATAAGAGCTCTTCTGATCCAAGCCCATATACCCTGAAGATTCAACACACTTGTTCTGAAATGAGAGACACCTAGGCTTAAATCCCAGCTCCACCACGTATAAGGCTTAGGACCTGTGCTGGAACTCCCTAAGCCTTACCTTCCTCACCTGTAAAATGGGGAGAATAAAGGTATGACCTCTCAGGGTTGATGTGAGGATTAAATTTGAAATGATGAATGCCAAGCACTTAGCACACAGCCTAGCAAGTGGTAAGCACTCAATAAATGTGAGCTATTATTATTAGAATATCTGAATAAATCACTTCTTCCAGCTAAGATAATGCCATTAGTGCAGATAAAGGATGCTATTTCTGCTTGTGAGAGAGTGCCAGAAGGATTCAAGCCAAAGATGGCTAGGAACTAAATTACCTTTTGGTCTTCTGGATGCTCTTCCCTCTGGTTCCAGCTCACAGGAGAAGTAAACAGCTCAGAAAAGAAGGAGGCTACAGCCAGGATCATACCCAGGAGACCCTGGTGGGAACTCACAAGCAAAAGCATGCCTTTACCAGGACCTTCTCCAACCTGAAAAGGAAAAACTGAGTTTTAAAATGGGCAGATGCATTTTAATTGCAAAAATATACATTTATTCTGTACTAAATGGTACCCTTGACTCCTTATTGGAGGTGGGGGTGAGGAACCAGTTGACCAGTGTGTAAAGCTGGATTCAAAATGCCAAGTCTGATATTGACAGCTTTATAAAATGATACAGTCACTGAGAGCTCTCACCCCACCCCACCTCACCCCACCTCCAGCCTTGCCAAAAAGCACTGCAGGCTTCTACCCAGGAAGACTAGGAAAAAAGAAAGAAGAAAAGAACATTGCTGGCAACAAAGAGCAGACAGGCAAAAGGAAAGCTTCAGGAAAGACTGCTTGGCCATGAGTGTGATGGAAACCAGGAGGCCAGCAGGAGTGATCAGCAAAGGGAGTGATAACCCTAACAAGTCCTCATACACCTGCAGTTTTCTTACACTATGCTAAATGCCGTGGGGTGCCAGGGTCATAGAACATGCAGTCTCCACACTGAGTGCCTGGTAGCATTTCTAGCATACAATACAAGAAGATGGTTGATGTAATGCATGATTATAGAGCTTACATGTAAGACAAACATAATGGAAACATCATAACCTTTGATTAAATATTAATAAACAGGAGGTAATAAAACATATTCTAAAAGAGCCCCTGCGGCGGGGGGGGAACATGATCATATTCCAACTGATAACATCACTAAAGAAAGAGGGTTAATTTTCCCATGTTGTACAAGGAAAAGGAATGAAGGCACCTGTCTTAGTCAGCTAGTGCTGCTGTAACAGAAATACCAAAGAGGATGGCTTTAACAAACTTATTTATTTTCTCATAGTTTAGGAGGCTAGAGGTCCAAATTTAGGGAGATGGCTCTAGGGGAAGTCTTTCTCTCTCCGCCGTCTATTCAGCTTGTTTCCTAGATCCTTGGAGATCTCCATGTATCTTGGCATCATTCTTCTCCCGTTTTTCCTCTACTTGCTTCCATGTTTAATCTCCAAAAAAATCGATTCAAAATATACCCTAATCCTGCCTCATTAACATAACAAATATAACCCATTCACAAATGGGATTATAACCACAGGCAAAGGTTAGGATTTACAACACATATTTTGGAGGGGACACAATTCAATCTATAACAGCACTAGACCTAACCTGTCATATTCTTACCAGGGGTGATATGTGCAACGGTTAAGCTCTTGGCTGCTAACCGAAGCTTGGTGGTAGTTCAAACCCACCCAGTGGCTCCTCGGGAGAAAGACCTAACGATCTGCTTCTGTAAAGATTACAGCCTAGGAAAACCTATGCGGCAGTTCACCTCTGCCCCATGGGGTCACTGTGAGTTGAAAATGAACTCAATAGAACGCAACAACAACCGTAGTCCACTGATCTACTCATTTGCTTTGCGTGTCAAAATGTGTTAAATCTCTATCTGCTGGGCCTCATCTTTCCTCCCATACCTACACATGTAGGGTTTTCAACAGATCAGTATCAAGTCAAAGGGCAGTGGAGAAGACACTGTCCACAGCCTAGCCACAGCCCCTTGGCCCACCCAGAGCGCTTCTACAGGCAATACCTCGGAGTATGCTCTGCAGGCCAGAAGTGCCAGGCATTGATGGCCCAAGAGTTACCCTCAACCATGAGGAATGGAGCTGATGGATACCCCAGCCTTCATACCCCTTCTTCATCATCCCTTAGAGGGTCCCCAGAATGATCAAGCACCAGTGGCCTACAGCAGGAATGTGCTCCTCTACATTCCCTTTATAACCTCGCCTCCATTCTGTGTCTCATGTCCCCATTCATCACTATGCTTCCTGAATCACCTACCCAATAAACAACTTGCTCCCAGATTCTCATCTCAGGATTTGCTTTCAGTAGAACCCGAACAGTCAGGCAGCAAGAGAAATACAAGTCATTGAGTCCATGTCCCCGCCACCAGGTAGGCCTCAGAGAAAATATACCAGCTTGTAGACCTCCCACACTTATCACCCTCTCTCCAGTTTGACTCAGAACTGTATCCCCAGGATTTAGCACGCTGTGCCTGGCACATAGTAGGTGCTCAAAAAAATTTTGTTGCATGAATAAAATCTCACCATCAGATTCCCAGGTGGAGAGTGAATCTTGATTTTTCTGTTAGGTTTTTTTTTTCTTCAGCTTTATCGAGGTTTAATTTATACACCATAAAATCTACCCATTGAAAGTGCACAACGCAATGATTTTTAGTAAATTTGTAGAGTTGTGCAGCCATCACCACAATCCAGTTTTAGGGCATTTCCACCACCCCCAAGAAGTTCTCTCATGAGTATTTGCAGTCACTTCCCACTTCTACCCCTTCCTCCAGGCAGCCACTGATCTGCTTTCTCTCTCTATAGACGTTTCTTTTCTGAGTGTTTCACATGAGTATAATATGTAGTCTTTTGCTTCTACTTTCATTCATGTAGCATAGTGTTTTTGAGCCTCATTCATGTTGTAACATATATCATAGTTCATTCCTTATTATTGCTGAGTCGTATTCCATTGTATGGATATGCCACATTTTGTTTATCCATTTACCAATTGATGGTCATTTGGATTGTTCCCAGTCTGGAGATTGTCTTAGGCTGGGTTCTCCAGAGAATTAAAACCAGTAAAGCATATAAATATACATATATATAGAGAGAGAGATTTATATCAAGCTCACGTGGTTGTAGAGGCTAGAATGTCCCAAGTCTGTGGATCAGGATAGAGGTTTCTCCTGATTCATGTAGCTGCAGGGGCTGGTGAACCCAAGATCGGCAGGTCAGAGAACAGGGCTCTTGTTCACAGGCTGTGAAGATTGACAAATTCCAAGTTCAGGAGGTAAGTTGCTAGCTCAAGTCCCAAGAACCAGAGGTCAGATGAGCCAGAGCCAGCTATAGGATGCAGAGAGAGCAAAAAGCCAGAATGTCTGCTTATATTCAGATGCCGGCCACACACCCAAAGAAACTCCCTTTCAACTGATTAGCTACTCACAGCAGATCCCATCATGGGAGTGATCACATATAAACACTGAGAATCATGGCCCAGCCAAGTCAACACACAATCTTAACCATCACAGGGCTATTATGAATAATGTTGCCATGAACATTCACACACATCTAAGTTTTAATTTCTCTCGAGTAGATATCTAGAGGTAGAATCCAACCGTTTATTCTGAAAATTTTCAAGTCTGTAGAAAATTTGAAGGAATGGTACATTATATATCCTTTACCTAAGATTCTTGGGTTGGTAAAATCTTGCCATATTTGCTTTATCTCTCTGTATAAAATACTTTTATGAAGCATTTGAAGGAAGTTGCAGACATTGTGACGTACCACCCTAAATACTTCAGCATGCATCTCCTAAGAATAAGGCCATTCTCCTACATAACCACAACACCATTATCACAACCAAGGTTTCTTTTTCTAAATTTATTTTTAAATTCTTTAAAACTACAAAAAAGTTGAAAGAACAACACACTGAAGTGAACTTGACTTTGCTCTTCTCATTTCCACTATTGCTGCTTGACCCTTCTTTCTCAAACCTTCTCACTGCCACTGTTCCTAAAGTGTTTATGCTGGGCTGTTCTTGGAGCACACCCATGCAATATTCCTGACTTGTCATACTCTTACCCCTCCATTGTTTATTCCAGGAGTTTTCAGCCCTGCTTTTGCAAGACTCCAGTATGTCTCTAGTGTCTGGTCCTGAGGGATATTACAAAATCCTCAAAACCTCCCTCATCGCTATCAAGGCTTGGTGCAGATATTAACTTCTCAGTGACTCCTACTCTCCCCAGGCTATTTAAAATTTCAACTCATCTGCCTCCCCTCCTCTGATCCCCCTTACCTGCTCTATTTTTTTTTTCAAAGCACTTATCACCTTCTAACATAATGTATAATTCATTTATGTTTGTCAATTGTTATGCTTATCAGTTGTCTCCCCCTATTAGAATGTGGTAGTAGAGGCATTTGTGGTTCAATTGTAGAATTCTCACTTTCCATGCGGGAGACCTGGGTTCCATTTCCTACCAGTGCACCACATGTGCAGACACCAACTATCTGTCAGTGGAGGCTTGCATGTTGCTAAGATGCTGAACAGATTTCCGTGGAGCTTCTGGACTCAGATGGACTAGGAAGAGACACCTGTGATCTACTTCTAAAAGTCAGCCAATGAAAGCAGTATGGATCACAATGGTCCGATCTGCAACCCATCATGGGAATGGCACAGGACTGGGAAAGAGCTTCATTCAGTTGTGCATGAATGAAATGTGCATGAATGTGCATCAAGGGCAGCTAACACAACAACAACTAGAATGTAAGCTCTATGAGGGTAGAGTTCTTTACCTTTTTCATCCACTATTGTATCCCCAGGCCCAAGATTAGTACCTGGCATGTGGAGTCCTCAATAAATGTTGGTAGAAGTAATGAATGGATGATGTGTGTGTGGATATCTGCATATATGGGTCCTACAGCCATTCCAGAGGAACAGGGGTGGCGTTATCCTGAGCCTATCATCTTCTGATGTCACCAACCCAGGAGCTGTGGGGAAGGATCATTGACTTATCTTTTTTTTTTTTTTATGTGTTCTCTTTATTACATATTATACCAATCAGTTATACATACATATTACTATGTAGTTTTTTGTGAAAATATACACAGCCATACATCCCTTCAACAATTTCTACATGTACAATTCAGTGATATTGGTTACATTCTTCATGTTGTGTCGTCATTCTCACTATCTCTTCCCAAATTATTTCACCACCATCAACTTAGATTTACTGCCCTCTGAACTTCTCATCTGTGCTTTACAGTTACTGTTGTCAATTTAACCTCATATACATAATTCTTTAAAAGAGTGCAAGGCTCAAGGCAAACATTCTTTACTGATTTAAAACTGTTGTGTGGTTTAAAGATGACTTCAGGGGAAAGTTTCAGCTCAAGGTTACCTAGGGCAACAGATTCAGCAGTTCCTCAAATCTCAGTGGGTCCAGAAAGTGTAGGATCCATAAAAACTTGAAGTTCTGTTTCACATTTTTTCCCCTTTTGATCAGGCTCCACCTATTGAATGCTTGACCAAAATGTTCGGTAACGGTAGCCTGGAACCATCCAGTTCTTCCGGTCTCATGGCAAAAGAGGCAGTAGTTCATAAAGGCAATTAGACCTTCAGTCATTGGTTTAACTTTAACATTTTTAAGCCCAATTCGAAGACTTTGGAAAACACTAACCCTTTGAAAACAGAAAAACTGAACTCCTCCCCTTCAGTAGAACAGACAGGAACTTTCCAAATAGGAAGTCTCCCAATTAATTTCTGAAGAAAGATATTTTTTGCCTCAGAGAGCAACTAAGATCAAGTAGCTCTCCAAGGACCACAAAAGCCTGTAGCTCAGCCAGCCCTGGTTTTCCTGGAGGAGGCAAATACCATGCCCATCATACCCTTAAAAGACTCTTCCTCAAATGCAGCACCTGCTCCCCTGGCAGCCAGGTTGTGCTACACAGCCAATCAGACTTCACCCCACCTGCCCCAGGTGTTTGGAGAGGTGGGGTACACCTGATTGAAAAAAAGCTAGTCCACTAGCTGCCACACCGCAGGAGGCAGTCTAGGTAATGTGCCTGAGAGCCTGAGTTAGGAACCACAGAGAGGGTCCTGTCTTTAGTAGGTAAGACACTAAAAGGAAGCAGAGAGACAGAGGCTTTGAGTCAAAGGAGGAGCTACAAGAGTCTGTGAACAGGGAGCTGAAGTTTATGAGGAAGCATGAGGTAGGAAAAGCTTTGAGAGAGAGAAAAGCCCTTTGGAGAATAGCAAGAGGGTGAAAAATTCAACAGATTTCTGCCCCTGAAGTCCCTTGAGCTGCCTTGAATTCAGGGAGACATCTGGTTCCGGTTTCTGTGAGGCCTGGCTGTTCCACAGGTCCTGTTTTGGATGTCCAGAAGTCTCCCTCACCCTAATTGCTTTACACACAACCTCATCACTTGAACTAGGTGGAGTAACCCTGTATTGCTTGCAACCCCCAAATTTAAGCCAAGTAGAAATATGTGAGTATTGTATACAAGAGTCTGTGGGGAAATGTGAAATTACTAGAGATGGTCCCTGGGCTCAAGAAATGTATTGCTTACACCTGAGCTTTTCTCCGTAGCTACACATCCCCTTGCATTGCTATACAGCCTTGCTACCAACATCAGTATCACTTGGGAGATTGTTCAAAAAGCAGAAATCTGAGGGCCAGGCCCGGACCAGCTCAACCCCAGGTAAATCGTTGTTGTTGGGTGCTGTTAAGTCAATCCTGACTCATAGTGACCCCATGTGGTAGAGGAGAACTGCCCCATAGGGTTTCCTAGGCTGTAATCTTCATGGGAGCAGATCTTCAGTTCTTTCTTTCACAGAGCACCTGGGTGAGTTCAAACCATCAACCTTTAGGTTAGCAGCCGAGTGCTTAACAATTGTGCCACCAGGGCTCCTAGGTAAATGGTAAGAGCATTGAAATTTGAGGAGTACTGCTTCCACCTGGCTAATAGTCCCAAATCCATTGTTCCAATCACCTTTTCTCTCCTGGACTCCCATCTGCCATAGATTCAATAATCGACATCAATAATTATATGAGTATCAAAGCTATTGGTAAAGGTCTTTGCCTGTAAAATGCAGTCTTCTTCAAGCTGTTCCTTTGCCTGTGTTCTTCAGTTGTCTTTCATTAGATTTTGTTTGCAATAGGATTGTAAATGCTTGTCTTCATTTTAGAGGTTCATCTCGCTTTTTAAAATCCTATTGAGTAAATCCAAGGATTAAGAGAATCCGTACTTCTACCCTGTTCTTTACAACTGTAGATGATCCCTAATGAGCATTTTAACTACATTCTTTCAACATACTGTCATCCTTGAGAAGTGCCTATAGTTTCAGGTTACAGCTTGTTTTCATCTCAACACACTAGAGAAAGAAAAAGCACACTCAAGAGGTGAAACCCCAAGAAATAAAGTGTGACCATTTTTCAAGGGCGGAATCATTTCTCAGGTTCTTTAATCATATACCCTTGAGAGTCCACCACATGGATCAGTTGCTGGGCTGGGGGTACTATGCTTTCAGGATCAGCCACACCCACTGGTATTTGCAAGTCTATCAGCAGATCTCCAGTAAGAGGACCCTATAAAACAAGACACAGCTTTGTGTGCATCTCCCTCCAACTTTTCCTCCCTTTGTTCTTCCCTCCATCCCTCCTTTCTCTTTTGTGTCCTTTATTCTTCTTCCCATGGGAGCTTGGGTGGAGCTAGTGATTTGCAATTGGCTGCTAACCAAAAGGTTGGCTGTTCGAACCCACCCAGCATCTCTATGGAGGAAAGGCCTAGAGATTTGCTTCCATGAAGATTACAGCCAAGAAAACCCTATGGAGCAGTTCTACTCTGTCACACGTGGGGTTGCCATGAGTCGGGGGCTGACTCCATGGCAGCTAACATTCTTCTTCCCAATAAAATCACAATGGGCCACATCTTGTGCTCAGTACCAGAGAGGCAGCAATAAAAAATCCAGACGTGGCACCCAACTCATGGAGTTTTTGCAGGGAGGCCTGCAAAATAAGTAATCAATTCAATCACGTCAATCCAGGGTTTCAAACCAGTTCATTCTGGTTCAAACCACTGCTGAGAATTTGCGTTTCCACTCCAGATACATCGAATCAGAATCTACAGTTTCACAAGATCCCTGGGTGATTCTTAATGTATAATAAATTTTGAGAGCCACAGCTCTATCAGTGGTTCTCAGAATTGATCCCTAACCAGCAGCATTAGCCTCACCTGGGAACTTGTTAGAAATTTAAATTCTCAGCAGGGGTTCCAGCTTGAGGGAACCTGGCTGGAAGCCTATTTTAATCATATGCTATAAAGGAGAATTAAAGAGGGATATGAGAGTGTATAACAGGGGGCTTAACCCTGGCCTGGGGGCTTCTTTGAGAAAATGACATCTGAACCAAGGCCCAAAGGGTGCGTAGCAGTGAGCCAGGCAAAGAAAGAGGGAAGGGCCCCCTGGTTCCCTGCCAGCTGGGCCTATGGAGCACCCATGGAGCACCCCTGCTCTAACTTGGCATCTCTTGCTATAGACTCCGCACTGACCTTGCCCAGTGCCTTCCAGTACTGACAGCTCCACAGCCCAGGCCTGGAGACATGCCTCCACTCTTGTCTGTATCTGACCTTGGCCTGGGCCATTTTCCACCCCACTTCTCTCATATTGGTGCTGACAGCTCACAGGGTCCCCACCCTACTGGGTAGGAAGATATGTGATGGCATCACTTTCCTCTTAGTCTCTTAGAGAGCATTTTCCTTCCAAACAGAATTATCTTTGCTCTCAGGACAATAACTCAGGCTTAGTGCTGGACTGATGTTTGTGGTATGGTCAGTGGTTCTACAGGAGACTGTTTCTAGCATGGCTGTATTTTCTCAGTGGCCAGGCCCCGGCTGAGGCTCGGTGGCATGGTGTGCAAGAGGACCACACCTGCTGGGTTAGGTCAGGCTGCATCTTTCTGATGCCCTCAAACAGGCTGGATGGAGACTGAAGAGAGTGATGGTTCCCACATTCTCTTCTCCAGGTCATACAAGCAGCTGCCCAGTTCCTCTCTCGCTCAGAATAAATTTGGCAGTTTTGCCACCTAGACCACAGCATCTTTTTTCCTAATGTCTTAAGCATATTTTAGGGTTTCTGCATGTGAACAAGTGGTGAAGGAAGAGCACAGTTCATTTGTTTATTAGATGTTACCCTGTGTTTTCAAAAACAACAATTTGAAACAGAGAAATGGCCCATCTGATGCCTTTTGCTTCTCATCGAGCTCTACACTGTGAACAACTGCTATTACCTTTAGTTTACAGAATCCCCATCTGGTTAGGTACTTTGATTTATGTTGGCTGTAATCCAGAATGGCTGATTTGGTTTATTTTAAGGAGTTTTATTTTAAGAAACTTTTGACATTTAAGAATTTAATTGGAACAATCTGTACCCAGAAATTTTTTAATGCAGTCTAGGATTAAAAGAGGTTTGTATAGGGTTTTAGAATAAAGCAGGGCTTTCCACACCTGGGTAGTCTTTGTGCTTCAGGAGCTTGTTCAGGATGGGGGGGGCGGGGGTGGGTAGAGAATCCTCAGGTTGGGACTTCTGTTAGTGATGAGAATGAGCAGAATGGCTATTTCTAAAACTGACTATTCTAGCCCTCAAACATATTCTCTAATCTTGATTTACTTTTTTTTTTTTTCTGCAGGGGTAGACCGCCCACCAAGGCGAGTTACAAGGAGATGAATGACGTAATATCTCACCATTCAACCACCTCTCATTTGGTGATCGGGCCTAAACCAAGAGGAATTTGGGAAATCTGCCTTATTCCCTTGACCCAAAAGCCAGCTTATGGTCCTGAAAGCCAGGAAGAGACCAGGTTGGTTCAGAGTTCCTCCACCCCGAGAACTGAAGCCACAACTGAAAGTTCAAGAGCCGGTGAAGTTTGAGATGCCAAGACCATTCCATTTTCCAGAGACTGACCTACCTCCACGGACATTCCTAATGGTAGCCAGAATTCTTAGTACTTTGGTGACATGGGGCTGATCCATGATCCCTGAGATTGCTGCTGATTGAAGCAAAGAGCAACAGAATTCCCAGCCTCCAGTAGGGAGGTAAGGGAGGGAGAAACTAGAGCCCTTAAATCCTAATGGTCTCCATTCACCTGGAGCAACAGAGGAAGAAGGAGAGTCAAGAATAGGAGGAGGAAAAGAAATACGTGGCTAATTGCCTCCACGAAAAACTGCCTTCTTTGCCATGAGACCAGAAGAACTGGATGGTATTTGGCTACCATTATTGAATGTTTTGATCAAAGATTCTATAGTAGAATCCTGATCAAAATGAGGAAATACAGAAAAGAATTTCAAATTCTCACGGAATCCAGACTTTCTGGAGCCATTGAGGCTGGAGGAACCCCTGAAATTATTGCCCTGAGATAATGTTTAAACCTTAAACCAAAAATATCCCCTGAAGTCTTCTTTAAACCAAATAATAGTTTAGCTGAGTCAAGAAAGTCTGCCTTGAGCATTGTGCTCTTTTAAAGAACTATCTATATGGGATCAAATTGGCAACAACAACTTGAAAGATTAGATAAGCTTGGGGAACAGTGAGTTTATGTTAATGGGAGAGGAATAATTTGGAAAAGGAGAATGAGAATAGTTGCACAATTTGAAAAATGTCACTGAATTGTACATGTAGAAATTCTTAAATTGGTGTATGATCTGCTTCGTATATTTTCAACAACAAAAATAAATTATTAAAAGAAAAAAAGCCTAATGGATTATAAGAAATGGAAAAGAAGCATACTTTTTTACCAGACACTCCGTAGGAGAAAGATGTGGCAGCCTGCTTTTGTAAAGATCACAGCTTTGGAAACCCTCTGGGGCAGTTCTACTCTGTCCTATAGTTTCGCTATGAGTCAAATTGACTCGATGGCAACAGGTTTGTGATTTTTGAGATGTGATGTCAATGAGCTCACAAAATTCCTGAAAATTTAGTTATCAGTTCTCAGGAACCGGTATGGGCTGCCTCCAGCAGCACACCACTGAGCCTCAAATCTCACCACTCAATCTATATTCCTCTAATCTTTATAATCAAATCTGTAGTATGCCTTCCCTCCTTTGAACTTCATTAGTAATTTGTCTCTTACAGGACATATTCTGCATTATATTATGGTCATAATGAATCCTTGTAATCATCCCATCTTAGATTATTAACTTTTCAAGGGCATGAACTGTATCTTACTCGTCTATGCACTCACAATAGTGGCAACAATAATGATGACATTCAATAAATATTTGCCCCATTTGACCGATGATGAAGATTATCACTAGGGCTTGACACAGTTGTGGTGAGGATACAATGACACCATGTATATAAAGCACTTACCAGAGTTCTTAGCTCAACGAGTGCTCAATTAGTGGCAGCTAAATTAACTCACCTGTGGCTTCTGGAACTAAGGGAGCAGAAATTTTAAATTCTAACAGTGGTTCTGTTAGAATTCTACACATTATAATCACCTGGGGAGCATTTACAAATTCCAATGCCCAGGCCAATAAATCAGGCATAAGTATTTTTATAGTTCCCCGAGTGATTCCATTGTGCACTGAGTTTGAGAACCACTATTCTTACATACACCCCATCTGCTCCCTGGCTGATGAGTCAAGAATATCAAACAGGAAAGAATGTCTGAACAGATCCAGCTATTCCTTTAAAAATCCTCCTGTTCATTACGAAATTCCAGTAAACAGGAGGAAAACTCACAGAAGTGCCTTAACTGGTGATCTTGTTGGGTGGAGTCACCTGGGAGGGAAAGGCTAGGAATGAGTAATGCAGCTTTTTGTAGGGGCAGGAGAGAAATACCTCTTTGTCACCAGACTCCTAGAAGTGAAGGTTTTCGAGCTGGCAGAATTTTAGAGGTATCTCATTTAAACTAGATTTGGCCCTTGTGTTGATTCAGTGAAGATTAATCCTACCAAAAAAACAGTTGCTGTCAAGCCTGACTTATGGCGGCCTCATGTGCGTCAGAGTAGAACTGTGCTCAGTGGGGTTTTCAGTGGCTGCTTTTTTTCAGAAGTAAATCGCCAGGCCGTTCTTCAGAGGTGTATCTGGGTTGAATCAAACCACCCACCTTTCAGTCAGCAACTGAGCTCATTGTACCACCCAGGGACTCTGGATTAAACCTAAGTAAATTTTAGCTCAATGACCATCAGTGTCATTGTTCCAATTCTTTTGTCCCATTGGAATTTTTTTATATTAAAATAACTGAGCTACTAAGTCTCAAAATGAACCTTATTTTCATAAAGTATTTGTGGTAATGAGGATGGACTTACTTTAAGCCAAGACAATAATACATTTCTATATCCGAGAAGCAGATATTGTTTTCCCTTTAGAATTAGTAAAACTAAAGTAGTGTGAGACTTGACTGGTCCAAAGTGATGCATGGGTATGCCAAAGAAGTCTGGTTGCTGTCCTAATCACGTGACACGCTTCATCTTTTACAAATATGTAGTTATTGCTGTTTAGTCATGTATCTCTCATGTTAAAGTTATTCACACACACACACACACACAAAATCCTTGGAAAAGGATTTGACCCGAAAAATAAATAAAACAGTGCCACTTTAATAATCCGTTATGTTTTCCTTTTATTTTTCTTAAAAGAATAATAGCCTGGTAGTTCACTTTAAAGTAGAAAGAAAATGAGATAAGATAGGAAATATGTATGTGTGTGTTACAAATCAGATTTTAGAGGCCTGGTATGCTAACTTTCTTTGATACTTCTCTATGAATAAGTCTTTAAAACATCATTTGTAAGTATACTCTTAGGATACTAAAGAAAATGCATATGGAGCCCTGTGACTGCCCTGACAGGGAACACAACAGAACCCAATGGAGCAGGAGAAAAGTGGGATGCAGAACTCAAATTCTAGTAAAAAGACCAGACTTAATGGTCTGACTGAGACTGGAGGGGACCCCAGAAGACACAGCCCCCTGACTCTCTGTTAGCCCAAAACTAAAACCATTCCCGAAGCCAACTCTTCAGACAAAGATAAGATTGGACTGTAAGACATAAGATGATATTGGTCAGGAGTGTGCTTCTTGGCTCTAATAGACACATGAGACTATATGGACAGCTCCTGTCCAGAGGTGAGATGAGAAGGCAGAGTGGGATGGGAAATACAGGGTGGAGAGAAGGAGTGTGCTGTCACATTATAGGGAGAGCAACTAGGGTCACATAACAATGTGTGTATAATCTTTTGTATGAGAAACTGACTTGAATTGTAAACTTTCATTTAAAGCACAATAAAAAAAAGAGAAAAAAAAGAAAATATATATGGAGGTGTGAAGAGGCTAACAGAATGCTTCAAATAGCACTGTTGGCTCCACTGGACCAGACCAAGTGCTTCTGCAAAAAACATGTTTGTTCTACTTTCAGTTCAATTTGAAATTTTCTTATAAAAAATTAGAGGATACTGGATTTTCTCTGAAATAAACTTTTTTTACCTACAAATGCTATTCACCAAAAAAACCAAACCCATTGCTGTGGAGTCAATTCAGACTCACAGAGTAGAGCTGCCCAAATAGGGTTTCCAAGGAGCGGCTGGTGAATTCGAACTGCCAACCTTTTGGTTAGCAACTGAGCTTGTGCAACTGTGCCACCAGGGCTCCACAAATGCTATTCAGTTGACTGAAGTTCTTTTTCTCCTATGGTATATGCATAGTACCAAACTAAAAACCAAACCCAGTGCCATCAAGTCGATTCCGACTCATAGTGACCCTATAGGACAGGGTAGGACTGCCCCATCGAGTTTCCAAGGAGCGCCTGGCTGACTCGAACTGCTGACCCATTGGTTAGCAGCTGTAGCACTTAACCACTGTGCCACCAGGGTTTCCATATGCATAGTACAACATTAAAATAGATGGATTTTTTTTTTTTATCCTAAACGGAAATGAAGTTTTAAAAGCAATTCTTGGCAGGACCTACAAATTTAGATCAAGGCTCTATGATACCATAAATGCTTCAGATTTATGGCATCATCAGAACTCTGGTTTTTATGTGAATCAGAACCTCAAAACTATGACTTGCCTTTCTATTACTCTTTCTCTGTTCTAATATTATAAATTCATGGAGGACGTGTGTATGCAACACAAACTTCTAATGTGTCAAGTTTATTCCCCAGGGTCACCAAGAGGGATCACTATGGGTGGAGTTCAGAAGCAGGCATCAAGAAGTCTACTGTCTATTATCCTTGAACAGTAATATAGTGACCTACTCTGGGTTTTGAGTCACCAGGTAAAGTTATGAGCCTGGCTACACAATCAGACTGACCGGATTTAGCAGTTTCTACTTGTTGCTACAAATCCCAGGCAGTAGCACTAGAGGTGGACAAGTTCCATCTTCATGTCTTACGTATCATTCTTCACTCTGCACAAAACCTTTGCAATAATCTTTCAGCCAGACTGGTTGTGTAGACTGCTGTGGGCGTGTGTCAGACTCTCCTTTTCTTGAGAAAATGGGAAGGATTGGACAAGTTCCCAGAGTTCTCTGAAATCCTGGCCTTGCCCAGAACAACAGTCACCTAAAGCCCCATTGTGTAGCTTTAAGTGGTAAATAGGGTGATAAACCAAAGTCCAGTATGGCTGCAAGAATGAATTGAGAGTAGGAAAGAAGGAAGGGACACAGAGAATTGCAAATTTACCTGAAAGAGAGAAGGCTATAGATGGTTCCAATTCTCTAAGTACCTAAGTCAGGACTTTCGGAAGTGTCATTAATTGCGCTACTGAGGAAGGAATCATTCAGTATGCTAAAAGGGCAGTTTGCTTACAAATACACCCATTTAAACCCTGGAGATAGCTAGATCAAAACTGGCCCAACTGGTGCACAGTGGCTAAAGCACCCACTCAGCTGCTAACTGAAAGGTTGGCAGTTTGAACCCACCAGCTGCTTCGTGGGAGAAAGGTGTGGTAGCCTGTTCCTGGAAACCCTATGGGGCAGTTTTACTCTGCCCTATGGAGTCACTATGTGTCAGAATCCACTCAATGGCAATGAATTCAGGTTATCTGCTATGAAAGATGTAAGATACAGAAATTCTAACTTCAGAAGATCTGGTCTCCTGTCAGGGGTATGGCAAATTAGAGCAGGGTACTCAGTGTCCTGTCACCCAGGTGAAAAAACAAATCTTGCTCATCAAATAGGATTGAGTTCAAGTGCACATGACAGATAACATCGATTTAAACAAGATGAAAATTTCCTTCTCTCTTTCTCTGTCTCTCTCTTCTTTCTCTCCCACTCTCTCTACAAGAAGGCTAGAGATCAGCAGTCTAGAGTAATCCCATGGTTTCAGAGACCTAGTCTCCGCCATTCTTAGCATGGTCCAAGATGGCTACTTGAGATCTGCCAGGCAGACCTTTTCCTACGAAAGGAAGTAGGAGATGGAATTACTAAGGGCACGTAAAAACCCACCAAAGGCACAGAACAGCTGTCTTTTTAGGAAATTTTCCAGAAACTAAGTTCTATTCACATTATATTGAAAATAATTGAGTTAAGTATGGTGGTTGAGTGGTAGAATTCTCATCTTCCATGTGGGAGACCCAGGCAAAGTACCTCATACACAGCCACCACTTGTCTGTCAGTGATGCTGTCTGTTGCTGTGACGATGAACAGGTTTTAATGGAGTTTCTAGACTAAGACTAGAAAGAAAGGCCTGATGATCTACTTTCAAAAATCGGCCAGTGAATACCATCCAACCCCATTGTGCATTCAAGGGAGCCTGAGAAATATGTTCTTTACTTCAAGTGGTCACGTACCCAGATAAAAATTGACAGTTGTATTACAAGAATTCAGCAAACACATATTGAGGTAGGCACCCAGTGGTCTCTGCCACAGCCTGACTAAAGCCAGTGCTGACATTCATGGTGGGAAGGCTCTCAGAGTTAAATAGAAGCCCTAGAATTCAGGAGGCTTTGATCCTAGTCTCACTTCTACCCAAGTTTCCAAGTGCCCTAAGTAATCTTATCAGTTAAATAGATATCATAAATAAAAATTACATATTGTGACATATGATGTAAGAATAATTAGCAGATTAGTGAATTGCATTTTTACTTTGTGTTTCCATTCTCAGGCGGTAACGGCTTATTTAACATGTCTGCTGAATTAATTACCTGATCCAAAGCACACAACTATTGAAATTCAAACACACCCACAGGAGAAAATAGAATGGTTGAATTTTGGAGTGGAAAGGGACATTCAAGAATGTCTAACTCAACCTCTCTCCCAGTATAGGAATCTGTAACAGATGGTCCCCTGTCTTGTGCTTAAAACACTCCTAAAGTGTGTTATTTTGCAGTTCCATTGATGGACAGCTCCAATTGTCCAATACTTCATCTGGATGGCTATCTAAAATCTCCCTCCCTTGAACCCCCACCTCCTGAGACAACAGAGAACAAAGCCATTCTGCGTCTTCATGGTAGTCCTTCAATTATTGGAAGACAGCTCTGTGTCATTCCTTAGTTTTCCTCTTCAAGGTAAACATTCCTATTGTTGGAACTGTTTCTTAAGAAACCAGGTGTCCATGTCTGTCATCATCCTGGCTATCTGTCTCACATTAGTGTCTCTCAAACTGTTTTGACTATGACCCACAAAAGGAAATTCACTTAACATATGATCAGTATACATATACATACATATAACTGAAACAAGTTTCATAAAACAATACTTAGCCTTACTACCTACAATGAACTCTAATATATTTTTCAGCTCAACTCTATTCTATTCTACTCTATTGTGTTCTGTTTTATTTTTTAAGGCTGGTTTGTATCCACTAAATGAATTTCACACCCACTCATGGGCGGTAACCCATAGTTTGAAAAACACTGTCCCAGATACACTCTGGCCTGTAAATGATTGTAGGAGGTGGTGCCCTGATACTGCAGGCTGATCTGAGTGAGCACAAAAGCCTTTACTTCCTGAGTCCAGAACTTGGTGTCTTTATTTCAAGGTCATCTACGTACATTAAACTTTAAAGTAACATCATTGCAACGTTGATTGAATATTTGAGTCAGCTATAACAACATTACTTCCTTGAAGTTCTCTTAGAGTGTTCTTGTTCTTTGCCATTCATTAAGTTTCTCGTGTTTTTTCACCTATGAGCCTTCCAGCATATGGTTGTTTGTCTAGCTAACTCTTAGTTAGATGCTGTCAAGTAAATCCCAACTCATGGCAACCCTATGTGTGTCAGAATAGAACTATACGCCATGAGATTTTCTTTCAGTCTTTATTCCAAATTTCAGACTCAGATCAATAGTGTTTTTTTCCCTTGATTTCTTCTTCTTCATCTTTTTTTAAAACTAGAAGATTGTTTTGGAAACACTGGTGGCGTAGTCTTTGGGTGTTATTGCTGCTGACCAAAAAGTCTGCAGTTCAAATCCACCAGGCACTCCTTGGAAACTCTAAGGGGCAGTTCTACTCTGTCCTATAGGGTTGCTATGAGTCGGAATTAACACGATGGCAACGGGTTTGGTTTTTTGGTTGGCAGATTGTTTAACTTTTTACTTGGTTTTATTTTTAAGTTATTAATCAGCCTTGCATTCTTCATGGTTCAAAACTCAAAAGATTCAAAAAGAATATGTGGTCAAGTTTCCTCTTCTCCCCTAACTCCGGCCTCAGTTCCTCTTCCCAGTGACAACCAATGTTGTTTTTATTTCCAGAGACAACCTGTGTACATACAAGCAATAACTGTGCATATATACCTCCTATATTAATTTCCTGGGGCTACCGTAAGAGAACAAAACACTAGACGGCTTACAACAATAGAAATTTATTCTTTCACAGTTCTAGAGGCAGAAGTCAGAAATCAAGGTGTGCACAGGGCAGTGCTCCCTCTGAAGTCTTAGGAGGAGAATTCTCACCTGCCTCTTCCAGCTTCTGGTGGCCCCAGGTGATCCTTGGGTTGTGGCTGTACCATGCTGCCACCATCTTCTCATGGCTTTATCCTCTCCTGTCTGTGTCTTCTCCTCTCCTCTCTGTTGAGAATTGTCACTGGATTTCGGGCCCACCAGGATAATACGGGATGATGCCATCTTGAGGTCCTTAACTTAATTATATCTGCAAAGACCTTTTATCCAAATAAGGTCAGATTCACAGGTTTGGGGGTTAAGATGTGGACATGTCTTTTTGGGGGTCACTATACACCCCACAGCTTTATTTTATTTATTTATTTATTTTTGGTCAAATGGCAGCGTGATATACACACAGACAAGAGTGTTTTGTTTTTCCTTTTTTATAAAATTCTCAGAACTGACCTAACCAGAAGGGGAACATCAATAAGATGGCAAAAAAAAAAAAAAAAAAAAAATTAAATATGTATATATATTTTTTAATCATTTTTCCCTGCCTCACTGTTTATATAATCCAACTTCTCAGAAAGAAACAAGAGTTTGTAGGGGAAAAAAAGTATGAAGGGGAAATATTGTGGGCTCTTTTTCTAGATGTTTACTAAAATCCTTGAATTATAAAAAAAGCTTACAATCTTTTGCTGTCAAATATAAGAAACACAATAAAAGAACATTGAGAAGAGTTATACTTTGTACTTAAAATATTATGCAAGCTTGAGAATTCAGAAAGCTGTGCACGACTCTGTGTGCAACCTTCAGAAATATTAACAATCTGTACTGACAAGCAGGGCCATCTTATTTTCTCTTTTGTGCTACCAGATTGATGTGGAACCTCAGAAAAGAATGTTCAGGCTGGAAAGAATAAAAAGAACATTATAAATGAGTAACAGGATAATTAAAGCATGAAGCAGCCTTCTGCATCTCAAGACAATGGTAATGGTAAAGGTAGTTTTAGCTAATTAATTGGTTAAGAACAATTTGCCTCAGTGACTATCTTACATTTGACTATGGAATACTTTCTGCTTTGCCAGAAACTGAGAATGGAGTTATCATGAAGCTTGTAAAACAAATAGCTTTTGGCCACCAAAAGTGTGATAACAAGTCAGAAAACCCAGTATGAGTTAGTCCTATGGAGACAATTTTCCCCTCCACACTATAAAATTCATTGGGACTCATAGAGGGTAATTTCCCTACCCCTAAAACATCTCTTTTTCAAACTTCTTTTACCTCGTGAGAAAAGAAGTCTTACTACATTATGGGCTTACCATGTGCTTAACCAAAAGCAATATTGCCCAGCTTGAGGGGTCTCTCACCTTATTCATCAGCTTGACTCCGAATAACTTTTAGCATTTCCTAAATATCGAACCTACCCTCCAAGAAGGAGGACTTGTCAACCTGATCTTGTTCAAAAGAAAGTGCTAAAGACTCAGAAAATAATTCCACAAGAGGAATCCCAGAAACATTGTGAGCAAAAGCAGCATCATTAAAATAAATATGTGGTGATATTATGTCAACTCTCTCAAGTTACCTGGAAGGGGACATGTTCATTTGTATGGTTAAGTTCTGGGAGACTTGCTATAAATCGCCTCTTTACCTTATACTTAAACTTCACAGACCTATTTGCAAATGAAATCCAATTTTGCATGCTTAGAGAATTAACAAGAAGCAAATCCAAGCACTGTCTCGCAACTTGAAATAGATTTTTAAGTTAGTTAATTTTCTAAGTGGATTTTGTGGTTGTTGTTCCATTGCCAACTCATAGTGACCCAGGTGCAACAGACCTAAACGCTGGCCTATTCTGCACCATCTTCACGTCATTGGTATGCTCTCAAGTCCATCATTGTAGCCACTGTATATTTTGAGTGCCTTCCAACCTTTTTTTCCAACCTAGGGGGTTTGTCTTCCAGTACCATATTGGACAACATTCTGTTGTGACCCATAGGGTCTTCATTGGCTACTTTCTGGAAGTAGATCACTAGGCCATTTCTCCTTAGTCTGTCTTCATCTGGAAGCTCTACTGAAACCTGTTCACCATGGGTGACCGTGCTAATATTTGAAATACTAGTGGTGTAGCTCCCAGCATCATAGCAACATACAAGCCACCACAGTATGACAAACTGACAGATGAGTGGTAGAAAAATCGAATCTTAATTATGCATAAAAATAATACACAGAAACAAAAATTAAATTAAATTTACTAATATTTTAAGATGAAGAAGATTATAGGGGATTTCATCTGTTCCTTCAAAGCTTATTTTCTGTATTTTCCACAATGATTAAATGACGCTTTGTCAATCAAGAGTGGAGAAAACTTTAAAACTGAAGAAAATTCTTTTTCTATGTAGATATTTATTCCTTTCCCCATGTGGAGGAGTATCAAACTTAGTATTTTTGAGCTTGGCCAAATTCCACTTGATTGTTCTCAATGGCAATTTCCTAGGTAGACCAGAAAAGAAAATGAGAAATAAAAACAAAAATGTAAACCACCTTTTGTAAATAACAGACTCTCCACCTCTGCTGCAAAACTCTCCAAAATACACCTTTATTCTCAACCTTCTTTAAGGTCAAAGAGAGCCCTGGTGTTTCTTTTGTGTTCTTTCTGAGGGGAAAATGATACAGTGGACTCCATTGTCCTTTCAGTAAACTTCTCCCCCCTCCCCAGCCCCCCATACCCTCCTCTAAGATTTACTGGGTATTTAGAAGTCTAGGAGTCCCTGGGTGGTGCAAACAGTTTATGTTTAGCTGCTAACAGAATGTTTGGAGGTTCAAGTCCACCCAGAGACACCTCAGAAGATAGGCCTGATGATCTACTTCTGAAAAATCAGCCATTTAAAACCCTATGAAGTATAGGTCTACTCTGACACACCTGGGGTTGCTGTGAGTCAGGGATTGGTGGCGATGGTTAGAACTCTTCTAAATGGTCCCCTCTCTTTCACCCAGGGAAATAATTTCTGCATTTTTTAAAACAATCCTGTCAACCAATCAGGATAAATGCCTTTTTAGAAGTTGGCCCTAGGTTCTGCCTTCTCTCTCAGAGGCCCTCCCTCTGGAAGTCTTCGTCACTGTCAAAGGGCACCTCTACCAACTTGAGATAGTTGTAACTCCATCCAATCCTCAAGCGTATGGACACCCAAAGAGAAGAAAAAATAATTCCATGAACAGGAAAAATAGCATCTGTGTTTATACCAAGATACATCCTTGGCCTTCTCCTGAGATCTGCTGCAAAGAGGCCCCTTGGATTTCAGGTGGGCACCTTCCACCTTCACCGAAGACTAGACCCCACACCGGTGATGTGAACGTGAGAAAGTCCGTTCCAGCTCTTTGTGAGGGAGATAAAATGGGTGATCCCAACTCCACAAAAATCGTCTGTGATTACAATTTCACATGGAAGAACGTTCTCTCTGGTCTCATTATTAAAAGATTTGTGCTTTTCCAGGGCTGGTTTGTTTTTATCTGGGAATTAGGAATCATATAACATGGTTCTTGCTCAGAGGCTTAGCAGCAAATTTGTGGACACTGTAAGCAGCAAACTTAGGGCTTTATGGCAGGCATTTTGTGCGCTAATCTCACTCTAGTTCCCAACTGACTTCACTGCCTTTATTTTCCTTTTGGTCATTTTTCTTACTTGTTTTTATCCTATTTTGTCTTGTCATAGGTCTCTGGGTGGTATAAGTGGTTTAAGATAGGCTGCCTACCAGAAAGTTGGTGGTTCAAAATCATCTATTAAATCCACCATCTGCTTCTGTAACGATTACAGCCTAGAAAACCCTATGGAACAGTTCTACTCTGCAGCACATCCCGGTCGCCATGAGTCAGAATCAACTCAATGGCAATGGGTTTGGTTTAGTTATCTTGTTATATTGTATGACCCCTTTTAAAGTTTCCAGGCCTTTTTGGAACAAAAAGCCCAAAAAGAGCCAAAACCCATTGCTGTCAAACAGAGCAGAATATAAATACAATCAACTCAGATTAAAAATATATATATACTTTAGGGGTGTTTATTTTTCTGCTTATTTCTATCTTCTCATGCACAATCCCCCCCAAATCCAAAACTATATCCCATTTCCATTGTTCTTATTATGCAAATATCTTTTAAAACCTAAATACATTTTAATAATAATTTTGCAAGGTAATTTTTAAGCAAATATCTTTTCAAAATTTAAAAAATATTGGTAAAATTGTAAATTTCAAGAGAGCTGGGATCAGGTCTGATAATGCAGCTGTGGTTGGTAGAAAGAGCCCCGGGTTGGGAGTTTTGTTTCCAGCTCTGCCTCATTCTAGGTGTTTGACCTTGGTCAGGGCCCTTCTCTCTGGATCTCAATTTCCTTGTTTATAAAATGAAGGGGTTGAATCAGGTCACCCCTGAAATTCCTTCCAGCTCTGAGATTCATCAACATTCTGACCCATTGTGGGCACTTAATAAATAACAAACACACTTCCAAGAGAACCTCCAGAATGACTTGTGTTTGGACTATAGGAGCTTCCAGCTCTAAAGATGAGGCTTCAGATGCTTGATTGTCCCTGCTTCCTAAAGGTTCAAAGTTTGCAAGATCAACAGAAGCTTAAGGAATCAAAGGCTCGGGGGGAAAAAAATGGAGTTCATGAGAAAGAAAGTTCATCTGCTTTTAGAGAAATAAAATTTAGAGTGGTGGGGGGGTGGAGTAGAGAATTTTCAAAACAGTGAAATAAGATCAATGTTTAATTTTAATATTCTGTAAGTCAAATGTAACCTATTTAACAACGCACAAGATATTTTTTACGTGTAATTTAATTTCTTCACAAAATTATTGTGCTTGATATAGTCTTCTTTTAAAATTAATCATTGTTAATTACAATTTTGCTAATCAGTTTTTGTTTTTAAATCATTCACACTTTTAATACAAAGGGAGGTACGTGCTGCTGATAGCATCTTTTAGGGTTTGCTAGTTTATGTTTATGAGGGATGGAGCCAAAGTAAAAAGAAACCATCAATACGTTAAAAGTTTGAGTGGCCATTAAGCACCCAGTAAATACACAAAGTATTCATTTTCAGGAAAAGGCAAAGAAATAAAGGAAGAAAAAGCAGCACCAAATACAATTTTTGCCATGTATAAACAACATTCTCTAATCCCTTGTTTTTCCAGACTATTCCAGCAAGCTCTTACACTTATTGCTTCATTTTAATCATCTCAAAGGACCTCAGAATCCTGAGGATTTACCCTGGGACACACTTCATTACCTTTCTAAAGGCCAACTTGTTGTGTCATTTCTCCTAAGTATCAGCAAACAGAGGCAGATTCCTTCAAGTATTTTTTTTTAAATAATTTTTACTGTGCTTTAAGTGAAAGTTTACAAATCAAGTCAGTCTCTCACACAAAAACCCATGTATACCTTGCTACACTTCCAATTACTCTCCCCCTAATGAGACAGCCCGCTCTCTCCCTCCACTCTCTCTTTTCGTGTCCATTTCACCAGCTTCTAACCCCCTCCACCCCCTCATCTCCCTTCCAGGCAGGAGATGCCAACATAGTCTCAAGTGTCCACCTGATCCAAGAAGCTCAATCCTCACCAGCATCCCTCTCCAACCCATTGTCCAGTCCAATCCATGTCTGAAGAGTTGGCTTCGGGAATGGTTCCTGTCCTGGGCCAACAGAAGTTCTGGGGCCATGACCACCGGAGTCCTTCTAGTCTCAGTCAGACCATTAAGTCTGGTCTTTTTATGAGAATTTGGGGTCTGCATCCCACTGCTCTCCTGATCCCTCAGGGGTTCTCTGTTGTGTTCCCTGTCAGGGTAGTCACTGGTTGTAGCCAGGCACCATCTAGCTCTTCTGGTTTCAGGATGATGTAGTCTCTGGTTCATGTGGCCCTTTCTGTCTCTTGGGTTCATAATCACCTTATGTCCTTGGTGTTCTTCATTCTCCTTTGATCCGGGTAGGTTGAGACCAATTGATGCATCTTAGATGGCTGCTTGCTAGCATTTAAGACCCCAGACACCACTCTTCAAAGTGGGATGCAGAATGTTTTCTTAATAGACTTTATTATGCCAATTGACTTAGATATCCCCTGAAACCATGGTCCCCAGACCCCTGCCGCCGCTATACTGGCCTTCGAAACATTCAGTTTATTCAGGAAACTTCTTTGCTTTTGGTTTAGCCCAGTTGTGCTGACCTCCTCTGTATGGTGTGCTGTCTTTCCCTTCACCTAAAGTAGTTCCTATCTACTATCTAATTAGTGAATGTCCCTTTCCCACCCTCCCTCTCCCCCCGCCTCGTAACCACAAAAGAATGTTTTTCTTCTCAGTTTAAACTATTTCTCAAGTTCTTATAGTAGTGGTCTTATACAATATTTGTCCTTTTGCAACTGACTAATTTCACTCAGCATAATGCCTTCCAGGTTCCTCCATGTTATGAAATGTTTCACAGATTCATCACTGTTCTTTATCGATGCGTAGTATTCCACTGTGTGAATATACCATAATTTATTTATCCATTCATCCATTGTTGGGCACCTTGTTTGCTTCCATCTTTTTGCTGTTGTAAACAGTGCTGCAATAAACATGGGTGTGCTTTTTTCTGTTCATGTAAAGGCTCTTATTTCTACAGGATATATTCCAAGGAGTGGGATTGCTGGATTGTATGGTAGTTGTATTTCTACCTTTTTAAGGAAGAGCCAAATCGATTTCCAAACTGGTTGTACCATTTGACATTCCCACCAGCAGTGTATAAGTGTTCCAATCTCTCCACAGCCTCTCCAACATTTATTATTTTGTGTTTTTTGGATTAATGCCAGCCTTGTTGGAGTGAGATGAAATCTCATTGTAGTTTTGATCTGCATTTCTCTAATGGCTAATGATCTTGAACATTTCTTCATATATCTGTTAGCTACGTGAATGTCTTCTCTAGTGAAGTGTCTATTCATATCTTTTGCCCATTTTTTAATTGGGTTATTTCTCTTTTTGTAGTTGAGTTTTTGAAGTATCGTGTAGATTTTAGAGATCAGGCGCTGATCAGAAATGTCATAGCTAAAAACTTTTTCCCAGTCTGTAGGTAGTCTTTTTACTCTTTTGGTGAAGTCTTTGGATGAGCATAAGTGTTTGATTTTTAGGAGCTCCCAGTTATCTAGTTTTTCTTCTGCATTCTCAGTAATGTTTTGTATACTGTTTATGCCATGTATTAGGGCTCCTAACGTTGTTCCTATTTTTTCTTCTATGATCTTTATCGTTTTTGATTTTGTATTTAGGTCTTTGATCCACTTTGAGTTAGTTTTTGTGCATGGAGTGAGGTATGGGTCTTGTTTCAATTTTTTCCAGATGGATATCCAGTTATGCCAGCACCATTTGTTAAAAAAGACTGTCTTTTCCCTCATTTAACTGTTTCGGGGCCTTTGTCAAATATCAACTGCTCATATGTAGACGGATTTATGTCTGGATTCTCAATTCTGTTCCATTGGTCCATGTATCTGTTGTTGTACCAGTACCAGGCTGTTAAAAAACACTACTGTGGCAGTATAATAGGTTCTAAAATCAGGTAAAGTAAGGTCTCCCACTTTGTTCTTCTTTTTCAGTAATGCCTTATATATCTGGGGCCTCTTCCCCTTCCATATGAAATTGGTGATTTGTTTCTCCATGTCATTAAAGAATGTCCTTGGGATTTGGATCGGAATTGCATTAAATGTATAGATCGCTTTTGGTAGAATAGACATTTTTATAATGTTAAGTCTTCCAATCCACGAGCAAGGTATGTTCTTCCACTTATGTAAGTCTCTTTTGGTTTCTTGCAGAAGTGTACTGTAGTTTTCTTTGTATAAGCCTTTTACGTCTCTGGTAAGATTTATTCCTAAGTATTTTATCTTCTTGGGGGCTACTGTAAATGGCATTGATTTGGTGATTTCCTCTTCAATGTTCTTTTTGTTGGTGTAGAGGAACCCAACTGATTTTTGTATGTTTATCTTGTATCCCAATACTCTGCTGAACTCTTCTATTAGTTTCAGTAGTTTTCTGGAGGATTCCTTAGGGTTTTCTGTGTATAAGATCATGTCATCTGCAAATAGAGATACTTTGACTTCTTCCTTGCCAGTCTGGATGCCCTTTGTTTCTTCATCTAGCCTAATTGCTCTGGCTAGGATTTCCAGCACAATGTTGAATAAGAGTGGTGATAAAGGGCATCCTTGTCTGGTTCCTGATCTCAATGGGAATGCTTTCAGGCTCTCTCCATTTAGGGTGATGTTGGCTGTTGGCTTTGTATAAATGCCCTTTCTTATGTTGAGGAATTTTCCTTCTATTCCTATTTTGCTGAGAGTTTTTATCATGAATGAGTGTTGAACTTTGTCAAATGCCTTTTCTGCGTCAATTGATAAAATCATGTGATTCTTGTCTTTTGTTTTATGTATGTGGTGGATTACGTTAATTGTTTTTCTAATGTTGAACCATCCCTGCATGAATCCCACTTGGTCATGGTGAATTTTCTTTTTTCTGATATGTTGTTGAATTCTATTGGCTAGAATTTTGTTGACGATTTTTACATCTACATTCATGAGGGATATAGGTCTATAATTTTCTTTTCTTGTGGTGTCTTTACCTGGTTTTGGTATCAGGGATATGGTGGCTTCATAGAATGAGTTTGGTAGTATTCTATCCTTTTCTATGCTCTGAAATACCTTTAGTAGTAGTGGTGTTAAATCTTCTCTGAAAGTTTGGTAGATGTCTGTAGTGAAGCCGTCTGGACCAGGGCTTTTTTTTGTTGGGAGTTTTTTTATTTCCTTTTCAATCTCTTCCTTTGTTATGGGTCTATTTAGTTGCTCTACCTCTGTTTGTGTTAGTTTAGGTAGGTAGTGTGTTTCTAGGAATTCATCCATTTCTTCTAGGTTTTGAAATTTGTTTGAGTATAGTTTTTCATAGTAATCTGCTATGATTCCTTTAATTTCAGTTGGGTCTGTTGTAATATTGCCCATCTCATTTCTTATTTGGGTTATTTGCTTCCTCTCCTGTTTTTCTTTTGTCAGTTTGGCCAGTGGTTTATCAATTTTGCTGATTTTTTTCAAAAAACCAGCTTTTGGTCTTGTTACTTCTTTCCATTGTTTTTCTGTTTTCTATTTCATTTAGTTCAGCTCTAATTTTTATTATTTGTTTTCTTCTGGTGCCTGTGGGTTTCTTTTGTTGCTCTCTTTCTATTTGTTCAAGTTGTAGGGATAATTCTTTGATTTTGGCCCTTTCTTCTTTTTGCATGTGTGCATTTATTGATATAAATTGGCCTCTGAGCACTGCTTTTGCTGTGTCCCAAAGGTTCTGATAGGAAGTGTTTTCATTATCATTGGATTCTCTGAATTTCTTTATTCCATCCTTAATGTCTTCTAGAATCCAGACTTTTTTGAGCAGGGTATTGTTCAGTTTCCAAGTGTTTGATTTCCTTTCCCTGCTTTCCCTGTTATTGATTTCCACTTTTATGGCCTTATGGTCAGAGAAGATGCTTTGTAATATTTCAATGTTTTGGATTCTGCTAAGGCTTGCTTTATGACCTAATATGTGGCCTATTCTAGAGAATGTTCCACGTGCACTAGAAAAGAAAGTACACTTGGTTGCTGTTGGGTGGAGTGTTCTGTATATATCTACGAGGTCAAGTTGGTTGATTGTGGCATTTAGATCTTCCGTGTCTTTATTGAGCTTCTTTCTGGATGTCCTGTCCTTCACCGAAAGTGGTGTGTTGAAGTCTCCTACTATTATTGTGAAGCTGTCTATCTCACTTTTCAATGCTGATAGAGTTTGTTTTATGTATCTTGCAGCCCTGTCATTGGGTACATAAATATTTAATATGGTTATATCTTCTTGTATTGTCCCTTTAATCATTATATAGTGTCCTTCCTTATCCTTTCTGATGGATTTAACTTTTAAAGTCTATCTTGTCAGAAATTAATATTGCCACTCCTGCTCTTTTTTGATTGTTGTTTGCTTGATATATTTTTTCCATCGTTTGAGTTTTTGTTTGTTTGTGTCTCTAAGTCTAAGGTGTGTCGCTTGTAGGCAGCATGTAGATGGATCTTGTTTTTTAATCCATTCTGCCACTCTGTTTCTTTATTGGTGCACTTAGTCCATGTACATTCAGGGTGATTATGGATAGGTATGAATTTAGTGCTATCATTTTGATATCTTTTTTTGTGTGTTGACAGTTTCTTTTTCCCTCTTGATTTTATGTGCTGAGTAGATTTTCTTTATATATTGTCCTTTCCTCATATTTGTTGTTGTTGATTTTGTTTCTGCTGAGTCTGTATTTTTCCCTTGTATTTTATTTTGATGAGGATAGTTTGTCTCCTTTGTGGTTACCTTATTATTTTCCCCTATTTTTCTAAATTTAAAACTAACTTTTATTTCTTGGTATCGCTGTATCTTCCTGTCCATATGGAAGGTGTATGATTACATTTCTTAGTTCCTTTTTATTATTTTAATGTTGTCTTCTTTTATGTAATAACATCGCCGTTATCCTGTTGGGTTTTTTTTTTTTTTTTAATCTTGCTTTGTTTTTTTGGATTTCCCTGTCTGGGTTGACTTCTGGTTGCTCTGCCCAGTGTTCTAGTCTTGGGTTGATACCTGATATTATTGATTTTCTAACCAAAGAAGTCTCCTTAGTATTTCCTGTAGTTTTGGTTTGGTTTTTACAAATTCCCTCAACTTGTGTTTATCTGGAAATGTCTTAATTTCACCTTCATATTTAAGAGACAGTTTTGATGGATATATGATTCTTGGCAGGCAATTTTTTTCCTTCAATTTTTTAAATATGTCATCCCATTGCCTTCTTGCCTGCATGGTTTCTGCCGAGTAGTCCGAGCTTATTCTTATTGGCTCTCCCTTGTAGGTGACTTTTCTTTTATCCCTCACTGCTCTTATAATTGTCTCTTTATCTTTGGTTTTGGCAAGTTTGATTTTGTCTTGGTGACTTTCTTTTAAGATCTACCTTATGTGGAGTTCGACGAGCATCTTGGATGGATATCTTCTCATCTTTCACAATATCAGGGAAGTTTTCTGCTAAGGAATCTTCAACAATTTTCTCTGTATTTTCTGTTATCCCTCCCTGTTCTGGTACTCCAATCACTCATAGGTTATTTCTCTTGATAGAGTCCCACATGATTCTTAAGGTTTCTTCATTATTTTTTTTATTCTTTTATCTGATTTTTCTTCAAGTATGTTAGTGCCAAGTGACTTATCTTCGAGTTGAGAAATTCTAGCTTCTACTTGCTCAATTCTGCTCGTCTGACTTTCTATTGAGTTATCTAATTCTGTTATTTTATTGTTAATCTTCTGAATTTCTGATTGCTGTCTGTGTATGGATTTTTCTAGCTTATTAAACTTTTCATTATGTTCCTGAATAATCTTTCTAATTTCTTCAGTTGCTTTATCTGTGTGTTCCTTGGTTTGTTCTGCGTATTGCCTCATTTCCTTCCTGATGTCTTGAAGGGTTCTGTATATTAAACTTTTGTATTCTGCATCTGGTAATTCCAAGAATGCACTTTCATCTAGGAGATCCCTGGATTCTTTGTTTTGAGAGTCTGTTCAAGTGATCATGGTCTGTTTCTTTATGTGACTTGATATTGACTGTTGTCTCTGAGCCATCTATAAGTTATTGTATTAGTTTATGGTTGCTTACTGTTTTGTTTTGTTTTGGTATACTGCTGTGTGTTGTTTGAGTGAGCTAGCTTGATTATTTTCACCTTTGGAGCTCTGGTGTCCTGTCCCCAGCTGGCTAGAGCTGTTACCAGGTATATCAGTCTACGAGTCCATTCAGTTTTCTTGTATGAATTCAGCTCAGGTTTCCAGGTAGCTGACGTCAAGTGTGTGGTACAGGGTCTGTCCTACAGTCTTAGAGGGGCAGAGGTGATTGGTGTATATACTGGTATCTGATTGCAGCAGGGGATCACGTCATGCTCTGAACAAGGCAGGGGGCTGAGGACTGACCCCCAAGTGTCTCTGAGGAAAACGCATCTCTGTTCCCTAGAGCATGCTGGTGGGTGGGTTCTGCAGAGGGACCATGGGCACCCAAAGTTTTTGGTTGTAAGGACTGGGAGGTACCAGTTATCTTTGGACCCCTGTCGTGGATGGCTTGGTGACCTGAGTGGAGCTACCAGTCCTTAGGTCCCTGATGTGGGTAGGTGAGGACACTTGTTTAATAGGCAAAGCAATGTCAAATGTCAAACACCCACCTCTCCACAGCACAGCTGAAATAGTTGCAGTTTGCCAACAAGGGCCTATTCTCCTGAAATAGGCCCACACAGGTCCATGCAGAAGGGAAAGTTGCTCGAGGTCCACGGATGGTTTATGCCTTGACAGGAGCTGCTTCTGTCCTGAGCTCCCCCGGTTAATGGAGCTAGCAAATTATCTTTTCCTCCCAGTTGCAATTTTTTTTTTTCCAAGGCCAGGAGGATGGCTCTAGGTGCTCACCAGGGTCTATCTCAGGCCTAGAGGTTCAGCCGCTGAAGCCAGCTTGGGGGTGTGTGTGGGGCGCAGTAAAATATACTCAAGTACTTAGCTTTCGCCAAGAGTGCCCTTCTCCTCAGGTTCTGGAGGTGTGAGTGGGCTGTGTGGCTGGCTGCTTCTCCCTGAGGAAACTGCAGCCGAACACTAGGACCAGCCCACCGCCGCCACCACCGCTCCGGGAATGGTGCCTAAGGGCTCCCCGCGATTCAGGTCTGGTAACTTCTCTCCACTTCTGAAAGGCTTCTTCCTCCCCCTGCCCATCAGTTCATTGTCTCAGCTTGCCTTTGATGCTCAGGTCTTGCAGCTTGTCACAAATATACTCGTTTCACTTGTTTTGGGGGGTCTTTGTTGTAAAGAGGGCTCGATGGAAGCGTCTGTCTATTCCACCACCTTGGCTCCGCCTCCCTCAAGTATTTTTGATAGTGGAAGTAAGAGGCATCAGAGGCTGTGCTGGGCAAAGGACTCATCATCCCGTGGAGGGAGGGGTGTGCTTTGCCAAATCCCAAACTACACACCTGGACAATATACCTGAAAGCCTTTTCATGTTCTGCAAATCTAAAACTACATCCCCAACTCCAGTGACCAAGTGCCTATGAGTCTAAGTGATTTGTAGCATTCTGACTTCTTCATAAACAGTTCATCCTTCCAAGTGGATGAACATGAATTTTTTAAAAAGGTGGGTTTTATTGAGGTCATTGCTTGAGGAATAACTGGCAAAAGGCATACTTGATTTTAGACAAGGCCTTGGAGAAGGTAAAAGAGGCTGGAGCCATTTCCATTCTTTGAGATTCCAGGTATAACTTTATTTCTTTTTTAAATTTTTACTGTGGTGAAATACATATAACAAAAAAATTTACCATTTCAACCATTTTTACATATACAATTCAGTGACATTAATTACATCCACCAAGTTGGGCAACCATTGGCACTATCCGTTTTCAATTTTTTTTATCACCCTTAACAAAACCTTTATACTCAAGCAACTCCCCCCCCCCGTATCTCCCTCTTACCAGCACCTGATAATCACTAATAAACTTTGAACTCTATGAATATAATTTTCTTTTAGTTAAGAAAATCCAAAACAGGGTAAAACTTCTTGGTATTTTTTTAAATGCTTGGTTTTAACAAGTTAAAATTCTTAACATGCACACACACACACACAAATTACAATGCAATGTAATGGAGCCCTAGTAGTACAGCAGTTAAGCATTCAGCTGCTAACCAAAAGGTGGCAGTTCAAATCTACCAGCTGCTCCTTGGAAACCCTCTGGGACAGCTCTACTCTGTTCTATAGGGTTGCTATTTTTAAAGTGCTTAATTTTAACAAGTTAAAATTCTTAGCATGCACAAAAAAATAAAATTACAGTGCAATATAATAAAACTAGATAAGTAAAGGTGACCTGGTGGTACAATGGTTAAGCGCAAAATGGCTGCTAACAGAAAGGTTGGCTGTTCAAACCTATCAGCAGCTCCAAAGGAGAAAAGACCTGGCAATCCGCTCCCGTAAAGATTACAGCCTCGGAAACCCTATGGGACAGTCCTACTCCATCATATAGGGTCACTATGAGTTGAAATCAACTTGATGGCCTACCACAGCAACAAAGATAATCACCGACATTATTAAAAGACTAGTTCATAATACACAGCTATCCAGACCTGTTGCTGTCGAGTCGATTCCGACTCATAGCGACCCTACAGGACGGAGTAGAACTGCCCACATAGGGTTTCCTCGGAGCGCCTGGTGGATTCAAACTGCCAACCCTTTGGTTAGCAGCTGTAGCACTTAACCACTATGCCACCAGGGTTTCCACTTCTATAGCTATGGTTTATTTGAGGACTCAAGTCAAAGCTGTATGAGGATCATTTTACTTTAGTCCCATCAGGCATCTTTCTGACTGTTTAAATTCATCTGAAAATAAAGTCAAAGCTCTTAATGATAAACTTGAGGCCCCAGCCAAATGCTCCCCTTTCCCTCCACCTTAGAGTTGTGCCACAAACCTGGCTTTAAAGTCTTCGGGGTCACCTGCAGACAGCATCCTCATCAGATACCAAATCAAACCCACTGCCATCGAGCCGATTCCAACTCATAGTGACCCAATAGGACAAGGTAGAACTGCCCCATAGGACTTCCTAGGCTGGTGGGTTTGAAACGCCTACCTTTTGGTTAGCAGCTGAATGCTTAACCACTGCATCACCAGGGCTCCTTTCATCAGGTATGGTGATCCTTAAAATTAAGGAACTAAAAGATGGCATTTATTCGTGTTTTCTTAAATAGCCTCTTTTTTTTTAGAAAACCCTAAGGGTAGGGCCATGCCTTTCTACCACTTTACTAGGGTTTTAAATAGCATGGTTTTATCCTATGCATTCTTTTCTTTTGAAGACAGCAGCTCCCCTATGAATAGCACTTTATGTTCCTTATCCCTTTCCTGGATCTCCTGCAGCTCTGGAGTGCACCCAACTTCATGACATCACAAGGAAGCAAGTTTGGGCCGCAAAATGCGCATCCCATGGTGGTAATCTGTAACTATTCTTTGTGCTTTCTCCCACTCTGGCCCTGTTTCCTGCCTTGTCAGCAAACCAGGGTCACTTTTCCCAATCTTTTGTGGGGCCTCCCACATTGATAACTGGCATCTGCAATCTTTCTGTTTTCTTCTACTCGGTGAAACAAACTAACCGAAAATTCATTGTGGTGATGGTATTTTATAAACCATGAACGCTTTGCCCGTTCATCTGTTAGTATTCTGGAAGATAATGCTCAGCTGATTGCTACTGGAGCTGACTCCCTTCCCCAGCCATACTCTGACTCTGAGGGAAGCTTTCTCAGAGCATGTCCGCAGGGCAAACACTATGCCGACCTCAATAATTAAAACCCTTCCTGCCAGGATACATTTTCTGTGGCTGACTGTAAGTGTTCCAGAAAACACAGACTGGCCAAGCCGTTCCCCTCCCCCACCCCCTGTATCAGCAATGAAGCCCAGAGCGTTTTTATTTGATAGCTTCAAATATTTGATTTCTTGAAGCTAACGATCAGATGCTCTCTGCAACGATGCTTGTTTTTTTGTTTCTTTGTTTTTTAACAAGGAAGTAACACGGGAATTCTGGATCAATTACACTTGGAAGAGACGAACGGATGGATGTAGGACATTTTTCACTGTGAGAACCTTATAATAACATTTACAATTTTTATTTTGTTGGAGATACAGCTGAATAGCGTTATGAAAACCTGATTTTAAACGTATATTTATTATTTTTCAAATTATCCCAATACAAATCTTTTTAAGTTCAAGGAAAAACAAAACAAAACAAAACAAATCCATTGCCGTGGCGTCAATTCCGACTCATAGTGACCCCATAGGACAGAGTAGAACTGCCCCATAGGGTTTCCAAGGAGCACCTGGTGGATTTGAACTGCCAACCTTTTGGTTAGCAGTTGTAGCACTCACTTAACCTCTATGCCGCCACCAGGGTTTCCAATTCAGGGAAGAAGTTAAAAAAAAAAAAAAAAAATGGGGGAAACACCTCCAGTGTCTGCCCATTGTATCCTCAGACCTTCATCCTCTGGATGCCCTCAGTTACCCCATGTGGATGCCACCAAGAAGTCAGCTCTACTGAGAAGAAAGCAAGCCAAAGGTCTGGGCGGTGAGATCTGGAGTAAGTCACTTGACCACTTTGTACCTCTGTTTACTTCTACAGCTTTTGTGAGAATGGAAAGAAATAGTATACCTGGCTTTACTGGAATAGATTTGAAGTAGTCAGTAAATGCTAGTCCCCACTCCTCTCAGATGGTTCTAGAGAGAAGGAGGAGCTTCCTCAGGGATCTCAGGTTCAATGTAATGTCTTAAGGAGAGAACCGAAGCACTATCATGAGGAGGAGCCCTTGGCGGTTTTGAGGTGGGCAATATCAGCACCACCCATACAGTTCTCAGGTTCCTTAACCTGGCCGCCTTTTAACTGCAAGCACCTGAGGTTGCAATAAGAAACCCTGGTGGCGTAGTGGTTAAGAGCTATGGCTGCTAACCAAAAGGTCAGCAGTTTGAGTCCCCCAGGTGCTCCTTGGAAGCCCTATGGGGGAGCCCTAATCTGTCTACAGGGATTGCTATGAGTTGAAGCCAACTCAGTGGCAGTGGGTGGGAGGTTGCAATCACTTGACATTTCTGCACCTCTTCCTCTCCCAGGATAACAAGGGTCAAAAAGCACTTGTAGTTCAAGCTGCCATACAGAGAGAGACAGGAACCCTTAGCTCACTGTGAGAGAGGCACTAAATAAATCCAAGTTATCGTAAAGTGATCTTTAGAAAGAGATCTCACCCTTGGCTTTTGACTATTTTTTGAGGAGTATTTTTATATTAAATGAGCAGAATTTTCCTTAGAGGCCTAGTAAAATTTCACTTTTGCCTATTTATTTTTTCTACTGCAAACTTTCACAGGCAGGGACTTGATTTGACCTCATTCAGAAGCCACTGTACCAGGCCCACATTCAGTGTGCTTTCTGGGCCCCTCTGTTACTTTCAAAGGCTGGTCTGTAAGGTGCTTCTTTCTGAAGGTCACCTTCTAACGTCAAAGGATTGTCAAGATCAGTTAGGATAGCTGTGCTAGTGTGGGAGCTATAAACTCTTACAGACTTTCACGGATAGCTACAAACAATTGGAAATAGGAATAAATTTGGGTTGCCTGCCTTCAGTTCATTACTGGATACTTCCTCTTCTCCTTGCTCCGTGGTCATCCTTCCAGTTCTCTGAGCCTCACCAGGGTTTAGGGTTTGTGGTTTTCTCCTATCATAGCTTTGGCTATTTCTATCAGTTCATTCTAGATGTTTCTCTTATTGTTTCTTCCTGACTTGTTTCCTTTCATTGCTTTTTCTTGTCTCCCTTTCTGACACTGGCATTATTTCTTGGCTTCTAATTTCTCATTTCTCGTCTCTTCCATAAAAGGAATAAGTTTCATCATTGCTGACCAAGTCAGTCTATTTTTTGTTCTCTGTGGGCTTATGCTGCTGCTCTGTTCAAAACTACCCTGATAAAACCATAGAATGTAGAGAACCCACCCCAAAAATAAACAATCACTTCCTTTTTGGGAGGGCCATTAGTAGTACAACTCACAGCTTTTCAGTCAAAAACTGAGAAATGCAAGCTATCTCTATATAAATTGGGCTCCATGAAACTGGCCTCCTATGTTCAATCACAAATATTTCTTGAGCCCCACAGCACCAGGGAGAATAATAGGTGATGAGTTCAAGGATGAGTAAGATGGCTTGGTCTCTGTCCCTGAGTAAACAATGAATAGCTCATTAATGACACCCCTTCCACCTCCACTTGCTACCTTCTTCCCTGTTTTATTTTTTTCCATATCACTTATCACTGTCTGATTTGCCATATATTTTTCTATTTTGTTTATCATCACTCTCTCCCAACCAGAATGCAAGCTCCGTGAGGAGGTATTTTGGTGAGTATTTTTGATCACCACGGAATCCCTGTAGATTCCAGAATGCCACAGAGCATTGCCTGGCACATACTAAAACCAGTTGTCATCAAGTCGACCCCAAAGCGTGGCAACCCCATGTGTGTCAGAATAGAATTTTGCTCCATAGGGTTTTGATGCTGATTTTTTGGAAGTAGATCACCAAGTTTTTCTTCCAAGTCATCTCTGAATGGACTCAAACCTCCAACCTTTGGATTAGCAGACAAGCACATTAACTGTTTGCACCACCAAGGGACTCCGCCTGGCACACCGTTGTTGTTAGGTGCTGTCGAGCCAATTCCAACTCATAGTGGCCCCGTGGGATAGGGTAGTACTTCCCCATATGGGTTTCTAGGCTGTAATCTTTACAGGAGTGGATTGCCAGGTCTTTTCTCCTGAAGAGCTGCTGGTGGTTTTGAACTGCCAACCTTTCAGTTAGTAGCCAAGTGCTTAACCATTGTACCACCAGCGCTCCTTCTTGGCACATAGATGGCTCAATATATGTGTTTTGAATGAATGAAATGCAACATAATGAATCAGAAATGTGGACAAAGCACTGTGGAATTACAGAAAGTCATACAAAAATGAGAGTAACTTCATTGCGTATGTATTGTGTGTAGAAATCATGCTCAAAGAGAAGTTTGATGTTTTTGGAGTGAGACAGACAAAACATGAAAGAGATTAGAAAAGTTTTGGTCATTTGGTGCTGGGGTAAAGAGCTGCAAAAGAAGGAAATCTGACGTTCTACATTTCAGTGCTTGTTCTTTCATGAGTTGTATTACAAATGCTTATATTTCATTTGGAAGGAAAGGAAATTAGGAGCATTTTCAGCACTCCATGTACAAAAGGTCACAGAAGCCAGAGGCAGCACAAGAGGGACTTAGGAGCTAAGTTTTTGTGAGTCAGCCCTGGATTTATTTCCTGGCTCTGCCGTGTGACCTTGAACATGTTAACTTACCTCTCTCGGCCCCACTTCCTCAGAAGATAATAATACAGATGATCTTAGAGAGATGCCCTAATAATTAAGTGAGGAAATGAATGTATAGCGTTTAACACAACACCTGCCTGTTAACTCCACAACAAAACATAGCTACCATTCTTAAAGTAAGGTGACGACACAAAAAACAGAGCTGTAGGCTTATGTGCCATCATTCATATAGCTGGGGGCTGGGGATACCACATTGCTAATGCTATGTGTGTGGTTTCAGGTAAGGCCCAAATCAATTTTCCCCTGGACCTTAATTCCTATGCAAAGTGGCACTGAATGCAACAGAAATTAGATGCCAATAACTAGTCATATCCTCTCCCATTCTCAACCTTCGGCACGGCACACCTGGTGAGAAACTGAGAAGGTGAGAAAACCTCATGTTTCTCTCCTTTTTTCTCCTGCTACTTAGTAGCCCGCGATGATTTCCTTCCTCTCAGAATATGGTTACCTCGGTGACTAAATCATTATCCTGTTTTCCTTCCTCTCCCCACTCACTCCTTTCTCGCCCCCCATTACCTCTGCTGAAAAACCTTTTAACATAAAAACTTAATCTACAATTTTACAAGCTGCCATCTACTTAAAACATTTTTTTTTCCTTTTCTGAATGCTTGCAAACACATTTTTTAATACATTGAAGAAAACATCTTTTCTCTAGAGCAAAGAAAGAGAATAATAGGGCTGGGAGTGGGGACTAGGCAATACAAGAGTAAGAGGGAGGGCAGCTGGGAAGCAGGAAAGCCCCTGGTGTCTATGGGGCCTCTCTGGATTTCTAGAGGGCTGAATTCCTGGGGGGTTGACAAAGGGACAAGTTTCTGGGGTTTTGACAGAGAGTTCAGCTTCTGGGGGTTTGACAAAGGGCTGAGGTTCTGGGGGTGTGACAGAGGATTGAATTACTGGGAGTTGGGTGACTATGTGAGTATGGAGATTGACTTCTGAGAGAAATGGCTTCCTGTGGCCAAATAGAAACACCCCACCTTACACCAGAAAACCACTGCTCTGACTTCTACCACTACCAACTGCCTATTCTTGAAATTCATATAAATGGAATGACACCATAGGTACTCATTGTGTGAATAGTAGTGGAACATTGTCTGGTTTAGTGCTGGAAGATGAGCCCTTCAGATTGGAAAGGACTCAAAATAGGACTGAGGAAGAGCTACCTCCTCAAAATAGAGTCTACCTTAATGATGTGGGTAAGTAAAGCCTTCAGGACCTCAATTTGCTAATCTGGCACAACTCAATATGAGAACAACTGCAAACATCTATTAATAATAGGAATATGGAATGTACAAAGTATAAATCTAGGAAAATTGGAAGTCATTGAAAATGAAATGGACTACATAAAGAACAATATCCTAGGCATTAGTGAGCTGAAATGAACTGGTATTGGCCATTTTGAATCAGACAATTATATAGTCTATTATGCCAGGAATGACAAATTGAAGAGGAATGGCGTTGTGTTCATCATCATACAATGCTGTCAGTGATAGGATAATATCCATACACCTACAAGGAAGACCAGTTAATACGACTTTTACTCAAATTTACTCACCAACTACTAATGTCAAAGATGAAGAAATCGAAGATTTATACCAACTTCTGCAGTCTAAAGTTGATCAAACATACAATCAAGATGCATTGATAATTACTAGTGATTAGACTGTGAAAGTTGGAAACAAAGAAGAAGGATCAGTAATTGGAAAATATGGCTTTGGTGATAGAAATGATGTCAGAGATCACATGATAGAACTTTTAAATACCAGTGAATTCTTCATTGCAAATACCTTTTTTCCACAACATAAATGGCAGCTATACACATGTACCTCACCAGATGGAATACACAGGAATCAAATTGACTATATCTGTGGAATGAGATGATGGAGCAGCTCAATACCATTAGTCAGAACAAGGCCAGAGGCTGAATGAGGAACAGATCATCAACGGCTCACAAGCAAGTTCAAGTTGAAGCTGAAGAAAATTAAAACAAGTTCACCAGAGCCAAAGTACAACCTTGAGTATATGCCACCTGAATTTGGAGACCATATCAAGAATAGATTTGATGCATTGAACACTAATGACCAAAGACCAGATGAGTTGTGGGATGACATAGAGGGTGTAATACACGAAGAAAGCAAAAGGTCATTAAAAAGACAGGAAAGAAATAAAAGACCAAAATGGATGTCAGAAGAGACTCTGAAACTTGCTCTTCAACATAGAATAGCTAAAGCAAATGGAGAAATGATGAAGTGACAGAGCTGAACAGATTCCAAAGGGTGGCTCAAAAACACAAGGTAAAGTGTTATAATGAAATGTGTAGAGACCTAGAATTAGAAAACCAAAGGGGAATAACATGCTTGGCATTTCTCAAGCTGAAAGAACTGAAGAAAAATTTAAGCCTCGAGTTGCAATTTTGAAGAAATCTATCTATAGGTAAAATATTGAGTGACACAGGAAGCATTGAAAGAAGATGGAAGGAATACACAGAGTCACTGTACCAAAAAGAATTGGTCAAGCTTCAACCATTTCAGGAGGTAGCATATGATCAAGAACCAATGGTATTGACGGAAGAAGTCCAAGCTGCACAAAAGGTATTGGCAAAAAGCAATCTTCAGAAACTGACAGAATACCAATTGAGATGTTTCAACAAACAAATGCAGCTCTGGAGGTGCTCGCTTGTCTATGTCAAGAAATTTGGAAGACAGCTACCTGGCCAACCAACAAGAAGAGATCCGTATTTGTGCCCATTCCAAAGGAAGGTGATCCAAGAGAATGCAGAAGTTATCAAAGCATACCATTAATATTACAAGCAAGCAAAATATTGCTAAAGATAATTTTGAACCAGTTGCAGCAGTACATCAACAGGGAACTGCCAGAAATTTAAGCCAGATCCTGAAAAGGAAGTGGAACAAGGAATATCATTGCTGATATCAGATGGATCTTGGCTGAAAGCAGAGAATACCAGAAAGATGTTTACCTGTGTTTTATTGACTGTGCAAAGGCATTCTACTGTGTGGATCATAATAAATTATTGATAATATTGTGAAGAATGGGAATTCCAGAACACTTAATTGTGCTAATGCAGAACCTGTGCCTAGACCAAGAGGCAGTCATTTGAACAGAACAAGGGGATACTGTGTGGTTTAAAATCAAGAAAGGTGTTCGAAGGGTTGTATCCATACTTATTCAAACATATGCTGAGCAAGTAATCTGAGAAGCTGGACCAAATGAAGAATGTGGCGTTAGGATTGGTGGAACATTCATTAACAACCTGTGATATGCAGATGACACAACCTTGCTTGCTGAAAGTGAAGAGGACTTAAAGCACTTAGTGATGAAGATCAAAGACTATAGATTTCAGCATGGATTACACCTTAACATAAAGAAAACAAGTCTTCACAATTGGAACAGTAAGCAATATCATGATAAATGGAGAAAATATTGAAATTGTCAAGGATTTCATTTTACTTGGATCCACAATCAACACCCATGGAAGCTGCAGCCAAGAAGTGAAATGATGTATTGCATTGGGCAATCTGCTTTAAGAGACCTCTTCAAAGTGTTAAGAAGCAAAGACGTCACTTTGAGAACTAAGGTGCACCTGACCCAGGCCATGATATTTTCAATCGCCTCATATACATGTGAAAGCCAGAGACTGAATAAGGAAGACCGAAGAACTGAGGCCTTTGAATTACGGCGTTGGCAAAGAATATTGACTATACCATGGACTGCCAGAAGAATGAACAAATCTGTCTTGGAAGAAGTACAGCTAGAATGCTTCTTGGAAGAAAGGACAAAGAGACTTTGTCTCGTGTACATTGGACATGTTATCAGGAGGGACCAGTCCCTGGAGAAGGACGTCATGTTTGGTAAGGTACAGGTTCAGCAAAAAAGAGGAAGAACCTTGATGAGATGGCTTGAGACAGTGGCTGCAGCAATGGGCTCACAATAGCAACCATTGTGAGGATGGCAGTGTTTTGTTCTGTTGTATATAGGGTCCCTTTTATGAGTAAGAACCAACTTGATGGCACAAAATAACGACAGTATTTCATTGTACGACTATGCCACAATTTATCCATTCTAGAGTTGTTGACACTTGGATATGAAAAAAGCTTCCTGAAACATCCTTCTCCAAATCTTTATATGGACTTCTGCGCTCATTTCTCTTGTGTTTTATGAGTGGAATTTCTAGGTCATAAAGAAGACAACATTCACCTTAAGTAGATACTGCTGAACAATTCTCCAAAGTGGTTTTACCAGTTTATACTCACTTCACTACTCTATATTTTTTCCTGCCTTAAATGGGTAAGGAGTAACTTTTAGTTGTAAAACAAAACATATTCTTTTGGTCATTCTACATTCTCAGCTATCATGTCCAAATCAAAATTCCACAAGTTATTATTAATAATAGTTTGTACCTGTTGTTCCCTTTGCCTGGAATACTCTGCCGTTGGGTCTTCCCGTGGCCAGTTCCTTCTTCTCATTCAGGTCCCAGCTCAAAGACATCTCTTCAGTGAGGACTTCCGTGATCAGGCAATCTAAATTCCCTGTCTTCCCACCCTGTAACTCACTATTGCATTATTCCTTCTTTATTTCCTTCATTGTACTAACCATCTTCATTCATTCATTTATTTATTGCCTGTCTCCACTTGCTAGGAATGAGAGCTCTGTGAGAGCTAGGATCTTATCTCTCTTCCTTTACTATATCACCCACAGCTAGAATAGTGCCCAGAGCATAGCAAGCCACTGTGCAAGATGGCCCCCAATGGTCCTCAACTTCTAGTATTCTTGCCCTTCTGCAGTCCCCACCCACACTGTATAGGGCTGACCTATACAACCAATAAAATATTGCAGACGTGATGGTGTGTGATATACAAGATTTGGTGGTAAAAGACAGTGGCTTCTGCCTTGCCCTCTCTTGGATTGCCCACTGTGAGGGAAGCCATGTTGTGATTCTTTCAAGTAGCCCGTGGAAAGGTCCATGTGGTGAAGAACTGAGGTATCCTGCCAAAAGCCTACATCAACTCACTGACCATGTGAAAGGATCACCTTAGAAGCAGAGCCACTGGCCCCAGTCAAACCTTTAGATAATTGCGTTCTGCCTGACATTTTGATCACAACTTCATGACTGTCCTAGAGCCAGAAACACTAAATGGCTTCCAAGTTCCTGACTCACAGAAACTTGAAAAAAGATAAAGTTTTTTGTTGTTCTAAGGTGCTAAATTTTGACATAATTTGAGTGTGATGGTTAAAATTGTGTATATACTTGGCTGGGCTGTGATTCCCAGTGTTTATATGTGATCACCCCCACGGTGGGATTCACTGTGAGTAGCCAGTCAGTCAAAGGGAGTTTCCTTGGGCATGTAGCCTACATCTGAATATAAGTGGACATTCTGGCTTTGCCCTCTCTGGACCCTGCAGCTGCCTCTTGTTTGTCTGACCTCCAGTTCTTGGGACTTGAGAAAGCAGCTTACCTGCTGATCTTGGGATTTGTCTATCTTCACAGCCTGTAAGCAAAAGCCCTGCTCTCCGACCTGCTGATCTTGGGTTCACCAGCCCCTATGGCTATGTGAATCAGGAGAAGGCTCTATCCTGATTCATGGTCTTGGGGTGTTCCAGCCTCTACAATAATTGTGTGAGCTGTTCCTTTGATATAAATCTCTCTCTATGAATATATATTTATATGCTTTGCTGGTTTTGCTTTTCTAGAGAGCCCAACCTAAGACCTTTGTACCAAGAGTGATTCTGGAGATTCTAGAGAAATTACAAAACTGTAAGGATGAGTTTTCTAAATTGGTTCTGAAGTCTGGTTAGTCTTAAAGACGCTGATGACTCTGCTCCAGTAGTAAGGGCTGCACATGGTGCTCTATACTATCTATTCTTGGAATAACTGTGTGTTTGAGGCAGAGGCACGATAGCCATTCAACCAAACCCATTTTTCTCCTGTTGGAGCCGTAGCTGGACTCCACTGCCCAGTCTCCTTTCCAATTAGGTGTAGTCATGTAACTGAGCACTGTCTAATGAGGTATGACAGAAGTGAGGTGCTCTGCTTGTGGGTCTGGCCCATAAAAGCCTCCCCTGTTCAAACCTTTATTTCATCCCCTATCTGCTAGTTGAATGGAGAAGATTCCAGGGTCTCGGGGGGACCATAAAATGAAAGTAGTCTGGGAGCCTGAAAGACTGGAGAGGCCTATGAAAACCTACTGCAATCATATTGGACTTTACCAAGGAATAACCTATTATGCACTTACACTTAGGGCTTATCTTTTATGACGACTAGCACTGTAATGCCTATGGATACCGTTGGCAAGCTAAAAGTACGGAAAACATTTTATAAAAGGAAATGGGAAAGTAAGAAAAGGGGAGGAAAATGAAACAAAGTCAGAGTAAGAAACAAAAGGGAACCTGGTCTTGGGATGTGCAGGTAAAGAAATGTAAGTGTTCTTAACTACTCTATTGGCTTCTGGAATGACTTTAGAAAAGTAACGTTTTCCTCATTTAATTCTAAATAGATCTAATAGTCTCGCTACTTTACTTTTTTTTACTTTACTATTTACCTGATAACTTCCTCATTCCTTTGTCAGCTATGTCAATCCTTGTTTTACTAGAAGAATAAACATTTTTCAGCCCATGCCTTTGAACTCTATTTCAGACCCTAGTTCTATATTCTATGATAATTTGGCCACACACTTTTTTTTTTAATTTTTTATTGTGCTTTAAGTGAAATTTTATAAATCAAGTCAGTCTCTCACACAAAAACTTGTATACACCTTGCTACATACTCCCAATTGCTCTCCCCCTAACAAGACAGTCTGCTTCCTCCCTCCACTCTTTCTTTTTGTGTCCATTTCACCAGCTTCTAAACCCCTCCACCCTCTCATCTCCCCTCCAGGGAGGAGACGCCAACATAGTCTCAAGTGTCCACCTGATCCGAGAAGCTCACTCCTCACCAGCAACCCTCTCCAACCCATTGTCCAGCTCAATCCATGTCTGAAGAGTTGGCTTTGGGAATGATTCCTGCCCTAGGCCAACAGAAGACCTGGGGGCCATGACCACTGGGGTCCTTCTAATCTCAGTCATACCATTAAGTCTGGTCTTTTTATGAGAATCTGGGGTCTGCATCCCACTGCTCTCCTGATCCCTCAGGGGTTCTCTCTTGTGTTCCCTGTCAGGACAGTCATCGGTTGTAGCAGGGCACCATCTAGCTTTTCTGGTCTCAGGCTGGTGTAGTCTCTGGTTTATGTGGCCTTTTCTGTCTCTTGGGCTCGTATTTACCTGTGTTCTTGGTGCTCTTCACTCTCCTTTGGTCCAGGCAGGTTGAGACCAATTGATGCGTCTTAGATGGCTGCTTGCTAGTGTTTAAGACCCCAGGCACCTCTCTCCAAGGTGGGATGCAGTATGTTTTCTGAACAGATTTTATTATGACAATTGCACACTGTGTTTTTTGTATGCAGATTTTAAAATCAACAACAACAACAACAAAAAAAAAAAACAAGAAAGCCAAGCCGAACTGTGAGATCTCATTTTATGGATTCATCAAACCCTTAATGAGGGTCCAGTGGCCAGAGATTATGGCAGTTATTGGGGATAAAGATAAGTCAGGATCCCTCCCTGAAGGAGCTTGTAGTCTAGGGACAGAGACAGACACTAAATGCAATGACAGCACCATGAAAGTTTTTGAAAGGTAAGAATTAAGAAATGTGAGGAAGTTATGTTTTGCTAACTCTGAGCTGGGAGTACGAATTATCCATAGAGAGTTAAGGAAGATTCCCCGAAAAAACTCATATTTATCCTATAAATTGCAGATGTGACTATAGTATTAGGACAGTCAATTTTCCTTCCCTCCTGCAATGGAGTTTTTAACTCTGCTGTTGCATTTTTAGTTTCCTTACATTCTTAGTTTATGGGTCTCTGCCTGAAGATGGAGTCCCTGGTAGTTCAAATGGTTTACGGGCTCAGCTGCTAATCAAGATTTGGAGGTTCGAGTCCACCCAGAGGCATTTTGAAGAACGGTCTGGAGATCTATTTCCAAAAAATCATCATCCATCGAAAATGTTATGGAGCATGGATTCTGACACACATGGAGTCAGAATCAATTCAATGGCAACTGGTTTGGTTTTTGGTTTGGGTTTAAGAGACACCATGCATTCTCTTAAGGATGCGAAACAGACATTTGCTAGAATTTTCTTCTTTTCTAATAGTAAATAATTTTCAGATACATTATTATTTTTCTTATTACTGTCTTAGTCATCTAGTGCTGCTATAACAGAGATAACACAAGTGGATAGCTTTGACAAAGAGAAATTTATTCTCTCACAGTCTAGTAGCCTACAAGTCCAAATTCGATGGTTCGCTCCAGAAGAAGCCTTTCTCTCTCTGTCGTATCTGGAGGAAGATCCTTATCATCAGTCTTCCTTTGGTCTGGGAGCATCTCAGCGCAGGAACCTCAGGTCCAAAGGACACACTTTGCTCCCCATGCTGCTTTCTTGGTGGTATGAGGTTCCCAACTCTTTGCTTGCTTCCCTTTCCTTTTGTCTCTAGTAAGATAAAACGTGGTGCAGGCCACACCCCAGGGAAACTCTCTTTACATTGGATCAGAGACGTGACCTAAGCAAGAGTGTTACATCCCACCCTAACCCTTTTAACCACAGACAGAGATTATGATTTATAACACATAGGAAAATCACAAAATGGAAGATAATCACACGTGGTCTAACCAAGTTGACACATATTTTGGGGGGATACAATTCAATCCATTACATGTACTCTTCCTTAGAGTCTTCAGATAATATTTCACTTTCAGGAAGTGTTTTACTTCCTTGTATTACAGGATTTTTGGTAGATCTTAGGTTGTGGTGGTAATTGTATTTCAATGAAAGAAGTTCCTTCCATTTTGTGTTTGCCAATGGACAGATGAAATTTTCTTTACTGTCTTCCTGAAGGCTGATAGAACCTCCTACTCAGATCTAAAGTTGTAGGAGGATGCAAGTACATACTCTCTTGCTATAATTCTGGAACCTAGCAATCATTTACATTTATCACTCACTGAGTGGTGGCCATGACAAGATTTTCCTCTGACCCAACTGTCCAGTTGTCTGCAATGAAGAGAATTTATGTTGTTGAGAGTCAGAGGCTATCTGTGGTTCTTCTTCAATCAGCTATGACAAATGGGAAAAAGACAAACGTGAACACTGTCTGCTGTCAGGGTGTTTCCACACACTGCCCCATCTGTAGCTCTTTATCCCAGGGGTCTATACATTGCATTGTAACCAGCCACTCCTCAGCCCTCTGTACTGGCTGTTGTGCCTTCTGGAATTTGTAAATTCTGATTGAATAACAGTTTGAAGGCTTACACTCCTTCCTACCAACTTTGCTCTTCTTTTCCAGAGGATAAAGTTTACATGATAAAGTTTCTTGGATTAACCTCTTCTACACTGTAGTGCTGGTGGCACAGTGGTTAAATGCTCGGATGCTAACCATAAGGTCAGCAGTTCAAACCCACCAGTGTCTTTGCAGGAGAAAAGACCTGGCGATCTGCTCCCATAAAAATTACAGCCTAGGAAACACTATGGGCGCAGTTCGACTATGTCATATAGGGTCCCTGTGAGTCAGAATCAACTCGATGGCACACAAGAACAATGCACTGTAGTTGAGGACATTGGTGGTTCAGTGGTAGAATTCTCACCTTCCATGGAAGAGACCTGGGTTTGATTCCTGGCCAATGCACCTCATGAACAGTCACCAGCTGTTCCTCAGTAGAGACTTGCGTGTTGCTATGATGCTGGACAGGTTTCAGTAGAGCTTCCAGACTAAGAATGACTAGGAAGAAAGGCCTGGTGATTTACCTCTGAAAACCAGCCAGTGAAAATCCTGTGGATCACAACAATACTATCTGCAGCCAATCATGGGGATGGTCGTGGAGATGATGCAGGACAGGACAGTGTTTCCATCGTTTGTGGGGTTGCCATGAGTTGGGGTCAACTCCATGGCAGCTAGCAACAACAACGACAACGACAACGTTGTAACCAGTGGAAATTTCCTGCAGACTGTTATAAATGGTTGATTCTTATTTTTTTAAGCCCTTTCATGATATTTGAATGGGAAGATGGGAAAGTTTACAGCAAGAATCTTAGCTTGACTCCATTTTAATATCTTAATTCTTAAGACTTCAATTATCTTTTTTTATTGTATTATATTTCTAAGTTTTATAAGCAAACATAAAGACTTGAAGCATTAGTAATACCTTTGGAAGTTATCATTGAGATTGATGGCACAGAAATGAAAGTGCTGGTTTATAATAATTACCAGAAATTTTGTCTGAGTTCAGAAACTGTTCCTATGGAGAAGTACCCACATATACCAAGAAAAATGAGAAAGGACACAGGTACAGTCATGTCCATTCAGCCAGTGGAGTTTGCCACCACGTGACAATGCTTGAGGCGGGTAAAGGCAGCTGGGAGCACAAGGTTTCAAAAGTACACTCATTTACAATTCAAAAGCAATCAGCTGCAATCTAGTGGAAAGATCAGAAGAAAAATTTGTCCCTTTCTGGACTGTATTTCATTCCTGAGTACCCACAAATAAGCAATGTGAACATTTGGATTTCATTAAGCGTTTGAAATACAATAAGTATACACACACACACACACACACACACACACACACGAAGAAAATTTTTGATTTCCCCCCTCCCCCACCCCTCTAGCGAAACAGGCATCTGGAAAAGGAACCAAGTGCAATGTCAATTTCTGGTAGTTTTCCTCAGAGCTGATAATACAACTATCCCTGGATCTAAGAACAAAATTTTTGTATTCTAGCTTCCCTGGTTCTTCCTCTGGGGCAATTGCTATCAACTTGAAATTATTTTTAGTAGGAGTTCTTACTCTTTCCTAGCCCTGAAATCCTCAGGAATTCCTGAAATATTTCAATATTTCAGTGACTCGGTAGGAAGTGTAAACCACACCCACCCTATGGAACCTGAGCTGGTTGTTCTGGGGAAGTCAGATATGTGTTTTTGACATGATTAACTTTCACACAGTTAATGCCTCACTTATTTGTTAAACATTGATTTTTCACTCAGGCTAACACAGTGGCAGGCTTCAGACTTGGAAAATGAAAAAAATGAATAAGTAACAATCACAGGAACATTTTAATTGATAAGTGACCAGTGGAATAAAAGGACACATTTGTTGATTTGTTGCTCTAAGCCACCACTTGTCAAAAGATATATGTATACCTAAACAAATTATAAGATGAAGTTGCCTTTCTTTTGTGACTTTCCAATCATAGCAGCCGCAGCTAACAGGAGCTTCTAAGTGAAAATGTCATAAATAAGATAAAATATGTCATCGAGGCAGCATCTGCAGATATGAGAGGGTAGGCACTATAAACAGTACACAGGTCAAACTTTAGAATGAACAATCAACGCTGTGCTGCTGACATAGAAGGCTTGATTGTTTTATTAAAGTTGAGAGTCATAGGTCAGGGAGACGTGGGTGTTGTAGTTGATATATAAAGGAAGTATGTAATCTAGATAAAGCACCTAGTATCTGCTACACAGAGACAGGCAACGAAGAGTACATTCCACAATGAAGACTTGGTTAGGATATTCTACTGTTTTCCTTTGCTGAAAAATCTCAAGGGTCTTATGAAAAGGACAGGTAAATAAAACAGGAGCAGGGGATTCTGGAATGCCAGTAAAATGTTCAACACCAGCATGGCCCGTTTTCATTCTTTAGAAAAAACAGAGCACCATCAATGGATTTTGGTTCTGGAAAGACTGCATTCACTATTCCAGTAGATGTTTACTGAATACTTATTTAAATATTAGATGTAACAGGTGCTGAGATAGGAAAGATGGAAACAAAAAGACACTTCTGCACCACAACAGAGTCACACTTTGGTGGGTATGGTGCAATTAATTCCTTTATGTGGGCTTTTGCCTTGGTTCTTTGGAAAAACAGCTTGGGAGATTTTTTCCACTAAGCCCTGAGGAGCTGTTACCTTTGTCCTAGTTCTTTGGAGAAGATACTTGGGGTACCTCCCAGGATACTTTCTACCCCAGCGGGTTGTTACTTTTGCGCTGCAAATAAGCTGGTCTCTACAGGCAGAAAATGAGTAATTAAGGATTGGTTGAACACTGGTCTGGAAGGGAGGCCCCACCTTGTAACTGATGAGGACTGGGGCACATAAGTAGCTAACATGCAGAGGTTTTGAAGGCCTCCTGGTTGACCAGAGCCAAAGACAGAACATGTGCTTTGGGACATGAAGCCAGTGGCAACTAGGGTATGGCGGGTATGGCAGGCATTGCACTGGCCCCAGGTGTGTGGTGCCACTGAGCAGTTTCTATTAACCCGGTATGGCCAGCAGAATGTCTATAGAAAATGGCGCCTATGCTAAGCACTAAAATTGCGCACCTGTCCAAATATCTGGCACCCTTTTTAGATAACTTTACCATGATATCAGATCAAAAATGTAAGTCGAGCGTGTTAATCTTTTAATTAATACACTACAGTGCTTGATAAAGGACGCTGGGCCTGTACCGGGTTAACAGAAATTGCTCAGTGGTGCCATGTGCCCAGGCTGGTGCAGTACCCTAGATACGCCACTGAGAGGCCCCTCCCCCCCAAAAAAAACCCGTTGCGGTCGAGTATACTGACTCATAGTGACCCTATAGGACAGAGTAGAACTGCCGCATAGGGTTTCCAAGGAGCACGTGGTGGATTTGCACTGCCGACCATTTAGTTAGCAGCCTAGCAGTTAACCACTAGGCCACCAGGGTTTCCAAGAGCTGGACTAGTTACCTGAAAAAGCTACAGCAGAGAGAGATGCTGGATGCGAGCTGGGCTGGCAGAGAGGCGTGCCAACAGAAAGCCTGATGGCAGAGAGGCCTGGTGGCACAGACCTGCTGTGTGGGCTGCTCTGGTGACCATGAGCTGGACCAGTTAGCAGTGGAGAGACCTGATGGCAGAGAAGCTTGACAGCAGAGAGCAGCTAAGGGAGCTGAGCACGCTGTTACACTGACTATGAGCTGGGCCAATTAGCAGTGAAGAGGCTGATGGCAGGGAAGCCAACGGCAGGGAGACCCATGGTGAGAAGGCAGAAGATAGAGAAACCTGGTGGCAGAAAGGCCTGATGACAGAGAGCCTTGACAGCAGAAAGCAGCTAAGAGAGCTGAACAAGCTGCTACACTGGCTATGAGCTGAACCAGTTAGCCTCAGAGAGGCCAATGGCAGACAGGCCTGATGGCAGACAACAGCTGAGAGAGCTGAGTGGACTGCTACACTGGCCATGAGCTAAGGCCAGTTAGCATAGAAAGGCCTAACAGTGGACAGGCCTGATGGCAGAGAGCAGCTGAGAGAGCTGTCCTGGTTGGAAGCCATCCGGCACTAAAGAAGGGAGGGATGTGCTCTCCAAAATTTGGGGGAGCCTTTCAGACATTGCCTGTGTGCTTCCTGATCCTGATCCTGATCCTGGTCCTGAGTTGTAGCCTGTTAAAAAAAAAAAAGCCTGTTACCTCCCCAATAAACCACATATCTGTGAGTATGGTCTGTGAGTTCTGTGTGGCCATTGCAATGAATTACCAAACCCAGCAGAGAAGTAGAGAGTGCTGTTGGGGGTGGGGGTGAGGGGCAGCTGGTATCAGAAATGGCGAAGAAATTGGAGAATATGTCTGACTTCTACCTCATAAGAACCAGCCTTGTGCTTATCCTGATTCTTATCCCTCTCAAAAATAAACAATTTCTTTTACTGTGTTGCAACGGGCAAAACTAACAATCACCTCTCTGTAGGTACTTGGTAAAGATTGCTGAACTGAGGAATAATGAACAAATAAATGGATTTTTCAAAAGAAGAGAGTAGCATTGGGGATTACTAATATTGTTACCGGATTGACATAGTGGCTACAACAATGGGCTCAAACATAGCAATGATTGTGAGGATGGCACAGGACCAGGCAGTATTTCATTCTGTTGTACATAGGGTCGCTAGAAGTCGGAACAGCTCGACGGCACCTAATATCAACAACAACAATATTGCTACCCATGAATACTAAGATGGATAAATGAAATTCACTGATAAATACTTTCTAAGTATTTACTCAAGCCCAGAAATAGTAGGAAGTATTTCTTTACTCAGAAAAAATGAGTAAATTTTCTTTACGTTCATTTCTCTGCAAAGAATCCTGATATAGATTTAGTTAGGGATGCAATGAGAAAGAAGAGACAGAAGGTCTGAATAATCCAATTATGTATAAATACTGAAAATAAATGGGGCAGCATCTTTTTTGAAATATTTACTTGGTTCGGGGACAGACTCAAGACATAAATTGTAAAAGGAATGTTAAAATTCAAATATTACCTTCATGTTTGTTTCTGAAAAGTTTCCAAGTAAACAAAGGATTATATACATGTAACAACAAAGCCTAATATTTTTTAAAGCCAAAATTTAATCCCTTGCTGTTAAGATTCTTTTTTATAGAAGTTTAAAAATATGTATTTTAAAAACAGAACAATCATACAACTCAGAAAAGGAGGGTGAGAGAATGGTTGTACAACTTGAAGAATGTAATCAATGTCATTAAATTGTAGAGGTAGAAACTTGAATTGCTGTATGTTTTTGCTGTGTATATTCTCAACAACAACAAAAATAAATAAATAAATAGATCAATCATAAGAATGTTTTATTGCCATTAGTAATACGGGATTTTTTTTTTCCTCCACAGTGTATCTTTATCTTAATTATATAACCCCTGGCTCAATTTCTTGCAAAAAGGAAGTATTTATGTTTTATTTTTTCATTGAACTTTAAATGAAGGTTTACAGAACAAACTAGTTTCTCATCGAACAGTACACACATTGTTTTATGGCATTGGGTAACAACTCCACGACATGTTAACACTCTCCCTTCTCAACCCTGGGTTCCCTATTACCAGCTTTCCTATTCTCTCCTGCCTTCCAGTCCCTGCACCAGGCCTGGTGCACCCCTTTAGTTTTGTTTTGTTCCATGGGCCTTGTCATGGATTGAATTATGTGCCCCCAAAAATGTTTGTATCAAGTTGGTTAGGCCATGATTCTTAGTATTGTGCGGTTGTTCTCCATTTTGTGATTGTAATTTTATGTTGAGAAGATTAAGGTGGGATTGTAACATCACCCTTACTCAGGTCACCTCCCTGATCCAAGGTTAAGGGAGTCTCCCTGGAATGTGGCCTGCACCACTTTTATCTCTCAAGAGATAAAGGAAAGGGAAGCACGCGGAGAGTTGGGGACCTCATTCCACCAAGAAAGCAGCACCAGGAGCAGAGCACGGCCTTTGGGCCCAGGATCCTTGCACCTGAGAAGCTCCTCGGCCATGGGAAGATTGAGGACAAGGACCTTCTTCCAGAGCCGACAGAGAAGGAAAGCCTTCCCCTGGAGCCGACGCCCTGAATTTGGACTTGTAAATAAATTTATCTTTGTTAAAGCCATTCACTTGTGGTATTTCTGTTATGGCAGCACTAGATGACTAAGACAGGCCTGCTCAATCTTTGGCAGAAGGGTGAACCTCAGGAGTGGCCTCATTACTGAGCTGAAAGGGTATCCAGGGGCCATACTCTCAGGGTTTCTCCAGTCTCTGTCAGACCAGCAAGTCTGGTCTTTCTTTTTGAATTAAAATTTTGTTCTACATTTTTGTCTAGTTCTGTCCAGGACTACTGTAATCCCTGTCAGAGCAGTCAGTGGTGGTAGCTGGGCACCATCTAGTTGTACTGGAGTCAGTCTGGTGGAGGCTGTGGTCCATTAGTCCTTTGGACTAATCTTTCCCTTGTGTCTTTAGTTTTCTTCATTGTTCCTTGCTCCTGAAGGGGTGAGACAAGTGGAGTATCCTAGACAGCTGCTCACAGGCTTTTAAGACCCCAGATGCTACTCACCAAAGTAGAATGTAGAACATATTCTTTATAAACTATTTTATGCAAATTGAGCTAGATGTTCCCTGAGACCATAGCCTAGCAATTCAGCCCCTCAGGGATTTTGGATGTGTTTATGGAGCTACCATGGGGAAGTATTTACATTTATTGGATGAATGATGAATCAGTTAATGAATGTTGAGTATTTTAGACTTTTATAGAAAAGCCTTATTTCTTGATCAGACTTTGCAGGAAGATAGAGGCTTGAGAACTTTGAAGAAGGAAATACAAATACAGTCCGTGGAAGAGTCTGCAAGTGTTCTCCACTATACATTCTTTCTCTCTCTCTTTTTTTTTTTAATAATTTTTATTGTGCTTTAAGTGAAAGTTTACAAATCAAGTCAGTCTCTCACACAAAAACCCATATACACCTTGCTACACACTCCCGATTACTCTCCCCCTAATGAGACAGCCTGCTCTCTCCCTCCACTCTCTTTTCATGTCTTTTTCGCCAGCTTCTAACCCCCTCCACCCTCTCATCTCCCCTCCAGGCAGGAGATGCCAACATAGTCTCAAGTGTCCACCTGGTCCAAGAAGCTCATTCCTCACCAGCATCCCTCTCCAACCCATTGTCCAGTCCAATCTATGTCTGAAGAGTTGGCTTCAGGAATGGTTCCTGTCCTGGGCCAACAGAAAGCATGGGGGCCATGACCACCAGGGTCCTTCCAGTCTCAGTCAGACCGTTAAGTCTGGTCTTACGTCTTTCTCTCTTTTTAGTATTAGTAATAGAATTTCTAATATTCAGCACAAGTCTTCCTGGAATAAAGACTGCACTTCTCTGCTTTTCTTCCAGCTTGGTGTGCCATGTAAGTAAGTGACAGACAAAGAGAGGTCAAGAGATGTTTCACGTGGGCCTTCTGGGAAGTGTCCTTAAAGGGAAAGGATGCAGCCTGCTTTGTCTCTGCCACTTCCTGCTGGCTACAGTACGGAAAGGATGAAAAGCTTGGGCAGCCGGTTGGGACTGAGGCAGCACACCAAGGGGAGCAGCAAAATAGGAGCCTGGGTTCCTCCCCACTTCTTGAAACTGCCATTTAGCCATGAACTGCTCACCTCTGCATTTTTGTTGTTTTTGCCAATGAGTAAAACCTTGTATAATTAAGCCCTTGCTAATTTGGGCGTTTGACTGTGTGGATCATAACAAATTATGGATAACATTGCAAAGAATGGGAATTCCAGAACACTTAATGGTACTCGTGAGGAACCTGTACATAGACCAAGAGGCAGTTGTTCAAACAGAAAAAGGGGATACCAAGTGGTTTAAAACCAGAAAAGGTGTGTGTCAGGGTTGTACTCTTTCACCATCCTTATTCAATCTGTATGCTGAGCAAATAATCCGAGAAACCAGTCTATATGAAGAAGAACGCAGCCTCAGGATTGGAGGAAGACTCCTTAGCAACCTGCAATATGCAGATGACACAATCTTTTGTGCTGAAAGTGAGGTACTTTCTGATGAAGATCAAAGGCTACAGCCTTCAGTATGGATTATGCCTTCACAGAAAGAAAACAAAAACCCTCACTACTGGGCCAGTAAGCAACAACCATGATAAATGGAGAAAAGATCGAAGTTGTCAAGGATTTCATTTTACTTGGATCCATAAACCACATCCATGGAAGAGGCGGTTCAGAAATCAAATGACGTATTGCGTTGGGCAAAGCTGCTGCAAAAGACCTCTTTAAAGTGGTCAAAAGCAAAGATGTCACCTTGAGGACTAAGGGGTGTCTGGCCGAAGCCATGGTGTTTTCAATCACCTCATATGCACGTGAAAGCTGGACAATGAGCAAGGAAGACGGAAGAATTGATGCCTTTGAGTTATGGTGTTGGTGAAGAATATTGAATACACCAAGGACTGCCAAAAGAATGAACAAATCCGTCTTGGAAGAAGTACAGCCAGAATTCTCCTTAGAAGTGAGGATAGTGAGACTTCATCTCACGTACTTTGGATGTGTTATCAGGAGGGATCGGTCCCTGGAGAAGGAGATCATGCTTGGTAAAGGTTGAGGGTCAGTTAAAAAGAGAAAGACCCTCGACAAGATGGATTGACACAGTGGTTGCAGCAATGGGCTCAAACATAGCAACAATTGTGAGGATGGCACAGGACTGGGCAGTGTTTTATTCTATTGTACATATGGTCGCTATGCGTCTAGGGTCACTATGAGTCAGGACGATTCAGGGCACCTAACAATAACAAAAATTTGGATTTTCTGTCATTTGCAGTCAAAACTTTTCCTAATCAATAATGGCCTAAATAGCTCCCAAATTGTTACCTAATTTATATATTTGCCGTGGGTTCTATGACTCTAGAACATCTCACAAGTGATCTGTTATCCCTGGCTAGGATGACGGCTAAAGTGATGTTTCACCATATTTGTAAGAACGTCATGAACCAGACTCAGCATAAGGCTGGTTTCTGTGAAAACCCACTGCTATGGAGTAGATTCCTACTCATAGTGACCCTATAGGACACGGAAGAAGTGCCCCATAGGGTTTCCAAGGAGTGGCTGATGGATTTAAACTGCCAACATTTTGGTTAGCAGCCATAGCTCTTAACCACTGTGCCACCAACCAAAATCAAACCAAACCCACTGCTGTCAAGTTGATTCTGATTCACACCTCTGCTTTCCCACTTCTCCATCATGTCATTCTCTATTTGTCTGTTGGATTCTATAATTCACTGCAATGGTCACACAGAACTCACAGACTGCAGTCATGGTTACGTGGTTTATTAGGGTAACAACACAGAAGTAACAAGATACAATTTAGGATGCAACTCAGGGTCAATGTCAGGAAAACTCACAACTCAAGGAAAGATAATAGGGGTAGGTCTGGGAAGGTCCCTGAAGAAATGTGTGTTTCTCCCTTGGGAAACAGGGCAGCTTCAGATAAGCTCCCGGCTGGAACAGGTCTTCCACAGACCGACTCTCAGACAGCTCTCCTCTTGATCAGAAATATTCTGTCCTCAGGTTCCAGGGTTTTTATGGGTTAGCCCATGTATTTCTCGTCAATTACAATGTAGGCTTCCTAACCAATGTGGGTAAAGGTCGGACTGGCGGGGGGGAGGGGGGCAGAATGGGAGCCAATCTGTGTTAAGGTGGATGTAAAACAACCAATCTTTTGCAAGCCACTTAAATGAATAGCAAATTGACCAATCCAATGTAAGCCACCCATGCAGAAAGCAAACAGACCAATCACTTGTCAGATTACAACCTGACCAATCATCTTGGAAGAATTGCAAACCTAGGGCCAGAAAACCCACATAAAGGAAACCTATGCACCACAATATTTTATCATATTTATTGAGAGTACCTGTTATTAGGGTAGGGGCCCTGGGGGTATAGTGGTTAAGTGCTTGGCTGCTAACCAAATGGTCAGTGATTTGAACCCAGCAGGCACTCAGTGGGAGAAGGATGTGGCGGTCTGCTTTGTAAAGATTTACAGCCTAGGAAACCCTATGGGCAGTTCTACTCTGTCCTGTAAGATCTCTAAGAGTTGTAATTGACTCTATGGCAACGGGTTTGGTTTCTATTATTAGGGTAATTCCTATGTCTGTGTTTCCTAATTTGTTAAAATAAGAATTATGTTTCAGAGAGTTGCTTTGTACACTGGAAAAAGTTATAAATTATTTAATGAATGGTTCATAACAATAAAGAAACTGTATTTTATGTATTAGGTGTTTTTTAAATTTTTTCCCAATATTGTTGTTGTTAGATGCTGGCAAGTCAGTTCAAGCTCATAACAACCTATGTATAATAGAACAAAATGTTGCCCAGTCCCACACCATCCTCACAACGGCTGCTATGTTTGAGCAGCTGCTGCGTCAATCCATCTCATTGAAGGTCTCCCTGTTTTTTTGCTGACCCTCTACTTTACCAAGCATGATGTCTTGTTTATTAAGGTATAACCTGCATACGGTAAAATTCACCAATTTTAAGTGTACAGTTTGGTGAGTTTTGACAAATCTCACATTGTACAGTCATATAACGACCACCAAGTTCAAGATAGAAAAAATACTATCACTCCAAAACTTTGCTCATGTTCCTTGGCATTCAATCACCTCTCCCTCCCAGCCACTGGCCACCACTGATCCTCTTTCTGTCACATAGTTTTGCTTTTTCTGTATAAATAGAATTTCACGGAAAGGAAATCAAACATTATGTAGTATTTGTGTCTGCCTTTTTTCACTTTTTTCAATTTACTGTTAAGTAGTAAGTATTTCACAGAATAGATGCATCCGGGGAGCTGGTTCATTCAGGTTTGATCCCCTGCTGAGAATTTGAATTTCTAACAAGCTCCCAGCTGAGAATTTGCATTTCTAACAAGTTCCCAGGAAGTTATACATAAGAATCACCCAGGAATCTTGTTAAACTGTAGATTCTGATTCAGTATATATGGGGTGAAAATGAAAATTGTTAGCAAGGATTTGTACCCGTTCAAAGCCCTGAATGTATCTCAGTTTGTTTAACCATTCACACATTGAAGAATATCTGGGTTATTTTTAGTTTTTGGCTATTACAAATAATGCTGCTATGAATATTTGTGTACAGGCTTCTATATGAAAATAGGTTTCATTTCTCTAGGATAAATGTCTACGAGTCTAATCACTGGGTTGATGATAATTTAATGTTTAGTTTTATAAGAAACTGCCAAACTGCTTTTCATACATTGCTGGTAGAAATTTTACATTTTACATTTCTACCAGCAATATATGAGTGTTTTAGTTTCTCCACATCCTCACCAGCATTTGTTGTTGTCACTATTTTTATGTTAGCCATTCTGATAGTTGTGTAGTGATATCTCATTGGAGTTTCAATTTGCTTTTCCCGATGGTTATTAATAATGTTAAACATCTTTTCATGTGCTTATGTGCCATCTGTATATCCTTTGGTAACATGCCTGTTCATGTCTTTTGCCCATTTTATAGTGGGATTGTTTTCCTTTTTTTACCATTGGATTTTTTTGAATTCTTTGTATATTCTACATCCACCCACTGCTGTCAAGTCAGTTCCGACTCATAGCAGCCCTATAGGGCAGAGTAGAACTGCCCCATAGAGTTTCCAAGGAGCACCTGGCGGATTTGAACTGCCAACCTCTTGGTTAGCAGCTGTAACGCTTAACCACTCTGCCACCAGGGTTTCCTGTATTCTACATACGAGTCCTTTATCGGCTGTTTGGTTTGCAAATATTTTCTTCCAGTCTATAGCATGTCATCTTTTCCTCTTAACAGGTTCTTTTACAGAGCAAATATTTTTAGTTTTGATGAAGTCTATCAATTTTCCCTTTTACAGATTGTGCTTTTTTCACATCTAAGAATTCTTTGCCTGCCCTTAGATCCCAAAGATTTTGTCTTTTTTTTTTTTAAGTATTGTAGCTTTCTGTTTTATACTAAGTCTGTGATCCATTTTCAGTAATTGTTTTATATAAAGTCTGAATTTAGGCCAAGATTCTTTTTTTTTCTTTTGGCGTATGGATATCCATTGCTCCAGTACCACCTGTTGAAAAGGGTATCCTTCCTTGAATTGCTTTTATGCCTTTGTCAAAAATTAGTTAAGTGTGTTTGTGTGAGTCTATTCAGTTCGTTCCTTTTTATTATAGAGTATTAGTCCACTGTATAGATACATTACATGTATTTATCTATTCACCAGTTGTTGAACATTTAGTTGTTTCTAACTTTTAGCTATTATGAACAAAGCTTCTGGGAATTTTTGCATACCGCTTTTTGTGTAGACATATGCTTTCATTTCCTGTGGGTATTTACTACCCAAGAGAGTTAAACGTAGATTTAACTTTATAAGAAACTGTCAAACTGTTTTCCAAAGTGGCTGTACCATTTTGCATTCCCACCAGCAATGTATGGGAGTTCCAGTTGCTCTAAATCCTTGTAACACTTGGTATTGTCAGTCTCTGATTATAACCATTCTAGTGGGTGTGTAGTGGGATTGCATTTGTTTTAAAATGCATTTCCCTAATGATTAATGACGTTGAGCATTTTTTTCATGATTTTATCTTTTCTTCTTTTTTAACTGGGTTGTTTGTCTTCTTAGTTGTCTTTTTTAAAACACCAATTGGATATTTTAAGGGAGCTTGCCTTCAAAGGAACCCTGAAGTGATTCTTCCCAGGCTCAAGGAATCTTAAGTCTTTAAGAAAATGAAAATAGCTCCTCATTTAAAAAAAAAAAAAAATGAGAATAACTTTCCTAATTTATTTGATGTGTATATTTGGATTTCCATGTACAGCACTAAGTTTTTTAAAAAAAAAAATGTATATAAAACAAAGTAACTAAAAACATTGTGGTTACTGCTCATCCTTTGGTATTAATAAAACTGAATATAATATTTTGATGGTTCATATTGCTGACCCAACGTGACTAACTTAACTTCTTTAAGTCAGCATTCTGTCATTTTGGTAAATAACTTTCCTAATAAGTTTTTCTGACCTCTCCCAAAGGTAATCATTCCTTCCTCTAACTTCAAAAAGCATCTATGAGTTGCAAAAGATGTATCTTGTAGTTTGCTTCCTCTAGCAATGGCAGTAAGTGCCACAAATGCAGAAGGGTAGTGGCACTAGAGAAGGATGGAGGGCAGCGGAGTCTTCCATCTTGATTTTCATCAAATCTAGTAAATGCTTCCAGGCCAAGCTCCCCAAGGTACCCCGAGATCCATTATGCCAACACAGGAGTACCAGTCAATCACCTTGTGAAAAGTGTTAAAATGCCTACTGAAACAAAGGGCAATTTCTCTTCTTCCACCGTTATAAATCAACCATTAAAGTACGTTCCATTAAAATAAAGTAGAATTCTGCAGATGTTGAGCTGTTCAGCAGTGAAATGTGCCACCTCAAAGAGAATAAGTTCCCCACCATTGGAAGTATTCAACGAAGTTGCCTGACATCTGCCAAGAATGATATTGCTGTGGATTGAATTGTGTCTCCCAAAGATATGTGTTGTAAAACCTAATCTCTATGACTGTGATTATAATCTCATTTGGAAACTGGTTTTCTTTGTTACGTTAATAAGGCAGGATTAGTGTAGAGTGTATCTTGAGTCAATCTCTTTTGAGATATAAAAGAGATTAAACATACAGGGGAGCAGAGGAGAGATGAGAGAAGACTGATATCAAACCACATGGAGCTCTCCACGGACCCTGGAAACAAGCTGAAGAGACAAGAACCTTCCTCCAGAGCCAATAGAGAGAGAAAGCCTTCCCCTATAGCCATCGCCCTGAATTTGGACTTCTAGGCTCCTAAACCGTGAGGCATCACAGTTTAGGAGGCTAGAAGACTCGTGGTGGAAGACACATGAACAACATGCAATAGGGTCACTCTGAGTTGGAACCTACTCTACAGCACCTAACAATAGTCTATAGTATAAGTTAACCACTTAAAAAAAAGAATTAAAAGTCATAATTGTCACAAGATTTTTATTTAAGGTTATGCTTTGTCATACATAGTTTTTATTTATTGGACACTGACTATATTCCTGGCTGTGTGTTAAGTGTTTTACATATGAATGTTCACAAAACCAATATGAGGTAGATTCCTTAGTCTTTTTTCCCAGGAAAGAGAGACTCATAAAGGTGAAGTAATGTCCTCAAGATTTCTCAGTTATGAAGAAGAAGAGTTTGAATTCAAATAAAAGCCAGATTCTGACACTGGTGTTTTAGCCATTAAGGTCTCCTGACCCTTGTTTTTATTTGTATGCTAAGCTTTACTTAATATAAAACTAAATTGATGCTTTTAAATCTTAATCTTGCTATTAAACCTACCCTCAGCTATGTTTGTAGATATCATTGCAGATATTACTCATCTAAATTATTATAATAGTACAGAATTGAATAGTATGTGATCTGTCTAGCACATCTAGGTTTTTTCCCCCCTACAGTCTAAGATGTAGAGGCTGACTTCTTCCAATTGGTTATTCCATTCAATTAAAAAAATATTTAAAAATTCCTGAAGATGTTCTATGCATTACTGTAGAAAATGAATATTGATATTTGTTAACATAACTCTGATTTTAATTAACATATTGAAAAGAAATTAACGAGTTTGGGTATTATCCTTGTAATTGTTGATTTCTTAGTTTCTTTTTCGCCTTTGAACTCTTTAAAATTTTAATTTAAACTACAATTTTCATTACTGTTTCAAATATGAAAATTCCCTGCAACACAACCTCTTAATAGTTCCCCTTAAGCATTTTAATCTAGCTTTGACCTAGGCAAAAGCTCAAAGAAAGAGGCGATTCTTATTCCATGACCAGAAAGTCAAAGAATTCTAGTCATTCCAAACCTGTGGTCCAGGAAGAGAATTACAGGAAGAAGAGCCCTCCTGCTTCCTACATTGTGTGTGTGTGTGTGCACACTAGCTCAGTGCTAGTTTTTATGTATGTTTTAAAGAGTACAAATATTGGAAAACTACACAGAGATTTGGTATTGAAAGTGAATATTGTAAACAGTTTTCTTTATACAGTGTGACTTCAGAGAAGGCCTGCTTGAGATAAGGTTTTGCTAACTAGATTTTAAATCTTAGAGTAAAAGACAATTATCTTCTTTGTAGCACCTGCAGCAAGCAAAGAATGTAGAATTCACAATAGGATCATAGAACCTGAACTGTAGAATTCATGCTATTAAATTGCTCAATGAATCCAGCTTCTTGAATAGCCCAGTGACAGGAGCTCTCTAAGTCAGACAGAAACTAATTCTACTGCTGAATACTTTTAATTGTTTTAAAAAAGAACCAAAGGAAGAAAGAGAAAATGGAAGAGAGGAAAAGAAAGAAAGAAAAAGAATTCTAATATTGAACCAAAATATGCTTCCTGGTGATTTGTACCCATTTTACTTTTTTTCTCCACCTAATAGTTATTCATGTGTGTTTCCCTTTAAACCTCTCCTTTCTAGGTAAAAAGTCAATAGAGCTTTCTACTCTTTCTGGGGGAATATCAGACTCACTGGCATGGGTGCTGAGTCTTGAGATACTGTTTCAAACTGTGCAACACATCTCACACGGGGGAAACTGACATGCCTTTAGGATTAGGGGAAGGGAGCCACTGTTACCAATGGGAGGGTTATCACAGGATTAGGATGAGTTGGGATGGGGAGCATCTGAGAACCGCTGGGACAGTGTGGATGCCACCCAAGTGGAAATAAGGATGCTAGTTAATTTGTCTGTGGGAACCGTTTTTGGGTTCTCCAGGAAGCAGATGCTGAGAAGGAGTTAGGAGTACAAAAGGATTATTGGGGAGTAAGACCTATAAAAGCAAAGGAAAGGAAACAGAACTGGGCATGGTGGGCAGTCAGAAGGTGATGCAGACCTGACAAAATCTGCCAGCCCCAGGAGCAGTTCAACCCTGCAACAAATATTGCCTGGTACAGGGACCTTGCATGGGGTGGAAATGGCTAGGACTTTGCACCACTATATTGCTCAGTCATTGGCTGGGGATCCCCCACCCCCACCCCAAGAAGAATGTGAACAACTAGGGGCTGTTGGGCAATGACACACCCTGCATTTGGGCAGCAAGTCCTTTCTTGAAGAGGGATCTGAGAAATGCATGCCTGTGTCTATCTCAAGAGGGAAGGAAGGAAAGAATCTGAGAGGTCTTTTAGAGAAGTTTTGACAAGACTTGGTGATCGATCAGATATACAAAAGGAGAGGTCAAAGACAACTCTGATAAATAGGACAGCACTACCGTCAACAGATATAGTTTGGTTAGGCTGTAATCTCTTCCCACCATGCCCATTGCTGCCTTTTACTGAAAGTAGCCTGATTATTTTCTGCCTAAGTTGCCATGGCTTGTGCCCTCTGTGTTGAGTGACCAACCATACTCTTTAGCTACAACCAATGAAGCTAACCAGAGGCTTGACCCATGAGCAAAGGCAGCCATACAAGGCTGGAGGTGTCTTGATGTGAAACTGTTCCATTTGAATGGGAGCAAACCAACCCAATATATTCTCTTTTGGAAAGACACAAAAGCTAAGTGAAGAAGAGGTTAAAGCACTGCTCAGGCTAAACCCTAAAGGATTGGGCTATTGTTCTCATTCCCCCCTGCTGCAACGGAGTTATCCAGAGAGCAGGAGGACCTAGGAGCCCTGCTGCTGTCTGATGAGATGACAAATGCTTTGCCTGCCAATATATTCTTGCAGTAAGCCCCCATTATCACAGGTGATCTGGCATGTCACTTCCTTAAAGAATGTACCCTTTGCATTTGAAGATGACAATGCCGAAGGTCATTTCTTCATTGTAGAAGAAGATGAAAAGATGAGAATTAAACCTGTACAAATTATCCTTGGTTCTCAATTTGGGCAACTTTTGTAAAACTTACCATATACAGCTTGCCTCCTCACCTCCTGCGTATATTTTTTCCACAGAAGGAGCTGTCATATCTCTCATTTTTGAATGCAAAGATGATCTGTTTATTGCACTTCTATGGTGTTCCAAGAAACTACTTGCAGTAGCCTGGACTAATTGTTTTCTTCATCATTCTGTTCTATTATGAGTTCCAGAAAGATGGAGTGACCGGTGAAGGAAACCTCTACTTTTGCCTTGCCATAAAGCAGATGTGTTATCTGTTCTCTCACTCATTCATTTGTTCATTCATCCCACTGTTCCCAGGTGCAGGGACTCAGCAGAGAATAAGATAGACTTCTTGACCTCTAGAGCTGACATTTTAGTGGGACAGAGGCAGACACCAAACAAAACCAAAATATACGGTATGTCTAATGGCAATAAGTGCTATTGAGAATGGGAGTGCCAGATAGGGGAGAGGAGCTATTTTTAAAGGTTGGTTTTGGGAGGCCTCTCTAATGAGGAGCTGTTTAAACAGATAACTGAATGAAGTAAGAAAGCAAGTTATAGGACTCTCTTAAGAAAGGTTTCAGGCCAGAAGCAACAGGAACTGCAAAAGACCTTGCATGGCGTATTCTAGGAAGGCTTGTTCCTTGGGCTGCTCTATTGTGAGAGTAACCGCTTTTTCACTTTCAAAAACAGACTCATGGGAGAAATCACCAAGGTTAATCTAGAGATGGTCAGGGTATCATCCTTGTTCACACTTAGCAACAATATTAATTGGACCATTTTATAAGGAATGATGATTTTTTGCATATGCTTAAAAATCAGTTGCTGTTGAGTTGATTCCTACTAATGCTGACTCCATGTGTGTCAGAGTAGAACTGTGCTCCATAGGGTTTCCAGTGGCTAATTTTTCAGAAGTAGATCACCAGGCTTTTCTTCCAAGGCATCTCTGGGTGGACTCCAATTGCCAACCTTTTGGTTGCCAGCCAAGCTCTTAACCATTTACACCACCCAGGGACTCTGACTCATTGCCATTGAATCGATTCCAACTCATAGTGACCCTATAGGACAGAGTAGAACTGCCTCCTTGGGTTTCCAAGGGGCAGCTGGGGGATTCAAACTGCCAACCTTTTTGGTTAGTAGATGAGCTCTTAACCACTATGCCACTAGGGCTCCTAACTAAGTACTTAGTTTCCGGAAAAAGAAACATATGTTGACTCAATTTTCATAAATCAGATATTTTATAAAGAACTACAAAATTTTGGACCAGCTCTGGTCCAGTATTATGAGCACTTCCAATCTCTCTTCAGTGATAACTCTAGAGCAGTAATTCCCATGCAGGGGTGATTTTGAGCCCCAGGGGACACTTGGCAATGTCTGGAGACATTTTTGGTGGGACAACTGAATTGGAGGAGTGGTTGCTCCTGGCATCTAGTGGGTAGAGACAAGGGATGCTACTAAACATCTTACAATAATGAACAGGACAGCCCCCACAAGAAAAATTATCTGATCCCAAATGACAATTGTTCAGAGGTTGAGAAACCCTGCTCTAAAGCCATAAGCTTAAGCTAAAACTTAAAAGGTAGAGGAGGGGCACATGTATCCTGGTCGGGTTAAAGCAGATGGTATGAGGCTATGTTTTTTGTTGTTCTTAATCTAATTCACTCACTCATTCACATACTCATTCATTGTTCAACAAATATTTACTGAGTACTTGTATTTGTCAGGAAACCCTGATGGCGTAGTGGTTAAGCGCTATGGCTGCTAACCAAAAGGTCCACAGTTCAAATCCACCAGGCACTCCTTGGAAACCATATGGGGCAGTTCTACTCTGTCCTATAGGGTCGCTCTGAGTCAGAATCAACTCGGTGGTAACAGGTTTTGGTTTGGTTTGTACTTGTTAAATATTACTATGTAATATGTCTTAGGCTGGGTTCTCTGGAGAAGCAAAACCAGTAAAGCATATATATAGCAAGAGAGAAAGATTTACATCAAGGAAACAGCTCACATGACTATTGTAGAGGCTGGAATGTCCCAAGTTTGTGGATTAGGATAGAGGCTTTTCCTGATTCACATAGCCACAGGGGCTGGCGAACCCAAGATTAGCAGGTGGGAGAGCAGGACTCCTGCTCATAGGCTATGAGGATCTGCAAATGCCAAGATCAGCAAATAAGCTGCTACCTCAAGTCCCAAGAGCTGGAGGCAGCTGCAGGATCCAGAGAGGGCAAAAGCCAGAACGTCCACTTATATTTGGACGCAGGCTACATGCCCAAGGAAACTCCCTTTCAGCTGACTGGCTACTCACAGCAGATCCCATTATGGGGTGACCACATATAAACACTGAGAATCATGGCCCAGCCAAGTTGACACACAATCTTAACCACGACAGTCCACCCCTTGTCAACTTGGCACCTGTACACGTCTCCACAAACCATACATATTCTCTGAATAAAGACAATTACAAAGTTATACTTGTGCCTAACGTGATACAACTAACACGCATACAACTGAAAATGCACTAGCCCTGTTTACATCTTATATTTTATAATTGAAGAAAACAAAAATATTTGATGCACACATACAATGGAGAAATACTCATAACAATTACAATCCTTGTTTCTGCAACCGGTTATATGGCCATAACTGGTATTTAGAACTACCTTCTTCACCACCCATTCCATATTCCCTTTGCCCTCAGCAAGCACGTCAGCTGGTCATGGTTTTTTGCCTGGTGGGGTGACCCAAACCTTCATTCCGGAAGGGTCTGGGCCATTAGTAGTCATGTCAGAATTGGGTTGCTGTAGTTTTCCATTGACTTTAATCACAGGGCATGATAGTACTGAGACACCCTAAGGAATCTCCTGCATTCCAGACATACTCTTCTTTACCTCCATTATGTGATATTGATACATTTTCTTCTCAGTAATCAGGATAATCACTTGATTGGGAGGAAGGGTAAGCAGAGGATATGCGTATCCACAGGATACCAGTGGCATAGCTTTCAGCACCACAGCAACACAAGAGCCCCCCCACCGTATGAAAAACTGACAGACACATGGGGGTTAAATATATAAAACCAAGAAAAACCAAACCCACTGCCATTGAGTCGGTTTCGACTCATAGCCACCCCATAGGGTTTCCGAGGCTGTAAATCTCTACGGAAGCAGACTGCCACATGTGTCTCCTGCAGAGCCGCTGGTGGTTTCAAACCGCTGACCTTATCTTCACAATCCTTTGAATGGTAGAGACATCAGATATAACCATTTACAAATAAATGATAACCAAGTTATTGAATGCTTTGTGTTAGGAATCTTGCTAAGCACTTTATGTATATTACTATTTGATCCTCAGCACCACCTAACCAGGTAAATACTTATTACCAGTATTTTATTGATGTGGAAATTGAGGCATGGAGAGGTTAAGCAACTTGCCTGAGGTAACAAAGTTGAGAAGGGAAGAAACTAAAACAGGTCAGGCTACTGGTGAAAGTCTTCAGTAATTTTCTCAGAGTTCAAGTCATAGGTTCTACTTATTCTGCTCCTCTGTTTATCACTGTCATAGGTTATTCCTTATTCCTCAAAATACTTTTCACCTGGGGTTTTCATGACATTTTCTACTTTTGCTTTTCTGCAGTCTCCTTACACCCTTATTCCACAAACATGCTGAGTATGTAAAAACCTAACAGTTCCTATTTCACTAAAAAATGTTTTGCTACTTAAAGCATGAGACAAAAACCTAACTTATCTGTTTCCTAAAGTAAATTCACAATTTACTTATGCAGAGAAATTTTTGCTTCCTCTAAAAAGGCATATATTCTATATAGGCATGTATTTGAGACATAAAGAAATGTCAATTTTCCTTTTTTAAAAAGATTTATTTTTAATGTCCTCTCAAATTTCTGGTGCCTAGCACAGAACTTAAGCAACTTTTTAAAAATTAGCTTTTAATATATTAGTCATTTTAAGTGAGTCACTGCCTAAAAGAATTTACTTGGGAGTCAAAGAATGGTAAACTTAACATCTCAGAAATAAAACCCAATCCATTTGCTCATCCATTCAGCCTACTATGAATCTCTGCTGAAACTTGGAGAAAATAAAAAACACTGAAATTAAACTGGTCACTGGAAACTCTTCCCAGTGTACTAGTTACAAGTAGTCCCGACTTACCACAGGGTTCTGTTCCCAGGACTCCAGGGTAAGTCAGTCCTGACATAAGTCGAATACCTCATTTTCTTTTTAGTTTTCAATATTATTGCCTTTTATTATTAGTATCTTTATAAATCTGATCTTTGTCTTTGGGGATTGGAAACATTACAGATAAATTTACAGATATAGTATCAACAGATTAAGTGCTGCAACACTGTGTGTAGTAAACGCTAACCCAAAAAACCAAACCCAGTGCGGTGGAGTCGATTCCGACTCATAGCGACCCTATAGGCCAGGGTAGAACTGCCCCATAGTTTCCAAGGAGCACCTGGCGAATTCAAACTGCCGATCCTTTGGTTAGCAGCCGTAGCACTTAACCACTATGCCACCAGGGTTTCCGTAGTACATGTTAAAAAAAATATTACCAACCATAAAATGTACAAAAGAAAGGGGCGGGGGTACAGTGGTTAAGCCTAGTTTGTCTTAACTGCAATAGCCTTAAATCGGGAACTACCTGTATTATCCAAACGCCAGTTGTGACTTCAGGTGAAACGTATTTGTAGAACAGTCTATCCACTGTACTCATCACATAGAAGACAAGGTGCTGGTAGGGACAGGAATCATATCGTGCATCTGCTGCTGAGAAATCTAGTACTCTACTGAACAGTAAAGAGGCTGTGCTAGCTCATCAGGCTCTTTTGCCACCTGTACCCAGGGCAGGGCCCTAGTAGCTGTTCAGTAAAGATGCTACGAAAAATGCGTTATGCTGAAAATAAAGATATGTTCAGAAATCAAGAGGCCAACACGGAGATGAAGAATCAAGAGGCCAGGGTAGTAGGAAGAGTTCCCGGTTCTCACTGCTATGTTACTTTTGCAAGTGGTTTTTGCAGGTCATTCCAGGACTATTCTTTTAACAAATTTGAAGGTAGTGGGGACAGAGACATTTGGTTATAAACTCGTTATCTCTTTGAACTTCCTTAAATTGTCTTGGCAGAGGCCCTACCGTTTTAGGTTGGCACGCTTGTGAGGCACCTGCAATTTCCGCCACTGGTCACCCTTCCTTCCCCCAGTCTTCTGGGCTCCTGGTTCCCGCTCACCTTGCCTGCGGCCAGCTTCTACCATCAGCCGGGTCAACAGGGGACTCTGGGAACTACTACAACCCTCAATACTTGCTTTCAGTAGAATAAAAGGTAATGATTTTCGTTTTAAATCACTGCAGTATGAGGTCTTCAAGTAAAAGCTTTATTGGGATAGAAAAATCTAACCTGTGAGAAACGAACCAGTGTGTTCAAAACTCTGCTTCTTTGCCGCCTTCATTTTAAGGCTTTCGGGATCGCCTCAAGCCCCCCATCTAAGACTGTCTTTTCCCCTCGGGAACTGTAGGCTTTTTGGAAGCCGCAGCGTCTCTTTCCAGGCCTCACCTCCCTCTAGCTCCGCCCGGCCCACCTCACCCCCACGTCGGCGCCCACCCATTGTCCCCTCGCGGCTGTCTTTGCGCGCGGATCCGGGGCTCCCGATTGGAAAACTTCCCCGTCACTCAGCCCACACTCGGGGGCCGGACACCTCAGTCTTTCCCTAGCCTTAAAAGGGCTAAGGCCGTTTTTTTCCCCGAGCCAGCAGGTAAACCCGCGAGGCGGAAGGGAGGGGCCGCGCGCCCAGGTCGGCCTCGCCTAGCGCTGGGGAACGGCCAGGAGTGGAGGTGGGGGAGGGAGCTCGCAACGCCCCCTCTCCCTGACCACCTGGCCGCGCCCTGCCCCACCATCCCGATCATAATGCCAGAGCTGCGGAGCCACTCTCGTAATTCAGTCCCGGGACAGCCAGGAGCAGTTACCACCGCGAAGCACGGGGGGCGGGGCGGGCAGGCAGGCAGCGGGAGACGGGTGGGGGGGAAACGTGAAAGGTCCCGGATGTTGCTGAACCGGAGCCCTTTCTGGAAGGAGTGACTGGCGCAGGCGCAGGAGGACCGAACGAATAGCTAAGGTGGGGGTGGGGAGAGATTTCCTTCCCTCTAGTTGAGAGGTTTTTTTTTTTGAATTGAGAGGAAAAGTGAGCCGGAGGTTGAAGGGAGATAAAGAGAGTGTCGGGGATCCGAGGTGAAAGCGAGGTAGGGGGTAGTGTTGGAAAAAAAAAAAGTTTCCTGCCCCGGACAAGAGTGGAGAAGTTGGAAGCTGAGCGGAGTGGGGAGGAGTGTGGGTAGAGGGAGAAGACGCACGCTCCTCCTCGCTCGCCCTCTAGCGCGGGCGGGCAGGGAGCGCGCGCTAGGGAGCGGCGGTTGCGCTGGGCCCCCAGAGCTGTAGGCACCAATCAACGGTTGCCATAGCAGCGTTTGACGTCATCGTACGTGTGGTGCCCCTGCTGCCGGGGCCGGTGATTGGAGGAAACCCCGTGTCTGCGGAGCGCTGTAGCCTGTGAGCAGCGAGATCCAGGGACAGAGTCTCAGCCTTGCCGCTGCCGCCGCCCAGAGACTGCTGAGCCCCCGTCCGTCCGCCGCCACCCACTCCGGACACAGGTAAGGGGCCCGACTGCCGCTGCCTCGCTCCATTCTTTTTTGTCGCAGACCAGCCTTCCGAAAACGTGGGAGCTTTCCCTGCTCCACATCTCCTCACCCCGGCTTGCCCCGCCGTAGCGGCGCTGAGGCGGAGTCTCCTCAGGCGGAGACGGGCGGCGGCTTCTCTTCCGCTGGTCTCGGGCAGGCGGTTCGCGGCTGCCTCCGGCTGCTTGCTTCCGGATCAGTTACTCGGCCCGGATAAGCGCTGGTTCTCCCTCGTTCCCAGTCTGTGGGGGTAGAAAACGCGCCCACACGCGAGATCCCCGGGGATTCACCCGGCCGCCGGGTCCTCGGGTGAGCGACTTATCGCCGAGGCACCCGGGCCCCATCCGTCCCCTGCCCTCGCCCCCGTGACCCCTCAGCCCCCCTCCTTCGGTGCCCCATTCCTCGCTTCCGCCCGAGGTGGCTGCGGGCATTGCAGTGGCGCAGGTGAGGCCGCCCCCTCCCCGCTCCCCGCTTGCCGCCCGCCGCCCGCGCTCCCCTCCCCCTTCCTCTCCCTCCCTCCCTCCCTTCTCCTCGGCGCAGCCTCCGCGCTCCGCGCTGCTGCGGCGGGGCCGGCCCTCCCCCACCCCGGGCGGCGGCGGCGCGGCGGGGAGCGGCCGGGGGCGCAGCGGGGAGGGAGAGGGGCCCTGCCCGGAGCTGTCAGCCAGCTAGGCCTGGGGGAGGTGGCGCTTCGGGGGCCGTGGGTGAGCAGAGCACGGGAAGGAAGGTTTGGGGTGGGGCTCGCCTGGGACCTGGAGCTGAATTTCCTGGGTTCAGCGGTGGGAGGAGGGACTTCAGTGTACCCGGTTTGGGTGGGGGATGAAGGTGGCCTTTTTTTCCTACATGTGAATGGGCGGCGGAGGCGCTGAGGGGGACCGGGAGATCAGGTCGGGAGGGGATGGGGAAGACAGTGGGTCGGTGTCTCGATCTGCCACCGGGTGGACTAGAACTGGAGAGGCCTTGCCTTCGGTTTTGGACAGATATCCTGCTTTCTGCGGCGGGTGTGCCCGAGCTTAACAGCCGGTGGTGGGCCAGCTCTGCTGGGTGTGGCTCTCCCCCTCCCCCACCTGCTGCAGCTGTCGGGACCTCAGACTCTCTAAATGGGCACCAGCGGTATCCGGTGGCGGAAGAGATGCCGGGTGGGAGAGTGGGGTGTGTCCGCGGCCAGACTGGTAGTGGTTCCGCTTCTGCGGGCGGCGCTGGCGTCCCGGCCCCCGGGCGGGCGGGCGGTCCCCCCAGCACGGGGCGGGGCGCCGGCTGCTCCTCCCTCTTGCTCGGAGGGCGCGGTGGGGGGGGGTGGTTAACACTCTGCGGTAGGTTGGGCTCCTTGACACAGATCCGCCATGACAAAGAGGGAGAGTCGGGGACTTGTGCGAAGGCACAAGCTTGGGTGGGGCCAAGGAGAGTGGGCTGCGGATAGCCTGGATGGAAGGATTTACAGTTCAAAATCACTCTCTGCCGTTTTCTATTACCAAACACGACATCCAAAGTCGGTTAAGGGTTAAATGGGTGCGGCGAGTCCTCCGCAATATAGAGGCGAGGCCTTTTTGAGCACTATGCTGTGAGAAGTCTAATCCGCTTCCCCTTGTACTGGAGAGTTGGGAAGAAAAACCTTTGTACTGGTTTTAAATGATTTTGGGGGAGGAACAGCATTAGCCGATGAGTGTTTCTGAGTTCCTAGGAGAGAAAATAATTTCGAGAACTGATGGGAGGATTACTCGATCACAATATTTAAGTAGTTTACACACTGAGACAGTATATCACATATCCACGCTACCTGATTACTTGTTTAAATACCGGGGACCTATGAGTCAGAATCGACTCTACAGCAGTGGGCTTGGTTTTGGTTGGTTTATTGTGATTTGTGGGGGAAATAGTTGCGGGATTTCCCTGGGAAGGTAAAGGATATCATATTGGAGGTTTAGGTCCCATGGGGAAACCCTGGTGGTGTAGTAAAGTGCTACGGCTGCGAACTAAAGGGTCAGCAGTTCAAATCCACCAGGCGCTTCTTGGAAACTATGGGGCAGTTCTGCTCTGTCCTGTAGGGTCGTTATGTGTCGGAATCGACTCGTCCGCACTGGGTTTGGTTTGGTTTTTTTTTTAGTTCCCATGGTGACAGTGGCTCTAATGTTCACCTTTTAGTAGTGCTCCTTAGGCTATAAGTTTTTCCTTAAAATTGTTTATCCTGTGGGATCATTGCATGGTTTAGTATCTTTATGTGCTTTTAGCCCCTTTCAAAAAGATGTCATTAAGGAAAAGTGTAGAGGAGGTAAAATGAAAAGTCTAGGGAGCTCTACAATGAGGGAAAGACATGTGAAGTCATGGAAAAGGGCAGCTTGAGTGGTAACATTCAATTAAATCGTGACTGCTAGAAACTGGAATAGTTTCATGTTTAAACTGGGACAGTGACATTGGAAACACTTGGAGATATTAAGTGCTTCCAATGTGGAATTTTAGTGCTCCTGGGTGAGTAAGAGTTGAAGTTCTAGGACTCCACTATGGGTATGTTTATTATATAAATATGTGTGTATAAACAAGGTATGGGTGCATGAGGCCTTAGGGTCCGTTAGGTATTGATTCTTGGTTATGTTTTACATTCAAAATATCTTAGAACTAGCGATTTGGTCATTTGTCCCATAAAATTGTCATGCTCTGATCAGCTGGCAAATGTTGGAAAGATCCAGTAGAATTGGGGTGGGAATGATATCAACTAAAATTTAAGATTAAATGCTCCCGATAAGAACCCGCTGTTACGAGAGTAAAATGAGCTGAATTACATTAATTTAACATGAATCATGATTCTGGAAGTATGATAGAAATTGTAAATTTTGAAGGCTGTGTTTTCAATTCGGCAGTTGGAACCCACCAGCCTCTTGGCAGGAGAAAGATGTGGCAGTCAGCTTCTGTAAAAGTTGCAGCCTTGGAAGCTCTATGGGGGCAGTTCTGCTCTGTCCTGTAGGGTCACTATGAGTTGAATTGACTCGACAGCAGTGGATTTGGTTTTTGGTGTTTTCAGTAAAGAAAGAAGACTTTCTTAATTTTGATTCACTATTGATACTGCTAACTAGAGTTGAGATTTTGGCCAAGTGTAAGTGGTGGTTTTTAAGTCAGCCTCTTGACCAAGTGTGCTTTGACTTTATGTGAAATGAGGATCGGCTGAACAAAGACAAGATCATGTAATTTTAGTCCCTGAACTGATGTTAATGGCAGAGTATATATTTTTTGATCATTCTTTGAGGTGTTGACGAAGCTTATTTACAACAGGTATAATTTGAGTCTGTTTATTATTATCTAAATGCTACTTTTTTTTTCCCCTCTGCAGAACATCCAGTCATGGATAAAAATGAGCTGGTGCAAAAGGCCAAACTGGCTGAGCAGGCTGAACGATATGATGACATGGCAGCCTGCATGAAGTCTGTAACTGAGCAAGGAGCTGAATTATCCAATGAGGAGAGGAATCTTCTTTCAGTTGCTTATAAAAATGTTGTAGGAGCCCGTAGGTCATCTTGGAGGGTCGTCTCAAGTATTGAGCAAAAGACGGAAGGTGCTGAGAAAAAACAGCAGATGGCTCGAGAATACAGAGAGAAAATTGAGACCGAGCTAAGAGATATCTGCAATGATGTACTGGTGAGAAACATTCAGTCTAGCATCACTAAAAAAAGCTTCACCTTAATATAGGTTTTCTGTAGAGTTACATTACTCTCAACTTTTTCTTTCTCTGATGTTTCTTTTCCTTTTAAAAATTGAGTGTTCTAAATTTAGAAGTCTTCAAGGTGTCATTAATAAAATGGTGTAAAATAAATGCAACAGTGATTACCAATTTTGATAAAAATAATAGGCTGGTTTGATTTTTACTAATTGGAAAGATAAACTGTTAACGTGACCATTTCAATTATAGCTATAATACATGTAGTAGTTCTAGAGCTAATTTCCTTAGATGTATATACATGGATCCTTGGGTTTAGCATACTTTGTTTTTGTAAGAGAGATGTAATAGGAGACTCATAATAGACACAGTACCACTCCCTAGACTAGATGCTATAATGTTTAACGTAATGAGTCAGCCATGCAGAAGATGCTGGCTTCAACAGAGCTTTTGCCTCTTGCTGCATTTAAATGTTAGAAGTCAACTTTAACCACTGACAACCATTATAAAAGGTTACAAGTAACTCAGGCTGGATTTTCAAGTTCAGTCAAGAAGTATTTAAGTATGCAGCACCTACAGTGTTGAAGCACTGCTTATCTAAAAGCTTAAAAGAATTATAGTACATTTTGGCTAATTTTAATCATGTCTCATAAACGATGGCTTTTTGATCCTGAAAAGTTTAAATTTGAGGATAAACTGGTAGATGATCTAACCCATTAGTATATAATATCTTATACATATCAATACTTTTCTTTTTAATGAATCAGGAATTTTTGGGATAAGGCTCTTTTACTAAATGATTATCCTTAGTATTTGAACTTTGTTCAGGTAAGAACTATTACAATGAATAGTGTGGAATTATTTCTGATGTGGTTGTGGGTTTGGGTTTTTTTTTAAGTTGTGACAGTATTTGGTTACTCTAGTCTTTAATTACTGATGAAATAGTTTAAATTTCTAATTTCTAAATATTTTTCACAAATGATTTTTTTCAGGTTATTTTAAAGAACAGTAATTTTTTTATACTAATTAATACCAGTTCACAGTCACAAAGTTTTATGTGGCAGCTGTCTTGGACACACTGACAGCTGTTACATCATAGTTCTAAGATGAGAAAAGTAATGCTGTTATTGAGGCTGAATGACGGATGTGTATCTTGTGATTTACTAAGGCAACAATATTTTAAGTTTTGAAAATTAGTCATTTTTTTCTATAATAAAAATGTTTTTCCCTGCTTTTTAACTAACTAGTATCTTTCTACATGTTAATTAAATTTTGTTCAGTTTGGTGTTTTTCTCCCAATTATTGTACTTGATAGGTTGCGTAATTTGTATTTTGGTTTCAAAGGATTTGTTATAAATTACTTTTAAGTCAAAAGTCAATTTTAGAAGTAAAAGAGGGTGTGTTAACATTTACCCTCTACTAACAAGCTGCTTATTTTGTGATCCCAGGTAGGTATTTGCATGTTTTCCACACACAAAGTATAAAACTCTTGTAAGTGTGAGAATTTTCCTAGGAAAAGACTAGCACCTTTGATTTGACTTCATTTTGGCTTCCTTATCAAGAAAAAAAAATTACTGTTTAGAAGGAGTGAATGTTAATGTCTAGGTTAAGTTCTAAATAGGTTTATTTTGTTGAAAAGATTATTAAGGGGATTGACACTGGTTACTACCCATGTTTAGAATAGCACTGGCTTCTCAAAAAGTCTGTATGGAATTCCCAGTTCGAAAATTTAGATCAATTAAACTTTAATTTCTTTACATACAAAAGGTTAAAGAATTTTCAGCAATCTTCTGGTTTCAGCCTTGGTCTTTTCAAGAGTAAGGCTCTGTTAGAGGTCTTTGCATTATTCATACCTCTGAACATGGAGGAAGAGATGCTCTCAAGTATTCATAAAATGAATAAGGTAATAGAGTTAGGCTAGCAGCATGGCTAATTTTCAGTCTTTTTTCTATTTCACCTTGGGAAAAATTGATAATAATAGACAGTGTGATTCTTTATAAGAGGGCTTCTTTTTGCTACCAGCTTTTTCTAGGAGGGCATGTTGACTCTTGAGCCCCTGTAGCGCAGTGGTTAAAGTGTTTGGCTGCTAAGTGAAAGGTCAGCGGTTCGAACCCACCAGTTCCTCCTCCTCGGGAAAGATGTGGCAGTCTGCTTCTGTAAAGATTTACAGCCTCGGAAACCCTATGGAGCAGCTCTACTCTGTCCTTTGGGGTAGCAGTGAGTCAGAATTGATGACGGTGGATTTGATTTTCTTTGGTTTATGTTGACTCTGGAAACATCTTGCATAAAATCGTTTTTCCCATTACTAGTAAAATGGAAGAATAAAATGTAGCAGGACTGATACTTCTCCTAGAGAAAAAAAAAATTTGAGCCATTCTACTTGAGGATTAGTAAAGTGTTCATGCTAGCATGCTTTAATATGCTTATATATTTTAAGATCTTACTTATCTGGTGAACATATCAGTTCTGTTTTTTTTTTTTTCCAGAATGTTGGTTTTTAAAAATACGTAATTCTCTCATGGAGTCAGTGCCTTTGGCAAGTGGCATTAGTGATGAGCCATACTTCATTTTGTTATTTTGAACACCTAAAGCTTGGCTTCTAACCAAAAGATCCTCATTTTGAATCCACCAGCTGCTCCTTAGAAACCCTGTGGGGCAGTTCTACTCTGTTCTGTAGGGTCGCTGTGAGTCAATGACAACAGGTTTTTTTTTACGGGTATCATAATAAAGAAAGTATCCTCTTTCCTTCCATAAAAAAGGAGCTTATCTCTAGAGATCTGAGTTCTGGTAACTCATTTGCAGTTATCAAGTATTTATTTAATTTATGCCATTTAATAAACAGGTAAAGAGTAGGGACTGTGACTATTTCAGAAGCATTGTAGGAGCGTTACCTTGAAAAATGGTCACTAGTGTATTCACAATATGGGCGTTTTTGTTTGCAGGATGACTCGAGATTCTTCCTTCTCGTGCTGTTAATTTGAAATTGCAGTAAACGTAGCAATGCAACCTGCCTTTGCTGCCAGATGCTTAGTTGTTAGTTAGACCGAAAGCTCTCTAGGTAGTGGGGAAAGGGAGGTGGGGGAGGGGCCCAGCACTAGTGATCCTTAAATACCTCTTCTGTGTAAACCTGTAAGACGTGCAGCCAAAAATTGGGTAGTCCTTTTGTCTTGCACGTGATGATGATGAAATGAGGAAACGTATACCAGGATACGTAATTCAGACTCAAAATATGTCACGTAAAAAGAGCTCCAGATTGAGACAAAGCAACTTTTTACTATTAATAGCTACTTGGCCTAAGTCCCTCTGAGAAAACTGAACTCAATTAAATGGGAGTAATGTCTCTCCCCCTTTCTTCCTGTGGTGGTTGGAAAGGATCAGGGCAATGATAAACAACCATGCAGACAGTCAGACTCCTTGACATCACATGGACATCAAACATCAATATCCCTAACAGATACTAAGGAGGAAAAGCAACCAAACCAAACTGATAAAATTTTGGAATAAAAATTCAGTGAGATGACTAGTACCCTCTCAAAATCTTTTAAAGGCAACCCCCCCCCAAAAAAAAGTGGGTATCTTCTTAACATGCATGAGATCTCACCTCAGTGCAGCCTGTCATTGTCACCATTCTTACTCTTTTGGTATGGGGGAAGGCCCTGTCCTCCTACCTCCTATCAGGTTGTGTGAAGATTGAGAATCAAGTAAAGCGCTACCTTCTGTGGCCTTCTGTTCATCTCAGCTTTTAAGTTCAGCTTAAAAGCAGTGATAACAGTGCAAGCCTGACTGTTTAGGGCAGAGAATGGCTTCCTGTCATTATAGCAGGCATAGGAAAGGAATTAGTAAATAGTATGTCTAACATTTTGAACGGTTGGCAACAGTAGTTGAGTAATCCTAATAGTGATTCAGTTAACTTGACTGAGTTGCATTTTATTACGCTACTGTACATTTTTATTTGCCAAGGGCAGTTTAAGGTGTGGTTGTTGGGCACTAATTTTTACCTCCAGCCCACAGAATGGCCATTACATAGGGAACAAGGTAAGAAACTAGGCAGATCCTCCTTAATCTGAGTATTACAATTTGCCTTGGGCCTTAAAAACTGCTATATATTGTTTTTAAGATGAAAATTAGTAGCTCATTCATTGGAAGAAGGGCCTCAAAGGAATTCTGCAGTGTTATACTTATCTTTACTGCTTTATAGATAGATTTATATACCTTTTTCAAATGGGGCTTTTGATAGGGTTCAAATGGAAGTGTAAGCAATGTGACATTGTACATACTGTAATCCCTTCCAGGAAGAAATTTTTGGTAATAAAGTTCACAGTCTTTTTTTTTAATCGTGGTGAAATGTGTATAATGAAGCATTTTTACATGTATGGTTCAGTGACATTAATTACATTCACCATGTTGCAACTGTCAACACTATTCATTTCCAGTGTTTTCATTACCTTAACAGAAACACAGTGCTCCTTAAGCAATAGCTCCCCTTTTCCCACCCTATGCTAGATCTTTTCATATGAGTGGGATCACAGAATATTTGTCCTTTTGTATCTGACTTATTTCACTCAGCATAACACATTCAAGGTTCCCCCATGTTATAGCGTGTTTCAGAACTCCAAAGAGTTTTATCATAAGCATTAAGTAATGCACTTGGTGGTGAGGTATTTTGTACAGTTGGGAAATCTGAGCTATGTGAAGTAGAAATGAGGAAAATTAAAGAAGGGGAATGAGAAGATAGATGCTCTCTATTTGTGGGAAGGGGAAGAAGAACCAACAACTTGATCAAGAGCCACAGGTTACCTATCCTTTTTCAGTATTAAAAAACCAAACCAAACAATACAACTCATAGCTGCCCTGTAGGACAGAATAGAACTGCCCCATAGGTTTCAAAGGTTGTAAATCTTTAGGGAAGCAGACTGCCACCTCTTTGTCCAGCAGAGCTGCTAGTGGGTTTGAATTGTGGCCCTTTCAGTTAGCAGCTGAACAGTTAACCATTGCACCACCAGGGCGCCTTTTTTCCCTTTTTTTCAGTAGAAAACCAACACGAAACCCATTGCTGTCGAGTTGATCCTGACTCGTAGTGACCCTGTAGGACAGAATAGATTGCCCCATAGCGTTTCTAAGGAGTGGCTGGTACATTCGAACTGCCAGCCTTTTGGTTAGCAGCCATGGTTCTCAACCACTACACCACCAGGGTTTCTTTTTTTTAGTTTAAAAAAAAAAAAACCTATTGCCATCTAGTCGATTCCAACTCATAGCGCCCCTGTAAGACAGAGTAGAACTGCCCCATAGAGTTTCCGAGAAGCGCCTGGTGGATTTGAACTGCCGACCTTTTGGTTAACAGTTATAGCACTTAACCATTACACCACAGGGTTTCCTTTTTCAGTATAGCAATACTTAAATGAGGATGGGGTCTTTACCTGTTCCAATAAGAGAGAAGACAGCCTAGAGATTCATAGCAATAAGATGAGCTGTGAAGATAGTTAAAAGTGAACAAGGAAAAGATTAAAGGTTTCAAAATTGGAGTTGGAGAGAAAACCTGAGAAAAGTCTTGAAGTATAGGAAGAACATATACACATGAAGGGATCTAGCTTTTTAAATCTACCCAGGAAAGAAAAGAAAAAAAAATTACATTCCTAGCAGAAACATATGAATAAAAAAAGGAGGGAAACAAGCCATGCTAGAGTTGTAATAGATTATGAGTATAATTTTGCTCCTCATTTTTTAATAGCCAACCTATTAGTAAAAAAAAATCCTGCTGGTAGTACTTTGATAGTAGTATAGTAAAAGTTTCCCAGTTAGTTGATTACTTGAAAAATAGTTCAAATACGTAATTAAACATTAATTTTAAATTAAAACAAGTGTATATTGATTCGCCTTTCCTTTGAGCATATGTTAGATGCGTCCTCTGTAAAATGCAGTTTGAGTTTCTATAGTAGAATGAGAACTTAAATGTTTGATAAGCAAACTGTTCCAAATCCTAGATACGTACAATTTTTTCTAGTCTTTTAGTTTTGTCGACTCGAAGCGGTTTTTCCGAGTCCCCTTTAAAACTAGTCTTTCCAAAGCATTCAGCTTCGTTTTCACAGGAACACATCTTTTCACAGGTGTGTTTCATTATGTAGCATCTAAGTAATTAACGTCAGTGTAAATGACAAAGTTTTGGAAACAAACATCAGACTTGGTAATCATGCATCTCTGCTGAAGGAAGCTGGACATTTCAGAAAGTAGCTGAAAAACCTATTAGTCACAGCATTCAGTTCAAGTTGTGGGCACTAGCATTTACCTAGGAATGAAGAACCTAGGATAAACCAGCCTATTTTTAAGTGGAATGTGGCTAATCCAGCAAATTAAAGGCTCTGTAAGAAAATTGGGGCATTTTAGATCATTCAATCAGAACGAGATTTTGTGTCACAAAAGTTTTTTAAGGGAGAGAGCTTTGCTGCATTTGGACCTTTTGCAGCAATTTTGCAAGAGGTGACACTGAAAAGTGAGATGATAGGTACTTGTTAGATCACTAAGGGCCTACCATAATGCTGTAAACTAAAAATGGAGACTCATTAAAGGCCACGGAAAATATTTCAAGGTAAAGAAATAATACCAAAATTTTCCCTTTTAGAAGGTGGGTTGGTAGACAGGTAAAAATAGTTTTGTTTTTTATGATTTGTCCATTGTTTTTGTAGATTTGGTCTCTGATAATCTGCTTCTGTTCTTTGGGTTAATTTTCTCCTTTTATCACTGTCAGAACAGATTTTTCAGCGGGACCCTACATCATAGTTTAATCCTTGCCTTATACATTAAGCTTGTTATTTTTTAGACTTTATCTAAATGACTTAGTGGGCTTGACTTTGGTTTCATTTTCTGATTGCAAGCTGTTTTCATCACGTTGCCTAGATCAAAGGTTCCCAATTAAATTCACTGTCATATTCATTTCTATGGTACACTATCGTGGGTAGTATCTGTGTACCAGCAGTAGTTTTACCCTTACTCTCCCACTTGTAGAATAAATTTATCCTTATAGAATAAGCATAAATTTAATTTAAATGGACAAAAGCTAAACTTCAGCGTAACTTCCTGTTGCTGGTGGTCTCTCACTTGACACCTTTATTGTTCCTTTCTGGGCTGTACACTGCATACAGTTTTCATCCTTAATCTTTCTAACACACTACTTTCATTCTATTTGCTTGTTCTTTGCCAAAATCCGCCATACAAAGCTTTTGACTCTTACTGTCCCAGGTCTAAGGCATTGCTAATTCCCATCTTCATGGCCTGAGGGTTTCTGCTTCATTACCCTAATTTAGAATTTATTTTAAACTTGGTGTCTAAGTAATTTTCAGCTTAAGAGGTTTGACTCCATTTTTTCATTCTCCTTGAAAACAGGACCATTGATGTTTGTGGTATTTAGTATATATTTATGTTTTTAGGTGGCGCAAATGTGAATCTGGCCTGGAAAGAATGGTGTACTTAGCCACCATGTCTGAACAGTTCCTACTGTGTACCTTTGAGCAGTGATCATTCATTCTCTACATGTTCTCTAGTCAGTAATTCCCTGTATGATGAAAAACTTGAAAATTACTGTGCAGCAGCAATTGTCATGGATTTAGTTTTTGTATTTTCTGCAATAATGTTTTTTTAGTAATAATGTAATGAATAAACCCATTGCTGTCAAGTCACTTACTACTCATGGTGACCCCTTACGTTACAGAGTAGAACTTCTACTTAGGCTTTTCTTGGCCGTAATCCTGGAAGCTGATCTCTAGGCTTTTCTTCCACAGTACTGCTAACCTTTAGGTTAGCAGTCACAAACCATTTCCGCCATCCACGGGCATCAGTGTAGAATAGAGTCCTATATTTTGGCTAATTTTTTTTTTTTTTTCAATTAACATCCTCTTCTTACAGTGTAGACCTTTGGGCAACAAAGCCATCTAGGTGAGTGTAGCTGATTTGTTATCAGCATGATCCTATTATGTGGCACATGTACATTTGTTTACATGCGTTGGAATAGATTACTAAAAAGTTTCAGCATACGAGCTTTTGTGGACTTCTTTTGATTTATTGTTGTGAGTCTTCTCTCAAATAAGATAGATGCTTTCAATGATAACCACAGGTAGAATGCGAGGTAAGAATCTAAGGACTGTCAGCCGAATGTTAATCTATAAAGTTAAGTAGACCAAAATAAGACTTAATTATTATCCCTGCATTTAATTTGCAAGGAGTGCCCAATTTTTTTTTTTGTACTAGAATTTCGATTATTTGAGTGTAATTGGAACATAATTAGAGAACTTAGAAACATTTTTAAGTGAGGATTAGTTTCCAACTTGCAGACAGGTTTTAGGACCTAAGGGTTTTTAAAAATGGGTCACATTACCAAGGAACTCAGTAGTGAGTTGAGTGTTTCTCATCTAAATGATTAATTACACATGCGTTTCTTAGAGAGACATACTTATTTCTTCTGTTGGTCCAAGACTTGTGAACTGCCTGTTCATAGCCCATAAATACGGTGGGTTTTTTTTTTTTTTTTTTCCTCCTTAAAACACAACAAACATAACTCCCTATCAGGAACTGCCAGCTCATCACCAGTAAATACTTTTTTTTTTTTTTCCTTTCTTAGAAGAAACACCATTTCCCAGAGTTTAGAATGACATAGAATCTATTTGGACCACATTCAATTCAGGGTCACTTGATAAAAATCCTACTCAAAACTCATTACTTAGAATGCGATTCTATGGAATGACATTTGAGGGCAATGTTGTATTAGTAGGCTGTAGTATGCGTAGAACATGCAAGTTTTCAATTCAACAGTTTCATCAGTACTTTAATACTGTGTTTGGAAGATGTTTGGAAACGTGTCATCTCAAAGTGATTGTGCTGTTCATTACATGCTGTTTAAGAGTAATGATTTTCCCTTCTGATTGTTCCTGTCTGATACAGGGAGTTATCATCAGACTGTTTCTTTAATGTGGACCATAAGGATAATACGTGATGAATACGCTCACACAGTAAAGGAAACTAAAGTACTGCCTTACTCTAGAATGCTGGTACAACTTAGCACAAGCTGTGCATTACTTCTTGGGTTTGAATTATGGACCCATTGTATGACTTTGGGCAAGTTATATCTCTCTGTGAGTCTGTTTTCAGATATTCAAGATAGGAACGATAATAGTATCTACCTCATAAAGATCGTTTTGAGGATTTATTGAATTAACACACCCCCATGGTGGTAACAAAATATTGTTTATTTTCTTTTGTATCTCTGATATTACTTCAGTACATCTTGGTTAAGAGGATTTAATAAATTGCTAAACTCTTTAAACACTACTTACCGGTTTATAAGCCCTGTGTTACATGCTAGGAGCAAAGAAGAAATGTATTGCCCCTGCTATTAAAAAATTCTGACAACCTAGAGGGGAAAAAAGATACGTACACAGATAATACAAGGGAGCAAGTGAGAGAGAATGTACGGTATTGCATGTTAGTTGAATACGGAAAAACTGGCCTTGTTCCCAAATTTAACCTTTTTAGTTGCACTACAGAGTTTATACACAAATACACAATGTGCGTGTACTAGTTAAAAATGCTGTAAAAAAAAGTTTCTTTCTCCTCTTTTTTGTTGTACATTAGATGTGTACAGAGCAAACCAGTTTCTCATTAAACAGTACACACATTATTTTACGACATTGGTTAGCAACCCCACCACATGGCGACACTCTCCCTTCTCAATCTTGGGTTCCCTGTTACCAGCTTTACTGTTCTCTCCTGCCATCTAGTCCTTGCCCCTGGGCTGGTGTGCCCCCTTAGTTTTGTTTTATAGGCCTGTCTAATCTTTGGCTGAAGGGTGAACCTCAGGAGTGACGTCATTACTGAGCTGAAAGGGTGTCCTAGTCTCTGTCAGGCCAGCAAGTTTGGCCATTCTTTTTGAGTTAGAATTTTTTTCCTACATTTTTCTCCACCTCTGTCCGGGACCCTCTATTGTGATCCTTGTCAGAGCAGTCAGGGGTGGTAACCGGGCACCATCTAGCTGCACTGGACTCAGTTTGGTGGAGGCCATAGTAGATGTGGTCCATTAGTCCTTTGGACTGTCTTTCAACTACTCTTGTAACAGGGATTAGAATAAAATTTAGGCTGGCCTTAACATTTTTTAATATACCTTTGTTTTATGGTTCCTTGTTGATTTAAGAAAGTTAATTTGGGAAGATTTGGCATCTATTACTGAGAAACACATTCAGTTGAGTGACCTGGATATAATCTGTCATTCATTCATCCTTAATTTTCTACCATTGAAGTTAAGCAACCTCTATCCTGGTTTCCAACTTAGAATTTTACTCTGTTAGGCCAATATTACACAATATTAAATTTAAAGTCAAAATGTCTGAAAATACCTACTAAATTAGCTCTTGATACCATTATAATACTTGATGGAGCACTTTCCTAATTGGTTGACTGGAAGCAACTGAAAAAAAAAAAAAAAACCACTGAGGAAGTTTATATTCAAAGAGGAAAAAAAAGGCCACTCTAGCCACAAGGGGGAGTAAGAGGCTAATTTCCAAATTGGTGGACCCCTATTTTTTATTAAAACAAATTAGTGGCTGCTTTGCCTATTTCCTTTTTAGAATGTTAAGAGATCTAGGAGTGATAAAATGCTCAGTGACTTTACAGAATAAAGTAAAATTTCTGGGAAAATTAAACACATGCCTTATGTCTACACAAAAGATCATGCAGGACTAGAAATGTGAACTCATACATTATATTTTGCTGAAGAGTTGGTATTAAATTATTTTTTATTAGTGAGTATATGTTATTAAAACATGTTATTAATATTTTAATTATTTGTTATTAAAAGTGGTATTTCTTTTTTTTTTTGGATTGAATAATAAATTGGGAGTTGAATTTTATAGAATCATTGAATTTTAGGACTGTTCTAGAAATCAGCCCACCTTTCATTTTTTAATAGAGCAAAAAACTGAAGCTTAGAGGTTCAGTGGTTTACATTAGGTCATATAGTGAACATGACCATTTCCTGTCTCTTATGTAGTACTACCTTATTTGTAGTTTAAAACGGGATTTTAATACAAGGGAAAGATTAGTCCAAAGGACTAATGGACCACATCTACCACAGCCTCGACCACATCTAACACGGCCTCCACCAGACTGAGTCCGGTACAACTAGATGGTGCCTGGCTACCACCCGTGACTGCTGTGACAGGGATCACAACAGAGGGTCCTGGACAGACCTGGAAAAAAAAAATGTAGAACAAAATTCTAACTTAAAAGGCCCAGACTTACTGGCCTGACAGAGACTGGAGAAACCCCGAGAGTACGGCCCCCCGGGCACTGTTTAAGCTCAGTAATGAAGTCACCCATGAGGTTCACCCTTCAGCCAAAGATTAGACAGGCCCATAAAACAAAACAAGACTAAAGGGACACACCAACCCAGGGGCAAGGACTAGAAGGCAGGAGGGGACAGGAGAGTTGGCAATAGAGAACCCAGGGTTGAGAAGGGAGAGGGTTGATGTGTCATGGGGTGGTTAACTAATATCATAAAACAATATGTGTACCAACTGTTTAATGAGAAACTAGTTTGTTTTGTAAACCTTCATTTAAAGTATAATAAATAAATTTGTTACCATTGAGTCAGTTCTGATTCACAGCAGCCTATAAGGAATATGTTAAATACAGAAAAGCATAGATTGCTCTGTTAAAAAATAAATGTATTTTAGAGTGTGCAATAATAGTAAAAAAAAAAAGTAATGTTTACTGTTACTCATTTTGGTGTTTAGGAGGGATGGGGGTTGTCAGAATGTGTGTGGGGCAAATCACCACTTTAATTTCATTAAAAAACGTCTTGAGTTATGGATGTATTTAGATTATATTTTAGGTTGTATATATATATATTATAATTTTTATTATGCTTTAAGTGAAAGAAATCAAGTTGGGCTATCATACAAAAACTTATGAACACCTTGCTATGTACTCCTAATTGCTCTCTCTGTAATGAAACAGCCCACGCCTTCCCTCTACTCTTCCTCTACGTGTGCGTGCGTTCAGCCAGCCTCTGAACCTCTCATCTCCACTTCAGACAGTAGATGCCAACGTAGTCTCATGTGTCTGCTTGATCCAAGAAGCTCATTCTTCACCAGTATCATTGTCTATCCCATAGTCCAGCCCAATCCCTGTCTGAAGAGTTAGCTTTAGGAATGGTTCCTGTCTTGGGCTAACAGAAGGTCTGGGGACCATGACCTCCGGGATCATTCTAGTCTCAGTCAGACCATTAAGCCTGGCCTTTTTACGAGAATTTGGGGTCTGCATCCCACTTCTCTCCTGCTCCCTCAGGGGTTCTCTGTTGTGTTCGCTGTCAGGGCAGTCATTGGTTGTAGCTGGGGTACCATCTAGTTCTTCTGGTCTCAGGCTAATGTAGTCTCTGCTTTATGTGGCCCTTTCTGTCTCTTGGGCTCATAATTACCCTGTGTCTTTGGTGTTCTTCATTCTCCTTTGCTCCAGGTGGGTTGAGAGCAATTGACGCATCTTAGGTGGCCGCTTGCTAGCTTTTAAGACACCAGATGCCACTCTTCAAAGTTGGATGCAGAATGTTTTCTTAATAGATTTTATTATGCCAGTTGACTTAGATGCCTCCTGAAACCATGGTCCCCAAACTTCCTACCCTGCTACGCTGGCCTTCAAAGCGTTCAGTTTATTCAGGAAACTTCTTTGCTTTTGGTATAGTCCAGTTGTGCTGATCTCTCCTGTATTGTGTGTTGTCTTTCCCTTCACCTAAAATAGTTCTTATTTACTATCTAGTAGCTCTCCCTCCCTCTCCCCTCTCATAACCACCAAAAAATATTCTCTTCTGTGTTTAAATTATTTCTTGAGTTCTTATGATAGTGGTCTTATACAATATTTGTCCTTTTGCCGCTGACTTATTTCACTCAGCATAATGCCTTCCGGATTCATTTTAGGTCTTAAATTTTAATGAGAATTATATTTGAGGGCCCCATCCCTTAGTTTCTTGCCACTTTCTCCGTTTTAATCACATGCATTTTTTGTGCATGATTTGTATAAAAGTAAGGATGTCATACCTTCCTAACATCTCTCTTCATTTGTGTTCGTGGAAGAAAGCCATACTAGTATACAATCTAAAATTGGAACAGGTTATGGAGGCTTGATCATTCTCCCAGCTATGTATTTGATGAGGTGAAGTCAAAGGAGACTGTTACCCAGCTTTATTTTAAAATTGCAGTCCATAAGTTTCTCATTAGCAGTTTGTTCTTTTGCTTTGATATTCTGGGCTGGTAATTTACTCTGGGCTAGTGACATTTTAAGGAGCCCTAATGGTGCAGTAGTTAAAGTGCCTGGCTGCTAACCAAAAGGTTGGTGGTTGGAACTCACTAGCCACTTCTCAGTAGAAAGGCGTGGCAGTCTGCTTCTGTAGAGATTATAGCCTTGGAAATCCTGGGGGGCAGTTATACTCTGTCCTGTAGGGTTGCTGTGAGTCGGAATCGACTTAACAGTAACAGATTTTTAATGACATTTTAAGTATAATTATCTTCGTGGAAATTAAATTTAATTCTGTGACCAGTTAGTGGCATATTCTCTAAGAGAACCTCACCCACACTCCTTATTTTTCTTTACAAGTACATCACTGTGTTTGTGCCATTTCTGTTCCAAATACAAAGGTGATAAAAGAAAACAGATGAGCACAAAAAGGGTACAAGGAAGCAGAGCGAAATGCACTGGTAATCCTATCATCTAGAAATAGTCGTTGTTAAAAAAGATTTCTCTTTAAGATTTTTATAATAATTTTAATATTACATTACTGAAGGGGAAATAGAGTCTGGTTTTCACCTTTTTTTTTAACATATGGTAGTTGTCGTTTCGATGAGTTATAACTTTTTTTTAATTCTTCATTTTGAAATAATTTCAGATTTAGAAAAATAAAAAGAGTTCCTGTATATTTTTTACCTAGATACGCCAAATGTTAATATGTTATATAACTGCTGTATAATTCTCAAAACCAGGTCTGAAACTATAATTGAATTTTATTTTAAATTACATTTGCCCTGGAAAATAATTCAGATAATATAGGATATAAAACGAAAAATGAAACTATTTTGACCTTACCCTACTCCTCAGAGCTAGTGTCTGTTGGTCTTTTATATATCCTTTTGGAAATTTACTGTGGCTGTGAGGTAATTCTATCTTTGAGGAATATAGACTACTAGGATCCTGTACATACTGTTCTGTAAGCTCCTCCTCTCTCCTTTTGATGTATATTGTATGCTTCATTCCATATCATCATCTTAATGTCTTTGTAGTATTCTGTTAAATGGTGTGAAATTTGGTTAGCCAGTTTCTTATTGACAAATTAGGATATTTCCTTTAAAAAACAAAAACTCTGCCTTCGATACTTCAAAACAAAAAACAATTTTGATTCGTGGGGACCCCATATATGTCCGAACAAAAGTGTGTTCTGCAAGGTTTTCAATTGCTGATTTTTCTAAAGTAAGTTGCCAGGCCTTTTTTCCAGGGTGCGTCTGGGTGGATTCAAGTCTGCAACCTTTCTGTTAGCAGCCGAGTGTTCAACTGTTTTGTGCCACCTGAGGACGCTGTATTAGACACTAAAACCCAAAAAAACCAAACCCGTTGCCGTTGAGTCGATTCCAACTCATAGCGACCCTGTAGGACAGAGTAGAACTGTCGCATAGAGTTTCCAAGGAGCAGCTGGTGGATTTGAACCACTGACCTTTCGGTTAGCAGCCGTAGTTACCATCGCCAGGGTTTCCGTCGTAGAGAGGTACAGAAAACATAGGTGAAGCTGAATAGTTGGGGAGAAAGCTTCAAGGAGAGCGTAGGATTAGAACTAGGTATTGAAAAGTGAATGATATTAGGCACAGATTACAGTTATCAAAAGTGTGATCTGTTAACCCCTGGGAGTCTTTTTAGGGGATCCATGAGGTCAGAACTTTTTGTGACTACAGTGTCATTGTTGACATCAGCACTAATGATGCAAGAGAAACAGTGGCTAAACTACTGACACCTTAGCACCAACGACAGGTGTACCAGACTCTGCTAGTAATTGTATTCTGTACCACACACTTGTATTTTAAAACAAAAGTCTAGTTTTACTTAAAAATGTCCTTGAGGCCATAAAATTATTAATCAGCCTTTACATAGACGTGTTACATAGACGTGTTTATTCTGTATGGCAAAATGGGAAGTACAATGGTTTTCTCCCAGAAACTGGTTTGAATCGCCAGTTTCTTTTAACGGAGTACCCTTTTTACTTTAAAGAACAACAGACGTGCCGTGGTTATTCAGACTTGGTATTTGTCAGACATTTTCTTGAAAATGAATGACGTGAACCTGTTGATTCAAGGGAAAAATGGTAGTCTTTGTGGCTAAAGATAAAATTTGACTTTTAAGTAAAAGGGAGACTTTTGGACAACTTAGATTCAATTCCGTGATCTTCACAGCTAACATAACATTGTGAGACTGCGTTTTCTTCACATCAATGAAAACATCACGACAGATTAAATGGATGCAGAAGAAGCTACAAGAGTCTAGCTATCGTCCAGGCATTAATGATATTTTCAAACATTTAAAACAATGCCACTTTTCTCATCAAATATTTTTGTTTTGGAAAGTAGTTATTTTTCAACAAAAAGTTGTTAATATGTACCAGACTTTTTTTAGAATGAATTTTTTTTTGCTTTTAGTTTTCATTTCTGATATGGTAAATATTGATGGATATAATCCATGTAAACAAAAGCCCTTTGGGTCCTCAGTAATTTTTAAGGGCTTAAAAAGGAGTCTTGACCAAAAAGTTTTCGACTATAAATAATGCAGCATTCATTGATACTAAACTCTAGGTTTTTTTCTAGAAAGTGTATCTGTTTTAGAGAGAACAAGTACCACACTTGAAATAAGGTGGCCTTTTTTTTTTTTTTTTAGCAAGGTGGCATTTTTTAAATGTAGAAACCGAGCTCACGTAAGAGCAAGACGCAGAATTAAGGTAGATTTCTGGGTGGGTTTGACTGGTTGATTGAAATGTCATTTTAAAGTTACTGTAGTATAGACATGTTCTTGTGATAATTTGCCTGATTAGCTTACAGAGTACTGTAGTTGGTTAGGGTATGTGGTTCAGATTAAATTGTTGTGCCCCCTCCAAAAGGGAGCCTTGGTGGCACTGTGGTTAAGAGCTTGGCTGCTAACTGAGAGGTCAGCGGTTCGAAGCCATCCAGCGGCTCCACAGGAGAAAGACGTGGTGATCTGCTCCTGTAAAGATTACAGTCTAGGAAACCCAGTGGCAGTTCTGGTTTGTCACATGGGGTCGCTATGAGTCAGAATTGATGCAACAGCACCTTCCAAAAGGATGGTAATTAACACTTCTCTGTTGCTTACTGGAAACCCTAGTGGCATAGTGGTTAAGTGCTATGGCTCCTAGCCAAAAGGTCGGCAGTTCGAATCCGCCAGGCACTCCTTGGAAACTATGGGGCAGTTCTACTCAGTCCTATAGGGTCGCTATGAGTCGGAATGGACTGGACGGCAGTGGGTTTTTTTGTTGCTTACTATGTGCCGACTATTGTAAATGCTTTCTGTATATTTAATTCAAGTCATCCTCACAACAAACCCTGTGTGTTGCCTACTACTTAGATTACCCTTTTTAAGATGACAAACCTGAGGCCCAGGGAGATTTTGGTACTTTGTCCAGAGTGACACAGTGAACTGCGATTTCAACTGAAGCAGCCTTTCAGTTAGTAGTTTATATAATTCCTTAATTTTAATGGACTCTGAAGTCAAAGCATTGATGTTTTTGGATTAAGGCATGTGTTAGAAACTATTAATAAATATATCCTGTCCTGGATAAACTGACTGGCTTGCGGGGGAGAAAAATGGAACTTGATCTCACATTTCTTAAGTGTTTTCACAACTTATGAGGTAATTGTTACAGTAAAGAGGGGAAAAAAAGCTCTTATCTCCAAGATCTCAAATTCAACATAATTCATCCATTGATTAGGTGGTTTAGTGCCCTTTTTCAGAACCGTATCATGTGTTTAGCTCAGGATTATGAACCATTTACTGAGAGGGATTAGAAATGTGCTTGTGTTCCAATATTGAGGAAATAAGATTCTGATTTACTCTGGTGGTATCCTACTGCTGAGTACATTTAAGACTTCGTATTCCACTTAAAATTATTAGGGTGACTACTATATAAAGTCAGAATGTGCATTAAGCAGAATTCAGGAAATTAATCCTAGGTATTTTTTAAAATGCTGGCCATGGTATCTTTAAAAGACAGTGGCCACATAGAATTCCCAAGGAGTAGCTAGTGAATTCGAACTTCTGACCTTCTTTCTGGTCAGCAGTCAGGTTCTTAACTATCGCCCCACCAGTGCTGCAAATAAAAGTTAACTGGGAGAAAAAATAAAAGCATGTATGTATTTTGAAATAAATTTTAGTAAAAAAAAAAAAAAAATTTTAAAAGTGTAATAAAAACAAAAAAATGAGTTGTGAATTTCTTGATCAAACGTATTTCAAGATTTATATGGCTTAACATTGTAGCCTCAGTTTACTGTTTGAGTGTAAGAAGTTCTCAGTTAAATTTTGTTTGAGCTGAAAATCTTTCTGTTGTAAATTGCATTTAGGTAAGAGTCGATTTACTATTTTGTATGAATTTTACATGTGGCAGGTACATCAGTAGTCAGCCTAACCCTACTTTTACAGTTCAAGTTATGACTCGTGGTCTACTTTGCTTTACTTATATAATGCTGTACTCACCCCCTTTTTAATTCAGGTTCTTGAAATGTCCCAGAATCATTACTGCTTTCATTTTACTACAGTAGTTAAACAGAGTGTAGGAGGTTTCATTGTATCTCTAACCTGGGATATTCTCTGAATTTTTTTGTGTACTATAAAAATGGCTGCTATCAGTCTTTTCCTCCCATCTTCTACTCTGCTTGCTTTGCCTGCCACCGCTGCTTTCTGATAGGAGCTGCTTTCTTTTTTCCTTTGTTCCCACTCTTCCTTCTCTTTTCCCTACATTTGCCACTCTATTCTAGCTTCCAAATCTGGAAAGTTTAACTTTTATTATTCTTTGGTCATTTTGACAAATTAACACAATTGCTTTTTTGTTAGAATTAATTCAGTGAACTCTGTTTTCCATTATAATTGAAAGAGACCACATGAGATTTAGGAATCCAGTTTGCAAATACCCAAGTGATCCTCCAGTTCTTTAAACCTCTGTAAGAATAGTGAAGCTTGCTGTCTAAGTGGCCTGTTCCAATTTTGGACCGCTCTAATGTTTTTTTCTCATATTGAACAGGAATCTGCCTCTTGGTAAATTAGCACTGGTCTTGTCTCCTGGAGGCATTGCCATGTCATACCTAAATCTCTGATTGCTTCCTTTAATACGCATGACAATTTCTAGTTTCCTTACGGTTTCTACTTGCTGTCCTGTATATTCTGTAGTTTTTGTTAATGTCTGTCTTGATACATTTTTAAAGAAACAATATAGTTTAGCAAGAATTCTCAACAAAATTGCAGCCAATAAAATACAACAGCATAACAGGAAAATAATACATCATGACCAAGGGGAATTTATACCAGGTTTGTAAAGATGGTTCAACATTAGAAAGTCATGATCAATGTAACCAACCACATATATAAAACAAAGAACAAGAATCACATGATCATTTCAGTTGATGCAGAAAAGCTATTTGATAAAGTCCAACGCCTGTTCTTGATTAAAACTCTCAACAAAATTGGAATAGAAAGGGAAATCCTTCAGCGTAATTAAGGGCATATGTATTAAACCAACTGCCACCATTATTCTCAAGAGAGAGAGTCTGAAAGCATTCCCTTTGGAAGAGACACCAGACAAGGATGCCCTTTATCATTGCTCTTATTCAATATTGTACTGGAAGTCTTAGCTAGAGCAGAAAGGGCAATAAAGGGCATACAAATAGTATCCCTATTCGTAGATGACATGACCACATGCATAGAAAATCCTACAGACTCCACAGGAGATCTACTGGAACTAATAGAAGAATTGAGCAAAATGGCAGGGTACGAGATCAACATACAAAAATCAGTTGGATTCCTCTGCACCAGCGAGAACTCGGAAAATGAAATCAGGAAAACAATACCATTTACAATAGCCCCCAAAAGAGGAAATACTTAGGAATTGATCTAACTAGAGATAATAGAAGACTTACACAAAGAAAACTACAAAACGCTACTGCAAGAAACCAAAAGAGACCTACATAAATGGAAAAACATATCATGATCATGGATAGGAAGACAACGTTGTGAAGATGTCAGTACTACATAAAGTGGTCTACAAATATAATGCAACCCCAATCCAAATTCCAACATTAGTCTTTAATGAGATGGAAAAACTAGTCACCAACTTCAAATGGAAAGGGATAGAGGCCCCAGATAAGCAAAGCATTATTGATGAAGAACAAAGTAGGAGGCCTCAAACTCCCTGATTTCAGAACCTTTTGTACAGCCATGGTAGTCAGAACAGCCTCATAGCGGAACAACAACAGACATGTAGACCAATGGGACAGAATCGAGAAGCCAGAAGTAAATTCATCCACTTATGGACAACTGATCTTCGACAGAGGGTTGAAGTCCATTAAATGGGGAAGAGAGAGTCTTTCTAACAAATGGTGCTAGCAAAATTGGATATCCATTTGCAAAAAAATGAAAGAAGAAGCATACCTCACACCATACACAAAAACTAACTCAAAATGGATGAAAGACCTAAATGTAAAACCCAAAACTATAAAGTTCATGGAAGAAAAATAGGAACAACACTAGAGGCCTTAATATATGACAAATAGAATATCCGACATAACTAAAAATACACAAATAGCGGAAGGTAAACTAGATCTCCTAGAAATTAGACACCTAATATTCATCGAGATTAAAAAGAGAACCTCCAGACTGCAGAAAAATCTTTTAGCTATGACATATTCAACAAGGGTCTAATCTCTATAATTTATAGAGGACTTTGGTGCTTCAGCAATGAAAAGATAAGCCAGTGAAAAAATGGGCAAAGGATATAAACAGATGCCTCACCAAAGAAGATATTCCAGGTGCATAACAAACACATTGAAGAGATGCTCATAATCATTAGCCATTAGAGAAATGCAAATCAAAACTACAATGAGACACCATCTCACACCAGCAGTGATGGCACTGATCAAAAAAGAAGACAACAAATATTGGCAATATTGTGGGGAGACTGGTGCTCTTACACGCTGCTGGTGGGAATTTAAAGTGGTATAACTACTATGGAAAGTGGTATGGTACATTGATCCAGCAATCTTACTCCTAGGTATATATTCTAGGAAAATAATAGCAGTGACAGTAGACGTGCACACCCATGTTCATTGCAGCACTATTCACAATAGCAAAAAGATAGAATCGAAGTGCCCATTAGATGGATGGATAAGCAAAATGTACATATACACAATGGAATACTGTGCAACGATAAACTGATGAATCTGCAAAACATCTCACAACATGTATAAATCTGGAGGACGTTATGCTGAGTGAAATAGTCAATCACAAAAGGACAAATGTTGTATAAGACCAGTATTATAAATAGTCTAGGTTTACACAAACTTTTTTGGTGGTTACCAGGGACGGGAGGAGGAGGGAAGGAAAATCACTAGAGAGTAGACACATGTTAACTTTGGTGAAGGGAAAAGCAGTACACAGTATGGCGGAAATCACAGCTTAACCAAGGCAAGGGAAGATGCTGGGGGGTACACAAGAATAAAAGGCAATGAGGGTAAATACTATATAACATACACAGTCCTGCAACAGCAGTGATAATGAGTGGATACATATGTAGATACGTAGTATACCCACATGCATATATAGGTTGGGCTATGGATATTTCTACATATGTATTCATACGTGCTGCATGTATATTCACATATATAATAGACTGCATGGGCGTAGTCATAGGAAACAACCTAACCATAACCAGAAACCTCACAGGACTGAGTTACTGGGCTTGAAGGCTAAGGACCATAGTCTCGGGGCACATCTAGGTCAATTGGCATAATAACAGTTCATAAAGAAAACATTGTACATCCTACTTTGGTGAGTAGCATTTGGATCTTAAAAGCTTACAAGCAGCCATCTAAGGTACAACTGTTGGTCTGTTTCCATCTGAAGCAAAGGAGGGTGAAGAAAACTAAAGACTCAAGGAAACGATTAGTCCAAAGGACTAAGGGACGACAGGAACCACAGCCTCCACCAGCCTGAGCCCAGAAGGACTAGATGGTACACAGTTAACTGCTACCAGCTGCTCTGACCAGGGACACAATAGAAGATCCTGATCAGAGTAGGGGAAAAAACAGGTAGAGCAAAATTCATAAAAGACCAGATTTTCTGGTCTGAGAGAGACTAGAGAAACCCCTGAGACAAGAGTCCTTAGAAACCCTTCTAACTAGGAACTGAAGCCATTTCTGGAGATGACCTTTCAGCCAAATTATAGACCTGTAAACTAAACGATAACACCTTGAGGAAAGTGGTTCTTAGAACAGCCATCTGTTTGAGACCAAAAGGGCAACATACACCCAAAAGCAAAGATGAGAATTCAGGGAAGGGGCAGGAAAACCAGACAAACTCAGGGTGGTAATGGGGAGGGTGCTGACACATTGCTAGGAGTGCAACCTATCTCATGGCACAATCTGTATAAATTAATGAATGGAAAACTAATGCTCTGTAAACATTTACCTAAGGCACAATTTTAAAAAAAATCACATTCTATATTTGATCTCATTGGCACAGTACAGAACTGAATCTTTTTCCTTAATTTAGATTCCTAATTGTATTAATGTGTTATGGGATCACATCCTTTTTCACAGTCATGTCAGTATTGAGGCAGAGAAATTGTAGCATAAATGTTAGGAGTACAGGTCACATTGCCTAGTTTAAGTTTCAGTTTCACAAGATACCCGTTGCCATCGAGTCTATTCTGACTCATAACAACCCTGTAGGACAGAGTAGAATTGCCCCATAGTGTTTCCAAGGAGCGGCTGGTAGAGTCAAACTGCCAGTCTTTTGGTTAGCAACCCAGCTCTTAACCACTGTGCCATGAGGGCTCCTCCACAAGGTAGCTGTGGTTTTGAGTAAGTTATGTTCCATTGCTGTGCCTCATTGTCCTCTATAAGATGAGGATAATTTGTTTCTACCTCACAGACAGTGTTATGGAAAGATCAGATTAAGTGGTCTGTAGAAAGTACATGGATCTATACATGGATCAAGAGGCAGTCGTTCGAACAGAACACTGCATTTTCTCTCAGCTTTCAGAGGTGTGTGTTCTAATCCCTACTGTACAGATGAGAAGACAACTGAATCACTAAGATTAAGTAGGTCACACAATTTGGAGTACCACAGTTTAAACCCATACTGACTTCAAAACTGCTATGTTATGCTATTTCCCAAAGTTTAATGAGTAATGCATAGAAGTGGAAAAAGCCTGGTCACTTTTCTAAGTGAAAAACAAAAAAACCCCACCTACTGTTTAACTGTCTTTTGCTGTTTGGGGTGTATCCCCAAAGAGCAACCATAAGTGTTTGTAGAATAGTATGGGGTTCAAAGTACAGAATGTTTTTTTCATTTGGCAGGTCTTTGAGTATGAAGGTATGGGTGTGATGTAATAAAAATTTTGTTATCCTGACCAAAGTGCTCCTTCTGATTTCAGGCCTGTAGTTACAAATGTTGATTAGAATAATCACAAGCCATTTCAAATCATTTCAGGTTGGCTTTTCACACCTCCAATGCAACTTGGCCGTTAGAGGTAATTTAAAAATTAAGTTAATTTAAAAGCATTTTCAAACTATATTTTGCATGTAGGTAGGTGATATATATGTTTGTATATATACACGTACATATAAATGTGTATGTGGAGCCCTGGTGGCACAGTGGTTAAGTGTTAAGTCCGCTTGCTACTTGGAAACAGCATGGAAGGCAGTTCTACTCTGTTCTATAGGGTCACTATGAGTCGGAATCGACTCAATGGCAACAGGGTTACGTATATGTGTGTGTATGTATATATACACCAAAGTACTGTGTGACTGCCTTCAGAATAGAGACCAAGAATTAGATATTTTTTCCTTGAAAGGATTGATTTATTTGGGGCTCAACCCAGTTGCACAATTGACTTTACCTTGATTTCCAGAGTATGCTTAAGAAAAAGGGAGTGGTTTTTGTTTTTATTTTGTTTTTAACTTTGCCTAGTTCTACTACTAGTTTTTTCTTTATCTTTTTCTCCCTTTAAAAAAAAAAAAATTATCCCTTCTTCCCTCCTCCATACACTAAGGTGAAAACTATGTGGATAACAAACAGTGGTCTCACTTTCTGCTTCAGTTGTACAATATAATTATTAGCATGTTAGGATTTAATTTAGTTTACATTTTTTAGGATTTTGAATAGAATTATAGGATGAAGTCCTAATTTTATTTCTTGTCTCAGGTAATCTGTAAACATGTGTCTTTATTAGTTAAAAATCACTATACTGAAATGAAAGGTCTATTATTCAGATCTGTAATTCTCATAATCATACCACTATTTTAATTTAGTTAGAAAAAAAGGTAAAACTTAGACTTTGAGCAGCTTTTTACCTATTGTAAGTATAACTTGGATTGTGTTATATGAACTTAAATAGTTTTGTTCTCCTTTCTCTGACACAGCCTGTGGTAGTATCTATTACAGTATTGGTTTCTGCTTCAGTAATACTACTCCAGAGAATCCAGAAGGTTGATCTTTTGTGTTCTCTTGTCTTTCCCATTCTAATGTCATGTCTACATTTAAATGGAAAGTTTGCCAGCTTGTTAGAACATGTTCCTAAATAAGAGATTGTGCTTCACATTCATGGGGAAACATGTAGGTTTTATCAGCATGTAAATAACATTGGCAAGGATTAATACTCAAATGTATCATCCTTAAATAATAAACTGAACCCTTGCTGAAACCTGTCCTGGGTGACCCTGCTGGTAGTTGAAATACATACCTCTGGCATGGGTATTTTAAATATTTCTGCCCAGGCGTTTTGCTTCTAAACCACAAAGTCATGTGCCTTCTGCACTTAAAATTGTACTATTGACAGGCAATACCAGGATATTAACATTTTAAAACTTTTAGTCTATAGAATGATCTTAAGAAATGCAAATTGTTTTAAATTTATTACTCTTTCTTTTCCTTCTAAGTCTCTTTTGGAAAAGTTCTTGATCCCCAACGCTTCACAAGCAGAGAGCAAAGTCTTCTACTTGAAAATGAAAGGAGACTACTACCGTTACTTGGCTGAGGTTGCTGCTGGTGATGACAAGAAAGGTATGCTGTTTTATAAGTCTGTTTCATTGAATTTGTATAAAATAAGACTCTATGAAGTCTGTATCTGAAGCATATTTTTTGTTTTTAAAATGCTTATAACACTGAATAAGCTGTAATGTTCTTAAATATTTTTTTCTAGTCCCAAGAATATTTATCTACTACCTAATACGATGTTCTAAAATGTATGCTTTCTGAAAAGATAGTTTTGTGCAAGGAATGTTTCCACGCCGTTTTAAGAAATAGTGGTCACAACAAAGCTATAGAGCAGGGCAAACTTTTTAAAAATGTAATAATGCTGAGATGATTACAAAGTTGTTTTTATCTTGACATGGCCAGTGGCTAGTGTGATATTCCAGGAGGAGCTCCCTATTTTTTTTTTTTGTTGTTGTTGTTGCTGAAGGGTGTTACCAGTTTAATATTTCAGAAGATACGTTGGCTATTAAAGGTTTGGGTTGATGGATGAAGATGAAGTGCAAGCTTCATCAGTACATTTTGGTGTGTTTTATTTTCCAGGGATTGTGGATCAGTCGCAACAAGCATACCAAGAAGCTTTTGAGATCAGCAAAAAGGAAATGCAACCAACGCATCCTATCAGATTGGGTCTGGCCCTTAACTTCTCTGTGTTCTATTATGAGATTCTGAACTCCCCGGAGAAAGCCTGCTCTCTTGCAAAGACAGTATGTATTTTACCTGTTTTGTGAAAATTTAATAATCCTCATTATTTGAGCACTAAAATATACTTTTTTATCATAGGCTTTTGATGAAGCCATCGCTGAACTTGATACATTAAGTGAAGAGTCATACAAAGACAGCACGCTAATAATGCAGTTACTGAGAGACAACTTGACAGTAAGTCCATAACAGCATCATTAATGGTTTTATTAAAGTGTTTAAAATACGCACTTAAAACTGAAGATACTTAACTCTAAGATGTTACTAAAGACATGAGAGTAACTCAGTAATGTTTTATATCTAACATGTCTAACATGATTTATCTATATTAGCAGTTACTTTGGGTTTTATGCAATTTAAGGTCCAGATTTTAGTTGTCTTTTAAGCATTGTTCCATGGAGCTAACTAGAGTATATTGAACTCTTAGGCCACTATTTAAAATTGGTCTCTGAATTTGAGGCAGTATTCATGAGAATCATATGTAACTTCTATAAGATTTGGTTAATGAGGTTTAAGAGATTATGTTTTATAGATAATTAAAAAGAATATTTCCAGTCTCTTTTATTAAATATCCTGTCTGCTGTTAAAACTGTGAGCAAAACTACCTTACAGAAACTGGAGTATTAAACCAAGGACACTTTAATTAGTTACAAGCCTAATCACATAGACCATTTATTTCACATTTCAATCTAAGTGATTATATTTTTTTTTTCCATTTTAGTCACAGAAGAGTTGAGTTTTTAGGGATCAAAAGTGTATTCTGAGACTGTATTTAAATTCCATTTAAAAAGGTACATAAGGTTTTTTGTCCATGAAGTTCCCTCCTTATTTATATCGAAATAGACAGCTGTTGTTGAGCCCATGTAATTCATAGGGACAGACTTGCCCAGTTCTGTGTCATCCTCACAGTCGCCAGCATGCTCGAGTCCATCACTGCAGCTGTTTTGTCATTCCACCTCACCTGAGGGCCTCCCATGTCCTCCACTAGCGGTTGATCTCATCTGATGACGAACCCAAGGCAAGAGAGGTGGACAGTGTTCTGTTGTGATCCTTAACATTTTCATTGACTAATTTTCAGAAGTAGATCTCCAGGCCTGTCATCTTTCAAGTCTGTCTTAAGTCTGGAAGCTCCGCTGAAACCTGTCCTGGGTCACCCTTCTGGTATTTGAAATACCTGTGGCATACCTTTCAGCATTACAGCAACATGCAGGTTGCCACAGTATGACAAACTGCCAGATGGGTGGTGGCATATAGACGTGTAAGGCATTAATAACTTCAACTAGAATTTTTCAGATACTCCACAGAATCCAAATGGAAATCTTTTTTGGCCTAGTCTTTTACTAAAAAAAAAGACTTATTATGGAATGTCATAATTGTCCTTCATGTATATACTCCAGATTAAAAAGAAGAACCATAATGCCATGATCACAGTAAAGAAATCAACAATAATCTCTTTATAACATTAAACATCTAAATAGTGTTCAAATTCCAATTATCTCTCCCCTTCTTTTCTTAACAGTGTATTTGAATTAGAAGCCAAATAAGGTCCACACATAGCAATGGGTTGAGTCTCCTTCGCCCTTAGAGTTTTCCCATTCTTCTCCTTACAGATTAAATATTAAATTTAAAGTTTTTAGGCTTAAGTGAAAGAATTACCAAGTATTTGCTATGTGTCAGATAGAAATCTAGGATTTGGAGATCCATGCTCTAGGAGCTTATAGCCTAGCTTTTACTGGCTTCTGTTAGTTTAGAGCCATTTCTCTTTTGGGACTCAGGATTGTTATTTATATATGTTTCAGTTTTATTCTAGTCTGCTGCCTATTTTCTACAAACCAGTTCTACATTCTAGTGCTGAATATTCTCAGTGAATGAGTTTTTTGAGCAGTATTGCATAATTGTTTATATTAAAAAAATTTTAAGAAAGTATAATTGGTTTCTGTCTACAAACGTTAAGAGTTTTGTTTTAGGCAAGAGGATAAGCTACAGTTCCTTAAAAAGAATGAAAGGCTCTTTTTATCTATATCAAATGAAAGAAGCACTTCAATTCAGTAATTTTAATATTAAGAATTTTTTTTTTTTCACTGATTTGCAGCGATGAGGTAGTTTGTCATTCTGAAAGGTGGAGCTTGGAACCTAGTTACTGTATTGTGTTGTCATCGCTTTTCAAGGGGGCCTGATTTAACTGCCAGTTGAGTTTTGGTTTTAATATAACATGGTATTAATGAAAAGTATACTGTCACAGCTGAGTCTGAGTAAGAGGAAAATCAAGGTTCTGGTTCTGCTCTATCATTATATGTTCATGTGCCTTCTGAGCCCTAGTAGTACCAGCTGTTATCATTATAGGTTGATTGGATCATTTATCGAAGTGGAAAAATTTTGCCAAAACTTACCGCAGTATTTGAGTCTAAATCTGTTTGAACAGTATTAGCAACACATAAACCTGGGAAGAGAAGTATCTTATATCAAACTTTTATGTGTTTATGTGGGAGATTCAAGAATCTTTGAAGACTGGAACTAGAAAAGAGACATTAGAGACGATTTCATCTTGTGGTATAAATCTCCTCGTCTAACAAAAGCACACAGGCTCAGAGAGATCATTTGGGTAGCACTGTGACCTTGCGAGAAGTCTCCTTTCCAGGACAGAGATATATTTGGTTAATAATGATCAGATCCCTGGTGGCACAGTGGTTAAGAATTTGGCTGCTAACCAAAAGGTTGGCAGTTTGAATCCCCCAGCCGCTCTTTGGAAACCCTGTGGGGCAGTTCTACTCTGTCCTGTAGGGTCGCTGTGAGTGGGAATCACCTCAATGGCAATGAGTCTGGATTTTTTTTTCAATTGGGGAGAAGTGTTTAATGATAATTTTGGGAGATAGAAAATTAGGAGGAGTTTTTTTTTTTTTTTTCTCATTTTTCTGTGAATAAGCAACAAAAAATTTAAGATCATTTTGAATCAGTCCTTTTATAATTACTTTTTAAAGTTTTTATATAGTGGCAAAACCTTTTTGTATATTGAATCAGCTGAAGTAAGCACTTTTCAAGTTTTTTAACCTACATTTTTTAATCTGTTCAAAAACTAACATTAATGAAAAAAAATTAATAATAGAATTATCCTACCACTATGGGACAAAAACTTTTTTTTTGATCTCTTAAAAGATTTGGTTCTTACCTTATTTTGTGTTCAGTCTTTAATTTTGAGCTATATAAACTCACGAAAGTACGTTTTTCTAAGTTAAAATGTCAGAAAAGCTAAAGTTGTGGTTTAACTCAGAGTTGATGCTGGCTTTTGAATTTCATGGCGTGTTGGGTTCTTTTTTGGAATGAGAGTTTTAGTCTCACCTCTGCCAAGGTAGAGCATTCAACCTTAGCTCCTAGTCAAGGGTCAAGTTAGATGATTCTGCTTTAGTTGCACTCTGTTAGTATATCACATCTCTCCCGTTGGGGCTCTTCAGGACAATGTTATATTCTGACAGCAGTTGATACTTTGTCTTTTGTAATATTTATCTTTATGGTTTCTTCTGTTTTCTCTTCACTTTCTATGAATAAGAGTTTCCTATATATACTGACTTTTGTTATTTGAAGATGACTCTGCTGTATACTTACTAAGCTTAGAAAATGGTTAGAGGGAAATAAATGCCTTGAGGTGTTTTGTATTTGAGTTATCTTCAATGCTGGTATCTTTTTAAGAAAGACATCCAACTAAAACCATGTTTGCATTCTGGTACCTTGGCATATATATGAAAAATTTTGTTTTTTTTTGAAAATGAAAAATCTTTCCTTCTCTTAACAGTTGTGGACATCGGATACCCAAGGAGACGAAGCTGAAGCAGGAGAAGGAGGGGAAAATTAACCGGCCTTCCAACTTTTGTCTGCCTCATTCTGAAATTTACACAGTAGACCATTTGTCATTCATGCTGTCCCACAAATAGTTTTTTGTTTACGATTTATGACAGGTTTATGTTACTTCTATTTGAATTTCTATATTTCCCATTTGGTTTATGTTTAATATTAGGGGAGTAGAGCCAGTTAATATTTAGTGAGTTACTTGTTTTCACCTTGAGATGGCCAATATGGGGATGTGGAATTTTTATACAAGTTATAAATGTTTGGCGTAGTACTTTTGGTACATTGTGGCTACACAAGGGCCAGTGTTAAAACTGCTTCCATGTCTAAGCAAAGAAAACTGCCTACATATTGGTTTGTCCTGGTGGGGGATAAAGGGATAATTGGTTCCAGTCACATGTGTAGTTATTGTGGGTACTTTAAGGTTTGGAGCACTAATAAGGCTGTGGTAGAAATAGATATCCCATGGATAGTACATGTTGAACCATGTTTATCTATGGAATACACAATCTCAGTGTGCACACCTTTGACTACAGCTGCAGACGTGTTCCTTTAGACAAAGTTGTGACCCAATTTACTCTGGAGAAGGGCAGAAACGGTTCACATTCCATTATTTGTAAAGTTACCTGCTGTTTGCTTTCATTATTTTTGCTACACTCATTTTATTTGTATTTAAATATTTTAGGCAACCTAAGAACAAATGTACAAGTAAAGATGCAGTAAAAATGAATTGCTTGATATCCATTACATCATGTATATCAAGCACAGCAGTAAAACAAAAAACCCATATATTTAACTTTTTTTTAGGTTTTTTGCTTTTGTGATTTTTTTTTTTTTTTGATACTTGCATAACATGCATGTGCTGTAAAAATAGTTAACAGGGAAATAACTTGAGATGATGGCTAGCTTTGTTTAATGTCTTATGAAATTTTCATGAACAATCCAAGCATAATTGTTAAAAACATGTATTAAGTTGATGTAAGTGGAATAAAAGTTTTATGAATGGACTTTTCAACTACTTTCTCTATAGCTTTTCATGTAAATTAGTTTTTTGGTTCTGAAACTTCTCTAAAGGAAATTGTACATTTTTGGAAATTTATTCCTTATTCCCTCTTGGCAGCTAATGGGCTTTTACCAAGTTTAAATACAGAGTTTATCATAATGACAAACATACTACTAATATAACTACTACTCTTGCCAACCATGACCCATTCTCTCCTCTTTCCCCTCTCAAAAAAACTAGTTTCTATTTTTGGAGGGAGATTGAACAGAAAAAAGTAATGTGTTCCATTTAAATTTTGGTATATGGCATTTTCTGATGTAGGAAGCCACAATGTTCTTGGCTCATTGTGACATTGGGTAGCATTAACTGCAAGTTTTGTGCTTCCAAATCACTTTTGGTTTTTAAAAATTTCTTGATATTCTTAGAGCCTGCCTTCAGTTTTGATCCTTTTATTCTATTTGTCAGGTGCACAGGATTACCTTCCTTTTTTAGCCTTCTGTCTTGTCACCAACCATTTCTACTTGGTGGCCATGTACTTGGGAAAAGGCCGCATGATCTTTCTGGCTCCACTCAATGTCTAAGAGACCCTGCTTCCTTTGCTTGCATCCCACAAACTACTTCCTTCATCCTTTTACTACAGCAAATCTCCTTAGTTGATGAGATTGTGTTAATCTCCCCGTAAGCCCTACCTATCCTGAATGGTCCGTCGTCGTCTGCCCTTAAATCCTTTCTCCTCCTCTATTCTCTAAATAATGATGGGGCTAAGTTATACCCAAAGCTCACCCTATTTCCTCAGTACCTTGCAGAAAACACCAAACAAAAATACCATTTTAAAAGAGGTGTATTTTTTTTTTTCTTTTAGAATGTAAGCTCCTCAAGAGCAAGGACAATGTTTTCTGTATGTTTATTGTGCCTAGTACACTGTAAATGCTCAATAAATATTGATGATGGGAGGCAGTGAGTCTTGATGATAAGGCTGAGAAACTGAGATTCCAAATACTGTTTTGTTGCTTGTTCCAGTATGACCTCAGATTAAATTGGGAAGTACCGGCCCCTTTGGACAATTGTCCCAAATATTATCTTCAAATAAAAGTACAATGGAGGCCTGAGGGTCTTTGTTTCAAGGGGAAAAGATCTCATGCATTTGGTACATCATCATGCATCTTCATTCATAGCTCTTTTTAGCTTGCGTATTAATTTGCTCCTGACCCCAGGCCAAGAAGGTGAAATAATTTTATAGCTAAGGAAAATGAAGCGAGACTGAGGAGACGGATCTCATCCAATTAAGTTATAAATAAAATCTGAAACATGTCACATCTGCCTATTAGCTATTTATGTTCATCACTCATCTAGTTTGAATCTGAAATAAATCATAAATACTTCATTAATACTAGCTGTTAATCTCTATTTCTGTGTAGTGGTACTTTTTAAAATTTCAGCTCTGCTTTTACTTTAAAAAGATTTCCAACATGAGTTTTTTTTGGTCTTGGCATTTGAATAGCTAATTGTATATAACATACCTTATTTCCTTAATTATCCCAAATCCAGGCCTCGTGTCCGTTTTTGTCAATATCGCACAATAGTGCCAGGAAATTGGAGAATTTTACACTGTATTTTGTGTGTGTGAAGAAATTGTTTTTTAAAAATTGGCCACTTTAGAGTTGTCCTGTGGAGAGTGGAGCAGCAGTGTGGTCAGTAAAGAGGATGGACTTCTGCAGCTTGGCCTTCTGTCCTGGCTTTTCAAGTTACGTAGTTGTTACTTTGTGCTATAAAAATCATACAATAGTGGGAAGAACGGGAAGGTAAAGGAATTAAAAGAATATATGTCAAGTGGTGTAACTAAAGGCTGGATTTTTTTTTCCTTCCTATGACACATACAAAACAGTCACCAATGCCCAAGGCATATTTTAAAACTAGTCAAGGCCAACTTGGAAGCTGCAATCTTAGATCGTTTACTCAACGTGAGTAAAGCCTTGATTGAATGACTCTGGCGACTAGGTCAATGGGGAGATGTTCAAAATCTCCCATAGGCTCTGGATGAAGATCCAAGAGCTTTGGAGATTTTCTAGCAGTGGCAGCAGCATTTTAAATGATTTATATTGTCAGGGGAGAATAGCACTTTGTTGGGATTCCAGTGCCCCATAGTCACTGAGAGCTCCAATGTTAGGAACTCTGGCGCTTTGTGCTCAGAATCATAAATTGCTTTATTGTATTTTCTGTCATACCATTTTAAAAATTACAGTGGTTTAATTGTAATATCCATCGTCTTGTGGTGGCTGAGACTGGGACTCATGAAATGAGTAGACTTGGTTCCTTTTCTGAATGTGAAACTACATTAATAAAATACTTTTATATAATCTTCAATTTGACTTACAGCAGTCATAGTTGGTTAGTTAATTCTAACTCACCTTTCAGAGGGCGAGAGACCTAAAAATAAGATTCCTGAGTTGAGGGTATGTTTAGAAACTTTACAACAGACATCTAAGAAAACTGGTTTTCTTTTGTGATGTCAAAATGGTGTTGAGGAACCCATCTCAGAAGTAAATGTGAAATCAAAAACTAAAAAATACCCAGATACGATTATGCTGCTCTCCTGAACTTGGAAGTTCACTTTAATTTACATGACTGTTGACCCCCAAATATTTCAGAATGTGAAAGGTAGTGGAATAACCTCTTGATGATAGGCCGGCTGTTTGGAAGACATCTACACCTGCACTGTATCTCTATTAGGTTAATTACACAATTTTGGAAGTGTTGCTTTTTTGTCCACGGTGGTTGGGCAAGCAAGAACGTGTGGCTTTTGTATGCAGAAACCAAGTTAATACATTGAAGCATAGCTGTTAGCAACCCTAGGTGATGCCAGAGACCCTGAGCACTTTTTTAGAGTTTTCATATTACTTTTGAGTTCATTCCATGAAATTTCTGAAAGCCAAACCTAACTAGCGTAATCATAATTAAAGACTTGTCAGAAATTAATTTCTAATTCTAGAACTTCCATAATCATACCAGTATTTTCAGTAGGTGCCTATATTTTTTAGTATTGGTTGTTTGGCTTGGGTCAGCTACAAGTCTCTTCAAGAAAGGCCTAGAGAAGATTTTGTTCCAGTCAAGATGCACAATGAATGGGATCCAAATGGAGGTTACAGCATGTACAAAGGCATCAAGATGAAGGAGCTTAGCTTTCACAAAAGTGTAGAAAGAAGAGATGGGTAGTGTCCTTTTTTCCTGTGGATTTCATCTTTAGTGCTTCAGAATCACATGAGAGGATCTTGTTTAAAATAACTATTCCCAGCACCCAATCTCAAAGGTTTTAATTTCTTAGGTCTAGGCTGACACTCATGAATAATACGTTTTTAGCAAAACTCCCATGAATGGTAATGATGCATAATGTCCAAGCTGCTGAATACAGACATAATATGGGAAATAAGGATGTGTGAGACATTTTTTAGCCCCCAAAAAAGCTGTTTCTAGAAGTCTGCAAAAAGAAATTTGTGAATCTGCTTAGCAGCTCACCATGATTTGTAGCAATGTTTCATAAACAAGACTAAGGGTTAGCTATCAAAACAGGTTTTTCACATTAATGACTGTGGTATACCTGGGGAGTAAGGCCTGAACATCTACTTCCAAAAGATGACACCCAGTCTGAAACGTGTGGTCACTACGGGTCAGAATCAACTCAATGGAAAACTTTTTTTTATCGTTAGGGACAGGTACCAGTTAAAATTTTTAGTGTTTAGGGGGAAAAATACCCATTTATAGAGAGAACTTACTCTGCATGTGTCTGTTCTTAATGGATGCCATGTACAAATGTCAGCTCCAGGTGAAAGTTAAACGCTAAAAGCAAAACAAGAACATTCATGAGTTAGCTTGCTGATTTGAGTACAAGGAAAGATGTCAAAATGTGCACAAAAAGCACATTTATATCCATCTCAACCCAGAAATTCCTTCCTGGGTATATCTCCTAAACGTCTTGCTTTATGTGCACCAGGAAACCATACAAAAAATATGTACAGGAAACCATTGCAGCTGTGCTGTGAATAAGCAAAAACCTGGTAACAAAAAGGAGAATGGGTAGTCAATGACAATAGCAAAATGAATGAGCTAAATAGCCCAGTCAGCAACATGGTTGCATTTTAATAACAATTTTGAGTGAAAAAACAGCTCCAATAAACTGCATGGGGTCTGATACCCTTACAAAATTGAAAAATGAGCAAATCATTTGCTTAAAATACAGATCCGTGGGAAAAAAAAAAAAAGTTTGTCCTCTACCAAGGGAATGAATAAAAACCAAACCAAACCCGTTGCCGTCGATCCTGACTCATGGTAACCCTATAGGAGAGAGCGTCACCACCCAACAGGGTTTCCAAGAAACAGCTGGTGAATTCGAATTGAGGACCTTTTAGTTAGCCAAGCTCTTAATTCAGAATAGTGGCTACCCGTGGGGAAGAGGACATAGGTAGACATAAGTTGTCACTAATGTTCTAGGTTGGGGGTCAGGTGGTGGGCTCTGAAATAGAGCCATTCAAGGAGAGAGCCATGCAAGGACCAGGGGTGAAAAAAGATTATGATTAACCCAATTCTGGGCATCAGAGGTCACAAAAGAAAAAACTAAATGGAAGCAAAGTACAGTGGGTCAAAAAATTTATTAGTCAAAGGCTCACTTGAACAGTAAAAAGATTGGTAAGAGAAAATATGAGAAATAAGTCACCAAACTCCAAATGCTAGGAAACCTAACGAAACAGGCAAAACATTGTCACTAAGACAAAAATCGCTACCCTATTAATTTCAGTCTTTTAAAATTGTTTTATCTTCATGCTGTCCTTCCATTTAACTCTGGAAGAGCAGGGAGCAAGAACTGGAGATTTATTCGTGGGAAGGACTGAGCTGGGAAAGACATTACAAAACACTGGAAGTAGAGTGAAAAGTACTGATCTCTGAAATGATCAGAAAAGGCTTCAAGGACTTTAGGTAGCACGTAATGAGGCCCTATGTTTGTGGAGCCTGAAAAATTCTGTCACACCAGCCAAACCACTTCAGCACATTCAGGCTTTTAGGTTCCTCGCTTCTTAACTTTAGAGAAAATGAATCTGTGTTCAGTCCTAAATCATTGAGGCATCTATCACATCCTATGTGTCCAAGTCTTAAAATTTTCACTGTTTTTCCTCATGTTCCTTTAGGATTTTTTTTTTTTAAGTTCTATATTAGTTGGTTTCTGTAGGAAAAGTCTGACGAGAGAGTTGAAAGTACAGAAACTACTTTTTTATGAATCCTTAACAGTATTAGATCAAATATAAATATGTTTCTTGGTCATTTAGTTTTCCTTTCCCAGGATTTGCAATAGAGGTGTCAACAAAGTTTTTTTTTCTTGGAAACCTTAGTCCCTCTTAAAGGTTATAAGGGTCAAAGTGGAAGAGTCCAAAAAAAATGAATTTCTTTGGAGAAAGCTTTAGAGTACTGAACATTTCTCTCCACTATCACCTACCCCCTCAATGGAGGAAAGGAGGGGGTGACCCAATGGGACTACTTCACAAACGATTCTGGCAGAGGGTCATGGGTGTGTCAGAAGGTCATGCCAGGCCAATGGGAAAGCCTCAATTGAGAGACGGTGCCTGGGTGGCTATGCTGATGGCAGAGTAGGGAGCAGTAACCACTGTAGGAATGGCCTGCTCACTCAGGGACTGTGGGGGCACAGTCTGGGCATGTTTCCATCAGGCCAGGATCAAGACAGCCTATTGTTATTTGCTGTCAAGTCAACTCTGATTTATGGCAACCTTATAGCAGAATGAAACATTGCCCAGTCCTGTGCCATCCTCACCGTCTTTGGTATGTGTGAGTCCCTTGTTGTAGCCACCACGTCAATCCACCTCATGGAGGGTTTCCCTTGTTTTTGCTGACCCTCTACTTCACCAAGCATCATGTACTCCAGCAATTAGCCTTTCCTGATGACATCTCTAAAGTAAGCAAGACAAAGTCTTGCCATCCTCGCTTCTGTGGAGCATTATGGCTATACTTTCTCCAAGACAGATTTGTTCCTGGTATTTTTCTTGGCAGTTCATGGTGTAGTCAGTATTCACCAATACCACAATTCAAATAAGTCAATTCTCCTTTGATCATTTTCACTGTCCAGCTTTCACATGCATATGAGGTAATTGAAAAGACCATGGCTTGGGGCAGGTGCAAAAGAGCTGCATGGGTGGGATTCCCACAGGCAGTCTGTGGAGTGAATCAACAGAAACCAGAGTCAGAGGGGAGTCATAAACAGGAGCTGGCAGAAGTGACTCTCAAGAGATAATCAACAAAGAGAATTTTAAAAAGGAAATCACCAAATCAATACCATTTGTATTAGTCCCCAAGAAGATGAAGTACTTAGGAATAAATTTAACCAGGGACATAAAAGACCTATACAAAGAAAACTGCAAATGCTACTGCAAGAAACCAAAAGAGACCTACATAAGTGGAAAATCATACCATGCTCATGGATAGGAAGACTCAACATTGTGAAAATGTCAATTCTACCCAAAATGATCTACGGATACAATGCAATCCTGATCCAAATTTCAACAGCATTTTTTTAATGAGATGGACAAACAAATAACCAACTTTATATGGAAAGAGAAGAGGCCCAGATAAGTAAGCATTACTGAATAAGAACAAAGTGGGAGGCATCACACCACCTGACTTTAGAACCTATTGTATCATCACGGTGGTCAAAACAACCTGCTACTGGTACAACAGCAGATACATAGACCAGTGGAACAGAATTGAGAACCCAGACATAAATTCATCCACCTTTAAGCGGCTGATATTTGACAAAAGCCCAAAGTCCATTAAAACGGGGAAAAGAAAGACTAACAAATGGAGCTGGCATAACTGGATATCTGTCTGCAGAAAAAAAGAAACAGGACCCATACCTCACACCATACGCAAAAACTAACTCAACATGGATCAAAAACCTAAATATAAAATCTAAAACAATAGAGATCATGGAAGAAAAAATAAGGACAAAGCTAGTGTCTCTCATACATGGCATAAATAGTATACAAAACATTACTAACAATGAAGAAACACCAGAAGAGAAACTAGGTACTTGCGGGCTCCTAAAATCAAACTCTCAAATGATCATTGAAAGTCTTCACCAAAAAAGTAAAAAAAGAACCTACGAACTGGGGAAAAAATTTTGGCTATGACATATCTGATAAGGGTCTAGTCTCTAAAATCTACAAGATACTGAAACACCTCACCAAAAAAAGACAAATAATCCAATTAAAAAATGTGCAAAGGATTCGAACAGACACTTCACCAAAGAAGACATTCAGGCAGCTAACAGACACATGAGGAAATTCTCACAATCATAAGCCATTAGAGAAATGGAAATTAAAACTACAACGTGATACCATCTCACCCCAACAAGGCTATCACTAATTCAAAACACACAAAATAACAAATGTTGGAGAGGTGTGGAGAGATTGGAACTCTTATGCACTGCTGGTGGGAATGTAAAATGGTACAACCACTTTAGAAAACTATATGGCGCTCCCTTAAAAAGCTAGACATAGAAATACCATACGATCCAATAATCTCACTCCTAGGAATATATCCGAGAGAAATAAGAGCCATCACGTGAGTGGTCACATGCATGCCTATCTTCATTGGCAGCAGTATTCACAACAGCAAAAAGATGGAAACAACCTAAATGCCCATCAACAGACGAATGGATAACAAATTACAGTACATACACACAATGGAATACTATGTAACGATAAACAACAATGATGAATTCAGGAAACATCTCACAACATAGATGAATCTGGAGGGCATTATGCTGAGTGAAATAAGTCAATCACAAAAGGACAAATATTGTATGAGACCACTATTATAAGAACTCAAGAAGAGGTTTAAACACATAAAAAAAAATTCTTTGACGGTTACAAGGGTGGGAAAGGGGGGAGGGGGAAATCACTAACTAGATGGTAGACAAAGATCAATTTCAGTGAAGGGAAGGACATCACACAATACAGGGGAAGTCAGCATAACTGAACCAAAGCAAAAGCAAAGCAGTTTCCTGGACACATCCAATCACTTCAAGGAACAGAGTAGCTGGGGCTGGGGCCTGGGGACCATAGTTTCGGGGGACATCTAGGTCAATTGGCATAGCATAGTTTATAAAAAATATGTTCTACATCCCACTTTGGTGAGTGGCGTTTGGGGTCTTAAAAGCTTGTGAGTGGCCATCTAAGATACATCAATTGGTCCCATCCCACTCAGAGCAAAGGAGAATGAAGAAAACCAAAGATATAAGGAAAATACTAGCCCAAAGGACTAAAGGACCAAATGGACCAGCGACTCTACCAGCCTGAGACCAGAACAACTAGATGGTGCCGGTGCCTAGGTACCACCAATGACCGCTATAACAGGGAGCACAACAGAGAGTCCCAGACAGAGGAGGAGAAAAGTGTAGAACCCAAATTCATGTAAAAAGACCAGACTTGACGGTCTGACAGAGGAATCCCTGAAACTATGGCCCCCATGCGCACTGTTTCCCCAGAACTGAAACCATTCCCGAAGCCCACTCTTCAGACAAAGATTAGATAAGACTATAAAACAAAAAATAATACACGTGAGGACTGTGCTTCCTAGCTTGATCAGATATATGAGATCAAATGGGCAACTCCTGTCCAAAAGCAGAACGAAAAGGTAGGAAGGGACAGACTCTGGTTGAGTGGACACAGGGAACCCGGGGAGGAAAGGGGGAGTGTGCTGTTACATTGTGAGAATTGCAACTAATGTCACAAAATAATGTGTGTATAAATTTTTGAATGAGAAATTAACTTGAGATATAAACTTTCACCTAAAGTACAATTTAAAAAAAGAGAGAGAGAGAGAATCAAAAACAGGTCTGTGAGGAATCAATGAAAGTACCTCAGAAGGTCATCTTTTTTTAAATGTCATTGTTATTTATATACTTTTAAAATAGTATTTTAAGTAAAGTTTACAGTTCAATACAATCTCTCATATAAAAACTTATACGCACCTTGCTATGTAACCCTAGCTGCTCTCCCCCTAATGTGACAGCACACTCCTCCTCTCCACCCTGTATGCCCCGTGCCCATTCAGCCAGCAATTGCCCCCCTCTGCCTTCTCATCTCACCTCCAGGCAGGAACTGCCCACATAGTCTCATGTGTCTACTTGAGCTAAGAAGGTCGCTCCTCACCACTATCCTTTTCTTTTAGTCCAGTCCAATCCTTGTCTGAAGAGTTGGCTTCGGGAATGGTTCCAGTCTTGGGTTAACAGAGGGTCTGGGGGGTCCCTCCAGTCTCAGTCAGACCAATAAGTCTGGTCTTTTTATGAGAATTTGTGATCTGCATCCCACTGTTCTCCTGCTCCGTCAGGGATTCTATGTTGTGTTCCCTGTCAAGGCAGTCATCATCTAGTTCTTCCGGTCTCAGGCTGATAGAGCCTCTGGTTTATGTGGCCCATTCTGTCTCCTGGGCTCATGTTTACCTTGTGTCTTTGGTGTTCTTCATTCTCCTTTGCTCCAGGTGGATTGAGACCAATTGATGCATCTTAGATGGCTGCTTGCTAGTGTTTAACACTCCAAATGCCACTCACCGGAGCGGGATGCAGAATGTTTTCTTAATACATTTTGTTATGCCAATTGACCTAGATGTTCCCTGAAACCATGGTCCCCAGACCCTCATCCCTGCTACTCTGGCCTTCAGAAGGTCATCTTAAGCATCTGTTGTGGTCAGAGGGAATCAATGACCCATTTTCTTCAGCTCCAGTTAATTAGGACCTTTCCTGTCCCAACCCCACTGCAACTCCAAAGGACCCAGAGCAGCCGAAGGGGATGAAGGAGAGCTGGGTTAGGTCAGACATAGAGATGAAGTTGACCACAAGCCCCTCCATCGATTGCAGGCTTGCAGCTGGGAGCAAGTCCAAGCAGGGAGAGGCAAGGAGCTTTAGCATGAAATGCAGGTAGAGATTTGGACTACTATATTATTATACAGGACTAAATATTGTCGTCCCTGCCTATCAAACCATTTCAGCTCACATTAAAAAATAGCGAGGGCAGATCTGCAAGCAATGAACGGAAGGATCAGCACACCAAGAACTTGAGCTAAAGAACCATCTGAAAAAATATATATAAAACACGCATTTTTAATACGATTAAGAAGACGAAAATACAGACACCAAAATGAAAAAATTAAGTTTATAGGTAACTGAATAATCTGGCAGGCAATCTAATTTAGAACTAAAACCCAACTGTAATAAACTAAGAAAACATATCCCCGTTGCATTCTTAGGCTTTTTGTTTTTTGCTTTAGGCAAAACATTAACCATGAAGATTTTACTTTTCCCAGGAAATAAAAGTTTTTCTACCTAATGAAAGGAGCCCTGGTGGTGCAACAGTTAAGAGCTCGATTGCTAACTGGAAAGTTGGCAGTTCGAACCCACCCAGCTGCTCCAAGGGAGTAAGACCTGTCCATCTGCTCCTGTAAAGATTAAACTAAAAAAAAAAAAAATTGCTGTAGAGTTGATTCCAACTCACAATGACCCTATAGGACAGAGCAGAATTGCCCCATAGAGTTTCTGAGGAGTGGCTGGTGGATTTGAACTGAGGGCCTTTTGGTTACTGGCTGAGCTCTTAACCACTGTGCCATCAGGTCTCCCCCTGTAAAGATTACACCCTAGAAGACCCTATGGGGCAGTTCTACTCTGTCACATGGGGTCACTACGAGTCAAAATTGATGCTGCAGCACCCAGCAACAATATCGACTACCTAATGGCACAAGTGGAACACTGGTGGTGTAGTAGTTAAGTGCTATGGCTGCTAACCAGAAGGTTGGCTGTTTGAATCTACCAGGAGCTACTTGGAAACTCTATGGGGCAGTTCTACTCGGTCCTATAGGGTAGCTATGAGTCGGAATCGACTCGAGGGCACTGGGTTTTTGGGGTCTTATGTCATTACCCATTGCCAGGATTCAAACTGCCGACCCTTTGGTTAGCAGCTGTAGCACTTAGCCACTACGCCACCAGGGTTTCCAAATGACACAAGATAGTAATTTTATTTTTTCCTGAGAACAAAGCCTTATTTACTCTTTCATTAAGAAAAAAATTAATCATATATTAAAATATAAATATAGCCAGTGTGTCTTATTTTAAATATCTTGATTATATCATTTAGCACACACTGGAGAGAAGGCTACTCATCAAAAGAAAAAAGCACAGTGTTGCAGATATTTAGGTGATTTGGGGGTCAAAGGCCTTTTTTTGGTTGCATATTCTTAACCACAGGAGCAAACATTAAATATTCTGCAGCTTTTTATTTTGAAAAAATTTTAGATTTACAGAAAAATGGCAAAAATGTACAAAGAATTTTCATATATCCTTTACTCAGATTTTCCAAAAGTCAACATGTTAACAAATTTTATTTTTACTCTTTATATAATTTTTTTGTTGGAATCGTGTAACAGTAATTGCAGATATGATGTCTCTTTACCTCTATATACTTCAATATTTCCTGGAAATATAGTCATCTACATAAAACTCTATAGTTATCAAAACCAGAAAATTTACGCTGATGTGATCCTATTACCTAATCTACAGACATTATTCAAATTATGCTTGTTGTCCCACTAATGTCCTTTGTAGCAAAAGAAATTTTTTTCTGGATCCAAGATTCAATTTAGGATCTTTAGTTGCATTTAATTGTATCTTTTTAGGCGGTGCAATGGTTAAGCACTTGACAACTAACAAAAGGCTGGTGGTTTGAACTTACACAGAGGTGCCTGGGAAGAAAGGCCTGGCACTCTGCTTCTGAAAGGCCACAGCCTTGAAAACCCTATGGAGCAATTCTGCTCTGCACACATGGGGTCACCATGGGTCAGAATCAACTCAAGGGAAACTGGTTAGTCTCCTTTAATCTGGAATAATTCCTTAGTTTTTCAGAACCTTAATAATATTTGGAAACCCTGGTGGCTTAGTGGTTAAGTGCTACGGCTGCTAACCAAGAGGTCGGCAGTTTGAATCCTCCAGGCGCTCCTTGGAAACTCTATTGGGCAGTTCCACTCTGTCCTATAGGGTTGCTATGAGTCGGAATCGACTCAACAGTAGTGGGTTTTTGATAATATTTGAAGCGTATGGGTCAGTTAATTAATTTGCAGAATGTTCCTTGTTTTGTTTGTTTTCTCATTAGATTTATGTTACTTCAGAAGTCCCACTGAAGCACTGTTGGGTCCTTAGTGTGTCGTAACAGGAAATACATGATACCTTTTTATCTCATTACTGATTCTGCTAAAGAAAAATAACTTCTCAAATTATTAAGTAGAGAACACATTATTTAATCAACATTTTCATTGTTTCAAAATTATACAAGTAAGACATAAACTGCCAAACCACCACACCCCACTTGCTAACAGGGGGCCATTTCTAGCAGCAGCAGTAGTTAGCCTACTGACCTTCAGCAGAAACTCCGGACGACAAAAACCTGGCCTCAGCTAGAACCTGCATGTGCAAGAGGATATCAGGGAGAAGCACAGCATGCCCACTCAGGGCAAGCCTTCTGGAGAGGCTCCAGCCAATACCAGTACCAGCTGCCATTGAGTCTATTCTGACTCATGGCAACCCCACGTGTGTCAGAGTAGAACTGTCCTCCATAGGGTTTTCAAGGACTGATTTTTCCAAAATAGGTTGCCACACTTTTCTTGTGAGGCACCTCTGGGTAGATTCAAGCCTTCAGCCTTTTGGTTAGCAGCTGAGTGAGTTAACCATTTACATCACCTACACACTCTGCTATACCCAACAGAGACTGCAATTTCAGCTTCTGGAGGGCAGGGGCTCTGTCCTGTTGTTCATTCTGTCCTCAGCACTAAGCATAGAACTGACACAGAATACTTAGCAAATCTTTTAACCTTACTTCTACTCTTTCTTGCTCTACAAACACCTGATTAATGAGCCCTGGTAGTGCAGTGGTTAAGAGCTCAGCTGCTAACGCAAAGGTCAGTGTTTCGAACCCACCAGCCACTACGCAGAAGAAAGATGTGGCAATCTGCTTGCACAAAGATTACAGCCTTGGAAGTCCTATGGGGCAGTTCTAACTGCTGTCGTCACAGCAATGGGGATTAACATAGTGACTTACTCAGAACAGGTGCTCAAAAAAAATGTGTGTTGGGTTGGAGCAAATGAATCTTACTTGTGGTAATTTGCATCCAAGACCTTCTTTACAGAATATACTTTGTTTCGTATTAACAATTGTTTATTTAATATAAAGAAATAATGTCTCAGAGGTTACCAGTAATAGTATTAGTTTGAGTTATTAGTTAATTTAGAGCAGACTTAAAAGGACAAATGTACCTGGCTTCTAACATTCTACAAAAATAGCCAAAAGTCAGCCATGTTGTAGGATCCGTGGGGTCTGCTCTTTCTGATTCATACACATCAGAACATGATGACAGGCTTTTTGGCTCCCTCATCTTTATGAGGACCTAGTGCACTCTTTTCAACATACAGTCAGTCAGAGTGTTACATTGGCCTTCACTTTCTTGAAATTGACTTGATTTTTTGTTCATGGACTCAGGATTCTCTTGTAACTGAAGTCTCTTCGCTGAGACTGCTATGTTGTTGTTACCTTCTCTCAAGTTGATTCTGACTCATGGCAACCCTATGTGTTCAGAGTAGAACTACTCCATAGGGTTTCCGAGGCTGACCTTTTGGAAGCAGATGACTAGGTCTGTCTTCCAAGCTGCCTCTAGGTGGGTTTGAACCACCAACCTTTTGACTAGCTGTTCAACACCAGTAGAGCTCATCTTTAGATAAGAAAACCTCCTTGGAGGGCAATTTATCAATATTCATTCAGTTTCAGAAGTACATACCCCTGCAACACAGCAATCCTACTTCAACAGTCCTCATATTCTTGTTGTTGTTAGGTGCTGTTGAGTTGGTTCCAACTCATAGCGACCCTACCTACGCACAACAGAACAAAACACTGCCTGGTCCTGAGCCATACTTAACAATCGTTGTTATGCTTGAGCTCATCGTTGCAGCCACTGTGTCAATCCACCTCCTTGAGGCTCTTCCTCTTTTCCACCGACCCTGTACTCTGCCAAGCATGACGTCCTTCTCCGGGGACTGATCCCTCCTGACAACGTGTCCAAAGTATGTGAGATGTAGCCTATCCATCCTTGCCTCTAAGGAGCATTCTGCTTGTACTTCTTCTAAGACAGATTTGTTCATTCTTTTGGCAGTCCATGGTATATTCAGTATTCTCTGCCAACACCACAATTCAAAGGCGTCAATTCTTCTTCGGTCTTCCTTATTCATTGTTCAGGTTTCACATGCATATGATGTGATTGAGTCAGGCGCACCTTAGTCTCCAACACTTTAAAGAAGTCCTTTGCAGCAGATTTACCCAATGCAATGCGTCTTTTGATTTCTTGACTGCTGCTTCCATGGCTGTTGATTGTGCATCCAAGTAAAAAGAAATCCTTGACACCTTCAATCTTTTCTCCGTTTATCATGATGTTGCTCATTGGTCCAGTTGTGAGGATTTTTGTTTTCTTTATGTTGAGGTGCAATCCATACCGAAGGCTGTGGTCTTTGATCTTCATTAGTAAGTGCTTCAAGTCCTCTTCACTTTCAGCAAGCAAGGTTGTGTCATTTGCATTATGCAGGTTGTTAATGAGTCTGCCTCCAATCCTGATGCCCCGATCTTCTTCATATAGTCCAGCTTCTCGTATAATTTGTTCAGCATACAGATTAAATAGGTATGGTGAAAGAATATAACCCTGACACACACCTTTCCTGACTTTAAACCAATCAGTATCCCCTTGTTCTGTCCGAACAACGGCCTCTTGATCTGTGTAAACGTTCCTCATGAGTACAATTAAGTGTTCTGGAATTCCCATTTTCTCAATGTTATCCATAATTTGTTATGATCCACACAGTCAAATGCCTTTGCATAGTCAATAAAACACAGGTAAACACCCTTCTGGTATTCTCTGCTTTTAGACAGGATCCATCTGACATCAGCAATGATATCTCTGGTTCCTCATCCTCTTCTGAAACTGGCCTGAATTTCTGACAGTTCCCTGTCAATATACTGCTGCAGCCCCCCAGGTTGAAAGGCACTCAAGAGATGACTGGGGAAGAGCTGCATCCTCAAAATAGAGTCTACCTTAATGACGTGGATGGAGTAAAGCTTTCAAGACCTTCATTTGCTGATGTGGCACGACTCAAAATAAGAAGAAACAGCTGCAAACATCCATTAATAGCCAGAACCTGGAATGTAGGAAGTATGAATCAAGGAAAATTGGAAATCGTCAAAAATGAAATGGAACACATAAACATTGATATCCTAGGCATTAGTGAGCTGAAATGAACTGGTATTGGCCATTTTGAATCAGACAATCATATAGTCTACTATGCTGGGAGTGACAACTTGAAGAGGAATGGTGTTGCATTCATTGTCAAAAAGAACATTTCAAGATCTATCCTGAAGTACAACTCTGTCAGTGATAGAATAATATCCATACGCCTACAAGGAAGCCCCGTTTATATGACTATTATTCAAATTTACGCGCCAACCACTAGGGCCAAAGATGAAGAAATAGAAGATTTTTATCAGCTGCTGCAGTCTGAAATTGATTGAACATGCAATCAGGATGCATTGATAATTACCGGCAATTGGAATGCAAAACTTGGAAACAAAGAAAAAGAATCAGTAGTTGGAAAATATGGCCTTGGTGATAGAAACAATGCCGGAGATCGAATGATAGAATTTTGCAAGACCAACGACTTCTTCATTGCAAATACCTTCTTTCACCAACATAAATGGCAACTATACACATGGACCTCGCCAGATGGAGCACACAGAAATCAAATTGACTACATCTGTGGAAAGAGACAATGGAAAAGCTCAATATCATCAATCAGAACAAGGCCGGGGCCAACTGTGAAATAGACCATCAATTGCTGAAACTGAAGAAAATCAGAGCAAGTCCACGAGAGCCAAAATATGGCCTTGAGTACATCCCACCTGAATTTAGAGACCATCTGAGAATAGATTTGATGCACTAAACACTAGTGACTGAAGACTAGATGAGTTGTGGAATGACATCAAGGACATCATCCATGAAGAAAGCCAGAGGTCATTGAAAAGGCAAGAAAGAAAGAAAAGACCAAGACGGATGTCAGAGACTCTGAAACTTGCTCTCAAACGTTGAGCAGGCAAAGCAAAAGAAAGAATTGATGAAGTAAAAGAACTGAACAGGAGACGGGGACAAGATGGCTGACTAGGTAGACGCTACCTTGGATCCCTCTTGCAACAAAGACTCGGAAAAACAAGTGAATCAATCACATACATGACAATCTACGAATCCTGACCAACAGACACAGATTTAAAGAGTTGACCTGAGTGACAGAGACTGAGAACAAACAACCACGGGGAAGCAGCGACTGTTTTCGGAGCCTGGAGCCAGCGTCCCAGTCAGGAAACCTTGGCGCCGGGCTTTGGACTGGGTTCAGAGGAGCTGAGCACGGCAACCTGAGACGGTGCAAAAACGAGGCGCAGCCCTAGCCCCCTGAACTGACCTCGGGGGAAGCCCAGCCAGTGCACGCAGGCAGCACAGCGACGCGGCTGACAGGAGGAGAAGTCACCGGGAGGCAGCGACTGGTTTTGGAGCCGGGAGTGCAGCGTCCCAGCTGGGAAACCTTGGCGCTGGGCTTTGGACTGGGAGCGGAGGAACTAACAGCGGCTTCTGAGACAGTGCAAGCACGGGACGTGGGCCTGACCATTGGGGACAATCTCTACCCAGCCAGCGCACACAGTCAACGCGCCCCTCAGGAATCTCAGATAAAACAGTCATCCCAAGCAAGATAAGTAACTGTGTCTATATTCTGGGGTGCTACTCTCTCCTATTTATCTGAACCCTCCCCTCCCCTTCCCAGGCGGCTTCATTAACATTGGAATTTCCTGAGCCAGAAGGAGAACTGCTCTGCGGTTTTTCTTTTCCTTTTTGTTTTGGTCTTTTCCTAACCCATTCTCCTGGCCTGAGAGAAGCAACTCCAAAAAACCCAGGGACCAAAAATCCTTCCCTAATTGGACTAAAAACACAGAACCAGCTCCAGCCAAGCATATGCAATCCACAGTCTTGGGCTTTCATCCCTACAGGGAACAAGGTGGCTATTATAATGCAAAGGCATTTCTGATAGGGATCTGACTGCATTTGTTTTAGTGGATTTACTTGAAAGACAAGTTTCCCAGGTCTGATATCTCTGCGTATTCAACAGAGCCCTCACTGAACCACAACAGGGAACTGAGGGCTGAAGCTCCCCCCAGACCATCTAGCCTCCTGCCTTAGGTGTCTAAGGAAGGTGACACCTACCAATCTGTAGAGGTACTTGCATTGGGGGCCTAAGGTACAGCTGCAGAGCCCACCCACCAAGGTGCTTTAGGAATAGAGACACACCCACCTCATGACACTTGGGGGAAGCCTGTCAGCATCCTGCCCCCCCTGGAGTGTGAACCCCAGGTGCTTCTAGAATCTGGTGCACACAACTATCACCACTACTTCCCTAGGTGGATAGGTGACAGTCTGCATCACACACTTGATGACCCAAAATCAGATTCTACTCAAGAATAGTGAATGGGCTCAGGCTTATATACCTGGTAACAGCCCAAACCAGCTGGCAATAGGACATAAGTGAGTCAAGGGCTACAACAATCAAGACAGCGCAATCTAGTAGCCCATCTATGTATATTGAAAGAAAACAAAACAAGATAAGACTCAGTGAGCAAACATAGAATAAATCAGTACAATATCTTAGTGATGGCTCGGAGACAGCAGTCAATATCAAACCACACAAAGAAGCAGACCATGACTGCTTCTACAACTCCCCAAACCAAAGAATCAAAATCTTTCCCAAATGAAGATACAATCCTGGAATTGCCAGATACAGAATATAAAAAACTAATTTACAGAATGCTTCAAGACATCAGGGATGACCTCAGAAATGAAATAAGGCAATCTACAGAAAAAGACAAGGAACACACTGATAAAGCAGTTGAAGAACTCAAAAAGATTATTCAAGAATATAGTGGAAAAATTAATAAGTTGCAAGAATCCATAGAGAGACAGCATGTAGAAATCCAAAAGATTAACAATAAAATTACAGAATTAGACAACGCAAAAGGAAGTCAGAGGAGCAGACTCGAGCAATTAGAATGCGGACTGGGAAATCTGGAGGGCCAGGGAATTAACACCAGTATAGCTGAAAAAAAATCAGATAAAAGAATTTTAAAAAATGAAGAAACCCTAAGAATCATGTGGGACTCTACCAAGAAGAATAACTTGCGTGTGATTGGAGTCCCAGAACAGGGAGGGATAACAGAAAACACAGAGAGAATAGTTGACGATCTCTTGGCAGAAAACTTCTCTGACATCATGAAAGACGAAAGGATATCTATCCAAGATGCTCATCGAACCCCATTTAAGACTGATCCAAAAAGAAAAACACCAAGACATATTATCATCAAACTTGCCAAAGCCAAAGATAAAGATAAAATTTTAAAAGCAGCCAGGGATAAAAGAAAGCTCTCCTACGAGGGAGAATCAATAAGAATAAGTTCAGACTACCATGCAGGCAAGAAGGCAATGGGATGACATATACAGAGCACTGAAGGAGAAAAACTGCCAGCCAAGGATCATACATCCAGCAAAACTCTCTCTGAAATATGAAGGCAAAATTAAGACATTTACAGATAAACACAAGCTTACAGAATTTGCAAAAACCAAACCAAAGCTACAAGAAATACTAAAGGAAATTGCTTGGTCAGAAAACCAATAATATCAGATACCAGCACAACACAAGGTCACAGAACAGAACATCCTGATATCAACTCAAATAGGGAAATCACAAAAACAAATTAAGATTAATTAAAAAAAAATCTCAAAACACGGAATCATTGAAGGCAATAAGTAAAAGATTACAATAATCAAAAAGAGGGACTAAATACAGGTGGTACAGAACTGCCATATGGAGAGGGATACAAGGCGACACAGGACAATATAAGTTAGGTTTTTACTTAGAAAAATAAGGGTAAATATTAAGGTAACCACAAAGAGGTATAACAACTCCATAACTCAAAATAAAAACCAAGAAAAACATTACGACTCAGCAAACATAAAGTCAAACACTATGAAAATGAGGAACACAAAATTTACAAAGAAAAACGTCTCAGCACAAAAAAGTAAGTGGAAAAATGAAATTGTCAACAACACACATAAAAAGGCATCAAAATGACAGCACTAAACCCATACTTATCGATAATTATGCTGAATGTAAATGGACTAAATGCACCAATAAAGAGACAGAGAGTCTCAGACTGGATAAAGAAAAACGATCGGTCTATATACTGCCTACAAGAGACACACCTTAGACTTAGAGACAAAAACAAACTAAAACTCAAAGGATGGAAAAAAATATATCAAGCAAACAATAAGCAAAAAAGAGCAGGAGTAGCAATATTAATTTCTGACAAGATAGACTTTAAAGTTAAATCCACCACAAAGGATAAAGAAGGACACTACATAATGATTAAAGGGACAATTGGCCAGGAAGATATAACCATATTAAATATTTATGCACCCAATGACAGGGCTGCAAGATACATAAAACAAATTTTAACAGAACTGAAAAATGAGATAGACACCTTCACAATTATAGTAGGAGACTTCAACACACCATTTTCAGAGAAGGACAGGACATCCAGTAAGAAGCTCAATAGAGACACGGAAGACCTAATTACTACAATCAACCAACTTGACCTCATTGACTTATACAGAACTCTCCACCCAACTGCTGCAAAGTATACTTTTTTTTCTAGCACACATGGAACATTCTCTAGAATAGAAGATCACATATTAGGTCATAAAACAAACCTTTGCAGAATCCAAAACATTGAAATATTACAAAGCATCTTCTCAAACCACAAGGCCATTAAAGTGGAAATCAATAACGGAAAAAGAAATCAAATACTTGGAAACTGAACAATACCCTGCTGAAAAAAGACTGGGTTATAGAAGACATTAAGGAGAGAATAAAGAAATTCATAGAATGCAACGAGAATGAGAATACTTTCTATCAAAACCTCTGGGACACAGGAAAAGCAGTGCTTAGAGGCCAATTTATATCGATAAATGCACACATACAAAAAGAAGAAAGAGCCAAAATCAGAGAACTGTCCCAACAACTTGAACAAATAGAAAGTGAGCAACAAAAGAATCCATCAGGCACCAGAAGAAAACAAATAATAAAAACTAGAGCTGAACTAAATGAATAAGAGAACAGAAAAACAATTGAAAGAATTAACAAAGCCAAAAGCTGGTTCTTTGAAAAAATTAACAAAATTGATAAACGATTGGCCAGACTGACTAAAGAAATACAGGAAAGGAAACAAATAACCCGAATAAGAAACGAGATGGGCCACATCACAACAGACCCAACTGAAATTAAAAGAATCATATCAGATTATTATGAAAAATTGTACTCTAACAAATTTGCAAACCTAGAAGAAATGGATGAATTCCCAGAAAAACACTACCTACCTAAACTAACACAATCAGAAGTAGAACAGCTAAATAGACCCATAACAAAAAAAAGAGATTGAAACGGTAATCAAAAAACTCCCAACAAAAAAAAGCCCTGGCCCGGATGGCTTTACTGCAGAGTTCTACCAAACTTTCAGAGAAGAGTTAACACCACTACTACTAAAGGTATTTCAAAGCATAGAAAATGACGGAATACTGCCTAACTCATTCTGTGAAGCCACCATCTCCCTGATACCAAAACCAGGTAAAGACATCACAAAAAAAGAAAATTATAGACCTGTATCCCTCATGAACATAGATGCAAAAATCCTCAACAAAATTCTAGCCAATAGAATTCAACAACATATCAAAAAAATAATCCACCATGACCAAGTGGGATTTACACCAGGTATGCAAGGCTGGTTTAATATTAGAAAAACCATTAATGTAATCCACCATATAAATAAAACAAAAGACAAAAACCACATGATCTTATCAATTGATGCAGAAAAGGCATTTGACAAAGTCCAACACCCATTTATGATAAAAACTCTCACCAAAATAGGAATGGAAGGAAAATTCCTCAACATAATAAAGGGCATCTATACAAAGCCAACAGCCAACATCACCCTAAATAAATGGAGAGAGCCTGAAAGCATTTCCCTTGAGAATGGGAACCAGACAAGGATGCCCTTTATCACCGATCTTATTCAACATTGTGCTAGAGGTCCTAGCCAGAGCAATTAGGCTAGATAAAGAAATAAAGGGCATTCGGATTGGCAAGGAGGAAGTAAAATTATCTCTATTTGCAGATGACATGATCTTATATGCAGAAAAACCTAAGGAATCCTCCAGAAAACTACTGAAACTAATAGAAGAGTTTGGCAGAGTCTCAGTTTATAAGATAAACATACAAAAATCACTTGGATTCCTCTACATCAACAGAAAGAACATTGAAGAGGAAATCACCAAATCAATACCATTCACAGTAGCCCCCAAGAAGATAAAATACTTAGGAATAAATCTTACCAAAGATGTAAAAGACCTATATAAAGAAAACTACAAAGTACTACTACAAGAAACTAAAAAGGAGCTACTTAAGTGGAAAAACATACCTTGCTCATGGATAGGAAGACTTAACATACCTTGCTCATGGATAGGAAGACTTAACATAGTAAAAATGTCTATTCTACCAAAAGCCATCTATACATACAACGCACTTCTGATCCAAATTCCAATGACATTTTTTAATGTGATGGAGAAACAAATCACCAACTTCCCATGGAAGGGAAAGAAGCCTCGGATAAGTAAAGCATTACTGAAAAAGAAGAAGAAAATGGGAGGCCTCACTCTACCTGATTTTAGAACCTATTATACAGCCACAGTAGTCAAAACAGCCTGGTACTGGTACAACAACAGGCACATAGACCAGTGGAACAGAATTGAGAACCCAGATATAAATCCATCCACATATGAGCAGCTGATATTTGACAAAGGCCCAGTGTCGGTTAATCGGGGAAAAGATAGTCTTTTTAACAAATGGTGCTGGCATAACTGGATATCCATTTGCAAAAAAAATGAAATAGCACCCATACCTCACACCATGCACAAAAACTAACTCCAAGTGGATCAAAGACCTAAACATAAAGACTAAAATGGTAAAGATCATGGAAGAAAAAATAGGGACAACGTTAGGAGCCCTAATACAAGGCATAAACAGAATACAAAACATTACCGAAAATGATGAAGAGAAACCAGATAACTGGGAGCTCCTAAAAATCAAACACCTATGCTCATCTAAAGACTTCACCAAAAGAGTGAAAAGACCACCTACAGACTGGGAAAGAATTTTCAGCTATGACATCTCCGACCAGCGCCTGATCTCTAAAATCTACATGATTCTGTCAAAACTCAACCACAAAAAGACAAACAACCCAACCAAGAAGTGGGCAAAGGATATGAACACGCACTTCACTAAAGAAGATATTCAGGCAGCTAACAGATACATGAGAAAATGCTCTCGATCATTAGCCATTAGAGAAATGCAAATTAAAACAACGATGAGATTCCATCTCACTCCAACAAGGCTGGCATTAATTCAAAAAACACAAAATAATAAATGTTGGAGAGGCTGCGGAGAGATTGGAACTCTTATACACTGCTGGAGGGAATGTAAAATGGTACAACCACTTTGGAAATCTATCTGGCTTTTTCTTAAAAAGTTAGAAATAGAACTACCATACAACCCAGAAATCCCACTCCTCGGAATATACCCTAGAGAAATAAGAGCCTTCACACGAACAGATACATGCACACCCATGTTTATTGCAGCTCTGTTTACAATAGCAAAAAGCTGGAAGCAACCAAGGTGTCCATCAACGGATGAATGGGTAAATAAATTGTAGTATATTCACACAACGCAATACTACGCATCGATAAAGAACAGTGAGGAATCTCTGAAACATTTCATGACATGGAGGAACCTGGAAGACATTATGCTGAGCAAAATTAGTCAGAGGCAAAAGGGCAAATATTGTGTAAGACCACTATTATAAGATCTAGAGAAATAGTATAAACTGAGAAGAACACATACTTTTGTGGTTACAAGGAAAGGAGGGAGGCAGGGTGGGAGAGGGTTATTTACTGATTAGTTAGTAGATAAGAACTACCCTAGGTGAAGGGAAGGACAATACTCAGTACACGGAAGGTCAGCTCAACTGGACTGGACCAAAAGCAAAGAAGTTTCTGGGATAAACTGAATTCTTCAAAGGTCAGCAGAGCAAGGGCAGGGGTTTGGGGACTATGGTTTAAGGCGACTTCTAAGTCAATTGGCAAAATAATTCTATTATGAAAACATTCTGCATCCCACTTTGAAAAGTTGCATCTGGGGTCTTAAATGCTAACAAGGGGCCATCTAAGATGCATCAACTGGTCTCAACCTACCTGGATCAAAGGAGAATGAAGAACACCGAGGTCACACAATAACTATGAGTCCAAGAGACAGAAAGGGCCACATGAACCAGAGAATTACATCATCCTGAGACCAGAAGAACTAGATGGTGCCCAGCCACAACCGATGACTGCCCTGACAGGGAGCACAACAGAGAACCCCTGAGGGAGCAGGAGATCAGTGGGATGCAGACCCCAAATTCTCATAAAAAGACCAGACTTAATGGTCTGACTGAGACTAGAGGAATCCTGGCGGTCATGGTCCCCAGACCTGTTGGCCCAGGACATGAACCGTTCCCGAAGACAACTCATTACACATGGAAGGGACTGGACAATGGGTAGGAGAGAGATGCTGATGAAGAGTGAGCTACTTGTATCAGGTGGACACTTGAGACTGTGTTGGCATCTCCTGTCTGGAGGGGAGATAGGATGGTAGAGAGGGTTGGAAGCTGGCAAAATTGTCACGAAAGGAGAGACTGGAAGGGCTGACTCATTAGTGGGAGAGTAAGTGGGAGTATGGAGTAAGGTGTATATAAGCTTATATGTGACAGACTGACTTGATTTGTAAACGTTCACTTAAAGCTCAATTAAAATTATTATTAAAAAAAAAGAACTGAACAGAAGATTTCAAAGGGTGTCTCGAGAAGACAAAGTATAGTATTTTAATGAAGTGTACAAAGAGCTGGAGATGGAAAATCAAAAGGGAAGAACACACTCGGTGTTTCTCAAGCTGAAGGAACTGAAGAAAAAAATTCAAGCCTCGAGTTGCAATAGTGAAAGATTCTATGGGGAAAATATTAAACGATGCAGGAAACATCAAAAGAAGATGGAAGGAATACTCTGAGTCATTATACCAAAAAGAATTAGTTGATATTCAACCATTTCAAGAGGTGGCATATGATCAGGAACCGATGGTACTGAAGGAAGAAGTCCAAGCTGCTCTGAAGGCATTGGCGAAAAACAAGGCTCCAGGAATTGATGGAATATCAGTTGAGATATTTCAACAAACAGATGCAGCACTGAAGGTGCTCACTCATCTATGCCAAGAAATATGGAAGATAGCTTCCTGGCCAACTGACTGGAAGAGATCCATATTTATGCCTATTCCCAAGAAAGGTGATCCAACTGAATGTAGCAATTATAGAACAATATCATTAATATCACACACAAGCAAAATTGTGCTGAAGATCATTCAAAAATGGCTGCAGCATCCTCATATACACAAGGTTATTCACTGCAGCATTGCTTAAACAGCAAATGACTGGAAATCACCTATATCCCCATCTATATATTGAATACTTGTTGTTTGCCATCTAGTTAGCTCTGACTCATGGAGACCCCATGGGCAACAGAATGACACATTGCCCTGTTCTGCACCATGAACCAGACAGTGAAATACTTGAGTCTATTATTGGGGCCACTGTGTATTCTGAGTGCTTTCCAACCTAGGGGAATGCATCTTCTAGCACTATATCAGAGAATATTCTGTTTGACCCAGGGGGTTTTCACAGCTAAGATTTGGAAGTAGATTGTCAAGTCTTTCTTCCTAGTCTGTCTTGATCTGAAAGTTTCATTGAAACCTGCCCATCATGGAGGACCATGCAGGTATCTGGCATAGCTTCCAGCATCATAGCAACACAAAAGCTGCCACAGTATGACAAACTTACAGACAGGTGGTGGAAATTGAATACTACACAGCCATAAAAAAGAAAAAGGAAGCGCTTTGTGTCCTCATATGAAAAAATCTACAACATATTAAGTGAAAGAAGCCAAGTGAAGTGAGTATACCAATTGTGTAAATAAATTATTTCCTCTAAATATACAAGAAGCAAAAATCCATGAAGTTCATAGAAGAAAAAATAGTATCAACTCTAGAGGCCCTAATACCTGGCATTAATAGGACACAAACCACAACCAACAACACACAAGCTCCAAATGATAAGCTAGGTAACTGGAATCTTCCAAAATTTAAACACTTACGCTCATCAAAAGAGTAAAAAGAGAAACAACAGACTGGGGAAAAAATTTGGGCTATTACAAATCAGACAAAGTTCTAATCTCTAAAATCTACAAAAAATCCAATACTCCTACAACAAAAAGACAAATAATCCAATTAAAAAATGGGCAAAAGAAATGAACAGACACTTCACCAAAGAAGACATTCAAGTGGCCAACAGACACATGAGTAAATGCTCACGATCTCTAGCCATTAGAGAAATGCAAATCAAAACCACAATGAGACACCTTCTCACCGCGGCCATTACTGGGGTGAGGTAAAACAGGAAATAACAGATGTTGGAGAGGCTGCAGAAAGATTGGAACTCTTATGCACTGCTGGTGGGAATGCAAAATGATACAACCATTTTGGAAAATGATTTGGCACTTCCTTAGAAAGCTAGAAATAGAAATACCATATGATCCAGCAATCCCACTCCTAGGAATATACCCTAGAGAAATTAGAGTCGTCATACAGACATATGCATACCCATGTTCATTGCAGCATTGTTTACAACAGCAAAAAGATGGAAACAACCTAGATGCCCTTCAACAGATGAATGGATAAACAAACTGTGGTACATACACACAATGGAGTATTATGCAACGAGAAAGAACAACGATGAACCTGTGAAGCATCTTATAACATGGATGAACCTGGAGGACATTATGTTGAATAAAATAAGTCAATCACAAAAGGACAAATATTGTAAAAGACGACTACTGTAAACACTCAAGAAAAGGTTTACATACAAGAAGAAACAACCTTTGATGGTCATGAAAGAGGGGAGGGTGGGGATGGAAAAACACTTAATAGATAAGTGGAACCTTTGGTGAAGGGTAAGACAGCACACAATACTGGGGAAGCCAGCACAACCTATATAAGGCAAGGTCATGGTAGCTCCATAGACATATCCAAACTCCCTGAGCGACCAAATTGCTGGGCTGAGGGCTGTGGGGACCATGATCTCGGGGAATATCTAGCTCAACTGGCATAACAGAGTTTATAAAGAATATGTTCTACATTCTACTTTGGTGAGTAGCGTCTGGGGTCTTAAAAGCCTGCGAGCAGCCATCTAAGATACTCCACTGGTCTCACCCCTTTGGGAGCAAGGAATAATGAAGAAAACTAAAGATGCAAGGGAAAGATCAGTCCAAAGGACTAACAGACCACATCTACCACGGCCTCCACCAGACTGAGTCCAGAACAACGAGATGGTGCCTGGCTACCACAACTGACTGCCCTGACAAATATCAGAATAGAGGGTCCCAGACAGAGCTGGAGAAAAATGTAGAACAAAATTCTAACTCAAAAATAAAGGCCAGACTTAGTGGCCTGACAGATACTGGAGAAACCCTGAGAGTATGGCCCCCAGGCACCCTTTCAGCTCAGTAATGAGGTCATTCCTGAGGTTCACTCTTCACCCAAAAATTGAACAGGCCCATGGAACAAAGCAAGACTGAAGGGGCACACCAGCCCTGGGTCAGGGACTGGAAGGCAGGGGGGAACAGGAATGGTGGTAATGGGGAGCCCAGGGTTGAGAGGGGAGAGTGTTGACATGTCATGGGGTTGTTAATCAATGATGCAGAACAATGTGTGTACTGACTGCTTGATGAGAAACTAGTTTGCTCTGTAAATCTTCATCTAAAGTACAATTTTAAAAAAAGAAAATTTACAAGAAACACATACATTTCATTGCCTTTTGGGAGAACTGGGTAGCTGGGAGACAGAACTGGGAGGGACGGCCTTTTGAAGATTTTGAATTTTGGCGTGTTTATAAATTATAAATACAAGTGAATACGACAGGCTTTGAAAATAACTTATCTGTTATTTGTCCGTTATCTGAGCATTTGTCGGGGGCAAGGGCCCTTGGAGAGAAGGCCAGGCTTTGGTCTCACCTTTCACTGATTACTTGTGAATTTGCACAAATGACTTAACTTCTTTGCCTCTGAGCTCAGTTTCCTCATCTGTTAAAAAATGGGCTTTGGAGTCAGACATGCTCCTAAAGCAGGAAGATAATTTGTAAGGATCTGGATTTCCAAAAGTAATGGCCCTTGCTCCTGCATGTTTGAGCTCCTGTTGTTCTCCAGACATCCAAGTTGAAGATGGAAATAGAGAGAAAAAAAGCCCTTATTCGTGTCTTCTCTGTAGAATCTCAGAGTCTAATGTCTTTCACTTCAAAGACTCGTAGCTTGAAAGAAAGAAATAATCCACTGTGAGTTTATCCACCAAAGTCCAGGGGGCTATTACTAGACTTTTGTGATGAAAATGGAACAGGGGAAAAAAAGACCAAAAAATATTCCTTCCCTTCTAACGTTTAACACACCTGCCAAAGGGGAAAGTTTTATATCACCTAGAGCCCGCATATTTACATAACAATCCCATGAATAAAGTTCCTTCTGAAACAGAAGGGCAGACTTAAAAGACTGAGGTTTACGTGTGCCTGTGTTTGCTGGTCCTTTAACATCAGTATTATGGTGATGCCTTATATTTGTGCAGCACTTTGAAATTTTAAAACATTTTTCATAATCTGGATATTATTGACTTCTCACAATCACCCTGTGAGGTAACTGGGGTTGATATTAAACTTTTCATTTTTACATTGAAGGAACTGAGGTTTATGTAAGTGTTATAGATTCAAATGTGCCCCCGTCCCAAAGTAAGGGCTGGAATTTTAACCCTTATAATTGTGAATGTAAGGAGGCTTAAGTACTCAGCTGCTAACCAAAAGGTCAACAGTTTGAACCTACTGGGCAGCTCCGAGTTAGAGAGGACCTGGCGACCTGCTCCCTTAAAGATTACAACCTAGGAAACCCTATGGGGCAGTTCTACTCTGTCACATGGGGTATCTAGGAAACTAAGACAGGTCAACTGGCTTGCCCTGAAACAGACATTGCAGCTAGCCAAGAAGAATTTTAATCCTGAATTTGAAGGGGAAGAGTAGGCCAGATGAAGAGAAGATCATGAGCGAAAGGTCAGGGAATGGAAGGTGAAAGTCACGTTTGAATGAACCTGAGGGTTTGTATGTGGGAGAAGAGGGTAATGGGCATGGAGAAAGAGGCTGGCAACAGACCCCAGAAATGTGTAGGGCATTGAATATTCCATCAGAGGAGTGACTAGTTATTCCCAAGCTCCAGGGAGGGCAGGGTCCAATGTTCTGCAGTGTTATGAGTGGAAGACAGTAGAGTTTATCTCAGGCTCCTCTTGCTGTGGTCCCTTCCTACAGGGCCCTTACAGTATGAGCTGATAAACACTAAGAAGACTGAGGACGCCTGTTCTCCTAGATATATATGTGTACTGCAATAGCAAATTCCTAAAATTAGACTATCCTTTAAGATACAAAAGAATTATTAATACACTGCAAATGGTAAGACTTCAGGCAACTAGGGGGGAGATAGTTCAGGCCCTCCCTAACATCTCCTAAATGATGCCACTGAGCAGTTCTCTATTCCCTTCACATGTAGGGCCAGTCTCGTAGCCTTACACAGCTAATTAGAGCCGCTCTCAGTGGAAAAGTTTTGACGTGACGGAAGATGTCTCTGCCCCTGCTTCTCCCCGACTCTCTGTCAGGAAAAGGCATCAAGCCGAAGAAGGTGGACCTCTGCTTCAGGAAACCCTGAGCATTGTGGTCTGAGGGCATGTCAGAAGAAAGGATTGTCACCTGCCAAGTTTCAGCGTTTGAGAGGGGGTCAGATATCCTACTGGTGTGTTAAACTGTGGAGTCTCAGGTTTGGAGAAAATGACGTAGTCCAACTGCCAATCTGATGTAAACATGCCATGTTTATTCATTCATTCACTAACTCATTAACTGATGTATTCATTGATTAATTGATACCCTGGGTGGTGCAAACGGTTAAATGCTTAAATACTAGCTGAAAGTTTGGCAGTTTGAACCCACCCAGAGGCCCCTCAGGAGACAGGCCTGGCAATCTGCTTCAGAAAAGTCACAGCCTTGAAAGCCCTATGGAATAGTTCTACTCTACAACACATGGAGTCACCATGAGTCAGAATCGATTCAATGTCAACTAACAACAAAAAATTGATTAATTGTTTGCTTGATTGATTAAAAGGCACAGGGCCTCACAACCTAATCAGGAGACAAGCACAACTATTATTAAATAATATTGTGGCTGCTGTTATTGTTAGCTGCTGTCGAGTTGGCCCACTGCTCATGGTGAACCATGTACAATGAAATGAAAGGTTGCCCAGTCCTGTGCCATCCCCAGGAAGGGAATTTTTTATTTGTGTGTGCTTTTTTTTTAAGTGGAAGTTTACAAATCAAGTCAGACTCTCATACAAAAACTTATACACACCTTGCTATGTTCTCCTAGCTGCTCTCCCCCTAATAAGACAGCACACTTCTCTCCACCCTGTGTTCCCCGTGTCCATTCCACCAGCTCCTGTCCCCCTCTGCCTTCTCATCTCCCCTCCAGACAGGAGTTGCCCACATAGACTCATGTGTCTACTTGAGCCAAGAAGCTCACTTCTCACCAGTATCATTTTCTGTCTTATAGTCCAGTCCAATCTCTGTCTGAAGATATGGCTTTGGCAATGGTTCCAGTCTTGGGCTAACTGAGGGTCTAGGGACCATGACCTCCAGGGTCCCTCCAGTCTACCATGAAGGGAATTTAAAGAGGGAATCACAGAGAAGGGACGCTACCCTTTTTCGTGTAACATTTCTTCCAAATTGTCATTTTGTTTGTGCCTAGACCTCTGGAGGCCTGCATGTCCCTGTCACCAGAGGCTGACCATTGATTTGCAGGCAGTTCCCATCCTCAGGCTGTCCCTCCATTTACAGGCAGAAATCAATCTCCCTGAAGCTTCTGCTCCATAGGTCCTAGGAGGTCAGGTCTTGTTATTTAGCTGTTGGGTTCCCACAGGATATACCTCTTGCTGGGTTGGAGGAAGGCATAGCCAGTGTAAGTAACCCTGGTGGCACAGTGGTTAAGGTGCTCGGCTGAGTACCAAAAAGGTAATTTGTAAGGATCTGGGTTTCTAATGGTAATGCCACAAGATGTGGCAGTCTGCTTCCGTAAAGATTTACAGCCTTGGAAACCCTCTGGGGTGGTTCTACTCTGTTCTTTAAGGTCGCTATGAGTCACAGTAGACTCAATGGCAGTGGGTTTTCTTGAGGTTATATTCAGTTTGGTTTAACCTCACTGTAAACCCTGGTGGTGTAGTGGTTAAGTGCTATAGCTGCTAACCAAAGGGTCGGCAGTTCGATTCCACCAGGCACTCCTTGGAAACTCTATGGGGCAGTTCTACCCTGTCCTATAGGGTCGCTATGAGTCAGAATCGACTTGACGGCACTGGGTTTGGGATGTATTTGAAAGGAGTATTCACTCTAATCCATAATCTTAATCTAAGGCTCCAGTGACTTTTACCTACAGAAATCAAGACTTAGTTATTGTTAGGTGCCTTTGAGTCAGTTCTGACTCACGGTGGCCCTATGTGCAACAGAACAAAACACTGCCCCAGTCCTACGCCATCCTCACAATCTTTTCTATGCTTGAGCCCATGTTGTAGCCACTGTGTCAATCTCTATAATGGTCTTCCTCTTTTTCAATGACCCTCCACTTTACCAAGCATGATGTCCTTCTCCAGGGACTGGTCCCTCCTGAGACAACGTTCAAAGTATGTGAGATGAGGTCTCGACATCCTCGCTTCTAAGGAGCATTCTGGCTGTTTTTCCTCCAAGACAGATCTGTTCGTTATTCTGGCAGTACATGTATATTTAATATTCTTTGCCAACATCATAATTCAAGGCATCAATTCTTCTCTGGTCTTCCTTATTCATTGCCCAGCTTTTGCATGCATTTGAGGCAGTTGAAAATATCATGACTTGGGTCAGGAGCACCTTAGTCCTCAAAATGGTATCTTTGCTTAGTTGAAAAAAAAAAAATTTTTTTTTTTTTCCCTTAAATCAGCAATTAGCGTGCAGTTTCCCTTTCTTTGTTACATCGTGGCTCCTGATTTCCTTCATGATTTCTTAGGGATCCTCAGAAGGATTTCTAACACTAAACTTCCTTTATCTTCTACTGTTTAAGATTAACTATAGCAGCTCTAGGAAGCAAGAGATCACAAAAGAACACACTTAGACCAAAGAGGAAGATAATTGATAGCTTAGGAAGGCTTCCAACCCTATGTGTCTTAGCTCTTATCTCCCAACCTGCCGGAGGGAGCAGCCCCTTCCTGACTGGGAAGGCAGCTTCAGGTACATTTCCCAGGCTTTCAGCTCCATCTTAGTGCAGAGGTGAAAGAGAATAGGAGATAGACTCTGGGAGGTACCTGAGACTGTCTTCCCTACAGGAAGCTGCTCTCATGGTGGTTCAGAGACTGATGACACATCAAGGATGGAAGGAACCTCAGGGATCTCTAAGTCCAAACCCCTCGTTTTATAAATGAGGGGACTGAGATCTGGAGGTAGGTGATTTGCTCAAGGTCATGCAGCTAGTGAGTGGAGAAGGAAGTGCTCAAAGATTAGACATGAATTTCCTCAGCACTGGGAAATGTCAGGAGAAAAGACCATCCCCTGCCAGGGTTCAACTCTAACCCTGTGAACACCTTGGATAGAATAAATATCCCTTAGTAGAGACAACAGCCTTCCAGCTCACACATGAACCCAAAATGACTTGAGCTGACTCTATTTGTTGGTCATATTCCTTTACTTCCAAGTATAGGGTCTAAACTTGCAGTGTCCAATATAGTAGCTACTAGCCCCAGTAGCCACAGTAAGCGCTCACATGATGGCATCTAGCAACAACAGCAGCCACATGTGGCTATTAAGAACTTGAAATGTGGCTAGTCTGAATTTAGATGTGCTAGACTTTGAAGACTTAGTATGAGAGTTAATTTTACGTGTCAGCTTGGCTAGGCTATAGTTCTCAGTTGTTTGGCCAAGCACTAGTCTAGTAGCTAGTCTAGTCTAGGCTAAACACTAGTCTAGTTCCATCAATGAATCTAATATAAATTGTAATATAATTACTTCCCATAATGTAATCTAATGTAACGCAACCAATCGATCAGTTGAAAAGAGAGCTACCCTAGGGTGTATTCTGCCTCCAGAATATACATAGATATTTTGGCACACTTCCCATCACCTGACTTACAGGTTTTGGAACTCAAGCCTATAGCAGTCTCCAGCCTGTTGCCTGGCCTACAGATTTCAGACTTACCAGTCCCACACAATTCCCCCATGAATCCACATGAGCCAAATGGTTAAAATAAATCCCTTTCTCTCTCTCTACATAGGTATCACTAGTTCTGTTTCTCTACAGACCTCTAAGACACTTAGTATGAAAAAAGAATGCAAAATACCTCATTAATAACTGTTTATATTGATTACATGTAGAGATTATATTTGGGCATATAAAGTTAAATAAAATATATTTTTAAAATTTACTTTTTTAATATGACTAAGAAAATTTAAAATTACACATATACAATATACATATATTGCATTATATTTCTATTGAATGATGATCTAAAAAGTAAAATCATGAATCTCAGGAAAATATAAAAGGAACATAAGTCAAAGATTTTGTTTAATCCATTAATTAACGAGGGAACCAATAAGATGTTATGACGGTAAAAGTTATTAAAGGCAATTTAACTATGAAATGTTAGAATAAAATTGCTGGGTTAAATACAAAACTGGTTAATGTTTAGCAGGCCATCAATCTTTGAGGTTATTTGTTCCACTCAACAGAATTTATCTGCATCTTTACTCGACAAAAATCTACAAGTTAACAAGTAACTTCCCTAACTCTGGGACTCTTAACCAGAAGGAAACAATGAGATGTACTAAGTACATTCCCCTAGGCCAGCGCTGTCCAACAGAAATATAATGCAAGCCACATATGTAATTGTAAATTTCCTAGTAGCCACATTAAAAAAAGAAAAAAGAAATGGGGGGCATTAATTTTAATAATATGTTTTATTTACTCCTAATTAACTAATTAGGAACCCATTTAGACTATGGCCCTAAGACACCCTTCTGAACTGGAACTGAAGCCATTCCCAGAGACCACCTTTCAGCCAAAGCAGAGACAGGCCAAAAAAATAAACAATAACACCTGAGAGAATAGCCTTATAACAATCAATTACATGAGATCAAAAGGGCAACATTTGCCCAAAAGCAAAGACAAGAAGGCAGGAAGGGACAGAAAATCAGGACAAAAGGAAACATGGAAACTAGGATGGAAATGGGGAGAGTGCTGACACATTGCAGTGAACAAAACCAATGTCATGGTAATCTCTATGTACAAACTAAAGAGTGGGAAACTAATTTGCTCTGAAAAAAAAAAAAAACTACTATCATTTCAACATGTAATCAATATAAAAATTATTAATGACATATTTTTCAATGTTTCTTCACACTAAGGCTTTGAAATCCAGTGTGTATTTTACATGTACCAAAAAACCACTCTGTTGCCATCGAGTCTGTTCTGACTCGTAGTGAGCCTATTGCACATCTTGATTCAGACTAGCCACATTTCGGTGCTCAATGGCCACAGGTGGCTATTGCATTGGACAGCATAATTCTAGACAATCCTTGGGTGGTCTTTGGCCCAGCAAAATAACAAAAAGATGTGCTGTCCACCTTATTTGCCTTATTTTCAAGTGTTGGGTATTTTTTCTGAGAGCAGGTAGAGCTTCATATCAAATAGGTGGGCTCTGGAGATGTCAGGAATGGAAAAGCTCGTGTTGTGGATCCCAATGTAGACTGCGGAGCCAGAGGTCTGGGATTGAATCCTCACAAGGTATTTGGGATGATTAAGAGAATACGCATAGTGTCTAATACAGCGTCTGGCATATAGGAAATGCTCAGTAAGTATTAATTCCATTCTTCTCTGCCCCGCCCCTCCCTCCCCAGATGTTCAAACTGCTGCATGTAGATTAGCTCCTCCTGACGAGGGAGGGAGTTAGTCAAATGAGTCATCTGTACACAAGTGATGGTACAGATTCACCCCAGCAAGGGCTGAAGTACTTGCTGGCTGAGACTTGCTTTCCAGGAACTTACCACATTTTTAGTGCTTACTCATGCAGAACTCTCTACAGCCCCCAGTGGGCCACAAACATCCTGCTTCCTTCTCTCTTTCTTCCCTGAAAGGCTAGGAAAGGGAAAAGTGGCTTTTAATCTCCCTCAAGCAGATCAAGTGCCTTGAGGTCCAGGCAGCCTCCAGAAGGGACAGCTGCTCTGTCTACTCCACAGGCAGCCTGGAAGTGAAACCCAACCCTGGCCAAGTTCCCCAGAGCCAACACTGTCCTGGAGTCTCAGAAATGCCCATTTGGTGAAGTAGGAAGTGAGGTCATGAAAAACTTGTAAGAGAGAGCCACACCCTTCAATAAAAATGCACACAAACAACTAGATGTTATAATAGATAAAGGCAGGCCTGACACACAGCATTTCTGCCATACCAGCTGCTCATGGCAGTTGCCTGTTGTGATTGCCTGTGCCATACCATGGCAGTTTTTAATATTTCATGTGTTCCAATAGTACCTCTGGAAAAAGGCGTCCTTACTGAATCTCTTGAGGTTCCTCCAACACACCATGATCTTTCACACTTGTGGGCTTTCACACAAGCCACTTTCTTGGCAGGCATGCCGTTTTTCTTTCAACTCCCTCCACAAAGGATAAGGGAGGACACTATATAATGATAAAAGGGTCAATACACCAGAAGGACATAACCAAAATAAATATTTATGCACCCAATGACAGGGCTCCAAAATACATAAACTTTAACAGCATTGAAAAGAGAAATAACTATACAATAATAGTAGGAGACTTGAACGCAGCGCTTTTGGTGAAGGACAGAACAGCCAGAAAGAAGCTCAAGAAAGACACGGAAGATCTAAATGCCACAATCAATCAACTTGGCCCAACAGCAGCCAAGTATAATTTCTTTTCTAATGCACATGGAACATTCTCCAGAATAGACCACATATTAGGCTGCAAAGCAAGGCTTAACAGAATCCAAAACATCGAAATATTACGAACTGTCTTATCTGATCATAAAGCCATAAAAGTAGAAATCAGTAACAGAAAAAGCAAGGAAAAAAATCAAATACTTGGAAACTGAGCAGCACCTCACTCAGAAATTACTGGGTTATAGATGAAATCAAGGACAGAATTAAAAAAAAAAACTTCATAGAATCAAATGAGAATGAAAACACATCCTATTAGAATCTTTGGGACACAGCCAAAGCAGTGCTCAGAGGTCAATTTTTACAATAAATGCACATATAATCAAAACATTAATCCTACAACTCGAACAAATAGAAAGAGAGCAACAAAAGTAGCCCTCGGGCACCAGAAGAAATAAAATAATAAAAATTAGAGCAGAAATAAATGAAATAAAGAATAGAAAAACAATTGAAAGAGTTAACAAGACCAAAATCTGGTTCTTTGAAAAGATCAACAAAATCGATAAACCACTGGCCAAACTGACAAAAGAAAAATAGGAGAGGATGCACATAACCCAAATAAGAAATGAGATGGATGATATTACAACAGATCCAACTGAAATTAAAAGAATCATAACAGAGTACTATGAAAAATTATACTCCAACAAATTTGAAAACCTAGAGAAAATGGATATATTTCTAGAAACACACTGTCTACCTAAACTAACACAAACAGAGGTAGAAAAACTAAATAAACCTATAACGAAAGAAGAGATTGAAGAGGTAATTGAAAAACTCCCAAGCCCTGACTGCTTAACTGGAGAATTCTACCAAACTTTCAGTACCTCTAAAGGTATTTCAGGGCATGGAAAAAGATGGAATACTCCTGGACTCATTCTATGAAGCCAGCATATCCCTGATTCCAAAACCAGGTAAAGACAGCACAAATAAAAAAAAAAAAAAAAGAAAGAAAATTACAGACCAATATCCCTCATGAACTTAGGTGCAAAAATTCTCAACAAAATTCTAGCCAATAGAATTCAACAATACATCAAAAAAAAAAAATTTACCATGACCAAGTAGGATTCATACCAGCTATGCAGGGATGGTTCAACATTAGAAAAACAACCAATGTAATCCACCACATAAATAAAACAAAAGTTAAGAACCACATGATCTTATTAATCGATGCAGAAAAAGCATTTAAGAAAGTCCAACAGATGCTGATGAGGAGTGAGCTACTTGCATCAGGTGGACACTTGAGACTATGTTGGCATCTCCTGTCTGGAGGGGAGATGGGAGGGTAGAGGGGGTTAGAAACTGGCAAAACTGTCATGAAAGGAGAGGCTGGAAGGAGGGAGCGGGCTGACTCATTAGGGGAAGATTAACTGGGAGTATGTAGTAAGATGTATATAAGTTTATATGTGAAAGACTGACTTGATTTATAAACTTTCACTTAAAGCACAATAAAAATTATTTAAAAGATAAAAAAAGAAAGTCCAACACCCATTCATGATAAAAACTCTCAGCAAAATAGGAATAGAAGAAAAATTCCTCAGCATAATAAAGGGAGTTTATACAAAGCCAACAGCCAACATCACCCTAAATGGAGAGAGCCTGAAAGCATTTCCCTTGAGAACTGGAACCAGACAAGGATGCCCTTTACTGTTACTCTTTTGTGTGTGTGTCTGTGCTTTAGGTGAAAGTTTACAGCTCAAGTTAGTTTCTCATATAAAAATTTATGCACATACTATTATGTCACCCTAGTTGCTATCCCTATAATGTGAGTGCACAGTCCTCCTTCCCACCCCAGATTTTCTGTGGTCCATTCAACCAGCTCCTATCCCTTTCAGCTTTCCCATCTCACCTCTGGACAGGAGCTTCCCATTTAGTCCCTTGTTTTTTTATCTACTTGAACTAAGAAGCACACTCTTTGCGAGTATCCAGTTGATTCTTTGCCTGAAGAGTTGGCTTTGGGAATGGTTTTAGTTCTGGGTTAAGAGAGTCCAGGGGCCATGTCTTCTGGGATTCCTCCGGTCTCAGTCAGACCATTAGGTCTGGTCTTTTTACAAGAATTTGAGTTCTGCTCCATCAGGAACTCCCTGCTGTGTTCCCTGTCAGTGCAGTCATTGGGGGTAGCCAGGCAGCATCTAGTTCTTCTGGTTCTTGGGCTGACAGAGTCTCTAGTTTATGTGGCCCTTTTGTCTCTTGGTCTGATATTTTCCTTGTGTCTTTGGTGTTCTTCACTCTCCTTTGCTCCAGGTGGGTTGGGACCAATTGATGCATCTTAGATGGCTGCTTGCTAGCTTTTAAGACCCCAGAGGCCACTCACCAAAGTAGGATGCAGAACATTCTCTTAACAGACTGTGTTATGCCAATTGTGTCCCCTAAAACCATGGTCCCCAGGCCCCTCTACTTGCTACACTGTCCCTCGAAGTGTTTGGTTGTGTTCAGGAAACTTATTAGCTTTTGGTTTACTCCATTTTGCTGACTTCCCCTGTATTGTGTGTTGCCCTTCCCTTCACCTAAGATAATTCTTGGCTACCATCCAGTTAGTGAATTCCCTCCCCTCTTATCACCAGTCTTATTCAACATTGTGCTGGAGGTCCTAGTCAGAGCAATAAGGCAAGAAAAAGAAATAAAAGGCACCCAAATTGGTAAGGAAAAAGTAAAAATGTCTCTATTTGCAGATGATATGATCTTATACACAGAAAACCCCAAAGAATTCACAAGAAAACTACTGGAACTAATAGAAGTTTTCAGCGAAGTATCAGGATACAAGACAAACATACTAAAATCAGTTGGATCCCTCTACACCAACAAAGAGAACTTCAAAGAGGAAATCACCAAATCAATACCATTTACAACAGCCCCCAAGAAGATGAAATACTTAGGAACAAATCTATCCAGAAACTTAAAAGACCTATACAAAGATACTGCAAGACACTACTGCAAGAAACCAAAGGAGACCTACATAAGTAGAAAAACATACCTTGCTCATGGATAGGAAGACTCAACATTGTGAAAATGTCAGTTCTACCCAAAACAATCTACAGATACAAAGCAATTCTGATCTAAATTCCAATGACATTTTTTAACAAGATGGAGAAACAAATCACCAACTTTATATGGAAAGGAAAGAGTCCCCAGATAAGTAAAGCATTACCAAAGAAGAAGAACAAAGTGGGAGGCCTCACGCTACCTGATTTTAGAACCTATTATACTACCACAGTAGTCAAAACAGCCTCGTACTGGTACATCATAAGATACAGAGGCCAATGGAACAGAATTGAGAATCCAGACATAAATTCATCCACCTGTGAGCAGCTGATATTTCACAAAGGCCAAAAGCCAGTTGAATGAGGAAAAGACAGTCAATTTAACAAATGGTGCTGGCATAACTGGATATCCATCTGCAAAAAAAATGAAACAAGACCCATACCTAACGTCATGTGCAAAAACTAACTGAAAATAGAACAAAGACCTAAATATAAAATCTAAAACGATAAAGATCATGGAAGAAAAAATAGAGGCAATGCTAGGAGCCGTAGCTTTTTGTTGTCATTATTTGTCTGTTTTGTTCACTGTAATATCCCATACCTGGCACATAGTAGGTGCTCAATACATTAAAAAAAACAGCAGTTTTATTGAGATATAATTCATACAATTCACCTGTTTAAAGTGTACCACTCAATGGTTTTTAGTATATTAGTGGTGTTATGCAACCATTACCACAGTTTTAGAACTTTCATCACTCCAGAAAGAAATCCATACCCATTAGCAATCACTCTACGTTTTCCCCTAGCCCTTTTCCCCACAGTCCTAGGCAACAACTCAACAACTTTCTATCTCTGTAGACCTACCATTCCGGACATTTCACACAAATGGAATCATACAATAGGTGGTCTTTTGTGACTGACTTCTCTCACTTAATGTAATGTTTTCTGGGTTCATCCATATTGTAGCATGTATCAGCACTTCATTCCCTTTTACGACAAATAATATTCCATTGTATGGATACACCATATTAAATGAATAATTTATTTTATAAGGATCAGCACAAAGCTGGTTCCTATGAGGTGGATGTCCAAAATGTCTAACTTTTCCAAACATAAGTACCACTCCTTCATCTCTAACATCAACTACTTCCTCTCTCCTCAGAACCCTCCCTTCTGCATTTGGGTTCTGTAATTTGCCGCAACGTCTCACAGAACTCACAAACTGTACCAAGGAAATGGCTCAAGTGGTTGTAGAGGCTGGCAAGTCCCAAATCCACAGGTCAGGTGTAGGATTATCCCAACCCACGTGGCTGCAGGAGCTGACAAACCCAAACTGGCAGTTCAGACCACAGGCTGCTGGCTCATGGGGCTGTGGAAGCTGTTGAATCAGGTCAGATAGTAAGCCACCAGCCCACGGGGCTGTCGAGGCCAGCGAACCCCAGAATCGATACATCAGACAGCAGGCCTCTGGCTCAAGTCCCAAAAGCAGAATTTAGATAAGCACAAACTGGATGTGGATCCAGATGCAGAGGAGGAGAGCCCTGCCTGGGCATCAACACATATGCCTTAGACACACGCCACACCCCAGGGAAGGGTGCAACTTGAGCAAAGATGGGACATGAGTCACACCCTCCTGCAAGGCTGCAACCCAAGACACGCCAATCCTGCCTCTTCGACATGTAGAGGTCAGGATATACAACACACAAAACGGAGGACAATCACATACTACTGGGAATCGTGGCCTAGCCAAGTCGACACACAGCCCCAGCCTTCAGTTTCCATATACCTTAATTGCATAGTCCCATCTAATCATTGTTAGAAGATCACAAAGATCACGGCTAGAAGGGCCACATTAAGTAATTCATTGCACTGCACACATTCTATTTATCCATTCCTCAGCTGATGGACATTCAGGTTGCTTCAATTTTTTGGATATTATGAATAATGTTACTGTGAATATTTGTGTATAAGTTTTTATGTGGACATGTTCTCAATTCTCTTGGGTATATGCCTAGGAATGGAATTGCTGGATCATATGGTGAATCTAAGGAGGCTTAGTGGCGCAATTGTTAAGCGCTTGGCTGCTAACCTAAAGATCATCAGTCCGAACCCACAAGCAGCTTCCTGGGAGAAAAGATCTGATGATCTGCTCCTGTAAAGATTACAGCCTAGGAAACCCTCTCTATGGCTCTCAGAGAGGGGAACCACCCCTGGTGAGGAGCTTGGAAATGGGCAGGGAGGGCATTTTTGTTATCACAATGAACGGACACTGGTATTACAGCTATCACAGTACTGGCATTAAGGGGCAGGGGTCAGGAATGCTAAATGTCCCAATGTACTGCATAGGGCAGTCCTGCAGAAGGAAGAACTCACACAAGACGGCCACTGAAGAGCACTGGGCTAGGGAGCCATTTCTCAGGAAGTGCTCCAGCAGCCCGGAGAAAGTAAGATGACATCAGGGCCAATCAAGGGTCTCATCATCATCATAATAGAGAGAATGTATTTGGGGCTTGAACAGACCCTGTGTGCAAGGAACAGTGCTGCACATTCTTTCACTTAATTCTCACCGCACTGTCAACAATTGATATCCCCATTACCTAGATAGGGACACTGAGGCTGTGAAGAGGTGAAATAGTGAGTACAAGGTTATGTGGCAAATCACTGGCCAAGTTGGAATTTGGGGTCAGGTCTGCTAGATTCCAGAACTTGAACCTCCACAACCTGCATCCCATAGGATCATTGATTTAAACCATTCCTTTGGGAGGTTGGCAAACAGATGGCACGAGCAGGTAGACACAGGGGAAAACCAGAGAACCAGAGAAGTATGAGCTGCAAATTGCCTTTATGATTACCTAAGCCCAAACCTTCATTCCAGAGGTGAGAAGATTGAGCTCCAGCATGTGTCGTGAGCTGCCACTCTTGGGGCAGAGCCTGAATTTAAAAGGCCACTTCCCTGATGCCGTCCTGGACACTTGTAGCATGCTGGGCCAGCTCTGGCTCTAGGTGATGATGGCTGTCCTGACTCTGTGCCCCATTTTACAGAGTGATTAATGTTCCCACTGCCAGCAGTCTGTGTCATTGCCCACAGCCTTGCTCACACCCCCATTCCTCCCACTCTCAGACTCTGAAATGACAAATTGAACTACTTTACAGGTCTATTTTTTTTTGAACCTCATTTTATCTTTAGGAATGAATCTGTTTAAAAGCAAGACAGGCAAACTGGGGCCAGGCAGCAAAGCCTACAGCATCCTTGACTACTCCAGATACTGCCCCAGGCAGCTCCATGAACCAAGTGACCTCCACTGGTTTCCCCTCCCTCATAATTTGGAGTCAGAAGACTTGAGTTGGAATCCAAAGCCAACGACTTACCAGGGAAATTATTTTGTCCTTCCTAACTCTCAATTTTCTCATTTTTAAATTGAGAATAATGATATTTACCTCAAAACAGAAGGTAAAAAGGCAAGAATTCTACCAGTGAACCGCCCCCTCAGGAGGAGTGATGGAAGAACAAATTATAGTCTCCTCAAACTCCCACCAGACAAAGTTGTGTGTGTGTGTGTGTGTGTGTATGTGTTGGGTGGGGGTGGGGGGCAGTGGAGTAGGAAAAAAAACTTAGTTTTTTACTCCTGAGAAATTTTTGTTGTTGTTGTTTTCTCCTTGATTCCCACCTACAAACAGATAATTTGAAACCATCACCTCTATGTTTTGCTCAAGCGCCTTCCCCTTTCCTGAGAATGCTTCCTGAGAAATTTTCCTTGGTGAAGGGTGAGTGTGCTTGGCCAGTTCTCTCATTATCTCTCTCTCCCAACCTCCATCCCTCAACCTTTTCTTAGTCTCAGTAAATCCTTCTTTCTTTCTTCAGGTTTTCCCTCAGACACCCTCTCCTCTCACCCCTGTTCTCCTGAGGTTCTGTCACAACAGACCTGAAGGCTCTTTAGACCCAGGTCATAATGGTTAGCAGCTAGTAGTCTGTTTTCCTCTAGGTTCAGCACTAACCCTTCCAGGAGAGTGAGGGGTGTTTGCATTCGAGTTTACCAGTGCAGCTCAAAACACAAACAAATAAATAAACACTAGGGTTTCAATTATTAAAACAATTTGAGCATCCACATCGATTTGGACATTCATTTGACAGGTGTTTATTAAGGTGAGGTGATGCCCCAGAGAAAGACACAGGACTACACTGGGTTAACAGGCAGATATAGATCTTCCTTTCTGAGTTTACTCTTTAGCCAGGGATATGAACAACTAAATAGGTGACTTCCATAGTGGGGGAGCAGCCAATTTAGGGGAAGAGTTGGAGAGAGATGGGCCAGGCTTGCAGTGTGAGAAGGGGTCTCCAGAGGAACTGGCACTCAGAGAAGGCAAGAATGTGTAGGAGTTAGCTGAGGAGGTCTCTGTTGTTGTTGTGTGCCGTCAAGTTGATTTTGACTCATAGGGACCCCATGTGACAATTTGAACTGCTTCATAGAGTTTTCTTGCTTCTTTACAGAAGCAGATGCCCAAGTCTTTTTCTATGGAGTCTATGGGCAGGTTTGAACTGCCAACTTCTTGGTTAGCAGCTGAGCCCTTAACCGTTTGTGCCCCCAGGGCTCCTGGGGAGGGGGGCTGTAGGGAGAGGCGATAGCACACAAAGGTCCAGAGTGGAGACAGAGATTTGGGGAAATGAAAGTCCCAGGCTGGGTGTGATGGGTAAACAGGATAGTGTCAAAAGAAAAAATCTGATAAATCAATTGGAGTTAAAAGGTTTTATTGGGAGAAAAAACTGTTAGAGAACAGAGAGCACCCTTCTGAAGAGATGAGCTCTCACATTACAATTTTTTTCACAACATCGTTTTTTAAAAATTATTAGGTTCAAAGAACATAAGTTTTCTCCTGTTGCATGTCTATCATTGTTGTTATCTTCCATGGAGTGGACTTGGACTCATGGCAACTTTATGTACAATAGAACAAAACCTTGCCTGGTCCTGCATTATTCTAACAATTGCCAGCATGTATGAGTCTCTTATTGCAGAAATAATGCCAATCCATCTTACCCAGGGTATCCCATGCCCTCTCTGGCCTTCTATTTCACCAAACATGATGATGCCTTCCTATGGTGAATGATCCCTTCTGGTGATGTGTCCAAAGTAAGCCAGTCCCAGGCCTTTCTTCCTAGCCTATCTTAGTCTGGAAGCTCTGCTGAAATCTGTCCACCATAGATGAGCTTGCTGATCTTTGAAATACTGGTGGCATAGCTTCCAGCATTACAGCAACACTCAAGGCACCACAGTACAACAAACTGACAGATGAGTGGTAGTTTTCTAAATGCTTATTCTCAGTTTCTGGGCTTGTGGATTGGCAAAAGTAGTTGCGGATCTGCATCAATCTGATACATAGGTCACGTTTTTGAGTAGCACTGCCCTACATATTTAGCCAGTCTAAGCTGGTAATTGTGCTGCTCATATCTACTGTATTTTTTTAAATAATATTTTATTGTGTTTTTGGTGAAAGTTCACACAGCAAATTGGGCTCCCATTTAACAATTTCTATACGTAACGTTCAGTGACATTGTTACATTTTTCACCACGTGTCAACATTCTCATTACTTCCATACTGGTTGTTCCATTTCCATTAATCTAGCTTAGGGTAAATGTTGACTGTTTGGTCTCACATAGTTGATTTTTTTTTGGAAAGAACACGGTACTCACCGGTGATATTGTTTATTTTATGAGCTAATCTGTTATTTAATGGAAAGGTGACCTTTGGAAGTAGTTTCAGTTCCAAGTTTAAAGGGTGTCTCAGGGAGACAGTCTTGGGGATTCCTCTGGTCTCTACTGATCCAATAAGTCTGATCTTTTTTAGGAATTTGAGGTTTGTTCTACGTTTTTCTCCCACTCTATCCAGGACCATCTATTGTGTCCCTGGTCAGAACGGTTGGTAGCAGTAGCTGGGCACCACCTAGGTCTTCTGGTTTCAGGATAGACCGCACATTACAATCTTGATCGGCTTATATACAGTACAAACTGCTAGGGGATTTCCCAAAAGGGAAATATAAAATGATTAGTTGTCATTCACTTAATTGGCAGAGGCAGCTTGGATTGGTTTAAGTTTGTGAATTTGCATTCCATAGGCCAGTTATGGCTTATCTAATTATTTAAAGATTTCTCAGAACTGTCTTTATTACAGTTTTTAGTTTCTGTAAAAGGTTAAGAGTTAAGTTTAAATGGGTGGTGGGGGGTGTGTTTTCTTAAACAATGAAGACAGTGCTGTGCGGAGCCACATTGGAGCCTGACACACAAAAAAAAATCAGTGATCTTGACCCTGTCTTTATTTTAAGTGTTGGCATTTTGTTCATCATGGATGTTTTTCATTAATTTCAAATTTTAAAAATATTTCATTAAAATAGTATGTATCTTGAGTATGAGTTTTGGCCACCCCCTCCTTAAATTTTGTCACCCTAGTCTGGGCCCTGCCTTGTACTGTGCCAGCCTCACAACAGTAGGCATGTTTTAGTTCATCATGCAGGTGACTGTGTCAATCCATCTTGTCGAGGACCCCAAACAAAAAAGACAACATGGCGATTCAGCAGAGGAGGGGGAGTTATCTCCAGCTTTCATGGATATTCCATAATTCCTCCTATCTCTGCACTCCTGAAAGGAGAAAAACAACTTGTTTCTGAGCTGGCTATTGAGTTTCTAATTAAGAAGCAATGATCTTTTTAAAATCTAAGTCTTTTCCTGGGGCAAAGCAATGGTTAAACAGTGGAGTTTCATAAGGTTTAGCTGTTGAGTCAACACCAAAGCAGAGAACAGGTGTGTCAACACAAGAATGAATGAGCAGTAGCTGAGAAACTGGAAACAAAGTGTATTACAGAAAAGCCTTTGGGCAGCCAGTCTGCTTCTCAGAGATCCCATTCTGTAATGTAATGCGTCTATTCTCCAATTTATTTAGGAGAGTCCATTTGTCTATAAGAAAGTCATATTCCTCTAGCTGGTATCAGACAGGTTAAGAAGATCACAGCTTATGAAAAAGAATGAGTTTCCTTGACTTTTATTAATTCATGGGTCCTTTTATTTATTCAATAAATTGAGCACCATGCAAACCCCAGGAAGTGTGTTGGGCACTGATACGTACCAACAAACAACACATCCTCGAGCAGTGTCCACCAGGAATACATATGGCCATATACCACACATTCTTCCTGTTTGAGTTCTGCCTGCCGGTCTTGAATCATAGGGCCAAAGAGCTTAGGAGTACCTGGTTCAAAACATGTGTTTTATAGTCAGGGAATAAAGTTCCAGAGAGGTTAAGTGATTTGCCTAGTGTTGGTAAGTGAGAACCGGTACTTGCACACAGGTCCTTTGAGGGACAGTTCTGTGCTCTCATGGTGTAATAACGGTGTGACAGAGGAGTCCAACCTCCTTTAACTTCACAAGGGGGAAGGAGAATTAAGATCAACAGCCCACAGCTGATCCTATGAGGTGGCAGTCAGACATCTCCTCTCTCCACTCTCTTTACCAGTTCTGACACCAACCGTCCCTCCCACAGCACTCTCTGCTAAGTTTGATAATTCATTGCAATGGCCACACAGAACTCACAGACAATACTCAGGGTTATGGGGTATATTAAGGAAGTAACAGTACTCAGGTTCAGGAACACACAGGACACAGTTCTTCGACCAGGACAGCCTCTTCTCAGCCGTTCCTGCTGGCACACCTCTCTCTGGCCCCTCGGCCTCTGCCCTGCTTGGGCAAGTGTTGCAAGCTCTTTTAGCTCTGCTAATAAGTATCCAGAGGCACCCCATTCTGCCAGTAAGCCTGGACCCGAAGGTGCTCAGCTCTAGCTCCGTGAGTCAGCAAACCTAGCTCCGCCAAGTGCCCAGAGGCACCCTACTCTGCCAGCAAGCCTCCTACCCAAAGGCACTTAGTTTTCTTACTCCGTGGGCTGGAAGCCCACCATGCCATCCCCTGCCAGTCTCTTGGTTCTGCTGCCTCTGCTGCCACTTCTCTGCTGCTGCTTCTCACTGTCTTGCAGTCTTTGGATTCCAGCTCTCTGTCTCCTGGGTCTAGGATGGTCTCATTGCAGGGATCCCAGGTCCAAAGGATGCACTCCACTCCTGGCTCTTTTTCCTTGGTGATGGTGAGATCCTGTCTTGCCCCCTCTGGAATGGCTCATTTTAATCCTAGTAGGATGGCAAAACTGACCAATCCCTTCCTTAGGGTTCCATAGACCTTATTTTCATATTCTCATCCCCCCATGGGTGCCATGAATTTTATTTACATTATTAGCACTTTATCCAATTCCCTTGGTGGGCCACAATTACCTTATTTTTATGTTGTTGATGTTGTTAGATGCCACTGAGTCAGTTCCAACTCATAGAGACCCTATGTACAATAGAACAAAACCCTGCCCAGTCCTGCACCCTCCTCACAGTCACTGGTGTTTGAGCCCATGTTTCAGCCACTGTGTCAATCCATCTCATCGAGGATCTTCCTCTTTTTCACTGACCCTTCTCTACCTTCTCAAGCATGACATCCTTCTCCAGGGACTGCTTCCTTCTCATAACATGTCCAAAGTAGGTGAGATGAAATCTTGCCATCCAAGGAGCCTTCTGGCTGTACTTCTTTCGAGAGAGACTTGTTGGTTCTTCTGGCAGTCCATGGTATATTCAATATTCTTCTCCAACATAATTCAAAGGCATTCCTTATTCATTGGTCAGCTTTCTCATGCATATTAGGCAATTAAAAATATCATGACTTGGGTCAGGCACACTTTAGTCCTCAAAGTGACATCTTTGTTTTTCAATACTTTAAAGAGATCTTTTGCAGCAGATTTGCCCAATGCAAATGATTTCTTGACTGCTGCTTCCATGGGCATTGATTGTGGATCCAAATAAAATTAAATCCTTGACAACTTCACTCTTTTCTCCCATTATCATGATGTTGCTTATTGGTCCAGTAGTGACGATTTTTGTTTTCTTTATGTTAAGGCGTAATCCATATTGAAGGCTGTAGTCTTTGATCTTCATCAGTAAGTGCCTCAAGTCTCCTTCACTTACAGCAAGCAAGGTTGTGTCATCTGCATATCACAGGTTGTTAATGAGTCTTCCACCAATCCTGATGCCACATTCTTCATATAGTCCGGCTCCTCGGATTATTTACTCAGCATATAAATTGAATGAGTATGGTGAATGGATACAACCCACACACATACTTTCCTGATTTTAAACCACAGAGTATCCCCTTGTTCTGCTCGAAGGACTGTCTCTTGGTCTATGTACAGGTTCCGCATGAGCACAATTAAGTGTTCTGGAATTCCCATTCTTCACAATGTTATCCATAATTTGTTATGACCCACACAGTCAAAAGCCTTTCCATAGTCAATAAAACACAGGTAAATATCTTTCTGGTATTCTCTGCTTTCAGCCAGGATGCATCTGACATCAGCAATGATATTCTTCGTTCCACATACTTTGCTGAATCCAGTTTGAATTCCTGGCAGTTCCCTGTCGATGTACTGCTGCAACTGTCTTGAATGATCTTCAGCAAAATTTTACTGGTGTGTGATATTAATGATATTGATTGATAATGTCCGCATTCTGTTGGATCACCTTTCTTTGGAATGGGCACAAATATGGATCTCTTCCAGTTTGTTGGTGAGGTAGCTGTCTTCCAATTTTCTTGGCACAGATGAATGAGTACCTCCAGTGCTACATTTGTTTGTTGAAACATCTCAACTGGATGTCAGAAGAGACTCTTGCTCTTGAACATAGAATAGCTAAAGCGAATGGAAGAAATCACGTAAAAGAGCTGAACAGAAGACTTCAAAGGGCGGTTTGAGAAGACAAAGTAAAGTATTATAATGAAATGTGCAAAGACCTGGAGTTAGAAAAACAAAAGGAAAGAACACACTAGGCATTTCTCAAACTGAAAGAACTCAAGAAAAAATTCAAGCCTCGAATTGCAATTTTGAAGGATTCTATGGACAAAACATTGAATGATGCAAGGAGCATCAAAAGAAGATGGAAGGAATACACAGGGTCACTGTACCAAAAGGAATTGGTAGACATTCAGCCATTTCAGGAGGCGGCATATGATCAAGAACCGATGGCACCGAAGGAAGAAGTTCAAGCTGCACTGAAGGCACTGGCGAAAAACAAGACTTATTTGGGAGGGTGTTACAAGGCCATGGTGAGAAAGACCACACAAAAGTGATCTATCTCACTCCACTGTTGACCCAGAGGCCAAGAAAACTCAGAGTTTTTTTCCTAGCCTTTGAGGTAATGTTAGCACCGTACCAAGTATATTTTCACAATGTTCATCAACACTCCGACAGACCCTTTGTGTGATTTACCAGTTTAGTTGGACTGATACCTGCATACACAAGATGACCAGAAGTGGTCTGGGCCCTTGAGCAACTTACAAGACTGGCTACAGCGACATAGGGTGCCATGTTGTGCAAAGGTCCTGGGCATTCAGGGCCAGGGTCAGGGATGCCCACCCAGGTGGGTATTCAGGAGCCTGAGCTGGGCACAGATGGGTCGTGAAGCTACGGGAGGAGTGAGCCAGGATACTGTGGGGCTGGGCACCAAAAGACTGGTAAGAGCAGGTCTGCCATATTGACAAGGGGGCTGAGGGGGGAAGGAAGTGCAGAGAGAAGAAAGCCAGGTCTGGTGTAAAGATCTCCAACTTGAAGTGAGCAAGGCTGAGCTGATTAGAGTGTAGAATGGGTGCTGTTTGAGAAATGCCCTGAGCCAGGACCTGGAGGAGCTGTCAAGGGCGTCCAGGGGGTTCACACACAAATAAAGAGCATCCATTGGGTAAGCACATGATTCTAGTCAAGGTCTTCTGCTGCCTCTGGACCTGGTTGAGGGGAGTTATGGACCCTTTGAAAGCCCTGACCTTCTCACAGGGGCAGATTAACCAGTAAGCAAGGTACGCATGGGCTTAATTGTGTTTACTTATTAATCTGTAGTGCACAATTTCGCATCGGTTTCACCACATCTTTGACAAGGTGAAAAACAAGCACAATTGTGCACTACAGATTAGTAAGTAAGCACAAGTAAGCCTTGCATACCTTGCTTATTGAGTAATCTGTCTCTGCCTTCTCACTATCTCCTCCCACAGTGACCTCAAGCATCTCTGAAAATCAGAGTGACCTCAACTTTATTGAGGCAGAATCAATTTAAATTGCTGTCAGCCTGTCTTCCAGCTGTCAGCTCAGGTCACAACATCATGTTTTCCATTCATAATTTAACTACCCCAGTAAAAGAGGCTTCAGGCCTTGGGGAGCCAAATAGCCCCATTCGTTATTAACTGGGCACTTATTGCGGGCACCTGGGTGAGTGCTGGAGCATTGCCCTGCTTCAGTCCCATGTCTTCTCCACCACCCTTATCCCTCCCCCTCCTCTGCTCTCTATTCCCACATTCTTTTTCTCTGAAGCTGATCCCTGTCAACTGGTGTAGGTATCCTCCAGATTCTGTAGAGCTTCACACATCTGTATCTTGGTGTCCAACACGAGCAGAGATTCAAAGTCTAAGAGGAAAATGTAAAAGGCCCTTTTAGTTCTCCGCCATGCTTAAAAAGATTTTGTTCGCGTATATGAAAAAAAAAATTTATTGTGGTAAATATAAATGCAACCAAATATTTGCCGTTCCAACATTTTTTACATGTATAATTCAATGACATTCGTCATGCTGTTCAATCATCTCCACTATCCATTCCAAGTTTAACAGAAGCTCAGTGTCTGAGTCCCCCTTTGCAGCCACTAATTGCTTAGGAGCTTCTGGTTTTATGAGTAGTAGTGAAGAGGGGTTTGGAAGTGCTGTAGAGTGGACACTAGAGAGAAGCAGGGATGGGAGGATGGGATCAAGGTTGATGGGATGAACAATGTGGTGGCTGTGCTCTGCCAACTCCTCGAATTGGACAGAAGCCATTGTTAGGGGGTGAGGGCCAGAACTGAAGGAAGTGGCTTCATGACAGACTCTCTGAGAATCTGGGCTCATCCCATACTGCTCCGGCAGGCCTGGGAATGGGTGGCTGAGGGAGTATCCAGGGACAGCTTGTATGACAAAGCCACAGTCAGCAGTGGTGATGAGAGACAGCTCGAAGCAGCATCTCAGGCAGTGGACGTGCATGAGTGGGAACTGGAGCCGAAGAAGAGTAACATGGGGATACCCCATGGTGACTACAACTGACAGGCTGGTTTGGGGTACATCTGAGCCTCCTAGAAGTGACTGGGGGGAACTGAACAGAGTGACAATGGTGGTGGGGTCTATGGTGTTATAACTAAGGGGATGGGGGCTCAGAACCACAGTCATTTGGACATTAATGCTAATATGATATCTTTGGAACTCATAGCCTATGAAGACTGTAACATATGGTTCATACCCTAAAAACAAGGTGACTAAAAATAATAGTTGGTCACTTTCAAATACTGATTTTTCAGTGTTCTGGTTATCTATAGCTATAAAACAAAATACTCCAAATTTAAATGGCTTTAAGAAGCCATTTATTTTGCAGGTCAGGAATTTGGGAGGGCTCAGCTGAATGGTTTGTCTTTGTTCTACATGGTGTCCTTTGGAGCAACTGGAGCTAAAAGATCCATTTCCAAGAGGGCTTTTTCACTCACATGTCTGGCTCCTTCTGTGCTCCTTGGTCTTTATCTATGTGGTAATCTCAGGGTAGCTGCATTTCCTACATGGTGCCTGTAATGGATTGAATCGTGTCCCCCAAAATATATGTCAACTTGGTTAGGCCACGTGTGGTTGTTCTTCATTTTGTGATTTATCTCTCAAGAGATAAAAGGAAAGGGAAGCTAGCAGAGAGTGGGACCTTATACTACCAAGAGAGCAGCACCGGAAGCAGAGTGCGTCTTTGGACCTGGGGTCCCTGAACCCGAGAATCTCCTCAACCATGGGAAGATTGAGGACAAGGGCCTTCCTCCAGAGCTGAGAGAGAGAAAAAGACTTTCCCTGGAGCTGATGCCCTGAATTTGGATTTTTTTTTTTACTGTGAGGAAATGCATTATTCTTGGTTAAAGCTATCTACTTGTGGTATTTCTATTACAGCAGCACTAGATAACTAAGACAGTGGCTGATTTCCAAGAGGCAAGAAGTGGAAGCTGCCAGGCCTATTGAGAAACAGGAATTGACACTGGGTCATTTGTACCAGATTCCATTGGTCAAAGCAGGTATGAGTTTCTCCCAGATCCAAGGAGTGGAGAAATAGAGTCCACCACTTGATAGGGGAATGGCAATTGCACTTTGCAGAAGATGCACACCTGGGATAGGAAATACTGACATGGCCATCTTTGGAAAATGCAATCTGCCATGAAATGGATTGACATGGTAGCTTAAAAAAAAAAAAGAATAGAAAAAAAGCAATCTACCACACTTCATGACTGTGTTAGGGGTGAACATATAGTTGGAAAACTAATCTGTAAAGAAGCATAGTTGTTTCCACAATCTCACAAATGCTCAGTATGCACACCTCATGTCAACCTTGTAGTCTTATTCATCTCAGGCCCTTTGGAGCACATCACCATCGATGGTTGAAATGACAGCCATGGGATGGTCCTTCATTTTCTTAAGACTGTGAGAAAGAGTTATATAAACGTGAGTTCATAATGTGTCACCACTAAGTAATAACTTTTGGAAAGTTTTCAGTTCTTACTAAATTTCCTTGTAAACTAATTGTGTTGAGTCAATGAAAAGGCCAAGTTATACATAATGTATTTTTTAAGTTCCTAAACTAGTGAATTGACGTCAGAGACAATATAGGGCGTGGATAAGAGTTTGGGCTTTGAAGTTAAATGAAACTGGGTTCTAGTCCTGGCTCTGCCAGTTATTAACTGTGTGACCTTAGAGGAAAATTCTTAACCTCTCTAAGCCTCAATAGTACAATGAAATCTGTAAGAGCCAGAACTCGACAGGTCTGCTTTGTTTTTCTGGGTCTCACAAGTTTTCTGCCTTTGACAGGTGCAGTCTTACTACTTTTCTATTGCTCCTCTTAGTGGAAAATATTTGAGTTTTCCTTCTTTGACATCTTTCTGCCTTATCCAGGTTCCAGCTTTCACAGGTTTTACTGTACTTACATTCAGGGCTTCAAACTGGTTCAAGCCAGTTCAGTCATGGCTGACAAAGCAAAACTGGAACAGACCTGTGTTTTTACAATTTGAGATATCTGGAGCGAGAATCAGACCAGGAAAAAATTATAAGTTGAAGCCCTGGAATAGGAAGCTCGGAAGAGGTGTAAAGGGACCTTTCAGGAATCTGATGTGTAAGCCTGGCTTATGGGCAGGACCAAGAGAGTGACGCACATTCAAAGTGGTGTGGTCAGCCACCATCTTTGAGCAGGGCACCAGTGTTTCTGACTCTGCTCAAAACCCCTCAGGCAAGAAATTTGTTTGCTATGCACTGTGTAAGCTGCCCTTGCTTTCTTTGAGTGAGACTAGGTTTCTATCAGAGCTTCAACCTGTAATTTTTCCCATTCCAGTTATTGTTCTGGTTTGCCCAAATTTTTAAAAATTTGGATTTGTTCCAGTTTCTCTTCCTTCACCATGACTGAACGGGGAAGAACCGGATCAGAGCCCTGCTTACATTACAGGGTTGGTATCAGGTATTTCCATTTATCACTACTGTGTAGCAAGCCACCTCAAAACAGTAACTTAGAATAGTTATCTTATGTCTTATAATTCTGCAGACAAGAATTCAGGTAAGGTTCTGTTGGGTGGGTCTTCTGCTTTGTGTGGCTTCAGCTGAGGCTACTCTGACGGCTGCCTTCAGCTGGTGATTCAGCTTGGCTGGAAGTTCCCAGAAGGTTCACTCACACGGCAGGTGCCTCAGAGCTCTTCCACACAGCCTCTCTCCCTTTCTATGTGGAATCTAGCCCAAGCTTCTTTACAGTGTGACTCTTAGCCTCCTCAGAGTGAAAGTGAAAGTGAAAGCTGCCAGGTCTCTTAAGAGCTAGACCCAATTAGATCCAGAGCTGGCACGGTGTCACTTCCACCTCAGTCAGAGCAAGTCAGGAAACCAACTTAGATCCAAGAGGAGGGAAAATGGACTCCACCTCTTGGTGGGAGGAGTGGCACGTGCACACAGGGAAGACAGGACTTGATGGCAGCCAACTTTGGAGACTATCTGCCACATCAGGATTAAATGAATAATTTATGTAAAACACTTAGCACAGGGTCTGGCATTCAGTAACTATTTGCTAACAACAACACAATAATAATTTTAAAATGTAAAATAAAGATTTCATTTTTCTCCAAATATATGCCCTCCCACCTAAGAAAAATCATAACAGAATAAGTTGTTTTGTATCTCAAATAGTAATGCAAACATGATATTATTGAAAGGAACTCCATTAAAGTAATCTTTTCTAAGAGTCTACAGTGTGCACAACATTGCCCTGGCATTATCTCTACCCTCAGGGAATGTGTTCCATTGGTGAAATGGCTGCCCAAGGGGGAACCCATTATGGAAAAGATAAGGGGAGTAAAGACAAGAGTTCAGTCAGCATTTCAGAGCCTCTCTCTGCACCTCAGTTTCAAATGACAACCACCCCATTCCTGACCATTATCAAGACTTTTGCAATGACCTGTGTTTACACTCTCACCCAAGCTCTCACCTTGGGCCATTTTAATGAAGTACAGTGTAAGATATAATGAGTTACTTCTATCTCCTCATTTTTAAGTACCAGCCAAGGATATCATGTCTGTAGGATGACATCAGATGCACTCCATTAGTTGGAGCCACTACCTTTTCCAATTCTTTTTTCCCCCAAAACCCTATGACCCATTCTTCTCTTTCTTTTGCTCCCTTTTCAATATGTTCCTTTACTCATGCAGAGTCTGGCCTTTTTAGGTGAGCTAGACACTGTGGGCTTGTTACTAGCCTTCTGATCCTTTCTCCCATTTCAAATTTGATTTATTTAATTTTTATTTTTTGTACTAAATTTAGTACCTGAGAGGGGAGTCACTGTCTCTAGCAATTTAGATAAAAGATCAATAGTTGTCATCCTAGGCTGATCCAAGGGAACCAGTTGCCATAGAATTGATTCCAACTCATGGCAACCCCATGAATGTCAGAGTAGAACTGTGCTCCTAAAGTTTTCAGTGGCTGATTTTTTTTCAGAAGTATATCACCAGGCCTTTCTTCCAAGGCGTGTCTGACTAGAAGCTAAGCATGCTAACTATTTGTGCCACCCAGGGACTCTCAGTGCAAGCAAAGGCCTTCCTAAAAAGGAATCATTTAAGGTCAGTTCTGAGGACAGAATAAAAACCAGTTGGAGTGTGAGTTTTTTCCAACATAGCCACTCTTCATGTTAAGATAGTTTTTTTTTTTGTTTGTTTGTTTGTTTTACCCTTTTTCTTCACTGGGTTTTTAACAATAACTTTCAAAACTAGAACAAAGTTCCTTACTTTACCCACCTGTAATGGTTAAGGTTGTATGTCAACTTGGCCACACCATGATTCTCAGTGATTTGGCAGTCGTATGATGTTGCGATCACTTCCAGGATGAGATTTGATATAATGTGATTACCTTCATGATGGAATCTGCTGTGAGTAGCCAATCAGTTGAAAGGGAATTGCCTTGGGTGTATGGCCTGCATCGAATATATGTGGACATTCTGGCAAGGCTCCACGGCTTTTGCATGCTCTGGATCCTGCAGCTGGTTCCTCTTCATCTGACCTCCAGTTCTTGGGACTTGAGCTAGCACCTTACCTGTGGTCATGCCTGCCGATCTTGGGATTTGTTGATCTTTGCAATCTGTGAGCAAGCCCTGCTCTCTGACCTGCAGCCTCTGTGGCTACATGAATCAGAAGAAGCCTCTATCCTGAACTATGGACTTGGGACAGTCCAGCCACTACAACCACGTGAGCAATTCCCATGATATATATATATATATATCCTTACTGGTTTTGTTTCTCTAGAGAACCCAGCTGAAGACACCATCCATTAATTTAGTGGTATTTCTTTCTTACTAGATGAGATATGTCATTTCTTTTGTACTATGAAATGGCTGAGTGCTTGTTAGTTCTGATTTTCTGTTCAAACAGGACCCTGACACTTGGTTACCAAAGAACAAACATCTCAAGGAAGGGCCTCTGCCTCACTGGACTAGTAACTAAAATGCACTTGCTCTTCTCTCTCCAAATAGCCAGCCAGACATTTGAGCAGTGATACCCTCATCTATCAAGAAAGTTATAGCACCTTAAGTCCAGACAGATTCTACTATTATGACTCCTTATCTCTCTACCCTACATCTAAACCAATATTGGCCCAAGCCAATGTGGCATTATGTAGTGGATGATTTGCATGTACGGATAGGCACATGTAGAGACCTGGAACTATTTGTTTCATCACCCATATAAATGCCCAGTGGCACTGCACAGTTCTCAAATGGATTGGATTTAATACCTCAGACCCAGTTTTACTTCTAAATAAGTACAATCTTATCCCAGTAAAATGGGGACCAGTGGAAGGAATATATGGGGTTTTGACCGGAGTTGGGATGCTGAGCAAGTTTAAAAGAGATAGAAGTTAAGATAAGTTATGGAAGGGAGACATCAAAGACCTTAAAGATCTTTGAATTTAAAATTTTCACAACAGCATGTCAATTCTACAGTTTCCTTGTCTTTAAAATCAGGGTGAATATATCTACTTTGGAAACCCTGGTGGCGTAGTGGTTAAGTACTATGGCTGCTAACCAAGAGGCCGGCAGTTCAAATCCGCCAGGCGCTCCTTGGAAACTCCATCAGGCAGTTCTCCTCTGTCCTATAGGGTCTCTATGAGTCAGAATCGACTTGACGGCAGTGGGTTTTTTGGTTTTTTTATATCTACTTTTATCAGAAAATATAGGCTAGTTTATGCTACAGTAACAAACACTACACAATTTTAGTTGCTTCACAGTGGTTAAGAGCTCAGCTGCTAACTAAAAGATTGGCAGTTTGAATCCACCAGCTGCTCCTTGGAAACCCGATGGGGCAGCTCTACTCTGTCCTGTAGGGTCGCTATGAGTTGGAATCGACTCTACGGCAACAGGTTTGTTTGCTTCTTTCTTTCAACATCACTAAAGTTGATTCACCATTCATGCAACAAGTCCACTGTGGGCCCAAGTAATTAATTTTCTAGGGCACTGTCCTCCATGGGTTGTTTCATTTTTCCAGGGCACTTTGATCTTAAGGTGCTGATATGCCAAAATGTGCTTCCAGGATCACTGCCACAGAGTGGCCCTAATTATAAATCAGGTTTATCTCGGAAGACCCATCTCTTTCCTTTCTCCACCATCCTCATCTTTCAGTCTCCAGATACTCATTGCACCCTGGCTGCCCAGAACATCCTGCTATGGTTTTCAGCTTTGCCTAGGCCCTCCTCCAGGTTCTCCAATAATCTTTCCAGTCTCTCAGGCATGAGTGACCTGGGGGTGCTTGGGAGCTGTCTAGTTAAAAAAATCTACAATGAAGGGTGAGACTACTAGTCAGCTAATTATGCACCCTCTTCAGGATATGTGTGTACTGCACTTGTTAAACTTAGATCCTGGGAAAGGCTGGAAAGAGAGATGTCTTTGGACCATGCCTTCCCATCCTGACCCCAGGGAATAGCTGCCTGCTTAATCTATGGGCAAGAATTGTCCTGCTGGGAAGGGCTGAAGGAAATGCACATTAAAAATGCTCCCATTATAGACCAATGGAACAGAATTGAGAACCCAGATATAACTCCATCCACATATGAGCAGTTGATATTTGACAAAGGCCCAGTGTCAGTTAATTGGGGAAAAGATAGTCTTTTTAACAAATGGTGCTGGCATAACTGGATATCCATTTGCAAAAAAATGAAACAGGACCCATACCTCACACTATGCACAAAAACTAACTCCAAGTGGATCAAAGGCCAAAACATAAAGACTAAAATGATAAAGATCATGGAAGAAAAAATAGGGACAACCTTAGGAGCCCTAATACAAGGCATAAACAGAATACAAAACATTACCAAAAATGACGAAGAGAAACCAGATAACTGGGAGCTCCTAAAAATCAAACACCTATGCTCATCTAAAGACTTCACCAAAAGATTAAAAAGACCACCTACAGATTGGGAAAGAATTTTCAGCTATGACATCTCCGACCAGCGCCTGATCTCTAAAATCTACATGATTCTGTCAAAACTCAACCACAAAAAGACAAACAACCCAATCAAGAAGTGGGCAAAGGATATGAACACACACTTCACTAAAGAAGATATTCAGGCAGCTAACAGATACATGAGAAAATGCTCTCGATCATTAGCCATTAGAGAAATGCAAATTAAAACAACGATGAGATTCCATCTCACTCCAACAAGGCTGGCATTAATCCAAAAAACACAAAATAATAAATGTTGGAGAGGCTGCGGAGAGATTGGAACTCTTATACACTGCTGGTGGGAATGTAAAATGGTACAACCACTTTGGAAATCTACCTGGCGTTTTCTTAAAAAGTTAGAAATAGAACTACCATACAACCCAGAAATCCCACTCCTCGGAATATACCCTAGAGAAATAAGAGCCTTCACACGAACAGATACATGCACACCCATGTTTATTGCAGCTCTGTTTACAATAGCAAAAAGCTGGAAGCAACCAAGGTGTCCATCAACGGATGAATGGGTAAATAAATTGTAGTATACTCACACAATGGAATACTACGCATCGATAAAGATCAGTGAGGAATCTGTGAAACATTTCATGACGTGGAGGAACCTGGAAGGCATTATGCTGGGCGAAATTAGTCAGAGGCAAAAGGGCAAATATTGTGTAAGACCACTATTATAAGATCTTGAGAAATAGTATAAACTGAGAAGAACACATACTTTTGTGGTTACAAGGGGGAGAGGGAGGGAGGGTGGGAGAGGGTTATTTACTGATTAGTTAGTAGATAAGAACTACGCTAGGTGAAGGGAAGGACAATACTCAGTACACGGAAGGTCAGCTCAACTGGACTGGACCAAAAGCAAAGAAGTTTCTGGGATAAACTGAATTCTTCAAAGGTCAGCGGAGCAAGGGCAGGGGTTTGGGGACTATGGCTTAAGGGGACTTCTAAGTCAATTGGCAAAATAATTCTGTTATGAAAACATTCTGCATCCCACTTTGAAATGTGGTGTCTGGGGTCTTAAATGCTAACAAGTGGCCATCTAAGATGCATCAATTGGTCTCAAACCCACCTGGATCAAAGGAAAATGAAGAACACCGAGGTCACACGATAACTGTGAGCCCAAGAGACGGAAAGGGCCACATGAACCAGAGACTTACGTCATCCTGAGACCAGAAGAACTAGATGGTGCCTGGCCACAACCGATGACTGCCCTGACAGGGAGCACAACAGAGAACCCCTGAGGGAGCAGGAGATCAGTGGGATGCAGATCCCAAATTCTCATAAAAAGACCAGACTTAATGGTCTGACTGAGACTAGAGGAATTCCGGCGGTCATGGTCCCCAGACCTTCTGTTGGCCCAGGACAGGAACCGTTCCAGAAGACAACTCATCAGACGTGGAAGGGACTGGACAATGGGTAGGAGAGAGATGCTGATGAAGAGTGAGCTACTTGTATCAGGTGGACACTTGAGACTGTGTTGGCATCTCCTGTCTGGAGGGGAGATGGGAGGGTAGAGAGGGTTAGAAGCTGACAAAATTGTCACGAAAGGAGAGACTGGAAGGGCTGACTTATTAGGGGGAGAGTAAGCGGGAGTATGGAGTAAGGTGTATATAAGCTTATATGTGACAGACTGACTTGATTTGTAAACGTTCACTTAAAGCTCAATAAAAATTATTTAAAAAAAAATGCTCCCATTTATTACGGATATTTCCTTTTTTTTTAATTTTTATTGTGCTTTAAGTGAAAGTTTACAAATCAAGTCAGCCTCTCATACAAAAATTTGTATACGTCTTGCTATATACTCCTAATTGCTCTCTCCCAATGAGACAGCCCACCCCTTCCCTCCATTCTCTCTTTTCATGTCCATTCCTCCAGCTTCTGACTCCCTCTGCCAACTCATCTCCCCTCCAGATAGGAGATGCCAACATAGTCTCAAGTAACTACTTGATCCAAGAAGCTCATTCTCCATCAGCATCTTTTTCTATCCCATTGTCCAGTCCAATCCCTGTCTGAAGAGTTGGCTTTGGGAATAGTTCCTGTCCTGGGCTAACAGAAGGTCTGGGGTCCATGATCACCAGGGTCCTTCTAGTCTCAGTCAAACCATTAAGTCTGGTCTTTTTATGAGAATTTGGAGTCTGCATCCCACTGCTCTCCTGCTCCCTCAAGGATTCTCTGTTTTGTTCCCCGTCAGGGTAGTCATCGGTTGTAGCTGGATACCATCTAGTTCTTCAGGTATCGGGCTGATGTAGTCTCTGGTTTATGTGGTCCTTTCTGTCTCTCAGGCTCATAATTACCTTGTGTCTTTGGTGTTCTTCATTCTTCTTGCTCCAGGTGGGTTGAGACCAATAGATGCATCTTAGATGGCTGCTTGCTAGCATTTAAGACCCCAGACACCGCTCTTCAAAGTGGGATGCAGAATGTTTTCTTAATAGATTTTATTATGCCAATTGACTTAGATGTCCCCTGAAACCATGGTCCCCAAACCCCCGCCCCTGCTACGCTGGCCTTTAAGCATTCAGTTTATTCAGGAAACTTCTTTGCTTTTAGTTTAGTCCAGTTGTGCGGACCTCTCCTGTATTGTGTGTTGTCTTCCCCTTCACCTAAAGTAGTTCTTATCTACTATCTAATTAGTGAGTACCCCTCTCCCTCCCTGCCTCCTTTCCCCCCTCATAACCATCAAAGAATATTTTCTTCTCTGTTTAAACTATTTCTTGAGTTCTTATAATAGTGGCCTTATACAATATTTGTCCTTTTGCAACGGACAAATTTTCGCTCAGCGTAATGCCTTCCAGATTCCTCCATGTTATGAAATGTTTCACAGATTCATCACTGTTCTTTATCGATGTGTAGTACTGTTACAGATATTTCTTTATCACTTGAATGTTTTAATGGATAAATAAATACATTGAATTCATATACTTATGCTAGTGAACTCATGAGCAGTAACATTCCTGTAGCTCTGGTTTCAATAAATGTCATTAGTATCCATAGAGTATCCATAAAGCAATGTGTTAACTGGAAGAACTGGTCAATGGAAACTATAACAATACCTGCCCCCCCATACTCACACACTGCCACCACCACAGGGTGCAATGATACTGGTGACTATTTTTTTGGTTAGATCCAGACCAGAAATTATGCTTGAGAGAGGAGTAAGCTTCCCTGCTCCCTGAGGAATTACCCCAGGTTTGGTCTGTGATGAAGGAGAACTCACTGATATGCTGACCTGCTTTAGTGAGTGGGCCTTTATGTGCCTTGGCCACCACAGCAGCTGCAACAAACCATGCAGAAGCAGCTAGAAGGATTGATCACAGACCATGTAAGCATTTCTCAGGATTTTAGAAATTACTGAGGCAAAGAAAACCTTACAAAAAGAGCTGAGTTCCCATTATAATCAAGATGAGGGCTCAGAGTCATTTAATTTGAATTTTCAAGTGATGTGACCTCATACTGTACCCTGGATGGCAAGTCAGGGTCTATTAGTTAACCCATAACTCCTAATATAATGCGATGTCAGGTGAGAAACAGTGCCTGCCCATCCAAATTGTTCTCCACACCTAATTTCCCAAGTGTCTCAGGGGTAGGGCACGATAAGTGAGCCAAATGAATTTCAAAGTGTAGCGCTTCTGAGGGAGTAACGCTACAAATTAATAAATTGGGACTGAATTTGGGATGATGATTAAAGTACCTGGGTAGTTTATCTTCTGTTGTAGAGCTTCTTAGCTTGACTTTCAGGAAATTCATGCACCAATCATATGGAATTTGTTTAGAATTGTGCATGTACATTTTTATAAGAAGAGAGTCAGTAGCTTTCTTTAGATTCTCAGGGGGGTCCTTGACCCCTCGAAGGTTAAACATTCCTGAGATTTCTTTTCCCCTGAGACTTACAGGGAGGTACTCTCCACCTGAAAGATGCTCTCCCACGGGTGTGTTGAGATTTTGATAACCCTCACAAAAAGTGTGACAGGAAGTAGAGCACCAGGATTCCCCCACATTGCCATAACTATGGCTGCTCCCTCAGTGGGAGTCACTTTCCTACTTAGACAGAATATTTTAATGCAAGTGAAGGTTAGTGAAAGAGCAAACTTCTCTAACTTATTTTAAACAGTGAATTGGTCCCAAACAAATTATTTCCAACATACCTCGCATCTGGTTTAAACATACCTGAAGATCAATGCCCAGTAGAATGACAAAATCTACTCTGGAAGGACAATAAAAAATAAGAGTATGAACACGGTGAATGTAATTAATTTCACTGAATTGTACACTTAAAGTGGTTAAAATGGCAATTATTTTTTATTATATGCTTATATATATCACAACAGTTAAAAAAAATACAGGGGACGAGGTGAAGATGGCAAAATAATCAGCTGCTTCCTGTGGTCCCTCTCAGAACAAAGACCAAAAAACACAAGTGAATCAATTATATATGACAATCTAGGAGCCCAGAATACCAAAGACAAAGTCGAGGAATCAGACAAGAGCAGCAGGGGGAGTGAGAGACAGTTCAGAAGCAGCAAGGATTTGCCAGACCTGACCTAGCCAGCATCCTTCAGGCTGAATCGGCTGGCGCGTGCTGGCTGAGGCAAGCAGTAGCACTCAGGATGCATTTTCCATGTTGGGAGAAACTGAGTGGCAGAAAGTCTGCACAAGCCTCCGGACCCAGGGGGAGGTGGCGCTGGATCTGTGAAAGTTAAGTGCAAGTGTCTAACTTACTGCATGGGATCAAAATAACACTTCCCCCTCTGGCAAGTGCCTCTCTCCCCCTCCCCCGCCCCCTCCCCACTCTGCTCCAGTCCTGGTCTGGCTTCAGTGATTGCTGTGCACCCTGGGCTAGAAGTGGGACCCATTGTGCATGCCTGAGCCAATCTCCTGGCTTTGGAGAGGAAACAAATAAACACACAAAAAGAATCTGCCACCCTCCTAAGCCAGTACCTCATGGCAGGCACTACCCCTTTGCCTAGGCACAGACATAAGGGGTCCATGGACTTTGAATGCCTTTCACCCCTGCCTAGACCTACGCAGGCCCATTTCAACAGTGTAAGCCCTCATTAGCATAACACAACAGGGTATATACATGAAGCTTATTTTTAACTGCAGTAGCTGAAGGGGAGTGGCAGATTTGCAAGATTTGACACCATGCTGTCCATTAAGCAGGGTCCTTACCTACCCACATCAGGGGTCTGTGGACTGGTGGTTCCACCCACTCCATCTAGCCAACCATGACAGGGGTCCAAGAATAAGTGGTGCTTCCCAGTCATCACAGCCAACAGCATTGGGTGACCAAAGTCTGGCAGCAAAAGCCACCCACCTATGTGCTCTAGGGAACAGGGACATGCCTTCTACCCAGCTATTCAGTGGTAGCTGTCAGCCTCCTCCCTTGCTCAGCACATAAGGCCCTACTGCAGCCAGATGCCTGTGCCTAATACCTATGTAGCCCTGCCTCTCTAGGACTGTAGGTGAGAGCATACACATCTCAGGGACTGACAACCTGGACACAGCTGAATCCGCACAAGAAAAGTTAACAGACTCCTGGGCCTACATACCTAGTAGCAGTTCTAATCACCTGGTGACAGGACATGAGAGCTTCAAAGATGCCAATAATCAAAGTAGCTCACATGACCAGCCTATTCAAGCATATGAAAACAAAGCAAAACAAGAAGCTAGAACACAGTAAGCAAACATAAAATAAATAAATATAATAACTTATTGATGGCTCGGAGACAACAGTTAGTATCAAATCACATAAAGAGTTAGACTACGATGGCTTCAGCAAGTGACCAAAACACAGAGCCAGGAAACCTTACAGAGGAAGATAAGGTCTTAGAATTACCAGAAGTAGAATTCAAAAGATTAATACACAGAGCGCTTCAAGAGATTAGGAAGGAGATCAGGCAAAACACACCAAGCCAAGGAACACACAGACAAAGCAATAGAGTAATTTAGGGAGGATTTACAAAAAAAGAAAAAAAAAATTTTTTTTTTTTTTATACAAGAGCAAAATGACAAATTTAACAGACTGCAAGAATCCATAGACAGACAGCAAATAGAAATCCAAAAGATTAACAACAAACTTTCAGAATTAGACAACTCAATAGAAAGTCATAGGAGCAGAAATGAGGCGATGGAAGTCGGTAGTGAGATTTAAGATAAAGCACTTGACACCAATTTATTTGAGGAAAAATAAGATAAAAGAATTTTAAAAAATGAAAAAAAAAAAAAAACCCTAAGAAATTACGTGAGACTCTATCAAGAGAAATAATCTATGAGTGATTGGAGTACCAGAAATGGGGGGGATAACAGAAAATGCAGAAAGAACTGTTGAAGATTTGTTGACAGAAAACTTCCCTTCTATCCAAGAAGCTCATCGAACTCCACACAGGGTAAATCCCAAAAGAAAGTCACCAAGACATATTATCATCAAACTTGCCAAAACCAAAGACAAAGAGAGAATTTTAAGAGTGGCTAGGGATAAACAAAAAGTCACCTACAAAGGACAGTCATTAAGTCTAAGCTCTGACTATTCAGTAGAAACCATGCAGGCAAGAAGGCAGTGGGATGACATATATAATGCCTTGAAGGAAAAAAATTGTGAGCAAAGTATTACATATCCAGCAAAACTGTCTCTCAAATATGAAGGCAAAATTAGGGCATGTCCAGATAAACAGAAGCTAAGGGAATTTGTAAAAAGCAAACCAAAATTGCAAGAAATACTAAAGGGAGTCCTCCAGTTACAGAACGAATAATATCCAATAGCAACACAAGACTAGAACACAAGACAGAACAACCAGATATCAACCCACATAGGGAAGTCACAAAAATAACTCAAAGCTAAAACATTAAAATAGGGAAACAGAGACTGCAATATGTAAAAGTTGGCAACATTAAAAAAAAAAGAGGGACTAAATAGTATAGTCATAGAACTTTCATATGGAGAGGAAGTTAAGGTGATATCAAGAAATAAAAGATTGGTTTAAACTTAGAAAAATAGAGGTAAATTTAAAGGTAACTGCAAAGGAAACTAGCAAACTTACACATCAAAATAAAAAAGAAGAAATACATAAAGACTCAGCAAATACAAAATCAACAAAAATGAAAAAGATGAAAAGAAAATACATAAAGAAAAATGAATAAGCACAAGAAATTAAGTGGGACAAAGAAACTGTCAACAACACACACACAAAAATACATCACAATGACAGCACTAAACTCATACCTATCAATAATTACACTGAGTGTAAATGGACTAAATTCTCCAGTAAAAAGACAGAGTGGCAAAATGGATTTAAAAAAAAAGAAAAGAACACTATCCATCTACTTGTTGCCTACAAGAGACACACCTTAGACTCAAAGACACAAGCAAATTAAAACTCAAAGGATGGAAAAAAATACATCAAGCAAACAGCAATCAAAAAAGAGCAGGGGACATTAATCTCTGATGAAATAGACTTTAAAGCTAAATCCACCACAAAGGATAAGGAAGGACACTATATAATGATTAAAGGGCCAATACACCAGGAGGATGTAACCATAATAAATATTTACGCACCCAACATCAGGGTTCCAAAATACATAAAACAAATTCTAACAGCATTGAAAAGAGAAAGACAGCTCCACAATAGTAGTAGGTGACTTCAACACACCATTTTAGGTGAAGGACAGAACATCTAGAAAGAAGCTTAATAAAGACACCGAAGATCTAAATACTACAATCAACCAACTCGATCTCATAGACATATACAGAACACTCCACCCAGCAGCAGCCAAGTATACTTTCTTTTCCAATGCACATGGAACATTCTCCAGAATAGACCACATGTTAGGCTGCAAAGCAAGCCTTAACAGAATCCAAAACATTGAAATATTACAAAGCATCTTTTCTGACCATAAAGCCATAAAAGTAGAAATCAGTAACAGAAAAAGCAACGACAAGAGCAAAAAACTCAAATACATGGAAACTGAACAACACCTTGCTTGAAAACTACTGGATTATAGAAGAAATCAAGGGCATAATAAATAAATTCATAGAATCAAATGAGAATAAAAATACATCTTATTAGAACATTTGGGACACAGCAAAAGCAGTGCCCAGAGGTCAATTTATAGCAATAAATGCACACATCCAAAAAGAAGGGCCAAAATCAAAACGTTAATGCTACAACTCGAACAAGTAGAAAGAGAGCAGCAAAAGAAGCCCTTGGGCACCAGAAGAAAGTAAATAATAAATATTAGAGCAGAAATAAATGAAATAGAGAATAGAAAGACAACTGAAAGAGTTAACAAGACCAAAAACTTGTTCTCTGAAAAGATCAACAAAATAGATACACGATTGCCCAAACTGACAAAAGAAAAACAGGAGAGGAAGCAAATAACCTGAATAAGAAGTGCAATGGGCGATATCACAACAGACCCAACTGAAATTAAAAGAATCATAACAGAATACTATGAAAAATTGTATGCCAACAAATTTGAAAATCTAGAAGAAATGGACAAATTTCTAGAAGTACACTACCTAACTAAACTAACACAAACCAAGGTAGAAAAACTAAATAAACCTATAATAAAAGGTAATTTAAAAACTCCAAACAACAACAACAAAAACCTTGACCCTGATAGCTTCACTGGAGAATTCTACCAAATTTTCAGAGAAGAGTTAACACCACTACTACTACAAAAAAACTACAGAGCATAGAAAAGGATGGATACTTCCAAACTCATTCTATGAAGCCAGCATAACCCTGATACGAAAGCCAGGTAAAGACACCACAAAAAAAGGAAATTACAGACCAATAGCCCTCATAAACATAGATGCAAAAATCCTCAACAAAACTGTAGCCAATAGAATTCAACAACATATCAGAAAAAAGAAAATTCACCATGACCAAGTGGGATTCATATCAGGTATGCAAGGATGGCTCAATGTTAGAAAAACAATCAGTGTAATCCAGCACATAAATAAAACAAAAGATAAGAACCACACAATCTTTTTAATTGATGCGGAAAAGGCATTTGAGAAAGCCCAACACCCACTCATGATAAAGACTCTCAGCAAAATAAGACCAGAAGGGAAATTCCCCAATATACAAACCCAACAGCCAACATCATCCTAAATGAGGAGAGTCTGAAAGTATTCCACTTGAGAACGGGAACCAGATAAGGATGCCTTTCATCATCACTCTTATTCAACATTGTGCTGGAGGTCTTGGCCAGAGCAATAAGGCAAGAAAAAGAAATAAAGGGCACCCAAATTGGTAAGGAAGAAGTAAAAGTGTCCCTATTTGCAGATGATATGATCTTATACACAGAAAACCCTAAAGAATCCTCAAGAAAACTACTGAGACTAATAGAAGAGTTCAGCAGGACATCAGGATACAAGATAAACATACAAAAATCAGCTGGTTTCCTCTACACCAACAAAGAGAATTTCGAAGAGGAAATCACTAAATCAATACCATTTATAGTAGGTCCCAAGAAGATAAAATACTTAGGAATAAATCTAACCAGAGATGTAAAGGGCCTATACAAAGAAAACTACAAGACACTACTTCAAGAAACCAAAAGAGACCTACGTAAGTGGGAAAACATACCATACTCATGGGTTGGAAGACTCAATATTGTGAAAATGTCAGTTCTACCCAAAACGATCTACAGATACAATGCAATCCCAAACCAAATTTGAAGAACATTTTTTAATGAGATGGAGAAACAAATCACCAACTTCATATGGAAAAGGAAGGGGCCCGGATAAGCAAAGCATTACTGAAGAAGAAGAACAAAGTAGGAGGCCTCATGCTACCTGATTTTAGAACCTATTATACCGCCATTGCAGTCAAAACAGCCTGGTACTGGTACAACAACAGATACATAGACCATGGAACAGAATTGAGAATCCAGATGTAAATTCATCTACCTATGAGCAGCAGATACTTGACAAAAGGCCCAAAATCTGTTAAATGGGGAAAAGATAGTCTTTTTAATAAATTGTACTGGCATAACTGGATATCCATCTGCCAGAAAATGAAATGAGATCCATACTTCACACCATGTACAAAAACTAACTCAAAAATGAATCAAAGATCTAAATATAAAATCTAAAATGATAAAGGTCATGGAAGAAAAAATAGGGACAATGCTGGGAGCCCTAATACGTGGCATAAACAACACAAACCAGAACTAACAATGTGCAAACACCAGAAGGGAAACTAGATAACTGGGAGCTCCTAAAAATCAAACACTTATGCTCATGAAAAGACTTTACCAAAAGAGTAAAAAGACAACCTACAGACTGGAAAACCATTTTTGGCTATGACATATCTGGTAAGAGTCTAATCTCTAAAATCTACAAGGTACTACAAAACATCAATAACAAAAAGACAAATAACCCAACTAAAAAATGTGCAAAGGATTTGAACAGACATTTCACCAAAGAAGACATTCAGGCAGCTAACAGCTACATGAGGAAATGCTCACAATCACTAGCCATTAGAGAAATGCAAATCAAAACTACAATGCTACAAGGCTAGCATTAATCCAAAAAACACAAAAAAATAAATGTTGGAGAAGCTGTTGAGAGAATGGAACACTTATGCATTGCTGGTGGGAATGTAAAATGGTACAACCACTTTGGAAATCGATTTGGGGCTCCCTTAAAAAGTTAGAAGTACCAAAGGATCCAGCAATCCCATGCCTTGGAATATACCTTAGAGAAACAAAAGCCATCACACGAATAGATATATCCACACCCATGTTCATTACAACACTGTTCATGATAGCAAAAAGATGGAAACAATCTAGGTGCCCATCAACAGACTAATGGATAAACAAATTATGGTACATATATGCAATGGAATACTACACAATGATAAAGATCAATGATGAATCCACGAAACATCTCACAACATGGATGAATCTGGAAGGCATTATGCTGAGTGAAATTGTTGTTGTTGTTGTTAGGTGCCATCAAGTCGGTTCTGACTCATAGCGACCCTATGCACAACAGAAGGAAACACTGCCTGGTCCTGAGCCACCCTTACGATCTTTGCTATGCTTGAGCTCATTGTTTCAGACACTGTGTCAATCCACCTTGATGAGGTTCTTCCTCTTTTCCACTGGCCCTGTACTCTGCCAAGCATGATGTCCTTCTCCAGGGACTGATCCCTCCTGACAACATGTCCAAACTATGTGAGATGCAGTCTCGCCATCCTTGCCTCTAAGGAGCATTCTGGCTGTACTTCTTCTGAGACAGATTTGTTCGTTCTTTTGGCAGTCCATGGTATATTCAATATTCTTCACCAACACCACAATTCAAAGGCGTCAATTCTTCTTTGGTCTTCCTTATTAATTGTCCAGCTTTCACACGCATATGATAAAAATTCGATTGAAAATATCATGGCTTGGGTCAGGTGCACCTTAGTCTTCAAGGTGACATCTTTGCTCTTCAACTCTTTAAAGAGGTCCTTTGCAGCAGATTTACCCAATGCAATGCGTCTTTTGATTTCTTGACTGCTGCTTCCATAGCTGTTGATTGTGGATCCAATTAAAATGAAATCCTTGACACCTTCAATCTTTTCTCCGTTTATCATGATGTTGCCCACTGGTCAAGTTGTAAGGATTTTTGTTTTCTTTATATTGAGGCGCAGTCCATACTGAAGGCTGTGGTCTTTGATCTTCATTAGTAAGTGCTTCAAGTCCTCTTCACTTTCAGCAAACAAGGTTGTGTCATCTGCATAACCCAGGTTGTTAATGAGTCTTCCTCTAATCCTGATGCTCTGTTCTTCTTCATATAGTCCAGCTTCTTGGATTATTTGCTCAGCATACAGATTGAATAGGTATGGTGAAAGAACACCACCCTGACGCACACCTTTCATGATTTTAAATCAGTCAGTATCCCCTTGTTCTGTCTGAACAACTGCCTCTTGATCTATGTAAAGGTTCCTCATGAGCACAATTAAGTGTTCTGGAATTCCCATTCTTCTCAATGTTACCCATAGTTTGTTATGATCCACACAGCCGAATGCCTTTGCATAGTCAATAAAATACAGGTAAACATCCTTCTGGTATTCTCTGCTTTCAGCCAGGATCCATCTGACATCAGCAATGATATCCCTGGTCCCATGTCCTCTTCTGAAACTGGTCTGAATTCCTGGCAGTTCCCTGACGATATACTGCTGCAGCCATTTTTGAATGATCTTCAGCAAAATTTTGCTTGTGTGTGATATTAATGATATTGTTCTATAATTTCTGCATTCGGTTGGATCACCTTTCTTGGGAATAGGCATAAATATGGATCTCTGCCAGTCAGTTGGCCAGGATGCTGTCTTCCATATTTCTTGGCATAGAAGAGTGAACACCTCCAGTGCTGCATCTGTTTGTTGGAACATCTCAATTGATATTCCACCAATTCCTGGAGCCTTTTTTTTTTTTTTTTTGCCAATGCTTTCATAGCAGCTTGGACTTCTTCCTTCAGTACCATCAGTTCCTGATCATATGCCACCTCTTGAAATGGTTGAATATCGACTAATTTTTTTTTTGGTATAATGACTCTGTGTATTCCTTCCATCTTCTTTTGATGCTTCTTGCGTCATTGAATATTTTCCCCGTGGACTCCTTCACTACTGCAACTCGAGGCTTGAATTTTTTCTTCAGTTCTTTCAGCTTGAGAAGCGCCAAGCGTGTTCTTCCCTTTTGGTTTTCCATCTCCAGCTCTTTGTACATGTCATTAAAAAAAAAAAAATTTTTTTTTTTGAGAAATTAGTCAGTCACAAAAAGACCAATATTATATGAGAGTACTATTATAAGAACTCAAGAAATGGTTTAAACACAGAAGAAAACATTCTTTGATGGTTATGAGGGTGGGGAGGGAGGGAGGGAGAGGGGAATTCACTAACTAGATAGTAGACAAGAATCATCTTAGGTGAAGGGAAGGACAATATGCAATACAAGGGAAGTCCCCAAAACTAGACTAAACGAAAAGCTAAGAAGTTTCCTGAATATAAACACTTCAAGAGACAGAGTAGCAGGGACTGGGGTCTGGGGACCATGGTTTCAGGGGACATTTATGTCAATTGGCATAACCAAGTTTATTAAGAAAATATTCTGCTTCCCACTTTGGTGAGTGGCACCTGGGGTCTTAAAAGCTTGCACGTGGCTATCTAAGATGCATCAGTTGGTCCCAACCACTTGGAGCAAAGAAGAATGAAAAACACCAAAGATACAAGGATAATAATAGCCCAAGAGATGAAAGGTGCCACATAACCAGAGACTTCTTCAGCCAGATATCAGAAGAACTAGATGGTGCCCAGCTACCAGCAATGACCACCCTGACAGGGAACACAACAGACAGTTCCGGATGGAGCGGGGAAAAAAGTATAGTGCAGAACTCACATTCATGTAAACAGACCAGATTTAATGGTCTGGCTGAGACTGAAGGACCCCTTGAAGTCATGGTCCCTGACGCTCTGTTAACACAGAACTAAAATATTTCCAGAAGCCCACTCTTCAGACAAAGATTAGACTGGGCTATAAAACATAAAATAATACTCGTGAAGAGTGTGCTTCTTAGTTCAAGCAGATAAACGAGGCCAAATGGGAGGCTCCTGTCTGGAGGCAGGATGAGAAGGCAGAAAGGGACAGGAGCTGGTTGAGCGGACACGGGAAACCCAGGGTGGGAAGAGGGAGTGTGCTGTCACATTATAGGGATTGCAACTAGTGTCACATAACAATATGTGTATAAATTTTTGTATGAGAAATTAACTTGAACTGTAAACTTTCACTAAAGCGCATGCGAGCGCGCGCGCACGCGGGCGCACACACACACAAAACCCTTGGGGGGAAAATCACAGTTGATTACCATTTTGCTCAGAACTTCAAACATGTATGATGACCTGCGTAAGAAGTAGGCTGACCAAGCTTTGAATTTAACAGAAACAATAGACCAAATGGGCCCCATGTGACATTAAATTAAGACAAGCAGATTTTGAGTACACACTTAACTTACAAAGGGCCTATTTCCCAAAGTTGTGAAATAAAGAACTTAAGACTTGGAAGAAAACTAAGGGGATCACCATTTGAATGGTGATGAAACTAAACTGAGACTCAGAGAGGCTAAGTGACTATTCTGGCATCTCACAGCCAGCTGTAACTGACCTGGAGCCCTGGTTCCTGACCTGCAGCAAGTGTGTTGTATATGACACCATGTAACTGCGTTGGTGCTCTCTGTGTACCTCTGCAGTTCTCATATCTCACAACTGGAAAGAGAGAGACTGTCCAACATCGCCTTTCCGACTCCTGCCCCTCCCTAACCTTGATGTAACCCGGGCATCAAAAGTGTCTCATCTTTTAGATTCTCTTTCAGTAAATGTGACTAGTTGTTTGTTTGTTTTTCTCCTTAAATTTGAGACAGTTTGCATGGCATAAAGTTACTCTTAAAAAATTGCAAGAAGGAGAATAAATGTAAGGAAATTGAAAGAAAAAAAGAGTATGAATTATGCAAGATCTGTGACTGGATGAACACGTGAGCTCTGGAGCAGACTCTGACTTCATATCTTAGCTCTGCTGTGTCCTAGATGTATGATCTTGGCAAGTTACTTCACATCTCAGCCCAGTTTTCTCATCTATAAAATGGGGGCAATAATAATAGCACCAATTTAACAGGATAGTTTGTGAGGATTAAATGAGTTAATGCTTTATGAAGATCTCAGTGCCCAACATGCAGTAAAGAGCCAAGAGATGGCTATTATTATCTTAGCAATGGGTTTGAGCCACTACGTAGTCAAATTCTTCAGCTAGTTCAGAGTCATTGGATTGCCAGTACAGACCCAAATTGTTAATCCATTTAGAATTTAGCTGAGGAGCACTAGTGGTGTAACAGTTAAGTGCTTGTCTGCTAAAGGAAAGGTTGATAGTCTGAACTCAACCAGCAGCTCCAAGGGAGAAAGACCTGGTGATCTGCTCCTGTAAACATTACAGCCAGAAAATCCTACGGGGCAGTTCTACTCTGCCACAAGGAGTGGTGATGAGTTGGAATGGTCTGAACAGCACCTAACAACAACAGAATTTAATGGCAATTCCTGGTGAGGGAGGGTCCAGTTAGATAATAGGTAGGTTTGACTAATCATTTCAGGAAGTATTTATGGCAGGGAGTAGAAGGACTTTCTTCTCAGAGAAACCTAGCCTTGGATTTGAGGTCCAGCACAAGGCAAAGGTCCGGTCCATGTTGATGAAGAAAAAACAATTATGATCCTAATGACCACTTATTGGATGCCTTCTGTATTCCAGGGGCTCTACAGATATTATCAACTCAATCTTCACAGTAACTCTGTGAGATCAGCCTGATATACCATTCATGGACAGGAAAATTGAGATTCAGAGAGGCTGAGTGATTTTTCTCAAGGTCACACAGCTGAGCAAGGATTCCAACCTCTGTCTGACTGGCTCCAAAGCCCCCACTCTGTCTTCTGAACTCGATTTTCTCCTGATTTCATAATTCCCAGCCTATAAGGTCAGAATAGGAGCCCTGGTGGAGTAGTGGTTAAGAGCTATGCTGCTAACCGAAAGGTTGGCTGTTCAAATCCACCAACTGCTCCTTGAAAAATCTATGGGGCAGTTCTACTCTGTCCTATATGGTCTCTATGAGTAGGAACCAACTCGACAGCACCTAACAACATCAAGATCAGAATAATTTCATACTGCCATCCAACTCTACTTTATTAGCAGCTTGTTTTAAAGGGCCTGGAGTAAGGAAGAGAGCATGGGGTCCATAAATTTCATCTGGTCACCTTTCAAATTCAGTGTGTCCTAAACTAGCCTTCTTTTCCCCACAGATTATATTTGATGCCTCCCCACTCACCCCTCCCCACTCCCCCAACACACGTAATTCTTTCTTGTTCCGTAGCCTCTGTCTCACTTAGTGGCATCACTGCTACCTTGTCACACAGGTTAGAAACCAGGAAACCTCTTGACTCCTTCACCCTCAGCCTCCACTTTTCATCAGTCACCAAGTCCTTCTGTTACAACGCTTAAAATGCCTCTCCATTCTCACTATCTTTGCCCTAGTCGGTGTCTTGTCATTTCTTGGTCCAGTTATTTAATAGTTTTCCGAGTGGTTTCCAGCCTTCAGCCTCTCCCTGTTGAGATCCATTCTCCATGTTGTCTAAAACATTTATAAAAATAAATTTGATCTTGTCAGTCCCTTCGATTGCCTACAGGGTAAGTCTAAACTCCTTATTGTGCCTTACATGGTCATCATAGATACTTTATGGGGTGTCCACCTAATCCAGGAGTCAAAGATCCCTCTTCTCTAGGAACTATTCCCTCTTCCAACTAGGATCAATCTACCAGGTGCCATATTGGAAAATGTGACCCCTCTCCTGTAGCCATAGTTGATTGGACCAGAAATGGTCATCTGATCCTTTGGTTAGTATAAATCAAAGATCCCTCCCCACAAATAGGAGTTGTGATCACAAAATTACTTTCTCCATGTGTCTGAATATGAAGAAGTGCAGTGGTTAAGCACTTGGTGGCTAACTGAAAGGTCAGTGGTTCAAATCCACCAGCTGCAACATGGGAGAAAGATGTGGCAGTCTGCTTCCACAAAACCAACAGCCTTGGAAACTCTATGGGCAGTTCTACTCTGTCCTATAGGGTCACTATGAGTCAGAGATGGTGTGGGTTTGATTTGTTTTTGGTCTGAATATGTATCATGTAAACTCTAGAGCTATGAGCAGGACAAGTTTTCTGTCACATGGACTGGATCATACAGAGAGAAATTGTGTTTGGGGACTCCTCATTTGCCTGGCCAGTACTTTCTTAGAGCTGCACAGCAGTCTGACGTTTTTTCTCTCCAGCACTCCTTCCTTCCCACTGTCCTTTCACAGGTGTCAGACCTGCATTGTGGTCTAAAGCCTCTCCCTGCCTGCTCCTGGTTCCTCTTCTTTATCCTTTACAGGTGATTCCCTTGATAAATCTTTGGCACATCTAATCTTGGTTTGGTGTCTGCTTCTCAGAAAACTTGAACTGATAGAGAAGACTTGGTAACAATTCTCATTTTCCCCTCTGGTCTTAACCTCTAGGTTTTTATTTAGGCCCCATAACAGATTGCAAGGTATAAAATTTTAATAAAGGTGCCATCAATTAGGACACACCCTGTCTCCTCCACTTTTAATGGAGTATGGAGCGAGTTCATCTGATGGAATAGAAAGTACTCTCCCAGCTCAGGCTGAATGATGTGTGAAGGGTCTCAGGTGGAAAAGAGTCACGGAAATCACCAAAACACGATCTTTGGAAAACTCCGCCTTTTCTCGAATTCCCAGTGGACATATGCATTATTGTCCTCCAGAACAGTTCATCCTACAAGGAAAGAAGAACTTGGCAGAGAGGATTGGAAATTAAGACAAACTTGCCAAGTAGAACTAATCAATGATAGGATGCAAAAGGAAGTGGTGGAGGAGAAAGCAGCAATGCACTTAAAAGGAATACATGCCTAGTGAACAGGATCTAGGAACAATTCTCACTTGCTATTTGAAAGCATTTAGTAAGCACCTAACCACAGAAGTGCTTTCTGGAGGGGTTTTCTGGAGCACAGGACTTCACAGCAGGGGCCCTGGGAGAACATCTTACAGCGTAATGGATTTCAAATAGTCCCTCGAAGGTACCTCAGGGATTTTTTAGAAGGGTAAGGGAGTTCGCCGAAGGTGATGGGGCTCCTTATCACCACCCTTCAACCAAAACACTTCCACACCAGAGTTCTTGCTCTCAAAACCAAGCCTATAAACTATTGAACTAGTTTCACCCCCTTCCTTTTTTTTTTAATAAAACATTTATTCTAAAATGGATTTTTAAAAATTTTATTTTTGTTGTTGAGAATATACACAGCAGAACATACACCAGTTCAACAATTTCTACATGTACAATTCAGTGACCTTATTTACATTTTTCCAGTTGTGCGACCATTCTCACCCTCCTTTTCCAAATTGTTCCTCCCCAATTAACGTTAACTCACTGCCCCCTATGTTTCCTAATCTTTCAATTTCTGTTGTCAATTTAGATAGTTCTGTTGTCATATAGATAGTTCTTAAAAGAAAACAATTGCCAAGGCAAACATTCTTTACTAGTTCAGCTAAACTATTGTTTGGTTTTTAAGAAGACTTAGGGGGATATTTTCAGGGATTCATCCAGCCTCCGTGACTCCAAAAATCTGGATTCTATGAGAATTTGCTAATTCTGTCCTGCATTTTCCCCCCTTTGATCAGGATTCTTCTATAGAATCTTTGATCAAAATGTTCAGTAATGGTAGCTGGGCACCATCCAGTTCCTCTGGTCTCATGCAAAAGGGAGAAGTTGTTCATGGAGGCAATTAGCCACACATTCCATTTCCTCTTCCTATTCCTGACTCTCCTTCCTTTGTTACTCCAGGTGAATAGAGTTCAATCGTTATACCTTGGATGGCTGTTTGCAAGCTTTTAAGACCCCAGAAATTAAACAAGGAACTAGGGAGTAGATCAGAAGAACTGAACACAGTATTAGGCCAATGAACTGGGATGTCCTATGAAACCATGACCTTAAACCTCCAACCCAAAGAATCAAATCCCACGAGGTGTTTTGTTTTACATAAGCAGCCTCAGCAGCTGCTCCTTTTTTTTTTTTTTTTTTTTTTGTACCATCCTTTCCTTTTGTCCACAGAGAAATAGAAGCCCATAGATGTGGAGTGACTTGCTCAAGGTCCCACACACAGCATATTAGCAGCAAAGGTGGTTGAGATTAAAGCACAGGGCCCTTGGCCCTAGACCTGTTCAGTCTCCTTCACAAGCCACCCCCTCAAGGAACCTACCATTTCTATATCAGCTTAGTGGCTATGTCAGAGTTGACATAGACAAAAGAACGACATCAAAGAGATGTTCAGATTAGGGTTGGGTAAGATTTGTAAACTTCCTGCTCAGAGAAAGCGGGACCAAGGAGATTTCCATGTTTTCTTCCCAAGTCATCATTTATACATCTACTACTTATCTAATGGACATTTAATTCCATCATTTGGAAAATGTCCTACCAGAGAGGCAACATCGAGTGGTGGGAACATCATGAGTTTTGGAGCCAGGCAAATCTGGGACTTGGCCATGGTTCCCACACCAGGATGTTGGACACGTTTCCATTATCTTTTAGAGCCTGGTTTCTTCATCTTTAAAATGTAGATAGCACTTACCTTACAGGTCGCTTTGAGGACTAAAAATGATGTAAGTGAAGCACCTAACCAGAACCCGGCACACAGTAGGTGGTCAATAATTGGTGGAGAGTGTAGTAGAAGCATATGAATACTTGCCCTTGAGACCCTTAAGGATTTGCAGTTCAGAGGGAAAAACAGTACATATGGCAATGAAGCAACAACAAACTGCTAAATTATCTCTGCTGATGGCAAGTGCTGTAGGAATTCAGAAGCAGGAGAAATGGGTGTGAGCAGTATTAATCCCCAAAGACATTTTAGAGGATGAGGGACATCCCTGGAAATGTAAACTATGGGTGGTGGATTGGGAAAACGGAGGAGAAAGTATATGAGGAGGGGTAGTAACATGAGCAAAGAGGGAGATGTGGGAATAAGAATCAAGAACAATAAATTTTGGGGAGTGGACTCTCTCTGGAAGCATTGGGCTGGTAAAAAAAAAAAAGTAGGTGGGGGTAAATTACTAGAGTGGCAGGAGAAGCTTTAGAAACCAATGTTGTTGTTAGTCAGCCTCCGACTCATGATGATTCCATGCACAACAGGATAGGACTGTTTTGATCAATAGAGTTTTCATTGGCTAATTTTCAAAAGGACATTTCCAGGCCTTTCTTCCTAGTCCATCTTAGTCAGGAAGCTCTGCTTCCAGCATCATAGTAACATACAAGCCTCCACTGACAGATGGGTGGTGGCTGTGCATGAGATGCACTGGCCAGGAGTAGCACCTGAGTCACCTGCACGGAAGACAAGAACCAATGTTACTGGATAGGCTTTTACTGCCCCAACAGGAAGAAAAACAATGCGATAACACAGCTTCTGTGTGGCTTAAGGCAGTTAATTCTTGTAATGGTTACTTATTTTTGATGTGAACTCTGAACAGGTTTCAGAGCTGTTGTCTTGGGTGTCGTTGAGCCGATTCCGGCTCATAGCAACCCCATGTGTTACAGAGTAGAACTGCCCCACAGGTATTTCTTGGTTGTAATCTTTACAGAAGCAGATTGCCAAGTCTTTCTCCCATAGAGCTGCTGGGTGGGTGGGTCTGAACCCACCAATCTTTTGGTTATCAGCCGAACTCTTAACTGTTGAGCCACCAGGCCTCCTCAGCGCTGAGGAAGGAGCAAACCATAGGTTTTCTCATATTCATATCTTTGGGCCTTTACTCCAGTTTTTTAATGTGAGGAAACTGAGAACCAAATTAATTGACTTCTCCAAGGTCACACAGCTGGGCGTTGGCAGAGTTGGAATTTGAGCCGAAATTCTTGACTCTCCCAACTTTTTTGCACCTTCCATTTTCACATTTCTTTGGTTTCTCCGTGGTGTCAAACAGAGGACTGAGCCGAAAGATAATAAATACTTTGGAAAATGCAATAAACCTTGAGTACAGTTCAAATAAATTTCAAGAGCTATAACCATGATCTTCAACACTAAGTGCACGTTGAAATCATTTAGGGGATTTTAAGAAAGAAAGACCCATCCCCAGGCTCCAACCTACCACATGAATCAGAATCTCAGGTGGTACAGCCTGTGCATTGGTATTTTTTTTAAAGCTCCCCAGGTGATTCTAGTGTGCAGCCAGGATTGTGAATCATCAAACTAGAGTGTTTAGTACACCTGGTCCCACCCTACTTTGGCATTTCTCAGAAGAGCTCTTGAATGACACACCATCTGTGCAATCCACAGGCCCTTCTGCGCTAGCCTCATCAGCAGGCAGGTCTCTCCTTCCCTCTCTCTTTCTCTGACATATTGTCTCTTGATTTGGTCTTCATACTTGTGGTGGTGACTAATTAATCCTGCTGGAACAATCAAAGAAGACCTAATCGTGGGTGAGCCATCTGGAGTTGTTCCTCGGTTGACTTGGGCTTTGGGGAGGATGAGGGAAAGAAAGTGGGAAATGACTAATACTCCAGATGAAACACAAAAATTTCAATTATTTAAGAAGGTTTGTGATACTTTGGGCTCAAACTTTTCCTCCTGCTTCTTGATGACTCCAGATGGTCCATTTTCTATTTCCACCCCCCTGTGTCTACACTCACCCCCATATCATGGACTCTCCAGACTGCTGAAGTAATACCAAATTCTCTTCTTCCAGTTGACAAAGAGAATTTGGTATTACTTCAGTAATGCGTGTTTGTAAAATGCTTTTTCAGGACTAGAGAGCTAACTCATGTAGAAGCTGTGAGGAATATATCCTTCAGACCAGTCAGGTGGCCATGGTTTTCGCCATTCCCCTCCCTGCTGGCACACGTAGGCCTCAGAACAAACCATCACCCCCACTGAGGCCCGATGTTTGTTAACAAGATTAAAGAGATTCAATTCTGGGCTAACCTTCCTCAGGGAGTCAAAGGGGTATGACTCAGTAGGATGTTTGTTAAAACCCAAAAACAAAACCCACTGCCGTCGAGTCGATTCTGACTCATAGCGACCCTTCAGGACAGAGTAGAATTGCCCCATAGAGTTTCCAAGGCTGTACATCTTTACAGAAGCAGCCAGCCATGTCTTTCTCCCACGGTGCTGCTGGTGGGTTTGAACCACGGACCTTATGATTAACAGCCAAGCGCTCTAACCACTATATACCAGGCCTCCTAGGATTTTTGTTAGCAGGATTAAAAAGATACAACTCGTCACTTAGGCTGGGGTATAAAATAACTGAGAGAGGGAGTTTTCTTAGTCTCCTCAGCTATGGTACAGGCAGGACACAGATAGCATATGTTTAGAGTCTACCTACATGGCCCCACCTGCCAGGGGGCATCCGTTTAAGCCCCTCACCCACGGCACAAAGTAGGCTGTGCAAAAAAGAGTTGTCATCTCTCCCCAGACAGCTTTTTGCTATATATTGTCTGATTCTTGTAAGTAATAAAAGCCACTTTCCATTTGCTAACTTGTGTTCAGACTCTGGTCAAAAGAACTTGATGTTTATGGAAAATCCAGATTAGTTATTGGTGCCTTTCTTCTAGTGGCCTCCTGGCCATCTAGAGATCAGGTACAACCTGTGTGTACCATACAGATTTGGAGTGTTTTACAGTTATGGTGTAGTCAGCAGGATGTGTTGTCTTACAGAAGTATTCTTTTTTTCATTAATATTTTGTTTATTTTTGATGGCAATATACAGAACCAAACATACATCTATTCACAATTTCTACGCAGACAGTTCAGTAACATTGGGTACATATTTCACATTGTGTCACATCTCATTATGTCTACTCATGTCGTTTCATCACCATTAATTTAGGCTCTTTTACCTTAAAGTTCTCGTCTCTACTTTAGCTTAACAGATGTCATTTCAAACCCATATAGATAATTCTCTATAGGAGTGCTATGCTCGAGGCAAACATTCTTTATTAATTGGTCCAAATTGTTGTTTAGTTTAATGATGGCTTCATAGAATATTTTGCTTCAAGATTAAAGATAATTTCTGGGCATTAGATTTAGAGGTCTGCAGTCAAGTCTGGTTTCCATACAAGTTTAAAGTTCTGTCCCATGTTTTTCCTCCTTTTGATCAAGATTCCATCTGTTGGGTCCTTGATCAAAATGTTCAGTACTGATAGCTGGGCACTATCCATTTCTTCTGGTCTCGTGGTAATGGAGGTACAAATAGGCCCTGAATTACAACAGGGTTCTGTTCCAACGACTCCGTCATGAATTGGCTCTGATATAAGTCAAATACCTCATTTTTTTTTTTTTTTAGTTTTCATCATTATTTCCTTTTTTTAATCAATATCTTTATAAATCTTATCTTATTTGTCTTTGGGGGTTGGAAACATTATATATAAACTTGCAGATATGATGACATTAGCAAATTATTTGCTGCAACAACACTGTATATAATATATATTAGTAACCAGGGGTGGATTATCCAACAGGCAAGGTAAGCACGGTGCTTACTTTGCTTACCAGATCATCTGTAGAGTACAATTTCACAATTTCTGTGAAGTGATAGAACGCATGTGAAATTGTTCACTACAGATTTATAAGTAAGCACAAGTGAGCCCATGATTACCTTGCTTAACAGGTCATACACCCCTGTCAGGGACTATAAATCTGAAAAGAGGCTTCAGTTCTATAGCAAGGTGCTGTGGGGTGGGGAGAGAGATACCAGCCATACCTAGAAGCAGAGCCTTTGATGTAGTGAAAAAACATGAAATTGTTCACTACAGATGATCTGGTAAGCAAGGTAAGCACTGTGCTTACCTTGCCTATGGGATAATCTGCCCCTCCCCTCCCCCAGTCCATTTCTTTCCCTGGTTCCTGATCTACTTCTTCCTCTGCTGTTTTAAGTAAATAGAGACCAATTGTTTTATCCTGGGTGATCACTCACAAGCGTTTAAGACCCCAGGCACTACTCAGGGAACTAGGAGATAGAAAAGAAACTCTAAAAACATTAGACCAATTCACTGAATAGACCTACAAAGCCATGACCCTAAACCTTTGAACAAAGAAAATGAATCCGAAAGTATTCTTTTACACTCCTTTTATAGATGGGGGAGTAAGAGGATCCCGTTGATTCCATTTTTGTGGTTTATTGAACACCTGTATTATATAAGACAGAGATGGTGTTAAGAGCCATTCCCAGACCCCCTTTCCTGGGCCAGGGTGCCCATCCTATAGCTGCAGTGAATGGTGGCTGCCACTCTCTCTGGAGGAATGACCATTGGCCAATGGAATCCTCCTTACCCAGGAAGTGGCACCCCTTGGGGTGGCCCATAGCCCATGACTGCCTGGTATGGGGTACAAAATGTCAACCTTCTAGCCTCATAATAGGGAATGGTTATTTATGCTTCTCAGAAACCAAGCTAGAATTTTCCTGAGCCACAACTTGTTTGGTCATTTCCTCTTCCTTCTTCCTGTTTCCCCCACTCCTCTACAAGTTTTCCCTCAAGGGCACTGCCTCAAAAAGTCACAGGCATCCGAAATCTTTTCTCAGAACCCCTCCTAGGGAGCTGACCTGGGCTGAAAGTTTGCTAGGTGTCGTGAGAGCAGCAAAGAGATTTAAGATGGAATTCTTATTCATAAAATGCTGCTTAGTCTATTACAAAGGGAAAACATTTACAGACAAAAAGTCAAAGGGAAAAGAAGTAAGTAAAATGAAGTAAAGTAAAAAAAAGTAAAATGAGGATAAGCTGAGACACAGGGTAGTACATGATTTTCAAATACATTTTAGAGGTAGAGTGTTTTGAGGATGGCATTCTGAGAGGAGGAAATGGCACGAACAAAATTACGAATGCAAGAAAATACAAGGTGAAGGATGTAGAGCAGCAGTGTAGTGGTTTGTAAACGGAAGCTGCATCAGAATCGCCTGGTAGGCTTACTAAAACACCCAGAGCTTCTCATCCTGTAGGTCTGGGATGAGGCCTGAGAATTTGCATTTCCAAGAAGCTCCCAGTTGCTGGTGTGGCTGATGTGGAGGCCATATTTTGAGAACCAATGCTGTAGTGGGATCAGACTTTTAGAGAACAAGCATTGGCGCTTCCCATGCTTCTTTGTGCCAATGACCCTTCCTCCTACCACAAGATTTCAGGGACAAGAGGTCAAATTCTTGGTTCCTGACCTTTTAAGGAAACTTTCATACATCTCTATCAGAGAAGCAATAAACCGTAAAAGCTGTAGCTTGTAAAAGCAAGGACCAGGACTTGAGAGAGGAAGGGGCTTGTGGATTTTAAAAACTTGACTCAAAATATCAAAAGCATCTAATACCAAGATCATAGGGTTTATACATAAGCCAAGGGTCAGCAACTAGTGTCCACCACTTATTTTTGTAAATAAAGTTTTATCGAAACATGGCCAAGGCCATTCATTTACATATTGCATAGGCCGCTTTCCTACAACAGCAGAATAGTTGTGACAGAGACCATATGTCCTGTAAAACCAAAGATATTTACTATCTGGCCCTTTATAGAAAAAGTTTGCCAGCCCATGTCACAAACCACAGAGTAAGGGAAATGGAGAGTGGTGAAAGAAGAGCAGTTTTCCCACCTCTGAGAAAGGAGATATATGTCCTACCAGCTGGTGGGAAAGAAGAAAATCTTTAAGATTATGACTAACTTATCTTCTAGCAGAGAAATGAGGATATGAGCAAAATTATGTTCAGTTGTAGGAAAATAAACTTTTTAATTTTTGTATTTCTGAATGATCTGTAAAAGTCGTTGGTGCAAAAGGTTAATATGTTTGGCTGATAACCAAATGTTGGAGATTTGAGTCCACCTAGAGGTACCTTGAAAGAAAGACCTGGAGATCTACTTCCGAAAAATCAGTCATTGAAAGACCTATGGAGCACAGCTCTACCCCCACACAGATGAGGTCACCATGAGTTGGAGTCAACTCCATGGTCACTGGTTTTAATTTAGCAGGAGCAGAAGGGAAAAAAATGAAACAAAATGAGAAGGAAGGTATGTGTGAGTCCAGTTAAGGAGGGTCTTCACACTTGAAGGGCAGGGATGGATGTCCATCTCCATTGCAGAGCAGGGTCTCTGGCACATGTCAGGTGCTTAATAAAGGCTTGTTGTTATTATCTAAGTTATGGGGTTCTTATTGAGAACCTCCTCTTTGTCAACTATTATGAGCTATATCCATACACCTCTGTCTATATTTAAATTTGAATACAATAAGCCAGTATCATGTCTACTTCACAGATGCAAACCTGACAGTCAGAACCCTTAAGTAACTAGCATATGGCCAGTCAGTGGATTATCAGGGAATAGAAGGTATATCTTGGTGAATGTATGTGGGTAAATAAATGCCAGCCTAAGCATTTAAGACTTTCTCTAAGGTAATGGTAAGCCGTTTGAAAAGAGAAATATGCATGATGAAAAGAGAGTGAAGCCTGAGTAGAATGGATTGAAATTCTTTTTGTTTATACAGTAAGTCCCCGGGTTATGAACATTGGACTTTCAGATGACTCATACTTGCCCTTTCATGTTATGTAAATTTGCCCTCACTTTGAACCAACCTCTATTCACAACAAAATCTTCATCACAACCACCTACACTTGCTGCATGTGCAGCTTTTAAATAATTGAAAAGGTTTCAAGCCTTCTCTTGCACTAAAGTAAGGCTAAATAACCATATGCACCTGTTCTGACTTACCTACAAATTTGACTTAAAGACATACTTAGGAACAGATCCCATTGGTAACCCAGGACTGTCTTTATAGCTGTCTCTTCCAAACAGCCTTGTCTCTTAAAAATTAAGAACTACATCTTATTCCTCCTGTAACTTGGATCACTTCATTGCCCATATAGTCATTGGATCACATTCAAAAGAAATATCCGAAACCCGTTGCCATGGAATCAACTCCAACTCATGGTGACCCCATGTGTGTCAGAGGAGAAATGCGCACAGCAGGATTTTCAATGGCTGATTTTTCGGAAGTAGATTGTTAGGCCTTTCTTCTGAGGTGCCACTGGAAGGACCCCGGTGGTCATGGCCCCCAGACTTTCTGTTGCCCCAGGACAGGAACCATTCCTGAAGCCAGCTCTTCAGACACGGATTGAACTGGACAATGGGTTGGAGAGGGATGCTGGTGAGGAGTGAGGTTCTTGGATCAGGTGGGCACTTGAGGCTATGTTGGTATCTCCTGCCTGGAGGGGAGATGAGAGGGTAGAGGGGGTCAGAAGCTGGTGAAATGGACACGAAAACAGAGAGTGGAGGGAGGGAGCAGGCTGTATCATTAAAAAAAAAAAAGTAATTGGGAGTATGTCATTGTTGTTGTTGTTAGGTGCCATCGAGTCGGTTCCGACTCATAGCGACCCTATGCACAACAGAAGGAAATACTGCCCAGTCCTGCACCATCCTTACAATCATCGTTATGCTTGAGCTCATTGTTGTACCCACTGTGTCAATCCACCTCGTTGAGGGTCTTCCTCTTTCCCACTGACCCTGTACTCTGCCAAGCATGACGTCCTTTTCCAGGGACTGATCTCTCCTGACAACATGTCCAAAGTATGTGAGATGCAGTTTCGCCATCCTTGCCTCTAAGGAGCATTCTGGCTGTACTTTTTGCAAGACAGGTTTGTTCGTTCTTTTGACAGTCCATGGTATATTCAATATTCTTCGCCAACACCACAATTCAAAGGCGTCAATTCTTCTTCGGTCTTCCTTATTCATTGCCCAGCTTTCACATGCATATCATGTGATTGAAAATACCATGGCTTGGGTCAGGCGCACCTTAGTCTTCAAGGTGACATCTTTGCTCTTCAACACTTTGAAGAGGTTGTTTGCAGCAGATTTACCCAATGCAATGCGTCTTTTGATTTCTTGACTGCTGCTTCCATAGCCGTTGATTGTGGATCCAAGTAAAATGAAATCCTTGACACCTGCAATCTTTTCTCCATTTATCATGATGTTGCTCATTGGTCAAGCTGTAAGGATTTTTGTTTTCTTTATGTTGAGGTGTAATCCATACCGAAGGCTGTGGTCTTTTATCTTCATTAGTAAGTGCTACAAGTCCTTTTCACTTTCAGCAAGCAAGGTTGTGGCATCTGCATAACACAGGTTGTTAATGAGTCTTCCTCCAATCCTGATGCCCCGTTCTTCATATAGTCCAGCTTCTCGTATTATTTGTTCAGCATACAGATTAAATAGGTATGGTGAAAGAATACAACGCTGACGCACACCTTTCCTGACTTTAAACCAATCAGTATCCCCTTGTTCTGTCCAAACAACTGCCTCTTGATCTATGTAAAGGTTCCTCATGAGCTCAATTAAGTGCCCCCATGTGTCTGTCAGTTTGTCATACTGTGGAGGCTTGCGTGTTGCTGTGTTGCTGGAAGCTATGCCACCGGTATTCAGATACCAGCAGGGTCACCCATAGAGGACAGGTTTCAGCTGAGCTTCCAGACTAAGACAGGCTAGGAAGAAGGACCCAGCAGTCTACTTCTGAAAAGCATTAGCCAGTGAAAACCTTATGAATAGCGAATGGGAATTCCAGAACACTTAATTGTGCTGGGAGTATGTAGCAAGGTGTATATAAGTTTTTGTGTGAGAAACTGACTTAATTTGTAAACTTTCAGTTAAAGCACAATAAAAATTATATATATAAAAAAAACTGACCTCCCCAAAAGTCTCATTTATTACAGCAGAGGATCTGTCTCTCCCCATAGGTTTTCTCCCCAAACTCTTAAAAATCTTGTTGTAAAACTCAACGCTTGTTAGTTCTTCTCTGTTCTTCTTCCCACTTTTCTGCTTCTAACTGGTTCTTCACTTTCTGAAGTAAATCAATCTAGCTTTTGTAGGCTCCTCCCACCATCCCCACCCCCGTTGTTGTTGTATGCCTTCCAATTGATTCCAATTCACAAGACAGAGTAGAACTGCCCACAGGGTTTCTAAGGCTGTTATCTTTACAGAAGTGTTGAAAAGCAAAGATGTCACTTTGAGGACTAAGTTGTAGCAGACACAAGCCATGATATTTTCAACCTCCTCATATGCATGCAAAAGCTGTACAATGAAAAAGGAAGACTAAAGAAAAATCGATGCCTTTGAATTATGGTGTTGGCAAAGAATATTGAATATACCATGGACTACCAGAAGACCGAACAAACCTGTCTTGAAGGAAGTACAGCCAGAATGCTCCTCAGAAGCAAGGATGGTGAGATTTTGTGTCACATACTTTGGACATGTTATCAGGAGGATTGGGTCCCTGGTGAAGGCCATCATGCTTGGTAGAGGGTCAGCAAAAAAGAGGAAGACCCTCAATGAGGTGGATTGACACACTGGCTTCAATAATGGACTCAAGCATAATGATTGTGAGGATGGTGCAGGACCAGGTAGCGTTTCATTCTGTTATATATAGGGTCACTAAGAGTCCAAACTGACTCAATGGCACCTAACAACAATCTTTACGAAAACTGCCTGCCACATCTTTCTCCCACAGAGCAGCTGGTGGGTTCGAACCATCAACATTTTGGTTAGCAGCCAAGAGTTTAACCACTGCACCACTGGGGTTCCTTTTTTCCCCTGGCTGCCCAATGCACTTCTTTGGCCATTATCTGGCTCAATGTAACAAAAGTCCTAAGGGCTGAGAAGGGAAACTTGGAAATCTCATTAGACAGTGTGTGTGCAGGTGGAGACACTGAACATATGGAACATTAAATTTTGTCTGTGTGTGTCTATCCTATTCCTTTGGATCCCAAAAGCTGGTAAGGTACATAACATACAGTAGCTGCTCAGTAAATGCAGTTGGATCATAAACGAATGGAGGGAACAAGACTGAAAGTAAGACAACCAGTTGGATGCCATTATGACCATCCATGTACGAGCCAAGAAGTTTAGATGGTGTATAGAGAAGCAAGAATCAAAGGAAGTGACTAGAATGGGGAGGGGAGCATCAGGAAGAAAAGACTGGAATGGGATGTGAACACAGATTTGGCTCAGGAGGGTGAGGACAAGGGAGGAGTCAAAAGTTCCCAACCACACAGCCGAGACACTAGGCCAAACAGCCTCGGGGGAGATGAGATTATAATAATGTGCAGACAGAGGCATATAAACCATGAATGCCAAGGGTACATGATGAAAATGGCACCTCCTAGAGTAGTGCTATATGCAGAAAGCATCAAAAGAAGATGGAAAGAATACACAGAGTTACTGTACCAGAAAGAATTGGTTGACGTTCAACCATTTCAGGAGGTAGCAGATAATCAAGAACCAAAGGTATTGAAGGAAGAAGTTCAAGCTGCGCTGAAGGCACTGGTGAAAACAAGGCTCCAGGGGTTGGTAGAATACCAGCTGAGATGTTTCAACAAACTGATGGAATGCTAGAAGAGCTCACTCGCCTATGCCAAGAAATTTGGAAGATAGCTACTGGACAACCAACTGGAAGAAATCCATATTTGTGCCCATTCCAAAGAAAGGTGACCCAACAGAATGCAGAAATTATCAAAAAAATCAAACAATATCATTAATATCAAACATAAGTCAAATTTTGCTGAAGAACATTAAAAAATGGTTGCAGCAGCACATCAACAAAGAACTGCCAGAAATTCAAGCTGGATTCAGAAGAGGACATGGAATGAAGGATGTCATTGCTGATGTCAGGTGGATCTTGGTTGAAAGCAGAGAATAACAGAAAAGTTTACCTGTGTATTATTGCCTATGCAAAGACATTCAATTTTGTGGATCATAACAAATTATGGATAACGTTGTGAAGAATGGGAATTCCAGACGGTTAAATGAGCTTATGTGGAACCTGTACATAAACAAGGGAATACTGAATAGTTTCAAATCAGTAAAGGTGTGCATCAGAGCTGTATCCTTTCACTATGCTTATTCAATCTGTATGCTAAGGAAATAATCCAAGAAGCAGGACTATATAAAGAAAAAAGTTGCATCAGGATTGGCGCAAATCTCCTTAACAAGTAACAAGATAATACAACCTTTTTTGCAGAAAGAGATGAGAATTGAAACACTGAAGAAGATAAGACTATAGCCTTCAGTATGGATTGCACTTCAACATAAAGAAAAAATTCTCACAACTGGACCAATAATCAACATCATGATGAACAGATAAAATATTGAAGTTGTCAAGGATTTCATTTTTGGGGGGTCTACAATCAATGCCCGTGGAAGTAGCAGTCAAGAAATCAAAAGACACATTTCACTGGGCGAATCTGCTGCAAAAGACCTCTTTAAAGTGTTCAAAAGCAAAGATGTCACTTTGAGGACTACGATGCACCTGACCCAAGCCATGGTGTTTTCAATCACCTCATATCTGGACAATGGATAAGGAAGACTGAAGAACTGATGCATTTGAATTATGGTGTTGGGGAAGCATATTGAATATACCGTGGACTGCCAGAAGAACTAACAAACCTGTCTTGGAAGAAACACAGCCAGAGTGCTCCTTAGAAGTGAACACTGCTCTTCACGTTCTTTTGGACATGTTATCAGGAAGGATCAGTCCCTGGAGAAGGATATCATGCATGGGAAAGTAGAGGGTCAGTGAAAAAGAGGAAGACCCTCAACAAGATGGTTTGACACAATGGCTGAAACAAGGGGCTCAAACATAACATTGTGAGGCTGGAGCAGACCCAGGCAATGTTTTGTTCTGTTGTACATAGTGTCACTATGAGTCAGAATCAACTGGACGGTACCTAATAACAAGAGAATGGTAAGGTGCCGGAAGTGCACAGCCACTTACAGGGCAGGAAGTAAGGAGTAATTCTGGGGTAGTAAGTACAGTCCACCACCAAGCAAAACTGCCCAAAGGGGAGTCCTTCCCAGCTAGCCCTCTGGGAAAAGCATTTAAAAGGCAGAGGCCACTGCCTGCCAGGGTCTGTGAGCGTCTCTGAACAGAAATGTGCTAAGGGACTTTCCAAAGAGATCAGATGCCAGGCCTCCTCCTAAGGTGGACTTTCTCAAACGACAACTGCTTGGTGACATGTGCATATCTGGCTTTGGACAAAATAGACTACTGTCACTCATGAAGCCTTGATGGTGGGGCTACAGCTCCAAACACAGACCCAGGGATAGTGTGGTGTGTAGGCCAGGTCCAGCCCTGCCCACAGAAAGCCTCCAAAATATGAATGGAAAACTCCCCAAAAGCCTATTGCCCTTAAGTTCGTTCTGACTCACAGTGACCTACAGGAAAGCGTAGAACTGCCCCATAGGGTTTCCAAGGCTGTAAATTTTTTTTTAATTGTGCTTTAGTGAAAGTTTACAGCGCAAATTAGTTTCTCGTTCAAAAAATTATACATAAATTGTCTTGTGACATTGGTTGTAGTCCCTGCATTGTGTCAGCACTCTCCCCCTTTCCCTTTCCACCCTGGGTTCCCCACATCCATTTGTCCAGTTTTCCTGCCCCTTCCTGCCTTTTCATCTTTGTTTTTGGGTAGGTGTTGCCCATTTGGTCTCATATACTTGACTGAACTAAGAAGCACAGTCCTCCATGTGTTGTTTGTTTTATAGGCCTGTCTAATCTTTGGCTGAAAAGTGGGCTTCAGGAATGGTTTCAGTTATGAGTTATTGCTGAGTTCCTCCAGTCTCTATCAGACCAGTCAGTCTTGTATTTCTTTGTGAATTTGAATTTTGTTCTATATTTTACTTCTGCTCTGCACAGGCCCTCTATTGTGATCCATGTCAGAGCCATCAGTAGTGATAGCTGACACCATCTAGTTCTTTTGGGTTCAGGATGGTGGACACTGTGGTTCATGTGGTCTATTAGTGTTTTGGACTAATATTTTCCTTGTGTCTTTGGTTTTCTTCATTCTCCTTTGCTCTGGGCGGGATGGGACCAATATGTGTATCTCAGATGGCTGCTCACAAGCTTTTAAGACCCCAGATGCTACTCACCAAAGTAGGATATAGAACAATTTCCTTATGAACTATGTTATACCAATTATACCTAGATCCCCCCCGAGACCATGGTCCCCAGCCCTCAGCCCCAGTTACTAGGTCCCTTGAGGTATTTGGATGTGTCTAGGAAGCTTCTGTAACTTTGTCTTGATCAAGTTGTGCTGACTTCCCCTATATTGTTTTGCCTTTCCCTTCACCAAAGTTAACTGCTGTCTACTATCTAGTTAGTGACTTCCCCTCCCCACTCCTCTCACCCTTGTGACCATCAAAGATTGATTTTTTTCTGTGTGTAAACCTTCTCTTGAGTTTTTATAGTAGTGGTCTCATACAATATTTATCCTTTTATGATTGACTTACATCATTCAGCATAACGTCCTCCAGACTCATCCATGTAGTGAGATGTTTTGCAAATTCATCATTGTTCTTTATTGTTGAGCAGTATTCCATTGTGTGTATGTACCATAGTTTGTTTATCCATTCATCTGTTGATGGGCATTTACGCTGTTTCCATCTTTTTGCTATTACGAACAACGCTGCAATGAACATGGGTGTGCATATGCCTATTCGTGTAATGGTTCTTATTTCTCTAAGATATAATCCCAAGAGTGGGATTGCTGAATAGTATGGTATTTCTATTTCTAGTTTTTTAAGGGGGCACTGTAGTGTTTTCCATAGTGGTTGTACGATTTTACGTTCCCACCAGCAGTGCATAAGAGTTCCAATCTCCCCAAAACCTCTCCAAAGTTTGTTATTTTCTGCTTTTTGATTAGTACCTGTAATATCCAGGTGAGATGGTATCTCTTTGTAGGTTTGATTTGCGTTTCTCTAATGGCTAATGATCATGAGCACTTTCTCATGTGTCTGTTAGCCACCTGAGTGTCTTCTTTGGTGAAGTGTCCATATCCTTTGCCCATTTTTTAATTGGATTATTTGTCCTTTGTTGTTGAGGTGTTGAAGTATCTCATCTATTTTAGAGATTAGACCCTTGTCGGATATATCGTAGCCAAAATTTTTTCCCCGTTCTGTGGGTTCTCTTTTTATTCTTCTGGTGAAGTCTTTTTATGGGCGTAAGTGTTTAACTTTAGGTGCTACCAGTTAACTAGTTTATCTTCTGGTGTTTGTACATTGTTATGCTTTGTATTATATTTATTCCGTGTATTAGGGCCCCCAATTAGTGTTATCCCTATTTCTTCTTGCATGATCTTTATCTTTTTAGGTTTTATATTTAGGTCTCTGATCCATTGGAGTTAGTTTTTGTGTATGGTGTGAGCTATGAGTCCTGTTTCTTTTTTCTACAGAAGGACATCTGGTTATGCCAGCACCTTTTGTTAAATAAGCTGTCTTTTCCCCCTTTTAATGGACTTTGTCCCTTTGTCAAACATCAGCTGCTTGTAGGTGGATGGATTTACATCTGGGTTCTCAGCTCTGTTCCATTGGTCTATGTGTCTGTTGTTGTATCAGTACCAGGCTGTTCTGACTACTGTGGCTGTACAGTAGGTTCTAAGAACCAAAGCTATAAATCTTTACGGAAGCAGACTGCCACATCCTTCTCCAGCAGAGTTACTGGTGGATTCAAACTACTAACATTTTGGCTAGCAGCCGAGCGATTAACCACTGTGCAACCAGGGCTCCTCTATACAACATAGGTGCCAATAATAGGAAATTGCCCAAGTATTGACACTGCAAGAATTTCAATGCCTGGAACACTGAAATTTACATGAAGCTTGGCGATATGGCTTGCCAAATAGCAGAATCAGGTGCTATCTGTCCCCAGCCAGGATCCCTATAAAAAGGGAAAGCAGCAGGGTGGGGTCCCCCTCCTGGAGCACAAGCCATGAATAGTTCAGCCAGGCCTGGCCCTAGCAGGCCTCACCATGGAGTGGCAAGAGATGCAGGGGGATGGGTGGGGAATACGACTGGAAGCTTCATCCTGCTGAACCTGTTGTCCAACATGGACCCCACCTGTCCTACACTAAGGGTGGGATGAATTCCACAATTAACATGGCATGGATTAAGAAACAGTCGTTATTGGAGAAAGGGGAAACTTGTGGAGGCCAAGAGGTAGCCAGGACCAGGGCTCTGCTGGGCCCATGATTTGGTCTATGTTCTATGGAGCGATCCTTTCCCACTGAGGCTCTGTTTATATAGGCCAAGCTTAAGAAAGCAGCTTTGCCCATGGGTGAATATCCAGCCAACTTGGGCCAGACTGTCTGGATTTGGTGGGGGGGGGAGGTTGGAGGGTGGAAGACGTGTCGGGGGAGAGGGCGGGGAGGGGAGGACAGGCAGCCAGTGCACAGATAATATGCCTAGGAGCCACAGGAGACTACCCCTTCCCTTTCCTCTAGCCCTGGAGAGCCTAGAAACAGTGGAGGTGACTCTGTAACCCCATTCTTCTGTATTAAAACAAAATCATGACCAAGTCTTGAACACTTTGGCCTGGGCTCCAAGCCCTAAGGAGGAGAGAGAAGCTGACTAACAGTGAGTAAAACTAAGCTCAGGGCTTTTGGAAGCATTCCGAAAACAAGGTCTGCTCTTAGCTGAATCAAAGATCTCATTTTGGGATCAAACAGACTTTCCTCTCCCTAAAAGTGAGTTAAACTAGGAATGTCTTATTTTGACTTAGGTGATAGAATGGCAAGCCTGGGTAAGATCAGATGACTAAAAGGTGGTTCACAGGAGGGTTTTTATTTAATCTTTATTCTTCCTACAGACCAAAGGGTTTCTGCAGTCAGTAGACATCGTTATACCACTGAGAACTTTCCAGAAGCAACAAATAATGCCAGCCGATGAGCAAGACCCAGCTGTGATTGCTGTGGCTGGCACCCACAAGTCCTGGGGTGAGTTAAGGTAAACTATTGTAAAAAAAAAAAAAAAAAAGTTTTTTTTTTTTTTTATTGTATCTACTTTGGAATAAAAAGACTAAACAGTCAGACTCAAGCCTTTTTCTGAAAGGAACAGTTTATTTAAAAATAAAGTTGTGCCAGGGAAGAAAAGAAAAGGCAAGCAGCTCGCATTTCCAGCGACAACTTCTAGATAAAAACTGGTATCCCAAGTATAGGCGGTGAGACACAGAATGGGCTCCATGGGAAGATGGCAGGGTCTCCTCCAGTGGAAGCCTTTAGGATTAGGCTAACTTCTCGTCAGTCTGAGGTGATTTAGGTATGTTGTTAGTTGCTGTTGAGTTGATTCAGACTTACGGCAGTCCTACTCGGCACACATGGTGTCATGTAACCAGGCGTCAGTAATCGCCTGAATCTACAAGGGAAAAGAATCAGGATCACCACAAAGCTGGTTCCTATGAGGTGGGCAGACATACCTCTACCATCTCTGACCAGCCGTCCTCCCCACAGCACTCTCTACTTCTCTGCTGGGTTCAATAATTCTTTGTAATGGCCACTCAGAACTCACAGACCATACTCACAGTTACGTGGTTCATTAGGGAAGCAACAGGCTACAGCTCAGAATCAAGATCAACTTGGAAGTAACAGAATGCAACTCAGGAGACAGAAGGCAGGATACAGTCCTCTGTCAATCAGGACAGCGTCCAACCAGGGCAACTCTCAGCTCCTTCTCAGATGTGCCAGCCAATAATCCTTCTTGGCCACGCCTGCAAGCAGGCTCTTCACTCAGCTGTGCCAATAGGCAGACCCTTCTCTTGACCTTGCACATGCCCTTCTCTGACTTTGGCCTCCCCACTGTTGGCCTCTCCACTGCTAAATGGCCCAATCCATGGCCAATGTAGCAGCCCGTTTGGCTGCTACCCTCCTAGCAGCAGTCCTCTGCTGTCCCTGGCTGCTCTGCCACCAAGCCCCTCTTATGGGCCCCTCTAGGCCTCTGCCCTTGCTTGAGCAAATGTTACAGCTCTTTTGACTCACTGACAAGTGCCGGAGGCACCCCAGTCCACAGCAAGCCTCCTGCCCGAAGGTGCTCTGCTCACTCTCCATGGGCCAGCAAGCCCACTACAGCAGTCTCTCTCCATAGTTCCTGAGGCTAGTACTGCTGCTACCATTTCTCTGCCTCTAGGCTTTGCTGGGCTCTGCTGTGCTTGCCACCTCTCCCATCATCCCCAGTATTACAGCACTTGAGCCATGTCATATCTCTTTTAGGAGGTCCCCTCCTTCTCTCTCTCTTCCCTTGCCTCTCTAAAAACTTCTGTGGGGTTGGCTGCTTATATAAGCAAGTCCCTTATCAATTTCAAGGCATGACCCTCCCAGCAGGACCACAAATCAACCAATCACCACAAGCACTCAATCCTATTGTGTGGCTTCGTGCATCCTATTTGCATGGTATATTGACCAATTCCTGCAAGGTGTGTAGAATAGACCAATCAAAGGGCAGACTGCAGCTCAACTGACCATTTGGGGCAGAATTATACACCCAAAGCCAGAAAGGCCATATATAAAGAGAAACTCATTGCACTGCAGGTTGCCAAGATTTAAGTATTAAAAAAAAAAAAACGCCCATTGCCATTGAGTTGATTCCAACTCATAGCGACCCTATAGGACAGATAGCGTTTCCAAGGAGCAGCAGGTGTATTCCAACTGCCACCTTCTGGTTAGCAGCCCAACCCTTAACCACTATGGCACCCGGGCTCCTGATTTAAGGGTAGCTCTGTGGCACCTAACAACAACAACAACTGCCTAAAAGCAAGCAATTGGAAATAAAATTAACAAGAAGAAAACCTTATGGGTCAAAAAACTGTGCCTTCGGCTGAAAAAAACTTGTTTGATGTAATCCAAACAATTTATTAAATGCCAGCATCCTCCTATTTAATCCTAGTAATAACCCCATGAAATAGATACTATTATTACATTCCCCATTTTACAAGTGGAAAACTATGTCAGGCAGTTTTCCACCATCTCACTGCCCTTCACGCTGTGCCTGGCATGTAGTGCTCAGTAAATATTTGTTGAATGAATAAATGAAGCAGTGCCTGCTAACAGAAACTCAACTTTAATCAGTTAGTATGTGGTCATTTCTTTTATCTCAGGGAAGCTAACTCTTGGGAACGAATCATAATTAATCCAAACCAGCTAAGACAATCCCATTTCCCTGTGTAGCAATTTCTTAGGAGTAGGTGTGGGGCCCAGTTCTGACCAATGAGATTGAAATTGATGTTTAGCTGGAACACATCAGAATGTTAAAATATTGGATACTTCTGTACTGTGGTAAATACTGCTTCCCTAGTCGTTCCTCCCTCCTCCCTCCCTTTGTCTAGGACTTCCTGCATCTCCCCATAATCCAGCATCTACAAGGTTATCGAGCTTAGAAGGGGGCCCCTAAGACTTTGCTCTAGGACTACAACCAGCATCTGATCTATTCCGGTTGTCCAATGCCCATGCCATACTGGTTTTTGCATATCTTGAATTTTACCCCTGAGTAATAGGAAGTCTTCTAAGAAAAAATTTCCCCCTGAATAAAAAGACAGAGGCTCATGACCTTTGCCTATACACGTCATCTTGTTTTATTGCTGTTGTATGGCACTTTTATAGCACTGTGGCAGCCATCTTGCAACCATGAGGTTACAAACCAATGAGAAGATAAACACAGCCTGAGTCCTTAAAGGTATCATTGAGCCACATTGTGCCAGACCTGGAGCAGTCCTCCCTTATTATGGTTTGGATTTTTTCCCTGCAAATATGTGTTGAAACCCTAACCCCAACCTGTAAACATGACCTCATTTGGAAATAGGGATTTTTCTTTTGTGATGTTAATAAGGCCATACCAATGTAGGGTGGATAACCAGTGAGTTATAAAAAGACCAGAGTAATAAACACACACAAATGCGCATGCCCACACACGCACACACACACACACACACACAGAGAAAGACAGACACCATGTTAAATTCGTGGAATCCTATTCACCTGGATAAGCCCTCCTGGCATACTTCATATCTGCTTCCCTCTAATCAGTTGCTCCCTAGGCCACTGCATACCTCTCATCCTGGGACTTCTCCCATCTCTCTCCTGTGTGAATGCACTGTCTCCTGGATCTCATATCTGCCATATTCTTGATTTACTTCATATTTCTGAGGAATGTTTTCAAGTGTCTTTCTCAGAAACATTTTTAAGATCTAAATTTTGAAGGCATTGCATGTCAGAAAGGTCTTCATTTTGCCCTCTCTAGAATTATAGTTTGGCTGGGTAGAGAATTCCAGGTGGAAAATCGTTTTCCCTCACACATGTAAGGTGTTGCTCCTTTGCCTTTGAGTACCCAGTATTGCAGATGAGAGATATAGTGCAAATCTGATTCTTGTTCCTTTCAGGTTCAATGTTTCTTTTTTTTTTTTTTTTTTAATTATCTTTGCTCCTTACTTGTTCTAAAACTTTGCCATGGAGTACTTGGAAATGGGTCTTTTTAAATTGTGCCGGCCATATAGGGCTCTTTCACTCTGAAGATTTATGCCCTTCAGCTTGAGGAAATTTCTACCCTTGTTTTCACTATTTCTGGAACTCTTATTAGTCTTCTTCAAGTTCACAGGGCAGGCCACGGAAGTGGAGAAGAGCAAAGAGCCCTACAGGGTTGGAGTGAAACCCATGTCAGTTCCTGCAGACGTTGGCAGTGTATGGGTCTGCAGAAACCGGGGCCTTTGGGCATGGGGCTACACCTGGTCCAGAAGTCAGAGCAACTGAAGGAGAGTCCAGGTGAAGGTGGTGCATTGCAGGTCTAGCTGTTGCCTGCCTGACACGATGAGATCAGTCAACATGGAAGCTACAACGTGTGCGAGCTACGAATTGGTTGCTACTTCATTCACTTCTGCCCTCCAAATCTCTCACAGGAACCTCTATTGTGGCCCACTCTAAGTGAAACATACAGGGAAGGTACTTCTGGGAACTGTAGTTCATCCTAGCCAAGTGGACAAATTACAGAGCCACCACAGCTTCCTTTGAAACTTTATTTATTTAACAAAAGCTCATATAGCAGTATGTGCTAGCTGCTGTCCTAAGCACTTAACTCATTTACTTTTTTTTACAATATCCCTGTGAGGTAACTGTTATTGTTGTTGTTACTATTAGTTGTCATATAGTCAGCTCCAACTCACGGCAAGCCCATGTACAAAACGACCCCAGAACAAAACGTTGCCCAGTCCTGTACCATCTTCATGATAGTTGGTATACTCAAGTCCATTGTTGCAACCACTGTTATACTGAGTGTCTTCCAATCTAGGGGGCTGATCTTTCAGCACTATATTGGGCAATATTCTGTTGTAATCCATACAGTATTCATTGGCTAATTTTTAGAATTAGATCACTAGGCCTTTCTTCCTAGTCGGTTTTCGTCTGGAAGCTCTGCTAAAGCCTACCCACCACGGGTGACCCTGCTGGTATTTGAAATACCTTTGGCATAGCTTCCAGCATCTCAGCAACCCGCAAGCCACCATAGAATGGCAAACCGACAGACAGGTGGTAGAGCTATTATTATTAACACTGTTTTTTTTACAGATAAAAAACTAAGGACAGAGAGGCTAAGGAACTTGCCTAAGGTCACACAGCTAGTAAGTGGCAGAGCCAGAGAATTTGTATATTCTGCCACTGCTGTGCAAAGGCAGTATTGCCCCTAGCCCACCCAGACCCATTGCTGTTGAGTTGATTCCAACTCATGGAGACCCTATAGGACAGAGAAGAACTGCCCCATAGGGTTTGCAAGGAGCTGGTGGATTCGAACTGTTGACTTTCTGGTTAGCAGCTGTCATGGATTGAATTATGTCCCCCCAAAAATGTGTATCAGTTTGGCTGGGCCATGATTCCCAGTATTGTGTGATTTTCCTATATGTTGTAAATCCAGCCTCTATGATCCTAATGAGGGAGGATGGGCCACAGTTGTGTTAGTGAGGCAAGGCTCAGTCTACAAGATTGGATTGTGTCTTGAGTCAACCTCTTGAGATATAAAAGAAAGGGCCTCATACCACGAAGTAAGCAGTGCCAGGAGCAGAGCGTGTCCTTTGGACCCGGGGTCCCTGTGCAGAGAAGCTCCTAGTCCAGGGAAACGTTGAAGAGAAGGCCAACATAGAGAGAAAGCCTTGCTCTGGAGCTGACACCCTGAACTTGGACTTGTAGCCTGCTTAACTGTGAAGAAATAAATTTCTTTTTGTTAAAACCATCCACTTGTGGTATTTCGGTTATAGCAGCATCAGATGACTAACACAGCCGCTGATGTCTTAACCACTGTGTCTCGAGGGCTCCACAGTATTGCCCCTAGCAAGTGGATATTTAACAGTGAAAAGTGGTGACCCTGATTTTGGGGATGGCTTGTTTATTTGATTGGTTGTATTTTTATTTTGCACTGTCCCATGGGAAGTGGTTCAAGGAATATTTTGTTCTAAGGAATCTGACTCATAGAAATGCTAAGGAATCCGTGTTCCTATAAATAGAGGGTCAAGATTAAAAATAGAGGCTTGAAGAATGTGCTTTTTGAACTCCCTGGGGTCCCCTGCTATCGCCTCACAAGTGCAGCCACTGCCCACAGAGCCCGTGAAGAGGGCCGTCAGGTGTGGGTGCTGCCTCGGGCCTCCTGAGAGCCCCAGGCAGGGTGTAGGCTCAGAAGGTGCTTCTGCACCCTGTACCTCTGTACCTCAGAAACATTAGCTAAGAAAGTCTCTCTGTGCCCAGTAGGGTTCCCCTGGCTTATAGGAGAAAGCGCAGGGTGCCTCCAGGTTTAGCCACAACCTGAGGGTCTTCAACAATGAATGTTTCTCCTGCCTTAGCCACCAGGAGTCACAAAATGTCAGGCCACCTCCCTGCCCTTTAGACCCTGGAGTAAATCGGCCATTAAAAGGGGTGAGGAAGCTCACTGAGTTTCCTAGCATTTATTAACCCTCTGACTCTCCTGCTCAGAAGCTCCTTGCTCATTGGCACTCTGGCTATCCCCAAGAACCTAAAAGGGTATGGGGCCACCCCAGCTGCCTCAGCACCTTTCAGGAGCCGGTGGTCAGCACTATCCCAGGACACACAACCTTTCTGTTTTCCTAGGCCTCACTCAGGGGCAGCCCGGTATTAAACGGAGAAGACATCGGCCTCTAGATCAGCAGCTTCCCTGCACTGATTCCAAGACTCAATCCTGGGGGAAGAGGAGAAAGAGAGTGTTGGAACTGCACAACCCAACCCAGGAATTCCTCCCAGACATTGGGCACTCACGAGTCTGGGCTCACCAGCCAGCCTCCATGGCATGTGGAGAAGGTGGGGTACAAGATGACTGTGGGTGCCTTATGTCAGGGTCCTCAAACTCCAGGGTGTATCAGAATCACCCGGAGAGCTTCTGATGCGCCATGTTTCTGGGCCCCACCCTCAGAGCTTCTGATTCAGTGGATCTGGGGTGAAGCCTGAGAATTTTTTACAAGTTTCAGGTTGATACCCCCAGGACTGCTAAGGGGGCTGCACTTCGAGAACCACTGCTTTAATACAACACTGCCCTCTCCTCTGAGGCCCAGAAGAGCAATAGACATTGTTCTAAGATAGGCTGCTAAAGCTTTGCTGCCAACCAGGCCCAGGAGCTGCACAGATCCTGTTACCAGTTGGAAACCCCAGGTTTTGGTCAGCGTGACTCTTACCGGATAATAAATGAGAGACAGAGTTGGGAAATTGTAAAAGTGCCTTTATTTCATTGTGCAAAGAAGGAAACAATCAGGGCTGTTGCTGCCAAGACTGCTTGGAGAGGAGGAGGGAAAAAAGTTACTTTTAAGGGATTTGCAAGTTGGGAGTTCATACAAGTTATGTCAGCAACATTCTTAACCGTACCACGCAGGCACCAGGATTTTCACCAGGCAGGCCAAGCAAATGAACTGCAATTCTGATGCAGATTGTGAGGCCAGCCAAGCAAAGGAACTGGAAATTGTAAGGCTGGCGAAGCAAGCTGCAGTGGAGTTTTCTGCAGCCTGGGGACCTCTGTATTAAGCTGGCCTTTCCTGCCCCCTCCTAACCCTGAGTTGGTCAGCATCAGCAGAAGGCTGCGTGGAAGCCAGAAGACGGATGCCTCCAGAGGCCACAGCCCTCTGATGACTTATCCTGATTCCCTAAATAAAGCTTTCGCTATGGTGCAGACTTGCTGACAAACCTCACCTGTGCTTGGGCGATGAGCCGAATCTTTATTACTGGGATCCCATGGATCCCTGGCTGTACAGACTGATGCAAAAGCTCCTCTGCTCTCCTGGTCAAACTGTGCCGTAGCTGCCCCCTCCTTGGCATACTGAGAGGAAGGCCCAAAATGGGGAAGGGCCCAGCAGGGGATGTAAGAATTGCTTCCTGTGCCAGCTGATGGCATGATCTGGCATGAATAAATACACTCCAAATTTTCTCAGGGTGTTCTAAGTCCTCTCGGCCTTTAAGACTCTATACCTTAACTAATATGCAAAACTGAGCCCAGTGCTCCTGGCTGGCCAAGAGGGGAGCTTAAGACCTGTCAACATTTGGGAGAATGCCTCAAGTCACCAGGGCCCTCGAATCTTTTTCATTCTCCGGACACACACACTTACGCACTCACACAACCCCTTCTTATAGCCCCTTCTCATAGCCTTCATGGACTCCTAATGGTTTCTCCAGCCTTGGCTTCTAGGTAGAGACACAGTTGTCCTATTCTCTTTCCTGCCTGACCACATCTTCCTATCACTATGAACTTCTAGAAGAAGAGCAGCATTTGCATATACAAAGAATTAATAAATGCCTCCCCAGTGTTTCATCCTACGCACATGTCTTAACCTGAGTCCCCAGGTATGAAGTAAAGGGCAGGTTGGTTAGCACATGCTGAAGAATGCACCTACTGAAAAAAAAAAAAAAGCAATTGCTGAGTTGATTTCTACTCATGGCAACCCCATATATGTTAGAATAACCATAGGGCTTTCAATGGCTAATTTTTTCAGAAGTTGATCACCAGGTCTTTTTTCTCAGACACCTCTGGGTAGACTCAAACCACCAACCTTTCAGTTAGCAGCCCAGCACATTAATGGTTTGCACCACCAAGGGACCCATAAAAAAAAAAAAAAAAAAACCCATTGCCCTCAAATCAGTTCTGACTCATAGAGACCCTAGAGGAGACCTGCCCCATACGGTTTCCAAGGAGCACCTGGTGGATTCACCCTACTGACATTTTAGTTAGCAGCCATAGCTCTTAACCACTATGCCACCAGGGGCCCATAAAATTCCGTAAAACAGCCCTGGAGTAAATCAGAAATATGGTGCTAGTTAACTAAGGTTCCTATACGCAACTCTTTGCCTAAGTGGAAAAACCTAAATTGGCCTTGTTCTCAGCCTTGAGTGAAAAAAAACAGAATACTCCTTGTTTTTAGGTGCCATTGAGTTGATTCCGACTAGTGCTGACCCCATGTGAGAGAGTAGAACTGTCCCATAGGGTTTTCTAGACTGTAATCTTTATGGGAGCAGATTGCCAGTTTTTCTTCCACAGAGTCACTGGGTGGGTTTGAACCACCAATCTTTTGGTTAGCAGTTGAACACTTAACCATTGCACCGCCTCCTTGAATACTCCTTACAGGAACTATTTCTGTTGAATATTTTTGCTTGGTGCTCAGTCAACAGACAATGTTCTGCTGCTATTCATAAGGTTTTCACTGGCTGATGCTTTTCAGAAGTAGCCTGCTGGGTTCTTCTTCCTAGTCTGTCTTAGTCTGGAAGCTCAGCTGAAACCTGTCCTCCATGGGTGACCCTGCTGGTATCTGAATACCAGTGGCATAGCTTCCAGCATCATAGCAACAAGCATGCCCCTACAGTATGAAAAACTGACAGACATGTGAATAGCAGCAGGGTATTGTCTGATATAGTGCTCGAAGATGAGCCCCTCAGGTTGGAAGGCACTCAAAAGATGACTGGGGAGGAGCTGCCTCCTCAAAGTAGAGTCAACCTTAATGATGTGAATGGAGTAAAAGTTTCAGGACCTTCATTTGCTGATGTGGAGTGACTCAAAATGAGAAGAAACAGCTGCAAATGTCTATTAATAATCGGAACCTGGAATGTACAAAGCATGAATCTAGGAAAATTGGAAATCGTCAGAAATGAAATGGAATGCATAAACATCGATACCCTAGGCACTGGTGAGCTGAAATGGACTGGTATTGGCCATTTTGAATCAGACAATCATATAGTCTACTATGCTGGTAATGACAACTTGAAGAGGAATGGTGTTGTATTCATTGTCAAAAAAAGTGTTTCAAGATCTATCCTGAAGTACAATGCTGTCAGTAATAGGATAATATCCATACGCCTACAAGGAAGCCCAGTTAATATGACTATTATTCAAATTTACGCACCAACCACTAGGGCCAAAGATGAAGAAATAGAAGATTTTTATCAGCTGCTGCAGACTGAAATTGATCAAACATGCAGTTAAGATCCATTGATAATTACTGGCGATTGGAATGCGAAAGTTGGAGATAAAAAAGAAGGGTCAGTAGTTGGAAAATATGGCCTTGCTGATAGAAACAATGCCGGAGATCGAATGATAGAATTTTGCAAGACCAACAAATTTTTTGTTGCAAATACCTTCTTTCACCAACATAAACAGTGACTATACACGTGGACCTCACCAGATGGAACACACAGAAATCAAATTGACTACTTCTGTGGAAAGAGATGATGGAAAACTCAATATCATCAGTCAGAACAAGGCCAGGGGCCAACTGTGGAACAGACCATCAATTGCTCATATGCAAGTTCAAGCTGAAACTGTAGAAAATCAGAGCAAGTCCACGAGAGCCAAAATATGGCCTTGAGTACATCCCACCTGAATTTAGAAACCATCTGAAGAATAGATTTGACACATTGAACACTAGTGACCAAAGACCAGACGGCTTGTGGAATGACATCAAGAACATCAACCATGAAGAAAGGAAGAGGTCATTGAAAAGACAGGAAAGTAAGAAAAGACCAAGATGGATGTCAGAGGAGACTCTGAAACTTGCTCTTGAACGTCAAGCAGCTAAAGCAAAAGGAAGAATCGATGAAGTAAAAGAACTGAAGATCTCAAATGGCGTCTCAAGAAGACAAAGTAAAGTATTATAATGACATGTGTAAAGAGGTAGAAATAGAAAACCAAAAATGAAGAACATGCTCAGCATTTCTCAAGCTGAAAGAACTGAAGTAAAAATTCAAGCCTTGAGTTGTAATAGTGAAGGATTCTATGGGAAAATATTAAACGACGCAGGAAGCACGAAAAGAAGATGGAAGGAATACACAGAGTCCTTATACCAAAAGGAATTATTCGATGTTCAACCATTTCTAGAGGTAGCATATGATCAGGAATCAATGGTACTGAAGGAAGAAGTCCAAGCTGCTCTGAAGGCACTGGCGAAAAACAAGGCTCCAGGAATTGATGGAATATCAATTGAGATGTTTCAACAAACAGATGCAGCACTGGAGGTGCTCACTCGTCTATGCCAAGAAATATGGAAGACAGCTTCCTGGCCAACTGACTGGAAGAGATCCATATTTATGCCTATTACCAAGAAAGGTGATCCAACCGAATGCAGAAATTATAGAACAATATCATTAATATCACACGCAAGCAAAATTTTGCTGAAGATCATTCAAAAATGGCTGCAGCAGTGTATCAACAGGGAACTGCCGGAAATTCAGGCTGGTTTCAGAAGAGGACGTGGAACCAGGGACATCATTCCTGATGTCAGACGGATCCTGGATAAAAGCAAAGAATACCAGAAGGATATTTACCTGTGTTTTATTGACTATGCAAAGGCATTTGACTGTGTGGATCATAACAAATAATGGATAACATTGTGAAGAATGAGAATTCCAGAACACTTAATTGTGCTCATGAGGAACCTTTACATAGATCAAGAGGAAGTTGTTCGACAAAACAGGGGATACTGATTGGTTTAAAGTCAGGACAGGTGTGTTTCAGGGTTGTATTCTTTCCCCATACCTATTCACTCTGTATGCTGAACAAATAACACAAGAAGCCAGACTATATGAAGAAGAACGGGGCATCAGGATCGGAAGAAGACTCATTAACAACCTGCGTTATGCAGATGACACAACCTTGCTTGCTGAAAGTGAAGAGGACTTGAAGCACTTGCTAATGAAGATCAAAGACCACAGCCTTCCGTATGGATTGCACCTCAATATAAAGAAAACAAAAAATCCTCACAACTGGACCAGTGGGCAACATCATGATAAACGGAGAAAAGATTGAAGGTGTCAAGGATTTCATTTTAATTGGATCCACAATCAACAGCTATGGAAGCAGCAGTCAAGAAATCAAAAGATGCATTGCATTGGGTAAATCTGCTGCAAAGGACCTCTTTAAAGTGTTGAAGAGCAAAGATGTCACCTTGAAGACTAAGGTGCACCTGACCCAAGCCATGGTATTTTCAATCGCATCACATGCATGTGAAAGCTGGACAATGAGTAAGACCGAAGAAGAATTGACACCTTTGAATTGTGGTGTTGGCGAAGAATATTGAACATACCATGGACTGCCAAAAGAACAATCAAATCTGTCTTAGAAGAAGTACAACCAGAATGCTCCTTAGAAGCAAGGATGGCGAGACTGCATCTTACATAGTTTAGACATGTTGTCAGGAGGAATCAGTCCGTCGAGGACATCATGCTTGGCGGAGTACAGGGTCAGTGGAAAAGAGGAAAACCCTCAAAGAGGTGGATTGACACAGTGGCTGCCACGGTGTGCTCAAGCAAAACAACGATTGTAAGGATGGGTCAGGACCAGGCAGTGTTTTGTTCTGTTGTGCATAGGGTTGCTATGAGTCAGAACCGACTTAATGGCACCTAACAACAACAACAACAGCTCAGTCGACAGATAGCCACTATAAGCATGTAGTCAGTGGAATAATTCATGGGGTTGTGCTGGATACCCGAAACTAGTGCATTTATTTAACTAATATTTATGTGTGTGTGTGTTCGTGTGTACAAATGTGTTTTATTTGGCTCACAGGGTGTTTTTTTTTTTAATTTTTATTGTACTTTAAGTGAAAGTTTGCAAATCAAGTCAGCCTCTCATACAGAAATTTACACACACCTTTGCATATACTCCTAATTGCTCTCCCCCTAATGAGACAGCACACTCCTTCCCTCCACTCTCTCTGTTCGTGTCCATTCGGCCAGTGTCTGACCCCCTCCGCCCTCCCATCTCCCCTCCAGACAGGAGATGCCAGCATAGTCTCATGTGCCTACTTGATCCAAGAAGCTCACCCTTCACCAGTATCATTTTCTATCCCATTGTCCAGTCCAAACCCTGTCTGAAGAGTTGGCTTTGGGAGTGTTTCCAGTCTTGGGCTAACAGAAGGTCTGGGGACCATGATCACCAGGGTCCTTCTAGTCTCAGTCAGAAAATTAAGTCTGATCTTTTTACAAGAATTTGGGGTCTGCATCCCACTGCTCTCCTGCTCCCTCAAGAGTTCTCTGTTGTGTTCCCTGTCAGAGCAGTCAACAGTTGTAGCCGGGCACCATCTAGTTCTTCTGGTCTCAGGCTGATGTAGTCTCTGGTTTATGTGGTCCTTTCTGTCTCTTGGACTCATAATTACCTTGTGTCTTGGGTGTTCTTCATTCTCCTTCGGTCCGGGTGGATTGAGACCAATTGATGCAACTTAAATGGCCGCTTCCTAGCATTTAAGACCCCACATGCCACTCTCCAAAGTGGAATGCTGAATGTTATCTTAATGGGTTTTATTATGCCAATTAACTCAGAAGTCCCCTGGAAACAGGGTCCCCAAACCCCCGTCCCTGCCACGCTGGCCTTCGAAGCATTCAGTGTATTCAGGAAACTTCTTTGCTTTTGGTTTAGTCCAGTTGTGCTGACCTCTCCTGTATTGTGTGTTGTCTCTCCCTTCACCTAAAATAGTTCTTATCTACTAACTAATTAATGAAAACCCCTCTCCCTCCCTCCCTCTCTCGCCCCTCTCATAACCATCAAATAATATTTTCTTCTCTGTTTAAACTATTTCTTCAGTTCTTATAATAGTGGTCTTATACAATATTTGTCCTTTTGCAACTGACTAATTTCACTCAGCATATTGCCTTCCAGATTCCTCCATGTTATGAAATGTTTCATGGAATCATCATTGTTCTTCATCGATGTGTAGTATTCCATTGTGTGAATATACCATAATTTATTGTGGGCATTGTGATTGCTTCCATCTTTTTGCTATTGTAAACAGTGCCGCAATAAACATGGGTGTGCATATATCTGTTCATGTAAAGGCTCTTATTTCTCTAGGATATATTCCAAGGAGTGGGATTGCTGGATCGCATGGTAGTTCTATTTCTAGCTTTTTAAGGCAGCACCAGATCAATTTCCAAAGTGGTTGTACCATTTTACATTCCCACCAGCAGTGTATAAGTGTTCCAGTCTCTCCACAACCTCTCCAACATTTACTATTTTGTGTTTTTTGGATTAATGCCAGCCTTGTTGGAGTGAGATGGAATCTCATTGTAGTTTTGATTTGTATTTCTCTAATGGCTAACGATCGTGAGCATTTCCTCATGTATCTGTTAGTGGCCTGAATGTCTTCTTTAGTGAAGAGCTGGTTCATAGCTTTTGCCCATTTTTTAATTGGGTTATTTGTCTTTTTGTAGTTGAGCTTTTGCAGTATCATGTAGATTTTAGACATCAGGTGCTGACTGGATATGTCATAGCTAAAAACTTTTTCCCAGTCTGTAGGTAATCTTTTTACTCTTCTGGTGAAGTCTTTGGATGAGCATAGGTGTTTGATTTTTAGGAGATCCCAGTTACCTAGTTTCTCTTCTGCACTGTTACTAATGTTTTGTATTCTGCTTATGCCATGTGTTAGGGCTCCTAGCGTTGTCCTTATTTTTTCTTCCATGATCTTTATCATTTTAGATTTTATGTTTAAGTCTTTGATTCATTTTGGGTTCATTTTCGTGCATGGTGTGAGGTACGGGTCTTGTTTCATTTTTTTGCAGATGGCTATCCAGTTATGCCAGCACCATTTGTTAAAAAGACTATCTTATGCCCATTTAACTGACTTTGGGCCTTAGTCAAATATCAGCTGCTCATATGTGGATGGATTTATGTCTGGATTCTCAATTCTGTTCCACTGGTCTATGTATCTGTTGTTGCACCAGTACCAGGCTGTTTTGACTACTGTGGCAGTATAATAGGTTGTAAAATCAGGTACAGTGAGGCCTCCGACTTTGTTCTTCTTTTTCAGTAATGCTTTACTTATCCAGGGCCTCTTTCTCTTCCATATGAACTTGGCGATTTGTTTCTTCAACTCATTAAAAAAAGTCCTTGGAATTTGGATTGGAATTGCATTGTATCTATAGATGGCATTTGGTAGAATAGACATTTTTACAATGTTGTCTTCCTATCCATGAGCAAGGTATGTTTTTCTACTTATGTAGGTCTCTTTTGGTTTCTTGCAGTAGTGTCTTATAGTTTTCTTTGTATAAGTCTTTTCCATCTCTGGTAAGATTTATTCCTAAGTATTTTATCTTCTTGGGGGCTACTGTAAATAGTATTGATTTGGTGATTTCCTCTTCGATGTTCTTTTTTTTGGTGTAGAGGGATCCAGCCGACTTTTGTATGATTATCTTGTATCCTGATAATTTGCCAAACTCTTCTATTAGTTTCAGTAGTTTTCTTGAGGATTACTTAGGGTTTTCTGTGTATAAGTTCACGTCATCTGCAAACAGAGATACTTTTACTTCTTCCTTGCCAATCTGGATGCCCTTTATTCTTTATCTAGCCTAATTGCTCTGGCTAGGACCTCCAGCACAAAGTTGAATAAAAGGGGTGATAAAGGGCATCCTTGTCTGTTTCCTGATATCAAAGGGAATGCTTTCAGACTCTCTCCATTTAGAATGATGTTGGCTGTTGGCTTTGTATAAATGCCCTTTACTATGTTGAGGAATTTTCCTTCTATTCCTATTTTGCTGAGAGTTTTTATCATGAATGAGTGTTGAACTTTGTCAAATGCCTTTTCTACATCAATTGATAGAATCATGTGATTCTTGTCCTTTGTTTTATTTATATGATGGATTACATTAACTGTTTTTCTAATGTTGAACCATCCCTGCATACCTGGTATGAATCCCACTTGGTCATGGTGAATTTTTTTTTTTTTTTTTCATATGTTGTTGAATTCTATTGGCTAGAATTTTGTTGAGGATTTTTGTATCTAAGTTCATGAGGGATATAGGTCTGTAATTTTCTTTTCTTGTGGTATCTTTACCTGGTTTTGGTATCAGGGATATGGTGGCTTCATAGAATGAGTTTGGAAGTATTCCGTCCTTTTCTATGCTTTCAAATACCTTTAGTAGTAGTGGTGTTAACTCTTCTCTGAAAGTTTGGTAGAACCCTGCAGTGAAGCCATCCAGGCCAGGGCTTTTTTTGTTTGGAGTTTTTTGATTACCTCTTCAATCTCTTCTTTTGTTATGGGTCTATTTATTTGTTCTACCTCTGTGTTAGTTTAGGTAGGTAGTGTGTTTCTAGGAATTCATCCATTTCTTCCAGGTTTTCAAATTTGTTAGAGTACTATTTTTCATAGCAATCTGATACGATTCTTTTAATTTCAGTTTGGTCTGTTGTAATATTGCCCATCTCATTTCTTATTCAGGTTATATGCTCCCTCTCCTGTTTTTCTTTTGTCATCTTGGCCAATGGTTTATCAATTTTGTTGATTTTTTCAAAAAACCAGCTTTTGGTCTTGTTAATTCTTTCAATTGTTTTTCTGTTTTCTGTTTCATTTAATTCTGCTCTAATCTTTATTATTTGCTTTCTTCTGGTGCCTGAGTGTTTCTTTTGCTGCTTTTTTCTATTAGTTTAAGTTGTAGGAATAATTCTTTGATTTTTGGCCCTTTCTTATTTTTATATGTGTGCATTTATTGATATACATTGACCTCGGAGCACTGCTTCACTGTGTCCCAAAGGTTCTGTTAGGAAGTGTTTTCATTCTCATTGGATTCTATGAATTTCTTTATTCCATCCTTAATGTCTTCTGTAACCCAGTCTTTTTTGAACAAGGTATTGTTCAGTTTTCAAGTATTTGATTTCTTTTCCCTGCTCTTTCTGTTATTGTTTTCTACTTTTATGGCCATATGGTCAGAGAAGATGCCTTGTAATATTTCAATGTTTTGGATTCTGCTAAGGCTTGTTTTATGACCTAATATGTGGTCTATTCTGGAGAATGTCCCATGTGCACTGGAAAAGAAAGTATACTTGGCTGCTGTTGGGTGGAGTGTTCTGTATATGTCTATAAAGTCAGGTTGGTTGATTGTGGCATTTAGATCTTCCCTGTGTTTATTGAGCTTCTTTCTGGATGTCCTGTCCTTCACTGAAAGTGGGGTGTTGAAGTCCCCTACTATAATTCTGGAGCTGTCTATCTCATTTTTCAATCCTATTAGAGTTTGTTTTATGTATCTTGCAGCCCTGTAATTGGGTGCATAAATATTTAATATGGTTATATCCTCCTGGTATATTGTCTGTTTTATCATTATATGGTGTCATTCCTTATCATTTGTGGTGGATTTAACTTTAAAGTCTATTTTGTCAGAAATTAATATTGCTACTCCTGCTTTTTTTTTATTGTTGTTTGCTTGACATATTTTTTCCATCTTTTGAGTTTTTGTTTGTTTTGTGTCTCTAAGGTGTGTCTCTTGTAGGCAGCATATAGACAGATCGTGTTTTTTAATCCTGTCTGCCACTCTCTGTCTCTTTATTGGTGCATTTAGTCCATTTACATTCAGTGTAACTATGGATAGGTATGAGTTTAATGCTGTCATTTTGATGTCTTTTTTTGTACGCTGTTAACAGTTTTTTTCCCACTTAATTTTTTAAAAATAATTTTTATTGTGCTTTAAGTGAAAGTTTACAAATCAAGTCAGTCTCTCACACCAAAACCCATAAACACCTTGCCCACTTAATTTTTTATGCTGAGTAGTTTATGTTTATATATTGTCTTTTCCTCTTATTCATTGTTGTTGTTTTTTTTCTGCTGAGTCTCTATTCTTTTACTGTTTCATTTTGATGAGTAGGATAGTTAGTCTCCTTTGTGATTACCTTAATATTTACCCCTATTTTTCTAAGTTTAAACCTAACTTTTATTTCTTTGTATCGCCTTGTCTTCCTCTCCATATGAAAGATCTATGACTACATTTCTTAATCCCTCTTTATTGTTTTAATGTTGTCTTCTTTTACATAATGACATCACTGTTTCCATGTTTTGAGCATTTTTTTTTATCTTGGTTTATTTTTGTGATTTCCCTGTCCGGGTTGACTTCTGATTGCTCTGCCCAGCGTTCTAGTCTCAGGATGATACCTGATATCATTGATTTTCTAACCAAGGAACTCCCTTTAGTATTTCTTGTAGTTTTAGTTTGGTTTTTACAAGTTCCCTAAAGTTCTGTTTATCTGGAAATGTCCTAATTTCACCTTCATATTTGCGAGACAGTTTTGCTGGATATATGATTCTCGGCTGGCAATTTTTTTCCTTCAATGCCTTATATAAGTCATCCATCACCTTCTTGCCTGCATGATTTCTGCTGAGTAGTCTGAGCTCATTCTTGTTGGCTCTCCTTTGTAGGTGACTTTTCACTTATCCCTAGCTGCTCTTAAAATTCTCTCTTCATCTTTGGTTTTGGCAAGTTTGATTATAATATGCCTTGGTGACTTTCTTTTAAAATCTAACTTATATGGAGTTTGATGAGCATCTTGGATAGATAACTTCTCGTCTGTCACGATATCAGGAAAGTTTTCTGCCAACAAATCTGCAACAATTCTGTCTGTATTTTTTGTTATCCCTCCCTGTCCTGGAACTCCAATTACTCATAGGTTATTTCTCTTAATAGAGTCCCACATGATTGTAAAAGTTTCTTCATTTTAAAAAAAAATTCTTTTATCTGATTTTTCTTTAAATGTGTTGGTGCCAAGTGCTTTATCTTCAAGCTCACCAATTCTGCCTTCCACTTGCTCAATTCTTCTCCTCTGACTTTCTATTGAGTTGTCTAATTCTGTAATTTTATTGTTAATCTTCTGAATTTCTGATTGCTGTCTCTCTATGGATTCCTGCAGCTTATTAAATTTTTCATTATGTTCTTGAATAACCTTTTAAATTTCTTCAACTGTTTTATCTTTGTGTTCCTTGGCTTGTTCTGTGTATTGCCTGATCTCCTTCCTGTTGTCTTGAAGGGTTCTGTATACTAATCTTTTGTATTCTGCATCTGGTAATTCCAGGAAGCCACTTTCATCTAGAAGATCGCTTGATTCTTTGTTTTGAGAGCTTGCTGAAGTGATCATGGTCTGTTTCTTTATGTGATTTGATATCAACTGTTATCGCCAAGCCATCTATAAGTTATTGTATTAGTTTATTTTATGTTTGTTTACCATATCCTAGCTTCTTGGTTTGTTTTGTTTTGATATGCCCAAATAGGCTGCTTGAGTGAGCTACCTTGATTATTTTCACCTTGGAAGCTCTGACTCCCTGTCACCAGATGGTTAGAGCTGTAGGAGTCCATTCACTTTTCTTGTATGGACTAAGCTCAGGTGTCCAGGTAGCTGGTCATCTACTGTGTGGTACAGGCTCTGTCCTACAGCCTTAGAGGAGCAGGGGTGATTGGCGTAGGTACCAGTATCTGATTGCAGCAGGGGTCACGCTCTGAACAAGGCAGGGGGCTGAGAATCATCTCCCAAGTGACCCTGAGGAAATTGAATCCCTCTTACCTAGAGCATACAGGTGGGTGGGTTCTGCAGACGGACCATGGGCACCCAATGTTTTTGGTTGTAAGGACTGGGAGGTACCAGTTAATCCTGGACCCCCATCATGGGTGGCTGGGTGACCTGAGTGGAGCCACCAGTCCTTAGGCCCCTGACATGGGTAGGTGAGGACCCTGTTTAATAGGCAAAGCGGTGTCAAATATCAAAAACCCACCTCTTCACCACACAGCTGAAACTGTTGCAGTCTGCCAGCAAGGGCCTATTCTCCTGAAATAGGCCCACAAAGGTCCATGCAGGGGGAAAGGTATTCAAAGACCATGGACCGTTTATGCCTTGACAGGAGCCACTTCCGTCCGGAGCTCCCCAGGTTAGTGGAGCTGGCAAATTATCTTTTCCCCCAGTTGCAAATTTATTCCTTCTCCAAAGCTGGGAAAATGGCTCCAGGCACTCAACAGGGCCTATCTCAGGCCCAGGGAAATCAACAGCCAATGAAGCTGGCTTAGCTTTTGCTGAAAGTGCCATTCTTCTCTGGGTCAGAGGTTTAAGTAGTCTGTGCGGCCGGCTGCTTCTCCCTGAGGAAACTGCAGCTGAACGCTACTACCACCCCACCACAGCTGCTCCCAGGAATGGTGCCTGAGGGATCCCGGTGATTCAGGTCCAGCTACTCCTCTCCACTTCTGAACCACCTCTCCCTCCCCCTGCTGCTCACTCCATTTTCTAACTTTGTCTTTGATGTTCAGAGCTTCTAGCTTGTCATAAATATAATCATTTCACTTGTTTTTTCAGGTCTTTGTTGTAAGAGGGGTCACCGGAAGCATCTGGCCATTCCGCCATCTTGGCCCCAACTCTGTCCTTTTTAACTAAATTTTAAGTGGCTTTATATACCTACAAAGAGTTCAGAAAATTATATGTATATGTGTATGTAATAAATCATTATCTCAAACACAAAGAGGTACATGAACTTTATTAATATAAAATTAGTTTCTCTTGCCACCACTAATAAACGTTAAACAAATAAATTTGTTTGTTTTCTTGTACTTCAGATGAAGGTTTACAGAACAAACTAGCTTCTCATTAAGCAATTAGTACATATATTGTTTTGTGACGTTGGTTACCAACCCCACGACATGTCAACACTCTACCTTTCTCAACTTTGGGTTCCCTATTATCAGTTTTCCTGTCCTCTCTTGCCTTCTAGTCCTTGCCCCTGGGCTGGTGTACCCCTTTAGTTTCGTTTTGATTTATGGGCCTGTCTAATCTTTGGCTAAAGGGTGAACCTCAGGAGTAACATCATTACTGAGCTACAAGTGTGTCTGGGGGCCATATTCTGGGGTTTCTCCAGTCTCTGTCAGATCAGTAAGTCTGATTTTGTGTGTGTGTGAGTTAGTATTTTGTTCTACATTTTTCTCCAACTGTGTCTGGGGCCCTCTATTTCAATCCCTATCAGAGCGGTCAGTGGTGGTAGCTGGGCACCATCTGGTTGTACTGGACTCAGTCTGGTGGAGGCCATGGCAGTTGTGGTCCATTAGTCCTTTGGACTAATCTTACCCTTGTGTCTTTTGTATTCTTCATTCTCCCTTGCCACCGAAGGGGGTGAAACCAGTAGACTATCTTTGATGGCTGCTAGCAGGCTTTTAAGACCCCAGACACTACTCACCAAAGTAGGATGTAGAACATTTTCTTTATAAACCATATTATGCCAATTGAGCTAGATGTTCTCCAAGACTCTGGTCCCCATAGCCCTCAGGGCAGTAATTCCATCCCTCAGGGAGTTTGGATGTGTCTATGGAACTTCCATGACCTTCCCTTGTACAAGTTGTGCTGGCTTCCCCAGTATTGTGTACTGTTACCCTTCACCAAAGTTACCACTTATCTATTGTCTATTTAGTGTTTTTCCATCCCCACCCCCTCCCCTCCCTTGAAACCATCAAAGATTGTTTCTTTTTTTTTCTTTTTTATTAACTTTTATTGAGCTTCAAGTGAACTTTTACAAATCAAGTCAGTCTGTCACATATAAGTAAGTTTACATACATCTTACTCCGTACTCCCACCTGCTCTCCCCCCCAGAGAGTCAGCCCTTCCAGTCTCTCCTTTCGTGACAATTTTGCCAGCTTCCCACTCTCTCTATCCTCCCATCCCCCCTCCAGACAGGAGATGCCAACACAATCTCAAGTGTCCACCTGATATAATTAGCTCACTCTTCATCAGCTTCTCTCTCCCATCCACTGTCCAGTCCCTTTCATGTCTGATGAGTTGTCTTCGGGGATGGTTCCAGTCCTGGGCCAACAGAAGGTCTGGGGACCATGGCCACCGGGATTCCTCTAGTCTCAGTCAGACCATTAAGTATGGTCTTTTTGTGAGAATTTGGGGTCTGCATCCCACTGATCTCCTGCTCCCTCAGGGGTTCTCTGTTGTGCTCCCTGTCAGGGCAGTCATCAATTGTGGCTGGGCACCATCTAGTTCTTCTGGTCTCAGGATGATGTAGGTCTCTGGTTCATGTGGCCCTTTCTGTCTCTTGGGTTCTTAGTTGTCGTGTGACCTTGGTGTTCTTCATTCTCCTTTGCTCCAGGTGGGTTGAGACCAATTGATGTATCTTAGATGGCCGCCTGTTAGCATTTAAGACCCCAGATGCCACATTTCAAAGTGGGATGCAGAATGTTTTCATAATAGAATTATTTTGCCAATTGACTTAGAAGTCCCCTTAAACCATGGTCCCCAAACCCCCGCCCTTGCTCTGCTGACCTTTGAAGCATTCAGTTTATCCCGGAAACTTCTTTGCTTTTGGTCCAGTCCAATTGAGCTGACCTTCCATGTATTGAGTGTTGTCCTTCCCTTCACCTAAAGCAGTTCTTATCTACTAATTAATCAATAAAAAACCCTCTCCCTCCCTCCCTTCCTCCCCCTTTCGTAACCACAAAAGTATGTGTTCTTCTCAGTTTATACTATTTCTCAAGATCTTATAATAGTAGTCTTATACAATATTTGCCCGTTTGCCTCTGACTAATTTCGCCCAGCATAATGCCTTCCAGGTTCCTCCATGTCATGAAATGTTTCACAGATTCCTCACTGATCTTTATCGATGCGTAGTATTCCATTGTGTGAATATACCACAATTTATTTACCCATTCATCCGTTGATGGACACCTTGGTTGCTTCCAGCTTTTTGCTATTGTAAACAGAGCTGCAATAAACATGGGTGTGCATATATCTGTTTGTGTGATGGCTCTTGTTTCTCTAGGGTATATTCCGAGGAGTGGGATTTCTGGGTTGTATGGTAGTTCTATTTCTAACTGTTTAAGATAATGCCAGATAGATTTCCAAAGTGGTTGTACCATTTTACATTCCCACCAGCAGTGTATGAGAGTTCCAATCTCTCCACAGCCTCTCCAACATTTATTATTTTGTGTTTTTTGGATTAATGCCAGCCTTGTTGGAGTGAGATGGAATCTCATCGTAGTTTTAATTTGCATTTCTCTAATGGCTAATGATCGAGAGCATTTTCTCATGTATCTGTTAGCTGCCTGAATATCTTCTTTAGTGAAGTGTGTGTTCATATCCTTTGCCCACTTCTTGATTGGGTTGTTTGTCTTTTTGTGGTTGAGTTTTGACAGAATCATGTAGATTTTAGAGATCAGGCGCTGGTCGGAGATGTCATAGCTGAAAATTCTTTCCCAATCTGTAGGTGGTCTTTTTACTCCTTTGGTGAAGTCTTTAGATGAGCATAGGTGTTTGATTTTTAGGAGCTCCCAGTTATCTGGTTTCTCTTCGTCATTTTTGGTAATGTTTTGTATTCTGTTTATGCCTTGTATTAGGGCTCCTAAGGTTGTCCCTATTTTTTCTTCCATGATCTTTATCGTTTTAGTCTTTATGTTTAGGTCTTTGATCCACTTGGAGTTAGTTTTTGTGCATGGTGTGAGGTATGGGTCCTGTTTCATTCTTTTGCAAATGGATATCCAGTTATGCCAGCACCATTTGTTAAAAAGACTGTCTTTTCCCCAATTAACTGACACTGGTCCTTTGTCAAATATCAGCTGCTCATACGTAGATGGATTTATATCTGGGTTCTCAATTCTGTTCCATTGGTCTATGTGCCTGTTGTTGTACCAGTACCAGGCTGTTTTGACTTCTGTGGCTGTATAACAGCTTCTGAAATCAGGTAGAGTGAGGCCTCCCACTTTCTTCTTCTTTTTCAGTAATGCTTTGCTTATCTGAGGCTTCTTTCCCTTCCATATGAAATTGGTGATTTGTTTCTCTATCACCTTAAAAAATGACATTGGAATTTGGATTGGAAGTGCGTTATATGTATAGATGGCTTTTGGTAGAATAGACATTTTTACTATGTTAAGTCTTCCTATCCATGAGCAAGGTATGTTTTTCTACTTAAGTATGTCCTTTTTAATTTCCTGTAGTAGAGCTTTGTAGTTTTGATTGTTTCTTTTTCTGTGTAAATCTATTCATGAATTTTTATAGTGGTTTCATACAATATGTGTCCTTTTGTGATTGACTTATTTCACTGAACATAATGTCCTCCAGATTCATACATGTTGTGAGATGTTTTGCAGATTCATCACTGTCCTTTACCTTTGCATAGTACTCCGTTGCATGTAGGTACCACAGTTTGTTTATCCATTCATCTGTTGATGGGCATCTAGGTTATTTCCATCTTTTTGCTACTGTGAACAATGCTGCAATGAACACAGGTATGCATATGTCTATTCATGTGATGGCTCTCATTTCTCTAGGGTATATTCCTAGGAATGGGATTGCTGGATCATATGGTATTTCTATTTCTAGCTTTCTAAGAAAGTGCCATATCATTTTCCAAAATGGTTGTACCATTTTGCATTCCCACCAGCAGTACATAAGAGTTCCAATTTCCCTCAGCCTCTCCAACATTTATTTCCTGTTTTTCTAATTTGTGCCACTAATGCTGGGGTGAGGTGGTATCTTATTTTGGTTTTGATTTGCATTTCACTAATGGCTAGTGATCTGAAGCATTTCCTCATGTGTCTACTAGCTGCTTGAATGTCTTCTTTGGTGAAGCGTCTGTTCATTTCCTTTGCCCCTTTTTTTAATTGGATTATTTGTCTTTTTGTTGTAGAGGTGTTAGGTTTTCTAAACAAATATTTTTTTAAAAAAGTAACTTGAAGGGGTGCTAAATTCTACCTTGCCACAGCGCTCAATCTGACCCTGTGTAAACTCCACGAAAATGCTGTGCACACTTTCTGGGTGAGGATTCATAACTTTCACTGCATTTTCAAAAGATCGAGAAATAACTCCACCAACCAGAAAAGGTTAGGAACCACTGGCTGAGATAATGCTCACAAGCCACTCCTGGCCTTTCCTTCCTCCTCTTCCTTCCTCTGCCCAAGCATCTTCATTCTTCTCAGCTTCCCCACATCTGTCTGACCCACGTCTACCCTGAGAACTCCTTGTTTCACCAATCACCACCATTCTCCAGGATTAAAATGAGTCAGACGGGTTTTATGATCCAAGCAAAATAATAAATATGAAAATTCTTTATAAAATTATGTATAAGTAAGTGGTTAAAAAGGAGTCTTGATAGTGCAAGCGTTAAGCGCTTGGCTGCTAACCGAAAAGTTGGCAGTTTGAACCCACCCAGTGACTCTTTGGGAGAAAGACCTGCTGATCTGCTTCCATAAAGATTACAGCCAAGAACACCCTGTGGGGCAGTTCTACTCTGTTACATGCGGTTGCTACGAGTCAGGACTGAATTGATGGCACTGAACAACAACAATGAGGGGTTAAAGAAAAGGTAGAAGTTAGCCAGTATTATGACTTATTCCTGAGCTCTTGACCAAGGCCATTGATTCCACAGGCCATTGATTTCAGCTGCCTTAAGTGCTGAAGGGTAATGATAATAACATATTAATATGTATTGTTAACATCCTTACTCACTTATTTCCCATACCAATCTTATGAGGTAAGTACTGTTATCTCTAACTTACAAGTGAGGACACGAAGGCCTAGAGAGTCTAGATAACTGGTCCAAGTTACCCAGAGAAGGGTTTTGAACCAGAAGCATTCACATTTCAGACCTTGACTCTTAACCACAATCATGCCCCTACTATGCTCCAGGAGCTGTGCTAAACGTGCTATGAGTGTTAACTTATTTAACCTCTACAACAAGGCTATGAAATAAGTACTATTATTGCTCTCATTTTACAGAAGCCAAAACAGAGACAGAGAAAGTTTAAATTACTTGCCCAAAGTGACACAGGTATTAAATGTTAGAGCTGGGATTGAACCCAGATAATCTTTCTCTAAGGTTCACACACTAAACCCCTTCACAGAAATCAATAGTAGTTAAGGAGCTGCATAAATCAGCCTACAAATAAGAACTTTGGACCGCTTGGAACATTTAAAGGCAATTCCTGCTGCTAGAAGATTTGAAATATTTTTTTTAAGATTCAAAAACTTGTCAGTGTTAATAATTTCCATTGTCGCACATTCATTTCAGCAGACAGTTACAGGTGCCTACCAAAATTCAAACCGAACCCATTGCAGTCAAGTGAACTCCAACTCATAACGACCCTATAGGACAGAGTAGAACTGCCCCATAGTGTTTCCAAGGCTGTAATCTTTATAGAAGGAGCCCTGGTGGCTCAGTGGTTGAAAGCCATGGTGAGAAACAGCTGTTAACCAAAAGGTCGGCAGTTCGAATCCACCAAACACTCCTTGAAAACCCTATGGGACAATTCTACTCTGTCCTATAGGGTTGCTATGAGTTGGAATCCATTTGATGGGGCAACAGATTTGGTTTGGTTTTTTAATCTTTATGGGAGCAGACTGTCACATCTTCCTTCCATGGAGCGACTGGTGCATCCCAGCCTCTGAACTTTTGGTTAGCAGCCAATCCCTTAACCACTACATCACCAGGGCTCCTTCTACTAGTGCACGGTGGTTAAATGTTGGGCTGCTAACCTAAAGGTCGGTGGTTGGAACCCACCAGCCACTCCGAGGGAGAAAAGAGCTGGTGATCTGCTCCCGTAAATATTTCAGCCTAGGAAACCCTATGGGGCAGTTCTACTCTGTCCTGTAGGGTTGCTATGCATCCGAATCAATTCCACAACATACGATAACTGAATGCAAGGTGTTGGATTGGGTGCTGCAGGGCTGCAAAGGTGAAAACCCCGTAGAAAACAGGCAGATGAGGTGCCCTGGTGATGTGCTCCAGAGCTTGGGGAGAATTTCTCAGCTTTTACTGCCCAGCAGAGTCCCCAGAGGGAGCAGATATGCCAAGTTTTGCCTGAAGCTGAGGGGAGAAGTGCAGAGTTGAGCTTTTCCTCAGCCCACTAGCTCCTCTGCTGGTTCCAAACTGTAAGAAAGAAGATGATTTGGTCTCTGCATCCAGCTGGTTACAAGCCCCCAGCAGCTCTTTGTTTTCCTTGTCATTCACGGCCCTCAGCTTGGACAAGTTTCAGTCATGGGTTCTGCTTGGTCACACAGGGATAGACCCTTTCAACACTTCCAGCCTGGGTTGGGGGCATGCAGTCCATGGGGTCCCCACCCGCCCATCTCCCAGCTGATGATTAACTGTAGCTGACGATGGAGCTTACATAAGAGGATTATGAAACTCTGTTACAGGAAGGTAGGTGATCTGGATGTATAAATAGACAAAAACCTCATTACTGTGCTACTTTAAGACTGAGAGACATCTAGTGGCAGAAAATTATAGCTGCAGACCTAGCAGATCCTCTCCAGATAAGTGACTTTTACAAAGTTGTCATTTGTGAAGCTTTTGTGCATATCCAAATTGGAAGGTCTTTAGCTAAATTGGGGCCCTGGGTGGTGCAAACTGTTAATGATGAGTTGGAGGTTTGTGTCCACACAGAGGTGCCTTGGAAGAAAGACCTGGTGATCTACTTCTGAAAAATTAGTCACTGAAAGCCCTATGGAGCACAGTTCTACTCTGACACACGTGGGGTCGCCATGAGTGGAATCAACTCAACAGCAACTGATGTATCTGGTTTTGGTGAAATTACTTGGAAAGCAAGAGGATCTATGGATTTTTTGCTTTAGGAAGTACAATATCGTCTTTAATAAAAAGTACTATAATCCCACCTTAAGCCTGTTTTCTTCCAAAGTTTTAGATGTGCAGAATTGTATATAGTATGATTAAGAGAAATTTAGGAAACCATGACTCTATTAACATTCTCCATACACTCACCGGTCAGGATGCTGAATTTTTTTTGATGTGATTAGGGTTTTCACCAATTTCATAATTATTAGATCAAATTGGTCTCACAGGTAAGCGGACATCCATTGATTAAGCAGGATAATATCCTTAAAAAATATTTCTCCTGGCACTATTTTCTTTTGCCCTTTCCTCTGTCCAGTCATTGAGACTGTGCAGGGCTCATTGTTTTAGAGGAGAAAAGTGACAGGAGAAAAAGGAGTCTCTCCCTGGCTGGTGAATTTCAAAAAGCATGATCCTTAAGTAGCATTAACCCCACTGAGTTTTAGTGACACCTCATGGACATGTTCCCGTCAAGATTCAGAATCCATACTTGGATTCTCAGTGAATCCTGTAGGCACCTCAGCTTCTCAGCCTTGGCCTGCCAGCACTCCAGAGAAGTGTTTTCTGCTTGCTAGTCCTGGCCCGGTCCCTGGGCTCACAAACTATGCTCAGCCACTAACCTAAATGTTGGGGGTTCGAACCCACCCAGTGGCTCCATGGAAGAAAATCCTCAGGATCTGCTTCTGTAAAGATTACAGCCAAGAAAACTCTATGGAGTAGTTCTGCTCGGTAGCACATGGGGTCACCATGAGTCAGAATCTACTGGACAGCAACAGGTAGTCCCAGCCATTGTTTTCCACCCATCTGCACCCTGACGGGAAACCCTGGTGTCATAGTGGTTAAGTGCTATGGCTGCTAACCAAAAGGTCAGCAGTTCTAATCCACCAGGTGCTCCTTAGAAACTCTATGGGGCAGTTCTACTCTGTCCTATAGGGTCGCTATACGTCAGAATCGACTTGACAGCTGTGGGCTTGGGTTTGGTTTTTGCACCCTGAAGGGTTATTTCTTGGTTGTGCAATGACTGCAGGCCAATTGTGGCTCAGGAAACCCAGTGAATATCTCCAATTTCTTTAGAGCTCTCTGGTCCTTGATAGTCAGTTTCCATCAAGGTGACCCCATGTGTGTCAGAATAGAACTGTGCTCCATAGAGTTTTTTTTAAATAGTATTTTTTTCTCTTTTTTTTTAATTAATTTTTATTAAGCTTCAAGTGAACAGTTACCATTCCAATCAGTCTGTCACATGTAAGTTCACATACATCTTACTCCCTTCTCCCACTTGCTCTCCCCCATTGAGTCAGCCCTTTCAGTCTCTCATTTCGTGCCAATTTTGCAGTCTTCCCTCTCTCTCTATCTTCCCATCCCCCCTCCAGTCAAGAGTTGCCAACACACTTTCCAGTGTCCACCTGATTTAATTAGCTCACTCTTCATCAGCATCTCTCTCCCCCCCGGCTGACCACTCTTTTTCATGCCTGATGAGTTGTCTTCGGGGATGGTTCCTGTCCTGTGCCATCAGAAGGTCTGGGGAGCATTGTCTCTGGGATTCCTCTAGTCGCAGTCATACCATTAGGTATGGTCTTTTTATGAGAATTTGGGGTCTGTATCCCATTGGTCTCCTGCTCCCTCAGGAGTTGTCTGTTGTGCTCCCTGACAGGGCAGACATTGATTGTGGCCGGGCACCAACTAGTTCTTCTGGTCTCAGGATGATGTAGGTCTCTGGTTCACGTGGCCCTTTCTGTCTCTTGGGTTCTTAGTTGTCGTGTGACCTTGGTGTTCTTCCTTTGCCTTTGCTCCAGGTGGGTTGAGACCAATTGATGTATCTTAGATGGCCGCTTGTTGGCATTTAGGACCCCAGACGCCACATTTCAAAGTGGGATGCAGAGTGTTTTCATAATAGAATTGTTTTGCCCATTGACTTAGAAGTCCCCTCAAACCATGTTCCCCAGACCCCAGCCCCTGCTCCACTGACCTTTGAAGCTTTCATTTTATCCCGGAAACCTCTTTGCTTTTAGTCCAGTCCAATTAGACTGACCTTCCTTGTATTGAGTGTTGTCTTTCCCTTCACCCAAAGCAGTTCTTATCTACTAATGGATCAATAAAAAACCCTCTCCCTCCCTCCCTCCCTCCCTCCCCCCTTTGTAACCACAAAAGTATGTGTTCTTCTCCGTTTTTTCTATTTCTCAAGATCTTATAATAGTGGTCTTATACAATATTTGCCCGTTTGCCTCTGACTAATTTCGCCCAGCATAATGCCTTCCAGGTTCCTCCATGTCATGAAATGTTTCACAGATTCCTCACTGATCTTTATCGATGCGTAGTATTCCATTGTGTGAATATACCACAATTTATTTACCCATTCATCCGTTGATGGACACCTTGGTTGCTTCCAGCTTTTTGCTATTGTAAACAGAGCTGCAATAAACATGGGTGTGCATATATCTGTTTGTGTGATGGCTCTTGTTTCTCTAGGGTATATTCCGAGGAGTGGGATTTCTGGGTTGTATGGTAGTTCTATTTCTAACTGTTTAAGATAACGCCAGATGGATTTCCAAAGTGGTTGTACCATTTTACAATCCCACCAGCAGTGTATGAGAGTTCCAATCTCTCCACAGCCTCTCCAACATTTATTATTTTGTGTTTTTTGGATTAATGCCAGTCTAGTTGGTGTGAGATGGAATCTCATCACAGTTTTAATTTGCATTTCTCTAATGGCTAATGATCGGGAGCATTTTCTCATGTGTCTGTTGGCTGCCTGAATATCTTCTTTAGTGAAATGTGTGTTCATATCCTTTGCCCACTTCTTGATTGGGTTGTTTGTCTTTTTGTGGTTGAGTTTTGACAGAATCATGTAGATTTTAGAGATCAGGCGCTGGTCAGAGATGTCATAGCTGAAAATTCTTTCCCAATCTGTAGGTGGTCTTTTTACTCTTTTGGTGAAGTCTTTAGATGAGCATAGGTGTTTGATTTTTAGGAGCTCCCAGTTATCAGGTTTCTCTTCACCATTTTTGGTAATGTTTTGTATTCTGTTTATGCCCTGTATTAGGGCTCCTAAGGTTGTCCCTATTTTTTCTTCCATGATCTTTATCGTTTTAGTCTTTATGTTTAGGTCTTTGATCCACTTGGAGTTAGTTTTTGTGCATGGTGTGAGGTATGGGTCCTGTTTCATTCTTTTGCAAATGGATATCCAGTTATGCCAGCACCATTTGTTAAAAAGACTATCATTTCCCCAATTGACTGATACTGGTCCTTTGTCAAATATCAGCTGCTCATACATGGATGGATTTATATCTGGGTTCTCAATTCTGTTCCATTGGTCTATGTGCCTGTTGTTGTACCAGTACCAGGCTGTTTTGACTACTGTAGCTGTATAATAGGTTCTAAAATCAGGTAGAGTGAGGCCTCCCACTTTCTTCTTCTTTTTCAGTAATGCTTTGCTTATCCGGGGGTTCTTTCCCTTCCATATGAAATTAGTGATTTGTTTCTCTATCCCCTTAAAATATGACATTGGAATTTGGATTGGAAGTGCGTTATATGTATAGATGGCTTTTGGTAGAATAGACATTTTTACTATGTTAAGTCTTCCTATCCACGAGCAGGGTATGTTTTTCCACTTAAGTATGTCCTTGTGAATTTCTTGTAGCAGAGTTTTATAGTTTTCTTTGTATAGGTCTTTTACATCCTTGGTAAGATTTATTCCTAAGTATTTTATCTTCTTGGGGGCTACTGTGAATGGTATTGATTTGGTTATTTCCTCTTCAGTGTTCTTTTTGTTGATGTAGAGGAATCCAAGTGATTTTTGTATGTTTATTTTATAACCTGAGACTCTTCCAAACTCTTCTATTAGTTTCAGTAGTTTTCTGGAGGATTCCTTAGGGTTTTCCATGTATATGATCATGTCATCTGCAAATAGTGATAGCTTTACTTCCTCCTTGCCAATCTGGATACACTTTATTTCTTTGTCTAGCCTAATTGCCCTGGCTAGGACTTCAAGTACGATGTTGAATAAGAGCGGTGATAAAGGGCATCCTTGTCTGGTTCCCGTTCTCAAGGGAAATGCTTTCAGGTTCTCTCCATTTAGAGTGATATTGGCTGTTGGCTTTGCATAGATGCCCTTTATTATGTTGAGGAATTTTCCTTCAATTCCTATTTTGGTAAGAGTTTTTATCATAAATGGGTGTTGAACTTTGTCAAATGCCTTTTCTGCATCTATTGATAAGATCATGTGGTTTTTATCTTTTGTTTTATTTATGTGATGGATTACATTAATGGTTTTTCTAATATTAAACCAGCCTTGCATACCTGGTATAAATCCCACTTGATCAAGGTGAATTATTTTTTTGATGTGTTGTTGGATTCTATTGGCTAGAATTTTGTTGAGGATTTTTGCATCAATGTTCATGAGGGATATAGGTCTATAATTTTCTTTTTTTGTAATGTTTTTACCTGGTTTTGGTATCAGGGAGATGGTAGCTTCATAGAATGAGTTGGGTAGTATTCCGTCTTTTTCTATGCTTTGAAATACCTTCAGTAGTAGTGGTGTTAAGTCTTCTCTGAAGGTTTGGTAGAACTCTGCAGTGAAGCCGTCCGGGCCAGGACTTTTTTTTGTTGGAAGTTTTTTGATTACCGTTTCAATCTCTTTTTTTGTTATGGGTCTATTTAGTTGTTCTACTTCTGAATGTGTTAGTTTAGGTAGGTAGTATTTTTCCAAGAATTTATCCTTTTCTTCTAGGTTTTCAAATTTGTTAGAGTACAATTTTTCGTAGTAATCTGAAATGATTCTTTTAATTTCATTTGGCTCTGTTGTGATGTGCTCCTTCTCGTTTCTTATTCGGGTTATTTGTTTCCTTTCCTGTTTTTCTTTAGTCAGTCTAGCCAATGGTTTATCAATTTTGTTAATTTTTTTCAAAGAACCAGCTTTTGGCTTTGTTAATTCTTTCAATTGTTTTTCTGTTCTCTAATTCATTTAGTTCAGCTCTAATTTTCATTATTTGTTTTCTTCTGGTGCCTGATGGATTCTTTTGTTGCTCACTTTCTATTTGTTCAAGTTGTCGGGACAGTTCTCTGATTTTGGCTCTTTCTTCTTTTTGTATGTGTGCATTTATCGATATAAATTGGCCTCTGAGCACTGCTTTTGCTGTGTCCCAGAGGTTTTGATAGGAAGTATTTTCATTCTCGTTGCTTTCTAAGAATTTCCTTATTCCCTCCTTGATGTCTTCTATAACCCAGTCTTTTTTCAGGAGGGTATTGTTCATTTTCCAAGTATTTGATTTCTTTTCCCTAGTTTTTCTGTTATTGATTTCTAGCTTCATTGCCTTGTGGTCTGAGAAGATGCTTTGTAATATTTTGATGTTTTGGATTCTGCACAGATTTGTTTTATGACCTAATATGTGGTCTATTCTAGAGAATGTTCCATGTGCACTAGAAAAAAAAGTATACTTTGCAGCAGTTGGGTGGAGGGTTCTGTATAAGTCAATGAGGTCAAGTTGGTTGATTGTTGTAAGTAGGTCTTCCGTGTCTCTATTGAGCTTCTTACTGGATGTCCTGTCCTTCTCCGAAAGCGGTGTGTTGAAGTCTCCTATTATAAATGTGGAGGTGTCTATGTCACTTTTCAATTCTGTTAAAATTTGATTTATGTATCTTGCAGCCCTGTCATTGGGTGCATAAATATTTAATATGGTTATGTCTTCCTGATCAATTGTCCCTTTAATCATTATATAGTGTCCTTCTTTATCCTCTGTGGCGGATTTAAGTCTAAAGTCTATTTTGTCAAAAATTAATATTGCTATTCCTCTTCATTTTTGCTTATTATTTGCTTGATATATTTTTTCCATCCTTTGAGTTTTAGTTTGTTTGTGTCTCTAAGTCTAAGGTGTGTCTCTTGTAGGCAGCATATAGATGGATCGTGTCTCTTTATCCAGTCCGTGACTCTCTGTCTCTTTATTGGTGCATTTAGTCCATTTACATTCAGCGTAATTACAGATAAATAAGTTTTTAGCGCTGTCATTTTGATGCCTTTTCATGTGGGTTGTTGGCCATTTCATTTTTCCACATACTTTTTTGTGCTGAGACGGTTTTCTTAGTAGATTGTGAGATCCTCATTTTCATAATGTTTAACTTTATGTTAGTTGAGTCGTTACGTTTTTCTTGGCTTTTTTCTTGAGTTATGGAATTGATATTCCTTTTTGTGGTTACCTTGTTATTTACCCCTATTTGCCTAAGTAAAAACCTAACTTGTATCTTTCTATATCGCCTTGTATCACTCTCCATCTGGCAGTTCAATGCCAGTCCCTCTTTTTGATTATTGTGATCGTTTATCTATTGATTTCCATGATTTCCTGTTATGTGTATTATTTTGTTTATTTATTTATTTTTTAGAATTAGTCTTAATTTGTTTGTTTTTGTGCTTTCCCTATTTGAGTTGCGTTGATATCAGGATGTTCTGTTTTGTGACCTTGTATTGTGCTGGTACCTGATATTATTGGTCATCAGGCCAAACAATCTCCTTTAGCATTTCTTGCAGTCTTGGTTTAGTTTTTGCATATTCTCTAAACTTGTGTTTATCTGTAAATATCTTAATTTCTCCTTCATATTTCAGAGAGAGTTTTGCTGGATATATGATCCTTGGTTGGCAGTTTTTCTCCTTCAGTGTTCTGTATACGTCGTCCCATTCCATTCTTGTCTGCATGGTTTCTGCTGAGTAGTCTGAACTTATTCTTATTGATTCTCCCTTGAAGGAAACCTTTCTTTTCTCCCTGGCTGCTTTTAAAATTTTCTGTTTGTCTTTGGTTTTGGCAAGTTTGATGATAATATGTCTTGGTGTTTTTCTTTTTGAATCAATCTTAAATGGGGTTCGATGAGCATCTTGGATAGATATCCTTTCGTCTTTCATGATGTCAGGGAAGTTTTGTGTCAGGAGTTCTTCAACTATTTTCTCTGTGTTTTCTGTCCGCCCTTCCTGTTCTGGGACTCCAATCACTCACAAGTTATCCTTCTTGATAGAGTCCCACATGATTCTTAGGGTTTCTTCATTTTTTTAATTCTTTTATCTGATTTTTTTTCAGCTATGTTGGTGTTGATTCCCTGGTCCTCCAGAAGTCCCAGTCTACATTCTAATTGCTCGAGTCTGCTCCTCTGACTTCCTTTTGCGTTGTCTAATTCTGTAATTTTATTGTTAATCTTTTGGATTTCTACATGCTGTCTCTCTATGAATTCTTGCAACTTATTAATTTTTCCACTATGTTCTTGAATAATCTTTTTGAGTTCTTCAACAGTTTTATCAGTGTGTTCCTTGGCTTTTTCTGCAGTTAGCCTAATTTCATTTGTGATGTCTTTAAGCATTCTGTAAATTAGTTTTTTATATTCTGTATCTGATAATTCCAGGATTGTATCTTCATCTGGGAAAGATTTTGATTATTTTGTTTGGGGGGTTGGAGAAGCTGTCATGGTCTGTTTCTTTATGTGGTTTGATATGGACTGCTGTCTCCAAGCCATCACTGGGAAACTCATTTTTCCAGGTAATCAGTTGGTACGCTGGCTCCTGGTTCTGAAAACGATTGCTGTCTGCCCGTATTTGTTCGTTCTCCGTCTCTAAGTCTGTGTTTGTTGTTCAGAGTTCGTAGATTGTTATGTATGTGATCGCTTCACTTGTTTTTCCGAGTCTTTGTTGCAAGAGGGATCCGCGGTAGTGTCCACCTAGTCCGCCATCTTGGCCCCGCCTTCTCTCTTAAATAGTATTTTTGTTGGAAGTGTACACAGCAAAACAACAATTTCTACACATATTGTTCAATGATACTGGTTACATTCTTCACATTGTATAAACATTCCCATTATTTCCATTCTACTCGTTCTGTTCCCATTAACCTGTTCTCACAGCCTCTCAACATTCTCATCTATGCTTTAGAGTAATTGTTGACCATTTGGTCTCATATACACGGTTCTTCAAAAGAGTGCAGTACTCAAGGGTGATATTCATTACTTTATGGACTAACCTACTATTTAGCTAAAAGGTGACTTGAGGGGATAATTTCAAAGCTTAAAGAACATCTCAGGGTACTAGTCTCAGTGTTTGCTCTTGCCTCAGTGGCACCTGTAAGTCTGGGTTTTTTGAAAATCTGAAGTTCTATTCCACATTTTTCTCCCTTTCTATGAGGACCCATCTACAGGCACTATCTAGTTCTTCTGCTCTCAGGGTAGATGAGGCCATGGTTCATGTAGATAATCAGTCCTATAGACTGATTCCTTCTCTGAGTCTTGAATTTCCTTCTTAATTTTTTGCTCCAGAGGAGTAGAAACAAATACTTGTATCTTAGATGGACACTTGCAAGCTTTTAAGACCCCATACACTACTCATCAGACTAGGATGTAGAACATAAACTTTATCAACTATATTATGCCAATTAACCAAGTTGTCCCATGAGATTATGACCCTAAGTCATATGACCAAGTCCTATGACCTAGTGGCATCAGTTAGTTAAGCTGTGGATGCTTCTCCATATTTGGTGCTACTTTTCCCATTACCATAAGTAAAAATTGACGACTGTAGAATGAATCCCCTTCCCCCGTCATAACCAGTGAACATTGGTCTCTGTATATATAGATATCATCTTATACAAGTGAGATCATACAATGTTTATTCTTTTGTGATTGACTTATTTCACTCAGCATAATGTCCTCTAGGTTCATCCATGTTCCAAGATGTTTCAGGAACTCATCTTTCTTTATGGCTGCACAGGATTCCATTACATGTATGTACCACATTTTGTTTATCTGTTCATCCATTGATGGGCACTTAGATTGTTTCCATCTTTTGGCTATTATGAATAGTGCTATCATGAACATAAGCGTGCATATGTCAGTCTGTGTTTCTTCTATTAGCTGTCTAGGGTATATACCAAGGAGTGAAATTGCTATATCATAAGGTACCTCTATTTCTAATTTTTTAAGGAATTGCCATACTGTTTTCCATAACAGTTGTACCATTTTACATTCCCAGCAGCAGTGGATGAGGGTTTCAATCTCCCCACATCCTCATCAACATTTGTTGTTTTCTGTTTTTTTTTTTTTATCATTGCTGTTTTAGCAGGGGTGAGGTTGTATCTCGCTGTAGTTATGAGCTACGGTTGCTAACCAAAAAGTCGGCAGTTGAAATCCACCAGGTGCTCCCTGGAAACTCTATGGGGCAGTTCTGCTCTGCCCTGTAGGGTTGCTATGAGTCAGAATTAACTTGATGGCACTGGGTTTGGTTTTTGGTTTTTTATTTTAAACTTTTATTGACTATGCAAAGGCATTCAACTGTGTGGATCATAACAAATTACGGATAACATTGCGAAGAGTGGGAATTCCAGAACACTTAATCGTGCTCATGAGGAACCTTTACATAGATCAAGAGGAAGTTGTTCGGACAGAACAAGGGGATACTGATTGGTTTAAAGTCAGGAAAGGTGTGCGTCAGGGTTGTATTCTTTCACCATACCTATTCACTCTGTATGCTGAACAAATAACAAGAATAGCTGGACTATATGAAGAATGGGGCATCAGAATTGGAAGAAGACTCATTAACAACCTGCGTTATGCAGATGACACAACCTTGCTTGCTGAAAGTGAAAAGGACTTGAAGCACTTACTGATGAAGATCAAAGACCACAGCCTTCAGTATGGACTGCACCTCCACATAAAGAAAACAAAAAGCCTCACAACTGGACCCATGAGCAACATCATGATAAATGGAGAAAAGATTGAAGGTGTCAAGGGTTTCATTTTACTTGGATCCATAATCAACAGCCGTGGAAGCAGCAGTCAAGAAATCAAAAGACGCATTGCATTGGGTAAATCTGCTGCAAAGGACCTCTTCAAAGTGTTGAAGAGCAAAGATGTCACCTTGAAGACTAAGGTGCGCCTGACCCAGGCCATGGTATTTTCAATCGCATCATATGCATGTGAAAGCTGGACAATGAATAAGGAAGACAGAAGAGCTGACACCTCTGAATTGTGGCGTTGGCGAAGAATATTGAATGTACCATGGACTGCCAAAAGAATGAACAAATCTGTCTTGGAAGAAGTACAGCCGGAAGGCTCCTTAGAGGCAAGGATGGCGAGACTGCATCTCACATAGTTTGGACATGTTGTCAGGAGGGATCAGTCACTGGAGAAGGACATCATGCTTGGCAGAGTACAGGGTCAGCGGAAAAGAGGAAGACCCTCAATGAGGTGGATTGACACAGTGGCTGCAACAATGAGCTCAAGCATAACAACAATTGTAAGGATGGCGCAGGACCGGGCAGCGTTTCGTTCTGTTGTGCATAGGGTCGCTATGAGTCGGAACCAACTTGACGGCGCCTAACAACAACAACAACATTAAACTTAGCCTGTTCCAATTATTGTGTGGTTTCTGCCTTCTGGTGGCATCTTGACTGATACAATACTGAATGTTTAACAAAACTGATGCATATTATTTTGGGAAGATAGGGAGATGAGAAATGTGAATGGGGGGTGTGTGTGTGTGTAAGAGAGTTAAATCCTCACCTTCCTTAATAGGAAGTCGATGAACAATATCTAAAACTGAAAAATCATAAAATACAAGATTGATATTTGGAGATTGAAAAGTACTTGTATTTGGGGATCAGGAAATGGAGTGAGAGAGATCTGGTCTTTTTTGTAACAAGCCTTGTATTTCACTCTTTATGATCACAAATAACTTTAATAAGCATTAAAACTGATAAAAGGGCAATCATTGGAGTTGAAATAAATAAACAAAGGGGAAAGAATAACAGAAAGTTACAATGTTTCTAGGACATCAAAAAATGAATCACTAGGATAGCTTGTTTTTTGATTAAACACACAAAGCACAATCGAACTAACCTCTGACCAACTAATTAAGTGAGATTAGAAAATAGGCCCATTTTGTACTTCCCTTGAAAGAAAAGCTTGAAAAGCTTAAAGATAGAGGAAATGCATGCCACTGGCCACACGGGGCACCCGAGGGACAGTGCAGAAGGACCCGTGGAGATATCTCTCTATTAGGGAGGAGGGGGGTACAGGGACTCCAAATAATTGAAGGCATTAGCGTTATTTTCTTGTTCAAAGGAAAGCCTGGTTAGCTGCTCTCTGAGGCTTCCTCTACCTCCTCCCTGGGCTCACGTCTCACAGTCAGAGAAAAGACAACTTAAGTGGATTTTCGTCGTTAATAACTGGGCATGAATGGAAACACCTCTTTTTTCCCCTGTTGGCACAAATGCACTTGGTCATTTGAAATACAACATAGTTATTAATGAATTAGCAAATCAATAGGGAGCCATAAACGTTTGTGGTTTAGAAAAGAAGTCTTATGTAGCTTCTTTTCCATTATCTCATGGGTAGAATGAGAGAGGTTAGAAAGGTTTCGCTCAAAATCTGGAATTGGAGCAGAGGTGGGGCCAAGCAGGACAGAGTCTCGGTGGCAATTTTTGCTCTACACACAGAGCCAGATTGCTGCTTTCGCTGAAACTGAATAGATTTTCAGTCGAGTCTCTAATAAAAATGAGAGTAAACACAAAATAAGTAATAAATGCTTAAGGGGAATCTACGATAGCAATATTATAAAAATAAATGTAAAAAGAAGTTGTGAATAGAAAACTCTCTCTTGTCTCTTGGTTTCCTTCTGTCTAAAATGGAAATTATAAATACCACTGTTTCTGAGAGAAGTAGAGGGAATTTGTGGATAAAATTACTGACACAATGTTTGGCTTGTAAGTAGTATTAAGTAGCATTAAACCTGGTCATTACTGATATTCTCCCAATTTTTATCATTGTTTCAACAATCATCATTAATATTTTAAAGCAGAGTTGCAAACGCAAATGGTTTAAAAGCCAGACCGAGAACAAAAATGAGGCAAGTGGGCCTGGTGGGGACTGTGGCGAACTGGATCGTGCTCACCTCTCCCGATGAAGCAGCAGCATTCAGTTCCAGCAGATCGCCGTCAGATGACAATGCCAGTCTCTGCCTCATCACCATCTTCAATCTTCTGATTTTTTTCAGGAAAAGCTAGAAATCCAAATTTTTAATGTGAAATCTCCCAATTTCAAATGTTGGTGATTAAACAGTTCATATCTGTGGAGAGGATTGGGCCCATGATCCTTCCACACTCTGAAAGAAACAAAACTGCTCCCAGCTGGAGGACCCTGCTGGGTTTTTGTTTTTTTTTTTTCGGGGGCGGGGTGGGGATCTTATGATCATGATTGGGAACCCTGGTGGCTTAGGGGTTAAGTGCTAAGGCTGCTAACCAAAGGGTCGGCAGTTCAAATCTGCCAGGCGCTCCTTAGAAACTTTATGGGGCAGTTCTACTCTATCCTATACGGTCACTATGAGTCGGAATCGACTCGACGGCACTGGGTTTGGTTTTTGGTTTAGTTCATGATTATGATTATTGTCTTCTTTAACATTTCCCCGGAAGCCCCTTCAACACAAGGAGCCCTGATAGCCCAAGTGCTCCGCTGCTAACCAAGCAGTTGCCTGTTGAAGCCCGCCCAGTTTCTCTGCGGGAGAAAGTCCTGCTAATCTGCTTCCTTAAAAATTACAGCCAAGAAAACCCTATAGGGCTGTTCTACTCTGTCACACAGGCTTGGTTTGAGTCAGAATCAACTAAACGCCACTCAGCAACAACCTCCCTGACACATCATACACTATTTCCTCCCATAGGCTGCCCAGAAGGTTTTGTCAGTGCCCCCTGAAGGGTGGAACGAAGCAGCTAAGCACGTGCAACCAGGATGAGGCTCTTACCAAGGGGTCCTTTCTGACCCTGCTGGCCCCAGGAAAATCAGAGAGCCTGTCTCTGAAGCCTTTTCAGTAACCCTCTTCCCAGAACCCTCTTGGAGCTGGGAGCCCCACTGAAAGTGGGCTAACATGGTTTTTCACACTAAGGTGTTAACGATTTAACAACCCACACCTCACAACGGATGTCTACATTTTCAAAGAGAACGCTCCGGAAAGGAAATAGAATTAACTACTAATGCAGGAATTTTAGGGTTTACAGCACTTCAGAGGAGGGAACACATTTACTTTAAGGTCATCCTCGGCTTTTCAGTCACACCAAGGGGAGCAAAACTGAAACCGTCTTTGGAGAAAACTAGTTGAGTTCCAACTTCTTCTGAAGCTTGGTTTAAAGGTCTTCAGGGAGCCAGGAGGGGAAGATTATGTTGCTTATTAGGTCCTCCCTGTTGAGCAACTGGTCAGTTGACTTTGACTGAACTTCGTTGTCAAGTCCAGAAAACTGGTTCGGTGTCTACCAGGTATTGGTGAAGTAACACATCCAAACATAAACATTAACCAGAGAAGACAGCGAATCGATATGAGTTGGCCTAGAACTATCAATCATTATTTATAGGTTGAAAAATTTAGCATTTGTTTACTATTACTTCATTTCTTCGGTTCCCCCATTCAATCAAAGGATTTTTCCCCAGGCATCTTAAAAAGCAGGCCTTGCAATTTAAGTATGTGGTCACCAGGTGGTGGAAGTGTGCCATGACCATGTAGACTAAACCAGTGAGAGAAGGCAGAGCTCGGCGCATAGCAGGGGACCTTGCATCAAATTACCTTAAATATTGGGAGAGTTAAGGCTTCTTTCTCGTTGGGCCACATTCAACCTGGAGTTAATCAAAAGGTGTTTATTTGCCTTTCTAGCAATTCCCAGCTAAAAAGGTCTTTGTTGTAACCCAGAGGACCCTTGCTGAAAGATTTCCCCCTTCTGTCCACTCTGAGGGAGCAAAGAGTTCCTGTACTTAGGAAGTGCAAAAACTCAGGAACTTGCTTTTTCAATAGGCTCACTTCTGCCATCAGCAATTTCATCTCTGTTTTTTTCCTTTTAGTCCCTGGATGTTGCAAGCAGTTAATGTACTCAGCTGCTAACCAAACTGTTGGAAGTTCAAGTCCACCCAGGGCCACCTCGGAAGGAAGACCTGGTGATCTACTTTGGAAAAATCAGCTGTCGAAAACCCCATGGAGCACAGCTCCTCTCTGACACACGTGGTGTCTCAGGAGCTGGAACCGACCAGACAGCAACCGGCGTTTCCTGTTTTCTGCTGCTTTTATAGGAGTACCAGGTCCCTCGCTCCGAAGAAATGCATACCCTGCTTGGGGCAAGCCTCTAGGTGTTAACAGACAGGGAAAAGACTGAGAAAGTGTGCAGGTAGAAGGTGATGGGGAGGCTGATCCGACAAGTTGACCTGTACCTCCTTCTGGAAAATTTTTTCCCCAGGACTCTAGGGAAACACTTTACTCATGCTCCCTGTATCCTTCACTGATTTCTCTTCCACTTCCTGTCTTCAAGTACAAACATAGTCCAAGACCCCATCTTGGCTCTGCTCTTTATTCTTTCTCTCTTCTTCCAACAGAGCTCTTCTACTCTCACAGTATCAGCTCTCATCTCCGGTTACCAAAAAACCCAACCTGAGCTAATTCCGACTCACAACGACCCTATAGGACAGAGTAGAACTGCCCCCATAGGGCTTCCAAGGAGCACCTGGTGGATTTGAACTGCTGACCTTTTGGTTAGCAGCCGTAGCTCTTAACCACTATGCCACCAATGGCTAGTTACTGATTGTTTTACCACCCAAAGTAACAATAGCTCATGTTTATTGTTATATACAGCAGTCACTGTCCTGGAGGCTTTGCAAGGTCTTTGCAGGTTTTAGTTCATTTAATCCTTACAAGAACCCTGTGAGGTAGGTACTAATATTATCTCCATTTTGCAGATAGGAAACTGAGGTTCAGAGAAGATAAGTTATTTGTCTAATTTAACAGCTAAGTAGCAGAGCTGAACCTTAAATCCCCGGATCTGTTTGATACCAATGTTCATGGTCTTAGCCTTTTACCAGAAGCCCTTCCTCCTCCAGAAGGCATCTGGAAACCTCCCCTCTCTCCACTTGGCTTAGGTTACTCTATGTCCTGGCCCTGGTAAGGGGTTAAAATTAAGTAGTTTTGTGCGCTCTGCTGTCCATAGTAAAGCGTTTATTCCATCAACAGAGGTAGAAAGAGGGACCAGGCTCAGACCCCACCTTCTAGAAGCACACACCACCTCTGCTGAGTGATTTGCTCTGAGGTGCTTCAGGACTGCCATGGTGGATGCTGCCTGACTATTGAAAAAGTGCCACCTTTGTTACTTAAGGCCACCAAGCCTTGTCAGTTAGGCCCAGCTAAGAGCTAAGGGAAGTCTCTGGGTGGTGCAAAGGGTTAACATTCTTGACTGCCAGCCGAAAGGCTCAAGGTTTCAGTTCACCCTGAGGCACCTAAGAAGAAAGCCGTGGCTATCTACTTCTGAAAAATTATCGATCAAAAACCATATGGAGCTACTCTGTAACATATGGGGTCGCCATGAGTCCAAGTCAACCTGACAGCAACTAGTTGAAGAGCCATGGTGAAGGGCTGTATTGACCCTGACCTGAGGCACTGGGGAGTCCCTGTGAGCCTTCCCCAGTGGCATTGCCCTAGGGAAGGAAATTTCAGTCTGCTTAGAGACTGGGATTGGGGAGGTGGCAAGAGGGAGGGGAGAGGGAGGCAGAGTACGCCGTCCCAGACTCTTCCTGGCAGACAAAAGCCTATCCTTCTTGATGCTGCCTCACAAAGACTTGCTCTATGTCAAAAATGTCATCCAATCGTAGCCCTGTCTCCTGGTGTTTTGCTCCAACTTCATCCAAAGGTCACATGTTGTCAGAAGGAGCCTGGGAGGGATAAAAGCGAAGTGGGAGGGGTAGTGGCCAGCTGATTTGATTCTGGTTTAGCTGGTTTCTGTCTAAGTAAATAAATAGTGGTGGAATTCCAATCCACCTCCAAAGGGCAGTGAAATGTACCCTGTCATCCCAAAGTGACACAGGTTTTTAATATAAACGGGAGAGTTAGAGTCCCACATCTTCCAAAGAAAATGCTGATAAAGAGAAGCAAAGACGGGTGAGTGCTCGGATATCGGGAAAGGGGCTGGTGTAAGAGGCCAAAAAATTTTTTTGTGTGTGTGTCAATATAGACAACCAAACATACATTCATTCACAATTTCTACATGAACAGTTCAATCACATTGGTTACACACTTCACATTGTGTCACCACCCTCACTGTCTCTACCCATATTGTTTCACCACTATTAATTTAGGCTCTCTGCCCCTTAAAGTTCTCATCTGTGCTCAGGTGAACAGTTGTAAGATTAAGGTCATATAGATAATTCTTTATAAGAGTGCTATGCTCAAGGCAAACATTTTTTATTTGGGCTAAACTATTGTTTAGTTTAATGATGGCTTCATGGGATAATTTCAGTTCAAGGTTTAAATATTATTTCCAGGCATTAGTTTCAGGGGTTCTTCCAGTCTCAATGTATTCAGTAAGTCTGGTTTCCATGTAAGTTTGAAGTTCTCTTCCACATTTTTCCTCTTTTTGATCAAGATCCAACTGTTGAATCCTTTATCAGATTGTTCAGTAATGGTAGCTAGGCAGCGTCCATGTCTTCTAGACCAACAAACGGTCTTCTGTCTGAGGCTTAAAGATCCGTGCTGATCTATGTGTCAGTAGAAAAGAGTCTGGACAAAGCACAACAAAACAATTACAAACATTTGTATCGCTTAGGGTTCTTTGGTTGCAGACAACTGAAGCAATCTCTCAATAACTAAAGACAAAAAGGAGTGCATTGAAAGGCTACAGAATCACCCACAGAATTACGGGAAAGACCTCTGCAAGGACAGGAACTAGGGCAGCTCTAGAGCCCCAGTAGGCAGGAATTAACGGGCAGCCCTGCCCTGTGAGATGAACCTGTCCTGCCATGTTGAGTCCTTAGGTCATCTGGCTCAAGATCCCATTTCTATAAGGCAAGAATCCCATTTGCTTAGTCTGGGTCATGTGCTCACCTTTGGTCAGGGGTGGGGCACTTGATTGACAGTGCCATCAACTCTGCACGCAATGGTAGGGGGTAGTAGTGACTCAGTGGAAAATAGAAGGACACATGAATGCTGGCCAATAGATATTCACATGTAGCATTTACCAACCTGGGCTTTCTTGGAGGGGCGTTCACTAGAATAAATTTTAAGGCAGCATTGGTCATTAGATTTGAGACATAGAGAAGAAACAGATATAGAGAAAATGTTGCAGGAGGGATGAAAGGGGGAGGCAATGTCAAAAAGAGCAACCTGTGGCTAAATGTATGGATGTGAAGAGAGGAGGGAAAATTCATGAGAGCTGCTGTTCCCAAGCAGCCAACCCTCTCCCATGATGACTTTGGGACACTAGAAAGAGGGTGAAGGGCTTGGCAACATCACACATTTTTATGGGGACCAGCTGATGGCTCCACTTATTTCTCTTCCTGCTTACTGCTACTCTGAGATGTCAGGTACAATTTTGGGGAAATGTCCTCATTAGCCATGCCCCAGAGAAGCTGTTAGTGCTAACTATGGGTAGGTGTGCCTCACCCAAGCCCATGGTATTTTCAATCGCATCATATGCATGTGAAAGCTGGACAACGAATAAGGAAGACCGAAGAATTGACGCCTTTGAATTGTGGTCTTGGCGAAGAATATTGAATATACCATGGACTGCCAAAAGAACGAACAAACCTGTCTTGGAAGAAGTACAGCCAGAATGCTCCTTAGAAGCAAGAATGGTGAGAGTGCATCTTACATAGTTTGGACATGTTGTCAGGAGGGACCAGTCTCTGGAGAAGGACATCGTGCTTGGCAAAGTACAGGGTCAGCAGAAAAAAGGAAGACCCTCAACGAGGTGGATTGACACAGTGGCTGCATTGATGAGCTCAAGCATAACAACGATTGTGAGGATGGCGCAGGACCGGGCAGTGTTTCTTTTGGTTGTGCATAGGGTCTCTATGAGTTGGAACTGACTCGACAGCACCTAACAACAGCAACAACATGGGCAGATAGTTAAACAGCTGCCATTCTAGTCCATTGCTGTGACTATTGTGCCAATCCGTCTCACCAAGGTTTCCCTTGCACTTGGTGGTCCTCTGCTTCACCAATCATGATGTCATCCTGCAGCGATTAGTCCCTCCTGGTGACATGTCCAAAGCAAGTGAGTTGAACAATGTTCTGTTGTGCTAACCATAGATAATAGAAAGCTATGGAAGAAATAGAAACATTTTGAACCAAAGCACAAAACCTAGCCTATATTTAGAGGTCTGAAGAAAAAGAAAATAAATTTCTTGGATCACATTCAGACAAACCAGTTGCCATCACGGCGACCCCTGTGTGTCAGAGTAGACTGTGCTCCACAGGGTTTACAACGGCTGATTTTGGGGAAGTAGATCACCAGGGATTTCTTCTGAGGTGCCTCTGCATGGACTGGAACCCCCAATCTTTTGGTTAGCAGCTGAGCACGTTACCCCTTTGTACCACCCAGAGATGCCTTGGTCACAAATAACATAAAACCTGCTGCCATCAAGTCGATTCTGACTCATAACAACACTGTAGGATGGAGTAGCTGGTGGATTCAAACTGCCAACCTTTTGATTAGCAGCTGTAGCTTGTAACCACTGTGCCACAAGGGCTCCTGATCACACATAGTTCTTTATCCTGGCACATACTTTTTAAAATACACAACTGCATATAAGGAGAAAATAAATTCCAAGCTTCTAATAGAGAGTGATTCAAGAAAGATAAGATCATATTAGAGATCAAATGCTCAGAAATGCCTTTCTCTCTCTCTTTCTCATACAAACACACACACCTGTGATGATTTAAACAAGTCAGGGAAAAATGAATAACAGATATTCACAGGGAATGGCGGGGGAGCCACTAAAAGAGAGAGATACGAATTTCACCTCAATAATAAAAAAAAAGATACTATGGCCAAATAAATATTATCTGGAAACACAGATATGATTGAATACTTTAAAAACTATTAAAATAAATCTTCATATAGATAGTGAAAAAAAAAGACAGAGGTGGATACCCATGGACAAGCCTAGAAAACTAAAAGGGCAGAACTGAACAAATGTTTAAAATTAAGACCAAAGGTCTACAATGCAACAGAGGGAACTAAGCCATGGACCAGAAGAAGGCTGAGGTGTCTCCCCCTCAATTCATTCATTCAACACATTTATCTTGGGCTCCAGCTATTGTCTAGATGTTACACCAGTTCCCAAGGAGACACTGATGAAGGGACACTATTGTTGACTCTTAGAGCCCACACTGACTACCACTTTACCCTCTCACAGTGAAGTTCCTTTAAGATCTACCAACAAAGATACGGGAATATCATGCTCACCAAGTTAAAAATTTTTTTTTCTGTGTAGTTGCTTGAGTTTACCACTTAAAAGAAGAAATATGAAAATACAGTGTGGAACTTCAAATCAAATTTCATATCAATTAAATAAAATTTTCCAGTTAAAAAAATAACCCTTGAAACCTAGCTACTCATTTTATTATTCTTCCAACAGCAAAGAAATTATCTGTATTTAAGGAGCCATGTTTCTACCATGGCAATAAAATTCTTTAAAAAATTATCTAGTACATTACTCAGTTGGAAAAATATAACAAAACATGAGACAGGTTCAGAATTCAGAAAGATCTAGACTGGCGTTGTGGGTTGTTTTTGGAGAGAAGGAATGGGATAAGAAATTTTCTGGATTTTGTCCAGGTCAGATCCAGTTTAAACTTCAAAGAGAGAACAATATTGTTATTTGAGTTCAGTTTCAACTCAAATTAAAATATCAGTTTCCTACCCTGGGTTTAGTTCAACTCCCTACTGAGAGCTGAGAAAGTCATTTAGTTGAAGGAAAGATAACAGAGCAATTATTTTTTAACTCATTTTTTCGCCCCCACCCCCTCCCACACACAGCCACCCATCCACCCACCCACACACACACACACATGCTGTAATCGAGTATAACTGACAGCTCTCAGATTCACAGAGATCTGAAGCTCTGTGGGAATCCTTCAGCTCACAGGATCCCTCGGACCCTGGGTGCAGGTGGCCAGGAAGCCTTTGGGAGTTCACACCGCAGCTGTGTGAAGCAGGAAGGATGCCAGGGTCTGATGGGGGCCTTGCATGGGGACTGGCCATGGGTGGAAGGCTTAGGAACTGGAAGGTAGGCTGTGGAAAAGCTGACATCTGGCATGGTCTCCAGTATGAAATGGACTCAGTCCTACACCAGGAGAAAGATCAAGTCAGGCACAGAAATGTCTGTTTTCTGCTCTTCACCCGTTCCTAGAGACCCTGACAAATAAACCCAGTGTCCAGAGGGAAAATCAAATAATGGGGGATGGTGATGATATGAAACAGCGATACGGAAAGGACGGTGGTGAGAAACACTCTGCTCCTACCTCCTCTTCCTCCAGCCCACGCACTGACGTATCGATCAACCTGGCCATTGCCTACACTTATCTGCCAACTGTTTTCACCACCAACACCCACCCCACCTTGGTGGCTGACCAGCCCCTGGCCACCTTGCTTTTTTAATGGAGGTAACCCAAACACTGCTGAAAATGACGACCACATAAGCCCTTTCTCCACCCCATCCATACCTTTAAAAAAAAGCAATTTCAGTGTCTTCCTGGGAGTTTTAAAGCAAAAATCGTCAAGAGATTTACAGTATTGTGCTAGATTCCATCAGTTAAACCTATGCCTTGCTAAACCTGGGAATTTGCCGTCCTTGCCCTGTTTATGATTACTCCGAGGGGTTTAAAAAACTGTTGCTCAAGTGCTGAGAGGATGAAATGAGATGTTTTACAGCAAAGTGCTTTTTAGTCAAAAGTCATTGTAGCAATGTAAGGCCACATTAGACATTCTGAGCTGGTTGTACTCCTCTAAGGTCCAAGAATTATAAATACAAATAATATGTAACACATGGTTTGGTTTTTATTCTATCTCTCATTGATAGTTCCAATTACACCATTCCTATTTAAAAAAAAAACAAACAAACCTGCTCCTGTCGAGTTGATTTCGACTCATAGCGATCCTACAGGGCAGAGTAGAACTGCTCCATAGAGTTTTCAAGGAGTGCCCAGTGGATTTGAACTGCCAGCCTCTTGGTTAGCAGCGGTAGCACTTAACCACTACGCCACCAGGGTTACCATTCCTATTACTACCACTATTAGTAGCATTTGGAAACCCTGGTGGTGTAGTGGTTAAGTGCTACCACTACTAACCAAGAGGCTGGCAGTTCAAATCCACTGGGCACTCCTTGAAAACTCTGTGGGGCAGTTCTACTCTGTCTTATAGGGTCACTAAAGAGTCGGAATCGACTTGACGGCAATTTTTTTTTTTTTAAGTAGCATTTAATGAGTCAGGCACTTTGCCTAACACTCCACATACATCATTTCAACTAGTTCTCCCATGAATCCTATGAAGTCACCGTCCCCGTCTTACAGAGAGAGAACTGAGAGGCTCAATGTTTATTTAACTGTCCATTGTTTTACCCAGAGAGTCCCTGGGTGGCACGAACAGTTAACAACGTTGGCTGCTAACCAAAAGGTTGGAGGGTCAAGTCTACCTAGAAGTGCCTCAGAAGAAAGGCCTGGCAATCTACTTTCAAAAGTTATTTTCACCTATGGAGCACAGTTCTACTGTGACACACATGGAGTCACCATGAGTTGGAATTGACTTGATGGCAACTGGTTATTTTCCCCACTAACTTCAAATGCCACCTTTGTCATAAAGTAAATTGCCATATGTATGTTATGGATTAAATTGTATCCCCCCAAAATGTGTGTCAACTTGGCTAAGCCATGATTCCCAGTATTGTGTAATTATCCACCATTTTGTCATCTGATGTGATTTTCCTATGTGTCATAAATCCTACTTCTAGGATGTTAACGAGGCAGGATTAAAGGCAATTATGTTAATGAGTCAGGACTCAATCTACAAGATTAGGTTGTATCTTGAGTCAATCTCTTTTGAGATATAAGAGATAATTGAGCAAAGAGGCTTGGCAGTAGTGGAAAGACCAGAGCATGTTCTTTGGACGTAGGGTTCCTGCTCTGAGAAGCTCCTACACCGGGGAAGATTGATGACAAGGACCTTCCTCCAGAGCCAACAGAGAAAGAAAGCCTTCCCCTGGAGCTGGCGCCCTGTATCTGGACTTCTAGCCTCCTAGACTGTGAGAGAATAAACTTCTGTTTATTAAAGCCATCTACTTGTGGAATTTCTGTATAGCAGCACTAGATGACTAAGACAATATATGACTTTTTTAACGCTATTCTCTTCCATCGATATGTTCGCCTCTTTCTGCTTCAACAACAAAGCCTTTTTTATGGGTTTATTTGTATTTTTTTATATCTTTTCTTTTGCAAAAACATCTTGATTTTTCAAATACATTTTTTTCCCACATGAACTCTGTATTTTAATTTTATTTAGTTTGTTGTCTAGGGAAGACATGCACGTAGTTCCGAATACAAAAGACACATGAAGGTATACAGAAAATAAGTCAGTCTCCCTGCCTGTCACCTAGAATTCAGTGCCTACCTGAAGAGGCACCTCCTGTTACTAGTTTGTTATTTGCCCTTCCAGAAATAATCCACACATATGAACTTTATAATTTTATCAAGTTCTACCAAAAAAATCCAATTAAGGTTTTGATTAGGATTGAATGTATAGATTAATTTGAGAGAAAATTCACATCTATACAATAACAAATGTTTTCATTCAGCAGCTAGAATATCTTTCTATTTCTTTTGGTCTTCTTTTATATCCTTCAATAATAATTTTATTCATTTGGTTCTTCCATATTTCTGATAAGATTTATGCTTAAGTACTTCAGGATTTTTTTTTTTTTTTTTTGCTCTTACAAATGTAATCCTGGTATGCTGATTTTTCTATCTTATTAGTCGAATAATTTGTCATTTTATTTTATCGCATTTTCCATCTAGACCATGATATTGTTTACCAACAGTGAGAGTCAAATCCCTTCCTTTCAACCTTTATACTACTTTTCTTGTACCTAGTTTATTGGTTTACTAAGACTTTTAATAGAGTTCAGTGAATAGCATCAGTGGTAGCAGGCAAAACCATCTTTTTCCTGCTTTTAAGTATGATGTTTGCTACATGTTCTGAGTAGCTAAGTTTGCATGCATTCCATCTACTAAGAGTTTTTCGTAGCAATGTGTGTCGAATTTAATCAGAAGCTTTTTCAGCACCTACTGAGATACTCAAGTAGTTTTTCTCCTTTAATCTACGAACGTTTTGAATTACATTAATAGACTGCCTGATGTTGAACCACTTTGCATCTCTGAAATCAACCCTCCTTGGTCATAATGTATTATTGCCTTTTTAAGTTTCACTTAGTATTTTTGCACTTATGTTCATAAAGGAGATTAGAACCTTAATTTCAAAAGACCTTCGATGGTAGGCTAAGGAGTCTGCATTTCTTTGCTGAAGAAGCCTGGGCACAGTGAAGATGTAATTAATATCTTTGCCACCTTTGCAAATGTTATCGTGGCCAGCCCAGTGATAAGAGTTCATCTTTGGCTAATTGTCTGGGTCTGCGCTCTATTGCTGAATTCTTCCTGACTTCTGTCCTGTTCCAGGCAGTGTTGCTTAATGACAATTGTGGAGATACGGCTGCAAAATCTTTCCTTTTCCCTTTGTGTTGGAAACGATATAGTCTGTACTGATTTGTAAAATTTTTAATTGGGAAGCAATCTATTCTAGGCAAGTTTTTTTTTTTTTATTTCATGCTTTCATGCCTATGTTTTTGTACAAGAGTGGTTTGCCAAGAAGCTGCATGAGGCTATGTGAATAACCACTCTATTGGGAAAGAAGATGCATCCCAAAGACCCTTTTCAGTGGTCTGTTACAGGAGTTAAACATAGTACATGACACGGGCAGAGGGACCATATGTACCAATTTGTCCAGGGCTGTCCAAATTTTAAAATATCTTGGTCCATTGTTAAGCCATGTGTCAGTATACATGTCCTTCTGAAAATAAGGTCACTGTGGGCAGAGGGAGACCAGCTAAAATTCATCAAATGCTCCAGAAACCCTAACAGATGCTAAAGGATTTAAATCTTGATGGGGAACATGTTCATTGGCCCTCGTGCACTCTTGAAATAGTCCTCCAGCTGTGATAGCGTCAAAGGCCATATAGTACCTCTCAGATGACACCAGACGAGATGACGGAGACCAGCAGCAGATGTTCAGAGAACTTGCCTGACACTTGGCTATCATGTTGGGTTCCTGATTCCCGGACTTTAGGCTTTTCGTTAGGTTTTAGAATGGTTCTTGGCTTCTGTGAAAGACTTCTGCTTGTCCCTCTGTATATTCTACCCTTCCTTCCAAAATAACGGGGTTTTAGCTGGGCACATTGCTGCAGGTTCTCCAGTCTCCCTTGCAGCTAAATGTGGTCACATGACTAAGTCCAGCCCACAAATCTGTGAGCAGAAGTGACATGTATCACTTCCAAGTCATTCTCTTGAAACAACTGGGTATGCACAACCCTGATACATTTCCTACTTCCCCAGTAGTAGAAACCAGGGGTGGCAATGAAAAGCCACAGATCACACTTCTGTTCCTCACTCTCCTGTCATAAAGGTTATATAGATGTTATATAAAGGTCTTCAGGGATTTCCTAATGGTAGGGGACAGTGATCCTTTGGTTGCTGAGGTGCGGGGGGGCAAGCATTTTAACCACCCCCTCATGTTTGAGAACATGCCTAGTGTGTATTAGTGGGAGAGAGACCCCACTTCCTACTAACCAGCTGCCATGGAGCCAACTTGGACTCATGGACACCCGATATATGTGAGAGTAGAACTGTGGTCCATAGGGTTTTCAGTGGCTGATTTTTAGGAAGTAGATCACCAGGCCTTTCTCCAAGGAATCTCTGGGTGAACTCAAACTGTCAACCTTCCAGTTAGCAGCTGAGTACACTGTTTGCAGCACACAGGGACTCTCTTTTCTCACTAAGGAAACTCTAAAGGCCTCTTACTCCTACCTGGGAAAGAGACCAAGGCTTGTGTCTGTGCTAGCTCTGGAGTGGGAGAAGCAGGGCAGTGTAATGCAAGTTGGGGTGTGAATAATATTGTACAGTACTTAAACATGCATTGGTTTAAAGCACAAAGGAAGGCTGAGAAATTAGGTAGCATTGCATAGCAGGTGTAATCAGACATAACAAAATTAGGTTAAAGAAAAAAATCTAAATTATAAACACTAGGGGAAATTCTAATATCAAACTAACTAGATTATTGTGAAACATTTCAAGCATTCCAGTGGGGCTTCTGCTTCTCTGCAAGGCAAATTAAGCAACACATCTTTAACTTTAATTATAGCAAGAAAACCTGAGTGTTGGTTAAGGCTAGACTCCCTCGGTTGGCAAGCTAGCTTCAAGAAAAATTACCTTTCAGAAGTACAAACTGAAAAAAATAAATAAATGAAATAAATTTGCAAATCAATGAAAGAAATTACGTAAAAATTTAGTGAACTAAATAAAAAGGGCTAAAATGACTTGGAGCTGGAATTCTCAGAAAATTCAGTTAGGAGCTATGATGGAAAAAAAGAAGAACTGGTAAATTAAAAAGGCCAAATGAGTCCACAGAGTTAGGAAAGCTATGTTACATGCAAAACACAAATTTTCTGGTCGATTTAAGAAGCAGGTAAAGTGGGATCCACATCCCCAGAGAAACAGAGAGGAAATAGCAAAAACCAACAGCAAAAGGCAAATCAGCCACACTAAGCATAAAACTTTAGGACTTGATAGGTTAAAACCTGAAAGTAGATGACTATTATCAGAATAAAATTATTTCTAATCCCTCACCATCATCAACATTTTGTGGACTTAATATACCCGAAATTTAAGACCATTATTTTTGTGAAGTTTGTAATAATTGTTTAGCTCCCTAATAGACTATTAGTTTCTAGTAGGTTTTGAGATCAGAAAAACAGTTAAAATGTCTTACAAGTTATAGGAACCCTGTAGTTATTAATATTTAAAGTATAATTACACAGTTGCTCATCTTTCTCTCCTGAGCACCAAATGGAATGTAGATGTTCAATAAATATTTGCTGAATTAATGTCTAGACAACATTGTTTCATTTTCAGTCTTACCTGGACTCCTTTTCTTCGCTTACACCCTGTTATGGATTAAATTGTATTCTCCCCTAAAAAGATATGTTGAAGTCCTAATCCCTGGTGCCTGTGAAGTTGACCTTGTTTGGAAATAGGGTCTTTGAAGATGTTACCAATTAACATGAGGTCATACTGGAATAGGGTGGGTCCTAATCCAATATCAGTAAGGTCCTCATAAAAGAAGAGAAGAGACACAGACATAAGAGAAAGACTGTCATGTGAAAATGGAGGCAGATATTTGGAGTGATGCATCTACCAGCCAAGGAACACCAAGGGTCATCAGCCATCAGCAGAAGCTAGAAGAAAGATGTGGGACAGATTTACCCTCAGAAGGAATTGGCATGGCCGACACCCTTATTTTGAGCTCCTGGCCTCCAGAACTGAAACAATTTCTGTTCTTACAAGCCACACAACTTGTGGTACTTTGTTACAGCAGCCCCAAGAAATGAAGACACCTCCCATTCTGAAAGCCCCTGGCCCTCCACTGCACAATGAAGTTAATATTGTTTTGAGTTCTATTCTATTTGTATTCCAGAGCTTGATGTCAAATTCACTTTCACTCTAGGCCGCAATCATAAAAGGTTGAGAAATAGTATTCTACTAAGACCTGAAAGGTAAATAGGAGTCAGGCAGGAAAGGATGTGGGTGCTGGGAGGAGGCAGCAGGTACAGTTGGAGCTTGTGCACAAAGTCCCCAGATGTCAGACTTCAAGAAACTGAGGATGCCCCGGCGTAGCTGGAGGGCAAAGCCAGCAGTGAGGGGGTGAGGGGGATGAAGGAGTAGGCAGGGGCCAGGTCATGGAGGGCCTTCCTTCGGTTTAGACCAGGTCCCATGTTGTGGTGGGGGCTGTATCTGGCTTGTAGATGACTTTCATTTGGCCTGCAGGAAGGGATTTTTTTTTTCTTTTTAAGCCAAAGCTTAAAAATGGAATATTTCACACAAAAACCAGATTTCTTTTTCTCCTGCAAAATCAGAAGATCCACAAATGTTGGGCCCATGTTCCTTCACAGCAAAATTCCTCTGTAGCTGTGTCATGCTTCCTGCTTAAACAGGGAGTGCCGTCTCCAGGGGGCCCAGTCCTCACCCACCCACTTCTCATCACCTGCGCTGACCAGGTAGACTCTATGAGTCCAGCTAGACACAGTCATTTCCAGTCTGGGCTCTACGGAGAAAAGGTGAGAAAATGTGTCCAAGTATTACCTACTTTCTAATCCCACGAACTCCTTAGCAGAAGCTTTCATGGCGCTTAGATGTACCTGAAATTGTCGTACTTATTTGTTCACATTTTATTCTCTGTTTTGCATACCCTCAGGACAGGGACTCTGTCTGCTTTTTCACCTAGAACCATTCTTTGCCTATATGTCAGGCACTCAATTTATATTTGTAGTGTGGCTGACTGTACCTTCCCGTTTCTCAAAGATACACCAAACCTAAACTGTGCTCACTTGCCCTCTAACTCTTTCCTTTCTACTCCTTCCAATCTGATTTGAGGGTGGGTTGGAAGATTGGTAGCCTGACCAGGGAGACTCACCCTTATATCATCACGGCTTTTCCTGGATCTGCTGCCTTTGCCAGAGTGCTCCTTTCCCCCACGGGCCCAAACTATTGAAACTTAAAAGCAGTAAAAGATCCCTAGTCCCATCCTTCCCTCAGGTAATTATTTGAAGACAGGCAAGCTGAGCTGCCAGAGTCGGGAAGAACCACCCGAACAGGGCTATCCCTAGAGTCGCACCTGCGTCATGGCGACCTTATGTACAACAGAACTAAACACTGCCCGGTCCTGCACCATCCTCACGATCATTGCTATACTTGAGCCCATTGTTGCATCAATCCCTCTCATTGAGGGTCTTCCTCTCTTTCACTGACTGTCTACTTTACCAAGCATAATGCCCTTCTCCAGGGACTGGTCCCTCCTGAGAACATGTCCAAAGTACTTGAGACTAAAGTCTTGCCATCCTCACTTCTAATGATCATTCTGGCTGTACTTCTTCCAAGGCAGATTTTTTTTCCTTTTTCTGGCAGTCCATGGTATATTCAAAATTCTTCACCAACACCATAATTCAAAGGCCTTCCTTATCCATTGTTCAGCTTTCTCATGCATATAAGGCAGTTGAAAATATCATGGCTTGAATCAGGCACACCATAGTCCTCAAAGTGACACATTTGTTTTTCAACACTTTAAAGAGATCTTTTGCAGCAGATTTGCCCAATGCAATGAGTCATTTGATTTCTTGTCTGCTGCTTCCATGGTCATTGACTATGGATCCAAGTAAAATGAAATCCTTGACAACTTTAATTTTTTCTCTGTTTATCATGATGTTGCTTATTGGTCTAGTAGTGAGGATTTCTGTTTTGTTTATGTTGAGGTGTAATCCATACTGAAGGCTGTGGTCTTTGATCTTCATCAGTAAGTGCTTCAAGTCCTCTTCACTTTCAGCAAGCAAGATTGTGTCATCTGCATATCGCAGATTGTTAACGAATCTTTCTCCAACCCTGATGCCATGTTCTCCTTCATATAGTCCAGCTTCTCGGGTTATTTGCTCATTATACAGATTGAATAAGTGTGATGAAAGGATACAATACTGATGCACACCTTTCCTGATTTTAAACCACGTCGTATCCCCTTGTTCTGTTTGAATGACTGCTTCTTGGTCTATGTACAGGTTCCTCATAAGTATAATTTAGTGTTCTGGAGTTTCCATTCTTTGTAATGTTATCCATAATTTGTTATGATCCACACAGTTGAATGCCTTTACATAGTCAATAAAACACAGGTAAACATCTTTCTGGTATTCTCTGCTTTCAACCAAGAGTCACCTGACGTCAGCAATGATATCCCTCACTTCACGTCCTCTTCTAAATCTGGCTTGAATTTCTGGCAGTCCCCTGTCAACATACTGCTACAACCACTTTTGAATTATCTTCAGAAAAATTTCACTTGCATGTGATGTTAATGATATTGTTAGATAATTTCCTTATTCTATTAAATCATCTATCTTTGGAATAGGCACAAATATGTATCTCTTCCAGTCAGTTGGCCAGGTACTATCTTTCAAATCTCTCTGCATAGTTGAATGAGCACCTCCAGCACTGCATTTGTTTGTTGAAACATCTCAACTGGTATTCTGTCAATTTCTGGAGCCTTTTCACCAATGCCTTCAGTGCAGCTTGGACTCCTTCCTTCTATACTATTGGTTCTTGATCATATGCACCTGAAATGGTTGAACATCAACCAATTCTTTTGATGCTTCCTGCATCATTCGATATTTTACCCATAAGCAAAAAAAACCCGTTGCCATGGAGTCGATTCCAACTCATAGCGGCCCTGTAGGACAGAGTAGAATGGCCCCATAGGATTTCCAAGGAGCAGCTGGTGGATTCGAACTGCTGAGCTTTTTGTTACCAGCCATAGCTTTTAATCACCGTGCCACCAGGGCCCCAAAGAATCCTTCAAATTGCAACTCAAGACTTAAATTTTTTCTTCAGTTCTTTCAGCTTGAGAAATGCCAAGCACGTTCTTCTCTTTTGGTTTTCCAACTCCAGATCTTTGCCCATTTCATTATAATACATTACTTTGTCTTCTCGAGGGCCCTTTGAAATCTTCTGTTCAGCTCTTTTACTTGTTTCTTCCATTCCCTTTAGTTTACTCTAAGCTCAGGAGCAAGTTTCAGAGTCTCTTCTGACATCCTTTTTGGTCTTTTCTTTCTTTCCTGTTTTTTTTTAGTGACCTTTGCTTTCTTCATGTCTGACATCCTTGATCTCATCCACAACAGCCTAGTCTTCAGTAATTAATGTTCGATGTATCAGATCTGTTCTTCAGATGGTCTCTAAATTCAGGTAGTAAAAATTTAATACGAGGCACAAATATAAGCCACCTGCGTAGGTTTACATTTTCTAGCAGCTTCATTTAAAAGAAGTAAAAAGAAACAGGCAACATTAATTTTAATAACATTTCATTTAACATAATATATTCAAAATATTATTATTTCAATATGTAATCAATACAAGAGTTATTGATGAGATATTTACTTTTTGTTTTGTGCTAAGGCTTTGAAATTTAGTGTATATTCTATGCTTACAGCACATCACTTCCAACTGGCTATGTTTCAAGAGCTCTATAGCCACATATGGCCAAGGGCTACCCTGTTGGACAGCGAACTAGAGAAAAAAAGCTGGGGAGAAAAAACTCCATTGATATTTTAAAATATCACCTCCCTCCCCACTCTCATCTTGATATCTCCAGTATTTCACCAGTGGCTCTGAGGATGGTATTGCCACCAGGAAAGAGGAGGAAGGGTAGGTAAGGGATAGGATGTGGGTGGGAATTGGTGGGAACTGGTCACCGAACCGCCCTTTCGCCCCTCACCTGGATTGCCTCTAAGACACTTCCTCCACCTTATCAGGGGGGTCTGGCAGGCTGCTTTGGCTGTGGCTACAGCTAGAAGCACCTCAGAAGAAATGCCTGTCGATTTCCTTCTGAAAGGTCACAGCCATGAAAAACCTATGGAGCACAGTTCTACCCTGAAACACATGAGGTCATCGTGAGCAGAGTTGCTCGGATGGCAACTGGTTTGGCTGGGTTTTTGTTTTGTTTTGTTTAGAGCTAGAAAGGCCAACTCTCTTCAGTTCCCTTTAGCGGGTGTGCAATGGACAAAGGAGCTGGAGAGGGGCTGCCCCTCCTGACAGCCCCAGGCTGAGCTAGGACTAGACACAGAGGGCCAGATGGACTAAGTCCTTCTCTGTCATGCCCATCTCCAGGGTTAGCACAGGTTTGCCCTGTGCCTCCGGGTGTTGTAATATCATTGCCAAACACCCTCGTGCCATTTTGTCTCTGTTCCAAAAAGGTGCTTTTACAGCGTCTGCACCGATGAGCCAGAAGGGTAATTGCCGTCTTATGAAGCTAGGCTTTCTTTTAGAACCTGCCATCAAAGGTCTAAAACCTCCCTACAAGTACACGTGAGCTTCTTCCCTCTGTTTTAATGGAGGGGAAGCGGCCTGAAAAGCCAGCCACTGCCTATTAACTGACAGTGAGTCAGGGGGAAGCCAGCGCCTGACCCACCACATTGGCAGGCAGTGGAAGGATGTGGGGCCTGTGGGTTGCACAGTAACACCCGTGACTCCTTCCTTGTTGGGCAACGTCACATTCCACCGAAGGGAATGTTTCAGCTGCCTGCAGCTTACCCTTGTAACCACCTTTTGACAGAAGACTTGAAAGGTATTAGATATATTCCTGCTATGGAGGATGGTGAACACGATCTAACTTTTTCTTAATGAATCGTGTTTATGGTTATAGCTAATAAGTCTTAAATGATGATGTAACATAACTGTTTTTATCTCCTCTGTAGCTGTCATTTTTGTTATCTGATCCCCTGCTTGCTCCAATATCCCCTTGCCCCTTTTTTAAAAATGTTCCATTCCCTATTGGCTGAGTTCTGAAAAATCAGAAAACCCTGGGTGGTGCAAATGGTTAACGTGCTCGGCTGCTAACTGAAAGGTTGGAGGTTTGAGTCCACCCAGAGGTGCCTCAGAAGAAAGAACTGGCAATCTACTTCTGAAAAATCAGCTACTGAAAACCTTAGGGAGCACAGTCCTACTCTGACACACGTGGGGTCACTGCGAGTTGGAGTCGACTTGACAGCAAATGGTACGAATCTGGTATGTCTCATAGAAACGCAAGTAAACTAGGAGTCAGTAAGCACTGAAAGATCATCTAAGGACCTCTCTTTTAAGTAGGCAATGGTTAAGAGCCTAGATTTTGTCACAACTATTTTAGCTGTTCACAGATATAATTTTGAAAGTGACTTCATTCATTTTACAGAGAATCGAGGAGTTCCTTTATTTGTTTGTGAACATTATTTTGCTAAGTTATACCAAGTTACTCTGCCTTTTATTTTATATAGTCTTTTAGAATGTTGGAGAAAATGATTCCAGCTTAAGCTCCAAGCTCAGGGAACTTCCTGGAGAACACACAAAGGTGGTATTATTTGCTGCTCAAGTGTTCTCATTTTTCACTAACCTCTAAGCACATTTACAAATATTCTTAAAGAAGGCCTTCATAGTTTACTATATACCAAAGCTGCTTTCACTCATACCTGCCTTTTAAAAATATATTCATACAAATTAATGTCACTGAATTCTACATGTAGAAATTGTTGAATCGATATATGTAATGCTGTGTGTATTCCCAACAACCATAATAAATAAATAAATAAATAAATAAAAACATATATATTCATATTGTTTCTTACTCTTAAATTGAAAAGGAATGATCATCATTTGGCAAGAGAAGCAGTGTTTTGGATTCTAGTGTAATGATCAAATTTTGATAGCTTCAGTGGTCCCTCTGGTTTCCTTATCCGAGGGGGCATTTCTCTTTTTGCTTTATCTCTATGAAGCCCTAGATTGCGGGAGAAGTGTGTGCGTTGCTTCATATTCTTCCTTCAGAATGAAGAAGCAGCAGAATGAAGAGCTGTGGTGGGAAAGAGAGAACCAGGAATAGACTATTGGCAGCGTTGAAAGTCAAGGGTAAAAACTTCCCAAAGCCAATCTTCATGGAAACGGAATAATACAACAACAGTGGAAATGGATGACCCCACCATCCAAAAGACTTCTGCCACCACAAACTGGGGTAGGAGGCGGGTGGAAAGTGGTGTGACACTGTAGGACTTCCCAGCCAGTAATTTCACCACTCAGTTGCTAAGAAGTTGTGGCAAGAGATCACAACAGGAAAAGACTAGATCCTGGAGACTACAAATAATTCTTGCACAGGGGAACCAGAGTAGACCAACATGCTTTTAATTGTACAAAGCTTACTTCCTGCTCAGGAACAACTTCCTTCGATCTGAGGAAACATTGGAAAGCTAATAGTTTACTCAACACATAAGCCATACCTTTCCAGGAAGCCTGTGATATTGGGGGTGAAGCCACAGGTGAGGGAGCAGGTGTAACCAGGTACAGCCCTGCTCCATTTCTGACTCACCTTTTGACTATGTTCTTCTAGTTTTGCTATCCCTCAGCTTCTTCGCCTGTGAAATGGGAGGAGGAAGGAGTGGGATTGTTTGGTAAAATTCCTTAAGAACTTTTGATGAAATGTTCTCTAAAAGGACAAGATAGTATAATTAGGTACTTGGCTAATAGGTATGTGGCTGCTGTAAGAGACCATTTCTGGAAAAGAGTCACAATGTCCTGTACCTGTTTTCAACAGGAAATGGCACATATAATGACCCAGGGAAAGCTCAGGATTTTTTGATAGGAAATGCTTTCAAGAAAGCTGAGATTCAGTCCTTCCAAAGGCCAAATAGCCCCTACAGGCACATACACACTCACACATACACACGCACAGTCTCACACACACATACACACATTCTCACATACTCACACACACTTTCACACACACAGTCTCCTATAGTCATATACACAGTCTCGCACAGCCTCACACACACACACACAGTGTCACATACTCACACATAAACCCAGTCCTTTCTCACACACAGTCTCACATACTCACACACACACAATCTCACACACATGCAGTCTCTCACACTAACACACACAGTCTCATACTCACACACAGTCTCATACTCACACACACACAGTCTCACACACTCACACACACAATCTCACATACTCACACACAGTCTCACACATGAACACACACACTCACACACAGTCTCATATACACACATACACAGTCTTGCACACTCACACAGTCTCTCATGCTCATACACTCACACACACACACTCCCCAGTCCCACAGTGTGTCAGGAGACTCTCATCTTTCTTTACACCAAAGGCAGAGTCAGACTCACAGAGGCCACTCTAGCACTTCCCAGCTGCTCTGAGGGAAGCAAAGACCAGCCCTCATCCTAGAGCACTGCTGCTGGCTGAAGTGTGACTTGCCTATGGCAGTTGTGGATAAGGGGTGTGCAGGAGATCGAGTGGACTGGGCCAAAACATCATTACACAGAAGTAGCGTGTGTGTGTGTGTGTGTGTGTGTGTGTGTGTGCAGACATTCTTTCCACATTCAAATTGGCCTTAAAAAAACACCAAAAAATTAAATGTACAAATGTAGCCTAGGCAACCTCCCCCTAAGTCGTTCTAGAAGGTGTGTCTCTGTGTATTAAAAATGTGATGATCATCAGCAAAAGGGCAAACAAGTGATTCCTGAGTCTGTTTTTAGTTTTGTAGACTAAAATACAACGCGCTTGGGCATGGGGACGGAGGTGTGTTCTGAGAGGATGGGTCAGGGAATCACACTAATATTGGGAAACAGAAGGAGAAAACATGTTGGCAGGAGCAGGCTTTCGGTGATGTTAATATTATTCCACCAACCAGTAAGGGATGGTTGGTTTGATTTTTGGTTTGGGGCATGGCAGAGGGGAGGGTTCAGGGATAAATACTGAGATGAGGCATGTGACATTTGTCAGGTATTACAAGGACACTATGGTAGACATATGTGGAGCCTACTAGCTCTGTGGGGTAGCCAGGTGTTCAGCTTTACTCAAGTAAAGTGGTGAAGCTACTTTTCTACTTCCATCTGGTATCCAGGTTAAAGGGACAGAGAAGCATGTCTTAGAGTTAATAATTGATATCAACATAAGAAACATATCAGAACTTGCTGTCTCTCCCTCTCACTCTCTTCCATCACTCATTCCTCTTTCCTCATTCTTGTTGCTCTAGATAATTAAATTTATTAAATTTAAAATATATATAAAGTAAAAACAATAAGTATTTGCTCAACTACTATTCAATGAATACATGCAGAAAAGCATTTTAATTTTCAGAAATACACTGTGAAGCAGCCGAATAAAGAATGTTGAGTTCAGACCATGGCTGATCAGCAAAAGGAAGGCAGTGGAGAGAGATTCTGCAGAGTGTAGACTCCTTTCCTTTCCGGGCTCCTGCCTCTGTTCTCTCCATATAGACCTTCGCTTCACCAGCTCCCTCCCCTGCCAAGGGCCTGGAGACACAAAGACAGGAGTGGCCACGACTGCTTTGGGCAAACTGAAGTAATGGAAAAGAAACTCTGAGTAAACCTAGTGCTGTGGAGTAGATGATGGAACAGAAAGACCAGGAGTAGTAGCAGAGAGATCATACAGAGAGAGACCCAGAAATTCTGTGAGGCCCAGCATTGTTGAAATTTCCATCGTTGAGTTCTATGTATCCTCACAACCCTTTTCCTTGTCCTATTTTGAGAGGGTCTCTGCTTCTCACAACTAAATAGAGCACACTGAAAACCATTCTGAGACATTTGGACCTCAGGCTGAAAGCAATAAGGAAGCCCTAGAATGCTTTGAGTAGGAATTGCCTTGATGGCAACAGGTTTTGTTTTGGTTAGAATGCTTTAAGCAAGGGTGTGACTTCATCCAAGCTATGCCCTTAGACAAAGGTTGACAAACTACAGTCCATAGATCAAATCTAACCTGCTGCCTGTTTTTATAAATAAAGTTTTATTGAAACACAGCCATGCCCATCATTTACATATTGTCTACAGATGCTTTTGCTCTACAGTGGCAGAAGTGATTACTTGCAACAGAAACCAAAAGGTCCTCAAAGTCTAAAATATTTACTCTTTGGCCTTTAAGAGGAAAACTTTACCAGCCCATGCACTGGGAAGACCAATCTAGGAACTGTGCGTCGGATGGGCTGGAAAGAAAGAGAGTAGAGAATGGAAGTCAGGTTAAGAGGCTACTGTCATAATTTGGTGGTGGGAGATGGCAAGAGAGTGAAAAAAACTAAAAAATGTCTTAAAGGTTAAATCAACAAATCTTGAAAGCTGTCTGTATGAGGAGAAACAAGAGAACTTAAAGCCAGCATTTCCAAATGTTTGTCCCATATTTTCTTTATTGATATCTAGCATCAGGGAAGGTACCAAAGAAAAGTAGGAAATGATCTCACTGTCTCTCACCAGACAGAGGGGAAGATGTACATACAAGGCATATAAAGCTATGATCCAGGAGGCTCTGCCCGGGTATGATTTTGTGATTGATAACTACGAAACAAAAGTTAAAACACAATCCATGCAAATGAATGAAATTTAAAAATTCCTCGGATATTTTCCTTGAATTTCTCCAATGCCATGAAAGGACGGCGTGTTAAAATCTCCTTGGTTTCTTCTCCATACCTGCAAGGGCTCCTGAGTGGTCCATAATCAGGCTTCCCAAAACACTCCAACAGCTTCTTCTCCCCTCAGGCTCTTTTATCCTTCTTTCCACTCTCTTTCCAAAATTTCCATCGCAAAAGCTTCATATTAGTTTGACAAGTTCTGAGAGGAAAAAGACAGGGTGGACCAAGTTTGAATCTTTTTTAGTGGATGGAGCAAGGAGAAATGTTGAGAACAGCCACGGCTTAATATTTCTTGTTAGGTGGCATGGAGTCAGCCCTGACTCATGGTGACTCTATGCACAATGCAAATTGAAATGCTTCCCAGTTCTGCCCCATGCCCATGATCTGTTGCAGATTGGACCATTGTGATTCATAGGATTTTTACCGACTGATTTTCAGGAGTAGATTGCTGGGTCTTTCTTCCTAGTCTGACTTAGCCTAGAAGCTCCGCTGAAATCTGTTCAGCATCATAACAACATGCAAGCCTCCCCTGACAGATGGGTGGTGGCTGTGCACGAGGTGAATCGGCTAGCAATTGGACTCAAGTCTCCCTCATTGAAGGTGAGAATTCTGCCACTGTTATGGATTGAATTGTGTGCCCTAAAAATGTGTGTCAACGTGGCTAGGTCATGATTCCCAGTATTGTATGATTATTCTCCATTTTGTGATCTGGTATAATTTTCCTATCTGTTATAAGTCCTACTTCTATGATGTTAATGAAGCAGGATTAGACACAGTTATGTTAATGGGACAGGACACAATCCACAGGATTAACTTGTATCTTGAGTCAATTTCTTTCGAGATATAAAAGATAGAGGCAAGCGGTGGGGAGGGACCTCTTATCGCCAAGAAAGAAGAGCCCGGAAAGGAGCACATCCTTTGGACCTGGGGTCCGTGTGCTGAGAAGCTCCTAGACTAGGGGAGGATTGATGACAAGGGCCTTCCCCCAAAGCCAACACAGAGAGAAAGCCTTCCCCGGGAGCTGGTGCCCTGAATTTGAACTTCTAGCCTCCTAAACTGTGAAAGAATAAATATCTGTCAGTTAAAGTCATCCATTTGTGGTATACCTAAGACAACCACTGAACCACCAATGTCCCCAAAGTTAATGCTTCTTAACCTTACTCAGATGTTTTGAAATATAAAGGGAGAGCACATATTTACAGAGCATTTACTCCTCTCAACCATCCAGTAGGGAAGGTATGATTCTTCCCATTTTGCAGAGGACAAGCTGAAAATTGGAGAAGTGGGAGGACTTCCCCAGGTGTTCAGAGCTGGTCTCCTTCCCTCCAAATCCCAGGAGCTTTCAGGTACATTCCAATACTAGAAATAAAAAAAGAATAAAAAGTGGAAACAACTTAAGCATGTAAAATAATTTTCCATGTCTGTAAAAGCAGCTTATAATATATGTTTATAATAAGGGACCATTTGTGTGATTGGAGCCCTCGTGGCACAGTGGTTAAGAGCTCAGCTGCTAACCAAAAGATTGGCAGTTTGAGTCCACCAGGCGCTCCTTGGAAACCCTGTGGGGTAGCTATGAGCCAGAGTTGACTTGACAGCAATGGGCATGACTTTTGGTTTTGTGTAATTAGGTTCTAAAAAGACCAATTTTGGTAAAGCCCCAGGTGTAAAGTTTTTAGTGCACTGCTAAACATACAGTTGGCATTCAATAAATTCTTGCTAAATGAATGAACAGGTGTTCCATCGCTTATGTTACATATTATTAAGGAGTTCTTTCAATGAGGCTGGCACTGTGTTAAGTGCTTTGCATTCCTCATCTTATGTAACTCTCTTAACAACATACCAAACCATAAGGAAGGTACAATTATTTTTCCCATTTTTATTGTCGAGGAACCAAACAAACAAACAAAAAGCCGTTGCCAGGAGTTAATTCTGGTTCATGGGAGCCCGATGTGTTGCAGAGTAGAGCGGAGCTCCATATGGTTTTCTTGGCTGTAATCTTTACAGAAACAGTTCACCAGGCCTTTCTTCCATGGTGCCACTTTAGGTCAGCAAATCACTTGTGCCACCCAGGTTCCAGGAGTTTACAAAAGGTAGATAACTTGTTCAAGGTCATATAAGTAATAATTGTAAGGGTAGTCTGTCTGGCTCCACAGCTTATGCCTCCTAAGAGGAGGGTGCCATTCCTCTGTGCACCCACCTCTGGATGGCAGGGGTCCTTGGTGATGTCCCCACTAAGTGCCACATATCCACCACCTTACACAGGGCAGTTGCTTCCTTAGATCCCTCCTCTGACCATGCACAGCTGAAGGGCCTTGTTAAAGCTTCCTCCAAGTCTCCAGTCACGTCTCACAGAACCAGCAAGATTAGAGAGGTAGGCAGAGGACCAGTCTGCGGTGCTGTTGCCCAAACTGACTGCAGTGTGGCCCAGGAAACTGTGGTAATGAGGAAGATCTTGAGGTCCCTGCCTGGGGACAGAGGGGGTCCCTGTTCTGGCTTCTCTTTCCTACCCCTGAACATGGGACAGCATTAAAAGAAGGGCAGGGTGTGGAAACCTGGGTCAGAGGCCATCCTTACCATTTGCTGGCTGTGTCATCCTGGGGAAGCCCCTTCACCTCAGTAAGACTTCACTTCTTCCTCTGTAGAACAATAATCACTACAACAGTAATAACAATTTCTATCTAACTCAATGAGATCAAGCCTAAAAAGCTCTTTGTAACTGCAAAGCATTCTACAAGTAAGTGACTCAACTTCCAGAGCCTGGGGTGTTGGCCTTTTCTACTCCCCATGCGCTCTATCAGTGAAGGGGACGGGAACGTCCTTTGTAAACCAGATACACCAGGGCCTGGTTCTGGTTTCTGATGTTCAGTGTTTGAAACAGTAGATGGTGAATGAGCTACAGCTTCCTGGGCTGCTGTGGCTGCAGTCACTCCCATGAGGAGGTGGAGATCTCTACCTGGCTGATGCCCCCGCATCTTTAGGAATCTCTTCTTTCTCTATCTAGTAGATCACAGACATCTCTCTCTCTGCTCCCTGCGCAGGCCTACCAGTCCCTGCCCTCCCTTAGAGAGCGTGGCTTTGCCATTTTGAGTGACACGCACTCTTCCTGAGCTCTGTCTCTCTCTCAAAAACCGGTTGCCATCTAGTCAACCCCAACTCATGTTGACCCCATGGGTGTCAGGGTAGAACTCTTCTCCGTAGCATTTTCAATGGCTGATTTTTGGGAAGTAGATCACCAGACCTTTCTTTTGAGGCACCTCTGGGTGGATTCGTACCTCCAGCCTCTCACACAGTCAAACACATTAATGAGTTGCACCACCTAGGGACTCCTTCCCCCAGGGCTCCACTAATGGTGGCAAAACCCTCTCTGGCCCCAGCTCCACCTTAGGGCAGCCAAGGTGGGGCAGGGGTGTGTCCACTGGGATCAGGAGCAGGTTTGTAAGAGCTGGTTGACCCCCTAAACTACATTCCTTCCCACCCAGAGGCACAGAGAAGTGTGCACACACATGGCGGCACACACACACACGGGCTCACACAGAGTTAACCAATCGCTCTTCCTGGACCTTTTCATTCTTCACAAACTGTTGCTCAGATAGATCATTGGAGTCTTTTTGGAGGAACAGTCTTTTGCTCTTGGCTTACAAGTTTGATGTAAGACTTAAGGCTCAGGATATAGTGCTGTTTATAATAAGAAACTCCCCACAGCCCAAGGCTTACTCGTTTGAGAAAGCATTTTCCTGCTCCCTCTTGTTAACAGGCAGATCAGCCAGGGAGATCCCTTGCTGTTGAAAAGTAGCATTGTGGATAAACATTCCATAAGATCCCCAGATAGTAATCAATAGTCCCTCTGGGATCCTAGTCCAAAGCAGTTGCCAAAAGTCCCAATATAAGTCAATAATCACATTTATGTTTATAATTAAATGCACGCGTACAAATTCTACTTGTACAAACTACAGAAGCAACAGCAACAGTGGGATTCTTTATTGCCTACTTCAGCCAAGTAGCAATGACTGAATCTCCCATCCATTTCAGAGCAAAACAAATAAAATACAATCTTATCACCTATTAAGTATAATTATTTCTTTATTTCTACGCTTAGGTCATGATGTTCCTCCTATTACTTGATATTTGAAGATGGTTGACTGAACTATATATTAATACCCAAAGTAGAAAACCAAAGCTGGTCTCAATCTTAACCATTTGATCAACAAAAGCTTAGCATCTATAGCTGGCAAAATACTGCACTAATACCATTAACCCTCAGTGCAGACATCTGGATGGTAACACTCAGTTGCGGTGGGAGACAGTGACTGGCTCAGGAGAGAGGCTCGGAGGGAGAACAGCTCATTAGCAAATATTCCCTCTGGAGTACTCTCTAGGAATACTAATACTTGTACAACTCTAAGATTGTTATTCCAGGGCTTTACTTCAAAATTCTTAGCATAACAGAATTTGCAACTAGAAGGCACCTGAGAGACCACCTAGATAGCCCCTAATTTCACATATAAGTAAACTTAATCTGTATTAGCATTACATTAAACAAAAATAGGAATAAAGGCTTGAGTTTATAATACCTGTTGTTTAAGGACACTCTGAGTATTGTTCCTTCAGTCAACTAAAATGTATTGAGCACCTTCCATGTGCAGACATAGTGCTAGGCATCAAGGATGCAAGGCTAAGACATGGTTCCTGCCTTCAAGGAACTATTTTTGGGCACCACAGTGTATCCAGCACTTTTAACCCTCACAAATATACCACAAGGAAGGTATTGCCGTCTGCATTTTACAGATGAAGGAACTGAGAAGGTTAAGTCCAAGATCACTTGCGTAAAACTGAATTCAACACAGGCTTATCAGATGATATTATTTTTCTCTTACTGTATGACAAATTATCGTAAATTTAGCAACTTAAAATCACACCTATTTATTATCTCAGTTTCTATAGGTCATAAGTTTAGGCATAGTGTAGCTGAGCTCTCTGTTCAGGGGCTCACGAAGTTGAAAACAAGATGTTGACCAGGGCTGCAACTTCATGTGAGGCTTGGAGTCCTCTTCCAAGCTCACTGGTGGTTGGCAGACTTCAATACCCTGTGCTTATAGGACCGAGGCCCTCAGCTTCTAGAAGCTGCCCACCACTCTCTGCCATGTGGCCCTCTCCACAACATAGCAGTTTTCTCCTTCACAGCCAACAAGAGAGTACCTATGCTGCTCAAATCTCTTTTTCCCAAAGGAAGGCCTGGATTCTCTTTTAAGGCTCCTTGATTAGGTCAGGCACAGAAAGGATAATCTTGCTTTTTTATTATCTCAAAGTCAACTGATTAGGGAACTTAATTACATCTGTCCGTCCCCTTCCCCTTTGCAATATAGTGTAGCCTCACGAGTAAATTCCCATCATATTCACAAGTCCTGCCCACAGTTAAGGGGAGACGATTATATAGAGCATGTACATCAGGCGGCAGGAATCTTGGAGGAGCCATTTTAGAATTCTGCCTACTACACAGATGTTACTGCTCATGTATTCTTTAAACCAATTCAGATGTTTCAACAAATGGATGCAGTGCTAGAAGCGCTCACTCGTCTATGCTAAGAAATTTGGAAGACAGCTATCTAGCCAATTGACTGGAAGGGATCTGTATTTGTGCCCATTCCAGAGAAAGGTGATCCAACACAATGTGAAGGTTTTGGAACAATATCATTAATATCACATACAAGTAAAATTTTGCTGAAGATTGTTCATAGATGGTTACAGTAGTACATCCACAGGGAACTGCCAGAAATTCAAGCTGGGCTCAGAAAAGCACATGGAACGAGTCACTGCTGATGTCAGATGGATCTTAGCTGAAAGCAGAGAATACCAGAAAGAGTACTTATGTTTTATTGACTGTGCAAAGCCATTCAACTGTGTAGATCATAACAAATTATGGATAACATTGTGAAGAATGGGGATTCCAGAGCACTTAATTGTGCTCATGAGGAACCTGTACGTAGACCAAAAGGCAGTTATTTGAACAGAACAAGGAGATATTGTGTGGTTTAAAAATCAGGAAGGATGTATGTCAGGGTTGTATCTTTTCACTATACTTATTCAATCTGTATGCTGAGCAAGACAGCTGAGCAAAAAACCTGTATACAGAGTAAAAGAGATGAACAGATGATTTCAAAGACAAAGTGATGTATAATAATGAAATGGAGAAAGACCTGGAGTTAGAAAACCAAAGGGGAAGAATACACTCAGTATTTCTCAAGCCAAAAGAACTAAAGAAAAAATTGAAACTTTGAGTTGCATTTTGAAGGAGTTTTTATGGGCAGAATATTGAACAATGCAGGAAGCATCAAAAGAAGATGGAAGGAATACACAGAGTCACTGTACCAAAAAGAATGTGTTGACATTCAACTATTTCAGGAGCTAGCATATGATCAAGAACCGATGGTATTGAAGGAAAAAGTCCAAGCTGCACTGAAGGCACTGGCAAAAAAACAAGGCTCCAGGAATTGACGAAATACCAATTAAGATGTTTCAACAAATAAATGCAGCTCTGGAGGTGCTAATTTATCTACGTCAAGAAATTTCAAAGACAGCTACCTGACCAAGCAACTTGAAGAGATCCTTGTTTGTGCCCATTCCAAAGAAAGATGATCCAACAGAACTCAGAAATTATCAACGATATTATTAATATCACACACAAATAAAATGTTGCTGAACATTATTCGAAAACAGTTGCAGCAGTACATCGACAGGGAGCTGCCAGAAATTCAAGCAAGATTCAGAAGAGGACGTGGAACGAGTGATAACATTGCAGATGTTAGATGGATGTTGACTAAAAGCAGAGAAACCAGAAAGATATTTACCTGTGTTTTATTGTCTATGCAAAGTTATTCAGCTGTATGGATCATAACAAATTATGAATAACATTTCGAAGAATGGGAGTTCCAGAACGCTTAAATGTGCTCGTATGGAACCTGTACATAGACCAAGAGGCAGTTGTTCGAACAGAACAAGGGGATACGGCATGGTTTAAAGTCAGGAAAGGTGTGCATCAGGGTTGTAGTCTTTCATCATAGTTATTCAATATGTATGCTGAGAAAATAATCTGAGAAGCTTGACTATACAAAGAAATACATGGCACCAGGATTAGTGGAAGATTCATTAACAACCTGGGATATGCAGATGACACAATCCTGCTTGTTGAAAGCAAAGAGGACAGGGCTTGAAGCACTTATTGATGAAGATAAAAGACTACAGCCTTCAGTAAGGGTTACACCTCAACATAAGGAAAACAAAAATCCTCACAACTGGATCAATAAGCAACATCATGATAAACAGAGAAAATATTGAAGTTGTCAAGGATTTCATTTTATTTGATACACAACAGTCAATGCCCATGGAAGCAGCAGTCAAGAAATCAAAGTATTACATTGGGCAAATCTGCTGCAAAAGACCCCTTTAAAGTGTTGAAAAGCAAAGATGTCACTTTGAGGACTAAGGTGCACCTAAACCAAGCCGTGGAATTTTCAATCACCTCATAAGAATGCCCCCACACATCTGTCAGTTTGTCATACTGTGGTGGCTTGCATGTTGCTGTGATGCTAGAAGCCATATCACCAGTATTCAGATACCAGCAGGCCCGCTCATGGCAGACAGGTTTCAGATGATCATCCAGACTAAGACAGACTAGGAAGAAGAACCTGGCGGTCTACTTCGGAAGAAATTAGCCAGTGAAAACCTTACGAACAGCAACTGAACACTGTCTGATATGGTGCTGGAAGATGAACCCCTTAGGTTGAAAGGCACTCAAAATATGACCAGGGAAGAGCTGCCTCCTCAAAGTGAGTCCACCTTAATGATGTGGATGGAGTGAAGCTTTCGGGACCTTCATTTGCTAATGTGGCATGGCTCAAAATGAGAAGAAACAGCTGCAAACGTCCATTAATACCAGGAACATGAAATGTACAAAGAATGAATCTGGTAAAATTGGATATCATCAAAAATGAAATGGAATGCATAAAGATTGATACCCTAAGCATCAGCGAGCTGAAATGGACTGGTATTGGCCATTTTGAATCAGCAAAGCCTGTGGTCTATGTCTTAGTCATCTAGTGCTGCTATTACAGAAATACCACAAGTGGATGGCTTTAACAAAGAAAAGTTTATTCTTTCATAGTCCAGTAGGCTAGAAATTTGAATTCAGGGTGCAGACTCCAGGGGAAAGCTTTCTCTCTCTGTTGGCTCTGGAGGAAGGTCCTTGTGATGCATCAGTCTTCCCTTGGTCTGGGAGCATCTCAGCACAGGAACATCGGGTCCAAAGGATGTGCTCTGCTCCTGGCACTGCTTTCTTGGTGGTATGAGGTCCCCAACTCTCTGTTTGCTTCCCTTTCCTTTTATCTCTTGAGAGATAAAAGGTGGTGCAGGTCACACCCCAGGGAAACTCACTTTACATTGGATCAGGGATGTGACCTGGTAAGGGTGTTACAATACCACCCTAATTCTCTTTAACATAAAATTACAATCACAAAATGCAGGACAACCACAGAATACTGGGAATCCTGACCTAACCAAATTGATACACACATTTTGGGGGGGACATAATTCAATCCGTGACAGTCTACTATGGCTGAAATGACAAATTGAAGAGGAATGGTGTCAAGTTCACCATCAAAAAGAACATTTTAAGATCTATCCTGAAGTACAACGTTATCATTGATAGGATAAAATCCATACACCTACAAGGATGACCAGCTAATACAACTATTATTCAAATTTATGCACTAACCACTACAATCACAGATGAAGAAACTGAAGATTTTAAAAAACTTCTGCAGTCAGTAATTCATCAACTACACAATCAAGATGCATTGATAATTACTGGTGAATGGAATGTGAAAGTTGGAAACAAAAAAAAAGGATTGGTAGTTTGGAAAATATGGCCTTGGTAATAGAAAAGATGCTGGAGATTGCATTATAGAATTTTGCAAAACCAACTACTTCTTCATTGCGAATACCCTTTTTCACCAACATAAATGGCTGCTTACAAGTGGACCTTGTCGGATGGTATACGCAGGAATCAAATCGACTACATCTGTGGAAAGAGACCATGAAAAACTTCAATATTATCAGTCAGAACAAGGCCAGGGGCCAACTGTGGAACAGAGCATCAATTGCTCATAGGCACGTTCAAGTTGAAACTGAAGAAAATCAGAGCAAGACCACTAGAGCCAAAGTACAACCTTGAGTACATCCCACCTGAATTTACAGACCATCTCAAGAATAGATTCCACGCATTGAACACTAAGGACCAAAGACTAGACAAGTTGCAGAATGACATCAAGGACAATGTACATGAAGAAAGTAAGAACTCATTAAAAAGACAGGGAAGAAAGAAAAGACCAAAATGGATGTCAGAAGAGACTCTGAAACTTGCTCTTGAACATAGAGTAGCTAAAGAGAATGAAAGAAATGATGAAGTAAAAGAGCTGAACAAAAGATTTCAAAGGGCCTTCAAGAAGACAAAGTAATGTATTACAAATAAAGTAATGAAACGGGCAAAGACCTGGAGTCAGAAAACCAAAAGGGAAGAACACACTCGGCATTTCTCAAGCTGAAAGAACTGAAGAAAAAATTCAAGCCTGTGTTGCAATTTTGAAGGATTCTATGGGCAAAATACTGAACGATGAAGGAATCATCAAAAGAAGATGGAAGGAATACACATTGTCACTGTACCAAAAAGAATTGGTTGACATTCAACCATTTCAGGAGGTAGCATATGATCAAAAACTGACAGTATTGAAGGAAGAAATCCAAGCTTCCCTGAAGACACTGGCAAAACACAAGGCCCCGGGAATTGACAGAATACCAATTGAGATGTTTCAACAAACAGGTGCAGTGCTGGAAGTGCTCACTCATCTCTGCCAAGAAATTGGAAAGGCAGCCACTGGTCAACCTACTGGAAGGGATTCATATTTACGCCTATTTCAAAGAAAAGTGATCCAATAGAATGCAGAAATTATCTTAGCATACGAGTAAAATTTCACTGAAGATCATTTAAAAGTGGTTGCAGCAGTCTATCTACAGGGAACTGTCTTCAAACAAGATTCAGAAGAGAATGTGGAACAAGGGGTTTTAACATTGCATATATCAGATGGATGCTAGTTGAAAGCAGAAACTATCAGAAAGATGTTTATCTGTGTTTTATTGACTATACAAAGGTATTTAACTGTGTGGATCATAACGTATTATGGGTAACATTGTGATGAATGGGGATTCCAGAACACTTAATTGTGCTCTCGAGGAGCCTATACATAGACCAAGAGGCAATAGTTCAAACAGAACAAGAGGGTGTTGCGTGGTTTAAAATCAAGAAAGGTGTGTGTCAGGGTTGTATGCTTTCACCATACTTATGAAATCTATTGTTGTTGTTAGATGCCATCGAGTCGGTTCCAACTCATAGTGACCCTATGTACCACAGAACAAAACACTGCCCGGTCCTGCACCATCCTTACTATCACTGTTATGCTTAAGCCCATTGTGGCAGCCACTGTGTCAATCCATCTCATTGAGGGTCTTCCTCTTTTCTGCTCACACTGTACTTTACCTAGTATAATATCCTTCTCCAGGGACTTATCCTTCCTGACAACATGTCCAAAGTATGTAAGATGCAGTCTCGCCATCCTTGCTTCTAAGGAGCATTCTGGTTGTACTTCTTCCAAGACAGATTTGTTCATTCTTTTGTCGGTCCGTGGTATATTCAATATTCTTCGCCAACACCACAATTCAAAGGCGTCAATTCTTCTTCGGTCTTCCTTATTTATTGTCCAGCTTTCCCATGCATATGATGTGATTGAAAATACCATGGCTTCAGTCAGGCGCACCTTAGACTTCAAGGTGTCATCTTTGCTTGTCAACACTTTAAAGAGGCCTTTTGCCAAATATTGTATAAGACCACTATTATAAGATCTTGAGAAATAGTTTAAACTGAGAAGAACACATTCTTTTGTGGTTACGAGAAGGGGGAGGGAGGGAGGGTGGGAGAGGGATATTTACTAATTAGATAGTAGATAAGAACTACCTTAGGTGAAGGGAAGGACAACACTCAGTACAGGGGAGGTCAGCACAACTGGACTAAACCAAAAGCAGTTTCCTGGATAAACTGAATGCTTCAAAGGTTAGCGAAGCAGGGGCAGGGGTTTGGGGACCATGGTTTCAGGGGACATCTAAGTTAATTGGCATAATAAAATCTATTAAGAAATATTCTGCATCCCACTTTGAAGTGTGGCGTCTGGGGTCTTAAACACTAGCAAGCAGTCATCTAAGATGCATCAATGAGTCTCAACCCACCTGGATCAAAGGAGAATGAAGAACACCAAGGACACAAGATAATAAAGAGCCCAAGAGACAGAAAGGGCTACATGAACCAGAGACTACATTATCCTGAGACCAGAAGATCTAGATGGTGCCCAGCCACAACCAATGACTGCCCTGACAGGGAACACAGTGGAGGACCTCTGAGGAAGCAGGGGAACAGTGCGATGCAGACCCCAAATTCTCATAAAAAGACCAGACTTAATGGTCTGACTGAGACTAGAAGGACCCCGGTGGTCATGGCCCCCAGACTTTCTGTTGGCCCAGGACAGGAACCATTCCAGAAGCAAGCTCATTGGACATGGATTGGACTGGACAATGGGTAGGAGAGGGATGCTGGTGAGGAGTGAGCTACTTGGATCAGGTAGACACTTGATGCTATGTTGGCACTTCCTGCCTGGAGGGCAGATGGGAGGGTAGAGGGGCTTAGAAGCTGGCAAAATGGACATGAAAAGAGAGAGTGGAAGGAGGGAGCAGGTTGTCTCGCTGGGGGAAGAGTAATTTGGAGTATGTAGCAAGGTGTATATAAGTTTTTATGTGAGAGACTGACTTGATTTGTAAACTTTCACTTAAAGCACAATAAAAATTATTTTAAAAAAAAGAGGTCCTCTGCAGCAGATTTGTCCAATGCAATGCGTCTTTGGATTTCTTGACTGCTGCTTCCATGGGCGTTGATTGTGGAACCAAGTAAAATGAAATCCTTGACAACTAAAATCTTTTCTCTGTTTATCATGATGCTGCTTATTGGTCCAGTTGTAAGGATTTTTGTTTTCTTTATGTTGCAATGTAAGTCATACTGAAGGCTGTGGTCTTTGATCTTCAGCAGTAAGTGCTTCAAGTCCTCTTCACTTTCAGCAAGCATACAGGTTGAATAGGTATGGTGAAAGGATACAACACTTTCACACACCTTTCCTGACTTTAAACCAATCGTATCCCCTTGTGCTGTCCGAACAACTGTCTCTTTATCTATGTACAGGCTCCTCATGAGAACAATTAAGTGTTCTGGAATACCCATTCTTCACAATGTTATCCATAATTTGTTAGGATCCACTGAGTTGAATGCCTTTGCATAGTCAATAAAGCATAGGTAAAGATCCTTCTGGTATTCTCTGCTTTCAGCCAGGATCCATCTGACATCAGCAACAATATCCCTGGTTCCACATCCTCTTCTAAATCTGGCCTGAATTTCTGGCAGTTTATATACTGCTGCAGCTGCTTTTGGATGATCGTCAGCAAAATTTTTTTGCATGTGATATTAATGATACTGTTCGATAATTTCCACATTCAGTTAGATCACCTTTCTTGGGAATAGACATAAACATGGATCTCTTCCAGTTGGTTGACCATGTAACTGTATTCCAAATGTCTTGGCATGGACTTCCAGCACTGCATCTGTTTGTTGAAACACCTCTGTTGATAGTCCATCAATTCCTGGAGCCTTGTTTTTCGCCAGTGCCTTCAGTGCAGCTTTGACTTCTTCCTGCAGTACCATCGGTTCCTGATCATGTGCTACCTCTTGGAAAGGCTGAATGTCAACTAGTTCTTTTAGGTATAATGACTCCTCTGTATATTCCTTCCATCTTCTTTTGATGCTTCCTGTGTAGTTTAATATTTTCTCCATAGAATCCTTCAGTATTGCAACTCAAAGCTTGAATTTTTGCTTCAGTTCTTTCAGCTTGAGAAATACTGAGCATGTTCTTCATTTTTGGTTTTCTATTTCCACCTCTTTACACATGTCATTATAATACTTTACTTTGTCTTCTTGAGCTGCCCTTTGAAATATTCTGTTCAGTTGTTTACTTCATCATTTTTTGCTTTAGCTGCTCGACATTCGAGAGCAATTTTCAGAGTCTCCTCTGACATCCATCTTGGTCTTTTCTTTCTTTCCTGTTTTTTCAGTGACCTCTTCCTTTCTTCATGGATGATGTCCTTGATGTCATTCCACAACTTGTCTGGTCTTTGGTTACTAGTGTTCAACACGTCAAATCTGTTCTTGAGATGGTCTCTAAATTCAGGTGGGACATATTAAATGTCGTACTTTGGCTCTCGTGGACTTGCTCTGATTTTCTTCAGTTTCAACTTGAGTTTGCATATGAGCAATTGATGGTCTGTTCCACAGCCACTGCCTGGCCTTGTTCTGACCGATGATATGGAGCTTTTCCAATGTCTCTTTCGCAGATGTGGTCGATTTGATTCCTGTGTATTCCATCTAGTGAGGTCCATGTGTATAGTCACTGTTATTATTGGTGAAAAAAGGTATTTGCAATGAAGAAGTCATTAGTCTTGCAAAATTCTATCATTCGATCTCTGGCATTGTTTCTATCACCAAGGATATTTTCCAACTACCAATCTTTCTTCTTTGTTTCCAACTTTCACAGTCCAATCACCAGTAATTATCAATGCACCCTGATCAACTTCAGACTGCAGAAGCTGATAAAAATCTTCAGTTTCTTCATCTTTGGCCTTAGTGGTTGGTACATAAATTTGAATAATAGTCGTATAAACTGGTCTTCCTTGTAGGCATATAGATATTACCCTATCACTGATAGCATTGTACTTCAATCTGTATGCTGAGCAAACTGTCTGAGAAACTGGACTGTATGAAGAAGAACTCAGTATCAGGATTGCAGGGAGACTCATTAACAACCTGCGGTATGCAGATAACACAACCTTACTCTCTGAAAGTGAAGAGGATTTGAAGCACTTACAGACGAAGATAAAAGACTACAATCTTCAGTATAGATTACACCTCAAGATAAAGAGAACAAAAATCCTCACAACTGGACCAGTAAGTAACATCATGACAAAAGGAGAAAGATTGAAGTTGTCAAAGATTTCTTTTTGCTTAAATCAACAATCATGGAAGCAGCAAATAAAAAAATGAATGACAAACTGCATCGAGCAAATCTGTTGTAAAAGATATCTTTAAAGTGTTAAACTGTCACTTTAAGGACTAAGGTAAGCCTGAGGCAAGCCACGGTGTTTTCAATTGTCTCATATGCATACGAAAGCTGGACAATGAGTAAGGAAGACCACCGAAGAAGAATTTACACCTTTGGAGTATGGTATTGGCGAAGGATAATGAATATACCATGGATTGCCAGAAGACCAAACAAACCTGCTTTGGAAGAAGTATAGCCAGGATGCTCCTTAGAAGCAAGGATGGTGAAACTTTGTCTTATGTACTTTGGACATGCTATCAGGAGGGAACAGTCCCTGGAGAAGGATGTCATGTTTGGTAAAGTAGAGGGTCAGCAAAAAAGAGGAACACCCCAACGAGATGGATTGACACAGTGGCTGCAACAATGGGCTCAAGCATAAGAGCAATCTTGAGGATGGGGCAGGACCAGGCAGTGTTTCATCCTGTTGTACACAGGGTAGCTATGAGTTTGAACCAACTGCACAGTACCTAACAACAATGTTTTTTAAGTGATGCACTTCTGTGATGCTTAACGCTACGTGTTAACTTGGCTAGGCTATGATTCTCAATGGTTTGGCAGACATTAGACTGGTTCTCTTTCATAATGTAACACAAAAACCAACCCACTGCCGTCGAATATAGAATGAACAAATCTGTCTTGGAAGAAGTAAGGCCAGAATGCTCCTTAGAAGCAAGGGCAGTGAGACTGGAACTGATTGGATGGCACCTAACAACAACAGTGTAATATAATGCAATCACCCCTATGATGAGATCTGATATAATGCAATCACTTCCATGATGATATTTGATACTGTGTAATCACCACCTCCATGACTGAAAAAATAATACAATCATCTCTATAATGAAATCTGCTATGAACAGCCCATCATATGTAAGGGGAGTTTCCTTGGGGGTAAGGCCTGCCTGTAGTATATAAATGCGATGTTCCAGCAAGGCTCACTCTCATTGTAGATTCCGCATCTGACTCCTCACCATCTAACCTCCAGTTCTTGGGGTGTGAGCTAGCAGCCTGCCATTTGGCCCACCAGTTTTGGATTCTTCAGCCCATAAAACCACACGAGTCAGAAAAACCCTTTAGCCTGATACCTGACCCACAGATCAGGGACTTGCCAGCCTCCACAACTGCAAGTGCCTTGGAATTGTGGTTCCTTCCTGACCAAGGGTACTCCAAGTCCAACCATTGATCTGGGTAGACCAGTGGATACAGGAGGTAAAGATAATAAGAAGACCAGCAATTTTCTGGAGGGCCGTGGCTTTTCTTGAAAGCTTCCTGTGGAATTGAAGGTAAGAGACAGAAACGCTCTATACTGACTTCCAAGTAGGAGAGCGAGGACCGAGGTCCTCATCTCACTTTTCCTAGCTTCTCGGTAACCAGGCTTTTCTGAAATTTCCTCAGACTGAAAACATCACTGCAAAATGGACTTTGCAACCTTCCTGGCCGATCTCCAAGCAGAGGTCAGCTGCCCCATCTGCCTGGAGTACCTGAGAGACCCAGTGACCATTGACTGTGGCCACAACTTCTGTCACCACTGCATCCTCCAGCGCTGGGAAGGTCTAGAGGACATCGTCCCCTGTCCCATCTGCCTCCATCACTGCTATAACGAGAACCTAAAGAAGAACACCCAATTATGTCACATGACTGATATTGTTAAGCAACTTCCCGTCCAGAGGAACAAGAGGAAACGGCAGGAAGAGCAACCCCTGTGTAAGAAGCACAACCAGGTGCTGGTCCTGTTCTGTGAGCAGGACCTGGAGCTGCTGTGTCTGCAATGCAGGGTCTCCTCCGACCACCAGAATCACTACCTGATGCCCATTGAGCAAGCGGGAGCTAGTCATAGGAAGAAGCTCAAAAGGTACATTGAGCCCCTGAGGGAGATGGTTAAGGATGCAGAGATTTGGCTAGAAATGCAAGTCTCAAAATCATTTAAATTTTGCCAGAATGTGGAAATTTTGAGAGAAGAATTAAACTGTGAATTTAATCAACTTAAGGATTTACTGGTCCAGGAACAGGATGTCATTTATTTGGGATTAATGACAGAAGAGAGGAATGTTGAAGAAAAACTCAGTGAAAACAGTAGCCAAATTTCTGACCACTTTTCCATGCTGAAAAATCTGCTTAGTGGAGTTGCAGAAAAATGTGTGCAGGCAGACCTGGATTTACTGATAGGTACTGCAAGACTGTACAAGAGGTATAAAAATCTCAAAACTCCTGGAGTCTTTTCATACGAATTAAAGAAGGAGAGTAGCTATCTCTCTCCACAATATTTTGGCCTGCAAAAAGTCATCAGCACATTTAAGGAAGATTTGATGCTAGATCCTAAAACTGCTCACCCCAACCTTATTATTTCAGAAGACAGAAAAAGTGTGAAATATGGACAGATGGAAGCAGACTTTCCTTACAGCCCTAAGAGGTTTACTTTTATCCCAGCTGTCCTGAGCTCTGAGGGCTTTGATGTTGGTAGGCATTACTGGCAGGTAGAGGTAAGAGGCATAGGGGAATGGTGCTTAGGTGTATGTAGAGAATCATTCCCTAAAAATGCTGCTGTGTTACCATCTGCAAAAGATGGGTGCTGGCAAATTCAGCAGGCAGCTCTCACTGAAGAGTCTGGGGATATAGAACAAGTCATACGGGTTGGCATTTTTCTCGATTATGACTTGGGAGAGATTTCCTTTTATAATTGGAATAACAGATCTTATCTTTACACCTTCACTGATACTTTTACAGAAACACTTAGGCCTTATTTCTCTCTTGGACCTACTTCAAACTCTCTTACAATCCATGTAAACACAGATAAATGGTGAGCAACTTGGAAGCCTGATTTGTATCTTGTTAGCTTTTCTCTCTATAATTAAGTAATACCTTTAAGATATTGTATAACATAATCATGTTTAATTTTTACATAGTATAATTTCAAGAGTGATGGCTTTGTTTTTTCAACAATTTTGTTCTTGTGCTTTCATTGCTAAGGATAATATAAAGTTTGTGTCACTGGGTGAATCAATTAGGGATTGTAATTTGCAATCCTAAAAGAAAAGAATTTTTATCACCATGTTTTTCTTACCATTCCTGTTGTATCATCACTAATAAAAGCATTTTATCACATTTACCTTGAAATTTTTTAATTTAGTTTTTTTTTACCTTTAACAAACAGAAATTTATTGTCTCAGTTTAGGAGGCTATCAGTCTAAATTCAGGGCGCCAGCTCTAGGGGAAGGCGCTATCTCTCTGTTGGCTCCGGGGGAAGGTCCTTGTCTCTTTGAGCTTCTGCTTCTGGTCTATCTCCATGTGGCTTGGCATCTCTCCTCCCCCATCTCTGCTCCCTTGTTTAATCTCATAAAAGACATCGACTCAAGATACGCCCTACACTAATTCTGCTTCATTAACATAACAAAGACAACCCATTCCCAAATGGGATTATAATCACAGGCATAGAGGTTAAGATTTACCACCCATATTTTTGGGAACTCAATTCAATCCATAACAATTGCCTTCCTCAAAAGTTACGGAAATTAGTATGGGCCCTCCGCAGAAAGATAAAGAGTTGTATTGTGTAGTTGCAAGGAAAGAAGTAGCAGAAGATAGAAAGGCAAAAATGGCCTTCTATGCATTGGTGGTGGCAGGGAAGGGATATTTAATGGGAGCTTCAAGAAAAAAAAAAAAAAATTTTTTTTTTTTCAAGAAGCTATGTTTCAACCAGATGGTTAGGCAAAGGACCATACTTCTTCATTTTTGTGTCCACTGCATAGCACAGTCTTAGGGCACATAGCAGACCCTTGATAAGTGCTTGTGGAAACAAATGACCATGCGGGTGTTTTCTAGACAGAGGAGGGGAGAGAGCGTTCTAGGGAGACGGAATTTCACATAAAGGCCCAGAGGTATAAAATCACATGTGATGTTCAAGGATCTGCAAGAAGTGTCAGGTAGTATTTAAACATAAGGTGCAAGAGAAAAGGCAGAGAGGCAGTCGAGAGCAGCAGACATGAGGGTCTTGAAATAGGAGGCAGCAGTTTATTTTGTAAATGAGAATGAACACTTGAAGAGTTTTAAGGAAGCGAGGAGAAAAATTTGATTTATGTTTGAGAAAGTCAGCTCCAGTGGAATGCAGAGTATGGAGGCTGGTTTGGGGCAAGGGTTAGGATGGATGGGAATGAGGATAACCTAGGGCTAGAGGAGCTGAACTGCATGACCGTGGAGTCCAGGTGAGACATGGGGAAGACTCATACTCAGTGGCAGCAGGATAGAGAAGGGGGAATGGATTCCAAAGATGTTTGGGAAGAATTTGACAGAATAGCATGCCCGGCTAGATTTGAGGGGTAAATGAGGAATCATGGAGGGCAATCTCAGGATGAATGGCTTAGGAGATGGGTAAATGGTAGAATCATTAATTGAGCTTGAGAAAGAATAGGTTTGGAGAAAAGGCTGTTAATGGTAGGGAGTAATGGCAGGCAGAAGGGCAGCTGTGGATCATAAGTAGGTACAGGTTGCATTTGAGATGCCTGTGAAATATCCTAACCAAGAAGACCAAGAGCAGGCAGTTGAGTTTTTAACTTTGGAGCTCCACTGGGGTCTCCAGACGTGGGTGGGCATTCAACTCACAGCAATGGATAATCACAGAGGGACAGTATGTAGAGTAAGAAAAGACTGGAGCTGAGAATAAAACCATGAGTCATCAGGTCTGCAATGTCAGGGACAGAAGACGTGACCTGGAATCCTAGGAAAGACAGGAGAGGTTTGAGAGGGAACTGAGTCTGGGAATATAGTTACCTCAGAACATAAAACAAACAAACAAAAAAAGAAACGAGGGAATGCTTCACTGTCAGAAGAAATCATGCACGTGAAAATCCTGGTTGGTATTTGTTATGGGTTGATTGTGTCCTCCGAAAAGATATGTTCAAGCCCTAATCCCCAGTACCTGTGACAATGACCTTATTTGGAAATAGTCTTTGAAGATACGATTAGCTAAGTTAACATGAGGTCGTCCTAGAAAAAAAAAAAAAAAAGAGTAGGGTGAGCCCTAATATGACTGTTGTCCTTATAAAAAGAGAAGAGACTTAGACAGGCACACAGAGACACAGAAGGAAGACCACCATGTGAAGACAGGCAGAGACTGGAGTTCTGTGACCAAGAGCCAAGGAACGCAGGAGGCCACCAGAGGGTGGAATGAACAAGGAAGGATTCTCCCTCAGAGCCTTCAGAGGGAGCGTGGCCCTGCTAATTTCTGACTTCTGGCCTCCAGGACAATGAGAGAATAAATTTCTGTTGTTTAAATATATCCAGTTTTTTGGTGCTTTGTTACGGCAGCCACAGGGAACTGATATAGTATTTCACTGGCGGGAATTGGGAAAAACGGAAGCCAAGACCAACGACACCACGAGTCACTTAAAGAAGCACAAAACCCTAAGTAAATTAGCTTTTAGAACAAATTGTTGCAGATTTCTTTATTGGCTTAGGAAATACTTGTTTTTACTGAGGCCTGTTCTTTAAAAAAAGGGAGGGAGAGAGAGAACTTTGAGTTAAAAAGTATTATTCTCATTTGATCTTTGTAATTAAGAGATCAGACGCAAGTAGTCATCAGCCCTTCATGAAAATCAGTGGCATCCCTGTTACTTCCCATGGTTTGTTTTCTCATAACTCGAAGAACAAAAGGTATTTTTCATAAGATCGTCAGGGGTAAAACAGGATTTCACAAGAGGAGGGATGACTGTGGAAAAATAAATTTTTCAAAGGGGACAGATTCGCTTTCTCTTTAGTTTTTCTTTCCCCACTCTCAGGCTCCACCAAATAATCTGAACAAATACCAGCTATTGCTCTGCCCCACAAAGCTTGGATATGTTTCAAAATTGCCTTGAAGAGGACAATATATGTAATTGAAAAACTAAAAACAACCAAGTGCACATCAATTCATCATGATCTCAGAACTCATTATCTGGGGTAGGTAGCCAGTAACAATCATTTAGTCGAGGCCCAGAGCAGCTGAAATGCAGAGATTCAAGTGCCAAAAAAGTAAACCTCTCTCTGGTTTTCTCCTCTGCTCCCTGGGATCTGATGTCTAGCTGAGTTGCTGGCCAGGTATTCACATTCTTGGTACCTTGGAAGGGCCAGGAGACTTGGCACTCTAGCAATAACACACACGCCCCTCACTTCTGTCCTCCCATAATCTCCCCAAACAGGCTCTTTTACATCGATTGGAATGACAAACTTTGAAGTTCTAGAACGAGGCTGAGAATGGCTGTTATGGTTTGAACTGTGTCCCCTAAAATATGTGTTGTAAATCCTAACCTCTGCCCTTAGTTATAATCCCATTTGTGGACAGGTTATGGTTATGATTAATGAGACAGGATTAGATCATGTTTGTTATATTAATGAGGCAGGATTAAGGTGAATTTTGAGTCAATCTCTCTTTTGAGATACAAAAGAGATTCAGCAAGCAAGCGAGCAATGTGGGGGCGGGGGAGGAGAGCACATACCAAGCCGCATGAAGATCACCCAGGAGCAGAGGCTCAGGAGAGACAAGCACCTTCCCCCAGAGCCAACAGAGACAGAGAGAGAAAGCTTTGGCTGGGGCCAGTGCCCTGAATTCAGACTTCTAGCCTCCTAAACTGTGAGAAAATAAATTTCTGTTAAAAGCACCCACTTGCAGTATTTCTGTTATAGCAGCAGCACTAGATAACTAAGACAATGGTTATGTGAAATTATCCTACTTCCTACCTCTTTGGTCAGCAGGTAGCTATATCAACTAGGTTCACATACTGAAATCAGTGGATGAGGGAAGGATTGATGAGAACCCTGAACAGTGGCGCTGGTGAGATGGCGGGGAGAGGCCTGACCTGAGAAAAGAGAAAGAAGCCCAGAAGAAGTAACAGCAGCAGTGTAAACCAACCTTGGCCAAACACTGAAGCTCCTGGAGCCCTTGAGAACAGAACCCTGAGGCCAGAAGAAGAGAGGAAGCACAGAAGAAAGTACATGACGCTGGAAAGAAAGTGCAGAGGAGGATAAAGCATTTTCTTACTGAGCAGGGGAAATTACACCCTTCTCCTCCCTTCCCCAAACCTGTCTGGAATATTGTTTTGCTAACCTCTTTGAAAAGGTGTTAGATATGAAATGTTCTTTAGCCTACCAATTTACAAGAAAATCAGTTACTCTTTCTTAGTGCAAATGTATTTGAATGTCAGCACGGAGTAGTTTCTCATGCAGAGGTGAAGTAGATCGGGTCTGAGTACATTAGTCTCCTGCCATGTGAAGTCTGGCGTTAAAAAACCAAAACCAAACCCAGTGCCGTCGAGTCGATTCCGACTCATAGCAACCCTATAGGATAGAGTAGAACCGCCCCAGAGAGCTTCCAAGGAGCGCCTGGCAGATTTGAACTGTCAACCCTTTGGTTAGCAGCCATAGCACAAAACCACTAGGCCACCAGGGTTTCCATTTAAAGCTGTGGTTAAAACTTGTAGTGGACGGAGTAAGATGTATGTAAACTTATATGTGACAGACTGATTGGATTTGTAAACGTTCACTTGAAGCTTAATAAAAGTTAATAAAAAATATATATATAATTATGTAAAATCATGACTAAATAAATTATATTGAAAACAAGGAAAAAAAAAAAAACTTGTAGTGGTACGAGCACAATCAGACCCAGGTCCAAATCCTAGCTCCACCACTTACACTATGACATTGGATAGATTCCATATTATTTCCAAGCCTCAGTTTTCTCATCTGTACAATGGGAGTAATAATATTCAAGATCCATAAGTCCTTATTGGCAGTTCTGAAATCCAGGTGGCTCTGAAAAACAGATTTTTTTTTTTAAGTTTGCAGGAAATTTGTGTGATGGCAAAGGCAGACCTGATGTGAGACTTTATATTGGTTTTATTCATCGGATTAAGCATGAGTATCTGGACGCTGCACTACAGAAATGTTGATAGGTTTATCAGTGCCACCTCCAACCTTGTGGAGGGGTGTTATGAAAAATACAGTATATGCACAGACTTGTCTTTCAAAAATATGAAAAATTCTGAGTTTTGAGATACCTGTGCCCCACGGGATCTGGAAGAGGGATCAAGGACTTGTACCTTTGGGGCTGTTGTAAGCACTGAGGTAATGTGTGTGACCAGCTTGTAACAATGCCTGGTACTTGATAAATGCTGAGGACATACAAACTATAACTTATAATAAAAACACAAGGCAGCCTTGAATAATGAGTTATGCTGGTCTTGTTCTTATCACTGTGGAATTCACCTGGGAGAAACATCAAACTCTGAAGCTCCAATTCCACTTTCACGGGTCCTGTCTCCTGAACAACTTACACTTTTTAGGAAAAGAACCTCCCTGGTAAGAAGGTTTTGCATCACATTCCTGCTGATGTTGTGAAGTTGAAACCCAGAGCCCAAAGTTCGGAAAAAATTCTGAAAGTACAACATCCAAGAATCACCAGTATAGGGCATGAAGGGAGCTCTGAAAGGGAGCCTCCTGAAGATGGTGTGGCATGATGGAAAGAACCCAACTTTTGAAGTCAGAGAGGTCTGCATCTTAGCTCTGCCACTTCCGGCCGCCTGTGGGAGTTTCTGTGTCTCAGTTTCTTCAAGTGTAAAATAGACTCGTAATACTTGCTTGAAAATTTCATCCTGACAGTAAAGCACCTCACATGGGACCTGATATGTAGAAGGCACTCACCAAGTGGCCTGCAAGACAGACACATGCACACACTATGTGTCAAAAGTAACAAAAGAAACAAGGTCACTGTCAAACATATTTCTGCCTTGCCCTAAATTGACTGGGTGTTATGGATTAAATTCTGTCACCCCAAAATATGGGTTAGAATCCTGAACTCTATACCATTAGACATAATCCCATTTGGAAATAGGGTTTTCTTTGCTATGTTAATTAATCATACCCAGGTAAGGTCAGTTCTAAATCTAATCACTTCAGAGTTATAAAAAAGTGCAGATTAGACACAGAGGCACGAACACACAGGATAAGACAGATGCCACATGAGAAAGCCAAGGAACCAAGGAACACCTGGAGCTACTGACAAGGAAAAACTCAACATGGCCAAGAACCTATTTGGACTTTTAGCCTCTAGAACTTAAGAAAATTAATTTCTGTTCTTTAAAACCACACTTTTGTGATATTATAGCAGCACTAGGCAACTAAGAAAAAGGAGCCTTGGTAGTGCAATGGTTAAGCACTCAGCTGCTAACCAAAAAGCTGGCAATTTGAACCCACCCAATGGCTCTGCAGAAGAAAGACCAGGCAACCTGCTCCTATAAAGATTATAGCCAAGAAAACCCTATGGGGAAGTTCCATTCTCACAGGGGGTCACTATGAGTCAAAATCGATTCAACAGCACCTAACAGCAACAACAGATAACTAAGACATCAGGATTCCCCTGAGAACAGTTTAAAGCTTTGTCTTTGCTGCGAAAGTTGAAGATAAGAGGCCAAGCAGAAGGAGTTTTCTGTCTATGAAGGGTTAGTTATTTACCCACATTGGCAGGAGCTAAGTATGGGTTCTTTCTCTCCCAGGTATTCACCCTGTACCTCCTTCCAGGACCTTTGATCCAACAGGCCCGGCATGGGTAATGCCAGGTTGCGGAATTACAAGGTAATTTGTGATGCATACGTAGTCAATAAGGCTCATTCACATCCTGGATCCAGCTTTTGGCTAGAATACCAAGTCCCAGCTTGACTCTCACCCTTATAAAAGGAATAATTTTAAGTGCACCTGGGAGGAGAAGGGATAATTCTAAGTGAATTCTTTCATAAAGAAGACCTTTTGCCAAATGATCACCTTGACCTCATCCGTCCCAATCGGCACTAAAACAAAAAGTAAACATATTCATTACAGAGGGTGACCACGCAATTGCTGCCAGCCAGTGGCCTGTTTTTCTACAGTTGGAGACTTCAACCTACATAATCGCGTTTTCTTTTGACCTGAGCCTAATACTTGAGAAATGCCAGTGTAAGACGTGGCTGACCCCCAGCCCCCTTAGGCTGGAGGGGGCAACCCCCCTTTCCCACTCTCTGTGGGACTCTGGGGTTCAGCCCCTCATTCCAGGTGAACCACAGCACTGAGGAAACACATTTCTGAGGTGCCAGCCCTGCCTCAGCATGACGAGGCTCCCCAGACTGTCCTTCGGATCGGCAGCTCTCCTGTGAATTTACCCCCATCTTTTCAGAGCAGACTGGCTGCACAGGTGGCCCAGCCACATGGTCAGGGCACCAACAATGTTAGAGAGACAGAAGAGGGATGCAGAATGAACATGGGAGCTAGAAAAGAGGAAATATTTTAGAAATAATTTGACATCTGATTAATTTTTTTGAAGTATAAATAGCCACGGGCCTAAAAGGTCAAATTTAACCCGGGGCAAAGACGAGAAGGTAAGGGAGCAGGGAAACTAGAGTACTGGATGGAATAACCAGAACACAATTAAAAAGAATGTTGACGTGGAGTGAATAAAGCAACTACAGACACCCTTTGGTATCTTTGGGGAACTGGTCCCAGGACCCTCACAGATACCAAAACCTGCAGATGTTCAAGCCCCTTATACGAAATGGCATAGTATTTGCATATAACCTACATATACTTTAAATCATCTCTAGATTACTTATAACACCCAATGCAATGTAAATGCTATGTACATAGTTGTTGTACAGTACTGTATTGTTTAGGGAATAATGACAAGACTTCGGGTGAATGATGTTCAAACAAGGAGTACTAGAGAGAGACTGAGAATCTGTGAAATGGTGCTAGGCTACACAGCAGGGGATGCTTGTCAAATGGAAACCTAGCTTGCTGTGTAAACTTTCACCCAAACCGCAATAAAATAAATACATAAATGTATAGCCATGAGTCTACACTGACATAAAAAAATAATTGAATACATAAATAAATGTGGGACAAAGCCATTGCCCTGAGATAATCTTTAAACCTTCAAGCTCAAGCCAAAACTTTTTCCCCAAGTCAGCTTTGAACCAAACAACAGTTTAGCCTAGTTAGTAAAGTATGTCTGCGTTGAACATTGTGCTCTCTCCAAGATTTATGTCTGTGGAATTAAGTGACAACAGCATCTTGAAAGGCTAGATGGGAAGCTGACCTTTAAAAGGTAGTGACTTTATGTTAATGGTGGTGGAATAATTTAGAAAAGGCCAGGGAGAACGGTTACACAGCTTGAAGATTGTAGACAATGTTACTGAATTACACATGTAGAATTTGTTAAACTGGCGTATCTTTTGCTGTGTATATTTTTCACAAAAGAATTAAAAATAAATGAGTAAATATGGCGGAAGAGACAGCTCTTCCCCAGAGAAGAATTCTAATTAATAAATGTAGAAAGAATGAAGAAAAGAGAAAAATCAGCATTAGAACACCTCAGTAATAATTGCTGCGGTCAAGATCCCCCAACAGATGCTAAAATTAGCAGGCAAAAGTTTGAAGAGAAGCAAGGTATTTGCGTAGTCTCAAAGTGTTTCCCCCATCATGTTTATTAATTACAGAGAGAAAAACTGTAACTTTATAATGGAGGAACCCAGCAGGCACCATGTCAATCATGTGCATTAGTCTCGTTGAGGGCTACTGTAACAAAGGAGCCCTGGTGGCACAGTAGTTGAGAAGTACAGCTACTAACCAAGAGGACGGCAGTTTACATCTACTTTGGAAACCGTATGGGGCAGTTCTCCTCTGTCCTACAGGGTCACCGTGCATTGGAATGAACTTGATGTCAACGGATTTGTTTTGTTTTGTTTTAATACTCCCGTATGACCTCAAGTTAACTGATAACATCTTCAAAGACCCTATTTTCAAACAAGGTCACATTCGCATGTACAGGTGGTTAGGACTTCAACATATATTTTGGGGAGACAGAATTCAATCCATAACACCAAATGATCATGGTTAACATCATCGTTATTAAGGCATATTGACATCATGTACCCCTGATGTTTTGCCCTGAGAAGGATATTCTCGGCAAAAAATGCATAATTTCAACTTAATCGTGAGAAAACATTGGACAAACCCAAACTGAGGAACATTTCTACAAAAGAACTCACCAGTACTCTTCAAAAGTGTCAAAGTAATGAAAGACAAGGAAAGACTGAAGAAAAGCCACAGATTGGAAGAGACTAAGGAGACAAGACAACTAAAAGCAATGTGGGATCCTGGAGTGGATCCTGGAACAGAATAAGGACGTTAGTAGAAAATAATGAAATCTGAACAAAGTCAGTGACTTAGCTAATGACATTGGACCAATGTTAATTTCAGAATTGTGATAATTGTATTATGGTTATGCAAGACGTTAACAGCAGGGAAAAGCTGGTGAAGCCTATAGGGAACTCTCTGTACAGGTTTTTGCAACTTTTATGCAAAATTTAGTCTAAATTTATGTCAAAGTAAAAAGTTTTTTTGTTTTTTTTTATAGCATCAAAGTGATGGGACTGTTGCAGGACTTTCTTGTTTCTATGGTGAATTCCATGTTGGGGGTGGGGGAGTGAGCATCTCAGTGCTCAGGGCCTTTAACTGCAGCTCTGGGCAAATTGGCTTTCTCCCCAGGGAGTTACCAGGTAACCCTGTTCCTCACCCAATCCCATTCCTTCCCTACCTGGAGATTGATAGAACTTAGAAACACCTGACGTTTTATGACTCCTTCTCCCAGAATGTTTCTAAGGGTGGGGGTGGGGGATTACCCCCAGGGTGTGGCCATACTTTATGGCGTCAGTAGGATAGTCCCACCAGAAAAGACCATTCAACCTTAATTTCAGAGAAAGAAGCACGCAGCGCTCAGGGGCAGGGTCAATTCCTTAGAATATTAATTGAATCTAATTGTAGACAGATTGTAAGCATTCCATGGGATGGTAAAAAGCACCTTTAAAGCAGCTGGCCCAGAGTGGACACTCAGATACCATTAGCTTCCACCTTCACTAAAGTTTTGAAAAATGCACATTGCCGTCAAGTCGATTGCAACTCACAGCAGCCCTGTAGACAGGGTAGAACTGCCCCACAGGGCTTCCAAGGAGCAACTGGTGGATTTGAGTTGCCAACCTTCTGGTCAGCAGCCAAACTCTCAACCACTGTGCCACCAGGGTGTCCTTGGAGAATAGAACTATTACACAGTTGTTCAATGTGAGTTTTGACCATGGTAGGCATGGGAATTTACTAGAGTTAACTACGTTCTTAACCCTACTAAAACCTGTTTTCAACATTGATTTTCTACCCTATGCAACGTTAAAACTAAATGATGAATTTTTTTTAAATGTTAGATTCAAATGTCCTGTATAAACAGATAAAACGGACACTGGTAACATGATTCTCAATGCTCCTACAAGGAAATGTGGCCATGGCTCTGGGCAGGATCTTACAAATGTGCTTGTGACTGTACCCCAACTCTATTGATCAATTAGACGGGTTTCTCCCCAGATCTGCCTAATCGCTTCTAACTCTCTCTCCACCTCTACCACGACTGCTGCCATTTCTACTACCCCCTTCAACTGAGAATGCTGGAGCCACCTGGGGAGGTAATTTCACACGTAGGCCCCCAGCTTAGGCTTGCCATTGCTATGCAGCTACTGTGGCTGAACTTGAAAATCACGCTTACAGTCTGTGTTGTCATGACATCTTCTGCTACTGAGCATGTGTCCAAACTCTGCTAATATGCTGAGACATGCTGGCAAGTCATCACCCTTAGCACTCAGCACAGCACTGCTTTAGTGATGAGGCTGTGGCTGCACGGCGAGGCTCTAACACCCAGCATCCTGCTGAAAGAGACTTAGGTGAAGGATGTCAGCCTTAGGCTCCGGGCTGAGATGCTGCCTTGCAGAATGGCTTCTTCTTCTTCTTTTTTTTAAAATAATTTTCTCTTATGGAGCATTGTATTGTCCCACAATCTGGCTTTGGTTTTGTAATCACTGATTACACAATGAATTCTGATTCTGTGCCTGTAAAATTGGTCTACATTATTAAACACAAGGTTGAACTTGTCAAGGATTTCATTTTACTTGGATCCACAGTCATTGGTAGCTACTCTAAAGAGAAATCAATATGATCCTGATAAAGGAAAATACCACCACTCCTCTGTCAGTTTGTTATACTGTGGTGACTTGCATGCTGCTATGATGCTGGAAGCTATGCCATCAGTTCTTCAAATATCAGCAGGGCCAACCATAGTGGACAGGTCTCAGTGGAGCTTCCGGGCAGAAGACTAGGAAAAGCCTGGCGATCTACTTTAGAATAGCCAATGAAAACCCTATGGATCACAACAGAATATTGTTCAATACAGTATTAGAGCCCACTAGGCTAGAAGGCACTCAAAATACACAGTGGCCAAAAGAGTGGATTTGAGCATATCAAAGATCATGAAGATGGTGTAGAAACAGGCAACATTTCATTCTGTTGTACATTGGGTCACCATGAGTTGGAACCAACTCAACAGCAACTAACGACAAATGAAGATGTTTAATGGAAATGTTCTTTATACAGGTCCAAAATACATACTAAGGAAAAAGACAAAAATAATGAGTAAATGACACTACCGGCTGCATTGAAGTGAGCATACTACTCGTTCTTTTCATGTAGATTCAGCAAATGAATGGAGCACCTTTGTAGTCTTTTGTTTATAGAATCCACAGGGGCCTTCCCACACATTCCTTTGGCTTCAGCTCCACTTATATGTTATGGTTACCAATTCTCCATGGCCAGATCCCATTTCTCTCTGAGTTTTAGAAAAAAATTTCCAACTCCCTACTAGAAATCTCCACCTGGGTGCCCCATGGGCACCTCGAACTCAGTAAATCCAAAATAATTTCCTATTATCTTCACCCTACAAACTGCTTTATTGTTTTCCTCAAAGTTGGTTAATGGTATTATTATCTACCCTCATTATTAGTACAAATTAGAAATCCAGTAATTATCATCACCCTTAATCAATACATTATCAAATCCACTCAATTCTGCCTCCTAAATGTCACTTGAATCTATCTCCCCTTTATCCATTCCATGGCCACTGCCTTAGTTCATGCCCTCTCACGGGGACTAATGCAGGTAATACTCTTCAGAATCTTTCCCATCCATCTGATATATATATGGAGCCTGGCTGGCACAAGCAGTTTGCAATCAGCTGTTAATCTGCAGGTTGGCAGTTGGAACGCACCCAGTGGCTATGCAGAAGAAAACCTGCTTCTGCAAATATTACAGCAAAGAAAACCCTATGGAGCAGTTCTACTCTGTAACACATAGGGTCACCATGAGTAGGAATCAATTCAAAGGCAATGAGTTTGGTTTTTGTGGTTTTTTTTGGTATATATATATATATCCCACGTGTCTGTCAGTTTGTCATATTGTGGGGGCTAGTGTGTTGCTGTGATGCTGGAAGCTATGCCACCGGTATTCAGATACCAGCAGGGCCACCCATGGAGGACGGGTTTCAACTGAGCTTCCAGACTGAGACAGACTATGAAGAAGGACCCGGCAGTCTACTTCTGAAAAGCATCAGCCAGTGAAAACCTTATGAATAGCAGCGGAACATTGTCTGATATAGTGCTGGAAGATGAGCCCCCCAGATTGGAAGGCACTCAAAAGATGACTGGGGAAAACCTGCCTCTTCAAAGTAGAGTCGACCTTAATGACGTGGATGGAGTAAAGCTTTCGGGACCTTCATTTGCTGATGTGGCATGACTCAAAATGAGAAGAAAGAGCTGCAAACATCCATTAATAATCAGAACCTGAAATGTACGAAGTATGAATCTAGGAAAATTGGAATTCATCAAAAATGAAATGGAACGCATAAACATCAATACCCTAGGCATTGGTGAGCTGAAATGGACTGGTATTGGCCATTTTGAATCAGACAATCATATGGTCTACTATACTAGGAATGACAACTCTAAGAGAAATGGTGTTGCATTCATCATCAAAAAGAACATTTCAATATCTATCCTGAAGTACAATGCTGTCAGTGATAGGATAATATCCATACGCCTACAAGAAAGACCAGTTAATGTGACTATTATTCAAATTTACGCACCAAACACTAGGGCCAAAGATGAAGAAATAGATTTCTACCAGCTGCTGCAGTCTGAAATTGATCGAACATGCAATCAAGATGCATTGATAATTACTGGTGCTTGGAATGCGAAAGTTGGAAACAAAGAAGAAGAATCAGTAGTTGGAAAATATGGCCTTGGTGATAGAAACAATGCCGGAGATCGAATGATAGAATTTTGCAAGACCAACGAGTTCTTCATTGCAAATACTTTCTTTCACCAACATAAACGGCAACTATACACATGGACCTTGCCAGATGGAACATGCAGAAATCAAATTGACTACATCTGTGGAAAGAAACGATGGAAAAGCTCGATATCATCAGTCAGAACAAGGCCAGGGGCCGAATGTGGAACAGACCACCAATTGCTCATATGCAAGTTCAAGCTGAAACTAAAGAAAATCAGAGCAAGTCCACGAGAGCCAAAATATGACCTTGAGTACATCCCACCTGAATTTAGAGACCATCCGAAGAATAGATTTGATGATTGAACACTAGTGACCGAAGACCAGACAAGTTGTGGAATGACATCAAGGACATCATCCATGAAGGAAGCAAGAGGTCACTGAAAAGACAGGAAAGAAAGGAAAGACCAAGATGGATGTCAGAGGAGACTCTGAAACTTGCTCTTGAGCGTCGAGCAGCTAAAGCAAAAGGAAGAATTGCTGAAGTAAAAGAACTGAACAGAAGATTTCAAAGGGCCTCTCGAGAAGACAAAGTAAAGTATTATAATGACATGTGCAAAGAGCTGGAGATCGAAAACCAAAAGGGAAGAACATGCTCAGCGTTATCTCAAGCTGAAAGAACTGAAGAAAAAATTCAAGCCTCGAGTTGCAATAGCGAAGGATTCCATGGGGAAAATATTAACACAGGAAGCATCAAAAGAAGATGGAAGGAATACACAGAGTCATCATACCAAAAAGAATTAGTCAATATTCAACCATTTCAAGAGGTGGCATATGATCAGGAACCAATGGTACTGAAGGAAGAAGTCCAAGCTGCTCTGAAGGCATTGGCAAAAACAAGGCCCCAGGAATTGATGGATTATCAATTGAGATGTTTCAACAAACAGATGCAGCACTGGAGGTGCTCACTCGTCTATGCCAAGAAATATGGAAGACAGCTTCCTGGCCAACTGACTGGAAGAGATCCATATTTATGCCTATTCCCAAGAAAGGTGGTCCAACAAAATGTGGAAATTACAGAACAATATCATTAATATCACACGCAAGCAAAATTCTGCTGAAGATCATTCAAAAGCGGCTGCAGCAGTATATCGTCAGGGAACTGCCAGAAATTCAGGCCAGTTTCAGAAGAGGATGTGGAACCAGGGATATCATTGCTGATGTCAGATGGATCCTGGCTGAAAGCAGAGAATACCAGAAGGATGTTTACCTGTGTTTTATACTATGCAAAGGCATTCAACTGTGTGGATCATAACAAACTATGGATAACATTGTGGAGAATGGGAATTCCAGAACACTTAATTGTGCTCATGAGGAACCTTTACTTAGATCAAGAGGCAGCTGTTCGGACAGAACAAGGGGATACTGATTGGTTTAAAGTCGGGAAAGGTGTGTTTCAGGGTTGTATTCTTTCACCATACCTATTTAATCTGTATGCTGAGCAAATAATATGAGAAGCTGGACTATATGAAGAAGGACGGGGCATCAGGATTGGAGGAAGGCTCATTAACAACCTGCATTATGCAGAAGACACAACCTTGCTTGCTGAAAGTGAAGAGGACCTGAAGCACTTACTGATGAAGATCAAAGACCACAGCCTTCAGTATGGATTACATCTGAACATAAAGACAACAAAAATCCTCACAACTGGACCAATGAGCAACATCATGATAAACGGAGAAAAGATTGAAGTTGTCAAGGATTTCATTTTATTTGGATCCACAATCAACAGCCATGGAAGCAGCAGTCAAGAAATCAAAAGACGCATTGCATCGGGCAAATCTGCTGCAAAGGACCTCTTCAAAGTGTTGAAAACAAAGATGTCACCCTGAAGACTAAGGTGCACCTGACCCAAGCCATGGTATTTTCAATCACATCGTATGCATATGAAAGCTGGACAATGAATAAGGAAGACCGAAGAAGAGTTGACGCTTTTGAATTGTGGTGTTGGCGAAGAATATTGACTATACCATGGACTGCCAAAAGAACGAACAAATCTGTCTTGGAAAAAGTAGAGCCAGAATGCTCCTTAGAGGCAAGGATGGCGAAACTGCGTCTTACATACTTTGGACATGGTGTCAGGAGGGATCAGTCCCTGGAGAGGGACGACATGCTTGGCAGAGTACAGGGTCAGCAGAAAAGAGGATTGACACAGTGGCTGCAACAATGAGCTCAAGCATAACAATGATTGTAAGAATGGCTCAGGACTGGGCAGTGTTTCGTTCTGTTCTGCATAGGGTCACTATGAGTCGGAACCTACTCGACGGCAGCTAACAACAACAACAACAAATATATATGTTGTGTGTGTATGTTTGTTTAGAGAGAGAGAGAGAAATTTACTTCAAGGAATTGGCTCAGGCAATTGTTGGAGGGCTGGCAATTGCTAAATTTGTAGGTCAGGCACCAGACTGGAGACTCTTGCAAGCTTGTGTCCCAAGATCTGTAGGTCAGGTGATGGAAAGAGTGAAGAGAGAGAGAGAGAATTCTGCAAAAATATCTATTTATAGTCTGGAAGCAGAACACACCCTAAAGAAATTCCCTTTTCAACCGATTGATTGATTATATTAGATTACATTATAGAAAATGATCACGTGACATGATATGACCTAATGTGATGTGATGTGACATTATGTTACATTGCAGTTGTTAGGCACCGTGGAGTCAGTTCCCACTCACAGTAACCCTGTTTACAACAGAATGAAAAGCTGCCCAATCCTGCACCATACTCACAATTGTTGTTATGTTCGAGCCCATTGTTGCAGCCGCTGTGTCAGTCCATCTCATTGAGGGTCTTTCTCTTTTTCACTGACCGTCTACTTTACAAACCATGATGTCCTTCTCCTGATAACATGTCCAAAGTACGTGAGAAAAACTCTCACTATTGTCAGTTCTAAGGAGCATTCTGGCTGTACTTCTTCCAAGACTGATTGTTGGTTCTTCTGGCAGTCCATGGTATATTCAATATGCTTCACCAACACCATAATTCAAAGACATCAATTCTTTGGTCTTCCTTATTCATTGTTCAGCTTTCACATGCATATGAGGTGATTGAAAATACCATGGCTTGGATCAGGTGCACCTCAGTCCTCATTATTTTACAGAACAGCAACTAGATTAGTGTTTGCCAAACCACTGGGAAATATAGCCTAGCTAAATTGACAAAAAATTAACCATCACAATGACTCTGATCATCCTAGCCCCTGCTTACTGCCTACAGAAGAAAGTCCAAGCCTTTTTACATGGTAAAGGTGGTCTTTTGATTTCTGACACAGCTGATTACTCCAATTGCATCTCCCTCCTCAATATGCCAACAGCCAACAACTTTCCATTCTCCCAATCCATTATCTCCTTCCAAGCTTACCTGTCTGATCCCTTTACAGAAATATCCTTCCCTCGCCTTTTCCAATTGATAAATTCCTACTCATTCTTCAAGGCCTTGTTTAAGTGTCACCTCTCGGCAGGCTTCTCTGACTCATCGGCTGCCTTACTTCAGCCCAGAGTTGATGACTCCTTCTTACAGAATGCCTCAACACATTGTTTATACCTTAGTTGTAGTGCTAACACTTTGCACTGCAATTATGTATTTTTGCATCTGCTTCCTCTACTGAACTATGAACTCTTTGAAGGTGGGATCTTGTCTTATGTGGCTTTGCATCCCTAAGACCTAGGAAAGGGCTCCATCAACATTTTTTGGGGAGGAATGGATAACTGAAATTAAAAAAAAGAGAGAGAGACATTTCTAGATGAGAACCGTGATAAGTGCATTATTTCATTTATTTCTTACAACAACTTTATAAAAGAAGATATTGATATTACTGTATCCCCAAGTTATAAGAAACCAAGAGTTTAAGTAACTTGCCCAAGTTCAAATAGTTAATAAGCAGTAGAACCCACACATCGATTTTGTTCCTCTAGATTCTTTCCACTCCCATCCAAGGTGGGGGTACTAATGGGCAGAGGAGAGGTCAAATGTTAGGAGGCATTAAGGAGACATGGACATCTTTGCCGGGGAAGGGCGTTATTCAGCTTACTTCTGAATAATTTCCTCTAGTTTTGCCCTGTTTTCATACTCTCTACATATGGAATCATATTAAAGGTATTCTCTTGCTTATATAATCCATTTACATTTAATGATGTTGTTGCCATCAAGTCGGTTCCGACTCATAGCAATCCTGTGGTCAACAGAACGAAACACTGTCCAATCCTGTGGCATCCTCAGAATAGTTGTTATGTCTGAGCTTATTGTTGCAGCCACTGCGGCAATCTACCTCATTGAGGGTCTTCCTCTTTTTCGCTGACTCTCTACTCTAACAAGCATGATGTCCTCCAGGGACTGGTCCCTCCTGATAGCATGTGTAAACATTTAATATAATAATTTACATATTGTAGTTTAAAACCACCATCTCATATATCCCTTCTGTTTTTTTTTTTTTTTCCTTGCCCTTTTGAATTGTTCAGTTTTTGTTTTTTTTTTTTCCTTCTACTGGTTTGGAAGTTATACACTATGTTTTAGTGATTAGCCTATAAATTAATACACATCCTTAACTAAAATCTGAATTTAATTAATGTCCTTCTTTTTCACCCACACAATTCAAAGATCTCAGAATATTTTAATTCTATTTACTCCTCCTGAGATATTATTGTGAGGTATTTTTAATTCTATCTTGTTACTGGAAACCCTGGTGACATAGTGGTTAAGAGTTCAGCTGTTAACCAAAAGGTCAGCAGCTCGAATCTACCAGTTGCTCACTATGAGTTGAAATCGACTCAATGACAACAGGCAATCTTGTTTCTTCTGTTGTTGCTTGTTTTTTGCTCTTTAAGACAATATTAGAGCTCTGGCAGGGCACTGGTTAAGAGCTCAGCTGCTAACGAAAAGTTGGCAGTACGAGTCCACAAGCCACTCCTTAGAAACCCTAAGAGAACAGTTCTATTCTGTCCTATAGGGTCACTATGAATCAGAATCAACTCGATGGCAACAGGTTTGGGTTTTTCTTTGTTTTAGGCAGTATTATGATTTTTATACAGTTAGTGTTCATTTACATGTATCCATATATTTACCACTTTCTTTGTCCTTTATTTCTTCTTCCATCTCAGATCTGTCTTGTGAGACCACTCTTGTTCTACCTAAAGGAAAGGCCTTAAGTTAAAGTGTGCTGGTGGCAAACTCTCAGTTTAGGTCTGTCTGAAAATGACCTCTGCTTCTTCCCTATTTTCTCAGTGACTCTGACCCTCCTGCCTCTCCTTCATAAGGCCCTTTGTGATTACATTGGGCTTACCTGAATAATCAAAGATAACCTCCCCATCTCAAGATTCTTAATTTAATCACAAGATATTTTTGCTGGGTATAGAATTCTAAGTTGGCAATTATTTTCTCTAAGTGTATTGATAGTTTTATTCCACTGACTTCTGGCTTTCTTTGAAACTATTGGGATTAAGCTAATGTCTAATTGCCACTTTGAAGATAATCTTTTTTTCTGGTTGATTTTACAATCTTATTAGTCTTTGGTATGTTAAAATTTCACAATGATGAGTCTAAGTATAGATTTCTTTTTATTTTTCCTCCTTGTTTCTTCTTGAATCTGTGGATTGATGTTTTTGATCAGTTCTGAGAAGTTCTCAACCATTATCTCTTCAAATATTATCTTTGTCCAATTTCATCTTTCCTTTTCTTCTGGGAGTTTGACTAAATAAATGTTACATCTTTTCACTCTGTTCTCCATGTCTCTCAAAATCTGTGCCATATTTTCCATATCTTTGTCTCTCTGCTGTCTGTACTGTACTCTAGATAGTTTCTTCTGACCTATAGTTCAGCTTTCTAAGTCTTTCTTAGTTGTGTATAAGCTAATATTAAACACTTATATTGAGCTTGTAATTTTGATCATTGCATTTTTTTAGTTTGAGAGGTTCTGTTTGGTTCTTTTTCAAATCTGTTTTGTCAGGTTTTGTAGTCTCCTTTTCCATACAGATATTTTCTATTTCTTTCCTTTAAATTTAGTGAGCATAGTTGCTTTTACAGACTCTTTATGATTATTTCGGTAGCTGAAGTTATTATGGATCTCTTCTAGTTCTCATTCTTGATGGCTTACTTCCTTATATGCTTGGTTATTTTTTGACTGTAAGCTGCTCACAGCCCTTGAAAATTTATTTGGGAGGAATCTCTGAAATCTAGGATGAAGTTAATTTCCTACAGACAGGATTATCATTTGTGTTTTGTAGGTACCCAGGGGCATTTTAAACTAAATTCACGACCGAAGAGGGTTGCGTGGTTTCTTCTACAGTTTCTTTGTTTTTGTTTGTTTAACCACCAAATCGATGTGGATTTGGGCTGCAAATTTGTGGAAATATCAATTTTGCAGTTATAACTTCTCAGAGCAGTTCCCTCCCATTACTTCCTGCCCTACCTGCCCTGCCCTGCTCATCATAAGGGCAACTTTTCCTGTAATTCTCTGTGTGGAGGCACATGTACTTTTGTTTCTGCCTTGCCTTAAGAGTTTGACACAGATTAACAAGGGAAGGGGCAGACCCTGAGCTTTGATTTGTCTCCCTTTTCCTACGAGGCCCTCAGAACCGAAGTTCAAGTTTGCCCATATTGGCAAACGCCCTTAGTGCAAAAACAGCTTCAGGGCTTCACTTAACTTCCAGAGTTCTTGTTTTACATTTGACTTTGGACTTTAGTTTCTTACTGTCTTGCCAGGTCTTTGATGTTTTTAAGAAGTTAAAATGAAATTTTTTTTTTTAGTCAACATTTTTAGTTGTTTTCAGTGGAAGTTGATCCTAACACCCTGTCTTGCCTTATTCCTGGAAATTTGATCTTCCTAGACTTTGCTAAATTTCACATTTAGAAACAGCAAAACCACCTGGAGCAAAGGAGAATGAAGAACACCAAAGACACAAGGTATATATGAGCCCAAGAGTTAGAAACGGCCACGTAAATCAGAGACTACATCAGCCTGAGACCAGAAGAACTAGATGGTGCCCGGCTACCACCATTCACTGCCCTGACAGGGAGCACAACAGAGAATCCCTGATGAAGCAGGAGAACAATGGGATGCAGATCTCTAATTCTCATAAAAAGACCAGGCTTAAAGGTCTGACTGAGACCAGAGGGACCTTGGTGGTCACGGTCCCCAGACCCTTTGATAGCCCAGGGTTGGAAACATTCCTAAAACCAACTCCACAGTCAGGAATTGGCCTGGACTATAAGATAGACAATGATGCTGGTAAGGAGTGAACTTTGTGACTAAAGTGGACAATGAGACTATGTGGGTAGTGGTGAGATGAGAAGGCAGAGGAGGACAGGAGCTGGTTCAACAGATATGAGGAATACAGGGTGGAGAGGAAGAATGTGCTCTCATTAAGAAGAGAGCAGCTAGGAGTAAACAGCAAGTTGTGTAAAACTTTTTATATGCGAGACTGACTTGCTTTGTAAACTTTCATCAAAAGCACAATAAATAAAAATAGATAAATAAATGTTATCTAATGTTAAAAAAAAGAAACAGCAAAACCAGTATGTCCTGCTACATGCAAGTTAACACACTATTTTAGTTTCTTAGTGCTGCTATAACAGAAATACCACATGTGGGTAGCTTTAACTAACAGGAATTTATTTTCTTAAAGTTTAGGAGGCTAGAAGTCTGAATTCGGGGCACTAACTCTAGGGGAAGCCTCTCTCTGTCCACATGGGAGGAAAATCCTTATCTCTTTCAGCTTCTCTTCTTTGGTTCCTTGGTGATGTCCATATGGCATCAATCTTTCTCATTGTGCTTTCTTGCTTCTGTGCCAAATCTTATCCTTTTATATCTAAAACTGATTGGTTTAATACATACCCTATATTGATATGGACTCATTAACATAACAGAGAAAACCCTATTCCCATCCACAGATATAGGGGTTAGAATTTACAACACATATTTTTTGGTGACACAATTCAACCCATACCACATATGAAAAAGCAAACTTTTTTTTTTTAAAGTCTTCTGTGCTTCAGGAAAGGAATCATTGGGAGAGTCTCTTAAATATTCTACAACAATTTGATTACATAAAACTTTTCAGAAATGTACCTGAAATGTTTTTGAAAAAACATAATTTTCTACCCACTACTAAATTATTTTAAAATTGCAAGCCCTTATCCAGAAATTAGGATAAAATAGGGTCCCAGAAATTATTTTTCCAACAAACTCAAGCATTCAAGAACCCAGGCATAAGTATAAAATGGTTCTACAAAGTACAATTAGATGGCTGGTTTGTCACCTTATTTAATGTTCTTTATTCATCAGAAGAAGGTGCCCTGGTGGCTCAGTGGTTAAGTGCTCGGTTGCTAACTGAAAGGTCAGCGAATGGAACCCATCAGCCACTCCACAGGAGAAAGATGTGGTGGTCTGCTTCCATAAAGATTGCAGCCTCAGAAATCCTATGGGGCACTTCTACCCTGTCCTAGAGGGTGGCTAAGAGTTGAAATTCGCTTGGTGGCAATGGGTTTACTTTGTTTTGTATCCATCAGAAAAGTCCCTAAAATCTCATTCAGAGCCTATTAACTCTTATTTTACAATTCAAAAAAGCCTGGCTGTCTAGTTTTCATTAGAAACAATAACCTGAAAGTGGACATGCATTTTGAAAGATGGGCTCTTTGTAAGAAGCCAGCAATGGCATCTGAAAACTCCACAAGGAGATAGAGTTGTTAGGTATCCTGGAGTTGATTTCGACTCAAGACAACCACATGTGACACAGTAGGACTCTCCCATAGGGTTTTCTCGGCGGTAATCTTTATGGAAGCACATCACCAGGCCTTTTTCCCACGTAGCCGCTGTGTGGGTTAGAACTGTCAACTTTTCGGTTAGCAACCGAGCACTTAACCCCTGAGTCACTGGGGTTCCTTGAGGAGAGAGTAGACAGGACTATACACATCTGCCCAAAGCCTCAAGTGGAGACAGCCCAACATGCTGCAACAACGTGCAGAGGCTCTGCTCGCCAGTACGCAGCAAACGAACAGTGACGTTCTGGCTGCTGATCCTGACGCAGCATCAAGCCAGTTGAGCTATTTCTGAAAGCAGAGAGGGAAGCAATGCCTTTACTGTATTTCTGTATTTATAAGGAACAAAAATTGAAAATTGCTTTCATGGTGAGATGTCTTTCTGATTTGGAGAATTTCACTTACTAGCAGGGTCCAATAAATATTTCTGTATTGTAGCTTCATAAAATCCAATTTGCCTCTGAGACTGACTCTAGAAAATAAAGCTTATAAAAACCTGAAATGTCACTTGAAGTCCTTTAGCCTCCAATCTAGGAGTTAAAAGAAGGGATATTTTTCTCACTCTTCCTGAGTTCTAAAATATGGACTTAAGAGAAGCAATTATAGCAGCTACACTTGAAAGAAAGAGTCAGAGATGGAGAGAATCTGGCTTCACTTCAGAGTAGCCTCACTTCAGTCAGGTTAGCTAAATACACAAAGGAGAATGTCATCGGTGCAAACCAGAAATGTCAAGATTGTTAAGTGATAGATAATAATCAGGGCTTGAAGTGTGCATGGGGGTGAAGAGAGTGGGTGGAAAGACAATGCTCCTGAGACTGCCCCATTTTCTTTATCTTCCTTCCAGCACTAATGATGCCCTCCTTGCCTCTTGACACATCTCGATCCAGGGCTCTCAACTTGCACATTGATTTTGGATCCAAGTGAAAAACGTGGGCCCTGTTTCTGGGGTGTAAGAATCATTAGTTGCAAGGTTTCAGACCTCGCTGATCCCATAAGATGTGGTACAGGGTTTTAGTAACATCCCAGAGTGTCAAATGCTGTAAAGCTCTGCTATTGTTAGATGCTGGCTACTCCAGCCATTTCCTCTCAATGGTGGTGCAATGGTTAAGTACTTGGCTGCTGACTGAAAGGTTGGCAATGCAAACCCACCCAGCAACTCTGTGGGAGAAAGACCTGGAGATCTGCTCCTGTAAAGGTTACAGCCTAGAAAACCCTATGGGGCCATTCGACTCTGTCACATAGATTCACTATGAGTCAGAATTGACTCAGTGGCACCTGACAACAGTATTTATCATACTGGAGTCTCTGAGTGGTGCAAAGATTTAACACGCTTGACTGCTAACTGAAAAGTTGAGGTTCCAAGTCTTCCCTGAGGTACATTGGAAGAAAGGCCTGATGATCTACTTCTGAAAAATCAGCCACTGAAAACCCTAGACTTAGTTGGAAACCCTGGTGGCTTAGTGGTTAAGAGATATGTCTGCTAACAAAAAGGTCAGCAGCTCGAATCCACCAGGCACTCCTTGGAAACTATGGGGCAGTTCTACTCTGTCCTATAGGGTCACTATGAGTCAGAATGGACTCGACGGCAGCAGGTTTTTTGTTTTTTTTTTGAAAACCCTAGGGAGCGCGCAGTTCTACTCTAACACACGTGAGGTCACCATGAGTCAGAGTCGACTTGACAGCAACTGGTATTTATCATATCAAGTTGGACTGACTTTTTAAATGCTTAATTTAAAATTTATACTAGGAAGTTTTTCTCTTTTTTATTCTTCAAATGGAATTAATTAAACTGTGGGAGAAAGGGAGTTCTCTGTTCAGAATTGGCAAATAAGTTTCAGCTTGCAGGGCAATTCTGGTTGATTTGATGAAAAGCCATTTTCTGGAGGATGTTGAAGTTGCTTTCAGGTTCGGTAGGAAAGAGCACTGAGGTCCATTGGCAATGTCTGCCCCGAATGCAAGGAAAGGAGCTCAGCACACATCAAATATTTTTTACCCTTGCTGTAATTCAGCAAATATTTATTGAGTGCCTGGTATGTGCCAAGTACTGTGTAAAGTTCAGGAGTCTTTTTGTTGTTTGTTTGTTTTGTATTGTGTTTGCTTTAAATAAAGGAGACATGGTTCCTGCCTTTAAGAAGTTGTAATAAGTGGTGGCCATATAAACAGGTACAAGGCAGTGTGGAACATGCAATAATAGAAGTGTATGCAAGGTTCAGAGGTTGCAGAGGGGAAGGAGGAGGGCTGGACTTGGCTAACAAGAAGGCTGGGTGGCCTCAACTTTGGTCTGAATCTCCCCCCTTCTCTCCTCAACCAGTTCACTTCCCAATGGTAGAGCGCCAGTATATTACCCGCTTCTGGGCAGATTTCCAGGACTCATTTCAGATCTGCTACGGTGAATTCTCTCCTCCCATAAGGAGACCAGTTTCAATTCCTGGCCAATGCACCTCAAGCACAAGCACCACCCACCCATCAGTGGAGGCTTGTGCATTGCTATGATGTTGACCAGTTTTCAGTAGAGCTTCCAAAGACAGGCTGGGGAGAAAGGTCTGGCGATCTACTTCCAAAATTAGCCAATGAAAACCCTATGGATCACAATGTTAGGATCCACAACTAATCATGGGGATGGCGTATGTTTCCATTGTACATGCAGTCACTATGAGTTAGGGACCAGCTCTGCTGCAACTAACAAAAATAAGCCTATAGAAAGACTGGGAATCTGCATTTTTGACAACCACTTTCCCCCAGCCCCCTCCTATCCCTCGTGATTTTAATGTACTTTAAAGGCTTAAACCCCACTACTCCTAAAGACAGAACTACAATGGTTACAAGGAAACTGAAGCCCAAGACGCAGTAAGACAGTGCCAGCCTGGGATTTGGTTTCTTGGTTTGGAGGTTTAGGGTCATGGTTTCATGGGACATCTCAGTTAATTGACCTAATAATGAGTTTAGTGCTTCTGTTCTACCTCCTAGTTCCTTGCACAGTGCCTGGGGTCTTAAAAGCTTGCAAGAAGCCATCCAAGGCATGGCAATTGGTCTCTATTCTCCTGCAGCAATAGAGGAAGAAGGAGTCAGGAATAGGAGGAGGAAATAGAAGTGTGGCTAATTGCCTCCATGAACAACCGCTTCCTTTTCCATGAGACCAGAAGAACTGAATGGTGCCCAGCTACCATTACTGAACATTTCGATCAAAGACTCTATAGAAGAATCTTGATCAAAAGGGGAGAAATGCAGAACAGAATTTCAAATTCTCAGAGACTCTAGACTTCCTGGAGTCAGGGAGGCTAGATGAACCCCTGAAGCTATTGCCCTGAGATAACCTTTAAACCTTAAACCAAAAACACCCCCTGAAGTCTTCCTAAAACCAAACAATAGTTTAACTTAACTAGGAAAAAATGTCTGTCTTGAACATTATACTCTTTTAAGAACTATCTCTATGGGAACAAATTGACAATGGCAACTTGAAAGATTAGATAGAAACCTTAGAGGGCAGTGGGTTCACATTAATGGCGGAGGAACAACTCAGAAGGGAGGGTGAGGATGGCTGCACAACTTGAAGAATGTAAATTAATGTCACTGAATTGTAGAAACTGTTGAACTGGTGTATGTTTGGCTGTGTATATCCCCGACAACAACAAAACAAAGAAAAATTTAAAAAGAAATGTAGACAAAGATTTATAACCAAAAAAGAGAGAGAGAATACCAGCTACTTCAACTGCATTTAATTCTAAAGTCCCTGGGTGGCACAAACGGTTTGCAGTGAGCTGGTAACCGAAAGATTGTCTGTTCGAACTCACTCAGCAGTAACGCAGAAGAAATAGGGCTGGCGATCTGCTTCTGTAAAGATTACAGTCAAGAACGCGCTATGGAGCAGTTCTACTTTGTAACAGTTGAGGTCTCTCCAAAGTCAGCAACAACAACGACAACAAATCAAATGAGTTTAATTCTGTAAACCTATTCAATACATTCAGGATAATGAAATAACTCGGAGATGTGATTGTACAAACATCGACATCAATCTTTAAAAAATCATGGAGATCACTAAACAATATGCGTATAAATTTTTGAATAAGAAATTAACTTGAGCTGAAAACTTTCACCTAAAGCACAATTTAAAAAAAAAGAGAGAGAGAGAGAGGATGGAGCAAGTGGTAGAAGCTCGGAAAAAGGCAAATATTGGCTGCCACTAAGTAGCAAAAAGAGATTCAGAAAAATATAGAGCTATTAGTTTTATATGAATTCCTAGCAAAATTCTGGAAATGGTTAACAAACAGTGTTTCTGAGCTAATCATTACGATTCAGCTTTGAGTCACTATAAATAAATCTATATGTGCCTTTTATTTTAAGTAGCATCAGCCACTTGTTGAAAGTGCACAGATAATAAATTATAAACAAAACACTACACATACTAACCTAACCTCATTTTCTTTTTCAATTAGTTTGCCTGAACATTAGAATGATGGAGTTAGCTTTTGTTGGTTTTTGCTAGGCCTTTGACAAAAATGTTTCATGATATACATTTTGCAAGATGGGAAAATCTGAGAAAATTGATAGGAATAAACATTTTTTACTTATTGAGAGCTTACTATATGTCAGGGAGTATGCTAAGTATTTTGATATAATAGTTTATTTAATCCTCACCCCGTTCTTATAAATAAAAGCAATTATCCACATTTTACAAGTGAGGAAGCTAAACAGAAATTCATTAGGTAACTTGTCAAAGGTCAAATAGCTAGGATATACTGGAGCTAGGATTTGAACTGGGGTCTACTACTCTGAGATCAAAGATTGGGTGCTTAACTATATTTCAGATGTATGGAGTCAAAGCTGGGTAAAATGCCATGTCCAGAAAAAATTGATCTATGGATTTATGCCAACCTGAGGGAAATCATTAGTGGCTGCCAGGGGTCTAGAAAATTGGCCCAGAACTGCTCAACGTTTTTGTTAGTGACTTGGATAAAGATATAGAAGTCAGGCTTATCAAATTTGCAGATGGTGGAAAGCTACATGGAAGGAATAGCTAATATGGCAAATGAGAGAATCATGATTCAAAATGATCTTGATCGACGGGAATAATAGGCCAGAGCTAACAAGCTGAAATTTTATAAGGACCATAGTAAAATCCTATACTCTGTTTTCAGTATAAGTACAATTAGGGACACCCAGTTTAAGACCATAAGAAAAAAATGAGAAACCTATAAGATCAATTGATACTTTAATTAGATCAATTCATACAGTCAATCTCCTATAAACTGAGTTCAATATGATACAGAAGCAAAAAAAAAAAAAAAAAAAAAGACCTAATGTAACTTTACGTCTAATTGGCTCCCTGACTCGTTCCCCTCCAAAGCTGGAACTACCGTATTAAATCAAATCTAAGTGTTATTGATTGTAAGATGCACCAGTGGAGAAAGAAAAAAAATTCACCAATTAAACTAGGACACAACGCTTTCATATCACTTAGCATTTTTATTTTATAATGATTGAAAGAACTTCTAAAATTTTAATAGACATAGACTTTTACCACACATCATTTGTGCTTAAATGCAAAAGGAAAATATACGAGAAATAAATTGGCTAAAGTATTCCCCAGACAGAGTCCAGTCTTCTGAAACACGTTTCACTTCAGAGTTGTCTATGTATGTCCTGTTTTTCCAAATAAAATCATCCTCTGTGCCATCAGGAGTGCTAGTTATGCATCTTTATTTAAAGTATTTTCCCAAGAGTTTTCTTCCAAGCCAATGACTCCACTGAATAACACCATACTTTTAAGTTTTAATTCTGGTCTTTTCTTGACCTTTCCAGAAGGTGTCAACAGAGCGTTTAGGAAAACAACTAGGATTATATTACTTCCTGAAATGGTCCTTAAGTTGTAGAATGAAAAGTTAATGCACTGAAATATTGTTTATTCATGCTATCGAAAACATGAAGCACGTTGGTGTATGCGTAGGCGATGATAGTTATATTATGCTGGCCAACCAAGATTGTAAAATCTCATTAATCATAAGAAGTATTCTAATTTCAGACATGTTAGATATGAAAAGATGTGTGTCTAAGAACAAATAAAATTCAATATTTATGCTCTACTTGCAGGTTGAGCCGCATCCAAACTTTGGGATCTATCTTGTCCCGTGACTAGGAAAGTTCAAGAGACTCTTACATTCAAGGATTTAATATTGTCTATTCAGGTGATTCAGGTGCGACAATATAAACATGCATCATTTTGCTTACAGAACAGTTTGAATCCTCAGCTTCCAGGTAGAGGCATGAATCACTCACCCAGCTGAAAAGTGATCTTTCCTTACTGATATCCTCAATGCATCTTCCTCATTCTCTATACCTCATGGAATGGGCAGTAGTCATCACAAACCTCACAACCTTTCCTGAAATGTTCGCTCATGAAGTTGGGGCTTTCCAAACAATGTAGAATGTCTCTCTTAAAAATACAACAGTTAAGAGTATAAAAATTGGAGTCAAACAGATTTGGGTTCTGTCCCTAACACTACTAGATGTATGACCTTGGATGAGTTAGCCCTGCTAAGCGTCATTGTCCTTACTGGTACAACAGAGGTTGCCATAATTATTAGAATTAAATAAAACAATGAATGTAGAAAGATGCTTACCTGTCTTATTGACTATGCAAAGGCATTCAACTGTGTAGGTCATAACAAATTATGGGTAACATTGCGAAGAATGAGAATTCCAGAACACACAATGGTGTTCATGCCGTACCTGTACATAAACCAAGAGAAGGTCATCTGAACACAGCACGGGCGTATCTCATGGTTTAAAATCAAGAAAGGTATGTGTCAGCGTTGTATCCTTTCACCATATTTATTCAATCTGTATGGTGAGCAAACAATCTGAGAAGCTGGACTATATAAAGAAGAATGGTGCATCAGGTTTGGTGAGATACTCATTAACAACCTGCGACATGCAGATGACAAAACTTTGCTTGCTGAGAAAGTGAAGAGGACTCAAAGCATTTACTGATGAAGATCAAAGACTACAGCCTTCAGTATGCATTACCCATCAGCATAAAGGAAACAAAAACCTTCACAACTGGACCAGTAAGCAACATCATGATAAATGGAGAAAAGATTGACTTTGTCAAGGATTTCATTTTACTTGGATTCACAATCAACACCCACGAAAGCAACAGTCAGAAAATCAAACAACGTATTGCATAGGGCAAATCTGCTGCAAAAGATCTTTTTAAAGTAGTCAAAAGCAAAGATGTCACTTTGAGGACTAAGGTGTGCCTGACCTAAGCCATGGTATTTTCAATCACCTTGTATACATGCGAAAGCAGGACAATAAGGAAGACCAAAAAAGAACTGATGCCTTTGAATTATTGTGTTAAGCAGGATATTGAATATACTATGGACTGCCAGAAGAACAAACAAGTCTGTCTTGGAAGAAACAGAGCCAGAATGCTCCTTGGAAGAGAGGATGGCGAGACTTCGTCTTACATGCTATGGACATGTTACCAGGAGGGACCAGTCCCTGGAGAAGGACATCATGCTTGGTAAAGTAGAGAGTCAGCAAAAAAGAGGAAGACCCTCGATAAGATGAATTGACACAGTGGCTACAACAATGGGCTCAAACATAGCAATGATTGTGAGAATGGTGCAGGACCAGTGTTTTGTTCTGTTGTACATAGGGTCGCTATGAGTCAGAACCAACTCGAGGGCGCCTAACAACAGCAATATAAAATACTGAGTGTCATGTCTAGTACATACTGCAAATGAAGAATGATACACCAAAATAAATTTCAGATTTAAATGTAAAAAGTGAAATCCTAAAAACAGTTAAAGATGACATAGAAAATTGTTTTTTACAATACCAAAATGAAGGCTTTTCTAAGTATGATGTATGTGAAAAAGGCGGAGGAGAAAAGACAGCATCCAAAGCAAAAAGACTGATACTTTGACTACTTAAAAATTTAAAAAACTTATGTATAGAAAGAACATAACATAAACAAAACAACAAACTGGAAAAAAAAAGCATTTGTATAACACAAAGGGTTCATTTCCTTAACACTTATATAAAAAATATTTTGGAAATCAATAAACAAAAGACCAATAAGCCAACAGAAAATTTTGCTAAGTATGTCAAAAGAAATAAATTGCTCTTAAACACATAAAAAGATGCTTAACTTCACTCATAAGAAGTGAAGTAGTCAAGTCAAACTGCAATAAGCTATTTGGTTTCCTGCATTCTTCCTCTGACACCGTGGTGCACTACCTACCTGCCAGGACCTCCGCCTGCTGGCAAGTAGAGGATCTTCCTGACACTGCCTGTCTTCAATTTGGACTCCCTCCCTTGCCTCCTCCTAGGAAGCCCCACTCAGTATAAGCCCATTTAGGAAGGAAAGGCTTCTTCCTTCACTGGCCCCAGTTTTTGAGTCTAACTTCCAGGTTCTGAAGATTCTAGTCTGGTTACCCCCAATAAGGACTGAGCTCTGATTAGGACAGAGCTTAGAAACACGCTTTGTTTTGCTTTTATAGAACTATTGGGTCCATATCCAGGGAGCAATGATCTGGAATATTATGCACTGACCAACCTACTCCAGAGTAAAATGTTCTATTCTTGAAACAAAGAGCAGTACATTCAAAGGAGGGCAGCCACCAGGGTGATAGATATTGAGGCCATGTCGTTCAAAAAACAGATGAAGGAACTGAGGATGTTAGGGTTATGGAGAAACTACTTGAAGGAAACATAATAGCTGTCCTCAAGTAGTTGAAGGGCTGTCCTAGGAGAGTGGATTAGGCTACCAAAGGCAGGACTCAGAAAGACCAGGTAGAAGTCACTGGGAGGAAGCCTGGATAAACTTCAGAACAATTAGAGCTTGTTAAAAATGGAATGAAGTCTTTTTAAGAGAATGAATTTTCTTTAGCTGGACATATTCAAGCAAGGCAAATTTTGAGGAAGAAATCCTTCAGAGAGCCACTCTCTCTCTGTCTCACACACACACACACTCCATTCCCTATCTCCCCATTCCTCGCTCTATTTTTTCTCCTCAGCATGTATCACCAGATAAAATCCTATATGTTTTACTTTTTTATCTTGCTTATTGTCAATTTTCGCAGACTAGAATGGAACCCTCTTGAGATGAGTGATTTTGCCTGTTTCATTCACTGCTATATTCCCAGTGCTTAGGACATGCTTTGCACATAATAGGTAGTCATGGCTGAATGAGTGATCAGGGATCTTGTCGAAGGAGACCCTGTCTGGTTTAGGCAGTAGATGGGATTGTCTCTGAGTGCTTTCCAGCTCTAAAATCCTAGGATTTTATAAATCCTGAGAAGTGTGCCTTGTGGCTCTCACATTTGGAGCCAATCACCTGGCTGGAGAGGCACATAACTAAGAGGACTATTGAGGCAATGAGTGCAAATTATAAATGGGTGAAGAATGGATCTGGTCAGCTCAGAGCAGGGACTGATGTCTGGCTATTAGGTGGGGGAGGAAGGCGTCAGTGAGGAGGAGAGATTTGAGACAGGGAGCTACAGAGGGGAGGGCTTAGGTGTGAAGTGAGAATCTCAGCCACTTATGGTTTTATGCCTATGAGCAAGTCACTTAATGTCTCCATGGCTCAATTTCTTCATTTATAAACACCTCACAGGATTGTTGTGAAAATTAAAAGTGAACCACCAGGCACAGGGTCAGTCACAGAGGTTTATTGTTTAGAAAGTGCTTGCTCCTATTACAGTGATTGCCATTGTGGTTATTTAACTTGAATTTCGATTGGGTAAACCTATTGCTGTCGAGTTGATTCCAACTCACAGTGACCCTATAGGACAGAGTAGAAATGCCCTATAAGTTTTCCAAGGAGTGGCTGGAGGATCTGAACTGCAGACCTTTTGGTTAGCAGCCAAACTCTTAACCATTGCACCACCAGGGCTCCTTGACTAGGTAGAACTTTATAAACAGAGATCACTCACAAAGTAGAAGGCAGAGTCTCTACAAACACTTAGACACAGAAAGACAAAGTTAAGCTGGAGAGGTAATCTAGTACGGAGCTCAGTTGCAGGGAGTCTAGGCCCAAAGTGGCTGGCTTCAGATTCTGGCTTTCACACTACTAAATGGGTGACCTTGGGCGAGTTATTTAACTTCTCTGTGCCTCAATATCCTCATCTGCAAAATCGGGTTAATAATAGTATCTGTGTTATGGGGCTGTGAGGATTAAATTAGTTACTGTATGTAAAGCAAGGAGCCCTGGTGGCTCAACAGTTAAGTGCTCACCTGCTAACCAGAAGGTTGGGGGTTTTAACCCACCCAACGGCTCAAAGGGAAAAAGATCTGGCTATCTTCTTCCATAAAGATGACAGCCAAGAAAACTCTATGGGCAGTTCTACTCTGTCACATGGGGTCACTATGATTTGGAACTGACTCGACATATGTAAAGCACTTAGAACACTGACTAGTACATTATGAGCACTCCATAAATAGAATTATTTTCTATTCTGAAGAGTGGTTACCACATATCATTTTGTTGGAAGGGAGAAGGAAGACATGGGAAGGCAAATTGAAACCAGTCATAAAGGGTCCTGACAGTGTGAGCCATGCCTGACATAGGCTTTTCACATGTGTAAGTCTCACCCCATCTCCCTCTCACATACAGCCTCTCCCAGCTGCCCCATTCCTTGAATTCCTAGGGTACCAAGGATTGGTGCTTTACATATACTGTCTTGCATTATCAATTATGTTTTTATATTCTGTTTCCCCAACTCAATTGTAAACCATTGCTGAGAGGAAGAAAACATCCACCAAAGGCCACATTTAATCCAGTTCCTTTCTACAAGACTCTGCCTTGAGTGTGAAGATGACATAGATATGGGATTAAGAAGAGCCTTGGAGGCAAGATGCTTCATAGACACATCCAGACTTCTTGAGTGACCAGATTGCTGGCCTAAGGGCTGTGGGGATCATGGTTTCGGGGAACATCTAGCTCAACTGGAATAACAGTTTACAAAGAAAATATTCTACATTTGAGTTTGGTGAGCAGCATCTGGGGTCTTAAAAGCCTGCGAGCCGCCATCTAAGATTCTCCACCAGTCTCACCCCTTCAGGAGCAAAGGAGAATGAAGAAAACTAAAGATACAAAGGAAAGATTGGTCCAGAGGACTAATGGACCTCAACTACCACAGCCTCCACCGGACTGAGTCCAGTAGAACTAGACGGTGCCCAGCTACCACCACTGACTGCTCTGACAGGGATCACAATAGAGGGTGCTGGACAGAGCTGAAGAAAAATATAGAACAAAATTCTAACTCCCCCCCCCCCCCCGCCAAAAAAGACCAGACTTACTGGCCTGACAGACTGGAGAGTATGGCCCCCGGACACCCTTCTGGCTCAGTAATGAAGTCATTCCCAAGGTTCACCCTTCAGCCAAAGATTAAACAGGCCCGTAAAACGAAACCAGACTAAAAGGGCGCACTAGCCCAGGGGCAAGGACTGGAAGGCAGGAGGGGACAGGAAAGCTGGTAATAAGGAACCCAAGGTGAAGAAGGGAGAGTGTTGACAAGTCGTGGGGTTGTTAACCAATGTCATAAAACAATATGTGTACCAAATGTTTAAGGAGAAACTAGTATGTTCTGAAAACCTTCGTCTAAACTAAAAAAAAAGAAAAAAATATGAATTTGTAAACCTACATATTGATTATTATTAGATCAGAATAATATATTTGTAGACATTTTCTACAGGACTTTTTTAACTTGGGGAAAAAATTAAAATGTCCACTATATTATGAATATTGGAATTAAAAAAAAATCACTCATCTAATCATCATCTCTTTTTAAAAATGCAAATTCTTCTTTCTACGGCCATAAATTTTAGATTCCTCCTTAAACTTGTATTTCAATTCCACTTCACTGAAGAGTTACATCCTGCTATAATAATATATTTTATACTTGAAAGTCTTTTACTGAATGCTCTATGGTATTTTTCTTTAACAGAAACATGAAATAAGAAATTAAAATTCCCAGTGACTATAAGTCTAAAAAATTCATCTAGATTGAGTTATTACTAATTTATTCTTAATTTACAGCTGAGCAAAACAATCTATATGTTTTGTATACTTTGAAAATAACTGCTAAACATAAAAAATAAAATTTTATTGGAAATCTAAAAAAAAAAAAAAAGTCTTGAAGTCAGGCAGTCCTTGGGTTTTGATCCCAGCTCTGCTACTTCCTAGATATATGACCTGGGCAAGTTGTTTAACTGTGCTAGACCTCAATTTCATCATCTAGACAATGGGAACAGTATTATCATCTACGCCATAAGGCTGCTGTGAGGAATGAGACAATGCATGAAAAGTATTTAGTACAGAGCCTGTGAACATTGTAAACATTCAGTAAGTGGCAGCTTTGACTATGTCTTTGTCTTAGGCCTGCTTAACTCCAATCTCTGTCTCCATTTTCATGTGGCCATTGTGTCTGTCTCTGTCCGAATCTCTTCTTATATGGACACCAGATAGGATGTAGGGCTCACTCTAATCCAGTATGACCTCAGCTTAGCTAATTAAATTTGGAAAAAAAAAAACAAAACCCTATTTCCAAATAAAGTCACATTCTGAGGTTCTGGGTGGATATGAATTGAGGGGTGAGGGGGACATTACTTAACCCACTACAGAGAGTGGGCAATGAGGTTGGGAGGAAAGGCAAGACAGTGGAGTGTCTCAGAGGTTGAGTGAAAAAGTTTTAAGAAGGAGGGAGTGGACTGCTGTGTCAAATGAGGCTGATAAAATGAGTAATAAGAGAAGGCCAGTGGCTTCGGCAGCTTGATGATCTTACCAGAAGCTGTTTTTGTGGAGTTCTGGGGATGAAGGCCTGATCAGATTCTGTTTAAAAGAGAACAGGCTAAATGTAGTGTGGAATCTTGAATTGGAACAAACAGAAAAAGGACACTGGTGGAAAAACTGGGAAAATCCGAATAACGTCTGAAGTTTAGTTAAGAGTAAGATACGAATTTTGGTTTCTTAATAATTTTCTTTTTTACCATAGGAGCCTAAGATGCTAACATTAGGAGAAAGTGGATAATGGGTGTGTGGGAGCTCTCTTATCTTTGCAACTTTCCCGTAAATCTAAAATTATTCTACAATAAACAGATTACTGAGAGGGAAAGAATGGGAGGAGAAGGAAGGGAACCAGCAAATAGAAACAGTTCTCTCAAAAAAAGAATCATTTGTCTGCAAATGATTTGGGGGCTCTGTGGAAATTTTACCATTAAAAATTTCAGCTCTTTGGCAAAGACTTCTTTTTGCCTGCTCTAAAGTGAATACTCCTATAGAACATAAGCCATTCATCCTTATCAGTCACTTATACCTTAGTATAAATGAGTTTACCAGCTGCTAGGATGCAGGAAGTCAAGGTTTATTTACTTCATACTTCAGTCGAGGACTAGCCCCATTTAATGAGGTACCTCAAGCTTGTTTAAGGAACCCTGGTGGTATGGTGGTTAAGTGCTCAGCTGTATGTTGTATATTTGAACACACCAGCTGCTCTGAGGAAAAAAGAACAATCTGCTTCTGTAATGATTACAGCCTTGTAAACCCCGTGGGACAGTTAACTGTCCTACAGGTTCACCATGAGTTGGAATCGACTTGCCAGTAATGCGTTTGGGTTTGGTTTGGTTTGTCATTACTCAAGTGTAAAGAAAACACAAGTGTAAATTCATATCATTCTTAGGTCTTTTTTTTTCTTTCTTCTTTTTCATTACGGTCCCTATGAGTCAGAATTGACTCAACTGCAACTGGTTTGGTTTTTTTTTTGTTTTACAAAATCAGCAAAAATTGGGGCAGAAGCTTGTTTTCCCCCACGGTTACAAATGCTTTCAGGATGTTTGCATCTTTACAACTACTTTGCTCTTGGCACTAAGCCAAGGGTAATCCACTGAAGGCCCCAGATGGCCCTGCCTGACAGGAGAATGGTTGGGGGAAAGGCACTCTGAAAATTACATGTCCTTGCCTTATCTAACTGTCACAGATCCTTGAACTTTTTTTTTGCTTCTCTTGCTGCTATTTAGATTGAGAATGTGGGATTCCTAGAAGCAGGGGAGAAAACCCATAACAAGTTACCCAAACTCATTGCTGGCGAGTTGATTCCAACTCAAAGCAACCCTACAGGACAAGGTTGCCCCACAGGGTTTCCAAGGCTGTAATCTTTAGGGAAGCAGGCTGTCACATCTTTCTCCCACAGATTAGCAGCTGGTGGGTTCAAAGGCAACCATTTAACCACTGTGTCACCTGGGCTCTGTATAACAAATTAGGACGATCTTATGTTTAAAGACCTGTTTATATAGTTATATACATCCTTTTCTCTGAGTCAAACACTATTAGTGAAACTTTATAATCAAATATTTATAAAAATCTTATGAAAGAAAGCAGCAAATTACATTTTGAATCAAACAAACTTTGGAGAAAAAAGCTTCACAATGGTACAAACAACAAAACTTTGACTTCTCAAAAATGAAACTATATTTAATTTTGTTTTAGGTCACCAAAAGCAGACTTTAGCCTCCAAAGGCAAAGGGAGACATATGTCAATTATTAATTGTGAAATTTCTACTAAACTTTAAGATACAATTGAGTTCATTAATGCATATGAAATTCTTAGCTCCATAAAATGCACGTTTTTTTTTTTTTTTTTCTTTAAAAAAAAAATTCAACTGCTGCTCCCTTTTCAAATTTATAATGTTGTTTCAGGTCCTTTTTGATCTTTGTGCACCAAAGTTCTCCTCAGCTTCTGAGGCCTGTCGTTGCCCTCAAGACAAATTTATAGAAAAATGAGAACTTGTCCAAGACCTCATTAAAAAGAATCACAAACCCTTTTAAACGGATTGGAGGTTCTGTCTAAAAACACATATGAGTGGAATCATTCGACGATCCCTGTTAAATTTGTCGTTTAAAATGCTGAGATTTTACCTGGAAAAAAAATGTAGTCCTTAGCTATTACCTTTGTAAAACGACTAGAAGGGTCCTTTGATTTGGATGGCTTCCTCTTTGGGGAAGTGACATTTAAGTTGAGACTGAGGCCAGACAGCTTCGTGGGGGTGTGGCCTGTTTGGCAGCACAGGGCCGCATGCTCAGAAGTGGCCCGCACTTGGCTTAGTGCTCTGCTGTCACCATCTTGATATTCTTAGTAATTTTCAAACAAGAACAACAACCAACAAAAAAAACCAAACTCATTGCCATCAAGATGATTCCAATTCATTGCAACCCTATAGGACAGAGTAGAATTGCCCCATTGGGTTTCCAAGGAGCAGCTGGTGGATTTGAACTGCCAACCTTTTGGTTGGCAGCTTTGCTCTTAACCCCTGTGCCACCAGGGCTCCAATTTTTGAACAAGAGAACCTGATTTTCATTTTGCACCGACTCCTGCAAATTGTGTAGCCGGTCCTGCCTGGTATAGAGTAGTGTTTTGTGGCATATGTATTGGATGAATGGTAAGGGGTCAGCCAGGCAAAAAAACCCACAGATGATGTCCCAGGTGGAAGGACCAGTACATGCCAAAGGCTAGTGGTAGGAAAGAGCTTGGAATGTGTGAGCAGGGCCACCATGCTGCACATTTCCAGGGAATTATTCACCCTGCAGCCCACTGAACACCCCTCCCGACATTACGCAGTGCACAACCTGCACGCCTGCACATGGTGGCACTGTGTGTGAGACAGAAAAGTCTGTGGGGATACATCATTACAAGGGGAGAAGAGTGGCATGACATGAGATGGAAGAGTCAGCCAGGGGCCTGATAACATAGGGCCCTGCAGACCATGGCAATGAGCTTGAATTTCACTCTGAGGTGAGATGGAAAGCAGAAGAGTTTTAAATAGATGACTGATGGCATCTGATTTACTTTTAAGATGACTCTAGCTTCAGCATGGAAAATGAGTGTAAGAGGTCGGAGTGAAAGCAGGAAGGCTGATTAATAGTTCAGGGCAAAGATAATGGCAGATGACGTGAGTTATGATGGCAGCAGCAGAAAGTAAGGTGTCAGCTGATTTAGTATTTTGAACCAGTAGTAGTTGTATTTACACCTGCTTTCTGCTGGCAGCTACTAACCTGGTTTGTTCTACATCGTAGGTAATCACTAAATTCTTAAGGCCATATAAAACATCAGAGTTGATAGAGTTCTGTCTGACACATTTGTTTAGAGAATACACAGTTTCATAACAGATCTGGGGTTATTCAATTTAGATTATGATTATGAAGTCATGCTCGTACCTGGGACAAGGAATCTAAAATTTGTGGATGTATTTATTTTTGGGTACCAAGAATCTCTTTCATTTCAATAAGAACTGAAAGCATTTATTAAAAAAAATCAGAAGTACTCAAGACAGGAACTGCTGTATCATAATGACTGTGTTCCCATAGTGATTTCACAAGATATGCAAAAAATAGGGGCCACTTTGCAGTCAGCACATGACTATGGATTGACAAGAAGCCCGTTGGTGGATGGTGGGAGCCTGCCTGTAGCAGCAAAGTCCTTGCAACAGGCAAAAACATTTCCCAGTAGCAAGGTGCTGAAAGCTGCCATAGAGTTCAGCTACCTTGGAAGCACCCTGAAGCACACTCCTAAATAGAAATATAGAATGATTAAAACAATCTGAGCACTTTGGAAATAAGCAACTTTGTATGATTCCAAGTCCAAGTTCAACTTCCAAACAAAATAGACAGCCTAGAGAATAAAGTCACATTGGCGGCATTTGTCCTTGTCCCAGGTTTCCAGCATCTTCAGCAATAACAAGATGTTTGTACCATAAAATGCACAGAAAGTAGGATCGGCAGTGCCATGGACTTGAACATGACTCATGCTTTGTAGTCATGAGGCTCCTCTTTCCAGGCATGGCGGTAGAGGAGTATGACAGCAACCACTTTACTTTGCTCTGAAGCTGGGCTGCAGGCAATTCGCGCCATGAGGACAAAAGATAACATAACTGGGGAATGTTTGGGAGGAAAGAGAAACCCATAAACTGGTACGTTACAGTTAGACCCAGGATGGGACAGTGCAAGCAAATAGGTGGCAGAAACAACCACAATAATTCTGGAAATAAGTCCTACAGACAGACAGCTACAAAGCAGAAGACAGTTTTTTACCCTCACTTGGTGTGGGAGAGAATGCTGACGATTCCTGCATAGGTACAGCGTTGAGGAGAACAACCATATCCAGAATGCTCCTTAGAAGCAAGGATGGTGAGACTACGTCTCACATGTTTTGGACATGTTATCAGGAGGGACCAGTCTCTGGTGAATGACAGTATGCTTGGTAAAGTAGAGGGTCAGCAAAAAAGAGAAAGATCCTCAACAAGATGGATTGACACAGTGGTTGCGATAATGTGCTCAAGCATAACAGCAATTGTGAGGATGGCACAAGGCTGGGCAGTGTTTTGTTCTGTTGTACATAGGGTCTCTATGAGTCAAAACTGACTCCACGGCACCTAACAACAACAACAACAATGAAGAGACTAGAACCAGAAGGCATGGCTAGTCCTGGCTCTGCCACCTATTAGCTGTGAAACCTTGGGCGTGTCCCTTAAGCTGTCTGAGTTTCAGTTTTTCTATTCGTCACCAAAGGCTACTTCTTGTTCCATGTGTCATCTCTACAGCATTTGACACTGGTATCCACCCTGACCTTAAAGCACCCCCCTTCTTCCGTTGACTTCTCCAGCCTCATGCTCTCTGCCTTTTCTTCCACTCTGACCACTCTTTCTCAGCCGACTTCATTAGTTGCTCCTCCAATGCTCACCTCTTAAATGCCAGTGCTCCCAGCACTTACCCGCTTCCCATGTCACACTCTGTGGGCAATCCTGTTTACATTCAAGCTATAACCACCATGATGTTTTCCAAATTTTTATCTCCAACCTCGACCTTTCTCAGGGTCCTGATGATATAAGTATTTCCATCTTCTACTGGATTGGAGAGGAGCCCTGATGGTGCAGTGGATTAAGCACACACTGCTAACCAAAAGGTCGGTGATTCAACCCACCAGATGCTCCTTGAGAGAAAGATGTAGCAGTCTGGTTCCACAAATATTTACACCCTGGGAAACCATGTGGGACGGTTCTACTCTGTCATATAGAGTTGCTATGAATCAGAATCAACTTGAAGGCAATGGGTTTTGGGTGATTTTTACCAGGTTGGACGTGTCTACCCAGATATTCTTCAGTCAACTCAAATTCATTAAGTCTAATATTAAGCTCATATTCACCTCTCTTTTCTTTTCCCCTATAATCTCTCCCTCAGTTAGTATATCACCATCCACTTACCTAGCAACCTAGGTGTTGTCCACTCTTTCCTCTTTCAAGATCAGAACAGTCATCTAGCCATTTCAAATCTATTTCTTAAATACATGCTTTCCACTCCAATACACACCCACTGCTTTAGTTCCCTCTCTTGCTTTTTTTTTTTTTTTTTTGCCTATCGCAATAGCGTCAGCCGCTGTTAGTTTTCTGCCGGTATTCATTCCCTTGGTTTTTCTTTTAGTATAGAACCCCAAGCCTTAGCTGGATGCGAAGTTACCCATCTAGAGACCACATTTCTCATCATCTTTTACAGCTAGGTGAGTCATATGACCCCATGCCATGTGATGAGGTTCCAGCCAATAGGATGTCAGCAGAAGTTAGGCATTCAACTCCGGGTACATTCTTTTAAAAGGAAATGGTCTGTGCTCTTTTTTTTTTTTTCTTTTTCCTTTCCCCCTTTTCATAGGCTAGTCCCACAGTTATGACCTGACAGATGATGACAAAATCCTAAGACAGTGTTTCTCAAACTTGAGCATGTATCAGAATCACTTGGAGCACTTTTGAAAATATTACAGTGCTCCACTCCCAGAGTTTTTTATTTAGTAGGGCTGGGGTGGGATCTGAGAATACGCATTTCTAGTAAGTTTCCAGGTGATGCTGATGATGCTGGTCCAGGGACTGCATTTTGGGAACTACTGTCCTGGGAGATGGTGGAGTAACAAGGTAGAAGGAACCTGGGTCCCTGAGTGACCTCATGGAGCAGTGCCACTTCTGTGGCCCTTTACCACTCATTTTTCAACTGTTGTGTGAGAAAAACCTATCTTATTTGCATCTTATTTTAAGTATCTATGTTATACGAGCTTAGCCTATACCCAAATAATGAACCCTGGAGTTCATCCTTTGTGATTCAATTTATGTTATCCTTTTAAACAACCAATCTCATCTGTTACTCCTGTCTTTAAATTCTTCAAATGTTGCCTATTGCCTAATATGACTTAAGGGCCCTGGGTAGCACAAGAGGTTTGTGACTGGATACTAACCTAAAGGTTGGTGGTTCAAACCACCCAGCAGCACTGCAAAAGAAAGGGCTGATAAGCTTCTTCCATAAAGACTACAGCCAGGAAAACCCCATAGAGCAGTTCTACTCTGTAATACTTTGGGTCACCATGAGTCAAAATCAACAGCAACAGGTTTGGTCTATGGTTTGAGTATGATTTAACTCAATCAGGGCGTTCTGAAAAATGATGAGAACTATCTGGAAAACTGTGAGAAAGAGGTAGAATTATAGCTGACAAGCTGCAAATTGGGCATGACCTTCTTATCTCCTTGGGCCGCATGAGAGATTTTCAAAACCTGAGTGCACCCAAGGGAAAAATAGAGTGAATACTTTGTCAATATACAGTATAACAATACAGTATACCATGGATACCTATACAGTACAACGATAATAACTAGCCTCCTTTGGGTTATATGCCAGGCATATCAAAACTAAAAAACCATTGCCCTCGAGTCAATTCCGACTCATAGTGACTCTACAGGACAGAGTAGAAGTGCCCATAGGGCTTCTAAGGCTATACCCTTTACAAAAGCCAACTGCCACATCTTTCTCCCACAGAGCAGCTGGGTGTTCAAACCCCCAACCTTTCAGTTAGCAGCCGATCAGTCAACTACTACACCACCAGGGTTCCTTTTTAAACAAAACCAAATCCACTGCCATGGATTGAATTCCAATCCATAGTGACCCCATAGGGTTTCCAAGCTTGTAGATTGTTATGGAAGCAGATTGCAGCAACTTTCTCCTGCGGAGCGGCTAGTGGTTTTGAACTGCTGACCTTTCAGTTAGCAGTCGAGCGATTTGACCACTGTGCCACCAGGGTTCCTTTTTAGAACCCCACAATTTTTCTACGAGGGCACTACTACCATTATTTCCATTTCATTGATAGAGAGACAGAGACACATAAGTAAGTAAACTGTCACAGACATGGAGATGTCTGCTCAGGCCCCTTCCTCGGAAAGACTTGTTGCCCAGCTGAGACAAGTGTGATCAGTGGACAACTTCCCCCTTCAGGGTCTGCCTCAGCTTCAGAAGGCCACTTCACCCAAGGTCACACCCTTTCTGGGGCAGCCCACATCTGGTGACTGAGTGAGGTGGGGATATAGAGACCTGGACAGATTGGTCTGATTCAGGACAACTTGGACAGGCTATACTCACTCGAGAGCTCTCCATCGCGTGGGCCAAGTCTTTGTCAGGCCTACGTTATTGTTTGACTTCTTCCTCTGCCCAACCCTCCTTTCTCTCTCTCCCTCTCCCAGGTGTTGATTCCTCATAAACATCTTGTACTTCAAAGTCGGTCTCCGTATCTGCTTCCAGAGAGCCCAAACTGTGACCCTGCCTCATGTCATGCAGCTAGTAAGTGGGGAGGCGGGCTTTCAACACAAGCAGTCTGCCCTGTAATTGCAATTCCACGAAGAGTTGCAAAATCTTATTCTCAGGATAAAGTCCAAGTTCATTGGTATGCCATTCAAGTCTCTTTATATTGGTTCCAATCTTCTTTACTCACCTCATTACCCACCACTCCCCATGACAGGCCCTATCGCATAACCATACCTACCCCACAACATTTGCTCAAGTGGTTTCTGTTGACTGGGATGCCCTTTCTCCACCCAATGAGGTCCCCTCAAGTCTTCCTCAGGAGTCATCCCCTCTCCTCTATGAAACCTCCCAGAAGCCTTCAGAAAGTAAGGAACAGCATGGAATAGTGAATGGTGCCTGAGAGTTTGTTAGGCCTGGGTTCAAATTCCACTTCTCTAAACCTCTGTCTCCTATCTATCACATAGAGATAATAATAGCTACCTCATTGGGTTGTGAATTGAATAAAACCTGTAAATCACCTAGCCCAATGTTTTTCAAAGCTAAATATGCATAGAGATGTCCTGAAGATCTTGTTAAAATGTAGATTCCAAATCATGGATCTGGGGTCAAGTTTGAGATTAAGCATTTTTAATAAGCTCCCAGGGGATGCAGATGCGGGGATCCCCAGACTACGCTTTGAGTAGCAAAGCCCTAATCCAGTACATGGCCATAGGTGGGCACCCAATGACATTTACTTCCCCCCCACTGTCTTCATTACTGTTTCCTCTTGGCACCCATAGCAGTTTGCCCAGAGCACTTGCATAATGCTCACAACATCATACTTTAGTGAGTTGTGTCTGTGTCTCCCACTAGCCTGTGAGCAAGTTGAAGACAGAAACAGTATTCTCTTCCTCTCAATATCCCCAGTGCCTATCACAGGGCCAGGCATATAAAAGGGGAAACAAAAAGTACCAACTCTGCCTGCCTCAACAAGTTGTTGTAAGGAGCCAATGAGATAATTTGGGAGCAAGAGCGTGAAAACATGCAACTTGCTGTACAGATATAAGGTATTATTATCCATCAGCTTTCACTCTGCAGCAGTTCACGTTTCTGCAGCTGAAGCATGTTTACCTGTGGCGGTTGCTCAGACTCTGACTATATAAAAACTCAGATTTCTGTAAAGTTTAAAAATAAACCAAATCCTTTCCTGGATAACAAGTGTGGTGCTCTTTGTCTATGGTAAGAAAGCAATTAGCATGATGTAAATAAAAAGAGTGTACCTTTTAATCAATAATCAATCAATCAATCAATCACAAAGCAGGCATTGAGTACCTTTCTCCAAGTGACATTTGCTTATCCACCTCCATCAAGTGATATCAGCCTCCCTGTCTCCTGCCTGTCTGAAGGGTATGACCTGCAGAAAGATATCCCAGAGATGAGGAGAAGGAAACAGCAGTATCACAAAATACAGGCTGCAGTAAGTCAGAGTGTCCGGCTCTCCCTGCTTGATACCAGCTGTCTTGGTTATCCAGTACTACTAAAACAGAAATACCACAAGTGGATGGTTTAACAAGAGAAATTAATTTTCGTTAGTTTACAAGTCCAAATTCAGGGTCTCAGCTCCAGGGGAAAGCTTTCTTTCTCTATCGTCTCTGGAGGAAGGTCACTGTCCTCAATCTTCACCTGGTCGAGGAGCTTCTCAGGTGCAGGAACCCCAGGTCCAAAGGGCACACTGTGCTCCTGGTGCCGCTTTCTTGGTGGTATGAGTCCCCAACTCTCCTCTTGCTTCCCTTTCCTTTTATCTCTTGAGAGATAAAAGGCGGTGCAGGCCACACCCAGGGAAACTCCCTTTACCTTGGATGAGGGAGGTGACCTCAGTAAGGGTGGTGTTACAATCCCACCCTAATCCTCTCAACATAAATTTACAATCACAAAATGGAGGACAACCACACAATACTGGGAATCATGGGTCAACCAAGTCGATACACACACTTTTGGGGGGACACAATTCAAGCCATGACACTAGCTATACTCTGGATTTATATGGGTACTGTAAGAGTTTCAGACTTGGTAGGAAACAATGTCCCACTCAGCTGGGATATAAAGAGATTCTTCATGAAGAAACTATTTATAGAGTGTAGGTAGGGTTTTTTGTTTTTTTTTTTTTAGGTAGGGTTAACCAAAAGAAGGATAATATAGCACTATCAACACTGGGAAGCCATCACCACCCCAAGACCAAGAATTGGGGGAAGAAATGCTGTTACCAAAGTTTGGTTAAAAGCTGGAGCTATGGAAAAGGAGCTGCCCCCCAGAAGCTGTGACTGTGAAGTGACACAGTCAGTGTGGCCCATGAGGGAGAGCCACAAGGAGAGAAAGAGGGAAATAAAAACCCTGGCCTCTATGTCCAGCCTCTAATTGCCCACCAGGGCTTCCCATTGGCTTAATGCAGCCAGAAGGCTGCCAGCAAGAGAGCCCACGAAGTGTACCCTGTAGAGGTCAGCCTTCCAGGCACAGAGCAGGGCAGAGAAGGGTAGACAATAAATCAGGGTTGGGCGTAGAAGTTGGGACACCCAGTCAGCTCAGAGATGAACCAGGGCACTTTTAGCAAATGAGACCATTTAGGAGAAAGGGCATGACAACATGGAATGTGCTATACAAATATAAGGTATTATTAATATTATTTAATATTAAGGTGTTATTTGTGTGCTTCAAGCCCTTTCCTCAATTGCCCTTACCCTGGTGACATTGGTCCCTAAATAGCCCTTCCCCCACTTTTTCTTGGTGCCTGTTCTTCTGGCTCTTCCAGTCTTCTTAGAATCGGAGCAAATCCAGTTAGGTCATGTAAACCAGTGTGATCCCAGACCACTCAGTCCCAACTAGAACCTGAAAGATTAAGGCAGAATCAGCCATTAGTTCTGTGTTAACCACTAGAGATAACATCTTGTATAGTGCACCAAAGGATAATGTATAGTAGCCCAGGGCTAAGGGATAAATTTACTTAATTGTACTGGGTTGAATAGTGTTCCCCCAAAATTCGTATTGAATTGGAACCTCAGAATGTGACTCTGTTTGGAAATAGGGTCTTTGCAGATGTAATCAAGTTAAGATGTGGCACGTTAGATTAGAGATTTTTTTCTAATCTGATTACCAATGACTTATATGAAGAGGGGATTTTAAACACAAGCACACAAAAAGGACACCATGTGAATATGGACACAGAGATGTATCTACAAGCCAAGAAATGCCAAGACTTGCCGGCAACCGCCAGAAGCTAAGAGAGAGGCATGGAACAGATCCTTCCTTAGAGCCTTCAGAGGGAGCATGACCCTGCTGACACCTTGATTTCAGCCTTCTAGCCTCCAGAACTGTGAGATAATGAGTATCTGTTGTTTGTAGCCACCCAGTGTCTTGTAATTTGGTACAGCAGACCTCGGAAATGAATATATTAACAAAAACTACTTCACAATTAATTGTACAAAACCATTGCGCAAGCCATGCCATATACAAGCAGTGACTCCATTAGAAATAGAATGTTTTTCAAATGATTCCTCCCAGCTTGTGAGTTCATCTTGGAGGTCCATAAATTCATAGAGGCCACTGATTCCATTCCGGCTGGAAGACAGGCTTTCCTCCCCAGAGAAGGAAACTCTGCTCAGCCAGCAGGCCAGCAAACTGGTGCATGGCCTCATAAAGGAACTGGAAACAAAGAAGCTGAATGCCAGTATCAAAGTTTTTTTTCTTAGCAACATATTCATCAAAGTGGGACTATACCAAAAAAAAAAGTACCTTGCAAATGGGTGACATCATCCTGGACCTGCCCTCTGCTGTTTACAGTATAAGCCAGATGTACCCTTGCAAATGCATATGGACAGATGGCAGATATGTAATGCTGAATCAGTTAAAGAAAAAAAAATTCGTATAAAGAATTCACATCCTGTATACAATAGGAATAATAGGAGAGTTAACACAGTGAACTCATAATCCTATGGGATAAGTTCTATTATTGTTCCAATTTTATAGAAGAGGCAGAGAACTTTTAAACTTGCTCTGTTCACCTAGCTGGTAGGTGGTAGAGCTTGCATGTATATCCAAGCAACTGGCTTGGAATACCTGGAAGGTTCAGGTGATTAAAAGGTTATACTTGAGGGTTCATTCAAGGTCTTCTGGTGCTTTCCTTTTGCTTTCCAAAAGATGATGCCAGGCTGGCAGACACCAAGGGTATTTGCAGGAGTTGTACCATCTTGTGGTGGTGGTGATGGTTAGGTGGTGGCATAAGAGAGGTCAGAAGTAAAGGGAGGAAATTCCTGTTGGACTTGGGGAGCCCCTGGATTGTGAAGGCAAGTCCTTGAGAAGACCCTGCATTACTCTTTGGCAAGGGTAAAATACTGAGTCAGCTATTCCTGACTAAGCAAGGATTGTGGGGGAAGGAGGTTAATGTGAAGGGAAAACTTCTGAAATGTAGCAACGTGGGGACCTTAACCAAGATGTGATAGGTTGATGTAGGTGAAGAATAAGTGCGTACAAAACAATAAAAATAATGTCTTAGAAAATTTTGATGATAATGGGGTAAAGTTCATGGCAAACTGATAAATAAATAAAGAAGATACAAAGTTATATATTAAGAATGTGTAAAGGGAGCTACACAAGAGTAAAAGGCAACAACAGTAGATACTACTACATACACAATCCTGCAATAACAGTAATAATAGACTGTAATCGACGAGTGGATGCATAGGTAGGTATGTAAGATGAACAGGTGTGGGATGGCCTAGGAGAGTACACCCACGAGCATATATAGGCTTGGCAGAGGATATTTCTACACACATATTTGTATGTGCTGTAAGATAGATATCCCTGTATACAGCAGAGCCGACAGGGGGCAAAGTTATGAAAACTCCTTAGCCGCAACCAAACACCTTGAGGGACGGAGTCACTGAGCTTGAGGGCTCAGGACCATAGTCTCAGGGGATATCTAAGACTTTTGGCATAACATAGTCCATAAAGACAATGTTCTATATCCTACTTTGGTGAGTAGCAACTGGAGTCTTAAAAGCTTTCAAACAGCCATCTAGGACACAACTACTGGTCTCTTTCCATCCAGAGCAAAGAAAAGTGAAGAAAAGCAAAGACGCAAGGAAAGAATTAGTCCAAAGGACTGATGGACCACATGAGCCACAGCGTCCACTAGCCTGAGATCGGAATAACTAGACGGTGCCCGGCTTCTACTATCAGCTGTTCTGATTGGGATCACAATAGAAGATCCTGGACAGAGTGGGAGAATAATGTAGAAGAAAATTCAAATTCATAAAAAAGACCAGACTTACTGATCTGATAGAGACTGGTAGAACACCTGAGACTATGGCCCTTAGACACCCTTCAAGTCTGGAACTGAACCCACTCCTCGAGGTCATCTTTCAGTCTAACAATAGGCAGGCCTGTAAAGTGAACAATAACACCTGTGCCAAACATGCTCCTCAGAACAATCAACCATATGAGAACAAAGGGGCAGCTTTTGCCCAAAAACGAAGTTCATGAGATAGGAAGGTGAAGGAAAAGTGAGCAAATGCAAATGAAGAACTCAGGGAGGAAGTGGGTAGAGTGCTGTCACATTGAGGGGGTTGCAACTAACGTCACAAAACAAAATGCGTATAAACTGTTGAATGGGAAACTAATTTGCTTTGTAAACTTTCACCCAAGCCACAATAAAATGTTAAAAAAAAAAAAGATGTTTAAAGAGAAATGAAGTCCTGATGGGTGCTACGATGGGGATAACCCTTGAAAACATTATGCTGAGTGAAATGGCAGTCACAAAAGGACAAATATTTTATGATCCTACTTATATGAAATAAGAGGCATTGGCGGCGCAGTGGTTAAGAGGTCAGCTGTTAACTAAAAGACCCGGCACTGTGAACGCAGCAGCTGTTCTTTGGAAACCCTGCGGGGCGGTTCTACTCTGTCCTATAGGATCGCTGTGAGTCGGAATTGACTCAATGGCAATGGGTTTTGGTGTATAAAATAAGCAAATATATAGAGGCCAGAGTTGATCAGTGGTTACCAAGATTAACCAGGAGCATGGGGGAAAGGGAAAGTCGTTGCTTAGGGGGTACTGAGTTTCTGTTAGTAATAGTGGAATAATTTGGAAAAGATAGTGGTGATGGTTGCCCAACATGATGAACATAATCAATGTCACTGAATTGTACGTGCAAAAATTGTTGAACCAGCAAATGTTTTGTTATATATATATTTACCACAATAAAAAACAAAAGAATAGTCACAAAAATTTGAATATATATGTATATATCATTCACAAAAGTATTAATTCTGGTTATAGCTGGGTGGTTTTACTTTCCATGTTTATTTTTTCTGTATTTTCTCTGGATAATTACATATATATATATATGCCCTGCTGGTGCAGTGGTTAAGTGTTCGGCTGCTAACCAAAAAGTTGGCAGTTCAAATCTACCAGCTGCTCCTTGGAAACCCTATGGGACAGTTCTACTCTGTACTACAGGGTCACCATTAGTCAGAATCAACTCGATGGCAATGAGAATATATACATGCCACAAAACAGAAAAACAAACCGATTTATATATATATACATATATAATTATCTGGGAAAAAGTTTTTTTCCTTAAAAAAAGAGAAATGTTTTAAGTTAAAGAACCCAAAAAATTAATAGTAGTTATCTGTGAATTATGGGCTCATGAATATTTCATATTTCTTAATTGTACTTTTTGTATATCCTAGGTGTTCTACACTAATATATACTGCTTTATAATTTTTTAAAAATTAAGTTTTCATAAGGTACTTAATAACCAAAAAAAAAAAAAACCCGTTGTCTTTGAGTCAATCGCAACACATAGCGACCCTATAAGACAGAGTAGAACTGCCCCATAGGGTTTCCAAGGAATACCTGGTGGATTTGAGCTGCCCACCTTTTGGCTAGCAGCCCAACACTTAATCGCCACACCACCAGGTCTCCATAATAGCAGTAGAAAATAAGGAAAGGTACATAGTTGCCCAGTTCCAAACCAGTTTATCAGCAAACTCTGTTGAATGTCTCCAAAGCATATCCAGAATCTCACCGTTTCTCTCCTCCTCCACCTCTACCACCAACCACCCCGGTTCAAGCCTATCCCCTGGATTACTGCAATAACCTCCTAACTGATCTCTCTGATTCCATTCCCTGTCTCATACAATCACGTCTCCGCATTGGAACCCAAGAGAGCTTTTGAAACATAAATAAGATCATGTCAGTCTCCTGCCTAGAACCTTTGATGGCTCCCCATTGCCCTTGTAATAAAATCCAGACCCCTCACTCCAGGCGAGCCTATCTCTCCAATCTCTTCTCCTATACCTCTTCACTTTGCTCACTTCACTCCATATTCGTTGTCCTTCTTTCTGTTTCTCAAACATGCAAACTCTTTCACATCTTCAGGACAGTTCATGTTAGCTGTTCCTTCTGCCTTAGAATGCTCATCCCACAGATCCTCAAATGCCAGATCCGTCTTCTCATTCAGGTGTCAGCCTAAATATCACCTCCTCAGAGAGGCTTTTGCTGACCATTTCGACCGAAAGTAACTGCCATTCCTCTCTAGCTCATCACCTTGATTTAAATTTCATTTTTTATATCACCTGATACTTTCTATTTTGTAAATTTTTGCATCAGAAAATTAAGAAGAGTGACCTTGTCCTTCCTGTTCACCCCTGGATTTCTAGAACCTAGAACAGAGCCCAATATTGGAGGTGCCCAGTATTTATTGAATGAATGAGTTAGAGGTCAGGAAGGGAGTAACTAATGGAATTCCAAGTCTAGATGATGCAGACAAAGGGGAGCAAAATTCCTTCCTCTGGCCAATTCTGAGAGGCTTCATGGAGAAGGTGGGAGATTTTAGGAGGTTCACGATTCCCACAAGCTGGGATCTGCTTTTTAAGCCTGCTTTCCCAGTATTTCCAGACCCATTCTTATAAAAGCCTTTTCCCATAGTATCCTGTACCTCCTTAATCTTCCTTATCTCTAAATTCCTGCATTCCTCCTATCACTCACCCTTTAATCACTTGATCTCTAGACCAGCTTCAGGAGAGAGCCTAAATAACAACTACTTCATGCCCCAAATATTCCAGAATAATAATTTTTAAAAATGCTTTGATTTCTTCCTTGAGCCACTTTTCCCTACTGCTCCACATAGCAAGTGCTGACATAATGGGAGAGAGATGTTTTGGCAGAGGGTACTGTGGAGATCTTTGAATGCCAGCCCAAAGACTTTGCCCACTTTGGGTTCTACCGCACAGAAACCCACATGGCGTCTGACTACTCTTCTAGTCACTGTGCTTAAGAAGACTGTTGTTGTGTGTCATTGAGTTGATTCTGACTTGTAGTGACCCCATGTGACAGAGTAGAACTGCCCCATAGGTTCTCCTGGGCTGTAATATCTATGGTAGCAGATCACCAGGTCTTCTCTCACACATAGCTGCTGGTGGGTTCTAACCGCTGACCTTTCTGTTAGCAGCCAAGTGTCTAACCACCAGGGCTTCTTTAAGGAGATTTACTGCGGTACTATCTTTTGGTCAGAGCTTGCTGGTGACACAGTGGTTACGCGCTAGCTGCTAACCAAAAGGTCGGCAGTTTGAACTCACCAGCTGCTCCTCAGGAGAAAGATGTGGCAGTCTGCTTCCCTAAAGATTACAGCCTTGGAGACCCTATGGGGCAGCTCTACTCTGTCCTATAGGGCCGACTGCGAGTCTGAATTGATTCTATGGCAGTGGGTTTTGGTATTTTTTGGTAGTGTTACCTGAGGACTTTGCATTTAACAAGTGTATGTCATCATCATTATAGAAATATGATTTTAAATGTATTTGATTCAATAACATATGTTCATGGCCAATAACCCCTGTATGATCCCCTAGGTCCCTTCCCCTAGAGGTAAACATTATTATCAGCTTGCATAGTTTGCATAGATGATCATTTAATTCATGGAATTTAGTGATGGTTACTGGTTAAGAATCTTCAGGGCTACAAATATTTTCATCAGCCCTTTCTACATTTTCAAGTATCACAAAGACACTGTGTAAGGAATATGATACAAAATCAGGGAAATAACCTTCCAGTGCTGAAGATTGTTTACTGACATTTAATTCAAATTTCTACCAGCCTATTGACTGACTCCTTGAGGCCCTAAGTAGGCCTGTGCTGTTTTATGTCATTGAATGCATTTCGAAACAAACCAGAAAATCTGGAATCCAGGACAAGTCCTACACTGAGGCATATAACAAATTCCTGTGGTGACTCCAGAGATGAAAAGATTCACTGCCCCTAACACTGCCCCATAGGCTTCCCTAACACCGCCCCCATATGCTTTCCATAACAGGCACAGCTCCCTCTCCTTTGCTCTAAGGCAGTGTAGTACCACATGGATCATACAAAGAACATGTGCTAAACAGGCCTGGATTCCAACCCCAGTTCTTCTCTCTTAAAATGTGCTAACTAGGATGTGTTGCTTAATTTCTCTGAAGCTGTTTCTACTAGTGTAAGATATCAATGGCATAGATATTGCAAGGGTAAAATATAATGATATGTGCAAATGGCTCTCACAAAGTAGGTATTCTATAATTTTTTAAAGGACTTAGGATCCGTTCTAAATTCAGGTTATCTCCTCCAAGAGTGTCTTTCATGGCTGGCCCCATCTGAAGCTATGTAACATTGGCATCCGTTAGTCAAGGAGTCTCTGGGTGGTACAAAGGGTTAACACACCTGGCTGCTAACTGGAAGGTTGCAGGTTGGAGTCTACCCAGAGGCACCTCGCAAGAAAGACTTGGCAATCTACTGAAAAATCAGGCATTGAAAACGCTATGGAGCAGGACAACTACAGTAAATGCTGTAACATATATAACCTTCCAACAATGGTAGTAATAAGCCAAAAGTATGTGAATGGTTACATAAGTAGGTGTGTATGCTATATGGGTGTGGGAAGGCATATGGGAGTACATGTGCATGCACATGTAGGTATATTTGTGGGCATATGTAAATACATGTTTGCATGTGGCCCTCCCACCCACACACTCCCACTTATACACCCAACAGGCAGGCCTGTTTCCTGGATGGATTCCCCCAGATATTAGAAATTGACTTTACACCCTGAGGGACTAAATTACTGGGCTGAGGACTGTGGGGACCATGGTCTTGAGGAACATCTAGCTCAATTGGTACAGCTCAATTGGTATAGCATGGTTTGTAAAGAAACTGCTCTGCATTCTACTTTGGTGAGTAGCGTCTGGGGTCTTAAAAGCTTGTGAGCCAACACCTAAGATACTCCGCTGGTCTCGCCTTGTCTGGGGCAAGGGAAATTGAATAAAACCAAAGACGTGAGGAAAAGATTAGTCTAAATGACTGATAGACCACAAGTACTACAGCCTCCACCAGACTGAGTCTAGTACAGCTAGATGGGAGCCTGGCTACCACCACCGACTGCTCTGACAGGGATCACAATAGAGAGTCCGGGACAGAGCTAGAGAAGAATGTAGAACAAAATTGAAACTCACACACACACACACAAAAAAACAGACTTACTGGTCTGACAGAGACTAGAGAAAACCTGAGAGTATGGCCCTCAGACACACGTTTAGCTCAAAATGAAGTCACTCCTGAGGTTCACCCTTCAGCCAAAGATTAGGCAGGCCCATAAAACAAATAAGACTAAACATGTACACCAGCCCAAGGGCAAGGACTAGAAGACAGGAGGGGCCAGGAAAGCTGGTAATAGGGAACCCAAGAAGGGGAGAGTGTTGACATGTCGTGGGGTTGGTAACCAAAGTCACAAAACATGTGTACTAAGTATTTAATGAGAAGCTAGTTTGTTCTGTAAACCTTCATCTAAAGTACAATAAAAAGAAAGAAAAGAAAAGAAATTTTCTTTACCCTGGTCGGCCTTGGGGACCTTATTTTGTCTATATCTGTATTCTCCAGGTCTAGAACACAGGAAGTGTTTAATAAATGACTAATGAACTGAATTGCATATTTTATATATATTTAAACATATATTTATACATACATAAATATATATTTATATATATTTAGGATAAGATATATATCTGTATACACACACATATATATATACATACATATACATATAAAACATCCCAAATATGTATAAATATATATGTATAATGGAGCCCCAGTGGCACAGTGATTAAGAGATTGGTTAAGAGATTAGTTAAGAGATTGTGTATATATATATATATATAACTTATCCCAAATATATATAGAATATGCAATTCAGTTTAGTTCATTAGCCACTTATTAAACACTTTATAAATATATGGCCCTGGTGGTGCGATAGTTTAGTGCTATGGCTGCTGACCAAAAGGTCAGCAGTTCAAATCCATCAGGTGCCCCTTGGAAACCCTATGGGGCAGTTCTTACTCTGTCATTTAGGGTCTCTGTGAGTCAGAATCAACTTGATGCAACAGGTCTGGTTTTTGGTATGGAATATATATGTATATACACACACAGACACACACACGTATACACATATATATTCTGTGCTTTAGATTCCCATGATACGGCAATACCCAGGTTCTCCTATCTTTTATACCATTTCTTTTAGTTTTCCTCAGAGGCTGCTTTTTCTCCTTGCACATCTTCCTAATTCTATTGTACAGAGCTCTCAACAGTCCTGTTGTGCAGTCTGTTCTTTCCTGTCTAAACTCAGTCCCTCAGAAATTTACTCCACTCACACTGTTTCAAATATCACTCCTGTCTTAGGCTGGGTTCTCTAGAGACACAAAACCAGTAAAATGTGTAAATACATATATAGAGAGAGAGAGATTTATATCAAGGAAATGGCTTACACGATTGTAGAGGTTGGAATGGCCCAAGTCTGTGTATCAGGATAGACGCTTCTTCTGATTCACATAGTCCTAGGAACTGGCAAGCCCAAGATTGGCAGGTTGGAGAGCAGGGCTCTTGCTCACAGGCTGTGAAGATTGACGATTCCCAAGATCAACAGGCAAGACTGAAAGACTTCTCCTGATTGATGTAGCTGCAGGGGCTGGCAAACCCAAAATCCGCAGGTCGGAGAGAAGGGCTCTTGTTCACAGGCTGTGAAGATCCATGAATCCCAAGATCAGTAGATAAGCTACTAGTCGGAATGCGCTCGATGGTAGTGGGCATTGGAGCCCTGGTAGCAAAGTGGTTAAGAGCTCAGGCTGCTAACCAAAAGGTTGGCAGTTCAAAACTACCATCCACTCCTTGGAAACCATATGGGGCAGTTCTACCCTGTCCTAGGGTTGCTATGAGTCACAACTGACTCAATGGCAACAGGGTAAAGTTTGGTTCAGTTAGAACAAAGCCAGAGGCCGACTGCAGAACAGGCCATTGGTTGCTCATATGCAAGTTCGAGTTGAAGTTGAAGAAATCAATACAAGTCCATGAGACTCAAACTACAATCTTGAGTATATTCCACCTGAATTTAGAGACCATCTCAAAAACCAAAAGGGAAAAACATGCTCAGCATTTCTAAAACTGACAGAACTGAAGAAAAATTCAAGGCTCGAGTTGCAATATTGTAGGATTCTACAGTGGTTAAGAGCTTGGTTGCTAACCAGAAGGTCAGCAGTTCAAATCCACCAGCTGCTCCTTAGGAACCCTATGGGGCAGCTCTACTCTGTCATATATGGTTACTATGAGTCGGAAACCCTGGTGGTGTAGTGGTTAAGTACTACCGCTGCTAACCAAAGCGTCAGCAGTTCAAATCCGCCAGGTGCTGCTTGGAAACTCTGTGGGGCAGTTCTACTCTGTCATATAGGGTCGCTGTGAGTTGGAATCGACTCGATGGCACTGGGTTTGGTTTGGGTTTGGATAAGTCAGAATTAACTTCATGGCAATGGGTTTGGTGTTTTGGTTTATGCTCAAAATACTGAATGACTCAGGAAATATCAAAAGAAGACAGAAGGAATACACAGAGTCACTGTACCAAAAATAATTGGTTGATGCTCAACCTTTCAGGAGGTAGCATATGATCAAGAACCGACAGTACGGAAGGAAGAAGTCCAAGCTGCACTGAAGATGTTGGTGGAAAACAAGGCTCCAGGAATTGACAGAATACCAATTGAGATGTTTCAACAAACAGATGCAGTGCTGGAGGTACTCACTCATCTATGCCAAGAAATTTGGAAGACAGCTACCTGGCCAACAGACTGGAAGAGATCCATATTTGTGTTCATTCCAAAGAAAGGTGATCCAATACAATGCAGAAATTATCGAGCAATGTCATTAATATCACACACAAGTAAACTTTTGCTGAAAATCATTCAAAAATGGTTGTAGCAGTACATGGACAGGGAACTGTCAGAAGTTCAAGCCAGATTCAGAAGAGGACATGGAACAAGGGATATCATTGCTGATGTCAGGTGGATCTTGGCTGAAAGCAGAGAGTATTGGAAAGATGTTTATCTGTATTGTATTGACTGTTTTAGTCATCTAGTGCTCCTATAACAGAAATACCACAAGTGGATGGCTTTAACAAAGAGAAATTTATTTCTTCACAGTAAAGTAGGCTAAAATTCCAAATTCCAGGCATCAGCTCCAGGGCAAGTCTTTTTTTCTGTCAGCCTTCTTGTCAACGTTCCCCCAGGCTAGGAGCTTCCTCACACAGGAACCTTGGGTCCAAAGGACATGCTTTGCTCCCAGCACTACTTTCTTGGTGGTATGAGGTCCCCCTGTCTCTCTGCTCTCTTCTTTCTTCTATATCTCAAGAGATTGCCTCAAGACCAAATCCAATCTTGTAGATTGAGTCCTACCTCACTAACACAACTGCCGCCCATCCTCCCCCATTAAGATCAGAGAAGCAGGATTTACAGCGGTTAGAAAAGTCACACAATACCAAGAATCATTGCCCAGCCAAATTGCTACACACACTTTTTGGGAGACATAATTAAATCCATGACATTGACTATACAAACACATTTGACTGTGTGGATCATAACAAATTATGGATAACACTGTGAATAGTGGGAATTCCAGAACACTTAATTGTGCTCATAAGGAACATATACATAGATCAAGAGGCAGTTGTTCAGACAGAAAAAGAGGAATACTCCCACTGCATGGGCAAAATCAGGAAATGCGTGCGTCAGTGTTGTATCCTTTTACCATACCTTTATTCAATCTGTATGCTGAGCAAATAATCTGAGAAACTGGACTATATGAAGAAGAACGGGGTATCAGGATTGGAGGAAGACTCAGTAACAACCTTCATTATGCAGATGACACAACCTTGCTTGCTGAAAGTGAAGAGGACTTGAAGCACTTATTGACGAAGATCAAAGACTACAGCCTTCAGTACGGACTGCACCTCAACATAAAGAAAACAAAAATCCTCACAACTGGAGCAATAAAGCAACATCATGATAAACGGAGAAAATAGTGAAGTTGTCAAGCATTTCATTTTACTTGGATCTACAACCAACGCCCATGAAATCAGCAGTCAAGAAATCAAGAGAAGTATTGCATTGGGCAAATCTGCTGCAAAAGACGCCTTTAAAATGTTAAAAAGCAAAGATGTCACTTTGAGAACTAAGGTGTGCCTGACCCAAGCCATGGTATTTTCAATCACCTAATATGCATGAGAAGAAGAATTGATGTCTTTGAATTATGGTGTTGGTGAAGCATATCAAATGTATCATGAACTGCCAGGAGAACAAACACATCTGTTCTGGAAGAAGTACAACCAGAATGCTCCTTAGAAGCAAGAATGCCAAGATTTTGCCTCACGTCCTTTTAAACATGTTATAGTAGGGACTGGTCCCTGGAGAAGGAACATTATGTTTGATAAAGTAGAGGCTCATCGAAAAAGAGGCAGACCCTCAATGAGATGGATTGACATAGTGGCTGCAACAACGGGTTGAAGCATAACACCACTGTGAGGATGGCACAGGATCAGGCAGGACTTCGTTCTGTTGTACATAGGGTTGCTATGAGTTGAATCGACTCAACGACACCTAACAACAACACTTCATAGTATTTAGCAGAAGTACTTTTAATGTTTAATAAAGTGTCTAAAAATTAGCCTTGTAAGCTGATTTAAAATGTGTAGCTGACTTGTTGATTTAGACTTTTAAGTTAAAATATTAGAAAGTTTGTACACTTGGGAACTTTTAAGAGAATTTACAATTCACTGTATGTATTTGTTTACCATTTTATGACAATTGCTTGAGAATTTGGGCGAGTTTATTAACCAGAAAATAAATCTGTTTGAAAACTAATGAAATTATTACATTAATAAGTGTAATTTAAAATATTTGAAGAAGTTCAATTAACCAAGTGGATTGGACATAAATTTGCTAGATTTCCAAGTAGAATAATAAAATGGATATGTTGAACGTAAAAGCTTAAGAACAGGGTTTTGAAATAGAAAGCATTGGACATAAATTTTTAAAAACCAAAGTAACTTCTAAATCATCTTTTCAGGGTGAAAAGAATTAATGCTTTTTTAAAAATCACTTTCTTTTTCTTTTTTGTGCTACCATAAAGAACTTTCAGGGAGAAATATCCAAATCTATAAATGTGAATTTTTCTAAATAGTAAATTGCCAAGAAAAGAGTATCTGAGGCTATGAGTAGGCAGCAAGTGAACAGAGTTTGGGAAAGAGAGCCAGAGGTTAATAAAGATAATAAAAGAACACAATGTAAACTCTGACTTTTTACCTTCTTTCTAGACTTGTTTCTCCAGTTGCCTACAGACTTTCTAGATGAATATCCTTGCACCGCCTTCAACTTTGCATTCCAGAAGCTTAGCTCATCACTTCCTTATCCCCACCTCCTTATGCTTGGTCTCAGCCAAAAGGACTCCCAGCAGAAATAATGTATTTATTGCCCACAATCACCCAAGTTCAAAGGCCTGGAAACTTTGCAGTCTTTTTTCACTCCTCCTCTCTTTTTCCCCTACTCTAAATCCAACATCCGGTCCAGTTGAGTTTCCTCTGCAAGGTCCACTCTCCTTCCCATTTCCTCAATCACTACCATCATCTACGACCATGTTGTCTCATGGCGATATTACTGCCAATAGCCTGCAGTCAGCCTCTCCTGCTACAATTCCTTCCACATGGAGCTGCCAGAAGGGTCATCAGACTTTGTTTTCATCTCTCATATTTTATTTGCGTGAACCTTCACCAACTCCCTACTGTCTGTCAAGTAAAATTGACGTTCCCTGTGACATCCAAGTTCTTTCCCCGGTGAGATGTACTTCTAATCTTAGCATCCTCATCTTTTATTCTTCCTTGATGGGGGTCTCTATCTTGTTAAGCTATTTTGCTGGCCATGTTCTCCATATGACATTATGCCTATCTACACATTTTGCGTGACAGTCCTTTGACTCTCGTGTGCATGCATCTGCTTTCTTTCTCTTTCAGATCCTACTAAACAGTCCCCTATTCCTAGGAAGTCTTTTATAATCGATCTCAGTTGGCTATATAAAATTCACGATCTCCTTGGCATCTGTATACATTCCCATAATTAATCTCCATGTGTTTATATTACTCTGTAACAGTGTCTTCAGTTTTGCATGTGTATTGTTTCCTTAAAGAGACTATATAAATTCTTAGGGAAGGGATTTTACCAGCCTGTCAGCCACAACGGTTGTAAAAAGAACCAAATGAGATCGTTTATGTGGAGGTACTTTGCAACCTACAAAGTGTTATTTAAATATAGTGTTTGAAGTAGCTATGCTGTGGCTGAAAAAGCAGAGGATTTAGACTCGGAAGCTGGACTTGTAAGAGTAGAGTTCCCTTACTAGTTCTCTCTCTTACCAGTTGCGTTATTTCAAGCAAAATTTGACCGCACCTGAACTCCAGTAACATCACAAGTAAAATGGCCATAAGATGCCTTACAGAATAGAGGGGGTTGTAAAAATCAAATAAACTGACATCAATAAAAGTGTTTTGCAAACTGTAAAGCACCATGCAATGTCTATTTCTCATTAATGATGAGGCAAGCACTTGACCAATAAATGTTGGCCTAGCAACTGATACATGTTGACTCAGTGACTCAAAAAGATTATAAGAGGAAGAGCACATACCATTATTGCATAAGCAGCATTACTCCATAGATGGCATGTCATCACAGACCAAGTAGCTCTAGTGTTTCAAACATGCTGAATGTCTCTGACTTACAAAAGAAGTAATTAGGACTCGAGTTGGATTTTAATGAAATAAAAAATATCATAAGAAAGCAGCATCTCTCTGAGAGTAACTCACTATGTTTATTCAATTATTAGAGATTATATGAAAGGCATGGCATTTGTTCAAATTCTCTCAAGTTCTCAGCCCTATATCTGAAATGCATTGAATATTTGCTCATTCAACATTTTTTTTTAAATCATAACCAAACCCATTGCTGTGGAGTCGATTCTGAAGCATAGCAAAACCCTATAGGACAGAGTAGAACTGCTCCACAGAGGTTCCAAGGAGTGGCTAGTGGGTTTGAACTGCTGACTTTTTGGTTAGCAGCTTTTAGCAAATATTAACTGTGCACCAACTATGTGCCAAGCACTGTACTGGGCCCTGGAGATACAGCAGTGAAGACAGTTCGAGTTCCTGTTCTCAGGGACTTATACTCCAGTGGAGAGAAATAACATGTAAATAAAATAATCACAGATTATAAGAAGTGCTAAGAAGAAAGTAGTGGAGGGGCTGGGTAGGGGAGCACTACAGATAACACATTCATGAAAGACGTCAGTGAGAAGGTGACATTCAAGCTAAGCATGGAGAATGAGGTGGAGAGCCACAGAAAGAGACCAGAAAAGAGCATGCCGGACTGAGAGAAGAGTAAGTGCAAAGACCCTGCAACAGGAAAGAGTTGGCTATGGTAAAAGGCCTACATGGCTGGAGCCTAGTGATTTAGGAGAAATCTGGGGCTGGATCTGGCAGACTTTGATAAAGAATTTGGATTTTATTCTATATGCAGTAGAAAGCTACTAAAGGGTTTTACATATTACTGAAATTAAAATTGTGCTATTTTAAACATCATAGTCAGGATTTTTATAGTATCTTGGATCACTTCACAAAGCTAAGCATAATTTGATTCAAAATATAAGTTTAAAAGAAAAAGGACCAAGAGTTTGAAATTTGGGCCTTCTGCATATGGGTGGGGTCCACTGAATAAAAAAAAAAGAGGCTGTCAATTTAGCCAATGGTGGCTGTCCCTTTAAACTGGCTCCTGTGTTTTTCCATGCATACAAAAAATCAGTTCTTGTCTGACCCTAACTACCTGGAGTTAGGTCAGATTTCTCATAATAAGGACACAGTCTTCCACAAGGCTGCCCTCACTTCAGACACTAGTTGCAAATTCAGGGGGCTTCCAGGGTTATCCCCACTTCTGACAAACTGGCTACAAATCCAGGTGTTCCCACTACACCCTCAGGTTTGATAATTTGCTAGAAGGACTCACAGAATTCAAGAAAGTGCTATACTTACTATCACAGTTTTATTACAGCAAAGAGGATACAAAAGAAGAGATGCACAGGGTGAGGTCTGGGAGGGTTCCAAACACGAAGCTTCCCTGTCCTCTTCCAGTGGAGTCAGAACGTGTCACTCACCCAGAATACTGATGTATTGTCAATCAGGCAAGCTCACTCAAGCTTGGTATCCAGAGTTTGTATTCAGATTTCATTACATAGGCATGATTGATTCAATCATTGGGGGTGTGATTGAACTCCATCTCCAGGCCCCACCTCCCCACCCCAGAGGTCGTGCTGATGTCACATGGGTCTTTCTGGTGTGGCCAGCCCCACCAGGAGTCACCGTGTTAGCATAAACTCTCAGGTGTGTGGGGGAGGGCGGGCGGCTCCATGAATAACAAAGACACTCCTAGGTATGGGAGAAGGGCAAATTCTTTGAGTGAAGTTTGGTTTGCTTAGGTGAAAGTTTACAGCTCAAGTTAGTTTCTCATATAAAAATTTATACACATATTATTATGTGACCCTAGTTGCTATCCCTATAATATGACAGCACACTCCCTCTTTCCATCCTGGATTTCCCTATCCATTCAACTAGCTCCAGCCCCTTTCTGGCTTCTCATCTCATTTCCAGACAGAAGCTGCCCATTTAGTCTCGTGTGTCTACTTGAGTTAAGAAGCACACTCCTCGCAAGTATTATTTTATGTTTTATAGTGCAGTCTAATCTTTGAAGAGTTGGCTTTGGGAATGGTTTTAGTTCTGGGCCACATCTTCTGAGGTTCCACCAGTCTCAGTCAGACCATTAAGTCTGGTCTTATTATGTGAATTTAAGTTCTGCACCCCACTTTTCTCTTGTTCTGACCGGGACTCTCTACTGTGTTCTCTGTCAGGGTGGTCATTGGTGGTTGCCAGGCACCATCTAGTTCTTCTGGCCTCAGGCTGATGGAATCTGTGGTTTGTGTGGTCCTTTTTGTCTCTTGGGCTATCGTTTTCCTTGTGTCTTTGGTGTTCTTCATTCTCCTTTGCTCCAGGTGGTTTGGGACCAATTGATGTATCTTAGATGGCCACTTGCTATCTTTTAAGATCCCAGACACCACTCACCAAAGTGGGATGCAGAACATTTTCTTAATAAATTTTGTTATGCCACTCAATCTAGATGTCCCCCGAAACCATGGTCCCCAGACTCCTGCCCCTGCTACTCTGTCCCTCCAAGTGTTTGGTTGTGTTCAGGAAACTTCTTAGCTTTTGGTTTAGTCCAGTTGTGTAGAGTTCCCCTGTATTATGTGTTGTCTTTCCCTTCACCTAAGATGATTCTTGTCCACTATCTAGTTTGTGAATTCCCCTCTCCTTCCCTCCCAAACCTCAAAACCATCAAAGAATGATTTCTTCTGCGTTTAAACCTTTTCTTGAGTTCTTATAATAGTGGTCTCATACAATATTTGTCCTTTTGTGACTGACTAATTTCACTCAGCATAATGCCTTCCAGATTCATCCATGTTGTGAGATGTTTCGCAGATTCATCATTGTTCTTTATCATTGCGTAGTATTCTGTTGGCAACCCCATTATTTTTTAAAAAAGCATCCTCACTTTCTGGTAAAACAAAATGTTCCAGACTCAGACATGGATTCAATAATTTTTCTAAGGCACGTTGTTTCCTTTAAGTGAAAAATGGTTTTAGATACCAAAATTTAGGTATTTGGAGTATATATTATCAGACTCTTGATGTTGGAGCGATATTGTTCCTTGGCCATTTCATTAGACAGAGCTAGAAAAGACATATTAAATATTTTAGTTTATATTAATACTTTCTATTTAGTTCTTACATTACATCATGCCTACTTCAATTTTTTTATTCTTTGGCCAAATTTTAATTTTATTTCCTTTTTTTATAATTCAATGAAACATTCGATTATCATCCTAAAAAATGTTGGATTATTAACAAAGCTAGCATAATCACATATTTCTCCTATTCGACAATACAAAAAAGTATAAAACAATAACACAAATGCCAATACTAAAAATAAAACTCCTGGATAACATTCCAATTTTTCTTTGTTTTCTTTTAGAGAAATCTTTTAGAGCACATCATTAAGGATGTATACAGATCAATTACTTGCCACTCGTAGTAAGTCTTCATTTCGTGTTCTTATATGTTACTTACAATGTATTGTTTGGTTCTCTTTTCTTAATTCACATGAGGGCATTGGCAGGCAGACAACTGACACTTCTGGGTTCTTGGATAGTAGTGGCTTTCAGCTCGTGGGTTTTTCCTCTTGAGAAGCCAGGATTCTTTTTCAAATGCAAATTATCTTATCAATAGTTAAATGGCAGATAAGCTATCTTCACATTATCTTTTTAAATTAGATTTTTATATGGAAGGAAACGGACAATGTTCCAATATTATTAATGAAAAGGAACTGGTATTCCTGGATAAAGCTGAAGTAATTCTAGCTGGTTTAAAATCCAGACTATACAACTATAGATTTCCAATACAGAGACACACTAGACAGGTACCTACACACGTAACTCAGTTCCTACAACCATTCAACATACGCTTGTGAGGACATAGGTAGTTAGTCACCATTTGGCATTTTCTTGCTCAACCTATGAATGAGTCAGAAGAAAGATTCTAAAAGGAAGTTGTGCATACCTAATTTTTTCCTAGAAGAAAAAAATAAACCAATGAACTGTAGTTAGAGAAGCTGCCTAGTAATTAGTAATATAGAACTAAACTGATTTTCTGCATTTTATCTGATAGGAAGATCACTTATGACCCACAAGAGCTGCCTTGGTGTCCTATCAGGACCTAACTCAAAGGAGGTGGCGCCATTACCAATTGCGCTGGTCTAGCTGTGTGCTGACTCCTTCTTGGCCTCACTGTGTTCCCCTGAGCCGTCGGTGTTGGGAGTAAAAAGGCTCACTGCACTGAATTGTACACTTAAAAATGGTTAAAACAACAAATGTTTTGAGATATATGTAGATACATTAACACAATAAATCTTGAAATAGTTCACTAAATGGCAGCTACTATTAAACTAGGAAAATGCACCTTGATTCCACCTCTCATGCCACAATCCCAAGCATTGCTGAAGCTGAGTTCAGTGCATCTGCTTTGTGTTCCCAGAGCACCTTTTGCTTACCCCACTGCACCACTTTTCACATTGTATTGTAATTGTTGGCAGCTCTGTCTCCTCACTAGACTATGACTTCCTTCTTATAATATTTTATCACTATAGCTGTTTCCATAAAGTATGTGTCTTCAGTTGGGAAGGATCTACTATATTTCCTCATTATTTGCATTAAATAAGTCTGTTGGTATTAGAAGGAGCCCTGGTGGTGTCCTGATTAAGTGTTCAGCTGCTAACAGAAAGGTCTGGGAGGAGGAGGGCCGCGATATGACAGTCTGCTTCTATAAAGATTACAGCCTTGGAAACCCTATGAGGCAGTTCTACAGTGTCTTAAGGGTTGCCATGAGTCAGAACCTACTCAATGGCAATCTTTTTTTGTTTTTTGGTTTTTTTAACTTATCACTCAGGAGCCTTGGTAGTGCAGTGGTTAAGTGCTTGGCTGCTATCTGTTCCATAACAGAAAGATGTGCAAGTCTGCTTCCGTAAAGATAAAAAAAAAATTTTTTTTTAATCTTACAGCCTTGAAAATCTTACGGGGCAGCTCCGCTCTATCCTATACGGTTGCTGTGAGTTGGAATCGACTTGACAGCAACGGTAGTGGTGTCACTGGGATGGAGGGGGGGCGGTGCGGACCATGCCCGGTGACACTGTGGGGGGGCGGGGCGACACAAAAATGTGTGTAAAATCTTTGTGCAGTGTTTCAGCATAAATTTATTATTTTTTATAAAAATATCCCTCCAGAGCGGGCTGACTCATTAGGGGGAGAGTAAGTGGGAGTATGGAGTAAGGTGTATATAAGCTTATATGTGACAGACTGACTTGACTTGTAAACTTTCACTTAAAGCACAATAAAAATTATTAAAAAAAAAAAAAACCTCCAGTTAGCTATAACATCACAAACATTTTTTGTAAGCCCAGCTTACATTTGTCAATATATCTACAAGGCTAAAACTCCATGCTGAGTTATTTTTCGAGTCTTCTAAGGCCTCTGGTCAGACCTGTCATTACACCCAACTACAACACTACTTCGAGTCCCGCGGTTGCATCCGCCCGGGATACAAGCGTGCGTGCTGTTTTTGTGGTTGCCGCTGTTTTTATGACTGCTGATTTTGCCAGATTTTCTGGTGTTTTAGCTACAATGTTGTGGTAGTTAGTGTTTGTGAACCTATATCAATAGCTTTCTTGAGAATGAAGTAGTAACTAAAAGGAGAAAAATTTTTTAAAAGTTCTCTGCTCAGTTACTAACAATGTTGTAACTAATAATGTAATTCATAGTAGAAAGATTTTACAAAACAATTTTGTTGTTAGTATTCACATAATCTAAGAAATATTACATTTATGCAGTTTACAACTATATTTAATATGTATTATTCTATGATTAAAATTGATAATAAACTTACATGTGTATCCATGGGGGGGTGACACCATGAGTTACCGCACTGGATGACACCAGCCCTAGTGACACTATGGGACAACAGGTTTGGTTTTTTGGTTTGGTAACATATCACTCGGAGTCCTGGTGGTGCAGTGGTAAAGAGCTCAGCTGCTAACCAGAATGTGGACAGTTCGAATCCACCAGCCACTCCTTGGAAATACCGTGGGGTAGCTATGGGTTGCTACGAATCAGGATCAACCTGACAGCACCAGGTTTGGTTTTTGGAACATATTGCTAAATTAAGTACATATTGAATGAGTAAATATATATGTATACACACATATATATGTGTAAATATATATACCTCTTTTTAATCACCAACCCAGAATAGATGTCCTTTAGTTATCTACCAGAGACCACAGTTGAACCTGACTTTAATCTAGATTTTTTAAAATCTAGATGAAACCACTGATATTTGAGATGTGTTGCCTAAACACTACACTACCATCAGTATCTACAGATTTGGTGAGTTCTACGTCAAATTCAGCTCTCAACAGAAATGCCTTTATTGGATTATAATGACATATACCCTTAACTATTATTATTAACAGTTGACAGACTAAAAAAAATCCACGAGGCAAAAATTATTCATCCATTTTCTGTAAAATCACTATTAAAGACAATTGTCCAGTTTTCTAGAAAGTATGTTTCATGAGGGCAGAGACTTTACCAGTTTTGTTTTTTATATGCAGTGCCGTAAACACACATGGTTGTTGTTGTCATCAATTTTCAACTCACAGCAACCCCATGTGACAAAGTAGAACCGCTCCATAGGGTTTCCTTGGCTGTAATCTTTATGGGTGCAGATTGCCAGGTCTTTCTCCCACAGAACTGCTGGGTGGGTTCAAACCGCCAGCGTTTTTGTTAGCAACCTAGTACTTAACTGTTGCACCACCAGCGTTTGGTAAACACACATAGTAAAAAAATGCCTAGATAAATACTTGATTTGTAGTGAAAGGATGAATTATAAAATTCAATGACCTTTATTTAAAGAGCTACACAATACATTCCTTTTTTTAAAGATTTACTATGGGGGAGAGGTTTGTCTTCCTAAGTAAACTAGTGTGCTTCTTTTTATCAAGCAATAAAAACTTGTTTTCTTTGGCTTTGTGTCCAGGGAGATCAAAGTGGGACCATTCCAAGAATATCTTAATTGGTCTCCCTTTGTCTCTCATCTTTTAAATCCAATACTTTTACACAGCACCAGAATTATTTTCCTGTAAACCACAGATCGGATCAGATGGATCCCATGCTCCCTTTTCATTCAAGCCCCAACCTATTGTTCCAATTTGGTTTGCATTTATAACCCTTTTACATGGCACCCTCTCCTGCCTGCCTTTACCCCCGCTGTCTGCCATGTTTCAACCTTGGGATTTTGTCATACCCTCAACTCTTTCTGTTTGTTCCCACCTCCAAGACATTTCTGATGTTATTTCCTCCACCTTACAACGGCCTGGTATCTCGTTATTTAAAGTAGAAGTGGGTCCCCTTAATTCCCAGATGAAAGACTTCGTCCTTTGAAATTACTTTGCTTGTGTTTGAATCAAAGCTGTTCTGTTTAAATGTCAGTTTCCTCATTGGTTTCCTACCTGATAGGGTTCTTACAAAGAGGCAGTAAGATTATCGATATAACTCGAAACCCAAATCCATTGCCGTTGAGTCAATTCTGACTCATAGCAACCCTATAGGACAGAGTAGAACTGCCCCATAGTGTTCCCAAGGAACGACTGGTGGATTCGAACTGCTAACCTTTTGGCTAGCAGCCTAACACTTAACCACTGCACCACCAGGGCTTCTATCAATGTAAATGTTCAATAAATATTAGCTGTTATTATTAAAATTTCTTCTATTTATCTGAAATGTATTTTTGACATTCTTTATACCTTAGCCTATGTACTTAAGTTATTTATGCCTTAAGACCCATTGTCATAGAGTGTAGTTCATTTTCACACTAACCCCTTCTCAAAAAATCCATGCCCTAGGCAGGCAGTTAACTTAAATTAGTTCTTTTTGTTACTCATCCAACATTTAACATTGTCTCAGTATGGTCCTTGCATTGTTTTATTCTCCAGACTAGTTTAGAGCAGGGACAGTTTTGCCTTCTGTGTGTCTGTAGGTGTCTCTGTTTTTAATACTTCTATAATTAATTTAAATTTGGTGTCTGCCAAATCCATTAAGCTACGGTTATACATATGCAAACAGAAAATACTCAATAAGTAGTAGCACTGTACATTTTGTCATTTAAATTTACACATATTACCTGATTTACGTCTCACCAAAATCCTATTAGGTAGTTAGTGGTGTCTCGGTTATAGGAAATTTATGGCTACCAAACAATCATAACCACTGCGCTGGCTTAACCCAGATAGCTATGATATTAGAAAAACACTTTGTAAGAAACCTTAATATTCTAAGATTTCTCTGAGTTTCTTCTTTTTTTCTATAACAAAGCCATTAGTTATCTCTTCCCTCAATATTGTTTCTGTTTTTATGACCCTAAGTGTGTCTGTGTTTCAGGAACCATGTCCTTTTACTGGGCAACTATTTTCTCAGAAATAACATCTGATTATAGCATCTGACACATGGCTGGGGACAGACACAATTTCAAACTTCTTTTATAAATCCCTTCTTTAGTTCTTTGTTGGTACAAGGAAAATGTATATGGAAGAAAACATAAAATCTTTTTTTTTAATTGCAGTTTTGTTTTTGTTTATTGTTTATTTTACTTTTGCTGTTGCTCTTGAGAATATACACAAAAAACACAAAATCTTAATGGTACCCTTATAATAGGAAACCCTTCTGATCATGGATATGACCATTTACAAATCTGAGTAGGTGTTGTGTTCCTCACGAACCCAGGAAACCAAAGAAGCAGATACGTAATCTTATTAAACACTGTATTTATCATAAAAAAAAAAAAAGACATCATATAATATTTTTTTGTTTCAGGGATCTACAGAAAGTATACCCTTTCAGTTGAGAGAGGTTCCTATATTCCCGTATTTGTGTTAAATGTATCTTTCAGTATTACTTAGTTATCCAGTGCTGCTATAACAAAAATACCACAAGTAGGTGGCTTTAACCAACAGAATTTATTTTCTCACAGTCAGAAGGCCAGAAGCCTGAATTCAGAGGAAGGCTTTCTTTCTCTGTCCTGCTGGAAGAAAGTCCCTTGTCTCTTTTGAGCTTCTGTTCATTGGGCGATCTCCGTATGGTTTGGCAACTACCTCCCCCCATCTCTGTTTGCCTAATCTCGCTTCTTTTATATCTCGAAAGAGATTGACTCAAAACATACCCTACACTAAAGTAGAACTGCCCCAGTGAGTTTCCAGGGAGCAGCTGATGGATTTGAACTGCTGACCTTTTGGTTTGCTTCTTTTATATCTCGAAAGAGATTGACTCAAAACACACCCTACAGTAATAGTGCCTCATTAACATGAAAAGAAAACCCATTCCCAAACAGGATTATAACCACAGGTATGAGAAAAAGAGAAAAGAAAAAAAAAAAAAAAGCATGCGGTCAAGTTGATTCTAACTCATAGCCACCCTATAGGACAGAGTAGAATTGCCCCAATGAGTTTCCAAGGAGCAGCTGATAGATTTGAACTGCTGACCTTTTGGTTAGCAGCAGAGCTTTTAACCCCAGGTATAGGGATTTTTTTTTTTTTTTTATAGGGATTAGGATTGACAACATACATCTTGGGGGGACACAATTTAATCCATAACAATTACCTAAAATCCTCATAAAGGTATAGGCATTGCCATCAAGTCAAGTCTGACTCATAGTGACCCTACGGGACGGAGCAGAACTGCTCCATAGGGTTTCCAATGCTACAATCTTTATGGAAATAGATTGCCACATCTTTCTCCCACCTCATAAAACTAGTCAACTTTAATTTGTCTTACATTACACAAAAAGATACTATAAATTATTCTGGATACATTCTAAATATATCCTGGATATATAAATATACCCTGGAAATTATTTATAAATCTCTAGTGAACAAATTCTTTAGAAAACTTTACAACCCATTCACTAAAAACAGGTTAATTCAATAATGTTGATGTCATTAGACATTCTTAGGCACCACAGTGAGATACCACACATATAATGACATTATTCTGTCCCACAGCTTGCAATCTAAAATTAGATAAACGCAGGCAAGCCAGATAAACACAGACAGCACATTTTTTAAAGACCAAAAAGAAACTGATGGGAAAGAAAAATGAGAGAATCAAAAAGACAAAGGGAATTGACAAATATTCCGTTTTCTGCCTTTTATTTGTAGCCTAATTACTTCTATCAGACTATTTAAAAAAAAAAAAAAACTAGCAGGAAGCAATCATACTGTTAATAAAAGTCAGAGAGGGAAGTTGTCTTAGAGCCTCTGAAGAGTGTCAGAATTTTAGTGGAATCACCACCATACAGTGTCCTCAGCTTTGGAGGTCCAGAAACTCCTTTTGTCCGGCAATCTTTGCTTGCCCTTGCTTGCCTGACTTCGGGTACTAAAAGTTTACTACCTCGACACTCAGCACCGGAAACGAGAGCCCAGCCAGTAGGTTAGGAAATACTCCAACAATAGCCAGCGGAGTTTGAAAACAGCCTGCTGTGGCAGGCCATGCAGTCTAGAGGGGAACAATCCTAGGTGCCCCTGCGAACATTAGGTTGAGAGCTCCCTACCAGCCCCCTTTCTGTGTGGTCAGTCCACAAGCCTGGCCTTCTTCCTGAAACCTTCCTTCTGATCTGTTAGGCAGAAAAAAAAAAAAAAATCATTTCTAATGTGCCAGGCTTTATGTTAGCTAATAGGGATACAGATACATATGACACATGCCCTCTTTTGGGTCTTACAGCTTATTTTGGGAGACAGTTCATAAACAGACTATTATATTTAATATAATAACTATAGTGGTGGAGGGGTGGTCAGGGAAAAGCCCAAAGGAAGGGTGTTTCACCAGTCTGGTTGTCAGGGAAGGATTACTGAAGGACAGGAGGAATAGTCTAACAGTTAGGAAGAGAACCAGGAAGCTGTAGCCCAGAAGTCTAGAAGCCAAGAGAGTGTGTTAAGAAATAGAGGGAGGAAAACAGAGTTAAATTCTGCAGAAGTCAAGAAAGATGGACCTGAAAACAGGTCCATTTGTCAAATAGGAGGGGATTTGTTGGTTTTACTCACAGGGCAGTTTAAGGCAGAGCTGGAGAAAGAAGTCATATTGTAGTGGGTTGAGGAATGAAGAAGATGACAAAGTGGAAACAAAAAAGCTGGCAATAAAAAGAGGGTGAATTAGGCAGGGATACATCATTAAGGAAGGCTTTTTCTTTTTTATCAGAAAGACAATATTCTATCTGAGAGAAAAAAGCTGGCTGGAGATAGAGGAAATGATTAATGGATCGAGGGAACGAGTTTTCAGTTCCAGTCCTAGATCCCACTGTTGTTTCCCGCCGGGTTATGACTCTTTCTCCTGATTCTGCTGGCTTACTCCCCTCAGGGACAGACTTTGCTTCTCAACCCCCTTGCACATATTCAACTGTATCTCCCAAATTATGACAATGGCATCCACTGAATGTCAAGAGCCACAGCTGCACAGAAGTCCTGAACCTGCTCCCTTTTCAAAGTATTTATTAATATACAAAAAGTGGATATACCTTTTCAGTGACTAGCATGCTTCTGTCCACCACTCAGGGCATCCATTTCCTGTGTCAAGTTGCCCTGGAGGATGAACTTTTTACCCTTTCAGGACCGGTGGTATATATGGCTACCACTTATTTTTGTGCCTCTGCGGTTCATTGGGAAACTACTGTCCCACTGACAGTATGTGCTGCTGGCAGGCAAGGTCCTATATGATAGTTTGAAAGAGAAAAAACAGGCAGGTGCCACAAATTACTGTTTTTACAGGGCATGCGGTGGTATTGAATCATTGAATTTTTGTTAGGAAAAACATGAATTTTGAAAATTTTTCTTTGGTACACATATGTACTTCTGGGTAGAATTTATGTTCACAAGGCGTACACATATGTACCTCTGGACTCTAAAGGTATGATTTGTGAAATGAGAACTAAAACAAAAACGGTATTACCTACCAAAAATTCAGACAACTCAATGATTCAGGATGCCCTCCACTACTGAAAACACATAGTACCAACAAAAAAATAAAAGGAAAAAATAACTGGACCACAAAAGGGTTAATTAGGCTTATCAAATGGGAGGATTGCTTGGTCAAAATGGATTCAGAACAAAGGGAAGTCTTTTGAGAATTATTTAATCCAGGCTGTAGTGAAACCTGAGGGTAAAACCTCTCTAGTGACTGGAGATTTCAAATTCACCCTAGAGTCTTTGCCAAACTCTTGCTCTCTTACAAAGCTTTATAGACTTCAGACTATTTTCTTCAACTTTGTTATTTACAATTATGTTCTAGTGAGATCCAACAGAAACTGAACCTTCATCTTCCTCTACTAGAAGTGTATGAAAAATTCCCTGGATAAGCTCAATAAATATGTGTGGTTTTTGTAGTTTTTAACTCTCGGTGTGACAAAATTTCCCAGCTATTGGAAGTATCTCCCTTTATCCTTTTTTACCAAGTATACCCCTTCTCCGCTCAACGGCAGTGGGTTTTTTTTAATACCCCTTCTGTTGTGCCTGTCTGGTTTTTCATATTGTCTCTGCTCTACACATCATGTGCTCTTTTAAACTACAGTAACGGAATTTCCACCCTCTGATTTTTAAGAAGGAGCCCTGGTGGCGCAGTGGTTAAAAGATCGGCTGCTAACCAAAAGTCTGCAGTTTGAAACCACCGGCAGCTCCTTAGAAACCCTATGGGGGAGTTCTACTCTGTCCTATAGGGTTGGATTTTGACTATGTGTCAGAATCGACTTGGTGACAACGGCTTTGGTTTGTATTTTTAAAAAAACAATTTTAGAATGTAACAGAAAATTGTCACAGTCTAATAAAATGCTGGAATTGGATGTTTATTGCACTGATTTTAATGCTTGTATTTATATGGTTACTAGAGAGCTTATCATAAGCCTCTTGAGGACAGGAATTTGTATGTCATCTATCTCCCTATACGTACAGATACATTACTCTCCATTTAGTAGGCATCTAATAGATTGAAGTGATTATTTAGTAACAAATGTGTCTTCCTAATGCAGTTCTAAGTTTTGTTCTTATACCCAATAAAGTACATGAGGTGACATGTTTTTTAAAAATAGTATCCTCCTCCTACTAAGACAGGGGCAAAACAGCACTTACGTGGGATTCTCCTAATTTAAATTTTTATTTAACACATGTGAAGTACCTAGCACACACTTGGTAATATAGTGGGCATGCATTAAGGTTTATCGAATTAAAGAATGAATTGGGCCATCATTTAATTTGAGACTGCTCCCTTAACAATAAAATGAAATTATTATTACTTACCCCACCTCCCACACAGGATTGCTGTCAGGAAAAAATGACAGGATGTTTATGCAAGTGCTTTAAAAACTGTAACGTTACATTACTACTTTAAAGTAGGAATTTGTATGTCGACTTAATGTCATCCTATAACTAATTTTTTTTTATGGCTATCAATTTCAATTTAGTATTCCTAATTCCTACTAAAGCCACAACTACACGAAGTTGTTTTAAACTCTTATAATACTGCGCTGTTTTAGCCTACTCCCAATTTTGCCTGGTAGCGGGTCTGTGGTGCCATGTAAGAGTGACTGAATGAAAATCTCATACTTCGGGAGAAACATTTTTCTCAAGTCCTGTTTGCTACCTCAAAGAAATGCTGTCAGGCAGAAAAAGCACAAATCAATGATTCCAACCTAGCACTGTAAGGTAATTAGTAGCCCTAACTCTCAAAAAAGGAAAGTGGACGAAGACCCCAAAACAACTTTCCCAAATTAAAGCCACTTTGACCAGTAACTGTCCAGTGGAAAGACGGACAGTCCTGGGCTTGGGAACCAGAGGAGCAGGAACCCAAGGACCCTCTCTCCCCCATCCCCGCGCCATAGGAAGCACCGCGGGGCGAGGATGGGTGACCGACGCCTACGACGGTTGGGTCCCCGAGCGGGTGGCCAGGACCCTCGGCCAGTTAGGGTCAGCGAGCGCCGCGGCCGTTGAGGACTCCAGTTCCCAGGAGGCACCGCTTCTAGGGCCGGCGTGCGTGGCGGCGCTGCCCTCTGGGACTCGTAGTGCGGTCCGGGTAGGAGAAAGGAGGAGCACTCCTGGTTCCTCTTATGCACGTTTCGGACACTGGGTCTAGAAGGGATCACGCCAGGCCACCCGTGTCCGGCATCCTTCGGGGTCGGAGGGAAAGGGAGTTGGGCGGGTGGCGACGGGAAGAGGCCCCTGCGGCGACCGCCGCGCACGTGGGGGTGCTTAGCGCCAAGGAACCCGGAAGCTCCGTGCACCGCCCACTGCCGCGGTGACGGGTTAACGCTTCTCCAGGGCGGAGGTGGAGGCGGGTGTGTGGAAGGAGGGGCCATCTCACCAGATTCCGAGAACCGCCCGCGAGCTGGCCCTCCCCTCCCCCACGGGTCCTACGCAGCTAGAGCCCCGCCCCCCGGCCGCGGCGCTTGCGCAGAGACCCCGCCCCGCTCCTCCTCAGACCCACCCCCACACCCGCAGCAGCCGCCGCCGCCACCTTTCCCTTCCTCTGTGCTCTTTCCTCCTCCTGTTTTCTCTTCCCTCCTCCCCTTTGCCTTCTTTTCTCCTCCTCCTCCGGCGCTGACGCTCGCGTAGGGCCCTGGCGTCAGACGCGCGGGGGCGGGGCGAGTGCGGCGGGGGGTATAAGTAGAGGGTGCAGGAGGCGGTGCTTCCCCTTCTCCCCGGCGGTTAGTGCTGAGAGTGCGGAGTGTGTGCTCCGTGCTCGGAACACACATTTATTATTAAAAAAATCCAAAAAAAATATAAAAAAACCTTTTAAAAAACCCAAAAAAAAATTTACAAAAAATCCGCGTCTCCCCCGCCGGAGACTTTTATTTTTTTTTCTTCCTCTTTTATAAAATAACCCGGTGAAGCAGCCGAGACCGACCCGCCCGCCCGCCCGCGGCCCCGCAGCAGCTCCAAGAAGGAACCAAGAGACCGAGGCCTTCCCGCTGCCCGGACCCGACACCGCCACCCTCGCTCCCCAGCCAGCAGCCAGCGGCAGCGGATCGACCCCGTTCTGCGGCCGTTGAGTAGTTTTCGATTCCGGTTGATTTTTGTCCCTCTACGCTTACCCCCGCTCCCATCCCCCCGGCTCCGGCCCCCGGCCCCAGCGCTCGCTCTCCCCTTACGGAAAGGTCGCGGCCTGTGGCCCTGCGGGCAGCCGTGCCGAGATGAATCCCAGCGCCCCCAGCTACCCCATGGCCTCGCTCTACGTGGGGGACCTGCACCCCGACGTGACCGAGGCGATGCTCTATGAGAAGTTCAGCCCGGCCGGGCCCATCCTCTCCATCCGGGTCTGCAGGGACATGATCACCCGCCGCTCTCTGGGCTACGCGTATGTGAACTTCCAGCAGCCGGCGGACGGTGAGAGTCGGGCCCGGCGGGGGGCGGGCTAGGCCGGCGGGCCCGGGGGGAGGGGGCAGGAGGGCTTGTCACCCCCGGGGCTGGCGGAGGGACACTCGGGCTCCGGGACCCCCGGCCCGGACGCACCGCCCGGAGACGTGTTCCCCACGCCCGTGGGAACCCGCGGAGCCGGCAGCCGCTCGCTCTGCCACTTCCTCCTCTGCGACCATTTTCTCGGCCTCAGCGACTCTCAAACTTTAGGGCGATGACGCGCCGGGAAGGGTGGGTGAGATTCGGTCCTCCTCGGCTCTCCTGCCGGTAGCCACGGGGTTCTGGGGCTTCGAGCTCCGACCCCGCTTTTCTGGTAGTAGGGGGAGGCTATCCTACTACCCGGAGCTCTTGCCAGCGACCCGGGAAAGGGAGGAAGTGCAGTTCGGTGCTCGAAAAATACCACGTGTTGAACCCTGTAACCTCGCAGGCCCGAGGCCTGTTCCTGCTACTGGCCCAGTCGCCTGGGGGAGCTACCGGGCCTTAGGATAAAGTTATTCGGTGCTGGGTGGTCGTTCTCCGGTCTCTGTTATATAATTTTTAGTAACTCATCAGCTACTGATGGATTTAGAAAGGTTAATGAAGAATGAAGCGTACACTTGAGGCTTTCCCCCAGAGCTGGCATTTCTTGTGCTTTTAACTGCCAGTGGGAGGAGAGGATGTGGATGAAGACCCCTTTTTGAAGGCCATAGGTTTTTTTAATTCAAATTGCTTAGCTTCATAGTACTGATGATTTGTTCAGTACATCATTTTTTCCCTTCTGAAATAGCTGCTATGGTTTCAAAGAAATTTTCTTTAAAATATTTTCACGAATTTTGGCTCTAAAGTGTTACTTTTACTTGTTCCTGTCATCTGGACTGGACTATATGCTTACCTATAGCATTCAAGTAGTTCAGGTTTTTTGTTGTATTTTTAAAAGTGCTCCAAAATGTCTGTAAATCCTGGAAAAGGTTGCATATAAAATAATGGTGGTTAAATTTTTATTTTGCAATTAAACAACGGTTCACAAAACAAAATTTGGTAAACAGATGAGATTTGTGATCTGATGAGTTGTCAATTTTTTTCTTTATATCTGTATCAGTTGTCTTCCAAAAGTCAGATTAACTTCATTTGATGGCTCGATTTTACATTTTTGTGGAAATGGCCGTACAGATGGAATGTAAACTTCTCTTAAGTTCATTCAGTAGAATTTAGGTTACATTTAATGAACAGCTTTTCACTAGCTGAAGTTAATACTGAGATTTTGGTTAAGCCAGAAGTTGTAACACTGCATTGCAGGTTTTACTGCCCTTTTAGTCTGTAAGTACTAACTCTAAATATTGGTCTATTACAGTTCTTACTAACTCCCAGGCAAGATTTATCACTGAGTCTAAAATTAAATATAAGGCTAGGGCATCCCAATCTGAAGAGTTGGTAGAGAAAACGTGAATAAGTACTAGAAACTAAAATGGTAACTTGAAAGGGTTCTTTCTAAACTTAACTTTTTTTAATCTAAAAAACCATTTTTTAAGTTTCTTAGGATTTGAAAAGTGAAACTTAAGGTTGTCATGGTTACAGTGTACTGTATATGTTATTGGTATGTATCAGTAGACCCAGTATAGTAACTGTTCAAAAGAACATAATATTTTTCCATCTTAAATTTACTTGGTTTCTGTATGTACAATGATCTTTCCAACTTTTTCTTTTTTTGCTTATTTATTGCCTTATTGATGGTGTTATGCAATAGCTTCTGAAAGTGACCAGTTTCCAATTTAATAGGAAGAGATGACTCATTGAAAAGAAGCTCAAGCCAAGTCAGCTAAACCAGGGAAGCTGAGTAGGTGTGGCCAGTTGATAATGAGTTGACAGCTGATTAGTCTGTCCTTTAGAAACTGAAACTTTCATTTATAAAAAGAAGTAGCTGGAAAATTTGTCCTGTCAATAATTTTACAGTTACATTGGCATGGAATTGAGAAAATAAGTTTCAAGACTTTGAATGGGCTATGTATTTCCCCCCTTTTGGGGGATTAACTGTTAGCGTATATAAGGTTATGTTTTTCTACTTAGTTGTTAAAGGTGGAAATAACAGTTTCTTTGGAATTTAAATATTAAACTTTTAGCATTAAAGAAGCGTTTCTTTAATGATACAGATACAAGTTTAATTCACTACGTCATAGACCCAGAAACTGGGGACTGACACTATCCAAAATAATTTGATATATTGTCAGTTAAGTAAATCTGTTATTTTAGATAAAATTAATTTTATAGTTGTAAATTTTGTACGCCAGACGTTGAAATCATTAAATGAATTATGAGTATGCAAACCTGGTATTTTTAAAAGTCTGATCGTTTTGCATCTAAGTATGTCTAACTTTACATTAGGCTTGATTCAAATCTTGCTCTGAACTAGTTACCGTTTTTCTCATTTTACGGGGTTATAGGAAGTTGTGTCATGAATCAGTGAAATTCCTCCCAATAATTCAGGGACTTTTTTATTAACAAAGTGGACTAATTTTTGTATAATGGCAGTGATAAGCAATGAAGTAACAAATTTTGGCAAGTAGTAGGGAAGAAGTTAAAATACTTAAAAATCTACAGGCTACTCTCAGTCTTGGATAGTTTAGATTTGCCTAATGTCATTTACATTGCTTGTTAAGCAGATTGTATATAAAGGGAGAGTATTTTATGTCGACCAGGAACAAAAAAGGTGCTTTTAAGTTAATGGCAATTAACAGAGGAGGTTGTTTAAGGGATATATGAATTATTAGCACTATGTCATCTTTAAGTGTTTGAGAAATTAGGTTTCTTTTGCTGTGTTCTCTTTTTGCATTATACAATTCAAATACAGACTAATAATTGTGGTGCTGAATAGGTCTAACCATCCTGGAGTTTTCGATAAAGGGTAAGAATTAGTGAGGCCATGTGCCCACCCCTCTTAGCTTACAGGATATTAAGTAGAAGTTTTGAAGTAATATTCACTCTGAAAATGTCCTTTCTGCAGCGGAGCGTGCTTTGGACACCATGAATTTTGACGTTATAAAGGGCAAGCCGGTACGCATCATGTGGTCTCAGCGTGATCCATCGCTTCGCAAAAGTGGAGTGGGCAACATATTCATTAAAAATTTGGACAAATCCATTGATAATAAAGCACTGTATGATACATTTTCTGCTTTTGGTAACATCCTCTCATGTAAGGTAAGCAAAAATATGACAGGTAAACACATTAACAGAGTTTAGGAACCTTTATTTTGCTCCTTAAAAGAGTAACAATTGCTCTTTGTTAGTGGATATCTTTATTTCCCAGATATCCAGGGTAGGTGGCTGACAGGTTATCTCTGAACACTGGGAAAATGGTCAGTCAGTAGCAAGTAATGAAAAATAGGTATACATTTTTTTCCCTTAGGTGGTTTGTGATGAAAATGGTTCCAAGGGCTATGGATTTGTACATTTTGAGACGCAAGAAGCAGCTGAAAGAGCTATTGAAAAAATGAATGGAATGCTTCTAAATGACCGTAAAGTGTGAGTGTAGATATTTATTCATACCCTGGATCTGTTTTTAATAGTTCTGTAATTGTGTTTTCTATACATTCTGTGTAAATACAAATAACAGTGAATTAAAGTAATTTGGTCAACATTGAAACCAAAAAGAAGACAGGAGAAAATAGGTAGACAGGGACATAAGCTTTTTCAGAGTAAGTGCGTGGTTCCAGACATGAACTTAATCTTCCTAATTCCTGAGATACTAATTATTAGCCCATTTTGTAGCTGAAGAAACTGAGACATAGAAAGGTTAAAAATAATTAGTCTACATTTACATGCTGGTATGACAGATGAGGGAGCCGTGGTGGCACAGTGGTTAAAGCGCTCAGCTGATAACCGAAAGGTTGGCGGTTTGAACTCACCAGCTGCTCCTCGGGACAAAGACGTGGCAGTCTGCTCCTGTCAAGATTTACAGCCTTGGAGACCATATAGGGCAGTTCTCCTCTATCCTGTAGAGTTGTTATGAGTCAGAATCGATGGCAGTGGGTTGCCTTTTTTTTTATTATTTTTTAATTAAGGATGAGCTGGCATACAAAATCCAGTGGTCTGATTTCAGAGCCCACTCTCTTTACTTGGCCATACTGCTACAATTTATGTTTATTGGTGGATTATAAAGATGAAGTGAAATTAAATCAGAAGCCTTCTGATTAGTCTTTTCTGAAATACTTATTTTTAAAAGCTGCAAGCTTTAAAAATTAGGGCACTGATAAAACCCATATACAAGACTTTCTCCTACAGGTTGTTGAAATACAGATTTTAATGAGCCCAAAGAAATGACAAATATTTTTATTCTCAATGCTAGTGAGGCACATTCAACTGTGAGGTCATACTGTAAAGATCTGAGTTCATGTTATGTAAACTGCAATGACGGCATGCAAATTGGGTTTGGTGGTTCTTAAAAAGTCTACCGCATGCCTCTTAAGGTGTGGTTCTCCTAAATCCCTGTATCAAGTGTGAGAGGTCTGTGCGCGAAGGAGTTGATAATGCACCTGATGTTACCTGGTTAAGTTCTCTCACCCATTGCAGGATTATGAAAACACTTGAAGAACTCATATAGGTCTATAAGAAAAGTAGCAGCTCCTCATTAATGAGTAATGTTAACAAGGGCTAATTTTTAGGGATAGTATGCGTTTATATGAGGGAAATATTAGGCATCAGCATTAGTACTTATAGACGAAAATATTTCATAATTTGCCTGTCAGCAAAACCTTAATGGGGGAAAGAATATCCACCACTGGCAGAGTCCGGATCAGATAAGAACTGATTTATTGCTATTTTGAGTATAAAATGACATAACTTTTGGAATACGGTTTGACTGTATTATGAACAATCCTGGAATTACTTATATTCTCTTTGAACTACTACTAAGATGTTTACAACTCTGTGCTAAGAATGAATACAGAAAGTCTCATGCGCAGAGTTGGATCATTATTTCCAAAAGCAGAAAGTTACAGTGTCCACTGTGGACCCTTACATCCGCTTTGAGAACATTTACAAAATTTAATAACATGGAGAAGTACTATCATACATGGGGAGTGGGGCAATACATAAGGGCATATATTAAAAGTCAGTTTGGGTGGAATAATGGGAAATAGTTTTTTGCTTTTCTCTGTGTGTTAAAATATTCTCTAATGAGATATCCTAATTTTATAGTAGGGTAAAACTACTCAGTTTTTTAAAGATCATTTTGTTGGTAATGCTGCAAAGAAACTCATATCAGGTTGTCGTGTATTAGTACAGAATGCAGAAGTTTTAGTTTCTGTGTTAAGAGATTGTAGACACAATGTGCAAGAGGTACTTTGAAAACCCAACCATGAAAGCTTTTAGGTTTCTTTTTATTGATTGGCATGGTGCACTTGCCTTCCCACTCCTTCGTATTGATAGAGTGAGCTGTTTAAGCCTAGTAGGTTAGCTAGAGGGGAGGGAGAAAAGTGTTTATTAAAAAAAAGTTCCTTTTTCATGGTTGTAGTTAAGAGATTTATTCTTTATGCTTTTATTTTTTCTATTAAGGCCCTATTTCTCTTTTATAGTGTACTTTTTATTAGAGATTCTGAAATTCTCACTAACAGTTAAAAAATAAACCATCAGGCTTAATTAATCTGAACTTCATAAAATAGAACCTGATGTTATGGTCCTTACGTATTTTACTAGATTTGTTGGGCGATTTAAGTCTCGTAAAGAACGAGAAGCAGAACTCGGAGCTCGGGCAAAAGAATTCACCAATGTTTACATCAAGAATTTTGGAGAAGACATGGATGATGAGCGCCTTAAGGATCTCTTTGGCAAGTTTGGTAATGTGTCTGAATTAAATTTTTACACGAAGTTTTGAGTAATTGCTCAACATTAGTTTTGGCTGATACTTTATACTGAAAAAAGCAAATGAGATGACACTTATATGGTACTTATCAAAAATATTTGTGGTTATTTGGATTAAGCTACTGACAGTCCATTTATACTATGGAGTGATTTTTTTTTTTTAGTGATGCATAAATAGAATTCTGTCCAGATTAAATGAAAAGTTGATAGAATTGGATTAGCACAGTAAGGTGTGACTCAGTTTTTCTGTTTTTAAAATACATAGTCCTGGGTTTATGTGCCTATAGCCCCTTCTTGGGGCATGCATTTGACACAGCCAGCTTAGGTGGGAGTGCAGTTTTTAGTTACGGGATAGTAAAGGCTGGCCAGCTGTAGAATGTTTGGCCAGATCCGGCATTGTGTTGGAGCAGTTTGATGCTTTTCATAGACAACCAGAGATTCAGAGTTTCCCATGGTAACTCTTTGGGATGGCTCCCTGAATCCATTCTTAAAAGACCTTTCCTTTCATTTTAAAGTCACTTCATTAAACTTGAACTTAATGAAGTTTAACCAGTCTCACTTTAGGTAGTGGTGTAACAGATCAGTAGATGAACTTTTAATTGTACATTTGCAGATGTGTTGCTTAACTCTGTCCTTTGCGTGCTTTCCTTTTGTTGAACTTAGAAGTGGCTTGCTCTCTCTTTTTTTTTTTTAAGTATGCCAAATGAGTTTCTAAATTAGGATGGGTTAGAAGAGATAAAGTATTGGGAAATTAATACTTTTTATTGCCAAGCTAGCGTGCCACATTGAACCCTCTAGTCCTTGAGTAAAAAACTAGTTTTGCTCACAGAATAAACCATTTAAGATGTGAAAAATCAGCGACATCATTTCTCAGGTCTTACCCAAATTCTCTTCATTAACTGTCTTTGGCTATTTTATCTGTTTTGTTTTTCAATCTGAATTGGAAGTGCATCTTCCAAATTCTCTGTAACCAGAAAGTAACTTTTTATGCCCCACCCACCTGAGATACCACCCACTTCAGTTAACATTGTCCCTTCTACTTGAGCTGGCAGAGAATATATTGTCTTTAGGAACTTGCCTCCTGGAGGTGATTTCTGCTGTGTCTTCACAAAGGATGAAATCGTATATTCTCTCTACTCCCTGAAAATCAGGTGGGCCAAAGCCTAAGAAATCACTGTTTAATTCTGATGTCAAGAAAATCAAATTATTGGCTGAAAAAATATAAGTCTGTTTTTGTACTAATGCTGAGAATAAAACTTCATCCTTGTCCTCTAGCTAAAATGTAACCTCCTTAAACGGAGGACTCTTTCAGGGAATAGAGGGTATTTACTTAGCTTCTTAGTTAGAGGTAAAGGGTCTTGGAAGAGAGTAGTATATGTTTGCAGGGAGGTGGGTTAGAGGAGGAATCAATTTCTGGAGTCTTGGAAAGTGTCTTTTAAATCTCTGTTTTTAGTATTTCATGGTATTTGTTTTTGTCTGTTGATGTTTGAAGTGTTAATATAAATGTTGTCTGGAATATCTTAATCACTTGAAAATATTTTTTTCAGGACCTGCCTTAAGTGTGAAAGTAATGACTGACGAAAGTGGAAAATCCAAAGGTTTTGGATTTGTAAGCTTTGAGAGGCATGAAGATGCACAGAAAGTAAGATTTAAATATACTAATTAAAGGCAGTTTTTGTGGTTTTCTGTATTCTGTTTTAAGAAGGTGGGGGTTAAAGTTAGTTGCCCTTATATTGAAATAAAAAGCACACTAATGGCTATTATATGTTCTCATATCATTTTAAATTACTTGTATTTTATGCATTACTGTTGGGTATAAATTGGTAACATAGATTTTCTTGAAACCTTGAAGTTTAGTTTTTGGGATAGGACTGCCCTAAACCTTTGTAATTTAACAAGTCTTCTTTATTGTTTAAAAAAAAAAAAAAATGAATAAATCTCACAAATAAATGATTAAAATTTTGTGACTTTAAGGCTGTGGATGAGATGAATGGAAAGGAGCTCAATGGGAAACAAATTTATGTTGGTCGAGCTCAGAAAAAAGTGGAACGACAGACGGAACTTAAGCGCAAATTCGAACAGATGAAGCAAGACAGGATCACCAGATACCAGGTTCGTTTTTAATTGATCAAGCAAAATAAGACAGGGATGAGGAAACCTATTTTACGTTCATTTCAGTTATTACCAAGTAACTGGAAAGTTTGAAAGGGGAAAGGAGAAGAAACATGGGGTAAATAATAGAACGTGTGCTTAAGTACCACTGTGGTTTTCTTTTTCCCTTTTTTACAGTTTTCTTTTCTCGTTTTAGGGTGTTAACTTATATGTGAAAAATCTTGATGACGGTATTGATGATGAACGTCTCCGCAAAGAGTTTTCTCCATTTGGTACAATCACTAGCGCAAAGGTAAAAGCACATGGTTTTCAAAGTATGGTGCTTTGTTTTTTCTTCCAGGAAAACATCACATCTTTAAAGCATTTTCCTGGAAATCAAGTTTTTGCTTCATTTCTTTAACAATTTACATTCAAACTTGAAGTGCCTGTTGTAGCCCAGTGGCAGTTTTGCAGATGGCAAATTCTGAATTCTGTCTCAGGGTGTCTGATGATCGTAACGCAGCATGCCATGGTCTTGTTAAACTAGATTATTTTACTGGTTAGAGAAGGCAGCTTTTAGGGAACTGTAATTGTTACTGTGATTTGATCTATACGTTCATATTACACAATTCATTCTGTGTAGTCAAACTTTCAAAGCACTCTTAATAGTGAAGAGACAGATGATATTTTTCTTTTGCTTAAGTAAAAAAATGACTAATGCAGCACTAGACTCTTCTAGGCTAAATTCTGAAATTTTGATTTAAGAAATCCTACTCTGGGTATATTTGATATGCTGTTCATTGTCCAAGAATCCTGCACGCAAAGCTCTGTGCATGTATGTTTCGGGGGGAGGGAGGTCTCAACACAAGAAAGGTTAAAACTTGGGGTTTTGGAGTGGGCTCGTGGACAGTCGTTGAACTCAGCTTTTCCTGGCAGCCCCAGTGACCAAAGAAGCATCTGTGATGTGTGCCTGGCCCCAGTAACCCATGACTGATGGGTTCGAACCACTAACTTTTCAGTTAGCAGCCGAGCATTTAACCGCTGCACCACCAGGGCTGCTTTGTATGTTTGGAGTATGATAGAATTTACTCTTGAGCGTCTTCATCTTCAGTGTTTCTTGAAAATTGCAAATTGGCTTATTTCAAATGTGGGAAGTAAGCATGCTTTTTAAAGGAGAATATTTATTAAATCCTATTTTTAAAGTCCTTTGTAGATCATAATATTGTTGGTAGGAAAGTTAAAAAGCTGTCGAGAATTTATTCCGGAGGAGGTGGTTATTAGCAGTGACACTTGGCTGGAAAAACGTATTTATCAAAGAAGACAGAATGGTGAAAGGTGACCCTTTGCTCCTCATTTCCAGTCTCCAGTGGGAGCTGTTGCTGTTGCTTCTAGAAAGTGGTATCCTACCATGCATATTCTGTAATTTGCCTTTTCAGTTAATAGTAGATCTGGATCTGTATTTCACACATTTTCTCTTGTCTTGAGGACAGAATGTTCATGGTGTTAGATGTACCATAATGTTTTTTTTTTTTTTTTTATCATACTAGTATTGATGAAAACATTTGGGTAGTTTTGGAAGTTTCTATTGTTTTATTAGAAACATTGCTCTAATAAACATCCTTATTCTCATGTATTTTTCCACACAATTGCCATTGTTCCTAAATTTCTAGAATTGTAATTGCTGGTTGGGGGAGGGTATGTTTTCAAAATCGGTATGGCCAAATTGTCCGAAAAGACTGAACAAATTTCCCAGTAGGAAGTGGTATTTTGTCTGTAAAAAAAATTTTTTTTTTTTACTGTAATGATGTGATTTCATGTATTTAACTAGCCAGCTTATGCCTAATCTTTGCATGTTTTTGTATTGGGTTGTTTGTTTTCCTGGTAATTTAGGGAACATTTTCAAGTCAGCCTTTTGTGTTATATTACACGTTACTATGTCTTGGTTTGTCACTTACAATGTTGGGATTTTGTATCATATTAGGAAGATTTTCTCTGTTTTTGCATCTTTATATTCAGATACAAAATCTATCTGGCAGATTGATTTTTCGATGTGGTATGAATATTACCATGTATACTGTAGGGCCAGTTTGGAGTTTTTCTCTCCATTACATTTTAAAATTTCTTGAACCCATTTTAAAAGCTTCATCCTGAGGTGCTTACACCTCAATATTTATGATTCCTCTGGTCTTGAAGGTGAAAGCGAAACTTTATTTTAAAAAGTGGCTCTTTAGTTAGAAGATTTAACTACTTGTTTCTCAAAAGAACAGTAAGATACAATTTGACTTGCTAGAATAGCCAGACTTTAATTGTGGATGTTTCTAGTGGTGTCAAAAAGTCAACTAGAACATTGTTAATGTGTTTAGGTAGTGTTAATATTGAAAATCCAGGTTGCTGGTGTGCCTCCATCCCTTAGCTTCCTTCGGCTGTCTCCTCCTTGGCTAGGACACTGCATTGGTGTGGCTTCCCCCTCGTATTTGTGTACTTAGGGAAAATTGTGAATCAGAGAGGGGGGATACAAGATAATGAAAGCATCAACAGGGTTTATTCACTTAATTCAGTGACTAGAATTGACTCTAACCGATAATGCTTTCCTTTTGGTGCCCCGTTCTACCATCCCATTAACCTTGCTTATTTTTTTCCTTTCGATAGGTTATGATGGAGGGCGGTCGCAGCAAAGGTTTTGGTTTTGTATGTTTCTCCTCCCCAGAAGAAGCCACTAAAGCAGTTACAGAAATGAATGGTAGAATCGTGGCCACCAAGCCGTTGTACGTAGCTTTAGCTCAGCGCAAAGAAGAGCGCCAGGCTCACCTCACTAACCAGTATATGCAGAGAATGGCAAGTGTGAGAGCTGTGCCCAACCCCGTAATCAACCCCTACCAGCCAGCACCTCCTTCAGGTTACTTCATGGCAGCTATCCCACAGGTAGGTTTTAGAGAACAGGAACCTTAGGGTTTAAGTTTTCATATGTGGTTATTTTTAGTACTTTGTGCCTCAAAATAGTCATAACACTAAGAAACATGTGAGTTATGATTGATGTGAAGATCTAGTAGATGTTTTAAGAGTACTATATAGCTAGTTGCCTTCTTTGCTTTTTCTCTTTAGCTGATATGTTTGATTTCTTTCTACAGACTCAGAACCGTGCTGCATACTATCCTCCTAGCCAAATTGCTCAATTAAGACCAAGTCCTCGCTGGACTGCTCAGGGTGCCAGACCTCATCGTAAGCCTTTATTTTTATTTTAATTGAGGTTGTGGATTATTTGGATTAAAAATATAAATGAAGCAAATCAGTTGATAATGTTCTATTTTCATGGTGTATTCATTTTTGGTTTTTCTAATTTATGGCTACGGGTGTTTTATTGGGATCCCAGCATTTTCTTTAAATCACTCAAAACGCTCTGCCATTCCTGTCTTACTGAGGTAGAAATGTCCGCTTGTTTGATTTTCCTGTATGAAATTTTTGGAAATGGATCCAACTTTTAATTTCACGTTTGTTTAGACAAATGTTTCAGAAGATCTTGTTCCATCTAACCGTGAGTGAGGATCAGTCCTGGCATCTGAGGCCTTGCCCTGTGGACCAGTGCTGTATCATTGGAGAAGCACTTGGGGGATGTGTTCATGTAGTCTTATTTCGGATACTAATAAGTTCTGTTCCTGTAGGAATTCATATTTTTATTTACTGATGCTAAAATGAGACTTAGCTTTTTAAAAAATTGATCTTGCTACCTACAGTAGTTCTGTGAAGTCACTGTGAGCCCTGAATTAGTGAATGAATATGGGATCATTGCTCTTAGGGAAAATAGAGGGTTAGGTTCCTGCGAGCATCTGGGTCACATTTTTGTCAGCCCATCAATACTTAACCTTGTTTTTTGTGGGTTTCTGTTTAAAGACACTTTGCATAATATGTACCTTTCTTAATATATATTGTCGGTTTATTAACATTGAACTAACAGCCAATAGCATAATTCATGCCTTAGTGGAGTTTATGTAACAACATGTATTTTCTCTGTAAGGTACATCGTAGCCTTCTTGTATTTATAAGACAGTAGTGTTCAGTGCTGTGCTTGGGGGTCATTTTAAACTGCAAAATCACTACTAAAAAACACAGAAATGCAGAAAGCATGACACTAAATAGACTGCAAAAAGACACTTGTTCATAGTATGGAATGAAACAAGAAGGCAGTGTTGTCTTGTTAGATCACAGCTGGGAACGTGCATGTCAGGCAGCTCACATTCTTCCATCATTCTGCGCCTGTGCGTGAATGACCACAAAGGTGCTGCAAATACTGATTTGGAGGTTACAAATAAATTTTAGCAAGTAGATTTGAAAATAAGAAATCTGCCAATAATGACACTCGACTGTATGCTTGGTCACTTTTAGCCTTTTGTGCTAATCGTGGCTTTAAAAGGGCAGCATAAACACTTCGAGTCAGTTACCATAACCCAGTTAATGTATGTTTTTGTCTTTAAATGCAGCATTCCAAAATATGCCCGGTGCTATCCGCCCAGCTGCTCCTAGACCACCATTTAGTACTATGAGACCAGCTTCTTCACAAGTTCCACGAGTCATGTCAACACAACGTGTTGGTGAGTCTTAACCCTTCCTGTAAAGATTGATCTGCAATTTGAAATAGCAAGGTGAAAAATGCACGAATGTTTTTATTTTTTAGCTAACACATCAACACAGACCATGGGTCCCCGGCCTGCAGCAGCTGCTGCCGCAGCTACCCCTGCTGTCCGCACTGTTCCCCAGTACAAATACGCCGCGGGAGTTCGCAATCCTCAGCAGCACCTTAATGCACAGCCCCAAGTCACCATGCAGCAGGTGGGGATTTCAGGACTTCTTTATAAAAATGGCAGCCTTTGCTTGACGTTAGAGATACTGAAGGCATGACATGAGAGCTGAAGTTATTGAAAACATCTTGCTAATTGATGTGCCATTAATTGATAGTACGTAAAAGTGTCTTACATGTCTTATACTGTAGAAGTTAGACAAGCACCCAGCAGTCTCCAAACTGAATTATTTGTGTGGTTTGAGAGTTTGGTTTGGCAGTCATAAGGAAGAAAGGATGAAATAAAGTTTAATTTGTCTGGGAGATTTGCCTTACCTGTTGTTTTGACCCTGGGACCAAAACTGATAATCATAATAGAAGCATGGTTTTACAAAATTCTTTAGGTAAAAAAGAAAATGGAAATGATAGCCAGTATGGTTTTGCTGCTTGAGCATATAAGTATTAATAACTACCTGAAGAATTATTCAGCTTCTTTTCACAGTTATCACAGTATCCACTTTGGTGATTTTCCAGTGATAACTGTCTGCCCCTGCTATTACTCCTGTACTTTAAGCTTATGGATTTTCCTATTTTATGTCTAGCCTGCTGTTCATGTACAAGGTCAGGAACCTTTGACTGCTTCCATGTTGGCATCTGCCCCTCCTCAAGAGCAAAAGCAAATGTTGGGTAAGTAGCTAAGTCCTACCTAGTCAGTTACAAAGAGACTAGAAAGATTATTTACACATCTTTTGCTGCCTAATAATGATAGGGCAGTGGGATTGGTCTGAATTGGCATGAGTGATTATAATGGTACAGTTTCTCTGTCTAAATGTAATGAAAAGGAGCCCTGGTGGCACAGCAGTTAAGTGAAAGGTCGGCAGTTTAAGCCCACCTAGCCCTTCTGTGGGAGAAAGACTTGCTGATTTACTCCCGTGAAGGTAACAGCTAGAAAACACTAGCGGACAGTCCTGCTGTTGTGTCACTTAGGAAGAGGAAATTTGAAACAAACGAGAAGACAGCTTTGGCTTAGACTGAACACAGACTTGACAGGCTAATAGTAACATTGCTTAATTTCATTTTGGCAAACTGATTCTGCCAAAGAATAATTACCTTGTAGGGAAGTGTAGCTCTGTTTTATAACCAGTTTCCCAGGAAAGACATGTTGAATTGGTGGATTGTTTAAGCATATATATGCTCTGTACAAAATAGGTTCTTAAACCCAGTTTAATATGTTAAGTGCCTTTTTTTTTTTTTTTTTTGATTGGTGTCTGACTGTTTTTGTTCCTAGGTGAACGGCTGTTTCCTCTTATTCAAGCCATGCACCCTACTCTTGCTGGTAAAATCACTGGCATGTTGTTGGAGATTGATAATTCAGAACTTCTTCATATGCTTGAGTCTCCGGAGTCTCTTCGTTCTAAGGTGATTTAAATTTATCATTTAGCTAACTGCCTTTTATTTCAGGGCTTTTTTTTTTTTGTAGGAGCTTAATTTTATAGAACATTTACATTGTGCTTTCTACAAGCATTGCGCAGTTTCAAGAGCTTTATAAATATTATACATCCTAATAATAGCTGTATGGTGCTCATACCCCATTATATAGAAGGGGGACCTAAAGCATAGAGAGATTGAGTGATTGGCCCAGTGCTCACACAACTAGTGATTGTCAGAGCCTGAATTCAAACCCAGGTAGTCTAGATTGAGTGCCCCTGCTCTTTTAACTGCTGCTGCTTTCTCTATTAGAGAAAGATAGAGCTGTTCGGTTTTTTTGTTTGTTTCTTTCTGTTTTAATGAGTAGTGGGCAAAATGTTAATTTGCAGGGAGGTTCCTAATTCTAGAACAGTGGTAAAATAAAACCCCAAGGGGCGTGGATATACCAGTAGTTGGAATGTGTTTTGGTAATTGTTTCCACTTTAATCTGAGGAAAGGAATTTGTTGTCTATCAGAAACTCTATTTTTGTTATTCTTTTTCTGAGCTGTTTTGGATTCTCACCCCCCCCCCCCTACAATTTTTTTTAGGTTGATGAAGCTGTAGCTGTACTACAAGCCCACCAAGCTAAAGAGGCTGCCCAGAAAGCAGTTAACAGTGCCACTGGTGTTCCAACTGTTTAAAGTGAGTTTTCCCCCCTGTGGTATATTTTATGCTTATTTTCTTAATCTTTAATAATATTTTAAAACATACACAACAGAATTCATTTTACCATTAATTCAAAAATCTTGCTAGTTTTTAAAAGGGAAATAGAAATATAACCAGTAATCAGTTGCCATCAAGTTGGTTCTAATTCATGGTGACCCCATGTGCATCAGAGTAGAACTGTGTTCACAGAGTTTTCAATGGCTGATTTTTTGGAAGTAGATCTCCAGGACTTTCTTCCAAGGTACCTCTGGGTGGACTTGAACCGCCAGCCCTTTGGTTAGCAGCCAAGTGTGTTAACCATTTGCACCACCCAGGGACTTTTTTTTAGAGAGAAGTAGAAATAAAGAGGAAATGAAAAGGAATTGGATCTGTTGGAACTACTCTACTCAGCCGTAGACAGTATGTAAACAGAAGGGTGTGGCTACCTCCCAATAGAACTTAATTTACAAAACAGGCAGCTGACTGAATTGACCAGGCCTTTAAAATTACTTCTGTCACATGCCAGTATTCGTCTTCAAGCAGTCAGGCTTGATTTGTGATGTTCAGATTTTTCCCAGATCTGACATTCAGAAAAATACGTACAGGATAGTTGATCGCCTTTAGCATAGTTTTCAAACCTTTGGCTTTGAACTTAACCTGTGGTGGCATTTCCCAAACTGTTCCTCTAGCTATATACATGTTTGGTGGCAAAAAAGATAACTAATTGGTCTAAAGTTTCTAAATACTTTGAATGTGTAAGAGGGGAACTATAATATGCAGTGTTTCCCGGAGTTATTTGACAGTTTGGGAAATGGTGCCTATAGCATGGGAGATTAGTAGAAAAACTTAATTTTTTTATTTTTATTTTTATTTTGTTTTACATTTACAGATGATCAGGGACCACGAAAAGAAACTCGTGCTTCACCGAAGAAAAATACCTAAACATCGAAAAACTTAAATATTGTGGAAAAAAAACATTGCAAAATATAAAATAAATAAAAAAAAAAAAAGGAAAGGAAACTTTGAACCTTATGTACCGAGCAAATGCCAGGTCTAGCAGACAAATGCTAGTCCTAGATTACTTATTCATTTAAAAACAACAAAAAACAAAAAAAAGGAAAAAAAAATAGTAAAATATAAAAACAAATTAATGTTTTATAGACCTTGGGAAAAAGAATTTTCAGCAAAGTACAAAAATTTAAAGCATTCCTTTCTTTAATTTTGTAATTCTTTACTGTGGAATAGCTCAGAATGTCACTTCTGTTTTAGATGACAGAATTGATGACTGAGCAAGGAAACGTAATTTGGATTATAAAATTCTTGCTTTAATAAAAATTCCTTAAACCATGCCCATGATGTTATGCTTTTTTATTAATTTTATTTATATTGGCTTTTGAAAACAGGTAATTTATGGTGCTGAGTTGGAATTAGCTGGTATAAGCATCTCTTTCATGAAAAATGTACTATTAAGATTCAAGGGTGGCTTGGTTTTATGCAAGAGGCACAAGTCAGTTGCTCTTGAATTTTATAAATTTTCCATATAGAATTCTGGAACCCAAAGGTACATTTATTGAATGATCTTAACGTTTCCTGTACAAAACAGAGATGCCCATCAGCTTTTGAAACTATGCACTTGATTGTGAATCGGAACCAGCTCGATGGCAGCTAACAACAATGACTTGAAGATTATAGGTTAGAAGATGACTCAGTTTATTTGTTGGAGAGAGAAGTGGATAATATTTGGTCTTTGGGATAATTGTGTTAAATGTCAAAAAGAGGAATACCTTTAAGCCTTATTTGAGAAAGGTCTATTAATATTGAGAGTTATGGTGGTTGAAGATTGTGATTTCATCTCCTACTCTAATACCTTCTCACCCAAAGTACTTGTTAAAAATTGAGAGCTTTTACCTTCCAGCGGTTGGACTTAGAACTGGGCAAGGACCCAGAACGTCTGCATTAAGCAAGTATCCCCGACGATTCAAATGCACTTTTGAGAGAATGTTCTAATTTTAGTCATAGCCTCTATTCCATTCCCTACTGTTGCCAGAGTTAGCTTTCTAAATTGTACACCTTGTCATCTCATTACTATGTTAGAAACAGCTCTGTTGCCTTTATGATAAATTCACACTCTTGAACCTGATATATTAGGTTCTTCAGTGGCTGAACCTTGGCTTGTGACAGTGACAGCCTTTGCTTCTTAAATCCTTAGGCTCCTGTGCCTGGATTGCTTTTCACTTCGGCTTCCTCTTTTTCCAACTCAAGATTTGACTGAAATACCTTCAAACCCTGCTCTCTGTCCTGTGGCTTGTCAGTAGTCCCCGACGTACTGAAGTGCTAGAGTTGTGATGAACTGCATTTAATGACTGTTTTTTTTTTTTTTTTTGGTACATCTTAGTAATATGTACTACACAACTTTGCAGTGCGTAATTTGCTGATGTCATCTGTAAGTTTATAATATTTCCAACCCCCCAAAACAAGTATCGGATTTATATAGATACTGATATCAAAAGGCAATAATAAAACTTTAAAAAAAAATGAGATGCTCTACTTACGTTAAAACCATCAGAACCAACTTAACGATGGAGTTGTCAGAACAGAACACCATCGTAAGTTGGGGTTTTTTGTATTTTACACGACCATCCAAAAACCTAGTGCCGTCAAGTTGATTCTGACTCATCGACCCTATAGGACAGGGTAGAACTGCCCATTAGAGTTTCCAAGGAGCGCCTGGTGGATTTGAACTGCCAGCACTTTGGTTAGCATCCGTAGTACTTAACCACTACACCACCAGGGTTTCCTACATGACCATAGACCTACCCTTTAAGGAGCTGATGGTTAAGTGAGACAGTTTCTCAGAGTTTCAATGAAAAATGGTTGTTTCTTGAATGTCTAGGAAGACAAATAAGTAACACCTTAGAATTTTAGTACAAAATTGTTCAAATTGGAGGTTTTAAAGGAGCAGTCTTTGGTTTGAAGCACTAGAAGCTGTATCTGTAAAGTTCCCCCATTGTAAAACTATTATTTCAAAATAATGTTGCAGATAGGATTTGTAGACATTAGCTTTACATGTTGGGTAGTTGTAATTCTGTATTGTGTGGCATGAAGGTAAATCATATCCACCAGATGTGTAATGGCTAATTGGAAACTGCTTTTCCAACCTACAATCTTTTCTCCATTTCAACACGTATACCAAGAGTTGCATAGGTAGTGCGTGTTGTTTACACCTTTGAGTCCACACCTTTCTCTCCACTCAAAATAATGGCCCACAAGTGAGTGACACGAATTTCTTTTTTTTTAATTTTTATTGTGTATTAAGTGAAAGTTTACGAATCAAGTCTTTTCATACAAAAGTTTATATACACTGTGCTGTATACTCCTAGTTGTTCTTCCCCTAATGAGACAGCACACTCCTCTCCACCCTGTATTGGCGAGTCCATTCAGCCAGCTCCTGTCCTCCTCTGGCTTATCTCTCCTCCAGACAGGAGCAGCCTGCATAGTCTCAGATCAAGAAGCTTACTCCTCACCAGTATCGTTTTCTATCTTATGGTCTAGTCCATTTGAAGAGTTGGCTTTGGGAATGGTTCCTGTCTTGGGCTAACAGGAGGTCTGGGGACCATGACCTCTGGGGTTCTTCTAGTCTCAGTCAGACCACTAACTCTGGTCTTCTTGCAAGAATTTGAGGTCTTCATCCCACTGCTCTCCTGCTCCTTCAGGGATTCTCTGTTGTGTTCCCTGTCAGGGCAGTCATCAGTTATAGCTGGGCACCATCTAGTTCCTCTGGTCTCAGGCTGATGTAGTCTCTGGTTTTTGTGGCCCTTTCTGTCTCTTGGGCTTATAATTACCTTGTGTCTTTGGTGTTCTTCATTCTCTTTTGCTCCAGGTGGGTTGAGACCAATTGATGCATCTTAGATGGCTGCTTGCTAGCTTTCAAGACCCCAGATGCCACTCTCCAAAGTGGGATACAGAATGCTTTCTTAATAGATTTTATTATGGCAACTGACCTAGATGTCCCCTGAAATCATGGTCCCCAAACGCCTGCCCCTGCTATACTGGCCTTCGAAGCATTTGGTTTATTCAGGGAACTTCTTTGCTTTTGGTTTAGTCCAGTTTGCTGACCCCTCCTGTATTGTGTGTTGTCTTCCCCTTCACCTAAAATAGTTCTTGTCTACTATCTAGTTGGTGAATACCCCTCTCCTTTCTTCCCTCCCTACTCTCGTAACCATCAAAGAATATTTTCTTCTCTGTTTAAGCTATTTCTTGAGTTCTTATAATAGTCTCATGCAATATTTGTCCTTTTGCAACTGACTAATGTCACTCAGCATAATGTCTTCCAGATTCCTTCCTCCATGTTACAAAATGTTTCACAGATTCATCACTATTCTTTATCAATGCGTAGTATTCCATTGTGTGAATATACCATAATTTATTTATCCATTCATCCGTTGGTGGCACGTTGGCAGCTTCCATCTTTTTGCTATCGTAAACAGTGCTGTAGTGAACATGGGTGTGCATATATCTGTTCGTGTAAAGGCTCTTATTTCTCTAGTATGTATTCCAAGGAGTGGGATTGCTGGATCGTATGGTAGTTCTATTTCTAGCTTTTTAAGGAAGTGCCAAATCAATTTCCAAAATGATTGTACCATTTTACATTCTCACCAGCACTGTATAAGTGTTCAGTCTCTCCACAACCTCTCCAACAGTTATTATTTTGTGTTTTTTTGATTAATGCCAGCCTTGTTGGAGTAAGATGGAGTCTCATTGTAGTTTTGATCTGCATTTCTCTAATGGCTAATGATCCTGAGCATTTCCTCATGTATCTGTTAGCTACCTGAATGTCATCTTTACTGAAGCACCTGTTCATGGGTTTCTTACTTTTTTGATGTAAAATATGGTCCCAGCGTTTGTATTTGGAGCGAATATATAACTTTAGTGGCTCAGTGGTTAAGCACTGGGCTGTTAACCGAAAAATCAGCAGTTGAAACCCACCAGCTACTCCACGGAAGAAAAGACCCGGCAATCTCCTGTAAAGATTACAGCCCAGAAAACCTGTGGGGCAGTTCTGGAGTTGGAATCAACTCCATGGCACACAACAACATACAACTTTGGAGAGAACCTGAATAACTTTTTTAATGAGTGCATTTTTTCCCTGTAATCTAATTCTCATGAAAGCTGAAAGCAAAGCAAAATCAGAAGATTGGTTCAAGTTGGAAGCAAAATGGGTAGTTACAAGTACACAAGCTAGTACAGTCAAGCCATTATAGTCTGCTGCACAGCTTTCTGCTAAGAGATGCCTGTGTACAACGCTAAAGCCACGATGATCAGTTCTTTATCTCTATTATTCTAGGTTTCATGATGACTTTCCCTCTTACAACAGACAATCAAATTGGTTAGATTTAAGGATTCTTAGTCACTGGTTTTCTGAGACATTCCAGTCACTTTGATAGATCTAGGGTGTTGCTGTGTCTTTTCAACCACTTATTTTAAGTGCCACATGGCAGAATCAGAGGGTAACCTTATTTCAGATTTTAGGTGGTATATTGTTTATCCTCTGCCAATCACAATCACAGTAGCAGACAGGGAAAACATTGTCTTACCTACAAAGATAACATGCAGTTTACTTACTTTATTGCTAACAATATCCCCAGAAAACTTGGAAACAACATGGGATAATTAATTTAGCATTCTCTATTGTTTGTGTGAAATTTTAACGTTTCTATAGAAGAAAAACTTGTCACATAGGAAGTCCAGAATATTTGTATTTTTCAGAAAGATCTGACAAAATAATTATTGGTAAGGCATACGAAGAGATGAGTTTGTGGTTGGTAGTGGGTTTTTTGTTTCTGTGCCTCCCCCCAGTAAAAAAAAAGTGGTACTTGGGATATTTTTTATTATTCTTGTTTTCAAATTGCCAAGTGGACATGCCAGCCTACTATTCAAAAGTACTTTATGAGACCTTGAGTGTTAAGATTTCCTGATCAAAAACAACCTAAGATACTTTGACCATTTTCTTAACAGCATAAGAAGATATAATGTAAAATGAACTTGATGCTAAAACACTTGTCCTTTCCATTTTAATAAACCAAAAACCAAACCCACTGCCATCGAGTCGATTCCAACTGATAGCAACCCTATAGGACAGAGTAGAACTGCCCCATGGAGTTTCCAAGGAGCTCCTGGTGGATTTGAACTGCCGACCTCTTAGTTAGCAGGTGTAGCACTTAACCACTATGCCACCAGGGTTTCCTACTTTTTAATAGATCTAATTTTTTTTAATCATTTGCAGACATAGGTGACTATTATTTATAATACCAATTGTGATGTACTGATAACTTGGTGGCATCACAGTTATGGACTACAATGAAAATTGTGAAATAAGGTCCTAACCAAGAACAAGAGATGTTTTACTATTTGTTCAAATCTACTTTTATGTCTTTCAGGAGTATTTTATAGTTTAATTCATACACATTTTTGAACTGGAGGTATGGCCAAATCAAAACAGCCATGACCCTCTCCAACCCTCTAAATCAGAATATCCCCTGCAATGAAGCAGCTATATCAAAATGTCCTGCTTTAGTGTGGAGCATGTTTTTTGTTTTTTTTTTATTGGATTTAATTTTTTACTTGGAACAATCACAAAATTATAGAAAAGGAAGTATAGTACAATTTTTTTTTCTAAAATATTTGAGAATAAATTGCCAACCTGATGCCTCACACCCTGAATACTTTAGTGTTTATTCCCTATAAAGAGGGCATTCTCCTACATAACCGTAATGTTACTAGGTGCCATCGATTTTTTTCCAACTCAGTGACCCCATGTACAACAGAACGAAATGCTGCCAGGTCCTGTGCCATCCTCACAATTGTTGCTATGTTTGAGCCCATCATTGCAGTCTCTGTGTCAATCCATCATATTGAGGGTCTTCTCTTTTTCACTGACCCTCTACTTTACCAAGCATAGTATCCTTCTCAGGGACTAGTCCCCCCGATAACATGTCCAAAGCAACCAAAGCAAGTGCTCGCCATCCTTGTTTCTAAGGAGCATTCTGGCTCTACTTCCCAAGACAGATTTGTTCATCTTTCTGCAGTCCATGTTATGTTTGGTATGCTTCACCAACACCACAATTCAGAGGCATCAATTCTTTGGTCTTATTCATTGCCCAGCTTTCACATGCATATGAGGTGATTGAAAATATATGGCTTGGGTAAGGCACACCTTAATCCTCAAAGTGACTTCTTTGCTTTTTAACGCTTTAAAGAGCCTTGGAAACCCTGGTAGCGTAGTGGTTAAGAGCTAGGCTGCTAACGAAAAAGTCAGCAGTTTGAATCCACTGGGTGCTCTTTGGCAACTCTGTGGGGCAGTTCTATTCTATCCTATAGGGTCGCTATGAGTCGGAATCTACTTGATGGCAATGGTTTTTTTTTGTTGCTGTTGTTTTAAAGAGGTCTTTTGTAGCAGATTTACCAATGCAAAACGTCATTTAATTTCTTGACTGCTGCTTCTATGGGTGTTGATTGTGGATCCAAGTAAAGTGAAATCCTTGACAACTTCAGTCTGTTCTCTATTTATCATGATGTTGTTTATTGGTTCAGTTGTGAGAATTTTTGTTTTCTTTATGTTGAGGTATAATCCCTACTGAAGGCTATAGTTTTTGATTTTTATCAGTAAGTGGTTCAAGTCGTCATCACTTTCAGCAAGCAAGATTGTTGTGTCATCTCTGTTCTTCATATAGTCCAGCTTTCAGATTATTTGTTTGGGTACAGATTGAATAAGTATGGCAAAAGGATGCAACCCTGACACACAAACCTTCCCTGATTTTAAACCACACAGTATCCCCCTGTTCTGTTCAACTGACTGCCTCTTGGTCTGAGTACAGGTTCTACATGAGGACAGTTAAGTGTTCTGGAGTTCCTGTTCTTCTCAATGTTACCCATAATATGATCCACACAGTTGAATGCCCTCATGTAGTTAATAAAACATGGGTAAACATCTTTCTGGTACTGTCTGCTCTTAGCCAAGATCCGCCTGACATAACCAATGATGTCTAACCGTAACCATAAACCAAACTAAACCCATGTCTGTGGAGTTGATTCTAACTCATAGTGACCCTATAGGGCAGAGTAGAACTGCCCCATAGGGTTTCCAAGGAGTGGCTGGTGGATTCAAACTGCAGACCTTTTGATTAGCAGTTGAGCTCTTAACCGCTGTGCCACCAGGGCTTTATAACCATCATATACTACCATCTAAATTACCGATGTTACTACTGTGTCATCCTCAGACTCCGCTTCAGTTTCTCAAATTGTTTCAGTAATGTCCTCTGTAGCCAAAGGATCCAGCCTAATTGTGAGCTGCATTTGGTTGTCATGCTGTTTTAGCTCCTTCAATTTGGAGCCATTTTTCAGTCTATCGTTGATTTTCATGACTTTGACACTTTTGAACATTATAGACCAGTTATTCTGCAGAATTTCCCTCAGCTTGGGCTTGTCGGATGCTTCTTTGGAAACCCTGGTGGCATAGTGGTTAAGTGCTACGGCTGCTAACCAAAGGGTCGGCAGTTCGAATCCGCCACGCGCTCCTTGGAAACTCTATGGGGCGGCTCTACTCTGTCCTATAGGGTCGCTATGAGTCAGAATCAACTCGACGGCACTAAGTTTGGTTCTTGGTTGGATGCTTTCTTATTATTAGATTCAGATTGTATAGTTTTGGTGGGACTGTCAGAGAATTGATGGTGCATATTTTCCTTGTTACGTCCTGTCAGGGGCCCCAGGATTTCAATTTATCCCGTTATTAATGGTGTTCATTTTGATCACTTGATTACATTGTTGTCTGCCACTGCAAAGTTGCTCTTCTTCCGTTTGTAATTAATACTTTGTAGGGAGGTATTTTGAACCTATGTAAAAATCTTGTTCCTTATCAAACATTCAACCTGTTCGCTTGTTCATATCTGTATGAACTTGTTGTTTTCTGTTTTATTCAATGCACTGTAATCTGTTGCTATCATTATTCATTTTAATGCTCAAATTGTCCCTGATGTGACTAGTGGCAGCCCCTTCAAGCTGGCTTCTGTGTCTTTTTGACATGTCCCTATCACTTTATTGCACTACTTCCTAGCACATCGCTGTTTGAGCACTTCCTTGCTTTATGGCATAAGATATTCCAGGTTTATCTTACTTGTTTCCTGCTCCAGTCCTGGAATCAGCCTTGGTTTCTTCTTTAGTAATCAGTGATACTAAGAAGCCAAGATCTGGGTGTTAGATGTGGTTTTGTAAATTACTAGGGGGTCACTGCTCCTAGGCTTTCTCAGCGAACAGAACTAGAGAATATGGGAAATATACCCCAGACCTATTGAATCAGAATCTGCATTTTTAACAAAACCGCCAGGTGATTTATAACAAACATTAAAGCACTGCTTATCTAGAGAGTAGATGACCTCAATGTATGAGCTGGCTCTTGGAACATCAGCCATGACAGCTGCATTTTAGGTAGCAGGGAGTAAGGGGGCGCAAAAGGACTCATTGACCTTCCTGTTGCGTCAGCTCCCTTTAATCCCAGAAGACTTTCACAACAGTGCTGCTAGCATCTCATTACTTAGAACGTAGTCACACGGGAGGCAAGGGAGGCAGGGAAATCTAGCCTTTTAGTTGGGCCCATTGCCACTTGGAATAAAATTAGGGCTCTATTTCTAAGGACAAAGGGCATGGTAGATATTGGGCAGGTGAGAAGAGTCCCTGCCCTCTGATCTTACTTGGTCGCAGCCTCTGTGTCCTCTCAGCATACTGAGAAGTTGTTGGTTCCAGCAGCCACCACTGGGCACAGCCACCAGTCACCCATGTCTATAGCAAAGAGGTCACCACGATCAACCCAGAGTTGAGGCATTAAGTAAATCCCCTACCCAAGCACCCTGTTTTCATATGGACTCTGTTACCATCATGCCTACCTACCCCACCTTCTGTCCAGCCCCACACTGGAGCTAGGTCCAGAATTCAAGGAGCATTATAATAGTTACAGTTTAGCACAGTAGCTCAGCATGCAGACTCTGGTGACAGGCTGCCCAGGTTCAAATCCCAGCACCATTGCCTACTAGCTGTAGGGCTCTCAGCAAGTTGTTTTTTCACCAGAGCTCAGTGTCCATGTGTTAAAATAGGGATAAATATATAGGGCTACCTGATAGGTTGTTGTGAAGATTTAGGGGAAATATCCCATGCAAAGCTCTCAGAGCACCTGACCCATAGTAAGCTCTTCATAAGTCGGTATTACTGAGCACAAATGCCATGAGCAAAGACAACCTCCCTGGAGGTGGCTGCCAGCTCTGAAAGTGGGGCTTGGACCCAGAGACGTGTTTCACAAGAAGTATGGAAACCACCAACTTGGAAGTGCCATAGATTGACTTAATACTTTAAGCCCCGTGTTTCCACCAGCTTAGAGAAGAGACCTTTTCCTTGACAATGACTGAAGCCAGCCTTTATGACAGAAACTCAGAACTTTCTTGTTTTGCTGTGATTTTATGCAACAGTATCTTTTCCTGAGTTTAGTTTCCTATCTTGACTGCTTGAACTACTTGCAACACATTTTTTAAAATAACACTTCTAAAAAAAATGTTAGATATAGCACCTGACTTTGCACAAATCCTCTCCACAATAAAGCCTCCAGCCACCACTGTCCTTTTGCAAGGACTTACCAAACCCTGGCAAGTCCACATCTGCCACTGGATACACGAAAAGTGACACTATCATTTTCTTAGACAAACATCTTGGGCAATTTGGCTTCCTTTACTTTGCCATTAATACAGCTGGTTTTGCTGAGTACCTTAGGGGATCTTGAAAGACCAGTTCTTGTTATTTTAACCTCCTCACTGGTTTATCACTTCTGTTTATAATTTCAACATGTTTGCCGGTGGCTTCAAGGTAACACTGAAATGTTTAAGCTAAACAAAGAGCATTTTTCTTATTAAGATCGATGTCTCCACAACAGGTTGGGAAAAGATTTAAAGAACCCCAAAAGGGTGTGTGAGTATGTGTGTCTTTGTGTATGTTTATGCCAAACCAGGACTGAATGTTCCTGTGTGCTATTTAGCTCCCACTACCACTTTCCAGGTGGGCAGAAACTGTTGGAACTAATCCCTCTGCTCTTTAAACTCTCACTCTGGGGCCAAGATACCACCTGGTTGGCCACCTCAGGGGCCAGGGATTGGCGGAGCAGAGTAACAGTGCCCCGTACAGGTGTGTGCTTATGATGGCGAACACGTGGATGCCTCATCCAGAGGCCTCTTGAAGCAGCAGAATGGTGTCTGTCATTATCTGCCCCAGTGGTGTGTGCAAGCTGGTGATTAATGGCAAGTATAAATATGGTACTTGTTACCATGGATACCAGAGACTGGACATTCCATGTTCTCTGTGCAGTGGGCTATGGTAACTACACCCATGGTCTGTTCAGGCAGTCCTCCCATTCTTCTTTCCCTGGCAAAAGTACCCCCTCTCCTTCAGGGAATTTCTGTTCATGGCATGTGGATCTAGTGGATTTGACAAACCACTATGCTCAATCCTGTCCACAGGGGTGAAAGTGTGACACAGACAGACCAGTCTTGGCCCCACATCCCCTTGAACATTGTTGAGCAAGATGAAAACCTGGGGGTCATCTTTCGCACCATCCTTGCCCTTACCTGCCATATCCAAGCTGACAAGGCCAGCCAATTTTAAGCTTTTAGATTTCTTTTTCCTCCATCCAATTTTTCCCATCTCCCCTATCACCATAACTGCAGTTATTTTCATCTCTCTCCTGAACTACTACTGTGTAGCCTTCTAACTGGTGTTCCTATATCCATTCTGGGCCAGCTCCATCCAGTCTACTGCAGCTGGGGTCATTGTTTCATAGGACAAATCTGATTGTGTCACCCCACTCGTCTCCTCTTTCTATTCTGGCTTCTGATGGCTCATGATAAAAGCAGAATTCCTTGGTGTGATCCACAGTTACGCCATGGACTGCCCCTTCCCCATTGCTTCTAACTCATCTTGCCCTATTCTCTGTTGGATCTTTCCATTTTGGCTACTTGGACTTCTTGCAGTCCCAGTCCCTGGTATCAGCAAGCTTCCTTGTACATGTTTCTCCTTCCATCTGAAATGCCTTTCTTGCAACTCTTCACATAGATAATACATCCTTTTGATCTTAGCCCAAACATTTTCTTAGGGAAGCTTTCCCTGGCTTTCAAGGTCGAACACCCCAGTGGATACTCTCATAGCATCGTCTGTCTCCTCCACAAAGCACTTGCCCCAGTGCAGTTTTACACTTGTTGTTCAATTAATTTATGGTGTCTTCCCTACTAATTATGAGCTCCATGCTGCTACGTATGGTGTCATTTTTGCTCATAATATTTGTCAAATGACAATGGATGAATTGGTTCAAGTAGTGGGCACCTGACACTAACTGGACCAACTGAAGGCTTTCTCCAGAATTTCCCAGATCAGAGATGGAAGAGAGTTACTCTTTTTCCCCTGGGATCATGAATTACAAGGAAGTAGGCTGTGGCTTGTAGACGGCTGTCTCCCCTGCCTCGTGGCGTCCACCCATCTGCAAAACGAAACCTGGCAGAGGTGACGGACAGGAGAGCAGGTCCCACAAGAATGGAGTCCCCCATTCCATCCCCATGCCTCTGAGCACAGGAACTCTTCCTTCAGTTCTCTGCGCCTCCCAGAGCCATTTCCAGCTGTGAGAGCCAATACATTCCCTTTTTCCTTAAGCTTGTTTGAGTTGGGGTTTTGTCACTTGCAACAAAAAGTGCCCTGCCTAAGGCATCATCATAACAATTTAGTGGGGTCTGCAATTTAACTTGGTGGTCTGTGGTCAAGAGATCCAGGGCTGGAGAGTCACTGAGTTAGAACTTCAAAAGAAATCAAGCTAAAGGCAAGTTTAAAATTGTATTTGATATGGCTCATTTAGCTTACTACAATTGGACTGCACCCATTGCTGTCTGCCAGAGGAAAGGTGCCCCTAACTGCTGGCAAGCATTTGGGGCATGGTTAAAGTATATCATCTGAGTGCTGAGCACATCTCTGCAGCAAACAAACAGCAACACATTTAACAAGTCATCAATCCATGCAGTGAACTTATAATGCTATGGGAAACACAGAGTGAATAAGATTCAGTCCTCTTGAAAGGTTTCCAATACAGTGTGTTGGAGGGCATTGCACAGACATAAAGAATGAGAGGGAAGTGAGTGGAACTACTTTCAGGTAGCTAACTTCTGAAAGGGTGCATGAGGGGCAGGCCAGCCTGCCACAGAGAGCACAGGCTTTGAAACCAGAAAGATCTGGGTGTGAATCTGGACTGCTGCTCACTGCCACTCAGCCTTAGTTTCTTCTCCTGTAAAATGGGTATTGTGGGGTTTACCATTAAATTTACCCAAAGAATTTGGTCATTGCCCTTGGTTCATGAGAGATAACTTCTAAAACCTTCGAGTTTCCCTGGTAATTGAAGTAGCTTTATTATCTGTTAGGGTTCCAAACCACACCAACCTTACAGGTTTTGAAATGAGGTACCTCTTGGGTGGGGGCTAGCCAGGCCAGAAAGACCTACGGAGTGATATCAGCCAACCTCAGGGAGGTGGGCTGATTCAATCAATCATGCCTACATAATGAGGCCCCATAAAGTCTCTGGGTGTGGAACCTCCATGGGTGTCCTGGTTGGTGAAAGACTTAAATGCATGTGGGAAGGTAGTACATACCTTCGTGGGACATAGAAGCTCTGTGTTGGGAACTCCCACATCTCACCTTATGCGTCTCTTCATTTGTATCCTTTTTGCTGTAATAAAACTGTAATAGTAAATATAGCACTTTCTGTGAGTTCTGTGAGTTATTCCAAAGAATTATCAAACCCGAGAGAGTAGTAGGGGCCAGCAGGTCAGAAGTGAGGGGGGCCCTGGGGACCCCGAGCTTACAGACGACATCCTGAGGGAGTAGTGGGAACCTAATTTGTAGCCAGTAGGTCAGAAGTAAGGGTGTCGTGGGGACCTTCAAGCTTGCAGCTTGTGTCTCAAGTCTTGGGCAGGCTTGGCAGTTTGAAGAACTGTGCCCTTCAACTTGTGAGGCCTGACCTACTCGGGGTGGTTAGGGTCAGAGGAAGAAGGACTGCGTGTTCAGTTAAGTTGCAACTGATCCTTATATTTGGTGTCAGAGAAGTGGGATTTAATTTCTGACCAAAACCCCCCAAAAACAACTAATAGTGACCCTGTAGGGCAAAGCAGAACTGTCCCATAGGGTTTCCACAGCTGTAGATCTTTACGCAAGCAAACTGCCACATCCTTCTCCCACAGAGCAGCTGGTGGGTTTGAACCGCCAACCTTTCGGTTAGCACCTGAGCACTTTAATGACTGTGCCACCAGGGCTCCTTAGTTTCCCACACAGGTATAATAATAGCCTTACAGATTGTCAGAAGTATTAACAGAGATAAAACATGTAAAGTACCAAGCACAGAGGCACTCAGCAAATAGGAGTTAATATTATTATGTACCCAGGTGGTAAGAAGCCCTGGTGGCACAGTAGTTAAAGCACTCAGCTGCTAACCAAAAGGTTGGTGGCTTGAACCCCCTAGCCACTCTGTGGGAAAAAGATGTGGCAGTCTGCTTCCATAAAGATTACAGCCTTGGAAACCCTATGGGGCAGTTCTACTCTGTCCTATAGGGTTGCTATGAGTTGGAATCAACTCGACAGTTTGAGTTTACCCAGGTGGTACTTTTAGGGCTACCTGGAAAGACCCCCTGCCCCAAATTATCCCTACTCATCATTTGATCAGCCATAGCACTTGAAATCCTAGGATTAGGAATTCGGTTTTGAGGTTTATGGTTTAATTGCTAGATGGCCCCTGTTAAAATGCAAATGTATTACTTGAAAGTACTAACACAGTGACTCATTAGAAGCCGTGAACACTTCAAGGATGAGTTAAATTGATCAGCAAAGAACAGAATAGGACACAGAGGGTAAGGCAAGTAATAATTCCTTTGTACTTGTCAGTGGTTAAAGTGCTGGACTGCCAACCAAAAGGTCAGCGGTTCAAATCCATCAGCAGCTCCTCGGGAAAAAAGTGTGGCCGTCTGCTTCTGTAGAGATTTACAGCCTCAGAAACACTATGGGGTCACTATGAGTCGAAATCAACTCGAAGGCAGTGGCTGTCTACTTGTCAGGTGTCACTGCGGCATGTGCTTTGCACCCATTATTTCAACTAAGGATCAAACAATCCTGTTGTTGTTACCATTTCAGATAAGGAAACTAAGTCACCAAGAGATTAGGTCAGTTGTCCAAGGCCACATAGCTGGTTAGAGGGAACCCGGAATTGGAGACCAGGTCTATCTGAGCAATTAGGATGCACATGAAGCCACGGTCCATTTAATGAGGGAGGGAGACAGCAAGGCTGAGGAGGACCGTGCTAAGAGTCACCTGCTACCAGAAGGTAAGAATGCTGCAGTGACACGACCACATTGTACAGCGTCACCAAGGAAAACGGCCAATGAAGGGAACAAGTGGTACAGCAGCTTCCTTTTATGGTGGGCAACATGAAAGAGAAAATGAGGCCACATCTCACCTGCGTAACCCCCATCAGTTCTGCAAATGTCACTCTTTAAGGTATATTCTCTCCTCTGTACTTTCCCAGGCCTGAGATGAGCTCTGTATCTAATATTGAGACAGGTGAACTGGCAATGAAAGGATGTAGAGAGGGAAGAACCGAGGTATTTGGTTAAAAGATGTAAAAACAATGTAAGGACTGAGACTTCTTATTGCAATAGCCCACAGGGGGGCATTCTATTCCAATTCACGATCTGTGGGATTTTCCATTTCATCGCTAGGCACTGAAGGTCACAAATAACTCCTACCCACAGGCAAATGGCAACTCTGTTATTTATCTCTGTGGGGTCCATTCTGGGTTTGATTAATTCTCTTCTGACTAGAAGGCAAGGGTTAATTTTATTTAAAAATCAGTCACTCAGCCTGATATTTGAAGAGAACCATGAGCGGGAGGTTCCCAAACACTGGACAGGTGCGTCAGTATCACTGGGAGCTTTTGACCCATGCCCAATTCTCAGGGCCCACCCCCAGGAGAACCTAATTCAATGGGTCTGGGGAAGGAGGTAAGAGAGACTCTCTTGCAACATTTTAAAAACTATTAACAGCATTACTGAAACATAATTCACGTACCATACATACCCATTTAAAGTATGCAATTCAGGGGCTTTTAGTATATTCACAGAGCTGTGCAACCATCAGTATAATCAATTTTAGAACATTTTCACCCCATACCCTCTAGCTATTACCTCTTAGTCCCCTCACCCCACCCCCAGGTATAAAATTAGTATAATCAATTTTAGAACATTTTCACCCCATACCCTCTAGCTATTACCTCTTAGTCCCCTCGCCCCACCCCCAGGTATAGTGAACCATTAATTTACTTTCTCTATAGATTTGCCCGTTCTGGACATTTTGTATAAATTGAATTATATGTTGTCTTTTGTGTCTGGGTTCTTTCATTTAGCGTAATGTTTTTAAGGCTCATCCATGTTGTAGTATGTATCAATACTTCATGGCTTCATGCGGTCAAATAATATTTCACTATTTACCAAATCATCAGTCGATGGACATTTGGGTGGCTTCCACCTTTTGGCTATTATGAACAATGCTGCTATGAACATTCACCTACAAGTTTTCGTGTGAACAAGACTTATTTTTAAAGTGCTCTGCTAGGTCATTGGGTCTCACTGGGGTCATTTGCCCCCCCTCCCGGGAGACATTTGGCAAAGTGGGGAGACAATTCTTGTCATAACTGGAGGAGGAGTGCTACTGGCGTTGAGTGAGTAGAGGCCAGGCATGCTGCTAAACATCCTACAGCACTGAAAAATGGGAATAGTAGTAGTAATCAACTAATAGTGATTGCTATCAATAACTAATATCATGAGAATTAAATGGCTAAAGTGCTTAGAATGATGCCTAGCAGGTAGTAAGCACTTGGTAAGAGAGAGTTTTTGTTACTTACATAGTGCTGGTCTGTATTTTTTAATATGAATAATCAATTTAAAAGAATATAAAATAATCGATGCTGAAACCATTCTGAATGTAATATAATCTCCCTTTGATGTATCAGTGTGAGTTTTTGGGGTGTCTTTGAAGGCAGTCTTTAAGCCCAGAATGACTTTTTGTTACTGCTTAATTTAAAAATATATATTCAATTTAATATTCAATATATAATATATTGAGTGCCTGGGTGATACAAACGGTTAACATGCTCATGCTTTCAGCTGCTAACTGAAAGGTTGGAGGTTTGAGTCCACCCAGAGGCACCTTGGAAGAAAGGTCTGGTGATCTACTTCTGAAAAACCAGCCACTGAAAACCCTACAGAGCAGAGTTCTACTCTGATACACATGAGGTCGCCATGAGTCAGAGTTGATCTGATGGTAACTTTTTTTGTTTTAATTGTATCAGATGGTAATAAGTGATGAAGCAGGGTAAGGGGATAAAGAGTGAAGGGGTGGGAGGAGGGCATGGAGGCTTTGCATAGGCTGGTCAGGAAAGACATCTTTGAGAAGGCCACATTGTAGCAGAGACCTGAAGGAAGTAAGGGGATGAGCCAGGTGGCCATCTGAGGAGAGCACCCCAGGCAGCAGGAACACCATGTGCAAAGATCCCAGAACAGGATTGTGCTTGGCTGATTTGCAGATGAGCCAGGAATCCAGAGTAAGCAAGGGGAAGAGTGGTAGGAGACGAAGTTAGAAAAGTAGGGAGAGTAGACAGGGGTTATGACCCTGAGTGAAAGAGGAAGCTGCTAGAAGGTTGGAGCAGGTATGACATGGTCTGACTTACAGGAGAAGATGAGGGTAGAAGCAGGGGGACTAGTTTGGATAATCCAATAATGTCAGTTAGAACCAGAGTGGGAGTAGTAGAGAAGATGAGAAGGGATAGGATTCTGCATAAACCTTAAAGGAGAGCCAACTGGCTTTGTGGATGGATCAGATAGGGGATGTGAGATAAAGAGAAGGGTAAAGGCTGCCTCCAAAGTAAGAGTTCGGCTGCTAACCAAAAGGTCGGCAGTTCGAATCCACCAGGTGCTCCTTGGAAACCCTACTCTACTCTGTCCTATAGAGTCGCTATGAGTCAGAATCAACTCGACAACAACAGTTTTTGTTTTTTTAGTTTTTGAACAGCTTAGTTCAAGTCCTGAAATACTTAAGCTGTGTTTATACATTTAATATGTTCAATTATTTGTTGTTGTTAGGTGCCATTGAGTCAGTTTGGACTCATAACAACCCTAGGTACAACAGAACAAAAAGCTGACCAGTCCTGCACCATCCTCACAATTGTTGCTGTGTTTGAGCCCATTGTTGCAGCTACAGGTCATTCCCAACTTAAGATGTATTCTAGTTAAAATTAACTGCATTTAAAACCATCCTTTTTTTTTTTTTTTTGGTACATCTTATCATTAGTAATATGTACTGCATACAGTGTTGCAGCATGTAACTTGCTGATGTTATCATTCTCATATATAATGTTTCCAACCTCCAAAGACAAATAAAGATCAGATTATAAAGATACTGATAATAGAAGACAATAATAATAAAAACTAAAAAAAAAAAAAAATGGTATTTGACTTATGTCAGAACCAGCTTAATGACGGAGTAGTTGTCAGAACGGGACCCCGTCATAAGTCAGAGACTATCTGTACTGTGTCAATCCATCTCATTGATGGTCTTCCTCTTTTTCGCTGACTCTCTACTTTACCAAGCATGGTTCTTCTCCAGGGACTAGTACCTCCTGATAACATGTCCAAAGTCTTGCCATTCTCACTTCGAAGGAGCATTCTGGCTGTGCTTCTTCCAAGACAGATTTGTTCAGTCTTTTGGCAGTCCGTGGTGTATTCAGTATTCTTCACCAATACCACAATTCAAATATTCAGTTGTAAGCATTTCAAATGCTAGGCTAATAAAACCTTCTTGAATACTTAAACAACCATAGAAAATCTCATCAGTTAAGTGAGTAGCTACAGTGATTTGCCAGTTCTCTTAAACACCACAGAATTGTTTACAAACTTGGATAAATTCTGTTATAGTCTTCTGCTTAAAATCTGAAGTTCACTGTTGATTATTCAATTTTATATTTTTAAACTAATCACAGGCTAATGTAATGAATAACTCTACAATGCCAAATTCTCTTAAATATCGTAAATGTAGATACTAATTTATAAATATTACATAGAATATTTCTAAATTTAACAAAGAAATACTAATACAATGGATTTAACTTCATCATCTCTAAAATTAAGCCTAGCGCTTTCCAGGGTAAAGTCTTGTACCTAGTAAGGAAACAATTCTATTATCCCAGGTAAACTGGGTCAGAGGCAGCAGTCACCATCTCATTCACGGGGCTGATGTTGCCTGTCAGGTAGTTTCAACCAACACACAAGTTCTGAAGATGCAGAGATCCAGGGAGAGGTTTGTTTTGTTTTTTAGTGATAAGGAGGAACAAGTTCAGCCTTTTTACAGTTAAAGGGTTTGCACTCAGCTGCTAACCAAAAAGTTCGACGATTTAAACCCACCCAGTGGTTCCGTGGGAGAAAGACCTGGCAATCTGCTCCTATAAAGATTACAGCCTAGACAACCCTATGGGGCAGTTCTACTCTGTCACATGGGGTTGCTATGAGTCAGAATCAATTGGACGGTACCTAACAACAATATGGCTATGCCTTGCTCTCCCAACAGCGTGTGGTAGAGTGAGAGTCTAACAGCTCACATCCTCTAGACTCAAATTACTTATTGCCTAATTTTGTAATTTCCTTTGACTTCATCCCCAGATTTAAAGAGATGAAATTTAGTAACTTCCACCTAGGTTTGGATTCAACTATGAGTGTGGTTCCCCAAGTGGGCTGCACTGCAGAATCAACTGTGGAGCTTTGTAAATACTGAGGCCTGGGTCCCATCCAGCGACCCTGACTCAACTGGCCTGGGCGAAGGCTACGACATGAGGACCTTTAAAAGGCCCCCGGGTGATTCCTGCGTGCAGCCAGGCTTGGATCTGTGGCTGTCAGGTATGATTCTTGTCAAGTGTGAGTACTGGCCATAGCTTCTCAAGTCCTTCTAATGCTATGGTGGTTCAGGAAGCTCTTTAGAGTCTTGGAGAACCCCAGGGCCAGGGTAGGGATATTTATCATCATCATTTATTCCACCTGCGTTTGTTGAGTGCTTACTCTGTGCCAGTCACTCTTCTAGGCACTGGGGTGCAGCACTTACCAAACAAATCTCTGTGCTGCCAGAGCTTACATTCTGAAGGGGAGAGGCCAGCAGTCAAATAAAGATGTGCATAGATTACCAGCAATGTGGAGAGCAGCTGCTCAGCACCGTGGTTAAGGGTATGAACTTGAACCAGCCAAGGGAGTCTAAGTCCCAGCTCTGTGTGACCTTGGGGAAGTAACTTAGCATCTCTCACCTCAATTTCCTCATCTTAAAAAAGGGGATGAAAGTAGCAAGTTCAGTATCAACTCCTAGGTTGTTGGAAGAATTTGAAGCATTCATACATGTAAAATACTTTGAGCAATATCAGATAAATAGAAAATATTCAATGAGAATTAACTATGATTTTAATATCATACTGATAGTATTATAAAGAAAAATCCAACTGGGTTAGGGGTTACAGGAAGTGAGAGTGAGAGAATAAGAGGGGTGGTTGTTTTAGCTGGGGTAGTCAGAAAAGGCCTCTTAAGAAGTGACATTTGTGCAGAGACCTGAGTGAAGAGAGGAACTGATCCCTCAAATATACGGGGAAATACTACTCCTGAATGAGAGAACGGCAAAAAACAAGGTCTCGAGGCAGAAGTCCACTAGGTAGGTCCAGGAGGAAGAAGAAGGCAAGAAAGCATGGGGTGGAGTGAACAATAGCCAGGGTAAGGGGAATAGTAACTCACTCTGTCACTCAGCCATCTGTTCTCAGATTGTCATCTTTTATTGACACTTAGAGACCTCCCACTGGACTATGAGTCTAAGTTGTTGCATCACTAGGTCCCTGCCAGGCCATGGAATGTTCTCTGTACATGTTTATTGAATAAATGAAAATTAATTAACTATGTATATCTCTCCATCAGCAAATTAGAATATCAATATTCTAGGCTCAATTGTTTGCTCCCTGTTCCATGCAAAACCCAACTGAGAAAAGTGATATTTATAGAGATCCCCTGAGGCAGTGTTTTTTTGTAATAAATATGGTCTGTAGCTCCTGAGAAAGAAATGTCCAGATGGGCCACCAATTGATCAAAGCAAAGGAAGTCCTTCCCTTGATGCTTGTAAGTGAGTGGGTACAATTCCCTAGAGTGTCATTATTGTATACAACTGCTTATGTGCGGGTTTTTTTGTTTTTGGTTTATATGCAGTCAAGAGTTACCAAAATGAGTGCTTTACTGATGTTTCCTAGGGGCTGATTTGATATTCAGCTGAGGAGCCTAGTTGCCAGTCCCCAGCCCTGGGTGTGCACAGCATGATTGGAATTCCTGCCAGTTTTAGGCAGGCAGCTTAGTTACTGCTACATCATCAATGTCATTTAGAGTGGGTCATGGTTTTCTCCTGCAGTTTTTCTTGCATTTTGATGCTAACTTTCTGTTTATCTTTAGCAGTCTGGTTTGTCGTGGGTTTGTTTTGTAAGCCCTGTAGGCTGTGGTAGGTTATGTTTCATCAACACTTTTCTTTTACAGTCTGAGGTCCCTGGGTGACTCAGTTTGTACTGGACTACTAACTTAAAGGTTGGTGGTTCAAACCTACCCAGCAGCGCCACCAAAGGAAGGCCTGGTGATCTGCTTCCATAAAGATTACAGCCAAGAAAGCCCTATGGATAGCTCTACTCTGTAAAACCTGAGGTTGCTAGGAGTTGGAATCGACTCCATGACAGCAGGTTGTTTTGGGGTTTTTTTTTTTTCCATTACTTAGGCTTTAAGTCCTGTTTGTGTGTTGGTTTTTGTTTGTTTGTTGTTTTAATTTTGTTGCTGTGGTTGAGAATACACACAGCAGAAAAATACACCAATTCAAGTGTCTTCATGTGTATTTCAGGAAAATGATCACATTTTTCGAGTTGTGCAAAGGAGTTTTTTCCACCTCCTTTTCTTAGTTGCAAACCCTGGTGCCGTAGTGGTTAAGAGCTACTGCTGCTAACCAAAAAGTCGGCAGTTCAAATTCACCAGGCACTCCTTGGAAACCCTACGGGGAAGTTCTACTTTGTCCTATAGTGTGAATTGGAGTCAATCTGACAGCAATGTTTGTTTGTTTTCTGAGTTGTTCCTCATTAACATAAACTCACTGCCCCCTAAGGTTCCTATCTAATCTTTCAAGTTGCTGTTGTCAATTTGATTCCACATAGATACATCTTAAAAGAGCATAATGCTCAAGGCAGACAAAGGGCAGTTGCTCACTAGCGGCAATTAGCCAGGCATTCCATTTCCTCCTCATATTCCAGACTCTCCTTCTTCCCCTGTTGCTCCAGGTGAGTAGAAACCAGCTGTTGTAATGTGGATCGTGCCTTGCAAACTTATAAGACCCCAGGCACTATGCAACGAACTAGGAGGTAGAACAGAAGCACTAAACTCATTATTAGGCCAGTTAACTGGGATGTCTCATGAAACCATGACCCTAAACCTCCAAACCAAGGAACCAAATTCCAGGAGGTGTTTGGTTGTACATGAGCAGCCTCATAAGTGGCTACTGTTTTTTGTTTGTTTTTGGTCATCATTGCAAATATAGCTATCACACAACATCTGCCAGTTCAGCTTTTTACAGGTGTACAACTTATTGACAGCGAGTACATTAATTGACTATGCAACCCTACCCTTAATTGATGCGATTTTTCCATCACTGTAAACCGAAAGTCAGTACTCCATAAACAATAGCTCCCTTTTCCCCCTCCCAGCTGCCCCTGGTAACCAGTAATAAACTTCGGTCTCTAAACATTTGCCTGTTGTCTTTTTATATAAGTGTGCTCATATAATATTTGTCCTTTCAAGATTGACCTACTTCACTCAGCATAGTGTCTTCAAGCTCCATCCATATTGAAGCATGTATCAAGACTCATCTCTCCTATTGGCTGAGTAGTACGCCATTGTACGTATGTACCACATTTTATTATCCATTCATCTGTTGATGGGCATTTAGGTTGTTTCTATCTTTTGGCTATTGTGAGTAGTGCAGCAGTGAACACTGGTGTACAAGTCTCTGTTTGAGTCTCTCCTTTCAAGTCTTTTGGGAGTGAGATTGGTGGGTCATATGGTAGTCCTATTTTTAGATTTTTGGAGAACTGCCACACTGTTTTCCACAATGGCTCTACCACTTTACATTCCCACCAGCAATGGATAAGGGTTCCAATTCCCCCACATCTTCACCAACATTTGTCATTTTGTTTTTCTTATCATAGCCATCCTAGTGGGAGTGAAATGGTATCTCATTGTGGTTTTGACTTGCATCTCTCTGATGACTATTGAGGTTGAACATCTTTTCATGTGTTCGATGGCCATTCGAATGTACTTTTGGTGAAATGTCTGTTCAAGTCCTTTGCCTATTTTATGGTTGGGATATTTGTCTTTTTTTGTTAAGTTGTTGAAGTTTTATATATGGTTTGGTTATTAGATTCTTGTCAGATACATGGTTTCTGAAGATATTTCCATAGTGTTTTCAATGGCTGATTTCTTGGAAGTAGATTGCCAAGCCTTTCTTCCAAGGTGCCTCTGGATGGACTTGAACCTCTAATCTTCCCGTTAGCAGCTGAGCATGTTAACTATTTGCACCACCCAGTGACTCCTCTGCTGTAGTTACACTGCTGGCCTTGTTTCTCTTTCTCCAAGGGCCTAAGATTTTCCCCACTTGAGGCTTTCCCATACCTGCAGTTTTTCTGCCTACGTGCCCCTCTTTCTCACCTTGTACATGACTTCTTCATCTGGCTAATCCCGAACCCCATTTCAGGTCTCCATTTAAATGTTTCTGGCCCAGGCAAGCCTTCCCTGACCCTGACTCAGGGCTGCTCCCCCTTCCATGCTCTGTGCCCTTTACCCCGAGCTGGTTATTTGTAGGATGAATCACTCTTGGGATCTAAGTTGTGTTCTTTCTTGCTGAATGTCTGGCTTCTCATGAGACTGTATGAGCTCAAGGACAACATCTGGCACATCCACCGTGGTACCCCCACCGCCCAGGCACCATGCCAGACACAGTCAGTAGTCATTAAATATTCATTCTTTCCGACTTGGCTCAATACCGTCTTCCTTGCCTGGCCAGCTCACTGCCTGAACCACCAGTTCAACTTTGGTCCTACAACTCCCTGACTCGAGATGCAGAAAAGCTGCTTGTCTTCGAGTTCATGTTTATTTAACAGAAATCAAAGTCCGATAGCTGAGTAGTAAGACAGGCTCAACAGGCAGGCGTATCAGGCACATTATTATTTACAGTGCGTCCTGGCACGGCTGGAAGTGCCCTTCCTTTATCCCCCAGTCATCGAGCCACGGCTCTCTTTTCTGCCAAAGAAACAAAATCTTCTTTATGGAAACCCTTAAACAATAGGATTTCAAGTGGCAGGGAGAGCCCGGCTCTGACTGCTTCAAAGCTGCAGGGCATCGCTGTAATTCACATCGTCTCCTCGCAACTGAGGAAGAGGAAGAGGAGCCAAAGAGAATAAAAACCAGGAACAAAACAACTTTTCTGAAAAGGCATTCCACGAAAGCTCTGCACGCTCAGAAAAGGGGTGGTTGGGTCATTTCCAGTTGTACTGTTGAGAAAAGAGCTCTTTCTCTCTTTTAACTCTCAAATACGAGAGTACTCAGTGACAATCATATGTTCCTGACTTCCATTGATTTATTTTCAAAAGTAAAAAAAAAAATTTTTTTTTTAAATAAAATCAACTGCATTACAATACTCTATTATTGGAACAGAAATTTCTAGTGCTGAAGAAATTCATTCCTAGAAATGTTTTCCATTCAATGAACAGCTGAAAGGGATGCTGTAGAGGGGACTGAAACATCAGGTGGGACATCTAGATGAGAAATGATCGCAGTTGTTAAGAGCATGGGTACTGCAAATACATGGGACAAGTGCCATCTCTTCCCAACCCTGCCTGAAGCAGAAGTTGTTAAGTGGTCATGGCAGTTTAGCACAATGTTGTGAATGTTGGCTCTAGGATCATACTCTCTAGGCTTGAATCTTGTCTCTGCTATTTAACAGCTGCTCATCGTGGGAAGGTCACTCCACCACCCTGTCCCTCAGTTAGCTCATCAGTAGAGAAGGAACAGAAGAGCACTTATCTCATGTTGTGGAGTTGGTTGACTGATTAAATGATTCGATATGTATAAAGCACTTGGAAGAGTATTTGGTACCAAATAAATGCTCAGAAAATATTAGCTCTTAAGCCAAAAACTAGACACAACCCAGTGTCCATCAGCAGGCGAATAGATAAACAAATTGTAGTATATACATAAAATGGAATACTACCCAACAGTAAAAATGAAAAAAAAAAAAAAAAAACAACTATTGACACGCACAACAACAAGGACAAATCTCAAAGTAACTGCCGAGCAAAAGAAGCTAGAACAAAAATAGTATGTGCAATATGATTTCATTTGTGTAGAAATCTAAAAATTGCAAACTACAATGACAGAAACCAGCTAAGTCATTGCTTGCAGATGGGGAGGCAGGCAGACAGAGTCGGGAGGGATTATGAAAGGGCATGAGAAAAATTTTGGGGCTGATAGATATGTTCACTACCTTGATCGTGGTGACAGTTTTATGGATGTACAGTATATCAAAACTTAAACCGTATTTTATTTTTTTTAAATTTATTGTGGCAAAATATATGTATAACATATATATAACAAAACATTTACCATCTTAACCTTTTTTAAGTGTACAATCCAGTGACATTAATTACATTCACCAAGTTGTGCTGCCATCACCACCATCCATTTCCAAATATTTTCATCACCCTGAACAATAACTCAGTATCCATTAAGCAATAGCTCCCATTCCCCCCTCCCCTGGTAACCACTGGTAATCTTTTGCCTTTCTAGACATTTCATCTAAGTGAGATCATACAACATTTGTCCTTTTGTATCTGACTTATCTCACAAAGTATAATGTTTTCAAGGTTCATCCATGTCATAGCATGAATGAGAACTTCATTTGTCTTTATGGCCGAAGAATATTCCATTGTAGATATATACCACAGATTGTTTACCCATTTATCTGTTGATGGACTTGTAGGTTGTTTCCACATTTTGGCTATTGTAATACTGCAGTGAACATTGGTGTCCAAGTGTATGTTCAAACTATACACTTTAAATATTTGCAGTTTATTATATGCCAATTGTACCTCAATAAAGCTATTTAAGAAAAATAAATATTAGCTATTACTATCGCCCACTGACCCCATCTTTCTCAACACAGTGCCCCAGGCAGTCACTACCTGGATCAGAGTTGGCATTCAATTTGAGTCTTATTAGTTATCCCTGGCTTAGATGAACTTTTGGATTCCCTCCCAGTGGTGAGCATTTACAACTCTATTAAAACTTACTAGACATTTGACCTTAGATATGTCACTTGGCCTCTCTGAGCCTCAGTGTTTTTCATCAGTAAAATGGAAATTATAACATCTACTTGCCTTTCTGGGTTGTTGTGAAGGCCAAACGTGTAAATGTTCAACACAGTGCTCCAAAACACTGTGCTGCATCAAACACACACGGGATGGTAGATACTGTGTGAGCTTGACTATTTCATGTATTCTCCGGGACTTGTCTGCCAGCAGAGTCTGATACCAAGTACCTCCTAAAGCACCCCTTTTACAAACAGAATTGGAGCTGCCAGGTAGCGCAAAAGGTTAATGCATTTGGCTGCTAACCAAAAGTTTGGGGGTTCAAGAGCCACCTCAGAAGAAAGGCCTGGAGATCTGACATATGTGGCGTTGCCCTGAGCCGGAATCAACTCCATGGCAACTGATTTTTTTTTTTTTGCGGGGGGGTCAGATTTATGATTTTGTGCGAATGCTTTTGTTAGATCATTTTTGTCCCTAATCATTGGGGTCTGGAGGGAGGAAGTCAGAGCAACAGTGTCGGAGTCTGACAGACCCATGCAAGGCTACTTGGGGAGGCCCAGACCACTGTTAGCAGCTATTGCCGTGTATACGAACCTTCCTGGGCAGTCAATGCGCTCAGAGAACCTTCTTCCTCCGGACCAGAGGCCCCTGCCCTTTGCTGATTTGCAACCTCGTGCTGGGTGGTGTCGTTGGGCCTGACTTGAACTTTGGGTAAAAACAATTGTTTAGCATCACTCTAAAGAGTCTACAGAGAGATATGAAACAACATGTTTGCAAGGAAAAGCACAAATTAATAGTTAATGGCTCAAATGAGGTAAATCTAAAATAAGTAAAAGAAATATAAGCAATCATTAAGAACATAGGTTTGGAAAGGCCTGAGTTCAATTCTTGGCCTTGTCACTTCTAACAGTGGGACCTGGGGCAAGCTAACCCCTTTGTGTCTTAGTTTTTTTTTTTTTTCTTATAAAAAAATTTGTATATATCTTGCTATGTACTCCTAGTTGCCCTCCCTGTAATGAGACAGCACACTCCCCATCTCCACCCTGTATTCCCCGTGTCCATTGACCCAGCTCCTGTCCCCCTCTGCCTTCTCATCTCCCCTTCAGACAGGAGCTGCCCACATAGTATCATGTGTCTTCTTGAGCCAAGAAGCTCACTCCTCACCAGTATCATTTTCTATCCTATAGTCCAGTCCAATCCCTGTCTGAAGAGTTGGCTTTAGGAATGGCTGCAGTCTTAGGCCAACAGAAGGTCTGGGGACCCTGACCTCTGGCGTCCCTCCAGTCTCAGTCAGACCATTAAGTCTAGTCTTTTTACAAGAATTTGAGGTCTGCATCCCACTGTTCTCCTGCTCCATCAGGGATTCTCTGTTGTGTTTCCTGTCAGGGCCGTCATTAGTTGTAGCCAGGCACCATCCAGTTCTTCTGGTCTCAGGCTGATGTAGTCTCTGATTTATGTGGTCCTTTCTGACTCTTGGGCTCATAATTACCTTGTGTCTTCAGTGTTCTCCATTCTCACTTGCTCCAGGTGGGTTGAGACCAATTGATGCATCTTAGATGGCTGCCCACTAGGGTCCAATACCCTAGACACCACTCACCAAAGCACGATGCAGAACATTCTCTTAAGACATTTTGTTATGCCAGTTGACCTAGATGTCCCCTGAAACCATGGTCCTCAGAGCCCTGCCCCTGCTACTGTGGCCATCAAAGCATTTGGTTGTATTCAGGAAACTTCTTTGGTTTTGGTTTATCCAGTTGTGCTGACCTCTCCTGTGTTGGTGTGTTGTCTTTCCCTTCACCTAAAATAGTTCTTGTCTACTATCTAATTAGTAAATACCCCTCTCCCTTCCTCCCACCCCACTCTCATAACCATCAAAGAATATTTTTTTCTATGTTTAAACTATTTCTTGAGTTCTTTGATAGTGATCTTATACAGTATTTGTCCTTTTGCAACTGACTAATTTCACTCAGCATAATACCTTCTAGATTCCTCCATGTTATGCGATGTTTCACTGATTCATCACTGTTCTTTATCATTGTGTGAATATACCATAATTTATTTATCCATTCATCCATTGATGGGCAGCCTCGATTGCTTCCATCTTTTTGCTACTGTAAACAGCAGTGTGCCTCAGTTTTTTAATCCATGAAATCAACATCACCATCATCATTATAGCTAATTCATGGAGTAGGTACGAGGATTGATTGAGGTAATGTGTGTTGATTGAAGCAATGCGTATAAAGATGGTACCTGGCAGATAGTAAATGCTGAGAAAATGGTACAACTAATAATTATCATTCTTATTATTGATGTGTAATCTAAGCAACATCATTCCCACTGGTATAATTCACTTCAGTCAAAGAGTGAATTATATTTTCTTTTTTCTTTCCATTGTTGCTCACTTGTTTTTCTGTTGCTAGTCACTCTTTCATCATACTGCGAAATGATCTCGTAGAGCCATCAATAAACCAAAGAGCTTGCTTTGCTTTACCTATTAAAGCAGAACACAGGGAGATTGAGAAGTGGTAAAAAAAAGCAAGCTCCAAAACCATATGTATTGACAGGCCTGATTTGGGGGATGGGAAGGAGTTTACAAACTCAGAGTAAGAAAAGACTGGAAAGATACAAACTAAAATTGTACCCCACATGCTCCAAAAGGTCCAAACCCAAACACTAACAGTAGTTAGTGTTGGGGTTGGGAGGGCTTTTGCTTTCTTCTCTTGTTTTATCTGTGTTTTTAAAATTTTCTACAATGAATGAATATTACTTATGCAATGCAAAAACTTTGTTTTTAAACAAAGAGAAAACCAAAGCATTTCTGGTATCTGTAGAATTGCTACCTTTGTTCAGAAAAGTATGAAACCTTCTTGTTATCTATGACCAATAAAGATAGCCATCAGATGTAAACAAGTGGGAAATAATTCAAATGCCTCAAGCCCACGATTTGTCCAGGTCAGGGAGCTGTCTCTGAGAGCTGTACCATGGGATAGTTTCGGGAAGGTCCTGCTGTACCCCTTGACACCCACATGACAAGGATGATGATGTCCCCCAAACTCCCTTATGTTCCTTAATTCTTGCTCCTTTTCTGTAATCCATGCATGAATCTTAAACTGAAGTATTCCCTGCCTGTACTATCTCAGCTTGAAACTAATGGTATTGTAACTTGAGTTCCCCCAGCCTCTCAGCCAGTGGGCACAGAACAGGACCCACCAAGACGGACCTAACAGCAGTGACTGGCTCATGTCCCTCCCTGCTTAAGCAGGAACTTGACCCACTGCAAAGAACCTCTAAGAAAGTACGGCGATCCCCAGAAGCATCTGTCTGGCCATGGAACCAGCACTCTTGTGGTCTTCAATTAACTTAAAATTGTAACCCTTTGAGATTTTAAGAGAATTCCAGGATTTGGTGAGCAAGTATGTACATTTCTCTAATATCCTTGGTGCTTTTGTCAGTGTCATCCCTGTGGGACAAAGAACTTGGCTTGGCCCTCAGACTCTGGTTTCTGAAAATAACCTGAGCAATCAAGATACCTTTGTTTGCCAAAATAGCCAGGCAAGTATGGGCTACACAGGTCCCATACTTGGAGAACTTACTTCAGGAAGGAAGGGGGGGCCTAATATAATCATGCATATTCATTGATTGGATCAATCATAACTATGCATTAAAGCCCAAGTCATGCATATTCATTGAGGTTCCACTGGCTGGGGGACCTGGGACCTTGGAGTGTTCTGTTTGGAGGCCTCCTGGATTGGTGAGAACATCTATGCACAGAAGAGGGTGTGTCCCTGGGGACAATGGAGGCCCCATGGTGCCAGGAAATCTCCCAGACCTTACCTGATGCATCTCTACACTTATATCCTTTCTGGTTATAATAAATGAGTAACTGTAAGTACAGGTAATAGTTTCAAGTTCCGTGAGTCATTCTAGTGAATTATCTAACCCACCAGGGGCAGTGAGAGCCTACAGAGGCTGGTGTTTACCTATTTGGCAGGGGCTGGAAGGACAGAGTCCTAAGCTGTGGATACTCAACTCTGGGTGGTTAGGGTGGGAGAGAGAAAGTGCCATGTGGGTGGCTGCTGTCAGAATGATGAAGTGGGAAAGTGGGGACATGAGTTATCTTTGCATTTTGGGAATTAGCTTTATGTCAGCTATTATTCACCCAGTCCCTATTCCCCTTTCATCTTGAACCTAGACAGAGCCCCTCCATTAGCTATCCCACATTTTCTGATTCCTTCAACATTTTCCCAGCTCCAGCTAGATGCCAGGCACTGCCACCGGCTCCCAGCTGTAGTAAGAAATGACCCTGCCCTCGAGTCACTCAGCGTCTCATTGAGGAGAATTCATGTGTAAAAGACAAATAACCACACCCCCTCCCAGTACATGCTGAAGGGGTAGTGGGAGGCCGTGCCATGAAGCATAAAGAAGGAAGCTACACAGAGTGCCTAAAAAGGTTGGGGGCAGTCCAGAGGAGGCCATTAGGGAGAGAACTGTCTGTGCTTCTCTTTCCTCAAATGTAAAATGGAGATAATAATACCTACCTCAGGGTACTTGTGAGGATTAAATGAGTTAGTACAATCTAGGTAAGAAGGCTTGGTGATGCTTGGCTGAGCACTTGGTGATGGTTAAGCACTTGGCTGCTAACCAAAAGGTTGGCAGTTTGAATTTACCCAGTGGCAACTCAGGAAAAAGACCTGATGATCTGCTCCCATAAGATTACAGTCTAGAAAACCCTATGAGGCAGTTCCACTCTGTCACATGGGGTCACCATGAGTCGGAATCAACTTGACAACACCTAACAACACAATCTATGTAAAGTAGATAATGCTTGACACTGAAAACGGTTAGTGGTACTTACTATTTTTATCATCAATATGATTATGAAGCAGCAATGGCTAGTCAGTCTTCTATAAGCGGAACGAAATTTTCCTCAATAACATTCCCATCACCTTTGAGAGGCAGCAAACTTCTTTCCATTGTAGCTTTTGGGTAATGCCTTGTGGGGGGAGGCAGGAGTCATCAGAACTCTGCTGTTCAAGATCCGTGTTAGTGTTACAATCATGATTGACATCTTATACGGCCTATAATCATTTAATAGCATACTTCCTCTTCATATTCCATTTCTTGAAGAAAACTCATTTGTTCTTTCTCCTCCTCATTAAAACAGTTGCCAAAGTGAGCACTTTGCTGCCTGCCCCCTCTGCCAATCAGGTGCCCACAGCATCATGACAGGTGTTTCTTGTGGTCACCCTGGGCCTGCCAGGGTACCTAGAATTGATCAGGCTTAGAAAGGATGTATGACCCAGGCTTACAGGAAGCTGGTGCTTTATTAAGTTCCAGGGGGCACTTCTTGGTGAAAGGATATTCATGTCTGGGCTCTCCAGGGTACCAACCCCTTTCAATTAAAACCCTATGTTTACAACTCTAGTGATTAGAATCCCCGTATATATGTATAAATCTCTTTCCCCCTGCATAGAACTTGAAGGAGAGGGAGGAGGAGGAGACTTGGCTTCCCCACCCAGAAACCAGAATTATTAATCAGAGGGCTGTTTGGTGAGCATCAAGTCAAAGCAGAGAGAGCTGGATGGTCTTGAGTGGTATTTCATCTAGGCTGTACAAAAGCCTGATGGGCTTTTCCTGCCCCACAACTCTAGTGATTAGAATCCCCACGTCTATGTATAAATCTCTTTCTCCCTGCACAGAGCTTGGAGAAGGGGCAGGAGGAGGAGACTTGGTTTGTTGGCAACCCTTTCCTAGGCTCTCTGCCAGCCAGCCATCCTTGTCGTTACACATCTTTTCTAAGATGCTCACAGCACAGTACAATTGGCTAGGCTACTGATGTAACTTCATTTAATTCCTGAAGAAGGCTTCTGGTCACCTCGACCACACCTGGCAGGTTTTTACCAAGGTTCTATAGAGTTAGCCCACTTCTCTCCTACCCTCTGTGCCTTTCCCAGGGGATCCATGATTTCCTGAGACACCGACCTCCACCTGCATTCTGATGTCACCCAGTTACCATCTCATCCCTTCACTCCAGCCTTGGATACCCAAGCCCTCTAGCTGAATCACCTTCTAGCACATCAAACTCAGTGTGTGCAAACTCACTTTGGACTCCCCTACCCAGCGTTGACTCCTTCTCCAGATGCCAGCCCCATTGTCCATCTAGTCTCTCAACAAAACCCCGAGGCAACCTTGGGTCTCCCTTATGTCTCTTTTCTTCATGTTCTACCCTGATTAATCTGAGTCCTGTGTAAATTTTCATCCTAAATATTTTTTATTCCATCCCTATTGACATTGCCAGGAATCCCTGGGTGGCACACACAGTTAAGCACTTGGCTACTAACCAAAAGATTGGCATTTGAAACCCAACCAGAGGTGCCTTGCAAGAAAGGCCTGGCAATCTGCTTCCAAAAGGTCACAGCTGTTGAAAACTCTGTGGAGCAGTTCTCCTCTGCACATGTGGGGTCTCCATAGTAGGAGTCTACTCAACAGCAACTGTTTTTTTTTTTTTTGGATTATTGACATTACCCTAGTCTAGCATTCTGTCTTCTCTTGCATCATTACCACATTTTCCGGGACACTAGCTCCCCAGAGTGTGAATAAGTACGACCTAAAACAGGCTTCCAGATTTAGGTTCTCAGCCCGCAATGCACTATAGTACTTTGTGACTCTACAAGAGGAAGTTATCATAAGCAACGTCACCCAGACCTCTTAGACCAGGGCACCCAGCTCTCGAGGAGCACCTTACAGGACTTCTGTCCCAGTCTCTGCATCAGAAAGCACTTCCTTGCTGCGACTGCCTCTGGTCGCACTCCCGTCCCCATTCATTCTCCACACACTCACCTGAGTGATCCATCCACAACTCACCCTGACCATGTCCTCTCCCTGTTTACAATCCTTCAGGGATTACGCCATGCTTCTTAGCCCAGCAGCACGGCCTTCAAAATCTTGGGCTGCCCCCTCTCCAGCCTCATCCTCCACCTTCCCAGGCCTCACCTGTATTTCCTAGTAACACCAAACTCCTTGTTGTTGTTGTTGTTATCATCCTAGGCCTTTGCTGTTTGCTTTCCTGGAATGCTTTTACCAGTTCACTTCTGTTCTTGTTAGCTGCCTGCAAGTTGGCTCCCAACTCATGAGGACCCTATGCACAATGGAACAAAACTACCTGGTCCTACACCATTCCCATGATCTGTTGGAAATCAGACCCTTACAATCCATAGGGTTTTCATTGGGTAACTTTTGGAAGTAGATTGCCAAGCCTTTCCTCCTAGTCTGTCTTAGTCTGAAAGCTCTGCTAAAATCTTTTCAGTATCATAGCAACACACAGGCCTCCACTGACACACAGGTGGTGGCGATGCATGAGACGCATTGGCCAGGAATTGCACCTGGGTCTCCCACATAGAAGGCAAGAATTCTATCACTACATCACCAATGACTCAGTTGACTTCTGTCCATCCTGAAAGATTCTCGTCAAACATCACCTTCTCCAGGATGCCTTTCTTGGCTCCCTCCGTGGGGCTGCGTTAGATGTCCCTACTCTGTGCTGTCATTGCACGCTGGATGTCACTGTGTCCTCGAGCTCACTACGGTGTTGGTATTTAGCTGTTTATGTGTCTGCTTCCCTGACTAGACTGCGAGGTCATTGAAGTTAGTCCCATTCATCTTAGAATTCTGGCACCTAATGAGGTGTCTGCACATAGGCGCTTGAACAGAGCTGAGCATCTCAAGAGCTCCTTGGCAGTCATCTCTGAGGGAGTCACATCTGCAGTGGCTCCATTTAAAGTTTCACTTCCATGCTGTTGTTGTTAGGTGCTGTCGAGTCAGTTCCTACTCACAGCGACCCTACGTACAACAGAACAAAACACTGCCCAGTCCTGCGCCATCCTCACAATCGTTATGCTTGAGCCCATTGTTGCAGCCACTGTATCAATAAAAAAAAAAAAAAAGAGTAACCTTTTCCTGACCCTGTATTTTCTAGAGTTTCTCCCATTAGTAGGTACTGATGGAAAAGTTATTTTTTTTCTTGAGAAGTGATGAAAAGCAAGTAATCTGAAGCCAGGCTTCCTGGGTTTGAATCCCGACAGACCTGTTATAAGTTGAGTAACTGTGGGCAAGTTATTACACTCCCTCTAACTCAGTTTCTTCTCCTGTATAACAGAGTAATAACTGCACTGAGCTCATATGGGAATTCTGAGAATTAAATGAGCTTGTGTATGTAACATGTAGAGTAGTGCCTGGCTCTTAGCAAGTGCTTTGTAAGAGTTATCCTGTTATTGTTATCTTCAGAATATTGCCCCTCAGACCCTGGTTCTCCTTTCCTTTCAGCTGCTCTCTTCACAGACATAGACAGCCTGGGGGCTCAGCCCTCTGCACTCTGGCATGAGGCTGATTGTAGTCATAAGGGTCAGTGTTTTAGTTTCCTGTGGCTGCTGGAACAAGGAGCCACAACCTGGGCGGCTTAAACTAATAGAAATTTATTCTCTCAGAGTTCTGGAGGCTAGCAGTCTGAAATCAAGGTATCAGCAGGGTCATACTCCCTCTGAAGGTTCCAAGGGAGAATCCTTCCTGGCCTCTTCTAGCTTCTGGTGGCCCCAGGCATTCCTTGGCTTGTGGAAGCATAACTCCAATCTCTGCTTCCATCTTCACATGACCTTCTTTTCTTTTCTGTGTCTTTGTGTGTCCTTTTCTCTTATGAGGACACCCGGCTTGGATTGAGGGCCCACCATAATCCAGTGTGATCTCGTCTTAATCCTTAACTTAATTATATCTGCCAAGACCCTGTTTCCAAATAGGGTCACATTCTGAGGTTTCTGGGTAGATACGAATTTGGGGGGACACTACTCAAGCCACTAGTGTCAATCACTAGGTTTAGTTGTTCCAGACCAGAAAATCACCCAGGAGCTTTCAGGACTACCCTTTACTGGTGCAATTTTGCAGCTCTCCTATATATCCTGTATATTCTCTCAAATTCCATAGAACCCTGAAGCACTCAACACAGCCCATACAGGCAAAGAAAGGCACACAGCCAAGCTCTTTAGCTTTACTATTCTGACTCGCCTGTCTGAAACTCAAGGACATAAATGGGGGCTAAAACCCCAAACCAGTTGCTGTTGAGTTGACTCCAGCTCATAGTGACCCCATGTGTATCACAGTAGAACTATGCCCCATAGGGTTTTTAGTGGATGATTTTCAGAAGTAGATCACCAGGGCTTTCTTCCAAGGTGCCTCTGAGTAGACTCGCACTTCCAGTCTTTCAGTTAGCAGCCAAGCTCGTTCATGGTTTGTATCACCCAGGGAGTCCATAAACAGGTTGGAAAGATTTAATTCCATACCTGTCATCTTACGGCTCCTACCACTTGGCGGGCTTACTGAAAAAGGTGCCCACCAATCAGGAAACTCTTCCATGTTTGCTCAAGCCCCTTTGTTCATATGCTCTATGGCTTTGATGATTGGAGTAAGGTGCCCAGAGCCTGGGCTGTAAGAAAAGAGGGAACATATGTCACCCATAATACACGTTGGATGTTCATGAGAGAACAACCCATTTGCAACTACACAGCTGGCTCCCCAGTTGACCCAACTCCACTGCCCATCCCAGGGGCCCAAGGGTGTGATGGGTTCAGGAGAAGTAGAAAGTTTCACTGTGAGACAGAGCCATACCTCTCTATTCACTTCCCCAAAAGTATGTGGGCAGCAGATGTCAAAGGACCAAAAAGATTACACAAAGCGAATGAGAGGCTATATGCACATACTATTTAAAAGGCCACTGGTATTTAAAAAGCAGTGAATCGAGTACTTGGCCTGTGGTTCTATTGATCATACTATAGAAATTGCCTCTTATCTGTTAACTGGACTATGTGAGGTTAGGGACTGTGACCATCCTGTCCACCAATGCCACTGCAGTGTCTAGCTGAAAGGTCAGTGCTTTGAACCTACCAGAGGCTCCGCAGGAGAAAGATGTGGCAGTCTGCTTCTGTAAAGATCGCAGCCTTGAAAACCCTATGGGGCAGTTCTACTCTGCCCTACAGGATGGCTATGAGTCAGAATTGATACAACAGCAATGGGTTTGGTTTGGTGGGAGTAGGGAGTCCCTGGATGGTACAAACAGTTAAGCGCTCAGCTACTATCCAAAAGGTTGTCATTCAGATTCACCTAGAGGCATCTCAGAAGAAAGGCTTAGCAATCTGCTTCCAAAGTCACAGCTATTGAGAACCGTATGGCGTACAGTTCTACTCCGACACACATGGGGTTGCTATAGTTGGAATTGACTCAGTGACAACTGGTTTTTGTTTTTGCTTTCAGTGGGAACAGAGGTCTAGGACTTGTGCAGAGCCTGGTTCTGCTCAAGTCTGGCTTCAGGAATGGCATTACTGAAAGGAAGGAAATGGCCCTGTTTGGACATTTCCATGGAGCTGAGCCAGGGCCCAGGCCATCCACAGATGGAAGAAAGTTCCCAGCAGGCTGGGGCCACTTCTGGACCTGACCAGGATGCTCTGGTTTGTTGCCCTGAAGATTGGACCAAAGCCCAGCACCTACCCGATCAGCCTCTGTCCCAGAGGGGACCCAGGGACGGCCCTGGCCTTGATGTAGAATGCTCCTCCAGAACAGAGATAGCCTGCAGACAGGGCAAAATCCTAAGACCCCTCTACCCTGGACTGAAAGCCCCTCTGAGGTGACAACAGTTTTTAACATCATTTCACAGAGGAGGAAACTGCAGCTTAAAGAGTCCACTAACTTGCCTGAGGCCTCTCAACAAGAAGCAGCAGAGCTGGGATCTGAATTCCTGTGGCTTTCTCTTAACCACTACATTATACCGCCTCTCTGTCTTAATAGCCATGAGTCTCAATTCCCTTTTCTGTAAAGCTGAAACTGCCAACGCCTCCTAGCTCACAGGCTACTGTGAAAATTCAATGGCATAATGTACTTTAGGGCCTGGTGTTCAGGAAGCCTGCAGGAAATAATGGGTGACCAGTAAGTGTTGGTTCTCCTCCCCTAGCCTCAGATTCCCGGTTCAGGCTCTGACCCCAGTAAAGGACTCTCGGTGTTTGAATTAAATCCTAGAATAAACTACTTAGACCTATGAAAACATGCTCTGTCACCTTGTGAAATCTACTCCACTCTTCTGGACCTGTTTTGTCATTTGTAGGATGTTGCTCTTAATGTTCACCTGGAAGAGTTATGGGAGGATTAAAGGAGAGAAGGAATATGGAGTCAACCCAGCGCCTGCTTTGTAACAAGCCCACACCTGAGACTACTGCGTCCCTTGGCCACAGTGACCCCAGCAAGATAGGAGGCATTCTGTTCTAAGGTAACTAAAAAAGAGAATCAGGAGGTTATTTCCTACAGGAACTGTTAAGTGAGAGGCTGTTGGAAGAGTTCAGCATGGTTAGTCCAGAGAAAAAAGTATTTATGTGAGTCCAGCTATCTGGGTGCTGGTACAGATTTGAAACTAGGGCTTCTCAGGGATTAAGAGAGGCCCGAGTCACTTCCATTTTTTTTTTTTTTTTTTTGGTAGTTTCTGGTATATTAAGAGAAAAATGTAAAAACTAAAATAACAAAAAACTTAAGTGAGGTTACAAATATTGTGGCATACCTTAATTGTTTCATTTAACAAATGTTAACACACAAAAACTGAGCCTAATGTAATTGTACTAGTCATAGGGTGATTAGTGGATACTTTTTTAAATCTTAATTCCTGGTGCATCGCAGGCAGTGTGGGTGGGTAATGGAACACAGATTTTTTCAACTGCCTCAGGTTCCTACTTGGAGAAAACAGCAACAGATTGAAGTTGAGGTTGGGGATGAATGTTCTGTCGCCTGAGCTGGCCCGTGCGCTCTCTCTCTCTCTCACACACACACATACACACTACCCCACCCATCCCACCCGGGAACCTTTGGAAGGTGGGCCGGACATCCTACATTCGGCAAGCCACAGAGGTCAGAATCAGGCCTTAAAGTGGATATTAACAACAGCCTGTTTCCCTTCAGCTGCACCTCCAGGGCGTCGAGTAGCCTGACTCTGAGGTGTTGGGGTGTTGGGGTTACTCCTTTGGCACGTGGACAGAACATGTGTGCGACTGGAGCAATGATTTTTGGCTTCTGTGGGTTCAAGGAGCTTTCAGACACGCCCGGGAGCCCTGCCTTGACCGCTGGCTGGCTGCACCCGCGGCCGCAGACGCGCCGGGTCCCCCACGGTCCCGCTCCCCCCCACCCCCGCCCGAGCAGCGCAGCGGGAGCCGGGCGGGGACAAGGAGGAGGCGCGGCCTGGCCCCCGGCCCCACCTGCCCACGCCCTGGGCGAGGGGAGCGGTCGCAGGGCCCCGCCCCAGGCTGTGTGCCGGGCCTGCTGCGCCCACTGTCCCGGGCTCAGAGCCGCTGACACGGCGCTCCCGCAGATCCAGATACTCCGCGCTGCACGCGGGCCGCCTGCCGAGCCATGAAGACGCACTTCTGTATCCCGGTGTCCCAGCAGCTGCCCGACGCGCTGGGGGGCCGCTACGTGGTGCGCCCGGGCTGGTGCCGGGGCCGGGGCCGGTTGGGCGGGAAGGGGACTAGGGACAGTGGGGGACTGGGAGCTCAGTCGGCTAATCCGGAACCCGGGACCGGGGTGTTTGTGTGTTTGTGTGTTTGCAGCTGTACTCTGTGTACCTGGACGGATTCCTCTTCTGCCGGGTGCGCTACAGCCAGCTGCATCGTTGGAATGAACAGGTGAGCGCGTTGGAGGCGGGTCTCAAGCTCCAAATCGGTGAAACAGGTCGTGGTAAGGGTTAATGTGAATTGCTTGGCATTCAACTCAGTAAATACATGTTAACACTTCTAAAGGTTCCTGGGTGGTGCACACGTTTTGTGCTAGATTATAACCCAAAGATTGGTGGTTCAAACCCACCCAACAGTGCTACGGAGGAAGGCCTGGCAGTCTGCTTCCGTGAAGATCGTAGCCAAAAACAGCCCATTGGAGCAGTTCTACCCAGTAACACATGGGGTAGGCATGTGTGGGCATCGACTTGATAGCAATGGGTTTGAGTATTGTTTTGTGTTTTTGTTTTGTTTTGTTTTGGCCACTTTTAATCATCTACATCAGTGGGATGAGGGCACAGGGAGCAGTTGATTCTCCCAACCCTTGCCCAGCCCTCGGGTCCCCACAAGCCCCGCCTGGCAGGACGCTGGAGCGATGGTGGGCTCCATTTCAGTACTGGTCTTTCCCAAGGGCAATGTCCCAGTTCAAAATGAGCAAACCCGCTGTAGACCAGGGGGCCTCTTTCCCATGGTGTAGAGTCTCAGGAATCGTGTATATGGATATTTAATCTCCTTTCTCTCCAGGATTTCTTAGATTTACTCCCTTTTAAAAGGTGTATCTGTGTTTTTGTTTTCAAACAATTATATTCATAGGTTTCAAGTACTGGCAGGCTCGAAGCCCAGGAAATGGCTGACTTATCAAGACAGGAGGCCATTTCCCACTCTAGCTTCTCACTCTGATGTCCCCACGGTATTTTCTCTGGAGGCAGACTGACTTATTAAAAAAATAGCCTGCTCTAATGGGTTTTGTTGTTCTGATAAGGAAATGTTGTAAGTCTTCAAAATGGGTTAGAGGAGTAAATAGAAGTTTGGAAATAAATTCATTTTCACCCCCTTCCCTTCATCAAAAGTTTCTTTTTTTCTTCTTCCCTTTCTCCCCTGCCCCTTCATATTTACATTCTGTATCCTGATTATAAAGACAGCATTTATCCAAGGTTAAAACACACACACACACACACACACTTTAACAAAGACAGAAAAAAACTTGCCCAGAGGCAACAGCTGTTAACATTTTCGGGAGAGTCCTTTCAGTCTCTGGGTTTCCAGTGAGTAGATGCACCATCTTTTGTTGATGAACAGCTCAGTTTTTCTATCCCGACTTATGACTCGGCTCCGTTCCGACCATTCCGTCATAAGTCATTCTGATGTAAGTTGAATACCTCTTTTTTTTTAGTTTTCATTATTAATGTCTTTTATTATCAGTATCTCTTCGTCTTTGGGGGTTGGGAACATTACACATAAACTTAGAGATATACTTTAATATATACATAAAAAAAAAATACAAAATAGGCGAATCATAAAATTTACTCCCAGATAAAAAAGAGTTGGACAACATTACTATTTCGTCAGTTATGGTAATAACACCACTTGTAGAACGTTCTAGATCATCTGGATTATCTCTGGGAATGGGGATGGTGTTTCTAGTTAGAAAATTAGTGAGAGTTGCTTCTATGGTCCTTTTCTTTTTTTTCTTCATCTATTTTGCGTAACATCTCAATGGTTCCCGAATTCACAAAGTGATCGTCGTTTGGGTCCATATTTTCAAGTACCTGAAGTTTTTTTTTTTTTTTTGAAGCCACTGATTTAGTTCAGAAAAAGCTCTGGCTAGTCCTTTCACTGTAAAAAATTTTGACAACTTCTCTGCTTCTTCTCCCTCCTTATTTCCTTCTTCTTCAGCATTTCTCTCCACTTCAAAATCCATTAAGTTCTGATCTGTCAGTTTCCCCTTCTTTGTAATCTATGAGCTATTCCACATCCAGGATATCAAGCTCTGAATTCGGCGTTGTTACCATGTGGATGATTCTTCCACTGATCTCTTCTTTCATATTATCCTGATCAAATGCTTAGAGTGTGTTCACATAACTCAGCAATTTTTTCCCATATCCCCTGCACCCATTTTCCCATAACTTCCTCCCAGGAAGATATATTAATGATGTACAAAAAAAAAAAAAAAAAAAGGACGGTGATAAGTGCAGTTCATAACTCGAATACATTGTGAGTTAGGGACTCCCTGTATTGAAAACATCCCTGCGGTGAATCTTCCTGCTCACACATCATGTTGTTGTTGTTGTTGTGTGCTGTTGAGTCAGTTTTGACTCATAGTGACCCCATGTGATAGAGTGGAACTGCCCCATAGGACTTCCTTGGCTGTAATCTTTGCGGAAGCAGATTGGCAGGTCTTTCTCCCACGGAGCCGCTGGGTGGGTTTGAACTGTCAACCTTGGTTAGCAGCCGAGTGCTTAACCATTTGTTCCACTAGGGCTCTTTCACACGTCATAACTAAAAACCTGCTCAGTGCTGTCGAGTCGATTACGACTCATAGTGACCCTATAGGACAGAGTAGAACTGCCCCATAGAGTTTCCAAGGAGCACCTGGCGGATTTGACACTTCATGGTGCATCTGAAAAGTCCATTTTCAAGGTACAATTAAATACCTTTGGAGCCAAAACAAGAAAAAAAATTATGTGGTTGCTAGTATGGTTGTCATTTACTAGCACCTGGCACAGTACTTGCAACCTAGTGGGTCGTCAGGAATGATTGTAAAGTGACTAAGTGAGAAGGACATAGATTCAGACTTCTGAAAGATGAGAAGCTAAGTGTGATGGAAAAATGTCTGGGGAGCTGTGAGGACTTTGGAGGCAGGTAGGATGGAGATGCCGAGGGAGAGAAAGCATAGGTGTTTTAGGCATTTGGAGGAGGAAGGAAGTGAAAGTATCATCTCCTGCCTTTTTCAATCTTCCTAGAATGTGAAGTGTGAATGGGGAGGTAACCTTCACAAGGTGAAGAGCAGATAGCAGCAGAGAGGAGCAGGGATAGCACGGAACTGACTGACCACTTCCTGGATGGTCCCCTCTTCTCTAACCTGCAATTTCTCATCAGAAAAAATAAGCAAGTAGGTGGTTATCAACATCCACCTCACTGCATGCTTGTGAAGGTTAAGGCCAGTTTCTCAGTCAGACACAGGAAGTGCTCAGTAAACATTTGCTGACTCAGAGTCATAAAGAGTTTCTGAATCGGACCCTCGTTAACCAAGAGTCTCAGGAAAATGCTTATTTTCAGGAAAACTCTGAAATATCAAATCCTAGCAAAGCCAGATACAGAGACATAAAGTGGGTCAATTTTTATTCTTGACCTTCTTCTGTTTTGGAAGCTGTTATAGATTGAATTGTGTCCCCCAAAAACGTGTGTCAAAAGACACTAGGGAAAGATAAGTCCAAATGACTAATGGAACACAATCCACAGCCTCCACCAGACTGAGTCTAGCACATCTAGATGATGCCTGGCTACAACCACCAACTGCTCTGACAGGAATCACAATAGAGGGTGCTGGACAGAGCTGGAGAAAAATATAGAACAAAACTCAAACTCACAAAAAAAGCAGACTTACTGGTCTGACAGAAACTGGAGAAACCCCGAGAGTATGACCCCCTGGACACCTGTTTAACTCTGTACTGAAATCATTCTTTCATCCAAAGGGACAGGCCCATAAAACAAACAATAATAAGCATAGCTCGACCATGTATATGAGATTAAACAGACACATCAGCCCAGGAGCAAGGACGAGAAGGCAGGAAGGAACAGGAAAGCTGGATGAATGGAAGCGGGGAACCCAAGGTCAAGAAGGGGAGAGTATTGACACATCGTGGGGTTGGCAACCAATGTCACAAAATATGTATTAATTGTTTAATGAGAAACTATTTTGCTCTGTAAACCTTCACCTAAAGCACAATAGTAAAAAGAAAAATGTATGTGAGCTTGGCTAGACCATGATTCCCAGTATTGTGTAGTTGTCCATCATTTTGTAATCTGACGTGATCTTCCTATGTGTTGTAAATCCTAACCTCTGTGTTAATAAGGCAGGATTAGACAGTTATGGTAAAGAGGCAGGACACAATCTACAGGATTTGATTGTATCTTGAGTCAATTTCTTTTGAGATATTAAAGAAAGAATTCAGCAAAGAGAAGGGGGACTTAATGCCTCCAGGAAAGAAACACCAGGGATCGAACTCATCCTTTGTACCCAGGGTTCCTGCACGGAGAAGCTCCTAGACCAGGGGAAAATTGATGACAAGGACCTTTCCCCAGAATCCACAGAGAGAGAAAGCTTTCCTCTGGAGCTGGTGCCCTGAATTGGGACTTCTAGCCTCCTAAACTGTGAGAGAATGAATTTCTCTTTGTTAAAGCCATCCTTTGAGATATTTCTGTTACAGCAGCACTAGATAACTAAGATGGAATTCATGAACAAGGAGCCATTTGTTATTCACTGTGGTGGACTTTAAATATTGAATTACCACAGTTCAGTGCCCTCTGTGAGGTATGCAATAGATGTTAATCAATACTCCATATTTGTCCCCAGTTTTAGAAAATCCTAAGGTGGAGATTTCTTTGTCCAGGTTCCAACTTCCATGTACTTTATGCTTGTCACTTTTTCCTCTTTCCGTAGGAACAGCTTCATTTTAAAGAAACTTTATCTAGATCTTAAGATCAGGGACTCTCTGTTGTATTCCCTGAAGGGGTATCATTGGTGGTAGCCAGGCACCATCTAGTTCTTCTAGTCTCAGGCCGATGGAGTCTCTGGTTTATGTGGCCCTTTCTGTCTTCTGGGTTAATATTTTCCTTGTGTCTTTGGTGTCCTTCATTCTCCTTTGCTCCAGGTGGGTTGGGACAAATTGACATATCTTAGATGGCCTCTCACTAGCTTTTAAGACCCCAGATAAAACACACACCCATTGCTGTTGAGTCAATTCCAACTCATAGCGACCCTAGATGCTACTCACCAATGTGGGATGTAGAACATTTTCTTAATAAGCTTTGTTATTTGGCTGTCATCTTTAAGGAAGCCGATTGTCAGGTCTTCCTCCCATGAAGCCATCGAGTGGGTTCGAACTACCGGCCTTTTCAGTCGGCAACTTAGCGCATAACCATTGCCACCAAGGCTTCTTCAAAATAATAGAATACACATTATAAAATTAGAAATTGCTTAAAGTTTATAGAGTGCTTCTATGCACAGAGCTTTTTTCCTCTTTTGTTCATATATTATTTACGTATAATAAAATCCTCCAATTGTAGGTGTTTGATGAATTTTGGTAAATTACCAACACCATAATTAAGATAGAGAAGAATTCCCTCTAGAATTTCCTTCATCCCCATTGTCCTGCATCCCTTCTCCCCACTCCTGGCCCTGGGCAACCACAGATCTGCTTCCTGTTACAAGAGTTCCAGGCACAGTATTTTATTTCAACTCTTCAGCAATCTCCTGTGAGGTCAGTAGTATAATGAGATCATCCCCATTTTATAGATAAATATTCTGAATAGGGTAGCCAGACTTAGCAAATTAAAGTACAGGATCCCCAGTTAAATCGATTTGAGATGAACAGCAAATGCTTTTTTAGTATAAGTATGTCCATGCTATATTTGGGACATATTTAACTGGGTGTCCTCTATTTTATCTGGTGGCCTGGATTGAAAGGTTGGGTGACCTCTTCCAGCCACTTCTCAGCTTGTTTTTGTTCTCCCTACTCCACCAAGGATGTGAAACTGCTCAGAATTCTGAATCTGTTTTAATGCAAAGTGCTTTAAAAAGAGAAGCAATATAAAGGCACCATCTGTGTATGTGTTGTGTATTTTGGCGAGTATAAGTTTATGGTGTCGGCAAAGACTATACCATATACCATGGATTGCCAAAAGAATGAACAAATCTGTTTTGGGCGAAGTACAGCCAGAATGTTCCTCAGGAGGTTGGAGAGATTTCATCTTAGATACGTTGGTCATGTTATCAGGAGGGACCAATCCCTGCAGAAGGACATCATGCTTGGTAAGGCAGAGGATCAGTGAAAAAGAGAAAGCCCCTCAACAAGATGGGTTGACACAGTGGCTGCAACAATGGGTTTAAGCATCACAACAATTATGAGGGTGGCACAGGACCGGGTAGTGTTTCGTTCTGTTGTACATAGGGTCAGTATGAGTTGGAACTGACTCGACAGCACCTAATAACAACAACATAAGTTTATTTCAGTTTATTTTCTGGGAAGTTCTGCATCCCAATAGAATAGGAATTTTATTTTCTGGAATTAGCTGATTTATTCATATGCTTGGCAGACCCTGGGTGGTGTAAACAGTTAATGTGCTCAGCTGCTAACTGAAAGGTTGGAGGTTTGAGTTCACCCAGAAGTTCCTTGGAAGAAAGACCTGGCCATCTACTTCCAAGAAATCAGTCATTAAAAACCATGCAGTGCAGAGTCCTACCCTAACACACATGTGTTCACCATGAGTTGGAATTGACTCAACAGCAGCTGGTTTATTCATATACTTAAGAAATGTTTACTAAGTTCCTAATTAAATAAAGGCTGTGACTTTAGCACATGTGATTTTTTGGGCTTTAAAACTTGGATTTATATTTTGTGTATTGGATAACACACAAGGAGGTAGAGCTCCTGGCCCAGGTGAGGTGGCCCCTGGTCCATCTCAGTGATGGTATGTAGAGAGCTAATGCTATGGACCTGGGGAGAGATGGTTGTGTCTCCATTAGGCCAGTTGTGTCTCACACTCTCTGAAGCTGTCACCTGAAGCCCTGTCCCCAAGTGAGGGTCACTCCATGTATGGCAGCTCACCCCTCTGCTGCTGAATGCTGCCTATCTCTCTGCCATATGAACTGACCAACCCAACTTCTTTCTGTACCTTTAGATAAATAAAACTAATTGGGTGTACCCCTCCTCACCGGCACCGCCACCAACTGAATTTAAAGAAATCTGTGAAGGAAACATTTCATTGATTCATTTTGGCCAAGTGTTAAAGGTGAGGGCATCCTTTGTAGTGACATTGTTGTTGTTGTCATTAGGTGCCATCAAGTCAGTTCCGACTCATAGCAACCCTGTGTACGACAGAACAAAACACTGCCCAGTCCTGTGCCATCCTCACAATCATTGCTATGCTTGAGCCTAATGTTACATCCACTGTTCAGTCCATCTTGTTGAGGGTCTTCCTCTTTTTTGCTCACCCTCTACTTTACCAGGCATGATGTCCTTCTCCGAGGACTGGTCCCTCCTGCTAACATGTCCCAAATATGTAAGACGAAGTCTCTTCATCCTCGCTTCTAGGGAGCATTCTGGGTGTACTTCTTCCAAGACAGGATTGTTCATTTTTCTAACAGTCCGTAGTATATTCAATATTCTTTGCCAATAACATAAATCAATGGCATCAATTCTTCTTCGGTCTTCCTTATTGATTGTCCAGCTTTTGCATGCATGTGAGGCGATTGAAATTACCATGGCTTGGGTCAGGCACACCTTAGTCCTCAAAGTGACATCTTTGCTTTTCAACACTTTAAAGAGGTCTTTTGCAGGAGATTTGCCCGATGCAATAACTTGTTTGATTTCTTGCCTGCTGCTTCCATGGGTGTTGATTGTGGATCCAGGTAAAATGAAATCCCTGACAACTTCAGTCTTTTCTCTGCTTACTGTTTATTTCTCTAATGTGTCTTATTGGTCCAGTTGTGAGGATTTTTGTTTTCTTTATGTTGAGATGTAATTCCTGCTGAAGGCTGTAGTCTTTGACCTTCTTCAGTAAGTGCTTCAAGTCCTCTTCACTTTCAGCAAGCGGTAGTGACATTGGGCTCTATAAATAGGAGACTTGTCTTTTTGCACACTCTGCCAGCATCAGTCATGGCAACGCAGCAAGTCAGGGAAGTTGCAAAGGATCTTTCAGTGGGAGGCAGTGGCTGTGGAAGCCTGTATGCACTGACTTGGCCCTCCTAGCTGACGGTTCTGCCCAGCCTGGCTCTTTCCTCCCTCTGACCTCATCGCCTCTTTCCACACTCTAACTTCTTCTGTTCTCTATCAGGCTGGCCTTCTCATTGCCTCTGCCTAGCTTGTGTCCACTACCTGGGAATACCCCTGGCTTCTGACCCACTTGTCAGGGACCAGCCCTTTCACAAGGCCCACATCAAGCCCCACCTTTTTTGGGGAGCTCTCCCTTGATGGCACAAGATGCTTTTCTCTGATTCCTGTGTTTTTCTAGATTTGTGTTTAGACCTTGTCATATTCCTCTTTTTGCGTGTACATTTTTGTTTCCTCTGATTATTTAGGAGCAAAACCAATATTTAATGAAGGAATGGGTGAAGGCTCTGGGTATAGAATACCCAGTGCAGAATTCTGCCACAGTGGAAGAAGAAGATGATGATGATGGTAAGGAATAGACTGACTCCAAGTTCTGCCGGTCATTAGCTGTAGGACCCTGGTGTAAGTCACTGCATGTCCATGAGCCTCAGGTTACTCCTCTGCACAGGCAAAGGATGACAATGTTAATGATGATGGCGGTGGTGATCCACCTCACAGAGTTGCTCTGAGGAGCAAATGGGATCATACTGCTTTGAGCTGTGACCCTTTCTTTAGCTAGCGAATGTGGATTTTTGCTTACAAGGGAACTTGGGGAGGTGGAATGAATGATCAGCATTAGAAGAGGAGACTGTAGAAAGGAGAAAGCTTGTGTCTTAATTCCACTTGTCCCAGGTCATGAGGAGATTGTGCTGGAATTTAAAATACACGTATTACGTGAATATGGTCTTCCAAAATAAACAAATAAATGGCTCTCTTCAAACAGTTTTTTGAAAGAGAGATTGGGCTAAACCCTGTTGTTGTCTTGTGCTGTCAAGTCCATTCCAGTTTATGGAAAAACACTGTTGTTATTGTTATTGTTAGGTGCCATGGAGTCCTTTCAACTCATAGCGACCCCACATGACAGGGTAGAACTACCCCATAGGGTTTTCTTGACTATAATCTTTATGAAAGCAGATCGCCAGGCCCTTTTCCCACAGGGCCAATGGGTGGGTTTGAACCTTCAACCTTTTGGTTACCAGCCAAGTGCTTAACCATTTATGCCATCAGGGCTCCTTGGCTAAACCCTAAACTAAAAAATCCAAACCCAGTGCTGTCAAGTCAATTCCGACTCATAGTGACCCTATAGGACAGAGTAGAACTGCCCCATAGAGTTTCCAAGGAGCGCCTGGTGGATTCAAACTACCCACGTTTTGGTTAGCAGCCATAGCACTTAACCACTACGCCACCAGGGTTTCCATGGCTAAACCCTAAAAAAAAAAAAAAAAAAAATGGCTAAACCCTAGAACCAGAAAATTCTCTGTGTGGTAATAGTTCGGATAGCTAAACCATATGCTGTTGAGACCCATAGAATAGATTCTATTTTGGAAGGTTTGGGGAACTTGTGGAGTTGCTGACTGACTTTTGGCAAGCTTAACTACTCTGTTTACTCTATGTTATCTATCCCCCTTAGACCAGTTTCTAAAAAGGGGGCGGGGAAACATTCCTTGAGAAGTCAGCTCAGGTTGTAAAACCTGCTGGGAGGGTTTCTGCTCCGGGATGGGTATTAGAGCTTTAATCCTTGTTGACCTTTTCCCCAGCTCTGGCCTCAGGGTAGGCACTTCCCCACAGATGCTCTCCTGCAGCTGCATAACCCAGGCAGCCCTGCTGGCTCAAGATTGCTGTGATTAGAACCAATTTGAGAGCATCTGCGACATTTATGAACACATGCCAAGGAAGACAATTGCCTTTTAAAGATCACTTAATCAGTTAATCAAGAAATAATTGCATGCAAAGAAGACAAATTCCTGATTCCATTTAATGACATTAGCAGAGATGGGTGCATAAATCCCAGGTTGTTTGAGTAGCCCTGCCTGGGATGCTGCTCCAACCGGGATGTCTTTTGACAGCCTCAAGCATGGCAGGAAAATTTCCTTGAGTTTAAGGGAAATAGAATTGTTGCTATAAAATATCCTACTAGATTTAGATGAGAGGTTGCAAACTTAAATGGCTACAAAGGTCAGGCAAATAATTTAAATGGCTTTAATGTTTTTTTAATGTTCTTTAAGCCACTGATTATAGGAAGAGTTTCAGCCCTTCTGCTCCTGAGGTACCATGTTAAACCCGACTGGGTTTCTGAGTAGTTTTCTTTCTCCTGTTATAAGAGAATGAAGCTGTACCTCATCTTCCAGCCACCACTGTAAGTGTAGGACTAAAATGAAGGAAGATGAATGTTTGGTTATCTTAATTTAAATACAGTTTTTTGGTACATCCATTATTCAGCTTACATAAAAACAGTTATTGCCATGATCTTGGGTGACATGTGGGCAGGTGGTAGAGAAGAGGCTGACTGGGTTTTCTGTTGAGATCATGTATAAACTTTATAGGAATTCCATAAAAATTAGCACTGTCCAAGAGAAATATAATGCAAGTCATATATGTAATTTTAAGTTTTATATATTAAAAAGAAATAGGTGAGATGAATTTTAATAATTGTTTTCTTTTTTATGTGTTTTAAGTGAAAGTTTATTAGTAATATATTTTTATTTAAACCAGTTTATCCAAAATATTATCATTTCAGCATGTAACCAATATAAAAACTATTAATGAAACAATTTTTGAACTAAGACTTTGAAACCTGGTGTGTATTTTAAACTTATAGCACATGCCAATTCGAAGGAGCTCGATAATGCTCAAGAGCCATGGGTGGCTAGTGGCCACCACAACTACAAACGTTGCCTGCTAAGTTCAGATTTGATGGAGTTGGATGCAGACTGGTTGAGGAATTACGTTCTTGGCTGTCATCGTTGATATTGCAGATGCTATTGTGGAATGAATTTAGAAAATAGTGTGTGACTTGGGCAGTCTTGCCAAACAAATGAAAAATAAAAATATGGACCAAATCTACCAAACTTAGACTGGAGCGATCATAAGTGTCTAATAGGATCTCTAGAAACATATTGCAATGAATTCCTTCTTGAGAAAATCAAATTATCTTCTTTCCCTCCATTTGGCTACGAGGAAGGATTATTTTTAAATAAAATGCTAGAGCTGGACTTACCCTAAGAGGAGGCTTTGGTATCTCAGCCAGCCTTGAACTGGAGACCCACTCACCTAGCTGTGTGTTTTCTGGATCTTTCAGCTGAGGCGAGTTTTTGGAAATAGCCTGCCACCCTTTCCACCAAAATACTATCTTGCAATGACCACGTCAATGGCTGATGAGAGGAGGGACCAGTTGGAACAATATTTGCAAAATTGTATGTATTTGGTGTTTTGTTTTATTTTTTTATAGTTTATTGAAGCATGTTACACATGTTAAAATTCACCTGTTTAAACTGTACAATTCAGCGGTTTTAGTACACTTACAGATTTGTGTAACCATCACCATAATCTAATTTTAGAGCATATTCATCACTTGAAGAAGAAACCTCATACCCATATTTTATCTACTCCCCTAGTCCCCTCCCCCACCAGTAGTAGTACGACCATTCTCTATTTTCTTTTTCTGTAGATTGGGACATTTCATATAAATGGAATCATACAATATGTGGTCCTCGTATTTGCTTTTAAAAATCATGTTCAGATTCATTCCCTGGTGCTGTATGGTGGCTTTGATTATTGGAGTCAAAGAAACGTTATCTGCGCCTTAGCCACGAGACCAGGTGAACGTTTTGCTCAAGGAATCAATAGATGAATCCTGATCAAAAGGGGGAAAATATGGAACAGAATTTTAAATTCTTACAGAATCCAGACTTACTGGACTTATCAAGACTGGAAGACCCCTGAATCTATGACTCTGAGGAAATCTTCAAAGCACGAACTAAAATTATCCCCTGGAGTCATCTTTAAATGAAACATCTATTTAGCTAATTTAGTAAAAATGTTTGTCACAAGCATTTTGCTCTTTTAAAGAATTATCTATATGAAATCAAATTGTCAACAGTAACTCTAAAGCATAGATGGGAAGTTTTCGGGGTAGTGAGTCTAAGTCAATAGTGGTAAAAGAGTATGGGTAGAGATAACGAGAATGGTGATACAACATGAAGAATGTAACCAATGTTATAGAACTGTGCGTGTAGGAATTGGTGAATGGGTATATGTTCTGCTGTGTATATTTTCATCAAAATTAACTTTGGAAGTAAAAAAAAAAAAGAAGTGTTATCTGGGTTAAGACTGAACTAAGAGATGAGATGAGCTCTTTACATGAAATCTCTTAGGAGGTATCAGGGATGTTTGCTGGTAGTGCCAGAGATGGCACCTCCATCTCAGTCCTTTCCAGGAAGACATGACAGGGCACCAGGACACTCGGAGGTCTGCCCTGCTCCCTATGGGGCTTACGGTACAGCAGCCTTCGCCTGTTGCCTGGATCCTGAAAATGCTGTGGACAGCAAAACCGGGTTGGCAAGATTAAGTTCTCACAGAAAAGAGGGGGTCGGGGGTAAATAGCAAAATTGGTATTATGCAGTTTTTTTTTTAATTGGATAACAGTATACATATAATACTTTAAAATATGTAAACCGTATAGAGGAGTTGCAATGAATGACAATTTTCCCTCCAACCCCAGACCCCCATGCCTCCAGAAGTAAACACTATCACCAGTGTCCTGTATTCCTCAGAAACGATCTGTGTGTGTACTAGAGTGTGTCCCCCTTTTTATTTAACACAAACTGAAGCCTACTTTGCACATTTTTCTGTGCCTTGATTTTTTAAAAAACTTTATTTTGAAATAATTTCTGACTTATGAAAAAGTTACAAAAATAATACAAAGAATTTTTGTATACCTTCACCTAGATTATGCAAATGTTAACGTTTTGCATTTGATTTAATCTCTCTTTCCTATGCGTGCATACATATGTGTAGATAGATAGGTATACACGTATGTATGTATATAGGAACCTTACTGGCACTCAACTGCTAACCAAAAGGTCAGCAGTTCGAACCCACCAGCAGCTCCCAGGGAGAAAAGACCTGGCAGTTTACTCCAGTAAAGATTACAGCCTAGGAAACCCTATGGGACAGTTCCACTCTGTCCTGTCAGGTTGCTGTGAGTCAGAATTGACTCAACTGCACATAACAACAAGATATACATATATATGTGGGTATGTATGTTATCTAAAGGAACACTGGTGGCACAATGGTTAAGCGTAACCACTAACCAAAAGGTTGGAAGTTTGAATTTACCCAGTGGCTCTGCAGGAGAAAGACCTAGTAATCTGCTCTTATAGAGATTACAGCCTAGGAAACCGTGTGGGGCAGTTCTACTCTGTTTCGCTGGGGTCACTATGAGTCCAATATTTGTTGTGGTTGTTAGTTGCCATCTGGAACACTATTAAGCATTTTTAAAAAAACAATATAGAAAAACAACAAATATATGTATATAAAAAACCCAGTGCCGTCGAGCCGATTCCAACTCATAGCAACCCTATAGGACAGAGTAGAACTGCCCCATAGAGCTTCCAAGGAGCGCCTGGCAGATTTGAACTGCTGACCCTTTGGTTAGCAGCCATAGCACTTAACCACTGTGCCACCAGGGTTTCCATATATATATATTTCTTTTAATGCTTCCTAGTGTTGCAGACATAAGACACTTTATCCCTAAATACTTTTTTGTGTATTTACTAAGATCAAGGACATTTTCTTAGGTAACCACAGTATAGTTATCAAAATCAGCAAATTAACATTGGTACAGGAATGTTATCTAATCTGCAGGCCTTATTCAAACTTCACCAGCTAGTCCACCAATGTCCTTCATAGTAAAAGAAAAAAAGTCCTTTTTTTTGTATGTTGATTTTTTTCTCTTAAAATATATTTCTTAGGGATCGTTCTAGATCAGCAATTATAGATTTACCTTATTATTTTTCATAGCTGTACATATATATTTACTATACATGTACATATATGTAGTTTATTTTGTTGAGAATATGCACAAGCAAAACATACACCAATTCAACAGTTTCCACATGTACAATTCAGCGACATAGATTACATTCTTCGAGTTGTACAACCATTCTCACCCTCCTTTTCTGAGTTGTTCCTTTCCGTTAACATAAACTCACTGTCCCCTAAGGTTCCTATTTAATCTTTCAAGTTTACATATATATATATATTTTTTTAACATAATAAATAAAAATTCTAGAAGGCATCTATTTCCCATTCATTTCATGTATTGGAAAATATGCTTCTTTTTAACCAGTCGCATGAGCCCTTTCTAGCTCAAAATATAACATGTTTTGAATTTTCATTCTCTCTTGGTTTGTCTTCTCAGGTTTTAAGGAAATACTTCTTTGACACCTGGCCTTTTCATAAATTATCACAATGCTTAAGATATCATTTTTCCGGGCCCGGTCTTTATCCGTATCATCAGGATGTCTTGTGTATCCTCCTGGAATTAAGACTTTAAAAATCTGCATTGGGGCATTAGGCCACCCCTACCTCTCCACCATCATGTCCCTCCCCCTGCATTTCATCTGTTGTTCTGGGCTCAAATCCGTATGTCAGGAAGCTCATATCTATCTGAGTTCATCCTGGAATTTGTTTGAGGCAGAGACTTAAAACCCGGCTAGTTGTGTCCGGTGGAGCGGGTGGGGAACCTGGTAGAAGCTAAATGCCAGGAAGGGACCACAGGGCCCCTGAAAGAAAAAAATGACCAAATCTAGTGAGGGAGGAAGTCGGCCTGGTGAGCCTGATGACCCGGCATAGGGCCTGAGGATCAGAGAGTTCTGTGTATGGGCACAGAATGGGTCACATCTACTCATCACTCCCAAAATAACGTACTGAAGGGCTGAAACTATGGGAATGCTACCTGCTGCTTCTGAGCCCAGTGGGCAGGCACCAAGTCAGAGAGAGGGAACTCTGCCCCAAGCCAGGTCCTGAAGCTCTTCTTCTGACTTCTACAGAGACAGGCAAGGAAACAGTCGGTGAGCCAGAGGGTAAGGGGAGACAAGTGATGGGCCAGGCTGTGGGGTCAGTCTTCTACTCCCTTTGGGACCTCAGAAGTAACCATGGGACTAGTCAGAGAAGGAAGAGGCCCCACAACTGAAGGAATGAAAATACTAATTACTGTGCTCACTGTGGAATTCCTGGGTGGTGCAAACGGTTAACACACTCAGGTGCTAACTGAAAGATTATCGGTTCGGGTCCACCCAGACACACTTAGGGAGAATGGCCTGGTGATCTACTTCTGAAAAACCAGCCATTGAAAACCCTGTGGACCATGGATCTACTCTGACACACATGGGGTTGCCATGACTCTGAATCAACTTGACAACAACTGGCTTTCGGTGCTATTTGCAAATACAGCAACAATACTGATAGTTGACTAGTCTCTGCATTTAACTTAGGTTAACTCATTTAATCTTACCAAAACCCTATGAGGTAGATTATCATTACCGTTTCACAGATAAGGAAACTGAGATGCAGAATGCTTGAGCAATTTGTCCAGGGTCATACAACGGGTAAGTGGCAGAGTTGGGACTGAAATCCAAGCAGTCTGGTCTCAGAGGCCAAGCTCTTAAACACTGTGCCATACAGCATATAGAGAGTACCATAACACCTGAGGATTCGTATCTGGAGGAGCAACTGCCTAGGAGCAGAGATTCCCCCAAGTGGGGACTTAACGATAATCACATTGCACCTATGTCACATGTGCTAAGTGAGGGCAATTCCTAGGTATTAGATGGTGAATAAAGTATCCATTCCTGGGAGTAAAATTTTAATATATACTGCAGAATGTCGTTTAAAGAATGTCATTTAAAAGATATATTACTCTACCCCCTCCAAAAGAAATTCCTGAGTTAGGATAACTCTCTGATTTAGAGAAAAACATCTTCTTGCTCTCTTATTTTATTTTATTTTTTTTGGTGGGCTTGTGGGTGGGTCCTATAACAGAAGGGCTCGAGCACCACAACTACAAAGATTTTTACTAGGGAGAGTTTGATAGAGTGCATTGTTTGAGGTGGGATATTATGGCATGGAGGGTTAGGCATCCTCTCATAATCTTTTTTGGATACTAAACTGGGTTCCAGGAGTCTCACAAGAAAGAACTCAAACTTCATAATTGGGTTTTTGACATTGGCTGATAGACTGGGAGGTGGGAGTGGGTAGAACGATGCTTTCTAGGAAAGAAAGGGCTATGGTAAAAACTATATAGAGTGTCTAATCAATCACTCTGTCTTTCTCTTTCGGTGCTCAAGCCTCTCTATTAAGGGATCTGCTCTATGGCCACCAAAAAAATAAAAGAGCAAGATGTTTTACTCCAAATCAGAAAGAGGCAAAAATTGTATAGGCAAAGGCTAGGAATGACCATGCCCTGGGCAGCCCCTTAAAACAAATTTGAGGACAGGACTGAAAAAATAACCTGTCCTAGGACTCACAGGTTAATGGGGCCCAGGGGACGTCTGGCTCACACATGTATTGAAAGGGTGGAGTGTAACCAGATGTCCCTTTGCACTGCCCATTGACCTGTCCATGTAGTTGTGTGTGTGTTCGGAGTGTTGGGTAGCACAATAATTTTTGTCTGTTTTGTTTATGGAAGTGGACAAAACTGAACCATACATATATAAAAAGGCTGCCACATTTTTTGCTGAATGCATGTAAAGCCACATTACCTCAAGGCTGCGGCTGACAAGGACAGCGTGAAGATTTCTGCATACTGTAGTGGATGAGGAAACCCTGGCGGCGTAGTGGTTAAGAGCTACGTCTGTTAACCCAAAGGCCAGCAATTCGAATCCACCAGGCGCTCCTTGGAAACTCTGTAGGGCAGTTCTACTCTGTCCTGTAGGGTCGCTATGAGTCAGAATCTACTTGACAGCAACAGGTTTTTGGTGTTTGGCAGTGGTTGAGAGCGAAGGCATTAGCATCAGATGCACCTTTCCTTCAGCATATGTTTACTGTGCCCCTGCCATGAACTGGGATATAGTGGGGTAACTCACATACGGCCCTTACTGTCCCATAACTCTCAGCCTAACATGGCTTTAATTTCTGGCTTGTTCAGCTGTGCACATCAGCTTAGCTGATTGCTCTTTAATAAGGTAAAACTAAGGAAGCAGTGGTAACTGGAAACACAGACTCTGGAATCAGACTTAGAGTCAAATCTCAGCCCTGCTCCTTACTGGCTGTGTGACCTTGGGCAACACCTTTACCTTCTCTGAACCACACTTTTTTTTTTTAATAATTTATTGTATTTTTTTTGTTGTTATTGAAAATATACACAGCAGAAGATACACCAATTCAACAATTTCTACATGTACAATTCAGTGACATTGATTACATTCTTAAAGCTGCATAACCATTCTCACCCTGCTTTTCCAAGTTTTTCCTCCCTCATTAACATAAATTCTCTGTCCCCTAAGCTTCCTACCCAACCTTTCAAGTTGCTATTGTCAGTTTTTTAGCCTCTATTTCTTTATCTGTAAGACGGAGATAATATTTACCTCAGAGTTTTTGGAAACCTGGTAGTATAGTGGTTAAGAGCTACGGCTGCTCTACGGCAGTTCAAATCCACCAGGTGCTCCTTGGAAACCGTATGGGGCAGTTCTACTCTGTCCTATAGGGTCACTACGAGTCAGAATTGACTCAACGGCAACAGGCTTGTTTTTCAGTTATAAAGATTAAATGAGCTAAAATATTCAAAGTACTTACCACATTACCTGATTCTTAACAGTTGTATAGTAAATACTAGTTAGATAAATACCTTTTTCAACAGGTTTTCCCGTCCCCAAGAACCCATACTAATGATTCTAAGCTTATTTTGCATGTATACCACATGCCCAAAACCAAACCAAACCTGTTGCCTTTGAGTCGATTCTGACTCATAGTGACACTATAGGACAGAATAGAACTGCCCCATAGAGTTTCCAAGGAGTGCCTACCGACCTCTTGGTTAGCAGCCATAGCACTTAACCACTACGTCACCAGGGTTTCCAAAATTGGGCAAGGGCTTGTTTATTTTTCCCTGAAATTCTCCCTCAGGAGTTATGGAGACTCTATTTTATAATTTTGGACAACATAGCACTATTTGGGAAAGAAGCAACCTGAAATTACATCAGTCAGTGCTGGCTTTGAATGTTGGTGAAGGTTATGTGATAAAATCAATAAAACAACAACCAAAAAAAAAAAAGGAAGGAAATTCAACACAGATTTAGTAAGTATATAAAAAAGAAACCAAAAAATCAAACCTATAGCAGATTCCGACTCATGGTGGCGACCCTATAGGACAGAGCAGAATTGCCCACAGGGTTTCCAAGGAGTGGCTGGTGGATTTGAACAGTCAACCTTTTTGCTTAGCAGCCGTAGCTCACCATAGCTCTTAACCATAAGTTTACCTAAAGTTCAGGGTCCAGGAGAGGACTTGTGGGAAGGGAGATTAGTAAGGAGGACGCCAGCGAACTGCATCCATGTATTTGAAGTTCTCAGGTGGAATGACTGCTCTGTCTGCTGTGGCCACAGTATCTGGATATTGGTGTCTGGAGCTTCAAAACTAACGGGGAAATACACTTTTTTTTTTCTGTAGACTATCTTGCTAAATAAAATATCTTGAATGTCTCTGTCTTTTAACTGCTTCTTTTGTAGCCTCTTAAGAGCTTCTGGTATTAAAAGAGGCCCTCTCAATCAGTGTTTCTTGGTTGATTTAAATTTTTCAAATTACCAATTGTCTTGCTAAACTGGTAGTCCAGATCTAGGTTTTAAGATATTTTTGCTGCTTCATATTAATTCCATTATCATCCTGGAAGGGAAGCAAAATGGATATTGAGCAGTAGTGTGCATGAATAAAGTGAGATTCCTGTGAACTGTGAACACAATCACCCTCAATTGGTGTGATGGGGTCACGTGTTGTCAAGGCTGCTTGGAGGAGGCAAGCTTTGTGGATTTTAGTGTCTATGAGAGCTACCAGCTCCACTGCCTTCAAGGAGGCAACAGAACCCAGGTGAGAACCCTGGGGGACAGAGCTATTTGATAGGGAAGGCCCAGGCCAGCCCCCTACTAACCCAGCTTGCTGTCCTGTCCATGTCTTTCAGTACCCATGGACCCAAACGTGTTGAGAAGCGATGTCTTCATTGATTTTGTAAAACAGTTACAGCTGGTAAGCTTACTCTTCTTCAATGAGGCCGTTATTTCTCTGCAGAACATGTCTCTTATTTAACAACGTGTGTGCATGCCTGTGTGTGTGTTTCTGGCCATCATCCCCACAGAGCCTGGACTGTCGGGTAAATATATTCATTTGGAGTAGATCAGAGGATAAATAGTTCCTGTTTTGTTCTCGAACAGACTTGAAAGAACAGCACCTAACAATGACAACATTTTGTCCTTTTGGAGATTTAGATTCTAGATGGAAAATAGAGCTGTATCACTTGAACTTTGGCTCATTTTAATTAAGCAGATAACTTTTTCTGTAGCCTAAGCATTGTGCATTTCAAAACTGGCCATGAAGAAGAAAGCCTTAGAACTACAGCTTTTATCTCTAAGGGATCCCATAACATTTCTGTGACCGTAGTTCTGTAGCTGAGATTTCAAAGTGTGCCAAGGTAAAGACGTCAGAACGGTGGGCCACACCAGTTATTACTTGTATACTCTCTGCTCTTAACTTTACTGTAATGGGTCAAGGAGAAAATTCAGCCTGAATAACAGGAGACACAGAACTCCATTTCCTTTACCAGTCTAAAGAGGCTGAAACTTCACTAGGTGTGTTTGTTTGGCACATCCCTCATTCTAATTGTACACACGGGACCGTTTTTTTATGCCTGGTGCATGTACTTGACTGAGTGGAAAGCTCTGAAAGGATTGCAGTTGTACAATAATATGGTATTATTAAACTTGATCCCTATCTAGGGGAGGAATGAAAGCTTGATCAGATTTGCAAAAACTAGAGCCATGTTGTTCCATAAGCGACATTTCCTTCATGCAGTGGTTCACATACGCTGACAGACTGCCCTGAGACCTGAGACCTGGCCCCCACTGTATATCGGTTCATATTTTTACATATACTTGATGGTTTAAAAACTACATACGTTCTTTTTCTTTGTAAAGTTCCTTGTGTGGTGGTGATGTTGATGGTAGTTGAATTCAAACAGCACAAAAGGGTACACAATGAAATCAATTTTCCTCGCATCACAGACACCCCAATCCTCCTCCTCAGGGACAACCATTGTTTACAGTTAAATGTGTGCTCTTTCTACACTTTTTCTGTGCATATACAAACATATATGAGTGCAGATATCCTTTTCTCTTTATTTTTAAAAAAAAATAGGCTTTATATTTTAGAATAATTTTAGATCTACAGGAAAATTGTGAACATACTACAGAGAATTACCATATGCCTCCTGCACTCCCCCCCCCAAAAAAACAAAGCCAAACCCATTGCCATCGTCAATTCTAGCTCATAGTGACCCTATAGGACAGAGTAGAACTGCCCCATAGAGTTTCCAAGAAGTGCCTGGTGGATTTGAACTGCCGACCGTTTGGTTAGCAGCCATAGCACTTAACCTCTATGCCACCAGTGTTTCCCTATTATTAATATGGTACATTTGCCATAATTAATGAACCAATATGGGTTCCTGGGTGGCTCAAATGGTTTGCTCTCGGCTGCCAACAGAAAGGTTGGCAGTTTGAACCTACCCAGCGGTGCTGTAGATGAGAGGCCTGTTCATCTGCTTCGGTAAAGATTACAGCCAAGAAAACCCTGTGAAGCTCGGTTCTACTCTGTAGCACATGGGGTATCCATGAGTCAGAGTCAATGGTAACTGGGTTTTTTGTTTGTTCGTTTTATTGATACATTATTATTAATTAAAGCCCATACTGAATTCAGATTTCCTTAGTGTTATCTAATGTCTTTTTCTGTTTCAGGATCCCATCTAAGATACCTCATTACATTTAGCTGTCATGTCTCCTTCGGTTCCTTTTGGTTGTGACAGTTTTTCAGACTTCCCTTGTTTTTGATGACCTTGGCAGTTTTGAGGAATATTGATCAGGTATTTTGTAGGCTCCCCCTCTATTAGAATTTGTTTAATGTTTTTCTCATGATTAAGCCAGAGTTACGGATTTGAGGGAGGAAAACCACAGAGGTAAAGTGCCATTTCCATCACATCATATCAAGGTGCATAGTATCAGCATGACTTATCACTGCTAACATTGACCTTGATCACCTGGCTGAGGGAGTGTTGTCAGGTTTCTGCACTGTAAAGTTACTCTTTTTTCTCTCCTTTCCATACTGTACTCTTTCGAAGGAAGTCACTATTTGCAGCCCAAAGTTAAGGAGTGGGGATTTATGTTCCTCTCCTTATGTTCCTCTCCTCTCCTCCTGCATAAATTGTTCCAGCTTTGTGCATTGGGAACTCTCACTTGGTTCTTGTGTCCCTTGGGTTCTTGTGAACCCATCATTGTGTTCTGTTTTTGGAACATTTTTTCCTTTTTTGAACTTTCTGCTCTAGGCTCATCTCGTACATTTCCTGCCCTAGAATCAGCCATTTCTCCAAAGAGGCTTGCTTCATTTTACTGGAGAATGGGATCAGGAGCCAGGGTCTGGGCTCCTGATCATATCCTTCTTATTTTACAGATAAGCAAGCACATATTCTACGCACTTGCTGAACCTTGTTTTTTAAAACTTAAAACTTGCAGATTATTCTATATCAAGACACAGACCTGAATTTGTCTTTAGTTGTATAACCTTTTTTGCACCTTGTAGTTTTTGTTTTTATTAAAAAATGTTTTGGAGCTTTGCTTGGTGTGTGGTTTTTTTTTTTTTTTTTCTTTTGATAATTTGAAGGATTTTTATCTGATTTTAGTTTTCTTAGTACTTTACCTTTATAACCTTATATGACTGTCTTATGTCACCGGCTTCATTTTACCTATCTGTCTGTCTGTCTGTCTGTCGTCTATCTATCTAAGCAAGCAAGCTTCCTAGGTGATTGTGCTGTGTGGGGTTTGGGAACTCCTAAAATTACAGTATTACCTATCTCTTTGTGCCTTAATTTTAAACATCTAGAACAGAGTGTCTCATTGGCCCTGTTTGGGTCAGATGTCATCCCCTCCTCCAGCTTAGCTGTGTCCAGGGGTGTGGGGGTAGCAAATCATAGGACTGCTATTTCTTGGGGCTATGGATGGAGACGCAGTGCTTCACCTTTCCTGCTTCACCCCAACTCTCCATTACAATCTCCCATTTTAATCAGTGATGCAGCCATTTTCCCAGTCTCCTGCTATAGAAATCTCAGCATCATTTATTTATTCAGTAGGTATTTGTTGAATGTTTGCTGACTATTAGCGAACATGTTTGGTGCTCAGGACACAATGGCAGGTGAGATGACTTGGGGACAAGACCACAGAGCCTCTGACCTCTGGTGACCTGAGTGGTGGCCCGTGTGGCTGGCATGCTGAGAGCATGAAGACGGGGTAAAGTACCAAGATAAGGCTGGAAAGGGTGGGAAGGGCAGATCGTACAGGGCTTGGAGGCCAAGAAAAGAATTTTGTTCCTTGCTCCAAGAACAATGTAAAAACATTGAGGGGGTCATAAGCAAGAGACGGACTTTTTTTTTTTTTTTTTTATTAACTTTTATTGAGCTTCAAGTGAACGTTTACAAATCAAGTCAGACTGTCACATATAAGTTTATATATATCTTACTCCGTACACCCACTTGCTCTCCCCCTAATGAGTCAGCCCTTCCAGTCTCTCCTTTCGTGACATTTTTGCCAGCTTCCCACTCTCTCTATCCTCCCATCCCCCCTCCAGACAGGAGATGCCAACACAGTCTCAAGTGTCCGCCTGATATAATTACCTCACTCTTCATCAGCATCTCTCTCCTACCCACTGTCCAGTCCCTTTCATGTCTGATGAGTTGAGACGGACATTTTTAAGTTTGCATCTTTAAAATATTTCTTTGGCTGCTATGTGGAGCATATTTTGTAGGTGAGAAGAATGGAAGCAAGGAGACCAGTAAGGAGGCTATTGTAGGAGTCTAGGGGAGAGGAGATGTTAGTTGGGTCTAAGGTGCTGGAGGTGGAGATGGAGAGAAGTGGGTGGTTAAAGACATAATTTAAGATATAAAATATAGCGAACTCAGTATTAGATTAAATTTGAGTGGTGACATCTTTGAATCTCTTTTGACTTTATTTCTTACCTGTAGCCACTAAATCAAATCAAAGTTAATTTGCTTCTTCCTCATCCCTATGGCTAACAATAACAAAACAATTAGGCTACCATTTGAATGTTGGTAATCAGTGCTGTTCTAAATTCCAAGCTTGTTACTTCCTTGACTCCTCACCACAATCCTAAGAGGTAGGCACTATTACTGTCCTCATTTTAGAGCTGAAGGAATGAGGAGAAGTAACCTCTCGAGGTTTATACAAGGTCATATGCAGTGAGTGGCCCAAGTAGGCTTGGAATCCAGACAGTTGGCTTGTGTTCTTAATCACAATGGTCTAGACCAGTCCTGCAGCATCTCAAGGGTGGATGGCTGCAACCAACTTCTCTCTCAGGTCTCTCGCATCCTCCAATCTCTCTTCCAGTCCATTTTATACCACAGTGCCACACAAATCTCCCTTTAACTTTGTTTCCATCTTTCTGACCCAGACCCACCATGGCTCCCTTTTGCCTTTTTAATACAACCTTCAATCTCTATTTCAGGACCGTCTATAATCTGACTCTCTATCAATCCATCTGCCTCCTAACTTTTCTTTTGGGGAAGAATTTAATAAAGAAACATATGCATATGTATCATTTTTTCCTCTGTACTTTTTTAGGGATTACTTTACTTTTTAAAATAATTTATTTTATTTATTTGTTATTGTTATTGTTGAAAATACACATAGGAGAACATACACCAATTCAACAATTTCTACATGCACATTTCAGTGACGTTGATTACGTTCTTCAAGCTGTGCAAACATTCTCACCTCCTTTCCAAATTGTTCCTCCCCCGTTAACATAACCTCACCACCCCTGAAGTTTCCTATCTAACCTTTCGAGTTGCTGTTGTCAGTTTGATATCATATAGATGGTTCTTTAGGAGATCACAATGCTCAAGGCAGACATTCTTTACTAATTAAGCTAAACTATTGTTGGTTTAAGGAAGACTTCAGGGGATATTTTTGTACTCTCTAATTTTTCAGTTGTTTTATTGTGGTAAAATATATATATATATATAAAACAAAATATTTGCCAACTCAGCATTTTTACATGTACAATTAAGGCACATTAATTACATTCATCATGTTGTACAACTATCACCCTTATCCTACATTTATATAATTTTGACTATTTTATATAATTTAGACAGTTACTGGTCTGCAATAGTTTGAGTTGGAAGTTACAGTGAGATAACGAATGCTAGGCTTTCCTTTAGAACCTTATCAAAATGCAATGCCATTCTTTCCATTCATTTTGTAAGGTTTTTTCTTCCCCCCCTGAGGTAAGAGGTGTTTGTGAGTTCACGCCAGAAAAGTTAAAGAACCTATGACCTAACAAAGATGTGTCTAGAAAGGGGCTATTGAGAACAGTTGCTCTTGGGAAGCCCAACCCCTGACTACCTGTATCTCAGGAGCTGTGGTGGCACAATGGTTAAGCCCTTGGCTGCTGACCAAAAGGTCTGCTGTTTGAACCCATTATCTGTTCTGTGGGAGAAAGATGCGGCAGCCTGCTTCCGTAAAGATTATAGCCGAGGAAACTGTATGGGGCAGGCCTACACTGTCCTGTAGGGTCACTATGAGTCGGAATCAGCTTGATGGTACACAACATATTTGGCTGTATCTCAGCCAAATGTGGGGCCTGGAGGGCACTGCTGTGTTTCCAATCCAAGAGTTATCATTGCTGCAGAAGAACGAGGGAAATCGTTCAAAACTCCCCTGGAAGGCTCAAAGGTAGAAGTGAAGGCACGAAGAGAGTGTGGCCTGAGGTGATGTGTGGGAAGCTCAGAGCCTGCACTGTGGAGAAGGGAGACAAGTGGCTCAGGCATTTTGTTGAAGGCTTTTGAGTGATTCTCAACAGATTCTGGAACAAGGATTGCTCCAGCACTGGATATTTGAAGGGAAAACCTGGTAGGCGGTTCAGCATTTGCTGATTCAGAGGCCAGTAGTAACAGTGAGAAGCTATAAAACTGTTCGAAAAGTTACAAACACAGTGATCAAGGAAGTAGCAAATTCACATCACACAGACAGAAGCTTATTGTATGTGGAGGGAGGCACTGTAACATGGTGGCTTAGAGTTAGGGTGGCCATAATATTTATCATCTAAACCGGGACACTTTTGAGAGTGAAAGGAAGGCTGTAATTACTACGCTGAGATGCAGACTGATTCTAGGATCATCCTGGGCCAGCTGGGAGATAAGTTCACCCTATTTAGAGCCCAGACCCTAGACCCTAGAGTCATGCAGAGCTGACCTTAAGCCCTGCCTCTGCCACCAACTAGCAGTGTGTCCTTGGCAAATTATTTAACCTCTGTGAACCTTTACATCATCTGAAAAATGGGGTTGTTATGAGAATTAAACAAGCTATTATACGTGAAGCAGAACAAAGCACAATTATCAGTGTCGTGTTCTAACGTTATGTTTGTATGTTATAAATACACGAATCTTATATTTATTCCTAATGGTATGCTATATATACATGTTGTTCATATAGGTAGATATACTACATAAGGGTATGTTTCTTGGACTGACCCTTTGAATTTGGAAAGAAGTAGATTTCTCTTCTGAAATACTTAGGTTCAGAATCATAGAAACTTAGTAATTTTAAGTATGTGAGGATAGATGTTAAAATTTAAAGTGAAAGCTTGCCCTTTATTGATAAAATTAGGAAAAATAAATATGTCACTAATGTGATCAGGCTTTTGAGGTAGACCCCGCCTTGAGCAACCGAGTTGTCAGATTCTTCTGGCTTCCTACAAAGGCTTATGACAATCAATCTGTGGTGTCTGTGAATGTCAGAGGTGAGGTCAGGAGGGGAGGTGTTGCCTGTTGAGGGGAAAGGATCTCACCTGGTCAGCTTACCTGAGCACCAACTCCATGATCCTCAAACTTTTTTCTCATTGGTTATTTGAATCTCCCTTCCTTCAACCTGATACCAAGGAGGGAGTAGCCTGGCTGGATGCAAATATTCTAGTCACTACAAGAGATCCCTGCCTCCTACTCTCACTATAATTTACTGGTATTCTGGTTTATATATAACAGTATCATTTTCAGAACACAGAAAATGATATGAGTGTCTGACTCATCTCAGTTCCCCGAGGGATGATACTTGACTAGTACCATTCTAAATGCCTAGGACAGAAGTTAATTCGTTACACTCACTGGGTGCCTTGGAGCATTAGGGTTTAATTCTCTCATGGAACCTGGCATGAGAAAGACTGTGAATCAGCCTCTGAGAGATGAAGCAAACTCTGAATTGATAGGATCATAGTTGAAAGGTGCTGAGAGAAGCCCACCCTAATGCTGCCACCCTGTGAGGGTCTGTCTGGGCAGCCATTTGCCTTTCTAGGCCTTGCCTCCTCTTGGAATCCCACTCTCTGTGGTAACTGTAAGGACCCCTGGTAGCACAGTGTTTAAGCATTCCGTTGCTAACCGATAGGTTGGCAGTTCAAGCCCACCAGCTGCTCCATGAAACAAAGATGTGGCAGCCTGTTTTCGTAAAGATTACAGCCTTGGAAACCCTAGGGGGCAGTTCTACTCTGTTCTGTAGGGTTGTTATGAGTCTGAATCAACTCGATGGCAACAGGTTTATAGTAACTGTAGCATTAACCTCAGCCCCATGCTTTCCTGAAGTCTCATGGCTTTATAGTGTCTCAAGGGTATCCATGACACTCTAGAACAGTCCCTCCTAAGAACTTCACAGGTCCTCAAGTTTGTAACCACCTCTAACATACATCCTTTCTCTCACAGAGCGCTTACTCCTAAGAAGAGCTGTGGTGGCCCTCAGTTGGCTCTCACTTGCTAGGTATCGGCTTGCATCCCCACTGGGCTCGTCATTTGTGCAACTTGGATTTTTGCTATAGCAAGATCATAAATTACTGCATTTCATAGACTTTTGAGGGTACTTGGAAATGTTCAAAACTAGGAAAGTTAATTAATTCTATGACTACCAAGGGTCATGAAAACAATTTTATCAAATGCTTTTTTTCCTAAAATGGATTTCCTGTTTATTTGGAAATTATTTAAGCTTTGTGTCGTTGCTTTGCCTTGGTCTCTCTCTACACCTCTCCTTACTCACATTCCATCCTCTGAGAGAACCCCCCTCCCAAATCTCTGTACCTGCCTCTCCTGTGCTTTTGGGTACTCTAGTGCCTGAAGAGCACCAGGGAAAGGAAACTACTGACTGCTCACTCCAGGAAGTATGGAAGCTTATTCTGCTTTCCTTTTGCTTACAGAGCACGTTTAACATCACTACCAAGAACACCTCTCTGGATATATTTCTGCCTGATGGAAAGAGCATTAAAATCAAAATTCTGACATCAGATACTGCTGAAAGAGTCCTGGAGGTAAAATTCAAATGCTAGCTCCAGGACGGAATTTAGGAATAATCTGTTCAAAAGCAGAGGCTCTGGGACATGATTACCTTCCAGATGCTTCCTGCCTATCAGTTAATCTTTGGAGGACTTGCCTAGAGATGCCGGGATTTTCTGGTAGACCAACCAAGGAATCTGGGATAAATTCTGTCTCGGTTATCTAGTACTGCTATAACAGAAATACCACGAGTAGATGACTTTAACAAAGAGAATTTTATTTCCTCACAGTAAAGTAGGCTGAAAGTCCAAATTCAGGGCATCAGCTCCAGGGAAAGGCTTTCTCTCTCCCTCTGCCTTCTCATCAATCTTACCCTAGACTAAGAGCTTCTCTGCATAAGGACCCCGGGTGCAAAGGACACACCCTGCTCCCAGCACTGCTTTCTTGGTGGTATGAAGTCCCCCATCTCTGCTTGCTTCCCTTTCCTTTTTATGTTCTGAGAGATAAAAGGTGGTACAGGACGCACTCCAGAGAAACTCCCTTTACATTGGATCAGGGATGTGACCTAGATAAGGGTGTTAAAATCCCACCCTAATCCTCTTTAACATAAAATTACAATCACAAAATGGAGGACAACCACACCATACTGGGAATCATGGCCTAACCAAGTTGACACATATTTTGGGGGCCACAATTCAATCTATGACACGGTCAATCCTCTAGGACCTCTTCAGTTTTATTTTCCCTACGGGCATCAATTTTTTGGAGGTTTCTTAGGTCTTTCCAAAGGCTATTGTTCTTCCCTGGAACTCAGCCAGGGATGTGCCCTGAAAATATGCAGAATATTTTCTTACGGGATGCGCAGGGTTGGGAGCAGGAAGAAGGGTGGAGCCCAGCTGAGTCTGAAACAGGCCATACTGAGGTGGGCCAGTGACAGGTTCTGGGAGAGGATGACGAGCTTTTCTTGAAAACCTAAAGAGTTGTCCCCCTTCTCCCACGGGAAAAGCCCCGGAAACCAGCATTCCAGTCAGTCTAGTTCTGTCCCCAGGGTCCAGAGGACCAGACCTCAATTTTAGTCAGTTCTCTGAGAACTCCAAGGATGAGACCCTTCTTCACTTTAGGTGGTTACCAGCCTCTCCGGGCTTGCCTCAGGCTGCAGAGAGGACATTGTCTTTTCACACCCACATACCACTCCCAAAGGCCAGCTCCCAGGCGTTTTTCCTTTGGAGGGTTCTAGTTCTAATCCTCTAGAGAAACATACGAGTGGGAATAAAAAGTTATAAACAAGAGGAAGTCGGCAAGTTTCTAGGACCTTGTGCTGGGATCATGATATCTGGCCTTTGCTTCCCCCTCTCTGCCCTACCCCATCCTACATTATACTTCTTAAAACCCCAAAAAACCAAACCCACTGCCACCGAGTCGATTCCAGCTCATAGCAACCCTACAGGATGGAGTAGAACTGCCCCATAGAGTTTCCAAGGAGCACCTGGTGGATTCGAACCGTCAACCTCTTGGTTAGCAGCCATAGTACTTAACCACTACGCCACCAGGGTTTCCAAAAACAAACCCATTGCCATGGAGTCAATTCCAACTTATAGCTATCCTATAGGACAGAATAGAGCTGCCCCTTAGGGTTTCCAAGGAGCAGCTGGTGGATTCGAACTGCCAACTTTTTGTTTAGCAGCTGCGCTCTTAACCACTGCACCACTAGGGCTCCTCCTTAATGGACTCTTTAAGGGCCAGTAACAAGCTAAAATCTCTTCGTTGTTTTTGGTTTTAGGGCTCGCTTAGTTTTATTGGTGGAGTTTGTGTTTTGAAGCATCGTTAACATTTGCTGAGAGAAAATATCTCTGGGTTTCCTTTTGCCAATGCTTACTCCCCTCAAAAGACGGTGTTTGCGTTTAGATCTTTATAAATTATAAAAGGTTTCTCCATTCTCTTTTTTCCCCACTAACCTTCTCTATTGGCCTTGGCATGTAAGCTTGCTGTTCTCACTAAATGAGTCGGAGGAGAGAGAAATTTAATTTGAATGGACATGCATTATATTTACTTTAGGGAAAAGATGTCTTTACTACTCTGTGAAGGAGCCCTGGTGGTACAATGCTGAAGAGCTCAGCTGCTAACTGGAAGGTCTGTAGTTTCAATCCATCAGCTGCTCCACGGGAGAAAAGACCTGGCAATCTACTCCCATAAAGATTACAGTCTAGGAGACCCTATGGAGGCAGTTTCTACTCTGTCATACATGGTTGCTATGAGTTGGAATCGACTCGATGGCACACAATAGCAACAACTATGCTGTAACATACCAGCACACACTCACCGTTGACAGCACCTCCAACCAGCAGAAGAGCCTGCTTTGGATTTTTTGCAAGGGTGTGAGGAGAAGAGTAAGGTAGAAAGAAGGAAGGTGGGAATGAACATTGAGTAAAAGTTGTGAAAATATTTCTAGGCCAGTCTTTATTTTCAAAGCTATACTGAGAACACCCACTCATATCATCCACCTAATAAGACTATCTCACGAGGAAATTTATAGATCCCTGACGAGAAAAGTACCCTTTTTGTACCTAATGTTTGTATAATTGCCACCTGGACAACTTGGATTCATGGTTGAAGCATCAGCTCATGTACAGAGCTGTAAAAGTGAATTCACGCCACTTATATGAAATGTCTGGAATAGGCAAATGCATAGAGACATATGTACCTTAGTGGTTACCAGAGGCTGGGAGGAGAGAGAAGGGTGGGAGATTGTTTCTGAAGGGCTACTGAGTTTCTGTCTGGAGTGAGGAGAAACTTTTGGACATATCTAGTGGTTTGATGGTTGCAGAACATGCTGCATGTAATCAATGCCACTAAATTGTGCACTTAAAAATGGTTAAAATGGCAAATTTTTTGCTGTACGTATTTTACCACAATAAGAAAGAAGCAAATCCTCCCATGTTGCAGAGGTGATTTAGGGAATCAAGACCCAGAGTGCAAAGAAATCGTCTAAGAGCCCTAAAGAGGGGCTGGGGCTGATGGGGGCGGAGATCGTTTGTGGCAACACAGGAAGTTTTTGTTAAAGGAAGGTGTAAACCAGGGGATTACAGCCTGATGGCCTTTTGGTAAAAATGAAGCCATTAGTGTGAAAATGAAGGCTCTTGGATGTAAAGATTAGAGGAAAATGTGAAGTGAGGGCAGCCCATGCCTGGGATTTGAGTTTTTCCCAGGGAAAACGCCATAGTAAATTAGACTTGAGGTGTTTGGTGGTTCAGTGGTAGTACTCTCATCTTCCGTGCCGGATACGCAGGTTCCATTCCTGGCCAGTCCACCTCATGCACAGCCACCACCTGTCTGTCAGTTGCTATGATGCTGGAGAGGTTTCAGTGGAGCTTCCAGACTAAGACCAGGAAGAAAGGCCTGGCAATCAACTTCTGAAAATCAGCTGATGAAAACCCCATGGATCACAGCATTCCGATGTATAACCCATCATGAGAATGGTGCAGGACAGGGCAGCATTTTGTTCCATCGTGCATAGGGTCACCACGAGTCAGGAGCCGACTCCGTGGCAGCTAACAGCGACAATAACAAATTAGATTTGACCATCACAGGAAACATCGAAGTGAGATGAACCTGGGGTGTCAAACCCAAGCAGTAACCTGCACACTTTTATATGCCAGCCAAGTGGAGGGGAAGGAGCACCTGACATTCCTTTCCTGAAATCTGGTAAATTGGTGTGGAGGCCCCACAGTCAGGTATCACAGGACAGATGTTCCTGGAGAATGACTGCTGCCCTCCAGTAGACAATAAAGATCAAAATGACCAGAGGCTTGGGGCCAAGTCCACAACAAGATGGGACAGCTAGCCTCGACCAAGATTGGTTCCTGTCCGTTATGATGGACTGATTCTTATTTTCTTTGCTCTAATTTTTTTGTATTTCTAAATTGTCTAAAATGAGTTGGTATCATTTTCAGATTCAGAAAAGATATCTCTTGCATTTCCATTAGGCCATTAAAATACTGTGTATTGATGTTTAAAGGCAATGTCAAATTTTGTATTTACAATTAGTAAGAATGCACTCCTAACTTTCCTTCACCTTTTTCTTGTCTCTGGTTAAAGGTGGCATCACAAAAAATCGTACTGTGTCAGGAGCTCTTGTGCTACTTCGGCCTCTTTCTCATTCGGTTTCACAAGGAGGGCAAGCTCTCTGGTAAGAAGGAGAGGAGAAAAGCATAGGAGCCAGGAGACAGGCGGGGAGGTGCGAGCAGGGGCTCTGCCCAGGAGATGCGGGAGACAGCTGAGGGGGCTGGTTACCTAGCACCCCCAGAGAGCTCCCCAGTGCGTGGTCCCTACTTCTGTCTCATACCCTGGGTCAAAGGATTGAGGAGAGGTGAGGATGCATCTGTACTGGGCAACCTGGGGGCAAGAATGGGGAGTTGACAACTATGGAGATGTGGCATGGTCGGGAGCAAGATGTCAGGTCTTTGCAGTAACTGCACTTCCTCTCGTGCCTCCCCAAGCCCAATCCTGATTGATGCCTGCCTCACCTTTACCATTCCGTCCTAACCGTTTGTCCACCGCCCACCTCACAACTGCCTTGTGAATGGAGTGCTAGGCACCAGATATCAGGACATCCCATCTGAACATAATTTGTTTTTGTTATAAAAGATGTGGATGATATAAATAAGTTCTTAGATTCTTTTTTTTTTTATAAAGGTATAATGAGATGAAGGAATCTTGGTGGTGCAAGGTTAAGGGCTTGGCCATTTACTGGTGTTGGCTGTTCAAACCCATCCAAGGGCTCCATGGGAGAAAGACCTGGAGATCTACTCCTGTAAAGATTATAGCCTAGAAAACCCTATGAAGCAGTTCTACTATGTCACATGGGGTCGATCCAAAAAAACCAAAACCAAACCCACTGCCGTCGAGTTGACTCCAACTCGTAGTGACCCTATAGCAACCCTACAGGACAGAGTAGAACTGCCCCATAGAGTTTCCAAGGAGCGCCTGGCGGATTTGAACTGCCGACCTCTAGATTAGCAGCTGTAGCACTTAATCACTACACCATCAGGGTTTCCCATGGGGTCACTATGAGTTGAAAATTGACTCAGTGGCACCCAGCAACAAGAACATAATGAGATGGTAAAAGATGACAGTATGATTCAGATTGCTCGTACTTTGCTCCACAGTGCCTTTCTAGATATCCTAAGGTTTTTAGTTGTGAAATGGTATCAGTCATCTTACAGCAGTTTGTGTATGTCCTCCAGAAGTTGTGAGAGGTGGTTTTGAGTCAGAAGTCAAAGGGTTTGGGTCTCAGTTCTATAGCTAGGAGCTGTGGTGTGCCAGCCAAGGTGCTGGGCCTCTTGGATCTCAGTTTCTTCATCTATAAAGCATCCCCTACTCAAACCACAGGCATTTTAAGGGAATCAAATGATGTTTATTTTTTGAATGAACTTCAGAAAGTTAAATTATATACAAATCCAAGAGAATCTTGTTACTATATTTATTCTTTTACAACAGTCATGTTTTATTTTCCTCTTTTCAAGCTTCTGTATTAAACTATTACTGTTTCATACATACACAGTTATATACATACAAATAACTATTCGGTATGTAAACCATTAGTGCTATTTCAATCAGTAAGGGTCCCTTTTCCTCTTTTCTAGTCGTGAAAAAAATGGCGGACTTTGAACTCCCTTACGTTATTCTTCAAAGTTCTCAAGTGGAAAACTGTAAGGTTGGACTCAGAAAGTGGTGAGTAAGCATTTCTTGTGACAGGAAGCATTTGAGTGTTTCTCACAATTGCTGTTTAACTCACTCAGCTGCTCAATCAAAAAGAGTCAGGATCACCTAAATGGCAACTGGTTTACCTTTGCTGATCACTTAAGGAAGTATGTGCTGGGGCTTTTTTCTTCTTCTGTTCCCTCTAGCAAGCCAAAGTATTCAAAGTGCTCTTTCAGGGTCAGTGAGATGAAAGAAAAAAACATGGCTGAACGTAGAGTGTGCAGGAGGGAAGAGGAGGTAAGAGACAGAAATGGAAAGGAAAGCAGGAGTGGGAACAGGCCTCAACTCCTAGGACTATGAGATTCTGAAAGGAAGAGGATCACTCTGACTAGAGGGTGGAAAGTGAGCTTGAGGAAACCCTGACTAAGGCAGAAAGCCTGGTGAGGAGGTTACCGGAGCAGTTCAGGCAAGAGATGGGGGGGTAGCCTGAGTACAGGGCAGATGAATATGCTGGATATTCCTTGGGGTAGAGGAAGAGAATATAGGATGTGGTGACCAAGAATGGGAACTAAGTATGAACAGAGATGCAGATGATTCTTCTAAAGCTTTATTTTATGATTATTACTATTGTTTTGTATCTATTCTCTCAGAGTCCACCAGACTAGGCCTTGTGTTGTTGTTAGGTGCCATTGAATTGGTTCTCACTCAGCAACCCTGCGTACAGCAGAATAAAACACTGTCTGATCCTTTGGCATCCTCATAATCATTGTTACACTTGAGCCCATTGTTGCAGCCACTGTGTCAATCCATCTCTTTGAGGGTCTTCCTCTTTTTCGCTGACCCTCTACTTTACCAAACATAATGTCCTTCTCCAGGGACTGGTCCCTCCTGATACCATGTCCAAAGTATGTGATACGTGTTCTCGCCATCCATGCCTCTAATAAGCATTCTGGCTGTACTTCTTCCAAGACAGATTTATTTGTTCTTCTGGCAATACATGATATGTTCAATATTCTTTGCCAACACCGTGATTCAAAGGCATCAGTTCTTCTTCGGTCTTCCTTATTCATTGTCTAGCTTTCACGTGCGTATGAGGCTATTGAAAACACCATGGCTTGGGTCAGGTGCACCTTAGTCCTTAAAGTGACATCTTTGCTTTTTAATACTTTAGAGAGGTCTTTTGCAGCAAATTTGCCCAATGCAATACTTCATTTGATTTCTTGACTGCAGCTTCCATGGATGTTGATTGTGGATCCAAGTAAAATGAAATCCTTGACAACTTCAATCTTTCCTCCATTTATCATGCTGTTGCTTATTGGTCCAGTTGTGAGGATTTTTGTTTTCTTCATGTTGAGGTGCAATCCATACTGAAGACTGTAGTCTTTGATCTTCATCAGTAAGTGCTTCAGGTCCTCTTCACTTTCAGCAAACAAGGTTGTGTCATTTGCATAATGCAGGTTGTTAATGAGTCTTCCTCCAATCCTGATACCTCCAATCCTTCTCCATATAGTGCAGTTTCTCAGATTATTTGCTCAGCATACAGGTTGATTAAGTATGGTGAAAGGATACAGCCCTAATGCACATCTTTCTTTAAACCACACAGTATCCTCTTGTTCTTTTCAAATGACTGCCTCTTGGTCTAAGTATAGGTTCCTCATGAGCACAATCAAGTGTTCTGGAATTCCCATTCTTTGCAATGTTATGCATAATTTTTTTATGATTCACACAGTCGAATGTCTTTGCATACCCAAATAAAACACAGGTAAACATCAGTCTGATATTCTCTGCTTTCCACCATAATCCATCTGACATCAGCAATGATATCCCTGGTTCCACGTCTTCTTCTGAATTCGGCTTAAATTCCTGGCAGTTTCCTCTCCATGTACTGCAACCCCTTTTGAATGATCTTCAGCAAAATTTTACTTGTGTGTGATATTAGCGATGTTGTTCAATAACTTCTGTATTCGGTTGGATCACCTTTCTTTGAAATGGGTACAAATATGAATCTCTTATATTCCAAATTTTCTGGCATAGACAAGTGAGCACTTCCAGCACTGCATCCATTTGTTGAAACATCTCAATCGGTGTTCCGTCAATTCCTGGAGCCGTGTTTTTCACCAGTGCTTTCAGTGCAGTTTGGACTCTTCCTTCAGTACCGTGGGTTCCTGATCATATGCTACCTCCGGAAATGGTTGAACATCAACCAATTCTTTTTGGTATAGTGACTCTGTGTGTTCCTTCCATCTTCTTTTGATGCTTCCTGCATCTTTTAATATTATCCCTGAAGAGTTTCAATATTGCAACTGAAGTCTTGGTTTTTTTCTTCAGTTTTTTCAGCTTGAAAATGCCAAGCATGTTCTTCCCCTTTGGTTTTCTACCTCCAGGTCTTTGCACATGTCATTATAATACTTAACGTTGCCTTCTTAAGCCACCCTTTGCAATCTTCTGTTTAGCTCTTTTACTTCATCATTTCTTCCATTCACTTTAGCTACTCACATTCAAGAGCAACTTTTAGAGTCTCTTCTGACATCGACTTTGGTCTTTTCTTTCCTGTCTTTTTAACAACCTTTGCTTTCTTCATGCATGATGTCCTTGATATCATTCCACAAGTTGTCTGGTCTTCAGCCATTAGCGTTTAATGTGTCAACTCTATTTTTGAGATGGCCTCTAAATTCAGGTGGAATATAGCCAAGGCCTTATAAAAAAAAAAAATTATAAAGAAAATAGGAAACAAAAGAGGTGGAGGAACAAACTGAAGGCTAGGAAAGTGTAAGAACATGGCTTTGTCAGGACAAGGGGCCTTAGTTCCTAGGGCCGAGAGTTGCCACTTTAGAGAGCAATTACTCCCAGGTGTGCCTGGCTGGAAATGGCGATGCCCATGAGCCATGCCTTATGAATTAATTGAACACTCTTGAATTATGCAGGTATATGGATCCATCCCTTGACTCCATGTTGATGGACTGCAAAGCGGCTGTAGATTTGATCTATTTGCAGGTAAGGGCAATCAAGAACTGTCAGAATGCCATATATTATAGGCCATTATGGCTTGGAGTCATTAAAAAATTTTTTTTTTAGTAGTTGAGAATTCTACCTCCATTTTAACAATCTCTGACTTTGCAGCTGGCACTTGATCATTTAGCCCTGGGAAGGCTATCTTGATAATCTAAAGTCACACCCAAGAAAAACCCATTGCCGTCGAGTTGATTCAACTCATAGTGACCCTATAGGACAGAGTAGAACTGCCCCATAGGGTTTCCAAGGCTGTAATCTTTACAGAAACAGACTGCCACATCTTTCTCCCATGGAGCAGCTGGTGGGTTCGAACTGCCAACCTCTTGGTTAGCAGCTGAATGCTTAACCACTGTACCACCACAGCTCCTTTAAAGTCACACATGGTCCCTAAATCTCATTTTAGCGTAGCATTCTTTTTCTCTGAACCAACAAGTAGCATACCTGCCCCGGACCGGAGCTGGCCTCATGGCTGCACAACATGCAGGCGCACAGGGCCCTGGGCTCAGAAGGACCCTGTACTTGGTTTCACTCTCTAGTGTCCCCTTCTTGAAATTCTTAATGATTTTTGAATAAGGAACCCACATTTTCATTTTGTCCTGGGCCCCATGAATTAAGTAATTGGTTCTGCCTTCTACCCTTACTCCCCAAATCCCCCCAAAATAAATTTTCCTTTTCCTGACCCAGGTGGTGCAGGTCCTGTTAAGCAGTGAAATGGTGCAGATACTGCCTCTGTATTTGCCACCAGGTCATCCCTACCCCAGTCCCCTACTCTCTTCCCAGCTCCCCACCACTGTCCACTCTCACCAAGATAGCATCTTTAGAGACCTGATCCTCCCCAAGGCCTTTCCTGGCAATTCTGGGAGGGAGGTTTGGAAACTTTTTTTTAAGGGTTCCAAAATAACATCCCACAGTCTGTTCTGGAGGAGGGAGGGGCAGATCATATCCTTCCTCCATTTAAACCTTCCCAGGGCTGCTTTCCATCTCACTCAGGTTAAACACAAATCCTGACATGCCTGCTTTATCTTCTTAGCAATTCCATCCCATAAAGGTTAAAATCAAGAAAACCCTGGGGCAGTTCTACTCTGTCACATGGGGTCTCTATGAGTCAAAATTGACTGGATGGCACCCAACAAGAACATATAAACGACAATAGTAAACAAAGAAGAATGCATGTGTGTGTGTATATATATATATACATATGTATATTTATATTCTTATTTATTTGTTTATTGTGTCTCTCCCTACTAGATTGATTTCTCCACTGCTATGTGCCCAGAAACTAGAACTGTTCCTGGCACAGAGTCACTATTAAGCTCCTGTGGAGAGTCAGCATTATACTAATTGTGCCGTCAAGTCAATTCCAACCCATAGCAACCCTATAGGACAGAGTAGAACTGCCCCATAAGGTTTCCAAGGCTGTAATCTTTACAGGAGTGGATGCCCAGGTCTTTTGTCCCAAGGGTCCGCTGGTGGGTTCAAATCCCCAACCTTTAGGCAAGCACCCGAGCGCTTAAACATTGTGCTACCAGGGCTCTTCCTGTATTACTAGAGAGGGTCAAAGAGGGACTTAATGCTTATTTGCTGTAGTTGTTGTTAGGTGCTGCAGAGTCAGCTCCCAACTCATGGCAACTCCATGGTCAATCAAACAAAATATTGCCCGATCTTACGTCGTTCCCATGATTGTTTGCAGATTGGACTGCTGTGATCCATAGGGTTTTCGTTGGCTGATTTTCGGAAGTAGATCACCGAGTCTTTCTTCCTTGTTTGTCTTAGTCTGGAAGCTCCGCTGAAGCCTATCCAGCCTCATTGCAACATACAAGCCTCCACTGACAGATGGGTGGTGGCTGCACATGAGGTACACTGGCTGGGAATCGAACCAGGGTCTCCCGCATGGGAGGCAAGAATTCTACCACTGAACCACCACTTCCACCATAATACTTATTTACAGGTGGCTTTTATTTAAAAAAAAAAAAAAAAAAAATTTTTTATTTAGTGTGATTCTCAGTGGCAACACTCCATAGCTTTTCATAAACTGAAGAAGTAGAATTGAAGATGAGGGGAGAAATGTTGGGCCAGTCATTGCTTACTTTTAATGTGCTTTTCAAGAGGACAAGAAAATATTAATAAAACCTACTGTAGGACTTCGGGTGTAGCAAAAAGGTCAATGGAATGATTTCGAATGCTCCAGCTTGCTGGAGGGCGTGGAAGAAGAAGAACCGTCTCAGCATATACTTCCTTGGGTGACCAGACCAAGACTAGCTAGTAAATCATCTCCATAAGGCTCTTCCAAATTCCAAGAAGACAAATCAAAATATCACCTATGAAACGTTTAATGTTCACTACGATATTTTTATAACTAGTGTGTAGTATATTGTACACTTACATAGAGTCCGTTTCATGTTATATACTTTGATCCATGTGTTAATCATGTTTACTGTACTTACACACCTGTATTCTATGAGTTAGAGCATAACTTACCATTTTAAGTGTTTGCTGAGGCTCAGCGTCATTGTCTCCTTGCTATTATGATATATCATTGGTTGTGTCTGCTTTATTTGATGTCACATCTTTGGTTGAGAGTGTGCTACCTAATTATGATATGGTTCCTGTGGGAAATAGTTTTCTTTACAGCATAGTTTCTAAGAACATATTGTGGTGAAAGGTCAGAACTGGCAGGATCATAATGTGAGTTATGTGTCTTCATTAAGAAGTTGTAAACCAGAGAGAAATGGAAGGTATTGTCTCTGCTTACAGCTGGGGAAAAAAAGTGGCTTTGTGGAAAGCACACTGAACTGCAGTTTCAAAAATGAATCTTGTCCTTGCTTTGCTTTTGATATTGTCTCCATGTGCTCTTGGGCCAGCCCCATCGTCCTTCTGAACTACAGCACCTCGCTGTTAAACCATGAGGTCGAACTAATAGTTTCCAAGTTTCTTTCTGCTTTTAATACCAGTAACAAAAAAACCAGTTGCCATTGAGTCAATTCCAACACATGGCAGCCACATGTATGTGAGAGTAGAACTGTGCTCTGTAGGGTTTTCAATGGCTGATTTTTCAGAAGTAGATTGCCAGGCCTTTCTTCTGAGGCACCTCTGGGTAGACTTGAACCTCCAACCCTCAGGGACTCCCTCTGCTCCAATAGACTGTTATTAGCCATTAGTTCTTTGCTTGGCTTATAGTAAGCTTTCAAAAAATTGTAGTTGATGTCATAATAACCTTTATCATTATCATCATCATCATTATAATTCCTTGAACCTGAGTGAAGTCTGAGAAGTTGAAAGGTGTGCTCAAGGTCAGTGGGAGAGTCAGGACCATATGCATACCCAAAGCCCTGAGGATGGCAGTGTGCTGCCTCCTCCATGAAGCCTTCCTAGGCTAACCTTCACAAAGAAAGTTCCCCCCTCCCTCTCTGCTCCCATGGTATTTTGCTCAAAGTTGTAAATACTGTTTACATATGTGTCTCCCTAACCAGGCTCTGAATGGCCAAGGATAAACTGTGTCTCATTCTCCTTGTGTCGGCCGGTGTGCCTAGGATAGGTGCATGAATGAGAAACAATCATCCTTTCTGAGAGTTAATGAGAAAAGCTTTTATGAGTTTTGTTCTGATGAATAATGGTGCCACCTTAGTTATATTAAAGAGTCCCTTTTGATTTTTTTTTAAAGCAGAAGTGTCTGCTGAGGCCCAAGTTGCCATTTGAACCAGTAGACTTGCTTTGTTTATTCCCACACCATGTTTCCTTTCTGTTTTAGTCTGAGGAGCAAAACCAGTGAGAATTATATATAAATATATAGAGATATTTACTTCAAGAAAATGACTCACACAATTGTAGGAGCTGGCAAGTCCCAAATCCTTAGGTCAGGCGGTAGGCTGGAGACCTCTGCTGGCTTACGGGGTTGCAGGGGCTGGTGGATCCAAAATCTGTAGGTCAGGTGACAGGCTGGAAACGTCTGCAGGCTTACGTCCCAGGAACTAGATGTCAGGTGATGAGAAGAGTGCAGGATCAAGAGAGGGCAAGCTTTGCCAGAACATCCATTTATTCCTGGAGGCAGGCCACACCCCCAAAGAAACTCTCCTTTCCACTGATTGATTGACTGATCACATCAGATCACATCTTGGAAGGTGATAATTACATGTCTGCTGAATCACTGAGAATCTGCCTAGCAAAGATGACGCATATTATTAACCATCATACTTTGCTTTAAAAACAAAACAAATTTGAGTGACATTAATAGAATGGGAGATTGTATGAACAAGTATAAATTTCTGGGTTTTCTCAAGAATATCAAAAGCTCGGTCACTTCTGGGCCTGCATATCAGGAGGCCCACCACTGGCACATACAGTAACTTTATGCAGATTAGAAAAAGGGGCCCCATTCTCCAAGCAGGCCTAGCCCTAAGTCAAGGCTCCTGGTTGGGTGAGGGGAGCACAGGCTTGCCTTTAGCCTCCTAACACACCCCTGGCCCAGACCCTTGTGCAGGGCACAGCCTCCACATCCGTCCCCTATGATCCTGTCTGTTGTGCCTCAATCAGCTGGAGCCAAGGGGCCGATGTCTTATTTAGAGAGGTACGTGCTCTCCATTTATCATGGCTATGCCATCAACAGAAGGCACTACAACGTGCGTGATTGAAGCACATGAAAACCATGGCTCATGGGATTCCACCTAATTTTTAAAATTAGGCTTTGCATAAGTCCCCATCAGCCAGTATTCAGGGAACCGTATAATTGAGTAGAGACATTTGTCTAAACTTGACTCTCTCATTTTATGGGCCAGCTCTGAAGGAGGTACTGTAGATAATGTAAGGTATTTGAGTGATGAATTGTGAACCTATAATCAGGGTCAAATTTCTTCAAAGGTAGTGAAACATGAACAGTTGTGTTACCTCTGCTTCAGGACATTTCAACTCTGGATTTGAGAGCCCCGGGTCCCCTAATGATGAGTAATGTGTCTTGGGTTGGTACCTCCTGCCCTCATTCCTGTCTACGCTCTTTATTTAGCCATACTTTCTCTTTGACATGGTTGCCCTGCGTTAACAGTCCTTACAGGGCTCTAGCATTAAGTAGAATTCAGGAAAGAAAAAGGTTATTTAGTTTTTCATGCCCAAGCTGACTCCATACTGGTATGGTGTCTAGGTTCAGTTTTGAGAACAGTTAGAAACAAGGAGAAAGATTTGGGGCTGCGTAGCTGCCCTGGTGGTGCAGGGGTTAAGCACTCAGCTGCTATATGAAAGGTCGGCGGTTCAAACCCACCAGCAGCTCCACAGGAGAAAGATGTGGCCGTCTGCTTCACTAAAGATTTACAGCCTTGGAAACCCTATGGGGCAGTTCTACTTTGTCCTGCAGAGTCGCTGTGAGTTGGAATCAACTCGATGGCAGTGCATTTGGTTTTCTTTGGCCTTAGCTGCCTATACAAGGTCCCTGGGTGGTGCACTGGTTAAGTGCTTGACTACTAGCCAAAAGTTTGACTGTTCAAACCCACCCAGAGGTGCCTCACAAGACAGGCCTGGAGATCTGCTTGGGAAAGGTCACAGCCTTGAAAGCCCTACGGAGCAGTTCTACTCCGCACACATGCTGCCGCCATGAGTCAGAATCAACTCCACAGCGACCAGCAACAATAGCGCTTATATGGTAAGAGTTCAGAGGCTCGGGCAAGGGTAAGAGGATATGGCGTGGTGGTCACACCTGGGTTTTAATCCAATCCTACTGCTTACGTACTGGGTGACCTTGAGAGTCGTAACCTCTCTGAACCTCAGTTTACCCAGCTATAAAATGGAAATAACTATTCCTACCATACCAGATATTTGGAAAAAAATCAACGAGAAAACCCATCTAAAACAGGTCTTCAGGAAGTACTAGTTATTTTTCTTCTCCTCGCTAACCTTCCTGCCTCTTGCCCTCCAACCTAAACAGCATGTCAAAAATTTATTCAGCTTTTCATTCTCCTCTTGGTGATAAGGCATAACCTGCCCATATCATCGAGGGAGGTAACACAGACTTACGTTCAGAGTCAGATATAAATAAGTGCCTGATAATTGGCAGAGATATATTGAGTGTTTACAGTATGTAAGGCATTAGACAAGATACACTGAGATGAGGAACACGGGGTCTTCCCTCGAGGGGCCGAGAGCCTCAGTGAGGAACAATGGAAAATTCCTTCAAAGCATGATAAATCAATGTAGCCTAGGCTAAGCGTATACCTAATGAGTTGTGCAACCGATAGCAGAACCTCCCCTGGGGCCAAGCTGGATGGAATGGCAGGGAAGAAAGTGCAGAGCACCAGGAGGGAAGGGAAAGAGCACGGAAAAGGGAGCCTGGAGCAGAGAAGGCAGGCTGCAGACAGCAGGCTTTATTACTTCCATTTTTCATTTCAATCCTGAAGACTTCCACAGGGAGCAGTTAGCTGTCTTCCAAGTGATTCCCGCTGTGGAGCCCAGCATTGTCCTACTTAAACCTGCAGTGAATTAAGAAACAGAACTGAGAAACCCATTACGGACCTGGAGTCTGGGGACTCTTGTGGATGAGCAGACAGGGCCCAAGAATATATTAATTTTTTTAATCATAAAATTTCTTTTCATTTTATAAAAGATTTACAAATATGAAAGAATTCAAGAAAGAAAGTAAATGTCACCCAACATCTTAACTCAATTATCATTATAATCTATTAACTTTTTTGGTGTGTTTATTTCATGATATATATTTCCTTGATACACACTTTGTATGCATACAAAGCTTTCATTATTTTTTATTTTTTTGTCTTATACATACTTATTTTGTAAAAATTATAAAAAATTGGCATCTACCATTAGACCCTTTTTTTGTAACTTGAGAATTTTTTCATTTATCAGTACATAACAGACTTTTCCCACGTTGTTAAATAGTCTATTTAATTTTTAACGGTATCATAACCTATTATTTGATTGTTGTTATTGTCATTAGTTGCTGTCATCTTGATTCCAGTGTATGGCAACCCCATGTGCGCAGAGTAGAACTACTCCAAAGGGTTTTCAAGGCTATGACCTTTCAGAAGCAGATTGCTAGGCTTGTCTTCCAAGGCACTTCTGGGTGGGTTTGAGCCACCAGTCTTTCAGCTAACAGTTGAATGCTTAAAGTCTGTGCCACCCAGGAACTCCTTTATTTGGTTGTATCCAAACTTAAACAATTACCTGTTGCTGGGCATTTCATGATAGCACCTACCTCATAGGTGGCTGTGAGGACTGATTTTTGTTTTATAGCAGTTAGAACGTGTCTGCCACACAGTAAGCACTGTACCTGTGTTTGCCACTATTAGTAAGTGGCAACATTTTCAATGTTAGGAACAATTGTAGTGATAGCCCTATCAATACATTTTCCCCACATCTGTGTTTATCATTCCTGTAGGTATCTTTAGATTTGTATTGCCCAATTATTTCAGGAAGTTGTACCAATTAAATCTCATCAGTCCTATACAGAACTTCCTGTTTCCCCAAACCCTTGCTAAGTCTGAGTATCATATATTTTTTTAATCTTTGACAAGTTTAAAGGTAAAAAAATTCTTTGTTCACTAGTGAGGCTGAATATATATTTACCACTTGGAATTCCTTTTTGTGAATTGCCTGTTATCCTTTGTCCATTTTTCTACGGGGATGTTCATAGATTTTGTATTGCTTTGTATAAATATTACTAATTCTTTGACACGTATCCTACAATCATTTCCCTGGTTTACTATTTGCCTCTTAGTTTTGTTCTTGGTAGCTTTTATGTGTTATATGTGTTATGGATTATATTTTTATGCAATTATGTAGGGTTATTCCTTTTATGACATTTTGTCTGTTTCTTAAAAAGTCCCTGGGTGGTAGCCCAAACAGTTGAGTGCTCTACTACTAACTAAAAGGTTATTGGTTGAAACCCACACAGAGGCACCTCGGAAAACAAGCCTGGCCATCTGCTTCCAATGGTCACAGCCTTGAAAACCCTGTGGAGTAGTCCTACTCTGACACACGGGGTTGCCATGAGTCAGAACTGACTCAACGGCAACCAGCAGCAATAGCAACGATCTTAAAAAGACATCCCCTACCTCAAGAGAGGGGTATTTGCCTTTATTTTTCTTCTAGTTTTTTTTATTTTAATGAATTTTACATTTAAATCTTTAATCTGTCTGGAATTTATTTGGTTGAGTAGTGGAGGAAAGAGTTACAGTAACTTTATTTTCTTTACCCAGTATTGCCAGTTGTCCCAAAACTGCTGAAAAATCTCTTCCTGTCCCCACTAATTTAAAAAGTAACTTTTATAACATGCTAAATCTTTGTATATATCCACCTGAATCTGTTCTTGTAGCCCTTCGTACACAAGTATGTTTTTGTCAGGTTCATTCTTTTCTGCTGAGATTGCAAATTTTACACTTTTTTTTTGTTGTTTTCAGGCAATACAGGACATTGAAAAAGAATGGGCCAAACCCACACAGGCGCAGAGGGAGAAATTAACAGCTCTTCAGAAGGAAGACAATCAGACAAAGGTGAATCAAATACTGTACCAAGAGAAATCCCTTGGAAGGGAGTTAAAGAAATATATTGGAATGGAGATGTTTCTGTTGTTTTAATTTCTAAGCCCGTCAAGTACTAAAAGCGGGGCTCTTTTTAAAAATGAGAATATCATTATTGACTTTTCTGATTATAAAATTAATAAATGCTCAATGCTTTAAAAGATTCTAAAAATACAGTCAGTATAAGTTTTTTGCCAAGCTAATCAATATAGATCCTTAACATTATTTTTAATGACTACTGAGTATTTCAATTTACAGCTATGTTATTGTTTAGTTCACAATTTTCCTATTACTGGACTTTCAGAGTGTTGCCATTTTTGCCACTATAAATCACTTAGACAGTGAGCGCCATGAGACCCAGGACTATGTCTGATCTGTACATGCTCTGGGTATTCCCGGCACCTGGTACAATTTCTGGCTGATTGTTCCTGAATACTGCAGGCAACATCCTCGGTCGTTGACTACTTGTTCTATTATTCCTTAGCATACATTTCTAAATGTCCATTTTTAAAGCTTCCATTAAGGTTGCACCAACTCACGCACCTCCTTCACCCTCCCCACCAGCACTGTATATGAGTGTCTGACAAACAAGACATATTTTAACAGGAGAAATGGCGTCTGCTTCATTGTGTTCTCTTTTTTTATTCTTTCGACTTTGCAGTGTTCACAACCAAAGAGTTGATTTTGGATAAAATGCATTCAAAACTTATAGCTAGGTGCAGGGGAGGATTATCCAACAGGCAAGGTAAGCACAGTGCTTACCTTGGTTACCAGATCATCTGCAGTAAAGAAGTTCACATTTCTTCACCCCATCAAAGACTCTGCTTCTAGGTATGGCTGGCATCTGTCTCTCTCCCTACCCCACAGCGCCTTCCTATAGAATCAAAGCCTCTTTTCAAATTTACAGTCCCTGACAGGGGTGAACGACCCTGTAAGCAAGTTAAGCACGTGCTTACTTGTGCTTATTTACTAATTTGTAGTGAAATTGTTCACTCTAGATGATCTGGTAAGCAGGGTATGCACCGTGCTTACCTTGTGTCTTGGTTATCTAGTGCTGCTACAACAGAAATTCCAAAAGCGGATGGCTTTAACAAAGAGCAATTTATTCTCTCACAGTCTAGCAGGCTAGAAGTCCAGATTCATTGCATCAACTCCAGGGGAAGCCTTTCTCTCTCTGTCAGCTCTGGAGGAAGGTCCTTGTCATCAGTGTTCCCTGGTCAAGGAGCTCCTCCATGCAGGAAACCCCAGGTCCAAAGGACTTGCTCTGCTCTGTGCACTGCTTTCTTGGTGGTATGAGGTCCCCCTGTCTCTCTGCTCACTTCTCCCTTTTATATCTCAAAAAGAGATTGGCTTACGACACTATCTAATCTTGTAGATTTCATCAATATAACTGCCGCTAATCCGTCTCATCAACATCATAGTGATAGGATTTACAACACTTAGGGAAATCATATCAGATGACAAAATACAATACTGGGAATCATGACCTAGCCAAGTTAACAGATATTTTTGGGTGACATAATTCAATCCATGACTCCTTGCTAATTGGGTATTCTGCCCCTGCTTAGGTGGATATACAAAGTAATTATTCTAAGGTTCAGACATTTTGAAAATTTGGTTGATGGGCTGTAATAAATAAATAAATAAATAAAAAGAAAGAAAGAAAAGAATAAGCATCTACTGTTACATTGCAGTATTTTTTTTAAAAGTATTCCACCTTAGCTTTGTCCCAAAATATACATATCTACTCTGTGTATATATAAAAAAAGTTGTACGTTTTGACAACTACAGATTGTATTTTGATGGGTAGAATATTGTGCTACTTTGTACACAATTACAAATTGTATACAGCAACCAATTCTAAGTACATTTCTGCCCCATAAACTTCTTAATTTAATAAGAATGTTGTTTTTACCATGTCACTGTAACTTACCAAAATTTATATTATTGCCACAAAAGCAAGCTTTATTTTCTGTGATGAATTTTTTACCTGTATTTACCATAGTATTCATAATAGTCTTTTAAAAACTTTTACTTTGAGCACATGAATTAGATGAAAAAAATTGAACTGTTATTGAAATTGACTGATTTTCTCTTGAAACATTTAACTGCTATAAAACCAACAGTGTTTGTTTGGGAAGTTCTTCTTCTGCAAATGGAGATAACACATTAACAACTATTGCTTTACTTTTCGTACATGTACAAGAAAACTTGGAATTAAAAATGAGTGAAATTAAAGAAACAGTCCGCTATCAGTGGCTTACAGGCCAAATCTCGCCTGTTGCCTGTTTTTGTAAAGTTTTATTGGCACACAGCCACACTTGTTTGTTTATATATTATCTAAAGCTGCTTTAGTGGTATAGCGGCAAATTTGAGCCATTGCAATAGAGACCTTACGGCCTGCAAAGCCAAAAATATGTACTATCTGGCTCTTAACAGACAAGTCTGCCAATCCCTGATCTAAATGCAAATATATAAACATACCTTCAGCAGTTATCCGTGTTAAATTGTCTTTTTCAGGTACAGTCTTCTTAAAAGAACTAATTTTTCAAGTAGATGATTCTTCCAGATTTGTGTCTTCTGGTGTGCATGTACACCCATTCTTCACTTATGGACATGGTTAGGTCCCAAAGACCAGGTCATTATATGAAAATTGGCATTATGCAAAAATGGAAGATGGCCACATCAGATCACAAAATGGAGGATGACTACATTATTACATAACTGCCAAATTATATCATTACATAATTGCCATACCACTGAGAATAATGGCCCAGCCAAGTTGACACATAACCTTAACCATCACAGCCAGTGTTACTCTTGCCTCACACCTCAGTGTTTGTTACTGCCAGATGTACATTGTTAATGAGCATAATAGTTGGATAGTAGAGTTTTTACTATTGTCGAAAACTCAATATGTTGGATAACGAGATAGTTGATAAGTGAGGGGTAGGTATAGTCAGTAATGTCACAACACCCTCTTGTCAAATGGCAAATGCCAACAAACATTTTGAGCAAGTTCATCATCAATTTTCTTGAGAAATGGAATTTAATTTTTCATTAAACACTTTCATTTCCTTTAGCTCATTGTAGCCAAAAGAGCGTATCACAAAATTTTTTAGTGTTGCAAAGCAATAAAATATTTTTTATAGATGTACATCATGTAATAAATATGAAACTATTGTAGCAAGAGCATTAGACTACTCTCTATATGCTCTATAGCAAGATTACTCAGCCATCTGCCCCACCCCCATACATATATCAGGTTGTTGCTGGGTGCCGTTGAGTTGATTTTGACTCATAGTGACCCCGTATGACAAAGTAGAACTGCCCCATAGGATTTTCTAGGCTGTAACCTTTTTTTTTTAATTTTTATTGTGCTGTAAGCGTAAGTTTACAAATCAAGTCGGACTCTCATACAAAAATTCATAAACACCTTGCTGTATACTCCTAACTGCTCTCCTCCTAATGAGACAGCACACTCCTTCCCTCCACTCTCTCTATTCATGTCTATTCGGCCAGTTCTGACCCCCCTCTATCCGATCATCTCCCCTTCAGACAGGAGATGCCAGAATAGTCCGATGTGTCTACTTGATCCAAGAAGCTCATTCTTCACCAGTATCATTGTCTATCCCATAGTCCAGTCCAATTCCTGTCTGAAGAGTTTGCTTTGGGTATGGTTCCTGTCTTGGGCCAACAGAAGGTCTGGGGACCATGACCTTCAGGGTCATTCTAGTCTCAGTCAGACCATTAAGTCTGGTCTTTTTACAAGAATTTGGAGTCTGCATCCCACTGCTCCCCTGCTCCCTCAGGGGTTCTCTGTTGTGTTCCCTGTGAGGACAGTCATTGGTTGTAGCCGAGCACCATCTAGTTCTGGTCTCGGGCTAATGTAGTCTCTGCTTTACAGGCTGTAATCTTTATGGGAGCAGATGGCCAGGTCTTTCTCCCATGGAGCTGTTGGGTGGGTTCGAAACCACCAACCTCCTTTCAAATAATAGACCACTTTACAAACAATGTGATAACCACCAACCTTCCGGTTAGCAGCCAAGCATTTAACCCTTGCGCCACCAGGGCTCCTTTTATCAGGTACTCATGACCTATAATTTCTGATGTTTCCCAATGACCCAGCTGGAGGTTTGGCAGCTTGATGTGTTCCCCAAACTGAAGCACAGGCCCCCAGCACAAGGAGCTGGTACAAAATGTGCCAGGTAGGGACAAGAGCCTCAAATATTTCCCCCAGCATGAGACCTTTGCTGTGTATTCTCAATGCATTTTGTTTTATCAGTGAATACTTACTTCATGTAGCCCTTGAAAGGGAGATGTAAGGATTGGAAAGGATAGGAAAAGAGCCAGCTTGTCACTTAGTAGGCTTTTAGATTTAACCATGCTTGACATGAATCAGAACCACCTCTATGGTACCCAACAACAATAACAACCAAGTGAGAAATCTGGGGAAAGAAAAAATGAGATCTCTGTCTCTGCGCATGCATCTCACACCCACTAGGCAGGACCATCGTGGAAGCTGGAGGAATGAAGTGGAGGTCGCCAAACCAATGTCAGCTCATTTAAATGTAATAGTTAATAATAAATACTTTGTTAAAACACAGAAAATTCCTGGATGGGATACTGGGACAACAGGTGCAAACTACAACTGTTGTCTGTTCTTAGGTCACTTCAAAAGCAGAGGGAAGAAGCTAATCTTTAGCAATAGCATGAAAAGTGTCCCCTTGGCACTCTTGAGCTGCCTGGAACTCTCCTTAGAAAGCAGACCTGCTCATACCCTCATTTCGTTGCTATTTCCGAAGTCTTTTTCTCTGGCAGTACCACCATCTAAAGCAGCCTGTATAAATTAGCTGCTTTCCTCCTACATACTTTCCTCAGCTTAGTTTTTTTTTAAGGCAGCATTTTATTTAAAAAAAAATTTTTTTGGACATTTTATTGTGGTTTAGGTAAAAGTTTACAGAGCAAATTAGTTTAACAATTTATACACACAGCTTGTTTTGTGACATTGGTTGCAATTCCCTCAATCTGTCAGCACTCTCCTCCCTTCCTCCCTGGGTTTCCTGTTTCCGTTTGCCCAGTTTTCCTGCCCCTTCCTGCCTTCTGAACTTTGGGCAAATGCTGCCATTTTAGTCTCCTATGGTTGATCGTTCTGAGGTGCACATTCCTCATGGGTGCTATTGTTCCCTTTATAGGCCTGTCTATTGTGTGGCTGAAAGGTGATCTCTGGGAGTGGGTTCAGTTCCAGGTTTGAAGGGTGTCTAAGGGCCATAGTCTCGGAGGTTCCACCCAGTCTCTAGCAGACCAGTAAGTCTGGTCTTTTTTATGAATTTGAATTTTGTTCTACATTTTTCTCCCACTCTGTCCAGGAACTTCTACTGTGCTCCTGGTCAGAGCAGTCAGTAGTGGTAGCTGGGCACCATCTAGTTCATCTGGTCTCAGGCTAGTGGAGCCTGTGGCTCATGTGGTCCAAATGGTAGCACCTCTTGTTTACTTTGCTGTGTTATAATCTGCTGAGATAGAACCACGTCTATTCATTCACTTTATTCACTCCACTCTTTTCTTCATTCTTCATTCACTCATCAAATATTTTTATTCCCACTCTCTACCAAAGCAGTGTCACAAGTGCAGAGACACAGTGGTGAATGAGAGAGAAATGTCCCTGCCCTGGCCATGAACTTTCTCAGGATTATTGTCAGAGAGCACAGAGGCATTGTCTTCATTCAGATCCTCAGGTGCTTTCACTAAGCCTGAATTCCATGTGTTCTTGTAGAATGGTAGTAGTTTCTGACATACGCTTCTCGTCTGATGCAAGCGCTCTTTTGTTCCCCTCCCATTTTCGGGTGCAGTTTTTGGAGCTGTCTCGAGAGGTACAGCACTATGGATGCTTGCAGCTGGATCCCTGTACCTGTGACTACCCAGAACCAGGCTGTCTGGCTGTTGTTTCTGTCGGCAATAATGAGATCAGCTGCCGCATAACCCTACCTGATGATCAGACCCAGGACGTCATTTTCCAGATGAATAGGGTTAAGTGCTGGCAGGTCACTTTCCTTGTGAGTATCTTGGCACCTTGCCTTACTGAGGAAGCCTCCACCCATGATTTAAAAATTCTCGCCTTAGATGAGGTACCTAGGATAAACATATGCATAGGGACAAAGGTTCATTAGTGGTTACAAAGGGCTGGGGGTGGGGAGGGGATGGGAGTTCTCGTTTAATGGGTGCTGAGTTTCTGTTTGGGGTGATGTAAAACTTTTAGAAATGGATAGTGGTGTTGGTAGCACAACATGGTAATTAATATTACTGAATTTTTTTTTTTTAATTCTATACTTACTGGTTTAAATGACCAAAAAAAAAAAAAGTGCTTACCTTCTAATCTAACAAGTCTACCTCTGAAAGTTTATGCTAAGGAAATCATTAGGGGTATTTATAAAGATTTATGAACATGAATGTTTATCTTAGCATGGTCTGCAATACAAAAAAATTAAAAATCTAAATATCTTTTTTTAAAAAATTCCTTCCTTCTCAAAACTTCCTCTCCTTCCTTCCCTATTTTTATGGGTTGCTTCTCTTTCTGACCATTCCTGAAATGTTGCTATTTCCTGGATTTCCATATCTACCATCTTTCCTCTGCATATTCGCTGAAATCAATCACCCAGATCTCTTTCAAAGGTCCAGTATTTCCTATTGCCTTCTGGACATCTTCACCAGGTCTCTCAGAGGTATCTCAAACTCAACCTTTCCCCAGACCAGACACCATTTTCCTCTCATCTCCACACTAGAGTTCTTCCTCCTGCATTCCTTATCTTAGTCAACGATAGTCTCCATCACCACCCCCAGCTGACTGAACCAGAAACCTTGAAATTACCTCTAACTTTTCTCTTTCGGGTCTTATACTTTTAATTGCTAATAGAGACCTAAACCCATCGATGTCCAGTAGATTCCAACTCATAGCAACTTTAGGACAAAATAGAATAGGGTTTCCAAGACTGTAAATCCTTACAGAAGCAGACTGCCACATCTTTCGCCTGTGGAGTGGCTGGTGGGTTCAAACCACTGATCTGTAGGTTAGCAGCTGAGCGCTTAACCACTGTATCACCAGGGCCTTCTTCTATTTGTTCTACTACTTTGCTATTCCTTAAAGATGTCCTTTCTCTCCATCTTCACAGTTTGGTGGTCTCAAAATTCTCTGCCTGGGTGAATCTAACAGCCTTCTCCCTGCCTCTTTCCTCCTTGGGGGTCAGAGGACATACTTTGTATAATTTCAGTTCTTTTAAATATACAGAATATGGCCAGGAATACGGTCAGTCTTGATCAGTTATCCATGTGCACTTAAATGTGTATTCTTCTGCTATTGGGTGGAATATTCTATAAATGTCAATTAGGTCAAGTGGCTGATGGTATTGTTCAAGTCTTCTCTGTCTTTATATTTTTTCTATTTGTTCTGTCAGTTACTGAGAGAAATATGAAAACCCCCAAATATAATTGTGGATCTGCCTATTTCTTCTTCCAATTTTTTTTCAATTTTTGCTTCATATATTTTGAAATGCTGTTATTAGGAGCATACACAGTTCAGATTGTTGTATCTTCTTGGTGAATTGACTCCGTTATTACATAATGTTTCTGTTTATTCCTAGTTAATATTTATTGTCCTGAAATCTACATTTCCTAAAATTAACATAGCCACTCAAGCTTTGTTTTGATTAGTATTTGTATGTTGTATCTTTTTCTTTCATTTTAGCTTTAACCTGTCCGTATTTTTATATTTTTAATGAGGACCTTGAGAACGACATATAGGTGGGTCCTTTTTTTTTTTTTAAATAAAATTTGACATTTTTACTTCTTAGTTGGAGTATTTAATATTTATATTTAATTAAATATATGTATGGTGGAGTTTCAATCTACCATCTTGCTATTTGTTTTTAATTTGTCCCATCTGTTCTTTGTTCCTTTCTTTCCCCTTTTCCTGCCTTCTGTTGATTAACTGGAAACCCTGGTGGTGTAGTGGCAGCTACGGCTGCTAACCAAAAGGTTGGCAGTTTGAATATACCAGGTGCTCCTTGGAAACTCTGTGAGGCAGTTCTATCCTGTCCTATAGGATCACTATGAGTCGGCAATGGGTTTGGTTTTTATTGACTAACTGGATATTTTTTATGATTCCGTTCATTTGCACTATTGGTTTGTTAGCTATACCTCTTTTATTTATTTTTTAATGGTTACGTTAGAGTTTTCAATATACCTCTTTAGTTTACTATAGTCTTTCAAATATTAGACCACAAACAGTATAAGAACTTTTCAACCATATACTTCCATTTCCCCTTCTGTCCTTTATGATATTTTGCCATACTTTATACATATTGTAAATCTCATATTATGTTACAATTATTTTTATTTAAATAGTTAATTATTTTTAATTAACTGTTTTATTTTGAGATAATTATAGATCCAGAGTCTTATATTTGTTTTATATGTAATGTCCAGGGTTTTTAGTTGTACTTAGTGGGAGGAATAGGGAAACATCTGCTCCATCTTCTTAGACGAAGAATTGTGTTTTAATACTCTTATCTCTTTAGGCCCCTTCTCCTACCACATCCCGTGCCTTGGAGCCTGTGCAGTAGTCACACTCGATCCCCTGTAGTGTTTCCAATAGGCCAGGCTCCTTCATGCCTCAGTGCATTTGCGTTTGCATTCTCTTCTGTCAGGAATCATCTGTCACTCTCCACCTCCCACCCTACCAAAAAAAGCCAAAGCCATCAGAACAAACTTAGAGAGCCATGCTTTACCCTCCCAGTCTAGGTGCCCATTCTGTTTGCTTCCATAGACCTGTGTTTGCTTTCCTTATAAGATTTATCATATCAAATTGTGGTGATTTATTTCATGGCTCCTCAATATTCTGTTAGCTCCTTGGGAACCAGGACAGTGTCATTTGTTATGCTGTTTTGCCCAGGGTATAACATTGTTGTATACTGTTGGGTCAACTTCAACTCATAGTGACCCTATGTGACAGAGTAGAACTGCACCGATAGGGTTTCCTAGGCTGTAATCGTTATGGGAGCAGATTGCCAGGTCTTTTCTCCTGTGGAAAAGCTGGTGGGTCCAAACTGCCAACCTTAGGTTAGCAGCTGAGTGGTTAACCATTGCTTCACCAGGGCCCCATCAGGACATAATAGGCACTGAAATTTCTATTGAATGTCTAATAGAATCTTTTCCTCTGTAGGGGACTCTGCTGGATATGGATGGGCCCCAGCGAACTCTCAACCAGAACTTAGAACTCAGATTTCAGTACAGTGAGGACAGTCACTGGCAGTGGTTTGTTATTTACACCAAGCAGGTGAGTTCTCAGGGCAAAGAATGTAAAACTTCTGTGCTGAAATGCTCTCTTTCTTGCTGGAGTGGACAAAGCACATTGCCTCCACCCAACCAGAACAGAACACTAAAGTATGCTATACACAATCTTTTTGGCCTATAACCCATTGCCATTAAGTTGGTTCTGACTCATAGCGACCCTATAGGACAGAGTAGAACTGCCCCACAGAGTTTCCAATGAGCACCTGGTGGATTCAAACTGCCGACTTTTTGGTTAGTAGCCATAGCTCTTAACCACTATGCCACCAGGGTTTCCTTTTTGCCTATAACACCCTTTATTTTGTTTGTTTTTTATTTTACTAGTCACCATGACCTTCATATCAGTTAGAAGCAAATTTATGTAGTTACCAATAAGAGATGACCCAACTAAATATGATTTAGACCAGGCGTTGGCAAACTTTTTCTTAAAGGGCCAAATGGTAAATATTTTAGGTTTCGCAGGCCACGTTGTCTCTGTGGCAACTACTCAACTCTGATTGTAGCACAGAAGCAGCTACGGACAGTACGTAAACAAATGGATATGACTGTGTTCCAAAAAAACTTTAGTTACAAAAACAGGTGGTGGGCTGGATTTGGTTCACAGGTTGTATTTTGCTGGCCTCTGGTTTAGGCTTAAAGATTTCTATTATCTCACTTAATAAGAACACTGGAGGTAGATGATTGGCATCTCTGTCATTGTCTTGAACTTTCCAAGCAAATGAAAGCTATCCCTTTTGTCTGGAAAACAAAAGCTTTCTCCCAGAAGCCTCTTAGAAGACTTTTCATTATGTCTCATTGGCCAAAACTGGGTCACATGACCACTCTCAGTTGTAAGGGAGTCTGGGAATCAAGGATCTAGCAGAAAGGAACAGGGCTCATGATCAGCACAATCCTCTGACTGGGGCTTGGCACTTTGTCATCTCAAATAAAATCAGGGTTCTGTTAGCAAGAAGGAGCCCTGGTGGCTCAGTGGTTAAGAGCTATGGTGAGCTACAGCTGCTAACCAAGGAGGTTGGCAGTTCGAACCCACCAGCCACTCCTCAGGAACCCTATGGGGCAGTTCTACTCTGTCCCATTGGGTTGCTATGAGTCAGAATTGACTCGACAGCAAGGCTATTGGGTAGCTGTCAGTGTCTGCCACAGACTTGTAATTAAAGTTGGAATAAGAATCCTTTTTTTAAAAAAAAGCTAGTTTGCTAAATATCAAATCCCATTGAAAAATTATTCTTATTGAACTAATTTAAACGATTTCAAATTGGGACCAAACCTACAAATATTCTAAAGCAGAATCAAAATATCAAAGTAATCTTTGCATCAACATTATATTCAGCTCAAGTCCCCACACTAAATTCCAAGGAGTATTCTGGTTTCAGGGACACAAAGCCCTTTTCAACTCTCCACTTCTAGTACATTTGTCATCATGAGATAATAGATATCAAGGTTCTCTGAAAAACACAAAATACTAAGACCAAATCCTAGGTTAAAGAAATAGGTCCTCAGGTTCACCTTAAAATATGAAACATCCTTAGGGAAGTGGTAGGATGGTTTGAGTAGCCAAGATCTGTGGTTACGTGGAGAGATGTAAAAGGAGCCCTGGTGGTGCAGTGGGTAGAGCCCTTGGCTACTAACCAAAAAGGTTGGCAGTTTGAATCCACCAGCTGCTCCTCAGAAGAAAAACGTGGAAGTCTGTTTCCATATAGATTTACAGCCTTGGAAACCCTGCGGGGCAGTTCTACTCTATCCTATAGGGTTGCTATGAGTCAGAATCAACTCAGTGGCAGGGGGTTTGGTTTTTTTTTTTTCCTTCGGAGAGATGTAGGGATTTTGGCAATGAAACCACCTCCCCAGAACGCTAAGTGCAGTAATTAAATTTTATTGTGATTTTTAAATCTAGTCAGTAGCAAATGAGTTTAAGCCAGTATGGAGAGGTGCAATAAATGTTCTTTTAAAGGATTCCTCTCTGGAGTGGGGGCTTATTGATAAGCACCCAAGGGCTCCTTCTGCAAAAGGCAGAAATGTGGCTTGTGTGCCCCGCAAATATAAATGAGGGCTTGGGCCCAAATCTTTTTTAGGCTCTTTAAACAAAAGCTCAGTCCCTTTATATTTAATAATTTTTAACTGGTTTATACAGAGTCCTAGGCTGCATATTTGTGTACACTGTATAAAAATATGGAATCGGTTCACATCTCGTGGAGAACCATTAAACGTCCTTCCTGCCTACATCAGCTCAGAGTTTTTTTTGGCGGGGGGGGAGGTGATATTTAAAGGTTTTTGGGTTTTTTGGTGAAAATACACCAAAAAACCATACACCCATGCAACAATTTTTACACGTACAGCTCAATGACAATGGTTACATACTTCACATTGTGCCACCGTTCTCCCTGTCTCTGCCCACACGGTTTCACCACCATCAGCTTAGGCTCTCCGCCTCTTAAAGTTCTCATCTGTGTTTTAACATTACTCTTGTCCATTTACTCTCACATAGATAATTCTTTAAAAGAGCACAATGCTCAAGGTAAACAGTCTTTATTAAATGAGCTAAATTGTTATTTAGTTTAAAGATGACTTCATGGCATAGTTTCGGTTCAAGGCTTAAAAGTTGTTTCTAGGCAATAGATTCAGGGGTTCTCCCGGTCTCTCAGTTTAGGATTTGATGTTTAACTATTTTATACACTGGTTTTATGCACAGATAAACAGGACTAATTCTTAGCAACACGAGGAGGATATCAAATTTTACCACTGCAAATAAAGCCTACATCTGTTACTCTCTTCCTTATTGGTGGCAGCCCCCTTCTCTCTCTTTCCTCCTTGCCCTTCCCTTAAATGCAACTAATTCCCATCATGCTCTACAGCCCTGCACGACGTTGAGATGTTTCTCCTAAGCTTCCTGATCTCCCTGTGATTCTGCTTTTTGTGCCCCACCCCTTTGGCTACCACCCCTGCTGGGTTTTCTCTCTCTCTTTTCCTTCCCTTCCTCTCCATCTCCCCCCAGCACAGAGACTGCATCCCTGAACACACAGCCTTTAGTCCTATAGTCTCAAGCTTTGAACTTCGGTTATCTCAAACCTCAGTGGGACAGGAAGAGAAAACAGCCACCTAAGAACTGAGAGCAAGACAAGGGAGGAAAAGGATTAATGGGAGCGGAGAAATTGGAAAATCACAGGGAACCTTAAATTTGGTACAGAAGGGTGAAGATCCTGGAACAAGGAAGCCCCAGCTTTTGTTCTGTGTAACTCTGTGTGTTGTAAAAATAATAATAATAATAATTAAACCACAGGTGATACTGGGGACAACTACCAGTCTTGAAAGTGAGTGACTGAAAATACTGGAAAAATAAAGTGAAGAAAAAAAAATTTTTTTTTTTTAGTTCAATAAAAGCAATAAGGTACTAATACGTTCTTTCAAACAGACAGGTTACTATTTATGCCTAATTACAGGTCTCTCAATAATTATGTATACAATTAAATATAAGATTGACTGTAATCAGTTTAGTTGATTACGACAATAAGCAGTTCTTGTTATTTGTTGCTTAGATAACGTGATCTTCTGCTTATAAAATAATAGAGGAAATGGATGGGAGGGGTGAGCCTGAAGAGGGAAGAAGATTAGTACTGAGATCCTGGTCATTTCTCATCTGTCTTTTAAATTTTTTCTGTAAATCTACCCATGTAATTGAGAAAATGTATGGTTACTTACTAATTATATCTTATGCAAATTTATGGAAATTAGAGAAGAAAGCTAAATTCCTTAAAGTGGACTGTTCGAGGGCAGAGCTCAGAATCTGCTTTGTAGTGGGAGGAGGGAAGGAAGAGAATGACCATCTCTTCAGTTGGGAGAGCTGTTTATTTCTGGATTTCTTAGGCTTTTTTGCTGAGTAGCTGCTTGAAAAAGATGATCTCAGAAAAGATGGTAAAGCTAGCTGCAGAGAATCCAGAAATGGTAAGTGCTCCTATCTGTGTATATTTTCACTTGAAGTTCCCACTATCAGCTGACACTTGGAGACCAAATTACATTGATGAATTCCCTGGGCCAGCAAATCTGAACCTCGAGGGAGGAATCCAAAGGGCACCAACGTAAGCTGCTTTTCCCCCTGGGGACTGGTGAGGAGCTCCATGTGTCAGAAGGGCATGGCGGAAGGAAGCCTATCTTTAAAATTTAAGCCATTTTTCCAACAAGAGGTCATCTTTGGAATGCTTAAGAACCTATAACCCTCTACTCTGTATTCTTTTATTTCTGCCTTCCTCCAAATAGAGGCTTTCTGATTTACCATAAAACCTACATTATAAAGCCAGAATCAAGGGGGTCTTTAATGTAGCAGGGATGGTTTTAAATAAACTCTGAGTTTTGCCTCTAGAAAGAACCCATAGCCCCTTGATACTTCCACGGTGCCAAATTAACGTGCCATTGGCAGTTGGGGAAAGCCATCAAGTAAAAAAAACTTCAAGGTTGTAATTTTTTCTTAATGTAAAATTAAACTTTGCTTTTCTAGCCTACATCTATTCAGTAAAGTTCTAGTAGCTCATTGAAATGAGCGATGGTCGTCTATAAAACAGTTACTGAGATTCTTCTTCTGATTGCCTTATCATCATGGTATAAGCATGTTCCAAATAAGATAGTATGGTTTGATTTTTTAAAATGGTTATGAATGCTAATCCCTGCTTGACATTTGTAAGCATAATTCTTTTGCAAAATATTACATATATTCTTAAAAACATCTTTAAAAGTACAACATGAAACATTTGGAAACTCTTCCTAAAATTTTAATTTAAATTTAGTTAGATAACATCTTTAGTTTCACATTGATCTGTATGTACTTGGCTCTGCAGCTTTTTTCTAAGAAAATAGTTATATTTTATACTTGTTTGTCTTCTAGAATGGAAAAAAAAAATTTTTTTTCAGGGAAAATGAAATTCACCGCCTCTTGCTGTTTGAACAATTCAAAACATACTACCAAAACCAAAAACTAAACCTGTTGCCATAGAGTGGATTCCAACTCATAGCGACTCAATAGGACAGAGCAGAACTGTCCCATAGGGTTTCCAAGGAGTGGCTAGTGGATTCGAACTGTTGACCTTTTGATTAGCAGCCATGCTGTTAACCACTGTGCCACTCTCAAAAACCAAATCCACTGCCATCAAGTTGATTGTGACTCACAGCAACCCTATAGGACAGGGTAGAACTGCCCCATAGAGTTTCCAAGAAGCACCTGGTGGATTTGAACTGCTGACCTCTTGGTTAGCAGCCATAGCACTTAACCACTACACCACCAGGGTTTCCACTGTGCCACTAGGGCTCCTTAGAATGTACTAGAGAGAAGCAAATCAAAGCAATAAAAGAATCAAGGAGGCTCTTTTTAAAAGAGTAATAAAAATCCAACTTCTTATGCAGGATGGCTCCCCTTAGGCTCTGATCATTATGTATTTATGAGAATGAAGTAGAAAGAGAAAAGAAAAGTAATTAACTGAAGGAGCCCCATTAAAAGGCAGAAGTATTCTCCCATGGGGATGAATAAAACGTAAGCTACTTGATGCAGGAAATACTTACACAATGAATAGTAAAGAGTTTTCTCAACAGAATGGAGAGTGTGGGGATCTATTTAAAGTTTTCAAGAAAAACAACCACACTAAATACATTCCTTAGATTTGCACATGAATTGAAATCTATAATTTATCTCTGTGGCTGATAGCAAAATCAACATATTAGTCAATGCTTGTATTACTTTATCCAAATACCATTTTATTTCTACAAATTTTATTTTATTTCCTTACTTATTTTGGTTCTTGGAAAGAAAAGTTAAGACCCTTACTCTTGAAAATTGGACTCTCGGGGTTTTTTGATCTTGTACGGACAGTCCACATTTCAATCTGAGATTTCATCTACAAATCCCTGGATAGAATGGGTGCCTGGAAGAGAACAGACTGGCCATTAGCTGTTTGAACTCATACTGGCTTTGGGTCCACCACACAAAGTACAGTTGACTAGAACATGGCATTCTGTGGAGCTTAAAGGAACAATATAAATGTGTGGCAGTGTCACTCAATGGTTTTTAGGTAAATGCACAAAGCCTGAACTGACACTTTTCACTTACAGAAGGTGTATATGGGCTATATGACACAGAAGTCTCTGTTTTACAAGGCAGGCTCTGATTCCAAGATTTTTACAAATATGAAGAATCTGGGGAGGAGTGGGGAGAAATTGAGGAAATGGTAACCAAACGAGTCTCATAAATAAAGTAGATGGCCCCTAGAAGCAGATTAAATAGTACTGGTTTTATCCTAATAAGAAGGCAGAAGGGAAAGAAGAAATTTAGTGTTAATTTAACCAGCTTAGCTAGCTTAAGGCAATGCTTTCCAAGGTAAGACTTGACCCATTTATGAAGGGATCATTAAAATTTGAAGTCAAACCAATGTGCTAAAGAAAAATATGAACACACAACACAACAAAAATCATGTTAAATTCTGAAAGGCAATATTAGCCACAAAACAGAAGGAAAACAAAAATAAAGTGTAGCATTCTTAAAGTTATACTCCAACACAAAAGCCTGAATACTCACATACAAAAACCTAAATCAATTTTATTAATATTTGCTATTTTTAATTTAGAGAATAATTATAAGGATTATTTTATTTGAAAATAAATATATTGGTTAGGATTAGGTTTGGCTGCATACATATAACAGAAAACAAAGTAAGACAGGAGAAGTATTTTACAAATTATAATGTAATATTGTAAAAAAAAAAAATAGTAAAACACCTAAGACATTGGAGCATTAATTTCTCGTTAGCTGAGACTTAATAACTAATCTGTTAAACAAGTTATTGAGATAGTTTTACACATATGAACATTTTCACTAAAAATACTAACCTAAAGGAAGTCCTGTGCTTTGGCCTGAAAGCAACAGATTTTACAACAAAATTAAGTTAACAAAAGTCAAGAATCAATTGCTCTTTTCTAGTACCGTTTTATTATTTATCCCACTTATTTTGAAATGTCCACTCTATTTCCTCATGAATAATAAGGAATAATAATTAATTAATTTACCCCTTCCTTCTATCATTTATTATACAAGGAGCCTTGGTTGAACCCTTGACTACAAACCAAAAGATTGGTGATTCAAACTCACCAGCTACTCTTCCGGAGAAAGATGTGGCAGTCTGCTTCCATAGAGATTTACAGCCTTGGAAACCCTATGGGGCAGTTCTACTCCGTCCTATAGGGTCGCTATGAGTCGGAGTCGACTCGATGAAAAGTCAAGCGTACAAGGACAAATATTGTATGATTCTCTTCTAAGAAGACAAGAACAGATAAATTTAGAGAGACTAAGAATCATTGATGGTTACCAAGGAGGTGGGGAAGGGGGCAGTACGCTTTAGACCATAGAGACATGTGATCTGTGGTGATGGGAAAAGTGACACTGAATGTGGATGTAGTGAGCACAGCACAATCAAAGTAAAAACGAGTGTTTGAGCACATATGGATGGATATAAAACCAAAAAACCAAACCCCTTGCCGTCAAGTCGATTCCAACTTATAGCGACCCTATAGAACAGGGTAGAACTGCCCCATAGAGTTTCCAAGGAGCACCTGGTAGATTCGGACTGCTGACCTTTTGGTTAGTAGCTGTAGCACTTAACCCCTGTGCCACCAGGGCTTCCACGGATGGGTATAGACACAATTAAAGAGAATGCTGACAAATTGTGATAAATGTAACTAATGTCAATGAACAATTTGTGTGGAAATTGTCAAATGGGAATCTCACTTGCTGAGTACAATTTCACCAAAAACTCAATTAAAAAAAAAGATTTGATTTGGCGGCAACGGGTAGTGGGGTGTATTTATTTATGCAAAGGCTAGGAACTGAGGACCCAGTGTCCTCAGTTATTTGTTAGAAGAGTTATTCGTTAGAAGAGAAAGGCAGTTATAAAGAGAATTTATAGAGTGATGAGCTCTATGCCATGTTTGAGAAATGCTTATTATATATTAAACATAGTTGATTAATAGTATAGCTCTTCTCTCTTTTAGTAAGAAAAATCTAAGAACTCTTTCCGCCAAGCCCTGGCTAGGTCACCTTTACTAGGTGTGTCCGACACTCTCTGTCTGCCTGTCCAGATCCATCTTGACTCTATTCCACCCCGTTCTGTACCACAGGAGACAGCCTTTTGTGTACCACAGCTTTGCTCTCTGGCTCTGATTGGGTTCACGCAATGGGAAACCCAGTAGGAGTTTGAAGGGTGGGAGGAAGATGAGACTGGGGTATTTATTTCTCCAACTCTGTCCCTGCTGGGTCTCTATGGTTGGCAGCTCCTTCTACTGAGGGCCATAGCTCCTGGCAGTCAGCTTCTCTGTATAGCTACAGCTACTCTATCGGGGTCCAGTAGTAGCTCCTCCCCTTACCTCATCAGGCTTAGGTGGACAAAAAAACAAACAGTTGTCTGTCAAGTTGACTCTGACTCATGGAGACCCAACATGTGTCAGAGTAGAAACTGTGCTCTATAGTATTTTCGATGGCCGATTTTTCATAAGTAGATTGCCAGACCTTTCTTCCAAGGCATCTCTAAGTGGACTCGAACCACCAACCTTTGGGTTAGCAGCACAGTATATTAACCATTTGCACTACCCAGGGACTCCTGTCAGGCCTAAAGGTGGTAAGAATTTCCCCTATGTTCCCTTACTCCCTTGCTGCTAGCCCCTGGGAGCTCCAGCATCCTTTCTCTGGTTCCCCTTACTGGTGCCTACACCTCCATTAAATACTTAAATAATTCTTTTTTTTAAAAAAATCCCCTCAATTACCCCTTATGAGTGTAGCATCTGTTTCCTGCTGGGACCCTGGCTGTTCTACTAGGTTTACCTTATATAAAAAAAAAATTATATACATGAGGTATATTCAAGTGTATTGAACTTCAGTTTGATTCTTCATTTGATTAACAGTGCCCTTTGATTAATCAAAGCCCCATTTGGCTTTGATTCAGCACATGTATTGAAGCTCTGTGGATTATTTCAGGATTTGTAAGTACATTTAATTTCGTGTGAAGTCCTTTTCAAAGCTGTGTTGAATCACAAAATCCATAGGCAACAACCAATATTAAACATTAAGCTTCACTTAACTTTTGGAGACTGGATTTCCAGAACGTTTAGATACTTGCAATTAAGGAGGAGTGCACGGATGACATTCAGGTGCCCCGCTGACTGGCAGTCTTCAAGACCATTAAGAGGATTATTGTGGAAGGGGAAACGTGCTAGTTAAATAGGTTATTTGTGTGCTTGCTTCTCCTGGCTGACATTTTACTAATCTATTTAGCAGATTGAAGTTCCGGAAGAAGGCAAAAGTAAAAGAAACCACATTCAACAAAGCCAGGTCTGTGAGTAAAATTATGTAATTGAAGAGTTGTAATTTTGATGAAGGAGTCCTGGTGGTGCAGTAGTTAAAAAGTTCACCTGCTAACCAAAAGGTCAGCAGTTCGAACCCACCAGCCACTTCTTGGGAGAAAGATGTGGCAGTCTGCTCCCGTAACGATTTACAGCCTTGGAAACCCTATAGGGCAGTTGTATTTTGATGACTCTGTCTCTTTTCCCCTCTAAGCAACCAAAGGCATTCTACCTCCAAGAAAATGCCAGAATTCTGTTTCTCAGAAGCTCTTCCATGTGGGTTGGGCCAATTGGAGGGCCATCACAGAAGTATATTATTCTCATTGTTGTACCCAGTAGGGTTAGGAGAAATGCTTTCCTGAATTTTTGTGTAGAAAATTTCCAAGAAGAGCTTGAATCCTTTAGTGACTTTCTTCCACACTCCATGTGTTTTTTTGAAAATCCTCTTTCTAGTTTGTATATTTTAGTTTTATGGATTTTCTGTAGTATACTCTGTACAAAACAACTTTTAAGTTTATAAAATACTTTTTTTGAGCCTTTAGGTTTGCTGTGCAGATAACTATAAAAGTAAAAATCATAGCAGAGAACATCAGTTTCCAGTTGCCAAAAAAAAAACAGTTGCCATTGACCCCATGTGAAAACATTACTGGGCGCTTAATTATGTGCGAGGCACTCTTCTAAGCTCTTTTATATTGAACTCATTTATCTTCCTTTAACTCATTAACTCATTCAATTAGCTCACTTATCCCTGGGTGGTGCAAACAGTTATCTGGCTGGGCTACCAACTGAAAGGTCTGAAGTTTGAGTCTACTCAGACGTGCCTCGGAAGAAAGGCCTAGTAAGCTCCTTGCAAAGAATTAGCCATTGAAAACCCTACGGAGCAGGTTTACTGTCACGCACATGGGGTCACCATGAGTTGCAGCTGACCCAACAGCAACTGGTTATCCTTACCACAACCCAGTAAATCAGTTGAGGAAACTGGGGCACAGAGAGATTAAGTGACTTGCCCAAGGTTGCCCAGTAACCACTGGCAGAAGGGCGTAGGCAGCCTGACTCCACAACAGTCCCCTTAACCACCTTTTCTAATTTGTCCTTGCTAAGTTCAAATCCTCGTGTAGATGAACAAAATACAGGTGACCTTCTAAGTAGCATTTGAGTAAATTTTATCACTGACCCTTGTTCCTTAGTGAACAAGCTCAGAAAAAAGCAGTAAATGCAAGCTTTCTCTGTTTCATAATTACAGCTGGCTGGCTCGATTTTCTGGCTGGCTAGATTTTCTGGCTGGCTAGATCAGAGACAAGACAGAAACTCCACCGCTTATGGGCTGTGTGTGTTCAGGCAGATCAGAAACCTAGATGTATGGAAGGGACTCCTGAGGTGCTTATTAAAATGCAGATTCCTGGATTTTAATGAAAAGACTGATTCAGTAGATCTGGGGTTGAGGCCTTGAAAATCAGCATTTCTAAGGAGCGCCTCAGTGAGAAACACTGCACCAAGCTTCAGTTTCTTCACCTGTACAACATAGGTGGTAATCACGCCATCGTTTAAATGTATACACACTTTAGCAGCTTACTGACAATACAGAGCTATGGTTCTCAACTTTGGCTGCACTTTAGAGTCAGCTGGGAAGCTCTAAAAAGTCATGGTGACAGGGTCCCATCCTTAGAGATTCTGGTTTAATTGGTCTGGGGTAACTGGACAATGGAATTTTTTAAAACTCCCCATATGGTTCTATGTGCAGCCAGGATTGAAACCATTATCCTAGAACAGCGGTTCTCAAAGAGTAGCTCCTGGACGAGCAGCATCAACCTCCTCTGGGAACTTCTTTGTTGTTGTTGTTAGGTACCATGCAGTCAGTTCCAACTCATAACTATCCTATGTACAACAGAACAAAACACTGCCCAGTCCTGTGCCATCCTTGCAATCGTTGCTGCGTATGAGCCATTGTCAATTCATCTTGTCAAGGGTCTTCCTCTTTTTCCCTGACCCTCTACTTTACCAAGCATGATATCCTTCTCCAGAGACTGTCCCTCCTGACAACATGTCCAAAGTACATAAGACGAAGTCTCTCCATCATCCCTTTTAAGGAGCATCCTGGCTGTACTTTTCCAAGACATATTTGTTCATTCTTCTGGCAGTCCATGGTATATTCAATATTCTTCGCCAACACCATAATTCAAAGGCATCAATTCTTGGGAGCTTATTAGAAATGTAAATTCTCAGGCCCTACTCCAAACCAATGGGAACAGAAACTCTGGGGGTAGGGCCCAGCAATCTGTGTTTAACAAGCCCTCCAGGTGAGTCCGAGCCTGCTCAAGTTTGACAACCACTGTCCTTGAGCAACAGACAACACAACACACAACATAACTGAGGTCAATGTGGATGCTAATTGAGCTACCCTCCTAAAACAGGCAAGCCTACCTCATGATTTGAACAGGGCTGGCATTTCAGAAGGGGACCTGGTGTTCAACTATATTGAATTCCAATTTATTTATTTAGCAAAACTTACCCCGAGCCAGCCATTGTTATGGGTGCTTTTTATGTATAGGTGCAGTGGTTAAGAGCTACGGCGAGCTATGGCTGCTAACCAAAATGTCCGGAGTTCGTATCCACCAGCCGCTCCTCGGAAACTCTGTGAGGCAGTTCTACTATGCCCTATAGGGTCACTATGAGTCAGAATTAACTCGACAGCAACGGGTTTGGTTTTTTTGGAGCGGGGGTTGTGTATAACTCATTTACTCCTCATAACAACACCCAAAACATAACAACACAGAGACTATTATTATCCTTGGTTTATAGCTGAGAAAGGAGCTCAGGTGGTGCGGTAGTTAAGCACTTGGCTTCTTACTGAAGGAACTGAAATACGGAAAGGTTAACTAACTTGCCCAAGGCCACATAGCTTGCCAAGCAGGAACTGAACCCAGGTAGTCTGCCTCCAGAGGCCGTTCCTTTAACCACTCTGCCATGGGCCTCTATTAAGAAAAATCCCTTGTAGAAGATTTTTTGTCAGCTGTTGAGTTGCCCGCATTTTTTCTCCCCACCAGGGCTGAGGCCTAGTCTCTGGGCCCTGTCTGAAGGCCAACTATTTACTTACTGAAAGTTTATGGCAACCATAACCTCTTCAGATGTTTTAGAATAAGAACAATGCTTTTAAAAGTATGTTTTTGTGTGGGGCTCCACTAAAAATTTTGGGTGAAATTAAAAATTGAATGTCACACAGCTTTGAGAGAGTGGAAAGGGACAAGACAGCAGAGTTCAAGTATTACCCGGATGGCATCCCAGGGCTTGGAAAGGTACTCCGAACATATCTACCCTCTCATACCAGCAGGCGGCGCTCTTCTCAGCCCTAACAGATGTACGGTAGCCACTGAGTCAGTTCCAACTCATACTGACCCCCGTGTGTCAGAGTAGAACTGTGTTCCATAGGGTTTTCAATGGCAGATTTTTTGGAAGTAGATCACCAGGCCTTTCTTCTGAGGTGCCTACAGGCGGACTTGATTTCCAATCTGTTGGTTAGCACACGTGCATGTCAACCTATTGCACCACCCAGGGACTCCAACAGATGCACACCTACCCAAAAATAAAGCTTCTGCCAGATAAAACCTCTTAAAATAACCATTACTTAAAAAATATAATCTTTCTTTTACCCTTTTAATATTGTTTTAACTTCCCTAGATTTTCTTTATTATTGTCGTTATGAAAATTGTTTCCTCTCAGGTCCATTCTGACCTCTCTGTGTTTACTTTGCAGTGGAAAAACTATTCTAATTTTCTACCAAGAAAAAGCAAGATTTCCATTAAGGTAGCTGAAAATGACTGTGTTTTTGGGACCATAAAGGAAGAAGATCTTTGAAGAGAAAGTCTCACTTGTTAAAACGTCCTCTAAGGCTTTCTCAAGACTGTTAAGGGCTTGGGGTTGAAGGTGGGCTTCCTTACTTACTACCAGTTGAAGAAATTTGACTCCCTCCCATGTTTTGGCCACTAAGATTTTTTGGCACAAAGTTTTATTTATCAAGTCTCCGGCAACATAAAGTTCTACGTAGGAACCAGAGTTATACAGTTTATTTTTAATGACTTATAAATGGCAAGTCCATATCAAGTAATATCAAGCTCATTCCATTTTTTTCCTGAAATAAATGTTTACTGATTTCATTCTGATATTACATGAATGAAAGGCTCTTTATGAAACACTATAAATGCAGTGAGTCTAGAATGTTCACATCTTAGATGTACTTGAGCATGGAGATAAGGAAACTTATTGACTGTTTAAGAGTTTTAAATACTGCAACTGTTCAGAATTGTGCTGTGAAGGCATTTGGGGTATTATAGTAAAATAGGACACATTAAACCAAAAATAAATCAAACAGGTTGCCATCGAGTCAATTCCGACTTGTAGCAACACCACAGGACAGAGTAGAGCTGCCCCACAGGGTTTCTAAGGAGCGCCTGGTAGATTCGAACCACTGACCTTTTGGTTAGCAGCCATAGCACTTAACCACTGCACCACCAGGGTTTCCAAGGTACATTAGGTAGGACATATCTCCCATAGAGTCTTGTGAGCCTGTTTATTTGGGGTTAAGTTCTAAAGATATGACTCATCAGCAGAGAAAAATAGGCCTCTTTCTAAGAAATGGAATCACGGAAAAAGAAATCTGGACTTTACAGATCCACCCAGGAATCACAGCAAGGAGATGAAATACTAATTTGTTTCTGTAAATAATTCTGAGCCTACCAATATGGATGTACTCAAAGGTGCAGGCTCTCCAGTGCTGTGTGTCTACACAGTTGCAGCCGCACTCTGTCCCTAGAATAATGAACTCGGTTCAGTAAGCGCCATGGTCTTCTTGATTGTTTTGAGTTTTTGAGTTTTGTTTTGGAAAGCAGCATTTGACATCAGACGCCTGACAAGTCTCTTGGCTTTAAAAATATGCACTTTCTCGCTAGAATTTTCCTTCATTCAAATTTATGAGTTTCAGTAATCTGATGGTAATTAATGTAATTATGTTTAGAATTAAGACCACAATAAGAGAAAAGGATGGTAGAATCTATTCAATTGTATATAGTGTGATATTCTAATGTTCTTTTCTAACTGGGTCATGTAACTAATTGTATAATAAATATGAAATACATTCTAGTGAGTATAGAATTTACTAGTGAAAATTCTGTGAATAATCTTTCTGAAATGTACAATCTATTAAAAACCCTTTAGTACTTTGTAAATCAGTCTACCCAGAGCTTTCAGTGCCGTAAAGTTTGGTATTTATATTTGAGGCCGTAGTAGGATATTTTTGCAGAGGGGAACCACAAACATACCAAATCATCCATGGTGAGTGTATTCATGGGTTAACATACATTTTCAGATTGAAATGGAAGTTTATCTACTGTTTTGCCAATTTAAGAATAGTCAAGATCTTTATTATTTTGTTTTTTAATATTAAACACCTGCACAGTGTAAGGGACTATTGTAGACACTAGAAATTCAAAGAGAATTTGTATTTCAAGTGAGAAGACCCATCTATTAGGTTGAATAGTATGAAATTGAAGTTCTTAAAGGTCAAAAATGGTTAAATGTTGTCAATTTCACATTTCAGCTTCATAAAATAGTAATCCCAAACAACATGTGTTGATTTTCAACTCATAGCAACTCCGTGTGAGAGTAGAACTGCTCCGTAGGATTTCAGGAAACCCTGGTGACGGCATAGTGGTTAAGTGCTATGGCTGCTAACCAAAAGGTCAGCAGTTTGACTCTACTAGGTGCTCCTTGGAAACTCTATGGGGCAGTTCTACTCTGTCCCATAAGGTCGCTATGAGTCAGAATCGACTCAATGGCAACGGGTTTGGTTTGGTTTGTTTTTTTTAATAGGGTTTCCCAGGTTGTAATCTTTATGGAAGATACCCTTCCGGTGCAACGGTTAAGTGCACACCTGCTGACCAAAAGGTCAGTGTTTCAAACCCACCAGCAGAATCCACCAGCCACTGCATGGGAGAAAGATGTGGCAGTCTGCTTCTGTAAAGATTTATAGCCTTGGAAACACTATGGGGGTGTTCTACTCTGTCCTATTGGGTTGCTATGAGTCAGAATCGACTCCAAGGTAATCTTTATGGGAGCAGATCATCAGGTCTTTTCTCCCAAAAAGCAGCTAGTGGATTTAAACCACTGACCTTTAGGTTAGCAGCCAAGCACTTTAACCATTGCACCACCCGGGCTCCTTAGACAACATGTAGTAAGTGTCAAATGTGTAGTGTAGACCTGTGTGTCAACGGAAGTTGAGGGGGCAATCACAGGAAGAGGGGCTTTGAAGAAAGAGTAGAGCCAGGTACGGCAGAGGTGGGGGACACACTGCAAAGAATGGAAGGAGAGGCACAGATGGGAGAATGAAGATGGGGTTTGGGAAACTCCAAGAAAACCTCTCTGTGCTGGCAAAGTTTTAGGGTAAAGAAATAATAGGAGATGCAGCTAAAGAGGTAAGAGAGGTTTATCACCAATATCCAAATATGAGAAGAAAAAGAGGTGGGGTAAAAGTACATCCCAGGTTTGGAAATGGATCGTAAAAACGCACAACTTGAAAAACATAATCAGTGTTACTGAATTGCACATGTAGAAATTGTTGATACGGCATACGTTTTGTTACGTATATTTTCACTACAATCTTTTTTTTTTTTTTTTGAGTGCATTCCATAGTATACACTGTGAAGAATAAAGGAGCTGGAGTAGTAGAAAACAAAATTCAGAGTTTCCTTAGTAAAATGACAAATTCCTTGAAGTTAGAAGAAGGGGCTGTTAAGTTAGCCCTTTGGGGATTACTGGGCCTATCCTTTTCTAGAAAAAGTTTGGGGGGGTTGAATCATTTCTGGATCAAAACACTTAATCGTTGAGAAAAGAAGTGTGAACTCCAGCTGTCACAGTGATCTTCTCTGCCGCAAGCCCTGGGGCAAGATGGCAGGTGAGACGTTGTCATTCCTGGGGGTGATGTCTTCCTTCTGCCAGTGGTGCTGCTCCACCAAGACCCTCCTGACGGTACAGCCGTCCCAGCAGTGGAGAAGACATCAGCTAACATAACACCTTCATAAAGGTAGGCCAACGTTGATACCCTTAAAGTAACTTGTGAGGTGTGGCATAGCTTTGGAAATTACCTCCATATGCTTTAGCCTACAGACTCCTCATGTACTTGCAAAAGTGGCTCCTATCAGCCACATTTTCTCCTGATACGCCTACATTCACCAACATCACTTCTCTCCACTTGCAGATACCCATATGTGTCTCTACTGCTGTTCATACTTCTAAAATAGCTAGCATGAGCAATCTGCCCATAGGCAGACACGCTCGAGTTTAAACACTTAACAAAAATTGTTATTGTTTTTGTTAGTTGCTGTCGAGTCAGCTCCTGCTTGTAGGGACCGCATGTACAACAGAAAGAAATGTTGCCCAGTCCTGTGCCATTTTCAGGATCGTTGATATGCTCAAGTCCATTGTCATAGCCAATGTGTACTTTTAGTGCTTTCCAACCTAGAAGGGTTATCTCCCAACACTGTATCAGATAATATTCTGTTGTTTCCCACAGGGTTTTCATTAATTACCAGAAATAGATTGCCAGGCCTTTCTTCCTAGCCTGTCTTAGTCTGGAAGCTCAGCTGAAACCTGTCCACCATGGGTGACCCTGCTGGTATTTGAAATACAAGTGGCATAGCTTCCAGCATCATAGCAACATGCAAGCCACCACAATATGGCAAACTGACAGACTGGGGGTGATTAATAAAAATAAGAAGAGAAATGGGCAGAGCTGGTTAGGCCCCCGCTGCCTGAGCTCCTCTGCGTCTTATTCAGGGAAGCACATGCTGACTTTGAAGAGCTGACCAGCTGGAGCTCAGTCTAGGTCAGCCTATGGAGAGCTTACCACTTGCTCACATCCCCATGTGGACAACTGAGATGCAAATTTTATGTTAAACGTTTCAGTTAAAAATTATCTCAAGAAAAATATTTTTTCAATTACCTTAAGTTCACCCTCAAAGTAAATTTGAGAAAAGCTAAATGATCTTAATTTATGGAACACCAAACAGGTTCCTAGCCTTCATGGGAAAACAGTACCCCAAGTGGTACTAAAATACAAAAGTCAACCAAAAAAGAGACCTTGGCGATGGGGGCAACCCTACTTCCCCAGACAATATTTAGGTCTCCCTCCTCCTGCGGCGTATGTATGGGTCCACCACGCAGGCCGAGGGAGCGGCCGGGTGGACTCAGGATTGTGGTAGCTGGAGTGTAAAGTACTTCTCTCCTTCACAAGGCTGGTCTCATTCCTGTCAGCAGTGATCTAAGGGGAAAAAAAGCCAGGAAGAAGAGGTTGCTACATTTTGCTGGCTCTTGTCACACAAAACAAGCAGTGCTGCGTTAACTTAGAAAAAGTATTTCCAGTTGCTGTGAAGTCAGCTCCAACTCGTGGCAACCCCATGTGTGTCCGAGTAGAACTGTGCTCCACAGAGTTTTCAAATGGCTGATTTTTTGGAAGTAGATGGCCCGTCCTTTTTCCTGAGGTGCTCTGGGTGGACTCGAACCTCCAACCTTTCAGTTAGCAGGCAAGTGTGTTAACTGTTTGCAGCACGCTAACCAATAATCCTTACAAAATGGCTTTGAAATCTTATCATTGTACTTCTCCTCACTTTATGAGGTATAATTGTTCTTTGCTTCTAAGTTGCTTTCTAGTATTTGTTGTATTCTTAAGAAGTAAATCATTTGTATAACGGTTTTCCAGATGAGACAGTTTAGAGCTATAGAAAGTACGTGATGTTATAATGGGCTTGGGTTTGAGGTCTAGCCCATGGACTTTTCTGTAGGGCAAAGTCTTTAGCACACCATATGGGCTTTACTTATGTAATGTCTTGGAAGAAATTAAACATTTAGTTGATTTAGAAGCGCTGACCCTAGTGATTTTGCACTACTCCTTCACTGCATGTGGTTTCTTTCCCGGAACTGTGGGAACACGGAGTTGGCTGTACTTCCTAATGCGTTTTCCATCTGCCCACATGACCGCGTACTGTAATTGGTCCTGCGGTACCGCAGTCTTCTTTGGGTGGAGTGCTCAGAGCAGCAGGCCGGAGCTGGTTAAGTGGGAGTTTGCTTCGCTGTGCATGAGTATGCTCTCATTCTTGCTGGAAACTGATCCTGGCAGAATTTCTGGGGAGCTGTCTTTATAATGGGGTCTGGTGCACAGAGGAAGAGATAACGTAAATGTAGTGTACCCGGGTCCCAATCAAGGGCAGCCCATAATTTGATTTGCAGCAGAAGAGAAACAATGAGTGTAACAAGTGAAATGGTGTTATTAAAAACCTTATATATGTTGCAAAAGTCAATCACCTGGAGACAAGTTCTATTCAAAGATCAGTTAGCTGTGGAGCTGCTTCCCAGATCCTGCTGGTGGGGCATCCCACTTGCCAGAGGCACACGCCCAACAAGCCCACCTACTCCTGCACAACAGGAAAGCAATTCCACTCCTCTCTACTTGTGTAGAAGACCCTGGCGGTGTAGTAGTTAAGTGCTGCGGCTCCTAACCAAACACCAGGTGCTCCTTGGAAACTCTATGGGACAGTTCTATTCTGTCCTATAGGGTCACTGTGAGTCAGAATCGACTCAATGGGAAAGGGCTTCCACTTGTATAACGAAGCCTTGGTGGCTCAACAGTTAAGTGCTCAGCTGCTAACTTTAAGGAAGAAAATAGGAAGTTGGTTAATAGGGTTTATTTCCTGTATTGACTGACTTGTAAGGAAGCCATTAAACCCAAGATTCTTATCAGTAACTGGGTTTACATCAATTATATACTATAAGTATTAGTTACTTTTTTGCCATTAACTATGGTTTCTTTGAAAACCCTGGTGGTATAGTGGTTAAGTGCTACAGCTGCTAATCAAAAGGCCGGCAGTTTGAATCCACCAGGCGCTCTTTGGAAACTCTATGGGGCAGTTCTACTCTGTCCTGTAGGGTCGCTGTGAGTCGGAATGGACTTGAGGGAGATGGGTTTGGGTTTTTTTTTTTTTTTTTTTTACAGCTTCTTTGAATGTGTCATACCCCTTTTTTCCTATATTGCCTCCTCTTTTCCTTTTTCTCAAAATTAAAACTGAGTTGCCGTGTACTCTGGGAGTTCACAATGAATGTAGGCTGAGAAGGAGACCTTAGGCAGTGGTTTTACTGTAGAAAAATTATAAATCCTTACCGATGATTGCAAATCCCCTTACCTGGAACTTTTTTTGAAAATCCCGCTGCATGATTAAAAAGCAAACACAACCACAACTAACTTTATTTATTTTTTAATGTACCTTTTGAGCTGGAAGATAGGCAGAGTTGTTGTTTTGTTTTGTTACAACAATCATTTGTAAGTCACTATTAAGAGCTGTTTCTCACTCATCTCTCGATGGACATCGGGTTATTTCCACCTTTTAGCTACTGTGAATAGTACTGCAATGAACACTGGTGTACAAGGATCTGTTTGAGTCCCCGCTCTCAAGTCTTTTGGGTACCCACTCAGGAGTGGAATTGCTGGGTCATATGGTTAACACTGTGTTTAACTTTTTGAGGAACTGCCAAACTGCTTTCCACAGCAGCTGCACCGTTTTACATTCCCCAGGTTTGTGACTTGTCATCTGATTTTCAAACACCCTTTTTCAAACCTTCACACCCTGGGCTACTCCCACAATTGTCAAAGCTGAATTCCTATAATAAATCCCTTATCCCATAACACTCACTGTAGTTCAGCTTCCTGACTGAGCCCATCATTTCGTCAAAAAAAAAAAAAAACCAATGCCGTTGAGTCGATTCCAGCGGTGTTGTTAAAAACACCTGATTCATGCTAACCTGGTGGGAGCCAAGGCAGACCTGTGGAAGCCAACACTTTTCAGGAACATGTCTCCCCCTAGTGGTCACTCTTGGTACTAGAGGAAACTAAACCTACTTTTGGAACATAAATTGTTGGGAGTCTCCAAGTTGACTTGACTCACAGTGACCCCATCTGACAGAGTAGAACTGTCCCATAGGGTTTTCTTAGCTGTAAAATTTGCAGAAGCAGATCTCCAGTTCCTTCTCCCGCAGAGCTGCTGGGTGGGTTTGAACCACCAAACTTTCAGTTAGCAGCCAAGCACTTAACCGTTTGCACCACCGTTAGGGTTGTGGTTTCAAAATACCACCAACTGCGTGGCTTATAAAAACAGAAATTTGTTGTCTTATAGCTCTGGAGACTAGATGTCCAAATCAACATGGTGCCTGGCCCATGCTGTCTCTGAAGGCTTTAGGGGAAGATCCCTTGTAGCTCTCCCAGCTTCTGGTAGACCCTGGCATTCCTTGGCTTGCAGCTGCAGTATAATTCCACCCTCATGTGACAGTTTTCCCTCTACATGTCTCTTCTTCTATTTTATAAGGACACCACTCAGTATGACCTCGTGTTAATGGATAACATTTTCAAAGACCCTATTTCCAAACAAGGTCATGTTCACAGGTACAGAAGTTAGGACTTCAACATATATTTTGGGGGGAACATAAGTTAATCCAGAACAAGCTTAAAAACAAAAAGAAATTTTCCTTACTTTCTAGGTACGGTATGGTTTTTAAAGACCTTCCCATTCCTACCACCTCTTTTTTCTACAGAAATAACTGGTTATACCAGGGTGGTTGCTAGATCACAGCTCTGTGGGCAATGAAAAAAAAATCCATTGCTGTCGAGTCAATTCCAACTCAGTGGGCAATAAGGCAACCCCTAAATTATGGGCTTGAACACTCATACAAACTCCCCCCCAGCACTCCCTACCCTTCCCTCCCACCCCTTTATTCTCTCCACAGCAGTTACCATTATCTGACAAACTATGTTTTATTCATTCATCTCTCTCTCTCACTGGAATGTAAACTCCAGGAGGGCAGGATTTTTTTGGGGGGGAGGGTGGGTTTTTTTTGTCTGTTTTGTTTTCCCGATGTCTAGAATGATATTTGGCATATAACAGAGACTCAAAAAACGTATATGAAGTTTTTTGAATGAATGGGTGAATATTTGCTGTTGCTAACATTAGGGACATTTAGATTTTTCCTTCTTCCTTTCCTAAAATTCTAGTCTATATTATACTCAACAATAAATGTTTACCTTAAAAAAATTAATAACTTCTTTTTCTGATAAAGAACTTCGCTTAAAAAGTTTTTATACTAGAACTGCAAAGTTATAATGCATAACTTTGTCACTGAGAAGCCTTTAATCAATTGCCAAAACAAAGCAAATTCAACAGCGTTCCAAGCTGCTCTGAAGGGAATGGCAAAAAAGAAGGCTCCAGGAATTGACAAAATACCAATTGAGACGTTTCAGCAAACGAATGCAGCACTAGAAGTGCTCACTCACCTGTGTCGAGAAATTTGGAAGACAGCCTCCTGGCCAACTGACTGGAAGTGATCCATTTTTGTGCACATTCCAAAGAAAGGTGATCCAACACAATGCAGAAATTATTGAATAATATCATTAATATCACACACAAGTAAAATTTTGCTGAAGATCATTCAAAAGCATTTGCAGCAGTATATCCACAGGGAACTGCCAGAAATTCAAGCCAGATTCAGAAGAGAATGTGGAACCAGGGATATCATTGCTGATGTCAGATGGATCTTGGCTGAAAGCAGAGAATACCAGAAGGATGTTTATGTTTTATTAACTATGCAAACGCATTCGACTGTGTGACTCATAACAAAGTATGGTAACACTGTGAAAAACGGGAATTCCAGAACACTTAGTTGTGCTCATGTGGAGGCTGCGCCTAGACCAAGAGGCAGTCATTCGGACAGAACAAGGGGATACTGTGTGGTTAAAAATCAGGAAAGGTGTGCATCAGGGTTGTATCCTTTCAGCATATTTATTCAATCTGTATGCTGAGCAAATAACCCAAGAAGCTGGACTATATGAAGAAGAATGCCGCATCAGGATTAGAGGAAGACTTACTAACAACCCGCGATTTGCACATGATACAACTTTGCTTGCTGAAAGTGAAGCTGACTTGAAGCACTCACTGATGAAGATAAAAGACCACAGCCTTCAGTATGGATTACACCTCAACATAAAGAAAACAAAAATCCTCACAACTTGACCGATAAGTAACATCATGATAAACGGAGAAAATACTGAAGTTGTCACGGATTTAATTTTACTTGAATCCACAATGGCCATGGAAGCAGCAGTCAAGAAATCAAGAGACGTATTTCATTGGATGAAACTGCCGCAAAAGACCTCTTTAAAGCGTTCAAAAGCAAAGATGTGACTTTGAGGACTAAGGTGTGCCTGACCCAAGCCATGGTATTTTCAATTGCCTCATATGCATGTGAAAGCTGGACAATGAATAAGGGAGACGGAAGAAGAATTGATGCCTCTGAATTATGGTGTTGGCAAAGAATATTGGATATACAATGGACTGTTGCAAGAAGGAACAAGTTTGTCTTAGAAGAAGTGCAGCCAGGATGCTCCTTAGAAGAGAGTACGGTGAGACTTTGCCTCACATACTTTGGACATGTTATTAGGAGGGACTGGTCCCTGGAGAAGGACATCACACTTGGTAGAGAGTAAGCAAAAAAGAGGAAGACCCTTGATGAGACAGACTGACATAGCAGCTGCAACAACAGGCTCAAACATAACAACAATTGTGAGGATGGTGCAGGACCGGGCAGTGCTTTGTTCTATTGTACATAGGGTCGCTATGAGTTAGAACCAACTTAATGGCACCTAACAACAACAACAGGGCCATATTCTCTCTGAAGTCTCTAGGGGAAGATCTTTCTTGTCTCTTTCAACTTCTTGTAGCCCCAAACATTCCTTGGCTTGCAGCTGCAATATAACTCCATCCACATAGCCATCTTCCCTTTGTGTGTCTCTCTGTGTCTCTTCTCATTCTTCATAATGACACCACTCAGATTGGATTAGGACCCACCCTAATCCAGTATCACCTCATGTTAACTGATAAATTCTTCAAAGACCTTATTTCCAAACAAGGTCATGTTCACGGGTACCAACGGTTAAAATAAAAAAAAAACCAAACCCACTGGTGTCGAATTGATTTTGACTCATAGTAACCCTATAGGACAGCTAGAACTGCCCCATAGGGTTTCTAAGGAGTGCCTAGTGGATTTGAACTACCAACCTTTTTGGTTAGCAGCTGCAGCTCTTAACCACTATGCCACCAGGGTTTCCTACCAAGGGTTAGAACTTCACTATATCTTTTGTTGGGACACAGTTTAATCCATAAAAACCCATATGTTCAAAGAAGAAAATCATCTATTAGCAATATAGTGAGATGATTTATAAGTAGAAGTGAAACCCTGCCTTTAAATACTGAGTTCCCCTAAAACTGTCCTGGACACTCTTCTCACAAAGAGGCCCTGGTGGTGCAACAGTTAAGCACTCGGCTGCTAACCTAATGATTGGCAGTTGGAACTCACCCAGTGGCTCCGTGAGAGAAAGACCTGGTAATCTGCTCCCATAAAGACTACAGCCTAGAAAATCCAACAGGGCAATTCTACTCTGTCACATGGGGTCACTATGAATTAAAAATCAACTCAACAGCACCTAACAACAACTCTTCTCAAAACAGTTTCCCTAGGAAAATTCATCCACTCCGTGGCTTCATCTCCCAAACTGTTTATGTGTAGGCCACCTGCCCTCTGAGTGCTTGACCCAATGTACCCCAAACTGAACTTTGCAACCTCCTGCCTAAATCTGCTGTTCCAGTCACTTCTGCTCCAGCAAACCACCACCATCCAGCAATGTGATCAAGTCAGAAACCCAAGCCAAACCTGGACTGTCTCTTACTCCCTACATCCAATCTATACATCTCAAATATGTTCACTAATCACTCTAGCTCAAGGCTTCCTCAATCATAGAACTATTGACGTTTTGGGCAGGATCATTCTTTGTGGTAGCGGGCTGTCCTGCACATTGTAGGATGTTTAGCAGATCTCTGGCCTCTATACATTGCCAGTAGCACTGTCCTCAAAAATGTTCAGGCCCTACTCTCTAGGACATGTGAATATGTTAATTTACACGGTAAAAGGGAGTTTGCAGATATAATTAAATTGAGGTTGTTGAGATGTGGAGATTATCCTGGCTTATATCGGTGAGCCCAATGCAATCATAAGGGTCCTTATGAGAGGAAGGCAGGGGGGTCAAAGTTAGAGAAAGAACATGTAAGGATGGAAGCAGAGGTCAAGAAGAAAGAAGATGCAACACTGCTTGCTTTGAAGATGGAGGAAGGGTCCATGAGCCAAGGAATGCGGGTGGCCTTTAGATGAAGGAAAAGGCAAGGAAACAGACTGTCCCCTAGAGCCTCCAGAAGGAACACAGTGCTGTCCACACCTTGATTTTAGTTTGGTGAAACTGACTTCTGAATTCCAGAACTGTAAGAGGATACATTTGTGTTGTTTTCAGCCATCGAGTTTGTGGAAATTTGTTACAGGAGCACATTAGGAAACTAATACAGCCCTCCCTCATACAGGCCGCTTCCAAGGCCCTGGGAAGGACTCTGGCAATGTGTTCGTATGATCATGTTTTTGTAACATTTACAAAACTAAAATATTTTAAATACAGTTGGTTAAGACTACTGTCTCTTTCTACGTGGACTTCCCAAGGTGCTCTTCCCCTCCTGTGGGGTCATGTTGGAACAGCTGTAGGCATTTTGGGCTCTGGCTAACCAGAAATGCAGTTGGAGATACTTTGGTTTGTGGTTAGTGGGATATTTTGATGCGGTTCATGGTCACGTCCATGTAGCATTAAGTTTATTGCTGGAGTGTAGGAATGGCTTCCATGAACACTCCCATTGCCCATTGGCTCAAATCCCCAGGTGTGGTGACATGAAGGAGTCACAGGACACGTGCACCATGCCCCTCATTCTCTAATCTCTTCAGAGAAAAAAGCTACCTCCACAGTAGCTAATTTTTTTCAGATCAAGCTGAAGCAGTAATTCATGAAGAAGAAGAGATAAATTTGAATAAAAAACCAAACTTATTGCCATCAAGTCAATTCTGACTCATGTCAACGGTATAGGACAGAGTAGAACTGCCCCGTAGGGTTTTCAAGGCTGTCATCTTTATGAAAGCAGACTGCCACATCTTTCTCCCCGAGGAGCAGCTGGTGGGTTCAAACCAACGACTTTTTGGTTAACAGCTGAGCACTTAACCACTGTGCCTCCTTATAAATTTGAATAGAAGTAATGAATAGGTTCTTAGATTGTTTGATTAACTAATAAAGAGTAGTGAATTCAATTAGCACATTGGGAAAAGGTTTAAATTTCTTGCTGATTTAGACATGATTTACAGGCATCAATGAAGATAATATAAACTCAGCACAGTATCACAGGAGTCTTGGTGGCACAGTGGTTAAGTGCTTGGCTGCTAACCAAAAGGTCAGCAGTTCAAATCCACCAGCTGCTCTTTGGAAACCCTATGGGAGAGTTCTACTCTGTCCCGTAAGGTCTCTATGAGTCAGAATCAACTCGATGGCAATGGGTTTGATTTGAACACTACCACAAGGAACATATCAATGACAAATTGGTTAATAAGCATCATTAATTCAAAGAGAGTTATATATTTAGGATTGGTCACTGCACAAGAAAATGTGAAATGCCCTGAAATCTTATAATGCGTACGTGAAAAAAATTTGATAAAGATTTTTTCAAATTTGACAATAATCCTAAACATGTACATGGCATTGCCAAGAATAAGTTGTTACACTGACAGAAGCTTTTTAAAACTGAGTAGATAGTCCTTGAGTGGATGGGCACACACCTGACAGGTTGGCTTGGTTGGTGGGTAGAGTTCAGAGGTGGGATGGATCCTGTGTGGGGAAAATCTCATTGGCTGTGGAATCTGAGCTGTAAACTAAAAAAAAAAAAAAATCATTTTGTTTGAAGGAAAGTTTCCAGTAACTGCCCCACCACCCATCACCCAACACACTTTGAGTTAGTTTTGGTTATACACGTGTTGCATTTAGTCAAAGAATCCCATAACAGTTCAATGTAAATATTTAAGCTGTTTTTGATAAAATAAAACTTGATAATATTTTTAAGGAGCCCCGGCGGCCAATGGTTAAGAGCTCCGCTGCTAACCAAAAGGTCAGCAGTTCGAATCCACCAGCCCCACCTTGGAAACCCTATGGGGCAGTTCTACTCTGTCCCATAAGGTCACTGGGAGTCAGAATCCACTCGACAGCAATGGGTTTGGGTTTTTTTGTTTTTTTTTTTGCTGGCGCAAATGGTTAAGTGCTCCACTGCTTAACCGAGCTGTTGGAACTCAAACCCGCTTAGTTGCTCCATGAGAGAAAAACCTAGCCATCCGCTTCCGTAAAAAATTACAGTTTAGAAAACCCTACGGGGCAGTTCTATTCTGTCACATGGGGTCACTATGAGTCAAAATACACTGGAAAGCACCCAACAACAACCCAAACCAAACCCGTTGCCGTGGAGTTCGATTCCCACTCATAGCGGAAACCACAGGGTTTCCAAGGAGCAGCTGGTGGATTCCAACTGCTGACCTTTTGGTTAGCAGTCCAGCTCTTAACCGTTGCACTACCAGGGCTCCTTGATGCCCACTTCCAAAAAGGAAAACACCAAACCCATTGGTGTTGAGTCGATTCCGACTCATAGCGAGACTATAGGACTGAGTAGAACTGCCCCATAGAGTTTCCAAGGAGCAGGTGGTGGATTCGAACTGCAGACTTCTTGGTAAGCAGTCAAATTCTTAACCACTGTACCACCAGGGCTCCTAGTGACCCTATAACCAAAGCCGGTTGCTGTTGGAGCGACCCTGTGAACCAAACCTGTTGCCATCAAGTCAATTCTGACTCATAGCGACCCCACAGGACAGGGTGACCCTATAAAAAAAAAAATTTTTTTTTTTTTTTTAGCACTTAATAAAACTGGACTTACCTTTGGAGCCTTTATTTAGCTGAGGGGTAAGATGTATATTTAAAAATGGATATGAGAAGTAAAAAATGCTCTCGGACTGCGGTGTGAGAAGCCTCTTCTAGCCTCTCCCCTCTTCTCAAGCACCTGCTTTGGTACTTTCCTACTCTTCAGCTCGCACGATCTTGCAATTGGGAGCCAGCTCAGCCCCATTCTCTGACCCAGAACAGGCCGAGCCGCCGTGCGAGCTGCCCGCCTCCAGGGGGCGCGCCAAGCGCCGCGGCACGAGGCCGCTCTGGCCCAGCCCGGGCTCCGCTGGCCTCGGTGGCCGGCCCCTCCCCTCCGCCTGCCGCGGTCGCCCCTGGGAAGGTTCCGCTGGAGCCGCTGCTGCTGCCGCTTCTCGGGCGACCTGAAGGTACCTGGGCTGAGGCCCGCGGGCGGTCCCGGGCGGAAGCCACTGCCATCTCCCCTGCTGTCCCTGAAGGCCCGGAAAGCCGGGGCCCGGGGCCTGAGGGGCGACGCACTAGGGCTCCGCGCACCATCCGGGCGGTGCCCGAAGTGGCCGCCTCGCTGGGCTGTGCTGCTCGTAGCGCCGGGAAAAGGCCTGCGCGGGTCGTTGTGCGCGTTTGAGGGTAGAAGCTGTGGTGGTTCGTAGAGGGTGCCAGCCTGGATTTGCCGGCCGCGCCGGGGAGACCTGGGGCGGGGCGGACGCCGTGGCGGTTAATCGGGAGGTCAAGGGGATAGCTCCCTGCGAGATGTCGCCTCGTTAGGCCCCGCGAAACGTTTGCTGTGGCAGCTTTAGCTCCGAAAGTACAGGCAGATTATAAGGAGCCTCAAGTCAAGGCGTAAACAGGCAACTGAGACGCGAGTGAACTGTCCAGAATACCCCGTGTTAAAAGAATTTGTACACCTTTCAGGTGGGGTTCGGATCAGCCCACACTTCTACTCCTGATTAACAGGCAGTGCCGAGAAGCAGATTGTTTTGTCTTCACATTTTTCCCATAGAGTCGCTGTAAGTCGGCACACACGACAACAAATAGCTGTCTTCAGTGCTTATTATATGTCAGGCATTGTGCTGAGTGCTTTGGTTAAATTACTGAATCCTCTCGGCAACCCTGTGAGATACCGTTTTCATTTTACACGTAAGGAATCTGAGGCACACAGAGTCAAATTAATTTATCCAAGATCAGACAGTTAGCAAAGGGTGAGTGGCTCATTTCCCTTATTCCAGTGCCCATACTTGTGTTATCTAGCCAAACATGGTAATGTTCTACTAGATTTTTGTTCATTTATTAACTTGTTTTGTGACCTGATTTATCTCAGGTTTAATTTTCTGGGCTATAAACAGGAGTACTTTGCCAACTCCTTTTTAATTAAAAAAGAATTTAGTTCGAAAAATGTTTGCTCATTAAGGATTACAGTAATAATGTTAACCTTGAGCAAGGGCCCTCGCTAAACAAAAGATCAAACCTGTTGCCCTGGAGTTGATTCTGACTCATAGCGACCCTTGGCTTTACAATATTATGACAGCGATGCTGAAGAAAAATGAAAGATTATTTGATAACAGTAAGTTTATATTTTACAGAATGTAGGAAGGGCATTGAAGAGAGACCATGAAGTAATGAGGAATGAAGAGATCTTTGGTACGTTGTTTAGAGCACATTAAGTTATTATGAAAGATATTAAAGAATTTTCACAGTTTGTGTCACTGTGAGAATGAAAATCGTATTTCCTATTGTAGAAAGAGGTTAGGTTAGCCAGCGTCCAGAATCTCTTAGCCTCGTCAGGTTTTAAGACTTTGCATATTCTGCATTCTTATAATAAATATATATTCATGCCTTCCATGGTCAGGCACTGTTCTAAGCACTAGGAGTATAAGAGTGAACAAAACAAAATCATTGTCCTGTGAAACTAGCATTCCACTGAAGGAGAGTGGAAGTGGGGACAATAATTCTTCGAAAGTAAGTTAAAGTAAAATACGGTTGGGCATGTGATAACAATCACTAAGAAGTAAAATAAAGCAGGGAAGGGAGAAAGGAAACAGAAGAGAAGAAGTGGATGCAGTATTAAAATAAGGAAAGGTGTCTTGGAAAAGACTCTTGAGCAAAACTTGAAGGAGTACGGGACAGCCAGGCAGCCAAATAGGGAATGAGTGTACCAGGCAGAGAGAAGAACAAGTGTAGAAGCCGAGGTAGAACCCATCAGTCTTGTTGGAGGACCAGCAAGGAGGCCAGTGAGTTTGAGCAGAGTTAGGGAGGGAGGAATGAGGTCAAAGAGGTAGTGGGTCCTGACAAAGACTTTGGCTTTTACTCTGAATGAGGAGAGAGGTCATTAAAGGGTTTTGAGCAGAGGAGTGATGTGATCCAACTTAATGTTTTTAAAGGATCGTTCTGGCTGTTGTGTTGAGAATTGACTCTAGGGGACAAGGGTGGAAGCAGGGAGGCCAGTAGGAGGTTGGTGCAGCAATCCAAGTGAGAGATGTTGATGTCTTTGACCAGGTAGTAGCAATAGATACAGTAAGAAGTGGTGTTATTCTATGTCCATTCTGATAGTAGAGCTGACAGGATTCACTGAGAGATAGGTTGTAGAGTGTGGCAAGAAGAATGAAGCATGACTCTAAGGTCTTTGGCCTGAGCTATTGGATGGGTAGAGTTGCTATTCACTGAGATGGGGAAGACTGAGGATGGAGAGAGATGGGGAGAGGGTTGGAGCGGGAAATTAGGAGTTCAGTTTTAGACATGTCAGTTTGAGATGGCCATTCAAGTGAAGTAACGTGAGGCTAGAGTTCAAAGTTTCGGACTGAAAATAGAAATTTGGAATCATTAGCAAATAGATCATATTTTAAAGCCATGAGACTGGATGAAATCTAGCTGAGAAATGAAGATTGAGCCCTGGGACTTCCCATGCTCAGAGGTTAGGGAGATTAAGAAGTCCCACCCAAGGAGTCTAAGAAGAAGAAGCCGTTTTGAAGGTAGGAGGAAAAAGAGATGAGTGTGGAGTGCTAGAAGCCCACTGGAGAGGGTGTTTCAAGGCCATTGGATTTAGCAAACCAGAGGTCACACTGGTGACCTTGCAGGAGTACTTTCAGGAGAGTGAAAACCTGTTGCCTTTGAGTCAGCCCTCAACTCATGGCAACCGGATTTGTTAGAGAGTAGAACTGCTCCATAGGGTGTTCTTGGTTTTAATCTTTATGGAAGCAGACCACCAGGCCTTTCTTTCGCAGCACTACTGGATGGGTTTGAACCTCCAACTTTTAGGTCAGTAGTCCAGCACAGACCTTGTGCACCACCCAGGAACCTTTTCAGGAGAGTAGAGGGGGAGAAAACCTGATTAATGTGGTTTCAAGAGAAAACAGGAGGAGAGGAATTAGAGACCGCGAGTATGGACAACTCTTTAGGGAAGGGTAGCTGTAAATTTATTTCCACCTTCAGCTACTTAGAACTGAACTTGGATTCCTTTATCAAATCAATGGCTGGTAGAAATCATTAACTCTCAAAACCAATGCACATTATTGCTTGTCCTTTTTTGCATAATACGTTTCAGGACCCATACAAATGCCTAGGTGGAGCATTTGTCGCTTATCTTTGTTCTTTACCCTGGGTTAAAAAATTAACTTAGAAATGCTATAAGCTGGGCATTTGAAAACAGCACACATGCACACATTATATACAAATTGAGAGCAGGATTTAAGTTTGCTATCTCAGTAGATGGCACTGGGGTTGGGTTTTTTTTTTTTTTTTTTGGTATCTCAGTAGAACAGAAGGTTTCAGAGGGCATCTCGAGAAGACAAATCAAAGTATTATAATGAAATGTGAAGACTTGGAGTTAGAAGACCAAAAGGGAAGAACACAACATTTCTGAAGCTGAAAGAAGAAAAAATTCAAGCCTCAAGTTGCAACATTGAAGGTTTCTATGGGCAAAATATTGAGTAATGGAGGAAGCACAAAAAAAGAGGGAAGGAATACACAGAGTCACTGTACCAAGAAGAACTGTTCGACATTCAGCCATTTCAGGAGGTAGCATATGATCAAGAATTGATGATTTTGGAGAAAGAAGTCCTTGCTGCACTGAAGACTGGTGAAAAACACAGCTTCGGGAATTGACAGAATACCAATTGAGATGTTTCAGCAAATGAATGCAATGCTAGAAGCTCTCACTCGTCTTTGCCAAGAAATGTGAGAGACAACTGGCTAGCCATTTGACTGGAAGGGTTCCAAGTACATGTCCATTCCAAAGAAAGGTGATCCAACTGAATGCAGAAATTGTTGAACAATATCGTACACAAGTAAAATTTTGCACAATGTAATTAAAAAGGTTGCAGCAGTACATTGACAGACACCTGCCAGAAATTCAAGCTGGATTCAGAAGAGGATATGGAAAGAGGGATATCGTTGCTGATGTCAGATGGATCCTGGCTGAAAGCAGAGAATACCAGAAAGATGTTGACCTGTGTTTTATTGACTGTGCACAGGCATTTGACTATGTGGATCATAGCAAGTTATGGATAATATTGTAAAGAACAGGAATTCCAGAACACTTAATTGTGCTCATGAAAAACCTGTACATAGACCAAGAGGCAGTCATTCGAACAGAACAAGGGGTACTGCATGGTTTAAAATCAGGAAGGGTGTGCGTCCGGGTTGTATCTTTTCACCATACTTATTCATTCTGTATGCAAAGTAAATAATCCAAGAAGCTGGACTATGAGAAGAATGGGAGCATCAGCATTGGAGGAAGACTCATCTAACAACTTGCATTATGTAGATGATATGACCTTGCTTGCTGAAAACGAAGAGGACTTAAAGTACTTAACTGATAAGATCAAAGACTGAAGCCTCCAGTATGGATTACACTTCAACATAAAGAAAACAAAAATCCTCAAAACTGGATCAGTAAGTAACATCATGATAAACGAAGAAAAGATTGACATTGTTAAGGATTTCGTTTTTACTTGGATCCACAATCAACGCCTGTGGAAGCAGCAGTCAAATCAAATGGTCATATTGCACTGACAAATCTGCACAAAAGACCTCTTTAAAGTGTTCAAAAGCAATGATGCGACTTTAAGGACTAAGGTGCACCTGACCCAGCCCACAGTATTTTCAGTTGCTTCATATGCATGTGAAAGCTGGACAGTGAAAAAGGAGGGTGGAATAAGAGTTGATACATTTGAATTATAGTGTTGGCGAAGAATATTGTACATACCACAGACGGCCAGAATAACAAACGAACCTGACTTGGAAGGAGTACAGGTGTAATGCTCCTTAGAAGTCAGGATGGTGAGACTTCATCTTATGTACCTTAGACGTGTTATCAGGAGGGATCAGTCCCTGGAGAAGGACATAATGCTTGGTAGAGGGTCAGCAAAAAAGAGGAAGACCATCAATGAGATGAATTGAGCCAGTGAATGCAGCAGTGGACTCAAGCATAACAACGATTATGAGAATGATGCAGGACCGGGCAGTGTTTCATTCTATTGTACACAGGGGTCTCTAGGAGTCGGGAACAACTTGACAGCACCTACCAACAACAGCATCTCAGTAGTAGTAAGAACTGACAGCTCTGGTATACATGATTTTTATTAGGAGAATTAATTCATAAGGAACAAATAAACTTTACTTGTCTATCGTTACTTATAAAATCTTAGAATTAATATTTCACTGAAGTTAACCAATTTATGCGTTAAATTATAAGATAGTAAATGTGCAAAAAAGAGTGCAGTTTTTATCTGAAGACATAAATTTAGGTTCTTGTTTCTGCCCTCAGCAAACTAATGCCCAAATCTATAAAATTATCAAGGCATGTATATCAGATTTATGCAACCTTGATGGTGGATCCTAGTTCTTTATATAGTCCTGTCATGTACCTTTTTCATAGGAAATACAACCATCTGATGCATTGTAAAGATTTAAAATGTTTCAATAAAATATTTTAAAGCTTAGAGTTATATCTACTTTTGTTTTTATCCATTAATGTTATTTGGAATACGATGAGTATATCAGTCTACTTATTGAAATCTTTTTTTTTTTTTTTTCAGCTGAAGAAAGTGTTTTCTTAAGTTTTTGCCTTTTGTTCTTGTTTTATTCTCTGGGAATTTTTCATGAGTTTCATCTATTCTCTAGTTTTCATAACTGTCATTTCACACATCCTTTTTAACTTTTTTCTTCTGCATAGCTTCTTAAGTTAGGCCCTTTCATCCACTAATTTCATTCTCTACAATATTATTCTGTTCCTTGCTGCTTATGATTTGGATTTTAAGTTTCTGTTATGTTTTTATTTCATTTAGTATTTTCTTATCCCAATCTGCTTCTAATACTGTATTTTTCCTCACACTGAGTTCTTAATTTTTTAGGTATTTCTGAGAGCACAGTGTTTTTCTGGATTTTTTTCTATTATCATAAATAATTTTCATTGATATGATTTTCTCCATGTAGAGCTAATGCACCTCTTATGATACAGAATTTTTTTTTTTATTATTGTACTTCGGATGAAGGTGAACAGAACAAACCAGTTTCTCATCAAATAGTACACAAGTTGTTCTGCGACATTGGTTAACAACCCCACAACATGTCTACACTCTCCCTTCTCAACCCTGGGTTCCCTATAACCAGCTTTCCTATCGTCCCCCGCCCCGCCCCCGCCCCCCCCCCCCCCCAATCCCTGCCGTAGGGCTTGTGTACGCCGTCAGTCTTGTTTTGTTCCACGGGCCTGTTCAGTCTCTGGCTGAAGGGTGAACCTCAGGAGTGACTTCATTACTGAGCTGAAAGGGCGTCAGGGGCCATACTTCTCAGGGCTTCTCCAGTCTCTGTCAGGCCAGCAAGTCCGGTCCTTCTTTTTGAGTTACAATTTTGTTCTACATTACTCTCCAGCTCTGTCTGGTACCCTCTACTGTGATCCCTGTCAGAGCAGTCAGTGGTGGTAGCCAGGTACCATCTCGCTCTACTGGACTCAGTCTGGTGGAAGCCATAGTAGATGTGGTCCATTAGTCCTTTGGACTAATCTTTCGCTTGTATCTTTAGTTTTCTTCATTCTTCTGTACTCTCGAAGGGGTGAGACCAGTGGCGTATCCTAGATGGCCACTCACAGGCTTTTAAGACTCCAGACATGATGCAGAAATTTTAAATTGACTCTGTGTTGACTTTCTACTGTTATTCATTCTTTAAAATGAAATAACTTTTGAGACTGACATTGTAATAATTGAATTTGTCATATCAGTACCATTCTACCAAAGACTTACAAGTAAAATAGAGGACTGAATTGTGTGTAGGCATACCATAAAGGACTCTATTGTTGTGTTTGCAAAATACTTTTAACAGTAATATTTACCTATTTAAAATCATTTTTCAATATTATTAGGTATTAATTCATGGCTATATCTTTGTAATAACATGCTTATCTCTAATAAACAGACATAAGAATGATGAACTTATTTAAACCTTATATCTAAAAATAAAATCAATGACATTTAAAGGAACAGCTAATTTCCAAATTAAATAGATGCTTGTTCTTTTCTAAATGTTAGTTAGCTTCTCTTTATTCACTAGGATTGTGAGCACTTCCTCCAAGCCAGTGTTTAGTTGTTGTTGTTGATCGAGTCGGTTCCAACTCAGAGTGGCCCTGTCTACAACAGAACAAAATGTCGTACCATTCTCATAATCGTTGCTGTGATTTGAGCCCATTGTTGCAGCCACTGTGTCAGTCCATCTCGTTGAGTGTCTTCCTTTTTTTCGCTGACCCTCTACCAAGTATGACGCCCTTCTTCGGGGACTGGTCCTTCCTGGTAACATGTCCAAAGTGTGTGAGATGAAATCTGTACATCCTTGCTTGTAAGGAGCATTCTGGCTGTACTTCCTCCGAGACAGACTTGTTCATTCTTCTGGCAGTCTATGGTTCATTAACTGTTCTTCACGAACACCATAATTCAAATGCTTCAGTTCGTCTTTGGTCAGCCAGTGTTTAGAAACCTAAATTTAATTTCTGATTTGCCAGTACGTTATTAGAGGGGGAAAAAAAAAATCTAAAACCAAAACATATTCAGTACAATTTGATACGAACATAAGTAAAGAATAGATATACATGTATTTTTACCAAAAAATGCAATTTTCTTGTCCTCTGGTCATGTGGCCCTAAACATACATATACCAAAGAAATCAGATACAGGTTTGTATGTTTTCAATAAGCTATCCAATAATCAGTACTTTTAATGAATTTCATAATATAGTCAGTTAAAAGACGTGTATGTTTTTTGTTATTTAGGGATAATACCAAGCTAGTCAGAAACAAATACAGGAACACAGATGGTTTATTAAGCTACCTTTTTCACAACAGTCCTGGTGGTGCAGTGGTTGAGAGCTTAGCTGCTAACCAAAAGGTTGGCAGTTTGAATCCACCAGCCACTCCTTGGAAACCCTATGGGGCAATTGTACTCTGTCTTGTAGGGTCGCTCTGAGTCAGAATCAACTCGACGGCAACGAGTTTTCCATGTTGGGCCTTTGTCAGATGAGATACTCTGCTGTATTTTATTTTTTAAACTAACTGTTACGGAGGATCGAATTGTGTGTAGAAAGTGATCTATATTTTCTCTTACTGCGTTATGATTTAATAATGTTTAATTAAAAAAAAAAATTCCAGAGTGTGACATTGTTGAAACAGTTTATCTAGGCATTTTAACTTTTGTGGCATTTTTAGTCCTAGTATCAACTTTTTCCAGTACTCAAATGGTGCTGCTGCTTTAGTTTTGGCTTTTTGTCTGTTGACTGTTATGCCGGTTTTTTTTCTTCCAATTATGAATCCCCTCAGGCCCTCCCCTCTGGCCTTATGCTCATTGTCCTTACTTCTCTAAGTCCTGGTCCCCTGGATGTTGTTGTTAGGTGCTGTGAAGTCGATTTTGATTCATAGTGACCCCATGTGATAAAGTAGAATTGCCCCATAGGGTTTTCTAGGCTGTTGCCTTTACAGGAGCAGATCCCCAGGTCTTACTCCTGCTGAGATGCTAGGTGAATCAGCCAGCTTTTCTGTAAGTAGCCAACTGCTTAACCATTGCACCACCAGGGCTCTTTCGTCCCGTGGGTGGAGAAGACATCTTCTTCCCTGGTGGAAGTGGGAGTGATCCACCTTGAGCCTTAGGAGGAAACAGCTGGCGAAAGAGACTAGAGAGACAAGTGAAGCTAAAAGGAGAGGTTGAAAGATGTCAGTGTAAATGAGGGAAAGGAAAAAGTGGAAGATGCCAAAGGAGGTAGTTGTCAGAAGGGGAGCTACAGGTTAAGATCTGGGTAGTGGAACTAAATTCCAAATAGACAAAGTCCAAGTGAGGGTGATTGAAGTGAAGTGGTGATAAAGGTCTTTGATGTTGAAAAGTATGAGGAACTCTTGGGTTAATCTTTTTTAAGTGTTAAGTTGCACACATGAAACCATCCAATAAAATATGATTAAAAACTAAAACTTAGGGCAGGGAAATAGGTTAATCCTAGCCCAAAAAAAGGACAGCAGGAAAGGAACCAAAGGCTCCCTTTAAAGCCTCAGATAGATACTCCTCAACTCTCTTTTATATAAGATTCTTTACTCCATTCTTACCAACGGTCTGATCCCTAAATTTTATCATTTCCCTTGGGAGGAGGAGGAAATATCTAACACCCTATCTGGTAAGTCGTTCTACCATTTCCCAGTCCTTTTGTGTCTATATTATAAGCATACCATTTTTTAAGGCCCTTTGGCTAGGTTGGCTCCCTAGCCCTTGCTCTAGCCTTTTTTTATTGTCTATCCTTATTTACCAGCATCCTTCTTTGAAGAGGTTGAAGTGAATGGAGTAGAATATGGGTCCAATAATGATATCTGTAGAGTTCTTGAATTTTAAGGATATACCTGGGCCATAAATATAAACATCACGATGGCTCTAGGCTAGAGTGATTTGTATAGCTTTGCGTGCAATCCAGCCACATCTCAAAGAACTCCACTAGATTTTCTCCTGTACTTGTTTAGCCTTGTCCACCCTAGTCATGAGAATGGATGTTTTTGTGTGAAGGAACGCAGTAAATGGTAGCACCTGTCTATCATAACTGAGAGTGTGGAAGGGGGCAGATTATAATAGAATTATGAAAAATAAATTATTATGTTGAAAATGATGTACCTTATATTTCTACCATGATTCATGGATAGGGCTAAAACCAAAGGATGGGGGTGAGGAGTAGCAAGAAGTGCAGCCTTAGCCTAACATTTAAAGTTACAGCTTTTCTGCTTCTCAGCATCCTTACGTGTGAAATAAGGAAATGGAATTAGATGATCCTGCATGGCCCTTCCAGCTCTAAAATGATTTCTCCCAAGAATGCATTTAATCTTATGCCTTCAAACTTTTTGAGGGAAGGTCTGGTTTAAATTGTGTGGGCCATTTAGAGAATAGGAATACTTTACGAAAATTGTAGTGCCTGTATATTGAAACAATATTCAATAAATGGAAAAGTTATGCCATTTAAGTAGCGCTTTCATGCTATATAAATGAAGGCTGCCAGGGTAGGTTTTGAACCCTACTGACACAGTGGTTAAGCACTTGGCTGCTAACTGAAAGGCTGACCTTTCAAACCTACCCAGCAGCTCGGGGAGAGAAAGACCTGGCAGTCTGCTCCCATAAAGATTACAGCCTAGAAAACCCTAGGCTACTCCATCACATGAGGTCGCTATGAGTTGAAAATGGACTCAACGGCACCTAACAATAGCAACAAAGGTGGGTTTGGTGAGGTTTAGATTTCTGAGTAGGCCCAGAACCCTCTGAATGCTATTAATTTGCTAAGTAAGCTTAAAGAAAATTGGAAAATTGAAATTCATTCCAACTCCGAATTTTCACAAATTAACAATTTGTGAGAATTATGATGACGAGTAACTGAGAAAACAGAGAAACTTCAGAATTCCTCTTGCTTTATAGAGTTGTTGGTAATGTGCCATCAAGTCGTTTCCAACTCATAGTGACCCCATAGGTCAGAGTAGAACTGCCCCATAGGGTTTCCAAGGAGTGGCTGATGGGTTCGAACTGTCCACCTTTTGGGTGGCTGGTGGATTTGAACTGTCCACCTTTTGGGTGGCTGGTGGATTTGAACTGTCCACCTTTTGGGTAGCAACCCGGCTCTTTATCATCAAGCCACCAGGGCTCTCCTGTATACCTGTACTAGATGCTGAAGTTGAACTTGAAGCTCAGGTAGACCACAAGGTGGCACCATTAAGCCATACAACTAAAGTGCTGCAGCAGCTAGAAAAAACTGATTTTTTAAATTCAAATAACTTTATTACAAAAGTCATACATGCACATTAATGACTTCTTAGATTGACTATCCAGTGGTTAATTAATTGCTTTATTATATAAGTACAAAATATATGGGAACTTCCTATGGGAGGAAGTCTCTTGCTAAGCATTTTAAAAAACGTGGTAAAATTACGCAGTAAAAATTTTGGAAAATATCAAAAGTTGCTAGAATTTAAAACAGAAACTAGGATAACCAGTAGTACCTTTGTGAAATAATTAATATTGATTTACTTTAAGCCAGCATCTTTGCTAATGGTTGAATTGTAACTAAAATTTTAAAATGCAAACAAATAAGTAATATAGGTGTTATATAAGTATTAACAGGAAACATCAGAAATCCTCATTTCATGACATTTGATTTCCTGATAGAGGAAGAAAAATTTAAACAAGTATTTTCTAGCTATCTCACCCAGTAAGAAATTCTTGAGAATAGTAAGTCTAGGAATTTAGTCATTTCCTGTAAAGTAGAAAACATTTCCAGATATTTCATTGCTGTTTTCCCATACTTTAAAAAGTTTACTTTGTGTGATATGATATGATGCTGAAGTGTGCATGTAGAATTTGATGAAATGTTGTGTTTTGTTGTTCGTATATCGCGATAATAAAAAAAAAGTTGAAAAACATTAAAAAAAAAAAAATTCAGGATTTGTATGCAGACTGATGTTTCCTGGAGAGCAGGAAAGATTTCCAGGTATTTGTTGTTTTCCTGCAGTTTCAAAAGGTCACTTTGAGATGAAGGAGTTAATTCAGATATATGGGCTTGACTAATGTTTCCCTTTATGTAATCTATGATGAAAAGATTTGTTTAATTCATTGCATATTAAAAAAAAACTTATGTAAACAACCTTAATGACCTATTTTTTTTTTCATTTGTAAAATGAGGTTAATGATAGTACTTGCCATATGGAATTTTTGTGCGTATTAAATCAGTCATAGGAAAAACACAACAGTGTCTGGAGTATAATTTAATACATATTAAATGTTATTATGTATCTTCAAAGCATTTGTTTGCATAGTTATAGCAGATGTACAAATAAATCTTTTTTCCCCTTTTAATTAAGTTTAGTTCCATAAGAACCTATGCTAAGTCATACCTGACTAGCCTAGTTTTAATTATTATATGAACTTCAACATAATAAATTGGCCTTTCTTTAAGTATCATTCAGTACTTCACACTTTCAAATTAATCTCACCTTAACAGCATTAATGAAGTTATGATTTAGAGTGATTGGCAACTTGTTATTGAAGAAATCACAAAGCTAAATTTTAGACATAGCTGCATTAGACTAAAATGAATTGGCCAGAAACTTCGATATAAAGCAAAAATGTGTCCATTCATGGCAGATCCAGGTCTATGTAAAAATTACTCTTTTTGAACTTCTTTTAATTATTTTTGAGCCTTGGAAGTAAAATTCACAAGGTTCTATTTATAAACTTTCTCGCCAAATGTTTTTCATAGTACTAGAATATCCTGAAAGGATGATGTTCTCAATTCCTTTTATTTTCTCACTACCGTGCTTTTACAAAGGGAGCCACCCCTTCCCTTTTTTAAGAACTTAAAGTGAATATGCACATAATTTGTTCATTTAGAATAGATACCCCAAAGCTTAAAAATTGGAATCCTCACCATTTGATTGGTGAGAATATACTTCCTAGGCTCTTCTAATACATCATCCAAAAAAATAGGTACACAAGGATCTTAAATCCAGCTTTAGTTTAACAAGCTGTAAACCAGAACCGTAGAAGTTCTATAGTGAGCAAGGAAAGCATCGCATCAAGATTGCTGTTCCAGGAGGGAGCTCCTTGGCTCAAGTAGACATGTGAGACTATATGGGTGGCTCCCACCTGAAGGCGAGATGAGAAGGCAGAGGGGGACAGGCGCTGGTTGAATGGACTCAAGGAATACAGGTTGGAAAGGAGGAGTGTGTGGTCACATTAGGGGGAGAGAGCAGCTAGGGTTACATAGCAAGTGTGTATAAGTTTTTGTATGAGAGACTGACTTGAATTGTAAACTTTCACTTGAAACAATAAAAAAAAAAAAAATTGCTCTCCCAGTAAAATTACTTACCTATAAAGAAGTGAGACTGGTTCCACAGCCATACACTATACAATCAACTTCATTTGTACCACATCTTATAAATACGTTGTCTCAGAATCCATTATTATAGCCAAATTTTGGTCAAAAAGATTATTATTTTAAAATTTTCTTAGATTACATTTCGATTGGCTTAAATGTCAGTGAACTTAAATCAGTGTAGCAATAGGAAAAATAAACGACGAATTCTTTTTTAGTGTGATAAGGAATTCAATTAAAAAAATATGGTATATATAGGTTCTGGGTTGGTACATGCAGTAGAATACTCTGCAGCCATTAAACATTGAGATTCATGACATGAAAAGATGTTCACAGTATAAAAAAACTCAAAACTGATGACATCGAGTCAGTTTCAACTCATGGTGACCCCATGTAGTATAGAGTAGAACTGCTCCATAGGGCTTTCTTGGCGAAATCTATGGAAGCAGATCACCAGGGCTTTCCTCCATGGTGCTGCTGGGTGGGTTCAAACCACCAACCTTTAGGTTAGTAGTAGAGTGCAAACTGTTTGCATCACCCAAGAATCTGTTCACAATATAGTAAGTGAAAAAAGCTTAGTATCAACATGTATGAGTTAAATATGCATATTCATATAGGGAAAAAAAGCTAGAGGGCCATAGCACCAAAATATTAAAAATAGTTATTTCTAGTTGGTAGGATTATGGGTAACTTATTTTCTTCTCTTCATGTTTATTTTCTAAAAAATTTTATAATAGAAAAAATGTTACTTTAAAATCATGTTACAGTTAACTTGAGCATACATTCAGCAACGAATTATTGGATTTCTCTTGTGTTTACACTTCACGAAACATTAGTGTGCCAGGCACTGTGCCATCTGCTAGGATTTACAGGCAAATTGACCCACTTCTTGCCTCTTAGAGACATGTTCTGGCAGGAATTTTAGAAAACAATTGTGAAAGATCAGCAAAGCTTTGAATAAACCGTTTTTTCCTGATTGTCTTGGTAACTATAGAGGCCACATAGCACAATGGAAATATTATGGACTAAATGTGCAGCCCATCTCTGGCAGTTAGAGCAGTGTGACTTTAGACTCATTAACTTCTCTGAGCCCCAGAAATGATTAAGACCACCTTCAGAGAAATATAGCTGCTGAAAAGCAGACTGAAGAAATACATTATCAGTGTTTTTGGAAGGATTTTAAATTGTTAAAATTCTTATTTGCTCCCAGCTGCATTTCTTTTAGACATAGCTTTCTTCCTTGCCCAGTATCTGTGGGTCTAAGAACAGAAATTCTAAAGTATTAGGAGTTAAGATTTAAAGACTTCATTGAATGTTCTTATTTTATGGTTCCTCGAGGTTATTTTTAAATTTTAAAACAAATCCTATCCTCTTAAAAGGGTATCCTTTTAAAGGATAAGAATAACCAAGTGAAACTGTTGAATTGGTGTCTGTTTTGGTATGTATATTCTCAACAACACAATAAATAAATCAAAAATAATTTAAAAAAAAGAATAACCAAGTGAAATATAGAGAATCCAGATTCTTGGGTTCCATTTATTGTGTAGCATTCATTTTCCCAGCTTTATTACTTTTCTTTGACATTAGAAAATGTGGGCAATAAAATCTAATAAAGTGTCCCTTCAGTCCATTTTTCCTTGCGTTTTACTAAAGTCTGGCGCTTTGACCTCTGATCAGAGTTGCTGTGTAGGCATAATGTAGTCAGTCCATTTAAACCAAGAATTTAAACCACTTACTCTTGCCTTTCCCTGTACCCTTTCAAAATGAAAAGTCAGTACATTATGTGAAGTTGGGGATATTAGATACAGAAGACCAATTTAAAGTTATTGTATAATATGTATTAAAGTAGAACATATTCTGTATATTCTTAATCAAGAATACTATCTTAAAGTTTTGTAGATTGGCATAAAATTGTGGGTCCAAAGTTGATTTATACATATGTGTGTGTGTGTGTGTGTATATGTATATGTTTATACGTACATATATATAGAAAGAGAGAGAATATTAGAACTTTCCATCAATTCATTGACTCACAAGCTTCCACCAAAATTGCCTTAAGTTGTTGTTGTTTGAGTGGAGACAAGTGCTATTTGGTGTTCGGAGTTCTTGTTGCTAAGATATAGGCAACTGCCTTATCCCAAAGAACTTCTCATGAACAACCTCTTAGGCAGGCCACAGAGGATGGAGTTTGGAGCTGTAAATGCTAGGCTGCCCAGACCTCTAAGACCTGACCCCCAGAGTCTGGCTTTTAATAACACCGGAGAATCTGCTACTGCACCAGTCACTGGACACATCTCTTAGGAACCAGAGCCCTGATGAGCAAGCAATCAGATGCTCTCTGGTGCTTGACACTCTTTACTGGGTTTGTCCTCTGCCAGAAACCCATTCTCTTGTTCTTTCCTGGAAGTCTTTACTCCCCACTAGAGGTCACCCTGTTGCTAGAAGCTGCTGTCTTACCAGGAGATCAATGTTCTCCACAAACTTGCTTCAGCAGAGGACTCATTCCCCAAAGCTGTGCCTAGCCTGGGGAGGGTGATAAGCAGTATTTTTTGAGTGCTTAATATGTGCCTGAAGCCCTGGTGACGTAGTGGTTAAAGTGCTTGACTGCTAACCAAAAGGTCTGCAGTTCAAACCCACCAGCCACTCCACAGGAGAGAGATAATCTTCTATAAAGATTACACGCTTGGAAACCCTATGGAGCGGTTCTACTCTGTCCTACAGAGTGGCTATGAGTTGGAATTGACTTGATAGCAGTGGGTTTGGGTTTGGTTTTGGTTTTGGGTAATATGTGCCTGAATTTGTTTTAAGCACTTTACATAGGCTAGTTTATCCTCACAACAGTCCTAAGAGGTAGGTGCTGTTTAAGAGATGAAAAAAAATTAAACAGATTAAGTAACTTGTTTAAGTTGTACAGTTAGTAAAGTAATTGAGTTGTGGTTCAAACCCAAACAATCCAGTTCTGAGGATGGAGTAGCCTAGCTCTTTTAGGTCTCTGACAGATAGAAAAACTGCGTTTCTAGAGTACGGAACCACTCCTAAGATAGCCCCTCTCATAAGAATCAGGCTATATTACATCTCTCCCTTCTCCTTGCCCTCCTCTAAAACCAGCCTTTGGTATGCTTAGCTTTCATATCCATTCACAGGGCAGCAGACTCTGCTCTCTGTGAATCTTGAAAGATTGTAGTTCACTGTTCACACTCACACATTAGTTCCTTTAACTCTACTTGTGAAATTGTTCTTATTAAATACTCCCTTTTGTAAAGGGGCATCCACCTGTCCCTTTCTAAATACTTGGTTCTACAAAGTCTTCCATAACCTCTCACTCTCCTGTTCCCTGAAATACCCATATAAATGACTCCAAAAACACATTTTTTTTGCCTGGGGCACCTTCGGACCCAACAGACTCTTGTAGTCAAAATTTTTAGACCTCTCTTTAGACCTAGCAATTATACTCCTGGACATTTATCCCAGAGAAGTGAAGACAGATTCACATAAAAGCCTGTACACAAATGCTTATAGCAGCTTTATTCATAGTAGCCAGAAACTATTATGGCTTTCAGTGAAAGAGTAGTTAAACCAGCTGTGGTACATCCATCTCATGGAGTATTACTGCTCAGCAATAACAGGGAACAAACTATTGATGTACACAACAACCTGATGAATTTCCAAAGAACTATGCTGAGTGAAAAAACCAATTACATACTGTAGGAATCCATTTATATAACATTCTTGAAACGACAAAATTCTGGAAATGGAAAACAGATTAGTGGTTGTCGGCATTAAGGAGGGGTTGGGGCAGGAGGGAAGTGGGCGTGGCTATCAAAGGACAACCTGAGGAACCCTTGTGGTGATGGGAATGTTCTATACCTTGACCATGTTGGCATCCTGGTAGTGATATTTTACTGTTGTTTTGCAAGATGTTGCCATTGGGGAAAACTGGGGAAGGGTGCACAGGTCTCTCTGTTATTATTTTGTGCAATGGCATGTGAATCTACAATTATTTCAAAATAAAAAGTTTAATTAAAATCTGTAGGTCTCTTCATTCCTTTGATAAATAGTTAATATGCTTTCTGATTTCTGTTCACCTTAACTTCTTGGGAAAGCTATTGATGGATATCTAGTGATTTGGGTCTAATTGGGATCTTGGAAGTTTCCTTGCCAGATTTCTAGTAATGAAGGCTAATGAATTTGTATAATATGTATAAAATCACATAAACAGGTCTGTAGTTTGATCAAGTATATTTTCTTACAGGACCTGTAATATCAAACAGAAGTAGTAGCAGCATTGTCTTTGTTGTGGATTTGAGGGAATATTAAGGTTATTTTAGGGAGGGATATATAATCTATAATTTTATCTCCAGATGAAAAGGAAAACTTGTCCTTTTCATAATGTAAATCCTACTACCTTCAGAATCACCTCCTTGCTCCATTTCAGCATTGAAAATTGAAGGCAAATCATCTGTCAGAGAAAGGCTTTCCTCATGAAGACTCAGTTCCAGTGGTCAGGACAAGAGAGGAATAGTGCTAGGCTTTGGGCCAACTCAGAATATTTGTTCAAGGAAAATGCATTAAGTGGCTCTGTGATTTGAAGTGTGTTTAAATTGATATTATAGAACTGTAGAAAACTAGGAAGCAATTTAGGAGAGTAGATGTTTTGTGTTTTATTATTTGGGTAGCTCATCATGATACTTGATTCTGTTGTAAGACTTCTCTCATATGTAGTTTGTCAGCCATCACCATCAATTCCAACCCAGCAATGACCCTTGACTTACATATTGTAAATAAAGCTTCATAAAATACCATTAACTATTTCATTGTATAAATTTATTTAAAGGGATTTTGACAACAGTGAGCATGGATAACCAGTAAAAGGTTAACATAAATTTGGGGTTTAGACTTTATATCCCACCATTAGCATGGTACCTGGTACTTTTTGGGCACACAGTAAATGCTTCCTTAATCATATTGCTTTATTTGTGGTCCGTACTGCCTGCCCTCTGACCCCGCTTCTGTGATCCCTTGGGAGAAGAGTTCACTGGCAGACAGAGTCCTGCTCTCTCAGTGCACTGGGGTGGGACAAGAGTAAAGCCAGCAGAAACTTGAAGGTGGGGCCCCACAGCAGGTCAGGAGGAGGGTCAGAGAGTGTGGAGAAGACTGCAAATCAACTTGGGCCAGCTTTTCTTTCATGCTGGAAACGAAAGGAAGGCGCAACCTCAGGAGGAGGTTTAAGTACCAGCATTCAGTACAGATGGATTAGAAATATTTTTTCTTAAATGTATTCTGTTTGGTTGAAATACAGTGAAACCTATAAGAGCCGAAACTCAACAGGACTGCTTTGTTTTTCCGGGTCTTGCAAGTTTTTTGCCTTTGACAGGGTGCAGTCTGACCATTTTTCTGTTGCTCATTTTAGTGGAAAATATTCGAATTTTCTTTCTCTGGCAGGTTTCCACCTTATACAGGTTCTAGCTTTTGCAGATTTTACTGTAGAAGTATTGGCTGTTTTTACCTTTCTTTTTTTTATTATTATTGCAAGTAGTATTGTTTTTCTAAAAACGGTTTTGGGGGTTAATGTGGGATCTAGCCACCATTTATCAAGTGCAAATAAGCGCTCCAAGCAATGACTTGGAATGAATTTCAGGCCCAGTTTGTTCTCTACTGATGGCTCATAATTTGATTCTTTTATCTTTCTGCCCATGCTTTCTTGTGTGTGGGCAACAGACCAGCGTCTTATTAAGGCCCTTCTGTTCTCTTTTTACTACCCAATTACTTATGTCAGTTACTTTCCTAGCCTCAAAAGTTGATTATCTGGAGAATATTTACAGGTCCCCACTATCCTGTCTGATTTAATAGAACAGCAAGCCCTTTTTCACACCACACCCTTGCTATAACTGAATTTTCTGTTTACTGTAGATCCTTGCTGGCACATTGCTGGATATTTTGTTGAACCATCTTAAGGATTCAGAGAAACTGCCGAGTGATCACTGAAAGAAAGATCTAATCTTCTTTGGGCTTACGTGAGTATGGTTTACTGTGGACTTCCTCACAATACATGAAGCCTTGAACTGTGGCCTTGCTTTAGGGCACTTTCAGTTCTGTGATCAAGATGAAAAATGGTATCTTACTAAATTTGGGGGTAAGGTTAGCAGTTTCTCAAGGGCACAAAGAAACTCAAAATACACTACACTTATTCTCGCTAAAAAAATAAAAATAGACAAGAAAGGCTTGTCTTTTTACTGAGCCAAGATTCAGAAGAATCCCAGTCTGCAAACCACAAGAATTCTTACTGTGTTTGAACCAAAAATACCAACTAGATTGTTTTTCATTATCTATTCTTACGGAATTTAACCAAAACATGTTACCTCTTGAAAAGCACTTGATATTTGGTGTTTTCTTTTTTATAAAAGGTTTGTAATACCTTTGTCTGTTCATGATCCAATCCAATGAAAACTAAGGGAAAATAAGGAAATTATTCTCAAAAGTGAATTCTTGACTATTTTATTGAATAATTTGTTCTCATTGGGTAAATTTCTTTAAAAATCATTATATAGTGCCATAATCTAAAATTTATTTTATCTTGATCTCTGCAATTCTTAATCATAAGCAAAATTTTCCTTACTTAGAATCATCCTTAGCAGCTCCTTCTCACCCTGCGTTTCTAATGGACAGTCAACTTACGCTAATTCTCATCTCTATCGCTCTCCAGTTTGTCCACTTCTCTCTGTTGCTTCCGTAGATCAGACTGTCATCATTTCTTGCCTTGATTACTGTAATGACCTGCTGATTAAGCAACTTGTCTCTAGTCTTGACCCCCTCCAATATAACTACCCTGTTGCCATTCTAGTAATCTTCCTGAAAGACTGATAAGACTGTGCCATTTTCTGGACTTAAAATCCTTCAGTGGCTCCTCATTGAAATTTAGGTATAATAAGCCTTACTATGAGGTTGTTAAAAAACCAAAACCCATTGCCATAGAGTCAATCCCGACTCATAGCAACCATATAGGACAGACTAGAACTGCCCCATAGGGTTTCCAAGGAGTGGCTGGTAGATTCAAACTACCAACCTTTTGGTTAGCAGCCATAGCTCTTAACCACTGCACCACCAGCGCTCCATGCAGTTGTTAGGAAGATTAAATAAAACTCATTAAAATCCCCTATCAGGGTCGAATTACCCAATAAGCAAGGTACGCATGGACTTAACTTTATTTACTTACTTATCTGTAGTGAATCCACGTGAAATTGTTCACTACAGATTAGTAAGTAAACACAAGTAAACCTGTGCTTACTTGCTTACAGGTTAATCCTCCCCTGCCTGTTGTGTTGCTTGGCTTAGAACAGATCCTCGGTATATGTTGTTTCCCCTTTCCACAGAGAACCTGTGGGATTCAGGGTAGCTGCAGAGCTCTAGTGTAAGGACATCTAGGACTGGGACAGTGGTTCTGGTGGAAAACCAGGCTAACAGGAGTAGGGACCACGAATCTCACCAAACTCAGCAGCCATACTTTCCTGAGTCCCATTGAGGTTAGGCACAAGAGTAGATGGGCCTAGCATCCAATCCCACCAGTGTTCAGGAAAGAACTTTGCCTGATAAACTGTTCAAGCCAAGCCCATCTATGACTCAGCTCTTGTAACCTTAAAGAGATCCATCTCTGTAAACCAGAGCTTCGAACCAGTTCAGACCCCTGCTAAGAATTTACCTTTCGAACAAGTTCTGCGGTGATGCTAATGCTACTAGTTAGAATTGATCCCTAGTAGAGTAGTGGTTCTCAAAATTTATTACACTTAAGAATCACCTGGCGATCTTGTGAAAATGTAGATTCTGAATCAGTACATCTAGAGTAGAAATGCAAATTCTCAGTAGGAATTTGAACTAGAATGAACCAGAAGTCCTGCTGTAAACTCATTAGCCTCTGCCTTTGTGTTTTCTTGTTTTGGTTTGTTTTCTCTTTAATTTCCCAGTAAAGTTTATTTTATTTTTTTAAAGTATTTTCTACCAATATGTAGCTTGACTTTTCATACTCTTAACAGGGTCTTTTGCAGAGCAAAAGTTTCTAATTTCTACCTGGATGGCACCAGGCTACCATTACTGAACATCTTTTTTTTTTAATTTTTTTTATTGTACCTTAGATGAAGGTTTACAGAGCAAACTAGTTTCTCATTAAACAATTAATACACATACTCTTTTGTGACATTGGTTGCCAACCCCATGACATGTTAACACTCTCCCTTTCTTGACCTTGAGTTCCCTGTTACCAGCTTTCCGGTCCCCTCCTGCCTTCTCGTCCTTGACCCTGGGCTAGTGTGCCCCTTTAGTGTAGTTTTGTTTTATGGGTCTGTCTAATCATTAGCTGAAGGGTGAACCTCAGGAGTGACCTCATTACTGAGCTTTTAGGGTATCTGAAGGCCGTACTCTCAGGGTTTCTCCAGTCTCCATCAGAACAGTAAATGTGGTCTCTTTGTGTGTGTGAGTTTAGAATTTTGTTCTACGTTTTTCTCCAGCTCTATCTGTCTATTGTGATCCCTTTCAGAGCAGTCAGTGGTGGGAGCTGGGCACCATCTAGTTGTGCTGGACTTAGTCTGGTGGAGGCTGCTGTAGTAATGATCCATTAGTCCTTTGGACTAACCTTTTCCTTGTGTCTTTGGTTTTCTTCATTCCCCCTTGCTCCAGACTGAGTGAGACCAGTGAAGTATCTTAGATGGCCACTCACAAACTTTTAAAACCTCAGATGCTACTCACCAAAATAGGATGCAGAACATTTTCTTTATAAACTGTATTACACCAGTTGAGCTGGATATTCCCCAAGACCATCGTTCCCAGTCCTCAGACCAGCAATTTGGTCCCTCAGGGAGTTTGGGTGTGTCTTTTTATGGAGCTTGCGTGACCTTGCCTTGGACAAGTTGTGCGGGCTTCCCCAGTATCGTGTACAATCTTACCCTTTACCAAAGTTACCACTTATCTGTTGTCTGTCTGTTGTTTTTCCCTCCCACCCTATCCCTCCCTCTTAACCGTCAAAGATTGTTTCTTTTTGTGTATTAACCTTTTCATGAGTTCTTGTAGTTGTGGTCTCATACAGTCTTTTGACAGGATTTAACTTCTTCTCTAATGAATCAAGGGGAAGAGAGAGAGCGCTAGTTGTTTGCACTTAGGCCAGTATAGCTAGATAGAGCAGAATGTTCTGAGAGTTCAGGCATACCAGTGGGGCAGAGAAGTATCCGTGAGACGCGGGGAAACTGGTGGAGCTGGCTTAGATGAAATAGTAGAGTGGACACAGTTGGGATTGCTGCCTTTGTTCCAGATGTGTATTTCCTCACAGATCTGCTTTTCCTCATCTCTCAAGTCTTCAGACAAGATAACCACAGAACAGAGCAGAGTAGGGTCAATACTGTAAGAAGAGGGGCAGTCTGAATTGATTTCATGATATTTCCTACTTTTAAATTTAGCTTGTTGCTTTCCTCTTTTTGTTAAAACTTGAAGTTTACACTGTAAACACAATGCCCTAGCAGATCCTCAGCAAGTGCAAATTCAGTTATTTGATCAGTTTTTTTCATGCTTAACTTTTGGTCACATAGTTCTATTTGCCATATAGGATATCTCAAATATAGTAAGAAACAAATATATAGAAGAGGATTCCTTTATTAAGTAAGAATGTCTATCAGCAGTAAACAAAAAACCAAACCCGTTGCCATCTAGTTGATTCCAACTCTTAGTGACCCTATAGGAGAGAGCAGAACTGCCCCTTAGAGTTTCCAAGGAGTGCTTGGTAGATTTGAACTGCCAACCTTTTGGTTAGCAGCCATAGCTTTTAACCAGTGTGCCACCAGCGTTTTCAGTAAATCATATCATCCCTGGGTGGGCTCGAACCACCAACCTTTCAGTTAGTAGCTGAATGCACTACCCAGATGCACCACAGAGACACATCAGCAATAGCATTTATGTATCAAAGGCAGTTCTGTGATGTTTAAGGATTAAGTTATCTGTAGATGTCTTTTGGCAATGCAGTAAACTTAAATCTCAACAATTATATCTTGCTAATCTTTAAAAATCTCTCAATCTCTTTACATTGTGAAAAGCAAAGTAGGACTTTGTACTAATTTAATTGCAATTTTGATGCAGCAGGTACAAAGAAAATAAAATAACATTTTTAATGGAAAATAATTGATAACTTTGTTACTGTTCTTTGTTTGATAAGGTAATTTGTTAGAGGCAGGAGGCCAAGAAGGATGAGAAATAGTGCTTTTCTAAGCGATTTCATTGTCTCAATTTAGTTTGGCTTCACAGACTCTCACCTGGCTCATGTATCATTACAGGTGTGTCGCACCAACCACATCCAATCAGAACGATGTCCTACGTCTTTGTAAATGATTCTTCTCAGACCAGCGTACCCTTGCTACAAGCCTGTATCGATGGAGACTTTAACTATTCCAAGCGGCTTTTGGAAAGTGGCTTTGACCCAAATATTCGTGACAGCAGGGGCAGAACAGGCCTTCACCTGGCAGCAGCCCGAGGGAATGTAGACATCTGCCAGTTGCTGCATAAGTTTGGGGCTGATCTTCTGGCCACAGAATATCAAGGGAACACCGCCCTTCATCTTTGTGGCCATGTGGACACTATTCAATTCTTAGTTTCCAATGGACTCAAAATTGACATTTGGTAAGTTCTCTGTGGTTTTTGAAGTCTAGTCATGTCTTTCAGTTAGTCTCCCAGCCAGTGATCTGATCTCAAAGTCTATTGATTTTGTTTCCTCATTGATCAGTTGTACTGACATGTTCTGAAAGGCACTGAGTTCAGTGTAATCTTGTTAGCGGAGTGAAGGAACAAGGGCTGGCTCTAGATTTATGCTGAAGCAATATATTTTTTTCTATGAAAACAGCGGCCTGTTTCTGTTACTAGTTAATTATGTAGTGTGAGAAACAGACAACAGAAAGTAACACTGATTGAAAATCTTAAGGGCTGGGCACTGCGTTTACTCACATTAGCTCATTTAAACCTCAGAATAAATAGCTCTTGCTGAAAGTGTTATCTTCATTTTACAGATGAGATAGCTGAGACAAGAAGGGTAAATGACTTAACAGAGGTCACACAGCTTGTAAGTCACAGCTGGAATTTGAAACTAGTTCTACCTGACTCCGAAGCTCATGTGTCTGTCATATCCCATGCTAGCTTAGTTTCTCTGAGCCTCAGAGTCCTTTTTGTACTAAAGAATTTGAGGAAGTCATGTTTTTTTATTTATTTGCCTTAACGATGCCCTATCTCTAGAGTGTGAAAGATGTCAGTCTACCTTTAGAATTGAGTTTGACCCTTAAATTACAGTTATATACTACCCTAATTTTACAGGCGCTCTAATGTACTTGAATCTGAATAAGATGAGAATGGTTCAACTACTACAGGACAAAATGTGGTGGGCATGACTGTAGGATTCATTCTGATTTGGGTTCTCTCCTATCATTCGTGTTGTTTGTGTTGGCTTATCTGAGCAGCTTCTAGGGCTCATACTATTAAATAAATAGCGCAGTTGTTTGCATCCTCTAAGCCAGATACTTGCTTTGCATGTCACTCTGACATAGGATCATTTGGTTGAGACTTTTTTCAAGCTCTTTCCTGCTACCTCTAATTTATAACTCAAGAGTTGGGAGGTTTGGGAAGTTCTTTTAAAAAAGGAAAAGAAACCCACAATTTAAAAAGAATTTAAGTATTCTCTCTTTTCCTTCTAGAAAAATGTTTTTTTTTCTCTAAATTCTTAGAGTTTTTTTAATACACTTCTTCCCACAAAATGTAAATGTCAGATATGAGTGAGTCTAAGATTTGAGTTTCCAATAGATTCCTGTGAAGATGCTCTTTTTTTTTTTTTTTAATTTACTATCATTTATCTACTCTTCTGCCTATATATCCCCTTTTTCCCAGAAGGAAAAAAAAAAAAAAAAATAGACTAACTAAAAATTCAGGTTCTGGCTTGACCATTGGCTTTGCTTTAGGTTTTAATTCTGAGTTAGTTGGGACCGTCCCTTATTCCCTGAGCTTTTCATAAATGGGTACTAACAACTGCTATTTTTATGAACTTTTATAGCAATCATCAAGGTGCTACACCCTTAGTTCTGGCAAAGCGCAGAGGAGTGAATAAAGATGTCATCCGATTGCTGGAATCTTTGGAAGAACAGGAGGTAAAAGGATTTAACAGAGGAACCCACTCAAAACTGGAGACCATGCAGACAGCTGAGAGTGAAAGGTACTTGAGAGATAATTTGTAGGGCAAGTCACTTTTTAAGCACATGGCTCATTTGTGGTGACTTTGTGAGGTTTATTATCCATTTGCTTTCAAGTGCAGAGTGTTGATGCTTTCTTTGAACTTTGTGTAAGTTCTTATGGCTCCAAATTACCTTTGGGAAACTATTAACGGAAAGTGCTAAGTGCCACATGCACGTAATGTCCTGTTAGCCACCATGCAAGGAAGCTTGCTATATTGACAATACAAGGAGAGGAGGTCGTTAAGGGGAGGAAACAGATGTTTGCGAATTTTAAGTACACAAAAAGCACAAGTCACAAAAAGAATGTAATTTCAGAAAAGGAGGAGAAAGATGAAGGCGGCCAAGAACTTGGACAATATTAGAAAAGACCAAAAAAGGTAGTTTTTCAAGAATAGGGAGATGGAGTGCTAACAAAAAATAAAACAGAAGAAGGGAAAATAAGACCAGATTTAAAGGGGAAAACATGCATACAACTCAGTAATGTGAAAGTGGCTTTCACATGAGTTGAGAACAAATGAAATTTGGGCTCTTACAAGTAATTGAAGCCAAGATGTGGTGACTGACTGGGTCTCTACATTTCTCAGTTGAGAAGCAGTTGTGAACACAATTCAGGAAGCTCTAAAAGGTGGCAAACTGTCTTGTCTCCTTGCCACACTGGCTCCACAGGTAGTCAGGAGCCACATGTGCTTGTAGTAGCATGTAGTTTAGTTGACCTCCGTGGAGTTTTAGTCTTCCAGATTATACAAGTGAGGAGAGAGGGATGTTGAACTTACTGTAATCTCTTCCCACAATTTTCAGTGGAATATGGATAAAACAAATAAGGACCCACATCAGCCATTGACCCAGTAGCCGACTGACCAGGGCTTGGGTTTAGGATCACATAGATCATTGTTAGGAGTCAGAATTGACTCAATGGCAGTGGGTTTGGTTTAGTAGATCGTTGTTGGGATCACTGTTTCTGTGAGTTCTAAGTGAAAACCTCTCTCTTTTTCATAGCTCACCCTTCAATTGATGCTTTGTACCCGTGCTTGCTTTTGTCGTTCTTTATGTGCTGACTGATGTGTCCTTCGGGAACCATTAACCCTATTCTCAAGCGTAGGTCTATTTTGTTTAGATACTTTCAGAGCTTTTGTTTAGATACTTTCAGAGCACATATTACTGTTTAAAAGAAATTAAAGAATTTTTCTTCTAGAAGAGTGAGTGACCCTCATGATTTATCACTGTAAGCTGACAAGTAGACAAAATAAAGCAAGAAATCAGAGCCATATAATCATGCAAGATAATCCCTTTCCTGTACATGTAAGTGAAACATGCCTCATATACTTTATACCTGTTGACCCTGTAGAACACAGTTAATTCTGTGAAATTTGTGTCTTCTTCCATCAGTCATGTAGAGTTTAAAAGTGTTTATTTAGAGCTTTCTGGAGGATCTCTGATTTTTCTCTCTTGAAAATGGTTTAGGATCACAGTGAGAGAGGACTCTCAATAAAAGGGGCAGCGGGGAGCATTGTCCTTCTCCTGAAAGTTCAGGGCTACCCGCTGGACAACCAGGATGGCCAAATGGGAAAGGGTTCAGCAACACAAATCCCATGTACCCTTGGTCTGCTGACATCCACATTCTTTCAGGGTAGATATAGCACTTGTAGTGAGATGAACAAAAACAAAAGACCCAAATAGTCCTTCCAGATTCTAATTTGAAGATACATTTGCAGGCCTTTTTCTCTCACCTATGTACTCGGGATCAATAGTCAGAATGCCATGTGCGTTTTAATAACATTGTATTACCTATATTATTTGTTAAAGATTATGTTCCTCCAAAATAACTTGAAATTCAGTTTCATCATGAAAACCCTCCATGAATGTGTTTTTTGTTGGCGTACTTTTAGAACCTTTATTTTCTTAATAGCCAGTTTCTTGACACCTCTTTATCAGAAATAGACTTTTAACTTTATTTTATCTCAGTTGCGATTATTTATTAGCTAAGAATTGACTAGTCCCTTTTGCAGCTCAGGATGAAATATTTACTTCTTCTGCTTTCACATACCTGCCCTTTCACTTCAGTATGAGAATATGTACTATTTACGGCCTTGTATAAGGCCAGTTCTTCCCAAAAAATGGGTTATTAGTATTAATGCTTCCTGGGTTTTGTACCTTACTCCTGCCCCTCAGTGTCATGGTAGAGATGCAATTAGTTGAAACTTAAATTTTTAAAAAGCAACATCATTAGTCACTAGGGAAATGCAAATCAAAACGACAGTGGAATACACCTCACACCCACAAGGATGGCTGTAATAAAAAAGATATAACACACTCATAAGTGTCGGCAAGAATGTAGAGAAATTGGAACCCCCATGTGGTGCAGGTGGAATGTAAAGCAGCATTGCTGCTTTGAAACAAAGGCGATTTTCTCAAAAAGGTAATGTAGAGTTATCATTTGATCTAAAATGCCACTCCTAGGTATATACCTGAGAGAATTGAAAACGTGTATTCATACAAAAAGTAGAAACAACCCAAAGGTACATCAACTGACGGATGGATAAACAAAATGTGGTCCATACATACAGTAGAATATTGATCAGTTATAAAAAGGGAATGAAGTACTGATATGTGCTTCAACATGGATGAACCTTGAAGACGTTATGCTGAGTGAAAGAAGTCAGTCACAAAAGGGCCACAAATTATATGATTCCATTTATATGATATGTCTAGAATAGGTGACTCCATAGAGACAGAAAGTAGGTTAGTGGTTGCCAGGAGCTAGGGTGAGAGTGGAATGGGGAGTGACTTCTAATGGTTATGGAGTTGCTTACTGGAGGTGATAAAATGTTCTGAAATTAGGTAGTAGTGATTGTTGTACAGCTTTATGAATATACTAAAAAACCACTGAATCATACACTTTAAAAGGCTGAGTTTTATGGTATATGAATTGTATCTCAATTTTAAACAAATGAAACAGTTTAAAGGGATTGGCTAGCACATGGCATTATGGCATACTTATGTAATAATAAACCTTTTCTAAGTAGAAAGTAAAACAAGGTTTTGGAATGTATACTACAATATTTTCTATTTCCTTTAAGATTTTAATATCTGAGATTCCCCTGGCCAAATTAGCCAGCACCTGCTAAACCAAAACCCATTGCTACCGCTTCTGATTCATTGCGACCCTTACAGTCTTACAGAGAACTGCTCCATAGGATTTACTTGGTAGTTTTTTTTTTTTTAATCTTAACAGAAGCTGATCTTTAGGCTTTTCTTCCATAGTACTACTGGGCAGGTTCGAACCACCAGCCTTAGGTTAGTAGTTGAGCAAAAACTGTTTGCACCACCTAGGGACCTCAAAGATTTTAATAACTGAGACATAGTATTACTTCTTAAGGGCCTATAAATCAAATCGATGAAAAATATTTCCTCACGCCCCCCTATTATCCTAAGTTTAATTTAGTTTCCTTTTTACTTTGTAGGTATGGGATGACAAAGACAGTGTAGATGACACATGTTAAAAAAAATACACACACACACCCCACTATGTGCTAGAGTTAGGTTCTCCGTGGACATAGAAAACTTTTCATTGGAATACCTAGTTCTGAATGAAATCCCTATAGAAAATCCTGATTTGCAGACCTCCATGAGCTTCTAGAGAATGTTCAACTTAATTCTCGTTTTATACCTAACATCTTTGAGTACAAGGGCATGTCAACTCAAACATAGTTAATAAATTTCACATAGGACAAAAGAAACCTCTCCAAACTTCATCTATTTATGATTTTACTTCTTTAGGGCTTTTCATAGTTCTAATCTTACTTTTGAACTTGCTTAAGTTTTCCATAGGGTCGCTATGAGTCGGAATCAACTCGACGGCACTGGGTTTGGGTTTTTTTTTTTTTTTTGGTTTAAGTTTTCTTTAATTTGTATGTCGTTATAGATTCCCACTGAAAATGTCTTCTTTTATTCAGGGAATAAACATCTTTTACTATAAAAAGAGTGTGGTTGTCAAACAGACTGGCCCATGAGAAAGTGAGCTTCACATGATTAGTAAAGGCTGAAGGACTTTTGGTTAGCAGTACTAAGAAGGTTAAAAAAAGTCACCAATTTTGAATGTACTTACTGCAGTTCATGGTGAACTGAACTCTTAAGATATTGCTATTTTGATTCTTCTGTGCCCAGATGGTTGGAAGAATATGAACAGAAGGGGTTTAGGAAGGATGGTAATGGCCTTGAGTAAGCAACAGATAGTTGATATATATGATTATGGTCATTGTGGCTTTGGTCTAAATGATACCCTGTTATTGGACCTGCAAGTTATGAAATAACTGTTGGTGCTAATCCCCTAGAGCTTTCAGTTCATCACAGTGTGGCCTTCCAAATACCAAAGTCAAATGTACTGTTTTCTATTTGTGGCAGTCATATTTCTCATTGATACAGTTCTGAAAACCAGAGTCCATGTTTTTATGCTATTTTGCACTGCCTTTTTTTCAACTTGACTCAACCTTTATGCAAAAGAGAAATTAAACTCATTCTGTATTATTGTACAAGATAGAACTAAAACCAGTAGAAGAAAACTTAAGAAAAAATTCTGAATGACTAGACCAGTCGGGACGTTCAACAGACATGAGAAGTAAACTTCCATTAGTAGAGAAATTACAGTTAAAAAAGGAATTCCTTCATTAGTCAGAGTATTGTACTGAATTAATATAAAGTTGTTTAAGATTCAAAGACTATATGAAAATGATTTTTAGATTTACCATCTTTGCTTACTTCCATTGACAGGATTTTCCTCAAATCTTCATTTTGAATTCTTCTAAGTTTAAAATGACTAAAATATGTTTTGGTTTAGTGTCTGATGGAAGCAACCCATTTGACTTGCTTCAAGATTTCTGCTTGAGACCTCTTTATTAGAAAAGGATGGTTAATGTTGACTCTGCTAGATATTAAACCAAGAAACATAATCATTATGATCTAGCATTTACAGTCTAAGCTAGATTGTCCCGATTCATGCAGATATATAAATCAGTACGTGTGTGAGAGCATCCACGTACGTCAGTTCTCTTCTGGTAAGTGTTAGTTGTATGGTGGTTTTATGCTTTTGAAATGGGTGCAATGTGTTGTTTCACGCCCCTTTTTCCTCTTTCCTCCTTCCCCAGTGCCATGGAAAGCCATTCTCTCCTCAATCCCAACCTACAGCAAGGTGAAGGAGTCTTCTCCAGCTTCCGAACCACATGGCAGGAGTTTGTAGAGGATCTGGGCTTCTGGCGGGTGTTGCTCTTGATCTTTGTCATTGCGTTGCTGTCACTTGGCATTGCCTACTATGTGAGTGGGGTGCTACCTTTCGTGGAAAACCAGCCTGAACTGGTACATTAAAGAAGCTCATGGGAGAAGAATAGTCAATTGCTCATTTCCTGGCTTCTAATATTTGTTCTCAGTTCTCAAAATTCCTAGTGCAAGGCAGTGAGAGCTGTACTTTCTTTTTTTTTTTTTTTTTTTTTTGCATTTTTTACTTATTGTCATCCTTTTAGGGCCCTAGTGGTGCAGTGGTTAAAATGCTTAGCTGCCAACCACTCCACGGGAGAAAGATGTGGCAGTCTGCTTCCATAAAGATTACAGCCTTGGAAACCCTATGGGGCATTTCCACTCTGTCCAGTTGGATCGCTAAGAGTCAGAATGGACTCGATGGCGTGGGCTTGGTGGGTCATCCTTTTAGAATAATGATGTATACATGAACTAGCTACACACTGTAGTCAAATATACTGCATTCTAAAGCTACCTCTGACTCAGCCTGACTTGTTAGGAAAACTTTATTTGATAAAAACATAGAAATTACCACAGATGAAAAATAAAAGATGAGGCTAGGATGCCCTTGCTATAGAAATTTTACCCTAATATAAAAAAGAAAAACCCTAATATAGGACCAATTAAAATGAAGCGTTCAAAGAGAAAAAGGTGTTCTTATATGTTTTTGTTGGTGTTTATGTTTGCTTAATTTTTGCAAAATCCCCTTTTCCTTCTTACTTTCTCTGAGGATGGGGTAAAAATGAAACATTTCAGCTTAAAACTTGAAGTACTTTTGTCAGACATTGTACAGCAAATTAGTGTTGTTAAAGTCAGTTTGGTTTATTTTAATATTTCGAAATCTAGTTACAAACCAAACAGAACTTTTGAAAACAAGCCTATTTTCTTCCAAAATGATTGATTTAATCTTATATTTGTTTTAAAGACCATTTTGATCTTATGTAAATTGCTTTGCCTTTTGTTTATATCTGTGAAAAGTAAACTTGAAGAGTTCATTTTTTGTTCACTTCTCAATTTCTCCTAGTATTTTGTTTCCAAGGTATCTTATCACAAACACAGTCAGAAAACCCTTTTTTCTGCTCAGTAGTTAGCAGGGGGAAATAATTCTGATATTTTACTGTTACTATAATACTGTAATGCTATTATTTTAGTGAAAAAATCAGTTCTATAAGCTAGCTGTGCTGTCATGTTTGTATCATAGTTAATTATCTCATTTTATGGGCAGTCCTGTTTAGAGGCCCTGTTAGAATTTTCACAGCAACACATGCATGTCTGATGGCAAGGAATAATGGGATATTTCTGAGTTAACAGTGCTGAACAGTATTGTACTGGGAATCATAATCTCTCTCTGAGTTATTTAACTTACGTTGCTGCATTCAACAGTATGTTCTAAGGCCTCTTTTGCTAATAATTTTGCAAATGTATAAATCACATTCTTGTGTTATTAAAAAGAATGTGAAGGCCTGATAATTATTCATTGGGTAAAGTCAGAAAATTAGAGTGAAAAAACTGATGGTTTTATTTTTTAAAATAAAGATATTTACAGTGCTGCTAGAATTGGAATTGTTGCTAGAATTAGAAATTATAGTTACAGAATAAAGTAGAATTGCTCTTTCTATGATTTTTTTTTTCTTTTTGATATTTTCTCTTTTGTATTTATATATCTAGTATTGAGGCTTTTTCTTTTTATGTGGCTTTATCCTCTAAAAAACTCTTTTAAAATTCCTGATTAACTGGCTGCTTCAGAATCAGCTTGCAGAGTCTTGCTTTTAGGTTAAATACAAACAAAATAAATTATGGTTGGTGTACTGCAAAAGACAGAGCTGGCATTAGAAGGGAAAACACTGGAGCAACTCAAATTTGACGTATATTCAGAATGAAAGCTTTGGAATCAGCTTTACATTGTTTGTAAATCTAAACAGATATGCAAAATTGGTCAATATATGTAAATATATTTGCATTTTTTAAAGTTTTAAGAGTAATGTTTTTTTAAGTGCTGATTTCTTTGTATTCTATTCCTTGCATTTAGTAATATCACCAATAAATGTGTTTCTAAATCCCTTAATCACAATATAGTGCATTATTGCTTTCTTTTAATTTATGGATTTTATAATGTGTTCTAATTGGCCGTTTAAAAACCAATGAGCTTCTTTCAAACCTGATGTAATAGGTATACTGAATTTGTTAATGTTAAATTTTACCTGAACCCTGTGGTATTGGAAAACCTCTTAACGCAAATAACCACCCTTCTCATATGACTTAGATTAAGACTCATGGGTGCTCTTTGTTTACCTGTGACAAGACCAGACACAAACCCTCCAAATTCTTATTCCTTGCCTCATAAATGAGTAACTGAATTGCTTGTTCCCACTGATCAGTCAGGACTAAACTTTGGTTAGCTTCTCTCCTTCCCCCAGCCCCTGAACTTTGGCCCACCCCCAGCTTTATTTGACAAGCTTCATGTGTGTTTGCCTTATAAATGCTCTGAAAACTAATTTGGGTGAATTTCTTGTGAATTTAAGATTGATAGTAACTACCATGATTAGGTACCTTTTAGTTATTTATATTTATGTGAGTCATACTCATTGTATCCTTACAGCCCTTCCCATTCCCCACCCTCAGGTACTGTATTTCCTCATAAGATAAGGAAACTGACGCAGGGAGGGTTAAGTAGCTTGTCCGAGGTCAAACAGCTTGGCAGTAGTGGAGCAGGGATTCCAGATGGTGGTTCTCTCATCAATGACAACTTTGTTCTCTCCTGCCCCACTGCCTGTCCTGAATCCGGTAATGGAACCATATTTATCTAGGCCTCCCTGCTGCCGTCTCAGCTGCACATATTACTAGATGTTCTACTTCCATGCCTACGTACTTATCTTTTCTCCTTCACCATTTTTCCACATTCCCTCCAGTGGTGGTAATCTTCAAAAGTCAAGCTCAAACTGTCATTTTCAGAAAACTTTCCATAGTTAACCATGTCTGACAGCCTACTTCATTTCCTCATCACTTACCTACTCAGTTTTATTATATTTGCATTTCTTGACCTGTTCCTCTGTAAACATGTGCTTTGGTGGCTTTCCTTTTTTTCTTTCTTATTTGTTTCTAATTACAAGCATCATGAATGCAGGGACTTGGTCTGTTTTTTACTCCCCTATCAGTTCACAGTGCATTCAGCTGTGCTCTTGTACACAAATACTGATTGTATCAACACCTAACAACAACATCACTTTTTTACCTTTAGTTATATTTTTTCTTTTTAGAGTAAATTGTCTTTTTTTTTTTTTTAATAATATTGTATTTAAGGTGAGAGTTTAAAATTAGGTTCTCATTTAACAATTTCTACACAAATTATTCAGTGATATTGGTTACATTTTTCACAATGTGTCAGCCTTCTCATTCATTCTGTTCTGGTGTTTCCATTTCCAGTACTCTAGCTTCCCTGCCCCCTTACCTTCTCATCTTTAGAGTAATTTTTGACCATTTGGTCTCATACAGATGATTTTTTAAAGGAGTTCATTACTCATGGGTGATATTATATGTTTTGTGAGTCAATCCATTATTTACCTAAAAGGTAACTTCAAAGGATAAATTCAGTTTAATGCTGAAAGAGTATCTCAAGACAATAGTCTTAGGGAGTCCTCTAGTCTCAACCGGTTCATTAAGTCTGGACTTTTTAAGAATTTGAGTTCTGTTCCACAGTTTTCTCCTGTTCTATAAATTGCCTTCTACCTTTCACTTTTTTTTTCCAACAAAACTGCATGTTGTAGACTCTGCTGATCCTTCTTCCAAAATGTGCCTATGTAGAAGAACTACACAGTCTCAGACTGTTGTTTCTTTACATAAAGAACAGGCAAGATTTCAGCCCCTGCAGCCTACCTACCACAGGTTTATCTATACCACTTGGTATAGATGTCTACCAGGAATAATAATAATCTTTTTTGTTGTTATTTTGTTTTTGTTTTTAACCAGGCCTGTCTTTGGCTTTGTGAAACTGTTTATGTATCAGAGTGCTTTCAGTTACAAGAAACCAAAATCACCCAAATGCCGTTACTGAATGTTTTGATCAAAGATTCTGTAGAGTAACCCTGATCAAAAGGGGGAAATGTGGAAGAGAATTTCAAATTCTCATGGAAATTAGACTTTCTGGAACCATTGAGGCTGGATGAACCCCTAAAACTATTGCTCTGAAATGGTCTTTAAACCTTAAACCAAAAATATCTCCTGAAGTCTTCTTTAGACCAAACAATAGTTTAGCTTAATTAGTAAACAGTGTCTGCCTTGAGCATTGTGCTCTTTAAGAACTATCTATGTGGATTCAAATTGACAACAGCAACTCAAAAAATTAGAACTTTACGGGGCAGTGAGTTTATGTTAATGGGGGAGGAACAATTTGGAAAGGTAAGAATGGTTGTCCAACTCAAAGAATGTAATCAATGGCACTGAATCATACATGTAGAATTTGTTGAATTGGTGTATGTTCTACTGTGTATATTCTCAACAACAAAAAAAATAAATTAAAAAAAATCAAAATTCAGAGCTGCTAACAAAACGTATTTGTTTACGTAACTGGAAGTCCAGAGGTAGGGTGGACCTGGAAAGTGACTTAATACTAAATCGCTAGCTCATTTTACTGTGCTGCAATTGGCTCTTTCCTCTTCTGTTGGTCTCATTGTCCAGCTCGTTCTGAGGTGAGTCTGGCGTTTTCAGGCCTCACATCCATATATAACCATGTAGAGAAGAAGAGGTTGTCTTTCCTGTAGCTCTCTCCTAGGGAAATTTCCTACAAAGCCTCCAGGAAATTTCCTCTATGTTTTGTTGGCTGATAATAGATCATGTACCCTATTCCCAAACCAGCCATTGCCATGCACTGGTTGACTGAGGCTTGGATTGATGAACTAATTGACTGGAGGTAGATTTGGTACAATTACTATGACTTGGACCAGTGGTTCTCAATGAGGGGTGGTACCACCTCATGGGGACTTTTTAGAAGTTTGGTTGTGATGATTGGAGGTACTGCTGGCAGTTAGTGGGCAGGGGCTATAGATGTGTTATGTCCTGCAGCACATGGGACAGTCAAGCACAATAGAGAATTGTTCTGTATCCCACATGATTTTTCAGTGTTCTGCTAGACATTCATGTGGGGGGGGGGGGAGCTGTTTCAGTTACCTGAGCCCAAAGCCAACTCCATTTTACATTAAAAGCAAAAAAAAGTTTGGTACGGTTTTAATGTACCCTGAAATTTCCAAGAATATAATCACCAGATAAATTGAGGAAAGATTGTGCTTTGTTTTGTTCAAAACTTTACCATGAGTTGACAAGAAAAAATCATTGACAGCATGCTACTGATGGTAATTGAGTCATCAACAAAATTCTGTGTGTAGGAACAAGCATCCGATGACTTCACTGTGTCTGCTAGTAGTGCCTGCACATTTACATATTGAAATACATATTTTATTGTAAGTTACTTTTTCTTTAAAGGAGTCCTGGAGGCACGATGCTTAAGCGTTTGGCTGCTTTACTGAAAGGTTGGCAGTTTGAACCCACCCTAGTAGCTCCACAGGAGAGAGACCCGGTGATCTTCCATAAAGCTTACAGTCAAGAAAATCCTATGGGGCAGTTCTGCTCTGTCACATGAGGTTCCTATGAGTCTTAACGGTGCTTAACAACAACTTTTCCTTTAATTTGCTTTTATGTTACAGGATGACATTTTATGGATTTCAGCAAGCGTTGCTCCTTTTTATCTGGGGCCCATAACATAGCTTATTTTTCTTAATCACTCTAGTGTACCTTTTCCGAATAGTTTGTATTGGAGGGTACACTAGGAAGTAGCATTTCTCAAAACTCATAGAACACTAGCCAGCATCTGGTTAAGCTATCCTTTAAAATTGTGGAGGTCGACCGGCTACAAATGATGACTGCTCTGACAGGGAACACAACAGAGAACCCCTGAGGAATCATGAGAGCAGTGGGATGCAGACCCCAAATTCTTGTAAAAAGGACCAGATTTAATGGTCTGACAGAGACTAGAAGGACCCCGGAGGTCATGGTCCCCAGACCTTCTGTTAGCCCAAGATAGGAACCATTCCCAAAGCCAACTCTTCAGACAGGGATTGGACTGGACTGGACTGTGGGATAGAAAATGATACTGGTGAAGAATGAGCTTCTTGGATAAAGTAGACACAGGAGACTATGTGGATAGCTCCTGTCTGAAGGGTAGATGAGAGGGTAGAGGGGGTCAGAAGCTGACCGAATGGATAGGGAAGAGGGAGTAGAGGGAAGGAGTGTGCAGTCTCATTAGGGGGAGAGCAATTAGGAGTATATAGCAAGGTGTTTATAAATTTTTGTATGAGAATCTGACTTGATTTGTAAACTTTCACTTAAAGCACAATAAAAATTAAAAAAAAAAAGTTATGGAGGTCAAAACTATTGCAGCTATGCTAGATGAAGTAGAACTTTGAGACAAAGCTCGTTCCTTTGTACTCCAAAGTGATTCCAAACCATTTTTCCAGGGAAGGTCTTGGTCTTGCCATGCATACTCCTTTGGCTTCCCTCAAAGCAGGGCTTTGAACCGGTTCTTTCCGATTCGAACCCCTGCTGAGAATTTTCATTTCCACCCCCAGATACATTGAATCAGAATCTAAATTTTAACAAGATCCCAAGGTGGTGCTTATGTATAAAAAATTTTGAGAACCACTGCTCTACTAGTGTGGGCAAAAGATGTGGCAGTCTGCTTCCATAAAGATTTATAGCCTTGAAAACCCCATGGAGCAGCTCTACCCTGTCCTATAGGATCACTATGAGTTGAAATTGACTTGACAGCAGTGGGTTTGATTTTGATTTGGCTCTTCTAGTGGTTCTCAGAATTGTTCCCTAGCCAGCTGCATTAGCATTGCCTGGAGATGTGTTAGAAATGCGTATTGTCAGCAGGGTTTCGAACGGGAACAAACCAGTTTGAAGCCCTGCCTCAAAGCTCAGATAGGCTGGCATTCTGTTCAGTTGTTCATCCTTGAAATTTTCACATCACAACTGGGCATCTCCGTGGCTTTTGGTGTGGGATTCTACATTCATTTGACAACAGAAATTTGGCCTCAATCCAGTTAGATGTCAGGAAATACTGTCTGGAGTTCTTTGTCACCCAATAGTCATCAGATATTTAGCTTATAACAATATTTAGAGAGAACTACTTGGAGGAGGTTTTAGATCAGCACTGTTCAATTGTACTTTCTGCAGTGATGGAAATTTTCCCATATCTGTGCTGACCAGTACAGAAGCCACGAACCACTTAAATGAAGTTAAAAATTCAGTTCGTCATTCTCACTAGCCACATTTCTAGTGCTCAGTAGCCACTTTTGGCTATTGTATTGGGCAGCACAGATACAGAACATTCCCATTTTTGCAAAAGTTCCTTGGACAGTGCTCTCCTAAAATCTGCCTTGGCATCAAGTCAGGTCATGTAGATACAGATGCCTGTACTGTATTTTGTCAGCCCCCTCCCCAGTAGTTTTTCCTGAGCTTTTCAACGTAGGTCGTAACACTACATACATGGGGCTTACTAGCTCATTTAATCTTCCCAAATGCTGTTATTACCCCCACTTTACAGTTAGGAAAACAAAGACACTTGAGGCAAGCTTGAATGACTTCCCCAAAGTCACAGAGCTAGTAAGTGGCCAACTGGGATTTGAACCCAGGCAACCTGGCACTGGAGTTTCCTCTCCTAACCATCATGCTGTGATGCCTGCCTCTACTCAGTTGTGTTGTTATCATCCCGAAGTGAAAATTGTGTTAAGCACTACCCCTACAAACCTAGCCATTGAGTCTATTCTAAGGACAGTTACTGAGGTCACTGTTCGTACAATTCCTCTTTATTAAGGCCCATGAGGAAGAATTTCTGCTTCTTACAACTACAAGTAGTTGCATTTCTGCTAAGCAATTACTCTGCATACATCTTATGTTCTCTATGAATTATGTCATTGATCTAGTAGAACTTCTCTTCCACATTGCATACCGAAAAGCTTCATACCCAATTTGTGTCCCACAAGAAGCAATTGTCATGTAGGTTATTATGGTAATTTATTAGAACTTCATCTCTGGGTTATTATATGTCCTCACCTTTAGTTTTATTTTGCTTTTCAAAATGTCCGTTTATTATTTATGCTATTCGGTATCATTTAAGTCCTCTTAAATTGTTTCAGATCATGATGGTAGATGGATAGTTAATTAGACAGTTGTTAGTATGAATTTATAGGACTAGCACAAAACTATCAATTTCTGGAAACCAACAGCAGAAAATGTATTGGCTTTTACAACTGGAAACAGTACTTTGTTGCCACTTATTTAAAATTCAATTATGGTTCCTGGCATACCTGCAATTGTCAGTTTACCTTATTTATGTGTCTCTCTTTGTTCCAAAGGGGATTTAAGTTCACCTGAATAAGCAGGTATTATCCTGAACTATGGAGATCATATTTCTTAGGTTGTTCTAGCATTCTGATGGATCATTTGAGTGAAACCTGGACCATGAACGTTAACAAGTTATTATAATCATGGAATTTTAGAGATGAAGGGGACATTAGAAGTCATCTAGGCCCCTCACCTCATTTGAAGAGTGAAAAAAAAGGCCAAGAAGAACTGCATGATTGTGGCCCCACAGTTCAGGTAGAGGCAGAACCCTTATTTGAACCCAGGCATGGTCCCCTGCTCTTCCTTCTACCACACTGCCCCTTACTCTCAGTCTCCACCCTCCTCTGTATGCTACTTTAAATGTCATTTAGATATAAGTATCTGGTGTTGATACATAAAGATAGACTTTCTTGCCATTGTGTTCTGTTTAACACTAAATCAAAATACTGACCTTTTCACCTATATGCTGTCATAAGCCAAGGAAATACAGGTCAGACTTCTGTAACACCAGCCTCCTATTTGTTTATTAGCAGGAAATGTCACCATGACCTATCCTCTTCTCTTGGTAAACATTTTGAGTGAGAAATCTTTTCATTTCTCAAAAAAAAAAAAAAAAAAATCCATATCAAATAATTCATGTTCTCTGTAAAGCACACTAAACCATGTTTCTGAGTGAACAAGTAGTGTGCGAAGGGGTTCTCCAGCAAAATGTTTTGAGGAAACTATGCAGAAGGCTCCAGAGTTTCAATGGCAGGCATAGTGCTACCACATTTTTCACGGGTTACTCACAGTACCTTTTATTATTAGAACAACTGTTTCTTTAAGCTCTTTATCTACAGCATATTTTTAATTCAAGTTAGGAGATTGATGGCTGCAGGAACATTTATAAACTTAAGCCCTGGGGTTATAAAATGCCCTGCTTGATGGTGTTTTAAAAGGCCATTCACTAAAATCACCTATAAGGGACCAAAAAAACAAACAAAAAACAAACCCAAACCTGCTGCCATCAAGTCGATTCCAACTCATAGCGACACTAAAGGACAGGGTAGAAGTGCCCCATAGGGTTTTCAAGGAGCACCTGGTGGATTTGAACTGCCGACCTTTTGGCTAGCAGGCGTGGTAGCTCTTAACCACTACGCCACCAGGGTTTCCAAACTATCAACAATTACTTTAAAACAAAGATGAGAATGAAGGGGGCAAGGAAACTAGATTAATGGAAATGGAACAACCAGAATGTAAATAATGTAAATGCTCGTGCCTTGTGAAAAAATGTAAACAATTTCACTGAAAAATTTGTGTAGAAATTGTTGAATGGGAACCTAAACTGTGTAAACCTTCACCAAAAACAGAAAAAAATGCATTTTTTTTTTTTTTTTTTTTAAAGAGGCCATTCACTTCTTGGTTCTCTAGTATGCCAGAGATGTCTTGGGGATGTCATTGGGGTCCTCTGTATGTTGTCCTCTGTGTCCTTTCCAAACTGTTCGGAAGCATATTGAAAAAGGAAGTGAGTAATGTGTAAAGACTGGAGAATAACCCATATTCATGATAAAACTCTTGAGTAAGAGCACCCCAAATTAACTTAAGGCTCCCAACATGAGATAGTGGCTATGGTGTGGTGAACTTTTAATATGGGTTGCTATGAGTCGGAATCGACTCGATGGCAGTGGGAGCCATAGTCTTTGTAACTCCCAATAAATGACTGGATGAGACTATGCAAATGAGGTGCTTATGACCCACTAAAGGGATTGGATAGCTTGCTACTAATGTGAATAAGATGCATGGCACCTTTGCTGGGGTGGGACCATGCAAATAAGCTGTATGGAACCCTAACTAGGGGACTGGTCCATTTTGCCATCCTGCTAGGCTTAAAATGAACCATCCCAGAGGTGAGAAGGGAGGATCCCAACACCACCAAGAAAGAAGAGCCAGAAATGGAACATGCCCTTTGAACCTAGGATCCCTGCACTGAGAATCTCTTAAATCCAGGAGACAGAGAGAGGAGATGTAACATGGAATACCACGAGAGATGGTGGCATGAGATGACTGCAGTGGGGCTTCCTGGCCCATGGAGCAAGAAAACCGAGCACCTTTGGGCACAAGGCTTACTAGTGGAGTGGGGTGCCTCTGGACACTTACTGGCAGAGCTAAAAGAGCTTTGTAACACTTGCCTGAGCAGCGCAGAGGCCGGGCTGAGGGGCTAAGAGACCAAGGGGCCAGAAAGAGGTATGTCTGCAGGCATAGCTGAGAAGAGGCCATCCTGATCAGAGAACTGTATCCTGAGCGTTCCTGAATCTGAATTGTAACCTGTTACTTCCTTAATAAACCCCATAACTATGAGTATTATCTATAAGTTCTATGTGGCCATTGCAGTGGATTATTGAACCCCGCAAAGAAGTAGAGAGTGCTATGGGAGGGATAGTTGGTGTCAGAATTGGTAAAAAGGTTGGAGGGTAGAGGCATGTCTGACCTTTGCTTCATAGGAATCAGCTTTGGACTGTTGGTCTTGATTCTCTTTCCCTCTGTGAAGTTAGAGGAGGTCAGACACCACCCCTACCATGACATTTTTACAGTGGCTATGAAGTCGGTGGGTTTTATGCTAAAGTCTGAGGCCAAAACTCCATTTTGAATCTAATTTCTACATCAAGAATGCAGCCAGTTATTTCTGTAATTCTCCACTGTACCCTGAGAAAATTGCTTGGTAAACAGTTTCAGAGAAGAATGTGGTTTGTTTGCTTAAGGGTTTTTGCTTACTAAAGAATACACCCCTCTCAGAAAACCAGCACCAAAACAATTCTCAGAACAGACGCTTACTCAAGATAAACTTTAGAATTATTATGTCCTTTCTGCAGTCATGCAAGGAGGGGCTCATAATTGTTTTGAAGCCAGATGTACCCGATTTAATTATTACTTTGTAACTTTTAAAAAACAATTTTAGAAACATATGTAAATCTCCTACCAATCAGAGGTACCCTCACCCAATTTTGTAGCCATTACCTAAATGTCAACCAATCACAGAATTTTTTCTGAGGTTCCTTGTGTTTTCTTATAAAAACTCTCTGAACTGTCTCCTCCTTGGATCGCCTTGTGATTCCAATTTGCAAATTGCCATGCCTCTCAATAAAAGCTTTTCATATTTAATTTCAACCAGATTCTGCTGTTTTGCTTAATGACATTTCTTGGTGTCAGAAGTGGGATCTGAAGGAGAGCTGCTAGGGCAACCCCCAGGAGGCTCAGGAACTCAGGCCTCAGGACTAGCAGGAACCTCTTGGCTCACTGCTCCCTTGGATGTCCACAGGAGTCACCTCAAGTAAGCCCCACTCGGATCTGAACTCTGCTCTCCTTTGTATTGAGTTCTTCAAGATTTATTGAAAGGACCTGTTTTTATTCTGTCCCTTGCAAGAGTTTGTTTTCCTCCATTAGTGGCAGTAGTGCAAGTTTCTTGTTAAATTACTGTCCTAGAAGTCTTCGAATTTGTGGAATCTTAGGCTGTAAAAGCTGCAAAGAAATAAAGGGCACAGATGACCAGTAAATGCCCGTAGGGCAGTCACCAGCCATGAAAGATGATTAAAGACTCCTGTAACAGGACAAACCGGTTCAGGGGATGGGTCAGAAACAGTAGGCTGCCACTGGTCATGAGACACTGCCCCTGCAACAAGGCATATATTGGTTTAAGCAACACACTGTACAAACCCTGCAGTAGCCCCCATCAGGATTTGTCATATCCGAAAGACCTAAACTTTGAACAAAGTCAAACTTTCTTTGAAAATGGGTAATGCCAATTGGCAGGGGAAGCTGACAGCTCCTGACCTGTTTTGTGAACAAGCATTTCGGTCCCATAACATGCTTGTTCTTATTTTGTTGGCATAGCCTAATCAGGAACAATTAAAAAGAAACAATGACCACTTTGGGGGTTCTTTTGACATAGGTAATTTTTTTTTTCCTGCGGAGCAAATTAAAAACTAATGGCCTCTGAATGAAACAACCTCAGTAAAATGATTATTTTAATTGTTTGTATTTGAATTTTTGTTTAAATCTCCTAACAACAATTTGTTAAATCAGTGACCACTTTTAAGTACTTTCCAATTAGAGAAACTAGGATATTCAAAATGAGGGACTAGGTCTCTAGCCGGCAGAATGAATTAGGTTTAGAAGAAATGAAACCAGGTTTCATGTGGTTGTTATAGTGGAATCCCAGGAGATTGACTTCTTGCTAAGAATTTTATTTGACTCTGGGAAACCAAAGCTTCAACCTAATTCTTAACATCCTTGATAAATGAGCCTGGATTTACCCCTACTAGGACACTGGTTTAGGGTTCATATTCAAAATATTATAAACTGAATATACTGTGAGTAATTTGGAATTTCGGTGATTAAGAAAATGAGTTTTCATTGCTCTCTCTTTTCCTTCCACTTTGGAAAAATGAGTTCCCATTTGTGCTGCCTTTTCTTTCCTCTGAGAAACTTTTGTTTAATACTCAGGTTTTGTTGGAAGGGCCTGATACCCCTCCATCTGGGACTCTGGCAAATTAACGAGTTTATCTAGGACCTGTTCTTTATTTTTTTTTTCCCCCTTTTAAATCAGGTTGATCTTACCCCAAGATTACATTTTAAGAAACTATTTCTTTGTCTTGTGTAATATCGAATGAAGGTTTTGAGCTGGCTTCACAGACCAATGAATTTATGTGGTCTTCCTGTCTTGTTTTGTGTCTAAATTCTGTCTTGTCTCAGGAAGCCGTGAATGACAGTTACTAGGTTTTTTTCTCATAAAGCATGCAAAACACAGTTATGAAAATATAATAATTTCCTACCTCTGGAATGGTACTATTAGTTTATAGTATTTCTTCAAAGAACTATTGAACAAGCTGTCTCTGTTGTAGAGGAATTCTAAGAAGCCAAAATATAGAAATCACAATGAGACACACCTGAACTTGCCTGAGGAAATATTTCCACCTCTAGCCAGAGACTGGAAACCCTAGTGGTGTAGTGGTTAAGTGCTATGGCTTCTAACCAAGAGGTCGGCAGTTCAAATCCACCAGGCACTCCTTGGAAACTCTATGGGGCAGTTCTACTCAGTCCTATAAGGTTGCTATGAGTCGGAATCGACTCAATGGCAGTGTGGTGGAGCCAGAGACTTAAGGCTATATCCGTATCAATGATTTGGTCAGGTTGAGCAGAGACTTTGTGATTTCCAAAACCAGTTGATAAAATCTTGAAGGGCTAAAGTCAAATTGAGGAAAATGTGGAAATGGTAAAAGTTTGAATATTTAAACAAACTTTATTTCAACAGTAATTATGTTTTGTGGTATATAGACTTAAAATAATTGCCAAGATCTTTTAAGTAACTTACTAATATTAAATTAATAGATATTTATTATAATTTAAGTTTATACTTCTGCTTTTTGAGCCAGAGTTTATACTTTTGTTTTTTGAGCCACACACACCCATATGTATATACACACATATGCAATTGAGTCTGCTAATGAGTGTGTTCATTTTTGCCACTTAAAGTGTTGTACTCTAAGAGATATGCAACAAAAACAATGTTTAAAAGGCTTATAAAAAGGGAATTTATTTGATATCATGGATTGAATTATGTGCCCCCAAAAACGTGTGTATCAATTTGGCTGGGCCATGATTCCCGGTATTGTGTGATTTTCCTTTATGTTGTAAATCCTGCCTCTGTGATGTTAATGAGGGAGGATGGGCGGCAGTTGTGTTAATGAGCCAGAACTCAATCTACAAGATTGGATTGTGTCTTGAGGAAGTCTGTTGAGATATAAAAGAGAAAATTGAGCAGAGAGACGGGGGACCTCACACTACAAAGAAAGCAGTGCTGGAAGCAGAGTATGTCCTTTGGACCCAGACTCCCTGCGTGGAGAAGCTCCTGCTCTGGAGGAAGATTGATGAAAAGGCTAATAGAGAGAGAAAGCTTCCCCTGGAGCAGATACCCTGAATTTGGATTTTTAGCCTACTTTACTGTGAAGAAATAAAGTTCTCTTTGTCAATGCCATTCACTTGTGGTATTTCTGTTACAGCAGGACTGGATGACTAAGGCATTTGATATGTTCAAAGTTTTTATCTGTTGTAGATAAAATCTGATGGGTTAATTTATGAGATTTTTAAGAGTTTGAATGTTAAACAGCATATAGACCAAAGAATTGGGTTCCTCAGTTAAAATAACAAAAATTTTCTTCTAATTACTGGGTTAAAGAATTAATTTATTCTTTGTGTAATCTGCCTCGAAGGCAAGGGTTCGGCATCTCACTAGGATGAATTCCTGAGTCAAAAATCAAGCCACAAAGCTTTAAGGAAGCCAAGGCTTTTTTTTTTTCCTTTAAAATCTTTGATAAAATAACTATTTTTCTCAGTGACCTGTGATAAGCATGTGACAACTTTGAAACTTCATGAAAAGCCACAAAAGGATTTGTTCCTGCTTTGCCAGGAAAAAAAAAAATGCTGGAAAAAATATAATCATAAGACTTATTTAATGTGTTGAGTTACATGAAACAGGTCTCCAAATCAAGAGAAGTGCCTGATTTTCTTTGGGTTAAAAATTTATGTGTTAACGTTTCCTCTTATGTTATTGCCTGATACTAGACCACAAACACATACTATTATATCATAATTTTATTTTATTTTTCTTTACTGCTAACTTGGCAGCAACTTTATTTCTTTTGAATCTAGCATCATCAAAGCCAGTAGTTTAACTGGGAAATTCACATCGTTTACCCATGGAATTTTTTTTTTTACATTTTATCATTTTTTTAAAGTTATGAATTATCAGGGAGAAGTTAAAAATAATACCCTCAACTTTGTTGTTGGCTGACCAAGTCTCTCCAGGTAGTTCTGATGCTCACTCAAGTTTAAGAACCACTGCTGCAGTGTCATGGAGTTTAGGCTACAGTAAAACATCCCTGCAAAAGAAATCATCCTCCATAACTTTGATTGTAACCCTGACATTGAACAGAATTTTATTCAGATGTTTAGAGACTGGATAATCTTGGTATAGTCTCAGTATATCCTGACTATATAGTATTATGTTTCAAGATTATTATGTATTATATCTGAAGCTGCTTAGAAATAAGGTTGACCATTATGTTTTGTCTAAAGTTTTTTTTTTAATTAACTTTATTTAGGTTGTCATTAGTTTTGTAATTAATTTTCATCAGGTCTTTTGCTTTTAGGAAATATTATCGTAAGTTAATCGTGGCCATATTAAGCTTTGTCAGCTGCACACCTGACCAAAATATTTCAACAAAATGAACTACATCAGACTTATGAAGAGGACTATAATATTTCAAATGTGGATGCAATTGGAATAAATCAAGATTTCCAGGACTCTTATGTAGAAACTAATGAAGTTTTCAGATTGCTCTTGATCCATAATTGCATGGAACCAAAATTAACTACACAGGACTGAGTAAACTGCTAAAACCTACTGACAGACATAAACTGAAGTTCAAACACCCTTGTGACCAGAAGCAGATGATGTCAAAGTGGATGACTCCTCCCAAGACCATGGAACAAAATTTCATGCAACCTGCTGAAATTTCTTGGACTTTGTTTCCTGACATCACCACACCTCATGCTGTACTTGGATAAACTCTTCAGGGAAAGTAGAACAAGTTATTAAACAAATCTGCCAGAAAGCTACATAGCTACATTCTATCCCTCCTATGCCTGACTCGTCCTTTTTTAGACATAATCTTGGCTTCATTCTGTTTTACAAACTGGTTTACTTGTACTCGTTGTTGCTATAATCATCATCATATACTATATAAAATGTATGTATTATCTTAGTTATCTAGTGCTGCTATAACAAATTTCACAAGTGAATGGCTTTAACAAAAAGAAATTTATTCTCTTACAGTCTAGGAGACTAGAAGTTTGAACTCAGGATGCCAGCTCCAGGGCAAGTTCTCTCTCTGTTGGCTCTGGGGGAAGGTCCTTGTCATCAATCTTCCCCTAATCTAGGAGCTTCTCAGTGCGAGAACCCCAGGTCCAAAGGACGTGCTCTGCTCCCAGTGCTGCTTTCTTGGTGGTACGAGGTCCACCTGTCTCTCTGCTTACTTCTTTTTTATATCTCAAAAGAGATTTACTTAAGACACAACCTAATCTTTTAGATTGAATCCTGCCTCATTAACATAACTGCCTCTAATCTGGTCTCATTAACATCCTAAAAAGAACCCATTGCCTTCGAGTCGATTCTGACTCATAGCAACCCTACAGGACAGGGTAGAACTGCCCCCGTAGAGCTTCCAAGGAGCACCTGGTGGATTCGAACTGCTGACCTTTTGTTTAGCAGCCATAGCACTTAACCACTACACCACCAGGGTTTCCTAACATCAGAGAGGTAGGATTTACAGCACACAGGAAAATCACATCAGATGACAAAATGGTGGACAATCACACAATACTGGGAATCATGGCCTAGCCAAGTAGACACATGTTTGGGGGACACAATTCAATCCATACCCATTGCCTTACCCACTGCCGTTGAGTCAATTCTGACTCATAGCGACCCTATAGCATGTATATTTGAACAAGCCATTAACTCCATTCCTATGGAAAAAATCATGTACTTAGAAAAAACAATTACTCACATGACTGACCTCTCACCAGAGGCTGAGCCTCCTCATGTCAGATGAGGCTCTTATTTTGATCCAGCTCCTTATTCCCCCAACCCACTATTTAACATTTGGTGGTGTCCTGCTGTTTAATTATAGTGTCTGGGGTCTTAAATGTCTGTAGAGACAGACTGCCATCAAATGAGAAAAGGTCTTTCCAAAGACAAGTTACTCCTTTGTGGGTGATGAGAAAGTCTGAAAACCAGCTCACCCTGAGGATGAGGCTCCAAGCCCAGCAAGGCAGAAGAATTAAGACGTGACCAAGGAATCTCTTTAATGAGATTTGTGATCATAGGTGAGGTTTGAGTAAGAGCACCCCAAATTAACTTAAGTCTCCTGATATGAGATGGTGGCTATACTAAGGTCTGAGGCCAAAACTACATTTTGAATCAAAAGTAACTTATACATCAAGATTGCAGGCTGTCATTTCTGTAACTCTCCACTGTACCCTGAGAAAATTACTTGGTAAACAATTTTAGAGAAGAATGTGATTTGTCTGCTTGAGAGTTTCTGCTTAAGAATATACCCTGCTCAAAAAACCAGGGCTAAAACAATTCTCAGAACAGCTGCTTATTCAGGATAAACTTTAGAATTATGTTTGTCCTCCCTGCCATCATGCAAGGAGGAGCTCAGATTGTTTCGAGGCCAGATGTATCCCATGTAACAATTACTTTGTAGCTTTTAAAAAAACAATTTTGGAAACATATGTAATCTCCTACCAATCAGATATACTCTCACCCATTATCTAAATGTCAACTGATCACTGAATTTTTACTGAAGTTCCTTGTATTTTCTTATAAAAACTCTCTGAAATATCTCCTACTTGGATCATTCAGTTCAGAACCCTCTGGATTTTGTGATTCCCAATTTTCAAATTGCCCTGCCTCTCAATAAAAGCTCTTTATTTTAATTTCAACCATACTCTGCCATTATGCTCTACAACACTCGTTCTATCTGCTTAAGAATCAGCTCATTTTCTAAAATCTATAGGAAAATCCAACACCTCTACAACAAAAAGACAATGCAATTAGAAAATAGGCAAAGGATATAAACAGACAATTCACCAAAGACATTCAGGCAGCTAACAGACACATGAGGAAATGCTCGAGATCATTAGCCATTAGAGAAATGCAAATCAAAACTACAGTGAGATACCATCTCAGTCCAACATTACTGGCACAAATAAAAAAAACCAAAATAACGAATGTTGGAGAGGCTATGGAAGCTTAGAACTCTTATGCACGGCTGGTGGGAATATAAAATGGCACAACCACTTTGGAAAACAATATGGTGCTTCCTTAAAAAGCTAGAAATAGAAATACCATATGACCCAGCAATCCCACTCCTAGGAATATATCCTAGAGAAATAAGAGCTGTCACACGAATAGACACATGCACACCCATGTTCATTGGAGCATTATTCACAATAGCAAAAAGATGGAAACAACCTAAGTGGCCCATCAGTAGATGAATGGATAAACTATGGTACATACACACAATGGAATATTACTACAAAAATGAAGAACAATGGTGAATCTGCGAAACATCTCACAACATGGATGAATCTGGAGGGCATTATGCTGAGTGAAATAAGTCAATCACAAATGTATGAGACCACTATTATAAAAACTCATGAAAAGGTTTACACAGAAAAAAAAAAAAATTCTTTAATGGTTACTGGGGAGGGGAGAGAAGGGGAGGGAAAAACACTAAATAAATAATAGATAAGTGGTAACTTTGGGAAAGGGTAAGACAGTACACAATACTGGGGAAGTCAGCACAACTTGACCAAGGCAAGGCCATGGAAGTTTCATAGACACATCCAAACTCCCTGAGGGACCAAATTACTGGACTGAGGGCTGGGGATCATGGGGGACATCCAGCTCAACTGGCATAACATAGTTTATAAAGAAAACGTTCTATGTCTTTGGCGAGTAGCGTCTGGGGTCTTAAAAGCTTGTGAGCGGCCCTCTAAGATACTCTACTGGTCTCACCCTCTCTGGAGAAAGGGAGAATGAAGAAAACCAAACACACAAGGGAAAAATTAATCCATAGGACTAATGGACCACAACTACAACAGCCTCCACCAGACTGAGTCCAGCACAACTAGATGGTGCCAGGGATCACAAAAGAGGGTCCCAGACAGAGCTGGAGAAAAATGTAAAACAGAATTCAAACTCACAAAAAAAAGACCAGACTTACTGGTCTGACAGAGAATGGAGAAACCCCAAGAGTATGGCCGCTGGACACCCTTTTAACTTAGTACTGAGTCACTCCTGAGCTTCGCCCTTCAGTCAAAGATCAGACAGGCCCATTAAAAAAAAAAAAAAAAAAATGAAACTAAAAGGGCATACCAGCTCAGAGGCAAGGACCAGAAGGCATAAGGGGACAGGAAAGCTGGTAATAGGGAACCCAAGGCCAAGAAGGGGAGAGTGTTGATATGTCGTGGGGTTGGCAACCAGTGTCACAAAACAATATGGATAATAATTGTTTAATGAGAAGCTGCTCTGTAAACCTTCCATCTAAAGTACAATTAAAAAAAAAAAAAAAAAGGAACTTACTTAGGGATGCTCAAAAGATTCTTCTCCTTTTTTTCCATAAAGGTTTATGATTGGTTTGTTCTTGTTTTTAAATCTAGGTTATTTTTTCATGTTCAAATTAGTTAAAAGGCCAATCTGTCCTAGAGAAATTCCAACTTGAAATATGCAATAGTAAATTTCTAATATTTAAAAAAAGGATAAATTATTTATTTGCTAGTCATTACAAATTAATGTGTGCACATATATTATGAATACATATATTTTAGCAAATTTCAATTCTTTTTTCTCTCTGTTTTTACAATAATGTAAAATTTTAAGTGCTTTGATTTTTTTGGCGGGGGTATACAGTGTTAGCTCTACAGAGTGTTCATGTGTTTGTATGTGCCCATTGGCCAAATTCCTTTTTGGAGGTTCAAGAATTGCTTAGCCTAATTCTCTTGCATCTTGATACTATAAATTGCAAGTATTTAGAAGTGCGGCCTGCAGAGTTCATTATTTCTTCCTATAATTGGGCTATGAAAAGTTTATTCTCTGCCACAGTAAAAGTTAATCTCTCTTTGGGAATTAATTTCTAAATTTGAAGACTTTGGGACAGAGTTGGCTGGACTGTATTTCACTGAAATTTTAGCCCCTAAGAAATAAAAATAGGTTTTGAAATAGTTTCTAGGTCACTGGCACAGAAAGCTGGCAAAAAACTGTAACTTACTTTGGACGGTCCTAGTTAGTACAATTCCATCAGCACAGACTGTTCTTTTAGATTGTGATTCAAGTTTAGGAGAAGGTAAACTGTAGAGACCCCCAAATGTTATCTGAGCCCCCAAAAAGCTTTTGCATATTTACTCTGTAAGCTTTCCCATTGCCATCAAGTAAATTCTGACTCATATTGACCCTATAAGACAGAGTAGAACTGTCCCATAGGGTTCCCAAGGTTGTAATCTTTATGGAAGCAGACTGCCACATCTATCTCCTGCAGAGCAGCCGGTGGCTTCACACTGCTGACCTTTCAGTTAGCAGCCAAGTGCTTAACCACTGTGCTACCAGGGGCTCCTTCCTATAAGCTTAGGCTTAGGTAATTCACCTTTATTTCAGTAGCACACTCCAGATTTTTGTGTGTGTGTGTGGGGGGGAGCATATTTAATCAGATATCAATTCTTTATTTCACCTTATTGAACAATCCACATTTATTATTTCAGGTTCTAATTTTGGCTCAGACAGTGGAGGCTTTTGTTATACTGGAAAACATGTAGGCTTGGAGCTGGCAGATCTCAACTCTACTTAATATGAACTAACATTGGTCAAATTAAGCTTTCTGGACCTCTGTCTTCATCTGTAAAACAAATATTACCCACCTCTCAGACTATTATAATTAGTAAAAATAATAACTAGCTTACTTGATTGCTGTGTGTGAGCATGTGTGTGTGCCAGGTACCATGCTAAGGGCTTTAAAATGCTTTCTTTCATTTGATTATCACAACAGCTCTAGAAAGGTGCAGTGGCACAGTGGTTAAGAGCTCGACTGCTAACCAAAAAGTCAGCAGTTCAAATCCACCAGCCACTTCTTAGAAACCCTATGGGACAGTTCTACTTCACCCTGTAGAGTCACTATGAGTCCAAACTGACTTGATGGCAATGGGTTTGATTTTTTGGTATCTAAAAAAAAATTTTTTTTTTTTATATGCTATCACACAATTTCTGAATTGCTGAGGAAGCTTTGAAGTTCTGGTGGTGCAGTGGTTAGTGTGCTTGGCTGCTAACGAAAAGGTCAGTGGTTCAAACTCACCAGTTACTCCATGGGAGAAATATGTGGCGGTCATGAAGAGAAGTCATAATTAATAAACGAATTAATAAAAACCGCTTTATTAAATACAACTTCTTTCCATGATTTTTCACAGCAACAGTCTTATAAGAGCAATTACAACTTATTTCTATGATTTTTCATAGCAACAGCCTTGTAAGAGCCCACAGAAACTTCCAGGCATCCTCTCATTAATTCTGGCAGCCCCTCCTCAATGAATGAGCCCCTCTGTCATCAACAGAACCCAGAGACTTATCACATGATAGGAAGAAGAAAAATGCACATAACCTCTGAACTGGCTGATCAGGTTAAACTTTAGCAGGGAAATATACAATTATAAAGTTTTATAATGCCAAATGCATGCCCTATAAGACTCAAGAAGATGATTTCCACTGACTTCTGTCTTAGGCTGAGTTCTCTAGAGAGGCAAAACCAGTGAGGTATATATATAGAGAGAGAGAGAGAGATGGAGCCCTGGTGGTGCAGTGGTTAAGAGTTTGGCTTCCAACCAAAAGGCTGGCAGTTCTAATCCAGCAGCCACTCCCTGGAAACCCTATGGGGCAGTTCTGCTCTGTCCTGTAGGGTTGCTATGAGTTGGAATCAACTTTATGGCAACGGGTTTGGGTTTTAGAGAGAGATTTACCTCAAAGAAATGGCTCTTGCAGTTGTAGAGGCTGGCAAGTCCCAAGTCCATGGGTCAGGCATGAGGCTGGAGGCTGGAGGCTTCTCCTGACTCACATAGCTGCAGGGGCTGAAGAACCCCAAAATCAGCAGGTAATCTACTTGCTAAGTCCCAAGAACCAGAGGTCAGATGAGGACAAGCCCAATGTAGGATCCAGAGTGAGAGCCTATGTTGTAACATCCACTTATATACTGGAGGCAGGCCACACCCCCAAGGAAACTCCCTTCAAACTGATTGGCTGCTCACAGCAGATCTCATCATGGAGTTGATTATGTAACTTCCAAATTACATCATTACGTAACTGCCAAACTGCATCCTTACATAACTGCCAAACTACATCATAACTGCTAAACCACTGAGAATCATGGCCCAGCCAAGTTGACACACAACCATCAAAAGTTCCATGAGAAGATACTTGGCTATTGATAACCACATTTGTTACATTCCTTCAAAAGGATTCCTCTAATAGAGCTCTTGACGGTAACAGTAAATGAGCATTATGGAAGCTTATATATTCTTTCTGGTTGATTTTTTTTTTAAGGAGGCATAAAACTATTCTCTCATAGTGTTTCTATCTATGATTATGTTGATGTTGTAAGACTCCCAGAGCTGTGGTGACATCATCTTTCCTAATCACAGGCCTAATTACAAAATGTTTTAACGGCTAAGCTTAGAAATCTACTATTTTCATTCATAATTAAGTGAAATAAGCATTTTAATGCACTTAGCATGGTACATGGGGCACATACACAGCTCTCAAGTAATTTAGCTATTATTTTTATTAATTATAATAAGGCCGTGAGGTGAGTATTATCTGTTTTTACAAATGAAGACCGAGGTTCAGAAAGCTAAAATTATTTGACCACTTAGAAATAATCTTTTAGAGTCTTGCTAAAAAATGATTGCCGTCAAGTCAGTTCTGACTCATGGTAACCTCATGTGTGTCAGAGTAGAACTGTGTTCTGTAGAGTTTTTGACGGCTGGTTTTTGCAAGCAGATCTCCAGGGCTTTCTTCTGAGGTACCTCTGTGTGAACTCAAACTCCCAATCTGTTAGCAGCCGAGCAAGTTAACTGTTTGCGCCAGCCAGGGACTCCTGAGTCTCAGGGCATGCATTTACTTCTTATGATCTTCAAAACTATGCATTAGTGACAATGAATGGGAATACACTATATCTTGTATGGTGGTGTAGTGGTTAAGAGTTACATCTGCTAACCAAGATGTCAGCAGTTCAAATCTACCAGGTGCTCCTTGGAAACTCTAAGGGGCAGTACTACTCTGTCCTGTAGGGCCGCTATGAGTCGGAATCAACTAGACGGCAGTGGGTTTTGGTTTGGTTTTCTAGCAACAAAACTTCATCCATTATTGAGCCACCATTCTAGAATTCCCATTCTGGAAGGTGGCAGCCCCAGTTTACAATGCAAGGGAGTGCTGCCTTATGTGTCTTCTCTTTGACAAATGGTGCAACAGTTAAGCACTTGGCTGTTAACCAAAAGTTGGGCAGTTCGAAACCACCCAGCAACCCTACAGGAGAAAAGATCTGGCAATCTACTCTCATAAAGATTATAGCCTAGAAAGCCCTATTGAGCAGTTCTACTCTGTCACATGGGATTGCTATGAGTTGAAATCTACTCGAAGGGACCTAACAACAACAAACACCTTCCTAAAGCCTGCCCTACCTTAGCTTCAGTTGGAAGAGAGAGAGAGAATCAGAAGATAAGCAGTTACCTTCTTCCCTGCCCCTGGCTCACAGAACGCTATAAATTGAAGGGATCTGGAGTTTCCCACCCCCCAAAATTGTGATGCCTTTTGCACAAACCAAACACTTTATTAAATCAAAAGTTTCATTCTTATTAGAAGTTATTTCAATTCTAATTATGTGGTTGAGCCCCATTTCTCCTGCTGATTGAAAAATTCTTTATTGTCCTTAAAGGATCGCCAATTACTCAGAATTGTCCCTGCGTGGTGCACATCGTTAACTTGTTTGGGTGCTAACCAAAAGATCAGAGGTTGGAATCTGCCCAGAGGTAATTTGGAAGAAAGGCCTGCTGATCTACCTCCAAAAACTCAGCATTGCAAACCCTATGGAGCACAGTTCTACTGTGACACACATGGGGTCGCCATGAGTCCAACAGCAACTGATAAATTACAGTTTAACTGTGTAGAATGCTCAGTGCGGGCCTGGAGCGTAGTAAGTAACACTCAGAATTAGCATAATTATGTGACTGCTTCCCCAGGCTACAGTTGTTAGTTGTTATCTAGAACTGCTCCATAGGATTTTCAAGGCTGTGACCTTCCAGAAGCAGAACCCCAGACCTGTCTTCCAAGATGCCTCTGGGTGAGTTTCAACCACCAACCTTTCAGCTAGTAGTGAAGAACTTAACTGTTTATGCAGGCATTTATTTGCAGAAAGACAGGACAATTTCTGTTATGTAACTCGTCAGGCCCTCAGGCACTGGCCAGTGAGGATCCCCGGTGGCTTCAGCTCTTCTTTGGGCTTTCTACAGAGTAGCCGAACTGGCATTTTTATTTCCCTGCCTTTACAAAGAAGGAAACTGAGGCTGAGAAGCTTTGCAAGACAGAAGCAGAATCGGGCTGTCTAACATCCAGGTCAGTGCTCTCTGAACCTCACTGTTTTCATTGAGCCCCAGAGACCTAGAGAAGGAGGGACGCAGACATCAGTCTGCACCTTCTTTCCGGCCCAGATGGGCTGTCATTGTCATGACTTATGCCATGAAGCGTTCAAGAGGAAGCACAGAGAGCTGCCGCCACTTGTCCTCCTGACCAGTCTGCCCTGCAGGTACCTACTGCCCTCCTTACCTCCCAGGTCCTCACCATGGAGCTTGGAGAACCTGGCCCAGCCTCACAGAACCATCCTCTCCGCCAGCACAGACTGACCTCAGCCGGGCAAATCAAAGCCATTTGATCTGGAACAAAAGGCTGCACTGGTGTCTGAAATGACAACTCCCCACGGTGATGTCATGCTGTTTTGTTTGTCTCCATGTACTGTGGGGATCACGTTTCTGTTGTGAAGAAAGTGGTCTGGGGAAAGAAAAGTTACTTCATTTGGAAAATTCCAAGAAGCCATAAATACTTGTTTGCAGCTGATGAAAGCAAATTCATAGGCAACCTGAGAGGCTTGAGCCCCTTTGTTCCCCTACCCATACCCCATAAGCTGAGCTTTCAGAGTAGATGGAGGCATGAGTGGTTCTGGCACTTCCTGAGGAGACTTCCCACAGGCCAGCGGTGATAACTGAGATGAGTTTTCCCTGGTTCTCATCCTAACTTGTCTCCTGCTCAGGCTGTACTCTTCCTTGGATCACTGGGCTCAATGACATCCCACTTCCCTCTTGAGATTGCTTGACTTGCATTTCTGAGTTGCCCTTTAAGTAAATTAAAAGTGACATTTTGGACTAATGGACCACAACTACCACAGCCTCCACCAGACTAAGTGCAGCACAACTAGATGGTACCGGGCTACCACCAGTGACTGCCCTGACAGGGATCACAGTAGAGGGTCCCTGACAGAGCTGGAGAAAAATGTAGAACAAAATTGAAACTCATAAAAAAAGACCAGACTTACTGGTCTGACAGAGACTGGAGAAACCCCAAGAGTAGGGCCCCCAAACACCCTTTTAACTCAGTACTGAAGTCACTCCTGAGGTTCAACTTTCAGCCAAAGATTAGACAAGCCCATAAAACAAACAATAATGTACATAGCTCAACCACGTATACAAGACTAAATGAGTACACCAGCTCAGGGGCAAGGATGAGAAGGCAGGAGGCAACAGGAAAGCTGGACGAGTGGAAATAGGAAACCCAAGGTCAAGAAGGGGAGAATGTTGACACATCACGGGGTTGGCAACCAATGTCACAAAACAATATGTGTATTAGTTGTTTAATGAGAAGCTAATTTGCTCTGTAAACCTTCATCTAAAGCAAAAATTTAAAAAAAGATGTACTTTTTTTAATATAACATTAACTTTATATTTTTTAAAGTGTTTGCTTTATAACATTGGCCTTGGATAGAGATTATTAATAGAGTCAATGTCCTATGTTCTGGGATGAAATATAGAAGATATATCTTGAAAAGAAACAGAAAAAAAAAGTTGCTTTATTATTTTAATTTCTTACTCCCTTTCTAGTTTTCCACTCTCTTGTGAATCCTTTTTGCTTTTCTTATCCTTTTATTTTTTCCTATAATCAATCGCTTATTGAGAAGGAGGGAGAAAACGGAGGGTAAAATTCTATTCTGCTTTTCACAAGAAATTTAAGAGTGTGATTGCCAATCCAGATCTTCAGTCCTGAGCCAGAAAGGAATGAGCACTGCCACTGCCAGGAAAGATCAGGGCAGAGAGATTCCTTAGAGCCAGGGGGCAAAGTTTCAAGGAATGTTTCAGACCCCCCTCTGTACACACATACATTTCTTTAAAAATATTAATATAAAAACATTCTATTAAGAATTCTGGGGGAGGCAGGGCCAAGACAGGAGAGTAGTCAGACACTTCCTGTGGTCGCTCTTACAACAAAGTCCCAAAAACACAAGTGAATTGATTATGTGTGACAATCTAGGAGCTCTGAACATCAAAGACAAAGTTGAGGAGTCAGACTGAGTGGCGGGGGGGGGGGGGGAGACGCAGTTCAGAAGCAGCAAGTATTTGCCAGACCTGACCTGGCCAGCATGCATGGGCTAGGGCAAGCAGTAGTGTTTGGGACAAGTTTTCCACATTGAGAGAGACCAAGTGGCAGAGAGTCTGCACAGGCCTTCAGAACCCAGGGAATGCAACGCTGGATCTATAGAAGTTAAGTGCACATGTCTAACCTACCGTGTGGGATCAAAAAAACCATTCCTTCCTCTGGGAAGTACCTGTCTCCCACTTACCTACCCCACCCCTCCCCGTTCCAGTCTGAGCCTGGCTTCAGTGATTACTGTGCCACCTGGGCTGGAAGTGGGACCCATTGTGCGTCTTGAGCCATCCTCCTGGTTTTGGAGAGGGAACAAATTAACAAACAAGAAAAAATAAAATGACAGCTCCCCTAAGCCAGGAAGTCAGGGCAGGCACAGCCCTTTGCCTAGGCACAAGCATAAGGGGTCCATGGACTCTGAATGCCTTTCACCCCTGCCAAGACCTGTGTGGGCCCATTTCAATAGCACAGGCCCTCAGTAGCACAGTACAACAGAATATGTACCGGAAGCCTATTTTCAACTGCAACAGCTAAGGGGAAATGGCAGATTCATGACATTTGATACATCCCTGCCCATTAAGCAGGGTCCTTACCTACCCACATCAGGGGCCTGAGGACTGGTGGCTCCATCCACTCAACCTAGCCACCCGTGACAGGAGTCCAAGAATAAGTGGAGCCTCCTAGTCCCTATAACCAACAACATTGGGTGCCCCAAGTTTGGCTGCAAAACCCACCCACTTATGCACTATAGGGAACAGGGACATGCCTTCCACACAGGTACTCAGGGACAACCATCAGCCCCTGCCTTGCTCACCACATAACCCCCTACTGCAGTCAGATACCTGGGCCTACTCTAATCATCCCTACATAGCCCTGCCTGTCTAGGACTGTAGGTGAGAGCCTGCACCACGCACTCAGGGACTCACGACCTGGGCACCTGAGCTGAATCCACACAAGAAAAGCAAATGAACTCCTGGGTTTACATACCTAGTAACAGCTCTAACCACTTGGTGACAGGATGTGAGAGCTTCAAAGACACCAATAATCAAAGTAGCTCACATGACCAGCCTACCTGGGCATATCAAAACAAAATAAGAAGCTAGGACACAGTAAGCAAACGTAAAAAAATAAATATTATAACTTATTGCTGGCTTGGAGACAACAGTCAATATCAAATCAAAGAGGCAGAGCATGATGGCTGCAGCAAGCAACCATAACAAGGAACCAAGAAACCTCCCAGAGGAAGATAAGGTCTTAGAATTACTGGAGGGAGATTTCAAAAGATTAATATACAGAGCTCTTCAAGAGATCAGGAAGGAGATCAGGCAAAATGCAGATCAAGCCAAGGAACACACAGACAAAGCAACAGAGGAACTTATGAAGGTTATACAAGAGCATAATGACAAATTTAACAGGCTGTAAGAATCCATAGACAGCAAACAGAAATCCAAAAGGTTAACGATAAAATTTCAGAATTAGACAATTCAATACAAAGTCACAAGAGCAGAATTGAGGCAATGGAAGTCAGAATTAGTTAGGTTGAAGATAAAGCACTTGACCCCAATTTATATGAGGAAAAATAAGATGAAAGAATTAAAAAAAATGAAGAAACCTTAAGAATTATGTGGGGCTTTATCATGAGGAATAACCTACGAGTACCAGAACAGAGGAGGCTAACAGAAAATACAGAGAGAATTGTTGAAGATTTGTTGGCAGAAAATTTCCCTGATATCGTCAAAGACGAGACAATATCTATCCAAGAAGTTCATCGAACCCCACACAGGGTAGATCCTAAAAGAAAGTCACCAAGACATATGAAAATCAAACTTGCCAAAACCAAAGATGAAGAAAGAATTTTAAGAGCATCTAGGGATAAGCGAAAAGTCATCCATAAAAAAGGAGTCAATAGGACTAAGCTCTGACTACTCAGAAGAAACCATGGAGGCAAAAAGGTAAAGCCTTGAAGGAAAAATTGCCAGCCAAGAATTATATGTCAAGCAAAACTGTCTCTCAAATATGATGGCAAATTAGGGCATTTTCAGATAAACAGAAGTTTAGGGAATTTGTAAAACACAAACCAAAATTACAAGAAATACTAAAGGGAATCCTCCAATTAGAAAATCCATAATATCGGGTAACAAGCCAAGACTAGAACACAGGACAGAACCACCAGATATAAACCCAGATAGAGAAGTCACAAAAATAAATCAAAGCTAAAACACTGAAAGCAGGGAAACAGAGACATCAGTATGTAAAAGATGACAACATTAAAACAAAAAAGAGGGACTAAATAATGTAGTCATAGAACTTTCATATGGAGAGGAAGTCAAGGTGATATCAAGAAATAAAAATTGGTTTAAACTTAGAAAAATAGAGGTAAATATTAAGGTAACTGCAAAAGAAACTAACAATCCTACACATAAAAATAAAAAAGAAGAAAAACATAAAGACTCAGCAAATATGAAATCAACAGCAATGAAAAAGATAAAAAGAAAATACATAAAGAAAAATGATGTATCAATTAGTCCCAACCTACCTGGAGCAAAGGAGAATGAAGAACACCAAAGACACAAGCAAAATGTTAGCCCAAGAGACAAAAGGGCCACATAAACCAGAGACTCCATCAGCCTGAGACCAGAAGAACTAGATAGTGCCCGGCTACCACCGATGGCCACCCTGACAGGAAACACAACAGAGAGTCTCTGATGGAGAAGGAAAAAAGCAAGATGCAGAACTAAAATTCACATAAAAAGACCAGACTTAATGGTGGTCTGACTGAGACTGAAGGGACCCCAGAAGACATGGTCCCCAGACTCTCTGTTAATCCAGAACTAAAACCATTCCCAAAGCCAACTCTTCAGATAAAGATTAGCCTGGACTATAATAAAACATAAAATTTTACTTGTGAAGAGTGTGCTTCTTAGCTCAAGTAGACACATGAGACTAAATGGGCAGCTCCTGCCCTGAGGTGGGATGAGAAGGCAGAAAGGGACAGGAGCTGGTTGAATGGACAAGGGAAATGGAGGACTTAAAGGGGGAGTGTGCTGTCATATTATAGGGATTGCAACTAAGGTCACATAACAGTGTGTGTATAAATTTTTATGTAAGAAATTAACTTGAGCTGTAAACTTTCACCTGAAGCACAATAAAAAAGAATTCTGGAAGATGGGGAGGGAGGAATGCAGAACAGAATGTCAAATTTTCATGGAATCCACAATTTGTGGAGTCATTGAGGCCATATGATCCCCCTCCCCCGAAACTATTACTGTGAGGAAATCTTTAAACTTTGAACTGAAAAAACTATCCCCTGAAGTCATCTTTGAACCAAATAATAGTTTAGCCTAATTAGAAAAGAATGTCTGCATTAAGCATTATACTTTTTGTCTTAGTCATCTAGAGCTGCTGTAACAGAAATACCACAAGTGGATGGCTTTAACAAAGAGATATTTATTTTCTCAGTCCAGTAGGCTAGAATTCTAAATTCAGGGCATCAGCTCCAGGGGAATGCTTTCTCTCTGTGTCAGCTCTGGAGGAAGGCCCTTGTCATTAATCTTCCCCTGGACTAGGAACTTCTCCGGACAGGAACCCCAGGTCCAAAGGATGCACTCTCCTCCCAGTGCTTCTTTCTTGGTGGTATGAAGTCCCCTCTCTCTGCTTGTTTCAGGCAGAGATTATGATTTATAACACATAGGAAAACCACAAAATGGAGGACAGCCACACAATACCAGGAATCATGGCCTAACCAAGTTGACACATATTTTGGGGGGATACAATTCAGTCTATGATATTCCACCCTTTGGCTCCCAAATTCATGTCCTTGCCACATGTAAAACATATTCACCCCATCATATCATAGCAGAAGTTTTAAATCAACTTCAAGTCCAAAATCCAAAAATTCCTCTTCATCTGTGTAATCTAGAATACAAATTATCTGCTTCCAAAATACAGTGGCAGAACAGGCACAAGCTAGACATTTCCATTACAAATAGGAGAAATTGGAGGGAAAGAAGGCATAACAGGCACCAAGCAAGTCAGCAGAACATAAGACATTAGTCCTGAGGCCTTTGAAAATAATCCTGTGTTCTCTGAGACCATTTATACAATAGTCCTGCCCTCCAGACTCTAGATATTGACCATAATCTCCAGCTCCACCTTCCAGGCCCACTGGGATGGCAACTATGCTCCCTCGGTTTAGATGCACCATTTTCCTAGTCCATCTGAGTGGTAACTCCACCCTTAGAAACATCAGAGGCCATGGCTCCACCCTTTGAAACCACAGAGGTTGTGGACATACTTTTTGAGACTGAAGTAGTTCTGCTTCCTGTGTTCCTTGGCTTCTCACCTCTCAGGCCTCATGCCCACATCTGGGGCAAGTGTTCCAAAGCTCAGGAGCTCCACCAGTAAGTCCCTGGAGGCACTCTACTGCACCAGTAGACTTCGGCTGGAAGACACTCAGCTCTCTTGCTCTGTGGTTTGGCAAGCCTAGCTCCACCAATAAGTGCCCAGAGGCACCCCACTCCACCAGGAAGCCTCCTGCGAAAAGACACTCAGGTCTCTCACTTTGTGGGTTGACTCTAGTACTGTCTGGTGCTGGGCTCCTGGTTCTGCTGCTGCCGGTCCTCTGACACTTCCACTTCTCTCTGCTGTCGATCCTCTGCCACTTCCACTTCTGTGCTGCTGTCAGTCATTTGTCCATTCACAGTTTCAAAACTGTTTCCACATTTTAGGTATCTGTTAGAACAGCACCCTACTCCCAGTACCAAGTTCTGTCTTAGTCATTGTGGTGGTTAGGATTGTGCTTCAACTTGGCTGGGCCATGATTCTCAGTGTTTATATATGATCACTCCCATGACTGAAGCTGCTGTGAGTAGCCAATCAATTGAAAGATAGTTTCCTTGAGGGTGTGGCCTGCATCTGAATATAAGCAGATGTTCTGGCTTTTTTGCTAATTCTGGATCCTGCAGCTGTCTCCTATTCATCTGACCTCCAGTTCTTGGGACTTGAGCTACCAGCTTATCTGCCAGTTTTGGGATTCATTGATCTTCACAGCCTGTGAGCAAGAGCCCTGCTCTCCAACCTGCCAATCTTGGGTTTGCCAGCCTCTGTGGCTACTTGAATCAAGAGAAGCCTCTGTCCTGATCCACGTACTTGGGACATTCCAGCCTTTACAATCATATGAGTCATCTCCTTAATATAAATCTTTCTCTCTGTATATTTATACTCTTTACTGGTTTTGCTTCTCTGGAGAACCCAGCCTAAGATAGTCATCTAGTGCTGCTATACCACACAATACCACAAGTGGATGGATTTAATAAAGTGAAATTTATTTCCTCACAGTCTAGTAGGCTAGAAGTCCAAATTCAGGGTGTTAGTTCCAGGCGAAGGCTTTCTGTCTCTGTCGGCTCTGGAGGAAGGTCCTTGTCATCAATCTTCCCCTGGACTAGGAGCTTCTCTGCACAGGAACCCCAGGTCCCAAGGAAGCATTCCCTCCTAGTGCTTCTTTCTTGGTGATGTCCCCTCTCTCTGCTTGCTTCCCTTTCCTTTTATCTCTTGTAAGATAAAAGGTGGTGCAGGCCACACTCCAGGGAAACTCCCTTTACATTGGATCAGGGGTGTGACCTTAGTAAGGGTGTTATGTCCCACCCTAATCCTCTTTAACCACAGGCAGAGATTATGATTTATAACACATAGGAAAATCGCAAAATGGAGTACAGCTACACAATACTGGGAATCATGGCCTAACCAAGTTGACATGTATTTTGCGGGATACAATTCAATCCATGACACTCTTTTAGAGAATTATCTATAAATTATCCATATGTGATCAAACTGACAATGACAACTTGAAAGGATAGACAAGAAGCTTAGAGGGGTGGTGAATTTGTGTTCATGGTAAAATAGTTTGGAAAAGGTTGTGGAGAAAGGTGGCACAACTTGAAGAATGTAACCAATGTTGCTGAATTATACATGTAGGAATTGTTGAAGTGGTATATGATTTATATATTTTTACCAAAAATAAATGAAATAATAAATGTAAAAAAAAAAAAAGAAGTTTAAAGGATAGGAGAAAGCAGCCCTAACCCAACCGCTCCTTTCATCTTTGGGTCTTCCTGGTGCCAAGTTCCATTAGTTTACTGAGCCCTCTCCCTCTTCCCTGTTCCCCCTCCAACACCCAGCATTGTCAGTGCATCCTTTCCCAATAAGCCTGGACTCCACAAAGTCACAGCTCCAGAATGTTCTTAAGGTTTTCGAAGATGGTCTTTCCTGAAATTCTCCCACAGCCTCTTATTTCCACCCCAAAACCAGTCCCCAGTGTCAGTGGGCCCTTTGCATTTAATTCTGAAAAACACAAAGCTCCCTCTGCTTGGCCAGCCTCTCCCAGAACAGTCAGTGCTCCACCAGCCTCTGTGCCTTGTCCATGCATGTCCTCCTTCCGGAATACTCTGCAGGCCACTATCAGCCTTCATGCAGGTCTAAGCTAGTGTCACTTACTCCTCTTTGAGGCCTGCCCCCACATTGTCCCCCAGGCATAGTCAGGGCCCACCCCCAGGCTCCCATGGCCTCTTGTGTGAGCATCAGTGACTCAGCATGCAAGGTTAGGGTGGGAACTTTCAGAGAATAGGAGCTGGCCCTTGTTTTCCTCCAAATCCCCCACTTTTAACCCAGTTTCTGGCACATGGGAGCTCAATAAATGTCTCAGGAAGGAATGGAGGAGACAATTGTGTGTTCTTCGTGAGGGTTTTCAGTCCCTCAGACAAAGCATCACAAGATGATATACTTAAAAACAAAGTCAAAGCTGTTTTTTTTTTTTTTTTTTTTTACTCTCCATCAACCAAATTAGTCAAATCCTGAAGGATCTTTCAACTATTCAACATTCAAATGGAAATGTCATGTAGGGAGTTAGAATTAAGTCTGGAATTTGGGAGACAGATCTGGGCTAGAGATATAAATTTAGGAGTTGTTGGCATATAAAAAAAAATTTTTTTTTTTTTAGATAGGATTTAAAGCTGTGGGACTCTATGAAGTTAATCTGTTGTTGTTGGTTGCCATTGAGTCAGTTCGGACTCATGGCATCCCTGTGTGTGCAGAGTAGAACTGCTCCATAGGGTTTCAAGGCTATGACCTTTCAGAAGCAGATGCCACGCCTGTCTTCTGAGACACCCCTAGGTGGGTTTCAACCTCCAACATTTCAGCTAGTAGTCCAGGGCTTAACTGCCCTGAGGCACTTCAACATTAAGAGGTTGGGAAGATAAGGAAGAACCAGCAAAGGGGACTCAGAAAGAGCAATCAGAGCTAGAAAGTCAAGAGAGTGCTGTGTTTCTAGAATGCAAGGGAAGAATGCTCCTGACAGGTCGGATAAGACGCAACTGAGAAACTAGAACTGACCATTGGATTTAGCAACATGGAGGTCACTTCAATGTTTATGGGAGTTTCATGGAACAATAGGAGTAAATGCCTGACTGGTGTGGGTTTAAGAGAGAATACGTAGGGTAGAATTGGAGACAGTGAATACAGACAATTCCTCAGGTGTCTTGCAGGGGATCAAGAGAAAGCTTTTTAAAAAGTCAGCTCTATTGAGGCATAATTTACATACATTTTAAGTATACAGTTCAATGAGTTTTGACAAACATATATGGTTATACAACTACCACCACTATATGTAACACTTCCATCACTCCAAAAAGTTCTCTTCTGCCTTTTTATAGTCAGTCCCCACCAAAACCCCAATGCCCAGTCCCAGGCAACCACTGATCAGCTTTTGTCACTAAGATTAGTTTTGCCTTTTCTAGAATCTCATACAAATTGAATCGTAGAGTATGTACCCTTGTATTTGGCTTCTTTTGCTCAGCATATTTTTGAAATCCATCCAGGTCGTTACATGTATCAGTAGTTCTTTTATATTGTTGAGTAATATTCCATTGTATGAATACACCACAATTTGATTATCCATTCACTTGTTGTTGGATACTAATTGTTTCCAGTTTTTAGCTACTGTGAATAAAGATGCTATGAACATTAATACATAAGTCTTTGTGTGGACCTAAGTTTTATTTCTCTTGGGTAGATATCTAAGAGAATTGCTGGGTTGTATGTATGTTTAATTTTATAAGAAACTGCCAAACTGTCTTCCAAAATGATTGTAGAGTTTTACATTCCCACTGGCATGTATGAGAATTCCAGTTGCTCCACAGATTTACCGACACTTTATGTTGTCCATCTTTTAATTTTAGAGGATTTTTTTAAAACCGTACCTTTTATTTTGAAATAATTTTAGATTCATAGAAAAGTTGCAAAGATAGTACAGACAGTTGCCATATACTCTTCACCCAGGTTCCTTTAATATTATTATCTTACATATAAAATATAGCCATGGTAAATTAATGTTGGAGTAGTGCTATTAGCCAAACTGTAAACTCTAATCAGATTTCACCAATTTTCTCACTAATGTTCTTTTTCTGTTCCAGAATCCACTGCAGGATACCACATTGCATTTAGTCATCATGCATCCTTAGTCTTTTCTGACCTGTGACTATTTCTCTGTTTTTCATTGTTGTTCATGACCTTGATAGTTTCGAAGAGTACTGGTCAGGTATATTGTAAAATGTCCCTCATTTTGGGTTTATTTGATGTTTTCTTATGATGGACTGGGGTTATGAATCTAGTGGAAGAATACCACAGAGGGGAAATGCCCTTCTTATTACATCATATCAGGGAGTACATGGTATCAACATGACTTATCATTGTTGATGTTAACCTTCATCAGTTGGTTAAGATGGTGTCTTCCAGGTTTCTCTCCAATAAAGTTACTATTTTTGCCTTTGCATACTCTACTCTTTGTGTCACTAAGTCCAGCCCATCCTGAAGTGGAGGGAGGTTCAGCTCCACCTATTTGTGGTTCTGTAAGAATTGTCCCTTCTGAAAGACAACACGCAATACAGGCAAGGTCAAATAACTGGACTAAACCAAAAGCAAAGAAGTTCCCTGAATAAACTGAATGCTTTGAAGCCCAGCGTAGCAGGGGTGGGGTTTGGGGACCATGGTTTCAGGGGACATCTAAGTCAATGGCATAATAAAATCTATTAAGAAAACATTCTGCATCCCACTTTGGAGAGTGGCGTCTGGGGTCTTACACGCTAGCAAGCGGCCATCTAAGATGCATTAATTGGTCTCAACTCATCTGGACCAAAGGAGAATGAAGAACACCAAGGACACAAGGTAATTACGAGCCCAGGAGACAGAAAGGGCCACATAAATCAGAGACTACATCAGCCGGAGACCAGAAGAACTACTTAGTGCCCGGCTACAACCAATGACTGCCCTGACAGGGAACACAACAGAGAACCCCTGAGGGAGCAGAAGAGCAGTGGAATGTAGACCCCAAATTTTCATAAAAACACCAGACTTAATGGTCTAACTGAGACTAGAAGGACTTCTGGTGGTCATGGCCCCCAGATCTTCTATTAGTCCAGGACAGGAACCATTCCCAAAGCCAACTCTTCAGACAGGGATTGGACTGGACAATGGGATAGAAAAAGATGCTGGTGAAGAATGAGCTTCTTGGATCAAGTAAACACTTGAGACTATGTTGGCATCTCCTATCTGGTGGGAAGATGAGAGGGCAGAGGGGGTTAGAAGCTGGTGGAATGGATGCGAAAAGAGAGATTGAAGGGAAGGAGTAACCTGTCTCCTTAGGGGGAGAGCAGTTAGGAGTATATAGCAAGGTGTATATAAATTTTTATATGAGAGACTGACTTGATTTGTAAACTTTCACTTAAAGCACAATAAAAAAAAATCATCCCTTCTTCATTTATTAATATATTTCATCATTTACTTATAAATTTTTTTGTTTTTGTTTTTAAGATTGGAAAAATAACAGGATATTTGTATGCTGATGGAAATAATCCAACAAAGAGCAAAATTATGGGTCTCTGGTTTCTTCAGCAAGTTTGAAAATTTTTTTCACTGTTAAGAGATGCCACCAGATCTTTGCTTGCGTCTTTTTAAAATCCACTTTTACACACACTTCAGTTTCCTTAGGCCCTAGTGGAAGTCAGATGACATGTTGAAGTAGGGGTAAAAAAAAAAAGGGGGGGGTAGAGATTACTAAATGGGCCCACCCTGGCTAAGAACTCCGTGGAACTAGGCATCAGTGTTGGCCATTAGGCAGAACCCTATGGTACTTGATGGAAGGGGATGCTCTCCCCCTACCCCTCACCCTCTGTACCTCCTCAGCTCCTCCGCCCACAGGAGGTGGAGGAGGAGAGCTCAGTGCAGCATGAGGAATTCCAGGGCTGCAAGAACTCGTATCATCCCTTGGGTAGGAAAGAGCTGGATATCTGTCATGGGGAGCTGGGGCAGCTTTAGCCCTCTGGAGGGGACTGTAGGGGCTGATGGCCTTTGGGGGAGAGTTCAAGGGGAAGGAAGTAGTACATGGAGTTCCTTGGCTCCAACTCAGAGTCCAGAACAGTGGGTCCCATGTTTCTCTGTCCTCACATTGGGAGGATGAAACTTCAAGTATAACTGCTCAGACTCCGAGGCCTGACTGGGGGATGAGGGGAGAGGCAAGTCTGAGCACACCCAGGCATGGGGATGAGATGTTAATGCTTTTGAGGACCCAGGTTAGAAACTCAATGGTAGAAGAGACAGCTGAGGAGAGAGAGGCACAGGACAGGTCCTGGAAGGGACTTTGGCCACTGCCAGCTAGCTCATCACCCACACTCCTACCCCCCCTCCTACATCCCTCCTGCCACCCCGAGACCTCTCATCTGGCTTCCAAGCTGGGGAACTCCCAGCCCACGCACCAGGCTTCTGCAGGGCTTGGGGGCCGTGGAGAGAGAGGTTGTGACAAAGGTGGCATATCCTGGGCGGCAGAAATGCTCTCCAGGCATGTATTTTGCAGAGGCTAGCAGCGTGGTGTCCGCATAGATGTATATATTTGTATGAATCAATACACACCCTGCCCTTGACACCAGAAAAACTGTGTCACCATTGAACGGAAGGTAGTAAATTCCCTCTCATTCAGAGAATACCTTTCTTGTCTCAACCAGCTGCCCACGGGTTTCCCACTGAGATAGTAATTCATTGTGCAGGAAAGGAACTCATCATGTGGAAATTCCCACTTCCTCCAGAGAACAGTGCACACAGTGTTAACCTTGGTGAGTAGAAGCCCCCTCCTCAATGCCTGAAAATGGCAGCTTGTCTCTTTGGAAGTTGAAGTCACCCTAGGTCTTATTCAAACTCTCAGCCCAGGTTTGAAAAATGACACAAGCAGACCTAGGGATGAGTCAGCCAAGTACCAATAGCCTGATTGATTGGAGCAGATAATGTCATTTTTGTTCTGCCCAGCATCCCCTTCTTTTGACAATGACACTTCGACTTCCTTTGGGGAAGCACCTCATGTTCCCTGTCTGTTCATGTGCTTCCGGTAGGGGAGTGGGCCCACGCCAGGCATGGTCCATCAGAGCGATAAATCTCTCTAGCCACAGGGATGGACACATAACCAAAGCTGGGCCAGTCAGAGTCAACTGTGGCAGAATCTGGTGGGCTGGAGTCTAGGGCAGAACCTGCCCAAGAATGAAGCTGATGAAGTCCATGCTGAGGAAAGGAAAGCTAAGAAAAGACATAGTCCTGAGAGCACCGTGGGAGCCCCTGGATCCAGCTGATCTTTCAGTTACGGGAACCAAGTGAATTCTTTCCTCCTTCCTTCCTTCCTTCCTTCTTCCCTCCCTCCCTCCCTGCCTTCCTCTCTCTCGCTCTTTCTTGTTTATTCATTTTGGCTCAGGCCAGTTAGAGTCTGGTTTTTGTCTCTTGCACTGAAATTGTTCCAACAAACACCCTGATGGATTGTCACCTTGTATGTCAACCCCCCCACCGCACCACACATTGTTTGAGAGGTAAACCTTTCATTTTTCTGAGGTGCCACAAGGCTGCTGAATCCCAACCCACAGCCACTTTTGTTTCCTAAAGTATAAAACGGGCACATCTTTTAAAAATTGAATACAAGCATTTATCTATTACGTAAGTCATATAAAATTTTATTTTTAAATTAGAGAAAAGGGGGAAATTACTCATAATCCAGGTACTATGAGCATTTTAGCTTATTTTCATAAATATGTTTCCCTATACGTGTTTACATGGTTATAACTTTAGTGCAAACAAAATGTATACTCTTACTACCACCAGTATTATTATTCAGGTATTGTCATTAACATTTCTCTCTTTTTGTGGTTTTCAAAGTTTCTGTTTTTAATGGCTTCCCTTGGTAGGCGTAGAGTGTCGTGGGAATGGAGAGAATAAGTAAATCACCTACAACAATGTCTGGCACGCTAACAACTAATACTTGTTAGGTATTAGCTGTTACTATAATTAACCATTCTTTCATTGTTTCCAAGGGGCCCTGGTGGCATAGTGGTTAAAGCAATCGACTGCTAATCTATAGGCTGGCAGTCCAAAACCACCAGCAGCTCTGAGGGAGAAAGATGGGGCAGCCTGCTTCCGTACAGATTTACAGCCTTGGAAAACTTATGGGGTTGCTGTGAGTCGGAATCTACCTGACGGCAGTGGTTTTGGGGTTTGTTATTTACAGGCAACCTGGCTTTTCACCTAGAGTTTCTATACTGATGTCTGAGCCCTACCCACAGAGATTCTGATTTAGTAGCGAAGGGGTGTGTTCCAAGAGTTTCTAGTTCTAACCAGTTCCCAAGTGATACCAATGCTGCAGGTCTCAGTGTATAGGAATCACCTGGAAGCCAAATGCTTTTACTCTTCAGGTGCTTCTAAGCATATTCTAGTGTGAGAAATCCAAATATAGACGAGTCCTAACTTTCAAATGAATAGTCATTTACTAAACCCACATTCATGTGCCAGTCATTTTTCAGAAACTTATATTCTTCTTGGGGACCAAGGTTTCAAGAGGTGTATATGACCCACAGCTTCCTGCCTAAAGCCCCTGGGAACCCCCAGCTTCACATAACCTAAATAGGGAAAACCTTAATGAAGGGTTTCACTATTCTGTCCTAGCCCTCATTCAAGTGGAAAGCTGTTAAGGTGAGGCTCTGGGGGAATCGGAGCCTCGGTTCCCTTTCACATTTATTGAGTGTTGGGGACTATGTCAGAGGAGCCAGTGATGAATAAAGCATAGTTATTGCATCTAGGAGCTGGTGATGAGTGGGAAGATGAACACAAATGAATGCTACCCAAGCTGGGAAAGAGCTTGGGTGGAGGAAGGCACATGGTTCCCTGGGGACACAGAGAAGTTGACCTTGAGGGACCAGGGGAGGCACCATGGGAGCAGGGGCACCAGAACTGAGGCTTGAAGGCTGTGCAAGAGCGAGCCTGGTGAAGAAATGTGGGAAGAGTCGCCTTGGCAAAAGGAACAGCAAAGGCGAAGGCAGGGAGGTGACAGACACCACAGTGCTATTAGGTGTGGAAGGGGGAGAAATGGAGTTAGAGGGAGTGGTAGACCATCACGGACAACTTCATCTGAAAGCACAGTTTGAAACCTCTGAGACTCTGCTCCTCAAGACCACAGGGAGCTAGCATTGGACCATTGAAGGATGTTCAACCAGTCCACTAGGTGGAATGACTTATTTTCTCTGATTGCTCACAATTTCACCCCAAAGCACCATGCTTGGTCAATAATTCACTAAACACAACCGAGGCCCATACATACTTGGCCACATCTGGCCACCACAAGGCCTCATCAATAGCTCCTGCAGCTGGAACCACATGCCTATGTAATATGCTTCTGTCAGTACTGGTTTGGGTTGCCAGTAATAGACAACCCAAACAGAAGTGGCTTAAATGAAATAAAGGCTTACTTTCTGGAAACAGCCCAGGGTTCATATGGTAGTCCTGGTGATCGAACTCAAGCACTTCAGTATCTAATGCACTGTCCTTAAAGATCAGCAGTTCGATTCTACCAGGCACCCCTTGGAAACCCTATGGGGCAGTTCTACTCTGTCCTATAGAGCCGCTATGAGTCAGAATTTACTCAACGGCAACTGGTTTGGGTGTGGTTTTTTTACTCGAAGTGTGGCCTGTGGACAGCAGCATTGGCAGCTGGGAGGTGTTAGAAACACAGACTGTTCCCTACTCCTTACTGAACCACAATCTGCATTTTAACAAATCCCCAAGTGATTGATTTGCACACATATTGTCAACACCCTACAGCCAAACACCAGTGTGAACACACCTGTGACTGAACAAGTTGGGTTTACTACTCATTGCAGCAAGGAATACTCCACACCGTGGGGAACCATGGGATGTCTCAATAAGAGGGTGTCTGAAGGGACTTACAGGATTTGCCGTTGGTTAGGCGAATTTGGGGAGGATCCAAAGAAGCAGGGGTTTGCTCTGGATTGGGAGCTGTCAGGAACCCAGAACAATTCTATGACCAAATGTCTTAATAAATGTTATCTATTTTTTATAGAGACAGCAGACCAGATCATGTCCAAAGTTGTAAACGGTAGAGAAGCAGCTGTCGCATAATAGCCATGAGAGAGGAATGTTTAGTATTTTTTGGTTGTTTTTGTCTGTGCTTAGACAAAACTATGAACTGGCTTATTTAACACTTTGTTATAACTGCATAATGATCCTGCCAGGTGTTGGTGTTCTGTCAGATGGTTTGTATCTAACAGGAAAAGAACCGGGCCATCTTCTAATGAGACTAAGGTCTAGCTGAAAGTGTCAGAGCAGTTTCTGATTGTCAGGAGCTGCGTTTTTCTTTCTGAACATTGAAGTTTGGGAGTCTTCTAGTTTGAGACTTCCTTTTTTTCAAGGTTGCCTTATGGTCCAAAGTGGTTGCTGGAGCTCTAGCCATTATATTAGTGTTGCAGGAATATGAAGGGGAAAAGGCTGAGTGAGGTAGAGAGTAGCTCCTTTAAAAAACTTTTAGGACCCCCACCCAACAACTTGCATTTATACCTCATTGACTGTCCCTAATTAGAAGAGGGAGCCCTGGCAGTACAGTGGTTAAGATCTTGGCTGCTAACCAAAAGGTCAGCAGTTAGAACACACCAGCTGCTCCTTGGAAACCCTATGGGGCAGTTCTACTCCATCCTGTAGGGTTGCTATGAGTCAGAATCAATTCGACAGCAAAGGATTTAACCAGTTAATTGCAAGAGAATTGGGAAACACAGTTTTTTAGCTGGGTGTGTTGCTACCCCTCCCCCAAATCAGGTATTTTTGGTAAGGCAGAAGGGGAAATTGGGTATAGGCAACTGGCAGACTTTATCTCCAACAGGAAGGCTAGAAATGGGGAAATTCCAGGCCCAAGAGGGTGATTTTATCTTCTCCTCCTTATCAGTATTTAACATTCCTGCAACCAGAACTGGCTTCACAGTAAAAAGAACCAACCTGCCTCCAGTGTGTGCAAGAATTCTTTTAAGGTAGAATTTGCTTCTCAGGTTTTCCATCTCACTGGCTGGGAAAGCAGTAGCAATATTAACATACAAGTCAGAACTGCCCCTGTGGCCACAGGTGGGAGAGCTGTTAGAACAAGAAAAAAGACTTCTCCAAGAAGAGTCGTTTTGTTCTATTAGAAGTTTTTCCCCCAATTTGTTATGTGCTGTTGAGTTGATTCCAACTCATAACGATCCTGTAGGACAGGGTAGAACTACCCCACAGGGTTTCCTACAGGGCTTAGAACCAGTTCTAAATGGTTCAATCATGGCTGAGGGTAACAAGGCAGAGCTTTGAACAGTTTCAGTCATGACCAACAGAAACAAGGGCAGCCTACTGTTACGTAGCAACTGAATCTCTTGCCCATGGACTTTTGATAGAGTAGGAAGCAGGCAGCAGTGCTCTGCTCAAACATGGGGGCCGACAGCGCCACTGTCAATGTGTGTCCCTCTCCACAGCCCTGTCGATAATCCAATCTCCTGCATCAGGCTCCTGAAAGTTTCCTAATGCTGGAGAATGGATTATTGGCAGGACTGTGACCATGGTGTGAGTAAGAGGGTACAGGGAGTGCGGACCACACTCCTGACACTGTCAGAGAAGGTGACGTCAAAATCACCCCAGGGTCCACGGTGGCAGCAGCAGTGGGCAGAAGGGCACCATTGAGGGAGGGGCCACCAAGGCTGTGGTGTCACTAGGGTTGGTGTCACCCACCACCCAGTAGGGTAGCTTGTTACCCCCAATGGTACCCATCAGACACTAGGGCTGGAGTCACCCAGTGCAGTAACTCATCACCCACCCCCACACACCAATAGAGCTAGTAAGAAGGTAGCATGCCTTCCCTTTTACTTCACAAACCAGCATAACATCTGGCTATCCTAAATATCCCATAAAAACCCATTGCCATAGATTCCAACTCGTATCAACTCTGCACAGAGCAGAACTGCTCCATAGTGTTTCCACGGCTGTGATCTTTAAGGAAGCATACTGCCACATCTTTCTCCCTCGAAGTGGCTGGTGAGTTTGAACCGATCAGCGGCCTGTATGTACAGTAGTTGTTGTTAGTTGCTGTGCAGTCAATTCTGGCTCATTGTGACGCTGGTGTACAGAGTAGAACCACTTTGTAGAATTTTTAAGGCTTTGACCTTTTGGAAGCAGATCCCCAAGCCTGTCTTCCAAGGCTTCCCTGGGTGGGTTCCAACGACAAAACTTTTAGCCAGTAGTCGAGTGCTTAACCGTTTGAGCCACCCAGGGGCTCCTTTATGTACAGTTGTTGTTGATGGGTGCCATCTAGTTGATTTTTGACTCATAGTGATTCTGTGTGACGCAGTAGAACTGCCCAGTTGGGTTTTGTAATCTTTACGGGAGAATATTGCCAAGTCTTTCTCCGATGGAGCAGCTTGTGGTTTCTAACCACCAATCATTTGGTTAGCAGCTGAGCGCTTTTAACTGTTGTGCCGCCAGCGCTCCTCATATATACACATAAAAAAAATGAGTTTCCTGCCAGTGGATTCCAACATACAGTGACCCATTGCCATAGATTCCCACTGATAGCAACCCTATAGGACAGAGCAGAACTGCCCCATAGGGTTTCCAAGGCTTTAATCTTTACGGTAGCTAGATCGTTAGGTCTTTGTCTTGCAGAACGGTTGGTGGGTTCCAACTACCAAACTTTTGGCTAACAGCCAAGCTCTTAACCATTGTACCACCAGGGACAAGGGTATTCCTACCCTTGAATATACAATAGGATCATATTTATGCCCAATTTACAATGACTCACCCCCTCCCCCTCCACATACACACATAACCATGGGCTCAAATAGAACTTCGCTCCCTTCAGAGTGCCCCCAGTCACTCTCTGGAAGCCCCAAAGGGATGCCTCACTTGTGCTTGTTGACTCATTTAATACATTTATTAACACCTTCAAATGCCAGGCACTGTGCTAGATACGAAAGATACGGTCATCCACGAGAGTGAGTATGAAGCTGGCAGCCTATTGGGGGAAGACACACAATCATCTAATAGATTATACATTGTGGAAGTACTGATAGTAACAGGAGATAGAGTGGTCCTTAAAAATACCCCAAGCAGGGATTACCGGATCCACTGAGACTGGGGGAACCCCCGAATCTAATGCCTGGCTATAATCTTTAAACCTTGAATTGAAACCATCCCATGAAGCCACTGTTAAACTATAGTTTAGCCCAGTTAAAAAAAAAAATGTTTGCCTTAAGCCTTGTACTCTTATAAAAAAAAATACACTTTCATTAACTGACAATAGCTAATCTAAAGCACAGATGAGAACTTTAAGGGGCGAAGAGTCTCAATCAGTGGTAATGAAAAAATACGGTTAGAGATAATGAGAATGATGATGCTATGGGAAGTCTGTAACCAATGTCATTGAACTGTACATGTGAAATTGTGAATGCATTTCACAATTGTGTATATTGTCACCAAAAATAAATAATATATTAAAAAATAATAATAATACCCCAAGTTGGATATGTCTCCATCTCAGGGCACAATTGCCATTCTTTCTGCCAGGAACCATTTTCCCCCAGATATCCCCATGACTCACTTCTATTCAGGTCTTTGTTCAAATGTCACCTTCTCAATGACACCTTCCTTGATGGTACCTCTAACCCCTGCCCTCTCATTCCCCTTCCTTGCTCTATTTTCTTCATCATTTTATCTCCATCATCTCATGTGTTATGTATTGGTTTAATGACTGCCTCCTCTGCCCTCCGCTAAAACTTAGCTTCAGGAGATCAGAGGTTTTGGCCAGTTTTGTGACTGCTGGGCCCCCCAGTGCATAAAACAGTGCCTGATGTGTTACTGGCCTTCAATTAAAGTGTGTTGGATAAATGAATGGATGCGTGAATGAATGAATCAGTAAGCAAATAAATAGGGCCATCAGGGAAGGCCCCTAGGGTCATGGTAAGGAGCTCATCTTTGTTCCTTGGTTCAATGGGAAGCTGATGGAGCAAATGAACAGGTCATTTATGTTTTAGAAGCACTCCTTTGGCTCTTATGGGAAGAATGGCTTGCAAAGAGCCAAGTGTGGAGGGGGTGGAAGTGGGCCAAGTTAGGACACCATGGCAGTGGCTGAGGCAGAGCAAATGGTGGCATGGATAAGAAGGCTGGACAAGGTAATGGAAGGAAGTGGGCGCTTTGGAGCCCTGGAGGTGGATTCCACAGGCCTTTGTATTGTGCTGAGTAGAAGGGATGTGGGAGATGAGTCAAATTTGACTCCTAGAAGTCTTGTCTAAGCCACTGGAGCTGCGGAAGACTGCAGGAAGAACAGGTGTGGGGAAGTCAAGAGTTCTGCTTTGGATGTGCTTTCCCTCTCCTGCTCTTCCCCACGTGGCAACATCTGTAACCCTGGAAGCTGCTTGCCGGCAGAAGTCTCAGTCCTAGTGCTGTGGACAGTGCCCGTAGGGGAAGCCTGTGGCTGTGTGAGGTTGAGCCTTCAGAGGCTCTGAGGCAGCCAGTCCTCGGGAAGCCCGAGCAATGCTGGGATCCCTGCAGAGGGGAGGATTTGCCCATCCCCACCTCTGTGCCACAGTTTGTCCAAGCCTCTTCTGGCTGTCACCCCTCTAGCTGACAGAGCCTCACCCCAAGTCCACAAAGCCAGGAGGGGGGCAGATGGCAACAGCACTTCCCTGTCCCCACTGCCACTCTCATCCACAGCATCCCCTGTTCCAAACCAACTTCCCACTGCTCAACTAACAAAGACCTGCTGCCTATGCCACTGTCCCCAGGGGTGAAATGCAAATAATTATCAAGGGCACTGGCCAATCGGAATAGATGCCTGACCAGTCAGATTGGAGGCTGTCCAAGCAACTGTCCTGGTGTGCAGCAACAGGTCTCTATCAGTCCCGACTGGCTGGCCAGGGCCACCAAATACCTGACAGTCCACCAAAGTAGCTGAAAAGAGTTAGGAGAAGCACTGAGAGCTTGCTGGAGCACCAGACCCACCCAAGAGTTCGTTACTATGTGACTTCAGGCCGAAACCCAGTAGGTAACATTCCAAGGGTCCAGCCTAGAGGCCTTTACCAAGGGCTCCGTCCTCAACCTCCACTGCAAAAACAACCATAAGAACAACAGAAAAAATCGCTGTCGAGTCAATTCTGACTCATGCGCTTCATAATAGAAGTGTGCTCCATAGGGTTTTCATGGCTGTGAACTTTCAGAAGCAGATCACCAGGCCTTTCTCCTGAGGCACCTCTGGGTGGGTTTGAACTGCAAGTTTTTGGTTAGTAGTCCAGCACTCAACTGTTTATGCCACCAGGGACGTCTGTCCCCAAGCCTAGGAGAACCAAAAGAAACCCTCTATCAAGTTCCAGGTGCCACAAAACCAAGTCAAATCTCCTCAAGGCTTACCATATTCTCACTTTATCTGTTTTCCTTCCTGCCCCTGTTTTCCTTATTCCCCAGACACGCTTCTATTCTCAGCCCACCTCTCCTCCCCACTCCCACCTCCTCCATGAAGCCATCTCTGGCTCCTTCTCCTTCTTTATCTGTGCTTCTCCTCTAAGTTTTTCAGCATCTTCACTTCCTGGACTTTCTAAATTCCTAAGGCTTGGAGAGTCCATGTTACATTCCTGTACAGTGGTGGTTACCAGGCACCAGTACAGGCTTTGCAACAGACAGAATGTGGTTTGGCTGGATGGTCAGGGACTTAGAAGGAGTGTAATTAGAAAATTGGTGACAGGCAGGTCTGAGGAAGAGGTACATGGATAGACCTCTCCGAATGGGCAAAGAAAGTGTAGGTATTTGTGTCCCATGTAAGTGGATAGGATGACCCTATCTGTGGATACCAGTCAGCCTCTTTCCCCAGTCACTCGCGTCATTGCCCAGTGGGCTCATGAACAGAGTAGTCCCTGTGTGTACTTGGGCAAGGAATTTAACTTCTCTGAGTTTCATGGGGGAAACCCTGGTGGTGTAGTGGTTAAGTGCTATGGCTGCTAACCAAAGGGTCGGCAGTTCAAATCCACCAGGCGCTCCTTGGAAACTCTGTGGGGCAGTTCTACTCTGTCCTATAGGGTCGCTATTAGTTGGAATCAACTCAACGGCACTGGGTTTGGTTATTTTTGGTTCTGAGCTTCATGGATACATGAGGATACTAGTAACTGCTTGAGAAGCTCCTAGGATGGTTAAATAAAACTTTTACAAAGGATTCAGCCGGATGCCTGGCACACAGTAGGGACTCCACAAATGTAAGCCGTTAGTCCAATATGACAAATCTTCACAACACATGACATGGCTCCAGGCTTTCAGTAGGTACTCAGTAAATGCTCAGTGGCTAAATGGCTGAATCTCCATCTTTAGTTGCTTCATGTGGGCTGTGTATTAGGGCATTTGTTTCCTTTTTTTTATCGGCTAGTCATGAATCTGAGGGACAGGAGAAGTACAAGGCAGACCTCTCATTTCCTCAGAGCCTGAAACGGTCAAGTTCACAAATAAGTACAGGAATTGAGGCTGTGCCACTCTCAGTTGCCTAAAAGAGATGGAGAGAATCTTTCTCACAAAAGTTTCACTATTCCCCATTGCCGGTTGCTGTCAAGTCAACTCTGACTTATTACCACCCCATGTGCGTGAGAATAGAACTGTGCTCCATAGGGTTTTCACTGGCTGAGTTTTTGGAAGCAGATCACCAGGTCTTTCTTTCAAGGTGCCTCTGAGTGGACTTGAACCTCCAGCCTTTCAGTTAGCAGCCAAAAATATTAACCATTTGCACCACCCGGGAACTACCCACAGGTGCCCATTAAGAAAGAGCAGTCTGCCTCCGGACAGATTCTAGGAGCACTCTTAGGGCTCTGAAGTCTTCCAGGGAGATCTTTCAGTTCCCATATGATCCACTGCAGTGACCGGGGCTCTGTTAGAAAGTGTGGTGAACGTCTCAACCACATGTTGTCGATCGTGGCACATCCTAGTTGGTCCTGTCTTAGGAGGGGCAGGTCCTGAACCAGGCATTTTTTCCACATATGTCTCCTTTCATCCCCATGACAACTCCATTCTCCAGGTGAGAAAGCCGAGGCTTAGCAAGTTTAAATACTTTGCTCAAGGTCACACAGCTGGGGAATAGCAGAGGCAAGATTTTCACTCAGGTTGCCCCTCTTTCAGCCCATGCTCTTTCCACAGGGCCTCCATTTTATAATGGAGTGAGCACTGGACAGGAAGCTGAGATCCCTGTGCTAAGCCAGGCCATGGACTTCCCTGCGGGAGTCTCAGCTTTGTCACTTTCTACGTGAGGAGAGCAAAGGCCACCCTCCTACTGCCTAGGTGAGGGCTACTGGGTAGGGGGGCACAAGAAGAGACTAAAGAGTAGAATATAAAAAGTTTTTTTTTTTTTTTTATGACCAACGAAATTCTCTCGCAGCAATTTACAACTATTTCCCCTAATTAGACAACTCTGAATACGAGAAAAGCATTCAGCTGTGTGAAGAGCGCTACTTAACTCATTAAAGAACAATCTTTTTGAATCTATGAGAATTTTCTAGAAGTCACATGTTGTTTTCACTTTCACCTATTAAAACCAAAACTTACATTTAGCTTTTTTCTAAAGCTCCCCAGCACAGAGGTGACCAGAAGCCGATGGCGTGGCTAGACCTCAGGCTGGTGCAGAGATCACTGTTCTAGGGAACCTTAGACAAGCTCTGCAAACTGCAGTTTTAGGCTCAAATCTGAACTTACTTTGAAAGAAAGAAAGGCCCGCAAAAAAGACACGATGGAGCAACAGAAAACAGTCAACATCTGCCATTATCCTGACTCAATTTTGTCTTGGATGTGGGGTGCAGTATATTCAGAGAGCCCAGTAAAGAAAAAAAACTGAGCCCTGCGGAAATGGAGTTCCTGGGCATGGAGTGGAATCAAGGCCTGGATGAGATCTCCTCACACTTGTTGCCTCATAAGGCATCCCTTACTTTCAGGCTCTATCAGGCAGAAACCAGCCCGGGGCCAGGAAACAGAGCAAGGACTTAATGGAAGGGACCATCTGCTAAGCTCCTCAAGCAAAATGCAAAAGCTGCTATTTAAATTATCATAAATTCCTACAGCAGGTTCCCCCAGTGCCCTGGCTACATGTTTGCGGAACCGTTTTTCAATTTACCAGGTATAGAGAAAACCCATTGCACAGGGTGAAGCAGGTGTGGGTGTGTGTATGCTTGCATTTTTCAGGAGTGAGGGTATTTGCATAGCACAGATATCTTTGCAGATACCAGACAAACAGGAAGTTTCAGACCCGATGCCATTTCCTCCACTCTGAATCAGCAGCTGCTTTCTTCTCACACAGAGATGATGAAAAGCCCGGGGTACAGCCCTTGGATGTGATGCACAGGGGTACAGTGCAAACAACTCCGGAGTCACCTTCCTTAGTGGAGGGCTGCCCTGTACATCCCACCCCTACCGGCCCTCCCTCAGGCCATTGCCTCTACCCAGTTTTCCTAGAGTACTTCAAGAACTGTTTGGATCCCAGCCCTAAACACATTAGCAAAACAGTCTCCAGCCACACAGCATATGTTATACTAATGCTCAGAATAGGGCCCAGTTGGGAGGCTGGGAGAGCTCCCACCTCCTAGTTTCCAGGATCCGGGCTTGTATCTCCGAGAGGCACTGCAGAGTAATGAGCACACCTTGGACTAAGCTTTAGAATACCTGGGTTCAAATCCCCCTTCAGCACACAGAGTCCTTGGGCAAGCCACTTACTGCCCTGAGCCTTGGCTCCCCTATCAGTTAAAATGGCTGCAGAAATGTAGGGCATGGAGGAGGCTTGTCTTTCTACAAGGAAGATAGCACACTTGCCCAGGTATTTACTTCAGGGCATGCTCAGACAACTAGAGCATGTTGTTCAGCTCTCTCCTCGTATCATCTGTTTCTGAGCTGTACTCCCTGGCTCATTCTCCCAGGGCAAGTTCAGGACCCCAGGAATGCTCAAGCTCAGTGGGAAGATCTGGAGCCAGACAGTCTGGATTTGAATCCAGACTCTGCTACATACGATCTGTATAATCTCAGGCAAATCTGTTAACCTTTCTCTGCCTCAGTTTCCTAACCTGTAAAATGGGGATTGCTGCTAGTAACCCAGGCTGATATTAAAAGCATTTAACAACCAGTTTGGTACCAACCTACTAGAGTAGATGCCAGCCAGTACCAGGGCGTACCTGCTAAATGTCAGCTCTACTAATTCTATTTCAGAGGTTATTGTGGCATCTGGCACATTGTAAACACCATGAAGCATTGTTGTTGTTAGGTGCCATTGAGTCGGTTCTGACTCACAGCCACCTTAGTGGCTATGAGCCTCTAAGCGTTGGTCACCATTTTTTTGCTATTTATGTTTAACTCAAATCATACATTCCTAGTATGGCCCCTGGTGGAAGGACGTTCAAGGAAGGTGGTGGTGTCAGGTCCAAACAGACAATCCTGGCCTTTGGTCTCCCCCAGGGTAGCTAAGGCTCAGTTTCCCTTCATAACTTCCTTTTGCTCACCAGAAAGTCACAAAAGTGCAGGGGACGGGACTTACCTGCCTAGTAGGAATCATAGTATATTTGTGTGTTACCTATGGGTGGGACACCCTTTGCCATTCATCACACCAACGTAAGAGCCAAATAGCTAATGGCCCAGTAACTGAGTATATATTTACAGTACAAGCCAAGCTAATATATAGTTAACATATCACATATTGGGACCCCTTGCATTGGAAGGAACATTCCAGAATGTTTACTGTGCTTATACCAATGGACAGGGGCCAGGGTCACTTTCCCTTGTGTTATTCACTCCTTGGACCAGTTTTTAAAGAGGGCTTTCTGATCTACCTCCATGCTAGGAGGAGTTTAAGCTCAGGCATCCCCAGTTCTGTTTCCTGCACCCCAACAACCCAAAGTCAGAAAAATCAAGGGCACCAGACCCAGCTGCCCAAAGGCTCCAGGCCATCTCTGCCTCCAAGGAGAACCTCCTGGGGCCAAATCTCTAAAGGCCAGGACAGCCGGTCACCCAGTGTGGCCTGTGATCCCCCTGCTGGGCCCCTGTTGTGGAGGATCAACAGCAGCCATCTCTCTCCTGCAGACCCAGCATGACTGCTCATCTCTGAAGTCCTCTACTGTCGTCTATAACAGACGCTCCTGCTGGAGAGAGCAGGGGAAGCTGGCCAGGGAGGGAGGAGACAGGGCCCCAGAGCAGCAGCTCTAGAAAAATGACCTAGTGATGGCTGCCCCATCAAAGCCAGTTAACAGAATGCAAACTCAAATGGAATTTTCTGGTAATTGTTTGTTTCAGCTGGAATTTTTTTTTTTTTTTTAAAGAGCTGCAGCCTTCATCCATCTGTGGATGTGTGCAGTATGTGTACCTTTCCCCTGCTATGTCATGACTATATACAATAAAACGTAACATTGTGGTCATAAGGTAGCCCTTTCTCATCTGTAAACCTTGCTGCTAGGTGGTGCAATCTGCTTCTGTTTAGGTTACAGCCAAGAAAACCCTATGGAGCAGTTCTACTCTGTAACACACTGAGATTAACACACAGAATTAACTCCCTGGCAACCAACAACATCTCCATTAGGCATTAATACATATCCTCTGCTTTGATTTATTCCCTGCCAAAAGCCCACGAGGAAGGGGTTATGATAACAAAACAGTAGATAATGTTTGTTTCAGCTGGATTTTTTTTTTTTTTTTTTTAAGAGCTGCAGCCTTCATGAATAGGACCCATTAATGACAAATCCATCTGTGGATGTGTGCAGTATGTGCACCTTTCCCCTGCTATGTCATGACTATATACAATGGTGGTGCAGTGGTTAAGAGTTCAGCTGTGAACCAAAAGGTCAGTGGTTAGAACTCACCAGCCACTCTTCAGGGGAAAGATGTGTCAGTCTGTTTCTGTACATTTACAGCCTTGGAAACCCTATGGGGCCTTTCTACTCTCTTTTATAGGGTCACTATTTTTTTATGAGTCAGAATCTACCCGATGGCCAACGTACCAGGCCTTTCCCTCAATGCCTATAATAAACGTCTCATTTATTCCCTCCAGAGCCCCATGAGGTAAGTACTATTATTACCCCCATTTCACAGATGTGTAAGTGGAGACCTGGGACTCCAGCCCACATCAGGTGTCCCCTGAGCCTGTGAGCTTCCCCACACTTTCTAGCCTCCCTTCAGAGCTCTCCTTTCTCTCACTGGTCTCCTGCCTGGGGAGGAAAGGGCCAGTGGGCCAAGGAATCCAAGGTGAGAGCTTGAGAGCACAAACCTGCCTGGCTTTTCACAGCAGGTTAGAATTCTGGGTCTGACTTCCCATCACCTCTAGACCGGCTCTGGGTCTGCTGGCCTCTATTCAGTCAGTAGAGACTCATGAACTGTCCCAAAGGCTTTCTTGGCTGTAATCCTTAGGAAGCAGTTCATCAGGTCTTTATTCCTCAGAGTTCCTGGGTACAGCGGCTGGTGGATTCCAACCACCAAGCTGTCAGTTAGCAGCTGAGCACTTAACCATTGTGGCACCAGGGCTCCTTAGATTTAGATTTGGGGGACGGGGCTGAAATTAGAGGGTGCAGGGCTGGATAACATCAGCACACATTTTAAATTTCCATTTTACTTCGGAAGATTTGTGTCTTAATATGGGTGCTTAGGTTCTTTTGGGAATTTGCAACTCTTCCAATAACAGCAAGAGACCTAAGTACAAAGGTCTAGTAGTCCAGCTTCCCTGCCCATCCTTTCCAGCTCAGCCTTTCTGCCCTTTCTGACTGATCCCTCCAGGTCAGATTCTATACAAACTGTAATTCTAAGAGTTTTTAAAAACCATTTCTTCTAGTTCCTGCTAAGGATACACAAAGATCTCATTTATATGAAGCTAAGTAGTTTAGAATGTCAATAAAATTTAAAAGTAAAATTTTAGAATAATTCTGGAATATAATTGAACTCATTATACACAGATTATTAGATTCTTGAATTTTAATGTTTCATTTCTTTCTCTTCTCTGAATGCTGTCTTTCTTATGAAAGTATTCCTTTCTCTCCTTGACATACATACCTCTAATTTGGAAAATCACACTCATTTTTTTATTATTTTAACAGGGCAAGAGGCAGGCCTTATCTTTGTAACACCCTTGGTGGTACAGGGGTTAAGAGCTTGGCTGCTAACCAAAAGGTCAGCAGTTCAAATCCACCAGCCGCTCCTCTGTCCTATAGGGTTGCTGAGTTGGAAATGACTCGGCGACAATGGGTTTTTAAGTAAATACTTATAGAAGGAATGTTTTGGAGAAATGTGTCTTGCTTTCTTCCTCCATTATGAAAATGTCTTTCCACTGACCCTTAATCTGAGCATCCTTGGAATATTATTAACGTACCGATTTAAAATGTTTAGAGACCATCTCAGGAATAAATTTGATGCAGTGAACACTGATGACCAAAGACCAGATGAGTTGTGGGATGACATCAAGGACATCACACGTGAAGAAAGCAAAAGTTCAATAAAAAGAAAGAAAAGACCAAAATGGATGTTGGAAGAGACTCTGAAGCTTGCTCTTGAACAAGTGGCTAAACCGAACAGACAAAATGATGAAGTGGAGGAGCTGAACAAAAGATTTCAAAGGGCAGCTAGAGAAGACCAAGTATTATAATGACATGTGCAAAACCTGGAGTTAGAAAACCAAAAGAGAAGAATTCTTTTGGCATTACTCAAGCTGACAGAACTGAAGAAAAAATTTAAGCCTCAAGTTGCAATTTTGAAGGATTCTGTGGGCAAAATATTGAATGACACAGGAAGCATCAAAAGAGTGTGGAAGGAATGCACAGAGTCACTATACCAAAAAGAATTGGTCGATGTTCAATCACTTCAGGAGGTAGCATACGATCAAGAACTGATGGTACTAAAAAAGAAGTCCAAGCTGCAACAAAATAATTGTCAAAAAACAATGCTCTGGGAACGGAGGGAATACCAATTGAGATGTTTTAACAAATGGATGCAGCGCTGGAGGTGCTCACTCATCTATGCCAAGAAATCTGGAAGACAGCTATCTGGTCAACTGACTGGAAGAATTCCATATTTGTGCCCATTCCAAAGAAAGGTGATCCAACGGAATGCAGAAATTGTTGAACAATATCATTAATATCAACACAAGTAAAATTTTGCTGAAGATAATTCAAAAACTGTTGCAGTAGTACATCTACAGGTAACTGCCAGAAGTTCAAGCGGGATTCAGAAGAGGAGGTGGAATGATGGATATCATTGCTGATGTCATACAAATCTTGGCCGAAAGCAGAGAATACCAGAAAGATATTTACCTGTGTTTTATTTACTATGCAAAGGTGTTCAACTGTGTGGATCATAACAAATTATGGATAACATCACGAAGAATAGGAATTTCAGAACATTTCATTGTGCACATGTGGAACCTGTACATTGACCAAGAGGCAGTCATTCGAACAGAACAAGGGGATACCACGTAGTTTAAAATCAGAAAAGGTGTGCATCAGGTTGTATCCTTTTACCATACATATTCAATCTGTATGCTAAGAAAATAACCCAAGAAGCTGCAGTACATGAAGAAGAATGAGGCATCAAGATTGGAGGAAGACTCATTAACAACCTGTGTTACACAGATGACACAACCTTGCTTGCTGAGAGTAAAGAGGACTTGAAGCACTTACTGATGAAGATCAAAGACTAAAGCTTTCAGTATGAATTATATCTCAACATAAAGAAAACAAAAATTCTCACAACTGGGTCAATAAGCAACATCATGATAAACAGAGAAAATATTGAAGTTGCCAAGGATTTCATTTAACTTGGATTCACAATCAATGCCCATGGAAGCAGCAGTCAAGAAATCAAGTGACATATTGCATTGGACAAATCTTTTGCAAAAGACCTCTTTAAAGGCTTAAAATGCAAAGATGTCACTTTGAGGACTAAGGTGTGCCGGACCCAATCCATGGTATTTTCAAGTGCCTCATATGCATAGGAAAGCTGGACAATGAATAAGGAAGACTGAAGAAGAATTGATGCCTTTGAATTATGGTGTTGGCAAAGAATGTTGAACATACCATGGACTGCCAAAAGAACAAACAAATCTGTCTTGGAAGAAGTACAACCAGACTGTTCCTTAGAAGCAAGGATGGTGAGACTGTGTCTTACATACTTTGGACATGTTGTCAGGAGGGATCAGTCCCTGGAGAAGCACTTCATGCTTGGTAAAGTACAGGGTCAGGGAAAAAGAGGAAGACCCTCAAGGAGATGGACTGACACAGTGACTACAACAATGGGCTCAAGCATAACAACGATTGTAAAGATGGCACAGGACTGGGCAGTATTTCGTTCTGTGGTACATAGGGTCGCTATGAGTGAGAACCGACTCGATAGCACCTAACAACAACAATTTACTTCTCCAGATCACAGAGTCTTGGAGGAGATGATCAAGAATATGAGTTCATTCTCAGGAACGAGTCCTTGGGATTCCAAGCTCCCATGTCTTGTGCCTTTCTCACAAGGTCATAGATGAGTCTGTTGCTGTTGCTGTCAGTGTCCTTTATGCACTGAGCCTTGGGGCCTGGCTGAACCCTGAAATACCACTGAAGCCCTTCCCATCCAGTGATGCCCGGCAGGAACACCCTCAGGGATGCTTCAGCTTCTTCTACCACATTAACAGAGAAGCCCCTGATACTATGCTGACAGATCCTTCTAGGGTTGATCAATCTTACAAAGCTACTCAGGGGAAACCTGTTGTGGTTAACTGGTTGGTTTGATTAACTTCTGGTTCCCTACACTGAAGAAACTGACCCAAGTTTCAATAGAGCATTTAGAATGATGCATCATAGTCAAAGTCTTTTCTCCTCCTGTCCCAAGCATGCTCACCAAGACACTCCACCCACCCCACAAAAGGGAGAGCCCACCTCTCCCTACTTTGTTCAGGGATCCTAATTCTGGTGTCCCTGGTCTTGACCATCAGTTCCAGGTGTCCTCATCACCATTTCTCCCAGAGGCCCTGGGTGTAAGCTCTTGTGAAAAGCAAAATTTTTGTGGACCTCTGTCCTCCTCCTGAATTCCTGTGGTAAGCATGCTGAATTGGCCTTGCTTTAGCCTTGGAAGAAAGACCTGGCAATCTACTTCCAAAAAATCAGCCATTGAAAATCCTATGGAGCACAGTTCTACTCTGACACACATGGGGTTGCCATGAGTCAGAATCAACTTGAAGGCAACTAATTAGTTAGGATAAACCAGCAAACCATTGTAACAAATAGACCCAAAAATGCATTGACTCAAGTACAACAGAAGTGAATTTCTAGGTCTCATAACATTCCAGAGTGGATGTTCTGGGTCAGCAGGTGGCTCTACTCTGCGTGGTGATTCAGTGATCCAGGCTATTTCCAGTAAGGTGCTCCATCATCCCTGAGAGCCTGCCATATTCTGCACTAAGCCGGTCGTAGGAGAAAGAGAACATGGAGAGGGCACACTGCTGTTTCAAAAGATACTCACATTCCATTAACTAGAATTCCATCCACAGCCAACCCTAACTGCAAGAGAGACTGGGAAATACTGCCTAACTCTTACCCAGCAAGAAAAGAACAAATTTCAGTGGAAAGCCAACAGCCTCTGCCATCGGTCCTATTTATCTTCCCAACTCCACCCACCCTTACTTTCCTACTCACCGTATTTGTCACCCTTATAATGTGCAGTATTGAGAATTTTATAACTCTGGAACTAATACATTCAAGATACAGCCACCTACTGCTTCTAAGGAGCAGATAATAAAATCTGTTCACCAAGGAGTAATCACTGTTGTCTTAGTAACGCACACCATATCCTAGCACTGATCTGCATTAGCGTTCTTTGAGCTTTTATTTATTTTAAAATGTATTGTCCATGCTGTCATTTCTTATCCTCAGGCCTCACTGATCTATACCAGCTCCAAGGGAAATAAAAACCAAACGTTAATAAACATCTTCCTTGAGCACAAATACATTTCAGAGGTTCAAGCTCAAGATCAGTCTTGTGATATAAATCTTTGGGTAGGTTATTTGGACTCCATTCATACATATTTGCCGTAATGCCATTGTTAATGGGGAACAGGACCAGGCTTGAGGTTATAGCCCTTGACACAGAGTCCTCTAATCTCCACTTCTCCCTCCAGCTAAGGCTGTTCCCTCCCATCTATCAAGGAACAAGAGAAGCCAAGTAGATTTAGGAGAGCATTGGACATTTATTGGGTGGCCCATGGAATAATGTGTGCCTCGGGTTTGCAGATGGGGAGGGACAAAGAGAGGGATAGCTTAGAAATGACCTGGTGGTCCATGGGAATTTGTCCAATGGAAAGTAGTCATCTGACATATGGTGAGAGGTTCTCCAGCTTTTTATCTCCCCAAATTCCCATTTCTCTTCCTAATGGCCCTCACTGTTAGTGTCCCCCAGGTTCAGTCCTCTCCTCTCCACCTTAACAGTCCTTTATACATGCCCGTCTCCCAGCCACTGCCTGGACCCCTATTCCAAATTCCCTGTGAGAACCTCCTGCTGCCACCTCCCTGTGCCCCACTCCCCTCTCCCCACCCCTGCCACCAGATTGAAGCCTCATGGGTATCAGTGGCTGGACTGGTTCCTGGGCACCTCTAGGCACCATTCTTTTCTCCCTGGCCCCTACCTCCACCAGCCAACTTACAGTGGGGTTAGTTCTTCTAGCCCAAGACCTCCTTTTGCAATCCTCCTCCTCTCCCCACCAGCCTGCCTTACACTACAGTCTGCACAGGTAATAAGGGCCATTACCACCTGTAAACCTTCCTTCCTGCTATTTTCCCAGCATTCCTGATCTGTTCCTTTATGCCTTATCTTGTCCTTGTTCAAGGTCCAACTCTTCCATGGAGGTCCCTCTGCTTAGCCCGCAGTGGACATCCTGAGCTCTACCTTGTTCAGGGCTATTGGCTTGAGGTACCTGTTAACAGACCCAAGTGAATATGCCTTAAGTGTCTTCTACTGGGACAAAACTTCTAGATTTTCTGCAGCATGAAACTACTGGAATTCGAAGGGAGTTAAAGCCCACTAAGTTGCTTCACAGTGCTTGGAGGTAAATAAACCATCCCTCCTCATTTTTTTTTTTTTTTTCTCTTTAGTTAATAGAAGCCCTTAGCCAGCAACTGGGAGGAGTATGCTTTGTCTTTGCAATGTCGTATGGAAACATCAGGTGAATTCACTCACTAGTGACGGTGGTCAAAAAAGGGTATCACTTCCTTTATTTTGTGGCTCTGGTGCAGACTTAGGGTTTAGGTAAACTTTTTACCTCAGATGCCTCTAGAGGTGAAGGTTAAAGCAGTGTTCCTTCAGGTGTGGTCCTTGGGCAACCTACATCAGAACCACCAATGGCACTTGTTAAAATGCAGATTCTTGGTCTCCTCCCTGACCTATTATTGAACAAGAATCTCTGAATGTGGAGCTTGAGAATCTGCATATTTATCGAGCACTTTCTCAATGGCTTAGCTGTGATCAGTTGTTTGGCACAGGATACTGTCACCTTGGCCCTTCCACCCCAAGGGCCTTGCAACATAGCCTGGGTTCCTGGGCCCTCCTGGCTCAGTATCAGAGACCTGTTGGGGCCATCTCATAACTCCAGGTAAATATTTACCCATGGTTTTGGCACTTTGTCCTAGAGTCTTTGGGTGGTGCAAATGGTTAATGCATTTGTCTGTTAGTAAAAGGTTGGAGGTTTGAATCTACCCAGAGGCACCTCAGAAGAAAAACTTTGTGATCTACTTCCAAAAAAATCAGCCATTGAAAACCCTATGGAGCTAGAGGTGGAGCCAAGATGGTGGAATAGACAGACGCTTCCGGCGAGCCCTCTTTACAACAAAGACCTGAAAAAAAACAAGTGAAATGAGTATATTTGTGACAAGCTGGGAGCCCTGAGCATCAAAGGCAAGCTTAGACAACGAACTGAGGGGCAGGGGGAAGAAGAGACCATTCAGAAGTGGAGAGGGGTTACAGGACCTACTTTGCGGGGAGCCCTTAGGCACCATTCCCGGGGCGGTGGCAGCAGCAGTGGTGGGCTGGTACTAGCATTCTGCTGCAGTTTCCTCAGGGAGAAGCAGCCAGCCCCACAGCCTACTCACACCTCCGGAACCTGAGAAGAATGGTGCTCTCGGCAAAAGCTAAGTACTTGCGTATATTTTACCGTGCCGCACCCCCACCCCCAAGCCGGCTTCAGTGGCTAAATCCCTGGGCCTGAGATAGGCCCTGTTGAGCACCTAGGGCCATCCTCCCGGCCTTGGGGAGGGAAAAAATTTGCAACTGGGGGGAAAGATAATTTGCTAGCTCCATTAACTGGGGGAGCTCAGGACAGAAGCGGCTCCTGTCTAGGCATAAACTGTTCATGGACCTTGAGCACCTTTCCCTTCTGCATGGACCTGTGTGGGCCTATTTCGGGAGAATAGGCAAACTCCAACCATTTCAGCTGTATGGTGGAGAAGTGGGTGTTTGACATTTGACAGTGCTTTGCCTATTAAACAAGGTCCTCACCTACCCACATCAGGGACCTAAGGACTGGTAGCTCCACGCAGGTCACCCAGCCACCTGCAACAGGGGTCCAAAGATAACTGGTACCTCCCAGTCCTTAAGACCAAAAACTTTGGGTGCCTATGGTCCATCTGCAGGACCCACCCACCAGCGTGCTCTAGGGAACAGGGACGTGTTTTCCTCAGAGACAGTCAGGTCGGTTCTCAGCCCCCTGCCTTGTTCAGAGCATGACCCCCTGCTGCAATCAGATACCGGTATATACGCCAGTCACCCCTGCCCCTCTAAGACTGTAGGACAGAGCCTGTACCACACACTTGATGATTAGCTACCTGGAAACCTGAGCTGAATTCATACAAGAAAATTGAATGGGCTCCTAGACCGATATACCTGATAACAGCTCTAGCCAGCTGGGGACAGGACACCAGAGCTCCAAAGGCAAAAATAATCAAGCTAGCTCACTCAAGCAACCCACAGGGATATACCAAAACAAAACAAAGCAAGCAACTATAACACAGTAAGCAAGCATAAACTAATACAATAACTTATAGATGGCTTGGAGACAACAGTCAATATCAAGTCACACAAAGAAACAGGCCATGGTCACCTCAACAGGCTCTCAAAACAAAGAATCCAGGGATCGTCTAGATGAAAGTGGATTCCTGGAATTACCAGACGCAGAATACAAAAGTTTAATATACAGAGCCCTTCAAGGCATCAGGAAGGAAATGAGGCAATATGCAGAACAAGCCAAGGAACACACAGATAATGCAATTGAAGAAATTAGAAAGATTTCAATAAGCAGGAAAAATCCATAGACGGAGAGCAATCAGAAATTCAGAAGATTAACAATAAAATTGAGCAAGTAGAAGCCAGAATTTCTGAACTCAAAGATAAATCACTTGGCACTAATATATTTGAAGAAAGATCCGATAAAAGAATTTAAAAAAATGAAGAAACCTTAAGAATCATGTGGGACTCTATCAAGAGAAATAAACTACAAGTGATTGGAGTACCAGAACAGGGAGGGATAACAGAAAATACAGAGAAAATTATTGAAGATTTCTTGGCAGAAAACTTCCCTCATATTGTGAAAGATGAGAAGATATCTGTCCAAGATGCTCATCGAACTCCACATCAGGTAGATCTGAAAAGAAAGTCACCAAGACATGTTATAATCAAATTTGCCAAAACCAAAGATAAAGAGACAATTATAAGAGCAGTGAGGGATAAACGAAAAGTCACCTACAAGGGAGAACCAATAAGAATAAACTTGGACTACTCGGCAGAAACCATGCAGGCAAGAAGGCAATGGGATGACATATTCAAAAAATTGAAGGAAAAAAATTGCCTGCCAAGAATCATATATCCGTCAAAACCGTCTCTTAAATACGAAGGTGAAATTAAGACATTTCCAGATAAACACAAGTTGAGGGAATTCGTAAAAACCAAACCAAAACTACAAGAAATACTAACGGGAGTTCTTTGGTTAGAAAATTAATAATATCAGGTATCAACCCAAGACTAGAACACTGGGCAGAGCAATCGGAAGTCAACCCAGACAAGGAAATCCAAAAAAACAAAGCAAGATTAAAAAAAAAAAAAAGCCCAAAACAGGGTAACAGCGATGTTATTATACATAAGAAGACAACATTAAAATAATAAAGAGGGACTAAGAAATGTAATCATACACCTTCCATTTGGACAGGAAGATACGGTGATACAAAGAAATAAGTTAGTTTTAAAATTTAGAAAAATAGGGGTAAATAATAAGGTAACCACAAAGGAGACAAACTATCCTACTCACCAAAATAAGATACAAGGGAAAAATAGAGACTCAGCAGAAACAAAATCAACAACAACAAATATGAGGAAAGGACAATACATAAAGAAAATCTACTCAGCACATAAAATTAAGTGGGAAAAAGAAATTGCCAACAACACATAAAAAAGACTTCAAAATGATAGCACTAAATTCGTACCAGGCGCTCCTTGGAAACTCTACCAGGCAGTTCTACTCTGTCCTTTAGGGTCACTATGAGTCAGAATCAACTCGATGGCAGTGGGTTTGTTTTTTTTTTTTTTAATCCATAATTACCCTGAATGTAAATGGACTAAATGCACCAATAAAGGACAGACAGTGGCAGAATGGATTAAAAAACAAGATCTGTCTATATGCTGCCTAAAAGAGACACACCTTAGACTCAAAGATACAAACAAACGAAAACTCAAAGGATGGAAAAAAATATATCAAACAAACAACAATCAAAAAAGAGCAGGAGTGGCAATATTAATTTCTGATAAAATAGACTTTAAAGTTAAATCCATCAGAAAGGATAAGGAAGGACACTATATAATGATTAAAGAGACAATACACCAAGAAGATATAACTGTACTAAATATTTATGCACCCAATGACAGGGCTGCAAGATACATAAAACAAACTCTATCAGCATTGAAAAGTGAGATAGACAGCTTCACAATAATAGTAGGAGACTTCAACACACCACTTTCGGTGAAGGATAGGACATCCAGAAAGAAGCTCAATAAAGACACGGAAGATCTAAATGCCACAATCAACCAACTTGACCTCGTAGACATATACAGAACACTTCACCCAACAGCAACCAAGTATACTTTCTTTTCTAGTGCACATGGAACATTCTCTAGAATAGGCCACATATTAGGTCATAAAGCAAGCCTTAGCAGAATCCAAAGCATTGAAATATTACAAAGCATCTTCTCTGACTATAAGGCCATAAAAGCGAAAATCAATAACAGGAAAAGCAGGGAAAAGAAATCAAACACTTGGAAACTGAACAATACCCTGCTCAAAAAAGACCGGATTCTAGAAGACATTAAGGGTGGAATAAAGAAATTCAGAGAATCCAATAAGAATGAAAACACTTCCTATCAGAACCTTTGGGACACAGCAAAAGCGGTGCTCAGAGGCCAATATATATCAATAAATGCACACATCCAAAAAGAAGAAAGAGCCAAAATCAAAGAATTATCCCTACAACTTGAACAAATAGAAAGAGAGCAACAAAAGAAACCCACAGGCACCAGAAGAAAACAAATAATAAAAATTAGAGCTGAACTAAATGAAATAGAAAACAGAAAAACAGTTGAAAGAATTAACAAGGCCAAAAGCTGATTTTTTGAAAAAATCAACAAAATTGATAAACCACTGGCCAAGCTGAGAAAAGAAAAACAGGAGAGGAAGCAAATAACCCAAATAAGAAATGAGATGGGCGATATTACAACAGACCCAACTGAAATTAAAAGAATCTTATCAGATTACTATGAACAACTGTACTCAAACAAATTTGAAAACCTAGAAGAAATAGATGAATTCCTAGAAACACACTACCTACCTAAACTAACACAAACAGAGATAGAACAACTAAGTAGACCCATAACAAAAGAAGAGATTGAAAAGGTAATGAAAAAACTCCCAACAAAAAAAAAGCCCTGGTCCAGACGGCTTCACTGCAGAGTTCTACTAAACTTTCAGAGAAGAGTTAACACCACTACTACTAAAGGTATTTCAGAGCATAGAAAAGGACAGAATACTACCAAACTCATCCTATGAAGCCACCATATCCCTGATACCAAAACCAGGTAAAGACACCACAAGAAAAGAAAATTATAGGCCTATTATCCCTCATGAACGTAGATGCAAGAATCCTCAACAAAATTCTAGCCAATAGAATTCAACAACGTATCAAAACAATAATTCAACATGACCAAGTGGGATTCATACCAGGTATGCAGGGATGGTTCAACATTAGAAAAACAATTAATGTAATCCACCACATAAATAAAACAAAAGACAAGAATCACATGATTTTATCAATGATGCAGAAAAGGCATTTGACAAAGTTCAACACTCATTCATGATAAAAACTCTCAGCAAAATAGGAATAGAAGGAAAATTCCTCAGCATAATAAAGGGCATTTATACAAAGCCAACAGCCAACATCACCCTAAATGGAGAGAGCCTGAAAGCATTCCCACCGGGATCAGGAAACAGACAAGGATGCCATTTATCACCACTCTTATTCAACATTGTGTTGGAGGTCCTAGCCAGAGCAATTAGGCTAGATAAAGAAATAAAGGGCATCCAGATTGGCAAGGAAGAAGTAAAAGTATCTCTATTTGCAGATGACATGATCTTATACACAGACAACCCTAAGGAATCCTCCAGAAAACTACTGAAACTAATAGAAGAGTTCAGTAGAGTATCGGGATACAAGATAAACATACAAAAATCGGTTGGATTCCTCTATACCAACAAAAAGAACTTCGAAGAGGAAATCACCAAATCAATGCCATTTACAGTAGCCCCCAAGAAGATAAAATACTTAGGAATAAATCTTACCAGAGATGTAAAAGACTTATACAAAGAAAACTACAGTACACTTCTGCAAGAAACCAAAAGAGACTTACAAAAGTGGAAGAACATACCTTGCTTGTGGATTGGAAGACTCAACATTATAAAAATGTCTATTCTACCAAAGCGATCTCTACATTTAATGCAATTCCAACCCAAATCCCAACGACTTTCTTTAATGAGATGGAGAAACAAATCACCAATTTCATACGGAAGGGAAAGAGGCCACGGATAAATAAGGCATTACCGAAAAAGAAGAACAAAGTGGGAGGCCTTACTTTACCTGATTTTAGAACCTATTATACCACCACGGTGTCAAAACAGCCTGGTACTGGTACAACAACAGATACATGGACCAATGGAACAGAATTGAGAATCCAGACATAAATCCATCCACATATGAGCAATTGATATTTGACAAAGGCCCCAAAACTGTTAAATGGGGAAAAGACAGTCTTTTTAACAAATGATGCTGGTATAACTGGATATCCATCTGCAAAAAAATGAAACAAGACCCAAACCTCACTCCATGCACAAAAACTAAATCAAAATGAATCAAAGACCTAAATATAAAATCTAAAACGATAAAGATCATGGAAGAAAAAATAGAGACAATGTTAGGAGCCCTAATACATGGCATAAACAGTATACAAAACACTATTAAGAATGCAGAAGAAAAACTAGATAACTGGGAGCTCCTGAAAATCAAACACCTACGCTCATCCAAAGACTTCACCAAAAGAGTAAAAAGACTACCTATAGACTGGGAAAAAGTTTTTAGCTATGACATTTCTGATCAGCGCCTGATCTCTAAAATCTACATGATACTGCAAAAACTCAACTACAAAAAGACAAATAACCCAATTAAAAAATGGGCAAAAGATATGAATAGACACTTCACTAAAGAAGACATTCAGGTAGCTAACAGATACATGAGGAAATGTTCACGATCATCAGCTATTAGAGAAATGCAGATCAAAACTACAATGAGATTTCATCTCACTCCAACAAGGCTGGCATTTATCAAAAAAACACAAAATAATAAATGTCGGAGAGGCTGTGGAGAGATTGGAACACTTATACACTGCTGGTGGGAATGTCAAATGGTACGACCACTTTGGAAATCGATTTGGCTCTTCCTTAAAAAGGTAGAAATACAACTACCATACCACCCAGCAATCCCACTCCTTGGAATATATCCTAGAGAAATAAGAGCCTTTACACGAACAGAAAAAAGCATACCCATGTTTATTGCAGCACTGTTTACAGTAGCAAAAAGATGGAAGCAACCAAGGTGCCCATCAACAGATGAATGGATAAATTATGGTGTATTCACACAACAGAATACTACGCATTGATAAAGAACAGTGAGGAATCTGTGAAACATTCCATAACAAGGAGGAACCTGGAAGGCATCATGCTGAGTGAAATTAGTCAGCCGCAAAAGGACAAATATTGTATAAGACCACTATTATAAGAACTTAAGAAATAGTTTAAACTGAGAAGAAAAACATTCTTTTGTGGTTACGAGACAGGGGAGGGAGGGAGGGTGGGAGAGGGGCATTAGCTAATTAGATAGTAGATAGGAACTACTTTAGGTGAAGGGAAAGACAGCACACAATACAGGGGAGGTCAGCACAATTGGACTAAACCAAAAGCAAAGAAGTTTCCTGAATAAACTGAACGCTTCGAAGGCCAGCGTGGCTTCTGGGGTCTTAAACGCTAGCAAGCAGCCATCTAAGATGCATCAATTGGTCTCAACCCACCTGCATCAAAGGAGAATGAAGAACATCAAGGACACAAGGCGATTACGAGCACAAGAGACAGAAAGGGCCACATGAACCAGAGACTACATCATCCTGAGACCAGAAGAACTAGATGGTGCTCGGCTACGACCGATGACTGCCCTAACAGGGAACACAACAGAGAGCCCCTGAGGGAGCAGGAGAGCAGTGGGATGCAGACCCCAAATTCTCATAAGACCAGACTTAATGGTCTGACTGAGACTAGAAGGACCCCGGTGGTCATGGCCCCCAAACCTTCTGTTGGCCCAGGACAGGAACCATTCCCGAAGCCAATTCTTCAGACATGGATTAGACTGGACAATGGGTTGGCGAGGGATGCTGGTGAGGAGTGAGCTTCTTGGATCAAGTAGACACTTGAGACTATGTTGGCATCTCCTGCCTGGAGGGGAGATGAGAGGGTGGAGGGGTTTAGAAGCTGGCAAAGTGGACAGGAAAAGAGAGAGAGGAGGGAGAGAGGGCTGTCTCATTACGGGGAGAGTAATTGGGAGTGTGTAGCAAAGTGTATATGGGTTTTTGTGTGAGAGGCTGACTTGATTTGTAAACTTTCATTTAAAGCACAATAAAAATTATTAAAAAAAAGAAAGAAAGAAAACCCTATGGAGCACAATTCTACTCTGACATACGTGGGGTCACCATGAGTCGGAGTAGCCATGAGTCAGGGTCACCATGAGTCAGAGTCAACTTTAAGGCAATTGGTTTTATTTTGACTAAGTGGGCATATTACAGATATTTGTTGTCCTTGAGGGCAATGGTCATGTCTTCTCTGTTCCTTTGGGGCAGCTCACTGGCATATACTAAGTACTCAATCTATGCCTGGTGGTAGATTGATTGATAAGATCAGAGGTCCAGGCCACATCCCTTGCTCTTTAGCAAGGGAGAGGAAACAGAAACTTTAGTTAATACTTGGCCTCATCACTCCTCAAGTTGTTTCTAACAGAAGAAGAAGCTGTTTTGTTCATGCTCACAATTCACAGATCCTCAGCTGGGCAGAGACACAGTTGGCATGACTCAGGAAAGGCAGATGTCAGTAGAGGGGAGAATTCTAAGAGTGAGCCAGTACTGGTGACTGAATGAAGTTGACCTTAAGTGCTTTGACAAGGGCTTAGCCAGAAAGACCTTCTGTGCATAGTTTTAGTTTTTGTTCTCTGGGGTAATACCTGTATTGTTAGTCCTTGGTGTGCAGTCTCCCTGGAGGGCTGGTAAACTCCCAGATGGGCCCTGGTTCCTGTGAGTGTCATGGGAGAAGCTGTCTCATATCAAAGGCCATGGTCAAGCCTCAATTAACAAACACTTTTGGCAATGCGACGTTGGCCTGCTTGGTAGGATCCTGTGCAGCTTCTGACTACCACTGGCCCTCAGGTATGACAGTCAGTGATTGGCTGGTTTTTCTCACTTACTCAAAGTGAGTGGGTATGTCTAAACAAGAGATTTGCTAGGAATGGATTGACCTTACTTCTCAGAACTTCTGGATTTCCCAACATACTGCAGAGTCTAGGCTCTTGCAGCCTAAAGGGAAAGACAGAACCTTGAGATATGCAGAAAGGGAGCCCACCAGCCATGATGGGTAAGATCTGAATATGGCCTGGAGAAAGCTGTAGCCATTCAGGATATGATTTTACTCATAAACCAAAGACAAAAAGAAAATCAGAGAAGGTTTAAATGAGTCCTTAGACAATAACAGGCCTAACCAAAAGTGAATGGATTCTTTCTGTAGCTAAAAAATACATGTGGCTTAGGCTGAGTTCTCTAGAGAAGCAAAACCAGTAAAGTGTATAAATACATATATAGACAGAAATTTATATCAAGGAAATGGCTCAAGCGGTTGTAGAGGCTGAAATGTCCCAAGTCCGTGGGTCAGGCTTCTCCTGATGCAAGTAGCCACAGGGGCTGGTGAACCCAAGACCAGCAGGTTGGAGAGCAGGGCTCTTGTTCAGGGACTGTGAAGATCAACAAATCCCAAACATCAGCAGGCAAGACCACAGGTAAGCTTCTAGCTCAAATCCCAAGAACCAGAGATCAGATGAACAGGAGCCAGCTGCAGGACCCAGAATGAGCAAGAGCCACAGCGCTTGCCAGAATATCCACTTATGTTCAATGCAGGCTGCATGCCCAAAGAAACTCCCTTTCAAATGATTGTCTACTCATAGCAGATCCCATCATGGAGGTGATCATATAATATCAAATCTCATCGTGAAAGTGATCAAACCATCATACGGCTATCAAGTCACTGAGGATCATGGCCCAGCCAAGCTGATACACAACCTTAACCGTTACAACGTGTAACACACACACATAGAAATGAAAGAGAATCATTGGCCAATGAGGATTGTTCATGCTTGTAGAAAGCAAACCACCTTTATCAGTGTATCGATCAATGGCAAGTATTTACTAAGCTTTCACTACAGGCTAGTCTCTCTGCTGGGATACAAGAGGTGTACAAAATAGCCCCTGACAGATTTTACAGTCTGGATGGAAAGCTAAGACAAGCCCTAAAGAAAGAGTTAGAGAACAACACAGAAGTTCTCAAAAGTAAGCACACTTGCCTAAGGGACTAGGAAAATTCTTGAAGGATAGATTATGGGTCTTACTTTGAATCCTAAATCTTAAAAATTTTCAATGTCTTGTATGCTTATCTAGTTTTAATCTACTTGTCTTAGGGTACTTAGTTGCAAGCAACAGAAAAAACAAGCTGATTTGAGAAGAAAATTAATTTAGTAAAAGCATAGCTGGGAGACTGAGGCACCAGGTGCAGAAAATCGGCAGAAATCACGAGAAGACTAGAGATCAGGAACCACCACTGAGTAACTCATAGAAGCAAGGTAGTGAGGACACCTCTGTCAGCACTGCCAAGCACAGGATGCTAGTAGAGCTTGCACCAAACACACCATCGGATACTGCATACTGGTAGCCTGAGCTGCTGCTCCTGCTGCTGAACACTTAAGAGGATTCTCCATGACCTCTGTTTCTTTTCATCATTAGCTTTCAATTCTAAGTCAAGGGCAGGAGTTCTGGGTTACACGTCCACATCCTAGCTGGAAAAGAGAATGTCTGAAAGTTCCAGTTTTTGAGTGGTAAGAGAGCGTTCATCCCTGGGATAGGGAATTCCCAAAGTATGGGAAGAGGGTTGAGATGCAGGCAGCCAAAGCAGCTGACAAATGCTCATCATACCTTCCATATCTTGTATTGGAGCAGGAAGTATGAATGTTAAAGAATAACCGTTACTATTAGAAAAAAAAGAAAAATCTATAACAGGAATTATGTAGGTTATCAATTCAATAAGATTCTGCTCAGTGGGAGTTGGGGAAGTCAGGGATGGCTTAATGGAAAGGGAGGACTTCTAAGAAGGGAGCAGGCACAGCCATATTTTTTTAAGCCTCTTCATCGTGTTTTCATGATCCATATAAATGGAATCATACAATATGTGACCTTTTGTGTCTAGCTTCTTTCACTCACCATAATGTTTTCAAGTTTCACCCACATTACAGCATGTATTAGTATTTTATTTCTTTTTATAGTGAAATAATATTCCATTGTATGTGTATTCCACAATTTGTTTATCCTTTCATCTCTTGAGGGGCTGTTTCAATCTTTTGGCTTTTGTTAATAGTACTGCTATGAGCATTCTTGTACAGGCATTTGTTTGAATGCTTGTTTTCAATTCTTTGTGGTATATACCGAGGTGTGGATTGCTGGGTCATATAGTAATTCTACCTTTTAACTTTTTGAAGAATTGCCAAACTATTTTCCACAAAGTTTTTATTTTATTGCTGTTATTGTTGTTGTAGCAGACAGCTAACTTGGCTGAACTAAAATTTCAAACTCTAGCTCTCCTCCAGTGAGCAGCAGCTGAATTCTCTCATACTTTTAACCTTAGCATGTTCTTGTTAGGTGCCGTTGAGTCAGTTCCGTCGCATAGTCATTCTGTGTACAACAGAACAAAACACTGCCCAGTCCTGAGCCATCCTCACAATCGTTGTTATGCTTGAGCCCACTCTTGCAGCCACTGTGTCAATCCGTCTCCTTGAGGGTTTTCCTCTTTTTTGCTGACCCTCTACTTTACCAAGCATGATGTCCTTTTCCAGGGACTGATCCCTCCTGATAACATGTCCAAAGTATATGAGATGTAGTCTTGCTATCCTTGCTTCTAAGGAGCATTCTGGCTGTACTTCTTCTAAGTCAGATTTGTTTGTTCTTTTGGCAGTCCATGGTACATTCAATATTCTTTGCCAACACCACAATTCAAAGGTGTCAATTCTTCTTCAGTCTTCCTTATTTATTGTCCAGCTTTCCCATGCCTATGAGGTGATTGAAAACACCATGGCTTGGGTCAGGTGCACCTTAGTCTTCAAGGTGACATCTTTGCTTTTTAACACTTTAAAGAGAGAGGTCTTTTGGAGCAGATTTGCCCAATGCAATGTGTCATTTGATTCCCTGAGTGCTGCTTCCACAGGTGTTGATTTTGGATCCGAGTATAATGAAATCCTTGACAACTTCAATCTTTCTTCATTTATCATGATGTTGCTTATTTGCCCAGTTGTGAGGATTTTTGTTTTCTTTATATTAAGGTGCAATCCATACTGAAGGCTGTGGTCTTTGATCTTCATCAGTAACTGCTTCAAGTCCTCTTCTCTTTCAGCAAGCAAAGTTGTGTCATCCGCATAATGCAGGTTGTTAATGAGCTTTCCTCCTGTCCTGATGTCCCATTCTTCTTCATATAGTCCACCTTCTTGGATTATTTGCTCAGCATACAGATTGAACAAGTATGGTGAAAGGATACAACCCTGCTGTACACCTTTTCTGACTTTAAACCACACAGTATCCCCTTGTTCTGCTCAAACGACTCCCTCTTGATCTACGTACAGGTTCCTCATGAGTACAATTAAGTGTTCTGGAATTCCTATTCTCTGCAATGTTATCCATAATTCATTATGATGCACACAGTCAAATGCCTTTGCATAACCAATAAAACACAGGGACATCTTTCTGGTATTCTCTGCTTTAAGCAAAATCACCTGGCATCAGCAATGGTAACCCTGGTTCCAAGTCCTCTTCTGCATCTAGTTTGAATTTCTGGCAGTTCTCTGGTGATATACTGCTGCAGTCACTTTTGAAAATAATCTTCAGCAAAATTTTACTTGCGTGTGATATTAATGATATTGTTTAATAATTTCCACTTTCAGTTGAATCACCTTTCTTTGGAATAGACATAAATGTGGATCTCTTCCAGTCAGTTGGCCAGGTAGCTGTCTTCCAAATTTCTTGGCATAGACAGACGAGTGAGCACTTCCAGCACTGCATCCATTTGTTGAAGCATCTCAGTTGGTATTGTGTCAACTTTAGCAGAGCTGTTTGTAATTTGTTCCATATATATGTAGTTTAGAAGCCAGTCAAGTATCTGGGCTGAGTTTACAGGCAGAATTTGAGATTCCCTTTCTTTGGTTCTAACCTTTCCAGGGTTTCTTCTCTCACTTTGTAGCTGCTGTTGCAGTCCCAAACTCTGCTCTCTGAATTCTCAAGCTAGGAAGATTGCCAGTTTGTTTCCAAATTCTAGTTGCCCTGAACAGACTGGGGTCTGTTGTTAGGTGCCATCTAAAAGAAGGAGCGGGGCTCACCACAGCCATTTTCTTCTTCCTGTGTCAACTCCCCTCCAGTTTCTGCCTGCTTTTGGTCATGCTCCAGTGGATTCACATAGCATTTTTTTATATTTTGTCCAGAGTTCATAACTGTCATGTGTGTGAGGGCTAGTTCATTGGAACTATTATACCATTTCTGGAAAGCAAAACTCCATCTCCATTACTTTTAAGGCCTTTAGACATAGTTACTGGGCTATCAGTTGGATTTTCTTTTTCCATCAAGGCAATATAATAAATACAGTAGCTATTAAGATCCTGGACTCTGCAGCCGAATTTTCTGGTTTCAAATTTCTGCTCTAACTCAGCATGACTTTATGCAAAACATCTGTCCTGACTGTACCTCAGTTTTCTCACCTTTAAAAATAGGGATAACCCCAAAGTACCTCCTGTATATTTACTGTGAGGTTTAAATAAATTAACATGTAAAGAACCTGGAAGAGTGCCTATTCACGGTATATGATATATACGCCAGTTGTTCTGGGTTTTATAGATATTATTTAAGTTCTCATCTCAATAAATTTGTTGGTGCACAGGGTTTGGGCAAAGTTATTACAGACATGCAGGCTGAAGATGCTAAAACCATCAATGGGAGCCAGAAACCGTGGTCCCAGGCCTCTTGTTCTTTGCTATTTACTCAGTCATCATCCTTTTCCCTTGCCATCCATCATTCTTGCTTTCTCAATGAAGTGAACTTGCCTAAAAAAGTGTAAGTTCATTTACTGGGCTGGAAGGACCCCTGGACAGCTTGTTAAATCAGGACATCCTCTTATGAAGCATACTCTGTCTTTTATTTATGTTTGAAGGACTACGTTACCATTGCATATGGGAAAAAGCCAAATGCTTTTCCCCTTGGTCACATGCCCCCAAACTCGAGTTCATATCCTGAACCAATGACTTCTTCTAAGTGGTTCAGCTTATTATAAATGATTTCCTTTAAACTTTACCTAAACCTCATCTGGTGCAGCTGAAGGTGGCAGGAAGTGGGAATTGGTATTGTTCAGGCAGATCCTAGCACCCGCCACAGCTTTTCTCTTCCCAGCTGCCCTAAATGCTAAAAATCACCATTTTAAAAAGCCACAGAGGTGAGTTTCCCTTTTAAAAATACTTGTCTGCTGGTGAGATTTTGAGTGATGGGTGGTTTCACCAGGGCTGCAAATGTTGGTCTGAAGGTTGGAAAAAAAAAAAAAACCAAAAACCAAACCCATTGCCATCGAGTGAATTCTGACTCATAGCCACCTTACAGGACAGAGTAGAACTGCCCCATACGGTTTTTAAGGAGTGCCTGGTGGATTGAAACTGCCAACCTTTTGGTTAGCAGCTGTAGCTCTTTACCACTAAGCCACCAGCATTTCCAGAAGGTTAAGTGGGATCTTCAAAGGTTCAGTCAATCCTCGTTATTCGTGGATTCCGTGTTTGCAAATTCACAGGCCTACTTACTAAAGTTTATTTTTAACCCCAAAATCAAGAGTTGCGGTGCTGTGGTCATCGTTCACAGACATGCACACAGTAGCAAAAAATTTGAGTCACCCAGCATGCACATTCCCAGTTGAGGTGGAACAAGGCGATGCTCTGCCTTCTTGTTTCAGCTCTCATACTGTAAACAAGTGTCCTTTTTGTGGTCCATATAGTGCAATGTTTTTCACATTTTTGCGCTTTTTATCGATGATTTCACATTTGTCCCCCAAATTAGTGCTAAAGTACTGGCTAGTGTTCCTAAGCACGAGAAGGCTGTGATGTGCTTTCCAGAGGAAACAGGTATTGGATAAGCTTTGTTCAGGCATGAGGTACAGTGCTGTTGGCATGTGTCCAATGTCAGTGAATCAATATGTATTAAATAAGGTGTTTTAAAACAGAAACACACATACAGCAACGTTATGTATTGATCAGTTCACAAAAATTTTGTGACTAGAGGCTCACAGGAACCTAACCACGTATTTCCCCTAGGGATCAATGGCTCAGTATTCACTAATTCAGTGTTTACAGCAACTTTCCATGAATAATGAGAATTGACCATATTATTTAAACATTTGGATTAAAATGCATTTAGGCAGGGTGTACACCCTCTAGTCGATCTCAGGTCCTACCACTCTCTATTGTTTTCACTGATCCCTATCGGCATTTAGATGTGTAGCCCTTGTTCTATCTAGGAGCATCTAGAAGAGTATTAGAAACCCTCAATTTAACTCAGTACTTGGCACCTGTCTTAGTCATCTAGTGCTGTTATAACAGAAATACCACAAGTGGATGGCTTTAATAAAGAGAAATTTATTCTCTCATAGTCTAGTAGGCTAGAAGTCCAAATTCAGGGTGCCAGCTCCAGGGGAAGGCTTTCTCTCTCTGTTGGCTCTGGGGGAAGGTCCTTGTCATCAATCTTCTCTTGGTCTAGGAGCTTCTCTGCACAGATACCCCAGGTCCAAAGGATGTGCTCTGCTCTGGTGCTGCTTTCTTGGTAGTATGGGGTGCCCTTTTCTCTCTGCTCTCTTCTCTCTTTTGTATCTCAAAAGAGATTGACTCAAGACACAACTTAATCTTATAGATTGAGTTCTGTCTCATTACCATAACTGCCACTAACCCCACCTCGTTAATATCATAGAGATAGGATTTACAACACATAGGAAAATTACATCAGATGACTAAATGTTGGACAATCATACAGTACTGGAAATCATGGCCTAGCCAAGTTGACAAATATTTTGGGGGGACATATAATTCAATCCATAATAGCACCTGAGTAAAGGGTCATGAGACCAGAAAGCATTTGCAGTAATAGATTCATATCTAAATGTAATCACTAAAACAAATCAAGCAGAATGGAAATAATAAGAATACTGACAAATTGTGAAAATTGTAATCAATGTCACAGAACAATTTATATAAAAATTGTTAAATGGGAACCTAATTTGCTGTGTAAACTTTTACCTAAAACATAATAAAATATATATATTTTGATGTAATCACTGAAAATACAGAAACACGATTCCTAGACCCCAAGTCCCAGCCCACCAGTCCCAGCCCACCAGTCCCAGGCCTAGCTGTTATCCCAAGTTATTTAGGTTTCCCTTTAGGCTACACAAGATATAGGTGAGGTCTTCAGGAAGTTAAACGTAGATTTACCATTGTTATTGTTCGTTAGTTGCTGTCGAGTCGATTCTGACTCACACTGACTCCACATGTTACAGAGAAAAACTGCTTCATAAATTTTCTTGATTGTAATGTTAACTTAAGCAGATCACCAGACCTTTTCTACTGCTGGCTTGGTTCGAACTGCCAACCTTTAGGTTAGCAGTTGAGCCCAAACTGTTCGTGCTACCTACCATGTGAGCCAACAATTCCATTCCTACATATATATCCAAAAGATTTGAAAGTAGGGACTCAAACAGATACTCGCACACCAATGTTCATCACAGTACTAGCCACAATGGTCAAAAGTAGAAAAAAAACAAGACTTCCTGAGTAGATAAATGGATAAACAAAATGCAGTACATGCATACAATGGAATATTATACAGTCATAAAGCAAAACGAAGTGCCGATCCATGCTATAACATGGATGATTGTTGAAAACACTATGCTAAGTAAAATAAGTCTAACACAAAAGGACAAATATTGTAAGATCCCACCTTAAAAGAATAGCTAGAATAGGCAAATGCATAGGGACAAAAGTTTATTAGCGGTTACAGGGGCTGAGGGGAGAAGGAAATTAGGAGTTATTGCTTAAGGGGTACTGAGTTTCTTTCCGTTTGGGGTGATGAAAAACTTTTGGAAATGAAGAGTGGTGATAGTTGCACAACACAGTGAATGTAATTAATGTCACTGAATTGCACACTTAAAATTGGTTAAATTGGCAAATTTTTTGTTATATATATTTACCACAATAAAATTTGTAATAAGATGTAACTGGAAAAATCCACCTGCATAGATTTACTTTATATTTTAAGAAATTCAAGCCCAACATAGTGTCATTTGTAGGCAATTGAATCTCCTGTACAAGTCAAGAATGACTCAGTGTCTATTGAACAAAATGGAGTTGACCCAGGTCTTTGGAACTTCAGAGGAGAGTTGGACATTCCATGGGAGCCGCTAGTGCCACAGGCCCAGCATCTAAGTGTTGCCTACAGCTTCCCTGCATAGGCCTCCCTGTCGTTGGTTTTGTGCCACTTTCCCCTTCCTCAATGGTCTCTGTGGCACCAGCAGAGGAATCTTCCTCAGTCACCATTTGATCGTGTCTGTTTCCTGCTCAAAATACTTTTAAGATTCCCCAGTGCCCACAGAAGAACCCCCAATTCAGTGACTTCATACGTAAGGTCAGGATCTTGACTTTACATACCTCTTCAGCCTGAACTGTCAGCCCACCTCTCCATTTCCCACCCCCATTGTATATTCGTTTCTTGTGACTGCTGTAACAAATTACCACATACTTACCAGCTTGAAAAAAACACATTTATTCTCTTATAGTTCTAGAGGTCAGAAGCTTAAAATTAGTTTCACTGGGCTAAAGTGAAAGTGTTGTTAGAGCTGGTCCTTCTGGAGGCTCTAAAGGTGGAATCCATTTCCTAACCTTTTTTAGCTTCTAGAGGCTGCCTGTATTCCACGGTTTGTAGCCCCTTTTTCCAGCTTCAAAACACACCACTCCAATCTCCATTTCCATCATTACGTCACGTCCTCCTCTGCTGTAGTCAAATCTCCCTTCCTCCCTCTTGTGATTACATTTAGGACTCACAGGGATAATCCAGGATAAACCAAAAAAACTGTTGTCTTTGAATTGATTCTGACTCATAGCCACCCTGTAGGACAGAGCAGAACTGTCCCATAGGGCTTCCAAGGCTGTAATCTTTACGGGAGCACACTGCCACGTTTTTCTCCTACGAACAGCTGGTGGTTTTGGACTGCTGACCTTTCATTTAGCAACTGAGAACCACTGCACCACCAGGGCTCCTTAATCCAGGATAATCTCCGCATTTTAAGATCCTTAACTTAATCACACCTGAAAAGTTTATTTTGCCAAATAAAAAACCATCTGCAAGTTCGAGATGAATATTGGGGGCCGTTACTCAGGCTTCTACATCCACCAACCTGGCAAGCCCCCATCTGCCCTTGGGGTCTCTGCTCAGACTTTATTTCCTCCTCTGAAAGGTCTCCCTGATCCCCAAGGTGGTATTCCTAGAGGCTCCTTTGAGCTCCTATGGCCCCTTTGTCCCTATTGTAGCATGTGGCACACTGGATTGTAATTGCTTTTTTGTTTATGTCTCTTCTCATAACTATTAGCAGCTTGAGGGCTGGGTTTATGTTTACCTTCTTCCACTTGGTATCTCTAAGGCCTGGTACATGGCACATACTCAGTATATGTTTGCAGCAATGAAGAAGCCCCTTCAGCCGGCTAACAACTCTAGGATGAAAAACCCTGATGAAGTGGGCAGAGGGAACCCTGTTCAAGGTGATAAAGGGGCCTGAAGAAAGTCGGGCTGGAATGAGGTGTGTTGCGTGGACCAGGTTGCATTGTGTCCTGGAGGTGTATCCCTTATGTTTGTACTCCGGGTCTTTGCGCAAGGTGTACAACAGCCAACCAGCAACAGAGCCCCAGCATTCCTGTGGTCTCACCCACTGCTCACTGCAACTTTCCGGTCCCTCTGACCCCAGGAACATGGCCCTTGGGTGTAACTATTCAGAGTCCAACTTCACCGGCACCTCACTGGGGATCTGCAACTGACTGGCTCACTTAGACATTGATTAACTTTTCAAGGAAACACAATCATTAGGCAAATTCCACTCACCTTTCAGGAAAGATATAAGTAGAGGTAACCATTAACCTAGACATGTGGGTTTACAACCCTCAGCTGCCCTTGGGCACACTGGCAGTGCCAGGTTGCCCCTAGGTCCAGTTAGCTGCTTTTAGGGTAAGATTGTGAAGCTCAGGGTAATGAAGTTTGAATTTATGCCAACAGATAGGCTAATGGGACCCCTGGGATGTGGATTTATAATTTGCCAAGGTTTGTGAAACACAAGCAAGAAACACAAACACACACACCCAAGGCTATACTGTATCACAAGCCACATGTGGTTGTTTATTTCTGACAAGCTGGCCTGGTTTTAATTATTTATGTCAAAATGTATGAGCCACTCAGATGTCCTACAGAATGGGGGTGCAAAGAGAAATAGGTCTTGGTAACCTGAGAGCTCGCTGCAGCAGGCATCCTGCTCTTTGTTCTTGCTGGCGGCAAGCTCAGGGCGCTTACTATGTACAGTCTTTTGCTGGGTGGTTGAAGTCGGTTGGGTGGGAGGGCCTCTGTGAGTTTCTGCTTGATTGTTAAGGGTGGAAACAGGCCTGGGGAGCCTGGTCAACTCTCAAAAAGCAGGCACATCTCAGAATAGGAAAGGACTGACCACTCCCCTTCATGAAGTCCCTGTTTTAGTCATCTAATTGCTGCTGTAACAGAAATACCACAAGTGGATGGCTTTAACAAAGAGAAGTTTATTTCCTCTCAGTAACGTGTGCTAAAAGTCCAAATTCAAGGTGTCAGCTCCAGGGGAAGGCTTTCTCTTTCTGTCAGACCTGGAAGAAGGTCCTTGTCCTCAATCTTTTCATGGTCGAGGAGCTTCTCAGGCGCAGGGACCCCAGGTCCAAACGACGCTCTTTGCTCCTAGTGCTGCCTTCTTGGTGGTATGAGGTCCCCAACTCTGCTTGTTTCCCTTTCCTTTTCTCTCTTGAAGATAAAAGGTAGTGCAGTCCACACTCCAGGAAAACTCCCTCCACATTGGACCAGGGAGGTGACCTGAGTAAGGGTGGTGTTACAATCTCGCCCTAATCCTCTTAACATAAAACTACAATCATGAAATGGAGGACAACCAAGTTGATACACACATTTTGGAGGGAACATAATTCAATCCATGACAGTCCCCTAGGCCACTTCTACCTCTCTTAGGCATCTGGGTGCTGGTGGTGGACATTCTGGGACTTACAGTCAAAGGACTGGTCCTCTTGCAAGCTCAGACAGCTTCATTCCAGGACAGTGGATGCTCCCTCAGCCAAAGAGTCTATGAATCTGGGATAACAGAAGTACCTGCCTCACAGGGTTGGTAGAAAGACTAGTTGACAGCATACATGTAAAAGGCTTAATAATCCCTTGTATATACAGCAAGCGATCACTAAATATTAGCTTTTGTTATATGCAAGCAAAAGCTAGACAATGAAAAAGAAAGAAGAATCGATGCATTCAAATTTTGGCAAAGAATATAGAATATACCTTGGACTTCCAGAAGGATAAATAAATCTGTCTTAGAAGAAATATAACCAGAATGTTGCTTAGAAGCAAGGATGACAAGACTTTGGCTTGCTTACTTTGGACACATCGTCTGGAAAGACCAATTGCCAGAAAAGGGTATCATGTTTGGTAAAATTAAGGGTCAGCGAAAACAAGGGAAACCCACAATGAGATAGATTGACATAATAGCCACAACAATGGACTCCAATATACCAAGGATCATGAAGATGGTGCAGGACCAGGCAACACTTCATTCTGTTATACGTAAGGTTGCCATGAGTCACAGCCAACCAGATGGCAACCGAAAACAACAACAATTTCCAATATTGATGATGATAGGGTTGTGGGTGATATAAGAGCAACATATAGAAGCTTTGGTTCAAGAATACTGGTGAATCAACTACTACACCATCTCTATCCTATATTTGAGGTAAATGGAGGTATATATAATGGGTAAAAAGCTTTTCAAGAGAACTTGGAAGGTAAGGCCATGTAGGAATGGAATTATTAAAGCTCACTCTGAATCCCCCTGAATTCCTAAGCTAATGAAGGGAATCATATCCTGATCAGATTGTTTTTGTTGAAAATCTAGCCAAAGAAAAAGTAGATTTAGCACTGGGAGTAAGAAGGCTGAGCCACACACAATTAGGGCTAGCCCATCCAGTTTCATATTACAGGTCTGAGGGAAAAAAAAAATCATACAGGAATTGCTTTAACTCATTGAACCAACAGCTTGAGGAGGTCAAAAGCTACTTCCCACAGGTATCAGGCCAGAACTTAGGAAAAAAAAAAAAAAATGGAACTGCTCAGGGCTGAAATAACCACAAACAGATCCAACTGGTTTTTGTGGTGGTTACTGTTTGTTTAACATTATGTCCAGATGTCTAGATTGCAAGACACATATCCTTAGCATCAGAAAGTGTTTATAAAATTCTTAGTTGAGCTACTGGGCTAGGGACTGCCATAAATCAAAAGAAAACCAAATTGCAGGCCCCACCCTTCTATGGAAGGGCTGGAGAGGGTCCCAGTTTTCAAAGAAGTAGAGAGGAAACCAAAAGAAGGGAATCATATGAACAAGAAGGACTTGCCCATCATGCTTAGCCACTTTCCAACATGGACATGGCAAAGTAATTAGGAGCTTTGTCAAGATCTGGTTTCCTAGGTGAGCCCCGGACAGTGAGAAGGCCCGTTCCTAGGAAACATTTGGCTTATTTCCACTGCTGAGTATTTAGCGAGATATTCTGCTTAGCAACCCCCTTCTGAGTATGGGAAGTGAATGCTCCACCCTTGAAAAAACTGGCTTAGCTATGCTGGGTTAATTTTCTTGGCCATTCTGCCAAACTTAAGCATTATATCCTTTATTTGGGGCTGACTTCCTGTTCTGGCAAAGCAGTGGAAATGGCTTTTTGTTTTGTTTTTTTCACCCCAGTGTTGGCTATGACCTCAGGTTTGTATTTTTAGTTTTGACTTTGGGTAGCAGGATAAAACACAATAAGAAATGCACGTGACCAGGCTAAAGTTTCAGTGTAGAATCAGCTCAGGCCAACATTTGCTTCACTTCTGTAGAATACTCTCAGTGTATTGTTCTAAGAAGGGAAATGTCCATAACCATCATTCTTGTGAAAAAAGAAGGAAGGAAAGATAAGAGACTTCTAGACAGGAGCCTCCACTAGCTGGAGCCTCAATTTACACCTGGGCCTCAGAACAAGGACAACATATTTCAATACTATGTTGAAACATCTGAAAATCAATTATTTATAGCTTATTATAAAAGGGCTCACTGACTGAGAGGCTATCTGCTATCTTTTAAATAGTCTATAAGGTTTATTCTTTCTCTGATTGGTAAGAGGTGAAGGGATTGGAAAACAGAGGAAGAATCCACCTCATCCCCATTCTACTTCACTTCCCACCAATGCTTAAATACTTATGCTCAAGCAAACATTTTTTTCCAAAAAAAAAAAAAAAAAATTTTTTTTTTAAATTTTGAATTTCTTTCTTTCTCTCTTTCAGGATGCCCACATAGTCTCATGTGTCTACTTGATCCAAGAAGCTCACTCTTCACCAGTGTCATTTTCTATCCCATAGTCCAGTCCAATCCCTGTCTGAAGAGTTTGCTTTGGGAAGGGTTCTGGTCTTGGGCCAACAGAAGGTCTGGGGACCATGACCACCAAGGTCCTTCTAGTCTCAGTCAGACCATTAAGTCTGGTCTTTTTATGAGAATTTGGGGTCTGCATCCCACTGCTCTCCTGCTCCCTCAGGGGTTTTCTGTTGTGTTCCTTGTCAGGGGTGTCATCTGTTGTAACCGGGCACTATCTACCTCTTCTGGTCTTAGGATGATGTAGTCTCTGGTTTATGTAGCCCTTTCTGTCTCTTGGGCTCATAATTACCTTGTGTCTTTGCTGATTTTTATTCTCCTTTGCTCCAGCTGGGTTGAGACCAATTGATGCATCTTAGATGGCCACTTGCTAGCGTTTAAGACCCCAGATGCCACTCTCCAAAGTGGGATGCAGAATGTTTTCTTAATAGATTTTTATTATGCCAATTGACTTAGCTGTCCCCTGACATCATGGTCTCTAAACCCCCACCCTTGCTGTGCTGGCATTCAATTTATTCAGGAAACTTCTTTGCTTTTACTTTAGTCTAGTTGTGCTGACCTCTCCTGTATTGTGTGTTATCTTTCCCTTCACCTAAAATAGCTCTTATCTACTATCTAATTAGTGAAAACTCCTCTCCCTTCCTCCCTCCATCCCCACTCTCGTAACCATCAAAGAATATTTTCTTCTCTGTTTAAACACTCATAACATGGACGAATCTGGACTGCATTATGCTGAGTGAAATTAGTCAGTTGCAAAAGGACAAATGTTTTATAATATGACTATTATAAGAATTCGAGAAATAGTTCAAACAAAAAAATGTTTTTTTTTTATTGTACTTCAGGTAAAAGTTTACAGAGCAAATTAGTTTCTCATTAAAAAAAATTAATACACGTATTGTCTCAAGACATTGGTTGCCAACCCCACAACATGTCAACACTCTCCCCTTCTCAACCTCGGGTTCCCCATTTCCATCATCGAGCTTTCCTGTCTCCTCCTGCCTTCTTGTCCTTGCGCTTGGGCTGGTGTGCCCATTTACTCTCGTATACATGGTTGAACTACATGTGTTATTGTTGGTTTTGTAGTCCTGTCTAATCTTTGGCTGAAGGATGAAACTCAGGAGTGACTCTGGTACTGCATTAAAAGGGTGTCCAGGAGCCATACTCTCGGGGTCAGGCAAATTTTAAGTGAGCTGATGATAAAGCTGAAATAGCACGAGTAATTAGTAACAAAGATGTTCCTGCCAGCAAGTAAGGCAAATAATTTTGCTGTTACACCTTTATCACTGAGGTCAAATGTCAATTCAAAGCACCTCTCCCATCAAAGAAATTCCAAAAGTAGATCCAATGCTTCAAGTGCGGTGAAAGACATAGAATATTTGACCTAAAAGATAAGCTCGGAAATTAGGCCTTTGCATTCTGTTGAAAGGGCATATAGAAAATTTTCTAGAGATCTTTGGTCTTAAACAGTTGCATTTGTTATGGATGGGGCATGCTAGGGTATAAGATTAGAGAATAATCACTTAGAAACTGTTACTGTTCTTGTCGTTATAGAAATTCTCGTTGCATCTGCCACAAGGTCTCTAGTAGGTTCTGTGAAACTCAGAGTAGGGACTCAATATTTGGAGATGACAATAATTTCTGAGCATTTTCTCCTGTACAGAGACACTAGATGGGCCCCGGACACCCTCCAGTTTACCAGAGACAGAACACTCAGTGGTTAGGGTGGCAGGCTCTGGTGTCAGAAAGACTGGGATAGGGATCTTAGCTCCACCATCCACTATCAAGTAATTTAATCTCACTATTTTTTTTTTGTTTGTTTGTTTTTTCATGCCTCACTTTCTTCATCTGTCAAATGGAGATTGTTATATGCCTTACATCCTTTGAGGTCCTTATAAGGATAAATGAGGCAATGTGTCTAAAGGCTTTAGCATGGCTGCAGTGCAACTGATTACTTGTGTGTGGTCTTTCTAGCCATGGTCCTGTAACTCCCACCCAGATAATTCTGTGATAGGGTAATTGTGGCCTACCAAGGGGATTCATCAGTTTTGCCTTAAAAAAGAACCAATTCCAGAGCAGAGAGGAAGAGCCTACCACCAAGGAAGGAGAGACCAGCAGCAGAGACCCAGCAGCAGGAGATGGCGTGGTGGGCTTCCTGGCCCATGGAGAGAGAAAGCTGAGTGCCTTTGGGCAGAGACTGAGGGCCAGGGAGAGGCATGCCTGCGAGCATGGGTATCTTGAGTGTTGAGCTTGAATTGTAACTGTTACTTCCCTAATAAATCCCATAATTGTGAGCGTGGTCTCAGTTCTTTGTGGCCATTGCAATGAATTATCAAACCCAGTAGAGAATAATGTGGGAGGGATAGTTGGTATCAGAATTGATAGAGATGGTGGAGGGAGGAGGCGTGTCTGACCTCTACCTCATAGGAATCAGCCTTTGGCTGTTGATTTTGGTTCTCCTTCCCGCTTGTGGGGTTGGAGGAAGTCAGATACCTCCCCAAAGCCATTTTTACAATGGTGTCAGCCACAGACATAAAAATGTGTTTGATGTAAGAGACTTTCCACTAAGATCTCCTGAAGGCCCTGTGCAAGAGGGCAATGTCATCAGCAGGCTTGTGTTTAATTTATATAGATATTAAAGACCAGTTTCAAGCAGACCTAAAGCTTGGTGTTATTGTTAAGTGCCATTGAGTCAGTTCTGACTCATAGCGACCCTATGTACAACAGAACAAAACACTGCTGAGTCCTGTGCCATTCTGACGATAGTTGCAATGCTGGTGCCCATTGTTGCAGCCACTGTGTCAATTCATCTCGTTGAAGGTCATCCTCTTTTTCACTGACCGTCTACTTTATCAAGCCTGATGTCCTTCTCCAGGGACTGGTCTCTCCTGATAACAAGTCAAAAGTGCATGAGACGAAGTCTCGCTATTCTTGCTTCCAAGGAGTTCTCTGGCTGTATTTCTTCCAAGACAGATTTGTTCATTCTTCTGGCAGTCCATGCTACATGCAATATTCTCTGCCAACACCATAATTCAAATGCATCAGTTCTTCTTTGGACTTCCTTATTCATTGTCCAGCTTTCCCGTGCATATGTGAGAATTAAAAATAACACGACTTGGGTCAGGCTCACCTTAGTCCTTAAAGTGACATCTTTGCTTTTTAACACTTTAAAGAGGTCTTTTGCAGCAGATTTGCCCAATGCAATGAGTAATTTGATTTCTTGACTGCTGCCTCCATGGTCATTGATTGTGGATCCAAGTATAATGAAATCTTTGACAATGTAAATATTTTCTCCATTTATCATGATGTTGCTTATTGGTCCAGTTTGAGGATTTTTGTTTTCTTATGTTGAAGTGCAATCCATACTGAAGGCTGTAGTCTTTGATCTTCATCAGTAAGTGCTTCAAATCCTTTTTGCTTTCAGCAAACAAGATTGTGTCATCTGCATATCAAAGGTTGTTAATGAGTCTTCCTCCAATCCCAATGCCCTATTCTTCTTCATATAGTCCAGCTTCTCAGATTAGTTGCTCAACATACAGATCTAATAAGTATAACGAACAGAAACAATCCTGCTGCACACTTTTCCGAATTTTAAACCACATGGTATCCCCTCGTTCTGTTTGAACGGCTGCCTCTTGGTCTTTGTGCAGGTTCTGCATGAGCACAATTAAGTGTTCTGGAATTCCCATTCTCTGCAATGTTATCCATAATTTGTTATCATCCACACGGTTGAATGCCTTTGCACAGTCAATAAAACACAGGTAAACGTGCTTCTGGTATTCTCTACTTTCAGCTAAGATCTAGCTAACATCAGCAATGATATCCCTCGTTCCACATCCTCTTCTGAACCTGGCTTGAATTTCTGGCAGTTCCCTGTAAAAGTAATTCTGCAACTGTTTTTGCCTAAAACTAAAGACATCAATAAAGCATGGTTGTTCCCTCCCTTTGTTTTAATTAATTAATTTTTTAAAGATAAGGCACTTTATAGATAGTAGAGATTTGAGGGGGACAGCCTAGAATGATATTTCAAATGTCTACAAATTCTAACTAGTAAGTGGTACCAAAAATATTACCAAGAGGAAATCCATCTTCTCCACAAATGTGTTACATTGAACCGCCCCTACCATGGCTCTATGCTTTGAAACCAGATGGGTAAAAAAATTTTTTTTTTTTTTTTTTTAGATCGCAAGACCTACTGAATTTCCAAAGTATTTTGTTCATTCCGACAACAGCATTTTTTAGACCATTACCTGTCAGAGAAGTTGCAGTTTCAATAAATGCATTCATTTATTCAACAGTGATTTATCAGGCGCCCCACTATGTGCCAGAAATAGTTTTAGGCACTAGAACTGTTACTCAGTGAATACACCCCTGCCTCATGGAGTTTGTAGCCTATGAATACTTCTCATTGGAGACAAGTTCAAATTACCTAGCTGATTGGACATTGCTATGGATTCTGTGATGAGCTAGTGGTGACTTAACCAAGCAAGAAGGCCTCAAAGGCTCTGTGAAATGGAGTGATGCTGAGGCCTTTGGAAACTGAATGGAAACCCGAAAGTGACTGTTATGGGGGCAGCCGTCCTAAATCACTTGACCTCTCTTTCCAAGAACAAGGGCTTACGCTTCTCTCAAGAAAGGCCGGCTCTTTGAAACCAGGCTGAGGGCTCCTCAAGTGAACATAGAATTTACAGACCACTTCTTCACCAATCCATTTCTGGAGTGGCTGTTAGCTTGAGAGAGGATAAATTCAGGAGGAAAGTATGGGAGATCTGAACCTTTCGGGGGGGAAGGAATTTGTGGAGGAGCAAGGTTTCAGAAGAGAAACTCCCAAGGGTCTGGCTGAGTGAGATTCCTAGCTGCTGCTGTGGTCAGTGATATCAGAGCTCAGAGTAACTGGGAGGAGTAATAGAGTTTGTAATAGGTTGCTGAGTCCTTTGGTGCCCTCAGTTATAAGTTACAGAGGCTGATTCTGACTAACCAAACAGAGAAGGAGTTTATTTAAAGGAAATTGGCTAGCTCATAGAATTATTGGGAGCCTGAAGAACCAATCTCATAGTAACTCCACATTCCTGCTGCAGTACTGGCCTGCTAAAGAAGCTGCTGCCCACCTCAAGTCCTGGAGGAAAAGGCCACCAGCACTGCCACTCTACTGATGCTATTTCTGTCCCATTTTTTCCAAAAGAAGCCTCTGTTGCCACCCTCACCAGCAAAATGGGTTTCACCCACAGTGTTTCTCTTTAAGGTCCTCCTTCTGTGTCAAAGTCTCACACAGGTAACTCAATTGGTGGGTTCCAACTCATATTTGCTCTAATTGCAGAAGATTTTGGAAAATGAATTTTGTGGGTTCTCCCTGGTAAAAGTAGAACTCATAAGGCTGGAAATTTTCCAAATAGAGCAAAGGTAGGTTAAACAGTTGAAAACATCTATTTCTCTTAACTCCTTAGCTAACCCAAGGCCAACATACACCTACCAATGTTAAGCACGACACCAACTACAACAAAATTCTCTTGTGTAAAACAATTCAGCTATCCCTCAAACAAACAAAATAAAACAAAAAACCCCTCCTTTGCCTGAAATGGATGTAACTCAAAGCTAAACAGCCAACTGCGGGAATGGGTCCTCAGAAGTTAAAAAAAATATACAAACAACTGAAGTCATCTAACTCTTACTAGAAGAAACTGGCAAGCAGTGGTATAAAACCTTTTGGGAGCGATTGTTTGGTGATAGGAATTATCAAGTTCCCCGTGAATAAACAGGTGCTGTGGAGTCTGACTCACAGCAATCCCATGTGAGAGCCATATGGTTTTCAATGGCTGATTTTTCAGGAGTAGATCTCCAAGCTTTCTTTTGAGGCGCCACTGAGTGCCTTTTCAACCTTTAGGTTAGTAGCTAAGCTCGTTTGCACCACCCAGGGACTCCCTCCAATGGGTAACTCAAACACCCATTTTCCCATAGGCTAGGCTTATACAGAAAAGAGGAGCTATCCTAGAATTGTCTTCCCAGCCTCCTTATAAGGGATAGAGGAGGCATCTAAGGGGATTCTGGATGTCGCATCTCTGGTAACAGGGTTGCTTCCTCATAAGGGCTTGAGACGCACTTGTCTAGAGCAGCAGCATAGGTGGACTCTGAGAAACGAGCACTGACTCAGTACCCATAGTCTCCCAATTCCTCTCAGCATCCATTGCCTCTTAACAGAGTCAAGTGTAAAGGATCATTAATTCTTGTCTGTTGACCTTAGAATCCTAGCAGAGCTTGAAGGTCCCTCAGAGGTTTTATCCTATGACCCACAGGCTGAGGCTCAGAGAATTTGGTAATGCTGTCCACAGTCTTTCAGGAACAAGTAGGGGAAGTGGTACTTAAATCCAGTTCATGGTTTTCCACTATCCCACAATAGGACCTCTTACTCAAGGCTTTTTGCATTTTAATAGGGGACAAAAACTTAAGCCAGAAGACTCAGTCTCCTCTAGTGCAATATTAGTCAGCTTTGAGTCCTCCTGCTAAGGAAAGTGAGGAACAACACTGCATTTCCCAGGAAGCCACATAAAATCATGAGAGTGAGCAGAACAGGCAGTGTCTTCATATGGATGTGTGGCCAATGCCCTCCACTCATAGGAAATTGAGCCCACCTGGCAGGAGGAAGGGGCCCCATCTGAGGTTCTTCAGGAACTTCACTTTCCAGGCTGTAAAGTTTTCAGCACCGGAGGCCACAGTGAGCAAGCTTTTCTTTCCATTCCTCACACCAGCGAACAGGCCATGACAAAAGTTTCAGTTAGAAGGGAACCCTGTAGGCCATAAACTAATCTGAATTCCACTCAGAGCCTGAAATGGGATCAACAGTCAAAGCTCTGAAGCCAATAGCCGAGGTGTTCAGATGACCAAAGCCCAAACCTGTTGCCATCAAGTTGATTCCAACTTAACTGCCATGGTTTATTCTTTCTTAGGAAGTGAATGCTCCAAGACTCCTTGGACTCAGGAATGTCTGTCTTCATGCTGTCTGCACTCGTCTTTGTTCATTCAGTATTTAAAGGGTGAAGAAGAAAGCACTGGGCTGCTATCTCACCTTGGGAATCTGCCAGCCTTTCTCATCATGCTTCTACCTATTGCCCCAGATGTACCCTTAATCAGGTCATTCCTCTGAACAAAGGCTGCATGTTTTCATTCAATTTTTCACATAAGCTTTCTATTCTGCTTAGAAGACTAATACCCTCACGTGTCTGTCAGTTTGTCATACTGTGAGGGCTTGCGTGTTGCTGTGATGCTGGAAGCTATGTCACCAGTATTCAAATAACAGCAGGGTCACCCATTCTGGACAGGTTTCAGCTGAGCTTCCAGACTAGGAAGAAGGACCTGGTGGTCTACTTCTGAAAAGAATTAGCCAGTGAAAATCTTATGAATAGCAATAGAACATTGTCTGATACAGCACCAGGGGATGAGCCCCTCAGGTTGGAAGGCACTTAAAAGATGAATGGGGAAGAGCTGCCTCCTCAAAGTAGAGTCGACCTTAATGACGTGGAGTCAAGCTTTTGGGACCTTCATTTGCTGATGTGGCATGACTCAAAGTGAGAAGAAATAGCTGCAAATGTCCATTAATAATAGGAAAAATGGAACGGACAGAATATGAATCTAGTAAAATTGGAAATCATCAGAAATGAAATGGAGCTCATAAAGATCAATATCCTAGGCATTACTGAGCTGAAATGGACTGGTATTGGCCATTTTGAATCAGACAATCATATGGTATACTTTACTGGGAATGACAAATTGAAGAGGAATGATGTTGCCTTCATCGTCAAAAAGAACATTTCAGGATCTCTCCTGAAGTACAACTCTGTCAGTGGTAGGATAATATCCATATTCCTACAAGGAACAACAGTTAATATGACTATTATTCAAATTTACTAAGGCCAAAGACAAAGAAACTGAAGATTTTTATCAACTTTTGCAGTCTGAAATTGATCGAACATGCCATCAAGATGCATTGATAATTACTGGTGATTAGAAAGCGAAAGTTGGAAACAAAGAAGAAGGATCAGTAGTTTTTTTGACATCATAAGCAGTGACTGTATGTGTGGATTTAACCGGGTAGCATACACAGGAATCAAATTGGCTACATCTTTGGAAAGAGACAACGGAAAAGCTCAATATCATCAGTAAGAACAAGGCCAGGGGCCAACTGCGGAACAGACCATCAATTGCTCATATGCAAGTTCAAGTTGAAATTGAAGAAAATTAGAACAAGCCCACAAGAGCCAAAGTATGAACTTGAGTATATCCCACCTGAATTTAGAAACCTTCTAAAGACTAGAATTGATCCATTCAACACTAATGACCAAAGACCAGATGAATTGTGGAATGACATCAAGGACATCATACATGGAAAAGCAAAAGGTCATTAAGAAGACAGGAAAGAAAGAAAAGACCAAAATGGATGTCAGAGGAGACTCTGAAAGTTGCTCTTAAACTTCCAGTAGCTAAAGCCAACAGAAGAAATGATGAAGTAAAAGAGCTGAACAGAAAATTTCAAAGGGTGGCTCGAGAAGACAAAGTGCTATAATGACATGTGCAAAGACCTGGAGTTAGAAAACCAAAAGGAAAGAGTAGGCTCTCCTTTTCTCAAGCTGAAAGAACTGAAAAAAAAAAAAAAAAAATTCAAGCCTCAGGTTGCAATATTAAAGGATTCTATGGGTAAAATACAGAACTACGCAGGAAGCATCAAAAGAAGACGGAAGGAATATACAGAGTCACTCTACCAAAAAGAATTGTTTGATGTTCAACCATTTCAGGAGGTAGTATATGATCAGGAACCAATGGTACTGAAGGAAGAGGCCTAAGCTGCACTGAAGGTATTGGCTAAAACCAAAGCTCCAGGAATTGGGAGAATGCCAATTGAGATGTTTCAACAAATGGATGCAACACTGAAAGCTCTCACTCATCTATGCCAAGAAATTTGGAAGACAGCTACCTGGCCAACCAACTGGAAGAGATCCATATTTATGAAAGGTGATCCAATGGAATTGAAGTAGAGAAAATACATTTTCTGTAGTGTTTCAGTATTAAAATAAGAGAGAATATATTTTCTAGTTTAGCTGTATAAGCTGTGATTAAAATCTTTGGTCTTTAAAAACATCGATTATTTGCTCTGGAATCTGTCTCACGATTGTTCCCTTGTAGAAAAACAAGGTAATCAAGATTTTTGTTGTTGATTAAACCATGTTTCTCTCCGAGGTGACAAAAACAATGGGCGATACCATCAGCACCCGAGGTAACTGAGCAAAACCCAGACCCATCCAGTGACCGAAACCAGGATGGCGTAAAGAAGGCCTGCCAGACGTCAATAGTAAATCACTTCGTCATTACATCCCCCTCAAAGAAGAATCAACATTCCTGGGAATATCTAAACCCTGACCCTCTCCCTATAAAACCCTTTTGTAGCCCTCTTGGGGCAGACAGAACCTGGGGGAAACTTTGCCCCCTCTGTCTCTTGAACACGATGTTCAATAAAGCCCTCTTGCTGCTTACCTCCTCCTGTCTCACTATTGGCTTGTGGCAGGCAGTAACAGAATGCGGAAATTATCGAACAGTATCATTAATATTACACACAAGTAAAATTTGGTGAAGATCATTCCAAAGCAGCAGCAGCAGTACATTGACAGGGAACTGCCAGAAATTGAAGTTAGACTCAGAAGAGGACATAAAACCAGGGATCTCATTGCTGATGTCAGATGGATCTTGGCTGAAAGTAGAGAATACCAGAAAGATGTTTACCTGTGTTTATTGACTATGCAAAGGCATTCAACCGTATGGGTCATAACAAATTATGGATAATATTGCAAAGAATGGGAGTTCCAGAACACTTAAGTGTGCTCACGAGAAACCTGTGTATATATAGATCAGCAGGCAGTCATTAGAACGGAACAAGAGGTTATGGGGTGCTTTAGAGTCAGGAAAGATGTGTGTCAGGGTTGTATCCTTTCACCATATTTATTCAATATATATGCTGAGCAAATAATCCAAGAAGCTGGACTGTATAAAGAAGAATGTGGCATCAGGATTGGAGGAAGACTCATTAACAACCTGCAATATACAAATAACACAACCTTGCTTACCGAAAATGAAAAAGACTTGAAGCACTTACTGATGCAGATCAAAGACTACAGCCTTCAATATGGATTCAAACTTAACATCGAGAAAACAAAAGTCTTCAGACTGGATCAATAAGCAACATCAGAATAAATGAAGAAAAGATTGACATTTTCAAGGCTTTCATTTTACTTGAATCTACAGTCAAAACCCACTAAAGTGGAAGTCAGGAAATCAAATGGTGCATTGTCTTGGGCAAATCTGCTGCAGAAGATCTCTAAAGTGTTAAAAAGCAAGGACTAAGATGTGCCTGACCCAAGCCATGGTGTTTTCAATTGCCTCATATGCATGTGAAAGCTGCATGATGAATAAGGAAGACTGAAGAATAATTGATGCTCTTAAATTATGGTGTTGGCAAAGAATATTGACTGTACTATGGACTGCCAAAAGTACAAACAAATCTGACTTGGAAGAAGTACAGCCAGAATGCTCGTTAAAAGCAAGGATGGCAAGACATGGTCTCGCATAGTTTGGACATGTTATCAGGAGGGACCAGTCCCTGGAGAAGGACATCACGCTCGGTGAAGTAGAGGGTGAGCAAAAAAGAGGAAGGCCCTCAACCAGATTAATTGACACAGTGTTCGCAGCAATGGACCTAAGCATAACTAATGATCATGAGGATGGTACAGGACCGGCTAGAGTTTTCTTCTGTTATAAGTGGGGTCACTATGAGTCAGAACCTACTCAACGGCACCCAACAACAAGATAAGACTAATGGCGATGTATACAAAAATGTATCATGACCTTATTGAAGCTGTGGCCCACTCATTCTGGTCTCAGAGCAACACCATAGTACAAGAAAGACAGTCCAGCCACCAAAAGCAATTCAAAATAGGGGAAGTCCTTTATTAGTGCTTCTTGAACATCATAATAGGATGTATGTCTGCACAATGCCTCTCACAATCCTTCTTTTCCCTTCCATCTGCTTCCCTTTTAGCCCACTGCTCCTCAGCTCCTCTTCCCTCCAAAATCCTGGAGGAAACCCTTTCCATTAGTAATCCATTAGAAGAAGGATACTTCTTATCCTTCTGCCCCCTTCACTTTTCTTCTGATTCTGTATTACAAAAGCTCCTGAGACAATATGCGTAGATAGTGAAAATGGTGACACACCATGAATAATGTAACCAACATCATTGAAATGTACATGTAGAAATCGTTGAATGGTTTATGTTCTACTGTGTATATTTTCACCAAAAAAAAAAAAACAAAAAAACAAAAAAAACTCCCGAGAGCTGGTCTAGCAACATGGAATCTCCTAGGGGGCAGGGAAGAGGGCAATGCTCATATATTAGGACAGCAGCTCTTGAACGCAGCAAGTATCTACTGAAGTAGATAAACAATTCATTCAACATACATTTAAGCCTACTTCCTTTTCATGCACCTACTTTCATATTTTGCAAAATACTAATAAATTTCTAAATTTGTTCTAGCAACTCAAGAAATAGTTTAAACAGAGAAGAAAATATCCTTTGATGGTTATGAGAGGGGAGGGAGGGGCGGAGGTAGAGGGGGATTCATAAATTAGATAGTAGACAAAAACTAATTTAGGCGAAAGGAAGGACAACACACAATACAGGAGAGGTCAGCACAACTGGACTAAACCAAAAGCAAAGAAGTTTCCTGAATAAACCAAACATTTCAAAAGCCAGCGTAGCAGGGGCGGGTGTTTGGGGACCATGGTTTCAGGGGACATCTAAGTCAACTGGCATAATAAAATTTATTAAATAAACATTCTGCATCCCATTTTGGAGAGTGGTGTCTGGGGTCTTAAGCACTAGCAAGTGGCCATCTAAGATGCAACAGTTGGTCTCAACCCACATGGAGCAAAGGAGAATGAAGAACACCAAAGACACAAGGTAAGTATGAGCCCAAGAGTCAGAATGGGCCACATAAATCAGAGACGACATCAGCCTGAGACCAGAAGAGCTAGATGGTGCCCGGCTACAACCGATGACTGCCATGACAGGGAGTACAACAGAGAATCCCTGAAGGAGCAAGAGAGCAGTGGGATGCAGACCTCAAATTTTCATAAAAAGGCCAGGCTTAATGGTCTGACTGAGACTGGTGGGACCCCGGAGGTCATGGTCTCTGGATCTTCTGTTAGACCAAGACTGGAACCATTCCCAAAGCCAACTCTTCAGACAGGGATCAGACTGGACTATAAGACAGAAAATGATACTGGTGAGGAGTGGGCTTCTCGGATCAAGTAGGCGCATGAGACTATGTGTGCAGCTCCTGTCTGGAGAGAAGATGTGAAGGCCAAGGGGGACAGAGCTGGCTGAATGGACACAGAAATAAATGGTGGAGAGAAGGAGTATACTGTCTCATTGGGGGAGAGCAGCTAGGAGTATATAGCAAGGTGTGTATAAGGTTTTGTATGAGAGACTGACTTGATTTGTAAACTTTCACTTAAAGCACAATAAAAAAAGAAAAATTTGTTCTAACACCTCAGCTAAAGAATAGAAGATGAGGTGGCATCTGTGGGGCAGAGGTAGAAGCAATGCAAATACCTATGAAACAAAGTTGTGAGTGATTGGTGGGAGTTGTTGGTGTGAAGAGACAGGAGGAAGAGAGGGAAGAGTAACAAGGATGCCAGCTGGTTGCAGTATGTTATGCTGAAATCAGCTCAATAAATAATAATGATAATAACACTAATATTTATTAAGTTTTAATTATGTGTCAGGAATTTTACACAAAATTTCCCATTTATTCCATAAAGGTAATATTCATCCATTGCAGAGGGAGATTTTAAAGCTCAGAGAAGTTAAACCATTTGTTCAAGGCCTCTCATGTAAGTAAGTAGAGCTGGGATTTGAACTTGTGCAGTCTGCCTCAGAAATCATGCTCTTAACTTCTACCAAAGCTCTACTGTCTCCTCACAATGGAAGGCTCCATTTGAGAGGATAGAGAAAGAGACATGGAGACTGAGACAAGGCCACAGGGCATGTGGGCAGAGCTGGTGCTGTCTGCACAGAGAAAGATAGGAGCTGGGGAAAGTTGCACTTGTCACAAGACTCACTGCTAGGAAATGCTGCGCAGGTACTATCTTAGTCAACACAGGCTAACTGCTGCAACAGACACCCCCAATATAGCAAGAGCTTAACACAGAAGTTTATTTCTAGCTCACATAAAATCTAATCAGACATTCCTAGTCAGGCAATTTTGCTGGGCTTCTCCTCCACACAGTGACTCTGGGATCCAGGCTCCTGCTCTTGAGTGATACAAGGCAGGGAAGAGAGTGAAGAAAGGCTCAGTGGATAATTAATTACCTCAGCCAGGAGGTAACACACATCACTTAGGCTCATATTCTATTGGCAAAAATTAATCAGGTGTGGTGAAGTTGGGGGGACAGTGTGTGAGGGAGAAGGGGGCTAGGAAATGTCCCAACATCAACTCTCCACTATGGAAGGAGACCATGACTCTCTGGGGGTCAACTAGCCATCTCTGTTGCAAGCGTTCTTGAGAGAAAAGATGGAGAGTGCTATGATTGCCTGGTAAATGCTGGCAAATGACATTCTAAATTTCAGCATTGTACGGGCTGCATTAGAAACGGGATGCTCTAGAGATTTAGACTAGATAATTCTAAAGAGTGGATCCTAGAGATCAATCCCAGCCCCTGGGCTCTATGGCCTACTGAATCTGGACCTAGGCACTTAGACTGGATTTGCCCCAGCAGTGTGGCATGCAATCCAATGTCACTGAATCTGGCAGCCTTGCCAGAGAACTGGTTTCTGAGAGTGGGGTCATTCTTCCTGTAGGTTTAGCTAGTAACAGTTATGCTTGGCCATGCGATTTACTGGGTTTTTTAAAATAAGCTCCCTGTTGACTGGCCACTCTGGGACAAGAAGTATTGAATCCTTTGATATAAATCTGCAGACTAAAGGCATTTACAGAAAGAATTTGAGCAAACGAGGCTGTCAGGAGAGAAGGGGGCTTAAAAAAAAAAAGTGTGGACAGATTCTGAGGAAAAAAACCACAAGGCTGTTCTTAGAGTCATATTTCAAATTCCAAATTTTTTATGTCTTTTTTCCCCCAAATTGTCATTAATTATGGATTATGCCCCTTGGAGGTTTGTTAATATTACTAGTTTTGGAAAGGCGTTTCCTGCTTCTTTTCCATGTGTGACTATTTAGTCAGCTGTTTCTCATTTCTTAGTGTCGGCTTAGTGGTCCAGTTCCAGGATAATGGGCTGAATTGTCTCAAATAAAACGTGAATAAATAAATAACTTTGATGTTTGGTTTTTCTGGACTTGGTTAATATAGTATCTAATACATTGGGGCTAACCTGGCCCCTCTTCAGAAAAATGTCCCTAACTGGAAATAATAGTGAATTTGAAAACTTTTGCAGATTTTCTGAAATGCCAGCATTCCTTTTGTACTTGGGAAAATGGTTTCTAACTACCCCTCAAAATACCCCTCAAATTCCCCTTAGTTTCCAGATGAGGAAACAAAACTCTGAGAAAATAGGCATCTCTCCCAAGGTCACAGGGAAAACACAGAGCTTGGAGATACCGATTCCCAATTTCTCAGCCTGGGTGTACCTAACCCTGTGCCCAGTCCTACCTTCGCTCTGCCACTTTTCCTACCAAACAGGCAAAAGGACTGTGGGGTAGACTCGCACAGACCTAGTGAGTTGCTAAGAGAACTTTTAGAACAATTGTAGGAATTTCCAGCTGAAATTACTACTCAGTGCCCCAGTCTGTGTTATAAAGAGCCACGTTAAAAAGCCTCCAAGAAGCACTTTTGCCTTTACTTGAAGCCCTTCTTTACCCACAGCCTCATCTCCACCTGTTTGCTGTCCTGTGGCTCCACCCCCTTCCTCTACTGTGACACCCCGCCCCCAATTTTAGCATCCCAGCTTCCTCTGTTGTCTTCTTGATGCCTCCTGCCCTCCATACAGCTTTCTCCAGGTGACCTAGCTCCCTGTACAAGCACAACCATTTGAGTGGGTGAGACTCAGGTGAAGAGTGGCCTTGAGGGCCCAAACTCTTGCCCATTTGTGGGCTACAGTGGTTCCGACCAGGCTCGGCTGCTGGAGTAGGTCAGTGGAGCAGGAGATCATGACCTTGGACGTAGGGGCAGGTTGAACTCTGGAAGAAGAGTCGGTGTCAGAAGCAGCTGGAGAAGAGAAAGAACTTTGATTTCAGGGAAAAGGCACTCTGAACATGAAGTCAAAAAATGTGAGGTCAAATCCTGGCTCTGACAGTTACCAGCTGTGTGAATATGGACAAACTGCTTAACTTCTCTGAACCTCAATTTACTCATCTATTAAATGGAGGCTACAGTAAAGTCCATAGACACTTACGTAGCTCTTAGTATGTCCCAGGTGTTGTTCTGAGTACTTCACATAAATTAACTCCATTAATCCTCACATCAACACTATGAAGTGTGTACTATCATCAGCCTCAGTGTGTGGTTATGGAAACAGAGGCACAGAGAGGTTTACTAACTTACCCAAAATGTGTGGCCTATAGTAGCAAAGCCAGGATTTGAACCCAGGAAGTCTGGCTCCAGAGTCTGCCCTGTTATCTCATAGGTTTGTTATGAGGTAATCTTTGTAAAGCTCCTAGCTCAAGGCTGGGCACAGGGTAAACACTCAAGAAAGATTTAGAAATAAAAGAGACTTGGTATGGGGGTAGGCAGGAATGGGAGTCAGGACAAAGCAACCAAAGGGAAAAGGCTGAGTGGAACACGTGGGAAGCCAGACGAGGCAGAAGGACACTGGCCATAATGCAGGCTGCACAGAGAGACCAAAGTGGGTGTCCAAGGTTTAAACCAGGCCCAAAGTCTCAGCTTAGCTGTTACTTCCTCCAGAAAGTCTTCCCTGATCTCCTCTCTACCCCAGTGCATCCTATAGCATGCTGAGCAGACTCCTATCACAGCACTTACCACACTGGACTGTAATCACTGAAAGTTGTTATCTTAGTCACCTAGTGCTGCTGTAACAGAAATTCCTCAAGTGGATGACTTTAAGAAAGAGAAATTTATTTCTTCACAGTAAAATAGGTTAAAAGTCCAAATTCAGGGTGTCAGCTCCAGAGGAAGGCTTTCTCTTACTGTCAGCCTTCTCATCAATATTCTCCTGCACTAGAAGATTCTCTGCTCAGGGAGTCTGGGTCCAAAGGACATGCTCTGCTCCTGGTGCTTCTTTCTTGGTGGTATGAGGTCCCCCTCTCTGTTCCCTTACCTTTCCTTTTTATCTCTTGAGAGATAAAAGGTGGTACAGGCCACACCCCAGGGAAACTCCCTTTACATTGGATCGGTCATGTGACCTGGGTAAGGGTGGTGTTACAATCCCACCCTAATCCTCTTTAACATAAAATTACAATCACAAAATGGAGGACAACCACACAAAACTGGGAATCATGGCCTGACCAAGTGGACACATATTTTGGGGGGACACAATTCAATCCACGACAGGTGTTTATTCTCCTCACCATGGGCTCAGCAGTGACTTTGCCCTGTGCCCCTTTGTGTTCCCAGGGCTTGGCATCTAATCTGACACATAGCAGACCTCAAAGCTCTACTTCAATGAATGAAGGGAGGAAGGAAGGAAGGAATAGGCAAAAGAGTGTCTGGGCAAGTAGACTGACAACAATATTCCCATCCAGTCCAAGCATTACAACAGTGTAGCTAGCATAAGGTTTAAGTCCCATTGGTGATCCCTACTCAGTTTTCCTTCCCACTCCAGGTGTGGGTGGATCAGGGTGGCAGGTGCACGGTGCTGCTCAGATCAGGGTGTATCTGTGAGGTCATTCTTGGGAAAACAGCCAAGCAGCTGACAGGTATTAATAGCTAGACTAAGTCAGGGCCTGGAGAAGGACCTAGCAGCAGACCTGCCCTCCACTTTTGAACTTCTCGGTCTCCTCTGGCCTAGAGCCCAGCAGTCCCAAGAATGTGGCTGGAGCTGACTGAAGCCCTGGGGAATCACATTTCCGGAGCAGGCTCCTTACTCTCTCAGGATCCCCAAGGCTTTCCCAAGGAAGCTTATAAAACATCTAGAGATAGCTTACCACAGAAATGCTCATCTTCAGCAGACTTTTTAAAAAATAAATCATTTTATTAGTTTTATTGTTGTTGAAAATATGCACAGCAGAACACACACCAATTGAAAATTTCTACGTGTACAAGTCAGTGACATTGATTACATTCTTCAAGTTGTGCAACCATTCTCACTCTCCTTTTCCAAGTTGTTCCTCCCTCATTAATATAAACTCATGCCCTAAACTTCCTATCTAACTTTTCAAGTTGCTGCTGTCAACTTGATTCCACATAGTTTTTTAAAAGAGCACAACGCTCAAGGCAGACGTTCTTCTCAGCAGTTTTTTTTTTATATACTTCTGCAAATAATTCTTTACGATAGTCATGTTTTAGATTTTGAGACATCTACTATGCAATAATATAATCTCTAATTACAGTACAATGATGTTCCTAAAATGAATCCTTGGGTGAAAGTATCATCCATAGCATCTTCAGGAAACTCAATGAGCAAGTAAGCTCTTAGATACCGCGAACAAACATATCATGATAAAGGAAGATGTACTGCATGGCTTTTATGAATAACAAGGTAGATTAGAATTTGGAACCATAAAGGTACAATTGTCCAGCTCCATTTGCATCTCTGTAAACCCAAGAGAGAGAAGCCCTGGCGGTACAGTGGTTAAGCACTCCAACCCACCAGCCATTCCACGGGAGACTCAGTGGCAATGGGTTTCCTTTTTTGTTTGAAACCCAAGTCAGCAGAGTTTTTAAGTAACAGCTTTTCTTACCAAGGTCCATCCCCAACAAGGCAGGCAGTGGATTCAATAGCCCCAGCTCTAACTCAGCCATCTCTAGACCCTCTTCCCTCAAACACAAGCTCTTCCTGCTCCTTCCAAGCCTGGGCCTGGGGGAGCCGCTCTCTCAGGGGAGTCTCCATGGAAACCTCTAGGGGAATTCCAAGCCCCATGGATTGCCTGCCATCTAAACTTGGCTTCTCTACCAGTTGCTTAAGAACACTGGCACACAGATTGGAAGGCTCAGCACAAAACGCCTTGATTTTCTTTCCCCAACACTGTTGCCCCAGCCAACCTCCAAGTACTCAGAAATGTGCCGGATTGTGTAAGCTGGAAAGAGGCAGGCCAAGATGTAAGAGGTTTTGGCACAAAGTGTAAAATCAATATATAATCACCTACCAAGCCCAAGGTCAACTTTTAAGGTTTTAATTTGCAGCTTTCATCAGTCCAAGCTTATTCTACAAAGCAAAGACAAGCAAAGTCACAGTCGCTGGACACTGAGGCTCAATATCCAGACTTGATCTTCCCTGTTGGAAAAATCTTTAAGACTTGTGCCTCTGACCTGTACTCTTTGCACTTCCTTTTCTGGATGTAAGACATAGCAGGAAGCACAGGTCAAAGCAACCATAGTGCCTGAGAGATTCAGGTGACTCTTGTTGACATAGATAAAGGGCTTCCTGTTAATCCATTCTCTGGAAAACACAGTGCAAGGAACATTCCAGGCAGCCCTCAGATATCCAGTAATAATAAAAGTTGTCTGCAAATGAAATTGTTGTTGAAGGACATGAGAGCCAGATGTTGACCAAGGCTGTCTGCGCAGGCTGGCTGTGGTGGAAGTGTGGCACGTCTAACAATGCTCTTGACCAAGAGAGGGGATCAAGCCAGGCTGTGGATCAACTGAATGGGCCAGCTATCTCTTTGGTGTGATGTGAGGTGAGGTGAAGATTGGAGTGAGTCCCAGTTCTACTCCCAAGACCTCTGCAAGTCACTAAACTGAATAGTTGGAGACAATAGTACCTGCTTTACCTCTCAGGGTATCATGTGGTTTAAACTAAGTGACAGAGTATGTACAACTGTGCCAGCTATTAAGCTATCGTTTCTCAGCTCTACCCCCTCCCCCCATACTCTGTTTTGTGGGACTGGGGCTAGGACTCTGCAAGCCACATTTCTTCTTTACCAGCTGGGTCCCTGTTAGATATTGCCAATAGTGGGTAGTAGGAGCCCTGGTGGTATAACAGTTAAGCACTCAACTGCTAACTGAAAGGTTGGTAGTTTGAACTCACCCAGAAGCTCTACAGGAGAAAGACCTGGTGATCTGCTCCTATAAAGATTACAACCTAGAAATCCCTAGGGGACAGTTCTACTCTGTCACGTGGGGTCTATATAATTCAAAATCAACTTGATGGCACCCAACAACAACAGCGGGTTCTAGCAACAGGGCCAGGACTAAAATGAGGCAAGCAAGCCACCTAGAGCACAAAATTTAAGGAGATGCTCATTCTAAGATGTGGACCTTGCATTGGCATCACCTTGATGTCACAGAGATTCAGACTAAGTGCTATCCCTTACCACCTGCAATTTACAAACACGAACCTTAGTCTGACTTAGGGAGAGCCAACTTCCTAAACATTCTGAGGCAGTTATTTTAATGATTTAGGTCTCTCTTTTCCCTCCAAGGAAACCCTGGTGGCATAGTGGTTAAGAGCTACAGCTGCTAACCAAAAGGTTGGCAGTTCGAATCCACCAGGTGCTCCTTAGAAACGGGCAGTTCTACTCTGTCCTATAGGGTGGCTATGAGTCGGAATCGACTTGACAGCAATGATTTAGTTTTTGTTTGTTTGTTTACCTCTCATGACAATAGACATCAGTGTGGAAGCATTCAGGGCTTCAGTGGTTGCTGTTAGTTGCGGTCAACTCAACTCCAATTCATGGTAACCCCACATGTGTGGAGTAGAACTGCTCCATAGGATTTTCAAGGCTACGACCTTTCAGAAGCAGATTGCTAGGCTTATCTTCCAAAGCACCTCTGGGTAGGTGTAAACTGCCAACCTTTTGGCTAGTAGACAAGTGCTAAACCATTTGCACCACCCAGGGACTCCTCAGGGATCCAGTAGGGCTGCAGAAACTTCTGAGGGTAGTGGGAGTGGGGAAGTCCTTTGCTTCCTGTCTCTAGATGACATGAGCCTGGGCTGAATGAAAGGAGGACCAAGTGATTCAAGTGGCCTGGACTCTTTGGTTTTCAGCATCTTCTATATGCCCATAGCTGCCCTACACTGGCCTGCTGGAAGGAAAGTAGTGCAAAGGACAGAAGAGTAGTCAGCAAGGAAGGGCTTGGAAGAAGGAAGGAAAAAAGAGTCAAAATTGCAGAGAAGTAAGAAGAGTCACCTGGAGTTCAAAGGCATTGTGCACCAAGTACAATCGCCAATTCGTGTGGGCATTAGTATCTCCGATTCCAGTGAAATCATGATTCCACCTGGCTAAGGAAAATAAAATCCATAGTGTTTAATGATTTTTGTTCCCATAATAACACTAAATGAATAAACAACAACTTTAGCTCTGCTTGGAGAAAAACACAAACCATTCTAATGAAGTGATGTTTAAATACTAAACTTACTCTCTGATTCACCTCTGCCTTGCTTACCCCAGACCTACTTACTGCTCGATCGAGTATTGAAATAACAAATGCTCAGCCATTAAGCTGTTGATATTATGCTCTGGGGCATGTTGGTTACAGCTGCCACATGATCTTTGTGTCTGTATTCCATCTAAGGCCTAACTCGGGCTAGCCAAATCCCACAGACAGCAGTTTTAGAGCCAGAGAACAGAACGTGCAGTTTACATTTTTTTTTTCCATGCAAGAAAATGATAGAAACAGACCAAACACAGTAGCTTTCAGAAAGGATTCTATCTTACTCTAAATTTAGAAATATACTTTTCTTTAATCAGGAGTATTAATGATGATAATTGAAATAATAGCTAACATGATTTCCTGAAGGCTCACTAGGTTTGGGGAATAGTGTTAAATACTCAGCTTGAATTTAATCCTTAGAAACAATCCTAAGTAGTAGGTACCATCATTCATGTTTTACAGATCATGGGATGAAGGCTTTACATGGTTAAGTAACTTGCTCAAGGTTTTGCTGTTGTTGGGTGCTGTCGAGTGGATCTGACTCATGGCAACCCCATGTGACAGAGTAGAACTGTCCCATAGGGCTTTCTTGGCTGTAATCTTTGCAGAAACGGATCACCAGTTCTTTCTCCTGTACAGCTACTGGATGGACTTGACCCACCAACCCTTCAGTCAGCAGCCAAGCACTTAACCATTGCACCACCGGGGTCCTTGCTTGAGGTTACACAACTGTTAAATATATAGACAGAATTCGAACCCAAATCTGTCCAACTTTCAGAGGATCTTGAACTATTTCTATTTCCAGCAAAATAAATAAAAATAATTACTAAAACTTAGCACATATACATTGAACAGAATAAGGTGAAATATCTTTGGGAGAGAATTAATGCTTTGGGTGATTCAAATTTTAAAGGTAGAATATAATATATGCCATTTCAGGGTAATGAGCACATTCAAAACTGAAAAGTATTTTTAAGATTGTTGTTCGATGCCATTGAGTCCATTCCAACTCATAGCTATCTTATGTACAACAGAATGAAACACTGCCTGGTTCTGTACCATTCTCACAATCCTTGTTATGCTTGAGCCCATTGTTGCAGCCACTGTGTCAACCCATCTCGTTGAGGGACTTCCTCTTTTTCACTTACCCTCTAGTTTACCAAGCATAATGTCTTTCTCTAGGGACTTTTATGCCTCCTGATAACATGTCTTAAATATGGGAGACTTAGCCTCGCCCCATCCTTGCTTCTAAGGAACAGTCTGGTTGTACTTCTTCCAAGACAGATTTGTGCGTTCTTTGGCAGTCCATGGTATATTCAATATTTTTGCCAGCACCACCATTCAAAGGCATCAACTCTTTGGTCTTCCTTATTCATCGTTTTTCAGATTAAGCTAAAGAAAAAGAAAAGCAATGAATAATTCAACTTTATTTATTGATGTTCTTGGCACTGCATTAGAAAACAAATGATGACTATTCATTTTGGAGAGAACTCTAGATCTCAAGAACACACTTTGTACTACAAAATTTGAAACTTACACTGGCAGGAACAAGAACTAAACTGAGTAGATAAGAAACATCTATGTTTATGATCTCCTACCTTAAATATGAATCATACAATTTTATTGATAGGCTAGATTTATCGAGATTACCTGGTCTAACTCCTTCATTTTCCTTGCCTGTCTCAAGATTCCTATTTACTGTAATTTTTTCCAAAAAAGTTTGTCAACAATCCAATGGCACCAATTTTAACGTAGTATCTATCTTTTTTTTTTTTTATCTATCTTACCTATTTGTTTCTGTCTGCCCAGCTACCCCACCCTACTTAGATAAGAGCCAGTTAACAGAAAACAAAATGAGCAGCTATGATCTAAAATAATTTTTGAACTGAATATTCCTAACATTTCAGGTAAACATGAAGTACTGGTTTCCCCCCCAAACTTTAGAAATACCCAGCAAACGTGGCTGATGTTTGAATTAACTAGTTAATGTTAGCCATAGTTCTGCAATTACTAGCAATTAATACGTCATTATCAGCACAAATACATATGCATTCAACATCACCTATACCTGGTTTGGTCAAAATTACTATAAAAAGAAAGTTGGGGAAAAAAAGTAAGTTGAAAAGATTAGGTTTATGCCCTTAAAGAGGCAATATTTTAAAATCAGTAATTTCTTTGGTATCTATTCTACTTGAAGACTCAAACTGGCATAAACTGATACTAACTTGCTAACCTTGCATTTAACCACGAGGAGTTTCTAAAGACTGAAACGGGGAATTACTCATAATTTCTAACCCAAGCCCTCAACCTGATTTGAACATAAATCCACTTACTGCTGAGTTCCTGAATACGTAATGCACAGTAGCTAATAAAAACACTCGACAGAAGGATTAAGTGACCAAAGTCAGTGGTGGCTACACTGAGACTTTAACTGCAGCAAACATTAATCAACAAATCTTCCGAGGATAAATATTCCCTTTATAATAAAATCAATACCGCTTTTTAAAATCGTAAATAATGCAAAGCACGGTCAATGTCAACAACAGTTTTCCCACAAAGATGCATAGCTCCACAAGCATATGCAACAAAAATACCGGTCTATACCCAGCTTCTCTTGGTAGGCGAGAGAGGTAGGGTGTAGCTGAGCTCTGTTTTCAGGAGTACCTGAGGGGTGTACTGCATAGCCCAACTTCACCCTCCAGCGTGGAGAAGCCCTCTCCTCAAGCATATTCTCATCTCCAGACCCTTTGTCCCTTACCTTAACTTCTCCCACTACACACCTTGACTCCCATACAATCACTGTATTTTCCCCAAGAACATTTGGGTTACCTCATTATTGCCTTCATACCAGACTTGGTCATGACCCATCTGTCGGTTTGTCACACTGTGGTGGCTTGCATGTTGCTGTGATGCTGGAAGCTATACCACCAGTATTTCAAATACCAGCAGGGTCACCCATGGTGGACAGGTTTCAGGGGAGCTTCCAGAATAATACAGACTGGGAAGAAAGGTCTGGCAACCTACTTCTGAAAATTAGCCAATGAAAACCTTAGAGATCACAACAGAACATTGTCTAACTCACTTGCTTTGGACACATCAAAAGAAGGCACTAGAAGGGGACACGACGATCCATGAAGAAGAGGGCCAGCGAGGGCGAGGGTGAGATGGACTAGCACAATAGCTGCAACAATGGATTTGAACACATAGGATGATGTAGGACAGGGCAATGTTTCACTCTGTTGTACGTAAGGCTATCATGAATCAAGTCATCCTGATGGCAACTATCTATCTATCTAGAAGGACAAGTGGCAAATATATTGTTAACTTTTCTGTCTACAGAGCCTAGTATAGTAGCATTCCATATGTACCTATTTAATAAATAAATTAATTTAATAGTCTTTTTTTTTTTTTTGTATCATGCCCAACTCCCCCAATCTGTTGTGGTAGACTATGTCTTTATGCCTATCTATGATTTCCTTCCCTGGTAATAACATTCCTAACAACAAAGTGTACTTAAAAAACATTCCCTTTGGTGGCAGAATGATCACTGTACACATGCAGCTCCCGTTTCCTGTTGCTGTCGAGTCGGTTCCGACTCATAACGACCCTATAGGACAGAGTAGAACTGCTCCACAGAGCTTCCAAGCAGTGCCTGGTGGATTCAAACTGCTGACTTTTTGGTTAGCAGCTGTATCTCTTAACCACTCTGCCACCAGGGTTTCCCACATGCAGCTATTTTACTGAATATTAAACTGACTTGTCATAATAAGGCTAAAGTAAACTAAAATGAGATATTTTTAATTATCTAGAGTGACCAACTCTCTATAGTATCTGAAGAATAGTATTCAAAGAACAAGTATTCTTTTTAACTTTTCCAAGAAGAGTATTTGAGGGATACTGAACAATCAATCTTGCTATGTGACTCAGATTTCAGGAACAATATTACAGAATGAGAGCAAGACTGTCATCTGGAAATCCCCCAAAATGGGTACTTGTGGTCCAGCCCATTTTGAAACTCTGAGGCATGGCGTAGACCAGTTGCTAGGCAACCCTGATGATGGGAACATGATTCTCTGCCTCAAAGTTGTGTTTCAGCCCAAGTAAACAACTCTGCTGCTGTAAGCAGGCAAAGAGGCTGTCAACACAGTATTTCCACTCAGCTCTGAAAACCTACTATTTCCATCCTTGGAGGGTACACAGTGCTCTCTTGCTAAGAGGAATCTTCTACTTAAAATAAGAGGAAACATACTTTAAAACTAGGAGACCACAGACCGTTTGACTTTAGGGCCAAATGTTCAGAAAATAGGGCCACCATTTTGTCCTTGAATAGTCGTTTTTCTGTTGAGCCCAACTGAGGAATACTGAATGAGGGTATCGCATTTGCATATATACCTCCCTTTTCATTGCAACTCTGCCAGGGCATTGGCTTCTTGGGTTATTTCTGTTTAGTAAGGGGCTGTTTACATTGACTTGACCTAACTATTAAGAGTCTTCCCCAGGACTTTAAAGCCTAACCCTGTGGCAGAGCCTTCTGAACAAATACAGAAGTGAAAGGGAAAAATTAGGCCCCTACGATTCCCTGCTCTTTCTGCCAAAACCCTAAGGATAGATTTTAAACATAGCACTCCTTGAGACAGGGAGTTGTCATGTTGTGGAAGTTCCCTTAAACTTTTTCTGAATAATTCTCCAAGAAGCCAGGAAGCTCTCATTCTTCATCTTTCATTACACACACTCACACACACATACACACCCCACACTATACACACACTTGCTCTACCAACAGTAAAATTGGTCTTGCAGGTCACTGCATCAGACACCACCAAGATGTCGTCTCAGTTCTTGGCGCCCAGTTCTCCAGGCTTCAGTAGAAACCTCCTGGGGCTTGGGAAGGGGAAGTCTCCTTTGACCCTCTCCTGTACACTAGTTTACAACCAGGGACTGCCTAATAATTTCAAAGCCTAGCAGAGGTTTTAGGAATTGGCTTTTTAGCTTTGTTACTCCCTCTCCTTGGGTTCCCTGGGAGGTGCCAGCAGCCCACATGCTCAGCTGCTAACCAAAAGGTTGGAGATTCAAGTGCACCCAGAGACACTTCAGAAGAAAGGCCTGGTGATACGCTTCTGAAAAAATCAGCCGTCGAAAACCCTGTGGAGCACAGTTCTACTCTTACACATGGGTTCCCCATGAGTCGGAACTGACTTGTTGTCAACTGGTCTTGTTACTCCGTTTCCATAGAGCTCAGGCGGGGGCTGGGACAGACAGCCCAGAGCAGGGATGTGGTGAGGAGAGGTGGGGCTGCGCTCAGAATCACCTGTCTCCTCCAGCTTTGACCTACTGCCCTTGACGAAACTTAGGAACTTCAATTTTCTTTCCTTAGCACAAATTCTTTCCTAGGAGCAGCCTCAGGCCCTCATGCAGATAGATCTAAGCACAGTAGGCTACCTCCTCCAGTTCTGCAGACTCGCTTGGACATGTCTGGATCCCAGGGGGAGTCCTCTCTATTATTAATCGTTAAGGATCATGTTGGCGTGCTGTGTGCCAGGCACAGGAGCAAGAGCTTTAGACATACTGATCTCCTTTCTTCCTTTTTTTTAATTAAAAAAAAAAAAAACCTGATGATGCTGATGCTTATAGATCTATATGCTTTGGATACATTGCAGTGTGTCAAAAATTATATATAAAGAACTATATATAAGATAAGGAAACCTGATGGCGCAGTGGTTAAAGCGATTGACTGCTAATCAAAAGGTCAACGGTTCGAAAACACCAGCAGCTCTGAGGGAGAAAGATGTGGCAGTCTGCTTCCATAGAGATCTACAGCCTTGGAAATCCTATGGGGTAGCTACAAGTCGGAATCGACTCGATAGCTGTGAGTTTGGCTTTTTGGTTTTATGTATAAGGTGATTAAAACCTCAGCCATGTTGCTTATGATTTCATTTAATCACCACAGCAATCCAGTAAGGAAGGTCTAATTGTTTCTATTTTTCAAGCAGGGAAATCAAACTTCAAAGAGGGGTTAAAGACTTGCCCAAGGTCATATGGCCAGGAAGTGGACTGGACCTAGGAAAGCCAGGGCCTCTTCTTATTGCTTCTCAAGCTAAGGCCCCAGCTACATAAGCTAGTGCAGAGCTTCTTGCATGCTCAGAGGTTCCCTTTGCCACATTCTATACACAGTCATTGCTGAACTGCTGACCCTTGTAAGAAGGAAGGAGATCCCAACATTGCTAGCCATAGAAACAGCTGCTCACAACTGTGGACCTTGAGAAAGACGACTTCCTTATTTTAACTATGATGGCTGGACTAGTCCAAAGACTATTAGGCATGACATGTAACCTGGCCTAAAGAAATGCCTGGTACTAACGTGCTCTTGGAAATTTTGATTGCACAAATAAATGGATGTCCCCTCCAGGTCAAGTCCCCAGGTGGTGCAAATAGTAATGCGCCTAGCAGCTAACTAAAATGTTGAAGGTTCAAGTCCACCCAGAGGTGCCTTGGAAAAAAGGCCTGGAGATCTTTCATTATTTAAAAGTCAAATGATTAAAAATTTAATCATGTAAAAAACCAGCCAAAATATCTTCTGAAAGATCAGCCATTGAAAATGCCTTGGTGCACAGTTCTATCTGACACATATGGTATCACCCTGAGTTGAAATCAACTGGATGGCAACTGGTTTTCCAAGGTCAAACATTCCATGACTGTCCCGCCTCTTAATGTGTGAACAGTAGTTATACCTGGACCACAAATATTAGGGTTAACTGGAAGTAGGCAGCATTCCACACACATAATCAGACACCCCGAAAATTGAAGGGGAGCAGGCGGGCTTCAAACTGGTTCATTCTAGTTTGAACCTCTGCTGAGAATTTGCATTTTCACCCCAGATATACTGAATCAGGATCTACATTTTAGCAAGATCCCTAGGTAATTCTTTTAATTGTGCTTTAGGTAAAAGCTTACAGAGAAAATTAGCTTCCCACTCTAAAATTTACACACAAGTTGTTTCATGACATTGGTTGCAATCCCCACAATGTGTCAGCACTCTCCCCTTTCTTCCCCAGTTTCCCTGTTTCCATTTTTCCAGTTTTCTGAACTTGCTTTTAGGCAGGTGTTGCCTATCTGGTCTTGTATACTTGATTTATTTAAGAGCATGTTCCTCACAGTTGTTATTGTTTGTTTTATTTAAAAAAAAAAAACCCCATGGCCATCAAGTCAACTCTAACTCATAGTGACTGTACAGGACAGAGTAGAACTGCCCCATAGGATTTTCGAGGAGTGGCTGGTGGATTTGAACTGCCAACCTTCTGGTCAGCAGTTAAGCTCTTAACCACTACACCACCACTAATCTTTGGCCAAAAGGTGAACTTCGGAAATAGCTTTAGTTCTGAGTTAGCAGGGTGTCCAGGGACCATAATCTCAGGGGTCCCTCCAGTCTCTGTCAGACCAGTAAGTCTGGTCTTTTTTGTGAATTTGAATTTGTTTCTCCATTTTTCTCCAGCTCTGTCTGGAACCCTCTATTGTGATCCCTGTCAGAGTGATTTGGTGGTGGTAGCTGGGCACCATCTAGCTCTTCTGGGCTCAGGCTGGTGAAGGCTGTGGTTCACATGGCGGCCCACTAGTCCTTTGAACTAATATTTTCCCCAGGTGATTCTTATGTATAAAAAATTTTGAGAACATAGTGGGTCTCAGAATGGTCCCTAACCGGCAGCATTAGCAACACCTGGGAACTTGTTAGATACGTAAATTCTCAGCGGGGGTTTGTTAGATATGTAAATTCTCAGTGGGGGTTTGAACCAGAACAAACAGGTTTGAAGCTCTGGGGGAACAGACTACAGGAGCCAAATGCCTTCATGGTTAAGCCTGGAGTGTTAGCCCCAAGAAAAAAAGAACGAAAAAAAAAAAACGAACTCGTTGCAGTCAAGTCAATTCCCACTCATAGCAACCCTAAAGGACAGAAAGAACTGCCCCACAGTGCTTTCAAGGAGCACCTGGTGGATCCAAACTGCCAGCCTTTTGGTTAGCAGCCATACCTCTTAACCACTATGCCACCAGGGCTTCCTTAGCCCCAAGAGGGGCTGTTATTTTGCTTCTACTAAATTCTACATAGTTCTTGTTTTTGCCATTTTGATGTCTATCTCATCAAAGCTGGTTTTAGTGTTTTTTTTTTTTAGACTCTATCATACCCAAGTTCTCTCTCAATCATAGGTGTATAAACCTCCCAGAACATCCCTGAATTGTCTTTGTGATGATTCTTTCCCCAACTAAGTTCAAATCTCCTTCAGGGGGTGTTTAGTGATTGTGTGAGCTGCCTGCAAAACGGAGTACTAGGTTTCTTCTGCTAGTGAGACATCCTGGCTTTGGGCATATTTGGTCAAGGGCTTCATTAATTCCCTAAATTGTATCTTTCTTCCACAACCCTCAAAGCCACCTACAAGGCTTTGGGAAAAGGGAGGTGTTATTCCAATTAAAATTCACCCCAGAAAGTTGACTTGCCTTCCTTAGTTCACAATATCACCATGAGAGAAAAAATCCAGCCTCGAAGCTTCAGGTCGAGTATACGCCCAGCCCACTACTTCCGTAACAATACAGCTAGACTCTGACTAATGCTAACTTATGAATGATTCATACATATGAGCAAGCTCGGTGGGTGCATCCCCACCACCTCCGCCACCGCTGAATTCTCCCACCGCTACCACTGCCACAGCCACCAGTGCCCTGTCCCTCATCCAGCTTCTTCCTCCTCATGCTTCTCAGGGCTCAGAGGAGCTAAAGCATTGGAGAAAGCCTTCTTAGCTCTTCTGGGCAACAGTCACTGATGTCAAAAGACACCAGGGTAAAGTTTTCAGAACAAGGACTTTGGAATCAGACAGGCCTTGGATCATGTCCAAGTTCTTTCACTCGTTGGCTGCATGGTCTTGGACACACTACATAATTTCTCTAACCATTGTTTCCCTCGTCTATAAAATGAGGAGATAACTGTACTAGTCTCTTAGGGGGGTTGTGAGGACTGACTAACATGAGGCATATAAAGCACATAGCACATCAAAAGTGCTTTATAAGAGGTGGTTAATATTGGTATTATTATCACAGTTAATACCAATGATTCTGCTCCACTCAGAGTCACTGGCAGTCCCAGTCCTCTGCAAGGTGCCCCAGACCTGTACCCCTGTACCCCATGATCTACTCCTGTAGTCTCATACCCCATCTTCCTTGCTTAATCTCTCTAGCCCACACTTGCCTTCTTTCAGTTTCCCAGGACATCTTCCTTCCAGCCTCACTGACTTGGTACTGGTGCTTCCTTCTGTCTAGAATGCTCTTCTTCTCCCCATACCCTCCTTCACCTTTGTCTAGCTCAGCTTACATATCAGTTCCCAGCTCAGCCTTCCTGAGCCTTCCCCCACACCAGACTTGACTAGGTTCTCCTGTTAAATGCTCTACCTCTCTGGAACACTGTGGACAAATTTAATTATGGCATTATAAATTTAACCATTGTTACTTGTCTGTTTCCCTTCCACCCCCTATAAACTGTAACCAACCTCCATGAGACTGTGTTCACCAGGATGTCCTCAGCACCTAGGACACTGCTTGGCACATTGTGTGAATGAATGAGTGAATGAATGATTCTTGGGTACATACGTACCATCTTAACCATACCACCTGGATCCCAGCCATACTGGCTCGCAGAACTGGGCTTCTATATCAACTTGCCTACACACTTTAAGGCCTGTTTCTGGATCTCAGCCAGCTTTGTGGAGCCTGACACTATGCCAAACTCTTCTAGGCCCTTCCTTGGACAGTTGCATACTGTTCCCAAGTATACACAGGCCTCAACTGGGTTTAGTGAATTATTGACCAAGCATGATGTCTTTGGGGTGAAATTGCAAGTAATCAGAGAAAACAAGTCATTCCACCTAGTGGACTGGTGGAATGGTCCAGTGCTAGCTCCCTGTGGACTTGAGGAGCAGAGTCTCAGAGGTTCCAAAGAGTGCTTTCAAATGAGGTTGTCTGTGATGGCCAACTTCACACTCTAGCTCAATTTCTCCCCCTTCCACACCTAATAGCACTGTGATGTCTGTCACCTCCCTGCCTTCTCCTTTGCTGTTCCTTTTGCCAAGGCTGCTCTTCCCACCTTTTTTCACCAGGCTCACTGTTACACAGACTTTGAGCCTCAGTTCTGGTGCCCCTGTTCCCAGGGTGCCTTCTTTGGTCCCTCAAGGCCAGCTTCTCTGTTGTCCCTGGGGAACCCTGTGCCTTCCTCCACCCAAGCTCTTTCCCAGCTTGTGTGGCATTCATTTATTTTGTGTCCATCTTCCCACTCATCTCCAGCTCCTAGATGCAATAACTATGCTTTATTCATCACTGGATCCTCGACATAGTCCCCAACACTCAATAAATGTGAAAGGGAACTAAGGCTCTGGATTCCCCTAGAGCCTGCCCTTAACCACTTACCACTTGAATGAGGGCTAAGAAAGAATAATGAAAGAGCCCCTTCACAGGGTTTGGAACTGGTTCTTTCAGGTTTGAACCCCTGCTGAGAATTTGCATTTCTAACAAGTTCTCAGGCAATGCTAATGCTTCTGGTTAGGAATCAGTTCTGAGAATCACTAGCAGAACAATGGTTCTCAACACTTATTATACATAAGAATCACCTTGGGATTTTGTTAAAAGGTAGATCCTGATTCAGTATATCTGGGGTAGAAATGCAAATTCTCAGCAGAGGTTTGAACTGGACTGAATTGGTTTGAAGCCCTGTTCCAAACCCACCAAGTGCCTGAGGTCCTGCTGGGCATGAGCTAAGCTCCTTGAATGATACCCTTGCTGCCTGCCTGCCTACCTAGATCCTCACTGCTGTGCCCAATCTCCTGAATTAGCCAACCAGCCTTGATGCCCACTGGACCTCAGCCAAGTTCCTATGCCCTGGAGACACTAGGTGTATGCCAGGCCCCCTCTAGTGAAGCCCCAGGCTGCATAAACAACCCAATCAAATTATAAGCTCTTTGAGGACAGCAGAACCCTGGTGGCACAGTGGTTAAGAGCTTGGCTGCTAACCAAAAGGTTGGCAGTTCAAATTCACCGGTCGCTCCTTGGAAACCCTATGGGACAATTCTACTCTGTTCTGTAGTGTCACAATGAGTCAGAATTGACTCAATGGCAATGGGGGTAATGAGTATTGAGGTCAGCAACCAGTTCTTCTGCATCTCAACAGGGGTGAGTCCATAGAGAACCAAACCCAGTGCCATCGAGTCCATAGTAGATCCTCAGAATATCCTTAACCTTTTTAAGGGATTGGAACTTCAGTCCTGGTTGTCTCCAGTCTCTCCTCTACCACCGATTCTCTAGCTCTCACAGCAAAGTACTAAGAAGGAAGGCAACCAGCCTAGAGCCCTCCGGTACCACATATGCCAACAAAAGATGTGGTATTTGTATGCACCAAAAATTGTTTTCTAAAGCTTCTGATGGGGAAACCAGTATTAGATGCTCCCTAGGAAGGAAGGACATCTTATTTGCTCAGTGAGCTCAGCTATTGAGATGTGTGGGGTGAGAGGACAATCAGAGAAGCAAAGAGAAAGACTAACTACTATAATAAGAAGCTGAGTAAGTTACCCAGATGAAGAAATCTTGTATAGGGGAAGAGGCTGGAAAGAGAAGAGGGTGGTTGAAGGACAGCCTGTGTTTGAAAAGAGAGAGGAGGAGAACAGCAGGGAAGATGGAGATGAGGAGAGAGAGATGGAGCAGGCACCGTAAGGTATGAAACTTTGGGGTAAAGGAAGACACGTTTAAGTTTGTGCTGTGTGACATGGTATACAATCTCCTACTTATCTCTTTAGAAGCCTTCCGTAAAAATCAGCATTGCTTTTTGATGTTTTCAGAATCAGATGTGTGAAGTTTTGGATTAATGTTTTCAATCAGAAAACAAGCATGGCAGTTCTCATGGTGGGTGCAGGGCGAGGACACAGATTCCCATGGAAACCCAGCTACAAATGCGTAACGCGTGCTTTTACTTATCTACTTTTTTAAGGGTATCAGAGTCATTCTTTATTGTTGTCAAGACTAAATAAGAAAAAGTACAATTTGTGGAAAAAAAAAAAAAAAGTACCTCAAGTCCCACCAAGTTAATACAATCTGTCCTCATTTTTTTTTCAAATCTTGACTGAGCCTTTGAGTAACACGTTCTTAACTGGGGAACCAAGGATACCTCTGAGACAAAGGAGAATCCCTTGGCAATCTTTGTTGTACCAGTGGACAGCTGATTGCGGCTTATTTGTGTCTCAGTTGATAGCGGGAAATACGGAACAGTTCAGAAGAGTGCTTTCCTGCCCTTCCTCAGGGAAGACCAAGGGGTTGGAGGGAGCTTTTGAGGCCGCCGCACCCTGTGGGCTGCATAGTGTGCTTACATTTACCATTTAATTTGAGAAACTAGAGCTTCAAGCCAGCAGCAACAGCTTGTGATTTGTGGGTGTCAAGCATGCCAGAAAACGGTCAGCGTGTAGGCGACAGATGGGAGGGGTTGGTATTCCTTAGCTGCAGCAGTGAAGGAAGGCTGAAGGCCTCTTCCATTTTGGAACTTGTGGCTTTTGTCTGCTGAGGATAGCTGTCCAAACCAGGGTGGCCCTGACCAAGAAAGTCTGATTCTGCAGTCCTCAGAGCCTGAAGGTCAGGTGTGGTTGCTTCAAAAATAAACTCTTGTGACCGTAACCCTTGCTCAGCTCATGCATTTGTGGCCTTGGACTGAAGACACTGGCCACAGCTATGATTTGCATTGACCAAAAATAGGCCTTTCAGCCTCTGAGAGTGAGATGGGAAAGGAAGAGCCAAGTTCCATTTCTCACTCTCTTGCTGCTGTTTTTCTCCAAAGGACCAAGCAAATCAACTCAGTCCTTGTTCTCTCCTCTTGCTTCAGTCACACCTGATCAGACTTAATTACCTTCATTCCACAAACATTTATTGAGGGCCATTTATGTGCCAGACACTGCACTAGACACTGGGGACTCAACATCCCCCTGCCACCCCCAGGGTTGGAGTGAGGAGGCTCAGGGAAAGATCCCCCACCCTCCTATACCCAACCCCCCAACCACACACACATGTATCTGAATGAGAAGCCCAAGAGGAGTTATTCTCCTGAGAGCCAGGAGAAATGTCGGAAACCGAGCCAGGCCCTCTCAGGGAGCTCAGAGGATATACTACAAGAGGAATGAAATTTACATGACTGCAGGTAGGCATGTTGCTGTGGTGCCCAGGTTAATACATGCCCTCTAGAGCCAGATAGACCAGGGTAGGAGTGAGATGCTTGAATCTGATATGCCACTCTTAGGCTCCCATCAGAGTCTCTCAGCCTTACCTAGCTCTCATTTCAACCTGTTCTGCTGGAATGGTGGCCAGTCTGAAGTGGGGTCAACCAACTTCACATAGGCAACCTGACAGCACCTCACCTGTGGCTTCAGAGACCACAGTGGGGGAGAGTGGAAACCTGCTTCTTGTTTAACACGTGCAACCTAGAACCTGGAAGCAAGGTGCCACCTGGAAGTTTCCCCCTTTCTGGTCCCATGGTCTGTCCTCAGGCGATGGCCAGCTGTAACCTTCTTCCTTCCCTGCTTTGCTCCCCATGTCTCTCTCTTGCTAGATCACATTCACCAATAAGCTTGCCTTTAAGCTTTTGTTTTAGGATCTGCTTTTTAGAGAACACAGGCTAAGACAGCCATTTCCAGTTGTATTGCCTTGGGAAAATTCTTTAATTTCACTCAGCCTAAACGTTCTCATCCCCAAAATGGAGGAAAATAGTAATGCTTCTGTGATAGGTAGAATAGTGCCACCTGCCCCCAAGATCTCCATGCCTTAATCCCTGGAACCTGTGAATACATTAAGTTACATGGCAAAAATGAATTAAGGCTGCATATGGAATTAAAGTTGCTAAACAGCTGACCTGAAAATACTAAAAAAAAACTATTTTTTTTTTGAGATTAATAAGGGAGATAGCCCCACTTATCCATCAGTTTGTCATACTGTGGGGGCTTGCGTGTTGCTGTGATGCTGCAAGTTATGCCACCAGAATTCAAATACCTGTAGGGTCATCCATGGTGGGAAGGTTTCAACTGAGTTTCCAGACTAAGACACACTAGGAAGAAGGACCTAGCAGTCTACTTCTGAAAAGAATTATCCGGTGAAAACCTCATGAATAGCAGCGGACCATTGCCTGATATAGTGCCAGAAGATGAGCCCCTCAGGTTGGAAGGTACTCAAAATATGACTGGGGAAAAGCTGCCTCCTCAAAGCAGAGTCAACCTTAATGACTGGACAAAGTCAAGCTTTCAGGACCTTCATTTGCTGATGTGGCATGACTCAAAATGAGAAGAAACAGCTGCAAAAATCCATTAATATCGGAACGTGGAATGTATGAAGTATGAAACTAGGAAAATGGGAAATCATCAAAAATGAAACGCAATGCATAAACCTAAATACCTTAGGCATTAGTGAGTTGAAATGGACTGATATTGACCATTTTCAATAAGACAATCATATGGTCTACTATGCCGAGGATCACAACTTGAAGAGGAATGGTGTTGAATTCATCATCAAAAAGAACATTTCAAGATCTACCCTGATGTACAATGCTATCAAAGATAGGATAATATCCCTATACCTACAAGGAAGACCACTTAATACAACCGTCTTAGTCATCTAGTGCTGTTGTAACAGAGAAACTACAAGTGGATGGCTTGAACAAAGACAAACTTATTCTCTTACAGTCTAGTAGGCTACGAGTCCAAGTTTAGGGCAACATCTCTAGGGGAAGGCTTTCTCTCTCTGTCAGTTCTGAAGGAAGGTTTTTGTCATCAATCTTCCTTTAGTCAAGGAGCTTCTCAGGGGCAGGAACCCCAGGTCCAGAGGACATGCTCTGCTCCTAATGCTGTTTTCTTGGTGGTATGAGGTCCCCATGTCTCTCTGCTGGCTTCTCTCTTTTATATCTCAAAAGAGATTGGCTTAAGACACAACCTAATCTTGTAGATCCCATCAATATAACTGCCAGTAATTCATCTCACTATATCATAATGCTAGGTTTTACAACACACAGAGAAATCACATCAGAAGACAAAATGGTAGACAATCATACAATACTGGGAATCATGACCTAGCCAAGCTGACAGGTATTTCTGGGGGACCCAATTCAATCCAGGACAACAACTATTATTCAAATTCGCTCACCAACCACCAAGGTCAAAGATGAAGAAATTTAAGATTTTTATCAACTTCCGCAGTCTGAAATTGATCAAACGTGCAATCAGGGTGCATTGATAATTACGGGTGATTGGAATCGAAAGTTGGAAACAAAGAAGAAGGATTGGTAGTTGGAAAATATGGACTTGGTGACAGAAACGATGCTGTAGATCACATGATAGAATTTTGCAAGACCAATGACTTCTTCATTGCAAGTACCTTTTTTCACCAACATAAATGGCAACTATACACATGGGCCTTGCCAGATGGAATACACAGGAATCAAATTGACTACATCTGCAGAAAGAAACAATGGAAAAGCTCAAAATCATCAGTCAGAAGAAGGCCAGGGGCCAACAGTGGATCAGACCATCAATTACTCATATGCAAGTTCAAGTTGAAGCTGAAGAAAGTTAGAACACGTCCCTGAGAGCCGAAGTACAACCTTGAGTATATCCCACCTGAATTTAGAGACCATCTCAGGAATAGATTTGAGGCATTAAACACTAATGACTGAAGACCAGATGAATTGTGGAATGACATCATACATGAAGAAAGCAAGAGGTTATTAAAAAGACAAGAAAGAAAGAAAAGACCAAAATGGATGTCAGAAGAGATTCTGAAAGTTGTTCTTGAACGTCGAGTAGCTAAAGCCAACAGAAGAAATGATGAAGTCAAAGAGCTGAACAGAAGATTTCAAAGGGCGGCTCAAGAAGACAAAGTATTAAAATGACATGTCAAAGACCTGGAGCTAGAAAACCAAAAGGTAAGAGCATGCTTGGCCTTTCTCCAGCTGAAAGAACTGAAGAAAAAATTCAAGGCTCAAGTTGCAATACTGAAGGATTCTATGGGGAAAAAGACAATCAGGAAACATCAAAAGAAGATAGAAGGAATACACAGAGTCACTATACCGAAAAGAATTGGTCAATGTTCAACCATTTCAGGAGGTAGCGTATGATCAGGAATCTATGTTACTGGCAGAAGAAGTCCAAGCTGCACTGAAGGCATTGGCAAAAAACAAGGTTCCAGGAATTGACAAAATACCAACTGAGATGTTTCAACAAACGAATGCAGCACTGGAAGGGCTCACTCATCTATGCCAAGAAATTTGAGAGACAGCTACCTGGCCAACCAGCTGGAAGAGATCTGTACCTTTCCCTGTTCCCAAAAAGGTGACCCAACCAAATGCTGAAATTATCTAACAACATCATTAATATCACACGCAAGTAAAATTTTGCTGAAGATCATTCAAAAGCGGCTCCAGCAGTACCTTGACAGGGAATTGCCAGATATTCAAGCCAGAATCAGAAGACGACATGGAATGACAGATATCACTGCTGATGTCAGGTGGATCTTGGCTGAAAGCAGAGAATACCAGACAGATGTTTAGCTGTGTTTTATTGACTATGCAAAGGCATTCAACTGTGTGGATCATAACAAATTATGGATGACATTGTGAAAAATGGGAATTCCAGAACACTTAATTGTGCTCATGAGGCACATGTACATAGTTGTTCAAACAGAATAAGGAGATACTGCGTGCTTTAAAGTCAGATGTGTGTCAGGGTTGTATCTTTTCACGATACCTGTTCAATCTCTATGCTGAAAGTTGAAAACTTAATAATAATAATACATAATCCAAGAAGCTGGACTATATGAAGAAGAATGGAGCACTCAGGATTGGAGAAAGACTCATCAACAAACTGCGATATGCAGATGACACAACCTTGCTTGCTGAGTGAAGAAGACTTGAAGCACTTACTGATGAAGATCAAAGACGACCTCAACATAAAGAAAACAAAAATCCTCACAACTGGACCAATAAACATCATGATAAATGGAGAAAAGATTGAAGTTGTCAAGGATTTCATTTTACTTGGATCCACAATCAACACCCATGGAAGCAGCAGTCAAGAAATCAAATGACTCATTTCATTGGGCAAATCTGCTGCAAAAGATGTCTTTAAAGCATTAAGAAGCAAAGATGTCACCTTGGACTAGGGGGCATCTGACCCAAGCCGTAGTATTTTCAATCACCTCATATGCATGTCAAAGCTAGAAAATGGATAAGGAGGGTCAAAGAATTGATGCCTTTGAATTGTGGTGCTGGAGAAGAATACTGAATATACCATGGATTGCCAAAAGAACAAACAACTCTGTCTTGGAAAAAGTACAACCAGAATGCTCCTTAGAAGCAAGGATGGCAAGATTACATCTCACATACTTTGGACATGTTATCAGGAGGGATCAGTCCCTGGAGAAGACATCATGCTTGGTAAAGTAGAGGGTCAGTGAAAAAGAGGAATACCCTCAAGGAGAAGGACTGACACAGTGGCTGCAACAGTGGGCTCAAGCATACCAAGGATTGTGAGGATGGAAAAGGAGCAGGCAGTGTTTTGTTCTGTTGTACATAGGGTCGGTATGAGTAGGAATCAACTCAACGGTACCTAACAACAACAATAAGGGAGGTGAGATTCAACAAACCATTCCGAACCCTTGCTGAGGATATGCATTTCCACCTCAGATATACTAAATCAAAATCTACAGTTAAACAAGGCCCCCAGGTGATTCTTATGAATAGTAAATTTCAGAACCATTGCTCTACTAGTTAAGAATTGATGCCTTTGAATTATGGTGTTGACAAAGAATACTGAATATACCATGGACTGCCAGAAGAATGAACAAATCTGTCTTGGAAGAAGTACAGCCAGAATGCTCCTTAGAAGTGAGGATGGCGAGACTTAGCCTCATGTACTTTGGGCATGTTATCAGGAGGGAATGGTCCCTGGAGAAGGACATCATGCTCGGTAAAGTAGAAGTTCAGTGAAAAAGAGGAAGACCCTCAAACAGATGGATTGACACAGTGGCTGCAACAATGGGCTCAAAGATAGCAATGATTGTGAGGATGGCACGGGACCAGGCAATGTTTCATTTTGTTGTACATAGGGCTGCTATGAGTCAGCACCTCAGAACACCACCACCACCACTGGTTCTCAGGATTGGTCCCTAACCAGCAGTATTAGAGTACTCTTTAGGAATGCAAGTTCTCGGCAGGGGCTTGAACAGGAATGAACCAGTTCGGAGCTCTGGTATTCAGGCATGATCAATGTACTAGACCATTTATCAAGGTGGGTTCCTTGGACCAGCAGCATCAGCATCACTTGGAACTTGTTAGATATGCAGACTTAATTAGAAACTCAGGCCCAGCAATAAATGTTTGAACAAGGCCTCCAGGTAATCTTGATGCACGTTCAAGTGTAGAACCATTACAGTAGTAAGCATTGTGTTGCTGGGTGCTGTCAAGTGGGTTTCGACTCATAGCGACCCCACGTGACAGGGTAAAACTGCCGTATAGGGTTTTCTTGGCTGTAATCTTTGCAGAAGCAGATTGACAGGTCTTTACCCTACAGAGTCACTGGGTGGGTTCAAACTGCCAACATTTTGGTTAGCGCCCAAGTGCCTAACAGTTGCAGCACCAGGGATTCTTCTAGGTAATACTTGTACCAGATGCCAAATGCAGCAGACACCTGCCAGGGTCATTGGCAGGTCTCACTGGGGCCTAAGTTTAGTATTCTCTCTATTCTCATCACCCTCTGGGGTCAGTCACACAGGATATAAAGCTGATTCATTAATTCAACAAATCAAGTGTGTTTTGTTGTTCTCAGATTTGCTGTGTGCCTTGCAAAGGGCTATGAAGTGGGACTCGGGGACAGATTAACCAGTAAGCATGATGTGCGGGGGCTTAATTGTGTTTAATTAATAATCTATAGTGAACAATTTCGCATGGGTTTCACCATATCAAAGCTTCTTCACTGCAGATTAGTAAGCACAGCTAAGCCCATGCCTACCTTGTTTATTGGGTAACCCGTCCCTGAGTGGGGTACAGTGGGGAGCAAGCCAGGGTGGAGCCTAACCTCAAAGAACAAACAGAGGAGAAGACAAACATCCAACAAATCATTACACAGTGATACCTTGTTGTCAGGTGACTTCAGATAGATTCTGATTCGTAGTGACCCCATATGACAGAGTAGAACTGCTCCAAAGAGTTTCCAAGGTCGTAGTCTTTATGGAAAGAGTCCTGGTAGTGCAGTGGTTAAAAGTTAAAAGCAGTGGACTGCTAACCAAGAGGTCGGCAGTTTGAACCCGCCAGCCGAACCCACTCCCTCAGGAGAAACATGTGGCGGTGAGGGAGAAACATGTGGCGGTTTGTTTCCGTAAGGATTTACTACAGCCTTGAAAACCCCACAGGGCAGTTCCACCCTGTCCTATAGGGTCCCTCTGAGTTGCAATCAACAGCAACAGGTTAATCTTTACAGAAGCAGATCTCCAGGTCTTTCTCCAGCAGAGGTGATGGGTGGGTCCAGCTTCTCCAACCTTTCAGTTAGCAGCGTCGAGGTTAACCAATATTCCACCAGGGCTCTTTGGTAATACCTTACTTACATGGCAGGATTCGCAGAGTTTTTAAAATCAGTGCTTCTCAAACTTTAATTTGCATACAAACCACCTGAGGTCTTGTTAAAATACAGATTCTCATTCAGTAGGTCTGGGCTGGGCCTGAGATTCCACATTTCTAACAAGCTCGAGGTGACGCTGAGGCTGCTAGTCTGGGGACCACACTTTGCGTACCCAAAGCTTTAAACCTTTAAGGATTTCATATATATCATACCATTCTAGTTTACAGTTTTTCTGATAGGAAAATGTAACAGAGATTATTATCCTCATTATCAGATGAGAACTCCGAGGGCCTGAGACTTAAGGGGGTCCCATCAAGTGCACTAGAACCCCCTCGCTCCTCCTTGCGACCACCCTGCGTTATCAAGAAGAGCTGGCTGCCAAGACAGAGGACCTATGAGGGCCCCTGGTTAACTCCTGCAGCCTGTTTATCTCAGAACCACAGAGCCCTCCCTTTACTTGTGCTGAAGTGGAGGATACAGCTGCTGGCTCTCCCCCCTGTCCAGGATTTCGATAAGGACGCAGATGTGAACTGCCATGTCTTGAAGTCAAAATGAGCTCCTGTGCAAGCACTGAATGATAAGGAAGGAGTGCTCCAAAAAAAGCTCAGATGGGGGTGGAGGGGAATCACACTGGAGCTTTCGATCCCTCCTCCACCTACCCTCCACTCCCCAGCCTTTGAAAATAAACCCTTCCCAGTCTCCTGCAGCAAAAGAAAAATGGGAAGCAGGCTTATCTTGGCTTGTTTCCAGGGCAGGGCATCTGGAACCTATTGGACGCATTCAGACAGGCATCTTTCCTGAGATAGGCTGGCGGGGTAGTGCTGCCATTTCATTCAAGAATGCTCTTCCCCCTGCCGCACCTCCCACCTCAGGGCTGAGGGGCCCCCTTGCACCAGGCACACCCTTTACCTCTTGTAAAAAAAAAAAAAAAAAAACCCTGCTATATTCTTGCCTACACTGAGCTTTCCTCTCTCAAGGTTGGTGAAGGCGATGTCATTTTAAGTGCTTTAAGGGATTCTTCCTTTTAGAGGCTCCACCCCACATCATAACAAACATTTTAAAAAGCATTCACGATCGTGTATGAAATATTTCGCCAGTTTGAACCAATATTTATCCTTTTGGCTGTAAACACATGGTATGATTGGTATAATTCTGTTTTGGAAATAATTTGCTTACAAAGACATATTCAATTTATGATTAGCTATGATTTTTCAACAATCACTGTGAAAACTAGAAAACCATTGCAAAGTCAGAAAAGCAACACATTGTTTCCAAGCACAAGGGAATTTTTTGAATTCCAAATTTAACTATTAATGTAGTTAGTTATTTTTGTAGGCATTTAACTGAACCATTAATTTCAATTTTGCAGTTTTCTTTTTCTCCTTTGGAGTTTCCCACAATTTTTAGTGAGGGGGGATCTTAAATATTTTTTGTAGGCCCCAGAGGGAATGAGGGGGGGAGGCAGGTGAGAATCTAGGTAAGCTTGGAGGCCATCTGAAGGAACTACTTCTCAGCATTGTGAAAGTTCACAGCACTTTGCGAACCTGCATATCCTTACCTCCAGGAATCCAGCTCCCTCCTAGAATCTGGTTGCCATGGTAACAGGCACCTCAAACTGCTTGGAGGAAGGAAGAAAGAATCTTCAGGTCTAGGGGCTTTGTTCAAATTGGCCAAATTTCAATTAGGGTAAGTGTAAGGGGCAAGGGGAAGGGGAGTGGAATTATGTATCACACACTGGATTAAAGGAGTCCCTGGGTGGGGCAAACAGCTAGACATTATATGAACTGAAAGGTTGAAGGTTTGAGGCCACCTCAGAAGAAAGATCTGGATAACTCTGGTGAAGGGTAAAACATTATACAATTCTGGGGAAGTCAGCACCACTTGACCAAGGCAAGACTCATGGAAGCTTCATAGACAGATCCAAACTCCCTGAGGCACCGAATAACTGGGCTGAGGGCTGTGGGGACCATGGTCTCGGAAAATACTAGCTGAATTGGCATTCTATATCCTACTTTGATGAGTAGCGTCTGGGGTCTTAAAAGCTTGTGAGCAGTCATCTAATATAGCCCTCTGGTCCCATCCCATCTGATGCGAGGGGGAATGAAATAAACCAAAGACACAAGGGAAAGATTAGTCCAAAGGACTAATGGACCACAACTACCATGGCCTCCACCAGACTGAGTCCAGCACAACTAGATGGTGCTCGGCTACCACCACTGACTGCTCTGACAGGGATCATAACAGAGGGTCCTGGACAGAGCTGGAGAAAAATGTACAACAAAATTCAAACTCACAAAAAAAGACTAGACTTACTGGTCTGACAGAGACTGGAGAAACCCTGAGAGTATGGCCCCAGGATATCATGTTAGCTCAGTAATGAAGTCACTCCTGAGGCTCACCCTGCAGCCAAAGATTACAAACCCACCACTGCCGTCGAGTTGATTAGACAGGCCCATAAAACAAAACGAGACTAAATGGGCACACCAAGTCAGAGGCAGGGAGAAGGCAGGAAAGCTGGTAATGAGGAATCGAAGGTCGAGAGGGGGAGAGGGTGGACATGTTGTGGGGTTGGCAACCAATGTCATAAAACAATATGTGTATTAATTGTTTAACAAGAAGCTAATTTGCTCTATAAACCTTCATCTAAAGTACAATATAAATAAAGAAAGAAAAAGCTAAAAAAAAAAAGAAGAAAAGCCTAGAGATCTACTTCAGTCACTGAAAACCCTATGGAGCACAGTTCTACTCTGAGGCGGGGAGAGGAGGTAGAGAGGTTTTATGGGCCAGGCATCACTTCCACCTCCACTCTGTTGCCAGACTCAGGCACCTGCCATCCCTGAGTACAAGGGAGACTGCGAAATGGGTCAACGTCAAAGCTAGGAAGAAAACCAGCCAGCTGCCACCACAACGGGTGATTTTAATGCACAGCTAAGTTCAAAAAACACTGCTCTCTTGGGGCAACAGGAAAGAAAATTGCAATTTCCAAAACTGGAGGAGACAGAAGCAGCAAACAAAATATAATATCTTACAGAACACCATCACAAACACCCTCTTTACGGTTACAGATAAGGTATGGGAGGCTTGGACTTGCCCTCCAAAATCATTCCCACAGCCCCATATCTAGGCCTCGCCTTCCCCACCCAGCCCATTCTAGTTTATTTTGTCTGCCTGTCTCATCAACTACACTGTGGGCTCTTCAGGGCAAGGGTTTTGTCTTATTCATTTCTGAATCCCAAGTGCCTGATGCAGAATAATAAATGTTGGTTGAATTCAGCTGAATAGAAGATAAACAGAAAAGAAGAAAACAAGAGACAGAGAAGTAAGATCACCAGTGGATGAGAACAAGGACTCTGCCTCTTCATAGCTGGGTAGCCTTGGGCAAGTTACTTAACCTCACAGAGCCTGGGTTTCCTTGTTTGTAAAATAGGATTAATGCTGGTACTTGCCTCAAATGGATGTTGTGATGACTGAATCAGTTCATATATCCAAATGTGCTTAGAAGAGTGTCCAATTTATAGTAAATTCTGGGTGTTATTGCTATTTTTGTTAGTAAGACAACCAAAGCCGCACCGCTGAAAAGGTGTGAGGGAAGAAATGAGCTATCACAACAAGTAGGGCCTGTTTACATAAGGAACAGAGGGTGAGGAGGAGTCTGAGGGAGACAGGTAGGTTTCCCCACATACCATGGCCAGGAAACTTCGAAGCTCGCAGACATCAGAGGGTGACATTTAACTTTTTACAGAGCAAATGGAACGTCACCTGTCTAGCCTTGAGCAGGCTCAGGCAGGAAACGGCCAGGGCTGACAGTGGAACACAGGTGACTTAGGCCTCCCACAGTGTCAACTCCAGGCGGATGTTTTGAAGGGGAATAAGGTAGGTGTGTGTGAGAGAGAGAGAGGAGAAATTTCCTGGGGTATAATCTGAGATCTACCTGATAACATTTAACATTGTCTTCAGGCAACAGGTGGTTGCTTGTATTAAAATTTCCATAATTCAAAAGATGTGTTACAGCAGCTGCATGATAAGATTTCAGAGATTTGGAGACTTGAAGATATAGCAGGAAAAAAAAAATCCCTGCATAAGACTAAGAGAGGAAGCTAATGCAATGAATTTCAGCTCAGTCATTCAACCTTTAGGTTTATTTTTCATGAAAATGGAACACAGACAGCTCTTGATGACTGAAGATTAGGTGTCTAATTGGTGGATAACCTGGACCCAGAGCTCCTGCTGGCTCTTTCTTCACTCACTAGCCCCTCGCAGAAGGTGATCAAGAGATAAAAAAAATGATGAAATGCCAATTTTTCAAATCTGATAAAAGAGAAGTAAATAACTTCAGGGTGCTCTCCAGGACAGCCTGGCTGATAGGTGGGAGATGGTGGAGGAGGCTGGAATTCAAGGATCCCTTCTATTGATTCTAATTCTTGGATTCGGTTTCTGCCTGCTACATGGGAGTCCTACCATCAGGGGAACAGGCACCAGGTGCGTGCTTGACGTCCTTTGAGACGAACCTGACCATTGTGAGGTATGTGATCAGAACCAAAAAAACAAAAAACCTATTGCCGTAGAGTCAATTTCAACTCACAGCAACCCTGTGGGACAGAGTAGAACCACCCCATAGGGTTTCCTAGGCTGTAATCTTTACGGGAGCAGGTCACCAGGTCTGTTCTCCTGAGCAACGGCTGATGGGTTCAAACCACTGACCTTTTAGGTAGTAGCCGAGTGCTTAACCACTGCCCCACTAGAGCTCCTATGTGATCGGAGCCAGGAAAACTATCACAACTAATGACCCTTCCACCAGTTCTCCTTCACCTGCTGGCTAATGCCTGCAATTCTGGAGTCAGACTGTTGGCCCTTGTTGTGAAGGCTTTGACTATCACTATGGTACAAAATCCTGGGAATGCCTTTGGCATTTACTTCTTATGATTGAGAGTCACCTTGGAAATTGAAGGATTTGAGGAGAAGGGCTGAGACTATAGTGGGGGGTGAGGTAGGTACAGGGAAGTAGACACCTTGGACAGGAGTGAAAGGGAGGCTGAAGTTGCCAAAGTCCAACCTCATGTCTCTTCTATTCACAAACCCTGACAGCTCTCCACGACCCTGAGAATGAAATCCACCTTCCTCACCATGGCCATCAATCCCAGCTAGTTCCACCTCACCCTGCACTACTTCTTCCACTCATCGCCTGAAACCACCCTGGTCTTATTTCAGTTCCTTGAACACACCGACTCCTTCCCATCTTTGCAAATGCCAAAGCCTCTGGCTGGAAAACCCTTCATGCTGCCCACCACAGAGCTGACTCTTCATAGGTTTGTTTTTTATTTTTTGAGAGAAGGGGGCATTTTCTCCCCTAGAAGGGATCCTGTTGCTTTGGCAACCACTGTATCCCAGGCACCTGGCATATCTAGCATAGAGTCATCATTCATGCGGTTGTTGAATGAATACATGTATTTTGCGGTTTGGTTGGGTAAGCCCCACAACTTGGTTCCCGGTAGGATTGGGCTTGGTAAGTGGGCTGAGTTTCTATAAAGTCTACTTAGCAGGTTCCAATTTTGGTGAAAGTATCTTTGTGGGCACAAATGAGTGTACTTGCCACTCTTGGTTTGTGTCCCCAGTTACCCAGCTGTGGACCACGTAGATTGATCCAGAAAGATGGCTCATCCTACATTCACTTTCATTTCCTCCAGCCATAGGAACAGTAGAGTGTCACTTAGATACCCTAAGAAACAGGGCCTCGAAATGGTCAGGAATTTTTACAGTCTTAAATATCCTAGTTAAATATGATTAAATATCCTTGACCAATGCCTTTGTTGTTAAGTTGTATTGAGAGTTCTAAGGTGAGATTCTGAGCATTAAGAGTAAAATGAAAATAAAAAAGCTACTCAACTCAGACAGACAACAGTTTTCCTCCCTTGGAACCCAGAAGCACATTCCCATCATATGAATCCTGGAGGTAGAAAAGGTGTCTGCCTTTCAGGGTAGCAGGTTTGAGTAACCCCTATGTAAAACATGAAATGCCAGCTAGGTATAAGCCTCATTAAGAGATAATCTATAAAGGGTACTATTCACCTGGTTTTCTTACTCTGAGTATCAGAATTTTTATAATGCTGTGTGTGTGTGTGCGTGTGTGTGTGTGTGTACGTATATGTACATGCACATAAAGATAAGAATATTAGAATATACTAGAGGATCTAACTGTGGTTATTTCCAAGGGGTGGCAAGTACAGGTACTTTTTGTTCTTAGTTGGATTTTCTGAAGTTTCTACAATAAACATGCCTTACTTTTATAATAAGAAAAAGGTAATGAAAATTATTTTTTAAAAAGAATATGCTCTCACTAAAGAAATATTGCAAAATATAGTAGGGTTTAAAAAAGGGAAATATTGCTCAAATGAACCAGTATTCACACTTTGAGTTTTTTATTCAGTATTAAAAGTGAGCTATTTTATTTGGCATAGTTACATTCATATATGTAAAATGCTTTTTGCCTTGTATTTCTTCTCATTTCATTACAAGCACTTTTCCATGTTATTCCTTAGTCTTCACAAATGTTATTTTAACTTGCGGCATAATGATCTAGCTATTGAGATGTTATAGCTTAAGTTTTACCTGTTTCCTTATTGGGTGACATATATGTTGTTTCCAATTTTTCAGTTACAAATTGCCCTTAGTAAGCCACGCTATAGAGTTTAGATTTTGTTCTGAAGGTAGCGAGAAGTCACTGGTAGATGTTAAGCAGCTAAGTGCCATAACCTAGTTTTCATTTCAGAAGATCATCCTGGACCAATGTGGGAAAGAAATTGGCTAGGGGGAGGCTGCTGACAGGGAAAACAAAAAAGCCCAGGGCTGAATTTGAATCTCCCACTAATCCCTCTAATCTCTCACTTCACAGAAACCTATACCTAGAGTTCCAGTTCTTGCTCATTTTATAGATGGGCAAGTAAAGTTCAGAGAATTTAAGTCACTTCTCTGGGGCCACATAAAGATTAAGTGGAGATCTGCGACCAGACCATAAGGCTTCTGAACATAGTTTCAGGTCCTTCAAGATAGCAAACTGTTTCATCATCAAGTAATATGAATTATATGTCCTTTGTGGACTCAGCACTGTGTTAAGTTGAAGGAGGGTTTGTAATTGTGTACAGAAGACCCTTGATGATGACAAATGATACTGATAGTGGTGATGGTGACAATTCTTTACAAAGGACCAAGCACTTCCACAGTGATCTCACTGGATCTTCAAAATAATTCAAGTAATAGGACCATCATTAGTTTCCAGACTAGTTATCCATTTATTTCCACACTAAGCATCAATATTTCATTTAATTGTTAGCATAGCTCTATGAGATTGGTATTATTATTCTTCCCATTTTTCAGATGAAAAAACCGTGACTCAGTGAGGTGAAGTGACTTAATCGAATAAATGAGGTAACTGAAATAAGAACTGAGTTCATCCAACTGTGTGAATTTTACTGATTTGTTTTTTCCAGAATTAATCATTTAGGTGCTACTTTCCTGTGGCAGATAATTTAATCAAACTATCGAAGAGCATGGCTAAAGAAGATTGGGGACAGAGTGGCTGGCCCAGCCAGGCATGTGACTGTTAGGAATGGGCCAGCCATCCTTCCTTCCAGAGATGCCTTTTCTGAAGAGCATACAAGACAGAAAAGTGGAGCTCCGCACAGCAGCAGTCTCCATGAGTAACAGTGGCTGTGGCCACATATCACCAAACAGGGACTGGAGTGTTTTGTCAGAGCCACACACATGGACTTTGTCATTAAGAATGTCATCTCCGACTCAAAGGTCGGAGATGTGATGGGTACATGAGCTGCTAGAAGACAGAACTGTTTTTCAACCTCAAAGTTCTCTTAAAATAGATCACCTCCCATGTCACAGTCCTATCAGTCTACATCTAAACACTTGTTGCTACAGCAACATTTGGAGTTTGTGGACGAACAAAATAACCAAATGATGACATGTTTCTGGAAATGTGATAGCAAACCTTCAATACTGGATTATTTCAATGCGAATTTATTTGGAACAGCTGTACCTGATTCGGAGCCCTGGTGCCGCAGTGGCTAAAAGCTCAGCTGCTAACCAAAAGCTTGGCAGTTCGAGTCCGCCAGGTGCTCCTTGGAAACTCTATGGGGCAGTTCTACTCTGTCCTATAGGATCGCTATGAGTCGGAATCGACCCAATGGCAACAGGTTTGCTTTTGGGTTTGGTACCTGATTCAGGTACAAAAAACCTACCGAACCAAACCCGTTGCCTTGGAGTTGATTCTGACTCATAGCAACCCTATAGGACAGAGTAGCACTGCCCAATAGAGTTTCCAAGGAGTGGCTGGAGGATTCAAACTGCCAAACCTTGGGTTAGCAGCCGAGCTCTTAACCACAGCACTAACCCCTTGTCCAGTCAGGTGCCATCCTCACAATAGCAGGTATGTTTGAGCCCACTCCTGCAACCATTTTGTCAATCCGTCTGGTTGAGGGTCTTCCTCTTTTTCACTGACCCTCTACTTTACCGAGCATGATGTTTTCCAGGGATTGGTCCTTCCTGTACTACCCTGGGTGCTAAAATATTAAAATATTTCATGTTGATTGGTAAATAGCCTCTGCCCCGAGGCTGCCTACCCCATCCCCACCACCATTACTTTGAGTTCCCCAGTCCCACTCCCAAGACTCCGCAACTTCCCCATGGTCCAGAACCTAAAAGGTTTTTGCCTGACACAGCAGGGATCCTTCAGAAAAGGTCACTACACCAGGCTACAAGTTAAACCAGTTTCCATCGAGTCAGTTCTGACTCATGGCGACCCAATGTGTGACAGAGTAAAATCGTGCTCCTTGGGGTTTGCTATGGCTGATTTTTCAGAAGTAGATTGCCAGGCCTTTCTTTTAAGGTTCCTCTGGATGGACTTGAACCTCCAAACTTTCAGTTAGCAGCTGAGCTCATTAACCACTTACGTTGACTCCACCCCAGGCCACTGCAGTTGTTAAATACTTTGACTTTCACCCCTGCCTCCACACTCCAGCTGGTTTTGGAGGTGAAGAAGGAGTAAAGGAGAGTGTTGTGTCCACACTTGGGTTGAAGTAAAGCTGAAAGAAGGCAGGAGCATGAAAAAGTGAGTGGATAGAGAAGCAGAAGGTGCCATTGGGGGTGGCAAATGACAACACTCAGGGCATGCAAACACTTGCCAACCATCTTCAGAAATATCCGGGAGGAGCCTGGTTTCCGGAAATTATGCAGACTAAGGATTCGAGCTATTAAATTTGGGTGTTAAAAGAAAATGAGATCACAGAAGGCTGGGGAATTTGGGGATGGTTAAGATTACACATCAGATAGAAATAAATAAAACATGGCCCCTTCCATCAAGGAAGTGCTAATTCTGATAGTTTCATTTTTACATCAAAGAATAGTTTGTGTCAACAAAGAACACGACATAATCCCCTTTGCATTTAATCAGATGTTCTAGTTCACAGGGGTGTGTGCACTGGTGTTGCTGGCTCCATAATGCCAGTTTCAAATCTGACGCATCCCGCAGGTGCTAGCATCCCAGGGAAGGAACACAGGATACCTGCTGTGTTTATGAGACTCCCTGGTCAGCTCCAGCAGTCTTTTCTTTTAATATCAGAAAAATTAATGGGAGGTGACAAGGGAGAAATAAAAGCAATCATTTTCAATAGGCCCAAGCAAACATTGTCTGAGGGGCAGGGATACTGTTCCACCATCTTTGTCAATCCACACTTCTACATGTCTTTTTGTTCTGGAGTTTTTTTCCCTCCTTTTGTCCTTCCATGTTAGATCTTTCCTCTTCTTCTTCCACTTGCATCTTTACCTTATTATAAGGCTCACATCCCACTCACTGACAACACAGTTGGACCTGTGCCAGGCACTGAAGAGAGAGACTGCCTGGGGCTCTCTGAAGGCAGACAAATGGTTCCCATTTCACTTCAGAAAAGCCAGCTTATGCCTAGGAAGCCAGAGATCTAAAATGGTGGTTCACACTGATAACTAGGACTCAAGACAGAGAGCTTTCAAAAAGCCTGTGAGGAGAGAGTAGGTGGTCCCATCGTCTCCCTTACCCTACCTGACCGGTGAACACTTTCAAGAAAACATTTGAAAGATAGGAGGTATGTGTGCCATGACTGGCAATACTCATTCAGGATTTTCTGAGGTAAGATATCCTCTCTGCTGTTTATCTGACCTTGTCACCTACTGTTATCCCCTCACTCCATTCCCAACACACAGATTTTGCCAAGCGCATTCCCATTTCACAATTTTGCACCTGCACTTCTCTCTGTCTGGAACACTGTAGTTGTCCATGTGGTGCCTTCACTCACTTCCCTCAGGTCTCCACTGAAATGTTACCTTCTGAGAGTCTCTTCATGGCAACTCTATCAAAAATACCCCTAGTTACTCTCTCTTCCCTTAAAACCAAAAGCCAAATTGCTACCCAGTCTATTCTGACTCATGATGACCCCACGTGTGTCAGAGTAGAACAGAGCTCCATAGCGTTTTCAGTGGCTGTGACCTTTCAGAACAGCCGACCTCAGTATCAGGTGCTTAACCATCTGTACCACCCAGAGACTCCTCTCTCCCCTTACCCAGCCTTTTTTTTCCCCCCCGGCACTTTTCCCCACCAGGCATATCTGACATTTGTTTATTTTCTGTTTCTTCCTATTAGAATGTAAACTCTAGAGTATCAGGCACATGTCCATTTTGTTTGCTGCAGAGACTTCAGTACTCAGAAAACAACATGTCACAAAGCAGATGCTCAAAAAATACTGTTGAATGAACCATTGAGTGGTCCTCAACACTTTTATCACCAAGTACTGTTTATTATCGGTTTTTCCTCATAAAAAAAAAAAAAATAGATCTTAGAAATTCTTATTATGTCATTGAACGCCAGTCTGAGCTTCTGAAAAGCATAGACTAGCTGATGTACCCTCACTAACTTGTTACAACTCCAGTCACAGGGGTCTTCTAGTTTGATCTTGGTAGCTTCATCTCATTAACTTATAATTTACAGTGGGCTTTCTAGTGCCCTACGCCTAGGGAACAGGAGTGCCCAGGCTGTAATTGCTATTCATGCCTTCAGTGACATTGCTTCTTCCCAATAAAGGAATAGCTATCCACACAGTGTATGTATGTATACCTGTTATAGGTGTTGGCGATTCAGCAGTGGGAAAAAAATAGACAAAATTTCCTGCTCTTATGTACATTATAGTGGGGGAAGAATAACGATAAGGACATAAATAAATATATAATGCATTTTTGTTGTTGTTAGGTGCCGTCAAGTTGGTTCTAACTCATAGTGACCCTATGTACAGCAGAACGAAACAGTGCCCTGGTCCTGTGCCATCTTCACAATCATTGTTATGCTTAAGCCCATTGTTGCAGATACTGTGTCAATCCTTCTCACTGAGGGTCATCCTTTTTTCCACTGCCCCTCCACTTCACCAACCATGATGTCTTTCATCATGGACTGGTCCCTCCTGATTACATGTCCAACGTACATGAGACAATGTCTCGCCATCCTTGCTTCTAAAGAGCATTTTGGCTGTACTTCTAAGGCAGATTTGTTCTTTCTTCTGTAGTCTATGGTATATCCAATATTCTTTGAAAACATCATAATTCAAATTTTTAAAAATTATTATTTTTTTATTGTTCATTAGGTGAAAATTTACAGAGCAAATTAGTTTCTCATTAAACAATACGTATATTGTTTTGTAACATTGGTTGCCAACCCCACAATGCATCAACACTCTACCCTTCTCATTTGGTTTTCCCATCCCCTCCTGCCTTCTTGCCCTTGTCCCTGGGCTGGTGTGACCATTTAGTCCCGTATACATGGTTGAAGTACGTGTATTACTGTTTGTTTTATAAGCCTGTCTAATCTTTGGCCACTGAGCCCTGGTGGCACAGTGGTTAAGAGCTCAGCTGCTAACCCAAAGGTTGGCAGTTGCTCCTTGGAAACCATATGGGACAGTTCTGTTCTGTCCTATAGAGTCACTATGAGTCAGAAGCAACTCAATAGCAGCCGGTTTGGGGTTTTTTTTTTTTTTTTTGTAATCTTGGCCTGAAGGATGAACCTCAACACTGACTTCAGTACTGCATTAAAAGGGTGTCTGGGGCCATACTCTTGGAGTTTCTCCAGTTCCTAGGTGTTTTTCTTCTGCAGTCTTTCCAGCTTTCACATACGTATGAGGCAATTGAAAATACCATGGTCTGGGTCAGGTGCGTCAGTTCTCAAAGTGACATCTTTGCTTTTTAACACTTAAAAGAGGGCTTTTGCAGCAGATTTGCCCAATGCAATATGTCGTCTGATTTCTTGACTGCTGCTTCCATGGACGTTGACCATGGGTCCAAGTAAAATGAAATCTTTGACAACTTCAATGCATTACCCAAAGCCCATTGCCTTCAAGTCAATTCTGACTCATAGCAACCCTATAGGACAGAATAGAACTGTCCCATAGGGTTTCCAAGGAGCAGCTGGTGGATTTGAAAGGCTGACCTCTTGTTTAGCAGCCTGAGCTCTTAACCACTGGACCACCAGGGCTCAGTGCATTAGATGGTGGTAAATGCCATAAAGAAAAACAAGGCAAGAAGGGGAAAGGAAGTGCAAGAGGATTGAATGTTGCAATTTTATATTCATTTTCATTTTGATAATGTTTATTTTTGTTTTTATTTTTAAATTTTTAAATGAAAAGTTTCAAACATACCTCAAAAGTAAAAAATACAACAAACCCTCATGTACCAATAACCAGCTTCAACAACCAACACGTTTTGCCATATTTGTTTCATTTATTCCCCATCCCCCGTTTTTGGTTATTGTGGTTTTATTTGTTGCTGAAGTATTTTAAAGAGAATTCCAGACATAGTGTTATTTCATTCCTAAAACCTTCAACATGAATCTCCAAAAACTGTATATTTTCCTACATAACTATAATGCTATTATCCTTAACAATATCTAATGCTTAGGCCACACTTAAGTTTTCTCAGTTGTCTAAAAACTGTCTTTTTTACAGTTGTTTGCTCAAATCCAGATCTAAACAGTCCATTCACTGTATGTCATTGTTACGTCTTGTCTTCTGTAAATCTCCTTTAATCTAGAAGAGTCTTTTCTGCATTTTTTTTTTCATTTCCAGTAGTTGACTTTTTGTAGAAGCCAAGTCAGTTTCTTTAGAACGTCCCACATTCTGTCTTTCAATGATTTCTTTATCATGGTGTCATTTAACATGTGCCTCTATCGTCTATATTTTCTATAGACTAGAAGTTAGAATTAATGGGTTGATTACAGTAATGTTCAAAAAAAATTTCTTCTACAAGCAATACCATTTACTTCATTTTGCATCACCTCTGGAAGTATGTAATATCTGGTTACATTTTTAGTGATGCAAGAATTGATCAGTGTTTTCTGGTGGTGATAGCCTGATCCCTGTTGTAAAGTTCCCTATCAACCTCTGGCTCTATGGTTTTATCTTCCATTGATAACCACTATTTGTTTCCATTTTTCATTAGAGGTTGAAAAATGGTGATTTTCTGATTCTATCAGTTCCTCTGTAATTCACTGAAAATTTTCAATATAGAGGAATTTTCCTTCATCCACTAGGGCTGTTTGGGCTACTCTGAAATGTGGTTCATACTGATAGGCAGGACAAATGCTGGGGGTATTCCTGAACATTCCATGAAATCAACATTTTAATTGACTTACATTTAAAATACACTAGAGGAGCTGGATTTTGAAAGGACATCTATATTGAATCTTTGTAAAACGAGCAGGTAAGCCTTCAGTATTCCCTTAATCCTCAAATTATTAGCTTTGAAAGCTTGGATATACAGCACTGGTTTTTCATAAGCGAAGCACAGTTTTCAAACGAGAAACACTTGGATAAATACTGACCAACTTACTGGTGGAATGACTGGTAAACAATCTAGTGTAACAGTTCCCAATCTTCTTTGCACTGGCATAGAATGACGAATGACGCCCGACACCTCCCAAGGGGTGATGCTGTAGTAGCACTAGTTATGTGCCAGGCATTATACTAAGTGCTTTACACACATGAACACATTTAATTTTCACAGCAACCCCTTGACATAGGTATACTTGTTGTTGCTATTAGCTGCTGTAGAGTTGGCCCCTGACTCATGGAGGCTCTATGCACAACGGAACGAAAACACTGCCTGTCCTGGGCTATCCCCATGATCAGCTGCCCATTAAACTGTTGTGAACCCACAGGGTTTTTATTGGCTGATTTTCAGAAGTAGGTCACCAGGCTTTTCTTCCTAGTCTTAGTCTGGAAGCTACGCTGAAACCTGTTCAGCGTCATAGCAGCATGCAAGCTTCTGCTGACAGGCAAATGGTAGTGATTGAGGTGCATTGGTGGGAAATCCAACCTGGGTCTTCCACATGGAAGGTGAGAATTCTACCACCTAGGTATTCTCATCATTCCCCATTCCACATATGAGGAAACTGAGGTAAATCAAGTAAAACAAGCTGCCCAAAATCACACAGCTAACAGAGCCAGGAGTAAAACCCGAACAGGGTGGCTTCAGTGTTTGTGTGGACAACCACTACACTATACTATACCATAGTTGATAAACATGGATAATTATGTGTAATTCCCAGATAGTTAGCTATAACTAACTAGTTTTCGCTACTATTTAGAGAGCAACTTTAAATCCAATCTAATTTAATTTTTTAAGGGCATAAATCAATGGAAAATGTTTATTCTTCCATCAGTAAAGATCTTCTTGCAACAAACATCACATTGGTCGTGACAGGTTGGTAGAGACTCTGACTTAAGGACCCTCAGAAAGGATGCTTGTCTGTCTGATGCCATTTAATTTCAGTTGGGTTTGGGGGCATCTCCAGAGTGAGTTGGATTGCCTAATAATAATAGCTACTATTTATATAGGGTTTATGATGTGCTGAGAAGCCCTGGTGTCACAGTGGTTAAGCATTCAGCTGCTAACTGAAAGGTTGGTGGTTTGAGCCCTATAGGGTTGCTGTGAGTTGAAATCAACTTGATGGCAATGGGTTTGGTTTTTTGGTTTACGATGCGCTGGATGCCGATCTAAGCTTAAAAGGCCCTTTTCCCAGCACAGACCTTTATTCAAACCTGTACCCCTAAAAATGCCCAGGAGATCCCAGGTGGGAAAGTTGTGTTAATTCCGGCTTCTCCCAGGGCCTGTCCACACAGCCCTGCCTTATAGAAGTCAACTCCAGAGCGAACAGTCTCAAGGGCCCTCTGGAAGAGCTGAGGTGGTCTCCAAGAGAAGAGAATGTCATTACCCCTCCCTGAAGCCACTTGCTCACTCCCCTCCCCACCCAGGAAGGCACTCTTTGATTCCCTTACTGCTAGGATGCTTCTGAACAGCAGTCTGCGTACTGCCGCATCCTCTGTGGTACTATCAAAGATCACAAAACCTGGTAGACGAAGCTGACAGGCGTACCTTATTCTGACTTGACAGCTTTCGTGCCTGTATCAACCTGTCATTCCCTATTTAGGAATCATGACAGCTCCAGCATTACTTCTAAATAATATGACGAATAGCCATCAGTGACTCAAGCAAGATACTTGCTGCTACTCAAACTGTACCTTACCCGGGTTCTTTGTAACCTCTAAGCCTGGGTTCCAGCTCCACCCAGCAAAGCCTCCCCTCCTGTGGCTTCTTGCCAAGGCTATTCTTAGCCTGGGCTAATTAGCATCCTCCACCCCCACTCCCACCCCATCCTCTGCTTCTCATCTCCCACTCAGGCAGGCTGGAACGGAGAAACAGAGTTCAAGAGCTGTGAAAAATCAGCAAAAAGGCTTGGAAAACAGGAAAAACTGCAAACTGGGAGCTCTTCATGCCAATGTTAGGGCAGAGCCTATTAGGACAGCAATAAAGAAATAGCAGCTGATGTAATTTAGAAGCAAATGGCTCTTTCATGTGGAGTGCCTGTTTAATGAAAAAGCACACTTCACCAAGGAGGAGGAGGGGGCACCTTCTAGAACTACCCTTGATGCGGCGCAGCAGAGAGAACACTGCCTGCCTAAACCGCTGCTGATAAAGCAGCATTCCATTTCATTTTTGACAACTCCTGATTTTTCTTGATTCATACTTTGTACATTCCATGTTTCAATTATTAATGGATCTTTGCAGCTGTTTCTTCTCATTTTGAGTCGTGCCACATTAGTAAATGCAGGTCCCGAAAGCTTGACTCCATCCACGTCACTAAGGTCGACTCTACTTTGAGGAGGCAGCTCTTCCGCAGTCGTATTTTGAGTGCTCATCTTCTGGCACTGTATCAAACAACATTCCACTGCTATCCATAAGGTTTTCCTTGGCCAAGTTTTTCAGAAGTAGATCATCAGGTCCTTCTTCCCAGTCTGTTTTAGCCTGGAAGCTCTGCCGAAACCTGTCCACTGTGGGTAACCCTGCTGGTATTTGAAATACCAATGGGCATAGCTTCCAGCCTAACAGCAACATGCAAGCCACCATAGTACAACAAACTGACAGACGAGTGGTGGGTATGTCTGATGCCTGAACAGGGACCTGAAGCCTGGACCCTCAGGGTTCAAAAATGAAATGGAACACTTGAAGATTAATATCCTAGGCATTAATAAGCTGAAATGGACTAGCATTTGGCATTTTGAATCTGACAATCATATGGTCTACTACACCTGGAATGACAAATTGAAGAGGAATGCCGTAGTATTCACTGTCAAAAAGAAGATTTCAAGGTCTATCCTGAAGTACAACGCTACCAGTGACAGGATAATATCCATATGCCTACAAGGAAAACCAGTTAATACGACTATTATTCAAATTTAGGTATCAACCACTAATGCCAAAGCTGAAGAAATTGAAGATTTTTACTAACTTTTGCAATCTGAAATTGATCAAACACGCAATCAAGATGATTTGATAATTACTGATGACAGGGATGCAAAAAGTTGGAAACAAAGAAGGATCAGTAGCTGGAAAATATGGCCTTCGTGACAGAAACAATACCAGAAGTCACATGATAGAATTTTGCAAGACCAACAATTCTTTATTGCAAATACCTTTTTTTCAACAACATAAACAGAAATTATACACATGGACCTTGCTGGATGGAATACACAGGAAACAAATTGAATACGTCTGTGGAAAGAGACAATGGAGAAGCTCAATATCATCAGTCAGAGCACCACCAGGGGCCAAATGCAGAACAGGCCATCAATCACTCTTATGCAAATTCAAGTTTAAGTGGAAGAAAGTTAAAACAAGTCCACAAGAGCCAAAATACACCCTTGGGCATATCTCTCCTGAATTTAGAGACCATCTCAAGATTAGATTTGACACATTGAACGCTAATGACCAACGACCAGACAAGTTGTGGGATGACATAAAGGATATCATACATGAAGAAAGCAAAAGGTCATTTAAAAAAACAGGAAAGAAAGAAAACACCGAAATGGGTTTCAGAAGAGACTCTAAAGTTTGCTCTTGAACATCGAGCAGCTAAAGCAAATGGAAGAAATAATGAAAAAGAGCTGAACAGAGAATGTCAAAGTGCAGCTCAAATGATGAAGTATTATAATGAAATGTGCAATCACCTAGAGTTAGAAACCCAAAAGGAAAGAACACGCTTGACGTTTCTCAAGCTGAAAGAACCAAAGAAAAAATTCAGGCCTCCAGTTGCAATATTGAAGGATTCTATAGGCAAAAAATTGAAAGGCACAGGAAGCATCAAAAGAAGATGCAGGGAGTACACAATCACTGTACCAAACAGAATTGGCTGACCTTCAACCATTTCAGGATGTAGCATATGATCAAGAACCAATGGTACTGAAGGAAGAAGTCCAAGTTGCATTGAAGGCATTTCCAAAAAACAAGGGTCCAGAAATTGACAGAAATGAGATGTTCCAACAAAATTGATGGAACGCTGGAAATGCTGCTCACTGGTCTATGTCAAGAAATTTGGAAGACAGCTACCTGGCCAACTAACTGGAAGAGATCCATGTATGTTCCCATTCCAAAGAAAGGTGATCCAGTGGAATGGGGAGATTATCAAACAGTATCATTAATACCACATGCAAGTAAAATTATACTGAAGATAATTCAAGAATGGTTGGAGCTGTACATCAGCAGAGAACTGCCAGAAACTCAAGCTGGATTCAGAAGAGGATATGGAACAAGGGATATCATTGCTGATGTCAGGTGAATCTTGGCTGAAAGCAGAGAATGCCAGAAAGATGTTTACCTATGTTTTATTGACAATGCAAAGGTATTCAACTGTGTGGATCATAACAAATTATGGATAACATTGTGAAGAATAGAAATTCCGGAACACTTCATTGTACTCATGTGGAACCTGTACAAAGACCGAGAGGCAGTTGTTCAAACAGAGCAAGGGGACACCGCATGGTTTAGAAACAGGAAAGGTGTGCGTCAGGGTTGTATTCTTTCACCATACTTATTCATTCAGTGTGCTAAGCAAGTAATCCGAGAAGCTGGACTGTATGAAGAAGAACATGGCATCGGGATTGGAGGGAGACTCATTAACAATCTGTGGTATGCAGATGGCATAACCTTGCTTGCTGCAAGTAAAGAGAACTTGATGCACTTATTGATGAAGATAAAACACTAAAGTATTCAGTATGGATTACACCTCAGCATAAAAAAAAGAAAACAAAAATCCTCAGGACTGGGCCAATAAGCAACATCATGATAAATGGAGAAAAGATTGAAGTTGTCAAGAATTTCATTTTACTTAGATCCACAATCAACACCCATGGAAGCAGCAGTCAAGAAATCAAATGATGTGTTGCACTGGACCAATCTGCTCCAAAGGATCTCTTTAAAGTGTTGAAAAGCAAAGATATCACCTTGAGGACTAAGGTGCACCTGACCCAAGGCATGGTATTTTCAATCACCTCCTATGCATGCAAAATCTAGATAGTGAATAAGGAAGACCAAAGAGGAATTGATGCATTTGAATTATGGTGTTGGTATGCATATTGAATATACCATGGACTGCCAGAAGAATGAATGAATTTGTCTCAGAAGAAGTGTAGCCAGAGTGCTCCTTAGAATAAAGATGGTAAAGCTTTGTCTCATGTACTTTGGACATGTTATCAGGAGGAACCAGTCCCTGGAGAAGGACATCATGATTGGTAAAGTAGAGGATCAGTGAAAAAGAGGAAGACCCTCATCGAGATGGATTGACATGGTAGCTGCAACAATGGGCTCAAAGATAGCAACAATTACAGGGATGGCAAAGGATCGAGCAGCATTTTGTTCTGCTGTACATAGGGTCACTATGAGTCAGAAACAACTCAAGGGCACCTAACAACAACAAGGTAAAGCAGTTGGAGGGGAGGGATGGGGCAGAAATGGCCTGGTGAATGCGAGATTTCATTTTCCCACTTTTGTGTCTTGTGAACGTTCTTTACGTGTGGCCTTCTCTGGAGTCAGTCACAGGGAGCAGGAAGGAATGCTAGTGAGAGCATTAGTTATTTCCTTACCGAGTGATGGATAAAGACAGTTAGCAATAAAAGACATTAATAGTCGCACTCAATCCCTGGATTCATTTCCAGGGGTAAGATTGAAGATTTGCCGTCATCAGGAAAAACCATCTTTATTGATATTAAGGCCACATCAGCCATCTTTTCTCCTCTTGGCGTGGGGTTATTGCTAAGAGGTATTGGAGGCTCGCTGGTAGAATTCCCAACTTCCATGTAGGAGACCTGGGTTCAGTTTTAGGTCAACGCATTTCAGGTGCAGTCACCGCTCTTCTGTCAGTGGAGGCTTGCGTGTTCCTACGTTGTTGAACAGGTTTCAGCAGAGCTTCCAGGCTAAGACTGACTAGGAAGAAAGGCCGGCACTCTACTTCTGAAAATTTGACAAGAAAAACCCTATGGATCACATCAGTCTGATAGCCAACAATCATGCGGATGGTGCAGGACTGGGAGGTATTTCGTTTCATTGTGCAAGAAGTTGCCATGAGTTGAAGACTGGTTCAATTGCTGTCAAAGTGTGGTCCCCCACATTAGCATTAAAATCATCCAGGAGCTTATTACAAATGTAGTCTCTTGGGCCCCAGCCCAGAGCTACTGAATCAAAACCTGCATTTTAACAAGATTCCTGGTGATTCTCCTGCACGTACTAGTTGAGAAGGACTGATCTAGGCTCCCCTCTTGGTTCTGAGGGAAGAAAGGTGGGGAAGGAGGTGAAAGAGATGAGCAATGAAGGCTCAGGCACTTTCTGTGAATAGATACAGGGAGAAAGTGGCGTGTGAGTAACACAGCAGCTCTTTCTGCATGTGGGGGCTTTCTGAAAGCATGACACTTCAGCAGTGAGTCACTGTCATTCTTATTCTTCAAGTTCTACTTGTTCTTCTTCCCTTCAGATAGGTAAAACACCAGGTGCAACCTAAGCTCTTTTTTATACAGAGCTGTTTATCCTCTTTTGCCTGTGGGAAACCGTGTTCATAAAGCATTCATGGAACCTCTGACTGCTCCAAAGCGAGGGGCTCAGCCCTCCCTCTGGAGGAGCTCTGCCAGTTCAAGGTCTCAGCCTCACTCTGACCCTCTTTCGGGGGGCTCTCTGGGCTAGCAGGAGGTCTGCTTTAACCACTAAGATCCTTGACAAACTCTCATAGATGGGCCCCCTTTAATTTTTCCCAGCCCCTTCAAATGATAGGAGAAAAAGAAAAGTTATACTACAAAATTTATTTTAGTGAAAAATCTCCCAAGCATTTTTTTTTTAATCTTGCAAATATTTTGAGAATGTCTGTGTTGTCAAGACTGTGAAGAATGTCTGCTTTAACGCCCCTCAGCATCATGGAAAAAAAAAAATCAATCTCTGATGTGGCTAATGTGAAAAGTAGGGTCTAGTAAGGAAAAGTAGGGCTTTTCTTCTGTAAATGAAAAAGTTGGAGTGCACATGTTGGTATCATGTTACATTAGAACATGTTTCTGGCCCTAAAATCTGCTACCTGTGGCTTCCTTTCTCTATTTCCTTCAAGAGAGGCAGTCAAGATTGGAATGTTCATTTATTTGAGCAGATATGTGTCAAAGCTGACTTTTTAGAAAAACATTGCTGATGAGAAAGTTACATGACCATTACATATTTTTTTAAATAATTTATTTTATTTTGTCGTTGCTGAAATTATACACAGCAGAACATGCATCAACTCAACAATTTCTACATGTACTATTCAGTGACGTTGATGACATTCTTCGAGTTGTACAACCATTCTCGTCCTCCTTTTCCAAATTGTTTCCTCTCCCGGTAACATAATCTCACGGCTCTCTAAGCTTCCTATCTAACCTTTCAAGTTGCTGTTGTCAATTTGATCCCATATAGATAGTTCTTCAAAAGAGCACAGTGCTCAAGGTAGACATTCTTTACTTGTTAAGCTAAACTATTCCTTTGTTTAAAGAAGACTTCAGGTGATATTTTTGGTTTAAAGTTTACATATTATCTCAGGGCAGTAGTTTCAGGGGTTCACCTAGCCACAATGGCTCAGGAAAGTCTGGATTCCATGCAAACTTGAAATTCTGGTCTGCATTTCCCCACTTTTGATCAGGATTCTCCTATAGAATCTTTGATCAAAACTCTGAATATTATCTTTATGTCCACTGAGTACACACAAAGTTTGGTCATTTTCAAGTGTTGGGTATTATTGAAGTCTCACAGAATGTTAAGTGTGTCTTAGGGTCTGATGCTGAGGACTGTATTCTCATACTTCATCCCCAAGCCCAGCACAGTTCCTGCCACATTGTAGACACTCAGGAAATGTCTGTGGCTGAAGGAGTAAAGGAATGAGGAAAACAGAGGGCAAAACACTCAGGGTGCCTCACCTGCTTTCCTTTGCAGGGTAATGTCAGGCACCCATAAGACACTGAGTATTAAACCAAAATTGAGGATGAAAAGAAAACAATGAAGATTTGGGGGAGAGTGAGTCACAACAAACCTTAGTGTTCCTGACCTGTAGAACCCAAGGAAGTAAGTATCCTATGCTATTGCTTGGGACTTCATCTTAGGGGTTGTTTCCTAGAAGCAGCACTTAAGACAGGAATTTTTGTGCTAGTGATTTATTGGGGAGCATTCCCAGGACAGAGGAGTCTTGGCAGTGCAATGGTTAAGTACTTGGTTGCTAACTGAAAGATTGGTGGTTCAAATCCACTCAGTGGCTCCAAGGGAGGAAGACCTGGCTATCTGGTCCCATAAAGATTACAGCCTAGGAAACCCTGTGGGGCAGTTCTACTCTGTCATATGGGGTTGCTATGAGTTGGAATTGACTCATCAGCACATAACAACAACACAAGAACTTTCCCAAGACAAGGGGAGTGAGGAAAGTAAGATAGAGCAGGGGGAAAACTAGCAAATTCATGGCCTCAGATGAAGGTTTTCCCCAGCCTGACCCTGAGAGAGCTCAGCAAGCTCGAATTACGCCAAAAAGTTGGCCCCTTGAGGTAAGGGGCCAACGATTGGTCATTGAGTCATTGACTTGAAGGGGGTGGAAGAGCTGGGGGTGGGTATAGCAGCCCTTAATGGAGATCTGGGCCAGGCACCAACACCATCTACTGTATTCCCTGAGCTCCACTTGCTGGAGTTTGGCCCACTTGTCAGGCCTTTATGATAAATACATAAGTTGAGTTTTGTGGTGCATTTAGTTTAGGGGACGTTTTAACAGCACTCTATCCTGATCCCCCTGCCTTGTCTATTTTTTCCCCCAAGTACTTATCACCATCCGACATGCTATGTAAGTCACCTATTTTTAATGTTTATTAATAGTTTTTGTATTATCTCTGCTCACACACTCTAGAATGAAAGCTTCATAAGGGCAGGCATTTGTGTCTCTTTTTACTAATGTATCCCAAGAATAAGGAACCCCAGTGGCGCAATCATTAAGAGCTTAGCTACTAACCCAGTGGTTGATGGTTCAAACTCGCCCAGGGGCTCCACAGGAGAAAGACCTGGCAACCTGCTCCTGTAAAGACTACAGGCTAGGAAATCCTATGGGGAAGTTCTACGGTGTCACACAGGGTTGTTACAAGTCGAAAATTGACTTGATGGCACCCAGTAACAACATCCCAAGGCTAGTGTCTGACACGTAGAAAGAGCTGGGTAAATAAATACTTGTTGAATGAAAGAGCATTTTGAAGAACATATTCTGGTTTTTTTGTTTTTTTTTTTTTTTAATTGTAATGAATATATATCTAACAAAAAGCTTACCATTTGAACCATTTTTTAGTGTATTACTCAGTGACATTAACTACATTCACCATGTTGTGCTGCCATCGCCACTGCCTGAATTTTGCTCAGAGATTTTTGCAATGATTCTTCTGGTCCAAAGCAATCAAATGCTGACCTGTATAAATAACCAGGAACTATACCAAAATGTCGGCACTTCAGACCCAACCCAGACATGCCTCAGAAGAAAGGTCTGAAGATCTACTTCAAAAAGATTAGCCACCGAAAGCCCTATGGGGCACAGTTCTACTCTGACATTCATAGGGTCGCCATGAATTGGACCCCACAGCAACTGGTTTATAATTATAAACCACGGAGGGGAGCATGGAGCCTTGTGATCCTCAGATTTCAGCATGAAGAATCAACTGGGTATCTTGTTAAAAGTATGATTCCTGGTTCCCATACCCAGCAATTCTGATTTAATAGGTCTGGAGGAGGTCCAAGAATACACGTTGTACAAAAGCATAACCATTGATTTTGATGCAGATGACTTGAGACACATACTTTTAGGAAACATTGATGGAGTTGAAACACTGGCCCTGACATTCGTATGTGAGCTTCCCTAGACCACCCAGCTGATCACCCGCAGAGTCAGGGCTAGACCTAGCTCTTCTCACGCTCAGTGCAACATCCTTTCCACTCAGTCTCTCTTAATATATGTTTATAAGCTTCGCATGTACGTTGGTTTCCATGGGAACATAAAAGCCTTACAAAATCCTACAACTAAAGCTGTTTCGAGGCATACGTTGATACCTATTTTTAGAAAACTTCTGCTTCACAATTTATTGTGGGTTGGATTGCTCCCTATTTTCCTGTAGATTCTTTTTGAATTGTAGATGTGCTTTTGTGATATGCTGATGCCATAATCATTTGATAGGAGACAAGGCAATGGGAGCCTGGAACAAGGCCTAGGATATAAAGACTGAATCGGGGTTCATACTGAAAAGACATGGACAAGTGGTATGGAAACAATGAAGTAGTATGATTTAATATATGGTGAAGGGCTCTGGGGCAATCCAAAAGGAGTAAGTTAACCTTTTTGAAGTCAGCAAGCTAAAAACCAAGTTGTTAAAAGGAGGAATTTCTCTAAGCCTAAATAAATAAACAAATAAGAGGAGGGTTTGGCTTAAAGATATTAGGACAAAGAATATTTCATTCATCATAAATCCTGTGGTTAAGAGCACTGACCATCCTTAAAAAGAAAAGAATGTATGTGGGGTGGGGGTTGGATCCCAAGGAGTGTGCTCAATGAATCAGAAGAGATTGAGAAGCTATCTCCCAAAAGTAAATCCTTTAAGTTAGAGCCATGTTACCATGTGTGAAACAGTGGTGGTTCAGTGGTAGAATTCTCACTTTCCAGGCTGGAGGAGACCTGGGTTCTATTCCCAGCCAATGCACTTCACGTGCAGCCACCACCTGTACCCATCTATCAGTAGTGGCTTGCATGTTGTTATGATGCTGAACAGGTTTCAGCAGAGCTTCCAGACTAAGATGAACTAGCAAGAAAGGCTTGGCAATCTACTTCTGAAATTCAGCCTTCGAAAACCAATGAATCATAACAGTACTATCCCTAGTACATCCTGGGGATGGCAAAGGACAGAGCAGCATTTCATTCAGTTGTGTGGGGGGTTGCTATGAGTCCAGGGCCAATTTGGCAGCTAACATCATGTTACCATGTAAGTCATTTCTGATGTGCCAGGCCCTGTTTTCTTTTACATATTATCCCCTTTACTGCTCATTCTATGAGAATCAATAACGATGCTATGAGGTTCTTACTATTGTTCCCATTTTACAGGTGAGGGAACAGAGGCACAGAGGGGTTAAGTAAGCTGCCCAAGTTCACACAGCTAGTTAAGTATTTGAGTTAGGTTTGATTCCAGGCAATCTGGGTCCAGAAACTATGATTTAAACCAACCACTAATCTCCAGTACATCTAAAATATAACTGGCAGGACTTTTGTCTTCCAGAGCACTGCCATGAAAGTCAATGAACCATTTAGAAGTGGGAGCTAGGACAAGACTGAACTACTTGGCATGGTGTGGTGTGGGGGAGGCATTGGGGATAGGGAAAGGAAGCACTGAGAAGGGACTTCACCCAAAAAACACACTGCCATTGAGTCAATTCTGACTCACAGTGACCCTATAAGACAGAGTAGAACTGCGCCATAGGGTTTCCAAGGCCGTAAATGTTTACGGAAGCAGACAACCACATCTTTCTCCCTAGGAGCAGCTGGTGGGTTCAAACCACCGACCTTTTGGTTAGTAGCTGAGCACTTAACCACTGTACCACCAGGGCTCCAAGAAGGGACTTAGAACACTGTGGATTTCAGGTCATTTAGCCTGAAGTTGTATGACTTAAATTCTCTCCTCCTTGCTTCTTCGACATATATGAAAAGTCTACCATGCTCATTATCGCCTTTGTCAAGGGGATTCTCTTTTAGGGGAGGATCTCACAGAAGAGAAAGATAAACAGCTGACTTGTGGTTCCAAAGAGGAGAGAAGGCATTGAGTGGAGAAACACAGAGAGTCTTCTTGACCATGATCTTGAGTCATGTGCCTTCAAAAGTTACTAGACCAGGATTCTTTACAAGGAAAGAAGAGCAGTGGGACTGGGGAGGAATGCAGTCTGGGTCCCAAACCCTTGTGGGCTGTGTCTGGAAAGCTTCAGAAGGAATTACGTTGCCTTGGAGATAGAAGCTGCGGAGAGAAAAAGGAAGCTTGAGAGATTGGGCTGGGGGAGGAAACAGCCGTGGGCTGGCAACTAAAACCAGAGCTGATGACAAAAGCTTGGACCAAACCTCCCATCAGAGAGTAAAGAGCATTATTTTCATGTATTTTGCCATCTGAGCAGAGGCCCTGAGAGTAGGAATTTGCCAGAGCTCATTCTAAATAGGGCCAGAGGTGCAAGGTAAACAGAATCTCTTGAAAGAGAAGTCGTTCTAACTACTCTTGGTGCATAGCACCTCCCCTGCCTTGTGCTCTTTCTTTCCTTTATTCACTGCCTCTTCCCCTTCCTCCTTCTCCTCCTCTTCTTCTTTCTTTAGTTTTACCACTTCCTGTCTCCCTCTCTTGTCCTCAGCCAAGGTATGACGAAGGCAAATAAGATGACGGTATAAAGAATGGTCTGTAGACTCAACCGTCTCAGAAATATTTACACTCTAAATAAAGTGCTGTTTGTTAGCCTGAAAGAATTTTCCATCACCTGTCTGTCAGTTTGACATTCTATGGTGGCTTCTGTGTTGCTATGATGTTGGAAGCTATGCCACTGGTAATTCAAATACCAGCAGGGGCACCCACCCATGGTGGGCAGGTTTCGGCTATGCTTCTAGACTGAGACATACTAGAAAGAAAGGCATGGCAATCTACTTTCAAAATTAGTCGATGAAAATCCTACGGATCACAATAGATATAATGCTGGAAGATGCAAAAATACCAATGGTCATGAAGATGGCACAGGAATGGGCAACATTTCATTCTGTTATACATAGGGTTGCCATAACTCAGAGCCGACTGAAGGCAATTAACAACAACAAAGAATTTTTCATGGGCAACTGTTCATGTGTGGAGTTGCAGTGGGTGGGGGCATGGCAGTGGTAGTGGACGTTTGTGGGTTAGACATCATCTGCTGCTCCTTGATCACTCAGGAAGCCCCATGCACACACACAGGACTCCCCGCTCCTCCCCACATACACACCATCCTCTGATGCACACCTAAAATGCAGGTTGCCTGAACTGAGTACGTTGGAGCAGGAGTAGAGATAGCCAGGTGAATGAAGAAAGTGCTCCAGGAATAATGTTTTGTGCCCGTTAAAGCTGGAGGAGAAGGAAGCCACAGCTGCTGATGCAGTAACATAAGCACCTCATAGTAATACCGTTGGGCCCTTCTTACATAAGCCCTTGCTATGTACTGGTACTTTAGAGTGCTCTGATACTAGTATTCACTAAGGAGCCCAGGTGGTGCAATGGTTAAGAGCTCGGCTACTAACTAAAAGGTTTGCAGTTTGAGCCTACCAGACGCTCCACAGGAGAAAAGACCTGGCCATCTTCTCCAGTGAAGATTACAGCCTAGAAACCCGTGGAGCAGCTCTACTCTGTCATATAGGGCTGTTATGAGTCGGAATTCACGGCAGACCACAACAACGTGCCTGAAGTAGTATATTCTTGGAAGATATATTCAGTGTATCCAGGACCCTCCTCTCCTCCCAGACACCCATCCTTTCTCAAGCCTGGTATTGTTCAAATTTTAGCATTACTGTGGTCTCTTAGTATCCTTAGGCTAGTGAGGTCTGAGGATATTTGGGTTACATAGCAAATACATAAAAAATAAATGTTTTTTTAAATTTTATTTTACAATTGAAATCATGTTCCCCAGTCTTTTTCGGTATGTGCATACACAGCTCACTGAAACATAGCTTGGTGAACAGCCGTCTCACTGCCCCTCAGCATCCACATTTGTGTTAGTGATACAGTCACTACTGCTCTGTGAGCCTCGACATCAAGCTGGTCACATTTCAATGTATCCTTGTTGCATTTCATTGCTTACAACCCTCTGCTATTTAATGGTGAGCCAGCAACTATATACTCAATGGGTGTGCTTTCTGCACAAATAACAGTTTATTTATTTATTTTTTGTCTTTTCAAGTCCTCAGTTTATTTTTGATGAGTGAGATTGATTTTTCCCATGCAGTATGACACTGAGGGTTTGAAAATGTTTGGGGCCTAGGAAATCCACAACTTTAAGGAAAGAGTTTATCCAGCCTGATGGTGGCTTTTGGTTCTTTTAGGGTTAGGCCCTGGAAAGAAGGTGAAACTTAGGAATCAGGTTTGGGGTTTGGGCATTCCTGAGACCACAAGCCATCAGACAAAGGGGACAGACCCCTGGACACCCAGGAACACCCCTTGAAGATTGACACAGGTAACACAGGGCTGTGACAGGGAAGGGGATGTGGGGTCAGCACACCACTGAGGAAGAGTGTCTGCTGGTCCAGGTTTTTTAACATAGGGCACCCTACACTTGACAACTGACCTCCCCACCCGTCCCTTGCCTCTGCGCTCCGTGACGGCTAATATCAGTCGATGCCTGGTTCCTGTGCGTTTGCCTCATTTCTCTTTCTAAAGTGCTGTTGTTTCTTATGCAGAAGTTGAGTGCTAAAGTCAGAGGTTGGGGGGAAATTGCTCAAAGAGAGTCAGAGCAGACAATTGGCTGGTAGGCATTTTGACTATCTTCGCTGTCAGAACAATTACCCTTGAATTACACACAGCCCACGCTATGAGAGGTCAGCTGAGAGACCAGGAGACTCATGCAGCCCCCTAAATTCTTTCAGGGCCACCCTCCTTATGCCAGGCTAGGTTAGCACCCATATTATTCCAATTGATACTTTTCTCTTCCTTGCGTGTTCAATACAAAGTAGATTAAATGTGTTTTTGATGTGTCTCAACTGTATCTCATTCACCTTGATCTCCTTATTCCTGTGTATGTTTGTGTCAGGAGCTCTGGTCGCGCAGCTGCTAAACAAAAGGTCAGCAGCTGGAACCTACCAGCCGCTCTGTGGGAGAAAGATGTGGCAGTCTGCTTCCATAAAGATTATACCCTTGGGAACTCTATGGTGCAGTTCTACTCTGTCCTACATTGTCCCTATGAGTCAGAATTGGCTCCATGGCAAGGAGTTTTGATGGTTTCTGTGTGTCTGGGCTTTTCGGTGGTTGCTAATCCTCAACTCAGCTCAGACCCCTGTGTTCTTGCCACCCACCCACCCACTTACAGTCAACACCATTAACACCTGGGTGTGACACCCTGTTCTGGAAACAATGATGATAGCAACATCCTCAGGCTTTGTTTTCGGTAACTTCTGAGCCTAGTCAAGATCTCCTATCTCCCATCCATCAAACAACAGAAGTCTCAGATCCTCTCCTGAACACTGTGTTTTACCATTCTCCTCAAATACATTTTATATTAGCGAAGATTCACAAGGTTACAAGTAGAGTTGCTAGATTTAGCAAATAAAAATACAGGACAGCCAGTTAAATTTGAATTTCAGGTAAACTTTTAGTAAAAGTATGTTTCATGCAATATTTACAACTTACTTATGCTAAAAATTTATCTGTTGGTTACCTGAAATTTGAATTTACCTGGGTGTCCTGTATTTTATCTGGCAAAACTAGTTATAAACAACAACAACAACAACAACAAACTGGAAATGATTGACTTAGATAACTAAGAAGTCTAGGGGTTGGACTGGCTTTGACACAGCCAGATACCGGGACCTAAATGATGTCATCAAGAACATTATTTTCTTGTTTTCCACTAGGTCAGCATCCACTAAGTAGGCTACATTCTCAGGTACGATTCTATCCTTGTGGTAGCAGGGCAGAAGCAATTTTCAAGCCTCATATTCTTAATATTTTGAGATGGTAAAAAGAGAAAACTTCTTTGTTCAAAGGCTCCCACAAAACTCTTAAGATTCACTCTAATTGGTTCAGTTTAGGTCATGTGTCTACGACTAAACCAATCCTTGTGGCCAGGGAAGTGAGGTACACTGATTGGCTTAGGCTGGAGTCAGTTCCTCAGCCTTGAGGTGGCTCATCCCACCCAGAAGACATGAATGGAGACGGGGTATAGGTCTACCAAAGAGCTGTTGCTAGAAGAAGTAATGGATGCTGGGAAGTCAACGGTAAATATACTCTACTCGTATCAAATTAGAATAAGGACTAGGCAGCTCTCTTTGGCTTCTCCAGCAACTTAAAAAGGCCTAGAAAGATGAATGAAGGGGTAAGACTAGGGTTGTGTGGAAGACAGACCTCCCCTCTTTCAAATGGCCCAGAATGAGCCTCCAAACCTCTGTCATCAACTACTGCCTAGAGTTGTGCAAATTCACCCTCTCTAGCTGTTCCCCAATGTGTCTTTTTTTTTTTTATTATTGTGCCTTAGGTGAAAGTTTACAGAGCAAATTAGTTTCTCATTAAACAATTAATACACAAATCATTTTGTGACATTGGTTGCCACCCGTCAATATGTCAATACGCTCCCCTTCTCTACCCCGGGTTCCCTGTTTCCATTCTCCCAGTTTTCCTGTCCCTCCCTGCCATCTCGTCTTTGCTTTTGGGCTGATGTGCCCATTTACCCAGTATACATGCTTGAACCACGGAACACATTCTTCATGCGTGTTATTGTTTGACCTATAAAAAAAAAAAAAATTTTTTTTATAGTTCTCTCTAATCTTTGGCTGAAGAGTGAACCTCAGGAGTGACTTCAGTACTGAATTAAAAGGGTGTCCAGGGGCCATACTGTTGGCATTTCTCCAGTGTCTGTCAGACCAGCAAGTCTGGTCTTATTTTATTTTTTGAATTTTGTTCTACGTTTTTCTCCAGCTCTGTCCAGGACCCTCTGTTATGATCCCTGTCAGAGTAGTCAGTGGTGGTAGCCAGGCACCATCTAGTTGTTCTGGACTCAGGCTGGTGGGGGTTGTAGTAGTTGTGGTCCATAGTCCTTTGGACTAATCTTTTCCTTGTAACTTTGGTTTTCTTCATTCTCCTTTGCTCCAGCCAGGATGAGACCAGTAGATGTATCTTAGATGTCTGTTCACAGGCTTTTAAGACCCCAGATGCTACTCACCACAGTCGGAGATAGAACATTTTCTTTATAAACTATATTATGCCAGTAGAGCTAGATGTCTCCTGAAGACCAGGGTCCCCAGCCCTCAGTCCAGTAACTCTGTCCTTCGGGGAGTTTGGATGTGTCTATGAAACTTCTATGACTTTGCCTTGGTCAAGTTGCGCTGACTTCCGCAGTATTGTGTACTGTCTTACCTTCCACCTAAGTTGCATCTTACCTACTATCTAGTTAGTATTCCCCCCCCCATCCCAATGTGCCTATTTTGAGGCAACGTATGAGGCAACTTAAGAGTGAAGTTGAATCTCAGAAGTGTGACTTCATTAGCACATAGTACTACTGATGGAAAAGGTTTTCAGGATGTTGAATAGCCCAGGGAGACATGACCTACTAGAAGGCTTTTCTGTTTATCCATATGCAAGGGCAATTGGCTTTGAATGTTGCTAATGTTTATTTTATTCAAATCACTCAGATTTCTTAAGTATTTTTTAACGATACAGTTAAAAAGATTTCTTCTTTTAAAACTCAAATACGAAAGACTAGGAATTGCAACAATAAAGATTTTATGAGTAGAACTAATGAGGAAATGAACTGTTAGTGTCATTTTCTTTAAATAAAAAAAAAAGTTAAAAAGGCCTAGGAAATAAGATAGATGCTTATGTATCTTTCATGTAAAAGAAGTCTGGAGGGAGGTAGTCCAGAGCTGATGCAGTATCTTCACGAAGGTATCAGGGACCCACGCTCCTTACTACTCTTTCATTCTCAGCATATTCTACCTCATCGTCCAATATGGCTGCTTGAGCTCCAGCCATCATATCTCCATTATAGCCAACAGAAAGGAGGAAGCGGCAAGCAGCATGCTTCTGTCCTTTAAGGGCATCCCCTTGGTTTTATAGGTGACAATTTCACTTACATCCCAATGACCAGAACTTAATCACAGATCCAGATTTATCGGCAAAGAAGGCAGGGAAATGTAGTCTTTATTCCATGTGGTCTTTGCCCAGCTGAAAATTAGGTCACAGTGGTTAAGAGCTTGGCTGCTAACCAAAAGGCCAGCAGTTTGAATCTACCAACCACCCCTTGGAAACCCTAGGGGGCAGTTCTACTCTGTCCTATAGGTTCACTATGAGCCGGAATCCACTTGACAGCAACGGGTTTACTAGTAGGAAAATGAATCCCTGGTGGTGCAATGATTAAGCATTTAGCTGATAACCGAAAGGTCCGTGATTCAAACCTACCAGTGGCTCCGAGGGAGAAAAGACCTGGAGATCTTCTCCCATAAAGATTACAGCCTAGGAAAACCTATGGGGCAGTTCTACTTCTGTCATATAGGGTCGTTATGAGTTGTAACTGATGGCATACAACCACAACAACATCAGTAAGAAAGGAGTCCCTGGGTGGTGTAACGGTTAAGTGCTTGAATATTAACCAAAAGCTTGGTGGTTCGAATCCACCCAGAGATGCCTGAAAGAATGCCCTAGTGACCTACTTCCAAAAGATCACAGCCACTGAAAACTCTATGGAATACAGTTCTACTCTGATATACATGGGGTTGCTATAAGTCAGAATTCGCTCAACAGCAACCAGCAGTGAATTAGTGAGAAAGAATGAGAGAATGGATATTAGGGGCAAATCAAAATCTTAGAGCCATTGACAAGTATAAAATGTCTCATGTTATAATGAGAATAATACAATGGAACATTTTACAAGAGAGATTTACAAACTAGACTTTGAGCAAAGATACCAAACATGAATAAGCATTAAATCTTGAACAGTTCACAATATTCCAAGGTTTTTTCCAATCTTTGTTAAATATGTCATTTTATGTAGTTACGACCAATATCTACTTATTATTTGAGGGGCAATGTTTTGCTCTGTCACATATAGGGTTGCTATGAGTAGAAACCGACTAGACAGCACCTAACAGCAACAACAATTAAATGTTATTTCATATAAGCATTGTCATATTTGGTCATACTTCACATATCTGTAGTTTTCAGTACTGTCTTTTATTCTGTCATGTTAACATAACATAATTTTAAAAAGAGAAGAGGGAGATAGATGAGTAGTAAAGTGTTGACAATTGTTGAAGTTGGGTGATGGGTACAGGGGGTTCATTATTCTACTATGTCTACTTCTATGCTTGAAAACGTCCATCATAAATGGATTTTTTATGCATGCATCATAGTTTCCTTCAAAAAAACCAAACTTGTTGGCATCAAGTTGATTCTGACTCAGCAACCCTGTAGGACAGGGCAGAACTGCCCCACAGAGTTTCCAGGGCTGTACTGTAATCTTTACGGAAGCAGACTGCCACATCTTTCTCATGAAATAGCTGGTGGGTTCAAACTGCTGACCTTTTGGTTAGCAGCCAATTAACTATGAGCCATCAGAGTTCCTTATAGTTTCCTTGTTGCTGTGAAGTGCCGTCAAGTCAGTTCTGACTCATAGCGACCCTAGTAAGAGCTGTTCTGGGGATGTAGAGATGAATAAGACGTTGTCACTGCCCTCACGCAGCCCATATCCTGCTAGGAGAAACAGACACAGGAACAGATAGTTATAAATCATACTGTTAGTGTGAAGACAGAGCTGTACACAGCACGTCATGACGACTCTTGAAACAGGACTACTACAAAGTACAAACACAAAAAAGCAAAAAAAGATCAGAAAAATGGTTCATTTTTTAAATGTTGCCTTAATTAAAAGAAACTTAGTACCAAGTGGTATTATATAGTTGGATGTATGCTGACTATGACCCAGCTAATATAAACTACAAAGATGCTTTAAAAATGAAAGCAATTTGCAACTATTAATAAATCCTACATATTTTAAATGGTAATGTGACTTTACCACAAATTCCTCTATGCAATCCAAAGAAATGTGGTATTTAATGAGGAAAGGCCCCTTAACTAAGTCAGTAAAAGATACATTAGTACGTAATCTGATCCTTAGAATGATGGGAAAAAAATTTTTCAAGTAGGTGTGTTTTATTAAAATTGTTAAACGAGTGTTTTGTTGTTGCTAGGTGCCATCAAGTTGATTTCGACTCATAGTGACCCCATGTGACAGAGTAGAACTGCCCCAGAGGGTTTTCTAGGCTGTAATCTTTATGGAAGCACATCACCAAGTCTTTCTCCTTTGGAACTGCTTAGAGGCTTCATCTCCAACCTTGCGGTTACAGCCGACATAATCAGTGCAATGGCTGGGACAGGGAAAGTTTGTGAATGAATGAAAGCTAGTGAGAACACTTGGGTTCTAGTCTTGGTTTTGTTACTAAATGTTATGGATTGAATTATGCCCCACATAAATGTGTGTATCAACTTGGTCAGGCCATGATTCCCAGTATTGTGTGCTTGTCCTCTATTTTGTGACTGTAGTTTTATGTTAAGAGGATCAGGGTGGGATTGTAATACCACCCTTACTCAGGTCACCTCCCTGATCCATTGTGGAGGGAGTTTTCCTGGAGTGTGGCCTACACCACCTTTTATCTCTCTAGAGATAAAAGGAAAGGGAAGCAAGCGAAGAGTGGGGGACCTCATGCCACCAAGAAAGCAGCACCAGGAGCAGAGCGTGTCCTTTGGACCCAGGGTTCCTGCACAAAGAAGCTCCTAGTCCAGGGGGAAGATCAATGAGAAGGCCGACAGAGAGAGAAAGCCTTCCCCTGGAGCTGACACCCTGAATTTGGACTTTTAGCCTACTTTACCATGAAATAATAAACTTCTCTTTGTTAAAGCTATCCACTTGTATTATTTCTGTTGTAGCAGCACTAGATGACTAAGACACTATGTAACCAAGTGTCTTAGAGAGGTCAGTTAACCTCCCTGGAATTTTATTTCTTAACCAGTAAAAATAAGAGAAGGCTTCAAACTTTATGTAGCCTAGGGCTTTCAACCAGTCTGTTCTGGTTAGAACCCCTACAAAGGATTTGCATTTCTGTCCCCAGATATGCTGAATCAGAATCTACACCTTAGAATCACCAAGGTGATTCTTATGTATGGTAAATTTCAAGAACTGCTGCTGTACTAGTAGTTCTCAGAATTGGTTCCTAACCAGCCACATTAGCATTGCCTGAGAGCTTGTTAGAAATGCAAATTTGGAACGAACTGGTTCGAAGACCCTGATTTAGCCATATCACCCTTTGTTTAAATGAAGTATTACTTGGAAGCTCAATACACAAGATGCAGCTAAGTGGAGGTGTCCTGGTGAGTGTGTGTGTGTGTGTGTTAAGACGTACGTTTTTGATTGCTTCCATGGTCTCCTCTGGTTACCCAGAGTCACTTCCTCCAAAAAGCAAAGTCTGAGAGCTACTGGTCTAGATGATCCCTGAAGTCATTTCCAGCTCTAACACTGGCTAATCCTATTATTGCAAACCATTTGACCACGGAATACATACTAGTTGAGGAAATGTCAAAGAAAATTTAAGCCCATCTGGGGAGTGAGAACATAAAGTGGGACATTCTGAACTGGTCAAGCATGTCTGAGAAGGCAGGCACAAAGGCAGAGCAGCTCTTTATTCTTATTCGTTTTTAGACTAGGTTCCTAAAATGGAGACAGTATAAATTAACTTAGGCCCAGATTCAGACCTTCCAGAAGAATCCAAAGGGCATTATCACCAGGCATAGAGAACTGGCTTTTCTCGGCCTTCTCTGTTTAATGCTCTCAGCCAAAACATCATGGAGGAGAACTCCAGGCTTAAGAAAGGTATGTCTATCAATATTAACACAGGCCATCCTACTGATAACAGATGCGGTTCTAATGGGAGCTGAGTGAACAAAAACACATTTCCCCAACTTCAAACCTCAAGCACATTTTCCATCATCTGTAACAGGCTGAAACGCTGGCACAGAGCTAACACTTTGCTGACCTGTGGACTTTGCTTGGAGCACTCTTTGGGAAGGGAGAATTGGAGGCCTCCATTGACAAGTGTCTGAGAAGATGGCAGCACTACAGAGAATTCCTCCCCTTGCTTACAGAAATTGCTTTTGGACTAGTGCTGCAAAGGCCTTTTTGTTTATTCAAGCCCTCCCAGAGATAACACTTAGGCTACATTTCTCAGAGAAAGACTCCAGAGAGCTGAGGATTGCTAAACTGAACCTTAATAGTCTTATGACTTATGCCTCGGCCAAAACCACCTCCATAATGCTCAGCCATGAACTTCATCTGTCAAGATCTTGTGTTAGTGCAAAACCACATACCATCTGGAAAGAGCCTTGAGGAGGTCGTGCAATAAGAGGCTATACCCCCCAAAGCTTTACCCTCCAAGGCCAATCCACTCATAATTGATCACTTTGTCAACCCTTGCAGTTTTTCTGGAAAGGAGATTGAGAAATGACTAGGTGAGGACTGCAAAATAAGTCAGCCTGAGAAGCCTGATTTGAGTTTCTGGCTTTCAGCTCTATGTACTTAATAAACTAGTCCAGTCACTTCTTTGTACAAGCTTACTTCTGTGGGGAGAAACCATTGTCAACATGATGCATTTTATAGGGAGAAGTTCCAAACCACATAATGTTTAATTTTTCTCAACATAGCCCTCAGTGCTGAAAGACTAAATCTGGGTCTCAGAAGAGCATTTGTATCCTTCATTTGTGCACCCGGCGAAACAGAATTTGATTTTCCAATGGTTCAGTATTAGCTTAAAATGTTTGTCATTATATATTTCCTGGTTTTCTCTATGTTTTGTCGGGTCAGCTCTTGTCCTTTCTGGCAGCAGCCTGACATGCTTTTTAGGGAGCTTGAGTTACACGATAGCTGTGAAGTCACCCAGGAAAGCTCTTGTTTAGACTGGAATTAAAGCCCCTGATTGGACATTTAAACCTTTCTTCCCTTCGTCCACACTCCCGAGGACTGAGTTAGTGCCCGTAGCACATCTGTATTATGTCTACTGGAGACGAGTCTTAGTCGCCCAGAGCAGCATCCTGTCAGTGTTGTATAGTCTGGCTACAAGGCAGTGTCTACAGTATGACTGGTATTTTGTTATAATATATATGCAGAGACTAGGAGGAAATTCTCTGATTGATAATAACGTCTTTCTCAAGATGGCGAAAATCTGGATGATTTTATTTTCTTCCTTATCCTTCCATATTTTGCAACATTTCTACAATGAACAGATATTGCCCTTATTATAGAAAAAAAAATTTTGTGTGTGTGTATGTGTGTGTGTGTATTAAGTGTGATGTGGCTATAATGGCATTACCAGTGTAGAGTTTGCTCTCTGGAGAGCTCAGGCTCCAAAACCCAGACTGTTTTGTGCATTTCTGAAAAGAGTTTCTTAGCCTCTATTTTCTAGTTATTCAGAAACTACTTCCTTCTTCACTTCGCTTATGGAAACAACCGAGGAAACATTTGCAAAATTTCCAAGTGATCGAATGCCTCCACCAGTTGAAATGGGATCGGCAGTAAATGATGGCAACCCAAATCAATAACTTGATATTTTCAAATCTTACTTTTATAAATGTTTATTTTTTAATTGATTGTAAGACATCCAGATTGTCAAAGGATGAGCATTGCTGACATTTTGGTATATTTCTTTTCTTCCACTGAGCCAATGAAAAAAGTTGCCACACAGAGCATCCCCTGGCAGGGTGGGAGCAGGCAACATCCAAGACTCTCAGTCTGGAAAGCTGGCCTTGGGAGACTTCTTTTACAATTGTCTAGGCAGGACTTTGAATGCCACTCTTTTTCAGTGCATTAGTGGGACAGGAATGGGGTTGCATGATTTTTTTCTCCAGCCTAGTTCCCTTTAACTCAAGGGAAAAATGTCTTTGTATAAATTGTCCAAGGAAGTTTGATATTATGTCTAGGTTCTGGTTTTCCGAAGACAAATAAGATGCTTTTGAGAAGAACTGTGAACAAATAATAAGAATACCACATGCAGAGTGCTTTGATAGATATACTGTATTTTTACACAAATAATGCATGCCTTCTACTTTTGTTTCCCAACCTCGCCCCTGCCTCCCTCCCCACCCTCCACCCGGGTATAACATTTTGGTTAGCAGCCTAGTGCTTCACCATTTTGCCACCAGGATAGTTTTAGAGCTCTGGCTCTAAGGATAAAAGAGAGGAAAGCAAACACTAGAAATGAAGAAGTAAGTTTGTGAACTCAAGTGTTACAGTTGGATCGAGCCTAGCTCAAAGTCATGTTTGACTGGAGAAGCCCTCTATGAATGAAGTCTATTAAATAATTTACTGGAAAGAAGTCCTTTGAAAAATCCACAAATGTGACTTAAAAGTGAAGATGTATTCTTTTATTTTCCATTCCTAGAAGAATTTATGGCAATTTATTTTTGGTATGAGATCAATGAAACACCGTGGAATTTAAAAAATTTAAGTTGGGTGCTACCTTACCTTCTGTTCTTCCTTCTCCTGAGCTCTGTGCTGCTCTGAATAAGCCACTGCTCACTTCATACTTATTGACCGACAAATTAGAACCAATCTGGAGCATGATCAGTAAGAGTTCTGTTGGATTCTGCAGAGGAAATACTTTTTAAAGCTTTTTAAAGCAATGGAGTCATTCTCAATAATACCCACTAGGGCACTGCAGAGAAGATGGCTTTGGCAATTAGGAAATCTAGTTCCATCATGACAGTGAAGAGATCAAGCAAACCTCAGTAGAACTTGGGGCGTCAACTATGAGTTAGGGTAAATAGTACCAGAGGCATAACCTAGAAAACCAAGACTTTGGTGAGTTAAAAGACTTCAAAAAAGCAATGATTGAGCATTGGTGTTTTTAAAATGTCCCCATAAGAGTTTAAATAGGAAAAAAAAATTTTTTTCAAAGCCAAAGGCTCAAATATTAAGTTTAAAGTTTAATAACTTCAGCGGTTAGCAAAAGAACTTTATTAGAATCAAAATGGCATTAATCAGAATTTTCTATAAGAGTCTTTCCTATGCAACACTCGGAATGAGTAGACTTACCAGTGGTTATGGTGACTGTACGTTTGCTATTATTTTATGCCATTAGATTTCAGGCTAGGGGATTATTTTTGCAATAAAATTTTAGAAGTTTATACTTGCCTGATAAAAATCTAGTCTTGTCCCTTGCCAAATTTTGGCATGCTTTGTTTCAGCCCCCCTAGAGTAGATTTTGGAAACCCTGGTGGCACAGTGGTTAAGAGCTATACCTGCTAAACAAAAGGTCAGCAGTTCGAATCCACCAGGTGCCTCTTAGAAACTCTATGGGGCAGTTCTACTCTGTCCTATAGGGTCGCTATTAGTTGGAATCAACTCGACAGCAACAGGAGTGGGGTTTTTTTTTTTTTTTTTGCTTAGATTTCTACAATGATCTGCTATAACGACATTTCATGAGGGAGGAACTTTTTCAGCAGGTATTCTAGTTTTAGAAACAGAGGCAGGAAAGCTCAGACATGTTTTCATTTGCTGGGATCATTGCTTTTTCTTCTTAACCTCTTCCTGTTTTAGCTCCACTTGATTTTAATAGTTATTAAGAAACCTTGGAATAAGTGTGAGATTTTTACTTAGCATTTCATAAATCATAGATGCAAATGCCAAATTGCCTTAAAAAAAATATGATACAGGAGCAAGCATAGGAAAATAACAACAGAGAACAAAAAGAGGATATGGGCGGGACAAATTTTTCTGAAACCTGTCTTTATAAGGAGGGGTGGGGGCCGGGTAAGGGAGGCTTATTTTTTACTATAATAATGGTATCCTTTGTCCATATCGATGATGACTTTGAATGGACCCAGCCACATGTTCCAATTCCATGTGTTTTACTACTGAGAGATATGCTTTCTCAAAATGCCTGCCTGAAAGAGAGTGGAAGTGAAGGAGGGGAAAGGACAGAGCAGGGACAAGTGAGCTTACAAAAGGCACACATCATCTTGACCTTGGCCATCCGACCTAACCAGGTACACTCCGACCAGAGTAACCGCTAGTCCTCAGTGCCCCTGCTCTTGACAAAAGACCCAGAGTCAGTGAGACATATTGTTGTGTTTATACATAATGGGAGAGAAAGGCCAGGCTTCTGCCTTCTGTGTCCTGAAAGGGCCTGAAAATTTGCATTTTGTAGTCACATGGACAGGGGCAAAGGTTAGAATGAAAACATAAACTAGAGGTGCATTAATGCAAATGGTTAAAAGCATAAGGTCTGAGGCCCAATGGCATGAGTTCAAATCCTGACTATGCCCCTTAAGGCTGTGCAACCTTGGGCAAGATTCTTCTACCTCTTTGTGCCTTAGTTTTCTCATCTGTAAAAGAAGAGTAAATTCTGGTGAGATTATATAAATCATGTGTAAAGTGCTAAATCCTTAGTTAGTACTACATGTGAATTATTTATTGAGTACCTAGCATGTGCCAGATACTATGTTAGGTGCTTTTGTATAATGTTCTATTAATCCTTAAAACAAGTTTAGAAGGCAGGTAATATTATTTCTATTATAAATGCAAAGCATTGAGGCTCAGAAAGGTTAAGAAAATTGCTCAAGTGTACATGAATTAAATGGCCCAACTAAACAGTGTCAGAGCCAGGTGTGCCTGTCCCAGCATTATGTCAAATGCCCTTTGTGCCCCTAACTCTCTTTAGCTGTTATTTTACAAACACTTGCATTATAGTCTAGACTATTACATTTCTAATCAATCTTACTGATTAAAAATTTTTTCTTACCTCCATCATAATTCGTACTCATTTACAATTAACAGAAAGCATTAGATCAATGTGTTTGACACCTGAAATGGAGTCACTCTGGGCCTTGGGAGAAAGCTCTGAGTGTCATGACTTTTGGTGCAGTCGAAAGGGAAGAGAACAGTTGCTCCTTCCCTCCTTCCTCTCTTCCCTCCTTCACCAGATAGAAAGGGCTGGCCACCGTACAGCTGCCTCTCAACAAAGTGACAGGAGTGGGGCAGCCTTCTCTCTTGACCTGGAGAAGCATCTGCTAGCTCAATTACCAGGCAGTCGTTTTCACACAGGCTCTTTTTTGCCGTCCCAAAGGATTCAGGACCTTCAGACAGGGCTTTCCTCACCAAGACCATGCAAAGCAGGAAGCAGACCTTCCTCCTGGCTGCCTTGTTCAGCTTCCTGGTCAAGCAGAGGATGAGGGGAGAAAAGGCAACAGAAAAACACTCATTAGAAAAAAGAACTAACAAGCAACAATGTTGAAGTAGCACAATGATTTAAAGTGTGAATTGGTAAGAAATACTGTAGTCCTGGCATTTATCTAGGATAAATATATGGATATATTTATATATATTGTAATTTATATGTAATAAATATGAACAGATAAAAGTTATTTATCTTTTTCTCAAAGCCCCTTTGGGAGCTTCTCTAGTGTCCCCTTGCTTAGAGGAGAAGTGGGGGGGTGGTGGAGAGAGGGGACAGTTTTTTGGACCCAGAGAGGTAATACCTAGAAGACCCAGCAGACAGGATATATGATACCACCACCAGAGAGAGGCTTGCAAGGGCCTGGTCTCTTCAGGGCACCTAGGCTGGGCAGGGTCATAGCAGGAGTACAGCTCACTGGTGCACACCCAGAGATAAGCCTGTAACCTTGAGATCATAGGTCCCTGTGACCTAACCAAGAATGCTAACTAAAGCATTGTTGTAATACACCCAAACTAGTGTTCAATCAAGATGAAAATAATGGATGGAGATAAAGGTCAAACTTACACTGTTGTAGAATTGCTCCTAGGTTCTTTATACCCATACCCTGTGCAGTGCCATGGATTGCTTTTGTATGGCCTTTCTTGCCATGATCTTTTAAATCACTTCGATGGGACTGTGTGAATAAGGTCACTGTGCCATCCTGCTAGGCTTAAAATTAGCCATCCCAGAGGCAGGAAGAGAGGATCTCACCACCACCAAGAAAGAAGAGCCAGGAGTAGAGCACATCCTTTGGACTCGGGATCCTAGCACTGGGAAGCTATTGGAACCAGGAGATTGAGAGAGAGAGCTGTAATACCAAAGATGGCAAGAAGCATCGGTAGAGAAATGGCAGCAACAGAACCAGGAGTCCGGTAGGAGATGACTCAGCCTGCAGAGGGAGAAAGCTGAGTGCCTTTGGGCAGGAGGCTTGCTGGTGGAGTGGGGTGCCTCCAGATACTTGGTAGAGCTAGGTTTGCCAGCCTATGGAGCTAGAGCTGAGAGCCTCTGGGTCAAGGCCTACTGGTGGAGTGGGGTGCCTCCGGCGACTTATCAGCAGAGGTGAAAGAGCTTTGTAACACCTACTTGAGCAGGGCAGAGGCCAAGGAGCCAGACAGAGGTATGCCTGCGGACATGGCTGAGAAGAGGCTATCCTGAGCAAAGAACTATATCCTGAGTGTTCCTGAACCTGAATTGTAACCTGTTACTTCCCTAATTAACTCCTTAATTGTATTTTCTGTGAGTTCCCGCATGGCTATTGCAATAAATTATCGAACTCAGCAAAGAAGTAGAGAGTGCTGTGGGAGGGATGGTTGGTATCAGGTTTGGTAAAGATGGCAGAGAGAAGAGGTATATCTGACCTCTACCTCATAGGAATAAGCCTTGGGCTGTTGATCTTAATTCTCCTTCCCTGTTGTGAAGTTAGAGGAGATCAGACACCTCCCACACGCCATTTTTACACCTATTTGAAGAAAATTCAGTGTGTGCATATTTGGATGCATAGAACTGATTGGTTAATTATTCATGTTACAAAAGATTCTTCTCTTTACAAAAATTATCTTCCTGTCTTGTCTTAAATAGCAAGTTCTTTTAAGAAATATGTGCATATTTCTCGGCACACACCTACTCATGCTCCTTGCTTTGCCCCAGTGATTCCCAGAGAGAACTGCATGGCTGCACGAGAACCATCTGGTGGTTATTAAAAATAGGTTCTTGGCCCCTTCCTCAAAACTATCTGTCTTAGTCTTGGTTCTCTACAGGAACAAAACCAGTGAAGCGTATATATAATTATATCTAGAGAGATTTACTTTAAGGAAAAGGCTCACACAATTGCAGGGCTGACAAGTTCCAAATCCATGGGTCAGGAGGCAGGCTAAAGACTTCTGTAGGCTTAGGTCCCAAAAACCAAAGTCAGGAAACGAGAAGAATGCAGGGTCAAGAGAGCAGGAGCTTTGCCAGAATATCCGCTTGTACACTGGAGGCATGCCACACACCCAAGGAAACTTCCCGAAATCAGCTGATTGGCTGATCACATCAGATCACATCATGGAAAATAATTACATTATACTACATTACGGAAAAGCACCCAGTCCAGTGTCTGCCAAACCACTGTGAACCACAGCCTAGCCAAGTTGACACATGACATTAGCCATCACAGTATTGATTCACAATATCTGTAGATGGAGCTGGGAAATCTGTATTTTTAACAAGTGCTCCGGGTAACTCTGATGTGCAGGTAGAGTTGGAAACCTTCCCTTACACAACAGTTTTCTAAAATATTGCACAATCTGAGTTAGAGTTTAAAGGGGGAGGGGCAAATAGATGGGGCTAAAGAATCTCTCCTCATTTTATTTTAATTTTTAAAAATTTACCTAAGCATGAAATATTTGAAACATATAGAAGAGTACAAAACATAATGAAACATCAATACTATTGACTCCATTTGGTAAATCAACTCTCTGTTCCTTGTTTATTTTTATCATAGCACTTACTATAGCTTATAATTATTTAATGAATTTGATTGTTTGCTTTATGCGATTTTTCTTTCAAGGCAGGTCTGTATTTCCCCCTTGGCTGAAGTCCCAAGAAGGCAGGGAACACACCTGTCTTAATCATTCTCCATTGTATTCTCAGCACCTAGCATAGTGCCCGGCACTCCACCTAAAACACTGGCTGACTTCTGACACAAAACACTGTCACATTCACCTCTGGTGAATCTTTCAAGCAAGGTACTTCAAAGGTCTTAAAAGTCAGAAATCTGGGACTTCATCAAGCCCGCAAAACATGTTGTATGATTATTTTTGTACCTGCTTGGTAATAAATGTTTGTGTGTTTGGCAGAATCCAGTCTGAAACTCATGTTCATTTAAGGAGAGGGTGTGATTGTATCCATCACCCCCCTTTAACCATTGGAGGCCATGACAGCTATCAAAAAGAACCAATAATTATAAACTTCTAAATTGGCTTAGGTCAGTTCACCACACCTGCCAACCCTGGTGGATGGAGATGAGTCAGATTTTATATGACTTTGAAAATGAAAAGAACATGACATTTCTTTCTCTTATAGTGCCAGGGAGCAAATGCATAATGGTTACACTATTCCATCAACACTGCCAATGGCAACATTTTGGAAATTCTCTTTTACAATTGTTCTTGGAGAAAAGTCAGCATTTTTATTTTATAGTCACACCTGGCATGTTAGTGCCACACCTCGTTGGAACCATTGTCTATAATCTCAGCAAAAAGAGGCTGATGGCACCTGCAGAGAAGGATTGAGAGAGAAGCTCTCTGAGATTTTTCTTCTGTGTTTCATGTGGGTCTCCTCATTTAAGCTTGAGATAACCACTTATCCCTTCATTTCTAGTCAGCCAATAGATATGGAGCACCTATCATGGGCTGGCCCTGTATTAAGTTTTGGAAGGGTTAAAGACATGAATTAAATGTAAATCCTGAAACTACTACTTTATAACCCTGAAACTACTGACTTTAAAATCTGATGCAAACATCATCAGTCTATAATACTAGCCAGAGCATGCCAATTTAAAAAGAGGGATAGCAAATACATAGAAGTGAAAGTTTATTAGTGGTTACCAGGAATTGGGAGGAAGAGGAAATACGGAGTTATTGCTTATGAGGTACTGAATTTCTGTCTGGGGTAAAGAAAAACATTTGAAAATGGGTAGTGGTGATGGCTGCACATCATGATGAATGTAAGTAATGTCATTGAATGTAATTAATGCCATTGATGGCTGCACATCATGGTGAATGTAATTAATGTCACTTATAAACAGTTAAAATGGCAAATGTTTTGTTATATATATTTTACCACAATAATATTTTTTTAAAACAGGGATAAATAGCGTGCTGGGGGAACTCTGACTAGAAGATGATTAGGCAAGAGTGGGACTACAGAAATGATCAGGCTTCAGAGAGAAAGATGGGGTAAGCCTTGAAGGATAAAACGTTTGATAGAGAATGAGCAGGATGTAACATGTGTGAGGAAAGTCCCAGGGGAAGAGAAGTCCTAGCAGGTACAGGGAAGACTGCGTAATAGGACACAGCAGGAGACAAGACCAAAAAGAGGGTTTGGAACCAGATCTAAACCATATCCAGTTGTGCAGGCTGTTGTCCACGGCACAAAGTGGGCTGGTGAGGACGAAACTTGGGCCTCAATCAGCTCACCGTCCCTCCACTGGGTTACAACCACCCAGAGGAGTGGGCATCTTTTCTAATTTGTACAGACACCATGTTGACTAGTGGAGTCTTTCTCTTGATGGTCTTGAATGCCATCCCAAGGATTTGGGGCTTTATTCTGTAGGCAATGGGAAGCCCTTGAGTATTTTTTGAGAAGGTTTGAAGGGTCTTAAAGAATCATATGAATAATGGAATAGGAAGCATATTTTTCTTTGAGCACTTCTTTCAGGAATATTCTCCTGTATTTGCAGAAGCCTCTGAAAGGTAGATTTTTCTAACACATGTGCAAATGAATCACAGAATAGTTAGATGAATTTTTTAAAAGCCTATAGCCCATGTTAGAGGCAGATCTAAAGCCTAGCTCTCCAGACTCTCAAGCTAGAATTCCTGTTCCTGTGGCTTTTATCACTTAGTACCCCTGTGAGGATCACTAATGCAATTCCTGCTTGAGTGCTTGGATGAAAGTGCAAAATAAAACAGAAACAGACACACACAATCTAGGATTGAAAAATTAGCTTGTTTTTCTCCTTTTTTTTTTAATAGACATTTCTCCTTTTTCCAGTTACAGCTAAAAACTCTTTAGACCTATGCATAAGATAAAGCTAAAACTGTAAAACATTTGTAGGTAGTCTACCCAAATAAATTTGAGATTATGAGTGACAATGTCAACCAGCTTTATCCTTTGCAAACTCTGACATATTTCTATTTGTCTCTATGTTAAATAATACAGCACTTATCCAACAGTTATTAAAGGTTGTATGCCCTGGTGGCACAGTGATTAAGAGCTCAACCACTAACCAAAAGGTCTGCAGTTTAAAACTACCAGCGCCCCTTGGAAACTCTATGGGGCAGTTCTACTCTGCTCTATAGGGTTACCATGAGTGGTAATCTACCGGACAGCAACCGGAACAATGGCTATGCCCTCAGGGAGCAACGATGTATTCTTTTTTTTAATACTTTATTTTATTCTTTATTGTTGTTGTTGAGAATATACACAGCAGAACATACATCAATTCAACAATTTCTACTTGTACAATTCAGTGACATTGATTACAATTCTTCCAGTTGTGCAGCCATGCTCACTCTCCTTTTCTGAATTATTCCTCCCCCTTTAATATAATCTCACTGCCCCCTACGGTTCTTATCTAATCTTTTGAGTTGCTGTTGTCAATTTGATCTCAAATAGATAGTTCTTAAAAAGGCACAATGCTCAAGGCAGACATTCTTTACTAATTAAGCTAAACTAAACTCACTGGAGGAGATCCATATTCGTACCCATTCCAAAGAAACATGATCCAACAGACCCAAACAATATCATTAATATTGTTACCGTAATAAGGTTCTTGCCTCTAACTGGTTAAGAATGAGCAGGAAAGGTGCATAGTTTTCCACATGAGCAAAGCTTTATTGAAGAGGCTTGCAAGCGGAGAGACCAGGAGGGCCTAGAGCAACGCATACCCTCATCTCACAGAACAAAAGACAGGCCCAAGTTTTTAGAAGTTCTTGGGTGGGAAACGATTCATGTTTATTCATAGGCACAGGCGGGGTTATGTTAACTAAGGTACACGTGCAGCAGCTTTCCAAGATGGCTCCTGTCCTGGAGGCCTCTGGGATTCGTAGCAGGACTTATCATGGGGTGTCACGCCTGCGCAGTCTCTTGCTCCACCAGTTCGATTCCTTGGCTGGGGCTGTAGCCCCTCACGGCCCCTGGTGGAAGGTCACACAGCGGTCACAGGTGGATGTTCTGCACATGTCCCTGGGCCTGGTTTTCTCCAGCTGTTTATGAAAAAAAAAAAATTTTTTTTTTTTGTTTATGAAAAGCAACTTCAAAGCAGTTTGTGGGCTCTTTTTAGATACCCTGCCCCATTGTTCTGGGGAATGGCTTTGTTTCTGTGCCCTGGCCTATTTCTTGCTACTTTGTTTGCAGATTTGGGGGCCTCTCTGTTCCTTGTCTTACTAAGTCTCTAGGTTCCACACTCAACCCCCTATTACCTCCCTTATAATATAGTCTATTTCTCTTTTACTTGCTTCTCCTCTAACCACACCAGTCTCTTCGCCTTTTCTTGAACAGGCGAATTCTCTAATCTCAGGGCAAGTAAAATTTTGCTGAAGATAACTCAAAAATGGTTGCAACAGTACATCAACAGGAAACTGCCAGAAATTCAAGGCAGATTCAGAAGAGGACTTGGAATAAGGCACATCATTGCTGATGTCAGACGGATCTTGGCTGAAAGTAGAAAATACCAGAAAGATGTTTACCTGTGTTTTATTGACTATGCAAAGGCATTCAACTGTGTGAATCATAACATAATTATTGATAACATTGCAAAGATGGGGAATTCCAGGATACTTAATTGTGCTCATGGGGAAGGAATCTGTACTTAGACCAAGAAGCAGTCATTCGAACGGAACAGGGGATACAGCAGAGTTTGAAGTTAAGAAAGGTGTGTATCCAGGTCGTACCCTTTCACCATACTTATTCAATCTGTATGCTGAGCAAATAATCCAAGAAGCTGAAGAATGTGACATCAGGATTGGAGGAAGACTCGTTAACAACCTGTTGATGCAACCTTGCTTGCTGAAAGTGAAGAGGACTTGAAGCACTTTAAAAACTAAGGTGTGCCTGATCCAGGCCATGATGTTTTCAGTCACCTCATAAGCATGTGAAAGCTGAACAATGAATTCAGAAGACTGAAGAAGAATTGATGCCTTTGGATACAGTTGTTGGCAAAGAATATTGAATACACCATGGACTGCCAAAAGAATGAACAAATCTGTCTTGGAAGAAGTACAGCCAGAATGCCCCTTAGAAGCAAGGATGGCAAAACTTCTTTTCACATACTTTGGACATGTTATCAGGAAGGATCAGACCATGGGGAAGGACATAATCTTAGTGAAAAAGACGAAGACCCTGGATGAGATGGATTGATACAGTGCCTGAAACAATGGACTCAAACATAGCAATGATTGTGAGGATGTTATAGGACCAGGCAGTATTTCGTTCTGTTGTACATAGGGTAGCTATGAGTAGAACCGATTCTATGGCACCTAACAACAACATTGTTTGGTTTAAAGAAGACTTCAGGGGATATTTTGGGCCTAAGGTTTAAATATTACCTCAGGACAATAGTTTGAGGGATTCATCTAGACTCAATGGCTCCAGAAATCTGGATTCCATGAGAATTTGAAATTTTGTTCTGCATGTTCCCCCTTTAGATCAGAATTCTTCTACAAAATCTTTGATCAAAACCTTCAGTAAGGAATGGTAGCCAGGCACCATCCAGTTCTTCTGGTAAAAAAAAATGGCAAAGCAGGCAATTATTCATGGAGGCAATTAGCCACACATTCCATTTCCTCCTTCTAGTCCTGACTCTCCTTCCTCTGTTGCTCCAGATGAATAAAGACCAATTGTTGTACCTTGAATGGTCGTTTGCAAGCTTTTAGGACCCTGAGCAAGTGTGCAACACACTAAATGTGACATTAGGCCTATTAACTGAGATGTCCCATGAAGCCATGATCCTAAACCTCCAACGCAAGAAACCAAATCCCATGAGGTATTTGGTTGTACATTAGCAGCCACAGCAGCTGCTCTCTTTGTTGTTGTTGTTGTTGTTGTTGTTAATATATCTATCACACAATTTTTCCCAATTTAATTTTTACAGCGTACAACTTTTTGATATCAATTCCATTAATCGGCTGTGCAACGCTTACCTTTAATCAACGAAATTTTTCCATCACTGTAAACTGAAACTCAGTGCTCCATAAGCAATAACCTCCCCTTTCTCCCTTCGTATTGCCCCTGGTAACCACTTATAAACTTTGGTCTCTATACATTTGCCTATTCTTGTCTTTTTATATGAGGCCATACAATATTATTTTACTCAGCATAATGTCTCCAAGCTCCACCCATGTTGTAGTATATATCAAGACTTCATTTTTCTTTCTGGCTGAGTAGTATTCCACTGTATGTATATACCACATTTTGTTTATCCATTCTTCAGTTGATGGGCATTTAGGTTGTTTCCGCCTTGTGGTTACTGCAAATAATGCTGCAACAAACGTTGGTGTACATATGTCTGTTCACAACGTTGCTTTCAAATCTTTTCGGTATATTCCTAGCAGTGGAATTGGGTCATATGGTAGTTCTAGGAGCCCTGGTGGCACAGTGGTTAAGAGCTCAGCTGCTAACCAAAAGGTCAGCAGTTTGAATCCACCAGCCACTCCTTAGAAACCTATGGCGCAGTTCTACTCTGTCCTATAGGATCCATATGAGTAGGAATCGACTCAACAGCAATGGGTGTGGTAGTTCTATTTTTAGTTTTTTGAGGAACCACCACACTGTTTTCCACAATGACTGTACCATTTTCCGTTTCCACCAACAATGGACAAGTGTTCCAATTTCCACATCTTCACCAATGTTTGTTATTTTCTGTTCTTTTTTTTTTTTTATCTTAGCCATCCTAGTGGAAGTGAAATGATATCTCAACATGGTTTTGAATTGCATCTGTCTGATGGCTAATGATGAACAACAGTGTCTTGAATCTTGCCTGGGTACAGACCAAATTTTCACTCCAGAAACACTGAAAGGAGTGCAAATTCCAATGGAGAATATTTCTTGAGGGCTTCACCCACCTCCTATTGTGCCCACCTCCTGCTTGACCACCTTGTTTACGTGTATTTCAGCATAATGAAGGCAAGGGCCCCAAGCATAAGTATACTGGTAGGGCATTGGGTTGCAGTGGGGCCCTAAAAGGAAATACTGGAATCACAGAATACAAAAAGTGGATGGAAAATAGGGTTTCTCTAACACACGCATATGCCTTGTTTTACAGAAAAGAAAACAGAGACTTTAAATGACTTGCCATATTATTAGGTTCCTGAGTCCCGAGTCCCAAGTCCCCAACCATCACTTTTTCTATTGCACTATTCAGTCTCACTAAATATGTGCTATTCTATCTTGTTTGCACATTTGTATATTTATTATTTATTTTTTCTATTGTCCTCCCCCATATGTGGGCTTCTTTTTCAATAATTTTTTTTTAATAACTTTTATTAAGCTTTAAGTGAACGTTTACAAATCCAATCAGTCTGTCACATATAAGTTTACATACATCTCACTCCCTACTCCCACTTACTCTCCCCGTCTTGAGTCAGCCCTTTCAGTCTCTCCTTTCTTGACAATTTTGCCGGCTTCCCTCTCTCTCTATCCTCCCAGCCCCCCTCCAGACAAGAGTTGCCAACACAATCTCAAGTGTCCACCTGATATAATTAGCTCACTCTTCATCAGCGTCTCTCTCCCACCCGCTGACCAGTCCCTTTCATTTCTGATGAGTTGTCTTCGGGGATGGTTCCTGTCCTGTGCCAACAGAAGGTCTGGAGAGCATGGCCGCCGGGATTCCTCCAGTCTCAGTCAGACCATTAAGTTTGGTCTTTTTATGAGAATTTGGGGTCTGCATCCCACTGATCTCCTGCTCCCTCAGGGGTCCTCTGCTGTGCTCCCTGTCAGGGCAGTCATCGATTGTGGCCGGGCACCAACTAGTTCTTCTGGTCTCAGGATGATGTAGGTCTCTGGTTCATGTGACCCTTTCTGTCTCTTGGGCTCTTAGTTGCTGTGTGGGCTTGGTATTCTTCATTTTCCTTTGCTCCAGGTGGGTTGAGACCAATTGCTGCATCTTAGATGGCCGCTTGTTAGCATTTAAGACCCCACACGCCATATTTCAAAGTGGGATGCAGAATGATTTCATAATAGAATTATTTTGCAAATTGACTTAGAAGTCCCCTCAAACCATGTTCCCCAGACCCCCGCGCTTGCTCCGCTGAGCTTTGAAGCATTCATTTTATCCCGGAAACTTCTTTGCTTTTGGTCCAGTCCAATTGAGCTGACCTTCCATGTATTGAGTGTTGTCTTTCCCTTCACCTAAAGCAGTTCTTATCTACTGATTAATCAATAAAAAACCCTCTCCCACCCTCCCTCCCTCCCCGCCTCGTAACCACAAAAGTATGTGTTCTTCTCAGGTTTACTATTTCTCAAGATCTTATAATAGTGGTCTTATACAATATTTGTCCTTTTGCCTCTGACTAATTTCGCTCAGCATAATGCCTTCCAGGTTCCTCCATGTTATGAAATGTTTTACAGATTCGTCACTGTTCTTTATCGATGCGTAGTACTCCATTGTGTGAATATACCACAATTTATTTACCCATTCATCCGTTGATGGACACCTTGGTTGCTTCCAACTTTTTGCTATTGTAAACAGAGCTGCAATAAACATGGGTGTGCATATATCTGTTTGTATGAAGGCTCTTGTATCTCTAGGGTATATTCCTAGGAGTGGGATTTCTGGGTTGTATGGTAGTTCTATTTCTAACTGTTTAAGATAACGCCAGATGGATTTCCAAAGTGGTTGTACCATTTTACATTCCCACCAGCAGTGTATGAGAGTTCCAATCTCTCCGCAGCCTCTCCAACATTTATTATTTTGTGTTTCTTGGATTAATGCCAGCCTTGCTGGTGTGAGATGGAATCTCATCGTAGTTTTAATTTGCATTTCTCTAATGGCTAATGATCGAGAGCATTTTCTCATGTATCTGTTCGCTGCCTGAATATCTTCTTTAGAGAAATGTGTGTTCATATCCTTTGCCCACTTCTTGATTGGGTTGTTTGTCTTTTTGTGGTTGAGTTTTGACAGAATCATGTAGATTTTAGAGATCAGGCGCTGGTCGGAGATGTCATAGCTGAAAATTCTTTCCCAATCTGTAGGTGGTCTTCTTTTCAATAATTTTTGATATATAATTCATATAACATAAAATTCACCTTTTAAAGTGTACTCTTCAGGATATTTACTATGCTGTGCAATCATCGACTCATTGCATTGGGCAAATCTGCTGCAAAAGACTTCTTTGAAGTGTTAAAAAGCAAATATGTCACTTCAACAGCTAAGGTGTGCCTGACCCAAGCCATGTTGTTTTCAATCGCCTCATATGCATTTGAAAGCTGGACAATGAATAATGAAGACAGAAGAATTGACACCTTTGAGTTATGGTGTTGGTGAAGAATATCGAATATACCATGAGCTACCAAAAGAATAAACAAATCTGTCTTGGAAGAAATACAGCCAGAATGCTCCTTAGAAGCAAGAGTGGCAAGACTACATCTCATATGCTTTAGACATGTTATCAGGAGGGATTAGTCCCAGGAGAAGGACATCATGCTTGGTAAAAAGAAGAAGACCCTCAATGAGATGGTTTGACACAGTGACTGCAACAATGGGCTCAAGCATAACAACAATTGTGAGGCTGAAACAGGACCTGGCAGTGTTTCATTCTGTTGTATGTAGGGTCACTATGAGTTGGGACCAACTCAATGGTACCTAACAACAACAACAAAAAAAACAACAACAACATGCACAAAAATCACCACCACTATCTAATTCCAAACTACTTCCATCACCCGGTAAAGAAACCCCTTACCTTTTAGCAGTTAGTCCCCATTCCCCCCTTACCCCACCCCTTGGCAACCTCTAACCCACTTTCTGTCTCTGTGGATTTGCCTATTCTGAATATTTCATATAAATGGAATCATGCAGTGTGTGGCTTTTTGTGTCTGGTTTTTTTTTTTTTTTTTTCACTTAGCATGATGTTTTCCAGGTTCATCCGTGTTGTAGTATGTATTTCATTCCTTTTTCTGGCTGCATATGTGGGCTTTTTAAAGTGGATCCCAGACTAAAAGACAAGTAAGTCTTTCCCTCTTAATCTAAATTCTTAAGAATTTTTCTTGTTCAGCTCTCTTCTAGGAGGCAATTGCATTATACACAACTCGCCATGTGGACCCAATTTTCTCCCTTTCCAACCACAGTCTCTTTCCTCTTTTCAGCTTGAGAGGCCCCATAACAGGGGGAAGGATACTTTTCAGGATACTGTGACCACCTTGCAAGTCTTTACCAGTCATGTAACTGAGAGATGCAATCGGGCAAGTGGCAGCTCTGTAATTAATTCTTTTGCTTAAATATAATAAGATATATATATAAAAAAAATTCTTCTAGGCAATCTGCTAATTGTTACCGAATGTAACCCGAGATTTACCAAACCCACTTTTCTCAAGCCCAGTTTACTTTGTAGCATACTCTGCTGCAGATACAGCTTGGAATCAGAGTTACACCAGACCTGTTTAAACTGCAGCTAAATATAATTTGCTGCTATGTTTTAGAGCTTGGGGGTGGAGTGGTGGAGATGGGCTGCCATTATTGCTCCTTTTTGGCAGGCGCTTACTGTGCTTTCCTTTAATTATAAACATCCCCCAAGCTGTGAAGTTTCTATAACTGGGAAAGCGGTGGTCCTACCGGATCCATTCTAGGTGTACTTATTATCTATCATAGTATAAAGCAGAAAATAGCTTCATTTTTTTTTTAGTTCAAATGTTTTTTAACAGGTTACATTGGTTATCCAAAATTTTTGAATTGCCTCTTTCTTTTTTGTATTTGTCGCTTTCTAGAAGTTCCTTTTCTAGCTGATTTTCAGGTTTCTTCCTCATGATAAACTGCTTGATCAGAAACTAGGAGTTCTTTTTTTTTTTTTTTCTCATCCAAACTCATGGATACTTTGGTGTTTTCTTGGACAGTTGAGGTAGGATTTAATTGTGGGTATTTGAATGTTTGAGATAGTGGAAAAAAGAATTGAGTTGAAGAGTGTCTTGGTTATCTAGTGCTGCTATAACAGAAATACCACAAGTGGATGGCTTCAACAAACAGAATTCTATTCTCTTGCAGTCTAGTAGGCTAGAAGTCCAAATTCAGGGCACCAGCTCCAGGGGAAGGCTTTCTCTCTCTCTGTCAGCTCTGGAGGAAGGTTCTTGTCATCAATCTTCCCCTGATCTAGGAGCTTCTTAGCACAGGGACCATGGATCCAAAGGATGTGCTATTCTCCTGGCTCTTGTTTCCTGACTGTATGAGGTCCCCATGTCTCTTTGCTCAATTCTGTCTTTTATATCTCAAAAGAGATTGGCTTAAAACACAATCTAATCTTGTAGATTGAATCCTGCCTCATTAACATAACTGCTACTAATCCCATCTCATTAGCATCATAGAGATACGGTTTACAACACATAGGAAAACCACATTAGATGAAAAATGGTGGATAATCACACAATACTGGGAATCATGGCCTAGCCAAATGATACAGGTATTTTGGGGGGACACAATTCAATCCATGACCAAGGGTAATGACAGCTCATATGTGTGAACATGGACTGTGGAAAGCGCATTGTGTAGCATTATTTGGCCTCAAGAATTTGTTGCGATGAGATCAACAAGGCAAAATTATTTAAGCCATCACTCTTGTGGCACACACTGTTGTTCACCTAATACACAAGCCCTTCCCATTCTACTTTGCCTATCTCCAATCTTTTAATGCTCACTTTTTCAGCCTCTCTTGCAGCTAGGAATGACTATGGGACACTGTTGCATGTAGGAAACTTTAGCTTTTCTGATAAATGATGCAAATGTGCCTTTTGTGTTTGTGCCACTGTGACCCCTTCTCTTCTTCCTATCTTGAATATGTTGTGATAACTGGAGCTACAGAGGCCTTCTTGAGGTAGTTATCTTGTTATGATAAGGGAACAACAACAACAAAAAAAACTAAACCCATTGCCATTGAGTGGATTCCCACTCATAGCAACCCTATAGGGCAGAGTAGAACTGCCCTAAAGGGTTTCCAAGGAGCAGTTAGTGGATTCGAACTGCTGACCTTTTGTTTAGCAGCTGAACTCTTAACCACTGCACTACTAGGGCTCCATGATAAGAAAAAGGCCAAAAGAATTGGAGAGCCGCTAGCCCTGACATCACATCACTGAGCTGATGAATCAACTCCATTAACTGCCTTCTTTCAGCCTTCATGTTGTTTGTGAAATATGAACCTCTATTTGTTTAAGTCACTGTGATGGTTAAGATTGTGCATCAGCTTGGCTGGGCCGTGATTCTCAGTGTGTATGTGTGATCACTCCCAAGATGGAATCTGCTGTGAATAGCCAATCAGTTGAAAGGGAGTTTCCTTGGGGGTGTGGCCCGCATCTGAATATAAGCAGACATTCAGACTCTTTTGCTTACTCTGGCTCCTGCAGTTGCCTCCTGTTCATCTGATCTCCGGTCCTTGGGACTTGAACTATCACCTTATCTACCGATCTTGGGATTCGTCAATCTTCATAGCCTGTGTGGGGGAGCCCTGCTCTCCTACATGCTGATCTTGGGTTCGTCAGCCCCTAAAGCTATGTGAATCAGGAAAAGCCTCGCAGTCTTGCCTGCCAGTCATGGGATTCATTGATCTTCATAGCCTGTGAGCAAGAGCCCTGCTCACCGACCTACTGATCTTAGGTTTGCCAGCCCCTGCTGCTACATGAATTGAGAGAAGCCTCTATCCTTATCCACAGACTTAGGATGTTCCAGTCTCTACAATTGCATAAGCCATTTCCTTGATATAAAACTCTCTCTATATATTTATACATGTCTTTTGTGTGTGTGTGTGTGTCATCTAGTGCTGCTATAACAGAAATACCACAAGTGGATGGTTTTAACAAAGAGAAGTTTATTCCCTCACAGTTCAGTAGGTTAGAAGTCCAAATTCAGGGCATCAGATCCAGGGGAAGGCTTTCTGTCTGTTGGCTCTGGAGGAAGGTCCTTGTCATCAGTCTTCCCCTGGTCTGGGAGCTTCTCAGGCACAGGGACCCCAGGTCCAAAGGACACACTTAGCTCCTGGTGCTGCTTTCTTGGTGGTATGAGGTCCCCAACTCTCTGCTTGCTCCCCTTTCTTTTTATCTCTTGTAAGATAAAGGGTAGTGCAGGCCACACCCTAGGGAAACTCCCTTTACTTTGGATCAGGGATGTGACCTGACTAAGGGAGAAATTACAATCACAAAATGGAAGACAAGCATACAATATGGGGAATCATGGCCCAGCCAAATTGATACACACATTTTGGGGGAACATAATTCACTCCATTACAATACAGTTTACTGGTTTTGCTTCTCTAGAAAACCCAGCCTAAAATAGTCACGATTAGTCAGATTTTTGTTACGTGAATACACCGCTAATTGATACCAACAATTTATGGAAAGAACTTTATTACATACTGTCTTAGTTATCTAGTGTTGCTTATAACAGAAATACCACAAGTGGATGGCTTTAACAAAGAGAAATTTATTCTCTCATAGTTTAGGAGGCTAGAAGTCTAAATTCAGGGTGGCAGCTCTAGGGAAAGGCTTTTTCTGTTGGCTCTGAGGGAAGGTCCTTGTCATCAATCTTCTCCGTCAAGGGGCTTCTCAGCATAGGGACTCTGGGTCCAAAGGATGAGCTTATCCTCCTGGCTCCTGTTTCTTGGTGGTATGAGGTTCGCCTGTCTCTCTGCTTTCCCTCTCTTTTATATCTCAGAAAATATAACCTAATCTTGTAGATTGAGTTCTGCATCATTAACATAACTGCCTCTAATCCTGCCTCATTAACATCATAGAGGTAGGATTTACAACACATAGGAAAATCACATCAGAAGACAAAATGGTGGACAATCACACAATACTGGGACTCATGGCCTAGCCAAGTTGGCACACATTTTTGGGGGACAAAACTCAATCCATAACACATACCCATCCTCTATTTTACTAATATTCACTTTAATATTTCTGCCTGTATATTTATCATGTCCTTCTTTTTCTGTCTCCTTTATGTTTTTGCACTACCTGAAGTCCATTTTTTATTGTCCCTATAGGTTCTTTTCATGGAAATTTAATAGATATTTAAGTTTGAAATTTTGAGGGAAGAGATTGACAAAATCTATTTTGAAAGAAATATATTCATGAGCAGTTTCATTTTCAGAATCTAATGTGTGTTGCTTCTAACAAACAATTTAGAAGTGTTTCCTGGGGTAGTTGCAACCCACACATGGCAGAACTAGTTAGTGTGGGAGAACGAGGAAGGGAAACTATGACTGTGTCTGTAAGTACAAAGCTGTCTGATTATAGGCCTGTTTGTGCATGAAGACAATTCTTCTAGAAACCTATAACCTTTATCACCCTTTAACACCAAAAGTAGAGTGTGAAATAACCACAGTAGAAAAGTACAGGAGCCTTATTATTGACTCCATTATTGTACTGTATCTTTTAAAGACTTTTAAACTACATTTAAAGAAATCTATACTTTTAATAATTTTTAAATTAATCCCTTGGACATGTGCCAGTGCTCTGTTGAGGAGAATCTGAGTAGTTGCATATTGTTTTGTCTGTTACAAAAATGCTGTTAAGGATGTTGTCCATTGTGTCATGTAGTTTCCTATGTATTAGGACCCTTGGGAGAAATTTCTATTGATCACAGAACTGAGAACATTTGTACCTGAGTAAATAGGTTTATTTTTATCTCGTGAGTATTATAGCTAATTTAATTGTCAATAGGCTGTTGGTTTTGTTTCATTTTGTTGTTGTTGTTGTTTGGTTGTTTGTTTTAATTATCTAAAAAGATGCCCAAGTCTCACAGCATTAGTTCCTATTAGAAAAGGATGAGTTAACCCGTACATATTTCATGTCACAGCCAAGAGTAACTCTGGCCGATAATATACTCCCCGCCTCCTCTTGATTTTTCCTGACATTGACTCAGGATATGCAAACCAAAACCAGTTGCCATCTAGTTGATTCCGACTCATGGCAAGATGTGTGTCAGAATAAAACTGTGCTCCCTAGGGTTGTCAATGGCTGATTTTTCAGAAGTGGATCAACAGGCCTTTCTTCTGAGAACCCCTGGGTGGACTTGAACATCCAACCATTTGGTTGGTAGCCAAGAACATTAGTCATTTGGACCACCCAGGGACTTCAGTGTTAACTAACATTGTATGAATTTTCAAATTTTCATTTATTGCTCTCACTAATCCTACAGGAGCCCTGGTGGCACAAAAGTTAACCACTTGGCTCCTAACCAAAAGGTCAGTGGTTCAAACCCACCAGTGGCTTTGCAGGAGAAAAGGCCTGGCAATCTATTCCTGTAAAGATTACAGCCTGGAAAACCCTATGGGAAACCTACTAGAAAACCTCTAATGGGGTAGTTCTACTTTGTCATATGGGATCTCTATGAGTCAGGATCAAGTCAACGGCACACAACAGCAACAACAACATTACCAATCTTTCCATAGTTGATTACATTTTAGGGATTTTTATTTTATAATGGCAATAAATAGAAGTTAATGGGTGTTTTCATAAAGATAAACAATTGCAAAAATATATAATTGCTTTAACGTCATAATTATGGTTTGTTTTTCACTCAGGCCAAGTCCTAAATGGGTGATCCTGATTAGCAATTAGCTCTCCTCCAACCCAGATTCCCTTCAACTCATGGGCTCAACCATCTTCAATATGCAGCTTCCAAGATTACCCTCTGCTCTGCATCAAGCCAGTAGAAAAGGAAAGATCATGGAGCACGGAGCCTGGGGAGGTTTTATAGGCTAGGCTAGGTTACACATATTTCACTGGGCAGTACTCAGCCACATGGCCACACCTAACTGCAAGGGAAGCTGAGAGATAAAGTCCAGCTCTCTGCCCAGGAAAAAGAGAAAACAGGTTTGGTGAAGACACTCCAGTCTCTGCTGCAATGAAACAGATAACAAAGTAAAAGATAGAGCTTTACAACCTGAAGAGGGATGGAAAATTCAATTAACTCTAATCACTTGGGGAAAAGATGGGCTACGACCCAGGGGGGGACTTCAGCATTCTCTCTACCCAAATCATATGTTAAGAAGTGAAAAAGGCTTAGAGGCTCTGATAAAAATAGGCTAAGGGTGAGATTTGAAAGATACTCTGGGGACACCTGGTTTACTCCTCTCTGGTGACACAACAAATAGAACAAATCCACCTATAAAAAGGAGCTCAGTATGTTAGCAACTTACTGACAGAATCATTCCAGACAAATTCGCAGTCTTACAAATCTAACTGATAATCTGTATTTCAGCTCTAAATAACTCCAGCCTGCCTGAAATACTTCCTGCTCTCTTTGGCTGAGTAAAGTGACTGCTTCCCCGGAGAACGTGTATAAGAAGTATGTAGATGGTGAAGCCAATCAATTCATAGTATTAGGACTTTGTGTTAAGTTTCAGCAGTGAGTTTTGTAACTATTGTGATGATCAGTTTGTGTTTGTTATGAAGTTTGAAATATTTAAGAGCATCTGACATATTAGCCTGGCAATTTTATTTTGAGATACTAAACTGATACTGGATTTGTGACTTTAACTTGAAAGTTAGAAAATAAATGAATATGTTTGTAAACAGTGCCGGGATGTTTCAGAGAACCTAATTTACTACATGTATAAGTTAGTTTTATCAGATTTATAAGAATTGTTTGAAATGAGGAAGGATTTTACATGCTAGGTTTGTAGTAAGCCCTATCAGCCATGTGTTTCAGAAACTCATATGTAATAACTTTGTAAAGGTAGTTGAAATTTTTTAGGAAATTAATTATATATGTAAAGGTGGGCAATTGTTTGAGGAAAAGACATCTTTTTAAGTGTATAAGTTAATTGAACAGTAATCAAATAGCAAGGGAAAGTAATTGTTCTCATTTTTATATAAAAACCACTATATTTATAAATAAAGTAACTAGACTTACAGGTTAAGCTTAAAAACTTAACAAAAGTAAATTTTCAAAATAAAAATTTTGAAATTTAATAAACTGAATATTAATTAATTAAAGAAGCTCTAAGTAGTTCATTTTGCTCACAAATCTCCCACAATTAAATGCTTAATTGAGAGGAGTGAGGAAGGAGAAATACGGAGAGTGACAGGCATTTAATAAAAACCAGGACCAACGACAAATTTAAACAAATGAGTTACTTTCAAGGTGTGGTGTGAGGCTAAAAGTTAGCCCATGGTATCTGCAGCAATTAAAAATATATATATATAATCTTTAGATACCATAATGTGGAAATCAAAACAGGCACAGTGGGGTTGCTATATTATGTTTCCTTCTCCACACCCCGTACTCTAGCCAAAGCCAACTATGTGAAATTGGTTAAGACAAAAGAATTTAATTTGTGTGTTAATCCCTCAAGCGTTCCTAAAGATTTAGGTAATTTCCAAAGGCAATTTTGCTGTATGTATTGACTTTAGACGCTAACAAGCAAGTAAGATGTGACTTAGCCCAAGTGACCATCTGACCTGAGCCTCCATGTTGTGTTGTTTTGCCCACAGAAGGGAGAAGTCCAGCCGAGCCTGGTTGCAAATCACTAAAAGGCTGTTATGGATTGAATGTGTATCAACTTGGCTAGGCTATGATTCCCAGTATTGTATGGTTGACTGCCATTTTGTGATCTGATGTGATTTTCCTATGTATTATAAATCCTAACCTCTATGATGTTAATGAGGCAAGGCTGAGAGTTATGTTAATGAGGCAGGACCCAATCTATAGAATTAGGTTATATCTTAAATCAATCTCTTTTGAGATATAAAAGAGAGAATCCAGCAGGGAGGAGAGGGACTTCCTACCACCAAGAAAGCAGATCAAAGAGCAGAGTGCATCCTTTGGACCCGGGGTCCCCACGCTGAGAAGCCCTTGACCAGGGAAAGATTGATGACAAGGACCTTCCCCCAGAGCCAACAGAGAGAGAAACCCTTTCCTGGGAGCTGGTACCCTGAATTCAGACTTCTAGCCTCCTAAACTGTGAGAGAATAAATTTCTGTTGTTAAAGTCATTCACGTGTGGTATTTCTGCTATAGCAGCACTAGATAACTAAAGGCAGAAGGGGATTCAGGACAATCTCATTATAAGAAAATTGACAAGAAAGCGTGAAAGTCAGGGACAATTACTACCATAGATTTTTGAGATTTCTTAAAGTTTTATTACCTCCCTATCGGATTGTCTTTCTTTTTTCTTTATTTTATTTTTTTGTATGGGACTCATCTATTTCCACCAAGCAGTTGTTGTCACCTGCCTTATAGTGGTCCTCCCACTCATAGTGACCCCATGTACAATGGAATTAAATGCTGCCTGATCCTGCACCATCCCCATGATTGGTTGCAAATTGGACCATTGTGGTCCATAGGGTTCTCACTGGCTGATTTTAGGAAGTAGATCTCCAGCCCTTTCTTCCCTATCAAGTAGTAAAAGCCCTTAAAAACAATAAAGCAATTGTGCATTTTCTCAGAAACAGCATTGGGTGGGACTGAGGGATGAGTGAGTCAGCATAAGCTGGGAGAGGGGCTCTGGGTGAAGATTTGCTGGGACCCTGGGAAGAAGATGTGAGCAAGAGAAACTCTTGGGCCTTGTGTTAATAGGGAGTACCAGGATAGTGAAAATGGTTAACACGCTTGACTGTTAACTAAAAGGTTGAAGGTTTGAGTTCACCCAGAGACACATCGGAAGAAAGGCTTGGTGATCTACTTCTGAAAAATCAGCCCCTTAAAAACTCTGTGGAGCCTAGCTCTATTCTGATACACATGGGGTTACCATGAGCTGAAATCAGTTCCATGGCAACTGGTTTTGTGTTAGCAGTAAGAATGGAAGGGCTAGAAAAGACCTCGGCTTGGACTGAGAAGTTGGAGTTTTAACCTGAAGAAAGGTCCAACTCCCCCAATACTCCTGTGGAGTTATAGCTGATCTTCCTCATTTACGGATGTTTGTAGGTAGAACGGAGCCCTGGTGGTGCAGTGCTTAAGGGCTCAGCTGCTGACTAAAAGGTCAGCTGTTCAAATCCACCTCCTTGGAAACTCTATGGGGCAGTTCTACTCTGTCCCACAGGGTCACTATGAGTCAGAATCAACTCGATGGCAATAGGATAGGTAGAACAAATGAGTGTCCAGACTCTCAAAACCAAGACTTTGAGGCTCCTTCCTAAAAGTACCACTGTGTTTCAACTCAGAAGGCTGAAGCCCAAGTCTTGGCCCTTGAAATTCTTCACTGTGTGATCCTGAGTCCATGACTTAAACTCTCTGGGTCCTTGGTTTCTTTGTCTGCAAAACAGGGATAATAACATCTGCTGCCTACCTCTCAGTCGGGTGGTGCAGTTAACACACTCAGCTGCTAACTGAAAGGTTGGAGGTTTGAGTTCACCCAGAGGCACCTCAGAAGAAAGTCCTATTGATCTACTTCTGAAAAATCAGCCACAGAAAACCCTATGGAACACAGATCTGCTCTGGTACAAGTGAGTTCTCCATGGGTTGGACTCAACTGCGGCAACTGGCACTTAACCTCTCAATCAATAGGTATTTGTAGAGTGTCATTATCCACCAGACACCAGGCTAGACACTAGGAGACAGCAGATAATGAGATAGATATGGTCCCTTCACTTATATTCTAGTGGGAAATTGGGCATGAACAAGTAATATAAAAGAGTGATGGTGTCACAATGGAAAAATGCCTGGGTTTATGGGTGCATTCACCAAAGCATATTACCTAGACTGAGGTCCGGGGAGGCTACCTTGAACAAGTAAAATTTGAGCTGAGATGCAGAGAATGAGTAGACCTTAGCAAGATGAAGCGAGGAGGCCATAAGGGAATAATGGTGAAAAAATGTGAGGTGGGGAAGACAGTGGCATGTTGAACCAAGAGAAGGACAGAGTGACAGGGAGTGCAGAACCAGATGGGGAAGGTGGAATAAGAAGAGGCTGCAGACTGTGCTCAGCCTCATAAACTGTAATAGAGTAATTCTAAGGGAAGTAAAATTATAAGAGTGCTGACATTTATTGGGCCAGGTGCCATGGTAATCACTTTACATGCATTACCTCATTTATCTTTCCCAGTAACGACAAGGTCACACAACCAGTAAATGGTGGAGCCAGAACTCAAACCAGGCAGTCAGCTCCCAGGCCCCCAGAGTTATAACGTGCTGTGTATAAGAATTCTGTGCAAACTCAAAGGCAGGATGCCAACGTCACATATGGACAGCTTAGACCCAGAAGGAATCGTTTCTCCTCAAATCTCTTTTGGATATTCCTATTTTTGTAGGAGGTGTTTCCCAAGGCCACAGATACTGTGAAAAATGATATCAGCTTCTTTTTTAAAGAAACTCATGAGGAACAAATGACCCTTGGTCAGGCATCTCCTCTCTCGGTCAACATCCTGGCAGGAAACTTCCAGTGCTGCCTGAAACAAGGACAAGAGGCTTGACAAGGAAGGAGTGTTCTTCCTTTGCCTGTAATTTGGCTTCCTGTTTTGCTTTCTGAAATTTGCATGGATATTTTTACAATGCTTTTAGGAAAAGTTTTTTTGTTTTGTTTTTAGATCTTTTCCACAAAACAAGATTTATGTTGGTGAGTGATCAGCCAGAGGAATTGTGTAGGATTTGGTCTGAGTTATAAATGCTGTCACCTCCTCTCTGAAGCCTTTTCTGTCCCCCTTCATCCATCCACTTAGAAATGTTTACTTCTTCCTTTGTGCCTTCAATCTTTGTTGTTTTTGTTAGTTGCTATCTAGTTGGCCCCAGACCCATACCGACCCCATGCACAACAAAACAAAACGCTGCCTGGTCCTGCACCATCCCCATGATTGGTTAAGGATTGGACTATAGTGATTCATAAGGTTTTTACTGGATGATTTTCAGAAGTAGATCTCCACGCCTTGCTTCCTAGTTCATCTTAGTCTGGAAGCTCCACTAAAACCTTTCAGCATCATGTCACTGTTGTTGCGGTTGTTAGGTGCCATAGAGTCAGTTCTAACTCATAGCAACCCTATGTACAACAGAACAAAACACTGCCTGATCCTACAACATCCTCACAATCATTGCTATGTTTCAGCCCATCACTGCAACCAGTGTGTCAATTCATCTTGTTGAGGGTCTTCCTCTTTTTAGCTGACCGTCTCTTTTACCAAGCATGATGTCCTTCTCCAGGGACTGGTTGCTCCTAATAACTTGTCCAAATTATGTGAGACAAAGTCTTGCCATTCTTGCTTCTAAGGAGCATTCTGTCTGTACTTTTTCCAGGACAGATTTGTTCATTCTTCTGGCAGTACATGGCATAGTCAATATTCTTTGCCAACACCATAATTCAAAGGCATCAATTCTTCTTCAGTCTTCTGTATTCATTGTCCAGTTTTCACACTCATCTGAGGTGATTGAACACACCATGGCTTGGGGTCAGGCACACCTTAGTTTCTATAGTGAAATCTCTGCTTTTTAACACTTTAAAGAGGTCTTTTGCAGCAGATTTGCCTAATGCAACACGTCACTTAATTTCTTGACTGTTGATTCCACAGGTGTTGATTGTGGATTCAAGGAAAATGAAATCCTTGACAACTTCAATCTTTTCTCTGTTTATCTTGATGTTGCTTATTTGGTCCAGTTTGAGGATTTTTGTTTCCTTTATGTTGAGGTGTAATCCATACTGAAGGCTGTGGTCTTTGATCCTCATCAGTAACTATTTCAAGTTCTCTTCACTTTCAGCAAGCAAGGTTGTGTCATCTGCATAACGCAGGTTGTTAATGAATCTTCCTCCAATCCTGATGCCACTTTTTTCTTCATATAGTGCAGCTTCTCAGATTATTTGCTCAGCATATAGAGTGATTAAGTATGGTGAAGGATACAACCCTGATGCACATCTTTCCTGATCTTAAACCACACCGTATCCCCTTGTTCTGTTTGAACGACTGCCTCTTAATCTATGTACAAGTTCCTCATGAGCACAATTAAGTGTTCTGGAACTCCCACTCTTCACGATGTTACCCATAATTTGTCATGATCCACAGAGTCAAATGTCTTTACATCATAAAAATTGATACACGTATTTTTGGGTAGATATAATTAAATCCATGACAAAGTCTAAACTCGAATCTAGGTCTTTGCACTCTTATCTCTATAGCATACCCCCTTGAACCCATAAAACCCACTGCCGTTGGGTAGCTTCTGACTCATAACAACCCTATGGCACAGAGTAGAACTGCCACATAGGGTTTCGAAGGAGCGGCTGGTGGATTCGAACTGCCGACCTTCTAATTAGCAGCTGATCTCTTAACCACTGCGCCACCAGGGCTCCACCCCCTTGATACAAATTTAAAGCAACACAAAAACCTCCAATAACAGATGGGTGGTGGCTGTGCATGACTTACATGAGGAATTGAACCCAAATCTCCCATCTCATCTGTTTATCCCAGAGTTTACATGGTGCCTGGTGCATAGTAGCCATTCAATAAATGCGTATAGAATGAATGAGCAAATACATGACTGCTTAAAGGCTATCAGCGTCGACTGAGTACCTACTTTGTGGCAAGCACCATGGTGGTGACTTGCACATGTTATCTCATTTAATTCTCATAGCCCTGCTGGGCAGTTACTCTTATTCTCCGTTTTTCAGATGAAGAAACAGGGGCTCAGAATCACACAAGGTAGCACAGATCATAAGCAACTGAACCAGGAGTCAAGCTCAGGTGCTCTTTCCCATTATCCCCTTTTGCCTCCTCCCAAAAATGTCAAGATGGAAGAAGTCAGCAGCTCAGAGGGTTTGCTGATCCTCATAGGCACTGGCATTTGAAGGCCAAATTTTGAAAGCTGTGTCTTATTTAGTTAGGTAAGGCTTACTTTTGGATGGCTCTGGCATGATGAGGTTCTGGAGACAGAAATTGCCTTCCATTTCTGAAATTGTTCCTTGAGAGGCAGCATAGAGTGGGGGAATGAACGAGGCTGTGGGGTCGGCCAGGCCAGTGATCTATCCCTTGCTTTGTCACTTACCAGCTGTGTGACTCTGGCAAGTTGTTCAATAGCTCTGTACCTGTTATAGAGGGGCAGTCACATCTACGGCATAGGAGAGTGAAGAGTAGATCAGAAATTCTAGGTAAAGTGGCTGGCACGTAACTAACCAGTTGCCGTCAAGTTGACCTGTGACCCCCTGGTTTTCAATTACTGATTTTCAGAAGTAGATTGCCAGGTTTTTCTTCTGAGGTGCCCCTGGGTGGACTTGAACTCAACCTTTTGGTTAGCAGGCGAGTTCATTAACTGTTGCACCATCCGGGGACTCTGACTAGCGCATTGTTGTTGTTAGCTGCCATCAAGTCTCCCTCCAGCTCATGGCAACCCCATGAACAATGGAAGGAAATGTTGCCTGCTCCTGTGCCATCCCTGTGACGATTTCTGTGAGGTGTGATGTTACTGCATCACCAGCCCCCACTGACCCTGTCCACTAGCTTTAGCAGGCACAAGACGTTAGGCACAGTTCATGCCCAAGGACCTCTCTGCTTGGAGCACCCTTTCCATCCTCATCCCCTTATCCTCATGAGTGACACTGTCCTCCACTAAACACCCTCCCTGACCTCCTTTAACCCTGCTGCATGGTTTGTTTGCTGTCTGTCTGTTGGCTGGTTAGTGTAAGGAATCTTGGACTCTTGGTTTAAGCCAGGGGTTAAGCAACTAGAACCTGCAGTCCAAATTCAGCTCTCCCCCTATTTTTGTCTGCCCCACAGCAAAGAATGGTTTTTACATTTTTTTAACACTAAAACAAACAAACAAAAATCAAACAAAACTACTATTTTGTGACATGGGAAAATTATATGACATTCACATTTCAGTGTCCATAAATAAAGTCTTACTGGAACACAACCGTGCTCATTCATTTATGTACTGTCTATGGCTGCTTTCCCACTACACAGGCAGGGTTGAATAGTTGTGACAGAGACCATATTGTCCACAAATCCTAGAATGTTTACTATTTGGCCCTTTACAGAAAAGTTCCCAGTTCCTGGCATAAGTAAATAACAACAGAAGATTCCTCTCTCGGAAATGCCCGACAGAACCCCTCCCCTTTCCCGCTACCTTGCCCTATTCCCAAATATAGTCCCAGGTCAGAGATTCTTTTGGATTAACAAGCTGCAAACACCCCTGGAAAGTTTACGTGTGCACATGATTCTTCATGCTTGTTTGACTTAATCACACCTTAGGGGCGGATGGAGGAGGGAGAAAGCAGAAGGTGGAGTAGGCGAGGAGGAGGGGGAAAGTGAGGGAAAGAAGGGAACGCGGGAGGCAGTGAGAAAGACAGGCAAAGTCGTAAGTAAATTTGTTCCAAACAAGCAAATCCATAAAAAGGCCAGGAAAGGGAAGATTTAACAGAAATTTGTAAATTCTCCTGCTTTCACTGCAATTGACATAATCAAATCATCTCTTCTTCAGAAAAGCCTAACAGTTTTGGCACAATGGCAGCAAGGGGCAATAACACCAGTAGAGAAATCGATTAACCAAGCAATCTGTGTTGAAAAACTGTGGTATATACTCAGTCTAGGAAGTGCTGACCAGTTGAAAGAGATGAATTCAAAACTCCTGGCAAAAGTTGGTTGCCTGGGCTAAGCTAAGCAGTTAGAACTATCTAAAAGAAGTCATTGAATCCCTTAAAAAGATAACCAGTTGCCATGGAGTAGAACAAACACAGGGTTTTCAATGGCTGATTTTTTGGAGGTAGATCAATAGGCTTTTCTTCCAAGATGCCTCTGGGTGGACTTGAACCTCCGACTTCTGGGTTAGCAATCAAGTGCGTTAATTGTTTGCACCACCCAGAACTCACTTAAAAAGATAGAAGCAGCAATTTTAGCATTAAAACTTATATGTTGAAAGATGATAATAGTCAACAAAGAAAGTCCTTGGGGGTGAGGGGAGGAGGAAGGAGACAAGGACATAAAAAAAAAAAAAAAAAAAAGCCTGGACATTCACTTGATTAGTGTTAATCTTGTTTTATTGCTAGAGAAATCCCAATGATGGCAATACAAGAGAAGTTCTGATTTCATCCTTGGTGCCTATGGACCGTATAGCAAAATTTCCAGGCACAGGCATGGGGATTGTTAAAATATCAGAATAAAACTAGCAAAGCATTTCTTCTCTTTAAGACAAAGACAAGAGTGCAAGGGTTTCCCAAGTCAAGTCCCATTTGGCTTTGGTTTTTTTTTTTTTTTGTCATTGTTTTTTCCTAGTATGCACTTGATATAGACTTGATATAGAGGAGATACTAAATCTAAACAGGATTCACAGTGGGCTGTGAAAAGCTGAAAAATCTCATTTCCTCCCCCCCAAGGACACTGGCTAATGCCAAAAGAAGATAAAAAAGAAAAAGCAGAAAAGCAAAAGGTAAAGCAGTAAATGCAAAGAGAACAGTACAACATTTGCAACACTGTCTACTTTCTGGTTTTTTTAGCATTTGTTTGAGCCCCTGACTGTCCCATTTCAGGGGTTCCACAGTTCCCATTTGGGGGACTTTGTTTACCAGTTTATGTAAAAACTGTAAACAGCAGAAATGGTTTGTTGCCACAAATTACATGTCAGAAGGAGTAAAAGGGGAAAGTTAAAAGGAACCCTTCTAATCAGTACTCCTCAAACTGTCGGATCATAAAAACGAGGAAAGTCTGAAAAACTGTCACAACCAAGAGGAGCCTGAGGAGACCTAATGACTAAATGCAATATGGTGTCCTAGATAGGATCCTGAGACAGAAAAAAAGGAATTAGGTAAAAACTAAAGACATTTGAATAAAGTATGGACTTTGGTTAATAATATTGTGTTAATATTTGTTCATTAATTGTGACAAATGTACCAGACTGTCTAAGATGTTAGTAACAGGCGAAACTGTGCAAGGGTATGGAAACCCTGGTGGCGTAGTGGTTAAGAGCTACGGCTGCTAACCAAAAGGTAGGCAGTTGGAATCCACCAAGTGCTTCTTGGAAACTCTATGGGACAATTCCACTCTGTCCTATAGGATCGCTAAGAGTCGGAATCAACTCGATGGCATTTTTTTTTTTTTTTTTTGGTGCAAGGGCATATGAGAGCTCTACACTAGCTTTGAAGGAGCCCTGGTGGTGCAGTGGTTAAGTGCTTGGCTGCTAACTGAAAGGTCAGCAGTTTGAACCCATCAGCTGCTCCATGGAGAAAGATGTGGCAGTCTGCTTCCTTAAAGATTTACAGCGCAGGAAACCCTATGCGGCAGTTCTACTTTGCCTTGTAAGGTCACTATGAGTCAGAATTGACCCCACGGTGGTGGGTTTGGTTTGGTTTTTTATACTAGCTTTGCAGTTTTTCCATAAATCTAAAACTGTCCTAAAAAATAACATTAATTATAAAAAAAGAAGGAATTATTCATTTGGTGAGCATTTAGTGAGTGCCAACACATTGCAGACATTGTGCCAGGAGTCTGCCTTGAAGTCTGGTGAATCTGCAAAACTATCCAAGAAGGGCAAAGAGAGGAAATTGTGCCTTTGACTCTGTAATAGCCTCAGTCAGTGTTTTCCAAGGTGAAACACACTGTGGGTAGAATTCTTGCCTTCCATGCAGGAGACCTAGGCTCAATGCAATTCACGTGCAGCCATCACCCGTGTGTCAGTGGGGGCTTGTGTGTTGCTATGATGGTAAACAGTTTTCAGTAGAGCTTCCAGGCTAAGATGGACAAGAAAGAAAGGCCTGGCAACCTATTTCTGAAAATCAGCCAGTGAAAACCCTCTGGATCACAACAGTCCAATCTATAACCCATCATGGGAATGGCATGGGACTGGGCAATGTTTCCTTCTGCTGTGCATGGGGTCACCATGAATTAGGGTCAGACTTGGCAGTAGCTAATAACAACAACAATTTTAAAAGGAGGGGAATCTTTGTTTAAACAAATTTCAGAAAAACTGCATTAAAATAAGTTAAACATGTTTCTTTACGACAGGACTTCTCAGAGCCTTTAGTATTCTTATACAAGTTACAAATATCCAGAAAGAGGCTGTAGAATGCAGCATTCTCAAACTTACTTGATTGTGAAACTCTTTTATTTCAGAACATCTCTTGGGACTAGTTTCCCCCAAAGACACTTTGGAAAACACTAATTTAGGCAATCTAGAAAGAGGGCTAGAATTGCTGAAAAACTGCTGAATGAAGGGCTTGATAACAGTGAAGTTGAAAGAAACAATGAAAACAATCTAATCAGCCATTACTGAATTTTAACTGCTTGTTTCAGGGATCTCAAGAGCAAAAAAATCTGCCAAGCTAATCACTGAAAAATTCTCATTTTATGCCGAAGGCCTTCAACGAAAACCTAATGGACTGTGTGTCTTGTTAAATGTACCTGGATGAGGGAACTATTAACACTAGGTTCACTTGATGACTTCTGTGTGTTGCTAAACAAAAGGCATTTATATATCAGCCCTTTGAAAAGTGACACAAATATGGGGATAGACAATGAATATTTGGTTGAGATTAGTTAACAGAGATGAATTAATAAATCCTCCCTATCAGTAACTGCTAAGGGACAAAGAAAATTGATTTTGCAGGTAACGATTGACCACTGGAATATTTAGAACCATATATGAGAAATTGTACACTTGATTCCTTTATGTGTGCAACTTTCTCAAGTCTAAAAAAAATTTTCATTTTAATCAGTCTGGGCAGTCATATCTCTTCAGCTGAGGTTAAAACAATAATAGGCTCAGACCATGCCAGAATTTTCCTGCAAATTTGTTTCAAAATATAACAGATGATAAAGGATAAGACTCCAACCTTGACAACACAGCTCTGTTGTAGGACACATTGGTAGCATTTTTATCAACACCTGACTGCTTTTAGCCCAATCCTTGGAGAACTGGGAAAATCTTGCTTGGGATCCATTTAAAGTAGCAGAAAAATAATTGTAAAAGAAATAGAAGAATTGAGACAGCAGAATAGAGTAAGGCATCAGAATTTAGCAGAAAGAGCACAGGCTTTTTGAAGGGTGGCAAATGAAGGTCTGAAGCCTAGATCTATCCCTGCAAAGCTAAGTAAGCTTGGGCAAGTCACTTTTGGAACCTCAGTTTCCTCATCAGTAAAATGGGAATAATAATACCTCCCTTGTAAGGTTGTTGTAAAATGTAGAAATAATGTTTGCAAAGTGCTTTTGACAGTACTAGACATGTACTCTACTTTCTATAAATGATTATTATAATAAGGGAGTACCATTACCAATCTTAAATGGCAAAGCATTTAGTAATGATACAAGCAAACACTAGAATATCAACGTGAAACAACTGGAAGCCAGTTTATAGGAATTAGAGGAAGGAAAAAGTAAATTTAGGCCAGCTAAAAGTGAATGTTCTGTGGAAAGAACAACTTTATTGCAGCAGCAGAGTGCTTTGGAAGGGAGGCAAGACTAATAAACTTTTAGCCTTTTTACATAACTGAACTCAGTTACGATGTTTCTGCTTAAACCAAACCTCCAAAACACCCTAGACAAAGCTGAAGATGCAGTGGAAGATTTTACCAAGCCGACTGCCCTATATTCCTCAAATCAAAGTCGTCTAGGACTAGTGCATTCCTAGACTCAGAAAAAAACTATCGGATCCTCAAAAATGATACAATGAAAGTGAACCAAGAAAAGTGTTTCCCAAACTATGGTACATACACACCACGGAATAATATGCAAAGATAAAGATCAAAGATGAATCTGTGAAGCATCTCACCACATGAATGAATCTAGACAGCATTATACTGAGTGGAATAAGTCAATCACAAAAGGACAAATATTGTATGAGACCACTATTATAAAAACTCATGAAAAGGTTTACACACAAAAAGAAATAACTTTTAATGTTACAAGGCAGGGGAAGAGTGGGAGGGAAAAACACTAAATAGAAAATAGGCAAGTGGTAACTTTGGTGAAGGTTAAGACAGTACACAATACTGGGGAAGCCAGCACAACTTGTACAAGGCAAGGTCATGGAAGCTCCATAGACACATCCAAACTCCCTGAGGGACGGAATTACTGGTCTGAGGGCTGTGGGGACTATGGTCTCAGGGAACATCTAGCTGAGGCATAACATAGTTTATAAAGAAAAAATTCAACATTCTGCTTTGGTGAGTAGCATCTGGGATTTTAAAAGCTTGTGAGTGGCCATCTAAGATACTCTACTGGTCGCACTCCATCTGGAGCAAGGTAGAATGAAGAAAACCAAAGACACAAGGGAAATATTAGTCCAAAGAACGTAATGGTCCACAACTACCACAGCTCCGCCAGACTAAGTCCTGCACAACTAGATGGTGCTCGGCTACCACCACTGACTGCTCTGACAGGGATCACAATGGAGAAAAATGTAGAACAAAATTCTAACTCACAAAAAAAAAAAACCAAAAAACAGAACTTACTGGTCTGATGGAGATTGGAGACACTCTGAGAGTATGGCCCTGGACATCATTTTAGCTCAGTACTGAAGTCACTCCTGAGGCTCACTCTTGAGCCAAAGATTAGACTGGCCAATAAAACAAAACAAGACTAAATGGGCACACCAGCCCAGGGGCGAGGACAAGAAGGCAGGATGGGGCAGGAAAGCTCGTAATAGGGAACCCAAGGTCAAGAAGGGGAGAGTGCTGACATGTCGTGAGGATGGCAACCAATGTCACAAAACAATGTGTATTGTTTAATGAGAAACTAGTTTGCCCTGTGAACTTTCATCTAAATACAATTTAAAAAAAAGAAAGAAAAGTGTTTCCGAAAGAACATTCTGCAGGATGTTATTCTGAGGAAGTGGAATTATAATTACACAATTTAGGAGCTGTTGTGTTAAAGTTAAACCAGTCTATAGTTCTTTTTTTTTTTTTTTATTTAAGTAATGCATGTACATGACAAAAACTTAAACCGTAGAAAAGGGCATAGAATAAAAAGTAAGGTGTCTTCTCACTTCACCTTCTGTCCACCAGTTCTTTGTCAAATCAAGAATTATTAATGGTTTAGGATAAGTAAGGTACTATTGAAGAAGAAGAAGAAAGTAGGAGGGCTTGCACTACCTGATCTCAGAACCTACTATACAGCTACGATAGTCGAAATAGCCTGGTACTGTTATAACAAAAGACATATTGACCAATGGAACAGAATCAGGGACCCAGATGTAAATTCATTCACCTACAATCACCTGATCTTTGACAAAGGCCCAACGTCCATCAAATGGGGAAAAGACAGCCTTTTTAACAAACGATGTTGGCAAAACCAACAAAAATTGGATGTTCATCTGTAAAAAAAATGAAACAGGACCCATACCTCACACCATACACAAAAACTAATTCAAAATGGATAAAGACCTAAATATAAAATCAAAAACTATAAAGATCACAGAAGATAAAAATACTGTCAATGTTAGAGATCCTAATACATAACATAAATAGGATACAAACCATAACTAACGACACACAAACTCCAGAACATAAGCTAGATAACTGGGATTTTCTAAAAAGTAAATTTAGGTTCATCAAAAGACTAAAAAGAGAACCTGCAGACTGGGAAAAAATTTTGGGCTATGACATGTCCTACAAAGATCTAATTTCTAAAGTCTGTAGGAAAATCCAGCACCTCTATAACACAAAGACAAATAATCCATTTAACAAATGGGCGAAGGATATGAACAGACACTTCACAAAAGGAGACATTCAGATGGCTCACAGGCACATGAGGAAATGCTCATGATCACTGGCCATTACAGAAATGCAAATCAAAACTATAATGAGACACCACCCTGTCATTACTGGCACAAATAAAAAATAAAGAGAAAACAAATGTTGGAGAGGCTGCAGAGAGATTGAAACACTTATGCAGTGCTGGTGGGAATGCAAAATGGTGCAACCATTTTCAAAAAGGATACAGTGCTTCCTTAAAAAGCTAGAAATAGAAATACCATACAATCCAGCAATCCCACTCCTAGGACTATATCCTAGAGAAATAAGAGGCTATCACACATATAGACATATGCACACCCATGTTCATTGCAGCATTGTTCTCAACAGCAAAAAGATGGAAACAACCTAAGTGCCCATGAATAGATGAACGGATAAACAAACTATGGTACATACACAATGGAATACTGTGCAACAATAAAGAACAATGATGAATCTGTGAAACATCTCACAACATGGATGAATCTGGAGGGCATTAAGCTGAGTGAAATAAGTCAATCACAAGAGGACAAATACTGTATGAGACCACTATTATAAAAACTCATGAAAAGGTTTACACACAGAAAGAAACAGTCTTTGATGGTAACGAGGGAGGGGAGAGATGGGGAGGCAAAAACACTAACTAGTCAAAAGATAAACGGTAACTTTGGTGAAGGGTAAGACACTATACAATCCGGGGGAAACCAGCACAACTTGACCACAGCAAGGTCATGGAAGCTTCATAGACACAAGCAAATTCCCATAGGCATCAAGTTACTGGGCTGAGGGATGTGGGGACTATGGTCTCCGGGAACATCTAGCTCAACTGGCATAATGTATTTTATAAAGAAAATGTCCTACCTCCTACATTGGTGCGTAGTGCCTGGGGTCTTAAAAGCTTGTGGGCAGCCATCTATGATACATCTACTGGTCTCACCCTGTCTGGATCAAGGGAGAATGAAGAAAACCACAGACACATGTCATACAAAAATTAGTCCAAAAGACTAATGAAACACAACTACTACAACCCCCACCAGACTGAGTCCAGCACAACTAGATGGTGCCTGGCTACCACCACTGGCTGCTCTGACAGAGACCAAAATAGAGGGTCCTGGACAGAGCTGAAGAAAAATGTAGAACAAAATTCTAATTCAAAAAGAAAGACCAGACTTGCTGGCCTGACAGAACTGGAGAAACCCAGAAAGCATGGCCCTGGACACACTTTTAACTCAGTACTGAAATCACTCCTGAGGGTATTCATTTTAGCTTTTTTCCCTAGTGGAAGACTTGAAATAACTATATGACCAATACTACACTGATTAAGAAATTGTAACTCATACATATAGTGGAATAGTATAGTGGAATAGAATGAGGCAGATAAAAATAAGGATTTCTCAGCAGTGGCACTGTGAACCCTTTTGGGCCAGATAATTGTTATGGAGGGCTGTCTTGTGCACTGCAGGATGTTTAGTAGCTTGCCTGGCTTCTACCCACAAGATGCCAATAGCAAACCCTGCCCCCACCCCAAGATGTGACAACCAAAAATGTCTCCAGATATTGCTCTGGTTGAGAACCATTATCCAATGAACTGATATTTTCCCAAAATATTTTATGTGAACAAAGGAAGATGAAGAAGTATGTAGAGTGGGCTAGCATTTGTATAAGACATTTACCTATAAAGGTCGGCCTTTCGAATCCACCAGGCACTCCTTGGAAACTCTATGGGGCAGTTCTACTCTGTCCTATACCCTACAATGGGTTTGGAAACACTGGTGGCGTAGTGGTTAAGTACGACGGCTGCTAACCCAAGGGTTGGCAGTTTGAATCCACCAGGCACTCCTTGGAACCTGAATTCTATAGACCCTTATTACCCCTTCAGGAAACCCTGATGGCATAGTGGTTAAGAGCTACACCTGCTAGCCAAAAGGTTGGCAGTTCAAATTCACCAGGCACTCCTTGGAAGCTCTATGGGGCAGTTCTACTGTGTCCAATAGGGTTGCTATGAGTTGGAATCGACTCAATGGCAATGAGTTTTTTTTTTTTTAACCCCTTCAAGGAGCCCTGGTGGCACAATATTAAAGCACCCTCTGGTAACCAGAAGGTTCAAACCCATCAGCGGCTCCACGGAAGAAAAAACCCAGCAATCTGCTCCCATAAAGATTACAACATAGGAATTCCTATGGGGCAGTTCTACTCTGAACTCCTGTGGAGTTCTCATGAGTTGAAATAGGCTTGACAGCCTGCAACAACACCATCCCTTCACCAAGTATATTAATCAGGTTTTTTTCCTTGCAGGTGACTGAAACCCAACCAACTCAGACAAGGTAGTTGTTTTAGGTGCCTTCAAGTCAATTCTGACTCATAGCAACCCCATGTAACAGAGTAGATGCCCCATAGGGTTTTCTCAGTTGTAATTTTTACCAGAAGCCAAGTGCCAGGTCTTTCTCCCATGGAGCCACTGGGTGGGTTCAAACTGCCAGCCCTTTGGTTAGCAGTTGAGACTTTAACCATTTGTGCCACCACAAGGTTAGGCAAATAAGAAGCAAAAAACACTTATTTGCTGATATAAATTAACTTTAAGAATGTCTGAGATTCAGCTGGGCCTCAAGTATAACTGGCGCCAAGAACTCACACTGGGAGTTTGCTCTCTCTTGCTCACTCACCCTTCCCTGCTCCTCTCTTCGGCTGTATTCTCTCCTCCCAGCACCCAGCTGCTCCTGCACCTGGCTTTCCATTGCTTCACCACCAGAGAGAGATTGAAACACTTGCTCTTAGGCCACAGGTTCAGAAGTATCCAGGAAGTGCTGTGTCAGTGTCCACCCCTGAGCCAAACAGTAGTGGCCTGTGCCAGGAACAGCAAGGACACCCAGCACCCATTAGTACCACGTGCTGAGAGTAGGAGAAGGAGCTTTGCCCGGAAATAGGACAAAGGGGAGGTTCTCTTTCACCAACACATGACGCGTTAACAAAGAGTCCAAGAAACATCCCTGGAGAATATAATCATCATGGACCAAATGACACTTGACAAATAAGGTAAAAAGAATTCAGCATCCAATGTTCTTTTGCAGGTTAAACATATTTGCCAATGTTAAAACCAGTATTAAAAGAAAAAAAAATTTTGTTTTGTATTAGACATAGGAAAAAGACTTTTAATTCACAGATTGGCACAAGTGAAGAAATATAAATCAAAAGATAGCCTACTGTGGTCCTGGGACAGAATGTAAACTCCTAAGCCTTTCAAGGTACAGGAGACCAATTCATTTCTTCACATAAAAGTGGCTAGAATGGTAGATTCCAAATAGAAAAGACTAATGGGGAAAACTGGGCTGCTTAGTACTATAGATTTGGAACATCTATAAATTGTGTTAGTTTTCTATTTGCCTCTGTAACAAATCACTGCAAACTGAGTAGCTTCAGCAATACAAATGCATTATCTTGGAGTTCTGAGGGTCAAATTTCTAAAACGGTCTCATTGGGCTAAAATCAAGGTGTCAAGAGGGCCACACTCCCTTCTGGAGGCTCTAGGGGAAAATCCATTTCCTTGCCTTTTCCAGATTCTAGAGGCCACTTAAATTTCTCATGGCCCCCTTCCTCCATCTCCAAAGCCTGCCACAGCAGATCAAGTCCTTCTTACATCACTGCACTCCGACCTTACTTCCACTGTCACATCTCTTTCTCTGACTCTGGCTCCTTTTCTGTCTCCCTCTTCCACGTTTATGGACCTTGTGATTATATTGGGCCTACCTAGATAATCCTGGATCATCTCCCTATTTCGAAGTCAGCTGAGTAGCACCCTTATTTGCATCTGGAACCTTGATCCCCCTTTGCCATGCAATGTAACATTTTCACAGGTTCTGGGGATTAAGACGTAGACATATTTGTGGGGTCATTATTTTGCCTACCTCACAAATTAATAACTTAAAGATAGCATCACCATTTTCTCTTGAACCATCCAATGGAAGACTGGTATCTAAAATAGCAATTATCAGTGATACTAAGCACTCAAAATGTATAAGGTAAATGCCTAAAGTTTAAATGCTTAAAAAGTTCAGGGGCACAGTTTACATGGACATAGAAAGGTAAGTCTCTGTAAGCAAGATCTGTATGATTCCATTTATATGGAATGTCCAGAATAGGTAAATCCATAGAGACAGAAGGTAAAGGTGTAGTTACCAGGGATTGTGGAGAGGGGGGAATAGGGAGTGATGGCTAACGGATACAAGAATTTGGTTTTCTATCTGGAATGATGAAAATATTCTAAAATTAGATGATGGTTGCACGACTCTATGAATATGCTAAAAACCACTGATGTATACACTTCAGGAAACCCTGGTGGCAAAGGGGTTAAGTGCTACGGCTGCTAACCAAAGGGTTGGCAGTTTGAATCTGCCAGGCTCTCCTTGGAAACCCTATTTGTCAGTTCTACCCTGTCCTATAGGGTCGCTATGAGTCAGAATCAACTTGACAGCACTGGGTTTGGTTTTTGGTTTTTTTGGTATACACTTCAAAATAATGAATATCTTGGTAACTGAATTATATCTCAATAACGGTGTTATTTAAAAAAAAAAAAAGAATTCAGAGAATCACATATAGGGGATCTGTCCCCGGATAATTCAGGGAAACCAACTGATTCTATAATTGTTGTGAGGTAACATCAAGTCAATTCAGATTCATAGCAACACTTTGTACAACAGATTAAACACTGCCCAGTCCTGTGCCATCCTCAAAATTATGGCAATGTTTGAGCCCATCGTTGCAGCCACTGTGTGAATTCCTCTGGCTGAGAGTTTTCCCCTTTTTCACTGACCCTCTACTTTACCAAGCATGATGTCCTTCTTTAGGGACTGGTCCCTCCTGATAACATGTCCAAAGTATGTAAAATGAAGTCTCACCATTCTTGCTCTATAATCATTTACATTTATTGAGTGTTTTTTAAATCAGGTATTTTCTAAGTATTTCATATGTATTAACTTATTTGATCCTTGCAATAACCTCATGAAAAAAGTACTTTTAGCTTCACTTTACAAATAAACTATGACTTTCCCAAGATGACACGGTAGTAAATTGTCAAACTGGAATTTAAACTCTGGCCACCTAACTCCGGACCTGTTTCTGTTGAGTTGATTCCGACTCATAGCAACCCTATAGGACAGAGTAGAACTGCCCCGTAGGGTTTCCAGGGAGGACCTGGTGGATTTGAACTGCTGACCTTTTGGTTAGCAGTGGAGCTCTTAGCCACTGAGCCACCATCTAACTTGAGCCCATATTTTTTTAACCACTGTCTACTCATTCTCTTAACCACTACATCATACTGCTTTCTTGACTAGGTGAAGTCCATTATTAAAACAGCATTATCTGGAAACCCAATTCAAATACTACTAAATATTTTAAGCAAAGAGCTATGATCAAAAGGAACTTAATATTTCACTCTAAAAAGCCATATATTTTGGCAGAATTTAAATAATGTAATCAAGAATCAAGAAGAGTTAGCCTATAGTCAAAGCCTGGTTTCGCAAAATATGAGAGGTTATAAAATAGAGTCCAACACTCATCTATCAGTTTGTCATACTGTGGTGGCTTGCATGTTGCCGTGATGCTGGAAGCTATGTCACCAGTATTTAAAATGCCAGCAAGCTCACCCATTGTAGACAGGTTTCAGTGGAGCTTCCAGGCTAAGACAGACTGGAAAGAAGGACCTGGTGATCTACTTCAGAAAAAACTGGCCAGTGAAAACTATGAATAGCAGTAGAACATTGTCTGATACAGTGCCAGAAGATGATCCCTTCAGGCTGGAAGACGTCATGGATTGGATTAAAACCCAGAAAACCAAACCCAGTGCCATTGAGTGGCTATGAGTCAGAATTGACTCCACTCCACGGCAGTGGGTTTATGGATTGGATTATGTGCCCCCCCAAAAAATGTGTGTATCAATTTGGCTGGGCCATGCTTCCCAGTATTGTGTGATTTTCCTGTATGTTGTAAATCCTGTCCCTATTATGTTAATGAGGGAGGATGGGCGGCAGTTGTGTTAGTGAGGCAAGACTCAATCTAAAGATTGGATTGTGTCTTGAGGCAATCTCTTGAGGTATAAAAGAGAGAAGCAAGCAGAGAGACAGGAGGACCTCAAACTACCAAGAAAGCAGTGCCGAGAGCAGAGCATGTCCTTTGGACCTGGGGTCCCTGCTCAGAGAAGCTCCTAGTCTGGGGGAAGATTGATGAGAAGGCCAACAGAGAGAGAAAGCTTTCCCCTGGAACTGACACCCTAAATTTGAACTTTCGGCCTACTTTACTATGAGAAAATAAACTTCTCTTTCTTAAAGCCATCCACTTGTGGTATTTCTGTTATGGCAGCACTAGATAACTAAGACAGAAGGCATTCAAAATGTGACTGGAAAAGAGCTACCTTCTCAAAGTAGAGTTGACCTTAATGATGTGAATAGAGTAAACCTTTCAGGACCTTCATTTCCTGATATGGCACAATTCGAAATGAGAAGAAACAGTTGCAAACATCCATTAGTATTTGCAACCCAGAATGTATGAATTATGAATCTGAGAAAATCGGAAATCATAAAAAATGAAATGGAACACTTAAAGCTTGATATCTAGGCATTAGTGAGCTGAAATGGACTGGTTTTGGCCATTTTGAATTGGACAATCATATGGTCTACTATGCCAGGAATGACAAATTGAAGATTAGTGGCAGAGCATTCATCATCAAAAAGAACATTTCTTGGTGATAGGATAATATCCATATGCCTACAAAGAAGACTATGCAAAGGCACTCAACAGTGTGGATCATAACAAATTATGGATAACATTGCGAAGAACTGGAATTCCAGAACATTTAATTGTGATCATGAGGAGCCTGTACATAGATCAAGAGGCAGTCGTTCGGACAGAACAAGGGGATATTGCATAGTTTAAACTCAGGGAAGGTGTGCGTCAGGGTTGTATCCTTTACCATACTTATTCAATCTGTATGCTGAGCAAATAATGCAAGAAGCCGGACTATATAAAGAAGAATGCTGCATCAGGATCAGAGGAAGACTCATTAACAACCTGCTATATGTAGATGACACAACCTTGCTTGCTGAAAGTGAAGAAGACTTGAAGCACTTACTGATGCAGATCAAAGACTAGAGTCTTCAGTAGGGGTTACACCTCAACATAAAGAATATAAAAACCCTCACAACTGAAACAATAAACAAAATCATGATAAACAGAGAAAAGATTGAAATTGTCAAGGATTTCTTTTTACTTGGATCTACAATCAACACCAATGGAAGCAGCAGTCAAGAAATCAAATTACGCACTGCACTGGGGAAATCTGCCGCAAAAGACCTGTTTGAAATGTTAAAAAGCAAAGATGTCACCTTGATGACTAAGGTGTGCCTGACGCAAGCCATGGTGTTTTCAATTGCCTCATAATGATGCAAAAACTGAACAGTGAGTAAGGAAGACCAAAGAAGAAGTGATGCCTTTGAAATATGGTGCTGGCAAAGAACATTGAATTATACCATGGACTGCCAAAAGAACGAACAAATCTGTCTTGGAGGAAGTACAGCCAAAATACTCCTTTGAAGCAAGGATGGCGAGACTATGTCTCACATACTTTGGGCTTGTTATCAGGAAGGATTAGTCCCTGGAGAAGGACATCATGCTTGGTAGAGTGTCAGCCAAAAAGAGGAAGACCCTCAACGAGATGGACTGACACAATTGTTGTAACAATGGGCTCATGAATAACAACTGTGAGGACGTCACAGGGATGGGCAGTTTTTGTTCTGTTGTACGTAGGGTTGCTATGAGTCAGAGCCAACTCGACTGCACCTAACAACAACAGCAAGGAAGTCCTATTAATATGGCTGTTATTCAAATTTTCTCACCAACCACTACTGCCAAAGATGAAGAAATTGAACATTTTTACCAACTTTTGCAGTCTGAAATTGATCAAACATGCAATCAAGATGCACTGATAATTACTGGTGATTGGAACAAAAAAACTGGAAACAAAGAAGAAGGATCAGTAGTTGGAAAATATGGCCTTAGTGATAGACATGACACCAGAGATCTCATGGTAGAATTTTGCAAGACCAACAAGTTATTCATTACAAATACCTTTTATCAACAACATAAATGGTGACTATACCTGTGGACCTTGTCAGATGGAATACACAGGAATCAAAACAACTACATCTGTGGGAAGATATTATGGATAAGCTTGATATCATCAGTCAGAATAAGGCCAGGGGCCATCTGCAGAACTAACCATCAATTGCTCATGTGCAAGTTAAAGTTGAAGCTGAAGAAAATTAAAACAAGTCCACAAGTGCCGAAGTGGGACTTTGAGTATATCCTACCTGAATTTAGAGACCATCTCAAGAATAGATTTGACACATTGAACACTAACGACCAAAGACCAGATGAGTTGTGGGAAGACATCAAGGACATTATGCAGGAAGAGAGCAAAAGGTCATTAAAAAGACAGGAAAGAAAGAAAAGACCAAAATGGATGTCAGAAGAGACTCTGAAACTTGCTCTTGAATGTCAAGAAGCTAAAGCAAAAGGAAGAAATGATCACTTAAAAGAGCTTAACAAAGATTTCAAAGGGCAGCTAGATTGGACAAAATAAAGTATTATAATGAAATGTGTAAACACCTGGAGTTAGAAAAAGGGAAGAACACGCTTGGCTTTTCTCAAGCTGAAAGAATTGAAGAAAAAATTCAAGCCTTGAGTTGCAATACTGAAGGATTCTATGGGCAAAATACTGAACTATGCAGGAAGCATCAAAAGAAGATGGAAGGAATACACAGAGTCACTGTACCGAAAAGAACTGGTCGATATTCAACCATTTCAGGAGGCAGCACATGATCAAGATCCAATAGTACTGAAGGAAAAAGTCCAAGCTACACTGAAGGTATTGGCAAAAAACAAGACTCCAGAAATTGACAGAATACCAATTGACATGTTTCAACAAACAGAAGCAACACTGAAAGTGCTCACCCCTCTGTGCCAAGAAATTTGGAAGACAGCTACCTGGCCAACTGACTGTAAGAGATCCATATATGTGCCCATTCCAAAGAAAGGTGATCCCACAGAGTGTGGAAATTATTGAACAATGTCATTAATATCACACATAAGTAATTTTGCTGAAGATAATTCAAAATGGTTGCAGCAGTACATCTAGAGGGAACTGCCATAAATTTAAGCCAGATTCAGAAGAGGACCTGGAAAGAGGGACATCATTACTGGTATCAGATGGATCTTGGCTGAAAGCACGGAATACCAGAAAGATGTTCACCTGTGTTTTATCGACTATGCAAAGGGATTCTACTGTGTGGATCATAACAAATTATGAGTAACATTGTGAAGAACGGGAATTCCAGAACATTTAATTGTGCTCTTGAGGAACCTGTACGTAGATCAAGAGGTAGTTGTTCGAACAGAACAAGGGGATACCGTGTGGCTTAAAATCAAGAAAGGTGTGCATCGGAGTTGTATCCTTTCACCATACTTATTCAATCTGTATGCTGAGCAAATAATCCTAGAAGCTGGACTATATGAAGAAGAATGTGACGTCACGATTGGTGGAAGACTCATTAACAACCTGTGATATACAGATGACACAACCTGGCTTGCTGAAAGTGAAGAAGACTGGAAGCACTTACTGATGCAGATCAAAGACTATATATATCCTTCAGTATGGATTACACTTCAACATAAAACAAAGATCCTCACAACTGGACCAATAAGCAACGTCATGATAAACAGGGAAAAGATTGACGTTGTAAAGGATTTCATTTTTCTTGGATTATTACATTGGGCACATCTGCTGCAAAACACCCCTTTAAGGTGTTGAAAAGCAAAGATGTCACCTTGAAGACTAAGGTGCACCTGACCCAAGTCATGGTATTTTCAATCACCTCATATGCATGCGAAAGCTGGACAATGAATACGGAAGACTGAAGAAGATTTGATGCCTTTGAATTATGGTGTTGGTAAAGAATATTGAATTGAATATACCATGAACTGCTAGAAGAATGAACAATTCTGTCTTGGAAGAATTACAGCCAGAGTGCTCGTTAGAAGCAAGGAGGGTGAGACTTCATCTTACGTGTTTTGTACGTGTTATCAGGAAGGACCAGTCCTGGAAGAAGAATATCATGCTTGGTAAAGTAGAGGGTCAGTGAAAAAGAGGAAAACCCTCAACAAGATGCCTTGACACAGAGCTGCACCAGTGGGCTAAACATAGCAACAATTGTGAGGATGGCACAGGACTGTGCAGGGTTTTGTTCTATTATACAGAGAATCACTATGAATTGGAACTGACTCGATGGCACCTAACAACAAAAACAACATAAAAAAAAGAGAAGTAGAGTAAATCATCATAGATTAAAACCCCTTCCTACTCAAGTCCGTAAGACATTTCTTAACCAGTTGTATGCCCTTTTAAAATTGCGTCAATAAGAAAAACAATGCATCAGAGAAGACCAGATATTACATATCCTATAAACATTTCCTTGAGTAGAATGAACTAGGTGATTTTACATCAAGATGAAATATAAATATCTCGCTATCCACATCGATGTGTAATTGACATTTGAATTCCTATGTCATATAAAAATAAACCTTTTTCTTTTGTTACTATTTCTGTTATGTTAATCTGGTGCAAAAATGCAGTTTATATGAGAGATTATGGAAGATTTCAATAGCATTTTTTTTTTTTTTGCCTTCACAAAATAAAAGGCAATAAATGTCTGTTAAACAGGACACTCAGGGATAAAGTGATAACATTTCATGCTTTATGATAAAGGTGATGTTTCTTTGCCCTCTTGTTTTAAGATGAAACTACAGGGATCCTAGTTAAATAACATTCAAAACTTAATGTTTTCTGTCTTGCTAGCTGCAGAGAGTATCATCGTCTTCACAGAAAATGACAGCAATGTTAATTTTTTTTCCTACATAAAAGGACATACTCTCACTGCTCTCATCCTGCGGCAAGGTGTTTGTGGGATACTAGGGCAGGGAAGCAGAGCAAAAACCACATTAGAAGAGCCAGCTAGTTGCCTTGGAGGTGTGCCTGAATTAGAATCCCACTTGCAAACAGCAGTCACAATTTTAGCTCAGAATGATGTGTGTAGCTGTGAGCTGCTCTCGAGGATGTGGAAAAGAAGAAGTGTGGCAGCTAGCTAATTACTGACCTTCTTCGTTGCTTTCTTCCATGTTTCACTTACCCCAGCCCCCAGGCTTCATTTCCACCAAGCTGCCGCTCTGCTGAAGTTCTGTATCTGTTCTACACTCCACCATCTCTGAGTCTTGACCCAAGCTGCCCAGATCCCTGGAGAAATCGTCTTCTTTCTACTAACTCCACCTCCCCCAACATACACACATACACGTTCTATGCCTTTTCTTCCATAACTCTCCACTGAACCTACCTAACTCCAGAAAAATTTTATTAGCTTTCTTTCATTCATTCATTTGATAATTTATCCATCCACTCATTTAAAACAAAAACTATGTGCCAAACACCACCAAAACCGCCTCTAAATGACTATTTGTCTTCTCTAAGCCACAGTGCAATTATTATAATGATTGTGTATATGTATATGGTAACTCTCTGCCTCATTCTCTGTTCTGTTGCAAGATGGGAATTTGTCTGATCCTTGTATCTTTAAGTACCTCTGGACTCTTAGGCATAAAATTGGTACTCAGTAAATTCTTGTTAGGTAACATTGGTGGTTTAGTGGTAGAATCCTCACCTTCTATGTGGGAGACCCAGGTTGCTGGATTTCCGGCCAATACACCTCATGGGCAGCCACCATTTGTCCCTCAGCAGAGGCTTGCTTGTTGCTATGATGCTGAACAGGTTTCAGTGGAGCTTCCAGACTAAGACAGACTATGAGGAAAGACCTGGTGATCTACTTCCAAAAATGAAAATCAGCTAGTAGAAACCCTATGGATCACAATAATTCAATCCCCAGCTAATCATGAGGATGACACAGGACAAGGCAGCATTTCATTCTGTTGTGCATGGGGTTGCCATGAGTTGGGTGATTTTTGTCAACCTTCCCTTAGAGGCAGCTGTTGCCAAGGGTGGCTATTTTAGGTACACTTCATGGTGAGAGAAAGTGAAGTACTTTGTCTCACATTTCTGAGCCACGCTAACACAGCTGACCTTTGATCTGTCCTCTCCTCGCTCCCATATCCACCTTACCAAAACAAACATGGACTATGTGTCCTCAAGAAGTAACCACACATTCCACTCAACTTTGGCCAAAAACAGGAATGTTCAGGCCCCAAATCCTAGTGCTTTGCCTAAAAACTGCTTATTAATTGTGAAGTTGAAATGAGACCTCACAATACTGTGGACAAAAAGACAGGATTTGAGTCCCAGTGCTGTTACGAATCAGCTGTGACATCCTGGGTGAGCCACATTCTCTTGGAGGTTTAATATCCTCATCTGTAAGAGGTAAATGCTGGGACCCCTGCCCTTTCTACTTCAGAGGCTTCTTGTGAGGATAAAAATGGCACTGCTTAAGAAAGCGCTCTGAAAATTACAAAGCCTACAAAAAATATTGACATGCCTTCTCTGGTTCACTTATTGCCTTTCAGAAAGCCTCACAGCACCTTTCTAAACCAGATTCCATGTCGATGACTCAGATCCTTAATTTTTGCCTTTTGGCACTACAATTTTAAAGGGAACTGTCACTGACTTTCTCTGGATTCACTCAGGCCTCAATCCTCTGCAATCTAACGTTCGTTCTCAGGAATTTAATGATGCTGACTCTTAAAGGTCATCTACGACTTAATTTGCCAAGGCCAAGGGCTTGTTTTCCTTGCCTGAGTGCTGGTCATGTGATGCTATCGATCATTGTTCTTTCTCCACTTCTGTGACATAAGCAACAGTGATTTTTCTCTCACTTCTCAGTCCCACTTTCTCATTACTTTTTGTCTACATTTCTTCTTCCTTCTAACCCCTAAATGTAGCATTCTCCAGTGTTCTGACCCCCATCCTCCTCTTTTGCTTCTCTCTCTGCCCTCAAAGACTCACCCACTGTCTTAGTCATCTAGCGCTGCTATAACAGAAATACCACAAGTGGATGGCTTTAACAAAGAGAAATCTATTTCCTCACAGTAAAGTGGCTAAAAGTCCAAATGCAGGGCGTCGGCTCCAGGGGAAGGCTTTTTCTCTCTGTTTTCCTCTGCTCCTGGTGCCGCTTCGAGGTCACTAACTCTCTGTTTGCTTCCCTTTGCTTTTATCTCTTGAGAGATAAAAGGTGGTGCAGGCCACACCCCAGGGAAACTCCGTTTACCTTGGATCAGGGAGGTGACCTGGTAACAGTGTTACAATCCCACCCTAATCCTCTTTAACATAAAATTACAATCACAAAATGGAGAACAACCACAGAATACTGGGAATCATGGCTTAACCAAGTTGATACACACATTTTGGGGGGGACATAATTCAATCCATGGCACCCACCCTTGTGACTTCAGTGACCAGTTTCTAAGCAGATGACCAAGATACGTAGCTTCAGGTCTACTGGATACTCCTATATGTATGGCCTAACCTCAACTTGTCTGTGTCATATCTAAAATAAAACTTCCTGTTTCTCCCTCAAACTGGCTCTTCTTTCTGCTTTCTCTCTTCCTTATCCCTCATATGTAGTCAATTATCCAATTCTGGCAGCTCTTCTTTTGCAATAAAAAAAAAAAAAATATCTTGTCCAAATCCTAATTACTTCATGGAGAGCTATAGTAATAGTTCTGCATCTATCTCGCATTCCTCCTGGGCTTTCCTTATTGACAGAAGAGGAGACTGCAAGTTTTGAAAAAAGAGGACTTCTGATTTGTGGTTTAATTACCCACTGGCTTTTAACTTTATGATGACTTTTTGTAATTAACAAATTTCTGCTAAACTTCTTTACATGCTGTCTTGGGAGGAAACTTTTATTATTCTCATTTGTGGTAAAAAGATTATATAATAGTAATCTCAATAGTAAAAGACTATGTAATAGACGTTTCTCAGATCAACAGATTGGTGATGATGCGGTTTGCCAAAAAACATTAATGGCACAGTTTTTCCAACTTTATGAACTTCTGCCCTGTCCAAATTGGCCCCTGCCTCAAAGCAAGGCTCTAGGCTTCCAGGTCTTTAACACAGGGCCTGCACTACCCCTAAATGTCTAGGTACTTTCCCTGATAACTCATGCCCAACACTCTACTCTGCCCACCCTACTTCCAATACCCCTGCCTAAAGAACACATTGACGCCCAACTTGATCATTTTCCCTGCTGCTTTGCTGCAGCACCTTCCAGTTGTCGCCATTGCTCTCAAAACCCTATCCTTCTGCCCTAGTGAGAAGGAACATGTCTCTAGGTTCTCTCAGGTCAGCTTCCTGCTCATGCCTTAAAATGGGACCAGGATGCCCCCCAAAGAGTGCATTATGTGTTGGTATGGTTGTTTTGTGCCTCTCTTCTGACACTACGGATATTTTAATGTCCACATCTCTTTTGCAGCTTTAAAAGGTGAATCATATGACTTTCAGTCTCTTTTAACTGGTAAATAAAGTGTCCAATAGACAATGATGTAATCCCTATGCCCCTCATCCCTGACACTTATCCATCAGGATGGCATACCATGTTTCTTGGGAAGTCTAGGCCAGACCTCACAACGCTGGCTGAAAGGGAGGAGGCTCCTTCTCACAGTCATGTTATTTGGTCCTGTACTTCCTGCCTCACTTCTCTCAAGGCACATAGTTTGGCCCGAAAATCAAGCCCCAGACTCGATCATCTCCTTCCTCTTTCCCATCTTCCAGATGCTTCCTTTGTTTCCCCATTTTGCCAAGCTCAATGGAAAATTCAGCCCCACAACATTTACCTGCTCTTTTAAGAGTTTCTCATTACAATTGCACTTTGCCTAACTCACACAACAAAATCATGGCCAAAACAAAACAAAAGTCACCTTACTCTACTTCCTTTGCTCCCAGGTGCTCTCTCCAGCAAGGTGACTCTCCTAAATGAACTGAAGACACCTGAGTCTTCATGATGTATATTGTTATACTGCAGGTCCAGTCATTGTCAACACCCTTATGCTAGTTTTTCTTTATTAAAAATTGCAGGAACGTCTGCCAAAAGACCAACAATAACAATGAGATGTAATTTATCTGCCAGAAACAAAAGGGGCTCATAGGAAGGGAAGATGAACAATCAGGAAAAAAGAAAGGTCTGTGGATTGACTTGTCTCCACATCAGAACAGGATGAATCAGCACAGACAGTCACAAAGAGTGGTAACTAGGACACTGACAGGATGATTCCCCTTCCATACTAACTCACAAAGACATTTATGTCCCAGTTACCATTTGAAACATTTACTTGTTTCTTTGGGCTCTGAAGTTTATGACCTAGTTTTCAGTTTACCTTTCACCTGGTATAGCCACATTCAAAAGCACAAAGCAATGCCATTTTATTCTACTTCCTGAAAGACCACTCCAGAATAAAAGTCTAGAGCTGTGAGAGATTGCTTTTTCTCTCCCCTATCCTCTTTCCTCCTTCCCTTCCCTCCCCCTGCACAGCCTCTAGCCTCTACCGACTTTGGCCTAGAATTCTATCAGCTCTTCATCTTTGGGCATAATCAAATGGGTTTTGTAACATGCTGAAATTCAAATATCACAAGAAGAGGTAACACATAAAGCCTTATTAGTCATTCACTTTTTGATAAAAATTATTTGATCTAATGCTTTCCAGAGAGCAAGTTTTGAGAAAGAAAAGAAAGCAAATAGGTTGTGAACACTTAGGAAGGTACAAAGGTCATAGAAGAATCTAGCTTCCAGTTGCCTACATCACAACCTGGTCAAAAGCAGGGTCACAGGTATTCCTAGTTCTAATTCTGCCACATTCCCTCAGCCCCATGTGGTGTCTAAGAGACAAACAGCCTCCAAGTTCCCCACTACCATCACTACCTACATGCCCACAAGTGATGGGAGAAAGAAAGAGCAAATGGATCTCTAATGTAAAATGCAAAAAAAGTTAAGGCAATGGTTTGTTGTGAAGTGTTATTCCTTGAGTTTAGCCATATTTTATCATTAGTCACTAAGCATCGCAAGTTGTGTTTTCAATTAATTTTCGCTATTGGCGTTACAGAAACCAATGGATGCACAGCAAAAACAGTGGTCCTAAGAGTGAGATGGGGAAGGAGGAAGTAACCCTGTGATCACCATCTTGGGACTTTGAGTTTGATTTCTGATGGAAACTTGGCCCAGACATCTCTGAAATATGGGTGGAAATAAAGCCATTTCAAGAGGTAAGCAGTTTTCAGTCTCACAAGCAAGGAGACTTAAATGTCTATTCAGGACCAGCTACAAAATTTGCAAGATCCACTGAAAAATGAAAACATAGTGCTTTGTTCATAAATTATTTAGAATTTCAAAATGGCGATAGCAGAGAAGTAAACCAAATGCAGGCCTTTCTAAGCATGGCACCCTGTGGGACTGCACAATTTGCAGACCCATGAAGCTGACCTTGGGACCATTTAATTATTCAAACGTAGAGCACAGACCCTCTTGTTGGTTCAGGCATGACTCCAAAGAGCTAAACTGCTCTGTTTAATAATACAACCTTCAAGAAAACAGGGATATGAACTACTTGACTTATTGCTGAATCCCCAGAGCCCAGAGTAGGTACTCAATCAATATTGATTGGGGAAAAAAATGAATAAATGAATAGAAAATAATTTCTATTTGTTAGACAGCTGCACTATTACAGACTTTATTACATTTGTGTTCAATTCTTCTATGTAGGAAACTGACCTGTAAGTGCAGGAAAACTGTTAATTGTTCTTGTGGAGACATGAATATTCTTTAAAAAAAATTCTTAAGAAACCATTTATTCAGTAAAACCAAGGAGCTGTTTTCACAAAAGGCTGTGAAAGAACCTGAGTACAGATGGTCCTCTGGAGTTCAGAGGACCAAGTGGAGCCCCAAGTCAGGAGCAGGACTTTCTTATCACTCCTGCAAGGAACCCAGCACCATGCTTTCATCTCAGCTCCTGGAAACACTGGAAGCATGTCTTGGAACATTAGCAGTATGGCAGCTAAGACCAATGGCTCTGAAGCCACACTAACTTCGTCATTTACCTGCTACTTGACCTTGGGCAAGCTACTTAGCCTTTCTGTACCTGTTTCCTCAACCATGAAATGGAGGGATAATAAGTGTTTCCCTCCCAGAGCTGTTTAAAGAATTAAATGAGTTATATATGTAAAGCCCTTAGAAGAGCGCCTGGAACATATTAAGTGCAATTTTTTTTTTTTTTTAATAAATATTAGCTATTCAATAGCCCTGGTGGTGCAGTGGTTAAGAGCTCAGCTGCTAACCAAAAGGTCAGCAGTTGGAATCTACCAGCCACTCCTTGGAAACCCTCTAGGGCAGTTCTACTCTGTGCTGTAGGGTCACTATGAATTGGAAAGACTCAACGGCAACGTGTTTTGGGTCGTTGTAACAAGGAGCTCTGATGGTGCAATGGTTAAGAGCCCAGATGAAAGGTTGGTGGTTCAAACCTACCCAGTGGTCCTGTGGGAGAAAGGCCTGGCAATTTGCTTCCATAAAGATTGCAGCCTAGGAAGCCCTATGGAGCAATTCTATTCTGTTACATGGGGTTGCTACGAGCTGGATTCAATCCGAGAGCACCCACCACCACCAACATGTATTGTAACACTCTGAGGAGAGACAACATTGTCTTAGGCAGTCGTGAGGCCCCTTTAAGCAGCTTCGTAGACCAATGACCAGTGATTAAGGGAGAAAGAATAGAAGAGTATTAGGCTGCACACTGTCAACAGACAAGTGTGCAAGCTAGGGAAGAAGGATTTTTTTGCAGGGGTGGTGGGGTGGCAGGGCTGTAAACAGAGGGACTTCCAATCACCAATGCTATGCTGTGACTTCACTTGTATATTTCCACTATGGAGGTAGATCACTTTTTGCACAGTGGAAGTCAACTCGCCTTGGTGGTTATGAACAAAGGTTCTAGAGTCAGACTGTCTGGGTTCAACTCCTGGCTCTACCATGGGGGCAAACCTAACCTAATGGTGTAACTGAGAAAATATTCATTTCCTAGGGCTACTGTAACATAGTACCACAAATTGGATAGCTTATAAGAACAGAAATTTATGGTATCACAGTTCTGGAGGCTGGGAGTCCAAGATTAGGGTGTTGTCCAAGTTGATTCCTTTTAAGGGTTCTGGGAGAGAAACTATTCCATGTCTCTCTTCTAGCTTCTGGTGGTCCTGGAAATCCCTGGTGTTCCTGGGCTTATGGTTGTATCTGCTGCTGTCATCACATGTCAGTCCTTCCTGTCTCCCTGTCTGTGCCTCTTCTCCTTCTTCACAAGAACACAATCATAAAGATTAGGACTCACCCTACTCCAGTATGGCCTCACATTAACTGATAACATCTTCAAAGGCTTTATTTCCGAACAGGGTCACGTTTACAGGTACAAAGTTTAGGACTTCATCTCATCTTTTGGGGGGATACAATTCAATCCATAACAAGAACATAGCCCTGGGTAATAATCCTTCTTCTTCTAAAAAATTCAAAGTTGAACTGGAATTGCATTTCTAAGTTTTTCTAAATTCCTACAAAAGATCAAATCTGGGTTTGAGTAATAAAAAAGGACTGTAGCAAGCTGGTTTGGCCCCTATGTGTGAATTAGGAAAAGGTTCCATTTCCTGCAGGTGGCTAAAATCCGTTTTGCCAGGAGACAAGGCTCAGAATGGACTCCAGTCCCAATTTGCCCCCTTGGCAAGGTGCCCTTTACGTCATTAACACATGTGTGCTCAGGCACAGTTAACCAACTTAAAAAACCAAACCAAACCCATTGACATCATGGATGGGGATGTCATAAGTTGAAATGAACTCGATGGCAACCAGTTTGATTTTTTGGTTTTTATTATACGATAGTAAAAATGATTTAAAATTTTTCATGTCTTCCATCAATTGTTGGAAAACTTGGTGGCATAGTAGTAAAGTGCTATAGCTGCTAAGCAAAGGATCTGCAGTTCAGATCCACCAGGCGCTCCTTGGAAACCGTATGGGGCAGTTCTACTCTATCCTACAGGGTCGCTATGAGTCAGAATTGACTCAACGGCAGCGGGTTTGGTTTTTTTTCTTTGTTTGTTTAAGATCCATTGTGCATATTTTCCTAACATACATTCTCCAGTGACCTGGAATGTCCTTGCTGAGGACACTTGCCCAACCAAGGCCCTCAGGGATTTCTTTCCTTGACAGTATGGGAGTGGATGAGTGCTGTACTGACTCAGGATACAGTTTGCAGCAAGCAGTGGGAATGCCTGGAATGACCTTCATTCCATTGTCCATCTGGCAAACTCCTACTCACCTTTCAAGAGTGAGTTGAAATGCCACCTCCTCTGCGAAGCCTTTAAGAATTTCCCCAGGGGAAGTCTGAGCTCTCACATATTTCGCTCATATCTCTTTTATAGTATTTTTGTTATTTCATAATTTTATCCTACATGTTTTTCTGATTAAATTATGACTTCCTTTAAAGGCAGGCAATGAGGCCTGTTTGTCTTTGTTTCCCTGGCACCTAGCACAGTACTTGACTAAATGAATGAATGAGCTGTTCGACCTCATGCAACTCCCACAAACTCTCTCCCATCCAGGCATGGGTTAACCAGTAAGCAAGGTACGCACAGGCTTACAGTAAACAAGATGCACACGGGCTTAATCGTGCTTACTTACTAATCTGTAGTGCACATTTTCACATGGGTTTTACCACATCAAAGATTACAACTAATCTGTAGTGCACAGGTGAAATTGTGCACTACAGATTAGTAAGTAAGCACAAGCAAATCTGTGCATACCTTGCTTATTGGGTAAACTTTCCCCCCTCCTACTCCATTTTCTTCATCTGTAAATAAAGACAGCAGTCTATATTCTCAGGATCCTGACCAGCTCTAATGCTTCTTTAATGGATAATATTCAGTTACAGATACTCCATCCAGGCCTTCTTCAGGGGTAGGACAGACACAGTTGCCTTTGGGGTTCTGCCATCTCCCTTTTTGTAGCACCTTCTGCCCATCTGATTCGCCTACACACTCTGAATATAATTCTTTTCCACAGGCCTGTGCACTCAGCTATTTGTCAATATGTCATGGTTAAGAGTGGAGTCTGGAGACAGACTGGGTTCAAATACTGGCTCTAGCACTTATTAGCTGTGTGACATTGGATATGTTATTCAACCTTTCAATTTTATAATTTTAAAATAGGAATGATAATAATAATAATGGTACTTACCTCATAGAGTTGTCTAACACAGGCTCCGATCAATCAGAATGGATGCCAGCCTAAAACACCTAATAAAGCTGTACTGGACAGAGGGTTCCTCCCTCCCCAAAGCTGAGTCTGTTGCAGTGTTGATTCTAATTCTTGGTATGGGTAAAATAAAGACTTGGTGAAATATACCTGCCTAGATATTTTAGGGAGCCCTGGTGGCACATTGGTTAAGAGCTCAGGCTGCTAACCAAAGGGTCCGCAGTTTGAGTCTACCAGCCACTCCTTGGAAACACTATGGGGCAGTTCTACTCTGTCCTATAGGGTTGCTGTGAATCGGAATCGACTCAACAACAACAGGCATGGTTTTTGGGGTTTTTTTTTTTAGATATTTTAAATAAAGCAAAGGAGGGTGTAGTGGTTCAGGTAGTTAAAGGCCAGGCCCTAGAAGGCTTACCTCCAGGCAGATTTCCAAGCGTGGTTGGTTTCACTCTGGCAGTGAATAATGAGACCACCAGGGCTTGCAATTACTTTTCCTGGTTTGTGAACAGAATATGTGTCTACTTATTATCAGAAAATAATAATGATCTCCCAAGATTTATGGTTTTCTGATCATATCTGCAATTTAGGAAATGTGTTTTTAATAGTAACATCTAACATTAGAATAAAATTTTATACTTTTTCCTGTGAATTATTTCACAAGATTCTTAAAAGCCTGTGAAGTGAGTAGAGCAGCTATCCTATGCCCCATTAAAACCGTAATCACTAATTTATTGTATTTGGGAGTATCTAACACTTAAGAATTTTGGCAAATTCTTGAAACACAAACAGTGATGAACCAGTAATACTCTCTGGGAGGTGAGTTGGCAACTCGGATATTCTTTGTCACTTTCCTGGAATCTAACTGTAAATCTTAGAGTCCAAGTATAATCACTTATATTAAATGGATCCGTAACTTAGAAATTGCTGTTGTCACAAATGATAAATTACTTCACTTAGCGCCAGGGTATAAGGTTAGTGGTTTTTGTAATTCACAGAGAAAAGTAGAAATAGAGACATAGCAAGTATGAACTTGTTCCCAGATTACGAACGAGTTCTGTTTCTAAATCTGTCTTTAAGTCAAATCTGTGTGTAAGTCGGAACAGTTAGGTATGGCTCATATTTAACATCAGTTAGTCAAACGTTTGTCTTGGAATACAGTCAGCCCTCTGTATCCACAGGTTCTGCATCCGCAGACTCAATCAACTGAGAATCTAAAACATTGTGGGGAAAAAAAAAAAAAGTGATGTGTAGGTATACCCTGCTGTAGCCTCCCGCCATTTCACGGATCATCAGTCTCTCTCCAGCACTTGTTGCTTAAGCATTGCTGGCCTCACATTTGACATGTTCTATGTAGTTTTTTTTTTTTTTTTTAGGCCTACCATGGTTGCATCTGTACTGAAAACGTACAGACTTTTTTTTCTGTTATTATTCCCTAAACAATGTAGTGTAACAACTATTTACAAAGCATTTACATTGTATTAGGTATTATAAGTAACCTAGAGATGATTTAAAGTACATGGGAGAATATGCATAGGTTATATGCAAATATTATGCCATTTTATAGGAAGTACTTGTGCATCCTTAGATTTTGGTATCTGCAAAGGGGCCCTGGAACTAATGTTAGTATGCAGTGTGCTTTTCTATCCATAAAAAACATTAAAGAAACACTTGGAGATACACTAAAACAGCTTTAACATAATAATATAGTAATAATAATAATACATTTCAAGATCTATCCTGAAGTACAATGCTATCAATGATGGGATAATATGCATATGCCTACAAGGAAGACCAGTTAATATCACTATTATTAAAGTCTATGCATCAACAACTAAGGCCAAAGATGAAGAAACTGAAGATTTTTACCAATTTCTGCAGTCTGAAATTGATCAAACATGCAATCAGAATGCACTAATAATTACTAGTGTTGGAATACGAAAGTTGGAAACGAAGATGGCTTGGTGACAGAAATGATGCCAGAGATAACATGATTGAATTTTGCAAGACCAATGACTTCTTCATTGCAAATACCTTTTTTCACTGACATAAACATAAACCACCCCAGATGGAATACACAGGAATCAAATTGGCTACATCTGTAGAAACAGACAATGGAAAAGCTCAATACCATCAGTCAGAACAAGGCCAGGGGCCGGCTGCAGATTAGACTATCAATTACTCACACCCAAGTTCAAGCTGGTAAAGTATGACCTTGAGTTATCTCACCTGAATTTAGAAACCACCTCAAAAATAGATTTGAGGCATTGAACATTAATGACTGAAGACCAAATGAGTTGTGGAATGACATCAAGGACATCATACATGAAGAAAGCAAGAGGTCATTAAAAAGATGGGAGAGAAAGAAAAGACCTAAATGAATGTCAGAAGAGACTCTGGAACGTGCTGTTGAACGTTGAATAGCAAAAGCAAAAGGAAAAAATTATGAAGTAGAGGAGCTGAACAGAAGATTTCAAAAGGTGGCGGCTCAATAAAACAAAGTATTATGATGACATGTGCAAAGAGCTGGAGATGGAAAACCAAAAGGGAAGAACACAACTTAGCATTTCTCAAGCTGAAAGAACTGAAGAAAAGATTCAAGACTCGAGTTGTAATACTGAAGGATTCTACGGGGAAAATATTAAACAACGTAGGAGGCATCAAAAGAAGATGGAAGGAATACACAGAGTCATTATACCAAAAAGAATTAGTCAATGTTGAAAAATTTCAAGAGGTAGCATATGATCAGGAAGTGACAGTACTAAAGGAAGAAGTCCAACCTGCTCCGACGGCATTGGCAAAAAACAAGACTCCAGGAATTGACAGAATATCAATTGAGATGTTTCGACAAATGGATGTAGTGCTGGAAATGCTTACTCATCTATGCCAAGAAATTTTGAAAACAGTTATGTGGCCAACAGACTGGAAGAGATCCATATTTATGCCTATTTCGAAGATGAGTGATCCAACCAAATGTGGAAATTATCGAATAATATCATTAATATCACATGAAAGCAAAATTTTGCTGAAGATCATCCAAAAGTGGCTGCTGCAGTGCATGGACAGGGACTGCCAGAAATTCAAGACGGATTTAGAAGAGGACTTGGAACAAGGGATATCATTGCTGATATCAGATGGATCTTGGCTGAAAGCAGAGAATACCAGAAAAATGTTTACATGCGTTTTATTGACCATGCTAAGGCATATGACTGTGTGGATCATAACAAATTATGGATAATGTTGTGGAGAATGGGAATTCAGGACCAGGCAGTGTTTCATTCTGTTATGCATAGGGCGACTGTGAGTTGGCACCAACACGACGGCACCTAAAAACAACAACAATAATAATAATGTTCTGATGCACATCACAAAGTAACACCCCTTTGTTACTATAAACCATTGTATATACCCCAAATTTTTAATATAATAGGCTTTACAGGGTTTCATTAATAACTACAGGCTGTATGTCAGTCTTATGTTCATAATCCGGGGACTGCTGGTACACAGATTAAGTATAAAATAACATAACAGCATCTCTCTGAAATACAAAGCTATGAGAAGATGAATAGTCCATCTCTGCTATATGCAAATCAGTACAGTGTTTGGTTACAAATTAGGATGCCATTTGAATTGACAGAACATATGATGCAGAACAAATAATCATCACTGAAAATTCGCAATTCTACCCTCAAGTTATTCCCACATTCCTCTAACTGTTCATTATATTAATTTAGCCTTGGCTTTTAAGAGAATGTTGACAACAGTTAAGTCTGATGCATTAACATGGGTGTTTGGTAGGTATATACCCAAAAGAGTTGAAAGCAGGGACTCAAACAGATACATGTACACCGAAGTTCACTGCAGCATTACTATTCACAGTAGCCAAAAGGTGGAAATAACCTAAGCGTCCATAAATAGATGAATGGATAAATAAAATGTGGTATATGCATACAATGGAATATTATTAAGCCACAGAGAAATGAAGTTCTCCATCCATGTTACGACATGGACGAACGTTGAAAACAGTATGCAGAGTGAAATAAATCAGACACAAAAAGACAGATACTGCATTATCCTGCTTACGTGAAACATCCAGAGTAGGCAAATGCATAGAGACCATAGTTTATTAGTGGTTAGCGGGGCAGAGAGAGACAGGGAAATGGGGAGGTATAATTTAAGGGCTACTGATGAAAAAACTGGAAACGGAGTGGTGATGGTTGCACAACATGGTGAGTGTAGTTAATGTCACTAAATTGCACATGTAAAAATGGTTGAAATGGCAAATGCATTTTATATGTATTTCACCACAATAAAATAAATGTAAGTTTGCACAAACTTATGGAGCTATGGAATAGATGTTAATACATAATAGCTAGGTCTGCTGTCTTGAATTCTAGACAAATATTTGATTGATGGTAATCTTATTTCATGAGTCCAGTGCAAATGAATTGTATAAATTCAACACTAAATGCAATTCCTGTGAGACTTTCTTATGCCTGAGAGCAAGTGAGGTAAGCGCTGTTTGTTTACTGAGCAGAATGATGGAATAATGTTTTTGGCAAAATTATGGAGAGTAAGCAGATGGGAAATGGGAGAAAAGCCTCATGGGTAAGGAAAATCATAAGTTTTCACAACATAACTATAAAATATAAAGGAAAATTCTCTTAGAAACCCCATGGGTCACTTGGTTAAACAACAGCAATTTATTTTCCATTCAGTAAGTGTTCTAAACTTTGAGGGTTGAGGGAGTTTTATGACATATGGCTCTCAGTACCAGCTGTGACAGAGAAAAAGAGCTGTTGCTAGAATAATTCTGACTAAGATAATGAGATTCTTAGCTGGCTGCATCTAATACCCTCACAGGAAATTTTAGGATGGAAGTTAGCCAACAAGCCCATCTTCATTTGCCCTTGACTTTGAGTTGGCACAAACCGTAGTTACTCATTTATTTCCCTAAAAACATTTCCTTTAAAAAAATTTAGTGGAGTCATTTCACATGATAGTCCAGTCTATATTTCAAACTAAGTAAAAGCTTTTAAAAAAAGTTACCTGTCTTGCTGACTTATTCCATCCTTGTCCTCATTATGTCACCCTTCACCATGACTACTGAGGGTGGAGGGACCAATCAACACTAGAATCATTTGAGATGTGAATGCAAGATGGAAATGACCAGGAAGGAACTCTGGATCCATGTGGCGAACGGTCTGGTATGCCCGATTAGGGAGTATCAGCTTTCTGTCATAGGCAATACGAAGCCTCAACTGTTTTCTAAGGAGTATGGCATGATCAGACCCGTGCTTCAAAAAAATCACCCAGGTGACAATATGGAGGACAGGTTGGAGAGGAAAGGGAATGGGCTTTGACACATTACTTGGGAGGTCCTTGAAATAGACTGAGGGGAGAAATGTCGAGAGCCTGAACTAAAACAGTGGTTTAGTTAACATGCAGTTGTCAGATCCTATTCATTCTCTGAAAGTCTTTACTAATTGCGTTGAATGTCCCAGTAATGTCCATTTTAGCCTTTCGTTTTCCTCCAGTACATGATCCGGTCTAGAATCACATATTGCATTTAGTTGTTATTTCTCTATAGTCTCCTTTAATCTTGGACAATTCATCAGCTGTTATTTATCTTGTATGACATTGACATTTTTGAAGAAAACAGGCCAGTTATTTTATAGACTGTTCCTTAATTTTGGCTTGTCTGCTGTTTTCTCATGATTAGATTCAGGTTTGGCATTTCCAGCTGGAATACCACATAAGTGATGTCATGCCCTTCTCAGGATATGACATCTGGAGGCCACATGATGTCCGTCTGCTCCTCATTGGTTATTTAATCTTGATCACCCGGTCAGGGTGCTGTCTGTATAGTTAATATTTTCCTTCTCGCAACCAAATAAGCAATCTGTGGGGAAACACTTTAAGACCGTATAAACGTTTTGTCCTTCATTAAACTGTCCTCCCTAGATTTAGCATTCTTTGATGATTCTTTACCATAATAGTTGCCAAAATTGTGATTTTTTTTCAAATCCACCGTGCCATTACCAGAAGCTCACTTTTTTAACAGGATACATTACTGCCTGAAATAAGGGACTGCATATTCCAGTCTAGTTGTGGCTTTGTGACTAAATTCTAGAAGCGTTCTGTGGGAGTCATTGAGAAGTCTACTTAAAAGCAGGATTGAGGGGGGAGTTCTCCCTTCCTCCTTCTTCCCGTTGCCTATAATACAAACATGATAATTAGAGGTCCAGCTGCCAACTTAGGCCATCTTGGAACTTACAAATGGAAACTTGAACAGAGGATAAAAGCAGAAAGATAGAAACTTGGATCCCTGTTGACACCATGAAGCTCCCATACTTGCTCTGGACTGCCGGCATCAAGACTTTTATCTTGTTTAAGTCACTATTTTTTGGGTCTCTGTGATAGATGAATAAAAATTTCTGGATAGATACATCCATAGTAGTTGAATCTTTGAGAAAGCATGCATGGCCTCCCAGGAAGAATGTGGTATAAGAAGAGAGAAGTGCTAAGAATCGGAGCCATGAGAGACATTGAAATTTACTGGGTAACTAAAAATAAAAAAAGTAGGTAGTGTAGAAGGGTGCAAAAAGTCAAATGTCATGAAAGAGTGGTGCCCCCAAAGAGGAAAGAATTTTAAGTAGAATGGAATCAAACAGGAGCCTTTTGTGTCTAGCTTCTTTCTTTTAGGATAATATTTTTGAGATTCATCTATGTCGTATGTACCAGTAGTTTCATTTCTTTTTATTGGTGAGTGGTAACCCATTTTATGAATGTATCATAATTTGTCTATCCATTTTCCAGTTGATGAATATTTGACTTACTTCTAGTTTGGGACAAGTATAAAAAGAAAGAAGCTGTAAATATTTGCCTACAGGTTTTCGTGTGAACACATATTTTCATTTCTCTAGGAGTGGGATTGCTGGTTGTAACTTTAGCTTCATAAGAAACTGCCAAATTTTTTTCGAGTGGCTATGTCATTTTGCATTCTAGCAAAGCACAAGAGTTCCTGTTGCTTCACATCTTCATCAGCACTTAATATTGTCAGTGTAAAAGTTTTTACTCATTCTAATAGTGATTTCTCATTGTGGTTTCAATTTACATTTTCCATTTCATACGTAGTCTGCTAATTGCATTGAGCATCTTTTCATGTTCTTATTTGCCATTTTTACCTCTTCTTTGGTGAAGCGGGAAACACTGGTGGCGTAGTGGTTAAGTGCTACCGCTGCTAACCAAAAGGTCAGCAGTTTGAATCCGCCAGGCGCTCCTTGGAAACTCTACCGGGCAGTTCTACTCTGTCTTAAAAGGTCGCTGTGAGTCAGAATCAACTTGACGGCAGTGGGTTTGGTTTTTGGTTTTGGTGAAGTGTCTATTCGAATCTTTGCTAGTTTTAAAAACTGAGTTGCTTGTTTTCCTATTACTGAGTTGTGAAAGTTGTTTATATATTCTGGATTCAAATACTTTATCAGTGGTGATGGCTGCAAAAGGTGGTGAATTCAATTAATGTCACTGAATTGTATACTAAAAAATGTTTAAAATGGCAAACTTTTTGCTACATATATTTTACCACAGAAACAGCAACAGCAAGAATGAACTTTATTCTGTACACAACGGGGAGCCACTGCGCGTTTTTAAGAGGCAAGGGACTAATATGAACTCGGTTTGAAAAGGCTTGGACTAGAGGAAATGCATAGAGGAAAGAGATTAGAGATAGAGATTAGTTAGGATTTTGTCATGGTTATGAACAAAGATTACGAGTATAAACAAGGGCAATGGCAGTAGGAAGGGAAAGAAGAAGGTGAATTCAGACCATTTCAGAAAGTGATAAAGGGAGAGTGTCCTGAAAATATCAAATGTCTTTAAAAACACTGTCCCTAAATCAGCCTTTGGAGACTTAGGGAGCAATGGCTGCTGCTGTTGATGTTACTTTTCCTTCTAATGCTGGTTAGGTTAGAACAGTCTATCTGCAAATTATGCTAACAATGATAGCTGGGTAGGATAATCAGAAGTCATTATTCCTTAGAATAGCTATATAGTAACAAATCACTTCCATTTATGAAGGGGCCCTGGTGGCACAATGGTTAAGAACTCAGCTGTTAGCCTAAAGGGTGGCAGTTCAAATTTACCAGCTGCTTCTTGGAAACCCTTTGGGGCAGTTCTACCCTGTCCTACTGGGCTGCTATGAGTCAGGATCAACTCAACAGCAACAGGTTTTTGTTTTTTGTGGTACTATGTGTTAGTCACTGCGCTTCTTGCTACACATCTTTACCTCAGCTCAGAAATAATTTCCCTATTTGGCAGGTGTGGAAAACAAAGGCCACTGAAGTAAAGTAACTTGCCTGGTGTAATTCAGGGCCACACGAAGGATCACTTCTTGAGTCCAAGGCACTTAGCCTGACGGAGATTATAATGAAGATGCATAAAACCCTCCTTTGAACTTTTCTTAATGTTTGCATTTTCTGCTACCTAAATTCACTCTGTCTTTTCCCTTTACTTTTTAGATATCTTCCATCTATCTCATTATTCTTATTAATATGCATCCAAATCCATTGCAAATATTCCTGAACAAAAATAATGTCTGTATTAGGACTTCCATGTACAGGTCCTTGACCTTAGCCCACGTTGCCATATATCATAATTTATAGTTACGTCCCTAAATTGTATGTTAACTAACAAATAAGTATTTGGGGCAGCTTGGTAGGTAACAACTCAATTTCAAATATATTACCATCTTTCTCTGCCTCGTAGCGTTTATCTGCCTCAATAGTCTGCAGTTATTTAAACATTTTATTGCATTTTGCCCTTATTTTATTAAGAGTATAAAATATAAAAGCACTAGACTAGTAATAAGAAGCATTGACCTCGTACACTTAATATACTTGTGAATCACAAAGGAGTGAATCCTCACCCTCCTCAGATACTTATTGGAATTAAACTGGTTGATTTTTGTTCAGTTGTGATGGAAAAACATAAAATTGAGACTATGAATAAAATGTTAGAACCATACTGTCAAAAATTATGTCTAAAAAGTAAGCTGTAATCAGATATATACCAGAAACCAAACCAGTTGCCATTGAGTTGACTCTGACTGTTAGTGATCCTACATGTGTCAGAGAAGAACAGTGGCCCATAGAATTTTCAGTGGCTGATTCTTCAGAAGTAGATCACTAGGACTTTCTTCCAAGATATCTCTGGGTAGACTCAAACCTTCAACCTTTTGGTTAGCAGCCAACAGCATTAACTATTTGCACCACCCAAACCGCTCCTGTACACACACACACACACACACACACATGCACAGATACATACTCCAGAATAAATCTTTCCTTATAACATATAAATCTATTATTGACTTTTCACATGTTGATTTTAACATATTTTCACAAATTTATGTATGAAAAGGGGACTTTCCATATATCTTTCCATTCAAAGTTCTCTAATCCTGGAGTCTTATTTAAGTAACTTCTTTCATTTCTTCCTAACGCCCACCTTAAACCTCTTAACGGAAATCTAATGCTTGTTGTTGTTGTTAGGTGCCGTCAAGTCAGTTCCAACTCATAGCAAACTTATGTACAACAGAACGAAACACTGCCTGGTCCTGCGCTATCCTTTACAACTGTTGTTATGCTTGAGCTCATTGTTGCAGCCACTGTGTCAATCCACCTCGTTGAGGGTCTTCCTCTTTTCTACTGACCCGGTACTTTGCCAAGCACAGTGTCCTTCTCCAGGGACTGATCCCTCCTGATAACATGTCCAAAGTATGTAAGACGCAGTTTCACCATCCTTGCTTCTAATGAGCATTCTGGTTGTACTTCCTCTAAGACAGATTTGTTCGTTCTTTTGGCAGTCCATGGTATATTTAATATTCTTCACCAACACCACAATTCGAAGGCATCAATTCTTCTTCGGTCTTCCTTATTCGTTATCCAGCTTTCACATGCATATGTATAAAGCGATGGAAAACACCACGGCTTGGGTCTGGCGCACCTTAGTCTTCAAGGTGACATCTTTGCTTTTCAACACTTTAAAGAGGTCCTTTGCAGCAGATTTACCCAATGCAATGCGTCTTTTGATTTCTTGACTGCTGCTTCCATGGCTGTTGATTGTGGATCCAAGTAAAATGAAATCCTTGACAACTTCAATCTTTTCTTCATTTATCATGATATTGCCCATTGGTCCAGTTGTGAGGATTTTTGTTTTCTTTATGTTGAGGTGCAATCCATACCAAAGGCTGTGGTCTTTGATCTGCATTAGTAAGTGCTTCAAGTCCTTTTCACTTTCAGCAAGCAATTTGTGTCATCTGCATAGCGCAGGTTGTTAATGAGTCTTCCTCCAATCCTGATGCCCTGTTCTTCTTCATATAGTCCAGCTTCTCATATTATCTGCTCAGCATACAAATTGAATAGGTATGGTGAAAGACTACAACTCTGACACACTCCTTTCCTGACATTGAACCAATCAGTACCCCCTTGTTCTGTCCGAACAACTGCCTTTTGATTTATGTAAATGTTCCTCATGAGTACAATTAAGTGTTCTGGAATTCCTAGTCTTCAAAATGCTATCCATAATTTGTTATGATCCATACAGTTGAATGCCTTTGCATAGTCAATAAAACAGGTAAACATCCTTCTGGTATTCTCTGCTTTCAGCCAGGATCCATCTGACATCAGCAATGATATCTCTGGTTCCACGCCCTCTTCTGAAACCAGCCTGAATTTCTGGCAGTTCCTTGTCGATATATTGCTGCAACCATTTTTGAATGATCTTCAGCAAAATTTTGCTTGTGTGTGATATTAATGATATTGTTCTATAATTTCCACATTTGGTTGGATCACCTTTCTTGGGAATAGGCGTAACTATTTTTTTTTATGGATCTCTTGCAGTCAGTTGGCCAGGAAGCTGTCTTCCATATTCCTCGGCATATGCTACTACTCCTCTTGTGTTTATCACTAACTTTTCCTCTCTGTGCCGAACTGCAGCTCTCCTCTCTTCAGACCTTTCCATCAGTTGCACTTGTCTTTTCTTTGCCCTGAAATGCTGACTAAATTGTAGGTGGGTTTTCTTCCCAAAATGATCCTAAATGCCTAAAAGGATTAGGAACGAAGTCAACAAGAAGAAGTAAGAATTAGAAACAAAAATAACTCACGTGTATGCAAGAGTCCTCTCTGTTCTTAATATTTTACTACATGTGGGTTACTTCTTGCTTATACTCTCTTGTTGTTGTTGTTAGGTGCCATTGAGTCAGTCTGACTCATAGCTACCCCATGTACAACAGAACGAAACTCTGCGCCATCCTCACAATTGTTGCTATGCTTGAGCCCATTGTTACAGCCACTGTGTCAAGCCATCTCGTTGAGGGTCTTCCTCTTTCTCGCTGATCCTCTGTTTTACCAAGCATTATGTCCTTCTCCAGGGACTGATCCCTCCTGATAACATGTTCAGAGTATGCGAGACATAGTCTTGCCATCCTTGCTTTCTAAGGAGCATTCTGGTTGTACTTCTTCCAAAACAGATTTGTTCATTCTTCTTTGCCAACACCACAATTCAAAGGTGTCATACACTCTAGGCCTTAAGAACTAGTAGCATTCTTCTGCTTAGCACAGTTATTACCAAATATAATATTAATGTAGTTTAAAAGGCCTAAATTCCAATCTAATGTCTGCCCTTTATAAATAATAAACACAGTAAAATCCTGAACACTTTGGATTTATTAGAGAGAGAAATAAAACTAAATTCATGAAAAGTCTGAACTAGAGACTATTTAAAAAGTCAAATCATATTACTTCCAGTTACATTTAGTAACTTGAACTACTACAGAGGAATTTTTAAGTAGAAGCTCTAGTTGCCTGCTTTAATGATTGAATAACACTTTGGGTAGTTAGTAGGATCTATTTACATTTTTATTTACATTTGAATAGCAAATGCACTTATCTCTTTAAAAGCCATTTCTTCTAAGTAGGCTAACATCCTAACCACCACAGCCATGCAATCACAATCTCACTTAGAGAACTAATTTTCTCTCTGTAGATAGTATTGAAGCCCTGGTGGCACCGTGGTTATGAGCTCAGCAGCTAAACAGAGGTTGTTGTTTGAATACACTAGCTGCTCTTTGGAAACCCTGTAGGGCAGTTCTACTCTGTCCTATCGGGACTCTGAGTTGGAATCAACCAGAAGGAAACAGGTTTGGGGTTTTCTTGTTTGTTTTTAGATAGCATGGACAGTAATTCTTTCCAAAATGCTTTCATTACATATTTACATTAAAAGTTATTTTAATCTGAATAATTAAAGTTACATTCATGGCAGAATTAGAAAGGGTTAGAAAGGGACTCACTGAACTAAAATCATTTATGTGATTTCAACTTTGAGGGGCAGGGTCAAACATTGTCTTAGGCTGTGGTGACCCTCAATCTATCACTCTTGACTTAGCATAAATCGTTAGGGAGTAGTTTTGTTACGTCATAAAGTGCTGGGCCTTGGAGTCAGAAAACAAAATGGGATTATACAGATGAGTTTATACTGAGAATTTACGGATTATGAAACACTTAGATGTGGCACTGATGCACACACACAATCTTAGGACTAAAATAAAAAGAGAGAAAATTACCATGCAAAACCCATATGATTTAGAGTAAGACGAATTTAGTTTTGATCTGTTGCATATAGCACTGATTTTGGCTCAGTCACGTAACCCCTTTGAGCCTGTATTCTAGCTACAGAATGATACTATCAACCTCAGAATGTTATTTTGAGTATTAAATTAAAGAATATGTGAGAAAACATTTTGGAAACTCTTTGCTGTTGTTGTTGCGTGCCGTCGAGTCTGTTCTGACTCACAGTGACCCTATGTACAACAGAACAAAACACTGCCTGGTCCTGCGCCATCGCCACAATCGCTGTTACATGTAAGCTCATTGTTGCAGCCACTGTGTCAGTCTACCTCATTGAGGGTCTTCCCCTTTTTCACTGACTCTGTACTTTACCAGGCATGATGTCCAGCAATTGGTCCCTTCCGGTAACATGTCCGAAGTACTCAAGATAAAGTCTCACCATCCTCGTTTCTAAGGAACATTCTGGTCGTACTTCTTCCAAGACAGATTTGTTCGTTCTTCTGGCAATCTGTGGTATATTCAGTAGTACTATTCAAATGCTAGATTAAAAATAGAGAAACGGGGACCGTCACTGTTTAGGAAGTAGTGAGGTTTTGTTTATAGTGATGGAAAAATTGTGCAATAATTATCGGTGATGGTGATACAACACGATTAATGTAACTGGTATCATTGAATTGTACACCTGAAAAATGATGAATTGGCAAATGCCGTGTGTATATATTTTTACAACAACAAAATTTGTTTTTAAAGAAAAGGAAAAAATTTAATGGAGAAACATTTCATTTGTATTGTATTGTTTTCAAAATAGGACTTTTCCTGTCTTGGCCTAGGATAAAAATTTCCTCCAACACTTGGTATCATTTGAAAAATGAATAATAAATGCTTCCACCTATGAATGACTTGTAATTATTTCATAATTTTGTGATAGGAAGGAAACACCAGAGAAAGCAGTAATTTTAGACAAATTGTCAAATTGTCCCTACATTTGTGACTACTTTTTTTCAGGAAAGCATTCCCATATAGATGCAACATGAAGGGTGAAATGGTTTGTCATTGAAACATCAAAAACAACTCATAACTATGTTGTAAAAATTAATTATGCAGTATGTTTTGGTTGCACAGGAACCAAAGACAATTGAGTAACAGGGTCCTAAGAAATGTTGGGAGGAGATTGAAGGGAATAATTGCCTGTAATATTTTTTGTATTTTTACATGAGTGAAAGCCAAGATAATGACTATCAACTAGACTGGACAATCCAACTCCAGGTGGTGATAGAAAATATAACCCATAAACAATTTGTTTATTGTTAACAGGACTTTAAGTCCTGAATGAAGAATTACAAAGAAGAGTAACATTTCCTCAATCCAGGGTCAGAAATTTAGAAATCTCACTGTGGTTTAAATACCAATTATTTCCTCCCTGACAAAATCTCCTCAGCAAGCCTACCAACAGACTGGGTATTTTTTAAGTAGCAGGAGACCTACCCTGCTCTCTGGCCAGCTAATTTGACCAGGGCAGACACTGGCTCAAACTGGGTCAATCATATTCTCAGAGACACACAGGCTGAAGTGGGTAGTGTTGGCATTGAGGATGCAAGGTCATGAAGAGTCACTGCCGGAACTGGCGGCATGGTAGCCCACAGCCAGGTGCCAGCCGGTGTTACGAGGGAAAAGAAATAAAAAACGTTGCACAGCTGCAGAAAAACTAGTCTGCAGAGAGGAGAATGGAGCAGATGTGAAACAAAGACAAGTGAGACTAGGAGAACTGCAGCTAGAAAGAGAGAGGGACAGAAAGAAAGGGAGAATGAGAGAAAGAATCTGTCTGACCAAATGTACGTTCTTCAGCTGAGTTCTGTATTATATCTTAAAATAAGTCTCGTTCCCTTTACTTGTGTTGCCTCCAGTGTGTTTTTGTTCCTCAGAATCAAGGAAACCCTTAGTAAGACATTTACGGATTGAACTAGAGCCAAAAAAAAAAAAAAAAAAGATCTGAACAGTCGAATTGTATTTCAAAATATTACATACAAAAGCTCCCATGGCACTAACGGTCTTTCATTACCCATTTACTTTTTTATAACAATTTTACTGAGATATAATTGACAGACCATAAAGTTCACCTTTCTTTTATTGCCTATTTACTTTTAATTTTTTTTAATTCCATCAGGCTTCCAGATCTAGCTTCCAAGTCAACAAGTAGCCTTATGAACAGAGAGAATGGCTAGTACAAGCAAGCACACTACAGCAATAAAAAGTGACAGTTGACAGACTAGCAGGAAAGGAGGAGACGGAAAAACTATAAATAGGAACAATAATTCCCAAGAAAAAATAAAAGGAGCATTCTGGAGCCCTTCGGAGTGTTTTTGTCAGGCTCTTTCGGTTCCGAGGAACAGCTCAAGTTACATTTAGTTATCAGGGGAAGGAGTTATTATAAGGAATGAAGAAAACAAGGATCTCAGCCCCACAGGGCCTCGTGGGAATCCTCGAAAGGCCAAATCACCAAGCCTCTGAAAGAACGGAAGCCGTAGTGGAGCCAGACCTCATGAAGACTGGAACCAGGGCACCATCATGAATCTAAGGTTACCCCAGGACTTCAGCATCAGGAGTTTACAGCTGTGCACCCCAGTGAGCAGTTACTTCAGTGATTCAGCTCACCCTCCATCTGCACTTGTCAGTGTGTTTTTGGTTTCTCTGCTTGCCCCTTATCCTCTCTTTGGAATTTGCAAACTGGCAGCCTACGACCTGCAGACACATTTGGTTTGGCAGACACGGTGTCTTCACATTATTTAGAATTCCAAAGCCTTTGGGCGGGGCACAGACTTTTTACCATGGGAATGGACTCAACGGCACTGGGTTTTTTTCCCCATTACCTTAGCACAGCTCTCTTCTCTCATTTACATTGCCCGCCTGACTGCTGAAGGTATTCGTGCCTGAGACCCCTGATCTTTATCTCTTTTCTACCTCACAGCTGGTTCCAAATAGCTTTTGCTTATTCTACCCCTTCACCCCTCTCTGTTTATCCTTTTAGTTTCCACTGATAGCCAGTAACTCCCAATTCAAATTCCCCAAAAGAAAGAACATGGAGCATTTTGCTCATTTTTAGCTAAACTTTTCCCATTTGTGCAGATCGTAGATTCCTGGCCAGCCCAGAATATGGCTGCTTTAGGTCAAGTGTGTACACTTGTTCAATCAGCTGTAGCTGAGGAGCTGCAGGGCCCACGTGGAAGTGAGTATAGGTGCCTCGGCTAACTCCACAGCAGGGACTACGGGCAGGCAGAAGGGGTTGGCTGAGAGAAAGGCAACCATTACACTTGTCCAGTACAGTGGATAAGAATCACTTAAGTCTACAAAGGAAACTCTGGTGGCATAGTGGTTAAGTGCTATGGCTGCTAACCAAAGGGCCAGCAGTTCAAATCTACCAGCTGCTCCTTGGAAACCCTATGAAACAATTCTACTCTGTCCTATAGGGTCTATAGGGTTGCTCTGAGTAAGAATCGACTCAAGGGCAACGGGTTTGGTTTTTGGTTTAACTCTACACACCTTAAAAAGCCTAAGAGAATCAGCCACCATCTGATCAAACATAATTAATGTCTACGATGCTAACATTGAGTCTTAAAGAAAAGGTTAAATTCTGTTTAGTGTCCTTTATTCAAAGGAACAGAAATATACATACAGTAAAACAACCTGCGAAAGCCAGAAGCTGTGCAAGGCAGAAATCTGGCGGAGAAGGAAAACTCAGATATTTTTCACTAATAGGGAGCAGTGGAAAAGTGGCACCCTGTCAAAGGCAGAATATTTGCAAGACCTGGAAAAATGAGGCAGTCCCATCAAGTTCCAGCTCTCACAGGTTTTGCCATAGTATAATTTAGAATAATCACCACTGAAAATTATAAAAGTAAAAATAATAGGAGGTAATTAATGTTTAATTAATTTTTTTTTTAAATTAATGTTTACTCAGATATTTCGGAAACCTTGGATGTTAAAATAAAGATCTTATTCTCATTTGAAATAGGAATTAGTCCTAGAAAATTGTTAAGAACAGAAGCTCTAAAAGTTTTCTAATCCTGGCTTTGCCACTTATCAGTTGGCAAATTCTTTAGTAATTCAGTGCCTTGGTTTCCTCAAATATAAAATGAGAATAATAACAGTGCCTGTCTCATAGGATTGTCGGGATAAATTAGACAATCCAAATAAAACATTTAGAACAAGTGCCTGGCACATAGTAAATGCTAAAAATTGTTAATCATTATTATTATTGCACTGCTGTTGTTACTATATAAATAAAGGAGCTGTGTACTGATAAGTACCTGGTGGTGTTTGGCTGCAAACCGAAAGGTTGGCAGTTCAAACCCACCAGCACCAGCACCTCTGTGGGAGATAAGACCTGGTGATCTGCTCCCGTAAAGATTTCAGCTTAGAAAACCCTATAGGGCAGTTCTACTCTGTCGTATAGGGTCACTATGAGTCAGAATCAACTCAGTGGCACTTAACAACAACAACATATACTAATAGTACATTAGTACAATTTTTATAATGATGGATAATACAAATTATGTATTCCATTTCCATATAAAAGAAACTGCTCCAATCAGATTGCTTTACTGTGCAACGACAGGGTTTTGCTTAATGGGACCTACACTTATTTTAACCGTAGTGCTGGTGTGTCTTATCCATTAACTTATCTTGGTGCCTAGACTGAACGGCAACACGTGCAAGGCAATCTTCAGAGCAGGCTCCAAAGCAGACAGTTGTCAATTTGAAAGTAAACACCTTTGAACAACAACAAAGGCTGCAATTGATGCCAAAAGACTTATCTAAAGACTGTCTCTTTGGAGTCTCTGGCCAGTTTTAGGATGACTTCCTGCTTGGACACGGGACAGGAAAGTACTGGAATGGGTGGAGACCAAAAGAACTGAGGCCTGAAAGGAGTCGACTTAGGTTAGTGAAACCGTTAGAATCATCTAGGGAGCTTTCAAAAACATACCAATGCCAGTCCCACCTTAGGCCAAGTAAATTCCAACCCTCGGGGATGGGACAGGGAAGAGAGAGGGCAAGCAACAGCATTTTTCAAAGCTCCCCCAGGTGCTTATAATGTGCAATCAGGGTTGCAAGCCCCGCTATTCTAGGGCTTTATCTGCTTTTCTTCTGCCACTGAGCAGGGTCTTCTCAGAAGAGAGGCTACCAGGCAAGAACAGGGGAAAGGGGAGAAGACAACACAGACCAAGAGCATACTCATCACAGCAGCCTTGTCAGGAGTTCACAAGGCCTTGCTCAGCACTGGGCAGAAACTGAGCGGGAGGTGAAAAGAAGACTATGGTTAGCATTGCCTGCCTTCATAGAGCTTGCAAAAACAGTCGAGGAGTCAAAAGTAGTGCACAAGAGATAGTGGGAGAACCATGGAGCATTACTTCCATTGCGGCTGTGATTAAAATGACATGCTCTAGCAGTTCAGCCAAGGCTGAGATAAGAAGGAACTCCCTGAAGGACAAACGAGATTTGGACACACAAGGGCCTGAGGAAGGGTGTTACAACACGGTGAACAAAATGAACAAAGTCAAAGGGTATAGGAAAGGGCATGGTGTGGGTACAAACTGTGACAAGACGACTCTAAGATAGAGGACGTTTGTTGGAAGTAAACTTGGATAACTTGAGTAGAGTAGGGCCACATTATAGAGGGATGGCATACTAGACTGAGTAATTTAAACATCATGCAATAAGGAATAGGAAATGGTTGTGGGGTTTTGGGACTCTCTGGGTAGTGCAAATGATTAACATGCTCAGTTGTTAACTGAAAGGTTGGAGGTTTGAATTCACCCAGAGGTGCTTTGGAAGAAAGGCCTGACAATCTACGTAAAGAAAATCAGCCATTGAAAGCCCTATGGAACATAGTTCTACTCTGACACACATGGAGTCTTCACGAGTCAGAATCAACTCAATGAAAGCTGGTAGTTGGTGGGGTCTTGGTTGCTAGGGTCTTATGTAAAGGTAGATGTTTTCAAACAACCTAACAGAATGTTGGAGGAGACCAGAGGGAGAAAGACTGGGTAACAAATTGTTACAATAATCCCAACAGAAAGAGGAAGAAAAAGGGTGAATTCTAGAAACAGGTTTTTATTTCTTTTTTTTTTAATTTTTATATTTAATTTTTTCAGGCTATATAATACATGGACATTATAAAATTTGAGAAATCATAGAAAAGTAAAAAGAAGCAGAAAAATATCACATATAGCCTCTCTAAACACAAATAACCAGTGTTAAGATTTTGACATATCTTTCTCGTTTTTAATATATTTTTATTCAGTTGTGATCTCACTGTATATAATCAATTTTTGTATTCCACCTTTTGTTTAATATAATAGTACAAGCATTTTCCCACTTCATTGATAGCTTTAAACACTGTTTTTGTAGATTTTTTTTTTTTTTTTGTAGCTACGAACACTCTTTGGTATGGATGCACTGTGATTTATTTGTGGGACAATAGCTTTCAAATTGTTTCCAATGTTCTCCCTGCTAACACAGAGCTGTGCAGAAAAACATCTCTGTTTACTAATTTTTGTCTAACTTGATAGTTACATTCATAAGATAGATTGCTAGAACTGCCATTACTGAATTCAAATAAAAATTTTAAATTCTTACTTATTGAGAAATTGCTTTCCAAAAGGAATGAACCAATTTGCAACCTTTCCAACAGAGTATAGCAATGCTGGCTTCTCTCTACTTGCTTTTGCCAATTTGATACAGTAAAAATTGAAATCTAATTTGTATTTCTTTAATTATTTGTAATGTTGAGCTTTTTATGTGCTTACTATCCACTTATATTTCCTCATTTATGACTTATTTTTCATTTTCTTCTCCCACCGTAGAAATAGTAAGAAGGAACAAATTTTTAAGACTTAGTAATGGATTGAGGACGAAAAAGAGATCAAGTTCAAAGCTGCCATGTTCTTGGCAAACATAAACAAAACAAAGCAAAAAAAGAAGCCATAAACAAAAGTAGAAGGTTAAATAGCAATCTAGAAAAAAAATGCAACACATATTGCAAAAAAAAGACTGATTTTCATAATATATAAAAAGCTTCTACCAATTAATAAAAGGCCAACAACCTAATAGAAAAATGGGCAAAGAACATGAAAAAATAGTTCTAGAAAAGGAAATGTAAGTAGATTTTAAACATATGAAATGATGTTCAACCTCACAATAAAAAAAAGCAAGGTAAAAGTAAAATGAGATTGTATTTTTTACCTAAAAAATTGGCAAAGACCAAAAAGTTTAATAAAGTGTTTTGTTGAAGATATTGAAAAACAGGCACCATACATTGTTGATTAGACTTAATTTATATGATCACTTTGGAGAATAATTGGACAATAGCTATCAATATGGAAAATAGATATATCCTTTGACCCAATAATTCCACTTCTAGGAATTTATACTACAGATAATTCAAAATATGTATGAAATAATATATAACCCAGATATTCATTGCAAATTTGTGGATAGGAACACAATATTGGAAATGACCTAATATATACCAATAGATTATTTAAGTAATTTATGGTATATCTTTACAATTAAATATTATGCAGCTATTAAAAAGAACAGATTGGCTTTGTAGGTACTGATATAGCACCTATTGATATATTCAAGATATATTGTCGTGCGTAAAGCAAGTGCAAAGCCTACCACTGTGTAATGGGAGTAGGCAAGAGGCTATGTGTATACACACACAGACACACTTGATTATATGTACACATATTTGCTTTGGATCAATACATAAGAAACTAATAATAGTAGTTGTCAAGGGACTTTTCATTCTGAATTTTGCACCATATATCTGTTTTTATCTATCATAAATAAGATATTGGATCTTGAAAGGATGGAGCCCTTTTGGCGAAATGGTTAAGTGCATCTGCTAACTGAAAGGTTGGCACTTCGAACCTACCCAGTGGCTCCACGGGAGAAAGACCTGGTGATCTGCTTTCATAAAGATTACAGCCTAGGAAACCCTATGTGGCAGTTCTCCTCTGTCACATGGGGTCACTGTAAGTCAGAATCAACTCAATGGCATCTAACAACAACAACATCTAGAGGGAGTCACAAAGGGAAAATGTTACTGTAAGAGTAGGGTGATGGCTTTTCTACATTATATGAAATCAAGAGTTGAAAGGGCAGCTACTTGGATTATCTTCTAACTGTGATTTTGGATAAAGCTGCATCAGTCAGTGTTCTACCCTGGGCTATAAGCCCAAGATGGTAAGAGCTATGAATGTTGTCTTCCCCACTGAATCTTCAGCACCTAGTTCATATGGGTGGTTTTTAGTAATTATGTCTTAAATGAATGACTACAAGGATTCTAATCTAAATAACAGAAAATTGAAGGAGCCACAGGTAGAAATGGACAGATGGATGCAAAAGGAATACTCAGAGACAAAAGCATTTGGCAGAGAAAAGAAGGTTCCTTGTAAAAATGTTGCAAGGCAGCCAGACTTCAGAGAGACTAGCTCAGAGCAGTGACTCGGTCTGCCCATTTTGTACTAATGCTGTGTGTCTACAGAAATAGTGCCAAGAGTGTTATGGATAGAGGTGAAGCTGGAAAGCTGGGCAGGAACCAAGTTGTGGTAGGCCTTAGAAGTCAGATAAAGTAGTCAGTCAGTGAAATGAATGAGAGACGTTACAGAGACAGAAGAGGAAATACATTGCGTACACGGTTAAGCACTCAACTACTAGCTGAAGGGTTGTCAGTTTGAGCCCACACAGAGGTGCCTCAGAAGACAGGCCTGGGAATCTGCCACTGAAAGGTCACAGGCTTGAAAACTCTATAGAGCAGTTCTACCCTGTACACATGGTGTTGCCATGAGTTGGAATCAACTCAATGGCAACTAACAACAACAACCTTGGCTTCTAGAGACTGAGATCTAAATCAAAGAGGGAATGTATTAACATATGTCACTGGGAAGTCCAGAGACTAGGAATTATCATCAATATATTCTTCCCTTCTTTCCACTTCACTCCCTCCCTGCCCTTTCCACTTTTTTGGGTTGGCTTCATTTTCTTGCACACTCTTTCCACATAGAGGCCTCTGGCAACTACAGCCTTATAACTACCTATAAGTTACCCAGCAGTTCCTAATAGTTTCAGTCAAAATCCAAGAGCTAATTCTTATTGGACAACTTGGATCACAGGCTCATCCCTAATCACTGTGCCAAGCCCTAGTAGGCCAGGCAAAGGTCGTATGCTTACCCCAAAAGGGAGTTAATACCACTTTAACCATATGAGCCAAGAGTGAAGGAAGGGTAGATCCCCAAAGAAATCAACATGCTGTTTTCAAAAACAAGGGTGCTGAACAGATGAAAACAGCAGTTTCATTAATCCAATGAAGATGGTTCCATCCTTTAAGAATAAAAATGGGAAAGAACTTTTAGAGGGAGAAAAATGTAAGATGCTAGAGAAGGTGGGCAAGACTGTGGGAGCAAGCTTTGGAAGAAAGAGGAAGAGATGGTGCTCAGCTCGAAATGTTGGTGATAGAGAATATATATATGGATGCTTAGAGCTAAGAAGAACTTTGACAGTCATCTACTCCAACTCTTTCATCTCTTCTATGCAACTTCCCCACCCCAATATACACACACACAAATTAGGATCACTTACAGGGCAATTCAAACTCCACTTTAATACATTCAGTAATGTATAGTTCATGATTTTGGAAAGCATTTAATTGAATTGTCATATAGATCTGATTCTTAAAATTTCTGCTTTTTATTGAGCTAAAATCTAGTTCTTAGTTTGCCTTTTAGATTAACAAATCGTAAGCCTACTCCATTCACCAGATGATCCTTTAAGTATTGGAAGACGCTTACATTCCTGCCCCAGTTCTTTTTCTTTGAGCCAAGTACAGTTCTTTTGAAGACATACCAGGTGACACGGTTTCCAGATTTTTCTTTAGCCCACGTGGCTTTCTCTGGATCCATGCTGGTTTATATGTGTCTCTCTTAAAACAGGGTGCTTAACCATAATCCTTCAGATGAGGCCTGACTACTGCTGAGTTCAGTGGAACCGTTGCCTTCTTTATCTGGACACTGTACTTTGTTAATGCAACTTAAGATTTCATTGGATTTTAGCAATGCTAAATCACAACTCACTCATTTTGAGCTTGTGATCACCAAAAATCCCCAGGTCTTTTTTCTCACAAATGGCTGTGAAGTGAGGCCTTTTTGTAATTATGCAAGTGATATTTTTTGAGCCAAAAGAATGGAACTTCCTAATTTTCTTAAAAAAAAACTCTTCTGGTTGTTTCTTCCTGACTCCATCATGTGGCTCACTCTGCCAAAATGTGGCTCTTCATAACCAGGTGGTTTAAGGCCTGCAGACCCTAACGCAAAAGGAGGGAACCCTTCAGCATTTTATTAACTCAACTGGTCTTTTGGCTTATGCACTGACCAAATCTCAGGCCTGATTCCGGAATAATCTGGTTTCTATTCTTTGGTAATGCTTTGGTCACAGGTTGCTCCTCTAATAAGTGGGCAGGCTTCCTAGTCTGTAGTATGTGTGTATCAGTTTCGGTTTCAGATCAGTCACTGTCAACCTTTGCCCCCACTTTAGCTTTGTGCCAACCCTTCTGAGTGAATATACACTTTGGTGTTTGTAAGCTGTTCCACGCCTCTCCTATGGCCAGTTAAAAGGTATTAGCCCGGATAGCTCCGAAAGGATTTAAAGTTAGTCACATTTGGCCCATGCTTTAGAGCAGGGTTGTCAGAGTTCGAACCAACCATCACCATATAGCCAAACTCTCTGATGAGTCTTTGAGCCAATTTTGAGATTCCTAGATCCCATCCCATATCCTTTTACGGGAGAAGCTCTTTGTACTCTAGCTGTGTCATCTGGGGATTTTGATTCCCTATGGCCCGTCCCTGCCCCCAATTGTTCATAGAAGACTCTTTTCATGGGGCTGTAAACCTGATTCCAAAATTTGGAAGGGTTTCCCTGATCTAAGACTTGGATACCCAACTGATGTCTTAAGATGGTAATAGGTAGAAATCCTCTCTTCCACACTGCCCCGGGCCTCTTAGGCTAGCTCCCCTTTGCATATAGATGCTCCCCCAAAGTGAACTAAAATTCACCTTGTCCCTTGGACTTGATGATTTTGACTGCTGACTCTCCTGGATAAGGGTTACTTCCTTTGCTTCACTTAGTCTCCACTGTTCTCTCAGTCCCAATACCACCTTCTTGTCAGCTTGAGTCTGCTTCCCCACCAAAGGGTCAAAAGGTACCCTGAGCCTTTGGGAAACTGCCTGTTATAGTAACTAAAAAGAATGTGAAAATGAGACCCTGAAGGTAGAACAAAAACAAAATACAATTGCTGTCTAGTCAACTCTGATTCATGGCAACCCCATGTGTATCAGGGTGGAACTGTGCTCCACAGGGATTTCAATGGCTGAGATTGCCAGGGCTTTCTTCTGAGACACCTCTAGGTGGATTTGAACCTCCAACCTTTTGGTTACAAACCAAGTGCATTAACCATTTTCATCATCCAGAAACTCCAGAGAGAAAGCGAAAAAAAAAAAAAAAAACCTGTTCCATTGTGCCAATTCCAACTCCTATTGACCCTATGGGACAGAGTAGAACTGCCCCATAGGGTTTTCAAGGCTGTAGTTTTCGTGGAAGCAGACTGCCACATCTTCTTCCCACAGAGCAGCTGGTGGGTTCAAACCTCAACTTTTTGGTGAGCAGGTGAGCGTTTAACCACTGCACCGCAAGAACGAAGGCAGCCATTCTTAAAAAAGGACTGAAGCCTCAGACTCATTCCTCAAGCATTTGAAGGGTCTGTGTGCACAGGATCTATGTCTCAGATTTCTCACAGATCTCGTCAATAGCTTACTTTCAGATAGTGTCAATAGCAATAACGAGATGATGCATGTGTGCTTCTTGCTCACATCTTCTGAGTCCCTGAATGAGATATGCGGGCTTGGAGAGTGACCGTGAAATCATCAATGATGCTCTCATCACCTTTCCAGACTTGTTTTGTGTGATGCCCTTTTTGTGTTATTTTAAAAATAGGAACCAGATGTTTTCCTAAGGGGATATTTTAAAGATCCCCTTCCTGTAAAATCAGACACTGGACCATCCAGTCAGGATTTGCCAGGTTATAACCACAATAAAGTAAGGGATGACAGCACCTATAGACAGCTTTCCGGGAACTAATACAATTCCTGGTGTTGAGAAAGAAATTGCTAAATCTACCAAGAAATTTTATAAGAATACCTAGATACTGAAAACTCTTTTCCTTACCAAAATTTTTGGACCAGAAAATGAAAATAATTTTTCTCTGTATTCATTGGCCACACTAAGATTAAAAACTGAAAAATCAAACCTAGATGTCTGGGACTTTTTCATAGCAAAATAGAAAGTACCTGGAAGGCAATCCAAATAAAATCATTCAAAAAGAAGTAATGCTGACTCTCTCCTGAGGAACTGTTCATCAGAATGTTTAGACTGGATCAAAAGAAGTGAATCCAATGGCTCTATGCTGATTATTCTGGGACAGAAGACAAATTCCAAAATAAAAAAATATATATATAAGATATTAATTCAAAGAAACTCTACCAATTCTGAATTTGAAGACACTAAAAAGTGGACTCGGTACTCCTTTCATCAGAGAGACAGTCAAAATACACCATTGTGTTTAGCATAGACTGTTTTAAGAGTTTAAGATGCATATCACTTATTTCAGAATAGAAAATATTGAGAACAAGAAGGAGGAAGGCCTTGGAAAAAGGAAGAAGGGAGTGAATTCAAGGGCTCGTGGGAAGGAGATAAAGAAGTTTGGTGCTTCCCTGGGAAAGGAGAAAAGAGCAGGCAGACAAACGAGATGGAGAAAGGGAACTTTAAGTGGGTGGAAGCATTCCCAAAAGCCTGGGTGGTCTCAGTGAAGCAGGAAAGAGGACCACCTCAGTTTCCCTCACTAGGTGGCAGATCTTTTAGGTAGGCACTCCACCCAGTGCTGTCGAGTCCATTCCGACCCATAGCAACTCTATGATGAGGGTAGGCACTGGATCTGTATAATTCCCTACTGCGATGCCTACTGCCTGGCACAGTGCACGGAATATTGCTAATACTCATTTAATATTTGTACAAAAAAATGAGTGGAAGAGCGTGGGCATTAGGGACTTAGAAGAGTGGAAAATGCTGGGAAGAGCTAGGTTAAGGACCGTGCCCTAGAATCAACAAGAGATGAATAATGGGGTTGCTAATTTTTTAATCTGAGATTAGGCGGCATGCATCTAAAGAGAATTGAATCAGCATTTATATGAAATTCAGAAGCAAGAACAGAGACGGAGACAAATGGTAATTGGCATGACCAGCAGAATGGAATGGAAAAGAGGAAGAGAATCTAGGATGCCTGAGAGGGCAATGGAGGCCATCCTGAAAATGAGGCCAAGGGTGGATACAAGCTGAAAGCAGTATATAGATGAGCAAAGTCATGAGATATGAAGTACTTCTGAGGGGTTTAGACAAACTGCCCTTTGAAAACACCAACATAACATATACTTTTGTAACAGGCTAAGCACGTAAAATTTTTACAGTAAGTTCTATGGGGACATGAACTCTGTCTGATTTGTTTTCTGTTGTAGCCCAGTTTACTAATTAGATAAATTTAAAAAGGAAAGAGAGAAGGAAGTAAATTAGCTAAGGACATGATTGACATGTGTTATGTCTACTAAAAGTATGACATATGTCAATCATGTCTTGAATTTCCTTCTTTCTTCCTTGTTCATTTAATTAAGAAACTGGGCTACAACAGAAAACAAATCAGACACAGTCCATGTACCCTCAGAATTTAGGGTAAAAATTTGAGTTAGATTTTTAGTCTGTATTAGCACAGATTCTTATACATGCATAAATGTAAACAAATATGTGAATGTGTGTGTATAATACACACACACTCACAAGTATATATCCCATCCCTAAACAGTACTAGATATTTTTTACAATATTTGAGTTGATAACAATGACTAGAAAATCTGTCAGTTGAGTTGTGTTCTATCTTCTGTGCTGTGGGATAGAGCCAAAATCTGGTAAATAAACAGTCAGTGGACAGAGTGAGCTTGAGGACTCAAGGGGCAGGTTGAGGTTTTTGAAGGCAGAGAACCAAAATCAAATACTTGGGTGAAGATAAAGTTGAGAGATCTTGTCCAGATGTTAGTTACTGAGGGAAGAGATGGCATTCAGAAATGACACAGTCTAGCCGGAGTCAGAGGTCACGGGACTGGCCAGGTCAAACAGAGGGGCAAATTAGCAGGCACCATGTAGGCAAGGCCAGATTAATTTTATGAACTTAATATGTGTTTGCTTCTTTGGAAGACCCAAAAATCAAACCCTCTGCCAAGACCTTTCAGCCTTTTACAGTCTCTGCCTTCAGTAGCAAACATGTTTCCCCGTACAGGATTTTCTGCAAAAATGAATCCTTTGGATTAATTTTCTTTACACCTCTTTTTGAAATTCTTTACACCTCTTTTTGAAATGTCTTGTTATAAGGTCCTGTTTATTTTATTTGTGTTCATTTTTTCCATGTTGTTTACTTTGCAAATGCACATGCTCATATATTCAGGTTTCTCAAGTTAAAAATTCTTCACTTGTGAAAAATAAATTCAAAAGTACATTAGAAGCTGAATTAAAAAAAAAAAAGCAGGCACTCAGTGATAGACTGGGGTAAGATGGGAGTGAGGATTGGAGGGAGATGAGAATAAAAGGAATTTTTACTCCTCTCCAGGTTTCCTCCCTGGTGGTATAGTGGTTAAGTGCTACGGCTGCTAACCAAAGGGTCGGCAGTTCGAATCCAGCAGGTGCTCCTTGGAAACCCTATGGGGCAGTTCTACTCTGTCCTATAGAGTGGCTATGAGTCAGAATCCACTTGACGGCAATGGGTTTGTTTTTTTTTTTGGGGGGGGTTCCAGGTTTCCTAAGTCTCCAATATGTAATGTTTTAAGGGAATCCATGGTCCATTTTAAAGTATGACAAAATTTCCACACTCCTTTCCTTTTGGGCCTATAAACCAGTAAAATATTAAAGTGGAGACAAGAGAAATTTCTCTTTGTGATGGATTATCTACATCAGTCATCCAAATCCTTGAATTTGATTGTGTTGCAGGTTTGTACTTCTGAAAATAGATTGTTTCATATGTTTCTAAATCCCAAAACGCTTGCTAGTGAATTGTTCCTCTTCTATCCAATGCTGAAATGCAGTGAAGATACCTTTTAAAAGCCCATATGATGTATGGAACGAACTTTGTACAAAATCTACATTAGATACTCTCCACTTCCTTGTAAAAAAAAAAATTATACCTGATCAAAAGGGGGAAAATGTAGAACAGAATTTCAAATTCTCATAGACTCTAGACTTTCTGGAATCATGGAGGGTAGATGAACCCCTGAAACTATTGCCCTGAGATAATCTTTAAACTTTAAATCAAAAATATCCCCTGATGTCTTCTTAAAACCAAATAGTTAACTAGCGAAAAAAGGTCTGCCTTGAGCATTATTATGCTCTTTTAAGAACTATTTATATGCTAAGTTGACAAGAACAACCTGAAAGGTTGATGGGAACCTTAGTGGGCAGTGAATTTATGTTAATGGGGAAAGAACAACTCAGAAAAGGAGGGTGAGAATGGTTGCACAACTCGAAGTAGAAACTGTTGAATTGGTATGTTTTGCTGTGTATATTCTCAACACTAACAACAAAATAAACAAAATTTAGATAAATAAATAAATAAAATATAGTAGCAACTCTACTGTGTGGGAATTTTTGAACAAAGCCAGATAAAAATCACAGCACTTTAGTAGCTGTTCAGTTTTGCCCTCATGTCCTTGGGATATACTACACAACGTTTTGCTTTTATCACAGGTCATAAAACTCCTAGACACAATTTGAAATTAATTACGAATCTCTGGCCCTGAGACTTCAGATATTTTTCTCCCTGGCTTTGTTATCCAACTATTTTAAAACCTTGTTCTCTTTGATCATGGATAGGAATGTTGGCTGGGCACAGTCAATGTGGCTCCAACCTTGCAATGTTTTTTGAAAACTCCCAAGTCTGAATTTCAACAACTTAACTTAGGAACCTAAGTTCTCACCCCTAGCCCTAAATACATCAGCTGATGCATTCAAGATATTATGTCATCTCTTGCTTTCTTTTTTTTTTTTTTTAATTTCACACAGAATTTCAATGAGCCATTTTGGGTTCTAATCACATTTAATAGGAAATAACTGTTTACGTATGCCTTCCCCTAACACATTGACAGGATTCCCCTGGCAAAGGCAGGTGGATTGTTCTTCATTGGAGCCATACGAGAAGCAGAGTTGTTTTTGGGAAAGGCTGATGCGGTTTCCTGGCTAGCACACGCGGAGCTGAAGTAACAATGCCGCTGAACAGAATGGAAGCAGAGAAGAAGAAGGAGAGTTAGCTATCCTGCAAAAACAGGCTATCCCGTTCCAGCAGGGGTTAGTTTGTACTTATATTTTTTCCCTGCTTAAATGCCTTGTAGTTTCTCACTGTTTCAGTGCTGAGATTCTGCCCAAAATATTAAAAAAAGAACACAATTTCAAAAGAAAATGAAAATACAAAGATAAAACTTTCAAATATGATATTATAGGGAGGACTGAAATCCAGTGTTTTCTTTTTTCCTTAAAATTCTATCTTTCTATGTTATTTTATTTTCAAATGAAAGACATTGAATCCAATATCCACCCATCTTAAAGTGATGCTGTTGATAATACCAAACCAAACCCATTGCCGTCGAGTAGATTCCGACTCATAGCGACCCTATAGGACAGAGTGGAACTGCCCGATAGAGTTTCCAAGGAGTGCCTGTCAGACTTGAACTGCCGACCCTTTGGTTAGCAGCCATAGCACTTAACCCCACTACGCCACCAGGGTTTCCCTGTTGATAATAACTAGTGTTTATTGAGCCATTACTAAGTGCTAGGCACTGTGCTAAATACTTTAACCAAAATACTTTACATTTATTATTTTATTTAATCCTCACAGAAATGTTATGAAGGAAGTATATTTATTATCCTCATTTTAGTGATGAGGAAACAAGCCTAAGAGAATCTTGATGTATTGGTATTTACCTCCCTGTGTTAATAATTTTAGACCTTTTACTGGAGGGGCTCTGAGGATCCAAATGCATACAAGTATTTTTTTTTGCCCAATGAATATTGACATCAGAACAGAAGTGAGCCACAAGAGTGGTTATAATATTTTTTTTAACTTTTAAAAAGATTTTAGAGAGTAATTCTGCTTCTAAGTATATACCCTAAAGAAACTATCCTACATGTACACATGTGCACAAAGAGACCTCTGTAAGAATGCTCATTGCATATTGTTTATGCTTCAACAAGGGGATGTATAAGTAAATTGTAACATACTCATACAATGGAATATTATATAGCAGTTAAAATGAATGAACCAGATTTCCATGTATCAACATGGGTAGATTTTGAAAACAATGTTGAGTTAAAAAAAAATAATAAAAAGTTCATAGAATGATACGTTCAGTACAATATAATTTACATAAAAAGTTTGTTTAGTAAAAATCATGTTTAAAACATAAAACAATAGAATGTGTTGTGTGTGAATATGCACTTATATAGTAAAAGTATAAAAATGTGATCCAGTTACTTTTGGGGCGGAAGGGAATGGGCTGAGGAAAGGTACAAAGTATTCTATTTATAATATCTTATTCCTTTTGCTTTAAAAAAAGGATACAAATATAAGAAAATGTTAACATTTGTTCTTTCAGGGACTACATGGGTTTGTTATCTTATTCTCTGAAAGTTTTTGTATTTAAAAAAATTTTCCATACTTAGAAAAATGAAACATAGATATATTCATGCTGGAAAAGGGTAGGAATCACTACACAGCATAGTCTCAATATTTTAGGCTAACTTTTTTTGAAAGTAGATGTAACCAGATGCCCAGTTTCTCCATAAAATAACTCAGTAAACTACCCATAGAACATTTAGTTTTGAGTCGTGTAAATTCAACGTATCCTCCAAAATAATCTAACTGTAGATATATTCCTTAGTAACTTGATCTAAGGTGAATTTCCTTATGCAGCTTTATGTTAGTTGCAAAGCACAGAGTGAGGGTCCCCTGACCCCACATTATTTTCAAGGGCAGCTGGAAGAACAGTACCTTGGAGACAGTTACAGGCCCCATGCTTCTGCCAAAAGACTCCTCCTCATGGGTCATTATTGTCATCTGGACTGTGCGTTCCCAAATCTCATCCCCCAACCACCTCCTTCCTCTCCTTTCTTCATCTCCAGCAGCATGGGGTTTCACCGTGGGGGAAACGCCCCTGAATGTTATCTAATTAGGCTATTCAATTCTGGTAGTGAGTGTTCTTTCTTATATTATTTGGCATCACAGTTCTGGGACACAGCTAAAAATGAGTCAGTCTGAAAATTAATCTAATCTCTTGTTTATTTGCTTTTGTTTAGAATCTTCTTACTAATAATGTAGTTGAAGAATATAAAGCCAGCACTAGTTGAAGTGCTATTAATTTGTTAATATACTTTGTATGTGAGAAAATTGTCTGTGTATATACTTAGATATAATCCCTTTTAGTTCTATAACTAGCAATCAGTACCAGTTTGTTTGTGGGCATGTGTTCATACACACTTTTTCAACCTGCCTTATTACTGCAATGGGTTTTGATATTTCAAAAAAAAGATAAAAGATGGGTATGGACATGCATTATATACAACCAGAAAAACTTAATTTGAAATTAGTAAGGAAATGGAAACAGGAAATTTAAGCAAGGATTGGGTTAAGTACATAAAGTGCATCCTGTTAAATCTTACGCACTGGCAGGAAGGGGGCCACGTATATGGTCCTAAGCTTTCTCACAGTCAAGGGAAATACTCTCAGTTCCTCAATTAGGTATCCAGAAGACAAAAAACAAAAGGAGATAATAAACAAGGGAAACGCAACTATACCAGGTGTTAAAACCAATGAAAAATATTTTTCATGTGTCGTCAGAAAGAGTAAATATAGCAACAAGTTTTGTGAAGCTTCCTTGTAAATCCTTTCATGTACACCCAAAGTATTATACCAAAGTGAATTCATTAAGGAAATCTTAGAGGGGGAAGGAGCCATGGCAGAAGACTGGGGGTTGGGATGGCAGGAAGAGGGTGGTCGAGGCACATTCCAGGGACTAAAACGTTGCAATAGTTGGCCTTGAAATGCTGCTTCTCACCAGGATGAACACAAAATTTGTCTACACTAGGACCCAGTGATAGTAAAAAGAGGCACTACTTACAATTAAGCCCATAAAACAGGCATAAGCCAGGACTATCCTGAACAAACTGGGACATGCGGTCACCCTAAGTCTTTGTTCTTCACCCACTGACCTCCTGCTTCCAATGTAACCCACCACTGTGAACCTAGTGAGCCAAACTCATCCTGTCCAAAATGGAGCAGATATAACAAGTTCTGGTGATAGGGGTTTCTGGCCCAGGTCACCAGCAAGGGGGTGGATTTCCTGGGAATCAGCCAAACAGGGACAGTAATGAAGAAAACTGAAGTAAGCAGTGGGTAACCATGGCCTGAGGATCCAGTATCCATCAAAAAAGGATTAGGGGAGATGTCACTTCCAGAGAATGGTGGGAGGAGGAATAAATAAGGTTATAGGTCATGGAGTGGGTCCCACAAAATGGAAAAAACCTCCCCCCCTCCCAGCACTCTGTGAAAGATCAACTGAGAGATCTAGTGAAAGAAAACTGCTTGAAGTTGGGGTATTATCATAACGGCTGAAGCCCTTAAGTTGTGGTTCTCAAACGTTAGTGTGGTGTGAATTATCTGCAGAGCTTGTTCAAAACTAGATTCCAGGACCCCAACCCCACAGATAATGGTTTTGTTAGTCTGAGATGGAACCTAGGAATCTAGTTTAACAAGCAATCCAGGTGATGCTAGTAAAGATAGTTCTGGTCTACACATTGAGGGGTACCAACCAAAAGGCTGCTTAAATAGCCCTTCAAGGAGTCTAAACTTCCCAGAAGAAAGGGTACCTTGGGCCAGCCTAGGTGAGTAATACGGTGCCAGTTCTCCCCTGGGGGAGTGGGAACGGGACAGGATAAGTAGATGATCAGAGAAGCTCAGCTTTCAGCCACCTGAAGGGCTTTCCCATTGAGAGACCTAGGTCTTCAATTTGCAAGAGATGAAGACCTTTTCTCCTCAAGGTCCCTATGTAGTTCTCACAATTAAGAGAATCAATAGCAGGGACACAGATGACCCCATTTAAAAAATCCTAGCTGGAATAACTCCCACTTTAGCCAGCATCCCTTTATCTAGTAATAGCAGCTAAAGTTTATCGACAATTTAGCATGCACCAAGCTCTAAGGGCTGTAACTACATTCACTCATTTAATCCTCAGAACAACCCAATGGGATAGGTACTATTATTACCTCCATTTTATGGCTGTGCACATTGATCAGGGCTACTGTGATGCACATCCATGGAACACTTTGCACATTGTGGTCTGTGTTTGGGGCACCACCTGTAGCAATGCAGGGCACAACCTTCTTGACCTTTCCCAGATTTTTGCAATAGCCTTCTAATTGTCTCCCTGCTTCTACTCTTGTTCAGGCTTACATGCTGGTCCTGACATCGTGGGTCATAGAAGTTTAATAACCTTTCCAAGCTCACGCAGCTAGAATCTATGCTCCAAAATCTTGCAGATGACAAAGAAGAGGGAACTGCATAACCCTGCCAGGAAGAGAATCGAACCAACTTGGAAATCAGTACATTTATTTACATAGGGGATAGGATAGTGGAAAGGTCAGAAAGCAGCACATTCCAATGAATCAGCTGTGCCAGTTGAGAATCTCCCACATCTTCCTGGATGAAGCTTCAAGGCAGCCTCTCCCAGTCTTACTAAATGACTATAGAGAATGAAGCCTCAAGCACCCATTCCTGGTGTTCTTTTTTTCCAGCAAAACAACCCTATGGCCAAGCTTCTTGTCTGTGGTGTTCTTATGCAGAATTAATGGCATCTTGTCCTATAACGTATTGTTTATGTCACACTTTTGGCTTTTATTAGAGTGATTTTCTATGTTCTGTCTCCCTACCAAGTTTACAAGCTTCTTGAGAGCAGGTATGGTGCTTTACCTCAGTTGTGTCTCCCAGTGCCCAGGGAAGGAATCACATGTAAGCATAGCTAGGCTTCTTTGCTTCCTTCCTTCTTCTCTCTCCTATATGCCAGGCATGAAGCTCCCTGCATTAAAGGTTTAGTGGGAAAGACCTACAAATAATAATGCAGTACTTTGTACAGAAAACTATAGAGGTAAGCACAGGGTTGCTGTACAGCCAGAGAAGATGGGCTTGACTTAGCCTGTAAGGACTAAGGAAGGGTGATAAAATGAGCCAGGCTGAGAAAGAGAGGGGAGAGGCATTCTAAGCAGAGAAGACAGTAAGTAAAAAGAAAGTTAGATGTGTGTGTGTGTGTGTGTGCATGAGAGAGGGAGAGAGAGACAGAGAGAGAGAAGAAGGAGGAGGAGAAGGAGGAAAAGGAAGAGAAAGGAGAGAGAGGAAGAAAGGAGGGAGGATTTGTGGTATAAGTAGCTTAATGTGGCTGAAGAAATTTTCACTTGGCTGTGACACCAACAGAAGTCCCTCAGTGGCACAAACGGTTAAGTAGCTGGGTGCTTACCAGAGAGTTAGCCATTCGAATTCACCCAGAGGCGGCTGGGAAGAAAGGCCTGGCGATCTACGCCCAAAAGGTCACAGCCACTGAAAACCCTACGCCCAGTTTTACTCTGAAACACATGGGGTCATCGTGGGTCTCTGCTTCTGGAAGGTCACAGCCACTGAAAAGCTCGATGCACAGTTCTACTTTGAAACACCTGGGCTTGCTATGAGTCGGAATCGACTCTCCCACAGTGGGTTTGGGTTTTTTTGTTTTTTTTGGTGACACCAGTAAAGAAGGGTGGGGTAGGAGAAGAGTATGAACTCTGGAGCCAGACTGGGTAGTCCAAATCCCAGCCTTGCAATTTACAAACTGTGTAACTTTCAGCAAATTATTTAACCTGTAGGGCCTCAGATCCTGATAATAACAGCATCTAATTCTGGGACTGTTGTTAAAATTAAATGCCTCAGTACTTGTAAAATACTTCAAACACTGCCTGGCATGTAGTGAGCACTCAGTAAAAGGTATCTATTATTACAACTTTCTCTTTCTCTCTTTTCCCACTTTTAATTCATCAGCAAGTCCTATTAATTCTACCTCTAAACAAATGCCAAAGCCATCCACTTCTGTCTCCACATCTTCCACCAAAGAACCATGATTTCTCTCCTGAATTTTTGCAATATCCTTCTAAATGTCTCCCTGCTTCCACTCTTGCTCTGTGACAATCTGATGTCCACAGCTAGAGCAAGCCTTTGCAAAGGTGAATCAGGTGTTATACCTTGGCTTAAAAATCTGTGTCTAAAAATCAAACACTTATGCTCATCAAGAGACTCCACCAAAAGAGTAAAAAGAGAACGTACAGTCTGGGGGAAAAATTTTGGCTACAGCATATCCAATAAGGGTCTAATATCTAAAATCTATAAGGTACTACAACACCTCAACAACAAAAAGACAAAAAAAACAATTAAAAATGGGCAAAGGATATGAACACTTTACCAAAGAAGACATTCAGGTGGCTAACTGACACACAAGGCAATGCTCATGATAATTAGCCATTAGAAAAATGCAAACCAAAACTACAATGAGATACCATCTCACCCGAACAAGGCTGCCACTAATCCAAAGAATACAAAATAACAAATGTTGGAATGGTTATGGAGGGACTGGAACTCTTATGCAGTGCGGGTGGGAATGTAAAATGGCATAACCACTTTGGAAAATGATTTGGCGCTTCCTTAAAAAGCTAGAAATAGAACTACCATTTGATCCAGCAATCCCACTCCTAGAATATACCTGAGAGAAATAAGAGCGGTCACACAAATAGACATATGCACACCTATGTTCATTGCAGCACTATTCACAATAGCAAAAAGATGGAAATAACCTAAATGCCCATCAACAGATGAATGGATAAACCAATTATGGTACGTACACACAATAGAATACTATGCAATGATAAAGAAAAATGATGAATCCCTGAAACGTCTCACAACATGGATGAATCTGGAGGGCATTCTGCTAAGTGAAATAAGTCTGTCACAAAAGGACAAATATTATATGAGACCACTATTATAAGAACTCAAGAAAAGGTTTAAACACAGAAAAAAGCATTCTCTGATGGTTACCAGGGTGGGGAGGGGGGAGGAGAAATCACTAACTAGATAGTAGACAAGGATCAACTTCAGTGAAGGGAAGGATAACACACAATATATAGGGGAAGTCAGCACCACTGGACCAAAGCAAAAGCAAATAAGTTTCGTGGACACATCCAAACACTTTGAGGGACAGAGTAGCTGGGGCTGGGTCCTGGGGACCACAGTTTTGGGGGACATCCGAGTCAATTGGCATAACAAAGTTTATTAAGGAAATGTTCTACACCCCACTATGATGAGTGGCATCTGGGGTCTTAAAAGCTTGTAAGCGGCCATCTAAGATACATCAACTGGTCCCATCCCACCTGGAGCAAAGGAAAATGAAGAAAACCAAAGACACAAGGAATATATTAGCCCAAAGGACTAAAGGATCAAATGAACCAGAGACTCCATCAGCCTGAGACCAGAAGAACTAGATGGTACCCAGCTACCACCAATGACCGCCCTGACAGGGAACACAAAAGAGAGTTCCAGACAGAGGTAGAGAAAAAGGTAGAATGGAACTCAAATACACGTAAAAAGATCAGACTTAATGGTCCAACAGAGGCTGCAGGAGCCCCCGAAACTATGGCCCCCGGATGTACTGTTAACCCAGAACTGAAACCATTCCTGAAGCCCACTCTTCAGAAGAAGATTAGACAAGACTATAAAACAAAAAATAATACACATGAAGAATGTGCTTCTTTGTTCAACCAGATGTATGAGACCAAATGGACAGCTCCTGTCCAAAATCAGGATGAGAAAGCAGGAAGGGGCGGGAACTGGTTGAATGGAAACAGGGAACCCAGGGTGGAAAGGGCGAGTGTGCTGTCACATTGTGGGATTGCAACTAATGTCACAAAACAATATGTGTATAAATTTTTGAATGAGATTAACTTGAGCTGTGAACTTTCACCTAAAGCACAATTAAAAATAATAATAAATTAGCTGGGAGTGATACAATTGACAATAAAAAACACAAAGAGTTGGTTCCTGAGCCTGAACAGAAACAGGTGGTGCCTGGATACTATGAAGAGTCTTCATGTGCACGGGCTGTGCAATAAACAAACATATTTCTTCGGTACCTATTATTCTAAATCTTCATCAATAAATCACTACGCCTCAAAAAAAAAAAAAAAAAAAAAAAAAACCTCTGTGGTGCCCCATACCAACCATTTAGAATTCTCCTTATTATGCCCTAACAGGTCTGATCCCCTCCTACCTCTCTGATCCCATGTCATACTCCCCTCCCTCTTGCTCACTACACTTCAGCACAACCTCTAACTGCCTTGAATTTGACAAGTTTTTCCTGGAAGGATCTCTACACCTGCTGTTCCCTTTGCCTTCCCCATCCCTCCCTTGCCTGCTTTTTTCTTGTCTTGGAGAACCCAGTTCAAAGACCAAGAGTTGACTTTAGTTTGAGATACCAAACTGAAATCACAACCTCCCTGGTTTCTAGTATTACCAAGCCAACCCACTGCTGTCGAGTGGATTCCGACTCATCAAGACCCTAGGAGACAGAGTACAACTGCCCCCATATGGTTTCTAAGGCGGTAAATCTTTACAGAAGCAGACTGCCACATCTTTCTCCTGCAGAGCAATTGGTGGATTCCTACTGCCGAACTTCGGGTTAGCAGCTGAGTGCTTTAACCGCTGCACCACCAGGGCTCCTCTCTATTGTATTAAATTTCTTTTCCTTATTTCTTCTTCTTCTCCCCCCAGCCCTGTTTTTTGTTCCCCACCCCCAACTAGAATGTAAGCTTTATGAGAGCTGATGCCTGGGCTGTCTTCATTGCTGAATATCTCCAGTGCCTGTAACAGCACCCCAGGTACAGTAAAAACAAAAAACCAAGCCCGTTGCCGTTGACTCGATTCCGACTCATAGCAACCCTACAGGCACTCAATAATTATTTATTGAACTGCTGTTGAATGAATTAGGAGAGTAGGGAAATAAGGGAGAAGGCTGCCAAAAATTAAACCACTGGGCCAATTACTACACTTTTGCAGTGTTCCAGTGAGAAATGTGGTGGCCAGAGCAATGGTTTCCAACCTTGGCTGCACATTGGAATCACCTGCGGTTTTAAAATGTTCTGAGGCCTGAGCACCCCCCTTGGAGATTCTGATTTAATTGGTAGGTGAGGCCTGGGCATCAGAACTTTTTAAAGCTCCCTAGTGGATTCTAACGTGCAACCAAGATTGAGAACACTGTTAGAAGAAGGGATGTAGAAGAGAGGCCTGAGTGGAGAGCTATTTAAAAAGCTGTAATAAACAGAACTTGGTGGTAATTAGGAATTGGAGGCAACAGAAAGGAGGGTGCGTAGGTAGAATCCTAGAATCCTGGCTTTGGTCTGGGTGAATGAAAGACGCAAGTTTGAGGAAAAGATAATAAATTCTGTTTTGTACAGGCTGAATTTGAGGTGCCTGCAAAAATTTGAGTAGAGATGTTCAATCGGTATTTGTTCCTTAATAGATTTATGTTGCCGGAATCAAGAATAGGAAAGTCCTCTAATTTTCAGTAAGATAAGAAATGAAGAAGCAGGCATGTCTGAAAAATATGATAACTGTGTAGAGTACAAGTCCCTTTCCGTTCTACACAGCATGACTCACCTTCTTTACTCAACACCTTCCAAGTCTGTCCTGAAATATTGTTTAACATATTGATATATTTCCAAAAAGGATTATATTATGTATGAGTGAAAAAAATTACTGTTCCATAAATCCATCTAACTTACTATTTTCGTACTACTGTTAGGCTTAAAGTATCCCCAAGATCAAATTGCTTGCAGCCTTCAAGTAGCACTTAAACATGTTGTCTTAGTCATCTAGTGCTTCTATAACAGAAATACCACAAGTGGATAGCTTTAACAAAGAGAAATTTATTCTCTCAGTCTAGTAGGCTACAAGTCTAAATTTCACGCATCAGCTCCGGGGGAAGGCTTTCTGTCTCTGTCATCAATCTCCCCCTGGACTAAGAGCTTCTCAGTGCAGGGACCCTGGGTCCAAAGGATACTCCTGGTGCTGCTTTCTTGGTGGTATGAAATTCCCATGTCTCCCTGCTTGCTTCTTTATATCTCAAAAGAGATTTGCTTAAGACACTATCTAATCTTGTAAATCTCATCAATATAACTGCCACTAATCCATCTCATTACATCATAGTGATAGGATTTACAAGACAGGGAAATCGCCTCAGATGACAAAATGGTAGCATCATACAATACTGGGAATCATGACCTAGCCAAGTTGACCAATATTCTGGGGGGGGACACAACTCAGTCCATGACATATGTATACATAACAGCTTAAAGTCTTCCTATAAATGAAGATAAACATACCCATCAATACTTCCTTTAAGATTCCTGGTCAAAAATACTCAGACCTAAACTGCCTACTTTGCATAGTTTCCTAACTGGCATTTACTGGGTTACCAAAGATACCAAATACAGTCTGAAAGTCCACGGCTGCTTGGTTCATTTCTAAGTTAAATTAGACACACTACAACAGGGATTGAAAGGGTGATATATTTAGTTAAGTAACAGATGGGTACATGGACATTCTGTCCAGCATCTATCACATTCCGTTTCTCAGCATTCCAAGGAAGAAAAAAAAAAAAAGGAAGAGGGACTCTAAATCTTGAGAGGAAATAAACTAAAAGGGAATGGATCAGGCTTGGACTGAATTTGTTTATTCAAGTAAGAATTTATACCAAGGCATGTGTAGACTGAAAAATTCAAAGGGTATGACTGGCTCAAAGGATGTGAGGGCATGGAACAAAACTGGATTAAAGAAGTGATTCAGAATACATTAGACATCAGTAAGGGCTGAAAATGTGAATTCAAATAAATGGATTATTTGCAATATATTTTAAAATTGAAAAAGAAGTGAGTGAAAGATATTCTCTGAGCCCTCGCATACGGTGTTAACTGTGGTTGAGTGACCCTGCGAAAGACTGAGACCTATGAAACTGAAAGAGCTAGGAGGGGCAGCTGCGGACGTGCGGGACACTGCTCCAAAGGGCGCCGCCACGCTCTGGTGAAAGACATTTCCTCATCGAGAGCGGCAAGAATTTGCTGCCTACGTCCCGGCTCTGAGCTCCCTGGGGCTGCCAGTCAAGCAGGTGAACTGTGAGAGCACAAAGGAATGAAAAATGCTGTGTGGAATGTCAAGGGCCAGGGTCTCAAAGACCGGCATCTTCCTGCACCTCGGGCGCAGCTCCATCCACCTCGTCCTTGGAGGAGACGCTCACCGGGCGACAGCCCCATAGCCCGGCCCGCTCGAGGCGGACTGCTGCAAGCGGGAGGAGAAGGAAGGGCCGCTAAGTGCCCCGCGCGGAGGTCGGGCTTGAGGGCCACGCTCCGAGCCTCCGGGGTCGTAGGCGGGTCACTCCGGGCGAGCACGGCGCGAAGGCGCGCGAGGAAACCACCACGTCCCAGGACCGCCCGCGGCCGGCCCAGTGGGCGTGACGCTATGACGCACGGCACGTGGGTGGTGCGGCGGGGCGGGGCGGGGCGGGGCGGGAGGAAGGAGTGGGAGGGGGAGGCGGAGAAAGTGGGGGCCGAGACGGGGAGAATGGCAGATGCGGTGCTGGTTCCTGAGAGCTGCCGTCGAGCCAGAGCTGCGGAGGAGTTCGGGAAGGCCGCCGTCCGGACCCCTCCCCTTCGTTCCCCCCGCCCCAGCTGAGAGGCGCCTCCGCCGGCCTGAGGAACCGTCCCCTGAACTTCCTCCGGCTTCTGCCGCCGGCGCTGGGAGATGGGCCTGGTCACCCACAACCCCGCGCCCACCGTCGCTCTGACGAGTTGAAGGTACGGACGGGCACGGGAGGAGGTAACGCCCGGATCGGGAGCGCAGGGCTCGGCTCCAGTTTCCGAAGCGCGGTCCTCTGGCCGGCCGCCGCCCTCGCGCCCCTCCCCGGGACGGAAATGGATTCGGAAGTCCCGCGGGAAAGGCGCCCCCTCCCCGCGGTTGGGGCCGGGGTCAGGCCTCGGGCTGCTTCCGGGTCCCCCAGGTCGGGCGTCTGCTTGGCCGAGTGGAGTGTGGGATCCACCCCGCACCCCTCTCTGGCCTGCGAAGTCTGTGGCGCCGGCGGCGGACCCGGCCGTGTTCTGAGGCCCTGGAAGCTGGGGAAAACTGAGGGCGGCCAAGGAGGGGCGGCGGCGGGGGCGGAGCGCATTCCTGGTGGGTGAAATCGGCTCTAACGGGACCGGCTTTCGGGCCTCGCCCCCCGCCGTCTGCTGCTTGGGGCCCTGGGGAAAGGTTCGCCCAGGAGAACTACCACCCCCTTCAAAAACGAACAAAATTAATAATGAGAATCACGGAAAACGGTGCAGCATTAGGGTAAAGTATATGTTAATAAGGGTCTCCGGAACTGTCCCCATAATGCTAAACCTTTGGCGTTCGAACCCGAACCCAGCAAGTAATGCCACTACTTTCGTGTTTTTCATTTGGATTCCACTCTGTCGTTGCTCTTTTTTCTCATTTCCATTAATGGGAGGAAAAAGAAGTTTAGGGTTCATTAGCCCCACGACGCAGGCAGTAAATAAAAGAGGGGAGAGAGTGGTCAAGGCTATATATGGGAGAAAGAAAGCTCAATTTTTTTCCACGGTCCTTGAAGATAGAAATACAGGAACGATGCTTTATTCTCACTACTACTACTCAAAATGTTGTTAGGTTAACGTTGGAAAGTATAGCGTGTAAGTGGCGCTGCAGTTTCCAACCTAGGTATTGGCTGGAAATGCTAGTTTTAAGTGTTGGTAAATAGTGGACGCATAAAGCCACCCTTTTCCCTACCGTAAAATGTTTGTGATCTTTCTTTTCCATTCTACTTTTTTGTAAGAGCACGGCTGTTGTTTCACTGTTTTCCGGTTTCCTTTTTCTTGTTTAACCTAGATTCCTTTTCCCTTTTGGGTATATGAGTCTGACGGTATTCCTAAGTTTTATTTTCAGTTTTGCCATTAACCAATGATCTCTCTCTTACTGCACATCTTACCACTTCTGCTTATAATTCAAGTCATTACCATATTTGCCTGTTCATGCTTCTTTTACGCCAGCTGTCTGAATTGAATTAGTATTTAAAGACTTCTCTATTTAGAAAACGGTGATGATCTTATGTTAATTCTTATTTTCAACTGTTCCTGCCTTGCTACATACAATTCCATGGTAAGGATTTAGAACTAAGCGTTGGATCTTAACCAAATCCTGCCCCCCCCCCCCCGCGCGCAAAAGACCTTTTTATTTGGTAATTTAGTAACGTTCAGCTTCTTAATATTCTCTTTTTTATTACTGTATACAATATAACTGAAGCTTAAATTTCGTGCGTCAGTGGAGAGTGTTTTAATGTTGTCACAGGGTGTCTTTCTGAGAAAAAAAATTACATTTGGTAAGTAATAGTGTCTTTTTTTCTGGTATCTCTGGCTCACAGAAAGAGGCCAATAATATTAACTTGGAAAACTGCAACATCATTTTGAGAATTGAAACACAACCAAATGCTTAGTCTCCAAGATAGTAACTAATTGACGTATTGTTGTTTCATTTGGGGCATGCCTCATTGGATCATTAGAGTTTAGATAAAGAACTGTCCATGTTACTGTCATCTAACTAGTGTTGGAATGTATTTTTTAAAATTTGGAATTGTGGAATTTTTTGTGCCTTTTTTCTTGACTAAATGAAACCATATTATTTTCTATTTAACATGAAAGATGATACTTCAGCATCTTAACCAAAACGAAAACCAAACCCAGCGCCATCAAGTCTATTCAGACTCATAGCAACCCTATAGGACAGAGTGGAACTGCCCCATAGAGTTTCCAAGGAGCGCCTGGCAGGTTCGAACTGCCAGCCCTTTGGTTAGCAGCAGTAGCACTTAACCACTATGCCACCAGGGTTTCCTTCAGCATCTTAGTGGCTGTTAAATGCAATTCTTAAAATTGAATGTAGGTAAAGTTATAAAGTAGTATTTTTGCAGTTGTGAATGTAAGACACTTCAGGTCACCTCAAAGGATCAAATTGAAAGACACTATTTGTTATGGGATCGCTCTGTGGTATTAAAAAAAAATATATATGGGTAATTAAGGCAAACTTTTTTTTTAAACATTTGAAAGAGACTCTTGTACATTATGGCAAGTCCTGATTTTTATCCTAAACACTTTCAATTTATTTCAGAATTTTTTGGCTTCTAATCATGTGTTTCCCTCCCCATCCCCCCTTTTTTAACTGGAGGGCACCGAGGATTGAGAATTTTCCAAGAGGGAGGACAAAGAAAATATTTGTAATAACGTGTAAAAGTTCCTAGTCAAATGTTGGGCACAGAGTAAGCTGGAGGTAAATTTTGTTGCATTTTCATTTGAATTGCCTGTTTATATTTTTTCTTTATTAAGTCTATATAGGAATTTTTAGGGAATGTTTATTGTTTTTCTGATGCAGCTAACAAGTGACAAGTGGTTGTCAAATGCAGGCTAGTTTCTTACAGACTAAACTCTGTTATCATTTGGGGCCAAGAGAAAAATTAGTCTATCTTGGACTGAAAGCCAAAGTAAAGTTGCATTTTTAAATTTATATTTGGTTGCCTATTGCATAGCATTTAGCAAAGAAGAGCATCATAGCACAGTAGTAGTTTAATGATTGAAAGTATCCATGATAATGTATGGAGTACTTTAGCTTAAAGGCTTTGGTTTAACTCCTATTTAGTAAAATGTTACTCTGATTACTTAGGAAAAATAGCTAAATTTTCTATACTTAGGCTATTTTCTTCTTCCCTCAGAAGCTAATTTTAAGTTTTCTTTGGCCATTTTTTTCTCTTAAGTCATGAGATGTCAGTTGTTTGCTGACAGAATATGCATAACATGGAAACAATACATGTGCCTAACCATACCTGCACAGCTAAAGGCTGAGGGATGATATTCCTTTGCTAAACACATATGTATTTCAGATGTTCATAGACTTCAACCCAAAAAGGTAATGAAATCATTTTTGGGGTGCTTTAAAATTTGGGTACTTGTTTCTCAATAGCTGTTATATGTCAGTGATACTTTCTGTATTAAAGTGTGAAAAATTAGCACTTTTTGATAAAATAGTTTTTGCTTGTATGGCTCTCTTTGTAGTTGCCACTAGACCTGAAGAAGAATTTTTTTATTCTTAACATTTTCTTGACAGCTATGCCATTAGCCTTAACAGCATTGTATATCTTTTCCTATTCATGTTGCTTAGTATTTTATTTTAGAAATCATTTGTTAGAGAATTACTATTTGTTAATTTGTTTAAAGTCCTACTTGGGGGAAGTTTTGTTATTCAGAAGCCTCAATAGGGCAATAAGGGGTTGTTTTAATTCTTAAATAAGTTTGTGCTTTGAATTATGAAGCAAAATACTACTTGGAAATCACCGTAGTTTGTTGAAGCCCAAAGAAACTTCAAAATTAAGTCTTGGGTCCAAAAAAACTGGAGTTGGCCTCTTAGGATTATGGACACTTAACATTTTCAGCCTCTAGCCTCTAGAGACCCCTGAGAGTATAAATAGCCCTGCTGTTATGTGAATAGTCGGCAGGATGCGAGTTGAAGAGCGACTCTGGTAGAGGTGAGCCATGAGGTAAGGAACAAGAAACCAAGAGAAGCTATTGGGAAGGTTACAGTATTAGGCTTCAAGGTAAACATTATATGCTATAATAATATATTAGATCACAAAAATAAACTACAGTTAGTATGAATCTACTGGTGATTTCTAAGTTAGGTACAGGTAGTCCCCAATTTACAATGGGGTTCCGTTCTGATGGCCCCTTCATAAGTTGGTTCTGATGTAAGTCAAATACCCCCTTTTTTTTTTTTTTTTAGTTTTCAGTGTTATTGCCTTTTATTGTCAGTATCTTTATAAATCCGATCTTTGAACTTCTGCAGTTAACATTTGAGAATGATAACATCAGCAAATTATGTACTACAACTGCAACATTGTATGTTGTGCATATTACTAATGATAAGATGTACAAAAGATAAAACCAGATGGTCGTAAGTGCGGTCCATTGTACCTCAAATATCGTATAAGTCGTGGACTACCTGTATTGGCATTTGCCCCAAAAAATGGTAAGGTGTTTTTGTCCTAAATTAAATTATTTTTATGTGTTACCTCAAATGAGATAATATATGTGAAATGTGTAATAGAAGTATAGGAGTTAACATAAGCTGTGTGATGGCAGGGGCCATTCTCTTTGTTCACTGAAAGGTTTTAGCACAGCATACAGCCTGACGATAATAGGTGCTGAGTATTTGTTAGCTGATAAGTTATATATAATATGTAAGGTATCTATATCATAACTTTCTCTACAGCAGTGCTGTCCAATAAAAATATAATGTAAACCACATATGCAATTTAAGATTTTCTAGTAGTTACAGTTAAAAAGTAAAAAGAAACAGGTGGGATTAATTTTGATGTATCTTATTTAACATATCCAGAATATTATTTCAACACACATTGAGTGACTTGATAGTCTTTTATTCATAGCAAGTCTAAGTGTGTGTTTTACTTTTAGAGCTCAATGTAATTCAGCCCACATTTCAAATGGACAGCCTAGCTCTAGGGATATTTTATATGACATATGACAGCTCCGAGAAATTTCTTATTCTTTTCTACAAAAATTCTTTTGTCTTTTTGATAGGCTTTTTCTGATTGACATGTCTTTTAAGGCCAGGCACAGAAGTGCATATGGCATTGAACTAGAATTGCTGAGTTGAATTGAAAGTTAGGAGACCTGACTTCCTCAGTTTTACAGCTGCTGAAAAATGACATTGTGTCTTACTCTCTTTTCCTGTCTATAAAATGACCTAATCTAATCTAAGAATGTGCTATCATCTGTTTCACTGGGGATTAGGATAAATTATTTCTCTGAAACACCCAGCTACTCAGATAAGACTGTGAAAAAGAGAACTTCTCATTTTTAGCAACTTGTCCTAACAAGGCTCAGTATAAAAACAAAAGGAAGAAGTCCCTGTGAGACTACTGCATGTGGAGTGTCCTGTTACCTTCCACACTGGAATCATTTACAATGAATAAGTCAATACAAGGTACTTTTGTAACATGCAGAATCAGGAGATTTGACGAGGGTGGTTTAAGCACCAGATTTTAAATTGCTGATCTATTTAAATACTGCCTGAACTAATCTAACCTTCAGTTTTTGTTATATGAATAACTGGGGCTTCTTATATAGAAATCCTTAAAATCATGAAATGAGCTCCTTTAGAAAGAGGGAATGGGAATTGGTAAGTACATGTAAGTGGGTAAGGAGAGAGAGCAAAATAATCATTTAGAAAATACTATCATCTCAGAGTATATGATGCATAGCACAATGACTGTAATTCTTTTATCTGAACCAAGAGTGGCAGTGGTTATCTGGTAAGCAGCTGAGAGACTTCTCGTTATAATAAAAACCCCAAAAATCTGGTTATAATAGCCAAACAAAATAGATGTCACCGTATACCCTTTAATCAAAAAACATAAAAAAGGGAGGAGGACTTGTTATGGATGAACATTAAGTGTCTTTGGTGTTTTGCATAAACATAGCACACTGATATCCTTAGCAAAAACTTCTGAAATCACGTTGTAGTGAGTTGAACGGTAGCTTCCAAAGTGATACATATTCACGTCCTAATTCCCAGAGCCTGTGAATGTTACCTGATTGGGGAAAAGAGTCATTGCAGATGTGATTAAGTTAAGAATCTTGAGGAGATCATCTTGGATGATCTGGGTGAGCTGTAAATCCAGTGACAAGTGTCTTTAAGAAAACAGTAAAGGGCGATTACAGACAGAAAAGGAGGACACAATATGACCGCAGAGGCAGAGACTGAAGTGATGAAGCCACAATCCCAGGAATGTCTACAGCTGCCAGGAGCTGGAAGAGGCAAAGACCAGCTTCTTCCCTAGTGCCTCCTGAGGACATCTAGCCTCCCAAACTGTGAGAGAATACATTTCACTTGTTTGAAGCCACCCAGTTTGTGGTAATTTGTTACGGCAACCACAGGAAACTAACATACAGTCGAAGGCTTCGGTAAACCAAAGATCTGTGCTTATCTTTGTTTTATATCATGTATTGTGATTATCATGGACTAGACAGTTCTTCCTTTAGAATTCTAATACTATAATATCTGCTTTTTCTTAGAAATATCAGAGGTAGCACCCTCCAGTTTGAATAGACCTAAAAAATAGATTGTATCCTATAAGACACATTTTTTTTTCTCTCGTCTTTTCTCCCCTCATTCTCCCAACTTGCCTTCCTTGTTCTTGACTTTTTAAGGTGTAGCTTACCTCGCAGGGAAGGAGGGAGGGAGGGAGTAAAATACTGATGGGGATAGAATAACAGGTTTTTGCATCCTTAAGGTTAAATTCCTAGAAGATTCCCCTCCCATTCCTTTACTGGATCTTCCTCTTCTCTTCTACATCTTAGTGTTAGAATGCCACAGGGCTCAGTCCTTACTCTTCTGCATTCACTCCATTGGTGATTTCATCCATTCTTATGATTTTATATAGCATGCATATACCAACAAGCCCCGAATTTATAACTCTAGGCCGGACTTCTTTCTGTGAATTCCAGCCTTATCGAATAGGTATTTGGATATACATTTCTACCTAGATACAAAAGACATCTCAAGTTTAAATGTCTGAAAATGAACTCTTGGTCTTAGCTTCTCTCTAAAACTAATTCTTTTCACAGCCTTCCCCATTTCATTTGATAGCAGTTTCAGCCTTCTAGTTAACCAGGCCAGTCTCCTCCTGCATTGGCCTATCAGCTCTACCTTCAAAGCTTTTGTATCAGAATACGTTCTCATTACCTCCACTGCTACCACCATGAACCATCATCATCTCCTACCTAGATTATTGTGGTAGCCTTTAAACTATCCTTCCCACTACCCCCTTTCCCCGCTATGATCTGATCTCGATACAATAGCCAGAACGATCCTTTAAACTATTTGGAGCCTAAACTGTCTATTCAGAAGCCTCAAATGTTTCCCCATCTAACTTAGAGTAAAAGCCAAAATCCTTATGCAAGTACCAGTTGCTGTAAACTCAATCCTGACTCATGGGGACCTCATGGGATTCAGAATAGAACTGTGCTCCATAGGGTTTTCAGTGGCTGGTTTTTCAGAAGTAGATCACCAGGCCCTTCTTCCCAAGCGCATCTTGGTGGACTCAAGCCTCCAACCTTTTGGTTAGCAGCCGAGCATACCAGCCAGGGATTCCAGAGTCCTTATAGTGGCCTATAAAAATCTCACAGAACCTGACCCCATTACAATCTGACCTATCTCAAATATTCTTCACCTTGCTAATTTTTCTTCAGCCATATTCTTTGAACATGCCAGGCACATTCTTGCCTTAGGGCCTTTGCAATACCCCACTTTCTAGCAAAGAATCACAATAAAATATTTAAGCAAAATGTTTAGAAAATTATATACTTCGTTATAAGGAGCCCTGGTAGACCAAACAGTTAAGCACTTAGCTGCTAACTGAAAAGTTGGTGGTTCAAACCCACCCAGCAGTTCCTCAGGAGAAAGATAGGGCAATCTGCTTCCGTAAAGATTAACCCATTGCCGTCCAGTCAATTCAGACTCATAGCAACCCTATGGGACAGAGTAGAACTGCTCCATAGAGTTTCCAAGGAGTGCCTGGTGGATTTTGGTGGATTTGAACTGCTGACCTTTTGGTTAGCAGCTGTAGCTCTTAACCAGTATTTCACCAGGGTTTTCTCCATAAAGAGCACAGCCAGGAAAACCCTATGGGGGCAGTTCTGCTCTGTTACATGGGCTTGCTGTGAGTCAGAATCAGCTGGACAGCACCTAACAACAAAATATAAAGCTAAGGAGCAATTTTTAGCAGTGTTTATAATTACCGACCTAGAATGATTTGTGGAAATATAAAAATTGGGTCTTGAAAGAGTAATAGAATTTGGATAAGCAGACAAGATGGAAAAGAGTATTCCAGGCAGAGACGCAGGCATAGGGAAACATCATGGAGGTGAAACTACGTTTTGTTAAGCTGTTTAACAAATAGATCATTTGGCTAGAGCGTGGGTTTTTTATGTCGGGAAACAGTGATAGGAGAGACCAAGAAGGTTAGATTGTAGAGGGCTTTGAGTGTCATGCGAAATTTGGAATTTATTCTTTATCTGTGGGAAGCCAGGGGAGATGTATAAGCAGACCTGGACAAAGAAACTAATATGATAGTTCAGATACTAGATGTTTATTTGAAGGCCTCATTTCAGAAGTAGGATAGTAGAAAGCACTGAGACTTTTGGCTCTGCCACAGTAGCTGTGTGGATAAATCCCACAGTATCTCTAAAACCAGTGCTTTCCAGTAGAACTTGCTGTGATGATGGAGTTGTAGATCTGCAATGCCCAATATGGTAACCTCTAGCCACATATGCTATACCAAAAAAAAAAAAAAAAAATCAAACCTGTTGCTGTTGAGTCAATTCCAACTCATAGCGACTGTATAGGACAGAGCAGAACTGCCCCTGGGGCTTCCAAGGAGCAGCTGGTGGATTCAAATTGCCAACCTTTTGGTTAGTAGCTATAACTCTTAACTACTGGGCCACCAGGGCTGCACATATACTATAGAGCGTTTGAAATGTGACTAGCGCAACCAAGGAACTGTATTTTAAATTTAATTTTAATTAATTTAAAGTTAAATGGTCATATGTTGCTAGTCATAATGTATTTGACCAGGCAGCTCTATACTTCAGTTTTCTAACTTATAAAATGTAAGGGCTAGATTAAAAGACTACTGTCATTAAAAGGATAGGTTCCACAGCCAAATAACTGTAACTGGAAAATACCCACCACCTACTTGGATAGTCAGCACACATGGTACATTGAAGGCTTTTAGATGTCTTAATTTTATTGTTTAATTTTATCATACTTATCATGTTTGCTTTACTGCAGAACTTTCTTTCTTGTAACTTCTGTTAATATCACACATGGCTAGTTTTCCTCAGAGCCATACTTTGGAAACATTTTATTAGATGAATTCCAAGATAGTTCACAGGAAAATGGAGAAGGGATTTCAGCGATAATAGACTTAATTGGGTGACTGACTAGACTTGAAGAATAAGACAAAGGAAGAGAATAAACAGTTCATGAACAGGGTCTTTTAAAAATTTTGTTCTGTATGCAATGCTAAAGCATTCCATTGGAAGCATAGAGACTACAGGAGACAATATCTTCAATTTTCAAGTGAGAGATGAGGATTTCCTCAGTAAGGATCTCAAGGTTCTTAAATATTTGCCTCATTAAATTGTCACATTTGTACTCAACACTGACATTGTTGATGTTTATTTAAAGAAATAATCATAAAAATGCTGCTGTTAGAGCCAACTTTTTTAGTAGTTAAGGATTGACCTTTTTATGAAATTTTGAGAATGTAAGCAAGAGAATGAACCAGAGGTAGATCACAACACGCTAGCCTCTATTTATTCAAGTAGAAGTATGGAATCATGGATGTTCTAGACTTACAAGGCACCTGGAAAATCATCTAGTCCCCTGGTTTTTGTTTTTGTTTTTTTCCTAATTTTTTTTTGCTTTAAGCAGCAAAACCCTTCAAAGAAAGTATTTTTTGAAGCCCTCTAAAACAAAACTAGAGCCTGTATATAAAATAACTCATTTCCTGGGTTTTAATGTATTCTTTTTTTAATGTATTTCAAGTTCTCAGATTTTTTTTCCTCCAAGAACTTTAAGATGCTTCTTATTTCTTAGTACTAGTTGAAAATTCGAGGTGAGATTTGATTAAAACGAGGCTGGTACAGTTCACTTATCTTTGCTATTTCTATTTCAATTAAAAATACAGAGTTTGAAAGTGTGTTTATATATCTTATTAGTCTTATCTGCTGAGATTGCCTGGAAGCAGTGAACACACTTAGCATCTCGTTCTTAGTTTCTGAATACCATTCTCTTCTAAATGGAATCAGGACTCTTTGGAGAGAAAGTCAATTCTAAGCTGAGGCAGGGAAAGAACAGTGAGCCTAGAACATCTTGTTGTGCCAGAAAGTAAGGAAGTGCTGGAAGAATGATGAGAATATATCAAAATGACTCAGAAGTCAGGCAAAAGGGGCTTCCATGGGTCAAATCAGGGAATTTTGAAGTTGGAAAAGCACTAATGGATGATAAAAATCATGGGTTAAAGTTTAACAAGGAGTAGAATATTTCTGTAATCTATAAACATCTTTGTATTAATTAGAAAGCAGAAACTAGTAACTTTGCAGGGGAGGAATCTGGCAGATACCACTAAATGCATAACTTATTAGGATCGGTGCAAAGCTGGTTTCTGAGGTGGAGTCTAAAGATGTCCCAGATGTCCCGCTTTTCCAAGCTGCTGTTCCAGTCCATCATCTCTGACGTTAGCTACTCCCTCTGCCTTCAGTACTCTCCCTCCTGTCTTTGGGTTTCCTAATTCACTGCAAAATCTGACAGACTCATGACCTGTATGAAGAAAATGGTGCATGCAATTGCAGAGGTTGGCAAGTCCCAAAGTCGTGGGTCAGGCGTAGGCTTCTGCTTGGCTCTCAGTCCCTGCCGGAAGGCACTCACCTTTCTTGCTCTGTAGGCCAGGAAGCCCACTACGCCGTCTCCTGTGGGTCTTTACTGCCAGTCTCTCCTTCCTTGGTGGTAGTGGGCTTTTCTTTCTGCTCTGGAATTGGTTCTCTTTTAAAGCAAAACTGACCAATCCCCTTGGTGGGCCACAATTCTCTTACTTGCACAGCCCCACCCAGTCACCTGGGTGGGAGTTATAAGACCATGGCTAGAAAGGTCATACTAGGTAATTCATCATGTTGCCACCACCTTAACTAAGTGGTTAAAAACATTGTCAGTATTGGGACAAACCATCATCATGTGTCTCCTAATATGAAGCATTGAGGAAGACACAGCATCACTTTTGTGGAATTCCTACCAAAAATACATGACTTGAATCTAATCATGAGAAAACACCAAGCATACCCAGATTGAGGAATATTCTATAAAACAAATGGTCTGTGTTCTTCACAGATGTCAAGGTCAGGTAAGACAGAGGTTGAGGAACTATTCTAGACTGAGGGAATCCAAGGAGATAAGATAACTAAATGTAATGGTTGATCCTAGATTGGATCCTGCACTGGGGGGAAATAGCTGCGAAGGACATTACTGGAACAATTGGCAAAATTTAAATACAGACTATGCATTAGAAATTTCCTAATTTTGATAGTTCTGTGGTTATATAAGAGGATCTTCTTAGGAAATCCACACTGAAATGTTCAGTAGTAAGGGATTTGATGTCTCAACTTTCTATTGATTAAAAATAAAAAAAATAAGAGGGGAGGGAGGGAGAGAGAAAGTCGGGAATGACAAAGCAAGTATAGGATAAAAGGACATAGGAAGTTCGTTGTACTATTTTTGCAACTTTCTGTAAGTCAGAAATTACAAACAAAAATTACAAAAAATAGGTTTAATTATGTAAGAATGAATACATTAATCTTACCCCTGATTAAAATATCCCGAGAACTTCAGCTAAACTGAATGATAACCAGTGAGAAACGTGGCTTTAGTAAACAAAATAATAGTCTATGTAAACACTCATGTAACTTCTTTCAGCAAAATATTACTGACTTGCCTACCATATCAATCTGTACTAAGTGCCAGGAATAGAATACAGGATTGAATAAGAAAGAACTTACCTTCAGGAAATTTACAGCGATGAAGACAGTAAATAGTTGGAGTGTCTGGAACGCTCAAACTGATAGTAGGAATTTAGGTCGGTACAGCAATTTTAGAAAGCTGTTTTAGCAGTATCTGCTAAAGCTGAATATACCCTAAAGAAACCAGCAATTCCATTTTTAAGTGTATATCAAACAGAAATAAATATATATGGTCACCAAAAGACTTGTTCTAGAATGTTCCTAGCAACGTAATACTGGCAACTACCCAAGTGCCCATTAATAGTGGAATAGATGAATAAACTGTGGTGTATTTACACAATAGAAAATTATTTAGCAGTGAAAATGAACAAACTATTGCTGTGCTCAACAATCTGGGTAAATCTAACGAATCTGATGTTGAGCTAAAGAAACTAGACACACAGAAATGCATACTGTATGATTGTATAAATGAAGGCATTTGAATGTGCAGATCATAACAAATTATGGATAACACTTCGAAGAATGGAAATTTCAGAATACTTAATTGTGCCCATGCAGAGGCTGTACAAGGATCATATCGAACAAGGGGCTACTGCATGATTCAAAATTGGAAAAGGCATACATCAGGGTTGTATCCTTTCACCATACTTACTCAATCTGTATGCTAAACAAATTATTTGCTGGACTATATGAAGAAGAACATGACATCAGAATTGGAGGATGACTTGTTAACAACGTGTGCTATGCAAATGGTACAACCTTGCTTGCCAAAAATGAAGACAGCATGACGTACATACTGATGAAGGTCAAAGACCTTCGGTGTGGATTATACCTGAATGTGAAGAAAACTAAAGTCCTCACAGCTGGACCAATAAACAACATCATGATAAATGGAAAAGAAATTGAAGTTGTCAACCTCTATGGAAGCAGCAGCCAAGAAATCAAATGATGTCTTGCACTGGGCATATCTGCTGCAAAAGACCTCTTCAAAGTTGTCACTTTGATGACTAAGGTGCGTTTGACCCATTTGACCCACACCATAGTCTTTTCGGTTACCTTATATGCATGCAAAAGTTGGAGAGTGAAAAATGAGGACAGAATAATCGATCCATTCAAACTGTGGTCAAACTGTACTTTGGCCCGCCAAAGGAATGAACAAATCAGTTTTAGAAGAAATAACCAGAAAGTTTCTTAGGAACAGGGATGGCAAGACTTTGACTCACTTATTTTAGACATATCTGTAGAAGAGGACATCATGTTTGGTAGAGGGTCAGCAAATATGAGGGAAGCTCTAGTGAGGTAGATCGACAAAATAACTGCAACAATGCACTCAAACATACCAACAATCATGAAGGTGGTCCAAGATCAGGTAATGTAACATGTAAAAGCAGCCCTTGTACAGAAGGGTTTTTAAAAAAAATGAAGAGTAGATGTGGTGTATACGGGAGGTAATTAAGGATTTGCCAGCAGGAACAAACTATAAGGAATTGTATATCTTCCTACTTCAGTCTGCCTGCCCTCTCGTACATCTTCTGACTCACACACTGCCTGGCTGTCTATTACATGTGAGCTTTTGTGTTGGCTTATCTGACTTTCTTTGCCTCTTGTCTTTAGTTCTTTCCCCATGTCTGCGTCATTCCTCATTTTCTTCAAATTACTTTTGTTTTTGTTTGTATGTTCCCAGATAAAACGTTAAAACTCACTAATGTTACAAGAGAAAGACTGGCCTAGCCTGGGACAGAATCTGGCCATCCTTCTAAGAAGCATTCTGGTTGTATTTCTTCTAAGATTGATTTGTTTTTCTGGTAGTCCATGGTATATTTAATATTCTTTGCCAACACTACAATTCAAATACATCAACTCTTTTGTCTTTTTTCATTAGCTTCATGTTTTGTAGCCTTTTGACTCTTTATGTCTTAGTTATCTAGTACTGCTGTAACAGAAATACAAGTGGGTGGCTTTAACAAACAAATTTATTTTCTCACAGTCTAGGAGACTAGAAGTCCGAACTCAGGGCACCAGCTCCAGGGGAAGGCTATCTCTCTGTGTTGGCTCTGGAGGAAGGTCTTGGCATCAGTCCTACCCTGGGTCTAGGGATCATGGGTCGAAAGGACACAGTCCGCTCCAGGTACTTCAGTCTTGGTGATAGGAGGTCACTCTTCTCTCTGCTTGCTTCTCTCTTTTATGTCTCAAAAGAGGTTGACTCAAGATACAACCTGATCTTGTAGATTTTCTCATACCTCATTAACATAACTGCCTCTAATCCTACTTTATTAATATCATAGAGGTTAGGATTTACAACACATAGGATAATTACATCAGATCACAAAATGGAGGACAGCCACACAATACTGGGAATCGTGGCCGAGTCAAGTTGACACGTATTTTGGAGGACACAATTCAATTCATGAAACATTGTATCTTCATGTCTTATTTAAAGATCTACTGTCTCTTGTTGCTTTTTTGAATTGGTCCTTAAGTTGATGCTTCACGGAATTCTGTGATTACATACGAATGCATATAATTTAATAGCAATGTTTTAGAGTTGTATTACAGCCTATTTTATTTCATTTGAATTTGCAGTGAGAAAACTATAACAATAAGCCTTTATGGTTGTTTCCCTCCTGTGTAATTCTTACTCGATTGCTTTAGAAAATACTCCCCTACTTATTTTCTTTCTTATAAAATTAATGAATATATTCTTTGTGTTTGAGTTTCAGTCTCATTTTGAGAGGACATGTTTAGAGAGGAACTAATACGAGTGCTGCATGTCCAGAGGAAAATAGACACATTTTGTTTATTTTGCCTCTTGTTCCAAGAGATGCTATTGTCCCTTCTGAGAATTAAGCTATTATTTGAAGAGGATTTTGAAGATCGCTTCTAGGATCTCTACCAAATCCAGCCTGTACTCTACTTTCTTATGTATATATACCATAAATTAAACACACACACAAAGATTTAGCTAATCAGAGGTTCCCCTCCTGCTGCCCAGGAGAAAGAGGGAAATGAGCTTCTAAATTTGGAGAAGTGGGGTGCTGCTATTAGCAATAATTTATATATTTAAAAAAAAAAAAATTTCCCAAAAAAAGTGGTTAGAGCGAAATCAACCCACTTCTCTTATTTAGACTATTAGAAGCATTATTCAGATTAATCATGAAACTTGGTAAAATCCAATTTTCGAAGATTATATTCACTCTACTGGATTTACAAAGACAGAGAGTGTACAACACTTGAGAGAATTTGGAGATCTTAAAAAGAACGGAAACAAAAATATGTTTATCCCAAAAAATCTTGATTACCCTCTTTTAACCCTTAAGTTTTTTTTTTTTTTTTTATTGTATTTCAGATGAGGGTTTACAGAACAAATCAGTTTCTTATTAAACAATTAATACACATATTGTTATGTGACATTGGCTGCCACCCCTATAACTGTCAACACTTTCCCCTTCTCGACCCTGGGCTCCCCGTTACCAGCATTCCTGTCCCTTCCTGCCTTCTCATCCTTGCCACTGGGTGGGTGTGTCCATGTAGTCTTGTTTTGTTTGATGGGCCTGTCTATGATGGAAGGGTTTAACTCAGGGGTGGCTTAGGTACTGAGTTAAATGGAAGTCCAGAGACCATATTCAGAGTTTCTCCAGTCTCTGTCAGACCAGTAAGTCTGGTCATTCTTAAGTCTTCTTCTGAGTAGTAAAACTGACTGTACATTTGTATATCAGAATCATAACTTTTTTAGAACTCCAAGGGATTTTAGCAATTAAAACCAACCCAAAACGTTTGGTTTTAATTGCTAAAATCCCTTGGAGTTCTAAAAAAGTTATGATTCTGATATACAAATATGCAGTCAGTTTTTATTACCTCAGTTTTCAAATAAGGAAATTGAAATTTCAAAATATGAAGACTTGGCTAAATCAGCAAGCCACTGAATAAAGAGAGAGAGCTTGAAGGCTCTTGGAATAACTTAGGGGCCAGTCCTAGAAGTGGCATTCATCATTGCACCCACATTGCATTGGCCAGCACGAGTAACATGGCCCCACCTAGCTGCAAGGGGGGTGGAAAGTATAGTCCTCTGTGTACTCAGGGAGCACTGGTGGTGCAGTGATTAAGAACCTGGCTGTTAACCAAAAGACTGGCAGTTCGAATCCACCATCCACTCTAGCTGCTCCTTGGAAACCCTATGGGGCAGTTCTGCTCTGACCTGTAGGGTCACCATGAGTTGGAATCAACTTGATGGCAATGGGTTTGGTGTTTGTTTTTTTTCTTTTGGTGTAATGCGCTCAGGAGGTAAATGAGACAGGCAAGTATAACATCATTTCTGCCACAGTAATTTTTTCCTATTGTTCAGATGATACAGAGAAGCTGTTACTGAACTAAAATCACAAAGCCACTTGGTGGAGCTCTATAGAATCCAGATTTCCTTAAATCAGCTTATAATATGCTTGTTTTTGAGAAGACATTAAAATAATTGAAAGGCATTTAGATTGTATTTCTAGCACCATTGCTGGCTCTTTCTCACGGGGCATCAAATAAATATTTTACCTTTCGTGTCTTACATTTTAAATAAAGATATTGATAATTGGCTTATCTTATAAGGAATGATAAAGTTAGTTAATACTCTTCACTTCTCTCCTACCTCCTAGTTCGTTGCATAGTGCCTGGGGTCTTAAAAGCTCGCAAGTGGCTACCCAGGGCACAACAATTGGTCTCTATTCACCGGGAACAACAGAGGAAGGAGAGTCAGGAATAGAGGAGGATATGGAATGTGTGGGTAATTGCCTCTGTGAGCAACTGCCTCCTTTGCCATGAGACCAGAAAAACTGGATGGTGCCTGGCTGCCATTACTGAACATTTTAGTCAAAGATTCCATAGAAGAATCCTGATCAAAAGAGGGGAGATGCAGGCCAGAATTTCAAATTCTCATGGCCTCTAGACATTCTGGAGCCATGGAGATTAGTTGAACCCCTGAAGCTATTGTCCTGAGATAATCTTTGATCCTTAAACCAAAAATATCCCCTGAAGTCATCTTAAAACTGAACAGTAGTTTAACTTAACTAGTAAAGAAGGTCTGCCTTGAGCATTGTGCTCTTTTAAGAACTATATATGGGATCAAATTGACAACAGCAACTCGAAAGATTGGATAGGAACCTTTGGGTGCAGTGAGTTTATGTTAATGAGGAAGTAACAACTCAGAAGAGGAGTTTGAGAATGGCTGTCGGAAAAACAGCACAGGGGTAGCGTCTGACTTCCTCTAACTTCCGGCGGGGGTTGGGGGGAGGGTTGGAGGAAGAATCAAGATCAACAGCCCAAGGCTGATTCCTGTGAGGCAAAGGTCAGAGATGCCTTCTCCCTCTGCCATCTTTACCAACTCTGACACCAACCGGTCCTTCCACAGCACTCTCTACTGGGTTCAATAATTCATTGCAGTGGCCACACAGAACTTACAGCCGATATTCATGATTATGGGGTTTATTAGGGAAGTAACAGTTACAGTTTAGGTTCAGGAACACTCAGGATACAGTTCTTCCATCAGGACATCCTCTTCTCCACTGTGCTTGGAGGCACGCCTCTCCCTGGCCCTTGGCCTCTGCCCATAGTCATTCAGCTTTCTCTCTTCCTGGGCTAGGAATCCTACCACGCCAGGTCTCTGCTACCAGTCTCGCTGTCTGCAGTGTTAAAGTTGTCTCTCTCTGTCTCCTGGGTCCAGGAGCTTCTCAGTGCAGTGATCCTGGGTCCAAAGGATGCACTTTCTGCTCCTGGCTATTCTTCCTTGTTGGTGGTAGGGTCCTTTTTTTCCTGGGTGTCTCATTTCCAGCCCAGTGGGATGGTAAACCTGACCAGTCCCCTTGGTGGGCAGTTACCCTGTCTGCACAGTTGCCATGTCCTACCTCGGTGGGAGTTACGTGACCATGATAAGAAAAGCCACACAAAAGCACCACCATTGCATGGCTCAAAGAATATAATTATTGTCACTAAATTGTACATGTAGACACTGTTGAATTGGTATGTTTTGCTGTGTATATTCTTAACAACAACAAAACAAAATTTAAAGGAAAAAAATACTTTTCAGTGGAAATTGGCATTTTAAGTGAAGCTGACATAATAATACTGTAGTATCTCTATCTAAGGAGCACTCGTGGCACGATGGCTAAGCTCTTGGCTGCTAACTGAAAGGTTGACAGTTCGAACCCACCAGCCACTCCACGGCAATCTGCTTCTGTGAAGATTTACAGCCTTGGAAACCCTGTGGGGCAGTTCTGGTCTGTCCTGTGGGGTTGCTGTGAGTTGGAATCAACTCAGTGACAATGAGTTTTTTTGGTAACTCTGTATCCATTCACATCAATGATTGGAAAACCTGGTGGCATAGTGGTTAAGTGCTATGACTGCTAACCAAAAGGTCGGCAGTTCAAATCCTCCAGGCACTCCTTGGAAACTCTATGGGGCAGTTCTGCTCTGTCCTATAGGGTCGCTATGAGTCAGAATCGACTCGACGGCAGTGGATTTTGGTTTTGGGTCTGTATACATATTTGGAGCCCTGTTGGCACAGTGGTTAAGAGCTTGGCTGCTAACCAATAGGTCAGCAGTTCAAATCTACCAACTGCTCCCTGGAAACCCTGTGAAGCAGTTCTGCTCTGTCCTGTAGGGTAGCTGTAAGCCGGGATCAAATCTATGGCAACGGGTTTTATATACATATTTATATTCAACTGCCCACTGAATATACAATATTGATTAGCTTTTTTCTTTTTTGTATAATGTGTTTTCAATAAGTGTGATAGATTATTTAGGCCACCTGTACACATCGTCATTATTTTTGCATTATGAATCTGAGCTATTGGCTTCAGGTTGATAGCTGTTTTTTAACCCTCCCAAAGACTTAACTTTTATGTAAAGAGCTACAACTTCTCATCTTAATGAAATAGAAGTATGTTCTAACTAAAGTGTGGATGTGAATGTTATAGTAATAGCATAAATTAGTGAAAGCAGAAAAAATTTATAGAAACTGATGTTAAATTTTACTGACAAGTTAAATTCTGACCTCTCATCAGTAGCAGTTAACCTCTTGTTGTCCTTTAGACTCTTTGGAGAATCTATTGAAAGCCATGGAGGTATCTTATTCCAAGAATATACATGTCTTCACAATTCCATACATATAATTTCAGATATTTCATAGATTTTTCGGAAGTCTTTCCATGCATTAGCTGCTGCGTTCAAGCATTTTTACTCTTTTCCAGACATTTGTTGTATCACATTTACTTTGTTAGCAGGCTGTATAAAGAAGTGTTTAATGAGTCAGTTTTTATAGAGTCTGTTTCATAATGTTATTTAGATAGTGCGAATGGTTATACAACTTGAAGAATATAATCAGTGTCACTAAATTGCATATGTCAAAGTTGTTGAAATGGTGTATTTTTTTTCTGTGTATAGTTTCACCCCCTCCCCAAGATAAATTTAAAAACAAAGAACAGCACAAAATCCTATAGGCTTGGCCCCCAAAATAAGGCTCCTACTTTTTTGTAACCTTAGGTACCAAAAATAAAAGTCTCATTAAAACATAACTAAAAATTTCACTCTATAGTCATTGTCGGGTTAAAGGGTTATAGTGAGGTCCGCCCTTAACAATCTATGGTATAGAGATGATTGTTGTTAATAGCCGTTGAGTCAGCCATGTACAACAGAACTAAACGTTGGCCAGCCCTATGCCATCTTCAGGAGCCTTGGTTTGCTCAATTCTTACAATGATGATAAGAGAAACTTCTTAAATTTCTGTATCTGTTAGTGAATCATGAAAGTAGCTGAGTTGGTTTTCACCAAATTTAGAGGAAGTCTTGGGACAATATAATAACTGTTAATGTTTTCATGCGTATTCTTCCAGAAATTGTGTATGCATATGCAAGCCTGTGTGGGTTCATACTATACATACTATTTTGCAGTTATGTTTGTTCACTCAGCATATTATTATAGGGGTCTTTCTGTATTATTACATATAAATTGTGGTTCATTTCTTTTTACCAGTTCCCTATTGGACGTATTAGTTATTTCTGGGTTTTATGATTTTTGTTTTGTTTTTTTTTTTTGCTTCTGTCAACTATCCTGCAGTGAATTTCCTTGTATAGTATATGTTTGCATACTTTCAGCCTATATCTTCTGAAGGATAACCTCTTACATGTAAATTGCTGAGTCAAAGAAAATTTTGAAGTTTGAAATACCACATTGCTTCCCCAAAATTATGCTGATTTGCACACCTCTCAACTGTATATGGGAGCCCTGGTGGCACAGTGGTAAAAGAAAGAGTTCTGGTGCTAACCAAAAGGTCGACAGTTTGAATCCACCAGCCACTCCTTGAAAACCCTGTGAGGCAGTTCTACTCTGTCCTGTAGGGTCACTGTGAGTCAGAACTGACTCACTGGTAATAGGTCTGGTTTTTAAGTATGTGTGAGAATGCTTATTTCACTACACATACTCCCTGACACTTTATAGCTTTGGTCAATAATCTAATATGCATAAGGATGGTATCTAATGTCTGAATTTTAATATGTTTAGCTATGATTGTTACTGAATATTGCTTACTGTCTTCCTAATTTTTATAATTCCTTTTCTCCAAACTGCCTTTTTGTATCTTTGTTCTTTTTGGTATTAGATTGTACATCTTTTTCTTATTAATGTGTGAAAGCTGTTTTATATTAAGGAAACGTGTTCTTTATTATATCTGCTTTTCTAATTTATCATCTTTTTTTTTTTTTTTTTTTTTTTTTTACTGTATAATCCCATTGCTGTCAAGTCGATTCCGAATCATAGCGACCCCATAGAACAGAGTAGAATTACTCTGCTGGGTTTCTAAGGCTGTAAATCTTTACAGAAGCAGACTGCCACATCTGTCTTCTGCGGAGCGGCTGGTGGGTTCGAACTGCCAACCCTGCAGTTAGCACCCGAGCACTTTAACCACTGTGTCACCAGGGATCCTTTTTTTATAATATAGAAATATTAAATTTTTAGTATTCAAACTTTATTTTCTTTTGATGATTATATGCTCTAGTTTGAACCTTTCGTCCCAGTATAAGAATTAATAGCATCCCCACTCACTCTTACAAGGCTTTCATTTGAATAATAAATTATATTACTATTGAACTTCTAGACATGTGTATTTTGAAAAACTCCCTAGGTGATATTGGTTAAGGTACCACTGGTTTAATATTTTAAGTGATAAATTCTAAGGATAAGGTCCAAGATAGATTGCATGTATAATTCTGTTCTATGATACATGTATTGAACCCTGCAGAACTAAAAGCATTTGAGATGTAAAAGAAAGGAAAAATGTGTAAAGAAAATATGCTGATAATTTTTGTAATACCTGCCTTTGCACTCTATATTTTTCTTTGAATTAAGAAACTATGCTGGAAATAATGGGAAAATGTAAATTGAAGGAACATGACTAAAGTTTGCCTGAGTGTAATGTTTTCTAGGTTTTCTTTGTCTTGGGAAACCAGTGTATTACTTTTTCAAGGGCATGTGTGGATATCAATCAGCTCAGAAAACTTTTTTTTTATTTTAACCTTTTAATTGTGATATAACAGTCATCCAGAAAAACACATGAACCATGAGTTTGTAGGTCAGTGATTTATCACAAAGTGAACATACCTTTGTAACCACTATAAAGGTTCTCTTCTGTGCCCCCTCCCAAGAGGTAGCCACAGTCCACACTTCTAACATCATAGATGAGTTCTTCCTGTTTTTGAACTTTATGTAAATGGGGTCATACAGTTTGTATTCTTTTGGATGAGGTTAATGTTTGTTTTGTGTATAGCAGTATTTTTTTTTTCATTGTTGTATACTGAAGTTGAATATACCACAATTTATCCATTGTACTGTTGGTGGAAATGTGAGTTGTTCCCAGTATTCTGGCTATTACAGCTAACACTGCTATGAACATCGTTATGTATGTCTTCTGATGCATGTTGGCATTCATTTCTCTTTTTCACTTATTTCTAGGAGTCAAATTGCTGAGTAATAGGGTAACTATATGTTCAAATTTGGTAGTACTGTCAAACAGTTTTTCAAAGTAATTGTGCCGTTTTATATTCACACTGGCAGTGTAAGAGAGTTCCTGTTCCTCCATATCTTTTGTCAACACTTGGAAATGTCGACCTTTTAATTTTAACTATCCTGCTGCAGATGTAGTGGTTCCTCAGTGCAGCTTGAATGTGTATTTCTCTGATGACTAATGATGTTGAACACTTTTTCATATCCTTTTGTGAAGTGCCTATTCAAGTCTTTCTCCCGTTTTTCCATTGGATTTTCTGTTTTTTTCTTACTTATTTGTAAGTGTTCTTTACATATTCTGGATACTAGTCTTTTATTATTTATATGTGGCAAATGTCTTCTCTCTTAATACTGCTTCTTGATTTTATTGTAGTCTGATTTATCAGTCTTTTTTATGGTTAGTACTATGTATGTTCTCTTTAAGAAATCTTTTTATTCTCTTCCATTGTCTTCTAGAAGCTTCATGGTTTTATTTTCACATTTAGATCTATTAAACACCTGCAATTTATTTTTATGCATGGGGTGATCTATACATCAGGTTCCTTTTTTTTTTTTCCCCCTCAGGTGGATAACCGGTAGAACTAGTACTTTATTTTTTTTTTTTTTAAGGCTATTCTTTCTTTAGTGCTGGAAACCTCGTGGCATAGTGGCTAAGTGCTACGGCTGCTAACCAAGAGGTCAGCAGTTCGAAGCCACCAGGCGCTCCTTGGAAACTCTATGGGGGCAGTTCTCCTCTGTCCTATACAGTCGCTGTGAGTTGGAATTGACTCCACAGCAGTGGGTTTGGTTTTTTTTGTTTTTTCTTTAGTACTCAGCAATACCACATTTATCATAAATCAGCTGTCCATGTATATGTGGGTCTTATTTTGGGGCTCTTCTGTTTCATTGGTCTTTGTATCCCTACTTGTGACATACCACACTGTCTAAATTACTGTAACTTTATAAGTCATTATATCTGGCGGTGTAAGATACTCTCCCACCCCACTTTATTCTTTCTCAAGATTATGTGGGCCATTCTTAGCCTTTAGTATTTGCAGTACGTTTTATAATTCGTTTGTCAATTTTTTAAAAGAGCAGTGAGGAATTGTTGAAGTCAGAATTGATAATGATCAGGCATTTTATGATGATCATATATTTTGTGGAATATTTTAGTAATGATCAGGTCAGAATACACATGTCCTAGTTGCTATTTCAGCATAGGTGATTTTATATTCTTTTGCAGACTACCTAAGAAATTGGCCTTATATTAAAAAAAAAAAAAAAACTAATTGTTAAAGAACCTACTTGTTTGAAATTTCATAGTGAGTTCGTAAGTTTTTAAAAACATGCAGAAGAATACAATTAAGTGGTCTTGTTTTTTTTCCTCCCCCTCAGGGCATCTATGGTAACAGCCTCCTTTAAGTCGAACTTTTTCAAGAATTCTCTGAAGAAACCAAGTATGATTTTCTTATATCATGACATCATCTGAATGCAAGAACAAGAAACAGGTTTTATCTCTAAATATAATGAAGGGCTGTGTGTAAACACTGACCCTGACTTAATTCTAATGAGCATTTTAGACATGAGTTTACATCGGCAAATGGGTTCAGATCGAGACCTTCAGTCTTCTGCTTCATCTGTGAGCTTGCCTTCAGTCAAAAAGGCACCCAAAAAAAGAAGAATCTCAATAGGCTCTCTGTTTCGAAGGAAAAAGGATAGCAAACGTAAATCAAGGGAGTTAAATGGCGGGGTGGATGGAATTGCAAGTATTGAAAGTATACATTCTGAAATGTGTACTGATAAGAACTCCATTTTCTCTACAAATACCTCCTCTGACAATGGATTAACTTCCATCAGCAAACAAGTTGGAGACTTTATAGAGTGCCCTTTGTGCCTTTTGCGGCATTCTAAAGACAGATTTCCTGAGATAATGACTTGTCATCATAGATCTTGTGTGGATTGCTTACGACAGTATCTAAGGATAGAAATCTCCGAAAGCAGAGTTAATATCAGTTGCCCAGAATGTACTGAACGGTTTAATCCCCATGATATTCGTTTGATATTAAGTGATGATGTCTTGATGGAAAAATATGAAGAATTTATGCTTAGACGGTGGCTTGTTGCAGATCCGGATTGTAGGTGGTGTCCAGCTCCAGACTGTGGGTAAGAAAATATTGTTTGTTTTTTTCTTGAAGTAAATTTTTTTCATTATGGATAAAATAAGAATTTGCTGACTACTGCTCAAAAATCTTAAGATGCCAGGGAATTTATTTATTCAATAGACCAACATACATTGAGTACATGCTGTGTTTCAGGCACAGTGTTAGTTAAGGCAGGAATCCTATATTATTCATTTTTATATATTATCTGCATTTCATATTCATTTAAGAGCATTTTCAGAAGAAGAGGGTATGATGGTTGAGTATAGGATCTAGTTGTGTACAAAATTGACTTTCCCTATCGATTTGAAGAATTTTTATTTTGGTGTAACAGATAAAATGATCAGGATTTTTTTCTTTTTTTGGGAAATTTTTGTGGTCATAAACTTAAATGACCCTTAAAAGGGGATTTTAACATGTTACAGTATGATATGCTCATATTGATAGATACTAGCATTTGCTGGTCTCAAGATCTCAAGATCTAGAACTTATGTAATATTTCAGTCTGCTCAAGTTTTTGAGTAACAAATACCATTTTCCCAACATTAAAAAAAAAAAATGCCCATTAACAGTAGAATGGATAAATACATTTGTTTTAGTGATTACCCCTTGAGAGGACGAGGAGGGGATGTGAACTCCGAGGGACAATCAGAGGGCTTCTGAAGCCGCTGATATATAAGGTAACCATAGGTTCTGGTTTGCCCAAGGTAGTTCTGATTCTTGCTTATTGTACTAGTATAATTTTTATTAGCAGTACCTTTCTTTCTTAAGTGTTTTATTTAGGCTGTGAATTATATGATCACCATACTGATCATGTTCTTGTGTGGTAGATACGTGGGTATCATTTTATTCTTTATAAATTCTTTGTATGTATGACATATTTCTCAGTAAAATTTTAAAATTTTTCAGAAACTCATTTGGGATATTTTTGCATATTTTTTCTCATGAGACTCTGTTATTATAAAAAATGGCTTAGATCTATTGGTCCCTTCCCACTCGGAACAAAGGAGAATGAAGAAAACCAAAGACACAAGGAAAATACTAGCCCAGAGGACTAAATGAACCAGAGACTCTGCCAGCCTAAGACCAGATGTGCCCAGCTACCAGCAGTGACAGCCCTGACAAGAAACACAGTAGAGAGTCCTGGACAGAACAGGAGAAAAATGTAGAACAGAATTCAAATTCACGTTAAAAAGAACAGACTTAGTGGTCTGTCAGAGACTGGAGGAACCCCAAAACTATGGCCCCTGGACGCTCTGTTAACCCAGAACTGAAACCGTTCCTGAAGCCCACTCTTCAGGCAAAGGTTAGGCAGGACTATAAAACAAAAAATAATACAAGTGAGGAATGTGTTTCTTAGTTCAGTCAGATATATGAGACCAATGGGTAGCTCCTGTCCAAAAACAGGATGAGAAGGCAGAAAGGGACAGGAACTGGTTGAATGGACATGGGACCTGGGTTGGAAAGTGGGAATGTGCTGTCATGTTGTGGGGATTGCAACCAATGCCACAAAACAATGTGTATAAGTTTTTGAATGAGAAATTAACTTGAGCTATAAACTTTGAAGTAAAGCACAATTTAAACAATAAATAAAACAAGAGAACTCTGGCTAGGTAGGAAAAATGATGGAAAAATGGTATTATATTTCCAATGAAAGAAGAAATCAACGTGTGCCTATCTTAAAAAAAGAAGAAAAAAAGGTTTAGTATCCTGAATATTTTGAAGATGATACCATAAATGTTGACTAAAATATAAAATAATAGAAACACTTTTCTTTAAAAGATACTTCTGTTATGAAAACAACTACTTAATTGTTACATATTTAACAAAGAAATTGTCCTTAATTTGGTCATAAATTAATTTTTGGTTTTGGTGGTTGAATACAGAGATCTGAAAAAATGTGTCAAATTACTTTTATTATCTGTGTATTTTCATTTGTAGTTGATTTATTCTGGCTCTCTAGATTAAGAGTTTATTTTATATATTCATTGACATTATAGGTTGTGTGGTTGTGTTCTGTAGAAAACATCACCTAGTAACATGAAATTTATATGTACACTTTGTAAACAGAATACTACATGAGCCCTTGTTAAAGGTTACAATTTTACTTAGTATGAACATGTACAGACTTGACTTTGAATCAGGATTAAGGATTAAGTGACATAGGTCTTTAATGCTTCTAGCATAATTATTGTTATATAATGATTAAAATAAATCTTTAATGTTCCTGTGATTAAGTTATAAATGTCTAAACACTTGTCTTTAAAGAGTTTGTTACATGCTTTACAGAGTGGTAAGCACACTTTCACAGAGTTAACACTGCAAAGATTCATTCTGGCAACTAGTACTCTGTTGTTTAGAGACAGATTTATTTTCCTAGCATAATTTTCAGTACACAATAAGCACTTTATAGTTCTCATTTAACACTCCTCATCTCCATTTCTGAAGTAAGTTTCGTTTTTATTTTTTAAATCGGACACTTACTTAATGCACCTGTGTATCAAGTATTGGAGATTGAATGATGAACAAAAGACAAAACTCGCAGCCCTCTTGGAACTTATTAAAACCTTTGGACCCTCAGAGGGACATTTTTTTTTTTTTATTGTACTTTAAATGAAGGTTTACAGAGCAAATTAGTTTCTCATTAAACAATTAGTACACGTATTGTTTTATGCCATTGGTTGCCAATCCCATGACATGTCAACACTCACCCCTTCTTGACCTTGGGTTCCCCATTACCAGCTTTCCTATCCCCTTCTGCCTTCTCCCTGGGCTCGTGTGCCCATTTAGTCTCATTTTGTTTTATAGACCTGTCTAATCTTTGGCTGAAGGGTGAACCTCAGGAGTGACTTTAGTACTGAGCTAAAAGGTTGTGCGAGGGCCATACTCCCGGGGTTTTTCCACATTCTGTCAGACCAGTAAGTCTGGTCTTTTTTTTTTTTTTCATGAATTAGAATTTTGTTCCACATGTTTCTCCAGCTCTGTCTGGGACCCTCTGTTGTGATCCCTGTCAGAGTAGTTCGTGGTGGTAGCGGGGTACCATCTAATTGTGCTGGACTCAGTCTGGTGGAGGCTGTGGTACTTGTGGTCCATTAGCCCTTTGGACTAATCTTTTGCTTGTGTCTTTGGTTTTCTTCATTCTGCCTTGTTCCAGACGGGGTGAGACCAGTGGAGTATCTTAGATGGCTGCTCACAAGCTTTTAAGACCCCAAGAGCTACTTACCAAAGTAGGACGTAGAATATTTTCTTTATAAATTATGTTATGCCCAGCCCCCACAGAGGAACATTTTAAAATTTAAACTGCATTTATTGTTTAAATCTGGCGTGAGGAATATTGTTAAATAGCTGACCATTTGGTTCTCATTCACAGTTATGCGTAGGAATAGTACCAGGACCACAGGCATATAGGTAGTATTTATTTAACCCCTTTCATTGCACAACACACCTGAAAAGCTTTTTTCCATAAATGTCTAGATGTGAAATTATGAATTTTCCTTTTTGCATGTGATATTTATCATTTATCAATATGACATTAATTTTACTTAAACATGTGGATTAACATACCTTGAGAAATACTGCCCCTCCTTCAAAGTAGATAAAAGTACTACTCGACCTGGTTCCCGCTGGAGATGTCTCAGGGTTTATGACTTAATATTCTTCTGAGCGCCAGGGCAGATTAGGATTATTTAAATGACTTTCCTTAAAAAAAAAAAACCCTTGAGAAGGAAGAAAGGGAAATGGAGCAGTAGAGTGGAAGAGGCATGGGAGGTCAAACTTGAGTGCTATAGAACATGCCAGTCCTTACAAGTTCCTAAGAAAAAGCTCTCCATGACTGGGGACAAGAAGAATTGGGATGAAGGGCACATACGGGGAGAAGCATGCACCCTGCCTTTGATAAAAATATCTGATTCCTTCTGCGTAGGAGCTCTAGTTTGTACATTGTCTGGGCAGATAGTAAAAAGTTGGTGTTTTATTTTAGTTTCTGTCATCACCTGTTCCAGTTTGCTAAGGCTATCCTACTGCCAGCACACACTACCCCTGTCATCTCATGTGAGTCCTTCAGATTTTGCAGGGAGCTTTGAATATACAGGAACATTTATATAATAGAATGTAATTAATTATTTAATGTCTCCAAGCCACTCGAGCAAAACAAAACAAATTCGTTTTTGTTCTTCTGTCTTTGTACATTGTGACTGACTTCAAAAGATTGTTGGTTTTGACATTGTCTCCTGCATACCACAATTTCTTCCATCCTGCCTCCCATTTCCTTCTTTCTTCCTGCAAGAAAAGGTAGGATACAAAAGAGATCTAAGGGAAAGTACATTTTCCTATTCACTGAAATTAATATTCTGAACAGAGACTATTTTAGCTTATACTTTAGATTATAACTTGTTGGAACGGCATATACAACTCAATGGCAACCACAACGGGTGCCATCTTCGTGATTGTTGGCATATTTGAGTCCATTTTTTATGGATATATACCTATGATTTGTTGTGTTGTGTGCTGTTGAATCAATTCTGACTGATAGCAACCCTGTCTGACAGAGTAGAGCTGTTTCCTAGGGTTTCCTAGGCTGTAATTTTTTTTGTTTGGCTTTTGTGCATTAGGTGAAAGTTTACAGAGCATATTAGATGCCCATCCAATAGTTTATACATAAAGCATTTCATGGCCTTGGTTTCATTCCCCACAATGTGTCAGCACTCTCCCCATTTCTGTCCTGGGTTCCCTGTTTCCTTTTGTCCTGATTTTCTATCCTTGCCTTCTCATCTTTGCTTTGGGGCAAATATTGCCCTTTTGATCTTGTATAATTAATTGTTCTAAGGAACACATTCTTCTTGGGTGTTGTTTATTTTATGGGCTTATGTATTGTTTGGCTGGAAAGTGGTCTCCAAGAATGGCTTCAGTTACAGGTCAGAAAAGTGGGTGACTTAGGGCGATAGTCTTAGGGGTTCCTCTTGACAGTCCTTACTATCAGACCAGTAAGGCTGGTCTTTTTGTAAATTTAATTTTTTGTTCTACATTTTTCTCCTGCTCTGTCTGGGACCCTCTGTTGTGATCGCAGTCAGAGAGGTCAGTAGTGGTAGCTGGGTACCATCTAGTTCTCGTGGTCCGGGGTTGTGTAGGCATTGGTTCATGTGGTCCGTTAGTCCTTTCGACTAATTGCCCCTTTGAGTCTTTGGTTTTCTTCATTCTTCTTTATTCCAGACAGGGAGAGACCAACAGTTGTAACGTAGATGACAGCTCTAGGTTGTAATCTTTATGGGAGCAGATCATCAGATCTTTTCTCCTGTGGAGCCGCCAGTGGGTTCAAACTGCCGACGCTGACCTTTCTGTTAGCAGCCGAACACTTTTAACCGTTCATGAGGCCACCAGGGTCTGGTATATCTGTGATGCCCAAGCCCATTGCCGTCAAGCTGATTCTGACTCAGTGATCCTATAGGACAGAGTAGAACTGCCTCAAAGGATCTCTAAGGCTGTAATTTTTTACAGAAGCAGATTACCGCATCTTTCTCTCGTGGAGTGGCTGGTGGGTTTGAACCATTGACCTTTAGGTTAGCAGCCAAGTGCTTAACTGCTGCGTCACCAGCGCTCCTCATACCTATTGCAGACAGTGGTAGAGAATTGGCCTATGAGGAATAAAATGGAGTTCAAGATGTAAGTTTAAAGGGAACAACAGGTCTAAAAATGAAAGAATTCTCTGACTCTTAAAATCTTGTGTATTTTTGTAGATTATCTTGAAATTTAATGAAGCCTGAGTTGAAGTTATTATTTAGATTTTACTGCTAGCAACAATAGGAGTTCTGAAAACTCTCCTAACATTCCAGGCAAGAGGAAATATTTGATATTTACAAAAGCCTTTTATACCTAGATTAACACTTGTTTGTTGCTGTTTTCGAAGAGATCTAGAAAATCCTAGAAAAGTTTTTAATTGAAAAATTTATTGAGATAATAGTAGATTCACATGGCAGTTGTAAGAAATAATACAGAGAGTTAAAGTTTCCCCCAGTGGTACCATTTTGCACAGCTGAAGTACATCACAACCAGGATATGGGCATTGATACAGTCTACCAATCTTATTCAGATTTCGCCACTTTTAAGTGTATGTATGCATACTTGTGTGTGTGTGTGTGTTCTATAAATATTACCATTTGTGTAGGTTCGAGTATTCACCACCAGTCAAGAAATCAAGGTATTAAACGATTCCATTACCACAGAGATCCCTCTTGTTATTCTTTTATAACCACATTCTCCTACCCTTCCTCCCTGCCCTCGTTGCTAATCTCTGGCAACCACTTATCTGTTTTCTATTTATAAAATTTTGTCATTTCAAAAAATTTTTATAAATTCAGTCATGTGTAACCTTTTGAAAATGACTTTTTTTTTTCCACTGAGCATAATTCCTTGGAGATTCATCCAAGTTGTTGCATGTATCATTTGTTCCTTTTTATTGCTGAGTAGTGTTCCATGGTATATATGTTCTGTAGTTTGTTTAACCATGCCCTTGTTGAAGGACATCCGAACTGTTTCCAGTTTTTGGCTGTTACAAATAAAGCTGCTGTGAACATTCATATACAGGTTTTTGTGTGAGCGTAAGTTTTCATTTCTCTGAGATAAATGCCCAAGAGTGCCCAGAATTATTTTAAGTCAGAAATTCTTAAACTGCCGAAAAATTAACTCAGAGAATAGGTATTAGGGCTAGTAATGAATCTAGTGCTTTCAGCGTTTTATCTGACAGGAAAAAAATAAACTTCCTGACTGAAAAATCTCAGTTTGTACACTTTTTGGTAGGAGATTGACACCAAAGACCACTTTCACCATCATTTTAGAGACAAAAATGTGAGAATTGATGCTTAAATGTCAGGTAATCACAAAGTTTGTGAATTGGCACAGCATGTCATTAACATGTGTAGCCGATCCATTGCATCATTATTTTTAAATAGGTCATTTTTTAAATCTTCCTGGTTATAAAAGTAATAATTAATTGTGGAAAATCAGAAGTGTATAAATATAAAAAAAGGAAAACTAAAGCCCTAATACCAAGAAAACCAATGTTAAGATTTTTGGTAAATTTCTTCTAATCTTTTCTATATGCATATAGTACTAATTTAACATAATTTTTATAAAATTGGGATTGAGCTATATATAGTTTGGTGTCCTACTTTTTATGTTTGGCATATCATGAGTATTCTTTGGTGTCCTAAAATTTCTTTCAAAAATATTAGAACTATATAATCTACTAACAAACGTGTCCGTTTCTTAAATCATTTTCTTTGATGTGATAACTTAGGCATTTTACTGTATATTTGGATATCCTTTGTGATAGGCTCCTATAAGTGGGATTATTTGAGTCACTTGATAATATATTGCCAAAAGTGTTCATTTCAACCGTATTCCACCAGATTTGAATGTTATTTTTCCCTTGTAAATATGATAAGTTAAAAACAAAAAGTTGGAACTTTTAAAATGTTTCTTAGCTATTTGTGTGTCTTCATTTGTGAACCTTATCCTCCCCCCCCCCTTTTTTATATTGGTGAGATGTTGTTAGGGTTTATGACTATTTGCTAATGCATAAATGTAAAATATGTTATAGGAATAACATTATAGTTGGATAATTGTTTTAGTTAATGAATCTCTTTTGTTTTACATCATGTTTTTAATCTTTTTTCTTGTGCTTTCAAGATACGCTGTGATAGCATTTGGATGTGCCAGCTGTCCAAAATTAACTTGTGGGCGAGAAGGCTGTGGAACAGAGTTTTGCTATCACTGTAAACAGATTTGGCATCCTAACCAGACCTGTGATGCTGCCCGACAAGAGAGAGCCCAGAGTTTACGTTTGAGAACTATTCGATCTTCATCCATTAGTTATAGCCAAGAATCTGGAGCAGCAGGTATTTCTAACTTTTTGTAATGAAATATTTGACACATACAGAACACTAGTTATTTTAATAAAAATATATAGTGTTCAGCTGCTGTTATCCCCTATCCTCCCTTCAGTTTTCAAAAGTATTTTATGTGTTATCATTTCTGTCCCAGAATCACTCATTTTTTTTCTGTGGAAGAAAGTGGCGTTGAGATCGGAAAGATGCTATTGTCAAAAAAAAAAAAGAGTGTCATGATTTACCTAACTAGCAGCTAAAAATGCTTTGAGACTTGTTTATAAGGGTGTTTTAGACAAAGTTTAGCAAATATTTTTAATAAAATATTAATTTTGAAAAACCACCTTTAGATTATTTTTTATATCACAAAATTACAGAATTAAATCAGTATTTATTCTTACAATGCTTTTCTTTTCCATATTTTGTGAAATGCATTTCTTACTTACCAAAGTTTCATCCAGTCCCAGGATCAAGGGTGCAAAATTATACAGGCAATCCTTGGGTTCTGAACTGAGATCCATTCCTAACTGTCTTTAAGTCAAATTTAGGTGAGTTGGAATAGGTGTATACAGTTCATATTCAGCCGTACTTCAGTGCAGGGAAAGACTCGAAGCCTTCTCAGTAATTTTTAAAAGCTGCGTGCGCAGCAAGTGAAGGTGACCTTTACGAAGAATTTGTTTTGAGTAGGGGTTGGTTCAGTCATTTAAAAGTGAGGGCAAATTAACATAACATTAAAGGATATGTGGGAGTTTACTCATGTAAGTCCACATTCCATTCCTAACCCAGGGACTGCATATGTCTTAGTAGAGAGGACACTAAGAACAGTAAGGTGTCTTTGGCCATGAATTTAAAAGTTAGGTGGGGACCTGTGCATTAAAGTATGCATTTCATCCCAAGAGCTTTAATTTTTTTTTAATGAACATCTTAATGTTCCTTGAATAAAAATTTTAAAAATTAATATTTAATGTTCACAGACTTCTGATTGCTTATTGAAATTTTAATCCTTTTTTGAAAAATATTAGTTTTTCTCTCTATAAAAGGCAAAACTTAGATAATACAGAAATTTATTAAGAGAATAATTTACATTGCTACCAGCGTATATTGAAATAATCTTTTGCTTTATATTACTAGAAAAATGGTCTTATTAAAATTTAACATGGAAAATACAACATTTAGTATTTTATATAATGTACATGGATTTTTATGCTTGTTTGGTGACTGGTTTATTTCTGTTTCCTCTCCTGAAGATTTTGGGTGGAACCCAAAGGTATTAGTAATAATATGTAGGTATGAGTCCCAAAGTAGTTCACAGAAAACTATACCTAAACTGTCCCCTGAGGAGTCAGCAGTAGTAACCATTGGGTAGTGCGCTTGGAAAGATATCCCTCCTCTCTCGGGTGGGGTGGGTATTTATTAGTCACAGGACACACAGATATGTATTAAGTAAGAGAATAGATTCTGAAGTTAGACGGCCTGGATTCAAATCTCAGCTCCTCCACTTATTCTCTGTGTGACCCTGAGCAAGTTACTTGCCTAATCTGTAAAATAAGGTACTAATAATTACTTATTTCCGTAGGGCTGAAACATTTCCTGACTTGTAGTAAATGCTGTCTGTGAGGCAGGAAACTATAGTCTCCTGATAGAGATTTTAGCATGTCTGGATCTTCATTTTAGAAAATGACAGAGAGATGGCTTTTGTTATAATTTTTTAAATAAACACCGTGATTTCGAGCAGCCATCTAAGATACAGCTATTGGTCTCTACTCGTCTGAAGCAAAAGAGACAGAAGGAAACCAAAGGCTCAAAGAGGAACTAGTCCACAGAACTAATAGCCTACATGAACGACAACCTTTTCTAACCTGAGACCTGAAGAACTGGATAGTGACCCCTGGCTATCATAACCAACTGTTCTGACCAGGGACATAATAGAAGGTCCTGGATAGAATGGGAGAAAAAGGTAGAACAAAATTCAGATTCCTAAAAAAAGTCCAGACCTACTGCCGAGACTATCTCCCTAAGATACTGTTTGAACTTGGCACCGAAGCTACTCCTAGAGGTCACCTTTCAGCCAAATAATAGATTGGCTTATAAAATGAACAGTATCACTCATGAGTAATGTGCTCCCTTAAACAATCAACTATATGAGGTGGTCAACATTTACCCAAAAACAAAGATGAGAAGGCAAGGAGGGAAAGGAAAGCTAGATCAGTGGAAACAACAAACAGAGTGGAAATAATGAGAATGCTGACACATTGTGAAAATTGTAACCAATGTCACAGAACAATTTGTATAAAAATTGTTAAACGGGAGTCTAATTTGCTGTGTAAACTTACACCAAAAACACAGTAAAATACTATTTTTTTTAAATATCATGGTTTAGTCTTCCAAAAAAAAAAAGGTCTTCTTCAGAGCAGTCACCCTGGGAGGTTTTATGTTTATTTCAGCAGTGCTACCTTGGAATGCCTTATTGGTCATAGCCTTTAGATCCTGATACATTCTCTTAAATTATCCTTTTAATCTCAATTTTATTTTTGGAAATGATTGAAAGTTTCTTTGGAGCTCAGTCTTAACAACTAGAGGATCATACTAGGTTGAGTCACTGGTTTGGGGTGAATCCAGACTAACATGTGACTAATATGATCATGAGAGTGATTTTTTATATGAAGTAGCTTTGAAGATGATTCTGAAAGAAAAACTTCTCAAATGATTTGAGCCAAATACTAGCGTTGTTGGAATAAATATAGCTTTCCAAGTCAATTATTTTAAAAAATAAACTTCATTTGGAATTTGTTCCATGTTTGTTTAAAAATCTTAAGATATAAAATTTAAAATCTATATTTAAAGTATAGTTGGCCCTCCGTATCCGCGGGCTCGGCAAGCATGGATTCAACCAACTGCAGATCAAAAAATATCAGGAAAAAGAAAGCTCCAAAAAGCAGAACTTGGATTTACCATGTGCCAAGCAGAATGCTGAGTCCACACGAAATCAAATGAGTGTAGGCATCTCCTGCTGCAGCCTCCCACCATTTCACAGATCCTCAGTCTCTCTGCAGCACTCAGTGTTTAAGCATTGTTTGCCTGGAGTCTTGTCATTATTCACTGAACAATACAGTACCGTAGAACAACTACTCACATAGTATTTACATTGTGTTAGGTATTCTAAGTAATCTAGAGATGATTTAAAGTATACAAGAGGTTGTATGTAGGTTATATGCAAATACTACACCATTTTATGTAAGGGACTTGAGCATCCTCGAATTTTGATATCTGCAAGGGGGTTCTGGAACCCATCCCCAGCAGACACCGAGGGATAACTGTACATGCATTTTTTACTTACCCATAACTCATTACCATCAAGTCGATTCTGACCAACAGAGACCCTACAGGGTGGAGTAGACCTGCCATATAGGGTTTCCAAGGAGCGGCTGGTGGATTTGAACAGCTGACCTTTTGGTTAGCAGCCAAATGCTTAACCACAGTGCTTCACAAATCAAAGCTGTCAGAACAAATGACTCTGATAACTTCTTTTGATATAATCTATAAAAAATTAAAAATTTGAACTTGGTTCTCACTGACTTGTGGAAAAAGGAAAAGGACCTACCATCTAAAATGATTTTTATTAATTAATGTTATTCCCAATAAACTGGCAGCCTTGCATCTAAGTGAGATTTCTTTCTTATAGCTACTGAGTGGCTTATGTACTTTGAGTTACATTTTAAATGTAGCACATATTTTCTTTTTAACTATATTTTTCTCCTTTCATAAAAATATAATATTTAATGGACTCCGCATCACCACCTGTAATCCCCTTCCACTACCACTGTTAACATTTTGTAGTAAGTTCTTAGAGGTAATGTGCTTAGCAGGGAGGAGGGGAGAACATTTAAAACAAATTTTGAGAACACAGTGTTTTGTATCCTGTTGTTTTTTTCTTAATATGACAGTGCCCATATTTTAACAGTAGACAGAAATATAGTAATAAAAAAAGGCAAAAGCTTTGCCAAACGCTTTAAACAAAGTAGGAGACCTTTTTTTAAAAAAAAAAAAATATCAAGGAGCTATGAATTATTTGATCCTTGGCGAACAGGAGTGTGATCAGTAAAACTATAGCATTTTTACATTTTGAGAATATTTTGTAAGAAGTATATCATATGTGTACAGTAATTTTTTTTTCCTAATTGCTGGTTTAAGGAAAGAGACAGTAGACAAAATAGCCTTAATTATCTATACAGAGAGTGAAAATATTTAGGTACAGATCTATAAAGAGATAAGAGCAAAAACACATTGCTTAGGGTATTAATTCTCTAACATGTAATCTTAGCATTTTGAAAGGCTGTTTTGTGTTTCCAGCACCATAAAACTAAATGGGAATATCACCTTTCAGTTCGTTCTGAGGGATTTCATGTATTAGAACCAAAGCCTAAGTATTTGTACTTCTACTTCTAGTTGGGGTGTGTATTACCTAAGTGTACACTAGAATGAGGAAGTTTATCAATCGGTATTCCATTTTAAGCAAATTATATTATTATTTCTTTAATTTGATGTATTAGATGTTATATCAAGTATGAAAGCCAGCTTTTTTTCATTCATGTCCCAGTGTTAAATTTTTTTTTAATGCAAACTTTATGTTCTTTGGACTATTTAAATCATGACTTATGGATATTTTTAATTTTTATATTCTAGTAATTATCATTTGTCTTGGTCTGGCTGCATAGAGTTATCAGTTTGCTCAAAATTGCTTGAATCGTTAAAACACTAATTGTGAGCATTGACCAGTTCTTAAGTTAAAAAACAGCTTTGGCCCTAGAAGAAGCACTAAGGAAACCTGAATTCACTGATAAAGCGCACAGGTAAAATTTGACCATAAAACTTGTGGAAAGGAGAATAGAACATAGTTTAATGCTTATAATGTAAGAAATTGGAACAAATACTTAAATTCTGTAAACTTTTTTTTTTAACTGGATAGTTAGAAAACAAAGCTGGGTAATAGTAGGAGTAAGATAATTGCAGGTTACTGTTTAAATAGATGCCAAAGTTCAAAATAGTTGTATAATTTGAAATAATTCTTACTCTGTGTCAGTGATTCTACAGTAATGTACCACTTGGTTTTGACTTGGTACCTTTGGGCATTGTAGCCATATACAAGGAGCATACATCAGCAGCATCTGAATGCTTGAATAAAAAGGACAATACAGTCATGAACATAACTAACAATAATTACATTAATTTTGAAACTGTTTACTGGTGTCGATAGCGTTTATGGAAACCCTGGTGGTGTGGTGGTTAAGAGTCGTGTCTGCTCACTAAGAGGTGGGCAGCTCGAATCCACCAGCCACTCCTTAGAAACTCTATGGGGCAGTTCTTTTCTGTCCTATAGGGTCGCTATGAATCGGAATCGACTCAACAGCCGCAGGTTTGGGGTTTTTTTTTTTTTTTTGGTATAGAGTTTATAACCATACGACTCTTCCTTAACCCCTTACCTCCTTTTTTTTTTTTTTTTCTGTGTACTAATTCTTGGCAAGGCCCATCTGTTTATTGTATGAACTGAAATACAGGAGGGAAAGCTGCTTTTCTAAAGATACCTGTATTATTTTTACAGTGAATATAGTTGATGTTACTTAGAAAAGAAAAATGAACTCATAGTGCTTTGTCTGTAGCCCCTTAGATTAACATCAGATTGTCACTTCCTACTAGTGTTCATTCGCTAAAGAAATAGTATATGGAACGTCTACATTTTAATTAAGTGGAAACAGAAAAGTTCTAGAAAGTGAAGTATCACTCAGAAAAAAAAGCTGTGGAATAGGGACAAAAACAGCCTTATCACAATTTGCCTAGGGCTGACCTTGGTTGGTTTTTCTTTTTATTCCTTGTTCTCATTGTTCTGCTCCTGTGTTTGAAAAATGTTTACAAATAGAAAATTTATTGTAAAATATGTTCCCTTTCTCAGCAAAGAAGATAAAATGCTTTCTATACTAAAAATAGCATATTAGAGCTATCAGTTAATCTACATGTTATTTTTTTTTGACAGTACTATTTCTATCATCTACTAGAAATTGTTGCTTTTAGATAATTTACATACTAAACAGGCCTCTTTGTTTTCCTAATAGTTGATGATATAAAGCCATGCCCACGGTGTGCTGCTTATATAATAAAGATGAATGATGGAAGCTGCAATCACATGACATGTGCTGTCTGTGGTTGTGAGTTTTGTTGGTTGTGTATGAAAGAAATCTCAGATTTACATTATTTAAGGTAAATTTCTAAAATATTTAAAGCGATCTGTTTTAGTCTAGTTACATAGATTTAAAATGAACCAAATTATTGTGCCAGTCATTTGGGATTAACTAGTCAAAAATAAACGGAGATTTTCTTTTTTTTTTTGTTAAACTATAAAGCTGTAACTTAATATCCTGTGGTAGATAATAAATAGTTCCATTAATTTTCTCAGATACAAATTTCCTCATTTAGTCCACTTAAGTGAGTTTATTTGGGCGGGGGGCAGGGGGAAGACTTGATAAGTGTATGCCTAAAACAGGTTTTGCATTAATCTGTTTTTAAAAAACAAATTTAAGATTTTGAGAGTAGTAGAAGACTAGGGGTAAATTTTTAACCTGAATCCCAGCTGTCAATATCCCTTTATTATAATTTATGGTGGTCCTTACCTTAATTTTGGGGGGCTTTTAATCATCCAAAAATTTAAAGAGAAAAAATCTTAACTCGTATGAGGTGCATTGTTGTTGATGTTTTTCAACAGTTACTTTACATAATATTTTTTTCCCCTAGTCCATCAGGATGTACTTTTTGGGGGAAGAAACCCTGGAGCCGAAAGAAGAAAATATTGTGGCAGCTGGGAACACTTGTTGGTGCTCCTGTAGGAATTGCTTTAATAGCTGGCATTGCTATCCCTGCAATGATTATTGGCATTCCAGTGTATGTGGGCCGTAAGGTAAAATGTGTAATTTCTTGTTGGTTCATTATCTTATCCTCAGTTTTTAGGCGCATTGCTTTGGGATCAATGATTTTGTTTCTATTTGGTTTGGTTTTTGTTTGTGCATTTGTTTTTTTAAGACAAAAGTCATTTTTGGTTTGTTCAATATAAAACAGTTACCATTTTTTATAGGATAGTACAGTTTCAGTGTTTGGTGAGCTCATATGTATACATGAAAAATAGACTTGCTTTAAAATGATCTTAATCTGAAAACTTCAGTACATTTGCATTATAAACCAACTTTGAGTACTAAGTATTGGCGGATATGTACATTTTTTCTCATGGGCATATCCTTGTAAAGTCAGGTCTTTATAACTAAAGCTAATAGCTAAATAACACATGCCTTCAGGCAAAGAATAATTAGCTGGTTCCTAAATTTTTTCCTGAAGCCCTGGTGGTGTAGTGGCTTAAGAGCTACGACTGGTAACCAAAAGGTCAGCAGTTCAGATCCACCAGGTGCTCCTTGGAACCTCAATGGGGCAGTTCTACTCTGTCCTATAGAGTTGCCAGAAGTCGGAATCGACTAGATGGCAGTGGGTTTGGTGTTTTGTTTTTTTTTTTTTTTTGGTTTAATTGTTTCCAATTTAAGTTCAAATCTTTTTTTTTCCCTGAGATTTTAGTACTGTTAGTAAACATGTTTTACAGATTCCAACGGACTTGTGAAAGTACACCAATAATTATTAATGTATGTCACTGGCCTATAATGAATGAATTATAATTAATTAGCTAAGCAAATAATTTTTTGAAAAGATTAACGAAATACGAAGTGGGTAACAAATCTGCTGGTGTCTAAATTAATAGAATCTCAAAATTCAGAAGTAACTTTAGAAGTTATTTAATCCCAACCTTCTACCTGGAGCCCTGGTGGCTCAGTGGTTAAGAACTCTGCTGCTAACGAAAACATGGACAGTTCATATCCGCCAGCCACTCCTTAGAAACCATGTGAGGCAGTTTTGCTCTGTCCTGTAGGGCTGCTATGAGTCGCAATTGACTCAACGGCAGTGGGTTTGTTTTGGGGTTTAACCTGCTACCCAAGCTGGATAAAGGATAGGACAGGAATAAAAAAATACATATTGAACTCTCATTGTGTAGTAGGTGTTTTATGTACTTTGACTAACTTTAACCTCGCAGCAGCCTTTCAAGATATTTTAATCTCTAGTTTGTATGTTAGAATATTGAGGCTAAGAAAAGTTGATGTAATTCATTTTTGGTTACACAGAAAGAACCAGAGCTGGAATTTGAATCCAGATGCACAAATTTTTTATATAAGATCCCTGATACATTTCAGTCTAGCCATTTGGGCATTACAGGGAAACCACCAATTCATGGGACAGCCGATTATATTGTCAGATGGCTCTCATTGTTAGAAAATGCAGTCAAAACCTGCTTCCCTTTGTTTCCTTTAATTCATGTTCTAACTTTAGGACCTTACTCAGGATAAGACCAGTCCCTTCCATATAACTGCTAATTAAAAAAAAAAAAAAAAAAAACATAACTTTTACAAGAAGAATAATTTTTTTAAGTTAGCCCTGGGTCTGAAGACAGACATAAAAATTTATAATCTAAATATTCATTTCAGAGAGTTTTAAGTAGCTAAACTTAAGCTTTTTAAAGTCCCAAACCTAGTAGCTGATTATAGTAACTTTTCATGTAGTGATTCTAAACAAGTTTTTGCTGAAAACAGAACTGTTAACTCAGTTCCTTAGATATAGAAGTAGAAGAGAGAAACCAGTGTACTGTATGTACCTATAAATAATTATAGAGGGAAGATTATTTACTTCATTGTTCAAGTTTTAAGTGTAATTTCTAGTCTCGTTTTTTCAAACGTGAACCCAGAGAATTGCAAGTCAGTAAACTGTTTCTATTGAAACAATATTTTCAGTGGTGTTTAGGCCTCAGAACAAGCCTGGGAAAACCTATTAATTAAGTTGATGAAATATCTGAAAGCTGAGTCTTCATTTACAATAAAAAATAGAAATCGTGGCAAAATAATTTTAAAAAATTAAGTTGAAACAGAAATAGTGAGATAATGTAATGACTGTTATTGAACATTGGTGCTTAAGGATGCAGAATTTTCTGGAAGACTCCTTTCCCCTAGCATCCTGCCTTTGTAAGTCTACCTCATCAGTGTATAGCCTCGTCTTTTCTCTGCTTCGGAGTTGAGTTTCCGAGGAATAGGAGTAGGAAGGAGCAGAAATTAGCTGCAGAACCTTGGAAGGTATGCCATTTCTGCCTGCGTGGTTATTTAGGGAAATGCGTGGACTGTTCTCTGGGAGTATATAGTCATTGCTAGGAAACAGAACTCTGACTAGGAAATATATGTTCCTTGTTCCCATGCTTGCTTTGCCTACCTTCCCTCTCCAACTTTTCTACTGTGCAATATATCCCACAAAGTTCGTTGTATTTTACAGTCCTTAAAATAATCACAAAATAATAGATTATTTTATTAAACCTCACCTGTGATATTGTTAATAAGGCAAATACTTTATTTTACCTGTACACTTTTGAAGCTGAAAATGTACTTTATTAGCTTTAGTCTTTATGAACTATGAGAACAGAGACTAAACTATTTCCTAAATTTCATATAATACAGTAAAGCCTGTGAAAGCTAGAACCTATGTAAGGTGGAAACCTGTCAGAGAAGGAAAACTTAAATATTTTTCACTAATAAAGAGCAATAGAAAAGTGGTAAAAAGCAAAAAAAAAAAAAAAACCTTGCAAGACCCAGAAAAACAAGGAGTCCCGTCAAGTTCCAGATCTCACAGGTTTCATTGTACTTCACAGGTCACTTTCATGGTGATATTAAAATATATTTATTAATACCTGTACTGTACAAAGATGCTAAGCAGATCCAATTCCTGTTCTCTGGCAGCCATTACTTTTTTCTTTCTCTGCCCCTTACTGTGAGCTATAAATGAGAGCATCCTGAGTTGTTTGATAATATTTTTCTTTATAAACAGGGATCTGAGAGATAAGTGATTTTATTTAGTAATGTTTGCTGATTAGAACTGCCTTTTAAGGTCAATGAAAAGTAAACAAAATAATATCTGTTAAATCACAATCTTATGCAAGTAAATTATTAATGAGGAAATTGTGAAAATATGGTACAAGAACAATAAAAGTTTTCCCTTGAATTAGGACAGTCAACTACAAAATTCTGTAAGAAATCACTTCAAACTTCTAGCAAATGTAGGTCTCTTTCATCATGCTCAAATACGTAATGTATTTTCTTGTTAATTCCTCTTCCTCATTTTTTTTTGTAATTCAAGATTCACAATCGATATGAAGGCAAGGACGTTTCAAAGCACAAACGGAATTTGGCCATAGCAGGCGGCGTAACTTTGTCTGTAATCGTATCTCCAGTAGTAGCTGCAGTAACTGTAGGTAAGAAAATGCTTTAAAAATGTTAATTACCTCAAATCTTATAACATTAAAATTTTGTGAAAGGATTTTAAAAACAAGGCATTATCTTATTGTTGATGAGAAGGTTACTTTATTTTTTAATTCAAGGACAATTTAAGCTGAGCCTTCAGAAAGCCTCTCGTTTAGAAACTGGGTTGTTTAAAAGTATGGTAGACTCAGTAGCCTGGCCTTAGGGTAGCTGGTAAATCATTAGTAGCTGATGCTCCCCCAACCCCCGCTCCAGTATAGTTCAGAGCCCTGATGCTTAAAAAGAATAAAGGTCGTGTCTCTTTATCTTTTTTTTTTTCCTTTGAGTGTGCCACCTGAAAGACTGGGAGCCTTGAATTTGCTTGTGTCCTTTAACAGCTGGGTAAATCCACTTTTGACAGCTGTTCTAGCCAAATCTTCATAACCCTAGCACTTCCCCCTTGTACATGTTCTCTTGAAAAGACTTTCTAAAACTCATGTTTCTGCGATTTATGTTTTGGTGTATAATGACTAATTGAATTTCTCTTTAGGTATTGGTGTTCCTATTATGTTAGCTTATGTCTATGGCGTTGTTCCAATTTCTCTCTGTCGAAGTGGAGGTTGTGGAGTCTCAGCAGGAAATGGAAAAGGAGTCAGGATTGAATTTGATGATGAAAATGATATAAATGTTGGTGGAACTAATACAGCTGTAGGTGAGTCCTTTAAGCAAAGAAAGAAAATGTAGTTAATAGGGTGGTGTGGGGAGCTGTAGATAACGTGCAAGTCAGAATTTCCGTCGCTGTCCTCTTGTTAGACCTGATAGTGTTAATCCAGAAGTGCGTCAGTGAGATGAACTGCCGAGGAAAGGGGCGCATAGATCAGAGAGGGTAGGATGTTTCTGGGCACCTAACAAGTCAGAATCGACTCGATGGCACCCAGCAACAATAACAACTTCCATTGTGCATTTAATGTCTTAGAAATTGTAGATTTTTCATCTTAAGTTTTGCTTGTTGTTGTCAGGTGCCATCAAGTTGTTTCCGACTCATAGTGACTCTGTGTACAACAGAACTAAACAGTGACAGATCCTGTGCCATCCTCACCCCTTAAAACATTCTAAATCAGTAATAAAAGAATATGAAGAAGCATGTGGTTCATAAAAGAGAACTACAGATGGCCAATAAATAGGAAACATCTTTAATCCAATGTTATTCAAAGAAATTGAATTAGAACATTAACTGGCAGAAATTGAGAAGAATGAAAATATTTTATTGGAGAGAATGTAAGGAAATAGGCTCTCATAGACTGCCAGTGGAGTGTAAACTAATAAACTTAAAAAAATGTATATGTTCTATATTCTGGCAATTCTCGTTATAGAAGAATTAAGAAATAATCAGGCAGATACACAAAGAAAAATGTCTACCTTCCTGCCTCCCATTCTCTCTTGAACTCACTCCAGTTAGATTTTGGTCTCTATCACTACAGGATTTCATCTTTACCACTTCACCAAAGCAAAGTCACCGGCGCCCTTCATGTTACCAAATACAGTGGTCAATTCTTGACCTTCATGTAAATGTAACATTAGCATCTGACATGGTATATAGACGATGCCCTTCTTCTTGAAACACTTTCTTTACTTGTCTTTTGGAAACCCTTCTCATCTCAGCATTTCACAGTGGTCACTCTTTTCAGTCTTCTTCGCTGGTTTGTTTTCCGCGCCTAACCTCTAAATGTTGGAGTTTGCCGGGGCTCAGTTCTCAAACTTCTTTTCTTCTTTATCTACACTTGCCTGCATCATCCTAGGTGATCTCATCTATTAAACAGAATATAGACCGACCTCTCCCAAATTTATATCTAAGCCAGAACTCACCCCTGAACTTCAGACTTGTATATGCAGCTCTCCTCTTTAATCTACACTTGGATGTGTAACAATTTCATGCTTAACTTGTCTGCAACCAAACTCTTCCCTCTCAAGCTTATTCTTCCCTCAGTCATCCTCATCTTAACAAGTAGCTTCTCCATGCTTCCTATTGCTTGAGCCAAATACCTTTATTTATCGATGACTCCCTTTTTCCCCTCATAACCTGCATCTGATCTATCAGCAAATTCTATTTACTCTTCCCTCAATATTTAGCCACAATCCAACCGTTTTTCTCTCTACTGTTATTTCAGGCTTTACTGTTATTCCAGGCTTCTGTCCTCTTTCTTGGACTATTATAATAGCCTCCTAACTGCTTTTTCACTTTCTTGGCTTCTGCTCAGGGGCTAATTACTTAATATGTAAGGTAAGCACGGGCTTAGTTGTGCTTACTTGCAAACCTGTAGTGAACAATTACATGTTTTTTCACCACATCAAAGATCCTGCTTCTTAGTGTAGCTGGCTTCTGTCTCTCTCGCAACCCCACAGCACCTTCCTAGAGAATCAAAGCCTCTTTTCAAATTTACAGTCCCTGACAGGAGCCGATGACCCAGTAAGCAAGATAAACACAGGCTTACTTGTGTTTACTTACTAACCGGTAGTGAACAGTTTCACATGGGCTTCACTTTGATGTGGTGTGGTGACCAAAACAACCAAACCTGCAGCTGTCAAGTTGATTCCGACTCATAATGACACTATAGGACAAAATAGAACTGCCCCATAGGGTTTCCAGGGAGCAGCTGGTAGATTTGAACTGCCAACCTTTGGTTAGCACCCATAGCACTTAACCACTGTACCACCAGGGCTGGCGAATCCTATGTGATAATTGTTCAGTAAAGATTAATAAGTAAGCACAAGTAAACCTGTGCTTACTTTGCTTATTGGCTAATCCTCCCTTGCTTCTGCTCACTGAAAATCTTTTCCACAGTGTAACTGTAAGTCAGATCATGTCTTTCCTATGCTCAAAACTCCCCCAATTGCTTCCGATGGTACTGGGGAAAAAATCCAAAGTCCTTATTATTGCGTGTAAGGCCCCGTATGATCTTGGCCCTGGCTACATCTCTGAACTTGTCTCTTGCCACTGTCCTTTTTTATACCACCCCACCTTGTGTTTGTGAGGATGCCAGGTGCTCTCCATCTAGGCCTTTAAACGTGTTGTTGTACCCTCTGCCTGGAATGCTCTTCCCCCAAATAATTTCATAACTTACTCCTTCACTTCCTTTGAGCCTGTGCTCAAGTTTGCCTTATCAGATCATGCTGTATAAAATGGCATATAGGCATGTTCACCTACTCACTCATTATTCTCACTCCCCTTTACTCCTCTTTTCTCTGTTCTGTTTTTCATTATAGCATTTATCACTGTATGATTTTACTTACTGGTCTCCCTGTCCCATTCCCCTCTTCCCCAACTGAATATAAACTTTAGGAGAGGGTATTTGTTTCTTGGTTCACTGTATCTGCTGTGCTTAGATCAGTGTTGGGTATAAAAACCAAAACCAAACCCATTGCCATCAAGTTAATTCCAACTCATAGCAACCCTATGGAACAGAGTAGAACTGCCCCATAGAGTTTCCAGGGAGCATCTGGTGGATTTGAACTGCTGACCTTTTGGTTAGCAGCCATAGCATTTAACCACTATACCACCAGGGTTTCCTGGGTATATATAGTAGAACAATACAATACAAAGCATGTGAAAAGTACCGTAAGATTGGAATATAGTGCTATCAGATCTTGTAATAGCGTCTGGACAATTGGGACTGTGGGATATATCTAGAAATCAACCTTGGCCTACTCTTGTTGACCCAGAGAATAATATGCTCTTTAAATGACACTCATATTGAAAACTGGAAGTTTTCCTCCAGAGTTAGCTAAGTTCTTCAATAACCAGGTTTAAGCTTCTGGGTTGTTTAAAAAATTAGTGACCGTTTAGAATTGAGGGCTGCTCCCTGATCCAGCTCTGCTCACTGAGATATTTCCCTTTGCTGTTACCCTGACACCAGAATCTTTCCTATTCCTGTATGTGTTTTGTACTTCATAATAATATGTCCTATCCAAAATCACAGAGGAATGTAAGATGGGATATTAATAATCATATTTGTTTAATTTCTTTGAAATATTTTGATTTAGACACAACTTCAGTAGCAGAAGCAAGACACAACCCTAGCATAGGAGAGGGAAGTGTTGGTGGTCTGACTGGCAGTTTGAGTGCAAGTGGAAGTCACATGGATCGAATAGGAGCCATCCGAGACAACTTGAGTGAAACGGCTAGCACCATGGCACTAGCTGGAGCTAGCATAACAGGGAGTCTGTCGGGAAGTGCCATGGTAAACTGTTTTAACAGGTGAGAAACAACAGTGTGTTTTGTTTTGATTTTTACCTTATGTTAACTAGAAATTAAGAATTAGATGAGAATTTAGAACACAAATCATGATGATTATATATAACCTTACTATGTCAGGGCTGAAAATGGTAATGTTAAAAAATGAGATTTTAGTGGTGAATAGTGAGTAAGATTTTTAGTTTTTGAATTTTCTGTCACAGTATACCTAGGATGCGATGAAAACTTAAGTCAGAGGCAAAACATCCTGCCACTTTTTTTCACTGCATTTGTCAGATTTTTTCTTTGTAAATCAGAGCTAGAGCTGCTTTGATGGACAGAGTAAAGGCAGTGGTTAAGCCTAGATCTTACCTCTAGGGGTGGCAACAGCTGGATGTTAGGAGGTGAGATGGTCACTGAGGCCAGGGGAGAAGAGATGGAATCAGGGCGCCTGGGAATGCGTAATCCAGGGGCAGGATCGTCTGCATGGGTCCTTTAAGTACTAATGGGTACTTCATTCTCTCCAAACCTTTTACCAACAGTCATATATAGGTAGGTAGGAGAAATTAGCACATTTTGTTTCCTCTTCAATTCACTATTCTTTACTTCTTAACTGATTTGATTGTTTTTAATTTTTATATTGGGAGTACAGGAATAAAAATATAAATCAGTCACATCTTACTTTTCAGGTAGTTTGTATTTAAACACACAATCTTTTCCTAAGTTATAGTGGTGTTTATTATTTAATCTGAAGAGTCAAATGTTACCTGTAGAACCATTTTTAATGTGGACGCCCAGGATTTTTGAGTCACGTTGAGCCATGTATCATGGTTGATAATGTATTCTGATTTTATGTTTTACATTGAAACATGGCATGCAAAATGCCACAGCCTGAGTGAGAATAGGGCTTATTTTTGTCCTGTGTGTTATTTTGCTACTACCTTACTTTGCAGATAGCTAATTTTCCCCGTTCTGTTTGGATGGCTGGTACTGTTCATGGTGTTGTAGTAAAATTTAAATAATCAAATAAGTAGACACCTTAAAAAATAATGTTTATAGTTCTTTTTAAAATAGCTTCCCGTTATGTGGGTTTTTATCAGAATTATTTAAAGATGCATGTTACATACATAGTGCTGATATTACACATAACCTCAGTTTTTATCTGATCCCCCTCCTCCTTAAGGCTGGAAGTACAAGCAGATGTGCAAAAAGAGCAGTACAGTCTAAGTGGAGAATCTGGCACAGTCAGCTTGGGAACAGTTAGTGACAATGCCAGCACCAAAGCAATGGCAGGATCTATTCTGAATTCCTACATCCCGTTGGACAAGTAAGGAAAGAATTGCTGTAAAACCATTAGAATTTGTTTTGGTAATTTAAAAAGACTTACCCATGTCGCTAGGTAAAATTATCAATGAATAATGGATATCAACTATTGAATTCTCTGGGAAAAGAAAATGGTGAGAAATTGTGTTAAAAGATTGTGAAAGCTGGCAGTGCCTGATTTTTTATGATTTTAAATGTCAGGATGGGATATTTTGTATGTTAATAATTATAGAGTATATACAAGTATTTTCTAGTCACGGCAGAGCTTTTATGTAGTAACCCAAAACCAAAACCCACTGCCGTCGAGTCGATTCCGACTCATAGTGACCCTATAGGACAGAGTAGCAAAGAAGTACATTTTAGAAGAAAAAACCAGCCTTCCGCTCCCCCCTCAAAAGAAATTAAGTATTATAACATCATGGATGAACCTTGAAAACATTATGTTAAATGAAAGAAGCCAGTCAGAAAATACCACAGATTGTATAATTCCATTTATATGAAATATCCAGAACAGACAAATAGAAAGTAGCAGTTGACAGGGTTTGGGGAGAAGAAATTGGGTGGGGACTGTAATGGGCATGGGGGTGATGAAAATGTTTGGGAACTAGATAGGAGTGATAGTTGCACAACTATATGCATATGCTAAAAACTACTGAATTATGCATTTTTTAAGGGTGAATTTTATGGTATGTAAATTATATCTCAGTAAAGCTGTTCTAACAAAAACAGTGCCTGGAATACAGATACATTATTTAAAAATATATATTTGAAGCATTATAAAGTCCTTTTATTTCAAGTACCTTGGTTTTTTTTTCTTACTTTTAGTGGAATGTGTTAGAATTTGTTCTGAAAGATTTTATATAGTCTTTTTTTTTTTTTTTTTAATTTTCCACACAGAACTCCCTCCCCCTTTATTGTCATCTGAATAAAATTAAAGAAGAAGTCGGATTTTATTTATATTTGTTACTCTTATGTTTCAGAGAAGGCAACAGTATGGAGGTACAAGTAGATATTGAATCAAAGCCATCCAAATTCAGGCACAATAGTGGAAGCAGTAGTGTGGATGATGGCAGTGCCACCCGAAGTCATATTGGTGGTTCATCTAGTGGCTTGCCTGAAGGTAAATCCAGTGCCACCAAGTGGTCCAAAGAAGCAACAGCAGGAAAAAAATCAAAAAGTGGTAAATTGAGGAAAAAGGGTAACATGAAGATAAATGAGACCAGAGAGGACATGGATGCACAATTGTTGGAACAACAGAGCACGAACTCAAGTGAATTCGAGGCTCCGTCCCTCAGTGACAGCATGCCGTCTGTAGCTGATTCCCACTCAAGTCACTTTTCTGAATTCAGTTGTTCTGATCTAGAAAGCATGAAAACTTCCTGTAGTCATGGTTCCAGTGATTATCATGCCCGCTTTGCTACTGTTAGCATTCTGCCTGAGGTAGAAAATGACCGTCTGGAAAATTCCCCGCATCAGTGTAGCATTTCTGTGCTTACCAACACTGCTTCATGTTCAGAAGTTCCACAACTGAATCATATTGCTGAAGAACATAGTAACAATGGACTAATTCCCAATGTTGATTTATATTTTAGTGACACACTAAAAGAAACAAACAACAACCATTCACATCAGACAATGGAATTGAAAGTTGCAATTCAGACTGAAATTTAGGCCTATAAATGCTGCAAAAGAATTACCACTGAACAACCTTGTTTGGAGCTGGTTGAACTACATGTGACTAAGTATCAAGTTACCAGCAGGAGCCAGGTTTCATAATCATAATGCAGATACATTTTCTGTGCTCAGCAAAGCATTGTGTTTTGTGTGGATCTTAGTTACCAAACTATGAAATGAAGGCTTTAAAAGTGCATTATTTTAAGGACAATAAATCTTAAGAGCAAAGCATGTTTTGTGTGTTTGCCGCAAAACATGGCTTGAAGCACATGCTTGTGTACTTAGATGGAAATTTGGCTTAATTTATAATCAGTATAAAATACTAATGCAATTCTATAACATTCTTATAAAGAAAACTTGACGCTTAGGGCTAAGTGGTTAGTGACATTTTATTGAAACCACTAAAGGATACTGTTTAAAAGAACCTTGCAGGTTACTCTCAGTATGTTATACTCTTTGTAACATTTCTATTCATAACTGGGCATAAATTTCATTTTTTTCTTGATATGCAATGTGGATATATAAAGCTTAATGCAGCCCATTTGCTATCATTTGGATACTTAGACACTTTGAGCAAGATTGTGGCAGTTTTTGCACAACTTTGAAATAGAAATACCTGGTACTCTATATATCTTGTGTATTGTTGATGCCATCTTAGAAGAAAAGTGTAATGGTAGGTAATTTAAATATACTGACAGCAACAAATAAGATATATAAAACTGCAAAATAAAATGCCAGTAGTTTATAAGTAGTAGAAAAAGTCACCTTTCACTGAGGGGAAGTTTGCACCCCATTGATTCTTGGTGCCTTTGTGATAGACTGGGTTTTAAGTGCCTAGTCGTTTGAGGACTTTGTTGTATTGTTTTCCATAACGTCCTCTCTAGCCACCTTAGATTATGTAGAAAAGTACGGGAAATAGATAAACAATGTGATTAATAATAATGCTGAAAAAGTATTCGCCTACCAAAGACACACTCAGGCTTTAGTGAGTAACTCTACATAACCTCAGTTTTTGACACGTGCATATGTTCTCCAGACATGAAATCAAAGCGTGGTGCGGAGCTCGTACAAGTACAAGAGGGGCCCACGTGTGGTTGGCTTTGTTTCCTTTTGCTTTTGTTCATAGAAGATGTTCAGCTGACATAAGCAGAGGTTGGCCAAAATACTGCCTGTGCTGTTTACTTCCTGTAAAATTTACTTAAACGAAGCAGGATAACTTCAACAATAGCAGTTAAAATGTTCCATTTTATGTGTTCCTTTTAAACATTGCCATTATGGTGCTACTGAGTGTTTTCTTTTGATAAAAACAAAAATGCCATGGGCTGCAGTCTTCTTCCATCACTTTTCCTCACCAGGCCCATTAATATGCTTATAACACTAGTGCCAGTTATTTGATAGTGCTTATTATGACATTTGTACATGTGTTTGCATTCCAGTTGTGTTCAATAAGGAATGTGTAAATTGCATACATGAAAATAAATGTAAATACTAATGTATCACTGTCTTTTGGTTTGTACATAGACGTTTTTATAAGAACAGGAATATTCATTTGCCATGCGGTACCAAGAAAACCAAACCTGTTGCCATTGAGGCAGTTCCCACTCATAGCGACCCAATACGACAGAGAAGAACTACCCGATAGGGTTTCCAAGAGTGGCTAGTGGATTTGAACTGCCGACCTTTTGGTTAGCGCCCGACCCCTTCGTATTGCAAGCCATTAGATGATTTTGCCTTCTAATCTAAGTCTTAGCCCAAAGAGAAGCATTTGCTGAACTTCCCAACAAACAACCTTAGAAAGGAATGTTAGAAACAGCCCTTTCTTCATGTCTAATTCTTGCTCTTCTCCCTAAAAGAAGCTGCTTTATTAATCAACATAATTTCATGTTTGAGTGAATTCACTTTGAATTTAACTTAAGTAAATAAATCTAGCATTAAATTGTGAAAAGAGATCAGTATTATAAATCTTCACTTAACAGAAAAATAAAAAGCTCTTAAAAGACTATTTTAAGGGATTCTACTCTGGCAGCATATATCCCTTTGGTAACCATTGTTTAATAGATGAATAGTCTAAGGGAATTTGCAGTCCTTAAGTTCAGATTGAATCAGTATACTTCATATGCTAATCAGAACCTTTATGATTTCTGCCAATTTATGCATTCAGCAAAGTCAAAGGCACTGTTCCAGGTGCTGGGGATATAGCAGAGTACCAAATAAACCAGAGACTCTGGCTTCAAGAAGTTTATATTATGGTTGAAGGGAGAGAGACAAAAGTAATGAACATATATACACACAGCTGTAGAATAATGTCAGATGATAACTGCTATGAAAAGTACAGGGGAGATAATGATTGAGAGTGTTGGGAAGTGCTGTTTTATACAGGGCAAACAGGGAGGTTCTCTGATTAGATGATATTTGTGCTAAGATCTAAAGGAAGTGAGGGAGGAACCATGCAGACCTATCTGGTAGGTGAGCATTTCAAAAAGAGATCTCCAAAATTAGTTAATGGATAATTTAGACATCAATTTTAGGATTTGAGGTTAGTATCTAGTAGAGCAAGTATGCAGTCTTGTTTTTCTTTCAAGAGTGTCTTGGCTGTTCTTGGCACTTTATATATTTCCATAGACATTTTAGAATAACCTAGTTGACTGCCACCGATTTTGATTTGGGATTGCATTGACTATAATTATCCCTATAAAGGTCTTTTGCATGTTTTGTTAAATTCATTTCCCAGGTACTTGATATTTTTTATGCTATTATATCTTTTAAAAGTCATTTTCTGTTTGTTGCTAGCAGTATGTAGAAATACAATTGATTTTTGTATCATGATTTTGTATCTGAGGAATTTTACTCTTTAGCTTCAATAGTTAGATTCTTTGGGATTTCTGTGTTGATAATCCTCATCTGTGAATAATTTGTTTTTATTTAACAAAAACTTTTACAGTGCTTTACAGTATCGGACACTTTCTGAGCACTTCTAAAATATTATTTATTCAGAACAACCTTGTGGAGGAGGTACTTTTATTATCCCTCTTTTACAAATGTGGAAACTGAGGCACACAAGTGTTAAGTAACTTGCCCAGCGTTGCATAGCTGGTAAGTAGCAGTGCTGGAATTAAAATTTTGTTTTTTCCTCTTGGATCTTTACACCATTTCTTTCTTTTTCTTGCCCAGATGTACTAGCTAGGACTTCCAGTGTAGAGTGCTAAATAGCAATGGTTATTGTTTATTTGTTAATCTCAAAGAGAAAACTTCCAAAGTTGTACCATTCATTATATTTCCTGCATGTATATTTGTAGATACCCTTTGTCAAGTTTAGGAAACTGCTTTCTAACTCCTAGTTTGCTAAACATTTTTACCTTGGAAGATACGTTGAAGTTTTTTTGGCTGCTTTTGGGGGGGCATCTATCATATGATTTTTCCATTTAATGTGTTAGTATGGTAAATTTGATTTTTCATATGTTTAACTTCCTGGGATAAACTTCAATTATCAGTGTGTGTGAGACTGGAATTATGTTTTCCTTGAATGTTTGGTAGAAATTGCTGTTGAGGCTGTCTGGCCTGAATAAAGCTCTCTCCTTTATAAGAGTTTTCTAATCCTAGAATGTGTAGGCTTTGCTGGCTGTCAGGTGACAACACAATTCTGCTGTTAAAACATCTTTTTTCCTTTTCTTTCTAGCCTTTTGCCTAATAGCATTGGAGTGCCCATTTCTGCTACATTTGCAAAAGGAGATATGACTTAGATATTACAACGTACCATGTGTACCAGGAGCCTCCAGATTGATTCTTAGAAACTGTAGGCTTCTTGAGGGCAGAGACCTTGTCTTTCCCTTTATTTTTCCTATAAGTATATACTTAAATACTTTGTATATGAAGAGGGAATTGAGGATAAGCTTGCTATGATGGGGCAGAAGCATAATTGAGCAAAGGGAATGAGAGTATTTGTGGACTTAGACTTCAGATTTGGTGACTGGAAAATAAGTTGTTTGAAATAATATCCCTCCCATTGCCTTCGAGTTGATTCTGACTCATAGCTACCCTACAGGACAGAGTAGAACTTCCCTCTAGGGTTTCCTGGGCTGTAATCTTCAGGGAATTAGACTGCACATCTTTTTCCCATGGAGCAGTTAGTGGGTTCAAACTGCTAATCTTTTGGCTAGATGAGCGCTAGGGCTCCTTTTAAAATAATTTAGTGGCTGAAAAACCAATCACTTTTAGCAAAGTGTTATACCAAATATGTTAATTTTTAAATATTCTAAGAGATATGACACTCATTAGAATGCAGGTTTTTTTTCTTTTTTAATAATAATTTAATAATTTTTATTGTGCTTTAAGTGAATGTTTACAAGTCAGTCTCCATATACACCTTGCTACACACTCCCAATTACTCTCCCCCTAATGAGACGGCCCGCTCTCCCTCCACTCTCTCTTTTCATGTCCATTTCGCCAGCTTCTAACCTCCTCCACCCTCTCATCTCCCCTCCAGGCAGGAGATGCCAACATAGTCTTAAGTGTCCACCTGATCCAAGAAGCTCACTCCTCACCAGCATCCCTCTCCAACCCATTTGTCCAGTCCAATCCATGTCTGAAGAGTTGGCTTCGGGAATGGTTCCTGTCCTGGGCCAACAGAAGGTCTGGGGCCATGACCACCAGAGTCCTTCTAGTCCCAGACCATTAAGTCTGGTCTCAGGAGAATTTGGGGTCTGGATCCCACTGCTTTCCTGCTCCCTCAGGGGCTCTCTGTTGTGTTCCCTGTCAGGGCAGTCATCGGTTGTAGCCAGGCACCATCTAGTTCTTCTGGTCTCAGGATGATGTAGTCTCTGGTTCATGTGGCCCTTTCTGTCTCTTGGGCTCGTGATCGCCTTGTGTCCTTGGTGTTCTTCTTCTCCTTTGATGCAGGTGGGTTGAGACCAATTGATGCATCTTAGATGGCTGCTTGCTAGCGTTTAAGACCCCAGATGCCACTCTTCAAAGTGGGATGCAGAATGTTTTCTTAATAGATTTTATTATGCCAGTTGACTTAGATGTCCCCTGAAACCATGGTCCCCAGACCCCTGCCCCTGCTACGCTGGCCTTCGAAGCATTCAGTTTATTCAGGAAACTTCTTTGCTTTTGGTTTAGTCCAATTGTGCTGACCTCCCCTGTATTGTGTGCTGTCTTTCCCTTCACCTAAAGTAGTTCTTACCTACTATCTAGTTAGTGAATGCCCCTCTCCCACTCTCCCTCCCTCCCCCATCTCATAACCACGAAAGAATGTTTTCTTCTCAGTTTAAACTGTTTCTCAATTCTTACAATAGTGGTCTTATACAATATTTGACCTTTTGCAGCTGACTAATTTCACTCAGCATAATGCCTTCCAGGTTCCTCCACGTTATGAAATGTTTCACAGATTCCTCACTGTTCTTTATCGATGCGTAGTATTCCATTGTGTGAATATACCATAATTTATCCATTCATCCGTTGATGGGCACCTTGGTTGCTTCCATCTTTTTGTTATTGTAAACAGTACTGCAATGAACATGGTTGTGCATATTTCTGTTCGTGTAAAGGCTCTTATCTCTCTAGGATATATTCCAAGGAATGGGATTGCTGGATCGTATGGTAGTTCTATTTCTAGCTTTTTAAGGAAGCGCCAAATCTATTTCCAAAGTGGTTGTGCCGTTTGACATTCCCACCAGCGGTGTATAAGTGTTCCAGTCTCTCCACAGCCTCTCCAACATTTATTATTTCGTGTTTTTTTGGATGAATGCCAGCCTTGTTGGAGTGAGATGAAATCTCATTGTAGTTTTGATCTGCATTTCTCTAACGGCTAATGATCATGAACGAATTTCCTCATGTATCTGTTGGCTACCTGAATGTCTTCTTTAGTGAAGTGTCTATTCATATCTTTTCCCCATTTTTTAATTGGGTTATTTGTCTTTTTGCAGTTGAGTTTTAGCAGTATCATGTAGATTTTAGAGATCAGGCGCTGATCAGAAATGTCATAGCTAAAAACTTTTTCCCAGTCTGTAGGTAGTCTTTTTACTCTTTTGGTGAAATCTTCGGATGAGCATAGGTGTTTGATTTTTAGGAGCTCCCAGTTATGTAGTTTTTCTTCTACATTCTTTATAATGTTTTGTATACTGTTTTATGCATGTATTAGGGTTCCTAACGTTGTCCCTATTTTTTCTTCCATGGTCTTTATCGTAGAACGCAAGTTTTGAAGGGTGGAATAGCCAGGACATTTTAATTTTGCTTTTTATGTTGTTTTGGGTATTTCTGTTTGTTTAAAGAAAATGTAATACTTTCAGCTAAATAAAGGAAGAAATCATTGTTGCCTTAGAGGTAACTTGTGAACTAAAGTTCAGAGGCAATTACTATCAAAAGTTTAAATAAAATGTGCAAAGAATTTGTTAAATGCACACACCCTTTTTTTCTTTCTTTGCTTTTTACTTAGCTCTGCCTTCCTCTTCTCTGCCCCTTTTCCCTCATAACCAAAGTAAATGACCGAGTATATATAATGCCACAGCTTTCTTCATGTTCACATAGGCACACATAATGTATATACATATGTATTTTCTGTCATTATTTTCTTTATTTTTCAATAATACCTTGTTGCAATCTGTCCAAATAAACAGGCATAGCTCTAATTTCATTCTTTCTAATGAATGTTGTTGTTAGGTGCCGTCAATAAGGGTTCTGACTCACAGTGACCCCATCTACAGCAGAGACACTGCTCGCTCCTGTGCCATCCTCATGATCATTCTAATGAATAGCTGAATAAAACTTTTATGACATAGATGTGCTGTAATTTATTCAGACATTTTCGTATTGATTGACATTTACTCATTTTCATGTCAGGTTTTTGCTTTTTGCTTTTGGTCACTATAAAACGTTGCAAGAAATCACCCTTATACACAAATTCTTATTTTCTCGTACTTTTAATTATGGAACATAGATGCATGGAAATCTGATTGCTAGTTTGAAAAATGTATGTATTTTTTACTTTAGTAAGTTTCCAGATTGCCTTTCAAAAAAAAAAGGCTGTCACGTTTGCAGGTCCACTAACAATACATGAATACCCGTTACCCTGAATTCCACCAACAATAGGTGTTAGAGCTCTTCATAATTTTTGCAAGACTGTTCAGTATGAAGTGATAACCTCTCTATTACCTGATTGTACATTTCCTTGACTGCTAGTGAGCCTAATCATCTTTGTGTGTGTTTTGGGGCTACTTGAATTTACTGTGCTCTAAATTGCCTTTTAAATACTTGGCCATTTCTTGGGGGGGTTGTTTTCCTTGTCAGTTTGAAAGCGATCTTTGTATATTATAGCTATCAATGCCTTGACTTGTGTTATATTTTCTCCAAATCTGTTATTTGACTGTTAATTTTTCTATTTATTTTTTCTTAGTGTGCATTTTAATTCTTAAATAAACTTTTTATTTTGATATTTTGGAATTTACAGAAAAGTTGCCAAGATTGTTCAGAGTTCCTACATAATCTTTGTGTGTTTCGCCATATGAAAGCTACAGAGTTAAATGCGTCTTATTTTAATACTTTTGTTGGTTCTAGTCATGGTTAAGGTCTCCCCTGCTCCTAAATTGTAGTCTCCTTATATTTTTATTTAAATTTTTACATTTGCTTTAATCCATCTTGAATTTATCTCAGCATTTAGTGTAATATAGAGGTTGTTTTATTTTCTTCCAGAGGAAATGCCATTTGTGTTGGCACCGTTTGTTATACAATTTATCCTTTTCCCACCGATTTGAGTACCACCTTTATACTGGAATCCATTTCTAGGTTCTGGGCTCTACATTCTCTATTCTGTTTCACAGATCAATTTAGCTACTCGTGTACCAATTTCATTGTATTATTGTGGCTTTATATTGTGTTCTGATATCTGGTAAGATATTTTCCATCCCCTTACTACTCTTTTTTATACTTGTCTTAGCTATTCTTGGGAATTTATTTTTCCTTCCTCCGATCTTTAAAATTACTTTAACTAATTTTAGAAAGCCCCCTTGAGATGTTAACTGGAACTGTATTAAATGTACATATTTTTATTATATTGTCTTCCCATCACTAAACATGGTATATCTTTCCATTTGTTCAGATTTTGTTGGTAGTCACAATTTTTAACTGCCTTCACTCAAACCCATGTTTCACAAAACATACTGTGTTTTTTGGGATGTTAATAGTTAAAAAAAGTTACTTGGTTAAGTTTGGGAACCACTATCAACGTTAAATAGGTTTCTTCACTGGATTTTTTTTTTTTTTTTTTTCCCCTTTGGCTCTGTAGTACACTAGTATCCACTGATAACCTACTAAAAACTGTGGTGTACTGTGTTCTCCAAACTTCCTTGGCCAGGGAACTGTCTTTGTGGAGCATCAGATGTAACTAGTATTCTAAATGTTACTCAGGAAACACTAACTCTAATAGTTTATAGTTCTGGTTTTGTTTAACTCATTTTCTATAAATAAAATGGACACTAAGAAAACTTACTAACAAGCTGTTTCTTTTTAAGCTAGTAACAATATGATTACTATTTTGAATTAAAGGCACTTTGGTGTGCTAGAGGTTTGTTCCATCTTTAAAAAACATTGAGGACTTACAATGTCCCAGGCAGTGTGCTCAGATTAGGGATAAGGAGATACATTTCTTGAAGGAAAAGGCTGTGTCATCCACTTTGTGTAACTGCTGGCAGAGAGAAGCTTTCCATTCTGAGAGAAAACCTCATTTACTTACTAGCAAGAAGGTTCTTCTACAGATGCATTGTGCCTGGTATTGCTTTGAGTTTCCTACCTCCTCCTTAGTGGACTTTGGTTAGAGCCCTTCTAACATCTAGCTTCTCTGTCTAGTCTTCCAGGTGAAATTAGCAAAACTACATTAGCCCAAGAGCTGGCACATGACCTGTACAGGACTATGGATTGTCAGGGAGGTGCTACAAGCCTTCTCAAGACTGCACAGTCTTAATAGGACACCTGAAATAACAGCTACCCAAAATGGTACATCTTCAGATACATCTTCCAAAACAAAACCCTTTGCCGTTGAGTGGATTCCGACTCATAGCGACATCTTAGGGTCCTGGTATTTGTTGCCTGCGTGTTTATCACCTACTCTTGCCTCCCACCTAGGTACAAACAACCCAAGAACGACTCACTACCACCATTTCCCAAGGAGAATGGAGGGAAAAATTCCTACAGGTCTTAGATCTAAAACTAATTTGGCCCACAGGAGAGCTGCTGTTCGCTTAACCTGAGTTTGAGAAAGAATCTCTTATTTGTATTCTTTAGCTTGTAACAAAAGAACTATTAAATAACACTTAAATTGTCTATTACCTAGCTGAAGTTAGTTGCAGGAGAGATTTGCAGAGCACTAGTGGAAATAGGGTGAAAGGAAGAGTAAATCCTTTGCCCTCCTCCCTTTTTTTAATCTTCTACAGCTTTATTGTATTACTGACAGACAACAAACTGCATACACTAGAAGTGTCCATTTTCATAAGTTTTGACATATGCATATACCCATGAAATCACAAGAAAATGGACATATTCAATGAAAAAATTTATCTGCTTTCTGTTACTATCGTTAACATTTTCAATAATTTTATATTAATGGAACCTTAACAGTACATACTCTTTGACGGTGGGGGTCTGACTTCTTTCACTCAACATAATTACTTTGTTATTCATCCATATTCTATTGATAGTTCATTCCTTTTTATTGCTGAGTAGTATTCCATTGTGTGGATGTACCATAATTTGTATACCTGTTCATCTGTTGATAGACATTTGGGTTGTTTCCAGCATTTGGCTATTAAAAATAAAGCTATTATGAACATACGTGTTAGAAATGTTTGTGTGGGCATATGCTTTCATGTCTCTTTGGTAAATACCTGGGAATGGAAGGAAACTGCCAAACTTCGAAAATGGTTGTACCATTTTACATTCCCACGAGCAGTGTTTGAGAGTCAATATTACATCTTTAGCAGTAGGTGGTATGGTTCAGTCTCTCTAATTTTGGCCACTCTATTTTTAGTTGGTGAGTCGTTGAGTAGTACTCTTTCATTGTGGTTTTAAATTGCATTTTCCTAATGACTAATGATGTTGAGCATCTTTTTTTATTGTGCTTTAGATGAAGGTTCACAGCAAATTAGCTTCTCATTAAACAATACACATGCTGTTTTATGACATTGGTTGCCAACCCCAGCATGTGTCAACACGTATCCCTTCTTGACCTTGGGATCCCCATTACCAGCTTTCCTGTTCCCTCTGCCTTCTCATCCTTGCCCCTGGGCTGGGGTGCCCATTTAGTTTCATTTGTTTTATGGGCCTGTCTAATCTTTGGCTGAAGGGTGAACCTCAGGAGTGACTTCAGTACTAAGTTAAAAGTGTGCCCATATACTCAGCATTTCTCCAGTCTGTCTCAGACCAGTAAGTCTGGTCTTTTTTGTGTGTGTGTGAATTCGAATTTTGTTCTACATTTTTCTCCAGCTCTGCCTGGGACTCTCTGTTGTGTTCCCTGTCAGAGCAGTCGGTGGTGGTGGCCAGGCACCATCTAGTTGTGCTGGACTCAGTTGGGTGGAGGCTGTGGTACTTGTGGTTCATTAGTCCTTTGGACTAATCTTTTCCTTGTGTCTTTGGTTTTCTTCATTCTTCTTTGCTCCAGATGGAGTGGGACGAGTGGAGTATCTTAGATGGCTGCTCACAAGCTTTTAAGACCACAGACGCTACTCGCTAAAGTAGGATGTAGAACATTTTCTTTATAATCCATGTTATGCCAGTGGAGCTAGATGTCCCCCAAGACCATGGTCCCCAGCCCTCAGCCCAGTAATTTGGTCGCTCAGACATGTTGAGCGTGTTTTCGTGTGCTTATTTGTTTTCCATAGTTCTTTGGTGAAGTGTCTGATCAAATTTTTTCTCCATTTTAAAAACTGGTTTCTCTAGGTACAAATCCTTTGAAAATAAATATGTTGCAAGTACCTTTTCATTTTCTTAGCTATTATCTTTTGAAGAACAAAAGTTTCTAATTTTGATGCAGTCCAATTTATTCTTTATAATTTTTGCTTCTTGTGTCATATTTAAGAAATCTTTGCCAGATCCAAAGTCACTAAGATTTTCTCCTGTTTTATTCTAGAAGTTTTGTAGTTTTAGCTCTTATATTTAGGCATATGTTTTGGCTATCTTACAGAAACAGGATGGACCCCCACCCAAAATTTGGTTCATCTTGAGACTAATGATCACACACACATCCCTCAAGAGGGTATGAAAAGTACTCACATGAGGCTTTTTGAGAAAAGCAGAGCAAGGTTCCCAAGCTGGTTCAAGAATGGTTTGAGAAAGCAAGGAAAGGTGACTAGATTGGGTTTTTATTGTCATTAAGGGGTGGGGCAAGGGTGAGTGTTCCTGTGCACAGGGAGGGGCTTGCAAGGTTGGAGCCTCCTGCTGACACCAAAGGAGGAATCACCTAGGCATTTCTATCAGCTGTCCCAGATGTAGAGCACAAGGGGAGAGAGAGAGAGATGAGGCTTAAAAGCTGTCAGTAACCAAACATCAGAAAATGGAGTCAAACTCTATTTTGTATATAGTGCAAGGTATGGATCCAAGTTTATTATTTATTTTTGCATATGGGTATCAAATTGTTCAGCACCATTTGTTGAAAAGTTATCCTTTATCCATTGAATTGGCGGCCACAGCACTTATGTCAAAAATCAATTGCCCATTTTTGTGTGGGTCTGTTTTTGGACTCTATTCTTTCCTATTGATCTATTTGTCTATCTTTACACCAGTGTCATACTGTCTTGATTACTGGAGCCTTATAGTAAGATGTAAAGTCAGATAGACCAAGTCTTTCAGTTTTGTTCTTTTTCAAAGTTATTTTGATAGTCTAGGTCCTTAATGTTTCCATAGAAATTTAGAATCAGTTTGTCAATTTCTATCAAAAAGCCTGCTGGGATTTTTATTAGGATTCTATTGAAGCTATAGATCAATTTGGGGAAAATTAGCATCTTAACAATATTAAGTCTTCTGATCCATGGACATGGTACCTCTTTCCATTTATTCTTTAATTTCAGCAATGTGTTTTAGTTTTGAATATACAGCTATTATACGTCACTGGTCATATTTATCCCTAAAATTTTCATACTTACTCATGCTATGGTAAATTTATATATTTTTCCATTTCTGATTATTTGCTACTAGTATATAGAAATACAGCTGGTTCTGTATATTGATCTTTTAAGTCACTTATTAATTCTAGTAACTTTTTTACAGATTCTATAGGATTTTTTATGTAGACAGTCATGTTGTCTACAAATGAAGACAGTTTTACCTCTTCCTTTCCAATCCAGATGCCTCGTATGTCTTTTTGGGGTTTTTTTGGTCTCATCACACTGGTTCTAGTTCCCAGTAAGCACGATGTTATTTAGAAATAGTAAGGGTGGACATCCTTACTTTGTTTCCAGTCATAACGTGGAGGTCTTTAGTCCTTCACTCACCCTTAGCTTTTCTTCCTCCTAGTAAATTCTCCACTAACTCAAATGGGTGGCCTTTCAGGACTAATGGGAGGGCAACTGGAGTTTGTCTCTAACTTACTCTCTGCATTGGGTGGTTTGCTCTCCCCCCGCCCCTCCATTCATTTATACATTCATTCTATGCCAAGAAATTTGGAAGACAGCTACCTGGCCAACCTACTGGAAGAGATCCACATTTACGCCTATTCCTAAGAAAGGTGATCCCACCGAATGAGGAGATCATCAAACAATATCATTAATATCACATGCAGTAAAATTTTGCTGAAGATAATTCAAATGATATTAATGATATTGTTCGATACTTTCTGTGTTCTATTGGATCACCTTTCTTTGGAGTGGGCACAAATATGGATGTGCATCAAAGCTGTATCCTTTCACCGTACCTATTCAATCTGTATGCTGAGCAAATAATCTGAGAAGCTGGACAATACAAGAACGGGGCATCAGGATAGGAAAAAGACTCATTAATACCCTGCATTATGCTGGTTGACACAACCTTGCTTGCTGAGAGTGAAGAGGACTTGAAGCACTTACTGATGAAGATCAAAGACTACCACGTTCAGTATGGATTACACCTCAATATAAAACAAAAATCTTCACAACTGGACCAATAAGCAACATCATGATAAATGGAGAAAAGATTGAAGTTACCAAGGATTTCATTTTACTTAGATCCACAATCAAAACCCATGGAAGCAGCAGTCAGGAAATCAAAAGACGCATTGTATAGGGCAAATCTGCAAAAGATCTCCTTAAAGTGTTGAAAAGCAAAGATGTCACCTGGAAGACTAAGGTGTGCCTGACCCAAGCCATGGTGTTTTCAGTCACCTCATATGCATGTGAAAGTTGGAGAATGAAAAAGGAAGACCAAAGAAGAACTGACATCTTTGAATCGTGGTGTTGGAGAAGGATCTTTAATATAGCATGGACTGCCAAAAGAACGAACAAATCTGTCTCGGAAGAAATGGGACCAGAAAGCTCCTTAGAAGCAAGGATGGCGAGACTGTGTCTCACATACTTTGGACATGTTGTCAGGAGGGATCAGTCCCTCTAGAAGGATATCATGCTTGGTAGAGAGTCAGTGAAAAAGAGGAAGACCCTCAACGAGATGGATATATACAACGGCTGCAACAATGGGCTTAAATATAACAGCGATCGTGAGGATGGTGCAGGACCTGGCAGTGTTTTGTTCTGTTATACGTAGGGTCGCTAGGAGTCAGAACCAACTCAACGGGACTTAACAACAACGTTCATTTTAAAAATTGAGATAAAGTTTACATATATATATCCAAATACACTTTTTTCCCCCAGTGGTTTTTAGTATGTTCACAGAGTTGCATAATCATCATCACTATCTAATTCCAGAACATTTTCATCACCCCAAAAAGAAACCCTGTACCCATAAGTAGTCACTCCCCATTTCCTCCTCCCACCAGCCCTTGTCAACCACTAATCTTTCTGTCTCTATGGGTTTGCCTAGTCTGGATAGTTCATGTAAATGGATTCGTACAATATGTGGTCTTTTTGTGTCTGGGTTCTTTCACTTAGCATAATCTTTTCAATGTTCATCCATGTTATAACATGCAACAACAATAGCAGCTGTGTGCCTTTGAGTCGATTCTGACTCATAGCGTCCCTATAGGACAGGTTAAGAACTGCCCCATAGGGTTTCCAAGGAGTGGCTGGTGCATTCAAACTGCTGGGCTCTTTGCCACCAGTGTGAAATCTTTGCCCTTGTTTGAACACAAATATGAACTAGGTAGGATGAAAATTGTGTTTGTTGAAAACGATACTGTATGATCCCACTTATATGAAATAATCTAGAATAGGCCAAGGCATAGACACAAAGTTTATCAGTGGTTACTAGAAGCCGGGGGAGGAGCAAATGGGGAGTTACTGCTGAAGGGTATTGAGTTGCTGCTTGGGTTGGCGAAAAACATGTGGAAAAAGTGGCGATGGCAGCACAACATGGTGAATGTGATTACCGTCATTGAATTCTACACTTAAAAATGGTTAAAATGGCAAAAAAAAAAAAAAAAAGCAATTAAAAAATATAGTCTCCCCACCCCACTGTTTAATTATAGCAGCAAGTACTCGGTCCTATCTTATAGGTGGGAAACGGGCATAAAAGAGGTCAAATGGCAGCTAGTCAGTTTAAATTTTTGGCTCTTTTTGGATTTGATTTAGTCCCCATTAAAACCCTTGCCTCGTTTCTGCCCTGCTGCACAGTGAAGCGTGCCTGCCTGCAATGGCAGAGTTTTAGATTGTTTCTAGTGCCTGTGATACTGGAAATTCTACAGTAGAGTAATTCAGTCATACTGAGCTCTTCCTTCTCGTTGACCCGTGTCGGTTTCAAAACCTGGCTTAGATTTACCCTCTTCCTCTGAAAACCTTCATTGACTGTACTTGGCCCTTTGACACTTGTACATTTAATTGATTTTTTTTTAAAACTTTAACTAGGTTTTATTGCTTATTTATTCCAACTTAAGCTTTAAAAAAAAAAAAAAAAACCCTTTGCCGTCGAGTCCATTACTTCCCACTCATAGCGACCCTATAGGACAAAGCAGAACTGCCCCCATAGAGTTTCTCAGGAGCGCCTGCCTGGTGGATTCGAACTGCAGACCTTTTGGTTAGCAGCCACAGCACTTAACCACTACGCCACCAGGCTTTGCAAATTAAGCATAAGCTCTCTAAAATAGGAACTGTCTGTTTTATTTATCGGCCACAGTACTTGGTTGAGACGGTAATAAATACGTTAGTTCACTTACAGTGCCCATGCAACTCAGATGTTAGTGACTGTGCATTCACCTTTTAGACTAGTGGGCCACATACTCCAACGTGCATAAGAACCTTACAGGATGTACTTTTAAAGCCAGATTCTCAATTCCCTGGACTCTAAGATTCCCAGGTGATTCTGATGCAAATATCCCAAGTACCAGTCTTTGAGAAATATTTAAAGTGTCATTCTCAATAACAGGAATTCCTTTAAACTTTGGAAACCAAAGGACCTTTTAGGGCAGTATCCTTTACTTTCATTCATTCAACAAAACATTTACTAAGCACCGACCAGCCTGGACCAGACTCTTTGAACGTTCACCCGTTTGCATGTTGCCACAACCTGTGGAGGCATCTCTTAGCTATTGTAACATGACCAACTCCCAGGAGATGGCACCAGAGATCCAAGGCCAGCCACTTCTCTGGCTATACTATTTCTATTGGAGGGGTCTTAATGAGTATCTCTTATTCAGTAGGTAAAAAATGAAGGTGTCCATAGTATTTAAAGGAACTTTCTTAATCTTTTTTAAACATAGATGAGATAAATGTAATTATGGGAAGAAAGCAATTATACAAATGGGAAGAAAAGGTGTTACATCTTATTAAGTACCACCAGGCATTTTACATGAACTACATAATACAACAACTCTGAATGGTAGGAAGGTATCCCCATTTTGCAGATGAGGAACCTGAAGTCTGCAAGGTCATACAGCTCATAAGTAGAGCTGGGAGTTGATTCCAAGTTTATCTGATGCTCTTAAGCAGTCTCCTAGAGAAAAGGAGAGAAAGGCAGTTGTGCGAGTTTCATACTCTGTCCCTTGCTTGTTTTTCATTGATTTTTCTACCATCAATTAACCTTCAACTATCTCTTTTACATGATTTTTAGCAAAAGGCATCAAAACCTATAAACTTTGATGGAATTCATTGTATTCCCGAGACAGGGGATCTCTGCTAACACTTAGCTATTCCTGTATAGAGAACTCAGAGAAGGCAGGATTCTGTGACTTCACATCATTTTCTAGGCATGCTTCTGGTCAGGGTAGCGCTTGTAAGCTAAAAGGAAAGTAAAACAAATTCCAAAGGAACATCCTTTGCTCCTGCCTGTTCCTAGAAAGCAAAGCCCGTAATGTATTAGAAAAACAAGTATAAGAAAATACATTTGAAATAACGTTAATGTAATGTTCTACACTAACTCCTGATTAATCTCTGCACATAACACAGAATCAACCCTGTCTGCTTCCTCCTGAGAAGATCTCTAGAAAAGTGTAAGAAGTACACTGTTTCTATCAGTGAGGCACCACAAATTGGGAGGATGAAGGGCATTTTCCCCGAGATCCATCAAGAAGAGAAAATGAAAAGGTTAAACCAGCATCGCCATGTCTTTGAAGCTTTCCTGACAGATAATCAAATTTTCAACATATCCATCACTTTACACTGTCAATATGTAGAGCCCTTTGCACTTTGAGATCTTGCTAATGCAACAAGTACTCTCCGAGTTTGTCTAAAGTATATTATGGTGCCTTCTGAGCAGTTCAGAAATACAACGGCCTTTTTGGACTCAATGTTGTACCTGCACATAAGGCTTGCCTCTTCACTTTTCAAATTTCATCTCCTTTGCCCACAAATAAATCTTAGCAAAAGGGGGAAACCAGTATAGTTACAGTTTCTCTGCATTTCAAAATAGGCAGTATTCTCAGTTGTATTCTTATTTAGGCTTTAGTATAAATAAAGGGATTAAATTTAGATAAGATGATCTCTAAAAGAAATGTCTTCAGGCTATAACGTAACCTAATTCTACAACTGAGAAAAAGCTGCTGGATTTGAACATGGTTGTTGAGAACAGTTTAACTAGTGAAGGGAGTCCGAAGCCAAATTTCCTTTTAAAAAGGAGTAAATGGGAAGTGGGGAAAATGGCCAAAGTTATTTTTAAAACATGACTATAGGAAAGGATGGAAGCTTGAGGCTGAAAGGACTTTTCTTTATGTGAAAAGTTGAATAGGTTTGTAGGCTGAGAGGAAGAAGGCAGTGGCAAGAGATTGCGGATGTAAGAAGGCATTACTCTTGGAGGCGAGTCCTGGAAGAAGAGGAGATGGGGTCAAGAGCACAGATGAGGGGTGAGCATTAAAAGGAAGAATACTCTCTGCGGGGGGGGGGGGAAGAATTGGTGAAAAGGGAAGAAAGCTGATTGGAGCAGTCACGTGGGATAGCCTGTTATTTTAGTCAAGGTCCTGAGGCTGAGGGAGACATGGGTAATGGGCCATGGGAACATGTGCTAACAACTACAGAAGCCAATGATGGTCCATAGTTAGGAGACAAAGGAGTCCTGGTGGCACAATGGTTAAGTGTTTGGTTGCTAACCTACCAGCAGCTCCGTGGGAGAAAAGACCTGGCAAATCTGCTCCTGTTAATAAGATTACAGCCTAGGAAACCCTATGGGACAGTTGTACTCTGTCATATAGGGTTGCTGAGTTGGAATTGACGGCACACAACAAGAAGTAGTCAGGAAATGTGGAACTCTAGATTCAAGCTCCATACGGGGTTGGGGGGGACCTTTCGTTCGTCTGTGAACCAGCAATAGTATACCGCTTAGAAAGCATTTTCATACATGAGCTTTGTAACACATGAAATGTCAGCCCAGATAACATTTTACAAAAAAAAGCAGTTATGCCTACAGCAATTGTGATCTGCTCAGGATTAAAAAAAAACCAAACCCACTGCCATCAAGTCAATTCCAACTCACAGTGACCCTATACATACCTAGTAAATAATTTTCATGTCTAGTTTTCACTGAAGAGCCTTTGCCTTTTTCCTTCCTTTTCACCTGTGCCTTGGAACTTTGCTTATAAGGTCTTTGAGGCATGAGTTAAGCTTCTATGATGAATAACGCGCACTCTCTAGACTTACTGTATTTGAGACTTTTCTAACTTCCAGATGCATGATTCACAGCAATTAGAGGTAACGAGTGCTGACATTCCAGTGGAGCACTTTAATGTGTGTGTACCAAGAATAAGGTGATACAGTTAGTAATGCTTCTCATTCATTCAGTGAGGGTGTATTGAGTGTTGTGCCAGGCATCCTGCTGAGCAAGACGGGGGAGCGAATGAATCAGACTTTGCTGTTACAGGCAGGTAAATGCAAAAATACCAATGTGGTAAGTGCTATGACAGTGCACATGATGGCTTAATACAAAGTTTATGTTTTATACCTGCCATGTGTCCTTTGCAAATTGGTGGGACTCTGCTTCAAACCAAGCTGGGAGGTACCATCACCTTGTAACTGCACTGGAACATGAGGCCTTCTTGGTCTCTGTAGCAAGGAGAAGGTCAGCCAGAGGGCTTTGCCAGCTCTTGTATACTTTGGCCCAGGAAGTGACACACATGTCACTTCTACCCACACCCACTGCTAGAATTGGTTACATGATGCAGCCAATCACAAAGAGGCTGAGAAGTATAGTCTTGTGTATACCCAGATGGGGAAGAAAGGTATTGGCTAAGAGTAGTAATGCCTGACCCACAAAGGAACTACTTGTATATTTAAAACTCTGAGACTTCCTGCCATCTTACATGTAGCATACAACTCTCTATTCTATCCAGGTATTACCACCTTCACACAAACCTTATGCTCCATTAATATTAAACTCTCAGTCCCCTGAACATACCAAGGTATTTCACAACTTCCGTTCAAGCTGTTGAGCACCTTGATGTCTTTGCATCTCTGCTCCTCTGCCTGACATGTCCTTGTTTCTCCACCATGTGACAAACTCAGGCTGGTAGATTACTTCCTCCTTGAAACCTTCCCCCCCACCCCCCACAAGCAGGACTGAGTGCTCCTCTTGCTCTGTGTCATCACTATAAATACCTCTATTAGTTTACCAAAATTGGTCGTTTACATATTCCTTGCCTCCACTAAGCTGTAACTCTTGAAGGCCAGGCAGTTTATTCATTATTCCATCATATATTTAATAAATAGTTTTCATCACACAGCACAGTGTTGATGAGTTCAAAAGACAGACTGCCCAGGTTTGAATCTGGGACCTATCACTTTTGTGACCCTTTTGTAACACTTTGGTGTTAATCTATACAACCTTCTCTATACCGTGCTTTCCTCATCTGTAACAGAATTGTTAGGAGGTTAAATTAGATAATGTGGGATAAGCTTTATGAGCAGTGCCTGGCACAAACTAAAGATGAAGAACTATCAGTTATAAATATCGACATGACTGTATTAGGCACTGTGCTAGGTGCTGGATATGTAATTGTCAACAGAAAAGAAAGTTTTCTTTTTATTGTGTCTTTACTATGAAGTTACTCTAAATCTCCTGTTGCTATGTAAAGGAAAAGAGGGGTCCCGTTTCCATAAGTAAACTCCATACACAGGGTACAATCTTAACACAATCCGTCATTTACTATTATAAAAATTTAATAGTATTACAAAGGGCAGGACCAGGTAGTGTTGTGCTCTGTTGTACATTGGGTCGCTATGAGTCCAAACTGACTCAACATCACCTAACAACAACAACAAAAAGGGAAAACCTGTTATATTTGTTTGCATTAAGGTTGGAATTAAGTACCTATTATAGCAGATTTTCATGAATGAACAAAAGAAAGAAAAGGAAAATGGCACACAGTTTGAAAGTTACCGTTTACCCAAGATGATTTTTGATATAGTCTGTAATTATAAAAGATTAAATAGTAAATGGATATGGAAATAATGAACGTGATATTTTATCTTTCATCTTTACTAAGAAAATGAACAAGAAAATTCTCCAGAAAAAGGGAACTGACTACAGACTACAGGAATAAATGACAGTATACTGATAGAGCCCTGAATGCTTTATTACAAGAAATACCTTTACTCTGACCCAGTGAACAATCAGGAGGAGCTTCACTGTGATAAGAGTTCTTGATTTTCCCTTTTACAGTAAGGGAATAAATACGGTCACGTTTAAAGCAGAAAACAAAAAGGGGATGGGGATACATTGAAATGTCTGGGGAAAATGAGGGGATGACAATTCAAATAGAAATACAGGCTTAGTTTGCTTTTATATAGTAGTTCCTTTGGTTTAGGCAATATAAAAGGGAAACTAACTTCTTAAAATCTAATAAAAAGTGTTAGAAATTTTTAGCAAATTTTGGTCTTAAATTATAAGGCAATGTTTCCATATTAGAAAAAATAAGTTCCTCTTATAGCTGTAAATTAATAAACACAATTTATTTAATAATCATATGGTTTTATCATAGCATAGACTTGAATTGGGATTTCATCTTAACTGACTGTATCCATAAGCAGTATAAAATGGGATTTATTTATAGATCTTAACAGGAAATAAAGATAATATAATAATCACTGTTAATGACTTTCTTTTAAAAATAATTGCAAATACATTTCTGCTAAACCGAAGAGGACTCTGTCATAGCCCAAAGAAATGCAATTTAACTCAAATTTTTAACGAGTTATTAAAAGAAAATGTGTAGTATAACTTAAAATGCATTTTGAACAAGTTCCAAATATACTTATTATACTTATTGTTAAATATAAAGACGCTAGGCTCTCTGGTACATAAGAGAATATTTACAACTAGTAAAAGGCAGATTAGAGAATATACATGTTCTGTATATAAAAATAAGTAAAATATATTATGGTCCAGACCAAGGGATCTTTTCTCAGTCGGGCTTTATCCACGTAATTCTGTCCCACCACCACCTCATTAGCATCACTGAACACACACATGCCTGGAAGAGACCTAACAGGAATCTTGACTTAAAGCTCATACTGCCTTTTGAGGGCCTGTAAATCTTCTAAAGTAAACTGGTTGGTTGATGTGTTTAAAAGGTCATCAAATAGCTGTTCGATTTGCTCCTTTTGGCCCTTGCTAATTAGTGTCAACATCATCTGCAAAAAGGAGAAAAATTGTATTAGCATAAATCATTAACATTTTAAAGTTATGGCAATCCTAAAAAAATTATTCAATCTCTATTCATAAAACATTTTGCCACTTACCTTAAACCTTTCCACTTTACTCAGATATAAAAGATGCTGATACACCAAAGAGGGATCTTTATCAATAAGATTATTTTTCAGAGACTGAATGAAGAGGAGAAACATGTCCCCTTCAAGTTTGTTACTCAACAACATTGGCAAGTCTTTCGGTTCAGTGATGGCTAAAAGCTCTGCACAAGCGTCTTTATCTTTCCTAGTATTTATAGCATTTACAACTTGACCAAATTCATAGGCATTATTAGGCTTGCAGATCTGTAGTTTCTCACAGGGTTCTGGTGGCCCATTGCTTTCATTTCCCTTTTCAGAAGCAAGGCTGTCAATGGAGACATCTGGTGAGGTCCTCCCAGTCGTCTCTCCAGTCGTCTCTCTTTCACTCACCTTCACAAGGAAAGGACTAACACTGTGACACAGAGCAACACTCACCGTCCACATCATAAATTATAGTCATCACAGTGGGAATTTAAAACATAAGATACATCGTATTTTAGTCAAGTTCTAAGTGAAAAAGCTATAATTTGTAATTAACTGTAAAATCTATAATTTTTACATAAATTTTATGGTATTATATAAGAATTCAATTCAGAAAAGTATTCTTTTTTAAGGTTTAAAAAAAAAACTTGGATATTAAAAATATGATAAAATTTTACTTTTATAATTTCCAAGAACAAAAGCTATTGTATAAAATAAAAAAGATCTATGCAACTTTATCTCTTTTTCATGATACATTTTACATTTACTTATTTCCTTACCTTTAACAGAGAAGTGAGTTTACATTCTTCAATTCTCTTAAAGCAGTTTGCTTCCCTCTTCAGAGAGAGAAAAAAAAACTTCCTAGCTTTTCTTCACATATTAGCCTTGTACTCTTAGTGGGAATGTCAAACTATAAATGGGATGATACTGGCATTCATGAATATTCATGTATTCATGAGTTGGCATTAAGTGATAGCAAAGTAAAAAGCTACAGCATAAGACATTTGAGTTATCTGAAATCACATAGGTAGGTTTGTTTCTGAGATAGACCACAATCTCTGATGAATCCAGTGTTGTTTCAGAATGCTAAAAAGGTCTGAGTCAATCTGGAAAATGTCATGGGGTATGGCTTATAAGGCCACTGAAACAGACCAGATTCTCCAGGTCTACCCTGACGCAAAGCTCATGGAGTGGAAGCAATACAAGTCACAGGCAAGATGGTGGGTGGGGAGGGTGGGGCACAGATAGGAAGAACTTCAGTAATGAGGAAACTCCCAATACCATTCATGGGCCCAAGTTGAGAAATACATTGGCTAATTACCACTGGGAAGAAGTTCTGTCTTTGTAATTGGTTAAACCTTTCTCGTTGATCATCAGAATAAACACACAAAGTTAAAAAAACTTTTGCAGAACTCATAGGCATATGACCTTAGAATCTAGTATAAGATCCCCAAAAGAGTACTTTCAAAGGTAATCAAATACAAATACCTCTTGAATCTCAATTTTCCTTCTCTCCTTTTCTTTCCTGAATGATGCTGTATTATCCTTAATATTAAGGAATCTGGTTACCTCTTCCAGTTCCATCTTTGCCTCAACAATACTTGGGTCTAATAGGAGAACTTTATTGAGATCATTTAAACTTTTCTGATAATCCTGAAAGTAGACAGAGAAAACAATTAGAAATTAAATGAGACATGGCAGATAACCCCCGTGGGTTCGAAGTGAAGCTAAGCCAAGCAGAGTGGTGTCTTCAGTGGGTCCCCACTATCACCACTAAACACAGGCCTAGGGAGTGAGTGTGGAGCCAAAACATTATAGCCCATAACTCAGCGAACATCCATTCTAGAAGAAAAAGCACAGATTCTGGGGCTAGAAGACTCAAGTTCAATTCTGTATCACCATGGCCTTCACAGTCCCTCACACATAATAGGCACGTGTTAACTGTTTGCTGATTAAATAAGCGAAAGAATGAACATGTTCATATTAGCACTTACTAGGGGTGAAACTTAACCAAGATCTACTTAAACTTTCTCAACTTCAGTTTTCTCATTTTTAAAATAAGGATAATAAAAGCTTCCTATTTTTTTTTTTTATTCTAGCTTTCACAAGGCTATTCCACGAAGTAAATTAATAATAATATGTAAGTGGTTTTAAACCTGTACAGAGCTACACAAATGTTAGTTTTCACTATAGTCCTCTTTTTCCATAAAACCCTCCGAAGTCGCATACTGTTCAAAACAGGATAAATTCAATGTTTATCCTTCCATTTAAGAGTCAGACAAGGCACTAAAGAGGAAAAAGAAGGGGAGTCTAAGACCAACAAGACATGGCTAGTGAATCTGGTGGCAGACAAATGCCACAAAAGCATCGTCCACTGTAATAGGTCTTACTCTAGAACTACAGTTTAGATTTATGTTTTGGTTAAGCCAAAAATGATTTGGTGAGGAGGCAAGGAGTCCTAATGATGTCTAACCTCTCCAAGTATTCCTGACACATCAGTAACACCATGTGCTGGAGACTGGACCACAGATTAAGCTATGCTAGTGGTTATGCGGAAACCTTGGTGGCGTAGTGGTTAAGTGCTACGGCTGCTAACCAAAAGGTCGGCAGTTCGAATCCACCAGGCGCTCCTTGGAAACTCTGTGGGGCAGCTCTACTCTGTTCTATAGGGACTATGAGTTGGCAGTGGATTTTTGGTTTTGTGGTTATGTGACATTCCTGAGGGGCCAGCTGTAACTCCACGCCCCCTCCCCCACCCGAGCAACACACCAGAGTAACATGTTAAAGGGATAATCTTGAACCCATTCTAATGTATAAAAAAAAAAATTATTTACAAATTATAGTTTATTATTTACTATTAGTACCACTTGTGTCACAACAGCACAGTTGGAACCTGGTAGGAAAAAATGACATTTTATTTATGTCTTATGTGTTCTAAGCAAGGAACCACATGTGAAAGACAAGGGAATGGGGCAGTAGGGCACGATGAGGAAGTAACAACAGCTAACCCTTACTGTTCTAAGCATTTTATAAGTAGTATCATTTTATGCTCACAATAACCTAATAAAGACTAACTTTTACTGTCCCCATTTTAAAGTGGGACACTAAGGAAATTGAAAGGTTATCTTTGGGATGATCAAGGTAGCAATGACCAGAAGGTAGATGACAATAGTGTGGAGCTCAAGTGAGAAGACTGCAAGTAGAGGTTTGTGAGCTACAGCCTTGGGCATGGAGGTCTGACACCAAAAGAGAGGATCGATTTCTCCATTCCTTCAGTAGAAGTCCCTGCTACAGAGCAATCTGTCTGGCTGGGGGAGACAGGAGAAAGCTGGTAATACAGTTTGATAAATGTTAAAACAGAGGCAAGTATGAAGAGAGGGGTGGGAAGCAGGAAGGGTGGAGATGGCATCAAGCAAGGAGGCAGGATAAGAGGAGGTGGTCCAGCCTGTCAGACCTCAGAGAGTGGCTGGGTACATTCACTGAACAAATATTCACTGAACACAGCCATGTGCTAGGAGCTGGGAGTGAAATCAAAACCAAACCTGTTGCCATCGAGTCAATTTCAACTCACAGCAAATCTATAGGACAGGGCAGAACTTCCCCATAAGGTTTCCAAAAGCTGTAATCTTTACGGAAGAAGATTGTCACATCTTTCTCCCATGGAGTAGCTGGTGGGTTCAAACTGTTGACCTTTCAGTTAGCAGCTGAGCACTTAACCACTGTGCCACTAGGGCTCCTTGGAACTGGAAATAGCGTGGCAAAAAAGACACAGTCCCTGTCCTCATGGAAGCTTACAACTATTGGGGGAGAGGGTGGAGAGACTATAAAAAGACAAGTAAACAAATGAATAAATCAAATATAGACTGACATTAGAACAATTAAGAAAACCAAGGATTGAGATGGATACTAATGAGGGGGAAAGGTCTCCTTTTGACACAGTTGTCAGAGACACCAAGACCTGAAGGAAAACCAGCCACGCAGAGGCCAAGGAAGAGCAGAGCTACTATATAGAGAAATGTGTGGATCTGGCAAAAAGGAGAACATTGAAAGTTGCTAAGAGCCTCATTAGGCCTTTAAAAAAAAATAGTATAATCACAGACATTTGTGACATTATTTACTATTAATAGATTTGCTTAAACTATAATAGCAACAATTATAAGATACTACTTCTTGATATTTTTTGCCTTGCAGCATCCCCAAATGACCAAGTTCCTTAAGGAAGGCACCATGTCTTATTCACCTCTGTGCTCCCAACGCTAAGCACATAATTATTGTTGTTGGGTGCCACTGAGTAGGTTCTGACTCATAGCAGCCCTATGTACAACAGAACAAAACACTGCCTGGTCTTGCACCATCCTCACAATCGTTACGCTTGAGCCCACTGTTGCAGCCACTGCATCTATCCATCTCCTTGAGGGTCTTCCTCTTTTTTGCTGTCCCTCTACTTTACCAAACATAATGTCCTTCCCCAGAGACTGATCCCTCCTGATAGCACGTCCTAAGTATGTGAGATGAAGTCTCGCCATCCTTGCTTCTAAGAAGCACTCTAGCCACACTTCTTCCAAGACAGATTTATTTGTTCTTTTGGCAGTCTGTAGTATATTCAATATTCTTCACCAGCACCACAATTCAAAGGCATCAATTCTTTGGTCTTCCTTATTCATTGTCCAGCTTTCACACACATATGAAGCGATTGAAAACACCATGGCTTGACTCAGGTGCACCTTAGTAATCCAGGTGACATCTTTGCTTCTTAAAGCTTCTTTAAAGATATCTGTTGCAGTAGATTTGCCCAAACCAATGCATCTTTTGATTTCTTGACTGCTGCTTCCGTGGCTGATGACTGTGATCCAAGTAAAATGAAATCCTTTAGAACTTCAATCTCTTCTCTGTTTATCATGATGTTGCTTCTTGGTCCAGTTGCTATTCATAAGGTTTTCACTGGCTAATTCTTTGGAGAAGTAGACCGCTGGGTTCTTCTTCCTAGTCTGTCTTAGTCTGAAAGCTCAGCTGAAACCGTCCACCATGGGTGACCTTGCTGGTATCTGAGTACCCATGGCATAGCTTCCAGCATCACAGCAACATGCAAGTCCCCACAGTACGACAAACTGACAGATGCATGAGGGACCACATAACTGGCACTTGATAAAAGACATAAATTGTAAATAAAGGCAAATGCTCAGCTGTCTTTTCTTGTGAAGAACAGCTGCATGTTAAGGAAAGCCCCTGTTTTTCAAAACTGGCAAAATAAACTATTAAAGGCATCTAGGAAAAACATAAAACCCTGAGAAAGCAAAGTGTTCCCCTGAGAGCTATGGCAGGTCCACTTCCTCATCATGTTCACTCTTGAAGGACCAAGGCGTGAGTTCTGACGCATTTTAAAAGCAGTGGTAGCCTTTAAAGATCCTGAAATTAAATTCATTTGGCACATAACTCGAACACGTAAATCAAGCTGTTTAAGAAGTCTGACTGGAAAAACAAGCTACCAGACTCATAATCTAGTGGGACCGGATTACTCAAATTTGGGATTATCTTTCTGCCTCATAATACAATTTCTAGAATTCATTTGAAGGAAGTATAAAATTCCAGTCTTTCATTAGGGACAGCTTTTGACTTTTAATCAGGTAAACAGGTTCAAAGAGACAGACAGCCAGGAGTTTGAGCTTATTCTAAACTTATGAGTCACGCAGATCTATGCCTCATTTACCCAAATCCATTAGGCTCAAAAGAAGTTAAGAGTGAATTCCAAAGAAGGCTCCTTTTAAAAAAGTATTCTTGGAGCCACACACCAGCTAGAAGTCTTTACATAAAGTTTACAAATATGTACATTACTAACACAACCCCCCACCCCCAAAAATCACTGCCGTGGAGTCGATTCCAACTCATAGCAACCCTACTGGACAGAATAGAACGGCCCCATTAAGTTTTCGAGGACCGCCTGGTGGATTCAAACTGCCGACCTTTTGGCTAGCGGACGTAGCTCTTAACCACTACACCACCAGGGTGTCCACTAACACATAAGAAGTGGGTAAAGTCACATGCCACCACTGTCAGTTTGTTTGTTGTACTGTGGTAGCTTGAGTGTTGCTGTGATGCTGGAAGCTATGCCACCACTATTTCAAATACCAACTGGGTCACCCATGGTGGAGAGGTTTCAGCTGAGCTTCCAGACTATGACAGACTAGTAAGAAGGACTTGGAGATTTACTTCTGAAAAAAAAAACTGGCTGGTGAAAACATTACAGATAGCAGCTGAACATTGTCTGATAAACTGCCAGAAGACGAGTCCCTCAGATTGGAAGGCACTCAAAATACAACTGGGTAAGAACTGCCTCCTCGAAGTAAAATCAACATTAATGACGTGGATGGAGTCAAGCTTTTGGGACCTTCATTTGCTGATGTGACACAACTCAAAATGAGAAGAAACAGCTTCAAACATCCATTGGTAATGGGAACATGGAATGTATGAAGTATGAATCAAGGAAAATTGGAAGCTATCAAAAACGAAATGGAATGCTTAAAGATCAGTATTCTAGGCATTAGTGAGCTGAAATGGACTGGTACTGGCCGTTTTGTGTCAGACAATCGTATGGTCTGCTATGCTGGGAATGACAAATTGAAGAGGAACAGCAACACATTCATTGCCAAAAAGAACATTTCAAGATCTATCCTGAAGTACAACACTGTCACTGACAGGATAATATCCATATGCCTACAAGGAAGACCAGTTAATACTATTATTCAAATTTATGCACCAACCACTAACACCAAAGTTGAATAAACTGAAGATATTTACCAACTTCTGCAGTCTGAAATTGATCAAACATGCAATTAGGATGCATAGATAACTACTGGTAATTGAAATGTGAATGTCAGAAACGAGGAAGAAAGATCAGTAGTTGGAAAATATGGTTTTGGTGATAGAAATGACACTGGAGACCCCATAATGGAATTTGGCAAAATCAATGACTTACTCATTGGAAATACATTTTTTCAACAAAATAAACAGTGACTATAATCTCACCGGATGGAATACACAAGAATCAAATTGACTACATCTGTTGAAAGAGATGATGGAGAAGCTCAGTATCATCAGAACAAGGCCATATGCAAGTTCAAATTGAAGCTGAAAAAAATTAAAACAAGTCTGTGAGAGTCAAAGTACAACCCTGAATATATCCAACCTGAATTTAGAGACCATCTCAAGAATAGATTTGACCCACTGAACACGAAATGACCGAATGACTGAAGACCAGATGAGTTGTGGGATGACGTCACACATGAAGAAAGCAAAAGCTCATTAAAAAGAAAAAAAGACCCAAATGGATGTCAGAAGAGACTCTGAAACTTGCTGTTGAACAGAGTAGCTAAAGTGAAAGGAAGAAATGACGAAGTAAAAGAGCTGAACCCAGGATTTCAAAGGGTGGCTTGAGAAGACAAGGTAATATGTTACAATGAAATGTGCAAAGACCTGGAGTTAGAAAACCAAAAGGGAAGAACACACTCGGCATTTCTCAGCTGAAAGAACTGAAAAAAAAAATTCAATCCTCGAGTTGCAATTTTGAAGGACTCTATGGGCAAAACATTAAACAATGCGGGAAGCATCAAAAGATGGAGGGAACATACAAAGTCACTGATCCAGAAAGAATCTGTTGATGTTCAATCATTTCAAGAGGTAGCATATGATCAAGAACCAATGGTACTGAAGGAAAAAGTCCAAGCTGCACTGAAGGCACTGGTGAAAAACAAGGCTCCAGGAATTGATGGAATACCAATTGAGACATTTCAACAACCGGATGCAACACTGGAAGCACTCACTTGTCTATGCCAAGAAATTTGGAAGACAGCTACCTGGCCAACTGACTGGAAGAGATCCATATTTGTGCCCACTCCAAAGAAAGGAACGCAGAAATTATTGAATAATATCATTAATAGCACATGTAAGTCAAATTTTGCTGAAGATCATTCAAAAGCGGTTGCAGCAGTACATTGACAGGAAACTGCCAGAAATTCAAGCCAGATTCAGAAGAAGACGCAGAATGAGGGATATCATTGCTGATGTGAGACGGATCTTGGCTGAAAGGCAGAGAATACCAGAAAGATGTTTACCTGTGTTGGACCGACCATGCAAAAGCATTCGACTGTGTGGATCATAACAAATTATGGATAACATTGTGAAGAATGGGAATTCCAGAACAGTTAACTGTACTCATGCACCTGTACATAGACCAAGAAGCAATCATTCAAGCAGAACAAGGGGATACTCCTTGGTTTAAAATCAGGAAAGGTGTGTGTCAGGATTGTATCCTTTCACCATATTTATTCCATCTGTATGCTGAGCAAATAATCCGAGAAGCTGGACTATATGAAGAACGCAGCATCAGGATTAGAGGAAGACTCATTAATAACCTGCAATATGCAGGTGACACAACCTTGCTTGCTGAAAGTGAAGAGGACTTGAAGCACTTGCTGATGAAGATGGATGGATTACACCTCAACATAAAGAAAACAAAAATCCTCACAGCTGGACCAATAAGCAATATCATGATAAAGAAGACAAGACTAAAGTTGTCAAGGATTTCATTTTACTTGGACCCACAATCAATGCCCAGGGAAGCAGCCATCAAGAAATCAAATGACATATTGAATTTGGCAAACCTACTGCAAAAGACCTCTTTAAAGTGCTGAAAAACAAAGATGTCACCTTGAGGGCTAAGGTATGCTTGACCCAAGCCATGGCGTTTTCAATCGCCTCATTCATACACCAAAGCTGGGCAATGAATAAGGAAGTCTGAAGAAGAACTGATGCATTTGAATTATGGTGTTGGTGAAGACCACTGAATATTCTGTAGGTTGCCAGAAGAATGAACAATGTGTCTTGGAAGAAACACAGTCATAATGCTCCTTAGAAGCAAAGCTGGCAAGACTTCGTCTCACTTACTTTGGACATGTTATCAGGAGGGACCAATCCCTGGAATAGGACTTCATTTCTGGTAGAGGGTCAGTGTAAAAGAGGAAGATCCTTAACAAGATGGACTGACACGACAACAGGCTCAAACACAGCAATGACTTTGAGGAAAGTGCAAGACCAGGCAGTGTTTCATTCTGTTGTATATACAGTTGCTATGAGTCAGAACCAACTCAACAGCACCAAATAACAACAAGGTCAGGTGGACACTGTAAACGCAGTGTAGCCATATGACTACAGGGACTATCCGAAGGCATTTGTGTCCTGTTAAGAAGCATGGGTATCACTCAGCTCTCCACGGAGCCTGAGTGGATCTATGGTCTGGAATAGCATGCATAGAGATTGTCCTCACTTGATTTGCCATGCAAAAACATGACTGCTCCCTCCAACAAAACTTAGCTTTACGGTAGAATAAACTTTTAGATGTTTCCCTGTCAGTGACAGGGTGGAATTAAAAGAACCCTGTCAGACTCAATAAGCTAAAAGCTGAACTATCCCCTTCGCTCCTCAAACCTGTCCTTCCTCTTGCACGCCCTCCGTTATTGGCCGCTCCAACCAGAAATTTGGGTGGTAGCCCTGTCCTTCCTTCCCCAACACACATTCTACGGCTCACGATGTCCTATCAACTCTACCTTCAAACAAGTTCACCCCTGAAGGAACAAGTGAATCAATCCCTTCCCTTCTCTCTTCCCTCTGCCAGTACCTTCCCTCAGGCATTTCTCACCTTGGTGGCCTCTCACTTTTCTCCCTACTGCATGCTGGCTCCCCTTCTGATCCACCTTCCATGCTGCCCCAGATCTGATCCGTCATGACACTATTTACCACCCTTCAGGGGCTCCCATCACCTTCAGAATCAAGTGCATGCCCTTCATGACATGACTCTCTCCCCAGCCCCACCCACACCTGGGCTCCGGCTGTGCCGTTTGTGAACAAGTCCATAGAAACACGTGCAAAGGTCAGAGCAGTTTCATTCCTAACAGCCTCAAACTGGAAACAATCCAAATGCCATCCACCACTGAATGTTCAAACAGTGTGGTGTATTCATACAACTCCACAATAAAGGGAACAAATTCCTGACACACACAAAATGTGGATAATCTCACATGGTACGCTGAGCAAAAGAGGTCAAAGAGTATACTGTATATAATTATATTTATGTTAACATCAAGAAGAGGCAAAACTAATCTACAGTGATAGGAATTAGATCACTCATTGCCTGGGATGGGGGTGAAGGGAGGGAGATTGATTGCAAGCGATATAGGGAATTTTCTGGAAAGGTGGAAATGAGCTTTATCTTGACTGGGGGGTGGCTACATGAGGATTTACATTTATCAAAAGTCAATGACCTGCACACTTACAAATGTATGAATTTCATGTATCAGACCTTAATAAAAGTGACAGTTTAAAGATATCATTTGAGGAAATGCCATTTCCCAATATGTTCCTGGTATTTCCTTGTGGTATTATTTTCTACACAGATGAGTATTTGCTCATCAGGATTTTTATGCAGAAGAATCAGCATAAAGAAAAGTGCAATTATAAAATATTATTTTTCTTCTAAACTAATGGTGTGGTTTTCTTAGAGAAGAATGCCTTGCTACAGGCTCACACTGGCTAGCAGCCAGCTGAAGGCCCAGCTTACCACAAACTTCCAAATCTCTCATTTTTCTCTACCAACTTCCACTGGGTGGTCCATTCTAATGCCCCCTCCAACTTGTAACTCCAATCCTTGCTGGAGGAACTTGGTGGCATTTCTGGTAGCCTTCAGTAACTGAATTTTCTGTCCTTTAAAGCGAACCTATTACTTACAAAATTAGAAAATCCTAAATTTTGAGCTGGATGGAACCACGTTATAGTTAGGGCTAAACTCTGAGGCCTATTCCAGGGTTTCAGGACTGGTCAGTATAGAACTAGGATTAAATCCCAGGATAAGCGCATTCCCCCCGCTCTGTGACCCCCAGGCCTATGTTTGTGAAAAGTACTTGATTTGTTCAGAGCTGAAACTTATATGTTAAGATGAAGATCTCTCACCTTGAGTCCTTTATTAGCCAGAGCTCGTCTATAGCAAGCTTTCACGTTCCCATCATCTATCTGAAGCGCCTCATCACAGTCCTGCTTTGCCTCTTCAAACTGGCATAGCTTCAAGTAACAGAGAGCTCTAGCATAATACAACAGAACTCAGGATTATGAAAGGTAAAGATGGCATATCTATAAATTTAGGCAGCTAATAAAAATCAGAAAATAATAACTCGATAAGTCTGCTTTTATACCACAACAGTTCCAACTGAAACGTAATATTTTACTCCAATTATGGCACTTTCTTGCAATACATGAAATTATGGCACTGGGGATACAATTACATATAAAATACACTCCTAGCCATCAAAGAGGAGACAGTATAGTGGAGCAGACAATTAAAACAAGCAAACACAATCAAATCTGTACAGGGTGCTCTGGGAGTCAACAGCTGACAACCTAATCAGATCTGGAGGGATGGACGTGGAGGATGGAGTAGTTATGGAAGCCTTCCTGGAAGAAGTGACAGTTTAAGTTGAATCCAAAAGTATGAAGTAAGAAGTATCCAATGTAATGGCACTGCGTTGAGGGGGTTAAGATGGAGAGATGGAAAGTGGAGGCCAAGGGTATAGCCTGAGCAAACGCCTATGGTGGGAGAGAACATGGTACTCTCGATGAGCTGAGAAACGTTCCACAGCCAAAGTGCAGGAATGAGGCTGCAAGCGTCGCCAGGCCAGATCGTGAAAGGGCCTTGTAAATCATGGCTAGGAGGTTGAGCTTCAGAGATGCACTGAAGGGTTTCTAAATAGGGACTGACATGTTTGCCATGTTTCAGAAAGATCACGTGAGCTGCAATTTGGAGAATGAGACCAGAGGGAACAAGGCTGTTCAGAGTCATTGTAGGGGATGTTGCAGGCATCAGGAAGAGAAAATAGTGGCCCAGAGCCAGGGAGTGATGGTGAAGGTGGGAAGGGTCACACTGAAGAGGTATTTAGAAGGTAGGACCACCGGGGTTTGCTCACTGACAAGAGAAGGGAGATCAGGGAGAGGGAGGCATCAGCCAGGGTGAAAACCAGTAGTGAGTGCAGAAGGCAGGTGAGGGTACAGCCCTGGAGCTCAGAAGAGAGAGATCTGGGAGAGGATGAAATGGTCAGAGAGTATGTAAGCAAGAAAAGAACCCAGACCTTCAGAAAGCTGAGAATACCAGGGAAAGAAAAGCCCGCAGAGGGAGCAGTCTGCCACTGCTGCCGGGGCAGAGGGGGCTCCAGGAAAACCAGGCAGGTAATAATGTCCGGTGCTGCACAGGTTAAACAGAGGCCAAACCAAAAAACCAAACCACTGCCCTCAAGTTAATTCTGAGTCATAGCGACACTATATAGAACAGAGCAGAACTGCTCCATAGGGTTTCCAAGGCTGTAAATCTTTACAGAAGCAGACTGCCCCATCTTTCTCCTGCACAGCAGCTGGGTGGGTTCGAACTGCTGACCTTTCTGTTAGCAGTTGAGCACTTAACCACTGCACCACCAGGAGCAAGAGGAGCAAAAAATATCTGTAGGATTTAGTGACAATAAAAGTTTTTTGGCAAAAAGATTGCCAATTGCCAATGGAGGAGAACATGTACAAAAACAAAGTGGTGAGAGCTTGAGTTAAAAAGCATTTATCTGAAATGGCTAGAAAAACTCATGTTGTGAGTTCCTGTAAGAACTTGTTAACCCATACTCTATCCACTCTCTAAAAACCCCCAAATCACGACATTCTAAATAGGGATCTTTTACCATATATGGTAAACATGGCACCTGAGCAGCATTCTAGAACAATCTGCCCACTCCCACTGCACACTATAAAAGATGCTGGTCCCTGCCCTCAGTGCTTCAGAAGGAAAAGGGCATTGCTCCCTAAGACACTCCTTTGAAAGGGAACCGATTCCTCCTCCCACCACGCTGGGCAATGTCCTGGCCCAGCTAGCTGCAAATGCAGACAAAACACAGAGAAATGCCAAAATACTTGAAATGCCAAGTCAGAGCAGGACCAGGCAAAGCAGCAACACTGACTTGCAGGAAACCGGTAACACACAGAGTACGTCAGAGCTACGGTCCCTCCCTCACCTCATTTTTTCCATCTCTTCAGATTTCCTATGGTCCCACCCCTTTGAAAAACACTCATTTCGGACAATTTGCTATAACATTCCCAGTACCATGAAAAGCAAACTTTGGCAATTAATATTTCTTTTTTTAAAATAAAAATTATTAACATAAGAAATGCATCAAGTTATAAAGAACTTGCCTGTTGGTATATATGGCACATTCCTGGTCGTTAATCTTTAAACATTCACTGTATTTACTAAGGGCAGCTTTATAATTTTTGTCCTTTACACATTGATTTCCTTCTTCCTTAAGGGTTCTAAACAGTTTTTCATCTATGGGGCCAAAATAAAAAAGACAGTTTTCATATAAGCACTTCCACAGAATCTTAACTACATCTCTAAGTAAATCCTCTACTGCAAATTGACTTGAACTACACACCACGCAGAGCTAAAGCCAAGACATTTTACATGAGTTAAAAATATAAACTGGCTATAAGTAAAAATGATTATAAAATTATGACATTATTATTTTCAATTTAGAAAATAAAATGCAAGTAACTTCTATCATTTTAGCCAGACTGGCATGCCTTCTTTTCTCTACTGGGATTCTGGAGGCAGTAACAGAGGTCAGAAAAGGCTCTGAGCTGGGAATCCAGCCAGGCCTGCAGCTATTCTACCTCTGGACTCTTCCACAATAAATGCCAATAAAATGCCCTTATGTGCTTAAGCCATTAAGGGTTGGGTTTTCTGTTATCTGCAACTAAGAGTCCCAACTGTTCGTTTCTAGATCTACGAACTATTCCAGTTACTTTACAGTGAGCCTGGCTGGCTTTCTGCTCAGAATCATATTCCTCTTTCCACGTGTGTGTTCAGGAGAAACTGACCCCTCAGATCAGGAACTCAGGCCTAAGCCAATCAGCACATGGCATTTGTTCATCAAAGGGACGGACTGGCTCAGGAAACTAGCACATGACCCAGTTCAGCCCAATTCAGGCAACAGAATAACAGGACAAAAAAAATTAAGGCTTTTGGGCAGCATACTTCCTCATTCTTAAATTAATGCAACCAAAAACCGTGGTGTCTCTCTCCCTTCGACACTGATATGTATAGCTGTAAAGTTTAGGGCTGCTACAGTTCCATCATTTCTGGCCAGAGCCTGGACTCTGATGAGCCAGGTCTGACTTTAGAGCCTGCCCCTCTTCCAGTTACATGAGCCAGTATCTTCCCTTACAGTTTAAGTCAATGGACTTTCTGTTACTTGCAACCAAAGTTTTCTAACACACATAATATGAAGTATTAAAATTTAAAGTTTTAAACCTAGGCGCTGGCTTTACCCTATGGAGTAACTTGATATGTAATAAAAATCCATAACTTAAAATTTAAAATGAGCCTTTAAATTGTACAATCTAAGAAATCTTCTAACAGATATACTAAATTTATAGTAGTATAAACCTGGAATGGAAATGATAATTTTCTTTCTCCCTCTGTACAAAGTTATGTAAAATGTTACTCAGTTAATTCTTCATCTTTTATTTCAAATCACAGAACATTTCTGCCTCATGTTTCACATTTCAAAAGATTTCACACAATGGTTGTCAAATGACACATCTCTAAGTGTCCTAGTATGTACACCCTAAAATAGAATATCACAGAGGATTTTTCCCAGAATTTGCTGTAAAGCTTTGCTCAAACTTTTCTTCCTCTATTTTTTTTTAAACCTCTGGTATTCACTCAGTAATAATTCGTAAACAAATATGAACAGAAAATTTCAGATACAGCTGATTATACTTGTGCTTATGATTTTTCTATTAGATATCTACAGTATGGATGGTATGTGCATTTTGTTAATAATAAATAGCTACCCTTTATTGTGCAAATACTTTTTGCCAAGCCCCATTATTTAATAATGGACTCTGGAAAACTAGAGATCTCCAAGATGTTCCTAGGAGTGCTGAATTGTCTAAAAGCATTGGAAGATGCTCCTTGCCTCCTTTTTCTAAGGAATGAAGAGGATGAGGGCCTAACATTAGCCATTCAGACAGCATGGTTCAGGAACCTCAGAGGCTCTTCCAAATGAAGCCCAACCTGGGATGCACCTGGAGTTCCTAAGCGGACAAGAGAAATGCGGCCTCAACTGGCTTTAAAGCTCAGAAAACACGAGTTAAGTCACATTTCTTAAACACTTACTATATGTAAAGTAATAAGGTAGGCACTATGGGAATCCAGATAAGTTAACAACTATGCCATAAGGCAGAGAAAAAAAAAACAAAACCCATTGCTGTTGAGTCAATTCCAACTCATAGGGACTCTATATGACAGAGTAGAACTGGTCCATGGGTTTCCAAGGAGCAGCTGGTGGAGTCGAGCTGCCAATCTTTTGGTTAGCAGCTGAGCTCCTAACCACTGCACCACCAGGGCTCCATAAGCCAAAAGGTACCTGCTATATATTTATGTTGTGATGTGTTTTTTTATTCTTATTTTAAGCACATCAATTCTATTACCATATTTTTATGCAAATTAAGGTGCACCTTCTATGTTAGTTTGCCAATAGCACCCTCCCCGCCCCCCGTGAAGTATTTTCTCAAGTACCACTATGCCAGTTTTTTTTTTACATGTTGCTGTTAGCATAGCATGCTTATAAAAATATCTTGTGGGGGCAGGGCATGGTGGGCAAATAAACATGGAAGGTGTGTTATTTGTGTAAAAATATGGTACTGTAGTCTTGCCACATAGCTGGTCTACTAAAGAGTTACATGATGCTTTTTTTTTCTTATTATTAACAACACTGCTAACTTAGGTTGGCGGTTCAAGTCCACCCTGAGGTGCCTCAGAAGAAAGGCCTGGTGCTCTACTTCCAAAAAATCAGCCACTGAAAACCCTATGGAGCACAGTTCTACTCTGACACACGTGGGATTGCCAGGAGTTGGAGCTGATTTGATGGAAACTGGTATGGGAGTCACAAAGTCAGCAAATATGCTAAGTACTTTACATGCTTACCTCCATTTATTCCTGACAACAACCCCATGAGATAGTTATTAACATTCTCTCCCTGTCATATGCGTTAGGCTACTCGAGATGTGAAGCAACTTCTTAAGACTACATACTAAAAGAAGGCAAACGGGGAGTTGAACCCAGGTCTGATGCCAGGCTTCATGCTTTAATCCCCTTGCTTTACTGTGAAAATACACGCACATGCTCAAGAGAACCTCCAGAAGAGAGGAGCGCAGACTCCACACCTGGAATGCCTGGTTGCTGACGGCTGCTGGAATCTCCCGCTTGGGCCGACCTGGTCACTGCTGCAGGATGCCACGCTCGCAGTTGCGCAGAAGTGGGCACAGATGGGACGGGTGACAGCTTCTCCCGCCAGTTTGGTCCATCCAGATCCATTAAAACTCTTGCTATTCTAAAAAATAAGTTTTTGCTATTGATCATGCAGTTTGCTTTTTATATCACTGAAGGTCATATCAAGATAAGATTTACAAATGCTATCCAAATGTGTACTTCCTTATAGAAAACATACAGTCTTGAGCAATTTTCTGTCCACATAAATTAAAATGGCTTCAAAAGAACTTTTAGAAGTTGCCACAAACTATATAACTTTAGGCCATTCTTTAGTTCAAAGAAAAAATACATTTCTCTTTTGTTAAAAGAAAATGTAATGTGCATATCATGTCCCCTCAGTAATTAATGTAAGTATTAAATTGATAATGTGTTACTCTTGAGAATAATCAGAAGTACTTTAGGATTTCTGTATCCAAACTGAAATACTGAAGTGGTTAAAAACAAGACTACAAGACTGATTGCTGTAACTGCAGAGGCTTAGCTGTCACGTGGCACGCTGCTTTTTGTTAAACATTTACAATACGGTGGAGGAGTCTTACCTGATGTTTTTTTCACCTCTAAAATAATCCTATTCTGTTTTCATATAAACAAGGTGAAAGAATGGGATGTTGGAGTCTACTACAAGGGACCCCTGCATTATTGACATTTACTAATGGCCATCATGTGATTCAGAGTAACATCGCTGATTGCAACATTCTCTTTACTTTAAACATAAAATATCATACTTAGATTTAAAAACAAAACTGAATTATGTCTTTGGGATGAATCTGGTGGGGAAAAAAAAAAAAAAAGGTATTTCCCAAGACTGAGAAAGTTCACTGGTAGTTAGTACAATGCATTGAAGTAAGTTACCTTAGGAGTTTCCTATATTCTCTGTGGGAAACATTTTTATATTTATACATGGACTAATACAATACATATACTTTCCTCACAGTTTCTTAGAGTGAAATTTCAATATCTGATCTTTGGTTATGATAGCCAAATCCCAACTGTTTTAGTGTAAAAAGGCAAATCTGAAAATTAATGTATAACCATCCATAGTTGTAGAAGATAAAGAAGCTTTAGGAAGAGAATTTCGAAGCAAAACTTGATTACCAGCAGAGAGGAAGGAAGAAGCTGCTGAAAAGAGATGATGTGTTGCCAGGGAGTAAATAAGTATGTGCAGGGGAATTTAACAAGTAAGATTCCTGGAGAGGAAGAAAGGAACATGGTTAATGGAAGACAGGTACAAAATAAGCACAGATGTTTAAATAAAATAATAATAAGCTGCTGTTTAATTTTCCATAATGAACTAGAATAGATGGAAAAGCAAGCATAAATATGAGACTCACAAAAAGGAATAGTGAACTTTTAAAAGCGGGTATTTTATATAAAAGTATATATGGCAAAACTGGAGTAAGCCTCCGCATCTTCTTATATAATGATATATCGACAAGAACCATTCAGTTAAAAAATGAGTATTAAAAGTCAATTGGTCTAAAAGAGCCAGCTTGTGTAACATATAAAAAGCACAATATAGAAGTTTCAGATGTGAATATTCGTGGTCTTTTAGTTACAATATTTCTCCCTTCAAGCTATCCAGCCTATCACCATTAAGCTACATTTCCTAAAATACCTTTGTATCAGGTCTCCCTATGTCACATATGCTTCAGGTGTCTTCCAACTTTATTTCATGAGAATCTGTGTGTGAAGACCCTACTTTACCCAAATATCCTGGGAACTACCAGGCAGAGAAAGGCGCAAATTAAAAGCAAAACCTCTAAGTATAGGAGGGAACTAAGCTTCAGGACCTTGTTTTTTGTAATGGATTCTTAGATATGACACCAAAAACGTGTGCAATAAATGATAAAATAAAATGGACCGCATCAAAATTAAAAGCTTTTGTGCATCAAAGGACACTATCAAAAAAATGAAAAGGCAACCTAAAGAATGGGAAAAATATTTAGAAACCATATATCTGATAAAGGTTTAATATCTCAAATATGTAAAGAACTCCTACAACTCAACAACAAAAAGACTAACAAGCCAATTAAAAAATGGGCAAAGGACTTGAATAGACATTTCTCCAAAGAATATATACAAATAACCAATAAGCACATGAAAAGGTGATCAACATCACTAACCATTAACCTGTTGCCATTGAGTTGATTCTAGCTCATAGCGACCCTATAGGACAGAGTAGAACTGCCCCATAGGGTTTCCAAGGAGCAGCTGGTGGATTTGAACTGCTGACCTTTTGGTTAGCTGCCCAGCTCTTAACCACTATGGCACCCGGGCTCCTCGCTAGCTGTTAGGGAAATAGAAATCAAAACCACAGTGAGATATTACTTCACACCCACTGAGATGACCACGATCAGAAAAATGGAAAATAACAAATGCAGGATGTTGAGAAATTAGAACCCTCATCCATTGCTGGTGGGAATGCAAAATGGTGGAGCTGATGTGGAAAACACTTTGGCAGTTCCTCAAAAAGTGAAACATAGAATTACCATATCAACCAGCAATCCCACTTCTAGGTGGGTATATACCCAAGAAGCTTGAGAGCTGGTACTCAAACTGGTACTTATACACCAATGTTTATTGCAGCACTATTCACAACAGTCAAATGGTGGGAACAACCCAAGTATCCATCAATAAATGAGAGGATAAACAAAATGTGGTATTACATACTATGTTACTCAGCTATCAGGAGAAATGAAGTTCTGATACATGCTATGACACGGGTAGACCTTGAAAACATTGTTAAGTGAAATAAGCCAGACACAAAAGGACAAATATTATATGCTTTCACTTATATAAAGTATCTAGAATAGGCAAACACAGAGAGACAAAAGTATATTAGGGGCTACCCAAGGCTATGGGGAAGGATGCAGGAAGTTACTGCTTAAGGGGTACTGAGTTTCTGCCTGGGGTGAAACACAGACACATATGATGCCAAACAGATGCACATGTGAGCAAGGAGCAGATCACATGCGGTAACAAGGCTGTGCAGTAGGGCAAATGGCTGGGAGAGCTACCAGCTGAGATGGCCTCCTTTCATAAGCTAGAGAGATCAAGGAAGCTGTGAATGTCTGAGGTTTGATCCAGTCTACGCTGCCACATATAACGAGTATATATCCCTCTCTTCTGGTGAGGCTGGGACTACACAGGTTCCGTGTGACCACAAAGTGAATGCCCCAGGGAATGGCTGTTGCCTCTGTTTTCTCCAAAACAGGCTGGGACCAGTTGAGGAAGTAAGGCATCATTTTAAAAAATGATTCATCCAAAATATGCCAAAATTCTCATTTTCTGTAATTTTGCTCAAGGTCTCCTCATGTTCTCTATCAGTGCCCTTCAAAAGACTATCTCAAGTGCTCTCCATTAAGGCTTCCCAAACAACTATAACCACAAAATATAACACACAGACTTTCCCTACAGTTTCTTAAACTGAGACGTCAATATCCAGTCTTTGGTGATGACAAGTTATAGACAAAGGTGGCCTGATCTCTCTGTAAGCCCCCACCACCCTTATCATCTAACATCTTCTTGCACTTGGGGAAAATTCGTCTTATATTAAGTTTTCCCTCCTAGCTAGATTTTAGTTAGCTTAAAGACAGAGACCATGCCATTTTATCTTTTTGTCTTTTCTGGGGAAAATGCAACACTGTATACTAGACTAGTACCAGCACAGTGTAGCATAGCAATAAATACTGGAGGCTATGCTCTGGGCAAAATAGGATGAGACAGTATTGTACATAACTACAAATGTTATCCAACTAGTACCTTCCAAATTTCACCTGAAAGCAACTTACGAAGTTTGGAAATTCTTACCTTCCCATTCTCACTCAAGGGATAAATGGGTCATTATATAAATCAGACCCAAATTCCTTGCTATTTCACCATTATAAATTAACACTCATCCTAGATGAGCATCTATGTACAAGGGCATACAAAACAAATGTCTAGGAGGCTCATGAAGACATCTGTTCTCCTGAGGAAAAACAACAGATACGCTTCCACTGACAGATGTGGTGCCAGTGAACATCTGCAAAGCCTGTAGGAGGAGAAGATTCAAAATGGCAGTTTTCACTGCATTTTTGGATCCATAATCAATGCTGATTTATGACATCAGTGAAAACACCTTCCTAACCCCACAGATATTTACAAATACTAAAGTTAAATCTGTACATTTTGAGTACCAGACATGAGTTCAACCCATGTTATTAAAAAAACAAAATGAATATGAATGGTAATCAACGGACCAGAGAGCAACAATGTAAAGCAGTGAGAGAACAGCTCAAAATATATTAAGGGATAGTCAGCCATTAAGTGAGAGAGAGAGAACCATTTGGTTTTAACGGAGAAGAAGGCCATCGTTCACATAAATACAGAACTGGCAACACATCTACACTTAGACATCTTTCATGAAGTAGAGGAAAATCTAACTCCGTTACAGAACAAGCAGCCCTTCAGTAGCTACCTCGGGTGAGATTACCTGTTGATACCGTCATTTGCTACCTGGATTCCACAGTCTATTTGCAACACTGTTTTATAATCCACGTAAGCTTTCCGATACTGCTCTAAAGCTTCATAGGCCATTGCTCGTCGCAGAAGAGGTTTGACTGAGAATGGATGAAGTTCCAGGGCTCTAAAGAAAACAAAGATACTGAAAATTATTTATTCTGCAAATTACTCTTTAGTGTATACTTAACCGAATGTATATTGCAGTACTGTCGTTGTTATTTAGTTGCTGTGGAGTCGATTTCGACCCATGGTGACTGCCTGTGTGCAGAGCAGAACTGCTCCACAGGGTGTTCAACCCTGTGACCTTTCAGAAGCAGATTGCCAGGTCTCTCTCCTGAGGTTCCTCTTAATGGGTCTGAACTGCCAACCCTTCCTCCAATAGTCAATGTTTAACCATTTGTGCCACCTAGGGACTCTCAAATATGTACATGTCTGATATTCTATCTCCAGCAGCTGGTACATACCAGAGAGGCAAGCCAGCACTAACACTCTGGAGATTCCTCCTTCCCCACTGAGCTCCCTGGTGGCAGGCAGTGTGCCTCTCACACTCCTCTGTGCCCCAAAAGAGCCCAGCATAGTACCAGGTACAGAGTAGACTTTCAACAGATGCTTGTTATTGACGAATTAAGAAGAAAGTTCTTGTTTGAACCTATGCATTTAATAAAGCACCTTAGCACAGAACCATAAAAATGTGAATTACTTTTTAAAAATAATCTCCCTAAAACTTAATAAAGTTTACTATGATTTACTTGCTGAAAAAGGGCTCACAGGGAAGAAAGGAATTAGACATACAATGGTTTCTTATAAGTCATGGATTTTCACCTTGCATTTTTTTAGTCTATGAAGTGTTTCCAATATCACTGAAGATGTAGTTCAAGGTTATGTTCTTTGGTTTTGTTTGAAGCAACTGTTTAAAACTACTTCCCACTAAATGTACTTCATTATATTCTGAAATAAAGCATACAATCAAAACATTGTATTTATGAAAGAAGCCCACTGTACTCTCGGTTTTAACAAAATTCACTGAAGCTGTGAACAAGTACCCCATCAGAGATCCTATGAAGCATATACTTTCTATATAACCTACTAACCAACATCCACACCAGACTGTTTGCACTGGGGGACTGCGGGTTCACTCTTTTTAACTCTTATGCTACAGGTAGAGACTTGGTGGCACAGTGGTTAAGGTCTCGGCTGCCAACCAAAAGGTCAGCACTTTGAATCCACCAGCAGGAACTTGGAAACTCTATGGGGCAGTTCTACTCTGTCCTACAGGGTTGCTATGGGTTGGAATCAACTAGACGGCAATGGGTTTGGTTTGGTGTGCTACGGGGAATTTATGTGTCAAATATTTAACTTGCTTTGGGGAAAGCAAGAGCAAGTGCTGCTTTGCTTAACTTGTTTTTTCAACAGTCTTAGCAACCCGCTGTCTACTCCAGTCTACAATGATTTGGCAAGGATGAAGACGTGATGGAGTGTCCGCTTATGCTGGTCATTGGAGACTTTCTCATCTAATCTCACAACAAACCTAAAAGATAAACATTACTATGCTCACTTTGCAGGTGAGGAAACTGAGAGACACATAGAGCGATTTACTCACATGTCAGTTCTTCTGAATTAAAGCTTCAATGAAGGCAAGTCTGTCCTGAGTACCGCTATATTCCCAGTGCCTAGATCAACACCTCAGCCATAAGATGCGCTCAGCAAGCCTGTTGAATGAACCTTCAGAGCCTACGTTCTTTCTACCACAACCACACAGATAACACTGCAAATGAAGGAGGTGTGAGTCATTTGCCACTGACTCATTCACTCACAACTCGCTATTTCACACCCGTTAGCCCGTTGCCATCAGTCGACTCTGACTCATAGCAACCCTAAGGATACTCGACTGCACACATGAGTGCGCATCTCAACTCTGTACTGTGGAAGTTATTCTAGAAACGCTGATAAACCTATCAGCATCATTTCTCTGAAAAATAACCACTTTGGCTCTGCCCAGCTGTTAGATTATGAGTGGCTTTAATTATCTTCTTTGTGCTGTACTAGATTTTAAAATTTCTCTATGATGAGTACGTCTTACTTTTATAATCAGTAAAAGTTATTTTAAAAAGTAAAATTAAAATCAAGTAAAAATATTTAAATATCAAAAAATAGATTCCTGAGTGTCAGGATCCATCACCTGTACCTCTGCCTTAAATTCAGCTTAGCCTAATTTTTAGCGGAGAAGTCCTGGTGGTACAATGGTTAAGCACTGGGCTGCTAACCAAAAGTTGGCGATTTGAATCTACCCAATGGCTCCAGGGGAGAAAGACCTGGTGATCTGCTTCCATAACGATTATAGCCTAGGAAGCCCTATGTTCTACTCTGTCACGTGGGGTCACTGTGAGTCGAAAATTGACTCAACAACACGTAACAACAATGTTTAGGAGATATTCACATTAACAGAGATGATAAAGACATGTCCCTCTCACAATCACTTGGCCACCTCTATTTCACAGCAGACTTCCAACACCCAAGGTGCCATTTATCCAATCAAGATGGACCTGAGCCAGTCTTAGAATCTAAATTGAGGAAGATGATGCATTTAATTTTTAGCACCTCCTAGCCAGAAAATGTAAGGCTTTCTTTTTTTTTCTTTATTTAACCACAATCCTGAAAATGATATGAGCTTATGGAAACTCCATTAAGGAAAATGAGTGTCTATTCATAAAGACAAATACAGGACAATTTTAAACCAGGGTTTACAGAGCGGGCTGTCTATTCAAGTTAACATGGTTAAGACTTTAAAAGGTCTTCTAATTTCAAGTCGTCCTGAGTCAAAATCGACTCCATGGCAACTAGCAACAACAACAACAACAATTTCAAGTGTGCCAAAGAATAGCAAAGATAAGCAAAAGCAGACAAATTCTAGGCAACATACAGTTACAGTCTCTCCAAATACTGTCAGTAGAAAGTCACTGAGAAAATTCTGGTGTGGTTTTGATGCCCTAAAAAGGCTCTTCAACAGAATGGGAAAACCAAGTATTTTTTAGCTGGTAAGAATAACGAAAATAAAAAGTAATTTCTAAAATAACGGTTTTCATGCTTATATTTAGGCATCATAACCCTTTTTCATGTTTCATCTGGAAGTTTAAGATAGAAACGTGGAGATGCTGCAGTGAGGAGGGGGACAGGGCCTGGAGCCCCTGGAGCATCTTCCAAGAACATCCTCTACACACTCTACACTCTGAACAGTGATTCTCCAAATGTGAAACACCAGGAAATAGCAATGTGCCTAACGGTGCCTCCCAGGAGTTTATACATTTAAAATCACATAGTAGTTTTCCCCAAATCGCATAAAAAGTTATTTTAATAGGTAAGATTCCACTCCCCCTTACTTTAAGTTTTGCTCTCATGAGTTTTTCCTTTTAGATGTTTGACTCCTGCTATCACTTGCCTGGTAATAAGGGCTCATGGAACACAAAACAACTCTTTAAGGAGCAAACAGAATTAACTAAAAACCTCAAAAAATAAGCTTCCTTTAAAATGTATGCAATCTTTTTGAGATGAAGATATGGTCATATCTTAATAAGTAGAAGACACACAGATGTAGAAAATAGTCATTTCTGCTATTATTCCTAGTTCATGCAGGCTTGAATATATCCAATTTTCAACATGTTCTCAAAAGTACACCATGGCTTCTCTGGCATTAAAACAAGTTTGAGAACCACTACTAGGGAGTAAAATCACCCCTTACTGGCACCAGCTCCATGCCCTTTATACTGGGACTCATATGCCAGGTGTCAAAGAACACATCTAAGTAGGTCGGTCTCTCGGAAGGCCAGCACTGACCAGCAGAGCCAGATTCCTTGGCCCAGAACACAGTTCTTATCTAAGGACACCTTACCTAAATCTCCCCTGCAGGCCCTCTCCCACTCCTCCCCAGGGCAAGCCCCCATTCCGGGCTCCCCGGACATCATGGCTAGTGTCTATCTTGGACTCCCTCCTGGATCTACACTGAAATGTAAGGAATTTTAGCTAGCAAACATCTGCTCCTTAAGAGTTCTCATTTAAGGACCAAGTGAGTCCACTGTTCTACAGCAGCCCTAACTTGAAGGGCCCCAAGTTTTAACTAAAGAGTTCTGAATTCGCTTACTGTAAAAAGGCATAAGACAAAGCTCTAGGGTAATATATTACAGACACTTGAGCCAAAAGGTTCTCAGATACATATCACAAACTGCCTAGTGTCTTGCAAATACACATGGTCTTTTTTTTTTTTGTTGGCTAGTTCTGGGCAGGAGTAAATCTCTAACAACTGTCTCTTCAGGGAAAGAAAAAAGAAAAAAAGCTCAGGCTTCGGTGTTGTCAATCTTCATGGTATTTGTACTCCCACTATTGCCGACTTAAAGCTACCAACTCGACATCCAATGGCTCAAAAAATCCTGAAAATGTGATGAGCTAGTACGAGCTCACACAATGGATGAGGTCGAAAGTTGGTCCAAAGTGAATATAAACATTGTCTATTTTTAATTGGAATATGTAAAACTGGCAAACATCCAAGGGTCTCCCAAGGCCTTTTTATACCATAAGCACAGATGCTAGCAAGATTTCACCCATATCAGTAAACTGATACTGCCAATAGAAAAACGATAAATTGTTCACCTTATAAACAAGGTGTCCACAGAATTTATTGTCCAAACTAGGGCTTCTGAGAGTGAAAGGGGGTGATATTAATAATTATACCACACAACCAGACTAAACCATAACTTTATCAGTCAAATCAGAATATAACTTATTTTTACATGCATTACCAATTGCTTCTTGCCAAAGGGTTCCTATAGCGGACTTATTGTTTAATGGTAAAACAATACTTTTATTCATGTAAACATATTCACCCATTCCAGTGTGTAACTTATTGAGTACCATCAGCAGGTATTGTGTTTTGAGGGGTACAAAGCTATAGAAGACAGGATTTCTGACCTTAAGAAGTTAAAATCCAGTGCAGTGGATGACACAGTACCTGTAAGTGTGACAGAGTGACAGTGCATGCATTAGAGATGTGCACAAGACCGGGACCTTCCTCTGGATAGGGTGGCCAGGGAGGCAAACAGGGTGTGGCAGCTGAGCAGAAATTGCAAAAGCAAAGATGTGCAGAGTACATTCCAGGAAGCAGGACAACATGGGCAAAGGCTTGGAGCCTGGGGCGGGTGAGTGTAAGAAACTGGTACAGTGGACCAAATGGGAGCTTGTTTTGGAGGTAGTGTGGTGACAATTATGCTTATCTGGAAGACAATACTAAATGCCTGTTCGAAATAGGAAAAGTTATTCTGATGCCACGGTGGACTGGAGGAGGCAGAGAAACTAGGCAGAAGGCTTTTCCAGTAGTCTAGGAGTGATGTGTAAACCACATGAGTTAAGGTGGTAACAGCGAAAATGAAAAGAAAAAAAAAAACGCTTTTATAACTGTCTTCATATATGTGAAAGGAGAATCTATGATAGTATGTATTAAGATGACTTAAAACTATATAAGAAATCAGACCCTTGTGCAGAAATTGAGGATATTAAATATTGCATTCATCCTATTGAAATCATAGTAATTTCTTGGCAAACCTGAAAACGTGCAGTTTACCTGTTACAATCTTGAATGCAGCCACTGCAGTTTCCTTCTTTTAGGTAACATGCTGCTCTATTTGAATATAAGATACTTAGATCACCTGCACTTTCATTTCCTGAAATCACATTGAATTAAATACAGTTAAAATCCACTAGCAAAATCACAGTTCCCCAGATTATAAGGTCTCCGACGGCACTGCAGTCCCACAGGCTGTTGACAATGCAGCTCTCCAAGGAGCTGGCTCTATCCCCCCCGCAATCGCCACAGAGAAGGGAAGCCCGTAAGGGACAGGTGCAAACGTGCTTCGCCCGGGCACATGCTACACATTCCAATGTATGGCTCACAATGGATCAGGTCACACAGAGCCCTCGGTCGCGGGAAGGAAATGCAAGCCCCTGTCACTGGGGGCGGCCTGCGCCTCTCCTGGGGTAGCTCTGAGATCCCGTGAACCGCAGCCCGGGGGTCTCGGTAAATCCCAAGGCGCAGCTCACCTGCAGACTCCAGCTGCGCTATCGCCGCCGAGTACTTGAGGGCCGCCTCCGCGAACTGCCCGTTTTTAAACAGCTCGTTGCCCTCGCTCTTCAGGCCCGCTGGGGCGGGCGGCGCGCCGGGCCCCGGGGACGCGTCGGGCGCAGCGGGGTCACCGGCATCCTGCCCGCCGCCCGGGTGCCCGTTGGCGCCGCCCCCCGTCGCCGTCGCCAGGGCCCGCGGCCGGCGCTGCTTGTCGGTGCCCGGTGCCGGCGCCTTTGCCGGCCCCCGCCGCGGCGCGCCCCTCTCCGGCCGCTTGCCGCCTTCGCCTCTGCGGGTGAGCTTCTTCTGGATGTTGCCCATGGCGCGCGGCTCGCCAGCACGGCCGGCTCCCGCCGACTCCGCGGCCTCTGTGGGGAAGTGGATGCGGGAAGTCAGTGTTTGCATCATCAGAAGAAACTACCGCGGAAGCCGCGGGGGTGCCGGGCGCAGAGGCGCGGCCGCGCCGCTCGCAGGGGCAGTTTCGCGGGGGAAGCCGGGCTGGGTGCCGCCCCCTCGGGCGGAGCCCTGCGCTCCCCGGGCCTCCTGGGCGGACGTCCGTAGAGAAGGTTCCACGGCGGAGTCGGTGTCCTCCGGGCCCCTGGCTTCCCGAGGACACAGCTCTTTAGTTACGGACTGACGCCAAGCCCTGATTTAAGTCTTTACACGCTGAACAGCTTGTGACGTGAAAACCGGCATTTCGAAATCATTCCCTAGGGTTCTACCTCGTCATCAAATCTTAACTATCAAGGTAGAGCTAACAAAACTTTTAGATTTAAAATCTAATATGTGCTTTTCCTTCTTCTCACAAGTTATGAATGAATGAATGAATAGCAAAAGGAAAGAAAAGAAAGTCACTAGAACTTGATGAGTACAATAACTGTGCCGAAGATTAGGGTAACCTTTCCTCATTGTAAAGGCTGGGAGAAAGGGATCATTTGAAAGAAAAGTAATGTCGAAGTGACCTTTAAGTCATTTAAAAATGAATATAGCAAAGAAGTCCATCTAAAATAGGCATCTAATTTTTAAGCTTACAGTGAACCTTAAACACGTAGTAAATTTTCCATTTCAATGCCTTATTCAAACCTAAAAACTTCTTTTATCTTGATTGAAGGATTTCAGTATTAACCATGGCTTTAGTAACTGATTATTGTATCTACTGTTTTTAAATATGAAAATTATGTATAAATATTTCATTGATGGGTATCTTAATTTTTACAAGAAGGCAATTAAGCATGTCACTGCACTGTTAAAAGGAACTTAAATACAGAGACTGCCAGACCTACTCTTTTAACAAATTCTAATCTCGTTTCTAACGGATGTATTTTTCCATTGTGTTTCAAGATTGGTAAAGGAAGGATTTGAAGCACGAAGACAAAGGGAATAGAATATCCTAATTGTTTTTTTTTTTAATTATCTAAATGAAAATCAGTGAATCATTAAGACAAGCACCGAGTATAAAAACACACTAATTACTACAGTGTTCTACACAGTAGAATTGCCTCTATGAAACATCTAATTTGGATCACCAACTGTTAGGGACTGAATTGTGTCCTCCCCAAATATGTTTTTATCATACAAAAACAAATTTATTATATATCTCTATTCTCTGGGGTAAATTCTTAGAAATCGAATCACTTAGCTAAATGTTAAGAGCATTTTTAAGTGTAAACTACTGACTTGGATTGGAAAGCTTACTATCATTAATATAGCAATACTCCCCCAAATGATCTATAGACTCAATGTAATCCCAGTTGGCTTTTTCCAGAAACTGACAAACTAATCCTAAAATTCATATGGAAAGGGACCCAGCATAGCCGAAACAATCTTGAAAAAGAAAAACAAAGTTGGAAGAGTAACTCTCAGTTTTAAAACTACGAAGCTATAGTAATCAAGACAACGCGGTACTGGACTAAGGGTAGAGAAGTAGATCAATGGAATACAATTGGGTCTAGAAGGAAACCAGCACATTTATAGGCACCTGATTTTTGATGAGGGTATGAAGACAATTCAATGGTGGAAAGAGCAATCTTTTCAACAAGTGCTGCTCAGAAAACTGGATAGCCACATGCAAAAGAATGATGGTGGGCCCTTATCTAATACCCCTCGCCCCCCAAAAAAACCAAACCCAGAGCCGTCGAGTCAATTCTGACTCGTAACAACCCTATAGGACAGAGTAGAACTGCCCCACAGAGTTTCCAAGGAGCGCCTGGTGGATTCGAACTGCTGACCCTTTGGTTAGAAGCCGTAGCACTTAACCACTATGCCACCAGGATTCCCTTATCTAATACAAAAAAAAATGTATACAAAAATGTACTCAAACCCCCCAAATTGGGATTGCATTGTATTTATCTTTTTGTTGTAGAGGTGTTGGATTTTCCTATAGATTTTAGAGATTAGACCCTTGTGGGACATGTTGCAGCCAAAAATTTTTTCTCAGTGTGTAGGTTCCGTTTTTACTTTTTGGTGAAGTCTTTTTATAAGCATAATTGTTTAATTTTAGGAGCTGCCAGTTATCTAGTTTCTCTTCTGGTGTTTGTACATTGTTAGTTATGGTTTGTATTATATTTATGCCATGTATATTTTTGGTTTATTAGGGCCCCTAGTATTTTCCCTATTTTTTCCTCCATGATCTTTATAGTTTTTGGTTTTATATTTAGGTCTTTGATCCATTTTGAGTTAGTTTTTGTATATGGTGTGAAGTATGGATCCTGTTTCTTTTTTTTTTTTTTTTACAGATGGACATCCAGTTTTGCCAGCACCATTTGTTAAAAAGACTGCCTTTTCTCCATTTAATGGATTTTGGCCCTTTGTCAAAGCTCAGTTGACCATAGGTGGATGGATTTACATCTGGGTTCTCAATTTTGTTCCGTTGGTCTATGTGTCTGTTGTTGTACCAGTACCAGGCTGTTCTGACTACCATGCCTGTATAGTAGGTTCTGAGGTTAGGTAGTGTGAGGCCTCCTACTTTGTTCTTTTTCTTCAATATTGCTTTGCTTATCCAGGGCCTCTTTCCTTTCCATGTAAAGTTGGTGATTAGTTTTTCCATCTCGTTAAAGAATGCTGTTGGTATTTAGATCGGGATTACAATACACCTGTAGATTGCTTTGGGTAGAATTGACATTTTCACAATGTTAAGTCTTCCTATCCACGGGCATGGTATGTTTTTCCATTTATGTAGTTCTCTTTTGGTTTCTTACAGTAGTGTTTTGTACTGTTCTTTTTATAGGTCTTTTACATCCATGGTTAGATTTATTCCTAAGTTTTTTTTTTTTTTAAGGGCTATTATAAATGGTATTCTTTCCTGATTTCCTTTTCAAAGTTCTCTTTGTTAGTGTATAGGAATCCAACTGATTTTTTTAGGTTGACCTTACATACTGCTACTCTGCTGAATCTTTCTGTTAGTTCCAGTAGTTTTCTTGTGGAGTCTTTTAGGTTCTCTTTTTTATGTATAGTATCATATCATCTGTGAATAGGGATAGCTTTATTTCTTCCTTACCAATTTGGATGCCCTTTATTTCTTTTTCTTGCCTTATTGCTCTAGCTAGCCCTTCCAGCACAATGTTAAATAGGAGTGGCGATAAAGGGCATCCTTGTCTTGTTCCTGTTCTCAGTACAAATGTTTTCAGCCTCTCTTCACTGATAATGATGGTGGCTGTTGGTTTTCTATAGAGGCTCTTTATTATTCTGAGGAATTTTTCTTGGGAGTTTTTTATCATGAATTGGTGTTGGACTTTATTGAATGTCTTTCTGTGTCAACTGAGATGATCGAATGATTCTTTTCTTTGTTTTGTTTATGTGGTGGATTACATTGATTGGTTTTCTAATGTTGAACCATCCTTGCATACCTGGCATGAATCCCACTTGGTTGTTATATATATATATTTTTATATGATGCTGAGTTCTATTAGCTAGAATTTTGTTGAGAATTTTTGCACCTATATTCATGAGAGATATTGGTTTGTAATTTTTTTTTGTGGTGTCTTTGCCTAGTTTTGGTATCAGGGTTATGCTGGTTTCATAGAATGAATCTGTTAGTATCCCATCCTTCTCTATACTCTGAAATAGTTTGAGTAGTACTGGTGTAAGCTCTTTTCTGAATGTTTGGTAGAATTCTCCAGTGAAGCCATCTGGCCCAGGACTTTTTTTTGTTGGGAGTTTATTACCTTTTCAACTTCTTCTCTTGTTATGGGTCTGTTCAGATTTTTGACCTCAGTTTGTGTTAGCTCAGGTAGGTAGCGTGTTTATAGACCTTGTCCATTTCCTCTAGGTTTTCAAATTTGTTGGAGTACAATTTTTCATGTTCTCTGTTACTTCAGTTGGGTCAGTTGTAATGTCCCCCATTTCATTTCTTATTTGGGTTATTTGCTTCTTTTCCTGAGTTTCTTTTGTCAGTATCCCCAGTGGTTTGTTGATTCTTTCAAAGAACCAACTTTTGGTTTTGTTGATTTTTTTCTATCGTTTTTCTATTCTCTATTTTATTTATTTCTGCTCTGACCTTTAGTATTTCCTTTCTTCTTGTGGCTGTGGGCTTATTTTGCTGTTCTCTATTTGTTCAAGTTGTATTGCTAATGTTTTGATTTTATCCCTTCTTTTTTGATATGTGCATCTGCTGCTATAAATTGACCTTTGAGCACTGCCTTTGCTGTGTCCCAAAGGTTTTGGTACTATGTGTTTTCATTCTTGTTTGATTCTAGGAATTTTTTATTCCATCTTTGATTTCTTCTATTTCCCAGTGGTTTTTAAGCAAGGCGTTGTTCAGTTTCCATGTATCTGATTTTTTTCCCCTTGCTCTTCTTGTTATTAATTTCTACTTTTATGGCATTCTGATCAGAGAAGATGATTTGTATTATCTCAGTCTTTTGGATTTTGTTGAGGGTTGCTTTGTGGCCTAAGATGTGGTCTATTTTGGAGAATGTTCCATATGTGTTGGAAAAGAATATATACTTTGTTGCTGTTGGGTAGAGTATTCTCTATGTCTGTGAGATCAAGTTGGTTGATTGTGGCCTTTAGATCTTTTGTATCTTTGTTGAGTTTCTTTCTAGATGTTCTGTATTTTACTGAAAGTGGTGTGTTGAAGTCTCCTATTATTATTGTGAAACTGTCAATTTCTCTTTTCAGTGCTGTTAGAGTTTCTTCTATGTATTTTGGAAGCCTGTCTTCATGATGGATTGTCCCTTTAATCATTATACAATGTTCTCCCTTGTCTTTTATGGTGAATTTTGTTTTAAAGTCTATTTTATCTGAGATCAGTATTGCCACTCCTCTTTTTTGGTAGCTGTTTGCTTGATATATTTTTTTGCATCCTTGGATTTTTAATATATTTATATCTTTGTTTCTAAGGTGTGCCTCTTGTAGACAGTATATTGATGGGTCCTTTTTTTTTTTTTTTTTAATCCATTCTGTCACTCTTTGTCTCTTTATGGGTGCACTTAAGCCATTTACCTTCAGTGTGATTATTGATAGGCGTGAGTTTATTGTTTTCATTTTGTCGAGATTTGTTTGTTTTTTGTGGTACTGATGTTTTCTTTGTTCTTCTTGCTTTCCTGTGCTGAATTCCTTTAGTTTGTGCATTTTCATTTCTTTTGTTTTTGAAGATTTTGCATTTACTGAGACTTTATGTTTTTCTTCTTTATTTTGATGAGTAGGTTTGTTAACTTTCTATGTGGTTACCTTGAAATTTACCCCCATCTTCCTAAGTTTGAACCAGTCTTTTATTACTTGATATCACCGTGACTTCCTCTCCATTTTAAAGTTCTATACCTACACCATTTATTGTTGTTTTATTGTTCTGATGTTGCCATTTACAGATTGACGTCTCTGGTTCCCTGTTGTAGGTGTTTTAGTTTTGTTTTATCCTTGAGAGTTCATTACCTATGTTGGTATCTGGCTGATACTGTCCTGTGTCCTAAATTCAGGTTGCTATCTGATGTTGTTTGTTCTCTAACAGAACAACTCTTTTTAATAATTCTTGTAAGTCTGGTTTGGTTTTTACATAGTCCCTAAATTTCTGTTTATCTGGAAATGTTCTAATTTCTCAGTCATATCTGAGCGAGTATTTTCCAGGATATATTATTCTTGGTTGGCAATTCCTGTCTTTCAAGGTTTTATACATATCATCCCATTGCTGTCATTCCTGCATGGTTTCTGCCAAGTAATCAGAGCTTAGTCTTATCGTTCCCTGTTTGTATGTGACTTTTCTTTTTTTCTCAGGCTGTTCTCAGGATTCTTTCTTTGTTTTTGGTTTTGGCGAGTATGATTATGATATGTCTTGGTGATTTTCTTTTGGGGTCTATCCTATATGGGGTTTGATGAACTTCTTGGATGGTTAGCTTTTCATCTTTGATGATATTAAGGAAGTTTGCTGTCAGCAAATCTTCAATGATCCTCTCTGTTTTTTCCATTTTTCTCTCCTTGTTCAGGAACTCCGATCATGCACAAATTTTTCTCTTGTTTGTATCCCACACAATTTTCAGGTTCTCTTCATTCTTTTCTCTGATTTTTCCTCAAGCAAAATGGTATTAAAGGACTTGTCATCAATTGTTTCAGATTTGCTTCTAAAACCTCTTGCATTGTCCATTTCTGAAATCTTGTTCATCTTTTGGATTTCTAATTGCTGTTTTTGTATGATTTCTAATTGTTTATTTATTTTTACATTTTGTTCTCTTATTATTTTCCTGAATTCTTCCATTGCTTTGTCTGTGTTTTCCCTGATTTTATCTGTATTTTCCATGATTTTGTCTATTTTTTTCCTTAGTTTTGTCTGTTTTCCTTCATCTCTTTCCTAACCTCTTGGACAGCCCTGAATATTAGACTTTTGATTTCCCTAACAGGTAGTTCCAGTGCCTTTTCTTCTACTGGAAGATGATTTGGTGTTTTACTTTGGTCACTTACTGGAGCCATCCTGTGCTGTTTTTTGTTTTTGTTTTTTTCCTATGTTTTTATATTTTCTGTTCACTCCGGGACATTCAGGAATTATTTTCTTCGTTCATTGATTGTAAGTTTGTTTGTTGTGTCCTGATTTTTTGTTTCATTTGGTTATGTCTGGGCAAGTGGGCTGGGTGTGTTTTGTTGCTTGCTTGTTGGAGCACAATACTGCTCACTACCTTGTAAAGGTGGACTGGGTCTGTTGTTCAACTATGGTGGAGCAGGGCAGGTCCAGTGGTAGGGGAGGGATGGGTCGTTGTGGCATGAACTGGGGCCGGCAGGGCAGGACCAAGGGGCAGTGCAGAGTGGGGTCCAGTGGGTCTCGCTGTTGCCGTTCAGGGGTTTGTCATTCAGCGCATGGTGGAGATACAGCAGGGAAGGGAGAGTATATGATGTGTGGATTTAAGTGGAAAAGAGGAAGAAGAGAGAAACAAAAACAAAAAAAATAAGGGAAAAAACTAAATAAAATGGCAGTATGGTGGGAGTTGGCAGGTGGGGTGGGGCAGACCTGGAGAGGCAGTGTGCCAGTGGCTCTCTAGTGAAGTGGTGCAGCTCAGCTTGTCAAGAAAGGGCGTGGGTGGTGCATGGGGCTAGATAGGTGAGAGAAAGGAAAGATGGGAAAGAGAAAGAAGAAAAAAACAACAAAAATATGGTGTTGAAGGAACCAGCCATTGGTGTCAGGTGGAACCGGGGTGGTGGCAAGCTGGTGTCTCTCTCACCAGGCAGTGCAGTACCACTCATCAGGAAGGAGCCAAGGCAGTGCAGGAACTAGGTAGGAGGGAGAAGGAAAGGGAAAAAAGGGAAAGATAAAGGAAAATAAAAAAAATATGGCACTGAGGGACTAGGCCTGTAGGGGCAGCACCAACCCAGGGAGCCTGTGTGCCAGTCGCACTCTAGCCGAGCAGTGCAGCATGGCCCGTTGAGAAGTGACAGGGGTGGGGCACAGAGCTAGGTGGGCAGAAGGAAGGAAAGGAGAGAGAGAAGAACAAAACAAACAAAAAAAAAATGGCACTGAGAGAGCTGACCAGTGGGGGCAGCGCAGACCCAAGGAGGCCATGTGTTTGTGGCTCTCTAGCCAAGCGGTATAGCATGGCCTGTCAAGAAGGGGCGGAGATGGTGCACAGGGCTAGGTGGGAAGGAGAAAGGAAAGGAAGAGAGAGAGAGGGAAGAAACAAACAAACAAAATATGGCACTGAGGCAGCTGGCTGGTGAGAGCGGTGCAGACCTGGGGAGACCATGTGCCAGTGGCTCTCTAACCAAGCGGGGTGGCATGGGCTGTCGAGAAGGGGCAGGTATAGTGCATGGGGTTAGGTGGGCAGGAGAAAGGAAAGGAGAAAGAAAAAAAAACAAGAACAACAACAACAAAAACGGCACTGAGGGAGCCAGCCGGTTGGGGCAACATGGACCTGAAGAGGCCGTGTGCCAGTGGCTCTCTAGCTGAGCGGTGTGGCACAGCCTGTTGAAAAGGGGCAAGGATGGTGCATGAGGCTAGGTGGGCAAGACAAAGGAAAGGAGAGAGAGAAGAAACAAACAAAAGTAAATAAACAAACAGTCAAATGGCACTGAGGGAGCTGGCTGGTAGGGGTGGCATGGAACTGGGGAAGCCACGTGCCAGGGTAGCTAGTAAGCCATTGTCTCTCCAGCTGAGCAACCATGGCCCACTGGAAAGCAGTGGAGGCAGCATATACGTCAGAAAGGTGGGGGGTGGAAAAGTGTATATCCCTAGTTACCAGGTGCTCTGTATCCTGCTGGGAGCTCCATGAAGTTGCTTTCCCATACTCCCTGTCTTGAGTCCTTGGTGGCTGTGGTGCAAGATGGAGAATCCATGCTACATTAGCTGGCAGGGGACTGCCACCTCGTAGCGCTCCTTATTTTCTGTTCTCTGTCAGTTTCTTCTTCTATTTGGTGCTTGATCAAGTTCTTTATTCCTTCATTTCATGCTTAGGATTCCAGGATTGATGTTTGTATTTTTTTACTTAGTTTTTCAGGTCTTTGCTACAGAGGGACAGCATGGTGCTTCTATCTATAGTGCCATGTTGGCTCCACCTCTCTTTTCTTCATGACTTTGCCTATTGTTTAACTTTTAGAAATAGCCATCCTTCCACCCCCTAAACTTGCCAATTCTAGGACAATATAAATATTTATCTGTATTTAATTTTTCTTTCTGTGGGTGACTTTAATTTTCTTATATTTCAAGTTGAGAAATAAGCGATAGCACTATAAGGAAAACTAGATGCTTACTTCCCTCTGATTCTTACAAATTCTATAAGGAGATAGATGGAATAAATACCAAAGTCTCTGATGGCTACAGTTGTGTGATGAATGCCACTTCTAAGTGATCACTACTCAGACAAGAAACACAAATAGGTAGGGAGCTTCTAAGAGAAGGCATCAACTCAAACCCCAGATCTAATCATCCTGGCACATATGCAGGTATTTCTTAACACTAGTCCTTAGAAGGACAGGTGACGAAAGCCTATGAATTATCTTATCTCAGTACTTGACACAGAGGAGGCGCTCAATCATTGTCAGTCATTATATTAAATCCATTGGTTATATTATACCTTAGTCTGGATGAACTGGGCCTGGCCAACCCAGGTGGAGCTGGAAGAGGGGCAGCATATAAGCTGAAGTCACAAAACACTAATTGCTAAATTTTTCCATGATTCTTTCTTGGAATGGGGTGGAAGGGAGAATCAAATGCAAGGATTCCAACTTAATAACCTCCTTCTGGGCTTTAACATTATTTTCCCCAAAATAACTAGGGTTCTTCTCATGAGTCCACAGCTCCAGGACCTCTTTTTACACATCTCATAACAACATAACTTAGTAGAAGTGAGTATAAGCTAGTTAAACGGATTTCAGTTAATCTTAAATGGACAGCTTCCGAGTTTCCAGCTATTTATCCTGCCTTATCTTGATTTGCTTTCCTGATAAAACAGTCTTAACATTTATATTCTCCCTATTTGTTTTCTGAATCTTACATATTTTATATATTCCCTAACTACAAAATATTGGGAGTCTAAGTGGCCACCTCAACAGCAGCTAACAACAACAACAAAGTGACAGGATCAGAAGTGGTTCAGTTAAAGCTCTGGCTGCTTGGAGATCTGAATGGGAATACTGCTTCTTTATGGAACTCACCTTAGGGATAGTCACCTGAGGCAGAAACACTTTTTAATCAGTCTGTTAAATGATATTAGGAGCCCTGGAAGCACAGTGGTTAAGAGCTACGGCTGCTAACCAAAAGGTGGGCAATTCAGATCTACCAGGTGCTCCTTGAAAACCGTACAGGGCAGTTCTACTCTGTCCTATAGAGTCACTATGAGTCAGAGTCGACTTGATGGCAATGGGTTTGGTTTTGATTCTTAAGAGAGAGAATTTGGAGTTACACAGATGGCCATATCTCACCCATGTGACTTGCAACCTGAGAAAATGTGGCAAATAACTGAAGTTTTCTAGGTCTCCATTACTTAATTTATAAAAGCGTGGATAGTTATAGTTTCCTTGAGGATTAAACAAAATAATCTATCTAAAGTACTTCCATAGTTCTTCAAATGTGCTAACATTAAAAAAAAAAAATTAGTGAGATGGCACTCCATCCTGTCTCTCCCACTGAATATAACTAAAAACCTGGGACATAATTTATGGGGACAGCTATATGAGGACATTAAAAAGCAAATGGTACTAGGCAGACTGGGGAAGGAGACCAGAAATTAAAATACTACCAAACTACTGGTGAGTTTCCTGTTTTCATTCCTCTTAGATCTCCTACCCAGAACTCAAAGGCAGCCCAAAACCTGGAACTGTGTATCAGATGCAGATAGAATGAGTCTCAAGAGAAGTCATCTATTATTTGCCAAAACAGAGAAAGCAGACCCCTACAGGACAGAGAAAATGGGTGAAATTCCCTGGTTTTTTATTTTGTTTTATTCCCTATCTATGCAATTCTGCAGCAGTTGCAGTGGCAGCCATGTAGGCATCTAAGACTCTGAAGGATGGGAACTCTTCTCTCTGGCAAAAGGAGCTGTTATCCCAAGAATATTGGGGGTTTTCTCTTTTTTCGTTCCTTGTTCTCTTGCTGCTTGGTTCTGGAGGCAGACCCAGTTGCTGGAAGTCCACAATAGAATGGAGAAAGTAAAGGCCTGGCTTTCTAGCCAGAGGAACAGGAAGAAAAAACTCTGGGAACCAAAAGTGTTGAGAAGATTACAGAGGAGGGAGCTCAAGAAAACAATTGCATAAAATTATGTGTGAGCTCCTGGGCTTACCCTCGAGGTGATCCACATGCATGTATCTGTCAATAAATGGCATACTAAAGGCTTTGAGAACTAAATTACAGGGGAAGACCATGGCCTAGACTAGACACTAGGTAGTGCACAAGTGGGACAGATCCGAAAAGCACTGCAAAGTCTTTAAAAACTGAACTGACATTGGAACCACAGTTCATAGAAGTCAAGTACTAGGAAATTATTACTGAACCTAACCATATCGATTGCCTGCTTTAAAAAAAAAAAAAAAAAATTTCAACATTCTCCATAGGATTTAAACAACATAATATTCAAAATGGCCAAAATACAATCCAAAATTACATGACATATGAGGAACTAAGATAAGAAAATATAAACATTCCTCAAGGGAAAAGACAATAAAAAAGCTGGGCTCCATCACAATAAAAAACCTTTTCTCTGCAAAAGACAAGAAAATGAATGAAAAAACAAGCTACATATTGAAAGAAAATATTTTCAAATCCCATGTGTAACAAAGGACTTGTACTGAAAATATATAAAGAACTCTTAAAACTCACCAGTAAGCAAACAACCCAATTAAAAAAAAAAAAAAAAAAGGTGTAAGATTTGAGCAGATATGTCACCAAAAACATTAGAGATGACAAATAAGCACATAAAAGGTGTTCATAATCAGAATGTAAATTACAACCACAATGAAAAACCACCATACACCTATTAGAATGGCTAAATAAACACACACACACACACATACACACACACACACACAGACAATACCAAATGCTCACATGGATGTAATGCAACTAGAACTCTCTACATTGCTAGTGGGAATGCAAAATGGTACAGTCACACTGGAAAAGAGTCTGAGAATTTCTGGTAAAGTTAAACATATACATGCATATGACCCAGCAATCCCACTAGTGGGTGTTACCCTAAGGAAATGAAAACATGTCGACACAAAAACTTGCACATGATTGTTTACAGCAGCCCTACTGAAATTTGCCAAATGCTGGAAACAACCCAAATGTTCTTAAACAGGTAGATGGACAGACAAACTGTGCTACATCCATACAATGGAATACCACTGAGCAAAAAAAAGGAATGAAATATTGATACATGAACGAATCTCAAAGACATTATGCCATATAAAGGAAACTAGTCTCCAAAAGTTGCATACTTTCTTGTGAACATATAACATTCTGGCGAAGGCAAAACTATAGGGACAAAGAACAGATCAGTGGTTGCCAGGGCTTGGGGTAAGGGAAGGATTTAGCTAAAAGGGGCAGCAAGAAGGAGTTTTTTGGGGTGTTAGAAGGATTCTGTATCCTGAATGGATGGTGGTTAAATGAAATTATAAATGTGTTCAAACTGTAAACTAAAAAGAAGAGTCAATTTTACTGTATGTAAATTTTTAAAGAATAATTTTAAAGTAGTAGAAATAATACAATTTATATTTCATGAACACTTAATTTTGCCCATGAGGAACTTGTACATAGACCAAAAGGCAGTCATTTGAACAGAACAAGGGGATACTGCATGGTTTAAAGTCAGAAAAGGTGTGCGTCAGGGTTGTATCCTTTCACCATAGCTATTCAATCTCTATGCTGAGCAAATAATTTGAGAAGCTGCACTATATGAAAAAGAATGGGGCATCAGGATTGGAGGAAGACTCGTTAACAACCTGCGTTATGCAGATGACACAGCCTTGCTTGCTGAAAGTGAAGAAGACTTAAGCACTTACTGATGAAGATCAAAGACTACAGCCCTCAGTATGGATTATACCTCAACATAAAGAAAACAAATATCCTCACAACTGGATCAATAAGAAACATCATGATAAGCGGAGAAAAGATTGAAGTTGTCAAGGATTTTATGTGAATCCACAATCAACACCCATGGAAGCAGTAGTCAAGAAATCAAACAACGCATTGCATTGAGCAAATCTGCTGCAAAAGACCTCTTTAAAGTGTTAAAAAGCAAAACATCACTTTAAGGACTAAAATGTGCCTGACCAAAGCCATGATGTTTTCAGCTGCCTCATGCATGTGGAAGCTGGATAAGGAAGACCAAAAAAGAATTGATGCATTTGAATTATGGTGTTGGTGAAGAATAACAAATATACCATGGACTGCCAGAAGAATGAACAAATCTGTCTTGGAGGAAGTACAGCCAGAATGCTCCTTAAGAGCAGGGATGGGGAGACTTCATCTCACTTACTTTGGACATGTTATCAGGAGGGACCAGTCCCTGGAGAAGGACATCATCCTTAGTAAAATAGAGGGTCAGCATAAAAAAGGAAGACCTCAAATGAGATGGACTGACACAGTAGCTGCAACCATAACAGGCTCAGTCATAACAAGGATTATGAGGATGGCAAAGGACGGGGCAGTGTTTCATTCTATTGTACATAGGGTCGCTATGAGTTGGAACCAACTTGATGGCACTTAACAACAACATACTTCATCTTGTTCCAGGTAAGATTTAAAATTATTTCCTTTGACTCTAAGATACTTGGTTAACTATCTTAATCTGAATATAAACCCCAAGAAAGAATATTTGACGCCACAACTTATTTAAAATCTGGCTGAAAAACTCTTTACCTTAATGTCTCTCTTTTTCATCCTTTTGACGCCCTCTTGTCCTTTCCCTGCTCTCTCTCACACTAGTGTATACTGATGTTCTGTCTCCTCCTTTTTCTTTCCCTCTGCCTCTTTTTCTTTCCTTTTGCCTTTCTCCTATCTTAACTGTTCATATTTTGATCTGAATATTTAACATTCTATAAAAAATAAAACCTTGTTCTTTTTCCTCTTTATTTTTAAAATTGAGTGAATTGAATATATTTCTCTCTCAAATGAAACTATTCTGTTAAATTACCTAGCAGCTGATTTTTATTTCTGAAAGATTTTCAAAATTGATATTTTCCCTTGATTGCTCCAGGGCTTTCAAGAGGAGGTTTCTCCCTTCTGGTCAAGCAAGGAGGCAAGAATTGCCCCTCGGAGCTGATGGAACTATCATTGCTTTACATTATGAAAAAGAACCTTTATCTAGTCTAGATTTTTTTTTTTAAGTATTATTTCAGAAGTGAAATTATACTTATTTCTTCTGCATATTTAAAACATTTTTTGAAAAGCACAAATTGCAATTTTCCAACAAGGCATTAATTTTAGGCATATAAATGGCTACCCATACCCCCTTTTAAGCCAGTTTGTTTGCAACCAAATAGATATATACAAAATTATCATCTAAGAGAGATATTTAAGGTTAACTTGCAAATGACTGGTGTCACCAAGACATAACCATTTATATTTAAAGGTGATAATCAGGAATTAAAGTGAGCACTAGGAAGAGGTACCAGGTTAAGATGAAGAATGAGGTTGGGGTGTGTTCCAAAGAAAGCTGTATTAAGAAGAAGATGAGCCAAAATTCCTGGTGGATTTACCAGTAAAGGTAGAAAAAGTTTGATAAACTAAGAATTTCTGTACAAACAAAAATTGAGCCAGTTCATCATATAAAAAGGTAATTTTGGGCATAACCAGAATAGAAAAGATGTTTTACTCTTATCTCCACTGCCTTCTTCATGTTTTCTTCCACTATCCTTTCCATCTTCATCTTCGGAGTTCTCTACTTCCTGAATAACCATCCTTTTTCCTTTGGTTTGAGTCTTACATGCAGGTTCAGCATTTTTCAGATCTTGTTGAACCTCTGACAAGATTTTCTGTAACAAAATCACCACCATATTAAAGAAAATATTTTCCTTTAATTAAAAAAAAAAAAAAACTATTAGGCAAGAATATAAAGATATTAAAAAGTGAATAAAAGTTACTGAGAAGGCTTTTTTCGTGGTGATCTTATTTTTCTTTTCAAAATGAAGACAACTTCATTGCTGTCTGATTATAATTATACATGTCCACTGTAAAAAAATTTAAAGCACAACAAATATAAAAAAAAGGAAGAACAAAGCTAAAGACCAATACTACCTGACTTCAAGACCTACTATAAAGCTAAAGTAATCAAAACAGCAAAACCCAAAATCAAACCCATGGCTATCGAATTGATTCCAATTCACAGCGATCCTATATGACAGAGTAGAACTGCCCCATAGGTTTTCCAAGGCTGTAAATCTTTACGAAAGCAGACTGCCACATCTTTTTCCTACAGAGCCGCTGGTGGGTTCCAACCACCGACCTTTTGGTTAGCAGCTGAGTGCCTTAACCACTGTGCCATCAGTATTAGCCCAGGCATTAGCTAAGGCATAGAGAAACAGGTCAATGGAACAGAATAGAGTGTAGAAATAGACTCACACACATATAATCAAATGATCTTCGGCCAAAAAAAAAAGGCTATTTCTCTAAGGAGACTCTTCAGATGGAATAAAAAAAAATTCCTAGAATCAAGTAAGAATGAAAACACATCTCACCAAACCTTTGGGACACAGTGAAAGCAGCACTCAGAGGGCAATTTATAGCCATAAATGCACACATCAAAAAAGAAGAATGGGCCAAAACCAAAACATTAACCCCACAATTCAGACAAAAGCAAGAGAGCAGCAAAAGAAGCCCACAGTCATGATAAGAAAGGAAATAATACAAAGCAGAAATATATGAAATAGCTGAAAAACAATAAAAGAATCAACAATACCAGAAGTTGGTTCTTGGAAAGGATCAACAAAATTAAAAACTATTAGCCAAACTGACAAAAGAATAGCAGGAGAGGAAGCAAATAACACGAATAAGAAATGAGATGGGTGACATTACAACAGAATCAACTGAAATAAAAAGGATCAAAACAAAATGCTGTGAAAAATTGTACTCCAACAAATTCGAAAACCTAGAGGAAACTGACAAATTCTAGGAACACACTACCTACCTAAACTAACACAAACTGAGGTCAAAAATCTGAACAGACCCATAACAAGAGAAAAGATTGAAAAGGTAATAAACTCCCCCCTCCCAAAAAAGTCCTGGCCCAGATGGCTTCACTGAAGAATTCTATCAAACATTCAGAGAACAGCTCACACCAATACTGCTCAAGCTATTTCAGGGTATACAAAAGGAAGGAATACTCCCAAATTCACTCTACAAAGCCAGTATAACCCTAATAACAAAGCCAGGCAAACACACCACAAAAAAAGAAAATAACAGACCAATCATGTCTCATGAATACAGACACAAAAATTCTCAACAAATTCTAGCCAACTAAACAGCATATCAAATAAAAGAATACATCACGACCAAGTGGGATTCACACCAAGTATGCAAGGATGGTTCAACATTAGAAATTCAATCAACATACTCCACCACATAAACAGAACAAAAGCATCACATGATCATCTCAATTGATGCAAAAGATCATTTGATAAAGTGCAACACCCGTTCCTGGTAAAAATTCTCAATAAGATAGGAGTAGAAGGGAAATTCCTCAACATAGTAAAGAGCGTTTATATAAAAATTGACAGTCAATATTATTCTCTATGGAGAGACTTCAAGCATTCCTCTTGAGAATGGGAACCAGACAAGGATGTCCTTTATCACTGCCCTTATTCAACATTGTGCTGGAAGTCCTAGAAAGTGCAATAAGGCAAGAAAAAGAAATAAAGTGCATTCAGATTGGTAACAAAAAAGTAAAACTATCCTTACAGACAATATGATCACATACATAGAAAACCTCAAAGTTTTCACAAGAAAGCCACTGGAACTAATAGAAGAATTCAGCAAAGTAGCAGGATACAAGATCACCTTACAAAAATAAGTTGAATTCCTATACACCAACAAAGAGAACCTCAAAAAGGCAATTAGGAAAACAGCATTTACTATAGATCCCCAAAGGATAAAACACTTAGGAATAAATCTAACTAGGGATTTAAAAGACCTATACAAAGAACAGAGAACAGTACAAAGAACAGTACAAAACACTACTGCAGGAAACCGAAAGAGAACTACGTAAATGGAAAAACATACCATGTTCATGGATAGGAAGACTCAACACTGTGAAAATAGTACTACCCAAAGTGATCTACAGATATAATGCAATCCCAATCCAAATTTTAACAACATTCTTTAATGAGATGGAAAAACTAAGCACCAACTTTATATGGAAGGGAAAGAGGCCCTGCATAAGTAAAGCATTACTGAAGAAGAATAAAATAGGAGGTCTCATACTACCTGATCTCAGAACCTACTATACAGCCATTGTAGTCAAAACAACCTGGTACTGATAGGACAGACACACAGACCAATGGAACAAAATCAAGAATCCAGACATAAATCTAACCACCTATGGTCAGCCAATCTTTGACAAAGAGCCAAAATCCATTAAATGGGGGAAAATACAGTTTCTTTAACAAACAGTGCTGGCAAAACTGGATGTCCATTTGTAAAAAAATGAAACAGGACCATACCTCACACCAAACACAGAAAACTAACTCAAAATGGATCAACGTCCTAAATATAAAACCTAAAACTATAAAGATCATGGAAGAAAAATAGGGACAGTGCTAGAGACCCTAATATAGGGCATAAATAGAATACCAAACATAACTAAAAATGCACAAACCACAGAAGATGAACTAGATAAATAGGACTTCTTAAAATGAAACACTTATACTTATCAAAAGACTTCTCCAAAGGAGTAAAAAAGAGAACCTACAGACTGGGAAAAAATTTTTGGCTATGACATATCTGAAAAGTGTCTAATCTCTAAAATTTATAGAAAACTTCAACACCTCAACAACAAAAAGACAAACAATCCAATTTAAAAATGTGCTAAGGATATGGATAGACATTTCACCAAAGAAGACATTCAGATGGCTAACAAACACATGAAGAAATGCTCACAATCACTAGCCATTAAAAAAAAAAAAAAATTAGAGAGATACAAATCAAAACTACAATGAGATACCATCTCATTCCAACATTACTGGCACTAATCCAAACAACAGAAAATAACAAATGTTGGCGAGGTTGCGGGGAGATTGGTACTCTTATACACTGCTAGTGGGAATGCTAAATGGTACAGCCACTAAGGAAAACAGTATGGTGCTTTCTTAAAAAGCTAGAAATAGAAATACCATATGACCCAGCAATCCCACTCCTTGGTATATGCCCTAAAGAAATAAGAGCCATGACACAAATAGATGTATGCACACCTATCTTCATTGCAGCATTATTCACAACAGCAAAAAGATGGAAACAACATAACTGTCCATGAACAGATGAATGAATTAACAAACTGTGGTTCATACACACAGTGAAATATAACACAGTGATATAATGATAAATCCGTGAAACATCTCACAACATGGATAAATTTGGAGGACATTATATTGAGTGAACTAAGTCAATCACAAAATAACAAGTACTGTATAAGACCACTATTATAAAGAAACAAGAAAAGGTTTACACACAAAAAAATATTCTTCGATGGTTACCAGGGATGGTTAGGGGAAAGGAGGGAAAATTACCAGACAGATAGAAGACACATATTAACATTGGTGAAGGAAAAAAAATACACAATATGGGAGAAGTCAGGGAAACATGACAAAGTCATGCGGGGACACTGGGAGGTACGAAAGAACAAATGGCAACATCAGTAATTACTAAAGCATAGATAATCTTGCAACAATAGTATTAACAAACACTAATTTACGGATAGATACATAAGTAAGATAGGTATGCCAAGAGGTGTGGGAAGGTGAAAAGGAACACATTCACCTGCAGATATAGGTTTGGTGTGGATATTTCTACCTACATAACTGTGGTTGCTGCTTATATCTTAATACAGACAGGAGAGCACACAAGGGCCACTGTCAGGGCAACTTCTTAAACAAGAAGGACACCTCGCAGGATGAAGTTCCTAGGCTTGAAGGTGAAGGACCATAGACTCACAGGACATCTACATCAGTTGGCACAACATAGGTCATAAAGACAAACTTCTGCATCCTGCTTCAGTGAGTATCGTTTGGGATCTTAAAAGCTTGTGAGTGGGCATCTAAGATACAACTATTGACATCTTCTCATCTGGAACAAAGGAGAGTGAAGAAAACCAAAGACTCAAGGGAGCAATTAGTCCAAAGGACAAATTGCCCACATGAACCACAGCCTACATGACCCTGAGACCAGACTGAAATGGTGCCCAACTACAACTACCGACTGCTCTGACTGATCGCAACAGAGGGTCCTGGACAGAGTGGGAGCAAAATTTAGAACAAAACATTAAATTCACAAAAAAGAACAGACTTACTGATCTGACAGAGACTGGAACCCCTGAGACTATAGCCCTAAGGCACTCTTCTCAACTGGAAATAAAGCCATTTCTGGATACCACCTTTCAGCCAGACCATAGACAAGCTTATAAAATAAACAATAACACCCATGTGTCTATCAGTTTGTTGTATTGTGGGGGCTTGTGTGTTGCTGTGATGCTGGAAGCTATGCCACCAGTATTCAAATACCAGCAGGGTCACCCATGATAGACAGGTTTCAGCTGAGCTTCCAGACTAAGAAGAAGGACCCAGTGGTCTACTTCTGAAAAGAATTAGCCAGTGAAAACCTTATGAATAGCAGCAAATCATTGTCTGATATAGTGCCAGAAGATGAGCTCCCCAGGTTGGAAGGCACTCAAAAGATGACTGGGAAAGAGCTGCCTCCTCGTAGAGTTGACCTTAATGATGTGGATGGTGTCAAGCTTTCAGGACCTTCATTTGCTGATATAGCACAACTCAAAATGAGAAGAAACAGCTGCAAACATCCATTAATAATTAGAACATGAAATATACGAAGTATGAATCTAGGAAATTGGAAATCGTCAAAAATGAAGTGGAAGGCAAAAAGATCTATTTCCTAGGCATAGTGAACTGAAATGGACTGGTATGACCATTGTGAATCAGACAGTCATATGGTCTGCTATGCAGGGAATGGTAACTTGAAGAGGAATGGTGTTGCATTCATCGTCAAAAAGAATATTTCAAGATCTATCCTGAAGTACCGCACTGTAAGTGATAAGGTAATATCCATAGGCCTACAAGGAAGACTGGTTAATACCACTGTTATTAAAATGTATGCAGCAACCACTAGGGCCAAAGATGAAGAAATTGAAGATTTTTACAAACTTCCACAGTCTGAAATTGATCAAACATGCAATCAGGATGCGTTGGTAACTACTGGTGATTGGGATGCAAAAGCTGGAAACGAAGAAAGGTCCAAAACCAAACCAAACCCGTTGCCATTGAGTCAATTCCGATTCATAGCAACCCTATAGGACAGAGTAGAACTGCCCCATAGAGTTTCCAAGGAGTGCCTGGTGGATTCAAACTGCTGACCTTTTGGTTAGCAGCCATAGCTCTTAACCACTACGACACCAGGGTTTCCAAAAAAGGATCGGTAGTTGGAAAATATTGCCTTGGTGATAGAAACGATGCCAGAGATCACATGATAGAATTCTGCAAGACCAATGACTTCATTGCAAATACCTTTTTCAACAACATAAACAGTGACTACACACATTATACATGTGGACCTCACCAGATGAAATACACCAGGAATCAAATCAACTACATCTGTGGAAAGAGACAGTGGAAAAGCTCAATATCATCAGTCAGAACAAGTCCAGGGGCTGACCGTGGAACAGACTATCAATTGCTCATATGGAAGTTCAAGTTGAAGCTGAAAAAAACTGGAACAAGTCCACGAGAGCCAAAGTATGATCTTGAGTATATCCCACCTGAATTTAGAGACCATTTCAAGAATTGATTTGACACGTTGAACACTAATGACCAAAGACCAGATGAGCTGTGGAATGACATCAAAGACATTACATAATGAAGAAGGTAAGACGTCATTAAAAAGACAGGAGAGAAAGAGAAGACTGAAATGGATGTTAGAAGAGACTCTCAAACTTGTTCTTGAATGTCAAGTAGCAAAAGGAAGAAATGATAAAGTAAAATTGCTGAGCGGAAGATTTCAAAGGGTGGCTCGGGAAGACAAACTAAAGTATTATAATGACATGTGCAAAGAGCCGGAAATAGAAAACCAAAAGGGATGAATACTCTTGGCATTTCTCAAGCTGAAAGAACTGAAGAAAAAAATTCAAGCCATGAGTTGCAATACTGAAGGATTCTATGGGGAAAATATTAAATGGTGCAGGAAACATCAAAAGAAGATGGAAGGAATACACAGAGTCACTATATCAAAAAGATTTGGTTGACATTCAGCCATTTCAGGAGGTAGCATATGATCAGGAATTGATGGTCCTGAAGGAAGAAATCCAAGGTGCACTGGAGGCACTGGAGAAAAACATGGCTTCAGGAATGGATGGAATACTAATTGAGATGTTTCAACAAATGCATGCAGCACTGGAAGTGCTCACTCATATATGCCAAGAAATTTGGAAGACAGCTACCTGACCAACTGACTGGAAGAGATCCATATTTATGCCTATTCCAAAAAAAGTTGATCCAACCAAATGCAGAAATTATCAGACAATATCATTAATATCACACGAAAGTAAAATTTTGCTGAAGATCATTCAAAAGCACCTGCAGCAGTATATCGACAGGGAACTGTCATAAATTCAAGCCAGATTCAGAAGAGGCCATGGAACACGGCAGGTCATTGCTGATGTCAGATGGATTCTGGCTGAAAGCAGAGAATACCAGAAGGATGTTTACATATGCTTTATTGGCTATGCAAAGGCATTTGACTGTGTGGATCATAACAAATTATGGGTAACATTGCAAAGAATGGGAATTCCAGAACACTTAATTGTGCTATGGAGGAACCTGTACATAGATCAAGAGGGGATGCTGTATGGAGAGGTCACCACACTTATTCAATCTGTATGCTGGGCAAATAACTTGAGAAGCTGGACTATATGAAGAAAATTGCAGTATTCGGATTGGAGGAAGACTCATTAACAACCTACGTTATGCAGATGTCACAACCTCGCTTGCTGAAAGTGAAAAGGACTTGAAGCACTTACTGATGAGGGTCAAAGACCACAGCCTTCAGTATGGATTATTCCTCAACATAAAGAAAACAAAAATCCTCACAACTGGACCAATAAGCAACATCATGATAAGCAGAAAAGACTGAAGTTGTCAAGAATTTCATTTTACTTGGATCCATCAACAGCCGTGGAAGCAGCAGTCAAGAAGTAAAAAGATGATTGCACTGGGCAAATCTGCTGCAAAAGACCTGCAAATCTGCTGCAAAAGTGTTAAAAAGCAAAGATGTTACCTTGAAGACTAAGGTGTGCCTGACCTGAGCCATGGTGTTTTCAATCACCTCATACGCATGTGAAAGCTGAACAATGAATAAGGAAGACTGAAAAAGAATTGACACCTTTGAATTGTGGTGCTGGTGAAGAATACTGAACATACCATGGACTGTAAAAAGAATGAACAAATCTGTCTTGGAAAAAATGCAACAAGAATGCACCTTAGAAGCAAAAATGGTGAGACTACAACTCACATACTCTGGTCATGTTATCAGGAGGTACCAATCCCTGGAGAAGGACATCATGCTTGGCAAAATAGAGGGTCAGCGAAAAAAAGGAAAACCCTCAACGAGATAACTGACACAGTGGCTACAACAATGGGCTCAAGCATAATGATTGTGAGCATGGCGCAGGACCGGACAGTGTTTCATTCTGTTGTAGGATCACTATGAGTTGGATCTGACTCCATGGCACCTAACGACAACAACAAACTGAGATAAATGTGCTCCTTAGACAATCAATTATAAAAGATCAAAAGGGAAACATGCACAAAAGTAAAGATGAGAGGGTAGGAAGGGGTAGAAAATCAGGACGAAAGTAAATGGGGAACGTAGGTCAGAAATGGGGAGAGTGAATGAAACCTATGTCATGGAACACTGTATGTACAAACTATTGAATGGGAAACTAATTTGCTCTGTAAACTTTCACGTAGTGTACAAAAAAATTTTTTTAAAAAGAAAAGGAGAGTCTTCAATGAACATTGCTAGAACAACTAGATATCCACGTGTAAAAAAATGAATGTAGACACAGACCTTACACTTTTCACAAAAATTAGCTAAAAATGGATCATAGACTTAAATGTAAAACACTTCACAAACTGTAGTTCTCAAAGTTATAAAACTTCTAGAACATAACATAGAAAACCTAGGTGAGCCTGGGTTTGGCAACGACTTTTTAGACACAATACCAAAAGTACGATTTATGAAAGAAAAAATTTATAAGTTAACCTTCATTAAAATGAAAAACTCTTCTGTAAAAGACACCTTTAAGGAAATGAAAAGACAAGCCACAGACTGGAATAAAATATTTGCAAAACATGCATCTGATAAAGAATTTGTATCCAAAATATACAAAGAATTCTTGAATCTCAACAAGAAAACAAACAACCCAATTCAAAAATGTGCAAAAGATCTGAACAGATACCTCATCAAAGAAGACATACGGATGGTAAATAACCAGATGAAAGAAAAGGTGATCAATATCATATGTCACTAGAAAACTGTAAATTAAAACAACAGTGAAATACCACTATACACAGAATGGCTAAAATGCAAAACATTTACACCACCAAATGCTGGCAATATGTGAAACAACAGGAACTCTCATTCATTGCTGACGGAAATATAAAATGGACAGCCATTTTAGGAGACAGTGTGGCAATTTCTCACAAAGCTAAACAAAATCTTACTGCACTCCCTAGTAGTTATCCAAGTGAGTTGGAAACTTACGCCCACACAATAACCTCTACATGAATATTTATAGCAGTTTCATTCATCATTGCTAAAAATTGGAAGCAACAAGGTGTCCTTCAACAGATGAATAGAAAACAAACTGGGACATTCATGTAATGGAATATTATTCATGATAAAAAGATATGAGCTATCAAGTGACAAAAAACGTGGAGCAATCTTAAGTACACATGGCTAAATGAAAGAAGCCAGTCTGAAAAGACTACATACTGTATGATCCATACTATATGAAATTCTGGAAAAGGTAAAAGCATAGGGATAGTAAAAAGATAGTGTTTGCTAGGGGAGAGGAAGACAAAGAGAAATAACCCAATAGGTATCTATGGAAACTTAGTGACTACTAATTGTTGGGAGACTATTCTCCACAGGTCTCTCATATTTATGAACACACTGAGAGCAGAGACACAGGCAGTCTTTGTCCTGGACTATCTTTTCAAGGATGTTTGTACAGAAAGCAGCTTTGGAAAATAGAGATAGTATCACCTTTCAGAAGAGAGGGCAGTTTTGTTTTTCTCCAGTGTAATAAAGATAATGTCTTCCCCTAGAGCAGAGGTTGGATAGGTTTGCTTGTAGCCCATTATAAAAGATGGGGTTTCCTAAACTTGGGGTTCGTCAGCTGTGACACAAACCCACTGACTATGCAGCATCCACCTGGGCCACTGTTTGTCACCTTCATAAGACTAGGCAGCAAAGGGAACTGACACAAACATGAAGCTTATCTGCTTGCTACGCTGTGTGTAATAAAGTCTTTTGTCTCTATCCCAGGAGTCTTATATCTTCTACCAGGCTAGCTAGTTAATTTGCAAGTAGGGTAAAATCTCAGACCCTTCACAGTTCTTGACACTTATCTCTACCATTTAGATCTTAATACATAACCCCCCAAGTACTTATCTGAGTGAGTCTGCTCAGTCAGTAGTAAGTGCTGCCAACAATGCTATGCTTACCATGCAAGTCAGTGTTAGAGAGACACACACTCTTCTATGGCCATGGAGCTCCTGCCTAATCCTAGCTTCACTCTGCATAGTAAATCACGATTAGCTCAGAGAATAGCACTGCCTACAATTAATGACTGGGAAGGGAAAAATTAAATATTTGTCTTTTGAACATAGGTTTATAGTTCTGGACAATTATTTTAAGAGCCTGTTTTCTTCCACTTCAAATAAATGTTAACATTTTGGGGTGCCTGGGCTATGCCTACTTTTTAAAGCTGTTACCTAATCCTCAATATAAATTATTCAGCGAGATTGAAATCAGCAATTATTGTATCATTTCAACATAAATACAAAAACAGCAAACTATAGAATTAGGTGAGAAATTACGTTCTGTACTTACCTTAGCCAAATCATTATCAGGTTCAACATCCAGTACTTTACTCAAATCTTCTACAGCCTCCTGGAGTTTGTTTTGATGTTTATATGTAGTGGCACGGCGCAGAAGAGCTGAAAATTACCCAAAATAAAATTTATGGATTTTAAGATTTGGCATTATAGTTATAACTTATTTTGCAAATGGAAGAATATAAGTAGCAGAGAAAAGTTTAGGATGTTATTATACAAAGGCTTAGCTACACCCATTTTCATATTGTACACAGAGAAAATGATACTGAAGTAAACAGAAGAGGCTACATCAGGCAACCATGCCCTCTAACACCTCCCCCGCTCTGGCAGTCCCTGGCCCTGCCAGCTGCCCCCAGAGCTGAGAAACTCCACAGCTCAAAACGTTGGTAATCCTTCAGAGGCACCACATCCTGCTGCAGCACTGGGAAGCTTTTCACTGAACAACGTTCTCCTTCTTATAGTCATCACTGGCATTATTTTATTACTTTACCACTTTATAAAAACCTTAGCAAATTCTTTATTTAATGTATTGATGACTAGCAGCTATCTCAGAATATCAGCTCATTAGCAAAATCTGTAGGGCACGCTCTAAAATAATTAGAAGGAGTTATTTTGCACAGGTAACTGTGAGAAAATCCTAATGATTAAGTCAGCTAGGTTCAGAAATTGAGTACTTCAACAATTTGCATCAGCTTTTTGGATAGGTTTCAGTGTATAACTTGATAGTTATCTAATACTAAAGATGAATGCCTTTCTAGCAGGGCTTCAAACCTGTTCGTTCCAGTTCCAACCCCTGCTAAGAATTTCCAGGTGATGCTAATACTGCTGGTTAGGGACCAATTCTGAGAAGCATTAGTAGAGCAGTAGTTCTCAAAATTTATTATACATAAGAATCACCTGGGGATCTTGTTAAACTGTACATTCTGATTCAGTATATCTGGGTGGAAATGCAAATTCTCAGCAGGGGTTCTAACAGGAACAAACCAGTTTGAAGCCCTTCTTTCTACTCCCATCATTATCCATTATCATATAGTAAGAGAGCTTTGTATTAAGTCATTTTGAAAAGAATCAGGCTTGGTAATTCTGAAAAGCAAGAATTTATATCTGATATACTTTATTATGCCATTTTAAAACTTAATTATAAATTTGACCAATTTTATTTTAGTCTTAGAATGAGCCATGAAAAATGAAAGTGTAAGTCATTTTGTCATAAATTTAATCAAAATTGTAGCACTGTGCTTTAAGCTGGAAACCCTGGTGGCGTAGTGGTTAAGTGCTACGGCTGCTAACCAAAGGGTCGGCAGTTCTAATCCTCCAGGCGCTCCTTGGAAACTCTATGGGGCAGCTCTACTCTGTCCTATAGGGTCGCTATGAGTCGGAATCGACTCAACGGCACTGGGTTGTTTTTTTTTTTTTTTTTTTTGGTGCTTTAAGTACAGTTTAGCTATTGCTCTTCAGGAATTTTTATGAAGAAATATTGATATAAAAATTATCTGTTTTTCTTACTTTTATTTTGAATAATTTTAGATTCACAGAAAAGTTACAAAGATAGTACTGAAAGTTCCCATATACCTTCAGCTACTTCCCCTAATGCTAACATCTTATACAGCCATTGCCAAAATTAAGAAATTAACATGGGTATACTACTATTAACCATAGACTTTATTCAGATTTCACCAGTTTTTCTACTAATGTCCTTTTTCTGTTCTAGGATTGCATCCAACCTACCACATTGTGTTTAGAACAATTATTTTTTTTGAGTTAAAAATAAAGTTTTGAAGAGGAAGTTATTTACTCACTTAAGCAAACATAAGATTTCTTAGTGTTTTATGGCCATGTTCATTACTAGTTTGTCTTTTCCAAATTTGTTTTTTAGTAGTGAAGATTCTGGTGTGTAAGAAATTACTCAAACAAGGAAGAATTAAAACATAAGGGCATCCTAGTGGCAGAAGAGTAGCATAGTGGTTGAATGTGGGCTCTGGCGTCTGTCATGTGGCTTTGAGTCCTGGCTCTGCCATTGGCTAGCTCTGTGATCTTGGGTGAGTCACTTAATCTCTCTGCACCTCAGTTACTTCCTTTGTAAAATCAGTGTTTTAATAATAGTATCTGTACCACTCAGGCAGTTGTGAAAATTACTGGAGTTAATATATGTAAAGCTCTTGGCAAAGGATCTGGCACAGAGGTGGTACAGGCCCAACAGGAGAACACAAAACTTTCACGGGGTGCCTGATTAAAGCTGGGAGCCTACCCAAACTCTGTGATGAAGACCAGCTAGCACAAAATGCAGGCACAAGAGGATTTTACTGAGGGCAATACATGACAATGATAGTTGGGATTGATGCACCAGGTTCTCCTCAGCACATCTATGGCTTATGCCCATCCATGTTTGCAGGCACAAAGGGGTACATTCCATGTGAAAAAAATATAAGTATTTATATTTATATGAAGTCCACAGATGTTTAAAGAAATATATTGTATCTATTATAATTTGTGTTACTCCTTCTTGGAATGAGTCCTTTTTGATAGCAGAAAAGGAAGGGAACCAAGTCTGAGTTGCATATTTCAGGCTTGGGCTATGGTAGAGAAGAATAGTCACTGAAGTGGGAAACACAAGACAGAGTGCAGGTTTTGGTGGAACGATATACTCAGTTTGGGACACATTTAATTTAAAATGTGTATGGACATCTAGGTGGTAGATGGTAGAAGGTTTTAGAGCTCCAGTATGGGCTTTTTATTTTATTCTACCAGAAAGAGTATAGTATCAGAAAAAATGTCCATATTAAAATAGACTTAATTTTTTTTTGACTAAGTGACATATTTTGAATCAAGCTTGAGATATTTCTTAAAATATACATTTTATTCAATCTTCTGGGATTATTAGCTACTTCAATACAAATAACCAGGGGTTTACATTCCAAACTGAACTTAAAAGTAATTTTATGAAGGTGGTGACTCACAAGAACAAATTTTTTATTTTAAATACTTTTAGTGTAAATGTATGAGTGTCTAAAAATGGTCTTTAATATATCCTTCTGTAAATTTTTAAATATTCTACAAATTTTTATTACCTTTTAAGTTTCCAGGTTCTAACTCCAAGACCTTTTCACAATCCTGAAAAGCACTATTCCAATTCTGTAATTTGATTTTTGCTTGAGCTCGGTTGTTATACGCAGCTACGGTAGGAAGCACTGATATACTCCTATAAAAGAAACACTTGCTGGTACCAAGCAGACTTAAGGTAAACATAAGAATATAGAAAAACTCAGCTAAAGTTATAAATGAAACGATTATAGCCTAGATCATCCAAAGTAATAAAATAATTTCTATGAATACACATAAAGGCAATATTTACATAATGCTTAAATATCCAGTTAAAAGTTTCACTCATGCTTTAATGGCAACGTGAGAATTTAAATATTCATGTTGTTGTGTACCATCAAGTTGATTCCAACTCATATCAACCCTGTTTGACAGAGTAGAAATGCCTCACAGGGTTTCCTAGGCAGTAATAAAGATTATAGGAGCAGATCACCAGGTGTTTTCTTCCTTAGAATAACTGGTGAGTTCACACTACAGACCTTCTGGTTAGCAGCTAAGCACTTAACCATTATGTCACTGGGGTTCCTAGTAAATACCTATAGATCTCCTAAAACACTGGCTTAGTTAACCTCAAATATCAAACAAATTTTTTTGACTTCTTGGGGCAATTTCCTAGTACAAAAAAAAGTAGAACAATCAACCACAACTTTATTGAGCTGTTAGTGTGTTATTAGACACAAATCAGTTTGTAATCTAAAAAGTAGACGTAACTTTAAGAAAATAATCATAAAGTAACTTCATTAAAGGAAACAAGAAGCCAGTAGTCAATGGGATGAGGAATACAGACCTTAAGAGAGCAAATTTTACTAGAAGTGTGAATGCAAAAGAATTAATGAAAAGAAAAACTTAGCATCTACTGGGCTGTTGCTCAAGAATTTGATTTGGAATACTGTGAAATAATGTATACCCAGATACAGGAAAGGTAAGGATATTGGTACATTCAATTTACTAAATCCAGAAAAGAAGTAGAAGATGAAAATGGAAGAGTCACAGAAAGTGTCGATTTCCAAGATCATTACCAAACCAAAACCAAACTGTTGTCATCGAGTTGATTCTGATTCTTGGTGACCCCTTGTATTACAGAATAGAACTGCTCTGGAGGGTTTTCTTGGTGGCAATCTTTACAGAAGCAGATAACCAAGTCTTTCTTCTGCAGTGCTGCTGGTGGGTTTGAACCGCCAACCTTTAGGTTAGTAGGTGAGTGTAAACCATTTGCACCACCCAGCAACCTACTAAGATCATTAAAGATGAATACAAAGAAACTGCCTGGTTGGGTAGAGACCAGACACGGAAAACACACATGAATAATAACAAGAGTATCTTACGCTGAGTACACAGGCCGGACCAAGCAGAACTGCCCCCACAGGGTTTTCCAGGTTGCAGTCTTTACGGGAGCAGATTACCAGGACTTTCTCCCGCGGAGCCGCTGGGTGGGTTTGAACCACCAACTTTTTGGTTAGCAGCCAAGTACTTAACAGTTACACCACCAGGGCTCCTGAGGTAGACACTATCATATCCTCATCACGGTGAAAAAACTGAGGCAAGAGAGGTGAAGAACCTGCCCCAGGTCAGAAAGTGGTAGTCTGAGTTTCCTTAACCAAGGTGCTACGCTGCTTTAATCCATCAGTGGTATGAGTCCTCAAGAGAACGTAAAAGTTTTGCTCCCCTAATATACAAGACAATCACTAGAGAGACTCTTCACTGGTGGAGATGTACAAGAAGAGAAAGACCAACATCAGAGCTGGAGAGGTCTGACAACAACTTGCTTGAATAGGGAAGGCTGCACTGAGTGAATAATCCATCAAATATCCTCTTTACTTTGTGTGTTCACTTAAACAGTCTAAGGAGACAACCTTCTCCAGAGACACAAACAACTTTAAGAAACAAAACAAAGTAAAACCAACCATCTTCATTCTGAGGGTTGAAGGAAGATTTTACAGCGTTTTGTTTTAAGGTAACACTAGTGATTTGGTAAGCACCATTTGTCTGTAACACTATTTCAGTCTACTTTTCATAGACTATAAGAGCTTCAAAAGTTCATACAACAAATATTTGTTCAACATCTGCTACAAACCAGGTACTTGGCTGGACATTAGGGATAAAATGGTGTAAAAAACTGACAGTTGGGCTCTGCCCTCACAGAGCTTAAAGTCCAGTTGACATCTGACAAGTGATACAAAGGAGAAATAAGATTGTTACAAGTGCCTATAACTTGGGGAGTAGGGTGGGGCTGCGATTTAACCCAGTGTGTGGGAGGTCAGGAAAGACTTCCCTGAGGAAGTGAGGCACTGGCTGTTACCTGAAATATAAAGAATGTAAATAATGAGAAGAAGGAAGAACATTCCAGACAGAAGACTCAACACGTAGAAAGGCCCTGGGAGGGAGATCTACAAGTACTAGGATTAGATCCAGGCAATCTGACTCCAGAAGCCAAACTCTTGACCTCTATGCTATATGAAAGGAACCTGGTGGTACAGTGAGTAAGCTCTCAGCGGCTAACCAGAGGGTCCATGGTTCAAACCCACCAGACACTCCACAGAAGAAAGATGTCGTAGTCTTGCTTCCATAAAGATTACAGCCTTAGAAACCCTATGGGGCAGTTCTACTCTGTCCTACAGGGTAACTATGAGTCAGAATCAACTTGATGGCAACAGATAAGCTGTATGAACTTTCTATCAAGTTCCTTTCTGATAGCTTCTATTTTCTCTGAAAAGTAGGAAAGTTAAGTCATCTGCCAAAAGTGGGGGTGGGGTAGGAGGACTGAAGTTTAAGAAAAGTATTGAAAAAACAAGGCAAACATAAGTGAATTTATGACAAATCACAAGTACAATTTCTTGAATGATTCTGGCATAGACTACTGACTTACATCAATTCGACAATTAAATTTAAGCATTATCATTTTTAAAAGGGCAAGTTTGGACAACAAAAATAGGCTCACCTTGTATAATACATCACAGCTTCTTCATAATCCCCTGAGTTGAAAGCTTCATTTCCTTTTTCCTTTTCATGAGTAGCAAAAAAATCCTTTTCCCTATCAGTTAGTCCTAGAGATAAATCTATCTGTTACACGTGAAAATATACTTAAGTGTAATTTAAAAAAATTTAAATTTAAGAATGCTTATTTTTAAAACTTTGAATTAACAGAAGTTGTGTGATAGATACATTGACAACAACAACAACAAAAAAAAAAGAGTAGCTGCTAAGGCTGCTTATGTATAACCAAACACCTCATGGGGTTTTGTTTCTTGGTTTGGAGGTTTAGGGTCATAGTTTCACGGGACATCCCAGCTAATTGGCCTAATAACATGTTCAGTGCTTCTGTTCTACCTCCTGAAACTAGTGCCGTGAGATAAGCGTTAAACCTTAAGCCAAAAATATCCCCTGAATTCTTCTTTAAACCAAACAATAATTTAGCTTAACTAGTAAAGAATGTCTGCCTTGTGCTCTGTTAAGATCTATCTATATGGGATCAAAGTGACAACAGCAACTGAAAAGATCAGATAGGAACCTTAGGGGGCAGTACATTTATGTAATTGGGGAAGGAACAACTCAGAAAATGAGGGTGAGAATGGTTGCACAACTCGAAGAATGTAATCAGTGTCACTAACTGGTACATGTAGAAATTGTTGAATTGGTATATGTTCTGCTGTGTATATTCTCAACAACGAAAATAAAGTAAATTATTTTTTAAAAAATTATGGTACCAAAAAAATTGTGTATGGTTACAGAAAAAAAAAAAAAAGGATGCTTATTTAAACAATAGAAATAGAAAATCATAAAATAAACAAAAGAAAACCAAGGATTGATTCCTAAGTTTATAGATATTTCTTTTCAGAGTAGTCTTGGAGGCAACAGCCTCAACTGCTCCTTTCCTTGTACAACGAAATAAAGGCGTCTTTCTGATCTCCCATCTCGGCCTCTTGTTTATTGGCTGTAACAAGTCACATTGAGCAAAATATGGGGTTTTCACCTGACATTTCTGTTTTTTTTTTTTTTTTTTCTGGTGAGCCAGCCAGAAGTCATCACTGGGTTCCTGAGACAGACCGTGCCGGGGACCCTGCCACATGGAGAGTTCTCCAGGAGGGGATGGGGGGAATCCTGAAGGCTGATCTGCCTTGGGCCCAAGAGTGAATCCATGGGAGACACGAAATGTGCCTGAGGTTATTGGGTATGAGCACCTAGAGATCCCACCTAAGCCAAAAGTACCCCTACACTTGTTCCAGCCTGGTGAATAAAACCAAACCCATTACGGTCAAGTCAATTACAACTCATAACGATCCTATAGGGAAGAGAAGAACTGCCCCATAGAGTTTCCAAGGAGTACCTGGTGGATTTGAACTGCTGACCTTTTGGTTAGCAGCCATAGCGCTTAACCACTACACCACCAGGTTTTCCGCCTAGTGATTAGGTCTCCCTAAAAGCCTAACAGTCAGAGCCTCTCCAAAAAAAGCAGACCAGTCTTTTCGAGGTATTACTAACAACCCCAACCTCTATGAGGCCCAGCAGTCTCAAAGCTTAGATCCACCACACCCAAGAAAAACAAACTGTTCCACCAGAGGTGGAGGGACAAACTCCTCGGAACAGTGAGAAATGGACTTACAAACCTATTAAAGACCCAAGTATTTGTTTATAAAACACCCTCCTGCATAGATCCAATCCCAAACTAACTTTTTAATCTTGTTCATTGTATTACATACACTGTTTGCCTTTTTGTTTCTTTATGCTGTGTTTAAACAAGTGAAATTTATAAGAGGCTGACAGCCTTCTAGCCAACATTAGTTGCTAACCTTCTGCAAGAAATTTGTGTAGCCAAAGCTAAGTGAGAAAACAATCCATTCATCCAATTCCGTTTCCCAGAGAGAAAATGTGAAGAGTTGTTACATCTGCCAACCGTTCCCCACCTCCTCTGCTGATTTAAAAGTTCCTTAGAGAAGCCCTATCCCCTTATAAGACACACCAGACTTGGTTCACAATTGTCCAATAGTTTAAAATGGGCATTGGTCATGAGTGACCAACACCCAAAGAAAAGGAGGGAATGAGGCAGGCACCTCAGAGCCCAACACTTCTGAGAGACGCCCGCTCTGGCTTATCCTCCTACGCCAAGTAGAATAGGCCGCCCATTCTTCTAAAATTGCCCTTGACAAGATAACCACAGAATGGGCAACAGATGGCCTCGACCCGCCTCTAGGTGGAGACTTCGCCTCCTAATGAGAGAAAATCAACCTCTTCCTCCATCCTGGGAGATCAAACCCTTGTCTAAAGAAAATGCATAGTCATTTCCAAACTCTGAGCGCCTATGTAAAGGTCAGTCCTGACTATTTGTGATAAATTTGCATTTTCTTGTCTGCTCTCTGTCAAGGCCCACCTCCCCAAGCTGCCTGCCCGCAGTCTTGAGGCAACAGTCCCGATTGCTCCTTTCCTTGTACAACGAAATAAAGGCACCTTTCTGATCATCCCCTCACCCCCCAAAAAAGATATTTCTTTTTTTATCACTTAAAATTTTTGAGGGTATAGATATTTTATGATTGGTTTGTATTAATCTAAAGATGCTATTTGGAAACCCAGGTGGTATAGTGGTTAAGTGCTACAGCTGCTAACCAAAAGGCAGGCAGTTTGGATCCACCAGGCGCCCCTTGGAAACCCTGTGGGGCCGCTCTACTCTGTCCTGTAGGGTCGCTATGAATCAGAATTGACTCAACGGCAATAGGTTTTGTTTTTTGTTTTTAATTCATTTACAAGCTTCAAATGAAAACAAAGTTCTCTATCACTCAAAAAATGAATTATGGTAAGAAAAATAGGCTTATATTTTTGGAGTTTTACTAAATTCAAGTATTGCAACTATTATCTTACAAAATTATTTAAAATATAGAATTGAATTTGTTAGTGGTGGTTAACTCCAGTGGAAAATCTATAAATTTTTTAATAAAATTCTGCAACATTTAAGGAGGATGTCTTCTAGGTTGACAGTTTTCATTACTGTTCCCCCATCCCCAAATTACCTGCTGTATCTATCCTTGTCTCAATTTTAGATAAATGTGACTTGTTTATGACAGTGTTTTCTTTGTAATCTTCATCAATTTTTGAACATTCCTTCTCCACATCAAATCTTAAATGAAAGAATAATATAATACAAATAAGAAAATACAATTTATTATTTATATTCTTGTATTTATACCCCTGTGCCTTTGAACACATATTAAAAAATGCATACTAGGTTTGTATTACAAATCATTCACATTTCCCTTCAGAAAACATGCAATATAAGTGAGGACATAAAAATTAATTAGATCTACAAAGATTCTCTGGAAGAATTCTGATCAAAAGGGAGAAATGAAAAACAGAGTTTTAAACTCTCACGGAATCGAGACTTTCTAGAGCCACTCAGGCTGGATGAACTCCTGAAAATATTGCCCTGAGATATGTGTTAAACCTTAAACCAAAAATATCCCCTGAAGTCTTCTTTAAACCAAACAATAGTTTAGCTTAATTAGTAAAGGATGTCTGCCTTGAGCACTGTGCTCTTTTAAGAGCTACCTGTATGGCAACATGAAAGATTAAACAGGAAACTTAGCAGACAGTTAGTTTATGTTAATGGAGGAGTGTCATGGATTGAATTGGGTCCCCCCAAAATATGTGTAACTTGACTTGGCGGTGATTCCCAGTATTGTGTGGTTGTCCTCCATTTTGTGATTTGATGTAATTTTCCTACATGTTGGAAATCCTAATCTCTGCCTGTGGTGAATGATGCAAGATGAGGCTGTGTTAAAGAGGATTAGGGTGGGATGCAACACCCTTATTCAGGTCACAGCCCTGATCTGATATGAGGGGAGTTTCCCTGTGGTGTGGCCTGTATCGCCTTTTATCTTACAAGAGATAAAAGGAAGAGGAGTGAGCAGAAAGACAGGGACCTCCTACCACCAAGAAAGAAGAGCCGGGATAGGAGAAGCTCCTAGACCAGGGGAAGACTAATGACAAGGACCTTCCTTTCCCCAGAGCTGACAGAGACAGAAAGCCTTCCCTTGGAGCTGGAGCTCTGAATTCTGACTTGTAGCCTCCTAAACTGTGAAAGAATAAATTTCTGTTTGTTGAAGCCATCCACTTGAGGTATTTCTATTACAGTAACATTAGACAACTGAGACAGGGAGAAACAATTTGAAAAAGGAGGGTGAGGATAGTAGCTCAACTCAAAGAATGTAATCAGTGTCACTGAATTGGACATGTAGAAATTGTTGGATTTGTGTATGTTCTACGTATATTCTCAACAAACAACAAAAAAAGAAAAATCATTAAAAAAATTAATGAGATCTCTCTGTTCAGAACTTTATAGGTATAATTATGACCAATCTCCCTGTTTTTAATGTTTTATTCTTTTTTATTTTAGGTGGGTATAAGAATTATGTATTTTTAGTTGATCTTATAAACAAAAGGATGCAGTAGCTTCTTCTTTAATAACAAAATCCAAAGTGCTTAGGTTAGGTGTTTTTAGTATTCTACTGAAATAATGAGTATTGTTGACATATTCAGTTTTATAATAATTATTTAAGAAGTTATTACACTAATTTATGGTAGAAAAATCTTCAGTGACAAATTTTATATAAAGAAATGCAAAACATACTTATCCCATTCTGCATAATCCCTTGGAATTTTCTTTTTAGCTGGCTTACTTTTAGAATACTTTTCCTGAAATAAAAAAAAAAAATCATATTTTATGAGATACATTCTATCTAAGATTGGCAGGTTAATATAATGCAGTGCAAAGCATTACATTGAGATATAAAAATTGAATGGATATAAAAACAGGTCCCTTTGAAGTTATAACAACTCCAATATTATAGTTATCAACAAAATAATGTACAGCAGGTAAGAGAAAGGATTTTAAATTTGTAGTTGATCCTGAGAAAAAAACTACATACCTTCAAGTACATAAACAGGATTTTTACTAATTCATTATTTAAGATATATAAAATAAAATAGCTCACATGGGTGAAATGTGTGATTATTACTGATTTTCTTATCACCTTAAAAAGGTACTAAAGTATCATTCATTGTTTTACAACCTTGGCATTGGAGAAATAACAGAAAAAAGAATAACCACTTTGCCATATTGTTTGCAATGGCAGACACCTAACTAGGACTAATTCTATTAAAAAAGAATAAATGATTGGTTTATGTAGACAAACTGATGAAGAGGCAGGGGTATTGCCAGATGAGGAGATCCACAGCCTTTGTCCCTGCCTTTCCTCCTCTCCCAGGCTCTCCTTCTCTTTCCCCCGTCCTTAAGACTCTGCTTCTCTCTGCCTGCTGGTTTTATTTTTCCCGAAGGCTTTCTCTATGTACGGTAAAACCTGCGACAGCCAGAAACTGTGTAAGGCAGAAATCTGTAAGAGAAGGAAAACTCAAATATTTTCCACTAATAAAGTGTGACCAAAAAAAGCGGTAACACTGTACCCTGTCAAAGGTGGAAAACTTTTGAGATCTGGAAAAACAAGGCAGTCCCATCGAGTTGCGGTTCTCCTAAGTTTCACTGTAGTAGGAATCATGGCTATAAGTAGTTCTGGAATTATAACTTCACAGGCCTCCCATCAGAAAGGAAAAAGAAGAGCCACTCTTCTCTCCAGCTTCAGTTTGAGAAATCTCGGGAAAGGCCTCTGATTGGCTAGTTTAGGTCATGCGCCCATCCCTGACTAGGCACTAAGCCAAAAAGCCAAACCCCTTGCTGTCAAATTGTTTCCAACTTATAGCAACCCTATAGGACAGAGTAGAACTGCCCCACAGGGTTTCCAAGGAGCGGCTGGTTGATTCAAACTGCTGACCTCTTGGTTAGCAGCCAAACTCTTAACCACTGCGTCACCAGGGCTCCAGCAACCAAGCACTAGCATGGTGCTATAAAGTGTTCCAAATTAAGTCATATGCCTGCTGCTGAGAACCGGGAGCAGGTTCTGCAACAGAAGGGAATAGGAGGGAAGGTGTGCTGGACAGTAAACAGTAGCCATTATTCTCACATTAATCTCCCAGAGCAAGTAAAATTTTATGCTAGATAAGTGATAAAGACTAAGGAATGTTAATTTTACAAAAATATCTATATAGTCTGAAAAAAGGGAAATATAGTAGTACTTATAATAATAAAGTAGGTACTGATTTTATAAGCCATTAAAGTCTTCACTATTAGATTTGTGATGGCTAAGAGATAAATTAGCATACTAGAACTATAAACTGCATGGGGTACCATGTAGTCCTTACAGGCTCAGTAAATATCATCAGGCGCTTGAACTTATTTTTCCGCTCATAAAGACAATGTTCTCAACACTAAGGTGGTGTTTGTCATTGTTGTTAGGTAGCATAGTTTTAAAAGGGCACTAATTAGAAACCAGGGGTACTTAACACTCACAGTGGCTCTCAAATACCTGACTGTGATGAAAAAAAAAAATCCTCGGATCAGAAAATGAACATGGCTCAATAAGAGATTCAAGACATGGACCCAGGTGCATGAGATAAAATATAATGTGTGATCTTATATTTTATGTTATAAAAGAAGGCAACGTCTTCTAACTGCAGAAGATTGGGATAGGCACCACTTCTACATAATCCCGTAGTATTTCATACTTAGTCTCTTATAATCCATGACATACTCCATAGTGGGAATCAAACTTTTTGGTATCAGGATCTTTTTACACTCTTGAAAATTATTGAGGACGCCAATGAGCTTTTGTTTAGGTAGGCTATATCTACTGATATGTACAATATTAGAAATTAAAACTGAGAAAGTGTTCAATTATTTATTCATTAATTTAAATATAACAGTGATAAGCCCATTGCATGTTAGCATAAAGAGCATATTTTTTATGAAAATAACTAAATTAAAAAAAAATAGAAGAATGGCATTGTTCTACATTTTTGCAAATTTCTTTTTTTCTATTTTTTTATTGTGCTTTAGATGAAGGTTTACAGAGCAAATGCGTTTCCCATTAGACAATTTACATATTGTTTCGTGACATTGGTTGCCAACCCCACGGTGTCCCAACACTCTCCCCTTCTTGATCTTGGGTTCCCCATTATCAGCTTTCCTGTCCCCTCCTGCCTTCTCATTCTTGCCCCTGGGTTGGTTTGCCCATTTAGTCTCAATTTGTTTTATGGGCCTGTATAATCTTTGGCTGAAGGGTAAACCTCAGGAGTGACTTCAATATTGAGTTAAAAGGGTGTCCGGGAGCCATAATCTCGGGGTTTCTCCAGTCTCTGTCAGACCAGTAAGTCTGGTTTTTCTTTTGTGAGTTTCAATTTTGTTCTATATTTTTCTTCAGCTCTGCCCAGGACCCTCTATTGTGATCCCTGTCAGAGCAGTTGGTGGTGATAGCTGGGCACCATCTAACTGGGCTGGACTCAGCCTGGTGGAGGCTGTGGTAGTTGTGGTTCATTAGTCCTTTGGACTAACCTTTCCCTCGTGTCTTTGGTTTTCTTCATTCTTCCTTGCTCCAAATGGGGTGGGACCATTAGAGCATCTTAGGTGGCCACTCACAAGCTTTTAAGACCCCAGACGCTGCTCCCCAAAGTAGGATGTAGAAAGTTTTCTTTATAAATTATGTTATGCCAATTGAGCTAAATGTCCCCTGAGACCTGGTCCCCAGCCCTACCCAACCCTCAGCCCAGTAATTCGGTCCCTCAGGGAGTTTGGATGCAAATTTCTTTCATGTGTGGTTTAAAACAGCTGGGTTCTCATATCTTCTTTGGCATTCATTCTGTTGTGCCATGCTCTTTTGAGGAAGTATATGCTATGCCTCACACAGATATGTGGTTACAAAAGTATTCTATTAGGTTTTTTGGATAATTATTTCTGCTTTGAAATTATATCTAAACTCAACGAGTGGTAATTTCTTAAAGATTAGTTATAATGTAGAAATATAGACTCTGAAACCATATCAATAAACTTTTTGTACATTAAAATCCACCCATCTATTTTGTATTTTGAATGGGTGTTTTACACATGTACAATTTTGTAAAATCAAGAATTGGTCATTCTGAGTTACCCAGATCTTCCAAATGCTGACACATTTCATTGTATGACATTAAAAAAAAAATCACATTTTCCCAAGAGTATGGCCCCTGGACACCCTTTTAACTCAGTACGGAAGTCACTCCTAAGGCTCACCCTTCAGCCAAAGATTAGACAGGCCCATAAAACAAAATGAAACTAAATGGACACACCAGCCGAGGGGAAAGGACAAGAAGGCAGGAGTGGACAAGAAAGCTGGATGAATGGAAATGGGGAACCCAAGGTAGAGAAGGGGAGAGTGTTGACATGTCACCGGGCTGGCAACCAATGTCACAAAACAATATGTGTATTAATTGTCTAAAGAGAAACTAATTTGCTCTGTAATCCTTCATCTAAAGCACAATAAAGAAATAAATAAGCAAATAATCTCATTTGTTAATATCCCTACCAAAAAAATAAAATAAACCCATTGCCGTCGAGTTGATTCCGACTCATAGCAACCCTATAAGACAGAGTAGAACTACCTCATAGGTTCCCAAGGAGCAGCTGGTGGATTTGAACTGCCAGCCTTTTCGTTAGCAGCCAAATGCTTAACCACTGTGCACTAGGGCTCCAATATCCCTACAGAGTTCATAAAAAAGTCTTTAAGTATTCTTCTTAAATGGGATATTTTTTGCACAAACAGGTATTCCGAGAGTCACATATCAAATACCCTAATTTGCATTTGAAAGCTTAGATTTTATCACTAGCAACAAATACTGTCAATTCTTTTCCCTGAAGTGACAGGCCACATTAATCATTTTCGAGGAAATGTCTGCCAAAAACCCATGTCTGAATAACCATAGTTTGTCAGTCACTCTTTCTAGTAAAAACAATGTCCTAGGAAAAAAAACAGCTACTTTAGCTCGCAACTCAATCACACAATACCTTTTCTTAAGATATCTATGATATTTTCTACCACTATGCAGTATCGTGGTTTCTGTGAACTTCTCATTTTGTCACACAGAATATTAAAATGATGTGTTTTTGAGGTTCAAGTTTGAATACAATGAATAAATTTTACTTGTTTCATCAAGGACATTCTAAACTGAAACTGGATTTTTTTTTTTTTTTTTTTTACTGTGGTGTGTAGCAGTGGAGAAAACAATGACTACTAGTAGTACCGATACCTGGATTTGTGCTAAGGCACCAGCAGTTTTGCCCACTATTGCTTTTGCACCCTCAGCACAAATGTCGACATAGTGAAAAAGACAAAGTATTACTATGATTAAAATAGCTTTGACTTTCTGAACAGGTTCTTGGGGATCTAGGGATGCACAGACCATACTCTAAGAACTGTTATACTACTGATCTGCCTATCCCACTAGACTATAAACCCCTTGAGGGTAGAAACCAAGTCTTAGTCATTGTTCTGTCTCCAGGACACAGACTCGGCACATAGTGGATGTTCAATAAATATGACTTTATTGATTACAGACAGTGGCGTCCTTACCATACTACTGTGAACCTCAGTTACCTGAATAATTCCTAATGGAAAAGATCAAGAAGGTAAATTATCAGAGAGCAGAGTCACGAAGGACTGTGGGTTTTTAAAAATAAAATTGGGGATTCAAAGAAGAGAACAGAATAACAAGAATGAGTCCATTAGGAAGGAAGAAAATTAGGTAACTATCCTATCAAAAATAAGAGGAATAAAAGAAAAAAAGTAGGGCAGAGGGATTGGAATGAGAGAGCCAAGTGAAAGCCCAGAGACCCTCAACGCCGAGGAGACATGGACTAGGTTCTGTAATACCACCCAGAAAAAAACCAGTGCCCAGTGAGGGTAAAAGAGACAGGACAGGAAAAAAAAAAAAATGACGAAAGGCAGTAAACCCAAGATGCAAATCTTCAAAGGAGAAAGGTACTTCATTTTGATCTGCAAGCCAGGAGATATACTCTGCTCGAGAAGGTAACTATACGTGGCCAGCTGAAAACAATCCCAACTCCTGGAGGGCATCACACTTTGGCTACTCCAATTAAACTGAGAGAGCTCTCTTTAAAAAACCACCACCACCTTCTCCACCTACCACCCACACCTCCCCCCAGAAAGGCCTACCTTGCCAACAGGAAGACAGCTGTTTGAACCACGAACTGGAGGCAAATTATTGTTCATGGCTGGAAATGTTTCAGTTTCAGGGAAGTGTATTTTATTTTCTTCTTTTTTAATTTCTGATACCCAACTCTAAGAACAAGGGAGAAAGAGGTAAATATACAGTTTGAAATAATTAATCAGGCATGAGAAAGGACTATACATCATCATAGTTTCCTCTGGGTCAATATTTTAGATGGCAATTTGATCATCCCATTCTATCTGGAATGTTTTTCCTACTTTTATTTATCTTGCTAGATCTTATTTATCATCTCTTCCAACAAGCTTTCCCTGAACCTCCTGGATGGGCTAAAAGTGCTCGTCCTGTATGCATGACCATAAAGATTTTAAATCATCTATTTATTATTTGTCTCTCTCAATGTACTGTGAGCTCCTTGAGGGTGGGGCCTATGTCTTAATCTCATATTTGTGATTCAAGAACCTAGCACAATGTCTGGCACACAATAGGTTTTCGATAATTTTTGCTGAACTGAATTATCATAGGTGCCAGGAAAAATTGAGTGGATGCTGTAAATAAAAGAGATTTCTTTATTATCTGTAAAATTCTATTATTTATTCAGCAAATACATATTGAAGGTCTAATGTTTATCAGATACCCTTATACAGGCACTAGGGTGCAATAATAACTATATTATCTGTCCCATCCATACAGGACACAGGGAGGATGGAAGGGGGCATGAAACGAAAAAGAAAAACAAGGGAAGAGAGGTACAAAGAAGGGGAGAATTTTTTTTTTGTAATTCCTAGTAATTTTTTTAAACTGTACTTTAGATGACGGTTTACAGAACAAACTAGCTTCTCATTAAACAGTTTGTACACAATTGTTTTATGACATCAATTAACAACCTCACAACATGTCGACACTCTCCCTTCTCTACCTTGGGTTCCCTATTACCAGCTTTCTTGTCCCCTCCTGCCTTCGGGCTAGTGTGTCCCTTTAGTGGAAAGAGGAAAAATTTTAGAAGGAGTAAGGGAGAATGGGGAATGAGGAAGAAGTGGCAAAGAAAGTGTGGAAAAAAAGGGAAGTGAGAAGGGAACAAACTCAAGAAGTGACAAAATGGAAAGGACACACAATGGGGGAGAAAGCAGGCTCTGCAACTAAGCCTAATCTGTTTATATGTTAAAGATAACACCAAAGAATTGTGGGTACAAAGTGTCTTTTGTTGCTGAATTAGTCCATTCCTAATGGTTGTTGCTGTTAGTCGCTGTGGAGTCCATTCTGACTCATGGCTACCCCGTGTGTGCAGAGCAGAACTGCTCCACAGGGTTTTCAACTTTTGCGGAAGCAGATCCGGAGGCCTTTCTTCCAAGGCCTCTGAGTGCATTTGGACCACCAGCCTTTCAGCCAGTGCTTAAGCATTTTAGCCAACCAGCTGCTGTGAAGTGTTGTTCTTGACTTGTTAATAGATTACCAGATTTTCAAACTCAATTCAATGAAATGGTAAAACGAGAAAGCTTAAAGTCTTAAAAATTTAGCTTTCTGAGTTAGAGAATACATATACTTCAAAATTGTTTTTAAATGTATTAACCATTCCCAGAAATATATGCTAAATAAAATAAATAAAAGGAAAGCAAAAAACCTGTCTTTCCAGAGTCAGTTTTAAAAAAATACTCTACCCATCACCAGCAGAATGCACATTATTTTCCAGTGCGTACAGAACATTCAGGAAGACAGAACACTTACTGGGCCATAAGACAAGTCTCAATAAATTTAAAAGGACTGAAATGATACAAACTATCTTCTCTGACTACAATGGAATTAAACTAGAAATCAACAATAAAAAGATACCTGAAAAACCCCAAAACCTTTGGATATCTAATAATATATTTCTAAATAATCCAAAAAAGAAATCACAAGGGAAATTAGAAAATATTTTTAACTAAATGTAAATGAAAGCACAACACACCAAATTTGTGAGACATAACTACAAAGGCCTCAAATCAATACATATGCTTCCATCCTAAAAAAAAAAAAAAAAAAACCCAAAAAAGATGAGCAAATTAAGTTCAAACTGAACAGAAGTAAAGAAATTAAAAAAAAAAAAAAAAAAAGAGCAGAAATCAGTGAAGTAGAAAACAGGAAAGCAGTAGAGAAAACTGATGAAAATGAAGGCTTTCTCTGAAAAGACCAATAAAATTGATAAACCTCTAGCCAGACTGATAAGGAAAATAAGAGATAGAATAAAAATGACCAACATCAGGAATGAAAGAGGGTCGTCATTACAGATGCTACTGGTGGGAGAGTACAAAGGTACAACTTTTCTGGAGAACATGGAAATAGGTTTCAAATCCTATCTGAAAATTTCAAAAAATATTCAAACTCTTTGATTAAGAAATTTGAATTCTAATAATTCTTTCTGAGGAAATAACTAGGGTAGTACAAAAAAAATTTTGGACAAACACGATTTATAGAGGGGCACAGTGGTTGGGAGCTTGGCTGCTAATCAAAAGGTTGGCAGTTCAGATTCACTAGCCACTCCCTGGACACTCTGTGGGGCAGTTCTACTCTGTCCTATAGGGTCACTGTGAGTCAGCAGTGACTCGAAGGCAACAGGTTTGTTTGCTTGTTTGTTGTTTTGATTAAACTATGATTTTTCAAAGGATGGAATATTAGTCATTTAAAACACGCACACAACGCACACACACACAGGTGGGCATTCATAATATTCTCCTGGGTGCAAAAAGCAACCGATACTACCTAAGTAATTACCACTAAAGGCAGCCCAGATGGCGCAAGGGTTAAGCACTCAGCTGCTAACCAACGGTGGGTGGTTTGAACCCACCAGCCCCTCCGTGGGAGAAAGATGTGGCAGTCTGCTTCTGTAAAGATTTACAGTTTGGGAACCACATGGGGCTCTTCTGTTCTATGGGGTCGCTATGAGTCAGAGTTGACTCTATGGCAACAGGTTTAATTACCACCAAGAGCCTTTTACTGACAGACAAGAAGCCTTCAGGATGTCAGATAAGTGAAGCAGATGCATATACAATGTCACTACGATATTTATCACATATTGGTGTTACCTTTATATCGCCATCGATTTTTTCCCATTCTTCTGCCGTAAAACTGGATGCTGTTGCCGCAGGCTTATCTTTCCTCAAGGCTCTACTTTGAGGAGCTAAGCTTTTAAGGCGCTTTTCACAAAATTCTGTAAGTTCAGGATAATATCCTTCCTCACCAGACCTTAAAAAAAAAAAAATTCTTAGAGAGTTAAAGCCGTATCTAGAGATCATCTAGGCAGACTGTTTACTATTTGGGTTCCACGGAGTCAAGGGGCTCTTGGGAGATCTCAAGGGCTGTCCCTGCACAAGGCCAAAGGCTGGGCTGCTCTGCTGGCTTCCCTCCCACCCTCCCCTACGAGCGCAACCTCTATTTTCATCTGTTAATCGATGAAGTAATGAAACAAAGGGGAAAAAACAAACAAACAAAAAACTCCAAAGGAACCAATTTCCATCATACACACTTTAAAAATGGAATAAATAACATTTTCTCTCCTCTTTAATACACATATGGTTACTTTTATGCATAAGGTAATTTAAACTTCTAAGTCGAAATTCAATATTGGAGACAGGGACAGAGCGAGAATTTGGACTTCTTTCCAATGAGGAGTTTCTGTTTGTAATCCAATTTTTTTTTCAAAGGCACAGGAATAAATGATAGAGACTGATTAGACAAAAAGTCTCTAAATTTAACCAGTCAAGGAATAGTTTCTTCCTTAGAGAGTTAAACTGAGACATCAGTTTTTTGTTTGTTTTTAAGGAAAATCAATCTTTTCTACTTCTCTTGTAGTTCTGTTTACTCTTAATTTTTTTAAGAAAAATAGAAGTCGATCCGTTTTCAAATGAAATATTAAAAATAATTCCAACTCAACACAATATAATTTAACCAGGCCAGTCATAGGATTTCTTGGAATCAACATTATAACAAAAACCTATTGCCGTAGAGCTGATTTCGACACACAGAGATCCTACAGGACAGAGTAGAACTATTCCATAGGGTTTCCACAGCTGTGATCTTTTCGGAAGGAGACTGCCACATCTTTCTCCCAAGGAGCAGCTGGTAGGCTTGAACCACCAACCTTTCTGTTAGCAGCTGAGCACTTAAACACTGTACCACCAGGGTGCCTTTAACACTATTACAGTGGTTTTCAAACTCTTTCATCCCATAAACTTGTCATGTTCTCCATGAATCCTTGACCAAATATGAATGAAAATACTCTTACACTGCTGAGGAAAACAATGATATGATTCTTCACCTTCTATTTCAGAAATAATGAGATTATTACATCAACTCTGGCTGGGGACAAGCAGTGTTTAGGGAGGACAAGAGGATAGGGTGATGACAGAGAAAAAGAAAGAACACAGTGATAATGAAGGAAAGCAGTCAGAAGAATGAAGAGAGAACCACTGCCAAGCATTAGGAATACTGGACTACTGATGCCACAGGAAGGAGTATTTGCACTCCATAACCACCTTCTGCAATAGAATTCTGGCCTCCAAATGAACACACACCAAGAAATCCTGAATCAGTGTCAAAGGTTGCTACTGCAAGGGGCAGTGTTTCTCAAAGTGGGCTCCTTTGTCCACCTGTACAACAATCAGCTTCCCACCCTCTGCACTTGTTAAAAACACATGGTCCTGGGACCTACACCACATTTCCTGAAGTGGCATCTCTGGAAATGGGGCCCTCAATTTTGCATTTTTAACAAGAACATTTGATGCACATAACAGTTTGGCAATCAGGCTCTTACCCTGAGAAGGCCCGGATTCCTTCTCGTCTGATGCCATCTTCAGTCCTCCCCACCACCCTCCCTCTGATCAGCTTCCTGTAAGCCAGCCACCTATGCTGGCAGATGGTATGGAGAGTGCCAAAGAACTCTGTTGGTGTCGGCTGGGGCAGTAGCCTTACCTCCTAACAGCCACTTCCACAGCTACTTTATGTTTTCCTGGAAAAATGTGGAGGAAGCAAGAAAAATACCCCCTTATATGCTAACTGCTGGGGCCCTGGTGGTGCAGTGGTTATGAGCTATGGCTGCTAACCAAAAGGATGGTAGTTCAAATCCAGCAGCCACTCCTTGGAAACCCTATGGGGCAGTTCTACTCTGTCCTATAGGGTTGCCATGAGTTGGAATCGACTCAATGGCAACAGGCTTTTTGGTATACTGATTATTAATGCTGGAAGTAGAGCTAGTCAGAACCCTCAAAACTAACCAAAGAAGGTGGAGTTTTTCCTAGGGGACACTGGGTTCACATCAATGGTGGTAGAATAGTTAGAAAAAAGATAGGGATAAGAGTTGTGCAACATGAAGAGTATAAACAATGTTACTGAGTTGTACATGCAGAAACTGATGAATTGGCAAATGTTTTGTTTGGTATATTTGCACTATGTAAAAAAAAAATCCAGTATTGCAAAGTCAGCCCTTAAAGACCAACTAGCATTGGCACTTGTTTCTCTGCACTATTCAGTTATTTTCTTGAAACTCTGCAGGCAAATTAAAGTACAGAAACTAACTGAACCCTAAGGATGATATTAAAATATTTATGTTAATCAGATGGGGGGGGGACCTAACCATAGAAGCAAAACCACTATTCTGAAACCTAACATGGACAAGACCAACAAACAGCCTCAATGTTTGAAATTGTCTCCAATATTTTTAATGTAACTTTTAATTTTTAGAAGGCAGGAACAATATAATTAAAATCAACAGACTATTACTGAAACATGAAACAATTTTTAAATGCTTACCTGAGCACACAAAAAATTTTTTCCAAGTGTTTAATATCTGAACATTTTTCAATATATTTGAAATCCAAATGTTCAACAGGAATTTTAAATGTTTTTGTTGTTCCAAAGCCCCACAATGATGGACAGTCTTTGGCAGTCATGCCTGAAATATTCAACAGTACAGGACAACAGTTAACAATATATACAGTAATAGTCCGTTTGGACAGCAGTAAGCATCTAGGTACTTCTGTGATATCTATTTTTCATTTCTATAGAAAAGGGGGAGATGGAGAGCTTTCTTCCAGGGAGAAAGAAGGTACTTATTTTAAACACTCTCACCCTGATAATAACAGTTAACATTTCTGGAGCTAAATTAGTGATGGGCCACGTATGGCTTATCTCGCTCAATCTTCACTCATGCAAAGCTGGAATACAATGACAAAGTAGGTTTTGGCGCTCAACTGCTTTTTTAAGATATCTTTTAATATTGATTTTAAATGATCTTCTTCCACCTTGAACCAGTTGCCGTTGAGTCAATTCAGACTCATAGCGACCCTACAGGACAGAGTAGAACTGCCCCACAGGGTTTCCGAGCTATGATCTTTACGGAAGCAGACTGCCTTATTTTTCTCCCTTGGAGAGGCTGGTGAGTTCGAACCACCGACATTTCAGTTAGCAGCCAAGTGCTTAACCACTGTACCACCAGGGCTCCTTTGTCCACCTTAGCTGTTTATTAAACTCCCAATCATCCTTTGCGATTCAGAACAAACATAGGTAGCATCTTTTTAAGTTTGCCTAACATCACTCTCTTCCCGTTCTTTGCCTCCTTACATTCCCTGCCACTCACTCCCATCAATCAACAACTTCCAGATACGTGTTCTAAAACACTTTGTACATACCTTGTTTATAGCACGTGGCACATATTTTAATTTTATTTCTCTGTCTTCCCTTCTAGATTGTGAGAGATCCTACTTTTATCCATCTTCATAACTTCAGGACTAGCATAAGTAGTGTCTCATGCCAAAATCAAACCCGTTGCCATGGAGTCAGTTCTGACTCTTGGCGCCTCCATGTGTTTGCAGAGTAGAACTGTGTTCCACAGGGCTTTCATGGCTGTAAGCTTTCAGAAGCAGATCATCAGGCCTTTCTTCCAAGATGACGCTGGGTCAGTTCCTACTGCCAACCTTTTGGTTAGTAGCCACGTGCTTAACCATTTGCGCCACCCAGGGACTCTTCGTCCCGTCATAAACACTTGCTGAATTGAACTTAATTGGGAATAAGAAGGCCTTGGACAGCTTCACCATAGTGATCCTGCTGCTAATAATGATGGTAATAATAACAGCAAGAAATACTTATACAGTTCTTAATGTGTGCAGGGCACCATTCTAAGCACTTTATATGTATTACTTCATTTAATCCTTCAAGTACTATAGCAGGTAGATATTAAGTAGAGAATGATAATAATAAAAACAGTTAACATTTATGAAGCTAAATACTAAGTCCCATATATGATCTTACTTAATTTTCTAATTTCTCCCATGAAATATAACAATTACTAACGTTTTACGTGAGTTTAAGTTCCCAGTAAGTAAACTGCTTAAGGCCATATAGCTTAGTAGTGAAAAAAGGATTTGAATCTCAATAGGCTAACTACAGATCTCACTTGGTTAACAATTGAACCAGTGCTTTTCAAACTGCAGGTGCCAACCCATGAAATCAGTTTAGAGAGCTGAAAGGAGCATTCTTTTAAAATGAGATAAAATGTCGTTGTTAGGTGCCACTGAGATGGTTCCGACTCACAGCAACTCTATGTATAACAGAAAGAAAGCACCGCCGGATCCTATGCCATCCTCACAGTCATTGTTATGCTTGAGCCCACTGCTGCAGCCACTATGTCAATTCATCTCCTTGAGGGTCTTCCTCTTTTTTGCTGACCTTCTACTTTACCAAGCATGATGTCCTTCTCCAGGGACTAATCCCTCCTGATAACATGTCCAAAACAGGTGAGACAAAGTCTCACCATCCTTACTTCTAAGGAGCATTCTGGCTGTGCTTCTTCCAAGACAGATTTGTTCATTCTTTCAGCAGTCCATAATATATTCAATATTCTTCACCAACACCATAACTCAAAGGCATCAATTCTTCAGTCTTCCTTATTCATTGTCCAGCTTTCGCATGTGTATGAGGCGACTGAAATATCATGACTTGGGTCAGGTTCACCTTAGTCCTCAAAGTGACATCTTTGCTTTCTAACACTTTGAAGAGGTCTTTTGCAGCAGATATGCCCAATCCCATACGTCATTTCATTTCCTGACTGCAGCTTCCATAAATGATGATTGTGGATGCAAGTAAAATGAAATCCTTGACAATATCATGATGTTGCTTACTGGTCCAGTTGTGAGGATTTTTGTTTTCTTTATGTTAAGGTGTAATCCATCCAGAAGGCTGTAGTCTGATCTTCATCAGTAAGTGCTTGAAGTTCTCTTTGCTTTCGGCAAGCAAGGTTGTGCCATCTGCATATCTCAGGTTGTTAATGAGTCTTCCACCGATCCTGATGCCACATTCCTCTTCATATAGTCCAGATTCCCAGATTATTTGCTCAGCATACAGATTGAATAAGTACGGTGAAAGGATACAATCCTGACACACACCTTTCTTGATTTTAAACCATGCAGTATTCCCTTGCTCTGTTGGCATGACTGCCTCTTGGCCTATGTACAGGTTTCACATGAGCACAGCTAAGTGTTCTGGAATTCCCATTCTTCGAAATGTTATCTGTAATTTGTTATGATTCACATAGTCGAATGCCTTTGCATAGTCAATAAAACAGAGGTAAACATGTTTCTGGTATTTTCTCCTTTCAGCCATAATCTGACATCAGCAATGATATCTCTCAGTCCACATCCTCTTCCAAATCCAGCTTGAATTTCTGGCAGTTCCCTGTCGATGTACTGCTGTAACAGTTTTTTTTAATTATCTTCAGCAAAACTTACTTGCCTGCGATATTAATGATATTGTTCGATAATTTCTGTTGGATCACCTTTCTTTGGAATGGGCACAAATATGGATCTCTTCCAGTTGATTGACCAGGCAGCTGTCTTCCAAATTTCTTGGCATAGATGAGTGAGCACTTCCAGCGCTGCATCCATTTGATGAAACTTTTCAACTGGTATTCCATCAATTCCTGGAGTCTTGTTTTTTGCTAGTGCCTTCAGTGCAGCTTGGACTTCTTCCCTCAGTACCATCGGTTCTTGATCATATGCTACCTCCTGAAATGCTTGAATGTCAACCAATTTTTTTTAGTACAGTGACTCTGTATATTCCTTCCATTTGTTTCTGATGCTTCCTGCATCATTATTTTGCCCATAGAATTCCTCAAAATTGCAATTCACGGCTTGAATTTTTTCTTCAGCTCTTCCAGCTTGAGAAATACCAAGCGTATTCTTCCCCTTTGGTTTTCTATCTCCAGGTCTTTGCACATTTCATTATAATACTTCATTTTGTTTTCTTGAGCTGCTCTTTGAAATCTTCTGTTTAGCTGTTTTACTTCATATTTCTTCCATTCATTTTAGCTACTCTACGCTCAAGAGCAAGTTTCAGAGTCTCATCTGACGTCCATTTTGGTCTTTTCTTTCTTTCTTTTTAATGACCTTTTTTTTTTTTTTTTTATGTATAACGTCCTTGATGTCTTCCCACAACTCGCCTGGTCTTCGATCATTAGTGTTCAATTCATCAAATCTATTCTTGATATGGTCTCCATATACTCAAGGGGGATATACTCAAGGTCGCATTTTGGCTCTTGTGGACTTGTTTTAATTTTCTTCAGCTTCAACTTGAACTTGCATATGAGCAATTGATATTCTGTTCCACAGTCCACCCCTGACCTTATTCTGATTGATGATACTCGGCCTTTCCATCATCTCTTTCCACAGATAGTTGATTTGATTCCTGTGTTTTCCATCCAGTGAGGTCCACATGTATAGTCGCTGTTTATGTTGCCTGAAGAAAGGTACTTGCAATGAAGAAGTCATTGGTCTTGCAAAATTCTATCATGTGCACTCTGACATCGTTTCTATCACCAAGGCCATGTTTTCCAACTATAGATCCTTCGTTTCCAATTTTTGCATTCCAATCACCAATAATTATCCACACATTTTGACTGCATATTTGACCAATCTCGGAGTGCAAAAGTTGGTAAAAATCTTCAGTTTCCTCATCTTTGGCATTAGCGTTTGGTACATAAATTTGAATAATAGTTGTATTAACTGGTCTTCCTTGTAGGCATATGGATATTATCCTATCACTGACAGTGCTGTACTTCAGGATTGATCTTGAAATATCCTTTTTGATGATGAATGTGACACCATTACTTTTCGATTTGTCATTCCCCACATAGTAGAACATACAGTTGCCTGATTCAAAATGGCCAATACCAGTCCATTTCAGCTCACTAATGCTTAGGATGTCTATGTTTATATGTCCCATTTCATTTTTGACCACTTCCAATTTTCCTAGATTCATACTTCGTACATTCCATTTCCTATTATTAATGGATGTTTACAGCTGTTTCTTCTCATTTTGAGTCATGCCACATCAGCAACTGAAGGTCCCAAAAGCTTGACTCCAACCACATAATTAAGGTAAACTCTACTTTGAAGGTAGCCCTGGTAGTGCAGTAGTTAAGCATTTGGCTGTAAACCAAGAGGTTGGCAGTTCAAATCCACCTGCCGCTCCTTGGAAACCCTATAGGGCAGTTCTGTTCTGTCCTATAGGGTTGCTATGAGTTGGAATCAGCTCTACGGCAAGGATTTTTTTTTTTTTTTCTCTTCTACTTTGAGGCAGCAACTCTTCCCCAGTCATATTTTGAGTGCCTTCCAATCTGAGGGGATCATCTTCCAATATCAACGTTCTGCTGCTATTCATAAGGTTTTCACTGGCCAATTTTTTCACAGGTAGACTGCCAGGTCCTTCTTTTTAGTCTATCTTAGTCTGGAAGCTCTGCTGAAACCTGTCCACCAAGGGTGACTCTGCTGGTATTTGAAATACTGGTGGCAAAGCTCCAGTATCACAGCAACACACAAGCCATCAGGGGACGACAAGCTGATGTAAATAGAATAGAATAGCACAGAATAGCACAGCATAGCACAGCACTGCACAGCACAGCACAGCATAGCACAGCATAGAATAAAGAAATATCACATTGTCTGGCACATAACATTAAAGTAAATACTGTTTCGTAAAAAGTTTTCTTATCTATGTAAACAGAAATTATATGTACATGTGTGTATAAATGCACATGGATGCAAATTAAAATCTATTTCTTGCTATGGGTCACTGTCAAAGTTTTTTATAAACCACTCACTAAACCATATGGAAAACCTGGTGGCATAGTGGTTAAGAGTTTGGCTGCTACTGTTCACAACAGCAAAAAGATGGAAACAACCTAGATGCCCATCAATAGATGAATGGATAAACGAACTGTGGTACATACACATGATGGAGTATTATGCAACGATAAAGAACAACGATGAATCTGTGAAGCATCTCATAACATGGATGAATCTGGAGGGCATTATGCTGAGTGAAATAAGTCAATCAAAAAAAAAAAAGTCAATCACAAAAGAACAAATATTGTAGGAGACCACTACTGTAAAAACTCATGAAAAGGTTTACATGCAAAAAGAAACAATCTTTGATGGTTATGAGGGAGTGGAGGGGTGGGGTTGGAAAAACACTAAACAGACAATAGATAAGTGGTAATTTTGGTGAAGGGTAAGACGGTACACAATACTGGGGAAGGCAGCACAACTTGTGCAAGGCAAGGTCATGGAAGCTAAATAGATACCTCCAAACTCTCTGAGGGACCAAATTGGTGGGTGAGGGCTATGGGGACCATGGTCTTGGGGAACATCTAACTCAACTGGCATAACACAGTTTATAAAGAAAATGTTTTATATTCTACTTTGGTGAGTAGCATCTGGGGTCTTAAAAGCCTGTAAGTGACCATCTACGATAGTGCACTGGTCTCACCCCTTCTGCAGCAAGGAAGAATGAAGAAAACTAAAGATACAAGAGAAAGATTAGTCCAAAGGACTAATGGACCACATCTACCACAGCCTCCACCAGACTGAGTCCAGTATAACCAGATGGTGCCTGGCTACCACCATTGACTGCTCTGACAGGGATCACAATAGAGGGTACTGGAGAGGGGTGGAGAAAAATGTAGAACAAAATAATAACTCACAAAAAAACACCAGACTTGGTGGCCTAACAGAGACTGGAGAAACCCTGATAGTATGGCCCCTGGACACCCTATCAGCTCAGTATTGAAGTCACTCCTAAGGTTCACCCTTTGTCCAAAAATCAGACAGGCCCATAAAACAAAACAAGACTAAAGGGGCACAGCAGCCCTGGGGGAAGGACTAGAAGGCAGGAGGGGACAGGAAAGCTGGTAATAGGGAATCTAAGGTTTAGAAGGGAAAGTGTTGACAGTGTTGTGGGGTGGTTAATCAATGTCATAAAACAATATATGTACTAACTGTTTAATGAGAAACTAGTTCTGTAAACCTTCATCTAAAGTACAATAAAAATTAAAAAAAAAAAAAAAAGAGTTTGGCTGCTTATCAAAAGGTCGGCAGTTTGAATCCACCTGCGCTCCTAGGGAACCCTATGGGGCAGTTCTGCTCTGTCCTGTAGGGTTGCTGTGAGCCAGAATCGACTCAGCGGCAACGGGCTTGGTTTTTCACATTTCTAAAAAAAAAAAAAAAAAAAAATTGGGTGGTGGTTTTAAAAGCAAAAAAGAAACAGTAGCAGTGCGTCTAATTCACTAAGAGGTTTTCCTTCAGCAAGATGCCCTCTGGGAGTCTGTCACATATCAGACCTCTGCAGAAAAATAGGATGCTCTGTCAGCCTCTCCTCCATGTACCTGCTGGCTTTGACTTAGGTATAGAATATAGATGACAGTTCAGCTTTTGGATGAGACCCAGCTGAGAAATTAGATTGTGGCTTTCACACCACACCTGCAGGGCCCACCATGATGAATGTCTCCCATCACAAGGATAGCCTTAAGGATGGATGTTTCAGGAAAGCAAGATGAAGAACTTTTTAATTATTGGTGCTGCCCAGAATAAAACGGGTTGCCTTTGGGGAATTTGTCCAAAGAGGCTGGAGGATCTTTGATGGGAGAGATTTAAGCATCTAGCTGGGATTGAAATGGATTACATAGAATTTAAGGTACCTTGCAATTTTATGATTTGAATAAAATATAATAAAAAAAAATTTGACAGGATAGGGCCACCTCTTAAGACACAACCTATGTCATTCTGAAAACTGTTTTTAACATTTCTCTGAGAATTTTTTGAAAATTCCCACTTCTCCCCCCTCCCCCCCCCCCTTTTTTGGTGGGACATACATTCTCAAGACTACAAATATTAATTCTCAGGTTCCAAAAAGTAATCTGTACAGTTTATATGCTCTCTTTAAAATTCTTCCACATCTGTTTGCAGTTCTTGTCTGATTAGGGAAATCTTCCGTTTTATGTATGTACCTGGATTTAATTTCTTCTCCATCATCCTGAGGCACATCCATTTCCCATATTTCCTAATCAGTTTATCAATAATACCTCTAGTGCAAACTGATATGAATTCACTGGCTTCACAGAAACCTGGCCATCTCCCACGAACGCACGTTCTGTCCAGCACCCACAGGGCCGAGCGCCCCCTGCAGCCGGAAACGGAACGGAAACGGCATCCTTCAGCCGTAGCAACGGTTTCTATGTACCGCGCAGCCGGTCAGAGCGGCGAGTTCAGGGCCTGGCCCCGACGCCGGAGCTATATAGACAATATGTAACGGTCAGGAAGCACCTTAAAGCCCTTCTTTTGAAATCGCTTCCCACCCCCTGGCCCTGGAAACCAGGATTTATCGCCGCAGGCAGTTCCCGGGAACTCCAGGGCGGCGACCCTGCCCCAGCGACCCCCGTCCCAACTTCGACTCCGGCCCCAGCGGCCTGGAAGGCCCCTAGTGTGCTTCCTCAGACCGGGAAGGATGTCCATTCCAGGACGCGCTCCCCCGTCTCCGACTCTCGCCCCCGCTCGGGGAGGGAAGGATTGCGCCGGGGAGCTGTAGTTCACTCCTGTCCCGCAGACACACACAAGCATTCACCTGGTTCTCAGACCCCGCGCGGTGAGGAGGACACAGCCGCTAGCAACGCACTAAAGGCGCCGCAAGTGCAGAGGGAAGGACGCGTCGCCCCGCCCCGGGACCCCAAGACGAACGGCTGACGGCCAGGAGGCGGGGACTAGGCCCCCCTGCAGAGTGATTGGCCAGTCCCCGCCCTGCCACCCCGTCGATTGGCCTTACAAGTCCCAGCTTCGCTTCATCTTCGCTGGGTCAAGGGAACATTTCGGGGGAGGTAACATTTTTTAAGATGAGTGGGGAGCCCTGGTGGCGCAGTGGGTAAGGGCTGGACTGCTAACTGAACTATGGTTGGAACCCACCAGCCGTTCCGAGGGAGAAAAGACCTGGCCATCTGCTCCCATAAAGATTACGGCCTTGTAAAACCTATGGGGCAGTTGTCCTCTGTCACACAGGATCACTATGAGACGGAATTGACTCTTCGGCATGTAATAAGAGTGGTAGGGTGAGAGCTCCCCTCCCTCTCCTTTGATACATTTCACATTCAGTTAAAACATTGTTACTTGTCCTGTTATCCTGGATTGTTGTAGTACCTGACCAAAAAAAAAAAAAAAAAAAAACCAAACTCATTGCTGTGGAGTTGATTCCGACTCATAGCGACCCTACAGGACAGAGTAGAACAGCCCCAGAGATTCCAAGGAGCACCTGATGGATTTGAACTGCTGACCTTTTGGTTAGCAGCTGTAGCACTTAACCACTAGCCACCCTACTTAGCTATAGAAACATAATTAAAATTTCATAAACTCCATTGCAAGCTAGATGCATGTTCCCCCCCTGAACAAGAGTAAATGACTTTTGTACTCTTCTTGTAGTTATTCAAGATTTCCTCTTCCTTTTCATGCAGTCAACATTTTTAGAGTGCTGATTATGAGCCAGGCACTGTACTTGTTGTTAGGTGCCGTCGAGTCGGTTCCGACTCATAGTGACCCTGTGCACAACTGAGCAAACACTGGCCTGTCCTGCACCATCCTCACAACCATTGTTACGCTTGAACTCATTGTTGCAGCCACTATGTCAAGCCACCTTGTTCAGGCTCTTCCCCTTTTCCGCTGATCCTGTACTTTGCCACTGTACTAGGTGCTGGGACATAAAGGTGAACGAGACATAACGCAATTCAGATGAATAAAACAGTAGAGATCACTTGTGGAGAACTGTACTCCAGTTTTGTAATTTCACACTAGTTAAAATAGATGAACACAAAAAACCTAGTACAGTACCTGGCACATAGTAGGAGTTCAATATACTTATCCATTTTTGTATTTCTATCAAAGACCTTACGGTCTATCAGCAGGTGCTGGTGATGGTAAAAATTCTAATGCTCAAAATATAATTTACTATATTTATGTTGTCATTTCCGTTGTCAGTGTTGGAGAATGGATTCAAGCTCTAGAATAATCCTTAGGTCACTTTACTAAATTCTTCATGATGGCCAACAGCATCACACTCACCAGCCCCTCAAAGTCACTTCACACCTCATTCCAGCCAGCAAACTTGGTTTAAAATTACATCCTAAATTGACAGCACTAAGCCTACCAAGATGTCACATGATTTTACTTTCAGCATAGGAAGGAACAGTTTAAGTATTCGGGAGAGTAGTTGTAATTCCACATGTCCTGCAATTCTTTTCTCACTAATACTTAATGTTTTCTTTTGGTTATAATTACGTATATACTTATGCTGAATAAACAAGCAGAATAAAAAGCAATTTGAAGACAACAGATTACATAGGCAAATGAAAATTATAGTCTTTATAGAAATAAGATATTGCATCCAAGAAACAAGAACAGAAATATGCATATGTATATGTAAAGGGGGAACAAAGAAAAATAACTAAGCTCATGGAAATTAAAAATATACCAGAAACAAAAAGCCCAATAGAAGGATTAGAAGATAAAGAACTCTCTCACAGAGTAAAGGAAAAAAAGGGTGGAAAACAAGAAAAGACCAAAAAAAAAAAAAAAATAGGTCAAAGAAGTCTAATATTTGATTTAAAAAAAAAAAAGTATTTCTAGAAAGAGAAAATTGAGGGTAGGAAGTTATTTTTTACTAAAAATTTCCCCAAATTGAAGACCTTTGAGTTTCCTGATTGAAAGTGCCACTAAGTGACCAAAGCAATGGAAAAAACAGACGCATGCCAAGGCACATACAGTAAAAATTCAGAACACTGACAAAATTCTGTTTCCAGAGAGAAAATGGCTCACATTCAAAGGATTAGAAGTACTTCTAACTGGGTTCCCTGCTGCCACTCCTGTCTCTACACAGTTCATTCTCACCTAACAGCCAAGTGATCTTTTAAATCTCAAACCATGTTACTCTCCTGTTTACTCCCCCAGTGGCTTCCTACCACGAGGCCTTAAGTGAGCTGAGCCGTCTACCTCTACAACCTCATCTCCTCCCACTCTCCTCCTTCACGAAGTTCCAGTCACGTGGGCTTAATTCTGAAGTGATAACAAGACAAGCTCACCTTCTACCCCTGAACCCTTTCAGTTTCCTCTATTTCAGAAATGCTCATTCCCCTTGCTCTCCTATGGCTGGATGGATCCTTCAGCCCTATTCTCCTTGACTAATTTTCAACATAAACATTATTCTATGAAGGGTAGAGATGTACGTGTATATGTGTATGTGAAAAGGAGGCAACTTGTTTTTCTATCTCCTCAGCCATCTCTATTTTATTCTTCCTTAGGGCTCATTCATCATTTCTGATTTAATCTGCTATATTTGAATTTTTCATAATTTCAGTCTCTGAAGATTGTCTCAAAGGACTGTTAATGCCACATACTGACCATACTTCCTCTACTGTGACAATGAAACCAAAGTTAGAAAAAAAAACGTGAATTGCTCAGTTATTGAGTAGGTAAGTGGCAAGACTAGATCTGAACCACTCTCATTCAGTACTTTTTCTAATCAGTGTGTCCAGAGTCATGTGTAAGCAATGTATTAGGGGTCAAGTTATGTGCTAATTTTAAGTTCAAATTTCTGATTTCTGACTTTTATATTTATAGAGCACTAGTCAAAAGAGGAACCCTGGTGGCACAGTGGTTAAGAGCTTGACTGCTAACCCAAAGGTCGGCAGTTCAAATCCACTGGCCGCTCCTTGGAAACCCTATGAGGCAGTTCTACTCTGTCCTATTGGGTCACAATGAGCCGAAGAACCCTTTTAAAGGAATTTTACATCTGTTTTCTTCTTAAAAATATGTAAAATTACTTCAATTTTATAGATGAAGGGGGTATGAAAAGGCTATGTAATGCTTTTCCCATTAAACCATTCTGTCCTGTCAACAAATAACAATATTCAAGTAAACTATTAATACACAAGGGACCTATGATGAAGTTATAACAGTTAAGGTAAGTGCAACTACATTATCCAATGAGTTGGTGTTTATTTGTTCAATAGGCTGCCATAAGGAGACATCTTATGTGTACATCAGGACTCCCTTTCCTGAAAAGGATAAGGTCAAGAAGGCCAGTGTCAAGAACATACTTGGATAATAAAATTATGAAAGCTATAAAAAAAAAAAAAAAAAAAATTTTTTTCTTATGGATAAAGCAAAGTCCTGACCAAAGCCAGCACTCTAAAAATCTGAGCATGGTAGTACTTCACATAAAAAAAAACCCAAACCCATTGCCATCAAGTCAATTCCAACTCATAGTGACCCTGTAGGACAGAGCAGAACTGCCCAATAGGGTTTCCAAGGAGCAAGCTGGTGGATTTGAACCGCCGACCTTATGGTTAGGAGCCAAGCTCTTAACCACTGCACCACCAGGGCTTCAGTATTTCACACAGCAGGTAATAAATTTTTAGAAGATGTTAGTGGAAATACACTTATATCAAAAATGGTATAGGTAATTTTTTGAATGTCAGAGACAGACATAGCTATTAGTAAAATGAGATATATCTAATCTTTAAAATCGATATTAGGGAGGCCAACATAACAATCCATAATGATGGAGTAATAGGTGTGACCATCAATTCCAGCTCCCTCAGATCAAGGCAAGGGCCCTGGTGGTGCAGTGGTTAAAGCACTCAGCTGTTAACTGAAAGGTTTCAGTTTAAACCCACCAGCCACTCTGCAGGAGAAAGATTTGGCAATCTTATTTTCGTGAAGATTTACAGCCTTGGAAACCCTATGGGGCAGTTCTACGCTGTCTTATAGGGTTGCTATAAGTTGGAATTGACTTGATGGCAGTGGATTTGGTTTTTGGTTTGGAAAATCAAGGCAAGTTTTAAACATTTATCCAATAAATCAGTGTAAACTAATCCCCATTCTTTTTGTATCCTGAAAGCAGGAGTTTTGACCTGAATGAATGATTGTATCTGGGAAACTATACCTGACTTAATAGTCTTCTTCATCCACTTTACTTGGGGTTGATTTTGCCTTACAGGGAACAACCATTAAGGTTTCTTTCTGTTAAGATTTTTAAAAGTCAAGAATTATGCAGAGACACAGAAAGGCGTATGTCAAGTAACGAATGAAAAACAGAACTCAGGATGATGTATGCATACAAGTATACTGGTACACTCTGTACCAAGTGACACTACAGAGTTTATGAACAGCTGGTGATACATCAGTGGTTTCCAAGGAACATGCTTAGTCAGAGCTCATGAGGCCCTAGAAACCTGCATTTTTAACAAGGTCCCAGATAATTCTAGGTTGTGATTAAAAGTTTGTGGAAGCAATTTTAACCTTCATTGTATGTCAGATTAAAGGTACAATAAAATTTTATGTCATGTAATTCAACAAAAGTAATTTATTTGCACAAAATATTAACAGATACCCAAATACAGTATGGCTTTAAAAACTAAATAAAATGAAATCAAGTATAGAGGTGGATTCATAAAGGTAAGTATACTATCCCAAAAGCTATACAATATGAAACATTAGTGGCAAATCCAAATACAAGTGGAGATGTTCCTCTGAGTTCGTTTCATCGAGCGTCAAAAACCACCACTATTAAACTCAGTTAAGGACAAAAAAAATATTTAAAAATTATATGAAACTTCCAAGTCACTTTCTCTTGGTAATAGTTTGTTATAATTAATTTGAAATGCACAAAAGAATAGAATTCATTATTTACTGTTAGAATTGGAGATGAACTAAAAAAAATTTCAATTTTAATTAGCCCTTCTTCCAGGATAAAAAGGCTGATGCATCGAAAAACACTGAAGCAATGCTAAAGGTGATAACTTGTTGATTTCTAAAAAATTATTAGTTACCACAAAACAATTTACCCTCAGTCTTTGGGCTAACTTGTAGGCTGTACTTTTTCCATTAGGTAGTACACACAACACTTGTTATTTCACGTTGTATAATCTACTTTGTCCATAAACCCAAGATCAAGAATATAAAAGAGAATTCCAGAAAAATAAACTTATGTGAACCAAAATCAACCAGTACTTAGAATATTAACAGCCTATACACTGACATATTGGTCCACGGGAATACTAACCATGCCTTTTTTTAAGTATTCTTCCAAGTTATTACCATATTTACGAGGAAACAGTCTTTGATTATCAACCCAAGCACTAGTCTTCATTTCCTCCTACTTCATACTTAGAAAGCATAGTTAAAAGGATACATCTTTTAGTCCTTTTCTTGTACATTATTCTGTATCCACATTCTCTGCATCTGATTGGATCCCTGGATTTTATTTCATTTTCTGTGTGACATTCTGGAAAAGAAAACATATTTATTCAATATCTAAAAAAGAAAACACTACAGACAAGAAAATTATCTTAACCACATTTTTCAACCAAAGCACTAAAATATACTAAATCTCAGGGGTATTTTGATATTACCAAATACATGAAGGGGGAAAGAAAAAACTTGTGGGCAATGCACTTTTTTCCAGAAGAGAAAATGAAATAAATCTTAACGAGATTTTTGTATGGTTGCAATAATGTTTTACTTTATAACATTAAAGATCAGTGACTCATTTATGCAAAGGATAAATATAATCCCTTTCAAAAAAGTTAAAATACTTTTATGTAAATGCTACTCTTACCTCCGCAGATATATATCATTGGCTGCTGTTTTGGGGGTTGCACGTCCTTCTGGATGTCCATTGTTAGTTCCTGAAATCACAGACTCAAATACTGAATATCTCAAGGCTTCTCACAAATCCACCCAGGCCCCATTTTTTCTCAAGAAAATCTAAAATGGTCCCAACTCCTAATCTGTACTTTCCCCAACACTAAAAGCAGGTCTAAAGGACAAAAAAAAAAAAAAAAGTACGGAGCATTACCCCAAACGCGACATAGTAATAAATACCCTATACATGTCATTTCGTTATAATCTTCACAACAGTCCTAGGGATTATCACTCTTATTTAACAGATAAAGAAACCAAGGGTTAGAGAAGTTTGCCCAGGGTTACTTAGCTAGTAAGAAGCAGAGGAATTCAGGTTTACCTTCAAAGCTCGCGTTCTCATTTAACTCAAACACAAGCTCTATTTTTCCATAGCTTAGAAAAATATGGCCTAAAAGTTATATACGTCAACAGGGGAACATGATATCCGAAGATAAAGGAAGACAAATAAGTAACTCCCCAATAGCCGTGGTGTCAATTCCTGCTCATATCGACCCTACAGGACAGAGTAGAACTGCTCCACAGGGATTCCAACGAGCGTCTGGTGGATCGGAACTGCCGACCTTCGGTTAGCAGCCGAGCTCTTAACCACTGCACCACCAGGGCTCCCCTAAACAGCTAGACTAAAACAGGCAAAGGACTGACCCCTGCCTCTCTCAACCCTAGCTCCACACCCGGACCTTTTTAGTCCCCAGTGTGTTCCCAGTTTTGACCTAAATATCCACCCCCAAAGTCTAACTCTTCGTTTTCCTACCTGTGAAGTATGAAGGCCTTACTCTGTGCTACAAAACAGCAACCAGTCCGTAGTTGAGTCGTTGTTAACTTCCGGCGCTTGAATGTGACGCAGGAGGTGGCGTAGCCGCCCTTTCCTTCCGGGGCGTGGCTGAGCGAGCAACCAGGACTGAGGATAGGCAGTGAAGCCAGGGTTTTTGTGTTTTAAGACTCTGTGGAGTTAAGTGTCTATTTCGCCCCCCACCTCAGCTAGTTTCATTTGCAAAACAAAGGAGGTTTTTTTTTTTTTTTTTTTTCTGACTAATGAAGTCATTTCAAAATGATAAGTTTTTCAGGAGGGGTCCCTGGTGGCCGCAGTAGTTAAGAGCTTGGCTGCTAACGAAAGGTCAGCAGTTAGAATCCACCTGGCGCTCCTTGGAAACCCTATGGGCCAGTTCTGCTCTGTCCTACACTCCATGGCAAGGATTTTTTAGAGGGTTAGAAAATCAGATGACAGAAGATCCGTGGAATCCTAGGCTAGCCATTACTCGGGCGAACATAGAAGGAATTGCCTCCACCACTTCAAATAGAAAAACACTTTCCAGATTATGTTTTTCAAATCTTGCATGTTTAATACCTGTTTTGGGACAGCGGGGCAGCTGCCTCCGCTCCTTTGCACTATTTTGTTTTGGCTTTTCCACCCATTTTCTCTTCTGCTTGGTCATCAAGTGGATTCTGACTCATTGTGACTCCCGGAAGTAGATCGCCAGGCCTTTCTCAGGTGCCTTTGGTTGGACTCAAACCTCCAACCTTTCAGTTAGTGGCCAAGCACTGAAAGGTTGCACCACCCAGGAATTCCACTATGATTTAAATCTATAAGTAGTGTCAGATTCTCATGTACACATAAACATGAAAATTGACATTATTTATTTCTATTGTACAAATAAAGAACTAGAGCTAGGCTCGGAGAAGTTAAAAACTTGCCAATGGGTCCCACAGCTTCCCAAACCATGGGCAAGTTTTTAAACAGGTCTTTTTTTGTATATAGGGTCGCTATGAGTCAAAATCGACACGACTCGACGCCAACGAGCTTGGTTTTTGGTTTGTGTATTTTAATTGCATATCCTTTATCGGAAGCATGTTTGTCAAAGATCAGTTGACTATATTTGTGTGGTTCTATTCCCGGCTCTCTATTCTGTCCCATTGATCTATTCGTCTATTCTTTCACAGATATAGTGAGTCCTGAAGTAGGGTAGTGTCAGTAGGGTATTGTCAGTCCTCTTCGTTTTTTATTTCTTCAGAATTCTGTTGACTATTCTAGATCTATTGCCTTTGCATATAAACTTTAGAGTCAGTTTGTGTATATCCACAAAATCATTTTCTGGAATTTAGCTGGGATTGTGTTGCATTTGTAGATCAAGTTTTTCACTCCACTTCACTTAAGTATAGCTGTATAGCTTGAATGTCATGGTGATTGAAAAAGTCTTCCATTATGTTTTACTGGATGAACCCTAAAAGAGGCACTAGATCTTGTGAAAAGCGAGTGAGTTTTAGAATTCTGAGGTCAATGATGAGATAATATTCAACCCAAAGAAAGGAAGCAAACAATCAAATAATGAGGTGTGTAAAGAATGTGAAAATCTAGCTCAGTGGCTTAAATCTGGGTTATATAAAACTCAGGGCAAGTTACATGTCTTTTGCCTTTTTTTTTTTTTTTTGGAGGGGGAGGGAAATGAAAATAATTCTTCCTTGAAAGATAGAAGGGAGTTATATGTTTCTTTCACTCCTTAACAGTAATATCTATAGAAAAATTAATTAACTGGGGAAAGACAAAAACAGCTATATTTAAATAGTGGGTGCATTTGTATGGGTTTTATTTAACCACAGGCTAAATGCCCTGCCCTACTCACATTGGCAAGGATGAAGGTGGGGAGCAGACATTAAACCAAATAAGTAAATTACATGGAGAAAAATACAGCAGAGAAGGAGGGCAAATGCTGAGGTAGGGTGGGGAATGCCTGTAGTAGAGATTTGTTTGAAGAACCAGGAAGGGCACTGACTACCTGGGAATACCTCTGGAGGGGAGGGGGCTTCAGAGAGTTGCTAAGTCTTGAAGATTGTGTAGTTCACCAACCTCATACCTTCAACTGCTTTCCTTAAGTTCCATAGGTATCACAAATTTAACAACCCCACACTAGATTTATCTTGTTTTCTCCCAAACTGGTAGTCTTCACCCCCTCATCCTCTGCTCCATGCAGTTAATGCTGTCCACTGATTATGTCAATCCTAGTTTTTCTTCCCCACCACTATCTTTTGGAGTAACACAGTAGCCTCCTAACTCATCTTCTTGCAGCCACCCTCACCTTCCTTCATTCTGTCCTCCATTCTGAAGCCATTTGAGAAAGAGTGAGTGGTCTTCCTAAGGAAACCCTGGTGGCATAGTAGTTAAGTGCTATGGCTGCTAACCAAAAGGTCAGCAGTTTGAATCCACCAGGCACTCCTTGGAAATTCTATGGGGCAGTTCTACTCTGTCCTATAGGGTCACTATGAGTCGGAGTCAACGCAACGGGTAGTCTTTCTAAAATGCTCTGAATTGCCCAGAGGATGAGATTTAGACTTTTAGCATATATCCAAAACCCTCCATGACTTGGCCTCTTCTGCTTCTCAAATTTTTTTCTTGCCACTTCTTAAAACAAGCCTTATTTTCTGGCTATAACAAATTATTTATAGTCTCCCTAATGTGTTTAGGTGCCCTGCTCTTGCACATATATATATATTTTTTAAGTTTGGAGTTTTTTATTATCTACCTGAAGTTAGCTCTGCCCCCTCTTCCCCAGTAGAGATAGTCAGTCCTTCCTTCCTTTGTGCCACTACTATACCTCTTTACAGCACTTATACCAATGAGCCTCTTTAGAAAGCAGTAGATATGCCTTCCTTATCTTTGTATGCACAGTACCTAACCCGGAATCCTCTCAAAGGCAATGGGTTTGGTTTTTTTAACCCAATACTTGACACATACTAACCAGTTGCATTCTAGCTGGCTCTGACTCATGGCGACCCCATGTGTGTCAGAGTAGAACTGTGCTCCATAGGTTTTCAATGGCTGATTTTCCAGAAGTAGGTCACCAGGCCTTGCTTTCCAGGTGCCTCTGGGTGGACTCAAACATCCAACCTTTGGATTAGCAGGGAGCTCTTAACCCAGGGACTCCATAATACAGGACACCAGAGTTCAAATTTAAATATGACTAGGCAACAGTTTAACCATCTAGTCACTTACCTGTGTTAATTACTGGTGGATCTCCAGTTCTTAATGCAGTGCCTGGCATATAATAACCAAACCAAAAAACCAAACCTCTTGCCCTAGAGTGGATTCTGACTCATAGCGACCCTCCTTGGAGAGAGTAGAGCTGCCCTGTAGGGCTTCCGAGGAGGGCTGGTGGATTCAAACTGCCGACCTTTCGGTTAGCAGCCGAGCTTTTAACTACTGCACCACCGGGAGCCCCATAAATACTTCTTGGATGAAAATTAGTTGTTTTTTTTTTTAATGAACTATTTGGCATGAGGAAACCCTGGTGGCGTAGTGGTTAAGTGCTAACTCTGCTAACCAAACGGTCGGCAGTTCCAATCTGCCAGGCGCTCCTCGGAAACTCTGTCTATGAGGCAGTTCTAATCTGTCCTATAGGGTCGCTGTGAGTCAGAATCGACTCATTGGCAGTGGGTTTGGTTTTTGGGTTATTTGGCACGAGGGTATTTGGGCGTTTGACATGCCCAAAGTGATGTTTGTAAACAGTGAGTGCGTTTCACTTCATTTTTATTAGTAACTTTTTCCTTATTACAAAATCAATATATATTCATTGAAGAAAGATAAGAAAATATAGATAAAAAGACAAAACTGAAAAACAAAGATAATCCTGCTCCGAGATGCTATACCTGCGTTACTCAAACCTTTCAAACATTATCCTGTGTATAGCCATAATTTTAACTTAAAAGGAGTTGTTTGGTTTTGTAACCGTATTTTTACACTTAATATTTCAGGAAACATTTTCAAATAAATATTCTTCTAAATTATTTTTAATGTAGGGCACACTTGCCTTTCTAAATATGCATTCCAAAGTTTATGGTTTAGGGGAATTGGGAGGAGGAAGAGCCTTTCAAATTAGGAAGCCCTCAACTGGACGGCTATGGGTTTGGGTTTGGTTTTGAGCTGTGTTTAGGTCGTCGTTGTGTGTGCTGGGGCGGGGGGCGGTGCAGCGGGAGAAGAAGAGCCAGAGAGAGGGAGAGGCCTCCTCCCGCAGAGGCGGCGGCTGGGGCCTGCTGGTCGCGGGGCGGCCGGCAGGGGCGCCGCGGAGCAGGAGGAAGAGGCGGTGCGGGCGGGCGGGGCGTAGCGGTTGCCCAGGGCGGGCAGTTCAAACCGTAGGAGGGAGACGCTGCGGCCCCACGCGAGCCTGGCGTGGGGGTTGCCATAGCCCACATCCCTAGGGGCGGGGCGGTGGCTCCTCCCCAGCGCACCCAGCAGCTGCTGCCGCTCTCTCCCTTCCCTCCTCAGCGCCCCCCTGGGCGCCTCCAGTCTCCAGGTGGGGAGGAGCGGCGGACCCCAGGTGGGGGCGCCCACTAGCGGGCCTTTGGGCCTCCCACGGCCCCGCGCCCCGTTTTCTTTTTCAGGTGCTGGGACTGGAGAGGCTCCCTGAAGCCGTTCATTTCTTAGCTCCCTCCGTTTCAGGTGACTCCGACCCATCCTCTGCCTCTCCGCGCCTTAGCCCTGCCTGCTCCAGCCTGGCCTGGGGAAGGTCCGGGAAGGGACGAGCAATTGACGCCCTGGTGAGACCGTTAGCGGCCTCACCCCACAGATAGCACCACAGGAGAGTAAATGACAGCGCTGCACCTCACACTGTATGGTCAGAAATCCGAATTTGGGAAGCTTATTCGTTTTCAAGACTAGCCGGAGAAAACAAGGATATTAAAATTACTGTTGTGTGAAGGCTGAAGGCAATTCACAATGATTTAGGCCTTTTCAAGTGTTAAAAATAATCTGGGAAGCATGCATGTAGTTTATGTACCCTTCATATTTTAGCATTCGATGTGCTGTCGCTGCACGTTTCAATTAATTGTTCAAACTAAAGTTTTTCTCTTTAAGTGGTACTACTTTGGCATGAATTTTAAAGCCAGAATGACAGATTTTCTTGTTTGGACGCCTACCTAGCTGACATCTAAGAGCTCGACATTTACTGATGGTAAGATTTTCCACTTTAACAGATTAAGGAAATTTGGTTTTAATATGGTTAAATAATAAGTATTTCAGTCTCTGATAAGTGCTTTGCTTTTTGTTGTTGTTGTTAAAGAGCACTGTAGAGATGTGTTCTCTACACTTTTATCAAGAGCTTGCTCTTAAAAAGTGAATATCCAAGAGGCTTGTTTGATCCATCAGTGAGTTGTTGAATCAGCAAAATTAAGTAAGTGGGGATGCATTCCGGAGCGTGAATAATTTTAAAATTAGGCTTTGAACAAGATTGATGGGTGGTTGGGACGAATGTCCTGGGGTAGTAGAAAAAAGAAAGTGATGACAAAAGCACGCTGAAGGCACCTTCAAATGTGCAGATGAACAGAAAGAAATTAGAAAGTTTTCGTCTGTCTGTAACAAGCCTTGGCCTTAGTGGCCTGTGGTTTTTCAGTTAGGCCGCATCTACACCCGCACAACTTTGTGTTAACAGTTTGCCTCTTGTTTCCCAAATGCTAGTAAGGTGAGACACCTAGTGGTCAAGTAGCAGAATAGTTAAATCTTTAAAAACTTTTTACAAGGGCTGTTTAACCTAATTTTCTCTGATTTCTTGAGTGAAAACTGTTACTTGATAGAATGATTCTCATAGATGGAGAAAGCAATCCATAAGTTGTTGTTGTTGTTAGGTGCCGTCGAGTCGGTTCCGACTCATAGCGACCCTATGCACAACAGAACGAAACACTGCCCAGTCCTGCGCCATCCTTACAATCATTATGCTTGAGCTCATTGTTGCAGCCACTGTCAGTACACCTCCTTGAGAGTCTTCATAAGTGGAGGTTTAATTTGAACACACATTCTATCTTAATATAATATTCTGAAAACATGAACATTGTTTTAAAATTTTATATATGCATTTATAATTTTATAATACAAATTATAGAAAACAAAGTTGAATAATCTTGGCAAGATAGTGATTCTCAAAGTCTAGATGTAGATCAGAAAGGGGCATGTGTGAGATTTATCAAAAAGATATATAGGTTTAAAGGATTGAAAAACACTGACTTAAATACTTTGCCCAGTAAAAACGATCTTCTAATGATCATGCCATAAAGAATTATTTTTATTTTACAATTAGAGTAGCAATTGTTACCAAAAAAAAAGAAGGGGTATGCTCTCATATATTTAATCGATGTAATTTAGGGATAAATAAATTATTTTCCCAGAACTGTCCACTACAGTGTATTTTCCCAGGATCTTTGAATAGAAAAAAAATCATCAAGTGTTTGGCCTGGAGAAAACTTTGAAAGAATGACAGTTTCTTACATTTTTCACAATGTGTCAGCATTCTCATTATTTCCATTCTGGTTGTTCCATTCCATTAATCTAATTTCCCTGTCCCTCTCCTTTACCTTCTAATCTTTGTTTTAGGGTAAATGTTGACGGTTGAATCTCATATAGATGATTTTTTCAAGGAACTCAGTACTCACTGGTGATATTGTTTATTTTATGAGCCAATCTATTATTTAGCTGAAAGGTAACCTTTGGGAATGGTTTCAGATACAAGTTTAAAGGGCATACCAGGGTGACAGTCTAAGGGGTTCCTCTGGTCTCTACCAGTCCAGTAGGTCTGGCCTTTTCAAAGAATTTGAATCTTGTTCTACATTTTCCTCCCATTCTATCTAGGACCATCTATTATGTCCCTGGTCAGAATGGTTGGTAGTGGTAGCAGGACACCATCTAGTTCTTCTGGTCTCAGGATAAATGAGGACGTGGTTCATGTGGGCTGTTAGTCCTGTAGAGTACTTTCTTCTTTGAACTTTGGTTTCCTTCTTTCTCTTTGCTACAGAAGAGTAGAAACCAATAGCTGTGTCTTAGATGGCCGCTCCCAGCTTTTAAGATCCCAGGCACTACTCACCAAACTAGGATGTAGAACATAAACTTTATGAACTATGTTGTGTCAATTTACTGAGTTGTCCCACGAGACTATGGCCCTAAGCCTTCAAATCCGCTAAACCAATCCTGCGAGGTATTTGGTTATGTCTAGGAAGTATCCTGTAACCATGCCCCCTATGTGCTTTATTATATATATGAATATATATGCAACATACACAAACATGTATGTACATATGTCTACAGATACACCTATACATACACACACATATACTCACATATGCCTTCCTATACACATATATATATACATATCTACCTATATAACCACACACATATTTTTGTTGTTATTGCTATTGTTGAAAAATTGTTGTATATGTTATGTTATAGAATTTTATAGCATTTACTAAAAACATCTCTTATTCTTGTGTACTTCTTCGTGTCATCATTTACCTTGGTCAGGTTGTGCTTAGTGCACCTGCACTCAGTATTGCCTTTCCCGTCACCAGAAATAACAAATGCCTGCTGTTTAGAAAGTGATTTCTCTTCCCTCCCACTCCGTGGTAAGCACCAAAGAATGTTGCTTTCTGTATGTATACTTATTCTTGTCTTTTCCCAAAAGTGAGATCATACAATATTTGTCCTTTTGTGATTGACTTCTTTCACTCAGAATAATGTCCTCCAGATTCATCTATGTTATGTTTTGAAAACTCATCATTATTCTTTATAGCTGCGTAGTATTCCATTGTATGAATGTATGATTTGTTTATCCATCCATCTGTTGATGGGCACTTAAGCTATTTCTGTCTTTTTGCTGTTAATCACAATGCTGCAATCAACATAGATGTGCATATGTCTATTCATGTCACTCCTGTTAGATCTCTAGGGTGTATACCTAGGAGTGGGATTGCTGGATCCTAAGGTATCTCTCTTTCTAGCTTTTTGAGGAAGTGCCATACCTTTTTTCCATAGTGGTTGTACCATTTAGCTTTTTTTTTTTTTTAAAGTAGTTTTGTTTACATCTCAGAACCTTGAAAGGAAATGTCCAACTGACTAATTTAGGCCAGCACAAATAAACTAGAATATAAAACTAAAAATATGTACTTTAGTGTTGTTAAAAATCACAAGGAAAGAGCTCAGTTGCTAACCAAATGGTCGGCAGTTTGAATCCACCAGCAGCTCCTTTGAACCCTATGGGACAGTTCTACTCTGTCCTATAGGGTCGCTATGAGTCGGCATCAACTGACCCAGCAATGGTTTGTTTTTTTTTTTTAACCCAAAAATGATGCTGCCAGATTTTTTCTCTTCAAATATAGCTCAAGAAAATATTTGTGTATGATTCTTAGACAATGGTTAGACAAATAATCTATGAATCTTTATAACCTGAAAGTTTTAGTTTTTATGATGCCATGAATTTATGTAGTATAAATCCAGTATATTATGGAGTAAAATTTTCTGCTATTATCTGTATACTTATGCCAAATAATGTATTGTGGTGTAACCTGTCTGCTCACTCCTTCCAAAGGAAGAATAAAACTTGTTTTCACTTTGCAGAAATTGATTTCGAAGATGGAAAGGCACTCAGTTCAAGCTAGCACGGGAGCAGGAAGTGAGGTGGACTCTCCCACTGTTGATTTGAAGTCCTCCAGCTTTAAAGACTTTTGTCCCACATCTTCACTTCAAGATAGTGGCTACAGTGAGTTATTAAAATCTTGCAGATTTGATAATGCAGATAAAGAATTTTTTGGAAAGAAAGAAGAAGGCCCAGCATTAATCCATGAACACCCTGAAACTTCAAATCTGGGCTTAATACATCCTTTAAAGTATCCCACTCAAGAAAAGAGATTTATCTTCCCTTGGAAGGAAAAGGAGAAAACCCCAGAACTTTGTGAAACTCCTAAAGTCAGTGGAAAAAAATTTTTACCACGCAGAAGGTTGAATCTATCTTTTGCTCTTCTACAGGGGGAATTTGAATCACAAAATCGTTCTCTAGAAAGTAGTGTAAGCCAAGTTCTCCGTGAAGAAAAAAATATTCCAAGCAGCATTTCAGGGTTCCCAAGGCAAAATAATTTTAGTCCTTTAGTTACCAGCACTTTAAAAACAGAAGAAGCTACTTCCAGCAGTCAAAAATTGAGACTTAATTTTTCACAGCAGAAGACTTCCACAATAGATGATTCCAAAGGTGAATGTAGCCTGTTTGAAGTTGAATGTATATCTCCAATTCAGGGCAATAGTTTTAAAGACTCTGTCACACATGACTTCAGTGATAGCAGCTTAAGTGTTAATGATGAGAATACATATCCTGAACTTCTGGGCTCTGTTAGTGGAAGAACTTGTGGAACAGATGAAGACATATTTGTGACTCCAGTAAGTAATCTTGTTGCAAACATTAAATTTAGTGCAAGTAAAACACTTTCTCCTTCAACTCAAGTGAGAGACAATGCTTCAACACCTGAAGACAGTGGTTTTAATTCACTCAGCTTGGATAAATCAGAAGATTCCCTCTCTGATCAGGAGGGTTCTTTTCAAGAGCTACTTCAGAGACATAAGGGAACCCTCAAAGTGGGGGACACCATAGGAAAGTCAAGGCATCTTGGAAGGTTGAGAAGACTGTCCACCCTTCGGGAGCAAGGCTCACAGTCAGAGACAGAAGAAGAAAAGCAGATCAACCACTCTGACTCTAAAACCGAATCAGCAGCTGCTTCAGAAATCTCCGAGAGTCAGCTGAGCTGTGACAGTAAGACTGGGGACTTGATTTTAAGCTTTGAGAATTTATCAAATACCCCAGCTCTGCAGTTAGTACATGAGCTCTTTGTGAACAGCAAAAGGAAAAGATTCCAGCAACATGGTACACATGAATTCCTGGGAGAAATGGATGGGGGGAAAATAGCTGTACTGCAGTGTGTGCTTGCAGGACTGATTGGCAAGAAAATGGGTATAGAAAAACTGGACATCTTAACAGAATTAAAATACAGAAACTTAAAGCATATTCTTGCTATGGTTTTAGAGTCCTTGACTGCAGAAAGCCTATGCAGGTAAGAAATAAAATGTCTTTATGAAGTAAAACTTCCTTTTATCATTTTTTAAGTTAGGAAGTTTTTCTAGGAAGTAGGAAGTTTTTCTATGAGTTGTTTTTTCGATCCTTGGTTGTCCTACACTTTATCAAAGGCAGCTTAGGTGAACTAGAACTTGCTGATATAGTTCTTCTGTTTAAAAATCTGACTTAGAAGCAACAATATAGTCTTTTCTGCATAGTTAAAATTCATAATACTGTGATCATTTGGAAGTTCCTAAAAATTGAACTTTTATAATGGTAAGCCTTTATCCATGGAAGTTGCTTAATGACATTTAATTGTTCACATTCTATTGTCAGATTGCAAACATATTAAAGGTATGACACTTGGTCAGTAATAAGTAATGTAAAGCATTATGGTGACTGAGAAATGGCAGCCTAGAGAGGATACCATTGAGTTATTTAATCTAAATTGTAGAATCCAAGGACGGGGATTAGTTTTCATGTTAGGGCTTAGCCTTTTGAGAGACCAAGGAAATATAGATTATCTCATTGACAGCATAGCAGTGGAAGTTAATTAATTAGGAGAATTTCAAGAAATTAGAAACTGAAGAATTTGCTATTTTAAAGGAACTACAGTATATTGTAGAATTAAAGAGAAACTAAGCCAGACTTTGAGGAGTATTGAAGGTGGGAACCAGGGTTGCAAAGTGAAGTGAGACTGTGTTCATACTGGTGATTTTGAGGAGTTGCAGGACTATCAGAAGACAAGACCCTTAGGAATGCCATGACTAGGAAAGAGGGAAACCATGTGGAATGGGATTTCTGCAAGGTGATGTTTTGAGGAGAACATGAGGGAGAGTTAGTGAACCTCTTTCTTGACAGGTATATGTTAAGAGCGTTTCCTCGAGTCCTTGCTATATTTATGGCCACTAGTTCTGTTGTTAACACATTTCTTCACTTCCATAAATTAATTGTAGGCTATAGAAGAGAACTGTAGAATTTCACAGCCAAAATCTTCTGAGGTATCTAGTCCAATCACAAATTTTGCAGACGAGGAAACTAAGCCCAAGAGAAGTTAAGTGCCCTGCCGAACGTCCCTGAAGAAGATAGGAATGGTTCCAGGTCTACAACCTAGCTCTCTGATTTCTAATCCAGTATTTTTCCCACTAGCTCTTGTAAGGTTTGAGGCCCTTCAGAGTAGACTTGATGGGAAATGTGTTTCGTGTACACCAAGCAGGATTAATAAACAGATTAGTGCACCCATGCTTTCTAAAAATGTTCAAATGAGATAAAAAATTTTTTTTTTAATTAAGGAAATGGCTAAGGTATAGAAATGTTATTTTTATATGCTGTAGTACTTGGATACACACCATTTAAAAATAAAAAATTGGATGACACTTTTGTGTGCTCCCTTGTGTGAGCAGTTGATGTTCAATCATATTTCAACAATTATCTTTCCTGCTCATCCCTCCAAATTGATAGTATTTGTATTGCCTAATGTATGTATAGAAACCCTGGTGGTGTAGTGGTTAAGTGCTATGGCTGCTAACTAAAGGGTCGGCAGTTCGAATCCACCAGGTGCCCCTTGGAAACTCTATGGGGCAGTTCTACTCTGGCCTATAGGGTCGCTGTGAGTCGGAATTGACTCGACGGCACTGGGTTTGGTTTGGTTTTTAATGTATGTATAATGTCAGCAGTGCTTATTCTTTGTGTGTATATGTGTGTGTTTTAAAGCATTCTCATATAGTTATTTAGTTTTATTTAATTGTGCTTTGAGTGAAAGTTTACAACTCAAGTTAGTTTCTCATACGACAATTTATACACACATTGTTATGTGACCCTAGTTGCGCTCACTATAATGCACACTCCTTTCTACCCTGGATTTCCCGCGTCTATTCAACCAGCTCCTGCCCCTTCTTTTTGTCTTCTTAACTCTCCTCCAAACAGGAGCTGCCCATTTAGTCTCATATATCTACTTGAACTGAGAAGCGCGCTCTTCACGAGTATAATTTTATGTCTTATAGTCCAGTCTAATCTTTGTTTGAAGAGCTGGCTTTGGGAATGGTTTTAGTTCTGGGTTAACAGAGCATCTAGGGGCCATGTCTTCCAGGGTTCCTCCAGTCTCAGACCCTTAAGTCTAGTCTTTTTTACTAGGATTTGAGTTCTGTACCCCACTTTTCTCCTGCTGTATCAGGGACTCTGTCGTGTTGCCTTCAGGGCGGTCACTGGTGGTAGCCAGGCACCATCTAGATCTTCTGGTCTCAGGCTGATGGAATCTCTAGTTTATGTGGCCCTTTCTGTCTCTGGGGCTAACATTTTCCTTGACTCTTTGATGTTCTTCCTTCTCCATTGCTCTAGGTAGGTTGGGGCCAGTTGATGCATCTTAGATGAGCAGTGCTTATTCTTGGTAAGGTGAGAAATGATAGTTGAAATTAGCTATGGCAAACACCCAATTATATAGCTCATTTCTTCCCCATCAGTGGATGACATTCTGCCTATTCTTCTCCTTCTGTTTAATTATAAGGCACATTTATTGATTAGAGATAGGCGATAGCAACTGAAACAGTTATGGAGCTGGAAGAATAGTAGTGTTGACAACTCAGCCATCACCTGGGACCCTCCACAAAAAGTGACTTTTCCCCCCCAACTTTCTCTTGACCTTCTTATTCCCTTTGAGTGATTTGTTAAGTTAGAGTAATACAAAAAAAGATCAGACTAACAGATGGGGCAGTTGAAGAGTCACTTTTTCTTTAATAATGTAACCAATGTTACTTGTAAAAAAGCAATCACTAGACCTAAGTTGTGTTTTTCTTTAGTTGCTTCATTCTCATAAATGCTGACTTATAAAATAGAAAATTTTTGGTGCTGCCCATAGTAATATTTATTATTTGACACCTAATACTTCCAATGAAGAATTCATTGTTCTTATATTTACCTATGTAATCAAAATGACACCAAAACAAAACCCATTGCCATCGAGTCAATTCTGACTCATAGCAACCCTATAGGACAGAGTAGAACTGCCCCATATGGTTTCCAAGGAGCGCCTGGTGTATTCAAACTGCCAACCTTTTGGTTGGCAGCCATAGCTCTTAACCACTACGCCACCAGGGTTTTCCCACTCACAGTACCAAATTCTGTCTCAGTTATCTAGTGCTGCTATAAAAGGAATACAACAAGTGGATGGCTTTAACAAAGAGAGTTTATTCTCTCACAGTCCAGGAGGCTAGAAGTCCGAATTCAGGGTGCCAGCTCCAGAGGAAGACTCTGTCGGCTCTGGAGGAAGGTCCTTGTCATCAGCGTTCCCTTGGTCTGGGGGCATCTCAGCTCAGGAACCTCCAGTTCAAAGGACACGCTCTGCTCCTGGCACTGCTTTCTTGGTGGTATGAGGCTCCCCGCTCTCTGCTGCTTCCCTTTCTTTTAATCTCCTGAGAGATAAAAGGTGGTGCAGGCCATTCCCCAGGGAAACTCCCTTTTCATTGGATCAGGAATGTGACCTGGGTAAGGGTGTTACAATCCTACCCGAATCTCTTTAATATAAAATTACCATCACAAAATGGAGGACAACCACACAATACTGGAAATCATGGCCTAGCCAAATTAATACACACATTTTTGGGGGGACATAATTCAATCCATAACATTCCACCCTTTGGCCCCCCAAAAATCACATCCTTGCAACATGCAAAACATATTCACCCCATCATATAATAAAAAAGTCTTAGCTCCAAGTACAAAATCCAAAAATTCCTCTTCATCTGGGAAATCTAGAATACAAGTTATCAGCTTTCAAAGGAATAACAGCAGAATACACACAAGCTAGACATTTCCATTGCAAATGGGAGAAGCTGAAGGAAAAGAAGGGATAACAGGCACCAAGCAAGTCAGCAGAACACATTACATTAGTTTGAAAATAGTTCTCTGAGACCATTTACACAATGGCCCTGCCCTCCGGAGTCTAGATATTGGCCATACCCTCTGGATTCTGAGTGAAGGCCCCTCAGCCCTGGCCTTCAGCTCCGCCTTCCAGGCCCACTGGGACAGCAACTCTGCTCCCTCAGCTTTAGGTGCGCCATTCTCCTAGTCCACTGAGTGGCGACTCCACCTTTAGAAACACCAGAGGCTGTCGCTCCACTCTTTGAGACCCCTGAGGTCATGGCCATACCTTTTGAGACAGAGGCAGCTCAGCTTCTTGTGTTCCTTGTCTCTTTAGCTTCTGTTTCCTGGTTTCTTGGCTTCTCAGCTCTGGGGCCTCACGCCTGCATCTGCACTGCTGGGGCAAGTGTTGCAAAGCTCAGTAGCTCCACCGATAAGTGCCCGGAGGCACCCCACTCCACCAGGAAGCCTCCTGCACACCAGCACTCAGCTCTCTGGCTCCATGGGTCTATAAGCCTAGCTCCACCAATAAGCACCAGAAGGCACCCAACTCCGCCAGGAAGCCTCCTGCACACAGGCACTCAGCTCTCTTACTCTGTAAGTCGGCTCCAGTGCTGTCTCTCACTGGTCTCGGTTCTGCTGCCGCCAGTTCTCTGCTGCTGCCTCTTCTCTGCCGCTGCATGTTCTCTGCTGTGCTGGTCCTCTGCTGCTGTGGCTTCTTTATCCATTCAGTTTCAAAACCACTTCCACATTTTAGGTGTCTGTTAGAGCAGCACCTCACTCTCCCAGTTCCAAAATGATAGAGATTTTAAAAATACAATAATAGGAGAAATTGATAAAACTTCTTGTGCTACAAATGATAATCATTTGCAGCATACCATGTTCCAAGTTTTTAAACTTAGTGCCACTTATGAAGTTAATTTCTCTTAAGCAGCCTCCCTTGGACACATATTGGCATTCTATGAAACTATTTTTCCCTCAACCATTTCTAAGGTAGTCATCTATCAACATAATGCCTGCTTATTTTTAATATTTTAATAGGAATTCTTTCATATGGCAAATCAAAATACAAAAGAATATTGGCCAAGTCCTATTTTAAATGTAAAATTAGGTTTAAATGTACTGTCCTAAATCTTTAAACCAAATTTTTCCTATTAATTACCATGCACAAAACATGTTCATCTTGTGAATATATACAGTATAAGGACTGATCTTTTTGTTCTAGTGTTTGGAGAGTAAGCAGAAATTGGCGTGAAATTGTTATTCAAGATAAAAAAGCAAATCGGAGGAGAAAATTTTATATCACACAATTGAAAACAGATTCTGAGGTAATGTGTATAATACTTTTCTAAAATGGTTTGTATAAAAACTTAATAATACAATATTGCTGAACAACCTGATTTGGTTTTCCTGCTATCTTTTTTACATTTTCCAATTAGCAAGCATTCACTCATAAACTCTTTTCCAAAATTTCATTTCCACTCAGTCCTTATAGTAGAATAGACTACCTAGCATCAAGAACATCCTGTTTTTTGTGTGTGTTAATTTGGATCCTATTCATAATTAGATATTCTTATGGCATTTTTTGCTAGTCTTTTGAGTGGATATTATGTGCCAGTAACTGTGCTAGTTGCCCAGATTACAATGGCGATCATTTCTGACACAGTCACTGCTCTCTTGGAGCTCATAGAATCGTGGGTAAGAACAAGTAAACAGGTAATTACAATGCAGCAGTGCCCTGGGTTCTACAGGAACACTTAAAAGGGGTGTGTCACTGATACTTGGGAATCCAGAGATGGCTTCTGAGAAAAAAGTGCCATCTAAGGTGAGACCTGAACAACGCATTACGAGTTAGCCAGGTGAAGAGGACAGAGCAGGGAGCTTCAGAAGAGGGAATAGCATATATGCTGCCTAGAGGTGAGTGTGAACATGGCAGATTGTACTTGCGAATCGTCATAAACTTGTAGTTCTTTCAAAGATTTGAGGTGCAGCTTTGCAACTACAAGAAAAGTCCTGTAGAAGCTGATGACGGTAATTCTTCCTAAGGACGGAAGTTGATGTAGCAGGCATCTGATGAGCTGTGGCACCTATATTTGATTGTAAATTCAACATTTATATCTTTCTTAGGCATTGGTGCCAAAAGAAACTCTGAGACTTAACTCTTTTATTTTTGTTTTAGTAGAAAGTATTTCATAACATACTAAAAATAAATTTCTAATTTGACTAAATATAGTAATTAAAAGGAGCATAGGATAAATATGAACACCTAGGTATAGATTGGTGAGTTCTCATTACAATGAACTATCAGAGACTCTTGTTTACTAAAATTTTGGTTTTCCTTTCTACTTTAAAGAAAAATTTTACCCTCTCATCTGTGGTGTGACCTTAGAGCTATTGTGAGCTCCTGCCTACTTACCGCTGCAGCTGCTGGCTCTGGGGGCTTATGATAGGATGTTCACTGGCCTTAGGAACATGTTTTTTAGACTGCTGCCCTGCATGCTAGGGACAAACTTACAAAACCATTTTCTTTTAAGCAAGCACCTGTTCATTTTAAACTCTTAGCTGCATACACTCCTTACCTCTTACAGTGAAGAGATTATTCTGATTATTCTAGATAAAATATTGTATCCTCACATTCTGGCCACCACTTTTATTTTTTTAATTTGGTTTCTTAAAGGACTATAATTTTTTCCTTACTTGAATTAAAAAAAAATGTTTGCTTTTTGTTTTAATTATCTTCCAAGTAATACAAGTGATTGTTTGAAAAGTCAAATTGCACTGGAACGTTATAATGAAACCCACCACTCTCCTACCTCATCCCTTCCTGCTCTCGATTCTTGTTCCATCAAGGCAGTCATTGTCAACTCTAGTTGTTTCTTCTGGAATTTACCTCCATATGTCTAAATAGCATACTTATACTGCTATTTCTTGATATTTTTTCTACAGATGGATTAGGTTAGTTCTCTAACCTGGCCCTACCACGACCTACCTACTTCCTCTCTGAGTTCCTTTTTCCTTTTGTCTTAAGAATGTAATTATAGACCATTTGGTGCTAAATCAGAATTAGGTCTGACATTAAAATTGGGTTGAGATAGTTTTTCACAGATATAAGATGTAGTACATTAGGGTTATACTTTCTTATATAACTTTTTTTCCCCCAGAGTTGATAATTGCCCAGTTTTTTTCTCTTTCTTTCTGTTTGGTGTTTCTCTCTACAGATCCCTGATTCATCCCCTGTAAGTCCAAACAAATTAAGTATTCTATCAATTCCTTCTTTTCCTCAAAGACATCCTTTCTGGTGCTCTCTGCCCTCCTATTCTGAAACGGACTGATTGCCTTATACTGAACTATCCAAATGCATCATTAATCAAAACAGAAAAATTACAAAACAAAGTTGTTTCATGGTTTTCCTCATCCTTCTATAGTGTAACCGGAAGTGCCTTATACGTGAAAATTAGAAGGCATAAATCAGATTTGTGTAAAAGGATTTCATTTTTATCTGTTTGCTTTGGAACGAGGAGAATGTGGTATCAGAATTGAAATACCACACCCTATCCACTTGATTTCTTAATTTACTGTATTCGTCACCCTTTTTTCGTATTCATGGAAATAAACAGTTTCAGGGTGATTCTACTTTCACGTTTCAGTATTTTGTGGTTCTGTGATGATGCATATGTTTTGAAAAATTTTGGCACTCAGGAACATGTACTTTGGTTGATTGTTTTGCCTCTCATTGTTCAGAAATAGTAGCACATGTTTTTAAGCAATGTGAGGGCAGGGGTTAGAATGTTTTATTTACCTGGCACCTATTAGATGTTCTATAAATATTTGTCGAATGAATGAATGTTTCTTCCGTGGCTAAAATTTGCTTCAACAACATATGTTTGTTCATTTTTTTTTTTTTTGGTGCATACACAATCGCCATATTTACCAACTGCATTGAAATCCAGTGGCCATTTTCCTTTTAGTGTGCTGTTGTGTCGTGCACTTGTGGCCTAGGCCAAAAATCATTTCATACACATGGAATTTCAGAAAGATATACTGAGTCCTTGAACAAATTCAATGCGTTCACCTGTATTTGTTCTAATTTTTGAAAACCAATATGCATCCATTACACTTGCACATATATTTTTAAACTGTAAATCGCATACAATTTTGGGACCAGCTAATCTCATTTCCTGTACTTATCATACTGTAATTTCTCATGTTTTAGCTCTTTCACAGTCAGGAGTCAGTTATGGCAAAGGGAAACTATCAAGGGGGAGGAAGCACAATTACAGCTGGACACATGAGGAAATCCACCTGTAGTACATTTTACTTTGTTAATTCATTAAGGATGCCAGTTTGTTAAAAAATTTTAACTTTTTACCATTTTTTTCCCATTACAATCCTTAACAAAATAGAAGGCTTATAAGGATAGCTCCTTGAAAGTATTTCTTACCTGAATATTTGAATAATGTGGGAATCTAGCTCCAATGAGAGAGGCTTTGTTTTTTTTTTTTTTCTTCTCCTTTTAAGATATCAAAGCTGTGTAAAACTTAACTATAAAGATGAATCAGTACCAGGTATTTGTAAAAACCAGCCGAAGAAATTGGGATTTATGGTCAAACCAGGCCTGTTGTTTTTCTGACATGTAAGGTAAGAAACCTTCAAAGATTTCTGTGATATCCCATAGCAAACTGTAAAAAGGTTTATCTCTTTTTTAAACCTTATCTTAAAACAGAGTTTGGTTAACAAGTTTGTGGGTCAAATCCAGTACATTGCCTGTGTTTTAAAATAAAGTTTTATTAGAACATAGGCATGGTCTCTTATTTACATATTATCTATGGGTGTTTTTGCTACGACAGCAGGGTTGAGTAGCTGTGACGATGTAGCCCACAAAGCCTAAGATATTTACTATCTGGCCCTTTTTGGAAAAGTTGGCCAACATGAGGCTTAAATTAAATGGAAAAATGACCAATCATACAAACCTGAAGCTAGCATTTATTTTATTTTTTTTCTTTTTATACTTCTTTGACTTTGAAGTGTTAAGTGAAAGAAAAAATTTTTTTTTTTTTCCTAAAAAGCAATGGTTAGGGAGATAATTGTAGCAGGGTGAAACCATTTAAGTCCATGTGCATCAGAAAGTTATCCTGGAACTTTTCCGATATTGTACTATTGACCCGTCTCATCTTTTACCACAGGGGGCTCTATTAAATGTTGAGGATGCTGCAACTCGGGTCCATCTTATAAATCGATCAGCTTTAAGATCTGTGCAAGCGCAGGCTAGGACACCAGGTTCTCAGAGAGAACAAGTTCCAACGTTATCTCCTTGGGGAGAAGTTTTGACACCTATAGCAAGTTCTTCTGTTACTCCCCTAAGTAGTAAGCAGGAAGAATATGTTAAGGTGGGTATTTCTCATACGTTATTAGAAATAAATATTTACAGAATTTAAAATAGAGTGATGCTGTCTATGAAACTGGAAGATTCAGTGCGTATGCTTTTACTGCAGGTTGCCAAAACACTTTTTATCGATGAAGCATTAAAACCTTGCCCAAGGTGCCAATCCCCTGCTAAGTACCAGCCATATAAGAAAAGGGGACTGTGTAGCCGCACAGCCTGTGGCTTTGAGTTTTGTGTGTTATGTTTGTGTGCTTATCATGGGTCTGAAGAATGTAGTAGAGGAGCAGCAAAGCCAAGGAATAGAAAAGATACTCTTCCAGGAAGTGCCCAGAGTAAGCGGAATTTAAAACGCCTCTAAAGAGACTTTCAGTATAAAGAAGCACTCCCCTTACGCAGTGTTTTATTTGCCTGACGTAAAATTATGAGTATTTTGAAAACATGCAAATCTTCCCATTAATAACAGATGATGATTTATTTCCTATATTGTATATATTATAATCTATGTCATTGTATGTTCTCTTTAATGAGTTTTGGAGATTTTTTATTTTATTGTCATTTTTATCCATTTTAATAACTTGGTTTTTTTGAATAAAGAATTTTCGATGTTGTGACGTTTATGTATTTTACTGTTTCATGTAACATTTTAAAAATTTGTACATTTCAGCACTATGTGTTGAAATGTTTCTCAGTCATTTTTTAAAAATAGTTTTCCAAATAATATTTAAAAATTTGAACTTGAGACCATGAGCTTATAGATTTGGGAAATTACTTGACTCAAATGAGATATAAATAAAATTCAGTTTTCAGAAGTTCTATTGAATTTACTCTATAATTTCAATCTTTCTCTTAATGAGTGGCATATTTGGGTAGACTTCTGGTTAAATAAAATTTACTTAATATTGATAACTAAGAAGACATAAAAAGTAAGTTATGGGAAGTATGTGGTTAGTGACAATGGAAGCCTTAGTTCATAAACTCCTATAAGTCACATGTTTCAAATAAATATTTTGTAAAACTCTAGAACTGTAGTTAGAGATTTCATTTATTTAATACAGCCTGGGTATTAATATTTTGACAAATTTGGACTGGTTGAGAAAGATGGTTTATATATACAGCTTTATATTTAGTATATTAAGAAAATATACTGAAGTTATGTATAATGTACTCCTTTCCAAAAATGATTTGAAGTTGCACATTCCATTTACAGAACAGCAACAAGGAAGGGATAAGTTCTGTTGTTGAACAAATCAAAGTGGAAAGTTTGAAAATAGTTTAATAATTTTTTTTTGTGTTTAAGTAAGTGATGTGTACATATGTCTGTGTACATACTATCTACCCAGATTTCAAATGTAGCTCTTCTCGTACACTATTTTAATAAAACATTTAAGTGTGAATTCATATAGATATATTTTGAAAAACCTGCCTAAAATTTTAACTTGTTCCTTAACTAGCTATCAAATTTTGATTTGATTACTAAATGTTAAATTTATAGCCTTCCTAATTCCACAAGGAGTCCTGATGGCGCAGTGGTCAAGAGCCACGGAGAGCTATGGCTGCTAACCAAAAGGTGGGCAGTCTGAATCCTTGAAAACACTATGAGGCAGTTCTACTCTGTTCTACAGGGCCACTGTGGGTTGGAATCGACTAGACTGCAATGAGCTTAATTCCAAAAAGAATTTTTGGAGGCTAAATGTAAATAAGAGTAAACATTAGTTGTATTTAATAAAGGTTCACAATCCCTAAGTTTTCCATCATATTTTTCTGATTTGATTCTAAACAATTTTAGTTCTTAATGTCTTTAATTTCCTGAGATATCTTCCACATCAGAATCAATTTATTTATTAATGTTGTTCACTTAAAGTGTAACTTTCTTCCTCAATCTGAGACGTTTCTTTGTTTTTCAGAAACTTATTCCCAGCCTTCTCTTAATTTATTTAATCCAAATTACTTGTCTTTGGCCTCTCTTTCTGTGGCTCAGATCAAATCACATCTTCTCTGTAGTGTGAACTTCATTGCTATTTTATGCTCTTGACTTCTGCCTGACCTAATTGCCATTTCAGAAATGACTTTTTAGGTCTTAAAAATCACAGCTCCAGTTCCATAATAATTTTTTAAAAAATGAAATGCAATATTGTCTATTCTACATCATCTTAAATGCTGATATTTCCCAATAACTTCTGAATTTTTATTTGATTACACAAAAATGGAAAAGGAAAGATAACCATTTCTTTCACCACTTTACACATGAAATTGTTGTGTGTATAGGAATCTGGAATCTTATTTGGAGAAAACCAATAAATGCTTTATTTTTTTTTTACTAATTTAGGGTAAGAACTCCTCACTCTTTCTTCCCTGTGGTCTGCCCCTTGACAAACTTGCTAGGTAATGGGAAGGAATTGTTTCTTTTTAACTTCTACTTGACTCCAGGAAGGACAGGTGTTTCCTCTTTCAGACCTCCTATTTGGGGAGGGAAGAAAAAAAAAAAAAAAGGCCAGGAACTTGTGGCAAATATCGTGAAGAGAAATAACACTTTAGGAACTATCTGATCGTTTTATACTAGCATTTCTATGGGCACAAATATGGATTTTTTAATTTACTCTAACCATTTAAAGATTTAATAAAGTCTTATTATGGACTGCTTTAAATCGTTTCTCTTAAAAACATTATAGCATATATAGAAAATAAATGTTTTAAAAGGTGAAAATGCCTGTTGTTTTTGTGTGGAGGGTAAATTTGTCAAAGGTCACACTAAACGTTCCACAAGGGGGCACCAAAGACTCATTTATGGTGATTTTGGCTCTGCGTCAATAGAGTAAATTTAGCTTTTCTGTGTTTGACATTGATGTGCTGTCACATAGCCAAATAGTGAAAATGTTCCTTTGCTTAATTTTTAAAGTGTTTACAGAATAAATTTTGGTAATAATTACTACTCAGAGTTGGTAATTAAAATATTTTAGCTGGCTTGCAAGAGTGTTCTGTTTTCGGGGTGACTTCTAACAGAACACCTTCTTGGCTGCCCCTGGTGTGCTGCCTTGGCTATCTGTGTTATCTTGCCCGACGGTTCTGCACTCCTGGCTCCCTCTTCATGGACTGTGGGGCCAGGAGACTGGAAGGAGCAGCAGAAACCTGGCAGGTGAATGCTGGTTATGAATGGTGGTGGTGTGCTACCAGCAATTTCCCTCTGGCATTCTCATTGCTGCAGAAAGGTAGATCCTTTCTGGTTCAGATCCTAATCACATCTTGTCTAGATTACTGTAATTGCCTCCTAACAGGTCTCTTTGCTTCCAGTTTCTCCTCATTTGAGTCTGTCCTCAATGTCCATTGCCAGGTTATTTGTACTAAAATGTGGCTCCAATCATGTTACTTCCTATTAAAAGTGTAGCAGAATTTAGGATCTCTATAACATGATCCTAACTTTCTAGCAATCTCTCCCACCATTGCCACTCTGAACCCTTTGTTCTGGTCAAACCAGGCTCTTTGCTGTTTTCTACACTTCCCCTGTGCTTTCTCCCAACTTCCTCCCTCCGTTGCCATGTTAAATCCCATGATAATCCTACTAATTTTTAGTTTCTGTCCTTGAATCATTTTCTGATCTCTCCAACAAAATGGATTTTTACCTTTTAAAAACCTAGTGTTTATCTGTGCCTTCCTTATACTTCTGCCATGTCCTGCTTGTGTTAAATTTTTTTACATCTCTTCCACCATTGGCAAGTTCCTTAAGGCCAGGAACAGTTCTTACCCACCTGTTTCCCTCAGCCTACTGTCTTGTGCATGGTAGAAGATGCAGCAAGTATTAATTAAGAGGTTGAATTAGTAATGATCATGTGTCAGACATGATATGATCAGTTTTATCCAATCTCAATTTTCTCTTTTTTTTAGCTGCTATCACAGTTAACTTCAAATATAGTTATTTGCTTTTGAGAGAGCTGAAACTGTGTCTGTTTTAAATGTGTTGGCAGAACATTTAGCTGTCCAGAGAACATGTGAAATCTAGGAAAGGTAGTTACTCTAAGGAGCCCTGATGGTGCAGTGGTTAAGAGCGTGACTGCTAAACAAAAGGCCAGCAGCTTGAACTCACCAGCCTCTCCTTGGAAGCCCTATGGCGGCAGTTCTACTCTGTTCTAAAAGGTCAGTATGAGTCAGAATCGACTTGACGGAGCAACAGTTTGGTTTTCGGTGACACAGCCGTTAAGTGCTTGGCTGCTAACTGAAGGGTCAATGGTTTGGACACCCCACCCCGGCTACTCCACAGGAAAAAGATGTGGCAGTCTGCTTCTGTAAAGATTACAAACTTGAAAACCCTGTGGGACAGTTCTACTCTGTCCTATAGGGTTGCTATGAGCCAGAATCGACTCAATGGCAACAGAGTAATTACTCTATTTAGCACTCTCTCAAAAAAAAAAAATTTTTTTTTTCTTTGTTTGCTCCAACCCTCCAACTGTTTGGAGTTTTGCCCTAGGTTCCATTTCCCAATCCCTCCTGGCCCTTGCGAATGCTCAAATTGTCATTCTCCCCCTTCTTCCTGTGGCTCCCTCCTACCTGTCTTTTTGTCTTCTAAGACTACCGATAAGATGTCCCCTGCGCTGATCGTTCCCCTCCCCTTCTGCCCGGTTTGGTTGTATCACTGTCCTCCTCAGCATATCCAGAACTCCTATGTATCCTTGTTATCACAACATTCATCATAACTTTTATGTTTTGTTAGACAGCAAATTCCTCTGCCCTGTGTCTCTGTTTTCCCAGCCCTTTATCTAGTGCCTAAGCACTGAACATAATGACAAAGGGTGCTATGGGAGCAAACAGAACAAGTAAAACCCATTGCCAGCAAGCCCATTCCAATTCATGGCGACCCCATGTGTTACAGAGTGGAACTGCTCCATGGGGTTTTTGTGGCTACAATCTTTATGGAAGCAGATCACCGGACTTTTCTTCCACAGTACCGCCGGATGGGTTTAAATTGCCAAGCTTTAGGTTAGTAATCTTGCACAAACTATTTGCACCAGGAACAAAGAGAAGGAACTTCTAATTCAAACAATTCTGTTATTATTAAAATGAGGAAGAGGTGTTAGGCTGCTGATATGAAAGGCCTCCTTGTTTCTTGTCTGTGTTGCTGGGGTGCCTCGGCCTCCCTCCTTAAGTACTGATATGAATTATAATTTGCAGTCATTTTCAAGTTTACTTCGTAAATACTGTTGGATTGTTTGAGGAGCAGTTTCTGTAACCCTTCCTTTAGCATCCACTGCTGTAAGCATCCAGAGACACAGCAATGTTGACAGAAAGGGCTGTAGAATCCTGAGACAGTGACTCTGATTTAAAACATTTATTTATCTTTACTGTTGGTGGCAAATTTTTGATTCGGCAAGGCGGTGAACTATTGCCTTGTAGACATTATCTCACCATATTAAGAGCAGTCCTGTGAGTACGATACCATTATTACATGCATTAAGTCTTAGAGGGGCTTAAAAATGTGTTTGGCCCAAAAACCTGTTTTTATTGAGCTAATACCTAGTCATGGTGACCCCACATGTTACAGAGTAGAACTGCTCAATAGGGTTTTCTTGGTTATAATCTTTGCAAAAGCAGATCACCAGGCCTTTCTTTCACAGTGCCCCTGAGTGGGTTTAAACCTCCTTTAGGTTATTTATTTATTTTTTTTAGGTTAGTAGTTGGATGCAAATTATTTGTGCCACCCGGGAACCTTAAACCTGTTACCATTGAATCAATTCTGACTCATGGCGACCCCCTGTGTTTCAGAGTAGAACTGCACTCCGTAGGGTTTTTAATGGGTATAATCTTATGGAAGTATATCACCAGGACTATCTTCTGAGGCATGGCTGGGTAGATTCAAACTGCCAACCTTCTGGTTAGGAACTGAAAACTAACCATTTGCACCCCCCGGCTGGATTTAAAATGGTGGCTGTTTGACTCAAAATATTTAGTCTTATGCTCTCTGCCTGCTCCTATTGGCCTGAATAGATTTTCCCCACCTCAGCAGTACAGCTTGGGCTCTTATATTCCCTGCTTTCTTAGAAAACCACTTGCTGTTGGTTTGGATTCAGGTAAAGAGATCAGAAATTTAAGCAGTTGGATTTTTTTTTTTTTTCCTGAACACTGATAACTTGATTTCCAGATTAGAAACTAAGATCTTTTATTTTGAACTTTCTAATGTTCTTTCATAAATTTTAATAATACCATATTTATTTCTTCATTAAATATGGTTTATTCATTTAACACATTTATTGTGCGTTTATTGAATCACGCCATGCTTTGTTCTAGGTGCTGGGGGTATAGGAGAGAAAAAACATGTCAAAAAATCCCTTAGAGCTTAAATCCATAAAACAGGAGGAGAAGAGAAAAATGAAATTTTTTTTACTTGAAAAATCACAACATCCTAGAGTAATATTACAGTTTTTGAAAGTTTAACTACACAAGGGTTAAAAATTGAATTATCTCATCAGTTTGTGCAAGAAACAAAGTAATGTAATGGAATATATTGACAATTAGACTAAATCTAAACCAGCAGGTCCAGATGGCAGTTATCTTGGATAAGTTAAGAAATTGCCTAATGAATGTATTAAACTAATTATGTTCCTTCTTCAAAAAATTATGAACTGTTAAGAAAGAGAAAAAAAAATGTTTTCCAGTTAAATGTGATATGGATGGGCATAATTGTTATCCAATGTGGGTAATACAAGATACAAAATTTTTAAAAAAGGAAAGATAATAAATGATTTTGAAAAATGTGGAAATAAACAATATATGAATTTTATAACCCGTGTTTCTGATTTCTCTGCCACACCTGCAGTTACTTTAGGAATTGGAGTGGGGGATGGTATCATCCATCATTAGTTGTTGAGTTGCCATCCTGCTCCCAGGGAAAACACTCTACAGCACCGTCCTGTCATTCCAATTCATTTATGTGTAAAAATTAGAAATACTCTTTAGCCGTGAAAAAATAGATGAGGACAACCCAAATGATAACAAACAGACCCTTTATTCAGAGCTTTCTATAGCAAGGGAGTCAGCACCATCACTTGTGTTTGGCAGAGACTCAAATGCAGACAGGGGAGTGAGAAAGCTGCACGGTAGAAAAAGGGAAGGCTTCAGGTGTGCCCTGATCCATGGTGGTTGGCTGGGGAAGCTGCAGCAGGTGGACTAGAAGTGGGCCATCAGGTGTGTTAGTTAGGAGAGCAGGTTTGCCTTTCTGTGGTTGCTCCTGAGTTGGAAGTAGAGGCAAAAATTGACCAAGTCCTGACCTTTCTGGGTCTATTGCTGCAGAGGTTGTGGTTTGGCTTTCTGGGTTGGATGCTGGCAGAGGTTGTGTGCGTCGATTTCTATTTCATATATGGTCTGGCCATTGTCCATTTTGTATATTCCAACTCCCAGCCATATAAAACATTCCCCAAATATCCCATTACCCTCCAAAGTTAAAATAACAATGATAATTAATACGAATTTCAGCCTTTGGTGCTATTCCTGCTCATACTCACACAGGTTTAGAATAAGGCATAAGTTGGACCCTACCACACTAATCCCAAGGAAGGACTGGTACTTTTCTTTAAATCATCAAACAGGTAGGATGCCTGAAAATATGCCATTGATTGTCAAGGAGATATATACACATACACATACTAGCCAATCTCTCCAGCAGTACTTGGGAGAGTCATAAATCCTTGCAGTTTCTCACTCTGAGCACATTATGTACAGTAGCCCTAATGCATATTAATCCTTGCAATTCAGAAGGCCAGCTCTTGTGACATTTGGTTTGGGGCTTATATCTGAAACCACTGATCATTTTTCTCTGTCCACAGTGGTTTCACATAATGTCACTTCTGTCCTATTCCATGGATATTTTGACTTCTCCTTGTATCACTGTTGTAGCTGCTTAAGGGAAGACTGCCTGAGACGTTCTTCAAGGCTCCCCAAATTAAGTCTTGAAGAATGAGAAAGTTTGGCCTGGCAAAGAAAAGCGAGAAGGGTTTCCCTGTTTGTGGAAACAGCACTAGCAAATGCTTGAAAACCCCATTTATATGCTGACTCTCAAGTTTATATCTCCCAAATTCCAGGCTTCAAGACACAGTTGGGTGTCACCTTCTCCAGAATACCTTCCCATAAACTCCCTTCATTGGCCTCCCCTCTTGCTCCTGCACATTTTGAGCGAATCCATATTTTAAAACCATATTCATATTAAAATCATCTGTACAGGGAGCTGCATCCTCTACTGCCATGCTACCCACCCAGACTACAAACTCCTGGGGGTTGAAGGAGCTATGTCTTATTTAATGCCCCAGCACCCACTACGGTGCCTACCACTTAGTAAATATTTGTTGAAATAAACTTACGGAGGTTGTCTCCACTGCAATCCTTCTGTACTGCCCTCTGCTCACAGATAAGATTTGCTAATTTCTGTTTTACATAGCCATACTGATAAAAAAAAAAAAAAAAGAAGTCAGTAATTTGTTTTAACATTAATAGCAGCTAACACTTATTGTACATTTACTATGGGGGTCTAACAATAACCCTAAATGATTGATATTATTCTCAATTTACAATTTAGGAAACCCTGGTGACGTAGTGGTTAAGAGCTATGGCTGCTAACCAAAAGGTAGTCAGTTTGAATCCACCAGGTGCTTCTTGGAAACCATATGGGACAGTTCTACTCTGTCCTTTAGGGACGCTACGAGTCAGAACTGACTCGGTGGCAACAGGTTTGGTTTTGGTTTATATCAACTGCAAACTCAACATTTTCACTTGGATGACTAGTAAACTTCTTAAACTCTTCCACAACATGCTCCACACACAGCCTTCCCTATCTCCATTGATGGCAACTCCATCCTTCTGGTCGCTCAGGCCAAAAACCTTGGAGTCATTGTCAACTACTTTTTTGTTCATCCACTGATCTGATTTGTCAGGAAATCATCTTGGACCTGCCTTTATAATATATGTAAAATCTAAGTCTTTCTCAAACCTATATTACTATGACCTTGATGAGAGCCACATCCGCTCTTGCCTGCTTCTATTCTTGTCCATCTAGGGTCCATTATATATATAGTACCCAGAGTGATCCTTTTCAAATAAAAGTAAAACTATACTTCTCCATTCAGAACTCTCCTATGGTTTCCATTTCACTTGGAATGAAAGGCCTACAAAGCCCTTTGTGACCTGTCTCCCCAAACCTCTTACCTCTCTGTTCTCCTTTTCTACTATGCTCCCTTGACTTCCTTTAGCCCTCTGATTGATTTTATTTGGCCATGTGATTTTTTCTTTTTTTTAAGTTCTGTTTTGTTTTTGCCTGTGTAATATCAAAAGGCAATAAATATAACTAGCAGGTGTTATGCTTCCTTGTAATACATGGAAGTCTTTGCTTGCTTAAAGCATTTATATACCGGCAGGTCCTTGGCTGGCCTTGGAGTGTCCCCTGCACTGTAGGAGGCAAACATAGAGCCACTGAAGGTTTTAAGTAGGTCAGATTTGCATTTAGATAGATTTCATTTTCAGCCTGGAGAATGGATCTGAGGGGAACTCTACTGCCAACAAAGACTTGAAGAAAGACAAGTTAGAAAGTCCAGATGGGAGCCTATATTAAGGTTTTGGTTGCTAGTGAGAGTGGAGAGAAGATTACAGAATCAGAAATACTTTAGAAGGTAAATTACCGGTACCTATGTTTGTTTTGTTGTTTAGTGTTTGACTGAAGGAAACCTGGTGGCACAATGATTAAGTGCTTGGCTGCTAACTGAAAGGTTGGTAGTTCAAACACACCCAGTGGCTCTATGGGAGAAAGACCTGGAGATCTGCTTTCATAAAGATTATAGCCAAGAAAACTCTATGGGATACTTCTCTGTCACTTGGGGTCCTCACATGGGGTCACTCTGAGTTGGATTCAACTCAATGGCACCCAACAACAGCAACAACACAGTGATCAACTGAATATGAGTTGGGGGGGGTGGTTTTTAGGGTGACTCCCAGGTTTCTGGCTTGAATCGCTTGGTACCATTTACTGAACACAGGATTTATGTAAAAAGATGAAATTTGAAGATGTGAGTTTCATATTGGACAAATTTTGACTTGGAAGCCTCCAAGGAACAGTCATGTCACTGGTGGAGAAAGCAATTGAATTTAGGATTCTTAGGCTCAGGGGAGAGGTCTGGGCTGGAAATTTAGTTACTCACAACTTTACTAAAAATATTAATTCTTTTCTCTTGAGAATTTTTTTTTTTCACTTTTGTACTTAAACTCTTCAATCATAACTTTTTCCTGAACGCATACACACATTAGGGACAGCCTCAATTTTATTGTCTTCAACAGCCTCCCTGGGTAACTTTCAAAGCTAAATATCTTGAAAATGCAACAGTCTTAACTGACCGGAGCAGTGTGGGGAAGATCTGGTCCCTAAAGCACATGAATATTTAATTAAAAAAAATTGTACTGAAATATACGGGCATACTTTGTTTTATTGCGCTTTGCAGATATCGCGTTTTTTACAAATGGAAGGTTTGTGGCAACCCTGCGTCGAGCAAGTCTATCAATGCCATTTTTCCAACAGCATGAGCTAACTTCGTATCTCTATGTCACATTTTGGTAATTCTTGCAATATTTCAAACTTTTTCATCTTTATTATATGTTATGGTAATCTATGATCAGTGATCTTTGATGTTTCTATTGTACTTGTTTTGGGGTACCATGAACCACTCCCATATAAGATGTTGAACTGAATCATTAAATGTGTGTTCTGACTGCTCCACTGACCAGCTGCTCCCCAGTCTCTCTCCCTCTCCTCATACCTCCCTCTATTCCCTGAGATAGAACAGTATTGAAATTAGGCCAGTTAATAGCCCTACAATGACCTCTAAGTATTCAAATGAAAGGAAGAGTCACACATCTCTGACTTTAAATCAAAAGCTAGAAATGATTAAGCTTAGTGAGGAAGGCATGTTGAAAGCCCAGATAGGCTGAAAGCTAGGCCTCTTGCGCCAAACAGTTAGCCAAGCTGTGAATGCAAAGGAGAAGTTTTTGAAGGAAATTAAAAGTGCTACTCCAGTAAACATGCAAAAGATATGAAAGCAAAACAGGCTTATTGCTGATACGGAGAAAGTTTTAGTGGTCTGGAGAGAAGATCAAACCAGCCACAACATTCCCTTAAGTCGAAACCTAATCCAGAGCAAGGTCCTTAACTCTCTTCAATTTTATGAAGGCTTAGAGGTGAGGAAGCTGCATAAGAAGAGTTTGAAGCAAAGACAGGTTGGTTTATGAGTTTAAGAAGCCATCTCCATAACATAAAAGTGCAAGGTTATAGAAGCTGCAGCAAATTATCCAAAAGATCTAGCTGAGATAATTGATAAAGGTGGCTACACTGTACAGCAGATTTTCAATGTAGAGGAAACAGCCTTATATTGGAAGAAGATGCCATCTAGGACTTTCAGAGCTAGAGAGGAGAAGTCAATGCCTGGCTTCAAACCTTCAAAGGACTGGCTGACTCTCTTGTTAGGGGCTAATACAGCTGACAACTTTAAGTTGAAGCCAACGCTCATTTACCATTCTGAAAATCCTAGGGCCCTTAAAAATTATGCTAAATCTACTCTGGGTGTGCTGCTGTATAAATGGAACAATAAAGTGTAGATGACAGCACGGCTGTTTACAACATGGTTTACTGAATATTTTAAGCCCACTGTTGAGACCTACTGCTCAGAAAAAGATTCCTTTCAAAATATTACTGCTCATTGACAATGCACCTAGTCACGCAAGAACTCTGATTGAGATGTGTAAGGAGATTAATGTTATTTTCATGCCTACCAACACAACATCCATTCTGCAGCCCATGGATAAAGGAGTAATTTTGACTTTCAAGTCTTACTATTTAAGAAATACATTTCATAAGGCTATAGGTGGTACACATAATGATTCCTGTGATGCATCTGGGCAAAGTAAATTGAAAACCTTCTGGAAAGGATTCACCATTTTAGATGCCATTAAGAACATTTGTGATTCATGGGAGGAGGTAAAAATAGCAACATTTACAGGAGTTTGGAAGAAATTGATTCCAACCCTCATGGATGACTTTGAGGGATTCAAGACTTCAGTGGAGGAAGTAACAGCAGATGTGGTGAAAATAGCAAGAGAACTGGAATTAGAAGTGGAGCCTGCGGATGTGACTGAATTGCTGCATGATAAAACTTTAACAGATGAGGAGTTACTTCTTATGGATGCGCAAAGAAAGTGGTTCCTTGAGATGGAATCTTCTCCTAGTGAAGATGCTGTGAACATTGCTGAAATCACAAGGGATTTAGAATATTACATAAACTTAGTTGATTCTGAAAGAAGTTCTACTGTGGGTAAAATGCTATCTAACAGCATTGCATGCTACACAGAAATCTCTCGTGAAAGGAAGTCAACTAATGCAGCGAACTTCCTTGTTGTCTTACGTTAAGAAATTGCCACAGCCATCCCAACTTTCAGCTATCACCACCCTGATCAGTCAGCAGCCATCAACATTGTACGCTCCACCACCAAAAAGATCATGACCTGCTAAAGGCTCAGGTAATGGTTAGCAGTTTTTAGCAATAAAGTATTTTTTAATTTAGGTTTTTTTTTTTAGACATAATGCTATTGCACACTTAATTGACTGCCAAAAAACCAAAACCAAACCCACTGCCGTTGAGTCAATTTCAACTCATAGCGACCCTATAGCACAGAGTAGAACTGCCCCACAGGGTTTCCAACAAGCAGCTGGTGGATTCAAAATGCTGACCTCTTGGTTAGCAGCTGAGCTCTTAACCACTTATGCACTGGGAAACCAAAAAATTCATGTGACTCGCTTTATTTTGATATTGGCTTTATTGAGGTGGTCTGGAACTGAACCAGCAATATCTCTGAGGCATGCCTGTAACAAAAAAAATTGCCACTTTAACCATTTTTAAATGTATAATTCAGGGACAATTACATTCACCATGTTGTGCAACCATCACCATTATTTATCACAGGCAAAGGGGGTGGGGCCAAGGAGGACGCTTGCCCCTAAGGCAGAAGTCCAAGGGGGTGCCAGATGAGGCTCAGAATGACATTCCGAGGTGCCATAAATATGAAAGGCGCCTGAGGCAGGTGGACAAAAGGGGGTAAGGAGTTTCTGCCCACACATGGCATTTTGAAATGGGGGGGGGAGGGAAAGGTTGCAATTTAGAGATTGCCCCTGGGCGCTTACCCTCCCTAAGCCTCTGTTATCAATTTCCAAGCTTTTCAGCAACCCAAACAGAAACTTAGCATCCCTTAAGCAATAACTCACCAATTCCCCCCTCCCCTGCTAACCACTAATGAACTTTTGTCTCTATGCATTCGCCTAGTCTGGATATTTCCTATAAGTGGGATCATTATAATATTTAACTTCATAAAGGCATCTCACGCAACTGTGAGTGAGATCAAGAGCTATGTGTTGAACGTCATCCTCCTGTTTTCAAGAAAACTCCTGAGGTGAACTCTTCCCTTTTGTCCTCAGGGCTAGCCCCTCTGGCCTCCTCTCCCGCGCCAACTTTCTAGCTGATCTTAGTATGGGACATCATATTTCCTTGGATGGTGCAGGCTGGATCTCGTTGATACAAAACAGGCCAGAGCCACGGTCACCACAGTAACGGGCCCCGGCCCTTTCGGCCCTTAGGGGCTACTCCAGGTCCCCTCCTGGGGTGGTCTCGCTGGAGGTCCGGGCGCGCACCCACCTCTGCCCCGGGAAGAAAGGGCTCGGGGCGGTCCCGGGTGCCCCCTCCTCCGTCCGGGGCCCCGAAACGCGCGTCACCGCTTGGCCTCCGGCGCCGCGCCCGGGCCCGAAACCGCCCGCTTGTTCGGCGCTCGCATTGTCTCAGCTCCATAGCAACTCGGGCGAGACAGGGGCTCCCAGGCAGGCGCAGCCCGGCGGCCCACGCGCCGCGTCCGCGTCCGCTAAGGGAGAGACGGACCCTGACGCGCTGGGCCCGGAAGGGCCGCGCGGGAGGCGGCCGCAGCATGCGCGGGAAGCGGCTCACCGCCGGTAGGTCGTCAGGCCGGGGCCGCAGCTCTCGCCCGCCAGAACGAAGGCCGCGACTCTCGCGCCATCCCCGTTGGCCACGGTGCGGCCGCCCACGCACCCCCTCGAGCTGTAATTCTCCTTGCTTGGGCGTCTCCTAAATATTCGAGAAGCTGGCGTCGGATTTTACCCTCAGTCCCGCCTTTCTTTACATTTTCTAATTTACACCGTATTATTTTATCTTACTTAATTCTCCATTTTGCAGCAGGAATAGTGGAGGCTTCCCATCTGTTAACTCCAGGGTCACAGTGAATTAATGACCAAACTGGATTCCAGAGGGCTTTCCTCCCCACTTCCATCTTGAATTCCAACTTAAAATTCAATCCATGTGCAGAGAAGGAACAGAGGGCCAAAAATGTACTGTGCTTGCCCGTGAATAAAGCAGAGCTAGGTGCTGTCTCAAATTATTTCATTTACTTTAAAAAGGAAATCAGATTTGAGTGAGATAATGTAATGTTTTATTTTGTTTCAGAGCCACCAACTATTACAGAAGAAGGATTTGTAAGTATAATTTATGTGGGCTACTTATTCTTTTCCCTGGCTTTTTAAAAAATAACATATATTAGATTACAGAAGAAAGGTGTGTGTTTTATTTCCTCCTTTTTGGCAAACGAATATTAGTGGATGTCTTGGTTTAGTAATAATAGTGATAACTGAGTACAAGACCTTTTTACATTCCTTAATAGATGAATTTTTAAGAAGGGACCAATTAACTTGTATGATGAATGATATTTATTGTTAAAGTTTTTTCCCTCACGTAAATTCCTTCATTTAATTTCTCTAAGTTCCCTTAATGACTTCGTGAGAGGTGGTTTTATTGTGATGTGGTTGTGCATTTCCTGGTTGCAGTAAACATTAGTGAAAAAAAAAATTAGTAGATAGCGTTAGTTAGTAAGGAGCGGTCAGTTTATAATTTCTTTCAAAATGTGCTAAATGTTGTTCTTAGTCCAGACACCTTGAGGAGTATTAATAAGTGCTTCAGCAAATATGTTATATACACTTTCATTTAAGTGAATACCATCTTTAGGATGGGTTCTATTGTAATTCATATTGTACATTTAAAGAACTCAACCAGGGTTAGACAGGAATAACCTGTTGCTGCCGGTCGATTCCAAATCATAGCGACACTATAGGACAGAGTAGAACTGCCCCATAGAGTTTCCAAGAAGTGCCTGGTGGATTCGAACTGCCAACCTTTTGGTTAGCAGCCATAGCTCTTAACCACTACACCACCAGGGTTTCCTTAAAACAGAAAAAACCAAACCATTGTGGTGGAGTCGATTCCAGCTCATAGGGTTTCCTTAAAAACCCTAACCCAGCAGATCCTAATTCCTTCTAAGTTCTGAGCCTGATTTCAAGAGCTCTCCCCACTTCTCTGGAAACCCTGGTGGCGTAGTGGTTAAGTGCTATGGTTGCTAACCAAAAGGTCAGCAGTTCGAATCCTCCAGATGCTCCTTGGAAACGCTCTGCTCTCTCTTACAGGGTCTGTCCTATAGGGTTCTACTCTGTCCTTTAGGGTCGCTGTGAGTCTGAATCGACTTGACGGCAACGGGTTTGGATTTTTTTTTTTTTTTTTTTGGTTTACCCACTTCTCTATAGTGTTTGCGTATCCCCTCCAGCACTTATTTCTTTTGTTGGCTAATTATCTTATTTGCTTCTGACTTTTTATTCAGCAAACAGGTGTGCCTTGTACATTCATAAAAAAATGCAGTGCTAAGTGCTGAAGATAAGTCCCAAGAAGTTCAGTCTAGCAGGGACTATGAGAGAAGATAGGGCTATGGCTGCATCTTCTAGCAGCTTCCATTTTCACACTTGCAGACTACTGGCTCTCAGAGGGGCCAAGGCTCAGGCACACAGAGCATGTCAGAAACCCTGTCCATCCTCTGTCTTCATTGGCAGAGCTCTGTTTAGCGTTAAATTTAAGCTCCCCGAGTAGCTCTTCATTCCACTAGGAGGTGAGCATTTCTGGAGCCTGCTAGTCCTTTCCCATACCATTCAGGCGTGAGTTCTCTAAAGAGCACTCAGCAACATTCCATTTCTTGTGTGAGCCATGGGCTCACCTCTTTAGGCCTTTGGCACCATCTGGGAACTCAGACTAGCTTGAAGCCTTTATTAGCTACTCCTCCTCTTAGCTTCTTTGACACCACTGTCTTTCAGTTCCCCCATTTCTCATTCTTATCCCCTGCTTTTCCTGGTTTCTCTTTTTTTTTCTCCATGAAATTGTTGACCTTTTTTAGGATTCTATTCAATAGGCTTTCCGTGGGTGAGCTCCTCTTCTCCTTCTATAACTTCAGCTACCTGTATTTCATGGGGCTTCCAAATCTACACTTCCAGGCCAGACACCTGGATTATTAGACATTTTCATTGTCTGGATGTCCTGGATCACTTCAGCAGTCTAAACTGAACTTAATCCCCACCCCCAACTTCTGTTTGTCCTACTGTTCTGATTTTGGTTAATGGTGCCACTGGCCATTTAGTTACCCAAGCCAGAGCCTTTCTTCCCTTTTCTTCACCCTCCACCTGCAATCATTTACCAAGTTCCTCTCATAGCCAGATCTTTTTCTCCATCCGCACAGCTACTGTCTTGTTTCAAGCCCTCATCCTTGGGCCTGGACTTTGGCAGTAGTCCTAACTGATATCGCTGCCTCCAATATTCCTTCCGCCAACTCCAATTTATCTTTGCCTAAAGCCTAAAATGCAAACTTCTGTGCTTCAACTGTACCGAATTACTTGCTATTGCTTTGTTCTGTCTACCTTCAGGTATTCCCTTTTCCTGTCACTCCTACCCTGGCTATCAGATTACTGTTTTCTTAAAAAAAAATTACCATGTTGATCATGGGACCATGTTACTTGACTACTCAGAGCTTTTACTAATAGCTGCTATTTATTGTCTACATGCTAGTATTTAACCTCAAAACAACCCTATCAGGTGGGTATTATTACCCACGTTTCACAGATGAGGAAATCAAAGTTCAAAGAGGTTAACTAATTTGGCCCAAGACCACGCGTCTAGTAACTGGCAGAGACAGAACGTCAAAAGCTTCACATTAGCATTCAAAACCTTTTCTATAACTTTTCAGTCTTCTTTAACCTCACCTCGCAATACTTTTCTACGTGATAAAGACAACAGGCATTGTTCTTGGTTTATAAAGTACTTCCACATGCCTTCCGTTCCAGCCAAACTGCTCCCCTGCCTCCTTGCCTTTGCTGTTGAGTTTTGTTTCAGTTGCCCTTCCTCATCTATTTCACAATCTTGCACATTCTTCAAAGCCCAGCTCATCTCCTTCATGAAACCTTTCCAACCTAAAATCATCCAGACTGCCTTTGAGCTCTGTGCAGCTCTCAGTCAAGAGCAATTTGTGACAGGATCCTCAAATTCATATGTTCACCAAGCACTGTCTGTAGATTAAATAGTGTGTCTTGCACATATATTTACCTGTTTTTCAAAAGGGTGAAGTATTGTTCTCACTGATAAACTGTACTCAGAAAAAAGTGTGTGGCAGAGACCTCTAGTTCCCCCAAAATCCATTCTCCTTTTCCATAATACATACTAGACATGTTGCAATTCAGAATGAAGACTACATTTTCAAGCCCCTTTGAAACTAAATGTGATCATGTAACTGTATTCTAGCCAATAGGATGTAAGCATAAGTTTTGTGTCCTTCTGGAAAGCTGACATTTACAGAGATTCAATAACTGACCCCTAGGTCACAAAGCTAGGAGTTGGCTGAGCCACAGTCAGAACCCTTGGTATTCTGATGCTAACACTCCTATGTGTAAAGAGAGAGAATGTGCCCTCTTTCATTTTTCCTGCTGGCTGGAACGAGGATGTGATGGCTGGGGTTGAAGCAGTCATGTTGGATGATGAGGTGGAAGCTGCAGCTTGAGATAGTAGAGTCACAAGAGAAAAAGGCCCTGGGATCCTGATAATTGGGAAGCTACAATACCAGCAGGGCTTCAAACTGGCTCTTTCCAGTTCAGCCTAGCCCTGCTGGAAACCTAATCTCTTTCTTAGAAAACGAGCAGTGTATGCATTGCACAGCAACCAGATTTCTTATGCTTCGGATTGTGAGCAGAGCTGGAAACAGCGGTGCCCTGCTCAAAGATGGTGGCCAACTGCGCTGCTTTGAATGTGTGTTCCTTTGCACAGTCCTGCCAATAATCCAATCTCAGGGCTTGCTAGGCCTCTTCCAAGTCTCCCATCCCGGGGCTTCGACCCATAATTTTTCCTGTTCTGGTTATTGTTCCAAATCACCCAAATTGTAAAAATTTGGGGTCTTTTCCAATTTTGTTTACTCAGCCATAACTGAACTGGTTTGAACTGATTTGAAGCCCAGAATACCAGCCCTGGACTACTTATGGTTACATGAGAGAAATAAACTTCTGTTTTATTTAAATCATGCTATTTTGGTTTTCTGTCATTGGTAGCTGAATCATATACTAAATTTAAGATGCTTGTATATTCATGATAACTTTTTTCATTTTGTACTTCTCAATCAGTGGATCTAAAAGTACAGTGCTATTGTGAATCTCAGCAAAATATTTTAACCTTAACATGAGATTTTCATCCTCAAAAAATGGAATAACTAGATTAAATCATTCTTTTGTCAGGGACACATTGCCTTGTATATGTTTTCACTTTGTGTAAATTTTGTAATTTCTTAAGAAAATTGCTAGCTCCTACAATGTTGGTACTATGTCTCAATACACCTTAATATTTCTGATAGTGTATGGCATAATTCCCAGAATATGTTGTTAAATGATTAACAACATAAATATTGGTCGATGGATATTTTCATAAATAATTAGTGTAATTTGCTTCATTTTAAGGGGGCAGAACTTTGATATATTTTCCACGTGTCTTAAGCACTGTCTTCTGGCATATTTCTACTTTAATGTTTTTATCAATGTTGTGTTTGATGTGGTCCTTGAGCATTCTCTTAGGGAAAATATATTTTAAAAATTTAGTATATTTAGTTCTCCCAGTACTTCTTTTGGAGTGGTGTATTTATTTTTAATTATAGAAGCAGTGTATGAATACATTGTTATAAGTAATTCAAATGATGTAAAGTGAATGTTTCCCTTCACTACTTCCCTTAATCTCAAGCCTTTCTCATTGCTTTCAGGTGTGTGTATATGTTTTTTCCCATAAAAACCAAAATATAGACCTACCATGGCAAAAAGACTAGAGTTCAGACAATTTTTTATGATATGCGGGGATTTGATTGTGTGCTAGGTACACATTGAGAAAAGTTTAAAGTGAGAGTGACTCAAATTTTTCGTCAACATTTAAACAGAATAAATTAGTATTAAAGATTTAAGTACCTTTTTATTATGTGCATTGAAAATAGTTTGAAACTGTGCAAGTAGGTATGTTATGCTTCAAAAAGAAATCTTTGTAGATTAAAAATTCATTGTACATGTAATGATCAATTTTGTCGAAAGCTTTCTGGTATATAAAATCCCAGTTTCATTAACTTTAAAAGAAGATGCCGTAAAAAAAAAAAGATGATTCTCTTTTAATTTTACCATTAAGAGGGAGTTTTATAGGGTCGCTATGAATCGGAATCGACTTGACAGCAGTGGGCTTGGTTTTGGGTTTAGTTTCAAGAAGGAGCCCTGGTAACACAGTGGCTAAGCACTCTGTTGCTAACTGAAAGGTTGGTGGTTTTCAAACTCACTAGCTCTTCTAGGGAAAAAGATGTGGCAGTCTGCTCCTGTAAAGATTAAAGCCTTGGAAACCCTATGGGGCAGTTTTACTTTGCCGTATGGCGTCGTTATGAGTTGGAATTGACTGGTTGACAGTGGGTTTGGTTTTTTGGTTTTAGTTTTTAACTAATCTTTAATTTGTTCAAATTCATATTGTTATCTGTATAGGTTGGATGAAATTATACTAAACACAAAGGATTTGCCAAGCATGAGGATATTCTCGTTATTCTAATATATAAAAGATCCCTAATTCCAACTCTTGTGAACCAGACTATTTAGTTATCTGGCCTTTAATGACTTCTTGATGTTTATTTTTTCAAATTATAAATATGGTCAGCTATGCCTAAATTGGTTGGATGAACTGTGGGAGCACACTCAGGTTGACACTATAGCTGGCTTTATAATGAAATGGTGGAGGACAGGGTCAGGTAGAGGTAGGCACTACTGCTACTCTCCTCCTATTCTCCTTACCTTAAAAGAATGCAGAACTATATGCCAGAATGTTGCAAGGAGGTAACTCGGAAACTGAGATGTGTCCTTCTGGTCCATTGGAAGGTGTTAGACTGGTTGAAATTCTTTCATCCCTGTAGAGAGTCTTGTACTCTGGGTAGGAATAAAATTCTCTGATGTTTTTTGAAACTACAGAAACTACGTTAAAGGGTCCATCAATAAGTTAGTCAGAAAGTATATCATTAAGTAACTACTTGCATTTATTACTGTGTTTTGCACAATTGGAAACCCTGGTGGCATAGTGGTTAAGTGCTACAGGTGCTAACCAGCAATTTGAATCCACCAGGCCCTCCTTGGAAACTGTATGGGGGGGCAGTTCTTCTCTGTCCTGTAGGGTCACTATGAGTTGGAATTGACTTGATGGCAGTGGGGTTTTTTTTTTTTTTTTTGGCTTTTGCACTGTTGGGTACACACAATGGCAGTCACTATTCCCAAAAGTAGTGTACCTTCTGATTGACGTATGACCCTTAATATGGAACAGTAAGAAGAGGAACAATTTATATTTGTTTAAATTATAAAGTTTGAAGCAAAAATGCTTTAGAATTTAGAGAAGCCTGCCATATCTTGTTTTTGCCCATAGGTTATAGGAGCCCTGGTGGTGTAGTGGTTAAGAACTCAGCTGCTAACCAAAAGGTCGACAGTTGAAATTCACCGGCTGCTCCTTGGAAACCCTATGGGGCAGTTCTACTTTGTCCTATAGGATCGCTGTGAGTCAGAACTGACTCGATGACACCTAACAACAAGGTGTAGATCTGGAGAAAAAGTGTTAAAGGGTGTGAGATACTTTGTTTTTAATTGGAATATCGGGTTGTAAAGACCTTTGTATAAAGGCTATTTGGCCCTACTGGGTTGATTGAAGCCTAATAGGTATAGTTAGAAAGCATAATGAGATAAAAGGGAATCCAGAGCTTCCTTTACCTTCCCAAGGCCCTTGGGTGTTTTTGCCAGGAGAGAGTGAGAATGGAAACCCAGTGGAAAAGTACTCTTGGTTGGTTGTTGCTTGTAATGTGTGATGATAATCTTTGGGAATAAAAGGAGGAGAGTCCATACTTTTGCTCATTGTTTGGATGATTCATTCTTATCTTCTTCCTTCGTAGACTTCATTCATAAGAAAATATAACTTTGTGAACCAGTGGAAATATAATAAATGGGCTTTCAACTCTTAAATTTCCAAACTGCCCTCAATCTAAGCAGAATCTCTTGTCAACAAGCTGCTTTATGGAGCTTGTTTCAGCTTATGTCCTCTTTTTCTGATGTTTTCCTCTTTTGGTAATCTCTCTACTTTTTATTTCATTGATGTCGTTTTATTAGATGACCAATCTTTTCAAGTTTCAGTGTAATTATTCAAGTAACAAAAATATTGAAAGTACGTACTATCTATGGGCGTTGAGAAAAAACAATGAGATTCAACCCTTTTCCTCTAGGAGTTCACAATCTAGTGGGTGAGACATGTAAACAATTATAGTATGACGTTATCCACTGCCGTCAAGTCGATTTCGACTCATAGCGACCCTCACAGGACAGAGAAGAACTTGCCCTGTAGGGTTTGCAAGGAGTGACTGGTGGATTCGAACTGCCAAACTTTTGGTTAGCAGCCAAGCTCTTAACCACTGTGCCACCAGGGCTCCAGTATGAAGTTATAAGGGTGACCAGATGACCATTTATCTAGACTTTGGAGAGGAAAAATGATGGATAGGTGAATCGGGAAAATATTTTTCTAGGCAGAATAATCAGCATGTGTAATGTGTAGAAGAACTGTAAGAAATTTGCTATGACTGGAGCGTGGTAGTATGATATGTGGCTGGGCAGGAACCAAATCACATGAGTCATAAACTGTTTTTGTGGTTGAAAATGATTGGGATTGAGGGACAGGTGGGTCTGTTGCATTAATTGAGATGTGGTTTGGAAGACTGATCCATAGGGCAAGTAGGTGCAGAAAGGATGAGGTTTGGCATGTTATGGACAGGAGAGTGAACTAGAGGTCCCAGGAGTCTGACCCTGAGAGGATAGGATCCCAGGGTAATGGCAGAGGATAACTAGATAACAAGGAATTTATTCCAAACCATTTGCCCTCAAGTTAATTCCAACTCATATTGACCCTATAAATGTGTTGCCGTCGAGTCGATTCTGACTCATGGCGACCCTACAGGACAGTAGAACGGCCCCATACGGTTTCCAAGGAGTGCCTGGTGGATTCAAACTGCCAACCTTTAGGTTAGCAGCCATAGCTCTTAACCACTATGCCACCAGGGTTTCCTATCCAGCCTATAGGACAGAGTAGAACTGCCCCAGAGGGTTTCTAACCTTTACTGAAGCAGACTGCCAGATTTTTCTCCTGCGGAGCAGCTGGTGGGGTCGAACTGCCAGTCTTTCAGAGAGCAAGCAAATGGTTAAACCACTGTGCCACCAGGACTCCTGGAATTTGTTCTAGAGGCACTAATAATGATTTGGGGTATGTCATTTAGTACATAGAAGGCAAAGAAGGCTATCCATGGGGTACAGAGAAACATGATCTTTCTTTCTTGTTTTTTATGCATTTTGTAGTAAGTTGGCAGACATTGGTGTACTTCACCACTAAACACTTCAGCATGAATATCAATAACTAGCTTTCAGTATTTGTTTATCGTTTTTTTGTTGATGTAAAATTTATGCACAGTAAATACACAAACCTTAAGTATACCATTTGATGACTTTTGAAAAAGGCATGTAATGATGAAATCCAACCCCCATCAATATATACAATATTTCCATCATCCTAGAAAGATCCTTCAAGCCCCTTGCCAGCTGATTCTTGCCCCTATTCCCCCAAACAACCACTGTCTTAATAGTCTTACCTTAGATTAGTTTTGCTTATTTTTGAGCTTCACATAAATGGAACTGTACAGTTGTTTTTTTTTTTTTGTGCGAGGCTCCTTTTGCTCAGAATGTTTTTGAGATTCATCCATGTCATTTTGTGATTCCGATGTGTTCGTAACTTTTTTGATTGTTATATAACTTTAATATCAGGTTTTTGCTTGAAATGACTATGTGCAATTTTTAATCAAGACTTTTTAATGGTGATCTGTTAATATTCTTGAGTCATCTCCATTGGTGAGAAACTGTTCACCCAATAAGTGATACAATTTTTTTTAACTATTCTTTTTTTAAATTTATTTTAATTTTATGGAAACCCTGGTGGCATAGTGGGTAAGTGCTATGGCTGCTAACCAAAGGGTCGGCAGTTTGAATCCACCAGGCGCTCCTTGGAAACTCTATGGGGCAGTTCTGCTCTGTCCATAGGGTTGCTATGAGTCGGAATCGACTTGACGGCACTGGGTCTGGTTTTGGTTTGGGTTTAATTTTATCGTGCTTTGGAAACCCTGGTGGTGTAGTGGTTAAGTGCTGCAGCTGCTAACGAAAGGTTTTGTGGTTTGAATCCACCAGGTGCTCCTTGGAAACTCTATAGGGCAGTTCTACTCTGTCCTATAGGGTTGCTATGAGTCGGAATTGACTCGACGGCACTGGGTTTGGTTTTAGTTTTGGCTTTGTGCTTTATGTGAAAGTTTACAGTGCAAATTAGTTTCTCATTCAAAAATTTATACACAAATTGTTTTGTGACATCAGTTGCAGTCCCCATAATGAGTCAACACTCTCCCCCTTTCCACTTTGGGTTCCCCGTGTCCATTCATCCATTAAAATATTCTTTTACAACCATTCTAAATTGCAAGAATTGAAATTAAATTGTAAGATTTAACAGTTCTTCCCTTTTTTCATGATAAATGTAACGTTAAGATCTCTTGGAATAATGCAAATGGATTTATCCTTCTTATCAACTATTTCAAAATAATGAAGCAGTTTTGTATTGCAGAATGCACGCATTTTGGGAGCAATCACCTTGTATCTATTTTGGATACTACTACAAGGATCCATCTGTCATAAGTTACCAACAGACTGAAGTATCAGATATACGTGAAGACAAAGATTTAGGGCCACCATCCGTAGCTGTGCCTTCCAGTATCTCCCTTCTCCCCTTCTCCCAACCTGGCAGCACTGTGGGCTGTGTACTATGTTTCTTGGACACATTAAATAGAGACTCCCCTGGCAGCATCTTGGGCTGGTGGCATGCTCTGCAGCTAGCTAATAAATCCATGTCTAGGGACTTGAGCAACTGCTTGGCCATGCTCAGTGCCTTTCAGAGAAGTAGTGTGTGTGGGAAGTAGCTCATAAATTGCTGTCTCCAGAGGAGGGAGTTGGGTCTCAGGAGCCCTAAACAAGATTGCTTACAACCAGAGATCACCATCCTTGGAGCTCCAGCCATGCCAGGCTGTGTCTACTTGCCTTGAGGGCTGAAGAGGTCCACTGTCTCTTGGCCCACTGAATCCCACTGGCAGCATACTACCAAGTTCCACTGTATACCTGATGAGGAATCTTTGGTCTAGTGATTACCTTGTTCAAAAAGAAGGAAAGAAAGAATTTATATACATAACTTAGGAACAGGAAGGAGAAGGAGGTTCATCCTGTTGGTATCATTTCAGGGATATGGGCAGTCCCCGGGTTACGAATGAGATCTGTTTCTGTGTCATAACTCTGGAAGGTGCAAGATACACAAGGAAGGTCTTATAAACAAGGAAGAAAAAATATGATACAGCCGACAAAAACCATAGCCCCAAAAAGAATATAATACATGCCGTAAAATAATTACAGTATTGTATAGCTTGTACATTTTAGAGTTAAGAAGCAATTGTAGTTCATCTGGCTGAAAGGTGCAGCAAAATTATTTTTTACATAGAAGTTCTACCTACCATAATTAGTAAGCACACGTGAACTATTTTGCTTAGGCCTGTTCCAGTAAGAAATGTAAGAAGTTTGGACTAAAAATGGAAAAGTTGACTTCACCTTCGCAGATGGCACACCTGTAACATATGAAAAAACAGGTTTCAAGAGTGTATTCAGTTCTAAAGAAGTGTTCCTACCTTCCATTGCATCATTCAGCAGGAGAATTTGTGTTGCAAATTTTGCAGTCAAGTTCATTGAATGATGTAATGGAGGAATTGATTGTAACTCAGTTTTCTTGTTGATTGTGCACTTAACCATCACCAGTTTACTGGTTTTTTTGAAGATATTACAGTCAAGTATGGAGACTTCATTTTAATTCTGCTTCAGATCAAGTCCTTTGATTTTTTTTTTTTATTAAAGGGTTTTGAGAGCACCAGTTTATAAGATCCTCATTGGTTTATAAGACTGTATTTTCTTACCAGTGTGACAAGATGTGTGAACATATTGAAGTAGAAACTGAAGGGGGAAAATAGGCTCATATTTTTAGGCTTCTAATTCCCAACTGCCATTCCCACTCAAGTGAGACAAGAAGGTTGAACAGATGACATTTGGACTCTACACTTCCTGTTGCAGAGCTCTCCTGATCTCAGTAGAATCACAGATATTTAATATTGTTAGAAATTAAGATAATTTCAGAAGAGAAATACAGATTTTGATGTATTTAAATAAAACATTAAAAAAATTAAAAAGTTATTAAAATAACTTTATCTAAGTAAAGTATCTATGGTTGTCTCTAAGTACAAACCTGAATATGTGACTGAATATCAAGTAAATGCCCTATCAGTGTGGTTTGGTTTTGGGTGGACCTGAGGAAGCTAAAAGCAAACTGCGTACCAAGAAGCTAGAGTAGTGCTACTCAAGGAGGGTCTGTGGACTGGGGCCAGTTTGACAACTATTTCTTATTAGTCAATGATGAGATGTGTTCAAGTTGAGAGGAAATGTTTAGAAACTTTATAGCAATTTGACAGAGTATGTTTATTTATTGAATCTAATAGTAAATTGGGCTTATATTATGTGTATCTTTTATTCTATTTGCTAATAATGCATTTATTGTATTTTAAAAAGCCATTTGTCTGAAATGAATTAGGAAAACAAAGCAAAACAGGTATTTCAACATAGTTTTTGAAAAGCACTGAGGTGGCTTCTCTTAGAAGTGTGAGGTGTCTGGAGATGCCTCTGGAAAGGAAATGTACCTGGAAATGAAAAATATATGAATTCCAGGATTATCGAGAAATTTCTGGCAATGTGGCTGACCAAATTCTAGGCAGTATTTAGGTCCGCCTTACCGTATGAAATCTATATTCTATTTTATGGCTGAAAATTAAAAAAAAAAAAATAACATTTTAGAAAAGCTAACAAGAGACTATACTTTACTACTGTTATAAATTCCAAATATACTTACCCTTAACATCTGTGGATTTTTGATGATGTGGCCCAGTACTGCAAAATTTTGTCACTCTTATTGTAGCACAATGATTTTTAACTAGGAGATACTAAAAATATTTATTGAATTCAGTTGATTTCTCCTAAGAGTTAATAAAATCTAGGTAGTTCACTAAATAAAGTCCAGAAAATTCAAGTAACTTTGAAAAGTAAAATGATGTATTATTAGCCTTGTAGTTTCCCCTACAGTGTTTTCTGCCTTTTTTTGTTTTATTAGACCTCTGCCAATCAGGACTTTGTTGGAGAATATAGTACTACTAAGATACCACTATAAAGGTAGTAAAACCAAAAAACCAAACCTGTTGCCGTCTAGTCAATTCCAGCTCACAGTGACCCTCTAGGACAGAGTAGAGCTGCCCCATAGGGTTTCCAAGGAGTGGCTGGTGGATTTGAACTGCTCACCTTTTGGTTAATAGCTGAGCTCTTAACCACTGCACCACCGGGGCTCCATTAAGGTAGTAGATTTATTAAATCCTTAGTTATTGTTGTTTTAATCAGTTCAGGTATTTAGTAAATTCATTTATATAAATCCTTATAAGTGATCGTTTATAACTCTGTTCTGACACTGCAATTATTTAAATTACCCCAAACATCTATTTTCCAAAGTAGGTGTTAATGTACTATAGTGTCTTCCTTATAGCACTACACTTAAACAACATTTTAAAAAATTGTCCAGTGTAAGAAGAAAGTAACCAGCCATATGGAAATAATAGCATTGTGTCATATTTTCAACCTTCATATGTGATTTGTAAAATTGAAATGTAATTATGAATAACAAAATAAACACATGTACTGTACAACAGAGTATGCCATAATGTACATTTGACACAATGGAAACAGTTACTAACAAAATAAGGTGTTTTATGATTTGGAAGAGAGATTTTTGTTCTTGGCAGTGCCATTTCAATTTTGCCAATTTTAAAAGTGGCTATGTTGGTGGATGAGATAGCCATGGAAAAAATGTATACAATCTTTATTCATAGAACACATGCATTTCCAAAGTTTCTTCATGCAAAAGTTAAGCAGGACCCAGATTACTAAAATTGTATCTCATTGTGAGGGACAGAGAGTAGATCATTTTCTTTGCTTAATATATCCATTGGACCATTTAAGACATTCACATTCTCAATCCCATTTTAACCCTAAACACTGCTTCTATCTTTATTGACTCTGTCTTATTTTTATGAAATACATATTTCTAATAAGTCTGTGAGGGTAATGTACCATGTGTAGTGTTATTTTGTATTAACGTTTCATTTAAATGTTGTGCTGCACTTTTTCCTGTGTTCTATTTTTCGCCTAGACAATGTCTCAAGAATATATGCCTTTCTTTCTTATTTCTTCCTTCCTGAGGTTTCACTGTTGACTGACTGAAGATTTGAAGATCTACATTATAACCAATTTATAGTAGAATTAGAAAATAATATATGCATAAGCACCTTTTAAAACATATTAGCATAAGCATAATACTGTGTTTTATGTTTTTGCAGGAAGATTCTTTGGCAACAGATAATTTTCTCGTGGACTACTTTAATGAATTCCTAAGCCTTTCAGTGAGTGTATTATTATGTTCTGTTAAATATATTATCAAAGCAAAATATTTCAATTACCAGATTAATTATCTTATGAGACAAATTTATTAGAGATAACATTTTTTAAAAATGTTAAAGCATTCAGGTAAAATTCGTATCTTTATATAGAGTTATCATTTGGGCTTGAATTTGAAATTATTCTGTTGACAAAAACAGGAATTTCCCTAACATCAAAAAGCATTCTGTAAAAAATTTGATACCATTGAATTTGGTATCATGTTAGGTTTTGGACAGTTGTTGAGGACAAAATGTCAAAGTCAAGAAACTAAATTTCTTCTAGACAATTAGGGTCATCTTCTTGGACAGATATTAAAATGGAATTGGTGTTATGGCAAATAGAGTTTTATATCAATAGTAAGTAAGACTCAGAACACTGTTGTTGGTGTATTTTAGGTAGATGTCAAATAATAGATTTTAAGTTTTAGACAGAAGTAGCTGATGAAGTAAGTATTGAAGGGTTTGGGAAAAATGAAACGAGCTCATAGAAAGATATTGTATGAAAATAAACTTAATCAGAAATGGAAGTTAAAAGAAAATTGGGTAAGAAAAAGTTTTGATAAGTGATTTTATTTATTTAAAACTTTTTTATTGTGATGAAACTATGTACAACAGAACATTTGCCAATTCAATTTCTACGTGTATAATTTGGTGACATTGATTCTGTCCTGCATGTTTTTCAACCATTATCACTGTTCTTTTCCAAATTATTCTTGTACCATTTACATAAACTCAATGGCGTATAAGCAAAAAGTTCCCTCCCCCCATCCACTAATAATCTTTGATTTCTATATATTTCCTTATTTCATATCAGTGAGATCATACAGTATTTGTCCTTTTGTGACTGAAAAAGTCACAAGTGATTTTAAAGGAAGCAGACCATTACATGTGAATTCTCTTAAAGCCTAACTATTAAAAATGTCTTTTGAAGGAAAAGTACTTATTTAGTACTTTCTTTTCTAGATAGTTTTTGTATTTATGTACCTGTGTATGTATATATGCTTGGTCTGTGATTTTTTTTTTTTTTTTTCCTAAAAGAATTTCAGATGCCCGGAATCGACTTGACGGCAGTGAGTTTGTTTCGTTTTGGTTTTCTCCCATTTGGCACTGCTAGGTCTCTGAGACCTTCTTGGGGGTTAGTTTGAGACATGAAGCCACCCTGTTCCTTTCTAGAAATAGGCCTGAGTGACACATACAGGATACCCCAGGGTGCTCTCGTTTGATGTGACTTTTCAACTTTTACATCCAATTCTACAGTAAAACCTGTGAAAGCCGGAAACAATGTAAGACGAAAACCTGTCAGAGAAGGAAAACTAAAAAATTTTCCACTAATAGAAAGTAATAGAAAAGTGGTAAGACTGTCAAAGGCAGAAAACTTGCAAGACCAGGAAAAACAAGGCAGTCCCGTTGAGTTTGGGCTCTCACAGGTTTCACTGTATATAATGAAAAACCCAGCAACATCATAAAATTGTCAGAAGTTTGCACTTTCAGATTACGCAGTCTTCACTCTGGGCGCTGCACCTCCGTTCTTTGTTCAAAATGTATTTTTGTGAAATTTTGAAAAGAATCTCTAAATGGGGTCTTATTTCAGTTTCTCAAGATTTAAATTTCAGTATCTCAAGATTTGTGATTATCTTGACTTTTATTTGCTCAAGAAAATAAATTCACTTGCCTAACTTTTTAAAAAATTGATTTTAAATTATAGACTATAACCACAGTATAGAAAAAAATGACAAAAAATGAGAAAAATTCAGCCATAATCCTGCTATCCAGTCAGAGTAACCGTTACCATTTTGTGGTTTTCTGCCAGGCTTTAGGTGAAATGACAGTGTGTGATTTCTGTTGAATTCTGTCTATGTAGCCGTGTTTTTCATCCCTCCCCAGCAGACATCTGAAGTTTCATGTGTAGCTCATGGCCTGCCTGGGCTGTGTTTCCCTCTTTGTGTCTCTCCAAATTTTTCTGCTTTTTCTTGCTCTTTTCTTTGAGCTGCTTTTGCATCAATATTTAGTACCACACAGTCTACCCATTAATTAGCCATTCTCCAGTCTTGTGAAATGTCATAAGACTGGAGAAGTGCCAGTGTTGTCACAGGTTTTCAGAAAGACTTTGGGGGCAGGGAGGAAAAGGAATGATGGATTCTCAAATCATGTGCCTGGCAACATTCCAGAACAGATTAGTTGTATTTGGTTTATGAGTGCTTAGCTAAGACTTAGAAGCCAGAATGAGTTTTCTGAGAATAAGTAGGCCAAACTAGTCTCTTTTTTTATAGTTATAAACTGGTATTTTAGGAGGAATCATAAATAAATATACATTAATATTACGATTTCAATAAAGTATAATACGTTGAATCATGTCTTTGTCATTACGCTAAGAATAACATCTTTATTTAAGAATAAAATCTAAAGTCATATGTCATTTGGTTCTTGCCTACCTCTTTATCTTTTTCTTCCCTTTCTTCCCCTTGTTATTTCTTTTCCAGTCAGACTGGCCTTCTTCATATTTCTCAAACATGAATATGCCAGGTATATTCAGGGCCTTTCAGCCGGAAATACTCTTCCCTGAGATATTTGTGTAACTTTCTTCCTGACTTAAATCACTTCTGTTCAGAAAGCTTTTCCTAACAGCCCTATCTAAAATAATACCCCCAACACATGTTCCACTTTTGCTGCTTTATTTATCTCCAAAGCCCTTATGATTATCTGTGAAATTAGTTTTCAAATATTTGAAGTCCTTCACTAACCATAACCAGTAAGGGTTGACTCATACTAGCCTACAGATTGAAGTTCACATTTCTTAGTATGGAATTCAAATCTCTTTGCAGTTTGGCCTCAGTCTAACCTTCCTAGCTTTGTCTCTGGCTTTATACTACTTGTGCTACCCTGCGTACTCTTCCCTGTCTCCCCTATCTCCCTGGCCCACCTTAACCGCATGTATTCTTTCTGTGCTCAAAAAAACAAAAAACTGTTCCTGTCAAGTCAATTGCAACTCATAGCAGCCCTATAGGACAGAGGAGAATTACCCCATAGAATTTCCAAGGAGTACCTGGTAGATTTGAACTGCCTACCTTTTGGTTAGTGGCCATAGCTCTTAACCACTATGCCACCAGGGTTTCCTGTGCTCAAGTCTTAGTATAATGGCTAGCAACTGAAGTCAGAATGCCTCCACTCATTACCTGTGTGATCTTAGAAAAATTACTTAATCCCTCCATTTCCTTTTCTGTGTAAACAAGATAACAACTGTCTTACAAGATTGTCATGAAATGAATTAATGTATATTAAGTGACTGGCACAGAGTAAGTGCTTCTGTTTCCTTCTCCTTCCTTAACTAGACCATCTCAAGTTCCATTCCTGAAACATAATGAGCAATCACTCTTTAACTGAATTGGTTGGTGGGTCATTGTCAATCTACAGGGTAATCTGTGCCACACAAATCTGTCGTTAACTTTGACTTTTTTATTATTTTTGTTGGAGACTTGGATGAAAAGTCAGAGGTGAACCAGTGTTTTCTACCTTAAGGCCGCTCAGAAAGTGACAAGGCCAACCCAGGTCCACATATCTCTAAAGCCTTTAATTGTCTTACTATACTATGTTGACTATAGAATGAACAGTAGACACAAAGCTGAGAGGAATAAACTGATCATTTGGATTACAGAATCTGATCTCATTATTATCTTGAGAGGCAGAAATGGGCTAAAACAAATAAAGCTAAGGTGTTTTTGGGTACATTAGTAGTATAGTCAAAATCAAGAAAAATATTAGTCTGGCACATAGAAGGCACTTAATAAATATTTTTTTTAAATCGAATTGAATTGTCAGACCACATTTGGAATATTGTGTTCCATTCTTGGTGACATATATTAAGTGTTGCTCTGCCAAACCAGACTCAGGGAGGCTCAGCCAATGAGTGCTCTGAAAACCATGCCAGAACAACAATGGTTGAAAGAAGTGTGCGTATTTAACCTGGCTTGGGAATGGATGATAGTGGTGGAATGGAGTAGCTGTTTTCAAATACTTGAAGATCTGATTGAGGAAGAGGGGTGCTAATGGATTGAATTATGTACACCCAAAATACGTGTTGTAAATCCTAACCTTTATGCTCATGGTTATAATTCCATTTAAGAGTGGGTTGTCTTTGTTATATTAATGAGGCAGGGTAAGTATCGGGTGTATTTTGAGTCAGTCTCTTGAGATATAAAAGTGATTAAACAAACGAGCAGAATCAGAGTTGGGGAGAGATGCCAAGTCACATGAAGATTGCCCAGGAGCAGAAGCTTAGAAACACAAGGACTTCCTTCAGAGCTAACAGAGAAAGACTTCCCCTTGAGCCCACACTCTGTGAATTCAGACTTCCAGCCTCCTAAACTGTGAGAAAATAAATTTGTTTGTTAAAGCCATCCATTTGTGACATTTCTATTATAGCAGCACTAGACAACTAAGAAAAGGGGTAATGTACTCTGTGAAGCTAGAGGGCGTAACCTGGGCCAGAGTTTATAAAGGAACTGATTTTCACTCAATAGAAGAAAGAACTTTAAAGTTTGTTTTCTAACAATAGAATGGGCATCTTGTAAAGGAGTAAACTCCCTGTGATTGGAGGCATTCAAGTAGAAACTAGGAAACTGTCTTCCAGGGATGTTGTAGAGGGAATATATGCATTGTTTGGGGGATTGGACTTTTTGAACCAAAGAAAATTTGATTAATTTCTTCTTCTCTGTTTATTTTATTTCAGGAGCTACATTGTAAATTTCTTGGGGGCCAGGATAAGCCTGTTTCTTCTGTATCTCTCAAAGCTTCTTGAGGATTATTCTGTTTTTATTTCTGCATCTTCCATATAACATTCTTGAAATAAACAAACCTTCTAATCTTCTTTTCTTCCACCTTCCCTCCTCTCCCATGCTTACCCTCCATCAAGAACAATGAGAGTGTACATATACAATCATAATATTCTTGATCTAAAAGGGCCCTTAAAAAAAACCCAAACCAAACCCATTGCCATCCGGTCAATTCTGACTCATAGCACCCTGTAGGACAGAGTAGAGCTGTCACATAGGGTTTCCATGGAGTGCCTGGTAGATTCAGACTGCCAGCCTTTGGTTAGCAGCTGTAGCTCTTAACCACTACGCCACCAAGGTTTCCAAATGACCCTTGGGTCATCTAGATCTCTGAAACTTCCACATCTGTAGTGACATGTTCAAGTTCCCATAAGTGAATTGTGGCAGAAATGGGCCTAGGAATCGTGCTTTCTGGCTCTTACACCATTTCTTTCCATTACACCACCTCCCTTGGGACATACTTTAAGATCCAAAAATTGATGGCTGGTAGCCTGCCTCCGTGCTATTTTTCGATGAGGGGAATCCAGGACAGTTGCCGCTATTATAAATGATTATGGCACTTTCCAAATCCTAGCTTTCATAAATTCATTTTGTTTGTTCTTGTGCCAAGTTCACATTCAGATATTGTTTTCATTTGGTGTCTGGGAGGTTTTTTTGCTGTCAACTCTTTATGGACAAGTGTTTGCTTATTAAGTTTTCTTCTGTGCTATAGTGTGAAAACATTTTTTTTTTTCCTTTTGGTTTTGTTTTGTGTGTTTTATGCTCAGTGCTGTTGTGGGATTGAGTAGATGAGCCCACATACAGATTTAGGTTGGTCCTCTGTGGGTGGTTTAGAATGTTTGTGACATTTATGGTTTGCAGAAGCCAAAGGGGTGGCCTGTTCTATACCCTCTTTGCAAAGATAGGTATGTCATGTGTTTGCCAGACCATGCTTAGCTATGTGACTTTGGAATTTTACCATAACTTCTTTTTTTGGACTGATTTGCCACACTTTTTTTTTTTAATCTGTTAACTATTATAATTTCTTGCAGCTTTATAAAGGAGTTATATGCTAGATTGATTGTTGAGTAAGGCGGGAGGGGAGAGAGAGAAAGTATAAGTTTGGGAAATGAGTAGGAAGAAGAGCATGGGTCATCCCTTGCTAAAATTCAGTACTCAGAGATTGATTTTAAAAGATGTTGCTAGAGCTCTAGGTAGTTCTGCTGAGTTCCATGTTTGTATAAACACTGTGGGTGTTTTGATAAGCCTTGTAACTCAAACATAAAGCAGTCACATTACCTAACATAACTCATTTTACTAAGGATATTTTCTGTGCATGTGTGGTGCATTATTTCTTCCATCCTGTTGGTGAATATGTCCAGTAAATAGTTTATGACATCTAAAATGACACTAAAACTTAGATTAGAGTAAGTTGTTATTGGTAACTGACTTGTTATATTCAAGCAGTCAGATGTTTTTCATTCACTGACTAGGATGCATGTTGAAAATATAGTTTTGGAGCTCAATTAGTAGAGACAGAGTTGGAGCAGAGATGAGCATGTATTAAATTAACCTAGTCATTAGTTTTTAATTTAAATACTGTTCAGCTAAATAATTTGGCACCCAGTAAGTTTCAGTGGTGCAGGGCTGGCAGTTTAAACACATCACTAATTATTCACAGGTTTTTTTTTCCCCCCCCTTTTCAAAGAGATGTGGAACCAGCAATTTATTGTGGTAAAAATATTTTCATGCACTTGCTTTTTCTGTGAAAACATTTTTCACACATGGATGACTGGTACTACAAAGTTAGCTTTCACCACCTTCAGGTCAGTTCGTTTTAGAACATTTGGAAAATGATACCCTTGAAATAAGAAAATTAAGAAAGGGAAAGAGCAGTCTCTAACAGTTTGTGGAAGATCGGGTTTGAGGCTCAAACTGAAGATTTTTCCTGTCATACGATTGAAAGCTGAGCATTCTTTAAATCAGCCTACTCAGCTTTCTGGGGGAAAGATTTCCTACATCGCTCCTTTCTGTCTCCTCCACCCCATGTGTCTTTTATTGTAACATACTAAACTGACTTCAGGAGCTTTGTAGATAAGCTTAGAAATAGTAAAAATAAAATAAAGGACTCAATATATGAGAGAGTTTCTTTTTAATCAGGCAACAGGAATTTAGATAATAATGAAAGACCCCAGTTCTTTCTCCTGTGTATAGACCATAGAATCGACTCGACGGCGCTGGGTTTATAGACCATGGATGGCCAACACCGCCACACATGTGACTACATTTGAAAGTCAGCACAAAGTAACGGAAAGAATGTGGGCTTTGAAGTTTGTCTTAACCAGGATTTTGCCTCTCCCAAGCTAAAAACTCTTCAAAGGCTCCCCATCATTCTAGAGCACTGAATCTCAAACTTGAGCATTCATCAGAATCACCTGAGGGCTTGTTAAACACTGATTGCTGGGCCCTACCCCCTTGGTTTCTGATTCTAGGGAACCAGAGAAAACAAACAAACAAACAAACCCACTGCTGGGGAGTCAGTTGTATTGCACAGTGACCCGACAGGGTTTCCAAGGCTGTAAATCTTTATAGAAGCAGACTGCCACGTCTTTCTCCCCTGGAGGGGCTGGGGTTTCAAACTGCTGACCTTTCAGTTAGCAGCAAGAGCTTTAACCACTGTACCACCGGGGCTCCTAGGGAGGGGCTTGGGAATTGCATTTCTGACAGGTTCTTGGGTGATGCTGGTGCAGCTAGTCCAGGGACCACACATGAGAACTGATTGTAGAGAATAAATTGAGATTTATAGCATATGATAGAAGATTTTTGCTGAACAATTCCTCTGCCTTTTTCTGCAGGCTCATCTCCTGCTGTTCTTCCCTCAAATATTCAGCATCAACAGTGTCAGACTGGTGCCCTGTTGATTTGTGCTGCTGTATCTTGATGCAATTGCTGCTGCTTTTGCTGAATTCCCTTCTCTCCTTTGTCTGCCTGATGAATGCTTGCTCATTCTTCAAGACCTAACTCTAGAATCACACGTTCTGTATACGTCTTCCTTAATTCCCTGAAGATAGTTAATGAATCCTTCCATGCCATCACTCTACTTTGTACATACCCCTATTGTACTTATTAGGAGTTAAATTGGAGTTGCAATATACAGGTAGTCCCTGACTTATTACATATTCGGGCTATGATGAACTGCAGTTATGACTGTCCATTTTTTTTGGCACATCTTATCATTAGTAATGTGTACTGCATACATTGTTGCAGTGTGTAACTTGCTGATGTTATCATTCTCAGATGTTCACTTGCAGATGTTCAATTTTAGGATTTATTGTTCAAAACACTGCTGTATAGCAGGCTATGGTATGGCCTGGTCTGTAATGAAGTCGGTATCAGTGTTAGTAATCCTAACGAATGGAAAGTTGGCCAGTGTTCAACTATAACAACATATGACAATTGAACTGCGCACATGTCCAACAGCTGTTACAACTCTGACTTCATTGTGACACTGACATTGTAGACCAAGCCTATAGCGTGATCTTATTCAGTGTTTTGTACCGTGAGAAGCATCGGTGGTTAATCTGAAGCTGAGTTGTTCAGGTTTCTCTAATGGTAACACCTGTGCTGCGTATACCTCCAACACTATGTCTAGCAAAAGAAGTCATGCCACCAAAAGTCCCAATCCAAGAAAGAAGGCAAGGAAGGCTCTAGACATGGATGTCAAAATGAAGATCATTAAGGTCTGTGATAATGGAAAGAAAGTCAGCAAAACATTACATGAGGAAAGACTGTCTCATTTTGATAATCATTAATTATAAGAATTGGATTTTGGAGGCAGTTAAAGGAGCAATTATCATAAAATTGACCATTTTAACAAAGAAGAGGCAAGGGCCAATCCATGAGATGGAGAAGCTGTTTTGATGATTTGGATAGAAGACCAAACCCAGAAGAGGGTTCTTATGAGTTTACTGACAGTTCAAATGAAAGCACGCAACCTTTTGGAAACCTGAAGGAACAGCACGAAGACTACTGCAAGGACTTTAATGCCAGCAAGGGCTGGTTTCATCACTTTAAATGTAGGTTTGGCTTGCATAACGCGCATGTAACTGGAGAAGCAGGAAGTGCTGATATTGAAGCTGCTGAGCAAGTCAAAGATGAGCTGGACGAGATAATACAGGATGAAGAATATTTACCAGAGCAGATTTTCATTGTGAATGAAACAGGCTTGCTTCGGAAAAGGATGCCAGAATAGACCTATATTCATAAAGAGGCGAAATCGATGACTGGTTTTAAGGCTGCTTGGAGGATATGCTGCTGGATTTATAAAGATACTGATAATAAAAGGCAATAATAATGAAAACTAGAAAAAAAAATAGGTATTCGACTTAGAACCAACTTAAGACAGAGTTATTGGAACGGAACGCTGTTGTAAGTCAAGGACTACCTTACATGCATCACTACACAAATTGAACTATCAGCGTTCTACAGAGAGAGCAAGGGTGATTTTAAAGAGTGAGGATGATTTTATCTGTCATATACCACTCCATGTATATGACAGATAAAATCATTCTCACTCTTTAAGTCATACCACTCCATGTGGAAACCCTGGTGGTATAGTGGTTAAGTGCTACAGCTGTGAACCAAAGGGTCGGCAGTTTGAACCCGCAAGGCACTCCTTGGAAACTCTATGGGGCAGTTCTACTCTGTCGTGTAGGGTCGCTATGAGTCGGAATCAACTCGACGGCACTGGGTTTGGTTTTTTTGGTTATACCACTCCATTTATGTGTGCCCTGGAGTGGGTTTGAGGTGGAAGATGAGAATCTGCCCTTCTCTCAATCAGTCTCATCCTGCAGCTCATAGTGTAGTCATCTCATCATACTGATGATTTTAGGGTGTAAATATACTTTTTTGTGTGTGTATGCAACATGAGCTTTAAACACAAACCCACCACTTTATCTGATCCCTAGCTGAAGTATCAATTACTCATTTCAATGCCGGAGGAAAAACTGACTGTGATCAACTTTTTGAGAGACAGGACAGCATTGTACTTTATGGGTGCTTTCAAGGATTTTAAGAGATAATTTTGACTAATTGTGATTCTCATGTGCTGACTTTAGGGTTCACTCCTCACATAGAATGGGTTTTTATTGTCCATGTTATTTACTTTCTTCCTCTGTTGGGTCATACGTACTCTGATGACAGGATCTGTGTCTCACTCATTTCAGTTAGGGCTTGGTGGGGGATGCTCTGGGTTGGCTCAGCCAGGATAGCAATATGCCATTCATTAGGATATCTCAGTTAAGAAGGATTCAATAAATACTTACTGAATAAATGAATGAATTAACAAAGAACAGTAGAGTGGGATGATCTTACTAGAGAGTGGACTCTCTTTTCCTTCATGGGATGATGGAGTATCCAACAAGGGAGGCACCTTGGGATTGTCTAGTTAGAACCATCTTTTACTGATACATCTCAGAGAGGCAAACTAAATTACCCAGCATTTCTTCCATTTGATCATTCTGTTTATCCTTCTCTGGATAGCTTCTCTTTTAGCCAAATTCCCTTTAAAGTATGATAATTAGACTAGACATAATGGTCTAGTATCACTGCTGTTGTTATTTACGGACAGATTCCCCGTTAGCCCTTGCATGTTACACAAATTTTAATTTTTTTCAGTATTTTGTATTTTCAGTATTTCTATTCATCATAGACAAATAATGAATGATCAAGTACTTATTCCTCCAAGGGCAGAAACAATGTTTTATTTATCTTCGTTTCCTCTATACTTAGGGCAGTAATTGGCACTTGAGCATTGAAAATTTTGTTGTTTTTGAAATGAACTGGGAGAAACTTTGAATCTGTTAGCTGCCACTTTCATAATCTTAGAGTCACAGTGCTCCTAAGGACCTTCAGAGATTTACTCTAACTCACAGTTTTTGAATAGGAAAATACCTATTTACCCTAGGCAAAGACTTCATCCCATTTTAATTAATTCCACAGAGGGAAATTCCAAAATTTAAGTAAATATAAATGTTTTAGCATATTATACATTTACATTTCTTTTATTAGTAGGAACATTTTGTGTCATTTTATCATGAACACAATTTTAATTTCCCTTTTATTCTTTTTTCTGTGCGTCTTTTGTAAAATACTTCTTTTAGACCAGTTGCTCTTCTCACTTTTGTGTACTTACATCCTTCAGCTTTTCTGCCTTTTTCTCCACTTAACTTGGTTCAGAGTTCAAGTTTTTTTTCAAGTGCATATGAGAAGCAGAACTTAAATTACATGGGGAGCCATAGCTACAGAGGAGTGGGAGAAATGTAGCTTTTAGTTTTCAGCCTGTGCATTTCCGGAGGTTGGTATAGACTCCGAGTGATCTGGTCTGCAGCATCCACCACATGCTGTAGCCTCTTGGCTCTGACTAGCTTTCAAGCAGTTTGGTAGTCACAGACCCAGGGTTCTGTAGTAACCTCACTGGGGGACTTGCTGCAAAACCATGAGGAAATCATTCAACGTTTCTCAGCTGCCGTTTCACTTTCTAAGTTGAAAAATCAAAGTAATTGCTAACCTAAACCCTGCCCTGGCGTCTGTGCATGTTGGAGACAGTGCCCCATCCAGAGAGTTAATAATTACCACATTAAACCTGGCTACGGTAACATCAGGTTTGAGCTATCTGAGTGTGGCGATAGTTGTGTCTGTGGTGTGTGAGCAGTCTACCTTACCAGCAGCAGACAAACAGTGCATCTATACTGCTACCAGGAGAGTCTTCCTAAAAAACAAATATGACTATGGCATCCCTTACTTAGGATTTCCTATGCCTCCCAATTTCCCAGAGGATCAAGATAAAGCCAGTACTTCTTAAATGGTATGCAAAGCCTTTTTTTTTAACCTGACCTACCTGAAGTCTTTCCCCTCTGTTCCTTAAACTTTCTATTCCAACTGCATTAAACTGTTTATAGTTACCCACATATACCATGTTGCCTCATGCCTCTGTGCCTTTACTAGTAAAACCAGAATGGCTAAGAGCACAGGCTTTGGGATGAGTACCTTGGGTTTGAATCCCAGCTCCACTAACTTCATAGGTTTATTGCTTAGCACAGTACCTGGCATGGAGTAAGTGGCCAGTACGTGCTAGTTTTAGCATATGTGAGGAAATATAGTAAAGAAGGAGAAATGGGGTATCTTAGGGACCATACTGATTTCTTACAGCCCTGAGCTAGCACTTTATGGAGTCCCTGAATGGTACAAACCGTTCATGTGCTCGGCTGCTAACTAAAAGGTTGGAGGTTTGAATCCACTCAGAGGCACTTTGGAAGAAAGCCTTGGTGATCTACTTCTGAAAAATCAGCCACTGAAAACCCTTTGGAGAACAGTTCTACTCTGATACATATGGGATCACCCACCACAAGTCAGAATTGACTCAATGGCAACTGGCTTAAGATTTGTTACTGAGGGTCTCAGAGTACGACAGGCCTCTTAAAAATTTTTGCATGAGTATTTTTTACTTCATTAGCAGGAAAGATTTTTTTAGTCCATAGTACTAACTGACATTCTTTACTTTGGATTATCACAACTTTGTGTTATTTTGGCTATCAGGTTTGAGGGTAGGAGGCAGCAAGAAGAACAAAAAATCATTAAATAAAGGTGAAGCTTGTTCCCTGGTTCCATGGACTCATAAATCATTTCCAGATGGTCTTTCACATTATATTGATCCATTCTCCCCATCCCAGTTAATATTTGATGTCCATTCCCTACCAAGTTTAATTTGGTTCTTTTCCCCAACCAGATGAATCTGGACTCTTGTTGTCAGCAGATCCATTTATCCCTACTGTTTAGTCTAGTGATAGTGTGATTCAGGGATAATATTTTATGACATTTAGGTAAGTGGCGACTGTTGGAATCTATGTTTGAAAGACAGATGCAGTGGGCAACCAATGAAATATATTTATTGAAGAAACCTTGTACACAATTTACTGCTAAGTTTTGCTGCTTATTCATTGAGCTATACTTGTCATTTTGAGGGGAGATCTTATCCCTGAGACCTTTTAGACTATGGACTGACATTCATCTTGAACTCTATTGTCTGTACACTTTGAATTCCTTGGAATGGGTAACAGCCAGACTTAAGAGATCTAGTATTATCTGACATGAAATATATATATATATATACGTATATAATTTCTAGCTCCAACTTTAAAATGACATCCTGCCATTTATTAAATTGTAACTGTATTATATCTGGCAATACCTTAGTAAAATTTGAAAGAATTAGTGCTTTCCCTAGGACTGATCCAAGAAGAAGAGTTTAGTGTCTTCTACCACCTAGCTAAACATGTTTAAATTAATCTACCTGTAGGCAGTTCTCCAAGGAGCCCTGGTGGTACAGTGGTTAAAGTGCTTGGCTGCTAACTGAAAGGTCAATGATTCCAACCCACAAGTCTCTCTGTGGGAGAAAGATGTGGCAGCCTTGGGCACTCTATGGAGCAGTTCTACTCTGTCCTGTATGGTTGCTATGAGTCAGAATTGACTTGACAGCAGTTTTTTTTTTTTTTTTTTGGTAGGCAGTTAACTGAAGGTACCCTAAAATAACTTCATATTCTGTAAGAAGAACCCGATTCTAGAGTTGGAGGCCAAAATGGGAAAAGATATAGCCCATCCATCTGCATAACAATTTATTTGCCGTTATGGAGGTGAAAGCCCCAAAGACGTTCAGTGACTTACCCAAAGTCACAGAGCTACTATTTGGCAAGTTGGCATTCAAACTCAGATCTCCTGACTTAGTTCTCTTTCTACTACATCATGCTGTTGTACATGAACTGGCTCTAAATAAAAGTTGGCAGCATTTAGTAATTACTGAGAAAAGCTCAGAATGTTATTCTCTTTCACTCTTTTTTTGTCACACTGAGAGGAATGGTGTTGAAATAACATTAAATGAAGAACACATTGAACTTAATTTTCTCCTTTTGGGTAGTGGAGACTGTTAGTTTTCATGGCTCCTGGGAGGAGCCATGAAAACTAACAGTCATTTTAGTTACTCATTCTTCCCTAGTAATTCACCTCCTTCTAAGAGGATTACCTGCTAAATATCAGGTATCTCTCTCTCTCCAGTTTGAAAGAACCACAGAGATAAAATGTTTATACAAAGAGAATTTCTGCCATAATATACCTTGACAGTTATCTCATGGGAGAAGTACATTGGGAAGGAAGGATTCATTGGTTCCCTTACCTCTAAAAACCAAAAAACCAAACCCATTGCCGTCGAGGCAATTCTGACTTATGGTGACCCTATAGGACAGAGTAGAACTGCCCCATAGGGTTTCTAAGGAGCAGCTGGTGGATTCCAACTGCCAACCTTTTTGGTTAGCAGCTGAGCTCTTAACTACTGCACCACCAAGGGATTTTAAAGCTTTTAAAAAGGAAGAGGGACTGATTAAGAACCTGAAATCCTGTGTGTTTATATATGCAGATATGTAAGTATCAAGGCTTCTTAGAGACAGTTTTTTATTTTTTTAAACTTTAAGACTATTTCCACACATTTATTTTACAGACCTTCTCAGAAGCAATTAGATTTAATGCAGATTATGGAGTTTTTGAAGTAGTTAACAATGCTCCACAGCTTCTGGAAAAACAACTGAAAAAAGTTCTGCAAAACCAACAGCCTCGAAATCCCATCTATGATGTCATAAGGAAAGGAAAGAATGATGTTAAACCTGCTCAAATGAATGCTTCCTTGGAAGATGAGACCATTAACATCAACTACAATGTTATGGTAAGAAAATATATTTGAGTTTATATTTTGCTAGATAAATAAAGCATTTGTTGAGATTAACATGAGGTTCCTTGGGCTTCACTTTCTGAAATGTGATTGTATTAAGTTTTATTATACTTACACGTACCATTTGTTAGATGCTGTAGCGTCTGTTCAGATCTAACGGCCAGTTCAGTCTAGCAGCTCTGTTGATGTTTATCAGTATGAAAAGACTTCACATATTTTGAATAGTTAGAATATCAAGTTAATTTTGGGCAATATAAACACATATATCCCCTACTTTAAGTTCAGTTGCATTGTAGAAAATGTGGGTATACAGTGAATTCATTTAAGTTTTAGATCAATTCTTTTGTGCAGTTGGGAACTGAGATATCTCACCCTTAAGTTACATCGTGTGGCTCTGACCTCCTAGACCTTAAAATTCTACTCTCAGTTTCTGGATCTTGTCTCCTTAGCATGATGTCAGGAGATCTGGGTTCTAATATTGGCTCTTCAACTTACTAGCTTGGTGTACTTGGACAAGTCACTTTGATGAATTTCATTTTCATCATCTGTCAAATGATACCTTCCCTACCTACTACTTATATTTGTTATATGGATCAAATGAAATTAATAATGGATGTTTAATAGTAGTATTTTCCATTGACTTAAAATGCCTGATAGAATTGTACTAAAATAAGACAGTTAAGACATAGCTCTACTCCAGCCTGAAAGTTCCTCAGTTCTTCTGTTGTTGAATTCAAATATATTTCTATCTTTGCTGTTTACTTCCATCAAATTAATTATTTTAGCAAAAGGATTAGGTCAAAACCTTAGGAATGTTTCCATTCTGGGACATTTTAATATATAAGATTAAGGGAGCTGTTTTTCTTTTGGTAAAATGATAATGACCTATCTCATAGTCATTATCATTAGTAGATATTACTGGAAATCTTATTTTGTTGACAAAAAAAGCAATCACTTGATTTGTTTATTTCATATAGTTTGATATAAAATTGAAAGTAATTGAAAGTCTAATACTTATCTTGCCTCAAAATTAATAACCTTTAGTTGCCTGTATGAAAAGAAGTTATAGAAAGTGTATTCACTGAAATCTAGAAATTTAGGTTATTGATATGGGAGTTGTAAGCATTTTGAGGGCAGGAGATCAGTGTCTGTGTTGTTCGCCAGTGAACCACCAACACTCAGCACACAGCCAGCCACTTAGTGGGCATTTGAAAGTATTATCCAAATTGTACTGAGTTCATAAAGTTTTATATCATATATTTATTTATTTAATCAACAAGTAATTTATTGTGTACCTGCTGTGTTGTAGATATTGTGTTACCCACCCAGTGCCGTCGAGTCGATTCTGACTCGTAGCGACATATTGTGTTAGACATTAAAAATACATCAGAGAATAAGATATGGCCACTGTCCGTGGTGAACTTACAGAGGAAACACTATATTTAAAGGAGTAGTTTACATAGGATAAAAATTGGCTTTCAGATCAAGCAAGAGAAGAAAATTATGATTGATATAAAACTGAAAAATCCAATAATTACAGCATCCAAAAACTATTTCACTTACATACTGGTTTTAAAATCCTAATAAAATATTATTAAATACAATTCAGCAGTATGTTAAAAGAAAGATATGTCAAAATCAAATGTAATCCAGGAAGGCAGGGATGGTTCAACAGTAGGAAATATTTTAATATAATACACCATATAAAGAGATGAAAGTAGAGAATCCATATGCCATAATTAATATCAATAAATGCCAAAAGACATTCAGCAAAATTCAACTAAGCAGCAGAACATATCTCACAGTTGTACTCAATAGGTCTTTGTGACTGTCATGTTTGCCACCTGTCTCAGGGTTTAGGCCTAAACTGCCTGATGGGACATCTTGCCATTCTGGGTCCAATTAAGAGATGGCCACAGGAGTTGATATATAATTCCATTAATGCTAGGGATGTCATCCTTCTCCCAGCTCATTCTGAATGAACTCTTATAGTTTGTTGGCACCTACTCTCCAGGAAAGCTCTGCTCAAGGTAGCATGGCTACCTTGAGCTTGGTTAATTAGATTATTTTCTCAAAATTCTTAATTGGGAAACAGAATGAGCAGGGAACTAAAAGTAAAAGGTCATGATGTAAGAGAAAGATCGGAGAGGCTACTGCTTCAGCAATGTTACCTGACCTTATAGTGTGGGAATCTAGTTCCACCAGGGAGGAAGTGATTGGGTCTTGATCAACTGAGAAAAAACACTTTCTAAATGAAATTTAAATTTGAAAAGAATAAAAATTAAAAAAAGGCTTATAAAAATCTTATGTTTCAAAAAAAAAATCTTATTTTCAAAGTAAGGTGGGTGACAAATTCAACCTTTGTGTTAAGGCATTTGTCTCCTTTGCAATGAGATGCAATCTGTATATTTTATAGGATATAATACTAAGAGGCACCATGAGATAAGCCGTATTTACAACATAATTGCTTACAAAATAAGTCAAGGGAAAACAGTGTAAAAGAGTTTAAGGGGGTATCTTATTCAACAATTTCTTGAAAGGCTTACATTTCTGATTTTATAGCCACTACCCCCTCCTCCAGATATTCTAAAACAACCCACCAAAGAAACCGTTCAATGATAAAGAAATAACAATGTGTGAATAGGTTTAAGGCAGGAACTTTTCTTATTTGAAATATGTATCAGCAAAAGGAGACAACACTAAAAGATTTTCCTTTTTCATGAATTGGCTCATATGAAAAAGTACTACGTGACTTTGGCCTACATACCAAAATGGAGCCCATCTACTAAATGCTCACATTGAAGACTTTTCTTTAATTTCTGATTTTACTTTATTTTTTAATTTAATTTTTAGGGCAAATACATGCAGAAAACTCAAAAGGCAATGGATTATAGTTGAATTGTTCAATTAGGTAAATATTAGGCAGATTGGTTTTACATGAACTGACTAGTCTGACAATCTTGTAGAATTCCTCAAGGGTTTATATTGATCTTTGTATGTAGTTAATGAGAACTCAGGAGTCCTGCATGATCGTCAGTGTATACCATATATGGAGTCTTTCACACTATAAGATCCAAATGCCCTTCAAGTCTCACTGATAAGCAATGAGACAATCAACAAAATGGTACTGTTTAGATACCGGGTGTTTCCATAGTTTCTTCTGCTTCTTTCATTACCCAGAAGATAGTGTTTGATGGTGGCAAGCAGATGTTTTTTGCTGAGCAGGAGGAAATCATTGTGTGCTCACTTTTCCAACCCTGGGGAGACCAATGACTTTGTACCACATGACTTTGCACCCTCATGAACATCATCTTATCAGATGTTACACCGCTGCTGTGTGAGCAATCAGTTTCCTCACTGGAGTTAGTAATGGTCTGTGTGTTGACTCTGATGCTAATGTCATAATACAGCTAGCACTATGTCAGATAACTAGTACATAGTCAAATAAAAAAAGAAGCCACATAAATGCAGACATATTAGCCTTGCGGAGATATGCACTTAGTTGTTTTATTTATTAGTAGCATTTGTTTAGTGTCTAAGGTATTGGCATTCTTTAGAGTTCTGGGGAAAATGAATATAAGAAAAAACAGAATCAATAGTGAGTAAGTGTTTCAGGATAAACAGCAACTATCATAAACTCAGTAGTTTTGTATTGCCCTCACAAGCTCAAGTTAAAATCTTATAAAATTCATAATCAGGACTCTACCTACTTCTCCTGCCTTCCCTGCTTTGTCCCTCAGATCTCCTCCTGTGATCTAGTTATACTAAACTTATTTTTGTTTTCCTCTCCTGCTTCCATCCTCAACCTAGCTAATCATGCTTCAGGTCAAAGTGTGGCATTTTCTATGAGAAACATTTTTTGGTTTTAGTGCCCCGTGGGCTCCGCAGAAATCTGTACTTGTGGCACTTGCAGTACTGCTGTAATTGCATATTGTCTATAAACTCCTTCAGTGCAGGGTGTTAGCTTTCATACTAACCTGGGTATCCCCAGGATAATGCCTGAGGATGTTAAATATTTAACAAAAAATTTTAAAACTTAGAGGAACAAGGGGCCTGCGTGTTCGCCTTACCAAGCTTTCCTGGCTTGTTCTTGCCCTGGTTGTGATTTTTTTTTAACCCATTTTATGGCTGTGAAAATACTGAGACCGACTGACTTTTTTTCCATTCCTCCCGCTTCAATAAGTTATTTATCTTTTCTGGATTTGACTTTCTCATCCGTAAAATGGAGATAATAATGGTTGATGCAGGGTTGTTGAGAGAATTAGAGGTACCAGAAGGCAAGAAGTGGCCTCAGCTTTGACTCAGGGTTACTGCTTGCTCTTGTGCCAATAGAAGGTAGGAGCAGGTCTCTTAGTGATAGCTGGAGTTCATTATTGCTCATGTAGTTAGGTCTTAATTGTCCTGAAGATTTTACTTGACACTCTCTTTTTCATTTTTCCTGTAACAGTGTCTTAGTCGTGAACAAGGTATTAAATGGATCAAAAAGGAGAGACTTCCAGCGTTTCTGGAAAGTGATTGCTACTTTGAGTACAGGTATTGTGGTCCTACATTGTACATTTTTTTAAAAAATGGCTATTACTTTTTTCTATGTAGAATCATTTTTCTGTACTTTCTTGGTATAATTGTATACCTTTTAACTCATTGGCGTTTGAATCCCACCTGCTATGGAATAAGAGTGATAACACAGGGGTAAAAAAAAATCACTTTTCCAAAGAGATTTCACAGAAAAAGTACCTAAGTGTACTTCAGTTGTACTTTTTTGATCATTTTATGTAGTGGTAATAATGGTATTTATGTGCAAAGTATTAAAAAAAAGTCATGGAAAAGATAGAATGTCATTGTGGAGGGCCAAGTGTTTTAAAAGGTTTCCTGGCTTGTAAAGTATACATACTAAACATTCTGAAATTTTGCCAAAATTTAATTATCATTTTAAAAAGAAAAATAAATTAAAACAATAATTATTCATTAATGTTGTATGAATAAGCCACTAATTTTAGCAGAGCCTAAGAGAATCATCCCATAGAGTTGGGAGGGGAATTTGACTTGAATACGTAAAATAAAATTTTAGTGATTTCTTTTCTTTCTAAATTCTACCATGTTTGAAACTTATTTCAAGTTTGTATGATTTCTAAAATGCAGGTTAGCCAAATTGGTCTCACAAGTAAGATGGAGCAGATCAGGCACAAGTATCATACTAGATACAGATTTTTACCCCTGGGTCCAGCAAAAACCACCCAGTTTACCACCTCCTTCAGATGAAGAAGAAAATCTAATAATTATGAAAAAGTTCTACATTTCTCTTGGCGAGGTAAAAGCCTGAGTTATGTGTGTGTGTGTGTTTTAGAGAGACTTGGTACTTCAGTGAAACATCTCTTTTTAGGCACTTGAACTTCATTTGTACTACTTGAATAGGAAAAGCGATTTCAAATACCATTAAAGCAGTTTTAGCAATAGTTCTTGTGGATTGTTGACTCATTTACTATGCACTCTTACCTGAAATGTAGTTAGAAATATTATCCTCATGTGTACAAAGGAACAAAAGCAAGATTGAAGAACATGTTTGGTGCAACCTAGGAAGCATGGATAACTTGAATTATATCCACGGTTTTGTTGCTCGTTCCAAAATTTTTTATTATTTGGATTCTGTTAATTTTATAAGGTCCCTGGGTGGCTACTAACCTAAAGGTGGATGGTTCAAACCCTCCCAGCAGTGCTGCAGAAGAAAGGCCTGGTGATCTGCTACGGTAAAAGATTGCAGCCAAGAAAAACGTGTGGAGCATTTCTACTCTGTAACACGTGGGGTCTCCATGAGTCAGAATCGACTTGATAGCAGTGGGTTTTTATTACTTTTGTTCTTAAAAGACGATAAATTGAGTCTTACCTATTTTCTGTGCTATTCCTCAGTAGCAAAATGCGTTACCGTTTAACTGTTATCCTAAGGTAAATTTATCCTCCAGGATTGGAGACGTGTCTGGCATGTGAAAAGATTTAACCTAGAATCAAATGTCCTTTTCAAGAGTCCTTGTATAGTGAAAACTGTTGTTTGGTCTTTGGTCTCTAATTGTCGGATGTCATCTCTGGGAAGGCACTTCTGATGCACCATTCTATACAGCGCATGCTGAAGTCTTACTCAAAATGAGGAACAGCAAATACGTGGCCCGTGTGCTGCTCCTCCCTTAGTTTCCATCCATGGCAGACATTGCTAATTAATGATGGCAGCTTTCCTGCTGAGCTAGAGCTTGGCTCCAAATTCTTGTCAACTCAGCACTCTGGGCACGCACTTGGAATTGATCAAAGGTGTCACATAAGAGAAAACCTATTTGTCATCTCTGTTGGAATGGATAGACTTATCCTATCTTACTTGAATATTTTTTCATCTTTAGCTTCTATCTAATTTTGAAATTTAGCCTTTATTTCAGTAGTAATTGGCCGAATTGTTTAAAATTATGCTAGTTCCATTATTTCCACAGAATAATGCTCAGTTATGCACCAACAGCACATTTTCCTTCTTTCTTATGCTTATTTGTAGCTATTTTTTTCTCTTATATATTATACAAATGTCAGAAATATCATAAAATATGTCCTAAAAATAGAGGACAATAAAGATGAGAAGGGAAGAATTGATCTAGGGGAATAAATTCTGATTATGCACTTACATGTGAATTTAATCAAGTGCAAGTTAGGGAGTAAAATCTAAGCTAGTTTACTTAGTATTTTCTGAGATGAAAAATTCATTTTTGTTCACTTGGTTAACTATATATATTAAGTAATACTTATGTTTATATATTATCTTTTTTCTACATCTTTGAGCCCCTTAAATTATTTAAATCACAGGAATATATAGGAATTAATATTTATGATAGTTGGTACTATTTCTTTAAGATCTCACTTATACCATCTAAATATAAATAATTGGCCCATCTCTTGGAAGTATAATTAACTGCGTTTATTTATTTATTTTTTTATGTCTAGCTGCCTACTTCTTTGTCTCTTCCCCTTTACTCCCTCATTCTTTTGATAACAGTGGAAATAGCAAGGACACTGGTCTTTCTTAACTCCTTGACAGTTCCTTATTATTTTGGCCTTCTTTCCGTGTATAGGGTACTACTTAGAATGATCACTCAATAAGTATATATTGAATGAACATATAATTAATATGTTAATTGCTTTTAAAGGAAGGAAAAGAGACAACAGAAGTAGATTAGTGTCTTTGGAACCTTTTATCTACCCACAAAACCTCACTTCTGAGAGAGACAATGACTACCCTGATGGCAGTTTCCGTTTCTTTCTGTCTTGCTTTTGGTCTTAGGGTATGGCTTGACTTGCTCTCTTAACTCTGTGTAAGAGTCAGGGAACAATATCTCTTCCATTTGAGCTCTGCCTTTTTTGTTGGTATTCCTTAACCTAAGTGCCAACCAGCTGACTCAGTTAGTTGGAAAAATGAGAATGAGAGTAGGTAACACCGGACACTCTCTTTTTTGCTTCTTTTGAACAACGTGGATTCCTGTGGTCTTGGTTGAGGTGCACAAAGATTCATTAAAAGAAAGCACAGAAAAGCACTAATGATGGGGAAAGTGTTGATAAATTAGGCTGTATTAAAACTAAGAACTTTAACCATCAAGAGAAAGAATTTAGACAGGGAAAAGACAAGACAGATTGGGAGAAGATTTTTGTAATACATATATCTGGCAAATGACTCATACCCAGATTATGAAGAACTATAAGACAACAAGAAAAAGGCAGATAACCCGATAGAAAAGTGAACAAAAGCTTGCACAGGCATTTCACAATGAAGCCATCCAGGTAGCCAATAAATACATGGAAAGATGCTCAACTTCATCAGTCATCACACAGATAGATGTAAATGAGATACCACTACGTACTCACTAGAATGGCTGAAATTAAAATGATGGATGATACCAAGCGTTTCAGTTAGACCTCTCATACATAGAGTGTTAAATTAGTATGTTACTGTTAACTGCCGTGGATTTGGCGCCCTAGTCAGAAAACCCAATTCACAGCAGCACAAAACACTGCCTGGCCCTGCAGCATCCGCAGATTGCTTGTAGATCGGACCATTGTGATCCATAGAGCTTTCCTTGGCTGATTATTTGGAAGTAGATTGCCAGGCTTTTCTCCCTAGTCTGTGTTAGTCTGGAAGCTCTACTGAAGCCTTTCCAGCATCACAGCAACATGCAGGCCTTCACTGACTCACGGGTGGTGGCTATGCCTGAAGCGCATTGGATGGGAAGAGAACCGGGCCCGGAAGGGGAGAATTCTACCACTGAATCACCACTGCCCCCTAAAATTAGTATAACCACCAGAAAACTTTGGCAAGGGATAATTTTTCCTTTACATATTGTACTGGTCAAATTTAATACTATTATTATGATTTGCCCAGGTTTGTGATTGGAGGAATACTGTTACGTTAAACAAATGTGCTCTTTTCTTCCTAGGCCTCCTATACTCAAACAAAAGATTGGTTTACATTGGCAAAACAAAGTCAGCAAACAGTATCAACATTCTCATTACCCTGTTGTGTGTTCAACAACAAAATTACATCACCAGTTATTTCATCTGTTTCTGGTAAGCAGAAAAGAACAGGAATGATTTCAGAACTCCTCTTCAGCCTCTTTTTTATTCTAATCTTGTAATAATGCTTAATGGTTGGGGAGAAAAAATGATCCCCCTATTCTACATCCTTCTGTTTTTTTGAGAGGCAAATTGGTATAATGCCAAGAGCATGGGTGTAGAACTCAAACTCTGATACTTTTGATAATGTTCTCAGAGCCTTACTTTTTTTTATCTGTTAGATTGGAATAATACTACATGCTGAATACGTAGAAAATGTCGCCAAGTGCCTGGCCCTTAATAGGCTGTCAAATGTTTGTCTTGTCTTCATGTCCTATCACCTTTACAAGTTTTATTATTGAGCTTTTGAAATAAAGTGGGGGCAACGTGTATCTCTTCTTAAAAGTAAATTATTTACTTTGTAAAAGTAAATGCTTCAGACTAGTTTTTACCTTTAAAAGCTCTACTGTGGGGGCTTTTGGTGGATGATACAAAATGTTCATAAAAATAGAGAAGGAACCTGCTGAAGTGGAGATCATTAACATATGATATTGCTAGAGGAAAAATCTAGATGTGATTTGGGAGAGGAACTCTGCAAATCACTAACGGTTCTGAGCCAATCCCTTGGAAGAAGTATAAGCCACTCATAAACACTGGGGAAAATAATCTGGATTCTCTAGAACTGAACTTAAATCTAAATGAAGATACAAATAATTCCCCTAATTGAAAATAGCTGGATTTATAGGTTCCTTGCTGTTTCCCCAAAATAGGGAAGCAGAAAATTGAAGAGTAAAAGTAGTAAACAGGAAGAGAAAGCACAGCAGAAAGGTAGTGAGCAGAAATGCCAGCCCTGCTCTCACCTGTGTCCTCCCTTCAATTCTGTGGGATTGAGTGTATGCCCAGTCTGTTTTCACAGTTTACAGAAGTCTAATCTTTTAATATTGGGGAAATTGGGTATACTTGTTTTCAATAAAATTGTAATGAGACATGTCTGGTTCATAGAGATTTAAAATCTGGTAACTGAGAAAATGGCCTTTTATGTCCCACTGAGGGTGAGACACAAATAACAACTGAGTTTCCTGATCCATGGCATTTCACCTGGGGGTGGTTTTGCCATATGAAATGAAGCACTAACTTCAGATATTTCATTGATTTCTGAAAGAGAATAATCGCTAAATGCCTTTAGAAAAAGTGTAAAAATCCATTCATGTTTGTACGTCCTCTTAAGTACCTTGTGCTGTTTTGTCACTCTAATGATATGTTGTAAGTATGACAGAAATTGAATCTTTCTGATAAAATAGTGAATTTTTAAAAATTGCTGATATTGACTCCAGTTCTGATCTGTTAATCTATGGTAGCAAGTTTTCTTTTATCATATAACATGAAATACTAAAATTACGTACCATTGCTTAATGTATATATTCTAATTCTTTAATGGACTTGGCATTTAGGTATTGACATTCTGTATCAGCCTGAAATATTACATTTTAGAAGTGTATGGTTTTAAGAGCCCTAATGGTGCAGCGATTAAGCTCTTGGCTATGAACTGAAAAGTTGACAGTTTGAAACCACCCAGCATCTCTGTGGAAGAAAGACCTGGCGATCTGCTCCTGTAAAGATCACAACCTAGAAAACCCTGTGGGGCAGTTCTGCTCTGTCATACAGGGTCACTATGAGTTGAAGCCGACTCAACAGCACTCAATAACAACCACAATGCCTTTTTTAATATCCTCTGTATTAGAGATATCAAATATTTGGCTGATGTGCCATAATTATCCATGTTTAGGGAAGAGAAGCCTAGTCCCTGTTGTCCGTTTTTTCCCTGCTGGTCCGAAATATGACTTCAGAATCCATCTTAAGACACTGGTCCATGCAGTCACTATGCATTAGAATTGGCTAAAAAAAAAAAACTATAGCGTCTATTTAATTTTTTAAAAAGTGCTTTGTACTCATATTGAATCTAATGGCCTTTTATGATTTAATACAGAAAGTTTTATCTTTGATGATGGAGTTCACCCCAGGACAAAAAAGGGCCCATCTACAACCACTGAATTAATTTCTGAAGAAGAAGGGTCTGTAGCCCTACACGATACTCCTTCTCAAGCTCTTCTGAGAGTGTACCTTGAAAAGCAAGAGGATGTTGACAAAAACCTGACAGTACATTTTCCAACATGGGAAGAATTTTTAAGATCTTATGTAACCTTCATTTTGAGAGCAGCAATTCATCAAATTATTGGAAAGCCACTTGGAGAAAGCTCAGGTTATATAAACTTCACCAATGTAGCACAAGTGGTATTTGACAGCTTTTTTGAGCCTGTCCCGAAGAATAATGCTTTTATAGGTGAAGCAGTTCAAGCCACAAAGGAAAAGTCAGAAGAGAACTTAGAACTAGCAAGTTTAAGTTCAAAGAGTGAAAGCATTGGACCAGAGAGCAGGGCCGACTGGTGTATTTCCCACAGAACATATGACATTGGCAATAGAAAAGAGTTCGAAAGATTTAAGAAATTTATGAAAGGAACATTAGGAGAGAGATATTGGTGGCTATGGATGGATATTGAGAGGTTAAAAGTTCTTAAAGACTCTGAAAGACATCAAAGGTATTTTTATTTTTCAATAATTTTTAAAACAAAATATATTACTCTGGGTTGCTTTAGCTCAGGAAAAAAGCCTGAAATAAATTAGTCTACAGACCAATGTAGTTTATATTTTTGGAATGAATAATAATAGAATATATTTTATTATGATAATAAGTATTAATTTCAGTTTCCTGATTTCATAGCTTTCAGATACTAATGGTAGCAATTATTTGGTTTTGTGCAATGTTTCTTCCTATAAATTCTAAAACTGCTTTCAAGTTATTCTATTTTAATTTTATAACATCCCAGTGATGTAGAAAAAAACAGCAACGCAGTTGTTTTAATGACATTTAGAACATATAGCTCACTGTCGTATAGCCTTAGAAGAGCATGGGCCGTCAAATAGTTGATTGTGAAGCATAATCTGATTGATCATGGGGTGGAAGGCCACTACCACTTTTCAAGACCTATCAGGGAAGGTAAATGCAAGCAACCTACATAGGTTCTTCAGGATCAATACTGTATTAGTTCCTGTTGCTACAGCAACAAATTACCACAGACTTGGCCTAAAGCAACACAAATTTATTCTCTTACAAATCAGAAGTCTAAAATGGACATGCATGGTTGTGTTCCTTCTGGAGGCACTAGGGGAGAATCCATTTCTTTGCCTTTTTCAGCTTCTGGAGGCTGCCTTCTTTCCTTGGCTTGTGGCCCCTTCATTCATCTTCAAAGCCAGCAGTGTAGCATTTTCCCTCCTCTCTGATCTCTGCTTCTGTTCTATTTTATCTATGAATCTGACCTTCCTGCCTCCCTCTTAGAAGGACTCTTAAGATTACACTAGGTTTACCCAAAAAAATCCAGGATAATCTCCCCATCTCAAAATCCTTAATTTAATCACATCTGCAAAGTCCCTTTTGCCATGTAGGTAATGTATTCACAGGTTCTGGGGATTAGGATGTGGACTCTTTGTGAGGACATTATTCAGTCTACCACAAATACCTTTGCCATTCCTATGAGAAATATTTTCATCTCTTCAAAATGTTCAGTACCCCTGTAACTTGAGTGTTGGTTCTGAGCTAGTTCATTACTTGTATGAAACATTTTAGAAATGATAACATTTGGTTAGTTGAATGTTGTATCACTTCGTGTGTATATGTATGTATGTTTTATTTTAGACATCTTGAGAAGATGAAAAAATGCTATCTAGTGAGCAGTGGAGATTGTTACCTTTCTCTAGAAATCTTATCAAAACTTAAACTGCTAGATGGATCTCAGTGGAATGAAGAACACTTAAAAAGTATTCAGTCTGAGGTTGTAAAACCATTGCTTCTATATTGGTAAGACAAAGTAACATGAATCCAAGTTATTTACTTAAACTTTTCTTAGGCAAGTTAAAGAGTTATACTTTTTTGTCTTATGGATGTATTTATTTATAGAAATTTAGTGTAAGTTATTATATATTTGACCTTCCCCAAAATACTTATTCTGTAGCTAATCTGGATGTTTGGGTAACTTGAGATCCATAATAAGGCTAGAGAGTACTTAAGTTCCCTTTTAATTTTGTGAGTGTATTCTTCTACACCTGACGTTTTTATAGTCTGTACCCCCTCAAATTGATATGTGTGTGTGTGTGTGTGTGTATACATGTAGCCAGTTACATACTTATCCTCTCAAAAAACATTTTTGAACACTAACTGTAGGCCTAGTGCTATGCTGAGGATACAGAGGTAAAATAGTCAGGGTGATTATAGTCTACTGGCCAAAAGGTCAGCAGTTATCCACCAGGCACTCCTTGGAAACTCTGTGGGGCAGTTCTACTCTGTCCTGTAAGATTTCTCTGAGTCGGACCCAACTCGAAAGCAATGGATTTTTTGGGGGGCGGGGGGGAGTATACATGTGAAAATAAAATGTGATGAATGTGCAGAGTACAGAGAAGAGGTAATATTTTACCTGAAACTCGAGGGGACTCTAAGCAAATACATGCTGTAGCTGTACTTCTTCCAAGACAGATTCCTGGTCCTTCTTCTGTCAGTCCATGGTATACTTAATATTCTTCGCCAGAACTGTAATTCAAAGATATCATTTCTTCTTCAGTCTTCCTTATTCTTTGTCCAGCTTTTGCATGCATATAAGGCAATTGAAGATACCGTGGTTTGGGTCAGGTGCACCTCAGTCCTCAAAGTGACATTTTTGCTTTGTAACACTTTAAAAAGGTCTTTTGCAGTAGGTTTACCCAATGCACTGTATCATTTGATTTCTTGACTGCAGCTTCCATGGGCATTGACTGTGGATCCAAATAAAATGAAATCCTTGACAACTTCAATATTTTCTCCATTTATCATGATGTTGCTTACTGGTCTAGTTGTGAGGATTTTGTTTTCTTAATGTTGAGGTGTAATCCATATACTGTCTCTGTAGTTTTGCCTTTTCCAGAATATCGTTTAGCTGGAATCATACAATATCTAGCTTTTTTCAGATTGGCTTCTTTCACTTAGAAATACGCATTTAAGGTTCCTCCATGTCTACTTGTAGCTTGTTAGCTTATTTCTTTTTATTGCTGAATAGTATTCCATTGATGGGCTCAAGCATAACAATGATTGTAAGGATGGTGCATGACTGGGCAGTGTTTTGTTCCGTGGTACATAGGGTCGCTATGAGTCGGAACCTACTCGATGGCACCTAACAACAACAATATTCCCATGAATGGATGTACCACAGTTTATCCATTCATTTATTGAAGGACATCTTGGTTGCGTCCAATTTTTGGCAGTTATGAATAAAGCTGCTGTAAACATTCATGTGCAAGTTCTTATGTGGACATAATTTTTCAACTTATTTGTTTAATACTAGGAGCAAGATCACTTATAATACTAGTATTATAATACTGTGTTACTTATAATACTATAATACTAAGAGCGAGGTTGCTCAGCTTTTTAAGAAAGTGCGAGACTGTCTTCCAAAGTGGCTGTACACTTTGAATTCCCGCCCGCAATGAATGAGAGTTTCTGTTGCTCCTCATCCTCTTCAGCATTTGGTGTCAGTGTTTTGGATTTTAGCCGTTTTTTAATAGGTCGTAAATTTTTTTTACTTTTTTTTAATAGGTGTGTCGCTATGTGTCGGAATCAACTTGACAGCAGTGGGTTTTCTTTTAATAGGTGTGTAGTAGTATCTCATTGTTATTTTAATTTGAAATTCTCTAATGATATAACACATAGAGCACCTTTTCATATATTTACCTGCCATCTCTGTATCTTCCTTGATTAGATGTGTTTTCAGATATTTTGATCATTTTTGAATTGGATTTTTTGCTTTCTTATTGTTGAGTTTTAAGAGTTCTTTTTATATCTTGGATAAAAGTCTTTTATCAGATATGTGTTTTGAAAATATTTTCTCGCAGTTTGTAGCCTCTCATTTACTTTTCTTAAAAGTGTCTTTCACAAAGCAGAAATCTTTAATGAAGTCCAACTTATAAAGTTTTTCTTTTATAGGTCATGGTTTTGGTATTGTATTTAAAAAGTTAATGTCAAACCCAAAATCACCTAGATTTTCTCCTGTGTTATCGTCTTCAAGTTTTATAGTTTTTTAGTTTAACATTTAAGTCTGTAATCCATTTTGAGTTAATTTTGTCTAAGGTGTAAGGGCTGTGTCTAGATTATTATTATGTTTTGCATATGATGTCCAGTTCTAGCACCATTTGTCAAAAAGACTATCCTGCTTTGAATTGCCTTTGTTCCTTTGTCAAAGATCAGTTAACTATTTGTGAGGGTCTGTTTCTGGACTCAGAGCCCTGGTGGTGCAGTGGTTAAGAGCTATGGCATGCTGCAGCTAACCAAAAAGGTCAGCAGTTTGAATCCACCAGCCATTCCTTGGAAACCCTATGAGGCAGTTCTACTCTGTCCTCTAGGGTCGCTATGGGTTGGTATTGAATAGCTGGCAACGGGTTTTTTTTTTTTTTTCTGGGATCTGTATTCTGTTCCATTCATCTGTTTGTTTCTTCACCAGTACCACACTGTTGTGGTCACTGTCGCTTTCCAGTAAGCCGTGAAGTCTGTAGTGTCAGTCCTCTGACTTTGTTCTCCAGTATTATGTTGGATATTCTGAGTCTTTTTCCTTCCCATATAAAATTAGGATCATTTTCAATATCCACAGAAAAACTTTTTGGAATTTTGATTGGGATTGTATTGAACCTATAGATCATGTTGGGCATATGACATATTGATAATATTGACTCTTCCTATCCATGAACATGGGATACCTCTGTATTTATTTATATCTCCTTTGATTTCTTTCATCAGAGTTATGTAATTTTCGTTATATAGGTTTTGTATATGTTTTGTTAGATACATAGCTAAGTATTTAAGTCTTCGGGGGTGCTAATATAAATGGAGTTGTGTTTTAAATTTCTAATTCCAGTTGTTCATTGCTGGTATATAGGAAAGCAATTGTCTTTTGTATGTTAACCTAGTATTCGGCAACCTTGCTATAGTTGCTTATTAGTTCCAGGATTTGTTGTTGTTGCTGATGTCATTTCTTTGGGATTTTCTTTATAGACAGTCATTATCATCTGTGAGCAAAGATGCTTTCTTCTTTCCAAATCATTATAACATTTATTTATTTTCCTTGTTTAAATGCATTTAGCTAGGACTCCCAGTAGAGTGTTTAATAGGAGTGGTGAAAGAGGACATGCTTTTCTTCTTCCTGATCATAGAGAGAAGGCATCTAGTTTTTCACCATTAAGTATGATGTTACCAGTAGATTAAAAAATTTTTTTTGTTGTTGTTTTGGTGAAAGTATACACTGCCAAAGATAAACCATTTCAACAATTTCTATATGTACAATTCAGTGACCTTGATTACATTCTTCAAGTTGTGCTACCATTCTTGCTATCTTTTCCCAAATTATTCTACCACCATTATCTTAAATTCACTTTCCCTAAGTTTGTGCTTTAACCTTTTGAGTTGCTGTTGTCTATTTAATCTCATATATGTATGTGTATGTCTATACGTGTGTGTGTATACATATATATATTTTTAGATGTTCTTTATCAAGGTAAAAGTTATCCTTTATTCCTAGTTTGCTGAGAGTTTTTATCATGAATGGGTATTGGAGTTTGTTAAATGTTTTTTCTAGATCTATTGATACGGTCCTATAATTTTTCCTGTTTAATCTGTTCTTGTGATGAGTTACATTAATTGATTTTTTTAAATTTTATTGTGCTTTAGGTTATAGTTTACAGTGCAAATTAGTTTCTTATTCAAAATTTATACACAAATAGTTTTGTGACATTGGATGCAATCCCCACAGTGTGTCAGCACTCTCCCCTTTTTCATCCCAGGTTCCCCTTGTCCATTCGTATGGTTTACCTGTCCCTTCCTGCCTTCTTTTTATTTATTTATTTTTTATATTCTACTTTAGATGAAGGTATACAGAACAAACTAGTTTCTCATTAAACAGTTAGTACACATACTGTTTTAGGATCTTGATCAGCAACCCCACAACATGTTGACACTCTTCCTTCTCAACCTTGGGCTCCCTATTACCAGGTTTCCTGTTCCCTCCTGACTTCTCACCCTTGCCCCTGGGCTGGTGTGCCTCTTTAGTCTTGTTTTGTGTAATGGGCCTGTCCAATCTTTGGCTGAAGGGTGAACCTCAGGAGCGACTTCATTACTGAGCTGAAAGGGTGTCTGGGGGCCATACTCTAGGGGTTTCTCCAATATCTGTCAGACCAGTGAGTCTGGTCTTTTTTTGTGTGAGTTAGAATTTTGTTCTACACTTTTCTCCAGCTCTGTCCAGGACCTTCTATCGTGATCCCTGTCAGAGCAGTTAGTGGTGGTAGCCAGGCACCACCTAGCTGTACTGGACTCAGTCTGGTGGAGGCTATGGTAGTTGTGGTTCCTTAGTCCTTTGGACTACTCTTTCCGTTGTGTCTTTGGTTTTCTTCATTCTCTCTTGCTCCAGACAGGGCGAGACCAGTGGAGTATCTTAGATGGCCACTCACAAGCTTTTAAGACCCCAGGCACTACTCACCAAAGTAGGAGGTTAAACATTGCCTTTATAAACTATGTTATGCCAATTGAGCTAGATATCCCCTGAGACCATGGTCTCCAGCCCTCTGCCTAGTAATTTGGTCCCTCAGAGACTTTGGATGTATCCATGGAGCTTCCATGACCTTACCTTGGTTAGGTTGTGCTGGCTCCCCCAGTACTGTCTTACCCTTCACCAGAGTTACCACTTATCTATTGTCTATTTAGTGTTTTTCCTTCCCCTCCCTCATAAGTATCAAAGATTGTTTCTTTTTGTGTGTAAACCTTTTCATGAGTTTTTATAGTAGTGGTCTCATATAATATTTGTCTATTTGTGATCGACCTGTTTCACTCAGCACAGTGCCCTCCAGGTTCATCCATGTTGTGAGACGTTTTGCAGATTCATCATTGTTCTTTATAGTTGTGTAGTATTCCTTTGTGTGTATGTACCATAGTTTGTTTATCCATTCATCTGTTGATGGGCACTTAGGTTGTTTCCATTTTTTGCTATTGTGAATAATGCTGCAAAGAATATGGTTGTACATATGTCTATTTGTTTGATGGCTCTTACTTCTCTAGGATATATTCCTAGGAGTGGGATTGCTGGATCATATGGTATTTTTATTCTAGCTCTTTAAGGAAATGCCATATCGTTTTCCAAAATATTTATACCATTTTGCATTCCTACCAGCAGTGCATAAGAGTTCTAATCTCCCTGCAGCCTTTCCAACATTTATTATTATTATTTTTTTGATTAGTGTCCATAATGTCAGGGTGAGATGGTATCTCATTTTGGTTTTCGTTTGCATTTCTTGAATGACTGGTGATTGGGAACTTTCCTCATGTGTCTGTTAGCTGCCTGAATGTCTCCTTTGGTGAAGTGTCTGTTCATATCCTTTGCCTATATTTTAATTGGATTTATTTGTCTTTTTATTGGAGAGGTGTTGGATTTTCCTGTAGATTTTAGAGATTAGACCTTTTTTTGGTTCGTAATAGCCAAACATTTTCCCAGTCTATAGGCTCTCTTTTGGTAAAGTCTTTTGATGAGTATAATTGTTTAATTTTTAGAAGATCCCAGTTATCTAGCTTATCTTCTGGTGTTTGTGTATTGTTAGTTATGGTTCATATCCTGTTAATGCTGTGTATTAGGGCCTCTAGTGTTGACCATAGTTTTTCCTTCCTGATTTTTATAGTATTTGGTTTTATATTTAGCCCTTTCATCCATTTTGAATTAGTTTTTGTGTATGGTGTGAGGTATAGGTCCTGTTTCATTTTTTTTCCAGATGAACATCCAGTTTTGCCAGCACCATTTATTAAAAAGACTCTTTCCATCACTTAATGTTCTTTAGACCTTTGTCAAAGATCAGGTGACAGTGTTGTTGTTGTTAGGTGCCATCAAGTTGGTCCCGACTCATAGCAATCCTATGTACAACAGAACGAAACGGTGTCCCGTCCTGCACCATCCTTACAATTGTTGTTATGCTTGAGCTCGTTGTTGCAGCCACTGTGTCAATCCATCTTATTGAGGGTCTTCCTGTTTTTCACTGACCCTCTACTTTACCAAGCATGATGTCCTTCTCCAGAGACTAATCCCTCCTGATAGCATGTCCAAAGTATTTGAGATGTAGTCTCACCATCATTGCTTCTAAGGAGCATTCTGGTTTTACTTCTTCCAAGACAGATTTGTTCGTTTTTCTGCTAGTCCATGGTATAGTCGGTATTCTTTGCCAACACCGTAATTCAAAGGTGTCAATTCTGGATTGCATGGTATATCTAAATTTTTAATGGTCAGCCGCACCTTAGTCCTCAAAATGACGTCTTTGCCTTTCAACACTTTAAAGAGATCTTTCGTAGCGGGTTTGTGCAGTGCAATGTGTCCTTTGATTTCTTGACTACTGCTTCCATGGGCATTGATTATGGATTCAAGTAAAGTGAAATCCTTGACAACTTGAATCTTTTTTCTGATTATCATGATGTTGCTTATTGGACTAGTTGTATTTTTCTTTACGTTGAAGTGTAATTCATACTTAAGGCTGTAGTGTTTGATCTTCATCAGTAAGTACTTCAAGTCCTCTTTCAGCAAGCAAGGTTGTGTCATCTGCATATCACAGGTTGTTAATTAGTCTTCCTTCAATCCTGATGCCCCATTCTTCTTCATATAGTTCAGCTTCTCAGAGTATTTGCCCAGCATACAGACTGAATAAATATGGTGAAAGGATACAACCCTGATGCACACCTTCTGGGACTTTAAACCACACAGTATCCCCTTGTTCTGTTCCAATGACTGCCTCTTGGTCTATGTACAGGTTCCTCACTAGCACAGTTAATTGTTCTGGAACTTATTAGAAACGCACATTCTCAGCAGGAGTTCGAACTGGAATGAATTGGTTGGAAGCCCTGCAGAGAACAGATCAATGGTTGCCAGGAGTTAGGGGTGGAGGGAGGGTGTAATGACAAAAGGGTATTATGAAAGAGTTTTTTGAGGTGATGGAATTGTTTTGTATCCTAAATTAATTATGTGCTTTGGATTCTCTTCCACTTGCAGTCTGTGTTCACATCAAGGGGATATCTGTCTTATTCCTATTTTAATGTGATACCAGGGCCTGTAAGATATGGAGTAGGAATTAGACTTTGGGCTGTGGCATCAGGGGAAAAACCTGGCCCAAACAGCAATTAGTAACAGGCTCTGACAGCTGGAGTTAACCCTATGTCCAATGAAGAGCCCACAGACTGAATAACAGACTATCCACCCAATTAAGTGTGACGTTGGTATTGTGCCAAACATTCCTTTTCCTAAGTTTCTGGTAGTAATGTAGGTCTTTCATTTATAGCAGTTGTTGTAAAATTAATTCTTACCTTCAAATTTAAGGCTTGAAAATAGAGAATATGAATAATAACCCACTTTAGTAGTATACATAAGCATTATGAAAAATGTTTATATATTTAAAAATGTGAACTACCAGCTTTTATCTTGGTATTATAGATAAGTACTAAGCTGCTCTAAAATGATCACAGGTGCAGTTTATGCTCATTTTACTAGAAATGTAGGTAATTTAAAAATATCTTCAGTGATGGATACATCGGCTTCTTGTTATCAAGTAGATAATAATTTAAACATTCCTTTATGATTTTTTTCTGATGTTTATTGCCTTTTGTATGAGTGTATGGCACTGCAGGCAGTTTACATATCATAGAAAAATATTTTTTAAGGCCAGGCAGCAGAAAAATAAGTACAAATGAATACAAAATGGGTATAAACAGACTGATAAGTATAAGCACAGCTGTTATATATTTTGTCGGCTTTTGATTTTTGAGGATTATTGTCTAGTTTAATCTTAAATTTGTTGTTTAACTTAATAGGGCACCACGATTCTGTGTTACTCATTCAGGCTCAACAAAATATGCTAGTGCTGAACTGAAATTCTGGCATCTCCGTCAAGAGAAACCAAGGAAAGATATTGACCCTTTTCCACAAATGGCAACTCTCTTGCCATTAAGACCTAAATCTTGCATTCCACAGATATCTGAAATCCAGGTAGGATGTATGTTATTAAATTTATAGTAAAATAGGTTTTACTCTGTATTAAATTTATAGTACAACCTTGCTTAGATTTTTTGTGCACTTGTTTTTTAAGTAAGTTTCATCATAAGCTTTTTTGCTGTTAATGTACATGCTACAACAGGAACTAAGAAAACCAAAGGCAAAAACAATTTTTCATAGGCTAAATTAACTTTTCATGCATACTGCTATCTATATGTATTAATGGAATAGTAAACTGGTGAGATGAATATAACTACGTGTGCAAGATTTCTAACTTCTAATCAAAGGTTATATGTACAGGGTTTCTAATATCACATATTTTATCTTGTGGAATAATAAATATAGTGCAAGCCCTTTGTTATAGTTTTAAACAATGACATTTTCAAGCAATTTAGTAGACCTAGGATCAGTTGTTGTCGCACTATTTAACGTTCCTCACTAGGGATTTTTTAGCCTATGAAATGGGTATTTTTCTGAAAACTCAAACAGTTATTTTTAAAATAGAGCAGAAATGGAAAAACTGCTCCTCAAATTCATATGGAAATGCAAGGAGCCTAGAATAGCAAAAACAATATTGAGAAAGAACAAAGTTTTAGGACTCACACTTGGCTCATTTCAAAACTGACTACAGAGCTATGGTAGTCAAAGCACTGTGGTACTGGCATAAGGATAAACATTTAGACCATTGAAATAGAACTGAAGGTCGAGAAATAAACCCATACACTTACGGTCAATTGGTTTTTGATAAGGATGACAAGACGTTTCAATGCGGAAAGAGTAGTCTCTTCAACAAATGGTGTCGGGACAACTCGATACCCACATGCATATCTCTACCTCAAACCATATACAGAAATTAACTCAAAATGAATTTTGACCTAAGTATAAGAACTGAAACTATAAAATACTTAGAATAAAATTAGGAGTAAATCTTCATGACCTTGGATTTGGCAATGATTTCTTAAATATGACAACAAAAGCACAATCAACAAAAGAAAAAATAGACAAATTAGACTTTATCAAAATTAAAAACTTTTGTGTGTCAGAGAACATTATCAGGAAAGTGAAAAGGCAACCTGCAGAATGGAAGAAGATAATTTTAAATCATAAATTTGATAGGGTTTGGTATCCAGAATATATAAAGAGCCCTTACAGTCAACAACAAAAAGATAATATGAAAAATGAGAAAGGACTTGAATAGATTTTTCTCCACAGAAGATATACAAACAACCAACAAGCATATGAAAAGATGCCCAAAATCATTAGTTATTGGGGACCTCAGATGCTACTCAACAAAGTAGGACATTTTCTTTATAAACTATGTTATACCAGTTGAGTTAGATGTCCCCCGACATCATGATCCCCAGCCTTCAGCCCAGTAACTTGGTGTCTCAGGGAGTTCGCATGTGTCTGTAAGCTTCTATGACTTTGCCTTGGTCAAGTTGTGCCGACTTCCCCAGTATTGTGTTCTGTCTTACCCTGCAACAAAGTTATCGCTTCTCTGTGGTCTACTTAGTGTTTTTCCCTCTCTACCCCTTCCCGCCCTCGTAACCATCAAAGATTGTTTCTTTCTGTGTGTAAACCTTTTCATGAGTTTTTATAATAGTGGTCTGTTATACACTGAATTGGGTCCACCAAAAATGTGTCAGCTTGGTAAGGCCAGGATTCCCAGTATTGTGTGATTATCTACCATTTTGTCATCTGATGTGATTTTCCCATGTGTTATAAATCCTACCTCCATGATGTTAATGAGACAGGATTAGAGGCAGTTGTTAATGGGCACGACTAAATCTACAGGATTAGATTGTATTTTGAGTCAATTTCTTTTGAGATATAAAAGACAGAAGCCAGCAGAGAGACAGGAGGACCTCATACCACCAAGAAAACGCTGGGAGCAGAGCACATCCTTTGGACTCCAGGTTCTTGTGCTGAGAAGCTCCTAGACCAGGTAAAGATTGATGACAAGGACCTTCCCCGAGAGCTGACAGGGAGAGAAAGCCTTCCCCAGGAGCTAGCACCCTGAATTAGGATTTCTAGCCTCCTAGACTGTGAGTTCAAATCCACCAGGTGCTCCTTGGAAACTCTATGCAGCAGTTCTACTCTGTCCTCTAGGGTCGCTATGAGTTGGAATTGACTCGACGGCATTGGGTAGACTGAGTGGATAAATTTCTCTTTGTTAAAGCCATCCACTTGTGATATTTCTGTTGTAGCAGCACTAGATAACTAAGACATGGTCTCATATAGTATTTTTCCTTTCGTGATTGACTCATTTCACTCAGCATAATGCCCTCCAGAGATTCATCCATGCTGTGAGAAGTTTCACAGATTCTTCATAGTTCTTTTTAGTTGCATGGTATGCCATTGTGCATATGTACTGTAGTTTGTTTATCTATTCATCTGTTGATGGGCACTTAGATTGTTTCTTTTTGCAATTGTGAATAGGCACCAGTGAACATGAGTGTGCATATGTCTATTCGTGTGATAGCTCTTGTTTCCTTAGGATATATTCCTAGCAGTGAAATTGCTGGATCACATGGTATTTCTATTTCTACCTTTTTAAGGAAGCACCATGTCATTTTCCAAAATGGTTGTACCATTTTGCATTCCCACAAGCAGTGCATAAGAGTTCCAGTCTCCTGTAGCCTCTTCAACATTTGTTATTTTCTGTTTTTTTTGATTAGTGCCGGTATGTCAGAGTGAGATGGTATCTCATTGTACTTTTGATTTGCATTTCTGTAATGGCTGGAGCCCTGGTGGTACAGTGGTTAAGAGCTTGACTGCTAACCAAAAGATTGGTGGTTCAAATCCACCAGCCACCCCTTGGAAACCCTATGGGGCAGTTCTGCTCCATGGCAACTGGTTTGATTTGGTTTTAATGGCTAGTGATCGTGAGCATTTCCTCGTGTGTCTCTTAGCTGCTTGAATGTCTTCCTTGGTGAAATGTCTGTTCATATCCTTTGCCTGTTTATTTTTTTTGGATTATTTGTCTTTTTGTTGTAGAGGTATTGAATTTTCCTGTAGGTTTTAGAGATTATACCTTTGTCGGATATGTCATAGCCAAAATTTTTTTCCCAGTCAGTGGGTTCTCTTTTTACTCTTTTGGTGAAGTCTTTTGATCGGAAGTGTTTAATTTTTAGAAGATCCCATTTATCTATCTTGTCTTCTGATGTTTGTGTATTGTTATTTATGGTTTATATCCTATTTATACTGTATATTAGGGCCCCTAGCATTGACCCTATTTTTTCTTCCGTGATCTTTATAGTTTTTGATTTTATATTTAGGTCTTTGACCCATTTTGATTAGTTTTTGTATATGGTGTGAGGTATGGGTCCTGTTTCATTTTTTTTTTTACAGATGAACATCCAATTTTTCCAGCACCATTTGTTAAAAAGATTGTACTTTCCCCCATTTAAGGGACGTTGGGCCTTTGTCAAAGTTCAGGTGGCCTTAGGTGGATGGTTTTACATCTGGATTTTCAGTTTTGTTCTGTTGGTCAATGTGCCTGTCATTGTACAAGTACCAGGCTGTTTTGACTACTGTAGCTGTATAGTAGGTTCTGAGGTCAGGTAGTATGAGGCCTTCTACTTTGTTCTTCTTCAGTAATGCTTTACTTATTCAGGGCCTCTTTCCTTTCCATGTAAGGTTAATGATTTTCTTTTCGTAGTTTTCTTTATTGGCGTATAGGAATCCAACTGATTTTTGCATGTTTATCTTGTATCTTGCTACTTGGCTGAATCTTTCTATTAGTTCCAGTAGTTTTCTTGTGGATTCTTTTGGGTTTTTTTTTTTATGTATAGTCTCTTATCATCTGCCAATAGGTATAGTTTTACTTCTTCCTTACCAATTTGGTTGCCCTTTATTTCTTTTTCTTGCCTTATTGCTCTGGCTAGGACTTTCAATACAATGTTAACTAGGAGTGGTGATATAGGGCACCCTTGCCTTGTTCCTGTTCTCAGGGAGAATGATTTCAGCTTCTCTCCACTGAGAATGCTGTTGGCTGTTGGTTTTGTATAGCTGCCCTTTATTACACAGAGAAATTTCCCTTATATACATATTTTATTGAGAGTTTTTTTAATCAGGAATGGGTATTGGACTTTGTCAGATGCCTTTTCTGTGTCACTTGAGATGACCATGTGATTCTTTTATTAATGTGGTGGATTACATTGATTTTTCTAATGTTCAACTATCCTCGCATACCTGGTATGAATCCCGCTTGATTGTGGCGTATTATTATTTTTTTTTTAGATGATGTTGAATTCTACTGGCTAGAATTTTGTTTAGAATTTTTACATCTATATGAATGAGAGATATTGATCTGTGATATTCTTTTTTTGTGGTGTCTTTGCCTGGTTTTGGTGTCGGGGTTATGCTGGCTTCGTAGAAGGAATTTGGGAGTATACCTTCCTTTTCTGTGCGCTGAAATATTTTGAGTAGTATTGGTGTGAGTTCTTCTCTAAACATTTCGTAGAATTCTCCAGTGAAGCCACCTGGCCAGGACCTTTTCTTGTTGGAAATTTTTTAAATTACCTTTTCAATTTCTTATTATGGGTCTTTTCAGATTTTCTACCTTAGTTTGTGTTAGTTTTGGTAGGTAGTGTGTTTCTAGAAATTTGTCCACTTCATCTAGGTTGTCAAATTTGTTGGAGTACAGTTTTTCATAGTACTCTGTTATGATCTTTTTTATTTCAGTTGGGTCTGTTGTAATGTCTCCCATTTCGTTTCTTATTTGAGCTATTTGTGTCCTTTCCTGGTTTTCTTTTGTCAATTTGGCCAGTGGTTTGTCAATTTTGTTGATACTTTCAAAGAATCAACTTTTAGTTTTGTTGATTCTTTCTATTGTTTTTCTATTCTCTGTTTCATTTAATAAAAATAAATAAATAAATAAAAATTTTATCTCGTTTATTTCTGCTCTGATTTTTATTATTTCCTTTCTTCTGGTGGCTTTGGGCTTCTTTTGCTGTTTTCTTTCTATTTGTTCAAGTTGTAAAGCTAACATTTTAATTTTATCCCTTTTTCTTTTTTTGATGTGTACGTCTATTGCTATAAATTGACCTCTGAGCAGGTTTTGGTATGGTGTGTTTTAATTCTTATTGATTTCTAGGAATTTTTTTAAAATTCTATCTTTGATTTCTTCTATTACCCAGTGGTTTTTTAAAAAGGTGCTATTCAGTTTCCATGTATTTTGATTTTTCCCCTTGCTCTTTCTTATTAATTTCTACTTTTATGGTTTTGTGATCAGAGAAGATACTTTGTATTATCTCAGTGTTTATGATTTTGTTGTGGGTTGCTTTGTGGCCTAAGATGTGGTCTGTTCTGGGGAATGTTCCATGTGCATTGGAAAAGAATGTGTACTTTGCTGCTGTTGGAGGGACTGTTCTGTATATGTCTATGAGGTCAAATTGGCTGATGGTGGCCTTTTGATCTTCTGTAACTTTGTTGAGTTTCTTTCTAGATGTTCTGTCCTTTACCGGAAGTGGTATGTTGAAGTCTCCTACTATTATTGTAGAACTGTCAATTTCTCTTTTCAGTGCTATTAGAGTTTGTTTTATGTATTTTGGAGCCCTATCGTTTGGTGCATAGATATTTATTATGATTATGTTCTCATGGTGGATTGTCCCTTTAATCATTATATAATGTCCTTCCTTGTCTTTTATGGTGGATTTTGTTTTAAAGTCTATTTTATCTGGAATTAGTATTGCCATTCTTGCTCTTTTTTGGTTGCTATTTACCCTATATATTTTTTTCCATCCTTTGATTTTTAATATATTTATGTCTTTGTTTCTGAGGTGTGTCATTTGTAAACAGCATATTGATGAGTCCTTTTTTTAATCCATTCTGTCACTGTTTGTCTCTTTATGGGTGTAGTTAAGCCATTTAAATTCAGTGTGATTATCAGTAGGTGCGAGTTTATTGCTGTCATTTTGTATTTTTTTTTTTTTTTTTGTGGTGCTGACATTTTCTTTGTTCCTCTTACTCTTCTGTGCTGAATTCCTTTTGTTTGTGGATTTTTTTTTCGTTTCTTTCATTTTTGTAGGTTTTGTGTTTACTGAGACTTTGTGTTTTTCTTCTTTATTTTGATGAGTAGGTGTCTTAGTCATCTAGTGTTGTTATGAGAGAAATACCACAAGTGGATGGCTTTAACAAAAAGAAGATTATTCTCTCACAGTCCAGTAAGCTAGAAGTCTGAATTCAGGGTGCCAGCCCCAGGGGAAGGCTTTCTCTCTGTGTTGGTGCTGGAGGAAGATCCTTGTCATCAGTCTTCTCCTGGTCTGGGAGCATCTCAGCACAGCAACCTTAGGTCCAGAGGAATCGCTCTTCTCCTGGCACTGCTTTCTTGGTGGTATGAGGTTCCCGTGTCTCTCTGCTTGCTTCTGTCTTTTATATCTCAAAGGAGATTGGCTTAAAACACTAGCTAATCTTGTAGATCTCATCAACGCAACTGCCGCTAATCCATCTTATTATATCATAGTGATAGGATTTACAACACATAAGGAAATCACATCAGATGACAAAATGGTAGTCAGTCACACCATACTGGGAATCATGACCTAGCCAAGTTGACAGATATTTTGGGGAAACACAGTTCAGTCCATGACAGTAGGTTTGTTAACTTTCTTTGTAATTACCTTGAAATTTACCCCATCTTCCTAAATTTAAACCAGTCTCGTGTTACTTGGTATTGCCTTGTCTTCTCCATTTGAAAGTTCTATACCTACACCATTTATTCCCTCTTTTGTTGGTCTGATGTTGTTGTCATTTACAGATTGACCTCTCTGGTTCCCTGTTTAAATCTTTTAGTTTTGTTTTATCTTTGAGAGTTCATTGCCTAGGTTGGTATCTGGCTGATGCTGTCCTGTGTCCTAGATTCAGGTTGTTGTTCTGAGGCCTGTGCTGCCAGTTAGGGGGCAGCAAGGTGGGGCAGGGTCCAGGGATCCAAAAGTCCCCATTGGTCCTGCTTGGGGGCACAGTGCTTGGCAGGGTGAGGCTGGGGGGGAGGGGCACAGTCCTAGGCCCAGGGTTGTTGAGATCCACACAAGTGTCACTTGGGGCACAGCTCTTGGCATGCAGTGTAGAGGCAGGAGGGAAAGGAGAGGATGTGATATGCAGAGCTAAGTGGGGGAGAGAAAGAAGAGAGAAACAGAAGCAAAAAATTAAGAAAGACTACAGTGGCATGGTGGGGTCAGTGAGTGGGGGTGGGGCAGGCCCAGGGATGCTGTGTGCCAGTGGCTGTCTAGCCAAGCAGTATGGCATGGCCCATTGAGAAGGGTCATGGGCAATGCACAGGGCTAGATGGGCGGGAGAAGGGAAAGGAAGGAAGGGAGAGAGAGAGGAGATACAAACAAACCACAAAATAAGAAAATAAATATGGTGCTGAGGTATTGGCTGTTAGGGGTGGGGTGTAAGCAGGGTCATGGTGAGCTGATATCAGTCTTGCCAGGTAGCATGCCATTACCTGTCTGGAAGGGGTGGAGGCAGTGCAGGGTCTAGGTGAGAGGGAGAAGGACAAGGAAGAAAGGGAAAGATAAAGAAAGATAAAAAAATATGGCACTGATGGAGCCAGTCAGTGTGGGCAGGGCAGAACTGGGGAGGCCATGTGCTGGTGGCTTTCTAGCTGAGAAGTGCAGCATGGCCCATCTAGAAGGGGCATGGGCAGTGCATGGGGCTAGGTGGGCAGGAGAAAAGAAAGGAAGGAAGAGAAAGAGAAAGAAGAAACAAACAACAATAAAAAATATGGTGCTGAGGGAACCAGCTGTTGGGGTGGGGTGGAACCAGGCTGGTGGCAAGATGGTGTCTCTCTTGCCAGGTGGTGCTGCACAGCCCATCAGGAAGGGGTGGAGGCAGTGCGGGGCCTAGGTGGGAGAGAAAAGGAAAAGGGAGAAAGAGAAAGAAAAATAAAAAATATGGCGCTGAGGGAGCTGGCCAGTGGGGGCGGGGCAGACCTGGGGAGGCCCTGTGCTGGTGGCTCTCTAGCCTAGCAGTGTAGCACAGCCTGTTGAGAAAGGGCAGTGGCAACTCATGGGGCTAGGCTGGCAGAAGAAAAGAAAGGAAGGAAATGGAGAGAGAGAGAAGAAACAAAGAGACACAAAAATATGGTGCTGAGGGAGCTGGCCATTGGGGGCTGGGTGGACCTAGGGTGGCAGTGCACTGGTGTTTCTCTGGCTGAATGACTGTGGACTTTTGGAAAACGGTGGAGGCAGCATCGAGAGCAGAAAGGAGAGGGCTAGGAAGGCATGTATCTCTGGTTCCCGGGCACTCTGTCTTCTCTTGGGAGCTCTGTGAAATTGTCTTCCTGTTCTCCCTGTCCGTGGTCATTGGTGGCTGTGGTCCAAGATGGCAAATCTGTGCCACGTTAGTTGGCAGGGGACCTCCACTCTCTACCTATCCTTGGCTCTCCTCAGTCTCTGTTCTCTGTCAGTATCTTCTTTCATTCAGTGCTTGACCTAGTTCTTTATCCCTTTATTTGATCTTTAGGGTTCCAGGATTGATGTTTATATCAGTTTCACTTAATTTTTCAGGTTTTTGCTGCAGAGGGACAGCATGGTGCTTCTGTCTATAGCACCGTGTTGGCTCTACCTCTTATAAATAACTTTTAAGAATGGGAACAATAACCATGAAAATAAAGTGTCCAAAAATGAAAGGAGATAGTGCTGTTAAGATACAGGTTCCTTCTTGTGGACCAAGGGAATTTTTGCTTCGTTTACCTAGCCTGCCTCCCCTGCCAGCTCACACACATAGTAGCTCTAAAATCCATTCAGTTATAGAACAAAGAAAAGTTTTTGCCTAGTTTTTCCTGCAGGAAAGAGTTTTCATTCAGAATGGTGTAAGTAAGAATACACAAGTTTTTGATCTTTCTTTTCTTATAGCCTAAATAGCTGTTGTATTTCTGTTTTCTGTTGCATAAATAGGACTTAGCACAGGAGAAAAAAAATTATTCTCGTGGGAAATATGGTTGGCAGTAGCCTGGGGGTAAGCAGTCATCTAGTGATCAAAACACATTTGTGGTACATGCACAGAGTTATGCTTTGTTCTCTATCCCTTTTTTTTTTCATTTTGCTAATTTATCATTTTTTAATTATCTCACCACTTTTTAGAAAGAGGAATCCAGTTCATTACAACCCCCTAAATCTCCCAAGAAGTTGCCTAGAGTGAAAACAGCAATTCAAAAATCTTATAAGAGTGAGCCTTTGTATCCAGGCTTTTCTAAGGATGATGTGACTGAGAAAGGGTAGGTGCCAAGTGCTTTTCTACAGTGGTAAGCTTTTTAAAGAATTTAAAAACTAAATAGAAAAGAAAAAGTAATCAATTGATTTTTATAATGTGAGTTCTTATATTTCAGTGATTTGTATTAGAGGCTTATGTTTCCTATGCATGCTTTAAATTAGGTTTCCAGATTAGTAATTTTAAAAGAAATGGTACCTCTCGTCTGCAGCCTCTGATTTCCAGCCTCATAGATTGTAGAATCTTTGAGTTTTACAACGAAAAGACTTCTCTAAGAAGATGCCCCTCCAATTCTTATTTGGTTCTGTTCAGTGTTTCTCAAACTTGCGAACTCAAAAGACTCACAAGAATATTGTCATTGTTTAAAACAGTGTATTATCTTATTTATTTAGAATTGCTTATGTATTTATGCTTTCATTGTTCTTTATTACAACTGGGATTATTTTCCTTCAGCCTGAAGAATATCCATTGTTATTAACTTTGGTGTGGGTCTGCTTGTGAATAATTCTTTGTTTAATAACTTATCACTTCAGCTTCATTCTTTTTTTATTGAAAAAAAATTAACGTAACAGAACATTCACCATTTTAACTTTAAAGCGTACAGTTCAGTAGTTTTAGTATATTCACAAAGTTATACAACCTTCTTCATTATCTAATTCTAGAATATTTTCATCACTCCAAAAAAGAAACCTCATGCCCATTAGCAATCACTTCCCATTTTCCAGCCCCTGGCAACCGCTAATCTACTGTCTGTTTCTGTTTATTTGTGTATTCTGGATATTTCATAAACATAATCATAGAATATGTGGCCTTTTGTGTCTGGCTTCTTGCACTTAGCATAATGTTTTCAGGGTTCATCAATGTTGTATCTGAATTCATTCTTAAATATTTTTTGCTGAGTATGTAATTAAAGATTTGTAACTTTTTTTTCATATTGAATATATTATTCTGTTTTCTTCTAGCTTCCATTGTTTTGGTTGAGATATTAGTTGTCAGGCTAATTGTTTTTCTTTTGAGGATAGTATGTCTTTTTCTACAGCTGCTTTAAGAACATCTTTCATTTCATTTTTGTAGTTTTACTCTGACATGTTTAGGTGTGGGTTTCCTTTTATTAATCCATTTGAGGTTATTAAATATGTGACTTTGATGTGTTTCATTGGTTTTGAAAATCCTCAGCTGTTATCTCTTCTAATATTGTTTCTACCCCAGTTTTTCTCTTCTCGCATTTGCCAATTAAATGTATGTTAGATATTGGTGTGTAGTTTTCTTGTGATGTCTTTGTCTGGCTTTGCTAATAGGCTAATACTGATATCAGATAGAATAGTATTAGTATTAGTCATAGAATGAGCTGGCATACAATTAACTCCTTTTTCTGAAGAGTTTGGGAAGTACTGGTATTCATTTTTCTTTTAAATATTTGGTAGAATTCACCAATGAGGCCATCTGGACCTAGACCTTTTTTTGTGGGAATATTTTTTAATTCCTGAATCTCTCTTCTTGTTATAGGTCTAGTCAGCTTTTCTATTTCTTTTTAAGTCAGTTTTGGTAATTTGTGTCTTTCTAGGAATTTTCCTATTTCATCTAATTTATCTCGTTTTTTGGCATACAGTTGTTCAAAGTATTTCTTTATAATCTTTTTAATATCTTTAGGGTTGGTAATATCCCTAATTTAAGTAATTTTAGTCTTCCTTTTGGAACCCTAGTAGCACAGTGGTTAAGAGCTCGGCTGCTAACCAAAAGGTTGGCAGTTTGATTCCACCAGCTGCTCCTTGGAAACCCTATGGGGCAGTTCTACTCTGTCCTATACAGTCAGATGAGTCAGAATTGATTTGACAGCAAGGCCAACTTTTTTTTTTAATGTTCTTTTTTTGCTTGGTCAATGTAGCTAAAGGCTTGTCAATTTTGTTGATCTTTTCAAGGAACCAACTTTTGGTCTCATTAATTTTCCTCGTTTTCTATTTCTGTTTCATTTGTTTCTGCTCCAGTCTTTATCATTTCCTTCCACTAGCTTTAGGTTTCATTTGTTCGTTTTATAATTTCTTAAGATGGAAGTTTAGGTTATTGAATTGAGAGCTTTTTCTTTTCTTATATAGATGTTTACAGCTATAAATGTCCCCTAAACACTGGTTTAGCTGTATCCTATACATTTTGCATGTTGTATTTTAGTTTTTGTTGGGAAGGGTATTTATTTATTTATTTTTATTAAGGTTCAAGTGAACATTTACCATTCCAATCAGTCTGTCACATGTAGGTTTACATACATCTTACTCCCTTCTCCCACTTGCTCTCCCCCTCTTGAGTCAGCCCTTACAGTCTCTCGTTTCGTGCCAATTTTGACATCTTCCCTCTCTCTCTATCTTCCCATCCCCCCTCCAGTCAAGAGTTGCCTACACACTCTCCCGTGTCCACCTGATTTAATTAGCTCACTCTTCATCAGCATCTCTCTCCCCCCTACTGACCAGTCCTTTTCATGCCTGATGATTTGTCTTCGGGGATGGTTCCTGTCCTGTGCCATCAGAAGTTCTGGGGAGCATTGTCTCTGGGATTCCTCTAGTCGCAATCATACCATTAGGTGTGGTCTTTTATTGAGAATTTGGGGTCTGTATCCCATTGGTCTCCTGCTCCCTCAGGAGTTGTCTGTTGTGCTCCCTGACAGGACAGACATCGATTGTGGCCGGGCACCAACTAGTTCTTCTGGTCTCAGGATAATGTAGGTCTCTGGTTCATGTGGCCCTTTCTGTCTCTTGGGTTCTTAGTTGTCGTGTGACCTTGGTGTTCAGGAAGGGTATTTTTAAAGTGGAGGAGACTTGAGCCCGTTGATATGCTCAGGGGTAGGATCCAGTGGAAAGAGAGAAGTTGAAGCTACAAGAGAGAGAAAGAAGAACATTTTCAGAGGAGGCTAGATAAAAGGGCTCAAGAGCCAAGAGAAAGAAATTAACCTTGGATAGGAGATGAAACAAGAGACAAGATGAAAAAAAGTAAGGATGGGTAGGTGAATGTTTGTTGGTAGAACGTTTATGAATGTTTTCAGGTGCAAAATAACAGAAAACCAGACTAACAAATTTGGTTTACTTTTCTCACACAACAAGAAGTCTTAGGGTAGGCAACTGGCAATATTGGTTCCATTGATCAGCAGTATTAGAGTCTGAATCTTTGTAATGCTCTTGGCCATTCCCTCATGGTCAGTGATGTTGTGGCTCCAGGAATCAGGCTTTCAAGACAGACAGAAGGAGAGTGGCCAACTTATCTATTAATCCTCTCCCCTTCGTCGTGAAAGAAAACTTTCTTAGAAGCTCCTAGCAGACTTTCCTTTTTATCTCATTAGCCACACTGTGTCACATGACTACCCTTCTATGCAAGGGAGTATTGAAAGTAAGTATTTAGCTTTTCCAGAATCACAGTGGTGCTAGGTACAGAATATATCATTGGAATGGGGATTGGTTAGCCAACCAATCAGCAGTGTCTGCTACATGGTAGACTGGAAACTGAAGCATGTACCTATATTTTCTCTGTGGAGAAACTGCAAGTTAGTTTGCTGGTAGATGGGGCTAGAAGTAGTTTGGTGAGGTGGATCAAGCATGTTATAGAGAGCTTGAAAAGAAGGTTTAGAATAATTGCAGTGGGACATGGGAAAGGGAGCTGAATAGGAAAATATAAAAAGATAATGCCCCAAATCATTAGTCTAACTCCAAAGTTTTCTATTGTCTTACCCCAAGCTATCTTACTCAAATCCCTATGAATTCCACTTAGTGTGAGAATTAAATATGATAATATGAATTATATTTAGCAAGTGTTTGCTATACAAAAATCCTCACAACTGGACCAATAAGCAACATTATGATAGACGGACAAAAGATTTAAGTTGTCAAGGATTTCATTTTACAATTAACACCCATGGAAGCAGCAGTCAAGAAATCAAATGACATATTGCTTTGGGCAAACCTGCTGCAAAATACCTCTTTAAAGTATTGAAAAGCAAAGATGTCACCTTGAAGGCTAAGGTGTGCCTGACCCAAGCCATGGTGTTTTCAGTCGTCTCATCTGCATGCAAAAGCTGGACAATGAATAAGGTAGACTGAAGAAGAATCCATGACTTTGAATTGAGGTCTTGGAGAAGAATAATGAATATACCATGAACTGCCTGAAGAATGAACAGACCTGTCTTGGGAGAAGTATAACCAGAATGCTCCTTAGAAGCAAGGATGGTAAGACTACGTCTCACATACTTATGTCACGTTATCAGGAGGGATTGGTCCCTGGAGGACATCATGCTTGGTAAAGCAGAGGGTCAATGAAAAAGAGGAAGACCCTCAGTGAGGTGAATTGACACAGTGGCTGCCACGATGGGCTGAAGCATAACAACGATTTTGAGGATGGTGCAGTACTATGCAGCGTTTCGTTCTGTTGTACATAGAGTCGCTATGAGTTGGAATGAACTCAGCAGCACCTAACATATGTTGTTGTTAGTTATGGTCGAGTCAATTCCAACACATGGTGCACAGTAGAACTGCTCCATAGGGTTTTCAAGGTTGTGACCTTTCAGAAGCAGATCTCTAGGACTGTCTTTGGAGGTACCTCTGGGTAGGTTCAAACCACCAACCTTTCAGCGAGTAGTTGAGCACTTAGTCATTTGTACCACCCAGGGACACATATGTAATATAGAATATGCACCTGTTAGTTTCCTCTTATCTTAAGCAAATTACCTAACTTGCTGTCTTTTAAACAAGGCTTTCCCTGCCTATCTCAGTCATTGCTGTTTTCCCATCCAAAGAACCCCTTTCTCCCCCACAGACACAGTTATTTACACAGAATAAATTTACTTATTTTTTCAGGGTCAGGAAGAATCTCATTTCTTTAATTACTAATGCAGCTTGAACGGACTTCTCATTCCTACATTCTCATAGTATTTATCTATTCCAGTCGTCGGTATCTGTAATATGCTCTTTCGAATTCATTCAACTAGCAGTATTTTGTTGAGAGTTGTCTTTCTGTATAAGTGTGCCTCATTTTCTCAGCCACCTTCTTGAGGCCTAGAACTGATTCTTTAAGTTTTTTTTTCTTCTAATTTTCTCACGGTGCTAAGAAGCACACCCAAGATTTGATGCCATGTATACCAAGCCTAAGCCTGTTGCCACTGAGTTGATTCTGACTCATAGCAACCCTAGAGGGCAGAGTAGAAGTGCCCCATAGGGTTTCTAGGGAGCAGGTGATGGATTTGAACTGCTAACATTTTGTTTAGCAGCTTGAGCTCTCAACCACTGCGCCACCAGGGCTCCATGTATACCAAAGGTGCTCAGAATATATTTGTTGATCCATTGATTCTCATCTCTAATTTAGGTCAAGGCGCATGTCAAACAGCAAAATTATTCGCCTAACATCTTTTACTGACATTTCTGAATGTCTAAAGCCCCAGCTGGAAAGAAGATACACTTACACAGAAGTAGCTAATGTATGTATTTTAAGCACTGGCTAACCTGATTCCTCATGTAACTAATTGTCTTCTGATTTTAGAGAATTTTTGTTGATTTACTCTAGTATTTTTTTCTTTACTAAGCAACAAAATTTATTTTTTCCTTGCAAAAGGATTTTTATACAAGAATTTTCACATTTCCTTTTGTGGTACCATGTTCTTATACACTGTATTGATTACTGTTTTCAAAAACAACTGTTCTGATTTTGGTATGATGACACTTAAGACACAAAATAAGACCTTCAGACTTTTTTTATTAAATTTTTAACAATTGATAAAAAATAATATTTGACGTTATGTTTTAGAAGTTTAGAATTTTTAAAAGGTGGGGCATTTCCAGAGCATGGCTACCCTCATAAGGTAGATTTAATGCACCCATTCTAGAAAAAAATTTCACGTTCCCAAGGGATTATACTTTAGGTAGAAACCTAAGCCCAGGTACAGTTTGAACACTGAAGTATAACTTTGTATAACTATTCATTTTATTCCAGTGCAGAGCTTTCCTTTTCTCTTAATTATGTTTTTTTGTTTTTTGTTTTTTTACTAAATGCATGTTTTTGTTTTTTTGCAATACTGGCAGTTAAACATCATAAAAACATTAAATTCTTACCTCAATATTTGTTTAGCAGGAGAGAGAGGCAGAAAGAAAGACTATGACAGAGAAAGCAAGAATTTTCCTTAGACCCTAAATTGTTCATGCCACAGTTATCTTAAGATTACAAAGAAGTCATCTGAGTTCCACAAAACAAATAGTAAAGAGTTCATATGAACAGTAGATACCATTTCTGACGGGTATTCTGAAGTCACTCTTGTGCTCAAAGAAGGAGCCAGCATTCTGTGTTTCAAGAACAGTATTAGAGTTGCCAGCATTGTTGGCAGAAAAGCCCCTAAACAGCAAAATTTTATGAGAACTTATACTACCATTTACACTCTACAGGCCATGACCTGTGCAGGGCGAGACTGTCCAAAGAGGGGCTCACTAAGGACAGTTACTGAGCAGCACTGAGAGGCCTTGAAGATAGATCTTTTTATAATCCTCTTGGAGCTGTAGTAGTAGCATCTCAAGGCTAAAAACAGTTAAATGTGTAGGAAAGAGGCCACCAACAGAGATTTGGAAGACTCTTAAAGTGGTATCATCGTGCCTGAAATGTGAAAATATTTGAGGTTGGGGAGTCACTTCAACATTAAGTTGAAGTCAGATTGGTTTATAATGGAATGAACACTGCCGCTATGGTTGGCTCCATAAATGATGCTTATATGACAGTCAGATGCAAACATACAGCATGAATTATAATGTGGTACAAAAAAAAAAATAGTCCATTGGGGAAATGACAGCCTGGCAGAATTTATGAAACCCTGTTGTTGTACAATTCCATAAAAAAATTACAATATAACTGAGTGGGTAATGGACTTCTGTTTTGTTATCTAGGTTAAAACCATGTCAGATGTTGGTGCCTTGGGAGGATTTGACATGGAAAATTTGTTGCAGTCTTTGTACGTAGAAAATAGAGCTGGATTCTTCTTTACTAAATTTTGCGAGCATTCAGGGAACAAGGTAGAAATTAATTATTTAAAAATCCAACTTTATAATTTTACTTAAATGGAAAACCAGAGGTTGAAATTTTCTCAGTGCTTAAATAGTTATTTTTAATGTTGGATAATTGCAAACCTATTTCTAGTTTTTTTTTTGTTTTGTTTTAAAATCCAAGCATATCTTTCATTTTGCTCAAATGAGAATTGTTAACTAATTCAGTTATTAGTGCAGTGTTTGGTTACGGTATGATGCACATTTGCTCATCTATATGAAAATATCTTTAGATTTTGGTTTCATGCCAGAAATATGTGGTTTCTCTTGCACTGTTAACTAGAACACTTACTGTTGTAATAACCAATTATGTGAGAGGCACACATGCAAAAAATAATGTTCTAGAGACAATACCAATAAATATTTTGTATTATTGCCTGTTTATGATGGAAGATTAAAACTATATTAAATTAGACCTGATTTATGGTAACACCAGGGAGCTGAATGATTATTCATACTTGAAATCAGAGCTTTGTAGAGCTTTAGTAATTGGGTGGTAATAATTTATGGACTTTTTCCATCTGCAGTTGTGGAAGAACAGTGTGTACTTTTGGTTTGACCTACAGGCTTATCATCAGCTTTTCTACCAAGAAACACTTCAGCCTTTTAAAGTATGCAAGCAAGCCCAAGTAAGTAGTAAATAATGTTGGTTCAGCATGAAGATCTAAGGACACAGAGAAATGAAAAGTTCTGTCCCACCCCAATCAAGAAAAACCTGGGAGTGCAGGCAAAAGGCAGCAGTTAAATGTTGCCATGGGTTTACTTTATTTAAATGTCAGCAGAATATTGTTTCGTAATCTGTTTTGTGGATTCTCCTTTTATCTGGTTTGCTTTATTTTCTGTTTGCTGCCAACTGCTTGTTCTCTCTGACAAAGGACATCCCATCTTTTTTCTAATTTATGTGTTTTTGGTTTGATTGTGAGTGATTTAAAAGAGAACCCTGGGAGTGGACTTGTAATGAATCATTGCGGTGATTGGGAGCAAGCATTGACCAGTGGTGTTCTCTGAGCTTCCTGCAGAAGTCAGCTGTTGGATATACTTAGGCTGTTGACCTGTCTAAAAGCCAGGAGAGGATGTTGACTGACTTTGTGTGGTAATAGGCCACGTAGTCTCCTGGGCTTCTGTGCTACACGCCATTTAAGACAGATATTCAGAGAGTAAGGAATGTCTTAAGACCACCCTGAAGCAAGCAAAATAGAGAAGGAAGAAGAAAGAAAGAAAAAAATAGACAAGGAAGAACAGAGGCTTCTCTGTAAAGGGAGGTAGAGAGTAACCTCTTTTATTGGCGGAGGAAGGGGAAGGAAAGGGAACAGAATTATGACTAAAACAGACTTATCTTTTCAGTTTTTTTTCTTCTGATCTTTTATAGAGAGAGGTCTTGAAGCCTAGAAAACTCCAAATAACTTCTGTATCTGACCATTCAAGTGGTTCTTATAATTTGAAATAACCCCATTCCAGAGAACCTTCCCCTGAACACTGCTGAGAAGACTAGCTTTGCCATCTTAATTATTATAATCTTATTCAGGACATCAGAGGGTACTGCTGGATGTTGTTTGTTATTATTTCCACCACCCTGACTCTGGCATTAATAATTATGCTTTTGTAAATCAGCTGACAAAGCTTTGTACTTTTTAATGTAGGAATAAGGGCTTCAGCTCCTGCACAGCCCAGATCTGGCTCCATAAAATCACGAAATTATGTCTTTGTCTCTGAGACCACACAGTTGGGAGTGTTCTACTTGTTAGTTCTTTACCTGTAATTTGCTACTTCTCCCCCCTAACCTATTGCCCCATCTGCTAAAATACCATTCTTTATTTTTATTATGCTTTCTCTATCATAAAGACTACTTCTTCAGAAATCTCACCTGTTCAAGTAAGTGCTCCTTTTGTTAATAATCCCCATTTTTCTATGACTTTTGTACAAGAGGAAATTTTGAGTTTGATAAATCTATTAATTCTTACTAACGGTATTATTCAGCCAGCTATAAATGGCTGTAAAACGGTATACAGTCAATTTTTGGCTTTTCTGAGAGGGACTATTCTGTTTCAGAATTATCTAGGTGTATATGTTTTGGGCGCTACATCGTTTTTTGGGGAGTCAAACCAGGGTGGGAAAGGGAGAAATAAAAGCTCAAATACATGCAATTCATTTGACTTGTTTGTTTTTTGCTTCTATGGTTATTTTATTTGTTTTATTTTTGGCTAGAGGAGCAGTTGTCTAAATAGGTTTAGGTTTTAATGATCCAAGGTCTCTGTGAGTCTGGATACTAGAATTGCCTCTAGTACCATAATCCTATAAATTTGTTTCACACAATGAAATGACATTCATTTCTTTATAGTAGAAATACTGTATGACTTTCTTCAAGGGTACATTTAAAGTGTACATCATTGTGTTAATAATGCCAATGGCAGAATATAGTCAGCTGGCACTGTGTTAAAATTGCTAGGAACTTGTTGATTATATATTGTTTCTGTAATCTCCCAAGATGTATGCTAGGAGACTGAGACTGAGAGAAAAGACTTGGAGGCTTTTCTGTATTCTAACATGAAAATTACATACCTACAATGAAACAACAAAAAACTTCACCCCATGAAACATAAAAGTAGGCAGACTGGATGAAGGGTATGGGATCAGTAAGAGTGATTTAGCATGACTAACTGTCATCCTACAGTCTTGGTCATGCCCTGAAGATTTCACTGCGTGGTTTCAGCATAGAATAGTGCTCAATAGAAACCAAGTGAAATGATCTAGACAAGGACCAAGAGAATCAACACCAGACTTCAGAGATTAACGTCCTTGACCCTAGCAACAGTTGGTCAGGGAAACCATGTATCAGTGCGAAGATTTTGAGTCTAGATTGCTGCCACAAATAGTCCTACAGCTTTTTTGATATTGCATGCTTGCTTTGCTGATAGAGCTGTACAGTAGAATGAAGCAGACCTGAGTACCCCTGTTTTTGTATCTTCTTCTATCTTTGTAGAAATCTTTTGAACAAATTGTGTCCTGGCAACAACTATGCATTTAGAATTTACCGCTATCCTTCCTACTCAAAGCATAGACATTGATTTTTTTTTTAAATAGTAAATATGTATGATACATATGCGGTATATACATGTACGTATTGATACATAAGGAGCCCTGGTTTCACAGTGGTTAAAGTGCTTGGCAGCTAACTGAAAGGTGGGTGGTTCGAACCCACCAGCCACTCTGCAGGAGAAGGATGTGGGAGTCTGCTTCTGTAAAGATTACAGGCTTGGAAAATCTATGGGGCAGTTCTCCTCTGTCCCATACGGTTGCTGTGAGTCAGGATTAGCTCTTTGGCAGTGGGTTTTGGTTTGATTATACTGATAACATGTTCTCTTTCTTTCTTTCTTTTTTTATTGTGTGCTAGGTGAAAATTTACAGAGCAACTTAGATTCCTGTTTGATAGTTTGTATATAAAGTGTTTCATGACCTTGGTTTCATTCCCCACATTGGGTTATACTCTCTCCATTTCTGCCCTGGGCTCCCTATTTCTTTTGCCCTGATTTTCTACCCTTTTCTGCCTTCTCATCTTTGCTTTTGGGCAAATATTGCCCTTTCGATCTTTTATAGTTGATCATTCTAAGGAGCACATTCCTCTTGGGCATCACTGTTTGTTTTTAGATTATTCGATTACTTTCTTTTCTTTTTTTGCCTGTGTTGCCTAACATAAAGGTTGACAAGGATGGAAGGCAGCAGGGAGCATTTCACTGAAGAGAGGAGTTTGAGAAGTTATGGTGTGGCAGACAAGTATTATATTTTAGGCCACCATGTTACACATACCAATTTAAAAAAACCAATTATGTGCGTAGAATTCCTCAATCTGAGTCACCAGCCCAGACCATTGTCTTGAGCTCCAAATCCTCAACCCAAATATTAATCTGACATCTCCCCTCAGATGTCTCACAGGTACTTCAAACTCAGTGTGCCTGAAACTGAACCCATTTCCTTCCAAATCGGTTTTCTCAACCGGGCAATTTTGTACCATCGCCCCAGGGGATACCTGGCAATGCCTGGAGACATTTTCTATTTTTAAAAATTGTGTTCTAGGTGAAAGTTTACAGAGCAAATTAGTTTCCCATTTGATAGTTTGCACATGAAATGTTTCATGACCTTGGTTTCATCCCTGCAATGTGTGAGCACTCTCCGCATTTCCACCCTAGTTTCCCCATTTTCTTTCATCCTGATATTATGCAACTTCTGCCGTCTCGTCTTTGCTTTTGGGCAAATAATGCCCTTTTGATCTTGTATAATTGATTGTTTTAAGGAGTACGTTCCTCTGGGGTGTCATTGTTTATCTTATCTGCTTATCTGTTGTTTGGCTGGGAGGTGCTCTCCAGGAATGGCTTCCTTTCCAGGTCAGAAGGGCATCTTAGAGCCATAGTCTCGCGGGTTCCTTCAATCGTTGCCGTACCAACAAGTCTGATATTTTTTGTGAAATTGATTTTTTGTTCTACAGTTTTCTTCTACTCTGTCTAGGACCCTCTGTTGTGATCCCACTCAGAGCAGTTGATAATGGTAGCCAGGCACCATCTAGTTCTTCTGGCCTCGGGGTCAGGGTCCTGTAGGCTGTGGTTCAGGTGGTCCCTTAGTCCTTTGTACTAATTGCTCCCTTGAGTCTTGGCCTCCTTCATTGTGCCTTGCTCCAGACAAGACGAGACCAATAGTTGTGTCTTAGATGGCAGCTCACAAGCTTTTAAGACCACTCACGCTACTCATCGAAGTAGGATGTAGAACATTGTCTATATGAACTAAAAAAAAAAATATGTTGTGCTAATTGACGTAGATGTTGCCTGAGTCTATGGTCCCTTGTCTTCTAGCCTAGGAACTTCATCCCATGGGGTGTTTGGTTATGTCTAAGAGATTTCCCTGACTAACATCTTGTGTGCTTTATTTGAGCTGTACCTACAGTCAGGTATTTAGAAATATCTACCACCAAGCCTATATTTGCCAGTGGGTGTGTTTCTTTACATCTTTCTACACCTCTTGTTGTATCTATTTCCCCATTCATAAATTACTGTTTGTTACTACTGTTGCTGCAGGATTGTCTGAGTTATTAGTAGTTACAATAAGTTGCTGCTTATTCTTGTGTTCCTTTCAGTATCCTCTTACCATGGTCATGTTGTACTGATTTCCTCCATATTATGTATTGCCATTCCATTCACCAGTATTAACTCGTGTCTTCTGTCTAATTGGTGATTTTACCTCCCTTCTCTCTCGTCCCTGGTAACCATCAAAGAATGTTTTTTCTTTTCTTCCTGTGTGTAAACCTTTTGTTATTACTTTATAGTACTAGCCTGATACAATATTTGTCCTATTGTGATTGACTTATTTCACTCAGCATAATGTTCTCCAAATTCATCCATGTTGTGAGATGTTTCTCAGATTCGTTATTATTCTTTAGTGTTGCATAGTATTCCATTGTGTGCATGTACCACAGTTTGTTAATCCATTCGTCTGTTGATGGGCACTTAGGTTGTTACTTATGTATCTCTTACTATGTATAAGAGATCCAGTCTCCCCACAACCTCACCAATGTTTGTTATTTTCTGTTTTTTTTTTTTTTTTTGATTAGTGCCAATAATGTCAGGGTGAGATGGTATGTCATCATAGTTTTGATTTGCATCACTCACAAGCATTTCTTTATATGTTTGTTAAGAACCTGAACATCTTCTTTGGTGAAGTGTCTGTTCATATTTTTGCCTGTTTTTAAATTGGATTGTCTTTTTATTTTTGAGATGTTTAAGCTTTCTATAAACTTTAGAGATTAGTTCCTTGTGAGATATATCATAGCCAAATTTTTTTTCCTAGCCTGTAGATTCTCTTTTGACTCTTTTGGAGAAGTCTTTTATTGAGCATAACTGTTTAATTTTTAGGAGGTCCCATTTACCTAGTTTGTCTTGTGCTGTGTGTGCATTTTTAGTTATATTTGGTACTCTGTGTCACATATTACAGCCCCTAGTGTTGTCCCTATTTTTTTTTCCCCACGATCTTTTTACATTTAGATTTTATATTTAGGTCTTTGATCCAGTTTGAGTTAGTTTTGTGTATGGTGTGAAGTGTGGGTCCTGTTTCATGTTTTTACAGACATATAGTTTTGCCAGCACCATTTATTAAAGAGACTCTCTCTTCCCCATTAAATGGCCTTTGGCCCTTTGTCGAAGATCAGCAGACCCTAGGTTCATGGATTTACATCTGGGTTCTCAATTCTGTTCCATTGGCCTATGTGTCAGTAATTGTACTAGTACCAGGCTATTTTGACTACTATGGCTGTGTAGTAGGTTCTGAGATCAGGTAATGTGAGGCCTCCTACTTTGTTCTTCCTCTTCAGTATTGCTTTACTTATCTGGGGCCTCTTTCCTTTCCATATGAAGCTGGTGATTAGTTTTTTCCCTCTTGGTTAAGAAGGTTGCTGGAATTTGGATTGGGATTGCATTATATCTGAAGATTGTTTTGAATAGTATTAACATTTTCACAATGTTGAGTCTTCCTATCCATGAGCATGGTATGTTTTTCCATTTCTGTAGGTCTCTTTAGGTTTCTTGCAGTAATGTTTTGTAGTTTGCTTGGTAGAGATATTTTATGTCCTTGTTTAGATTTATTTCTAAGTATTTTATTTTTTAGGGGATATGATAAATGGTATTGTTTTCCTGATTTCCTTTTTGAAGTTTTCTTTGTTGTGTGGGAATCCAACTGATTTTTGTATGTTGATTTTGTATCCTGATAATTTGCTGAGTCCCTCTACTAGTTTCAGTTGCTTTCTTGTGAAATCCTTGGGATTTTCTATGTGTACGATCGTGTCATCTGCAAATAGGGATAGTTACTTCTTCCTTATCGGTTTGTATATCCTTGCCTGCTAACCAAAAGATCAGCAGTTCAAATCCACTAGTCACTCCTCGGAAACCCTGTGGGGCAGTTTTACTCTGTCCTATAGGGTCGCTATGTGTCAGAATTGACTTGACAGCAACAGGTTTGGTTTTTTGGTTTGTATTTCCTTTTCTTGCCTTATTGCTGTAGCTAGGACTTCCAGTATAATGTTGAATAAGAGTGGTGATAACGGGCATCCTTGTCTGGTTCCTGTTCTCAAGGGGAATGCTTTCAGTCTCTCTCCATTGAGAATAATGTTGGGTGTTGGTTTTGTGTAAATGCCCTTTATTATGTTGAGAAAGGGAGCCCTGGTGGTGTAGTGCTTAAGAGCTCAGCTGCTAATCAAAATTTCAGCAGTTTGAATGCACTAGCCACTCCTTGGACACCCTGTGGGGCAGCTCTGCCCTATCCTGTAGGGTCACCATGAGTTGGAATCAACTTAACAGGCAGTGGGTTTTTTTTAACTTATGTTGAGGAATTTCCCTTTTATTCCTATTTTGTTGAGAGTTTTTATCAGGAATGGGTGTTTAACTTTATCAAATGCCTATCTTTTATTGATTGAGATGATCATGTGATTCTTCTGTTTATGTGGTAGATTACATTGATTTTCTAAAGTTGAATCGTCCTTGCGTACCTGGTATAAATCTCACTTGGTCGTGGTGTAATATTTTTTTTGATACACTGTTGAGTTCTATTGGCTAGGATTTTGTTGAGAATTTTTGCGTCTATATTCATGAGAGATATTGGTCTGTAATTTTCTTTTTTTGAGAAGTCTTTGCCTGGCTTTGGTATCAGGGTTATCCTGGCTTCATAAAATGAATTCAGGACTAATCCTTCCTTTTCTTTGCTCTGAAATAATTTGAATAGTATTGGTGTGAGCTCTTCTCTGAATGTTTGGTAGAATTCTCCAGTGAAGCCATCTAGGCCAGGGCTTTTTGTTGTTGTTGTTGGAGGTTTTTTTTTTTTCAATTACCTCTGCAATCTCTCCTGTTGTTATGTGTCTATTAAGATCTTTTATCTCAGTTTGTGTTAGTCTAGGTAGGTAGTGTGTTTCTAGAAATTTGTCCATTTCTTCTAGGTTTTCAAATTTGTTGGAGTAAAATTTTCCATAGTTTTCTCTTATGATCTTTTTTATTTCAGTTGGATCTGTTGTAATGTCCCCCATCTCATTTCTTATTTGGGTTATTTACTTCGTCTCCTGTTTTCCTTCTGTCAGTTTAGCCAATGGTTTGTCGATTTTGTTGGTCCTTTCAAAGAAGGAACTGGTCTTCTGGATTCTTTTTATTGTTTTTCTGTCCTCTGTTTCATTTATTCTACTCTAATCTTTATTATTTCCTTTCTTTTGGCGACCATGGGCTTCTTTTGCTGTTCTCTTTCTATATGTTTGAGTTGTAGGGTTAATGTTTTGATTTTAGCCCTTCTTTTTTGATGTGAGCATCTATTGCTATAAATTGTCCTCTGAGCACTGCTTTTGCTGTGTCCCAAAGGTTTTGGCAAGACGTGTTTTCATTCTCCTTTGATTCTAGGAATTTTTTAATTTCATCTTTGATTTCTTTTGTTACCTATTGGTTTTTAAGGGTGGCGTTATTCAGTTCCCATATATATGATTTTTTTCTTTGCTCTTCCTGTAATTGATTTCAATTTTTATAGCATTGTGATCAGTGAAAATACTTTGTGCTATTTCTCTGTTTTAGATTTTATTGAGATTTGCTTTGTGGCCTGAAATGTGGTCTATTCTGAAGAATGATCCATGTGCATTGGAAAAGAATGTATGATTTGCTGCTGTTTGGTGGAGTGTTCTGATATGTCTGTGAGGTCAGATTGATTTATTATGGCAATTAGTACTTCTGTATCTTTGTTGAGATTTTTTTCTAGCTGTGTTATCATTCACTGAAAGTGATATGTCAAAGTTTCCTGCTATTATTGTGGAACTATATCTCTTTTCATTGCTGCTAGAGTTTATGTATTTTGACACCCTTTCATTGGGTACATGTGTATTTTTATGGCTATGTCCTCTTGGTGAATTGACCCTTTAATCATTATATGATGTCCTTCTTTATCTTTTATGGTGGATTTTGCCTTAAAGTCTATTCTATCAGAGATTAATATTGCCACTCCTGCTCTTTTTTGGTTATTTTTTGCTTGATTTTTTTTTCCATCCTTTGAATTTGAGCTTATTAATGTCTTTGTGTCTAGGGTGTGTCTCTTGTAGGCAGCATATCGAAGGGTCATGTCTTTTCTGCTACTTTCTGTCCCTTTACTGGTTCATTTAAGCCATTTACATTCAGTGTGATTATTGATAGGTATGTGCTTACTCCCTACACGTCTGTCAGTTTGTTGTACTGTGGTGGCTCGTATGTTGCTGTGGTACTGGAAGCCGTGCCACCGGCATTTCAAATACCGGCAGGGTCACCCATGGTGGACAGGTTTCAGTGGAGCTTCCAGACTAAGACAGACAAGGAAGAAAGAACTGGTCGTCTACTTCTGAAAAAATTAGCCAGTGAAAACCTTATGAATAGTAGTGGAACATTGTCTGATATAGTGTTGGAAGATGAGCCCCTCAGGTTGGAAGGCACTCGAAATACAGCTGCAGAAGAACCGCCTCCTCAAAGTAGAGTCGCCCTTAATGATGTGCATGGAGTCAAGCTTTAGAGACCTTCATTTGCTGATGTGGCATGAGTCAAAATGAGAAGAAACACCTGCAAATATCCATTAATAATAGGAATGTGGGATGTATGAAATATGAATCCAGGAAAATTGGAAGTCATCAAAAATGAGATGGAATGCATAAAGATTGATATTCTAGGCATTAGTGAGCTGAAATGGACTGGTATTGGCCGTTTTGAATTGGACGATCATGTGGCTTACAATGCAGGGAATGACAAATTGAAGAGGAATGGAAATGCATTCATTATCAGAAAGAACATCTCAAGATCTGTCCTGAAGTGCAGCTTGGTCAGTGACAGGCTAATATCCATAAATGCACAAGGGAGACAGCTAATAGACTCTTGTTATTCAAATTTTCACACAAACCACTAATGCCAAAGATGAGGAAATTGAAGATTTTTTTACCAGCTTCTGCAGTCTGAAATTTATCAGCTATGCAATCAAGATGTGTTGATAATTACTGGTGATTGGAATGTGAAAGTTGGAAATGAAGAAGGATTGGTAGTTGGAAAATATGGCCTTGGTGGTAGAAAGGACGCTGGAGATTGCATGATAGAATTTTGCAAGACCAACGACTTCTTCATTGCAGATACCATTTTTCAACAACATAAATGGTGACTATGGAAAACACAGGAATCAAATCTACATCTGTGAAGAGAGATGACGGAAAAGCTTAGTATCATCAGTCAGAACAAGGCCAGGGGCCGGTTGCGAGATATACCATCAGTTGTTCATATGCAAGTTCAAGTTGAAACTGAAGAAAATTAAAACAAGTCCACAAGAGTCAAAATACAACCTTGAGTATATCCCACCTCAATTTGGAAACCATCTCAAGAATAGATTTGATGCATTGAACACCAATGACCAAAGACCAGACAGGTTGTAGGAAGACATCAAGGATATCGTACACTAAGAAAGCAAAAGCTCCTTAAAAAGACAGGAAAGAAAGAAAAAAACAAAATGGATATCAGAAGAGACTCTGAAACTTGCTCTTGAACGTTGAGTACCTCAAGTGAATAGAAGAAATGATGAAGTAAAAGAGCTGAACAGAAGATTTCAAAGGGCAGCTCGAGAAGACACAATAAAATATTATAACAAAATGTGCAAAGACCTGGAGTTAGAAAGCCAAAAGGGAAGAATAGCCTCAGCATTCCTCAAGCTGAAAGAATTGAAGAAAAAATTTAAGCCTCAAGTTGCAGTTTTGAAGGATTATGGGCATAATATTGAATGATGCAGGAAGCATCAAAAGAAGGTGGAAGGAATGCACAGAGTCATTGTACCAAAAAAATTGGTCCACATTCAACCATTTCAGGAAGTGGCATATGATCAAGAACCAATGGTATTGAAGGAAGAAGTCCAGGCTGCACTGAAGGCATTGGTGAAGAACAAAGTTCCAGGAGTTGACAGGACACCAACCTGAGATGTGTCAACAAAAGGATGCAGTGCTGGAGATGCTCACTTGTCTATGCCAAGAAGTTTGGAAGACAGCTACCTGGCCAACCAACTGGAAGAGATCCATATTTGTACCCATTTCAAAGAAAGCAGAATGCAGAAATTATCAAACAATATCATTAATATCACACACAGGTAAAACTTTGCTGAAGATAATTCAAAAACTGCTGCAGCAGTACGTCGACAGGGAACTGCCAGAAATTCAGGCCAGATTCAGAAGAAGATGTGGAATGAGGAATATCATTGCTGATGTCAGATGGTTCTTGGCTGAAAGTAGAGAATACCAGAAAGGTGTTTACCTGTGTTGTGTTGACTATGCAAAGGCATTCGACTGTGTGGATTATAACAAATTATGGATAATATTGCAAAGAATGGTAATCCCAGAACACTTAATTTTGTTCATGTGGAACCTATACATAGACCAAGAGGCAGGCATTTGAACAGAACAAGGGTACACTGCGTGGTTTAAAATCAGAAATGGCCTGCGTCAGAGTTACATCCTTTTACCATACTCATTCAGTCTGTATGCTGAATAAATAATCTGAGAAGCTGGACTATATGAGGAAAAATGTGGCATAAGGATTGGTGGAAGACACGTTAACAACCTGCGACATGCAGATCACACAACTTTGCTTGCAGAAAGTGAAGAGGACTTGAAGTACTTACTGATGAAGACCAAAGACCACAGCCTTCAGTGTGGATTGCACCTCAACATAAAGAAAACAAAAATCCTCACAACTGAACCAGTGAGCAACATCATGGTAATCGGAGAAAAGATTGAAATTGTCAAGGATTTCATTTTACTTGGGTCCACAGTGAACACTAATGGAAGCAGCAGACAGGAAATCAAATGATGTATCAAACTGAGCAGATCTGCTACAAAAAAACCTCTTTAAAGTGTTAAAAAACAAAGGTGTCACTATGAGGACCAAGTTGCACCTGACCCAAGCCATGATGCTTTCAATCACCTCATGTGCATGCAAAACCTGGTCAGTAAATAAGGAAAGCTGAAGAAGAATTGATGTCTTTGAATTAAGGTGTTGGTGAAGAATATTGAATAGTCCATGGACTGCCAGAAGAATGAACAAGTCTGTCTTCTAAGAAATACGGCCAGACTGCTCCTTGGAAGCAAGGATGGTGAAACTTTGTTTTATATACTTTGTACATGTTACATACTTTGGACATGTTATCGGTAGGGACCATTCTCTGGAGAAGGACATCATGCTTGGTAAAGTAGAGGGTCAGCGAAAAAGAGGAAAACCGTCAACTAGATGGATTGACACAGTGGCTGCAACAATGTGCTCAAACATAGTGACAATTGTGAGGATGGCGCAGGACCAACCAAGCAGTGTTGCATTCTGTTGTAGATAGGGTTGCTATGAGTCGGAACAACAACATACTAGTAGTAAATCTCTCAGGTTTTGTTTGTTTGAAAATGTCTATTTTAGCCTCTCTTTGATAGTTTAGCTGACTATAGAATTCTAAGTTTACAGTTTCTCTCAGTACTTTAAAGATATTATTTTATCATCTTCTGGCTTCTGCTGTTATTATTGAAGTGTCTGCCATCATTCCTTTGTAGTTAGGTGCTTTTTCTCATTGTTTTTATGATCTCCTTGACATGTATTAAATGTGTTTACTACAGTTATCTTCCTGGGGTCTAAGTTTCTTCTAGAATCTGGAGAATCATGGCTTTCATCAATTCTGGAAAATCTTTAGCCATTATTTTTTTTTTTTTTTCAGTTTTTATAGTCTTCAATGTTCCATATTTTGTTACTGTAGATCTCTTGTCTGATCAATGATATTGCTTTTCAATTTATCCAATATCTCTCTTAACCTCTGTTTCAAGTTTTTTCTTCCTTTCATATCTGTGTTGTAATTGGATAATTTCCTTTGATCTGTTTTGCAGTTCATGTATTTTCCAGCAGATTTCGCTCTGCTCTTTGTCATCTGTTAGTTAAATCACTTTAAAACTGCTTTAGGAATTATATTTTTTATTATTAAGTATCTATTTGTATTTTACAAATATTCACAGTTTTTCCCTCATATTTTTTGTTTATGTCTTTAATGATTTTAACCATATATCATAGTCTGTATCTGTACTATATATTGCTGCATAACAATGTTGCCACAAACTTTGTGGCTTAAAACAGCACAAATTTATTATTTTACAGTTCCTGTCAGAGAGGAGTCTGAGCACAGCTTAGTTGGGTCCTCTCCAAGGCTGTAATGAAGGTGTCAGCTAAGGCTAGGTTCTTACCTGGGGCTCAACTGGGAAGAAAGAAAATGAATTCTGCTACTTATTATTTTTGCTGACAGGGTGGATTCCCCTGTATGTTTTATAATTTTGAATTATGAGCTCTTCAGTGGGATTTTTATTTGTGATCCTTCTGCTAAGCATATTTTTAATGCTAATTCATCATCTTGAAATTTCCTCGTTAGCCAAGTGTGAATTTGAAAGCCAAACACACCTGAGGGTAAATTCATGCATTCTCAGGAGACTTTTTTTTTTTTTTTCTTTTATGTAGAGTCCAGGCCAAGATTAGCAAATTGAATTTTTGTCTCCAAGGCTTGGTAGGTATATCTATATCTAGACCTGTGTTTAGAGCTAGATATATTTATAGACATATCTATAGATAGAGGTCTAGATCTACATATATGTATATGTTTTTTCCCTAGTCTACATTTTACTTTGTGTATAGCCCTTCCTTCAAGGACCTTGGCATGTGTGGGGGTCTCAGTGCAACTTTTTCACCTTGGGAGAGTCCAAGACCTTGTCTCCTGTACCCTGTGGGCTATTATAACCCAAGTCTTTGGTTTACCCCATGCCAGCCCCATTGTCAGCTCATGCTTTTCACTCTGGTTTTCAGTACACACCTTAATTTTGGCCTCTGGCTATTTCCCTTACTATCTCAGCCACGTATTTAAAAAGATATTTGTTGTATTTTATTCAGTATTTCTAGATATTTTGTAGAGAGAGGATTTTCAAGTAATCTAGCATGCCAAAGTGCCAGAAAAGGAACCAGTCAAGTGCTAGTGATGGCAAGGAGCAGCCACATACATTTACTTACTTAATAATCATTGTAAGCATATGAAGTAGTGTGAGCTGCAGAAAGCAATTTGGCCTTTTTTCTGGGTCCCTGAAAGCTGGACCATACCTGAGGCTAATGAATGGGGGCTGACCAGACCAAGAGGGATCACATGGGGAGGCTGATAAGAGCCTGGTACCCTAATGCTCAAAGGGGCTTCCTGGTTGGTGAAAACATTTGCCCTTGAGAGGGTAGCATATTCTATTGGGACATGGAAGCTTTGTCCTGGAACCTCTCGCATACCTTGTCGTATGTATCTCTTCATTTGTATCATTTTTGTAATAAATCTGTAGTCCTCAGTATGGTACAAGCCCTTGGTGGTGTAATGGTCAAGCACTCGGCCACTGAAAGGTTGGTGGTTCGAACCCACCATTGGCTCCATGGGAGGAAAGATGTGGTGATCTGCTCCCATAAAAATTACAGCCTAAGCATCTCCTGTCTGGAGGGGAGATAGGAGGGTAGAGAGGGTTAGAAACTGGCAAAACCATCACGAAAGGAGAGACTGGAAGGAGGGAGAGGGCTGACTCAAGGGGAGAGTAAGTGGGAGTATGGAGTAAGGTGTATATAAGCTTATATGTGACAGACCGACTTGATTTGTAAACTTTCACTTAAAGCACAATAAAAATTATCAAAAAGAAAAAAAAAGCTACTATAAAAAAAAAATTACAGCCTAGGAAACCCTGTAGGGCAGTGCTACTCTGTTGCGTCAGGTTGTTATGAGTTGGAATTGACTTGACGGCATACAACAACTAGAAGTATGGTATACTCTCCATGAAATTTTGTGAGTCATTCCAGCTAATTATTGAACCCAAAGGAGCAGTAGGAACCAACTCAAGTAAGTGTGGATTCTGAAGCTTGTAGCTGGCATCCTGAGGAGGCAACCGGAAACCAGCCTTGAATCTGCTGCCGGCAGATTGTGTAGTCTCCCCAAACTAGAGGCTGGGGTCTGCCCAATTGGCAGTTTGAGGGACTGTGTCCTTTTAATTGGTGAGCTCTGACCCAGCTCCAGACAGCTAGGGTTAGAGAAGGGGTGCACGAGCAGCTGTTCTGAAGGTTGTTGTCTAACTTGTGAGCTGTGACCCAGTTCCAGGTGACGAGGATCAGAGACACAGTGCCACTTGGGCATCTGGCAAGGAGAATAGAGAATTGGGAAGGTGAGGACTGGATCATTCTCCACATTTTGGGGACTGGATTCATGTTGATCCTTACCACACAGTTGGCTATGAAGATAGGATTTGCTCACTTTGCCCCTTACTGAGTGCACGGTATTTATCCTAATTTTTTGTATAGTTTAAAGGAAACTAAAGGAGTAGTGCAGTACAGTAATTACACGCTCAGCTGCTGAACAAAAGGTCTGCAGTTTGAACTCATCAGCAGCTCTGCGGGAGAAAGATGTGGCAGTCTGCTTCTGTAAAGACTACAACCTAGGAAACCCTGTGGAGCTGTTCTGCTTGTCCTACAGGGTTGCTATGAGTTGGAATCAACTTGACAGCAGCGGGTTTGGGTTTTTTGGCTTTAAAGAAAAGTAGATCTCTGAGATATCAATCTTGCCAAGGTCGCAAAGGTAGGGACAAAAGTAGGCTCAAACTCAAGATATAGAACCCTGCTTCATTGCAGTACTTTGCCTCCTCTTCAGTGTAAAAATTCTCATATCTCATATCTACCTAATAGGACTTTTCTGAAGATTGCATAAAATAATGTAGGTGGAAGTATTTTGATGTATAATGTAGAGGACTCTATGGAATAAATAGGTATTATTATTGTTGTTATGGTCATTATTAAGCTTCTATCAATTACCTGGATAATGGGGAAGGAAAACAGAAATTTGAAGAAATTAAAATAAGAGGGAAGAACAGCAATTCCTGAATCACTCAGCCAATAATAGTACTTGTTCTGAGTTTAAAAATACAACTTAAATAAAAATACCCTTCTTTTTTTAGAAATCACAACTTTTTAAGAACCTCTTTTACAGTATTTGGTTACTCACTTATTAGTTAACATTCACTGAGAGCCTGCTACGTTCCAAGTAATGTTCTGTGAATACAAAGATAATTAGGGCCTAGTTCTTGGCTTAAAGAGCTCACTCTTTAGTGGGAGAGAGATAATTCCTGAAGTACTTAAACCATGTTTAAAACAAAAAGGTAAGTATTATCTTAACTGAATGATAAGATACTATCTTAACCAAATAATAATAACTGTTATCTGCTGGTAAAGAAAGCAGATGAAATAACATCTTTTTTTTTTTTTTTTTATCAGCAAAATAACAGTTGATTTTTATTTTTTCTAAATAGCCATTTAGCCTTTTTTCAAATACCCATGTGTGAACTGGGACCCCTGGTGGTACAGTGGTTAGGCGTTCAGCTGCTAACCCAAAGGTGGGCAGTTCTAACCCACCAGCTGCTCAGCAGGAGAAAGATGCAGCAGGCTACTCCCATAAAGATTACTGCCTTGGAAACCATATGGGGCAATTCTCCTCTGTTCTATAGGGTCACTATGAGTTGGAATTGACTTGACAGCAGTGGGTTTTGTTTTGCTTCTTATACGTGAACTATTTCCTTTATTTTTTAGCCAAAAGTTGCCGTCCATTGGTCTTATTCCTGCCATATGAAGCAACACAAAATAAATCTCTCTCTTTTGGGTGACTGCTCTTCAAACAAAAAATGCTAGTTGTCTTGTTTTATGTATTAACTTCTTCAGACTAGACCTCAGATCTTTTCAGTATCTTCAGCCATAGCTAGAAGAAATGCTGACATTTGGAAGTCCCACTCCTGACATCTCCACCCAGTGATCTGACAGCTTGAAATGCTCTTGTGATAGACTGTGGTTGATTCTACCCATAGCAAATTAAGTCAGTGCAAGTGACTGCTACTGCCTACTTGGGGTCTGTTACAATTTTAGTGGTTTACTCTCACATTTGCAGAATTTCATGAGAGAAGGGAGCACAAAAGCTGAGTGAATAAATGACGTCAGACCTATATTGTGCATCGGTGTTTTTAGGAAACCGTAAGTTGTGATTAGTAGTAATGTAGAATTCATTAATGTATTCGTTTAGCCATTATTTATTGGCTACCACTGTGTGGCAAACACTGATCTTGGTGCTGGGGATACAGCAGAAAACAAGGCAGAGTTTCTACCTTCATAGAATGAGGAATCCAAATGAAAATACAGTGCTCTTTGTTTTCACAATAAGTTTTTTAAATCAGTTTACAGTTGGAGTTTTCCAAAGAAAGTGTTAACACATTTATAGGAAGAAAAATAAGTGATTTCAGATAGTTTTAACCACATCTGTTCAGGTGATAGTTTTGCAAATCGTATAATATATATATATTATATATATGAACTATGACATGTTTTCTCTTTGGAAGCCTTTTCCTGTAGTTACCTATTAGAATGGTACATGATTGGGACAGTGAAGTAAAGCAAACCTATTAGAGAGCATTTTCTTCTGATCTCCCTGGTATTTGCATACATTCAGTGATATGATTATGTCACTGTCTGCTCATAGTTTAGAGTATTTTAAGAATAGTTGTAATCATTTTCTGAAACAAAAAAACCAAACATGTTGCCATCGTGTCAATTCCGACTGATAGCGACTCTGGAGGACAGAGTAGAACGGCCCCATAGGGTTTCCAAGGCACTAATCTTTATGGAAGCAGGCTGCCATGTCTTTGTCCCATGGAGCAGCTGGTAGGTTCAAACTGGCTACCTTACAGCTAGCAGCCAACTGCTTTAAATAATTTTCTAAGTATGAAATTTTATATCCTTATTTTATAATTAAAAGTAACCCTTTATTTTGGTCTCAAGTAAGTAAATCTTTCCAAGATTATTTATACATAACATCTAAATTGCCAGTGTTAAATTTTCCAGATTTGACCATTTGCTTACAGTTGTACATAGCTTTGCAAGAGAAATGTATTCTTAAAAAGTTAAATATTAAAAGCAGAAGAGGCAGTTTTCCATCTAAAGGTACTCTACTATGGACCTATTTGTAATAGGAATAATATTTTGTAGAACAGATAATTGCTGTAGATTTTAACCATTTTACAAATCTAGTCTTTTTTTTTATATATCGCCCTTGTTTAAATGTGTACACTTCTGCATAGAAGCATTGCTTAATTGCTAAAACCAGTGCCTAGGAGTCTGTATGCATAATTTATATAAGCTAACTGGATCCTACCCTTCTGATCCTCAGGACCCCGGATCACTTCAATTTCCTGTTAGGTGATATTAGATACAGTGCATGTCCAAATGAAGTTCATATTAGGTTGTGCAGGATTGCCCTGTCTGAGAGTGTCTACAAATATGTCAGTGCATGGCATTTGGCTCCTTTCCTTCTGCTCCTGTTTCTAGTACTGTAGAAACAGGAAAGCAGTATGAACTGGATAGCAGCAGCAATTACAAGCATATTTTTCCCTAACTTAGAAACTTTCATTGATACCTCCACATTTAACAGAAATCAACCATATGCTAGGCTCTGATAGGCGCTGGAAGCACAGTAGGGGAGCAAAGCACACACAGCTGCTGCCATCAAAGAGCTCTTTCTGTCGAGGCTCAAGAATGTGCTCTTCTTTTGCCCACTTTGCCAGAGAACCCTAGCAAATTTGAGGAAAAAACACCAGAAGAGACCACGTAGCCTTTACCCCATAAATCTGCATTGTCCTGACAATGTTTTCTAAAGAAGTCTGAGCTAACTTTAGGTAACCAAAACCATGGGTGTTACCATAAATTCCTTTGAAAAATTTTTTATGGCATAAGAGAGGGGCAGTGTTGAAGATTTTTTTTTTTAATAGCTTAGTTTTTTTCTTTTCTCACTGTCATCCATTACCTTAATTGTTTAGCTCCTCTCCTTACTTGGCATTTACAGCGCTTAAACACTTCAGGGTGGTCCTGACATTTTAATTAAAGTGCTATGAGCTAAGTGCTCCTTCTGTAGGCTGGTGGTGTATTTTCAGGTGCACTAGCAGAGCTCATTATTTCTTTATACAGCAGCAGCAGCACTGAGAATCAAGCTGTGTTTCCTAAAACATGAATGGGCATGGGTGAAGGGTGAAGGGTGAGGTTAGGGTTGTGATTAAATGTGGAAAATCATTACCTCTTCATAGCTTTATGGTAAAACTTGGTGTCCTCATAATTAGGTTGTTTCTTGAGGGCTGGGCAATTATTATTCAGGCTTTGTTATACTGTTTGTTTTTGTTACCAGAGAGATGGTGTCCCAAGTAGGAGTGAGGCTTGGATTCCTAAGCACTATGAATCACTGAGCACAGAATCAGCAGGGTTCTCGTCTTGCATCCCATTTTTGTTGTGCTTCCTAGTCAAATGGATTAAGGGAGAGCACTTACAGCAGCCAGCTTTCTGGCTTACAGTTATGCACGCATGTCCCCAATTCCAGATATTTATACCAGCCACCACAGTCTTAAGATATGGAATATCATAGAATCAGAATGAAAAAGGATCTCCAAAGACCCTCGTTTCCAGAAAAGTCAACACCTGAACTTCTCTAACACATAAGTATCGTTATATCTGACATTTATTTAATATTATCTGTTAGGAGCCCTGTTGGCATAGTGGTTAAGAGCTTGGCTGCTAACCAAAAGGTTGGCAGCGTGAATAATCACTTTACACGATCATTTTATTTAATCCTCTGCAACCCTAAAAGGTTAGATATCAGTACTCTCCCCATTTTATAGATTGGAAACTGAGAGTTAGAGAAGTTAATAACTTTCCTAAGGTTATCCATTTAGCAATTGGTGAACTTGGAATTCAAACCAAGAAGTCTGACTCCAAGGAGTCCTGGGGGCACAAAGGTTATTAACCACTGGACTGCTAACCAAAAGAGGTTGGCAGTTCGAACCTACCCACAGGCTCTATGGGAAAAAGACCTGACGATCTGCTTCTGTAAAGATTACATCTTAGACAAGGATGAGAAGGCAGGAAGGGACAGAAAAGCTGGACAGATGGAAGTGGGGAACCCAAGGTTGAGAAGGGGAGAGTGTTGACACGTCACAGGGTTAGTAAGCAGTGTCACAAAACAGTGTATTAATCGTTTGATGAGAAACTAATTTGTACTGTAAACCTTCATCTAAAAGCACAGTAAAAAAAAAATGTCACCCAGAAAAACCTGAACTTTAGAATTCAGATTTATGGAAAGTTAAAGCAGAAATAGACCTGAAGGATCATTTAACAATTCCTTTGGTTTTTCAACCTGTGAGCCGTTAGATTCTGGAGACCCTAGAATTGTTACAGTGGGCATGCAGATTTGTGGCCACCCAGCATTATCTGTTCCCTGAGTGTTTCTCATAAACGAGTACCACGGTATACCAAGGTGTAAAAAAAAAAAAAAAAATTACAGCTTAGGAAACCCTACGGGGCAGTTCTACCGTGTCACATGGGGTTGTGTTCAGTCGAAAACCAATTCGACAGCACCCAACAACAACAACATTCTGATTCCAGATCCTATACTCTTAACTTCTAAGGTATTGGCTTGTTATTATTAATTGTCTCTAGAAAAAGGAGTATTTGTTTATCACTTTGTTTAATTTTTCAACTTAATACCTCAAAATATCTCTAAGAACTTTAAGTGTCAAGTTTGACTCTTAATATTTTTCCCTACTAGACTGTTTTTTTTTTTTTTAGACTGTAAGCTCCATGAAGATAGTCTTCTTTGTTCACCTTGTATGTTCAGGACTGGAGCTGCCATATAGAAGGTGATCTAATATTTATTGAATGAATGACTGAGCTCATTGGAATATTTACATTCTTATCAATATATTATAAACCTTATTATAGATTACCACTGATTATATGGATGTATGTCTGTCAGCCAGGTGTTTTTTTTAATTTTTATTGTTTAGTGAAAAGTTTAATGATCCCCAAGTACCATCACCCAGCTTCAACAATTAACATTCTGTCCTTCCAGAAATACTGTCTTTAGTCTAAGTTTTCTCTTAGTATTGAGTTACTTGTAAATTCCACTGGAGCACCAGTGAAGTTCCTCCCCAGTCTGCCCTCTCCTACCACACCCAGAGAACTTGAAAATAAGGTTGCTTTCTTATGATATCAGTGTGTAAGAACTCAGAGCATATGTGAGCAGCTGTCTAGAGACAGATTTGTTCATAGGCTCGCAAGACTTGTAATGAAGGTACCAGACAAACAAGCCAAAAAATCAGACTTGCAGTTGAGTCGATTCCAACTCATAGTGACCCTCTAGGACAAAGTAGCACTTCCCCATAGGGTTTCCAAGGAGCGGCTGGTAAATTTGAACTGCCAAACTTTTGGTTAGTAGTTGAGCTCTTAACCACTACACTACCAAGGCTCCAATGAAGGTACCAGTACGGCTAAAAAAGAATGTTCCAGTCAACAAAAGACATTAGTCAGCAATGCCACACAGAAAAGGGTGTGTTTCAAGGGAGGCCCTGACCATGTACTTGAGGTACTAACCTGAGTTGTCTACTCCTATGAGCATCTGGCCAGCCACATAGATCCAGATGAAGGGGACACCTATTGGTATCATTTTGTTAGCTTCCGTTACTGATTCCAAGCAACCTGCTACATCTAAGCTTACTTTTCAGTGTGGTCTACTGGTTAACATAAACATCCAACCTGCTTGACAGTTGATTTTTGCATTGTAATCACTAATGTTTTTGTTTCCTGTAGAAACAAGCAAACAACAACAACAAAAAAAAAACCACCCCAGGAGGATTAGGATCGACATTCTCTAAGAAGTATACCCAAAGTGATATTTCCCGACCCATGTCCTAAGGCCCCAAAAAAACAAAACTTCATGAAAAGTGGGGGGAAAAAAAAAGTCTCATTAGCATGGATCAGCATCCCTGTGAGACAGGGTTTTTAAAAGTGAAGAATGTTAGTATTGTCATGCTTTGCACATTGAATTATTCTTTGTTCACTGATTTCCAAGAAATTATTCATTATTAGAGGCTAAATGATTCCATTACAGTGTAAATACATATCTTGATTTTATCTGTTTAAGTGTTTTTAAAAAACTAAAAAATTGATCAAATCAAATCAAATCCTTATTTGTTCCTTGGGTTACCTCAGACTACTCAGTAGTAACCCTTTGTGTGTGTGTGTGTGTACTTGTCTGTTTTGTCCTATCATGTACTTAATAGAATTTCTTTAAAATACTTAAAGCAGTAGCCCAAGTCAGTCTCAAAAGGTCAATCTATTTTGTCCTTTGAGTTTGTGTTTTGTTTTTGTCTTTACTTCATGTGTTCTGTTTTCCCCTTCTGATTTTTCATTCTGTCCAAAATGATTCAAGTTTGTTTTATTCTTTTATCCTGTTGGCATTTTCTTAGGTTCTCTTTTGCATTTAGTTCTCCTTAGTAGGATCTGAGTAATCGCCAGAAATCCTCAATTTGATTGTCATCACATTATCTTTTTTGTGCAACTCCATCTTGTGTTGGTCCTCTTCAGTAGTTTGCCTCTCAGTATCAGGATGTTGCAATCCCTAGATCCTATCTTTAAGACTCCTATGAAAAACCCAAAGTCCTTCACATGAAAATCCATTTGTGGAAAGCTCCATCTGTAATTTATTCCCTCTCGGCATAGCTCCTCAGTAATGTTTTTGAGCTCCTAGTGGGATATGAGAGGTCATTAAAAATCATCATATTTTCCTCCTTTGCAGGAAAAAAAAAAGTTGGATTGTTGAATTTGCTCATTATTTTCTTTTTCTGCCTCGTATGAACTCAGATAATAACATTCTGTGCCCACTAGAGCTGTGAATGGTTATGAAAACAGACTTCTTTTTTTTTTGCTGAAGTAAATATTTTGCGATTTCTGAAAGTATCCTGGATCAGGGTATTTATATTCATTTTATAAACCTCTCTAGGGCCTTTTTTTTTTTTCTTTCTTTCTTTCCTTCAGCTCTTTAGAGCACAGTTTTATCTCATTGATTTGTATAAATTTCAAATACAGTTATTGAGCCCAGTTGAGAAGATTCTGTGTTACTTGCTGTTTGCCTTCAAGTACAGCAATATGTTTTGTTTTTGTACGGTTTAGTGGACATCTGTTTTGTTGTGTTTAAGACTGTGAAGTGATTTCGGCCTATTTGGGGTCTAGACACTGAGTCGAGATCCATGAGTACCAATTTTATTTCTCATACTGCTTTAATGCTTCTTCTTCATAGCTATTCCTTGTACTTTCTCATGAGGACACATTAACAATTTTCCCACCAAACTCTTACTCTTCTGCTTACTTATCAGACTGAAGTTAAGTTTAACAATTGGAGCTTAGCTTTGCTCTTTTCTAAATAGAGACTATTCAGATCATAAATGAAACAATTGTAAATAAAAGCTTATTGGCCCTCCTCATAGTTTAACTCTACTCTGACTTACCTATTCAAAGGCATTTTACTTTATTCATATTTAAAAAAAAAATAGGTATCCGTTCAGTGGAGCGTCTGAGTGAATGTAGTATAAATTGACATACTTTTGTGAGTGGGTATGTTCTAATGTGTGGCTGTGCCTCCAGGAAATACCTGAGCTTGCTGGTGCCAGTTGCCTTTTTTCCTACTTCTCTTTCTTTAGTGATCACGATAGAAAAAGAGGAGTATATTTGTCTTATTATCAGTGGTGTGATGATAAATGCTCTGGGTGTGAGGGGAAGGGGTGGAAACAGCTTTGATTTCTAGCATTTACTGATTTCTGGATGTAAATATTCATACCATGGATGATTTCAGGCTACCAACATGACCTCACGGAATGCAGAGTTGGGAAGAGATGTGCAGGAACACACCATTATATAGTATTTCTACCATATAGAAACAAGAGAAGTAAATAGCCTCAAGAGTATGGAAAATAATAAAAGGTCATTAAGTAATTAGGAATTGATGAGTTTTGAGTATTCATTACCTTTCTAATTTATCGAATTGTAAGTTTATGTAATTAATTTTTAATAATTTGTTTTTTGTTCTTGTTTAAAATGTACACAGCAAAATGTACATGAATTCAACAATTTCTACATATACAATTCAGTGGCATTGATTACATTCTTCAAGTTGTGCATCCATTCTCACTCTTCTTTTCTGACTTGTTTCTTCACCCCACCCAATGACATAAACTCACTGCCCCCTAAGCTTCCTATTTAGCCTTTTAAGTTGCTGTTGTCAGTTTGCTTCCATATAGATAGTTTTTTAAAAGAGCACGATGCTCAAGACAGACACTCTTAAGCTAAACAATTATTTGGTTAAAAATATATGATTTAATTTTTGGAAATGGCTGAGTTTAACTGGCCCACAGAATTTCTTGAAAATTCTTGAATTGGCTCTTGCAAGCTGGTGTGAGCTGGCTCCAGCACACCATTGCTTATAATAGAGGGAGAGAGATAACGACAAGGAAGTATCACTCTGATTCTCTTCATTCTAAGTTTCTTCAGTGTTACAGCTGGAGACCCTGACCCTCCACGTTCACATTTTTCTCCCACCCTGTAGAGACTGCTTATGAATACTTTTGCCTATCCAAGAATCGCTTTAGAATGGCTAGATCCTGTGTGGTTTGTTTACTTTGAACTGAAATGAGGGGCTTTTGAAAAAGCTTGTATCTCAGTAGCAAAAAGGTTTTTTTTTTTTGTCCTTCTTTTGTGTTTAGAGAATCTTTGAGTATATGAAATAGTGTCATAGTTTTTATGGGATGTTTTTTCTTCCCAGGGAGCTGGCTAGTTCTTTGTTGATACCACCCAGTTAGCCCCTGTGGCAGATCCCTGTAAGTAGAAGGAAATTGAAACAGCAGACAGGTTTATAGTCCCTATACTTTGTGATTAACTCTGGGCATCTTGGACAATTTCTAGAGGAATGAAAGATATACGTCCTGAAATGCCTTCTGCTGACCTACTAGTTACACTGTTAGAATTCCCTCAACTAACATTGCAGTAGGGTAATGGTTCTAAAAATGGACTTACTGATGACACCAGATGCCGAAGCATGAATGTTATCTCCTAATCTCTGGAATGCTTTCATAAATTACTTGTGTTGAACACCTGCTTTTTAAATGTCCTCAATTTTAGTTAACCTGGTGTTAAGGCTACGAGACATCTTGTAATCTAGTATTAAGATCTCATATAGGCTTTGAAACATTTTGTCTCTCTTGTACTGCGGGACTCATTTTAAATCATACCGTTCCAAAGTTCTACATTTCTGTTTCTTACTTCCAGTCCTGGCCTGGTGGTGACAGCAGAACATCGTGCAATCTGTGTTACCAGGCGATCATAGAAAGATACATACACAAGATCATTAAAATAAATACATCAAAATGAAGAATGTGAATCTGTTCCATTAACGTAACCAACAGCTGAAATGTAACATAACAAATCAGCACATGTGCTACAACGTTTGGTATTACTCTTGAATTTGTCTTTTAAGGCTACACAGAAATTGTTCTTGTTTTCACTGAACAGAGCTGAGTGTCAAGCTGCAGCTCATCACATGGCTCCTGCTTATGGAAAAGATGCCTTCCCAAAGACTGTGCTCACCTTTGGCACAGTGAGAATACTTTGCTGGGTGCTTCTCCAGCATGATAATTAGAATCTAACCCCATAGCTGTCATCATTTACTCTTTGGTAAAACAGAAATCCAAATAGCACAGACAGTTGTGGAAAATAATTTCATTACATTTTTGCTTTGACACTGTTAAAAACAAGAATAAATTCAATAGACCTACATTTTTCATCTCCCACGTATGTCTATTTAGGCATTATGATGCAATAAGAAAACAATAGTATATTCCAGGGTGTATGGGAATGAATATAATGTGGCAAAACTAAGCCTAGAATGCATTGTGATGTATTTGAAAGGAGATTGGGATCCATTCTCCTCTCAAATATCATTAACATTCACTATCAGAATGATTTTGAAAAGAAAGCAATGCTGAAATCTTGAAAAATATCTTAGAGTTGGAAAAAATATAAATTTCAGTGGGAAATGTTGTATTTTAATTTGAGCCATCTCCTTTGTACACAATACAGCTGTTGTGTACAGGATATTGTATCTAATTAATAAGGCATCTGAGATATAGTTGAAGAGACAAACAGCAACATTTTTGTTTATAAGCACAACAAGCTAATGTGTATTCTAAAAATATTTAAATTAAATATTGTTCTTCATTGTTAACAGCCTTTAGAAAGTAAAAGGTTTATGTAAATACTATGGTTTTTTCCCCCCTTTTCTGGTCTTTATTTCTCCCAGTTTCTCCATTCTGCTTTTTTAAGCCAGCTCTTCCTCCTGCCTCTAGTATGTGCATCCTACATCTTTTCCTCTTGCTAGTTTTAGTCTTGTTAAGAGCCCTGGTGGCACAGTAGTTCACAGCTACAGCGTGCTACAGCTGCTAACCAAAAGGTCGGCACTTCGAACCCACCAGCTACTTCTTGGAAACCCTAGGAAGCAGTTCTGCTCTGTCTTATAGGGTCGCTATGAGTCTAAACCAACTCGATGGCAATGGGTTTGGTTTTTTTTTATTCTTTGGTTTAGTCTTGTTAACTGTCACATAGTCTTGAAACTTCAGTTAAGCAAGAAAATTAACTCCCAGAATTTCAACACATGTAAGAGATTTTTTTGGGAGGAGCCATTGCTTTTTTTTCCTACCGGATACAGAGGCCAAGAAAGTGAGTCACAGGCGCAGGTGTAGAGAGGTGCAGGGCATTTCCTGATTACATAACCTTTAAGTGTCTCCAGGAGAGATGGGGTTTTAGAGCTGTGTTGTGAGCAGTGCCAGGCAGTCTGATCACATACAGGCAGTGCTTGTATCCCTACTCAAAAACTTTTCTACTGTGCTGTTAAAGCATTATAGGTTAATGTTTAAATTGGAATCATGTCAGCCACAGCTGTGGGTGGGTGAATCTCTGCTTTAATGTGAATCAGAGTAACTGACTGGGATATGAAGGGAGCATTTTCTTCTCTAACATTAGCTACATTGTTGTTGCCTCCGAGGCCAAAAAGGAAGAACTGGGTGGCCAATAAAAAGCAAAGGACCCAGAATATTTAAACAATGTTTCTAACCCATAATTAGTCTATATTACTTAGCTATCATATATCATAATCTTTATATTCCATATTAAAGTCAATTTACATCAACTTAAAAATGATTTTTAACATCTTTATAAAGATTTTAAGTTTTTTTTTTTTTTTAGCTTTTCAAAATTTTATTTGGTATGTGATTACAGTCCCTTGTGCTTATTATATATACTCAGTTCTCAGCTATCCACTTATAGATTGCCCTGGATTATTAGAAACACATACTAGAAACATATCTTCAGATTTAATGACATAATTCAGCTGAGTGTACTATAAATTTACTTTGTAGTATTATAAAGGATGAACAACTGAATTCAATTTTCTTCTCTTTCACCCCATAACCACTTTTGTCTCTACCACCCTGAAGAGGTAGGGAAGAGTAGAGACTCAGCCTCAAAGGAGACAGTTAATGTGTATAATTATGGGCATGGGAAGGATGAATTCTCAGGCCCCTTCTACGGTTCAGTTCTGTGATTTTCTAATAAGACTGGTAAAGAGCCAGAGAGATGGGGGAGTACATTGCTGTTAAGGATTATGCTGGTTTTCATAGTGGGAGTTGATACTTGAACACAAAATCTTTTTTTTTTTTTTTTAATAATTTTTATTGAGCTTTAAGTGAACGTTTACAAATCAAGTCAGTCTGTCACGTATAAGCTTATATACACCTTACTCCATACTCCCACTTACTCTCCCCCTAATGAGTCAGCCCTTCCGGTCTCTCCTTTTGTAACGATTTTGCCAGTTTCTAACCCTCTCTACCCTCCCACCTCCCCTCCAGACAGGAGATGCCAACACAATCTCAAGTGTCCACCCTGATACAAGTAGCTCACTCTTCATCAACATCTCTCTCCAACCCATTGTCCAGTCCCTTCCATGTCTGATGAGTTGTCTTCGGGAATGGTTCCTGTCCTGGGCCAACAGAAGGTTTGGGGACCATGACCACTGGGATTCCTCTAGTCTCAGTCAGACCATTAAGTCTGGTCTTTTTATGAGAATTTGGGGTCTTCATCCCACTGATCTCCTGCTCCCTCAGGGGTTCTCTGTTGTGCTCCCTGTCAGGGCAGTCATCAGTTGTGGCCGGACACCATCCTGGTCTCAGGATGATATAGGTCTCTGGTTCATGTGGCCCTTTCTGTCTCTTAGGCTCATAGTTATCGTGTGACCTTGGTGTTCTTCATTCTCCTTTGATCCAGGTGGGTTGAGACCAATTGATGCATCTTAGATGGCCGCTTGTTAGCATTTAAGACCCCAGATGCCACATTTCAAAGTAGGACGCAGAATGTTTTCATAATAGTATTATTTTGCCAATTGACTTAGAAGTCCCCTTAAGCTGTAGCCCCCAAACCCCCACCCTTGCTTTGCTGACCTTTGAAGCATTCAGTTTATCCCGGAAACTTCTTTGCTTTTGGTCCAGTCCACTTGAGCTGACCTGTGTATTGAGTATTGTCCTTCCCTTCACCTAAAGTAGTTCTTATCTACTAACTAATCAGTAAAAACCCTCTCCCACCTTCCCTCCCTCCCCGCCTCATAACCACAAAAGTATGTGTTCTTCTCAGTTTATACTATTTCTCAAGATCTTATAATAGTGGTCTTATACAATATTTGTCCTTTTGCCTCTGACTAATTTCGCTCAGCATAATGCCTTCCAGGGTCCTCCATGTTATGAAATGTTTCACAGATTCGTCACTGTTCTTTATCAATGTGTAGTATTCCATTGTGTGAATATACCACAATTTATTTAACCATTCATCCGTTGATGGACACCTTGGTTGCTTCCAGCTTTTTGCTATTGTAAACAGAGCTGCAATAAACATGGGTGTGCATATATCTGTTTGTGTGAAGGCTCTTATTTCTCTAGGGTATATTCCGAGGAGTGGGATTTCTGGGCTGTATGGTAGTTCTATTTCTAACTGTTTAAGATAACGTCAGATAGATTTCCAAAGTGGTTGTACCATTTTACATTCCCACCAGCAGTGTATAAGAGTTCCAATCTCTCCGCAGCCTCTCCAACATTTATTATTTTGTGTTTTTTGGATTAATGCCAGCCTTGTTGGAGTGAAATGGAATCTCATCGTGGTTTTAATTTGCATTTCTCTAGTAAAATCTTTTTTGACTACAGATTTGAATATAGCTGACCCCATGACAAAGCAGTGGCTTTATTTTGCCATTAGATGATATTCCTGCCCAAATTTAACATGACTACAGATTATTAATTTATGTGATTTGGAGAGTTGAATTTGCTTTGCTTTGGAGGTAAATTTGAGATGGTTGGAGCAAATTCTAGAGACAATTTCTTGTTGTTTTGTTTTTATTTTAGAAAGCATTCAGATTTTTTAAACTAAATTTTATTTTGTTGTTAAGAATATACACAGTAAAAGATACACCAATTCAACAGTTTCAATGTGTACAATTTAATGACATTGATTACATTCTTCAAGCTATGCAACCATTCTCACCCTCCTTTTCTGAGTTTCTCCTCCCCCATTAACATAAACTCACTGCCCTCTAAGGTTCCTATCTAATCTTTACTGTTGTCAGTTTGATCACATATAGATAGTTCTTTAAAAAGCATAATGCTCAAGGCAGACCTTTTTTTACTAGCTAAGCTAGACTGTTGCTTAGTTTTAAGATGACTTCAGGGGATATTTTTGGTTTAAGATTTAAAGATTATCTCGTGGCAATAGTTTCAGGGGTTCGCCTACCTTTTATGGCTCTAGAAGGTCTAGAGTCCGTGAGAATTTGAAATTCTGATCTTTATTTCCCTGCTTTTGATCAGGATTCTTCTATGGAATCCTTGATCAAAATGTGCATTAATGGTAGCTGGGCACCATCCAGTTCTTCTGGTTTCATGGCAAAGGAGGCAGTTGTTCATGGAGGCAATTAGCTGCACATTCTATATCCTCCTGCTATTCCTGACTCTCCTTCTTCATCTGTTGCTCCAGGTGAATAGAGACCAATTATTGTGCCTTGGATGGCTGCTTGCAAACTTCTGAGACCCCAGGCACTACACAGTGAACTAGGAGGTAGAAAAGAAGCACTAAACATGTTATTAGGCCAATTAACTGGGATGAAACCATGACCCTATACCTCCAAACCAAGGAACCAAATCCCATGAGGTGTTTGGTTGTATATAAATAGCTTCAGCATCTACTCTTTTTTTTTTTTTTGTCGTCATTGTAAATATATCGTACAACTTTGCCAATTCAGTTTTTTACAGGTGTACAACTTAACTGACAACAACTACAGTAATTGGCTGTGCAACCCTACCCTTAATCTGTGTGGTTTTTCAGTCACTGTTAGCCCCCCTTTTCCCTCTCCCTGCTGCCCCTAGTAACCACTAATAAACTTTGGTCTCTATACATTTGCCTTTTCCTCTCTTTTTGTGTAAACGAGGTCATACAATATTTGTTCTTTTCTGATTGACTTATTTCACTCAGCATACTGTCTTCAAGCTCCATTCATACTGTAGCATGTATCAAGACTTCATTTCTCCTCCTGGCTGAGTAGTAGTTCACTGTGTATTTGTTTTGTTCTGTTGTGCATAGGTTTGCTATGAGTCGGAACTGACTCAAGGGCACCTAAGAACAATAACAACAACAGTGTATCACATCTTGTTTATCCATTTATCTGTTGATTGGCATTAAGGTTGTTTCCACCTTTTGGCTATTGTGAATAGTGCTGCAGTCAACATTGGGGTACAAGTCTCTCTTTAAGTCTGCTTTCAAGTCTTTTGGGTATACACCTAGGAGTGGAATTGCTGGGTCATGTGGTAGTTCTGTTCTTAGTTTTTTGAGGAACCCTCACACTGTTTTTCACACTGGCTATACCATTTTGCATTCCCACCGACAATAGATCCAAACCAAACCAAACCTATTGCTTTCAAGTCAATTCCGACTTATTGCAACCCTATAGGACAGAGTAGAACTGCCCCATAGGGTTTCCGAGGAGTGGCTGGTGGATCTGAACTGCTGACCTTTTGGTTAGCAGCTGAGCTCTTAACCACTGTACCAGGGCTCCAGCAATGGTTAAGGGTTCCAATTCTACATATCCTCTCCACCATTTGTTATTTTCTTTTTTTTTTTTTGATCTTAGCCATGGTATCTCACTGTGGTTTTGATTTGCATCTCCCTGATGGCTAATGACGCTGAGCATCTTTTCATGTGTTTGGTGTCCGTTTCAATGTGCTCTTTGTTGAAATGTCTATTCAACTCCTTTGCCCATTTTGTGATTGGGTTATTTTTCTTTTTGTTGTTAAGTTGAAGTTTTATGTATATTTTGGTTATTAGATTCTTACCAAATATATGGTTCCCAAAGCTTGTCTCCCAGTCAGTAGCTTGTCTTTTCACTTTTTTGGTAAAATCTTTTGATGAACAGAAGTTTTTAATTTTTATGCAGTCACATTTATTTGGCCTTTTTCTATTTGTGCTTTTGTTATTATATTAGATAAAATCCATTGTTGGAAGCTAGACCTGACATCATTGCCCCTGCTTCTTGTTCTTAGAATTTTGTGGTTTTAGTTTGCACATTTAGGCCCTTAATCCATTTTGAATTTGTTTTTGTGTATGGTGTGAGACATGAATCCTGTTTCATTTTTCTGCATGTGGAAATTCAATTTTCCTAGCACCATTTATTGAAAAGACTCTTCTTTCCCCATCATATGGACTTAGCACCCTTGTCAAAAATCAGTTGACCATAGATGTGTGGGTTTATTTCTGTTCTCTCAGTTCTGTTCCACCAGCTTATGTGTCTGTTCTATCAGTACCAAGGTGTTTTGATTACTACACTATCAAAGCAGTATTACTGTGTAATGTTTTAAAATCAGAAGGTGTGAATCCTCCTGGTTTGTTCTTCTCTTCCAGCATTATTTTAGCTATTCCAAGCCTCTTGCCACTCCATATAAAGTTGAGGGTTAGTTTTTCTTTTTCTGTAAAGAAGGCTGCTGAAATTTTGATTGGGATTGCATTGAATATATAGATCGTTTGCATAGTGTTGACATTTTAACAATACTGTCTTCCAATCCATGAACATGGAATATCTTTCTGTTTATTTAAGTCTTCTTTAATCTGTTTCAGCAGTGTTTCATAGTTTTCATTGTTTCAGTCCTTCACATCCCTGGTTAGATTTATTCCTAGGTATTTTATTCTCTTAGATGCTATTGTAAATGGAATTGTATCCCTAATTTCCCTTTCAGATTTTTTATTGCTGGTGTATAGAAACCCAGCTGATTTTTGTTTGTTGACCTACCATGCAACATTGCTAAATTCCTCCATTAGCTCTAGAAGTTTTCTTGTGGACTTACTGGGATTTTCTGTACGTAGGAACATAATCATCTCTGAATAGAGATAATTTTACTTCTTCTTTTCCAATCTGGATACCTTTTGCTTCTTTTTCTTGTCTTATTGCTCTGGCTAGGACATCCTAATACAATATTGAATAGAAGAGGTAAGAGTGGGCACCCTCTTCTTATTCCCAGTTTCAAGGGAAAAGCTCTCAGTCTTTTCCCATTAAGTATGATATTGGCTGTTAGCTTTTCATGTATGCCCTGAGTCATATTGAGGAATTTTCTTTCTGTTTCAATCTTCTTTAGGGTTTTAATCAGGAAAGGGTGCTGGATTTTATCAGACGCTTTTTCTGCATCCGTAGAGATGATCATGTGGTTCTTTTCTTTTGTTCTATCGATGTGGTGTATTATGTCGATTGATTTTCTAATGTTGAACCATCCCTGCATTCCTGGAGTAAGTCCCACTTGGTCATGGCGTGTGATTCTTTTAATACGCTGTTGGATTCTGTTCATCAGTATTTTGTTGAGGATTTTTGCATCTATATTCAAAAGAGATATTGGTATTTAGTTTTTTTTTTTTTCCTTGTGATGTCTTTGTCTGGTTTGAACATTAGGATTATGTTTGTTCATAGAATGAATTAGGGAGTATTCCTTCTGTATCTTTTGGAAGAGTTTAAACAGTATTGGGTAGAATTCCCCAGTGACTCCATCTGGTCCAGGACTTTTTGTTGTTGTTGTTGTTGGAAGGTTTTTGGTCACTGACTGATCTCTTCACTTGTTATGGGTTAAACAGTTTTGTTAATTTGAAATTTTTCATCTTTAGTATCTTAATTTACCAAAGTGAGGCATTATCTTGAGCAGTGCATTTTTTTAAATAAACTTCTAACTTACAGAATCTTTAAGAGTAGATTTGAATGCAATACAATTTTCACTTGTTAGTTTTATGGTTAAACTAGTTAGATTTACAAGCTATTCTTTTAAATAACTCCCATGGTTTGAAAAATTTGCCATATGTATGTATATACATATATATATATAAATATACTTATATTTGTGAAGAATATTTTAATTTATATATTATATAATCATTTGATAAGAGTATGAGTCACCTGGGACTATTCTACCCAGCAGACTATGTACCCATGTTTTGTGGAAGAAAATCGCCAGTGTCATAGTTACAGAAACTGCTAATTGCCTTAATTAAATAAAACAATTTAGAATGGCCCTTAAATATTCTACTTCTCCGACACTTCACAACAGTCGGTATGGAAGAGTTGTTCTCTGCTGCTGTTTAGGATTCTAATCTTTTAACAACTTATCAATTTTGAAGACTGCCACATCTGCTGATTTGTCCTTTCCCAAACCTCATTAATGTTATCTAAAGACCTTTAAAATAATACTTTATATCTTCCTAGAAATTTTCAATACATGACTTATGAAATTTCTACCTTTTTTATTGTCTTGAAGCTTTTCAGCACCTACACTATGACCCATATAATGTATGTTGTTGTTGTTGTTGTTAGGTGCCATCGAGCTGGTTCTGACTCATAGTGATCCTGTTTACCACAGTACGAAACACTGCTCATTCCGTCACCATGCTCACAATTGTTACACTTGAGCGCATTGTTGCAGCCACTGTGTCAATCCATCTCATTGAGGGTCTTCCTCTTTTTTGCCGACCCTGTACTTTACCAAGTATGATGTCCTTCTCCAGGGACTGATCCCACCTAACAACATGTTCGAAGTACGCAGGACACAGTCTCACCATCCTTGCTTCTCAGGAGCATTCTGGTTGTACTTCTTTCAAGAGAGATTTGTTCATTCTTTTGGCAGACCATGGTATAGTCAATATTCTTTGCCAACGCCACAATTCAAAGGTGTCAGTTCTTCTTCAGTCTTCCTTATTCATTGTCCAGCTTTCGTATGCATATGATGTGATTGAAAATACCGTGTCTTGGGTCAGGTGCACCTTAGTCTTCAAGGTGACACCTTTGCTTTTCAACACTTTAAAGAGGTCCTTTGCAGAAGATTTGCCCAGTGCAGTGTGTCTTTTCATTTCCTGACTGTTGCTTCTATGGGTATTCATTGTGAATCCAAGTAAAATGAAATCCTTGACAACTTCAGTCTTTTCTCCATTTATCAGGATGTTACGTATTGGTCCAGTTGTGAGGATTTTTGTTTTCTTTATGTTGAGGTGTAATCCATACTGAAGGCTGTAGTCCTTGATCTTCATCAGTAAGTGCTTCAAGTCCTTTTCACTTTCAGCAAGCAAGGTTGTGTCATCTGTATAACGCAGGTTGTTGATGAGTCTTCCTCCAATCTTGATGCCCCATTCTTCTTCATATAGTCCAGTTTCTAGGATTATTTGCTCAGCATACAGGTAGGTATGATAAAAGGATACAACCCTGACACATACCTTTCCTGACTTTAAACCTTGCAGTATCCCCTTGTTCTGTTTGAATGACTGCCTCTTGATCCATGTACAGGTTCCTCATGAGCACAATTAAGTGTTCTGGAAATCCCATTCTTTGCAATGTTATCCATAATTTCTTATGATCCACACAGTTGAATGCCTTTGCATAGTCAATAAAACACAGGTAAACATTATTCTGGTATTCTCTGCTTTCAGCTAGGATCCATCTGACATCAGCAATGATATCCCTGGTTGCACGTCCTCTTCTGAATCGGCCTGAATTTCTGGCAGTTACTTGTTGATTTTCTGCTGCAGCACTTTTGAATGATCTCCAGCAAAATTTTGCTTGTGTGTGATATTAATGATATTGTTTGATAAGTTCCACATTTGGTTGGATCACCTTTCTTGGGAACAGGCATAAATATGGACCTCTTCCAGTTCATTGGTCAGGTAGCTGTTTTCCAAATTTTCTTGGCATAGACGAGTGAGCACTTCCAGCGCTGCATCCGTTTGTTGAAACATCTCAATTGGTATTCCGTCAATTCCTGGAGCCTTGTTTTTTGCCAGTGCCTTCAGTGCAGCTTGGACTTCTTCCTTCAGTACCATTGGTTCCTGGAACTATGTTACCTCCTGAAATGGCTGAACGTCGACCAGTTCTTTTTGGTATAGTGACTCTATGTATGCCTTCCTTCTTCTTTTGATGCTTCCTGCTATCGTTTAATATTTTCCCCATAGAATCCTTCAGTATCGCAACTTGAGGCTTGAATATTTTCTTCAGTTCTTTCAGCTTGAGAAATGCCAAGCACGTTCTTCCCATTTGGTTTTCTATCTCCGGCTCTTTACACATGTCATTGTAATATTTTACTTTGTCTTGTTGAGCTGCCCTTTAAAACCTTCTGTTCAGTTCTTTTACTTCATCATTTCTTCCTTTTGCTTTAGCTGTTCAGCATTCAAGAGCAAATTTCAGGGTCTCTTCTGACATACGTTTTGGTCTTTTCTTTCTTTCCTGTCTTTGTAATAACCTCTTGCTTTCTTCATGTATGACGTCCTTGATGTCATTCCACAACTGGTTTGGTCTTTGGTCATTAGTGTTCAGCATGTCAAATCTGTTCTTGATATGGTCTCTAAATTCAGGTGGGATATACTCAAGGTTGCTCTTTGGTGCTTGTCGACTTTTTCTAATTTTCTTCAGTTTCAACTTGAACTTGCATATGAGCAATTGATGGTCTGATCCACAGTTGGCCCCTGGCCTTATTCTGACTGATAATATTGAGCTTTTCCATTGTCTCTTTCCATGGATGTAGTCGATTTGATTCCTGTGTATTCCATCTGGCGAGGTCCATGTTTGATCAATTTCAGACTGCAGAAGCTGGTAAAAATCTTCAATTTCTTCTTCTTTGGCCTTAGTGGTTGGTGTATAAATTTGAATAATAATCGTATTAACTGGTCTTCCTTGTAGGCGTATGAGTGTTATCCTATCACTGACAATATTGTCTTTCGGGATAGATCTTGAAATGTTCTCTTTGACAATGAATGCAATGCCATTCCTCTTCAAGTTGTTATTCCCGGCATAGTAGACCATATGACTGTCTGATTCAAAATGGCCAATACCAGTCCATTTCAGCTCACTAATGCCTAGGATATTGATGTTCCATTTCATATTTTGTCGATTTCCAGTTTTCCTAGATTCATACTTCGTACATTCCACATTCTGATTGTTAATGGATGTTTGCAGCTGTTTCTTCTCATTTTGAGTCATGCCACATCAGCAAATGAAGGTCCTTAAAGCTTAACTCCATCCACGTCATTAAGGTCGACTCTACTTTGAGGAGGCAGCTCTTCCTCAGTTGTCTTTTGAGCGTCTTTCAATCTGGGGGATTCATCTTCTAGCACTATATCAGACAGTGTTCCATTGCTATTCATAAGGTTTTCACTAGCTAATTCTTTTCAGAAGTAGACTGCCAGGTCCTTTTTCCTAGTTTGTCTTAGTCTGGAAGCTCAACTGAAGCCTGTCCACCATGGGCGACCCTGCTGGTATTTGAAATACTGGTGGCATAGCTGCCGGCATCACAGCAACACGCAAGCCCCTACAGTATGACAAACTGACAGACACATGGGGATTTTGTTATAACACACATATTATATTATATTATATTATATTATATTATATTATATTATATTATATTATATTATATTATATTATATTATATTATATTATATTATATTATATTATATTATATTATATTATATTATATTATATTATATTATATTATATTATATTATATTATATTATATTATATTATATTATATTATATTATATTATATTATATTATATTATATTATATTATATTATATTATATTATATTATATTATATTATATTATATTATATTATATTATATTATATTATATTATATTATATTATATTATATTATATTATATTATATTATATTATATTATAACATGTATGCTATACTATTTCTTAACTTACCCAGCTTCAGTGTCTTATCTCTGTTTTTCCTCGGTTAACTGTGGGCATGGCCATTTGTTCGAATCTACCATAGTTTGGAAGTACTGCACCTTTAAGTTCTTAAACTCTGAAATTCTCCTTTCACATCCCGGTTTCCCTTTGTCACTAATTCATCTATTCAGCAAATATTTATTGAGTGCCTATTTTTTATTATGTGCTGGACTTCATAGTACTTCCTTTTAACTACTCTACATGGCCTTTTCCCTTATATGGACCTCTAGTTCTTTGACATTCTACCCTGCACGTTATCATACTGTCACCTCAGTTCTGACTTCATTTCCTTTTTTACTTGTCATGGACTTCACGGTAGATCATTTTAATTATACTTTAACCAGCACCGGCAATTCTTTTTGTCACTTTAACGCCACCATACTTTCCTCTTCTAGTTTGTTTGTTCTTTAAACTACTGTTCATTACTGTCTCTGTTTTTTAACTCAGTTCTCCTTTGGCTTCTGCAATACTATTCTGCTTTGGTACACCTCCTATCTCTCTGACGTCTTTTTCTCAGTCTCTTTTACTATTTCCTACTACGTTATTGTTACATTTTACAATCAGTACCCATTGATATTTACCTACATATTTATACTTTCTGTTATTCTCTGTTCCTCCTTGCTTTTGTCTAGAAGTCGTTTTCTTTATGTCTGGGGCTATCACAGTATTTCATTTAGTGTATGATGCTGGTGATGAATTCACTATTTTTGTTTGATTTATGACATCTTTATTTTGTCTTCATTTTAAAAGGTTTTTTTTTTTTTTTAGTGGGTAATGAATTGTATTTTGGCTGTTATTTTGGCACTCTAAAAATTCAAGACTGGAGTAATCTGCTAGTTCACCCTTGCTCTTACGGTGTTTTGAGAGCCTAGGTGTTTATGGGGCTTCCCCACTGGCAGGTCTTGAGCTCTAGTCCTTGTCTATTCAGCATTGTGGAATTTCCAAGAACTTTATTCTTTTTTTTTTATTCTTAGGTAATGATAAGGGGTTTGGCTTTTACTCTGTCTGAGTTGGGAAGTCACTGGAGAATTCAAGCAGACAAAGTGATATGAAAAGAATTTGTCTGTTTGCCGTGATAAGAATAGACTGTAAAGAGGCAGAGAGGAAGCTGGGAAGACAGTTAGGAAGCCATTATAAAAACTAGGCAAGAAATGAAGGTGGCGTAAAATTTCTTATATGGCACTTGAGATAACTTCCAAACTGCTTCCAATTCTTGTCTACTCAAACTACCCGCCCCCCAAGCCATTTATTTCTAAAATTTGTATCCAGTGGTATCACTCTTCAGCTAAAACCTTTCAGAGATTACCCATTATATCTTTAGGTCAAAATTCAAATTCCTTAGCAAAGCATGAAAGATCATGGTCTGCTCTGGCCATTGTCTCCCTTTGCAGCGTCTTCTCTTACTCTACTTCCATACAAAAACTCTTTCCTGTAGCCACGTTATCTACTTTGAGCCTAGAGTCTCTCCATAGTGACAAATGCCCTCTTAGGCCCCCATGCCTTGGCCCATGGTTTCCTTCTTGTATCATCTTTTTCAAAAATCCTCTTGTCTGATTGACTGCATCCCATCTTTAAAGATTTAGCTTGAGGATCATTTTCTTTTGGAACAGTTTCTAGAACTGTTTGCTTCCCCACTCCCAACTAAATGTGCCTTTTCTGTAGATACAGTACAAATCAGTAAGTGCTTATCGTGCGTCTACTCTCTGCCAAAAACAGTTTTAGGAGTAGGAAATCCACAAATAAATAGATGCAGTCTTTGCCCTCAGGGGCCTCAGTCCAGAAGGGAAGACACTAAATATATAATTGCATTATTGTGTGACAAATGTAGCAGTAAAGAAGTATGATCTTGGGAAGGAGGCATGAGTGAAGGCATTCTAAAGGAGAAATTCATATTTGCTTTTGAAAAATAAACCAGAGTTTATCAACCAGACAAGATGCATGGGGTAGGATGTATATCCACGATGAAAGGAATAACATGTGTAGTGGTATGGAATGGCAAAACAGCAAGGCTCAGGGGAATTATAAAACAGTTGGTATTTTAGAGTAAAGTTTGAGGGATGATTAATGGAAGATGAGCTGGAAAAGAATGTACAGGCAATCATTGAAAATCTTATTTGCAATGCATACCTCTATTATAGCGCTTATTGAATTGTAACCATTGATTTTCATCTTCATGTCACCTCACCACCAAATGGGCTTCTCTAGAGCAGCCAGTGGGCCTTATTCAGTAATCTTTGCATACCTAGTGCCTAGGCAAGTATCTAACATGTAGTGGATACTCAGTAAATGTTTGTAGTATTAATGTGGACCCTTGAAAACTTCTAAAAGATCATTTTACATAAGGCTGTTATTTTGTACCAAATAATTTATATCTAAACATGTGACGTAGGTTGAATCTGGGTATTATCAGGTCCAAAGTCTAAGTATATGAAAAAACATGCAATCAATTAGAGATTCCTAGTACATTTCAATCTGATGTTATTATTAAATTATAATAATGGCATGTCATATTCAGCACATAACATTTGAAGAATAAAATGGTATTAAATTGCTTCACAGATTAAAATACCCATTATTGAGAGATAAGACAAACGAGTAGAATAGAATAGGTTTATGGCAGGTTTGTCCAGGAAGCTCTTTGTGTATCTTCTCTTTCACACTTATTCCATACCTGTATCTCTTCCACAGCATTGGAGACACTTTATGGCAGAAAGGGATAATTATCAACAGTCTTAAGAACTCTCTTCCACTCAGTTGGGTAGGGCAGGTAGTCTGTTGGGTCTCTAGACTGGAAGACTAATAGCCAGCTTTCCAGCCCTAGTGCATCCTTGCCTCTTATTTCCAAAGGGCATTTCAAACCACTTTGGAAAGTAGCACAGGTGCTTTAGAAATGTTGTGAACATACAGGAAAAAGGAAGCATATAACCTCAAATCAATCATAATAATACATATTACATCCTTCAGAATTTTTGTAACTTGAGAAAAATTGAAATAACACAATCAAAAATCATATACTCTTGTGCAAGATCCACAGGCCACAGTAGAAGAAATAGGAAGAGAAAGAAAAACCAAGACTTTTGAATAAATGCATTGCTTTGTCTCAGATAGTTTTGCACATCTTTTTAAGAAAAAATTGCTTGAGTTTGTTTGCCTTCCCTTTTTTCCTTTTTTTAAATTCCCTTGCTGAGGAATCTACTAACCGTTATTGTTCCTCCCAACGTCCTCTGCATTCGCCACATTCCTCTTTAGTATCTTTTTGCCACATACATTGCTCCTTCGGCCACCCTTGACATCGGACTCCAACAGGAAAAGAAGAAAGAAATTTATGTGAAAATACAGCCACCATTTGAAGACCTTTTCGACACAGCCGAAGAATATATCCTTCTCCTCCTTCTTGAGCCCTGGGCAAAGATGGTGAAGACAGACCAAACTGCTTACAGAAAGGTATCATAGCACTGATAAAATTTGTGCGAACTATCCAGGTTTTTTTGTTGGGTATCCAGGTTTACTGTGAAATTGATGATTAGTGGCATTGAGAGAAACCAAAAAGGGTCTTACATAGGCCAGAGATTAATAATCAAGATTTGGCCGGGCTAAAAATTTGGGGAGGGAAAGTGTTATTGACCTTATTTTTTGCCAGTTTCCCTATTGAACCCTAACAAAAGATTTAATTCTGTGTCATTTTTAGTTTTCTTTGCAAATATTCAGAAAAGAGAAATCTGAGTTTTGGTTTCCTGTGAACTAGCAAAAGATACCATGATAATATACTGGCTTTGTCCCTTGCTGTTTTTCAGCAATGGCCTTAATTTTGATTAATGGAAAAAGCCCATTTTGTCTTATGTTGGATGAGTTACAGTAAATATTACACTCATGGAAAATATAAATGTTTCATATGTATTGTGAGAAAGTAGGCCCTCTGATTTCAGTGCTGCTATTTTAAAGTGCCCCCAGATGTTCGTCAGGTCATAGTGCTTGATTGGATAAAAGTTTCAGCACATCTTTTTTCATCCTTGAGGAGATCATTTTAATCCTCAGTGCTTGAATATTTTCATTATTCTTATTGATGGGTGGAGGAAATTTCTTTAAATATTCGTTTTGAATCACAAATTAAAACCATTCATGAGCATTTTTTATATTAAGTGAATGCATGCACCCTGCACATGATGTCCTTTCAGGTGGAACTCTTCTGTCTTTGCTGTTGTTTGTTCATATCTACTCAGAGACTTCTTAGATAATCGTGTCTTCCACCAGAAAGGATAGTTTAGGTAATTTAGATAAAATTAATACCATAACACCTCACATAGAGCTTACCTTATTGGATTGTAGCTGAAATGTCTCTTGTGGGTTACCAAATTCAAAGGCCAAAATTTTCATTCCTGGATCCCCTTGTCTTGAAAAGTTAATATCACATCCTTTCTACTACAAAACAGCATATATTATACAAGGAAAATTAGAGTATCATGTGAAATTAAAAAAAAAAAAACTTTCCAGTTATTATTTTAAATATAGTTTATGGTACAGAGAAAAATGGTCTTGAGATGGTTAAATATAAGAAAAAAGATTTGGAATTTTAACTAACTTCCTTAAACCAAAAAGATTCTTATAAAATACATAGGACATTTCCTTTTTAATGATAAGAGGAAAAATAAGCCACTTCCTTAGTTCTACAAACTTTCTTAAATTCAGCCCAGAGGACTTCTTTAAAGACTCAACTGGCTGGATTATATCGACTGTTTCCCAAATGAGATGGCCAAACAGACTACCAAAACTAGCTGTTAAATACAGAAAGTTCTCAGGCAGCTGGTCAGCCAAAACTGGTTTTTCCCTGCATTAGAGACACGTTGTGAAATACTTGTTTTCCTGACAATATAAAACAGTCTGAAGGCTGAGACCTGTTATGAGGTTTAATTTGATGACTGACTCCTCTATCTCTAAAGCAATAAAGTCTCTGTTTATAGACTCAGAGGAGTCTAGTCTGGTGTTTTCTTGTTCTTCTATGAATTGTCTTCACGACTGTTTTCCTGTTATCATGAATAGAAATTGGAAGTGTGACCAACATACTTGTATTGTATCTGTTACCTCACATGGGGTATCCAGAAAAGAAGAGTGATCTTTGGTGGCACGGTACCATTACATAGAAACGTATGTATCTTTTTGTTGCACGCATTCCAAGTCTGACGTGTTGACGCTAATATTTTAACTATGTTGGTATTCGTGCTTTTGCGTCCAAAATAATTTGCTGTATTGGCAAGTGTGTTTGCTTTTTAGCCCACTGTTATTGGAAAGTTGTGCATTCTGTTCCTCACTTTTTCATAATGTACATTCTATTGATGTTACAAGCATTATTGTTATTTTATTAGGTGGAGCTGGTGGAAGAAACTCGACAGCTGGACTCCACATACTTTAGAAAGCTTCAGGCTTTGCACAAAGAGACATTTTCCAAGAAAGCTGGGGTAAGACAACTCCCTACTTAGGAAAACTTTTTATCCTGGAGACAGTGACCACTTTATATAGTGGGAAAGAGATCATATATTGATAACGTAGTAGGATAGGTATGCTTATTTTTCTGTTATTCCTTTGCCTGGCCTGATGCGTTTCACAGGTGTCATGGCTTATAAACACATTTACCAGAGCTAGAAAAAACAAGCCAATGAGGTAGCCCAGGGAGCCAAGCCACTCATTTGCCTTAGGACTGACGAGAAACTTGCACGTTCAGCCATAGCATATCCTCTTTAATGTTATCGGTGGTTTTCCAAATGGCAGCAGCTTTTCCTTTGTTGTCAGGTCACAAAAGAGTTAGAGTTCTCCAAACAGAAGAGGAACTGTCTGTGGGACAGCAATAGGCAAAAAGAGTAAAGAAAAAAAAAAAGGAAAGGAACTGAGGTAAAAAGTAAAAAGATCTTAGGATTGACTAGGATATTAAAGTGTTATTTTGATTTCTAAATTTGCAACTTCTGGAGTGGCGAATTAAGCCGTGGTAGATCCATAAAATGAAATGTGTGCATCTATATAAAAAAAGCGACAGTTTAGATTCATATTTATTGACATGGAAGATATCTGAGATAGTATTATCTAAAAGTGTAGAGAACACAAACATCAGTATGCTATGATCCTATTTATATAAGATTGTGTATGTATTTCTAATGTACACATATATGCAAAGAGAGATATCTGGAAAGATGATCACTAAATGTTAAAGCCAGTGATGAGGTTTCAGATGTTTTTTACTTTCTTTGTACTTTTCTTAAACTTTTATTCTTTTACAATAAGTTTCACAAAAACGGTAAAATTATTCTTTATAATACAACTTTTATAATAGCTGCCTTAACACAGAAGTTCTCTACTTGAAATACTATTAATTAATACCTTAGAAAAGGTACACAAAAATTCATAAAGGTATTACATTATAAAGTTTTATTATAAACTTTTATGAACTAAAATTTGTAACATTCTTTATAATCCTTCTCCCTAAAGAAATTGATTTTTTAAAAATTGGTAGTTTATCTTATGGTCTGAGGTTTTTAAAAAAATGGGAAATTAATTAATGACATAAGGAATTAAATAAGGAAGGGCCTTTCAAAGAATAAACCTCCTTAACTCTTTGCCCTTTAAGCTTGTAAAATGTCAGTGAACCAGGTCTTAAATACCAAAAATTGTAAAAATACCAAAATTTTACCTTTTATGTGAGGTGACTTTTGAAGAATGCACAATTTAAAAAGTGTTTTACATTACCCTATAACCTTTAAAATTATTCTATAGATAGAATATTTTGTATCATGATAAATTTTTAAGGGAAAGAAGCAGGTTACAGAACCATACATACATACATGTATAATCCTATCTTCATTTTTAATAAAGTACATGTATGTATATAAAAAAGACTAGGAGGATATATACCAAAATGTTAACAGTTATCTCTGGTAGTATTGTGTGTGATTTTGATTTTCTTTTTTTTTGTTACTAAAAAACATTTCCTTTGTACTAAAAAAATAATAAAGTTAGCATTTTATAAACAAGTATGATCGATGCTTGCTAAATGTTCATGAAAAGAAGGGAATGGGATGGAAAGGAACAGAACAGAATTTGTTATTGTTAAAACCTGAATCATCTAGATTCTTTACCTAGTTCTTAAATGTCCTTAACCTAATAATTAATTTTTATATCAGTTTCTTTATTTAAAAATGGGAAAAAATTTGTTGCATTTAAGAGGTTCTTATGAAAAGTATTGTCTCACTAGGACATCACTTCTGAAATCGGAACTGGTATTTTACCACTCCCTAAAGCCTCTAAACAAACAGAATATTGGAATAATGTTCCTGCAGAATATAAGCATTTTAATTTTAATGATCTGCTTAACAACAAGCTGGAGTTCGAACATTTCCGTCAATTTCTTGAGGCACATTCTTCAAGGTTAGTAACAACCATTTTTAAATTATTTTTCTCTTACAATATTTTTCTAAGCTACTGGTCTTTGTACAACATACTGTCAGAGTGATTTGGTGCTAAATTTTTTCCAAGTCAGTAAAAACTGATGAGCATAATTATCTGAAATCTGTACGAGTAACTTTTTGCTGGGAAGTGCATTTTGGTTGTCACAACCTTCAAAATGTTATGTGAAGTGGTTAAACAATATTGGTTGCTACTTTTAGCATTGCCTAACTTAAAACATCAGTATGCTTTATTTTTTTCCCTTTTCCCCTTTTCTTCTGTTTCTTTCTTTTGCATTTCTCTAGACAGGTGCTTTAATGATTATTTCTGGAAGTGTCTTTTCTGTATTTCACTAACACAGTTATACACTATTGAAATGCTGTACTATTTTGCAATTTTTATTACTAATACATGAAAGAAACATTGCAGTTTTACACAGAATCTTGAAACCTATAACATATTTATCTAATATTAACTGAAATATCAATCATACTTTTTTCCTATTTTCTCCCAAGGTAACAGAAACTGGTTAGACAACTGAGAGCCAAATTTCACTGTGATAATTCTATATTTATATAAAATTTCCCTTTTTTGTGGTAAGGGTTATTCTAAATTTAGCATGTTGACAAATAAACATGCTATATGTAGAAACTTTCCTGTATTTGAAATAGACAATACTAGTCCACAGTTAATGGAAGAACTCTCAGACCCTTCTAATGTTGTTAATAAATTTTTTTCTGATCCCAGTACTCGTCATCATTCATAATATTTATCCAGGAGTAGGAGTATGATGGAAACCCTGGTGGCATAGTGGTTAAGAGTTATGGCTGCTAACCAAAAGGGCTGCAGTTCGAATTCACCAGGCTTACCTTGGAAACCCTATGGGGAGTTCTACTCTGTCTATAGGGTTGTTATGATTCGAAATCGACTTGACGGCAGTGGGTTTCAGGAGTATAATAGAATCAAGCTAACCAGTCTGGAAAGGGATCAGAGGTACAATATTGTATTCATTAATGATCTAACCAGTGTACTGACTAGTCTAATGAGTTCTGTCAAAACAATAGGTTGTTTGGTGTTCAATAGAATTGAGAGAAATAGATAAGAAGGGTTGTACTTTGTTTTTGTTTTTATTTTAGCATGGACCTTATGTGCTGGACAGACATTGAGCAGTTCCGAAGGATACTTTTCAGAGATCGAAATCAAAGAGAGGCAAAATCTATATATATCAAAAACAAATACCTAAATAAAAAATATTTCTTTGGACCCAACAGTCCAGCTTCTTTATATCAACAGGACCAGGTATCAATGTGGAACCATATTTTCTGTATTGAAATATGAAAATAAGTTAATTTATTTCTTTTTGCCAACCACCTAAAGACTATAGATGTCAGATTAGTACCCAGCAGTGGGTTTGAGTGCTCATGTAACACCTTTATCTCATAAAGTATGGCTGAATTTTTATGCTTTTGAATATGAAAAATTAAGTGTTAAAACTTATTTAATTTGAAGCTTGTTAATGCTCCATTTACTGTTTTAAAGATCAAATGTATAGCATATGGTTTTTTATTTTGGTAGTTTGAAAGGATGCATATCCTAATGGCATACATTTGTATAATACAAATTTCAGATTAATTCTAAGTTTAATAAATTAAAGAAAAAGTCAGAGATCTTCACAAGTAGAGTATACCAAATTAAAAAAAAAAGTAGATTTTTGGTGGGTCAGAGAGGAATAAGTAAAAGACTTTGGGAGTAAAAGGGAAGAGGAATTCTAATACTAAGCAACCTTGACCAAAATGCCTTGCCCTTAGTTCTGTGAGATACAGGTCTGGGACCTATTAACAAAAGTACTTGGGTATCCCAATAAGCACAAGTATGAAATAAACACATGGAAAGCATTTGTTTTCTGTTTGGCTTGTGCTCCACTGCGTGAGGTTTCGTGGTATCTGATGCTACTGTGTGAACCCTTCATAGTACAACATAGTACAGCATGATGAGAATTAAAAAAAAAAGTTACCTGTTGCTATCATAGCAAATGGTTGTGCTTACTACAGATGAGTTTTCCTAAGAACTTCTTTTTCATCTTTGTCTTTACTTTTATTTTTATTTGTTTTACACTTAAGGATTCCTTTGTCACATTAAGTTTTAGATACATCATGGTAGTCCTAATTTCTGTTATATAGCCATAACTGATCAGTAGTCTTTTTTTATACAAAAAACAATATTATTATTAATATTATTTGACTAATATTATTAATTAAAGGAGGACTAATAGGTTTCTTTTTATTTCTTTTTCAAAAGTAATAGCAGTAGTATTTGGTTAGTATTATTAATCAAAAGAGGGCTAAAAGAAGAGGGTTATTTTTGTGAGCAATGCAAAAAATTTGAGTGGTATGTACACAGAAGCAGGTAGAAAACAGAATGATGTATAGCAGGAAATAGACATTAGTAGCTTGTTGAAGTCAATAAGGATGCAGAAGGAAGATATGGGCCACAAAGAAATTGTGTTTTATAAAAGGTACTACCTGTGCAAGGCAGTGACTATTATCTGTATCACATGACCTTTCTCTGCTCTTGCTGCCTTTATTTTTTCTTAGAAGAAGTTGGAACAGTCCTGCATTTCTATCACTACCATCATTCCTCCAACTCCATCTCAACATATGTTGATAATATGCATATTTATTGTATCTGAGTCAAGATTGTTTCTTAACTACTTAATGCTTAATTTTCTCATTCATAAAAGAAAATGCTTTCTCAAATGGGCCAGTTTGACTGGAATCATAGATTCATAGAATATTAGACCTAGATGAGAACTTAGAAAACATACAGACTAATGCACTCATTTTATAGTTGACGATACTAAAGCCATGGAGTACAAATGCCTTTGCTTGTGGTAATCCACTCCCATGTTCTTTTCAGTATGTCATCAGTGAGCATATTCACACATCTGAAACCACCGCCACGTAAATCACAATCCCCTGATGTTAAGGAAGTTGATTGTCCTTGTTGTTGCATAATATAGCCAGGGAACTATACAGAATTCAAAAATTGTGATACCTGTTGGGTGTTCCGTAAATGGCTTTGGGGTGAATGAATGATGAGTATTAGTATTTCTTTACCAAAGCTGAAGTTTATCATTTCTGTTTCATTTTTATCTTCTTAGATAATGCACCTAAGTGGTGGCTGGGGAAAGATTCTCCATGAGCAGCTTGATGCACCCGTTCTGCTTGAAATTCAGAAGCATGTCCTAAATAGGTTGGAAAATGTGTGGTTGCCAATGTTCCTTGCAAGTGAACAGTTTGCAGCACGTCAAAAGATAAAGGTATGCATATTAGTATAGTCTTTGGATAGAAGTTGGCAGTACCTATCAAAACATCAGTTGTGCTTATCTGTTGACCTAGCTATTGCATGTTTGTGGCATAGCGGTTAAGAACATGGATTCAGACTTCTCAAATTCTAATCTCAACACTGCTGCATATTAATTGTACAGGCTACAGTTTTGTAATCTCAGTTTCTTCATTTGAAAAATAGGACTTAGTAACTGGTTTATAAGGTTATTTTGAAAATGAAGTGATATATGTTTAGTTTCTTAGCATGGTGCTTGGCACACAATGAACACTCAGATGGTACCTATTAATATTGTTGTCAATATTATTTTTACTAAGTCCTCACACAAATGGGCAAAGATATATAAGGACATTCATTGTAATACCATGTGGGGGAGTAGTTGGCTGAATCATGATAATTTCATACTATGGAAAACTAGATTTCTATGTAAAAAGGGATCGAACTATAAAAGTTAGATTTCCCATGCACCGATATGAAAGATATTTTTTGTTGATTGAAACAATCAAGATGAGTAACAATATGTGGATAATGATCCCATTTTATGTACCTATATCTCTATGTCTGTCTTCTATCCAGGTCGGTCAGCCAGTCTGTCTGTCCATCTGTCTCTCTGTCTATCTATCCATCCATGTTTATGCATGAAAAAAAGATCTAAAAGGACCTGCCCCCTGGGAATGGGTTTGGGGAGTATATTTGGGGATTTTTACTTTGTAGGTGGATTTTTTTTTTTTTTTTGCTTGTTTTGTTTTTATTTTAGAAGTATCGGGTATTATTTTGATAATTTAAAATATCACACCTAAAGAGAGACAAATCTGATCTTTACAAAGATAACACAAGGGGCAGAGAGTATGTAATCTTGAACTGTAGTATGCAAAGCTACATGTTAGTATTGTTCAAGAGGCACCTAAAAAAGCTACCATCTGTATTTAATTTACCAAACACTTTGAGTCCTATTTATCTGGCAATATCTTTAGTGTTAGTCTTCTGAGAAACTTAGGTTATGGAAAACACAGTATAGCTGGAAACATAGAATTTATAGTATGGAGAAATGGAGTTGACTTTTTTTAAGACCAAAAGTTCTTGTAAATAAACTTTGGGACAACTCAGATGTCCTCATACCCTTTCTTCGTTTCTCTGTCCAATGCCAAATAAAAGGATATTTGGCTTACTAATATTATTTACCACATTTTCTCACTATGTTTACCACAGTAACTTGCAATCCTTTCCTGCTTAGCATTCTTCGGGTTGCCAGCAACATAAACTGATTCTGGCAACCTTGAGACAAAAGGGAACAGGAGAATTTATTATAAAATGATGCCGGGACATCTCACAGACAAAAGACTTGACACTCAGACTTTAGGAAGAGTCGGGGCTATGGTAGACTTGAGAACCCGGCAGGAAGACTTCTCAGATTTTTTCTTCAGACTGTTGCGGTCAAAAGACTCAGCCCCAGTGATTCTAATCCATATCTCTCTAAGTCAACTCCTGGATCTACCTGCTGTGCACAGGGAAGTAGAGTCATCTAGTATAGACTTGGCGGGAACTGCTCCTGAGAAAGGGAAAATATGGAGAACAGATAGTAACTCCAAGAAATAGCTATTCTGTTTTTCCTGTGTTGAATAACTTTTGTACTCTTCTAAAATAAATTGTGGAATTATATGTCCCCCCCCCACCCCCCATAAAAAGGCACAAAAATATGAGAAGTCGTAACTGTCTCTTCAGCTTCAGTTTTCATGTGACCCAGAGTGAAACTGTTATCTGCATTTGGGGCAAATACCATCAGGTATTATCTCCGCTTTGCAGATGAGGAAACTGTATCCAGAGAATTTGAGTGACTTGCCCAAGGACCTGACCACAGGGCTTTCATTTCTAAGTCTGATCTTTTTCCTGAACTGTGCTATTCCTTATCCAAGCGGAGTCCTTTACCTCATTTTCTTAGCTATTAAATTAGTAAATGATTTCAAAACTCTAGACGTTTTGAGTAACTGGGATAAAATAATTGGTTTTGCTTTTAGGTACAGATGAAAGATATAGCTGAAGAACTCTTACTACAGAAACATGAAAGGAAAATCGGGGTCTGGAAGGCAAGTTGTATTCGTTATATTCTCCCTCTTAAAAGTTTCACTGTGTCAAAGTTTTATTTTTCCTTTCCCTTCTTGTTCAAAGACCCCATTGTTGACACTGCTTTCTAAGCTACCAGCTGACTTCGGTATCTCCAGAAACTGTTCTTAATTGGCTGATGGAATTTGGGGAATAGTGTGACTTTACCGGAGCCTTGTTCTTAAAGAGTTCCTTGACCTGCTCGACCTTAGAAGTGTGTGACTGGCCTTAAAAATGTATTTTTCCTTACTGTGTTTGTGATGGATTTATTGAGACAAGCTGTTCATTCCAGCATGTGGTGGTTTATTTATTATTGAGAGTGGGTTTCACAAAAAGGAACACGAAGTGTGCAGCAGAATCATCTGGTTAAATCATCTGACACTATTTAGACTTACATTTTAGTTTTAAAAGAATTAAGATAACTATCATTTTGGTGATTATTAAAACCAGTATAATATGACACTATACTGGAAATTGCCTTTTTTCCTTCTTTACACAGGTGGTAAACAACGACTTCTTTTTCAGCCTACAAGCTGATGTGTGTTTATCCTTCTTCAGGCTCAGTAGAATATCAAACTAGATTCAGGTGATCCCCACAAACTAACAAAGATAAAAATGTACTTGAATGTTAGAGGGATGTATCTGTTCGGATGCTCTTTTTCTATATTTTACTCTTGAAATAAACTTTTTAATGTTTGTCTTCTTTTGCTGTTTTTTTATTGAAACATTGAGGTATGTTGAATGAGCTTATATTTTATATTACTGTGCATTATATATTATATTATCTTCTGTTTAGTTAAATTATAGGTTTTGGTTAAATTACTGAGTTTTAGAATCTTAAGAAGCAACTCTTAAAACATTATTTGCTGAGTGAGTTTTAAATAAACATCCAGTCTAATACTTAGTTGTTCCTATTTATAGGGCTGTAATTTTAATACGGACCATATGGTGAGGGTCTTAGCTTTTTGTCCAGAGAACATGACTTGTGCCTCACTAATAGTGAGAGGCATCTACTCCCTTTATCTTGGTGAAGGGCACCACCAGTCATCTTGACTGCCTGGAATTGTCTTCACTTTTCAGTTTCCAACTCAAATGTCATCTTTCAGGGTCCTTCTCTGTAAAGCTTTTACTCCTCCCAGGCAGGATTATTTGCTCCTTCTTTTGTGTCTGCTTAAAGAGCCCCGATGATGCAGTGGTTAGGCACTCAGCTCTTAACCCAAAGATCAGCAATTTGAACCTACCAACTAACAGGATAAAGATGTGAGTCTGCTTCTGTAAAAATGACAGCATTGGAAACCCTATGGGGGAGTTCTGCTGTGCCCTATAGGGTCACTAGGAGTTGAAATCTACTTAATGGCAGTGGGCTATTTTATTTGTTTCCTTTGTGTTCCCTGAACACATTTTACATAGTCCTCTTAAACACTTATATTGATGGCCACTCATGATTTTTATGGGTTTGTGATTTGTTTATAGGAACTTATTTTGTGTATTGTCACTAATGAATATTTATTATTCATTTTTATTATATCTTACTATAATCCCTAAATTCATCTAAAACATTGCATTTTTAATGATCCTTTCTTACATGATAGGTTAAAATCAGCTTTGCATGGTAGGCTAAAATCAGCTTTGGGGAAATTCAATAAAATTTGTTCAGTTGAAATATATCTACTCAGTAAATTAAGTAAAACATATTTCATATGTTTTTGAAGTTTGAGAAACTAAAGAAGATGAGTATGTGATTTTAAATGGTCAAAGTGAAAAAAATAGACATTAGTCATTTTACATTTTAAAATGGTGAAGATATAAAATAAGTGTAGATAAAAATACCTTTAATTAAAAGAACATGAATACTTTTGGCTTTTTTTGTTGTGTTACATAAATTCCCAACCAGAGGAAGTTTACTATTAAAGCTAATTTATTAATATAAATTATTTATTGTATCAATATTACTAATTATTAATGATAATTTATTGCTAAATAATATGTTTGTCCCACCTATGACTTGATCTCTTCAGGACAGAATTAGAGTGACACTCTGCACTAAATTTTCTATTTGAATTATAGGATTAATTGATAGTTTTTTCTAAAAAAATTGGAAAAGTGTCCCAAATGTTCAACCTCTTTTACTTTATAAAAGGAGGAGAATTAAATATTAATATATAATGTGTATTATATATTGGTCAACATTCAGCCATTTCAGGAGGTAGCATATGATCAAGAACTGATGATATTGAAGGACAAAGTTCAAGCTCTACTGGAGGCGTTGGTGAAAAACAAGACTTTAGGAATTGATAGAATACCAATTGTCTTAGTCATTTAGTGCTGCTGTAACAGAAATACCACAAGTGGATGGCTTTAACAAAGAGAAATTTATTTCCTCACAGCCTAGTAGGCTAGAAGTCCAAATTCAGGGTGTCAGCTCCGGGGGAAGGCTTTCTCTGCCTGTTGGCCTTCTCCTCAATCTTCCTCCAGAGTAGGAGCTTCTCTGTTCAGGGACTCCGGGTCCAAAGGACGCGCTCTGCTCCTGGCACTGCTTTCTTGGTGGTATGAGGACCCCCGTCTCTCTGCTCGCTTCTCTCTTTTATATCTCAAGAGATTGCCTCAGGACACAATCCAGTCTTGTAGACTGAATCCTGCCACACTAACACAGCTGTTGCCCATCCACCCTCATTCACATCATGGAGGCAGGATTTACACCATATAGGAAAATCACACAATACTGGGAATCATGGCCCAGCCAAATTGATACACATATTTCGGGGGGGGGGGGGGTTGTAATTCAATCCGTGACACCAATTGAGACATTTCAACAAATGGATGCAGCGCTGGAAGTGCTCACTCATCTATGCCAAGAAATTTGTAAGACAACCACCTGGCCAGCCGACTGGAAGAGATCCATATTTGTGCCCATTCCAAAGAAAAGTGATCCAACAGGATGTGGAAATTATTGAACAATATCATTAATATCACACACAAGTAAAATTTTGAAGACAATTCAAAAACTGTTGCAGCAGTACGTCGACAGGGAACTGCCAGAAATTCTAGCTGGATTCAGAAGAGGACCTGGAACAAGGGATATCATTACTGATGTTAGATGGATCTTGGCTGAAAACAGAAAATACCAGCAAGCTGTTTGCCTGTGTTTTATTGACTGTGCAAAGGCATTCTACTGTGTAGATCATAACAAATTATGGATAACATTGCAAAGAATAGGAATTACAAAACCCTTAATTGTGCTCATGAGGAACCTGTACATAGGCCAAGGGGCAGTCATTTGAACAGAACAGGGGAATACTGTCTGGTTTAAAATCAGGAAAGGTGAGCATCAGGGTTGTATCCTTTCACCGTACTTAATCTGTATGCTGAGCAAATAATCCAAGAAGCTGGACTATATGAAGAAGAACATGGCATCAAGATTGGAGGAAAACTCATTAACAGCCTGCGATATGCAGATGACACAACTTTTCTTGCTGAATGTGAAAAGGATTTAAAGCACTTAATGATGAAGGTCAAAGAACATAGCCTTCAGTATGGATCACACCTCAACATAAAGAAAATAAAAATCCTCACAACCAGACCAATAAGCAACATTATGATAAATGGAGAAAAGACTGAAGTTGTCAAGGATTTTATTTTACTTGGATCCACAGTCAACACCCATAGCGACATTATAGGACAGAATAGAACTGCCCCACAGAGCCCACGGAAGCAGCAGTCAAGAAATCAAACAATGCAAAAAAAAAATTTTTTTTTTATTGTATTGGGCAAATCTGCTTCAAAAGACCTCTTTAAAGTGTTGAGAAGCGAAGACGTCACTTTGAGGACTAAGATGTGCCTGACCCAAGCCATAATGTTTTCAGTCATCTCATATGCATGCAAAAGCTGAACAATGAGTAAGGAAGTCTGAAGAAGAACTGATGCCTTTGAATTATGGTGTTTGCAAAGAATAGTGAATATACCTTGGACTGCCAGAAGAATGAACAAGTCTGTCTTGGAAGAAGTACAGCCAGAGTGCTCCTTGGAAGCGAGGATGCCGAGACTTCATCTCAGGTATTTTGGACATATTATCAGGAGGGACCAGTCCCTGGAGAAAGACATCATGCTTGGTAAAGTAGAGGGTCAGTGAGAAAGAGGAAGACCCTCTTTGAGATAGATTGACATAGTGGCTGCAACTATGGGCTCAAATATAGCAACAATTGTGAGGATGGCACAAAATCAGGCAGTATTTCATTCTGCTATACATAGGGTTGCTGTGAGTTGGAATCGACTCAAACGCTCCTAACAACAACATATGATATGTGCAATAATATAAGAAAATATAATCACAACTTTATGATTACTTTGTTCTGTTTAGGCACAGAACTCATACTATGCACTGAAAACCAATTTTTCATCACAACCCCAAAATGTAATGACTCCTAACATTCTTGAAAAATGTAATATGTTCTAAATCACATCTAATCATTTCTTTTTTCTCTACCTCTTAAAAAATGATTCCTTAAAAATATAAAGATGACAAAGGAAGAAGAAAAGTTACCAAATTCTATTGTATCAGTGCCATAAATTTCAGCAGTCAAAATCAAAGAAGATAGAAGTTGGTAATTTTTAACCTAATGACTGTATTACTACTTTTAGAACACAACTAATTTTCTCTTTTCTGTTTTGGACAGCCTGTTGAGAGTAAATGGATTTCTTCATCTAGTGAAATCATTGCTTTCCGTAAAGCATTGTTGAACCCAGTTACTGCAAGACAATTCCAGCGTTTTGTGGCTCTAAAAGGAGATTTATTGGAAAACGGGGTACTCTTTTGGCAGGAAGTACAAAAATACAAGGTATTGTATTGGAACTGGATAAAGTCCCCTCTTTTCAAGGAGGAAATGCATTAACATCAGATTTTTAAAAGAATTTTATCGTGCTTTAGGTGAAATTTTACAGCACAAGTTAGTTTCTCATTCAAAAATGTATACACAAATTGTTTTGTAACATTGATTGTAATCCCTGCGATGTGTCAGCACTCTCCCCCTCTCCCTTTATATCCCAGGTTCCCTGTGTCCATTCATCCAGTTTTCCTGTCCCTTCCTGCCTTCTTGTCTTTACTTTGGGGCAGGTAGGGACAGGAAAACTGGATGAATGGACACAGGGAACCTGGGATATAAAGGGTTGGTCTCATGTGCTTGATTGAACTAAGTACATTCCTCACTTGTGTTATTGGACATCAGATTCTTAACTGTAACTTTATGGACAAGATTTGTATAAGACATTGCAGTTTTGCCATAGTCTTCATACCAATATGTAAATATTGAGGTGTTTATTGTTTTATGTCCAGATATATTTATTATTTTACTGTGAAGAGTAAGAATGAGCCTGGAAATGATAGTATTAGGTTTTCAAGGTAGTCTCATATAATGTAATGAGAACCTTCCTCAAAAGAGTTGTAACTGTTTCTGCATATCATTTATCTATAAATGTAGTATACAGATTTTTTCCCTGAAGATATCCATATTTGGTACTTCAATCAAGATTTCTTTATAAGAATTCCTCCCAACCATACTTGTAGCAATAATAAAGACAATGGATTATAGATAAATCAACCAAAAGAGGTGAGAAAGTCTTTTCTGTTAGAAAGAATGGCCAGATTCTTAACAAAATAAGTAAGTAAAAGAATAAGTGGTTAGGTGCAAAGGCAATTTGTTTTCAGATTTAAGTGTTTAATGTCATTATATATAGAATGTTTGCATTAATGAGGAGGAAAGGACTTTCTAGTTTATGTCATCTGGATTTGAATGCAGGAATGTTGTGTAGAAATTCCTGGAAGTAGTTATCCATTCTCTGCTGAAATGCGTCTAGGGGTAGGAGGCTCATTTCCTTGCAAGGCAACCTATTTTATCCCATTAAATATACTTACTGTATTTGCTTATATAAATATATAGGTAATTATTGATTATGTGCAGGGAGAACCATCTTTAAGCTAATATGAATAGGAGTAAGTCTAATCCTGCTAGGACAAGCCTTCTGTTTGGTAGCTAGATCAGTAGAGGAAATGAGATAAAACCTTGTAAAATAGGCATTGAAAAAGAGGATAGACTCATACAGAGTCACTCCTTGGTTTTGTGACTGTTTCTCCTTCACAGCTGCCCCTGGTCTTCATTTTAATATCTTTTCTCTGGTAGAACATGAGGGACATGTAATGCTATATAAAAAAATATATATAGCTATTTAAAAACCATGCTATTGGAGTAAATTAATTTGCTTATTCAGTAAGCATTTATTATCTAATGTGCTAGGCATTATGCTAAATTATAGGAATAAGGTGAATACAATACATCGTCCTCCCTCAAGGAGGGAAACAGACATGAAAACAAATGTCATGAAACAGTGAACCATGTTCTAACTAAGTATAGTTTTAGCACAGAGGAGGGAATGAAGGCAGGAGGGCAGTCGGTCAGGAGGTCTCACAAGAAGTGGTGATATTTGAATTGGGTCTGGAGGGAGTTTGCCAGCCAGCATGCATTCCGCTTAGCTAACACTTATGTGCTAACTCTTACTGAGTGTTTACTATCTCCCAGATATTGTTCTAATGCTTTTCATATAGTAACTAATTTATTAGTCACCAGAATTATCAGTGGTCACGAGGTCAGGACTGTTACTGTTTGACAGGTGAAGAAGCTAAGGCACAGAGAAGTTAAAAAAAACTCTGAACATCACACAGCTAATTAAGTAGTAGAGCTGGAATTTGGACCAACACATTCTATTTCTAAAACCTATGCCCTTGACCATTAATCTGTATTGCCTCCCAGTAATGATTATGATAATGTGCAAAGAGATAGCTACAGTGCTTCTAATTAAGCATTGTTCTAAATTGTCAAACACTGGGAAGAACCCAGGTGTTCAACAATAGGACATTGGTTACTTAATTATGATACATCTGTACAAGAGAATACTCTGTAAACCAAAAAAATTGTTGCTGTCGAATCAATTCTGACTTACTCTAGCCATTAAAAATTATGCTGTACTATGTTAAGTGAAGTAAGTCAATCATAAAGGGACAAATATTGTATGAGACCACTACTGTAAAAACTCATGAAAAGGTTTACACACAAAAAGAAATAGTCTTTGATGGTTATGAGGGAGGGGTGGGGTAGGGATGGAAAAACACTAAATAGACAATAGATAAGTGGTAACTTTGGTGAAGGATAAGGCAGTACACAGTACTGGGGAAGCCAGCACAACTAGTACAAAGCAAGATCGTGGAAGCTCCATAGATACATCCAAACTCCTTGAGGGACCGAATTGCAGGGCTAAGGGCTGTGGGGACCATAGTCTCGGGGAACATCTAGCTTAATTGGCATAACATAGTTTTATAAAGAAAATGTTCTACATTCTATTGTGATGAGTAACATCTGGGGTCTTAAAGCCTGTGATCGGCCATCTGGGATACTCCACTGGTCTCACTGCTTCGGAACCAAGGAAGAGTGAAGAAAACTAAAGATACAAAAGAAAAATTAGTCCAAACAACTAATGGACCACATCTACCATGGCCCCCACTAGACTAAGTCCAGTACAACTAGATGATGCCTGGCTACCACCACTGACTGCTCTGAAGGGGATCACAATAGAGGGTCCCAGACAGAACTGGAAAAAAATTTAGAATAAAATTCTAACTCAAAAAGAAAGACCAGAGTTGCTGGCCTGACAGAGACTGGAGAAACCCTGAGAGTATGGCACTTGGACACCCTATCAGCTCAGTAATGAAGTCACTCCTGAGGTTCACCCTTCAGCCAAAAGATTGGACAGACCAATAAAAGAAAATGAGACTAAAAGGGCACTGTCCTGGGGCAAGGACTAGAAGGCAGGAGCTGACAGGAAAGCTGGTAATAGAAAACCTACGGTTGAGAAGGGAGAGTATTGACATGTTGTGGGGTTGTTAACCAATGTCATAAAACAATATGTGTACTAACTATTTAATGAGAAACTAGTTTGTTCTGTGAACCTTCATCTAAAGTACGATAAAACAAAATAATTATGCTGTAGGAGAATAATAGATGGTAGAAGGTACTCATGTTATTGATTTTTAAAAACTCAGCTACTAGAAAACCGTATGATTTTATGTAAAATGTGTATGTTTTTTCGGGGGGGCATAGAAAAAGGAATGGAATGATACATTCATTCAGCAGATATTTATTGGCTAGGCTAAATCCTGAGGATATAACCGTGATCAAGACAGATGTTGCTTCTAGAGCTTACAGTCTGGTAGGAAAAACAGACCAGTCATAGAAAAGGTAGTTTTAATGAGTGTGATTAGTGCGGTGATGGAGAAGGTATAACATGCTAGGGAAGTTCTTAAGATGGACATCTCTTCTGAAATAAGACAGTCACAGAAAGCTTACTAGAGGAAAGTATGTTTAAACTGAATCCTGGGTAATAGGTATTAACTAGGCTAATAACCACAATGGGGTAGATCAGTTAGAAAAAAATATCAGTTGTCATTCTGTCTAAATTCTATCCCTTCACTCTCAAAAGTAAACTGTATAACTTCACAGATTTGATTTTATTTCACCAGCCTTATATTCCATAATAAACGAGACTCACCAGATAATTACATATGATAATCCCGCTAGTAAAGGCAAAAAAAAAAAAATTCGTTTTGGTAACATACCAAACATATATGGTATAAGTAGGCATTTTCTGGGGAGGTGATATTGAGTAAAAAGTGCTAAAGTATTTGGAACAGTCACAGTGTGACATATCAGACCTTTTTTCACGCATAACTTATGCCAAACTGTATGTAAAGATTTGTATGACAGCCACTAGAATTTTTCTTTTATAGTGCTCATAAGACTGCTATTACAATGTCTGGAATACAGTGGGTGCTAAATAAATGTTGACTCATTTCTGACTTAGAGTTAGAAACTTCATAATATGTATGCTTTCTGGGGACTTAGAGAACAATGTCTCTGACAGGGAAATGCCATAATGCAAGCTAAGCTACCTCTTTATTTTAAAAAATGATAGCGCTACATCTGTGACATAAAAACTGTGTCCTTTTAATGTATTACCACTATTTTTAAGTTCTTGGGATATAAAGAGGGTAATGTGATGGGGTAACTGGAACAATACAGATATTCAGAGATGCATAATGAGACACCTGTCAACAGCAGCCCTCCCGCTTATGCTGCTAATCTGTGAGCGTAAATCACCTGTTGTAGAAGCAGTTCTGGTTGGGAGAACTCTTCCATCCACCTCTAAGCAGAGTTAGATGCCTCCCACTTATTAATTATCCCAAGTTAGAATAATGTGTTTTCATATTTGCACCTCCGCTAGAGACTTTAAAGGGCAAGGACTGTGTTTTGGGGATGAGCCCAGTGTCTGACATATTGCATATACTCAAAATATATTTATTAAATTAGTCAAAGTAGATACTAAAGCTGTTCCTTTGCCTGGGAAAAGAAGCAATCAGAATTAAAACCTGTACCTATGTAAGGTATATGTATCAAAGTCTTAGGTTTCTCAAACCTAAGCACAGAGGAGGGGATGAGTGGAAAAGTGGGGTGCTCTTTTCCTCATGTTTTACCCTCATGAGGGTACGTATCCCCAGTACCTTCTTGAGTTGAAGTTGAAATGTGTACATTTATTAAAACACATATTGACCCAGTTCTATAAAGTGCTCTTAGTGATGCATCAGTCACGTATTATTCTTTCTTCCTCTTTATTCAGGACTTGTGCCATTCTCATTGCGATGAGTCCATCATCCAGAAGAAGATCACAACTATAATCAACTGCTTTATTAATTCCAATATTCCACCATCTTTACAAATTGACATTCCAATTGAGCAAGCCCAGAAGATTATTGAACACAGGAAGGAGTTAGGACCATATGTATTTAGAGAAGCACAGGTAAGAGATCAGGGGACGTGGCTTAGCATATTTTAAAATGGATTGACAGTCTAGATATTCTTTTAAACTTTTTGCGTTATTCGTTTTTGGCAAGGTTCCAGTCCTCTTGATTCTGGGATTTATTCTATTAAAATTTTTTTCATATATGCCACCAAAATATAAGAAACAAGTGACTTACTATTTTGGTGATTATAATGTACAAGAAATAAAATTATTTAAATATTACACTTTGACTTTCCATAGTCACTTTTGTTTCTAACTTATAAAAACTCCACCTAATTCTTCCTTCCTTTTTCACCATTCATAATTCCTTTTAAAATATCTGCTATCACGAAAATATGTAAAATATGTGTGTCCCAAGATTTGTGTATTTTTCAAGATTGAAATATTCACAGAGCTCATGAAATAAGTGAGAGGAGATTTAAGTACTCGACCAACAAAAAGTACACAAGCTTTTGAAAGGAAAGTCATGCCTGTTAACCCACTCAAGTTACTTCTTTTCAAGGTGAATAATACAAAACAGTGACTTGGTGAACATAATTTATTTGCATTTGGAAAAGCCTTTTAGTGATGTTGTTCCTAAAAAATGATTAAGAAAAATAAATTATAATAGGGGTAGTAGGGAAGGCCATGTCATGAATTAAGTGATATGAAACAGAGATTTAAAGTATGATTGCCCTTGAGCATGGAAACAGGCCATTATTACTTAACATTCATTTGGAAGCCAGCTGTGTTCTAAGTCCTCTAAGGGACTGAAAGTGAACTCACAATCCAAATTATGTATTAAAACAGGCAAAAATAGAGTAGAATTGGTTGAGGATCTTCTAGAGAAAAATAGAGAAACCACAGTGCCAGAATTGTAGCATGTGTAAATGAAAAGATCTCAATGATCACATAGCCTAGCCTAGGTCTCCTGATAATCAGGCCAGAGCTTGTTAATATATATATTAAAGACCTCGAGTCTGACTATGAATGTCTGGAGCTACTCTGGGATGATTTGTACATTGGTTCATTCCGGCACACTTTCCAGGAATTGTAGTCAATGAGTCTTATTGGAGCCCTCTAGCTTATGACTTCTGCCTGATTTCCTAAACCTGGGTCCTAGACATAACTTAAATATGGACTTCGGAGCATCTGAGAATAAGAAAATCTTTATTTAGGGGCCTCACCCCACCAAATCTGTTATTTCCTCCTGTGTTTCCTATCTCAGAGAATGACATCACCTCCTACTCAGGTGTACAAGCCAGAGATCTGGTTACCATCTCCATGTCTTCCTTTTCCTTCATTTCCTTTTCTCTCTATCTAATCAGTCCCTAAAACTTATGCATTTGTATCTTTATCTGTCGTTCTGTCCACTTTCCCCCAACTCCACGCCACTACCACTGTTCAGATCTACAGCGTTTCTCATGTTAATTACCCAAGCGCCCTGGTTCTAAGCTCTCTCCGAAACATTCACTTCACTGCAGACAGAGCAACATTTTTCAAAATGCGTATCTGATCGTGTCACTTCACTGATTAAAATATTTAATTTCTCCCCGTTGCTCTCAGAATGAAGTCCATATTCCTACATACCACCCTAACCGTGTACTTTACCATCCCTGCCATCTATATGCAGCCTCACCGAAGTGTTTGTACTTGTATAAATGGGCCTTATTCTCTTCCCTCCTGAACTTTTTACAGTATTAATTATCCTGTGTGCTTCTATAATATCCTGTATTTGTCCCTGTCATAACACTTAATCACACTAAGTGGGAAGTGACTGCTCTCATGCCTGGCTTTTCTTTTAGATTGTAAGCTCTTTGAGGACGGGGAATGTTTCTAAGTTACCTTTGTGGCCGTAGTGCCTGGCACAGAGTAGGCATTCAGTAAATATTTTTGAACACAGGAATGAGTGATGTAAGAAGAGATCTGGTATGACAGGGAGGAGTAAGATCAAATTGGAAATGAGGGCAGAGTGGAGCGGAAGGGCTGAATGGTAAATGAGAAACCATTGCCTCCTTTAGCATTGTTGTCAGTGCAGTCCCACCTTCCCATCACTCTCCCTCCTGATAGCTTGGAAAGTTTTACTCTGCAGGGTAAATTTTACTATACAACTTACTCTACAGATTTTGACTGGCTCTTTTTACTCATATTAAAACCATTGTGCATCTGCTGGCAGTGTGCAAAGTAGCTCTGTAATTTATTTAAACATTTTGTTACTCACAATGGTTTTTTTTTTAATTGTGCTTTAAGTGAAAGTTTACAATTCAAGTCAGTTTCTGATACAAAAACTTATACACACATTATTGTGACCCTAGTTGCTCACCCTACGATGTGACAGCACACTCCTTCTCTCCACCTGTATTTCCCATGTCCATTCAGCCAGCTCCTGTCCCCCTCTGCCTTCTCATCTTACCTCCAGACAGGAGCTGCACACATAGTCTCATGTGACTTGATTATTTTTTAAGGTTCTGGAGGTACATAGTAATTTTCATGAGCAATATGTGTATTATTAATCTAAGATCTCGATAGTAAATTTTCAGGAATAGAGCAGTATTGTCTTCCATTGAAAAATTGTATCCTACTTGGGTGACTTTTACTGGAAGGGCTTCTAGATGAGAATATCTGAGAGCTGGGAATGATTCAGGTTTGGGAGAACCAAGAAAGAGAGTCATTTGGTGTATAGAGGAGGAGGAATAATTAAGGTTAAGAAGTTCATAGTAAAAATTATCATAATCTCTTAACACTGGAACAGAGGATTTTACTTAATGAAATGAATGGCAGATCAGTATAAATGAAAAAAAATCTAGGCTTGCATTTCCTCAAATAAAATATCTCTAGCTTTTAAACTTCATAGCTCCAAGAGGCTATAGAATTCATTGATAAAGCTGTATTTTAAAAGGAGTAAGTAATTTTAGAATTACTAATAACATTCATGTACTGAAAAGAGGGATGATGAAATCTGCCAGGTCAGGGTTCTGTTTATTACTGCAGCATTTATTTTTAAAAATTCCTCTTTTCCCCCATGAGTTGGCTTGGAGCCTAATGGGATGGCTCATTTTTCTCTAGGGCATTAGGTAAAGGCCATTCCTAGCAGTAAGATATTCAACTTCTTGATCTGATGTGGCAAGTCCTACCTTCTTGGAAGTACGCCTCTGGAACTAATGGAAAAACTTTGTATGGGAATTTGAGCAACAATTCTTATCTCTATAAATATCACAATTAATCACTTAATATAGAGTGTCCTCATAGAAAGCATTTGTCCAGGATACCAGTCTGCTTCTTAAATGTTACTTTTCTTGCTCTCACATAAAAGAAAGATTATATCATTTAAAAGTTACTCAAGATTTATTCTTAGATCTGCAGCTTTGTTTAAGAGCTTTTCCAGAGGCAAAATGGTATTTCCTTTCTCTGAAAGAAAGAAAAGGGTAGGGGGTGGGTTGAGTTTCCCCTTAATGAATTGAATATTTGAAATACTTGCATGAAACAGCAGAGTGTGTGGCAGGTCAGCTAGTATATATTTTAAAAGAAAACATAAATTTCTTATTTAAAAAGACCTAATGGATTCTTTATTAATACAATCAATTGGTTAGAGAAACAAAGAATAAAGTGACTTTTAAGTGCATTTTTTTTTTTTTAAAGAAAGACTTCTCATTGGTAATAGAAAACATTGATGATAAGCATGTGCTGAGCTAAACTATACCAAGATGTCTGGAGACAATAAGTTGGAGGAAACATGCTGTATATTAAAGACAGAATAGTTAATCCATTATTATGGTGAATTAGAGTTTAAATTGGTACATTTGTATAAAATTGTAATCTAAGACATACTTTGTTTTTTATACAGATGACAATTTTTGGGGTTCTGTTTAAATTTTGGCCCCAGTTTTGTGAGTTTAGGAAGAACTTAACTGATGAAAAAATTATGAGTGTTTTAGAGAGAAGACAAGAATATAAGAAAAAGAAATTTGCAGTCGTGGAAGATGACAAGTTAGTAAAGGTGAGATAAGACTCATTTTGGGTTTAATGAGACTTTCAAAAGGTATGTAATATGTGTGAATTTGTAAAAGAGTCTAGGCTGGGGAAAATACAGAGAAGAGTTGTAGAATACAGATTTTAGCGGTTTTTAAGCCTTCAAGTTAGAGATTTCAGACTTGTTTTTGAATTCCTCAAAATTCATCTCAAATGTCATCTCTTCTCTCTGAAGGCTTCCTTGACTCCCCTAGGCAGCGTGAGCAGCTCCCTTTTGTGTGCCTCCAGGGTGATAATAGTCCTACCTCTCTTAGAACACACTTTATGTTGTCCTGTGATATATGTGTGGCATCTGTCCTTCTCACTGGACTGAGATCCTCAAGGACAGTGTCTGTCCTACTCATCTGTTTCTCATAAGCACCTACAGTAGTGTCCAGCACATAGTACATGCTCAATTGTTAATCATTGTTCATTGAATAAATGGGGGAATAAATTAATGAAAAAATATTATGTACTGAGAGGTGGTGTTTTCCGTATTAAAATTACAGAATGATTCATTGACTGTGAAAGTTGTAAATGTTGTTGTTAGGTGCCGTCTAGTCAGTTCCCACTCATAGCAATGCTGCGTACAGCAGAACGAGACACTGCCCAGTCGTGTGCCATCCTCACGATCGTTGTTATGCTTGAGCCCATTGTTGCAGCCACTGTGTAACTATGAGTCATGAATTGGCCAGCCTGCCTATTTGTCTCTTAGTCTGTCTATTCATTCATCCATTCAAGTATCTCTTTATATTTGTCTATTTTATTTGAATTAAGGAGTAATTTCTCTCCAGTAATATGTTTGATTTTATTTATAAGATTATGAATTTTTTTTTTTTTTAAGAAAATTAAAGATACAAAAGTAATATATGGAACACTCATCAGGTCAAAATAAATGCTGTTAACATTTTGCTTCATTTGTTTTTTTTTCCCCGTAAGAAATAAAATATTGGAAATTGAGTAAAGTCTCCTTTAATCCTGCCCTGAGTCCTGTTACTCCCCACTCTCCCCAAGGGCAACCATTAAGTTTGGGGTACATCCTTCTAACACTTTTTAAAAATAGTTTTTTATATAGTATGTGCATTCATAAACATTACAGGCCTTACACTGAATAAATATTCAACTTACATAAATAATAAAAAAAATACCGTTTATTAAATACGTCTTTGTACATCTTTCTTTTTATATTCAACAACATGTTTTTTCATTCTTCCCATGCTGATATACTTAGATCTGTTGTTTTTAGGTGCTATCAAGTCGGTTCCAACACATAGCAACCCTGCGTACAACAGAACAAAACACTGCCTGGTCCTGTGCCATCCTTGGAATCATTGCTGTGTTTCAGCCCATTGTTGCAGCCACTGTGTCAATCCATTTCCTTGAGGGTCTTCCTCTTTTTCGCTGACCCTCTGCCAAGCATGATGTTCTTCACCAGGGACTGGTCCCTCCGAATAACATATCCAAAATACCGGAGATTAAGTCTTGCCATCCTCGCTTTCAAGGAACACTCTGGCTGTACTTCTTCCAAGACAGACTTGTTCGTTCCTTTGGCAGTCCATGGTATATTCAGTATTCTTCGCCAACATCATAATTCAGTTCTTCTCCACTCTTCCTTATCATTGTCCAGTTTTCCCATGCGTATGAGGCGATGGAAAATATCATGGCTTGGGTCAGGTGCACCTCAGTCCTCAAAGTGACATCTTTATTTTTCAACACTTTTAAAGAGGTCTTTTGCAGCAGATTTGTACAATGCAAAACATTGTCTAATTTCTTGACAGCTGCTTCCATGGGTGTTGATTGTACATCCAAGTAAAATGAAATCCATGACAGCTTCAGTATTTTCTCCATTTATCATGATGTTGCTTGCTGGTCTAGTTGTAAGGATTTCTCTTTCCTTTATGTTGAGGTGTAATCCGTACTGAAGGCTGTAGTCTTTGATCTTCATCAGTAAGTGCTTAAGTCCTCTTTACTTTCAGCAAACAGGGCTGTGTCATGTGCATTTTGCCATTTGTTAATGAGTCTTCCTCCAATCCTGATGCCTCATTCTTCGTCATATAGTCTAGCTTCTCAGATTATTTGCTCAGTGTGCAGATTAGATAAGTATGGTGAAAGGATGCAACCCTGACACACACCTTTCCTGATTTTAAACCAGTCAACATCCCCTTATTCTGTTTTAACGACTGCCTCTTGGTCTGTGCACAGGTTCTCCAGGAAAACAAATGTTCTGGAACTCCCATTCTCCACAATGTTATCCATAACTTATGATCCACACAGTCAAATGCTTTTGCACAATCAATAAAACACAAGTAAATATCTTTCTGGTATTCTCTGCTTTCAACGAAGATCCATCTAATATCAGCAATGATATCCCTGGTTCCACATCCTCTTCTGAATCTGGCTAGAATTTCTAGCAGTTTCCTGTTGATATACTGCTGTAACAGTTTTTGAATTATCTTCAGCAAAATTTTACTTATGTGTGATATTCATGATATTGTTCGATAATTTCCGCATCCTGTTGAGTCACCTTTCTTTCGAGTGGGCAAAATATGGATCTCTTCCAGTCGGTTGGCCAGGTAGCTGTCTTCCAAATTTCTTGGCATAGACGAGTGAGCACTTCCAGTGCTGCATCCATCTGTTGAAACATCACAGCTGGTATTCCCTCAATTTCTGGAGCTTTGTTTTTTGCCAGTGTCTTCAGTGCAGCTTGGACATCTTCCTTCAATACCATTGGTTCTTGATCATATGCTGCCTCCTGAAATGACTGAATGTAGACCAATTCTTTTTGGTACAGTGACTCTGTGTATTCCTTCCGTCTTCTTTTGATGCTTCCCATGTCATTCAGTATTTTGCCCGTAGAATCCTTCACTGTTGCAACTTGAGGCTTGAATTTTTTCTTCAGTTCTTTCATCTTGAGAAATGCCAAGCATGTTCTTCCTTTTTGGTTTTTAACTCCACGTCTTTGCAATTTCATTATACTTTGTCTTCTTTAGCCACCCTTTGAAATCTTCTGTACATTTCTTTTACTTCATTTCTTCCATTCACTTTAGCTGATGTGCTTTAAAAAGCAAGATTCAGAGTCTCTTCTAACATCCATTTTGGTCTTTTCTTTCTTTCCTGCCTTTTTAATGACCTTTTGCTTTTCTTCGCATATGATGTCATCCCACAACTCATCTGGTCTTTGGTCATTAAGTGTTCAATGAGATGGTCTCGAAATTCAGGTGGGACATACACAAGGTCATATTTTAGTACTTGTGGACTTGTTTTAATTTTCTTCAGCTTCAACTTGAACGTACATACCAGCTAATTGATGGTCTGTCCTGAGGTGAGTCCCTGGCCTTGTTCAGACTGATGATACTGAATTTTTCCTTCATCTCTTTCCACAGATATAGTCAATTCGATTCCTTTGTTTTCCATCCAGTGAGGTCCAAGTGTATAGTCACTGTTTATGTTGTTGAAAAAAGGTATTTGCAATGAATAAGTCATTGGTCTTGCAAAATTCTATCATGTGCTCTCTGACATCGTTTCTATCACCAAGGCCATATTTTCCAACTATAGATCCTTCTTTGTTTCTGACTTACCACATTCCAGTTACCAGTAATTATCAGTGCATCTTAATTGCATGTTTGATCAATTTCAGACTGCAGAAGTTGGTAAAAATATTCAATTTCTTTATCTTTGGCATTAGTAGTGCATAAATTTGAATAATATTTGTGTTAACTGGTCTTCCTTGTAGGCGTGTGGATATTATCACTGACAGCGTTGTACTTCAGGATAGATCTTGAAATGTTCTTTTTGATGATGAATGTGACGCCATTCCTCCTCAATTTGTCATTTCCAGTATAGTAAACCATATGATTGTCTGATTCAGAATGGCCAATACGAGTTCATTTCAGCTCAGTAATGCCTAGGATATCAATCTTTATGCATTCTACTTCATTTTGATGACTTCAGTTTTCTTAGATTCATGCTTCGTACATTCCATGTTTCTGTTATTAATGGACATTTGCAACAGTTTCTTCTCATTTTGAGTCGTGCTACCACACATCTGTCAGTTTGTCATACTGTGGTATAGTGACTCTATATTCCTTCCATCTGCTTTTGATGGTTCCTGTGCCATTTAATATTTTTCCTATAGAATCTTTCATTATTGCATCTCGAGGCTTGAATTGTTTCTTCAGTTCTTTCAGCTTGAGAAATGCTGAGCGTGTTCTTCCCTTTTGATTTTCCATCTTCAGGCCTTTGCACATCTCATCATAATACCTTCTTTCTCTCCTTTCTTTTTTTTTTTTTTTTTATAATAACTTTTATTAAGCTTCAAGTGAACGTTTACAAATCCAATCAGTCTGTCACATATAAGTTTACATACATCTCACTCCCTACTCCCACTTACTCTCCCCGTCTTGAGTCAGCCCTTTCAGTCTCTCCTTTCTTGACAATTTTGCCGGCTTCCCTCTCTCTCTCCTTTCTTTTTAATGACGTCTTGCTTTCTTCATGTATGATGTCATTCCACAACTCGTCTGGTCTTCGGTCATTAGTGTTCAACACCTCAAATCTATTCTTAAGATGGTCTCTAAATTCAGGTGGGATATACTCAAGATTGTACTTTGGCTCTCATGGACTTTTTCTAATTTTTCTTCATCTTCAGCTGCATATGAGTAATGGATGGTTTGATCCGCAGTCAGCCCCTGGCCTTGTTCTGACTGATGATATTGAGCTTTTCAATTGTCCCTTTCCATAGATGTAGTTAATTTGATTCCTGTGTATTGCATCTGGCGAGGTCCACGTATATAGTCGCTGTTAATGTTGGTGAAAAGTATTTGCAATGAAGAAGTCGTTGGCCTTGCAGAATTCAGTCATGCCATCTCTGCTATTGTTTCTATCACTAAGGCCACATTTTCCAACTGTTGATCCTTCTTTGTTTCCAGCTTTCACATTCCAATCACCAGTAATTATTAGTGCATCCTGATTGCATGTTTGATCAATTTCAGACTGCAGAAAGTGGTAAAAACCTTCAATGCTTCATCTTTGGCCTTAGTGGTTGGTGTGTGAATTTGAATAATACTGGTATTAATTGGTCTTCCTTGTAGGAGTGTGGATATTATTCTATCACTGACAGTGTTTATTATTACTAATGGATTTTTGCAACTGTTTCTTCCATTTTGAGTCATGCCACATCAGCAAATGAAAGCTCCAAAAGCTTGACTCCATCCACATCATTAAGGTTGACTCTACTTTGAGGAAGCAGTTCTTTTCCTCAGTCATATTTTGGGTGCCTTCCAACCTAAGGGGCACATCTTCCAGCACTATATCACTCAGGTGTTCTGCTGCTAATCATAAGGTTTTCACTGGCTAATTCTTTTCAGAAGTAGACTGCCGCGTCCTTCTTCCTAGCCTGTCTTAGCCTGGAAGCTCAGCTGAAACCTGTCTGCCATGGGTGACCGTGCTGGTATTTGAATACTGGTGGCATAGCTTCCAGCATCACAGCAATACGCAAGCCCCACAGTGTGACAAACTGACAGACATGTGGGGGTCCAATACTTTAGGTGATAAATAATTAGTAATACCAAAAATGATTTTCCCCTCAAACCAAATATACATCTGGGCCAATATAAAAATGTAATCAGACAAGGAACAGAATTTATTAAATGAAAATCCTTACATCTGCCTTCTCCAGCGCCTTCAGGCAAGTCCATATCCAACTGAGCTGTGAAAATGTGATCTGAATTTGTAGAGTCAGAAAAGCTCTTTCTAAAGATATTTGAAGGATTGATTTGGAGGTGGGGTGAGGATGACTGTTTTTTACTTCATGTCTATTTGGAGTTCTCTGATTCCATCTGTGGCCTGTGAATAGCTTTACTAGTCACAGCTGATTAAAAACAAAATCACTTCACACATGAGTTTGCTGTACTTTTTACTAACATGGCTTCAGTAGCGTCTAAACAGAGCTTCCCATCCTAAACCTTCTTTCTTTCACCAGACTTATGGAGCATTCACTACGTATAGTTCCTATGCTAGGTGCTAGGAATCTGAATATAATTTACATATAATTTAAGGGTAGGTAGATATGCAGACATTTAACTGCAGGTGATATAAACAGACAACTTCAAGATCACAGAAAAGGAATAATTATTCTAAGGGAAGAAGGGAGGGACTTCATAGACAATGTAAATTTGAGTTAATCTTAAAAAGTAGGAATGTGGCAAATGGTTCTCAATAGATACTTATTGACTAAATGAATATAAAAATGAGAATATAAAGAAAATCTCTTACCCTACCCAAGCTCTGAGGAAGAACGTCACAACTTTCTAGTGTGGTTTTAACTCTTTTCTCATTGCTTAGTTATATGGTAAATACATTGTCTGAAACAAAACTTGAGACATACGATGTGATGAGAGTAGAAAGTATCTTAAATTGCAACTTCCCCAGAAAATCCAAGATGTGTGCTTGTATTATTCACATAGTACTTTGATTATGGAAATACAAATGTCTTTAATTGATCTTATCGTCCATATCTGTTAAACTGGTAACTACTAACAGGGTTAGGTACAGATAATGACATTTGAAAGTCAACCATTTTGTAGGATGAATAATCCTAAGGAAAAAAAAAAGGAACTTTGCTTTTGAATGCTTTTATTATATACAGTAAACATATTGGTTTCAGTTATTAGTAACTTCAAATTTCACACAAGCATTTTTTAACATGGAAAATGGGAGATAAGGAAGACTAATTATGATAGAATATTATTTTCCCTAATGAAAAGTCTGGATGGGTGTTTATGAGAATGTTTACAGTGGTTTCGCTTGGAGGTGAGAATTTGGGGGTGATTTTTACATTCTACTTCATAATTTCTTTTAATATCTTTATATTAATATAAAAGAAAATGAAAGATCAAAACAGTAGACTATATCACATTAGTAGTATCGACTTGATGAGACCTCAGGTGTGGGGCTTACAAAATACTATATGAGGTTATGATTCCTTAATTACAAGTTTATATTAACATTTCATTATCCCTTTTGTGGAATAATTTAATATTAGGATGGAGCCAAACAATATGGAGGTATGTCAGGGACTGTCGCCAAAACAGCTGCTTTGATCAGTGAATCACTTTTAGGCTTTCAAGCATACGGCCGACAGGTAAGCAGGAAAGATACAGCAGATATCACTTCCTCTATAGAGCATTGGGATAGAGTATTGGAAACCCTGGTGGCGTAGTGGTTAAGAGAAATGACTGCTAACCGAAAGGTTGGCAGTTTGAATCCACTAGCCACTCCTTGGAAACTCTATGGAGCAGTTCTACTCTGTACTATAGGGTCGCTGTGAGTTGGAATCGACTCAGCGTTAGGGGGTTTTTTGCTTTTGGATAGAGCATTCGATAATGGACAGCAACTTGGTCATTTTACAGTAGTAGAGGCATGTTTGTTTTAAAACAAGGCTAAAATTATAATAATAAGACAGACTTGGAAAAAGAAGGGAATTTGAGTCTTCAGAGAACATTAAAATTTCAGCTGCTTCTGCACAATATCAAAGAAAATAATTTCTTGATACACTTGGAGGTTTAAGTTGTACAAATTGAAATGACTGTCTTTCTGGAAAAGAGAAAATAGGAAGAATGCCAAATGCTTAGTCTCAATTTCTCAATTCTTCGAAGTGGTCATAAAATGTGTCAGTACATGACCACCAACTAATACATTTACAGCTTTTATCTTTACATTTATAACTAGCACATTAATATAACTTCTCTGAATTTTCATAAGTTCTATTTATGTTCATTTTGGATAATTTGTATTGAAGTTGTTTGCATCTTAGGATAATACTAACTCAAGAAACAATCCTTTTTGGTATTTAGGAATGTCAAATAAGTTCAGCTACCAAGATAAGACAGACTATGAAACTATTATTGAAATAAGAGAAATATCCAATTTTGTGGAATCATGCATTGAAACAGATATATCTAAAAATATATGGCCTAATGATAGTATTCAGAAGTATATTTACTAACAAATGGCTAACATTTAATTTCAGAAACACAGTGTAAAAATAAAGGGAGGAATTTAGAAGTAGAAATACCAGGCTTATAGTTTTTACTCTGTCGCTTATGAGCAAGTATTGCCTTGAAGGCTGAAGAAATCACTTCATCTCCTTTGAGCCTGTTTCCTCATCTGTTAAGGGAGAGAGAAGAGAATGATGGTGATAATGATATTCTGTTTTATGTATCTCAGGATTGTTCTGAGAAACTAAAAAGCTTTTGGAAACCAAAGGCGTTTTATAAATATTATTTAAGGTATGCGTATCGAATTACTCTAGCAATTTGTAAAATAATAATACGCTGCCATTTTGCAAGTGTGGATGCTCCATATATACATTCGTATCAGATAGATTTTGCACATCAAAGGTATTTAATCAACCCACATGCCAAAATTATCCCCCTAAACTTGGACCTTTCCCAGGCACCTAAATTAATAGTCAAATTGAATATATGAAGGTGACAGAATAGTTGTCAAGATAACTACAAAGCTTTTGTGACATGGATTCGCTGAGAAATAATACATCATCATCCTCACATCCCCTCGCTACAACCAGGGGCCAGGGAATTCAAAAATTTACATCAAGACTATAGAAAAAATACGTGTGCTTCATCATAAATATCCTTACTTAAATTGAGAAAGGTAGATCAATAATAATTTAGGGTAGCCAGTTAAAAGGTTAAATGGGTAAGTTCAGTTTGTGAAAATTCATCTAATTTTATATTTATGATATGTATACTTTTCTTTGTGTATGTTATTCTTCAATAAAAAGCTTAAATGAGGAGGCTGATATAAGCCATCTATCCAACCTTCCATGTCTTTATTGGACAAACATTTCTAGAATTAACTTTCAAAATTGTTTTTGTAGCCCACCTGGTGTTACTCAAAATACATAGAAGCCTTAGAACAAGAGAGAATTCTTCTTAAAATTCAAGAAGAGCTGGAAAAAAAGTTGTTTACAGGTAATTTTTGCTTTTTGCTTATAGGGTTGCTTTGTTATCTTCTATCACAGGTTAATTTTAGAAAACTTTGCCAGTACTTAATTTACTGTTTTCCTTATTTCTCTTATTTTTATGCAGGCACACCATCTCTCACAAATTTTAAATCTAATACTTCAAGTATGTCTTTGAAAAAAGCCGTGCCTTCCCACACCACCCAGAGTGAGTTTCTGGTGATAGTATATCTTCAGTTCTTTCTTATTTTTAGACCCTTGCCTCTCAGGCGATCATCCAGATTCAGAGGGTAGGAAGGGGGGGTGAGGACCAGCTTCCCGCAACTGCCCTGATCCCTACGTTAGGAGAATTTCAGTGGGTGTGTGTCTCTGTCTTCCTCTTTCTCTTGTTCTTTTTCCTCTGCAGAGGAGGAAAGACTAAAAAAAAAAAAAAGATGTATACTCACGTAATATTTCTTCCCATTTCCAGAGTGAGAGCATTCATGTGAGTGTTTATACCCTGCAGCTGATAGGTGCAAGATAAGTCATGGTCTGAGAATTGGATAATCCCGCTCATGCCCCTCAGACACACACACACGCACACATATGTGTGCACACAGACACACACGCACACATGCACACATACGCTAACAAAAGCCTTGCCTCCCTTCTGAATGGCAGAGTCTCCTGAGAAGTAAGGCCTCTGGAGAATGCTCATTTATTGTTTCTATTTACTCCTTATCTGTTCTTCCCTCCCACAAAGAACATGTATGGAAAAACTGGCTCTAGTTCCGTTTTCTCAAGCTCAGCTTTTCCAAGTTGAGAATGTGAGAAGGAAATAAAAATAAAAGAAGGAACTGAAAATTAAGCCAATGACCAGTCTCCCATAAGATACTGATGTGATTATACAATTGTGATTGGATTCTGACTTTAGAGCTTAACAGTGTCTTTACAAAGTAGGATAGTAGTATAAATGTGGAATAACTGTAACTCAGTGACACAATACTTGAAAAGCCCAGGAAAAGTCCCCTTTCTCTTTTATCTTGCACCTTAACATCTTGGTTTCTCAAAATCCTTAGTTCTCTGGTTCTTGGGAGGATTCTGTGAGCAGGCATTAATGTTCTTAGCCCGCTTACCTGTTTTCTTTTCTGCTTTACCCTAGCCACTGTACCCATCTGCAGTTTCCCCACCCCTCAGAACAGCCTTATAGCACCCCCAGCTTTTAGGGTTTACTGGCACATTTGTTAACTTTTTTGATGCTCAACAACTCCATGTAAGTTGTTTTGAATTTACATTTTCTATAGCTGTTTATGTTTTCATCCCCCCTCTTTTTTTTTTTTTTTTTTTTACAGGAATTCTTTAAGGCAAATTTAACTGGCGTAAGAAGCTCAAGTGATTTGGTCTGCATTAGAGCAAGCTTACCACCTAAATAAAGTTTGGCTTGTTTTACTCCAATAGTTTTAAAATTAAAACTGTTCTGTACACATGATATACAAAACTAAAATTTAAAAAACTTATTTAGAATAAAGCTACTACTGTCTATGTTAGAAGGATCTAAACATTTTGCCTATCATATTCCTTAAGAAAATATAATGTCATATTCTTCAAGTAGTCATTGAGCAGATATCCCCTGAGCACTTATTATATTTGGTTAGCAGATATAGTCAACAGATCATGGGAGGACTAATTTTCCTAGCAATAAATAGACCTAAGACACAATGGGAAAAGCCCCATCCCATCCCCAATTCCTAACGGATCTGTGTATTAAAACCATTCTCACACTTTAGTGAGCATAAGACAAGTGTGACATTTGCTAGCAATGGAATTTCTTAGGCCCATTCCCTGAGAGTTTGATTCAGTATTTCTCGAGCAGGGCTCAGGAATCTCCCTCTTAACAGACACCCCAGGTGTTTCTGATGCAGGTGTTCTCTGAACTACCCTTTGAGATAAACTGTTAGGGCAGCAAGAAAAGACCTTCAAAAAATGAAAGCTTCCTTATTAACTGGAGCTGCACTGTGGCGGAGAGAAGCCTCCTCTGCTCCATTTTGGAGGGACAGGGGAATGTGCTGGAAGTGACCTGGGAGGATGGACCTTTACCTTCTGTAGACCTCATGACTGAGGAGCTCTGAGGACTATGACCTCCCTTAACTCTGTAATCTGATTGAGAGCTTTGGCCGTCCGCTCTCATACAATCACAGAAGGTGTATTCAAAGTAGAAAATGCCACTCCTCTTTCTCCACAGAGACACTTTAATAGTGCCTCAGCACTGAGCACTATTAAAAGGGGAAATATAATTCCAAGTATCGTGAGGCATACGCCAGAGACCATCTTTCTTCCAAAGCAGTGGTTTGTGGACACTTTTTTTTTAAAGCATTGGCCCCCTGTAGTCTCCCCTGCTCTCCCCCTTGCTCCATCCTCTATAATGGCCCTGAAGTCTGACATTTTAAAAGTATTTAAGAGTATTCTGTAGTCCATTTTATTCTAGAATAAAACTAAGAAAATAGATAACTTACTAAAGTTTTTATTGTGTTATGTATATATTAAATTTCCATTAACTTTTGTAATATCTACTTGTTCAAGGAGCCAGTGGATGGTGCAAATGGTTAAGAGCTTGACTAGTAGCTGAAGGTTGGTGGTTCGAACCCACCCAGAGGTGCCTGGGAAGACAGATCTGGCAATCTGTTTCCAAAAGGTCACAGCCTTGAAAACCATTATGGAGCAGTTCTAATCTGCACCCATAGGGTCACCATGAGTAGGAATCAACTCACAAAGGCAAGTAACAACAACCACAGTCTGCTTGTTCACTTTTGTCTTCCCCACGGAGCATCCTCCAGCATAGGCTAGTCCCAAGTTCTGCCGCTGGAGGCAATTTCCTTACATTAGACTATATGAAGAAGAATGGGGCATCAGGATTGGAGGAGGACTCATTAACAACCTGTGTTATGCAGATGACACAACCTTGCTTGCTGAAAGTGAAGAGGACTTGAAGCACTAACTAGTGAAGATCAAAGACCACAGCCTTCAGTAATGGATTACACCTCAACATAAAGAAAACAAAAATCCTCACAACTGGACCGAAGAGCAACATTGTGATAAACGGAGAAAAGATTGAAGTTGTCAAGGATTTCATTTTACTGGGATCCACAATCAACAGCCATGGAAGCAGCAGTCAAGAAATCAAAAGACACATTGCATTTGGCAAATCTGCTGCAAAGGACCTCTTCAAAGTGTTGAAGAGCAAAGATGTCACCCTGAAGACTAAGGTGCACCTGACCCAAGACATCGTATTTTCAATCGCATCATATGCGTGTGAAAGCTGCACAATGAATAAGGAAGACCAAAGAAGAGTTGACGCCTTTGAATTGTGGTGTTGGCGAAGAATATTGACTATACCATGGACTGCCAAAAGAACGAACTAATCTGTCTTAGAAGAAGTACAACCAGAATGCTCCTTAGAAGCAAGGATGGCGAGACTGCGTCTTACATACTTTGGACATGTTGTCAGGAGGGATGAGTCCCTGGAGAAGGACATCATGCTTGGCAGAGTACAGGGTCAGTGGAAAAGAGGAAGACCCTCAACGAGGTGGATTGACACAGTGGCTGCACCAATGAGCTCAAGCATAACGATTGTAAGGATGGCACAGGACTGGGCAGTGTTTCGTTCTGTTGTGCATAGGGTCACTGTGAGTCGGAACGGACTCGACGGCACCTAACAACAACAACAGTGTGCCCAGCAAATGTCTTCTGAAGGGTGCGTGGATTCTTCTTAACATTTCCCCAGTGCACCTCCTCCTCCCTACCCCCACAGTTGGGTGCCTGCCGTTTTCCAGACCCCCATCACCTTGGGTCAGGGTCCTAATTTGTTTCCCTTAATCCTGTCTGGCCACCTCCCAACTGTCTTCAGAGCCATTTTTGTAAAATGCAAATTTGATTGATATTCTGTCACCTAAATCCAATCCTTTTTTTTTTTTTGATTATTGTAAAGCCTGTAATTGTTAAAAGTTCCTTAGAAAGCATGACGTATGTATAAGGCCAACCTGTTTTTTGATGTAAACATTAAGATCAGGCATTTGTTCCTCTTGGAAAGCTGTGTTTGATATGCTTCTCTTACGCAGTCTGCCCCAAACAGCTACAGAAATTATCACTCCCCTTTCCACCACTGGAGCCCTGGTGGCACAGTGGTTAAGAGCTCAGCTGCTAACTAAAAGGTCAACAGTTTGAAACCACCAGCCATGCCTTGGAAACCCTGTGGGGAATTTCTACTCTGTCCTCTAGTGTTGCTGTGAGTTGAAATTGACTCCACAGCAACGGGTTTTGGTTTTTTGTTTCTTCTACTATTATAGTGTGTTCATAACTCTGTAATAGCACTAATCACACTGATTGTAATTTGTTTTACATGTCTGTCTCCTCTACTAAAGCTGTTATTTGACTTTGCATTCCAGCATCTTACATACTAAAGCCAAACCCGTTGCTGTTGAGTCAATTCCAACTCATGGTGACCCAACAGGACAGTGTAGAACTGCACCACAGGATTTCCAAGGAGCGGCTGGTGGATTTGAACTGCCAACCTTTGGTTAGCAGCCAAGCTTTTAAACATTACACTACCAGGGCTCCACACCTTACATAGAACTTAGAAAGTAGATGTTCAATAAATATTTGTTGAACAAATGAAGGAAATATCACTACTGTAAAATCACAGGAAGGTAAAAAAAAAAAAATCTCATCTAAGAAAGTTCAGACTAATGCTATTCACAAAAATATGCTATTAGTAATTTTTATAGTTAGAAATACATACTAATGTGCTAATTTTATGTAAAGTGTATAATCTTTGTTCTATCCACATTAGTTTGCATACTATGAAAGTACGCGTCATCATGACTATCAGAGAAGACTTGATGCAAAAATGAATGCTTATTAAATCCCTCTAGACCCAGCTTTCTCTACCTTGGCACTATTGACATTCATTACGGAGGGCTGTGCCGGGCGTTGTAGGGTGCTGAGCAGTATCTCTGGCCTCTACCCACCACTTGCCAGAAGCACTTTTCCAGTTACGACAACCCAGGATACCTCCAGACATTGGCAGATATAGCTGAGAACCACTGCTGTAGATTTTAGAACATTTGTATGCTTTATTTTTTTAAATGTCTGGTCACAATGGAATGTTTACGTTCTAGTTTTCCAGCATATGATTAATATGTAGATATATTACACCTGCTAGCCTCATAAGACTACCAGCAGGGCCTCCTGATTGATGGCGGCTCATTTGTTTTGGTGGTTATCTGTATTACATCCACTTGAATCATTTCTTTTACTTTGTCTTCCGAAACGTTAAAGGAGATACTGAGCTGATGTTTGTTGAATTAACAAACCTTAAAAAAAATTCTTAGCATTTAATGTAACATATGCTCTATTTTAGGTAATCTTTAAAAGGCCCTTAAATCTGACTTGTGTGTGTAAAAATGAATAAATAAATAAATTCCAGTTGTGCTATAGTTTTGCATCTGATGTGTTTCTTGATTTTATGAGTTCCCTTAAAGAAAAGAAGAATTGAGTTCTGGAAGAGTTCTAGGATTTAAAATCACACCAATTACTTGTATACCATGTAAATTTTCACCCTTCAAAACATAGGAAAATTGAGCTCATACGTTGTTTGCTTGCATTATTGTTTTAGGTGAATAGTGTATTTTGAAATAAATACAATATTGAAGTAATCTAAAAGTAATTTGACCAGTTGGGTCAGGTTCAGCTTTGTGTATATAATTTTTTAATAAGCAATTTTAGTATTAAAGACATAACTTAATCCATGTTACATTTCTTAAATGTGCATCTTTGTCATGTCATTTAATTGAAAATTACTTCATTACCTCACTTGCAAATAATTGTATTTTCCTTTTTAAATCGCTATACTCGTTTTTTTAACAGACTATTTTTCAAACAGTTTGAGGCTTACGGAGAAATTGTGCCGAATGTACAGAGTGCCCACTTACCCCCTCCCACCTGCACATTGTTTCTCCCATTAACATCTTAACCTGCCTGTGGTACATTTGTTACAACTGATGACCCAATATTGATACATTACTCTTAACTAAAGTCCCTAGTTCACATTAGAGTTTACACTTTATGTTGTATAGTCTTACGGTTTTGTAATTGTCCCACAGTTCTTGGATAATCAGTTCTGTTTTCGTCAGTCTTTTTTTTTTTTTAATCTTTGCTTTTCAGTTTGAGAAGTTTCTACTGACGTGTCTTCAAGCTCACTGATTCTTCCCTCTGCTGTGTCCAAACTACTAATGAGCCTATCAAAAGCATTCTTCATTTTTGTTACAGTGTTTTTAATTTCTTGCATTTCCTTTTGAGTATTTCATAGGGTTACAGTTTCTTTGCTTGGATTACCCATCTGTTCTTGAATGTTGTCTGTTTTTTCCGTTAAAGCCTTTAGCATGTCTTAGTTTCCTAGGGCTGCCATAACAAAATACCACAAAGCAGGTGGCTGTAAGGAATTTTCTTACAGTTCTGGAGATTACAATCCAAATGAGGGTCTTGGCCCTGTCAATTCATATGGGTGTTTTAAGGAAGGAAGTGCTTTATGCCTCCATCCTAGTTTATGGTGACTGCCAGCAAGCCTTAGTATTCCTTTGCTACATACAGCTGCATCTGCCTCCCTGCCCCCTGTGTATGTGACTCTGTCTTTCTTATATAAAAGAGGCCACTTGGAAAGACAAACAACCCAATTAAAAATTGGGCAAAGGATATGAACAGGCACTTCACTAAAGAAGATATTCAGGCAGCTAACAGGTACATGAGAAAATGCTCTCGATAATTAGCCATTAGAGAAATGTAAATTAAAACTACAATGAGATTCCATCTCACGCCAACAAGGCTGGCATTAATCCAAAAAACACAAAATAATAAATGTTGGAGAGGCTGCGGAGAGGTTGGAACTCTTATACACTGCTGGTGGGAAAGTAAAATGGTACAACCACTTTGGAAATCTATCTGGCATTTCCTTAAAAAGTTAGAAACAGAACTACCATATAACCCAGAAATCCCACTCCTCGGAATATATCCTACAGAAATAAGAGCCTTTACACGAACAGATATATGCACACCCATGTTTGTTGTAGCACTGTTTACAATAGCAAAAAGCTGGAAGCAACCAAGGTGTCCATCAACTGATGAATGGATAAGTAATGGTATATTCACACAATGGAATACTATGCATCGATAAAGAACAGTGATGAATCTGTGAGACATTTCATAACATGGAGGAACCTGGAAGGCATTATGCTGAGTGAAATTAGTCAGATGCAAAAGGACAAATATTGTATAAGACCACTATTATAAGATCTTGAGAAATAGTTTAAAATGAGAAGAACACATTCTTTTGTGGTTACGAGAGGGGGGAGGGAGGGAGGGTGGGAGAGGGTTATTTACTGATTAGATAGTAGATAAGAACTTTAGGTGAAGGGAAGGACAATAGTACAGGGAAGGTCAGCTGGACTGGACCTAAAGCAGTTTCCTGAATAAACTGAATGCTTCGAAGGTCAGCAGAGCAAGGGCGCGGGTTTGGGGACTATGGCTTCAGGGCACATCTAAGTCAATTGGCAAAATAAATTCTATTAAGAAAACATTCTACATCCCACTTTGAAGTGTGGCATCTGGGGTCTTAAATGCTAACAAGTGGCCATCTAAGATGCATCAATTGGTCTTAACACACCTGGATCAAAGGAGAATGAAGAACACCAAGGTCACAAGATAATTATGAGCCCAAGAGACAGAAGGGGCCACATGAACTAGAGACTTACATCATCCTGAGACCAGAAGAACTAGATGGTGCCTGGCCACAATCGATGACTGCCCTGACAGGGAGCACAACAGAGATCCCCTGAGGGAGCAGGAGAACAGTGAGATGCAGGCCCCAAATTCTCATAAAAAGACCAGACTTAATGGTCTGACTGAGTCTAGAAGAATCCCGGTGGTCATGATCCCCAAACCTTCTGTTGGCCCAGGACAGGAACCATTCCCGAAGACAACTCATCAGACATGGAAGGGACTGGACGATGGGTAGGAGAGAGATGCTGATGAAGAGTGAGTTACTTGTATCAGGTGGACACTTGAGACTGTGTTGGCATCTCTTGTCTGGAGGGGACATGGGAGGGTAGAGAGGGTTAGAAACTGGGAAAATGGTCACGAAAGGAGAGAATGGAAGGAGGGAGCGGGCTGACTCATTGGGGGGGAGTAAGTGGGAGTATGTAGTAAGGTGTATATAAGTTTATATGTGAGACACTGACCTGATTTGTAAACTTTCATTTAAAGCACAATAAAAATTATTTTTTTAAAAGAAGAGGCCACTTGGAAGGGATTAGGATTAGGACTACCTACCCCCATTGCAGTATGAAGGATCCCTGGTGGTATAATGGTAAAATGCCCTGCTACTAACCGAAAGGTAGGCAGCTTGAGCCCACCAGTGGCTCCACTGGAGAAAAGACCCAACAATTTGCTCCCATAAAAATTTTAGCCTAGGAAACCTTATAGGATCACCACATGCCGGAATTGACAAGACAGCACAACTCCAGTATAACTTCATTAATTTCACCGATAACATCTGCAAAGCAAAGCCCTGTTTTCCAGAACAAGGTCACATTCACCAATGCGGGGGTTAGGACATCCAAGTAATCTTTTTCAGGGATACAATTCAAACCATGAGAGCATATTATCATAGTTATTTTAAATTCCAAGTCTGATAATTCTACCTTCTCTGCCGTATCTGAGTCTGGTTCTGATGTTTGTCCTGTCTCTGCAGACTGTGTTCTTTGCTTTTTAGTGTGCCTTGTAATATTTTGTTGACAGCCAGAAATGATGTATTGAGTAAAAGGAACCAAGGTTCTCTCAGTTGTAAAGTTCTTTCGAGGTTGATGTAGTGGTAAGGTGTGCTGAGAAGTGGAGAGTGGTAAAGCGTCCTATAATTAGATCTCAGTCTTTTAGTGAGCTGTTGCCTGGGGTTGAGTTGTGGCCTTCAAAAATGTAAGTTTTTTTCTCCCACCTTTTAGGTAAAACTGGAAGGTTGAAGGAGCCTGAGGTAGGGTATTTTTCTTCCGGCAGGTCGAAGGCTAGAAGGGGGTCGGAATCTGGCAATCCTCCTCCCCTGTGCAGAAGCTAAATGCTGATTTAAAAAAACAAAGCCGTTGCTGTGAAGTCAATTTCAACTCATAGTGACCCTATAGGGTAGAGTAGAACTGCCCCAGAGAGTTTTAGGGAAGCCAACTGCCACATCTTTCTCCCACAGAGCAGGTTGTGGGTCCCAACCGCTGACCTTTCAGTTAGCAGCCAAGCTGCTTAAACACTGTGCAACTGGGGCTCCTTTAAAAATAATAATAATAATAATGGGGCTAAAAAAAAAAAAAAAAATTGCCCTCAAGTCAACTCTGACTCATAGTGACCCTATAGGACAGAGTAGAACTGCCCCATAGGGTTTCCGAGGAGCAGATACTAGGTTCAAACTGCCAACCTTTTCGTTAGCAGCTGAGCTTTTAGCAATTGTGCCACCAGGGCTCTGCCTTAATGGGGCTAGAGCTGGGTGTTTCACCTCCTCCAAGTCAGTCAGGCGCAGACAGGCTCTGGTAAAAGCTGTGTTGTCTAGACCTTGGTAAATCAGTTTTCCTTGAGGGCAGGCCATTGTCAGTGACCTGAGCACCGTTTCACAATGGTTACTTTTCCCCTCTGCCGGCAGAAAGCACACGGGGATTTTTTTCAGAGCTTCAGAGTGAAAACCTAGCGGGGGCTCCTGGAAGTGAAACTCCTGAAAGTACAGAGCCTCCAAGGCTGGGCCTCTGGAGCTTTCTCTCTCAAACTAGTTCATGCTCAGCCTCCAGCAATTAGCCAGTTACCTTTTAAGTATTCCTACAGGCACTGGATTGGCTGAGGCATGGCAGCAACAGGGATCTCTGTTCCTGGTAAGCAGGCGTGCTCTATATTTGTCTGTCTCTCCAGCTTTCAGGGCAGCAGTTAGCTCTGTGGTCTGTTTGCTGACGAATCTGAGAACAGCTGTTGATTTTCAGATTTTCAGCTTTTTCTTATTGTGAGAAGGAGAGGGATGACTTCCAAGCTCCTTTCCTGCCAGGCTAAACACCTGTAACCCAAAACCACTACTCGTTTAAAAATTACATTGCCTTTCTGCTTCAAAAAATATCTCAGTATAGATCCAGTGATTCAGTAGAATTTTGTTCTAGTCCAGGGTCTGTTACTGCCTTCCTGACATTGGGCCATTTATTTAATTTCTTCAAGTCTCAGGTTGCCTATATGTGAAGAATGTATGCCATGTCCCCTTTTTTGTTTTTTAGCTCTAATTGTATGTGATTCTGTGAGGTTATCCGGAGGCCCTGGGAGGACTGGCAGTTCAAGTCCACCCACAAGCACCTCAGAAGAAGGCCTGGTGATCTACTCCTGAAAAAGCAGCCATTGGAAGCCCAATGTAGCATCTTCTACTGTGACACACGTGGGGTCGCCGTGAGTTGGAGTCAACTTGACGGCAACTGGTTTTTGACGAGTATTATTAGGAAAATGGAAACCCTGGTGGCATAGCGGTTAAGAGCTACGGCTGCTAACCAAAAGGTCAGTAGTTCAAATCTACCAGGTGCTCCCTGGAAACTCTATGGGGCAGTTCTACTCTGTCCTATAGGGTCACTATGAGTTGGAATCGACTCGACAGCAACGGGTTTGTTTTTTTGTTTTTTTTATTAGGAAAAGTTTTGATCTCAAGGGTTCTTTAAAAGAGTCACAGAGACTAATGGGGATAAACAGACCACACACTGAGAACCACTGTCATATAACAAATTACAGTTCACAAATGGATCATGGCAGTTTCATATCTGTTCATTTGCCTGGGAATCTCTTCCCTGTTGCACCCGCAGAATTTCTACCAATTTTCAAAGGCTGAATTCAAACGTTCTCTCCTTCAGCGTTCCCTGACCCTTTCCTCCCCCAGCTGATGTGATCATTTCTCTTTTGTCTTGCCTTCATACTTTGCACATATCTCTGCTATAACCAATTGCCCTTGAGTTGATTCCGACTCATGGCAACTACATGTGTGTCAGAGTAGAGCTGTGCTCCATAGGGTTTTCATGGCTGATTTTTCAAAAGCAGATCACCAGGCCTTTCTTCTGAGGTGCCTCTGCATGGACTAGAACCACCAACCTGTTGGTTAGCAGCTGAGCATGTTAACGATTTGCACCACCCAGCGACTCATATCTCTGTTATAAAAAAACCAAACCCACTGCTGTTGAGTCAATTTTGATTCACAGTGACCCCATAGGGCAGAGTAGAACTGCCCCATAGGATTTCCAAAGCTGTAAATCTTACTGAAGCATACTGCCACATCTTTGTCTTGTGGAGTGGCTAGTGCCTTCCAACTGCCAACCTTTCAGTTAGCAGCAAAGCCTTTAACCACTGTGACACCAGGGCTCATCTCTGCTATCCCAGTTGCCGTCAATTCTGACTCATAGTGATCCTATAGGATGGAGTAGAACTGCCCTGAAGTGTTTCCAAGGAGCGGCTGGTGGATTCCAACTGCTGACATTTTGGTTAGTAGCTGAGCTCTTAACCACTGCACCACCAGGGCTCCACTTCTGCTATAGTATTTATCAATTCTTGCACTTTTTGTTCACATGTCTAATTTGTATCCTTAGCACTTACTAGCAGGGCTTCAAACTGTTTCTTCCCAATTCAATCATGGTCGAGGAAGCGAAACCAGACAGTCCCAAATTTTTAAAATTTGAATCAACCAGAACAATAAATGGAACAGGAAAAATTACAGGTAGAAGCCCTGCTAGAAACCAAATCTCCCTCTTAGAAAACAAGGGCGGTGTATGCATTGCAGAGCAACCAAAATTCTTGGCCTTGGGTTTTGAGTGAAGTAGAAACAGTGGTGCCCTGCTCAAAGATGGAGGCTGACCACACCACTTCAAATGTGTGTCACTCTCCACAGTCCTGCCAGTAAGGCTGGAGCTGACAACTAATAGAATCTCGCCCAGCAGACTAGCAAATTGAAGTCAGCCAGACTGGAGGTTGAAACAACAGAAAAACTTATTCACAGTTTGCAAACTGGCAGGCAGGCAGGGTTTCATGACCTAAGGCTGCCAGCTCCCTGAACTAAGGCAGATTTGCTCCTTATATAGGGAGTGACATACATATTCATGAACAGTGAGGGGAGGATCTTCAGTCCTGCAATACGAGCGCAGTCCACATAATTTTTGTCAATAAGTTTTTGCGCAGGGCTCTCAAAATACTATGCACAGCCCTAAAAAAATGGCAATGGCTCCCTATTGCCACCCCAGGAAGGTCATATAGTGGGTAAATTTGGAGTTGGTGCCCCTGTACCTTGGCCTCCTACCCGGAGAGGAAGCCTGGTGAGTCAAGCAATAATGGTGAGGTGTTGTGAAAGTAGCAACAAAAATGTAACTAGAGTAGACTTTTCTGAGAAACAACTGTTATGGGATGGTCAATAACCCTCTGCCCACTTCAGTGCGATCTCATACATCAGCCTCCTGAAAGGGCTGGCTACGCGTTTTCCAAGCCTCTTGTTCCAGAGCTTTGACCCATAATTTTTCCTGTTCTGGTTATCGTTCGGAATCACCCAAATTGTAAAAATTCGAGTCTGTTCTGCCTTCGCTTTGTCAGCCATGACTGAACTGGTTTGAACTGGCTTAATGCTTATTAGACACTTAATAATTTAATGACACTGAAAATTTTGTAATTGTCTACCAGAAAATTATGACTCTGGGCCATAGCTACTTCTTACCCTTGTGGGCTATTTTCTATTGTCTAAAAACAACAGTGCTGCCATCGCCTTACTCAGCACAGGATAGATGTGTATGCTATTCCTATTCTTAGATTCCCTTACTTGTTCATTATGCACATATATATTCTGTAAAGAAATATAAGGCAATCCACTTAATTTTCATCCTAAATGTACTGAGATTAGTCCTTGGGTGACGCAAATGGTTAAGCGCGTGGCTACTAACCAAAAAGTACTACCCAGAGGTACCTTGGAAGCAAGGCCTGGTGACTTGCATCCAAAAGGTCACAGCCATGACAACCCTGCGGAGAACAGTTCTGCCCTGAAACACGTGGGGTCACCAGGAGTTGGGATCAATTCGACAGCAGCTGATCTGGTTTTTTGTTTTGGTGCAGAGATTATGTATATTTTCAATCATAATCTGTTTTTCTCTTACGTACCTTTCTATTTAAGTTAATGTAATCTTTATTTACTAAATTTTTTCATTTATCACAAAAAGGAAAATAGTTTAAATTTCTTAAAAAGAATAATTAACTTTTGATTCATATGAAAAACACTTTATAACGTAATGGTAGCACTTACTCCATCTAAGGATTTTAAGTGGATTGCTACAAAAAAATCAGGGTGGCATTTTTCATGTTCTGTACCATTAATTTTTAAAGCTTGCTGGTAGAAAAGAAGAATGCACTTAATGAATTTGTAATTATAATTGAAGAATTTTGTGTCCATTAAGACTATTGTGGGTATGGTCCTTTTATGCCATATGCATTCAAAGTTCCCTTCCTGCCAGAAGTAGAATTTTTTTTTTTCAAATCAAAAGAATTACCTCTTCTCAGAAAAAATACACTTGCACTCAGAAAAGCAATCTCATTAACTGGAATGTGAAATGAGACAAATGACAGGACAAACAAGGAGCAAACAGATTGTCATAGAGTAAGAATGTTCTAGGGTACAAGAGCTTACGCATTACTGCCGTTGAGACAAATAATGCAACACGCTGTGGAAAAACGTGTGTGTGTGTGTGTGTGTGTGTGTTCGGAGGATGGCTATTCTTGTTGATAACTCTTCATTATTACATTTCAGCTGAAGGAGAATGATGGCTTTAATCCAGATGTAATTCAGCAAAGACCACTGTGTAGTCGTTATAGGCATCAGCAAACTGATTCATGTGCAATTGGTCCAGAAGTTACAAAAACTGTTTGAGTTCTTGTTTGTACCCACCATTTTAAGATTACATCAGAATTAAAGCATGGAGGACTTAAACTGACTTCAAAGACTAAGCTTAGACTTCTAGCTAGTTTAGCTTTTTTCTTTTATTGGTTGATGTTTTCCATTTGGCTTCCATATCCTGTTCTTCTAGCTTGATGCCCCTTCTAGAATTTCCTTTACAAATCTTACAGCCATGGTTGGTGAAACATGCTAATTATTACTGTTGTGGAGGATAAGAATTTTAGCAATCTCATGCTTCCTGCTTGGGAAAATATATGCCGTTTTCCACCCACATCTAGCACCATATTGAACATGAAAAAATATATAATAAGTGGAACTCTAAATGCATTTAATCAAAATGCATTTAAGGAGAACTGTTTATACTGTTATCTGTTTCCAATTCTATTAATCATGAAGCTCAAACCTTTCAATGCCAGAGGTATATGAGATCTACTTTTTCCTAATTAGATTTTTTTCAAGCAAAACAATAAAGTAAAAACAGGCCATTTTGTGATTTTTTAAAATGTTCCAAGTAATGTTTAAGCCAACAGCCTTCTAGCGTTAAAAAGCAGACAATTCCATGGGCTTTGTAAATCCCTTAGGAATGTGTCAAGCCATACTATTTTAGGGACAAATTCTGGTTCTTTGGCCTGTCTGGGAACCCAATGCAGGCAACCAAGCTCAGATTTGGGGCTTTATGCTTGAAGAAGCTATGTCTGTTACCAAGTTCCCAGTAAGTTATGGTCAGTAATGCGGTGCATCCATCAAATATTAGTTGGAGTTAAATAAACTTAATTTACTTGTGTTTATCTGCCTACCAAGCTGTTAACAGATCAAGAACATGTCATATATTTTTGGTTCATACTATCAGCATGCTGTTTTATGATGATGTTGGTATACTTCAATTCAGTGTTATTTTGAGGAGTATCTGGGGCCCAACCTTTTAATGGATTTAAAACCTGCTCAGAAAAAAGCTGGGTGGTTTGATAAGCACTGTACTTTGTAGATCCTGAGATTATGGTGAACTTTCAGATTTCTTCAAGCCTACTTAACTGGTGAAGAGGAAAGACAAACCACTCTTGAAACTCAAAATTAATTGAGACTGAAACATAACACTTCTGTTTAGAGGGCTGACTTGGCCATGTTATTGGCTCTCTGTAAACCAAGGAAGATGGAAAGGATGTTTTGTGAATCCGTGCTGTAGATGTAGCAACTTACACTGCCAAGTTCAAAGATCTACTTGCCAGATTACCTTATTATCCACATTTTCATGTGTTCCACACCTTTGTGACCCCTGAGACATTCTGATCAATGTGATCCCACCATACTTCCAAGAACCTGGTTATCCAGGATTAGCTAGTGAAAACATAATTTATAATATAAAACAGGGCTTTTCTTTTGTTATGTTAATGAGGCCATACTGGAGTAGGGTGAGTCTTAAACCAAATCAATTCTATTATTAAAAAAGCAGAATGGACTTGGAAATGTAGAGACATAGACACACAAAGAGGGAAAACAGATGCCATGTTAGGACCTATCTATAAGCAAAGGAACACCAAGGATTGCAAGCAGACACCAGAAACTAGGAGAGAGATCACAGAATTGACTGGCTGATAACCTGATTTGGACTTTTAGCCTCCAGAACTATGAGAACATAAATTCCTGTTCTTTAAAGATACCCACTTGTGGTATCTTTTTAATAACAGCACTAGATAACTAAGACAAAAATTAAAAAAAAATTGAAGACTATTGACTGCTCAAAACAAATGTAATGTTTAGGGGAGTTTATAATATATGTAAAAGTAAAATAGTAGCAACAACACAACAGTTAGGAAGGGGTAAATGGAATTATATAGTTGTAAGACTCTTACCATGGACTACCAAAAGAACAAACCAATCTGTCTTGGAAGAAGTACAACCAGAATGCTCCTTGGAAGCAAGGATGGCCAGTCTATATCTCACATACTTTGGACATGTTGTCAGGAGGGATCAGTCCCTGGAGAAGGACATCATGCTTGGTAAAGTAGAGGGTCAGTGAAAAAGAGGAAGACCCTCAGTGAGATGGAGTGACACAGTGGCTGCAACAATGGGCTCAATCATAATGATTGTGAGGAGGGTGCAGGACTGGGCAGTGTTTCACTCTGTTGCACATAGGGTCACTGTGATTCAGAATTGACTCCATGGCACACAACGACAACAAGGTTCTTACAAAGGAGCTCTGGTGGTGTGGTGGTTAAGCTGCTAAATGCTAACTGAAGGGTTGGCAGCTTGAACACACTGGCTGATCCACAGGAAAAACGTGACAGTCTGCCTCCGTAAAGATTACAGCCTTGGAAATGCCGTGGGGCAGTTCTACTCTGTCCTATAGGGTCACTGTGAGTTGGAATTGAAGACAATGGGTTTAAGGTTCTTACAAGGAGTCCTGGTGGGTCAACGGTTAAGTGCTTAGCTGCTAACTGAAAGGTTGGTGGTTCCAACCCATCAGCTGCCCTGTGGGAGAAAAGACCTGGTGATCTGCTCCCTTAAAGTTTGTTGTTGTTAGGTTCTGTCAAGTTGGTTCTGGCTCATAGCAACCCTGTAGGGCAGAGTAGAACTGCCCCAAAGAGTTTCCAAGGAGTGGCTGGTGGATTCAAACTGCTGACCTTTTGGTAAGCAGCCAAGTGCTTCACCACTATGCCACCAGAGCTCTCCCTTAAAGATTATAGTCTAGGAAACTCTATGAGGCAGTTCTACTCTGCCCTGTAGGTGTAGAGTCCCTGTGAGTTGGAATTGACTTGGCAGTGGTTTTTTTTTTTTTTTTTAATGATAAGTTGAGGAAACCCTGATTGGTATAGATGGTTAACACACTTGGTTGCTAACTGAAAAGTTGGAGGTTCAAGTCCACCCAGAGCACCTGCTGCTTGTAATCTACTCCCCTTTATACTTTTGCTTCCTGGTCGACTTAGTTGTTGACTCTCTAAAATGTTCTCTTTCCTTAGAAAGCTCATACAAATCAAAAGCTTTAGCTTTTAAGACTATTTGCCTACTGTGAGTTTAAAGTCACTTCAACAGACAACAGCATGGGAGAAAATATTTGAAAATCGTATATCTTTTTAAGAGTTTAGTGCTGTTATGGATTGAACTGTGTCACCCAAAAATGTGTGTCAACTTGACTCGTCCATAAATCCCAGTATTTTGTGATTGTCCATTTTGTCATCTGATGTGATTTTCCTATGTGTTGTAAATCCTATCTCTATGATGTTAATGAGGTAGGATTAGAGGCAGTTATGTTAATGAGGCAGACTCAGTCTACAGCATTAGGTTGTGTCTTAAGTCAGTCTCTTTTGAGACATAAAAGAGAGAAGCCAGCAGAGAAATGGGGACCTCATACCATCAAGAAACAAGAGCCAGGAGAATAGCATGTCCTTTGGACCTCTGGTCCCTACACTGAGAAGCTCCTCAACTGGGGAAGACTGATAACAAGGACCTTCCCCCAGAGCCAACAGAGAGAGAGAGAGCCTTCTCCTGGAGCTGGCACCCTGAATTCAAACTTGTAGACTACTAGACTATGAGAGAATAAATTCCTCTTTGTAAAAAGTCATCCATTTGTGATATTTCTGTTAGAGCAGCATGTCTTAGTCATCTAGTGCTGCTGTAACAGAAATACCAGAAGTGGATGGCTCTAACCAAGAGATATTTATGCTCTCACAGTCCAGTAAGCTAGAAGTCCATTTACTGCTTCCTAACTGTCGTGCTGTTGCTACTGTTTTACATCTACATATATTATAAACTGTACCAAACATTATATTTGTTTTAAGCAGTCAATAGTCTTTCATTTTTTTTTAGTTGTTGTCTTAGTTATCTACTGCTATTATTACAGAGATACCACCATCAGTGTTCCCTTGGTCTGGGAGCATCTCAGTGCAGGAACCTCAGGTCCAAAGGACGTGCTCTGCTCCTGGTGCTGCTTTCTTGGTGGTATGAGGTTCCCATGTCTCTCTGCTTGCTTTTCTCTTTTATATTTCAAAAGATAGGCTAAAGACACTAATCTTGTACACCTCATCAATATAACTGCCACTAATCCATCTTATTACATCATAGTGATAGGATTTACAACATATGGGGAAATCACATGAGAAGATAAAATGATAGACAATCATACAAGGGAATCATAACCTAGCCAAGTTGACAGATACTTTGGGAGACACAGTTCAATCCTTGACACAGCACTAGATGATTAAGACAGAATTTGGTACCAAAAGGGTGGGGTACTGGTCTAACAGATACCTGAAAGGTGGAAGCAGTTTTGAAACTGAATGGATAGAGGCTGGAAGAGTTTTAAAGTGCCTAATAGTAAAAGCCTAGATTGCCTTGAAGAGACCATTGGTGGGATTGTGGGCATCAAAGACAATTCTGGTGAGGACTCAGAAGGAAATGTTGAGAGCTGTTACACTGGAGATGCCACAGACAGCGAGAAGCAGCAAAAGAACCAGGAGACTGATGTGAGATAGTGCTGGAGCTGACCCATGGAGGGTTAGAGCTAAGTGCCTTTGCGCAGGAGGGTTCCTGGCAGAGTGGGGTGCCCCTAGGCACATATCGGTGGAGCTAGGCTTGGTGACCCACTGAGCATGAGAGTTGAGTGCTTTCCAGCTGAAGTTGACTAGCAGAGTGGGGGTGCCACCAGGCACTTACTGGTGGAGCTAAAGAGCTTTGGAACACTTGCCCCAGCAGGGCAGACTCGAGATGTGACGCCCAGGGGCCCAGAGGCCAAGGAACCAGGAAGAAGCTGAAGAGACAAGGAACATAGAAAACAGAGCTGACTCAGTCTCAAAGGGTAGGTATGGCCACGGCCTCTGGGGTCTCAAAGGGTGGAGCCATGATCTCTGGAGCTTCCATTCATGAATACCAGCAGGATGAGGCCAGATCAGCTGCCCAAAGCTGAGGAGGCAGGCCTGCCATGACCAAGGGGTAGATGAACAGGGCCTGCCGGGGCTGAGGAGAAAGGGTTGCCACTCAGATGGACTAGGAGAATGGGGCTCCCCAAAGCCAAGACAGCAGAGGTTGCATTCCCAGTGGGCCTGGAAGGCGTAGCTGAAGCCCAGGACCGAGGGACCTCCACTCAGAATCCGGAGAGTGTGGCCAACACCCAGAGTCTGGAGGGCATGATCATTGCTTAAATGGTCTCAGAGAACAGAGGATTATTTTCAAGCCTTGAGAGCTAGTGTAATTTGTTCTGCTGACTTGCTTGGTGCTTGTTATCCCCTGTTTCCCTCCAATTTTTCCCATTTGTAATGTAAATGCCTAGGTTGTGCCTGTTCTACCATTGTACTTTGGAAACAGATAACTTGTATTCCAGATTTTATAGATGAAAAGGAATTTTTGGATTTTGAACTTGGAGTTGAATTAAGACTTTTGATAAGATATGATGGGTGAATGTGTTTGACATGTGGCAAGGATGTGAATTTTGCGGGGCCAAAGGGTGGAATGTTATAGATTGAATTGTGTCCATCCAAAATGTGTGTCAACTTGGCTAGTCCATGATTCCCAGTATTGTGTGATTGTCCACCACTTTGTCATCTGAAGTGATTTTCCTTTGAGTTGTAAATCCTGCCTCTATGTTAATGAGGCAGGACCCAATCTACAAGATTAGGTTGTGTTTTGAGTCAATGTGAAAAATAAAAGAGAGAATCCGGCAGAGAGTTGGGGATCTTATATCACCAAGAAACAAGAGCTAGGAGAATAGTTCATCCTTTGGACCCAGGGTCCCTGTACTGAGAAGCTCCTCAACTGGGGAAGATTGATGACAAGGACCTTCCCACAGAGCTAACAGAGAGAGAAAGCCTTCTCCTGGAGCTGGCCTTCTCCTGGAGCCATCGACTTGTGGTATTTCTATTATAGTAGCACTAGATAACCAAGACAAGTACCCAGAATACATAAAGAACTCTTAGAACTCAACAACAGAAAAATAAAAAAACTAATTAAAAAATGTACAAAGGACGTGGATAAATATTTCTCCAAAGAAAATATACAAATGGCCAGTAAATACATGAAGAGATGCTCAATATTAGTCATCATTAGAAAAATGCAAATCAAAACCACAATGAGATGCCACTTCATACCCACTAGGATGGCCATAATCAAAACAATGGAAAATAACAGGTGTTGGCAAGGATGTGAAAAAATTGGAACCCTTGTACATTGCTGGTGGGAATGTCAAACGGTGCAGCCTCTGTGAAAAACAGCTTACCATTTTTTGTATGCGAGCCTTCTACATAAGTACGCTATGCTAATTTTTTTTACAGCAACATCTAAAAAAATATGACATAGCAGCACTTAAGAAAATACCTCACTGGAGGAGGACACAGTTGGCAAACAAACATAGAAGGTGTGCATTTTTTGCATAAAAATATGGTAGTGGTTCCTCAAAAAGTTAAACATAGAATTGCCATGTGACCCGGCAATTTCACTCCTAGGTATATACCCAAAAGAATTGAAAACAAATACATGTATGCACAAGTTCACAGCAGCACTATTCACAATAGCCAAACGATGGAAATAATGCAAATGTCCGTAAATGGATGAATGGATAGAAAGGAATGCAGTGCTGATAACACGCTTCAACTTAGATGAACCTCAAAAACATTCTGAATGAAAAGAGAGAGGCAGAAAAGTTCATATTGTATGATTCCGTTTATATGAAATATCAAAAAAATAGGGCAATGCTAGGGGCCCTAATACATGGCATAAATAGAATACAAACCATAACTACTGATGCATAAACATCAGAAGGTAAACTAGATAACTGGGAGCTCCTAAAAAATGAAATATGCTCGTAAAAAGACCTCACCAAAAGAGTAAAAAGAGAACCTACAGACTGGGAAAAAGTTTTTGGCTATGACATACCCGACAAGGGTCAAATTTCTAAAACCTGTAGGAAAATCCAACATCTCTACAACAAAGAGACAATTTCCAATTAAGTCCAATTAAAAATGGGCAAAGCATATGAACAGACACTTCATTAAACAAGACATTCAGGTGGCTAACAGATGCAAAGGAGCCCTGGTGGAGCAGTGGTTAAGAGTTCAGGCTGCTAACCAAAAAGTTGGCAGTTTGAATCCAGCAGTCACTCCTTGACAATGCTGTGAGGCAGTTCTACTATTTATATGAGTTGGAACCAACTCGAAGGCATTTTTTTTTTTTTTAACAGACACGTGAAGAAATTCTCACAATCATTAGCTGTTAGAGAAATGCAAGTCAAAACTACAATGAGATACCATCTCACCCCAACATTACTGGCACTAATGAAAAAAAAATGTTGGAGAGGTTGCAAGGAGATTGGAACTCTTATGCACTGCAGATTGGAATGCAAGATGGTACAACCACTATGGAAAATGATATGGCACTTCCTTAAAAAGCTAGAGTTAGAAGTACCATATGATCCAGTAATTCTAGTCCTAGGAATACATCCTAGAGAAATAAGAGCCGACACACAAATAAACGTATGCAACACCAATGTTCATTGCAGCGTTATTTATAACAGCAAAAAGATGGAAACAACCTAAGTGTCCATCAATAGGTGAATGGATAAACAAATTATGATACATACACACAATGGAATACTATGCAATGATAAAGAAAATTGATGAATCCATGAAAAATCTCACTTGCAAGCTTTCAAGACCCTTGATGTTACTCACCAAAGTAGGATACAGAATATTTTATGAACTGTTATGCCAGTTGATCCAGATGTCCCCTGAAACCGTGGTCCCCAGCCATCAGCCCCAGTAACTCCAGTAACTCCCAGCAACACCTACCCAAAAGCCAAGATGAGAAGAGGAGAAAACTGGATGAATGGACATGGAGAACTCAGGGTAGAAAGGAGGAGAGTGCCGACGCATCGAGGGGATGGTAACCAATGTCACAAAACAATTTGTATATCAGTTTTTGAATGAGAAACTGATTTGCGCTGTAAACTTTCACCTAAAGCACAATAAAATTAAGAGGAAAAAAAAAAAGGATGGGGAAGCAAAAAAAAAAAAAAAAAAAAAAATTCCAGAGTAAGTAAATCCACAGAGATAGCATGTGGATTGGTGGTTGCCAGGGGCAAGGGGGAGTGAGAAATGAGAGAAACTGCTTAACAAGTATAAGGTTTTATTTTGTAGTGATGGGAATGCTTTGGAACAAGATAGAGTTGGTGGTTGCACAATGTTTTTAAGTATTAAATGTCACTGAATTTTCGCTTTAAAATGGTTAATTTTATGTTATGTGAATTTCACCTCAATAAATTAAATCAGGAAACCCTGGTGGCATAGTGGTTAAGAGCTACAGCTACTAACCAAAAGGTTGACAGTTTGAATCCACCAGGTGCTCCTTGGAAACCATATGGGGCAGTTCTACTCTGTCCTATAGGGTTGCTGTGAGTCAGAACCAACTCACAATGGATTTTTAAATTAAATTAGAATCCTCTGTCACTGCTGTTCAACTCTGCTGTTGTCATGTGAAAGCAGCCAGAGACAATATATAAACGAATGTGTCTGTTCTTTTAAAACTCTCTTTACAGCAACAGGCTATGGGCTGGACTTGGCCCATGCCCCATAATTTGCCAGCCCCAGGTAGAGATGACCTAACCGTGATCATTGTTAAAACTGGATCATGGGTACATGGGTGTTCCTTTTTACAGTTTGTTTGAATCAGGATCTGAATAAGTTCCACATGTTGTGATTGGTTGGCATGTTCCTGTAGTTTATTTTAATCCATAGGTTTTTACTCCATTTATCACTCTCTTCCTTTTTTTTTTGTTCCGTGCAATTTTTTTTTTTTTTTTTAAGAAACCAGATTGTCCTGTACTGTTGTTTCCCATCATTTGGATTCTGTTTACTGCAGCCCCATGGTGTTCTTTAACGTGTTCCCTGTCCTTTATAAAACAAAATAAAACCAAAAAACCAAACCTGTTCCCATCGAGTCGATTCTAACTCATAGCGACCCTACAGGATAGATCAGACCTGCCCTATAAGGTTTCCAAGGAGCAGCTGGTGGATTCGAACTGCTGATCTTTTGGATAGCAGCTGGATGCTTTAACCGCTGTACCACCAGGTCTCCAATATGTGGTCCTTATAGTTCCTGTAAATTGGTAGTTGGATTTAGAGTCTTTAAAAGGGATTTTAATGTTGTTAAAGCAAGACAGCTGCTTACAGTGGTTGTGAGAAGACAGGATTGCTCACTCCCATTTTGTTCCCTTTATCATCACTAATTTTTAAAAAGGGTTTAAAAAAATTAACAAGTAATTAAAGCCCAAAAGAGTCCATAAGGGGGTAAAGGACAGATCACTTCGTAGGAAGTGTTAATCTGAGTCCTCAAACGTAAGTGCTACAGTCATGTGGGAAATGTCACTCTCTAATTCTCTTTTGTTGTCGTTAGCCGCCATCAAGTTGGCCCCTGACTCAGGGTGACCTCATACGTAATGGAACAAAACACTGCCTGGACCTGCACCACCCCCATGATCAGCTGGGGATCAGACTGTTGTGATCTGTGGGGTTTTCGTTGATTGATTTTTAGGAAATACATCACGAGGCCTTTTTTTCTAGTCTGTCTTAGTCTGGGAGCTCTGCCAAAACCTGTTTAGCGTTATAACAACACACAAACCTCCACTGACAGAGGGGTGGTGGCTGTTTGTGAGCTGCATTGGCCAGGAATCAAACCTGGGTCTTCTGCATGGAAGGTAAGAATTCTACCACTAAACCATCACTGTCCTTTGTAATTCTCTTTTCTCAAATTCAATCCAGTCTTTGTGTAAGCTTTCCTGCCGCCAGCTGGTAGAAACTTAACCAATCATCTGGGATGCCCTCTCCATCTGCTCAGCCTGAGAAGTCATTGCCATTTCAAATCTTCCTTCCCTAGTGAGGTCTTCTGGGCCAGGTCTGATGTGCCTCTCCCATGCTTACTCAACTCCAGTCCCATTAGCCTTTTTACTGTTTCTGGAACAATCTCATCTTGCCTCACTTGCTGTTCCCTTTTTATGGAACATTCTTCTCCCATATCTCCACAGGGCTCACTTCCTCATACCAGTAGGCAAACTGCTCACAGGCCAACTCCTTGGAAAGGGCTTTAATAGCCCCCACCGAATAGGGTACTCCCTCCCTAACTCTGCTTCATTTTTGCTTAGCATTTACCACTATCAGAAGCTACAGGATATATTTGTTTACTTGTGTGCTCTCTCTGTCTCATGTGAGAATGTGAACATTAAGTCCATTAAGACCAAAAACATTGTCATCTTCACTCCATATCTCTAGTGTGTAGAACAGTGCTTGGCATGCAGTGATGTTTGGTTAAATATTTGTTAAACGAATGAATGAGTCTCAACACAGGTCTCTCATCTTCTAAAGCTTCTTTTGCATTAACTATTTCTACCTCATTTTGGTCCTGAGCTGTATTCTCTTGCGTTGGATTTCGTGCCTCTTTCCTTAAGAAATTACCAGTACTTTAGAGCAGGGGCTGGGTTTTACAGTTCCTTACTATCTCCCATAATGGCTGGCACAGGTCAAGGCACATAACAGGCACTCAGTAAACACTTTTTGGACTATATTGAGAGGATTTAGCTTAGCGTATTATTTAAAATGAAATTTAAAACATTATATTGCTTGTTGATCTTTTATATGCTATAATTTGAATATTGAGTACGTTTTAAGTTCAGCCTTTTTGTAACCCAGAAAAAACAAGAGGTAAAAATGAGATCCCAAGAATGAGTCAGGGGTGGTGTACAAAAAGGGCCAGATCTACCCATTTTTTGGGTAGTAACTGCTGAGGTGGCCTATTCTTTTTGCTTGGCATCCTAGACATTACACGTGGCGAAATGTTGAGGTGACTGCGCCGTCGTCCTCTGACTGCTGTGTGCTCCCAGTGCTCAATGACTGTCTGTCCAGAGGAGCATCTGGAAGATGAAGATATTCTTGTTTATTGGATTCAATTAGTTCACCACGTAGATAAATTAAAATAAGCAGAAGTTCAAAGTGGGATACCAAAGTAACTACTAAGATCCTCTGTTTAAAATCAATTAAAAAGTCATTATCAAGTGCCCTATCTTAGGTAATAATTTATGTCTTTTGGCTTTGTTGTATCCTTTTAGAAGTTAAATGTGGTATTTCTCCCTCTTCTTTATTTTTTTTCCATCTAGTAAACTTTGATGTTTTTGCTCTCACTGTATTCTTAATGCAGCAGAGTTTAACATGACTCTCTCATTAAACAACTTCATTTCATAAAGTCTTTCATCAGGCCAGGGCATCTCTGTTTACAGCCCCTGTGATTGATATTAACCTGGTTCTGGGAAACTCGTCTTTAATCACCACTGGCTCTGACATGGCCAGAGGAGCGCCAATGTTTGGTACTTAGTTTTTGCACAGACCTTACCACTATTAGTCTGAGTGAATAACCTCTTAGGTTTTCAAAGTAGAACCTGAGAGAATATAGCTACCTAACTGAAGAGAAACAGAAGGTTGGAAAAAGCTGCTGATTTGGGGAGTGTCCTCAATGGCTGCTTGGAACTATTCTCTTGCCAATTAAGGACAACAACACAGAGTAGATAGTAGGTGGCCACGAATCATCATAGGCATTAATGAGTGATGTCCACGGAGGTAGATTTGTCTCTCTGGAGGTGCTCTCCACAGTACTGGTGTGTATGTGTGCGCACAGGAAGGGAGGCGGGTGGATTACAGAGTCTAGTTCCAGGTCTCCATTTTCTAACACTGTGACCCTCAGTTTATCTAAAAAACGGGAATCTCCAATCATCATGGGATTGTTGAGAGAACAGAATGAAAACACATATGTGATTATGTTTTGCACACTACTAGGTGCTGTGTAGGGCTTAACAGATGCAGTGAGGCAGCAACTCAGCACTTGGAGTGGCCAGAAAACATTGTCCCTGATCCACAGACAACCTTTAGGGGGATCCAGGGTCCCTAAGAATAAAGTCTCCCTTCAGCCTAAGAAATCTTGGCGAACTGAAGCATTAGGTACTGTTATAGTTTGAATTGTGTCCCCCTCAAATATATGTCGTAAATCGTAACCTGTATGCTTGCAGTTATAATCCCATTTGGGAATGGGCTATCTTTGTTATGTTGTGTTTTGAGATATAAAAGAGATAAAACAAGCACACCAGCAAGCAGAGATGGGGTAAAATAGGTGCCAAGCCACATGAAGATTATATAGGAGCAGAAGCTCAGAAAAGACAAGGACCTTCCTCTGAGCTGACAAACAAAGCCTTCCCTGAGAGCCTGCACCCTGAATTCAGACTTCTAGCCTCCTTAACAGTGAGAGAATAAATTTCTGTTTGTTAAAGCTGTCCACTTTTCGTATTTCTATTATAGCAGCACTAGATAACTAAGCATTCTACGTCTGAGGGGGCCTGAACCTCCAGAGTTCCTCTTGGGCAGCACCTGCAGGACAATGGTGTAACTGACAGGTTCCATGATAAAACTCAGTGCCCCAGGCAGCATCTCTGGAGGTTAGGGCTGGGCCCAGGGGTGCCTCTAACCTTGAAGGGCTAGACTGCATACTTCCATTTTTTTCTTATGAAAAGCTTATCCTGGGCCTGGAATGAAGCTTGGGTCTCAAGGTACTCTCTCCATCAAGACTTGGTGTGAAAAAAGAATATTTAACATCTCATAAATAATTCTTTTTATTGATTAGATGTTGAAATGATAATATTTTGGCTATGTTGGGTTAATTTTAATATGAAAATTAACTCACTCGTTCCTTTTTACTTTTTAAATGTGGCCACTAGAGAACTTAAAATTACCCATGTGGCTAGCATGATATTTTTATTGAACAGCACCATTCTAACACATAAGATTTTAAATGCAGATCCTCCTTCATAGTACAGCTGACTTAAGAACTTATTTGGAACTTTCACCATGTCTTTATTACTTAGGGTGAAGTGTGGGACCACCTTTGAGAAAAGAGCTAGATTTCTCCTGGACCGCCCCCATTGTTTGGCATAAACTGCAGTGAACTCCCCTTTGGACGTGGGACAGTGCTGCAGCTGTCAGGCTTAGAACACTCAACCAGTTTCCTCCTCAAATCATTCTGTGCCAGACAGCATCAGTGATGGGGAGATCTCTCTAATAGAGACTGCCTTGCTGGGAGGATCCAGAGCCAGCAAGCCTCAAAATTACCTGCAATTATGTTGAACGTGGTCTCTCAAAGCAGCAGGTCATTTTCAGGTGATCACTCGCCACATGTGCTTAGTCAACAGCAAGTCACCGAGTCATTGAGAAGAAACCAGAGCATCACTTTATCGGTCCCCATCACCCATCTGCCAGTTTGTTGTACTGTGGTGATTTGTGTGTTGCTATGATACTGGAGGCAGTACCAATGGGCTCACACATAACAATGATTGTGAGGATGGCCCAAGACTCGGCAGTGTCTCATTCTCTTGTATGTGGTATTGCTATGAGTCAAAACTGACTCAATGGCCCCTGACAACAACAACATGATGCTGGAAGTTATGCACAGGTATTTCAAATACCAGCAAGGTCACCCATGGTGGACAGGATTCAGTGGAGCTTCCAGAGTAAGATAGACTAGGAAGAAAGGCTACTGATCTACTTCTGAAAATTGTGTTGTTGTTACTGGGCATGGAGTCCACTCCGAGTCATAGTGACTCTATGTGCAACAGAATGAAACACTGCCTGGTCCTGTGCCATTATTGCAGCCACTGTGTCAATCCATCTTGTCAAGGGTCTTCCTCTTTTTTGCTGACCCTCTACCTTACCGTGCATGGTGTCCTTCTCCAGGGATTGGTCCCTCCTGATAACATGTTTAAAGTATGCGAGATGAAGTCTCGCCATCCTCGCTTCTAAGAAACACTCTGGCTGTATTTCTTTGAAGACAGACTTGTTCATTCATCTGGCAGTCCATGGTATATTCAATATTCTTCGCCAACACCATAATTCAAAAACATCAGTTCTTCGGTCTTATTTATTATCCAGGTTTTGCATACATATGAGGCAACTGAAAATATCATGGCTTGAGTCAGGCGCACCTCACTCCTCGAAATGACATGTTTGCTTTTCAACACTTTAAAGAGGTCTTTTGCAGCAGATTTGCCCAATGTAATACATCATTTGATTTCTGATTACTGCCTCCATGGGCATTGATTGTGGATCTGAGTTGGTCCAGCTGTGAGGATTTTCTTTTTTTTATGTTGAGGTATAATCCATACTGAAGGCTGTAGTCATTGGTCTTCATCAGGAAGTGCTTCAAGTCCTCTTTGCCTTTGGCAAGCAAGGTTGTGTCACCTGCATATTGCAGTTTGTTAGTGAATCTTCCTCCAACCATGATGCTGCATTTCTTTTCATATAGTCTAGCTTCTTGGATTATTTGCTCAATATCCAGTTTGAATAAGTATGGTGAAAGGCTACAACCCTGGTGCTCACCTTTCCTGATTTTAAACCACACAGTATCTGGTTGTTCTATTTGAATGACTGCCTCTTGATCTATGTACAGGTTCTGCATGAACACAATTAAGTGTTCTGGAATTCCCATTCTTCACAATGTTATCCGTAGTTTGTTATGATCCACACAGTCGAATGCCTTTGCATAGTCTATAAAACACAGGTCAACATCTTTCTGCTCAAGAAATCAGATGATGTATTACATTGGGCAAATCTGTTGCAAAAGACCTCTTTAAAGTGTTAAAAAGCAAAGATATCACTTTGAGGCCTAAGGTGCACCTGACCCAAGCCACGATATTTTCAATCGCCTCATATGCATTTGAGAGCTGGACAGTGATGAGGGAGACAGAAGAAATGATGCTTTTGAATTATGGAGTTGGCGAAGAATATTGAATATACCATGGACTGCCAGACAAATGAAGAAACCTTTCTTGGAAGAAGTACAGCCAGAATCCTCCCTAGATGCAAGGATGGCAAGACTTCTGTCTCAGGTACTTTGGACATGAGTCGGAACTGACTCGACAGCAATGGGTTTGGTTTGGTATTTTTTTAGTCCCTGGAGAAAGACATTATGCTTGGTAGCGGGCCAGTGAAAAAGAGGAAGACCCTCAAGGAGATGGATTGATGCAGTAGTTGCAACAATGGGCTCAAACAGCAATGATTGTGAGGATGGTGCAGGAGTGGGCAGTGTTTCCTTATGTTTTACATAGGGTTGCTATGAGTCAGAACTGACCTGATGGCACCTAACAACAACAACAAATCCTTAATTAAGAGATCTGAAAAAAAAAAAAAATGCTGAGAGGAAAATGCATTCTTGGAGCCCCTCTTCCTGGCTCTCAATTTGTACTTTTCTGTTGGCTGAAAGGCATCACTCCTCCAGTGTCTGCTAGCAAGTTGAGGACAAAGAACCCCTGACAAGAACGCATCTTCTTGAAGACCCACACTGGATCGATTTTACTGTGTCACAGAGCCTGGCACATAGTAGGTGGTCAATCAATACATGTTAAATTTTGCATCTTTTGTGTCCGTCAGTGGCTCTTCCACAGGCTTGCTTAGTTGACTTAAACCTTGTTATCTCAATAAAAATCAAGCCCAACACTTCCAAGGCATAGGAGCCTTTTCCTTGTACATCACCTTCCATGAACTTTACATTGCCTGCCTTCAGTGTTTTAAAATACATACCCTTTATTCAACGCCCCACATAAATATCATCTCTTTCATCAAAATTTGCTCTGCAGTAGGTAGTTGCTTCTGCAGTGGCTGGGCCCCATTTCTGTGGTAGCTCCCACCTTACGTAATTAGTACTAATTGCTAGGCTCTGAGCTCCTGGAAGTCTGCACCTGGCTCTTATTCGCTCTTTACCCAAATTAAGTGGTTATAAGCACAAGAGTTGTTACAGTCTAAGTACTGGTTTGTGCAGGTGGTTCTGGAAATCCTTGCACCCAGGATAGTTTCTACATTTAAAAACATTTACATACTAAATATCTTTGAATATCCTAATAACTTCATAAGTACTCTGTGTATGAGTACTATTAATATCTCCAATTTAGTAAGGAAATCGACTCAGGAGTTCAAGCTTTTTCTCCGAACTCGTAGAAGGGAGAATCAAGCAAACTCTATCTACGAGCCGCGAGTCAATGCGCTAAAGGCCTTTTGAACTTCTTCGGCCACCGTCTCCACGTCCTCCCTCCCTTTTTTTTTTTTTTTTTTTTTTTGCGCCTGCGCGTTGCTGGTAAGCCGTCCATATCTCCATCCGGAAGGACGTTGGTGTGGAGGTGAGTCGTCCTAGCTTCAGTGTTTGGCCCACGTTCTACGGCCAACAACTGTCGCCTCCCCCGCCCTAGTCCTCCGCCAGTTTTGGGGTTGAGTCGTGATTCCGCATCTCTACCTCGGGTGCCTCGAATCTCGCCCGTGGAGACCCCTGAGCGCGCCTGAGGAGGGCCGCGGGCCGGGTCTCGGCTTCGTCTTTCCGAGTCAACGTGACCTTGGCTAGGTTACTAGAACTTTTAATGCCAGTGTTTTCATCTGTAAAAAGGGGGTGGTAGTTTCTTCCTTAGCAGGGCCCAAGGCCTAAGAGGCAGCGCGAAGCACTGTCGGCCTTCGCTGTGTGGGGGCGCTTGTGACTGGAGTCAGAAGGGTGGGGGAGGGCTGGCGGCGGGGAGGTCTGCAGGGAGCGGCCGGCGCGGCGGCCTGGAGCGCCCGGCCTTGAGGCAGGGAGCGTAGCGCTTAGTTACGAGCTTGGGCTTTCGAGGCCGAGTTGTGTGGGTTCCTATCAGAGCTTTCACAGTGTGGCCTTGGAAACATTACGTAAGCCACCTGTGCCCCAGTTTTCTCATCAGTAAAATGGGGGATATTAACAGTAAGTACCTCACAGAGTTGTCTTGATTAAATGAGTTGATGGCGTTTGCATTTCGAATTACCAGTATGGAAATACCATTTGGCTTTTTTTGTGGTTGGGATTGATTTTTGTTTGTAGTTTTTGCTCACTAGTGTTGTGCCCCAGCTATCTTGGATATTTTGGGTAATCGTTCAGCATATGAGAGAAAAAAAAAAGATGGAGCCGACTAAGCCATTAAACAGCCTCAGCCCTGTAGCTGGATTCCATCCACTGCCTGTGCCTCTCAAGGTACTAGAATCCATGATGCATAAGAATCCTTTCTTTTACTGTCCTAAGGATTTTTTTTATTATTTTATTTCTCAGTGAGAAGAACCACCATGTCCTCCAGTGTTTTGGCAAAACCTCAGATGCGAGGCCTTCTGGCCAAGCGTATGCGATTTCATCTTGTTGGAGCATTTATTGTGTCCATGGGGGCTGCAACTTACTATAAGGTATGTATGTATATTTTTTATTTTGTGCTTAAGGTTGTAAAGTACGGGTGTTTTTAAAATGTATTTTTATAAGTAGTTCAGAGTCTTTTAAAGAAACTCCCTCTTTAAAGTGTTCTCTTCCTCTTCTGTTTGCTGTGACAGGTATTAAAACAAAAATACTAAGCCAGTAGTAGGACTTGACAGACAGTTGTTTAATTTATGATTTGCAAATGAGGGTAACATTTCAAGTAGGAAGTCAGAAATGTTCCCAAGATGAAAAACTTCCACAAAATTTTTAAACTATGTTTTTTCAGCATTGCCATGGAAACAGGGCCAGAGCAGTGTTTATGTACAGAAAGTGCCTGGGTTACAAACATTGGACTTAACGGACAGTGGACAACTGAAGTTGCCCTTTTAATGTTACATAAATTTGCTCTCAACTTTAGAACGACTGAACCAGCCCCTACACAGCAGCAAATTCTTTATCACAATCACCTTCCACTTGCTGCACATGCAGCTTTAAGTAATTGAAAAGGCTTCCAGCCTTTTCTTGCACTAAAACCAAACCAAACCTGTTGCCATCAAGTTGATTCCGGCTCATAGCCACCCTATAGGACAGAGTAGAACTGCCCAATAGAGTTTCCAAGGAGCCCCTGGCGGATTTGAACTGCCAGCCTTTTGCTTGACAGCTGTAGCACTTCACCACTACTGCCACCAGGGTTTCTTGCACTAAAAAAAAAAAAAGTAAGGCTAAATAAGAACTGGATGAATCTGTTCCGACTTAGCTACAAATTTGACTTAAAGATAGACTTTAGGAATGGATCTTATTCTGAACCCAGGGACTACCTGTTATAATAATTTACCCTAAAACACAGCTTCTAGCCTGACCTTGGAGTTTCTGTTTCTGGAAACTGACCCCCTTGTTGCCATCTAGTTGATTCCGACTCATAGCAACCCTATAGGACATAGTAGAATTGCCCGATAGGGTTTTCAGAAAGCGGCTGGTGGATTCATACTGCCTATCTTTTGGTTAGCAGCTAGATAATTCTTCAGAAGAGCCCAAAGCCTAAGGCAAACTGGTTTTTACTAGTTTATCTAGACCATTGTTTGACTTACAGGTGACTTTTACGAGACCATTTTCTTCAAGACTCAAGGTTCAAAAGGACACCTAAGGGCAGTGGCCTTGAGTGGGTTACCCCCAACCTTCGTGAAAGCCATAAATCTGGATTCTAGGAGAAGTAAAACAGTTTCTCACAGGAAAGTACCTCATAATTCCCCAAGATAGCTCTTCCTCCATCTTTATATGAAGCTAAGTAAGTGGAGGGTTGGGAAAGTCAGTAGTTCTGCTCGGCATCTGGAATTGTTGTCACAGAGTTACATTTTAGTGTTGTGCTCTCTGTGGATTTTGTTACCGTATCCCTATAATAGAGCTGTTCATATCCCTGGCCTCCCCAGTGTGTAGCGGCTTTCAAATTTTTGAGCTGCAGTAAAAAATAATATTTTGTGACTCAGTTAACACATTCATATAACTGTGTCTAGAGAGTTTATAAGGAGCCCTGGTGGCACAGTGATTAAGAGCTCGGCTGCTCACTGGAAGGTTTGCTAACCGAAAGGTCGGTGGTTCAAGCCCACCAACTGCTTTGTGGGAGAAAGATGTGGCAATCTGCTTCCGTAAAGATTACAGCCTTGGAAACATTATGGGGCAGCTCTGCTCTGTCCTGTAGAGTCATTGTGAGTCAGAGTCGACTCCATGGCAGTGGATTTGGTTTTTTAGTTTTAGAGAGTTTATAAATATGTATGTACATGTAACAAACTTTTTTTTCTCTGTAAGTGCTGTCTGCAGCCTACTAAGTTGGTTTCATGGCCTACCAGTGGGTTATGGGTGACTTTAAAAAACACCAATGCTCAAAACTAGTTTATTCCTGAGATACCGTTTGATATGCTCTCTCCACCTTGCCAGTGTCATTCCCCCATTATTCGCAATACACCCAGTCGTTCAGAACTCTCTGTTACCCAGTTCAGATTTTCCGCCCATACTTACGCACGTGCAGTTTTCCTTCCCAGGATTATCTTTCACTTCATTGTCTGGGAAATTTGAGTTCGTTCTCAAAGCCTGTTCATATGTTTTCTCTCTGGAGACTGTAGCCCATTCCCCAGTTGGGTTAGTTGCACTCTTGGGTTATCAGGCGCTTTGTACCAGACTGTTTTACAGCATTGGGTACCTAATACTTTGCTTCCAGGTTTGTCTCTATTAAACTAGGACACGGTACCTTGCCAGCCAAATGGTCAGTCTGTTATGATGGAAAATCATAAAATGCTTGGTGAGTCAAAGTGATTTTGTTCAGTTAGCTGTTTGGGTTTGATTGGAAGGAAAGTTGCCAGAAGCGTTGAGGATCCAGGAGTGAACCTTAGTGCCCTTAGCAGATGCTCAACTCCGTCCTTTCCCCTATCTAGTTTGTGTTGAGTGCTTTTGAAGACCTGTATGTTTTTATTACTGGTTTGGAGTATTTTCACAATTTCAGTCAACTTCTGTGTTCTTTACATGAAATAGCCATCCGGTAAATAATTTTTGCGTAAGTTAATTTGCCATAAATCTAAATGCATGAACATGGATTAGATCTTAAGAGGCATATGAAGTGTTTATCCTCAATGGAATTTTCCCCCAGTGTAAAAATGGCTTGGGGGTGGTGTCTGACCACTTCCAGCCCCACAAGGGGGAAGGAGAACCAAGATCAACAGCACAGGGCTGACTTCCATGGGGCAGAGGCCACACAAGCCTCTTCTCTCTGCTGTCTTTACCAATTCTGACACCAATAGTCCCTCCCACAGCACTCTCCTTCTTTGCTAGGTTTGATAATTCATTGCAGTGGCCACACTGGAACTCACAGACAATACTAATGATTACAGGGTTTGTTAGGGAAGTAACATTTCAGGGTCAGGAATATTCAGGATACAGTTCTTATATCAGGACAGCCTCTTCCCATCTGTTGCTCGCAGGCATGCCTCTCCCTGGCCCTAGGCCTCTGCCCAAAGGCACTCGGCTTTCTCTCTCCATGGGCCGGGAAGCCCACCCTGCTGTCTCCTGCCGCCAGATCTCACTGTCTTCAGAGTTACAGCTTACCCTCTGTTGGACTTCTGCTTCCAGGAGCTTCTCAGCACAGGGTCCCCGGGCCCAAAGAATGTACTGGCTCCTGGCTGTTCTTCCTTGGTGGTGGGGGCACTTCTCTTTCTCACCTCTGGGATCACTCACCTCAAGCCCAGCGGGATGGCAAAACTAACCAGTCCACTAGGTGGGCCACAGTTACCCTGTCACACAGGTCTGGCTCAGCCACCTGGGTGGAAGTTACAAGACCCCATGGCTGGAAAGGCCGCACAGAGCCATCTGTGGCACCACAGACAGGTTCACTGGTTACTGTTGTTGGTTGCCATAGAGTTGAGTCCCACTGATGTCAACCCCGTGTGTGCAGAGTAGAGCTGTTCCATAGGGTATTCAAGGCTGTGATATTTTGGAAGCAGATTGCCAGGCCCATCCTCTGAGGCGCTTCTGGGTGGGTTCAAACCGTCAACCTTTTGGCTATAGTCGAACGCATAACCATTTGTGCCACCAGAGGATCTTAACTATGGTATAAATTAGGTTTGTTGTAAATCTTATCAGGCTTAGCCTTATAAGGCCTCAGGTGTAGATTATTTTGTCTTTCAAGTTACTTATCATCTGGTGGCCCCAAAATCTTGCCAAAGTGTTTTTTCAGATTAAAAAAAAAGTCTCCCATTTAAAGTGAAACAGAAGTGTAATGTAAATGAAGTGTAAATCATCCAGAATGGTTCTTGCCAGATAGAGGCAGGTGGCTACTCAGGATCCTTTGAAATTCAAGTTGTTGTTATGTGCCCTCAAGTTGCTTCTGACTCATAGCGACACTGTGTACCACAGAATGAAACACTACCTGGTCCTGAGGCATCCTTGCAGTCGTGTTATGCTTGAGCCCATTGTTGTAGCCGCTGTGTCAGTCCATCTCATTTAGGGTCTTTTTTCTGCTTACCCTGTACTTTACCAAGCATGATGTCCTTCTCCAGGGACTGATCCCTCCTGACAACATGTCCAAAGTATGTAAGACGCAGTTTGGCCATCCTTGCTTCTGAGGAGCACTCTGGTTGTACTTCTTCCAAGACAGATTTGTTCATTCTTTTGACAGTCCATGGCATAGTCGATAATCTTCACCAACACAATTTGAAGACGTTACTCACTCTTCGGGCTTCCTTATTCACGGTCCAGCTTTTGCATGCATATGAAGCGATTGAAAACAGGATGGCTTGGGTCAGGTGAACCGTAGCCTTCAAGGTGACATTTTTCTTTTTCAGCACTTTAAAGAGGTCCTTTGCCGCAGATTTCTCCAATGCAATGCATCTTTTGATTTCTTGACTGCTGCTTCCGTGGGTGTTGTGGATCCAAGTAAAATAAAATCCTTGACTACTTCAATTTTCTCTCCATTTATCATGATGTTGCTTATTGGCCCAGTTGTGAGGATTTTTGTTTTCTTTATGTTAAGGCTGTGGTACTGAAGGCTGTGGTCTTTGACTTTCACCTGTAAGTGCTTCAAGTGTTTCAAGTCCTCTTCACTTTCAGCAGGCAAGATTGTGTTATCTGCATAACGCAGGTTGTTAGTAAGTCTTCCTCCAATCCTGATGCCCCATTCTTCTTCATATAGTCCAGCTTCTTGGATTATTTGCTTAGCATACAGATTGAATAGGTATGGTGAAAGGATACAGCCCTGACGCACACCTTTCCTGACTTTAAACCACGCGTTATCCCTTTGTTCTGTCCGAACAACTGCCTCTTGATCTATGTACCGGTTCCTCATGAGCACAATTAAGTGTCCTGGAATTCCCATTCTTTGCAATGTTACCCATAATTTGTTATGGTCCACACAGTCAAAATGCCTTTGCATAGTCAATAAAACACAGGTAAACATCCTTCTGGTATTCTCTGCTTTCAGCCAGGATCCACCTGACATCAGCAATGATATCCCCGGTTGCTCATCCTCTTCTGAAACCAGACTGAATTTCTGGCAGTTCCCTATCAGTATACTGCTGCAGGCATTTTTGAACGATCTTCAGCAAAATTCTACTTTCGTGTGATATTAATGATACTGTTCGATAATTTCTGCATTTGGTTGGATCACCTTTCTTGCAAATAGGCATAAATACGGATCTCTTCCAGTCTGTTGGCCAGGAAGCTGTCTTCCAAATTTCTTGGCATAGACAAGTGAGCACTTCCAGTGCTGCATCCATTTGTTGAAACATCTCAATTGGTATCCTGTCAATTCCTGGAGCCTTGTTTTTTTGCCAATGCCTGCAGTGCAGCTTGGACTTCTTCCCTTCAGTACCATCGGTCTGATCATTTGCTACGTCTTGAAATGGTTGAACGGTGACCATTTCTTTTTGGTATAATGACCCTGTGTATTCCTTCCATTTTCTTTTGATGCTTCCTGCATTGGTTGATATTTTCCCCATGGAATCCTTCACTATTGCAACTTGAGGCTTGAGTTTTTCCTTCAGTTCTTTCAGCTTGAGAAATGCCGAGCGTGTTCTTCCCTTCTGGTTTCTATCTCCAGGTCTTTACACGTGTCATTGTAATACTTTGTTTTTTTTCCTCAAGCCACCCTTTGAAATCTGTTCAGTTCTTTCACTGTCATCATTTCTTCTTTTTGCCTTAGCTACTCGCTGTTCAAGAGCAAGTTTCAGAGTCTCTTCTGACATCCATTTTGGTCTTTTCTCTCCTGTCTTTTTAATGACCTCTTGCTTGCTTCATGTATGATGTCCTTAATGTCATTCCACAAATCGTCTGGTCTTTGGTCATTAGCGTTAACATGTCATATCTATTCTTGAGATGGTCTCTAAATTCAGGTGGGATATACTCAGGGTCATACTTTGGCGCTTGTTGACTTACTGTAATTTTCAGTTTGAACTTGAACTTGCAGATGAGCAATTGATGGTCTGTTCCACAGTTGGCCCCTGGTCTTGTTCTTACTAATGGTATTGAGCTATTCCATCATCTCTTTCCACAGATGTAGTCGATTTAATTCCTGTGTAATCCATCCGGCGAGGTCTATGTGTATAGTTGCTGTTTATATTGGTGTAAAAAGGTACTTGCAACGCATAAGTCATTGGTCTTGCAGAATTCTGTCATGCGGTCTCTGGCATCATATCTATCAGCAAGGCCACATTTTCAAACTGTCGATCCTTCTTTGTTTCCAGCTTTTGCATTCCTATCACCAGTAATTATCAATGCATCCCGGTTGCATGTTTGATCGATTTCAGACTGCAGAAGTTGGTTAAAAAATCCTGTTTCTTCATCTTTGACCTTAGTGGTTGGTGTGTAAATTTGAATAATAGTCATATTAACTGGTCTTCCCTGTAGGTGTATGGATATTATCCTATTACTGACAGCGTTGTACTTCAAGATAGATCAAGAAATTTTTTTTTTTTTTGACGATGAATGCAATGCCATTCCTCCTCAAGTTGTCATTCCTGGCATAGTAGATCATGTGATTGTCCAATTCAGAATTGCCAGTACCAGTCCATTTCACCTCACTAATGCCTAGGATATCGATGTTTATGCATTCTGTTTTATTTTTGGCGATTACCAATTTTCCCAGATTCATACTTCATACATTCCAGGTTCTGATTATTAATGGAGGTTTGCAACTGTTTCTTCTTATTTTGAATTGTGGCACATGAGCAAATGAAGGTCCCGAAAGCTTGAATGCATCCATGTCATTAAGGTCGACTCTACTTTGAGGAGGCAGCTCTTCCCCATCTTTTTGAGTGTCTTTCAACCTGGGGGGGCGGGGAGAGGGCTTATTTTCTGGAACCATATCAGACAGTGTTCTGCTGCTGTTCATAAGGTTTTCACAGGCTAATTCTTTTCAGAAGTAGACCGTCGGGTCCTTCTTCCTAGTCTGTCTTAGTCTGGAAGTTTATCTGAAACCTGTCCTCCATGGGTGACCCTGCTGGTATCTGAATACCGGTGCGTAGCTTCTAGCATGCAGCAACACACAAGCCCCCGTAGTACGACAAACTGACAGATACGTGGGGGTTGAAATTTCATATTGTGGTTTAAATTGAACCAACATGTTTTAGCATGTTTCAGATATCAGGTTCTTTAGGCTTTGCTGGAACAACAGCTGCTATCTTCTAACACCTATTGGCCTTTTGGGTGTCATTGTCTGGCCCTTGCTGGTTGGCCTTGCTGCGTCCTCACCGCCCCCCCCGCCCCCCGCCCCATTCATGCACTATCTGGTAAAAGGCATAATCCTTCCCTGGGCAAGAAGGCCCCTCCTGTGTAGTTTCCCTAGGGCTGCTTTCTCTTCTTTCCTTCCATCTGTGTCAGTGTCACCTCCTCCACTCCATGTCTTAGTATAGGGTTCAAATTAAAGGTAAACTCAAACATACTAGGATTTGCTTTCTCTTTAAGTATTAAATTTTTAATAATTGAAAAATCCTAACAAACTTACTTTTTAGTTTGCAGTAGGTGAAGCAAGAAAGAAGGCATATGCGGATTTCTATAGAAATTATGATTCCATGAAGGATTTTGAGGAGATGAGGAAAGCTGGCATCTTTCAGAGTGTAAAATGATTTTGGAATGTAAAGGTAACATGATTATTTTATTTGTAGCTACTTTTTTATGTTCAAAGTTATTTCTCAAATTATGCAGTTAATTGCTAGGTGGCCATTAGGAAAATCACACTTTAAGAATGTACTGTGTTTCAAAAAGGAGTGATGTGTACTGATGAATGAATCAAATTTATTTGAAAGCATGTGTCAAGTAGTTTATGACACTATTCATACTTTGGAACTGTGTTGTTGTGGGTATTTAAGTTTAGGCCAGTTCAACCAAAAATAGAGAGTACAATTTAAATAAAGATTCTGTCCACCACTCAGCCCTGGAAGTGGGTTTGATACAACATGGGAATGTGGATCTGCTGTTTTTTCAGGCAGATATTAGTATTTCAACTTAATTCATTTATTTTCCCAGCACCTGGGGTGGGGAGGAGACCTGCTGCCTGGACTTAGATCAGTTTTCTAAGAGATTCCAGAGTAATTTTGACTGCTTTTTGCCTAATAAAAGATTTGATTCCACAACATTCCATTTCTGGTTGCTTATCTTTAGGAAATACCTGAAATATAGACAGATGCATACACTAGGTGTTCACAGTATTATTTATAATAGAAAAAACAAACATTTTATTTTCAGTGGTGGGAAAATTGATGAGGAAATTGATTTTTTTCATACCATGGACTATTAATGTCCATTAGAAATGATCACAAAGTATTAATAAATTTTGACATAATAGAAAGGAATACTGTATTTTATAGACCTTTTACAGAGATCTGTTATATAAACATAATTGTACAGAAAAAAGACTGAAGGGAACCCAAGAAAATATTTTAAAGGTTGTATTTGGAATCATAACCCTGCTGTTTTCTGGTAACTTAGAAATTTTTAAAATTTTCTGCAGCAGGCGTGCATTTCACAATCAGAAGATATTAGCATGCTGACTTTAATTACATTTTACTTGTTTTTATTCATAAGAATCTGTTTAAAAATAAACTAAAAAGAAAAATTGATTTGGGACAGGAACAGACATATTGTGTGAAACAGACAGGCTTCCTTCTTTGACTTGTGTTGGGAACAGTCTGCGGCATGAGAGGGAATAGAAGGCGGTGGACTCGAGAGATGATGAAAATGCAGAATTTGTTAAATGAAAGCAGGGAAATGAAAGTGCAGTGTGTCCAAAGCAGAAACGAGGTTGGTTTGGGATGATCCAGGAGGTTAAGGGAGAATGAACTTGAAGTCCAGTAACGTGAGCTGGGCTTCTCCTGGGGCTGAGAGTGAGTGATGTCATGTTTGGGGTCCACTGGTAGGAATAGACCTCTGGTGGTCTCAAAGATGAAGGTATTGAGAGAACGTTTGTCACTAAGTTAGCCCTTGTGCTTCTCTCCACAGAACTTCTTTGGATTGAGTTCCATGAAGGTTGTCACTGACCTGTGTTCCTGAACTACGAACCATGACTATGTGGGCTAAGTAAAAATTTCTTGTTGGTAAATAAACAATTAACAAATAACTTTGGACAGTAAGTCTTTTCTCATTTAATTACTATTACTGATGATTCAGGGTATTTAAAAGCAATTAGAACTGGTTGGGGATCTTAACTGTGTCTGTACCTTATGAAGAGAGTATTATTTCAGTAACTTAAAAATTTCATTGTTTCAGTATATCTTTGAGAGCTGTGGCATCTTGTCCTTTTCTCTGAGGTACTACTAGGTGCAATTACTTGACTCTGAGCCATGGATTTAAGAGGTCTACGTGATGAACTATACTGTGGGCTCTAAGTCTTGTGTTGGATAGAAAAAGGGACAGAGATAGCCTTTCCAGTAAAACCTGTCCTTGGTCTTCATTGCCACTCTTTGGTAGCCCTGCTAACACCAGACAGATAAAGTAGGTAATTGAAATTTAAGATTGCTTTGCCGAAGGTTAACAGTATACATATGAAATTTGAGATATGTATCTAATCCAGAAAAGCAGTCCTTTTAGTTACATAACCTGGAATTGAGTTTGCTAATGGCTATATAAAACCAAAAAAACCAAACCCAGTGCGATCGAGTTGATTCCGACTCATAGTGACCCTATAGGACAGAGTAGAACTGCCCCATAGAGTTTCCAAGGAGCACGTGGCGGATTCGAACTGCTGACCCTTTAGTTAGCAGCCATAGCACTTAACCACTATGCCACCAGGGTTTCCAATGGCTATAATAGTATAGCTTTTTTTTATGAGGTCTTAGGACCTTTTTCACCTTTATTATTATGTTTTTGTTGTGATCAAAGTGATACAGCTTTAGAAATTGTTTATTTTAGCCAAAGCTAGTTTAATTACTAATGGTCACTTTACTAAGATATCAAAAACTATCTTTTTATGTTATCTGCAGAATTCTTGAGTCTTAGTGATGTGAACTATACTAAACCCAGGTACCAGTGAACAATTGCATGGTAGAAGCTCCTGGTAGGAACAGACATTTATGTGCAGTCAGTAATTCAGGGATACCTTTTATTTTAAATTATTTTCTGTAACAATTTAACAATTCTTAGAAGCAGTATGCAAAATTACCTTAAAAGATACAAGAATTAATACATATTTACATTCTTAAAAAGTTACTCTTGAGGTTGATGAAACTGTCCCTTTTGTAAGTTACTATAACACAACAAATGAAGGAACCATTTTTCATATTCAGCCCAAACTGTCCATAACATTCTTGCTTTCCAGCAACATGTGAAACTTAAGTTAGACCAGTGGGCATGTGAAGTCACATTTTCTTGTCACCTACAATTGAGACACTAAATCGTAGGCCCAAGTTTGGATGTAATTAGGCTGTTCATTGAATATTTAAGGTAATGTCTGGTGACCTAGTGTCTTGAACAAAACCATGTGAATGGGCTGTTGTCATTGTGAACCCTAGGGTCCCTCAAGTGCACAATGGCTAACCCCCTTCCACAGGGACTTGCTGGGAGTGTGTGTTGTTCATGGAGCTGAAGAAAGTCACCTGAGCACCCCAGCGCTCTTGGTAGTTAGAAGAGATTCACTCTAAACTTGCCTACTAAAGACACAGTATTTTTTCCAAAATGCACCTGGACAGTCATCAGTGTTTTTGTAAACTTTAGAAAATGCACACTTTAGACGGTACGTAACAGCTTTTACTAAACAAATAGCATCAGCAGTCAAGTAACAGATTTAACAAGTTAACATATAGTGTCCTAAGCGTGTTTAATTTCATTTAAAGAATCCAGATCTTTGCAGGCAAGGGTATTAGTTTCTCTGCCCCAAAACAGATGGAGGTGGGAATGACCTTTGAAGTCTAGCTCTCCCATTCTAGAGCCTGACCAGTTTTGCCTTAGAGCAGAGTTAATGTCCTAATTATAGTGCAAATTTTAGTAAATAGCATTATAGAGCAAAAGGAAATATATTTTACAGATATGACTTAATTGTCCCCAAATGTGAAAGAAATGACATTCTTCTACTGCATTTTAAAGTGTCTTTTTAGGGAGAAGGTAAGAATCTGAATTTTAGAAGACAAACATCTCAGAAGGGACTCAAGGGAACCCTTTCCTCAGGGCTTTATTTTTCACCATAGTAAATTTACTAATGAAGACCTGAGCAAAATATGGATCAACCAAATAGTGGTATGTTTTAAGAGGGGAGGGGAGAGGCTCCACAGGTACCACAGGGCATGGTGTTTGCGTGGAAGAGCAGCTGGGGGCCAGGTGACAAGATGTCTTTGTGATGTAGTCCACAAGTCTGTTGTACTGTTGCTCTGACAATCTCTCTCGGGCTCCATCCACCTGGGATCCAAAAATAAAGATTTTATTGAGTTGCCAAACCCTTTTAATGAGAATTTCATAAGAAAATTCTCTCCTTTCTTTTGTCTTGATGCATTTGTACATCGTTGCCTTTTAGACAGTGCTTCCCTTTTCCCCCCTGAGATGTGGCAACCATAACACTGCAATTTTAACAGTAAAACAAAAGCTCTGCATAAGGCTATAGGACAACTTCCCTTTGACTAAGTATTTGGTGTTACATAAAAGTTCCCATTGTTGAAGTTGACAATTTAGCATTTTCCTCATTATCTACTAAAACATGTCACTGTTCTTTGCCAATTAACCCGGGAATGTAAGAGAAAAATGTCTTTCCTCTGCTTAAATCTAATTATTAAACAACACCATGAAATCAAAACTGTTAGGCTGTCTTCCCCGAACCTCTTCAGTCTGATTAAAAAAAAGTGAAGAGTAACTCTTTCAAACCAGTGGCTTTGGACACAGCATTAAAAAGTAAATACATCTTGAACTGTAACATTTTCTGTTTTTATAAATACTAGAATTTAAAGCCAGAGAAAATAGAAAAACTGGGCAGAGCAAGGGGAAATTCTTATGTCCAGGGAGGATGCAAAGTACATTTATGGTTCATAAAAGTCTGGCTCATCATCAGTGGAACTCGAATAGGAGAACTGAGATACAGTACTTAAGTTCTGAAGCAAGAGTTTCTGAGAAAGCACCCATCAAAGGCAGCTGGAGTCAAATTCTTCCCACCCTGATATTCTGTACCTATCTAGTGTACACCAGGTAGAGTAGGACATTTCCAACATAAGCCACTGATCTGTGAGGATCTAGGGTGTCCACTGACCTTTCAGTGGTTTTCACCTACTGAGCTTTAGCAAGACCACACTGAAGAATTATAAGCATTTTAATGAGGGCTTTTTAGTTTTCAAAGTAGTAGTAAAGAATTTTTGTGTCTCTGTAAGGCAAAGAAACAACACAGCCAAAAGTGTCTAGAGCCTGCAGAAAACCAGTGAGATGGTAAGAGTAAATGGGACTGCCATAGAAATAAGTAGGGCAGCCGTTAGAGTTCCCATCTCATATTTTAAGCATGGGAAGAAAATAAAAGCCCCCAAAGAGTTACTGACAGCTGTGCACCACCAGCAAAAAGCCAGAGCTCTGATGATATCATTTGATGGGGTCAGGATTCAGCTGGAAAGCTCTGAATACACAAAGTCTTAATTGCTCCTCCTGAACAGCAGCACAGGAAAACCCGTGTTGTGAAAGGAGTCTGGCCAAGGAATAAATTGACCTTCCTGACTCATTCTGAACCTTTCATAAGGGATTTCAATACTGTGCCAGGCGTATTAAGTAATTATTACCCTAAAAATGGCTGCATTTGACCAAGAAAAGCAAATGCTGATTAAAGAAAAAAAATCTGAATCTTACCATATTTGAATATACTGAATGATGTCATCTACAAATTAATTCTTTCCAAAATTCAAAGAAGCTATGTTCCCTAGCATCAAAAGCAATAACCAGAAGAGCCATTTTACGTAAAGATCTTAAAATACTGCTCTTAGCTTTCAGTGGGCCACAGCAGGTAGGCTTCTTAACCAGGCTTTCTCTCTGGATGACATGGACACAAGTACTGTGACTGAGGACAAGCCGCTCAGAAGTGCTGCTTGTGAAGCATGCCCTTCCCCTGCCTATTCTAAAATACGCTGATTCCATCACTCCTTAAGGGTTTACTATCTCAAACAGGAAACAAATGAGCCTTTTGTTCTGCAGCTTGGGTTTTCCTCTGGGTGGGTAGAGAAGTTAAGGCTATGGACAGGATTAGCAGGGTAACTTTCTAATAAGGACTTGAGGGGAGAAAGTGAACTAGAGCTAGGAAGCAGAAAGTGGAGCTGAAGACACTGGATAGCCACTCTGTTCTGTCCATTGCTGTGTGGAACTCAGTGCTTGTCACTTGCTTTGCTGTATTCCTGCTCAGTCATCCTTTGCTGCCTCTTTTATTTGTGCCTTAATCCCAACCCACTTTTATCCCTAGACACCATGGAAACCAGTGTCAAGCACGGTGTCCAGAGCTTCAGTGCTGATTCTTAAGTCATAGTGAGTCCACAGTTTCAGCCTTGGTGACTTCTAGCAGTGGTGGCTCCAGCTATCATCTCAGTAACCCCTAGAGAAACTGGGGTCTGTTCCCCTCCAGCTATGATAATTCCCCACAGGACCCTCAAAAGCAAAAGAGAGAAGGATCACGCCTGAAGACAGGAGAGACCGTTTAACAGCAGAAGATGAGTCTTTGGTCCCAGCAGTTCAAGATCTGAAATATTTCCCAAGCAGCAAAGGAATAATGACGGCCACAGATATCCCTTAGAGCCATGGAGGTTTCTTGTTAAGGACTCAGGACTTGAAGATAATGATACTATCTCCTGCCAAATCCTGTAGCCAGATCACCGCTGCTTTATTGTCAACTGGATCAGGAGATTTTGGCAGATCTAATAAAGTCAGCCTGGACATCTGACCTCTGTTTATTCCCAGAAAGTCATCAACTCGAAGCAGCAATGTAGTCTTGATGCCAAGCCCCGGCTGAAAGCCTGACTGATTATGATCCAAGAAACTAGAGAAATCTCAGAGTTGTTGTGGTTGGCTGCCTTCCATCTTCTCAGATAATTTTACCCAAATAGTGGTGTGAGGGAGACGCAGGCTCCCATACCAGGAAGAAAATAATGAAAGAAGGAATTAGGCAGAACTTGCTAGAAGCAAGTTTGCTGTCTTTTGCTGGGGTCACTCAGTCCTCGATTAGGACCAGCAGGCTCAGCTTGCCAGTGATGCCCCCTCCCCTGTGTTGTTTAGAAAAAGATGTGTGTTTCATAGGTCAGCTCTTGGGGCCCTGTGGATCAGGCAATCAGCTGGGAGGTTGGGGCAGAGAGCAGCTTTCCAGTGGGTGAACCTGCCCACCCCAGGCTGGGATGCAGAATTGGGGCCGCTCTGGTCAGTGCTTCTGAGCATCTATATGCACCACCTGAACACCCATTTCATATCAGCTTATATCTGGCCAGGAGCTAGGAGCCAGCAGCCCACATCTTGAACTGTGGGGCTAGAGGACTGCCCCAGGAGCCTAAGCAACATCCCCAGGACGTACCTGTGGTACCTTTTCCCATGGGCAACGGGGCACCGAGCCACACAGAATAAAGTGCTGTGAACGGGAAAGATACCTGTTTACAAGATTTTGACCCCTGAGGTCTCAGGTTGGAAGTTGGGATTGAGGGAGGGAGTTAAACCCCTCTGGTTTGTGAGCTTGTAAACATCTGGCCTGTTGGCCATGCCTTGTTTCACTTCGTGACGCCCCCTCATTCTTCAGTAGTCCTCTGTTGTAAACACAGACCTGTTGTAGCCACTTCTAGACTACATTTCAACTGGGACCTGCTTTATAGAGTTCAGACATTCAGACCAGGAGACCTGCTTTGGGAGTAACTGCCTGAAATTGCTGCCCTGATTGATCCTGGACCTCCCCATCCAACCTCATTTTAGAACGCCATCATCCTATCTACGCCAGTACTCTAGCCCAGCGCAATCAGATCACATGGCGGCTAAGCCTCAGGCTGTTAAGTCCACCTAGCCTGCTGCTGGCTCCTGTGAAAGGCTCAGATGTGCACTGGGTGGGGGCTTCCCAACACCCTCTACAATGGCCCCTCTCCTCTACCACCTTCCTCTGCCTTGCAGCTTTCTTGGTCTCTTTGGGCTCATGAATGCTCTGGGTAACAGTGATTTAGCCCATGGCTTGACCTCGCTGGCAGCTAGCCCTGGCCACTCTGTTTTCTGAAATGTACCTCCACGTCACAGGCTACTCTTGGCTGTTTGAGCTGCACAATGAGCAGGTTCTTCTGCTTGCTGTCCAGTGTACAGTCGATCTCTGTGATGGGGAAGGCCTGCTGCTGTGTGTCCTCACTGATGCTCACCACAAAGAGCACTTCTGACGTCAGCAGCAAGCACCCTTCATGCTCCTGGCCTGAGCCTCTCACCAGAACCACATCCAGGGCCATGTGGACTTCTGGTCTGCCCAGAGACTGGAGCATTTTCCTGTTTCAGTGAAGAAAAGTGGTAAGTGAGGCCGGCTTCGAAAGGACAGCTCACTTACCAGTACTTGCTGTTTGTCCCAAGGGCTGGGGCAGCTCCACACACAGTTCCCAAGGGCAAAGGGCCCTCATCAACCTGATTATTAATTTTAGCTTGAAATGTAATTTTCCCTTTAATTCTCAAACAGATTCTCATCCACAGAACCTGCTTCTCCTAGGGACAAAGATTTTCCTCTGCTCAGGTTAGCCCCCTTTCATTAGAAATGTCACCCCTAATTAGAACATTCGCACTGGACCAGGCAACATTTATGTTCTGTGACACATAAGGTTGCTATGAGTCAGAGCCAGCTTGGTGACAACTAACAACAACAAATTAGAACAGTGGTTCCGTAGACAATCTCGGGCCTGCTCACAGGCTGGGTTCTCTGCTGGTGTGCACCCTCTGCCTGATGGTAAAGATGGGGCAGGGTTCTCCAGCAGCTCCAAATCTGGGAACAGCAGCCTCTTCCTGGCTCTCTGAGGTGCCAAAATGGCTGTTCCTCCTGGGTTCTCCTGGAAGTATGGCCCATTAGCTTGACAGCAAGCCAGGACCTACTAATATACAATGTGGATGTAAAACTTAGCAAGTGTCTAAATAATTTTACCAGACGTATTTGACATGGCCATTTGGAGCCTTGTCCGCGTGTAGATCGTTTGGCTGATAACGCTGTTTGGGAAGCTGAGAAAGTCCAGCTCCGTGTAAAATACCTGTGGTAAGAGAAGTGAGGGAGTTTTACTAGTTGTTTTCTGGAAGACAGTTCCATGCTATAGTGATATCATCTGCTTATAACCATCCATAAAATGTTAACAGATCCAAAATGATGTCACATTTTTGGAAGCAAGTGCATGGAGAATCATTAAATGTTATAGTGCACTTAACCTCGAGGATCTTAACATTAGCTACAAACTAAAATATGAATATGCTGTAGTCCAAGAATAGACTACCAATTAGAGAAAGCAGAATATTCCTGAGAGTAATTAATGTAAAGCAATGTCTTACACATCATTTACAATTTATGTGTCAAAAAAGAATTGTTATACTTTCCTGTTTCATACTAAAATACTTCCCCATCTGTGCTATGACTGGTCAAACAATAAAAAACAACGCACACATAGGTACACACAAAGGCGCACAGTTTGCCTAAATACAGTATTTACATGTTAAGTGACTTAATCCAGCTGTTAAACACGAATCCATATACATTTATGAGCCCTCTCCCCGGTGCCAGCATCAAATGAGGGCAGCGAGCAGCAGCCACACAGGCCTCCAGAGAGACTCCTGAACCAAAGATGGTACAGTGTGTGTGCTTTCTGAGGGCTTATAAATGTTTATAAATGAGGCACAGTCATTAGACTAAAAGTTAGTGGTTTGTAAAATCTTCAGTGCTATAATAAAAGTTTTACAAGAATGATGGAAACCAAAAAGGCCATGTGAGGCTGTTTGAGATGCTCTTACATAAAGGAGAGTCCTCAGCCCTGGGAAACACACGGGGAGGGAAAATGGCACTGTCAAAACCAAAAGAATTTGTGAAGTAGGAGTTTACCTCACTGGAGTCTATAGCAAAAGAAATACTGTTTTTATTAATGTGTAAGTATTTGATGAACAAGAGTTTAGCTTTTCCCATGTGTAAGTTGCAGCAATTCTTGTCAGTTTCCCTGTGAGTGAAAATGTCACAGGAGAGAGGCAGAAATAAAGGGGGAGGCAGGGAGGGGAAGAGCAGAGAGGTCTGTGTGGTCTCTTAAAGGATCCTTTCTGGATGGTTGCCTAAAGTGGGCATTCAGAGGCCAGCTCCCTTCCTCTCAGACACTTTTTATGCCCTGATCTGGCTGCCTCTTCAGATCTGTTGAGGAACAGGATGCAGCAGGGAGGTCATCCTGCAGACTTGACAGCCAGCTGCAGACGGCACAGTGCTCAGGAGCCTGACAACCGGAGAACCCTCTTGTAGGTTGTTATAGTAGCTAAACAGCCTGCTTCAGGACGAAAACAATGCAGCCAATTTTAGGTAAAATGGTAACAATTACAGTCAGGGGCTTATTAAATGTTACTGTTAATGTGCTCTGCCAAGAATGCTAGAAAAGAAGCATGGGAGGAGATGCTTTCTCTCACATACCCCATTTCTCAGGTGTGCACCCACATGCATAGGGACAGTCCCCTGGGGAGACCCCAAGTGTAAGTACTGCCACAGCCCAAGTTCTCCACAGCTGTCTGGTCAAAGGATTTTATTTGCAGGCCATGTGCCACTGCTTCCATTGGCCAGGAGACTTGGCCTGGCCACAAGGAGCAAGATGGAGTCTGCAGGTGAGAAAAGCAGCTGTACTGGGCTGAACGGTGTTCCCCCCAAAATTCACGTCCACCCGGAACCTCAGAATGTGACCTTATTTGGAAATAGGGTTTTTGTAGATGTAATTAGTTAAGATGAGGTCAGATGAATTAGGGTGGGTCCTAAATCTAATGACTGATGGCCTTATAAGAAGGCCATATGACCTCAGAGGCAGAGATTGGAGCGAGGCAGCTATAAGCCAAGGAATGCCAAGAACTGTCTGCGTGAGTACGTGCATGCGTACACATACACGCCCACGCTATAAAGGGGTCTCCCTGCCTTGTAACTTACCATCCAGATTTCTCATTAGAAAAATAACTCTCTTCTGTGCTGCAAAAAACACTCAAACTTAACTGATTACTTTTCATCAAAGTCTATTTTATTAAATGTACTACAAAAAGATTCTCTAGTATACATATATGGAAATTACTAATTGATTCCCTGGTTCTACAACTTTATTATTTTAATTAATAGTATAGTTCTGTTCTTTGTGTAAAGAAGCATAAGGAGGTGAGAAAGATAGTTACTGTTTATCTTATTTTTCACTCCTCTACCATGTTTATCTTAGGGCACACTTGGGTACAATACAATACAATACAAAGTAGTTGGCTGAGTCTGAATTGCCCTGACTTGTTTCCCACCAGCTTACCGTAGCCAGTCTGCGACACAAGCTCAGCAGCTCCTCCAATGGGCTTTGTGAACACCCCCATGATTCCTTTCCCCACACCGGAGATAACACCCTTGGCCTTGTGTCCTGCCGAAGCCTGAGTCTCCGATGTTTTCTGGAAGTTCTGCATTGGCTGATCGACTATACCAGCAATTGCACCTGAAACAACAAAAGCCCCCATTAAGGACTTAAAATCCTCAGAACATGAAAATTTTCAATCTGGAACACAGTTTTATTTGGACTGAAAATGAGAACCCACTCTCATTATACATACAGTTCTTTACATTTATTTACCAATTAAGCACATTGAGGGCTCTGTTTAAGTTAGACATTTATTATTGTCATCAAAACAATGGTCGGACTGGGTTTGGCCACCACAGTCAGGCTCTGTGAACTTTAATTTGGAATTTAACAAACATACCCGACTCTTCAAAGTGTCAACCACATGCCTTCATCCACAAGTCAGGCAACACAGTCTGGGGAGGAAGCTCACAAGTCCCTAGGAGGAGGGGGACTGCTCAGACACCTAATCAGCTTCACAGAATCAGTGCGAAGACAAAAACTGGAAAGGGTCAACCCCTTACTGTGTTCTCACTTTATAACTAGACAATTAGTGGTATGTTTTTTTTTTTAATTATTCTATTAGAGGTAATATATTTTGAGTGTCCCAGGGACTATATTAAGAGCTTTATCGATATGAAATCATTTAATACTTGTTATAATCCTAGGAGCTATACACTGTTCTTATCCTCTTTTCTAAAGAAAGATATGGACGCACAGAGAGGTTAAGGAGTTTCTCCCAAGGTCACACAGTTGTTAAGTGCAAGAGCAAGGATTTGAATGTAAGGAGTCTGAGTCACAGCCTATGCTCTTAACCACCAAGCTAGTCACTTCTCCTGTTTATAAGACTGCAGAGAAGATCTGCCAGTCTTGGAAAAACTTCCTTCTCTCACTTCAGCTAAGGTTTGGCCACTTACTCTTCACTTTAGCTACAAAAACCCTGCTCTCAGTTTTACCATAAGGCAGCATAAGAAACCACAGACTGAACAAGAAGGTGATTACAAGTGATCTCTGACTTGAGGGGCCAATGATGAGATCTAGTAAAGAATGGAGCGGAGGGGCCTCAAGCCCATACCTGTTGTTGTTGAGTAGATTCCAACTCAGCGTGACCCTACAGGACAGAGTAGAACTGCCTTATAGGTTTCCAAGGCTGATAAATCTTTACCGAAGCAGGCTGCCACATCTTTCTCCCGAGGAGCGGCTGGTGGGCTCGAACAGTCAACCTTTTGGTTAGCAGGTAAGCGCTTAACCACTGTGCCACCAGGACTCCCCTATCTAACCCAGTAAGAGGGAAAATTTCATTATAGCTCTTGATGAAATTCTGGTTTCAACCAAAGTTGCTAGGATCAATAAAAATGCACAGTCCCCCTAGTAGAAGTTTTAGTGTATGTCAAATGCCATTACTCTAAATGCCACTCATTCAAAATCTCTTGGGTAAACGGAGATTTCCAGGTCTCAGTTAGTGACCTGCTAATTTCAAAGCAATATTCCATTGAACAAAGTCCAATAAAACAAAAGGCCAGTTCTTTCAGGTCAATTGTAAAGGGAATGCTCTCCCCTGAAGATTCCATTCCTCTAGGTTTTGACAGAATCATGTAAGTTTACTCATGGGTAGATTAATAATGACCTGAGGCAACGGGTCTGTTTCCCAGCCTCGACCAATTTGTCTCAAACCTTCTAAAGAAATGAGATGGCTGTCATGGGCTGAGGGATCACAATCTTGGCTCCGGACACCCAGTCCTGGCAACTCTAGCTCGGAGCCCTCTTCACTTGGTCAGAGTCTAAGGAATCAGATGCTCTGTTCTCCAGCTGTGAGATCAGGGGTCACAGCGGCTGGGGAGTATCAACCAAACCCACCACAGGGGAAAGGAATTCACCATCAGTGAGTGGGAAGCGGGAACTGGGGCCTTCAAATCTTTTCATAGCAGATAGTTCAGAATGAGCAGTATCAAATCATAGTTTTTGTGATTTCATTATCTGGTTTCTTTCAAGAAAGAGATGCTTAAGAGTAAGAAAGCAGCTGAAGTAAATAATTACAAATTTAGCAATAAATCACTTGTATTTATGATAGAAATGTCTTTGCTCAAATGTAGCTTTCCATAAGACTACTGAAAATGAGTTCCAAAACCCAAAACCAAACCCACTGCCATCAATTCCAACTCATAGTGACCCTGTAGGTCAGCGGAGAACTGCCCCATAGGGTCTCCAAGGCTGTAAATCTTTGTGGAAGCAGAATGCCACATCTTTCTCCTGTGGGGTGGCTGGTGGGTTCAAACTGCTGACCTTTTGGTTAGCAGCTGAGAGCTTAACCACTGCGCCACCAGAGGTCCTTAAAAAATGAGTCGCGGCGGGGGTGGGGGGGCAGTTACTTCATTTGGAATCTCCCATTTCTCCTTAATGCGACAGGGTTAACCTGTAGAAAGAACACAGTCTTGACCAGATTACCTGAAAAGAGCTCGAACGTCTATCTGCCTTAAATACAAAGAGGTATCTACAGTGAGACTCCCGTTTGATCTGCTTTCTCCAGCCACTGGCCACAGTGAAGGCTCTAGTTATTGTGGCTTTGACAGGTAAACTATCTGGGCAGCGAGAAAAGTGGAAAGCCCGAACCTATGACAAAGTGTTAGATTCTGTGAGTTTGAGGCGCTGCTGGATCATATGACCTCAGCTCAGCACCAGGCCCTCAAGGGGGAAGGTGGTCTCATCACACACACCAACACCTCACTGCTCACCAGGTGCAGCTCTCTGCCTCTTTGTGCTAACGACCTGGAGACCACAGGGGCCATGACAGACCAGCCACAGTTTCATGGTCTCTTCAACCCTGCCCTAAGAGAGGCTGCTTCTCTTAGGACTTTACAAGGTTTTCTTATTGAGTATAATCCGGCTAAATCCTACAACTGGTAAATTATTTACTGTCATATTCGCAAACTCTGCTCTAAGGCTTTAAGTAGTGTAAATGGATCCCCTAAACTTGTCTCTTGGCATTGGGCCCACAGGGTGGGCGGCCACATGGAGGCGGCTGTGATGTGATGTAACAGGGGCCAGGAGGGAAGAGGGAGTCTCGGGTTGGGTTCTTACTGGACTCTGTGGGAAACGGAGAAATAGGGGAGGTGTTTCCTTGGGTACCCTTTAATTTTAGGGGGAGGGTTATCTTTGTGAAGCAAGAGAAATAAAAAGGCTCTCCCTCACCTTTCCTGTGACCTGCTCCCCGGCCTCAGGCAACAAACACTTGGTCTCCGGTCTGTGAAAGCCTCTACTTCAGTGTCTGCTTTGTAAGCTTTTGCAGAAGGATGTGGCTTTATTTTGGGCACTTTTTTTTGACACAGTAGCAGAGGCACAGGCCTAAGCTGAGACACCAAGCTACAGCTTACCGTTCCTGAGACAAAGGAGACCCACAGTGTATATTAGGCATTCTAGCTTCAGGCTGTCTTTTTTTGACTAGGAAAGACCAGCAAACTGAGCAGGAAGCACTAAGGTCTGTCTCTGTTATCCCTAGATTCCCTAATAACTGTGAACAAGTCAGCTCATGGCAGATGGTGGCAGCAGAGGGACTATACTGTCTCTTGCTGTGCACAACTCTTCAGTTACTCTGAGGGAAATCTTCCTGATCCACCTGGTAGAGGCCAATGTTGTTGGGATTCCAAATGGCATACCTAAGAGTGGCTCGAAGACACGGAGAGGCATGGCTTCTGGGAACGTTAGCAATGCTTCATAAAAATCAGATGGAGGCCCAAAATAAGAGTGGGTCAGAACAGCAGTTTGTGGCAGTCTGCCCTCGGTTTTCATGAGAAGAAGGCATGTTTAGGAGTGAATGTGGAGTGTGAACTGTGACACGGAGCTGCACATCCTCTCTTAGCTCCAGCTCCCGGGCATAGTGTGGGTGTTTGAGGAGCGGATCTGGTAAATGTGGACGAGCTTAGTGCCAATTCTGCAGGCTAAACGGAGCTTTTCCAAAAGCCATTGCTTTTGGAAAACTTGTGGAGCTCATCCAGAAGCCTTGGCGGCATCTCTCTCCGAGCTGGCACTTTCTCTCACCGATCTGCGGGCAGTGTGGCTGGGCACAGCAACTAAGGACTTCTGTTGATTTTCAAGTGCCTCATGACACTCCACAGTATCCTCTGAGGGTGAAGCAGAGACTAGAGGACCCACCAAACCCAGACAGTTGGGGGAAATGTGTTTTTTCTACCCTGGGAATTTCAATTGTCCAGTCTCCCCCCAACCTGTTTCCAGGCCCGGGGCCCTCCAGGATAGGCGACACAATGGACAGGCCTAGGTTCTAGTCCCTCACTTCCTCATCTGCTAGAGGTCTGACCTGGGGAAATGACCTTCCCTCATCCATGCCTACTGTTGTGAAGATCAAATGAAAATGGCACATGTGGAAGTGCCAATTGTAAAGTGTTCTTTAATGTATTTTTATCAACTGAGCCCTTAACGTTTCTAGCTCGTAAAGGAAGAAATTGAACGACTAGAATTCCTATGGGTTTCAAACTACTGTAGGATAATAGCTCTAACTTCAACTAGGCATTTAATTGCACACAGCAATTTTAAACAGTATTTCTGGGGGTAGATTAAATGGGCAAAAATCTATAATTTTCAAGGGGAGGGTGCTCAGCTGGTCCTACTCTCCTTCTCTTCTTCCTGCCACACATCACGTAGGTCTAGGGTCAGATGTTTTGAAGTAACCCAGAGGTTATGTGGAATACAGACAGGCTCTCGAACTCCTAGTCATCATCTGCAACCCATGGATAAAATGAACATGTTCTCCTCCTTTAGAGGAAAGGAAGCTGGTTTGGGCTAAGCTTGAGATACCTACTCTGAACTAAAATCTCTTAAAAAAAAAAATCTCTTAGGAGTCCGGAAATGGGCATGCTGCTCAGAGGATGTCCTACATTAGGAATGGAGTCCCCTGGGCTCTGGGTCAAGGCCCAGTATTTGCAGGTCCAATCAGTATACACAGGGGAGGCGTTTACTTCACCCCCAGAACTCACAGGTTTTCATACATTCCCAGAGATGCAAAGATCCGAAGAGCCCGCTGCAGTTTCCATGGGGAGACCAAATGATTCCTGTGCATGGGTAAGGATGCACAAGACACAATGACTACAGCAAAGATTAAAGCTTTAGGAGTCACGCGCCCAGAGGCCTGACATCATAATGACAGATTCATGGCTACTCATGTAACTGATTGCTACCACCAGGCCCAAGTCTATACAGTAGAAACTGGGTAGGGGGTGTGGGCTGCTGTAGGTGGGAGAGAATAGGAACTTCAGGCTAGACAGGAGTCAGGGGTGGAGAGGGCCACTGCCATCCAGCCCAGCTCTTCCCTTTCTGCTCACCTGTAAGTGCCCAGAAGAGTTTGATGGAGGGAAGAAGCTCTCATGTCAGAGCAGAGGGTGCTTAACCCTACAATTCTTACCTAGCGTAAAAGGTCCCAAAATCCTAAAACGATGACCTTGAGGTCCCCAAGATAACCTCACTGTCACTTCTTCTGGCTACAACAACTTAATCCATCGAACCAGAACTAAAGCAAAACTGTTCAAATGTCTATTTCCAGGGACACTCTTTGAAACCAGGTAACTCTTAGAGTTCCTTTGCTACCATAATGCACAAACGATGGTGCTGTTTACCAAACACTAACTCATTGCCTTGCACACGACCGCCCTTATTTCTAATCATGGTATACGCCAGCCCCACATAAAAAACGAGAACCTCAGGCTCAGAGAAGAACTTGTTCGAAGTCACAAAAAAAGGACTTGGGCATTGGAACAGGGGCTGCTGGCTCCTGAGGACTATGATCCTTCCACCACACACTGGCCTCAAAGCAGCCACTGCTGCCTTCGGGGTGACCGAGTCAAGCAAGGAGACTGCTCCTTCACCCAGGATTTTCACCCCAGGTCATTAGCTTCCCGTTTCCGGGCATTATCAAATGACAGTGACTCCCCCCACCCCCCCACCAGAATGTTCTTTCTTAAATAATTTCCAGTAACTTAACCTGAACTTGTAACATTTTACTACTTCCTCCCAGAGCCTCAGCTGGGCTGCGGTTGCAAGTTGAGGAGTTGTGTAGAGAATTGAAGATTGGAGAGAGGACAAGTCCTTTCAAGCTCATCTTTTCTAACCTTTGCTCGGAGCTGCTTTTGGCCACTTTGATCTCTGCGAGCTGCATACTCCTTCAGATACTCGCAGGCAGGTTGCCAAGCAATACAGTTTTAAGTTCCTTTGCAAACAAATAAACAAAAAATACCCTTGAAAATTCACCTCTGTGAAATTTCAGCTCCAAGGAGTCCTTTTTATAGATCTTCCCAAAGCAACTTATTTTCAAACATTTGTAATATTTTGAAATATCCATAGCAATCTGCACCTCTAAGTATACTATCTTGGCCGGTTGACAAACAATAATTACTCTGAGTCAGGCTGATCCAGCACGTTTCAAAAACATATGAAAGGAAAAAGCAGGCTTCTCACTGAAGTCTACATGGCATTTGCACGTTGCTCAAGTGCTTCTCTAACAAAAGCAAGCATCTCAGTATCTATAGTAGCGAAGGTGCCAGAGCTTCAGAAGGGCTGCCTGGTACTCACTTTAAAAAGCTAACAGCTGTATGCCACTGTCCTTTTGTCCACCACCACACTTGGGGGCCTCTCATGGAATTATTTTTTCCTTTGGAGAGCCACACTGAGGCCAGAGATATGTTCCTGCCAGAGGCAGAGGAAGGCAGAAGGCAGAGCACACGGGTTTCCGTAGCCGCAGGGTGGGGCTGGAAATGAGGGTCTCGCTGGTAGGCACCGGAGTGAGTGCCTTGTCCTCTCTGAGCCTCACCTTTGTCTGCTGGAAGGATGTAAACTTCACAACCATCCCCAGGGCGAATGGGAATTTGACAAATCCCCTGTAGAGCCCGAGTGCTGACAGACATGAGTAGTGTGTTCCCAGTGGCCCCTTACCGAGAAGGCTGATGCCCAGCCGGGACAGGCCTTGTCGGAGCCCCTCGCCCAGGCTCTCGGGGAGTTGCCGCCGCCACTCCTCCTGCCGGTTGTAGTGCTCCTCATCCAGTGAGAGTCGGTCCATGTTCCGGGCCAGGCTCGTGGCCAGGTTGGTGATGGATGTGAGGGTACCTGAGGGCACAAAACACACAGGTTGGCCTCCTGGTCACAAGATGGACCCCAGAGGGGCGGGCCCTGGAGGGTGGTAGCGGGGAGGCAGCTGAGAGCACTGCTGTCTTTCCTGGACATGCCCGGGTGGCAAGAAATGTTTGCTCCTTCTGGGCAATTTCAAACAATCACCTTAAGAAAATGAGGTGCTGATGAACACTTGTGAAAGTGATGGCACTCTTCAAAGTGGTAAGATCAGAAGCTCTGCTAACAGAAAAAGCCCAGAGTTTCAGATAAAATTATCATTCACTATCATTTAATTGTCACGGCTTGGTCAAAACAGTTCTGAAGTCCTCACAGAGGCCCAGCTTTGAAGGTTTAAAACTTGCCTACTCTAATTTTAGAGGTTATGTTGCTGAATTTTAGACAAATTGTAAAGAAATGTTTCTACTTTAGAAATAAAAAATTTCCTTCCTTATTACTTCAGTTATAATAAAGGGAGACACTAAACTGTATCATTTGACATTCTGAGGAAATAATTATTTTGCCACAGAGGATATGTGCAATTTTGATATTCTGGCTGTTAACTGAAAAAAGCAAGGGCAATAAAGGGAGGAAATCACTTCAAAGCAATGATTTTGCTTGGTTTTCCTAAGAAAGGTTGTTTTAGCATCTTGCTCAAAAAAGTTGTATTTCCCTCTAGCAAGTCTGCATGTATCTCAGTGAACAAATTCAAAAGGCATCCATGGACACGTCCCAAATTTAACAAAGTAACTCATGTTATGGGACACCTAATTTCAAGAAGAAAATGGCAGATGTCATTTTTGCAGCTGCACTTTTACCGGTGATCTGAAAAAAAGGAAAAAAAAAAAAAACAACAACAAAAAACCATGAATGTAGGTACACACAGACACCAACAAACCAACAGACTTTGCTAAGAGGAGAGAACAAGTGTAAAAAACATTCAGTGAGTCAGTAAGCTAAAATTATCACTGAAGTTAAGGTCAATTTAGCGGGTGCTGGTTGTCTTATTTTCAAATAAAAACAACAGAACCACAAAGATTCAAACGTCAAGAACATGGAGAAATCCACAGTGACTCATCTGCTCCCAGGCCTCTGGGATGATTCAGGGGCTGGTCCTTTTCATTGTCTGTCCATGAAATTTATGGATCATGGATTCTCATATTTCAAGCTCAAGTCTTCTACTGAGGCCTTCTAGAGACTTCTACAACCTGCCCACACATAAGAGAGCTGCAGCACTGTCTACAGTAAAATGCCTCTCATGGAGAAAAGCCCTTTGCCCTGTTTTCCCTGCCTCCTGCTAAGAAGGGGCCTTAGATGCTCAGATGGGCCATTGCCAACTTGTCAGTTCCCGAGGCACTGCCAGCCTGACCAAAATATTATCTGCAAACACATGGATAAAACAAACATGTTCCCCTTCTTTTGGGAAGCCTGGTTCTCCGGCTGCAGCTCTGAGCAACCGGCCTCTGTTTCTGATGACACATCTGGGCCACAAGATGGCACTGTTCACGTGTTGTGCTAAAGGAAGGCTGGCTGCTTTACCTCCAAATCTGCTTTCATGTCAAAATGTATCCATATCCTTACAAAAGTTATGACAACTGTATCTACATTAAAAAAATATATGATGAGGCAACACAGTGTAGGATTTCTGATGTTTAGCAGAAGTCTTGAACACCTTTAATATTTCTGTATTTATCACATGGAATAACAGTGGAGCCAATCCTTGTTTTCCCAATGGGAGGTTTAAAATTCTGAAGTTTCTGAAACATTTTTACACACTACAGGCAAGTAGTGACCTGTTTAAAACATAAGACCTTATATATGAGCTTTGTTACAAATCCAACATTTCACTGCAAGCTAACAAGCCAAACAAAGCTAGAAGCAACCTGAATGCATTTAAAACTTTAACACATCCCTAAAAAAAAAAAAATCTGGGAAGGAGTAAAAATAAGGCATTATTACAAGGAACCAAAACAGCTACCTTTGGAGATGTGCTTTACAAATGACGTCGTTCCTCTGGAAACTCCACTTACAAAGGCACCGGGGCCACGGGTCAGCCCCTCATACGGAAGCCTGAAGAAGTCGGCAATCCCGTTCCCTATGCTTCTCACCAAACTCGCCGGGCTGCCGAGGATTTCCAAAGATCCAACCACCCAGCCTGCAATGGCCCAAAGCGAAAGGGTTACTGAAACCTTAAATGCAGCACTTTCAACATTTGTGAAAAAGTGACCCATTTTCTGTGCAATTCATTTTTCACACTAGAATTGAGAATGTAATAAGCTTCTTTGGAGCAAAATATGGGAAATAACCCATTCCCTGTGAATTCATAAATGGCAAGCTTTCATACTTTATAAATCAAAGTGATCCTTTTGGCAGCCTCACAAACAGCTTTAATGTGACTTCCTTGCTGAGCTTCCTGTATTCCTGCTAACAGGGCTCCATGTGCAGGGGGATGCAGGCTGGGGACAGGGGTTCCCTGCTTTGCAGGTTTCTGCTGCTGTTAGAGTTATCTGTGAAAACTAGCTGGGGTGGCAGAGGACCAGGATTGCCAGGAGGAAGAGGAGGTGCCTGCTCCAGGGGAGGAGGCCACATGCTAGATGGGGTGTTGCAAAGGCGATGCAAACTTCTGACAAGGATGGAGGAGTTATTTTTAATCTTTCCCAATCCTACTAAGCTGAATGCTTCCCTTCGGAGCAGAGCTACAGCCAAATGTCTCCCCTGCACCCTGGCTTCAGTTGGGTAAACATCAGTGACATGGACATATTGATTAGGTTAGCAAGGGTGGGCATTTCCTGTAAACATCCCAGGAGGGCAGCTTTGGGTCTTATTTTCTAGTTAAGGTCTGGCTTGCTGGGAGCTGACCTGCTCAGTGGCCTGACTGCTGTATCTATTGCCTTGTGGGAACATGGCTGTGGTGCAGCACCCCCAGAGGCTTTCCTTCTCCTTCCTCCCCAGGGTGGGGACCTAGGGCTACAGGCCCAGAGGATTGGAGGTGCAGGCAAGGGCCAAGGGCCACAGAGAGGGGGATTCTGAAAGGCAAGTCCAACCTCCAGGAATCCATTGACCTTCCTGGCTGTGGCTGAGAGCCTTTTCTGGGGAGGTCATGGGGACAGGACCCATGTGGGAGCCATCCCTCCCTCACAGGCAGGTCCTTGGGGGACAGTCCTGTGACAGACATCCACAGTCAAGAGGACTGGGAAGGTGTGGGTAGAAGAGCCAAGCATGGGTCCTGAAAGATGCCCAGGCCTTGTTCATGTAGAGGGGGCCATTTGTAAATTTTGAGCCCCTCTCTCTTCTCTGGAACATTATGATGACAACGTTAGGGTTTAGGTCGATGGAGGAATAATTTCCAGAAGGAGAAGACTAAAAATGGGAAGGCCTATGAGTGCCAGGCATTCGACTCATTCAATTCTCACAGTGACTGCATACAAAAGAAATATTATCATCTCCCTTCAAATAAATTTACGTGAGCCAATAATGACTAAGCCCCTGCTTGGGGTCAGCGAGTATATCAGGCACAGGAGTCAGAGGTGAATCTGACATGGCAGTACCCTGTCTCCATGGTCTCACAGGCAGGGAGAGGAGGGAACTGAGGCTCAGAGATTAAGTCAGTTGCTCACACCATCAATCTCCCAGCTGGGGAGAACTATGGGCTGGGTTTCCGACCCAGGCTTACCTGATTCCAAAGCCCATCCACCCTCTTTCTGTGACACCCTCTAGGCTGTGAAGACTAGGCCTAGAGGAGGTGGCAGAATATTCCTCCTTGAAGCAGATTCCCTCTAGCCTGGAATGGTTTGTTGTAACATCCCGCCTGGAGGAGACGGTTGTATAGAAACATCTGAAGCCCTTTTCTCCAAAGATTCCACACATAGGTCAAGACAGTAGCTGTTGCCAAGCAAAGACCAGTCTACACTGACTGGACCCATCCAAGTCAGTGCAGTGGGCACTGAGTGTGAGTAGAAAGCACCCAGCCTGGCCATCCAGCTCTCACCCAGTGCTGGGGGCCCTTCCTGCTCACTACGGCCTCCTCCCGTCGCTGCTGCCTCCAGATCTTCGTTGCTGCTGCTTCCAGATCTTCTTCAGATTGTCCATAGGTTTTCAGTGACTGAGTTCCCAACAGGCTTTACAAACTTGGCCCTCTATGTTCGGATTTCTTGTCTCAGTATATAATGAGGTTAGGACAACAGCTCAGAGGATTTTTAGGTGGATTACAAAAAATCCAAACAGAATGTTCTTGTGAAAGCTCATTAAAAACATAAAACAGGGAGAGATCATTTTTAGCACACAGGCTACAGGAACACATTTACTTGGTGCCACAAGCTGGAGTTTCTCTGCCAGCTCATTACACAGATGGGTGCCCCCACACCTCGGCGTTTACGTGGTGACTGATGGGAGGTATATTCCTTCCGAGGACTCAGATCAGAGCTCGGTAACCTAATTCCTGTTCCTCATATTAGAAGCAAAACTGCCTGGAAGGGTAAGTTTCTGGAATTGTTTATAAATATATGCGTCTATTAAGTCTGAAATGTTAACTGCTTATTTTTAAATGGTTTCTTAGCAAGAGGGAAATGCTTTCTTCACTGTTGTGCAAGCTATCAAAACAAGTCTGGCAGGGCCCTCCCCTGATCTTGTCATTTTCAGTTTAAGAGTTCTGGCAGACCTATTAACTCTATGAATTTTCATTGAGGAGAAAAATCTAATCTTAACAAGATGGCAATAACACTGCCACAATATTAATCTTAGATGGGACTGCATCCATCAGACGCAACGCTACAAAGCGGGTAGAACGAGGTCCTCTTCTTTGTGACCTCGGAAAAGTAAGACTGGCAGGCTCTTTACCCGGAAGGGCTAACCAAGCTAACTCTGAAACATGAGGAGCCAGGTTATCAGAGGGCAAGTGCTTCCGACTGAGCCTGGGTCAGGAATGTGTGCTTTGATGGTGATTATACCTACGTATTCTGAGACAGCACAGTCCCAACACTCGATTTTAGCCCACAGTACTCCTCACACGACATTTTGTACTCGTATTCAGCCCACTCCTGTAGACTTTAATGGCCAGACTGAAAAGAGAAACCTTGCCTCCTGGCCTTCAACATGCAAGGGGTTGTTTGCCTGGCACCAGAAAGCGGTGAACCAGGAAGGAGCAAGGCCGTTCTTTTGTTTTGGACTCAGGTCTGTGGAGAGGGGGAGACCAGCAGCAGCCCCCTCTTTGCGGATGTCTCCTTTCTGCATCTTACTAAAAAAGCACACATAATCTCCTGAATTTCTCTCCTCAGTTATTCACGGGCTGTAATAAAAAACTGACAACCTAGAACTTGGTTTCTTTTAGGCCCAAAGACTGAAGACCTGGGCTAGTCTTCCTGGCTGCACTAGTGTGCTAATATGGGGCCTTGTACCAAAAAGGACTTGCTAAGTTGAATTAAAATTCTAAGTTACAAAACTGCTAATATAACAGCTACTATTGGCTGGTATTAAGTGTCAAGCAAAATGCAAGGTACTTTACATACTTTCATCTTATCCTCTCAAAACCCCCCAAATCCATTTAACAGAGGAAACAGAGACTCAGAGAGGTTCAATAACTTTCCCAAGGCCTTAAAGCTGGCAGTGGTAGAATCTGGATTTAAATCCAGTTCTAACTGCAAAGGCCGTGTTCTTCACTTCTCACCATGTTGCTTCCCTAGTGTCGTGAAGCAGGTAGGGCACTACCCAAAGTACCTCACGTCTGCCCAGCCTCTTGCTCACCAGATTGAGGGTAAGGTCACAGGCCCTCTGCTTGTCGTCCTCACCTGCTCTGAAGAGAGCTCCAGCGGCATAGTGCATTGCCAGGGCATGGATGAGCTGCCTGGCTGTGGTGAAGATGGGCCCTCTTTCAAACACTGAGAAGGAGAGAGGAGTGTGGTCGGAGGCTATGTACAGCTTGAGAGAAGCGTGGATACTGACAAGGAGATTCACGGGCTGTATCACCAGCTTTCGTAACTTCACAGGATTCACCAAGGCCCTGGCGTGCTGCCTGACCTGCACAGGCAATACCTGTTTACCACCTGAGAGGACCTTGGGGTGACCAGCCAGCTTGCTGTTAGGAAGGTAGGTGTCAAACAAAGTTTTGACATAGTACACAAATGTATCTTCCACATACAACCTGGCAGGTTTCAATTCAAAACTGAACTCATTAATATCAAATATGAAGCTCTTGCCCTCAGTTAAGGTGATGCAAAGTTTGATAAAACAATTTTCCTTGTATTCTTCCAAATCTTTGCTGGATACGAGGAGACTCTGCATTTTGGAACACTGAGTAGGTTCTGATTTTTCTCCCTGGCAGAGCAAGACAGCAAAGTGGAAATTGGACTTGTTGTAAAGCTGGTTGTCCAACTGCAAGTCCCCACAGTAGACCTCCAGACAGTAAAGCTGAAAGAGTGCTGCTGGGGTCTCTTCCACAGGGAGGTGACCAGCCATGGGGACCATTTGGAGAAAAACATTGTCCAGTGTGAGTCGCAGAAGCTCAGACGATGCTTTGTGATGGGTGAGGTCATCAAACACTGCCAGGCTCAATTGAGTGATGAGCATTTTAAATGTAATAATCTTCTCCACAATTCTAGAGGATAAAGGGAAAAGAATATTATTATTCTCCTGCTTTTCTTTCCTTTTTTAAATGACAGTGCCTTATTAAATACCTCCTGGACATCAGATTCTCATAAGAAACAAATAAGAACTTAACTTTCAGTACATCCTGTCTGGACAGAGCCAGTAACATCCAGCAGTATTGGGAAATGTTCCCAATGAGACTACTACAAGTTCTTGTCATGTTTCTGTGTGTGTTTCCCTTATCAACACCAGATTTTTACTCCAAAACCCCTCTAGTTGTTGTGCACTAATTCTCTGTCATGATGATGACAAGGCAGAAAGGCATCATAAAGTAACTAAGCTTCTTAAATTGAAAAAGTGAACCGAGTAGACGAAAACTTACCGTGAACTCCTATCACAAAACCGCCCACCTACCAGCACCCAAGTCCGTGTGCTCTGCTCTCCCCACCATTTCTAGAGCGGAAAAACTGCCCCTGCTCCTGTGTCAGGTGAGCCCTTCTATCGTGGTCTAAGTCACTCTGCTCTTAGGACTCAGGGCATCACTCTAGCCATTCAGATGGCTCCTACCCTACATCATCCGTTTTTCCTTATTTACTGGATCATTACTCACAGTAATAAACATGGGGTTTTCCTATGTTAAAAAATTCCTTTTGTAACTCCAATTCTTCCTCTAGCTAGAACTCAGTTTTCTGATCCTCTACATGAAAACTCTGAAGCATTTTCTATACATATTGTCTCCTATTCCTCTCCTTCCAGTCTCTCCTAAACTTGCCCCAAGCAGGCTTTTGCCCTCACCAGTCTACCAAAACAACTCTTGTCAAGGTCACAAATGACTTCCATGTAGAAGTCCATGTGGAAAATCAAATGATGGATTTTCAATCTTTCACGTACCTAAACTATCAGTAGCATTTAACATTGTTGATAACCCCCTCCTCTTGGAAACTCTTTATATTGGCTTCCAGGATACCATTCTTTCTTTTCTTCTGTCTCTCTGGTCACTCATCGTCAGTCACCTAGGCAAATCCCTCCTCTTCTCCCAGACCTCCTAAAGCTAAGGTGCCCTCGGTCCTCTTCTCTTTCCTCTCTCCACTCACTCCCTTGGAGATGTCATTCAGCCTCATGCTTTGAAATATCAACTATATGTTGATGACTTCCAAAATTACCTATTTAATCCAGAATTCTTCCTCGAACTTCAGACTTGCATATCTAACTGCCTATACACATACTCACTTAGATGTCTAAAAGACATCTAAGCTTATATCTATAACCGAACTTTTACTCTTGTCCCTAAACCTACACACATTCGTTCCCATCTCAGCTGATGGCACCACGTCCTTCCAGTTGCTCAGACCAAAACTTTCGGAGTCATCCTTGATGCTTCGACTTTCAACCCTTATCCAATGTGTCAGGAAATACCATTGCTTTATCTTAAAAATATATCCAGAATCTGTTCATTTCTTATCACTTCCACCAATACCACCGCATCTCTAGTCTGAGTAAGTGTAATAGTCTCCTTGCTTCCACCTTTGTTACTCTACAGTCTACTACAACAGGGTAGCCAGATGGTCTTCTAAAAATTTAAGTCAGGTCATGTAACTTTTCTCCTCAAAGTGGTATTATTATATTTTAATTTAAATTACTTTTATGATTATAAAATAAATGCTTCTTGTAGAAAATGAAAATACTGAAAATAATCACTTATAATCCCACATCTATTAACAATTTTGATTGTTTCTTTTCCTTTCAGTCTTTTTTCTAGGCATGTTTTCTGTATGTGTGAGAGCATATGTTTATGCATGTGTGTGTGTATATGTGTATATATGATGCATAGCTACAATCATGCTGAATTATATATTTTGATTGCATTATTTTAGATTATATCATATGCATTTTTCTATCCATTAAAAATTCTATAAGACTTTTAAAAAATTTCCCATTTATCCATTCCCCTACTGATGGGCATTTGTACTTTGAATATTTTGCCATGATAATAAACAATGCAATGAACATCTCTCTGCGTATATCTCTATTGTTATTTCCTTAGTATCTAGTTTTAAAAGTAGAATTTTCAAGCTAAAGGGATTTTAAAGCTCTTAATACGTATTATTTAAACAGCTTTCCAGAAAATGGTGCCAATTTACACTTCCATCAGGACTGCATAAAATGGAACAACAGTGTTAATTTATTAAGTAAATAATATCATACTTACATTTGCATTTCTCTCATTACTTGTTATTTCCTCTTTCTAGAATTTTCTGTTCCTGTCTTTTGCCTCGTTTCTTTTTGGAGGAAGGGGGTATTCTTCCTATTAAATTGTATAAGCTCTTTTAAATTAAGGAATTAAGGATATTAACTTTTTGTCTGGTTTATGGTTTTGAAACCTGATGCCAACACTCAGGTCAAAGGGGTAGAATGTAACCCTAAGAAATGTATTTATTTTTTTATGTAGCTCTAACTACTAAGTCAAAGTTGTTATATGGATACAGAAATATTAACTTACATTTCATGCTTATGATTATAAAATATAATTCCAAGATATTTGTCTTAGTCTCTAAATCAGTTTTGTTGAACTTCTTACAGAAGAACTGGGAAGAGTATATTAGAAGATACTACATTGCTACCCATCGTAGGTATGATTTAATGCTAGTAACTATAGTTTTACTTATGGATTACACAGTAATTAGCCCAAAGCATTAATGTATATATATGTTTTTTTCTGGTTTTCAGAAACCAAACGCACTGCGGTCAAGTTAATTCTGACTTACAGTGACCCTACTGGATAGAGCAGAACTGCCCCATAGGGCGTCTAAGCCTGTAAATGTTTACGGAAGCAGATTGCCACATTTTTCTCCCAAGGAGCAGCTGGGTTTTAACTGCTGACATTTTGGTTAGCAATTGAGTACTTTAACCACTGTGCCACCAGGGCTCGCTGTAGGGTAGACAAAGAATGCTAAATAATAAGTTTAAACTTTATAACAGGAAAGCTTATTACACTGCTATTGGGAAAATAATTAAACCTACCTGTTGGTACTGGCTAAAATAGGTCCTGCTTTTCGTTCTGGGGCCAGTGTTATAAAGACTGTTCCACACTGATGGACAATGTCCACATATACATAGCCAAAACCGGTTAGGAACAAAACCTGCAAAAAGAATATTCAAAATCTGATTAAAAAGAAATAACAAACACTACTGAAATGGCTGACTTCAAATGTCTCAAGTTCTGATTCAATACCACAAACACTTCCTGGTTTTAGTTCTTTATATCCATGTGTACAAGCTATTCAGTTGACATGGAATGAAAAAAAAAACCTAAAAAATCAAATCCAGATTTTTCAATATCCAGCTGTAAGGTTCATAGGAAAAAAAAAAAAAAAAATGATGGATGATGGGGCACGACTGTCTTCATTCTCTGCTTTTTGAAATTGGCAAATAACTGTACGGGCTGGAGCCCAGCCACAGACCAGCTTTATGTGTGCATGCGAATCTCTGTGAGGGGCGGGGGGAGGAGGAGGAGGGAAACCCCAAAAACCTAGGACTTGAAATGCAATATGCAAAGTTTCAGGCTCTTGAGCACTGATTTTCTACCATGGGGGTATCCTTCCATGCCAGCCAGAGATATCAAAAACATATCTGAAAACCTACCAACAAGACACCTCATTAATCCCCCTAATGTCTCTCACATAACTTGTAACAAGAATGTTGGGTATGTTAATTTGCTTGAGTCAAAATTAATTTTCTACCACGAGAAGGTGGACCAAGACCTAAGAAAATAGTTCCATCTCAGGGGGCCAGATGCCAGGCCAGCAAGAACAGATGTCCTTTGAACGTTAAATACCCGTGATGCTTAAATGGATAAGCATTTTAGATCAAAACTATTTGAAAAACAACTTCAAGAACATCATGTTCACAGCCAGGGTTACCTGAGAGTAGGGTAAGAACTTCCGTATGCTTGGGAAAGTCAATTCTGAGGATTTGCAATATCACTGCAGTCCAAGCCTGGGCCGTTTATTATTGTTGTTTTTGTTGTTATGTGCTGTAGAGTTAGTTAGGACTCATAGCGACCCTATATACAGCAGAATGAAACAGTGCCCATTCCTTCGCCACCTTCATAATCATTGCTGTGTTTGAGCCCACTGTTGCAGCCACTGTGTTAATCCATTTTGTTGAAGGTCTGCCTCTTTTTGCTGAGCCTCTGCCTTACCAAATCATGATGTCTGTCATAGATTGAACTGTATTCCCCCAAAATGTGTGTCAACTTGGCTAGACCATGATTCCCAGTATCGTGTGGCTGTCCACCATTTTGTGATCTGATGTGATTTTCCTATTTGTTGTAAATCCTACATCTATGATGTTAATGAGGCAGGAATAGAGGCAGTTATGTTAATGAGGCAGGACTCAATCTACAAGATTGGGTTGTGTCTTAAGTCAATCTTTTTTGCGATATAAAAGAGAGAAGCGAGCAGAGAGACAGGGGGACCTCATACCACCAAGAAACAAGAGCCAGAATAGTATGTCCTTTGGGCCTGGGGTCCCTGCGCTGAGAAACTCCTAGACTGAGGAAGACTGATGATAAGGTCTTCTCCCAGAGCCGAAAGAGAGCGAAAGCCTTCCCCTCTATCTGACACCCTGAATTTGGACTTCTGGAGCCCTGAATTTGGATTACTAGCCTCCTAGACTGTGAGAGAATAAATTTCTCTTTGTTAAAGCCATCCACTTGTGGTATTTCTGTTATAGCAGCACTAGATAACTAAGACTGTGTCCTTCAGGGACTGGTCCCTCTTGATAACATGTCCAAAGTACATGAGATGAAGTCTTGCTATCTTTGCTTCTAAGGAGCATTCTGGCTCTATTTCTCCAAGACAAATTTGTTCATTCTTCTGGCAGTCCATGGTTTATTCAATATTCTTCACCAACACCACAACTCAAAGGCATCAGTTCTTTGGTTTTCCTTATTTATTGTCCAGCTTTTGCATGCATATGAGGCAACTTAAAATACCATGGCTTGGATCAGGGGCACCTCAGTCCTCAGAGTGACATCTTTGCTTTTTAACACTTTAAAGAGGTCTTTTGTAGCAGATTTGCCCAAGGTAATACATTGTTTGATTTCTTGACTGCTGCTTCCATGGGTGTTGATGGCATATCCAAGTAAAATGAAATCCTTGACAATTTCAGTATTTTCTCCATTTATCATGATGTTGCTTATTGGTCCAGTTGGGAGCATTGTTGTTTCCTTTGTGTCGAGGTGTAATCCATACTGAATGTTACAGTCTTTGATCTTCATCAATATGTGCTTCAAGTCCTCTTCACTTTCAGCAAGCCAGGTTGTGTCATCTGCATGTCACAGGTTGCTAATGAGTCCTCCTCCGATCCTGATGCCCTGTTCTTCTTCATATAGTCCAGCTTCTCGGATTATTTGCTCAGCATACAGACTGAATAAGTGTGGTGAAAGGATACAACCCTAACGCACACTTTTCACGATTTTAAACCACGTAGTATTTCCCTGTTGTGTTCGAATGAGTGCCTTTTGTTAGGACAGCAAATAAAAGGAGAAAGAAATTTCCTGACCAAAGGAATAAAAGTAGTTGGTTGCTTGACATATACTGAATGTATTTTAATTTTGACTAAATGAAGAAGTAATAGAGAGAATATACACAGAATTGTAAGAAACAGTCACAGACTCAAATTTAGAAGCAACCTCAATTATCACTGGGCTCCTTTCTTGTGAAGTGGTTCTTGCTTCAGAGATCCTGACCATCTTTAGCATCCAGGGCACCGGGATGTCATGTCTACCTCCTCCTCTTCTCCCTGCATCTAGCAGTCATCAGACCCTCCAGCTCTGCCATACACCTCCACTTGTGCCTTCTTTTTTATTCTATGATATTGTACTAGCTCAGGTCCTTATCTGCCAATCACCACTCCCTTTGCCTAGAATCCCATTTTCTCCATACAAGTCCTTTCAAAATTCTATGTATCTTTGCATATACAGCTCATGAAACTGTTCCCTAATTTTCCTATTTCCTTGTCTTGATACCTACTCCTGTAAACCAAAACCATTTTCATTGTATTTCTATTTGAACACAAATTTTATTGTTTGTATTATAGTTTATATACCTGACTCAGTCACTAGATTATAAATTTCTTGAGGGCAAGAGAAGAGTTAGTTTGTTGTATTTGTATTCTTCATGTATAGTTCTGCAAAAGTATCTGTTTCAAAAGACCTTCCGTCCTCAATTTTCCCTATTCATTCCAAGGTAAGAACTGAACTTGGCTATGATAAAATTTGGAATGCAGCCAGCTTAAAAACTGGCTTAGCGTACCAACCTAAAACACAATCGGTATTCTTTGAGAAACATTCACATTTATCAAAGCCATGGTTTCAGGGGATATGTAAAGTGGGTCATGTTGCTTTTTTACTGGGCTGATGGATATGAAATTATTTATGCATTAGTCACAAAGCTTTTTAAGGCTCTATGCTCCCATATATACCCTCTTCTCTCAATGACTGTCTGTAACTTCAGAACACAACCCAGGTTTTTAGCAGAGTGCTAAAAACCAGAACTACTACTCTTCCAAGGAGGCACTGGGATCAGAATAGGAAAATATTTATTGTTCTGCTCATTCTCAAAGTAGTCTTTAGGCATTATAAAATGAGGATGCTTATACTCTCTAAAATAATAAAGATAAGGCAAGCTGATGGTCCCTGCTAACTGTCCAGGGGACTTCTGAAAGCAAGCAAATTAACCTAAACCTTTCAGGTACTTCTGGCCAAAAAACCTGGACTCAGCACAGAAATTTTTGTTGGGAGTCCCTTTTACCACTGAGGTGGAAGGAACACAGACTTCAGTTCTTGGAGCCTACACCCATCTCTTTTCACATGGAGAGAGAGAGGCTCCTTACATCTCCAAGCCGCTTGTACAGTGGTAGCTCTAAGGAGTAGGGACCTAAATGTCAGAGAAATTAAGCACCGAAACCCAGTTCCCCCAAAAGTTTAAAATAAAATTCTGTTTTGTTCTGATGGCTCAATCATTTAGTCATTCAATTAATTATTTGAAAAACACTTAAAGTGTAGCTACAAAGAGTCAGTCACTGTATTAGGTACGGAGAAGATATAATCACACCCTCCGGTTGTTCACAGCCCAGCTTATTTTTAAAAAGTCAGGCAGACAAATACAGTTCCAGGGCTGTGGTGTATAAACTGTTTCCCCTCTGGAAGAATTAATCATTTTCTTTTTTTGGTCTCCATGTAAGCTCCGCAAGGGCAATAGTTTTGTGTCTGTTTTGCCCAGTACTTATAACCAGTACCTGGCACTCAGTAAGAATCAAGGCTGATGATCTGAATGGATGTCATTTAAATGTGGCTCCTGTCATAGAGACTTCTAGCGTCCACCCATTTCTAGTTCTCCTTTCCTTCTGGGCACAGAGGATTATGCTCACTATCCCCTTGCAGTTAGGTATGACCATGTGACTGACTGTGTACAATGGGCTGAAAGCAGAATTGACATGTATCATTTCTACTCTGTCTTAGCTGGTCGCTAACAATAACAACAGCTTCTGAGTCATCCATGGAAGCAGCAGTCAAGAAATGCAACAACTATTGCCTTGGGCAAATCTAGTGTCAAAGATCTCTTTAAAGTTTTAAAAAGCAAAGATGTCGTTTTGATGACTAAGGTGTGTTTGATCCAAGCCATGGTCTTTTCAGTCATCTCATATGCATGCAAAAGTAGGATAGTGAAAAAGGAGACAGAAGAACTGGTACGTTCAACCTGTAATGTTGGTGAAAAACACTGAATATACCGTGGACTGCCACAAGAATGAATAAATCGATCTTAGAAGAGCAGTCAGAACGTCCCTTAGAAGTGAGGATGGCACGACTTTAACTTGCTTACTTTGGATGCATCATCAGGAAAGGCCAATTGCTAGAAAAGGACATCATGTTTGGTAAACAAAACAAGAGAAACCCTCAACAAGATAGACTGACACAATAGCCGCAAGAATGGACTTAAACATACTAACGATTGTGAAGATGGCACAGCACTGGGCAACGTTTTTTCTGTTATACATGGGATCATCATTTAGTCAGAGCCAACTCACTAGGAACCAACAGTAACAACTTCTGAGTCAAAGCATAACAGAGCCAGCCTTCTTCCTCTGCTTCAGAGACTGAAAAAAAGGTGTGTTCTAGATCAATGGCAGGCCAAATCCGGTCTATTGCCTGTTATTGCACATAAAGTTTTATTGGAACATAGCTATGCTCATTTTTTATGTATTGTTTCTAATGAGTTGAGTAGTTGGGACAGAGACTGTATGGCTCACAAAGCCTAAAATATTTACTATCTAGATCTTTAAAAGTTTGCTGATCCCTCTTCTAAACAGTTGTGGTAGACTGTTAAACTAATGTCCCTCAGTGGAGCATATGTCTCAGTAACCACGCCCTTGTGTAGTCCCTTCCCGATCTTTCAAGAGAGAAGCCCAAGCTTCACAGCTAAACCCATCCCTCAGCCAACCCTCCAGTCAAATGCAGCCACATGAGTGATCCCAGGCTAACGCTGCAGAAAAATCACCCAACCAACCCTCAAAATTGTGAGAAGTAGTAAATCACTGGTGTTTTAAGATACTGGACACATAGTATGAGCAAGAAATAAACCCTAGGGTTACGACAGGCAGCATAACCTGGCCTATAGCAACAATACAGATATGGAAAATACAAGCAAGGTTATTTATAAAAAACTTAAAATATGAGGCACTGGCTTAACCGCCAGGCAGCAGAAGTTGATATCAAAAGCTGCAAAAATGGGTATCTATGTTATGAAGTGGCAAAATATTTAGTAAAACTGCTGTGTGAGATTACTTGGGAGGTAGATCATGAACCTCATAAATTTGTAGCTCTAGAAGATGAGGTTTGAAAACAAAACATTAACAGTGTGTGTTAGCTGCTGCCGGCTGCGTCTGGCAATGTATTATGAAGAGATGAACTTAGGAAAGAACTGGCCAGTTTGCAAACAAAAATGAAACGAAATAGATTCCAAAACATCAAGGCCTTGCAAAGTTGGAAATGCCAAATGATTTTAACCCCAAACAGTAAGAGATAAAATTTGGAAAGCCTTTGAACACAAAGACAGATTAATGCTAAGCCTTAAGACTGAGTATAGGCATCACACCCACTGTTAAAACTTCCTAATTATTAAGACGACTTAAGAAAAAGATTAGATAGAATGTATATGTTTCCCACAGAAGCTCTCTTAAATTCAGAAAGAGGTGAGGAAGCAAGATAGCAAAGAAATGTCCTAAAAAGGACCATGGATGCATTACTGGTACATGAAATTATCTGGAATCAAATTGATAAGAACAGTGCAGAGTTTTTGAGAAATTACTACTGCCCAATAAACTCATGCACCTAGACTAAAAGGGACGGTGATTATTTGAGACTCAATACAACTTCACATGTGGCCAAGAAAGATTTCCCAGAGGGTAACCCAGGGACCCGAAGAACAATGGTGATTGAGCTCCTCTACAAGGAGAAACAGGGTTCAAAGGGCATTCTTTACTTCCAGCACACCCATTGTTGCTGCTGAGTCAATTCTGACTCATAGCTACCCCATAGGACAGAGCAGAACTGCCCCATATTGTTTCCAAGGAGCACCTGGTGGATTCGAATTGCCAACCTTTTGGTTAGCAGCCATAGCTCTTAACCACTATGCTACCAGGGTTTTCCCACAATACGTGCCCAGAAAAACGCCAGAGCTTCTGTGGACGTGAGGCCTGACGTATGTCTCTCAATCTTTTCCTTTCCAAACTGGAGGGCTTATCACTGCCATCCTGTCCTGTATAAGGGTAGTGGGAGAGGAGCTGATAAATTCAGAGGTCTCCAAATCAAAAACAGTCACATCCAGTAGGGATGGGAAATCACTAACTAGATAGCAGACAAGTGTTAACTTTGATGAAGGGAAAGACAACACGCAATATAAGGGAAGTCAGCACACCTTGATCAAAGCGAAGCCATAGAAGCTTCCTAGACACATCCAAACACCTTGAGGGATCAAGTTATGGGACTGAAGGCTGGGGACCACAGTCTCAGGGAACATCTAAGTCAACTGGTATAACATAGTTCACAAAGAAGATGTTCTACATCCTACATTGGTCGTAGCATCTGGGATCTTAAAAGCTTGTGAGTGGCCACCAAAAATACATCTATTGGATCCAGCACGTTCAGAGCAAAGGAGAACGAAGAACACCAAAGACACAAGGAAAATCTTACTCCAAAGGACCAATGGATCACACGAACCGCAGCCTCCACCATCCTGAGCGCAGAAGAACTAGATGGTGCCTGGTTAGCACCACTGATGGCTTTGACAGGGATCACAATAGATGGTTCCAGACAAAGTGGGAGAAAAATGCAGAACAAAATTCAAACTTATGAGAAAGGACCAGACTTACGAGTCTGACAGAGCCTGGAAGAAGGCCTGAGACCATGGCCCCCGGACACCCTGTTAACTAACTCAGAACTGAAGCCACTCCCGAAGTCCACCTTTCAGTCAAAGATTAGACAGGCCTATAAAACGAACAATAACACACGTGAGGAATGTGCTTCTTAGTTCAATCAAGTATACGAAACCAAATGAGCAACACCTGCCCAAAAGCAAAGATGAGAAGGCAGGAAGAGACAGGAAACCCGGATGAATGGACACAGGGAACCTGGGATGTAAAGGCAAAGGGGGAGAATGCTGACACATTGTGGGGATTGCAACCAATGTCACAAAACAATTTGTGTATTAATTTTTGAATGAGAAACTATTTGCACTGTAAAATTTCACCTAAAACACACACAAGTCACATCCGGACCGAGTGAGTGTCACTCTGAAGTACTGGATTTCAAGTAGGATTTGGTGACTGGTTACACCCTTGGGGAGGAGATTTGTTTGTGCTGTGTGTTTGAAAAAGGATGAATTAAATGACTAAGAACCAAAGGGAAGTTTTTTTTTTTTTTAAGTTGTTTGCTACTGCAGAATAACCTAGCTGGTCCTGATCAACACTGTCCTTTAGTTGTTTCTTACTTTCTTCACATACCAGCAGTAGTGCTGGAATGTCTGGAAGGCCATAGGCAATATATAATTAGAGATGTGCTGCTGTACGTCAAAACATATTAGGGTGATAATTTGTGTTTTACTATTCGTATCTCTATTAGAGCACTTTGGTCAATAAGATTTTATCCTATATCTTTTGGGTATAAGAATACTATCCCAGGCTCAAGTCTTGTCTTCTACTTAGTACATTATCTTTTACTATATTACAAACCATTCAATACAGTTTGTGCTTTTCTATGTATCCAGTTATCTTTATTGAAATACTTACTATATTTATATCCAACAAAAAAAATTAAAAAAATTATATTGATTTAACTTTGCTAAGTTAATAAGTCACAAGATGACACATGACAATTATGGGTAGCATTCTTGAACATCTTTTTCTCTCTCTTTTTTTGTTGCTTTTTTCTGGTATAAGTGAAAGTCCAGGGATAATCAAGAGGAAGTTATAAAGTATCCCAGCACTGCAGCTAAGTTAAACTTAAATAATAGGCATCCCTGTTATTACGGTCCTTAAACTGCCTCCTCTCCAAATGTTCACTGAGTCCCTCTTCAGTTGGACTCCAATTCCCATTATATCTTGTTGGGCCTCCTCCCTGTTCCTTAGCTCTCTTTCTTCTACCAAACTAATTTTGTCCCCACCTCGAAATTCCATTTTTTTTATGTACGACAGTTTAGCCATGTCTTTTCTCACTGCTATCTTCCCACAGCCAAAATGGTTCATCCAAATGTTTTCCTTAAGACAATCTTCTCCTCTCAGAGGGATTCTGCCAACTACTCCTAAAAGTGATAATTTTCTTCCCTACTTCTGAATATTCAAGTTAAAGATAGTGTAATACTTATTAATGTGTGTTGGGAGTTGATATGTCTAAATCGATCTGAAGATAATCAGGCATTTTCTTTGTTCTGCTGACTTTTGGCTAAAAACGATTTCTCACATAAAATTTCACCCTCTTTTTCAGGAAGGAATAAATTTAAAATTTACTACTTCTAACCAGATTAAATAGTACTTAAAAGGATATCCTAAGAAGGAAAACAATGATACGGAAGAATTCAGTACTTAGTCTTTGAAGAGATGTAGAGATTTCCACATGTACTAAAGGATGAACCCTGAACTAAAGGGTAAGGCAATAAGATGTAGCTTGCCTGGTCTCAGGTAGTAGTCTTTATAAGTGGTCAGTGGATGGATAGCTTTCTCTGGGGGATACTTTGTGTTTTAGTATTTGGTGGTAGTTGTAGAGAAGACTGGAAGGTTGAGAGGCTGGCAACAGACCCTTTAAGGGACAACTGTCAAAATCTGAGAGACGGATGATGAACAAAGGCCTGAAGTAGGCCCTGGTGACAGAGAGGAGGGGAGATTGCAGAGACGTTTCTCAGGAATTTCTGATAGCACCTGGTGACTTACTGCATGTGCAAGGGAAGACAGAAAAAGGAAGGCAACATATGCAGTAGGAAGAAGATAGGCTTAGAAGCCAGAAAGCCCTGGACACAAATCCCAGATCCACTTGCCCTGTGCAAGTTAACCCCTCTGAGCTTCATGTAGCATCTGCCTTTCAGGGATGTGATTGAGACTGATGATAATATTTTTAGAGTGCCGGACATAAAACAGGCATTTAATATAAACTTATACCAATATTATTCAAGGTTTTCATACTGGGAACATAATGATGACATTAACTGAAGCAGGTCTGGGGAATGGGGAACAGTCACTCTGATTTCAGTCATGTTGAGTTTGAGGTACTTGTAGCTCATTCAGGTAGACTTGTCTGGTGGGTAGCTAGAAACACTGACTTGGAGCTGGGGAGAGGTACAGGGTCCAGAGCCTTCTGCGAATGACTGAGTGACAGATGGTAGCTAAAGCTATGAGATGAAACAGATCTTCCAGAAAGGAAAAGAAGGGAGATGAATTTCTAAGATGATCCAGGTAGAAAATGTTGGATAGGGATGAAAAGGAAATAGCAAATATCCTGGATGTAATTCTTCCCTCTGTATACTTACTAAAAAGCATTTTACGAAAATCCCTACTACCAAGTATCTTCAGAAGCAGTTGTGACTCGGCCAGAACAAACCGGTAAATACATAGGAGACTCCATATCAGGGCACCTGGCAGACACTCAGAAGTGGGCGCCAAGTTGCTGATACCTGCTCTGGCCTTTATACAACCATGAGTGAAGGGGAGCGACGTAAGCAAGAAGTCAAAATATCTGCTCTACACAGTTTATAAATCAGGTACTCACTTGGATTGACAATTTTTTTTCTACGTAAAAATTCTTGGACAGAGGCTAGGAATAGCTCTGAAAATGACCACATGCTGCTTTAAGCATCAGTGCTCGGGGTTACCTGTCTGATCTGCACAAAATGGACTGATTACACATTTGAGCCCTTATTCATCAAGGCACTTAACAAAGTATCTCATGATATTCTCGTAGACAAGATAAGAAAAATCTTACACAGCTTAAAAAGTGCTTTTAGGTGCATTTTCTTATTCAAGAATGTGGGCTAGGCATACAGCTTGGTGCGTTAGTGTCCGATTGAGCCCAGGCATTCGGGAAATGTCCAGTGATTCATTACAGCATGTAGACCTTAGACTTATCCTGTTCAACATTTTAATTAATGAGTTGGATAGACGTGTAGGATGCATGCTGACCACATCTATAGATGACATAAAGCTTACAGGGATACTTAATATGTTAGATGACAGAATCACAATTTTTTTAAAAGTGATTTCAACAGCTAGACTAGGCCAATAGCAACAAACCTTAATTTATTGGGGAATAAATGTAAAGTCCTGTCACTGGGTTCATAAAGTCAACTGTACAGCAAGTTGTATGATAAAGACTGGGGGATGTGGTTGACCACAGTTCAATAATAATAAACAGTCTCAACTCATTAATAAAAAGCTAACCCAATCTTCAACTTTATTAATGGAAGCATAGGGAGGTAATGGCTGGTTAGACCGCATTTGGAATACTATGTGAAACTTCGGCTGCCAGGTTTTTAAGAGGGAACATAACACATTACTGTGTTCAGACGAGAGTAACTGTGGTGATGGGTCTGGAAATTACATTTACTGGAGGAATGATTCAAGGAACCAGAAATGTTTGGCCTGGATAAGAGAACACTTAGAGAAGACGTTGAAGCTGCCTTCAAATAATTGTACTATTACCATAATGAAGGGAAGTATAGAATCTGTGATGCCCCAGAGGGCAAAGTTGAAGGAATTGATGTTACAGACGGATAATTTTCACCCTGATTGAAGAAGAAACTTTCTGTCGCAGCTGGAAAAAGCCATGACTATGACATTGGAAGTCATCTGAGTCTAGATGTCATAGAAGGGACCCTTGAACTAGGTAAACTGGAAAATTAGAAAACCTCTTCTAATAATCCGTGCTTTTATATACTTCAGGTAGCAGTATTTGTGGCCAGGACAAGACTCTACAGGACAGACAGGAAACAGTTCAGTGACCTCAGGTTGGTATAGGAGAAACAGAACAGGGCCAGACATTGGCAGGTTCAGATTCCAGCCTTATTTTTCTTAGCTATAAAACCACCTAGCTTATCATCCTTTAAGCCTTAATTTCTCATCAGTAAAATAAACATAAAAATTATTGCCAATTACCTTAGCAGAATTTTTGCATTGATCAAAGGCTCTATCTTAAGACGCGACCCCAGAAAACCCACGAAGACTTCACAATCAGAATTTTGTGGCCTACATGGTATTAGGTCCTTCCTTGGCCCCAAAAAATACTTCTTTGTGTGATCATAAAATTATTTCTCACATATTCCCCTCTTATTCCATTTTAAAATTATATAACATAACACTATTCTATTTTCAAAATTGAGAAAGTGGGCACATTTATGACTGCCAAAAGCTAAACAAGTATTTTTCCCATATGTAAGATGGGGATTTTATGGTGTTTTAATTTTGCTTGTTTAGGTCAGCTTTGAAATTCAGATCACGTCCCCCAGATCAAGGGCTGAGGGAAGGCTCCTGGAAGACAAACTTACTCCTACATAAGGGCTGCTTCCTTTTATCAGAGGACACAGCCGCTTCGCTCCCCAGTGATTTATATGCCCTGGTGTATTACTGAGGAGATGTCGGTGCGGGTCTGAAACAAATCTTCCTCCAGAGAGGAAGAAAGCCACGATCTGCAGGACATATGGCCCACAGCTCTTGAAAGATTAATGGGAACATGAGACTTTGCTGGGCCTTCCGACCACAAATGGTGAGGGTGCTAGAAAGAGCACCTCCTCTTATCTTTGAAGTACCCCTGACAACAAAGGTTAGAGGAAATTTAGAGTGAACGGGAATTCCCGTTATAAGGTTTGGCAGGTAGAATGCCTATTGCAAAGAATTCCTTAGACCTATATAAGCAAGATTTCAAAAAATCTTCAAACTGATGAAGGGGAGTTTAGGGGCCCATGAGAAGCTTGCAGTATTTATCTTGTAAATCAGTGAGACTAGTAACATCTCCTGAAGCTGCACAGACCCAGGAGATTTTCAATGTTCATCAAATGAGCGCTGCTAATGGAAATCACATCCGGATGGTTTGAGGCCACTACAAATGCAGCTCTCCAAAGTGAGCATGGACCCCTGGGCTGCTCAGCCATTCTTCACCAGTCCTGGGCCAGATCCTTCACCTGTTTCCATAGCTACAGAACTCCCCAGGCTCCCACCCCTTTCTCTCTCTCTCTCTCACCAGATGATTAATTCCACACTTCACAAATAAACTTCAGGCCACTAAGTATCAATTCTCTCAACTTCCTGGCCCCTTCCTCCAAATATCTCTATCTATACCTGCATCTATCCTCACCTCTTTTTCCACTGTCAAAGAAGAGAAGGTGGCCCCTGTGTTCAAGCCTAATTACCTTATCTGTGCCTTGGACTTGACTTTCCTGGGCAACTTCTCTTCTCGCTCATATTTTCCACTTATGCTTGACTGGCTCCTCTCCTTTCCTTCTCACTGATCTCATTTTCTTCATAGCCAAACCCTTTGAAAGAACAATTCTCACTTGTTCCTCCACTCCCTTACTTCCATTCACTCTGAACTTGTAGTTTCCAACTGTTATCTTGCTTGACCTCTTCCCACCATCTTACACACCTTAAGCTTTCTCTTCCTGCCCAGGCTCTCCTACCACTCTCCTTATTCCTTCTCAGTCCCTTATGCTGCTCTACTCTTACCAGCGGAGTCTCCCAGTGTTTTGCCTGGGATCTTCCTTTCCTCTTCACATGATCTTTCAGGGTTACTGCATACTCTCATTTACTCATTTATTCATTTGGTATTTATTAAGATTTTGCTGTGCTGACAGGCACTCTGCTATAGGCTAGAGATGAACAAGGCAGGTTATCTGACCCCCAGGAATCTTGACTTGGTGGGAAATCATCTAAAGAAATAAGTGTAATTGAATATTACAAATGTTATATGAGCATGCAGAGGGGACAGAGCGGGCAGGGGAGGCTTCCCAGGGGCTTGAACTAAATCTTGAGCAATGAGAAAAAATGTGCCAGGAGGCCTGGGAAAAAATGAAGTTAAAGAATTCCAGGTAAGAAGGGAGCACATTGGCGTAATGGTTCAGAGCACATGTTTTGGCATCAGGCAGACTGGGATACAATCCCAGGCCCCTCTCTCTTAAGATGTGTGGATGACTTCTGGAGGGTTCAGCTTTTACTACCGTAACACAGAGATGGTGGTCCCTACCTTGCATAACTGTTGTAAAGGTGAGATAAGGGTGACAAAACGTAAAGTGCTTAGCACCATGCCTGGCATAGAATAAATAATTATTATACAATAACCATTCTTATTACTATAAGTTAAATATATTTATAAACGGGATATATGTTTTATAACCATTACAGCAGGACCTACCTCACAAGCTTTTGAAGAGCAAATGAACTAATACATGTGAAGTAACTTTTAAAAAATATAGCACAAAGGAAATGCTAGCAACACGTGCCATTTTCACAAAAATAGCACCATCAATGTCCAGATAAATAAAAACAGAGGCAAACCACAACATATCTGTTGAAGTTTTTAAAACCGTACTTATATTTGCAAAGCTTTACATACTACTGTACAATTTCAATGTATGTTTAAAAATTAGTAAATTAGAGGGAATTAATGTAGGGTTGGCATTACGGCTGCCCTAAAATCTGGATGGTTGGATTAACTTCTATATAAAGAAATGTGACTATTTTATTTCATTTTTTTCACTTTGGATTAGACCCAGTTGCGCTTGCTTTTATCAAACGTTCCTCTTCGGTAAAAAGTTGCTATAGTACACTTTGGAGATACATACTTGTATTTGAGAATTTATAACCTAATCTACACAAAAGTCCTCACACAGGGACAAGAAGTTCAGCATTTTAAAAATCATGTTTAAAAACAAAAAACTGGCAAGATCTTAGTAAAGTGACTTTTTCTTTGGGCCTTGGTAGGGATAGACATGGCTCACTTACCTGGGTTCCCTGATGGTTGATGTCGACGGCATCGCTCCATTCAGTTGTTATTTCTTCCAGCAACTCTACTCTCAAAAGAAGGCTAGGAAGTAAGTCTTTGGTTTTGCAGTCTGGATAAGTGGAAATCTGATGGTATAGCTCATGATGAATGGAGCACTCAGAAGGAATTTTTCTGCAATAAACCTCAAACTTTGGAATATCTGAAATAAAAAAAAAAAAAAAAAAAGGCATATGAAGATTTAGCCTTGAAGACAAAGACACAGGGATAAACATAATGTGGTAAGAGAAACTTCTCAAGAAGGGATTATTAATATTTTTATTTAAATATTCTTCACAGGATTACAGGTAACTACTAAATTAAAAACTTCCAGAAAGAATACAGGTTTTGTATTATTTAAATTTAATGCTATAAAAATACCTTTGATATTTTCCTTTACAAGCATTGTTACTGGACATCTGTTATGGAAAATTATTCGAGGACTAGGGTCTTCTGAGAGGGTTAAGTAAGTCACTCCAAAGTGTTCTTGATATGTCAGTGCTATTGCCCTGGAATAGATTCAAATGACAAGACTGGTTTAGAAATAATGAGTGCTTTTCTCTCTCGGTACATGTTTATTTGAATTTGCAATACCAGAACACCATAACACCTTCTCTTTTATAACTCAGATGAAATGTTGGCCACTGAAAGTAGTTCATTCTCTCGTCTATTAACTGCCATACACTAATTATAGGCTTACTAATTTTATTCTGATAATAATAGTAACATATATTTACCATAAAGTATTTTTAAAATGTGAAAAATTATTTCAAAGGAAAAAATATATAACTTCTACCACCCAGACAGAACTACAGCTAATCTTGTGCTAACCTTCCCCCCTGCTTTTTTCCTCTAGACATACATGCCTTCAACTCTTCAGATAGGGTACCTTCTTCCTCCTCAAAAGTGCTCAGTACATTTTGGCAGAGGAGGAGCTGACCTGCATTTAGAAGCACGACTAGAGAAGTTGGGTAGTTTCTCTTTTTAATAATGAAGGTAGATAGCATAATATTTCTCGTCAAGTTTCACAAGCTCGCCATGCTTTAAGGAGCTCTACTTTTACTATTAGAAGAAAGCTGTATTATTTAGAGCTAGAAAAACTGCTGTGTGGGTATAGGCTGCCCTCTACATCAGAGAAATTTTCCAGTGTAGACTTAGAGACTACCAAGCAATATTTCATATCAAAGCAAGGAAAATAAAATCCTCTCTGGTTTAAATTACACGGACTAACTGTCAAAATTTGTCAGAGAAATCAGATACTTGCCAAATGGGGCCCTTAGCTACACTGACTAACGGTGGTCAACAACACACTAGAGAATTTCCCAGATGGCCATCTATTTGCTAGTCAGTGTGTGCAGGTGTGAGTCCTTGTCTGGAACACCAGTGTGAATTGTCACTAGCATTTGGGGAAACCACATTAATAACACCATCAAATGTGGACTGCTGGGTGGGGGAGGAGGGAGTGAAGGAGACGGGGCAGTAGGAAGTGTATTCGCTTTCTGAGTACAGTCCTTGGATTAACACCAAAGTTCTTTTCCAAGCCTAATTCTGAAAGAGCCAGGCGAGTCAAGCTTCAGAGACTTTCTTTTTGATAGCTGAGACAGCTGGGGGCTGGGACTAGTACATAGTACTGTCAATCTAATATCTAACTTAATATTTATAGGTAAGGCAAATTTATGCTAATAAATCACAAGTCTTATAATTTTTAGAATTGTACACTTAAGTTTTGTTTCAAAGTTGGTTTTCCAGTTTAAAAAATAAATTTTGCTTATAGACATAGTCCACCTCACTTTCAGAAACACTTCCTTAAATTCCCCATACAACATCTCCAACCAGAATATAAAGACAGCCACACCTCCATAAGGTTGGGGATGAAAAATTTTCGTGAAATCATGAAAACCTAATGTTTGTAAAGAAGGAGAGGCCTGTGTAGGGAACAAGGACCTTACTATTATGGGTAAATTGAGTTAGGCTGGTATCTTTTAAAATATTACTCTTAAAAATCTCTACGCAGAGTGAGCTTCTTAGCTCAAGTAGACACACAAGACTATGTGGGCAATTCCTGTCTGGAGGTGAGATGAGAAGGCAGAGGGAGACAAGAGCTGGGTGAATGGACACAGGGAATACAGAGTGGAGAGGAGGAGTGTGCTGTGTTATTAGGGGGGGAGCAGCTAGGAGTACATAGCAAGGTGCGCGTAAGTTTTTGTATGAGAGACTGACTTGATTTGTAAATTTTCACTTAAAGCACAATTAAAAAAAAAATCTTCGTATACATCAAAAAAGCTAGGATGGCTAAAATCTCAAATAAAGTCTATAAATTCATAATCATAGAATAAGGTACCTCTCATAAGGTCACAATATGTTTCCTTGTATAGTTGTTACAGATACCATACATGAGTTATTCCTGACAGCTGCAGAAAGAACTTATTGCATGCAAAACCACCACCAAATAACAGTCCAATCTGAGCAAACTATTACATACCTCTGGCTTGATTCTGTGGTTGTTACTTGCATAAGTGGCAATCGGTAATTGGAGTACGTTGCGTGCAGTAACAACCACAGAACAGTCTTCTGTGACTTGTGTTTATATAAGTTATCTCTCTTAATGACTTCTGAGAAAAGCTCCAGTTTGAAGTTAAAGTAAAGCATGGGAAAAGAAAAAGGTTTTCCAACTTGCCTTTCTCATATTTTAACCCTTATTTCTCATTATTTTACAGAGGCTAAGAAGTCATAAAAGAAGGTGATCTTTTTCTTTTCCAACATATTGCTGCTATTCTGTGGCACAATCACTGTCATGTCCCCCTTAGGATAAGCCACCTCAGGGAAAATCTCATAAGCAGCACACTGGGATCATAACATTTGACCAACTGTATAAAATGTCTAGAAGCCATGAAAAATAAAAGAAAAACCCAGTTTTACATTTGGTGACCACTGTCACTCTCCTCCTGTCTCTCCTGACATCTTGATCAATAGCGATACGGACAAGCAAAGAAGGTCATTCGGACATGTATGTCAAATACCTGGTACTGAATCCATTCTCCCTGCTGGTCCCGAAGGGCACTGCCACACTCTGTCTGGGAAACTCCCGTCTAACTACAGCTGGCAGGCTCCAGCACTGTGAGCTGTCGGCACCCACAGCAGGAGAAAAGCCCAGCAGGACCTGTTTCTGAAGCAGGGATGCATCCAGCACTGACTGACTGATGTCGGGCATTAGGTCCCAGCAAGGCAGGGAGCTGGATTTCATGGCAGGCTGCTCTCTACCTGGGCAGATGCTAAACGTAGTGCTGTCTGGAACGTGAAAACACTGAAAAAAGGAAAGACGGTGCAGAAAGAACACATTAGTACAGTAATATAGCAGAGTTAAGTTTTTTTTAAAGCACTGCTTCTAAGAAATGATAACCACGGTCTTGGAAGATTAGAAATCTGTTTCCATGAGGAAGCAGCAAAAAACAAGTACAAGCAATGAGAGCAAGGTTTGCATTCCTGGGCTTAATAAACATGATAGAACTGAGGTGATGCAAAAGGTGTCGCAAAGTTCTCATTATCACTCCGAACATTGCAGAAATGCAGATGCCATCACGGTAGAAATGCCACATGCTGGAGAGGAAGTCTTTTCAGACACGTGCTGGCCCACTGAATGCTGTGGCACCCTGGGGGATCTCGGTAAGATGAGATCTGAATGGGAACTCAGAAGACAAATGTTTACGGCTCATCCTGTGGAAGAAGAAACTGATCCCAACCCTGAGATGGAATTCCAAGGGTTTCAGACACATTAGAGTCTCAGGATTATTAGGCTTAGAAGGGACCTTTAGAGATAATTTATCTGAACCTCTTCTTTCATAGCTGAGGAAACTGTTTTCCAGAGAGCTGATGACTTAACTTGCCCAAGGCCACAAAGTGGAAGTGGCAAAGTCTGGCCACAGCCAGGAGTCCTGATTCTCTATTTGGTGTTTCCCCACTATCCCACACAGTCTCCTTTGGAAGCAAGGAATTATCATATCTTTAAAAAGTTCCCACTACTGCCTGAAGCAGAGGCTGAAAAGGGGGACAATCCTTAGCTGCAAGGAAGAACCCGGGCCTTCCCCTTCTCCCAGGAAGCTGAAGCGAATCAGTAGTTCTTTACGAAACTAATGCTGTGGTTGCTGCTAGCTGCTATCATTACTGAGTATCTACCTACCCTTCTTACTTATACTAGCTCATTTAACCCTCACAAAAAACCTCCAAGGAATGCATTATCATGCCCATTTTGAAGATGAGGAAAACTCAGTGTTGAAAGCCCCAACCCCATGTCTCAGGAAGCCTTGGTGCATTGTAGGGTGGGGAGAAGAAGAAGAATTATTAAGATATATGATGATTCCCTTCTTGTCAAGTTCTTCACCCATTACTTAGATATTGTTGACTCTCTTTCCCAAGTGAGCAATCAACTGGGTACTTCTGGTCACCTATTTATGGTATCAATACTTCAATGAACCAAGATGAAATTCCTTTGTCCTGACATTTTTGTACGTTCCATAATGCACAGTAAGGTTAAAAGTGTAAGGCTTTCATCCTATTTGATTGTTTTCATTTAATTTTTAGAAGCTGAACTTAAGTGATAATAAGTTCATTCAAAGGCAAAGAAAGATAGTACTTTCCTACATGACAGTTTCAATAGGATAAATCAATATCATACATCTCTCGTTAGTCTTTTTAAAAGTTTGCCTGTTCATTTTAATTGTACAAAGAGCTGAACTGAAAATTCCTCTGAACAGTCTTTGACTTATTTTCCATAAATTCTATCACCAAGATGGTAATACAATAAGCTGGTACATCTTCACGTTAATTCCCCACATAGACACAGAGCTTTAGTGTTCCCAGGCTCGTGGTTCAGCCTGGGCCCCAGCCTTCTGCCCACACAGCTACTCCTGGCATTGCAGCCTGCGAGGCAGATGTTCTTTCACATGAGACTTGTAGCCAGTCCTCAGGCCAATGTCCCCGCTGGAGTAGGCTGCAGTGAGCATGCTAGAGGACTATGCTGCGGCCCCTGCCCAGCTGTGGCACAGGCAGATGAATCCAGCAGTGTGTCAGGATCTGCTGCTCTGTAGGATTTCTGCTCATTATTTACCTTGGAAGCACTGACCATGACATCCATACGTTTAATTAAAGCAAAAATAAATGGATTTCTCTTTACCTACATTCAGTGTTAGCTTTTTATCTGTTCTAGGTTAAAAACTGTTCATTCTATTTACTATTAACTTATCAAAGTTAGACAGTGATCATGTTATAAACTCCTTACCTCCTTTCCAGAATGAGGACTGGAGAGGGCTAACTGTGGTTTATAAAATATTTGATACGGTGTATTATTGATTATCGTAGTCTTGTCTTCAATCTGAATAATTTGCATACCTTGCTGTACCATGGAAGAAATGCAGAACTGACACACCTGCAAGATAATTGAGGAAAAGAGTAACTTTTAAAATATTATAAGGCATAAGAAAATCTCTTATTTTTAAAAGATTATTTTACCTATCAGTTTTCCCTGGACAATCCCAATTTGACCTTTTGTTCCAGAGTAATTACTTATTAGAGTCCTCTTTGATTCTCAAAAAAAAAAAAAAAAGAAAAAAGGGGGTGGTTTGAACAAAAATTAAATGGTCATCATAGTTACAGGTGATCCACCAAGAAAAATCTGTAAGGGGCCAGTATTAGCTCTACAACAGAGTACTCCAGCAAACCAAGTACTTTTGCTGTTCTTTTGTAGTGACAGAGGTCCCTGGGCGGCATGGTGCTGACGGTTTGCACTTGACTACTAACCAAAAAGTTGGTGACTTGAACCCACCTAGCACTGCCACAGAAGAAAGGCCTGGTGTTCTGCTTCCGTAAAGACTACAGTCAAGAAAACCCTATGGAGCAGTTCTACTCTGTAATACAGAGGGAACACCATGAGTCAGAATCAACTTGATGGTAAAGAGTTTGGTTTGGTTGTGTGGTGATAGACAAGAGACTTATTTTCAAGTGATTTCAACCATTACTTCACAAAATACTTACTCATAAAGCACTTACATATAAACACACACCACACATCTTTCTCAAAATAAAGAATTAAGTCCAGCATCCTTCTTCCTCCTCATGCTCATAACAGCACCTAGCTCACTGAATGTCTATCATATGCCAAGGAGAGCTCTGAGAACTCTAATAATGAAGAAGAGAACTATAACCACAAGCTGATTCTCATATATTTGTGCTCCACTTGTTCCAAGTACTTTATACATATTTATACTCTGAATCCTCATGACACCCACATGGAGTTGCTACTATTATCCCCATTTTACAGAAGAGGAATATGAGGCAAAAAGGGATTAAGTAACTTGCCCAAAGTCACAAACCTAACGAGGAGCTAGCTAGGGTCAAAATCCATGCAGTCTGGCTCTAGGGTCCTGCTCTTAACCAGTACATGTATCTTCTTATTACTGTCCCACTTCGTATAAGGAACTGATGCTCAGAGAATATGTTATTTGCCTATGGATACCCATCTAGTAAGTGGTAATGTCAGGATCTGAATACAGATTCTTTGACACCTAAACTCATACACTTTCCACCATGGTCATATTGCTAATTGAACCGTTTTCTACAACAAGAATTGTTGCCCTGAAATTTGGAAACGCTTTCTTCTTTGAAAGAAGTAAATGATTCAAAGGATTGAACCTAAGAGAACACAAGTGCGAAACAATTTTAGACAATCATGTTTCTGATGCATTGTGGCTGACACTTAGTAAATGCTAAGTCAATGCTATTTGGATTTAATTGTACTGATGCTTATCTTAGAAGAAAAGAAGATGCTATCTTGAGAGCAATGCATCCTCTTCCCTCAAAAACAAGAAGCCCTAGTGGTACAATTGTTCAGTGCTTGGCTGCTAACTGAAAGGCTGGCAGTTTGAACTCACCAAGTGGTTCCAGGAGAGAAAGACTTTGTGCTCTGCTCCCATAAAAATTACAGCCTAGAAAATCCTATGGGGCAGTTTTACTCTGTCATATGGGGTCACTCTGAGTTGGAATTGGCTGGACACCACATAACAACAACAATTACTTGTTGGAAAGCTTACAGCTATCTGATGCATAAATTCGTATTACACCTCAAGCCTTCCAATGTAGTTTCGTAACATCTGCTATTTCCATTCCAACCTTGTGTAAGTTTCATGAGGGCTTCCTTCCTTCTTGTCTGCTGGCAGGAACTGTTATGCCAAGAAGCAAGGACAACTCTTGCCTAACATCCCATGGTTTTGAGTTGCTGCCTAACTATTCTCCCTTTCTTTTTCTTTTAACGAATAAATAAATAAATAAAACCAAAAAAGCTAACTCTACTATCTCCCTCAAACTGCTGGTCCATCTTTTCTTCCCCAGCCAAATATCCCCCAACTCTCAAATTGTTACTCACTGACCCCTTGTAATCTTCTATTCTCACCATTCTTCCAAAACAATGGCCTAATCCCTTAATTAAAATGACCTTCTCAGTTCTTATTTTCCTGATCTCTCTATTGCATCTATACTATGCTTGTAAATAAGATCTTGGTAGAACTACTTTAAATGAAAGAAAATACTTGTTTCCCTACTCTCTTAAGAAGACTCATATGATGAACTGAATAGTAAATAAAGAATGGAATTTGTCTATAAATATTCAAGTGACCAGATTCTAGTAACCAGTAATTACTAACTAGGTAGCAATTGCTACAGGAAAGCAGATCTCAAAGTATGGTCCAGGGAACCCTTGTGAGAGACTCTGTCTCTGAGATCTTTTTAGCAGGTCCCAAGATCAAAACTATTATTATAATATTAAGATATTATTTGTCTTTTTCACTCTATTTCTCTCATGCGTGTACAGTGGAGTTTTCCAGAGGCTACATGGCATGTGATGATGTCACTACTCTGACACAAATGAAATGTGTACTTGTGTATTCTTTGTTTTAAAAATTTTTCCTTTAATTTCTGATTTGGTAAGTACCAATAGACATAACCCACAGAAATAAAAGGTCTTTGGGGGTCCTCAATAATTATTAAGAGTGTAAAGGGCCCCTGAGACCAAATGGTTTGAGAATCACTACAAAGAATGATGAAATGTCGATATAGTTTCTAACAGTTCATTTATTCATTCATAAACATTTATTCAGCCCTTACTGTAGCCACTCTGTGAGGTGCTGGAGGTAATGAGTGTCTGACTGTGTATTATAACACTTTTTCCAGGATTTTGGTGGTAGTTCTCAGCTTACAACTATTCAACTTTAGGTGATTCATACTTACAGCTCTTTGCCGTTTACACCCATGTTACAGTACTTTGGCCAGCAGAGCATAAACATGTGTTGCCCAGACAACTTTGAGGAAATGGATACCAGCCTTGAATTTTGAGGAAAAATCAACTTCTTTGTATGCGGGAAATTAATTTTTTTAAAAAACTACCAAATGACCCCAAATTTTCTCAAAAGGCTCTTCAAAGATGCCCATCAAAATCTAACTCCTCCACAGAGAAAGGTCATCCTGAATTCTGCTATTCTAATGATGTATTCCTTCTTTTTCTGATTTGGGAGAGCTAAAACAATGAAGATAAGTACAACAATAAGAATTCTACATGGTGCACTATGATACTGAACTCTCATACATACAACTTAATGTGATTAGTTACTATATTATTCAGCTTAATTGGTTCTCATAGACTTTAAACAAGATTTATGCCGAATACCACATGCCATTTGTATTTAGTTAAATAACTGATTAAGTATGATTTTTGTATTCATACCTCTAAAGAGCTGGGTACCAGTCCCCTGTTCAAGAACATAACTCTGTCTTATAACATTGGTTCTATGTGGTAGTCAGCACAGAAGCATAGTTTTTTGCTCAGGATGCCCTTTCCAGGAATATAGCCTCTGTTGCTGTTGCCTTGTCCTTTCGCTCACACTCAGAATGTTAGCAATACTACTTCCTCCTCTAACAAAAAGGCAGCCAAGTACAATTTGTGGATATTCTGGAATGAGTTCATTTCCCCCCACATAACTATAAATCAAGTGACTATTGGGTGTTCTGAAATACAGCAGTTACTAGATAAATTATGTGATACAGCTTTTATCACTGGTAAAGGAAAAAAAAAAAAAAAACCCACTGTGAAACAGATAGGTCTAAGAAGTTAAAAAACCATGTATTTCACTATTATAAATTGTTTGGAACAAGTGATACCAAAAGGGATCAAAAAAGAAAAGGGTAGACTCTTTTCAGACAGGTTAAGGGGATGGCATGCTATTTGCCCTTGAGCAACACAGACTTTGATCCTACCTTCTGATGTCCTGGGAAAGCACCAAGTCTTATTTCGGCATCAACAAATCCTTCTTCGTCCAATGTCACAACTTCACCATTACCTCCATCTTTCCACTTTGGAGATGTCAGGTTATGGACCAGTTTAATTGCTACTGACTTGTGCACAGTGTTTGTATTTGCCCAGTATATTCCAATTTGAAAAGCTTCCTGGAAAAAGAATGCATCAATTATAAAGTATTTTTTTTAACTTTGAATTTTTTTACCTCGACCTTCAGGAATTTTTTATATAATAGGCCTGCTAAGGCAACTAAATCCCTTTACAGTTTTTCTTTCTTTCCTTTTTTTTTTTTTGGAGAAATGGTAATATACATTTTATTTTGGTTCCCAATGTCTTTTCTGATTCACTGTGGAATTCATGTTTATAGAATGGAAAAAAACAAAAAACAAAAAACCCTCAAACTGTGACTATCCTATTATCCTATAAATCCCAAAGCTTAAAAACTAAAGATTTCATCTCATTTGTCAAGAGAATAATATGTAGCATTAGGTCCACGTAGGTAAATATTCCAATTCCATAGGTAACATCATCGGACTACTTGAAAAAAAAAAAAAAAAAAACGCAAATGAACAAAGATGATGTTTATAGATTGGAGCTTAAACAAAAACAAAAAATCAACGACAACTCTGAAACTTTTCCCTCTCAGAAAAACATAAAACATTTATTATGGAGTTCCTTTTATTCTGGTTTATTATAGACTTAAACATCTTCTTGAAGTGGTCTAGCCTTATAAAGAAAGGTCTCTTGTGATAGAATTTAAAGTCTTCCTATGAAATTTCCTTTCACAGTTAGGTTTTCCTCCTTGTGTCAGTAATGATTCCACTTTGTCATTACCAAGAACTTGGTAGACATCTGTGATTATGGCTATCCAAGCGAACGTATAGTGGAAAGAGAGTCCGAACCAAAAAAACAAAAAAGGCTGCTCAGAAATCCTCAATTCCTATCCATCTTGCGGATCTCAGGGAATGTGTGTGAGAACCACAAAGAACATCTAGGGGCTGGGTTAACACACAATATGGCTCTGTACCTCTAACATATCCTGGGTAGACCAACCCTAATGCTTGTCAAATATCCTGTACACAATGGAAATGAGAAAGTAACTAGTACAAGTCATCAAATTTAATGATAACTCAAGCATGAATACTGCTGATGGAAAAAAACGAAGACAGCTGAAATGTCTCTGAATATCAAAGAACATTCCATACCCCTTACGTACACATTTTAAGAGGATAGTTCTCCACAAGTAATTCATTCTGTTAAAAACACAAATGCAACCTCAGAACAAAAGCTGGTTGTTGAGAGAAAAGAATTCGTATTAGGTGAAAAACTTATAGTACCTGAAAGTTAGGAGGAATAATAATTTTGCCAGCAGGAACCTGTAGAACAATCTTCTCTCCTTCAAACAGCCAGAGGTCCCACTTGGACTGATTGATAAGCAGAGCCCAGGGTAGAAGTTCTATCAACAAGGTTTTAACATATGGCTTCCAGACTGACAGCTTTACTCGCATTGGGCTATCCCACTGACTCAGCTGTTCATTCCTGTTCCAAACACCATATTCAAGAGACTCAGTGAAATATGATGATTTTAGTATTCATGAAATATGTTTACAGATTCCAGATACACAATGCTCCTGTACGATACACTTCACACCAGAGTCATCCAATGCTGCATTTGCATCCGAGGGGAAGAAACTTTCCATGTAATTATGTTCTAGATTAGGAGTAAAGAAATCTACAAAATACACTTACTAGATAATAAAAGGTCAGACATGCAAATACCTACTTTTTTTTTAACCTTTCATGGTATCTAACCTTTATATGAATGATCATTTATTTCTCAATGCTGAGAAACCTTATTAAAAAGATTGCTGGAGAACATTACCTGTCAGAATCCTTCTTATTGTAGGGCCACATGGGTTGAAGGGATTTTTCTGGCCCATAGAATTCTGTAAGGATCTGATTAACTGTGCCTTCAGGGTGTACCTTAGTGGCTATTTGCTTAATGAGGGATGTTGAGACGGGAACAGCACAATCTGAAGTACCATCTTCTTCTCTGTGAAATGCGGGAAAAAAAGCAAGAATAAATATCCGATTTCTAAAGTGGTCTACAATCTATTGAAAAATCTCCAATGACAATATACTACAGACCAATTATTTTTGGTGGGCTAAAGCCAAAACTTGGTTACTTAGGGACTGATTAAAGTTTTTGGATAATCTGGGCCCTGGCTTTTCTTCTTCTTCTTTCCCTGATCCGTGGGTGAGATCCCTATTCATCTCTTACTCCACTTCAGAAATTAAGTATCAAATAAGTTTTCTGTGTGATCCCTCTTGGATAATTCTAAGCTTATTTAGAGTGGCTGAATTTCATCTCAAACTACAGAACAGAATAAGAGAATACTGTTGTTGTTGTCAAGGAGCCCTGGTGGCGTTCAGCTGCTAACCAAAAAGTCAGTGGTTCCGATCCACCAGCTGCCCCGAGGGAGATGTGAGTCTATTTCTGTAAAGATTAAAGCCTTAGAAACCATATGGGGCAATTCTACTCTCTGTCCTATATGGTAACTATAAGCCAGAATCAACTGGGTGAGTTCAAACCATTAGCTTTTTGGCTAGTCGTCAGGCACTTAACCATCTGTGCCTCCCAGGGACTCCTACTAAGAGAAGACTGTGTGTGTATTTTGTATTGTGTGCCATCGAGTGGATTCAGAATCATAGCGACTGTACATGACAGAGTAGAATTGCCCCATAGGGATTTTCAGGTTATAAATCTTTAAAGGAACAGATTGGCAGGTCTTTTCTCCCATGGAGCTGCTGGCAGGCTTGAACTGCCAACCTTTCGTTAGCAGCTGAGTGCTTAACCGTTGCCCCTCCAAGAGAACACTAGACAGGGCAATTTTAAAATAACATTCTCATAAAAATCATACAAAAACAAACAAACACACTCCATTTTTCCCAACTCAACAGTATGAGCTTATTTTTCTATTGAATTTCTCTTAAGAAGATGTAGGCATTTTTCCAGTACCTTGCTTGAAATGTTAGGTGATGTACAAGGTCAGGTTCTATGTTTTGCAGTGGTTTTTCCTGCCCTTTTCCTGGAATAATTTGTGTTTCGCTCAATCCCAGACTCCTTTTCTCCAAATGTATGATAATGGGGTCTGGAAGATGACTCCTCATGATAAAAAGAGGGCTGAACACAATCTATAAAAATAAAAGAACAGAACAACTTTCATATTTGCTTTGTTGCAGTATTCTAGCTGTTTGATGCTGAAACAAACTCGTAATAAATCTCTTCTCTGGGTCACTCTGACAATTTATTTCAGAACAGGAAAGGTCAGAGTCATATACCATATTTTAGGATTGGGAAAGCACTCACCATTCGCTGCTGCACTTGAGAGCTGGGTTCTAAAGTCAAAACTGTGCACCAGACATAAATAATGGAACTGTTTGAAGATGGCACCTGCACAGGAGACAGAAAAAGGTCCTATTCAATACTAAACAGTTTACAGTTACAGAAAAAAAGTCATTAAAACAAAAGAGAACTAAGCAAAAACAGACTTCATTATGGCATAAACTGAATGTGCACTGAGCTAATGGGGCCAATTCTTTTCATAAAGACAAAAAGTTTGTATGAGGGGTGATGGATAGAAGGCTGAGTAGCAGAATGAAAGAGAGATGTGTCCTTTATAGGAATGAAAGCAATGACTGAGACTAAGAAAGAGATAAAAAAAGGAACAGATCATCACAGAGCTTCTCAAGTGGGGAGGATACCATCCCCTGTCCCCACCCCATCCCCAGACCTGGTGCTTCAGTCATTTTCAAGATAGTAGTACTTGCCTCCATCTAACAGGAGGAGAGTTCTGCTGTAAGAACTAGTGTAACTGCTGCAAACATGCTGGTGTGGGATGGGGAGGAAATGGTTTGAGGAGTGCGGTTCAAAGCCTTTCTACATTTCACTCTTGCATATATCACTTTTAACAAGTGTTGTACAGAGTAAAGAACACAATGAGAAAAATTTAAAAGTAGCTCTATTCTGGATTGTACTACTTCTGATACCTGAATGACAATGCTATACTCCGGGGCCTTGGATTCCAGGCACACATCTCTTGACCAGTCTTCATCTCCTTTGGCCTTCACACACAGCTCTGTCAGTTCATTGTTTTCTAGTATGTACGAAGGCAATTTCTGTTTGGCTGTGAGGCAGTCAAAATGTTCTCGAACCACAGCTTGTCCATCTTGACCAATGTAATGCTGAACAACTTTTAGTTCTATGCTTTGAGACAAGTAACTACAGATGATCTGTCTTCCAAAGATGATAATCTAGAAGACAATACATATATAAATTAAGGCTTAATTTATTAATTCTAGACTTCATTAATTGGAAATTTGTAATAGTTCAGACAGAGTAAATTATGATGTTAATGGCAAGAAAATGAAATCATTTGCTTAATTAGAGAATATAAGAAGAAAAAGAGATTTGGAAGGACAGAATTGACTTTACTTTGGTCACGTTGAGTTTGCAGTACTCAAAAGACATATAAGCAGGGTCCAATGCCCACCTAGAAATACAGATCAGGTGCTTAAGGGAGAAGGTAGAGCTAGAGATAAAGACTTGTGAAATAAAATGTGCATGTCTTAGTTATCTAGTGCTGCTATAACAGAAATACCACAAGTGGATGGCTTTAACAAAGAGAAATTTATCCTCTCACAATCTATGAGGCTAGAAGTCCAAATTCAGGGTGCCAACTCCAGGGGAAGGTTTTTTCTCTCTGTTGGCTCTGGAGGAAGGTCTTCGTCATTAATATTCCTTTTGTCTAGGAGCTTTTCCACACAGGAATCCTGAATCCGAAGGATGTGCTCTGCTCCCAGTGCTGCCTTCTTGGTGGTAGGAGGTCACCCATCTCTCTGCTCACTTCCCTTTCCTTTTATCTCTTCTAAGATAAAAGGTGGTGCAGGCCACACTCTAGGGAAACTCCCTTTACGTTGTATCAGGGATGTGATCTGAGAAAGAGTGTTATATTCCGCCCTAATCCTCTTTAACATCATCTAATCTTGTCTCACTAACCATAGGAAGAGATTAGGACTTATAACACATAGGAAAATTATAGCAATCACAAAATGGAGGATAACCACACAATACTGGGGATCAAGGACTAATAACCAAGGTGACACATATTTTGAGGGACACAATTCAATCCATGACAGTGCACTAGAAAGAAGATAGTTTAGCTAGAAAAGAGCAGAGGCTCAAATCCAGCAGTGACTGATACTTTCAGGGGCAGACTCAAGGGGCTGGAGATGAAGGGGTTAAGAAGTTTGGATGTGAATCAGGAGAATGTAGTTTTGCAGAAGCCAGAAGAGAAGTGACTGACCAGGAGGTGGTCAATCAACATCATGCAGGAGTCAAAAAAGGGTAGGATGGAAGCAGGACTTTAGTTCTGGAAACTGAGGGCAACTGTGATCATCTGTTCCATGAAACTGACTCCCAAGGATTTTACTGCATTCTACCCTAATAAGAGATCTCTGGGTAAATGATAACATAATCTTTAACTCAAACAGGTTTTTAACCTAATTATATCTTATTTTATTCAGGTTTTGTCTGCATTGTAAGAATATCCATCTAAAAAAAAAAATCATAGAATCGTCCATTAAACCCATGGAATCCAACTATCCATTAAATCCAGTTTTGTATCCAGTTGAAAGTACAGCTCATACCAGGTATTTAGAAATGTTTCTTAACTTGTGTTAAACTAAAAAGATGATGCAATTTTATTCTTATCCAGTGAATACCTTTAGGTAGCAAAACCCTTCCTTAATGTGAATATTCACCACGACTGGGGAAATGGGACTTTTGCATATTGGATTTCCTCATTTGTAACGTTTTTCTACATTATAAAATGATAATAATAACTAACATAAATAGTATACCTACAATTCTAAGCGTTTTCACAAATCAACTCTTTTATTCTTGAAGTAGTCTTATGAAGTAGGTGTTACTATGATTTCCCTTCTTATTGAAGAGAAAACACACACAGAAAGATGTTGAATAACTTGCCTGACAGTTTGGCTCAGAGTCTGTGTTGATAAACACCCTGATAGTAGACCTCTCAGAAAATTAATACCTACTCGTTGAAGAAAACTCAGAAACTATAAAAAAGAGAATGAAGATTTTCCATTATAATATAAATGTGGTGGTCATCGTTGGTTTCCTTCCCAATAGCTGATTGCTCCCTTTTTTTCCTTGCTGTTAAAAAATCCTGATTTGGTTTAGGTATCAAAAGGTAGCGAAGTACTCAGGGAAGGCAGACACCACACCCAGCTCTTATGTCTGTATTATAGTTCGAACAAACAACTCATGGAAATCCCATTCTCCTTTTGTCAATGATTGGTATAGGGGTGGACATGGGACTCTGTTCTGGATAATAATATGAAAAAGGAGGACTGTTGAAAGCTCTAAGAAAGATTTTACTAAATGATAATAAGGGAGACAATTAGAGAAGAGGAAACCCTCCTTTTTTCCTCTCACAGAAGATGTTATGAAAGGATGTAAAACTTTTGCAACTATCTCGAGACCACGAAGGCAAATCAAAGATGGCAGAGAAGCAGGTATAGCACTGAGCTGCTTAATTAACCAATTATGAACCTGCTCACCTTCCCTCTTCTTGTTACATGAGATAATAAATGTAAAACAGGAATAACAGTATCTGCCTCATTAACTTGTTATAAGGATTAAAAAGTATATTTTGTAACTTTAAGCTGAGAGCATTCTAATTGATACAATATTTTCCTATGTCATTAAAAGCACTCTGTCACCATCACTTAAAAATTAAAAAAAAAATTTGTTTTTGATGTCACCGTCATGTTTAATGAACTATATTTATACAAATATGAATAAGTATTTATAAATAAGCTATTATTTAACCAAAATAAATCTGTTACGTTGACAGATGAAAAATTAAACATCGTTGTTGTTTTAACCTGCATTAGTTAAACAGTGAGGTTTAGCATTTTTTTAAAAAAATTTTTATTGTGCTTTAAGTGAAAGTTTAGAAATCAAGTCAGTCTGTCATTCAAAAATGTATATATGCCTTGCTATATACTCCTAGTTGCTCTCCCCCTAATGAGACAGCACACTCCTCTTCACCCTCTATTTTTGTGTCCATTCAGCCACCTTCTGACCCCCTCTGCCTTCTCATCTCCCCTCCAGACAGGAGCTGTCCACAGAGTCTCATGTGTCTACTTGATCCAAGAAGCTCACTCCTCATCAGTATCATTTTCTATCCTATAATTCAGTCCAATCCCTGTCTGAAGAGTTGGCTTTGGGAATGGTTCCCATCTTGGGCTAACAGAAGGTCTGGGGACCATGATCTCTTAGCATCTTCTTAAACATTTATTTTCCAACTATCTGTCTTATATTTTGAATTTTCTTTAGAAGACGTGTATTTGCAAAACTAAGTGTGCTTAACTGTTATATTTTCTCCTGCTCTAGTCATTATAATCTTTTAAAACAATATATTACAACCATAAAGGTCAATGGAACTGCTGAGTCCTAAATTAGCAAACAAATTTTTCTTTAGCATATTCTAGGGGTTATTAGACACTCACAATGCGTCTTATGATGCCATAGCGTAGCCTAACTTGAAAAACACACTTGAAAGCTCTGAAGTAGTATTTAACTCTTCTTATTCTTGGTGTGCCCAGGCTTGGCAACGGATGCACACCACTCTTGCTCCAGAACCTTTGGACCCCATGAGATTTAGAAGAGAATTTTGCTGTCTCTCACAGAAACCACAGAATCTCTGCAGCCATCTGCGACTCACTTTGTTTAGAGACAAAGATCCTCTTGGTGGGTTTTTATAGTTTCATATTCAACTAAAAAACCTGTTAAATCAGCTTTCAAATTTGATAAAAAGAAAATCCTTAAAAGTAGCCAGGGAGGGGAAGGCTACTCAGATGAACAAAAATCCAAAATGGCTACTCATCAGAGTAGCATTATTTCATGGCTCTTCCAATACAGGGTTTAGTGAGGGGCATGTCTGTTTTTCCTCAAAGTGGCAAAATTTACAATGCCTTTATTTTGAAAATTATGGTTAGAATTTCAAGGTTAATTTATCAGTTGAAGACAGCTACTTAATTTTTTTTTTAAATGTAGAGTTTCTCTTTAATACACATTTCCAGGTTTCACACTAAATCCCCTCTTTCCCTGAAGCCGCAAAGATGTGTATTGAAGATTTCTACATATGATTTTACTTAGCAGGTTTCAGAACTCTTATTAGATCAGTGCCAAGAAGTATAGTGGTATTAAAGAATAACTCCAGAGGACCAGATGCACTGGAAGATGATATCCTAACCATGATGAAAAGTGTATGTGTAAAGATACATATACACATACATACACATATACATTTAAGTTTTTAGAGCAGTAAAGGCGTCCTCATTGAAGGAATGGGAAACATGGAAACAAATATATATACATGAGTATCTAGTTGTATAATGTACAATGTACATGTTACACCATAGAAGTATAATGTGAAGTTACCGTGAAATTTTCTATGTGGTCAGTTTTCATTTAATTGGAGAAATGAGAGGGGTATAGGAAAGGCAGAATACAGATAACCAAGAATCACTATTACAATAAACTTTAGCCAATTCTCCATCATTCAGTGACATATTAACTGTGGTTACGGTACATCAGGGACCTGCATACACTCACCTCTCCCAAGTGGGGCTTGGTAATTAGGCAGCCGTGATTTACTGCAAATTTCCAGATTTTCAGCGGAGGGGGGTGTGGGGGTGGGAGGAAAAAGCCAAAATGTGAGGGAGGCAAGAATCCATGAAGGTCTTATGAAAAGCTTAGTATCTATCCTCCTTCCTAACATCAATAAACTGAGCAAATCCGATGGTTCTAATATACTTTAACTACAGCTTGTTTGAATGCTGGTTAATCTACCCTGATAACAAGTCCAACTGAAAAGACATTTTAGATTTTTGCTTGTGTGTGTGAGAGACGAGAGGCTGAAAACCACTGACCAGAAATTGGATTTTCCATAACTCTTATACATAGATAAATTGGTTTGAAGTTGGCATGGTGGTCTGCTGAACCTTTCAATATTCTCTTGGTTCAGTATAAACCATTTTCCATTGGCTTCATTTAGGCTAAATCAATGGCTGTGTCAGTATCCCACACTCCATTACTCTCCTAAGTTTTTTAACGGGTCTAATATAGAGCTCAAGTGTACCTGACCAATGATGAGAAATGCTAAAACTCAAAATATATATGTGTAGGTGCCTTCCATGCTGGTGGGAATACAAAATGGGCTATTCAAGTTCCTGTGAAGATGACGCTTCCTTTCAATGGAAAATGCAATGTGAGGGCTGCTCATGCTTCATTCATGCTCTTCAAATATTCTTTTCCTGTTTGGCTAGATTCTACCCTCTTCTTTAAAGAGAATATTTATGACAAATAACATTTGGAAAAATCATGAAATGAGATTTGGCACCAGATGCCTTAAAATCTGTATATTTGACATTTACAAAGAGGATGACTAAAGGGATTCCTTAAACTTTCAATGTATGGAATTTTATTGTTGGTCCTGATATAAACTGCTGTGTACTTTGAGTTTTAAAAAATGTTAATAATTTGAAAAACTGAGAAAATCAGCAGAAGCTATTTAAAAGATTAGTGTTAAAAAAAAAAAAGATTAGTGTTGCCAAGTAGGTGGTGGTTCAAACCCACCCAGCAGCTCCTCGGGAGAAAAGACCTGGTGATCTGCTCTCATTAAGACTGCAGCCTGGAAATGCTATAGGGCGGTTCTGCTCTGTCATACAGGGTTGCTGTGAGTTGGAACTGACTCATCGGCATACAACAACAACGACGACGATGACGAGAGTCTAGTGAAACAGACTCTAATGAATTTTGGTGAAAGAATAAAGCACATCTTTGTAGTTTGACAATATGCCTCAAACATCTCAAAACCTTTCATACCCCTTGCTCAGGTAATTCAATTTTAGGGCATTATTTTAAGGGAATATTCAGAAATTTGTACATATATTTATGTACAAAGACATTTATTTCAGGATTTATTATAGTGAGAAATTTGAGATAGCCCAAAAGTCCAACAACAAGGAAATGGCTAAATATATTTTGATATTAAAAAAAAAAAGTATGCAACCACTAAAAGGATAATTTGAGAATTTTAAATAACCTAAGAAGATATTTATTATAATACGAAGTGAAAAAAATAGGTTGAAAAACAGTAATTACAATCAGATTTTATAAGTTAAAAAAATATATATATGATTAAAAAAAAAAGAGTAGAAAAAATATACCAAAGTCATAATGATATTTATCTTTGGATAGTACGATTATGGATAATTTTTATTTTCTTCCTTAAACTTTTTGTGTTCTCAAAAATATTTTATAATAGTTAACATAAAAAATAAACTAATATTTATTGAGCACTTCCTTTGTAAGGAACCCTGGTGGCACAGTGGTTAAAGCAATCGGCTGCTAAGCAAAGGTTGACGGTTGAAACCCACCAGCTGCTCTGTGGGAGAAAGATGTGGCAGACTGCCTCGAAGGTTTCAGCCTTGGAAACCCTATGGGGCAGTTCTACTCTGTACTATAGGATCGCTATGAGTCGTACTAGACTCAATGGCAGTGGGTTTGGTTTTTTGGTTTGGTTTCCTTCACGAGAAGAATATGAGGGACAGAAAGGTTAAGAAATTTGCCTGAAGTCATATAGGTAGTAAGCGGTAGGGTCGGGAAATATTCTATAAGAATAATAAAAAAAAAATCACAGGCAAAATTTTGTAAGACTTTTAACAAAATGTATTTCTATATGTCCAACTTTTTGACTTCTGGCATACTGTTGCAATATATAATATTTGATCTAGAATATTAGTATATATTAATTTATCCCTGAAATTCAGTATCATTCCTTGATAATACATATCCATCCAAGAATGGGGCACTATTGTAGCACTACCAAAAAGTCCAACTAGTGGGTAGCGTTACTCATGCCCGGGAATATTTCATTATAATAGTGACTAAATTTTACCTGTTGCAGTAGAGTCAATTTTGACTCATAATGGCCCTAGAGGACAGAGTAGAACCTCCCCGTAGGGTTTTGAAGGCTTAAATCTTTATTGAAGCAGACTCCCATGTCTTTCTTCTCTAGAGCGGCTGGTGGGTTCAAACTGCTGACCTTTTGGTTAGCAGCCAAGTGCTTAACCACTGTGCCACCAACGCTCCTTGTAAGAATTTTACTTACACAAATTCATTTAATCCTCACATTAACTTTGTGAGGAGGGCACTATTACTAACCTTATCTCATAGGTGGAGAAATTGATTCACAAAGAGGTTAAGTAATTTGCTGAAGTTACTCACACACAACTAACAATACAGTACAACTAGGATTTGGACTCAGGTTGCCTGAGATCTTAACCACCACGTGATATCATTAAACCTTATCTCCAGAGAGGGACCTGCCGTTTCACTAATTGGTAAATGTTCTAGCAGCCATATGCAAAAGGGTTGAAGGAACTGGGAAATTTTAGATTAGAGCTATGGCAGTCAAAGTGTGGTTGCTGGGTCAGCAGAATCAGCATCACCTGGGAACTTGTTAGAAACTTCTCAGAAATGCAAATTCTCAGGCCACACCCCAGATCTACTGAATCCAAGAGTGGGATCCAGCAATTTGTGTTTTAACAGGCCCTCAAGGGGATTCTGATGCACACTAACATTTGAGAACCACTGGCCTAGAGAGAAGGAAACTAAGGGGAAATATGCTAGTTCTCGTCATGTTTTTGAAACGTTGTCATACCGGAGTTGACTCGTGGAGTCCTCACAACAAGTTGTTGTGTACTTGTGTATGCCTCACAAGTTCTGGGAGATGGTAAAAGCTGGCTGAAAGGTGACAGATTTGGGCTCAAAATTAGGAAAAAAAAAAAACCTCACATTAGCTGGAAGCAACCAACAATGGAAAGGCTGTCCTGTGAAAGCATGAGCCTCTCATCATCTGACATACTCAAAAAGACGCTGAAGGACCATTTCTCAGGCACGCTGGTGAATGGGAAGGTGGGTAAGACATTCTTTTAGGACCACAAATAACAGGATCAAAACGGAGATGTGTTTATTTGGTGGATTATTTATTAAGAGCATATCCATGTAAGAGAGTTCTGAGGGCAGATGAGACTCACTGACATTTTTGTTCTTTTGACCCTCTAACTCAGAGCTCACCCTAGCTAGGCTAGTCCCCCCATGAACTCTTCAAGAAGACTCACTCTTCCCATATACTTTACTTCCTACTTGGAATGCTCACTCTTAATTAAAATTCTACACATTTCCCAACGCCTAGGTCAAGTCATATGTTCTGTGTAAAATCTATAAATTCCCTTCACATTTAATGTCAGTTGCATGCACTATTTGGTTACATAAATTTCCAATTTAAGGGCAGAGATTACGTCACATACTTGGTATCTTCCATTTTACCCTGTTCACTGTAAATCAAAATCAATTGTCATCGAGTCGATTTTGACTTGTGACCCCATGTATGTCAGAGAAGAACTGTGCTCCATAGAGTTTTCAGTGGCTGATTTTTCAGCATTAGACTGCCCGGCTTTTCTTCTAAGGAGCCTCTGGGTGGACTGAAACTGCCAATCTTTTGGTTAGCAAGGGGTCTTGTACCACTGTAGGCAATCAATAAATACTCTAAGGGATGATTAGTTTATTGGGAAAACCCTTACATGGTTCTTTTCTGGGACTCTTCTGATGTAGCCTTCTTTTCATTTCTGCTGTCCACCATAATGAGAACATGAAGTCCAGATCCCTGGTTAGATGCAGACCAAGAATTATATGGGTCCTACTGTTCACCTTACCAGTTGCTTCCTGCTTACTCCTGGCATACTGCAATGGCATACCCCCTGCTGCTTGGTAAGGCAAGCTCCCTCTTCCTGGAATCAAATGCCGTTTCTATCATGTCCTCAGTTCACATGAGCACTGGAGAGACTATTACAGTCCAGGTGCAGATGTGTATGTTAAAACTCTACGACAAACCCAGTTATTATGTGTGCAGTGAAGCCACTTTTCAGATTTTAATACTTCCTTTTTTTTCTTTCTACTCTTATCATATGCTCCACGTTTGAAAAACATCTTTAAAAACCACATTTTCACATCTCAAGAACACAAAAAAAGTGTCAGATACTTTTTTCCCCTTTGCAGTCTTAGAACTTCAAAAAGAGCCAAAAGGAAGTTTTATAAAATAGGTAAAAATATGTGCTGAGAGCTGAGGTTTTATATGCCAAGAGCTAGACTGCAGTGAATTTTTACTGCAGTTAGTATTAACTCCTAGGAAAAGAAAAGCTTGCTAGAGACCCAGGACCACTCTGCCATGGGGAAAGCACTGCAACACTTCCACATAGATTATTCTTACGTGTCTGAAAACTAATTCCTGGCTATCTACGGTTGGGTTATCCAGAGTTCCCACTGTCCTTTGCTTCTTTTCCTTCTCAATAAAGGCCTTTCGTCCATTTCATAGGTTATTAGCACCTCTACCAGAAGGTAGGTGGTGACAGGGAGAAGAGGTGAGACGAAAATCAGCAAAATTTTACTGCTCGTTAGCAGCTCTTATAAAAGATATTGGACAAGGGGTTTGATGCCATCATCACCATGATCATCAACGAGTGCTTATTATGTGCTCACGTGCCTGGTACTATAGGCATAACCAAGCATAACCACAGTGAGTGTTTTACATTATTATGAATTATTTTCATTTCTCTAAGTCTCCCCTGCAGTACATCAAATTAAGAGTCGTCTGAGTTGGGAACACAAGGAAACTTACCTGTTTTTGCACTCCACTGAGGTGTTGAACCTTGATGATAAGTGAAGCAGTTCGACCCTTGTATTGAATTGTTCTAACAAAAGTCCCGGCATGGTCCACACTGAAGGGCTCTGACCAACGCCAATTGCCCCAACCTTCAATACAGATGTGTAACAGCTGGAAAGAAAAACCAATAATTGTCATAATGCCAAAAGTGCCAACAAAAATCTAGTCCTAAAATGAAAGTCTCATTGCTGGAAACCTTCTTATTTGTAATATTTAGCATCTGTTTTCTTTCCAACCTGCATTATTCATCCACTTCCAGCTTATTCAACCAGGTTAAGAATAGCAAATACGCCACATAGAGTCATTGTGGTTTTCAGATCACATTTTAAACCTTCTTAAAAATTAACTGTCCTATCAAATGGTAAAAGGCCTGTTGAACATTTGAGAAAAGACCATTTCATTCATCTGGAGGACAAGAAGATTAAAATGTGAGATCAAAGAACCTTGGTCTTGGCTGATAAAAATTCATTCCTTTTTGTGGCTAGACAGTAATTAAAGACAAATTTGGTTTGTGGCCCTAAATTGCCTAAATTGCCATTTCCTATGTTTTTTTTAGATAAAGAACAAAATAGCAATTTGAAGATGTAGTTCATTTAATATGCTCTTTATGAGAAGATCACATGTATCAAATTAGAAATACCTCTAATTTTTGAATATAAAAGAAAATGTCTTCGTACTTCCTACTTTTTTTTTGGTATGTATTCATTGTAAGTTTTACCGATTCAGTCTTCTGGTCCCTATATTTATTTCTTTATATATTGTCACCACTTTTGGTTACATCTGGATTTCTTTCACGGTCATTCAAATACTTTTCTTACTCCTACCGGCTAACTGCAGCTAAGAAAATTAGTTTAACTAAACAGGTATTCTAAACAAAACATAATAATTATTTATCCTTTAGGATACATATTTAAAATAAACAATATTCTGTATGATTAATAATTATAAGGAAGTAAAACTGGCATTCTAAGAAAAATATTTATATGACACAAAATTTCCTTCACAAGACACATACATTTTCAAAGAGGTAACCAAAGGCTAATCTCATGAAACACTTTCCCAATTAATAGAGTGAACAAAACTTTGAAAACATTCTATAAGAACTATATATAATCCTGTAAATTGCCATCAAGTGGATTCCAACACAGAGACCCTTAAAATAAATACATAAAGGATTTTCTAGTTTTAGCAGTAGGCAACACTTGCTGTTGATTCCGACTCATGGTGACCCCATGGACATGAGGGTAGAACTATGTCCATAGGATTCTCAATGGCTGATTTTTCTAAAATAGATGCCAGGCCTTTCTTCCAAGGAGACTCTGGGTGATCTCAAACCCCCAACCTTTCAGTTCCACCCAGTGCCATTCTCAGTTAGCAGCAGTAACTGTTAACACCACCCACAGACTCCATTAGCATGAAGAGGGATGCTACTTAAGTCTTTAAGTTTTAAAATTTTCCAAGGTTACTGGTTATCACAATGATTTTTGGTGGCTGATTAAGGTAGGTTTTTCACATTAAAATATTTAAATAAAGTATTTTTAAAAATCTCCTATCTTTCTGCTTTTAATATGGCCCCATTATAGTTCTTCTTTACACAACTACCAGTGATCCTCTGAAATCAAAAGGGTATGATTCATATGATTTCTAAAAAACAAGGCTAACAGTTAAAAGAAGAAAAAAATTCTAGACAGCAAATACCTTTAGGGAAAATATGGTCTTATATACACTCTACAACATAAAAGTACCAGAGTATCTTTGATGTTTAAATATTAGTTATAGAAAAAAAAAAAAAAAACAATAGTGGCATTTGGAACTATTTAAGTTTTTTTTTTTTTTTTTATAGCATCGATTGGAAATAAAGCTCAGGGCACACACAAAACTGAAGAAACAAGAAAAGATGTTTTCTTTGGAGAGACTGGTAGTTGGGGATGACAAAAAAATACGAGGCAAGGTACTTAAGATCAAGCTTAGCTGTATTTTTCCTGAAAATTCCAGGGACTCTGAAGAAAAATTTAGTCTACACAAACTAGCTTTAATTGAGGAGTGTTCGCATTTACATATGAGCTCAGTTTTAGATAGCTGCCGACTCTGTATACAGCTTTTAATGAGTGAATGTCACCAAGCAATATTCTGTCAGGTTTTGCTTGGCAGGTATTTGTTCCCAGAATGATGGCACAGGCATTTTCTTTGAATTATGGAAATTCAGACACATTTGGATTTAGTTCACAAAGAAAAGCTGAGGGGGGAGGTAATATTTATAACACTTATTGCCACGTGCATTGTCAGTTGAATATCTGTAATGTTTGGTCTACTGTTAAAAAGCATCTAAATATTACTGGCAATTGTTTTTGTTGTTGTTAGGTGCTGTCGAGTCAGTTCCAACTCACAGCAACCCTGTGTACAACAGAATAAAACACTGCCCAATCCTGGGCCATCCTCACAGCCATTGCTATGTTTGAACCCACTGTTGCAGCCACTGTGTCAATTCATCTCCATGAAGGTCTTCCTTTTTCTCACTGACCCTCTACTTTACCAAGCAGGATGTCCTTCCTAGGGACTGGTCCCTCCTGATAACATGTCCAAAGTACTTGAGATGAAGTCTCGCCATCCTTCTAAGGAACATTCTGTCTGGACTTCTTGCCAATTATTGGCAATTAACCCGTGATTAGATGTGTATAATTTATTAGGAAAAGAATTAACCTACAAAAGGAACTCAGGAGCCCCAGGGGTGCTCTAGTCCTCCTTCCTATGCTGTATCAACCCCTGCTGTCATCACCAATGACTGTGGACCTATGGCACTGGGTTTGGGCACTGGAACGGCAGTGTTCAGATACCCCTGGATATCAAGTGAAGATGGGAGGCTCTGTTCACTAAATTCCACTGCTACACATATAAGTAGTCCCTAACTTATGATCAGGTTGTACTCCAACAACCCCGTTATAAGTTGGTTCTGACGTTAACTCAGATACCTGATTTTTTTTAGTTTTCATTATTACCCTCTTTTATTACCAGTATCTTTATAAATCTGATCTTTATTTGTCTTTGGGGGTTGGAAACATTACCTATAAACTTATAGGTATATTTTAACATTGTATGTAGTACATATTACTAACAGTAAGATGTATAAAAAACAAAGAAACAAACAAAAATCCAGATGGTGATAAATTCAATTTGTTGTAACTAGAATATGTTGTAAGTCAGGGGCTACCTGTACTGAAAAGTCCATTTCTTAACAAATATTTATATATCTATTTTTATTTTGATATGGAAGGTCCTATAAAAATTAGGTCTAATCCACCACACTGAGTCCAGCACAACTAGATGGTGCCTGGCTACCACCACTGACTGCTCTGACAGGGATGACAACAGATGGTCCCAGACAGAGCTGGAGAAAAACGTAGAACAAAATTCTAACTCACAAAAAAGACCACAGTTACTGGTCTGAAAGAGATTGGGGAAATACTGAGAGTATGGCTTCTGGGCACCCTTTAAACTTAGTGCTGAAGTCACTTCTGAGCTCACCCTTCAGCCAAAGATTAGACAGGCACATAAAACAAAATGAGATTAAATGGGTAAACCAGCCCAGGGGCAACGAAGGGAAGACAGGAGGGGACAGGAAAGCTGGATGAATGGATATGGAGAACCCAAGGTAAAGAAAGGGAGAGCATTGACATGTCATGGGGTTGGCATCCTATGTCACAAAACAGTGTATGTATTAACTGTTTAATGAGAAACTAATTTGCTTTGTAAACCTTCATCTAAAGCACACACACAAAAAAAAAATCAGCCATAAAAAGTATGAAACTTATGTTAGACTATCCTATTCTATCATTCAATACATTTTCATTACTCAGCACTATAAGAAAGGCAATATGTCAGATACTATGGAGGAGATAAGAAGGAAGAAATGTTGTTTTCTGCTCAGTTAGGAACTATGATACTGTAGGGAAAATAAGACATGCACAAGTGGCCTTGGGAGAAGTACAAAGTGTTACAGGAGTTCAAACAAAGAAGGGTCTGTTCCAAGCTGTTGTGATTAGGAAAACTTCATGAAACATTTGGGTCTCAGAGTTTGGGTAGGATTTCAACTGGCAAAGATGAGAGTTCCTTTCGAGGCCAAAAGAACAAGATGAGATGTAAAAGTAGAAGGCATGTATGGTGCAAAGTTAATAGTCTAGACTGCCTGAAGAAAAGAGAACATGAAAGAAGGACAGGGGGATAAGGTCTGACAGGTAGATCTAAATTGTGGCTGGCATTGATGTACTAAGGTAAGGAATGTGCACTTTACTCAGGAATTAGTGGATAGGTATTTAGGCTTCTGTATAGGCAAAAAAAAATTTTTTTTTATAGGTAAAAAAAACACACACAAAATTTTTTTTTTTTTATAGGTAAGCAATGTGTTGACAGAAGAATAACAGGGATATGTGGAGGCAGGAAGACAATTCCAATAGTCAGGATGAGAAGTAATGTGAGCCAGAAATATGAGGGAATAGAAAGCAATGGGGTTACCAAAAGATCACTATCCTAACCCATAAAAATCAGTTGGGTTTCTATGCATCAGCAATAGGCTTTCTGAAAACGAAATTAAGGCAACAATTCCATTGACAATAGCATATAAAAGAATAAAACATCTAGGAATAAGTTTAACCAGGAAGGTGAAAGACTTGTACATTGAAAACTATAAATCATTACTAAAAGAAAAAGACCTAAATAAATGGAAGGACATTCCATGTTTATGGATTGATGACTTAATATTTTTAAGATGTCAACACTAAGCAAAGCAATCTAGAGACATAGGACCCAAACAGACTGAAAATAAAAGAATGGAGAAAAATATTCCATGCACCCAGTAAACAAAAATGGGCAGGGGTGGCCATACTTATATCAGATAAAATAGACTTTAAATCAAAATCTATTACAAGAGATAAAGAAGGACATTACAGGATAATAAAAGGGTCAATCCAGCAAGAAGACATAAAAATTATGTCTATATTGAATTATGAAACAATTATGAAACAAATACTGATTAATATGAAAGGAGAAATAGACAACTCCACAATGACAGTAGGGGACTTCAACACATCACTTTCAATTATAGACAGATCATCTAAAAAGAAGATCACTAAGGACACTGAGAACTTAAAACGTAAGCCAAATGGACCTAATGGACATATAGAGAACACTACACCCAGCATCAGAACAATATACATTCTTCTCCAGTGCAGATGGATCATTTTCCAGAATGGACCATATGCTTAGGACATAAAACAAGTCTCAACAAATTTAAAAAGACTGAAATCATACAAAGCATCTTCTCTGACCATAATGGTATGAAGCTGGACATCAACAACAGGAAAAAATACATGGAAGCTAAATAATACACTATTAAAAAAAACAATCGGGTCATAGAAGAAGTCAAAAGTAAAATTAAAAAATTTCTAGAATCTAATGAAAATGAACATACAACATACCAAAACCTTTGGGACACAGCAAAAGCAGTACTCAGAGGAAAATTCATAGAAATAAATGCTTACATTAAAAAAGAAGAGCCAAAATCATTAACTTAAATCAAGAACTTGAACAAATAGAAAAGGAGAGTAAAAGAAGACAAAAGCTATCAGGAAAAAAAAAAAAAAATAGAATCAACAAAATTAGGAGTTGATTCTTTGAAAGAATCAATAAAAGAGACAAACCACTGGCTAGGTTGACTAAAGGAAAAAAAAGCAGAAGTGGCAAAAAACCAAATTATGAAATGAAACTGGTGACATTACAACCAATTCGACAGACATAAAGAAGATCATAACTGTTAACTATGAAAAACTGTACTACAACAAATTTGAAAAACCTAGAAGAAATGGACAAATTCCTAAAAATACACTACCTACCCAAACTAACAGAAACAGACATAGAAAATTCAGACAGACCTGTTACAAACAAAAGAAGAGATTGAAGATGTCATCAAAAAACTTCCAACAACAACAAACCCAGGACCAGATAGTTACACTGGAGAATTCTACTAAACATATGGAGAAGAGTGGAAACCAATCCTACTCAAGCTCTTCAAAAATAGAGAAGAGGAAAGAACACTACCCTTTTATGAAGCCAGAATAACCCTGATACCTAAAATCAGGCAAAGACATCGCAAAAGAAGAAAATTACAGACCAATACCCCTTATGAACACAGATGTAAAAAACCTCAACAAAATTCTAGCCAACAGACTTCAGCAACATGTAAAAAAAAAGTCACATGTCATAATCAGCTGGGGGCTCATACCAGGATTATAAGGGTTGTTCAACATTAGGAAAATCATTTAATGTAATCTACCACATATAAAACAAAGGATAAGAACTATACGATCATATGAATTGATGCAGAAAAACTAATAAAAACTCTTAGCAAAATAGGAATAGAAAGGAAATTTCTCAACATAATTAAGAGCATATATGCAAAACCAATAGCCAACACTATACTCAGCAAAGAAAGGCTGAGAGCTGTTCCTTTGAGAACGGGAATGAGACAAGGATGCCCATTATCAACACTTTTATTCAACATTGTACTGGAAGTCCTTGTCAGAGCAATATGACAAGAAAGAGAAATAACAGGTATCCACACCAGAAATGAAGAGGTAAAACTCTCTCTATTTGCAGATGACATGGTCCTATACATAGAAGACCCTAAAGATTTCACAAGAAAACTGCTGGAACTAATAGAAGAAGTTAGCAACGTTGCAGGTACATGATCAACACACATAAATCAATTGGGTTTCTATATACTAACAAAGACTACTCCGAAAAAGAAATCGAGAAAACAATACCATTTGCAATGGCCCCCAAATCAATAAATTGCCTAGGAATTAACTTAACCAGGGACATAAAATACCTATACAATGAAAATTATATAAAACGTTACCAGAAAAATGGAAAGACATCCTGTTCTCATGGATTGGAAGGTTTAAAACGGTGAAAATGCCAATTCTACCTAAAGTGATCTACAGATAGAATGCAATCCCGATAGCAATCTTCACTGAAATGGAAAAAACTAACAACCAACTTCATATGGAATGGAAAGAAACCCCAAATAGCCAAAGCTATACTGAAGAAAAAGAACAAAGCAGGAAGCCTCACACTCCCTGATAGCAAAACATACTATACAGTCACTGTGAACAAAACAGCATGGTATTTATTGGTTCAACAATAGACACACAGACCGGGTGAACAGAATTGAGAACTCAGAATTAAACCCAGCCATTTGTGGACAACTGATTTTCAACAAGAGATCAAAGTCCATTCAGTGGGGTAGAAACAGTCCCTAATAAAGGGTGCTGGTAAAACTGGATAGCCACTTGCAGAAAAATAAAACAGGACCCATACCCCACACCATACACAAAAACTAACTCAAAATGGATCAAAGACTAAATGTTAAACGTAAAACCATAAAATTCCTGGGAGAAAACTATGGGACCTGATCTTTTGTAAAAATAGGATAACAAACATAACGAATGCATGAAAAGAAGAAGACAAAAGAGATAAATGGGACTTCATTAAAATTAAAAACTTATGCTCATCAAAAGACTTTATTAAAAGAATGAATGGACAACCCACAGACTGGGAAAAATCTTTGGAAATGACTTATCTGATAAGGGTCTAATCTCTAAAATCTACAGAAAACTGCAACAACTCAACAACAAAAAGACAAACAACCCAATCACAAAATGGGCAAAGGACATGAACAGAACCTTCACCAAAGAGGACACCTAAGCAGTCAACAAACACATGAAAAGATGTTCACGATCATTAGCTGTAAGAGAGACGCAAATCAAAACTACAACAAGATGCCATTTTACTTTGGCTAAAATGGCACTGATTGAAAAATAACAGATAACAACAAATGCTGGTGAGGAAGTGGGGAGACTGGAACCCTTATCCATTGCTGGTGGGACTGTAAAATGGTACAACCACTATGGAAAATGGTAAGGCGCCTTCTCATAAAACTAGAAATAGAACCACCCTATGATCTAGCAGTCCCATTCCTAGCTATATACCCTAAACCTAGTGATGTTGAGTTGATTTTGGCTCACAGCGACCCTATAGGATAGAGTAGAACTGCCCCATAGGGTTTCCAAGGAGCGGCTGGTGAATTCCAACTGCTGACCTCTTGGTTAGCAGTTGAAGCTCTTAACAACTGTGCCACCAGGGCTCCAGATATATACCCTGGAGTCCTAAAAACAATGACATGAACAGACATATGCACGCCTATGTTCACTGCTGCTTTATTTACAGTAGCAAATAAATGGAAACAATCGAAGTGCCCATCAATGAATGAATGGATAAGCAAACTGTGGTACATACATACAATGGAATACTATATGTCTTAGTTATCTAGTACTGCTATTAACAAAAATGCCACAGTGGATGGCTTTAACAAACAGATTTATTCTCTCACAGTCTGGGAGATTAGAAGTCCAAATTCAGGGCCAGCTCCAGGGGAGGGCTTCTCTCTGTTAGTTCTGGGGGAATGTCCTTGTCTTCAATCTTCCCCTGGTCTAGGAGCTTCTTAGAGCAAGGACCCCAGGTCCAAAGGACATGTGCGTCCTTGGGTCTTCTTGCTTGGTGGTAATGAGGTCCCACTCCTCTCTGCTCGATTCCCTTTTATATCTCAAAAGAGACTGACTCATCATACGACCTAATCCTGTAGACTGAATACTGCCTCATTAGCATAACTGTCTCTAATCCTGCCTCATTAACATCATAGAGGTAGTATTTACAACACACAGGAAAATCACATCAGATCACAAAATGGTAGACAACCACACAATACTGGGAATCATGGCCTACCCAAGTTGATACAAATTTTAGGGGGACACAATTCAATCTGTAACACTTTACAACCATAAAGAACAACGGTGAGTCTGCAAAACATGTAACATGGATGGACCTGGAGGGCATAAAGCAAAGTGAAATAAGTCAAGCATATATGAACAAATATTGTATGACCCCTCTTTTATAAGAAAAGAAGAAAAGATATATAAAGAGAGATTAATGTTCATTGGTGGCTGTGAGGGGGGGCAAGAGAAGTATGCTTTAGATTGTAGACATTGGTTATTTTTGGTAATGGGAAAAGTGGCACTGAATGTGGATGTAGTGAGTACAGCATAACCAAAGTAAAAATGAGTCACATGGGTAGGTACAGGTGTTTACACAGATTAGAACAGATAGAAGTATCTTGTAAATACAAATGTGTGGGTGCAGGCAAATATGTTCACTGAAGACAGAAATACGGATATTCCTTAGACATAACCAAAAACCTCCCAAGATTAGTTTTCTGGGTTTGAAAGCTTAAGACCATAGTCTCATGGGACAACTCAGTGAATTGGCATAACATAGTTAATCATGATTTGTATCCTAGTGAAGTGAGTAGCATCTGGGGATCTTAAAAGTTTGGGAGTGGCCAGTTAAGACACAACTATGGGTCTCTATTCGCCAAAAGCAAAACAGTAAGAAGGTAACCAAAAGCTCAGAAAAGGAACAAGCATACATGAGCCACAACCTCACCTATCCTGAGACCAGAACTAGATGGTGCCTGGCTACAACAACTGACCGTTCTGACTGGGGTGACAACAGATGGTCTCAGATAAAATCAGAGGAAAATGTGAGGCAGAACTCAAATTCTTAAAAAAAAAAAAAAATCCAGAAAGACTAGGACAGTAGAGAACAGAAGACTTCCTGAGACTATCGCCCTGAGAAATTCTTTAAACCTAGAATGAAGCCTATCCCAAGACCACCTTTTAGACAAACAGCAGAGTGGCACACAAAATAAAGGATATTATCCACATGATTGGTGCTCTACTTAAAAACCATCTGTGAGACCAAAAGGTAAACAATTACTCAATAGAGGAGAAGACAAAGCTACAGGAAAACTAGAGTACTAAAAATTGAACAAACCAAACACAAAGAGAATGCTGACACACTGTGATTAATGTAACTAATGTCACTGAACAATTTGTGCAGAAATTGACAAATGGTGTGATGGTTAAGGTTGTGTGTCAACTTGGGTGGGCCATGATTCCCAGTGGTTTGGTAGTTGTATGATGATGTGATCACTTCCACGATGAGGTATGATATAATGTGATCACTTCCATGATGGGATCTGCTGTGTCAGTTGAAAGACAGTTTCCTTTAGCATGTGGCCTCCACTGAATATAAGTGGACATTCTGGCAAGGCTCGTGGGCTTTTGCTTGCTTTGGATCCTGAACCAGGCTCCTGTGCATCTGACCTCTGGTTCTTGGGAACTAAGCTAACACCTTAACTGCGGTCTTGCCTGCCGACCCTGGGATTTGTCAATCTTTCTAGCCTCTGAGCAAGAGTCCTGCTCTCTGACCTGCCAATCTTGGGTTCACTAGCCCCTGTGGCTATGTAAATCAGGAGAAGCCTCCAGCCTAACCCACGGACGTGGGACATTCCAGCCTCTACAACCATGTGAACCATTTCCTTGATATAAATAACTCTCTCTACATACATATACTTTACTGGGTTTGCTTCTCTAGAGAACGAAGCCTAAGGCAAATGGGAACCTAACTTGCTGTGTAAACTTTCATTGAAAATTCAAGAAAAGAAAATGTAGAAAGACTCACAGTTCTAGATTTCAAAACATATTATAAATCTACAGTAATCAAAACAGCCTGGTACTGGTATAATGGCAGACTAATGGAATAGAACTGAGAGTTCAGGAACAAACCCATACATCTATGGTCACTGATTTTCAACAGGGATGCTAAGTACATTAAATGAGGAAAAAAAAACCTCTGTAATAATGCCTGGGAAAACTGGATTTTCACATGCAAAGAATAAAGCTGGATCCATATCTCACACCACATATGAAAATTAATTCAAAATAAATCAAGGACCTAAATGTGAGATCTAAAACTATAAAACTAGAAGAAAACACAGGGATAATGCTTTGAGACGTGGTTTTTCTTTTCTTTTTTTTTTTTTTTTAACAATTCTTAGATGTGATGCCAAAAGCACAAGCAAAAAAAGGCAAAATAGATAAATTGAACTACATCAAAATTAAAAACTTTTGGGCATCAAAGACTTTATCAACAAAGTGAAGAGACAACATACAGATTGGGAGAAAATTCTGGGGAACCATGTATCTGATAAGGGTTTAACGCGTAGAATATATAAAGGACTCTTAGAACTTAACGAGGAAAAGACAAACAGCCCAATCAAAAATGAGCAAAGGACACACATCCATTTCCTGAATAAGTAGCTAACTGCCTTCGTGAACAACTACTTCCTTTGCCATGAGACCATAAGAACTGGATGCTTCCTGGCTACCATTACTGAACATATGGACCAAAGATTCCATAGAAGAATCCTGATGAAAAGGGGGAAAATGCAGAACAGAATAAAATTTTTGATGAATTCAGACTTTCTGGAACCACAGAGGCTGGATGAACCCGCAAAACTATTGCCCTGAGATAACTGTTAAACCTTAAATCGAAAATATTCCCTGAAGCCTTCTTAAAACCAAACCAGTTTTTCTTAACTAGCAAAGAATGTCTGTCTTGAGCATTATGCTCTTTTAAGATCTATCTATATGGGATCAAATTGACACAACAACTTGGAAGATTAGACAGGAACCTTACTGGGCAGTGAGTTTATGTTAATAGAGGAGAAACAACTCAGAAAGAGTGAAAATGACTGCACAACTCAAAGATGTAGTCAATATCACTGAATTGTACATGTAGAAACTGCTGAATTTGGTATATGTTTTGCTGTGTATATTCTCAAGGGCAACAAAAATAAATTATTTTAAAAAAACAAGTAAAGGACTTGAATAGACATTTGGCCATTGAGCACATGAAAATATGCTCAATGTCATTAGTCATTAGGGAGATGCATATGAAAACCACAATGAGATACGACTTCACCCCTTCTAGAATGGCTAAGATAAACAAACAAACAAAAGGAAAATAACAGGTGTTGGTGAGGATATGGAGAAATTGGAACTCTCAATCATTGCTAGTGGGAATGCAAAATGGTACAGCCACTGTGGTAAACAGTTTGGTGGTTCCTTGAAAATTTAAACATGGATCTACCACATGACCCAGCAATCCCAATTCTAGGTATATATTCAAAGAACTGAAAGCAGGAACACAAACAGAAACTTGTACACCAGTGTTCACTGCAGCAATATTCACAATAACCAAAAGGTGGAAACAACTTAAATGCCCATTTTTAGACGAATGGATAAACAAAATGTGGTATATACATAGAGTGGAATATTACTCAGCCATAAAGAGGAATGAAGTCCTGATACAAGCTACAACATGGGTGAACCCTGAAAACATTAAACTGAGTTTGAAATAACCTAGTTGGAAATAAGTCAGTCATAGAAGGACACATATTGTATAATCCCACTTATATGAAACAGGCAAATATATAGGGACTAAACTTCAGTGATTACCAGGGTGGGAAGGAGTCAATGTTTAGGTGGTGAGATAATCTGGAAAAGGATAGCAGTTATTGTTGCAAAACTTGATGAACGCAATATTATATATGTAGAAATTGTTGAACTGGCAAATGTTTGTTATATTTTTTACCAGTCCCTGGAGAAGGACATCATGCTTGGTAAAGCAGAAGGTCAGGGAAAGAGAAGAAGATCCTCAATGAGATGGATTGACGCAGTGGCTGCAACAATGGGCTCAAAATATAGCTATGACTGTAAGGATGGTGCAGGACCAGGCAGTGTTTTGTTCTGCTGTATATAGGGTTGCCATGAGTCAGAATTGACTCAATGGCACCCAACAACAACATTTTTACCAAAACAAAACTATCCCTTTTGCCCAGATTCCAAAGTATTTTTATTGCTCTTATGGATTTGGACATTTTCTTTCACCTCTGTTAAGGGTTTCCCTTACCAACTCACTTCCTTAACCATCTTTTCAATCCAGGCTTTCGTTCTCTTTGGCTGACTTAGCTAGTGCCTAATATTTCTCATTGGGGGAAAAAAGTCAAATAGGAACCACACTTGGTTGAACTTTTCAATGGGAATGGAAACTAAAGAAATACTAATCAATAAGGCAGGCTGTAGAGTGAACACCCTTGTTGGAAGGGCCCAAGGGGCTATATACTTTTTTTTCAAGCAGAACCCGCCCCCCCCCCCCACCCAAAGCTGTGCTGGAAACGAGACTAAATTTGTAGTTTTTCCACTGAAGACCTCATATACAGCTTTCAACTGATTTTTTTCAATACAAAATAAAATTGAATTACTGATAAGGGGGTTGAAGATCAACTCTGAGGACCACCGACAGTCATGTCCAAAAAGAGAATTCCTGAACTGACTGATGAAGGAGGAAAGAAAAACAAGATGGAATCTAGAAAAACAGAGTACACCAAGGAAGAGAAAGAGGATGACTAAATAAACAAATTACATCTTTAAATATAAATGATGAAGGGACCAGATACATTTCTCTAAAATTAGGTATTTTATTATTCATTTTAAAACTGTTCCCAAGGTTATTTCTAACTCAAAAACCAAAAATTAAAAATTTATCTTCAGACTCATTTGTGTCTTTTAAAAATTTTTATAGTAATTTACCTATAGTAACATGCAATGTTGTAAAAAATTTTTTCCCACTCTACTGCATTCAGTGTAGAAATTTTGTGTTCTAAAAAATTAATAAGCAATCCAAATGAAATAAACCATTGAATTCATACATAAACGTTAAAACTTAAGCCATAATTCTTTTTTTTTTTTTAAACTTCTAAAATCTTATCATTATATACCAAGATTCCAGCACATAGTGGAGCCCTGGTGGCACAGCGGCTAAGAGCTCAGGTGCTAACCAAAAGGTCAGTAGTTGGACTCTACCAGCTGTTCCTTGGAAACCTTATGGAGCAGTTCTACTCTGTCCTATAGGGTCCCTATGAGTTGGAATCGACTTGACAACAATGGGTTTATCACGTAGTAGGCATTCAATAAATATTTATTAAATAAATATTAATGAAAGCAAAAGTAGCTCAAAACACATATTAAAAAAATTCAGTGGTGATACACATAAAATGGTACCATAAAATGAGTGTCAAATTGAAATATTTATAAAAGACTCACACTTTGAATGGCCTTTCAATACAGAACATTTCTTTTACACAGATAACGTTATTAAAGTAGAAATCAGCCAGATCCATAATTCAGATACTGCAATACTGACATTAAAGCATGAAGTAAATCCATACTGATATAATAGGTGAGCATGAGTGAAAATGAAAAACAAAAACAAAAACCTGAAACTCTTGTCTTTCCAAAATAATGAAATCTGGAAGGCAAATTAAACAAGTTAAATCACTTGTTTTGAATGCATGAGTGTAAGTGGAACTGATGGCACACACCACTAACTTAGCATAAAAAATAAAATGGAATATATTGCTCATTACTGCTTTTTCAAGAGTGGATTTAATTGAATTCGGGATGTTCAGAGTATCTGAAATAATGCTAAAATCCAAATAGAAAGATTTTGGGATAACGGCTAATGGTTGGTGTCACCATGATTTAATACCGGAGCCATTATAGTCTTATACATCCTTTCGCATGTATAGACACAATCCCATACCTAATACAATGATAATGTGGAAATAAATAAAAGTGAATTATTTTTAGTAGATAACTTGGACTCTGGTACAGTTTATTGTAGTAGAAGGAGAAAGAAAGCTAAATTCTGAAAGTCTTTCCAAATCAATCTTTCAGGGGCTGATATAACAAAGGCTTCACAGCCATCATACAAACATTGGGTAATTTACTCTTCCACAAAACATGGGCTCTTGTAGATTTTCCCTTATGATCGTTTGAATTCAATGAAGTCCACATACACTGTGTGATCAGCATAAAACATCCTTTTACAGGAGAGGGAAACCCGGTACACTCAAAATGTTGGTTAGAACAGAAATTAGAGTTCCAGGGTAATCCTTGTATCAAAAATCTTCAGTTTCAGATATTCTTAGATTCATCAACTCTACATAAGAATTTATCCTAAGGAAATAATCCTAGATGTGTGCACAGATTTTTTTTTACGTTTACTCAGTACTATCTTAAGAATGAAAGTTTGACATTACTAGGAAATTGGTCAAATAAAATACAGTAAAAATGACAACAGCTATCATTTATTAGACATTTACTATAAGTCAAGGAGTCTCTGATCTTGCAAATGGTTAAGTGCTCAACTACTAACCGAAAGGTTGGCGGTTTGAACCCACACAGAGGTGCCCTGGAAGAAAGTCCTGGCGATCTGCTCCAAAAGGTCACAGCCTTGAGAACCCTACGGAGCACAGCTCTGCTCTACAACATATGGGGTTGCCCTGAGTTGGAAGCAACCTGACAGCAACCGGTTTGGTTTATATGCCAATCACTGGCTAAGTGATTTATATACTGTTTTATTTTGTAAAACAGTTTTATAAGGTAGATATTGTGTGTTCCAATTTACAGATAAAAAAATCAAACTAGGGTACAGAGAGGTTGACTTGCTCAGGGCCACAGTGACAAGGAGGGGACCATGGAAGATTTGAACTGAGGTGTGCTCACTCCAGAGTCTCTACTTGTAATAATATAATGCAGAGTCCTCTTCAAGCCACTGAAAAATCACAACACGGACAAATGTTAAAAATATCTACGTTGACAATAGATTAACTGGAAAAAACACATCACAAAAAAGTGTGTATAGTATTTTTGTAAAACAGGCAAAGAAATGTATATATGCCTATTCCTAAGGAAGAAAAAGGCTAGGAAAAAAAAAATTAATAGAAATTATCTTGGGATTGTGGAATTATATGCTTTAAGTTTCCCCTTTGTGTTTTGTGTGCTTTTAATTTCCAAGTTTTATATTATAAACATGCATTATTTTACAATCAGATAAAATTAATGTTATTAAAATGAGAAATGTCTAATAGAAAGCATACAGAGTCTGCATTTCAGGTAAAAGAAATTATACATTTTTATTTTAAAAACTCAAATTTAGCCTCCTTTATGAAGTTTCCCCAGACGTCCTAGTCGAAGTCACAGCTTTTCTATTTGCAGTTTTGGCACTCTGCTAAGAGGGTGACATGACCCTTAGTTCACCTCTGAATCCTCCACAGCTCCTAGCACAAAGTCTGACTTGCTGTGTAACACAGTCACATCATTCGTAGAGCGTGAACTTTCACTTTAATGCAATTGAAGTTTAATTTATGAGTATGCATAAACTTTAATGTGATTATGTGGGTTTTTTTTCCCTAGGGCAATAATTTTTTTAATTTAGCAAATATGCTTAAGGATCTATAGCTATTAAATATTTACTATTACCCAACTAACTGTACTATACATGATGGATATAGAGAGGAATGAGACACATTACTTGCCCTGAAAATGTTCACAATATAGTGAGAGAAACAGAAAATTCGAGAAGAAAAATTACATAATAAGGAAAAAAAAATGTTGTAGGTGTTCAGCTTGGGGAAGTTGGAAGTTTGGCTAGAGGGCATGTTTAACTTACCCAAGAAATAATACGAAAAAAGACATGCTGAAGAACCATAAAAGATTACAGTATGGTTATTTACGTCTGAATAAACAAAAGCAGGTGACAGCCTATCTTGTCATGTGACAATCAGGGATGGAGTGGTTCTTTCTGTACAAAATTAATGTCTACGAAGCATACTGACTGTATTACAAAGGCAAGTCATAAAAGTAGCAAGCTATGGCTTCAAACTATTTGTGCAAGTAACTTGTCATACTCCTTGTCAATATAACTTGGAAAATTAACTTCATATTATGAACTTATCACCTTATTTTCCTCTAATAATTTTGACTATAACCTAAATAGAACCACTGCATTTTGATCCTGCAAGGAGAAGGTCATACCAGAACAAAAATAATTATTTTAGGAGGTCAGGTATTACTCTGGGGTGGCCTAGAGGCATGGGTGTAGTATTCTTGGGAATGTGGGAAGGGGAGCGATGGGGCAAGTATATGCCCAAGAGCGAGTGGTACAGAAAGGGAGTGTGAAGAGGCAGCAAACTCTTAGGTCAGTAACTGCCATTTCCTCTCAGTGCATCAATCATCAACAAACACAAGGAATTGAAGCATGAAAGACAACGAAATAAAGTCAAGGACAAGAACATAGCTGTCTGGCTGTTTGCAATAATGCTATTCATTTCCTATATCTATAGTCTTTATAACTTTAAAACAGTGTACTGTGTCATTATACACAAATGACAATCATTTCAGTAAAAATAAATCATTTGAATTTCCATGAGTATGTTAGAATGTCAAATGCTGTACATTTCTAAGCAAACATTAAGGCTTAATCAATGTTTCAACATACCAATAACCAAGTCACAGAATCTTTTAAAGTTTAAAAATATTTATTTTTCATAAGCAATTAACAGAAGTCATAATTCATAAATTCAAGAATTTATGATTTTTTACTAATCAGACATTAGCCTCTGTTCAGTTTACACTTAGACAAAATAAGTTAAAAAAAGAAGCCAGAGTAGGCTGAATAGTGGCATTTGCGATGTATACATTATCTATGAAGCAATGGGATGCCTAAAGGCTATTCTTTGCTAAAAAACTGAATATCTAAATTAAAGAAAAATAATTTACTTCACAAAAATGTTTTGTAAAAAGATTTAATGGATAAGTTGCCTTGCACATTAAAGACACAATTTTATTTTTAAAATTTATGCATAACTTTTTGGGGAACATATCAATTACAAAATCAGATATAAATTCATGCAGTAAAAAAGGTGTAAAATGATATATAGGCTTGTTTTGAAGATATCATTTCAACATCATATGTATTTACTATTTTGATGTTTCCAAAGAGTGCAGGCTTCCCTATAGTTAAATAATACGTGACTAAAAAAAAAAACATAAGATATGGTACTAACAGCTGCCTTATGTTCAGAATTGTGAAAGTCTTTCATACCGTTTACCTTTAATACCACCAGAGTTGAAAAGTGAAAATTTAAAGAACATTGATATGTATGAGTATATGTGTGTACAGAAGAGGATGGTCTCTCTATAATATATGAAATAATTCATTTTTTTTTAAACAAAAAAATTCTCTGAATTGTTGTATATAGCCAGGAGATTTGGTACTGTATAGGCACTCTCTCTTGACAGAATAATAGTCAACAGTAGGCATACTCTGGGTTGGATGCTACTCTTCAGTAGAAGAGATAACAGGATGTTGAGTGGAAATAATAAAGAATAATTTAGGTGAACTGATAAATGGAACCCAGGAAGATAAAAAATCAGAGCTGTGGTTTGGTTTGATTCATATTTGGATAAATACAGTTTGTGAGTCAAATTCTCATGTTTGCTTGAAAAGTAATTTAGACTAGATACAAATAATAAGGAAACCTATCCAAAGTTTGAATAAAGACTTAAAAAAAAAATTGTTCTCAAATGTAATATTTGCCCTTCAGTAAAATTTAGTTTAATGTAAAATAGAAGACATACCAACATGTGCCCTAAGAAAAGATCAAGTGGTTTTATGTGATCTCTATTTTTATTCATTATAGCAATTTAGACAATTACAATCGTCCGTAATTTTTAATTAGCAAAAAAAAAAAAAAAAAAAGTCAACAGATGGACGTAAAAGAAAACCAAAAATTTTAGAGTTATTTATTTTCCTTTAACTAAACTGCCTTGCCATACTAAAAAAAACATTTTTGTGAAGGTTAAGTAAAGTATTTCATGGCAACCGCTGCTTCTTAGTGCCTGTATAACAAGAAACATGAGCCAGCCAAAGTTGTGCAAGTTGGTTTTCTTTCCCAGTAAAAGAATGTGGTATCTAAGACCTTGTCCTAACTCATTTTATTCCCAAGTGTAAGTCAAGCAAGTCAAATATGAACTAATGCCTGAAGGAAGTCCCTGACTCCAAAAGTATGGATTATTTCACATTTATCTTAAAATCTGCTCTCAGAGTTCTTAAAATTCACTAACTTGGCAAGTTAGGAATTATCATGAGAAATGAAATAATTTCATAACTATGAAGTCATCCAACATTCCATGCATCTGACACTCATTGGGCTTGGCCATGTCTTGGGCATTATTCTGACCTTTAGACAATAAACTCTTCAATATTCTGTTTAGGATGGAAATAATTAAAAAGTGCCACAGTATAATGGGTATGCCATTGTCTTTAATAGAGTTAAAGCTTTTGTTACATAGACTATGATTAAAGACAATGACATTATGTACGCTGAGGTCTTTATAACATTCTTAATCAGTATTTCCCATTACTTAAAAATGGCAAAATACCATGCTTTAATGGTCCAGCTGCACTCCCTTTCTCTAAGCAGTCTGTATTAAAATTCACATTTAAAATTAGTTCAGTCAAAGACCTTTATGTTTAGACATTAAGAATTCACATTTGCAGAACACTGGCTTGTGAAAAGCCTTTGAGTGTCTTGTAAAAAGCTTAAGGAATCTTCAGTACATTTTTCTCCAAAGCTATATTTCAATTTCTAAAATTTATTGCCAGGGGAGGGACGGACAGGCCATTAGGAGGACCAGCATTCATCCCTCTGGGCACTTCACAGCTGAAATAATTCCCAGCCATTCCCTTTTAGACAGGCTTGTAGAAAACTCCAGAAGTCAGCTCTGGGACTGCATAAAGTGCCCTATCACGATCCTATCTTTGCCATTTCTTGTGAAAGGCTTTAAAAGTCTTGACTAAGTCATATTGCAAACCATTACGACAGAGAAACTTTGATATGTACAGGGAAAGAAAACTCAATCTGAATCTTCTGACTCTGATTTAAGCAAACGTATTTCCCAACAGAAAGTGAAGAAATTCTAAATACGCTCTATCCACGAGCTACATACTTAACGACTAAAACTTTTCAGGCCCCATTTACTTCTACTGCTGACTTCATAAGGCACTGTAAGCTCCCTCAGAGAATGTAAGTTTCCTGGAAGCCCTGATAAAACTAAAAACATTTTGAGAGAAAAGGGAAGGGATTGAGTCTACAGTCTGCTTTTCTGCTGTTTCGATTACTGCTTAAAACTGAAATAAAAATGCATTTGATGGCCACTGGACAGTAGGTCCCGGGTACTCAAATGGAGTCAGTGTTTACAGAATATTTTGGATAAAATCCTTGCCAGATGGTCCCAAGAAATGTTTACCTCACTGTTGATTTTAGCTATCTTAATGTCAGCAACAATAAAAAGAAGCTTGTTACTGCCACTGGGGAGCAAAGGCATAAAATCCTTCCTCCCCAAATAGAACTGCTAGTTGCAGACAGCTGTGCCCTATACAACAATAAGGTTGATATTATAGATTTCTGGGAAACTATTTCCAGGATTAGAGAAAGAGGTAAAATATAACAAATTTTGCTTATAATGAAGTCTACTTTAAATATATAATACTTAGCAATTACACTATGTATTTTTAGCTCATGATAAATAAGAATTTTTTCAGTGGATAAACACAAAAGGTTGAATAAAAGTATGAAGAGGTGGATGTGCAGGTGAGCCTAAAAGTCAGTCCCATTTGAATTATACTTCTAATCCCTTCCTGTAGTCTTCTTCCATTTTATAATATTTTTCATTGAAGGGAGGCAAAGGTACAGGGCGGGGAAGAGGAGCTACTAAGAATATAATTGCACTGAAAGTATACTGAAGTATAAGTCTTTTGAGATCAGAGGGCCTCTTTTTGCCTGTGCATAATATATACAAAAGCAGACAACATAATATAAAGAATACCACTTACAATTTTAATATTGTTAAAATAGTTAAGACAACCAGCTTTTAAACCCATGTTCTTGAGGCATGTCAGAAAAGTTATGAGAAATCTCAAAATTTATTCAATGAACATTTACTGAATGCTTACTATGAGCAAGATGCAGGGTTAGGTATTATGGGAACATTACTTTATTAAAATCTCTTAGACCAAGAGGAAGTTGTCTGAGCAGAACATGGGGATACTGCGTGGTTTAAAATCAGGAAAGGTGTGTGTCGGGCTATATGCTTTTACCATGTTTACTCAGTCTGTAGCTGCGCAAATAATCCAAGAAGCTGGACTATATATGAAGAACGCAGAATCAGGATTAGAGGAAGACTCATTAACAATCTGAGATATGCAGAGGACACAACTTTGCTGAAGTGCTTACTGATGAAGATCAAAGACTACAGCCTTTGGTATGAATTATACCTCAACATAAGGAAAACAAAAATCCTCACAACTGGACCAATAAGCAACATCATGATACACAGAGAAAGTACTGAAGTTGTTAAAGATTTCATTTTACTTGGATCCACAATCAATGCCCATGGAAACAGCAGTCAAGAAATCAAATGACATACTGCATTGGGCAAATTACAGCAAAAGACCTCTTTCAAGTGTTAAAAAGCAAAGATGCCGCTTTAAGGACTAAAGGTGCACCTGATCCAAACCAAAGTATTTTCAATCGTCTCATATGTGTGCGAAAGCTGGACAATGAATAAGGAGGACCGAAGAAGAATTGATGCCTTTAAATTATGGTGTTGGCGAAGCATACTGAATATACCATACACTGCCAAGAGAACGAACATCTGTCTTGGAAAAAGTACAGCCAGGATGTTCCTTAGAAGTGAGGATGGCAAGGCTCTGTCTCACATACTTTTGACATGTCATCAGGAGGGACCAGTCCCTGGAGAAGGACATCATGCTTGGTAAGGCAGAGGGTCAGCGAAAAAGAGAAAGATCCTTAATGAGATGGACTGACACAGTGGGTGCATCGGTGGTCTCAAATGCAGCAACAATTGTGGGGATGGCACAGGACTCTTCAATGTTTTATTCTGTTGTACACAGGGTCACTATGAGCCAGAACTGACTTGACGGCACCTAACAACAACACTCTTTCTCTCCCCTTTCACTGTAAGCAAGTCACTTTCTACAACCTATATTCATATTCATTCTCACCTCTTCCCTCCTATCTCAGTGTAAGGGGAAGCCCTTGTGGTAAATTTCAAATGGCTACAAACTCTCTGCAGCAACTCCCATTGGGAGGTAAAATGTAACTCTTTGTAAGTTGTTTTGCCTAATAGAATGTGGCAAAAATGACACTGTGTGAGATCTGAGCCTGAGCCCAAGGGGCCTTGCAGTCTCTGTTCTTGCTCTCTTGGAACACTGTTACCATGTGAAAAAGCCTGCTGGAGAGGTCACATGGACGAGAAGCAAGGCATCCAGGCCAACAGCCTGCCAACTACCAAATATGTAAACGAGGCCATCCTAGCCCACCCAGCTCCAGCTGGCCTGCCAAGTGACTGCAGCTTGAGTGAGACCAGCAGATGAACCTAGATTTCTCACCACCAAAATCAGGAGCTAATGAATTAAAAAAAAATTCTTTTTAAAGCCACTATGTTTTGCAGTGGTTTGTTAAACAGCAATAGATATCTAATCTAAGCCTCTTCCCAACGGAGGTCAGTCCCTCCTCCTGTGATCTGGGTTTCTTCCTCTTCTCCTCTTCTAAGATCTTATGCTATTAATCAGTTCTTTCTGTCTCTGGCATTGTCAACCTCTCTGCGATTTATTCTCCTGTATGAACACATGCCTAAGTTTCTTCCATCTTAAAGCCGCTCTTAACCATGCAGCTTTCTCTAGTTAACAACCAATCAAGATTAAAAAAAAAAAAAAATCATGCCCATCCTACTTTCTCACCTCCCATTCATTTCTCAACCCACAGCAATCTGGCTTCAATCTCTCTCTTTCCACTACAAGTGTTTTCCTTGACCATCAATGACCTTCCCAGTTGCCAAATCCAGTGGACTTTTTTTCAGCTCGTCTCACTTCAACTCCTTGTTGCATCTAGCAACACTGATAATTCTATCCCTCTAGATTTTCTCTTTGCTTTTAGGACACCATTATGACCTGGTTGGTTTTCCTTTATGACTTGATTTTCCTCATAACTTTTAATTTCCTTCACTGGATCCCACTCCTCAGTCAACCCCTAGATTCTCTTATTGGTCCTTATGGGAGCTCACCTCCAAGACAGCCTTGATGATCCTTAAACCAAAACCTACTGTCGTCGAGTCAATTCTGACTCATCGTGACCTTACAGGACAGAGTAGAACTGCCCCAAAGGGTTTCTACGAAGTAGGTGGTGGATTTGAACTGCTAATCTTTTGGTTAGCAGCCATAGCTCTTAACCACTGCACCACCAGGGCTGATCAGTGTAACCATTAGGATGTTGCAAATATGACAATGAATGACTCCTGAAGCTAGGTCACAGAGACACTGGATCACTTGCCCTGGGAGAAGCCAACTACTATGACATGAGAATACTCAAGCAATTACATGGAGAGATTCTCGTAGGGTGGATCTAAGGCCTCCTGCCAACAGCCATGTGAGTGAGAGATTTTGGAAGAGGATCTTCCATACCAGTTAAGCCTTCAGATGACTGCAGCTCCAGTGATGTCTAGACTACAACTTCATCAGAGACTCTGAGCTAGAACCATCTAGTCAGGCCACGCCTGAAATTCCCGACCAAGGCATAACCTCTCTAAACAATGAGTGGTGGGCTGGAGCCAATTCATACTGGTTTGTGAAGATAGACAGTTAAATATTCAGAAATTTGCAATCTGGTTGTTAAACTACTGGTAGCTCAAAATCTGCTACCATGAGAGTATTTACACCATGAAAATAGGGCATCCCCCTCCAACAACCACCCTAAGTACCAGTTTACCAGCACACCACTGGTTCCACATTTCTTCAGTTATACCAAACAAAACCTGAACTCCCTTTAACATGATATATATATCATGTTTTATATATATATATATATATCTCCCTGCTTCTGCCTGGTGTGTACCTCCGTTATTGTCCACTAAGCCAACTTCTACTCATCCTTCAAAACCAGACCCACATTTGATCTCTCCAGGTACACAGGTTATCCTTTGTGCTACCACTGCCTCAAGATAGCATTAAAAGTGCTGAGCACAGCATACAAGGGCTCTCCTGGCCTTCACCTACCTTTCTCTGTTACATGTCCACACACGTACTTTACACTGCAGCCAAATTAGTCAACTTCCCCAACATGCCACATTGTTTCATGCCTCTGTGGCTTTCACACATGTTGATCCCTTTACCTAGAACATCGTCCCTCACTTTATTGGCCTAACTCTTATTTACATGTTAAAATTCAAAAGAAATACTCATTCTGCCAGGAAGCCTTGCCAGATTCCCATCCTCATGTCAGACTTGGAAATATTTCCTTTGAGTTCCCATTAAGACCTTGTCCATATCCAGATGCTCTTGATTTTACTTCCTGATTCTCTTGCTTTTCTTCCCTATGGCTAGTGTTTTAATTAAATCACCCATCATTTCTCCCTGTCTTGAACTACTGCAATAATATCCTGATAGATACTGGTCATGTCTATAATAATTTAATTTCTTTTGATTCCTCATTAGACAATAAATTCCTTAGAACTCTGTACATATTTGAGCACTCATAACAGAATACAGTAAGCAACATTTATTGATTAAAAATAAATGGAAGGAAGGGAGAATAAGTAAGTAAGCTAGAGAGATATAATGGCAGGGCTTTATTAAACTAAATAATGGAGGGTTTGTGAGTAGACTGAGTCAGGCCTTGGAGGCCAGAGAATTTGGATATTATTTAGTGACGGGGAGGCTTTGAAGGCTGTTAGACAGGTAAGTATAGTGATCCAAGAATGATTTCAGAAAAGTGCTCTAGCTATAGTCTGCAAGATAGATGGGGGGAGGGGGCAAAACACCAACTAAGAGAATAACTGAGAAAAGCATATTGCAATGTGAGAAGTAATAAAGATAACCATTCTTGATATATCATTACAGTTTCAGTTAGCATTTGGAATTCCTTTTAACTTGGATTAAAAAAAAATGAATTTTATTTATTTTTTTACTTCTTTCCACTTTAGTAATCCATGTCCCTTATGAAAAAAGCTAGAAAGTATTTAAAAATGTAAAAAAGTAGAAAAATATCACCTTACCCCACCACTCAGAGGCAACCACTGCTAACATTTGGACATACCTTCTTCCAGTCTATTTTTCTATACATTTGCTGTTATGTTGTTAAAATGATATTATACATACAGAATTTTATATTCTGCTTTTCTAACTTATATATGGTAGCACTTCCGCTTTCTAGGCAAAATTTTAAAGGTTCCATTATAGCTCATCTTATACCAGATTTTGGTTAGCTAAAATTTTTTTTTATTTCCTTAAAGTAAAAAATTTTTTTTTTGTTATTACTAATAAAATTCTGATGAACATTTTTGTGTATAAATCTTTGTTTTAATTTGGATTATTTCCTGAGGGTAGATTACTAGTAGGAGATTTACTGGATTAAAGGCTATGATCACTTGAATAGTTTTGATACTTCTTACCAAATTGCTTCCTAGAAAGGTAGTACCAATTCCATTTGCACCTTCAGTGTGTAAGACTGTCTATTCACTTGCCCCCTCTAAACAACCTTTAACTTGCATGCAATGTGCCATGGAGTAGCACAGAAGAACACTGGAACAATTTATCAGCTTGAACAGTCTGGCCAACACAGAATACTTCCTTGCCTCCTAAAAAACCAACCAAACCCGTTGCTGTTGAGTTGATTGCATCTCATAGCGACCCTAGGGGACAGAGTAGAACTGCTCCATAGGATTTCCAAGGAACAGCTGGTAGGTTCGAACTGCCGACCTTTTGGTTAGCAGCCAAACTCTTAACCACTGTGCCACCAGGGCTCCTTGCCTCCCTAAGTTGGCTTTAAAATTTTTAAATTGTGACTGTGGTACCAAGGAATCAGCTCTTTCTCTAGATATATGTGTACACATGCATTACATAAATCGATCTGGAAAGAGTGGTAACTGAATAAGAAGTACAGTCTACTTAAAGCAATTGGCAACTATAAGATGGGCAGATACTCAAAACCTGTTGCTTTCCCTTTAGACAAGAGGGAAAATGATCAGATCTCACTCTAAAATATTTTTACATCCAAAAAATAAACTGGTAAACTTTCTGTCTATACACTGATTAGGCCAAGAACAAGTACAATAAAAATATTTTACTCCTATTTGGTGAATACAGGTGATCATACGAGTTAAATTTAACCTATTATCTGTCGCTTCTCAATAATTTCTTAAATGGTTTACCAAGCTTTCAAGTGATAGGAGATAACATTTAGGTCAGAGAGAAAACAATTTAAAATCAAATCTTTCTTGATTTAAAAAAAAAAATAAAGTAAACATTTCCAACTGATAGACCTTATAGCAAGGTTTAATAAACTAGGGCCCACGGGCTAAATTCAGCATGCTGCTTATTTTTGCACAGCCTTTTTTTTTTTTTTTTGATGAGCTAAGAATGCTTTTTTATACTTTTAAATGATTGAAAAAAATTAAAAGAAGAATATTTTGTGACATGTGAAAATTATTAGAAACTCACATTTTTATTGTCCATAAATAAAGTTTTATTGGAACACAGCTACGATCATTCATTTACATATTGCCTATAGCTGCTTTTGTGCTATATGGTAGCACTGAGTAGCTGTGACAGAGACTGTAAGGTCCTGAAACCGTAAAATATTTATTATCTGGCCCTTAATAGAAATAGTTTGCCGACCCTTGCCTTAAAGCAATTTAAGATTTATATTTTCATCACTAAATCTGATTTAATGATTGTTTTCCAAGATGCTCTGCTGCTCTTCAGAAATAATTCTTACTTTGTTACATTCTGCATTTCAAAAATTTCCATTTTTCATTAGCTTATGATATTTTCTGTTACATCCATTTTGGAGAAGTATTTTATTATTTTCTATAATTCTGTCAAGAGCCTATTTCTACCCTACTTAATCATTTGGCTACTAAAATTAAGTCAGTGGTAGTTGGAGAAATTCTGCAATTCTGAAAAAACATGCATAATCTAAAATTGTACATGTTCAAGGGTAAAGGTAAGGGTAAATCTTTATACACAAGGTAGAGGCATTCCTATTCCAGTTTAATTAAGCAACACTACTCTCTATTAACCAGAAAGGAAAGTTAACTTGAACAGTCTATACACGAACCCTGCTAGTTGACAGAGGGGTCACTGTATCTCGTTTGAGTAAATTAAACAAAGCATGCTGCTCACATTCTGAAGAAAGATTTCATGGACTCACACTTCCAGTCCCTAGATTTAACTATGCATAATGTGAAGCACTTCTTTGAAGACCAATCTCTTACTGGTTATTGTTCTCATCCAACCTGATCTGCAGTTTAATGAACTGGGATATTTAAGGGCCTTTTGTGGTGGCAGATATGACTCTCTGCAGCTGAATATGTTCAATGATTCCCTAGGAAATAGTTTTGCTCTTCCTTTGTTTGTTTAGGCAAGAAATTATCGTGGGATATCCAGCATTTCAAGTGATTCTGCCTCAGAGCATGTGTTAGAAACTATAAGGAGATGACTTTTCAATTCTAAAAGGTTTTTCAGCTTTGGATTTCTGGAATTGGTTGTGTCCATGTTTCTTCCCATCCCATTGGGACTTATTGTTGTTAGCAACCTCCTGTGTGGTTCTAAAATATCTTGACCTCTTTGAAACCTTTCCAGGTGTCATTGTTACTTTCTTGATCTCTGCAATATAAGCTACATTGTTTAGTGGAGTTAAGTTCTATGAACTTTAGAAATTCTCCCTGAGACTATGAATTGACTAACACCCAAAGTGGCATAAACATGCAGACACAAATGTTCCTAAACCCAAGCCTGCTAGGCAATGCAGGATATGACCTGGAGTCTAGAGAGAGGAACATTTTGCTCAGTTGTGTGTCCATGACTACGTCCAGGTGCAGTTTGAAGCTAAGTGGCTAGTGTTTCTGATCCTCAGATGTAACCTCTCATTAGGACACAGCAGAATTCGCAACTGCGGATGTAAGGAATTCCGTGAAGACCCTCTGGGACCATTAAAACCTCTGGCGTCGGCGGGTCTTAAAACGCACTTACTCCTGCATACGTAGATGTAGTAGAGACACTGTTCTTTATAAATTTGATCTAATATTCAGCCTAAAGAAGATTATAATGACTGCAGCTCATCTTCAAATTTGCATTCAGAGGATACAGGTACAAATTAAAAAAAAAAAAAAAAAAAAGTTTAACAGATACCTGTCTGAGGTTTTTGGTTTGTCATTGAACAGTTCTTACTGTTTTTGGTAATATAGATGAGGCTTTGCCAGGGTTCATACTTGGACTAAGAATCCCATATTAGCCTAGCTTTAGATGTGGCACACTGTACCAGTGATTTCTCAGCCCTTCCCTTAAAGCCTCACAGCTTGGCTATCCCAGTAGAAAAATCATGCCACCAAAACCTCCAGCAGAGTGAGACAATGCTATAGAAATACTACTGTATGGAGAATCAAAAGATATGAGATGTAGTCCCAACTCTACCACTGTGTAACTTAGCATCTCCATTTGTCTCCTGATCTATACTTATACATAACAAATAATACAAACCACACAGGATTGTCATGGAAATAAATGAGCAACAAATACAAAAAGGCTTCAAAAAGTGCAAGAGTATAAATGTGAAGCGTGTGGTGGTGGCAGTAGTCCATTTTTCTCTCCTGCTGATCTCCTCCTCACCTAGAGACTGCTATGTCCACAGGATGAAGACTATTGTTCCCCCACACTTCTGAGTCAGCTATTATTCTGGTCCTCTTCCCACCCTGGCTCTAGTACCTGAGGAATCTTGAGGGTCATGTTAGTCTATGCATCTGAAAATGACTATGAGGGGATTAAGCTTCCACCACTTTGTTTTCTGGAAACCCTGGTGGTGGGCGTAGTGGTTAAGAGCTATGGCTGCTAACCAAAAGGTTGGCAGTCTGAAACCACCAGGTGCTCCGTGGAAACTATGGGGCAGTTCTACTCTGTCCTATAGGGTCACTATGGGTCAGAATCGACTTGAGTACAATGGTTGGTTTTTTTTTTTCCTATTGGCTAGGGCCTGCAGCTTGCTGTGTGTGAATGGGTGAAGTGACTACAGAGTACGGTATACAATTACCCATTATTTCCGCCTTTCAGAGGCTTTTGTCCTGCCACTAATATGTCACTGCTAGGAATGCAATTACCATGGAAATTCTTAGAAGGTCTAAAAGGCTATATACCAAGTGTAAACATGAGTTATCTCTGGGTAGTTGGGATTACAGAGTTTGTGTTTTTTTTTTTTTTGGTGGGAGGTGGTGGTCTATGTATCTGTTATGTTCTCACTTTCTAGTCAATAAGAAAAATAACACAAAAAAACTGAATTTAAGAAAAACAACAGAAATGGTCTTTAACTGTGTTGCAAGGGGCAAACAACTTGAAAACTCTCTAACACGGAAATTTCTCAAGAGGAAAGTTAGAAACACTCAGATTTGCCCTAAAAATCTGAGCATAATATCACGTTATGTGAGAAATCTTTGTGCAAACTTTTATTAAAAAGGATTTATGCAGTTTAACTGTCATGTCAGATTAATTTCAGTTAAATAAATATATTTAAGTATTGCACTGCAATTGCTTTTCCAAAATTTATACCAATAGCGTGGCAATCTGATGAAAAAGCAAGTAAGAAATCAGAATTTAGCTACCGGAAAAAAAAGCAAGGTGGAGCCTGAGGGCACAACATATTCTGAAGCTGGTCTATAGACCAGATGGGAAAACTTGTTCTCTAATCTAATGACTTTCTTTTAATCACAAGCAGACAGTAGTTTCCTTATTATCCAGAGTTTCAGAAGTACATTATTCTTGAGACTACTTCCTAGGATTTCTTCTACTCATTTAAGACCATATCTTTGTATTTAATTCATTCTCATATTATCCCTGCAGGGCACATCCCTCTAATTATTCCCATCTAAAGTGACAGGAAAATGGAATTATACTACTTGCAAAACAGACATCCTTTGGTAGGTCTTTTCTCAGTGCTCTCTTGGGCTTATTTTGCTATTGTGCTCACTTGGTCATAGATTGTGAGCTCTTGCAGGGCAAGGACTGTGACTTACCTGTCTTTGAATCCCACAACCTAGCATGTGCCTGGCGCAGAGCATGTACGCAATAAAAATCTGAATAAATGAATGAATAATAATACCCAACACTTAATGCTGACAGTGTATCAAGCACTGCCTTATATCTATTAACTCTTTTAGTCCTCACAATCCTGTGAAATAGGTACCATCATTATTCCCATTTTACATATAAGAAACCTGAAGTACAGACCTACGTACTTTGGCTCCAGAGTGTAATCTCTTACTCACCACCACACATGACCCAGAAAGCACCCATGATTGCTAAACAGGAAAATGTTTCTTTCCAAGAGAAGCATGGGTACACAGTGCTCCTAGTCTCTAAACTTTTCTGAGCTTCCGTCAGATGCAACTATGCTGTGTGGTTCCTTGGGAGACTTAAAAAAGAAAATAACTGGACACAAGCACACAAGTGCAGAATAAATGAACCCCCAACCTTAACAAATGCTGCGCTTGTAAGGCTGTTTCTCAAATACCTGTGGGGATTTGTGAGAACGCCAGCTGTACTGGTGACTATGGAGACTTGCCAGCACAATATTTTCGTCAGTATCCACCTGGCCAAACCGCAGTGTCTCCTGTGTGTCATTACAGATCACAAAATGGCTGAAGACCAACTCTTCTACCTCAGGGCATTTGTTCTGAAAGAAAAAGAATAGGAAAACCAGCATGCATCAGATTAATTGCAAGATGTTTGGCAGCTGTCTGCCCAGTGGCGATTGTTACAACACAGAAACACCGAAAGATCTGTTGTCATTAGCTCTGGTATACAAAGCATTCTATACTTCCAGGATAAGCACAAAAAACACCTTAAAGAGATCTTAAACGTTCCAAGAACGTGTTTTGATTTATACTCATACAAAATAAATCATATACAAAAAAAAAAAAATCATGTATACAGAAAAGTAAAAGAACAATGAGATCCCTTAAACTTTTAACATTTCTTAAAATGAATTAACATGCTACAAAAAAATGCTATACTGGGTAGAGTGCACGTTTTTGAGCAGAGTACTGGAGGCTAGAATTACCATGTTCCTGGCCTTCTAAACTCAACAATCAAGACCAATTACCAAAGCCACAGCTTGTACCATACAGAAAGTAAGGATCATTTAGGTAATACATCCCCAGATCCCTTAAGGGGTGTGTGTGTGTGTGTGTGTGTGTGTGTGTCTGTCTGTGTGTCTGTGTCTGTGTGTGTCTGTGTGTGTCTGTGTGTGTCTGTGTGTGTCTGTGTGTGTGTGTGTGTGTGTGTGTAAATCTCTTCAGAGAGGTATGTAAATAAGCCATGACTTTCCCTCTATTGTTAAGAGGCTGAATACGTAAAACAGATCAACTCTAGAGTCAGCGTAAGCCAACCAAGTTGCATTTTTCAAGAGAAATAATGTTAGTTGAAAACAGTTGTCAGTATCTGTTTCAGCTAATAGTCATCAAGCAGCTAATGTCCTTCATTAATCAGCTAACGATCAGTGAATTAGTAAAACCTACCTGTGTTGATAATGCCTTTCTCAACTCAATGGTACCGCCATTGGTTGTTGTTTTATCAAAGTACTGACAGGATATGTGTGCTTACTTTTATCACTCTGATTAGGTTATGGCTTAAAAAAACAATAAACATGCTTCTAATGACTAAAAAATAAATGATTGACTTTAGAACACAAGAAAAAAAATCCTAATTAGTTGATCAATTTGCAGACAATGGGAGATAACGTACAACTGATAGATGTTCAGTTGTTCTCTATTTCCTAGGTGTGGACCTACATACTGTCAAAACATCATACACCATCATTTGCTGTTTTATTATTTAGGAGTATAGTGATTTAGTGATTATGAGGACTGATGCCAAGGAAGTCCATGAGTAAATGTACCTGGAATCCAGTCTGGACAAGACAAGGCCTAGAACTGAATCTGGAACAGAATTATCTTGGGAAACAGAATCCACCTCTAGTCATTCAGAAGGCACCCAAGAGACAGTACGTACGTATTGCTCATGGCTGCAGTGAAGAGGTCCTAATACACCTCATTCCTCCAGGGGCCCTTGAGGACTTCTAAGCCATCTCTTTATAACCATCTATTCTCACTGAACCTTTCTAATCTCACAGAGCTGAACGCTGCCTGTCAGCCAGATCACTCACCAAAAGACTCCGGTTAAGTTAGACCAAAGCAATTGCAGCCAAAACCAAACCAGTTGCCATTGAGTTGATTGCAACTCATGGCGACCCCATGTGTGTCAGAGTAGAACTCTGCTCCATAGGGTTTTCAGTGGCTGATTTTTCAGATCTCCAGGAGGCCTTTCTTCTGAGGCACCTCTGGGTGGATCTGAAGCTCCAACCTTTTGATTAACAGCCAAGCACATGAACTGTTCGCACCACCCAGGGACTCCAAAGCAGTTATAACTGACAATTATCTACTGTCTACCAAAAAACTCTTCTGTGACTTTTAATCATTTTTAATAATTTTATAATATTTTAAATAATTTTAAAGCTTACTACCATGGGGTTTTAGATGTCCTGCCTGACCTGGCTTCTGCCCACAGTGCCAGCTGCATCTTGAATCACTCTTCATTTGCTCATTAGTTCCAAGCTGTACTAGCCTTTTTCTGTAACCGCAACACGACACTGGCCTCTTTTCAATTCATCCAACATGTCAAACTCCTCCTGCCTCAGTGCTTTTCCTCTGTGTGGACATCTCTTCCTCCACCTCTTTGCTTGACCAACTCCTTTCTACTCAGCTTCTAGGTTCTTCACTTCTGAGATCCCCCCCAGATCAGATTAGCTGCTCCTATTTTATGCTCACATAATACTCTATATTTCACCTTCAGAGCATTTTTCTTTACTGTAACTAATTAATTTGTATGATTATGGGTCTTTAGACTCTGTGCTACATAAGGACAGGAACTATGTTTTATCTGTCCTCACAACTTTTATCTGCAATGCCTACATGATCCTGGCACATCTTATTGTTGAGTAAATTTTTAAAACTATGAATGCAATATATACATTTATGTAGAAAATTAGAAAAAACAGAAAGCTTTAAAAAAAATACCTCTAATTTTACTACTCAGAGATAATGGCTATTAGCATTTTGGTGAATTTTCTTCCAGTCGTTTTTTTCCCTTCTGAGTTTCCTGCCTGTTCCCACTTTATGCTACCCAATTGTATTTTATATATTTATTTATAAACCTTTAATCAAACTGGAATCATAGTGTTTAATTAGTTTTGTATGATGGGATTTTTCCATTTAGCCTTATATAATGAACGTACACAGCTCTCCTTGTAAACAGTTTTCTCTCCTTTACTTCCAAGAGTACAAACATGAAGTAAAGGATATGATGACAAACTTCCACTTAGTTAGGTGTCCTGAAATTGAAATTCAGTTTTCATAATGAATTGGGATCAGTCTGCTGGTAACACAGAGGTTAAGTCACCAGATGGGGCTTGAGAAGAAAAAAAAAATCCTATTACTTTTCTCATCTCTAAAAACTGACCTTTAATTAATGATGAGGGCTTTAGGAAAAAACGTAAATTAAAGAACACAAGAGGTTGTTTACATTTTTCTAAAGAATACTCAAAGTCCTCAGGGAACTGTTTCTTTATTGCTCCTTCATCTGTGGAGTTCATTATCACTGCAGTAAGCTTAAACATTTCTTGGAATGTTTTAAATTCTAGAATATTATAAAAAGTTCATATGCATTTTATATGACATCATATAGGCTGAACCTCAGAATGCTCAGTCAGATTTGTAATTAAAAGATGGCTTATCTATATCTAAGATATGTGGTGTAGTATTGTACCAAAACCAAACACAGTACCATCAAGTCGATTCCGAGTCAGAGTGACCCTATGGTCATTTGCAATTAAACAAGGATATTGTTTTGGTGTAAGATAGGACACATATGCGTAACCTCGATCAAAAATGATCTCCTTTAAGTGCTATTTTGTTCAAATCTGGGAATGTGACATAGAAATATAAAGCAAATTGCAAGTGGCATTTTGGGTCCTTAATCTGGTTTCACAAAACATTTGTCATTTAAAAAAGAGGGAAAAAAATCTATGGCTAGAGAAATCAGACACCAATGAAGGCTTCTGTTAATCTTGAACTCATGACCTAAAGGTGGAAGGCCAAATTGTTCCATGCTTCAACTGTCTGGTCCATCCATACCGGGTAAAAAGACTTGTTTCAGATATGAATCTGATACAAACTATTTGGAGAACTTAAACAACTTTTCCTACTTATTAAATTCACCTCTTTCATTGGCAACAATTACACTGTATATGAGCACTGCACACACAATAAAATCCAAGCTTGGGAAACTAAACTTCCCCTCTAAAAGGGATAAACCACATTCAGAATATCTTAGAAACAATGAATTTAATAATGCTTTATAAGCCCATTTCAATGTCAAATGTCCTATAATTTGAAAGTAGTGCATTTTTGTATTTACTTTAGAATACATAGGGTTAGATGCCTACCACATTAAAACTTGGTGGCAAGTACCCTTGACATGGGAGGAAACAAGAAAATTACAGCAACAATTACAGAAGTATATCCTCTTGAGGCTCATGTTAACATTGCCAAATCCCTGTATAAATCAGAACCAACTATTCATAGAATGTACCTGTCAGCAATATGCTATGTGACATATGGCTCTACTTAATCAAATATACAATTCCATTTTTAAAAAAAACTCAGAATATTCCTTCAAGGCATTGTGTTAGCCAGTCAGTCATTCACACTCTGATGTGGTTTAAAACATTTAAATATTTATGTACCATATTTTATTTATATGTATAGCTGTGTCTAAGAGAATATTTTTGCCCTGGGAGAAAACTGATATTTCTGAAGGCCATTTTGCAGTAGTTGCTACACATGAGTCCTCTTATAATGGTTCTGATACCAAGGCAAAAACGTACAGGGTTTAAATGCTCTATCAATGACTCTTTTATATTTTCTGGACTTGCTTTTTATTAAGTCAATTGTTCAAAATATGACAAAAAACAGAAACTGGAGCCATGGAGGGTTTTTTCACATCGCTATTTGAACCAGCTGCAAAGATTTAGATCACACTAGCTCTTATTTTACGCATGTCCTTTGCAACAAGAAAACCATGGAATGCCCTTAAAAAAGAATTTTAAAATACAAAACAGATGTGTTATCTTCTTTCCCTTTGCTATTGCACTGCCATGTTAGGTAATTAATTCCTTAGTCTTGTAAAGGTCTTCATGCATATAAAGAAAACAGTTTACTCCTCTAAAAATTCTTAAGTTAGGGAATTAAAGCTCCTGCACACCCCTCATCCCGCGGGAGATCAGTGTGGGATGAAGGACCATTTCTCTTGGGAAGCCAGCTCCACACAAGTGCACGTAGCATGTAAATGTGGAGAAATGTCTCCACTTAAATAACAATACAAACTTAATGGAAATACATTATTATACTGAAAATCAGTAATGGAAGCAGAAGTGATTTGTTCTTAAATTGCTGAACATAATATTGTCCAAACATTCTGCAAAATTGTTTTCATGCTGGTGGAAGCAGGCAGGCTCCCCATTTCAAACATGGCATTCAGCATAGACTTATATTTCATCCCCCTGTTGGGTCACTATGAGTCGGAATCGACTCGATGGCAATGGGTTGGGTCTTTTCGGTACAGCTAATTTCTGATAAGAGATGAAAAGTGAAAAATTATTAAAGTAAAATTTATATGATCCAAAAATCCTGTTATCCAAAGCCTTTTAGTGAATCAAAAAGGCATAATGATAATAGAAGGAAAGACTAAGACTGTGTTATACTCACATATTTTATGTTTTTTTGTTGTTATGTTTGAAAAGATGGAATGCTCATATCAGAAAGACTCATACAGGTTCTTCATTTCTGCAGTGGACACTTAGACAATTTAATACATCGCTAAGTTGAAGCTTTGACAAGCTAAAGCCACAATACTTGGAAAAAATTTCTGGGAATGTGTTACTTTCCACACAGATGTGGTACATTAGTCACGAAAATGTGGGCATGATCTCCTATGCACGTGTAGAGAACCCACAATCTCCAAAGTTTTAAAAAAATAACATGAGTCCCTTTGCCAAAACAGAGAAGGGTCCAAATATTATGGTGCCCATCAAATCCTTCATTCTCTTACATTTTGGTTTGCAGTTAACTTATTATTAGAAGTGATAACATATGGTACCTAATAAAAGATCATACATGGCCAAACTGCAAACTGTTCTGGAATGCACTTACCTGTTGCCAAGCTTGTATCGCAGTGCTTAGAGAATGAACTACATGTTGTCCAAAGTTAACAAATATAGAGTCAACTACCATGGTGCAGTCAAGTAGCTTTTCTATTGCATCACTGGAAATGGAAATTTGTCCAAAGATGCTGAAGGGTTTCACCACACTTTGCATTGTAACATTTCTGCACTCTAGGAGTTTACAGTCTGCTTGGGCTGAGAACTGGATCTCCCGACACATAGAACTATCAGTCCACTGTCGAAGGTACATGTGTGGTTCTCTGAAGGAAATAATCATGTATTCTAGTTCTGATGGCACATTTTTATCGGAAATGAAAGGCTGTAGGTATTGTGGTGGAGCTATTGAGAAAACAAAAAAAAAAGAAACAGCAATTAAGATGAGCTTTTTTTTTATACTTAATGGACAAAAAAGAGTGAGGTGACATTCAAATTATTCACTTTTTTTGTTACTGAATCCAACATTTAGTGTTTAATAAGTTTAAACATCCTCTTGAAGACATTACAATCTTTAAATTACCATTTGATATTTGCAAACAAAACTGTTTTGCTCAATATATGTTGTCCAACAGTTATATTCACACTTACAGACAAAAATTTTGTCATAGAAGATGACAAATAACATGAAGAGAAGGTAAATATCTCAGAACAATTTATAGCTCTGCTCTGTATCTACCAACCAAATCTCAAAAACAAAAACATGTCTCAAAGAGTTAGAAAAAAGAAGGTTAAACTCCATTTTTGCTGAAAAGGCAAGATGCTTAACAGCAGCTGTGTTTGGTTTTAATCTGATATTTTTCCTTTTTCCATTACGTGTAGGCCGAGAATCTAATACTTGGAATCAAAAGTATTAACTCCAAAAGATTTGGTATAGAATACAATGTTTTAGCAAAAATTATTCAATTAACATTAGCAAAATTTATAAAAGGTTACTTCTGGTGTATGGGAAAATTTAATCTTCCTCTCAAATTTGTAAAACTGCTAGTTCTTTAAATTATTTGGGAATTTGCCCATCTTTTACAGAAGTTATATATGCTTTTTAAATCAGGGAATATCAGGTACTTTTGGAATATATTTATCATTACTGTAATGGCTCAGGAAATTGAACAAAAACAGGTGTATTTCTTTCAAAAAGATCATAGTTGGAATAATGTAAGACCTGCAATTTTTAAAAAAATTCCTTGAAAATTCTCATTAGGAGGCTGCAAAGACTTAGTACATTTCTAACATGTCAGCTCAATACCACCAGTGACTTACATAATAGGTTCATAAGCTGGTTCAAAACTGAGGGTACATTTCCTGTGCCAAGCTGACTTCAGAACAACTCTGTCAATGCTCACTGTTCATGGAAAATAAATGCCACCTTTAAAAATTTCCACCACTATGTGGATAGCGGTCAGTGGGGAAAGAGCTTTGGGTGAAAGAGGGGATTAACAATCATAGCACTTTGAAACATCGTTAATCCTATAATATACAGAATGAAAGCTCTTCCAAGCTGTTATAATTCCTGAACATGAATTATCTGGGCAAAAATTGATGAAAACACTCAAGACAAAACAGCAAATATTAAGAGGATATTATTTTGATGCTAAAGAGTACCTGTGCCTAGTTGATCAAGGTGATGACAAAGACGGAACTCCAGGTGAGCAAATTGGAAGGAAATGCCAAGAGATGGGACAAACCATGGAGTAAAACAGGAGTCGACTCTAGTACAGGCAGCCAGGGCTGTTGGAGTTACAAGTGGGTCACAGATGCTTTGAGAGCCAGATTCACTTGCAGAGCTATGGAAAATAATAAAAGAAGGTCAATAACTTAAATTTCCCAATATCATATAAGTGAAATGTCTTTTTATTAAAAAAAAAAACCCGTTGCCATTGAGTCAATTCCAACTCATAGTGACCCTACAGGACACAGTAGAACTGCCTGGGGTTTTCAAGGAGTGGCTCATGAATTCGAACTATACCAAGTCGACTTTAGAATAACTCTGTCAATGCTCACTGCTCATGGAAAACAAACGCCACCTTTAAAAATTTCCACCACTACATGGATGGCTACCTTTTTGGCAAGCTGCTGTAGCTCGTAGTAGCTCTTAACCACTGCATCACCAGTGCTATGGAAAATAAGTAATAAAAAAAAGTTCAGTAACTTAAATTTCCTAATATCATATAAGTGAAATTTTTTTAATAAGGTTTTTTTTTTTTAAATAGCACCCTAAATCCTATAGTTAGTAGGTCATCATCAAATCTTCTGTATTTATTAATATAATCTAGTTGTTTTTAAAAATTAATGTCACATGTTGATTATTCCCTGTGAATTGTTGGCAGAAAACTTTCAAATGATTCTTCAACTCCCAGGCTATGTTGACCTACCTCCAACCCAATTTTCTTCTATTTTCATTTCACATCACCTGTGGACTATTTGTTTTCACATTAGTTTAAGACGAATAAAATTCAGAGTATGGCTCTGCTGCTCAAAAAACCCAATACCATAAACGTTTCCCATTTTTTCTTCACTTCTCCAGATTATCCACCGCCATACTTCCATATGAGTCAGTCAATAGTCTTCATTGAACACCCACTGAATGCTACACTAGGTGCCATAAAAGACGTGACCAGTGCATGGGTCCTGTCTTCATCTGCCCATTATTTTAACACCTTTTCATACCAGTGTGAAGGCATTTATAGGAGGGAAGAAATTCATATATGTGGCTGCTGGCGTGTACAAGAAACATACTACCTAGACTGCATTAGTGCTAGTAGAAGCATGAGAACTGGGCATTGGAAGGGGTAAGGTACATTCTGTTAACTGCAGACCACTGAACAGATGTTGCTCTTTCTCTCCTCAGTGTCCCCCCCACCATATCTGAAATTTTCTCTGCAGCTATATAGCCTGGCTCCCAAATCCATGAGGCGCCTAGAGAACAAACATGATGTGAGTATCCTAGGGAGATGTATGATGGATGAAACTACAGAAATAAATCCTTGGTTTCCAAAGAACTCACAGTCTTAACTGGTGATACACAGTATGCAGACATTTAGGAACATTACAAGACAGCAGAATGATCACTCAGGAATAGGGAAGTCAGAGGTGTTGCCAGAGTTGAAACACAAGAGGAATTTACAATGGCATGAGGTCAATCACAAGATTCTCAGAGGTCTGAATCATCAGCTGGATTTTGAAAAAGGTTGTAAAAAAGGCTGGTGAAAATGAAAACTAGGAGCATCCCAACAAATTTAAGGTGTGTTTAACCTCAAGGAGTTTACAGTGCAGTTATGCAATGACATTTACTGCAATATTGGTAAATCTCCAGCACAAACAAGAAAACACATACTCAGAGATACTAGGTTACTAACTAAATGCTATGCCCCAAAATGCAACTAAGGGCATTATTAAAACATCAATAAATGGACATGCTAACCCAATTAAATTTCTAGAAATTTGTCTGTGCAAGTAAAAGATTTCCTTGGCAAAGTAAAACTAAAACTTGTATTTATTCAGAAGGAGCAAAATATACTTGTTGTACATGTTTCACCCGTCTGAACTCTCTTCCCTCATAAGACTTTAAGAAGTTGTTAGAAATAAGAGTACAATGTTAGTCAAAATATTATTAAAAATTCAGGAGAGAGTTCTGTGAGATCAGCTTTAAAACAGTGAATGCGGAATTTGAGGTGTTTATCTGAAGCATTTTTTTGGCCAACTGCAATTTTCGACACCATGAGATTTACAAGATTTACTTTGCTGTCTCTTGAGAGTAGCAGAAACTGTAATTGATAGGTTGCTAAAACATCATGAATAGGTATTTACCAAAATATATGGCTAGAAAGAGATACTTTTAGCATATATTTCTAAATCATAAAATCACGTTCAAGGGGCCAGCAATACTATTTTAAACTTGAAATTTGGACTAAAATGGTTACTAGGATAATTTATTTCAAAAAATAATTTTTTTTAATTTAAAAATTGGAGTTGTATCAAAACTAAACATTTCTTAAATACAAATATAATCTGGATACATTCTGAATCAGAAAAATTACAGTTTTTCTCTTAAATTAATTTGATCATCATTAAAAATTATATACTATAAAAAGAGCATATACGTGTTAACGTTTTACACAAGGATTAAGAAGATCTTAGTGTAACAGAGCTGTTGTTGTTGCTAGGTGCCGTTCAGTTGGTTCTGACTCATAGTGACTCTGTGTACTAGAGCTAAAAGGACATAAATGTGAGAGTGGTGATCCTGTTGGTGACAGTTACACAGCTACATTTATAGCAACTTCCTTAATTAGATACAAAAATTGACTGTGATCTGACCCAGATTATCAAAAGGAAAAACATAATTTATGAAATGTGTAGTAGGCAGAAACAGAAAAGTGAAAACAAAAAACAAATTCAAAACCTATAGTATTTATACTTTAACACTTCAGCTTTTCCCAAAACATTGTTAAAACATCAAATTCATGGCCAATGACAGCGTTCAAAGAATTCTATGGTGTTTCTTACTTTTAAACATACTGAAGAATGGCTCTTAGATAGTCGCAGCCTCTCAGACAGTAACAAACAGAACTCGAGATTCAGCAGTTAGTTTAAATGTTCATAAACTCAGATGCAAACCCAAATTTCTAAAATCTACAAAATTGTGGTGGGTAACAGTGGAAAACAGATAATAGTTGAGAGTATGGCAGGAGCTTTACATATCTATATCTTAATTTTATCAGCTATCCTGGGTGACCTGTAAAAGAGGTATCAATTCTTTAAATAAGGAGTGTTTTAGTAGGTCGGCATCTACACCGATACTCTGAATCACTCTTAATGGCACTGCAGGAGCCTGGCATAACATCTAAAGATTCATCCCCTGAATGTAATACTAGGGTGAACGCCTACAGCACTGTAGCTAACCAGGAATGATCTGACGTGATCGATAAAGCCCAGAGCTTCTCTGTGGAACCCTTTGTAGTAACACAAGTTTTCTAGGATAGAGTCCCTGGGTGGTGAAAAAGTTATTGCTCTGCTACTAATCAGAAGGCTGGAGGTTCAAGTGCACCCAGAGGTACGTTTAAAGAAAGGCATGGCGATCTACTTCCAAAAAATCAGTCACTGAAAACCCTATGGAGCACAGTTCTACTCTGACACACACGGCGTCCCCACGCATCGAAATTGACTCAATGGCAACTGGTTGGTTAAAATGGTGTGATGGGCTACCGCTAGATGGGACCGCGTAGGGCTTAGTTGAACACCCTGAGTTCCTCATTCAGGCTTCAAAAAAAAAAAAGCCCGAAGAACCTCAACCAGTCCTCCTGGTGACCTGTCACTGAGATGTCACTGACAGGGCGGAGAGGGCTGGAAGGACCTAGGCTGCCATTTTCCCTCTGCTGGGAGCATTCTGAGAGTCCTGGATGCCAGTGCCGCTGCGCCAACCGGATGACGATGATGTCACCATAGAGACTGCACGCCAATCCCGGCAGATCATGTTCTTGAACACACCCGGAGGAGGAGCCCCCTACTCTGTTTTACTCCCCATATAAACCCTGTCCTCTGTCGACTGGAGAGCCACCTTGGTGACTGGAGTCCTGGTGTGCTCCTTTGCTTGGCCAACCAAGTAAGTTTTCTTCCTTTGCTTTCACCCAACCCATGTCTTAGTGTTCTGTGGAGCGAGGCCTGGAGACCTGGTAACAGTGCCTGAATATCATGGAGATTAACCAGAGAATGACTGTGATGAGAGAGCCTAGATTAAAATGCTTACACTGCTATCATTTATTATAATCTTGGGCAAATTACTTAATCTGGCTAAATCTCAGTTTTCTTATCGGTAAAACGAGGATAGTAATTGGTCCTACTTTTGAGTATTAATGAGATTCTACATACAAACTGCTTAGCAGAATGTCTAGTACTCAATACTAGAAAAAATATATCCTTTATTTTTCTCCCTTCTCTCTTTTATGGCGCATTAGGTGAAAGTTTACAGCTCAAGTTAATTTCTCATTCAAAAATTTATACATTTTGTTTTGTGGCACTGGTTGGAATTCCCACAATATGACAGGTTCCCTGTGTTCATTCATCCAGTTCCTGTCCCTTCCTGCCTTCTTGTCCTGCTTTTGGACAGGAGCTGCCCATCTGTTGTTGTATATTTGATTAGACTAAAAGGCATGTTCCTCACGTGTTCCTTTTTTTTTTTTTCCTTGCTGACAAAACAGGGTATGTCATTGGTTACTTAATAAAACATTAAATATAAATGATTACCTTTAGCTCCCTAAAAGGAACCTCACAATATCTCATTGGCATTTATCTCCAGGTGGTATTGCCTCTCAAAATTAGTACCCATAAACTCTCTTCTGCCTACTGCAAAAACACTGCTCTGTCCATCCTGGCAGAGTGCTAGATGGATGAGAGAGGCAAAGGAGGGTGTGTGTGTCTACCGCACACATGTTCTTCTCTCTACACCTTAGTCATTGTTTTTCAAGTGTTTAACCCTAACCAAAAATGAGAAATACACCCAGTATTCACAGTGTACACATATAAAACTGGGGAAAAAAAAAAGCAGTATACACATGTTAAGTGCCATTGAGTTGGTTCCGACTCATAGCGATCCTGGATAAAGCAAACAAAATACTGCCAATTGTTGCTATGTTTGAACCCATTGTTGTAGCCGCAATGTCAATCCATCTTGTTGAGGGTCTTCCTCTTTATCAATGCCCCTCTACTTTATCAAGCATGATGTCCTTCTGCAGGGACTGGTCCCTTCTGATAACATGCCCAAAGTACATAAGATGAAGTCTTGCCATCCTCCCTTCTAAGGAGCATTGTGGCTGTACTTCTTCCAAAACAGATTTGTTCGTTCTTCTGGCAGTCCATGGTATTTTCAATATTCTTCACCAACATCATAATTCAAACACATCAATTCTTCCTCAGTCGTCTTTAATCATTATCCAGCTTTCACATGCATATGAAAAAAAAAAAATATGAGGCCACTGAAAATACCATAGCTTGACTGTGTATTCCTTTCATCTTCTTTTGATGCTTCCTGTGTTCAGTATTTTGCCCATGTCAGTTCCATTTCACAGCGACTGAGTGTATAAGAGAACAAAACACTGCTTGGTCCTGCGCCACCCTCACAATGGTTGCTATGCGAGAGCCCACTGTTGCACCCACTGTGTCAGTCCATCTTGTCCTTCCAACCTGAGGGGGCTCATCTTCCAGCACAATATCAGACAATGTTCCACTGCTATTATAAAAATTGAAAGTTTTGTCCATAAAATTCTTCAATATTTCATCTTGAGGCTTGAATTTTTTTCTTCGGTTCTTTCAGCTTGAGAAATTCTGAGTGTGTTCCACCCTTCTGGTTTTCTAACTATAGGTCTTTGCACATTTCATTATAATACTTTATCTTCTTGAGCCGTGCGTTGAAATCTTCTGTTCATCTCTTTTACTTCATCATTTCTTCCATTCACTTTAACTATTTTATGTTCAACAGCAAGTTTCAGAATCTCTTCTGACATCCACTTTGATCTTTTCTTTCTTTCCTGTCTTTTTAATGACCTTTTGCTTTCTTCATGCATGATGTCCTTCATACCGTCCCACAACTTGTCTGATCTTTGGTCATTAGTGTTCAATGTGTGAAATCCATTCTCGAGATGGTCTCTCAATTCAGGTGAAATATGCTCAAGGCCATACTTTGGCTATTGTGGACTTACTTTAATTGTCTTCAGCTTCAACCTGAACTTGCATACGAGCAACTGATGGTCTGTTCTGCAGTCAGTCCCTGGTCTTGTTCTGGCTGATACTGAGCTTCTCCATTGTCTGTTTCCACAGAGGCAATCTGATTCCTGTGGATTTCATCTAGTGAGGTCCACATGTATAGTCGCCATTTACGTTGTTGAAAAAAGGTGTCTGGAATGAGTAAGTTATTGGTCTTGCAGAATTCTATCATGTGAATTCCTGTGTTGTTTCTATCACCAAGGCCATATTTTCCAACTACTGATCCTTCTTTGTTTCCAACTTTTGCATTCCAACCACTGGTAATTATCAATGCATCTTGATTGCATGTTTGATGAATTTCAGATTGCAGAAGTTGGTAAAAATCTTCAATTTCTTCATCTTTGGCATTAGTGGTTAATATGTAAATTTGAATAGTCATATTAACTGGTCTTCCTTGAAGGTGTATGGATATTATATTGTCACTGACAGTGTTGTACTTTAGAATTGATTCTGAAATGTTCTTTTTGACAATGAATCTGATGCCATTCCTATTCAATTCGTCATTCCTGGCACAGTAGACCATGATTGCCCAATTCAAAATGGCCGATACTAGTCCACGTCAGGAAACGCTGGTGGTGTAGTGGTTAACAGCTATGGCTGCTAACCAAAAGGTATGCAGTTCGAATCCACCAGGTGCTTCTTGGAAACCCTATGGGGCAGTTCTACTCCGTCGCTATGAGTTGGAATCAACCATGGGTGACTCTGCTGGTATTTGAAATACTGTTGGCATAGCTTCCAGCATCACAGGAACACACAAGCCACCACAGTACTACAAACTGATAGACAAGTGGTGGCGTACACACATTAAAAAAAAAGGTTTCCTGAAAACATGCCAAACTCTAATATTTCTATTTTACTTAAAAAAAAAAAAAAATTGGTTGCTACTCACTAAATTGTTTTCATGACCCACTAATGGTTGCAATCTGTGCTTTGAAAAACAGCCTTAAAGGGCCCTCAGATAAAGTGCTCCTTTAAATCTGACTTGAAAACCACTACCACCATGATAACAAAAAAAGGTTCAGAGATTCTCAAGGTTCAGAGAATAAGCAGTATGACACTGAGACCTAGTTATTACCTTCAGCCTAGAACTTTAGATGAGACCTGGGGAACACTGAGTAGTTTGGGGAACATGTATGAGGAGAAAGACTACTTGGCAAAAGACCAGCTCTCTGGAGGGATTCTTATATAGATTTCAACTATCAACAAAAAGGAAATAGCAAAAGCCTTCAAGGACAATTTGGAAAAAAATACAAATATTCCTTCCACTAGGGAAGAGAAAACTCAGATTTAATACCAGGAAAAAAATAATACAATATTCTCGGTACACCCTGAATTATATTATCACATGACTAGAAACACAGGTGGCAAAGCAGTTCCAAATGTCAAGATTTATGTCTAAATGGCTTATGAAATTCAAAGGATTAAAAAAATGTTACACAACAAACCTAGATGCATCCAAAATTACAGATCCAAGCAAAAAATGGAGGGGAACACTATTTGGAGGCCATAGTCACCTTGTGGTAGGAGAGAGCTCAACAGGCAGGGAGAAGAAATTATTCAGGGACATGATCATCAACTCTTGTTCTCTGATGTCTTCAATGTCTATAAATGTGAACAATCAAGGCTTTGAGAAATAAAAGCAGCTCCTCTCCACGCAAACAAACAAAGCTGTGGATCACTGTCTCAAAGGTTACTAAATATGAGTGAACATACTTCTTTTATGGGATCTTGGGCAAATGTACAAGAATTTTTTTTTCTTTTGCTGGCATATCCAAAGATGAAAGAACTCCAAAAAACTCACCAGAGTTTCAGTTTGCATCACGTGAGGACAGAGCCACACACCCTTAAGTCTCTTCTCTTTCCAGGATGCCTTCTCCCATGAATAAGCATTTTGGGGGTGGGGATAAAAACTGTTATAAGGAATCTGCTCTCACATATTTTAATGGACAACAAACCTCCAAAGACCTGGCACAAGTGAACAGAGTTCAGCAACTAAGTTACCTGGATATAAATATATCAAGATCTGTACAGTTATTGTGTTACATGATAAATGCCTTTATACTGTCAAAGTAAGTACTTTTGTAGTTACCCAGTTGGGGGTGAGGATAAGAAGAGGCAAGAAAGTAGAAAGTTGTTCTGATCCATCAGAAGACACCTGACTGATATCAAACCCAGGAAACCGGGCAGTGTGGCCCAAAGCCTAAGAGGAGAGCTCACCACTGTTTCCTTTTGTCCCTCCCAGGGCCAGTCACTGGGTAAGAACTGCAAATTACAAATAAAGTATGTGCTGGATGCCTTTGTTTGCTCTCTAGACCCACCTTCTCCCTTCCCCAACTCTTCTCTCCCCCTAGAAGCTGGCCTTTGTGGACTACACCAACAAGCTACTTTGTCCTTTGGCTTATTCTTGGGTTTAGCCAGTGGGAGGTATCCACAAGAGATTAGAAGGCAAGAGGATACTGAGGTAAAAAGGTACATATTCCTCTGGCTCCTTCTTGGTCAGCTCTCTGTAAAATGGCTGTATCCTTGTCAAAAGCAGCTACAGATACCCCTCTGAGTTAGAATTCCTTCAGGCATAGGACTGGGATGGTTCACCACTGTTCCTACCCCCCAGCTTGCTGCACCATCCTTTAACCTTGCCTATTGTTTTTTTTTTTTTTTTTATTGTTGTTGTTTTATTGTTGTTAGTGGCCATTGAGTGCCCTGACTCATGCGGACCCTGTGCACAACAAGAACAGACCGTAAGGCTTTCATTGGCTGATTTTCAGAAGTAAATTGCCAGGCCTTTCTTCTTAGTCCATCTTCGTCTGGAAGCTCTGTTGAAACCTGTTCAGCATCACAGCAACATACGAGCCCCATGGAGAGATGAGTGGTGGCTGCACTTGAGGTACAATGACTGGAAATTTGAACCAGGGTCCCCTGCATGGAAAGCAAGAATTCTACCACTGAACCACCACTGCCCTCTTAACCCTATTACACTAAGTTGTAACTACTGTTTACTTGTCTGCGTCCCTTCATCGTTCCTGTTCTCAGGACAGGAACAATGTCAATTGTGTGCATTTTGTGTCCCCAGTATATACCGTTGTATATGATGCAGTGCATGGAAAGCAAGAATTCTACCACCGAACCACCACTGCCCTCTTAACCCTATTACACTAAGTTGTAACTACTGTTTACTTGTCTGCGTCCCTTCATCGTTCCTGTTCTCAGGACAGGAACAATGTCAATTGTGTGCATTTTGTGTCCCCAGTATCTACCGTTGTATATGATGCAGTGTGAATAAAGGGGAAATATATTCAGGGATTTGGGGAATGAAAGGTATGTATTTAAACATGAAGAAAAGGAAAATATTTTAGGGAATGTCCTTTGGGATAAATAAGTCCTTTGATGCTAATAACTATTAGAAAAAGTAACACCCACTGAACTTAAATTTCCTCTCTCAAAAAAAGAAATGACTGATTTTTGATGTCAGTGTTACCACAGTTCTCCCATATCAAAGCTAGAAATGCGTTAATTCTCTTCAATTTCTGATCCTCCTACATACTTTGCCAGTTTTTTTTCCTAATTCACAATTGTTTGTTTGTCTGAAGTAGATCTGGAGTTCTCCCTATTCAATTTATCTTTTTTTTTAAGCATCAGTGATGTTGTTGTTAGGTGTCTTTGAGTCAGTCTGACTCACAGCTTGCCTACGTACAACCGAATGAAAACACTGCCTGGTTCTGCGTCATCTTTACAATCGTTGTTATGCTTGAGTCCATTGTCGCAGGCAGTGAGCCAATCGATCTCCTTGAGGGTCTTCCTCTTTTTTGCTGACCCTATTCTTTACCAAGCATGAATGTCCTTCTCAAGGGACTGGTCTCTCCTGATAAAGTACATGAGAGCATGTACTCTCAGTACATGAGACAAAGTCTTGCCACCCTTGCTTCTAAGGAGGATTCTAGCTGTACCTCTTCCAAGACAGATTTGTTTGTTCTGGCAGTTCGTGGTATATTCAATGCTGTTTGCAAACACCGTAATTCAAAGGCATCACTTCTTAGGTCTTCTTATTCATTGTTTAGTTTTCACAAACATATTAGGCAACTGAAAATGTCGTGGCTTGGGTCAGGTATACCTTAGACCCCAAAGTGACATCTTTGTTTTTTTTAACACTTTTTTAAATCCTTTTGCAGCGGATTTGTCCAGTGTACTACATCGTTTGATATCTTGATTGTTGCTTCCATGACCGTTGGTAGTGGATTCAAATAAAATGAAATCCTCGACAACTTCGATATTTTGTCCATCTATCATGATGTTGCTTATTGTCCAGTTAGGAGTATTTTTGTTTTCTTTATGTTGAGGTGTAATCCATACTGAAGGCTGTGGTCTTTGATCTTCATCAGTAAGTGCTTCAGGTCCTTCTCACTTTCAATAAGTAAGGCTGTGTCATCTGCACATTGTGCATTGTTAATGAGTCTTCCTCCAAACCTGATGCCCCATTCTTCTTCATATAGTCCAGCTTCTTGGATTATATGCTCAGCATACAGATTGAATAGGTATCGTGAAAAGATATAACCCTAATGCACACCTTTCCTGATTTTCAATGAAGCAGTATCTCCTTGTTATATTCGAACAACTGCCTCTTGGTTTATGGACAGGTACCTCATGAGTGCAATTAAGTGTTCTGGAATTCCCATTCTTTTCAATGTTATTCATAATTTGTTATGATCCACAGAGTTGAATGCCTTTGCGTAGTCAATAAGACACAGGTAAATATCTTTCTGGTACTCTCTGCTCTCAGCCAAGATTCATCTGAGAAGAGCAATGATATCCTTCATTCCACAACCTCTTCCGAATCAGGCTGGAACTTCTGGCAGTTCCCTGCCAATGTAATGCTGCAACTTCTTTTGAATGACCTTCAGCAAAATTTTACTTTTGTGTGATATTAATAATATTGTTCAATAATTTCTGCATTCTGTTGGAATTCCTTTTTTTGGAATAAGCACAAATATAGATCTCTTCCAGTTGGTTGGCCAGGAAACTGTTTTCCAAATTTCTTGACATAGACAAGTGAGCACCTCCAGGGCTGCATCTGTTTGTTGAAACATCTCAGTTGGTATTCCGTGAATTCCGGAGTTGTGCTTTTCGCCAATTCTTTTTCATACAGTGACTCTGTGTATTCCTTCCAACTTCTTTTGATGGTTCCTATGTTGTTCAATATTTGCCTATAGAATCCCTTAATATTGCAACTTGAGGCTTGAATTTTCTCTTCAGTTCTTTCAGCTTGAGAAATGCCAAGAGTGTTCTTCCCTTTTGATTTTCTAACTCCAGGTATTTGCACATTTCATTATAATACTTTACTTCGTTTTCTTGAGCTGCCCTTGGAAATCTTTCATTCAGCTCTTTTACTTCATCATTTCTCCCATTCGCTTTAGCTACCGTATGTTCAAGAGCAAGTTTTAGGGTCTCTTCTGACATCCATTTTGGTCTTTTCTTTCTTTCCTATCTTTTTAATAACCTTTTGCTTTCTTCATGTATGATGTCCTTGATGTCATTCCACAACTTGTCTGGTGTTCAGTCATTAGTGTTCAAAGAGTCAAGTCTGTTCTTGAGATGGTCTCTAAATTTAGGTGGAATATACTCAAGGTCATATTTTGGCTCTGTGGACTTGCCCTAATTTTTTTTTTTTTAATTGAACTTTAGATGAAGGTTTACAGAACAAACTAGCTTCTCATCAAACAGTACACACATTGTTGTATGACACTGGTTAACAACCCCACGACATGTCAACACTCTCCCTTCTATTCCCTATTACCAGCTGTCCTGCTCCCTCCTACCTTCTCTAATTTTCTTCAACTTGAACTTTCATTTGAGCAACTGATGGTCTGTTCTTCAGTTGCCCCCTGGCCTTGTTCTGACTGATCATATTGAACATCTCTACCATTATTTTCCACACATAATAGTCAATTTGATTCCTGTGGATTCCATCTGGCAAGGTCCATGTGTATAGTTGTCATTCATGTTGTTGAAGAAAGGTATTTCCAATGAATAAGCCATTAGTCTTGCAAAATTCTATCATGTAATCTCTGGTGTAGTTTCTATCACCAAGGCCATACTTTCCAACTACTGATCCTTCTTCTTTGTTTCCAATTTTTGCATTCCAATCACCAGTAATTACCAGTGCATCTTGAGTGCATTTTAGTCAATTTCAGACAGCACAAGTGGGAAAAAATCTCCAATGTCTTCATCTCTGCCATTAGTGGTCAGTGCATAAATTTTAATAATAGTCACATTAATTGGTCTTCTTTTTAGGTGTATGGATTTCATCCTATCACTGACAGCGGTGACAGTCAGTCCCATGTGTCTGCCAGTTTGTCGTACTGTGGTGGCTTGCATTTTGCTGTGATGCTGGAAGCTATGCCACTGGTAATTTCAATTACCAACAGGGTTACCTGTGGTGGACAGGTTTCAGAGGAGCTTCTAGGCTAAGACTAGTAAAAAAGACCTGGAGGTCTACTTTTGAAAAAAATTGGCCAGTGAAACCTTATGACTAGCAGTGGAATACCGTCCAGTATAGTGTCAGAAGATGTCTCAGGTCCGAAGGCACTCAAAATACGACTGGGGAAGAGCTGCCTCCTCAAAGTAGAGTCGATCTTAATGATGTGAATGCAGTAAAGCTTTTGTGAATTTCATTTGCTGAGGTGGCATGACTCAAAATGAGAAGGAACAGCTGCAAATATCTGATAAAAATTAGAACATGAGACGTACGAAGTATGAGTCCAGGAAAATTGGAAGGTATCAAAAATGAAATACACTGCATAAAGATCCATATCCTAGGCATTAGTGAGCTGAAATGAACTGGTATTGGCCACTCTGAATTGGACAATCATATGGTATACTATGCTGGGAATGACAAATAGCAGAGGAATGGCATCTCATTCATCGTCAATCAGTGATAGTACCACTTTATTTTCTAAGTATTGGAAACCACCAGATTTACATCAATTTTAACTAAATGAGTAAACTTTTGATCCGTAAGTCTAAATCATTAAGATTTGGTACTGGGGTTTACTCTCTTGATTGAATTTCTCAGTCTGATGTAGGTCCTTAATTGTTAATTATCCTTAGGTACCATCATCACTAAGCCCAGTGTGCTCATTTAGCACATTGTTATAGTTAGTGGGCAGCAGCTGCTCAAAAATGGTACTTGAAGCAGTCTTCCACAATGCAGGAAAGACTATTAAAACTGGAAACCAAAGAAACAAAGTATTTTACTAGTCTTCTAATCCTTCCTTTCTGACCATAAATCATTGCCTCTTCTAAAAATATACTAGTTTTAATGATGATGTAAGATGATGCATTACATTTTATTTTTCTAGTCTAATCTCTACCAGTCGGGATAGATTATAAAACACAATTTTTATTTTCTTATACGGCAGCTCTATTGACAGTGTTTTAAAACTTTATATTACTGCCGTCATAAATATACACACTGCCTTTGCAGGTAGGCAATTTAATCTGGAAGTAACATTCAAGTAGGGGCCAGAACCTGGTCAAAAAATGAATAGATTCTGGTTACACTGGGCTTTATAATTGCTCAAGTGCTTTAATATGTATATTATTTCAGTTATTCTTTTCAGCTCTGGGAGATGGGTACCATTACCCATGCTTTAAGATCGAAGCATTGGTATTACAGAGGCTAAACATCTTTCTCAAGGTCACATAGCTAGTTGGTGATACAGCCAGGACTTAAGCTCAGGCTTTCTAACTTGAAATTCTCAGTGAAATACTGACTCTATTCACATACCTACAATGATACCAGTTGCCCTACACTGTTGCAACTTCATGCCAATTGTGGGCAAGATATTCTCTTTCTAAATAAGATTAAGCTTCATAGGACTTAATTTTATGACCCTTCTTCGAGTAATGGCCAACATCCTGATGCACATCCTTTTCAAATGACTTGGATTATTATTTATAAGAAGACAATCTTTAATCATAAAAGTGCTACGTTTATGTCCAGATCTAGATTTCTCCTGTGGCAGAATATAATTGATTGTAGAAGAATTTTTCTTTCTGCATGAAATGTTGACACATTTATCAAAGCACTGATGGTCTCTTTCTAGAAATTCAATGAAAATGTATTGTCCCTTTTGAAAAACATCTTAATAGTATTTTATTATGCTGACTTTTAAACCAACTCTTCTAACTTAACTTTATTAACATTAATTTCTACCTGAAAATGATTAATCCTAACAATTTAAAGAGAAATCAATTGTGAAATATCTGACAGGATGAAAAACCCCAGGTGAGGACTAAATGAGCTCTGTGGTTATAATATCAAAAGCTTTGGTGAAAAACTGACTGATTTTGACGTCTGCAGAGATTTCCATTCTCCAAAGACTGCACATTTCTATTGTGCTAAGCTTACCAGAAAAGTAACTGTTAAGAATGTTTCTGGTTCACAGGAATTAATTGTGTCTAAAATGCTTCTTTTAAGGAGCCCTGGTGGCAAAGTGGTTAAGCGCTTGGTGGCTAACTGAAAGGTTGGTGGTTCGAGCCCACCAGTGGCTTTATGAAAGAAAGATGTGGCAGTCTGCTTTCGTAAAGATTTCAGCCTTGGAAACCCTATGGGGCAGTTTTTTTAACTTGATACTATTTGTTTAACTTGATAGTATTAGTGAAACTCAGATTAAAAAAAAATCAATATAATTATCTATAGCTCCAATATTCTGATTTTTCCTTGTTTCTAACCAGGTAACTATACTTAGTCAGAAAAGGTGCTCTCTCTATCTGCTGACTCCTCACAGGGTGGGTATTCTTTTCATTCCATTATATACAGTAAAATCAAGACTGTCCCTCGCCCCCAATATTTTTCACTAACTGTATATTACTAGGTAATATACCAAGGAGGGTAATTATTTTTAAAGTGACCTAGAGATAGAATATTTAAAATATAAAAATTATTATTAATGATAAAAAGTATTTAATGAAAAAGACAGACTACAGGTCAAAATATTAATGAAAGTTATCTCAGCATATGATTATGGGTGGGTGTTATTTTCCAATGTTCTTCAATGAACACATATTATCATCAATTAAAATACTTTTAAAGAAAAACTATTCACAACTATTAATATAAATTAGGAATCAAAATACAAAATCACATGCTATGATTATAATGCTGTAAAAGCATGCATACATATGGGCAAAAATAAAGGCAACACAGAAAAGAGAAAACAGTTAATCTGAAGGGTATTAAAATGGTAGATGCTTTTTCTCTCTGTTTGTTAGTGTCAGAATATTTTTGTGAGAAATAAAGAAGGAAATATATAAAAGAAGTAAAATTTAAAGCCCATTAGCAGAATCCGAAATTAGGGCTGATCAACAAGGATGGACAAAAAGATGGGCACAGCCCACACTGGCCTATAATAATATATGACCCAAGTAAATTCTTCTACTTATTGTGGTTTAGTCCCTTTTTTTGGTCTTTTTGGAACCATTAGCCAAAAGGCCTAAACAGGGATGTGTAAACTAAAAGAAGGGCTGGAGAACAAGTAGTTGAAACCGTTTTTCTCCACTATAAGTCAGTGGATGAGCAGGCAAACATTGAAAATGGGGACAATCTGGCCCTCTCTGCTGCTACTAACCCATCTCCTTTAGGAGGTGTAGAATAGGAAGGTCTTGTTACGTGATTCAGAATACCTAAGTCTATAGCCCTAGTGATTCACTATGGCCAAGTAGACTCTATAACTGAATAAAACACTGGCTATCTGATACCCCTTGGGTATAAGTTATTCTGGTTAGCCATGTTTTCCTAAAGGTCCCTAGTTGGTACAACTGTTTGCGCTTGACTGCTGACCTAAAGGTTGGTGGTTTAAACCCTCCTAGTGTCAGTGGTTTTTTTTGGTTTAGTGGTATTGTGAGAGAAAAGGCCCGGGGATCTGCTTCATAAAGATTATAGCCAGGAAAGGAGCAGTTCTACTCTGTAACACATGGGGTCACCATGAGTTGAAACTCACTCGATGGCCTCTAACAACAACAATGTTTTCCTCATATCTGGAAGTTTGTCTTCTAAAATTTCTTAAAACCATTTAAGATGGAAAATACTTCCAAAATTTACCTTTTTACAATTCAGTTTAGTTAACCTCATCATACATTTAGTTAACCTCACCATACATATCGATTACTGTGTCATTAAGAGTCTACTGAATTATCAACAAAGCAAAGAGACAACCTAAAGGTTGGGAGAAAATTTTGGGAAACCATGTATCTGATAAGGGTCTAATATCCAGAATATACTAAAAGACAAAAAGCCCAATCAAAAAATGGGTGAAGGACTTGAATAGAGATTTCACCAAAGAAGACATACAAATGTCTAATACATTAAGAGATGCTCAACATCATAAGGGAGATGCAAATCAAAACCACAGTGAGATACCACTTCACCCTGACTAGAATGGATATGATAAAAAAAAACGGAAAAAGTGTTGACAAAGCTGTAGAGAAACTCTCATCCACTAATGGTGGGATTGTAAAATGGCACAGCCACCGTGGAAAAGTTTGGCAGTTCCTCAAAATGTTAAACATAGAACTCCATGTAACTTAGCAATCCCAATCCTAGGCATATACTCAAAAAGAAGTGAAAGCAGGAACACAAACAGAAACCGGTACACCAATGTTCACTGTGGCACTATTCACAATAGCCAAAGGTAGAAACAGCCTAAAAGTCCATCAACAGATGAATGGATAAACAAAACTTGGTATATACACAGAATGGCATATTATTCAGCCACAAAGATAAATGAAGTTCTGATACATGCTCCACGGGTGAACCTTGAAAACATTGATAACTGAAATATGTCTGTCACAAAAGGACAAATATTGTAATGATATCACTTATATGAAATGTCCAGAATAGGCAAATGTATAGAGACCAAAGTTTACTAGTGGTTACCAGGGGTGGAAGGAAGGGAGAAAGGGGAGCCATTGCTTAGGGGGCATGAAGTTTCTGTTAATAGTGGTGGAATAATCTGGAAATGGATGGTGGTGATAGTCGTAAAACATGATGAATGTAATCAATGTTATTGAATTGTATGTGTAAAAAATGTTGAATTGGCAAATGTTTTGTTATATAGATATTTTCGCCAAAATGAAAAAAAAAAATTTTTTTTTAACGTCTATTAAGGTGTGTAGGGCTCCTTTTCTTATATTTTTTGGTTCAAGATGACTAGAAAAAAATTTTTTTTAGTTTGTTTTTTATATATTTTTTCTGCTTATATTTAAGAAACATGTTTTTACTGAGGGCCTACAGGGCTGTCTCATGAATACAATGCATGATTTTGAAAGCTTAGTTTTTATCTTCCTGGTTCTCAGCTGTACTTCAGACAGATGCAGCTACTAGACAGCTGAAATGCAGCTAAGTGAAGGGTTACCAGATAAGCAAAGATGTCTTGACAGTTGTTTCCTTGTGTAACACCATTATTTCATTATCTCACTGAGTTACCTTTGGTCATCAGCTCCATTCTGACTGGTGTTCAAGACAATTCTCCAAAGATCCGAGGATACTAGTTTCTTCTGGTCGTTCACAAGATTGATATCTGGCAACTGCAGTTCACAAACTTTGCTTTCAGACAGATTGAATTCTCGAAATGCAACAAAAACTTTCTGGAGTTCATCCCAGTATTCCAAACTACATGGAACCTATGTTAAAATAAACAAGATTTTAGAAACAGCAAATACAAACTATGCTTCTGTATTGGTTGAAATGCAAATTAAACCACCATAAAAGTTTTAATATTAATAAGATTTTTAAAGGGGGATAAGGCTATAAAGGGGTTTAGAATTTTTTAATTTACTTTATTTTAAAAGACCCACTCAAGAATAATATGTGAAAACAACCAAGACATTTTCTTAAGTAGAAAAGAAATAAGGGGGAACGAGTTGTAATAGGTGTTAATGTATGATAAAGCTATAGTAATCGAAACAGTAAAGTTGGAGTAGTAGTATACACATAGATTAGAAGAATAGAAAAGTCCAGAAAAAGAAGTATAGATGAAAATTTAGTATGTAATGAAGGTGCCATTTCAAACAAACAAGGAAAAGATGGAAAAATGAGGTTGCAAGAACTGGCCAGCCATTTGGTAAAACTAAAAGTGGGTCTTTACATTCTTTATTACATGAAAGTAAATTCCAAAGGATCAAAAAGTTAAAGGCAAAAAATTGAAAGCATAAAAGAATAAAACAGCAGATAAGGTTTTTCCTGTAATAGGACAGCCTTTTCTATGTATGGCATGAAACCCATGTAAGGGGGAAAAAAAAATCCCACATCTGATAAAATCAAATTAAAAAAGAAACAAACTAGGATAAGACATAGGTAACACTGAATGAGAGTCCCTGGGTGGTCCAAAAGGTTAAGGTGCTCGGCTATTAACTGCAAGTCTGGTGGTTCTAATCTACCCAGAGGCACCTTAGATGAAAGGTCTGGTGATCTACTGAAAAATTAATCATTGAAAGCGCTATGGAGCACAGTCCAACTGTGACACACATGGGGTTGCCATGGGTCAGAAATGACTTGACGGCAACTGGTGGTGGTGGTGGAACATTCAATGACAGATCAAAGAGTAACTGCTCTGAATGCGGAGAGCTCTGACAAATCAACGAGAAAGTGATAAGCCTATAGAAAAATAAGCAAAGGCAGTTGTTAGGGTGGGCAATCTCTAAGCTTCCCTGCAAGTTGTTGCTGGGTACACCAAAGATAAGAGGGCTTGGATGCTGTAATGTCTCTCTCCAGGAGAAAAAGCAGACTTGCTATAAAAAAGGTGGATCCGCCAAGCTCTGTGTTTGTCAGCTGTGACACCTATCTACTGTGGGTACAGCATCTACCTAGTGCCCCTCTGCATCATCCCTGTCGGACTTGAGGATGAGAGGAACCAATGCAACATGATGCTCACACTGCTTGCTGTGCCGTGCCTGATATGTTTGTTTCTGACTCAGGAGTCTTAAGTCTTCTGCCAAATCTGTGAAACGCTAACAAGATAACTTATTAGCTTGAATTAGGGTAAAATACAGGTCCTGACAGCAATTAGATCACAGAAGAAATATAAACAGCTAGTGAATATGAAAAGATACTCGATTTTACTAACACTTAAAGATAAAATGCAAATTAAATCGGTAATGTAATATATAATAATTTGGCATAGTTTAAAAAGACAGTTCCAATTTCTGTACAGGTGTGAAAAAAAAAGGCATTCCTACACATTACTTTTGGACAGCAATTTGGCAATATCTATAACATGTTTATATCCTTTGGCCTACAAAGGAAGTACATTTCTAAGAATTTATTTACAGAGATTCCAATGCAAGTGTGTGTGTGTGTGTGTGTGTGTGTGTATATATATATGTATGTATGCATTTTTGAAGGACAGTTTGGTAATAGCTATTAAATGCATGCATACACACATGTTTCTTTCAGTACTGTTTAGTTACAGACAACTCAAATATTTATCAGTAGGAGACTGGTTAAATATAACATGCACATCTATAAAGTAGATTACTATACAATCATTAAAATGAATGCAGAAAATCTATACTAACACAAAACACATTCAAAGCATATTGTTAAATTAAAAAAATGAGTTCTAAAATAATAATAGTGGGTTGATTAAATTTGTCTTTCAAAAACAAAAACAGGGCCCAGATGTGTGTCCTCTTCTGCAGCATTCCCTAACTACCATCCTCAGAGCTGATCGCTGCCTGTCTGTGGCACCTGTGTATCTGCACCCTCCTCTGTCACAGAACTCCTTACTCCATGCAATGCCTTATTTACAAGTTTGTCTCCTTTAGTAGCATCTGAGTTTCTTGAGGGCAAAAATGGCACATTTTAAAAAACTTTCTTATCATATAACACAGTGTTTGGGATCTCAATAAAAGTTTCCTGGATGAACAGAATCTTCTTTACCTTTCTTTCCTAAGTGAGATTTTAATCTTTCAATAGGAATGAATTTTACCTCCACTTATAACTAAGTGGTACAGTGGTTAAGCTTTTGGCTAATAACCAAAAGGTCGGCAGTTCGAATCTACCAGCCGCTCCTTGGGAACCCTATGGGGCAGTTCTACTCTGTCCTATAGAGTCGCTGTGAGTCAAAATCAGCTTGATGGCAGTGAGTTTATAACTAAGTAGCTTTCTTCTTCTTTAAATAGTGACTTGAACATGTATGTATGGAGAGATGCTAGAGGGAATAATCAAGAACAAAATAGATAGGCATAAGAGGCTAACAGTGTGATGAAATAGAGACATATGTTCTCTTTAGTGATAAGGACAATTAACATGATCAATGCTATTCCGCTTTTAGTTACCTTTTCTTGAAATTCTCTCTTTTCTTGCTTTCTATGGCACAGTTTTCTCTAATTTTCCCTCCTTTGGGTCTTTGTTCCTATCTTCTCTTGTAGCCTGAAACAGCTCTACACTGCCTACTATTTTACTGTCTCAAGTCTAAATCTTTCCCATCTATCAAAGCCCAAATCAAATACCACCTTTTGTTGAGCTTTTTCACCTCCCCAGATGGAAAAATTCTCTCCCTTTTCTGAATCCGATAGTATTTTTTTAAAATGAGAATTGGTTTCACAACTCTTATCACCATGTATCTCATATTATAGTTACTTCTATACATGACATCTTCCCTGGTAGACACATTCCTCGAGGGAATGATTTCCATTTGGTTAAAGCTCTGGATTTTCACAATACCTGGTATGGTGTATATAGTGAATGCTCAAAAAGAGCTGCTGAGTGAATAAATAATTCACAAATGAATGAATGCATATACACACACTGAGTGATTGAGCCCATCTCTGGCACATTAAAGATTCTCCACAAAGAAGTATAGAAGATGTAAGCAAGAACTTTGCAGTCTCAACTAATGGGATTCAAATCCTAGCTCTATTAGCTATGAGTTCTTGGCAAGTTAAGTTCTCTAACATTAGTTCTCATATCCATAAAAAGAAGATAATTACATCATATTGTTATAAGGATTACATGAGACAGAGTATACCATTTAATAGCATGTTTTTTTTTTTTTTCCAGTAAGAGCTAAAGAAATGTTAGCCATTGTTATTTTTTTACCCTTCTCCTGTCAAAAAACACTTTGAAAGCTTGGGCATTGTTACAAGAATCAGGGAGGTTGTGATTAAGAGTCCTCCTTGTTATATTTCTCAACAATGGGTTGGACTTGTGGGGAAAAAAAAACAAACCTTGAATCAGGATGTTGAGGAACACTGGAATCATAGTTTAATAGGATTTTCTCCTGCACACCTACTAAAATACGGCTCTCCAGGTAGGATATGACTTGAGAAATAAAGGCAAATGAGTTTAGAAAGAACCTATTTAATATGCTGATATAAACACCTGGAGCCCTAGTGGTGCAGTGGTTAAGAGCTCAGCTGCTGACTAAAAGGTCAGCAGTTCAAATCCACCAGCCACTCCTTGGAAACCTTATCGAGTAGTTCTACTGTGTCCTACAGGGTTGCTATGACTCAGCAGCGACTGGATGGCAACGGCAATACAAAGGTATAAGGTCCCTAGGTGATGCAAATAATTTGCAATTGACTGCTAACCTAAAGGTTGGCAGTTTGAATCCACCCAGAAGTACCTGGAAAAAAAAAGGCCTGGCAACCTGCTTCCATCAAGATTACGGCCAAAGTCAACATATGAAAATCAGTCAGATCCCTCTACATTAAAAAAAGAATTCTGAAAAGGAAATCAGGAAAATAATACCATTTACAACAGCCCCCCCAAAGTTAAAATGCTTAGGAATAGATCTAACTAGGGATGTAAAAGGCTTATATAAAGAAACTACAAAGCACTAATCCAAGAAATCAAAAGAGATATTCATAAATGGAAAAACATACCATGCTCATGGACAGGAAGACTTAACATTGTGAAAATGTCAATACTACCTGTCATGGATTGAATTATGTCCCCCCCCAAAATGTGTGTATAAATTTGGCTAGGCCATGATTCCCGGTATTGTGTGATTTTCCTATATGTTGTAAATCCTGCCTCTATAATGTTAATGAGGGAGGATGGGTGGTAGTTGTGTTAGTGAAGCAGGACTCAATCTACAAGACTGAACTGTGTCTTGAGGCAATCTCTTGAGATACAAAAAAGAGAAGTGAGCAGAGAGACAGGGTGGCCTCATACCACCAAGAAAGCAGCACCAGGAGCAGAACGCATCCTTTTGACCTGGAGTCCCTGCGCCTGAGAAGATCCTTGACCATGGGAAGACTGAGGACATGGACTTTCCTACAGAGGTGACAGAGGGAGAAAGCCTTCCCCTGGAACCGATGCCCTGAATTTGGACTTTTAGCCTACTTTACTGTGAGGAAATAAATTTCTCTTTGTTAAAGCCATCCACTTGTGTTATTTCTGTTACAGTAGCACTAGATAACCAAGACACTACCCAAAGCGATCTATAGATACAATGCAATCCTGATCCAAATTTCAACAACACTCTTTATTGAGATGGAAGAGCTAATCAATAACTTTATATTGAAAGGAAAGAACTGCCAGATAAGTAAAGCATTTTTGAAAAAGAAGAACAAAGTAGGAGGCCTCACATTTCCCAATCTCAGAACCTACTATATAGCCACAGTAGTCAAAACAGCTTGGTACTGGTACAACAACAGGCATATAGACCAATGGAACAGAACTGAGAACCCAGAAGTAAATCTATCCAGCTATGGACAGCTGATCTTTGACAAAGGGTTAAAATTCATTAAATGGGGAAGACACAGTCTCTTCAAAAAATGGTGCTGCCCAAGCTGGATATTCATTTGCAGAAAAATGGAACAGGATCCATACATAAAAACCAACTCAAAATGGATCAAAGACCTAAATGTAAAACCTAAAACTATAAAGATCATTAAAGAAAACATAGAGACAACGCTAGGGGCCCTAATCTATGGCACAAATAGAATATCTAGCATAAATAAAAATGCACAAACTCAAGAAGATAAACTAGATAACTGGGGCCTCCTAAAAATTAAACACTTATGCTCATCAAAAGACTTTACCAAGAGAGTAAAAAGAGAACCTATGGACTGGGAAAAAATCTTTGGCAACAACACATCTGATAAAGGTTTAATCTCTAAAATATACAGAAAACTCCAACGGCTCAACAACAAAAAGACAATCTAATAAAAAAATGGGCAAAGGACATGAACAGACACTTCACCAAAGAAGACATTCAGGCAGCCAACAAATACATGAAAAGATGCTCGTGATCATTAGCCTTTAGCAAGATGCAAATTCGACCTATGATGTGATACCATCTCACCCCTGGAAGAATGGCACTATCAAAAAAACAAAACGATGGTGAGGTTGTGGGGAGATTGGAACTCTCATCAACTCCTGGTGGGAACGTAAAATGGTATAACCACTATGGAAAACAATATGGTGCTTCCTTAAAAAGTTAGAAATAACCATATGATTCAGCAATCCCACTCCTAGGTATATATCCTAGGGAAATAAGAGGCATCACACAAATAGACATATGCATATGCATGTTCATTGCAGCATTACTCACAATAGCAAAAAGATGGAAACAACCTAAGTGCCGATAGTCAAATGAATGGATAAACAAACCGTGGCACATACACACAATGGAATACTACACAACAATAAAGAAAGATGAAGAATCCATGAAACATCTCACAACATGGATGAATCTGCAGGACATTATGCTGAGCAAAATAAGTCAATCACAAAAGGACAAATGTATGACACTGCTATTACAAAAAGTCAAGAAAAGGTTTACACACAGGAAAAAAACAATTTTTGATGATTACCAGGTGCAGGGGGAAGAAGGTGAGGAGGTTAAATCACTAACTAGATAGTAGACATGTTAACTTTGGTGAAGGGAAAGGCAATATACTATATAGGAGAAGTCAGCACACCTTAACCTAGGCAAAGAAAGACACTAAGACGGATGCCAAAAAAAAAAAAAAGGCAATCACAGTAAATACTATAACATATACAACCCTACAACAACAATAAAAACAAACAATAATTTTGTAAGCAACTACATAGGTAAACGTGTGCTGAATAGGGGTAGGAGGGAGTATATATATAGGTTTGGCTGTGGATATTTTCACATACATATTTGTGTGTGCAACACGCATATTCATATATATAATAGAGTACACAGGGGCACAGTCACAGGAGCTTCCTAGACACAACCAAATACCTCAGAGGACTGAGGTGCTGGGGGCTGAGGGCTAGGGACCATGGTCTCGGGGGCCATCTAGGTCAATTGGCATAACATAGCTCATAAAGAAAATGTTCTACATCCTACTTTGGTGAGCAGTGTCTGAGGTCTTAAATGCTTGTGAGCAGCCATCTAAGATACAACTATTGGTCTCATGCCATCCTGAGCAAAGGAGAATGAAGAAAACCAAAGACACAAGGAACCAATTAGCCCAAAGGACTAATGGACCACATGAACCATAGCCTCCCCTAGCCTGAAACCAGAAGAACTTGATGGTGCTCAGCTACCACCACTGACCACTCTGACCAGGATCATGATAGAGGGTCCTGGACAGAATGTGAGAAAAATGTATAACAAAATTCAAATTCACAAAAAAGACCAGATTTACTGGCCTGACAGGGACTGGAAGAAACCCCGAAACTATGGCCTGTAGATACCCTGTTAACTTTGAACTGAAGCCACTCCTGAAGTCCACCCTTTAGCCAAAGATTAGACAGGTTGATAAAACAAACAATAACAACCATGAGGAATAAGCTCCTTGGAACAATCAAGTATACAAGACCAAAAGCAAAGATGAGAAGGCAAGAAGAGGAGAGAAAGCTGGATGAATGTAAAAGGGGAATCATGGTGGAAACGGGGAGAGTGCTGACACATTGCAAGGATTACAATCAACGTCACAAAACAATTTGTGTATAAATTATTGAATGGAAAACTAATTTGCTCTGTAAACTTTCACCTAAAGCACAATGAAATGCTAAAAACGTTAAAAAAAAAAAATTTACAGCCAAGAAACTACGGAGTAGTTCTAGTCTGTAACACATGGAGTCACCACGAATAGGAATTGACTTGATGGCAACTAACAACAACAATAAAAAGGCATACAAATAGTAGAACATAAAGTTCAATAAAGTCTCCTTGGTGGAGAGGGTGCACAGAGAAAGTGGCGGGGGGGGGGGGGGGGCTTGTTTCTGATACTATCTCCAGAAGCTCTATATTAAAAATACAGAATAGCTTAAGAAAATTAGCAGTCACATTGAAAAACACAGTAGTATCTTAGCTGGCTCGACAGCAAACAACAAAAAGAGGGAAGTTTCAATGCACAAAGAAGTATTAAATAGTTTCATCATACAAGGCACTGTGGGAAGCTATTAAGGGCAATGAAAGTGGACTGGACCCACACTGGGGCTAAAAAAAAAAAGGGAAGGAGAAATTGTGAGAATTCAAAAAGAGATTTGAACGGGAGCCAAAGAAAACTTTATTTAGTTCACAACTTTGTGTGTGGCTGGCTTTGTGATTACATTATTTCAATTGGAACATTTCAGGCTACCCTGAAAATTCAGAAAATGGAAAGTAAACTACTACAGAAATACATCCCAAAATACATCAGTTATGTGTTTGTCAGGATTTTCCTATATATATATATAAAAACCCAAACTTGTTCTTATCAAGTCCATTCCCACTCATAGTGACCCTACAGGACAGCATAGAACTGGCCCGTAGGGTATCCAAGGCTGTAATCTTTATGGAAGCAGACTATTTCTTAGTTAATAACCCATTGCTGTGGAGTTGATTCCAAATCATAGTGATCCTATAGGTCAGACTGGAACTGACCCATGGGGTTTCCTTGGCTGTAATCTTTATGGAAGCAGACCACCACATCTTTCTCCCGAGAAGTGGCTGGTGGCTTCGAACTGCTGATCTTCCAGTTAGCAGCCAAGCATCACCAGAGGTGGCATACAAAGAGTGCTAGTGAGGTGAGCTGTGCTTCAGTTGTACTTCCCTCTTCTATTCCTCTAGTTGCCTGTTACTTTCTGACTTTCCCCTCCCCACCCAAACTACAGGACTTATTCTTGTTGTTAGGTGCCGTCCAGTTTTTTTGACTCATGAGCGACTCAGATTTTCTAGGCTGTGACCATTATATGGAAGCAGACCGCCACGTGTTTTTCCTGCAGAGCAGCTGGTAGGTTTGAACCATCAACCTTTTGGTTAGCAGCTGAGTGCACTGCACCACCAGGGCTCCTTTAGTTTTTTTAAAAAACAAACAAAACAAACCTGTTGCTGCTGAGTCAATTCCAACTCATAGGGACCCTACAGGACAGAGAAGAACTGCCCCGTATGGGTTTTCAAGGACTGGCTGGTGGATTCGAACTGAAAACCTTTTGGTTAGCAGCCAAGTTCTTAATCACTGTGCCACCAAGGCTCCTTAGTTAATAAAGGGGCATTAATGAATTCACTTCAAATGAAACCTCTATTGAAAAAATTTTAAATTGTGTGCCTGTAAGTACATTTGTAAAAAAGACATATTCTTTTTTCCCTTATGAGAATGTATCTGTTTTCAAAACTTCAGAATAAACTCTGCTGACTCAACACTAAGTATAATTAGTATTTTAAAGATAATCTTATTCAATTGTCTATTGAAATATTTATTATTGTAATTTATTAAAGAAAAACCATATAATCTTTATATTGTTATTCCTTCATCCTACCTAAAAAAAAAAAAATTGTTGGTGTCACATTTACTTAGGATAAAATCCTGGTCCTGCCACTTAAATCATTGCTTTGTGACCTTGGGCAACTATTTAATGACTTTGAGCTTCAGTTCCCTCATTTGTGAAATGAGGATCATAAAACCTGTACTTTAATGATTTTAGGGCAAATTAAGAATTTGGCCTTTATCTTTTTGTTTGCTTATTCATTCATTATCTGCTTATCTTTATATTTTTTCTATAATGAACATATATTATTTTTTACCATAAAAAAAGAAAAAAACTAAGAATTTTCGGCCCTAATTTACCTTTCCAATTTATAGATCAATAGACATTTTCATAATAGATATAACAGATTATAAAATTATAAACCAGGGAGACTTAAAGGGGGAGTCAAGTTTCCAAAGTATGATACGCAGTTAGTAGTATTTACTAGCATTTACCCTTTTGCTTGAAGCCCTGGTAGTGCAGTGGTTAAAAGCTTGGCTGCTAACCAAAAGGCCACAAGTTCTAATTCACCAGCCACTCCTTGGAAACTCTATGGGGCAGTTCTACTCTGTCCTATAGGGTCGCTATGAGTTGGAATTGACTTGATGGCAATGTTTTTTTTTTTTTTTTTTTTTCTTACCCTTTTACTTTGGTGAGGGTATATAATCCCTGGGGCTTTTGTACATCTGCTGATCTAACTAAATTTTCATTTTTTCCAGAGTGACAATCCTTACACTTGCAGAGGTATGCTGCCTAATCCCCAAAGTAAAACTTCTGCTCATTTTTTCCATAAGCTAAGTTGGTATAAGTTATTATAGATTTTGCCTTTATCTTAATGTCAATGTGGTGTCCCTGAAGGATTTTAAAAAGCAAAGAATGATGTCATCAAACTTATGTTTTTAAATGAATCTGGACACTGTAAGGAGAATGGATTAAAAAGGAGGAAGAGTGGATGCAATAAGACCAACTAGGAGGCTACTGCAGTGGTCTAGGCTAGAAATGCTGATAGCTTAGGGTATGTTTGGCGGCAGTAGAGTGGTATGTGGGAGATTCTTGGAATGAAAAAATTAACAAGACTTGATGTAGATGTGAGAAGTGAGAGAGAGATGACCCCCAGGTTTCTGGTGTGAGAAACTCTGTGGATGTTAACATCATTTACTGGGATGGGTAAGATTAATTTGTCTCTCTGGGGAGTAGGTTTGTGGTATGTGTGGAGTAGAAGAGGGGAGATCATGAGCTCACTTTTAGACCAGCTGAGTTGGAGGCACCAATGAGCCATGCAAATGGAAAACCTGAGTAAGAAGTTGGCTATTCTGGAGAGTGGTAGAAGAAGTGAACTGTATTGATGTTTAGTTATAGATTCATCCAGCATTAGAGTTTTGTCAGAAGAGTGTAATAGAAGGACACAGGACAGCAAAGTTTAGGGTATTTATTTGCAAGAGGGTGTTTTAAATAATGAACTAAGACTCTCTCACTAGTTAAGAGGGGATGTGAAAACAAAGTGAGCTGATGGATAGGGAGAAATCAGAGAACTAGAAGTTTACATATAGTTTGACGAGTGACTGTAGTGGAGGTTGTTGAGTAAGCAGGCCAAAGAGATGTAAGACTGTGAGAGAGATTAGGATGCTGGAATGACTGATATAAGAGGTAGAGCAGTTTTGAATGATGACAAGGTCAAGGGCATGCATATGGGAGTGAGTTGTTAGATGAAGTGAAACACAAGATCATTAGAGGAGGTCAAGCTAGGGCTTTGGCTGGGTCATTCACATGGATGTTGATCGCAGTGAAGACAGACCCAAAGCCATGGGCCAAAGACTTCATTCCCTCAAAGAACGAGGGAGAGTGACCAAAAAGTTAATAGATGGCAACAACAAAAAGGGGTGAAGGTGATATAATTGGATGGAATGAGCCTCAAAGGAACAGGAAGATTTTATGACAGTAGAGGAGTAATGGCCTGCAAGTGGTACTGGACAGCAAGGAGAATACCCATCTCCTCACCCTGAGGTAAAAGGGATGTGAGAGAATGCACAGATTCCACTTCAGAGAGATGAAGGGTGATTTGTCTCCAGGGGACAGGAGATTTTACTTTAAGTGATGGGATAAAGAAAATGCTTAAAGAAGTTGAGGTTCAGAGAAGTTCATAATCATACGGCAGGTGTCCTACAGAGCTCAATGGAAGGGCTTAGGCCATAGGGAAAGAGGGACATTGGTAAGAGGAGGAAAATGATACAAAGCAGTATCTAGATAAAAAAGATAGGAGAGGATAACTCACAGTTTGAGTAAGCGACTGGAAAAGAAGGAAGTAAAGCATGTGTTGGAAGTAATCCCTGATTTAGGAGGGATAGGGACAATGGCCATGGTTCTAAACATAGCCAGTTGGTACTCCCTGAGGCCTGGCTGGCATGCAATATATATACATATATATATGTATATATATATATAAAATTTAAAATGCTTTATCTTCAATAAGTTTTCATTTTATTAAAGGTAACAAAATCTCAGAGAACAGAAATGACTTTACCCAGACCAAATAGCATGATTGTAGTAGAGATGGGTTTATTAGCTCCTGATATTATTTTCCTCCCACAGTCCATTTTGCTAAGCACCTTATTAGTCCAGAATGCAGGAATAAGTGAGTAATAAAACTCTACCAAGATGTATTTTTTTTTTTAATTGTACTATAGATGAAGGTTTACAGAACTAGCTTCTCATTAAACAGTTAGTACACATATTGTTTTATGACATTGGTTAACAACCCCACGACTTGTCAGCACTCTCCTTTCTGGACCCTAGGTTCCCTATTACCAGCTTTCCTGTCCCCTCCTGCCTTCTAGTCCTTGCCCCTGGACTGGTGTGCCCTTTTAGTCTCTTTTTGTTTTATAGGCCTGTCTAATCTTTGGCTAAATGGTGAACCTCAGGAGTGACTTTATTACTTAGTTAAAAGGGTATCTGGGGGCCATACTCTCGGGGTTTCTCCAGTCTCTGTCAGGCCAGTAAGTCTGGTCTTTTTTTGTGAGTTAGAATTTTGTTCTACATTTTGTTCTCTAGCTCTGTCCACGGCCCTCTATTGTGATCCCTGTCAGAGCAGTCAGTGGTGGTAGCTGGGCACCATCTAGTTGTACTAGACTCAGTCTGATGGAGGCCGTGGTAACTGTGGTCCATTAGGCCTTTGGACTGATCTTTCCCTTGTGTCTTCAGTTTTCTTCATTCTTCCTTGCTCCTGAAGGGCTGAGACCAGTGAAGTATCTTAGATGGCTGCTCATAGGTTTTTAAGACCCTAGACGCTAGTCACCAAAGTAGAATGCAGAACATTTTCTTTATAAACTATGTTATGCCAATCGAGCTAGATGTTACCCGAGACCATGATCCCAAGAGCTCTCAGTCCCATAATTCAGCCCCTCAGGGAGTTTGAATGTGTCTATGGAGCTTCTGTGACCTTGGCATGCAATATATTCTGATGTTTTCTTAAAGAACATGAGCCATGTCTCTGATAAATTCCTAGTGAGGGTCTGGTACATGGTATATAATATTCTAACATATGTTTTTTTAATTACTGAATGAAGATAACAATCTTACCTTCTTTAACCGAACCAAACCAACCTGTTGCCATCCCAGTCAATTCTGACTCATGGCAAACATATAGGACAGAGTAGAACTGTCCCATAGGGTTTCCAAGGAGTGACTGGTAGATTCAAACTGCTGACCTTTTGGCTAGCAGGAAAGCTCTTAACCACTGTACCACTAGGGCTCCAATCTTCTATAACAGTCTTATTTTATATACTGGGTCCTTCCTTCAAATTATTTCGTCATGACACCCACTTTTAATAAACTTTGCATTAGCTCACTAGCCTTCTTTTGTCTTTCAGTTAGAAGTTGACATTGCCCAGCTAATCACTCTGTTGGTAGTGACATAATTAAACTGAAAAATCTAATGTGGTCATATTGTACTTACAGTTTCATATGGTAGCAATTAATTATTCTCAAGGAATAATTCTGGGCTCTATTTTGTGTGATCTATTTAAAATAACTTTACTATGTGCTTTTATGTTTGAAAGAGATGATGTGAATGGTCTTTAGTTACATTATCTATAACTGAGGATTTATTATTAATGCCTGCACTGAATAACTTGAAGGAAAGATGACTATTCCAAGAAAGTTTGGTTGCCAAAAAATAGTTTAGAAAGCCTGACTATCTAGTACTGAGTCATGGGGAGCGGGAACAAGTAAATTGGTTTCACTGGAAAACATTTCACATGTAACACATGGTACACTTCAAATGACTGTCAAGATTATATATATTTTTATTACATTTTGTTTTCCTAACCAATTTTTGACAGGACCTAAAAAATTAGCCAGCCATACATAATAAACTGTACTCTAAGCATATGTGGTCTTTGCATATGAATATATTTTAGGTTGTATATCTGCCAGTTGGTAAGAGCCCATCTATTTTTGCATTTAAAATGTTATTCCACAATTTGTTTCAATTTGATGGCTAATTTGGGAAGATTTGCATGTGTGTTGGCCATTTAAAAATATTTTTGGTACAAAGAATATTTTGGCACTTAATTTGTTTTATTACATAATAGTACTGCCAAGACTATTAGCAGGATTGCAACTACCCATCTGTCCTAATGGATAAATAATTCTGATTTCTTTGTGTAGGGGCTGCTGAAGCTGGGCTGTTGCCTCTTTGCCCACTCATTCCCACTACACAGCCCAGACAAAGAACAGAAAGGAAGTGTCTTCCATGTACATGTGTGCACATAAGGAGCTGGTAGGTAGAGAGGGAAGATCTAGCAACTGATGCATTCAGTCTGCTTTAACTGTCCCTTTTTTAAAAAAATATATATATTATGACAAAAAAGAGAGAGTATAGCTGACTGTGTGTGGCTTGTTAGTGAGTACAAAGCCAGGGCCTCCATTCAGTGCTCAGGTATCAAAGCCTACCTATTGCAAGGGGTACTCTCTTCATCGCGCCTACCACCTCATTTCCAAATTTCCCTGGATGCCAAGTCATCAGGTGGCTATGGTAGAGTGAAGAACAGCTGCTTCTCCACGATTATCCATGTTTTTGATAATAGCAGTGATAGGAGCTGTGTTGGCAGTTGTGTTAGAAGAAAAACCCTTTGAATGATCCCTTATAGTTTATAAAGATCTTTCATATACATTGTCTTAGCAAAGAAAACATTATTCCCATTTTACAGATAAGTTAAACTGCAGGTCAAAGAAGTTATGGAGCCTGCTCAAGATTTTACATTTAGGAAGGGGCATGTCTTTTGTCTACAAATCCTATGCTCTCTCAACTAATTACCATTAGAGTCAAAAAAGAAAAAGACCCCATAATGTGCCTGTGTGGAAAAATCAAATCCTACTTTTCTGATGATGAACTGTAGGGAGATAGCAAATTAATTAATTCTGTTCCCTTTCTGTTCTGACACCAGCTGCACTTCTTCCTGTGACCCGAACCACCCTGAATAGGTCAGCTCTCACAAGTCCTCCAGACTGCCAAGTCAGCCCAAGATCTCAGACACCTTAGCTGCCTCAGATGCCAGCTGCAACCTTGGAGGTCCCCATGACACCCTCACTTCTGACTTGCTGGATACAAATTCTGGGGTTCCCTCTACCCACTCAGGATACCAGCTGTAAGCTCAGAGGTTCCCAGGCCCCCTCACATCTAACCTACTGGCTGTCACTACTCCCTCAGGTCAGACTCAGATAACTCATAGAAAGTGCTCTACTCACAATTACAGTTTTATCACAGCAAAAAGAATGCAAATGAAGAGACACAGAAGGCGAGGTCTTGGACAGTTCCTAACGCAGAGGTCTCAGATGGTTCCCAACGCAGAGCCTCTACCCTCTCAAGTACATGGATGTCTTTCAACAACCAGGAGGCCCAGAGCTTTTATGAAGGCCTCATGACATAGTCATGATTGATTGAATCAGCCCACCTCCCCTGAGGTCAGCTGATATACCCAGGTGTTCTTTCTTGTCTGGCCAGCACCTACTGGGTCACCTCATTAGCATACTTCAGGTGTGGTCCAGAGGCCTCATCAAAGACACTTCAATCTCTGAGGAAATTCTAAGGTTTTAGAGGTTATCTCTCAAGAACCAAGGACAAAGACCAGATTCTTTGGGTAAAGTTAATGTAATCCTCACAAGTCTCATTTACAATTTTCAGTTCCACTTTCTTTAAGGTGATGCTTAGGAAGCAATCTGAATGCAGAATACTTTTTAATCTTTACCATTTCTCTTAGTCATTTATGGTTAATTTGGCAGTATTTTTCTTTTTTAGCAACTCTTTTTTTTATTGAGTTTTTCCACAACATTTGACCAGGGCTTCCAACTGGTTTGAACTGGTTCAGTCATGGTCGATGAAGCAAAAACAAAACAGACCCAAATTTTTACAATTTGGGTGATCCGGAATGGTGACCGGAACAGGAAAAATTACAGGTGGAAACCCTGGAATGGGAGACTCGGAAGAGGTGTAGTGAGCCCTTTCAGGAGCCTAATGAGTGGGGGTGGATTTATTCGCAGGACTGTGGAAAGCTACACATATTCAAAGCTGCATGATTGGCTGCCATCTTTCAGTGGGGCACCACTGTTTCTGACTCTGCTCAAAATCCAATGGGCAAGAGATTTGGTTGCTACACAATGTGTAAGCTGTCCCTGTTTTCTAAGGGGGAGACTAAGTTTCTAGCAGGGCTTCAACCCATAACCTTTCTTGTTCTAGTTACCATTCCAGTTCACCCAAATTCTAAAAACTCCCATCTGTTCCAATTTCACTTCCTCAGCTATGACTGAACTGGGAAGAACCAGTCGGAAGCCCTGCATTCAACTAAGTTTTTTGTTAGAAACAACTCTTTCTTTTTACCCTCACATTTCATTGGATTTTGTAATATTTAATTAAATTAAATAATTATAACAACAAATGCAATTGTCATAAACAGATTGGAAGTAAACATAACTGACTGTTGCTAAGCACAAGCAACTGGTAGGAACAGAAATTGAGTTTTTGTTTTTTAAACAGTCCATACAAGCATTAAGTGTGCTGAGGTTATCAGTCAGCATGTTTTACAGAGAGAACAGCATTTGTTAATCTGGTGAGTACACTAAGTAAGCGGTAGTTAAGACAGCTTTTAATTGTACTATACCAGCAATTAGAAACTAAGAATAAATATTTTTCCATGTCTCTAGATCAATGACTTTTAAACTTTTTAAACTTTTCTAACAGAGATCCCCAGTGCACACACATATGCATAATAGAAGCAAAAGTTTCTAAAATAATATCCTTATTACACGTAATGCCCACTGATATTTTCTATTCTGCTCCATTTTTGGAAACGCAAATTTACACCCATAACTTTAATCTCATGACCCAATATTGGGCATAACACATGGTTTGAAAAACCCTGCTCTTGCTGAAAACAGACAATTCCAGGGGATTGGCAGAATGAGAAAAAGCACTCCTCAAACTTCAATAAGAGATATATTTCTCCTCCCTATGTCTTACAAGTAGCCTAAGAAAAAAGCCAAGTAAAAATACAAAAGACAGGGCTAGGTCATAATCAGCTGTTTTCCATATCCAGTTTCCAAAACCTCAAACAGGTTTAGACATACACTAGGCTCCTAGACAAAGGCATAAACAGATGGACTAGAGTCTAACATGAACAGTATTACTCCCAGAGCATCATTTTTTTTTTCCCTTAATATTTTAGTCAAATAGAAATTTGGGAAAAATAAAGACTCTTTGATCTTTGAAATGCATTATGAGTGTAGGTTTCTCAAATAGTGAATGCTCCCTTAGACAGTAAGCTTCTCTTAGTTCAGAAGAAACTGCCTATATCATAATAAGCAAAGTTTTCTATTGTTGCTGTAATAAACTACTACAAACTTAGTGGCTTAAAACAATACAGGTTTATTCTCTTAGAGTTCGAAGATCAGAAATGTAAAATCAAGGTGATAGCAGGACTACATTCCTTCTGCAAGGTGTCAGGGGAGAATTTGTTTCCTTGCCTTTTTCAGCTTCTAGAGGCCACCTGCAGTCCTTGGCTCATGGCCTCTTCCTCACATCACTCCAACCTCTTGCTTCTGTTGTCACATCTCCTACTACTAACTCGGATCCTCTTGTAACTTTGCTTGTTATTACATTGGGACCATCTGGAAAATCTATGATAATCTCTCAATCTCAAAATTCTTAATTTAATCATAGCTGCAAAGCCCCTTTTACTGTGAAAAGTAACATATTCACAGGTGCCAGGGATTAGGATACAGGCGTCTTGTAGGGGTGGGGGAATTTTTCAGCCTACCACACCAGTTCAGGAAGCATGTGTTTCCCTACTTTCTACTCCCAACCACAACTCTGAACAGGGCCTCCCTGGTGAAAAAGAAGGCAAAATACAGTATAATTGTTTTTTCAAACATCGTCTGTGTTGTAATTTTTAATTTATGTCTCTAAACAAAAATAATCTATTGGCTTTACAGAATACAATTTCAATACTCCTGACATTATTTTAATTCCACTCAGATCTGTTAATATGCAAGTCTCTTTTTACGCATTTTGTGTTTACAAATAGTATTAAAATTTTTATATAGTAAAACCTATCTTTTGTTTAATGATTTCTTCTATTGTGAACACTCTTAGACTTTGATGTGATAGTCAATTCATTTTCTACAAGTTTTTCTAAGATGTGGCTTTTAAAAATAGCTAACTCTACAACTTTGATATGATTTTGATACATAGTGTATTCTAAACTGATTTCCTCTATACTCAAATCAGTTGTCAGAACATAATGTATTAAATAATATTCCCTTTATTATTTTCTCTCCTTTATCATATATTGGAGAGTTATCTATAATAGAGTCTATTTCTTATCTATTTTGTTTCAGTAATCTATTTTGACTACATTGTTTTCAAATACATGTTTTTAATTGGGGAGGGATAATATACTTCATTGTTATTATGTATTTTTTTAAAGAGCCTATATCATTTACATTCCCACTAGAAGTATAAGGGTTCCAATTTCTCCACATCCTTGTCAACAAATAGTATTCCCTGTTTTTTTTTTTAAAGACTTATTCTGATCATCCTAATGTGTATGAAGTGATACCATACTGTGTTTTTGATTTGCATTTTCCCAAAGACTAATAATTCTGAGCATCTTTTCATGTCATTGTTGACCATTTTTATAATTCTTTGAAGAAATGTCTATTTATATACTGTGCATAATTTTTAATTGGGTTATTTGTATTTTTATTGTTGAGTTGTAAGAGTTCTTTGTATATCCTGGATACGAAACCCTTATCAGATACATGATTTGCAAATATTTTCTCCCGTTATCCCAACAGTTGTTTTTTCACTTTCTTGATGATGTTTTTTGAGCCTCAAATTTAATTTTGAAGAAATCCAATATATCTATTTTTTTTCCTTTAGTTGCTTATGCTTTTGATGTCATATCTAAAAATCCGCTGCCTGATCCAAGGTCATGCAGATTTACATCTACAGTTTCTTCTAAGAGTTTTATAGTTTCAGCTCTTATATTTTGAGTTAACTTTTATAAATGATGTGAGGAAAGGTTCTAAATTCATTCTTTTACATGTAGATAGTAAAACAGTCCCAGGATGAGTTGTTGACAAGACTATTCTTTCCTCCATTTAATTCTTTGCAACTCTGTTGAAAATCAACTGACTGTACATGTGAAAGTTTATTTGTGGACTATCAATTCCATTCTGTTGATCTATACGTCTACCCTTATGTTAGTTACACAGTTCTTGATTACTGTAGCTTTGTAGTTAGTTTTGAATTGGGAAAGTATGAGTTCTCCAACTTTATTTTTCCTTTTCAAAATTGCTTGGCTATTCTGGGTCCCTTAAATTTACATATGAGTTTTAGAAACAGCTTGTCATCATACAAATTACATATGGATTAAAAAAAAAAAAGTCAATTCTGGCTCATAGTGACCCTATAGGACACAGGAGAACTGCCCCATACGGTTACCAAGGAGCAGCTGGTGGATTCAAACTGTAGACCTTTTGGTCAGCAGCCATAGCTCTTAACCACTGCACCATCAGGGCAGTGGATAACTGAAACCAAACCAAACCCAGGGCCGTTGAGTCGATTCCAACTCATAGCGACCCTATAGGACAGAGCAGAACTGCCCCATACAGTTTCCAAGGAGTGCCTGGCGGATTCGAACTGCCGACCTTTGGTTAGCAGCCGTAGCATTTAACCACTATGCCACCAGGGTTTCTGGGCAGTGGATAGTTTCTTCAAAATAGAACCTGAGGTCTGAGCATGAAATAACATACTGATGGGTGACTGAAAGAGACAGTGTAAATGCAGAAATACGGATGAATGGACAACTATATAAACATTAAAACCTATTAAGCTAAAAAAAAAAAAAACCCAGCTTTACCTCTGTACAGTACATAAGAGGTTTCTATTTACCATTTTAATTGGGCCTAAGTGTCCTTTCAAAGACAAAGAACATTTCTTATAATTAATTTTTTATAATTACAACAGGAGAAACATTCATGTCACAAATTGGACTGAGATACTTTTCAATAGTTAATATTTATAAGTAAAACATACTCAGATAATGACATTTGTTAATCTGTGTTTCTACATCAATGTATAAGTCTACTATTTAATAATGACAAAAAAATAAATTAAGTTTTACTCTCAAATGCTTTAATTTGTAACCATTTTTTTTTTTATATGCATCTGCTTTTTAACTGATGTTGAAGAAGGAAAAGCAAAGCTGCCATACATCTTCAACCAATAGATGTTATGAAGAAAAAAAAAACCTTATAATATTGGAACCAGTTGAGAAACCACAAGTATTCAAATGCAGGAAATCATGATTTTATAACATTTTAATGTGATCTACTCTTGGGAAACAAAGCTAACCAAACCCTATTTCTATACAGGAAATATTCCAGCACACAGTTGTAATACATTGTGGTGAAGGGGTACAGCTGCAGACTTTTCACCTGTAATGCCCCACTGGTATTGTGGCTTACTGCATTGCATCAAGACTGCCTTCCTGTCCGGAAAACCGTCTAAGTACAAACAAGACTCTAAGTCCAGATTTTATTTTCCCTTGGTATCAGAATATGGTAATTTAAGAGCCCTGAGAAATACTTTTTAGCCTTTAAAAGGAAATATGTAACATTCTTTTATTAGGATCTATGTTTGGGTTGGTTTTTTAAAAAAACTTAACATATGACCCAGTTATCTAATCAACTTATTAAGCTACCAGGTTTCAAGCATATGCAGGTGTGTAATACAAAATCTTTCAAGATAATATTTTTCCTTAAAGAAAAATAATAAAAATATCCTAAGAACTTCAGAGCCAAAATTAACTTAGAGCAGGAAAAACATTACTATTTTACAGTTTCTTTAAATGAGACCATAAACCTAAACTTAAGCTATGTTCTCGTCTCATCTCCAACTGTTCAGGTATTTTACTCACATCAAACACAGTCAGATATGGTTGTATACTAACTGGCAATGAGGGAGAGCTTCGCTCTAATCTAAATTTAGTTGCTAACTAGTTTTGTGATCTTGACTTAAAGTCACTAACCGACCTGGGCCTCAGTTTCCTTACTCATAAAATCATTAGGAGGTTGGGATATGTGATTATCTTAGCTGTATCCAGTTCTAAATGATAAAGAAATACGGGATTTGCTTTTTTTAAGTTTATATCTTGGGAAGAACACTAATATTTTAAGGTAGTGCCAAGATTTACATAATTTTATTTTTTTCAATCTTAATAGTAATTCTGTTCAGTTAGTAAGAGTACATCTACTTTACAGATGAGGAAAATAAAGCTCAGAAGAGTTAAATGAATTTTCTAGGGTCTCAATGACAATTTAAGTTATAGAGCTGAGATTTCAATTTAGGATGCTTGGATTCTAGAACACAAGAATCTCTTTCATCTCATCACACTGACTCTTACACTTTAGCTACCGATTGCGGTAAGGTTTAAATACAAGCAACCTGACAAACAAGTGTTCATAAACCAGATACTTGTAATGAAATAATTTGCTATATGATTATTTTTTAAACTAAAAAAAAAAAAATAATAATAATTATAATACAGTAATCACTGATTACAGCCTTTTAACAATCCTTAATAGTAAGAAAGAGAACTATACTACAGATAGGGGAACCCTCAATGACTGAAAAGAAATCCAGACTACAATGAATATACAGACAGGGCTTTCCTTTGATAATTACTTTCAGGAGACACTCTCAATGCACTAAGCTAACCTTACTCTATTCCATTTTAAGCTTTCACTCTGTCACACTTAATATCCACTAAGCACTGTGTTAGGCATTGGAGATCACAGATAAATATACAAACACTGTCCTCAAGAAGCCTAATGCCAAGGAGGGAATCAGTAATATTAATAACAACAGGTTAATATGGGTGTTCAAAAGAGGGGCAACTTTCCTAGTCTGAGTGGAAACAAAAGATATCAGGGAAGGCCTCTGGAAGAAGGATCAAGAAATGAACATAGGAATAACATAATTTCATACACATGTAAGACATGCTTGATCTTTTCGGGGTTAAACTTAAGGTCTTCTTTACCTTGGAAACATCACATCATGAATGAAAACAAAATATATACCATAAAACTAAATGTGAACTGTCACATTTCAAACATACATAAGTCAAATTGACAAAAAATGACAATGTAATTGGCACAAACCATTGTGGAGTATCTGAAAAATGTTTAAGACATACTTGAATATAAACTTAAGAAATCAAGAAACATTAAATTTTGACATTACATATGTAAGATATTTTGTGTATGACAACAAAAAAATTCAAGGTATTTGTTTCGGAAATATGATAAAGGAAACATGAATAAAATGTATAGTTTCCCAAGATATATTCTCAAATAATCATCTCAATATTGTAGCCCCAAAGTGGAATGCAAAGCAAAAGGGAACTGGTCAGAAATGTAAAATATATACCATTGCAAGGGAACATGAATATCTTTGACATTGATCATGATTCTTTTCCTATTGTCTGTCATGTCAAATTTGCTATAAATAATGACTTACAGTAGTTTAGTGCCAATCACTCTTAACTTTATATGTCCCTGATTTACCATTAAGAGCAGCCACAAGGTGCTGGAAAATATGTCTGTTTACATTCCAAAGGAAAATATCAAACCACAGCTCTGTTTGTTTATTTTCAGGTTTCAGGTAGCTAAGGGAACAAAGAAGGCTCTCATAGATACCTATAATTTTCTAAGTCTTGCAAAATCATCTCTTAGAAAATCTACAGAGAGGTGGATTTTCTGGGCTGGAATGGCTGGCTCTTTCTTCATGATGTTGCAGATAGAATTTCTGGCTGTACTGACCACCATTATTTGGTGGTGACCTATGTCCTCCTAAGCGAATCATCATGTAGAAAGAATGTAATGTGGAAAAGATGAGTTTTAGGGAATGTTTTTTAAGACAATTTAGTTAAGTTTACAACATATTACAGGCTAGAATAAAAGCGACAGACACCTAATTTGCTGTTTAGGGGCATATCACAGACTTTAGGTGGCAAATTTTTCTTGAGATTCATGGAAAGGAAGAAAACGAAAATGTACAATAGAAAACTAACAAAAAGAATGGACAGGGGTCAAAAAATACCCCCAAATCAGTGGAGCCCATAGACCAGCTCTTTTACATTCATATAGAACGATCAGGCACCTTCTTGGGTGTTCCCCACTCTGATCCTCTTTCCCTGACCTTGCTGCCCAATAGAAAAAAGTATTCTTAGAACACGTCAGTCTTGATAAAGTAAAAGACCACAAAGAACCAATTCTGACTAATATAACCAATTCTTAAAAATCTAGTAAATAACTGAAATTATTGACATTCATTTTGGAGACTTTTTCTCAAAATGAATAAATAAAGGAATGCCTCACTTTTAGGGAAAAAAGCATAAACATTTCTTCTATATCTTAAATAATTGTAAAATCTTTTAAAGGTTTTGATTTTCATTTATAATTCTTGTCATGCAAAAAACTGACAATTCCAAAGAGCATCAGAATGTTTTTACTCCTGAATGAAAAATACAGAATTACAGATTCACTAAAAGATACAATCTGTCTGAGGAACTGAGAGCTGGTCTGCATTCCCTTGAATGTAATGAAATCTGATTATTTTTTCCAACTATACATCCTCAGCCACAGGACTTCACTGTACCTCAACTGGATATTATGGCTTAATAGTTTGATCTGAGTAGTTAAAGAAAACTTTTCTGGCTAAAAGCCAAATTCAAACCTTTTTTTTTGTGGTACAATAACATATCTATTTCTAACTTCTGGTCTGCTTCTCCGTTTGGATCCCATCCCTGACAGACATCTGTATTTTGTAACTTTTCCTACATTCTGGCTCTGAAGATACTCCCAGTTCTGGCCCAATAATCCTTTTCTGTTTGAATTCATTACTGTGAGAATCACAGGACTGGAAAGGACTTTGGGAGGTCATATAGACATAACTTGCTGCTCTGGACAAGACTAACTCCAAACCATGAAGACAAATGATGTTTAAAGACTTGTAGAGACGATGTCAAGATTTTCTCATCGACACTGGAGTGCTTAGCATGCCTTACTATTAGAAAATGCTTTGTTAACAAAGCTTTTCATTTCATAAAAAATGTTATTTGGTGGAAATCATGCCTTTCTATAAAATGAACTCCTTATACTTTAAATTTTTAGTCCATTAAAGGGATATTTAACACTGAAATAAATTATTTGCTGAGCTTCAACAGTCCAGAAATGGGGCAAGGGAAGTACTTAGCTTATGACATTATCATTGGTTTATTGATTGTGATACAAATGCTACAGATATTGTTGACTATGGGGGTATTGGTGGTGCTGTGGCAGATTCTTGCCTTCCATGCAGGAGAGCCAGGTTCAATTCCCAGCCAATGCACCTCACGGACAGCTACCACCCGTCTTTTACTGGTGGGTGTGTATTGTCATGATGCTGAACAGGTTTCAGTGGAGCTTCCAGATTAAGACAGACTAGGAAGAAAGGGTTGGCAATCTGCTTCTGAAGATCAGCTAATGAAAACCCTATGGGTTGTAATGGTGCAATACCCAACTGACCATGGGAATAACCCAGGACCACAGCATTTCATTCTATTGTGCATAGGGTTGCCATGAGTCGGGGGCCAACTTGACAGCAGCTAACAACACATTGACTGTATTAATAACAATGGTATTTATTATGGCATAAAGTATACTTGATGATTTAAGAAACTGGTAAACATTTCAACATGATACATACATTTTAAAGAGAGCAAGGTATTTATTGCCTGGAAAAAATGCAGAGTTGTGTGCATTGATGATACCAAATCTAAAACAGGATAAACTGTTAGAAAGTTGAGTCTTCAAGACCATTTTCCATTCTAAATCTACTAAAATGCACTACAACAATCAACGACAGTAGCTTTTATCAGTTTTAGCTCTGAATTTTCTTAATGTGTTCAAAAGTGTTTTAAAAAAGAAAAAATTCATTAATTTAAATATTCAACTTTTTAGATAAATTTTTAATGAAATAGGAAGCAATTATGAAATCTTGCTTATAATACAGATATACCGTGATTTAGCTAAAGAGAACAAACATGATGTTGGCCAGTGTTCAGAATTTGGGGTTGAAGTGACTTTTCTTCATGGAGCAATAAAAAATGTCATGATAAAGGGCAAAAGTATGGGTAAGATTACTGAAATAATTTTATTTTTAAAGAACCACTCAAAGTTGCCTTATTTAGCAAATATTTCTTCAAGGCTAAATATTTTTCAATCAACAAATGTTAAGATAAAACCGTGAATGTAATTTATGTATACTTAAGATCACTGCAGTAAAATAACGTTTCAGAGCTCTGTTAAGAAAGCTGGTTTTAAAAGTAATCAAAACAGCCTGGTACTGGTACAACAACAGATGCATAGACCAATGGAACAGAATTGAGAGCCCAGACATAAACCCATTCACATATGAGCAGCTGATATCTGACAAAGGCCCAAAGTCAGTTAAATGGGGAAAAGGCAGTTTCTTCAACAAATGGTGCTGGCATAACTGGATAACCATCTGCAAAAAAAAATGAAACAAGACCCATACCTCACACCATGCACAAAAACGAACTCAAAATGGATCAAAGACCTAAATATAAAATCTAAAACGATAAAGATCACAGAAGAAAAAATAGGGACAATGCTAGGAGTCCTAATACATGGCATAAGCAGTATACAAAACGTTACTAACAACGCACAACCCCCAGAAAAGAAACTAGATAACTGGGAGCTCCTAAAAATCAAACACTTATGCTCATCCAGAGACTTCACCAAAAGCGTAAAAAGACTACCTACAGACTGGGAAAAAGTTTTTGGCTATGATAAATCTGATCAGTGTCTGATCTCTAAAATCTATAAAAAAATATGATACTACAAAAACTGAACAACAAAAAGATAAATAACCCAATTAAAAAATGGGCAAAGGATATTAACAGACACTTCACCAAAGACATTCAGGCAGCTAACAGATACATAAGCAAATGCTCACCATTATTAGACATCACAGAAATGCAAATCAAAAGTACAATGAGATATAATCTCACCCCAACAAGACTGACATTAATCCAAAAAACACAAACTAATAAATGCTGGAGAGGTTGTGGAGAGAGTGGAACACTTATACACTGCTGGTGGGAATATAAAATGGTATAGCCACTTTGGAAATTGATTTGGCACTTCCTTAAAAAGGTAGAAATAGAACTACCATACGATCCGGCAGTCCTACTTCTTGGAATATATCCTAGAGAAATAAGAGTCTTCACATAAATAGAATTATGCACACCCACGTTCACTGAAGCACTGTTTACAAAAGCAAAAAGATGGAAACAACCAAGGTGTCCATCAATGGATGGATGGATAAACAAATTATGGTATATTCACACAATGGAATACTGTGCAATGATAAAGAACAATGATGAATCCGTGAAGCATCTCCTAACATGGAGGAATCTGGAAGGCATTATGCTGAGTGAAATTAGTCAGTCACAAAAGGACAAATGTTGTATGAGACACTATTGTAAGAACTCAAGAAAAAGTTTAAATGCAGAAGAAAATACTCTTTGACGGCTACGAGGGTGGGGGGAAGGGAGAGGGGTATTCACTAACTAGATAGTAGATAAGAATTATTTTAGGTGAAGGGAAAGACAGCACACAATACAGGGGAGGTCATCACAACTGGACTAAACCAAAAGCAAAGAAGTTTCCTGACTACAACCAAATGCTTCAAAGGCCAGAGTAGCAGGAATGGGGGTCTGGGGACCATGGTTTCAGGGGACATCTAAGTCAACTGGTATGACAAAATGTATTAAGAAAATATCCTGCATCCCACTTTGGTGAGTGGCATCTGGGCGTTGATGCATCAATTGGTCTCGACCCACCTGGAGCAAAGGAGAATGAAGAACACCAAAGACACAAGGTAAACATAAGCCCAAGAGACAGAAAGGGCCACATAACCCAGAGACTACATCAGCCTGAGACCAGAAGAACTAGATGATGCCCGGCTACCGATGACTGCCAGACAGGGAACACAACAGAGAATCCCTGATGGAGCGGGAGAACAGTGGGATGCAGACCTCAAATTCTCGTAAAAAGGCCAGACCTCAGCTCAACTGGACTGGACCAAAAGCAAAGAAGTTTCCGGGATAAACTGAATGCTTCGAAGGTCAGCAGAGCAAGGGCGGGGGTTTGGGGACTATGGCTTAAGGGGACTTCTAAGTCAACTGGCAAAATAAATTCTATTATGAAAACATTCTGCATTCCACTTTGAAGTGTGGCATCTGGGGTCTTAAATGCTAACAAGTGGCCATCTAAGATGCATCAATTGGTCTCAACCCACCTGGATCAAAGGAGAATGAAGAACACCAAGGTCACACGATAACTATGAGCCCAAGAGACAGAAAGGGCCACATGAACTAGAGACTTACACCATCCTGAGACCAGAAGAACTAGATGGTGCCCGGCCACAACCGATGACTGCCCTGACAGGGAGCACAACAGAGAACTCCTGAGGGAGCAGGAGAACAATGTGATGCAGACCCCAAATTCTCACAAAAAGACCAGACTTAATGGTCTGACTGAGACTAGAAGAATCCCGGCAGTCATGGTCCCCAAACCTTCTGTTGGCCCAGGACAGGAACCATTCCCGAAGACAACTCATCAGACATGGAAGGGACTGGACAATGGGTTGGAGAGAGATGCTGATGAACAGTGAGCTACTTCTATCAGGTGGACACTTGAGACTGTATTGGCATCTCCCGTCTGGAGGGGAGATGGGAGGGTAGAGAGGGTTAGAAACTGGCAAAACGGTCACAAAAGGAGAGACTGGAAGGAGGGAGCGGGCTGACTCATTAGGGGGAGAGTAAATGGGAGTATGCAGTAAGGTGTATATAAGCTTATATGTGACAGACTGACTTGATTTGTAAACTTTCACTTAAAGCACAATAAAAATTATTAAAAAAAAAAAAAAAAGACCAGACCTAATGGTCTGACTAAGGCTGGAAAGACCCCAGAGGTCATGGCCCCCAGACCCTCTGTTAGCCCAAGACTGGAACCAGTCCCAAAGCCAACTCTTCAAATAGGGATTGGACTGGAATATAAGACAAAAAATGATACTGATGAGGAGTGAGCTTCTTGCCTCAAGTAGACACATGAGGGGAGGGCAGCTCCTGTCTGGAGGTCAGATGAGAAGACAGAGGGGGACAGGAGCTGATTGAAAGGACATGGGGATAGAGTGGAGAGGAGAAGTGTGCTGTCTCAGGGGGGAGAGCAGCTAGGGTTACACGGCAAGGTGTGTATAAGTTTTTGTATGAGAGACTGACTTGATTTATAAACTTTCACTTAACCGCCCCCCCAAAAAAAGCTGATTTTAGTGATAATGAATCCTTTGTGAATCTTGGTTGAGCTTATATGTAGCGAGGCTCACAAAAATAAAGAACAACTACATCAATCATCTCTTCACTGAAAATATTCTTTGACGAGTATTTCCTTGAGGTAGTTACAAGAAGCTATCTCCTGTATTATGTTGGATAAGTGACCATTCCAGTCCAATATATAATTCATGAGAATTCTTAGCAAGAAAACACACTTATCAAAATTCCTTCCAGTAGTAGCCTAACAACAACATATTATTTGGCTGCTTTGGCAGCGTACTGAGTATTTCTATTCAGTGATTCACCACTTTGTGGCTGATCGAGCAGTGCAAAAGTGGTAGCCATCTGCAGTTACTTATTTATGTAAATCTAGGCTTTCAAAATATTTTGACACCAAGATAGAAATGAGCAACTGTCTGGTGCATGCCTTTGTTTTAGATCAATATTATAAAATGCCAGAGGGTCTCTTCCGCTAACTAACAGTATAGGTAATGAGAGAGAAATCAGAACGCTATTTTTATAAGAGTAAAACCAATAAATATGCATTATAGAGTAGAATATAGAATTTGAATAGAATACAAGAGGTGATTTCATAAAAAAAATTGTGCTTGGGGAAGGCTGCTACTCACAGATTGGCAAAATTTAAGAAATACTGATCACGTGAAAGTGTGTTTTAGGCAGGATATCTTCAATAGTATGCCCTCAAGCATCTCAAATTCAATAGGACACATATTTTTTTTCATCCATCTGTGTATATATATATATCCACCCCTGTAGTTTAGAATGCAGGTTATGGAATTAGAATGCCTGAAGCAGAATCCTAGCTTTGCTATTTATTACTTAGTGGTATGTCCTTGGGAAAGTTAACCTCTTTGAGCGTTCATTAGTTTCCTCATATGTAATATGTGAACAATTAACAGTTTTTGTTGTATTCTGAGAATTAAACAAGATAATTATGTAAAGCTCTTAGCACAATTGCTGGCACTTAATAGGAAAACAACATGGAATGGGAACAAAAAACAAAACAAAACATTACCTCCTCCAGTCCTAAAACCTTGGGGTCTTTTTCCAAGGTTGTTTTTTGCCTTTAGTATACACCACTTGTCAAAGTTTGTTGGTTACTATACAACATCATACAAATATAGCCCAAACCCTCATTTAGGCATTGTCGTCTCATGATGTTGTTTTAAAACTGACTTCTTGCACCTGATTTCTCCTATCTCCATAAAGTGATTCTTTTCACTCAACTCTTTATTTTCAAAACCTCCTACCAACAACCCCCTCCATGTCCTAGAATCAAGTGCCAGCTAAATCCCTAACTGCCTTTCTAATTCTTCTTCACTCCACACTTTAATCCTTTCCATAAAGACTTACCATATTCCAGTCTCTAGACAACAGGGAAACATTGGTGAACAAGGGATAAGACCCTTATCCTCACGGTATTTTTAGTCTAGTGAAGATGTCAAATAAGTAAACAAGCCCAATGTGACCTGAGCACAGAATAAAAGAGGGAGTTGGGCAACCATAAGGAAACTATGGCACACTAGAGACTAAAACTGCTCTCTCCAAATCGACAGTAACCTTAAAGTCTTCAAATTCAGAGCTCCTTTTTTCCCAGTCTATGATGTACTCTGTCTGCTTGTAAACATACTCCTGACCTCCCCAAGCTTTCTGAAATTTTCACTATGCCTGAGCCTCTTTAACACTGTAACTCTCCTAGGCCGCCTTCTCTGACCACTCCTTTGCTGATTCCTGTACTAGTTTCCCAGGGCTGCCATAATAAATTACCAGGAATTTTATGGCTTAAAACAAGAAAAATTTATTCTTCCACAGTTCTGGAGGCTCAAAGTCTGAAATCAAAATGTTGGCAAGGCTATGCTCCCTCTGAAGGCTCTAGGGAAGGATACTGCCTTGCCTGTTCCTAGCTTCTGGTAGTTCTTGCAACCCTTAGTATTCCTTGGGTTGTAGCTGCATCACTCCAATCTGTGCCTCCATCTTCACATGGCCTTCTTCCCTGTGTGTCTCTGTGTGTCTGCTCCTCTTCTTATAAGGACACCAGTCATTGGATTTAATCTAGTATGACCTCATCTTAATTTAATTATATCTGCAAAGCCCCTATTTCCAAATTAGGTCACAATCTGAAGTTGTGGGTAGAAATGAATTTTTGAAGGACACTATTCCATTCGCTGTAATTCCTAGTTTGTTATTTATTTCCTGGATATAGTGAGATTCCTCAAGGTTCTATTCTCAGTTCTCTTAGTTTTGAACGCTTCACTCTCTTTATGACTTCTATTTTACTTTCATGGCTTCAATTTTTACTTCTATAAGAATGACTTCCCAAACCATTTCTTAAATGATGTGGACCCTTCTCTGAATTGTTAGTGCACATTTCTAAGTTTGTGGTAGGCATTTCATCATGATTATTCCTCCAAAACCCTGTAATTGTTCAATGCATAACTTATTATCTCTACACCCCTGCATGTCTCAATTTTCTTCCAAAATTCCCAGTCCCCGTTAATGGTGTTCCATCTATCCATTCACCTAGGCCAGACCACATCCAGCGTTGAAGCTGTTTATTTTATCTCTAGATGTCTCTCTCTCTCTTACATTCATTTCCTTCTTCCCAGTCCAACTATGATTCTTATTGTTGCTTAGCTGAGTAATTGCAATGTGCTCTGAATAGGTCTCCATGCATCTTATCTACAGTATCCTTTATTCCTTCTTCACTCTGTAATTGGCCATAGTCATTCCTCAGCTCAATGAATAATCACTCTCAGTTTACCCTTACAGGATAAAATTCTTACAGAAAAAAGCCCAAATGTCTCAACATAATATTTAAAACCCTCTACTATCTGGCTTTAAGCCTACTTTTCTAAGATCATCTCTCACTATATTATATTCCTCCTCTGCACTTCTATTATAACATTTACTATGCTGGCTGGTCCCAAAACCCAGTGCTGTGGTAGTTGCCTATATATTTGTTTTACAAAAACTCAGATTGTAAGTTCTTTAGGGTAATGTACATAAGAGTACACTGTAAATATTATTAATCGTTGCCATCACCTTTTAGTCCTGTCCCTCAAATTTGAAGGACAGAACAGAGACTAAATAAAACACATGACTCCAAAAGAGCTAACATCCAAATGTTCATTAACTGATGAATGGATAATTAAAATGTGGTATCCACATACAATGAAATATTTAACAAAAAAGAATCAAATACTGATCCATGATACAATATGGATTAACCTTGAAAACATTATGCTAAGTGAAAGAAGCCAGTCACGGAAGACCACATACTATATGATTTCATTTCTACGACTGTCCAGAACAGGCAAATAGGACAGAAAGTAGATTAGTAGTTGCTTGAGGATGGGTTGGGAAAGGTGGCTGGTTGGTGAGAGCTAAAGGGTACTGGGTTTCTTTTTGAGGTGATAAAAATGTTCTTCAACAGACTGAGGTGATGGTTGCACAACTCTGAATATACTAAAAAGCATGCACGCTTTAAATGGGTGAACTGTATAGTATGTGAATTATATCACGATAAAGCTGTTTAAAAAAGTGCTAATAATGTAACAGAACCAAGATTCCTAACTTTGATGAAGAATTTGAAGATGTTGCTATAAAACATGTAAAGTTGTCAAGCTTGATTTTTTTTTTTCTCTTTAACTAGGAGTTGAATAAAAAAATTGGAAGATATACGTGCTTGAAAATATATGGTACAAATGAATTTTTCAGACCAATGACTTTCTGAAAAGAATGGATAAAGGGAAAAGGAATTTGTAGTTTGCAATCAAAACCCAGTTGCCCTCTAACACTCAGAATCAAGGGCAGAACAGAGGGAAATTGGCACCTGGAGATACAGCACATTATAAGCCATTAGGGGAAAATAATAATTGCTAGCATTTATACAGTACTATGTTCTAAGGTACCCTGGTGGTGCAGTGGTTAAAGTGCTCAGCTGCTAAATGAAAGGTTGGCAGTTCAAAGCTACCAGCTGATCTGCAGGAGAAAGATGTGGCAGTCTGCTTCCATAAAGATTTATAGCCTTGGAAACCTTATGGAGGCAGGTCTATTCTGTCCTACACAGTCACTAGGCCTTGGAATCAACTTGGTGGCAATGGGTTTGGTTTTTAACTATGTTCTAAATGCTTTTTACATTCAGCAATCCATTTATTCTTCCATCAACTCAATGAGTTATGAGCTATTATCCCTAATTTACAGAAGAGGAAACTGAAGTAACTTGCCTGAGGTCAACCCGCAGACCCTGGTATTGAACCCAGAGAGATTAGGTTAAGACTCTGTGCTCTTAACAACTGGGCTGTATTGCCTCTCTGTACTTCCCTCTTCTCTATTTATTGCTTTCTTCACAATGTAACCTTCATAAAATAATCTATACTTTATGAATAATGTTTTTTAATGTGAATCCCATAGGGGGAAATACTTGTATTTCGGGAGAATAATTAATGAAAAATGCTTATAGGCCATTGATTCAAATTTAGTATCCTTTCATATTGTTATACCCCAGACACTTTTAATACTGCGCAACAAACATCAAACACATTCTGACTGCTAATCAAAGTTCTTCATTTCCAGAAAGAAATGCCCCCCACCCCTTTTAATGTGAGAATATTTAATAGGAAAAGAGAAACAGGCTAATAAAATTTCTACCACCAAATAAAGTGACAGGACAAAAATGACCTCAGTATTCTTCCAGTTTGAAATGTTTTCCATTTACTTTAAAAGCACATCTTATCGACAGACTCCTTCCCCACCTCCTATTTTTTTGTAGGGAAAAGAATGCTAGCATTTCAAACTATTTTTTTTTAATCTCAAAAATCTCCTTTGTTCCCGAAGTGTCCTCTACAAATTCTGCCTCAGCAGAGCTTTCATTAATAAACTAGAAAGCTAGTATTCTTACTCTACCATTGATTAAGTGATGGATTTCACAACCAGGTAGGCAGCACAAGCAGGGCACAGGGCAGGCAACCATAGCAAAGACTGTGGACTCAGTTCCTCAGAGTTACAGCTGTGATGCTAATAGGGACTGCTGGGATCTCCTGATACCTCTTCTTCCCTTCTTCTTTAGCTGAGTCCCTAATTTTTAACTGGCTGTCCAGGTGTGGCTATGTGACTCATTTCTGGACTCTAGGATACAGGCAGCAAAGCACTGTAGGATGTAGTTTCTAAGAAATATCCTTAAAGGGAGGAGGTATGCTCTTTTTTGGTCCCTTCCTCTTCCTATGGCTGGAATGGTGTGATGGTTAAGGTTATGTGTCAACTTGGCTAGACCATGATTCTCACTGGTTTGAGAGATATTTTGTAATCATCTTCCATTTTGCGATCTGATGTGAGCAGTCAGTCAGTTGAAAGGGGAATTTCCTTGGTGGTGTGGCCTGCATCCAAAATACACAGATGCTCTGGCAAAGCTCACTCTCTTTGGATCCTCCATCTGACTCATCATCCTCTGACCTCTAGTTCTTGGTATGTAAGCCAGCAGCCTGCCATCTGACCTGCTAATTTTGGGTTGGTCGGCCTGGTGGATTTGGGACTTGCCAGCCTAAACAACTGCATGAGCCATTTCCTTGAAATAAATCTCCTTCTCTCGCTCTCTTTCATATATATATATGTGTGTATATACATATTTATATACATGTTACCATTACTTGTTGCTGTCGAGGCGATTCCAACTCATAGTGACCCTATAGGACAGAGTAGAACTGCCCTATAGGGTTTCGAAGGAGCAGCTGGTGGATTTGAACTGTCAACCTTTTGGTTAGTAGCTGTAGCTCTTAACCACTGTGCCACCAGGGCTCCGTATACATGCTTCACTGGTTTTGCTCCTACAGAGAACCCAGCCTAAGACAAAGGGGACAAGATATTTGAAGCTTGTACAGCTATTCTGGACCATGAAGGAAAACCCAGTTGCTAGGAACAACAGAGCAGCAAGACGCAAGACGCTTGGGCTCTTATGGCTTTGTATAGTCACCTTAGACTCTGAGACTGCCACCTTCAGACTGTTCTTATGAGTGAGAGGAAAATAAACTTCTGTTTTGTTTAAGCCATTGTTATTTTACATTTTTGGTTTCTCATATGTGAACCTAATCCTAATTGACAGAGACCTGTGTGGCCACAGTGATGTTTATTGTGTTGCTGGGATTCTTTTTTTTTTTTTTTTTGTGTTTGGCTTTTTGGTTTATTTATAACTCTATACCTCTCCATGTATTTAAAAAAATTTTTTTTATTGGGCTTTCAGTGAATCTTTACAAATCAAGTCAGTCTTTCATACAAAAATTTATACACACCTTGCTATATACTCCTAATTACTCTCCCCCTAATGCAACAGCACACTCCTTCCCTCCACTCTCTCTTTTCATGTCCATTCAGCCAGCTCTGACCCCCTCCATCCTCCCATCTCCCCTCCAGACAGTACATGCCTACATAGTTGTTGTTACGATTCTTAACCAAAGATTCATACATGGCTTATATCCAGAAAAAAAAAAGTGCCGTTGAGTCAATTCTGACTCATAGCAACCCTATAGGACAGAGTAGAACTGCCCCATAGAGTTTCCAAGGAGCGCCTGGCGGATCTGAGCTGCCGACCTTTTGGTTAGCAGCCGTAGCACTTAACCACTATGCCACCAGGGTTTCCATATGGCTTATAGGGATGTGTAAACTTCCTGAAGTTGTATGTTAAAACGCGTGTCCATTCAAGCCCTTTTCAGGGAGGCCCATGACAAAACATTGAACTGCTCAGATCCCGAACTTTATTTGTAAGAAGGGATGACCACACTCACCTCTGCAGAGAGGATTTCAGGATTAGACATAATTTGTGTTAAGTGCCTAACATAGTAAAAAAAAAAAAAAAAAAAAAACATAGTAGGTACTCCTCATTTCCAAAATTCTGTAAATGGTATATATAGAATATATTACTATACTTCCCACTGAGGTTAACTCTAGCAGTCTTTTTTTTTTAATTTCTCTTGCTCCTTTCCAGTAAATTACCGTATTAGTTGTCAAGAGCTATATAGGTTTTTTCTCCACAATGACCCCTGCGTTCATTTCTTTCTCTCCATCCCCATGGCTACCGCCTGGATTGCAGCCTTTGTCGTCTCCTCTAAGAGACCCTCACAGCCCCAACAGTCCTCTAATTTCTGGTCTCTCCTTACTCCATTCCACTCTCCACCAGGCTACTAGCTTAATTTACCTAAAGTGTTAGACTACCAATGGTTCTCTAATGCCTCTCTAACGAAATACAAACTCCATACTCTAATAGCACAACATAGAAAAAAGCTGAAAGAATTAATACACCTAGATTTGAATCTTGCTTCTCCCCCCTTACTTGCTGTGCAACCTTGGGAAAGTTATTTAACTTCTCAGAACTTGAGTTACCTTAGCTCTAAAGTGGAGACACTAATACCTACTATACAGGGTCATAGCAAGGATAGATATGACATAAAAAATGAGCTTGGTGACTGCTACACAGTAGGTGCTCAGTAAATGTGTTACCTTCCCATTTCCCTCCACATAATGGCCACAGACTAACAAGTCATGTCTGGAGTTTGTTAGTCTTCCACTAATTCCATACTTGTATAAACCTGTTAGTCAGACCAGATTATTTGCCATTTCTCATATGTTCTGCCTTCTCTTAGTCAATTCTGAAGTCTTGCTCGTATTGACATTTTTTCATGTACCCTTTCCCACCACTTTATCTTTTGAAATCCTACTCATCCTGCATGGACCCCCTCAATTGCCATCTCTTCCATGATGTCTCCATCAGATGCAAACTCTTTGTGTATAAAAGGCACATTCTCTGGTGCTCCCTATAGAACATCATAGGTTCTTCCTTACCCACTTTTGTATCTCTCATAGATAGCACCTAGCCCAGGTTCTTTTATTTATATCACTGAGTTAACCTCAAAATTCTGAGGTAGAGCTCTTTCAATGTATTTCTAGATCCTTTTTTTCCCCCCATGCTTTTACAACATTATGAAGACAAAATTTTTAAAAGTATATTCAGGGGATACTCTATTTTAGATTTCCTCTTATTGTCCAAAAAAGGAAGCAATGGCTTCTAGATGCAAAACACTTAGTAGTAGATCCAGCGCTGTTACCCATCATTCAAAAACATTTGTTATTGTGTCCACTGGGTACACAGAACTTCACAAAGCACTGTGGGGACTTTTTCCTTTCCTTTATTTCCTCAGAGTCTGGCTCTGGTTCCTACTTCCCCAAGGCCCCCAAGATTTTTTTTTTCCTCTTTATTTTCTGCATTTCAACAACAATGAATCTCATATCTGGCTTTGAGCACCACTCCTAAAGATGATGGATAGGAGCAAAGCCTTCTGGGACACATTAATACAGCTGCCAGTGGGCAGGAGGTGCTTATAAAATAAAAAGGCTCAGGATTCTGGGAACATACATCCAGCTATAAGTAAACCACCCAACACAGCTAAGAAGAAACACCCAAGAACACTTCCTTTTATTCTTTTTGAGCTGTGCATGGAAGAGGCAAATCATATTAGATTGCAAATAACTCTCAGGATTCTTTCTGTAGTGTCACGATGTGCTAATATCATAACTTTTGCCTATCAGATCTATGTGCTTTAGAATGACAGGAAGCTTGTAAAGTCAAGTTTAAAGTAGCAAAAGTCTAGTTTTTAATTTATTGGGTAATATGGAGTATTACTGTCTGACCTGGGACTTTTTTTTAGTAATTATGAAAAAGAAAAGGATTCGTTCAAGGTTTAATGAAGTTTCAGTTTGGCCTGTCGATAAGTATGTAGATAAAATGTTCTTAGAAAACTTGACACGATGAAATCATTACGAAGGTACAAACATTAAACATCACATTGTAAACTCAACTTCAAAAATAGAAAATTACTTTAGAAGTGAAAGGTCTCATACATCATTAGAACTTGGAGAGTACTTACAGAAACTATGAAGTTGACAAAGTTCTACATATTCATTGTATTAAAAAGGAGGTAGTGACCAAGACAGACATTGATTTTAAGCATATTGGCGACGATAAACTGTCTCTTAAGTGTCTGTAAGACATAAGACCTTGTCTAGCCTACATTCTGGGAGGAAGGTAGAGGAGGAAAACAAGAGGATTTAAGAAGTGGTAAGGGGTTTTTCTCTAGATGCAAATAGTCTTTGATGTGCACAGAGAAATGGTTCTGTCAAATAATTCCAAAGTGGAAAGCTGCAAAAACCATAGCAAAAAAGGAGTCAATACTTTTTTTGCTGAGGCAGTCTTTCTGAAGGCCCTCTCTAAGTGGTGATTCCTCTTCTTGCAAAACCATAGGCCATATAGAAAAGGCTTGCCTCCAGGAAGAGCAGACTACACAGTGCAGATTTTCCTGCCAGTCAGAATGGAAAGAAGCAGCTGACAGTGTAAGGTCAGTATTGACCATGACTTCAGCCAACCTAACTGGAGTGGAAAGCAGGATCAGTGAGAGAGATGTGCCATATCATAGCCCCCTTTGGTGGCATTTGAAAAAGTTCACAATGACCCTCGATTCACAGCTATGTTGGTAAAATGTGACCTGACCCTATGATCATAGTTGACTGTGCAAATACCAAACTAGGTGAATCCAGAATGCGGAATTAGAATGGAGATGGTACTTGTAACTGTGACTCTGTAAGCTGTGGAGAGACTACGAGGAGGCTGCGGAGCAGGCGGGAAAAAGCTCGTCTGCTAAAAAAGAGGAAGAAAGCAAATATGGGGCAAGGAGCAGAGAAAAGTGATAGTGAGTGATTACTACTTGGGTTCCTGTCTTCCTTCCAGAGGCCCAGTTGCATTTGGCCCTTGGCCTCTAAGACTCCTTACTGTATCTTGATAATAAAGCTCCCATTTTTGTTTGTTTGTTTAAGCTTGCTTCTGGGGAGTTTCTGCTGCCTGTAACCTAGAGAACATAGCTGATGTACCGCCATGCAGTCAGCTGATCCTGTAGCCGTGGGAAAGGTGGTATCTCTTTCAGCAGCTATTCTTAGTCAGTGCAAGCACTCCATTTATCACATGCATAGACAGCATTCCTCACAATTATGATGACATTAACAGACTATAAACACAAAAACATCTTTCCCAGAAAACAACTTTCTTGGTCTAACACAGTACAATCCAGGTTCTTTAGAAGATCAATTGATAGGATGAAAATAATAACAATAGCAGTTACTATTTATTAAGTGTCTGTAATAGTAATTTATTGAGTCTTTACTATGTAAGGCACTATGCTAGGTGCTATACATACATTATTCCTACTCCTCATAACTCTTCAAGCTAAAGAGAATAGAGGGTTGTTTTGAAAAGTTTGTGACACATGGCATAGTAGAGATGTCATCTTGGAAAGGTCAGCCTGCTGGGCAAGGAGGTAGCCACAGGAGGGCATTTAGCTTGATGGATTCACCATGATTCAGAATTCGGCCCTTGATCTTGCAGCCTCAGAAAATTTCAGTGGTGTCCTAGCACTGACTAGGCTTAGGAGTACTAACTCATGCTAACAAAGTTCACTAGAGACTGACATATAAACCAGGTGCCAGGTTATTAATTTACCATGAGATGTATAACTGCCAAGCAGGTGGGATACTGATGCTGGCCTGACCAGTGTAGATACTCTGTAGACAGAATGCACTAATGCACTGGGAGCCAGGCTATTAGAAGGTTGCTTCATTGGTTAAACGATTGGAACATTTGACACAGAGGTTTGACAGTTGCTACATTCATCTCCATCAAGGGGATTTAGCTACCAGGTGAACCAAGCACTTGGGCACTATTTCTTTGGATGCCGCCAGGATGGCCTCTGCCAATATATGCCTCTGTGCCTTGCAGGCTTATAGAGCTGACCAGCCATCCTTTGGAAGGAAACATTCTATCTTCAGATATCTTAATACCCAATCCATCTTTGCATATCTTTGGTCTGATTAATCATTTCATGATTAATAGTTCAAAGTAAATGAATAATTTTCCTTCTTTCATTTTCTTAAAGGAGTAGGTCACTATCAACCTCATGTATCACCTACAATAATAATTTTTTTTTTTATACATAGGGGAAAGAACATAGATTTTAGAGTCAGACTTGAGATGAAATTTTGACTCCCCCACTTAAAGCTTTATGATTTAAAGCCAGTTAAATACCTTCCCTTTGCTTCAGTTTCCCCACTTGTACTATGGGGATGATGTCCACTTAACAGGATAAAATGAGATTTACTGAAGTTATATATGTAAAGCACCTACAAATACAGGGTGGAAAACACAAAAATGATTATAAATGCCCACTGGAACAAAAATAGCATAAATCCAAGTATAAAATTTTTTTGTTCATTATTTTTCCAATGTGGTTTCACTTTGATTTTTATAATCATATTAGTGTTACTTTAAAAACTCATTTCCCTGATTTTTGAACTGGATAAACAAAAGTGAATTGGGCACAAGTGAACTGATTTCTTTGGCTCACTGTTCTCCATCTCCACCAGAAATAAACAAATGACACAGCTTGCTTTTGTCTTTTCCCTTCCTGTTATCCTTGCGAAGATATCTTTTAAAAACTCTAATCATGATTTTTCATATAAAAATTCAGCACCAAATTCTGAAGCCTGAAAATGCCTTTTTAACCGAGGAAGTGTTATGAAATCATGCAGGTTTCATAACAAATCTATTCTTTTCTTTCCAATTAATTCAATTTATCCTTCAGAGGTCAGAACGCACCAAATTACACGATTCCTCATATACAGTTATATTGCTTTACCTTAATACATATTCAGGTATTCTATTTTATGAGTTTCCATATGAAATTATGCCCTTTCCAACTAGATTATAAACCAGATGAGGGTAGGGACAGATCTTTTCTCTCTTCATATATCCACTGTCTATACATTGTAATACCCTACATGGAGAAAATATCCAGCAATTATTTGTTGATGAGAATTGGTATAAAATGGAAACAAAAATAATAAATAGATATGTGTATTTCCTTATTTGTTAATTATATTCACATTTTCTGAGGGTGTAGATCTGAATCTAGTCTATCTAATTTCACTAATGCAAAGTTTTCTGAAACTATGTTAATTTCTCCCTAAATTACTTTAACAATTTACTTCCTTTTTTTCTGACTTTAAATCAGGAATCTTATATACACCCTAGTTGTTTCTTCCATTAAAAAAAAAATCCTCATTTTGTAGGAAAGCAGTGGGATGCAGACCCCAAATTCTCATAAAAAGACCAGGCTTAATGGTCTGACTGAGACTAGAAGGACCCTGGTGGTCACGGCCCCCAGACCTTCTGTTGGCCCAGGACAGGAACTATTCCCAAAGCCAACTCTTCAGACAGGGATTGGATTGGACAATGGGATGGAGAGGGATGCTGGTGAGGAGTGAGCTTCTTGGATCAGGTGGACACTTGAGAATATGTTGGCATCTCCTGTCTGGAGGGGATATGAGAGGGTAGAGTGGGTTAGAAGCTGGTGGAAAGAACATGAAAGGAGAGAGCGGAGGGAGGGAGCAGGCTGTCTCATTAAGGGGAGAGCAACTGGGAGTATGCAGCCAGGTGTTTTGTGTGAGCAAGTTTTTGTGTGAGAGACTGACTTGATTTGTAAACTTTCACTTAAAGCACAATAAAAATAAAAAAATCCTGATTTTGGCTCTTATGTCTATCCTTTAGTCCATACAGTATGTTATCAAAGGCAAACTCATCCTCCATTTTGCATCTTTAACTTTGCTTCTCATCTGTTTAGATTATTTCAGGGACCTCAACCAGTTCAGTGTTTGTCTTGAATTGTAATGCTCACACATATACACTGAGATCCTTGGGGAAGGATGATATTTAGTTTGGGCCACTGTCACATACCAAATGAACGTATCTAAAGATTTAGTGTTTAACACATAAATAAAAATATGGAAACAGGAAGAATACAGTATTGAGGTAATGAGTTCTTGACAGATCTACATAAGATTTAAAATATCCACTGCCAGGTTTACTACTAAGGATGGATTAAAAAATTATACTCTGGGAGCATAGGTATTTCCAAAATGGAATCCTTAATAGGCAGGGTACACAGCAGGTTGAAGAAACAGAAAAACCTAGTATGTGCCAGACACAGTGCCAGACATTTACTTAAGCTCATTTAAAGCACACAACAATGTTCCTTCTAGGTTGGTGGCATTACTCTACTTTACAGAGCCTGATTTTATTTAAAATTTAACAGATTGATAAAATTATTAAACGACCATAAAACACGCTCCCTTTGCTTTTTGTGAACATTAATTTCAGGGTCTTTACTCAGAATCTATGGTTAATTTGACTTACATTATAGAGAGGTTTTCTATATTTTTCATTACACTTGCAAAATAAATTCCATATAATAATATGTGCAATTTGCTCACAAATCTCTGTTAACAATCATGACATGATAGAATACAAACAGACTGGTTTAGGGTTCTGTAGTACAGTAAAACCTGGGGGAGCCAGAACTTGATGGGACTGCCTTGTTTTTTTTTTTTTTTGCAAGTTTTCTGCCTTTGACAGGGTGCCGTTTTACCATTTTTCTATTGCTCATTTTAGTGAAAAATATTTTTAGTTTTCCTCCTCTGACAGGTTTCCGCTTACACAGGTTCCAGCTTTCACAGGTTTTACTGTATAAATGAACTCTGTAATATCAATTTTCTTATGAACTAAATGGTCCTGAAGAAAAAAAAAATCATCCAAATTTAATTCTGTTTTTAGGACTAAAGTCAAAGAGATAAGTTTATCTCTGTATTTAAGAACTAGCCTCTGTCTAGGGTGCAGTTGCCTTGGCGGAGTACTCAATGATCTCACCAAGAACCTGTATAATGTAATGATGTTAGACTATGTTTACGGTAGATGATACCAATGAAGTATAACACGATGCATCCTGACATATTTCAGTTTTTAAAACCAAAACTCATTCATTAGCCCCATAAAATAATGGCAAATAATATAACACTTTTGAATACTATAAAACAGTAACATGGACATTCACACATTCATTCATCCATTCAATATGTTTACTGAACATCTCCACTGCACTGGATACTGTAAGGGACATATTAGATATGATCTCTTCCTTTGTAAACTTACAATTCAGGAGAGAGACAAGATATAGACACATAGTTAAAATGTGAAGAATAAAGTAAGAAATAGCATAAAAGTGGTGCCATGAAGTGCCTTAGGACTTGAGAGGAAGGTTGTATCACATCTGGAATGGCATCTAGGAAAGGCTTCACGGTATAAATGGCATTTTAGCTGTTCTGGAAGTATGGGCAGGATTTCAGTAGGCAGAGAAGAGAGGGATTCAAAAGAAGAGGAAGTGGTATGGAAGTGGGATGTCACAGGCTGGTAGGGTGAACAGTGAGTAGGCCAGTTTGACTAGAGTATAGATCATGCGTAAGGGATTAAAAGGCAAAGCTGAGGGGGCGGCGGGGTGAGGGCAGGTTATACAAGGCCCTTGGGTCAGTCTAACAGGTGAGAGGGTCACTGGAGGTTTTTGTCAGGGAAGTGATACAATCTAGCTGTTCTTTTAAGAATTCAGAAGGATCCCAAGAGTATGCTCCCCAGATGCCCTTTTAGTAGTCAATCCTGAGGTTTACACTTTAGCCAAAGATTAGACAGACCCATAAAACAAAATGAGACTAAAGAAGTACACCAGCCCAGAGGAAGGACTAGAAGGCAGGAGGGGACAGGAAAGTTGGTAATAGGGAACCCAAGGTCGAGAAGGGGGAGTGTTAACATGTCATGGGGTTGGTAACCAATGTTGCAAAACAGTATGTGTACTAATTTTTTAATGAGAAGCTAGTTTGTTCTGTAAACCTTCATCTTAAGTACAATTAAAAAAAAAAGACAAAAATGAATAAAGTGATTATTGGTATAGTTGGGGAAAAAAAAAGAGATAGGAAAAGATGGGTACAATGCACTGCCTACAGTGTATCTGTTATAGGTGTGGCATTAAAGGGCACAGCTCGCAGTCTGCTTCTCAAGGACCTGCAGGAGAACTGTCTCTCTGGACTTAATGCTAGGAACAGTTCGTGTATCTTAAGCAGCTGATTTGTTTTTCTCTAGTGGATTCTGGGAAACCCTGGTGGCATGGTGGTTAAGTGCTATGGCTGCTAACCGAAGGGTCGGCAGTTCGAATCCGCCAGGTGCTCCTTGGAAACTCTATGGGGCAGTTCTGAGTCCAACAACCTGGAAGTTTTCAAACTGCATGCTCTGCAAAGCCCCAAGAGTATCAGGAGGCTCGGGGACAGGGGATGATCCGTGGATGACTCCGAGTGTCCCATGATCTGCTTCAACAATAGTACTTCCACTTTTATCTATTATATACTACATATGGCTTTTACTACTTAAAAAAAAAAAGTTTACAAATCACTGATAAAACTCATTGTATTTTCCTTCCTGCACTGGTGAGAATTCAAAGCCACCTTCGTAGATCACCCTTGCCAAATGGACAGGCTCTCATGGCATGTGTTTTATTTAAATAACCTGATATAGATACAGATTCTTACTTTTTCTGTTCAAAATTTTCTACTTGAGCTGAATGTAATTTGTTGCATTTTAAACAGAGCAGAAAAAAAAAATAGGGGGTGGAGAAGAGAGCTCAAAATAGAGAGTGGGGAGAAAGAACTTAGAAAGATAGGGTTGGGAGGAGAGAGTAAGGCTGGAATTCCATGCAGGACATTCTTTTACTGATCTAGGCATTTGCGAGTGAGGGAGGAGGAGAGTGAAGGAAGTTAATTTATAAAGAGCTTAGTATGTATAAGGTGGAGCCCTGGTGGCGCAGCGGTTGAAAGCTTGGCTGCTAACCAAAAGGCTGGCAGTTCAAATCCACCAGCTGCTCCCTTACAGATGATCTACACTCTAGACAAACTGGCGTACTCACCATTCCCCACACCTGCCTGTGACATTTGGATCAAGCTCTCCCTTTCAGCTTCTGGTAGCTACAACCCCATCCTGCTTCCTAGGCCAGGATCCTTGTCTTTGAACTCTGCCTACATCTCAGTTCCTTATCTTTCCAACAAGATATGAAACACGGCTGGACCTCCCTGACACCAATCCACTGCTTGCTGAAATCTCGCAGGCTCCCTTCATGTAGTGCTTTGCTTGCATGCCAAGTCCACTGCCTGGGCCCCTGGAACTGTTGCAGATCCTGGGCCATTCCAGCTGATCTGTAGGGTTGTCAGACCTCTCTGGTCTAGCCTGTGCATCTGCTTGATGAAATGAGTTCTGACAAAGTTGTAGTAGTAATGGTAATATTTATACAGCACTTGCTATGGCCATGCACTGCTCTACGTGTTTCACAAATTTTAATTTTTATAATCATCACATAATTACCTTCATTTTACTGATGAAAAAAAAAAAGTAAAATAAAACAAAAAAATCCAAGGCTGAGAGATTAAGTTGTTTGTGTAAGGTTACACAGTTTGCAAGTAGCAGAACCAGAATTTGATCCAGGCATTCTCGCTCTAGTTTGTCTTCTTAACCACTAACGATAGTGAGAAGATGAAAAACATGCACTAGCGAATGTATCTACTACCTTGGATGCCCTATTTAACATGATTGACACAATAATACCACTAGTAATTAGTTATCAGGCTTGTGTTCATAAGTGTATTAAGATTTAGCTATAAATCTGAACCCAAAAATCCGTTGAAAAGAAGCCCTTACAGGGTGCTGAAACTGACACATGAGTGATACATTTTGATTTAGGCAAGTCTAATAAGATAGTAGAGTCCACAGATACTATTTCACTTAGCAAAAATAACTCAAGAATACTGGCAGAGAAATAATCATCAATATGACCTTGATAGGAAGAGAAACAAATCTGAGGAGTAAAGAATCAAAGTAGAGACTGCTGACATCTTGACAACTTGGATTGTTCTGCAGACTCTAGTTCACTTGATAAAATGATGACACATTTCATTGGTATCAATTCAGAAGATGAACATTTGACTCAATATATTATAACCAGAATTTGTGAGCGGTTACATAGGTAGATATATATGTTATACAGGTATGGGAGGGCGAATGGGAGCAATGTGCATGCATGTATAGGTACAGTTGTGGACATTTGTATATACGTATTTGTATGTGCTACATAATAGAGCATATGGGAACACAGTTACAGAAACTTCTTAGACACATCCAAATACCTCTGAGACTGAGTTACTGGCTTTGAAGGCTCAGGACCATAGTCTTGTGGGACATCTAGGTCAATTGGCATAACATAGTTCATGAAGATAATGTTCTACATCCCATATTGTTAAGTAGTATCTGGGGTCTTAAAAGCTCGTGAGTGGCCATCTAAGATAAAACTACTGGTCTCCTTCTGTCTGGAGCAAAGGAGAGTGAAGGAAATCAAAGACTCGAGGAAACAAGTACTCTACAGGACTAATGACCCACATAAATTACAGCTTCCAACCAGGGAAACAATACAACGGCCTGACTAGAATGGGATTAAAATGTACAACAAAACTCAAATTCATAAAAAAGACCAGTCTTACTGGTCTTACATAGACTAGAGAAACCCCTGACACTATTACCCTAAGACACCTTTTTAACCTGGAACTGAAGCTACTCCTCAAGGTCATCTTTCAGCCAAATAATAGATTGGCCTATAAAGTAAACAATTAACACCTGTGAGGAATGTGCTCCTTAGAACAATTAACTATACAACACCAAATGGACAACATTTGCCCAAAAACAAAGATGAGACGGCAAGGAGGGGCAGGGAAACTGGACTAATGGAAACAGGGAAGATAGGGTAGAAATGGGGAGAGTGCTGATACCTTGCAAGGATAGAAACAAGTGTCATGGAACAATTTCTATATGAATTGTTGAACGGGAAACTAATTTGCTGTGTAAAATTTCACCTAAAACACAATAAAATTAAAAAAAAAAATACACTGAACTGTACACTTTAAATGGCAGTTTGTTGTATGTCAATTATATTTCTATGAAGTTGGTATAAAAAATAAAATAAAAATATAACCAGGAATTTAAATAAAAATCAAGTAAGAATATAATAATACCTATGTAACATGTGGGGCCCTGGTGGCACAGTGCTTAAGCGTTTGGCTGCTAACCAAAAGGTCGGCAGTTCGAATCTACCAGCTGCTTCCTGGAAACCCTATGGGGGCAGTTCTACTCTGTCCTATAGGGTCACAATGAGTCAGAATCAACACGCCGGCAATGGGTATGTTAATATGTATCTATGGACTCTTCTGATTTGTACTACTACTCCAATTTGTTAAGCAGAGGTGAGTCAGGCCATTTACTTGACTAACAATAAATAAATAAATTTAGAATAAATTGGTGAGTGTTTCTATACACCCTGAGCTGGAGATATAAGTGTGATTAAGACCTAAAAGGAACATATTTTCTAATGGTAGAGAAAGACCATAAGCAAATACACAAATGCACAAAATAATTTTGAATAGCAGTAAGAGCTACAAATTAAGTAAAACAAGGTAAGGTATGGCAATCCAGAATGAAGGCGGGTGTTGGGTTAGTGAGATGATGACGTGAGCTGGTACTTGACTGACAAAGGTGGGGGTGGGAAGAAGCAGGGATGTTCAAAGGTGAGGGAAGAGAAAAAGATGTCACTAGTGAATTCACTTAACACCTTGGTGCCATATTTAATACGACTGACCACCCTGATGTGGTACATGCATGGATAAAAAAGAGCACAGTGAGAAAGGGGGAGACTTCCATGTGATCAAATCAGAGACATGGGGAAGTGCCAGATCATAGTTCTTGTAGGCCATAGCAAGATAATCTGAATTTTATATACTAAGTATTAGATGAAGCCACCAGAGGGTTTTATGTTCGTGGAGTGATGTAATTGACCTACATTTTTAAAAGGTCACTTTAACCGCTTTTCGGAGAATGCATTATAGGAAGTCAAGAATGGAAGCATAGAGCTCAATTGTTGTTGTTAGGTGCCGTTGAGTCGGTTCCAACTCAGAGCGACCCTATGCACAAGAGAAGGAAACACTGCCCAGTCCCGAGCCATCCTCACAATCCTTGTTATGCTTGAGCTCGTTGTTGCAGTCACTGTGTCAATCCACCTCGTTGAGGGTCTTCCTCTTTTCCGCTGACCCTGTACTCTGCCAAGCATGATGTCCTTCTCCAGGGACTGATCCCTCCTGACAACATGTCCAAAGTATGTAAGACGCAGTCTTGCCATCCTTGCTTCTAAGGAGCATTCTGGTTGTACTTCTTCTAAGACAGATTTGTTCGTTCTTTTGGCAGTCCACGGTATAGTCAATATTCTTCACCGACACCACAATTCAAAGGCATCAACTCTTCTTCGGTCTTCTTTATTCATTGTCCAGCTTTCACATGCATACGATGCAATTGAAAATACCATGGCTTGGGTCAGGCACACCTTGGTAAAGAGGTCCTTTGCAGCAGATTTACCCAATGCAATGAGTCTTTTGATTTCTTGACTGTTGCTTCCATGGCTGTTGATTGTGGATCCAAGTAAAATGAAATCCTTGACAACTTGAATCTTTTCTCCATTTGTCATGATGTTGCTCACTGGCCCAATTGTGAGGATTTTTGTTTTCTTTATGTTGAGATGCAATCCATACTGAAGACTGTGGTCTTTGATCTTCATCAGTAAGTGCTTCCAGTCATCTTCACTTTCAGCCAGCAAGGTTGTATCATCTGCATATTGCAGGTTGTTAATGAGTCTTCCTCCAATCCTGATGCCCCATTCTTCTTCATATACTCCAGTTCTCGTATTATTTGCTCAGCATACAGATTGAATAGGTATGGTGAAAGAATACAACCCTGACGCACACCTTTCCTGAACTTAAAGTGATCAGTATCCTCTCGTTCTGTCGGAGCAACTGCCTCTTGATCTATGTAAAGGTTCCTCGTGAGCACGAATAAGTGTTCTGGAATTCCCATTCTTTGCAATGTTATCCATAATTTGTTATGATCCACACAGTCGAATGCCCAATTAGGAAGCTACTGTGGTAAAGAACATACGATGGTAGCTTGGATTCAAGTTGTACCAGCAGAGACAGATGGAATAGAGACATATTTTAGAAGCAGAACTGAGTTATGGAAAGAGAGCAATCAGGGATGATGACTCCTAGGTTTTGAGTAGATAGTTATGCCATCTAGTAATAGGTCAGAAGACAATGGAAGAAACAAATTTTAGGGCAAATTGAGACCAGTAGAATATTAGTAAGTAGAATAATAATACAGTGATATCCACAATGACACTTCAACTCAGGAAGGTGACAAGCAACAAACTTTCATAAAATCACAGGAAATACGATCACTGGCTAGATGGTTTTCTTATCAGTCTACCACAAGCTCCAAGACCATTTTTAGCTCTGGAAATGAAATGAAACTACAGTCATCCAATTGTGGCCTTACATGGGCATATTTCATTTCTAGAGCAGATTTAAAAACTCTGATGAGTGTGAACACATGGTCCAAAACCAAACCCATTACCATCAAGTCAATTCTGACTTATAATGACCCAACAGGACAGAGCAGAACTGCCCCATAGAGTTTCCAAGGCTGTAATCTTTATGGAAGCAGACTGCCGCATCTTTCTCCTGTGGACTGGCTGTGGGTTCAAACTGCCGACCTTCTGGTTAGCAGCCAAGTGCTTTAACCACTGTGGCACCAGGCCTCCTTGAGCACATGGCAAGCATTTAATAAACGGTGAATGAATGACACCTGCTTGTCCTATTTATAGTTAGAGGCGAGGCAACCTATCCTCAACAGTCCGAAGAGTAGAGCTGAGAACCCTTGAAATTGCCATGTATCATAACCTTAATTACATTATTCCTATATTTAAAATTTTCTATTATATATGTATGTGTGTATTTCTGTGGATTATTGATGGAAGAAATAGATATGCTCCAAACATTTTTCCTAATATATTACTGCACTTTTGCAAGATGTTTTAATTTTAAAATGAATAGTCATTACATACCTGTAGCACGTCTCCAAGGTCTGCTGTGCTAATATCTGGATCCTCTGTGGTATTGAAGGGCACAGGAGTTATTCGTACAAGGGTGAGCACTCTCGGTTCTGGATATCTCCATAACATCATCCCTGGACTATCTTCAGTTTCATTGTAAAACAAGACTTCATAGACACCAGGAAGTTTCAAAGGTTCTGTCAGATAGAACTATAATTAATTGTATGCTTTTAAGGGGAACATACTGGTTTATTAAATAAGACATTATGAAGAGAGAAGACAAGAACATAAAGAAGCTAGCTAATCATTTTTACATGGTTTGAGACAGAAGGAAATCAAGAATTTTCCCTTAAGAGGGATTGAATAGTAATGTAGTATTTTGTACTGCAAGTATTAACAACATAGACGTGTTACTGTTTAGTCAATGCATATTAAACACACATACACGCTTAAACTGAAGCTGTTGCTACTTACCAGCATCTTGTATATACTGAAACTGGCCTGTCCGTAGATCATCTGAACTTTGTTCACTTTTAAAGTTTTGATTCTTTTCCATAGGAGATGGCATTTGAGGCACTGGTTTGGAAACTTGCACTTCAAATTTTCCCTCCTCATTAAGGTATCCATTAAGTAATTCATGTAGGAGAACTAAACAATTCAAATGTTCTTGACCCCAGAAGACCTTTAAAATCATATGAAAAGTCTTAGTGCTTTTCAAATACAAACACTTTATGAGGATAATCAGATACAATCATATTTGAATTAATGTAAGATTGCATTATGCTCAATTTAATGACTGACAATAACGAAACTATTTATAATTTCTAAGAAGTAACTGACCTATAGGATGAAATCCTATTACTTGAGTAAATATATAAGAATAAGAAAATCAATTACATCATATATTGTGCAAATAACATTCAATTTTAAATGCTGCATTAATGATGAAAGTATGTTGATGTGAAGTAATGCTTATGAATTAACTTCTCTTGAATTAGCTAAGAGGGAAAAGAATACCGATTACAGTCTGAGAGAAGGCAAAGAAGAACCTCTAGAACAAAATGTTAATAAAAACCTTGTGGAATAGCTTCCTACCTTTTGTCATGAGACTAAATAAACACATCTTAATTTTCTGCACTTCTACTCTTCAAAGTAAAAGGGAGGAAATATGCTCAATGAACCTTAACTTACAAGGCTCCAAAATTCTGTGCTTAGTGAAATGTACCACAGCCCCTGAGATCAACTGTACAGAAGCTACAGTAGTAGGGCTTCAGAGCAAAAGGACTTGGTTTTTCCTCCAACGCGGAAGATCAAGTTTCCTTTTTCTGAATGTGAAGAATAATAATCTATAGCAGAAGCCTGACCAGTGTATATTAACAATTCATGCAGGAGGATTAAAGATTTTATAATGTTAAATTTCTCTGAATATACTGGATAAAAACAATACAACTATGAATTCTATGAGAACCAGGTAACACTGAAAAGACAAAAGAATGTACAGAAGTAGAAAAGACCAGTCCTGCACCTTATGGGTAAGTTTTAAACACTAGGCTTAGGTTTGGCTCTCTGGAATTAAGGCATCTCAGAAATGAAAGTAACAGAAATGACACTAAGTCTACTTTTGTTCTCATCAATCTTATCTTTATTGGATGTTGAAAAACAGGGGTGGGTGAAAAGTCAAGCTGCAGGGTAGAACACTGTGCTCCAGCCTCTACACTGTTGAGAGACAGCGACTTTAGAATGTAGAGTTGATATACTTCGTTTTTGTTCTTACTGTTGTTTTTAACGTGGAGTTACTTTGCTGCCTTGGAAAAAGTAATGTAATTAGTATTCTTGATAAAGCAAAACAAAACCACATGTTGTTGTGGTTAGGTGCCATGCAGTCAGTTCCAACTCATAGCAACCCTATGTACAATGGAATAAAACACTTCCTAGTCCGCATTCTCAAAATCATTATGCTTGAGCCCACTGTTGCAGGCACTATGTAACCCATCTCATTGAGGGTCTTCCTCTTTTTCGCTGACCGTCCACTTTACCAAGCATGATGTCCTTCTCCAGGGACTGATCCCATGTGATAACATGCCCAAACTATGTGAGACAAAGTCTCACCATTCTTGCTTCTAAGGAGCATTCTGGCTCTACTTCTCCCAAGATAGATTTCTTCATTCTTTTGGCAGTTCATTCAATATTCTTTACCAGCAACATAATACAAAGGCATCAATTTTTCTTCAGTCTTCTATATTCACTGTCCAGCTTTTGCATGCATATGAGGCAATTGAAAATGCCATGGCTTGGGTCAGATGCACCTTAGTCTTCAAGATGAAATCTTTACTTTTTTTTTAAACCACTTTAAGAGGTCTTTTGCAGCAGATTTGCCCAACGCAATGTGTCATTTGATTTTCTCACTGCTCTTCCATGGGTGTTGATTGTGGATCTAAGTAAAATGAAATCCTTAACAACTTCAGTATTTTCTCGGTTTATCACGATGTTGCTTATTGGTCCGGTTGTGAGGATTTTTGTTTTCCTTATGTTGAGGTGCAATCCACACTGAAGGCTGTAGTCTTTGATCTTCATCAGTAAGCTCTTCAAGTCCTCTTCACTTTCAGCAACCAAGGTGTGTCATCTGCATATTGCAGGTTATTAATGAGTCTTCCTCCAATCCTGATGCCCCGTTCTTCTTTATATAGTCCAGCTTCTCAGATTATTTGCTCAGCATACAGACTGAGTAAGTATGCTGAAAGGATACAATCCTGCCCCACACCTTTCCTGACTTTAAACCATGAAGTATCTCCATGTTCTGTTCAACAACTGCCTCTTGATGTACATACAGGTTCCTCATGAGCACAATTAAGTGTTCTGGAATTCCCATTCTTCGCAATGTTATCCATAATTTGTTATGATCCACGTGGTCAAATGCCTTTGCATAGTCAATAAAACACAAGTAAGCATCCTTTTGGTATTCTCTGCTTTCAGCCAAGATCTGACATCAGCAATGATATCTTTGTTCCTCCTCATCTTCTGAATCTGGCTTGAATTTACAAATGTTTTACAAAACCACATGCTTATTGCTAAATATGTGAAGCTTTCTGATAGGTGCTGAAGATCTCCAAAGCAACACAAAACAGTAAGGTATTAGGATGCTCCCCCAAATGCAGCTCTGTATCATTGAGAAAACTAGTTAAAAGTTGAGGCAATACAAAGTTTAGATGAAAACAAGAAATTTATGTTTAATATACCTCTATTATTAATATATTAGTCATTTCAATTTTCTTTCATTGTGAATCTCTCAAGCTTTTGGATTTGTGTCAAGTTTAGGTGACACTGAATGATGTAAATATTAGATTAAAATCTATCCAAGGAGGAAGTTATGAAGAGATAAGTCAGATACCCTCACACGTCTCTTACTTGGCTATACAACAAATGCATAAGAGGCTGCAATGTGACAGGTATCAAGTGTTAGTAATCAGCCATCATAATATCTAAGAAAGCAGCTACTAGGAAATGGTTCTTACATATTGCCAGTGACACTGTGCTTTGGAACAGCCTTACTATTTTGTAATTAAAGGAGTCTACACATTTTTTTTTTTACACATTTAAAAATGTTTAATGACCCAACAGTTCTACTCCTAGTTATATAATTTAACTAAGAGAAATGAAAACATATGTTCACATAAAAACTTATACACAAATCTTCATAGCAGTATTATTCATAACAGCCAAAAATTGAAAAAACCCAAATGTCCATGAACTAATGGACAGCTAAGTACAATGTGGTATATCTATACAATGGAATAGTATTTGGCCATAAAAAGGAATACAGTACTAATACTTGCCATGCTATGCTAAGTTAAAGATGTCAGTCACAGTAAGACCACATATGGTATGATTCCATTTATATGAAATGTACAGAATAGGCAAATCTGTTGAGACAGAAGGTAGGGCCTAGGGCTAGGCAAGGTGGTGGTGGTGGTGGTAGGATTAGGTGGCAATGGGAGCAACTGCTAATAGGTATGGGTTTTTTTGTGGGGGAAGTGATGTAATGCTCTACAATTGATTGTGATGATGGTTACAAAACTGTGAGTATACTAAAAAACCAGAACTGTATGGTGTAAACAGATGAATTGTATGGTGTATGAATTACCCCTCAATAAAACAGTTAAGAAAAGAGTTTAATAAAATAGTAATCTACCAATAAATACCCTTCCTTATCAAACCCAGATTTAAAATTTAGTAAACAGTTAAAAAAGCATGAACAAAAGGCAAGTTAAAAACTCATGGGAAGAAAATGGCCATTCCCTACAGACCTGTAGCAGTCCTCCTCTTAAATCAATGGATATTTTTGGTATGGACTGTTCTGGGCCTGGGTTGCCACTGTGTTTACACCATTTAGCTTCCAGATTGGCAGCTGCACAACATGGTCCTATTAGAACCCGACTTCTTTCCTTGAGGCTTGTTTTAAGGAGAAGATCATCCACGCTGAGTAGAAATGATGTCCCAAGAATTACACCTAAAATAAATAAATAAATATGGTTATATAATTTTTTCTTGTCAAAAAAGTATGTTTGGGCAGGGATTGCAACCAATGTCACAAAGCAATCTGTGTATAAACTGTTGAATGAGAAACTAATTTGCTCTGTAATCTTTCACCTAAAGTACACACACACACACACACACACACACACACACACACACACACACACAAGTATGTTTGGGGAAAGAATTTTTTTTTTTGAGAATGTTAATCCATTCTTTGTTAGAGTCTTCTTTTTTAGTTGTCTTCCCACCACAATTTCACGCTATTTATACACAATTCTAGTTATGAAGCAGGTATACCTCATTCACATTCCTAACAAAGCAATACTTGCCAAAACATTATGACTTTTTCCATGTGTGGGCATTTTAAGTTTTATGAGTAGGGACATTTTCATTAAATTGTGCAAGTTTTTCAAACAACTACATTAAGAATAAGAACAGCTGCTTCATTTGTCTATCATTAACATGAAGGGAAAGGGCAATTTTCTGTGATTTCTTTCTTACAGTTAACAGAGTACAGTATATTACTTTGCTAGACACTCAAGTTTTTGACTGGCCCATGTTAAAATTCAAAACAATCAAAATACGTAACATGTGTTTTCTAAAAAAATTTAGCTTAATCCAAACTTCACACATCATAACCACTTGAAGTTTACAAAGTCTTAAAAACAGATAGTGGCAGGTTAGATTTATGAGAAAAACTACATGCTTTAGTTCAAAGTAAATATACCCAGAAAAGGAATACACTTTAAAACGTAGGTTTTCTTTTGAACTTAAAGTAGGAGTGTAGATCAAAACCTTTTCGTAAAACCAATGGCACACTTTAAGATATTTAGATGCAAAGTTAGAGTGGTGGGTTAACTTTCCCTCCAAGGAGCTCATATTCTGCATTGTCATTGTGAATATTGAATTTCACCAGACCACGTTTGTAATGCCCATGGCATTTTTTCCTAATGATATTTGATCCTCAAAAAAGATGAAAGATTAAAAAACACCTCAGGCCCACAGAATACATGTTTCAAAGTATGGTACCCACACTGAATTTTCAATTTTGTGGAGACTTGAAAACTTCATATATATGCAGTATGTTCCCACTACAGAAATAAGATACACAACTTCTAATCATCCACAGAAAGCATTACACCCACAAAAGCCTTAGGGCTGAGCTGTTTGTTAAAAATTATGGTGGAAATCAATGTCTTAAATCTTCTTATTAGCTACATTATGGCATTGAGACTTCCACTTAATCTACAGTTTTCTTGATTAAAAGGTAGAGTTCACTCAGGCTGAAGAAAAAAGAAAAAACCAGAAAATAAAAAAATAGAAATGGCCCAAACACACACAAACCACACAATCCCACCCAAAAATAATCATCTTTATTATGGAGTTTTTAACTCAAGTAATAATTTCGTGACTTAACCGCATTTACCTTTCCTAAAATACTTACGACCTCTCAACAGTAAACATATGCTAAAAGAAACACATCAGTTCATTATTCACAAATTTGTCATAATGGAGTTTTTTAAGTATAGGCTTAATTCAGTGCATTCATCCAGAAAATGAGCATTAATGGAATGTCAGGATTTTATCACCCTTTAATTTCAAATACACACATTTCATAGTGTCCTATGCTGACAAACTCAATTAAGGGGCCCTTTTTACACAACAGCTGCTAACTGAAGTGGTGGTTCAAACCCACCAAGCAGCTCCATAGAGAACCTGGCAATCTGCTTCTGTAAAGATTACAGCCTAGGAAACACTCTGGGGCAGTTCTACTCTGTCACATGGTGTCACTATGAGTTGAAAATTGACTCTATGGCACCTAAGAACAACAATCTTAATGTGAATATCCCATTGGTTCCTTACACACACACACACAAAGTGTTTAACACAAAAGGCCTTCTAGGTTGCTTATTTAAGAGTTATCATTATCTCTTCAGGCACTCAGGCTCTTAGTCCCTTGGATAAATTTCTAAGACTTAATTTCTATTTAATTCTATACAACTCCCCTATTTTAAAACATCAGGAAAGAGAGACCTTAGTAATCCAAGTGATTGAAAGTGGAGGTCATCCTGGAGGAAAGCGCCATGTTATATTCAGTATAATACTGTGCACACAGTAGCTATTCAGGACATGTCCCATTGAATTGAAATGAGTTTGGAATCGGATCCTATTCTCAGCTGTCTATCAAAGGGTTCTTAACTGACAGACGAGAGATAAAAATATTTAGATCTTTGCTATTCTTCAGTTTGTATCATAGCATCATAAAACGTTAGGTGCTGTTGAGTTGGCCCCAACTCATAGTGATCCTAGGTACAACAGAACAAAACACTGCCCAGTCCTGTATCATCCTCACAATCGTTGTCATGCTTGGGCCCATCATTGCAGCTACTATGTCAATCCATCTCACTGAGGGTCTTCCTCTTTTTCACTGACCCTCTACTTTAGCAGGCATGAGGTCCTTCTCCAGGGACTGGTCCCACCTGTTAACATGTCCAAAGTAAGTGAGATACAGTCTTGCCATCCTTGCTTCTAAGGAGCAACCTGGCTGTAACTGTTCCAAGACAGATTTGTTTGTTCTTTTGGCAGTTCATGGTATATTCAATATCCTTTGCCAACACCATAAATGAAAGGCGTCAATTCTTCTTCGGACTTCCTTATTCATCATCCAGCATTTGCATGCATATGAAGTGACTGGAAACACCATGGTCAGACACACCTTAGTCTTCAAGGTGGCATCTTTGCTTTCAACACTTTAAAGACGCCTTTTGCAGCAGATTTGCCCAATGCAAAACGTCATTTGATTTCTTGATTACTGCTTCCACGAGTGTTGATTGAGGATCCAAGTAAAATGAAATCTACTATATGAAGAAGAATGCAGCATCAGGATTGGAGGAAGACTAATTAACAACCCGTGATATGCAGATGACGCAACCTTGCTTGCTGAAAGTGAAGAGGACTTGAAGCACTTACTGAGGAAGATCAAAGACTACACAGCCTTCAGTATGGATTATATCTCAACATAAAGAAAACTAAAATCCTCACAACTGTACCAAGAAGCAACACCACAATAAACAGAAAAAAAAAAAACTGGAGTTGTTAAGGATTTCACCTTACTTGGATCCACAATCAATGCCCATGGAAGCAGTAGTCAAGAAAACAATGTACTGCACTGGGCAAACCTGCTGCAAAAGATCACATTAAAGTTGAAAAAGCAAAGATGTCACTTGGAGGACTAAGGTATGTCTGATGCAAGCCATGGGATTTTCAATCACCTCATATGCATGCAAAAGGTGGACAATGCATAAGGAAGACCAGAGAAGAACTGATGCCTCTGAACTATCGTGTTGGTCAAGAAGATTGAATGTACCATGGAATGCCAGAAGAACCACTAAATCTGTCTTGGAAGAAGTACAGCTAGAATGCTCCTTAGAAGCAAGGATGGAAAGACATTGTCTTATGTACACTGGACATGTTATCAGGAGGAACCAGTCCCTTGAAAAGGACATCATGCCTGGCAAAGTAGAGGGTCAAAAAAAAGGGGAAAACTCTCAAAGAGATGGATTGACATGGTGGCTGCCAACGATGGGCTTAAGCAGAGCAATTGTTTTGAGGATGGTCGAGCAGGACTGGGTAGTGTTTCATTCTGTTGTACATAGGGTCACTATGAGTTGGAACTGACTTGACAGCACCTAACAACATCATCATCATAGAATAAAAAGGCTGGACAGAAGAGACCTTAGAGGCCATCTATCCCAAGTCCGCTTCCTTTTAAAAGCAAATCAAAACTTCTTACTTTGAAATAACTTTAGGTCTACATAAAAGTTGCAAAAATATAGAGTTCCCACAAAGCCTTTACCCAACTACATAACAATAGTGTAATTATTGAAATCAGAAAATTAACATTGATATACCAGTAATAAGTAATCTACAGATTTTATTCAAACTTTGCCAGTTTTCCCAATATTATGGATTGAATTGTATCCCCCTAAAATGTGTATCAACTTGGGTAGGCCATGTTTTATTCATTTATTTTTTTTTAATGTGTATCAACTTGGGTAGGCCATGTTTTCCAGTACTGTGTGATTGTCCACTATTTGTCACCTGATTTGATTTTCCTGTGTTGTAAATCCTACCTCTATGATGTTAATGAAGCAGGATTAGAGGCAGTTATGTTAATGAGGCAGGACTCGATCTACAGGATTAGGTTGTATCTTGAGGCAATCTCTTTTGAGATACAAAAGAGAGAAGTGAGCAGAGAGACAGGGGGACCTCAAACCACCAAGAAATAAGAGCCAGGAGTGAGCACATCCTTTGGACCTGGGGTCCTGCACTGAGAAGCTCCTAGACCAGGGAAAAATTGACGACAAGGATTTTTCCCCAGAGCTGACACAGACAGAAAGCCTTCCCTTGGAGCTGGCACCCTGAATTTGGACTTCTAGCCGCCAGGCTGTGAGAGAATAAATTTCTCTTTGTTAAAGCCATCCACTTGTGGTATTTCTGTTATAACAGCATTATTTAACTAAGCCATCCACTAATTTCTTTTCCTTGTCCAGGATCCCCCATTGAATTCAGTTGTCACGTGTCAGTTTCCTTAAATCTATGATAGATCCCAGCTTTCTTTGTCTTTATAACCTTGAACATTTTTGAAGAATCTAAACCATTTATTTGGTAGAATGTCTCTCATTTTGAGTTTAATCTTATGTTTTCTTATGATTAGAATAAGATTATGTCTTTTTGGCAAGAATACCACAGAAGTAATACTCTGAGATGGGCATATGAGAGTCCATGATATTGGTATGTCTTATTAGTGGTAACAGTAATTTTGATCACATGGCCAAAATGGTGCCTCCCAGGTTTCTCCAAGGTAAAGTTACTATTTTCCCCTTTGTAATCAATACATAATTTGTGGGAAGATACTTGGAGATTATGCAAATATTCTTTCTCATTAAACTTTACCCATTAACATCAGCATCCATCAATGGTTCTTGCCTGCAATGATTATTACTGTGGTCTGTGCATAATGGTGACTTCCTATTTCTCTCATTCTTGTACATTTATTGATATTCTACCATAAAAAAAGAGCTGTCCCTTTTACCCCACTTATGTATTCAGTTTTTATTTATATCAGAATGAGCTTACGGATGTTTATTTTATCAGTTATAATCCAATACTATGGGGTTGCCATGAGTTGAAATGACTCAATGGCAACTGACAACAACATCATCATTATTTACTTTGTGGCTTAAATTGAACCAGGTTTGGCCATTGGGAGTCCTTTCAATTTGGCTCCTGTGTCCTTTTGATATACTCCTCTCATTTTTCTGAGAACTTCCTTACTTTCTGGTTCACAGATGTTTCAGGCTTACTTTGTATTTTCCCCATTACTTCTTTGACATCAACCATTTCTCCAAGAAGCTTTGGTTTCTTTGTTGAAGAATGGTATCTAGAAACCAAAATCTGGGTGGTTGCTGTGCTCATTGCTACTGGAGTGTCACTGCTTCAAGGCTCTCTCTGCAGACAGGGTTAAGAAGTATATGTATGCATACTAACCCATGCATGAATACACGTCTATATTTCTGCATCTATCCATGAGTAAATATACAAAAAATAATGAATTCATATTGATACCTCAGTTTTCAGTCAAAGATCAGAGTTGAATTTAGCCTTCTTCTTTTTTTTTTTTTGGTAACCTCTTTCTCTGACAATGAGAAACCTGCCAAATATTCATTCTGATGTATTTGTTTCTATTCACCCTAACTCAAAATTAAATCAAAAGACCTAAGACTGACATCAAGAACTTCATGAAAAAAAGTAATTAAAATTAAAAATTAAAATTAAAAAGACTAGCAAAAGAAAGAGCTGATATTTATACCAGAAGTCTCTTTAACAATGGGCTTAACAACATTTTGTCCAAAGCACACAGATGAATGGGACTAACTTTCTCATTCTACAGCAGCTTTCATTTCTACAAGGATATTTGTAGGCATGTGATAAAAAATATTACTTTTTTAGAAATACCATAATACATATAGAATTTGGATCTTACTAGATATTTCTACTATACAGGGTCTACTACAAAATACTGATATTGTACTCTCTAAATTACTTTTTGAGGTTTGGTTGAAAAAACTAGTACTAGAATGACAAAATTTGCATTATTATACCTTATGTATATTATTCAGAGAGTGTCTATCCCTTCTCAATGAAGAACTTAAATAGGGTTGATAGAAGGCTCTTTCTAATCCTTAAAAGCTACACAATTTGAAGCATTTACTGAGTAGGTTGAGAGAAGAATTACAAAATCAATTGTAGCAGGTACTACAGACAGAAATATTATACCATCCCTCTGCAGCAAAGACCTAAAAAACTAAGTAGAACAAATACAAACATCAATTCTGGAACTCTAAGCATCAAATGAACGAATAAAGAATAGTATCAAGCACCAAATGGAAGAAGAAACTGACAAAGGACAGAGAACGGGGAAAGTTACAGAGTGGAGGTTCCCTGCCAGCTAACGCAGCACAGCTTTGACATGTAGAAAGCAAACTTACAAGAATTATTAAGGGGAGTCCTTCAGTTAGAGAACCAACAACATCAGACAACACCCTGAATGTAGGACACAGGACAGCATCAACCAGATACCAACCTAGGTAATGAACTCTCAAGAATAAAACGAAACTAAAAGATTTACAACAGGGAACCAGAGATGTCAATCTGTAAATGACAACAATGTCAGAACACTAAAAGGGGGAACAGACAGCATAGCTATAGAACTTTCAAGTGGAGAGGAAGTCAAGGTGATATCAAATTATAAAAGACTGGTTCAAACTTAGAAAGATAGGGGTAAATTTCAAGGTATCCACAAAAAAGTTAACAAACTTACTCATTAAAATAAAGAAGAAAAACGTAAGGCCTCAGTAAACACGAAATCTACAAAAATGAAAGAAACAAAAAGAAATTCCACAAACAAAAGGAACTCAGCACAGGAGAGAAAGAGGAACCACCCAAAAAAAAAAGGCACTACGACATGATAGCAATAAAGCCACACCTATCAATAATCACACTAAACGAAAGTGGCTTAAATGCCCCATAAAGAGACAGAGAGTGACAGAATGGATAAAAACAAACAAACAACAACAACCACAAAACAGGATCCATCAATACGGTGTCTACAAGAGACACACCTCAGAAATAAAGACATAAATATATTAAAAATCAAAGGATAAAAAAAGTATCAAGCAAACAGCAACAATAAAAGCAAGAGTGGCAATACTAATCTCAGATAAAATAGACTTTAAGGCAAAATCCACCATAAAGTCAAGGAAGGACATTAAATAATAATTAAAGGGACAATCCACCACAAGGACATAACCATAAAAAATACTGACACACCCAACAACAGGGCTCCAAAATACATAAAACAAACTCTAACAGTACTGAAAAGAGAAATTGAAAGTTCCAGAATAATAGTAGGAGATTTCAACACACCAGTCTTGGTAAAGGACAGAACATCTAGAAAGAAACTCAACAAAGATACAGAAGATCTAAAGGCCACAGTCAACCAACTTGACCTCAAAGACACATACAGAACACTCTACCCGACACAGCAAAGTATATATTCTTTTCCAAAGCACAAGAACATCCTCCAGAAGAGACTGCATCTTAGGCCACAAAGCAACCTTCAACAACAACCAAAACACTGAGATAATACAAAGTATTTCCTCTGATCACACCACCACAAAAATAGAAATTAATAACAGGAACAGCAAGGAAAAAAAGAATAAAAACATGGCAAACAAATTACCACCTTGCTTAAAAACCACCGGGTAATAAAAGAAATCAAAGATGGAATAAAAGAATTCCTAGAATCAAATGAGAATGAAAACACTTTTGGGGCACAAAACCTTTGGGCACAGCAAAGGCAGTGCTTAGAGGTCAATTTATAGCAATAGATACACACATCATAAAAAAAAAGGGATAAAATCAAAGCATTACCTTTACAACTAGAACAAACAGAAAGAGAAGAACAAAAGAAGCTCAAAGCCACCAGAAGAAAATAATAAAGATCAGAGCAGAAATAAATGAAATAGAGAACAGAAAAACAATATAGAAAGAATCCACAAAACCAAAAGTTTGTTCTTCAAAAGGATCAGTAAAATCAACAAACCACTGGCCAAATTGATGAAACAAAAACAGAAGAAGCAAATAACCCAAACTGAAATAAAAAGGATCATAACACAGTGCTATGAAAAACTGTACTCCAACAAATTTAAAAACCTAAGAGAAATGGGTAAATTTCTAGAAACACACTACTTACTAAACTAACACAAACTGAGGTAGAAAAACTAAACAAACTTGTAACAAGAGAATAGATTGAAAAGGCAATAAAAAAGCTCCCAACGAAAGAAAAGTCCTGGCTCATACGGCTTCATTGGAGAGTTCTACTAAATCATTCAGAGAAGAGCTGACACCAGTACTACTCAAACTATTTTAGAACATAGAAAGGAAGGGATATTTCCAATTCAATCTTTGAATCCAGCATAACCCTGATATTGAAACCAGGCAGAGGCAGCACAAAAAAGGAAAATATCTCATGAACACATATGCAAAAATTCTCAACAAAATTCTAGCCAATAGAATTCAGCATCACATAAAAAAAAAAAAAACACCGCAAACAAGCGGGATTCATACCAGATATGCAAGGATGGTTAAACATTAGAAAATCATTCAATGTTTTCCACCACATAAATGAAACAAAAGAATCACATGATCATCTCAATTGATGCAGAACATGCATTTGATAAAGTCCAACACCCATTCCTGATAAAAACTCTTTATCAAATAAGAATGGAACAGAAATTCCTCAACATAATAAAGGGCATCTAGACAAAATCCTGGTGGTGTAGTGGTTAAGAGCTATGGCTGCTAACCAAAAGGTCAGCAGTTTGATTCACGAGGCGCTCCTTGGAAACCCTATGGGGCAGTTCTACTCTGTCCTATAGGATTGCTATGAGTCAGAATCAACTAGATGGCAACGGGTTTGTTTTTTTATGCAAAACCAACAGCCAACATCATTCTCAATGGAGAGAGGTTGAAAACATTCCCCCTGAGACTGGGAACAAGAGAAGGGTGCCCTTTATCATCACTCTTATTTAACATGGTGCTGGAATTCCTAGCAAGAGCAATAGGCAAGAAAAAGAAAGGGCATCCAAATTGTAAAGAAGAAGTAAAACTATCCCTATTTGTAGATGATATGATACTATACATAGAGAACTCTAAAGACTCCACAAGAAAACTACTGGAACTAATAGATTCAGTAGAGTAGCAGGATACAAGATAAACATACAAAAATCAGTTGGATTTCTATATAACAATAAAGAGAACTATGAAAAGGAAATCAGGAAAGCAATACCATTTATAATAACCCCTAAAAAAATAAAATACATAGGAATACATTTAACCAGGGATGCAAAAGACCTATACAAAGAAAACTTCAAAACACTACTGCAAGAAACTAAGAGACGTATAGAAATGGAAAAACATACCATGCTCAAGGATAGGTAGACTCAACATTGTGAAAACATCCTTTCTACTGAATGCAAACTATAAATACAATCCAATCTCAATCCAAATACCAACAGCATTCTTTAATGAGATGGAAAAACTAACCATTAACGTTATACGGAAAGGAAAGGGCCCTGGATAAGTAAAGCATTATTGAAGAAGAATAACAAAGAAGGCGGCCTCAGAGTACCTGACCTCAGAACCTACTATACAGCTATGGTAGCCAAAGCAGCCTGGTACTGGTACAATAACAGACACATTGACCAAATGGAACAGAATAGAGAACCCAAATATAAACCCATCTACCTACGGCCACCTGATATTTGCCAAAGGCCCAAAGTTCATTAAATGGGGAAAAGGCAGTCTTTTTAACAAGTAGTGCTGGCAAACCTGGATGTCCATCTGTGAGAAAATGGAACAGAACCCATATCTCACACCATGCACAAAAATTAATTCAAAATAGATCACAGATCGAAATATAAAACCAAAAACTATAAAGATCACAGAACAAAAAATAGGGTCAATGCTCCCTGTAGCTGTCGAGTCAATTCTGACTCACAGTGACCCTATAGGACAGAGTAGAACTGCCCCATAGGGTTTCCAATGAGCCGCTGGTAGATTCAAACTGTTGACCTTTTGGTTAGCAGCTGAGCTCTTAACCACTGCACCACCAGGGTTCCAGGGTCAACATTAGGGGCTCTAATACAAGGCATAAATAGGCTACAAACCATAACTAACAATATACAAACACTAAAGATAAGCTAGATAAATGGGATATTCTAAAATTTAAACACTTAACCTCATCAAAAGACTTCACTAAAAGAGTAAAAAGAGAACATACAGAGTGAGAAACAATTTTTGGCTATGACATATCCAACAAAGCTCTAATTTCTAAAATCTATAGGAAATCTAACACCTCTACAACAAAAAGACAAATAATCCAACCAAAAAAATGGGCAAAGGATATGAACAGTCATGTCACCAAAGAAGACACTCAGGTGGCTTCAGACACATGAGGAAATGCTCATGATCACTTAGCCCTTAGAGAAATGCAAATCGAAACTGCAATGAGACACCATCTCACCTCAACATTACTGTCAAGAATCAAAGAAAACAAACAAAAAAAACAAATGTTGGAGAGGCTATAGGGAGACTGGAACTCTTATGCACTGCTGGTGGGAATGCAAAATGGTACAACCATTTTGAAAAATGATATGGCACGTCCTTAAAAAGCTAGAAATAGAAATACCATAAGATCCAGCAATCCCACTCCTAGAAATATATCCTAGAGAAATAAGAGCTGTCATAAGAACAGACGTATGCATGCCCATGTTCACTGCAGCATTCACAACAGCAAAAAGATGTGAACAACCTAAGTGCCCATCAATAGATGAATGGATCAACTGTGGTACATACACACAATGGAATACTACGCAATCATTAAGAAACAACACTGAAACTGCGAAACATCTCACAACATGGATGAATCTGGAGAGCATTGTGATGAGTGAAATAAGTCAATCACAAAAGGACAAATATTGTATAAGAACACTATTATAAAAACTCATGAAAAGGTTTACACACAGCAAGAAACAATCTTTGATGGTTATGGAGGAGAGGATGGGTGGGAAGGGAAAACCACTAATTAGATAATAGATAAGTGATAACTCTGGTGAGGGGTAGGACAGCACACAATACTGGGGATGTCAGCACAACTTGACCAAGGCAAAGTCATAAGCGTTTCATAGACATCCGAACTCCCTAAAGGTCAGAGTTATTGGGCTGAGGGCTGGGGACCATAGTCTCAGGGGACATTTAGCTCAATTGGCATAACACTGTTGATAAAGAAAATGTTCTATTTCGGTTAGTAGTATCTGGGGTCTTAAAAGCTTGTAAGCAGCCATCTATGATATGTCTACTAGTCCCACCCTGTCTGCAGCAAAGGGGAATGAAGTAAACCAAAGACGCAAGGGAAAGATTACTCCAAAGGACTGACAGACCACAGCTACCACAGCCTTCACCAGACTGAGTCCAGAACAACTAGGTGGTGCCCGGCTACCACCACCAAGTGCGCTTACAGGGATCATAATAGAGGGTCTTGGACAGAGCTGGAGAAAAATGTACAAGAAAATTCTAACTCACAAAAAAAGACCAGACTTACTGGTCTGACAGAGAATGGAGAAACCCCGAGGATATGGCCCTTTGACACCCTTTTAACTCAGTACTGAAGTCGCTCCTGTAGTTCACCCTTCAACCAAATATTAGACAGGCCTATAAAACAAACAATAACTCACATATTTTAACCATATATACATGACTAAAATGGGCACACCAACCCAAAAGCAGAGATGAGAAGGCAAGAAGGAACAGGAAAAGTGGATGAATGGAAATGGGGAACCCGAGGTTGAGAAGGGGAGAGTGTTGCCATATCCCGGGTTTGGCAACCAATTCACAAAACAATTTGTGTATTGTTTAATGAGAAACTAATTTGCTCTGTAAACCTCCACATAAAGCACAATAAAGAAAAAAAAAAGTCAATCATAGACTTAAATTAGGGAAAAACAAATACAGAAATGTTAACAACTTTTTGGTGCAAATGGTTAAGTGCTCTACTACTAGCCCGTTTGAACCCACCCAGAGGTGCCTCAGAAGACAGGCCTGGCAATTTGCTTCCGAAAGATTACAGCCTTGAAAACTCTATGGAACAGTTCTACTCTGCCCACATGGGGTCGCCGTGAGTCAGAACTGACTCAATAGTAGCTAACAACAACATACACTGTTAAGCGCATGAATGCTTCTCTACTGTCATATAAACTCTACTATTTTTTGCCTGGACAGAGTGTGTAAAGTATCTAGAATTCTTGGGGAGACTAAAGGTAGAGGAAAGGACTGAAACCTTAGGAAAATGGCCTAGAACTAGGAAGTGGATGGTCAGAAGAACACAAGGAGAAAGAAAGAAAGTAGGCAAGACTAAGGCGAGCGCTGAGGAGGCACACTGTGCCTGATACAGAGATCTTGCAATTAAGGCAGGCACTGACGCAGTTATGGTTATATTCCAGTGACTGACTTGCCAGGAAGTAGCCTAGCAAGGTTGGGAACTTGTCACAATTTATAGATTTTCATATTTGATAGTCTTTGGAGTTTGATTTGGGTTAGGGATGGACAAACCAATGAGACACAGTAACACTTCCGGGAAAATGACCATTCCTCTTGCTGTCTAGTCTTGAAATTAAGGAAAGGAAGGTGCTGGAGTAGCTGGCAGCCACCCTGTGGAGCTTGGGCAAGAGACTATATAAGTGGGTAATACAGAAAAAACCTAATGACTTCTGCCATGCCTAAGGACACCACTAGTCCTGAGCTTTTCACACCCATGAGACTGTTTAAATCAGTTTATGTTGATTTTCTGCCACTTGCAACCTAAAGAGTCCCAACTGATATACACCTTCTAATTACGTAAGGGAATTTCTAAGCGTAGTCTTCTATTTTCTTCTCAATCTTTTTTCGGCAAACTTTTGTACTCTCATGGCTATAAGGATAATTCCTATCCTATTACAGGTTATCCATAACCTAACTTCTTAAACAATTACTACTCCCATGCTTCCAGCTGTCTATAAGGAATCTGTATATCTTGGATCACCTCCAACTTGATATTTATGCATGTATGCATTCATTATTCTGCTAACATTTACTGGTTACCTACCATATGCTAAGGCCCTGGATATATAAAGATAAATAACTTGCAATTTTATTTCACATCAAATTTGCCCTTGGCAATTTCTTAGCCTCAGATCCAAGATTTCAAAGTACTTTGGAGTAAAGGCAACCAATAGTATTTATAATACTGACTTTGTTGAGTACATGAAAACTTCCCTGTCATACAATCCCTTTTTTTTCTGCCTTTTCTTATTATTTGCTTCTTTTTATTTATGTACTATTATTTCACTTTAATTGAGTGCTACCTGTACGTTGCTGTTATTTTTTCTTCTTTCTTTGTCCTTTCATTATTTTCCCCAATAATGTACCCTTCACTCTACTCTTTTTCTAATCCTTCTGTTTGTACTTGCCTGTATCTCAGGCCAACTGGCACTGGCTACACACACACGTTTAAATACACAGGTGGCATTGAAAATTTAAGAAGATGCTAGTGTTGGCACGAGGACACAGGAACAGGCACCACTAAAGACACTAAGAAAATACATGACCCAAACCAAGGAAACCCTGGTGGCGTTGTGGTTAAGAGCTATGGCTGCTAGTCAAAAGGTCAGCAATTCGAGTCCACCAGGCGCTCTTTGGAAACTCTACGGGGCAGTTCTACTCCGTCCTAGAGGGTCGCTATGGGTTGGAAGGGACTCGATGGCAGTGGTGTTTTTTTTTTTTTTTAACCCAAACCAAAACCAAACCCACTGCCATACAGTCAATTCTGACTCATAGCGGCCCTCTAGGACAGAGTAGAACTGCCCCGTAGAGTTTCCAAGGAGCACCTGGTGGATTCGAACTGCCAACTTTTTGATTAGCACCCGTAGCTCTTAACCACTATGGCACCAGGGTTTCCTACATGACCCTACAGAGAAGTAAATGTGCCCTGCCTGTTTTGTTTTACTCCCTTTCTTTTCTTTCTTGCCACACATTTACAAGGAAATTACATACAGTTCACTTTTGAGACTCACACAACTGATTAAACTCATCCCCATGTGCCAATCCAGCTGACTGCAGTTACACTCCAAGCTGCTGGGTCTTTGTTTGTCAATTAGGGGATCCAGTCACAAGTATGAGCTTTTAAGTTTAAAATAGAGTTTTAGCTTTCTTTTGAATATTTCCTGCTATATTTGGGGGGGGGGGAGAACTGCAACATAATAGAAAAACATGTTAGTTCAAGTGGTTTTAATCTTTGTGTTAAGTGACCAGCAATAAGAGATTGTGGTGATCACTTAATAATAAAGAGTGGTGATGGATTTCATAAAAAGCCATTTATAAATAATAAGCCAAACTTTATAATTTTGCCACAAAATATGGAAATAATTCCTGGGACTCACAACTGGGTATTTCTCCTTTCCCCTTTCTTTCACTCTGTGAGAGGATGGTCAATAGAACATTATCCTCTACTTTTTGTTTCTTCCATCAGGCAACATATTAACATCTTCTTGAACTATACAAGTATTTTCATTATATATTAATATAATCAATATATTATATATCACCACGCGCATAAGCTTAGGGCCACAGAAAATACTCATGTAAACTGGAATCCTGATGAATTAGTATTCCAAGTACTTATACATTCAAAATCAGGTATAAATGGCAACAGAAAGTGAGTTAAGGCACGTATTATTCTTCTTCCCAGTGGACTAATGCACTGTCAAACAAAATGCCCCACAAGTAAAAACTACAGAAGGCTAACTTCTTTGGAAAGGACGAACTGAAAAAAACTGAATAACTTTGTAAATTTTTACACCTCTCTCTTTCTATAGCAAATATGACAAGATGTTGACATTTACTCTAGCTGGCGAGTACACAGGCGTTTGATGTGGTATTCTTTACATTTTCTATACTTTTAATTTTTTTTCTCAATTTCCAAAAATAAGGAAGGGAGGGAGGAAGGAAAGAAAAAAAAATGAAGAAATATGCTGCGAAAGTTTAATATTTATAATTATCACTTAAATTTTAAAAGCATGAATATTATTAAGGTTATTTATCTAATCACCGGTCAGGTCATTTTTTAAAACTTCCTATTTTGAAATAATTTTAGACTTTCAGAACAGCTGATATCCTTTACCCAGCTTCCCTTAGTGTTAACAACATACGTAACTATAGTACAACCACCAAAAGCAGAAAACTAACATCGACACAATACAATTACCTAATTTATAGCCCTTATTTGAATCCCACCAGTTTCCATCCTAATGCTCTTTTTCTGTTCCAGGATCCATTCCAGGATCCCACATTGCATTTAGCGAAGTGTGATCGGGTCGTTTTGACCAAGCACATAGTCTCTTCCCTCTACCTCCTTCGCATTCATCACAATGCTTTTCTACCTGGTCTTTCCACTGGACTCTTTTATAAATCTGTGCTCCTTTTTTTGATTTCAGTTTCAGCAAACTAATGGGGGGCATTTAATTAAACTAAATGAGGCATAGCAACATTGAGAAATAATTTCAGAAATGACTGTGTGATAAACAGAAATAATCTTGCTTTGTTTGCATACTGACATACTTTTCATTGAGTGTAAAAATTTACTTCAAGGAACAAATAGTTTTGTGACCTTTAAAGTACTCCTTTAAAAGACCAATAAATGCAAACCACTTGTTTTGGAGAACGTTTACAAAATGCTGCCAGCCCTACATCATCAGTCTCTACTAGGCCCCAATGAGGTCCCTATTCTCTACATGCTGACTGAGCAAAATGCAATCTAAATCAAGCTTCTGTATATCATTAGAAAGAGTACACTATGATGACACGTGCTAGCAAAGCATATCCAGGTACTTTTTTATCCAGCTGGAAGTAATCTAAGGCTACTAGAAAATCAGCAAGCATCTGTTAGATACATCCAGAAGCTGATTTGCATAACAGTGAAATATCAGGATGCCTCAAAAGTGAGGAAGAAAAAAATTGTATAAGCATAATCCATAAAGAGATCAACAGTCACTGAAAACAAATTCTATTTCTACTTCCTTCAACAAATTGTGTTGAAGCACATAAGACTGGCACTTGGGTGCTCTCACCCTGAAAGGAACTAGCTTTTCCCCCTTAATCAGGATATCAGGATATGTAAGGTGATCAGGTTCTATGCTGTTATATTCAATTTTGTACTAAGTCTATATAATGTACCTATTAACATAGTAAAATAAAATATACAACAAGATTAACACATGGAACAAAACATAACTGTTGAAATGTTGAAAGCAAAATGACTTGCTAAGTAATTTTCTGCAATGGCTTAGAAACTGGTCTTATCTACATAATCTGGATTTTTTAAAGACTGGTATAATGGAAAGACCAGAAGCCAGGAGACAGGTGGTATATTCCTCACTCTATCTCACAATATCCCTAGGCAAATCACTTAACCTCTCCAGACTTAACTGAGTGAGTTAAGAGTAGCTCAGTGGGCCTTAACCTGGAGTTCCAGACACTTAGGAGGTACCATGTAGTAATGGTGGCTTATGAGGTATTTTTTAGTGTTTCAAAGACCCCAAAAGAAATCATGAATTTATCTGAGACAGATGTGGAGTTTTACTAAAAAGCTTTTAATTTTGGTTACAATTGTATCAAGCTGGTAAAGTCATGCTAGCTATCTAATCCTAAATGCAGTGCGTTTGAACCATGAGGTCCACTGAAGAAAAGGATAAAAAGCGTTCTTGATAAACAAAAGCATGGCCTTTAAGATGATTTTCAGCTCTAAAATTTAATGATCTATGACCTTAGAGTTCATGTGGGTATGATTAAGTTGGGAGAGGGAAGGGAAAGAAGATATAAATTGATCAATATTTATTGAGCACTATATATATATTTTTTATATTTGTGTACTCTGCATACATTACCTTACTAAATCCCATCAAGAGTACAGTGAGGTAAGCATGTTTGCCCTTGCCAGTTAACTGGGATTCAGACTCCTTTTTGCCTCCTTCCAATACCATGCTGTTTTATAAAAACTACCACTAGTAGTTAGCTCTTAAAAATGTCATTTTTTTCCATTTGGTAGCAAGATTGTGAGTAAATGCTTTTTCCTGTCTCTAACTGTCTCGCAGGGCCTCATTATGTTATGCCAACATGGCCAACAGGTCCAGGGGCCTAGCCAGGAAGCGAAAGAACATCTAAGATGTGTCTTCAATTGCTCATCATTGACAGTGCTGCTTTGCTAGAAACTTTCCTACTGAACAGCCCCACTGGCGGATATTATACAAGAGGCCAATTTGTTGTGACCACAGGCAAAATGAGATGCTCTCACATATTCAGTGCAGATGGTGATAGAGATTGATTTCTAACATTCTCTTTCCACAGTCCCAGGGTTGGGGGCTAGAACAATACTTGTCCATTTCACCTAATACTAACACATAGGGTAATATCATTAGGAAACAGAGAAGAAGCTATTGAGAAAGAAGCCTCTAGTACTTAGTACCTAGGGCTGGAAACCTTCACCAGTAACTCGCAAAGTGTTCATGACACATCTTCATGTTAACTGATAGTACTTTTGTTGTCTCAAAGGCTCTTTTTCTTCTGTCCATGGAATAGTCTGTTTTAATTTGTGTATATGTGAAATTTTTATCAGTTATTGTTTTTCTCCAACTGTATCTAAATCTAGAGAAACAGTACTTTACCATGCCAAGTTAAAAGTAGAAGACATAAAAAGCATTAATTTTTTTTCTATAATACATAGGACAATGGGACACAATTATAAAATATATTATCTGAGGTCAACACTCTTCTAGCAAATGGTTTAGATTAAATATGGAATATGGTGACCAAAAACAATAGGAAGAAATAGACCAATTTAGCTAGAGATACGATTTGAAGGTGGATTTACTTGGAAAAGTATAATAACTGTACTGGATTTCTCATTAGAAGGGAACAGAGTCTTACGAAGACTTCATACTCCCCAGGAGAACCATATTTACACAATTAACAATTCTTTTGTTGAAAAAAAAAAAAAAAGCTTTTCATTATTGCATGTGGACACATGTGGACTATTTTAAAAATACAAGAGATGTGTAACACACAGTAAACAGAAAGTAATGGTCTTAAACAGGTCAAATCCTTGAACTTGTCATTAATAAATGTCTCTCCTGCATTCAGCTACCCGGGCTGCTGGGAGCCTGTTTTCTTCAAATACTTCAAACACTGAAATCCAGGAACATTTATTATTTTAATCCATTACAGGCAGTGCTTGATTTAACTTTATTGGTTGTGGTGGTGGTAGTGGTTATAAGTGGGGGTACAGCAACGTTCTTTTACACATCATTTCAAAAGGGCTTAATTATATTTTATAGTTTGGGCCAGGAATTCTGCTTGTTTTTTGTCTAACAAGGTTCAAATGGAGTTCAGGTCAGTGATGAATCAGAAGAAAACGCCAGAGATGGTTATCTCTCTGAAATGAGCTCATCTCCCTCTACGAAAGGCTGGGCAGGTACAACATGTTCACTACCACACAGCACATGAGATCACGCTGATATTCTAAGTTTGTTGTCTATTAGATAATTCTTATTTTTCAGGCAGTCTTGAAATTAATACTTCAGGAATTTAATTTGGTGGTTATCTTTTATATTTAAGTTACTATCCTACATATCCTATTTCCACAGGAATCCAAAACAGCTGTAGTAATCACAGAGCTCTAAAAACCAAAAAATTTACATGAAGAACAATAGTCACTTACTGAGCATTTTAAGAAATGCATAAGCCCTTTATAACAGAAAAGTTTAAATATCCCAAATAAAAGAAGAATGCATTGATATAATTCGGTTAAACAAAAGAATAAATTACTGTATAAACATTTATGGACAACAGACATCTGTTACTGTATTTCTTTTTTAAACATCAAATATTCTTAATTTTTTTCTTTTTTGAGGGCATGAAAAGCATAATTTCTAAGGTAGTGGTATTAATATTGTTTATTGTTGCCCAAATTTCTATCTAATCATATATTTTAACAACTACAGCAAGGAGGATAAAACTTGTATGTTGGGACTTCATCTCCAGTGTATATAATTTCTAAGAAGAAGAGGACAAGAGAATTATAGTATTGCACAAGAGAATTATGTCTTTCAATAAACAGTGTTTCCCACAATACTGGAGAAGTAATATGGGGTATTATTTCGAAAAAATACTAAGAGAATTTTAGTTGTTCTACTTATTATCCATCAAATTTTTAGAACTTCCTATTCTACACATGGGGTAGCCAAGAGTCACAACTGACCCGAGTGCAATTAACAATTCTATTTTTTTTGAATACTTTAACAGTTCAGGAGTATACACAGAAAAATGTCACCTTCTTAAAAAAAAAAAAAAATCAGTAATCCACAGGTAATTTAAGAGTAAAAAAAAAGACAGGCCAGTTTATCAGTAGCAACTTTGAACCTTGTTATAAAGTAATAGGAAGGAATATGACCAGGATTAATAGAAGTACTCAGTCCTGGGATGATGGGGTGTCAGCTTTCACAGACTCCGGGCCATCTGTTCTGCCCGCCTACATTTTACTTCTGCAAAACTATAAACGCACCTCTACCTCAGGGACTATAGAAAGGCATTAGAATTCTTCTGCTTTTCATTATCACAAGATTCAGTAACTCATTTCATTGTCAAGATAATCCCCTTTTACTCTTTCTTTTGCGCTTGCAGGGTATGCCAAAATGACAAATAAAATCCCAGATGTTACCAGCTCAGTGAGGTCTCCACCTTTCCCTGAGTGTTGGGTTTAAGCTACTTGGGACATAGTGTCAAAAATGACAGGACCCTGATGCCCACACCCAATATTCATTAAGGTTTGTTAGTGATTTGTATGGCTGTCTACAAACTATACTTCCACTTCAATCCTCAGTGGCTGCTTAAAAGTTGTTTGTCCTCTGGCTTTTACCATCAAAGAATTCATTTCCTATTGTTCAGGCATCAGAAAGAGATGCTATTTCTTTTCTAAAAGTAACAGAAGTCTTTGGGGTGTTGTAAACAACATTGCTACATAATGACCATATCTAATTTATTGTTTTATTTCCCCTTAGACTAACTTGCATCTCTGCAACATCCAAAGGCTATGACAACACCTTAAGAAATTTTCCTCAGGAGATGCAGTTAACCAACGGAATGAAAAGCTGGAGCTCCTCTTTGTATCAATTAATGACCTGGCTTCATTTTTCAGTACATGAAAAGGAACTTCAGGTTCTTTAAATTTCAATGGTCCTGACTTTGGTGAACGCGAGAATAGGCATTTGTATACATGAAAAAATAATGTGGCTATGCTTTGTTTCTCTCCACTTTTTAATTTTGTTCTGTTTTGTTTATACACAAAGATAAGTACATCTGGATAACAGAGGCTGGGGTAGTGAAAGTTATTTAAACCACAGCTCTTTGACTAGAAGGAGTTCAGCTCACTACTTTCTGCCTGAACGAAAGTCCCCTAAGTCTGTAAAGACTGACATTGCTTCCAACATTTTCCTAGTTCTGACTAAAATGCCTGCTATGATGGCCTCACTTAGGATGTTCCCCAAACCTTTTGTGCCACCTAATTTGTTCATATCCTATTTTTGTTTCACTGAAACACTCCCATGAAAGAGCAAGGCAGCCTAAAGTACAGCTATTTCCCAGCTCTGAATTGTGTACCCTTGTTTGCCGAAATTTAAGAAGTGCCGCCCTAATAGAGCCATAATTTACTCTGACAAGGGGAGCTAAAGTCTGCAGCTCACTCCCACCCTGCCTGTAGAAAGTTCTACACTGCCAGCTCAGAATTTATAGCTACATGCTTACAGGCTCTCCAAAACAACATACTTCAAACGACAAAAAAGATGTGTGTGTGCCCATACAGGGGGAAGGAGTAATTTTTAAAAAGAACATACTACAGAATGGGGTTGGATTTAATGGATAGGAAAAGAAATATTACCTATCTGAAACCATTTCGTAAAATAAGATATAATTTCTCAATGAGATTCATTTTGTTATTGATAACACAATCATAGGATTTTCTGTAATATTTATATACCAGCTTTAGAAATACAAGCATTACATCCACCAAAATCAGAACTTTAGAGATAGTTTACCAAAGACACAGGGGAGAACAAAATATTCTAGCAGAAATACAAGTTAGGTTATTGTAAGTCAGTGCCATGCTAGTATCAGCAGAGTGAAACAAAACAAAAACCAGGTCCCCTGAAGCTCTCATAGTTGAGGGTAGCAGAATAACACAGGAGGCTAAGAAGACCTGGTGATTTTTTTTTGTAAAGTGAAAAATATTTAACCACTTCATTTTGATGAAAACAAGTTCTTCTAATACTTCAGTGAATAATTTCTAAATATTAAGTTTTAAAAATTAGTAATAAATATGGAAGCATTTAGATTGTTGAAATTTATTGACGTCTTAGGAAGAAAATCAACTTTCCCTGTTCATTCTTTTATTATTCTCCTTTCCCATACACCTCCCAGAAGCTTATGCCAATTTAATTGATGAAAAATAAAATCATTAGACAAACTCAAAATTTTTTGTACCTTTCACAACTGAGGAAGTATGCCTATAGCACATTTCCAATTGTATTTCTCTAAATGTTACTTAGCACATAAGTTTCCTCGAGCATCCCAAATCTACTTCAGCTCCCAAATTAAAACTCATCTGGAAAGGACCGTTCTACCCTGTTTATATAACATTGTCACATAAAGAGTGTAAAAAAAAAATTTCACTAAAAATAGCTTGCGTAAGTTAGGGATTAGAGTAGTTTCTGCTGCTATAATTGTTCCTTTGTAGTTTTTTCCATGATGTTTTTGCAGTGTTTTTGACTGTGTTTATTAAAGTCAGCACATCAAAAAGGATCAAAGAGAAAGTGAGTGAGAACCAAAGAAACCCCAAGTGTGTTGTCTCATTGGGGAGTTATGCAGATTCGCATAAACAAGTGCAAACTGTTGAGGTTTTAATGAAAAATTTCTACAATTATTTTATCTTAAGTCATTCTATACAATAACATCTGTACAGCAGATGGCTATACTGTACCAAGGCAATGCTCCTTTTTCTCTCTCTGTTTAATAGTACATCTGAGATGACTACTTTTGTCACTGTGCTCAATTTGGTTCGGCAAATAATTTGAAAAGTGCAGCTGCTGCAGATGGTCACAATAGTTGTATAAACTGTAAAATCAAAGACACAGTGAAGCATTTCTGCATTAGATTCAAACTATAAAAATCTGACATTAACTCCGTTGAGCTCAAAGATACACTATAAAAGACTTTGGTTAAACACAGAATGGTGCCACTTGAAAAATACAAAAAGAAATATGACTACTGGTAGGATTTTTTTTTGGGCGGTGGGGGGTATATTTTACCACTTATCAAAAAATAAACCGGAATGCATATTTTGCATATCTTTCACCCAAAACAATGAATTTTAAGATATTTAACTGTACAATTAATTTACTGTTTAAAGCTTAAATTATATTTTACTTTATAATGTTTTGTTTAGTTAAAAAATTATATTTTGAAAAACATAATCTCTCAATTACAATTTTCCCAGAAATTAGCTTTCAGCATTAACTAGAAATAATATAATCTTATTAGTTCATGAGAACTTAAATAATTTAAACTACTATTTTGCTGACTTTATTATCTTCTTAAGATGTCTGAGCCATTACATAAAACAGAAACGTAGAAAAAACTAGATTTGGTGTTTGTTAAGGCCTCATAATAAAATTCTTCCTATTAAAAGGCTCTTGTCCATTTGATTTCATTTGTTGATACAACTATTTTAGAACATTTGCTGGATACTACACATTAGTGTTAAATAAAGTATGTCTCAGTCAAAGCTGTAGTTCCTTTGTGTTTAACTAAATGTACGAACATAATTATTAAAGGAGTATGTTTTTACAGAATAAGTCTACTAACTTGTATAGCTCAGTGAAAGAAAGGTTTTAATTATATTGTAGGGAAGTTTACCAAGATAAAAAATAGACACCATTAAAAGTGGGTAAAATATGAGTAGCAAATGAATAAAAAAGAAATGAAGATGAAAAAATAAAAAGACCTAGAATTCTGAGTAAGTACATTTAAAGTCTTTCACTCTGTTGAGTCCTAACCTTTCCCTCCTACGATTAAGGTACAACTGAAAAGGCGTGGGAACAGGCCCTGTGTTGTCTGGGTTGCAATTTATTTGTGGACAAATCAGCAATTGTAGCCTCCAGTGTTTCATAGTCTTTCATGTTCCATGAACTTTACATTTTTCATTTCTAACTTCAATAAAAAAACAAACAACAAAAACCAGTGCTTTTAGCTGGCTTGGTCACAAATATTTCTGGTGAGAAGGAAATAAATCACCTAAATTTTTGGCTTAAAATTCATACTTCTCAACTATAAACCCTTTTCTTTATCTCTTAAACTGCTGTGCCCAAACTGACTATAGGGAACTAAGTTACATTTAGTCTCCAGCTGCCACTTACTGACTTTTTGATAAGCAACTAAGTTGCATAGAGTATAAAGATTTGTTTTGTCCCCTGCACTAACTCTCAGCCCCAATTCTTTCCTGCATATTAAAGTGTAAAAAAAGTTTCCCTTTTGCTACTCTTACTTTCGGAGTAAAATTTCTGGCATTGTGCCCTGAACTTTTACAGTAGCAGTTTCTGTGATTGAAAACTGTTATTTCCCACCTGTGCCTTGCATTTACGCTTCCCCTCCTCACATTCCTTCCGCCTACCCTCTTTAATTCAGTGTGAAAAAGCACACCGCTTAGTCATGAAAACAGAAGAGGAAAATGTCGAGATGTCACTGTGAGTTAATTTCTCACCTCTTGCCCATCAATGACACTCAGTCTGCAGGGTCATGCCTCTCTGAGAGGCTAGGCACAGAAGCACGGGCTCCAGGGCGGCAGCCTTTCCTCTCCAGGTGCTTTTAGCTGATAATCCTCAATGGCATTATGCTTGCAAAGTGAAACCTGGCTTCATATTACAGTTTGTGTAGCATACCTGCCACCACAACAATTTTTCTTTTTTAAATAAATTGTTACCAGTGACTTAATGTAGTGCATCAGAACCACCTGCAGGGCTTGTTGAAAAGCAGATTGCTGGGCTCTGTGCCCAGAATTTGATTCAGTAGGTCTGGGGTGGGGTCTGAGAATTTGCATTTCTGACAAGTTCCCAGAAGATGCTGATGCTGTTGGTTCTGAGGCCACTCTTGGACAGCCACTGCTCCAACGGCTCACAAAACTTGGTACTTATTGTTTTACTACAGATATTTTAGGTAAAAGGGAAATTTAGGGATTAACAGTTTTAAAGACATCTGTAGGAATGTCTCCAAGATATGGATAGTAACACTTTAGGGCATAAAAATAACAGGGCTCAAAGAATTTGCTATACAATTATCCGAAAAATAACTTACCAGGTACTTTCTGTGCTGCTTTGACACTAAGGCTTACACTGAGGTTTGATAAAGAGGCTAAGAGGCATGGTTTACTAGGATGGGGGACAGTTTCCATGGAGACCACAATCTGAGTAGTATGGACAGAAATTTTTTGAAAGCCAGAAACAGCTCTCCACATGTTTTCTTGAACTGGAATCTTTTGCACTCTATCACCAGGAACTTCAGGCTTAGACAGCTTCCCACGGTAGCATTTGGAGGCTGGAAGTTCATCCTTATTCAGCGTGGTGTTTGACAGGGCTGAAGTCTCTCTGCTGTGTGCAAAGCTGTGAGCATTTCTTATCTTCTTTACAAAATGGTTTATCTGATCCAATTTGGTAAAACTCAAGTTTGCTTTCAAAGGCTTTGATATATCCAAGTTGATGTCCGCTAGAGAATTGAAAAAGACAAGAAATGTTTTTGTTAAATGTAAGCCTTTACTTCCCTGTCAACCTCCTATTTAAGTAGCCCAAGACCTACACTGTAGACTCATTAAGAGGCCAGAATGTTATATTTTCACTCACTACCTAATTGTTTTTTCTTATGTAGTTACTTGAAGGAACACTTCTCCTGAGCTACTTCTGTGCACATTCCCGGCAGACATGTGACTGTCTGCTCCTGCTAGAGGAAGGGCCACACAAGAACATCAAGCCCATCTATTTATACCTCTGCCTTCCCACTCCAAAATGAAGTAGTCTTTCCAGTTTGCAACTTGAGACTGGCATTTTCTCTTCCAAGGAAAAAGGACTTCCACTATGCTTCCACAATACTTATCACAAATACTCGTATTAATAAATGTTTGTTCAACTGACTGACTGAAGTAGCTTCCCACCACATTCCCTTACCAAGCATATGCAGAAAACATTTCCTCTTTGTGATCTGCTACAAACAGGAGTGTTCCTGCATTTTTTCTTGCTATATTCCTGTCTCAGTCAATGGCTCTCTAATTTACCAAGTGGCTGAAGCCAGAAATCTGACATTCTGACTCACTTCATTCCCTCTTCCCCTGGTCTCAATCCACTCAATCATTAAGTTTTGCCAGTTTTACCCCCAAATATCACTTGAATCCATCTCCTTCTCTCTACATTCTAGCCACTCTCATTTTTTCCCTTCATGCCTTTTGTCTTCTCCAGCTATTATAAAGTCTCCTAAATGGTTTCTCTGTGTAGACAGATTTCTTGTAATCCAGTCTCCACAGAGCAATTTCCCAATGATTTGCTTCAAATTCCAACCTGATTGGCTCACTCCTGCTTGTATCTCTTTACTGGCTCCTCCTTATCTATCAGGCAAAGTCCTCTTAGAATGAAAACAACAACTAAAAATCCTTGCCTTTCTTCATCTCCAGTCATTGCCCATTTCACATTTTAAAGCTTCAGAAATATCAGAGTTTAATAGAGCCCACTGCCCCCAGCCCATGTTATGTCATACCACTAGGCCTTTGTTCATGCTGCTCCCTTTGTCTGATACACCTTTTATCTGCCTGGCTCACCTTTAATCTTCAGGCCACTGCCCAGCATTTCCTCCAAGAAGGTGATCCACAAGACTAGCCCAAGTGCCACTGATTAGGGTTTCATATACTCTGTATTCTCTTTTTATGGGATTATATCTCCCATCAGTCAAGATCTTTGAGTTCAATGCCTGACTCAACATCTTGTTATCCTTAATACTTAGCTGCTATAGTTAGGTACTGTGAAGCTGATCCTGACTCATGGCAAAGCAGAGGGCTCCAAGGGAGTCCCAAGGCTGTGACCTTTTAGAAGCAGATCACCAGGCCTGTCATCTGAGGTGTCCTGGGTAGGTCTGTACTACCAACCTTTCAGAGAGTAGTTGAGTGCATAAGTTTGCCCCACCGAGGGACTCCTAATACTTAGCACATCAAGCCTCAAATCTTAAATTCAACTGATCTGGGACTTTAGTTGAAATCAATGAAATGGTTTTTTTTTTTTTTGGGAGGGGGGGGACTTGAAGTATGTGATTGGTCACTTCATGCTGGCGCACCCCAGAACATTCTGATCTGGTTCTGTGCTAGGCAGAATTCTAACGATGCTCCTCCACCCCTAAGATTCCCACCCCCTGGTTATTCAGCCAAACACTAATCTAATCAAGCTACTGCTATGCTGTGAATCAATTGTACAGTTGTAATTAAAGTCCCAGATCAGTTGAATTTAAGATATGGAGATTATCTGGTGGATCTGATCTTATTATATGAGCCCTTTAAAGGCAGATAAAGGAGGCCTAAGGGGAAGTCAGATTCAAAGTGTGAAAAGAGCTCTTTGTGTCATTGATGCTTTGAGGATGTGGCCAACAACCAGTGAGAAAGCAAGGGCCTTGGTACTCCAACCACAAGGAGCTGGATTCTAAACTGGATTACCCTCTGAGGATACAGAGCTACTGGAACGCTCACACATTGCTAATAGTGATACAAATGGTACAGCCATTCTAGAAAACATTTTAGCAGTTTCCTATATGTTGAACATATAACTCTAGTGCCAGGTATTAACCCTAAAAACAAAAACAAAAAAACCCTAGAGGAATGAAAATTTCTGTTCACACAACAACCTATACAGGAATACTTAAAGCAGTTCTATTCATAATCACCCAAACTGGAAACAATCTAGATGATGCTCAATGAACTGTTAAACAATTCAGTATAATGGAATACTACTCAGCAAGAAAAAGCAATGGATTATTGATACACACTACAACATGGATGAATCTCACAGACACTATATCCATTCTTCACTTATTGACATGTTTAGGTTTCGTGGACCAGGTTGTTACGTGAAATCAGTGTTATGCAACAGCTGGGGCCATGCCCATCTTCAGCGCTGGCATCCCCCAGTTGTTTACTACCTGCTGGGCACCCCCAGCGCATCTTGGGATGCACGTGGTGTGGCAGACCCTACTTCCCCACCTCCTCACAGCCTGCAGGGGACTGGGGGTCATGGTAGTTGAGTGTTGCCTACCGACCACCATCTCTCACTGCCTCCCACTACCCACCCTAGACATGGACCCCACTCGTCCTCTGCCCACCGTCTGCTCTGGGCAGGGATCTGGCTTGTCCTCTGTACATCTCGGTCCTGCAGTCCCGCGCATCTCCTTTACCTCTCTCCCCACAAACCCCCTTGGCACCTTCGGGCTCTTGCCTGGCCTCCTTCTGTCCGTCTGCAATCTTGTGTCGTCCCATCTTCACCCACACCCTCGGTAGCTGGGCCAGGACATGGCCTCTGAGAGATGAGGGCCAGAAGGTGTTCTGCAGCCACCATCCCTTGCGTGGCCCAGTCAGTTTATCATTTGGGGTGGCCTGCACAGGGTGCCCCAGCAGGCCCACATGGGGCCTGGATGATTGCAGCCACAGCCCGAGAATATTTTTAAAATTGTCCCAAATGCGAAATGTTGGATGAGATAGCAAGGAGTAGGTGTGTACAAGTGAAAGAAGCCAGTATGAATAGGTTACACACTGTATGACTTCATTTATATGAAATTCTCAAAAGTAAAAAAAAAAAAGGTCCTATGGAATGGAGAACAATGGGTTGTAAGGGTTGGAAGAAACATGTGACCTATAAAGGAGTACCATGAGTGAGCTTTTTGGGATGATGGAACCGGTCTATATCCTGATTGTGGCAGTAGTTACAAGAATCTATACATAATGTTAAAATTCATATAACTCTAACACTAAAATAAAAAAAGACAAATTTTACTGTATATTAACTTAAAACATAAAAAAAGAAACAAATCATTTCAATGACTTTGTCATATGGCTAAGAGGACAGTTTTCCCCTACTCTATTTCATTATTTTTTATCCTCATGTGTTCTTTTCAAAAGGCTTGAATGTGCCCATGGCTCTTATATGCCCAGTTTAGGCATAAATGTTTATCAGTTCTGTACAAGGTCAGGTTTTCAGGTTTACTTTCCACTCTCCCTGGCTCCTCCAACAATATGTTGTTGTTAGGGGCCATCAAGTCAGTTCTGACTCATAGCAACTCTATGTACAACAGAATGAAACACTGCCCGGTACTGCACCATCCTCACAACCATTATGCTTAAGCCCACTGTTGCAGCCACTGTGTCAATCCATCTCATTGAGGGTCTTCCTCTTTTTCGCTGACCTTCTACTTTACCAAGCATGATGTCCTTCTCCAGGGACTGGTCCCTCTTGATGACATGTCAAAAGTATGTGAGATGTAGTCTCGCCATCCTTGCTTCTAAGGAGCATTCTGGTTGTACTTCTTCTAAGACAGATTTGTTCGTTCTTTTGGCAGTCCATGGTATATTCAATATTCTTCTTTAACACCACAATTCAAAGGCGTCAATTCTTCTTTGGTCTTCCTCATTCATTGTCCAGCTTTCACATGCATAGGAGGTGACTGAAAACACCATGGTTTGCGTCAGGCGCATCTTAGTCTTCAAGGTGAAACCTTTGCTTTTCAACACTTTAAAGAGGTCCTTTGCAGCAGATTTGCCCATTGCAACGGGTGTTTTGATTTCCTGACTGCTTCTTCCATGGGTGTTGATTATGGATCCAAGTAAAAAGAAATTCTTGACAAATTCAATCTTTTCCCCATTTATCATGATGCTGCTTATTGATCTAGTTGTGAGGATTTTTGTTTTCTTTATGTTGAGGTGTAATCCATACTGAAGGCTGTGGTCTTTCATCTTCATCAGTAAGTGCTTCCAGTCCTCCTCACTTTCAGCAAGCAAGGTTGTGTCATCTGCATAACACAGGTTGTTAGTGAGTCTTCCTCCACTCCTGATGCATAGTAGCCCGTATGACTGTCTGATTCAAAATGGCCAATACCAGTCCATTTCAGCTCACTAATGCCTAGGATATTGATGTTTATGCATTCCATTTCATTTTTGACGATTTCCAAATTTTCCTAGATTCATACTTCATGTTTTCTAGGTTCCGATTATTAATGGATGTTTGCAGCTGTTTCTTCTCATTTTGAGTTGTGCTGCATTTAGCAAATGAAGGTCCTGAAAGCTTGACTCCATCCACGTCATTAAGGTCAACTCTGCTTTGAGGAAGCAGGTCTTCCCCAGTTGTCTTTTAAGTGTCTTCCAACGTGAGGGGCTCATCTTCCAGCACTATATCACAGAATGTTCTGCTACTATTCATAAGGTTTTCATCGACTAAATCTTTTCAGAAGTAGACTGCTAGATCCTTCCTCTTAGCCTGCCTTAGTCTGGAATCTCAGCTGAAACCTGTCAGCCATGGATGACCCTGCTGGCATTTGAATACTAGTGGCATAGCTTTCAGTATCACAGCAACACACAAGCCCCCACAATACGACAAACTGACAGACACGTAGGGGCCCAACAAGGCAGTGGAACATTTATGCTGAACCTTCTAACATCAAGATCAGGATGACCCTTCTGCAGAGAGTGAGAAAGATAGAATACTACTGCTACATGTCAAGGAAGCCATAGGACCATCCCTGATATTACTAATACCAAAGGCAGTGAAACATGAAAATTAAGGGCTTTAATTTTACCCCTGAACTGGAGTCAGCTGGGCCAGTAAAACTCAAAAGCACAAATCAATTTCGCAAGATCCAAAGTAGCTTAAATGTGAAAGATAACTTATTCTTTCATATGACTTTGTTCATATTACAAAATAAATTTAAAAGTAAAGTTCCTTTACCAGTCAAGCTCAAATTCTGATAAGAAAAAGAAATGTGTACTAAAACTCAAACCATATTAGAGAATTTCAACCCTGAATCTATTTGAATTACATTACTAGCCTTATTCTACCACTCCTTCGGTTAGCAGTTGAGCGCTTAACATTTGTGCTACCCAGGTTCTCCCTACCAAATATAACATCTTTTAATAATCTGAAATTAGGGGAGGAGAAAGATCCATTTCCCAAAGCAACAAAAATGCACAGCTCACAATATTTATTCAGAATAAGCCCTCAAAATTGAGATGGAAAATGCATACTTACAGTTATCTGTCTTGTTCTATCTTGTAACAGTCACGAATCTCTACTAGATCACTAGTTCTTATGTAACAATAAACCAGGACTCAATAAATTTCAGGAACAAGAACATCTGAAGCAATATCTTGGGTCTCCCTCCTTACATACAGTTTGTCCCAAAAGTCCCAGCGTGGTCTTCGATGTTAACAATTTCAGAAGTATAAATGCCACAAAATTACAAAAAATCATTTGAAAGTTTATTTAAACTTTTAATATAAACTCTTTTACATTTATTTTGCTTTGTGACTTTTGAACAGTAAATTTCTAATTTTAACTTCTTATGGTGACAGTTTCTGGATGACCCTTTCTCAGACCAGTGGATTCGTAGAGGAGGGCTACTTATTTGGACACTTTGATCGCTTTATCTATTTCCATTAGACTCTTTCCTATGGTGTCCTGTCAAAACTGTCATGTATGTATCAAAATCTCATTCTGAGGATGATCTTAAGGTTAGGGTTACAAAACCTATTTCAGTCACTGAGCAGCAGTTCATGAAAATTTTTAGAAAGTTTACAGATCTAAAAAAAAAAAAATCTACTAGGGCTATGTGTAGCATAAGACAGTTGCCATGTTAAATTTTAATAAGGAACAAATTGATATTCAAAACATTTAAATAATTCACGTTTCAAATGTTTTTTGTATGTCTGTGTACAGTACAATACCTGTCTGTACATGGTGTCTCCCAGTGGGCCATGCAAAACATGTCTAATTCTCTGTGTAAACAGAGGAGCTGAAGTAGACCCATTTGAGCAGGCTGAGGAGTACTATGAGTTCTACAGGTCAAGTGCTGAAAAAGCAGAGTGGAAATGAGGCTATTCTGTAATACTATGCATTTCTTTCAAAAGCAACAGGTCCACCAAGAAGACAGTAAACGAGTATAAAAATGTAATGCACCATGAATGAAATAGCACCCTTCACTGTTATATAAAGTACATCATCAACATGTGTGGAACTTTCAACTATAATCATGAAATCATTGTCATATCTCACAATTTAACAAATCCATATTGTTATTTTTATTACCCAGGATATCTAAACCTTCATGTCCTTGAACTAGTCAGGCACTTTTTTTTTCAGCAGAAAATTAGTGCCTTTATTGCAAATATTTTCACAGCCTCATAATGACACGAAAATTATTTTTATAAAAGGGAAAAATAATGCAACAAAAAAGTCTGGCATTTTTAAATGTAAAAAATAAAAATAAAAATTGAGCAATCTACTTATTTGGGTCTTTTTTTAATACTAAAAAAATGATGAAAAACATTAACTTCATTGTTAATATGAAACATTAAAGAAATGGACTACAATTTCCCTCATCAAAGACACTGTAAAGCTATATATAATGTTTTACTAGAACTGGAAATATAACTGGATAAAGACCCAGGCATAGATTGTTAATATGGGTTTTATTCTCATTATTATCAGACTTTGTGTTGAAGAGTTTAGAATTTTTTTCATAATCCTCACTTAACTTCAATAAATGGATTATTTTCAGAGTTTAAATTTTAGGAATATGTAGTAATAGAGAATCTCCCAGCTGAGTCATCTATTTTTCTGCCAGATCTCATTTCTCACCATCCTCAAAACATACTCTCTAAGTTGCCAAGTAAACTCATGCCTGTCAATTATTAGATTCTAATTACTCTTCAAAACTTTTCAGAACAGCTACCAGGAAACAGAATGATGGAATGACTATTGAGTTAAAAGGAGATTACACAAATACAAATAAATTACACTTATTTTATGCTCCCATCACCCTAGGAGATGACTTAATAGTGAAAGGAAAAGAATCATACTGTAATAATGAAATCAGAGAGGGAATTCAAGCCCCAGAGGTGATGCCCCTAAGTTTATGTTTATGCACACCTTGTGGGGGACCAAAAATCAAGTGGAAAAGTTTCCTGAAAACTGTTCCAGCTATTTTCTCATTTAAAATGTTCCAACTTTACTTGGCCCATTAGTCATCACATTACTTACATTTATGATGTATTTTGAAATCTATTACCAAAAATCCAATGGATTCAATATGGCTTGTTATAACCAAATCGTAACATTTATGAAAGAAAACTTCTTTGTTAAGTGTTTCTTCCTTTGGAATTTTATTTGTGAGAGAAAATGTTTTTAGACAAGCAAGGCTTGCTAGGAACACTCGGTGCATACATGTGTGGCTAGTACAGATACAAGAATGATGGTGTTTTTTCCCCACCTTAGTGAGGTAAATGCAAAATATAGAACTAACATCTGTAATCAAGCTTGAATTTATAAATTATTATAACTCAGATAAAAAAGATTTTATTACTAGGCCATAGCACATTTTTCCCCTCTTACTCAGAGATTCAAATTCAAATTTTTGTTACAGTGGTCAAGTAAAGGTATTCATAATGTCAGTGGACATTGGAGACTGAGCATTCACAGGTGTAAGAGCTAGAAAAGCTGGGGAGCTGCCCATGACAGTGAGATCAACGTGTCTTTATTTAAGGTGTGATGTGTAAAGACCTCAGTGGTGGTAGACATGAGTGTTTCAATTAATGGTGGCAACCAAAGTGGAACTGGGTATATGCTGCTCCTGGTACATGTGTGGAGCCCTGGTGGTGCAGTTGTTAAAAGCTCGGCTGCCAACCAAAATGTTGGCAGTTCAAATCCACAGCCGCTCCTTGGAAACCCTATGGGACAGTTCTACTCTGTCCTATAGGGTCTCTATGAGTTGGAATTGACTTAATGGCAATGGGTTTTGGGTTTTTGGTATATGTGCTGGTGAGGACGCTCACAGATGGTGAATGATGTGTGTCCGACATGGGTCTGCCAACAAGCAGTTCATGTTGCTTGTCACTGGGATCTGGGCATCATCACCACTAGCTAAATTACTTGCATACATATTCTTACGGTCAAGCATTGACCTTTTTGGCTCCTCTGCCTCCCAAAATTCCAACATAAAAAGTCTAACTATAGTATTATACTGATTTTCTAAAATGAATGTATTCAACTGAATTCATCTAAAAGAGCATCTCCCTCTCTAAGCAGTCACCCTAGGAAGCTAAACACATTATACCATTCCACTAACTGGCAACTTTGTTGGTGCCTACGCCCCACCTCCCCCTTTATTTTAGTGGAGGACTATTCTCAGTGGTGGCATATACTCATCCTTGAGGACAGTGGGATGAGATTTAGAAGCAGCCAAATGTTTTACTGCTACTCCTCTTCTTTTTTGCTTATTGTTTGCTTGATATACTTTTTTCCATCCTTTGAGTTTTAGTTTGTTTGTGTCTCTAAGTCTAAGGTGTGTCTCTTGTAGGCAGCATATAGATGGATCGTGTTTCTTTATCCAGTCTGTAACTCTCTGTCTCTTTATTGGTGCATTTAGTCCATTTACATTCAGCGTAATTACAGATAAATAAGTTTTTAGTGCTGTCATTTTGATGCCTTTTTATGTGTGTTGTTGACAATTTCATTTTTCCACATACTTTTTTGTGCTGAGGCGTTTTTCTTAGTAAATTGTGAGATCCTCATTTTCATAGTGTTTGACTTTATGTTACTTGAGTCGTTACGTTTTTCTTGGCTTTTATCTTGAGTTATAGAGTTGTTATACCTTTTTGTGGTTACCTTATTATTTACTCCTATTTTTCTAAGTAAAAACCTAACTTGTATTGTTCTATATTGTCTTGTATCACTCTCCATATGGCAGTTCAATGCCTCCTGTATTTAGTCCCTCTTTTTGATTATTGTGATCTTTTACCTATTGACTTCCATGATTCCCTGTTATGTGTATTTTTTTTTAATTAATCTTAATTTGTTTGTTTTTGTGATTTCCCTATTTGAGTTGATATCAGGACGTTCTGTTTTGTGACCTTGTGTTGTGCTGATATCTGAGATTATTGGTTCTCTGACCAAACAATATCCTTTAGTATTTCTTGTAGCTTTGGTTTGGTTTTTGCAAATTCTCTAAACTTGTGTTTGTCTGTAAATATCTTAATTTCGCCTTCATATTTCAGAGAGAGTTTTGCTGGATATATGATCCTTGGCTGGCAGTTTTTCTCCTTCAGTGTTCTGTATATGTCGTCCCGTTCCCTTCTTGCCTGCATGGTTTCTGCTGAGTAGTCTGAACTTATTCTTATTGATTCTCCCTTGAAGGAAACCTTTCTTTTCTCCCTGGCTGCTTTTAAAATTTTCTGTTTATCTTTGGTTTTGGCAAGTTTGATGATAATATGTCTTGGTGTTTTTCTTTTTGGATCAATCTTAAATGGGGTTCGATGAGCATCTTGGATAGATATCCTTTCATCTTTCATGATGTCAGGCAAGTTTTGCGTCAGGAGTTCTTCAACTATTTTCTCTGTGTTTTCTGTCCCCCCTCCCTGTTCTGGGACTCCTATCACCCGCAGGTTATGCTTCTTGATAGAGTCCCACATGATTCTTAGGGTTTCTTCATTTTTTTAAATTCTTTTATCTGATTTTTTTTCAGCTATGTTGGTGTTGATTCCCTGGTCCTCCAGATGTCCCAGTCTGCATTCTAATTGCTCGAGTCTGCTCCTCTGACTTCCTAGTGCGTTGTCTAATTCTGTAATTTTATTGTTAATCTTTTGGATTTCTACATGCTGTCTCTCTATGGATTCTTGCAACATATTAATTTTTCCACTATGTTCTTGAATAATCTTTTTGAGTTCTTCAACAGTTTTATCAGTGTGTTCCTTGGCTTTTTCTGCAGTTTGCCTTATTTCATTTGTGATGTCTTGAAGCATTCTGTAAATTAGTTTTTTATATTCTGTATCTGATAATTCCAGGATTGTATCTTCATTTGGGAAAGATTTTGATTCTTTTGTTTGGGGGTTGGAGAAGCTGTCATGGTCTGCTTCTTTAAGTGGTTTGATATGGATTGTTGTCTCCGAGCCATCACTGGGAAACTAGTTTTTCCAGAAAATCCGCTAAAAAAAAATGCAGTCAGATCCCTATCAGAGTTCTCCCCCTGGCTCAGGCTATTCGGATGTTAATGAAGCCGCCTGGGGAGGGTGGGGGAGGGAACAGAGAGATAGGAGAGTAGCACCTCAGAATATAGCCAGAGTTGCTTGTCTTGCTTGGAATGACTATCATATCTGAGATTCATTCCCGCGGGGCGCGTCGCCTATGTGTGCTGGCTGTGTGGAGATTGCCCCCGGGGGGTCTGGCCCGCTGGAGTCACGGTCAGATCCTCCGCTTCCAGCCCCACGCCCAGCGTCAAGGCTCCCCTGCTGGGACGGTGCACTCTCGACTCCAAAATCAGTCGCTGCCTCCCGGGGACTTCTCGTCCCTCCAGCCGAGTTGCCATGCCGCCTCTGAAAACCGGTTGGGCCCCCTCCCGGGGTTAGTTCAGGTGGGTGGAGCAGCTCCCCGTGCTTGTGCCGTGACCGAATGTCCCGGCTGGGACGCTGTTCTCCCCGTTCCAATACCAGTCGCTGCCTCCCGGGGACTTCTCCTACCGGCTGCGTCCCATGCCGCCCGCGGAACCGGCCGGTCCCCCTCCCAGGGTTAGTTCAGGGGGGTGGAGCAGCTCTCCGTGTTTACGCCGTACCTGCATCCAGTCCAAATCCCGGCGGGACGGTTCCCCGGCTGGGACGCTGCTCTCCCCGTTCCAAGACCAGTCACTGCCTTCCAGGGACTTCTCCTACCGGCTGCGTCCCACGCCGCCCACGGAACCGGCTGGTCCCCCTCCCTGGGTTAGTTCAGGGGGGTGGAGCAGCTCTCTGTGCTTGTGCCGTACCTGACTGGTACCCTGGCTTCAGGCTCTGAAAACAATCGCTGCTTCCCCGTATTAGTTCGTTCTCCGTCTCTAAATCTGTGTTTGTTGTTCAGGGTTCGTAGATTGTTCTGTATGTGATCGATTCACTTGTTTTTCCGTGTCTTTGTTGTAAGAGGGATCCGAGGTAGCATCTGCCTAGTCCGCCATCTTGGCTCCGCCCCCAAATGTTTTAAAATTTAGTGAAAATAGTATTACCAAGCTGCACATAGAAAGGTGTGAGTGTGAGATTAGTGTTTAATGAAAGAGAAGAGACTGAAGGAAATGGGACTTAGACTGTACCCACTGGCAGCACGGAATCTGGGTGGGCAACAGGAAAGAGAGGGAGGGTTACAGACTGGGGAACAGCAAGATTAAAAACATAAGAGAAGCCAATTTACAGAGGTTCCCAGTACCAATGATGAGACAATGTGAGCATCATTAAAAACAATGAATTTAGAGTAACACCAAACAACTACAACTAATTGGACACTACTGGAAGATGCTAGAGAATCAACTTATTTTTGAAAATGGATAAATAATGGCAAATAATCATGCATTTATCCTGCCTTTCTTGGATGAACAATGCCACTAAGTAACCAAATAGCAGATGTGGGAAGGTTTTTCTTTACAGGAATATTGCAGCTAATACATAAAAAAGGAATACTAGGATTAGAATACTACCACTTGGCAGCTTCCAATGAATTTAGGCATTGAGCATCGATGGCCACTAGCATCACAAAAAGGTAGACCTTTAGATATTATATGATTCCTGGTGGAACACAATACCTCTTACAAAACAATCTTACTAAAAAACAAATAAACCTTAATTGGATGAAGCCAACTACTAATTTATGTATAGTAAACACACAGGAATGGGGGAACAGACAAAATTCAAACTGTGGTAAACTCTATGGGATAAATGATCCGGTTTCTTCAATATATAAATTGCGAGAGATGGCAAAAAAGATGGAGGAGCAAATCTATTAATTAAAAGAAATGTGAAGAATATATCAAACAATAGCAATGAGTGGACCTTATCTGGATCTTGATACAAACAAACTTAAAAAATATATACATAGACACAAGCACTCACATAATGACATACATTATGACATTTATGAGATAACTGAAAATTTGAACACTGACTGGATATTTGATAATACTGCCAAGAATTTTTTTTTTTTTTTTGGGTTTGGTAATAGTATTGTAGTTATGTTTTTTAAAGTCCTTATCTTTTAGAGACACATTTTGTAAAGTTACATATAAAATAATATAATTCATGGGATTTGCTCCAAAACAATACAGGTGGTGGGAAAGTACATAGGAATATACAAGAAACAATATTGGCCATAAGGTGACAGCTGTTTTAAGCAGGAGGTTCATTATACTATTCAGCCTACTTTCACATATGTTTGAAATAAAAAATTTTAAAAAGGGACAGAAATGAGAATGAGTATGGTATATGAGGAAGAACTCGTACAGGAAGATGATTTCAAATCTCCATTTGCCTTCAAATTATCATACTTCTCCCACCCTTCTTCAACTTCAGTAGGTAATGTTGCTTCTAGCTTCAGTGGACGAAGTTAAAGCCATTAAATCTCTCTCAATGTCTTGCTGCCATACTAAAAAACTACCTGCATATGTCACAATTTTCCTTCCCTTCCTTAATTATTATGCAAAATAAAGAAGCTCTTGCTCCTCTAATCTAAAACTTGTCCTTTCACATGTACATTGGATCCTATTCCTTCACTCTTTCTCAGGAACCCACCCTTATCTTTTTCCTCCTTAATTTATCCAACTCTTCTCTAAATGGGATCCTTCTTACTGACATTTTAACATGAGAAAACTCAAGTCTCTTTCATCATAAGAGAAAACCAATAACTGATCTCAAAAGTCCCTTAGTGTTAAATATACTACCCTTATCCTTCGTTTTCACAGTCAAACTTCTTAGAAGAGTTATTTATCTCTCTGCTCCCATTTCTTTACTCCCGCTCATTCAGAAGTGCATTCTAGTGTACACCAAGGTCAATCCAACTGGAAGTGGGAGAAACACTTGTATCTATAAATCCACTAGCTATCTTCCATTTCTCATCTTACTAGACCCTGAAGCACTATTTGACACTGTTGATAACTTCTTCCTTTTTGAAGCACTCTTGACTTCTTTGACATTACACTATCCACATTTTTCTCTTAGCCCTCAGTTTCCTTTCCAGCTCCTCCTTCTCCTGCTGGCCATTAAAAATTGATTGGACTTCTTCGAGATCAAGTCTTGGGCTCTTTTCTCTATTACATCTCTGCTTCCTCTCTAAGTAATCTCATCATCCCCATGGTGTTAACATCTATATCCCAAAGACTCCAAAATATCCAATCCTGTATCACAAGTCCCGGTCTCTCTTCTGTGAGGTCCAGGTACTTATGTATAACTGCCAAAAACTCAACATATGATCTCTCTGCCCTCACAAATAAAAATAAATAAAACAATGTGGTCCTCTTCAAGTATTTTCTATCTCAGCAAAAAGGGTTACCTTGCGTCTGGTTAGACCAGTCAGAAACCCAGAAGTCATGCTTAAATCTCCTTCTCCCTTATCCCCCATACCCTCTACTCCATTACCAAAGCCTATGAATTTTTCCTCTCTGTACCTGTTAAGTCTTTCACTTCTCTCCATCAAGTTTACTGTCTCATTTTGATAAATTACGGGGAAAATAAACTATGATGATATAATGCCGACACTACAAACTGAAACCCGTAAAACTCAGGAAATATAAAACTCAAGTTTTTTTCAGTTTTATTAACTAGTTTACATTTTTTAAATGTAGAAGAAGGCCTGATAATATGGCTATAAAAGTGAATTTAGATAGAGACAGGGGTCCAGTGATTAGGATCTGAGTCTTAGCCCTGTTTTTGAAAACAGAAAAGGAGCAATGGGTTAACTACTAAGACAATGTCGAGAAACAATAATTATTTAAATTCACCACCTAAAATGTTATCTTTAGCTTTAAATCTTCTTGAATTTAAAAATCACATTATTTTTCCTTTATTTTCTACTCCAGAAAATGTCACGAGGGGTTTGTTGAAATGAGATAGACTAAGATGTTTAGGATTTTTTTTTAAGTAGAAATTAAAATCATTGCAACCTATAAAACAGTAAGCTAATCCATAAAGCATAATAGAAGCAGAGAACAGTATTCAAAATAGAATTATAACCAATTAGAAGTCAAATAAATTTTTAGACCAAAAATCAAATTAAGCCAGAGATGAAATAAGTCTAAAGCCAGAATGAAATCAGAAAAGCTGAAAAGTGCATAAACTTAATGAACAGGCTAAAAAGGGAGAGACTAAAGAAGTGATTTTATTAAGAGAAAAAGACATCAGCAGCTAGATGTTTCAACATAGACACCATATACACGAAACTAAATGAAAAAATGTGAAACTACATTCATAATTTTGTGTTTGATATAACCAAACCAGAAGCCAAACCCATTGCTGTCGAGTTGATTTTGACTCATAGCAACCCTACAGGGCAGAGCAGAATTGCCCCATAGGATTTCCAAGGAGTGGCTGGTAGATTCAAACTGCTGATCTTTTAGTTAACAGCCAAAAGCTTAACTGCTGCACCACCAGGGCTATGTAACTTAAATTCTATGATGAGTCCGGCATGCTGATAATTCACTTATAATAAAACATAAATGACTTGGGAATGTCCATCCAGTTTGGCACATTTTTTTCTTTGTCATCATTTAAATGTCATTTCATGGCTAGCAATAGTGGTTCAAAAAATTGTCTGCAAAAGAACTATGAAAAAACTACCAGGGAGCTCAAATGTTTTTGCAAATGATCCTGAGTTAATTAGAAAAATCTGCACTCTTACCAGGTCTTCTTCTCAAGTGTCAGCTCTCATTAAGTTAAAAAAAATTTTTTTTCTCATTTCAAAGGTAAGAAATCCTCTGGTTAAGAAAACTTTTAAACTGGGATCAAGTGGGCACATTCCTATGTTTCTCTATGATATCATACCAAACAGCTCACAGCTGAATGTGAATTTGCAAAAAGTATGAATGATTTTTCAATATAAGAAATATCTAATCTAAAGCTAGTTCTCTATCAGCTAACTGAGCTGGGAACAGGTGGCCCTGCTTTCAATTATGGAGGGCTAGCATGCCAGTGTGAGGCCTGGATTAGTTCACCTTCTCACAGGGAATTTTCCTCGGTTGGGAATGGATTTATTATGGCTTCACACATGGAACGGAGCTCATGTCAGCTGAGGGCAGTGACACATCATACGATTCAAATTAACCTGCTGTGGACTGTTCCGCAGGGCTTAGATTGTGTATTAAAATGACGACATTTTAAAAACAGCTTGAAAGAAACCAGGATTGCTCAACTGCAATGGTTCCAATTTGTTCCCACTAATCTATCACCTGCTGGAGGTATTATTCTCGTGGGTTTCTGGTAGCTGCTGTTCTCCAGGTTTCTCCAAGCCACTGACCTTGCTAATGGGTACAACTGTTGCCTCTGAAGGAAAAAAGTTGGGGCGGGGGGGAGCTTTGAAGAAGTTTTTTTGATGTAGAAGTTGGGACCTGCCATTTGCTGTAAAGTACTATTAAGTGAACAGAGGAAATAAGGGAATACTCATGAACCTTGAATTGTTCTTCTAAAAACAAATGCTAAAAAGCAGCATTTGTATCATTTGTTTATATTAAATAACCCCTGAAAAATAAATAATCCCTCAAAAATAAACCCAAAAGGCTGAATCTGAAAGCTGTTAAATTCACACCTTTTTGAAGAACATTTAAGGTTAGGTAGTTATAATCAGCACTTCTTCCACCTTTTAGGGTCCTAAGTCTTAATAGTACTGTAATCTTTATTCAAAACAAGGAAAGATAAATGGAAATATAATACATTAGAGATTTAGCATATTACATTCTTTGAGAACAAACTTAGATAGATGTGCATATAGACTAAAAAACTAATGGCAGCCAAAGGATTTTTAAGGTTTATACTGCATAAAAATTAAAGCTTTAATTGTAATACTAAAAAAAAAAAAATGCCTTTTATTTTTCAAGGGGAGAGAATGATATTGAGGAATATTATAAAGCTGAAGCTTGTTTCCCTAGTCTCAGCATAAATGATACTACCCTTAGTACCCTATTACCTAAAATCTGGAAAAAATATAATTTTCTTGAGTTTTCCAAATCTATGAAATAATACATTCGTATGGCAAGAAATGGTTTAACATGTCCTACTCCCATTTAATTGGTAGTCTTGCTACTTGCTATAGCTTTTTGATGTCTAAGTTAATACAGAGTGACAATCTGGCTTGCTGTGTGGTAAAAGAATTACAAAATAACATCTAGTTATCCAACTTACAATTAGAAATTATATTTTGTCACAAACAGCCATTGTTGTTAGTTGCCATAGAGCTGATGCCAACTATGGTGACCCCACATGAGCAGAGTAGAACGGCTCCATAGGGTTTTCAAGGTGATGACCTTTCAGAAGCAGATCACCAGGCTTGTCTTCCAAGGTGCCTCTGGGTGGGTTCAAACCACTACCAACCTTTTTATTAGTAGTCAAGTGCTCAACCATTTGTGCCACCCAAGGTCTCCCACCTATCTACTTAAAATGACAAATTATTTACAGTAAGAAAATTTTTGTCTAAGGTAGTAAATGCTGGAGCATTTCAAAACTGTTAGGTTAGTGTTTCAGTGGGAATTCCACAAAGTTGATGTATCATTCAAACAAATTGCTATGGATTGAATTGTGTCACCAAAAAAAATGTGTCAACTTGGCTAGGCCATGATTCCCAGGACTGTGTGGCTGTCCTCCATTCTGTAATCTGATGTAATTTCCCTCTATGATGTTAATGAGGCAGGATTAGAGGCAGTTACGCTAATGAAGCAGAACACAATCTACAGGATCAGGTTGTATCTTGAGTCAATCTCTTTTGAAATATGAAAGAGAGAAGTGAGCAGAGAGGAGAGGGAATTCATTGCCACTAAGCAAGAAGAGCCAGGAGAGGAGTATGTCCTTTGGACCTGGGGTTGCTGCTCTGAGAATCTCCTGGGCCAGGGGAAGAATAATGACAAGGACCTTTCCTCAGGGTGGACAGAGAAAGAAAGCTTTCCCCTGGAGCTGGCACCCTGAATTTAAACTTCTAGCCTCCCAGACTGTGAGAGAATAAATTTCTCTTTGTTAAAGACATCCACTTATGGTATTTCTGTTATAGCAGCACTAGATAACTAAGACACAAATCTTCCCTCAAATAATTTATGAAACAGAAGTACTCTTGGCCAAAATGTTTAAAGAACTTTAACCATTCACTGGACATTATTTTTGATTTTTCATAATAAAACCATTTTAAAAACTACTGTATTTTATGCAAATAAGCCTTGTATGTCTGTTTACCAATAGTGCCCTCCCTTGATGAGGTATTTCTTTGTATCATTCCCCTCTCCCATGCCCAAAAAGTATCTGCAGTTTGTTCTGTAACTGATGGTCTTAAAAAAAAATCATATGTTTCATACATATAGTTATATAAAACCTTGCTCAAAAAGTATAGTTCCCATACCGACAGCATCTACTTTGCCATTTTCATTTTAACAAGTTCTCCAGATGTGCCTGAAACACAGACTCAGTTTTGAGAGGTACTGCTGTAAAGCAACTGTTTTAATTCATTTACTTAAAAGTTTGTCTCTAAATAGATTATCATTATTACTGAACGCACACAAAACTAGTAATGGCAACTATTTAAACTATATAAACAACTATTTTTTAAAAATCACATTTCTACTACAGGGGTGCTTTAAATGTTATAATTATAAATGCACAATTTTTCATTGATTCATGAGCATTTCCCCTAAAATTCAATCTATTTGCTTGCCTTTGAAACATGGTACACAATTTACTATTGACTTGCACATCCAAATCTTTTTACAAACACATTCAATTCATCCAAATATAAACTATGACAGAATTTTTTAGCCAAAGTGAATGAAAGGCTGTGCCTAACAGCAAAAGAAATCTGAAACTAAAGAGGAGAAACTAAGAGGTAAACCCAAGTCCCTCTATTACTCTTCTGTGAACTATGTGTTCTCACCCTAATCTGTTCTAACCTGCCCATTTATCCACATGTGAACAACCCTGAAATCAGGACACATCCCACTCTAGATATAATAGGAAAGCACTGCATCATAGTTTCAATGAAGATTTTTTCTTAGTGATACATAAAACAATGTTTTTTTCCCCCCTACAATTTATGGTAGCTTGGATTCAATGAAATATGGTACTTCACACTCACTAACTGAGCACCAGGACTCGCATTCCTCTCAATCCATCCATTACCTCATCCCTTCTCTCCAACTTCAATGATTTCCTTATCCTTCACCATCAGCTTCTTGCTTTCCTTTGAGTCTTTAAAACTATGTCTAGAGATTTATCGTGATTAGAAATAGTTCTTCATAATTCTATCATGGCCATTGAGAAACATGCTTCAAGAAGAATTGGGCTTGAGTGGAAGGACCAGTGTAGGTGGTTTAAGGCTCTGTTTATACCAGACACCATGACTGGCCTTCGTCATCTATAGTCGTAGATAAAAAATGACTCGGTATGCCATGGCACATATACTCAACATGTGGAGTATGTGTATCTTTCCATGCTCCATATGCATGTGGATATTTGTCATTCAACAAAATTCGTGCCTTGCAGAATATTGCTAGAGATCTTAGGATAGTGTCATATCATTGTTTTACATTCTTAATGAAGAAACTAACATTTCTTTGATGACTAATGTGTTATGAAGCACTTTAAGTATAAAATAACAAAAGGAAAACTGAAATGTAGTAAAAAAAAAAAAAAATGAGTTTCTGTTAAATAGGTAAGACCTCACTGGGATGAGAGGGGAAACACTGGTGGCAGAGTGGTTAAGTGCTACAGCTGCTAACCAAAGTGTTGGCAGTTCAAATCCGCCAGGTGCTTCTTGGAAACTTGATGGGGCAGTTCTACTCTGTCCTATAGGGTCACTATGAGTTGGAATCGATTCAATGGCACTGGGTTTGGGATGAGAGGAAAATAATAGAAAAAGAGAAGAGGAGGAGGAACATGAGAAGGAAGAAGAAGAAAAAGAGCAGGAAAAAAGAGGAAGAGGCGGAGGAACAGGAGAGGAAAGGAAAAATCTTTAGTTATGATAAAATTATTTAGTGCAGAAGTTAAGATTTAGGTCATTGGAGTCATAAAGAATGGCCCCACTACAATTATGACATTTGGCAAGTTATTTCACCTTTCTAAATCTTAGTGTCCATATCATAAAAAAAGGGATAATTATAGTGCCTACCCCTTGGGTATACATGTGTGTACAGCACTTAGTGCCCGTGACATAATAATCACACAATTCATCTTGGTATCTCTACCTTCTGTTGTACACAGGGTCGCCATGAGTTGGAACTGACTCGACAGAACCTAACAGCAGGTATATACTGCTTTTTTTTTTTTCAGTTTTATATGTGTGAATGCAGCATCAGGATTACAGGAAGACTCATTAACAACCTGAGATATGCAGATGACACAACCTTGCTTGTAGAATGTGAAGAGGACGTGAAGCACTTACTGATGAAGATTAAAGACTACCGCCTTCAGTACAGATTACACCTCAACATAAAGAAAACTAAAAATCCTCACAACTGGACCAATAAACGACATCATGATAAAAACAGAAATACTAAAGCTGTCAAGGATTTCATTTTACTCGGATCCACAATCAACGCCCATGGAAGCAGCAGTCAAGAAATAAAATGACGTATTACATTGGGCAGATCTGCTGCAAGAGACATCTTTAAAGTGTTGAAAAGCAAAGATATCACCTTGAAGACTAAGGTGTACCTGACCCAAAACCAAAAAACCAAACCCAGTGCTGTCAAGTCGATTCTGACTCATAGTGACCCTATAGGACAGAGTAGAACTGCCCCATAGAGTTTCCAAGGAGCGCCTGGTGGATTAGAACTGCCGACCCTTTGGTTAGCAGCCATAGCACTTACCCACTACGCCACCAGGGTTTCCACCTGACCCAAGCCATGGTATTTTCAATAGCATCATATGCATGTGAAAGCTGGACAATGAATAAGGAAGACCGAAGAAGAACTGACGCCTTTGAATTGTGGTGGTGGCGAAGCACATTAAATACGCCCTGGACTGCCAAAAGTATGAACAAATCTGTCTTGGAAGAAGTACAACCAGAATGCTCCTTAGAAGCAAGGATGGTGAGACTGAGTCTCACATACTTTCGACACGTAGTCAGGAGGGATCAGTCCCTGGAAAAGGACATCATGCATGGTAGAGTACGGAGTCAGCCGAAAGGAGGAAGACCCTCAACGACATGCATCGACACAGTGGCTGCAACAATGGGCTCAAGCATAACAACGACTGTAAGGATGGCTCAGGACTGGGCAGTGTTTCACTCTGTGGTACATAGGGTCACTATGAGTTGGAACTGACTTGATGGCAGCTAACACCACCACCATCAGAAGAACGACGAAATCTGTTTTGGAAGATGTACAGTACTGCCAGAATGCTCCTTAGAAGCCAGGATGGCGAGACTTCATCTCACATACTTTCAACATGTTATCAGGAGGGACCAGTCACTGGAGAAGGACATCATGCTTGGTAAAATGGAGAGCCAGAGAGAAAGAGGAAGATCCTCAACAAGATGGACTGACAATGGCTGCAACAATGGTCTCAAACATGGCAACTACTGTGAGGACGGTGCAGGTCCGGGCAGTGTTTCTTTTTGTTGTACATAGGGTTACTATAAGCTGGAACCGACTCGATGGCACCTAACAATAACATGTCTCAAGCACTTTGCTAAGCATTTTAAATAAGCATATTTATCTATCTATTTTTAACCTATGTATACACTCTCATGTATGTATATCAAATATCTTACCCACCTAGTCATCCATCCATTTCATTTTCTTCATTGTATAGATGAGAAAACTGAGGCACAGGAGATTAGACAAACTGCCTAGGATCACAAAGTTAATTAATAGAAAAGACTGAAATAGTGTTGGGTCTTTGGTTTCTCATCAACTATTCTTTAATTGATAATTAACTTTTGTAAGACTAAAGGTAATTTTTAATGCATATTTATATTTGTCTTTGATCTCTAGAATGGACAGTCTGAAAACAGGCTAGAAAAAAACCCATTTCTGGCAAAAAAAATCAAGATTACTGTTTAATATACTCACATAAAATATGTACACACTTGGATTATGACTTGCTTACCTGGTCCATTAAGAAAGTCTTTAATTTGCAGCATTACAAGGGAGGGTGGGATGCCACTTTTGCTGTCTATTTCTCCAGGCACTGTCTGCAGCCAAACAGTGCAGTAGTCAAGGGCATCTGGCAGAGTCTTCCCAGGATCTGAAGTGACAACAATTAAATGGAAAATAATTAAATCACAGATATCTCATTTTGCTGTATAAGTTCAAACTAATAAATGAGAAAAAAGTGGTTAAATAATAGCATGCAATCCTCATTGATTCATTTGTTTGTACACATATAGTACACAGGGACTTCCATCCTGAAAGATAAGCTATCTCTGTGTAAGGTGGGATGAAGAAATCATTTTTCAGAAAACTGTCAAAGAGGAAAAGATATTTTGAATCTTAACTCATATAGTCTTTGAGTGAAGGTAAAGTTTCTGTATCCTGTGAAGTGCTAACAGCTGAACAGTTGTATTTAAAAAAAATTTTTTTTAATGTGGTATTGCAAAAACAAAACAGGGCAACCTTTTCAGTTTTTTTTTTTTTTTAAGGCATATACAAGCTGAAAGATGCAGTGCATTAATACTACAGTACTTAGTTATTTGATCTGTTTTAGAGTTTGACTGACGTTACAATCACTTTTTACTGCTAGGCTTTTGAAGCTAACTTCAGTAACTTTCTCCATGAAAAAAAAAAAAAAACAAAAACTAAAGCCATTGCTGTCGAGTCTGTTCTGAATCATAGTGACCCTATAGGATCCACAGGGTTCCCAAGGAGCAGCTGGTGGATTTGAACTGCTGATCTTTTGGCCAGCAGCTAGCTTTTAACCACTGTGACACAGGGTTCCAGCTTTTCTCATAGCCTTCTTTAACGATAAAAATTGGTCAATTTTTTAAGAGTCACAATTATAAAAGTTGACTTTTTTTCTGTTGTGACTTTCTGTTTTTAATACTGTACAACTGTTTACATTTTCCTACTTAATATTGTGTATTTAAAAATATATATCTTGGCTATTGGTGATGGTAAACTGAAGTAGCTTTTTAAAGCTTGGCAATTCAGGGTTTTTACTGAAATAGTTCTTTAAATAAAAACGACTGCTGTATCTTGCCATACAATAGGGTAGGCTCTTTAAAACTTCTAAATATTCACTTCTTCTTTAGTTTCAAGATTGTTTTTCTCTATTTTTTAATGGCCTCTGAATGTCCATTTTGTAGGAATGTTCTTGGCATAGTTGCCATCTATTCCATTTTCAGTTGATTTGAAGTGTGTTATTAAAGTGTTACTTATTTTAGATTTTATTGATTGGATTGCTTTCAAGAATAGCATTTACATACAGTGTATTATATTCAAACATATGGTTATATAGTATTACTGTCATATGTGAACCGGGCATATAAATTCTGCCTTGGAATTTGTATTTCTTGACCTTATCATATGATCCTTATGAAATTTGGCACATTTGAACCTTTATGTGATTTCAAAGAAAATACTGAAAGCAATTGATCGTGACGTTAAATCTATGTGGTAAAGATCAAACACTAAGCTGCATTCTTCTCTTTTTACATGATCAGTCAATTTAAAGCAGTGAGAATACATGCACTGTAGATCCATTTCATATTAACAAAATACTACTCTCTCCTTTAAATATAATGGTCAAGTCTAGGGAAAGGATGACAAAATCTGTTGCTGGAAGATCTATAATCAGTTTGTAGGAGCTATGTATCAGGACCTGAAAGCATCCATTTCTAGGGTCTCATCTATGTAGACATCATCAAGCAGCAGCTATTGAGTAAGTAGTACTACGCCACACCTGTATGAAGAGGCATAATTCTTCATCTTAAAGAGAATACAATCTAGAGAGAGAACAACGATCTAACAGAGAAAGCGCAGATTAAGTAATACAAGTAACTAAACAAATAATGAACAGAGATGAATTAAATTGATGTAGAAATATTAATATGATTTATAAAAAAACTGGCAAGTAAAACAAAGGATGATAAAAAAACAAGTTATAGGAATTGCATATTCAAACTTGTATGGGGTTGGAAGAACTATTTTCATTGTGGCATTGTAAAAAATACAATTCATTTTTTTATACTTTTCTGGGAGCTAAGAATAATATTCTTAGTAGCAGGGTAATGTATGCTGAGGAAATGTAAGTACATTAACCATTATACTATATATTAGTATATGAACAAAAATATAAAATGCCTAAACTAGAAAACATAAAAGCCTGACATATATGACCATATAAAACATATTTGTCAAAGGGAACGATGAGTAGAGTTAAAAGTCAAATAATAAAAAGAAAAAAAAAACTGCAACATACACAACAGTGACAGGAAGGGGATATTATTAACTAAGACTTCATTCAATCAATACAGATAGCAATAGAAAAATTGGTAAACGATATGAACCATTAATAAATGTAAAACAAATGGCATACAAACATTAAAGAATAATAAATCTTAGCAAAGGTCAAAGAAACAGATCTTTTAAAATAAGGCAGAATTTTTCACTTATTAGATCAGCTAAGACTAAAAAAACAGATAATGCCTGTGTTGGTGGTTTGTGAGGAAGATCCACTTTCAGCCAAAACTGGGTGTCCTTTCTGGAGGGTAATTCGGTAACACACAACAGATTTTAAGTGTATATACCATTTGACCCAGTAAATAAACTTCTAGTAATTTATCCCAAAGAAAAAGTCAGATAAGGGTGTAAAGAAACACTCACACATACAATTCTTTCACTGCAGAATTGCTTGTCATAGGAAGCAAAAACAAAAACAGAATTTCTACAGATTAATGTTTAAATTGATTCTTTTAAACAATGGTAAGCCATACAAATGTTTAAAGGAATCAAGAAGATCTATATGTATTGACATAGTAAGACAGCCATTTTACATTGTTAATAGTAAAAAAAAAAAAAGAAAAGGTATGTTAAATATCTTTTCATTTATTGGCCATTTAGGTTTCGTCTTCCATAAAGTATTTTTTATTTGCTCATTTTTCTACTGGGCTCCTTTTCTTACTGATTTGTAGGAACTCTTTATATACCCCAGGTAATTAATGTTTTACATGTCATAGGTAGCAAATGTTTCCTCTCAGTGTATTAGTTGCCTTTTAACTATAGTATGATGTTTTCTGCATATATATATATTACTTTATATATGTGGTGAAAATCTATTAACTTTTATTTTATGGATTCATCCCTAGACAATTATGTATTGTTCTATGGTTTCATTTTTTACCTTTAGCTGTTAAATCTTTCTGGAGATTGCTGCTTTATGAAAAATAGGGATAATCTGTTCAGCCTCACTATTAACCAGGGAAATAAACATTGAAACAAGAAAACAATTTTAAATTCACTGAATTAGCATAAATAAAAAAGGGAGGAGAAACGGATCCTCCCATTCATTGTGAAGAAGAGTATAAATACAGCATTTTTGTCTGGGGTTGGCAAATGAGTATCTATCAAAATTATAAATAAATAGCCATTCTCCTGCAATCAGAAGGGTCATCTGTAGGACTCTATCTTAAAGAGATACTTAAACAAGAATACAAAGATAAAATGTCCAAAGAAGTTGGCCGTGGCATTATTAAAATAATTAAAATAATAAAAATATAGAAAAATAAAACTAAATATCCATCTATACAGAAATGACAAACAATTATAACTATACTATGAATACTGTATGGAATACAATGCTGCTGCTGAAAAGAATGGAATGAATCGAATATTGATATAGAAAAGCTTCAAAATTTATTGTTACAGGAATAAAACAAAGAAATAGGGACATTAGGTTTAGTAAATTCAATTTATGTAAAAAACCTATCCATATACATACATACACAAACACATACATGCAAACACTTTTTTTTTTTTTTTTAAAGAAGTACTGGAGTGATACATATCAAACTGCTAGTGGTTAGGAGCAGAGTAGTAGCCTTAGTTGGAGGGAGATTCGCTTTCCTCAATATACTTTGATGATACTTGATGTTTTCACTAAGGAGCATGTAATTACATATTATTTTTGTAATTTCTAAAGAAGAAAAAAATAAGGTGATGAAAGAAAATTATTCTATATTTATAAGAAAAACACAAACATTTAGATAGTGTATAACTACAGAATACTATCAAATTTATTCCATAATAAAGAATACTGCATTTGGAATTATGAGTTTCTTTAAAGGACAAATTATGACATCCTTTCACTGAATACGAGAGAGAGCATCAGTCTTGTAAAGATTTTGAAAATGTTAAGCTCTTTTAATAATGCTTTCTAAAGACTGTCTTAACTTCTGGAATGAATTATTGGAGAGGAGATATCTTTATGATGATCCTAGGCATATTCTGATACATGGTCCTAGAAGTTTTTCAGAGCTGAAAACAAAATAGCACTGTTTACCACGCATTTACAAATATTAAAACAAAGGGAAAAGGAAACAGCACGTTAAAGGCTATGTCATGTCATGTTCTCATCAAGTTATAAACCGGAGAAACAGCAAATTCTGATAATGTGAACGCAAGTTTTCCAGGTAGGTGAGATGGGTTTTGTGCAGGTTCTCTCTCTTGGTGAGAGGGCCAGGCCATTTGGTACTCAGCCTAGGAGTCTGGCCTGGGGCAATTACATAGGGAGATGACTTAACAGGAGCTAAAACAAACTGGCAATGATAGGAAGCAGAAAAGGGATCAGGAATTCAGGAAATTGTAAAAGACAAGGAAACCTATCCAAGGAAGCCAAACTCTCAGTAACTATTTCTGAATGAAATATTAGGACACGTGGTTTAAAAAGTACAGCTGTATTTATAGGGCTGAGAGAGCATAATTACTGAATTTAGGAACATCCAGGAAAACACAGGTTGCACGGTTGATGAATATTGACTGCTATGACAGAGCTGTGACTCCCCTCCCATTTGCGGCTAAAAGCTCTACTGTGCACATGCCTGCAGTCACTGTGATTAGATGAAGCAGCAGAACTGCAGAAAGGTGTATCAGAATTGCAGAGAAATAGCTCAAGTTCACAAGTCACCATTTAGTCACTTCTGCTCTAAAGGCTTGATGAGGGACATGACTTCTAGACTTCCTTTCTTCAACTGAACTTTTCCTTAATTCCACCATCAGGTCTAGAAAATGGGATTCATATTACACATTGCTCAGGGTCATTACACCTGGAAAAGCACCAGATAAACAAGGATTAAAGGAGCCTATGGATATATCATCAATGGATTGACAAATAGGGATGACTGCTTCATATTGGAAGCTCCTTCAGACTTTGTTAATTTTCTTCTCCGTACATAATGAACTCATATTTCTTTGAGTAGAGGAAGCTCTCAAAAAGAATAAGCTCCTGATGAGATTGAACAGAGTTATACTGTTGTCCCTAAGCGAGGGATATCATAGGATGGGAAAGGAATCAGAATTAATGTCAAAGTGTTCATAGTGATAAATCTTGCTCAAAGTGAGGCAGAACTCATTTCTAAGGCATTCGTGTTGACAAAGTTATAATATTTGTTTTTCTTCTGGGCTGACTTGCCTCTAAAAGAAAATATTTCATCATGTCATTTCACAAGGAACACACAAAGTGAAGATTCAGAAAGCCAAAACACAGTTCCCAAACATATCAAGGACATGGCTTTCATAAAGCTTGATCAAGACTGTATTCTTGTTTGTGCTTGTATATTACTTTGCTCTTCTTCAAAAAAAAAATCTTAACTGCTTAGGAGGGCTTCCACTGGATCTTATAAAAGTCTTTTGTAGTGCTGCCTACTATTTTTTTTTAACCCTTAGTAAACATTCATAGAGTTCAGTATATTTTTTCCTTACCCGTTGAATTAAATAAAATATAACATTATCCAGTGCAGCCAACTCAAAATGAAATTTTGAACTGCAATTCAATTACTTTCTTTGCAATCTTCTACTTATCAAAAATTCTGTTTTCCAAGCTCACACAGAACAGTGGACTGCTATAGATTTTCTAAGCTTCGTTATTACTCTGCTTTGTTCCACTGCGTGGCATGGTATTTCTTTTTCACAACTGAGTTTTCACTAAGGTCCTAAAGAGAACATATTTTTCCACACATTTCAGTGATGGTAATGTCCTCATTTTCAGAATGACTTAGCACTGAATATCTAATGGAATCTATTTATTACTTTTATGGGGGCATTGGTGGTTCAACAGTAGAATTTTCACCTTGCATGCAGGCGACCCTGGTTTGATTCCTGACCAATGCACCTCATGTATAGCCACCACCCATCTGCCAGTGGAGGTCTGTGTGTTCCTGTGATTCAGAATAGGTTTCAGCAAAGCTTCTAGACTAAGAGGGACTAAGGAGAAAAGACTGGTGATCTACTTCTGAAAAATCAGCCAATGAAAACCCTATGGATCACAACAGTTTGAACTGCAACTGATCATGTGGATGGTGCAGGATTGGGTAGCATTTCCTTATGTTGTATGTGGGTCACCATGACTTGGGGACCAACCTGACAGCAGCTAACAGCAACAACAACAACAATTATTTTATACTGGGTATTTCTAAGTGCTATCAATCACAGAACAAAAAGTTTTTTTTGGGGGGGGGGGTCTTTCTTTCATTTATTATTTTTTAATTTATTTATTGTGCTTTAGGTGAAAGTTTACAAATCAAGTCAGTCTCTCATAGAAAAAGTTATACACACCTTGCTGTTCTCTTAATGAGACAGCACATTCCTTCTCTCCACCCTGTATTCCCATGTCCATTCAACCAGCTCTTGTCCCCCTCTTCCTTCTCATCTCACCACCAGACAGGAGTTGCTTACATAGTCTGAAGTGTTTACTTAAGCCAAGAAGCTCACTCCTCACTAGTATCATTGATTATCTTATAGTCAGGTCAATCCCTGTCTGTAGAGTTGACTTCAGGAATGGTTTCAATCTTAGGCTATCAAAAGGTCCAGGGACCGTGACTGTCAGGGTGCCTCCTGTCTCAGTCAGACCATTAAGCCTGGTCTTTTTCTGAGATTTCTTATGGGATGCCTGCATCCCACTGTTTCTCCTGCTCCATCAGGGATTCTCTGTTGTGTTTCCTGTCAGGGCAGTGATTGGTGGTAGCTGGGTACCATCTAGTTCTTCCGGTCTCAGGCTGGTGGAGTCTTTGGTTTATGTGGCCTTTTCTGTCTCTTAGAACCAAAAGTTTCTGCTATATTTTACAATATGAATAAAGAACTCTGAATTTAAAATGCCTAATGCCCTAAGATGATTTCTCGGGTAATGCCCTAAGATGATTTCTTGGGTAGTGCAAATAGTTAAGTGCTCAGCTACTAACAGAGAATTGGCAGATGAAGTCCACTCAGAGGCATCTCTGAATAAAGTCCTCGCAATCTACTTCTGAAAGATCACAGGCATGGAAAACCTTATGTATTGCAGTTCTACTCTGAAAACACATGGGACTGCCATCAGTCAGAATCGACGACATGGTGACTTTTTTGTTTGATAATGCCAGAAGAATCTGTTATTTCAAAGCTAAATATCTATTATAAAGAGGACTAGAGTGAGGCTGTAAACCTGTGCTATTCTCTTTTCAATGTGGTTGTTTTCATATTAAACTCTAATGTGGGATTCAGATATTTTACAGGACAGCCATTGATTAAAATTCTGTGGAAGTAAATACAGGGTACAGCCCAGAAAAACAAAACAAAAATATGTAGTCATATATCCAAGGATGATCAACTTAATCCCAACTCTAAACCTTTTCTCTGCTTGCAACGAAGTCTGGGGTGTCTAACATTGAAAGCCAATCCAGTACTTGTAAACTATCCCCCCACCCCATCTTTTCATTCTTTTTAAGTCAATGTTACTTAAAGTGAGTGTCACAAAGGACATGGACGCTAATCTTTTTCTCATGTCTAACAAGGAAGGTCTATTAAGCTTCCCCTTCAGTTGCTAATAACTACCGAAGTCCAAACTTACAGTTGACTAATCCTTCGTATTTCCAAGGTATTTCATAAGTACTATCTCATTTGAGTTCAGATTACACCATTAAATGACAACAACCAGATATTATTATACTCATTTTGGAGATAACGAAACTAAAGCACAGAGAAATTTAGTTATTTTCGTCACAGAGCTTTGGCATTACAGCCAAGACTAAAAGTCAAGCTTTCTGATTTCCATTCCAATACCTTTCTCCATACGACATTAATTTCCCCTACTGGTTGAGTCAATTTTTATTTAACCTTCTCACCACAATTCTCGCTGTGTGATACATTAGAGTGCATCTCATTTAAGAGACCTACTTATTTGCTGATTCCTATCAAAGTAATAATTTCATTTCATATTATTGGCCATCAAGAATTGTTCCCAGCAGCTACATGTTCAGATAAACATTCAAGTTGTGATCATTATGACATTAAAGTCACAGGTTAATTCTAAGCCTTTCCAGGGATATTAGGCGAACATTTAACTGTGAAGAGACATGTAATTCAACCCTTTTCTTAAAGTCACAATAGCTAAATGAAATCAAGATATGATTTATGAGGTGTAAGAAGCCAGTTTATGATTTTCCAACTGTTGGTTTACTCTTTGGCACATTTTCCGCAGTCCTATTCATGAAAAGGGAATGAAGGCAATTACTGTAACTGAAATTTTTCAAACTGCATGATAGCTATATAATTGCACTGAAATGATGTGTTGTTTTTTCTTTTCTGTCAATTGCATCCACTATTTTTAAATTGACTTAAAGATATTACTAATAATGATAAAAGCAACAAGAAAGAGCAATACAATATTATTCATTGAGCCTGGGCCACACACTACTAAGAACTTCTCATATACTGTTTAATCCTCACGGCAGTCTACGAGTCACAACCAGTATTATGCCTAAATTATAGATATGGAAGCTGAGGCTTAGAAAGGTTAAGTAACTTGCCCAAGATCACTCGGCTGTAAGAAACAGGTCTGGAATTAGAACTTAAGACTGACTGACTCTAGAGCTTGAACTCTTGTATTTTATGTTTGTCTCTTAATCAGGTCTTAAGTCATATCTGTAACATATATAAACCTTTAAAATGCAGAAAGTATTCCATACTAGAGACATCTTATCTTGGAAGTTTCTGTTCTACACAAAATGTGTGATTTTTTTTCCCCTGGTATAAATTCTGATCTGCTTTAATGTCTTCATTTTAGTAGCACTGATACTACAAAAATAATAATAAGGTAGAGAAGTTGTAAGACGGCAGAAACAATTGTTTTCAAATTAGCTTCTTTGTTAGTTCCTAGGATACATTGCCCACCCACCTACCTACATTAGTGAGTAATAAAAATACTGGACTAAGTGTGTACTGAAGTAGTGTGGGGGTTAGTTAAATTCTCTCAGAACGGCTCAACTCCTTCACAACTGACCAGATGGTATAGTCATTTCTTCAAAAACAAACAAAAAGCCCAAATAAACAAGAAGAAAAATGACTTTCTGAGGCTGCCTTTAGCTGCATAGTCAAGATATGAGGCAATTTCAAATCTGGACTCCATTACCTCAAACAAAACAAATACCAATTTTAAAATATTTATAAACACAACTAATACGATTATGTTAAAAACAACTACATACATCTTTATTTAAATGAGAATTGCCAATAATGCTGCTGCTACATATAAAGGTGTTGGCAGAAGACCTCATTTCTGGTAGAGGTTGCTCCAGGTAGAAAAGGCATGGAAAAGTCCATTGTCACATTATTTTAATATTTTAAAAAGAAACCTGTTAACTCACTGATGCATTATCCACTTGGACTAGATGGGAAATCATTTGAAGTAGATTAATAATATTAATGTTCATAAAAGAAGATCAAGTTGATAATTTAGTATTTAAATAACCTGCCTGTTTTTAAACTATGGGGAGTAAAACAGAGCTATACATACATAAAAAAAAAAAAATACATACATACTTAGACATAATTGGCACAGTTTAGGATCACTAAATTATGCAGATTGGGGATTATACTTTATTAATCATACTTTTAAAATTATAAGCAATTCATATCATTTGTATTTCATTCCAGATTTCTAAAAATAGATGTAGGTATAGATATGGATTCCATTTATCATCTCTTCTGGGATACACACACACACGTATGTGTGTGTGTGTATGCTACAGATATGTGTGTGCATATGCTATATATATGTATATATATATATGTAATATACAGCCCTGGTGGTGCAGTGGTTAAGAGTTTGGTTGCTAACTAAAGGTCAAGAGTTCAATCTACCAGCTGCTCCTTGAAAAGTCTATGGGGCAGTTCTACTCTGTCCTATAGGGTCACTATGAGTTGGAATCGGCTCGATGGCAACAGGTTTGGTTCATGTAATATACATATATATTTAAAATTATACACACACACATAAAGTCACATGTGCTGGGAGGGAAAGGTTGACAAATGCAATAATTTTCACAGCATTTCCTATTTTAAGTTGATCTTATACGAAGGGAAAGCCCTAAAGAACACAACGAAAGAACACCACTGCCACTTTTTGAGTGTATGGGCATGTTCTTTGCTTAGTGGTGACATGGCAGAAGCAAGTTAATGTTGACAAGTCTCGGAACAGTAACGATTCATTATAATATATTTAACTGATCTGTGCTCACTTTTAGAGGAAACACTGTATTAAGTCGTTCAGCAGACCAGGTCCCATTGAAGAAACTAGAATATTTTTTTAAATTACAGGATTCCTGGTTTCAGCCAAGTTGGAATAAGCTCACTGAAGCCTAACTCCCATGCTAATTACAATTAACAACATTTGAAAAACAAAACACAAAAAGCAACTATTGAGGATTCTGAAAAGTATAACAAGAACAATGTGGACTGGGGAGGGCAGTAAAACTTGTAGATATAGCCCATATAGTGGTGAGTTTCCAGTTTTGTTTTGGGGCGGGGGGTGGGGGAGTTGTTTTCTGTCTTTCCCTTTGACTTGAGGGTGAGCCTAGTCATGGTGCACAGTAATGGCAAGGACAACCAAAACTTCAACAGAAACTTGTCTGGGCAATGAGGCCCCTGTGGTTCCAAGAGTGTGAGAAATTCTCGTTTTTTTCTATTTTTTTCTCTCCTGGCTTTGTCCCGAGGGCACCTGTGTGTGTGTGTGTGTGCACCTATGTGTGCATATACATGGATGTGCAGGCACAAGTGTGGTACAGCAGCAGTAACATAGGCATTTAAGACTTTAAGCAGCTGATATAACTACACTTCACAATGTAAACACACTTGAAATGAATACAAGTATAGAGGTTCTCAGCAGAGAAACAGAAACTACAAAAAAGAACAAAACAGAAATTTTAGAATTGAAAAGTTCAATGGCAATTATCCAATCTGAACAACAGAGAGAGAAAAACATTAAAAAATAATAAACAGAGCTCATGGATCTGTGGGACAACATCTAAAACACTTAATGTTGGAAGCCTAGAAGGAGAGGGGTAAGAGATTGGTACAGGGAAAAAAAAGGCCCAAAAAATAAAAACCTCTAAGTGTAGTAAAAACAAATAAACATAAATTTACACAGTCAAGAATTTCAAAGAACCTCAAATGGGATAAATTCAAAGAAACCATGCTCAGACACATCATAATTAGCCTACAGAAAACCAAAGACAAAGGAAAAAAATCTTAACAGCAGCTAGAGAAAAACAATACATTATATACAGGGAAACAGTAATTGGAATGACCATGGATTTCTCATCAGAAACCACAGAGGACAGAAGACATCAGAACAATATCTTTAAAGTGCGGATAGAAATGTTAACCCAGAATTCTATATCCAGCAAAAAATATCTTTCAGAAAAAAAAAAAAAAAAAAGACATTCTTAGATGAAGGAAAACGAAGAGAATTCATTGCCAGCAGATCTCCTCTTTAGAAATGGTAAAGGAAGCTCTTAAGGTTGATGGAAAATGACACCATTGGAAAACTCGGAAATGGAGGAATGAAGGAAGAACACTGGACATGATAAATAACTGAGCAAATATAAAAGATTAGTTTTTCCCTCTTCAGTTCTTTAAAATATATAAGCTTATGAAAAATAAAGATTAAAATCTTTTCTAGTAGGGTTTTCAATGTATTGTTGTTATTGTTGGGTGTCATCAAGTCGATTTCTACTCACAGCAATCCCATGGGACAGAGTAGAACTAACCCAGAGAGTTTTCTTGGCAGATCGCCAGGTCCTTCTCCAGTGGAGCCACTGGGTGGATTCAAACTGCTGACCTTTTAGTTAGCAGCCAAGAGCTTAACCACTGTACCATCAGGGCTCCTTTTTCAGTGTATGCAGATGTAATATACATGACAATTATAAATGGGGGAAAGTAAAGATGCCCATATGGTTTTAAGGCTTTTGTATTTTCTTTGATGTGATGACATATTACCTATAAGTAGACTGTGAAAGTATAGGCACGTATACTGGAAACCACAGAGCAACCATTAAAAGAGGTATTACTGAAAAATACAGCCAAAAGGCCAATAGATAAATTAAAACAGAATACTAAAAACTATTTTTAATTACAGCTAGAGCTGATACTAATAACAAATAATAATAATTTAAAGGATAGTTGTCTTAGGCTGGGTTCTCTAGAGAAGCAAAAACCAGTAAACCATATAAATATACATATAGAGAGATTTATATCAAGGAAATGGCTCATGTGATTGTAGAGGCTGGAATGTTCCAAGTCTGTGGATCAGGATGGAGGCTTCTCTGGATTCATGTAGCCACAGGAGCTGGCGAACCCAACATTGCCAGGTCAGGAAGCAGGGCTCCTGCTCACAGGCTGTGAAGATTGATGGATTCCAAGACTGGCAGGTAAGACAGCAAGGTTTCTCCTGATTCACGTAGCTGCAGGGGTTGGCAACCCCAACTTCCGCTCACAGGCTATGATGATTGAGGAATCTCAAGATGGGCAAATAAACTGATAGTTCAAGTCCCAAGAACTGGAGGTCAGACAACAGGAGGCAGTAGCAGGATCCAGAGCCAGTAAAAAGCCAGAACATCTGCTTACATTCGGATATAGGCCACACTCCCAAGGAAACTCCCCTTCAACCGACTGGCTACTCACAGCAGATTCATGGGAGTGAATCTGGGACTGATCACATATAAACACTGAGAATCATGGCCCACCAAGTTGACACACAATCTTAACCATCACAATAGTCCTATTTCTCTCCTCTGTATCCAAGCAGTTGTCCTTAAACTATCCCTATAACTGATACTAGCTTTTTTAAACTGCTTCTCTGGATTTAAAAATTACAGTTTCTTACTTAATTTATTGAAGTATTTCACAGCCCTACATGTCAATCACCTTTACATTGTTCTAAACTTTCATCTTTAGTCATAAGTATGATTATTAAATGAAGAGAAGTATCTGAAAGCAGAAACTGGGTCTTATTTATTCTGGTTCCTCAGCATCTTGTACTAGTCTGATAAACAGCCGATATTCAAACTGAATAAATATGTAACTATTTCCAAAGACTCTCTGAATGTGGAAATGAAAGCACAATAGGAATAAAAATTTCATTGTAAAAGAATAAACCAAACTAATTATACAAAACAGAAGAGTAAGAGTGATTTTAAAGGCATGCTGACTAATTTAAAGTAGCCACCTTGAGATATTATACCCTTATCCAACAATGCTCAGAGGATTTTTGTATTTGCTTTCAGCTCTTCATTACAGTCTCTTGGATGTGTCAAATAAAACCAAATCTTCATACTTTAATGGCAAAAATATTTCAATCTTTCTAGAATCACTCAGAGCCATGCTTTAATATTAAATGATGTTAATAATCAAGTGGCTCCGACTATTTTTAGAGCTCCAATGAATCACAGAATCAAAATGTCTGAGATAGCCAGGGCCTTAAAGATCTCCTATGCATGGGTTCTTTCACAACATTCTCACTGGTCCCCTCATTAATTAATGAGCTAAGTTAAATCTCTGGGACATGTTCATTTTATACTTATATTAGAATTATGATTTTACATTTTGAAAATTAACCTTTAACATGAGAAGTCTTTTTAAAGAATGAAACAAAATCCTTTGTTTACTTTGTGTTCCATACAAAGGAACATGAACACATGTAATAATGGTTCATATAGCTGGACTATATGAAGAACACAGCATCAGAGCTGGAGGAAGGCTCATTAAACAACCCATGATATGCAGATGACACAACCTTGCTTGCTGAGAGTGAAGAGGACTTGAAGCACTTACTGATGAAGATCAAAGACTACAGCCTTCAGTATGGATTACAGCTCTACATAAAGAAAACAAAAATCCTCACAGCTGGACCAATAAGCAACATCATATTAAATGGAAAAAATATTGAAGTTGTCAAGGATTTCATTTTATTTAGATCCACAATCAATGCCCAGGGAAGCAGAAGTCAAGAAATTAAATGATATATTGCACTGGGAAAATCTGCTGCAGAAGACCTCTTTTTAAAGTGTTAAAAGGCAAAGACATAACCTTGAGGAATAAGGTGCACCTGACCCAAGCCATGGTATTTTCAATCGCTCATGTGCATGCAAAAGCTGGACAATGAATAAGGAAGACCAGAGAAGAAATGATGCCTTTGAATTATGGGGTGGGCAAAGAATACCGAATATACCACGGACTACCACAAGAACAAACAAATCTGCCTTGGAAGAAGTACAGCCAGAATGCTCCTTAGAAGGCAGGATGGTGAGACTTCTTCTCATGAACTTTGGACATGTTATCAGGAGAAACCAGTCCCTGGAGAAGGACATCATGTTTGTATAGTAGAGGGTCACTGAAAAAAAGGAAGACCCTCAATGAGTTGGACTGATACGGTGGCTGCAACAATAGGCTCAAACATAGCAACAATTGTGAGGATGGCACAGGACTGGGTGGTGTCTCGTTCTGTTTTATATAGAGTTGCTATACAGTTGAAACTGATTCAATGGTACCTAACAAGAATAATAACAGTTTATGACTTGCATAGAAAACAAAAAATTGCAAGCCAAGTTGTGCTTGAATTTTTTTTTTTACAATCAAAAAAGAAATCCCAGTAACTCCATAATAACCTCAGGCATGTCTGAAATGCTGAAATGTAGCAAACATTGAGATGGACGTGTAAGTTAAAAGTGCTACAGACTGGCTACCACTTGAGTTACCTTATATAGAAAAAGATTAATTTTAATTTCTGAGGTACAAATATACCCACCATGACTGATTTCGAGCTACCAATGGCTTAATAACTGCCTTCCAAAAGTTCCTGAAACGGTAATAGCCGGCTCTCGTGAGCCGCTATGGGCCAGCTTCAGCATACCACTGGAGGGCCAGCAGGCAGTCTAGAAAGTAAGTCTAAGTCATTCTTCCTTAGCAACTGGTCAGTTATCCCCTTCTAAGGCAGAGGACTTGCGCTAAACCTCAGCAAGGGCCTAGGGCTCCTTTGATCCTCCTTCCTTGGCCTGAACGCTGATCCCTACACCTGCCACTTATCGTCTATGTTCCTGATACGTAAAATGCTTCTCCTTAATGCCAAGAGTGAACAAGCCTGACTTTCAGATTAGACCACTTCTCCAAATGCCTCCCTGCTGGTTTCCATCTACTACAGGTGGGACTACCTGCCATCAAGAAAATACCTGAATTATAACTGGGCTTCCCAGGGCCCTCTTTGAATTCTGAGTCTTAGATGACTCAGCTACACTTTCCAACCTTTCCTGCCAACTATCCATTTCTAAATTAACTCAGTGAAAAGGAGACTCCTTCATACCTTGTTTCTCCTTCCCTTCCATTGGCCTTTGTTACTTAGGAGCCAGTATGTCCTAAATCTGAACCTCTGCTCACTTTCCTGGTGTCAACAAGCAACATGCTTCAGAAATTCCATATAATTATTGCAATACAGGATGCTGGTTATAAGGAAAGTATGGATGGGGCAGGAAGAACCAGTTGGCTAAGACCACTAATAAATGTATTCATTGTAAGTATATAAAAATCTTTAAATCATCTTACTTTATTAATAAACCTTCTCAATTACATTTAATATTATGTTGTTATAGGAAGATAAGATCAAAAACAATACCAAAATATCTTCTAGGAGTTTTTTTTTTTTTAACATGAACAGCTGCATTAACATGGAAAGCATATATATAGGCCATTAATATTAAAAGAAAAAAAAAAGCTAAGCTTTCCAAATCATTGGAAATTGTTAAGCAGTTATATAGCCAAGATAGAGTCCCTGCTTCAGGGGCTCCTGAAAAAAAATAAAATAATCTTCTGAGGTACAGTAAGAACACTTAAGGCTAAATCTCAATACATTTCAAACATGTATTTACTTAAGCATGATTCAGCATGGTACATGAACCTCGCATATTCCGTAAAGGAAAGGTGACTTGTCTGGTCTGCCAACTGTTTTCTGCTTAACTGATCTTGAAACTTTGGGAAGAAGACACTAATGTCACGGTAGTTGTTTGAAAGCTCTTACCTGTACATTTGTAATCAGAGGCTACCCCTTTAAGCACAGCATCAAAAATGGATACTTCCACACGCTGCTTTCTGTGGTGGCAACTCAGCAGTAAGGAAGGCTGGGAAACAATAAGGTACAGGAAAGGTTCAAGTTGTAAATCACCGGTTCCTCTCCGTCCAGGCTGCCGAACGATAGTTACACCAAGTGCTTGTCTAGCAGATGACCTTGTGGATGCATGAAGACTTTCAAGAGAGAGAACTCCCATTTTTTTCCCTAATGGGAAAGAAATGCTACTGCTTAAGAGATCTTCTGCTGTCATTGTGGAAATACACGTCTGGCTGGGCTTAGAGACATCTTCTGAATCAACTGCCAGGAGATTTAATGAACTCTTGCCTGTTTTTTCATTATCCTTCTGTTCTTGTGACTTAGATTTGGGTAAGGCTGTACAAGAATAGGTCATCAGTGAGATTCTACTGGCAGTAATAAATATGTCAAAAGGAATAAAATTTAGATTTTTTACTATTGATGACTGGCGTGAGGGACGGGCAATGCGATGTTGACTGGTACCACTGTGCTGCTCTATTTGCACAATTCTGATTTTCACACTGTCGCTGCCAATTCCACTATCCTGGGCACCACTGTACCGAGATGAGGTTTCAGCCACGCCTCCATCAAATGTATCCATTTTTTTCTGTTCTTGTTTAGAGATCTATAAGGAAAAATAAAATATTTCAAACTGGTTACACTGCAAGTTCTATTGTAGAAACAATGGTATACAAACATGTTGTTAAAAGGGAATTAAAAAAATGTGTTGGGTAACTTGTAATAGACTAAACACAAAAAACAAAGTAGGTGTCCACTCCAAAAAAAAAAAAAAAGTTTTTTTCACCTTAAAACGGCAAGGAAATACCTGACAAAAAAGCATCAAAATATGCACTTCTGCTATTATAGGAGACTTTTTAATGTCAGACTTTCTTTGCAGTAATACAAAGTTATAGACAGATATGCCTCTTTAAAGAATTATATTAGTATTCTTTACCATGATATTCCAAGTGGTACAATGAAATCTTTCCAAATCATGATTACTATTAGTTGAAATTATATTTTAGGTAGGAGCAGTTTACACTATGTCGTTACTCTTGTTACTATGAAACTGATTTATAGGTTTTTGGAGAGTATGAAAGAGAAGGAAAATTCAGCAGTCCTAAATTATGATGGACAAAGAAAAGTAAACTAAATCTATGCCACTCAAAAAGATGCTTGAAACGAGGTAATTGTAAGTGATCAAGTAAAATGTAAGTAATCAAAGTCCTTGAAGGTGGATTTTTCCTTTATGCACTAAACGTCACTTGTTCTCAAAACTTCCCATCCAATGAGAGTCTATGTGTAGGGAACAAAGAAAATCTTGGTGGCAGTAAGTTACGATCACCCAGGCAGCACAACTCCAAGACCTTCGGTTTGATTTGTTGTTTCTATTTCTTAGGTATTCCAACCCTGTGAGGGGGGTACTGTTACCCTGATTTTACAGCTAAGGAAACTGAGGCTTAAAGAGATTAATCAATAAATCCAAGGTCAGACAGCTAGCTGGCTATGGGGAATACCATGTTAGTATTTCCAGAATACTTTTTATACTGCTTGTCACATGATAAAGCTTAATAACTACATGCTGACTGAATAAATGAATGCACAAATTTAACAAAGCATTTAGTAAAATAAACATAATTAAGGAAATTTTTATCAACAAAAATTTCAAATATACCTCCAAATCCATTACCAACTTGGAATTCTCAAATAAACATGCGAAAAAGTAATAAAGTCAGGTACTTAAGCAGTGTAGGATTCACTGCCCACATCTTGAGGTATTACAAGCTAAATATTTGTATGCAGAAAAACTAAAAAAAAAAAAAAAAATCCTTTGAGTTCCATGGCAAACTCAAAGCAAGAGCTCAAGCTTTATATAGTATTTTTACTCTCTCAGTCGGGAAAGACAACCACAATTAACTACATGACACTATACTTTCTATGCAGAGAGTACTATATATTCTTCTGATTTACAGATTTATATTTAAAAAATCTAGTCTCTCCTTCTTTAAAGTGAATTAAGTGTTCCCTGTATGTGTTAACATGGAAAAACAAACCACCTGTAGAGAAAGATAAAGAAATTTCATGTCCAGCCTTATGATGTGTTGAGATTGCCACATTAGACTCTCTTGAATGTCAAGTGGTGTGATCTTGAGATATAAATAACCAGCAGGGACAGGGGCAGCTATCAGCTCGGGTCACAAGAGTTACTGAACAGAAGTCAGATGGTAACTAATTCTAGTTACTAAAAAGCCAAATGGAATTTGAACCAATGACCCAGAGATGAAAGACTCTGACTCCCATTGAACAAAAAAGTACAACTTTCCCAGTACTAGAAAACTTAATTCTTAAAACTGGGTTAAAAGTCAAGATTACCTCCATTTTTCTACTTTTCCAAACTATTTATAGAACTGAAATAAATAAGCTGATGATTTTTGAGACATATTTAAAAACTCACTGGTCTGTCACCAATCTGCTGCAGATTCATCTACGCAGTCAAGAGTATCTGGCCTGCCACTGAAAAAATTTTACAGTTACTTATGTGTGCTAGGCCGTAAACCTGGGCATCAATTTACCACTCCTTTGTGGGAAAAAAAAAAGTTCACAATGTAATAACTCTGAAAATAACTTTTGCTTTATTACTGTCCAAGGAGACTAACAATTTAAGTTGTCAAAAATGTCAATATCAGCTTTCTGTGAATGCAGCAGAAGCATGCATCTCTGGACGGTGCTGTTACATCAGCTCTCCCACTCTTTACCTAACTCATTTAAAATGAACAATAAAAGTTTTCTTTAATTAGCTACTGGTGTGCATTAACATGATCATCATTAAACCATAAAAACCAACTGTACATTACTCTGGTCCCCTATTCCATATGTTTTGAATTATTCTGTTTGAAAATGTACTTTGCGTCCCTTTTAAAAGTTCGACCTTCTGCTTTCAGAGAATTAAATGCATATTACTGTAGTGAAGAAGATAATGTTTCAGACCTCCAGGCATATATTAAACACACTGGCAGCACTTGAGACAAAATGCTTTACTTATTAGATACTTCCTATTCTAAACAGTGTCATCAAAGGCCAAAAACAAAGTCCATATAAAAGCTGCACAATGCTTCCACACAGAACCTGTGCCAAAGTCCCCGTACTTTCCAACTAATGAGGAAAGGATGTGTACTCTTAACATATGAATGTAAGATTTTCCAAGCATTCACTTTAGGAAACTGGGCTATTGATTCCATATGGCTTATGTTAAATGAAACTGTATTGGTAAAATAACCTTTAAGATATCTGGCATGATAACTATAATTAAACAATATTCAAAGGACTAAAACAAAAGGGAATTTAGTTCCACAATGGCTAATTAAAATGAAAAAAAAAAAAAAAACACAGCATGCCATCTATCAAGATAAATTGTTATTGTTTAAGAACTATTTAAATACTGTTAAAATATACTTTTAGATAAAATCTGAAAGAGCTGGAAAAATATTTGTGGCTTAAAAATGGATAGTTTGGTGAAGAAAAAAGCACAGGACTATGAAATTTTATGCAGAGATAACAGCTTTAAAGGTTTGAGCACAACCAGATGGTACTTAAATCAGAGGAATTCTACAGTTTCACTATCAATAGGTTTCAATATGAGAAGGTTTTCAATAGCTAGGAAAACATGTCAAGTTGATAGTTTACTTCTTACATCATTTCAGCGCATTTTCCCATTCTTTCACAGCTATATATGGTACAGATATTAGCCACCCTGGAAAAGGTGCTGAAAGCTGTACTAGTAGCTAGGGAACTGCAACTAATTCCTCCTTTTAATGCATGGGGATAGGTAAGTTTATTAGCTTACCCTGGAGTCTGATAAGAGACTAAGAGTCACAGTATTTCAGGAGTAGTAGTTAAAACCACACTGTGGAAGGGGACAATACCAAAGAATGTATTAAAATAATTTCAAATGAAACTAATTAGATGTTCTTACGTAGCATTTTGGAATGGGGGAAGGTAAGCTTGATTGAAACGTCTTGTTCAATTCTATCAACATTTTATGAGCACATCCAAAAGTCAGCCTCATTAATAAAAATATTACAAACGGATATTTTTTCAAGAAGAATCTGTGAAAATCAACCTTTTGAGAATTAACAAGGACCAAAACAAATAATTTTTCTTTTAATGGCTGACAAGGCAATTCAGCATCTACTCCATAACATTATTTCCTTTAATTTCTTTGTCTTTTTAAGGAAAACTTAATTGTACACCAAACTTAAGCATATCCACACATTTTCCACCTTCTTATTGGAAACCCCGGTGGCATAGTGGTTAAGTGCTACAGCTGCTAACCAAAGGGTCGGCAGTTCAAATCCGCCAGGCGCTCCTTGGAAGCTCTATGGGGCAGTTCTACTCTGTCCTATAGGGTCGCTACGAGTCGGAATCAACTTGACGGCACTGGGTTTGTTTGTTTTTTTTAAATCATAGTTATGGTTATATAACAGCAACTCCGGAGTAATATTTCTAACATGTAACAGTCATATTTTAACTTTGATCAAAATATCTTTTGTCAATCATGAGGTCATTTTTCACATCATAGAAATTATGAAAAAGTCAACTGTGAAACCACAAAATCAAAGTGACAATCACATCTGTATATTGCTGTGACATTAATCCTAATTTTATCCCCCTCGCTAAAATGCAGTTCTGTTTTCAAAGAAGTAAACATCTTGTCTTTCTTATGAAATCAAATAGAGTGAAAAAAAAAAAATTGGTTACAGTATTATAATGGTTTCACACACTGGAATTACAAAGGAGAACTTTTATAACTTGAAAACATTATGTGTCTTATTGTCTAAACATTTGCAAACACTTCTATCTTGCTTTGGGATGGGGTGGACTGGTGCTGTTGGGAGAGGCTGTTGTATGCCTTTAACACAATGATAGTTTACACTGGAAACTTTACATAAATAGCACATTTTTGTAACAATCAGAAATACTCTATTCCAACCATGTAAATTAATCAAGGAAACAACAAAAAAATGTTAATATCTCAAATTTCCAATGATGTCACTGTTATACTTCACAAACTTTTATCATTTTTGGATGAATTACCATCTCAACCCAGTGATGTGCTAGGTGAAATTTATCTTAGCACATTAAATTAAATAAAAAAGTAATGTAAAGACTAAATTGACTTCATTACAAAACATCTCCTTCAGTGTCTCCAATCAGTTTTCGATTTAAGAAAACAAACTGGAACAAGCATTGTATATACTTGGGTACTACGGATACAGAGTGCTAGAAAACAAGGGCTTTTTATATTTTACTTCTCTAAACCTAATGTTATACAAGATCCCACATAATTGTTCCCAGTTGAATGGCAAAAAAAAGGTTTTCACAATACTGCAGTAATTATGCAAAAGAGCAGAACTAATGATACCCATCACTGCTTAACAGATAGAATGGTAAAGAGTACTATAATTTCAAGTTTTCCCTTTCATGAAGTTACTTTTCCGGCTCTTTGAAGTAACAGTATGAGGCCACTACTGCTAAGTATCAGTATAAATATTCACATTTAAAGACCAGCACTAACTGCAATAAAAGCATGGAGATAGTTCAGTCAAGGTTGTGTTTTACTGCAGTCTGTGTTTGGTCTATTGTTCTAGTTTAAGTTGTAAATCACAAGAAAGGACCAGGAGTAGTGGTAAACTCACTATAATAGCTATATCAGAATCAATGCCTATTTCAACATGAAAATCTGAAAACAGTATACACTGACCTACACACACAGGCAAGTTCAAATCCTACCTACTGAGATTTTACCTGCAGTGTTGACCTTCAGGCTTATGTGTCTCAATTTCCCTTTATACATATATGATTTCACAGCATAACCTTATTTCCAAGGGCTTCTAAGTTCATGAAAAAAAATTAGTTCCAGGCAAAATTTTGCACAGAGGGTCTTAACTCAGAAGCAAGTTTTCATCTACTCTCATTCTGTCTCTATGTCTCTCGCATATAAAACTGAAATAGGTTGGTCATTTTTGTTCAAGGAGACTAGATCTGGTTGATTTATACTAGCTTCAGAGTTTAACTTGACTTGTTTGCTTCTTGTAATGAATTCAGTTTTTTAAAAAATAAAACTTGACACATTCCGGGAACTTGGGCCTCAACTAAAACAGATGTCTCTACATCAGAAACAACGACCTGCTTTAAAATGGCCACAATGCTAATTCTTAAAAGTGGCTACCGTGTGTACCAGGTAACTACTCTTCATATTGATGAAATTCAAAGTTCATTCCACTGATGTCAATCTGGAAACCATTTTGTCCCACGGCTGCTTAGATTTTCAATAGGATTAAATCAGCTGCAAGTCCTCATTATATCAGGGTTTACAATTGTGTCTGAGTTGGAGTCTGTTTCTCATAGAACTTTACTCAGAGACTGACTTAGATTGGCTCCTTAGAGCTACTCTGATTTTACTGGAAACAACTGTATCACATCAGCCATTCTCATAAACTTCTCGTAAGATTGAATCAGCCCTGACCCTGAAGCAGATGAAGGTTTACCGAGCCTATGCATTCTCTTAAGAATCACAGAAAAGCTTGCATATAGCTTGTGCAGTAATGCAGAAGTAGAATGTGCTTAACTATCTCAGTGGGCCTCCCCTTGCATCTATGAACTGAATTTTCTGATAAGAAAACTAGAGTGTGAACTTGGAAAAATTCCTTTGGACAAAAAAATCTTTACAAATCCTTATTTGATTATTTTATCGCCTATACATACCCCTTCAAAGAAACTATGTAGGGTTTATGGAAATTAAGCAAGAAAAGAACATGCTTTTAAAATGAAATTTTCTCCTATATTCAGTACAAGTTGAAAAATAATGAAAATGGTTCAAGTATACCCACAATTAACTTTATCTAGTAGCTGGATTTTATTGTCTAACAGAATTTAGTTATTTAACAAACATATTGAACTGCTTTTCATTATTATATACTCTCCTTACTAAGTCTAAACAAACCTGATTCAGTTAACTGTAGATTCTCTTCAAAGTAAACCTGAATCTCAGTATTCTCTACTATGTACCTTATTTTTCTTTAATCGTTTAAGATATTACAGAATAGAGGGTCATTTGCAAACTTTTATTAGCCATCCTTTAACTTAAGGATGGCAGATCAAATCCAAATTGAACTAAAGCCACATATTGATTCTTTCCCTGTGTCACGTTGGCAATACCTTAAAAAATTTATAATCCAAGACTTGAAATGCTAAATGGTCAAGATGTTAGAGGAAAACATCTGTTCATGCCCTGCAGGTGATTATTCTTTTCCATCAGAAGAATTTTGTTCTTCTCTGCTACTTCATAAAAATCATCACTAAGCCAAAATGACCTCCCACACAAGCTGCTTTGATTATTTTCTTCCTTCAATCCTTGGAAATTTAAAGTATTCTCTAAATCAGGCATATACTCCTAACAAATAGCAGTTAGCCCCACCTCCCCAGTAAATTTTCATTTGCTGGTATGTCCCAAGTAATTATAGCTGTTCTAAGAAATTCAACCTACATCTTAAGCTTGGATATTCCCTGTCTTACACAGGACTGCTTAATGTTTAAAAGTTAAAAAGAATATGTAAATTTTCTCCTCCCAAATATTAAACCTCACCCTACAGACATTAAAGTAGTAATCAAGTCTTGAAACTCTTGAGAAGTCTTTCTCAAATAACTATGAATTAAAAAATAAATTTTCATTACAACTGGTAGGATTACTTGCTGCTCTTACTATCAGAATATCTTTTGTTAATGCTAAATTTTGGGCAATCACAATAGTATTACCAAATTAGTACCATTAAAGACGAATGCTCTTAGCCTTTAAAACTTACTGATACCTCTCTAAACCAATTAAGGAATAAACAGTTTCTATTTTTTTATAGCATTATTTTCAGGTAACATTTGGTTAAGTATGGTTAATGTTTGAACTTTAGTTATATTTGTTTTATTTGGATAAAATGTTTCTCGAGCTTCCTGAAGACTGGGCCAATGTCAAACTCTTAGAATGAAATTTGTTATTATCAAACTGTTAGAATGAAATTTTATTTCACATTCATTCATTCGACACATTCTTATTAAGCATGTACTGTGCTGTAGGCACTGACTGGGATACAGCAGAAATAAAGTACCTGTCTTTCGTGAAGTTTACATTCTAGTAGGGATCAGACAATAAGCAAAATTATATATATATACACTTCTCACACACACACATAGTAGTTGATGATGGACTGGATGTTGGGTACTATGAGACAAAGACAGAAGTAAATAATGATTTGAAGTTTTTTGGTTTGAGCAACTACAAGAATGAAGATAATTTTCCAGGCTCTGAAAGCAGTAGAAATGGTATTCTGGGGCTAGGCTTAGGCCTCATTCTAGGCAAACACTTGGGGAACAGAGAAATGGGGCTAAGACACGGAGTCATTCGTGAATCATGCCATAAAAAAAAATTTTTAGTCATTCGTGAATCATGCCATAAAAATTTTTTTTTTTTTTTTTATGCCATAGTCCCCAGAAAATCAAGTGAGTGAGGCATAGAATACTTCTTGGGAGGATGTTTTTGATCTGGAAGAGCTGGGATTGACAGAACATCTTTGAGTTAAGTTGGAGAAGGGGAAAAGGAGAATGAGCTGGGCTCTTACAAGACCTCCATATTTCTAACTGGCTACTGGGCATTTCTACTTGGAGGTACCATTATCAATATGTAATGGATTGAATTGTGTCCCCCAAAAATGTGTGTCAACTTGGTTAGGCCATGTGTAGTTGTACTCCATTTTGTGATTTTCCTATGTGTTATAAATCATAATCTTTGCCTGTGGTTAAAAGGATTACTCAGGTCACCTCCCTGATCCAAAAGGGAGTTTCCCTGGGGAGTGGCCTGCACCACTGTTTATCTCTCAGGAGATAAAAGGAAGGGGAAGCAAGCAGAGAGTTGGGGACCTCATACCACCAAGAAAGAAACACCAGGAGCAGAGCGCATCCTTTAGACCCAGGGTCCCTGCGTGAAGAAGCTCCTCGTCTGGGGGAACATTGATGAGAAGACCGACAGAGAAGGCTGCTCCCTGGAGCCAGCGTCCTGAATTTGGACTTGTAACCTACTAGATTGTGAGAAAATAAATTTCTCTTTGTTAAAGCCATCCACTTGTGGCATTTCTGTTACGGCAGCACTAGTTGACAAAGACACAACAACACAAACAACACATCTAAAACCATATCATCCTGACATTTAAAAAAAAGTCTTTTCCCAAATATGCCACCTCTCCACCTTCTTCTTCTTTTTTTAATTTTTGCCTTCTCAGAAGTTTCAAATACTACATATACCCTCCTAATCCCTATCAAATATTGCTGGTTGTCCTTCATTTCACTAATTCTTCTTTTTTTTTTTTTTCTCACTGCCGCTCCCCTCCCTACACTAGTCAATGGCAAGAGTACTTTGATTAGTTTCTTTTACTCATCTCTCCCTTTCCTAATCTACCCATATGGTGCTGCCATATTACTCTTCTCAAAACACTTCCGACATTTACTTTTAAACATTTATCCCACCAGAATGTCAGGCTCATGAAAACAGAGGTCCTTTTTTTTTTTTTTTTAGTGTTTTGTTCTCTGTTGTATCATCAGCACCTATAACAGGTACTCAAATTTTTATTTAATACATGAATTAAGGAAGGGAGAAATGAATTGAGTCATTTGCAAGGTACTTGTTTAGGTTCCTGGATAGAGATGCAGGTAAAAGAATCAGCTGAACTTAAGAGCTTACTTCTAGGTTAGAGACATACCCATTTGTTAAGTACATTTTCAGGGGATATTTGAATAAGGACTTAAAGATGCCACAGTTTGGACTTGGCATGTAAGGACAGGCTGAGAGAACCATGCAAACCATGCAAACTGCTTCTGAACGGTCATAGCCTTGAAAACCCTATAGCACAGTTCTACTCTGCACAACAGGGGTCATCAGGAGTTAAAATCGACAACTAACAACAAATGTTGATTCCAGAGCTAATTTTTAAATCACAGTCTACATAGCCCCTCTCTCAGACCTTATTTGTTTATTCTACAATTCTTGTCACAATTTGTAATTTTTAAATTTTTATTGTTGTTGCTGTTAATGTCTCCCTACTAGATGACAGAAGCCCTGGTGGCGCAGTGGTTAAGCGTTCAGCTGTTAACCAAAAGGTCAACAGTTCAAATCCACCAGCCGCTCCTTGGAAGCCCTGCAGGCCAGTTCTACTCTGTTCTATAAGGTCGCTATGAGTTGGAATCGACTTAACGGCAACAGGTTTTCAGGTTTAACTAGATGATAAGTCCATAATTGCAAGGACTAACTAATCTTGTTCACAGTTACATCCCTAGAGCTGGGCACACAGTGGATGGTCCATAAATATAGGCTTTGTAAATGCATGCGTACATGAATCTATGAATAAATGAGAAAGAAAAAGGGAGCAAGAGAGAGGAGTGGATGAGTGAAGTAGTATCTAAGGGAGTGAGGGTTTTTTTTATTACTGCAGATTTCAGACAGATGGCTTCCCAGAGAAAGCCTTCATCAATATATGAATGCATTTTGAAATGCTGAAAGGAAAAATCTATTTGCAAGGTGCTGGGACCAGGTGCCTCTATTTTAGCAAATCACTGTCTTCAAGAACAGGAAGCAGAGTTTGGAGACAGAGCACTTCACTAAGGAGCTGAAGACCTGGCTGAGTTCCACAGTTTCCACTAAGTCACACCTGTGTGTAGCTATGTGGGGAAAAAACAGCCTTTGTTCACAGCTTTCCTTTTGTTGACATGGAGTTTAAATGTGATAATCTAGGCCAAACTCAAATTCTCAGTTCAATGCACCAGAATCATAATTTGTTAGGACTGAAAGAGATTCTTGAGCTCATTGTTTCCAGAGATTTCCAAACTACGTCTTTAGCCACAATACTCTTTCTTCAGAGAAAATCTGGGGGGAGAAGAGATAGATATAGAAGGGGAAGGAACATGATATGTAGAACAGGTAAAAACAAAGCTGTCACTAAAGGATGTGTTTTGCATGTGATTTGAGAGTGGAAGAGCTCACACTATAAGCCAACTGCCCCCTTGGTATATTTTTTAAGAAACAGCTTTTATTGAGATAATAATTCACATACCATACAACTCACCTGTTTAAAGTGTACAAATCAATGGTTTTTAGTATTGTCACAGAGTTACGCAAACATTACCACAAATGATTTTAGAACATTTTCATCATCAAATACCCATCATCAGTTACTCTCCTTTACTACCTGCATCCCAGCACCCTCCAAAAAACCCAAACCCAAAGCCATCCAGTCGATTCTGACTGACAGTGACCCTAGAGGACTGAGTATACCTGCCCCATAGGATTTCCTAGGCTGTAATCTTTATGGGAGCAGGTCTCCAGGTGTTATCTCTAGTGGAATGGCAGTACATCCCAACCAACCTTTTGGTTAGCAGCCCAGTGTTTAACCACTTCACAACCAGGGCTCATCCTTCGCCCTCCCCCCAGGCAATCAATAATCCACTTTCTGTCTCTATAGATTAGTTTATACTAGACATTTCATATAAATGGAATGATAGAATATGTGGTCTTTTGAGACTAGCTTCTTTTACTTTGCATAATGTTTTCAAGGTTCTTTTTGTGGTTGAAAAATATTCCATTGTATGTCTGTGCTACAGTTTATTTATCCATTCATCAGCTGATGAACATTTGGGTTGCTTCTACTCTTCACCTGTTATGAATAATGCTACTATGAACATTTGTGTACAAGTTTTTGTGTGGATATAGGCTTTCATTTATCTCAGTATATTTCTAGACCTGTAATTGCTGGGTCATATAGTAACTCTACATTTAATCTTTTGAGGAACTGCCAGACTATTTTCCAAAGCAGCTGCACCATTTTGCATTATCATCAACAATGTATTAAGGTTCTGATTTCTTCACATCCTCAGCAACACTTGTTATTATCTGCCTTTATGACCACAGCCATCTTAGTGGGTATGAAGCGGTGTCTCAGGGTGATGCTGATTTGCATTTCTTTGATGGCTAATGATGTTGAGTATTATTTCATGTGCTTATTGGCCATTTTTATTTCTGCTTTGGCAAAATATTTATTCAGATCCTTTGCTCATTTTTAAACTGGGTTATTTGTCTTTTTATTATTGAGATGTAAGGATTCATTATATATTCTAGATACCAGACCTTTATTAGGTATTATTTACAAATATTTTCTCCCATCATCCAGTGGGCTGTCTTTTTACTTTCTTGATAACATCCTTTCAAGTAGAGATATTTTTAATTTTGATGAAATCATATTTTTATTTGCTTGCTTGTGTTTTTGATGTCATATATTAAAAAAAAAAAGCAACAAAAAACAAGCTAATCCAACCAAGATCCTGAAGATTTATGCCTATAGTTTCTTCTAAGAGTTTTATGGTTTTAGCACTGACATGTAGGTCTTGGACCCATTTTAAGCTAACTTTTGTATATGATGTGAGGAAGGGGTCCAACTTCATTCTTTCACATGTAGATACTCAATAATCCCAGGACCAGCTGTGGAAAAGACTATTCTTTCTCCCATTTAACTGTTTTGTGCTCCTGTTGAAAATCAACTGAGTGTAAATATGAGAGTTTATATCTGGACTCTGAATTCTATTCCAACGATCTATATATGTCTATCCTTACGCCAAGTTATATAATCCTTGATTACTATAGGTTCATATTAAGTTTTGAGTTGGTGAGTGCCGCCATCTTAACAATAGCAAGTCTGATCCATGAACATGGAGTGTTTTTCCACTTATTTAGGTCTTCTTTAATATCTTTCAAGAATGTTCTGCAGTTTTCAGAGAATTAGTTTTCCACTTCTTTTGTTAAATTCATTTCTAAGTATTTTATTCTTTTTTATGCTATTGTAAATGGAACTGTTCTCTTAACTTCATTTTTTGATTGTTCACTGCAAGCCTATAGATATAAAGGATTTTTGTATATTACTCTTGTATCCTGTAACCTTGCTGAGCTCATTTATTAGTTCTAATAGCTTTTTTAGTGAATTCCTTAAGTTTTCCATATATAAGATCATGTCATCTACAAATAATATGGTTTTATTTCTTCTTTTCCAGTCTGAATGCCTTTTACTTCTTTTTCTTGCCTCAACGCCCTGACTAGAATCTTCAATGTTGAATAGAAGTGGTGAGAGTGGACATCCTTGTCTTTTTCCTGATCTTAGGGGGGGAAAGCACTCAGCCTTTCATCATTAAGTATGGTGTTAGCTATGCGTTTTCACAGATGTCCTATGTCAGGTTGAAGAAATTCCCTTCTATTCCTAGTTTGAGTAATTTTACCATGAAGAGGTGTTGAATAATGTCAAACACTTTTTCTGTATCTAATGAGATCATGTGGTTTTTATTCTATTGATATGGTGTATTACATTAATTGATTTTTGGAAGTTAAACTCAGGCTGCATTTCGCAGATAAATTCCATTTTGTTCTGACATGTAATCCTTTTTATATGTTGCCATATTCAGTTTACTAGTAGTTTGTTGAGGATTTTTGCATCCACATTCACAAGGGATACTGATCTATTGTGTGTGTGTGTGCATGTGTGCTATCTTTAGCTGGTGTTGGTGTCAGGGTGATACTAGCCTCATAGAATGAGCTGGGAAGTGTTCCCTCCTATCTTTTGGGAGAGTTTGTGAAGAACAAGTATTAACTTTTCTTTAAATATTGGTAGAATTCACCATTAAAGCCATCTGAGTCTGGGCTTTTATTTGTGGGTAGTTTTTTTTTTACTAATTTCTGTACTTGTTATACATCTATTCAGAGTCTCTATTTCTCACTGAGTCAGTTTCAGTAGTTTGTTGTACTGTAGTCATTGACAGCTTTCCCTGATAATCCATTGTATTTTTGTAAGGCTGGTATTAATGTCCCCTCTTTCATTCCTGGTTTTAGTTAATTTGAGTCTTCTCTCTCATTTTCTTGGTCTGTCTAGCAACTGGTTTGTCAACTTTGCTGATCGTTTGGCTCCACTGATTTTCCCTATCATTTTTCTACCCTCCCTTGGTATTTTATAGAGGCTCTGGAGAAAAAGAATTTGGGATTGACTCAAAGGTAGCTATCTACCCATCACCGCCTTCAAATGTCTGGGATAGCATGAGACAATTCTGGTTCATGCCTCTTGTCCTGACTTATTAGTAATGACCACTTTTATTCTCAAAATTTTCATCCTCAGATGATAAATTATTTTGTATTCCAACCAAGAGTTCTGGTCTAAAATATTTATAGATTACCTGCAGGTTCTACCCAGCTTTCTTCCACCCCCTTCTATTTGTGTTGTTCTCTACAGTCATAACCTCATGTAAAGAATAAAGTTTAAAAAAAAAAAAAGAATAGTAAAATAAGGTCAATGCAAACATCAGATCAATGAGCATATCTGTAGGAAGAAAGTCGGAAGGAAACAATTTGGGGGAAGGCTTGCCAACTAGAAACAAAAAAAGTAAAAGGGTTAATCTTTATTGGTGTCTCTGTCATTCTATTTTAAACAAAACTGTAAACTGTGGTTGAGCTGATAGAGTCACATTCCCAAGAACTGCTATGGGTAAAACAGCTTGTATTCAGAAGTTACTAACTTCCCCATGTGGCCGGGCACAGTACTGTGTTCTCCAACTGTGCACGTGCACATATTCCTCCACATTAAAGATGACGTGCCCCAGTATAATGCCTCCCTTTTGAAGGCAGTGCAGTGGGTAAGCTCTTAGCTGCTAACCGAAAGGTCGGCAGTTCTAACCCACCAGTCACTGCATGGTAGAAAGAGGTGGTGGTCTGCTTCCATAAAGATTGCAGCCTTGGAAACTCTACGGGGCAGTTCTACTCTGTCTCTTAGGGTCGCCATGAGTTGGAATTGACTTGATGGCAATGGGGTGAAAGGGAGGTTCCAGATGTAAGAGCTTAGGAAAAACCAGGGATGCCATTACTCCCTTCTGCAACCTGTCTCCCCTACCCCAGTCAGTGTAGCCAGATCTATCATACCACTAATTAACTTTCCATTCTGCCTGTCCTTTCCCTATTTTGACCTAGACCTATACTCTCCAAACATCTGGGGATGCTCCTATGCTTCCATTTATTTAACTACCGCTACATTTCCTAGCACTTCACTCATAAGAGGACTCGGGAAATTGTACATTGAACACTTCTGTAAGTATTCTGCACTAATTGAGGAGAACTAAACATGTACTTCATTCAAACCCTAAAACCTTTTGTGTGTGCTTTTTAAGTCTAGGAATTTGATCTGTTATATTGGCCTGACTATTCCATGTCATTCACAATGCTTTGTTTTATTTATTTTTTATGCTATTATTGGTCTTTAGAATTTATTTGAGAGGATATTTTAGGAACTAAAGTTTTGAAACACTTTATAAGAACTTTGTTGTCAACAACAATTTGCTTGATATCAAAGTTAAATCATAATGAAAAACAGGCTATGTCCAAGGTTTTCACTGAAAGAATACACTGATTAAAAACTGGGAAAAAATAATTGCTGCTGTTTCTGGCAATAAAACACAATGATAAAATAAAGCTTTCTTAACAATGTAAAGACAACAGGACAGTGACTCAAGGCACTGGCAGATACTTTATTTTGATACTTAACGTAGTTCATAGAATACCAGTTGATTTTATTCTTAGGAACACATTTTATGAATGGCAGCGATGGATCTTCAGGTCTGGTTACATCTACTAGGAAAATGATACCATCATTATTCACCTATTCCAACTTTGGTTTCTATTGGCATCTTCTATGAGTTATACTTCAGCACTCTTCTAAACATCATCAGGCCACAAGCTCAGTCTAAATCAAATATTTTTACAAACTAAACAATCCAGTGCTAAAAACTACACAAGTTAGAAGAACCTAATGCTATTTTCATTCCAAGGAATGGATCGTTTTATAGTGAAAAAAATGCTTACTACGTGAAAAGGGAAATAGTGCTCTAACCCAAGAGAAATGGACTGGCCAGAGCATTAGCAAAACACTACTAGGATCAAATCTGTATTGGCCATCAACTGATAGATATAACCCAATAGCGCCCTTTTCCAATGTTAACATCTTATGTGCCTACACAATGAATTGTCTAGGCAAGTTAGTTCATTTGATTAGATCACAGCACTAATATGGTTAATGTTCAGAGTTTAAGCCCTTATTATGTCAGTTAAGTTTAGCTTCACATAGGAAAAAATGTTTTATAGACATAACCTATATCCTTTACCCTGGCTAAAACTCTTGCAAATGTAAGCCACTATTCACGTTTTTATCACAAAAGAACAATTTAAAGTTCAAGGGCATGTCCTATTGATGATAGGTAAGTTGCATTATCTCTGCAACTGAAGAATATTTGATTTTCAAAAAGTCAAGGAAATACAAACAAGCAATGCCAGCAAGCTGACCTAATAAGCCAGGGAAACCTCAATTTTTCTACCTGAACTATAGATATACCAAAGCACTGTCTTTGTAGTTGCTGGAAGTTTCAATCTGAAATTTGTTATATAGTGCCTGGCATATAATAGATATAATGGAATCTACTTGTTGAATGAATTGAAAATATCTGATTTCCTTACAGATCTGAGAAGGCTATATCATGCCAAGTGCTATATAAGTAATATTAGAAAGCCACAAACAATTTTAGTACAGATTCTCCTTGCCCTTTAAACAAAAAGACCATTAGTCTTTACTTGAAGAGTATTGTAAATGGGCTAACGCTACTCAGTACTATTGGTATCTCCCATTTCTATCGTCTCTATCTATAGTTTTATCACATGGGGCTTATATTAGTCAACTGTAGTCAGAGAGAGCCTAATACTACCTCCTCAAAACAACACAAAAACAAAAACACCCAAAACAAAACCTGTAAATTCTTTGTTTGGAGGCATTCATTAAGTATATCCATCATTTATTCATTCAGCAAATAGGTACTGAGCTCCTACTACATACTTAGCAATTTCAGGTATCAGGGATATATCAGTGAACAACAACTACAACAAACCCAAAAGGTAAAAACAAAAATCCTGCCCCTGTGAAGCTTATATTCTGAGAAGGTGGGGAGCAATCAAAAAATTTTAAAAGGTAAATCTTATAGTATGTTAGTAAATCACAAGTGGTATGAGAAAAACGAGAGCAGGGTAAAGGAGACTAGGAGTTACGAGAAGGGGCTGCAATTTTAAATAGTGTGGTCATGGTAGGCCTCATTAAGGAGACACTTGAGTAAAGGTTTGAGGAGTAGCTGGGAAAGAGCCCTTGTGAAGGCCTGGTGGCAGGAATCATGCCAGGCATAGTCAAAGAACAGTAAAGAGGCTGGTGTGGCTAGAGTGGGGTAAGTTATGGGGAGGGTAATAAGAGAGGAGATCAGAAGGAAGTGGAAAGGCCAGACCTTATAATGCCTCACACATCATCACTGTAAAGACTTTGGGTTTCTCTAAGAGAAAAAGGAGCTGCTGAAAAAAGCTTTTGAGAGGACAACAGAATCATCTGACTTAGGTTTTAAAGGGTTCACTCTGGCTCCTGTGTTGAGAATAGCAGCTAAGGGGAATAGAGTGTAAATAGGGAGATGAGTTAAAGACCACTTTGGTAACCTACGTGAGAGATGATGGTGGCTTGGACCAGGGAGAAAGCAGTGGTAAGGAGTCAAATTCTGGATATACTTCTAAGGTAGCACCAACAGATTTCCTGATATATAGGATACGATGTATAAGAGAGAGGAGGTGAGTAGGGCTTCATGAATTTTGGCCTTAGCAACTGGATAAAGAGTTGTCAATGACTGATATGAGAAAAACCATGGGCAGAGTAGGTTTAAAGGGAGGGGAGGATCAAGAACTCCACTTTGGACATGTTAACCTCATACAGTGAAATGTCATGCTTCTCACACTGTGATCCTAGTTAATTCTCCTCAACATAAAATGATTTGTGGATTAAAAGAAAAACAACCTGTGGCCTTTTAGTTCTTAGGCATTCCAGCTAGAATTATGAGAGCATTGGTAGTTCAGTGGCAGAATTCCTGCCTTCCACGTAGGACACCTGGATTCGATTCCAGCCAATGCACCTCATGCGCAGTCACTACCCATCTGTCAGTGGAAGTTTGTGTGTTGCTATGATGCTGAACAGGTTTCAGCGGAGCTTCCAAACCAAGATCCACTGGGAAGAACGGCCTGGAGATCTACTTCTGAAAATCAGCCAATGAAAACCCTATGGATCACAACAGTCCGATCCTCAACTGATCACGGGATGATATAGGAACGGACAGCATTTGGGGCCGACTTGACAGCAGCTAACAACAAAAAGCCAGAACTGTACTGGCAACTTTACATAAAATTGCTTTTATCCACTAAAGACTACTACTTCTCTCATTGCCCTAACCGGAAATTCTAGCTAAGAAGTTTCTGCTTGCCTTTCACTTTCCCAAAACAAATGTGCTCATTATAGCCTCTTGTCCTCTAGACTCAAGAATAACTTGGACAAGGTGAAACAGCTCTGAAATTAGAGTCAAAAGACTTGGAGGTCAAACCTTGGCTCTTCCACTAACCTGTCATAGGACCTTAACCTTTTTGAGTTCTATCGATGAAAAAATAAAACTGCAGAAAATTATCTACTTTATAGGGATGGTGTGAGATTAAATGAAATGATGTAAGTGAAAAATTTCATGGATGAGAAAGAGCTACACCAAAGTAAGCAGCTATTAATATTATTGCTTACAGCTTGCAAAACGTTTACATGCCACTTTCCTATTGTTTTTATGCATTAATTCATTCATGCATCCCATTTTCTTACAAAAAGGATTGAATATAGTTAGGAGTCCTCTGAACAATCTCTTAAACTTATGACAGACTTCTCTGAACCTTTCTCGGGACTTCTTCAGTTTTTTGGCCTTATGCCCTTTCAAGGGCTACCTAGATATCGGTTATAAAAGTGACTTATCTTACATAGGTCAGAATTCATTGTAATGAATTCTGCAACAAAAACACTCACTAAAATGAAAGAACAACAACAACAACAACAAAAAATCCTGGTAAAGTAATAGGAAGCAACATAGTACAGCAGAAACAGCAATGAAGAGTGAGCCATGTTATGTGTTACTAAAAGAGTCAACTAGACCCATTCCAAAGTGCTGGGGTCAGGCAGAGCTGATTTTTAAGAGATAATCTGTGGGAGATGAGAATGATGATATATGGTGGGAGACAGAAAAGAGATGAGAGTGGGGATTAATGTCAAGGTTGTGGCCTGATTATTGTCTATTTTGTAAGAACACTGGGCAGCCCATGATGGCCCTTCATTCTTCTTTATGGAAGAGAGAAGGTATACAGCTGACCTTTCTCAAATGTATCCTCATATGCAGAGAGGTTGGGGCTTTTGATGACACAAGGAGGCATGTGTCCAGTTTCTGGAGGTGGACTCTAGGTTTCTTGCTAAATATTAACGAGTTTGCAGCAGAAGAGGCATCCGTGTTCACAGACAAGAAAACTCTGTGCGAAATAATCTCAACTAAAGAAGTCTAGAAGTAACTTATGAGAATCTTCTAGTATTTCTCTCTCCATTATGTCCCCAGACACATGAATTTATTATGGCATTTCATATTATGCACCATAATAACTTGTTGATAGCTGTCTTCGAATCTAAGGTGTGAGCTCTCTCAAAATCAGGGAGACATTTTACTCATCCTGTAATCACAGAGCCTCTGGCACAAAATCAAACCAAAAAAAAAAACAAACCAAACCCGTTGCCACTGAGTGGATTCTGACTCATAGCGACCCTATAGGACAGAGTAGAACTGCCCCATAGGGTTTCCAAGAAGCGGCTGGTGGATTCAAACTGCAACTTTTTGGTTAGCAGCCAAGCTCTTAACCACTGTGCCACCTGGGCTCCTAGCATATAAAAATAGGGACTTAATGAAGGCCAGTTTCTCAATTCCCCTTCTGTGTACAAATTGCCCCCTCACTTCTTTATTTGTGAGTGGCTAACTCCAGAAATCTCTGGGTGGAATCTCACATACACATCATTTCCCTTTTTTGCCATAGACCGCTTACATAAAATGGTCAATGCTACGAAAGTTCAAGCTAGAAACCTCAGAATTTTAGACCATGTATTTCCTCATAAGGAAATGAAATGCCTGAGGCATAGGGGACAGTATCATTCCAGCTAAACTGGGTTAAACTTGCTGCTGTCTTGAAAAGAGGAATTTTGGATTCTAGTTCTTTTTGAATCACCCTCAGTGGTTTTTATTGCAACACTACCATTCTTGTAAACTCATTTTTTTTCAACATATCATTATGAACATTTTCAAATGTAAAAATTTGCGAGAATTTTATAGTAAGCACCTATATACATACCACCTAGATTCTATAATGAACACTTTCTTGTTAACTCATTTTAATACTGTTATTGATCTAGGAAAAAGCAAAACAATTGAATCAGACATTAATTACTTGCCCATCATTCATTCTGCTTTCATCCATTCCAGGAGAAATTAAAATTTTCGTAACACTCCCATCATAGTCTCCGTGTCTCAGGGAACGTTAATCCCACTTCCACATCCAGAGGTGGGCACAGGTTTAAGAATAATCTCCTTTTCCTGTGATTGGCTCAGAAATTCAGGCCTACGCCAATCAGATGTAGAACTGCCTTAATCATAGGCATTGGTTCAGGAATGGAGACGTGACTCAATTTGGTCTGATAATTCAAGAGAAGAGGTTTTCCCAGGGCTTCTAGGGAAGAAGCTTCCACATTCCTGTAAGACAGCTTTGAGAAACAACTCTTCAGATCAGGATGCACAGATATGTAGCCGGGAACTATTAGTCACCATGCTACCATGAGGAACTCAGCCTAAGAATAAAGCCAACATATGGAGGAGAGTGTAGCAGAGAAGAGTCATGAGAAAAAGAGCTGTGTTAGAGTTATAACTCTGACGTCTACCCTACTTCTGGACTTCAAGTTATGAGAGATAATACATTTCCTTACTGTATAATACTCTTTGAGTTTTCTGTTACTTGTAGCCACAGGCATTATAGTTGATAGCAAAAAGCAATCCAAAAATAATACTTTAAAGAAAAAATAAATAGCTAAAATAGAAGACAGTTAAAGGGTTACAGTTACAGCCAAATGAAGGGTCCACTGAGTTGAAGAGGCTGCACTGAATAGTAGGTGTTCCATGGAACTTCATTCACAGGGCTGGGGTTAACAGCAGCTCCCTGAGGTTGCTCATGGACAGAACTCCTAGGCCCTCCCTTGAAGAAGTCTTTATATTTCCATCAAAAATTATATAGAAAGTCTTTAAAAAGCTTTAATAAGTCCATGTGAGCTCTTACCAGCAGCTCCGCACATGCAGACAACTACTCTGTCATCCAGTCCTAACACTTTCCCTACTTCTTTTGAGAATGCAATTAACTATAAGTCAGCAGACTTGGGTTCTAGTTCAGGTTCTATCCTGATTACTTTGTCATTTCACCTTTCTGGATTGTTTCTAAACCTGAAAATCCTATGCGAATGCTCCAAGGAACAATTCTGAAAGAGTATTTGTGAAATACAAACATGAGGAATTACTACTAAGAAACATGCTAAGAAAGTAGTCAAAGGATCAGAGGGAGGAAGAAGGAGATCATTTGCCATTTTATCCTCTTATCTTTCCCAGCTGACTGGTGCATGTGCTGATGCAGCAAAGCGCAGTTCTCTGTGGAGATATAATGTTACTGGTGTTTTTAAAAATTACATTGGAAAGCAAAGTGCAGTTTAACAAGACTGGAGTACATTTTTCTGGGAATAGGTCATGGGTCAGCTGCCAGGGCTGGTCATGAGCTTGGTAACCAACAAAAGGGGGAGTGAAGAAGGAATAGGCATTTCTTCTGCTTAAAGATTTTGCCTGAGCTGGGACTGGCACTATTTATTCACTTTGACTTCTTAAAACAACAAAGTCTAGAAGAAACGAGAGTAGAAAAGTTGTTTATAAATCTTTCAACGTGATGGATGTCTAAGAATAGGCTCATATTGTCCTCTTGTTTCTTATAAAAGTTACGCCCAACTCTTTATCCAAAGCAAGTTGTGTGTTTAAAAAGAAAATCTAGATTTTACTACTTCAAAACACTACTACTTGCAGATGTCTCATAGTATCAACCTTCATTTTTAGGCTTTAGAAAAATCAAACAAATATGTAAGGAATTATTTTTGAGATATGGAAGAGAATGAGTTCTTAATTTCCAAATTTACTTACCCATCTGAGTTGTCGAATTTTGAGTTTTCAAACACTCTCTATATGTATGCGTATGTGCATCTGTGTTGGAATTGTTTTTAAACACTGAACTCATCATAATCTATCCTCAAGTAATACCTTTGCATATAATCTAAAAACCTTACAACAGGATACTTCCATTTTTCCTTTCTCAGCTTCAGTACTATTGTCATAAATTTTATTCCCACATATGTTATGAACCATCAAATACACTGTTATTATTTTAGCTTCAAACAGTCAATTATCTTTAAAAGAGATCTTAAAAGTGGGGGGGGGGAGGGAGGTTGTCTAAAGTTACCCACATACTTACCATTCCCAGTGCTTTTCATTCTTTTCTGTAGAGCTATCTAGTATCATTTTCCATCTGCCTAAAGAATTTCCCTGAACATTTCTTGCAGTGCATGTCTGCTGGGGATGGATTCTTTTAGCTTTTATACGTCTTAAAAAATTATTTATTTCTCCCTTAGTTTTTAAAAGATATTTGTCTGGGTATAGAATAGTAGGTTGACTCTTTGTTTTGTTTTTCAGTACTCTAAAGATGCTGCTCCACTGTCGTCCGGCTTACAATTTTCAACAAAAATTCTGCTGTCGTTCTTTGTGGATTTTTTTTTCCCCTCCCCTCCTCCTGGCTACTTTTAAGATTTTCTTTTATCATTAGTTTTAAGCATTTGATGATGGTAGTCTCATCTCTGTCTCCTCTAATTAGGGAGACTGCCAGGCTCTGTTTGGGTTCCTTCTTCTCCTTGTGCTGTGACTTGGAAACTCTCTCCATGCCGTAAGCCAGTGCAGTTGCAGGGCTCATCTCTTTTAATTCCCTTCTCTTAGAGATCACTGCCCTGAACTGCCTGGTGTCCACTGTTTCAAAACTGTTTTCCACATAGTATTTTGTCTAGGCTTTCAGTTGTTTAAGGTAGGAAAGTAAACCAGGTCCCTTTTATGCTATTAGATAGAAAAAGAAGTCCCTCACTTTTTGTTTTAACTTAGTGGTAGATGTGCTGAGAAGAAACTTGAGCCAAGAAGTCTAAAGAAAAACTAAGTGTTACAAAACACAGCACAATGTGGTTTTGTCCTAGGTAAAGAGAAGGTACTTATTTACGGATTATCCGCTATGCGATACCAGTGTAAGTTGAAAATTTTTACTTTAAAGCTAATTTAGTTTTCAGGATGCAAAAGCGTAGCCCAAATGAGAGGTTTTAGAAATACCAGGCCTCTTTACTGAAGAAGCCACAGAACTATGACTTTTTCCAGTTTTATTGCTCTGAGGGCTTCTTAGGAAGTATAATGGAAATTTGCCATTCAATAACTAGAATTCACTCTCAAGATTCTTTATAGTTTCACTCCACTGACATACTGTTTTCACGCACTGCAAAGCCAGATATTAGTTAAAATAAAGATATTATGTTTCCTTCATTTCATCAACTATTTGTACCTTTTGTCTCACCAAATAGGACATCTCCACTTTTGGGGAATACAAAATTCTTTAAGAACTAGCATACTATTTTGTTTTCCCTCATTTTCCTTATTAAGAAAAGTTCTAGCCTTCAGTTAACTGAGTAAATAGCTAGGTGCAAATAAAATGGCACAGGCTCACTTGTTACCTGGGATAAATGGCAAATGGATGGATGGATACATAAACATGAAAAGTCAGAGAGACAAGCCTGGAAAAAATACACAAAAATATTCTAATAATTACTCTCAAGGGCAAAATTATAGGTTATTATTTCTTTTTTTAACGTGCCTGAATTTTCAACATTGAAATTTATTGTTTATTCAGAAGAATAAATTATCTTTCAAAAGTCCCATTGTAAAACTTTATTTTAATGGGTTGCTTGAGGGTATAGATTTTATGTTTTAGTCTCAATAAGTGTTTGTTGGATAAATTTATATTTTATGTATATGTGCATATTATATATACACGTACACATCAATTATTTAGTAAATCTATTTTATACAACGCATTTGAGAATTTAATATATTCTTCCAATAAAATAATATACTTTATAAAAAATAACTTTATATATAAGCTGTGTTTCTACATTTCTTATTATTGTTTAGGAGAGTTTCCTGAAAGAGAAATTAGTGGGCAAAAACTATGAGCATTTTTACTGCCCAAATACTTTCTAAAAAGTTTGTACCAACTGACCAAATCTCATCAGTAAGATATGAGAGTGCCCATCTTAAGACATATCTATCAATAATAATTTACAAAAATGTTTGCTAGTGTTTTGAAAAAACATGATGTATCATTTTGTTTTGATTTACATTTGTTTGATTACTAGTTAGGTTGAATAGTTTTTCACGTATTTATTATCTATTTTTAATTTTCTCTTGCTTTTACGTATCTTTTACCCATTTATCTACAGGGGTCCTTAAGGATGTTTATAGTTGTATGAACTCTATAAATATTGTTTGTTTGTTGTCTGTTTATTTATTTACATACAGGATTCCTGGTTTTCCTCTAATGTTACATTTGTGGGTTACAGAAGAGGGTTTTGTGGAGTCAAAAGAGCTAGACTCTAGTCCTGCATCTTTCACACAGTAGCCATAATAATTTATAATCTGAGTGTCAATTTCTTCATCTGTAAACAGAGCATTAAATTAAAATCTCTAATACCACTTACGGTTCTAAAATTCTAAGGGTTTAAGAACAATAACTAACTCAGGTGATTTTTATTAGGCTAATGAGATTTTTCTCTACAACAGATTGTGATAAATGGTGCAGCTGTGATTATATGCAGCACTGGGCTCATGAGCTTACATGTTTTGTTTATGAAGTATCATTTTTTGAACAATGAATGGTGTAAGACAAGCTAAATAGTATTCAATCATTCAAATAATAGTAAGAAAAAAAAACCCCGTAATCTTTCTTGATTTGTCTCTATCAACTCTCATATATTTAAGCTACCCTCAAGTTCCTGAAAATCTGTTTAATTTTATTTTAATTTTTTCTTTCCACCTCTAATCTAGTCATGGTCCTTACAGTCTTGAAAAAATAACAGACAATAATAACAACAGTGGTTAAAATTTACCAGGCACTTACTATGGCATAAAGTACTTTAAATGCATTATCTAATTCAATCGTCACAATAACTCCAGGAGGTAAGTAGTAGAATTTATTTCCTGGTTTCTAGGTGAGAAAATTTAGACAAAAATAGGTTAAAGGTACTTTGCTAGTAAATGACAGTATATGAATTCCAGGCAAGGCAATATGACTACAGTGCTTGGGTCTTCAACAACTAGTACTGCTTCCTTGTACAGACTGTTGTTGTTGATAGGTGCATCAAGTCGGCCTTGACTCATGGTGATCCCACTCATGACTGAATGAAATGTTGCCTGGTCCTGTGCCATCAGCATGACCAACTGGTTGTGAATCGGACTGTTGTGATTCACAGGGCTTTCACTGGCTGATTTTCAGAAGACGATCACTAGGTCTTTCTTCTCTTATTCTGGAAGCTCCAGTGAAACCTGTTCAGCATCGCAGCAACCTGCAAGCCCCCAGGGACAGACTGGTGGTAGCTACACATGAGATGCATTGGCTGACACTGGCTGAGACTCCAATCTGGGTCTTCTACATGGAAGGCGAGAATTCCACCACTGAACTACTACTGCTGCCTTTTAAGGGGTTTATCCTGCTTGTAGTCACTTCTCAAATGCACACTTTACACCTAGGCAGAGTGAACTCTGGAAAACACACATTTCTGTGTGTTTCTCTAGCTCTTCCATCACACTGTCCTCAGAATGAAGACCAATCTTTTCAGCAAGATACTAATAGCCCTTCCCACTCTTAAGGCGATCTTCCCCCCACCCTCTCTCTCCTGTCCCATCAACCATGTTATCTGAAGTATGATTCTGTTGCTTACAGTTGTCCAGCTACATCCGGCACTCATAACTTTCTTGTTCACATTGTTCCCCCTTCTTGTAACACCCTTTCCCATGTTCTCTGCTGGGGGAAATACCTACTTATTTTTCAAAGCCCACTACAATGTCACCTTCTCCTAAGCCTCTCCTTCTTTTTTGTGAGTGGAACTGATCATTTACTTCTCTTTGATACTCAGCTCTTTTTTCATATTTCTGTTACTCATTATCCTGTTCTCTAATTCTCCAACTTGCTAGTACATTCATTTATTACCTGGCACTGTATATGTACAATAAATGTTTGTTAAGTAAAGCAGGTGTCCAAAGATTTTGACATCCCAGAACACAGACTCCTCCTCCCCCCACATGAGAGTGAAAAAGAGCAAATTAACTTTTAGATAAAATACAGCAAAAGAGCATAGCAGTATTAAACTTGGTTGATGACAAGAATCACCTGGGACATTTATTTAACTATTGATTCCTGGGCCCTTTCCAGACTTGCTGAATCAGAATCTCTAGAGATTTTTATACACTTTTAATGAGCACCCAAAGTGATTATTATCATCAACCAAGTTTAGAAAACATGGGTCCGTATATACATGTATGATACACATGTACATATATTTACATATAATATACATACATTTGGAGCCCTGGTGGCACAGTGGTTAAAAGCTAAGGCTGCTAACCAAAAGACTGGCAGTTCGAATCCACTAGCCACTCCCTGGAAACTCTATGGGGCAGTTTTACTCTGACTTAGAGGGTCGCTATGAACTGGAATTGACTTGATGGCAACAGGTTTTTTTTTTTTTTCCTATACATATATTTTAGCCTAAAAAATACAATAAGAAAATTGAAATGAAGTTAAACTTCAGAAAGAATCATCAGAATGTTAATATTCCAAAAATATTCACTGAATTCTAGAAATGAAAGGTGTTTTAAAATCCACTCATCACAACCTCCTCTGCCTTAGTCCCTTCCATTTTACATGGAAGGAAACGAAAGCCCAGAGAGGTAAAGTGACTTGACCAAGATTTTACTGTTAGAGATAGATATTTATAGCAATTTCTCTCATTCCTAGTTCAGGCTTGTATATCAGTGCTCAATTTAGTTTAGATTTATGGAAGAAATCCAAAGGATATTTTTAGAAAGTTATCAACTATAAACTGCAAACACATATTTAAGTATACAGTTTTCCTTAGCAATGGAATAAACATTGTTTTAAACACTTACAAATTAGTGTAGAGTAGCTAATTCCACCAGTGATGACTACTACAATTTTTGGGGATTATTTTTATTTATTTATTTATTTATATCTATTATGTGCCAAGCTTAAGTGTCTGTTTGATTAAAAAACAAAGACCAGACGAGTTGTGGAATGGCACCAATGACATCATATATGCAGAAAGTAAGAGGACATTAAAAAGACGAAAGAAAAGACCAAAATGGATGTGAGAAGACACTCTGAAACTTGCTCTTCCAACATCGAGTAGCTAAAGCCAAGAGAAAAAATGACGAAGTAAAAGAGAAGAATGGGAATTTCAGAAAACTTAATTGTGCTTATGAGGAACCTGTATATATAGATCAAGAGGCAGTCGTTTGAACAGAACAAGGAGGTACTGCGTGGTTTAAAGTCAGGGAAGGTGTGCATCAGGGTTGTATTCTTTCACCATACTTATTCAATCTGTATGCTGAGCAAATAATCTGAGAACCTGGATTGTATGAAGAAAAAACACAGCATCAGAATTGGAGAAAGACTCATTAACAAGCTGTGTTAAGCAGATAACAAAATCTTGCTTGTTGAAAGTGAAGAGAACTTGAAGCACTTACTGATGAAGATCAAGGCCTTCAGTATAGATTACACCTCAACATAAAGAAAACAAAAAGCCTCACAACTGTGCCTTACACCTCAACATAAAGAAAACAAAAAGCAACATCAAGATAAACGGAGAAAATATTGAAGTTGTCAAGGATTTCATTTTACCTGGATCGACAATCAACACTCATGGAAGCAGCAGCCAGGAAATCAAACAATGCATTGCATTGGGCAAATCTGCTGCAAAAGACCTCTTTAAAGTGTTAAAAAGCAAAGATGTCACTTTAAGGACTAAGGTGTGCCTGACCCAAGCCATGGTGTTTTCAGTTGCCTCACATATATGCGAAATCTGAGCAGTGAATAAGGAAGACCAAAAAAGAATCGACTCCTTTGAGTTGTAGCGTTGGCGAAGAATATTGAATATATCATGGACTGCCAAAAGAACGAAGCAATCTGTCTTGGAAGAAGAATAGCCAGGATGCTCTCTGGAAGTGAGGATGGTGAGACTTCGTCTCACATACTTGGGACATGTTATTAGGAGGGATCAGTCCCTGGAGAAGGACATCATGCTTGGTAAAGTAGGGGGTCAGGAAAAAAAGGGGAAGACCCTCAACAAGATGGACTGACACAGTGGCTGCAACAATGGGCTCAAGCATAACAAAGATCATGAGGATGGCAGAGGACCGGGCAGTGTTTCATTCCGTTGTACATAGGGTTGTTATGAGTCGGAACTGACTCGATGGCACCTAACAACAACAATATTCTAAAGTAACAGGTGAGAAAATTGGCTCAGAGAAATTAAACAGTTTTCCTATCTTGCAAAGTGATAAATAATAGTGACAGGATTTGATCCCAGATTTTCTGATTCTAATTCTATGCTTTTTGAACCATATTATCTTCTTTAGAAGTGGACTGATAATATAAAGAACTAATTATTGTATTAAAACTAAGGCAAATTTCAAAAATCCAGATACTCATTTTGGTAAGCAAAATTTTAACATAAAACTTGGTGAATGCATGTGCTTTTTTCTAGATTATCACTTTAGTATGAGACAAAATAAATGTATATTTAATCCAAATAATGAAAGCATAAAGTTCTGTTTTAAATAATCAAGTAACACAGAACTATTTCAAAATGATCTGGATCAAGTCCAAATGCCCATAAAACACTCAGATTAAAATCACCCCAGCCCATGAAGACTTCCTTTTCATACTGAAACACTTTCAAAAGAATAATAATTTAAAATATGATAAAAGATTTTTCATGGAGCTTTTCTCTAGTGAAATCACATTAGCCTACACAGACTGTAAGTAATCTCCAAGTGTTAAGTTTATGTACGCCCTTGAATTTGTCATTTAAGTTCATCTTGTTTATATAGTTGAGGAGGAGTAGAAATTAAGTAAGTACTAAGAGGCTGCTATATACATAATGACAAAGTCAATATTCTACTGGGTCTTTTTTCTAAGATAAAAAATGGTTTGTCTAGAGTATATGCTTTTTTGATAACATGCCAACATGTTAAAATAAACTGTATCTGTCTAACTTCATATTTATAAAACCTATCATTCAAGTCCTGAGGTGCTTGGACATCTTGATATTTTATCAACAAACTATATGAAGGCATGAAAACATTTTCTTCCTTTCCCTTATGCTCTAGCCTACTAAGAATTCCATACAACAAAATACATGAAGCACCTAGTACAAAGAATAATGCTATTTACTGCTTGACATACAGGTGGAAACTGCAAAGATCAGCGAATACAAAAAGTGATAGTTAAGCCTTGAAGGCTACATAAAATGACAACAACTACAGATTTAGAAGAAGAGACAGAGCTATTCAAATAAGCAGCAGAAATAAAGGAATGATGGTAGGAAAATAGGGAGAATGTTCAGGGAGCACGAGTTAAAACAATTTGACTGGCTCACCTCTGGGTGAGACAATTCTTACGTTAAGACTGTGAATTCACTGAAGGATTTTAAGCACCCATGGCCCCAAGTCTCTTAATGCTGGCAGTGGATGACAATCTAAAACCTTTCAAACAATCCAATCCCCACTCCCAAACTACTAGGTTTGGAAAGAAAAAGATAAGTTGGAGCTTTGGGTATTAGGCTGTGTACTTACTTAGTTGAGTATGCAAGGGGAAAGCATTGAAGGTTTCTGAACTAGGAGTGATATGGCCTAAAAACTTTAGGATAATCACTCTGGTTGCTGAACATATTGGACTGGCTTAAAGTAACACTGAAGGTGGAGAGTTAGTTAGGAGAATATTCCGTATTGCACAGTACTAAGGGCCATGTGGCTAAAAATGAGGTGCTAGATAACAGTGATTTTATTTCATTATTATCACAGCTATAGCTGTTACCATTTAGTGATTATTTCTGTATGCCAAGAATTGTGCTGAGTGCTTTCTCATTTATCCTCACAATGAGCCCCACAGAGACCTGTGACTCTCAAAAAGTTAAGAACTACTACTCTTATTCCCATTTTATAGATGAGGAAAAGTTTAAAGAAGTTAAGAAACTTGCCCAAGGACACAATCAGTAGCAGTAAGCCAGGATCTAGCCTAATGGCAAAGGCAGCAAGACCATTAGACAGTAAAATGATATAATCTGGGTTGGAACTGTGGCTTCATTGCTTACCAATTATATGATCTTGTGAAAATAATAATCTTTGTGTTTCTTAATTTCTTTTGTAAAATGGGAAAAAGTATAGTCCTTATATTTTATGGAGTTACAGGGAGGACTCAGAAAATATCCATATAGTACTTACTTAGGAGCCCTGGTGGTGAAATGGTTGAGAGCTTGGTTGCTAACTAAAAGGCTGGCAGTTCGAATCTACCAGCAGCTCTGTGGAAACCCTATGGGGCAGCTCTACTCTGTTCTATAGGGTCACTATGAGTTGGAATCGACTTGATGGCGCTGGGTTTGGTTTTGTTTTTTATACTTAGTTAATAAGAAGGGACAGAATGGTTGCTGTTATCATCATCATTTTGAGTCCTTAGATACAAAGAGAGTCCTAAAATTCTTAAGACATCATATGCTATCCTCCATCTGTATTTTTTATGGAAAAATTCAATCAAACACATTCAATGAGAAAATTATTTCTGAAAAAAAGTTTCAAATTTATAGAAAGGAAAGACTTTCTAGTCTGTTTTATTAGCATTAAAATATAAAGTTAGACTGTGCCAAGAAATATAGAAAACAAAAAATAAAACATCCACCTCAAAACGATTGTGCTCTCAAACAGAAACCTGCTTAAAGGTGGAGAAAACCCAATGCATATATAAATACAAGCAGTAAATTCTACAATGATAACAATACTGATTTAGGGTGGTGAAATTACTCCTATGACAGGTAATATACGTCAGTTATTACCACATACAAAACTTTGGAGTTTTTTGTCTGTTTTTAGTGTACTAGTATCTTCTTTACATAGCTATTTGAGAGTTAAAGAAAGTAATGCATGCCAGTAACATGGTATAGTACCTGGTACATGGGAAGAAGCCTATGACTATTATCTTTTGTTAGCACCATCATTATCCTCATCACACTGTTGACAACATGTGATTCTTAAGAATTTTAAGATATATAAATATGCATTTTAAAACTTTCTCAACAGTATCATTTCTGCCAAAACAATGACATAAATAAACCACTAACAAAAAGGAATCAGGTATCAACCAGCTAATAAACTCCAAACTAATAAAACTAGCTATATGTAAATTATTTTATTTGACTTGTATTATATTTTATGTAATATCTTTTGAGCAAGACCCTCAAAGAGATGGACTGACACAGTGGCTGCAACAATGGGCTCAAACATAGCAACGATTGTGAAAATGGTGCAGGACCAAGCAACATTTCATTCTGTTGTACACAGGGTTGCTATGAGTTGGAACCAACTCAAGTACCTAACAACAACATATTTTATATATATATAGTTCATTTGCATATTTTAATATATTAATTCATCCAACTTATTGCAAAAGTATTACATATATTTGCAGCAGTAAGTTTTACAGCTAATCCTTTTATAAGAGTTTAATACTCTCATCCTTAAAACATTTCTCTAAGCTGTTTAAATGAATAATTTCCCACAGAACACTGCTTCAGGGAATTTTGCTCGAAAATGTAAGAATAGCAGGATAATTCATATTTAATTTCCCCAATCTAAGAGTTTTTCTATAACCTTATTTGAAGCCTAGAAGGAGATTTTTTGAAGTTTATTAGATGTGATAGACCAATTAAGTCTACATTTTAAGCTTTTTATAAAGCATCACGATGTTTCACACAGATTTTCTAGCAGCCTATAAAAGCTAAGGCAGTAGAACTCAAGAATCAGAAGGCTTAGGTTCTTGCTTAAAATGTACAGTCAACTGTTTAATCTTAGACATGTAATTAGCATTTTCCAATGTTTTCTCATTTTTTTTTAATTAACTTTTATTAAGCTTCAAGTGAACATTTACAATTCCAATCAGTCTGTCACATGTAAGTTTACATACATCTTACTCCCATCTCCCACTTGTTCTCCCCCTATTGAGTCAGCCCTTTCAGTCTCTCGTTTTGTGCCATTTTTGCCGTCTTCCCTCTCTCTCTATCTTCCCATCCCCCCTCCAGTCAAGAGTTGCCAACACACTCTCCAGTGTCCACCTGATTTAATTAGCTCATTCTTCATCAGCATCTCTCTCCCCCCTGCTGCCCAGTCCCTTTCATGTCTGATGAGTTGTCTTCGGGGATGGTTCCTGTCCTGTGCCAACAGAAGGTCTGGGGAGCATTGCCGCCGGGATTCCTCTAGTCGCAGTCAGACCATTAAGTATGGTCTGTTTATGAGAATTTGGGGTCTGTATCCCACTGATCACCTGCTCCCTGAGGAGTTCTCTGTGGTGCTCCCTGACAGGGCAGTCATCGATTGTGGCCGGGCACCAACTAGTTCTTCTGGTCTCAGGATGATGTAGGTCTCTGGTTCATGTGGCCCTTTCTGTCTCTTGGGTTCTTAGTTGTTGTGTGACCTAGGTGTTCTTCATTTTCCTTTGCTCCAGGTGGGTTGAGACCAATTGATGTATCTTAGATGGCCGCTTGTTAGCATTTAGGACCCCAGACGCCACATTTCAAAGCGGGATACAGAGTGTTTTCATAATAGAATTGTTTTGCCAATTGACTTAGAAGTCCCCTCAAACCATGTTCCCTAGACCCCAGCCCCTGCTCCGCTGACCTCTGAAGCATTCATTTTATCCCGGAAACCTCTTTGCTTTTAGTCCAGACCAATTGGGCTGACCTTCCTTGTATTGAGTGTTGTCTTTCCCTTCACCCAAAGCAGTTCTCATCTACTGATTGATCAATAAAAAACCCTCTCCCTTCCTCCCACCTTCGTAACCACAAAAGTATGTGTTCTTCTCAGTTTTTTCTATTTCTCAAGATCTTATAATAGTGGTCTTATACAATATTTGTCCTTTTGCCTCTGACTCATTTCGCTCAGCATAATGCCTTCCAGATTCCTCCATGTTATGAAATGTTTCAGAGATTCGTCACTGTTCTTTATTGATGCATAGTATTCCATTGTGTGAATATACCACAATTTATTTACCCATTCATCCGTTGACGGACACCTTGGTTGCTTCCAGCTTTTTGCTATTGTAAACAGAGCTGCAATAAACATGGGTGTGCATATATCTGTTTGTGTGAAGGCTCTTGTATCTCTAGGGTATATTCCGAGGAGTGGGATTTCTGCGTTGTATGGTAGTTCTATTTCTAACTGTTTAAGATAACGCCAGATGGATTTCCAAAGTGGTTGTACCATTTTACATTCCCACCAGCAGTGTATGAGAGTTCCAATCTCTCCACAGCCTCTCCAACATTTATTATTTTGTGTTTTTTGGATTAATGCCAGTCTAGTTGGTGTGAGATGGAATCTCCTCGTAGTTTTAATTTGCATTTCTCTAATGGCTAATGATCGGGAGCATTTTCTCATGTATCTGTTGGCTGCCTGAATATCTTCTTTAGTGAAATGTGTGTTCATATCCTTTGCCCACTTCTTGATTGGGTTGTTTGTCTTTTTGTGGTTGAGTTTTGACAGTATCATGTAGATTTTAGAGATCAGGCGCTGGTCTGAGATGTCATAGCTCAATATTCTTTCCCAGTCTGTAGGTGGTCTTTTTACTCTTTTGGTGAAGTCTTTAGATGAGCATAGGTGTTTGATTTTTAGGAGCTCCCAGTTATCTGGTTTCTCTTCATCATTTTTGGTAATGTTTTGTATTCTGTTTATGCCCTGTATTAGGGCTCCTAGGGTTGTCCCTATTTTTTCTTCCATGATCTTTATCATTTTAGTCTTTATGTTTAGGTCTTTGATCCACTTGGAGTTAGTTTTTGTGCATGGTGTGAGGTATGGGTCCTGTTTCATTCTTTTGCAAATGGATATCCAGTTATGCCAGCACCATTTGTTAAAAAGACTATCTTTTCCCCAATTAACTGACACTGGTCCTTTGTCAAATATCAGCTGCTCATACATGGATGGATTTATATCTGGGTTCTCAATTCTGTTCCATTGGTCTATGTGCCTGTTGTTGTACCAGTACCAGGCTGTTTTGACTACTGTGGCTGTATAATAGGTTCTGAAATCAGGTAGAGTGAGGCCTCCCACTTTCTTCTTCTTTTTCAGTAATGCTTTGCTTATCCGGGGCTTCTTTCCCTTCCGTATGAAATTGGTGATTTGTTTCTCTATCCCCTTAAAATATGACATTGGAATTTGGATCAGAAGTGCGTTATATGTATAGATGGCTTTTGGTAGAATAGACATTTTTACTATGTTAAGTCTTCCTATCCATGAGCAGGGTATGTTTTTCCACTTAAGTATGTCCTTTTGAATTTCTTGTAGTAGAGCTTTGTAGTTTTCTTTGTATAGGTCTTTTACATCCTTGGTAAGATTTATTCCTAAGTATTTTATCTTCTTGGGGGCTACTGTGAATGGTATTGACTTGGTTATTTCCTCTTCGGTGCTCTTTTTGTTGATGTAGAGGAATCCAAGTGATTTTTGTATGTTTATTTTATAACCTGAGACTCTGCCAAACTCTTCTATTAGTTTCAGTAGTTTTCTGGAGGATTCCTTAGGGTTTTCCGTGTATACGATCATGTCATCTGCAAATAGTGATAGCTTTACTTCCTTCTTGCCAATCCGGATACCCTTTATTTCTTTGTCTAGCCTAATTGCCCTGGCTAGGACTTCAAGCACGATGTTGAATAAGAGCGGTGATAAAGGGCATCCTTGTCTGGTTCCCATTCTCAAGGGAAATGCTTTCAGGCTCTCTCCATTTAAAGTGATATTGGCTGTTGGCTTTGCATAGATGCCCTTTATTATGTTGAGGAATTTTCCTTCAATTCCTATTTTGGTAAGAGTTTTTATCATAAATGGGTGTTGAACTTTGTCAAATGCCTTTTCTGCATCTATTGATAAGATCATGTGGTTTTTATCTTTTGATTTATTTATGTGATGGATTACATTAATGGTTTTTCTAATATTAAACCAGTCTTACATACCTGGTATAAATCCCACTTGATCAGGGTGAATTATTTTTTTGATGTGTTGTTGGATTCTATTGGCTAGAATTTTGTTGAGGATTTTTGCATCTATGTTCATGAGGGATATAGCTCTATAATTTTCTTTTTTTGTAATGTCTTTACCTGGTTTTGGTATCAGGGAGATGGTAGCTTCATAGAATTAGTTGGGTAGTATTCCGTCTTTTTCTATGCTTTGAAATACTTTCAGTAGTAGTGGTGTTAAGTCTTCTCTGAAGGTTTGGTAGAACTCTGCAGTGAAGCCGTCCGGGCCAGGACTTTTTTTTGTTGGAAGTTTTTTAATTACCGTTTCAATCTCTTTTTTTGTTATGGGTCTATTTAGTTGTTCTACTTCTGATTGTGTTAGTTTAGGTAGGTAGTGTTTTTCCAAGAATTTATCCATTTCTTCTAGGTTTTCAAATTTGTTAGAGTACAATTTTTCGTAGTAATCTGAAATGATTCTTTTAATTTCATTTGGCTCTGTTGTGATGTGGTCCTTCTCGTTTCTTATTCGGGTTATTTGTTTCCTTTCCTGTTTTTCTTTAGTCAGTCTTGCCAATGGTTTATCAATTTTGTTAATTTTTTCAAAGAACCAGCTTTTGGCTTTGTTAATTCTTTCAATTGTTTTTCTGTTCTCTAATTCATTTAGTTCAGCTCTAATTTTTATTATTTGTTTTCTTCTGGTGCCTGATGGGTTCGTTTGTTGCTCACTTTCTATTTGTTCAAGTTGTCGGGACAGTTCTCTGCTTTTGGCTCTTTCTTCTTTTTGTATGTGTGCATTTATTGATATAAATTGGCCTCTGAGCACTGCTTTTGCTGTGTCCCAGAGGTTTTGATAGGAAGTATTTGCATTCTCGTTGCTTTCTAAGAATTTCCTTATTTCCTCCTTGATGTCTTCTATAACCCAGTCTTTTTTCAGGAGGGTATTGTTCAGTTTCCAAGTATTTGATTTCTTTTCCCTAGTTTTTCTGTTATTGATTTCTAGTTTCATTGCCTTGTGGTCTGAGAAGATGCTTTGTAATATTTCGATGTTTTGGACTCTGCACAGATTTGTTTTATGACCTAATATGTGGTCTATTCTAGAGAATGTTCCATGTGCACTAGAAAAAAAAGTATACTTTGCAGCAGTTGGGTGGAGAGTTCTGTATAAGTCAATGAGGTCAAGTTGGTTGATTGTTGTAAGTAGGTCTTCCGTGTCTCTATTGAGCTTCTCACTGGATGTCCTGTCCTTCTCCGAAAGCGGTGTGTTGAAATCTCCTACTATAAGTGTGGAGGTGTCTATCTCACTTTTCAATTCTGTTAAAATTTGATTTATGTATCTTGCAGCCTTGTCACTGGGTGCATAAATATTTAATATGGTTATGTCTTCCTGATCAATTGTCCCTTTTATCATTATATAGTGTCCTTCTTTATCCTTTGTGGTGGATTTAAGTCTAAAGTCTATTTTGTCAGAAACTAATATTGCTACTCCTCTTCTTTTTTGCTTATTGTTTGCTTGATATATTTTTTTCCATCCTTTGAGTTTTAGTTTGTTTGTGTCTCTAAGTCTAAGGTGTGTCTCTTGTAGGCAGCATATAGATGGATCGTGTTTCTTTATTCAGTCCGTGACTCTCTGTCTCTTTATTGGTGCATTTAGTCCATTTACATTCAGCGTAATTATAGATAAGTAAGTTTTTAGTGCTGTCATTTCGATGCCTTTTCATGTGTGTTGTTGGCCATTTCATTTTTCCACATACTTTTTTGTGCTGAGACGTTTTTCTTAGTAGATGGTGAGATCCTCATTTTCATAATGTTTAACTTTATGTTAGTTGAGTCGTTACGTTTTTCTTGGCTTTTTTCTTGAGTTATGGAGTTGATATTCCTTTTTGTGGTTACCTTATTATTTACCCCTATTTTTCTAAGTAAAAACCTAACTTGTATCGTTCTATATCGCCTTGTATCACTCTGCATCTGGCAGTTCAATGCCTCCTATATTTAGTCCCTCTTTTTGATTATTGTGATCGTTTATCTATTGATTTCCATGATTCCCTGTTATGTGTATTATTTTGTTTATTTATTTATTTTTTAGAATTAATCTTAATTTGTTTGTTTTTGTGCTTTCCCTATTTGAGTTGATATCAGGACTTTCTGTTTTGTGACCTTGTATTGTGCTGGTACCTGATATTATTGGTCATCTGAGCAAACAATCTCCTTTAGCATTTCTTGTAGCCTTGGTTTGGTTTTTGCAAATTCTCTAAACTTGTGTTTATCTGTAAATATCTTAATTTCTCCTTCATATTTCAGAGGGAGTTTTGCTGGATATATGATCCTTGGTTGGCAGTTTTTCTCCTTCAGTGCTCTGTATACGTCGTCCCGTTCCCTTCTTGCCTGCATGGTTTCTGCTGAGTAGTCTGAACTTATTCTTATTGATTCTCCCTTGAAGGAAACCTTTCTTTTCTCCCTGGCTGCTTTTAAAATTTTCTGTTTATCTTTGGTTTTGGCAAGTTTGATGATAATATGTCTTGGTGTTTTTCTTTTTGGATCAATCTTAAATGGGGTTCGATGAGCATCTTGGATATCTATCCTTTCGTCTTTCATGATGTCAGGGAAGTTTTGTGTCAGGAGTTCTTCAACTATTTTCTCTGTGTTTTCTGTCCCCCCTCCCTGTTCTGGGACTCCAATCACTTGCAAGTTATCCTTCTTGATAGAGTCCCACATGATTCTTAGGGTTTCTTCATTTTTTAAAATTCTTTTATCTGATTTTTTTTCAGCTATGTTGGTGTTGATTCCCTGGTCCTCCAGATGTCCCAGTCTACATTCTAATTGCTCGAGTCTGCTCCTCTGACTTCCTATTGCGTTGTCTAATTCTATAATTTTATTGTTAATCTTTTGGATTTCTACATGCTGTCTCTCTATGGATTCTTGCAACTTATTAATTTTTCCACTATGTTCTTGAATAATCTTTTTGAGTTCTTCAACAGTTTTATCAGTGTGTTCCTTGGCTTTTTCTGCAGTTAGCCTAATTTCATTTGTGATGTCTTTAAGCATTCTGTAAATTAGTTTTTTATATTCTGTATCTGATAATTCTAGGTTTGTATCTTCATTTGGGAAAGATTTTGATTCTTTTGTTTGGGGCATTGGAGAAGCTGTCGTGGTCTGCTTCTTTATGTGGTTTGATATGGACTGCTGTCTCCGAGCCATCACTGGGAAACTAGTTTTTCCAGAAAGTCCGCTGGTACGCTGGCTCTTGGCTCTGAAGACAATCGCTGTCTCCCCGTATTGTTCGTTCTCCGTCTCTAAATCTGCGTTTGTTGTTCAGAGTTCGTAGATTGTTATGTATGTGATCGATTCACTTGTTTTTCCGAGTCTTTGTTGCAAGAGGGATCCGCGGTAGCGTCCACCTAGTCCGCCATCTTGGCCCCGCCTGCAGAAAAGACTGCTCACAGAGAACACCATCTGGGAAACCTCCAATGTTTTCTCATTTTAAAATGAGGGTCACAATTATATACTGCCTAAATTTCTTTAGTTTATGGAACTACTTAGAGTAGTTCAAATAAGAGAAATAAGATTAAAAAAAAAAGTATATTCCCAAACAACAGGAATATATTTGCTTCTACTCAGAATGACAAATGACTTTTCACTGATCATAACATTTCTAGGAAATATTTTTTGAGAAAGAGAAACAGGAATAAAAGTTTTAGTGTCCTGCAGCAGCAGTTCTCAAAGTGTTGTCCACAGACCCCTGAGGGCCCTGGAGACCCTTTCAAGAACTCCATAATTTATGTGACTATTGCTCTAGGAGAAAAGATAAGCCTGAAAAAGAATTGAAAGATGGGGAGTTAACTTCAGAAAATGTTTTAGGAGAACTGAAAGTAATTATGTAGAAAATCTCTACTAAAATATTCAGAGAAAATCACCTTAGGAAAGGATACATTCATGAAAATGATTATATCCAGAATTAGAACTGTCTATGTTGTCCCTAGAGAAAGACATCATGCTTGGTAAAGCACAGGGTAAGCAAAAAAGAGGAAGACCCTCAATGAGATGGATTGACACCATGGCTGCAACAATGGGCTCAACACAGCAACTGTGAGGATGGCGGAGGATTGGGTAGTATTTTGTTCTATTTTACACGGGTCACTATGAGTCAGAACCAACTCAACAGTACCCAGCAACAACAGAGATTAAATAGGAGTCCTCGGGTGGTGCTAATGGTTAAGTGCTCATCTACTAACCAAAAGATTGGCGGCTGTAATCTATCCAGAGGCACCTTGGAAAAAAGCCCTGGCAATCTACTTCTAAAAGATTATGGCCACTGAAAACGCTGTGGAGCAAGTTCTATTATGAAAGAACACATGGGGTTGCCATCAGTAAGAATCGACATGACAGCAACTTTTTTTTTTTCCTCCCCAATTAAATAAGAGTTTAAACTCATTTCTTTCCAAATGGCTCAAATTTCTGAGCAGTAGAGAAAAGATGTATTTGGGTTACCTCTAGGAAGAGACTTCAGAAAGAAGTTGATCCTTCTCATTAACTATAAAAAAAGGATAAATAAATTAGAAACTGCGTTGATGTGTTACTTTTTCTTAACCACCTGTTTACTCTAATGCAACTTAAGTCAACAAACAGGTATTTATTTCTTGGGCATCCAGCCTGGATTACCACTGGAAATCAGTCATGGGCTTTCCCCTAGGTCATAAAAACCAATAATAGAAGCTTTTACTCAAGACTAGTAGGGGAGGTGAAAGTCAACTAACACAGTCCAAATCTCTCATTTTGCAGATGAAGATAGTAAAGCTCTAAGGGACTTAGAAATGCTTGGCACATAAGGACTCAATTACATCTGCAATCCACACTACTGACTTTTAAAACTGTTTAAGAGTCAAATCAAAGACACACCTTTTAAGGAAATATTCTATTTATAATATCCATCCTAAACAGAGAATAGACAAATATTTTAAAGAATCCCGAATTACTTCTGTAGATACTCCCCTCTCAAGACCAGATAAATCCAGGTTAAATGACGTTCTACAAAATACCTGACCAGTACTTCTCAAAACTGCCAAGGTTATCAAAAACAAGGCAAGTCTGAGAAACTGTCACAGTCTAGAAGAGAAACGTAAGGAGACATAATGACTAAATGCATCCAGTATCCTGGACAGGATAATGGAAGTGAAAGAACATTACTAAAATGTCTTATATAAAAACTGAAGAAATCTGAATAAAGTATAGAATAATAAGAAGAATGTATTTATATTAGTTCATTAGTTGTGACAAATGTTAACATAGTAATGTAAGATAATAATAATAAGGGAAACTGGGTGCAGAATACATGAGAACTCTCTATAGTGGCTTCACAACTGTTCTGTAAATCTAAAGCTATTCTAAAATAAATATTTAAAAAATCTATACACTGAAAAAAACCAGGAAAGTTTTTTTTTTTTTTTTATACACTGAAAAAAACCAGGAAAACTTTTCAGCATTTTATTAGTATCTGGACCTCCTTTTCCTCTGGCTGACAGGAAGCTTAAAGACAAATCTGAGGTTCAGGCCCTGTGGCATAAATTTATGCTGAAATTTTATTTCTCTAATCTTAACTTTTAGGCATCCTTATATTTTACTACTATTTGAATGCTTCTTTGTAGATTCTGAAGTATATTTCCTAGGTTAAAAAAAATTAAAGTTTAAATAGAATAAGCAGGTTCCTCAACCTGTCTCAAACCTTTAAGCCCTATTTACAACCGAGACCAAAATCGTTGTTGCAGAGTTGATTCTGACTCAGAGTGACCCTACAGGTCAGAGCAGAACTGCCCCATAGAGCTTCCAAGGAGTGCCTGGTGGATTCAAACTGCCAGCCTTTTGGTTGGCAGCCATAGCTCCTAACCACTATACCACTAGGGTTTCTAAGCCCTACTTACCATTCCTTAATAGATGACCTCATATCCTATCTCACAGGGTAAAAATCATTAAATGGGCACCACCTCTGCAACTCCCTATGACCAAATCCATGAATCTACTTAAATTAAGATACTACTTTCACTATTTTAGGAATGTTACATTATATTTTCTTCTCATTCAATATATCTCAACTTCTTTTTCAATGGAATCTTTCCCATTGACATTTAAACATGCTTGTCTTTTCTATAGTTAAAAATAAAACCAATAAACAAATAAAAACATCTCTTGAATCTTTAAAAGGACATCAGTGTAGTCCAACATTTTTATTTAGGGGCATAATGGAAATATTGAACTGGTCAAGAGTATGTGAAGAGGGGCAAAGTACAGAGAGATGGCAATCTGTGGTCTTCAGGAACAACGGGTGCCAAATTGGATGTCACAGGAGAATCACTGTCTTTTGTCATCCAATTTAGAACAGCTGTGGAAAGAAAAACCAAGAGATCTACCTTTCCTTTAATACATGTGCTGAGGTATCTTCTCTCAGGCAAATCCAGTGTTGGCCTATTACTGGTTTTTCTCTTCTCTTTCCCTAAATCAGCGCTTCAGTTCAGGCTCTCATTATTTCTTATCTGGATTACTCCAGGAGTTTCCAGTGGTCTCCCCGCCTAATCTATCTGCCACTATTGCAAATGAAAATCTGATCATAACATGTTCTTCTTTTAGATCCTTTAGTGGCTTACCATTGCAATATACAAATCAAAACCAAAGGCATTGCCATCGAGTCAATTCTGATTCATAGCAACCCTATAGGACAGGGCAGAACTGTCCCATAGGGTTTCCAAGGAGCACCTGATGGATTCAAACTGCTGACCTTTTGGTTAGCAGACGTAGTTCTTAACCACTACGCCACTCGAGTTTGTACTGCAATATAGTAAGAGGCAAATTCTATAACACGACAATTAAGGTCTTGTATAATCTACTTTTTGCTTAACTCTCCCTGTAAACGCCCACATACATGCCAGTTAGGTCACTAAACTATCTCTAATGCTCTTCTAACCCATGCCTTCTCAATGGTGGGGTGGGGGAAATATCCTAGCTTTGCTACTTATTACTTATGTAACCTTGGGCAAGTTGTGGAACATTACTGAAACTCAGTTTTTAGATGACTCAGTTTCCTTATCTGTAAAATCTGAAACACAGTCTCAAACTCAGAGAGTTCTTGTGAGGATTAAAGCAGTTAAGGTATACAAAGCACTCAGACCATTATCTGGCACATAGTGAGCACTCGTAAGTGTTAGCTGGTGTTACAGATGCTGGTTTGTGTCCTCAGTGATACACACTCTGACATTAATGGATATCACTGTTGCCAGTGAACTTCTGCATCTTCCAAAACTGTATTGCTGAGTGGGCCAACATGTTTTTAAAGTCACATTTGCTGAGGTTCAATTTGTATATAATAAAAATTACTCTTTTTAAATGTACAGTTGATGGGTTTTGACCAACATCCACAGCTGTGTAACCATCACCACAATCAGTATACAGAATATTTCCATCTCCCCTGTGTACTTTTGTGTCTTCCAAAGGTGCACTATTGAGTGGGCCAATTTTTAGAAAGAGATGAGAGGGCACCTATGACACATCTGCTGATGTCCAGGAATCTTAAAAAGCTTAGAAGGAAGATTATTGGTTTGAATTCTTGGTGTTTATTTTAAATGCCTCTATACGCTATAAAAAGATTTTTAGTCATTTGCTGCAGAAAAGTTTTGAAAATGAGCCAAAATTCTAGAAATAAGCAATTTAAAAATGTATGAAATCTTAGATGAGGGTTATATACATTCCCATGGCTCTGAAGTTACTATTTGTTAAAAGTTGATTCTTTTATGTAATAGTAACTGAAAGTTTCCTTGATAAAAAGAACTCTGTCAGATGGACCCTCAGTTATTTTGAACAGACAGCTCATTTATCGTATCTTTACTCACAAAAGATAATAATGAATTAGTTAGATCCTATTTTCTCAGGGCTTTCCTTCTTATATACAAAGATTTTTATAGGTCATGAGGAACACAATGTTAAAAGGCAGCATCAGAAGTTAAGAGAGAAAAAAGGTGAAAAGGGAGCAAGTACTGAAGAGACAGAATGCAGAGTCAGAGAGCAGACTTTTAATTTAGCAAGAATAGGAAGAAATATAAACTATAAAGGAGCAGATGGGGGAGGGCTGAGGGGAGATATTAGCCTTGAGAGGACAGGGGCTGACTGAAGTAAAGCTGAGGTAAAGCAGGTTTTACCTGCCCTGATCTGCTTGACTCTAACTTTTTTTAAAATGTAACTTTATCATGGTTGATAGACTGCTGAATACAGTGCTTTATATAGCTCTTTATTCTTTAGATGGCTGTAGAGAAGCCAAATATAATAAATAATAGTAAAAACTCCACGGAAATAGAAATCTTACTTTGGAGGAAATATCCATTACCTTAGAAATACTGAAGAATTATAGAATAAGTACTGTATATTTTATGATGGCTAAAGTATCTATTTTGCAAATGAGATTTTCCTTAAAAAACACAGGCTAACCTAGAGATTGTAAGAACAGACTGTAGGCATGCACTGGACAGGTTACTAAGTGAGTCAAGTATTGGGGATTAAAGGGAAGAGAAAGCTAAGGAAGTGCCTAAAACCAAGTGGTTAAGTGGGAGGAGGAAGAGAAGGCAAAGGAAGGAACGCTCAATTAGTGTTATAAGTCATCTTCTTTCTTCTTCAGGATATGTAGTATGTGGATCAAAGAACCCCACCTTCAGATACTAAATGATGTGGTTCTATTCTTTGCTCCTAAAAATATGGTTTTTATTTTGCTACAAAAGTTTTATTTACTCTAAAACACTGATTTGAAAATGAACATGTGTTACTCCTTATATATACTACCTCAGTAAATAGGTTTAATAAGATGATTACTTGCTACCCAGGAATAACAGAATAATTACTGTAGCCAAATGAACATAACCTAGGGCAATCTCAACCCTCTCACCCTTCTATGTAGTCAATTTTAAAAGTGTGTTCTTTGTTTAAAAAAAGAAAAAAGAAAGAAAAATAGCTCTGAAAACAATGGAGAGTCTCTGGAAACTACTTGCTACAACCATTTCAAATCATTACTGAAAATTAAATAATCTGGTAATAGGTTCCCATTTATAATAGATGAAGATACAGCTATGATATCCATGTTTGAAGACCATATACCTACAGATAGCTACACACTATTATCAATGTGCGAGGACAACTGAGAGGCTTGGCATAAAATGGATTAGTGCTTCAAAGCATACCTATTTAAGTCATTCTCTTGCTCAACACATTTCAATTCCTCTCTATTGCCTGCTTAAGAAAAACATTTCAGCCCGGTATTCAAGGCCTCTCACAACATGCACCCAATCTGTCTCCATCAAACATGTAATTAATCATCAGTTTCTTCCAATTCTTCCTTTAAAGTGTATGTTGAACTATCCTTTCTATTTGTATGAATACAAATGTGAATTCCTATGAACTAAAGACTCTATATATTAATTCATGCAGCAAGCATTTAAAAAAAAAAACATTAAATTCTATTGTGCGCTCAATTATCTGCCATGATTTTATCACCTTTAGAATATTGTAACAGTATCTGTATTCGTGAAGATTGTGTCTGGCCTTATGTAGCATAAAGTCAAGCATTAGTGACAACCATTTATGTTAACTTTCTCATATGATCTAAAGTTCAGGGCTGCTGCAGTAGCTCCATGATGTCTCTGATATCTCAAGGTCATCTTATCTATCCACTGTTATCTTTAGTGTGTGGCTTTTGTCTTCATGTTTGTCATCACATAGTCACAAGTGGTCAGCCTACTTCCAATTGCCATTATTCCAAGCAAGGAGAAGGAACAAAGCAAAGACTTTCCTAGAAATCCCTAAAAGACTTCTATGTCTCATTGACCAAAACTGTGTCACATGGCTGTCTATCTGTTGGGGAGACTGGGAAATCCAGCAATTTAGTGACACGGACAAAACAGGGGTACTATTAGTAACAAGGAAACCCTGATGGCATAGCGGTTAAGCGCTACAGCTGTTATCCAAAAGGCCAGCAGTTTGAATCCACCAGGCACTCCTTGGAAATCTTATGAGGCAATTCTACTCTGTCCTATAGGGTCGCTATGAGTTGGAATGGACTTGATGGCAATTTTTTTTTTTTTGGTAACAAATGCAGGAGAAAGATGTGGCAGTCTGCTTCTGTAAAGATTTACAGCCTTGGAAACCCTACGGGGCTGTTCTACTCTGTCCTATAGTGTCACTATGAGTTAGAATTGACTCCATGGCAATGGGTTTGGTTTTTTGGTTAGTAACAAAGAAGGGAAAATGAATATTGTGCAGGTATCTCAGAGTGTTTGCCACAATCTCATAAATGGTCTGAAAAACTCAAGCCTTTATTCCCTTCAGTCACTGCTGTACTTGGCTTCTATATTAATCCTTCTAAATAGTTAACAGGTGTATTGGTCAAGACTCTTGATGGCAAGTGACAGAAATCCAACCTAATCTCCTTAAACACTAGTTCACAGTGGAGCTGGTGTTAGGGATTCAAATGATGTCATCAGGACTATCTGGCTTTTCTTATTTCTACAAATTCACCTCCTTCTCTATTTTAACATACACAGGTTTTCTTCATGTGATAGTGACGAAGGAGAAGAGTGGGGCATGACCAAAAAAAGCTCCAGCATTACAACTTTTTAACTTAATGATATACAAGAAAGAGTTTATTCTACTCAATGTCTTCATATGAAATACTCTACCCTTGCCTGAGTGTTTTTGCTAATATCTGGACCAATAAATGTATTAGGCAGATGGGGCACAATGATTGGCCAGGACTCTATCACATGCCTCTCCTATAACGGGAAGCCAGAAGGAATAGGAGAATGGTGGCTACCCAAAGGAAAAAAAAAACCAAATCAGTTGTCATCAAGTCGATTCTGATTCATGGTGACCCCATGTGTGTTAGAATAGAAATATGCTTCATAGGGTTTTCAAAGTCTGAGTTTTTTCGAAGCAGATCACCAAGGCTTTTTCTTTTGAGGTGCTTCTGGGGACTCAAACCTTCAACCTTCTGGTTAGTAGACAAGCGTATTAGTGACCAAGAGTGTTAACCATATGTACCACCCAAGAATTCTACTATCAGATGAAAAGGGTTAGAAATATTGGGCAAAGATAATATTTGTCCTTGTAACAGTATTGAACAATTTGCGAGCTAACATTATTTCTGGTACATTATATGGTATAGAACTTTAGGCTCTAATTAAGGATGCATTCAAAGTACTGAGGAAAAGCCAAAGATACCTTCTGAGGAATATCCTGGCTTTGCCTGTCAGGTAACCCTAGCTCTCCGTGGCCAGATTGCTAGTTGTACTTCAATATCCATTCTCCTGTTCTTTCACAGTAAAATAATTTTTACCAGGGCACATGGTTGTGTAGTAGAAAGACTACATTTCTCAGTCTCCCCTGAAACTAGGTGTAATCACATGACTATGATCTGGCCAAAAGAATGTGAGAACAACTTCAGGGTTTGTCCACATAGGGAGGTGTGCACTCCCATTTCCTTTAACCTACTAATTAGATAAGCCATTTCAGACTAAGCCAGAGAAATACCACAGAGATAATGAAGTAACAGGACAAAAGGAGACTGAGTCTCTGGATGACCTTAGAAAACAGAGCCACCATACCAGTCTTAACTACTGACATTAAGATTGCTATGTGAGGAAGAAATACACTTCTAATTTGGGTATCTGTGACATGCAGCTCAAAAAGTCCCTGAGTGAAATGTTGGTTAGAACCCTTATTTTCATAAGGGACTTCTAGTCTTTCATAATAGACTTAACCTATTTGTCTATCTGGTGTTCTAAGCTTATGGATCTGTTTTTAATCAGCAGTACCACATACTAGCAGTCTAGACTCTAGTTAGAGACTTATGTAACCTGAAACATACCAGTACCTGTTATCAAAACAAACAAACATAAGCCAGAAATTCTTTGCAGAGAAGATGCTTTAGGGCAGTCCAGTTTAATCAGGGCAGCGCTATTATTATGTGTGAGATTTGGTTTGAAGAAAGGATTTCATGGCTAAAATGCTTGCAAACAACCAAACTAAGGAATATACTATCTGATTTCTTTATAAGTTCTATTCCTGGATGAAGTCTCAACTGCCAAATACTTGGATCACATCGTCTCAGTACTTGCAGAACTGCCCTCACTAAAGCAGATTTATTGTCTTGCCTTCAACTTTTGAAGGAGGCTGCTATAACGAACAGCCTTATAAGTACTGCTTCTCCATATGCTGCAAAACTGTTTTTGAGGATATTGCCCACCAACTCTCTAACTATTCCCTACAAAGTCTCTTATAATTCTTACGTTAGTACCTGGAAACCCTTTCCTCCCCTGAAGAACTGGTGTGCTTTTTCCTTTCATAGTAAAAATTATGCTACTTATCACATCTTCTCTTCTCTTTGGCAGAAACCTAGAGGGATTTTATACTCGACTACTGAAATATGTGTTGGCATTAGACTGTGCCAACTTAGTTAAGCTGGAACTATGTTTCCCAGAATTCCCTTCCCTGTGTTGGTGTGCATTACAATTGGCCATATAAAAAATTTATAAAAAGTCTGGAAGATGGAAGAAAAGAAACAGCCATTTTTATAGTCTGGAAGTCAGTATAAGGCAGCAGATGCTGTTGCAACTTACGCAATTGTTGCTTGCCTACTGGCTCACCTAGCTGGTGAGGAGCAGAATCTAAGCCCACACTTCCTCCAGTTTGCTGAATACCCTTCTGCGGCTTCTCTGAGACCTGATTAGGCATACATGAAGCTTCGTGGCAGACAGCACCCACTTTTCTTGCAGGTAACTCACATCAGCAAAGTTGAATAAAAGGAAAGCCTGACATGAGTTCCAGTTTGGCCTTGAGGTTTCCAGTTCATCTTAAGTTCCAACTTGTTCTTACTCTCCTCTATTTCATATTCCACTCTTGTTCTTGACTGTTTCCTAGCTGATCAATAATGACTTTAAGCCTAACACAAGGTGTGAAGGCAATAGTCTTTACTGAGATGATCATATGGTTTTGGGTTTTTATTTTATTGATACGGTGTTTTACATACTTTCTCTGCACTTATTGGGATGATCATATGTGGCTTTCACTTTTTATGCTATTCGATAAGATGTTTTACACATTAACTGATTTTCAGATGTTAAACCAATCTTGCATTCCTTGGTAAATCTCACTTTACCCAAAAAACCAAAACCAAACCCATTGCCGTCGAGTCGATTCTGACTGATAGCGACCCTACAGAACAGAATAGAACCGCCCCATAGGGTTTCCAAGGAGCTGCTGGTGGATTCAAACTGCCCACCACCAGGATTTCCAAGGTATATATAATTCTTTTTATATATTGCTGGATTTGGTTTGCTAGTATTTTGCTGAAGATTTTTGTGTCCATATTCTTAAGAGATACTGGGCTGTCATTTTCCTTTCTTGGGATGAATGTATACTTTTTTTGAATGCCACTTCAAATCGTTTGCAAAAAGAGATTGGACACGGCAAAAATTTCCCTAAAATACCACTTCTACTACGTCATCCCATCCATTCAAGTCTTTAACTTTTGATGCCTAACTGTCCAAGATATAAAACATACTTAGTATATCTTTCATTATTTCTCTACACAATTCTTCCATTATGGAAAAACAGATTTTTTTCATTATTATGCCAAAAAGTCCTAATGTTTACAAACTTACATATCTTTGTTCACACTCTTACTCCATGCCTAAACTGCATTTTATTAGTGAGAAATTAAATTCCTATACCCCTACCGCTTCTCATCTCTAGCGGCTAACATCCCCAACCTCAGTAAGTTTTAGGTTTGTAAGGAAGTCTAAATCAGTTCTAGAAAATTTAAAGCTATGTAATCTTTATATATATATATATATGTATATATATATACACACACACACATATACATATGTATTTGATTTAGCTCCAATTATTTATTTATTATAATCTCTCTTGCTCACTAAACATATAAGCGCTAGAACATGAGAGTGGTAGCATTGTCTTTTTTTGCTTAGTGCTATCAACCTAGTATCTTTAATAGTATTTGACATAGGAAGGGCTCAACATTTATTTAGTGAATCAACAGGTCACTCTTCTCTGCCTTTTCAATTCTGACCACCTGGCTTAAAGCCTTTTTCTTTTTTGAATTCCTACAGCAGTAGTTTTCCATAGGGCATATTTAACACATTTTCATATACTGCCTTGAGTTCTTACTTACCTTTCCATTTGTATATGCTTTATTTCTCATCTAGATTATTATATAAACTCTATTTATTATATATATATATTATATATATATAAATTAATATGTGAAGATTACTCCAAAGGATTATTTATATATTTATTATATATAAACTCTAGAGGTCAGGGACCACAGTATATTTATTTTTTGTATCTCACTCAGTCAGTAGATAGTATATCTGGTAATACCCAAAACTCACTGCCTTCGAGTTGATTCTGACTCATAGCGACCCTAAAGGACAGGGCAGAACTGCCACATTGGGTTTGCAAGGAGTGGCTAGTGGATTTGAACTGCCAGTCTTTTTGTTAGCAGCCAAACACTTAACCATTGCATAATCAGGGTTGCTACAGCTGGGAACAGTTAAGCCCTTAATAAATACTTGTTGAGCTAGAGAAATAAGAGTCATCGGACGAATAGACATATGCACACCCCTGTTCACTGCAGCATTGTTCCCAATAGCAAAAAGATGTAAACAACCTAGATGCCCATCAACATATGAATGGATAAACAAACTGTGGTACATATACACAATGGAGTATTACGCAACGATAAAGAACAACAATGAATCTGTGAAGCATTTCGTAACATGGATGAATCTGGAGGGCATTATGTTGAGTGAAATAAGCCAATCACAAAAGGACAAATATTGTACGAGAACGTTACTGTAAAAACTTGTGAAAAGGTTTACACACAAAATAAACAATCTTTGATGGTTATGAGGGAAGAGAGGGGTGGGGATGGAAAAACACCAAATAGGCAATAGATAAGTGGTAACCTGGTGTGGGTAAGACAGTACACAATACTGGGGAAGCCAGCACAACTTGTACAAGACAAGGTCACGGATGCTCCATAGACACATCCAAACTTCCTGAAGGACCAAATTGCTGGGCTGAGGGCTGTGGGTTCCATGGTCTCGCGGAACATCTAGCTTAATTGGTATGATACAGTTTATGAAGAAAATGTTCTACATCCTACTTTGGTGAGTAGCATCTGGGGTCTTAAAAGCCTGTAAGCGGCCACCTAGGATACTCCACTGGTCTCATCCCTTCGGAAGCAAGGAAGAATGAAGAAAACTAAAGATACAAGAGAAAGATTACTCCAAAGGATTAATGGACCACATCTACCAAGGCCTCCACGAGGCTGAGTCCAGTACAACTAGATGGTGCCTGGCTACCACCACTGACTACTCTGACAGGGATCACAACAGAAGGTACCAGACAGAGCTGGAAAACAATGTAGAACAAAATTCTAACTCAAAAAGAAAGACCAACAGGACCCATACCTCACATCATGCACAAAAACTAACTCCAAGTGGATCAAAGACCTGAACATAAAGACTAAAATGATAAAGATCATGGAAGAAAAAATAGGGACAACGTTAGGAGCCCTAATACAAGGCATAGACAGAATACAAAACATTACCAAAAATGATGAAGAGAAACCAGATAACTGGGAGCTCCTAAAAATCAAACACCTATGCTCATCTAAAGACTTCACCAAAGGAGTAAAAAGACCACCTACAGACTGGGAAAGAATTTTCAGCTATGACATCTCAGACCAGCGCCCGATCTCTAAAATCTATGTGATTCTGTTAAAACTCAACCACAAAAAGAAAAACAACCCAGTCAAGAAGTGGGCAAAGGATATGAACACGCACTTCACTAAAGAAGATATTCAGGCAGCTAACAGATACATGAGAAAATGCTCTCGATCATTAGCCATTAGAGAAATGCAAATTAAAACTACGAGGAGATTCCATCTCACTCCAACAAGGCTGGCATTAATCCAAAAAACACAAAATAATAAATGTTGGAGAGGCTGTGGAAGATTGGAACTCTCATACACTGCTGGTGGGAATGTAAAATGGTACAACCACTTTGGAAATCTATCTGGCGTTATCTTAAACAGTTAGAAATAGAACTACCATACAACCCAGAAATCCCACTCCTCGGAATATACCCTAGAGAAATAAGAGCCTTCACACGAACAGATGTATGCACACCCATGTTTATTGCAGCTCTGTTTACAATAGCAAAAAGCTGGAAGCAACCAAGGTGTCCATCAATGGATGAATGGTTAAATAAATTGTGGTATATTCACACAATGGAATACTACGCATCAATAAAGAACAGTGACAAATCTGTGAAAAATTTCATAACATGGAGAAAACTGGAAGGCATTATGCTGAGCAAAATTAGTCAGAGGCAAAAGAACAAATATTGTATAAGACCACTATTATAAGGTCTTGAGAAATAGTATAAATTGAGAAGAACACATACTTTTGTGGTTACGAGGCGGGGAGGGACGGAGGGTGGGAGAGGGTTTTTTACTGATTAATTAGTAGATAAGAACTACTTTAGGTGAAGGGAAGGACAATACTCAATACATGGAAGGTCAGCTCAATTGGACTGGACCAAAAGCAAAGAAGTTTCTGGGATAAACTGAATGCTTCAAAGGTCAGCGGAGCAAGGGTGGGGGTTTGGGGACTATGGCTTAAGGGGACTTCTAAGTCAACTGGCAAAATAATTCTATTATGAAAACATTCTGTATCCCACTTTGAAATGTGGCGTCTGGGGTCTTAAATGCTAACAAGCGGCCATCTAAGATCAATTGGTCTCAACCCACCTGGATCAAAGGAGAATGAAGAACACCGAGGTCACACGATAACTATGAGCCCAAGAGACAGAAAGGGCCACATGAACCAGAGACTTACATCATCCTGAGACCAGAAGAACTAGATGGTGCCCGGCCACAACCGATGACTGCCCTGACAGGGAGCACAACAGAGAACTCCTCAGGGAGCAGGAGATCAGTGGGATGCAGACCCCAAATTCTCATAAAAAGACCAGACTTAATGGTCTGACGGAGACTAGAGGAATCCCAGCGGTCATGGTCCCCAAACCTTCTGTTGGCCCAGGACAGGAACCATTCCCGATGACAACTCATCAGACATGGAAGGGACTGGACAATGGGTAGGAGAGAGATGCTGATGAAGAGTGAGCTACTTGTTATCAGGTGGACACTTGAGACTGTTGGCATCTCCTGTCTGGAGGGGAGATAGGAGGGTAGAGAGGGTTAGAAACTGGCAAAATTGTCATGAGAGGAGAGACTGGAAGGGCTGACTCCTTGGGGGAGAGTAAGGAGTATGGAGTAAGGTATATATCAGATTATATGTGACAGACTGACTTGATTTGTAAACGTTCACTTAAAGCTCAATAAAAATTATTAAAAAAAAAAAAAAAGACCAGACTTGCTGGCCTGACAGAGATGGGAGAAACCCTGAGAGTATGGCCTCTGGACACCCTTTCAGCTCAGTAATGAAGTCACTCCTGAGATTCATCCTTCGGCCAAAGATTGGACAGGTCCATAAAATAAAATGAGACTAAAGGGGCACATCAGCCCTGGGGCAAGGACTACAAGGCAGGAGGGGACAGGAAAGCTGGTATAGGGAACTGAAGGTTGAGAATGGAGAGTGCTGACATGTCGTGAGGTTACTGAGTAATGTCATAAAATAATATGGTTACTAACTGTTCAGTAAGAAACTAGTTTGTTGTGTAAACCTTCATCTAAAGTACAATAAGAAAAAAGAAATACTTGTTGAATAAGGCTAGGGCAGACAGTTTAATAAAGCCTTAGGAAAACTTAACTAATTCACAGATTTCTAGTCAAGAAATCTATAAGGGCTAAATATCCACACGGCTAAAAAATTAACATTATGTCAGGGCCATTTTCCCACAGCATTTCAAAAAAATCTTCACAGCATTTCTAGTGGCTTCACGTTTGTTTTTTCAGGAGACAATTATACTGTCTTCAGCATTTTCAAGACCTAACTAAAATACCGACAGGTGTGAAGAGTTCATTGTTCCTATGAAGTCCCTCCCTCAGAGAGAATAGGCAGTAAAATGCTTGATTTCTTTTCCAGGTCCAGATTGAAAGAAATTCAAAGTATTCCCTCATAGCCCCACTTGTCCATGTAAGTCCCTGCTTGACTCCATATTTTATTGGTACCTGTGTTTATTGCCTGGTTACAAGCAGTCTATCAGGTGCTTCTGAAGTGAAACAAATATTCAGCAAAGAAAAACCAATAGGAAGCCTTCATATATGCACTGACCAAAATTTCCATCACCTTTTAGAAACATATAACCCCTGATCTGGCTTGTTCCATTCATGCCTACCTCAAGATAGAAAGCATGGAAATACATCAGAATATCAACATTCTCCCTCATACCAGTCTCAGTTCCTTCTTTCAAACCCTATACCCACTCATATACGTTCAAAGAATGTACTTTGACTCCATTTCCCTCATCTCACCTAAGTTCCACTTTGTTAAGGACTTGTTACTACACCACCACCCACTTAAAGTCCCTTTCCCTCTTCTTAACCCTTAAGTTTCTATTTCCAATTATTCTTAGCAATCATTTGGTTGATCAAGTATGCTTTGCATCATTTCTCACCCTCTTCTAAAAAAAAACAATTTCCATTCCTAAAATAAAGCACAAATCAAAAGTAGATTATTTCCAAGTTAAATCAGTAATAATGGAGTTCCTGGGTGGTGCCAACAGTTAAGCAGTTGACTACTAGCCGAAAAGCGGGCAGCTGGAACCCATCCAGAGGTGTCTCAGAAGACAGGCCGGGCGATCTACTTCTGAAAGGCTACCACCCTAAAAACCCCGTGGAGCAGTTTTACTCTGCACACATGGGGTCGCCATGAGTCTGAATCAACTCGACAGCAACTAACAATATTAACTTCAGGAAAAAGAAACAAATTAAAACACCAAGAAAATGTAATCATTAAGCAATCAACGATATTTACGTTGTCTTTATAATGAAAATAATTCATATTGACTTACACAACAAATACGATTAAGAATACTGGAAAGATGGAGGAGTGGAAGGGAAGTGCAGGAGATGGAGTCCTCATCTAGACTCAATAGATAACACTAGAATGAGTGAATCAAGAGATGTCAGTACATTTATGCTATTCAAAAATATGGAAAAAGAAGAAACAGATCATAGAGTTGAAAGTGGCTGACTATTTCTGTCGTAGTTTGGTGCTGTGGAGTAGATTCTGACTCACAGCGACCCCGTATGACAGAGTAAAACTGCCCCATAGGGTTTTCTTGGCTGTAATCTTTACAGAAGCAGATCACCAGGTCTTTCTGCTACCGAAACATGTTATATAGTCACTGCCATCAATATGATGTCAGATGGTTGGCCTAGAACAGATACGACACGTACTGGTTTGTAATTCACAAGGTTCCGTCTGGATTTCCGTTATTAATCCATTATTCTTATTAAATAGCAGTTGTTAGTAATGTCAGGTCTTACATTTTTCACTAACATGTATCCCTCCCTTCACTTCCCCAATAACTCAGCCAGATTCAATTTTCCTATAATTTTTATTCTCAAAAAGAATTAAAAAAAAATTTTAGTGTAGCTGTTTTAAACGTAATTAACCAACCTTTTAAAAATATATTCTGACTTAATAGAAGTATTCTATGTAGCTAAAATGTCTTTATATTCTTAGACTATCAGATGTACATTCTGCTAATAATTTATAAATGGAATCATATTCTTCCAGTACACTGAAGGTCTTTTCAAGAAGTGAAGTGTTGACAGATCTACGCCACCAAATTCCTGGTCCAAGCATAGAAAACTTAAGATCAAAAAGCCATACAAGTCATTGCTCATGTAAGCATAGCCATCTGTTTAGAAGTCATCTTTGACCCATAATATTCTCCCTTCCCAAATTTGGGGGGAACTCTGCTCAGTTCCATCATACCCAGATACTATTATCACTAAAGAGATACATAGCCTATTATATTTTATAAACTATGAACACTAAATTTCTAGACATAGGTATTTTAAGAATAGAACAAAGGAGAGACACTGAAGTTACAAGGTGTTAAAACAGGCAGGCCATCAAGAATACCTCAGTTTTCCAATAGGACATAAATCAGCAGTAAGTTCCTCCTCAGTGGACCATCTCAATCTAAAGAGAGTCAGGGTTGAGACTATGGCCAAACTGTCCTTCCTCATTATTGTCTGTACTTTTAATACCACCTCCAAGAAGGAATAAAGGGCCACATATGTTTTAAAAAATAGCAAAAATATGGCCCAATTAGCTTCTGGAACTCTAAGGAATGACTTAACATCCAGGTTAATAGTTATTTAATCCAACTCTAAGTACCTCCTTACTTAGTCAAATCAGATCCTACTAACAAGCATCAGAAGTAGGTAGGTAAATAGTTAATAACTAATTTGCTTAGTTGTGTGAACTCCTAAAAAACATCAGTAGTCTGTGAGTTAGAGTTCCTTGATTATGAGAAATTCATAAAATTGACACAAATAATATTGTTGTTGCATGCTGTTGAGTCAATTCTGACTCATAGGGACCCTACAGGACAGAGCAGAATTGCCCCATAGGGTTTCCTAGGCTGTAATCTTTACGGGAGGAGAATGGCGGGTCTTTACGCCTCATAAACAGTTGGTGGGTTCAAACCACTGACCTTTCAGTTAGCAGCCGAGTGCTTAACCATTGCACCCCCAGGGTTCTTTCTACAAATAATATAGGAATGCAAAATACTCTTTCCAAACCAACTTGGTTCATGGATTTCATCAAAAAATGCCACAGGAGAATATTTTTTACCTTGCTTATTTTCATATCATATAATTATATTCTTATGGATTGCCTAATGTATATCGGAATAGAGTCATTTTGAAGAATATATAGCTCTATTTAGAAACCCTGGTGGCATGGTGGTCAAGTCCTATGCCTGCTAACCAAAAGGCTAGCAGTTCAAATCCACCAGGTGCTCCTTGGAAACTCTATGGGGCAGTTCTACTCTGTCCATGAATTGGAATCCACTCGACAGCAATGGGTATAGTCCTTTTTAAGAGGATAATGAATAAACGCAATCAGAAATCATGGGTGGTAAGAGATCAAATTAGAGAACATCTATTTACAAAAATTCAAAGCTTTATTACAGTTAAATGTTTTTAAAAAGATAAAGAGGATGATAGAATAATGTAATAGCTATACTACATGAACTGTGGCAGAATGGAAAGAGCACTGAGTTGAAGACCTACATTCAAACCCCAGGTCCACCCATCATTTACTAGTTGTGTATGTGTGTATGATTTCAGGCAGGTTATTTACCCTCTCTGAGCCCCAAGAGCCTCATCTGTAACATGCCCATATCTACTTCACAATGTGGCTATAATAACACACTCGAACACAGAGGAATTAACTTACACGAAAATGCCTGACATCACTGTGTGGCACTGAAGGAAGTGAATAACTTTCTTTTTTTAAAATTATGGTTAAAAAAATACATATATATGACAAAAATTTTGCCACTTTAACCTTTTTTAAGTGTACAATTCAGTGACGTTAATTACATCCACCATGTTGTGCAACCATCACCACTATATCCAAAAGTTTTTATCACTTCAAACAGAAACTCAGTAACCCTTAAGCAATAACTCCCTGTTCCCTCCTGCCCCCAGCCCCTGATAACCACTAATGAACTTCTGTCTCATTGCATTTGCCTATTCTAGGTATTTCATACGTGGGATCGTACAACTGTCCAAATTTAGTGTCTGACTCAGCCTAATGTTCTCAAGGTCCACCTATGTTGTAGCATGTATCAGCACTTCATTTCTATTTATGGCTGAGTAATATTCCATTGTATGTACACACCCCATTTTGTTTTTCCATTCATCTGTTAATGGACACTTGTGTTGTCTCTACCTTTTGGCTATCTCTACCTTTTGGCTATCTCTACCTTCTAGAACCTTTTGTGTAACTCATGACAAAAGGAAAAGCAACATTGTTTTCATATAAACGATTTTTTCAACTCAGTTTTTATAAAAGATTTGCTCTATGTACAGATATGATCATACGAATGAAAAAACAAAAATGCAAAAAAAGCGTATCCCGAGAAGCATCTAACAAACAGCTTTGTTTGTTTCACACTGACATGCTTTGTGGTTATAATGCAGGCTTCCAATGAACTCCAGATCAAAATTAAAATTCTAGGCAGGCATTCAACTTTTATGATTGTGTCCATTCTTCACTGAGCATGGGAAACGAAAGCTTTACAAGTTATTTATTGAAGAAATTCCCATAGTACTCTTACAAAGTTCACTTCCAAAAGAGGCCCTACCCCTGTAATGTATCTGAGTAAATGAAAGCTATACCAGGTTTCTTACACTATACTTTAGAAATTTTAGCAGGGTAATAAAACCATATTTTTAACAGAGCATTTCCTGAGGCCAAGCCACAGAAATATTCCAAAGGTACACAGTAAATAACAAGAAAAAAGACAAATTTCAAAAATAAAGGCCATTAACCCGAAATGATTTATGGCCAACTATGTTTTGAATAAAATTAAATACAGAATAATTAGCAGAAATCATTTAGTTTAATTATAGTTTTCTTGGTGTGAATGTAAAGTTGGCACAAATGCAGCTAGCCTAATCCAGATCAGGTAACAGTTACCTCTGTGGCCTTGTTTGATGGTTCCAGTCCAGTCATGTTTGCTACTATTAAATGATGTAAGAGTTGAACCTGAGCCACACTTAGGAAGAAGTCCAGGTTTGTGGTTATATTCACTTCCAAGGAATGGCCACACACTAATATCTCCTGAAGGAAAAAAGGAGGAATACAGATAAAGAAACACGATAGCCATTATATGATAATCTATCATTCTTGGTTATTGGCCCTTTACTACTTGATGAAGTTTCCTGGGACTAAAGTTCATATGTTAAAAAGAATAGCAGAAAGGGTGAACATACCCACTCAACATAGTTTAATGGATTAATAAACATTTATGATGGCCTACTATGTTCCAGGCCTTTTGTTAGTCACAGAACAAATTAACAATAAGAATTTTCCACCTTTTCATATTCATTTGGCTTTTTCACACCTCAAACTACTACTGTTGTTTCAATATGTAGGTAATGATGTTCATTCATTCAAAAAACTAATAATATTTAGTGAGCATTTGCTAAGTACCAGGAAAAACATTAGAGTGTTAAGAATATCACAAAGAATAAGGTTGGCCTTGAGAGGCAACCTGCTCTTGAGGTTGGCCAGGCAGATGTAAACAGGCAAAGGCAGGCAGGCCATTATAATCAAGTGCTATGGTATGACTATTCTCCAAAGGAATAGGCTTCAAATGATTTATAACAAATCACAGTACTGAAGCCAGAGAGAGCTAGACTAATTGATTTCGCTTCTTCTTCAATCTGTTAAAATCTTGGCGGAATTAGGTAGATGTTCATTACTTAACTGGTGCTTTTCTTCATAACTGAATCACTTGAACATTCATCACTGGAAAACCATTCAGAGAAGGAAAACAGAAATGAAAAACAATCCAGAAGCTTCACTTAATAAGCAGAAGTCCTGCCTCTTGTCATGAAGCGCATGTGGATAATGTTCAAATGCTTCGAAACATCCAATAGACCTTCTCCTTATTAGCGTCATGCAAGGAAATGGATTAAGGAGACCATGACTAGCCAAAATCCAAGCCAGACAGCTTAGAGCAGCTTTTAATAAAGCCATAAGAAACAGCATGTCTGAAATGATTATCCATTTTTGGTTAAATAGCTTTTGCCTCCAGGAGTTTCCTGTATTTACTCATTATAATGAGAATTCTTATTTTACACCTCTAATAAAAGGAATAAAAAGTACACTGATTGAGAAGTTTTGTTTTGTTTCAGTTTTTCAAGAAATTGTCACTGAAATATTTCCCAAGGCAGTGAAAATTTCTACTAAAAATATCTTAGTTCTATCAGTGACATACCTCCTGTAAAAACTAGTGTATGATTAATCCTATAGCACTGGGTTTTTAATAAATAGTATGAAACCAACCGGTAGAATCAGCAGCTGTCAAATACCATATAAATAACATAATTTCCATTTTTATAGAATGTTAGCTTTTTCAGACTCATATAATTATTATTTGTTTTGATCAATTTGATCCTTATAACAATCAGGAGGGCAATTTAGGCAACTAAAGTCTATAAAGAAAGGGACACATTTAAGTGAATGGCTTAAGATGACGAGTTGAGCTTGGCCTAGGACTAGGATTCTAATCTCCGGCTTCATGCTTCTTTCACCTGGGAATGGAGAGTTTTATAATAATGTCTTTTAATGAGAAGATGAGATCATTTAGAAGGGATGGTATTTTATTAAGCACTTTGATATATTCTTACTTTTGTTTCTGAATTTTATAAGTATTTAGGAATCCAAATAAAAAGTATTTTCAGGGGAAGAAAAACTTTAATAATTTAAAGTGATTATAATATTTCATTGTTGTGAGATAAATACACACAGGAAACAGAAACAACTTGAAAGTTACTAAGCAATTTTAAGATATTAGACTTACTAAGGTGCCCTGGTGGTGTAATGATTAAGTGCTCAACTGCTAACTGAAAGATTCAAGGGTCTTTTGGAACCTAATGGATCTTTCGGAGCCCTGGTGGTGCAGTGGTTAAGTGCTTGGCTGCTAACCAAAAGCTCAGCAGCTCGACATCTACCAGCAGCTCCTTGTAAACCCTGTGGGGGAGTTCTACTCTGTCCTATAGGCCTGCTATGAGTCAGAATCAACTCAACAGCACTGGTTTTTTTTTTTTTGTTTAACAGCTCCTTGGAAGAAAAACCTGGTGATCTGCTAACCTAAAGATTTCAGCCAAGAAAACCCTAGGGGGCAATCCTACTCTCTTACATGGAGTCACTATGAGTTGGAATTGACTTGGTAACACCCAACAACAACAGTACGTTTACCTAATCTTTATATACCTTTTGCAGATATTTATATACCTGGCCTAACTTACCTTTCCTAAGGCTATTATAAATATCATATGAGACAATATACTAACAGTTTGGATTAATATATTTAATCGAGATCTAATTTTTCTGAACTTTTCACAACAGTGCCCTATAAATCTGTGAATAATGAAAAAGTTTATCCGTTAGCATAACATAAATTTCCATGAGGAATGTTTTTTAAGTTATCCTAGACCACATTATTATTGTATATCTACTGTAGTGAGGAATGAACGCAGCAGACCATAGTGATCTGCCTTGAAACCTGGATCCACCAGTTATTGGCTATGTGACATTCATCAAGTTATTTAACCTTTTTTTTACCTCAGTTTCCTCATCTATAAGTTATGGATACTAATACTATATATCTCATAAGGATGATGTGAAGAGTAAATAAGGTAATCCATGAAGAATTCTCTATGAAAGTCATTCATGTAAGAATGCTATTTTATGTTAGTATTACTGTTGTTTTTATTAGAAAGAGATTGTAGAGGTTAAAACTGTAGGGTCTGGTGCCAGACCATTTGGATTCATACGTGTGAAAATTTGAACAAGTTGGCTAGCCTCTCTCTGTCTCATTTCCTTATCTATAAAATGGGATGGTAGCAGTAGCTAATGATAGGAATATTATGAGGATTAAATGAGTTATCACATGGACAGCAATAACTGAACAGTACCTGACACCTAGGAAGTGTTCAATAAAAAATATTAGTTACAATACTGCTATTCACGAGCTAATTTGAAATCCTGTGAGGTGAAACCATGAGAACCATAACATACAAAGACGAGCTGCTCCATTACTTAGACTGAAATAAGACTTAAATTATGTACTAACCTCAGTATGCAAATTTTCTGGAGAAATTGTTTTGGTGAAAATGATGGCAGGTGCTCCAGTTATTCGGACAGAAAAATCTGTCAAAATTGGAGTCAAAATTGCTCTCCTTTCTTGATGCCTTCTTATGCTAAAAGATAAAGTACAAAATTATTAACTCTCATTTTTTCAAGGATAATTCTCATTAAATTTGTACAAATCTTTGTACTGTAAACATGCATGAAAAATTACATTACTATTCCGAGTGCCTATTTATATACTTTTTAGTCAGAGTTTCTTAGCTTCAATTCTGTAAGATATATAAAAGATAGCAACAAATAAAACATTGAGCAATTCAGATACAAATGATTCAGTATTAGACTCACTCAGGACCTCTCCACAAATTACTTTTCTATTTTTGATTCCTTTTGTTCTTTCAAGTAGTTTATTATCTCTTTTGCTACTAAAAATAATCTTACCATTTTTGTGACCATTTTTAATTTCCTATCTTTAATACTTCTAACACTCCATTTGACAACTGCCATCATTCCATTCTCATTAGGTTTATAAGCATATCCTCTTAATCTTTGACCTCTTTGTTAAAACTCTAAGAACCACTACTTGAGTAAGTAATAATTTTGATGGCTTCATGACTTATTATTGCCTTTACAGTCCGTGAAATGGCCTTAGTGAGTTTGATACTGAATGCTTTCTCTCAACAACCCTGTAAGGGAAAAAAAAAAAAAGTAAGGACTATTTCTAGCCCCTGTTTCCTATGAGGAAATGAGGATTAGGGACTGGGTAAGGCTACTCAGCAGAAACAAAGCTCACAGAATTGGACATGGAGTGCAAGCTGACAACAAAGCAGCTTTCAGCCCCTATTTTAAATTTTTATAGTCTTACCTTTGATCAGTTATTTGGCAGAATATTTCTACTCTACATTCAAAATCATTAATAAATTCAAAGGAAGTACTGCACACACAGTAGAAGATGAAAGTGAAAAAATTATTGAGAAACCAGAGCTTGTGCTGGTAAAGATCTTTAAGTCCACTATCCATATTCTTAGTTTTCATTTATAAAATAATACAATTTTACATTTTACTAGCAAGCAAAACTTCAAAGGTTCTTTGGAACCATTAATTTAATATTCCTTATAAACATGTCCCTATTAGCCCCTTATATTATACAATGATAAAGCTGAGATCAGAGAATTGGCATAAGTTATCTCATGAAAATGCCCAGATAAAACTCAAGTCCTTCTCCATCTTTTTCTATTAGAGTAGTCTAGTGAATGCTAGTATCTTTTGCTGAACTTTGCAATGGGCAGAGCTTTATACAACCAAAAAAAAAACCCCGAGCCGTCAAGTCGGAATAGTGTCTGCCAAAAAAGCAAATTGGATCATCTGGTTTTGTGACACGTAAGTATTGGATTTCGAGAAAGTCAATTTTAAAGAATTAAGAGATCTGGTGAATAGAGGGTAACAGGAAGAAGTATTAAAAATATGTGAATATAGAGGAAGAGCTGAGATCCTTAGAGACATCATAATTATAGCTCAAATTCCATAAAAAAGCCAATGTGAGAAACATGTAACATCTCATGCACTCTCATAAGGGAGTGCTAAAACATATGAGGTATTAAAAAGATCTTAAAATGGGAAGCAAAGCATATGAGGTTTTAAAAATATCTTAAAACAGAAAAGAAAGCAAATATTAACTAAAATACTGATAAAAAAGTACTTATGTATAACATACTTTTTTTTATGTGACAAATTAAATCAGTAATACAACATATAAAAGACTTATAAAACTTTAGAAATCAAAACAGAATTTAAATAAGTCAATAGTTTTATAAAACTATACTTTTTCTGGCACATATTGGTAACTTTGTGTTATCTCTGGTACATATTTGAGGTAAAAATAAACATTTAAAAATATCACTAAAACCTTTCTGTGTATTCAAATATTTTCAATGATGAATTCAAAAGAAAAAAAAAATTTAAACCCCTGAGGGAACAACTACAATAATTAAATTACTGCAATACTTTAATAGACAATAGTCTAGGGTTAAAAATACCAAAGAGAAAACTAAATCCCAAAGTATTAACGATGTTTTTAATAACGTAGGTTCTTAGTCCCTCTCAATAAACAAGGGGATTAGATTTTTAATGGCCATACTGAGTTAACAAGCTAATCTTTAGATCCCTGATAGGCAAGGATTTTGAAATGAACTAAGTAAAGCTGGGGCCCTTGAAGGGTCAGAAAAACATCTGCCTATCAGAAACGGGGAAGAACAAGGAAGTTTGTCTATCTTGGCATTAGGACTTGTTGAAAAAAACAGAGATCTCCTTGGAAGATTAAAAATATGAGAAATTCCTCACGTCGGTTGTGGGAAAGAGGCTCTAATTTACATATATGTGAGGTCCAGGAACCCCATTCTGAGTTATTTATATAAAAGTAGCGTCAGGCCTTTGATAAACCTGGGGCATCTGTCAGAAGCAGATATAAAACCTTTCCAGAAGAACATGTCCTCAAACCAGAATAAAAAGCATTCTCTTAAACAAAGCCTACTGAAAACAAAAAAACAAAAATCACAGATTATTTGATATACTATGTATATATGTATACATAGTATATCAAATAATCTGTGATTTGTTGAAGTAGTTGTAAGTGTTACGGCTGCTAACCAAAAGGCTGGCAGTTCGAATCCACCAGGCGCTCCTTGGAAACTCTTTAGGGGCAGTTCTACTCTGTCCTATAGGGTCGCCTGAGTCAGAATCCACTTGATGGCAGTAGGTTTGGTTTTTTGTTTTTTGTATATATTACAAATTTATTTAGATTTACTATAGCCTTGAAAGGACAGTGTTTCGAGCATACCTATACTAAAATATTAAGAGTCCATTTTACTAAGATGTGCACTGGAATAATAGCTTTGGTCATAGTTTCCAGTTTTTTAAAGCTATATTCTGGAACTCCTGAATCTAATTCTACTTAATAGACATTTTTCCAAAGAAATACTCCAAAATAAACTTCATGGAGGAGGGAGAGACTAGGGGATTGCTGAAAGTTTTGCAAAGAGGAGAACATTACAAATTGTTATCTTGAAGATATATATTCTTTTATTAGCACGAGAATCAGAACCCATTATCAAGAAATTGTGGTAACAATATTGCCACATGTGAACAATAAAAAAAATGTTTACAATTATTACTGACATATGGGGTAGAATAAGAGCCCTGATGGCTCAGTGGTTAAAGCACTTGACTGCAAACCAAAACGTTTGACCTACCAGCTGCTTCATGGAACAAAGATGTGGCAGAGTGCTTCTGTAAAGATTTACAGCGTTGGAAACCCTATGGGGCAGTTCTCCTCTGTCCTACAGGGTCGCTATGAGTTGAAGTTGACTTGACAGCAGTAGGTTTGGTTCTTTTGGTTTTATAGGATGGAATAAAAAACATGGGAAAATGAACACTACCAGAAAAAAGCAAAGCAGATTTGATAAACAACCAAATAGAACTTCTAGAAATAAAAAAAATAGTAAATTTAAATACATAATAAAAACCTGTTTCCACTGAGTTGATTCCGACTCATAGTGACCCTATAGAACAGAGTAGGACTACCCTGTAGGGTTTCCAAGGAGCGCCTGGTGGATTGGAACTGCCGACCTCTTGGTTAACAGCTGTAGTTCTTAACTACTAGGCCACCAGGGTTTCAAGAAAAACAGAATTTTAGATATAGTTTAAGAGAGAATTAGTATATTAAAATATAAATTTGAGAAAATTCCAGAAATGTATTCAAGTAAGTTTAAATAAGGAAAATTAAAAAAAAAAAAAATTAGGAGACACGAATGGGCAAGTCTGGCATATTTAAATACCATTAAAAAATAAGATAATACAAACAATGGAAAAGGCTCAAAATGAGAATTTCTAATAACTGATGAAATACATGAACCCACAGATTCAGGGAGCACAAATAAAATGAGGTCCACAATCAGACATATCTTGGTGAAACAAGTAATCACCCAAGAAAAGATATTAAAATCAGTAGAGGAAAGATTATTTACATGATGGTTAGCATGTAGGATATTAGGAGAGCTGTAGAAGACATATTTCTCTGATGTACTTTAATATAACAATGATTTAATATATCTCTACATAGTCCACAGAGACAAAGAAATTGTTCAATTATTTGTACTTATTATTGTTCATTGTACCACTGAATATTAATGATTGAGGGCCAGGCGAGTTGTGGACTGACGTCAAGGGTATCATACATGATAAAATCAAAATGTCATTAAAAAGACAAGAAAGAAAACACTAAAGTGGGTGTGAGAAGAGACCCTGAAATCTGTTCTTCAGTGTAGTACAGCTAAAGTGAACAGAAAAATAATGAAGTAAAAGAGCTGAACAGAAGATTTCAAAGGACAGTTCAGGAGCACATGGTATTATAAAGAAAAGTTCAAAGAACTGGAGTTAAAAAACAAAAGAAGAGATCACACTCGGTATTTCTCAAGCTGAAAGAACTGAAGAAAAAATTCAAGCCTCAAGTTATGATTTTGAAGAATTCTATGGCAAAAATATTGAATGATGCAGGAAGCATCAAAAGAAGATGGAAGGAAAATATAGAGTCACTGTATGAAAAAGAATTGGTCAACGGTCAACCGTTTCAGGAGGTACCATATGATCAAGAACTGACGGTATTGAAGGAAAAGGTCCATGCTGCATTGAAGGCACTGGTGAAAAAACAATGCTCCAGAAATTGACGGAATACCAACAGATAGATGCAGCGCTGGAGGTGCTCACTTGTCTATGCCAAGAAATTTGGAAGACAGGTAAGAGGCCAACTGACTGGAAGAGATCCATATTTTATGCCCATTCCAAAGGAAGGTGATGCAACAGAATGTGCAAAGTATACACACAAGTAAAATTTTCCTGAGGATAATTCAAGAGAGGTTGCACCAGTACAGAGGATTATGTCCACAGAAATTCATTAAACTCAGTTTGAAGATAACAAAACACTGACAATTGTAAGGCTCTAATCCAATAACAGGAAAATAGTATGTGTTAAAAGCTATTCTGTTAAGTTTTGGAAGGAGTAGATTGTAAAAAAGGTAAAGTATATTTCTCTGAAATTGTTACTAAGCAAGAAGATACAAGTGTATGCCACATGTACTCATGAAAACACATTTGGAAAGGCTAAGATTGTTTTTCTTGGGCTCAGTATATTTACACTAAGTTTCTTCTGTCCACCTGCCACAAATTTTGTGGGAAATATTAAAGCTGTTTAATAGCCATACTTCAAGATTTGCATATTATAAAAGACCAGGAGAAGAAAAACAGTACCAAGATTTGCAAAATATTCTAACAAAAAGAATCAGAAATGCTACATGGTCTTCGTGAGTGCAGGAAGATTATTATGTAACATGAAGACTCTCTTGATATGGTATTATAGCTGAGCTTTAACTCCAGAAGATAGTTAAAACTTGTGATAACCAACTGCGATAATCCCTTAGAGTGGTTATTTCTAAATATTAAAAACAATAATATTCACGAACATTTATTTTAAACAAGCTGCTATTTGGAAAACTATTCATTATAATTTGATCAACTATTCCCATTCCTAAGGAGTCCCTGGGTGGTGCAAATGGTTAAACACACAAATACAAGTGGAAAGGTTAGTGGTTTGAACCCACCCAATGGCACATGAGAAGACAGGCCAGGCGATCTGCTTCCAAAAGATCACAGTCTTGAAAAACCTATGGAGCAATTCTACTCTGCACACATGTGGATGGCCATGAGTTGGAATTGACTCAATGGCAACTACAACGGCAATATACTATTCCTCCGATTCCTCATTTTCCAGATTAATGAGAGTTTTAAGGACATACAATTTAAATACTATAATTATTCTAAAAATAAAATATTTAGTTATGGGTTTAAATTCATTTAGGCCAATCTTCAAGAGGAACACTATCCAATAACTTTTTAATACAATCAAAATAAAATCCAAACTTCCCTTGGCCTACACGACCATTCATGATTTAGCCCTTCCCTCCCCACAGTATCTTCTAATACTTCTCTCCTTCCAGTCAGGCATGATCCTCAATTGTGCTAAGCTCAGTCCTACTCCAGGGTCTTGGCTGCCTAGAACACTCTTGCCAGAAACACTCCACGGGTCTTTGCATGGATAGTTCACTCTTGTCATTCTGTTGTTAGAAGAGGCCTTTCCTGAGCCCCAATCTAAGGAATTCTCCCAGTTACTCTGATCACATTATACAGTCATATTATTTTCATAGCACTTATTACTCTCTGAAATTTAAGCAACATGGACTGAGGGCCAACTATGGTGTGGGGTGGGCCCTCTGCTAGGTGCTGGGAATACAATGGCAAAAATGGATACGTAGTACTGTGTCTCATAGAGCTCACTTTAGCAGGAAAAGTAAACAAAATCATAAAATGGGATAAGTATAGTGAGGTGTGGAAACACTCATCAGGGAACTTAATCTTTTATCTCAAGATATTGAATGAACACAAGTTATTAATCTGAAAAGACAAATGCGTATTATGAAAGACCTGAGTCAGATAAACACAATAAATCCACAATTAGACGTATCTTGCTGCAACAGGTGATCACCTAAGATGAAGAAAAAATATTAAAAATCACTAGAGGAAAGATTATCTATATCACAGTTAGCATGTGGGATATTAGGAGAGCTGTGGAAATCAATGCTACAAGAACTGCAACTTGATTTGAGGATGATTTTTTTAAGGTACATTTAAATAAAATGTCAGTACAATTTTAGTTTGGTAAAATCAAGTAGTGTTAAAATCTTCTAATTCTTTACTAAAAAAAAAAAAAAGACTCTCCCCTCTAAAACAAACTAAAACCTAAAAAAAAAACAAACTATGGTTAATATATTTGTGATGGAAATCACAAGTGTTACATTGATTATAAACTTGAATGGACAGTTTTATGAGCATACCTATACTGGAATATTAACAATCAATTTTACTGAGATGTTTATTGGGGTTATAGCTCTGGCCATAGTTTCCAGTTATATATATATATCTATAATTTGGAGCTCCTGTATCTAATTTTACTTAATAGTCCTTTTTCCAAGAAGAAACTCCAAAATAAACTTCATGGAGGAGGGAGAAGCTGGGGGACTGCTGAGTTTCTCAGAGAAGAAAACATTACAAACTATATATTGAGGATATAAATAGGAATCCACCAAGAGACAGAACATTAGGACATTCTATTTTATTTCATTTTAAAGCTTTAATAACATGTGTTGATATACCAGGAAGAGTATTCACAGTATTATATCAGATAACATATAAAATTTATATGTTCAACATATGCTTTTAAGTAAGTTCTTCACATAATCTTGTTTGACTCCTCTTCAAAATCAAATGGTGAAGTGGGAAAACGGCTATTTAGGACTTTGGTCAGTTGGGCTTGGATCAATCAGGGCTTTAGTATCTATATTTATATATAACAATTATGATGTTAGCAGCTATAAGAAGACTTCAATCTATAGTACTTGAAGACACAGACGAAGGTTTTAGAATTTTATGATATACTACTATGACGATGTAGAGGGTCTGTGAAAAAAAGGAAGACCCTCAATGAGATGGACTGACACAGAGGCTGCAACAGTGGGCTCAAGCATAACAACAATTGTGAGGATGGTGCAGGACTGGGCAGTGTTTCCTTCTGTAGTACACAGGATTGCTGAGTTGGAAGCGACTTGACAGCACCTGATAACAATTATGATGATTATACACAACTGTAGTATTTTCTGATTTTTCTGAGTATCTACTGTCTGTCAATAACTATGCTAAGACACAATAAAGACTAAGACTGGGCGAGATAGGATCCTTGTCCTCTTATGTCTGTGCCTCTTTTTCAGATTGCTACAGGACACCCTCAGCCAAAATGTAGGAAGAAGATGCTTGCTGGCTGCTGTGAAGGGAAACTTGCTGCTCCTTCTGCTGCGTCAGGATCGCTTTCTCTGTCATACCTAGCTCCCAGGTACTTTGAGCAGGAAGAAAATGTACACTCTCTTGCCCTATGTAAAGCCATTACAGGGCTTAAGGAAATTATAAAATCACACAAAGAGGTGTAGGTTATTACAGGTATTAATCTATGAGGTATGAGAATGTGACTAACTTCTACGCCATCATTTTACATAGACCTTACCATAACTTCTCAAATTATTAAGAGAAAAGTGATTGACTTTCCGGCTGAAAAGTCAATTATCGAAATTGCTTTCCTTCCATACTCCTATTTACAATTTCCAATGAAGTTCCAGACAATTCTCATATTTGATTAATCACAAATCAAAATATGCAAGGGCTCCTGCGAAGTGTGACTATTTGGGTAATACTTCATTTCAAAAAATGACAATAAAAGATAAAGACACATGGAATAGTAACAATCTCTCAGAAGTCAGGTCAATAACAGATATTTCAGGGACCTTAATGAAAACACAAAGCCATACTTCTACATATTCAACATTGTCAATCCTGTGAAGTATACAACTGAATTTGAATGTGTCACAAAGGAGCCCTGGTGGCACAATGGTTAAGTGCTCAATTGCTAACTGAAAGGGGAGTGGTTTGAACCTACCAGCGGCTCCCCAGCAGCAGCTCTGAGGGAAAAAAGACCTGGCAATCTGCTTCCATAAAGATTAAAAAAAAAAAAAAAAAAAGCCTAGAAAACCTGATGAGGGCAGTTCTACTCTGTCATATAGGGTCATTATGAGTCAAAATCGACTCAACAGCCACAACAAACAACAAGCAAAGAGTAATTAAAAAAAAAAAAAATCCTACGTGTAGGAAAAAAAAAAAAAAAAAAACGCCAGATAGTAAAATACATAATTTTGTACATGTGTATTAGAATATTTAAATAAACAAATACGCTTTATAGTTTCTCAGACAATCAAGTTTAAACAGCAACAGTGATTTGGATTGTACACACTAGGAGCCAATCTGCACATGACAAACATCAGTATAGGTTATTTTTGTTCTCAGCACTTCATTTCCTCAGATTATTAAATAAATCCAGATGCAGCAAAAATGAGTGCTAGGAGAAAAAGAAAAAATGTGGTTAGCTAACAATGAACTTCAGTTAAGTGTAAGAGGTCAGAGAATCAAGTAGAAGTAGTTGACTAAGAGGAAGGAAACCACGGCTCTACACTTAGCTGTTACTAAGCGATACTGGACAAGCCAAGGAACCTCAACTCAGTTTCCTGTACTGATTCTGCTCTGTGACACCTTGCTAAGAATGGTTCAAAGTCTACATTTTGCCGAAAGAGAACTATGTATGAGATTTGGAAGGCAGAAGAGGAACAACAACCAATATTCTCTAAAAGTCATTGTGGTTTAAATGCAGTGAAAGACTGATGCGGAGGTGCTAGCGGTTTCCAGCTTGTCCTCACTATCCCCGCTCGGTGACCAGCCCTTCTCCCTGACCATTGGCTCTGCTGACTAATAGCAACCCCAGGCCCACCCACAGGTGCAGGTGCAACAGCCTCCCACAGACTTCTCTACCAGCCTTTTTTGTGGTCCCAATCCAGTAGCTGGACCTGCCTAGCTTCCCAGATTCCGTTGCAAGCTCCACAGTATTTTTACCCAGGTCAAGCGCTTTAAGAGGGTTTAACTAGCGGCTTTTTCTCCGGTCTTCCAAATCCCTCTTTCAGAGTCTTACTTCTACAGCTCTTTTTACAGTTGGGTAAGGTCTTATTTCTAAAATAAATTCCATTATCTGTGATACTCATAGTTGTTCTGCTGCCCTGAATGAACCCTGAATGATATAATTCTTCAGCTGAAAAATTAAGCTTTTGGAAGTAGAAGATATACAAGTTTAAAAAGTCTGATGATTCTCTATGCTTAACTTCCCTGCTACCCTCCTTCCCAACACACACATGAAAATACATCATGAGGTGGCAGGGCCAAGATGGTGGAGTGGTAAGATGCTTGCTGTTGTCCCTCTTACAACAAAGACCCGAAAAAACAAGTGATTTGATTATACATGACAATCTAAGAGCCCTGAACATCAAAGGCAAAGTTGAGGAATTGGACTGAGTGGCAGGGGTAGGGAGAGACAGTTCAGAAGCAGCAAGGAGTTGCCAGACCTGACCCAATGGGAACCAGCACCCTGCAGGCCAGATCCGCTGGCATAAGCACAGTGAACCAAGCAGTGGCATTCAGGATGTGTTTTCCACATCGGGAGAGACCGAGCGGTGGACAGTCCACTCACGTCTCCAGAATCAATGAAAGGCCATGTTCAATTGGTAAAAGATAAGTACATGTGTCTAAACTACTGCGTGGATCAAAAAACACTCTTGGGAAAAATCTCTCTCCTATTTACCTGCCCCGTTCTCACTCCGCACTGGGTCTGAGCCACCGTTAGACATTGTCACATCCCCTGGGTCAGAAATAGGACACGCCACGTGTCCTGAGCCATTCTCCTGGCCTTGTTAACAAATAGAGAAAAAATAATCTGTCGGCTCCCCTAAGCCGTGAACTCTTGGCATGCACAGCTCCTTTGCTTAGGCACAGACTTTGAATGCCTTTCACCCTTGCAGTGACCCGTGTGGACCCACTTCAACAGCTGGGGCAAGTTTGTGACATTTGATAACGCTCTGCCTGTTAAGCAGAGTCCTCACCTACCCACATCAGGGGCCTGAGGACTAGTGGCTCCAATCATACCACCTAGCCACCCATGACAGGGGTCCAAGAATAAGCAGTGCCGCCCAGTCCTTACAGCCAACAGCACTGGCTGCTCATACTCCGTCTGCAAAACATACCCACTTACGTGCACTAGGGAACAGGGACACGCTTTTCTTCCAGACACTTGGGCAGCTGTAAGCCCTCTGCCTTGCTCATCATGTGACCCGCCCCCCCCATTGCAGCCAGACACCTGTGCCTACACCAATCATCCCTGCCTGTCTAGAACTGTAGGTGAGAGCCTGCACCACACACCTGGTGACTGACTACCTAGATACCTGAGCTAAATCCATACAAGAAAAGTCAGCAAACTCTGGGGTTCACATACCTAGTAACAGCTCTAACCACCTGGTGACAGGGCGTTAGACCTTTGAAGGTGCTAATAAGTAAACTAGTTCACATGAGAAGCCTGTTTGGGCATAGTGAAACAAAATAAAATAAGAAGCTAGGACACGGTAAAGGAAACACAGAACAAATACATTAGCTTATTGATGGTTTGGAGACAACAGTCAATATCAAATCACATAAAGAGGCAGACTATGATGGCTTCTGCAAGCTCCCAAAACAAAGACCAAGAAATCTTCCGCATGAAGAGAACATTCTGGAATCACTGGAGGTAGAACACAAAAGATTAATATACAGAACTCTTTAAGAGATTAGGAATGAGATTAGGCAAAATGCAGAACAAGCTAAGGAACACAGAGACAGAGCAAGAGAGGAACTTAAGAAGATTAGAGAAGAACACAATGAAAAATTTAACAGACTGCAAGAATCCATACAGACCCAGCAAACAGAAATCCAAAAGATTAACAATAAAATTTCAGAATTAGACAACTTAACAGAAAGTCACAAGAACAGAATTGAGGCAACGGAAGCCAGGATTAGTGAGACTGACGAAAAAGCACTTGACACCAACGTATTTTAGGAAAAATCAGATAAAAGAATTAAAAAAATGAGTAAATCCTAAGAATTATGTGGGACTCTATCAAGAGGAATAACCGAGATTGACTGGAGTACCAGAACAGGGCGGGAGGAGGGGATAACAGAAAATACAGAGAGGATTGTGGATGACTTATTGGAAGAAAACTTCCCTGATATCATGACAGATGAGAAGATATCTATCCAAGATGCTCAGTGAACCCCACACAAGGCAGATCCCAAAATAAAGTCACCAGGACATATTATAATCATACTTCCCAAACCCAAAGATAATTTTAAGAGTGGCTAGGGATAAATGAAAAGTCACTTACAAAGGAAAGTCAATAAGACTAAGCTCAGACTACACAGCAAGAACCATCCAGGCAAGAAGGCAATGAGATGACATATATAAAGCCTTGAAGAAAAAAAAATTGCTAGCGAAGAATTGTACATTCGTCAAAACTGTTGCCATGGATTGAGTTATGTCCCCCCAAAAATGTGTGTATCAACTTGGTTAGGCCATGATTCCCAGTACTGTGTGGCTATCCTCCATGATTCCCAGTACTGTGTGGTTGTCCTCCATTTTGCGATTGTAATTTTACGTTAAAGAGGATTAGGGTAGCATTGTAACACCTTACCAGGTCACATCCTTGAGCCTATGTAAAGGGAGTTTCCCTGGGGTGTGTTCTGCACCACCTTTTATCTCTCAAGAGATAAAAAAAGGGAAGCAAAGAGAGAGTTAAGGACTTCATACCACCAAGGAAGCAGCACTGCGAGCAGATCGCATCCCTTGGGCCTGGGGTCCCTGCGCTTGAGAAGCTCCTTGACTGGGGAAGATTGAGGAAAAGGACATTCCTCCAGTGCCAACAGAGAGAGAAAGCCTTTCCCTGGAGCTGATGCCATGAATTCGGACCCCTAGCCTATTTTACTGTGAGGAAATAAACTTCTCTTTGTTAAAGCCATCCACTTGTGGTATTTCTGTTATAGCAGCACTAGATGACTAAGGCAACTGTCTCTCTAAAATGATGACAAAATTAGGGCATTTCCAGACAGAAAGAAGTTTAAGGAATTTGCAAAAACCAAACCACGATTACAAGAAATACTAAAGGGAGTCCTCTGGTTAGAAAATCGGTAACATCAGATTAAAACCCAAGACTAGGACACTGGACAGAGCAACCAGATACAAACCCAGGTAGGGAAGTCACAAAAATAAATCAAAACTAAAACACTGAAGATAGGGAAACAGAGATGTAAATATGTAAAAGATCACAACATTAAAACAAAAAAGAGGAACTAAAAACTGCAGTCATAGATCTTTCATAAGGAGAGGAAGATTGGTATTAACTTAGAAAAACAGCGTAAATATTAAGGTAACCATAAAGGAAACTAACAATACTACACATCAAAATAAAAAACATAAAGACTCAGCAAATACAAAATCAACAACAATGAAAAAGATCAAAATAAAATATATAAAGAAAAATGACTAAGCCCAGAAAATTAAGTCCAAAAAAGAACCTGTCAACAATACACAAAAAAAGACATCGAAATGACAGCACTAAACTCATACCTATTCATAATTACGCTAAATGTAAATGGACTGAATGGACCAATAAAGAGACAAAGAGTGGCAGAATGGATTAAAAACACAATTCGTCTATATGCTGCCTACAAGAGACACACCTTAAAGACACAAACAAACTAAAACTCAAAGGATGGAAAAAAATACATCAAGCAAACACCAATCAAAAAAGAACACAAGTGGCAATATTAATTATTGACAAAACAGGCTTTAAAGTAAAATCCACTGCAAAGGACAAGGAAGGATACTATACAATGATTAAGGGGTCAATATACCAGGAGGACATAACCATATTAAATATTTATGCACTCAATGACAGGGCTGCAAGATACATAAAACAAACTCTAACAGCACTGAAAAGAGACACAGCTCTACAATAACAGCAGAAGACTGCAACATACCACTTTTGGTGAAGTACAGAATATCCAGAAAAAAGCTCAATAAAGACACGGAAGATCTAAATGCCACAATCAACCAACTTGACCTCATAGACATATAGAGAACACTCCACCTAACGGCAGCCAAGTATACTTTCTTCTCCAATGGCCATAAAGTAAGCCTTAACAAAATCCAAAGCACTGAAATGTTACAAAGCATCTTTTCGGACCATAAAGTCATAAAAGTAGAAATCAATAACAGAAAAAGCAAGGAAAGAAAAATGAAACACTTGGAAACCGAACATCTTGCTCAAAAACTACTGGGTTATGGAAGAAATTAAGGACGGAATAAAAAAACGTACAGAATCAAATGAGAGTGAAAACGCATCCCATCAGATCCTTCAGGACACAGCGAAAGCAGTGCTCAGAGGCTACTTTATAGCAATAAACGGACACTTTCAAAAGAAGAAAGGGCCAAAATCAAAGCTTTAACCCTACAACTCAAACAAATAGAAAGAGAGCAGCAAAAGAAGTCCTGGGGTACCAGAAGAAAGCAAATAATAAAAATTAGAGTAGAATTAAATGAAACAGAGAACAGAAAAACAACTGAAAGAGCTAACGAGACCAAATGCTGGCTCTTTGAGAAGATCAACAAAATTGGTAAACCTCTGGCCAAACTAACGAAAGAAAAACAGGAGAGGATGCAAATAACTCAAATAAGAAATGAGATGGGCAACATCACAACAGACCCAACTGAAATTAAACGAAGCATATCAGCTTACTATGAAAAATCAGCTTACTCTAACAAAACCTAGAGGAAATGGACAAACTTCTTGAAACGTACTACCTACCTAAACTAACACAAACAGAGGTAGAACAACTAAATAAGCCTACAACAAAAGAAGAGAGTGAAAAGGTAATTAAAAAACTACCAACAAAAAAAAAGCTCTGGCCCTGACAGCTTCACTGGAGACTTCTACCAAACTTTCAGAGAAGAGTTAATACCACTACTACTAAAGGTATTTCAGAGCACAGAAAAGGATGGAATACTCCCAAATTCATTCTATGAAGCCGGCATAATCCAGATACCAAAGCCAGGTAAAGACACCACAGAAACAGGAAATTATAGACCAATATCCTTCTGGGTTATTCTTCATGAACTTAGACGTAAAAATCCTCAACAAAATTCTACCAAGGAAATTCAACAATATATCAAAATAATGACTCACCATGATGATGTGGGATTCATACCAGGTGTGCAGGGATGGTTCAACATTAGAAAAACAATCAATGTAATCCATCACATAAATAAAACAAAACACAAGAACCACATGATCTTATCAACTGCTGCAGAAAAGGCATTTGACAAAGTCCAACACGCATTCATGATAAGAACTCTCAGCAAAACAGGAACAGAAGGGAAATTCCTCAACATAATAAAGACCATTTATACAAAGCCAACATCATCCTAAATGGAGAAAGTCTGAAAGCATGCCCCTTGAGAAAGTGAACCAGACAAGGATGCCCTTTATCACCACTCTTATTCAACATTGTGCTGGAATTCCTAGCCACAGCAATGAGGCTAGAAAAAAGAAATAAAGGGCATCCAAATTGGTAAGGAAGAAATAAAAGTATCTCTATTTACAGATGATATGATACACCAAAAACTCTAAAGTATCCACACAAGAAAACTACCAGAATAGAAGAGTTCAGCAAAGTATCAGGATACAAGATAAACATATAAAAATCAGTTGGATCCCTGTACACCAACAAAAAGAACATTGAAGAGGAAATCACCAAATCAATACCATTTACAATAGCCCCAAGAAGATAAAATACTTAGGAATAAATCTAACCAGAGATGTAAAAGACCTATACAAAGAAAACTACAAGACACTTACTGCAAGAAACCAAAAGAGACCTACGTAAGTGGAAAAACATACCTTGTTTATAGATAGGAAGACTCAACATTGTCAAAGTGTCTATTCGATCCAAAGCAATCTAAAGATACAATGCAATCCTGACCCAAATTTCAATGGCATTTTTTAATGAGATGGAGAAACAAATCACCAACTTCATATGGAAAGGGAAGAGGCCCCGGATAAGTAAAGCATTACTAAGGAAGAAGAACAAAGTGGGAAGCCTCACACTACCTGATTCTAGAACCTATATTATACCGCCACAGCAGTCAAAACAGCCTGGTACTGGTACAACAATAGAAACATAGATCGGTGAAACAGAATTGAGAATTTACATGCAAATTCATCCACTTATGAGCACCTGATATTTGACAAAGGCCCAAAGTCCATTAATTGGGGAAAAGATAGTCTATTTAACAAATGGTGCTGGCATAACTGGATATCCATCTGCAAAAAAATGAAACAAGACCCATACCTCACACCATGCACAAAAACTAACTCAAAATGGATCGAAGATCTAAATATAAAATCTAAAATGATAAAGCCTATGGCCAAAAATATAGGGACAATGCTAGGAGCCCTAATACATGGCATAAACAGTATACAAAACATAAGTAACAATGTATAAACACCAGAAGAGAAACTAGATAACCAGAAAATAGGAGCTCCTAAAAATCAAACACTTATGCTCATACAGAGACTTCACCAAAAGAGAAAAGGACAACCTACAGACTGGGAAAAAAATTTTGGCTATGACAAATCCGATCAGCATCTCATCTCTAAAATCTACACGATACAGCAAAACCCCAACAACAAAAAGACAAATAACCCAATTTAAAAATGGGCAAAGAATATGAACAGGCACTTCACCAAAGAAGACATTCAGGCAGCTAACAGATATATGAGGAAATGCTCACGATTATTAACCATTAGAGAAATGCAAATCAAAACTACAATGAGATAATATCTCACCCCAACAAGGCTAGCATTAATGCAAAAAACACAAAATAATAAATGTTGGAGAGGTTGTGGAGAGACTAGAACACTTACACACTGCTGGTGGGAATGTAAAATGGTACAACGACTTTAGAAATTATTCTGGCGCCTCCTTAAAAAGTTAGAAATAGAACTACCATATGATCTAGCAATCCCACTCCTTGGAATATATCCTAGAGAAATAAGAGCCATCACACAAATAGATATGTGCACATCCATGTTCGTTGCAGCACTGTTCACAATAGCAAAAAGATGGAAACAACCTAGGTGCCTATCAACAGATGAATGGATAAATTATGGTATATTCTCACAACGGAATACTACACAATGATAAAGAACAATGATGAACCCACAAAACATCTCATAACATGGATGAACCTGGAGGGCATTATGCTCAGTGAAAGTAAGCAGTCGCAAAAGGTCAAATATTGTATGAGACTGCGATCATAAGGACTCAAGAAAAGGTTCAAACACAGAAGAAAACATTCTTGATGGTTACGAGGGTGAGGAGGGAGGAAGGAGGTGTTTACCAACTAGACAAACAGTAGACAAGAATTATTTTAGGTGAAGGGAAGGACAACACACAATACAGGGGAAGTCAGCACAACTGGACTAAACCAAAAGCTATGGGGTCTAGGGTCTTAAAGTCTAGCAAGAAGCCATCTAAGATGCATCAATTGGTCCCAATCCACCCGGTACAAGGAAAATGAAGAACACCAAAGATATAAGGAAAATATGAGTCCAAGAGACAGAAAGGGTCATGTAAACCAGAGACTCCATCAGCCTTAGACTGGAAGAACTAGATAGTGCCTGGCTACCACCAATGACCACCCTGATAGAGAACACAATAGAGAGTCCCAGATAGAGTGTGAGAAACATGGGGTGCAGAAATCAAATTCTAGTAAAAAGACCAGACTTGATGGTGTTACTGAGACTGGAGGGACCCCAGAGGACATGGCCCCCAGACTCTCTGTTAGCCCAGAACTAAAACCATCCCTGAAACCACTCTTCAGACAAAAATTAGACTGGACTATAAAATGATACTGGTGAAGAATGTGCTACTTGGTTCAAGTAGATACATGAGACTAAATGGGCAGTTCATGTCCGAAGGTGAGATGGGAAGGCAGAAGGGGACAGGTGCTAGTTGAATCAAAAAAAAAAAAAAAAAAAAAAAGGTGAGATGGGAAGGCAGAAGGGGACAGGAGCCAGTTGAATAGACATGGGAAATACAGGGTGGAGAGAAGAAGTGTGCTATTATATTGTAGGGAGAGCAACTAGGGTCCCATAACAATGTATGTAGAAGTTTTTGTATGAGAAACTTACTTGCAAACTTTCACTTAAAGCACACACACAAAAATCATGATTAAAGACAAAATGTGACGGTTTACCCACGGGGACAGTTAATGAATGAAAACCATTATAAAGGTTCCCATTTAATACTAGTCAGGAAAGAAAGCAAATTATTGTGTGTATCTTTGTATCTTTTAAATTTTGCCTATAATACCTATTCAAAAACAAACAGAATTATATTAAGGTTGTGTTTATACCTCTGTTAAGATTAACCAATGGAGGTACGCTATATCACATCCCAAAACTTTGTCTTCATTTGAACCATATCTCAGGAACACATTCAATCACTTGGCTTGTTAGCTCTACTTAATCATCCGATGATTCATTCTTTCATTCAGTCTTCCAAACCTTTATTAAATACCTATTATGTGCCAAGTATGATACTATGTGCTGGGTATTAGAAGCAAGTAAAACATGCCGTATTTTCATACTTCTAGCCTTTGGATCTACTGCTGCCTCAGCTGAGAACGCACCCTCTACTGTCACCTGCCACTGTGTGGAAACAAATCCAGAAGTCCTGTCCTCTGTGAAACACTCCCTGCACTCTCTCACCTGTAGAGTGAATTAACCATTTTTTCCTCTGTTGAAGTTCTCTACTTTGTACATATGTTAGTTGTTGCATGAATCGTTCTGTTTATGTGTCTGCTGCATCTACTAGCCTGAGGTCTCCTTATGGGCACGGAATGTGTTCATCCTGATTCCGATGTGGCTCTTCTGTATATAGTATCCTATATTTGTATCTATCACAGCACTTTCCACACTGGACTTAATAGTAATTAACCAGTATATCTCTTCAATCAGATGCTGAACTTCTTAAAGGTTAGGCTCATATTTGAAACTATTCGATTTTGCTTCTCCAGTGTAAAATTCATTCCATGACTTAGACTGGACATTCAAAAGACTTCGTTAAATGAATTTGAGAATAAATAGGAGAGATGTAGCTGAGTTAACTCTAGATGGGCATAAAAGTTCCTAGGAAAATAAGGCCCATCTTTTTTGTTGATGACAGCATTTGTGATTTTTAAGAAATGATGGCCTGTAAGTATTTTAAGTTGGTACTTCCTAAATCTAAAACTGAATGAAGCAAAGAAGAGTAGTAATGAGGGAACTCAATGCTGCCTGATACCATGTGACATTTGGTACAGTGGATGCTGTGGCATCTCTTCAGGATGAAAACACTCATTCCCCCAGATGCCAGGGGTACTGCCTGCTGATAGCTCAACAGCTGCATTACTCTCTTGAAATTTCTCTTGGCTGGCTGAAGAGAGCTCTTTAACCAACATTAGTTTCCTCCTCAGGGGCAGTCCACATCCAATCACTTCTCAATGGAGAGGTACAATAATACATTTTATAATATGACAGTGCTATTTGCTGGAGATAAATCAAAGAACAGGATGGTCATGATCATGTCTTCAGGACCTGGACAAGTATATAGACAATTAAGAGTATAATATGCTAAGTGAAATGATAGGAGCACCTAACCTGTCTTGTGGGGACTCAGGGAAGACTTACTAGATGTCTTCTCTGAGACTTGATGGATGGTGGGAGACAAGACAAAAGGTGGGTTAAGAAAGTTCCAGGCACAGAGAAGATCACAAACAAAGGCCTACGGGCAAGTGTGCATACCATCTTTTCAGGAAGCTTGGAAGAAACTCAATACAAGAAGATAAAGCTATAAAAGAATATGGTATCTGAAGAACTTTATAAGCCATGTTAGGAGCACAGACTACCTGGGCTACCACTTAGTATTTGTTCTCAAACAAGTTTTTTATCTTGTTTATACTCAGTATCCTCAAGAATAAACTGAGAAAAATAATAGTTTTTACCTTATAGAATTACAGGAAAAATTAAGTTAAATAAATTAGGTCAAAGTGACAGGTATTATATAACGCTTCATTAGTGTTGTTGCCAACACAGGCAAATATAGTTTTGGTGGTAAAGGGGAGAACCAAAGCAATCAGCATTGCAAAAGGCACACAATAGAGTCTGCACGTGATGTTTTTTAAAAAACCCAATCACTGTACCACAATGATGTGTTACAACTAAGAGATGTTACTGATTCTATTTTATAAATAGAAGCAACAGTGAAAAGTAATTAACACTTTCTTAAAAATCATAATGATCTCCAGTTTTACAATATAAAAGTATCTTTAATGCCTAATATCTTCATCTTTAAGAGCTCAGCTACTGACTGAAAGATCATCGGTTCAAACCCACTAGCTGCTCCATGGGAGAAAGATGTGGCAGTCTACTTCCACAAAGGTTTACTGCCTCGGAAACCCTATGAGGCAGTTCTACTCTGTCCTATAGGGTTTTTATGAATCGGAACAGACTCAACGGCAAAACGTTTGGTTTTGGTTTGGACCTTCATCTTCCAAACAATTGTACCTACCTGTCTGATGGGAACCATGTGTAGCCTTGGTAAGCTGGCAGTGGCTCTCTACAAATCTTACAGTTCACATTCAGTACTAATGCCTCTAAAAATGTTCTCTGTGAACATAGCTGCTTTTAGTTAAGGTAGATGGAAAAACAGCCCACAGCCAGAAACTCTTGTTTTTCCCCCTACACTAACTTAAGCATAACTCCAAACAGTATTTGTTACTTTCCCCCCTTATTATGCTAAACAGAAACGAGAGATTTAAAAAAAAAAAAAAAGAAAATCCAACTGACCCTGAACACAATGTTTTTCAAGTAAAAATGTAAATGGACACTTTAGCCTGAAATGGATCCTTTCATCAAATGGCAAACTTTTCAAAAAAAAAGCGTATTAAGGAAATGCTGACACAATCTCAAATTTGTAATAATTACAGTGTTAACAGTGGAAGGACTAGCAGGTTTCCAAGCAAAATCATCAGCTACAATTACAAAATCTTACTTTACGTTTGTAATGAAAAGCAGAGCAATAGCAAAACACTTAGGTCAGACATGCTGAAGACTGTATCACCAACTGCTTTTTTGGCAATGAAATTTTAGAAAGTGCAGAAATTTTCTCAATCATTTCCTACCTGCTGGCCATATTCCACTCAAGGGCTGGATTTTGAGAATTTCTTTCACTCTCTGTTAGCACCCCTCCTGTGCCACTTTCCTTCTCTGGTTTTAGTTGATCCCACTGCGCAGTACCAATATTGATGGACTGTAGGTCTATTTGGTATTGTCTATCTTCAATTTCTGATCCAGGGTCTCGAAGAATTCCTAAGTTCAAGGCTTTCCTGTGAAGGCAGTGAAAAATAGTAAACAAAATAAACATCCTACCTATGTTTATTTTGTTCACTAATACAGTATCATTGGTTTCCTTTAGATTATCCTACTGATTAATATACTGGGCTAAGTACATGCATGGGACAGGTATTAAAAACTTACCACATATTTTGTCCTGAAAATGCATTTGAAAGCTATCATTTAGAGTAATCTTCTCTACAATAATTTGTTGTATTATTCCTGGCAGTGTACTGTTTTTTCTAAGTACTTTTATATATATAATTTCAATCCTTAAGGTGCTATGAGGTTCTATAATTGTCTCTATTTTTACCATAGAGAAAATAATTCAGAGAATTTGAAAGGTTTACACAAGCTTGGTATGTGACAAAATTGCAACTTATATCCAGATTTTTTGACTCAAAACCCAGTCTTCTTTTCAATACTAATGGCTGACCTTTCTCAGAACTTTGTTTCATTTCCTTTTAGAAAAGGTGATGGAAATTTGTTAATTTATTTCATCTTTCCACCTCTTGCCTTTTTTTGTCCTTTAAGATAAACAAAGGCCTAAGTTATTAAAAAGGCTATCGAGAAGACTAAAGTTTACTGATTTGGAAACACAAGTGAGGTCTACTGGCACATAAAGTGTTGGAAGATGACTCTGATCTTACTGGCCTCACTCTAAAACACATGAAAACAGTTATCTGTAGCTTAAAGCTAAATTAAAAAAAAGTAAATAATAAAATTCCTCATAAGGCTTTAGAAACAGGACCCATAAAATAGGCCATGAACTCTTTCAATCTGCACTATTGAAGGGTAAAGAGAAAAGGGATGGATGGGGGTAAGAATGGGACCAAACCAAAAACCTGTTGCCATGGAGTTGATTTCGACTAGTAGCAACCCTACAGCGACCCTATAGGACAGAGCAGAACTGCCCCATAAAGTTTCCAAGGAGCGCCTGGTAGATTTTAACTGCCAACGTTTTGGTTAGCAGCCATAGCATGTAACCACTCTGCCACCAGGGTTTCCGAAGGTTGGGAGGGAGTAACATTACCTAGAATCCTCTTGTCTTATTTGAACGTTGGTGTTATTCTGCTAATTCTTCAAGGCCCAGTTCATACGTCACTTTTTCTATGAAGCCTTCTATCTAAACCTCTCGTATATATGTGCTTTTAGGGCACCTCTATACTCGTAAGTATAATAACATACCAGAATGACTTGCCAGTCTTCCTCAATATACCATAAATTTCTTAAAGTCAGAAACTACCTGTCCTATCAAGCAAGCAGTACATGTATTTAAAATGATACACACCTTTACAAACCTCAAGTGGACAACCTTTCTGCCCCCAACAATAAGAACATTGTCTTTAAACAGAAAACATTTGCCCTACCCACTGCCATACATTTGCCCTAGGTCCGCATAAATTCTGACATTCAGGAACTATCTCTGACAGCTGATGGTCTAGCCTGTTTCCCGAGATTATTACTCCCAAACAAAAGTTACATTTACTTACTTAGGTTTAGATAGAAGGCTTCATAGAAAAAGTGACGTATGAACTGGGCCTTGAAGAATTAGCAGAATAACACCAACGTTCAATGTTCTCTATGTCTTAGATAAATTCTGGTGATCTAAAATACTTTAAGAATCACTTTGAAAGAAGCAAAAGTATGTTTGGAAATATAATTAGAGCTATGTTAAAAAAGACAAACCAACCAACCTACCCCAGCATTAACATCAGTCTTTCTATTTCCCTTGGCACACAGAGAAACTGTATAATTACAAAATTACAACCACAGAAAAACTGAGTTTCATCAGAGTTTTTTATTTGGGCTTGAAATCCCCCAAGTTTTGTCTTGGCCTTAAATTGAGCTATATTCCTCCTATCATCCGTCAGTAGAAAATAAGATTTCCCAGAGATTCTTCTTCCTTATACAAAAATGGTTTGTGTACTGATTAATAGCCAGATACTTCTGATTTCTTATTCCCTCTTTTTGTTTGGTTTGAAATTAAATTATATATTTACCATTGTAACTTGATTTGAGGGAGGCATGGTGTGCAGTAGTTAGTGCTCAGGTGCTAACTGAAAGGTCTGCAGTTTGAACCCACCAGCTGCTCTGCAATAGAAAAGATCTGGTGATCTGCTCCCATAAAGATTACAGCCTAGGAAACTTTATGGGGCAGCTCCATTCTGTCATATAGGGTCACTGTGAGTCAGAATCAACTTGATGGCACACAACAGAAACGATTTGAAAGTTCAAAGTAATTTATAACATTTGGTTGTATAAATTCGACTGAAAAGTTATCTGCAAAACCACTCAAATCTAGCTGCTTATCTATAAAGTTAGTTGTAGGAAATAGGATAAGCACTAGATTTATGTGAGTTTTGGTCTCAGACTTTCTAATGATCACGAGTGTGGATAAATTTCTTAGCATCTCTATGCTTTAGTTATTTTAACAGTGGTAATGTTACAGAGATAAAATATAATTTGTGATCGAAAATTAAATTATTCATACAGGTGCATTATAAATTTTATGACCATGCCTGAATTACATTGTTTTACCTGGTTCTGAATGAACAGGATACCTAATCAGTGACTAGTCATAGATGCTCAGGCACCAAGACAAAACAAAATCCACTTCTCTGATTATGAAGGAACCATAATGAAATTTACTAAGATAAACATTCTTTAACATTTCCAAGGTCACCTGCTTCCAAAATATAGCACATTAGAAACTCTGAATGAAACTAACTAAAACAACTAAACTGCTTGAAAAAAATTTATTTTTTAAACATATTCCAGGGCTTACACCAAAAAACAGAAGGTGCAGAGCCTCCCAAACAAAGTGAAACCAGAAACCTTGCCAAATAAGCACCTGCCAAAGCCAGCTTTCACCCTCAAAGCCAGCTCTCTGCCCTGATAACTCCACAGGAGGTGATAAAGCTCAGGAGATGAATCTAATAGGAGACCCAGCGCACACAGCTACCCAGAACTACACTAGCTGTAGAAGGGTGAATTTAAAACAGCCCTCTTAGGGAGCCTTTGGTAATGGAATAATTAATAACAGCCCTCTTAACCACGCATGCAGAAAGGGTAACTTACCTGTCTTGATCTTAGCAATGGGTGGAGAGGTTAAAAAAAAAGGAAAGAAAGAAAAAGAAAAAAACCCCCAAGACTTTGCAATGACAAGCCAGCATTTGTGGGTTTGAGTCTCAAATTCTATATGAAAAATCTCAATCTGGGAATGTTTGCCCAAGGTAGATAATGCTGCCAGATGACAGGCAAAAGCAAATTCTCTTGGGATGGACTCAGTTTCTACTGAGACCTCACAGAATATCCACAGATTAGGTTCTAAAGAAGTGAAATAAGAGACTCAGAAATAATTCACAATTCACGCAAAGATATAAAACGCCTTCAGTAAGACACAGCAGAATTACTGGGCAGAAGAAACAGACCCTTGAAGATGTCACATACTGGATTAGCAGACATGAAATATAAAATAATTGTTTAAAAAATTAAAAAAAAAAGCATCTCCAAAATACGAGCAGGGAAACAAGTGGATTTTAACAAGAACCATATAAAATTAAACTAAAAACAAAAATTAAATTTAAAACTCAAGGAGAATAAATCTAGCTGAAGAGATTAGTGAGTTGAATGGAAGAGCTAAATAAATCCAGACTATAATCCAAAGAGACAAGGAAATATGACAGGTGAAAGAAGGTTGAGATACATGGAGGAAAGAGGGAGACAGTCTAATATATGCTTAATTGGAGTTCAAGAGAGGTAGTACAGAGAACATGGAGGAGACACTATTTGAAGAGACAATGTCTGAGAATTATTTCACAATTGTTGGAAAATGCCAATCCTCAGATCTAGGCAGGCCAAGAATCCCCGCCACCACCCTCCCCCCACCCAAAAAAAGCCAAACCCATTGCTGTGGAGTTGATTCTGACTCAAAGCAACTGGAAGAAATTGGTAAATATATGGGTAGATCCGAACAATTATTATCTTTTTAAAAAAATAATAATAATAATACCAAAATAGAAGAAGAAACTCAGAAACTGGACAACAACAACATACAGGTAATGTTTATAATTATGGTCCTTGTATTTTTTTTTTTTTTTATTGTTAGGGAGGAAGGTTGTGATATGAACTTTACTCTGTTAAGTACATATATTAAAATAGCTAGGGTAGCCACTAAGATAACAGGCATGGAACACGTAACTTTCAAATAACTAGAATAAAAAATAGAATGTCAGAAAAGAAAAAAGAAAAAAAAAAAAAACAGAAATCACTTAAGAAGATATAAATACATCCAAATATAACACTAATCAGAGTAAATATAAATGGTTTAAACTCTCCAGATAAAAGATAAAAACTGTGAAATTGGATTTAACAATTCCCAGTTATATTCTATTTTAATGTGATATACCTAAAATTTAAGGGGTAAAAAAATATATAAGTAACATTCATAAAAATATATACCATGCAAACATTAGCCAAAAGAAAGCTGGAATAGGTATACTGACATTGGATAGCATAGACTTTATGGCAAAAAGCATTATGAGAAATAGTTACCACCTGAATTTAAAAGATTCAATGCACCTGGAAGTTAAGACAATTCTAAACTTATTTGTAATAACACATTAACCTCAAAACATACAAAAGAAAAACTGAATTCTACAAGGAAAAACTGACAAATCTATAATTCCTGCTGGAAAATTTGAGCCCATCTCCCTCAGTAATAGATTAAGCTGATTTAAAAAAAAAAAAAACAGAATACAGAAATTTGAAAAATACATTTAATAAGTTTGATGAAATGAACACTTACAGACACAGAAACCAAACACTGGAGAATGTACATTTTTCTCAAGCACACACGGAACATTTTATAAAAACTGACCACCTGTTAGGCCATAAAGGTAGCTTCAACATATTTCAGTGAATTAGTATCATACAGACTGCATCCTGTGAGTATAAGACAATTAAGTTACATATTTTATTAAAAAGGAGAACCTGCAAAGCTGCCTATGTTTGGAAATTTAAAAACACATTTCTGAACATGTTATTGATCAAGAAATCTTAATAAAAATGAAGAAATAAAAACAAATAGTTATGCATTAAAAGTTGCAGGATGCAGTTAAAGTGATACTTAGAAGGAAATTTACTGTCTAAAATTTTCATTTTAGCAAAGAATAAAGGGTCACAATTAATGAGCTAACCAGATTAAAAAAAAGATAAAAACAGAAAGCCAAATAAACTATACTTCGATAAAAAAGGATACATAACTACGATGTTATAGAGATTAAACAGATTATAGGAGGATTTTTTTTTTTTATATAAAAGGATATTAGGAAGATTTATAAAGACAAAGATTTTACAATTTACTGTGGAAAACAAAAATCTCTCCTAGTCTTCACTATACCTAAAAGACATCACTTATCCTTTTCACAAAGCATTCATTATAAAGGCTGCCCTATTTCTTCCACTGAAAAGAGGAGCAACGTCTCCTTATATAGTTCTTTTTCTATATGGAAATGACTAGAATTCTATTTTAACTATATGCTGATACGATAAAAATAGTGGTAATGTAAAAAATGGTCAAAAATGATGAAGTTCTTCCCTATTCCTAGCCTTAGTCAGAACTGTCAAAATCATATCCTCCTCTCTTAAATAGCCTTCCCTCCAATGAGCTAACTTGCATTTATTCATTTCACAGATATTTACTGGAGAGCAGCATGGGGGGAAGTAAAGGCTAGTGAGGCTTCAAGCCAAAGGCAGGCCCTTCTTCACCAGCATGTTAGAGACCTGTACTAGGCCCAGCTTTAGGGGGCAAAGGGATGTGGTTCACAGGTTGAACCTGCCTTACAAACAAGCATTTCCTCTTCTGCCAATCAGATTACAAAAATTATGTAGTATGACAATGGTCAAAAGAAAGATCTAGGTTTTTGCCTTAATTATGAAAATTAAGAGAGGTAATATATAAAGGGCCTAGAATAGAACTTGTCACATCATGAAAACCTCAATAAATATTACGAAAACAAACATCCTACTTTCATTCTCTCCTTAGCCTCTGTATAAAATGTTAAGTAGAAGTGGAAGGGCAAGAAAGTGAAAGGAGGAGAGACTCGCATAAAACACACATTAAAAACCAAAAGAGACCTGTTGCTGTCAAGTTGATTCCAACTCACAGGGATCCTACAGGACAAAGAAGAACTGCCCTACAGTGGTTTCCAAGGAGCAGCTGGTGGATTCAAGCTGCTGACCTTTTGGTTAGCAGAAACACACATTACAATTCTAAAAAAACAAAAGCTGAGCAAATAGGGAACACCACCCACCCTCAATTTAATTAATCGAACTCAATGAATTCTACTCACATTTTCTAATTTAACCTGTTTCATCAATCTAAAAGCATTTTAATTCTGGTAGTATACAATAAACTCCTTTCTTTCTAAGCCAAGAAAAAGTTTATCAAGGAAAATTTACATCAATTCACAATATACCTGGATCTTTAAAAAACACCTCTTTCTTAAACAATTTCTTAGCCTCCAGGGATATCAAACCCAGGAAAAAGCAATGTATTTCCTCTGTGGACGCAGTTTCTCAAGTACACAATTTAAATTTATGTTACAAATTATAAAGGTGGGACATCTGATTAGGCTTGGTTAATATAAAGGTTAAATATATTTTTAAAATTAGCTAATATTTGCTTTGATTATTCTCTGATATCAACTTTGCTTTGATTATTCTCTGATAAAAATAAACACGGGGCCTTTTTTTTTTTTTCCAGTTTAAAATTAGAAAATTCTTCTTTTTCTTTTTTTTCACATGACCCCCCATGACCTATTTTCAATTCTTTAAAGTCAGAAAAATATACCAGTGGTGCACTGACCTACTTTATTTATTTATTTTTTTTTTTATAATGACTTTTATTAAGCTTCAAGTGAACGTTTACAAATCCAATCAGTCTGTCACATATAAGTTTACATACATCTCACTCCCTACTCCCACTTACTCTCCCCGTCTTGAGTCAGCCCTTTCAGTCTCTCCTTTCTTGACAATTTTGCCGGCTTCCCTCTCTCTCTATCCTCCCATCCCCCCTCCAGACAAGAGTTGCCAACACAATCTCAAGTGTACACCTGATATAATTAGCTCACTCTTCATCAGCGTCTCTCTCCCACCCGCTGACCAGTCCCTTTCATGTCTGATGAGTTGTCTTCAGGGATGGTTCCTGTCCTGTGTCAACAGAAGGTCTGGAGAGCATGACCGCCGGGATTCCTCCAGTCTCAGTCAGACCATTAAGTTTGGTCTTCTTATGAGAATTTGGGGTCTGCATCCCACTGCTCTCCTGCTCCCTCAGGGGTCCTCTGCTGAGCTCCCTGTCAGGGCAGTCATCGATTGTGGCCGGGCACCAACTAGTTCTTCTGGTCTCAGGATGATGTAGGTCTCTGGTTCATGTGGCCCTTTCTGTCTCTTGGGCTCTTAGTTGTCATGTGGGCTTGGTGTTCTTCATTTTCCTTTGCTCCAGGTGGGTTGAGACCAATTGCTGCATCTTAGATGGCTGCTTGTTAGCATTTAAGACCCCAGACGCCACATTTCAAAGTGGGATGCAGAATGATTTCATAATAGAATTATTTTGCCAATTGACTTAGAAGTCCCCGCAAACCATGTTCCCCAGACCCCCGCGCTTGCTCCACTGAGCTTTGAAGCATTCATTTTATCCCGGAAACTTCTTTGCTTTTGGTCCAGTCCAATTGAGCTGACCTTCCATGTATTGAGTGTTGTCTTTCCCTTCACCTAAAGCAGTTCTTATCTACTGATTAATCAATAAAAAAACCCTCTCCCACCCTCCCTCCCTCCCCCCCTCGTAACCACAAAAGTATGTGTTCTTCTCAGGTTTACTATTTCTCAAGATCTTATAATAGTGGTCTTACACAGTATTTGTCCTTTTGCCTCTGACTCATTTCGCTCAGCATAATGCCTTCCAGGTTCCTCCATGTTATGAAATGTTTCAGAGATTCGTCACTGTTCTTTATCGATGCGTAGTATTCCATTGTGTGAATATACCACAATTTATTTACCCATTCATCCGTTGATGGACACCTTGGTTGCTTCCAACTTTTTGCTATTGTAAACAGAGCTGCAATAAACATGGGTGTGCATGTATCTGTTTGTATGAAGGCTCTTGTATCTCTAGGGTATATTCCGAGGAGTGGGATTTCTGGGTTGTATGGTAGTTCTATTTCTAACTGTTTAAGATAACGCCAGATAGATTTCCAAAGTGGTTGTACCATTTTACATTCCCAACAGCAGTGTATGAGAGTTCCAATCTCTCCGCAGCCTCTCCAACATTTATTATTTTGTGTTTTTTGGATTAATGCCAGCCTTGCTGGTGTGAGATGGAATCTCATCGTAGTTTTAATTTGCATTTCTCTAATGGCTAATGATCGAGAGCATTTTCTCATGTATCTGTTGGCTGCCTGAATATCTTCTTTAGAGAAATGTGTGTTCATATCCTTTGCCCACTTCTTGATTGGGTTGTTTGTCTTTTTGTGGTTAAGTTTTGACAGAATCATGTAGATTTTAGAGATCAGGCGCTGGTCGGAGATGTCATAGCTGAAAATTCTTTCCCAATCTGTAGGTGGTCTTTTTACTCTTTTGGTGAAGTCTTTAGATGAGCATAGGTGTTTGATTTTTAGGAGCTCCCAGTTATCGGGTTTCTCTTCATCATTTTTGGTAATGTTTTGTATTCTGTTTATACCTTGTATTAGGGCTCCTAGGGTTGTCCCAATTTTTTCTTCCATGATCTTTATCGTTTTAGTCTTTATGTTTAGGTCTTTGATCCACTTGGAGTTAGTTTTTGTGCATGGTGTGAGGTATGGGTCCTGTTTCATTTTTTTGCAAATGGATATCCAGTTATGCCAGCACCATTTGTTAAAAAGGCTGTCTTTTCCCCAGTTAATTGACACTGGTCCTTTGTCAAATATCAGCTGCTCATACGTGGATGGATCTATGTCTGGGTTCTCAATTCTGTTCCATTGGTCTATGTGTCTGTTGTTGTACCAATACCAGGCTGTTTTGACTACTGTGGCTGTATAATAGGTTCTGAAGTCAGGTAAGGTGAGGCCTCCCACTTTCTTCTTCTTTTTCAGTAGTGCTTTGCTTATCCGGGGCTTTTTTCCCTTCCATATGAAATTGGTGATTTGTTTCTCTATCCCCTTAAAATATGACATTGGAATTTGGATCGGAAGTGCGTTAAATGTATAGATGGCTTTTGGTAGAATAGACATTTTTACTATGTTAAGTCTTCCTATCCATGAGCAAGGTATGTTTTTCCACTTAAGTATGTCCTTTTGAATTTCTTGTAGTAGAGCTTTGTAGTTTTCTTTGTATAGGTCTTTTACATCCTTGGTAAGATTTATTCCTAAGTATCTTATCTTCTTGGGGGCTACCGTGAATGGTATTGATTTGGTTATTTCCTCTTCGGTGTTCTTTTTGTTGATGTAGAGGAATCCAAGTGATTTTTGTATGTTTATTTTATAACCTGAGACTCTGCCAAACTCTTCTATTAGTTTCAGTAGTTTTCTGGAGGATTCCTTAGGGTTTTCTGTGTATATAATCATGTCATCTGCAAATAATGATAACTTTACTTCTTCCTTGCCAATCCGGATACCTTTTATTTCTTTGTCTAGCCTGATTGCCCTGGCTAAGACTTCCAACACGATGTTGAATAAGAGCGGTGATAAAGGGCATCCTTGTCTGGTTCCCGTTCTCAAGGGAAATGCTTTCAGGTTCTCTCCATTTAGAGTGATATTGGCTGTTGGCTTTGCATAGATGCCCTTTATTATGTTGAGGAATTTTCCTTCAATTCCTATTTTGGTAAGAGTTTTTATCATAAATGGGTGTTGGACTTTGTCAAATGCCTTTTCTGCATCAATTGATAAGATCATGTGGTTTTTGTCTTTTGTTTTATTTATGTGATGGATTACATTAATGGTTTTTCTGATATTAAACCAGCCTTGCATACCTGGTATAAATCCCACTTGATCAGGGTGAATTATTTTTTTGATGTGTTGTTGGATTCTATTGGCTAGAATTTTGTTGAGGATTTTTGCATCAATGTTCATGAGGGATATAGGTCTATAATTTTCTTTTTTTGTAATGTCTTTACCTGGTTTTGGTATCAGGGAGATGGTGGCTTCATAGAATGAGTTGGGTAGTATTCCGTCATTTTCTATGCTTTGGAATACCTTTAGTAGTAGTGGTGTTAACTCTTCTCTGAAAATTTGGTAGAACTCTGCAGTGAAGCCGTCCGGGCCAGGACTTTTTTTTGTTGGGAGTTTTTTGATTACCGTTTCAATCTCTTTTTTTGTTATGGGTCTATTTAGTTGTTCTGCTTCTGAATGTGTTAGTTTAGGTAGGTAGTGTTTTTCAAGGAATTCATCCATTTCTTCTAGGTTTTCAAATTTGTTAGAGTACAATTTTTCATAATAATCTGAAATGATTCTTTTAATTTCATTTGGTTCTGTTGTGATGTGGTCCTTCTCATTTCTTATTCGGGTTATTTGTTTCCTTTCCTGTATTTCTTTAGTCAGTCTAGCCAATGGTTTATCAATTTTGTTAATTTTTTCAAAGAACCAGCTTTTGGCTTTGTTAATTCTTTCAATTGTTTTTCTGTTCTCTAATTCATTTAGTTCAGCTCTAATTTTTATTATTTGTTTTCTTCTGGTGCCTGATGGATTCTTTTGTTGCTCACTTTCTATTTGTTCAAGTTGTAGGGACAGTTCTCTGATTTTGGCTCTTTCTTCTTTTTGTATGTGTGCATTTATTGATATAAATTGACCTCTGAGCACTGCTTTTGCTGTGTCCCAGAGGTTTTGATAGGAAGTATTTTCATTCTCGTTGCTTTCTATGAATTTCCTTATTCCCTCCTTGATGTCTTCTATAACCCAGTCTTTTTTCAGGAGGGTATTGTTCATTTTCCAAGTATTTGATTTCTTTTCCCTCGTTCTTCTGTTATTGATCTCTAGTTTTATTGCCTTGTGGTCTGAGAAGATGCTTTGTAATATTTCGATGTTTTGGACTCTGCAAAGGTTTGTTTTATGACCTAATATGTGGTCTATTCTAGAGAATGTTCCATGTGCGCTAGAAAAAAAAGTATATTTTGCAGCAGTTGGGTGGAGAGTTCTGTATAAGTCAATGAGGTCAAGTTGGTTGATTGTTGTAATTAGATCTTCCGTGTCTCTGTTGAGCTTCTTACTGGATGTCCTGTCCTTCTCCGAAAGGGGTGTGTTGAAGTCTCCTACTATAATTGTGGAGGTATCTATCTCGCTTTTCAGTTCTGTTAAAATTTGATTTATATATCTTGCAGCCCTGTCATTGGGTGCGTAAATATTTAATATGGTTATGTCTTCCTGATCAATTGTCCCTTTTATCATTATATAGTGTCCTTCTTTATCCTTTGTGGTGGATTTAAGTCTAAAGTCTATTTTGTCAGAAATTAATATTGCTACTCCTCTTCTTTTTTGCTTATTGTTTGCTTGATATACTTTTTTCCATCCTTTGAGTTTTAGTTTGTTTGTGTCTCTAAGTCTAAGGTGTGTCTCTTGTAGGCAGCATATAGGTGGATCGTGTTTCTTTATCCAGTCTGTGACTCTCTGTCTCTTTATTGGTGCATTTAGTCCATTTACATTCAGGGTAATTATAGATAAATAAGTTTTTAGTGCTGTCATTTTGATGCCTTTTTATGTGTGTTGTTGACAATTTCATTTTTCCACATACTTTTTTGTGCTGAGGCGTTTTTCTTAGTAAATTGTGAGATCCTCACTTTCATAGTGTTTGACTTTATGTTAGTTGAGTCGTTACGTTTTTCTTGGTTTTTGTCTTGAGTTATAGAGTTGTTATACCTTTTTGTGGTTACCTCATTATATACCCCTATTTTTCTAAGTAAAAACCTAACTTGTATTGTTCTATATCGCCTTGTATCACTCTCCATATGGCAGTTCAATGCCTCCTGTATTTAGTCCCTCTTTTTGATTATTGTGATCTTTTACCTATTGACTTCCGTGATTCCCTGTTATGTGTATTTTTTTTTAATTAATCTTAATTTGTTTGTTTTTGTGATTTCCCTATTTGAGTTGATATCAGGACGTTCTGTTTTGTGACCTTGTGTTGTGCTGATATCTGATATTATTGGTTCTCTGACCAAACAATATCCTTTAGTATTTCTTGTAGCTTTGGTTTGGTTTTTGCAAATTCTCTAAACTTGTGTTTGTCTGTAAATATCTTAATTTCGCCTTCATATTTCAGAGAGAGTTTTGCTGGATATATGATCCTTGGTTGGCAGTTCTTCTCCTTCAGTGTTCTGTATATGTCGTCCCATTCCCTTCTTGCCTGCATGGTTTCTGCTGAGTAGTCAGAACATATTCTTATTGATTCTCCCTTGAAGGAAACCTTTCTTTTCTCCCTGGCTGCTTTTAAAATTTTCTGTTTATCTTTGGTTTTGGTGAGTTTGATGATAATATGTCTTGGTGTTTTTCTTTTTGGATCAATCTTAAATGGGGTTCGATGAGCATCTTGGATAGATATCCTTTCGTCTTTCATGATGTCAGGGAAGTTTTCTGTCAGAAGTTCTTCAACTATTTTCTCTGTGTTTTCTGTCCCCCCTCCCTGTTCTGGGACTCCAATCACCCGCAGGTTATCCTTCTTGATAGAGTCCCACATAATTCTTAGGGTTTCTTCATTTTTTTTAATTCTTTTATCTGATTTTTTTTCAGCTATGTTGGTGTTGATTCCCTGGTCCTCCAGATGTCCCAGTCTGCATTCTAATTGCTCGAGTCTGCTCCTCTGACTTCCTAGTGTGTTGTCTAATTCTGTTATTTTATTGTTAATCTTTTGGATTTCTACATGTTGTCTCTCTATGGATTCTTGCAACTTATTAATTTTTCCAGTATGTTCTTGAATAATCTTTTTGAGTTCTTCAACAGTTTTATCAGTGTGTTCCTTGGCTTTTTCTGCAGATATCCTAATTTCATTTGTGATATCATTAAGCATTCTGTAAATTAGTTTTTTATATTCTGTATCTGATAATTCCAAAATTGTATCTTCATTTGGGGAAGATTTTGATTCTTTTGTTTGGGGAGTTGGAGAAGCTGTCACGGTCTGCTTCTTTAAGTGGTTTGATATGGATTGTTGTCTCCGAGCCATCACTGGGAAACTAGTTTTTCCAGAAAATCCGCTAAAAAAAAACTGCAGTCAGATCCCTATCAGAGTTCTCCCTCTGGCTCAGGCTATTCAGATGTTAATGAAGCCGCCTGGGGAGGGTGGGGGAGGGAACAGAGAGATAGGAGAGTAGCAACTCAGAATATAGCCAGAGTTGCTTGTCTTGCTTGGAAAGGCTATTATATCTGAGATTCCCGCGGGCGCGTCGCCTATGTGTGCTGTCTGTGTGGAGATTGCCCCCGGGGGGTCTGGCCCGCTGGAGTCACGGTCAGATCCTCCGCTTCCAGCCCCACGCCCAGCGTCAAGGCTCCCCTACTGGGACGGTGCACTCTCGACTCCAAAATCAGTCGCTGCCTCCCGGGGACTTCTCGTCCCTCCAGCCGCGTGGCCGTGCCGCCCCCGTGAACCAGGTGGGCCCCCTCCCGGGGTTAGTTCAGATGGGTGGAGTAGCTCCCCGTGCTTGTGCCGCGACCGAGTGTCCCGGCTGGAACGCTGTTCTCCCTGCTCCAATACCAGTCGCTGCCTCCCGGGGACTTCTCCTACCGGCTGCGTCCCACGCCGCCCGCGCGACCCGGATGGTCACCTTCCCGGGGTTAGTTCAGGGGGTGGAGCAACTCTCCGTGTTTATGGCGTACCTGCGTGCAGTCCAAATCCCTGTGGGACGGTTCCCCGGCTCGGGTGCTGCTCTTTCTGCTCCAAGATCAGTCACTGCCTCCCGGGGACTTCTCCTAACGGCTGCGTCCCACGCCGCCCGTGGAACCGGCTAGTCCCCCTCCCGGGGTTAGTTCAGGGGGGTGGAGCAGGTCTCTGTGCTTGTGCCGTACCTGACTGGTATGCTGGCTCCAGGCTCTGGAAACAATCGCTGCTTCCCCGTATTAGTTCGTTCTCCGTCTCTAAATCTGTGTTTGTTGTTCAGGGTTCGTAGATTGTTATGTATGTGATCGATTCACTTGTTTTTCCGTGTCTTTGTTGTAAGAGGGATCCGAGGTAGCGTCTGCCTAGTCCGCCATCTTGGCTCCGCCTCCCTGACCTACTTTATATATGAAAATTATTTCAGGTTTTTCTCTCAACTTGAAATACTGTCTAATCTTTATTCTTTAAAATTATAAGTAAAATATACTCCTATTTTGTTTTGTACCTTTAAAAACAACAACAACCAAACTCATTGCCATCAAGTCAATTCCATGTCATGGTAACTTCGCTAATTTCAGAGTAGAACTGCAGTCCATAGGATTTTCTTGACTGTAAGCTTTACAGATCACCAGGCCTTTTCTCCACAGGGATACTGGGTGGGTTGGAACTGCCAACCTTTTCGTTAGGAGTCAAGAGCAAACTGTCTATGCCACCCAAGGATCTCTTCTTCTATACGTACTTAGAAGCTCTGTTCTTGCTGGGTGCCTTTGACTCAGTTCTGACTCATAGCAACTCTATGTACCACAGAACGAAACACTGCCCAGTCCTGCACCATCCTTATAATCATTGCTATGCTTCAGCTCACTGTTGCAGCCACTGTGTCAATCTACCTCGTTAAGGGTATTCCTCTTTTTTGCTGACCCTCTACCAAGCATGATGTCCCTTCTCCGGGGACTGGTCCCTCCTGATAACATGCCCTAAGTATATGAGAAGAAGTCTCATCATCCTCGCTTCTAAGAAGCATTCTGGATGTACTTCCAAAACAAATTTGTTTGTTCTTCTGGCAGTTCATGGCATATTTAATATTCTTCACCAGGACCATAATTCAAAGGTGTCAGTTCTTCTTCGGTCTTCCTTATTCATTGTCCAGCTTTCGCTGCATATAAGATGGCTGAAAATATCATGGCTTGGGTCAGGTGCACCTTAGTCCTTAAAGTGACATCTTTGCTTTTTAACACTTTAAAGAGGTCTTTTGAAGCAGATTTGCCCAATGGAAGGTGTTGTTTGATTTCTTGACTGCAGCTTCCATGGGTGTTGATTGTAGATCCATGTAAAATGAAATCCTTGATGTCAATCTTTTCTCCATTTATCATGATGTTGCTTACTGGTCCAATCGTGAGGATTTTTGTCTTTTTCATACTGAGGGGCAATCCATAATGAAGGCTGTAGTCTTTAGTCTTTATCAGTAGCTGCTTCAAGTCCTCTTCACTTTCAGCAAGCAAGGTTGTGTCATCTGCACATTACAGGTTGTTAAAACTAAACCCAGATAATACAGAATATTCAAAGCACTTTGCTTTGCTTTTAATACCAAATTAAGAAAACATATTCAAAATGTAATCCAAGCAACATACATTAACTTCTATTAAGCACTATTAAAGCAAGATGTCTTCTGAAAGATATATTTCATAGCACACTAGATTTTTCTTTTAAGGTTTAAAATACATAAATGGTTATAGACATTAAAACAACAACCAACACTCATTAAGATTCAAACATAATGTCTTCTGATTTTTTTCCCCAGAGGCTGGATATCGTTTCACAACTTTTAAAATGCCATTTCCCCTAAACAAATAACTTTATAGCTTAAAAATATATAGACTGGTAGGCGTAAAAAACTATCTGATAGCAACACCAAACATGAAAGTATATTTTATTTAAAAGAGCTCTAATTTAAAGTACTAAGTTTCTAAGCACAAGAAACCACTAGGAAGTCATTAGAGCAAAAAAGTTTAATGGAATGGTACTTTACTTAGGAACTAATTATAGGAAAATAATTTTAGGAGTTCAGTGAAGACCAGAATGCCTAATATTAACAATGTATGCTTTAAAAAATTTAACGTAAATATGTTACAATAAGAAAAGCCTTATATAATTGTTTCATTTCCTAATTAAATTTTTTTCCTAGAAATGTTTGATATTATAAATAGGAACCAAATTTTATCTCACATTCACATACTTCTAAAAGTTTTATGAACTTTGCACTCCCCTTCCTTATTGCTGCCTTTAAAACCTTTTTGCAATTCAAATCAGGAAAGGGGGTGAGTCAAGATGCCCCAAACTTCCTACCCTTAACACAAAAAGCTGCTTTACTGGCTAAAATGTAGGAGTTGTAATTGCTTTGCCCTTCCGAAACTCTTCTCCCATACTATTTGAACCATTCAACAGGTGGTGTAGGAGGATAAACTGAAGTCTGCAACAGTTGGTCAATAATGTAATCATAAGGAACCTAAAAAGACCTTAAGTATATAACAGGAAACATAGCTTTAATGTTTTCCTTTTTAAATTGATTTAGTCTGGGTCAGGCCTTTTGTATGTTTACATAAGGAACAGCTCATGTTGAACCATTTACTGCTCACTGCTGAATAGGCATATCTTAGGAACTCACTATAAAGGAGTAAAATCCATTCACTTACAGCTCAATTGAGATCTACAGGATGTTAAACAAGCCAGAAAATAGGAATGTAAGAAGAAGTAAAACGTATATGCCCTGATTAAATTAAATGTCTATATTTAGCATCAAGTCTCCATAGGCAATAATAATTTTTAGAGTAAAAAGGGCAGGAGATATTATGGTTGACCATCAGCTGAGACCAATGAGTTCCATGATCAACGACTTACAGCAAAGACTCATTTTCAGAGTACAGAAGAATCACCTGGAGCTTATTTAAGATGTAAATTCCCACCTCTAGAGATTCTGATCCAGCAGGTCTGGGCTAGGGTCGAGACATATGCTCACTCCTTTTTCTTTTTTATCTAAACTAGCATCTCTGTGATAATCCCTATGATGATGATGACATGTATTCAAAGACCTGGAGATAGAAAACCAAAAAGGAAGAACATGCTCACCATTTCTCAAGCTGAAAGAACTGAAGAAAAAATTCAAGCCTCCAGTTGCAATACTGAAGGACTCTACGGGGAAAATGTTAAATGATGCAGGGAGCATCAAAAGAAGATGGAAGGAATACAGAGTCACTATACACAAAAGAACCGGTTGATGTTCAACCATTTCAGAAGGCAGCATATGATCAGGAACTGATGGTACTGAAGGAAGAAGTCCAAGATGCACTGAAGGCACTGGTGGAAAATAAGGGTCCAGGAACTGACAGAATACCAATTGAGATGTTTCAATAAACAGATGCAGTGCTGTAAGTGCTCATTCGTCTATGCCAAGAAATTTGGAAAAAAGCTTCCTGGCCAACTGACTGGAAGAGATCCATATTTATGCCTATTCCCAAGAAAGGTGATCCAACTGAATGGAAAGTATAGAACAATATCATTAGTATCACACACAAGCAAAATTTTCCTGAAGATCATTCAAAAGTGGCTGCAGCAGTGTATCAACAGGGAACTGCCAGAAATTCAAGCAGGATTTAGAAGAGGACAGGGAATCAGGAATATCACTGCTGATGTCAGATGGATCCTGGCTGAAAACAGAGAATACCAGAAGGATATTTGCCTGTGTTTTATTGACTATGCTAAAGCATTCGACTGTCTGGATCATAACAAATTATGGATAACACTGCGGAGAATGGGAATTTCACAACACTTAATTGTACTCATGAGAAATCCATACATGGATCAAAAGGCAGTCATTCAAACAGAACAAGGGGATACTGGGTGGTTTAAAGTCAGGAAAGGTGTGCATCAGGGTTGTATCCTTTCATCATACCTATTCAATCTGTATGCGGAGTAAATAATCTGAGAAGCTGGACTATATGAAGAACAGGGCACAAGGATTGGAGGAAGACTCATTAACAACCTGTGTTATACAGATGACATAACCTTGCTGGGTGAAAGTAAAGAGGACTTGAAGCGTGTACTGATGAAGATCAAAGACCACAGCCTTCAGTATGGATTACATCTCAACATAAAGAAAACAAAAATCCTCACAACTGGACCAATAAGCAACATCATGATAAATGGAGAAAAGACTGAGGTTGTCAAGAATCAAAACTTACTGGAAGCAGCAGTCAAGAAATCAAAAGACACAGTACACTGGGCAAATCTGCTGAGAGAGATCTCTTTAAAGTGTTAAAAAGTAAAGAGGTCACCTTGAGGGCTAAGGTGCACCTGACCCAAGCCATGGTGTTTTCAATCACTTCATATGTACGGGAAACCTGGACAATGAATAAGGAAGACTGAAGAATTGGCACCTTTGAATTGTGGTATTGGCAAAGAATATTGAATATACCAAGGACTTCCAAAAGAACGAACGAATCCATCTTGGAAGAAGTACGACCAGAATGCTCCTTAGAAGCAAGGATGGTGAGACTGTGTCTCACACACTTTGGACATGTTGTCAGGAGGGATCAGTCCCTGGAGAAGGACATCATGCTTGGTAAAGTACAGGGTCAGTGAAAAAAAGGAAGACCCTCAACATGGCTGCAATAATGGGCTCAAGCATAGCAACAACTGCAAGGATGGCACGGGACCAGGCTGTGTTTTGTTCTGTTGTGCACAGGGTCACCATGAGTTGGAACTGACTGAATAGCACCTAACAACAAGCAGCATCCCTACTTATTATAAAAACCACTCTGATACTGACAGCATGTCACTTCTTTGACTTGAAACATCGTAGCTCTGCTATCTGAACTCAACTGACCAGGGAAACCCCAAAAAATCAAAGGCTATGTCATTTATAAAATTGAGAAATTAATATTTTCCCCACCTCTTTCAATGAGCTCTTTAGACGCGGCATCTCGTCTCTTCTTCAAGGCTAAGATCTGTGTTAATGCACTCCATCCTTGAAGGCTGGGTCAGTGTTTTTTTTTTACCCCACGTACACAAACTTAGCACAGGGCCTGATACACAGTAGGCCACTTAACATGAAAGTTAAGTGAATAGTTAAAATTCTTTTCAGTACTCTTGGCGACTTTCCTAAATCACTTGTTCATTTTCTCTTTTGTATCTCTAGCCTTCAAACTAAAATCGTGTTTATGTTATCATCCTTGTAGAAGAGAAAAACACGCTTTCTCTCTAAGACCCTATATTCTCCTCTTGCTATCATCCTTTCTCTCACATCCTCTTATAGCCATAAATTTTTCTGTATTTCCACTTCCTCATAATTCATTTTCTCCTCTAACAAAGAACAATCAGACATTAGGTCTACCTCTCTGAAATTATTCTGGCAAAGATCCCTAGCTGATTTTTCTAATTACCAGATCCAATGGATGATTTTCAGTCATTAAATCACCTGATCTTTCTGGGAAATACGACAATTCAAAAAGGCAGAATAGTATGGTGGGGAAGGGCACAGACTGCACGTTGAGCCTCCCTGGATTGCTAAGTCTATCTCTACCATCTACCACTGGGTGCCTTTGGGCGAATTAAACTTTTAGTGTTTCACTTTCCTCATTTGAAAAGTTCTTAGAGGTTTAAACGAGGTAATTTGTGCAAAGCAATAACGGATTAGTCTATGTTCAGAGCTATTATAATCATGACCATTATGGCTTACTCATTCTTAAAAGTTTCCTCCGTTAGCTTGTGTGGCACCACACCCCCTCAATTGTCCCTCCTTAATATCCTTTAAACTCCTTAATCTCAACAGTATTTATCATCACTTTTCTTTTTGATGGATCCCTGGTGGCAGAATGGTTAAGAGTACTAACCAAGAAGTTGGCAGTTCGAATCCACCAGCTGCTCTTTGGAAACCCTAGGAGGCAGTTCTATTCTATCTTATAAGGTTGCTGCAAGTCGAAACCAAATTGAAGACAACAGATTTGTTTCTTTTTGATAATCAAATTACAGGCAGCTTCATTAGAATATAAATTTTTTTTTTTCGATTGAAGATTCTCAAAATATTCTCACTGGCTAGGCAAATAAAAAACTAGACTTTCACAATTTATCTTCAGGACACATGAGCTTGGAAGAGTGTCAGCCCTATCCTAAACCCCTGCCCCACCGCTAACAGTCACAGGCTTGAGCTGATAAATCCTCAGGCGCTCATGTTATAAATGGGGTATATTTGTATAAACAAAAAACCAAAACCCATTGCCGCTGAGTTGCTTCTGATTCATAGCAACCCTATCTGACAGAGTAGAACTGACCCATGTGAAAAGTATACTAAATTATACAAAACTCTCACCTCATTAAAAATATGTTCTAAAGAAATGCACTAACTGAACATGTACTGCGTTTGAAAAACTTGTTGATGTGATCAAAGAACCTATGCGCATCTCAGAGAAATTACAGATGAGAGGCAGTAGAATATAGAGACATGGAAATGCTATTTCAATTTAGTAAAAAATTGAATTATGATCTTCATCAAAATTGATTCTTTATCAAAGTTTTTGAACATGTAGAATAGAAAGTGATGTATATATGAGGAGTTAATATGAGTTAACTAGGAACAAATGAAGCCAAACTAGACCTACTTCTTTTTTGTTTTACTATTAGGATAACAAACAAGAAAAAGCATCAATATTATGAAACTCGATGTTATAAAAAATGTATACGACTAAATTAAGATACTTTTGTTAATGTAATAGAGAAATATGAACTTGAAAAAAACAGTAAAATGGATTTAGAGCTGGTTTAATACCAGATCCAAATATATCTACTTGGAGTCAGCCTTCTAGTGACACTCCAGAGAATTTGGCTCAATTCAATACTTTTTATCATTAATTTCAATGAATTCAAATAAATCAGTCTTATCAAATTTTCAGACGACAAAGTTGGGAATTATAGCTAATACAGTGAATGAAGCGAATCAAGAGTATACGATATCTCAAAATATTGATACAATCAAAACTAAAAAGATGAAATTTAACAGGAATAAATTAAAAATTATATATGTGTATTCAAATAATCAACTGTATAAGTAGAGGATGTAAAAAACGAGACTTGGTAACACTTCATATAAGTTGTCTAAAAAATAAAAAAGAACACCTGAGGAAATTAGTTTGGTTTATAAGAAAAAGAATTATCAGAAGTCCTGTCAAAGGTGATCCTAGCCTTTTAATTTTTAAGTAGCATAATACATCACATACTATGAAGTTTCCCAAGATTAAGCAAACTCTTCCCTATTGTGCTAATAATGCAGTTCTTAATACTATTCTTCATTAGTATTAATATTCAGACATTTAATTATAGAATGAGTGCACTTTGAGTAACTTCAATTGTCAAATAATACACAATAATTCATTGACAATGTGAGATCAAAGAGATTTTTTGGAGGATCTCAATGTATTACAGGTGTGTTCACATAAAATCTTGTGGATTTCTAAAATGTGCAAGTACTTGGCGAAACGGCTTCATAATATCAGAGTCCAGAATGGTCTTAACTAACAGTGAAGTTTATTGTATTTCCCACACAGACAGCTTTGAAAGGCTAACTGTAAAACTTGCATTCTTTAGGTTTTCTAAAGGTGGTAATAAAATAAACAGATCAAACTTATATAGTGTCTTTATTAGAGACAGTCACATTTCCTACTTGCTTATAAGGTTTCTACAACATCTTTGGCAATACTCCTATTTTAGGATTTTCCTGTTAAATCTACTATGGCTGCAAGTCAAATTCTATTATATAACCCTTGAGTCACCCAGGCTTTATTCTAGCTGTTTGAACATCCTTTCTTATTAGGTATTTTCTTCATATCCTTACTCAAAATTTCATTTGTTAAAACAACTGGTTCTGGTAGGTAACAGGAGCTCCTTATTTATTCCTAAATCCAATTTGAGTATCCTATTTGAAAATTTCTATGAAATTCTCCTAGCATTTGTAACATTCTTTTCTAGCTCTACTAATCAATCATTCTCACCATCTCCTACTCACAAAATTGTGTCTTCATAGTAGACTTCCTTTCAGAGCTTATCATTGAAGTTAGTATTAAGAACTGGCTCCCTTTTACTCAAAATCTCAGCTAAAGCAGTCAGCAATAATAATGAGATTTAAATTCACTGCCAAGTCATTAAAATTAAGGTTTTAAAAAATATTTAATGACATGTTTACAGTACATTATTAAATGGAAAAGGCAGATTTTTAAAATTTCCAAATAACTTCTATAGTAAGGGAAAAGACCCTAAAAAAGTATTTATAAAAAAGAAATTCCTGAATTAGTTGGACTATATATAAAAAAATATATATAAGTTAGTCTTAATTCCAAATTATGTGGGAAATCATTAATAAAAACTTTAATGAAGACACCTCCCTTTCTCTTACTAAATTCATTTTCTTAATAGGCCTCTAATTCTATCATTTAAACCTTTTCCTCTTTAATTACATTCTTTCATTCAATATTTTAATTCTACTAACTGTAATATAGTTTGCAATGCAAAATAAATACACACAAATGACAATACTAATAATACCACTTTATATTTGCATACTGCTTAATGTTTTACAAAGGGCTTCCAATATTATGTTAGATAAATTACTACCCACAAGGTGAGATAGGTAGACTCCATTTTACCAATGATGATGTTTTACATAAGGAGGCTGGGAAATGACAGAGTCCAGAGCAGAAACCATGCCTTTTAACTACAAATTCAGTCCACCTCTTTTCTCACTTCTATCGTAATAATGGAAACCCTGGTGGCACAGTGGTTAAGAGCTACGACTGCTAACCAAAAGGTTGGCAGTTTGAATCTACCAGGTGTTCCTGGAGACCATATGGGCAGTTGTACTCTGTCCTGTGGAGTTGCTATGAGTCGGAATTGACTCCACAGCAATGGATTTTTGGTTGGTATCATTGTAATATGAGAACTGTTTCTCCCTATCCCCCCAAATAAAACATATATATGTGATACATAAGGAGCCCTAGTGGTGCAGTAGTTAAGCGCTTGGCTGATAATCAAAAGGTCAGTGATTCAAATTCACTAGCTGTTCCACAGGAGAGAAGAGCTGGTGGCTGCTTCCCTAAGGATTGTTGTTTTCTGCCATCAAGTCAATTCTGACTCATAGATACCCTATAGGACAGAGCACAACTACCCCATAAGGTTTCCTAGGCTGTAATCCTTACAAGAACAGATTGCCAGGTCTTTTCTCCCACAGAGCCACTAAACCAAAACAAACCAAACCCAGTGCTGTCGAGTCGATTTCGAGTCATAGCGACCCTGTAGGACAGAGTACAACTGCCCCATAGAGTTTCCAAGGAGTGCCTGGTGGATTCGAACTGCTGACCCGTTGGTTAGCAGCAATAGCACTTAACAACTATGCCATCAGGGTTTCCAGTAGGTGCGTTCAAACCACCAACCTTTAGGTTAGCAGCCAAGTGCTTAACCAGCCTAGGAAGCCCTATGGAGCAGTTCTACTCTGTCCTATAAGGTTGCTGGGAGTAGAAATCAACTTGGTGGCACACACACAAAAAATGTGATATATAATAGCTGGGTGAAAAACTGAGAGATTTTAAACTTAATAAAGACAGTATTTCTAAGGCTATAGTTTAAAATTAAACTTAATAAAGACAGTATTTCCAAGTCCCTAGTTTTGTTTTTTTTTTACTACCTGGAGAAGGACGTCATGCTTGGTAAAGTAGAGGGTCAGTGAAAGACAGGAAGACCCTCAACGAGATGAACTGACACAGTGGCTGCAACAATGGGCTCAAGTATAATAACAATTGTTAGGATGGCACAGGACCGGGCAGTGTTTTGTTTGGCTAAACACAGGGTCACTATGAGCTGGAAACGACTCGATGGCACTGAAAAACAGCCTAACAACAGTGGATTTAAAAGAAATTTAGGTGGTGAAAACCTTTAGATTTGGTATGTAATAAACTAATCCCTTTAAAAAAAGTTTCCACATCGTTTTATACAGTTTGTAATGTATACAGTTGTTTCAGAACCACAAATATTACAAGGTTGGCCAAGAAGAATAGGGACCAGGAGTTAAAATTCTCAATTATATAATAATCAAATAAACATTAAGTAACTCTGTTTATCTGTAAAGGAAAATGGTAGTTTTAAAATATGCACCAGCAATTACAGAAGTTTCTTAATATACAATGTTAAAAATATTAATACTTTAAGATGCAAAACAATCAGAATAAAGATGGTTTCTCTAAGGAAAGGTACCAATAAAGAATTTTTAGTCAGCAAGAAGCACACAGCCTAACATTTAACTAGAAAATTTGCCGTCTTTTTCTGTGGTAGCACGTGCCCTTTTATCATGACACATGAGAGGGTACATGTCTATGCATATTTAATCATACTAGGGCATTATATCCTCCAGTTACAGAGGATAAATATTTTTCCTTAAAGGTTTTCCACTCACATCCAGTTCTAAGGCAATCCCAAGTTTGTAGTGTCTAATTGAATAATGTTCATACTAAATGTCTGCCAGAATGTAGAGCGATGGCACCTCTCATACTCGGATACTGGGAATGTATATCTGATAAAATTACTTTGGATATGAATTTGATGATATCTAATAGTTATGAATAATCCATGCATAACCTGTGATCTACCAATTTCATTCCTAGATATATACCCTAGAGCCCTGCTGTCTAATATAATATCCACTATTAATATTAAAATTAAATACAATTTTTAAAATTCAGTTCCTCAGTAACACTAGACACAGTTAACTGCTCAATAGCCACATGTGACTAGTGGCTACTGTACTGAACTGCACAGGTATAGAACGTATCTGTTATCACAGGAAGTTCTATTAGACATTACTGCCCTAGAGAAGATATTTGTGCACAAGGAGGCTGTTGAAAAATATTCACTTTAGCACTATATATAATTGAGAAAAGTTAAAAAGCTAAGCGTCAATCAATAGGAATGATAAATAATCTGGCATATTCACGCAGTGGAATACTATATGGTGATAAAAATCTATGAAAATGATTATTAATGTTCAAATGATGATATTCAAGCACAAAGTAGAGTTAAAAAAGCAAATTGCAGAACAGGAGATAGGTGGTGGGTATAGAGGATACATTTGTTACTCTTTATATTGTTTTGATATAGTTGTTTCAATTAAAAAAATCAAGTGGAATTACAGCGTAGTAGTTAAGAGCACTAGCTACTGTGTGATTTTGAGCTCCCACCCTCGCAATCAAACAAACAAAGCATAAATTCTTTAGCTAGGAATTAGAGCTTCCACAATCTGATCTCAATTACTTTTCACTAAGACTCTCTCACTATGCCCCTATAACCAATCATCTGATACAGAGGCAAGCCTGCTCCCATCTCTAGCTCTACTTCTATTCTTTGACCTCTTCTTCCCATTTACCAGCTGTATTTGCTAAAATTCAACATATCCTTCAAGGCCTCACCAAGTTCCAACTTCTCCATGGAGTTTCCTTTGGATTATCATAGCCCAAGAGACTTCTAAGGAAACTTCCCTTACATAGTATTTATAATCAAAACGTAATTACATGGGTATGAATTAGGACACTCTATGATGCTAAACAGAAATGCTGTGACAAGGAAGTTCTGAGGATATCTCTGTCAATAACAAATGTACATAATGTCAAGGGATATGCAAGCTATTTCCCAAGTTTGGTGTTAGAATTTTCATCTTTTTAAAGACTTTTTCCTACAGAAACTTAATCCCACAAGATGAGGTATTTCTAGTACCATTAAATCTAGGGTTGAACACTATTTGGATTTTGAGGAATAATTAAGTTTAAAATATTATATATTAATACGGATAAGAATTCCAAGTATACTATTTAATCTGCATATTCAGGAATTAATTTGAAAACAATTCACTAAACTATTTTGCTTAGGAAATGAAACAATTTTTGTCATTTCTAATACAAAGATAATATATTTTTTTCTCAGAGAAAATCAGAACATGAACATCTTTTTTTTTTTTTTTAATTGTACTTTAGATGAAGGTTTACAGGGCAAACTAGTTTCTTACTAAACAATTAATACACATATTGTTTTGTGACACTGGTTGGCAACCCCACGATGTGTCAGCATTCTCCCCTTCTCAACTTTGGGTTCCACGTTTCCATTCATTGAACTTTCCTGTCCCCTCCTGGCTGGTGTGCCTTTGTCGAAGATCAGGTGACCACAGGTGGATGGATTTACATCTGAGTTCTCAATTCTGTTCCACTGGTCAATGTGTCTGTCACTGTAGCAGTACCAGGCTATTTTGACTACCATAGCCGTATAGCAGGCTCTGAGGCCAGGTAGTATGAGGCCCACTACTTTATCCTTCTTCAGTAGTGCTTTACTTATCTGGGGCCTCTTTCCTCTCCACATAAAGTTAATGATTAGTCTCTCTATCTCCTTAAAGAATGCTGTGGGTATTTGGATTAGAATTACATTGTATTTGTAGACTGCTTTGGGTAGAACTGACATTTCTACAATGTTGAGTCTACCTATCCCTGAGCATAGCATGTTTTTTCATTGACGTAGGTCTCTTTTGGTTTCTTGTAGTAGTGTTTTGTAGTTTTCTTTGCATACGTCTTTTATGTCCCTGGTTAGGATTTATTCCTAAGTTTTTTTTTTTTTTTTTTTTAGGGGCTAATATTATAAATGGTATTCCTTTTCTCATTTCCTTGTCATACGTCTCTTTACTGGTACAGAGGAAACCAACTGATTTTTGTATGTTTATCTTGTATCCTGCTAGCCTGGTCAATCTATTAGTTCCAGTAGTTTTCTTGTGGAGTCCTTGGGTTCTCTATGTATATTATCATATCATCCACAAACAAGGAATATTTTTACTGCTTCCTTACCAACTTGGATGCCCTCTATTTCTTTTTTTTGCCTCTTTGCTCTAGGTAGGCCTTCCAGCACAATGTTAAATAGGAGTGGTGATAAAGGGCATCCTTGTCTTGTTTCTGTTCTCAGGGGGAATGTTTTCTGCCTCTCTCCTTTGAAAATGATGTTGGCTGTTGGTTTTGCATGTTGTTCTGTTGTTAGGTGCCATCAAGTCAGTTCCGACTAATAGCAACCCTACGTACAATAGAACAAAACACTGTCTGGTTCTGTGCCATTCTCACAAACATTGTTATGCTTGAGTCTATTGTTGTAGTCACTCTGTCAATTCATCTCATGGAGGGTCTTCCTTTCTTTGCTGACCCTGTACTTTACCAAGCATGATGTCCTTCTCCAGGGACTGATCCCTCCTGATAATATGTCCAATGTATGTGAGACATAGTCTTGCCATCCTTGTTTCTAAGAAGTATTCTGGTGGTACTTCTTCCAAGACAGATTTGTTTGTTCTTTTGGCAGTCCATGGTATATTCAATATTCTTTGCCAACACCTACTTCAAAGGTGTCAATTCTTTGGTCTTCCTTATTCATAGTCCAGTTCTGGCATGCATATGAGGTGACTAAAAATGCCATGGCTTGGGTCATGCACACTTCAGTCTTCAAGGTGACATTTTTGCTTTTTAACACTTTAAAGAGGTCTTTTGCAGCAGATGTGCCCAATGCAATGCTGATTTTGTATAGATGCCCTTTATTATGTTAAGGAATTCCCCTTCTATTTTCTATTTTATTCAGTTTTTATCAGGAATGGCTGTTGCAACTTGTCGAATGTCTTTTCTGCACTCATTGAGATGATCATGTGATTCTTTTATTAATGTGACAGGTTACGTTGATTGATTTTCTAACGTTGAACCATCCTTGCATACCTGGTATGAATCCCATTTGGCTGGAGTATAATTTTTTTTTTTTTATTATGATGCTGAATTCTATTGGCTAGAATCTTGTTGAGAATTTTTGCATCTATATTCATGAAATTCATTTGTCAGCAATTTTCTTTTCTTGTGATGTCTTTGCCTGGTTTTGGTATCGGGTTATGCTGGCTTCATAAAACGAATTTGGAAGTACCCCTTCCTTTTCTACGTTCTGAAATAGTTTGAGTAGTACTGGTGCAAGCTCTTCACTGAATGTTTGGTAGAATTTGCCAGTGAATTCATCTGGGCCAGGACTTTTTTTTTGCTGGTAGTTTTTAAATTACCTTTTCAATCTCTTCTCGTTATGGGTCTGTTCAAATTTTCTATTTCAGTTTGTGTTCGTTTAGGTAGGTAGTGTGTTTCTAGAAATCTGTCCATTTCTTCTAGGTTTTCAAATTTGTTGGAATATAGTTTTTCATAGTATTCCGTTAAAATCCTTTTTATTTCAGTTGGGTCTGTTGTAATATCCCCCTTTCATTTCTTATTTGGGTTATTTGCTTCCTCTCCTGTTTTTCTTTTGTCAGTTTGGTCAATGACTTGACAATTTTGTTGGTCCTTTCGAAGAGCCAATTTTTGGTTTTGCTGATTCTTTCTATTGTTTTTCTATTCTCTATTTCCTTTATTTCCGCTTTGATCTTTATTATCTCCTTTCTTCTGGTGGCTGTGGGTTTCTTTTGCTGTTCTATTTGTTCAAGTTGTATAGCTAACACTCTGATTTTGTCCCTTTCTTTTTTGATGTATGTATCTATTGCTATAAATGGACCTCTGAGCACTGCCTTTGCTGCGTCCCAAAGGTTTTGGTATGATGTGTTTTCATTCTCATTTGATTCTAAGAATTTTTTTTATTCTATCTTTGACTTCTTCTATAACCCAGTGGTTTTTAAGCAAAGTGTTACTCGGTTTCCATGCATTTGATTTTTTTTCCTTGATCATCCTGTTATAAATTTCTACTTTTATGGCTTTGTGATCAGAGAGGATGCTTCGTATTATCTCAGTGTTCTGGATTTTTTTGAGGGTTGCTTTGTGGCCTGAGATGTGGTCTATTCTGGAGAACGTTCCATGTACGTTGGAAAAGAATGTATACATTGCTGTGGTTGGGTGGAGTGTTCTATATACATCTATGAGATCAAGTTGGTTGATTGTGGCTTTTAGATCTTCTGTATCTTTGTTGAGTTTCTTTCTAGATGTTCTGTCCTTTACCGAGAAGTAGTATGTTGAAGTCTCCTACTACTATTGTGGAACTGTCAATCTCTCTTTTCAGTGCTGTTAAGAGTTTGTTTCACGTATTTTGAAGCCCTGTCGTTGGGTACGTAGATATTTATTATGGGTAGGTCCTCATGGTGGATTGTCCCTTTAATCATTATATGATAACCTTCCTTGTCTTTTACAGTGCATTTTCTTTTAAAGTCTATTTTACCTAAGATTAGTATTGCCACTCCTGCTCTTTTTTTGTTGCTCCATCCTTTGATTTTAAATATATTTATGACTTTGTTACCAAGATGCATCTCTTGTAGACAGCAGGTTGATGGGTCCTTTTTTAAATGCATTCTGTCACTCTGTCTCCTTATGGATACATTTAAACCACTTATGTTCAATGTAATTATCAACAGGTGTGAGTTTATTGTCTGTGGGTTTTTTCTTCCATTTCTTTTGTCTTTGTAGATTTTGTGTTCACTGAGACTTAGTTTTTCTTTATTGTGATGAGCAGGTTTGTTAACCTTCTTTGTGTTTACCTAGAAATTTATCTCTATCTTCCTAAGTTTAAACCAGTCTTTTATTACTTGATATCGTCTCGTCTTTCTCTCCGTTGGAAAGATCCATACCTATAGAGTTTATTGCCTCTTTTATTGTTCTGATGTTTTCATTTACAGATTGATGTCTCTGATTCCCTGCTGTAAATCCTTCAGTTTTGTTTTATCTTTGAGAGTTCATTATGTAAGTTGTTATCTCGTTGCTGCCATCCTGTGTCCTAGATTCAGGTTGTTTGTTCTCTAACCGAAGGACTCTAATAATTGTTCTAAGTTTGGTTTGGTTTTTACATATTCCCTTAATTTTTGTTTATTTGGAAATGTCCTAATTTTACCATTGTATTTCAGTAAGAGTTTTGCAGGATCTATTATTCTTGGTTGACAATTTTTTTCTTTCAAGGTTTTTATATGTCATCTCATTGCCTTCTTGCTTGCATGGTTTCTGCTAAGTTATCAGAGCTTAGTCTTATTGTTTCCCCTTTTTTCTCAAGCTGCTCTCAGGGTTCTTTCTTTGTCTTTGGTTTTGGTAGGTGTGATTATGATATTCTTGGTGATTTTCCTTTGGGGTTAAAAGCTATTTGGAGTTTGCTGAGCTCTTGGATGGTCAGCTTTTCATCTTTCATAATATTGGGAAAGTTTTCTGTCAGCAAATCGTCAATGATTCTCTTTGTGTTTTCTGTTTTCTCCCCCCTCTTCTGGGACTCTGATCACATGCAAATTTTTGCTCTTGATTGTATCCCACAAGAATACAAACATCTTTATCCCCATTTTATCCTCCAGATTATGGTAATTTTTTTTTTACCATTTTGGGTATCAATATCTTAACATGGCAAGAATTCTAAAAATATGAAGATAATAAATGTTACATGCTTAATTCTTAGTAGTATATTTTAAAAGCTGGTTAAGCACCATGGCATAAACTTTAGCCACATAGTGTTGAATTTTGCAAAAATATGGACTATTTCACTAAAATATTTAAGCTTTAATGTTTATTCTGCTAATAAAATTTTATACAAGCTTTTATTGATATAAAAGAAAAATACCCTTTTGTAATCTTAAAACAAAGATGTAATACTGACATACAATATAGTTTATAAATACATTACTCCTGGACATTTTCTAAGATATAATTAAAACAGGTGAGGCAAAGGGTGAATTGAGGTAACATATAAATAATATAGCAATATACACTTGGCAGTTTTTTAAAACAGAATGACAGTGAAAAATATTTAATCTTTAGTATTTCTGCTTCTATACTATGACCCTAAACATTTTAAGAAAAATATCCTGTATTAGAAAAGAAAATGTTAAAGACTAGTAACGATAAACATTAAAAAGATGAAGGTAGTTATTCAAAATAAGAACACGAGAACACACTAAAAGTTTAGAGAAAAATTACATAGTTTTGAGATTTGGGTTATAAAACGAAAATAAAAACAAAGTTTTTGCAATCCTCAAAGGGAATGCAAAGAAAAATTACTTAGAATAACATGAAGTTTAATTTTAGCAATAAGTCCTCCAAATGCAAAAATTTAGCTCTGAAGATGACATGGCCAAAAGTGAAGGGACAACTAGAAATTATTCTACCAACAAAATTGAGACATGAAAGTGGTTAAAAAAAAAAAAAAAGGATATTCTTCACATCTTAGCATGTGTGTTGAGGCAAAAGCACTCACAATTTATTAACTGAGAAATGATGAGGTAAAACAGCATCAGATGTTAGAGACACTACAAAAATAATTCCCAACTTAGCTGATAATGCATCTTAAATCTTTTTCTTTTCACTAGCACCATAAAGTTTTCCAACCAATCACTGGAGAAGGATATCATGCTTAGTAAAATAGAGGATCGGCAAATAATAGAGTCTCAATGATATAAATTGACACAGTGGCTGAAATAATGGAATCGAACGCAGTAACAACTGTAAGGATGGCGCAGCATGAGGCAACACTTTGTTCTGTTATACGTAACGTCGCTGTGAGTTGGGGCCAACTCAGATGGCACTTAACAACAACTAAAAAATAAAGATGTCGTTTTCTGTTTTAGAGTACCAAAGGAAAGAAACAGAAATATACTTCCAATAAGAGTGGCAGCTTCCAACAGGAGTAAATGTTACTACACTTATTTCTAGGCATTTTTTCCATTACCAAATTCTCTAACAATTGTGTGCTGCATTTACACATTGTATAGTTCTAACTTTTTATTACATGCCAATACTTTCTTCTTCAAAAATTCAAACTATCTGCTATTCGTATTTTGTGTGCATTAGTACCATTATATCTATATTAATATACTCAATTCACATTCAAAATTAATATCCTTTTTAGTTTTGCATGTTACATATCTATAGCTTTACATGTTGCAAAATAATGCAGAAGAACATGCAGAAAATTATTGTACCTATTTTTTTAAAGCCCAGTTGAGTGACTATTTAAAAACTATTGGTGAAAAGTCTGTTATTTTTTATTTTTTATTCTGTACTTTATTATACTTCCATTAACACAGTTATATTACTGGGATCTTAATTATTAACTTCATATATTTGACCTAAAAAATAATTTAAACAATACTGATGATAACTTTCATAATTGGTGAAACACCTTCTTATTACATAAAATAAAAGCAAACGCTATATTTAATTCACTAAACCCACTGCTGTCGATTTGATTCCGACTCATAGAGACCCTATAATATATATATATATACATACACACACACACACACACACACACACACACACCCATACACTAGGGATATAAAAAATGCAGTGAATTCTTCCGTTGTATTTTAAATGTGCCATATATTTCTTAACTTGGGAAAATGAAGTTAAAAATAAAGCAATTAATACACTTGAGGTATAATGGTAAAAATAAGTAAATTGTAAGTTTCATGAAGGTAAAGACTATGAATACTTTTATCTCCAGTGAACCCTACATATAGCAAATAGCTGGGAAATGGTATGCATTCACAAATATTTTTGAAGAAATCAATAAATGACATAAGGAAAGTGATTTACTATGTAAGACAGAAAGATAACTTATTATTTCAGCATAATAGAAAGAGCTTGTTTGGCAGCTAGTGCCTGCCTGTATTTAAATTAATGTATTAATGTTACATCCAACCCAGGCATTGAAGGAAGAGACAAAAGACATACAGTGAAAATAAATGAATACTGACACGAGGGAAAAAGACGAAACTAGCTCCTCAAATAAATGAACAAAAATTCTCTCTCTCACACACGCACACACACACACACACACACACCAGAAGAGAGCACAGATTTCTTCAGAACCACGGCTGTGAAGTGCTGAATGGTTAATGAGCGAGCAAATGACATGACACCGAAAGTTTAAAAACATGCAAAAAGCAAATATAGAAGTCATTGAAAAGATGAATATGAAAGAATAAAGATCTATTTTCACACATTCTAAACTGAGTAAATAGGAAAAAAAAAAAAAAAAAAAAAACCCTAAAAATTTAAAACTCTGCCTGAGGTATTAAAGATATAATGGATATGACACTGCCATTTTCTTCCCTTTTTTTTAAACTGCAATTACATAATTCAAGTTAATGGGGGGGAAAAAAAACTAGAAAATATTTACAAACAAAAACAAGGAAAACAATTACGCATATGCCCATAATCAGAGGCAACAGTCTCTGACAATTCAGTATATGACCATCAAGCTATTTTTCATTCACACAGAAACAGGTAAACAGGAGTTCATACCTAACATGCAGTTTTAAAACTCATTTTATTTACTTAACAAATACTTAAATACCATTTTGTGTTATTAAATAAGCACACAGAACATTCTTTGTGATGACTGCTCCAAATTTCACTACATGGCTGTACCATTACTAAAAGAACCAATCCTTTACAGCTGAGCATGTAGACTGTGAGCAATCTTTACCACTGTACATAATCACCCACTGTTGGTCCTTTGTATTTTAAAAATAGTCTAAACCCACAGCAGCTTAGCACTGTATCTCTTTTGAATGTGTGATCTTAGAATCATAGTTTAAGAACATGTACTTGTCACACTGTTTCACTAAAGGTATATACTACTGCTGATAGTGAATTTGTCCATTCTTATTGCCTGTTAAGACATGCATCCAGGAAATCTACCCTATAAAGGTAGTTTCCATCTTGAACTTTATAGACCCATAGGAGACTGTACAAAGAAAATGCTCATTTAAAAACCAGGTCTACAAGATCAAGTGAGGAAGCCTAGAGAGCATCCGTCTACAGTTAGTACAGGCAGTCTCTAACACTGAATCGTCTGTTTCATGAGAACCAGAGTCACCAGGAAGATTATCCAATTATGAAAAATAAATAATGAAAATGAGAAGTGGTTATTTAAAAAAAAAAAAAACAGTATTCTTAATTATAATAAGGATATAATATAGTTAATGACCATATACATTAAGGAAGGTCAAACTTTAATGACCTGGACCACACCAGGGTCACAATTGGTAGCAGAACATTGATCATCATATAAAAGCCACCAAACACATGAAAGGAATTACAGTACATCACACATCAAACACTTTGGCCCGGTGCTTCCTTCCTCTAATCCTACTGGCAGGAAATGCTCTACATATCCTTTGAGGTGACCAGACATATTTAAAAGTAGTCCCTTGTTGAAAGAGCTCTTGGTTAGTGCAATTTTTTCCAAATGAGGAGAGAAACTTCTGTTCAGCACTGTTGCACTATATTCCCATTTGCAGCACAGAAATGGAACTCGACCGATGAGGTACTGTAACTGCATAATTTCTTCTTCAAAGGCTTAAAAAAGTATAGGAAATGAACCTGGAAAAATATCTGCTCTCAAACTGTGTATGATATAATATCAGACAAATCCACCAATAATGTTATATGTTTAATAACTTTATTATAGATATATGTATATGAAGTTAAGTACTATTATTATAAGTAAAAATGTTTTGACCAACATCACCTTATCTAGTTAGCGTTTTGTTTGAATATATTTGTGGTACTAAGAATAAATCAGTAAGTGTCTCTTTAATATACTCATACCTTAACCTAGAAAACATACCAATGATTCTGATGTACTACTCAAAATAAAGTCTGCTAAATTTCTGAGGATGAACATTTTCAAACAAAACAATTAAAAGTAGGAAAACAAAAATTAAGAGATTGAAATCGAAGGGTAAGTTTCCCAGATTGAATGATATTTTCTATCTGTTGTGACATAAACTAGGATAAAAAAGATCAAACCATACTTGATTTTACTCTATTTTATTCCTAGTATAAATATGTTTAGAGCATAATTTGACATTGTTTAACATGACAGGATATATGAAGTGATTACTTTTCTGTGTATTTCATTACTCTCTGCGCAGTCACCAAACTGAATAAACGAGGCTGTGATTCTCCAACTCTCTGCATGTTTTTTTTTTTTTTTTCTTCTAGTTTTTGTAAAATTCAAAAGTTTGGTGGTACTATACCTCAGTTTTATCAGGTGTTCTTTAAAATCACCTGGAAATACTGAGGTTGTGTCTCACTGAACATGAGCTTCGTGACTTCTGTTTAAATTTAAATGACTGGAAATGTGTTCAATGTCAACTACATGCTGTCCACAGTGTGTTTGATAAGCTGACATGGGACAGGATTTCTTTTCACTGTTGTGTCAGTTTATCAAACCCATACCTGGACGACAGTCAATTCAGTTAAAGGATACTGGAATCTTGGAATGCAAAGCATTATTTCTTTTAGGGAAGCTATGTACTCTACAACACACAAATACCACATAACACAAGTATATGGAAATTTTCACTAAATAACTGTAGCAATAAATAAAATTGATAGAAATTGACCAAAAGGCTTAGTTCATAAGGTATATTCTAGGAATTCATCTACATGAATGAAGATATTATGAAATATTATAGAGTTTTGATTTTTTTTTCTTACTTTTCCATTCAGAGATTTAGAAGGGAAATATCATAGTAGAGTAATATATGATATTAAGGTATGATCAACTGGAGTTAAACTTTGTGCTTTAATTCTGATGAAAATCATTTAGATTTTAAAGTGTATGATTTGACATTGGTTCAAAAGCTATGTCAAGTAGATTTATAAGTTACAAAGAGGAAAAAGGTTTTCATAACTTAAAAACTAATTTTTAACATTTAGCCAAGTAAAAATTCATCTATGGTTATATAACGCAGAATAGTGGTTATCTTTGTAGGGAGGGGTACTGACTGGCATGGGAATAGGAAAGTTTCTTCAGTGGTAGTGACATGACTACATAAATATGTAAAACTTCACCGAGCTGTCTGTGATCTGTACACTTTTCTGTATGTACGTTATAACTCAATAAAAATACATGAAAAAGTACAAACAGAAAAAAATTAGCCACATGCTGATTTAATTTTTACTTATTTTTGCAATCATGTTTTTATGTTCTATTACCTTTGTCAATGTGGAATACTTTTCAGGTTTCTGCTTATAAGCTCTATGAAAGAAATGACGGGCAAGAAAAGTCTCAGATTGAAGAAATAAATCTGTCTTCACCACAGAAGATGCAGGGTCTCCAAACAAAGGATAAGTATTTCTAGTAAGGGCAAAATTATACAGTTTATTTTAGGACAGTGACATCAGTGGATATAGAATAAAATATGAAACAAAGGTAGGTATTATTGTTTAAATTGCTGCTTTTCAAAATAATTATTTGCTCTCATGAAAAAATTACAATGACGTTTTTGGCAGCAGCACCTTATTTTTCTAGTAGCTTGCAAGTGCTCTTATACAAGGCATTAAGGTGATTTATTATCAATCATATATATTGAATGGATATTAAATAAATGGATTGGTCCTGGCTTTCTATTAACTCCTATACTGGAGGAAGGGATTAGAGGGGCTTGGCTGAAAATGGCCACTATTCAACTAAGGGTAAGATGGGTCTTTCTCAAATTGTATTTAGAAAGTCAATATTGCATCTCAGGTTTTTAACTTTCTCACCTTGAAACTGGCCAAAGCTGATTTTATTTTTTTATCTGTCTACCTACCTTTTTTTACCTAGTTACTTCCTTGTCCTTTTTAATTCTTTTAGGGTAATTAAGTTACACTATGTACAGAATAGATATGCAGGTTACGCTTTAGCTTCAACATTCAATCTCTGTTATTAATGAGAAAAAATGTAATTCTTTCTTTACATTAGATACTTGCAGAGTAGCACAATGCTTTACTATTCTTATAGTCTGTTTCAGTCTGTATGTTAGTGGTTACGATGAACAGCCATCATATTCCAGAAGCCTTAAAAATGCATTTTAAAGGTACATTATGCTTCTTTCCACTTGTCTTTAAGTTCGAGGTGTTTAAATAATAATTTTACATAATTAACATTAGTGACTTACTGAAAGTACACAATCAAGAATAAATATAATAAGATATTAAACATCCAGTATATTTAGTTTGGAGCCCTGGTGGCACAGTGGTTAAGAGCTCAGGCTGCTAACCAAAAGGTCAGCAGTTCGAATCCAGCAGCTGCTCCTTGGAAATCATTTGGGGCAGTTCTACTCTGTCCTATAGGGTCACTATGAGTTGGAATTGACTCAATGGCTATGAGTTTGTTTTTTGTTTGGTTTGTTGTATTTAGTTTAACCAAAACATACCTGAAAGAAGTATAAAATGCACTTTCCAATTTCATAATAAAAAACTATGATGTGAATCTCAAACGTATTCTAGTATTCTGTAGCTTTTTTCCAATATGAATTTCTAGAGGAAAGCATCAAAAATATCAATAAAAAGGGTTAAATACATTTTATAAAACATTCTAAAACTTATGAACAGTAGCGCTTATAGTCGTTTTCGACACTGTTATTAAGGTAGCTTTTGGCAGCGAGTAGAAACATATCCATAGAAACCTACATCCTGCTACAGAAAGCCACCGAAGATGCAGTTACTCTGGTGCAAGCCAGTTTCAAATCCAAAGCCTTCCCACTCGATCAGCTGAAGGACCTGACAGGGACTAAACACCTGCCAAGAATATCCTCAAACAAAGTTACTCTAGACACCTACCATCCCAGTCTCTCTGACTTGCTAAAAGGGGCTTATTGGAAACCAACACTGAGCATTACAGGATTAGGGTCATAACGTCACTAGGTATGAAATATACCTTGGAAAAAACAAAAAAATGGTTATTTTGAGAACATTTTTATATAAAGAGAATTATGAAGAAATTAAAGGTTGGTGAAGGACATAAGTTTTGTGGAGATTTGTAGAATTTCATTTTCATGCTTTATCTGGGAACTACAACTCAGTTTTAAAGCAGATGATAAGCTAGGTTTTGGGAGAAAGTATAAAAACTAACGGAGGAGAAACGGTATACCTTGAGCTGCACATCCATAAGATATAACGGCTATTTTAATATTTTCAGAGAAAAGAAGAATTTTCCTGTTTTTAAATAAACGTAATTTACTGAAGTACCCAAAACCCAAACCAAACCCAAACCCAGCGCCATCGAGTCGATTCCGACTCATAGCGACCCTGTAAGACAGAGTAGAACTGCCCCATAGAGTTTCCAAGGAGCACCTGGCAGATGTGAACTGCCGACCCTTTGGTCAGCAGCTGTAGCACTTAACTACTATGCCACCAAGGTTTCTGATTTTTTGAAGTATACATGCAGAATTGTCAATTACGTGAAGCTCACCTATGAAAGGATGTTAGTCTTCTCAGTTAATTTCTACTGGTCATATGGTTCAATTCTCAGCTGTTTGAGTCTATGTACATTGTTCAAGTATATATGTAAAACAAGATAAAAAATTAATCTCAACCATGAATTTCACTGGTCATAGCAGTCTAATGTTACTTCACTTGGAACATTAACCCTGTGAAAAGTCAGTAAGACAATTATAAAATCTGCAGAGAATACATATGACAAGAGAAATGAATGTGGAGGTTAAAAATCACAAGAAGGTATTTTCAAGGTTTAATGCATGAAACAATTGCATACCAGAAAATCGGTAAAAATGTCTGTATCTTAGATCACTTGCTAGTTCATCAAGTCTATTTAAAACCTTGAATAAGACACTGGATTCCTGACATTTAATAAATTATGATTTTTAAAAATCTCAGTAAATTAATTATACATCAAAGTCAACTGTAAAATTAATGGACTTTTTTTTTTTATAGTAGTTTGAAAAAATCCTGCTACCTTTAACAAGACAGTAAACATTCCATTTAGGAAATGTGCATTTTTTTTGTGTTGAACATTTATGGTATTGAAATATTAGTCATGAAGTGAATTTTTATAATGGAAGTTAAATGTTCTCATCAAATATCTAAAGAAAAGTGTTTTTCAGATCTTATTCCCAAAAGCAGTGGCATCATATCGGGTCACAGTGAGATGCCTTTTGCAAAAGTTGTCCTTAAGGAAGAAAAAAGCAAATAGAAAAAAAATTCTGTATATATCCGGAAAAATTCTACTACTGCAAGTCTCCTATGAGCAAAAAGTAAATTAGCTTCCCCACTCCTATAATTCTTTAAAGGCAGAATTGCCACAAAACAAGGTATACTTTTCAAAGGTCTCTTTTATAAAAGATGTCTTTAAAAAGTTTGCCAAAATTACCAAGGAGTTTTTGTTGAATGCTTGCACACATTTTTTAAGAGAATAAAATTATCTATGGAAAAAAATGAAACTCAATACCAGATTCAAATCTGCTAAATACTGAATGCACTAAAATGAATAGGCAAACGTCTGCAAAGGCGAAATGGTTAAAAAATTTGACAACCGACGAAGTTTTTAAAAAGCAATGGGATAAATTAGTCACAGATAAAATTGCCAAAGACATAGTAAAAGACCCACAAAATTTATGGTATGAACCAAAAGCTATATGCAGAAGTTCACAAAGGTCCATTACAAGCAGCTATAGTTCTCTCAAGTAAAAAGACCAATTAAAAATACTATTAAGAAAAAGTTCTACTTTGAATATTTTAAAATTCCTTTCAGCAACAACAAAAAATATCTCGGAAAAAAGTATGAAGTAAATTATATTATGTTACTATCATTAGTTTATATGAAAAAAGTTAAGATTAGGTATTAAAAAAATTTATGAATTTTTTAGATAATCTAAGAAGGTAAAGATACAGGGAGTCAACATGTAATCTTAAAAGGCTTCCAAATTTATATATGTAATTCTGTAAACCTAATTTTCAGATATGTAGCTTAAATAGAACATTTCTTGATAGCACAAAAATAGTGAGGGAAAATACCCATGTTACTAGAGACCTTCATAACAAGCTTACTCAGCTCTAATTTTGATATATGAAAAATACATGTGAATAGTGTACAGTTTTTTTTAAATAATAAAATCAATATTTTCCTTAACAGAATTTATAGAAAAATACTGATATTTAAGAACACTCTGGGAAGAAGAGAGAAATGTAATGAAGAAAAAATTTGCTATTTCCTTTTGTTTTATAAGTTTGAGATACAACTAGATTAATTACTACATTTGACTAAGATTAAAAGAGAAGGAAGATATTTCTAAATATTTATATTCTATAATAACTTAAAAATATCTTTTACAAAACAGAATCACAAAAATCTATTGAGTTTCCTAATCAGATAAGTCTATGTTAATATTTTATATCTGGTCATCCCTCACTTCAAAGCTCATGGAGATGTGAGAAAAATCTTGGCAACAATGAAAATCATTATTTAGGGAGCAATTATCTGTAGATCAAATTGCAGTTTTAAGTGCATTCTGATGAAAATGCTCTGAAAATGGATTTTATGACCAAGTACCCACAAGGACCAAGGAACTCAAATACTAGGATTCAGAGAGCTTTCCCATAAACTACTGCTCTAAGACAATAACGTCTATCTCAGAACAGCTTAGAACATCTCAGGGAACCCAAAGGAAATGTGTCAAGAGTGACAGCTAACCGATTTTTCAATTTACTTGGTGTTAGCAACATGTTAGAAAAAACAAGCATGCAAACAAACGACAACAACAAAAAAACCCTAACATATGAGTAATAATATAACTTTAATGAGATTTGAATGTGAAGCTTAAAAAAAATTAAGTTTCTAACTTAACATTATACACTGCTATCTGTAAGTTAAACTAACGGGGGTCTGGCTTACCAGAAATGGAGATACAGGCAACAAGATGTAGTAGTGAAGAGCACAGTCACTGAAAACTGACAGCCCTGGTTCTATCACTTATTTTATGTGTGACACAGGAGTCAGTTTCCTTATATGTACTTATAATTTTATAATTTGCCTCATAAGGTTATTGTGAGGGTCAATTAAAACCATGCATTGAAATCATTAAGTAGAATTCTTGGCACAAATAAAGCACTTGATAGATATTAGTTATTACTACTATTATAATATTATTATTATTGCTCAAAGATAGGTCAGACACTACTACAAAAAGCCAAAGAAATGGGACACTACGTCTAAGTAAAATCATTACAAAAGCTTTCACAAAGAGAGCAGGATTTAAGTGAAATACTGAAAGATAGATGCGATTCTCAAGAATTTTTTAAATTTAAAATAATGTTACACACCAAAGAGAAAAAATTTTAAAGGATCCACTAATTTAAACTGATTATTTTCATAGCAAAACTCTTTGAAAGGCTGAGATGGAAGAAAGCTATGTTTCAAGAAAGTTGAAAATGCATACATAAACAAGGGCTATTGCAAGGAGCATATTAAGCCTTATTGGGATAAACAAAATATCTAACTGGAACAAGTGTCTTATGTTAGAGAGTAATCAAGGGTAAGATCTGAAAAACAAGTTGAGGTCTGATGATGGAAGATGACACACATTGGGTTAAAAGGCAGGGATTTTGGCACGCTAAAAATTGAGCACTAGGACAGGCGTTCAGAAGGAGATGATATTATTAATGTTTCAAAGTGGTGCCTGACAGTGAAAACAGTCACGATAGTTTAATTCACGTCAAACCAAAAACCAAATCCACTGCCATCGAGCTGATTCAAACTTAAAGCGACCCTACAGGACAGGGTAGAACTGCCCTATAGGGTTTCCAGGAAGTGGCTGGTGGATTCAAACTGCCAACCTGTTGGTTAGCAGGCATATTCTTCACCACAGTGCCACCAGGGCTCCTTAATTTACACAGTGGTGTTGAATTGTGCACCATTTGGCCTATGCAATTAAAAAGGGTAACAAAGAACACTTGACAATAATATCAATTTTCTATTGGTGCTGATATATTTGTTCCTCAATGACCATGTTAGCAGATATTTCTCTGATGGAAACAACTCAGGTGTCCTTTAATGTTTTATCAGGTCTAGTAACCTTTCAAGGTCTGGGAAGTCTTGGTCACACTATTATAAAATACACAATAGATACGTTGTTAATTGCCATCAAGTCAATTCTGACTCATGGCGAACCCATGCATGCAGAGAAGAACTGCTCCATGCGGTTTTCAAGGCTGTGACCTTTTGGAAGCAGATCACCAGGCTAGTATTCCAAGATGACTCTATGTAGGTTCAAATCACAAACCTTTCAACTAGTGGTCGAGTGCTTAATCATTTGCATGACTCAGGGACTCCCCACTATATATATATATATAGCTTAATATATTATACAAAATATGTTACTTTTTAAGTTCTAATGGATCTCTTTAACAGTGGAGGATATTTTATTGATTCAGAACAAAAACTTGGTCTTTAAACAGTCCTTTGATCTATGCTATCTGAAACAATCCAAAAGAGGCAAGTACTCTAAGCATGATGACGTTGAAGGCTGCCCACAGTCAGGGATGGATTATCCAATAAGCCAGGTAAGCAAGGGCTTACTTGTGCTTATTTACTAAGCTGTAGTGAACAATTTCACGTGGGTTTCATCACTCCACATCAAAGGGAAACCCATGTGAAATTGTTCACTACAGATTAGTAATGGAGCCACAAGGAAGCCCATGCTCTTTTACCTTGTTTACTAGGTCATCGCCCCTGGCAGGGATTGTCAATTTGAAAAGAGGCTTTGATTCTGCAGGAAGGTGCTGTGGGTTGGAAGAAAGACAAATGCTAGCCATACCTAGAAGCAAAATCTTTGATATGGAAAAAAGTGTAAAATTGTTCACTACAGATTATTAAGTAAGCACAAGTAAGCCCGTGCTACCTTGCTTATTGGATAATCTGCCTCTGCCCACAACATATTATTGAGCTAAAATCAAAGCAAGCTACAGAATACTGTGTAGAGTTAATTCCATTATTTCAGAAAGGCACACAAAAACACATGTGTGCATGCACACACATATACACAAACAGAAAACAGTCTAAAAGGCTGTCAGCCTCTAATATTAACAGTGGTCAGAGTAAGGGAGTAGTTAGCACTAAAAGTAAGCCCTGGTGACAGAAGAAATTGTATTCTCTATTGCAAACACTTTAGTATTATTTAAAATTAAAATAAATAGCGTTATTCTGTTACTGAAAATTTTTTCTTAAATCTCAGTTATGCCAGTTTATTAATAAATTAAAGGGGGAATTTTTTTATTAGAAAAGTACTATTCTACCAATTTATTTATAAATTATTGGAAAAAAACTCATTTTACCTTTTCTCATTATTTAGTAGGAGACTAAGTAATGCTGAGCTAAATTATAAACAACCAATGCATACTTTAAAAACAAAATGCAAAGATCATTAAAAAAAAAAGAACTAAAATGTACTGAAAAAGTATACATTTACATAAATACATTCATAAAAAAAAATGAACAGACTGAAACACTTTTCTTTATTCCTTCCTGTGAAAACTGCAAAGCTAGAGGTGAATTCAGAAATTACTCTTTCCTCTTACAATACTTTTCAGAAGATTCATGAAAGAATGCTGCTGTAAGACAACTGTATTCAGTTTGTTAAAATAAAAATGGAACCATGAAAAAAGTTGACGGTGCAAGAGTAAAGATTCTAGTTTTGCCTGTTTCATCAATCTAGGCATTGTGGAGGAGACCTGGTGGTATAATGGTTAAGTGCTTGGCCCCTAACTGAGAGGTCAGTGATTTGAACCCACTAGCTGCTCCTCAGAAGAAAAGACCTGGCAATCTGCACTGGTAAAGATCACAGCCTAGAAAACCCTATGGGACAGTTCTACTCAGGTTCTATAGGGTTACTGTGAGTTGGAATCAACTCTATGGCAAACAACAACAAAAGGCATTGTGGTACATATTACAGGCAGAGGACTCATCAGATGGAATACACAAGAATCAAATCGACTCCATCTGTGGAAAGAGATGATACAAAAGCTCAATATCATCAGTCAGAACAAGGCCAGGGGTCAACTGTGGAACGGACCATCAACTGCTCATATGCAAATTCAAGCTGAAACTGAAGACAATCAGAGCAAGTCTATAAGAGCCAAAATATGACCTTGAGTATAACCTACCTTAATTTAGAGACCACATCAAGAACAGATTTGACTGAAGACCAAATGAGTTGTGGAATGACATCAAGGACATCATACGTGAATGCAAGAGGTCACTGAAAAAACAGGAAAGGAAGAAAAGACCAAGATGGATGTCAGAGGAGACTCTGAAACTTGCTCTCAAACGTCAAACAGCTAAAGCAAAAGGAAGAAATGATGAAGTGAAAGAACTGAACAGAAGACTTCAAAAAGCAGCTTGAGAAGACAAAGTAAAGTATTATAATCACAGGTGTAAGGAGCTGGAGATAGAAAACCAAAAGGGAAGAACACACTCGGCGTTTCCTAAGCTGAAAGAGCCAAAGAAAAAATTCAAGCCTGGAGTTGCAGTAGTGAAGGATTCTATGGGGAAAATATTAAACAACACAGGAAGCATCAAAAGAAGATGGGAGGAATACACAGAGTCATTATACTAAAAAGAAATAGTTGATGCTCAACCATTTCATGAGGTAGCATATGATCAGGAACCTATGGTACTGAAGGAAGAAGTCCAAGCTGCACTAAAGGCACTGGCGAAAAACAAGGCTCCAGGAATTGACGGAATATCAATTGAGATGTTTCAACAAACGGATGCAGTGCTGGAAGTGCTCTCTCATCTATGCTAAGAAATATGGAAGACAGGCACCTGGCCAACTGACTAGAAGAGTTCCATATTTACACCTGTTCTCAAGAAAGGTGATACAACTGAATGTGGAAATTATCAAACAACATCATTAATATCACATGCAAGCAAAATTTTGCTAAGGATCATTCAGAAGCCGCTGCAGCAGTATATTTGCAGGGAACTGCCAGATATTCAGGCCAGATTCAGAAGAGGACATGGAACCAGGGATGTCATTGCTGATGTCAGATGGATTCTGGCTGAAAGCAGAGAATACCTGAAGGATGTTTACATGTGTTTTATTGACTATGCAAAGGCATTCAACTGTGTGGATCATAATGAATTATGGATAACACTGTGAAGAATGGGGATTCCAGAACACTTAATTGTGCTCAGGAGGAACCTATACACAGATCAAGAGGCAGCTGTTCAGACAGAACAAGGGGATACTGAGCGGTTTAAAGTCAGGAAGGGTGTGTGTCAGGGTTGTATCCTTTCACCACACCTATTCAATCTGTATGGTGGGCAAGTAGTTCAAGAAGCTGGACTGTATGAAGAACAGGACATCAGGATTGGAGGAAGATTCGTTAACAACCTGCGGTATAGAGATGACAGAACTTTGCTTGCTGAAAGTGAACAAGACTTGAAGCACTAACCGATGGAGATCAAAGCCCACAGCCTTTAGTACAGATTACACCTCAACATAAAGAAAACAAAACTCCTCACAACTGAACCAATAAATGGTAAATGGAGAAAACATTGAAGTTGTCAAGGATTTTTTACTTGGATCCACAATCTAGCCTCATGGAAGCAGTAGTCAAGAAATCGAAAGATGCACTGCATTGGGCAAATCTGCTGCAAAGGACCTCTCTGAAGTGTTCAAAAGCAAAGATGTCACCTTGAAGACTAAGGTGTACCTGACTCAAGCCATGGTATTTTCAATCGCATCATATGCACATGAAAGCTGGACAATGAATAAGGAAGGCAGAAGAAGAACTGATGCCTTTGAATTGTAGTGTTGTCAAAGAATATTGAATATACCATGGACTGCCAAAAGAATGAACAAATTTATCTTGGAAGAAGTACAACCAGAGTGTTCCCTGGAAGCAAGGATGGCGAGACTGCGTCTTACATACTCTGGACATGTTGCCAGGAGGATCAGTCCCTGAAGAAGGACATCATGCTTGGTAAAGGACAGGGTTAGCGGAAGAGAGGAAGACCCTCAGTGAGATGGACTGACACAGTGGCTGCAACAACGGGCTCGAGCATAACAATGATTGTGAGCATGGTGTGGGACTGGGCAGTGTTTCGTTCTGTGGTACATAGGGTTGCTATGAGTCTGAACCAACTTGATGGCACCTAACAATAGCAACAACGTATACCTAGGAGTGGGACTGCTGGGCCGTATGGTACCTCTATGTTTATTTTTCTGAAGAGCTGTGTTTCCCCAGTGGCTGCACCATTTTACATTCCTACCAGTAAAGTATGAGTGTATCAATTTTTCTACATCTGCACCAACATTCATTCTTGTTGTCTTTATTATAGTTATCGTAGTGGTTACGAAGTGCTATCTTACTGTGCCTTTGATTTTCACTTCTGTAATGAATGTTGTTGAGCATCTTTATATGTGCATATTAGTCATTTTTATATTTTCTTTAGATAATATCTATTCAAGTTCTTTGTCCACTTTTTATTTTAGTTGTCTTTTTATTATTGAGTGGTATGAGTTCTTTATATATACTAGACCCAAGTCACTTATCAGGCAAATGACTTGTAAATATTTTCTCCCATTTTGTGGGCTGCCTTTTCACTTTCTTGATAAAGTCCTTTCTAGCATAAAGGAAAACAGTTTTGATAAAGCCTGGTTTATCAAATTTTTTCTTTTGTTACTTGTGCTTTTGGTATCATATCTAAGAAACCATTGCCTAATCCAAGGTCACAAAGATTTACTGCTGTTTTCTTTTGGAGGTTTCATAGTTCTAGCTCTTACAATTAGGCCGCTGATCCCTTGTATACGGTGTGAGGCAAGGGTCCAACTTCAAGTGAATATCTTGAAGACTATTATTTCTACATTGAATTTTTTTGGCACCCTTGCAAAAAATCAAGTGATCATAAACGTGAAAGTTAATTTCTGGACTCAATTATATTCCACTGACCTATAGGTCTAACCTTATACCAAAAACACTGTCTTAATTACTGCTGCTTTGTACTAAGTTTTGAAATTAGAAAGTGGTTCTTCAACTTTGTTTCTCTTTTTCAAGACTGTTTTGGCTATTCTGGGTCCCTTTAATTTCCATATGAATTTTAGGGTGAACTTGCCAATTTTTGCCAAGAAGCCAGCTGGAATTTTGATGGAGATTGCACTGAATTTGTAAATCACTTTGGGTGGTATAGCCATATTAGCAATATTAAGTCTTCCAATTCTTAAAAAGAGATTTCTTTCCATTCATTTAGTCTTCCTTAATTTCTTTCAATCTGTTATTCTCAAAATGTAAGTTTTAAGCTCCTTTTGTTAATTTTAAGTATTTTTTCTTTTTGTTGTGATTTTAAATGGAATTATTTCCTTAATTTCATTTTGGTTACTCATTATGAAATTACAGAAATATAATTTTTGTATACTAACCTTTTATCCTACAGTCTTGATGAACTTATTAGTTCTAATACTTTTTAGCGGATTCCTCCAGATTATCTATGTAAAACATCATGTTATCTGCAAAGAGAGACAGTTTTACTTCTTCCTTTTCAATCTCATTGCCTTTTATTTCTTTTTCTTACTTAAATGCCCTGGTTGGAATGTACAGTACAATGCTGACTAGAGGTGGTGAAAATGTGCATCTTGGTCTTATCCCTGATTTTAGAGGGAAAGCATTCAGACCTTCATTATTAAGTATGATGTTAGCTATAATATTTTCATAGAAGCCCTTTATGAGACTGAGAAAGTTTTCATCTATTCTTATTCTGTTGACTGTTTTTCATGAAAGAGTGTTGGTTTTGTCAAAAGCATTTTCTGTATCTTTTGGAGCTCTATTCCTTTCCCTTTATTTTCTCAAATCACAAAATCCTGTAAGAAATATACCCACTACTCTACTAGAAACACTCTGTCCTTCCTTTAACTTCTCAAGGAACTTACCCTACCATTCACCTAGTTCTTACAACTTATTGCCTAATATTGCCTCTTCCTGCTAGGTTACATTGGAATGAAAAATCTCTGATTTTTAGCAATTGTGAAATTATTTACTTCTTATGGGAATATTTTGGAAAATATGAAGTTACAAAGTTATTTAGGATAAGGCCCATGATCTCAAGGAACATATAATCTATCTAGAAAGTGAGACAATGTATCAATACAAAACAAATACCATAAGCAAGTGACAAAAAAGGACGAAAACATTATTTCCAAATTTTGTTCAGTATAATTTAGTCATCTGAGAAGTCTGCATTAAAATGTATCTATCTTTAAGTAAGCTTTAAAAAGTTGGCCCTCTAAATCATCCTTTCAGGAATTCACAGTGCACTTTCGTCTTTTAAGCTCTGAGAAGCCAAGTGTTTTTAACTTTGTGTAACTAGGCATCTGCCAAGCTTATCTGAGCATCTGAAGGTTAAATAATTTACCTAAGGTTACACAGCTCGTAACGGCAGAGCAAGGGTGGGAATCAAGGAAGTGTGACTCCAGAGCCCATCCTTCTGACCCTATGTGCTACCATTACCCTATGCCTTGGTTTCTTGTGGTCAGCCATATTGCTCCAAGTCACCCCAGAGGAGACTTCCTGAGTTTACACCTAGGCCTAAGGATGGTCTTAGGTTATTTTCCTCCTTTTAAATATCAGTAAATAGAGGCCCAGAGCAACTATAAGCGGACTGCAAACCTAGGAAGAAGGGTCATAGGGACTGCAATAGGAGCTGAGGTTAAGGAGATTAAGAACAAAAATGAGCAACAACTACAGCAACAAAACAGTGTCAGTCTTCAGGGTACTAACAGTCAAAAGAGAAAATAGACAAATAATTTCACTGGGAAGTGGAGCACCAAAACATCACGGGAATATAGGATATGTAAGTAACTACTTTTTTGAAAAGTAAGCAAGATTACACAAACAAAAGTTTGGAATTGGGGAGTGATACAATTGGATTTAACTTTCAGAAAGATCTTAGTGGCACCATGTGAAATGAGGTAGAAGATGGTACATATGAGGTAGGGTGATTCCAGAAATATTTACCAAATGTATACTGTGAGCCAAGTACTATTAGACAGCCATTATTGAAATCTAGGAGAGAGATGCTAAGACCCTGGACTACCTTAGAGTAAATAAGAAGTGACAGGTTAGAGATATGATACAGATATAACGATAGATCTCAAACTCAGAACCCCAGGTTTTGGCTCAATAGCTGAAGGGGTAGACCATGCCATTCAACAGGAATGGAACTCTATTTTTTGCATTTTTTGGAGGCAGTGGCAGACAAGGAGGGGAGAAGAAGTACCTGGAAAGCCATTCAGTAGGGAATAGATATGGGGTTGGAAGTCAGGAGACAAGCCAAACAAAGGATGCAGGCCTAGAAGTCATAAAACACTGGTGGTCGTTGAGGCCAAGAGAGTAGATAGACTTACCCAGGAAAAGGGTTAAAAAAAAGGAATAAAAGTAAAATCTTTAAGGGCACTAACATTAAAGGGACCGTTTAGGAAGAAGACCAGTAAAAAAGACTTAAGAAGCTGACAGAGAGATAGAAAGAAAACATCAAGGAGCCCTCTTAAAGAACACAAACTGAATTTCAGGCAAGTTAGGATACAATTCATGCAAGAACCATAAGGTGGAAAGGGAGGAGGGAAGGAAGTATCTCAGTGGTTCACTTTATTGATGATGATAGGATCTTTTAATACAAAACAGATTTCTTCCACCAAATGCGAAGTACTACCTTCTTTGAGGATCGCTTATTCCTGAAGTGGAAAAGATAAATATACCTGAAAGAATTTCCAAATGTTAGAAAATAAAAGTATTTTCAGGCAGAATTTATGTTCTATTGTAATCCTAGCCTTATTTCTAAGGGAGTCAAAAGTTCCTGAGTTGTAATCTTGGCTCTGCCATTATTTGACTAGAGACAACTATTCTTTTAGATTCTCAGTTTCATAATCTTTAAAACAAGGATGTTGGATTACATGATTCCTAAGGTCTCCTTCAGCTCTGACAACCTACAATTTTATATAAACTGGCTAAATGAAAACTCAATTAAGAGATGACTAGTATAAACTACCAAAAATATTCAGAAGAAAAAAATATCACCTTAAGTATCAGAGTAATTTTAGAAAATAAAATTCCTAGGTCCACTTAAAGTAAAAAGAATATCACCTTCTAGATGATAAACATATTGCGAAAATCAGAATTCTTTCCTAGCAGTAACATCTATTGGCAAACAAAGGAATTTACTTTTTAAAAGAGTGAGACCACAGCATTTGAAAAACAGACCAGCAGTACAAATTAAGACACTTGTTCATCTGTATTTCTGTGACTTTTCCCACTTGGTACCACTTGAAACTGTACTTTTAAGCCTGGCAGCAGTGCCAACTTCAGTATGAATCATATATTATTTTTATCATGTTGATTGCATGTGTTCACCAGTTTAGCTGTCCATATATGCTTGGTGTGGTTTGCAAATAGTCAGTGACAAAATCCAGAGCACAGCATTTTCAAAGAAAGTGTTTACTGCGAAATTTCTCCTTAGAAGTTTGCTTTTCTTTACAGCTTTGATCCATATGACATCCACAGCCCTACATTTCAAATAATGGCTTACACTTAAATTAAGAAAATACATTCCCTTCTGATACATCATGAAGACAGTGGGATGTGGTGGTTCTAGAGAGGACCTCATTTGCTTAAGTGATTAGAGATTTGGTCACATATAAAGTCAGCTAAAATTTTCCAAACTGCACTTCTTCAGTTTTATGGTGACTTGGTACTTACATTCTGTTATTCATCAACACTTCACAGAAATACTTGATTTGTCTGAATGAATTTAAAAACCCACAACTGAAGAAAATCAGAAAAACCTGGTTTTAAATATCAAAAGGTCCCGAATGAAAAGTATTTCTACAGGCCACACTAAGCAAGTTTTATTGATCAGTGTACTTTTTTGCAGGATGAAATTGTTCCAAGATTGAACATAAGAAAATAAACTTACTGGTAAATATCTTTCCTGAGGACAGATCTGCCAAGCGGATTGTCAGCCTGAGGAGCCATGGCAACAGAGCCAATCTTTAAAACCATAGTGTCTTCTTTTGCTGCCTGGTTAACTGTAACAAAAGAAAGAGATTTGTGATGTAAACTCTGGATCTATGTATAACTTCATGCATAAAAAGGAGAATTCTTTGAGGGAATGCAACAGAAACACATTAACATACGACAAATAAATTAGGAAAAATAGAAGAAAATACTGTTTAAAATAAAAAATATTGGATTCTTTTCTAATTCCGTTTCCTTTATATCCTATTAAGTAGTTCTCTCTTCAAATAGCAGCAAAAAACAAACAAGCCCACCCCAACATTAAATTGTACGACAATATGTATTATGTTTACACATATAATACACATACATAGTATTGGGAAGGCATGTCCATCTAATTTCACAATCTTATTTTTTTTTATATAACTGGATCTTGTTTTTCCCTAGTGATTTTCAGCCCTGAGTTTTTGACACTGCAGTGGTGTCCACAAATATATTAAAGGATATCAAAAAAGTCAGTAACAAATTCTCAGTTATTTAAATTTATGATTAACAATAATTAAATATAGCACGCACACACAGTACAGCACTTGAAGATGTGAAATGTCAGAAAACCCAAAACAAATGTGATGGCTGCAATGTTGAAGAAAGAAGTTAATTCTTCATGAGGAAATTTCAACTTGTTTTTCTAGACACTAATGTCTACTGTAAAATTATTTGAGAAACAGTAATCTCATACCTGTGTAAAAATTCTACATCTTAAGAAGTCTAAAGCCAAGGTAAAATATTTCAGAAAACAGTAAAAGGGTGAAAAGATAGACCAATTCTGACCTAATACTGAATAAGACAAAATTAAACTATTTTCATCTTATGAAGTTTAATACTTTTTCTATAACTCACCACCTAATTAAAAATATTTTCTAAGGATTATTAGGACTGGATAGGTGTTCTTGCTGGGTCCATTAGTTTATATTAAATTTCATCTCCCTGTTCTCCAACTTAAGAACAGATATATTAGTTATGAAAAACTTTTTAACAATATACAACTTTCTGGGTTTTAAAGAAATATAAATTAAAATTAATAATTTCTTTCAAGGAACTACTGTCTGCCGTAAATAGCTGAGTAAAGGACTGGGCTGCAAGACTTCAGAAACATCCTGAACAGAACATTTCTATAAAGGCATACAAGCCATATTTCCCAAACTCTAGTGCCCAAAGAATGCAAAGCTAGGAGATTACTTCCAGCTGCTTCGGCAGCACACTTGGTATGGTCTGACTTAGATCAGCCCAAAAAAGAAAGTCAGAATTAAGAAAGTCAGAAAAAGTAACAAGAAAGATATACAGTGAGTAAAAAGGAGGAGCCAGGATAAGACGCCCATCAAGGGAGTGAGGGAAGACAAAAGAGAATGTGGGGGGCGCGGGGGGGAGGGAAGGACAGCAAAAAGGGAAAAGGAGACAAGTTATTATAATAAATATTAGCATATGGATGCCACAGTAAAGACAATACTTTTAAATGTCCACAGCAAAGAAGATCAAATAGAAAATTGCTTCTCATGCAGCTGTACCATTTTCAAATGACTAGAGGTCTGGCTTGATTATAGGTCCTTAGACTATGAACATTGTTTACATTTCACAGATCTTGCATTTTATGCCAAGCTTATCAAATAGTTCCATGTGGGCAAAGCCTCTGATTAAGCAGCAGGTATAAATTAAATCAATAAATAGTAAGCTTAGAGAATAGACCATACCACAAAAGTGCAATTAGTGTACTTGCTAACTGTTCTTCCAGGCTACAGATACTACCCACCATATGAAAGTCTGAAATGAAATAGAAACACTGCAGTAAACGAGGTACATATGGCAGAAAAATGACGTACTCGACCTTACACACAAAGCCAGATCCAGGACGAGAATTCCGTCTCTGTTAGAGCCAAAGTTTTCTCCCTGGATTATACTATGAAGTTATATTAAAAAAAAAAAAAAGCACATAATGCACATCATTCACAAACTACATTAAAAAACTAATTTTATTAAAGAAAGTATTCAGCTTATCAAAACGTATCTTTGAAAAATAAGAAAAAAAAATAAAAATATGTATTTAAAGAAGAAAATGCCTTGAGTCATTTTTTTCAGTTACATTACAGTGGGAAAGAAACGAGTTTCCCCTTTTTGGTTTATTTCACCTGCACTTAATAGCTGGACCATATGAGAAAATGTTCCCTCTAGAAGCATCTTCAACATGAAAATGAATGTCTTCCTTCTTCGCTTTAACTGTATTTTCAAAAATTGAACTTCATGAGGAAGTACTCACTCTAGAAGACGCATACGTAATCCAAAAAAAGTCCCCTAATTTTAAGTAAAGAGCTTAAGCTGGAAGTTAAACACCTGTAGATTCAGAATCTTGATAATCACTGCATAAAGCAAATAATATTCAGGTTGAAAACCAGACTTTCAAGATTGCTTCTGCAAATAAAATATGAGAATGTTAAATATATTTCTCTTATCATCAACTGTACTTTAGACATGAAGTATTAAAATGTTTTATACTTAATGAAATATAACATACGTCTGAACATTTTTATCCCTTCTTGGGGCAAGAGAATGTGTATATGCATGTGTGCAGATGGGTACATGTACATGTGTGGATGGAAAATGGAAAGGTTAAAAACAACTCTGAACTCATGAGCTTGCATCAGTAACCAAAAGCTTAAATAAAGAGTAGAATTTTCATGCTATTAACAGATAATGTAAGACTCTGTTGCTTATAACTAAGCTTTCTTAATACCCAAAATGAATTAACAGTGTTTTGGAGTCTCCAACTTTCCTTTAAGATGCTCAATATAGTAGAAGAGGTACACAAAGCCTCAAAAGTACTTCAACTTAACAATTCCTAATGCTATACTTTAATAAAGCCAGAACTATAGCGACAGAAAGCTATCAAACAAAAGGTTTTAGTTTTTGCCATATTTTCAGTTGAAGACAGAAAGTTCAGTGAATATGTAACCTAAATGGCCCTTAGGTATAATATGGGAAATAAAGTTGCATTTCATTTATAAATCATTTCTGACTTGTATACAGATTGCTCAGTGATCATTTTATAATTAAAGATTTTCCTGAGAAGGCATCAGGTGACAAAATTTAGTGCTGCTATCAAACTCATTAAGACAAAGCTTACACATGTATTTTTAATTTAATTAATCTGATGAAAATATTACTCCAGCAAGGTCCTTTTTAAAGCCTTTCTAGAGTAAAATGAATGCTTTTGATTATATCACTAGTTATTTAAGTAATCATATTTATTTCTAATGCAATAGCTGCTTCAGTCATGTTTGCCTTAGTCACATTATAGCTTTTAAATGCATTAAATGCAAATATTCGACCTTCCATATAAAAGTATACATTTAAAAAATTCTCTACACTTTAAAATGGTTAAAAAGGAGAGTTACGTTATGTGAATTTTTATCTCAGTAAAAAAAAATGTTCTCTAACCTTTACATTGGTAAATTACGATAAGTTCAATTGAAAGTAGCAAAGAAGAGCTAGAAAGTGTCAAAAATCTAACATAATGTTACATACCAAAATCTTTTCACTTTTGGCATGCATTTTTATACCTGTATTTTCAGTACAGGCACATATTCCAGCACTTCATAATACTTCAGAGTTTTTAATACAAACTCACACACACACATACACACATATATAAGGAAGGCAGTGGATAAAAATTGAAAATGAAAAGACGTATGCAACATATACGCCAGGCAAAGAGCTTAATATGCAAAGAACTCTTATTAATTGATAAGGAAAAGATGAGTAATTTCTTAGAAAAACAGTGCATTTTTCATCAGTGAGACTGATAAAAGATCAAAAAGTCTGGAAAACTTCTCTTAGAGAACAAGTGAGGAAACGGTATGAATTGGTGCAATCATTTGAGAGAGCATTTTGAACGTATTTTTTTTTTTTAATTAACTTTTGTTGAGCTTCAAGTGAACGTTTACAAATCAAGTCAAACTGTCACATATAAGTTTATATACACCTTACTCCGTACTCCCACTTGCTCTCCCCCTAATGAGTCAGCCCTTCCAGTCTCTCGTGACAATTTTGCCAGCTTCCAACTCTCTCTATCCTCCAATCCCCCCTCCAGATAGGAGATGCCAACACAGTCTCAAGTGTCCACCTGATACAAATAGCTCACTCTTCATCAGCATCTCTCTCCTACCCACTGTCCAATCCCCTTCATGTCTGATGAGTTGTCTTCGGGAATGGTTCCTGTCCTGGGCCAACAGAAGGTTTGGGGACCATGACGGCCGGGATTCCTCTAGTCTCAGTCAGACCATTAAGTATGGTCTTTTTGTGAGAATTTGGGGTCTGCATCCCACTGATCTCCTGCTCCCTCAGGGGTTCTCTGTTGCGCCCCCTGTCAGGGCAGTCATCGGTTGTGGCCAGGCACCAACTAGTTCTTCTGGTGTCAGGATGATGTAGATCTCTGGTTCATGTGGCCCTTTCTGTCTCTTGGGCTCTTAGTTATTGTGTGACCGTGGTGTTCTTCATTCTCCTCTGATCCAGGTGGGTTGAGACCCATTGATCCATCTTAGATGGCCGCTTGTTAGCATTTAAGACCCCAGATGCTACATTTCAAAGTGGGATGCGGAATGTTTTCATAATAGAATTATTTTGCCAATTGACTTAGAAGTCCCCTTAAACCATGGTCCCCAAACCCCCGCCCTTGCTCTGCTGACCTTTGAAGCATTCACTTTATCCTGGAAACTTCTTTGCTTTTGGTCCAGTCCAGTTGAGCTGACCTTCCATGTATTGAGTATTGTCCTTCCCTTCACCTAAAGCAGTTCTTGTCTACTAACTAATCAGTAAAAAACCCTCTCCCACCCTTCCTCCCTCCCCCCCTCATAACCACAAAAGTATGTGTTCTTCTCAGTTTATACTATTTCTCAAGATCTTATAATAGTGGTCTTATACAATATTTGTCCTTTTGCCTCTGACTAATTTCACTCAGCATAATGCCTTCCAGGTTCCTCCATGTTATGAAATGTTTCACAGATTCGTCACTGTTCTTCATAGATGCGTAGTATTCCATTGTGTGAGTACACCACAATTTATTTAACCATTCATCCGTTGATGGACACCTTGGTTGCTTCCAGTTTTTGCTATTGTAAACAGAGCTGCAATAAACATGGGTGTGCATACATCTGTTCGTGTGAAGGCTCTTATTTTTCTAGGGTATATTCCTAGGAGTGGGATTTCTGGGTTATATGGTAGTTCTATTTCTAACTGTTTACGATAACGCCAGATAGATTTCCAAAGTGGTTGTACCATTTTACATTCCCACCAGCAGTGTGTAAGAGTTCCAATCTCTCCGCAGCCTCTCCAACATTTATTATTTTGTGTTTTTTGGATTAATGCCAGCCTTATTGGAGTGAGACGGAATCTCATCGTAGTTTTAATTTGCATTTCTCTAATGGCTAATGATCGAGAGCATTTTCTCATGTTATCTGTTAGCTGCCTGAATATCTTCTTTAGTGAAGTGTGTGTTCATATCCTTTGCCCACTTCTTGATTGGGTTGTTTGTCTTTTTGTGGTTGAGTTTTGACAGAATCACATAGATTTTAGAGATCGGGCGCTGGTCGGAGATGTCATAGCTGAAAATTCTTTCCCAATCTGTAGGTGGCCTTTTTACTCTTTTGGTGAAGTCTTTAGATGAGCATAGGTGTTTGATTTTTAGGAGCTCCCAGTTATCTGGTTTCTCTTTGACATTTTTGGTAATGTTTTGTATTCTGTTTATGCCTTGTATTAGGGCTCCTAAGGTTGTCCCTATTTTTTCTTCCATGATCTTTATCGTTTTAGTCTTTATGTTTAGGTCTTTGATCCACTTGGAGTTAGTTCTTGTGCATGGTGTGAGGTATGGGTCCTGTTTCATTTTTTTTGCAAATGGATATCCAGTTATGCCAGCACCATTTGTTAAAAAGACTATCTTTTCCCCAATTAACTGACACTGGGCCTTTGTCAAATATCAGCTGCTCATATGTGAATGGATTTATATCTGGGTTCTCAATTCTGTTCCATTGGTCTATGTGCCTGTTGTTGTACCAGTACCAGGCTGTTTTGACTACTGTGGCTGTATAATAGGTTCTGAAATCAGGTAGAGTGAGGCCTCCCACTTTTTTCTTCTTTTTCAGTAATGCTTTGCTCATCCGAGGCTTCTTTCCCTTTCATACGAAGTTGGTGATTTGTTTCTCCATCACATTAAAAAATGACATTGGAATTTGGATCGGGAGTGCATTGTATGTATAGATGGCTTTTGGTAGAATAGACATTTTTACTATGTTAAGTCTTCCTATCCATGAGCAAGGTATGTTTTTCCACTTAAGTATGTCCTTTTTAGTTTCTTGTAGTAGTACTTTGTAGTTTTCTTTGTATAGGTCTTTTACATCTTTGGTAAGATTTACTACTAAGTATTTTATCTTCTTGGGGGCTGCTGTGAATGGTATTGATTTGGTGATTTCCTCTTCGATGTTCTTTTTGTTGATGTAGAGGAATCCAGGTGATTTTTGTATGTTTATCTTATAACCTGAGACTCTGCCAAACTCTTCTATTAGTTTCAGTAGTTTTCTGGAGGATTCCTTAGGGTTTTCCGTGTATAAGATCATGTCATCTGCAAATAGTGATAACTTTACTTCCTCCTTGCCAATTCGGATGCCCTTTATTTCTTTGTCTAGCCTAACTGCTCTGGCTAGGACTTCTAGCACAATGTTGCATAAGAGCGGTGATAAAGGGCATCCTTGTCTGGTTCCCGTTCTCAAGGGAAATGCTTTCAGGTTCTCTCCATTTAGAGTGATGTTGGCTGTTGGCTTTGTATAGATGCCCCTTATTATGTTGAGGAATTTTCCCTCAATTCCTATTTTGCTGAGAGTTTTTATCATAAATGGGTGTTGGACTTTGTCAAATGCCTTTTCTGCATCAATTGATAAGATCATGTGGTTTTTGTCTTTTGTTTTATTTATATGGTGGATTACATTAATGGTTTTTCTAATATTAAACCAGCCTTGCATACCTGGTGTAAATCCCACTTGGTCATGGTGGATTATTTTTTTGATATGTTGTTGAATTCTATTGGCTAGAATTTTGTTGAGGATTTTTGCATCTATGTTCATGAGGGATATAGGTCTGTAATTTTCTTTTTTTGTGATGTCTTTACCTGGTTTTGTTATCAGGGAAATGGTGGCTTCATAGAATGAGTTAGGTAGTATTCCGTCATTTTCTATGCTTTGAAATACCTTTAGTAGTAGTGGTGTTAACTCTTCTCTGAAAGTTTGGTAGAACTCTGCAGTAAAGCCATCCGGGCCAGGGCTTTTTTTGGTTGGGAGTTTTTTGATTACCGTTTCAATGTCTTTTTTTGTTATGGGTCTATTTAGTTGTTCTACTTCTGATTGTGTTAGTTTAGGTAGGTAGTGTTTTTCCAGGAATTCATCCATTTCTTCTAGGTTTGCAAATTTGTTAGAGTACAATTTTTCGTAATAATCTGATATGATTCTTTTAATTTCAGTTGGGTCTGTTGTGATGTGCCCCAACTCGTTTCTTATTCGGGTTATTTGTTTCCTTTCCTGTATTTCTTTAGTCAGTCTTGCCAATGGTTTATCAATTTTGTTAATTTTTTCAAAGAACCAGCTTTTGGCTTTGTTAATTCTTTCAATTGTTTTTCTGTTCTCTAATTCATTTAGTTCAGCTCTAATTTTTATTATTTGTTTTCTTCTGGTGCCTGATGGGTTCTTTTGTTGCTCACTTTCTACTTGTTCAAGTTGTAGGGACAGTTCTCTGATTTTGGCTCTTTCTTCTTTTTGTATGTGTGCATTTATCGATACAAACTGGCCTCTGAGCACTGCTTTTGCTGTGTCCCAGAGGTTTTGATAGGAAGTATTTTCATTCTTGTTGCATTCTATGAATTTCCTTATTCGTTCCTTAATGTCTTGTATAACCCAGTCTTTTTTCAGGAGGGTATTGTTCAGTTTCCAAGTATTTGATTTCTTTTCCCTAATTTTTCTGTTATTGAGTTCCACTTTTATGGCCTTGTGGTCTGAGAAGATGCTTTGTAATATTTCGATGTTTTGGATTCTGCAAAGGTTTGTTTTATGACCTAATATGTGGTCTCTTCTAGAGAATGTTCCATGTGCGCTAGAAAAAAAAAGTATACTTTGCAGCAGTTGGGTGGAGAGTTCTGTATAAGTCAATGAGGTCAAGTTGGTTGATTGTAGTAATTAGGTCTTCTGTGTCTCTATTGAGCTGCTTCCTGGATGTCCTGTCCTTCTCCGAAAGTGGTGTGTTGAAGTCCCCCACTATAACTGTGGAGGTGTCTATCTCACTTTTCAGTTCTGTTAAAATTTGATTTATGTATCTTGCAGCCCTGTCATTGGGTGCATAAATATTTAATACGGTTACATCTTCCTGGTCAATTGTCCCTTTTATCATTATGTAGTGTCCTTCTTTATCCTTTGTGGTGGATTTAAGTTTAAAGTCTATTTTGTCAGAAATTAATATTGCTGCTCCTGCTCTTTTTTGCTTATTGTTTGCTTATTTTTTTCCATCCTTTGAGTTTTAGTTTCTTTGTGTCTCTAAGTCTAAGGTGTGTCTCCTGTAGGCAGCATATAAACGGATCGTGAGTCTGAGAGTCTCTGTCTCTTTATTGGTGCATTTAGTCCATTTACATTCATCGTAATTATAGATAAGTATGTGTTTAGTGCTGTGATTTTGATGCCTTTTTATGTGTGTTGTTGACAATTTCAATTTTCCACTTACTTTTTTGTGCTGAGACGTTTTTCTTTGTAAACTGTGTGTTCTTGACTGTATTTTTTAATATTTGATCTAGCAATCCTTTTGTTAGGCATTTATTGTCCAGATATACCAAGCCAAGTCACCAAGAAATATACCTAAAAAGCCATTTATTTTAAAAAGCATTCGTTTTAGCAAAATATTAAAATTAACCTAATAGCCCATAGAGAAATGTGGCAGATTGTAATGGTCCAAAGAAGGGTATAACAATATCCTCCATCCCATATGCTCTCATTCAAGGTGACCTTTTTAGGAAGTACACAGGCATCTGAATTCCAGAATTATACCTGTGTGTGCCCTCAGCACATACACGCACACACATACACAACTCTGTGTGTTCAACTGAATTGTGTATTATACTTTATAACTAGTAGAACTGGGATTTGAACATGGGTCTGTGTAACTCTTTAACCATTATGCTATACTATCACCCAAAATTCTTACAAATTCTCCATTCTTTTATACCATAGAAGTTATAATTATAGTTATTTTGTTTTGAAATTAAATTTTGCTTGTATATATATAAATCCAAAGTTTGAGTTTATTAAAACAGATGAGAGAAAAGTATAAGAACCTTTACTAGCAAAAGCCCTGAAGAAAAAAAAAATCTTATATTTCCTACTCTAGCAACTAATGGAATGAGATCTCCTAACAAAGTGAGATACCTACCCAGTATTTTTGACATATCTCTTAGAGAATAAAACACACCAAACTGAAAACTAAGCCAGCCACCCACATTGTAAAAAACAAAACAAAACACAAAAGAGAAAACTACGGTTTCTATAAGAAAATTATTTAAAATCAAACAAACAAAAAATTCAGAAGACAGTACCTCCAACAGTAGGCTGTATTTCCTTCGTTTTTGGAACAAAAATTCTGATTACACTTGTGTTGATATAAATCAAAGGTAAATTACGCGAAGTCAGTGTATGAGTCCTCATGGGTTGACCAGGAGACTTTCTTTTCTCTTTTTGGGTCCTTGGTAGTTTTGCTTGAAATATACTTGCAATGGCATTAAGTAAAGGAAAACAAAGGACAATATCGAAGGCTTGCGCTGAAAGAAGAATCTCATGAAGAAAATGAGGAGAACCATCAGTTAAACCTTCTGATAACTTATGAAAACTTCTTCGTTCGTTTCTTGATGTTAACTTGTGGCGGACATTTTTGGTTACAGCTTTTGTATATGTCAGAGAGAGAAATCCATGCTGCTGATGAGAGCCATCTAAAAGTTTTGCAGTAGTCTGTTCCAGAAAAAAGAAAGCACAATACACACTTAATTTAAAAAAGATACCTATTTCAAAGCAGAAAATTAATTCAATTAGTATTTTGACATTTTATTGTGTCTTACTAACTCTATTCTTCTTAATGGCCACATTACTGATCAATTCTGTATATGGGGAAAAAGTCTCTAAGCATGAGAGACTGACTAAACTTAAAGTTAGGAATCCTGAGTTCTAGTTCTAGAACTTGAAAGAATTTAACTTTTCGTGGTTTTTCCTATTGTTTCTTTATTTTCCGTATTGTTAAGAACTTGGTACAGAACACTTCGAGATTTTACCTTTTCATTCTTGGTAATACTACACTAAGAGTATCAACATACTGTAGTAATATGATTATTCAGGTGAAGCTGCAATGAACCATCTTATGTTATTTCTATTTGTGCTCAACAACTCCAATAGCCAAGATGATTGCCTCAGGTAGAAGGGACTTAACAGTTTTAAGAACAGAGCTTTCCTTTGCTGGAAATGGTAATGTGATACAAAAACAAAATATCTGTCTTTTAGAACTTGCTTCTTTTCAAGTGATTATCACATTGTTTACAAACCTTTCAACTCTTACAATTCATATTTCTCACGTATAAAACTGTAAATTAATACACACATAACATTTGATTGAGAATAAAAACTGCATCACTGTAACACCAATACCTTTGACAAAACTAGTTCAATTAACTTTCCTATAAAGAAATTATAGTAAAACAGCGTATTTTTAAAAAAGTAAAGTTTATACTTGTGTATTCCTCAACGTATAAGACAGTTCTTGAAACCAATTAATGCACATAAAATTCTTTTTTACTAATTACTCAACATAAAATTAGAGTTGAGTTGTAATATTCCAGCTTGTCAATCCCTCTCCCCAGGTCTAATTATTGTTATTACTTAGTTTTTAGGGTTTCAAGATTGATGTTAAGAGAGGAATTAAACTGGGAAAGAAGAAAAAGAAGGGAACATTTTGACATAAACACCAAAAGAAAAGTGTGAAGCAGCAAAGCAGCAATATGTCTGAGTTCATGTTATCTTACTACTAGTACATTTCTTTTTGGTTCCATTTTCTGCCTTTTGTATTTTTGTCTGTCATCCAAGAATATAATGAGAGGAAAAAGTATGCAATTCAGTCATCACTGCTAATTTTATTTTTAATCAGGAATTTACAATGAAGGAAGGTGAGATAAAATTTCTTTGCTGCAATTTTTTAAAAAAGTTAATTGACCATTAAAATAATGAACTTGGAATGGTATGTACTAAATGAAATGTGCAATATACTCATTTTTCCTGTAAGAGTCTGCTCTGAGAGTGTTTTTTACTGTTGCGAATCTTCTCGTGCTTCTCCTCTTTGATTTCTCTTTCTTTTTTGCTTTCTACCCTCAAAACAAAAGAAAAAAGGTAAAGCAAGAACAAGTACTCCCTGGGCTGTGGGGACCATGGTCTCGGGGAACATGTAGCTCAACTGGCATAACATAGTTTATAAAGAATATGTTCTACATTCTACTTTGATGAGTGAAGTCTGGGATCTTAAAAGCCTGTGAGCGGCCATCTAGAATATTCCACCGGTCTCACCCCTTCGGCAGCAAGGAAGAATGAAGAAAACGAAAGATACAAGGGAAAGATTAGTACAAAGGACTAAATGGACCACATCTACCATGGCCTCCACCAGACTGAATCCAGTACAACTAGATGGTGCCCGGCTACCACCACTGACTGCTGTGACAGGGATCACAATAGAGGGTCCTGGACAGAGCTCGAGAAAAATGTAGAATAAAATTCTAACTCAAAAAGAAAAGTCCAGACTTCCTGGCCTGACAGAGACTGGAGAAACCCTGAGAATATGGCCTCTGGACACCCTTTTAGCTCAGTAATGAGGAGAATCCTGAGGTTCATCCTTCAGCCAAAGATCGATCAGGCTCATGGGAAAAAAACAAGACTAAAGGGGCACATCCGCCCTGGGGCAGGGACTGGAAGGCAGGAGGGAACAGGAAAGCTTCTAATAGGGAATCCAGGGTTGAAAAGGGAGAGTGTTGACATGTCGTGGGGTTGTTAACCAATATCATAGAACACTATGTGTACTAACTGTTTGATGAGAAACTAGTTTGTTCTATAAACCTTCATCTAAAGTACCATAAAAAAAAGAACAAGTGCTTCCAGTCTTGTCACCATGTTGCTAGAGAGCAGGGTAGAGAAGGGTGGCTGTGCTGTGGTACCAGTTGGAAGGGCACAGAAACACTGTCTCTGAATGTCTACACTGGACTTTGGGGAGGGGTTAGAATCTACTTCTAAATAATCCAACTCATAATATATGTTAACTAATGGCATCATTTGAATCCTGGGAATACCATGAAAGCTGTTTCTACATGTGAATACTATGATACAGAAAATATTTTTAAACATATTGAATGCTCGTACTCTTAAAATGTAAACTCCGGAAATACTGTTTTTTTTTTTTTTTTAATCTTATGTCCCTAATTCCCTCAATATAAGAAATGAAATAAGGAATGAATACTAGCTGGAGTTCAGATAATATAAATATTCCTTTTCATACAGTAATATCACTTTATACTATTTAAGATAAAAAGTTATAAAATAAAGAAATTTTAATAAGACATTTAATGATCTAAAAATTTACAGAAAAATTAATAATTAAGGAAAAATTCTAAAAGGTGTTAATAAAAAATTGGGTTTTCTGATGAATACAAGTTAAAATTACATAAGAATGCCTCTTATGAACACTGATGAACACTCAGAGAGGAAAATAAATCTAAATAGAACTCTTACTGACATGAAAACCACACGTTACAGATATCTTTTTCCAGCACTGAAGAAGGACTATACTTGAAAAAGTTCAAAACCAAATCACATTTAAAATACTTTGGTAGATTTTTATAACGCTAAAGATATGTCTTAAACACCCTCTGATCTACAAAACAAGGAAAAGAAAAAAACAGTTCACACCTGCTGGGAGAATATGCAGCAATGTTTGCAATGATTTAATAATAAATTCATAAGAGTTTACTAATGTGATAATCTGTTCCTATTATAAAACAATTAACCTTGGTTTTAAGAACATCAGTTAAAATATTAGCTTGGAAATACATTCAGATATGTTGTACCATTAGAAAAATCAGAATAAGCAAGATTCTAAGCTTTTGTAAGTCACTGGTTTACATGGTCTAGCGTTCACCTAACGTGCAGTCAATGACAGAAGTACAGACTTGTCCAGATCCAAGAGGGCACCAAATAAGGTACTTTTAATTAGCTGAGAGTAGATAATGGCATAATAATAGAAGAAAATTTAAAAAAGAAATCTCAATAAGAATCATAAAAAAATACTAAAAGCAATAATGTCAACTCTTGATCATTCAGTAAATGCACAATAAAAAAAAAAAGACACTATATTTAATGTCCTCATTTGATTGTTATGCTGCTGGTTAAACTAGTTCATATACAGAAAAACAGAGTGAAAAAGAGCATGCATAAGTGACCCACAAACAAATTATATTATAGTGAAAAGCATGTCTATGATTTAAAAATACATTATATTTAATTTACAAAGTGGATGATATGTAAGACAAGAAAATCAAGAGTTGACTCTATGGATAGTTCAAATTCCTTCTCTGGGTTCTTGTTAATGGAAGTTTGGTAGCATAATTTAAAAATGATTTCTTACAGAAGGAAAGAAGCCAGAACAATTACTGAAAGGGTCCTGCTTGTTGATGGGTCGAACCAACAAGGTGCATCTGTTCAGCTTGTCAGTACAGGAAAGGAAGACACCTCCACATTGCCCCAAAGACCAACACTCTTCCCCAAGGCTTGAGGTGATGGACAGGAGCAAGGAAGGTGAAAAGACAAAAGCAATAAAAGCCATAAGCAAAAAAAATCTGGATAGTTTTTAATTCTGCTTAATTTTGCATAGGTTTAGGTTGGAGCCACTGGTAGGGTATGGCCTCTGTCTGGTCCATCTTCTGCAAAAGCATTGTTAATGGAAGTAAACAAAAAAGAATTGTTCTTAGTGTAAAATCACCACTTTTAGCTATGGTAAAGAAAACTCCAGCATGAACTCAGTTATGTAGTGGGAACAACTTCCCAGACTTCAACAAAATAGTACATTAATGATACTGTGTATTAATAAAAGCAATTCTACCCATTTTTTTTGATAAGTTTGCTTAATTGCTGTAACAGGAAGATGGTTACAAAACAAGAGCAACTTAAAGAAACAGTTATAAAACATAATGAAGTTTTGGAGGAATAGGTCCAAAAGAATTTACTCTGAGCTCTAATTCTTGTAACCATTAGACCTATTACATGAAAGAACAAAGAGAAACAGTTTTATATTTTAAAAAATCATAATTACTAAATGAGTCTCACCACAGGTTTTTCTTTGCACTGTAGAAATAGTCCTTCAAAATGTCCTGACTGCCAACCTTCCCCTGGCCTGGAAAACATAAATTCACCTTATCTGTTCTCATCAATTTTTCTGAGATAAAAAGAATTAAGCATATATAACTATTTCAAATAGTTATGATGTAAACAGTCCTATGCTGAACTAAAAGGTAGATTTGACAACGCAAGCAATAGAACAATATACATTAGCACCACACCTTGGCAGTTCTGCATAGAAGCATTTGTCCCAACGGTAAAGTGTACACTTATTTAGTTGGTCATTTACTTCCATCTTTTCCACTAAGCAATAAGGTCCATGATAGCAGGATCTAAGTCTATTTTTGTTAAACGCTGTCTCCCAGTGCTTAGCAGAGGGCTTGGCACATAACAGACATTCAATAAACATTTTGATTAAACGAATGAATAAATAAACTTATCTAAATACTTAAAATTTATATAAACTTCACCATAAAATCAACAGTGAACTAGAATATAGATTATAATATTCACGTCATCAAGAAATTACCGCAACTACAATATTATACTGATAAATCACTTGCAATGATTATTTTGATATAGCTATATACCATTTTTTTTTATATACCATTAGAAGACAACTAAAGAGCTACATAATGCGTTATTAAAAGCCAATTAATCATTTGCTGTTACTATAACAAAAATAATTCTGATTTGTTTGGTAAGATAATACTATTATAAAACTAAAACAAAAAAAAATTTTTTTTTTTGGACTATTATAGCAGGTCTTAATATGTATTCAGAAAAATATTTTGTATTTTACAACTATGAAATAATTTTTCAGCTATGACAGATTTGGTAGTTATTAACATAAGCAATATGATGTATGTGATAAAGGATAAAAACTGAAATGTCTTTATGTAGAATTACAATCTTGTTAAATAAAAATGACTTTTAGCACTTGTAATATACGTATATACGTACAGCAAAATACGTGTGTGTTTGCAAACACTCACTAAATAACTGTTGCATGGATAAATATTATGAATCAAGAAAGAAATGGATTTTAAGCTAATTTCTAAGTGAAAACAATGTGAAATTAAAAATATTGTATTTTTTAAAAAACAATTTTTAAAAAAGCATTTGTGGATTTTATGGTATGCGAATTATATTTAAATAAAACACCAGATACTATTATACAGCAAAATTTTTTTTTAATTTTTATTTGGGAAAATTATAATGAAACTGTTAAAAAGATTTGTGAAAATATCTAAAACTTCACATTTTTGCTGCCATTATTGTTATTATGAACAAATCATACTTGTATATAATCATACTTTTGATAGAAATTTATTAAGGAAGGGATAATATGGCTCTACGAACACCTACCACATGTATATTAATCACTTGTGAGATAAGAAGAGTCTCTGAAGTGCTAAGGGACATGCAGCTCTGCAGATCCATTTTCAGTGTATACTAGTACTAATACAGGGAGCGAATGGGAAGTATACAGGTAAAACTGTGTTCCTGGCATCTTAACAAAAATACAACACACATAATATACTGTGTGAGGTGATTAGAAAGAGCTGCTTTTTTCGTTTAATATGGCAATGCAGATATTTATAAACACATTTACTACCTTAGAGAACAAAACTTTCTTATATTCCATATATAAATGAAAACTAAGTAAAACTAACCAATTTATCTTTGTAAAAACCCTCTTTGGGAAAAAGTATATATATATATATACACACACACACACACACACACACACACACACATATATATAAAATAACGAGCCAAATTAAAAAAAAAATTCTTACACTGACTTTGTTAAAAAAAATATAGATTTTACCATATTCATGATTTATTATTTACCTGCTTCTGTAGTGATCAATATTGAAACTCTCTATTTTACATTTCACCTTGGTATATACATCCTGGACATCTACGGAAGCACTGAGATCTTCTAGTTCACTAACCATACAAACCTCTGCAATAAGAAGTAAACATTAATGTCCATATAGGCCTCACTATCAATGTTAACATTTTCTCTTTTACATTTCACATGTATATCCTAGACATCTATGGAGGCACTGAGATCCGTTCACTAACTACAGAAGCTTCTGCAATAATAAGCAAACATTAATAATCAATACAGCTCTCACAATAAAGTTAGGACATCTCTTTCACGATAGGAGAAATTCTAGTTACTGTCTGAAGTGCTATACTCTGGTATCAGTGGTGGATCTTTGCAACACATGTAGTGACAATGACATAATACATCAATATGATAATCTGTGAAAACTTCATGATTCTTAGAGTGAATTTTAATGAAAACAAGACAAAATTTAGATATCATGAAGTCAAAGAGAAAATGTGCATGAAAGACTTAAGCCTAAATATTGGCAAGATTCAACATAGTAGTCTAATAGACATCACTTGAATTAAAACGAATGATGTCTATTTAATTATAAATGATAATAACAAGTAAAGCCAAATCTAATATTTCCTCTAGAAACAGTGCTTAACACTGGATCTTCTCAGTTGAGGAGAAAAGTAGTCGTATACCTGTGCCTGTATTTTCAGGATCAGAAGCAAAGAGCTTTACAGTAATTTTGGGGAGCACCCACTGCATCCATAGACTAACACGGCCACTGGTTCCACCAATGTTACTTGTGGTTTGTTCCAAGGTGACAGAGTCTGAGAATGGTGAGTCATCACCTGCTTGTACAGAATCTCCCTGGGGTAAGGAAAAAAAAAAAAAAAAAAGCACTTTGTAACTTAAGTAAAAATAATTTAGGAAAAAAATTATAATTTAAAATCTGCAATTATTTCTTTTAACTCTCCCACATCATAAGTTAATCAATATAAACTAATCAAACAGATTTTATACCTACGATGTGCATGCATGTCATTCCAATTTTCCCTGAAACTATGTAAGGATCCAGAACAAGCTGGAATCCTAACAATGAGTATTTCCCTATGGAGCAGGGCCTGTAAGCTACAGGCAGCAGACAAATCCAGCTGTTTTTGTAAATAAAGCTTTACTAGCTCATGGCCACACCTGTTCATTTATATATTGTTTATGGCTGCTTTTCAGCAGAGTTGAGCAGTTGCCACAGAGACTCTATTACCCCACAAAGCCTAAAATATTTACTATCTAGACCTTTAGAGAAAAAGTTGTTTTACCCCTGCTATAGAGTTTTTTTTTTTTATAGAGTATTTTTTTTTTTTTTTTTATTTGGAAATAGTGGTTAAGAGCCTGGTGGAATAGTGGTTAAGAGCCTACGGCTGCTAACCAAAATGTCGGCAGTTCAAATTCACCAGGCGCTCCTTGGAAACTTTGGGAAGCAGTTCTACAGGGTCGCTGTGAGTCGGAACTAACTTGATGGTAACGGGTTTGGTTTTACATTTACGCATGAATCTATGGTAACCATACCAAAGTTGTTAGCTTAGTTTTAAAATCAGCAAAACGCTCATCATGCCTCGCATATTTAAATATAAGATGTTACAAAAATTACTAGATTTAACGATAGATTTTTAAATGTTTCATATGGTTAAATGCCTCTTAACTGGAGGTATGTTGTGGGGGTAAGGTTATTCAATTCAACAGTACCTACTGAATTCTGGATATGTACAAGATTCTAAATTTGGAGCTAACATATTTGCTGTCAGTTTGTTTGGTTTTGGTCTTTTCAGGAACTTAGTGGCCCTGAAAAAAAACAAACCCTAGTTTGGAGTTGTGTAGCTCCACTCTCAAAAGCAGAAGGAAATGGTGCCAGAGACAGTGATCACTCACTGATGTACCCTGTTTTTCTGTTTGTTTTTAGGATTAGCTACCAAGTATTTGGGTTTTAAAAACCCCAAATTTTTCCATCCATTTAACACCTACAAACAAAACTTGGGAACCTAAATCCATATGCTGGGAACTAAATCAAACACACTATAAAATGCTTATTTGTTTAAAAGATGTGTGTATATACATTTAAAAAGTAGTTAGTTAAACATACACTTAATTGGGCAGGCTGTATGATAAAAGGTTAAGGACAACAGACATTAGAGAAGTGATTTTAGGCAAGTAATTTTTCCCTCCTCTGCAAAATGGTTACTATAATGCTATTTATCTCTTAGAGTTATTAAGACTAAAACAGAACGTGTATTAACAGAATGTGATTAACAGAATGTAAGTTTCCAATGCTAAGAAGTCACGAACAGTAGTCAACAGCCAGAACGAAACATCTCTAAAAATTCAACAGAAGACAATATAACAGGGTCGTTATGTTTTCCTTTACTAATAAATTCTCAGAACAGAACAAAGCCATTAGCTTGACAACTAACAACAGGGAAGGTAAGTAAAAACCCCCATACAAAACCAAAGCACATACCCTGTTCTCACTATCACAAAAACCAAACCCAGCGCCGTTGAGTCGATTCCGACTCACAGCGACCCTACAGGACAGAGTAGAACTGCCCCACAGAGCTTCCAAGGAGCGCCTGGCAGATTCAAACTGCCAACCCTTCGGTTAGCAGCCGTAGCACTTAACCACTACGCCACCAGGGTTTCCTCACTACCACAGGCAAGGGTATATACAGTCCTTTATGAAGCTACCTTGACCTCAGTGTTTCAAGCCATCTTTCAATCAGAAGAAAATTCAGTTTTGCAGAATCTCCAGAAGAGACCAAATGAGAAAGATTTCCAGAGAACAACAAGCAAGCGTTTATTGTTAAAACACTTGGGCACCAAATACAGCAACGGAATAGTGTCTTGTGATTTACTGTGACAAAAAATTATAGATTTAAACCTGAAGACAATACGGTTTATATGCATTAATATCTGCTCTGTTTCCAAATCTATAGCAGAAATAGGGGCAGAAGCAGAGATGCTGAACTATTTTCCCATACCTCCTCACGCCAAGTCCTAAAATACACAGTTTAATTCTTTCACCATTTTGTTGCAAATTGACCAAAATACTGAGTTTATTTTTCTAGCTGAATTTATCTTTGTTCATCAGGAAGAGCAAACTCTTGAGCCCCTCATCCTTGGCCGGCTTCAGAGCTCAGGGATGATCATAGTTTTGGCCACATTACTATTCTCCCTTATCAAAATAACTCCAGCATTCTTGTTCAATCACAAAACTTCCCTAAGGGCTAAACACTCACCACTGCTCGCACTTAAGTCAACAGTAACAAGTGGCCTGCTGTGGTCTCCACTACCTTTACTCTATTTCATTCCAAGAGTGTGAAAAATGATTAACTATTTTTAAACTCAGTACTTAAGCCTCTCACTCATATTTCCCCCTCTACCATCACCCAGATTGAAATTCAGGAAGCTAGAGCTATATTCGCCCACAAGGACGGTGCTCACTATCAACATGTCAGCATGAAAAGAATTACTCATAAAGTATAAATCAACCGAGGATCACATAAACCAATACTTCTTTTTTCTATTTAATACAAACAATTGTTGGAGTGTGTTTTTATAAAACTAGATTCACTTATAGTAAGATCTCTATATTTGGAAGAATTTAAAAATAACAAATTTGACCCAATTAAGCAAGGAAAACAATACTCTAAATAGTAAAAGATTTAAAGAATTGTATTGAACTGTTTTATATGAAAAATTTTGGTTAGAAACAAAATCAAAATTGAGATTTCAAAGTGATCCCCTGATACATAGTTCACATAAATATTAAATGAAATAAGTCTATTTTCAGGAAGAGATTTAGGATAATTATGAAATATTCTTAAAATACCATTTGAGGAATAAGTTCAAATTAAATATACTATCTAAAGGGTTGTTCTTAATAATAACTTGAGATACGTTACTGTTTAGAAGAGTAGGTTAACTGCATTTGAATATGATGGAAAAATTGGAAACAATTTTGCTTTATAACTGTTTGTGCTAAGTAACTTTTCAGTCCAACACTAACTTTTTATTCAACTGAAAATCAAAGTATTTTAAACAATTATTAGAATTAAGAAGTGAGCCAGGATTTTTTTTTTTAAAAGAACTCTGCTGTTTATAAAGCTGAATTCTTGGATAAATAAACAATGCAAGTCAAATTTTGTTGTAAACTAAGCTTTTAAATATTGGGAGATTAAAATAATCAATTTTACCTTAGGGACAGCTATAAATCAGTATTCTACAATTCACTCAGCATTTTAGATTTTTTCTAAAGCTTTATAATTATTCCTTAATCACTGCTGTGAGGATAGCATTAAAAACATCACACATACTTAACTAGAAGAGTTAAAAAAAAAAAAAAAAACAAACACTAAATGGCCTGCATAAAATCACAACTGAGTTGGACATATTTCATTTCATCAACATAATACAACCATTTCATAGTAACTGTTCTTTCTATATCACTTTTTCTGAAATTACTAAGAATCCAGAGGTCCAAAATATCATTTTATATAAGTATAGTATCTTCTGAGAAACCTGTAGATTATTAATTTATCCTGTAAGAAAAGTATATGGAAATGCATGTATTTGTGTGTGTGTGTGTGTGTGTGTGTGTGTTTGGTTTACTTGTCATGAATCGTAACCATCAAAATGTTAGTGTTTTTTAAGGTAGCTTTTACCAGTGGGCTGTCCTATAAGCAAAATAGCATGAAAAAAAAAATTAATGAACATTAATTATATAATGCCTGTGTTTACCTTTAATATAATTAAATTAATATCCTTTGCTGATTTATTCTTTATGATTTCATTCTCCCTCTCTTGTAAACCAACTAAAACCTTATGTAGCCACATAATTCCTCAAGTAAGACTCTCACCCCAATTTCTCTGAGGTGCATGTTATAGTGAAGTGCTCTTTCAAATAGGATTATCCTAATTTCCTAACAATTAGGATTGTTATGGCACCTATCAAACAATTAGGACCGATTATCATGGGAATATATAGTGATTGTGAAGATTTATACATGAAAAGCAGAGTTTAGAGTCTTGGCTAAAAAGAGAATAATAATAATATAGCATAGAAATATAAGGAGAAGGGGGAACTTAAAGCAACTCTCTTGTTTCTAAACCAATTTCAACCCAATTCCAGTGACAACTAGCGTATTTCTACACGAGTAATATGTGTTATATGTTTTTTGGCCAACTGCTCAACCCTCTCGTGCATTATCTTCATAGGTGCACTATGTGCATTTTATGTGTGGGCACTTTATTTACGTCGGCACGTCATTTGTGAAAAAATACAGTAATAGTAAAAAAAAAAAAAAGGATGGTGCTCGAAAGGAGCAAACCAGAAAACATCTTCAATTTTTCCAAATATTTAAGGAAAAAAATATAATACCAATCTTACATATATTCTTTCAGAGAATACAACAAAAGGACACACTTCCCACCTCATTTTATATATAACCTCGACAACAAATTATGACAGGAATATTATGAGAAAGAAAAATTAAGGCCAGTAAAAAGGCCTTCATGAATATAGACATGAAAACGCTAAACAAAATATTAGTAATCACAATCTCAGTTGAAAAAAAAAATCAAGGACTAAATCTAATAAAAACTGGGCAAGACCTCTACAAAGAAAAGTTGTAACTTTACTGAAATTAAAAGTGATTTAAATAAACAGAGAAATATACCATGTTCATAGACTAAAAGATTCAGTATTACAAAGAGGTAAATTCACCCAAAATTTATCTACGGATTCAAGGTAATGTCAATAAAAACTCTAGCATTTTATGGAAATTAGCATGATTTATAAATTTAGATAAAAAAGGAAAAGCACCAAGAATACCCAAGTTACTCTTAAAGAAAAAGAACAAGATGGACAGACTTAGTTGATCAAATACCAAGAACAATGATACAGTTACAGCAGTTAGGAGCTAATTAAGTGCTATTGGTGCAAAAATATAAATAGACCTTGTCACGGATTGAATTGTGTCCCCCCAAAAATATGTGTCAACTTGGTTAGGCCATGATTCCCAGTATCCTGTGGTTGTCCTCCATTTTGTGATTATAATTTTATGCTAAGAGGATGAGGGTGGGATTGTAACACCACCCTCACTCAGGTCACCTCCCTGGGGTCTGGCCTGTACCACCTTTCATCTCTCAAGAGATAAAAGGAAAATGAAGCAGAGAGTTGGGGGACCTCATACCACCAAGAATGCAGCACCAGGAGCAGAGCGTGTCCTTAGGACCCAGGGTCCCTGTGTCTGAGAAGCTCCTCAACCAGGGAGGATTGAGGACAAGGATCTTCTTCCAGAGCAGACAGAGAAAGCCTTCTCCTGGAGCTGACGCTCTGAATTCAGACTCGTAATCTACTAGACTGTGAGAGAATAAATTTCTCTTTGTTAAAGCTATCCACTTGTGGTATTTCTGTTATGGCAGCACTAGATGACTAAGATAGACCTATACAGGTTCTCACATTATGACGAAAGTAGCACTTCAGAGCTGTGCCATATAAAGTAGGCATCATTAAATTTTTTTCCCTGAAGATGGCCAGTTGGCCCAGTATTATTATTGAAAAAGAGTTTCCTTGCTGCTCTGAAGCGCTACCTGTGTCATAATTTAAGAGTCTACATAGGTCTTGCAACGGTTAAATGCTTAAACAGCTAGCTGAATGGCAAGCAGTTCAAACCCACACAATGGCTCTGCAGAAGAAGAGATCTGGCAATATACTCCCATAAAGGTTACAGTCTATGAAATTCTATGAGGCAGTTCTACTTTGCCATGTGGGTTTGCTATGAGTTAAAATTAACTCGATGGCACCTAATAACAATTTTACACCATACTCGAAAATCAATTCTAGATGGATTATAGATCTAAATGGAAAGAATAATACTGTAATTTTCTCGAAAATAACATAAAAGAATATTTTATGACCTTAATAGAGGGAAAAATTCTTAAATAGAATATAAAGCCTCAAAACAACAAAATATTAACTATAAAGGAAAAACTAACTCTGATGAAAATAAAATTAAGACTTCTACTTATCAAAAGTCACCGTTAAGCAAATAACAAGCAAACCACCGATTAGAAGAAGGTATCTTTAACACGCAAGTGAGTCAAAGGGCTTTTCTCTGAAATAAATAAAAAATTCTTCCAAATCAATAATAAAAAGGCAATCAAACTTTTAAAAACGGGCTAGAGATATAAACACTTTACAACAGAAGATCTCAGAAAAGGTGTTCAGCCTCATTAGTAATCAAGGAAATGCAAATAGAAAATCTATGAAATATCCCTATATACTCAACAGAGTGGCTAAAATCAAAAAGGCTGACAAAAACTAAAATGGAAGATGAATTAGGTTTTGGCCTAAATAAAGGATATTCTGGTTGGGTTCAGCCAATGAAGAACACTGGCAGGAGACTTCAAAGACGGAGGAGAATGAGGTCAGGGTATTTTTTCCTGTTCTGAACAACTTTTCCTCCTACTATTTAAGCATATTGGTAGTAATTGCATCCCAATGTTGCTAGCTCTAGGTTACTGCACTTTCTCTTATGGTTCCTTTTCTAGTCAACATCTTTGTCTTTCTATTAAATGCCCCTAAAGGTGCCCAATTTGAGAGTGCCATCTTTTTTCTTGCCTGGACTGTGACTAATAACAATAGCCAAACTTGAAATAAAGGCGAATCTCCAGGTATCAGAAATTAATATGGTACACATTTAGGAGAAGGAGGAGAAGAAGGAGTAATTCTCTTTTGGACAGGTTCAATTTTATAAGGTATTTTAGACATTCTGTTGGAGATGTCGGGTATCCTATAGGTTACATACTTGGCATCTGGACCTCAGGAAAGATGTCTGCAGGAAGGATATAAATGTGGAAGTCATCAGCATACAAATATTTGTAAAACCATAGGAATGGATGAGATCACCTAGGGGAGAATGTATATATTAGGTCAAGCCATATGAAATGGTTGAATATCAGCTATTTCATATGGCTCAATCTGTACAGAAAAAAAAAAAATTTTTTTGTAGAAGAGGTATAAAAATAAAGTTCTGGAAAACACCAACTCTTAGAGGCTGGGAAGAATTAGAAGGAACCAGGAAAACAAACTACAGAAGAACAGCCAGTAACAGAGAACTGGAAGCCAATCAAAAAAAGATGCCAAGAAAGAGTAGGTTAGCTATATCAGATACTGCTGAGAGACTCAGTAAAATGTGGGCTAAGGACCCACCACTGGATTTGGCAATATGAAGGTCATCAATAATCAAACAAATTCAGTGGTGATGATAGGAAGGAGAAGCCTAATCTGAATGGGTGCAAGAAGAACTAGAGGTAAGGAAGTGGAGAAAATATGTATAGCAACTATATCAATCAGTAATGCTATAAAGGAGAGATGGAAAAATGGGGCAGTAGCTACAGGGGTATGTGGGATTAAGGAAGGATTCTTTAAAGCATATTTGTGTCCTTGTAGGAATGATCAAGTAGAGAAAGAAAAACTGATGATCGAAGACAGAGGGGTCAATTGTGGGAGCAAAGTTTTTAAGTAGATAAGAAGGAAAGGCATCCGACGTACGCATGTGTGAACATGTGCATGGGCCAGGTGCAGCAGGCAAAGCTCAATAATGTACAGGAAGGGATGCAGAGTATATGGACAAACTACATATAAAATTTATTTACTTAATATTTGTACTAACACTCTGAAATGGGTATTAAGATCACCCCCATTTTTACAGATGATGAAATTAGGGCACAGAGGTTAAATAATGTGATTATAAATTGCAGAGATAAAATTAAAACCCAAGTTGTGCGATTCCAGAAACCCTGGTGATGTAGTGGTTAAGAGGTACGGCTGCTATCCAAAAGGTCAGCAGTTTGAATCCACCAGGCGCTCCTTGGAAACTCTATGGGGCAGTTCTACCCTGTCCTATAGGGTCGCTATGAGTCAGAATCGACTCCATGGCAGTGGGTTTGGTTTTGGTTATGTCTGATTCCAAAGCCCCTCTCAAACATGCCATCAATTTAGAACCGCACTGTGATGAGCTGGCCCAGGCCCTACTTGTATAACACTAACTTCAATACATTGTGCTTCAATATTCTAGACATTAAATAAGGATAGTAGTCTAACTGATCCCCCCTACAATTCTTTTCAATAGTACAATTATAAGTTGATAGAATCAAGAGAAAGATCTTTGCTCACTTGTCAAGCTCTACAAAATATTATACCAAAGTCAGAGGAAGCCACTGGAAGTAGCAGACACAGTTTAGCTAGTATTCCCCAGGAGAAAAAAAAAAATTACACCTTGGAGAAAATAAATTACTAACGTTTCTATTTTTCTGTTTGAAAGGTTACTAAGGAAATTAAACATATTACTCTAATTTTCCCTTTTTTTTTTTTGCTTTGGTATCCCCTTTCTTTGCCAAAACGTTGAAATATGCTTGACCACATTTAGGGCTAATATTAAGTGTTACTATACTTCTAGACCATCCATTCTACTACTGAACAAATCACATTAAGATGACAGAAATGTGCTCCTCTGGGTCAGAAAATCATTACTGAATAAAGTACATTTAAAGATTCTTGGATTCATTTTCTTTTCCCCTTCCCACTATTTTCTTATACTAAATTACTCAGTTACCAACATAACATACTCAACGGGTTGAAAAAATGAAATGGCACTTTTGGTATTACATTAGTTATGAAATTGTTTGTCAGGCACAAGTCATAGACACCACATATAATTTCTTCAGGATAAAACTATTTCAGTAAAAATTAATCAATTATACTGAGCACCAATTATAATATTTACAAAGCAGAGTAAGAAAAACAAAAATACAAAAGATCAGTTCTTAGTACTCAACGATGGTAAAGAAATTTTAAAGATACGTAGACATCAAGTAACACGGCAGACTAAGCTGAAATGAACATTTCCCATTTCTACTACAAACACATATAAATTCTGGGTAAAATACAGTAAGAAATAGTTTTACTATGTAATTACTGTATATCCTCTCTTCTGTCTACCAGATCTATTCTCCACCCTTCAATCACCCTGACTCTGCCTGGGAGGTTAACCTATACAAAAAATATTGATGAATTCCCTTGTTCTCTGGCTTCTGGTTGGGTTCACCAATGAAGAACACTGGCAGGAGATGGGAGAGAGGGAGGGAATGAGATCAGGGTATTTATTCCTGTTCTGAAAATATTTCCCTACTAACATTGAGCCTGAGTTGGGGAGCTCTGAGTTTGACACCATAAAGCTTGGAGCCCAAAAGACGTATCTCTTTAGCAAAAGAGACAGAAGACACTGGGCTTCACCAGGCTAAAGAAGTATTGTGGAAATTTTCCACATGCCCAAGACAGAAAGGTGAAGCAGGGCAGAAAAAAGGCATTCACAGAAAACTAAAACTCTAGGTCTGTTTTACTGGCCAGTGTGAGATGTACACGTGTACTATCTGTCACAGTAAGGCAAACCACTGCCAATAAATGAATCTAAAAACTGTTCTAGATTCCATGAAACCTCTTGGGCTCCGGCAGAAGCAAATGTAAAACTGCTCTGTAGGGACAAACACCTAAGACAGGCCTCCTAAGAGTCCCAAAGATAAAGTAAACTTTGAAGATAAGCTCATCATAAAAAAATTACAAACCACATGAGAAAATAAACCATGAACAGGGTAAGTTAGCACATACAACTAACAGAAGAATTAGCATCCTCAATTACTTGAATTAAGAAAAAAAACCTGAAAGGACAATAAAACAAGCATGATGGAAAAAACTCAATGGCAACTGGAACCCATTAACAGTTACTCCTCATTCCTGTGGATATCTAGTTGTCCCAGCACCACTGTTGAAATGATTACTGTTTCCCCCATTAAATTGTCTTCATACCCTTGTCAAAATCAATAGGCCAGAAATGTAGTACATCCATACAATGGAATACTATTAAGCATAAAGAGAAATTAAATTCTGAATCATGTTACCAAGATGAACCTTGAAAACATTACATTGAATGAAATTAAGTCAGACAACAAAGGAAAGATACATAAATACATAAAGATAAAAGTTTGTTAGTGGTTACCAGGGGCTGACAGTAGGAGCAATGGGGAGTTATTGCTTAAGGGTTACTAAGGGTCTGTTAAGGATGACAAAAAAACATTTGGAAATAAAGAGAGTGGTAACAGTTGCACAACATGGTGAATGTAATTAATGTCACTGAATTACACACTTAAAAATGATTTAAATGGCAAATGTTTTGTTATATATATCTTACCACACCTTTTTTAAAAATCAAATGACCATAAATATATGGATTTATTTCTAGACTCTTAATTCTATTTCACTGGTCTGTATGTCTACTCCTCTGCCAGTACCACACTGTCTTGTTTAATGCAGCTTTAAAGTTACATTTTGAAATTGGGAAGTGTGAGAGTCCTCCAACTTTGTACTTTTCAAAACTGTTCTGGCTATTCTGTATCTTTTGAACATCCACATATATTTTAGAATCACTCTGACAATTTCCGAAGAAAGTCCACTGAGATTCTGATAGGAAATGCACTGACTGGGTAGATTATTCTGGGAAATATTGCCATCTTAGCAATATTAAGTCTTTCAATCAATAAAAACAGGATGTGTTCCTATTTATTTAGGTCGTCTTCAATTTCTTTTAACAATGGTTTCTACTTTTCAATGTAAAAGTCTTACAACTCTTTTATTTCTAGGTATTTTGCTCTTTTTGATGCTATTGTAAGTGGAACTGTTTTCTTAGTTTCATTTTTGGATTGTTCATTGCAAGCACATATAAGTACAACAGACTTTTTGTATCTTGATCTTGCATCTTGCAACCCTGCTGAACTTGTTTATTAGTTTTAGAACTTTTTTAGTGGAATCTTAGGATTTTCTATACACAAGATCATGTCATCTGCAAATACAGACAGATTAACTTTTCTTTCCAATCTTGAAAAGAAAAGTTATTTATTTTCTTTCCTAATTGCCTTGAAACAATTTCATTTTAACTTCATCAACACTCTGTTACTGGGGCAGTGAAAATATTCAGAATATATTTGTCAAAGAGGTACTGTAACTCCGAGCTTCCTAACTACTGTTCTAAGACGTGACAAGATACCATCATTATGTAACTACTATGCTGAGATATGGATTCTCTTGGCCCACAGAGCTTCTGGGTGGGGTCTGGGGTGAATGGAGTCTCCAGAGCCTCCCACCTTTTTCTGATTATCCCACTGTGCCATACGAATGTAATTTTCTATATATGCAATGACATGAAAAAGGTTGGGAAGCACTGCTGTACCTGTCCATAACATACACAGTGTATATTTAAATCCCTAGGAAACCCTGGTGGCGTAGTAGTTAAGTGCTACAGCTACTAACCAGGAGGTCAGCAGTTTGAATCCATCAGGCGCTCCTTGGAAACTATGGGGCAGTTCTACTCTGTCCTATACGGTCGCTAAGAGTAAGACTCGACTCGACGGCAGTGGGTTTTTGGGTTTAAATCCCTACACAGATAGTTCTGTTGTTTTTATGACAGTGTTGCTAATGGACAGTTGTCTTATAATCAAAACATTATTGGTACAGGGATTACTAACAGGAGCAAAGAGCTGCTAGAGCTTTCCTGTAATGCCATGTCCAAGAAGGCATAAAGGTTTTAAAATGAAATGAAACAAAATATATCTACATACTCTTCCTATTGTAGAAGTCCTCCTTTGGGACACTCATTCAGTAGCATCTCTGGTGGGAGAGCAAGATTTTATTTCTACCCAGCAGGTAACACATTTAAATATACAAGTAAATTCCTCAAAATTACAAAAAAATATATTCAAGATGGGGTTTCAAAGAATCACAGTAACACAATCTACCATGTAAGAATCCAAAATGAAAAGAATGAAAATTAGAATGGCCATTATGCACAGTTCTAGGAGCACTATAAACAAACGGAAATGAGACATGCAAGCCTGGGCACAAATTTTGGTTTCTGGATGCGGATGAATTAAACCACCATAGATGGACTCATAGATGAAGCATTCATACACACAGGGGAAAACAATGACTATATTTTCTGATGTCATCTCTAACTGGCTAATTCTCAAAGATGTAAATTTAGACTCATATTCATACATACTTAATCTAGGTTTCCCTATAAATATGTTAAGTGCAGGAGGTGAAATTAAATATGAAATATACCATACATAAATACCACCTTCTAAGTTGTAAGGTAAAGTTGTATCACAGCCTTGATTTGGTCAGCAGATCCTAACTATCTTCACAAATGTCTTCCTGTCCTTTATGGAAAACAAACCAACTAAATTATTTTAAGATACTTCTCAAGGAACAAGCTTCCCAAGTGACTGTGGGTTTCAAATCCATATCGGACTGCTAGTAATCACCCTCTTCCTTTCCTTTCTTGACTACACACTGTAAACAAGAAACAGAAGGGGTACATTTTGAAAATAGTTGAGTTCTCACCCCCTTTGCTCCCGTGTTGCATTTCTGTGAGCTGCTTTACATGCTCTTCCTTGAATATCAGCTTATTAATCCTTTGCATTAAGATGCGTTCAGTTTCAGATTTTTGCCATAAAGATCAGGTTAAATTCATAGGTAGCACAAAACTATGGCCATTTTCATTTTTTATCTTTATAAACCTATCAGAGATAAAGATCGATACTCTAATTTCAAATTAATTGCAGTCATGTAAGGAACTAATTTTTCTTAAAATAAAAATTAATTTCTTCTTCACTGAGCAAAATGTATCAATTTCTTAACCTCTTTCTTTACTTCCTCACTTTGGTCAATAAAGACAACATTCATCTAGTCTACCATATTTATTATAGAACTATTAAAACAAAATTGTTAAAAAACTTATTGCCATTGAGTTGATTCTGACTCATAGCGACCTTAAAGGTCAGAGTAGAACGTTCCCATAGGATTTCTAAGGCTGTAATTCTTTACTAAAGCAGACTGCCACATCTTTCTCCTCTGCAGTGTCTGGTGGGTGGGAACCACTGACCTCTCAGTTAGCAACCCGGTGCTTAATCACTGTGGAATCAGGGCATGTTATCTATGTCTTATTGATTTTTAAAGAGACATCTCAAATGGTACTTCCTCGGGAAAATATCCACGGGTCCCAAAGAGTGAATTAGTTCATTCTTCCTTCCTAATTACAGAGCATGTTCATCTCTATTATATCTCACATCAGGGCTACTGTGTCCTAATGAACAGATTGTACGTAGCACAATTCTAGACTGCACCATTCACACTGTACTTTGGTGTATGGTGGTTCCTAGATATGCAACCAACATATATGATCATTCTATATGAGCCCTAACATTCCTGGATGTGTAGTATTCCAAAACAACATTTTCAAAATAGGAAGTCATGTTCATACTGAAAACACAGTAACTGTTTAACGGAACACTCTCCTCCCTGCCACTGACTGGCCTTTAAGATTTACTCTCATTTATCAGTTTCACTTGTACTCACCTCGTTTGGCAATGTATCAACTCAACTGTCATCTGCATACCACAGGTTGTTAATGAGTCTTCCACCAATCCTGATGGCATATTCTTCTTCATATAGTCCAGCTTCTAGATTATTTGCTCAGCATGCAGAATGAAAGGATACAAACCTGATGCACACCTTTCCCAATTTTAAACCACACAGTATCCCCTTGCTCTGTTCAAATGACTGCATCTTGGCCTATGTACAGGTTCCACATGATCACAATTAAGGGTTCCGGAAATTTCATTCTTCTCAAAATTACCCATAAATTGTTATGATCCACAAAGGCAAATGCCTTTGCACAGTCAATAAAACACAAGTAAACATCTTTCTGGTATTCTCTGCTTTCAGCCATGATCTATCTTACACTAGCGATATATCCCTCATTCCACATCTTCTTCAGGAATCCAACTTGAATTTCTGACAGTTCACTGTCAATGTACTGCTGCAACTGTTTTTGAATTATCTTCAACAAAATTTTACTTGTCCATGATATTAATGATATTGTTTGACAATTCCTGCATTCTGTTGAATCACCTTTCTTTGGAATGGGCACACATACGGATCTCTTCCATTCAGTTTGTCAGGTATCTGTCTTCCAAATTTCTTGGCATGTATGAATGAGCACTTCCAGAATTGTACCTGTTTGTTGAAACATCTCAATTGGTATTCTGTCAATTGCCAATGCTTTCAGTTACAGCTTGAACTTCTTCCTGCAATACCACTGGTTTTTGATCATACACTACCTCCTAAAATGGTTGAATGTCTACCAATTCTTTTTGGTACAGTGACGCTGTGTTTCCTTCCATCTTCTTTTGATGCTTCCTCTGTCATTCAATATTTCGCCCATAGAGTGCTTCAGTATTGCAACTTGAGGCTATATGCAGACAACACAATCTTTCTTGCATGCTGAAAGTGAAGAAGACTTGAAGCACTTGCTAATGAAAATCAAAGAATACAGTGTGCAGTATAAATTACATCTGTGATGGAGCCCCAACAATATAGGTGCTTGGCATAAGGAGAGGTTTCTGCCAACAATGTAGACCACACTCCATTTTTGTTTACTGCTCATTCTGAGCTGACTTTCAAATGTCAGCTAGCCAGAATACCTCAGGAAGCCTGTAAGCTCCCCTGCTTTCCTCTCGCAGTATGCTCCCAGGAAGGATATTCACTCATGCTCCCCAAAAATTCACAGATTAACAAGATGTTAACTGACTCAAACTTTATGATTACTAAAACAATGCTTACAGAATCTCATAATTGTCTGGTGTCTGTCAAAGCATGATTCTGTAAATGTCAACCAATCAGAATTCTTCCATGTAAGTTCCTGAATTCCCTGCACTTAAACTCTATGAAAAATTTCTTTCACTGGAGTACTTTTATGAATTTTCACAAAGTGCTGCCCGATCCAGATTGCTCTATAACTTAGAATAAAACTCTTCACTTTGATTTAGTTTTAACAGAGATGTGAGTTAGTTCTTTGACATGACTCAAAATAAAACAAAAATCATTACAACTGGACCAATAAGCAACATCATGATAAACGGAGAAAATATTGAAGTTGTCAAGGATTTCATTTTACTTGGATCCACAATCAAAAGTAGTAGTCAAGAAATTAATGACTTATTGCACTGGGCAAAAGACCTCTTTTAAAGTGTTGAAAAGCAAAGATGTCACCTTGAAGACTAAGGTGTACCCGACCCAGCCATGGTATTTTCAATCGCATCATATGCATGTGAAAGCTAGATGATGAATAAGGAAGACCAAAGAAGAACTGACGCCTCTGAACTGTATGTTGGCGAAGAATACTGAATATACCAATAAAACAAAAATCCTTTGCATTTGAGTCGATTCCAACTCACAGGGACCCATAGGACAGAGAACTGCCCCCATAGAGTTTCCAAGGAGTGCCTGGTGGATTCAAACTGCTGACCTTTTGGTTAGCAGCTGTAGCTCTTAACCACTACACCGTCAGGGTTTCCATGGGCTGCCAAAAGAATGAACAAATCTGTCTTGAAGAAGTACAACCAGAATGCTCCTTAGAAGCAATGATGGCAAGACAACATCTCACATACTTTGGACATGTTATCAGGAGGGATCAGTTCCTGAAGAAAAACATCATGCTTAGTAAAGCAGAAGGTCAGTGAAAAAGAGGAAGACGCTCAGCAAGATGGACTGACATAGTGGCTACAACAATGGGCTCAAGCAGAACAATGATTCTGAGGATGGCGTAGGACTGGGCAGTGTTTCCATCTGTTGTCCAGAGGGTCACTATGAGTCGGAACTGACTCAATGGCACCTAACAACAACAGAAATGACATCTTCTTTACTGGATCATACTCCCCCATTTTGTAATTTGCCAATAGCCTTGTTTCCAGAAGAAATAGGAATTTACTATGCAGGAATTTACTATAGAATAGTAAGTAGTGTGCGGAAAGTTCAGCAGTCTAAATAGGTGTTGTGAAAATGTAGGAGGATGTTTTTGGTTGACTCAATGCTTGGATCACTACAGCCATTCAGTAGTTCGAAGTCTGAGATTCAAGAGGCCTTATAATGAATTAGGACAGTCCTGCAAAATGAAGAATGTTTCACATACATTCACGTAGGTGAAAATTCTGTGTATAAATATATGGGCAGAAAATCCAATTTAGTTTTACATCTGTGATCATTAAGGCTGTGTGTCAACTTGGCTGGACCATGATTTTTAGCGGTTTGGCAGTTATGATGTAGTTTGGTAGTTGTATAATGATGTAATCACCTCCATGATGAGATCTGATACAATGTAGTCACCTCCACAATGGGATCTGCTGTGAGTACTGATCAGTTGAAAGGGTTTCACTGAGGATGTGGCCTGCATCCAACATAAGTGGACTCTCTGGCAAGGCTAGCTGGCTTTTGCTCACTCTGGATCCTGCAGATGGCTTCTGTTCATCTGACCTACAATTCCTGGGACTTGAGCTAGCAGCTTGCCTGTCGATCTTTGGCTTCATCAGCCTCCATGCTCTAGGGATCTTGGGTCTGCCTCCAGAGTGACCCACGGACTTGGGACTTTGCAGCCTCTACAACTGCATGAGCCATTTCTTGATATAAATCTGTCTCTCTCTCTCCACTATATGTATATACACAGATGCTTCATTGGTTTTGCTTCTCTAGAGAACCTAGCCTGAGACAATATCTAAACATAAAATATATTTTTTAATTTTGCACGATTTCAATACATATGGACAGTTCAAGAAATGCAACCACTGAAATGAAAAAAAGACTGAACTTTATATATATGAAACTTTACCAAAAGTTTGCCACTATTTCATAAAAATCACATAACCAACAGCAATACTGCCTGTGCTATTTAACACAGACCTGTACAAGTCTATCTGCAGCCATCCCATTCGTGGTGATTGTATGTATCTAACTACTTCATTATATCTTTTAATGTAGTCACATCTGAGCATTTTCATACTCAAATACATATTGTGCCTTAAATTACTTCCCTTTTATTTATCCTTTAAGCTATATTTAGGATATTATATATTCTTGAAATTATATGCATATGTAGATTAAATTATTTTTTTATTTTCTTTTCAGGAACAGAAGGAGGCAATATAAAATACTTATTATATAAAAGGGGCACTGACATGCTGACTGAGGTTAGAATATTAAGAATGAAAAAAAGTTTTATGATGAGTGGGGGGCGGGGGTGGTGTGAGGAGAGGGTATTGGATCTGACAAGGCTGGGCCCCAGTAATCTAGAAGATAATAATAACACCCTGATTCAAAAGCTGAGCACAGGCTTGGAAGTTACAGGAATGGCTTTTTTTTTTCCACTTAGCTTCTAAGTTTCCATACTTTTGAGGAAACATATCTTTACTGTGTCTCATTTTTTATCATCTGATAGAGCCCCCAATACCCTGAACTACCCCACTAGCACCTGAAAATGATAAAAATACTTGTACCTAAAAAGAACCATAATCACACAGCCACTACTACCACAGCTCCTCCTTTGGAACCTGTCAGTTTCCACAGAGGTGAGGTCATCTTGATTCTCAATCATGAAATGCAACTCTTTGGAACTCTTTGTATTACTTATCACCCTTCATTTGGTAACAGAATTTTTCAGAAACACTTACCTCAGTGGTAGTTCCCATGTCAGCAGATGGGCTGCATGTGCTGGTGTCTGGAGGAGCTGTGCCTACACTGCTTCTAACTGGAGAGCTCGGGACAGCCCCTACGATGGTCTCTGGATAGGCTGAAGATAGACTGGGATTGCCTCTCTTCTGAACCTTATTCCAGACCTTATTCATAGTATCAGTTAGTTCATATAAAAGTTGGACCTGAGCAGAAGGGGAAAAAAAACGGAAAGCAAGTCTTTCAACTACTACTCAATACTAAATATGAGGAAATGAAAACAGTCCAGGGAAACAAAAATCTACCATGCAACATTGATCATATTTTTTGGACGCTATGATTCTCATCAGAAATACAGAGAAAAATAATTTATACAATAAACTTAAAATTTAAAGCATTTTATCGTAACTCTAGTTTGAAATAGATACAGTGAATTTATTCACACTTGAAATTTATCACATACACTGTGATATTTTATAAGTAATGTGGAAAATTATGCTAATATAAACACAGCTTATTATGGGATAGTAGATTTACTTTAATATATGAGTAACAGAACAAGCACAAAGAAATACCTCTTAGACACAGGACAGGATCAAAATTAGAATTCAAATGCATCAAGATAAATTTTTTAATAAAATATGAAATAATCACTGTTCTTATTTAAGAATGATTTCCACACCTAAATTATCTCTACTTTTCTGATGAATACATCTGAGAATAGATTTCTTGCACAGCAAAGTAAACTGAAAAAGAATGATATAATATAGAATAGTAAAAGGGAAATGCTACATATGAGACTTGTCTACAGATAAAGAATATAAACTATCCAACCTACTACTCCCCTGGGATATGTCATTCCAATATTCAGAGGGGGAAAAAAAACTGTTTAACTTGCAGATTGTTTGACTAAGTTCTAAGATATTTACACAAGATTTCATAAATAAGCATTAATCATGGAATTTGTATGACAACATATTGCCATATACTGTATAAAACAAGCCCAGGGAAAAAAATGCAAACACCATTTATAAGCAAATCCACAGCTGGACACCATATTCTACTTGCCATTAAAAAAAAAAAAAAAAGAAAGAAATTCTCATATTTATAGAAGTTTCAGCCCCAGGACACATCCAGATGATGAAGCTGGCTTCTTATGTGGGCAGAACAGATGCATAAAAACACTGTTGTCAATCCTTATTTGATATAAAACAGTACTTGGGTGTACAGTTTTCCCCTTCTTTTTGAGTGATGAAGTCTCAATCTCAGGTTATAGCTCTTTTTGTTAAAATAACCTATCTTTAGAGGTCTCACAAAAATTTTCTCAGAAAAAATTTAGTTCAAATTATTTTGTCCGTTATAATTATGAATAAGTTTCTTTCTAAAAAAAAAGAAAACAATTTTGTTTGTTGCAAGACAAATTTAAAAAAGATGATTCTGCTGTTTCTTAAACAGTAAGATGATAAGTAAAGTCAGCATACGCCAAAGAGCACAGGTTCTAATACTTCTAACGGCACAAGGCTTATTTACTTAAATAATACTACTTTTACTGTTCTTACTTCTGACTTCCTTTAACTGTTACCATTAAATGATTGTACAGATATTATCAAGTACATTGTGTATTTAAAGTACCAAACACTGAAATAAACCTAAAACATACTTTTAATTTTTAAAAAATCTACAGCCAGTCAGAAAAAAGGCTTAATTGGACAACAGACTAGGAAAAGTCTCAAAGGAGCTCTATTATATTCAAGGAGCTGAGTTATACAGAAAAGCCTGAAAGGCAGAAAAGATTTAGGAAGATGCAAAAGGGCATTCTAAGCACAAGAACAGCATCAGCAAAAGTCGAATGCAGGTGATGATCAAGAAATGATCAGAGGTAAGAAAGAGTTAAACATCCCCCTCTTCTGACTCTTCCTCAACTGGATTTTAGCATCCTCAGAGGACATTTCCTCAAGCAGAGGGTTGCTTTATACTCTTCTGTATCCTCTCCTAAGAAGCCCTGGTGGCACAATGGTGAAGAACTTGGCTGCTAACCGAAAGGTTGGTGGTTCAAACCCCACCAGTGGCTCCACTGGAGAAAAGACCTGGTGATCTGCTCCTGTAAAGATTATAGCCAAGGAAACCCAATGGAGAAGTTCTACTCTATCTTATAGGCTCGGTGTGAGTCGAAATCAACTCAACAGCATACAACAACAACCCAGTATTGAACAGCGCATAGAACTTTAAAAGAATATAGATTTAGAAAGGCTATTTTATTTGGCATGCAGGTTGTTACTAATCTTGAAAATTGAGTTTCAAAAGATTTGCCAAAAAAATAAAGGTTTCCACATAAAGCACTACAATTACCCAATCTAATCATATAAAAAATAAAGATGGCTACTTAAAAAAAGTATTTATCCTATTTCAGGCCATGTTAGGCACTTTCCATACATTATCTTTTAAACTTCACCACTATTATGTAGGATGGAGTCCCTGGGTGGTGCAAATGGCTAAGCACTCGGGTACTAGCCAAAACATTGGTGGTTTGAGTCCACCCAGAGGTGCATAGAAGAAAGGCCTGGTGATATACTTCGAAAAAATCAGCTATTGAAAACCCTATTCTGACACACATAGGGTTGTCATGAGTTGGAATCAACTCGAGGACAACTGGTTTGTAGTTTTTACTCTTCAGGATAGGTGAGACAAGAGCTCAGAGAAATTAAAAAGATACAAATCCAGTTTTGCTTGAATTCAAAGCTTGTATTCTTATACAGTAAATTCCATTGCCTTGGTGTAAACTGAGCAACATAATTTATAGCAAGAAAAACTATGAATAAATGGATAAAAGCATAAAGCCAATTCTGTCTCTAGTTCTTATCCATATGCTTAAAGTAAAAAAAATTCAAAGCTAGCTTTATATTCCTGAAAATGTCTATCGGAGACAAAATATATCAATTAAAAAAAACCCAGTGCCATCCGACTCAATTTATTATGGGTGAAAATCGATGTTACATTATATTAAAGAGAAAATTCTGCAGGCTCATTTAATTTTGGAATGGACACAATTTTTAGGGTCTGACAGACTGGTGTCTTGAAGCCATTTGGGGGAACTGGGTAACTTTGATAAAACAGTTAAGAAGAAGGGAAGAGTTCAGAGAAATCACTCCTAGGAGCAAAAGTCCTTGCATTTTCAACCAGATTAAAGACAGCATCTAAGATCTTTGAATAGCAATGGGAGTTATAGAGCTAACAGTAATTTAGGTCTTTTGTAGGGTTAACACAGAGACAAGAAAGTCTGACACGACCATGAATTTGCTCTGGGCCAGCCCTACACGTAAGGTCTGCCCTACATATTAAAAAAAGCTATTTGAGGGGTTCTCTATCTGATCAATAATGAACCAAATTCAGTCCAGTGTACAAAGACTGGCACTTTTGATGTCAATCTAATGGATGAATAAAAAACTTAGAATTTAAGTAGAAAATATTTCCATAAAATGTAATCAAGAAAATTGCACACTGGCTACATTCAGAAGCCCATAAACGTGACTGTACACACAAAATTCAGTGGGCATATGTATTTTTCTAGGGCAAGGACTCATAGATTTCACGAGATTTCGAAAGACATCTATGGCAGAAAGAAGGACAAGAACTACTAATACATAGAACTTTTCCTCACACCACATATAAAAATAATTTCTAGGTGGATTAATAACTTAAAAGAAAAAAATAAAAATAGTAAAATAAATTTTAGGATCCTAAGTGCATTTATGGAGCCCTGGTGACACACTGGTTAAGAGCTCAACTGCTAACCAAAGGTTGGCAGTTCAAATTCACCAGCCACTCCTTGGGAACCTTATAGGACAGTTCTACCTTGTCCTGTAGGGTCGCTATGAGTTGGAACTGCCTCAAAGGTAATGGGTGTTTTTTTTTTTTGGTTTTATATGCATGTACATGTTTGTGTATTTTAGGAACCCATGATACTCCTTTTACTATGACAGGAAACCCAGAAATTGAAAAGGGAAATGAAGATATATTTGACTATGAACAATTAAACATTTTTCATGACAAAAAATTCCATAATTTTAAAGGTAAATAACTGCATTCCAGATACAAGGTATGCACTTATACAGTACAAGAAAAGCTCTTACAAACTGCTAAGAAAAAGAAAACGGATTCAGTTTTAAAAATTGGGTAAAGGATATGAATTGTCAGTTCATAAAAGTGCAAATTCACTGGCCAATACACATTCAGAAAAAGTTCAACCATACAGTATCACTTCCTTCAACATGAAGAAATTCCTTTAGCATTTCTTGTAGTTCGATTTTACTGGTGATGGGTTCTTTTAGTTTTCTTCTATCTAAAAATGCCTGTATTTAGCCTTTATTGTTCACAATTATTTTTGCTTCATACAGAAGTCTGGGTGGTCTGTTCTCTTTTGTTTTTAAGTTCAGTAATTTAAAGATGTTGCTCTTCTGGCCTCCATAGTGTTCTATGAGAAGGAAACTGTTAATCAAATCCTTGTTCCTCTGTATGTAATGTGTCTTTTTCTTTCTTTCTTTTTTCTTGATACTTTCAAGATTTACTCTTTATCTGTAGCTTTTAACACTTGAACAATATTGGGTCTACGGGTGTCCTTTTTTGTGTGTTTGTCTTATTCATCTTTGTTTCCTTGGTATCTGGTTTATGTGTAGAACTCAATAAATATTTGCTGAATTCATTTGGGGGGGGGGGAAGAAGTCATCTTTTGGAATTTTGACAGAATCCAGAAATCTGAAAGCATAGGCTAAAGCAATCACTCACAAGAAAGAGGTTTATTTTGAGTCTCATATTTTATCATTAAAATTCAGGTCAATCTGGCACACAGGGATATTAAGAGTATCAACCTTTCACTAAATCTTCTGCAAAAGACCTCTTTAAAGAGTTAAAAAGCAAAGGAAGTGTTAAAAAGAAAAGATGTCACTTTGAGGGCTAAGGTGCACCTGACCCAAGCCATGGTATTTTCAATCACGTCATATGCATGTGAAGCTGGACAATGATTAAGGAAGACCAAAGAAAAGCCAATGACTTCGAATTACGGTGTTGGCAAAGAATATTGCACATACCATGGACTGCAAGAAGAATGAACAAATCTGTCTTGGAAGAAGTACAGACAGAATGCTCCTTAGAAGTGCAGGCAGAGAGACTTCGACTCATGTAGTTTGGACAAATTATCACGAGGAACCAGTCCCTGGAGAAGGACATCATGCTTAGTAAAGTAGAGGGTCAGCGAAAGAGAGGCAGACCCTCAACGAGATGGACTGTGGCAGCAATGGTATGCTCAAGCACAGCAATGACTGTGAGGGTGGTGCAAGCCAGGTAACGTTTCACTCTGTTGTACACAGGGTCACTATGAGTTGGAACCGACTAGATGGAACCTAACAACAACTTCTCGCCAAATCCTTGAATAAATATTGACTCTTTTAAGTGCTATATTTATTTTACAGTTTCATATCCCTTCAGGAATATAGCTAAGATTCTACCAAGAATATTCATAGCAATTTATGAAGATGTCATTTTATATATGTCAGAGTCAGTCTAAACTAACAAAATGACATTCATACATTTCAAAGTTTACTAAGTATTTTCACAAATATCTCAGTTAAATTTCCCAACAACCTTGCAATCAAGTTTGTTTATAGCCACTGGTAACAACTTAACACAACTTGATTTACTGAGGTTCATTCAGCCCTAGTGTATCCCCCCCGCCCCGCAAAAAAAGCCCTTAGTTTCTGGGGAGCCAGGTGATAGACGAGAGGACCAAAGGAAGAGAGAAGACATAGGAAGGAAATCTCAGGCCAAACCCAGGTTCCATCTATGCCATGACTTTGCTTAGAACTAGTTTACATTTAAACAACAAAAGCTGAGCTTACTTTCAAACAATGTGGGTATCTAAAGATGACGACCTAGTGCTCCGGTTTTGACCAACAGTATTACGTTTAATTAAGATGCCATAAAAATCACAGCACTACTATCTCAAAGTTAAAAAAAAAAAAAAAATTCAAGATTAATAATAATGAAATTCCAGGCTAAAATCATAAAGGCAACAGATTTTTTTTTTTTTTTTAAAGCAGAGATGGTCGTGGATAGCCAGAATATGTGGAGAGCTATCCTCCCAAGCTTCAAATGAGCTTTCATAATTCCCTAAGATATAAGGACTCTGGAAGAAAGCTCCGATTAGCAGGAGGCTGTCCATCATACAGGACTTTATGTAGGGATTGAGCTACTACTAAATATAAACTGTGAACAAAACGAACATCTTTATCATCCCCCCAAATTTCTTTATATCCCTTTGTAACCTGTCACCCCCCTACTCCAACCTCCTCATTACCCCTCCCTCTCTGGCTCCAGGCAACAAGTGATCTCTCTTCTGTCACTATATTAGCTGTGTTCCTGTTCTAAAATTTTATATAAAATGGAATTATACAGTAAGAACTCTTTTTTGTCTAAGTTCTTTCACTCAGCATACTGACTGCTGTATTTATCTACGATACTGCATTTATCTATAGTTCAGTCCTTTTTATGGCTAAATAGTATCTATAGTATTAATACTACTATTATTAGGGTTGTAGTATCTAGTGTATGGATATGCCATTAATTCTTTAATAAAAGAATTTAAAAAATGGCTTCTAACCACTAACACTGCAATAAACATAGCTTTATCAATATTGACCTATCAGATCCAATAATATTCTAAAAAGAATTGTTTAAAAATATTAACTTGAAACAGTATTAAACACTGACTATGAAGAAAACATAATAAAGTCTACCTGACATCAAAAAAAAACAAGTATTAAATTGTATACAATCACACAGATGATCTGAATTCATATTAAAATATAAAACCACAGAATACAACAGGCTTGACTTGTAACTGAAATCCTTAAAAAAATATGATTTCTGTAGTAAACAGTGCCACTCGTTTTTTGTTTTTTTCTTTTACTACCACATGTTGAGCAGAAGAGGTTCTGAGTGAGAAATCTGACTGAAAATTATATTCGATTGCTTCAACAGACTCTTCCAGTCTGACAATAAAACGCATTAACATTTAAAAACTGCATCTATAACTGATTTCATTCCATCAGGTAAAAGATGCATTTATTCTGCCACCATTACATTTTCAAAAGGGTTGAAGTTATAAAACTTGAGAGAGCTTCAAAGCAATTCTTAATCTAGCCACGCAAATCTTGATGGACCAGTTAAAAAAATTTAAGACACTTAATAGAAGAGAAACCCTTCAACAAAATGGAAAACAATTGTTAGTCAATCAAATTATTTTAAATTTCCTTTCATAAACCAAATGTACCAACCTGGGGGTTCGAGCACTTTATCTCAAGTGACTCTAGGTCAACATGTAGACAAACAACAAATGAATGTCTTGTATCAGGTCCTGTAGCAAGTAGTTTTTGAGATGTGACAGCCAGAGTAGAGGTACAACCCATAGGTTCCACTAGGCAAAGTGTCTCTTGTTTTCCAAGAAGGGTATATATGCTGAAATGATGTAAGCTGATGGTCCAAGGAAAAGCATCACCTGATGACGGTGTGGGAAGGAAGTAGGGAAGCACGCAAAAATACAGTTAATTTTTGCCTGATTGTAAATTGTCTACTGTTTATATTTAGAATGTAAAACATTTAATGCGGCATCATGAAAAGCAAATATAGTATCCCAAAGACCAACAAACAATTTACATGTACTTAAATTTATCTTTTCTAAACATTTACATTTGTATTTATTATAACACACTATATGTTATAAACAATACACAAAAAATTTTAAATGAGATGAAATATAAATAAAAATTCCAACTTCTTCTTCCTCACTGTAATGGGTTGTCCTATGCAACTGCTGGGATTAAATGTGCTACACTTTGGAAATCACAGATAATGGATTATACTAGGAAAATGCAATACTTTTTGTATAGACTGAAGATGACCACAGATCTGGCTGTGGAATAACAGAGAAAAAGAATAAACAATCTGCTGTGGTCCACTGGACTATCTGCCTCAGAATCATCTGCATTTAAAATACAGATTCCTGAGTTCTACTTCAGACCTACTTAAATCGGAACTTCTGGTGGTAAGAATCAGGATGAGTCCTACTATGTTCTCTGGACAATTCTTACACATAATAAAAAAAATTTTAAACAAAAATACACACGATTAAAAAAAACAGCACTCATAAAATTTTAGGGTTAAAAGCAAAATTCTTTTATGCATTTTTTCTTTGATCAACTTTTGTGAGATTAACTCATTAAATCATTTTTGTTTCTTATTGTAGCTATAGATAAAATACTTTGTGAAATTGTTTTTCAAAAATCATTTTAAAAATATTCTTATTATTAGAATATTTATAAGCATCAGTTACCATGATGAAACTCTGAAGGAAAATATGTTTCTATCACTTGCATTTTTAAATTTGGTTGTGGTGAACTATATATAACAAAATATTGCCATTTTAACCAGTTTTTATGTCACTTGTTTTTTTTATTTTGCAATTCTACTAACGCTTGTCAGTACAGCAGGCGGTATAATGTAGACATCTTTCTTAACTCAATTATTTTAAAATAAGTTGATAACATTTATTTATGTCTAATTAGAAAAGTAATAGATGTCTCACTGCAGATAATTTGGAAAATAAAATACATAAAGAAAATAAAAACCAGTCCTAATCTAACTTCCACCCTGCCACTTGTAATGACAACCACTACTAACATTTTGTGTATTTCCTTCTTGCCCGTCCCCCATGGGTGGTGTGTATGTCCACGCAGCTTTAGAACCATAACCTCCCTGTATGTACAGTTTTGCACTCTTTAATTAACCGAAGAAAAGAATACCAAGTGAATTACCAAGTAGATGATCTAAACATGCATTTGAATTGTGAATGACACAGTGTACGCCACAAGGTAGATTCTCATTAAGTTTGAACGTTCAAAATGTTCTGACCAAAACTAAGTAATAAAATTATAAACTCTGAAATTGAGACTTGAAAAATAGAATAAATCTAGCGGCATAATAGTCCACAATAACTGCATAATCATGATAACTGCATAATAATAGACAGTCAGCAGTGTGGTACTCTAAGACTTAAAATATTTTACCCCCCAAAAAGAAAGGCAAACTTTAAATCATCTGTAACTAATTCCAAAATTATTTTAAGACCTACACAAGGTTTCACACTATTTACAAAAAATAAAGGCTTGCCAAATTTGTCTTAAGATATTTTGGTATGATTTCAGGTTGAATATTTTAAAACTATTATTGAGGTATATATATATTTTGCAAACTTAATCTTATCAAAGAAATGCTAAATGGTGGTTATGTGGATGAAAGTGCTGCATTTAAATTCACTGAACAACAAAAATCTCAAATGACTTTGGTACTATCTCAGATATATATGTTTCTGCTTCTTCTTTGGTATCAGACCCAATAAACTGAAATTCAATACATCATACTCTAAGTCTTAAAAAGAACATTTTATGGTAATACTTTATGTCCATTTATTTAGCATGCAGACGGTTGTTTTAAAACGCACACTCTGTCTAAAAGATAAATGTTAGTATTCAACGATAAAAATTCCCACAATTATTCGCTATGAAAAAAAAGTCACAAAGTACAACAAATCATTAACTGCACAAGCATCATTAATACACAAATTCTTCTTTTACACAAAAACCAAAATGAAAATATCTATTTATAACACTTGGCAGAATAATGGTCTAGTACTCCCTAAAATATGCCCCAACATTTCCATGACACGTAAGCTCCATACAACTCGAAGAACTCCACGTAGCCTTCTATCAGTCTGGGCTGATCTTCAAGATGAGGATTTTCATTTTAACTGGAAAAGTTCAAAGGCTAAAATCTAGGTCTCTTATTTTGGAGAAACTATTTATTGCTGCCAGACTTCAGAAATGTTCACACAAAATGTCTAATGAGCAAGAAAAAAAGAAAAGCAGGGGCTCTGAGAACTCCATTTGTGTGTGAATTATGATCTCTCTGTATTATTAACAGAGGATAGAATAAAAACAATTCTCAAGAAAATAATGGTCAAACACTATAATTTAGACCAAATAACGTGAAAGAGAGAATGAACATAACAGAATGCTCTTGGACAGAAAAGAATTAAAAAATAACAACGAGAGACTAAGTGAGCCAAGGGGTAGAGTGGTGGGGAACCCAAAGGCCTATGTTACCTTGCAACAGAGTAAAAGTTCCAGAAAAAATTACTGTGGATTTCCTTACATTGTATCTTATGGTGTTGATTTTGCACACTACTAGAATCAAAAGATAAAGTACTGGTTTAGACAACATGAGAAAATGTTCTGGTATTGTATATATCAAAAATTTTATCAATGTTGGAGTCAGTGAACAGTGACTAATTACACAGAATCTTATCATACACATCTAGTTTATGACCCGGCATCTCATGGGGTATGGATTAATATTCTGGAAAGGGAATCAAGCTTACCCTTTCTAAAGATACTCTACTATAGGAAAAGTTATATGTACTTGGGGTCAAAGTGAATCACTTTAAAAATATCAACATGGCAAAGGAGGAAATATTCACACTGGTGAATATTGGAAATATTTTTCTCAGTTTTCTTTGTTCTCATCATCTTAGATGATGAATTTTTAATTCTTCTTCAGAACCCCAAAATTACCTTCTTCTTTTCTGTAACTTTATTTTTGTATGTTCTACAATCTTAGAAGGAGAAATCCATAAACAGATCTCAGCATGACTCAGGCAAACTTTGATTTCAAATATGAATTATTATAACAAAGATTATTTTACTACTTATAATGAAGGTGACACTTTGGAGAAAGATACACTGAATTCTACACATACAAATAAACCAAAATTGCTGATACTGTTCCCCCAACAAGTTGGCACTTAAACTGATGTAAAGCAGTTCAGATAAACGGTTCTTTAATTCTGTGTGATATTAATTTAAGTAATGGGTGCTTTTGAGGTATCAAGGCACTACAAATGATAAAAAGTTTAATCAATTTTCCTGACAGAGAAGAATAGCTGAAAAACCTAGAAGAGAGCAAAATGAAAATGAGCAACGTATCATTTTATTTGGTTTGAGGCCAAAATTCTACATTTCAAACAAAGGACTATTTTGTACTATGAAATACAAAATGCATTGCATATACAAAATAAAATAATCAGGATAATGAAAACAACAGATAACTGATTCCAAATTTGTGATTCTTCACATCTAGAAACTCACAAATTCACTGCTAAAACTACTAGTCCAAGAAACTGTTCCAAATTCTAAATGAGGAACTTCTAATTATTCAGTTCTATTTGTTGGAAATTTCTTACAGAAGAGGACGGGATGAAAAGAAGCCTGAGCTTTGGTGATTACAGTTCTCCATAACTCAGTGCCTTAAGTGTGGCTTCTCTGGGATGGTCCTGGGGCTCCCGTGTACCATTTCAAAGACATGCTAATGCCTGTTTTAATAGAGACTACCTATGAAAATAGAAATGGAGTGGTTTTGGGTATTGAGGGGTTTACTACTCTGTAAGAAGATTCTATCCTATCAGTAATATCAGTGCCATATGATGAATAGTCTATGTCAAACAGACAGCCAGACATATAAGAAAAGAACAAATATAGCCAGTATATGATAACGTTAAAGATCTGTAAACCATCACTGAAAAGGAGAGAAATAAATATTACTTAATCTGAGAATGCTCAGGGAAGCTGTAAATATGAAGAACATCTATATTTAACTGAAAAACATTCAGAAGGGGTGGCCCTGAACTATAGAAAACAAATTAAAAGAGTGGTTTCACAGAAGTCAGAGGAGAATTTCAAGAAGGAAACAATCAACAACATCGATAACAGAATCAAGAGGATTTTCTCTGGGGAAAGAGTACACGTAGATTAAAACTTACTTTCTAAACCTAACAGAATTAACTTAGTATTTATCTGGGGGGGAGTGTGATAAATGAAGACACATAATATAATCCCTACAGCAACCATTAAAAGTACAGTAAAAAAAATCAAGAGGAAATGATACTCTAAAAATATTAATTTAAAATAGAGAGGGTAGCAAAAGAAGAACAGAGGAGCAAAAAAGATAGATACATAGAAAACAAATAGTAAATGAAAAATCTGATTCAAACATATTAATATTACATTAAATACAAATGGTCTAAACGCCCCCATTCAATATCAGAGATTATGAGACTGCTTGAAAAAAGCAAAATCTAAAAAAATATTGTCTAAAACAGAAGCACCTCCATTCAAAAACACAACAAGGCTGAAAATAAAAGGATGGAGAACATTTACCATGCAAAGTATACCCGTAAGTGGACTGGAGTAGCTGTGTTAATAATAGATACAATAGATTTAAGACAAGAAATATTACAGAGACAAAGGAGGACACTTCATAATGGAAAAAGGGTCCATACTTTAGGAAGACATAAAAATTATACATGCATATACATCTAACAACAGAGCCTCAAAATGCATGAAGCAACAACTGACAGAATTTAATTGACAAAATACTTCAAGATATCAATACCCCACTCTCAATAATCAAAAGAATAATTAAACAGAAACTCGGTAGGGCCATAGAAGGGTTAAACACTATCAACCAAGTTGAACTAACTGACATAGACAGAATGTTAAACCCAACAACTGCAGGACACATAATGAAATGCAAATAGAACATTTTTCCAAACAGACCACATGCTAGACCAGAAAATAATCACAATAAATTTAAAATAAAAATAAAAGGATTTAAATAACACAAAGTATGTTCTTCCACCACAATGGTTACAAGTCAACAATAGAAAGAATTCTGTCAAATCCCCCAAATACTTGAAAATTAAACAGTACACTTCTAAATAACCCATGGGCCAAAGAAGAGATCATAAGGAAACTAAGAAAATATTCAGAACAAATGAAAATGAAAACACATCAAAATTTCTGAGATGCAGCACACAATACAGGGGAGGTCAGCACAATTGGACTAAACCAAAAGCAAAGAAGTTTCCTGAATAAACTAAATGCTTCCAAGGCCAGCGTAGCAAGGGCAGGGGTCTGAGGGACCATGGTTTCAGGGGACATCTAAGTCAATTGCCATAATAAAATCTATTAAGAAAACATTTTGCATCCCACTTTGAAGAGTGGCATCTGAGGTCTTAAACGCTAGCAAGCAGCCATCTAAGATGCATCAATTGGTCTCAATCCACCCGGATCAAAGGAGAATGAAGAACACCAAGGACACAAGGTGATTATGAACCCAAGAGACAGAAAGGGCCACATGAACCAGAGACTACATCATCCTGAAACCAGAAGAGCTAGATGGTGCCTGGCTACAACCGATGACTGCCCTGACAGGGAACACAACAGAGAACCCCTGAGGGAGCAGGAGACCAGTGGGATGCAGACCCCAAATTCTTGTAAAAAGACCAGACTTAATGGTCTGAGACTAGAAGGACCCCGGTGGTCATGGCCCCCAGACGTTCTGTTGGCCCAGGACAGGAACCATTCCCGAAGCCAACTCTTTAGACATGGATTGGACTGGACAATGGGTTGGTGAGGGATGCTGGTGAGGAATGAGCTTCTTGGATCAGGTGGATACTTGAGACTATGCTGACATCTCCTGCCTGGTGGGGAGATGAGAGGGTGGAGGGGGTTAGAAGCTGGCAAAATGGACACGAAAAGATAGACTGGAGGGAGAGAGCAGTCTGTCTCATTAGGGGGAGAGTAATTGGGAGTGTGTAGCAAGGTGTATATGGGTTTTTGTGTGAGAGACTGACTTGATTTGTAAGCTTTCACTTAAAGCACAATAAAAATTATTAAAATAAAACTTTCTGAGATGTAGCTAAATCATTGTTTAGAGACAAATGTATAGCTTTAAATGCCTATATCAGGGAAAAAAGAAATTTCTCAAATCGATAGCCTAAGTACCCCCTTAAGAAGCTGGGAAAAATTAGATTAAAAAACCCCAAAGCAAGTAGAAGAAAGGAAATAATAAACATTCCAGCAGAAATCACTGAAATAGAAAGGAGAAAAGAGAAAAAAGTAAATAAAACCAGAAGTTAGTTCTATGAATATATCAGCAATACTAATAATCCTTTAGGTAGACTAACCAAGAACAAAGTAGAGAAACAACAAAATACCAAAAATAGGAATGAAAAAAGGAACATCACTATCAGACTTACAGAAATTAAAAAAGGATTAAAACGGAGTATCACGAACAACTTTATGCCAACAAATTAGACAACTTTCTAGAATGACACAAATTATCAAAACTGACAAAAGAAGGAACAGAACACCTGAAGAGACCTATAACAAGTGAAGAAATTGAATTCTTAATTAGCAGTCGAGTTCCACATGGTTTCACTGGTATATTGTATCAAATTCTTAAAGAAATAAGGCTAATTTTTCACAAACTCTTCCAGAAAATAAAAAAGCAGGAAACACTTCCCAACTCATTCTATGAGGTCAGCATTACCCTGATATGAAAACCAAATACAGACATTACAAGAAACCTACAGACTAACATCCTTCGTAAAATGCAAAAAATTCTTAAAGTAAATATTAGCAAACTGTATTCTGCACCAAATAAGGAGGATGACACACCATAACCAAATGGAATTTATCCCAGAAATGCAAGACTGGCTTAATTGATCAATTGTGTAAAATTAACATAATATACCGTACTAGTAGCATAAAGTACAAAAACTATATGATCATCTCAAGAGATTCACAAAAAGCACCTGAAAAAATCCAAAACAAATTCATGGTACAAATTCTCAACAAGCTACGAATAAAAGGGAACATCGTTTTAGGGCATCAATGAAAAATTCATAGCTAACATCGTAATTACGGTGAAAGACTGAACACTTTTCCCTTAAGACTGGGAACAAGGCAAAGGTGTCCACTTTCACTAGTTCTATTCAGCAATTTACTGGAAACTTCAGGCAAAGTAATAAGGTAAAAACGCAACAAAACTAATGTCATTCAGGAGGGAAAGAAATAAGTAAAACTGTCTGTATTCAGATGGCATGATCCAGTATATAGAAAATCCTAAGGAATCCACAGTAAAAACAACTAAAACTAATAAACGAGTTCAGCAAGGTCACAAGATACAAGAAAAAATTACAAACATTGTATTTTTATATACCAGTAATGAACAACACAAAAAAGAAAATAATTTCATTCAAAATAGCAAAGAAAGGCAGGATTTAACAAAGGAAGTACAAAACATGTACACTGAAAACTACAAAACATTGCTAAGAGAAATTCAAGAATATCTAAATGAATGGACACTTCACATTTATGAACTAGAAGGCTCAATATTATTAAGATGACAAATGTTACCATATTGATCTATACATTAAATGCCATTCCTATCAAACTTCCACAGGCTCTTTCTGTAGAAATAAACCGATGCTAAAACTTATATGGGAGTGCAGAATACCTAGAATAGCGAAAATAATTTTGAAAAAGACGAACAAAGTTGGAAAATGTATAGAACCCAATGTTGAAACTTACTATAAAGCCACAGCAATCAAGACAGTGTGGTATAGGCACATGGAAATGAGTAAAGATCAATGGGACAGAATTGAGTGTATTGTTGGGGGGGGGGGTTATGTTTACGGCCAACTGATTTTCCATAAAGGTGCCAAAACAATTTAATTGGTTGGAGGGTGTTGGGGGGGGGGCGACAATAACAGACTTTTAAACAAATGGCACTGGGACAACTGGATATCTATATGCAGGAAAATGAACTTAGACCCTTACCTCAAATCATACACAAAAATTACTTTGAAAGGCATCACAGACTTAAACGTAAGAATGAAAATACAGAAGTTCTACAAAAAAACAGAAAATGTCTTCATGACCTTGAGATAGAAAAAGAGTTCTTAGATATGACACCAAAAGCATGATTTATGAAAGAAAAAAATTGATAGATCAGTATTCATCAAATTTAAAAACTTCCACATTTTCTAGAACACTAAATTGTGCTCATGGGGAACCTATATACATAGATTAAGAGGTGGTTCTTCGGACAGAACAAGGAGATACTGTATGGTTTAAAGTCAGGAAAGGTGTGTGCCAGGCTTGTATCCTTTCATCATACCTGTTCAATCTGTAGTCTGTACAAATAATGCAAGAAACTGGACTATAAGGATTGGAGGAAGACTCATTAACAACCTGCAATATGCAGATGACACAACCTTGTGTGCTGAAAGTGAAGAGGACTTGAAGCACTTACTAGTGGAAGATCAAAGACCACAGCCTTCAATATGGATTATACCACAACATAAATAAAACTCCTCACAACTGGACCAAAAAACAACATCATGATAAAGAGAAAGAAGTTTGACATTGTTAAGCATTTCATTTTACTTGGATCCACAATCAAAACTCATGGAAGTAGCAGTTAAGAAATAAAAAGACGTGTTGCATTGGGCAAATCTGCTCCAAAGGACCTCTTTAAAGTGTTGAAACACAAAGACGTCACCACGTCTGAAGACTAAGGTGCCATAGTATTTTCAATCGCATCACAGGGACGTTAAAGCTAGATAATGAATAAAGAAGGCAGAAGAAGAATTGATGCCTTTGAATTATGGTGCTGGCAAACAATATCGAATACGCCATGGACTGCCAAGAGAATGAACAGATTTCTCATGGAAAAAGTATAACCAGAATGCTCCTTAGAAGCCAGGATGGCAAGACTGCATCTCACATACTTTGGTCATGTTTTCAGGAAGGGTCAGTCCCTGGAGAAGGATACCATGCTGGGTAAAGTTCAGGGTCATCAGAAAAGAGGAAGACCCTCAATGAGATGGACTGACACAATGGCTGCAACAATGAGGTCAACCACAACAGCGATTGTGAGAATGATGCAGGACCGAGCAGTTTCGTTCTGTGGTACATACAGGGTCGCTTGAGTCAGAACTGACTCGACAGCACCTAACAACAACACTTTAAAAGTTACCATTGAGAAAATGAAAAGACAAACTATAGCCCAGAAAAAAGGATTAGTAAATCAAGTATTTGAAAAAGGACATGGATCTAGGATATATAAAGAACTCCTACAACTCATTATCAAGACAAACAACCCAATTAAAAGTGGACAAATGATTTGAATACATATTTCACTAAAGAAGGTAGGTTGCTGTATTCTTTTCTGTGCTGTCGAGTCGAATCTGACTCATAGCAACCTTATATGACAGAGTAAAACTTCACCATAGGGTTTCCTAGGCTGCAAATCTTTAGAGGACCAGATTGCCAGGTCTTTTTTCCTATGCAGCAGCTGGTAGGTTTGAACTGCCAACCTTTCGGGTAGCAGCTGAGTAGTTACCCATTTTGAAACTAGGGTGCCAAACAAGGTATACAAATGGTTGTTAATTAGATTCAACCAAAACCAAATCAAACTCATTGCTGTTGAGTCTATTCCGACTCATAGTGACCCTATAGGACAGAGTAGTACTGCCTCATAGAGTTTCCAAGAAATGTGCCTAGTGGGTTCTAACTGTCAACCTTTTGGTTAGCAGACATAGCACTTAACTACTATGCTGCCAAATACTGCTGCTATATCCTGATCTACATTCCACCTTTTGTCTAGCACATTCTGGTCACTCCCTCACACCCTTACACTGAACTCCTATTTCCTAAGACAACTTGACTCCCTCTTTTCCCTGTAACCTGAAAAAACATGATTTACACAAGGAAGAAAGTCCACATTTTACTAAATAACATAAAAGAATTAATGCAGATTTTTTTAGGAAGTGCTCTTACTTCAAAGTGAAAATGAATTTAGAACATTAAATCTATATGAAATCTTCATAAAAAAAGAAGACAAAAACAGGGCTAAAAATTTTGTCATTACTATCCTATTATATAATAAATATATATATGTTTATTTCTACATAATATATAACCTTAAATAATAAGTATTACACAAGTTGACAAACCAAATGTTTGGAAAAAACAAAAACCCAAAATGTTAACATTGGTTATCATCAAGAATGATTTTTATATTCTTCTGTATATGTTTCTTGCTTTCCGATTTCCGTTAATGAGAATATATTACATTTACAATGACTTAAACAGCGCATTTTTAAGGTCTTAAGGCAATGTAGAAGAGTCCTAGTGGCACAGTTTTTAAGTACTTGGCTGCTAATTGAAAGGTCAAAGGTTTGAACCCACTAGACTCTCCGCAGTAGCAAGATGTGGCAGTCTGATTCTGTAAAGATTTACAGCCTTGGAAGCCCTACAGAGCAGTTACACTCGGTCCTACAGGTTGCTGTGAGTCGGAACCAATTCAGTGGCAATAGGTTAGACAAATGATGGAACAGGCTAGATGTGAGCTACTGAGATGAAGAGAATAATGTCTACAGCAATTATAATAACTACATTTAGACAATTCAACAGTTTAACTTCATTTGTAATAAATATATGACAGTTTCCATAAGATTTATTTAAAAACAACAACAAACTGAAATTCTTATCTGAGCTTCTTCCTCTGTTTACATATATGGATTAAAGTCAGACACTGAGTGAAACTGGAAAGCAAATCATTACATTTCATCGCTATGTATAAGGATAACTGGAAGCTGTGATTATCAAACTATGACATAAAATGGAACGAAACACAAAAATCACTAAGGTGAATCACAAGTATATGGAAAAACAGCTTTCATGCTCTTCATAGATGGCGAACAATTTTTATATCAGTTTCTATTAAAACTCAGTAAATCCAACTACAGCAAAGTTTTAATTTATAAATGATCTCAATATTCCATTTCTGTCAAAATATTTTATTAAAGTCACAGGCAACTCTTTGAAAGAAGAAAAAACAAACCTCTTCTAGGCACAGCATAGAAACCCATCTGCTCGGAGGTGTTAGGTGGACGCAGCAAATTACATCTGCAAGCCTTGCTTCAAGTGCTCCCTAATGAAACTCAAGATGTTGATTCTGACCCAAACACCCTACACAGATTGATTCTGGCTACATTAGAGATCATCTCTCCCTTTCCTGGCAATTGAAATCAGATGACACATTTCAACAAAGAGTCCCTCATTTTGAAATTCAGAAGTCCAAGTTTAGTATAGAAAAAGCTTCAAATCAATAATGAGAAAACTTCTTATTCGTTGTATTGATCATCTGTATAATGCTGTTCTTTTTTTCATTTCATAATAACTAGGGCTATTTTTTTTCTTTTTCCAATCGTTTATGAACCTAAAGACAAATTAAAAGTTGATCTTTTCATCGTATTTTTTTCCCTTATTATAACCAAAAACTACTTAGTTAATGAACTAAAAGTTATTGCTTCATTTATTCAACAAATATTTAGTGAGCTCCCATTCAGTGTCATACAATGTGCTAGGTGATGGGAGTATAACAGTGAACAGATATATGCACACCCATGTACACTGCAGCACTGTTTACAACAGCTAACAGATAGAAGCAACAAAGATGCCCATCAACGGATAAATGAGTAAATAAATTATGGTATATTCACACAATGGACTACTACACATCAGTAAAGAACACTAATAAATCTGTGAAACATTTCATAACTTGGAGGAATCTGGAAGGCATTATGCTGAGCTGAGTGAAATTAGTCAGTTGCAAAAGGACAAATATTGTATAAGGCCACTATTATAGAACTCAAGAAATAGTTTAAACAGAGAAGAAAATATTCTCTGACAGTTACAAGATGGGGGAGGGGGCGTGGGAGAGGCGTATTCACTAATTAGATAGTAGATAAGAACTACTTCAGGTGAAGGGAAAGACAACACACAACACAGGCAAGGTCAGGACAACTGGACTAAACCAAAAGCAATGAAGTTTCCTGAATAAACCGAATCCTTCAAAGGCCAGCATAGCAGGGGCAGGGGTTTGGGACCATGGTTTCAGGGCACATTTAAGTCAACTGACATAAAATCTATTAAGAAAACATTCTGCATCCCACCTTGGAGAGAGGCGTCTGGGGTCTTAAACGCTACCAAGCAGCCACCTAAGATGCATCAATTCGTCTCAACATCAAGGACACACAGTAATTATGAGCCCAAGAGACAGAAAGGGCTACATAAACTAGAGACTACAACAGCCTGAGACCAGAAGAACCAGATGGTGCCCAGTTACAACCGATGACTACCCTGACAGGGAACACAACACAGAACCCCTGACAGAGCAGGAGAACAGTGGGATGCAGACCCCAAATTCTCGTAAAAAGACCAGGCTTAATGGTCTGACTGAGACTAGAAGGACCCCGGTGGTCATGGCCTCCAGGCCTTCTGTTGGCCCAGGACAGGAACCATTGCCAAAGTCAACTCTTCAGACAGGGGTTGGACTGGACAATGGGTTGGAGAGGGATGTTGGTGAGGAGTAAGCTTCTTGGATCGTCGACATTTGAGACTACGTTGGCATCTCCTCCCTGTAGGGGAGATGAGAGGGTAGAGGGGGTTAGAAGCTGGTGAAATGGACACGAAAAGACAGAGTGGAGGGAGGGAGTGGGCTGTCTCATTAGGGGGAAAGCAATTGGGAGTATGTAGCAAGGTGTATATAAGTTTTTGTGTGAGAGACTGACTTGATTTGTAAACTGTCACTTAAAGCACAATGAAAATTAAAAAAAAAAAAAAGTGAGGCTAACAGGAATTTTAAATATTGTTTGATACTGGGTGTACCACCACCACCACCTTTCCCCCAGAAGAGTAAAAAAAAAAAAACTAAACTAAACTAAACCCATTGCCTTTGAGTTGATTCTGACTCATAGAGACTCTAAAGGAGAGACTAGAACTGCCCCATAGGGTTTCCAAGGAGCGCCTGGTGGATTCGAACTGCCGACCTTTTGGTTAGTACCCATAGCACTTAACCACTATGCCACCAGGGATTCACACAAGAGAAACTCTTCCATAAAATCCTTTAATGATTTTATGTGAGTGGATTCTACAAGCAATTAAAAGAAGTGAAGAGCTTTATGTCCATTACAGATGCTACACAAGGTTCTGGGAGTATGGTAGCAGAACAGACTGAAAAGGAACAGGGATCTGGGACATAGCAGACATTTGGGAGCCAAGTCATGAAATTTGTAATCTCAGGAAATCCTATCTAGATATTAATAACTGTAACGGTTTTTACTGAGCACTTAGCTTGTGCCAAGTACTGTTTATAAAGTACTTGCTATGAGCTCTGTACTATTTTAAAGGCTTTAAGCATCAACTCATTTAATCCTTACAACTCTATGAGGAGGTACTATTCGCCCCATTTCAGAGAGTTTAATTAACCTAAGGAGTCCCTGGGTGGTGCAAACAATTAATGAGCTAAGCTGCTAGCTGAAAGGTTGGTGGTTCAAGTTTACCCATAGATGCCCTAGAAGAAAGGTCTAGTGATCTACTTCCGAAAAATCAGTGAAAACCCTTTGTGGAGCACACCTCTATTCTGATACACATGGGTTGCCATGAGTCAGAATCAACTTTATGGCAAATGTTCAGGTAACCTAAACAGGGCCATAAAGTTAGTAAGCAGCAGAGCTATGATTTAAAACATGGTTCCAGGATTCTCAGTTTTTGTCACTATGCTATCCACTTTCTCTGTGTTACATATAGTTTATTGGGCACTTATCACAAGTTACTACACTATGCTAGGTGACTTATATACATTATCTCATTTAATTCTCACAACCCCTTGAAAAAGACACCAAGTGGAGTAATAGATACCAAGCAGGATTCAGTCCATGACTGTTCGATCCTAAGACCCTTGCTGTTAACCCCTACACAATACTGCCCTTCTTTAAAATAACAGAGTTGTTTTTGTAATAAATTTGGAAGGAAAAAATCTGCACTGCTTTATGAGAACTTCATTCATTCAACAAACATCTATTGGGTACCTATCATGTGACAATCAGAATTCAGATTAGAACAAGACAGATATGGTGCCTGCTTTCTCATACTTGACAAGCTATTGAGAAGAATACTTCAATAAACAAACGATTCAGTAACCACGTACATATCAAGGATAAATAACTTCTTGCAAATAGAATTTTTTTTTTTTTTTTATCCTCAGGAGCTCCAAAAGTTAAGGAGTGAGCCATGTATTTAATATAACAAACTTCTTAAAATCTATATTGTATGTGTGTGTGTGTAGTACTATCAGTCCACCAGCCTTATGGTATTTTCAACTTTTAAACTCACTGGGAACCCAAATATAACGAAGGGATGAGTAATGAGGAAAAGGGGTAAGAAATTAACACACAGCACTGGATAGAGAAGAAATAAATGACTACATGTAATTAAGTGGTTCTTAAAAAAAAATAAGAAGTTTGGTTGGCTTGTGAGACTTAAGATCAAAGAAGTCAACAAAAACCATCAAAAAGAGTCAACATCAGGAGATGCTCTATGATGAAAGGGCAAATACCTTAATTTTATAACTGTATTGTCTGATGTCATGTCTGACATAAAAATAAATAACTGATGAGTACTCAAAATAATTAATTTGTATCTCTAGGATCCAACACACTCTTGGCACTGTAGAGTCAATATATGAGATTCTTAGTGGGACAACAAATAAGGAATTCAGAAAATAAAAGAGTATGGTTGACAGAACAGCAAATATAAAGCAAGATGGAATGAGCAACAGAGATTTTAAGTGGTAACAGGGCTAGGTAATAGCACGTGTTCTGATAGCACTGAAGAGGGATATAAAACAGACACAAAAAAACCCGTTGCTGTCGAGTTAATCCCGACTCATAGTGACCCTATAGGACACAGCAAAACTGCCCCACTGGGTTTCCAAGGAGTGCATAGTAGATCTGAACTGCCAACCTTTTTGATTAGCAGCGGACCTCTTAACTACTGCAACCACCAGGGCTCCCAAGAGGGATATAGGTGGAAGAAAAAAAAAAAAAACTGTGATACTTGTGAGAACTGGAATTCGATGGGACTGCCTTGTTTTTCTGGGTCTACCAAGTTTTCCACCTTTGACAGGATCCATGCAATCTTGCCACTTTTCTATAGCTCTCCGTTAGTGGAAAATATTTGAATTTTCCTTTTCTGACTGGATTCTGCCTTACACAGGTTCCAGCTTTCAAAGGTTTTAATGTATAGGTATCTGTTACTTAACATACATGATACATTCTGTGAAACAAGACATTATGTGACTTGGATGTTGTGTAAACACCTTTGTCTGCAGGATCCCGGGTGTACCGGCCTGGGGGTTGCTGTATGGCTCAAAACCCAGATAGCCCCCATTGTGGACACCTCAGGTGAATGGTTGGTGGGTGCAGCCAAGGCAGCTCCCGGTGCAGGTGCCTCAGGTGAGCACTCGGTAGGAGTTCCACCTGGCTGTCGCAGCCTTCTCTGCTAAGCCAGCTGCAGGGAAGGCCAGCTTGCCCATGAGAAACTGCATGGGGAGGGGACAGTGCAGGCCAAGGGGGACAAGGGCGTCCCAGCCAGGGCTGGGCCATCCGGGGTGCACACTTTCCATCAATGCTCTATGAAACCACAGTGGACAAAACAAAGGGACTAGATCCACCGAGTTGAGTGTGCCAAGGCGGACTGGGGTTGGGAGTTTGGGCCTGGGCCTCCATTGCTGCAGACTAGGTGTTGCGCAGCAGCTGGGCAGAAGCATTGCTTGGACCTCAAATGGGGGACTGGCATCCTGGCACTCAGACACCTGCGTGCCCTGGCCCACAAATGTATATGTAGTTGGACAAGATGCACATTACGTCAAATTTATGTTTCTTTCAGATATCTCAGGATATCGATAAAGCCTTAAGGTAAGTATAAAAAGGTCTCATTTTATTACTTGTATTCTAGTTGCACTCATAATGATAAACCTGGATAATTTTTTTAAAAGATTAAATTTTATACCGGATTTCCTGCTTAAGAAGGCAGAGAATATATACAATATACAAAATACTTTCATCAAAATAAGACTTTAAGTATAAAAACCTTAGTTATCTAGGAAATTTTTTTCTTTGAGGCTCATACCATAGTGAATCTAAATAACTGGTTTCAATGAACTATTATTTTAATAGAATTTAAGAACTCCAGAATAATAACGAAGACATGCCAAAGAAAAATAATTTATCAGGAGTTATGAGAATGAATTAAAAAAGAAAAAAAAGTTTTAATTAAATATAAGGTCTTCTTAACTACCAGAGCCAAATGGTGATATTCATGTAGAAATTTTAACTAAAAGTCAGTTGTTTTTTATAGATTTATATAGACAATGAGTCATTAAGTTCTAATCAAAAGAGTTGTTGTTGGCTGCTGTCAATTCCAACTCATAGTGACCTCATGTGATGAAGGAGAACTGCCCCGTAGGGTATTCTTGGTTACAGTCTTTATAGAAGCAGATTGCCATTTCTTTCTCTCTCATAATTGCTGGGTGGGTTCAAACCACCAACCTTTTGGTTAGCATCTGAGAGCTTAAACCTTGAGCCAGAGCAGTGTCACCAAAAACCCACTGTCGTCGAGTCAATTCCGAATCATAACAACTCTATCGAACAGAGTAGAACTGCCCTACAGGGCTTCCAAGGAGCTGCTGGTGGATTCAAACTGCCAACGTTTTGGTTAGCAGCCGAATTCTTAACCACTATGCCATGAGGGCTATAGAATAGTGTCAGAGAATTTGAAAATTGTTCAAAGAATGGGTCTTTAGTCCTTCCCTTGATATCATTAGCCACTTCATTCTTTTCAATGAATTCCAATTTTGCTTAAGTTATTCTGAATTGGTTTTTGTTGCTTACAACAAAAGAATATCAAGTGATTTATACATCTAGGTGCGATCCTCTAAAAGAAACCTAGTGATGCAATGGTTAAGCACTCAGCTGTTAACCTAAAGGATGCCAGTTTGAACCCACCAGCCACTCTGTGGGAGAAAAAGCCTGGTGGTCTGCTCCATTCCTCCATACTAAGAAACTCTATGGGGCAGTTCTACTCTGTCATATAGGGTGTCCATAAAATAATCGACTCAATGACACACAACAACCACCAACATCCTCTCTCTCATCTTTTTCAATGCTAACCTAAAGCATGTCAGTTCGAACCCACCAGCTACTCTGTGGGAGAAAAAACCTGGTGATCTGCTCCTTTAAAGATTTATATCTAGGAAACCCTACAGGACAGCTCTACTCTCACATAGGGTCTCTATGAGTTATAATCAACTTGACATCACACAACAACCACCACCATTCTCTCTCTCCTGTCTTTCTCAAATAATTAATTTAAAAAACACTGCAGATTTATTGTATCAACTCTTTATTTTCTCTTCAGTCTTCAAGTGACCATCACTTGACATTCATTAACTTCATTCTTGAGAAGGTACTGTGATAAGAAAAACCAATGACCAAAACGTCAAATCCCTTCAACACTTTCAGTCCTTACCTAACTGGGCATTCTTGCTACATTTAAAATAATCTAACCCTTTTCTTCCATAAGACTATTGTCTCATGGTTTTTCCTTTATTCATCTGACCTTTTCAGTTCCCTTCATAGATTACTCCTTTACTTCTCTCCCATAAACTTTAGTGTTCTCCCTTGTTCTATCCTGATCCCACTGAATTTGCCATTACGTTGTGTTGTTGTTAGCTGCCATTAAGTGGGCCCCTGACTCATAGTGACAACAGGTTCAGACCATTATGTTCCATAGGGTTTTCACTGACTGATTTTCAGAAATAGATCACCAAGCCTGTCTTCCTAGTCTGTCTTAGTCTAGAAGTTCCACAGAAGCCTGTTCAGCATCATAACAACACACAAGCCTCAAATGACAGACGGGTGGTGGCTGTACTTGAGATGGCATTGGTCAGGAATCAAACCCAGGTCTCCCAGATGGAAGGCGAGAATTCTACCACTGAAGGAAGTGGCTTTTTTCATGGTTTTCTCTGCTATGATTGCAAGAGATACCACAAAAGTTTTAAAGATAGAAAATGTGTAAACAAATAGCAAGTGATTCTAAGGTGCAGGAGGGGGGTAAATTATGAAAATGTAATCTGATTTATGTCATCAGCCCTTAGAGAGATTGCAATACTCAAGTATATTTGAAAAGGAGAATGTAGGCATCACACTGAAACCAGGAAGACTGGCTGAGTGGGAGTGAATGAGTAAATAGACCTCCAGATTCTTTATGCACAGGTGTAAAGGCAGAGAGTAGATAATTCCTTATGGGTATGCGTCAAAGGGTTACACACAAATATTTTTACAAATACCTTTTAAAATAGAAAAAAAAGAAAACATTTCTGGTCCTTCATAAGAAGTCAATATCCACAGCTTTTTAATACCTAAAGAGAGTTTAAATCTCTTGAAGTAATCTCCTTTCATCAGGGTAGGTTTGGCCAATGAGTTACCATATGGGTAAAAAATTGTTTCTATTTTATATTTCAATGTTGATTATACAGTCACTCTATATTCTCCTAGGGAGTGTGAAAAATAGGCTTTGGAAGTTTCTATACGATTCTAGCCCTCTACATCTGGTATGTAATTTCTTTCTTTAAAAGTTCAAAATAAACTAAGTCGCTGCCTAACTCAGTCCTAGAAAAAAAATCAGAGAATATAGTAATATTTGATGTCTTGATGGAAACTTCCGTAGGTCTTAAGTCATTCATAACGTATTTGAAAAACAAAATGAGAATAAAATAATTTATCATATAAAAAGAAAAAGCAGTAGAAGTTGGCAGGAGTTTTGTAAATTAAGAGGGATTTTAAAAGAGTACTACAGAAATAAAAGTGCTTGGGCAGTATATATCAGCCCTTTCATAAAATCCATTAGGGAAAAGGGGCATATTATTGTCACAACATCTTTAAAAACATCACTAATGAATACTGTTTTCAGCAAAATGGTGGATTTAGTGTCTTCTGCTAAAAACAAGTAGAAATTAGGAAATTTAAAAGTATAAGAATATATTTATAACATACTTACATAGAATATTTAAAAATACAAGTTTTTATGTTTGCACACACACACACATATATTAACAATATATTCTTAAATTCATTAATGAGCTCCCCCCAAAAATAGGGATTATTAAGTCCAGAGTCTGGAGAACCCAGAAACTCAGAGAAGTAAGCAGAGCAAACACCTCGAGGCATTTCAAAACTGGTTAAATTGAGTATCCTTTTCACAGCCAAGCCTGAATGAAGACAAAGCGCAGGGCCAGTGCACAATACAGAGACTAACTGGACATAAAGCTAGTAAACAAATGGCTATAATCTAAATGTTAGCATAAATTTGAAATAAGCTGCCCTGTCCCTCTCTGTATGACCCTCTCACAAACTCTACCAGAAAACTGAATCTTGAACAGAGAAAAAAAAAGCTCTCATAAGAGGCTGTAGTCTGAATTTTTATTATCTGAATGGCATAAAAACTTCTAATCAAGAATTTAGTTTTAGGTGGTCCATTTTTTGGGGTCCTGAAATGGTAATGCCCCAACCTGACCAAAATGCAAGTCTTTCAGACTAGCCTTAAAAAATTTCCAGTCAACATTCCCAGGAAAATAAGTGACTCTCAAGAGGAAAGAAAAATCAACAAAGAAACAAAAAATACACAAAGAATACCAACCATAACAGGCAAGAGTCAGCAGATATTTGGCAATACCATAAAATGTTCCATGTTTCAAGAAATAAAAGGAAGCCTGGAAAATATGAATAAAATGCAAGCAGCTTTAAAAAAGAAAGAATCAAAATGAAAAGAGTATTGTAATAAATAAAAAATAAAATGTAATAAATAAAGTACTATAAAGTTCAAGAAGAGGAAAACTAATCTATACCTTTAAATGTCAAGAGAGGTTTGCCTCTGAGTGGCAAGAGGCTAGAAATGATTTCCTTGGGTGCCAGTAATATTCTTGATCTTGATTCAGGTGCTGGTAACTGGGGTAGGTTTACTTTGCAAAAATATATCAAGGTGTACACTTCCAAGTTGTGTACAATTCTATATGATAGACTTCTATAAAAGTTTATACAAAAAAATGTCAAGCTCAACAGTGTATCAGGCACAACCAAAAAGAGAATTAATGAACTGGAAGACCAAAGTAAAGAAAAGCATATTTTCAACAAAAAAAAATTCAGAAAAGAGATAATGAAAATGAGTGAAAAAAAGAAAAAAAAAGTTTAACGTATATATAGAAAGAATGAGGCAGAGGCAATCAATATCTGAAGAGACAATGCCAGCAAACTTGCAGAATTCATAAAAGACAACAGTAGTAAAAATAAAACACAAAGACTGAGAAGCAAAGCAGTCAGAGAAAAGACAAAATATCTTCAAAAGAGCCACACACTGATAGTGAGCGGATCTCTCAAAAGGATAATGAAAAGCAGGAGTCAGCAAAATAGTATCTTTAATAGCTGGAAGAAAGTAACTCTCAACAACGAACTGTACACCCAATTTTAAAAAATATCTTTCAAAAAGAAGCAAAATACAGACATTTTCAAACAAAGAAAATTGAGACAGTTTTCTAACAGCAAACCATCACAAAAACAAAACCTAAAGGATGTACTTAAAGCAGAAGAAGAATTATCTGAATCAGAAACAAGGACTGAGCTGTGAGAAAGGATGACTAGTAAGGCGCTAGTGTAGGGGCTGGCAAATTACTGTCTATGACCAAATCTGGCCCATCACCTGTTTTTGTAAAGAATGTTTCACTGGAACACAGTCGTACCAGTTTATTGACATATTATCTATGGCTGCTTTTTGTATTACACAGCATAGTTGAGTAGTTGCGGCATAAAGCATAAGGCCAATAGGGCTGAAAATACTATCTGGTCCTTTATTTTTAAAATGTCCTAACTTTGTACAAGTTATATATATAGCCAAATCTAAACAATTATTTTATAAAATAATATGATGTTTTAGGAAGTTTGAAAAAAATAAGAGAATTAAATATATGAGAACAATAACATATTAATTTGGAGATGATGAGGGAGGGTAAATAGACTGATTTCCTATAGAATTTTACAACTTAAATGTGCATGTTAATATTTCTATGACTGCAGTTTACTTTGTGGAAAGAGTATAACAAATAACAGTAACAGAGTAATTTTCCAACATACAAAAAAAAAAAAAAGTGGGTTTAGATAATATTTTACAAAAAAAAAACAAAGGGCATCATCAAAACCGTAAACCAAAAATATCCCTGAAGTCTTCTTAAAACCAAACAATAGTTTAACTTAAATAAGGAAACAGGTCCGCCTTGAGCATCATTATTATTTTTTGTAATTGTGCTTTAGGCCAAAGTTTACAGAGCAAATTAGTTTTCAGTCAACAATTAATAAACAAATTATTTTGTGACATTGGTTGCAATCCCCATGATGTGTCGACACTCTACCCTTCTTCACCCAGGGCTCCCCATTTCCATTCATAACATTTTCCTGTCCCTTCCTGCCTTCTTGTCTTTGGAGCATTATGTTCTTTTAAGAACTATCTATATGGGATTAAACTTACAGCGGCCAACTTGAAAGATTAGATAGGAACCTTAGGGGCAGTGATTTTTTGTTGATGGAGGAGAAACAACTCAGAAAAGGAGGGTGAGAATGGTTGCACACCTCAAAGAATGTAATCAATGTCACTGAACTGTATATGTAGAAACTGTTGAAATGGTATATGTTTAGCTATGTATACTCTCAACAACAAAAAAGACTATGAAACAAACAAAAAAAGCAACAATTGTTTATTTCTTGCTCTGAAATTTAAGAAACTTTTACCTACCTGTGAAATAAAAAAAAAAAAAAAATTGAAAACATAAATTAATTAATTAATTAGGTACTATATCAAGTTCTAACCAAGAATTTAGTTTCAAGTGGTCCTGAACTGGTAATGTCAGCAACCTGACAGAAGTAAAGCAAACCTTTGTGCGTGTGTGTGTAAACTTAAGACAACTCATAGAATAAAAGAAAATATTTGCAAATCACATATCTCTTAAGGGTCTGATTTTCAGAGTACATGAAGAATTCTTACAACACAACAATAAAAGGCAAATAAGCCACTCAATTCAAATGTGGGCAAAGGTGCTGAATAGAAGATATAAAAAGAAGTAAGGCACAAAGGACAAGCACATGAAAAGATGCTCAACATCATAATCACAAGAGAAATGCAAATCAGAATGCCAATTAGATACCACTTCACACCCACTAGGATGCCTATGATTAAAAAAAAAAAAAGGACAATAACATGCAGTAATAGAGATGTGGAGATACTGGAACCCTCACACATTGATGTGTGATAGTAAAATGGCACAATATTTTGGAAAACAGTCTGGCAGATGCTCTAAAGCTTAAAACAGAGTTACCATATGACCCAACAATTCCACACCTAGGGGTGCGTGTGTGTGTGTGTGTGTACCCAAGAGAAATGAAAACATATATCCATGCAAAAACTAGTAATAAATGTTCATACTAGCATTACTCATAATAGCTAAAAAGTAGAAACAACCTGAATGTCCATCAACTGATGAATGGATAAAAAGGTTTATGCACACACTGGGATATTCTTCAGCTATAAATGGAATGATACATACTACAACATGAATCAATCTTGAAAACATTATGCTAAAAAAAAAGAAGCCAGTCACAAAAGACCAAGTATCATATGATTTCATTTATATGAAGGTCTAGAATAGGCAAATTCCTAGAAGAAGAAAGTAGATTAGTGATTGCCAGGGTCTAAGAAGACAGGTGAAATGAGGAAAGACTGAATGGTAGAGCATTTCTTTCTGGAGTGATGAAAATGAGCTAAAATTAGACAGTGGTGATAGGTGTACAATCTTGTGATTATACCAAAAATCACTGAATTGTGCATTTTAAAAGGAAGAATTTTACGATATATAAATTACATCTCAAAAGGCTCTTATAAAAAAATTTCAATGAGTTTTAATAAGCAACAACAACAACAAACAAGGAATAAAGCTTTTAATCTTACAAAAATTATTCCATGTAAAAAATCTGAAAAATCAAAGAATGAGCACTCCCCAATGCAGCTGGCCTTGAGGCCGGCATACCCTTAATATATTTCACAGTAACTGCTGTAATAATGAAGAATTTCCTGCAACCAAAAGTGAATACCAGAGGATGGATATGTCCAATATGATAGAGAAAGGCTCCTTGCATCAAGAGAAAGATCACACAAGAAGAATTCTAAAAACATTCTTTCTAACCCTTCGGGCTCTATGATTTTATGATAATGGTATTCACATTACTAAATACCAACATTAATTTCTGACAGTAAAATCATGCTTACTTCTGATAAATCAAACTAAATTTCACTAGAAATTTCAGTACAAAGAAAGGAAGAGTGATAGCGACATCTCAGTCGTAGCTTACACAAACTGTATCTGCTTTTCCGTAACAGTACGTGTAGTAATCTGAATGATATCAGATTCACACACTTACATCTTAATAATGTGAACAAGGTGTTGACCTGTTTAGCTCTGTCAAAAATTGAGCCTTGTTATTAAAACATACATCCATATTATTTACTTTGTGACTCAACACTTTTCCAGGTTCACATATTGTTTGGAATGAATATGTCAAAAGTTCAAAAGGGTATAAATTTGCACCTGAAAACACTGCAATAAAAGAAATCAAGTATTTATTGAAGAAAGAGGCATGGCTACAATCATCACACAATTATATACTTGGTTCAAAATAAACAAAAAATCTAGGAATAAATTATGCTTGATGTAAATAATATCTTCATTTAGAACAGTCAAGTACCTTAAATTATGATCAACTTATGTATCATAGTTCAGCCTAATGCAAACACCCAGAACTAATTTTTTCCCAAGTTAACTTTTTCAGTTTAGCATTTTAGTAATTATACTGCATTGCACATGATCTTTTGTAGACAGTATACATTTTTATACACATATACGATCCAATTTAGCATTTTACTAATTATACTGCACTGCACATGATCTTTTGCAGACAATATACATTTTTATATACTTACGTGATCAAAATAAATGGCATTACTTAGTTCATTTACTTTGGACATGAGAATCTTTCAAGGAGAAGACTGATTCACATTTGCACTGGCATATTTAAAAAAATTAATCTAAAAATTTTAGTATATGTGCCAGTGCCGTCGAGTCGATTCCGACTCATAGCAACCCTATATATAGTATATATATTAGTATATAATAGCCATAAAAATAATTTTTTAAATGTACCTTCTTCAAGGATAGGTCGTGGATTGACAAATGGAATCTCTTGCAAAGGTTCCATATACTTATGACCCGCACTAATAATCTTTATTTGAGGCAAACAAAGGACCAGAGTTCCCGGCATGCTAGTTTGTCCATGGTACCAACTTCTTACTGTACCAGGAATGTCACCTGATACAATTGTACTTGGAGAAGGCAGGCTATCATTTGGAATGAATACACACCAAGATTGTACTTCAAGCTAGAAAACAAAAGCAGAATTACAATATTTGGGTCAGACTAAATTTGGGAGGAAAAAAGCACCCTCAAACACCTACTCTCCTCACCAGGATAAACTGACAAGCCAAAAAAATAAAATGTCCCACAGTTACATCCTTACGATTTAATTTCACTCAAGAACCCAATACTTGAAAAGTTGTTTCTTCCTATAAACTTGATCAAAGGGGCAAAGTGACAAGAGATGAAAATGTATCTACCTTCCCACCATTCTTTCTAAGAAACACAATTGAGTTAGAAAATGTGCTGGCAGAAAAAGGTGAAAAAATCCTCCTTTTTGCAGTTCATTAGATCTTGTTAACATCAGGTAAGACATTAGAATTCACTAGCATTTTATTGCTCTAGCTTAAGAAAGAAAATAAATCAAAACACCTATCTCGGCTTATCCTTTTTTACTTTACATACGAAAATGTAAGGAACAATTGTTCAGGTTATATCACCAGACAAACATTAAAGCAGAACATGCTTATATCACATAGTCCCTCTTTTTACCTACATGTATACAAAGATTCCACCACCTACCTGTCTGTCACAGTTTGCCATACTGCAATTTGCTACGATGCTGCACGCTATGCCACTGGTATTTAAAAAATCAGCGAAGCCCTGAGGGAGCAGGAGAACAGTGGGATGCAGACCCCAAGTTCTCATAAAAAGACCAGACTTAATGGTCTGACTGAGGCTAGAAGACTCCCGGCGGTCATGGTCCCCAAACCTACTGTTGGCCCAGGACAGGAACCATTCCCGAAGCCAACTCATCAGACATGGATTGGACTGGACAATGGGTTGGAGAGAGATGCTGATGAGGACTGAGCTACTTGTATCAGGTGGACACTTGAGACTGTGTTGGCATCTCCGGTCTAGAGGGGAGATGGGAGGGTAGAGAGGGTTAGAAACTGGCAAAAACTGTCACAAAAGGAAGGACTGGAAGGAGGAAGCGGGCTGACTCATTAGGGGGAGAGTAAATGGGAGTATGTAGTAAGGTGTATATAAGTTTATATGTGAGAGACTGACTTGATTTGTAAACTTTCACTTAAAACACAACAAAAATTATTAAAAAAAAAAAAAAATCAGCAAGGTTACCCATGGTGAACAGGTTTCAGTAGAGCTTCCAGACTAAGACAGACTAGGAAGAAAGGCCTGATAATCTACTTCAGAAAATTAGCGAAAATTAGCCAGTGAAAACACTATGAATCACAAACGATTACTGTTGCTATGAGTTGGAATCGACTAGATGGCACTGGGTTTTTGTTTTGTTTTTATAGTGCTGAAGATGAGCCACCTAGGTTGGAAGGCACTCAAAACTCAGTGGCCACAACAATGGACTCTAACACCTAATTGTGAAGATAGCAAAGGACCTGGCAACACCTCATTCTGTTGTATAGAGGGTCACCATGCATCAGCACCGACTCAAGTGCAACTAACACCAAGAATTCAAGTGTATGTACTTATCTATCACAATTGTTGCATATAAAGAATATATGGTAATGAAGAAAATTCAAAAGACTTAAAAATTAGTTATTACTTGCTTTTGTCACCTTTCAAAGTATTACCTAAACTGTGATTTCATGTAAAAATTTTACTCTCCCCTTTCTTCATTACAGTTATTTTTAAAAAAAAAAACCCAAACCCATTACGGTCAATTCCAAATCATAGTGACCCTATTAGTTTACCATAAAAAAATTTCTGCTGATTTCATCCAGCCCGTAAGACAGTTAAAATAAGACTAAGCCCAAATCAAAAACTGAACTCACGAGCTCTAAATTCAGAAGCAATATAGATTAAAGTCAAGTAGTCTTAGTTGGCTGTTACAAGATAATATTCTGTACCTGGTTAACTAGTGGCCAACAGTCTAACATACTTTAGTTATTTCTTCAAGAAATACAAAATATGACCTTGAGGTTTTTGCAAAATATTTGTCATACAAAGGCTCTGTGAAGTGATAAAATATTGATTTGCTTGATGGTATGGACTGCATTGTATCCCCTCAAAATATGTGTTGTAAATCCTGACGACCTTTATGCCTATGGTTACAATTCAATTTGGGAATGATTCTTCTGTTATGTTAATGAGGCAGGATTGGTGCAGGGCACATCTTGAATGGTCAGCCTCCTTACAAGAGATAAAAGGAGCAGATTAGGTAAGCAGAGATGTGGGAAGACAGATGCTAAGCCACATGAAGACTGCCCAGGAGCAGAAGCTAGGAAGAGACAAGTGACCTTCCTCCATGGCAGGCAGAGAGAGAAAGCCTTCCTCTAGAGCTGGAACTCTGAATTCCGATTTCTAGCCTCCTAAACTGTGAGAAAATAAATTTCTGTTTGTTAAAACCACCCAATTGAGGTATTTCTGTTAAAGCAGCACTAGATAACCAAGACACTTGACAATGCTTGGATATTCTAGGAATTTATATCAGCAAAGAGACTGTATTTTAATAAAAGATAACTAAAGATAAAGTAATATGCTTTCTCTTGCTGCCAATATATTCTTGGTTACAGTGTAATGACACGTAATGTAACAGGCTTAGAATTCCTTATTTGCTAGTCTGATAAATAAAGCAAAATTATTCACCTTTGCTTAAACATTTCTGTACATAGACAAACTGATGAACTCAGTAAAGAAAAATATAATTTTACAAAAATAAAAACATTGCTCTATGAAGTTTGAGTTAATTTTCTAGAGATCCAGAATTAGTTCTAGAAATTATCTAAGCTGCAAGATAAAATTAGGTCAGGTGGCATAGTGGTTAAGAGCTATGGCTGCTAACCAAAAGGATGGCAGTTCAAATCCACCAGGCACTCCTTGGAAACTCTGTGGGGCAGTTCTACTCTGTCCTATACGGTCAATATGAGTCGGAATCAACTTGACAGCAGTGGGTTTGATTTTATGTGTTAGTAGTTGATTAAGATCGCAGTAAATATTTTATTTATTCTGATGAAGATTGCAGTAAATATTTTATTTATTCTGAAGCAGAAGTCTATATTGTCGCAGATCTACTACACTGAGGTTTTAAATATTTACCATAATTCTCTAGTGATAATTACTCACTTTAAAATGGGACATTAAGATCACACTCTCCTTTATTAATTATGGTTATAAGGGCAAGGTATTAAGAGTTAATAATTAACACTTAATGTAGGCCATATTGAAAAATAATTTTAATAATATGAGGTAATTAGTTAAATATGCTGCCATATACAAATATATACATATATGTCCTGAGAAATAACCTTTAATTATGCCAAGATTTCCTAAATCATATTTTTCAGAATTCTAATACAAAAATAGTTTCCCCAAATTTAAATTACCTAAGCAATACATACAGAATCATCAGTACATCAGCATGAGATAATGTAACAACTCTAAAAGATAACCTTTTAAAATGTTTACATGTTGTCAAGATTCCCTTAATAAGAATCAAAACATATACGTATATATGTATACACATATACATACGTTTTGATTCTTTTATATATACACAACCCAAACTGCTCAAAATTATTATAATATTACATATTATATATACTAAAGCTATCAAATAAATCTTTTTATACTTTTAAAATAACTGTTAAACTGTATGTCTAGAATTGTGGTTTTAATGTAAAATGTTGAGTGATTTATGTAACTGAATATAAATCTGCAGCAGTAAATTCTGTATTAATGTAAGGATCTGACAATCCAAGGGAAAGAAAATGAAGTAATCTGCCAGTAAGAAGTCCTCAAGCCGGGGGTCAGATCATGTTCATGGAAACCATCTGGTTGGGACCCTCTGAGCCACACCAAACACAAATGATCTTTTAAAAAAATATCCTATTCATTAATGCATCACAGCTGCACTGAGTGTTACTTCATTTTTCCATGGCAACATCCTTTCTGTTTCAAGGATCTTATTTCAGTTTTGGTAGCAACGTGTTCTTTTGCCAATATTGAACATATTCATGTGTTAAAGTGAAGGGAGTATTACAAATTCTTGAAGTAGAACCACCTCTATTTAGATTCCTATTAGGTCAAAGGCTACATATCTAAGTATCATATACTGAGGATAAACCAATAAAGTAAAAATTATTTGGTATTCTTATTTTAATAGACAAAGTGATTATAACACATTTTATCTGAAGTTCCAAATGTATGTGGCATTTGAAAAAATACATGTCATTGTGACACTCCACCTCCATATCTAAGTTTAGTAAACTCAGGTCTTTCTAATTTATACCCTTTGGAAACCCTGGTGGTGTAGTGGTTAAGTGCTATGGCTGCTAACCAAAGGGTCCGCAGTTCGAATCCGCCAGGCGCTCCTTGGAAACTCTATGGATGGGGTAGTTCTACTCTGTCCTATAGGGTCGCTATGAGTCGGAATCGACTCGACGGCACTGGGTTTGGTTTTTTTGGGGGTGGGGGTGGGGGTATAGCTATGGTTAAGTACTCAGCTGCTAACCAAAAGGTTGGCAGTTCGAATGTACCAGCCCCTCCTTGGAAACCCAATGGGGCAATTCTACACTGTCCTACAGGGTCGGTATGTGGTATGAGACAGAACTGAGTCCACAGCAATGGGTTTGGTTTTTGGTTTTACAGCTCTAGCGTTGCTATGAGTCAGAATTGACTTGACAATGGGTTTGGGTTTTGATTTTATAGCTATAGGTTGCTATAAGTTGCAACTGACTCAATGGCAATGGGTTTGGGTTTTTTTTTTCTTTTGATATAGTTGTGATCATAACTCCATTAAAAAGGAGGGACTAAAATAGCTGTATTTATACATTAGTCTAAAAATGTTAATTAACCCACTGTCCATCATATAAAATACATTATATATAAATGCTTAAAATGCTGTACCATATTTTCCACTTCCCACATAACACACTTCTCTTGACTTAAAACTGGAAACTATAGTTATAATTATACCTAGCAAAATTTTTACAGAATTAAACGTCCTCTGCTTGAATATATTTTACTCTTCAGTAAACAATTTCAAATAAAAATAAATAAATAAACATTGCAGATTGTATTTTCACTTACTCACTTTTCCTTTCTTTCATTCATGCATTCTCTAATATCTACCAGTAACCGTGCTGGAAGTCAGAAACAGAGAGACAAAAGACATAGTCCAATCCCTCAAGAAGCTTAATACTAGAGTGTTTTAAAATATTAATATTCTAACTATATTATCACTAGAATGTAAGCTCTATAAAGTCAGAGGCTCCTTATTTTGATTACTCTACAGTTTAAGTACATATACGCGACTAGCATGTACTAGATTCTCAATAAATTATTATTAAATAAACAAACACAATTTCATTTGTTGATGTTAATTTTTTCAGGCATACTGTTCATCATTGCACTCCACAGAGGCAGCCTAGCAGGGTGATTAATTACACTGACTCCTCAGCCAAACCCCCAAAAAACCATTGCTGTCAAGTAGATTCTGACTCAGAGCGACCCTATAGTGACCCTATAGGATAGGACAGAACTGCCCCATAGGATTTTCAAGGAGGGGCTGACGGATTCAAACTGCAGACCTTCCGGTTAGCAGCTGAGTTCCTAATGACTGTGCACCAGGGCTCTGACTCTTCAGCCAGGTGGGTTCAAATTCAGCTGTGGGACCTTAGACAAGTTATTTAATCTCTCCATAAGTTTGGTTCCCTCATCTCTAAATAGGGAAAACCATAGCATTTAACACAGGAAATGCCACCTGAATGTTTGCTCAATAAATAAATTCAATAAGAAGCACTGTATATGTATAATATGCTAGATTCATGTATTAGCCCTCATGGATATACAAAAGATGTTCTCAGTTTTTTTATTCAAAAAATGTTGCTGTTTATGCTTTAAACTACCTACAGGTATAGTGGCCACCAAAATTAATAGCATTCCTTTTGCACTACGAATATATAAACTATCACCCAAATCAGCTTTCCTGTTTCATAAGGTTTCAGTGCATTATGAAAATATTTTTGGGTATTGCATATTCAGTAGGAATCTAAACATACTTAATCTGAGGTTTCAAGTTAAAAACCTCAAAAGTGAACCTTTGTTGTCCTCCTTTCCAGAGCAAGTATTATCCACCTCCACACTTTTCCCGTAAATACTTGTCAAGGGACGACATGAAAAAAAATTCTTTGATTTGTATTTGAAACTTGTGCCTTCTAACAAACTACCATGTAATGACTGTCACTTCCTCAGTATCTATAAATAAGAATATGGGCCTGTGTACAAAATCTGTAAGCATTAACTGTAAAAACTCACTCTTACAATGAAGGTAACTGACAGTTGATTTTTCTGGCCTGATGTCCATTCCCATTTTATCCTGGAGATAAGCTAGGAACTTCACCGGAAACCAAGTATATCAACCAATACGATCACTGCACCACCGGTCATGCTCCAGATGTAAACTCCTGTGAGAAGGAGTTCTACGGGCCTAGCGTGCCTAGTTTATGGTGCTTGGAGCCTTGACTGAAACTCTCATCAAAACCAGAATTGAGAAGCAGTTCCCTAAAGGAATAACAGAACACCATTAGCAAAAAGAAGAGATCGGGATGCTCTGTATGAAAAATAAAGGGTCTACTACACTATACTGTCCCCTCAGAAGATTTCAGAGACTAGGGGAAACACCTAGTAAATGCCATAGGACAATAACAAGAACTTCAACGCAAAAGGCAAAAACATTAACATGAACTTCAGTACATAAGGCAAGAAAGCTGAGTTTGGCAAAAACCAGGTAAACTCCAGGTCAGGTCAGAGTATTTCTATGTTGTCAACTACATGCACTACCAATTATGTGCTTCTGGGATTAGAATGTAGCTTTTTGAAGTATAACAGATAAGTTCTCTGCTGCTCAGCAGATAGAGAAAAATTGCAAAGAACTAGTGAGTTTATGCTTATCTATTTTTATTACTATAAAGCTCCAAAGCCAAACTCACTTAAAAAAAAAAAATTGTTCAAGACTATATGTAGTATAAAATAATCCATTACAATGAAGCGTGGAAGCCCGTTTCCCACTGAAAAATAAATAGGTTACAGCAAATACTGTTAATGTCTTTATGCAATGTAAGTCTTTCTACCATAAGGAAAAAAGAACATGGGCTTAGTAAATACCAATTTTGGCTCCAAAATCAACTTTCCAGAAACTCTGGTTCCAAACACATTTACTTGCTTAAACTTCCACTAAAAGAATAATCCTTTGATGATTTTAAGTCATGATGTTCTGTTTTATCTGATGACAACTTCAAGGTTTTCTGTTTTATATTTTTGTGCATAAAACATTTTGGAACGTGGACACTGCTTTAAAAAAAAAAAACAACTGAGAATTTTAAGACTCAGATTTTAATCATTTAATCATAATCTAACTTTATCTTTAAAAATTTCCAGAATACATTAGCATCTGGCAATGTCTAAATATTTTGTATATTTAATACAGGGCCAGGACCAGGGTGAGGCAAGCCAGATGACTAGGTCATATTCAAGATAACCTATACAAAGATATTTCATTTGGTGCTCCTGTAATTTTATGTTAATTCATACTAAATAAGCTTATTTAGTCAAAATATTAATCACTATCTACTTACAATAAATTCAAAATGACATATAAGATTAATTGTTGGTGATAAAGCTAATAAAAATATTGCATCATTATTAGACAAGCAAAAAACCAGAACAACACCACAAAAATGTTAAAATTAATCTTAAATAGTGTTTAACCATTTCATAACAGATAAGGGAAGTAAGGCCCATACTTAACATCCAGGATTTGATACTGCTGACTACTGGCTCCTTAAAATTCCATACATCCTTGGTTTCCATGAATTTACTAACTTCTCCTCCTACATTTCTGATCACTTACAGCTTTCTTCAGTGGCACAACAGTTCAGCACTTGGCTGCTAACAGAAAGGTTGGTGGTTCCAACTCACCAGCCACTTTGAGGAAGAAAAGACCTGGGGCCTGGCAATCTGCTCCCATACAGAAAACAGCCTAGAAAACCCTATGGGGGAGGTCTACTCTGTCAGGTGGGGTTGCTATGAGTCGGAAGCATTCGACAGCACCTAACAACAAAGCTTTCCTCAAAAATATTTCCTCATCTACTGACTGCTTTGAAAATTGTATTTCCTTTGAATGATGCTTTCCTACTGCATTTAACTATCTATGTCACTGTTGTTAGGTGCTGTCGAGTTAGTTCTGACTCATAGTGACACTACGTACAACAGAATGAAACACTACCTCGTCCCCTGCCATCCTATGATTGTTGCTATGCTTGACCACATCGTTGCAGCCACTGTGTCAATCCATCTCATTGAGGGCCTTCCTCTTTTTCCCTAACCCTTTACTTTACCAAGCATGATGTCCTTCTCCAGGGACTGGTCCCTCCTGACAAAATGTCCAAAATATGTGAGACAAAGTCTCATCATCCTTGCTTCTAAGGAGCATTCTGGCTGTACTTCTTCCGAGACAGATTTGTTCATTCTTTTGGCAGTCCATGGTATATTCAATATTCTTCACCAAAACCACAATACAAAGTGTCAATTCTTCTTGGATCTTCCTTATTCATTGTCCAGCTTTCATACACATATAAGGTGATGGGAAACACCATGGCTTGTGTCAGCTGCACCTGAGTCCTCAAAGTGACATCTTTGCTTTAACACTTTAAAGAGATCTTTTGCAGCAGATTTGCCCAATCCAATGCATCGTCTGATGTCCTGACTGCTGCTTCCATGAGTGCTGCTTGTGGATATTTTCTTATCTACTGACTACTTTAAAAATTATGTTCCCTTTGAATGACCCTTTCTACTGCATTTAACCATCTGTGTTGTTTTTAGGTGCTGTCGAGTCAGTTCTGACTCACAGGAACTCTTGACTTCAATCTTTTCTCCGTTTATCATGATGTTGCTTATTAACTATCTGTAGAAGGCTGTAAAAACTGCCTCTACTGTGAATCTCTAGCTCCAGATATGAATAGCCTACTGTCTAACAGACACCAGGCCATTCCATAAGCATTTCAAATACACATATAAATTCAAACTCCTTATTTGCCTTTCACCCTGAAAGCCTGCTTCTTCTATCAGCTAATGGTATCATTAATCATCTAAACACCAAAAAACTGGGAAATGGAAGACCATTTCTACTTAAGATTGCCTCCTTTCCCTCATTCCCCACATCCTCATTAGCCACCAAGTCTTGCTGATTTTACCTTAAGTCTCTCTGGGATCAACGTCCTTCTCTGCCTACTGTCCAGCGTTTTACAAACCGTTATTTCATGTATTTTGCCCACGTTTTTTTGTTGTTTCAGGTGGGTGGATCAATCTGATCCCTGTTGCTTCATCCTGGCTAAAGGAGAATGTTCTCCAGGGTATCCTACGTTCTGGAACATTAATGTGCCTGCTTGTTAGGATATAGGTATCATTAGGATTTCTGATAACACTTGGGGTCTTAAGTTGGAAGATTTTCCTAGACCTATCAAATAATCATGTAACCTAATACTATCTTTCAAATTCCGTGTCATATGGCTGCTTGAAATGATATAAGTAAAGGTTAATTGCACCCAATTATTCAATTCTTTTGTGGAATAAATAGGGAATGAGATTACCTTTAATAAAACCACTTACAGCATCATGAAAAAACATTTAGGAGCACAGTAAACTTCAAATAGCTAAATATTCTTGATAGTAATATTCTACACCATGCAATAATGTCATTTAGTTCCTCTATAAATCAATAAATACTCATGAGGGGACAATATCTAAACTCAGTCATAAACTAGGAATTGCATGGCCTAGGCATCCTTGAAGTAAATGACATTTATCGTCACATCCCTTTTTCTCCTTTTAGATCCTAAGAGTTTTCTAAGGAATGTCTCTAAGAGAAGTTTCTCACAAGATGCTTCACAACATGGCATTTTGCCTTTATCCACTAGCCAAAGAGAATTACTTTTTTTCTGTTGTCTCCTCAGCACCTAGCACGCTATATAACAAAAATTAAGTGCTGAATGTGAGAATGAATGAAAGGAAAAAAATAAATGGAAGGGAAATATGCATCCACAATGTATTATGGTACCAGGTAATTGGCTGTTTTAAATTATAAACAAGTTTATAAAAGGGTGTTAAAATGTTAACTTGCTATGGTTCTTAGGTAAATACTTGTATTTTAACAAGATTTTCAAAAACTACAATATTTAGCAGAAAAGATATATGAAATTCTAGAAAGCCAAAGGAGGACACAAAGGAGCAGTAGCACCTTAACAATTCCTCAAATTATACTGCCACCTTCTTTGCCAAATCTGGGGCTACTTCTCAGGGAAGATGGCAATTAATTTTGAAAAGACACATAAAATTCTAAGAAATTTTCTACAGTTCCACCATATTAAAATTCAGTAAATATGTGCTGAATGAAATGAATGCTATACAAGCTTATTTTCTAGGATTTTGGTAGCAAAGCACTTCCTACTCTAGCAGATTTTCATAGCAAAGCACTCTACTAGGGCAGAGTGAAAAAGATTATAGGCAAAAGAACAAGAAAAGTGCATTGCTTAGGAGATACAGCTGTACATAAGATAATCAAAAGAGAAATTTTGTGTAACATCAGGTTGGACTTCAAAATTCAAGAGAGATGTTTTCCATGAAGATCTATATACACTAAATAAGAAAACAGCCAAAGAAAAATGACTTTTCTACCACAATTCCTAGTACCAATTTAGTGAAATAAAAATACCACTAATTCCTGAATACAGCTGACATAAAGTGCTTGAGAAAAACCTGATATTTAAGGTTAAGTGCTGGCGAGAGATCTGACAATTATTGGATTATTTCCTTCTTCTACGGAACACTGTGTATGTCAAACCATAATGCAGAATTTCAAACTGAACTACAATCAGATAAGCTCACAATTACTTATTTAATCATTATAATAGAAACATGTGCTTTTAGTAACTCACATTTTTAACTGCTTACTAGTACATTATTTTAGTATTTGTCTTATACTTGTACACAAAACACACTTAGAATTACTCTTTCTAGAGGGTTACTAAAATGGTGTGTAACAAGATATATTACAAGAGTAGTACTGATCAGAAAAAAATAACTTATTTTACTGGAGATTCAGTTGAAATAGAATGTAGTAAGTCAGTGAAATCAAAGGAGAACATGAAGGTCAGCAATGCATTGTGGAGAAACACAGGATATAAAAATTACATTAAGAAATAAGAGGCCCCAAAATTAAGAAAGAGAATGCTGAGATTTTTCTTGTGACCACACACTACAGTAAGCCAAGAATACAAATAAAGTTTGACTTAATGTAACATAACTGAGAACTATCCATGCATCATCCGCATTCCCTTAAATAACAGGTCTCTGCTCAGGTGAAAAGACTGAGAAATGCTAAAAGCAATTAAATAAACAGATATAATTAGAAGGAACAAAACTATACATCACTGTCATGGATTGAATTATGTCCCCCAAAAATGTGTGCCACAATTTGGCTGGGCCATGATTCCCAGTATTTGTGAGGTATTGTGTGATGCTGTAAATCCTGCCTCGATGATGTTAATGAGGGAGGATGGGTGGCAGTTGTGTTAGTGAGGCAGGACTCAATCTACAAGATTGGATTGTGTCTTGAGGCAATCTCTTCAGATATAAAAGAGAGAACTGAACAGAGAGACAGGGGAACCTCATACCATCAAGTAAGCAGTGCCAGGAGCAAAGCCTGTCCTTTGGACCCTGGGTCCCTGTGCAGAGAAGCTCCTAGTCCAGGGAAAGACTGAGGAGAAGGCTGTCAGAGAGAGAAAGCCTTCCCCTGCAGCTGACACTCCAAATTTAGACTTTTAGCCTACTTTACTGTGAAGAAATAAATTTCTCTTTGTTAAAGCCATCTACTTGTGGTATTTCTGTTATAACACCCCTAGCATGAGGAGATACTCTTTTATTATTACCTTAACATTGAATATAAATGTTCAGCAACATTTAGGTAGTACAGAATTTATGTATTTTCTGCCAACTTCAGTTGCAAAAAATGTAAATGAACCAAATGTTTCCTGCATTCCTTTCCCTCATCTCTATTATCTGATGCCACCACTGTGCTTTAGAGAAGGAAGGTGAGTCAACACAAGAAATTAGGAAAATGGAGTAAAAGGCCTCAAAAGGTGGCTGAAATTGGTGAGACATAGGTGATGTCTATTAAAAAAACCACACTTCCTACAAGCTAAGAGTTATAACAAGAGAATGACAAGTAACATTTTCTCCCTTGTTCCCAAGACCCACTATTCTCTTAACTTTATTAGATAGCATGTTCAGAAACGAGAGGCTGTAAACGCTGTAAATTGATGCTTAATATTGAATACTATGTATTTTTTCTTCAGTATCATTATTTCCCACAGAACCAAGATTCTGTCATCATTTATTTCCTTTCAGCATCAATAACTTCTTTGAACATATTTCCTATTGAATATCTGCTGAAGAAAAATAAGGTCTTTATCTGACCTTAATTTTTCATGCACAGATTTGCTGATTACAGAATTCTATGTGGGCAGTTTTTTTTTTTTTTTTTCCTCCCCCTCAGGAATAAAAGATATTATTCCATTGTCTTCTGGCCTCCACTACTACTGATAACAAGTCAGGTCTTTTCTTACCACTGTTCCCTTGCATATGATGCGTCAGCCTCTGCTTTTCTCCTTACCTTTGGTTTTCAGTAGTTTGACTATGAAATACCTCAGTGTGCTTTTCCTATTTAATATGCTTGGAGTTTACTGAGATTCTTGGATTTATGTGTTGTGTCTTACATTACTTTTGAAAAATTCCTGACTATTATCTCTTTTAATATTTCTTCTGTGTCATTCTCCTTATGGGACTCCAATAGAGATATATGAGGGTATTTGATATTGTTCCTCAGATTGTAGACTCTCTCTTCTATGATTCACTCTTTCTGAAATCTTGTATTTCAGTTTGGGTAACTCTATTGACTTGTCATCAAGTTCACTGATACACTCTCTGCTGGGTCCATTTTCGGATAAACTCATTGAAAGAATTCTTCATATCTGATACATTTTTTAAGACAGCATTTCTACTTGTCTCTTTTTTTATACTTTCTACCTTTCTGCTGCAACTCACCTTCTATTCTTACGTGATGTACACTGTAACCACTACATCCTTTAACATAATTTAAAGTCCCCGTCAAATAATTTCAAAATCTAGGTCAGCACTGGGTCTGATCATATTGACTACTTACTCTCTTGATGAATCATATTTTCTTGATTGTTAATACATCTTATAATGATTTATTGTATGCCATACAATATATGCAAAGAACAGTAGATGATGAGGAAATAATATTAGTGTTCAAAAAAGGCCAAGCTGCTTCTTCTGGTTGGCCATTAGTATCTATATGGCAGGGGGCAGGGGGATTGGGTCAATCTAGTCTATATTTGAGCTGTTTCTGGGCTTTGTGGTTCCTTTAATTACATTAATTTCACCAGAGGCTTCAAATAATTTAAGGGCAAGATAAGAACACTTTCATTTTAGCAGGGCCTGGGATCCGAGTGTATAAATGGCTTGTCTCATTTATCTTGTCCATCTCTCAAAAATTCAACAAGCTGCAGGATGCTGCATATCGGCAGAGTTCTCTCTAGCTTTCCTGCCCCTCTCTGAATGATACAGGGCCTCCACTTGTTATTCAGTGAAAGGACCAAAGTGCCTGTGAGGTGTTGTATTTCACCCCCTGACACAGTGCGCATATTCATTGAGAGGCTCCTCCTCAATTTTTCTGCTCTATTCCCAATCTTTATAGAAAATATTAGATGAAGGCCCATGGAAAATAAGTGATGGATATGGGCACACACCTCCCTCTTTGTGTCTAGGATTGTAGGTATTCTAAACTCTCATGCTAGTTCATACTCAGTCTTTAAAAATATGTTAGACATTGATCTGTTTTCTTCTTACTTATGCCTACGAGCTTCCTTCTCCTGGTGCTTTGCCAAAGCTGAAAGCAGCTGTAGATTCCATCTATTCTAGTAATTACTGCTTTTCACAGTTTGGGTTTTAGCATACTGGTGTTATGGCAGTGTGAACTGGGACCACAGCTCTCTGGTGGGCTTAACAGATCATCTAGCCTGTTCTTTTTGTTAAAGTGGTGGCAACCTTCTCTTGTGATTTTCTATATCTTATGCAGAAGTGGAAGACCCTATTAGATATTTACTGTTTGATACATAAAAATTCTATAAAGTTGACTCTAGTATCATTTTTCATATTTCATTCAAAGAGAAAAAATTCTATAGAGAAACTTAAAGTTTACACCTGTTATTTTTGTCCAATTATTACAGTAACATCTGATAAGGATCTAATTGTGTATTTTCATTATGTAAAACTTGATACGGAAGGAAGGTAATTCAGTAATGTCAAATTATGTGCATTAAAAATTGAAAATAAGTGAGAAGACAATTCAGTAAGTAAATATTTCCATATTTAATTTGGAATTAGAGAGGAAAAATAACTAGATAACCCTTTATTTTAATTTCAACTCAGTTCTTACCTTAGTACTGAGGTAAGAATGTGATGTGTACATTAAAAATTTTAAATAATACTTAAATAAAGCAAAAATAGAATGAGTTAATTCTTTTTAAATTCAAGAAACATTTCATAATTTGTATTTTTATACAATTTTAATAGGAAGACCATACAGTATGCTTTTCATACAATTTTGTTTATACTATGACAAGGACACCTATCATTTTCAACTAGGTTACGGAAATTAGATGGTACAAAGAGTATTTACTGCTCAAAAAACTTATGATATTAAAGGTGCTGAAAATGAAAAACGATCATAGAAATTAAAGCTATAATATTTCTAACTTTTATTTTACCTGCAGTGTGAGACTCTTTACTGCATTCCATACTATTCCAATAAATTCTTTCATTCTTTCTTCAGGACTTCTGCAGCCTTCAGATATATTCAGCATGGCTTTCATGGGAACTGACAATGGTCGGGATTCTAGGCATAAGAACAGCTAGTTATTTAACAGATATATATCTGTTAGTCTTACCAAAAATACATATAAAAAGTAATCTGAAGATTGTTTCTTTCCTTGTTTAAAATTATAATTTGTATGAGATTATAAAAACCATGTTAGATAAGTTTATCTTGTACAATTTCTGATTTTTGAAATATTCAAAAGTACACAAAATTAACCCGCTTGAAGTCAAGAGGTTGTGATAACTCCGGTGACGGATGTGTGACTGAAAGTTGGGCTTGTGCAATAATGGTAATGTGTTATTTTTGCATTATACAGATGTGTTCATATTTAAAATTTCATTAAGCTGTAACTTAACAAATTGTACAATTTTCAGTATAAAAGTAATACACCAATAAAAGGGTTACTTGAAAAAAAAGGGGGAGCTCAACTACAAAAGCACTTTATTCACCCATAATTGAAATGAAATGGGCCTTCCTATATGTGAATTTTCCCAGTAACTAAATCTTAGTCATAGAATTTCTCAAATTTTAAAACTGATTTTATTGTATTCAAAAGAGGTATCTGATTACACAAAAGGCAGATCTATTTCTTGGTTAAATGAAATGTGATACTCTAGTCTCTAGATTACGTATGTTAACGTTTGTTCATCCAAAATAAAGAAATGAGTGAGTTTCAACAATTTTTATACGATAAAATTTCAGAAATAATTTTAAACAATAATTTATAGCAATATATAACTATCATATCTAAATAGAACCATATGTATTTACATAATAAATAAGTTAATGAAAACAACTTATATATAACATTAGTACTTTGTAAGTCGTATAAAAAATAAATCAGATCTTGCTTTTTAAGGCTTGTACTAAATCCAATCTGATGATTTTAGAATGATCTCCAAAGTAGAAACTACCCATTAACACCAATGTACTCATTTGAGCAATGACAGTGACTACTTGCTACATCTGTGCACAACTGCCTTCTCTTCCTACCTTGGTTCCCATATTTGCAATTATACTAGATTTCAAATACTTTACAAGCATGAGGCATAGACATTTGTTTCTCATACTCAAACCCTAGATTAGACCATCGTGCCTTATAAAAACTCAACACTCTTTGTTAAAAAAAAAAAAAAAAGCCAGTTTTTAAGAGCTCTATGGAGAAATCTGCTGCAAAGAATTCCAGGAAGATGTAAAAACGACGCAAAGGCCCTGAGACTTAGGAGTGCACTTGACGTTTTCAAGTATAGAAGCAAGGACAGCGACAGCACAGCAAATAAGCGGTAAGACAAGTAAAGATGAGCTCAGACCTACAGATACATATCAAGTCATAGAGAGTGAAGATACTGGCTTTTACTTTAAGAAAGCTGGGAAATGACAAGGGATTCTGAGCAGTCATGACATTACTGCACACATGTTTTGAAAGGATTTTTCTCGCTGCTCTACAGGGACTTAACAATATTGATAAAGAGCTGAAACAAGAAGACAAGTTGTGACATGATGGCTATAATCCAAGCGAGAGATGACACTGGTAGCATGCAGGTGGTAAAAAGTGGTGCAATCCTGTATCCATTTCAAAGATGGAGCCTACAGGATTTACTGATGAGTAAGCAGAAGTTCAGTTATAAAAGAGATGAGAAGCATGACTCCAAGGTTTTAGTTCTGAGCAACTGCAAGAACAGGGCTGCAGGAAAAGAAGTTTTGAGAGCAAAAGCCAATTCAGTTTTGGCTATGTTAAGTTGAGATTTCTTTTAGGCACCCAAATGAAGAAGGGAAGAAGGTAGGGTGAGGGGAGAAAGAAAATGTGGATCAACTCTGTCTAAAATGAAATGATTGATATAATTTTGGAATACCTACACTGTATAATTCCATCATTATAAATGAGGTACAGTTAAAGTTATGACCAAAAGCGTATATTTGATTTCTTTGAAGTGAAAAATACATGTAGTATAAGCCAAATGAGCCCTGGTACATAAGTGGTTAAGCACTCAGCTGCTAACGAAAAGGTCTATGGTTCAAACCCACCAGCTGCTCTGCAGCAGAAGGAGCTGGCAGTCTGCTTCTGAGAAGATGACAGCCTAGAAAACCTTACAGGGCAGTTCTACTCCATCCTACACAGTTACTATGAGTCAGAATCGACTCGGGGCACACAACAGCTGTATAATCCAAATTGTGTTTTGGAAACAGTACATAAATTCAAGCATGGGTTTTTCTATACATACACTAAATAAGTTATAGAAGAACAAAAAGAAATCGTCTGATAGAAGCAGTTATCTCTGGGAAGGGTAAAACTGAATAGATGAAAGGTAAAAGGAGGAGAGTATATACTTCTTCACCCTGTGTATTTCAGGATTAAACATTTTACAAAAAGGAATTATCTATTGTATTTTTGTAAAGCCATTAATTTACTTTGTACCAGTTTTGGACTTCATTAGTTTTTTTTTTGTCCATCAGTAGTTATAAGAATAAAATGGTTACCTAAATTTACTGTAGAACTCTACCAATTTAAATAACTGGCTTAAAATGTAGAACCAATTTTAAAATTCTTTGACACAATGAATACCAAAGCCACTTACAGTCCAATAACTAAAAAAATTTTAATACAGAATATTAGTGTTATATAAGTACCACAATTTCACCTTAAAAATGAATCCATTTAATAAACGTTAATACTATCAAGGAAACACTGCTGGAATAGTGGTTAAGTGCTACAGCTGCTAACCAAAAGGTTGGCAGTTCGAATCCACCAGGTGCTCCTTGGAAAGTCTATGGAGCAGTTCTACTCTTTCCTATAGGGTCACTATGAGTCAGTATCCACTCGACAGCAATGGGTTTGGTAAAATATTATCAGTTCTGGCACCATTATATAAATGTGAAGTAATATTTCCAGTTGCCAATAACAAAAATAGTCACACATTTATTGTGAATCTTATAGTTGCTAATATAACGATCTAATTTAAAACAAAACACCAAATACTGGAGGCCCTGAAGATCTACATGTTGCTTAAAATTACTTACAAATAGCTATGAAAACAGTTCTTTTTTTTTTTTTTTCCCCATCAAATAACAATCTGGGAGGCGGGGCCAAGATGGCAGAATAGATAAACCCTCCCGGCGAGCCCTCTTACAAAAGACCCGGAAAAAAATGTGAAACAAGTACATTTATGACAAGCTAGGAGCCCTGAACATCAAATGTAAGCTTAGAAAACAAACTGAGGGGCAGGGGGAGGAAGAGACAGTTCAGAAGCAGGGAACAGTTACCAGATCTGAATCACCGGAAGCCTTCAGGCACCATTCCTGGGAACAGCGGTGGCAGGCTGGTACTAGCGTTCGGCCGCAGGTTCCTCAGGAAGAAATAGCCAGCCACAAAGCCTACTCACACCTCCGGAACCAGAGAAGAATGGCACTCTCAGCAAAAGCTAAGTACTTGCTTATATTCTACTGCGTCCCCCCTGCCCCCCGCCCGTCGCCAAGCTGATTACAGTGGCTGATTTGCCTGGGCCTGAGGCAGGCCCTGGTGAGTGCCCAAAGCCATCCTCCCAGCCTTGGAGAAGGAATAAATTTGCAACTGGGGGAAAAGATAATTTGCCAGCTCCACTAACCAGGGCAGCTCAGGACAGAAATGGCTCCTGCAGGCATAAACGGTCCGTAGACTTTGAGTACCTTTCCCCTTGGCATGTATCTGTGTGGGCCTATTTCAGGAGAATAGGCCTTTGTTGGCAGACTACAACTGTTTCCACTGTGCGGTGGAGAGATGGGTGTTTGATGTTTGACATTGCTTTGCCTATTAAACAGGGTCCTCACCTACCTACATCAGGGGCCTCAGGACTGGTGACTCCACTCAGGTAACCCACCCACCCGCAACAGGCATCCAAGGATAACTGCTACCTCCCAATTCTTACAACCAAAATCACTGGGTGCCCATGGTCCGTCTGCAGAACTCACCTAACTGCTACTCTCTAGGAAACAAGGACACGCTTTCTTCAGACACACTTGGGGGACAATTCTCAGGCCCCTGCCTTGTTCAGAGCATGACACTGTGCTGCAACCAGATACTGACACCTACACCAATCACTCCCGCCCCTCTAAGACTGTAGGACAGAGTATGTATCACATGCTTGATGAGCAGCTACAAGCAGACCTGAGCTGAACTCATACAAAAAAAGTGAATGGAATCCTAGACTGATATAGCTGATAACAGCTCTAGCCCTCTGAGGAAAGGATATCAGAGCCCAAAGGCAAAAATAATGAAGCTAGCTCACTCAAACAACCCATTAGGGCATATCAGAACAAAACAAAGCAACAAACTATGGCGCAGTAAATAAACATAAAATAAACTAATACAATAACTTATAGATGGCTCGGAGACAACAGTCGATATCAAGTCAAATAAAGAAAAAGACCATGATTCCCACAACAAACTCTCAAAACAAAGAATCAAGGGATCTTCTACAAGAAAGTGCCTTGCGGGAACTACTGGATGCAGAATACAAAAGATTAATATACAGAATCCTTCAAAACGTCAGGAAGGAAATCAGGCAATATGCAGAACAAGCCAAGGAACACACAGGTAAAGCAGCTGAAGAAATTAAAAAGATTATTCACGAACATAATGAAAAATTTAATAAACTGGAAAAATCCATAGGCAGCAATCAGAAATTCATGAAACTAACAATAAAATTACACACGTAGACAACTTAATAGAAAGAGGAGCAGAAGTGAGCAAGTGGAAGGCAGAATTTCTGAACTTGAAGATAAAGCACTTGGCACCAACATTTTTGAAGAAAAATCAGATAAAAGAATTTAAAAAATGAAAAAATCTTAATAATCATGTGGGACTCTATCAAGAGAAATAACCTATGAGTGATTGGGATACCAGAGCAGGGAGGGAAAACAGAAAATACACAGAGAGGTGCTGCAGACTTGTTGGCAGAAAGCTTCCCTGATATCAAAAAAGATGAGAAGATATCTATGCAAGATGCTCATCGAACTCCACATAAGTTAGATTTTAAAGAAAGTCACCAAGACATACTATAATCAAACTTGCCAAAACAAAAGATAAAGAGAGAATTTTAAGAGCACCTAGGGATAAATGAAAAGACGCCTACAAAGCAGTGTCAATAAGAACAAGATCGGACTACTGAGCAGAAAACCACGCCGGCAAGAAGGCAATGAGATGACTTATATGAAAAATTTAAGGAAAAAAATTGCCAGCCAAGAATCATATACCCAGCAAAACTATCTCTCAAACATCAAGGTGAAACTCGGATATTTCCAGATAAACAGAAGTTTAGGAAATTCCTAAAAACCAAAGAAAAAGTACTAGAAATACTGAAGGGAGTTCTTTGGTTAGAAAATCAATAGTATCAGGTATCAATCCAAGGCTAAAACACTGGGCAGAGCAATCAGAAGTCAACCCAGACAGGGAAATCACAAAAATAAATCAAGATTAAAAAAATGCTCAAAACAGGGAAAGAGAGATGTTATTATGTAAAAGAAGACAACATTAACACAATAAAGGGGGACTAAGAAATGTAGCCATAGATCTTCCATATGCAAAGGATGACAAGGCGATACAAAGAAATAAGCTAGGTTTAAATTTAGAAAAATAGGGGCAAATAATAAGGTAACCACAAAGGAGACAAACTATCCTACACATCAAAAGAAAATACAAGGAAAAAAACAGATTCAGAAGAAACAAAATCAACAACAACGAATAAGAGGAAAGGACAATATAAAAAGATAATTTACTCAGCACATAAAATTAAGTGGGAAAAAGAAACTGTCAACAACACACACAAAAAAGACCTCAAAATGACAGCACTAAATTCATACCTATTCATAATTACGCTGAATGTAAATGGACTAAATACACCAATAGAGAGACAGAGAGTGGCCGAACGGATTAAAAAACACGATCCGTCCATACGCTGCCTACAAGAGACACACCTTAGACTTAGAGACACAAACAAACTAAAACTCAAAGGATGGAAAAAATATATCAAGCAAACAACAATCAAAAAAAAGCAGGTGTGGCAATATTAATTTCTGACAAAATAGACTTTAAAGTTAAATCCATCATAAAGGATAAGGAAGGACACTATATAATGATTAAAGGGACAATATACAAAGAGGACACAACCATATTAAATATTTATGTACCCAAGGCAAGGGCTGCAAGATACATAAAACAAACACTATCAGCATTGAAAAGTAAGATAGACAGCTCCACAATAATAGTAGGAGACTTCAACACACCACTTTCGGTGAAGGACACGACATCCAGAAAGAAACTCAATAAAGACATGGAATATCTAAATGCCACAATCAACCAAATTGACCTCACAGACATATACAGAACCCCCTACCCAACAACAGCCAAGTATACTTTCTTTTCCAGTGTACATGGAATATTCTCTAGAATAGATCATATATTAGATCATAAAGTAAGCCTTAACAGAATCCAAAACATTGAAACATTACAAAGCATCTTCTCTGACCATAAGGCCATAAAAGCAGAAATCAATAACAGAAAAAACAGGGAAAAGAAATCAAACACTTGGAAACTGAACAATACTTTGCTCAAAAAGACTAGATTATAGAAGACATTAAGGACGGAATAAAGAAATTCAGAGAATCCAATGAGAGTAAAAACACTTCCTATCAGAACCTTTGGGACACAGTGAAAGTACTGCTCAGAGGTCCATTTATATCAATAAATGCACACATACAAAAAGAAGAAAGGGCCAAAATCAAAGAATTATCCTTTAACTTGAATAAACAGAAAGAGAGCAACAAAAGAAATCCTCAGGCACCAGAAGAAAACTAATAAAAATTAGAGCAGAACTAAATGAAATAGAAAACAGAAAAACAATTGAAACACTTAATAAGTCCAAAAGCTGGTTCTTTGAAAAAAATCAACAAAATTGATAAACCATTGCCCAAACTGACAAAAGAAAAACAGGAAAGGAAACAAATAGTCCAAATAAGAAACGAGATGGGTGATATTGCAACAGACCCAACTAAAATTAAAAGAACCATATGAGATTATTATGAAAAACTGTACTCTAACAAATTTGAAAACCTAGAAGAAACGGATAAATATCTAAAAACACACCACCTACCTAAACTAACACAAACAGGGGTAGAACAACTAAATAGACCCATAACAAAAGAAGCTGAAAAGCTAATCAAAACTCTCAACAAAAAAAGCCCCAGCCCAGACAGCTTCACTGCAGAGCTCTACCAAACTTTCAGAGAAGAGTTAACACTACTACTACTAAAGGTATTTCAGAGCACAGAAAAGGACGGAATACTACCAAACTCATTCTAAGAAGTCAGCGTATCTCCGATACCAAAACCAGGTAAAGACATCACAAAAAAAGAAAATTATAGACCTACACTCGTCATGAACTTAGATACAAAAATCCTCAATTCTAGCCAATGGAATTTAACAACATATCAAAAAAAAATAATTCACCACGAACAAGTGGGATTCATACCAGGAATGCAGGGATAGTTCAACATTAGAAAAACAATGTAATCCACCACATAAACAAAAGACAAGAATCACATTTTATCAATTGATGCAGAAAAGGCATTTGACAAAGTTCAACACCCATTTATGATAAAAAAACTCTCAGCAAAATAGGAATAGAAGGAAAATTTCTCAACATAATAAAGGACATTTATACAAAGCCAACCGCCAACATCGCCTTAAATGGAGACAGCCTGAAAACATTCCCATTTAGATCGGGAACCAGATACGGATGTCCTTTATCACCACTCTTATTCAACATTGTGTTGGAAGTCCTAGCCAGAGCATTTATGCTACATAAAGAAATAAAGCGCATCCAGATTGGCAAGGAAGAAGTAAAAGTATTTCTATTTGCTGATGACATGACCTTATACACAGAAAACCCTAAGGAATCCTCAAGAAAACTACTGAAATTAACAGAATAGTTCAGCAGAGTATCGGGATACAAGATAAATATACAAAAATCAGTTGGAATCCTCAACACCAACAAAAGGAACATTGAAGAGGAAATCACCAAATCAATACCATTTACATTAGCCCCCGAGATGAAAAAATACTTAGGAATAAATTTTTCCAGAGACATAAATGACTTATACAATGAAACTACAAAACAATTCTACAAGAAACCAAGAGAGACCTACATAAGTAGAAAAACATACCTTGCTTATGGATAGGAAGACTTAACATTATAAAAATATCTATTCTACCAAAAGCGATCTATAGATTTAATACAATTCCAATCCAAATTCTAATGACATTTTTTAATGAGATGGAGCAACAATTCACCAACTTGACATGGAAGGGAGAAAGGTCCCGGATAAGTAAAGCACTACTGAAAAGAAGAACAAAGTGGGAGGCCTCACTCCACCTGATTTTAGAAACTATTATACCGCCACAGTAGTCAAAACAGCAGGGAACTGGTACAACAACAGATACATAGACCAATGGAACAGAATTGAGAATCCACACATAAATCCATTCACATATGAGCAGTTAATATTTGACAAAGGCCCCAAAACAGTTAAATGGGGAAAAGACAGTCTTTTTAACAAATGGTGCTCGCATAACTGGATATCCATCTGCAAAAAAATAAAACAAGACCCATACCTCACACCATGCACAAAAACGAACTCAAAATGAATCAAAGGCCTAAATATAAAATCTAAAACGATAAAGATCATGGAAGAAATAATAGGGACAACGTTAGGAACCGTAATACATGGCATAAACAGTACATAAAACATCAGTAATAATGCAGAAGAAAAAGTAGGTAACTGGGAGCTCCTAAAAATAAAATACTTATGCTCATCCAAAGACCTCACCAAAAGAGTAAAAAGACTACCTACAGACTGGGAAAAAGTTTTTAGCTATGACATTTCCGATCAGCACCTGATCTCTAAAATCTACATGATACTGCAAAAACTCAACTATGAAAAGACAAATAATCCAATTAAAAAATGGGCAAAAGATATGAATAGACACTTCACTAAAGAAGACATTCACGTAGGTAACAGATACATGAGGAAATGCTCACGATCATTAGCCGTTAGAGAAATGCAAGTCAAAACTACAATGAGATTTCATCTCACTCCACCAAGGCTGGCATTAATCCAAAAAACACTAAATAATAAATGTTGGAGAGGTTGTGGAGAGACTGGAATACTTATACACTGCTGGTGGGAATGTAAAATGGTACAACCACTTTGGAAATTGATTTGGTGTTTCCTTAAAAAGCTAGAAATAGAACTACCATTAGATCCAGCAATCCCACTTCTTGGAATATATCCTAGAGAAAGTAGAGCCTTTACATGAACAGATATATGCACACCCGTGTTCACGGTAGCACCGTTTACAATAGCAAAAAGATGGAAGCAGCCAAGGTGCCCATCAACGGATGAATGGATAAATAAATTATGGTATATTCACACAATCGAATACTATGCATTGATCAAGAACAGTGATGAATCTGTGGAACATTTCATAACATGGAGGAATCTGGAAGGCATTATGCTGAGTGAAATTAGTTGCAAAAGGACAAGTATTGTATAAGATCACTATTATAAGAACTCAAGAAACAGTTTAAACAGAGAAGAAATATTCTTTGATGGTTACAAGATGGGGAAGGGAGGGTAGGTGGGAGGCGGTATTCACTAATTAGATAGTAGACAATAACTACTTTATGTGACGGGAAAGACAACACACAATACAGGTGAGGTCAACAAAACTAGACTAAACCAAAAGCAAAGAAGTTTCCTGAATAAACTGAATGCTTCAAAGAGCAGCATAGCAGGGGAGAGGTTTGGGGACCATGGTTTCAGGGGACATCTAAGTCAATTGGCATAATAAAATCTATTAAGAATGCATTCTTCATCCCACTTTGGAGAGTGGTGTCTGGGGTCTTAAATGCCAGCAAGCAGCCATCTAAGATGCACCAATTGGTCTCAACCCACCTGGACCAAAGGAGAATGAAGAACACCAAGGACACAATGTAGTTACTAGCCCAAGAGACAGAAAGGGCCACATGAACCAGAGACTACATCATCCTGAGACCAGAAGAACCAGATGGTTCCCTGACAGGGAACACAAGAGAGAACCCCTTAGGGAACAGGAGAGCAGTGAGATGCAGGTCCCAAATTCTCGTAAAAAGACCAGACTTAATGGTCTGACTGAGACTAGAAGGACCCCGGTGGTCATGGTCCCCAGACCTTCTGTTGGCCCGGGACAGGAACCATTCCCAAAGCCAGCTCTTCAGATAGGGATTAGACTGGACAATGGGTTAGAGAGGGATGCTAGTGAGGAGTCAGCTTCTTGGATCAGGTGGACACTTGAGACTATGTTGGCATCTCCTGCCTGGAGGGGAGATGAGAGGGTGGAGGGGTTTAGAAGCTGGCAAAATGGACACGAAAGGAGAGAGTGGAGGGAGAGAGTGGGCTGTCTCATTAGGGGGAGAGCAATTGGAAGTGTGTAGCAAGGTGTATATGGGTTTTTGTGTGAGAGACGGACTTGATTTGTAAACTTTCACTTAAAGCACAATAAAAATTAAAAGAAAAAGAAAAAAAAAAAGGTTAAGTAACTTATCCTAGGTAACCCAGCTGGTGAGTGGCACAACGGGGATAGGAACCTAGGCAAATCAGGCTCCAGAGTCTATTCTTTGATAAGTATTGGTGATTGGAATGTGAAAGCTGGAAACAAAGAAGGATCAGTAGCTGGAAAATATGGCCTTGGTGATATAAATCACGCTGGAAATCACATGACAGAATTTTGTAAGAACAACAACTTCTTCACTGAAATACTTTTTTTCAATAATATAAACGGTGACCACACACATGGACCTCAACAGATGGAATACACAGGAGTTGAATCAACTACATCTATGCAAAGAGTTGGTGGAGAAGCTCAATGTCATTATTAGTCATAACAAGGCCACTGGCCGACAGTGGAACAGACCATCAATTGCTCATATGCAAGTTCAAGTTGAAGCTGAAGAAAATTAAAATAAGGCCACAAAAGCCAAAGTACGACCTTGAGTATATCCCTTCTCATTTTAGATACCACCTAAAGAACAAGTTTGATGCACTGAATACTAACGACTGAAGACCAGACAAGTTGTGGGATAATATCAAGGACATGAAGAAAGCAAAAGGTCACTAAAAAGAAAGAAAAGACCAAAATGGGTGTCAAAAAAGAGTCTGGAACTTGCTCTTAAACACAGACTAGCTAATGTGAATAGAAGAAATGATGAAGTAAAAGAGTTGAATAGAAGATTTCAAAGGGTGGTTTGAGAAGACAAAGTAAAGTACTATAGTGAAATGTGCAAAGACCTGAGTTAGAAACTCAAAAGCAAAGAACATACTCAGCATTTCTCAAGCTGAAAGACCTGATGAAATATTCAAGCCTCTATTTGCAATACTGAAGGATTCTATGGGCAAAATATCGAATGATGCATGAAGCATCAAAAGAAGACGAAAGGTATACACAGAGTCACCGTACCAAAAAAAGAGTTAGTCAGCGTTCAACCATTTCAGGAAGTAGCATATGATCAAGAACTGACAGTACTGAAAGAAGAAGTGCAAGCTGCACTGCAGGCATTGGCAAAAAAACAAGGCTCCAGGAATTGACAGGATACCTATTGAGATATTTCAACAAATGGATGCAGTGCTGGAAGTGCTCACTTGTCTATGCCCAGAAATTTAGAAGACATCTACCTGGCCAATCAACTAGGAGACACCCATATTTGTGCCCGTTTGAAACAAAGTTGATCCAACAAAATGCAGAAATTATTGAACAATATCATTAATATCACACGTAAGTAAAATTCTGCTGAAGATAATTCAAAAATGGTTTCAGCAGTACATCAACAGGAAACTGCCAGAAATTCAAGCTGGTTTCAGAAGAGAATTTGAAACGAGGGATATCGTTGCTGATGTCAGACGGATCCTGGCTGAAAGAGAATACCAGAAATATGTTTACCCCTATTTCACTGACTATGCAAAGGCATTTGGCTGTGTGGGCCATAACAAATTACGGATAATATTACAAAGATTGAGAACTCCAGAACACTTAATTTTGTTCTAGAGGAACCTGTACACAGAGGAAGAGGTAGACCTTCAAACTGAACAAGCGGATACCGTGTGGTTTAAAATCAGGGAAGATGTGCGCCAAGGCTGCATCCTTTCACCATATTTATTCAATCTGTATGCCGAACAAATAATCCCAGAAATTAGACTATATGTAGAAGAACAGGACACCAGGATTGGAGGAAGACTCATTAACAATCTGTGATATGCAGATGACACAACCTTGGTTGTTGAAAGTAAAGACAACTTGAAGCACTTATTGATGAAGATCAAAGACTACATAAAGCCTTCAGTATGGTTTACACCTCAACATAAAGAAAGCAAAAATCCTCACAACCGGACCAATAAGCAACATCATGATAAACAGAGAAAAGATGGAAGTTGTCAAGGATTTCATTTTACTTGGATCCACAATCAAGGCCCATGGAAGCAGCAGTGAAGAACACAAATGACACCCTGCCTTGGGCAAATCTGCTGCAAAAGACCTCTTCTGAGAGTTCAAAAGCAAAGATGTCACTTTGAGAACTAAGGTACACCTAACCCAAGCCACGATATTTTTAATTGTTTCATATGCATGTGAAAGCTGGACAATGAATAAGGACGATCAAAGAAACACGGATGCACTTGAATTATAGTATTGGCAAGAATACTGAATACACCATGGACTGCCAGAATGTCTTGGAAGTACAGCCAGAATGTTCCTTAGAAGCAAGGATATTAAGATTTTTTCTTGCTTACTTTGGACATTTCATCAGGAGGGAGGAGTCCCTGGAGAAGGACACTGTAACACTTGGTAGAGGGTCAGTGAAAAAGAGCAAGACCTTCAACAAGATGGACTGACACAGTGGCTGCAACAATGTGTTCAAACATGGCAATGATTGTGACGATGGCACAGGAGCGGGCACTGTTTCATTCTGTTGTACACAGGATCACTATGAGTCAGAAGTGACTTGGTAGCACCTACCAACAACAGCATGCTATGCTGCCTCTTCTGTAATGGAACCCTGTGCAAGGACTGGTAGTTATACCAAATACATACTACATGCATCATATTTCTCTAAGATTCATGGTACCACAGACAGTTCAGAAAAGAGTTGTTCACTGTCATTTAAGCTATATACAACCTACGTTTAGGATACTAGCTCATTTCAAACATGCCTACACACTTTTTGTTTTCAACAATAACTGAGGTAATTTTGAGTCCCATATTTGATTGCTCAAAATAATACTAACAATCCTTGCTTAGAGATGTACCATCTAACTCGGTACAATAGTATTCCTTCATTTTAGTGTCTTAGAAAAGGTACTGCACTAGCAGTCAGAAGTTAGTGCTTCAGCTGTGCCACTTAAAAGTCATATGATTTACAGAAAGCTATTTAACCTTTCTAAGTGTCAGTTTTCTGATCTGCAAAAAGAAGTTAATAATATTTATCATACCTAACATCAAGAAAACTATTCATTTTAAGTGTGATAATGCTACCAGATCTGAAATACAACTGAACTCCTCCTTTATAGAAGTCAGCCTATTTTTCCAGTTCTACCTGAAATGCCATTTCCTCTGAGAAGTGGTCACTGATTTCTTCAAAATTAGATTTGGCACTTCCTCTCTCTATAAGCCCACAGGATGCCAACATAATTCTGTAAAACATTATTTAATTCTTCACGGTATAATACTAAACATTTGAATGTTTGTTTCTACAAAAGTAGGAGTAAAACGTAGTATGGTATAGCAATACATGGCAGTGGTTAATATTTGGGCTTTGAAGACACATGCTGGCTTCTGCCATCTACTACTTTTACTTTTCCAATGAGAAATAATCTTCATGTACATATTTATTAATGTATTCCAAGTTTGATAAAATTGGTTAAAAAAGCAAAAAGCTAGAAACTTCAGGTCACAGAATTTAATGACAATGTTTTCTTGACACTACATTTCAATCAATGATTTATATCAGAACATTCCTTTCCTTCTTAAGCTTGAACTGGAACCTGGCAACAATTATGTCAGTATGTCAAAAACTTCTGCTCTTATTTTGAGGGTTTGGGTAATGATGTCAATGGTTAAATAGTAACTCCAAGTATCCTATAGTACGTATAAACCAATGGTACCAAATATTGACAACTGATACCAAATGGCTTATTGTCTTGGAGTTCAACATTCTCATAATACCAAGGTTACTTCTGATAACAAAGAGTCAAAAAAGCATTTGTTCAGCTCTAATAACTGTTTTCACAGTAAGTGCTTCTCAGAATTAAGTCCTTTCTGTCTCAGGATCTTATCATATGATGTGTAGAATCCTTGATGTGAGAGGTACTGTCACTAAAGTAAGTGAGATTTCATATTTATTCATTAAGGGAGGATGACTTCTAATAGGAAATAACAAAAATATTTTCCTACAGTAATTTTTTCCTTTAAATGCAAGACTTCCATCCATCAATTACATGTTTATGGACTTCATTCAGTATAGCACTGATATGAAGCCAGCACTCATTTCAATTGTGTTTATTTTATTTCATGTAGTACCTAGTATAATGCCTTATTTAATAAATACTGGTTAATTCAGTTAATCAAGCATATTTTTTAATATAGAGAACACATCATTTGTGCACTTTCTTGAAATCTTTTCCTAATATTACTTGATATTTTTGACAAAATCATATTCCTTTGTATAAGATACATTAATACTTATAACCTATGATTTCATGTTTATTTGAAATTTTAAATTCACTGAGAAGAAAAGTGTGCTTGCCAAGCTTTATATTTCCTTTATTTTTACGGGAAATCAAGCTGTTCAGCTATGTGTCATAGCGGAGACAATATTATACATCAAGGGGCAGCTATCTCAGCCATATCCGAATACCTAGAAAAAAAATTTAAATATAAAGATAATAAATTTAAATATAAACATAAAGATGAGAATAAGCCTTGCAAATTCAGGTTATAGATCATCCTGAAGAGGGAAGATGCTGTGAGCAGTTATAGGCAAACAGAGAAGAGTACCAAAATGAGCCCATAAGGAAACTGAGGCTCCCTAAGAGAAAAAGAAAGGAGACCTGGTGGCTCAGTGGTTATACACTATGCTGCCAGCCAAAAGGTCAGTGGTTTGAACCCATCAGCTGCTTCGTGGGAGAAGAGACTTGGCAACCTGCTCCCATAAGCATTACAGCCTAGGAAACACCATGGGGTAGTTTACTCCGGTACTACAGGATTGCTATGAGTCGGAACTGACTTGATAGCACACAACAGCAAGGGACAAAGAAGGGAAAGTTGCAAGCTGGGGAAAGGCAGAAGTAGACTACAATCAGGAGGACCTCAAGCAGGGCTATACAGTTGTTTTCATCACAATTTTCAGAAGGTTTGAATCTGACTGATGAATACTAGGCTATTTAGAAGGGCATTCTTTCTAGGTTTCTGGGCAGAGATTTGAAAGAAGAATGGTATATTCTCCAGAAGAGAAACCTGACCTTGATACAAGAGTGATATTCAATATATCAATTCATTATCTTGTTCAAGAAGATATCATGAAGCACTAGCATAACGTGTTAATTGTCCTTGGACTCAAGACTTTCTCTTGCTGACGCATGATATTTTTTAAGTATTTTTACTGGAGTAGTTTGTTAATAGGAGAAACTTTAGAAAATACAATTAACTGCAAAAGAAAAGAAAGTGAAAGAGAGGAAGTTAAAATATCCCATTATTTCAACATGCAAAAAAAAAATCCTCAACAACTATTTAAATAGCACCTACTATGTTTCAGGGCCTATGTTAGGACCTGAGAATTCTGTGGTGAACAAAACAGACATGGTCACAGTCATCATGGAGCTTAATAAACATGTGAAAGGCCTTAAGATTAAAAAAAGAAAATTCCGAGTGGTAAAAATTCAATACCAGTGGGATAAATATGCTTAAATAAGTTTCCTCAAAGCATTAACTGGGACTTGGGAAACCTAGGTATCATTTTTTATTCCATCTCCTCAAGATAGGAGATCTTGGAATCATTTCATCTATTTAGGTTTTAATTTTCTCATCCATAATTTTCAGAAGATAAAGGTTGCCTAAATCTCACTGAAAAACCACAGAGGTGGGAGCAGAGATTCTGCTGCATGTCAAGAATGAAAACAAGGGGAATAAAAACAGAGAAGAAGAAAAGAGGGGAGAGGAAAGAAGGAAGGAAAGACACAAAGAGAGAAGGAGAGGAAAAGAGAGAGAGAGAGAGAGAGATCTTTGATTAACATCATTTTGTTGCAAGTAGTGGAGCAAAGATATGAATATCTCTAGAATCTATCCCTTCAGTTATATACAAATTACCACAATGACCCACTGAGACCCATTAAAATTCTTTCACACTGGCCTCAATTCCACAAAATCAAACTAACAGCTCCCCCCCAAAAAAAGGTTGAACTTCCATAAGCTTTCTTAGCATGTGTATACCTACAACCACACTAGTCTAAAAATTTACTAAACCATTGCCACCAAGTCTATTCTAACTCATAGTGACCCAATGTTACCACCACGAAAAATAACAGCACAGGGTAGAAAATGAACTAAAACATTTCCCGATATCACCAAGAGATCCTTGAAGGAGTGTCAATAATGTTTAGGTTGAAAGAGGCAAAATTTTTGCTAATGGCTACAAGTCTTACCCAGGCTGGCATTGTTCTCCACATTCCTTACACTCAGGACTAAGTTTCAATAAAAACATCAAAATAGTCAAAGAGTGACTATAAATAATGTAGCTGATTTTTACATGGGAAAATGGAACTGATGTCAGTATTTTATGTTCACCTTTCACAAGCACCCTTAACATCCTTTCTTCCACCTTTGCAGTTAAGTCCTTTTCTGAACCACCAGTCTTCATAGTTACTCACAAGAGTTCAAAGAGAAACAAAAGATATGTTAATTAACTGGAAATTGTAAGAGAATTGAATCAAAAAACTTTGGTTAATCAGACTGTACTAAAATTTGAATGTTCGTATTTGTTTTGGCAAGGAAAAGGAAAAAAAAGAGGAAGAAGGGAAGAAGAAAGGAAAGGTGAATAAGAAATTTTGTTTATCATTAACTCAACAATTTTATTAAATGCCCATTTACTATGCATAGGGCATTGTAGTAAGGGTTGTACAATATGACACAATCCCTACCCTCTGGGAGTTTACAATCTAGAGAAGAAATAGAAACTTAATTAAATGCTGTGATTATCACACATTATGATGAATGCTATCCTATAAAATATTCTGGAAGCACAGACAGACAATCTCAATCGAGCATTAGCAGCAAAGTTTTCACAGAGTAAGTAACACAGAAGTTGATTTGAAAAGGAATTCTTAAATCAAATAAAGAAGGATTTGCAGGCAGGGAGAACATGAACAAAGGCACAACGTTAGGAGCTATCTTGCTAATATACCAAAAGAGATTGATTAACTGAGGTTCTCACTGCTAAAGGTACTTTCAACACTCCACTTTCATTGCCTGAAGAGATGGGATGACTCCACAGAACTCAGTCAACAAGAAACAAATTCTTTTCTCAATATTACACTTCTAAAAATTAAACACAACTCTGGGGAAACCCTCCATTACTTCTTTAACCCAGTACAATAGAGGGATCAAAGATAAATTTAGTTCTGTCACTGCTACAGAGAAATAAAGAGGGTAACATTTGACATAAAAGGTCTGAGAATTGTGGCTGATACATACTCATGTATTAGAAAATTGAAACACCTGAGTTGTATTCATTCTAGAAAGAGCATGCCCCCTCCAAGCTCCAATACTTACAGCCTTACCACCTAGTTTTGCCTTATAAATCTCAGTGTTAATCCCTTCATGTATTTTATCTCCATTTAAATCAGCCCAAAATTCTAAGAACATTCCTTATCACCCAGACTCTCCTCACCAAACGGATCTGTACATCTCCCACGTGATCCTATCTCTCGCTCCACAACAACACTGGATCTTTTCCATTCTGCCTTCGAGAGCTCATTATACATCATCAGCAAAATCTCCTATACCTTACCTAAAGTTTTCCTTGGAACTTTCTCTTCATCTTTTGGTTATAACTAAAATCTGAGGACACTGCTTTCCATGGAATCCTCTTAAGTGACTGATGTTTCCTTCCCATACCCTGCATAGCACTAGGCCTAGAATTGAGGTAGCTGGCTTCCAGAGATCCCTTTTGCCACTTCTACTCCAATTTTTGTCCACCCTCCCTTAAAAAAAAAAACAAAAAACACCAACAAAAAACCTTAGTTTGAATTTCAGCCATGCAACTATACTACCCATTCTCCTACACACTACTGCATTCTTACATCATGTAGTCATCTATCTGATCCTGAGGTCATCAACCTCCATTCTTCATGTATTGAAAATTTCAGCTCCTAGTTCACTGTCACTCTCTGTGTCAGAGACAGTAATGCCCAGGAAACAATCCACCTGTTCCCCACGTTACCCAGCCCACTAGCATCTAGGCAGGCTCATGTGAATGATTCTCACCAATAAAATGTGTGGAGAAGTAATCCTCACTTTTAAGCTGAGGCAATTCAGAAGAGGTGTGCTTTCCCTGCTTATCTTTTTCTCTGTTGTCTGCTAGCTCAATGCTGAGGATCCAGTGGAGGATACTGAGGCTCTGAAGATCAGCAGAGTGACTAAATGAAAGGTGCCTGAATCATTGCATGGAGGAGAGCCACCAGACTGTGAATACCACAATGGACTTTGCTTGAATAAGAAATAAACACTATTGTTTTAACTCACTGAAGTTTTTGGTTGTTTTTAGAACCTTTGGACAATATTGACTTGACTAACAGGACCTATTAAAGGAATCTAAAACAGGTGATAGCTTTCATCTTTTTCAATCACTTTCTTTACTTGCTTCTGGGACACCAATGTTTCTTGCTTTCCCTCCTACGTCACTGGAAGCTCTTTTTCAGTTTTCTTATTGGTTCATTTCCTAGCCCTCTAAAAAAAAACACTGGAAAGTCTAAGGGTTCAGTCCTTGGACCATTTCTCTTCTACACACTTTTCTTAGGTTATCTCACTCAATGTCGTGGGCTTAAGTATCCTCTATAAGGTGACAATCTCCAGAGATAACCTGGTTCTATCCCCTAAACTGGAAACCCTGGTAGCACAGTGGTTAAGTGCTACGGTTGCTAACCAACAGGTCTGCAGTTCAAATCTGCCAGGCGCTCCTTGGAAACTCTATGGGGCAGTTCTATTCTGTCCTATAGGGTCACTATGAGTCAGAACTGACTCGATGGCAGTGGGTTTGGTTTTTCTTTGGATGCCCTAAACTCTAGCCTATTTATCCAAATGCCTACTCAACATCTCCGTTTGGAGATTTAATAGGGATTTCAAACGATGTGGCCAAAGTAGAACTCTTGAGTCTCCTTCTGTCCCCAAACTTTTCATCTTACAGTCTTTTAAGTCTCAGTAAATAGCCAACCTGCCTTCCCAATTGCTCAAGTAAAAACAAACAAATGAACAAAAAACTGACCCACCTCTCTCATACCACACATTCAGAAAACTGGCATCATCTACCTCAAAATATACCCTGAATTTGACCTTGTGTCCTTTAGCCATACCACCCTGGTCCAAGTCATCATAACTGCAGACTTAGACTATGGCAACAGCCATGTGGTAACTAGTCTATTGCTTCTATGCTTTCCTTACTACAGTCTATTCTCAACACAGCAGCCAGAATGCTGCTGCTAAAATAGCCAAGAAAGGTTGTATCATTCTCCTATTCAAAACTCTTCTATGGCATCTCATCTCGCTTTTACTACTCAAAGTCCTTACAGTGGCTTGTAAGTCCCTACAGGATCTGGCTCTCCAGTTGTCTTCTTTACTCCCCCTTCCATTCTTCTTATCATTGTTCTCTCAGCTCCAGACATACTGGCCTCGTTGATGTTCCTTGAAGAGACCCAGTATGCTGTAACCTCAGTTATGCCTCCTCTTAATTATCTGTATGGCTCACTCCTTCACTTCCTGCAGGTTATTCTTTAAGGAGGTCTTTTCTAATCATCCTAGGTAAAAGAGCAGAACACCATCCTCTTCCCTCTAAGGCTCCTTATCCATCTCATACTGTATAATTTTTCTCCATAGCATTAATTAATATTCAACATACTACATGTTTTTGTTTTATTATCTGTTTGCCCTCACTCAAATATAAGTGCCATACAGGCAGAGCCATTTTTGCTTTTTGTTTTTCTGCATTTCTAGCAACTATAACTATCTGGAACACAGGAGGCGTTTATTCATTCCAAAAAAATATGAGTGCCTAATATGCGCTAGGTACTCTTCTAAATACTAGGAAATGGCAGTACAATTAAAAAAATTCCTCTTTAATAGAGCTTATCGTTAATATCGCTAATAAATATATGTTGAAAGAATAAACTATGATAAGAGTTTAATGACTGTAACCATTCTCTTAATGTTAGCCATTCAGGTTGTTTATAATTTTTTCTAAAGTAAAAAGGAAGTCATTAATGAACTAAAGTCATTTTTAAAAACAAGATACGACTATATATATTATCATGGAATGGGAAAGAACTAAATATAATACCAAAGGCAAAAATGACAGAAAATGTTCAATACATTTTATCATGTAAAATTTTAAAACAGGCTCCAGTGGTCAAACAATTACTAGCTAAAGGTTGGTAGTTCAAACTCACCCAGAAGCACCTCCAAGGACACGTCTGGCAATCTGCTTTACAAAGGTCATACAGCCTTGAAAACCCGAAGGAACAGTTCTACTCTGCACACACGGGTTTACTATGAGTCGGAATTAACTTGACGGCAACTAACAACATTCTCGTTAAATCAAACTCGACCAATAACTGGTTAATAAACTTTTAAAACGAATTTTACTTCAGATTAAATTCAATTTCCAACTATGATAATCAAACAAACAATTGGTAAATACTATTTAGAATAACTGTACTGTCCCTAAAACTGTGCTAAAGTGCTACAGGTGGTTGAAATTGTGAGAGACGTGACCTTTATTCTGATGACCATTAGGCTCTAATTAGAAAACAAAAACCAATGCACGTAAGTGGTAAGCTTCATAGAACTGAGGGAAAATGACAGATATTTAAAGAATCCACTAATACAACTTTAAACATTTAAAAAAGATTTCTTCAAAGATACGACTACAGACGGACCTCATATGATTCAGATCTGGATCAGCCAAGACAGAACACATGCACATAAATTTTTTAAAAATCAAAATAATGAGCAAAACTCAAGCTTGAGGGAATATACATGCAATATATTTATGACACACCAAGGGCATGGGTGGTAAGAATCCTGTTTTTTGTTTTGTATCCCACTTTGGCGAGTGGCATCTGGGGTCTTAAAAGCTAATAAGCAGCCATCTAAGATGTATCAATTGGTCTCAACCCACCCGGAGCAAAGGAAAATGAAGATTAGCCCAAGAGACAGAGAGGGCTACATAAACCAAAGACTCCATCAGCCTGAGACTGGGAGAACTAGATGGTGCCCGCTACAACTAATTACTACCCTAACAGGGAACACAACAGAAAACCTCTGATGCAGCAGGAGAAAAGTGGGAAGTAGACCTCAAATTCTAGTAAAAACACCAGATTGAATGGTCTGACTGAGACTGGAGGGACCCAAGAGGTCATGGCCCCCAAACTCTCTGTCAGCCCAGGACTGAAGCCATTCCTGAAGCCGATTCTTCAGAAAAAGATTAGATTGGACTATAAGACATAAAATGGTACTGTTTAGGAGTGTGCTGCTTAGCTCAAGTAGACACATGAGACTACACGGGCAGCTCATGTCTGGAGGCGAGATGGGAAGGCAGAGGGGAACAGGAGCTGCTTGAATGGACACGGGAACTACAGGGTGGAGAGAGGGAGCGTGCTGTCACGTTGTAGGGAGAGCAACTAGGGTCAAATAACAACGTATGTATAAGTTTTTGCATGAGAAACTGACTTGAATTGTAAACTTTCACTTAAAGCGCAATAAGAGAAAAAAAAGAATCTTGTTTTTGTTGCTAGTAGCAATACTGTTTAAAACTCAGACAAAATCACATGAATTGAATGCTATTACAGTCCCATTTTAAAGATGAAGAAACTGTTGCCTCTGCCTGGAATATTCTTCCACCAGTTATCTATATGGTTCATAGTTATTTACCAACGAGGATATTTTGCCCAAGACTACACATTCGTTTCAGAGCCACATTGTTAATCATTACTCCGCAATGCCTCATAGCAACAAGAAATATCAACATGGAACAAGACACAAGAATACTGGGTTGAAGAAGACAGTAGAAGAGGAATCACGCTCCCCCTTCTTCTCTCTCAACCCCCCATTCCTCAAGTCTTTAGGAGGTCACAGAATGATTTAGGGACTATAGAGAAAACAGGAATAGAGGCAGAGAAATGCTGATTTGTGAATCTTATAACATTGGTATTTTTCCATTCTGTTGGTATGGCTTGGAAAACACTTGAAAATGAGATAAAGGAAAATGCAAGCCTTTGCCAAGACTTAAAAGCCATGGAAAGTTGTTTAGTTCAGTTCAATAAGCAATGCTGACTGTTAGGTCCTGGGGAAAGAAAGATGTGTAAGATTGGTGCAATGCCTTTGAGAAGCTTACCTTCTAAAGAGGTAGATGGATGGGTAACAGATCATTTTATCACATGTGGAAAGAGCAATAATTGTAGAAGCATTGCCTTACAAGGCCCTCTCACTCTGTTCTCAATCATTCAGGTATAGCTATGAAAAAATAAGCTATTATTTATTCATGGCCCTAAGAATGATTTAGGGGTCTCTGGAAAGAATTACAAATTTATATATACCTCTTGCTCTGCAAATTTCACTTAAAGCACAATTTAAAAAAATTTAAATAAAAAAATTTACATATACCTCTTGCAAAAGAAAAAAAAGCCTATTTCTAGCTTCAAAAAATAATCTAAATCTGCTCTTTCTTCTCATTTCTTTGGCTATTGTCATGGTTAAGATTGTGTGTCAACTTGACTGGGCCATGATTCTCCGTGCTTTGGCAGTGATATAACGTTGTGATCACTTGCCTGTTGAGATTTGATATGCAATCACCCCATGATGGGATCTGCTGTGAGCAGCCAATCAGTTGAAAGGTACTTTCCTTGGGCATGTGGCCTACATCCGAATATAAGCAGGTGTTCTGGCTTTTTGCTGGCTCTGGATCCTGCAGCTACCTCCTGTTCACCTGACCTCTGATTCTTGAGACTTGAGCTAGCAGCTTACCTGTGGTCTTGCGTGCCAATCTCGGGATTCGTAGATCTTCCCAGCGTTTGGGTAACAGCCCTGTTCTCCAACCTGCTGATCTTGGGTTTGCCAGCCCCTGAGGCTATGTGACTTAGAAGCCTCTATCCTAATCCATGGACTTCGGATGTCACAGCCTCTACAACCACGTGAGCCATTTTCTTGATATAAATCTCTCTATATATATATTTATATGCTTTTGCTTCTTTAGAGAACTCAGCCTAAGACAGCTACCAATCTGCCAAAAATCTTCATCACCAATAAGCAGGACTAATTACACTTCTGCAAAGGGTCTTCCTCCTTTACTTCTACCCTATAAACTACTTTAAACATAGCTACTATTCAAGAAGGAAAAGCATTTTAGATTCGAAATCCAAAGTTCTTTATGACTATCGAAGCCCTCCTTGCCTTTTTGAATCTATTCAACTTTATTTTCCACTACTTCCACTGAAGAATCATCACTCCAGTCAATGTCCTCTCTCAAGTGAAATGCTCCCATTTGAACAATCCAAATCCTACCCATTTAAGACCTACCTCAAGTTGTACCTCCTCAGTAAAAACTTTTCCAAGTTTTCAGTAGCAATAATCTTTTTCCCTAAATTTTACTCAGTTCTATAAAGCCTACTACTTAAACATATTACTTTTCTTTCTTTAGTTAGAACCTAAAGTTCATCAGAACAGAAACCATGTCATATACTACTTTCAATTTCCCAGAGCACTTAGCACTGAGTTAAGAATACTGCAGGAACCCAGGTTTGTATTTACTGATTAATGAAGTAAAAATAAAATTTTACTTCATATCCTGGGTTGTACTGAGGCTATTTTTTTTTTTTATCATAATTCAACATTTGAAAACATACATAAATTTCTGATGGAGCAGATACCCTGAAAGACTATGTGTACCAATTTAACTCAGACCACAAGTCCTATTACTAACTACTCCTGAATATTTGATTAATGATCACAGTAAAATCTGAGAACAGATATGAAAAGTTATAGGATACCGATTTAAATAAAAAAGTGAAGGAGTAAAAACTACAGAAGTTTATGGAATATGATTTTAAGCCCCACTGTTCACTGAAAGGTCAGCAGTTGAATCCACCAGTCGCTCCATGGGAGAAAAGACCTGGAGATCTGCTCCCATAAAGATTTCAGCCTAGGAAACCCCTAAGTACAGCTCTACTCTGTCAAATAGGATCGCTATGAGTAGGAATCAACTCAATGGCATACAACAAAAAGTAAAAATAACAAGAAAGAAAAAGGTTTTATTTATTCTTGGAAAAATTATTTACCACATACCTGCTCTATGCCAGAAATAGTTGTTATATTCTGGGAATACAAAAGTGAACAAATCAGCTATGGTTCCTAACATAATTCTAGAAGGATAGACAGAAAAGTAAAAACTGAAAAATGTATTGAGGAGTGTTTGGAGGACAGAAAGGAGGTGTGAGGGAAGCAAATCCTGGGGTAGTACCCTATTTTAGAAAGACTGAATACAGAAGGTTTCTTTATTCAAAGGGTAACATTTAAACTAAGACCTGAAGGATGAAAAGCACATAGCTATGAGAAGAACAGTAGAAACGGCATATGCAAAAGATCTCAAGAAAGAAAAAGCACTGTGTGGTTGAAGAAATGAGAGAGGATCAGTGTAAGGAAAAAAGAGAAAAGATGGAATGTAGAACCTGACTGCAGCTAGATGAGCTCAAACTTTATGGGCCATGGAAAGGAGTTTGGATCTCATCTTAAGTGTGATAAGTCACTAAAGCATCTTAAGCAGAGAATAACATCACCCAACTCAGATTTTTAATAAGATGACACTTGCTGTTGTCTGGACAGTGGAGTGGGGTGACTGAGATTAGAGGATGAGATAACATGGAAACAACACCCGTGAGACTAAGATACCCTTGCATTATTCTCACAAGCAATGCTGTAGCTCTGACTAGAGTAGCAGCATACAGATAGACTGAAATAAGATATAAATTGGAGGCTGTAGAATGGCCAGGAAAGGGAGAGACTAAGGATGAAGCCTAGATTTCAGCCTTGAGAAATCTGGTGAACAGTGATAGGGAGAGAGGCCTGTAGTTGTAAAAATTTAGAAAGGGAGAGGAGACGAGACATGTTGGAGACTTAAACTGACCCTAAGATGCCTACGCAGAAATGTCTAGGCAACTGAAAATGAGACACTTAAAAAAAAAAAAAAAAGGAGGGGAGAACCTATATAAAAAAGCAGGCCAGTAAAGCTAACAAAAGAGAAGAAAGATCATCAATGTGAAATAAATGGTATTATGTAGGCATCAGTGAAAATATTGAATTTTAAGGCATTTTTCAGATGATTAAGATCTAATGAAAACAAAGAACAAATTTATATGACAAAGTTAAGGGCCAACAGACAAAATAAGTTTCACCTTGCTTAAAGATTACAGCATTCCTTTCAAAATTCAAACATCAAAAATGTGATCTTTACCATTACCACTTTAAAGAACTTTCACGTATCTTTGAACCTTATAACAACACTGTGAAGTATTGTTGGTTATACTGATTAGTCTCTTATAAATGAAGAAAATGAGGCTGTGTGAGGTTAGCTTGGCATGGTGGTAGTGACAGAATACAAACCTACGTTTTTTGTCCCTAGTCTACTACTTCTATGATCATAGCTTCCTAATTATTGATCTATATTTTACACTGATCCTTATTTTTAAAAATTTTATTTGGTAAGAAGAACTTGAAAAGGTTATGGAGAAAGACTTTTACATAATAATACTATTGCTTAAATTTCCGGAACTTAGATAATATTTAAAGCTTTAAGAAGCTTGCCATAGAAACTGCAATACTGCCTGAGACTTTTCGTCAAAATACAAACTACATTCGAAACTATCACTCTTGAAAGCCCCTTGGGAAATAATGGCTTTTGGATCCTGCAAGTCAGCGTGACATGGCATGCAAAATTGCATCTCATGCTGCGCCAACCAGGAAAATATATGTCATCGCTATGTGACATTCAGAATTTCATCTGGAAACTATAATCTTGTTCTGACTGCTAAAAAAAGGGAGAAAAAAAAGACTGCACACAAAACAATTTGGTTGAATTTTTGCTGAATTCTTGCCAGTTCATGTAAAAACTAGAGTAACACACTTATTTCCAGAGAGCTCTGTATTAGTTAATCCTCAAATGTACTTAGAACATCTCAATGTTTTCTCTCAGAGATTTCAAATTAATTGACATTATAGTTTAAATCCTATATTATAACTCAATGAATCCTCAAAAAACTAAGTTAAAAAATTAAGATTTTGCAAATGAGGACTGTATTGTTCAAAAATATATAAAACAAAATTCCTTTCCCCCAATTGAATAAATCTTAGGTTTAAAAACAAACAAACAAAGAGCCCACGGTAAAACCTGCATTCTGTCTTACGCATCTCATGCCTTTCTCTTCAAAGCGCCCACCCCTCAATTCATGTATGCAATACTTCCTAATGCTTTTTCCTTATTCCTATCAAAAGAGAAATGTGTGAACTTGATTTAGTCCAAGAGTCATATAATTAGCATTTTGTATTTTAAACCTGCTATGATTGTTAAAAAATTAAGACACAAACTGGACCAAACTGAAAAATTATCACCAAGAGCCATGTTTCTGCTACTCCCACTATTTTTGGTACCAAAACTCACGCTACTGAACACAGGGTGGGTACATGGCCCAACCTGGGCTAAACTGGACCTAACCTTTCAGGGCAAGGTGAGTCAGTATCCAAGATGTGGGCATATGATCTAAGATAGGCTGTGCAGAATCCTGCTCAGGGATGTTTTAAACAGAAACTAGACAAAACCTCTTTCTCTTTGATCATAGGGAGGTAAGGATACGAGATCAGAAGTACCCCAGCCATGCACACTGCCACGTCAAGAAACCTCTGTTAAGTAAGAGAAAGTCAAGACAACACGAAGAGACATAATCCTTCTGATTCTTCTGGTTGTTGAGTCTCTGGTCTAAGTCACTCCAAAGAAAAGATCCACTGTTGCATTTTTTACCATTTTGGTTACGAGAGTAAAAAATAACCCCCTTTTTTTATTTAAAATTATTAGAATACAGATGCTATCTCTTGCAGTCAGAGAATCCTTCCTAACATAAAAATGTTTATTTCTTGGTAAAGGTATTACCTGTCAATTAAGAGAAAAACCAGGCAATACATTAGTAGTTAGTTATACCTGTCCAGTCCTAGCAACATCATTACACAGGCTGCATAGTTCCCCAACGTCCTTTAAGCATATTATGGGGCTCCTCTTTTCCAGGCTTACTTCCTTAGAAAGATTCAACATCACTGACTGTCCAGCTCACCGGGCTCTCGGCAGGTCCTTCCATTACCATATTCATTGGTCATGCTCTCATTTGAGACTTTGGCTTAACCTGCAGATTCAGAGATGCCATTTATTTTTTACTCCTCTGATCTTCTGCAATTCACTCCCAAAATTTCTTGAACTACCACCACCAATATCTTTCTCAGTTTATCTTGGCTCCTTGGTACCCTCATATCTCAGCCGTATATGAAGGGTTTTGCCTAGGTAACCTCAAAATTCCAGAAAAAAAGCATCCCTATGTAGCAGTGTCATCTAACCTACAGTAGAAAAACCAGAAGACAATCCATGGGGCTATTGGGGGAAACATGAGAACATCTATTCGTGACTCCTTTTACCTAAAAATGAGAAAGACAAAGTTTATAATATTCAGTAAATGTGCTAACACGGGGATACTTCCCTATGTTACAAGGCCATGGATAACAGTAGGCTAAGCATGGGCATTCAACAGGAAGATATTGACAGGGGCCCTTCTGTCCTTCGTTTGCATTCAATCAGTTGTAGCATATTACATTTTACATATGCACAGTTAGGCAAATTTACAAATTTTATTTTTAACTAAATTAATCCTGTGATTAAAGATAATATTAACATATTTAAAAAAATACAATACCTTCCCATTAAGTTGGAAAAGTAGGTTTTTGAGAGAAGGAAGTAGAAAATTTACTCTCCTAATGTGAGCAAAAATTTCTGCAAAATTTGAATGGGACTGAAAAATAAGTATTCTGAAGGCAGTCAATGATGCTCTTTTCCCTTCTGGTCCAGAGCTATGTATCTCAGTGAGGTAGCTTTTCAGTTATGACAGCCATTAAAACCAACTATTGAAATAAACTGAATTAAGGACTCTCTACATTATTCAAACAAAATGTTAAAAACAATATTTTCAATAAAATGAAACAGTAATTTTACTCTCATTGGAATATTATTTCTGTATTACTAAAATATTATTGAGGTAAAACAAAAGTAGACATTAATTAAATTTACTGTAATATATGCTTTATATTATTAAATTAGTATATATAATTAATGCATAAATCAATAAATGATATACTGTGGATGCTGGCTCAGAAGATTTTATTGATAGGAATACACTAAGGAAAAAGACTACTACTCTAATGCTACCCTAAGACTACTACTCTAAAGCTTAAGCATTTGCACACAGTTTGTGTTCCCTGTACTTGCTTTTCATTCATTTTCCCTCAGAATTTAGTAACACTTTTTACAAAATGAGAGGCTGAACAGTATTAAAGGATAGTGAGAAATAGTTTGGACTTTTGGGGGTAGGTTTTTTTTCTTTTTGTATTTTTCCTCCTTTTTTTGTATTGTTTTGACCCAGGCTGTGGCCAGCATGTTTAAAAGGGTAAGGAGTGAGGTAGTGCCCACAGTAATCAACATAAGAGAAGTCCCAAAAAATGAAGAATTAGAAAAGCAGTTTCTCAACATAAATTCATCTTCTAAAACTTCCCTCTAACAAAACTTAGTGGGGTTTATATTCTATTTTCAAAGTAAAAATGCAAAAATCTTGAACTCACTAAAAATAACCATACACAAATAAATCTTCTGTTTTAACTGCCCTTGATAAATATAAAACAAGCCAGGGAGATAAAACAGGAATTTTTTTTTAATTAAATATAAAATAATTACTAGTTCTGACTGTACAGAATAAAGGTTTCAAAAAGAAAGAACATTATGTGCATGCTATAAAAAGTACAGTACATTTAAAAATAAAAATTAATGAGCCCAGTTTGATTAACAAACTGAAAACATTCTTGGGATTAATCAACAAATTATACCGACAAGACACTGCATGATACACTTAGAGATGCAAGGAAAAAAAGTGTAAGTTACATCCTTTGGTGAGCTGACAATTTACTGCAAGAATCCTCATATGAACACTAGTGATACAAGAAATTCAGTATGAGCACTGCAACTGATATAAAAAAAAAAATGCTATATACCATCAATGATCAAGGGATGTTTCATGTTCATAATAATCATTTCTAGCAGGTGGTATCCTTCACATACATGAAACAACAACAAAGAAAAGGAACATGGTAAGAAGGCTGCAACTAACTGGACTGTTGTTGTTAGGTGCCGTTGAGTCGGTTCTGACTCATAGTGACCCTATGCACAACAGAACGAAACACGGCCCGGTCCTGCGCCATCCTTACAATCATTGTTCTGCTTGAGCTCACTGTTGCAGCCACTGTGTCAATTCACCTCGGTGAGGGTCTGTGGCTGATACATTAAATGACCATCTGGTACCTCGTGAAATCCTTTAAGCAATAAGCTAAGAAATGTGTAATTAATTATTATTCTGATCGCCCAGAATAATCTAGAAAAAACTGATACAGTATTTTAATTTTAAACTCTCTGAGTGCTAATACATTTTCCCTAAATTTTTTGTTTAGAAATAAAAATAACTTTTCTTGTACGATGGAAAAGGGAAAAAAGCTACTTAATAAACCTATATTCTCAATAAATAAGTTCATTTAATCTTCTAAATGATATATCCAAGTTGCTTTATTTTAGATGTATACCATTTTATTTTAAATAGTTTTCTATCCCAACAGGGTAAAATATTTTTCAAACCACATTTTATCCCTGAGAGAATAAAATCATTTGTGTATTATGCACTCATGTCTACCTTCATGGTTTAATATTTTCCAATAAAATTAAATATCTAACTAATCATGAAGGGATGGAATTTTAAGCTAAACTACATGATTAAAGTGAGCAACTTCTAATATACATGAATCCAGAAAAACTAGTATTTCTCATACATTAATACAAATTTCACAATGTAATTAGGAACATACCTGCTCAATATTCAATCAAAATAAGGATGACTTGAGCATTATCAGATGAATAGCTCTGTTGGTGTGACCCATTTTATTTATAATCCATGGTTTTAAAAATCAGAAATTCAAAATCTATCAGCGTCTTCAGGAGCAATTATTAACTAGCAAAAATCGGAAACTCCCTCACTTAAAGACACCGTATGAGTTATACTGCCTGTGGCTAGAATAATTTTTTTTTTTTTAACTCATAGGAATTTCAAACTTTGAATAACATATTAAACCAATGTGGGGGGAAGAGAAAGAAAAAAGTAATTTCATGTTCTGTTACAAGGAACATATTTCCCAATATCTGAAAATTATGGGGTTTGCCTTGAGGAAATGGCACACTTCCTGATCTCTTACATTCTCTAAAACAGTACAAGGAACACGATACTTACCCTGCATAAATACTTGTGGACAGAAAAAGAACTCTAAATTGACCTTTAATGGTATATACTGTTAATCCCGTCTCAAAGGAAGAGGTAATCTGTGCATCATATCCTACATCCTGCTTCATTCTGGGATCTCCCTGTATAAATTATCCCCAATCTTTGCTGTATCTCCAATTTTGCCTTCTCTTTACTTCTCTATTAAAAAAAAAAAAAAATACCCAATGCCATCAAGTTGATTCCAACTCATAGTGACCCTATAGGATAGAGCAGAGCTGCCCCATAGGGTTTCCAAAAAGTGGCTGGTGGATTCGAAATGCCAACTTTTTGGTTACAAGCTGAGTTCTTAACCTCTGCGCCACCAGGAGTCCATAGCTACAGACATATCCAAGTGTGTTTACAACTGAATTTCTTGATAGAGTGTCTCTACTTCCTCAATTCCCATTCATTCCCTAACAACTGCTCTAGCCAATTGACCTTATACTGACTGACTGTTTTTTAGGCTCATTGTTCTTGATGAAACTACAGCATACTGTCCAGTTATCATCCCTCTTCTTGAAAACTTTTTCAATGGCTCTTCTATGTATATGTTGATTTGTTGCCCACTCCTCTGAATGGTGCCTCTCAATCTCCATTGGCTCCTTCTCCTTAATCTTTAATGAAAAAGTTCCTCGGAATTTAATTTTGATACCTCTTCTCAATTTGCTGTATATGGTCTTCCTGAGAGGTCCCATTTACTCTAACGTTTGAACTATAACCTATATGCTGATGACTCCTCAAACTATATTGCTATCCTGAAGAATCTAAGTCACATGTCAGATACAAAACCACTTTTTATTAGCTCTGTCCTTTGATATCCCTAACTAAAAGGAATACCTATTTTTTATTTTTCCCAAAAGTCAGCTGTGACAGTTTTTCACAGTTATAAAAAACATTTCACTTCAAGCTTTTATGGCAGAGACTGCTAAATGGCCTCTAATGTCCACTCTCCCCCCTTTTTTTTTTAGTTAATAGAATCCACACATTTAATCAGGGACATGGTCTTAAAAAAGAGATGACATTTCTGAGATGCCTTTGCCACCAGATACAGTCAAGCATATAAAAATGGGGTGTACAACTTCTGAGAAGTTTTTCCCTTCTCTCCTTTCCACTAGCTGAAATGTAGACTTGATAAACTGCTGAAGCTATCATAAGCCATCAGATAAGCTTGGGAATGGACACTATCCCGAGTGGAACAAGAAAGTTCCAGATTTCTTAGAGGGCCATAATAGCTTTGGGGTGCTTACCCAAACTTCGACATGAGAGAAAAAATTCTACCTGGCTTAAATCACTGTTATTTGGTATTTTCTGATATTTTCAGCCAAATATAACTTATTCCTAAGTAATATAGCTATATTATTAAATTCTTAATTTAAAAATACTCTATTTTAAAATGAAGTCACAAAATATAGTATGACTAGAAATACTCTACCTAATAATCCAAGTTCATTCTCAAAAGATTCTGAAAAAAGTCGGAAACTTTTTCATGATCTGTAATATAAACAATAATCTTTGAAGTCTTCAGAATTTTTCATATTTAATTCTTTATGAAGTAGGCATAAGATTTTCCATATGCCTGACAAAATCTTGAATCATATTTTTATTGTTCGTAGATGCAACAACAACTCTGGAATATATTTAAGGTCTTATCAGGTAAGAGAAAACATAAAAGTAGTATTTCACTTTGGAATGTCAGCCAGGATCTCAACTGTGCATTATTAATAAGGGGTGACACCCAATATGAGAGAGGCAGAACCTTCCATGCTCAGCACAGAGGTTAGGTGTTTCCCAGTAGAATACATCCTGATAACACTGATGCAAAATTCTTTACTAGCTTAGTCCTCTGGGAGTGGACTGCAAGTTTAGACTACTTCCTTTATAACCCTGGTAAAATAAGACACTGTGAAGTTGCCTGGTTATATATTAAGTATTAGAGAGGAAATTGTAGGTGAAGGAATTTGTGTAGACCGAATTTTCAGTGTTGGATCTACCATTAAGGAAAGAAAAAATGAAACTAACATTCAAGGAGTGATTATAATACTCTGGCATTTATATTAAAAAAAATAAAAAGTATCATTAAATATCTTTGTAACATTGGATAAGTTACTTGATTCAATTTCCTCAATTATGAAGTGAGGGAGTTTGATTAGATAGTTCATTCCTAAACACATACAAATTCAAGTGATTTATCCAGGAATACACATACGTCTCTCACTCACCTGCTTCACCTATATGCTCAAATGTCACCTTTCGGTGAGACCTATCCTAATTTCAAAAAATTGCAACCTATCCTAATTTTAAAAAATTGCAACCTGTCCCTATCCCCTCCAGATTCCAGTTACCCTACTGTTTTGCCAAACCAGTTATCACCCCCAAACATACCACACAATTTATTATGGTTATATCATTTGTCTATCCTCTTCCTCCTCCAAACAAGGAAAGGATTTTTGTCAATTTTGTTTCCTGATATATCGCAAATGCTCAGAATGCTGTCTGAAACACAGTAAATGCTCATTAAATATTTCTTGAAAGAATGAGTGAATTAAATTCTTCCCACTTTGGTTTGATCTAGTAATTTTTAAACACCAGAATTTTACAATAAACTGTCCTACTTCATGTAATGTGACCTAACATTCCTTCTATGAAAATACAAGCACTAAAATAATAGCTGATAGCCAATTTGTTATTAAGCAAAGATCGTAAGTCACTTAAATGACAGTCTTGAAAAAAAGAATTTAAAACTGTTTAAAACCAATAACCTCAAAAAGCATTATCGTTGTTTGACATCTACTATTTCCTCTCTTATACCTAATATATAACTAGCTTTCTCTGTTACTAGTCTTTCTCTCTTTTTCCCTTTTTTATTTGGTAAGAATGAATGCATTCCAAAATTTACTATTTGACCTCTGCTGTTCACTCTACATTTTTCCCCTTATAGAGCTCATCAGTTCCAATACATCACTTATCACTTTTGTACAGATGACTCCAAATCTACACTTCTTCTGACCTCGCACCATAAATTCCCCCAGTTTACTAAAGAGTGCAATTTGAATGCCCTATCACTACTTCAAAACTAACATCACAAAAATTTAACTTATCTTTCCCCACACAAACATCTTCTGTCAGTACATCATTCAAACTCAAATCCTAAAGTTACTTTAATCTCTGTATTATGGTCCCCAGAAGTCCACATATCTTTTCTATTCTTTATATGTAGTAAAGTTTTTTTTAGTTTTTCCTTTTCTTTATTCGTAGATAAGGTTCCAGTTCATTCTCTTATTGTCTCCTGCTGTTATTAATGGCATAATAATCCAAAACTGGCCTCCTTCCCTTTATTGATAAAATCAGTTTCTGTTTTTTCTGCTTCTTATCTCCATGCCATAATATTGTGGGCTTCACCAAGATTAAAGGAAAAAAAAAAAAAAATCCAAACATAACCACCTAGGATTCAGGCTATAAAAATAGTGGCAACTTTAAAAAAAAAAATTTATACTATTCCAAGCCTACATATAAGAAAAAGAGTACAATGAAAAATCATACATCTATCATGTCTGAAAAAAAGAACACCCAAATTCATGGCTGTTGAGTCGAGTTCGACTCACAGTGGCCCTGCAGGACGGAGTAGAACTGCCCCACGCCGCTTCCAAAGAGCAGCTGGTTGATTTAAACTCTCAACCTTTTGTTTAGCCACTGAGCTCTTAACTGCTGCACCACCAGGGCTCCATAAGCCAGCACAGAGATATCCACTCTCAGCCATGCCCAGAAGAGCCTCAGCCAACCCACAGACCCAAGAGTAGGAAGTAAATGCTAGCTGTTATAAACCACTGGATTTGGGAGTGATTTGTTATACAAAACTATTACCTCCCAATTTGTTTTTATTTAGTTCTATTATTAAAGAATAGCACATATACAAGAAAATGTATAAAACATAAATTACTGAATTGCCAAAAAGCGATTATCTATACACACACTACACATGAGAAGAAATAGAACAATCACCATACCAGAAACCACCTTGGTCATACTCCTAAACGTTACCCCTTCTCTTCTAACCAAAAGTAATCACTATTTGGACGTCTAACATTACTTACTTTAGCTTCTTTTTGTATTTTTATATAAATAGAAGCAAACAACGTGTATGTCTTTTGGATGAGGTTTCTTTCGCAAAACATTATTGAATTTAATTTTCATTGTTGTGGAAGACCACATTCTATGAATATACTTCAATTTTTCTAACTATTATACTGTTGGTGGACATTGGTTTGCCAACATTACACTTAGTTTTTTGTTATTACAAACAATGCTGACTTGAACATACATATACACAAATCTTAGTGCACAATTACAATGAATTTAATAGTTTTTAAGAGGTAGTACCAATTTACCTTCCCATCAAAGGTATGTAGGTAATTTTAGTTGTTCCATATCCTTGTCAAGCAATACTATTTATTTTAACCACCATTGGAAATGTGTAATTATATTTCATTGTGGTTTTGTTTTCCACTTCCTTGATTACCAGTAACACTCTCCTAATTCTGATCAATTGGATATTCGCTTTTATGAAGTGACCATTTAAGTCTCCTGCTCATTTCTGTATTGGGTTGTCTCTCTTATTGTTTTATAGGTGTCATGGATTGAATTGTGTTCCCAAAAAGCGTGTCAACTTGGTTACGCCATGATTCCCAGTATTGTGTGACTGTCCACCATTTTGTCATCTTAGGTGATTTTCATGTGTTGGAAATCCTACCTCTATGATGCTAATGAGGCAGGATTAAAGGCAGTTATGTTAATGAGGCAGGACTCAATCTACAAGATTAAGTTGTGTCTTAAATCAATCTCTTTTGAGACATAAAAGAGGAGAGCAAGCTGAGAGACATGGGAGCTTCATACAACCAAGAAAGCAGAGTCAGGAGCTCACATCCTTTGGACCAAGGGTCCTTGTGTTGAGAAGTTCCTGGAGCAGGAGAAGATTGATGACAAGGAGTCCTCCAGAGCTCATAGAGAGAGAAAGCCTTCCCCTAGAGCTGGCACCCTAAATTCAGACTTCTAGTCTCCTAGCTGTGAGAGTAAATTTCACTTTGTTAAAGCCATCCACTTACAGTATTTCTGTTAAAGCAGCACTAGATAACTAAGACAGTAGGATTCTTCATCTACGTTGCATATGAAAGCTTCATAGGTTATGCATTTACAAGTGTTTTCACTGACTCTGATGCTTTTTCCTTCCATTCTTTAACTGGCTTCTTTGAATGAGTAGACGTTAATTTTAATATAGTCAAATATTATCGATTTCTTTAATAGTTTTTTGTGTCCTTTTAAGAATCTTCGTTGTTGTTAGGTGCCGTCGAATCGGTTCCGCCTCACAGCGACCCTATGCACAACAGAACGAAACACTGCCTGGTCCTGCGCCATCCTCACAATCGTTGCTATGCTTGAGCTCATTGTTGCAGCCACTGGGTCAATCCACCTCGTTGAGAGTCTTCCTCCTTTCCGCTGACCCTATACTCTGTCAAGTATGATGTCCTTCTCCAGGGACTGATTCCTCCTGACAACATGTCCAAAGTATGTAAGACGCAGTCTCACCATCCTGGCTTCTAAGGAGCATTCTGGTTGTACTTCTTCTGAGACAGATTTGTTCGTTTTTTTGGCAGTCCATTCAATATTCTTCGCCAACACCACAATTCAAAGGCATCAACTCTTCTTCGGTCTTCCTTATTCATTGTCCAGCTTTCACATGCATATGATGTGATTGAAAATACCATGGCTTGGGTCAGGCGCACCTTAGTCTTCAGGGTGACATCTTTGCTCTTCAACACTTTGAAGAGGTCCTTTGCAGCAGATTTGCCCAATGCAATGCGTCTTTTGATTGCAGTTCTTAGGACACAAATATCTTTTTCTTCATTATTTTCTAAAAGATTATTTAGCCTTTTTACTTTTAGATCTATAATATTCCTAGATGTTTGTGTTTAGTTGGAAGTATAGGGGTCATGGTTCTTTTTTTGTTTCTATTTTATCCAACTAAATTTATACCATTCATGAAAACACTACTACTCTGTGCCATAAATCAAGTGTCCACATATACCTAGATCTCTACTGTGTTCTCTATCCTGTTCCACTAGACTATTTGTCCATCCTTGCACAAACACCATAGCGTCTTGATAACAGAAGTTTTATAATGAATCTTGGTATCTAGTAGTATCCCCCCCGCCACCCGCCCCATGGCTGTGAAGTCGATTCTGATTCATAGCTACCCTACAGGACAGAGTAGAACTGCCCCACAGAGTTTCCTAGGAAAGCCCGGTGGATTTGAACTGTTGACCCTTTGGTTAGCAGCCCTAGCACTTAGCTACTACACCACCAGGGTTTCTATCTGGTAGTATAAGTCCTCCAAATTTGTTCTTAAAAATGATCTTGATTATTCTGGCTCTTTCCACTTTCACGTAAATTTTAGAATCATTGTATGTTCCATAAAAAAAAAAAAAAACTGTTACGATTTAACTACCATTGCTTTAAATTTACAGATCAAATTTGAGAGAATCTGAACTTCTATTCCATGAATATGTTAAATCTTTTCACTTAATAACTTTCCCCCCTGCATCAAGGTGTTACGCGTATTTTGTTAAATTTACTGCCAGGTGGAAACCCTGGTGGCATAGTAGTTAAGTGCTACAGCTGCTAACCAAAAAAGGTCAGCAGTTGAATCCACCAGGCCCTTCTTGGGAATTCTACGGGGCAGTTCTACTCTGTCCTATAGGGTCACTATGAGTCAGAATTGACTCGATGGCAATGGGTAATGGGATTGCCAGGCAATGGATTGCCAGGCAATGGATTGCCAGGCAATGGATAATTCTAAATCATCATGAATTATATATATATATTTTTTTAAGTAGTTTGTTACTAGCATACAGAACAATTATTTGTGTATATTTATCTAGTATAAAGGAGTACTGGGGCACAATGGCTAAGTGCTGGGCTGCCAGCTAAATGATCAGTAGTAGTTTGAACTCGCCAGCCACTCTGCAGGAGAAAGATGTGGCAGTCTGCTTCCATAAAGATTTACACCTTTGGAAACCCTGTTGGGCAGTTCTACTTTGTCCTATATGGTTTCTATGAGTCGGAAACAACTCAACGGCAAGGGGTTATCTAGTGTACAAACAATGCTGGTAAACATACTAACAGAAATTAAATAACTTACTGATAAATTCTTTAGTATTTTCTATACATACATTCATGTTGTCTATTTAAGTTCTAATCCTTACTTCTTTTACTTAGGTTTCAAGAGTTATTGTACCAGCTAGGAGCTCTAGTTCAACACTTAATATTAAATAAAAAGGATTTGATTACCTTGTGTCAGAGAAAGCTTTAACATTTCACCTCTAAGTATGGCATATACTGTAAGTTTTATAGTCTTTATCACGTTAAGGAAAAGGCCCTCCTATTCCTAGGTTGCTAAGAGTTTCTTTGTTTTATTTTTTAATCATGTAAAAATTTTATAATTTGCCAAATTCTATTTCTGTATCTAATAAGACAATCATATCTTTTCTTTCGTTAACGATACTATGCTAAATCAAACTGTTTTTTGAATATCAATCTTGAATTCCTGGAAAATTCATAAACTAGTTATAATTTATTATCCCTTGGATAACAGGGTTTGGGTTGATAGTATTTCGTTTAATATTTTTGCATCTATGTTCATGTCTGCTAAGATGCAGGAAACTGCAATATGGAAGAAGTCAGGGTATGTGAATCTGCACTCTGAAATCAAACTTTTTAGAATGGATCTTGAAATCACTCATTCATTAAATATTTATTGGGTCACATACGATATACCCAATATGGTGGTAGGTGCAAGGGACATTGAGATAATATTAATATGAAGTGAACAGACATGCAAATAAACAAGTTTATGCGATATAAACAAAAAAAACCCATTGTCGTCGGGTTGACTTCGACTCATATAGGGGCAATAAAAGTAGAGGCAGAAAAATTAAGTGGAGTTTTCCCCCCTTTCTTTCATCACTTTAAAGATGTTGTTCCACTGCCACCTGGCTTACTTAGCTTCTGTTGAGAAGTTTGTGGTCTTCATTTCTCTATACAAAAAGTGGCTTTTGCCTGTGGCTGCTTTTAATACATTCTCTTTATTCACTTGTTTCCAGCAATTTTATGATAATATATTTTAATGTAATTATCTTTGTGATAATCCAAATGGGGTTTGAGCTTTTTGGCTCTGTGGGTTTCTAAGTTTTCATAAAATATGAAAACTTTTTAGCCATCATTTCTTCAAACATTTTTTTCTGTATCCTACCCACTGAATAATTTTTTATTTCAAGTACCTTCTAATATCATTCCACAGTTCACTAAGGCTTTGTAAAATTTTTCTCTTCTAAGCTTCATTTTGGCGAGTTTCTATGGCTATGTCCTCAAGTTTATTTATCTTTTCTTAAAAAGAAAAAAAAAAATTTTTTTCCTACAGTATCTAAATTACTACTAATTCCACTCAGTGACTGTACGTTTCAAATATTGTAATTTTTATCTCTATAGCTAAATTTAGTTCTTTTTTATATCTTCCATTTCTCTCAATGTGCTCATGTTTCCTTAAATACCTGAATATAGTTACAATACCTGTATAGGTATTATACCTTAATTCAATGTACCTGCTAATTCTATCATCTGTATTACTTCTTGGTCTATTCTTATTAGCTAATATTCTTCCTGGTTATGGGTCATAGTTTCCTGTTCTTTGCATCTTTAGCAGTTTCTGACTGAATGCTTGGCATTGTGATTTTAAGTTGTTGCATGTCTGGATTCTGTTATGTCATTTCAAATAGTGTTGAACTTCATTTTTCCAGGGGTTATTTGCTGTTCTGTTTCCTTCAGAGGCTTGTTTTTAAGCTTTGTTAAGGTTTGTCTAGAGTAGCCTTTACACAATGGATAGTTTGGCCCACGACTAAGGCACAGGCTTGGGGGTCTCTACTGAACGTCCCAAATGATCATAACTCTAGACAGTAGGAAACTGAATGCCTTCCAGCCTGGTTTGAGCCCTGAGAAACATTCAGACTACAGCTCCTCAGTCATTCTTTGCCCAACCTGTGGAGTTTCAGCCTATGCACGCATGTCTTACTATTCACAGCAAATACTCAAGGAGAACTCTATTGCAGCCTTCTCTCTGGAACCTTCTCCCACAATTTTCAACTATCTCTGCCTCCCTAAACTCTGATCTCTGTCTCCAAAATTCAACAAGACTGCTGGGCTCACTTTAGGATCTCCCTCCTTGCTCTGTGGTCCAGAACGTGTCTCCAGCGGAATGCCAGGGTAATCCTGGGACCCACCTCATTTGTTTTCCTTTTATGCAGGATCATAGTCTGGTACTGCTATTGTCCAAAATCTAGAAATTTTTTTTGCTTCATATAATTTATCCAGTTTTTTTAGTTGTTTATGGAAAGAATACAAACCTAGTCTCTATTACCTCAATCATGGTCAGAAGCTAAAGTTTCATGTTTTCAGCTCATGACATTATCTACTAAATTTACATAATTAATTACAGCATCTTTATGTATTATTATCTTTGGTAATGTTCAAGGAGTTTAATTCCAAAGCCTTCTACTGGGGTACTGAGTTTCTGTTACTTGCAGTGGAATAATTTGAAATGAATGATGGTTGCACCATATGATGAATGTAACCAATGTCACTGAATCATGCAAAAAATGCTGAATTAGCAAATGTTTTGTTAATGTTTTCTAATATACATATATATTTTTTTTTAATACAATGAAACTTTTTTTTTAGAAGTTTTCTATTGTTTAGCTCTGTACTTAAAGTGCTTTAGGCTTCAGAAGTAAGGTATAAACACATAAGATAAAAATGGCCTACATACAAAGCTCAGTTGGATTCCTCTACACCAACAAAGAGAACACCCAAGGGGAAATCACCAAATCAGTATCATTTACAATAGCCCCCTAGCAGATAAAATACTTAGGAATAAATCTTCAAAGAGATGTAAAAGACCTATACAAAGAAAACTACAAGACACTACCACGAGAAACCAAAAGATACCTACATAAGTGGAAAAACATACCTTGCTCATAGATAAGAAGGCTCAACATTGTGAAAATGTATATTCTATCCAATGTGATCTATAGATACAACGCAATCCTGATCTAAATTCCAATGGCATTTTTTTAATGAGATGGGGAAAGAAATCACCAAAATCATATGGAAAGGGAAGAGGCCTCAGATAAGTAAAGCATAACTGAAAAAGAAGAACAAACTGGGAGGCCTCACACTACCGGATTTTAGAATCTATTATACCGCCACGGTAGTCAAAACCACCTGGTACTGGTACAATGAAAGATAAATAGACCAATGGAACAGAATTGAGAATCCAGACATAAATTCGTCCATCTATGAGCAGCTGATATTTGACAAAGGCCCAAAGTCAGCTGATTGGGGAAAAGACAGTCTCTGGAACAAATGGTGCTGGCATAACTGGATATCCATCTGCAAAAAAATGAAACAAGACCCAAACCGCACACCATGCACAAACTTCCTCAAAATGGATCAAAGATCTAAATATAAAATCTGAAGTGATTAAGATCATGGAAGAAAAAATAGGGACAATGCTACGAGTCCTAATACATGGCATAAACAGTATACAAAACATTACTAACAATACACAAATACCAGAAGAGAAACTAGGTAACTGGGAACTCCTAAAAATCACTTATGCTCATCCATAGACTTCACCAAAGCAGTAAAAACACAACCTACAGACTGGGAAAAAATTTTTGGCTATGACAAATCCAATCACCATCTATCTTAAAATCTACACGATACAGTAAAACCTCAACAACAAAAAGACGAATAATTTAAAAACGGGCAAAGGATATGAACAGGCACTTCACTGAAGAACACATTCAGGCGGCTAACAGACAAATGAGGAAATGCTCACGATCATTAGCCATTAGAGAAATACCAATCAAAACTACAATGACATGCCATCTCACCCCAACGAGGCTGGCATTAATCCAAAACACACAAAATAATAAATGTTAGAGAGGTTGTGGAGAGACCGGAACATTTATACACTGCTGGTGGGAATGTAAAATGGTACAACCCTTATGGACATTGATTTGGTGCTTCCTTAAAAAGCAAGAAATAGAACTACCATATTATCTAGCACACCCACTCCCTGGAATATATCCTAGAGAAGAGCCCTCAAACAAATAGGTATATGCACACCCACGTTCACTACAGCACTGTTTACAATAGCAAAAAGATGGAAACAACCAAGGTGCCCATCAATGGACGAACTGTTAAACAAATTATGGTATATTTGCATAATGGAATATTACACAACAATGAATCCATGAAACATCTCATATCATGGAGGAATCTGGAAGGCATTATGCTGAGGGAAATTAGTCACAAAAGGACAAATATTATATGAGACCACTATTATAAGGACTCAAGAAAAGGTTTAAACACAGAAGAAAACATTCTTTGATGGGAGAGGGGTATTTACTAAGTAGACAGTAGACAAGATTTTAGGTGAAGGGAAGGACAACACACAACACAGCAGATGTCAGCACAGCCGGACTAAACCAAAAGCTAAGTTTCCTGAACACAAGCAAACACTTTGAGGAACAGGGTAGCAGGGATGGGGGTCTGGAGACCATGATTTCAGGGGACATCTAGGTCAACTGGCACAACAAAGTTTGTTAAGAAAACATCCTGCATCCCACTTTGGTGGGTGGCGTCTAGGGTCTTAAAAGATAACGAGGGGCCACTGAAGATGCATCAATTGGTCTCAACACACCTGGAGCAAAGGAGAATGAAGAACGCCAAAGACACAATGAAAACATGAGCCCAAGAGGCATGAAGGGTCACATAAACCAGAGACCCCATCACCCTGAGACCAGAAGAACTAGGTTGTGCTGACTACCATCAATGACTGCCCTGACAAGCAACAAAATAGAATCCCTGATGGAACAGGAGAAAAGTGGGAATGCAGACTTCAAATTCTAGTAAAAAGACTATATTTAATGGTCTGACTGAGACTGGAGGGACCCCAGAGGTCACTGCCACCCGACTCTGTTAGCCCAAAACTAAAACCATTCCCAAAGCCAACTCTTCGGACAAAGGTTAGACTCGACGATAAGACATAAAATGATACTGGTGAGGGGTGCGCTTCTTGACTTAAGCAGACATATGAGACTATATGGGCAGCTCCTGTCTGGAGGCAAGATGAGAAGGCAGAGGGGACTGGAGCTGGTTGAATGACACAGGACATTCAGGCTGGGGGGAAGGAGTGTGCTGTCACATTGTGGGGAGGGCAACTAGGATCACATAAGAATGTGCATATAAGTTTTTGGAGGAGAAACTGACTGAATTGTAAACTTTCACTTAAAGCAAAATAAAAATGGCTTGTATTTTTTAAAGAGAGAACATTTACAGAGTATCCTTGTTTTAACGTTTTCATCTCCATTATAGACATTTGGCTAAGGAGTTCCAAATTACGTTCATAACATTTCCAAAACATAGGGTGAACAGATGTCATAGATTTTAGGAGTTTCCTTATTTCGAAAGGAATACAGACTCTGTAAGAGATTATTTACAATTTTGTGATAATGTATTAGCTTCATGTGGAGCACGATTTTATCCTAGCTTGGACTGCCCTACGTGCCTGTATCACTGAAACAGTGCTGCTCTGCTGTCAACACTTTCTCAGCCACCAAGGAAATGTTCCCCACTGCAGCCAGCTACCTAATATTGGTTAATTGAGATTGCAAGAGGAAGATGTCTGATTCTTGTTGAATAATTAAAAAGCAAAATCAAGCCCAGTGCGGTATAAGCAGGCCTTGAACTTCATGTACCAAAAATACTATGTAACTTGTTGGGATTCAACTTAAAAACACTGGATCACAGATTGAGAATACTAAAAAATTATTTTACCCAAGACTTCTGCCATAAAATTATCATTTTTCTACTCTAAGATGCAGTTAAAAGATGTTCAGAAAAACAATGGAGAAAGTCAGCAAAACCAAAATTTGGTTCTTTGAAAGGATGAATGAAATTGACAAACCTTCAGCTTGACTAACAAGGAAAAAAAAACGAGGACAACAATGATAGCAATAATATCCTCCTTTTAATGGGATAATATTACTACTGACACTACAGAAAAATAAAGGATTACAAAACAACACTATGGACAATTGTATGTCAATAAATTTGATGACCTAGATGAAACAGACAAATTTCTAAAAGCACACAAACTACCTAAATTAAAGAAGAAACAGAAAATCTCAACATACGTATAACAAGGGAAAAGATTGAATTTGTAGTCAAAAATCTCCCAACAAAGAAAAGTCCAGGACTAGGTGGCTTCATTGGTAAATTATACTAAAATTTTAAAGAATAATTAACACCAATCTTTCTCAAACTCTTCCAAAAAATATAAGAGAAGGGAACACTTCCTAACTCATTCTACAAGGTCAGCATAATTCTGATACTAAAGCCAGATAAAGACATCACAAGAAAACCACAGAACAATATCCGTTATGAATACAGATGAAAAAATCCCCAACAAAATAGTAGCAAATCTAATCCAACAGCGTATTAAAAGGATTATACACCTGAGCAAGCGGGATTTACTGTAGGGATGAAAGAGTAGTTCAATTTAAGAATACCAACAGATGGAATACACTACCTTAATAGAACAAAGGAAAAGAAACACATGATCATCTCAGCTGATGCAGAAAGAATATTTGACAATATCCAAAACCACTTCATAATAACCAAAAAAAAAAAAACCCACTCCCGTCAAGCCGATTGACTCATAGTGACCCTACAGGACAAAGCAGAACTGCCCTATAGGGTTTCTAAGAAATGGCCAGTAGATTCAAACTGCTGACCTTTTGGTTAGCAGCTGAGCTCTTAACCACTGTACCACCAGGGTTCCTTTCATAATAAAGGCACTCAGTAAACTAGGAAAAGGGAAATTCCTCAACATGATAAATGACATTTATGAAAAACCCACAGCTAAGATCAAACTCAGTGATGAAAGGCTAAAAGCAAAAAAATAAAAAAGATGTTCAAAATAATATAAATATTTTACCACATTCAATACATCTTAAGATACAATATAATAGTAATTTAAACAGCGATAATTACATTTAGATGCAGGTATAAATTAAATGTATAAATTCAAAGGATTCAAATAAAAAATTAAAAATTAAACAGAAACTTTCGAAACTTAATTCTAAGGTTAAAAAGTGTAGCACAGAGCACTCTTAAGAAGGGAAAGCACACTACCATCAAGTTCCTCTAAGAAGTACAAATTGTGGGCATCTAGGAGGGAAGATATAGCATTCATAAAGAATAAATAGTATTCCCAAAGCTTTTTACCTTCTATAAATGCTAGCAGTCCCAAACAGGGTAAGCACAGGCATTAATTTGATAACTGTTAACAGCTTAAGCAAGAAGTATAGTTAAATATACTATAAAGTTAGTAAGAGTACATTTGGTAAAATACTGATGATACCCTTATCTGTAACAACTATATGCATAAAATAGGGAATGTAATTTGAGGTTTCTAAAGATCTAGTGACACTAAAGGCAGATGAGGCTATTTTCCTCAACTCCTAAGCAAAGAACCACAGTTCACATGTATAACTAGAAATTAAGAACAATTTGCTGTTTGCATATGTTTTCATATAAAGAAAGTAATGATTTATGAAGGAAAATCAAGTACTTTCAGCTTCTAGTATTTATTTTCCTCACTATAAAATTAGTATCAATTTTTATTAAAAAACATAAAAATCATTATAATGAAAGTGAAATAGTTGTCAGATAATAACTTATTGTTTTGGCTTACAAATTTACATATAAAAATTCTGATGTACATACAGATACATTTCCATATCTATGATCATACTTTCTATATAATTCCATATCATGTATTTTCATTTAAATCATAAGCATTTTCTCTCAATAATATTCATTTAAAATTATTTTAAATCAATTATCAGATGTCATTTAAAGAATGGACTAAAAGCAAGGAAGTCTGAATATGTGGCTTATTAATGCATATAAAGTTGAACTTTTACCGATTGAGATTTTAGTGAACATTTATTTTATTAAAAGGTGATATTTATAAATCTTTATGTAATTACCAGTTAGAGGGATCTACAGTGTGAAAAAATTTAGAATGGTATCTAAAGGAAATATTTGTTTATAATTAAAACTCAACATAAATTATAGTTAATCTCTCTATGATATAAAAACAAACCAATGGGCATTTTGTCAGTTAATAAAGGAAATATCAACAGAATAAAATGTTTGTGACTATTAACAGGTGAAACTCTAATGATTCCATACACTAAATATAATGTCATATTTTAGGGAAAGCAATAGAACATGATTAAAGTTATATATAAAACTCCTCAAAAATTATTTTACCACATTTGTTGCTGTTAAATATGGTAAGAGAATAATACTAATTCTTCCTTTAAACCATAAACTTTAGTTTGAAATTCCTCAAGGGCAGGGACCATGTCTTATATATATTCTACCCTCAATATCACTTAGAACAGGATCTTACCCATAAGAGACACTCAGTAAGTAGTTTTTGATATATTGAAAATATAAAAATCCTTATCAATATGTTTGGGAATAGCTGAGTTATGAGAAAATAAAGCTGAACATCTAAGCAAAGATATAAAATCACCTGAAGAGAGGTGGCCTATCATCAAAAAATTAGGAAAAAAGAAAAATATGTTTTTAAAATAAATTCACGAAGTGTTTTTAATTATACAAAAGGCATTCGGAGAAGTCATTTAATTGAAGAATATTTTTATTTAAATTTGTATAGATGATCTAGCTGAGGCAGATAAGGGGAAGAAAAGAGGATTGAGATGTATTATACCAAACCCACTGCCATTAAGTCTATTCTGACTCAGTGACCCATAGGATTTCTAAGGCTATAATCTTTATGAAAACAGACTGCCACATCTTGTTCCGGCGTAGTGGCTGGTGGGTTTAAACCATTGACCTTTTGGTTAGCAGCCAGGCACTTTAACCGCTGTGCCACCAGGGCTCCTTTATTCACTTTAAGAAGGAACATATGATTGGGAAACAATTTTCCATGGGTTTCTTGAGCTTCTGCAAGTCTTGCCAAGTACAGGCACTGACTGTTTTCAAGAGTGTTTGTACAGTGAGCATCCTCGGATGATAAAGCTAACATCCTTCTGAACAAAGGATAGGTTTTCTTACAGCCTTACAAGGTAGAGATAGTGTCTCCCTCCAGAGAAAAGGGCAGGCATGCTTTCTGCCCATTACAGAAGAACCGGGCTCCCTAAAGGAAATCCTGTTGGCATAGTGGTTAAGTGCTACAGCTGCTAACCAAAAGGCTGGCAGTTCAAATCCACCAGGCACTCCCTGGAAACTCTATGGGGCAGTTCTACTCTGTCCTATATGGTCTCTATGAGTCAGAATCGACTCGAGGCAACAGGTTTGGTTTGCGGTTTTGGGCTCCCTGAGCTCAGGGTTCCTCTACTGTAACCAACCGTGTAGGTAGGCATCGCCTGGCCCTCTTTGTGCAACTTTGTGGGTATTGGGTTCAGGGCACTATAGCAAGAAAATGCTAATACTCTGGGTAATAAACTCTTTTGTTTCCATCTCTTAGTCTAATGCCTTCTGCCACCATCTATGAAACTGTGGCAGGCTATCTTGTTAACTAAGAGATAGAGTAAAATCTCAGACCCCTTCCGTTCTTAATACTTACCTGTTACTGTTTTTGTTTTTATAGGGCTGCTGGCATATTCAGAGGCCTGATACGACTGCTGCTTTGCCATGGGAGCACTTCCAACAGACACCTCATCCTCCTTCCTTCTGGTAACTGGCATAACAAGAGGAACAGCGACCACAGGCTGCTAGAAAGAACCAAAATGGAAAACTGAATGTTGACATTTGCTTAAGCAGTGACAGTTAAACAGGGCATCATGGAGGACAGCCCTTCACAAATTGAAGTTGCAGCTTTATTATTTCAAATCAATCAAACTCTCAGTCTCTCTTTCAACATACACACTTATCAACTTTAATTTTAAATTACAATTCTGGGTAAAAACCAAAAATACTTAGAATTACCCAGTTTTAACATAAATGTTCGTAAGATACATAGAGATAACATGGCAAGGGCAAATCAAAACTAAAATTAGTTTCGAAAATTTTGATTCCTAGAAAACAGAAAGTTATCTGTTTAGAATTAGGGATATATTTCTTTAAACTGATTATATACATATCAAACTGGACAGTCCAATTTCTTTGAAATTGCTGAAAATCTCTATATTTTGTTTGAAAATCATGTCCACAGCATAGTTAGAAAGCACTGAGAAATATGTACAGTTAGAGAAAGCTGGAAAACATTATAGTCCCATATTGAATGCATGAGTGCTGAGCTGGACTATAAAATGGCTTTTTCATCTTTATTCACTGAAATAAAGTCTGATGTTACTGCTGATGACGCCCAATACAATCTTGTCAGATTTTTGGCAAAAAAAAAAGGTATTTTTACGTTGTTACAGGATCAAAGATCAATGTTGAACTGGGTGGAAAACAATCATCTAAATGTTGGGTTTTAGCCACAAATTGAGAAGGAAATTACAACTTGGGGAACATCAGATGATAACTATAATACAGATGTATCAGATGACAAATGTGGCAGAGGCTGGTCAGGCTGCACTGTAATCTAACGTTATCTTCACCACAACAACCAAAATGTTGCAGAGTCAACTTTAAACTTCACCAATTTACAGTACTTACTTAATGTTACTTAGATTATGAATAAGTAAGTTAATGGATACATATATATATTATATAACTATGTAACATATCAAGTTCTGAAATAGAGGAAGAAAGGCAAATTATTTTACCATTACTAGTTACGCAAAGTAAAAGAACAAGAAAGCTGAAAATGACAAAATGAGTAGTTATGCAAAGTAAAAGAACAAGAAAGCTGAAAATGACAAAATGAATAGATTAAATATATTGTGGAAACATCACAACGTAGAATGCCTGATATCATATTAAATATGTAGTCAAATTAAGAATTCTATGGATTTAAACAATTCATTTATCTTGTAAGCTAAACAAACAATGCACAAACATTGGTTTATAACACAAATACAGTAATACAGCAATGTTAGGATTTAAAGACAACCTATTGTTACTTTCTAGTATACTACTAAAACATCTAAGATATATATGCCAAACAATTATTTGTCTTTTTATGGATTTGTCTTTTGTTGATGCACTTTTAATGCCTAAAATACTTAGTTTCCATATGGCCCATCTGACAACTAATACTTGGTGCTGTTAGCAACGCTTTCAAGTTGGTTTAAACTGTGGGTACTGCTAATAACATTACAAGGCCTCAATAAATGTTTTGTTGTTGTTGACTATGATTTTGATATACATCCATGACTATTCAGACAACGTCTCAAAGATCTCTATAATCCAAGTGCCATCAAAAAAATGTTATTTTTTGATAACCATGTCAAACAGTTATCTAGACTTTTATCGATCCTTGAAACTGCCATCTATTTTGCTAAATAATTACTAAGCATTAAGCTCTCCATGTTTAACCAAACCCTCCACTGCTTAGTTAACCAGAGTAACTAAAGTATTTGTTCCTAAAGAGCAACAACAAGGTCAAATTATTTTTCATGATAATCCATCCCAGGCTATTTATAAGGTTACATCTTTCCAACTGCACATTATGAAAATGAATCACAAATCCTTTTTTTCCAAAATGTCTATAAATCCCTGAATATTAAGACTCAAGTTTTTTTTAATTCTGAAATTAGTATTAGAAATTCAAACACTTATACAAATCTAAATAAAAAATAGCTTTTTAAGACCTAGCTGAGAAATGCTCAACGTATTGTGAACTTCTATTCATCTAAATTTAACTCATCTATAAAATAAGAGGGTGGAGATGCTGATTAGAAAACCTGTTTGTTCTCTAGTATTTAATGATTCCATAATCCCTCCAATTTCTTGGCCATCATTTATAAGTCTGGAATAAGATCCAAGAAAACATGACCAAGTTGAGCATGAAGATTAATATAAAATAAGTAATTACATAAATATGATGTGCTGCATAGTGTGATATTGAATTCAAGCACAATCACTAAAAGAGGAGATCAATGAAAGCCATGATAGTGGCAATATCCAACAGCTGACAAAAAATCTTTGGGTGATTAAAACTCTAGGTGCCTTTTCACATAGTGGGAAATAAAAATCCTATCTAACACAACAAGAATCTGGTAAATTTTGCATGCAGCTGTATTCTAAATATCTACAATGGCCCCCAAGAGATGCCAGGCCCTCATGGGCTGAATGATTAGTAATACAGGTACTGCATCTGCCTGTAGTCATACTGGGTAAGGAATAAGTGATATGGATGCTTTTAGGCAGTGACACTAGATCAGTGATCCCCTCCTCTTTTCTGGAAATACAGCCTCCTGGTCAAAAATTTGAAAATATGCAGGATTTCTTTTTATTAACTTCCCATTGCTCTGTTTTCATTCTTCCAGTTATACTCCAAGGCCCAGATCTGTCCTATCCTTGCCTCATCAATGCCCATGGTAACAAAATAACTACCTTGTGCCCTTCATTCTTATAAGATTATAGAAGATTATGAAGAATAAAAACAACATCAATATTCCACTATGACAAAGAATTAATGGCTATTAACATTTTATCATATTTTTCTTTTTGTTAAAAGGAGATACATCAAATATTACAGATAACGCTAAAATCCACCAACTGCCAACCCACTGCTCCTACCCACCTAGAGTCAACCACTATTCTGAGATTGGTGCAAGCCATTCAAATTAATTTTACATTTACACACACACAAGTATTTTAAGGGTTATTCTGGGGAAAAAAAAATACATACTCTCCTTGCATATATCCTTTGAAAACTGCTTTTTTCACTAAATATCATACTTCTGACACCTACATATTAAGACCTATTTTATAATTTTTAATAATACACAATTAAGTCATGTGAATCTGCCATGGTTTATTGACTTCCTTACAGTCAGTCATTTAGGTTGTGTCCAGTTTTACACGGCTGCAATGAATGCTGTCATACAGTCTAGTACATGACTCCTTAGGCCTATACAAATGTCACGGTAAGAACATACATATATCAAGAAGCAGAATTTTGGGATCTTAAAAAAAAAAAAAAAAACCCAGTGCCGATGCACAATTTCATTAATTTTCAAATTTTCACTCACAACAGTAGCATATAAGTTTATCCATTCTGTACATTCCTCATTAATATTGCATATTGACATTTTTCACCCAACGGATTTTCAAAGTGAAGTTTAATCATAAATTGATAATTGTTGAAGCTGAGTGATGAGGACATAAGGATTTAACGATACTATTCACTCAATTTTCTATAATATTTTTTAAAGCCTAAAAAAAGTACATTAGAGATGTTTTTTAAAGTATATTTTTGAGCGTGGCAGAATTATAGGAAAATAGTAATCTTATGAATTGCTGGGGAAAATGTAAATAGTACACCAATTCTGGAATTAATTTGGCAATATAACAAAAGTCTTAAAACATGCTAGGCATGTGCTTAGAGTTGCTAATTACACTTCCAAAAATATATTCTAAGAAAATACTTTAAGATGAAGGAAAACAAAGATTTAGCTAAGAACATACTTACTCCAATATTATTTATAACCCTGAATGGTTAGCAGTATGGGTATTTGTAGTTTACCTTTTAAACAAAATTTGTACTCTTTACGAACTTAGAAAAAATATTATTTCTAAATAGTTATAAGATGATAAAACAAAAATAAAAATTAAAAATCAAACTCATACCAATGTTCGTTGCAGCACTATTCACAATAGCCAAAATGTGGAAACAATCTAAATGCCCATTAACAGACGAATGGATAAACAAAATGTGGTACACACACACAATGGATTACTCAGTCCTAAAGAAAAATGAAGTACTTGATACATGCTATGACAAGGCTGAACCTTGAAAACATCACGTTGAGTGAAACGAATCCATCACAAAAGGACAAATGCTGTACGATCGCACTTACATAAAATAGGCAAATGTACAGAGACCAAAGCTTACTAGCAGTGGCAGAGAGGCGAGAGTTGCTGCTTAGGGCACACTGAGTTTCTGTTACTGGTGGTGGAATAGTTTGGAAAAAGACCGTAGTAATGGTTGTACAATGTGATGAACATGATCACTGAATTATACATGCAAAAATTAACTTGGTCAATGTTTTCTTATATGAATTTTTACTACAATTTAATTTATTTAATTAAGCTGAATGAACATTCTATTTGACCTTCAGGGATATCTATGGTGTACTGGAGATTAATACATCACTAATAAAATGCTAAGCAAGAATTTAAAACGAAATTTCTCAAATGGTCACTGCCCTTAGTATTGCTCCTCTATCCTCCATCTTCTACATTCTGCTAGAGAAAACTTTCTAAAATCCAATCTGTTTACATCAGTTTCACATAATTTCTCTTTACCTTTCATGATAAAATCTCAAACTCCCAGCATTACAAATAAAATCTTTCATGAATTGACAACTACTCTCTTTAAGAACACTGGCTCCTGTCTGGAAGCACTGATGATCCCTTTCTTCTCATGCTTTTGTTATCTTCTTTGCCTCTGCTCATACACTTCAATCTAGAACAACCTTCCCTGCCTGGCTTGACCCTATAATGCTCAGCTCAATTGTCAATTCTTCCTTTTCACACCCTCTCCTGTATGTGAGAACTATTTCTCTATTTTGCTTTCACATAATGCGGACACATATCTAACATAGCAATTACTAAAAATGACTTTATTCTATTCCTTAGTATTCTCAAATGGACTACATGCTCCTGGAAGGAAGGACTAAGCCGTGACTTTTAGTTCTGTAGTCCCAGTGTCTAGTACACTACCTAGTATTCTGTTAACTATTTGTTCGGAGAAGAGTGAAACAGGGAATAGGATGAAGGAAGTTTCACATGAAATTAGGAGAAAGCCAAGAATCACATATAAAAGATGTCCTTGAGTACTTTTTAGTTAATCTTGAAGTTCTTATTTAATTATAAATTTGCATATTTTTTTCTACCAACTAGCTTGGAGCTCCTTCAGGAAAAAGATACAAAGCTATTCCAAATAAGAATACTGAAAAACTATAATTAAAGTCAACGGGAAAATGTAATTCAATATAGAATAAATTTGATTTCACACATTCTTAGTTCAACCATTTACTAAAAAAAAAAAAAAAAGTGTGTAATTAAATAACCTTAGATAAGAAAACCTCAATAATCAATAGTTTCTTCATCTTTAAAATTCAAATAATAAAATCCATCTGTCAGAATTACATTTAAGTATCCTGACTAAGAGAATTACATTTAAATATCCTAGAAACTACAATTAGCCAATTCTTACTTTGTAATTCATATCTTTTTAAACAAACATGTATCTTAACTCTTTATCATGAGCCCCCCTCCCCCACCATTCCAGAGTTGGCCATTCAATGCATGTTTGTTAAATAAATCTAAAGTTGAAGAAGAAACAGAGAGATAATAAAGAGCAGAACTAACATTTACTGACACTGAGCACTCTGAAGGAAAGTAGGCCAGTAAATTAGGACTACCTACACTAGTCTTTCTAAACTATCTGCTTCACAAGTAATTTTATGAAAAGTCCCTTCAACAGTTAATGAAACTATGTTGGCTTGTAATCTCTTGTACAGAAATTAAGGAGTAGAATTGCTTGAGCGATTTTTTTTTTCCTTCCCCCTGGCCGGGGGGAAGGTTGTATAGGAGACAGAGAAATTCTGGCACATGTAGAAAATAATCAATGGAAAATATATATAATTATAATAACTAACTGAGGTAATAACTGATTCCACTAAGTGAATAAACATAAAAATCTCTCACCTGCTGCGTATGTCTACTGGTTCGTTTCTGGGGCTGATAGATGAGCCATGTATATAAGATTGGGTCAATACTAACTGCTAGTCCTTGCACATTACAAAGAAGTACAGCACCTAAAAAAGAAGGTTTTAAAATTGTTATAATTCCTTGTTAAAAACAAACTTGATACTACTTCACATCCACTAGAAGAGCGATAATAAAAAAGAGAAAATAACAATTGTTACTGAGAATGTGAAAAAATTTGAACCCTCATATTGCTGGTGGAAATGTAAAATGGTACAACCAGTTTGGGAAACAATTTGGAAAGTTTCTCTAAAAGTAAAAAATAAAGTTATCACATAGATTTTCTAGTGTGAAAGAAAAGGGCCAAAACAAATGAAAAAAAAAAAAAAATCAAACTGGAGGGAAAACCAGACAGATTAATAACCTCAAAAAACAAGAATCCATGAAACGGTAATAAAATGCTCTAAAAAAAAAAAAAATTTTAGGAAACAAACAAAAAACCTCTTACAAATTCATAATAAAATAGATCTGAAAAATTTAAAAGGGTTGGAAAACAGTAGAGAAATTTTCGCAAAAATGTACTTAGAAAAGAAAGATAGTAAGGAAGAAAATTACAAGATAACATTTGAAAACCAGTCCAGGAAGTCAACTATCTAATAGCAATTTTAAAGGGGAGAATAAAGAAAGCAGAAAAAAGAAAATCAATAATGAACTACACCCATTCCTTACTTATCGAGTATCTCATTATCTGACATTCTGCATTTACGACAATAATAAAAAGTCTTCTATCCAACTATTTTGCACATTAATGATATATGTATGGCAGTAATGAACACCGAGATGTGAGGTGAGAGTAATGCTGGCTGTGATGGTTAGTATTATATGCCAACCTGGCAGGGCCATGATTCTTAGTGGTCTGGCAGTTATATAATGATTTGGCAGTTATGTAACGATGTAGTCATCCTCCATTTTGTGATCTGATATAGTCATCCTCCATTTCAGCATAACATTGATTTTCACATAGTAACCTGGTCTTTGGAACATAACTATCAATAAGTGATGCTGGATGTATTCAAGACAACTTTCCATAATTGAAGAACATGTGTTTCTAGATTAATAGTACCCACAAGGTATCCAGTACAGAGATGGAAAACAGGCTACAAAGAAGTCACATAATTTTGAAATTTCAGAACTCTGAGGACGAACAAGCTTCTAGAGGTAAGGGGAAAAGAAGTTCACCAGAAGGAACAATCATAATTAGAGTAACTTTGGACTTTTATGAGTAACACTAAAAGCTGACAGAAAAATGGCACAATGCCTTCAAAATTCTGACTGAAAATTTTTACCAACCTACATTGAATTACATACCCAGACAAACTATTAATCAAATGTAGAGAGAATAAAGTCATTTTCACATATTAAAAATCTCAAAAAAATGTTCTCACATAGCCTTTTTGCCAAAGGATTATACCAAAGGAAACAAAGGATTACACTAAAAAAGAAAACATTAAATTCAGTAAGCAAAGGATTCAGCACAGGAGAGAAGTGATACGAATCCCCAGGATGGCAATAATGACTTAGTTATAGGTACATGGAAAGCTAAACAACAAAACAATTACTGAATACAGAAAAACAAGTGTTATAAAAGGAAAGGATAACCAATCGTAGCACACCACATGACTGTGTTACGAATAATGCTTATTTATAGTCAAGACAACATAAATTATGAATCAATCAGTTAATCAAACTTAAGAAATCAGCATATAGGGAGGATGGATATACAAAAAGAATATGTGATGGGCACCTGGGGAGGATAAAAAGAGCCAATTATGATTTTCCTTAGTAAAATGTCAATAAATGCTATCCTAAAATGAACAATGAAGAAAGAACAAGAGCCATGTTATTTAAATATATGTGCCTAATCACCAAAATATATGTACCTAAGCACCAAATTAATAGTTCCCAATTCACTGTCATGTAACATTCACATTAAGATCCATTAATGTTTTCCACAAACAAAAGTCATTAAGCAACACAGAAAGCAAGCCATTGTGAGTCAGAGTCAGAAAAAACAACCAACAACAAATTTTTAGTCATTTAAGCACTATAAATATTAGGATACAGAATATAAAACAGCTGTATATAAATTTTAAAAAGCAAACTATGGAATCATAAAGATGAACAATGAGAATCAAGAAAGATTAAACATATTTTAAAGAAAATGGAAATTATAAAATGATAAATGTAATTGCTGAAATAAAAAACTCATTGGACAGGTTAAAATAGCATATTAGATGCAGCTGAAGAAAGGATTGGTGACACAGAAGAAACACAACGAAATAATTTAGAATGTAGCACACATAGAAACAGGAAGTGAAAAACACTCAAATGAAGTTAACTGAGTAAGAAGACCTAACACACTTCTGATTGGAATTCAGAGGGAGATGCTAAGAATGGTGAAAAAGCAATATTAAGAGATAAATGTTAAGACTTTTATACCAAAAAACAAAAAACCCGTTGCCATCGAGTAAATTCTGACTCATAGGGACCCTATAGGACAGAGTAGAACTGTCCCATAAGAGTTTCCAAGGAGCACCTGGTGGATCTGAGCTGCCAATCTCTTGGTCAGTAGCCACAGCACTTAACCACTATGCCACCAGGGTTTCCAAGACTTTCATAGAACTGTTAAAAGATAAAAACCCAGTGCCACTGAGTCAATTCTGACTCCAAGCAACCCTATAGGACAGAGTAGAACTGACCCGTAGAATTTCCAAGGAGTGCCTGGCGGATTTAACTGCTGACCTCTTGGTTAGCAGCTGTAGCACGTAAGCACTATGCCACCAGGGTTTCCTGTTAAAAGACAGCAAACCTCAAATCCAAGAATCTCCATGAATCCCAAGCTTAATAATGATAAATAAACCTACAGTAAACAAAAAAGCTGTAAAACACTGAAAGAAAGGAAAACAGAGAAGAAACCAAAATGAAAAGACAGATCAACTATAAAAAAGACAATGGCAAATATATTAACAACCAACTTCTTAGCACATAATCACTGGTAATCACTATATAATACATTCTTCTGTATGTAACAACTACTATATTCAAAAGATGAGAGGGAAAAATAATTAAACCCGCTATTTAAAATAAATCAGTATAAGTTTTGTCTTGCTACTATTAAGCACATCAAGTACAGGCCACATACAAATCTTTTTTAATTGTGATGAAAAATATCATAAATAAATAAACTACACAAACAACCAAACCCTTGTCCAGTCCATTCCGACTCAATAGCGACTCTGCAGGGCAGCGAAGAACTGCCTCTTAACATTTCCAAGGCTTTAAATCTTATGGAAGCATACTGCCACATATTTCTCCAATGGAGTGGCTGGTGGGTTCAAAAGGCTGAGCACTTTAACCACTGTGCCACCAGGGATCGTAAATAAACAAACTCACTGTCATCGAATCAATGTCCACTCATACCAACCGTATAGGACAGAGAACTACCCTACAGGGTTTCCAAGGCTGTAATCTTTACAGAAGCCAACTGCCACAACTTTCTCCCATGAGCAGCTGGTGGGTTTGAACTGCCAAACTTTCTGTTAGCAGCCAAATGCTTCACCCACTGTACCACCAGGGCTCCTTCCTACATAAACAAAGTAATGTATAAACAAAAAGTATGCAAGCTGGAAAAAAAGTAAAATAAGAAATTTACACACATCTTCTACATTACAAGGTCTTCAGATGTGCCAAAAACTAAATATGTTGAATGAATTTTCAAGAACTTTCTCAACACGTAATTAGCACACCTGAGTAACTGAAATTTTAGAGAGAGGAAAAGGAAAACAATATCTTCGGCATGAAAACTAATCTTCAAAGCCTTTTTTTATTATAATTAATAACGAGTTTTAAAAAAACTTCAACATGCTATATAAACTATATGATTACATTGTACAAAAAAATGTCTTCATGACTTACAGCTAGATTTGAACATTACGAAGGTTAAACAGGTGATAAAAGAATAACCCATTAATTTAACATGAATTTTGTTAAATTATAATCTAAATTATAATTTAGAGATAATATTATCCTAAATTTAGAGGGATATTTTCATGCGGTACTCAACGTACGGAAACCCTGGTGGCGTAGTGGTTAAGTGCTACAGCTGCTAACCAAGAGATCAGCAACTCAATTTACAAGACACTCTTTAAAAGTAATGCACAAACTCTGACATGTAAGTGTGGATGCAATTAGTTTGATACTGACTTGACTCAGAGCAGATCCCCTATAAATCACTAAAATTTGGCAACATATTATTCTGTTTAATCTTAGCCCGGGAGACAACTAAAGACAAAAGTGTGCTTTACTTCTCTGTTCACTGCCAAAATGGCTCACTTATCCACATTCCATTCAGACTTCAACAATTAGCTAACCCAGGGCACCACTGGTCATTTTCAGTTACACCCTAAGCTGAAGTATGAGAGCCAAAATAAAGGTTAGAGACTAAATTTGCACTGCTTTAAAATTAAACATATATGTTTCCTGTAAATTATAGAACATACACGACAGTCAAAGAGATTGTCCGGTAAAATATCAAGTTATATAAGGGAAAAACTATCCTTTTTTTTTTTTTTTTTTAATATTTTATTGTGTTTTACCTGAAAGTTTACACAGCTAATTAGAATCCCATTTAACAATTTTTATACATATTGTTCTGTGATACTGGTTACAAATTTTCACAATGTTTCAGCAGTATTCTCATTATTTCCATTCCGTTTGTTCTGTTTCCATTGATCTAGCCTCCCTGCCCGTTTGTTCTGTTTCCATTGATCTAGCCTCCCTGCCCTTCCTAGCCTTCACATAAATGTCACCGGTTCTCATATCGTTGATTGTTTAAGGGCTGCATTACTCACAGGTGATAACTGTTTATTTTATAAGCCAATCTATTATGTGGCTGGAGGATGACCTCCAGGAGAAACTTAAGGGACAAATTAAAAAGGTGTCTTAGGGCTATAGTCTCAGGCGCTCCTCTAGTCTCAGTTCAGTAGGTCTGACATTTTTTATGAATTTGAGTTTTGTTCTACATTATTATCCCATTCTATTCAGGACCTTCTATCATATCTCTGGTCAGAATGGTGGGTAGTCATAGCCTGGCACCATCTAGTTCTTCTGGTCTTAGGCCAGCTTTTGCTGAGTCTTTGGTTTCTTTCATTTCCTTTTGCTCCAGAGAAGTAGAGACGAATAAGTGTTTCTTAGATGCCCCTCACAAGCTTTTAAGACCCCAGACACTCCTTACCAAACTAGAGTGTAGAACATTAACTTTATGAACTACGTTATGCTAATCGACTAAGTTATCCCATGAGACTACGGTCCTAAAGACTGTTAACCCAGTAAACCAATCCTGCAAGTTATTTGGGTATGTCTAGGAAGTCTCTGTGCCCTCTATGCGCTGTATTACATATATGGATATATAAGCAGCACACGCAAACACGTGTATATGCATATACCTACAGATACACCTATCCATGCATGTGCATGAATCACATGCCTAACTATACACATATATGCATACATGTCTGCATTTTATCTTGAAACCAAGGATGAAACAAAAACAGATATATTACTCAACATCTAAATTTAAGTGGCTAAAATGCATTTTTCTATTAAGGAGTTATAGTAATTACTTTTAAGATCAACTTCTAATAATTTTAACTAAACATCATAATTATTAAGTCAACAAAAAAACTGGGACTGAAATTTTCAAATATTATAAGGAAGACCCAAGGAACCCACACGCCTTAAAATGAAAACTATGAAACAACAAAAAGAGGAAATAAATGATAGATCTCAATATCTTTCTTCAAATATCATTAAAATAGTGGCAAAAGAGAAGAACTGATACCTCAAAAAGAATAAACCAAGTAGTGGGTAAGAAAGGTGAAGAACAATTGGTATGATAGAGTAATCAGAGGCTGATAAATGACAGAACAGAGATCAGCTGCCAACCACTGGCAACTTTATCCAAATAATTGTCAAACTTTATATAAATGAATCATAAGACTTTTAGGTATGTGTGTACAGCAGTTCATGTCAATTAACAATTAATCATTATTTAACTGTTACTTAATTAACAATTACCAGGAGCCCTGGTGGTGCAGTGGTTAAGCACTCAGCTCCTAACCAAAAGGTCAGCGGTTTGAATCCACCAGCTACTCCTTTCACATACAATGTTTGACGTTCAATTAATAATTATGAAACACACACAAAAAAAAAAAGCAGGAAAAAAGTGATCCATTGATAAAGCAGAAATGAGTCAAGAGCACCAGTCTCAGAGGCGGCCCAGATACTGGGATTATCAAACAGGAACTTTAAAGGGACTCTGATGAATATGCTAAAAATGTAGTGGAAAAGGCAGATGACATGCATGAACTGAAGGAAAATTGTAGCAGAGAGATGGAAACTATAGAAAAAAGATCCATATGAAAATACTAGAATTAAAAAACACAGCATAAACTCTTAGCCTCCACCATTAAGACTTCCTACCACCACTGATCTTTCCATTCTCTGGCCAACTATGATACTATGTATTACAGAGCTCATTCTGGCGACCGATTGTTTCCTTTTTCTCAATGAATGAGAAAATAGCATCGGTTTAAGAATAAAGACCATAGAAGCAGTGCAGGATGCTTTATGAAAGCGCGGTATGTGAAACAGTATCACACTCCATTGCCTGGAAACATTAAGGATCTCTCTGTGTTCCTCAGTCATGGATTCAAAGTGAGACAAGTCAGCCTGGTGGTGTGCTTTTCTCCATTCAAGTTCAGACACATAGAAATCAGAGAAATAGATTTCATTAGGAATTCTTCAAAATTGTGTTATTTTCTTCTTCTTCTTCTTTTTTTCTTTTTTGCCCCAGATCAAAATAGTGATTCCTCAATCAGCTTTATGTGATATTATGTTAGTATTTTTTCTCTTTCTGTTTGACTCATGTATCTGATTGTGATACTGGAAAAGAACCCACCAGGGAGAGTTAATGGTAATTTCAAATCTTAAGAGTCAGTAATTAATACTTTGTGGCATTTCAAAGTTTGGTTCTCTAGCTTTTTGACACAAAACGCTAAAACCATAAGATAATTAAGACAGCTTGGATGACAGAAAGTTTAGAATTTTTGAATGATAAAAGATATTTTAAACAAAATTAAAGGTGAAAGAAACCATAAAAATATTAGAAAAAGATAATATTCAGGACATATGAAGAGGTCCAAAAAAATTACTGAGGAAAAAAAATACCACCAAATAGAAAAAATGGGCAAAGGACACAAATTTGAAATCAAAGAATATAAACGGCCTTCACTAATGCTCAACATCACTAATAGCAAAAGAAATTCAAGGTAAAACTGTAAGATAATTGTTCAACAACACATTTTAAAAAGCTTAAATGAATAAAATTCTATCACTGATAACTGTGGAAGATAAAGTACATTTATGCTGGGCTAAAAAGAATGTAAACTGGTACAGTATTTTTGGAGGCCATTTTAAAATTGCCTATTGAAATTTTAAAAGTATATACTCAAAGACCTAGGAATTTTAGTTCCAGGAATTCTATAAAAACACTTGTAGATGCTTTCAAAGGCATACGCACAAAGATATTCATTCGTAGTATTATTTATAATAACGACAAAAAGCCAACTACAATGTCTATAGTCGAATTTGTCGAATTTGACAATGTATCTAATGGATCACCATTTAGCTATTAAATGATACTTTATCGGAGCAGTTCTACTCTGTCCCACAGGGTCACTATGAGTCGGAATAGACTTGACGGCAACGGGTTTGTTTTTTTTTTTAACGTCCTAAATTATGAAAATTGTATTTTAACTATTTCTGTATCACCTTTATAAACAGGCCCCAAATCCCAACATGTGTATTAATTGTTGTTGTTGTTGTTACGTGCCGTCCAGTTGGTTCCAGCTCATAGCAACCCTATTCACAACAGAACGAAACACTGCCCAGTCCTGAGCCATCCTTACAATCGTTGTTATGCTTGAGCTCACTGTTGCAGCCACTGTGTCAATCTACCTCTTTAAGGGCCTTCCTCTTTTCCGCTGACTGTGTACTTTGCCAAACATGATGTCCTTCTCCAGTTACTGATCCCTCCTGACATGTCCAAAGTGTGTAAGACAAAGTCTTGCCATCCTTGCTTCCAAGGAGCATTCTGGTTGTACCAAGACACATTTGTTCACTCTTTTGGCAGTCCGTGGTACACTCAATATTCTTTGCCAACACCACAATTCAAAGTCTTCCATTCTTCATTCTTCCTTATTTATCGTCCAGCTTTCACATGCATATGAAGGTAATGAAAACACCACGGCTTGGGTCAGGTGCACCTAAGTCTTCAAGGTGACATCTTTGCTTTTGAAAACTTTAAAGAGGTCTTTTGCAGCAGATTTACTCATTGCAACGTGTTGTTTGATTTCTTGACTGCTGCTTCCACGGGTGTTGATTATAGATCCAAGTAAAACGAAATCCTTAACAACTTCAATCATTTCTCCACTTCACATGATGTTGCTTATTGGTTCACATGTGAGGATTTTTGTTTTATGCTGAGGTGTAATCTATACTGAAGGCTGTGTTCTTTGATCTTCATCAGTAAGCACTTCAGGTGTCCTTCACTTTAATCAAGCAGGGTTGTGTCATCTGTATAAAACAGGTTGTTAATGAGTCTTCCTCCAATCCTGATGCCCCATTCTTTTTCATATAGTCCAGCTTTTCACATTTGCTCAGCATACAGATTGAGCATGTACGGTTAAAGGATACAACCCTGATACATACCTTTCCTGACTTTAAACCACACAGTATCCCCTTATTCTGTTTGAATGACTGCCTCTTGAACTATGTACAGGTTCCTCATGAGCACAATTAAGTGTTCTGGAATTCCCATTCTTTGCAATGTTATCCATAATTTGTCATGATCCACACAGTCCAACGCCTTTGCGTAGTCAAAACAGGTAAACATCCTTCTGGTATTCTCTGCTTTCAGCCAGGATCCACCTGACATCAGCAATGATATACCTTCTTCCAAATTCTCTTCCGAATCTGCCTTGAATTTCTGGCAGTTCCCTGATGATACATTGCTGCTACTACTACTTCTGAATGATATTCAGCAAAATTTTACATGCCTGTGATATTAATGATATTGTTCACTGATTTCCACATTCAGTTGGATAATCTTTTTGGGAATAGGCATAAATATAGATCTCTTCCAGTCAGTTGGCCAGCTAGCTGTCTTCCAAATTTCTTGGCATAGACTAGTGAGCACTTCCAGCATCTCAGTTGGTATTCCGTCAATTCCTGGAGCCTTGTTTTTCGCCAGCGTCCTCAGTGCAGCTTGGACTTCTTCCTTCAGTACCATCAGCTTCTGATCATATGCTACCTCCTGAAATGGCTGAACGTCGACCAGTTCTTTTTGGTATAGTGACTCTGTGTGTTCTTTCCATTTTCTTTTGAAGCTTCCTGTGTCATTTAATATTTTCCCCGCAGAATCCTTCAACATTGCAACTCGAGGCTTGAATTTTTTCTTTTGTTCTTTCAGCTTGAGAAATGCTGAGCCTATTCTTCCCTTTTGGTTTTCTACCTCCAAGTTTTGCACACATCATTGTAATACGTTACTTTGTCTTCTCAAGCCGCCCTTCAAAATCTTCTGTTCACCTTTTTCATCATTTCTTCCTTTTGCTTTAGCTACTCGACATTAAAGAGCAAGTTTCAGAGTCTCTTCTGACATCCATTTTGGCCTTTTCTTTCTTTCCTTGTCTTTTCAATGACCTCTTGCTTTTTTCATGTTTGATGTCATTCAACCACTTGTCTGGTCTTCGGTCGTTAGTGTTCAAAGCATTCAAAGCATCAAACCTATTCCTGAGACGATCTCTAAATTCAGATGGGGCATACTCAAGGCCATACTTTGGCTCTTGTGGACTTGTTCTAATTTTCTTCAGTTTCACCCTAAACTTGTATATGAGCAATTGATGGTCTGTTTGCAGTCGGCTGCTGGCCTTGTTCTGACTGATGATATTGAGCTTTTCCATCATCTCTTTCCACAGATTTAGTCGATTTCATCTCTGTGCCTTCCATCTGGCGAGGACCGCATGTATAGTCACTGTTTATATTGGCAAAAAAAAGGTATCTGCATTGAAGATAGGTCTTGCAAAATTCTATCACGTGATCTCTGGCATCTTTTCTATCGCCAAGGCCATGTTTTCCAGCTATCAATCCTTTGTTTTCAACTTTCATATTCTGATCACTAGTAATTATCAATGCATCCTGATTGCATGTTTGGTCAATTTCAGACTATAGAAGTTGGTAAAAATCTTCAAATTCTTCATCTTTGGCCTTAGTGGTAGGTGCATAAATTTAATAGTCATATTAATTGGTCTTTCTTGTAGGTGTATAGATATTATTCTACCACTGACAGAGTTGCAGTTCAGGATCGATTTTGAAATGTTCTTTTTGATGATGAATGTAATGACATTCCTCTTCAAGTTTTCATTTCCAACTAGTAGACCATATGGTTGTCCAATTCAAAATGGCCAATACTAGTCCATTTCAGCTCAATAATACCTAGGATATTGATCTTTATGTGATCCATTTCATTTTTGACAGTTTCTAGTTTTCTTAGAGTCATACTTTGCATGTTCCGTATTCCAACTATTAATGGATGTTTACAGCTGTTTCTTCTCATTTTGAGTCATGCCACATCAGCAAATGCAGGTCCCAAAAGCTTTACTCCATCTATGTCATTAAGGTCTACTCTAGTTTGAGGAGGCAGCTCTTTGCCAGTCATATTTCCAACCTGAGGGATTCATCTTCCAGCACTTTATTAGATGATGTTCCGCTGCTATTCATAAGGTTTTCACTGGCCAGTTCTTTTTAAAAGTAGAGCACTGGGTCATTCTTCCTAGTCTGTCTTAGTCTGGAAGCTCAGCTGAAACCTGTCTGCCATGGGTGACCCTGCTAGTATCCGAATACCAATGGTACAGCTTCCAGCATCACAGCAACACACAAGCTCCCATAGTATGACAAAGTAACAGATACACGTGGGATGATAGCAATTCTCAAAATGATGTAAAATGAGAATCTTCAGAGTCATCCATACTATGTAGTGATTATAGTTTATCAATTTCTTATATAACAGTAGATGTTGGAAACTTTAAAAGTCATAATAATATTCAATAGACTAACCGAAAGAGCGATTTTAAGTACAAAATCCCTCAGACTACAATTTTAGAATAATAATAAATCTTATTTTGAAAATTAAATAAGCATGTATTTTATGACACTTGACATTATTTCACCTAATCTCTAATGGTACAAACCACAGATTTCTAGCACACCTAAGTCCATGACTGTTCCCTGAAACCCATCAGTCATCCTTCTCCAGTCAAGTTCCTCCCCCCACCTAAGAAACTAAAGCTACTTTTGTACTACAAGAACCCTAAGATCACCATGTCCAAAACAAAATAAAAATGTTTTTAGAAAACTGGTTTTCTGCATGTGTCAAAAACAGCGGGAATAACTTCCTGCAGCATTTCTTGTAGCATGTGTCTCCTGGCAACATATTCTCTTAATTTTTATCTACCTGGAAATATCTTAAATTCATGTTTACTTTTGAAGGATAGTTTCACTGGATATAGATTTGTTTTGTTTTGTTTTTTGTTTTAATTTTCCATAGCACTTGCAATGTCATTGCAGTATCTTCTCATCAAAACTATTTTTGAAGTCAGCTGTTACTAGTACCATTGTTCCCCTCTATGTTATGGGTCATTTTCTTCTTGGTACTTTCAAGATAATTGAGTACACTTTGGCTTTCAACAGTTAGTCTCTAGCAGTAGTTTTATCTGCGTATACTTATAAGGCTTGAAGTTTGCTAAATCTTTTGACTGAGTAAATGTTTTTCATCCAATTTGAGAACTTTCTCACCCTTATTTATTTTTTTCAGATTTTTTTATGCCCTTTCTTCCCTTTTCTGGGATCCAAATTACACATATACTAGCATGTTTTGATATTGCCCTACAAAATTCTAAACTTTGTGTATTTTGCTAAACCACTTTATGTTCTCGGAATGAATAATTCTAATGACCTATATTTAAGTTCACTGGTTCTTTCATCACTCACCTAAAATATTCTGTTGAGGTTACCTAACCAATTTTGTAGTTATTCTACTTATACTTATCCACGCTTTCCATTTTTAAAAAGAATAGCTATTTCTTTATAACGTGTATATATTCATTCATTAAAACTGTATTTTCCTTCAAATATTTGAATAGATTTTTATATTTTTGAAACATTGTTATAGTAGCTGCTTTGAGGTCTTTGTCTCCTAAATCCAATAGTTGGGCCCAATCGAAGTCAGTTTCTCTTGACTACGTTTTCCATGAGTCTGGGTCACACCTTCTTATTTCTTTGCATGTCTAAAAATCTTCGTTTGAAAACTAAGCATTTTAAATAGGTTGCAGGAACATTGATTAAGTTTTGTTCTTCTGAAGAGTATTACTTTTTTTTAAAAAAATTGACGGGAAATTAACTTGTCCCTACTAAAACTTCAAAATCTTCTTCTCCATAGTGTACGTTACCTGATATCTCCACTCCATTTTGGCTGTTGTTGCTATTACTATTTTTATTGGTTTGTTTTGAGCCCTGGTGGCACAGTGGTTAACAATGAGTTTTTTTGTTTTGTTCACTTATTTTTAGCCTGGTTCCCAAGAGGTCTCTTCTGTGGCTTACCTGTCAGTCACTGATTTGAGCTGAGATACTTTAAGACTGTTCAAACACCTCTGGTCTGTTTTCACCAAGCTGTGTGTGAGTTGATAAGTTCACTCAAATATGCGGCAATTTTGCAAGTCTTTCAGGATTTCAAATTTTGCTAAACTCTCTGGGATCTCATAAGTGCTTGCAGAGTTTATCAGGCAGCCAAGAATGTGTGGGGAGTTTATTATCTCAGTCCTTCTGCAATTACCTCATTTCCAAAATCTCCCTGTTAAATTTCTACTTGCTCTGCCAAGCATCCTGAAACAACTGTACAAACTTTAGCAGGTAAAGCTCACTAGGTTTTTGCTGCCAGAGGTAAGGGCATGGGAGTCCTTCCAGACAAGAAGGTCACAACCTCACTGTTGTTACCAGATGCAGTAACTGTTTTTCACAAATAAACACTTCTTCAGTTCTTTCCTGCATTTGGTGATTTTCCAGTGCTTAAAATGGTTACTTTCAATAAGTTTATCCAGTTTTATACTTACCTTCTATTCCGGAGAATTGCCATACTGCCTTTTAACACTACAGCACAAGTAGATTCCCATTCAACTATGTTTTACAAATTACATTTCATCAGCTAACATAATATTTAATTACAGTTGTAAATGTAAAAGTATAAACAATTTGGGGAATAAACACAATTATTTGTAGGAGGAGAACTGAGGTATATGCTACCTTGATTGCCACGCAAGTGTAACATGCAATGGGCATGTTAAGTATGTTGTATAGAAAGAAGGGAGGGTGTTCTATGATCTGAAAAGTCATTTATATGGGCATGTCAGTTAACAGAGCTTACAGTGTATATGTTATAAAACTGTCATCTTAGAAACCCAAAGTTATTTGCTAAATGAAAAATGTCCTTTAAGACAGCACATCTGCCTTAAATGCTTCATGCTATTATTGGATATATTATCAAAATAAGCTGACTAAATGCTACATAAAATTGACTTTTTACCTTGAAGTAAGAGCATTAATAAACAAACCTAAATAGTAAATTTACATTTAAAAAATTCCCATTTTTGATACCCTGTATGGATATTCCATAGTAAGAGATGACTGGCTGTGGTATAGTCCAGTGCATACTCGGCTGCATAGATAAAATTTTCTTTCTTTCCTAAAAGCTAAGTGTTTATAGCATGGTATCTACCACCCAAACCTACCTTCCAAAAAAGAGGCTTGGAAATCTTAATAACTGAAGTCACATCACCCTTTCCTTAGAAATGTTCTATCAACAATACACATCTATAACTCTTAGGCCGCCTTTTGTACTGAAAACACAAAAACTTCACATAGTTTTTTAGTCTGCAATAAATATATATATTGCCAATATACAAGCTGATATATAAGAAATTCATTACAAAGTGAACAATCTAGTGGTAATATGTGTGTGTATATACACACATGCATATATGCATTTATAAAACAAAAAGACAAGTAAAATTATAATATTTTCCATAAATGACATTAAAATCCTAATGACTTTACAAATTTAAAAACAGCTTCAAGGTAACTGATCTTTTTAAAATAATAAAAAAAATTGATACCAAGCAATGAACCATCTTTTATGCTCAAAAAATAAACATCTAAAGAGGGTGTCAGAACTTGACCATCTGTAGCATATTACACTGTCATATCAATGGCACTACATAGCAGTTAAGATTATGCAGGCAGTCCTATTAAAAGAACTAATAAAACTTTACATATAATGTATGAGCTGGAGAGCAAATTCTTTTTGAACAATATTTCAAAAGAAGCCAAAATACCATATGTTTCTGAGTTACCAAAACAAGCAGAGTTTTAATGATTCCAATATCATAAATTTTTTAAAGATAAACTTAATAAATTCACCAACATCATGTCCTAAAGACTAAAATATTCTGTATGTGTGGCAAAAAAGATGTAATTATTATCTTCTCTTATCAGTATTATGATTTTCTACTCTGAAATTAGTAATAAAATATAATCTCATTAACATAAATTGCTAATTTTAATAAAATATCACAAAAGTTAGAAATTAAGTTTGATATAGTTCCATAATAACTTCCAATATTATCAATAACTGTACATATTACTTGCAAATTTAATTTTGTTTTCTTTGTATTAGAGAACTAATTTCCTCCAGAATTTTCATGTTAAGGATAATGCCTTTGTTAAAAAAAAAAACTTATATAATCAATTGGATTTGACAATGATATACCCTATGTATCATTTTTTGTAGTAAACTTGTACTGTTTTAACTTAGGGTGAATATTACCAACTGAAATTATGAAGAAAACCGTTAACAAGGATTTGTAAGAGCCTTAATTCTTAAATAGGTATATCAGGTAAAACTAGAGAATACAAAGTGGATACATGTTCTTTATAGGACTGTATAAAGAAGTGAAGCTGATGCTACTTGAATTCCATTGCATAACTCAGATGATAAAGTAAAAAGTTGTTTTGTTGGGTTTTCTAACGTAAGTGAGAAACATATAAAACTGGATGCTACTGTTCAAAATAAATAGAACTTTTGCTATGTAGCCAAAAATTAATTCCTGATTAAAGGTAATATGGTTTAAAATTATCCAAAGAACTATAAATTTAACCTCATGAAAATCTCCAAATGCAGAAAATTCTAAGACAAGCTAACGTTTTCTGATTTTAAACACCATTTTATAAACTACACAATCATCTCTCAAAAGTTTGAAATCACATTATGTTCAAAAAGGATTAAAGATTTTTATAGTAGGTATCATTTTTTGATACCTCTTTTACACAAAGTATGATATCTGGTGTTTTACATATATTATTTCATTTAATTCCTACAAAAACTCGTTAACATAGAGTTTATTTGCTCCATCTCACAGCTGGGAGAAAAAAACAACAAAGCTTTCAGAAGTCAAGTAATTTGCTTAGGGTTATGCAACATTTAAGTATTAATAGATTAAGGGACTCTAGGACTTTTCTCTTTTCATATATATAATAATTAAGAATTATGTAAATTTAAATATCTATTGGATTACGCAAACTGCACTACTTCTACTATCTAAATTCTATCGACTTATCTGTGGGTCTATAAAACAGAAAACTATTAATTTTGAAATTATGATTTGTATAATAAATAATTGTGATTAATAAAAACAAGATCAGTAACTGCAAAAATGGCATTAGAAAAACCAACTCTATTAACATTTTAATGTTTTTAAAAGCATAATTCTATCACAGAAAATAATGATAAACCTATACAACTTTCAGTGATCATTAATCTTGAGTTATCTCATTTAAATATACATCTATTTTCATTTTTAAATCACGCATATAAATTAATCACCATAATTCTTTCTTACCATTTATGAACCTAGTATTTCCTAGGTACTCAAGGTTTTTCAAGGTGCAAAGCTGAGAAAAGCAAAAAACTTGAGAAGTCAAAAACTCGAGAATTCAAAAACTCTTAAGCTGTTAAGCAATCTTGTAGAGGTGGTGATGGGGGCGGTGGGAAAGAGGGGAAATAATAAACGAACAATTACAAGCAGTTTTGAAAGGTTGTAGCTGAAGATATGTTCAGCTTACAGCTAGATCATTAATGGCCTTTCTAAGGAATTATTTCATTCTGAGAGTGTCAGATACCAGTGAAGATTTTTCAGCTGGAGGAAAACAACATCTCAGATGTGCATTTCAGTAAAATCAAAACTGATGCAGCACTGACTATGAGTCGAGAGGGTGGAGGTCAAAAAAAAAAAAAAAAAAAAACTAGTATACTACTCTCAAAATTTCAAGCATTCAGAACAAAAGCCACAAAGTCGTAACCTAAGACAATATAAACTTAGGCTGAATGGAGCAGAGGTTAAATTTCAGGAAATATTTTATTTGAGAAGTAGAAATAAGATTTGGTAACTAAAAAAAACACAAGATATAGGAAAGAATGGCTAGAGAATAGTGATAATTACCTACGGAATGAACTAAAGTAAGAAATGAGTTTGAAGGGAAAGAAGAATTTGGGAAATGAGGAATCTGGGATAGTGGCACAATGGTTAAGCACTCAGCTGCTAACAGAAAGGCTGGTAGTTCGAACCTACCAGTGGCTTCACAGAAGGAAAGACCTGGTAATCTGCTGCCGTAAGATTTTAGTCTAGGAAACCGATGGCACAGTTCTACTCTGTCACATAGGGTTGCTATGAGTAGGAATCAACTTACTGGCACACACAACAGCAGCATAAAAACCCAGGTATGTACAACCCATAGTTACGAAACCAACCCCCATAAAGCCTGTGATATCAAAAATTTGAGGTACATGTGATGGTTCATAATAACAAATGAGCACTACTTTGCAACGTGCATCGAAACATTTTTATTATTGTATTATTATGTTAAAATGTGTTAGTGTTTTAATGTTTTTATGCATACAAAGGTACACTATATACTATACACTAAGACAAACATTTCACTAACTGATGCTAGACATGAGCTGTGCCTAACTTATGTACAAATTGGACTTAAAGACAGATTTAGGAACGGAACTCATTCATAATCCAGTGACTGCCTGTACTCAAAATAACAAAATAAGCATGGTAGGTCTTAATAGAGAACAATTAAGAATTGGTGGAAGGCTATGTTAAAGCTAACAGAATGCAATTAAAACAACTGACTGTTAACAAAAAGATTGGCGGTTCAAAACCACCAGTGGCTCCATAGGATAAAGATGTGGCAGTCTACTTCGGTAGAGATTTACAGCCTTGGAAACCACATAGGGTCGCTATGAGTCAGAATTTGTCAACGGCAGTGGGTTGGGTTTGGTTTTTGGTTTTATATTAAAGCTAACGGAATACAATACTCACTACTAATCCGGGGACTGCCTGTATAATGTTCTACTGAGCCATCTGACAATCTTATCTGTAAATTTGTCAATATGTATTTACTAAGAATAAGGGCATTCTCTTACATAAATGTTGTGTTTCTGAACAAAGCTAGTTGCTAAGACCCTGTGATGAACGGTTTTTCTGAAAACTCTTTAATTAAAAAAAAAAAAGTGCTCTCTCTCTTAATGTCTCTTGTAATTCCTGGAAAGTGATATTTCCATTACAAATAAAGAGAAAATGCAACATCACTGAAAAGAAGTAAGCACTCCTTGGTCCATTTCTTTTAAAACATGTGATTTTCATTATTGAGAACTTTTCAGTTCTTGCCAGCAGTTGTAATAAAAGAGATTCAAATTTCATTTAATTTAGAAAGCTCTCCATCCCAGGTGAATAATCATCAATGCCCACAACCCCCTGACAAAGTAAACCAATTCATTCTCTCTCCCTATCCCCTGCAGAGTCTGCCAAGCCCAGCCAGGAGAATGCCTAAGCACAAATGTTTAACTGCCAAGATGGTGATGGTATTATGGTACATGGAAAGACGAGATGAATTCTTCACAGGTATCTCAGCAGGGTTAATCTGAATTTAGCATATTCCAGTCCTCATTTTTTCCATTTGAAAGATGAAAGGACTCCATATCTGGCCAAGACAGTAATAGGGACTAGGATTTACCTTCCCATGTGAAAGAACCAAAAAATTGGAGGAAACAAAGCAATGTAAGACACCGGGAATCAGGCAAACGTACCCTGAGACATGACAAACAAATGAGGCGAGCCCTACTATTGTCCAAGCTTACTGCCTTCGGGGAAACCCTGGTGGCATAGTGGTTAAGAGCTACGGATGCTAACCAAAAAAAGGTAGGCAGTTCGAAACCACCAGGTACTCCTTGGAAACCATATGGGGCAGTTCTACTCCGTCCTATAGAGTTGCTATGAGTTGGAATCAACTCAATGGCAACGGGTTTGCTTTTTTGGGTTTATTGCCTTCAGAGAACCTCCAGATATGGTGCAGAAAGAGGGAACCCAAGTGAAGCCCAGGAGACTCCACGAATAGAGGAAGAGTACAAGGAGATCAAGGTGGCTAGAGTTCTCAAGAAAGAAAACCAAAGAGGAGATAGCTGCAGGGAGAAAGAACTCTGTATATCTTCACAGGGTCTCCCTCAAGTATTCAACAGGCAGAAGAACAGGTTCAACGGATAAAGGTATGCATGTGAGAAAACAGCCCAAGATTAGGAAAAGAAACACAGAGTAGGGAATAATATCAGTTCACTCCAGCCATACTGGAAAAAAAATCTTAATTCATAGGGTATTGGGTAGAGTACCCAGAAGGGTCTAACTCCATAGTAGGAAATAATTAACCCTAGATGAAACACTGATCTGGTCTCACTACAAATCTTAAAAGCAAGACCCAAAGAAACAAAGTGTTTCCACAAACTTAATTGAATCTCAGAAGAAGAAAAAAAAAGTTGTAAGATGTTTTTAGGAATACAGAATAGCCAGCAAGCAAGAAGATAATATTCACAATGTCTGGAACTGAGTAAAAAATGATCAAGCATGCAAAGAAGAAGAAAAAAACAACCCATAATGATAAGGGGGGGAATCAACTGAAACAGGCACAAAACAAATGTTAGAATTACCAGAAAAGGATATTAAACCATTTATTACAACTATATTCCATATATTCAAAGAGTTAAGTATAGACTTGAAAGACACACTCAAAAAAAACACATCATACTTCCAAAGATAAAACTATAATGTGTGAGACAAAAAGTAATTAATCATAGATTAGACACTGCAGAGGAAAATATTATTGAACTTGTAGATATATCAATGTAAACTATCCAAAATAAGACACAAAGAGAAAATGTGAATTTGGCTGCTCTGGTACCTTTAGCAATCTTTTTATTTTTCTTCAGAAATTATTAATTTTTTATGACAAAAATGTATTGAAAGGCAAGCCTAATAAAATGAGTTAGGCAACGATGATCAATGGATGCTAGTATCATTTGTGACAGACTGATGCTGAACTGCATATTCACATCATGTCCAAGTAGCATACCCATGGATTACTTGGAGATTTCAAGGCAAAACAATGAAAATAAAAGGTAGCACTATAATGGAGGGAGCTGTTGTCAACACCTTATATGAATAATCAATCTTAGCATCATCAACAGCCAAACATATATGCCTTCTGATGCGATGCATATTAAGTACACAGCATTACCTCTCAAGTATTTTTATCAAGAAAGTTTAACTTAAATCTAATTGAGCATTTAAATCTAACTTCCAGTTTATAGGAAATACAAGGAATAGGAGAACAAGTTAAATTACATCTTAAGGCTAAAAATCATTCAAATCCAGAAAGTGAAAGTCCAGAAGTTCTATGATGTTATATTAACTTGTCTCTTCAATAAATTAATGGAAGTCAAGAGTGTGAGAGACTTAGGAGACTTAACAGCCAAATGCAGTGAGTGATCCTTGACTGGATACTGATTTGAACAAACTGGCTGTAAATGACACTTTAGGAACAACTGGAGAAATTTGAATATCGGGTGGGCAAGAAGTGATATTAAGGAATTGCTGTTGTGTTAAGTGAGATAAGAGGATTTTAACTGTGTATAATGCAAGGGATCTATGCATTAAAAAAAAAAAAAAAATGCATTAGGAGATGCTATATTCTTGGTAATACATGCATATTGAAGTATTCAGGAGTCAAGTGTCATGATGTAAATAATTTTCTTTAAAGTACCTGAACAAAAATAGATGAAATACATGGCAAAATATTAACAACTGTTCAATCCAACAACTGTTCAATCCAAGAAGACATCACTCTACCTGCAGTACTGAGAATGAACAGCAGAAGGCGCAAGGATGGAACCCATCACCCCACTGATGTTGAGTTGATTCTGACTCAGTGATCCTATACGGCAGAAAAGAACTGCCCCATAGAGTTTTCAAGGAGTGCCCGGTGGATCTGAACTGCCTACCTTTTGGTTAGCATTGGTAGCACTTAACCACTACACCACCAAGGTTTCCACAAGGATGGAAGCAGGGAATATTGTAATTACAGTAATTCAGGTGATGCTAGCATAGACCAAGATAGGAAGTGGTGCAATGTGTTCAGATTCTGATTATATCTTGAGGCAAGAGACAAGTTTTTCCAAAATACTGGATAGGGAGTGTGAGAAAAAGAAGCCAAGGATGACTTCAAGATTTATGGCTTAGGTCACTGGAAGAATGGAGTTTTACCGAGATAGAGAAGACTGAAGGAGAGGCATGTTTGAGGAGGAAAAAAACAGAAGCTCATTACGGACATGATAAATTTGAGATGTCAATTAGTCAAAGTGTCAAGATGGCAAGTCAGATCAAGGAAAGAGGTCTGGCCTAGATATATAAACACAAGAACAGTGAGCATACTTAGAATCATGAAACTGGATGAGATCACCAAAGGGATGAATGGGGATTAGAAGAAAGGTAAGGAATACCAAGCTTTTGATACGCTAACATTTAAAAAAAAAAAAAATTTAGAGGCCTCGGAAATTAACAGAAACCAGCCAGTGAGAATGAGGAGCATCCAGAGAAGAAGGAAAACTAAGAGAATATGAGGTACAAGAAGCAAACGGATGAATGTGTTTCAAGGAAGAGTGATCAACTTTGTCAAATATCGCTGATAAGTTAAATAAGATGAGGAACAAGAACTGCCAATTGATTGCAACAACATTAGGTCACTGGTAACCAGCACAAGGGCAGTTTCTATGGATTGATGGGAGCAAAGGACTCGGGTGAGTTCAGAAACAGAAGAATTTCAGACAGTAGAAACAGACAATTCTTCTGAAGAGTTTTACCGCAAAGAAGGCAAAGCAATACAGTGGTAGTCAATGAGGGTAAAGTGGGATCCAAGGAAAGTTTTGTTTCATTTTTAAGATGGCAGAAATAACAGCATGTTTGCAGGCTGGAAGGAATGATTCAGCAAAGAGGAAAAAATGGAAAATGCAATAGAACTGAGTAGAGACTTACTGGAGTAGGATATCATATATTTCATCCATACTAACAGTTAAAAGGCAGACTATTGGTATAGACACTGAAAGGTAAGTAAATGTGGTTGTGTGAGTAGAAACAGTTCCTTCTTACAGCTTTACTCTCTTCAGAGAAGTATGAGGTAAAGACACCGCCCATGAAATAAGTTTGAAGGAGCTGAGATTTAGGGATGGAGGAGGGCTTGTAGCGAGGATAAAGTGAGAAGTAGTGGTCCAGGACAGTGCTTCTCAAACTTTATATGCACAAGAATCAATTCAGACTGTGATTCTATAGGTCTGGTGTATGCCCTAAGATTGTGCATTTCTCACAAACTCCCAGATGATGCTAAATTCTGCTCTACTGACCATACTTAGTAGTAGCAAGAGTGTAGGAAGAGTAGAGAATAAATTGGCTAGAGAAATAAAAGGATGATTACTAGAAAGCACTAAGAATCCACTTTTATGACAGCTGTCATGAAATTATGAGACCAGTCAATATGGCTGTGTTATTCTTCTGATCTCAAAGATTCTTGCCTGGCAAATAATGATCTCACCTTATATTATCTGTTGTTATTCTGTTATATTTAAATACGCACACTTAAAAGAAAAGAGTAATTTAGCTGCAGTTCTTATGCTTCCTCCAGGTTGCAAAATGAAAATAGCACTTACTGATTAAAGTAGCTCTCAATACATAAAAAATAAACACTTCTCAAGCTTTTATCTAATTAATTTTAACAACAACCCAAACAAGTGGGTTATACATTAAAATGCTATGTTAATATTGAGTTCTAGAAAAATGAAATATGTCCAAGATCATAAAAACTAATAAGTTCAGATGGCTGAATTCAAAACCAAGTTTGACTACAAATCCCTGCACTTAGAACCTTTGTTCTGTATTACCTCTCAGAAACTTTCTTCTCTTCTAATATCTACCAATGGCTTTTTATAAAATACGTAATTCATGTAAATATCCTATTCTCTCCACGACTTAAAGTTTGTCTTATTATTTCTTCCATATTCTCTTACAAATTACTGGTAGTCATTTTAACTAATGTCTTTTTTTTTTTTTTTAACTTTATTTCTGTTTAAATTTTTTTACATCCTCTAATGCTATGCAGGAATCCCTGGTGGCGTAGTAAAGAGTTCGGCTGCTAACCAGAAGGTCAGCAGTTCAAATCCACTAGGTGCTTGCTCCTTGGAAACCCCGTGGGGCAGTTCTACTCTGTCCTATAGCGTTGCTATGAGTCAGAATCAACTCGACGGCATTGGGTTTTTTGGTTTTGGTAATGTTATGCAAGGAGCCCTGGTGGCAAACTAGTTAAGTGCTCAGCTGCTAAGCGAAAGGTCAGTGGTTCGAACATACCAGCCACTTCATGGAAGAAAGTCTACTTCCTTAAAGAGCACAACCTCGCTATGAGTGGGCACCAGATCTTTTAATGCTGTGCAGTAGGCCATGACTGTTAGTTATAATGAAGATTAGAAATCACAGACTGCCCTTTGCCTATTGTGAGGTTAGAATAAAGTATAAAACAATATTTATCTACTTTTACCTAAAAGGCTAAATTTAAAGTCTGTTATTCTATAATTTCTTTCCTTAAAGCAAATTAGCTCATTTGCAATTGGTGAAGAGAATGACGTCAGTATATATAACTAAAGTTTGTGTTATGTTCATTCAGATGCAATTTTGAATCTATCAGTTTTCTTACAATTAAAGAGAAATCCTTTGCAACATATTATGATCTTAAGGAAAAAGCTGAAAGTCCCATGAAAGTATTTTCCTTTCATGCAAGTAGTGACTGATTCAGGGGTTTCAAGAATCACTACACTTTTCACGTTACTATATCTGAAGAAGGTGAGAGTGCAGAATGTGTTATGACATTTATCCTATAAAAAAAAAAAAAGGATTGATCAAAAAAGTATAAACTATATCATATTTTTAATTATTATGAAACTGCTCTCAAATTAGAAGTGAATGTCCTCAGGATCTACAACTCAACCTGATCATGATCCCCAAGATTTAATGCTATTCTGAAAAGGACAATGACTATAAACTCAAGAGGAGATTTAACTGTGTTGGTATGTTTACTAAAGTTATTGTTTTTGTAGTACTCTGGTTATAAAGTTCCGTATGTTTTAAGTGGTAACTGATTATAACCATTTTCACTCATAAGCCCTGTTAATTTTATTTGTTGAATGCAAAGTTTTTCAGGAATGCAAATATGGCATTATGCCAGAAATGCTGGTATTATAGGGTGCCTTTACAATCACATACACACACACGTATGTTATCTGCTTAAGGTAATCAGTCCTACAGAACAATCTTCCAAGAGATGTATGTGTGTGCATGCCATATATGTGCATGACATGTGTATACATGAGAGAGAGGGCAGGCAAACACAAGGTCTTGCTCTCGTTTCAGTAATTATGATCTATTAACTTGGGGTTCCTGTTAAACTTAAACACATACACATACGTATGTATACTGGAACACAAAAATCCTCGTTCATTTCCATATTGTCTATGGCTGCCTTCCTGCTACAACAGCAGATTTGAGTAGTTGCATCTGAGACCATGTGGTTCCACAGAGCCTACAATATTTACTATCTGGTATTTTATAAAAATTTTGCCAGCCTCTGATATAAAACAATGTTTGAAATGTATGGCTCCCTAGCCTGCATACTCAACAAGCACTGAACACCTATCAATTCCTTAATAACGAAATTCAGTATCTAGCAGACCTTCCAGTAAGACTTTGTTTGGTATGATCACTCTAAAGGACGCTACTGGTGATAACACTAGGTAATAGCTATTATTTACTAAGTGCTTGTTACTTTTTTTTATTACTATGAGTTGGAATCCACAGCAATGGGTTTGGTTTGGCTTGGTTTTTTATTACTATATGCCAGGTATTACCATCTTCATTTTTACAGACGAGGAAACTGAGAGTCTGTAAGAGGTGTTAACTTGTTCAAGTTTACTAAAGCTCCAAAAAAAACATTTCTGTTGAGTCGATTCTGACTCATAGCGACCCTACAGGACAGAACAGAACTGTCTCATAGGGTTTCTAAGGCTGTAAATCTTTATGGAAGGAGACTGCCACATCTTTCTCCCCCAGGGCTGCTGGTGATTTTGAATCGCCAACCTTTCAGTTAGCAGCCGAACTCTTTAATCACTGCACCACCAGGGCTCCTACTATAGGTCCCAAACCCAGTGCCAGGTATTAAGTAGCAAAAACAGTTAAGTCAATCCCAGTATCATTGCCCCCAAAGCCTGTAAACTTAAAAGACTATTGCCTGGAATAAAAGAACAGAGAATAGAAGAATTAGGAGTAAGGACCTCACCTCTAAAAAGGAAAGGTTTTAAAGGGTGATGCACTAACGCTCTATTCAAAGAAATCAAAAGCAATAACCCTAAGAAGAAGCAATAATCTGCCCAAGAAAACCTTTTGAAAGTAGCTGTTATTGATTAACTTGTGTCCCCTGTAAATATGTGTTGGAATATTAACCCTTATACCTGTGGATGGAGCCCTGGTGGCACAGCAGTTAAGACACTGGCTGCTAACCAAAGGTCAGCAGTTTGAATCCACTAGCTACTCCTTGAAACCCTATGGGGCAGTTCTACTCTGTCTTACAGGGTTGCTATGAGTCAGAATCAACTCACAGTCAACAGGTTTATACATGTGGGTATAATCCCACTTGGGAACTCAGTTTTTCTTTGTTATGTTAATGAGGTCATATCAATATAGGGTGTGTCTTAAACCAATCACTTTTGAGACATAAAAGAAGAGGTTAAACACAGAAGCAAAAACAGAGATGGGGGAAGACAGATGCCATACCACATGATGATCATCAAGGGGCAAGGGAACAAAAGCTGAAAAGAGACAAGGATTTTCCACCAGAGCTGACAAGAGAAAGTCTTCCTAGAGTCTGTGCCCTAGATTTGGATACCTAGCTTCCTAAACCGTGAAAAAATAAATTTCTGTTTGTTAAAGCCACCCACCTATGTATTCCTGTTATAGAAGTACTAGGTAATTAGGACAGTGGTTAAGAACTAAGCTCACATATCAAAATTGGTTCCCACTATAAATTCCGTTGCTGCTGTTACGGGTACCATATTTCTGACAATTTCCCAACTTACATAATAATGGATTACCTATATCACCTTTTCCTGTAACCAGTAGCTCATGCTTGAGTAGGTATAAAAAAAAAAAAAAAAACACCATGAAAAAGTATAATTAGAAAATACAAAATTACATAAATTAAGAAGTCAGCATGTTTTTAGTTATAATATCCTCAGATTTACAACAATGCTTTTCAAAGAAAAAATTATTTCCCTTCATAATAAAACAATACTAATGCATAATTTTGGTGGCATACTGATTCATAATCAAGAGGGCGCATACTTTTCCATTAAAAAAGGACACTGGTTACTATGTAACTGCTATATGGTTAATCCAGGTATTGAACTGAACTAATTCTACTCAAGTATATGCTTAAATTGTTCTTTAATTTTATTGCTAAAAGATATTAACAGAAACTCCTAGGCTAGATAATATAGTAGGGAACATTGGGAGTTTGAATTTCTTTAGAAAATTATTATAGTTTTTATTATTACATGGAAGACTCAGTATCTCTAGTATTTTCCTTTACTGTCTAAAATATAAAATGTCTTTGATTTTGATACCTACCGTTACTTGTAGGAACCTTTCATATTCATCCAGTTTCACTTTAATTTAATTACAATGAACCCACAATCCTGAATATAACTTTGCTTTCAAGCCATACTGGAAAAAAATTTTAAATACTCTAATGTAGAACAGTATTAAGAAACGAAATGTACACACAGTACAGGAGAGGTCAGCACAACTGGACTAAACCAAATGTACACACAGTACAGAAGAGGTCAGCACAATTGGACTAAACCAAATGTATACACAGTACAGAAGAGGTCAGCACAACTGGACTAAACCAAATGTACACACAGTACAGGAGAGGTCAGCACAACTGGACTAAACCAAAAGCAAAGACGTTTCCTGAATAAACTGAACAATTCGAAGGCCAGCATAGCAGGGGCGGGGGTTTGGGGACCATGGTTTCAGGGGACGTCTAGGTCAACCAGCATAACAAAATCTATTAAGAAAACATTTTACATCCCACTTTGGGAGAGTGGCGTCTAGGGTCTTAAATGCTAGCAAGAGGCCATCTAAGAAGCATCAATTATCTCAACCCACCTGGAGAAAAGGAGAAAGAACACCAAAGACACAAGGGAATTATGAGCCCACGAGACAGAAAGGGCCACATAAATCAGAGACTACATCAGCCTGAGACCAGAAGAACTAGGTGGTGACCAGCTACAACTGATGACTGCCCTGACAGGGAACACAAGAGAGAACCTCTGATGGGGCAGGAGAGCAGTGGGATGCAAACCTCAAATTCTCGTAAAAAGACCAGACTTAATGGTCTGGCTGAGACTAGAAGGTCTCCAGACCTTCTGTTAGCCCAAGACAGGAACCATTCCCAAAGCCAACTCTTCAGACAGGGATTGGACTGGACTATAGGATAGAAAATGATACTGATGAGGATTGAGCTTCTTGGATCAAGTAGACACATGAGACTATGTGGGCAGCTCCTGTCTAGAGGGGAGAAGAGAAGGCAGAGGGGGTCAGAAGCTGGTTGAATGGACATGAAAATAGAGGGTGGAGAGAAGGAGCGTGCTGTCTCATTAGGGGCGAGCAACTAGGAGTATATAGCAAGGTGTATATAAATTTTTGTATGAGAGACTGACCTGATTTGTAAACTTTCACTTAAAGCACAAAAATTTTAAAAAAAAGAAACCAAATATTCAAAATGTAAAATGTTAGAAGGAAATTAATATTCTGACTTCATAAAAATGTTGCTTTAAAATCAATGTTATTTTGTGAAAATAATTTTTTCAAGAAATATTAAAACTTTAAGGTTACTGGCAAAGCACTACATTTTTAAAACCAGTTTCTATATTATATGCTATAATAGCAATCAAGACTAAATTCACCAAATAGAATTAAGTACTAATTTCTAAAATAATTTCAAGATATTAAAGGACTTAGTTTATAGTACTCTTATATAATCTAGAGAAAAACAAAGTAATATCTACTAGAGTAGTTTCAGCTATCATTCCTATACTTTCAAAGCTATTTTGGTACATATTCCTAAGAATTTGAAGAATTAAATCAATTACTACCCTATTTGACAAGACTTCAAATAAAAAACCTTTTAGAGATAGTAAGTGTTCAGTAGTAAACAAAATATGTACATATTTCAGAAATATAATTGTCAAATTGAGGTCACACATACCTCCCCTTCCATCACCATCTATCTGTAGTAACACCGACTGACAAGCAGAAGGCAAGGGCACTGTGAGGAAATGGCACAGGAAAACCGACACCACCAGGTGGTGCTAATACCCTCTCACAACTGGCCAGATAGACGACTGCTGCTAGTCTTCAAATGTAGCCTAAAGTGAGACTCTCCAACCCATGGGGTGGATACTAACTCTAACATTTTTTAAGCTAAGAGAAAAAGAAAAGTATTAACAATTTTGGAAACCTCTGAGTGTTAGAGAAAAACAGATTAAATTTATAACCCTTCCTAGCATTAACATTTGGTTTGCATCAACATTCCTCTCATACGGTTACAATATTTGACATGTAAAGGAGGCAACTGTATGAGCAACTGTCTTTATACTGCTGTCAGATGAAATTACCAATTTGCACTCAATGAATAAACCTTACATACAAGTCAAGATTTCTTGTTCTATCAGACACCCAGTATAAGCGATGAGAAAATAATCCTGTATTACAAAACCCATACTGATACTGCCAAAATCATTTCCCAAATTAATACTTTTACTCACTTGTAAATATTTACACACCTTCTGAATGTAATGTACTCTTAGAAAGCAGGTTAGGGTTTCCCCACAATTCAGGTTCTAAAGGTAGGAAACCAAATGCTGAACTTATCTTCATGTTGCTTTCAGTCCATCAGACAGACATATGGAGGGATGGACAAAGGGAAGGAAAGAAGGAAGAAAAGAAGACAGGAAGGCAGAGAGAGATCTGGCACCAGAAAACAAGAGCAATTCAGAATAAAGAAAAAGACAGAGTTCCTAGAGGGATATACATGCACTGAGCATAAACATAAAATGACGTGTATATAATAATTACATTTGATCCTCAAAATAATTCTCATTTTATCAACGTAAAATGGATTTTAGAGAAGTATAGGAAGGTGCCCAAGGTCACAAGAACAGCAGTGTCTATGTGACTTCAAAGCCTCTTTTCAGTATGCCATAGAAGACTGATTTTTATTTACCAATTTTATTATATTGATAAAGATAGCTAGTATTTACTGAGTGACAATTATGTGCCAGGCAATGTGCTAAACAGTTTACATCTATTTCCTCATGTAATTCACACGATAACCCTAAAAGATCTAAATTTCTCCATTACAGGTGAAGAAACTGAGGCACAGAGAGATTCTACAACTATTAAGTGATGAAGATGGAATTTAAGTCAAAATGACGTGGCTACAGAATCCACACTCAATCTTCTCACAACATCGCCACTCATAAAATACACAACTATTTCCTTTTGGAGTAAAATAAATGGTTGTTTAACTTGGATTAAAACAAAACACTTTTATTAAGCACATAAAATAAATACAAATATTGTGAAAGACACTTTTGGAAAGAGACCTCAATGGCCTTAAAATGTAGATGGGAGCATAACAGTGTATTAACTTGAAAAATATAATGACAGTTAAAGACCACCAAATAAGGTATTAGAAAAACTATGATTAATTACCAGTGGTTAAAGAAAACAAAATAAGATTATTTGAAAGGATAAAATATGACTAATTACAAATAGCTGATATAAGATTTCAAAATAAGCAAGCTTCAGATACAATAGGTAGATAAAGTCACTAGAGAAAAGGTAGGTAGATATGAATAGAATCTTTATGGAAATACAGGTTTGAATAGTTGAGAAGGAGGCAAGGAATGGCATTCTGCGAAGTTTATTATTATATGAGTCAAAGTGTGGACACAACAAAATGCAAATTGTGTTAAAGAATTAATCAATTTGACTGAACACAGAAAAAAAGTTGAACTAGAACAGCATTGGGCTTTACTTGTCCATAGTCCCCAAAGCCTGGAGATGAATACATATATCCATGTTTCTAAGAAATGCATTATATTTTCTACAATAAATATTCCAGAAAGCAAAAAGAAAATTAGATTTCAAATTATACACAGAATCACTTAATAAAAAGGAAATGGGCCATTGTGCAGAGGAAAGGAAGTAATACAGGAATCAAAGAACTAATGGAGAAAAGGTTGAAGAAATTAAGTCTACCAGTTTGGAATTCATAAAATTTCCAGCAGCAAAACCAGAGATTCTATAAAGTATTTAACTTACATCTCCAGACAGGAGACATAGCAAAATTATAAAACTAAAACTCACCTTTTAAAATTATCAATAAACAAGTAGGTAAGAACACTTGTAGTATTTGGTTTCTTTTAGGGGGCTAAGGAAGAACTTAAAAGCTTACAGAAAAAAAAATGCATGCATGTACAAAACAAAGTTCTAAAGTAATTTGTGCTTCTAAAGAACAACTGTTAAGATCTTTTTATTTAATTAACTAAAATTTATTGTATTAAATCAATAATATTACAAGTAATTTATACAGTGTTCTAAGAAAAACTCCTAAATAAATTATTTCATTTAAATCTCAGAACAATCCTATGAGATGTTACTTTACAGAAGGGTCACAGAGGAATGATGACAAAGCCTAAATTATATTATACACCTGGAACCACTGAGATTCAAACTCAGTTTTCCAGGACTTCAACTTGAAAATTCTTTTCGACTGTTACTATTAAGTCTCTATTACCACTATAATATAAATGGTAGTGAACAAGCAAAATTTCTGAAAATTATGGACATTATTGCCTAGAACAGATACACTGATATTATATGCATAGTACCCTTCACCCTAGGGCAACGGTTCATTCGTTTATTCATTCAACAAATATTTATTAAGCACTATTCTTTTTTTTTATTATTATTCTAGGCTAGGAGCCCTGGTGACACAGTGGTTAAGAGCTCAGCCTGCTAACCAAAAGGTCAGCAGTTCAAATCCACCAGTTGCTCCTTGGGAACCCTATGGGGCAGCTCTGCTCTGTCCTATAGGGTCACTATGAGTCAAAATCGACTGGAAGGCGATGGGTTTGACCTTTTGATTTTTACTCTAGGCACTAGTAGCCCTGGTGGCACAGTGGTTAAGAGCCTGGCTGCTAACCAAAAGGTTGGCAGTTTGAATCCACCAGCCACTGGCTGGATACCCCAAGGGGCAGTTCTACTCTGTCCTACAGGATCGCTATGAGTCAGAATCGACTGGATGGCAATGGGTTATTCTAGGCACTGAGAATATAGAAGTTAATAGAGAATTAAACAAACAAGCAAACACACACACACAGACACACAAAAAAAAAATTAGAGAGGAGTACATATAAGTCAAAGAATTATAATAAGAGTAATAGCAAAGAATGAACAAATCTGTCTTGGAAGAAGCACAGCCAGAATGCTCCTTAGAAACAAGAACGGCGAGACTTTGTCTTATATAATTTGGACATGTTATCAGGAGGGAACAGTCCCTGGAGGGCATCATCATGCTTGGTAAAGTAGACCATCAGCAAAAAAGAGGAAGACCCTCAAATGAGATGGACTAACACAGTGGCTCAAACAATAGGCTCAAGTATAACAACGACTGTGAAAATGGTGCAGGGCTAGGCAGTGTTTCTTTCTATTGTCAGTAGGGTTGCTGTGAGTTGGAACCAACTCGATGGGACCTAACAACAACAGCAAAGAGAATGACTAGGTTACTCCTTAATCTTGGATGGTCATGAAGACCTGTTTCTGAAACTGACATTAAGCTGACAAAGAGGCAGACAAGTGCAAAGCAACTGGACAACTATTCTAAGAGAAAGTACAGCTAAAACTACCACCCTAAACAGGAACATATTTCGTACAAAGGCAGTGAACATAGTGAGAAAGGAGTAGAGTCAAAGGTTACATCAAAGAGGTAGGCAAGGGATTTATAAGTTAAAAAAAAAGTAGTTGCAATTTTCTGTTCTCGATGTAAAAAAAGGGGGTTTTGGTCAGGGGAATAATATAAATGAATTTATATTAAAGGAAAAAATATACCATGCTGAGCGTTAAGTAAAAAATACAGCAGGGCAAGTGTCGAAGCTGAGATATTGGCTAGACCTAAAGCAGTCCAATAGTTCTTAAATTTTCCCCACGTCAATATACCAAAACCAAACCCGTTGCCATCTCAGAGACACCTTTTAAGACAGACTAGAACTGCCCCATGTGGTTTCCAAGGAATGGCTGGTGGATTCAAAGTGCTGACCTTTTGGTTAGCAGCTGTTGCTTGCTGTAGCTCGTAACCACTGTGCCACCAGAAATTAAACTCTCAAACCAATGAGCAGCAATGGAAGGGAAGTTCTTATAAAACTCCTCACTCCCTTTCAGAGGCTCAATTCTAGAGGAATTGTAGGTAGCACTCTTCCTCAGCTCACTCTTCAATTCTGCTTCTCATGTGACCATTTTTTCCTTTTTCTCTGCCTAGACTAAAACACTACTCTCAACCTTAATAATCACGGTTAGAGACTACTGACCTTACCTGCGTTAAACTTTGACACTTTAAGAACTTTTAATTCTGGACAGAGGCAACTAAAATGACATCTCCACAAATAAACAAAACAGATTTCTGAATAATATAATTTGTTCTAAATAAAAAAATATAAAGATAACCTAGAGCATTAAAAGACAACTACATTTTTTAAATCCACAATTTTAAATATAGGCAATTTTTTAATGCAATTTAAAGACAAATATTTGAAGATATTCAAATTCCTAGCATGTGAACACACTAAGAGCATTAATGGAAAATTAAAACCACTCTTGTAGGAATCTGATGAAAAATCTAATTTTAGTTTAGTTTTCATTTCTTTGTGTCCTGAGGCATTTCTTCTCCATTGTTCAGAAAGTGCAAACTTTGAAATACAAAAGGAAAAAAAGGTAGTAGCAAACCCGTAATAATGATTTTCTCTAAAAGTTTTCATTTTTCAATTATTAAGAGTAAAAATCATAATTCATTTCTCAACTTCAAATGTTTCAATACTATCCAAGTCTCAGAAAGCAAGCTGTGTTTCTTTTATTTCCCTAAACAAAAATTCTTCATAGTTATGATATGCTGTGAAATTAGGAAATAAAACTAAGTTGGAATGACTTGAGTCAAGTCTCATTCTCTCAAAGAAACAAGGGTAATATAGAAGGTTTTCCATTAATCATGCATCTGGTAATTCTGGAAATCAATGCAATCATTTAATCAATATAAATGACACACCTATGTACAAGAGAATAAAGCTTTTTACAGTGGAAAAACAATCACGTAAAATCATAGATATACAATACCACAGTGTACTTTTCAAAGTTCTTAGTTTCTATTAATTGTTTTTACTGCTACAAATCAGTAACGAAACTTCATGAAGTATATGGAATCCAGGATTTACTTGGAAAATTAACATTTCAATTTACGACAGAACAATCTTTACTTTTCTGAAATTAACTTTTTTAAGGTTCATTACAAAATACATTTAACATGCTGCCAAATGCAAAGAAATAGAGTACTGAGGTTGTTTCCTCTAATTTTACATAACTAAATGTTTTACTCTCTAAGCTTCTGTCATTCAATTTTCCTTCAATAGTCACTAGAACAGTGCTATTTTTTATCAGTTATTCCCCAGTACTGACACGTGTGACTACTAAGAAGTTTTTTGTTTGTCTTCATTTTAAGTAAACTTATGAGTACTTGGAATTTGGAAGAACAAATATTTAATCTAATTATGCTATTATTGCACAAAAACTTTAAAATTCGTCTTTTGGGGTTTTTTTTAATAAAAGAAAAATGTTTTTTAATCAAGTAAGAATTTATTCTCCTTTACTTGTTAGCCAAAGCTCAAGTTTACTAGGTGATATATATATATATATATATATATATATATATATATATATATATATATATATATATATATATATATATTTTGTTTGTTTGTTTGTTTTACCTTCATCTTTTTTATACCTCATGTTATTACTTGTCACTCCTATAACTTGGAATAAATGCTATGGAGCTTTTTATGAACCAAAAGATTCCTGTGCTAAATAAGAGGGCCATAGAAACAAACTGTGGCTTGGAATAAGGTGACGGACACTGGGTGAGGTCATTTCATTTGTATAATGCCTGCCTGCTACTAGTAATAAGAATAATGATAGCATGGGTGTAACTGGCCAGGGTCTATAAATCTGAATTATTGAAAATTAACTTGCTTAACAGAAGGACTGGCTATGACCTATTGGTCTAACTTAGAAATAAGAAATTTTAACTATGGAGGGTGGAATCATTTTAGTAGTTATCTCCTCTACAAATGTTGGGAAATGGTAAGATTCCATAGGAAGAGGGCTGAAAAAAAATAATTGATCCAATCTAACACAACCATGATAGATTATAACATTATATTAAAGGGAGTTAAGATGAGTCGATCTCTTCTATGAAGATGGACTGATCCCCCAGTCGGAACTGATCCTCTTCCATACTCCCAAGAGCATTTACAGTCCTTATACTACTATACCGATACATAATAAGATATGTAATGTCTCTTTTCCTTTCTCGATTTTTAGATATTTGATGACTTATTCACTAGTAATTATTCACATAAAGTAGCAAAACACCTCTATGATAACAGGACTTTTATAACAGTTTTACTGAACAAATATTATATGCTTGTTTTCTCGAAAACTCACATTTAACGGGAATACTTAAGTGATTAAAGTAAAGAATATTATACAATACAGGTATAAATAAAATGCTATGTGAACTGATAAAAATTTGACAAATAAAACTGCAGAGTCTCTCATGGGGTGCCCATGTTCTCAAAGAGATAATGTTTGATATGGGTCTACAAAGTTCTGAGAGTATTTTCAAAACTAAAAAGATTTTCGAAAGAAGGGTGAGGTGAGAATGTTCTCAATACTGAGGCACTGAAACACACACACACACACACACACAAGCCTATTGTTTGGAAAGAAAAAAGGAATGAACACAAAGTAATCTGGAAGATGATAATGGAAAAGATAGATAACTAAAAAGGGGTTGATTAAATGGAGACAGAGAAACATGATAAAAGGTTAGAAATAGAGTATCCAGTAGAATAAACAAGGGCATGAATACATTTAGGTATTGATTACTTGGCTAATGCCCTTATCTTAGAATAACAGCTTCCATTCAAGAACCTTTCCAACAGAATGAACTATTAAAGGTATGGAAGGCATCTCTGGGAAAAGTTGAGAATGAAACTTCTGTGTTTTATTTTTTATTTATATTATCATAGTTCATTTTTTATAAGGAAATGGAAATACTTTCATAATTTAAAAAAACTAAATTAAAATTGTATCTATTTGAACATGAACAGTACTAAACACCTATAATTAATTTCAAGGTAATTAATTCTTAAAAAATGCCTATTATAATCTCCTAACACTCCCACCTTCTACCACCATATATAATTTTATTTTGAAAAAGTTCTCCAAATGATTTCACTTCAGTAGCTAACATGTCTTTCTAGATAACTATTTTAAATTTTAATAGTTTTGTTATTTTCAATTGTATCCACTATGCAGTCGGAAACCCAGACGTTATCCTTAATAATCCATATGTTGAAATAATAACTAAATTCTTAGAATTTCACCCAACAATCTTCAAGTTGGTCTACATGTATCCATCTCTAGGAGCCCTGGTAGCATAGTGGTTAAGAGCTCAGCTGCTAACCAAAAGATTGGCAGTTCGAATCCAATAGCCACTCCTTAGAAACCCTATGGGGCAGTTCTACTCTGTCCTCTAGGGTAGCTATGAGTTGGAATCAATTCGATGGCATCAGGTTTTGTTTTGGGAGCCCTGGTGGTATACTGGTTAAGTGCTATGGCTGCTAACCAAAAGGTCATAGTTTGAATCCACCAGCCGCTCCTTGGAAACATTCTGGGGCAGTTCTGCTCTGTCCTATACGGTCGCTATGAGTCAGAATCGAATTGACAGCAACAGATTTGTTTAGATTTTTCCATCACTACTAACATCAAACTCCTGTTTGTATCTCATTGAAACTACAATAACCTCTCTACTAGCCTACCAGCATCTATTCTTATTCCTACACCTACCCAATAAAACAGTTTTCCACATGACAGCTAAAGTGATCTTTTCAAGACACAACTGGCCCTATTAACACCATCACTGTCACCTCCGCTTCCACAGCTTTTAGAAAACACGTCTCTTTATATAGAAAACATATCTCTTTATACAGAACACAAGTCTCAACATGGTGTGGCACCTATCTGTCTCTCCAGCTTCATCTTGGACTACTCTTCGTGGTACTCTCTTCCCCTCTTTAAGATCTTCCTATTTACATTACTTTTCATTCATCATTTTTTTCTGAAAAGCTGTTCCACAGTCTCTTCACCCAGTTAAATCCTACACTACGGTAACTCCTTCTCACCTAGATTCAAACTTTACTTCAAGAAAGCTTTCCCTGATCTAGCAAAGCAAAATGTTCCTATTGTATAATCTCATAAAATTATAAATCTTTCTTCCGTGATACTTACTGCAGTTGCAATTTTATATCTGTGATCACTTGTGCCTCCAATTCATAAGCTCTAAGAGGGTAAGGGAAACCCTGGTGGCATAGTGGTTAAGGGCTACAGCTCCTAACCAAAGGGTCGGCAGTTGGAATCCGCCAGGTGCTCCTTGGAAACTCTATGGGGCAGTTCTACTCTGTCCTACAGGGTCACTATGAGTCGGAATCCACTTGACGGCACTGGATTAAGAGGTTAAGAGGAGCCCTGGTCACACAGTGGTTAAGTGTTCGGCTGTTATCCAGAAGGTCCACAGTTCAAACCCACCAGCTGCTTCACAAGAGAAAGATTTGTGGCAGTCTGCTCTCGTAAAGATTACGACTTGGGAACCCTGTGTGGAAGTTCTACTCTGGCCTCCAGGGATGCTATGAGTCGGAATTGACTTTACAGCTGTGGATTTGGTTTTTGGGTTAGGAAGGTAAGTACTAGGTGGATACTTTTGTTCTGTTTGCTATCCACTGTATCTTTACCACTTCAACAAAATGTATTAAACAAATGACTAAAGTGTAAAAGAAATAATATACATGCTGTAATAAATTAAGACAGTATATGGAGTAATAAGAAGGAATTAGTATCTTTTCTACTCCCCCTCTATCAGCAGAAATAACTGCTAATAATATTCTGATATATATTCTCACACATTTTTATCTAGAATTATACAAAAGTATTTACAACTACAGTTTTGTAAAAACTGAATCATATTTAGGATTTCCAGATTTAGCAAACAAAAATACAGGATACCCAGGTAAATTTGAATTCCAGGTTTTATTTTTAATTGTAACTACATTCCAAATACTATCCACTATCTGTTGTTTATTTTAAATTCAAATTTACCTGGGCATTCTATATTTTATCTGGCACTACTAATCATATAATACATATCACTCTAGAACATACCTTTTTCCATTATGGATTCTAGATTTTATATTAGGTATATTCACAAGAGATACTGAGTTATACCTCTAATTAGTAACTACTAGTCTTAGTTAAAGAAAAAAAAAAAAAACGCTATTTTCAAATATGGAAAAATGTCTCACATCCCTTAAAAATAAATACTCTTCCTTCCATGAGACAAAAAAATAATTTAGTTCAAGTATGAAAACTGGCAACCTTCTGAAAGTTACAAGTTTCTCAAAATAACATTCAAAGATGGGCACTTGGCAGAAGGCTTTCATGCTATGAAAATAATTCAATTTCATGCACATTTTGAAAAATTAAATTATAATTATACATTAACATTTCATCATTTAAATTATGGGAAAAATAAAATTTTGTACTTAACAAAACATTCCACAAATACGTGAAAAATGAAGGCATTTCTTAGGATGCTCCTTCCAATGACAAATAATGATCGTACTTTAAGTATTCCATGAAGACAAGATAATATGACCATTCTTACGCTGTTTAAAGCAAATTTCAAAATGTTAATGCCAAGTCTACTTCTATGATCAAAATAACCTTATTTGACTTTTAGAAGTGAAAGTTGTTTTAAATGTTCCACCAGGGAAACAGCATCATCTAATTTATGTCCATGATGTTTAGCATTGCTGGGTAAAACAAGTAACTTTTGCATGTCATCTTTATTTTTAAGGCCGCTTTATTTAGCAATCTCGATTTCATCTATAATCAGAAATGTGATGTGCTAAACATGAGCTAGGAATAGAGTTTATTTTGTTAGAAACTTAAAAACATAAAGTGATAAAATTGATCTAAGTACCAAATAACAGAAATCTTACAGCAAACACCATGGAAGTATTATGGTTTGAGTTTTATCCCAGTCAGGCCAGTAGATAAAAGAATAAAATCATCTGGCACAGGAGAGAGTACTAGTCCCATCAGTCCATACTTGCTGAAATAAAAGGAGCAAGTTACATCGTGTCCTGAACAATATTTCCTAACACATAAATCAAATTTCTTAAAAATCAGGCCTAAAAGTTAAGGGGTTATTGAAACTCTTACACAAGTGTATAAAGAGATATGTCAAAAATGTTCATTTCAGCATTATTTTTAATAATGAAAAAAGTAAAAACAATCCAAATGACTACTAGGAGAAAACTGAAAATACTGTGTGGTATTCATTAATGGAATTATATAAGCAGTGAAAATAAATTACACTTATGTAGCTTTGAGCTATTTATCAAAAGTTAAATAAGAAAATGGAGCTGGAAAAAGAATATCTCATGATACCTGCAATATCCAACTTTTGCTATGTAACAAACCACTCCAAAACTTATTAATTGGCTTACTATAACAATCATTTATTTTAGCTCATTATTCTGTAGGTCCCTAGCCAGGAGGTCCGCCTAGTAGCCTTACTGACCTCAGCTGAAGCTCACTTTTACATCTGCAATCAGTTGGCTGGTCAGCTAGAGGCTTGCTGAGGACAGGCTGGGGCACCTTAGCTTTCTCAACATGGCTTCTCATACTCCAGCTCAGACTTTTCACATGACAGTCTCAGGGTTCCAAAAGCAGCAGGAAGAGCAAGCACCAAAGTCTAAGTGCTTTTCAAACCTTGCTTTATGTGATGTTTGCTAATATACATCTGGCCACAGCAAGTACCATGTCTAAGTCAAATGAAAAGGATGGAGAAATAGACCCTACTTCCTCACATGGGAGGATCTACAATGCAAGGGAATGAATTCAGAGAGGAGAGAAAATTATAGCCAGTTTTATAATCTGCCTAAATACCACTTATATAACACTAAAATCATTCAAAAGACCACTATATGTACTGTTCAGCAAAACATATATTCACACATGGGAAAAGTACAAATATATGCATAGGAATGATAAAGGCGAGGTTCAAGATAGTGATAGACTCTTGGTGTGGAAAAAGGGAATAAGGGAAAACTATAAAGGTAACCTCAACTAAATTTGCAGTTTTGTATTTCATTATCTGAATAAAAGTTGAATCTTCTCATTAACTGTTACATCATTTAGGATCTCTAATTGCATAGTTTAAAAAAAAAAACAAAACAGAATTACAAGAGAATTCTTGTAAAATAAGGGCACTGTAAAATGCCCTCAACATATGTTACTAAAACGTAGGCTGCAAAATAAAATCTGACATAATTTTTAAAAGCCTAGTGGACTAAAAGATCAAATTTACATTATCCACATAATCAGAAAAAGCACAAAAACAGTAAAATATAAAGGAACTAGATTGGTAACAGCTGGCACTTAATAAAAACAAAAACAGAACTTTTGAAAAAGATATGCTCAACAGGGGTCACACAATACTCCTTTAGATAATGCATTGTAAAGCACAAGCTAACAATTCAAAATTACAAAAATATGAGAGCCAAAATGATCTCGCATCAAAAGAAAAGCCACAGCAGAACAGACCCCAAAAACATTAAATAAAAACAATATTAAATATGGATTATAGTAAAATAATGTAAAATTAACATAAAAGATGGAATGGAAAATTTAAGAGACCCAAAACACAATTAAAAAAAGACTAGAGATCTGAAAGAGGTTGTCATTAATTTTTTTTTAAAAAATCACTGAAATTATAAATACAGTAAACCCAAAAAACCTGTATAATCTATTTTACCTAAATACAGTAGATAGGTAAAATAGATTATACAAGAAAGAACTGGTAAATCCGAAAAGACACAAAAGAAATCATTCAGATACAACAAAGATAGTAACAGATTACAAATATGAAAGAGAAACAGACCAAGAGAGAGAAGGAGGAGGAGCAACATTTGAGGAAAAGCTGAGAATTTTCCAGAATGATGAGAGACAAAATGAAAACCATGCCATATGAACTGAGGTTAAACTATATAAATTAACTATAAACAAAACATATAAAATCAAGAAGAGAAAATAAAAGTATTGCCAAAAAAGGAATGGCAATTAGATTGACAGCACTTTTCAAATGAAAATAGAAAATACCTATCTAGCTAGAATTTAATACCCAGATAAACTATCATACAATTTAGAAATAATATGACAAATAAGGCAAAATTTACTAGACACTTCCTGGAAAAAATATGACTTCAGAAAACTAAGGAAGAAACAGGATATCTAAGAACCCTAAAGCTATTACAGGATTTAAAACAGTAATTTAAATTTTTTTAAGAAGCAAAAAAATGAGGAAAAAGAAAGGAAGAAATGAAAGTTATGAGAAAAAAGGGAAGGAAGGAATGAAGGGAAAGAAAGAGGGAAGGGACCAAATCAAAAGAGAATTCTACAAAACACTCAAAGAAGAGATCACTTCAAACTTTAACAAACTCTTTCAGAAGACCATAAGAAAAACACTTTTTCTATTCATTTTATAGGCTGGAGAAACTTTGATACCAAATCACGGATAGTATAATAATGAAAAACCACAGCACAAGCTCACTAAGTGTTGTGGATTGAATTGTGTCCCCCAAAATTATGCAGTCAACTTGGCTAGCCCATGACTATCAGTATCATGTAATAATCCTCTACTGTGTGATCTCATGGCAACCCTGGTAGCACAGCAGTTAACAGCTACAGCTACTAACCGAAAGGTCTGCAGTTTGAATCCACCAGGTGCTCCTTGGAAACCCTACGGGGCAGTTCTACTCTGTCCTATAGGGTCACTATGAGTCAGAATCAACTTGACTGCAATGGGTTTGTTTTTCTTTTCTTTTTTGGTGTGATCTCATGTAATTATCCTATGTATTATAAATCCTAACCTTTATGATGCTGGAAACCCTGGTGGCGTACTAGTTAAGTGCTACGGTTGCTAACCAAAGGGTCGGCAGTTTGAACCCACCAGGTGCTCCTTGGAAACTCTACGGGGCAGTTCTACTCTGTCCTATAGGGTCACTATGAGTCGGAATCAACTCCACGGCACTGGGTTTGGTTTGGTTTTTGGTTTTATGACGTTAATGAGGCAGGATTAGAGAGTTACATTAATGAAACAGAATACAATCTAAAGGATTAGGTTGTATCTTGAGTCAATCCCTGTTGAGATATAAAAGAAATTAAACAGGCAAGCAGAGAGAGGGACCTCTTACCAGCAAAAAAGGAGATCCGGGAGTACAACCCATCATTTGGACTCACGGTCCATCTGCTGAGAAACTCCCAGACCAAGAGGAAAATTGATGCCAAGACTCCTCCCAGAGCTGAAAAAGACAAAGAGAAAGCCTTCCCCTGGAGCTGGTGCCCTGAATGCAAAATTCTAACCTACTAGACTGTGAGAGAATAAATTTGTTTGTTAAAATCATCCACTTGGGGTATTTCTGTTGTAATAGCCCTAGATAACTAAGACAGAAATTTGGTACCAGGAGAGTGGGGTGCTCCTCTCACACACCTAAAATGTGGAAGCAGTTTTAAAACTGAATGGGTAGAGGCTGAAAGAGTTTTAAAGTACCTAACAGTGAAAGCCTAGATTGCCTTGAAGAGGCTGTTGGTGGAATTATGGACATCAAAGATAATTCTGGTGAGGGCTCAGAAGGGAAGTGAGGAAAGCTATAACACCAGAGATGGCACAGACGGCAAGAAGCAGCAGCAGAGAAACAGCAGCCGCAGAACCAGGAGACAAGCACAAGACGGCACAGGAGCCAACGCATGGAGCAAGAGAGCTGAGTACCTTCAGGCAAGAGACTTCATGCCACAGTGGGGTGTCTCTGCACACTTGTTGGCACAGCTAGCTAGGCTCACCCACCCATGGAGCAAGAGAGCTGAGTGCCTTTGGGACAAAGCTTGCTGGCAGGGTTGGGTGCCTCTGGGATTTAATGGTACAGTTAAAGAGCTTTGGAACACTCATTCAAGCAGGGCCTTTAAAGGCCAGATCGGCTCAAGAGGGCTTAGGGACAAAGAGGCCAAGGAACTAGGTAGCAGAAGCTAAAGAGACAAGGAGCACTGGATGCAGAGCTGCCTCAGTCTCAAAGGGTAGGGCCATGACCTCTGGGGTCTCAAAGGATGGAACCACAGCCAGCTGGGTCTCAAAGGGTGGGGCCATGGCTTCCTAGGTTTCAAAGTGTCAGATCTTCACCACTTATTTCCAGGGTGTGGGGCTGCTGTTCATGAGTGCCAGGGCAATGGGGCCAGAGCCGCTGCTCAAAGCTGAGGACATGCCGCTGCTCAAAGCTGAGGGTGTGCAACTGCCATGCCCAAGGTACAGAAGAATGCAGCTTACTAGGGCTGAGGTCGTAACTCAGATGGAGTAGGAGAACCGGGTAGCCCAAATTTGAGGAAGCAGAAATTTTGTCCCAGAGGGCCTGAAAGGCAGAGCTGAAGCCCAGGGCCAAGGGGACTCTACCTGGAGTACAGAGACCACAGCCAACACACAGTCTGGATACCATGGCCACTGCCTAGGTGGTCTCAGAAAACAGAAGATTGTTTCAAGCCTTGGGAGTAAATGTAAAATGATCTGCTGGGTTTTGGACTTGCTTAGTACCCATCACTCCTTCTTTCCCTCCAATTTCTCCTATCTGTAATGGAAGTATCTACCTTATGCCTATTCCACCATTGTACTTTGGAAGCAGATAACTTGTATGGTAGATTTCACAGACAAAGAGGAAATCTGCCCCAGGACAGAATTTGGATTTGAAGGTGATTTAAGACTTTTAGGATGATATGACGCAGTGAATGTGTTCTGCATGTGGCAAGGACATGAATTTTGGGGGCCAAAGGGTAGAATGTTATGGATTGAACTGTGTCCCCCAAAACTGTGTTAACTTGGCTAGGCCATGATTCTCAGTATTATGTAATTATCCTCCACTGTGTGATCTCATGTAATTATCCTATGTGTTATAAACACTAACCTCCATGATTTTAATGACGTAGAATTAAAGACAGTTATGTTAATGAGGCAGGATACAATCTACAGGATTAGGTTGTATCTTGAGTCATCCCTCTTTAAGACATAAAGGAGATTAAACAGGCAGGCATAGAGAGGGACCTCCTACCAGCAAAAAAGAAGTGGGAGTGGAGCCCGTCCTTTGGACCTGGAGTTCCTGTGCTGAGAAGCTCCTAGATCAAGGGGAAAATTGATGCCAAGGCCTTCACCTACAGCCAACTGAGAAAGGAAGCCTACCCCTGGAGCTGGTGCCCCGAATTCAGACTTCTAGTCTCCTGGACTCCAAGAAAATTAATTTCTGTTTGTTAAAGCCATCCACTTGTAGTATTTCTGTTATAGCTGCAATGGATAACTAAGGAAAACAGAGGGTGGGAAATCTTAAGCAAAATAGAAAATGGAACCCAGCAATGCAAACATGTGTACTCTTATAATACTTAAATACTTAGGGTTACAAATTTTCTTTTAAGCACTCCTTTAGCTGCCTGTCACAAATTTTGACATACACTATTTTCACTAAGTAATATAAAACAAATCATGACTAAGATGGGTTTCAAGAATGGTTTAATAGAAAATCTATAATGTAATTCATCAATTAAGATTAAAGAAAAAGCTAACTATATTATCATTTTAACAGATCAAGAGGCCTTACCAAAAAAAAAAAAAAAAAGTCCAATTACAAGAAAAACTCTTTCACCAACTAGGTGGTGGTACAAATGGTTAACTTTCTCTACTGCTAAACAAAAGGTTGGAGGTTCAGGTCTATCCAGAGGTACCTCAGAAGGTCTGGCAGTCTAGCTGTGAAAAATCAGCCACTGAAAACTATGGCGCACAGTCGTGCTCTAATACATACGGGGTCAACCAAAAGTCAGAATCAATGAAAAGGAAACTAGCTTTTTTTTTAATATAATGGAAATCCTTTAACCTAATTAAGGTATCTGCCAGATGTATACTTGTTGTATCTAGTTAATATGAAATATAACATTTCATGAGGAAACTCCAGAATTTATTTTTCAAATAAAAAATGTAAGATGCTGATCATCATCACTTCGAATACTGAAACTCCCGGCAAGTGAACTCAGACACAAGTCGGGAAGGCTCTTGTCAGGTGCCAATGATTCTATTCCAACTTATAATGGCCCCAAGTGACAGGGGAGAAATACACAGTATTAAAATTTTATGCATAAAGTATGATAAAATACACACACACACACACACACACACACACAAAATGCTGACAAACTTAGCAAGGCTTCAGTGAAAATCCTGATGCAGATTTTCACAGAACTTGAAAGCTTTCTTTTAAAATATATTAGAAAATAGGCCAAAAAACACCAAAGGCAATTTTGAACAGAGGTCAGTAAACAAAGGCCCACTGCCTATTTTTTATGTGCCCATGAGACAGGAGCAGTATTTACAATATTAAATGGTTGGAAAAAAAATCAAACGAAGAATATTTGTGACATATGATAATGACATAATATTAAAATTTCAGAATCCATAAATAAAGTTTTATTGGAACATAGCCAGACTCATTCCTTTACATATTGTCTATGGCTGCTTTTACACTACAATAGCAGAATTCAATAGTTGCAGCAAAGGCTTTATTTTCAAAGCCTAAAATATTTACTATCTGACCCTTTACAGAAAGAGTCTCCCAATCCCTGACTTTGAGAAAGAAGGTTAAGGTGGAGGAATTTACACTAACAAAGAAAAAAAGATGGAGGAATTTGCCCTACCAAATCTCAGGAGGTATTATAATTCTCCAGAAACTGAGACACTGGTATACAAATAAACTAATAGAAAAAGAACAAAATAAAGATTTCAGAGACAGAAGCAGATACATAGATATCTGATATATGGCCATGGTAGCACTAGATCAATGGGAAAAGACAAACTATTCAAGAAATGTTGTTGGGAGTACTGCTTATCCACATAGATCCTTACCAAACACCAAAGCACTTCAATTCCTAAATATAAACAGGAAAACTTGAAAATATTTTAAATAAAAAGTAGCAAAATATTTAAGACTTTAAAGTAGGGAAGGCTATCTTGAAAAAGACACAAAAATTTCAAATCATAAAGAAAAAGGTAAATAAATCTGACTACATTAAAAGTGAAAATTTCAGTGCATCAAAAGCTGTTGTATAAAAAAGTAACACACAAGCCACACTGAGAAAAAAGTATCTTCTATACACATAATAGCAAAGAAGCAGAATACAAAATATAAATAATTTTATCCACAATACAAAAAAAAGATACAAATCTATGAGGTAAAATTCACCAGGGAAAAAAAAAGACAAACATAAATCCATTGAAAAGGAAACCCTGAATAACCCGTGCAGTGGGATGAATTGCTTTTATATGGCCTTTCTTGGCATGGTCTTTTAACTCCCACCAAATGACTGGGTAAGACCGTGCAAATGAGGTACTTCTGGCACACCAGCAGAACTACACAGCTTGCTAATAATGCAAGTAAGGTGCATGGCACTCTTGTGGGGGTGGGAATATGCAAATAAGTTGTATGGAACCCTAACAAAGGGATTGGTCAATTTTGCCATCCCGCTAGACTTAAAAGAGAGCCAATTCCACAGCAGGGGGACTCACAACCAAGAAGAAGAAACAGGAGTGGAGCACATCCTTTGGACCCAGGGCTCCCTGTGCTGAGACCTCCTAGATCCAGGAGACAGAGCTGTAACACTGGAGGCAGCAAGAGACAGCGAGAAGCAGTGGAAGAGAAAGAGCAGCAGCAGAGATAGCAGAACCAGGAAACCAGCAGGAGATGGCACGGTAAGCTTCCCAGCCCACAGAGGAATGAGAAAGGTGACCACCTTCAGGCAGGGGGCTTGCTGGCAGAGTGAGGTACCTCCGGGCATTTGCTGGCAGAGCTAGGCTTGCCAACCCAAGGAGCTAGAGAGTTCAGTACCTTTGGGCCAAGGCTCACTGTAGGAGCGGGATGCCTCTATTCACTTATCATTGGAGCTAAAGAGCTTTGTAACACTTGCCTGAGCAGGGCATAAGCAAGGACAAGAGACCTAGGGCCATAAAGAGGCCTGCCCACGGGTACAACTGAGAAGAAGGTGTCTTCACCAAAAAACTATGTCCTGAGCCATTTCTGATCCTGAATTAGTACCTGTTACTTCCCTAATAAATCCCATATCATTGAGTTTTGCCCGTGAGTTGTGTGTGGCCACAACGGATTATTGAACCCAGCAGAGAAGCAGAGAGTGCTGAGAAGGACAGCTAGTGTCAGAACAGCTTTAAAAAAAAAAAAAAAAGGTTGGAGGGTGGAGGTATGTGTGACCTCTGCTGCATAGGAATCAACCTTGAGCTGCTGATGCTGATGATTCTACTCCCTCATGAAATCAGAGGAGATCAGACATCCCTTCTCCCCTTCTACCATGCCATTTTTTACGGGAGGAAAAAGACAAAAGATGCTTAAATTCACTAGTAATTAGGGAAAGGCAAAAATCAATGACCACAATGAATTGTTATTAGCATTGTTAGATTTCTAAAACTTTGTTATGTATGGGTTGAGGATGCAGTGTGAAGCATTAAGAGATCTCCTGTTCTGCTAGTGGAAATGTAACTTGGTACTGCTATTTAGGATCAATTAGGCAACACCTAATAAAGGTGTTTTGTTTTTTAACGAAGGTGAAGGCACACCTGCCCTATGAGACTCAGCAATTTCACACCCAATTACATAACTGAGAGAAACTCTAAGACACATAAATAAGAAATCACGAGATTTTACAATGCATAATCATTTTAGCAAAATAGTAGAAAAATTCATCAACAATGAAATACATATGTAAATTGTGGTATATTCATAAAATAGATTACTAAATGGCAGTTAAATTATTAAAAATTATAGGAATGAAAACGGGTAAGTCACACAAATTATTATCTAACATAAAATACAATTTTCAGAAGAATACAAACAGCAAATAAAAAACATGCAAAACACTACAAAACAAATATTTTTAAATAATACATACAAATATAGGGAAAGCATAAACGCATATATGGAATAGGAGTTGCTAACTTCAGAATAATGTCCAACGTTGACAGAGAGGAAGAATAATGTGATGGGATGAGAAAAATGGAGGTTCAAAATACATTTGTTTAAGTATTTTCCTTTAAGCTGGGATATTCATTATATTGTTCTCTATTTGCATGTTTGATACAGTTCATAATAAAAAGAAAAAGGAATAACCACTGATCTACCACAGATAGAGTGGGATAATACATGTCTTCAAAGATAAAGACACTATTGTGGTAGCACCCTCCCCCCCATCAATTATTGGAAAGGGATGGAATGTCTGAGCTGAAAAAAACAATATAATTCTATAACATGTAAAGGTTTGAAAACATAGGTAAAGGGTATATGAAATCTCTCTACATTATTTCTTACAACTGCATGTGAATCTATAATTATATCAAAATAAGATTTTTAATTAAAAGAAAGCAACTTTTTAAAAATCACCAGACTTACGGTATCAACTTTCCTTGGCCATCTTTATTAAGAAACAGGTTACCTGAGCACTAATTTTACATCTCCCTGGTCCCTCTCAGAAGAAAATAATTTATGTATACAAGACTATATTAAGTTTTTAAATATCAGGTTCTCACATAATTTTTAAAAGAAATTAAGCAATACTATTATACTGGCCAATGAGTCCATTTTTTCCTTTCCCCATCAACGTGAGATTAATGCAATACCAATACAATTTGAAGACAAATAAATGGACAAAAAAGTGAAATTATTGGAAGCCTGATATTAAAAAATTTATAATCCATATTGGCAATTTAGACAAGAATCTTTATTAGGAGTCATCTAGAAAGAAACGGATAAAATGTCCTAATCTAAACCGTTTTTTCCTTGATTCTTGTACTGTGCATTAAGAATACTTTTAAGTATAATCTATCTCAATGCACATAAAGCAATGAGTATGGACATAGTGTAAATATAACACTGAGTTTGTACTTGTAAACATCTCTCCCTCACTAAAGCCCGTGGGACACTCAAAGAATTTACTGAACGAACTTCCCAGAATACATTAAAGAACATTTGATTTGGCCTGAAACACTTGAATTGACATAAAAAAAAGAAATAATAAACTGCTCCCTTACTTGTAAAAAAAATGACCGTTTTATGAAAAGACTGATACAGTGACTATAAACCATATTAATTCTTTTTTATTTCCTGGAAAATACTTAAGTGTTAAAACAATTTTTAATCCAATCATCTCAGGTTTAAAATTTAAGCATTTCCTCTGACAGCCACAAGGCAGATAACTAAAAGAATACCTTAAAAAAAAAAAAAAGAAAAAACAGGCTGTTATTTAAACGACCTAATGAGACTTCATCCTGAGTTTAACTGATAAAGCTTCACATGACCAAACATAAGACAGACCAAATTTCTTCTATTTGATGTATCAATATTAGTATGTGTAAGAAATGCCATTAAATTTATAATTTTCCACAATAAATAAGAAACAAAACTCTATTCTAATATATGCTGCTGGAGTTGCCAAAATGCTGCTAGGAAGATGCCTAAACTTCTGAAAAATGACTCTGTAATCAAATAGTTAATTGGTAATAGTTTTTCTTTAGTCCTCCCAAGGAGCCAAAAATACACTAAGAAATACAGAAACTAAGACTTTATAGTAAAGCATTAGAAAAAAAGTACCAGGATATACTAATTTTGTCTTTTTATCACATTATTATAGGGCACAAGTAAAAGTATCAGTTCTTATTCCCAACCAATTTCTAAGAAAAATCTCACCATCATAGAATTTAGAATAGTAACTTTGTTGCCCTGAAAAAGTAATTTTAAAAAATTCATGAAATATCCTTTAAACAAAACAGAATTTAAACTATATGTCATGGATTGAATTGTGTCTCCCCAAAATATGTGTCAACTTGGTTAGGCCATGATTCCCAGTATTGTGCGGTTATCCTCCATTTTATGGTTTTCCTATATGTTATAAATCATTATCTCTGCCTCCAGTTAAAGAGCGTTAGGGTGGGATGTAACACCCTTGCTCAGGTCACATCCCTGATCCAATCAATGTAAAGGGAATTTTCCTGGGGTGTTGCCTGCACCACCTTTTATCTTACAAGAGATGAATGGGAAACAAGCAGAGAGTAGGGGACCTCCTACCACCAAGAAAGAAGCACCAGAAGCAGAGCGCGTCCTTAGGACCTGGGGATCTTGCATGGAGAAGCTCCTAGTCCAGGGCAAGACTGATGAGAAGGAACTTCCTCCAGAGCTGACAGAGAGAAAGTCTTCTCCTGAAGCCAATGCCCTGAATTTGGATTTACTAGACTTCGAGGAAATAAATTTCTCTTTGTTAAAGCTATCCACTTATGGTATTTCTGTTATAGCAGCACTAGATGGCTAAGACACTACATATACTGTGTTAATTATTTCTTTCCCTTAAAAGTTATCCTGTGTAGTTATAATGCTGAGCACAAAATATTGATTATTTTTCTCTCAATCTCCTTTAAAATGTTGTTTAACGCCACACAACTGTCTCATGTACACATGCAATAAATTAAATGAAATTCCATCATTTCTGTACCAGCTTTCAGATTTAATTTGTAGGCCTAAACTTTACAAAATTAAACTACATCAAACGAGAATCACTTAAAGACAAAAATTAATAAGAACTGTATTGTGTTAAATCTGTACAAAAAATGTGCAAATACAACCCAGGTGTTTTCCACGTTAATGATGTAGTCAACTGTGTCTTACAGATTATATTTTAATTAACTTCTTAATTTAATAGAAACCCATATCCCATTACCGTTGAGTCAATTCCAACTCACAGTGACCCTATAGGACAGAGTAGAACTGCCCCATAGGGTTTCTAAGGAGCGGCTGATGGATTAGAACTTCCAACCTTTTGGTTGGCAGCCAAGCTCTTAAGTACTCCACCACCAGGGCTCCTTAATAGTAGAGTACCACCTTTTTTTTTTTTAACATTTCAGAATTTTAAAACCTATAAAATATAACTAAGTGTAGTATTTATGCAAATGAGAATATACATTTATTAAAACAGAGAAGTTCCTCATAAAAAGGATTTTAGCTGCTCTATGGCTGTAAACTACAAGATTCTAGAATGAGGTTATAAATAGGATTGCTACCTAGTCTGACAGATGTATTGTCATTTAGCTCTCTTTGTGGCAGCTACAGTACTAAATAACTAGCTTCTAATACAATGATAAGTAGTGCTTAAAACGAAAAAAGTTGATTCCTGCAGTAAGGTTTTCCACTTTATAGAACCAGTCTATCACAACAAACCAGCTAAGTAAACTGTCAGCAGTTTTCACTTGAGTTTAATTTTTGTTTTTTTCTATAGGTCTTATTCTTGCTACAAGCAGATAAATAAGAATTTAGAGGAATCACCTATCCTTATTCTGAAAAGAGTATTAAAAAATTGAAAGATGTTCAACAAGTGAGCAATAAAATTACCCAGGATTAAAGACTCGAGGGGAAGAGAGTTTTAAAATAAATGACAAAGAAAGTTGAGCAGTGAAAACACAACGCTCACTAGTCATATTATGATTTTTTTTTTTTAAGAGGAGACTGAACTCTACCGAATTCTCTGATTCTTTATCGAATTAAGACTAAAAACCGTCTCACTGCCATCAAGTTTATTCCAACTCATAGTGACCCTACAGGACAGAGAAGAACTGACCCATTGGGTTTCCAAGACTGTAATCTTTATGGAAGCAGACTGTCACCTCTTTTCCCGCAGAGCTGCTGGTGGGTTCAAACCACCAACTTTTCTGTTAGAAGCCAAGTGCTTAACCACTGTGTATCAAGGCTTCCAAATTAAGACTTAAGTGGTCTTAAATTGCTTGAAGGTGAGGGAAAAAAAAGAAAGAAAATTTTGACTAATAGCTTTTACATACTTTAAAAAAAAGTTACCATGGGAACTTGGGGAAGCTCTACAAGCCACTGAAAAACAAGGTGTTAATGTTTCAGTTGCTGTTTGCAGACAATGACTGCATCAATATTTTGTTCTCATCATTACAACTACACAGAATAACTTTTAAGGGAAAGAAATAATTAACACAGTATATGTAGTGTCTTTGGGTAGCCATCTAGTGCTGCTATAACAGAAATACCACTATGATTTCCTTCCAACTCCTTCAATTTTCAACCCAACACTCCATTTTCTCACAACTAAGAAGGCAGGAAACCTTTAAAAGTTAAAACACAGGTGATAAGTACTTGGAAAAACATGGAGGAACGAGGGGAAAGAGGAACTTAGGAGATGCTGCTAATGCAGACTTAGGGTGGGGGCGAAACAACGGGGAAAACGTGACAGGAAGAATAAACCATGGACTAAGACAAGGGGTAAGAAACAAATATCTTAAGTGATGGTTCAAAAAGCCAAATCCTGTTCTTTGCCTGTTTACCTGCTAGTTGATAAATTCCAAAATTGTCCTTTCTGTTCTCAAGTTCCATCCTGCAACTAGAAGTTTATTACACATACACACAGCCCCCCATCTGTGGCCCCTGATTAGGATCTTATATTTTCTGTGAGTGGCAATAATGAGGATAATACTAATTTTTTAAAAATTAACGTAAAACTTTTTGATCACATAGATAATACTGATCTTTTTAATATTATTATTCTCAATATTAGTTCTTCCAAATGAAACTAAAAATATAATTGTTCATAACAGTAGTTTTTATTTTAGTTAAAATATCCTTGCTAACAGCACCAATTCTAATACACAGTAGGCGCTTTAAGTAATATTTGTTGAAATGAATGATTTGTTCAGAATATGCCCAAAACTAAAAGTCAAGAGTTTAGACCTCTCAAAAAAACACCAAGACAATTAAAATTTCACTCAAAATATTTCATGTAAAAAAAGTGGTAGGATAATGACCTAAGAAGCAGAAAAGTCCTATAATCAAAGAACAGCCAAAGTGGATGGAACCATAGAAATTATCATGAACTGGATTTCTCAAATGTAATTACATTCCTAGGCATATACATTACAATGGTAAGCCTAAAAGCACAGGCAGTCCCTGGGTTACAAACATCTGACTTGTGTACAATCCGCAGCTACTCAAACCAACCCCTGTAAAGCATATTACACCAAAAATTCAAGATACATACAACGGTTTGTAATAACAAACAGGCATTACTTTGTGATCCACATCAAAACATTATTATTACACTAAAACATCTTTAACATAATAATACCGTATCTGGAAATCTTTCTTTAATGTTTTTTATGCATAGAAAGATATACTATATACTGTATACTAAGACAAACACTTGACTGATGTTAGATACAAACCATATCTGTTTGGATTTATGCACAAATTTGACTTAAAGGCAGACTTAGGAATGGAACTTATTCGTAACCAGGTGACTACCTGTACTCAAAATAATAAGCATGGCAGGTCTTGTCATATATTGAATTGTGTCCCTCAAAAATATCTGTCAACTTAGTATTCCATGATTCTCAGTATTGTGTGACTGTCCACCGTTTTGTCATTCGATGTGATTTTCCTATGTGTTGTAAATTCTACCTAGATGATGTTAATGAAGTGGGTTTAGAGGCAGTTACGTTAATGAGGCAGCACTCAATCTACAAGATTAGGTATGTCTTAAGCCAATCTCTTTTAAGATATAAGAGAAGCCAGCAGAAAGACAGGAGGACCTCGTACCACCAAGAAACAAGAGCAAGAGAATAGTGCATCCTTTGGATCCAGGGTCCCTTTGCTGAGAAGCTCCTCGACCTGGAAGACTGATAACGAGGATCTTCCCCCAGAGCCGACAGAAAGAAAAAGCCTTCCCCTAAAGCTGAACCCTGAATTCAGACTTCTAGTGTCCTAGACTGTGAGATAACAAATTTCTCTTTGTTAAAGCCATCTACTTGTGGTGTTTCTGTTATAGCAGCACTAGATAAATAAGACAGGTCTTAACAGAAGAGCAATGTAATGAATTATTAGGTGGAGGCTATGTTAAAGCTAAGAATACATTGTGGGGTAGAATGCCAAATTTACATAAAATTTGAACCTAAGAGATGCCAAAGAAATTTTGCTTTTGTGACCAGTTATTTTGGCCTAGAATTCTCAGATGTATGAGTTAACGTTCTTCCTCTACTGAGGGGATATAAGTGGACAAATTTGAGAAGTTATGTTTATATTCTACTTCCCTCACCTTAAAAATGAAATGACCAGAAAAGAACCAGCAAAATTATACGATACTTTGTTAAAAATTAATACAAATGAGGTCTAACAATCCCCAGGGTCCATTCTCGTTTTTTCTCCTCCACAATGCTTATAGGTATGAGGCTTTAACACAACTCTAAACTTACATGTACTCATACTCCCCTCTACCCCTAATCCCACCCCTACCCCTCTATGGCGAATTCATGAAACATCTCATAACACGGATGAATCTGGAAGGCATTATGCTGAGTGAAATTAGTCAGGCGTAAAAGGACAAATACTCTATGAGACCACTATTATAAGAACTCAAGAAAAGGTTTAAACACAGAAGAAAACATTCTTTGATGGTTAAGAGGGTGAGGAGGGAGAGAGGTATTCACTAATTAGACAGTAAGGTATTATTTTAGGTGATGGGAAGGACAACACACAATACAGGGGAAGTCAACACAACTGAACTAAACCAAAAACTAAGAAGTTTCCTGAATACAACCAAACACTTCAAGGGGCAGAGCAGCAGGGGCAGGAGTACTGGGACCATGGTTTCAGAAGGCAACTAGGTCAAATGGCATAACAAAGTGTATTAAGAAAACGTTCTGAATCCCACTTTAGTGAGTTGTGTCTGGAATCTTAAAAGCAAGCAAGCGGCCATCCAAGATGCATCAATTGGTCTCAACCTACATGGAGCAAAGGAGAATGAAGAAAACCAAAGGCACAAGGAAAATATGAGCCCAAGATAAAGAAAGGGCTACATAAACCAGAGACTCCATCAGCCTGAGACCAGAACAACTAGATGGTGCCTAGCTACCACCAATGACTGCCCTGACAGGGAACACAACAGAGAATCTCTGATGGAGCAGGAGAAAAGTAGGATGCAGACCTCAAATTCACGTAAAAAGACCAGGCTTAATGGTATGACTGAGACTGGAGGAACCATAGAGGTCACGGCCCCTGGACTCCCTGTTTGCCTAAAACTAAAACCATTCTCAAAGCCAACTCTTCAGACAAAGATGAGACTGGACTATAAGACATAAAATATCACTGGTGAGGAGTGTGTTTCTTAGCTCAAGCAGACACATGAGACTATGTGTGCAGCTCCTGTCTGGACGTAAGATGAGAAGGCAGAGGGGGACAGGAGCTGGTTGAATGGACCCAAGGAATATAGGGTGGAGAGAAGGAGTGTGCTGTCACACTGCAGGGAGAGCAACTAGGGTCACATAACAATGCGTTTAAGTTTTTGTATGAGAAACTGACCTGAATTGTAAACTTTCACTTAAAGCACAATAAAAAATTAAAAAAAAAAAAACTCTAGGTTGAGAGAAATAGCAAGAAAACTCATGAATTGACTCTTGCACTGGGTGAAGGACGGGAATAAAATCTCCTCTGAGAATTTAAACCACAACCTAGTTCTCAAGCAGAATGGCAATCTAAATTCACATTATCTGTGAAGTTCAAAAATCATCTAACAAATACCTAACTGAATTCAAAGTGGCCTCAGGTTGGAGATGTCTGAGATGACTGAGAGGAGCAAACACAAATTCCCTCCATTAGAACTAGACTTCGACTGAGGAAATAGCAATAGTAAGAGGCCATTTAGATACCGTCTAATTTCAGAAATGTTACAATTTAGGGGAAAAATGTATCTTAGGATTGATGAAATATGGTATAAATTAAGTGTGCATAAATGACATATTTGTAACAAACTATTTTTTAAAAAGCACATGCAGTGTAATTATAAATAAAAGGAGGGAAAGCCCATGGAAATACTTTTTAATTACCGTGGCATGTAGTTTTAAATCTTTTTAATGATGAAATCAGTCTTCAAAATTTCTGCCAAATCAACCATTCTGAAATAGATGAATTCCTAATGTGCATCCATTGAGTCTTTTTAACCATCTTATCATTTTAACCCATGGCTACAAGCAACTTAGTTTTATTCTATTTGTTCTTCTCTTTGTAATCAGAGGATTCTGGCCTTATAAGAGAGTAAAGTCTTAGGCATTGTGTGTATACAATTTTTATTTCATTATACTTTGTATATGTCCAAAATCAGAATTTATTCCATATTAGAAAAAATTTTATTTCTCAAGTTCCTTTTCAACTCTTAAAAGCATCATCTTAGTCAAGCTGTCAATTTCCATTTTGAGCAATATTACTTTCCCAGACTGATCTGTTTTTCATAAACTAATTTCGTGGGCTCAAGGACAGTAACAATTGTGAGGATGGTGCAGGACCCAGCAGTGTTTCATCCTGCTGTACATAGGGTCACTATGAGTCGGAACCAATACAACAGCACCTAATAACAACAATTTGGTATGCAGCAAAATTTACACACCAAAAGAAGGCCACGTCTTACTTCTCGAAAAGCTTAAAAGTTATTTAGAAAACACGATATACATCTCAAACATAAAATATTGGTTGTTGTTGTTAGGTGCCGTCGAGTCAGTTGTGACTGATACCCACCCTATGTACCACAGAACGAAAATACTACCTGGTCCTGCATCATCCTTACAATCGTTGTTCTGCCTGAGCCCATTGTTGCAGCCACTGTGTCAATCCATCTCATTGAGGGTCCTCTTTTCCAGTGACCCTGTACTTTACCAGAAAAATGTGGATAATGCAAGCTTATTTACTAAACATACCCTGAGTACCTGCTGTATGAAGTCTATGATTGTGCAAATGGTTAACATATTAGTCTGCTAACCAAAAGTCTGGAGGTACTAGTCCACCCAGAGGTACTTGGAACAAAGGCCTGGAGACCCACTTCCAGAAACTCAGCCATTGAAAACCCTATGGAAGACAGTTCCACCATGATATACACGGAGTCATGAGTCAGAATCAACTCAATGCAACTGGTTATCTGGTGTATGTGTCAGGGACTGTGCAGCCTTTTCAACCAGACTTTCTCATCTGAACCACAGAGCATAGAAAATTGAGGGGCTCTTTTCTCAATTCTCTCAAGAATGATACATAATTACTATTTTAGATGCATAGGATAGAACTCAGTACAGGGAGGCTGAGAAGGAAATATGATGACCAAGATACATTTTTGCTTTTTATAAACTAAGTGGCAAAGATAAACAAGTAAACTAATATTTAATGTACAACTATGGGGGCACTGAGGAATGATCCCAAAAATTCATATTCTATGATGAACGAATAATTTAATGGAGGCAAAAACCCAACAAAAAAATATTATTTGCATTGAGATGGTATGGACTTTAAAGGGAATGCATGATTTAAATTTTTGGAAAGTAAATACCCATAACTCCTTGCCACAGAATAGATTTCAACTCATAACAACCCTACAGGACAGACTAGAACTGCCCTAGAAGGTTTCCAAGGCTGTAATCTCTACCGAAGCACACTGCCATATCTTTCTCCCACAGAGGAGATGGTGGGTGTGAACCACCAGCCTTTTAGTTAGCAGGTGAGGCCTTAACCACTGCACCACCAGGAACCCTTAAAGTAAATACACAGGGATAAAATAAAAGGCATTGCATAAGTTGATTGCTATTTATATAAGATCTAAGCAGGAAATTGGCTGATACCTGAACGTTGATATGTCTAACTGTTCATACCAAACATGATCTTGTCTCTTCTCAAAGAGACACTAACTAAAACACCTCGACTAGGTCTTCCTGATCATGGACGAAAATGTTGTTAACAGAAATAAATGCTAACTCTCCCCTGCGATAATGGACTTACTGTGATTGAGATGATTTTAGCTTGAGCCATATACATACACAGATAAGAATTACTATCCTAAAGTTGCTCGGTAATAAATTTTACAAAATGCCTGAACGAACAATTTCTTGAATAAGAGTCAGCACAAAGCTGGGTTTTAGGAGGTAGTGGTCAATCATATTTCTGCTTTCTGGTTTCTCCATTGTTTCTGACACTAGCTCCCTTCCCCACAGCACTCTATTTCTCAGCTAAGTTCAATTCACTGGAATGTCACAGAGAACTCACAGTCTCTATTTATGGTTATACGGTTTATTAGGGCAAAGAAGACAACTCAGGTGTAACAAAGGAGCAACATGAGGAGGCCCTCGGGCGAGGCCTGGAAAGGTCCGGGAAGTGGCAGGCACATCCCTTCCCCAGGAAGCTAGTCTTCAAGGATTCTCTTCCTCAGAAAGCTTCCTCAAGCCTCAGCGTTCCTGGCTTTTATCAGCCAGCCCACACACTCATTATTGATTACCTGGTGGGCTCGCAGGCCAGGTGCCACTCATTAATACAAACCCTCAGGTATGGCCAATGTAGCTCAACTAATCCACAGGCTATTCAGAGAGACCAGGGACAAAGCCCAAACTGCTTGAGGTTAAGTAACTCAACCTTGCAACACCTTTAACAGGTGGGCTAAAGTGTCAATATCTTTTAGCCTGGGATATTGTGAAAAATGAAAAATAAAATTAAACTGGTTTGTTTCACTAGATATGAGCAGTTGCAAAGGTTGAAATATTTAGATTTCATCTGATTGACAACAGGAAGTCACGAAGGGTTTCAGGTGATAAAATCAATTTGGCAATTTATACATAATAAGTAAAAGAAGGAAAAATTAGCAAGACAGCATTCAAACTACCTAAACAATTCTGTGATTAACGCTGCGAATCTTATCTAAAATAGGGGAAGTGGGAATAAAAATCAAGGGATAAATTTAAGAAATAATCTTGAAGGAAAATTAAGCCCTACTGACTAAATGGATAAGTAGCAAACGAAGAGCGTGGATTAAAATATGTCATTAGTTATCGGACGATAACAGTACTAGCTTACATGTTCAGGACCTAAATGAAAATGGTTTTATCTAATAGATACTTCAATAGTTTATCCAGTAGAGGGAGAAAGGAAAGCTTTTAATCAAAAGAAAAATATCAGACACGGATCACAACAGAGGGTTCCAAAAAGAGCAACAAAAATATAGGAAATTCAAATTCACAAAAAAAAGACCAGACTTACTGGTTTGACAGAGACTGGAGAAACGCCTGAGACCAACTGAGGCCACTCCCAACATCCACCTTTTAGCCAAAGATTAGGCCTATAAAACAAACAATTAACACATTCGAGGAATGTGCTTCTTAGCTTAACAAGGGAAAGGAGACCAAAAGGGCAACACCCGCTCAAAAGCAAAAACGAAAAGGCAGGAAGCAACAGGAAACTGGACAAATGGACACAGAAAACCGAGGGTAGAAAGGGAAACGTGGACAGTGCTGATGCATTGTAGGGATTACAACCAATGTCACAAAACAATTTGTGTAGAAATTTTTTGGAATGAAAAACTAATTTGTGCTGTAAGCTTTCACCTAAAACACAGTAAAACTAAAAAGCAAAAAAAAAAAAAAAAAAAGATTATAGCCTTAGAAACCCTTTGAGGCAGTTCTACTTTGTTCTATAGGGTCGCTATGAGAAGAGAAAAAAAAAAGTAAAGTATTAAAACAATAATTTTTAAGGCCATTCATAATCTCTGCTACTAGAGATAGTCCTACAAAACTGACTGCATTATAGTAACATGTCTCAAAATTCCCCTTAATCTATGAACAATCATTTATCTTCTTCAGAACATAAAATTCAAGGTAACTTATAACCTTGTGGTCTATCACTTGAAATACATGATCACAAAAACTTCAAAAATACATTTTAAAACTAACATCCATTAAATTAAATCATATCTAAACGTGGTGCTTTCAGATCATCTTAGAAGCAGAATCCTTTTTACAAACACAATCTTACACAGAGTGGTCCAACATAAATCTGAGAAGAAAGCGGAGCTGATTTTGTGGAACGTAGAAGTGAGGGTCCAGAACCCCATGCCCACACCAACTCTAAGAAACCTTTGGGCTCTGCAGAGGACAGTGTTAAAATTAAATGGAAAAAGAACATCATATATGCCTTTGTTCCTGTGGTATAAAATCTGTACGATACTAAAATTAAGCTATTAATCTGTTTGACATATTGAGACATACAAGTACAGTAGGCACTACTTGAAAGCTGAAAAAGATAAAAAGGCTAATACTTAGGTAGAGAAAACAGGTATTCGATACTGTTTTACTTCAACAGTTTGAGAAAGTCAAAATTATCATGAGAGACTGCACTCGCTTAACTTTAATTAAGCCCAAGTTTGAGAAAGAGTATGGTCAACTGTTGAGTTAAAAACATTTCCTACTGCTTTTATCTTTTAGTAAAGACACTGTCTAGTAAGACCTCCCCAAAGAATCATGGAGGATGAACTATAGGATTGTTCACGTCTGGTTGCTTGTATTCCAGCCTGCATTCATTACTTCGCCCCATTAACATTCCATGCTGGGAATCCTTTGCCAGTTTTATGAGGCAAAACCACCAAAATGTCAGGTTAACAAAATCCGCACGCAGCAATTTCACCTTTAAAATACTGCCTGTCGAGGACTTGTTTCCAAGATATTCAATAAATCACTAACTCTATAAAGCAGGTTGCAAAGCAAATAAATGCAAAATTTGTGTCAGAGTAGAATCAAGATGAATCAAAACACAAGCTGATTATTTGGAACTACAATTTTGGGGGTGGGAGGTACAGAAGTATGAATTTCAGGTGTACCTGGTAGCTTATCTCAGTTTTTATTGTGCTTACACTTATATATTTATACTTAACTCCCTATTACTACCATTTCCAATAATACAGATAATTGATTTGAGACAGTAAGACAGAGCAGAGAGCTTTGAAGACAGAACATACTCATTCAATTCCTAATTCTGCTGAATAGCTGTGTCTTTGAGATGTTTAATAATTTACCTAAGCCAGTTTTTTCAATGTAAAAATGGAGCAAATAATAGCTTCTTCATTGGGCTATTCTGAGTTTTAAAAGATGTAAGAGAAAAGCACCAGACATAGCACCTGATAATAGCGAATGTTCAGTAACTGTTAGTTTTTTTCCCTCTATCCTTTGTAGAGACAGAAAATTACCAACTTTAGTAAGAGTTATAGTACTGTTCAAACTCTACTCTCCAAGAAGATCATTAAGCAAGAAATCTCTTGTCCCTGTTACCTGCAGTCATGGAGGTAAGAAAGCTCAAATGAGTATTAAAAGGAAAAAGAAGATGAAAGGAGCAGTTTGTGATATACACAGAATTGGGCATGCACCTATTAAACACACCCACCTGTACTCCTTTTCTCTCACTCTCAGGAACAGATAGAATATGAACTGGCAAGTCTGCCCACCCCCACCCTCTAAGCCGACGATTACTGATATTGCTATTATTTGGCTCTTGTGACAGCTGTTAAACTTTGTTGGGTAACTATGTTCTAAGCAAGTATCTTTAATTAGAATAACACATGCTTGAATACATCTTTACATTCTCTTGTTGACCATGTTATATAGACAGTGCCTCTTTTGAAGAAGCTTCACTCTGGACTGCCAAAATGGACAGAAATTAATCCCAATAAAATCTAAAACCTACATTCTACTCTGGGCTGGAGTTAACTGCCTGAGAGAGCTCCCTCATTAATTAATTTATTGGATATTTACTGAACGACTATTATGTAACAGGCATTATGGCTTTCAGGAGGACTGAAGAGTTTGACCAATTCTCCAGGCCTGAGGCTGTCTTTACCAATGAAATGGATAGGGAAGATGAGGGCCTCGAACCAAATAATGTGCATAGTCTAGGGACCTAACATAAAAGCATGTCCAATTCATACTTCTAATACCGGCTTCCCAAAGGAAAGTAATTCATACTCTGATTCTATTTTACACTATTCTGATAAAGATTATTGCTATAGGTCATTCTAATGACCTTTGTGACTTGGTATAGGGTACAGGGGATAGCAACCATTTGAGAGAACCCTCAAGGAATTAAAAGACAAAAATGATTAAGAATCATTGCTGTTTTCCTCTTGTATCCTCTTTTCCATCCTAATAATTAATATTCTTCCTTTTCCTTGAACCCATACCAATTTCTACAAATTCTTTGAAAATGCACATAATGAAACAGAATAAGGAACCAAAACAACGTTCTTTCAATATCTAAGCCTTTGCATGTTTATACTTCCTGCCTCCAATAAAAAATACACAAATCTTTGTGAATTTCATTCATGATTCTCAACACAACAATTAAATGAGCATTCATGCTCTCAATCTCAAAAGCAAAACAAGTCAAAGAAAATACTAAAAATTCAATTAAAAAACTATAATCACTGTTCATATTAGACTAATATGAGCAGAGACCATAACCAACTCTCAAATTAAAAATTTGTCTTTATTTTCCATTCTCTTAAGTAAATATTTGGAGTTTTTCATACGCAAAATTACATTTATACATCTAGAGCTACGGTACTTGGGTCTGCAAACCACCTCCCCCCAAAAAAGTATACTTACAACAGTCAGAACCTCTACTTGGGGAGGAAAAAACTGCTACCCTTAATTAAGTGAACATTAGTGGTCTACTAAAACTCTAAATTTAGTGATTCAGTTTGATCTTGCTAACTGAATGCATTTTAATAGAGCACCTATGTTTTAGTGATGTAGAAACTCTCAAGTGTCCCAGGAAAAAAGATACTTTGGTATATAGTGTTTGTAAAGACCAGTCAGTAACAACAGCTCTAAGAATACAAGGTTATATAAATAAAGACAAAAACAAGGAAACCAAAAATTGGAGCCCTCATCGGAATGATACAACTAAAAGGGTACAAGCTCTACGGACATGGGCAAAGAGGTGCCCAGTTTTATTCTGTTCTCTAACACTTGAGAGTAGCCTGTCTGCCTTCCTACAATCACTGTGACTCAAAAGGGAAAAGGGGCCCTTTCCAGAAATTTTTACACCATGATCAGCAACGCAAAGAATACAAAAGTCCCATGTTTCCTGCATATATAAAAGTTGTCTAAGGAGTCCGGGAACCTTTGGAGTTAGTTGCAAAGAGGTAGAAATGGGATTGAACACAACTGACCACGTATTACAGCTAAATGTTAATCCTCTCTATACTATATATCACATTTCTTGTGTGGTAGGAGTTAAATAAAGAGTCCCTCAGTTTATAAAGCAAAATAATGTCATTTGCTCATAAAGTGAAATTAAAAATAATATACAAATCCAAATTTAAAATTCACCTTTTCAGCACTGAAAATGAATAAAAAGTTTCTCTGATAAAAAGGTAATTAATAATTATCAGAGAATGAATAATTTTTTTAATTTACAAAAAGAAACACACGTTTATCTAACACATTAATCTAAATTATTTAGACCATACTCACAAAATACTGTAAAAGAATCTTTCAGCTTCTAAGATGATCTAAAATCATCTGAACAAATCTGAACTATAAATAGATACAAGTTTTCAATAATTTTATAGTATTCTCCAGAATTAGATTTTGTTAATATAGTCTGTAACTGAAAATAGTTAATTATCTTGTGGCAGTGACTTAATATTTAAAGGAGAAAACTGGTTAAAAAAAAGATGAATGTTAAACTTTTGTTTAGTTTTAAGAATTTCAGCACTCACTGGCTCAAGATCAAACTTAAACTCTAAGTAACTGAAGGTCAAAGACAAGCAGATTTGCAAAAGCAGCAATGCCTAACTCAAGGGTGACCTCAATGAATAAAGGAAAGACAAAGCAGTTTAAAAAAATTTAGCTTTTCCATACTGCAAATATCAAAGCAAAGTGACTAGTTTAAAAACTACTGTTCATAACAGTCATCATATAGTTATGTGAGTTAAAATTTTAATAATCATTTACGTAAAGAAAAACTCAGTAACACTTCCAAGGTTGACCAATATATAAGGTGTAGACCAGCATTTAATAATTAAATGCTTTCTCTGTTAAATAAATAAGAGGTGAATTTAAAAGGAAGACTAGGGCTCCTTTCCAATATTTTCAAAATAATTCATCTCATTAAAATTGACACAAGTTAACTGTTCCATCTTAGTCTGTTAGTAAAAGGTCTGAATCGACTGAGAGGAAAGTTAAACAACTCACGTAACAGGACAAAGATACCAAATATTTACTGAGCAAATACAATATATAAACATTACTTTGGCAAAATCACAGAAGGAGGAAAAAGAAAACTGAAACAGAGGAAGAAATTACTGACGTTATGTTTTAAAAATCTGTGTAAAAAAGATCATAATTTTTAAGTCGAGTAAAGAACCTGGGTCTGATATCATAGTCCTACTATCACTGGACCTTAACAAAACAACACCAGTAAGTAAGAAAAATGCTAGGATCTGGGGACACTGATATTCTTATCAAGGTAGACCCTTAACCCACAGGTCCATTTCAAATGGGAAGCAAGCCATCACACCTATAACTTAATACTCTCTCTTTTTTTTTTTTTTTGGAAAATAAAAGCCACCATCCCAAAGAGCTGGCTTTCTCAGCTGAGAGTCACAAGTTCCTACATACAGAGGAAGACACAAAGGACAACCCTAGTGCCTATTACAGGCAACCACTCCCTAACAAAATTTTAATATTGGAACATAGTATAACATCATAGGAGTTAAATAATAACAAGAGTGAGCATTTATTAAGTGTCCACTGGTGGTGGAAAATAAGGTCGTGAATAAAAGAGTTACAGTCCTATCCCACATGAAACACATCTCAAGTACCTAAAATTTGCTATATTATTTTACCTACATAACAACTCTGTGAGATATTATCTCAGTTTTCCATAAAGAAAACTAACTAGCCCACATCACAAATTCAGTAAGTGAAATGAAGAACCAAATCCAAAACTGAGACTCTAGCTTGTGGCTTGTGTTCTTTGTTCTACAGCCAGTGGATTATATATGAGGGCTGTACCACCCTCTAGAGGTATTTTGGGAAATTAGTGTTTCCGGTTGTCACAATGATTAGGAGACACTACTGACATTTAATAGGCACCAGCCAAGTATGTTAAAAAGTTGTTCAATGCTCAAAAAAGTCCCTACACAGCAAAGAATGGTCCTTCATCTTGCAAAATTTTCAAATATTCTGCTAAGCATTCGTGTGAGTAAAAAATCTGTATATAATTACCTGAACCTAGAACCTAACTCCTTCTATATCTAAATACACAGTGGTTTTTGCCCACTTTTAATAAACATTGAAAATCCCAGAAATTTAACTATCAGATATATAGGAAAAAATAATATTCCACTTCACTTACAATTTGACCAAAAGGTATTCACCATTTCAGAAAATTACATCACTCATGGCTACTACATTTGAGTATATGCACTGCCAGTATGACATGTGTAGCAGGCTAGATGTGGTACCCGAGCACCTCATTATGTCTTCTAGTCTAGTTATGCTCAAAATTTTAAATATTGAAACACATATATTTTATCATGAATTCACTTCCTTTAATTTCTCCCTCAATTTGGTTATGGAATTATATTGATTTAGTCATAAATTATAAGCTTAGAAGGGCACATTAACCATGAACTTCACTTCAGAACAGTAAACAGACATTAGAAAATACATGTTACAGGAAAGGCACTGGATATGATTGGGTTAAGAACCACTACACTATGTCATGGTGAAAACTTTGATACTAGACTATATTCTTGGGCTTAAAATAACACAACTGAACCTTCCCAATTATAAGATTCAACCATATTCATACAGACTTTCATGTAAGTTACTCTCAATGGCAGGACATTTCTTTATGCTATAATGTATTTATATAATAACTATATATAGTTTTCCATAAATATGTATTAAATATATACAATTTAAATTTGTTTAATTTTCTTCTTTCTCCTCATATGAGAGTTACTGTGCAGGACAGAAATAGCTAAACTAGAAACAGCAATATAGAGGCTATATTTTATGTTAGAATTTATTTACCACTGTTTATTTACCATATGACCCAGTTAAGTGTTCAATAAATGGTTGTTTAAAGAATAAACAATTGATTGCACAGAATTGTTATTAAATATCAGTATGTTCATGAAATGAATAATCGAACACATCAGTCATTTTATAAATGTTTTCTACTCAAAATAATCTTTTGAATGAGTGTGTAGACCCAAATGTCACCCCTACTAGAAATGAAAATTCACAAAAATAATGCTTAATTTGTCCACCCACTGCCGTCGAATCGGTTCCGACCCATAGCGACCCTATAGGCAGAGATCATAAATTACAGCAGTATACCATGGTCTCAGCTTAATATCTGAGTTTGAAAACTAAAGTCAAGGTTTAAAATGTTGATCGTGAAATAATGTTTTCCATAAAACACCACCAAACCCATTGCGATCCAGTTGATTATGACTCATAGTGACCTGTAGGACAAAGCAGAACTGCCTCATAGGGTTTCCAAGACTTTAAATCTCTATGGAAGCCAACTGCTGTATCGTTCACTCACAGAGCACAGCTGTTGGGTTCGAAGAGTCAACCATCTTGCTTAGCAGACGAGTGGCTTAACCACCGCACCACCTTAATATTTTCCAAGGGTCCCCTAATTTCCCTAACCCAAAATATTCATTGTTTGGAAAATATTTATGCCTATAGAAAACAGGTATCCCCTATTGGCTTGTGAATTTCGCAGTACCTTGGTGCGTGCAGCTAGGTTCCTGATAAAAGTTTTTTTAAAACAATAGGTCTAGTAATATTTTACCTCATTACAGATCCTTATTAATAATAGGGAGTTAGAATCATCTCAACAACAGTGGGTTTGGTTTTTCAGCTTGTATTAATAGTAGTCAAGGTCTCCAGAATATCTCACCTCAAAAAGAAGACTGAGGTGCCACTGGCTATGTAACTGAATGGTTCGACTTTTCTTGACCTTTTTCTAAAGTTCAAGTCAAGGTCTGCTCAGTAAGTGATTGTCCAAGACAGGGCACTATACTGGATTGCAAGATCAGAGAAAGTGGTGAAAAAAAAGTCTTGCTTATGAGTGTGGTAAGCAACATAGCAAATAAATTCATTACTACTTTTAGTCACAAAGATGAGCCAACAAAGCTCACTCTGTGCCACCTATGAACTGGCCCCAAGGCTACGTACAATTTCATATAGCTCTCAGGCAGTCCCTTTTTTGTTGTATCATTGCGCTATATATCACATTTCATCCAGCTAAGATGATATTTTTTACCCCAATATCTGGGCCAGACTGGGGGACCCCCTCTGCCCCCTGAATTTCTGCAGGGCGGGGACCAAAGCAGTCCATCCGTCACGGTTAGTCTTGTTAATACGTTCATCGGTGAGGTCAGCAGGGAGGTTACGGTGAAGAGGCTGGGGGCATGGGGTGGGGACCCCGCCCGCAGTCCACAGCTCACACCACTGTGCCGCTGGGGGAGTTGGCGGACTGGGAGGTGGTGCCCTCTACCACTGACTTGCTGACATTCCCCCACGTGTCTGTCAGTTTGTCACACTGTGGGGCTTGCGTGTTGCTGTGATGTTGGAAGCTATGCCACCAGTATTCAGATACCAGCAGGGTCACCCACGGAGAAGAGGTTTCAGCTGAGATTCCAGACTAAGACAGACTAGGAAGAAGGACCCGGCAGTCTACTTCTGAAAAGCATTAGCCAGTGAAAAGCTTAGGAATAGCAGCAGAACGTTGTCTGATATAGTGCTGGAAGATGAGGCCCCAGGTTGGAAGGCACTCAAAAGTTGACTACAGAAGAGCTGCCTCCTCAAAGTAGAGTCGACCTTAATGACACGGATGGAGTAAAGCTTTCGGGACCTTCACCTGCTGATGTAGCGTGACTCAAAATGAGAAGAAACAGCTGCAAACATCCATTAATAATCAGAACCTAGAATGTATGAAGTATGAATCTAGGAAAACTGAAAATCATCAAACATGAAATGGAAAGCAAAAACATCAATATCCTAGGCATTAGTGAGCTGAAATGGACGGCTATTGGCCATTTTGAATCACACAATTATATAGTCTACAATGCTGGGAATGACAAAGAGGAATGGTGTTGCATTCATCGTCAAAAAGAATGTTTCAATATCTATCCTGAAGTACAACGCTGTCAATTATAGGATAATATCCATATGTCTACAAGGAAGACGAGTTAATACAACTATTATTCAAATTTACGCACCAACCAAAAGGGTCAAATATGAAAAACAGAAGATTTTTATCAGCTGCTGCAGTCTGAAATTGACTGAACATGCAATCAAGATGCATTGATAATTATTGGCAATTGGAATGCGAAAGTCAGAAACAAAGAAGAAGGATCAGTAATTGGAAAGTATGGCCTTGGTGACCGAAACAATGCCGGCAATCGAATGACAGAATTTTCCAAAACCAACACCTTCTTCATTGCAAATACCTTCTCTCACCAACGTAAATGGCGACTATACACATGGACCTTGCCAGATGGAACACACAGAAATCAAATTGACTACATCTGTGGAAAGAGACGATGGAAAACCTCATTATCATCAGTCAGAACAACGCCAGGGGCTGACTGTGGAACAGACCATCAATTACTCATATGCAAGTTCAAGCTGAAACTAAAGAAAATCAGAGCAAGTCCACAAGAGCCAAAATATGACCTTGAGTATATCCCACCTGAATTTAGAGACCATCTGCAGAATAGGTTTGACGCATTGAACACTAGTGATCGAAGACCAGACGAGTTGTGGAATGACATCAAGGACATCATCCATGAAGAAAGCAAGAAGTCATTGAAAAAAACAGGAAAGAAAGAAAAGACCAAGGTGGATGTCAGAGGAGACTCTGCAACTTGCTCTTGAACGTCAAGCAGCTAAAGCAAAAGGAAGAAATAATGAAATAAAAGAACTGAACAGAAGATTTCAAAGGGTGTCTCGAGAAGACAAAAGTAAAGTATTATCATTACAATACTAAGCTGGAGATGGAAAACCAAAAGGGAAGAACATGCTTGGTGTTTCTCAAGCTGAAAGAACTGAAGAAAAAATTCAAGCCTCGAGTTGCAATAGTGAACGATTCTATGAGGAAAACAGTAAAAGACACAGGAAGCATCAAAAGAAGATGGAAGGAATACACAGAGTCATTATACCAAAAAGAATTAGTCGATGTTCAACCATTTCAAGAGGTGGTATATGATCAGGAACCGATGGAACTGAAGGAAGAAGTCCAAGCTGCTCTGAAGGCATTGGCGAAAAACAAGGCTCCAGGAATTGATGGAATATCAATTGGGATGTTTCAACAAACAGAGGCAGCACTGGAGGTGTTCACTCATCTATGCCAAGAAATATGGAAGGCAGCTTCCTGGCCAGCTGGCTGGAAAAGATCCATATTTATGCCTATTCCCAAGAAAGGTGATCCAACTGAACGTGGAAATTACAGAACAGTATCATTAATATCACACACAACCAAAATTCTGCTGAAGGTCATTGAAAAACAACTGCAGCAGTACATCGACAGCAAACTGCCAGAAATTCAGGCCAGTTTCAGAAGATGACGAGGAACCAAGGATATCACTGCTGATGTCAGATGGATTCTGGCTGAAAGCAGAGGATACCAGAAGGATGTTTACCTGTGTTTTATTGACTACGCAAAGGCATTCGACTGTGTGGAGAATAACAAATTATGGATAACGTTGCAAAGAATGGGAATTCCAGAACATTTAATTGTGCTTATGAGGAACCTTTATATAGATCAAGAGGCAGTTGTTTGGACAGAACAAGGGGATGCTGATTGCTTGAAAGTCAGGAAAGGTGTGCGTCAGGGTTGTATTCTTTCACCATGCCTATTTAATCTGTATGCTGAGCAAACAATATGAGAACTGGACTATATGAAGAAGAACGGGGCATCAGGATTGGAGGAAGACTCATTAACAACCTGCATTATGCAGATGACACAATCTTCCTTGCTGAATGTGAAGAGGACTTGAAGCACTTACTAATGAAGGTCAAAGATCACAGCCTTCAGTATGGATTGCATCTCAACATAAAGAAAACAAAAATCCTCAAAACTGGACCAATGAGCAACATCATGATAAATGGAGAAAAGACTGAAGTTGTCAAGGATTTCATTTTACTTGGATCCACAATCAACAGCCATGGAAGCAGCAGTCAAGAAATCAAAAGACGCATCACATTGGGTAAATCTGCTGCAAAGGACTTCTTTAAAGTGTTCAAGAGCAAAGATGTCACCTTGAATACTAAGGTGCACCTGACCCAAGCCATGGTATTTCCAATTGCATCATACGCATGTGAAAGCTGGACAACGAATAAGGAAGACCAAAGAAGAACTGACGCCTTTGAACTGTGGTATTGGCGAAGATATTGAATATACCATGGACTGCCAAAAGAACGAACAAATCTGTCTTAGAAGAAGTACAACCAGAATGCTCCTTAGAGGTAAGGATGTCGAGACTGCGTCTTATATACTTTGGACATGTTGTTAGGAGGGATCAGTCCCTGGAGGAGGACATCATGCTTGGCAGAGTACAGGGTCAGCAGAAAAGAGGAAGACCCGCAATGAGGTGGACTGACACAGTGGTTTCAACAATGAGTTCAAGCACAACAATGATTGTAAGGATGGCTCAGGACTGGGCAGTGTTTCATTCTGTTGCGCACAGGGTCCCTATGAGTCGGAACCAACTCGTCGGCACCTAACAAGATAATATTAATTATAAAATTCGGTATTATGTTATGTATCACTAAAAAGGAAAAAATATCCAAAAGAGGAGTCTAATAGAAGAGTTCTGCATAAACCCCGCACACCAAAGAGCTGTGCCTGCCAGTGTAAGGGGAAATGAGAAATTAAGCCACCAAGTAAAAAAGGTATCATTTCAGCTTTACAGTGGGTAGAAAGAGAAAAACAAACCTTCAGGAATTTGAAGCAGAAGCTGATATTCATGCGGATTTCCAGCCTAAATCCACACTACCAATGAAGTCCAAAAAATTCTAAAGCAAAAAATGTAACTTAAAGTGGTCTCAAGTTGTAGTGTCCCCAGACGACCAACAGAAACAAACACATACCCTCTCTGGCAGAACTCAACCTCAACTCAAGCCTTTAGCAACAGTAAGATGGCATTGATTATATATCCCATAATGCACTGCCATCAAGTCGATTCCGACTCAGCAACCTATAAGGCCTCCTAATTTCAAAGATGTTAAAATTTGGAAAACTACAAAATTAATAATCAATAAAACATCACAGTATTTCCCAAATTAACAAAAATAACCAAATGAAGTTATGCTTAGAAAAGGGACCAAAATGGAACTCAGTATCTCTAATATTCAGGGGCATTCAAAGGAAAAAACCAAAGTTCTAGCAATGAAATTTCACTGTATTGTTTATAAACTGGAGGCTCCTCTTTCTTAAGGAGTATTTAATATTAGATGGAAAGTTTCAAAAACTTTCTTTGCTTTACAATGTTGGTATAATATGTAACCATACAAAATGCAAAAGCCTAAGGAGAGTAATTTCTAACAATTTTTAAAAGAGCCAAACTAAAAAGATTTTGGAGTACAATTAAAAAATGAAATTTAAAGCTCAACAGCATTAAGTCTAAAATCAGCTAAATGTACACAAACATATACAGTCATACATATACAAATACATTTAGACAGATAAAGCTAGAGGGTACATATATAGAACCCTGAATTATTGCCACTGTTTATCAAAAGATTAAAGACGACAGGTGAATTTTTGTGTGCACTTTAATGTTAACCAGATGCAGATTCACAATTTTATCAGTACTGAACCCATTACTACCTCTTTGATAGATCTACAGGAGAGTTTACTTTTACTCATGTACTAATACTTGTTTAATTGAGTTAATTAATTACAGCCTTACCAAAATACCTCAAACAGACCTCACACAGCACTCAAAGTATAGCTTGAAATCTAACCCTGCCTCCCTTTCTTTAAACTGCTCCAGGGATGAAGTCAATAAATTGTCAATTAATAACATACTTGCTTTGATGACTCTTCAGTAATTCACTGTCATCCCACTTCATAAATTTTTTTACTAAAGTTCTGGGATTTCAAGAAAGACCTCTCTTCCATGGGAAAACTCATTTTAAGAGTTTTCTGCTGCCAATAAACCAATAAGACAAACTGGGTGATAACCCTCCCACACTACACCATGTACGTATATGCACTCAACCAGTGAAAGTTTAATTTGTTCCGCCAACGGCACAGAAAACTACTGCAATTTATTCACTAAATAAATCTGAACCTCAGTCTCTTTATTTTGGTCAAGACCTAGATTGAACCAGGTTACTCACAGGCAAAAACAAATGTGCCTGAACCTGTTAGTGTCAGTACAATAAAGGTATTTAGTATCCCACTACCGGAGCCAAGATGTGCCACTATTTACATGTTCTATCAACCTCTAATGGGAACTCACTGCTACCCAAGGCGAGCCATCTCCCAATAGCATTCTCTTCTCATGTAAAAGTCAGATACCCCTAAACATTAATGAGGACCATATAACCTCTCCCACATTGTCCCTTCTGATACTTTAGACATCTCTTTTACCTCATGTCCACATACTCCTGACCTTTTGATTACTCAGATCCTGGACCTCTTACCTACTCTGAGGGAAAACTTGCTTACTTATGTATTTATCCTGTCCACATCAGTCTCTGGCAAGAAATCCTATAAATGACATATCCCTGTATTTAAGACCTTTATTCACTCTACTAGCTAGTTCTAACCAATTTGCCAGATGCCCTTAAATCAGGTCAATGAATTCACTTCATATTTATGACAATGAATATGGGGGAAAACTTATATTTCTAGTCATCTGACAAAACAAAAATGATAAATGGGGTTAACATAATAAAAATTAATAGTGAAAAGAGAGTGATGGAACATGATGAATGCAACCAATGTCACTGAATTGTACATATAAAAAATGTTGAATTGGCAAACACTTTCTTATATATATTTTTACCACAAAAAGATACTTATAAAAAGAGAGAGATAAGGAGTAATGACGTAACTAGGGTAAAGGAGACACGTACTTTTTGGTAGAGTAAGTAGTACTAATAAGAAAGTAGACAAGATCAAATAGTCAATTCCAAAGTGGTAAAGAAATAAGAGATGAGACTAGAAGAGTGACTAATGTCAAATGGTCAAAGGTCTTTATTTTTGTCTCTTGAGAATTAATTAGCATAATCTCCAAAGTGAAAGCTAGACAATGAATAAGAAAGACCGAAGAATTGATGCATTTGAACTATGGTGTTGGTGAAGAATACTGAATATACCATGGACTGCAAGAAAAATAAACAAATCTGTCTCGGAAGAAGTATAGTCATCAGAATGCTCCTCAGAAGCGCGGACAGCGAGACTTTGTCTCACTTACTCTGGACATGTTATCAGGAGGGACTAGTCCTTGGAGAAGGACATAATGCTTGGTAAAGTGGAGAGTCAAGGAAAAAAAGGAAGGCCCTCAATAAGATGGACTGACACAGTAGCTGCAACAATAGCTCAAACACAGCAACCACTGTGAGGATGGCACAGGACCAGGAAATGTTTCATTCTGTTGTGCATGGGGTTGCTTTTAAGTTGGAATTAACTCTATCACACCTTAACAACATGATATCTCCAATTAATGGCATGTTTACCATATGACTTTGTTCTCATTCAAAACATTTATTAATTCAACAAACTTTTACTGAACACCAAACCTAAAACTAAATATTAGCCATTCAAAGATGAGTAAGAAATTATCCCTGTATTTGAGGTATTCATAATTTAGTGACAGACACTTATAAAAAAATTACCCTTCCAGTTTTTGTTAAGTGCTTGAGCAAAGTTATTCATCGGAGGTTACAGAATGCAGAAGAGAAGTCAATACGAGCAGGATGCAACTCATCTTCTGTAAAGAATCCACAAATAAATTTTCAAGTCGAGGTAATGCTTGAGTTGACCAGAGTGGAGAGAAAAAGGGAAAGAGGAAAGCAAAGAGCTTTCCGTATACAATACTGAAAATTTTATATACAAATAAAATTCAGAAGAGAGAATGGCATGTTAATGGAACTGCAAATACTTCAGCATGGTGGGAGGATAGCGTACACATGAAAACACGTCAAGATCTGAGGATAGAGTTGCATATTCTATTTAAAGTCTGTACTTTATCTAGAAAGAAATAAGAAGTCATTAAAGAATACAGGTAATACCCAACTTATGACATATTTGAGTTATGATGAATCGTACTTACAACAATTTTTTTTTCTTTTTTTTCTACTGTACATCTTATCATTAGTAATAGGTACCAGGTACACTGTCACAATGCATGATTTGCTGAGGTTATCATTCTCAGATGTAATGCTTCCAACCCCAAAGACAAATAAAGATTGGACTTATAAAGACACTGATAATAAAAGACAATAATAATGATTTTTTTTTTTAACGAAGTATTCGGCTTACATCAAAACAGACTTATGACAGAGTCACTGGAATAGAACTCCATCGTAAGCAGGAGACTACCACTATTTTCTGAAGAGAGTAACAGGATCAGATTTGTCTTACAGAAAAGTTTTATGTAAAAATCTTAGGATTTAGAAGGCGGAGCCAAGATGGCGGCATAATCAGATGCTTCCGGTGATCCCTCTTACAACAAAGACAAAAAAAAAAAACAAGTGAAATGATTATGTTTTTGACAAGCTAGGAGTCCTGAACATCAAAGGCAAAGTAAGAAAAAAGACTGAGCAGTAAGGGGAAGGAGAGATGGTTCAGAAGTGGAGAGGAGTTGCCAGACCTGATTCTCCAGGAGCCCTCAGGCGCCATTCCCGGAAGTGACTGCGTCAGAGTGCTGGGAGCATTCAGCCACAGTTTCCTCAGGGAGAAACAGAGCTACACAGCCTGCTCACATCTCCAAAACCAAAGAAGAACGGCACTCTCAGCAAAAGCTAAGTACTTGCACATATTTGACTGTGCTCCCGGCCCCAAGCCAGCTACAGTGGCTGTTGATTTCCCTAGGCCTGAGAGAGGCCCACTTGAGCACCCTGAACCATTGTTCCAGCTTTGGAGAAGGAATAAATTTACAATTGGGGGGAAAGATAATCTGCTACCTCCACTAACATGGGAGCTAAGGACAGAAGAGGCTCCTGTCCGGGATAAACGGTGCATGGGCTTTGAGAATCTTCTCCCCTGCATGGGCCTCTGTGGGCTTCCTTCAGAAGCCCTTGTTCGCGGACTGTAACTGTTTTGACTGTGCGGGGGAAGGATGGGTGTTTGATGTTTAACACGGCTGTGCCTATTAAATAGGGTCCTCACCCACCGACATCAGGAGCCTGAGGACTGGTGGCTCCACTCAGGTCACACAGCCACCGGAGACAGGGATCCAAGGATAACTGGTTCCTCCCAGTCCTTACAACCAGCAGTATTGGGTGCCCATGGACCATCTGCAGATCCCATATACCTGTGTACTCTAGGGAACAGAGACATGCTTTCTTCAAAGACACTCAGGAGATGGTTGTCAGACCCTGCCTTGTTCAGAGCATGACCCTCTACTGCAACCAAATATGGGAGGGTACCTACACCAATCACCCCTGCCCCTCTAACAGTGTAGGACAGAGCCTGTACCACACACTTGCTGGCCAACTATCTGGACACCTGAGCTGAATCCATACAAGAAAAGCGAATGGACCCCTAGGCTCCTATACCAAAAAAAAAACCCCAAATCCAGTGCTGTCGAGTTGATTCTGACTCACAGCGACCCTACAGGACAGAGCAGAATTGCCCCATAGAGTACCAAGGAACAGCTGGCGGATTCGAACTGCCAACCCTTTGGTTAGCAACTGTGGCACTTAACTACTACACCATCAGGGTTTCCTAGGTTCCTATACATGGTAATAATTCTAGCCACCTGGAGATAGGACGTTAGAGCTTCAAAGGCAAAAATAATCAAGCTAGCTCACTCAGGCAAGCTATTCGGCCACATCACAAAAAAAAAAAAAAAAAAGGCAGGAATCTAGGACACACTAAGAAAACAAAATAAGCTAACACAATAATTTATAGATGCTTTTTTTTTAAGAAAACGGTCAATATGAAAGCACATAAAGAAGCAAACCATAACCGTTTCAGCAAGCTCTCAAAACAAAGACTTAAGAGACCTTCTGGATGAAGGTACCTTCATGGAATTACCCAATACAAAATACAACAGATTAATATACAGAACTCTTCAAGACATCAGGAAGAAGATCAGGCAATACGTACAACAAGCCAAGAAACACACAGATAAAGCCATTGAAGGAATTAAAAAGACTATTCAAGAACATAATGGAAAATTTAATAAGCTGCAAGAATCCACAGAGAGACAGCAATCAGAAATTCAGAAGATTAACAATAAAATTACAGAATTAGAAAACTCCATGGAAAGTCAGAGGAGCAGAATTGAGCAAGGAGAGGGCAGAATTGGTGAGGCTGAAGATAAAGCAATTGCCACCAATGTATTTGAAGAAAAACCAGATAAAAGAATTTTAAAAAATGAAGAAACCTTAAGAATCATGTGGGAATCTATCAAGGCAAATATCCTACAAGTGACTGCAGTACCAGAACAGGGAAGGATGACAGAAAATACAGAGAGAACTGTTGAAGATTTGTTGGCAGAAAATTTCCCTGATATTGTGAAACGTGAGAAGATATCTATCCAAGATGCCCATCTAACTCCACATGAGATAGATCTTAAAAGAAAGTCACCAAGACATATTATAATCAAACTTCCAAAAACCAAAGATAGAGAATTATAAGAGCAGCTAGGGATAAACGAAAAGTCACCTATAAAAGAGAGTAAATAAGAATAAGCTCAGGCTACTCGGAAGAAACTACGCAGGCAAGAATGCAATGGGATGACTTATATAAAGCATTTAAGGAAAAAATTGCCAGCCAGGAATCATATATCCAACAAAACTATCTCTCAAATATGAAGGTGAAATTCGGACAATTCCAGATAAACAAAAGTTTACAGAATTCATAAAAACCAAACCCAAACTACAAGAATACTAAAGAGAGTTCTCTGGTTAGAAAATCAATAATATCAGATATCAACCCAAAACGAGAACACTGGAAAGAGGAATCGTATGTCAATCCAGATAGGGAAATCACAAAAATAAATCAAGATAAAAAAAACGCCCAAAACAGGGAAAACAGCGATGTTATTTTTTAAAAGAAGACAACATTAAAACAATAAAGAGGACCTAAGAAATGCAGTCATAGGTCTTTCATACGGAGAGAAAGACAAGGCGATATAAAGAAATAAAAGTTAGGTTTAAACTTAGAAAAACAGGGGTAAATATCAAGGTAGCCACAAAGAAGGCTTGTAACAATCTTATTCATCAAAATAAAATACAAGAAAAAGATAGAGATTCAGAACAAAATCAACAACGAGTGAGAGGAACAGACGATATAAAATGATAAATTACTCAACACAAAAAATTAAGTAGGAAAATGAAATTATCAACAACACACACAAAAAAAGACATGAAAATAACAGCACTAAACTCATACCTATCCATAATTACGCTGAATATAAATGTACTAAATGCACCAATAAAGAGACAGAGCAGTGCTGAATGGATAAAAAAACATTATCTGTCTATATGCTGCCTGCAAGAGACACACCTTAGACTTAGAGATACAAACTAACACTCAAAGAATGGAAAAACATATATCAAGCAAACAACAATAAAAAAAGAGCAGGAATGCAATATTAGTTTCTGACAAAATAGCCTGTGAAGTTCAATCCACCACAAAGGATTAAAAAAGGACACTATATAATGATTAAAGGGGTAATATACCAGGAGGATATAACCATATTAAATGTTTATGCACTCAATGACAGAGGTGCAAGACATATAAAACAAACTCTAACAGCACTGAAAAGTGAGATAGGCAGCCCCACAATTACAGTAGGAGACTTCAACACACCACTTCCGGTGAAGGGCAGAACACCCAGAAAGAAGCTCAATAAAAACGAGGAAGATCTAAATGCCACAACCAACCAACTTGACTTCAAAGAGATATACAAAACACTCCACCCAACAGCAACCAAGTATACTTTCTTTTCTAGTGCACACAGAACACTCTCTAGAACAGACCACATATTAGGTCATAAAGTAAGCCTTAGCAGAATCGAAATGTTACAAAGCATCTTCTCTGACCATAAGGTCATAAAAGTAGATATCAATAATAGAAAAAACAGGGAGAAGAAATTAAACACATGGAAACTGAACAACACCCAGTTCAAAAATAACTGGTTATAGAAGATACTAAGGATAGAATAAAGAAATTCATAGAATCCAATGAGAATGAAAACATTTCCTACCAGAACTTTTAGGACACAGTGAAAGCAGCACTCAGAGGTCAATTTCTATCAATAAATGCACATATACAAAAAGAAGAAGAGTCCAAAATTAAAGACTTCCCCCTACAACTTGAACAAATAGAAAGAGAATAACAAAAGAAACCCTCAAGCACCAAAAGAAATTAAATAAAAACTAGAGCAAAATTAAATGAAATAGAGAACAAAAAAGCAACTGGAAGAGTTAACAAGACCAAAAGCTGATTCTATGAAAAATTAACAAAATTGATAAACCATTGGGCAAACGGACAAAAGAAAAAGAGGGGAGGAAGCAAATAACTCCAATGAGAAATAACATGGGCGACATTACAACAGACCCAACTGAAATTAAAAGAATCATATCAGATTTTTATGAAAAATTGTACTCTAACAAATTTCAAAACCTAGAAGAAATGGATAAATATCTAGAAACACACCACCTACCTAAACTAACACAAACAGAGGTAGAACAACTAAATACACCCATAACAAAAGAAGAGACTGAAAAGGTAATCAAAAAACTCCCAACAAAAAAAATCCCTGGCCTGGACAGCTTCACTGCAGAGTTCTACCAAACTTTCAGAGAAGAGTTAACACCACTACTACTAAAGGTATTTCAGAGCGTACAGAAAAACAGAATACTCCCAAACTCATTCTATGAAGCCAGCATATCCCTGATACCAAAACCAGTAAAGACACCACAAAAAAAAGAAAATTACAGACCTACATCCCTCATGAACGTAGGTGCAAAAATCCTCAACAAAATCTAGCCAAGAGAATTCAACAACGCATCAAAAAATAATTCACCATGAGCAAGTGGGATTCATACCGGGTACACAGAGATGGTCCAACATTAGATATAAAATTAATGTAATCCATCATATAAATAAAACAAAAGACAAGAACCACATGATATCAATTGATGCAGAAAAGGCATCTGACAAATTTCAACACCCATTCATGATAAAACACTCTCAGCAAAATAGGAACAGAAGGAAAATTCCTCAACATAATAAAGGGCATTAAAACAGCCAACATCATACTAAATGAAGAGAGTCTGAAAGCACTCCACTTGAGATAGGCAATCAGACAAGAATGCCCTTTATCTCCGCTCTTATTCGACATTGCTCTGGAGGTCTTAGCCAGTTTAACTAGGCTAGATGAAGAAATAAACGGCATACAGATTGGTAGTAAGAAGTAAAAGTATCTCTATTTACAGATGACATGATCTTATACACAGAAAACCCTAAAGAATCCTCAAGAAAACTACTGAAACTAAATAAGTTCAGCAGAGTATCAGGATACAAGATAACATACTAAAATCAGTTGGACTCCTCTACACTAACAAAAAGAACATTGAAGAGGAAATCACCAAATCAGTATCATTTACAGCAGCCCCAAAGGAGATAAAATACTAAGGAATAAATCTTACCAGAAACGAAAAAAATCTATACAAAGAAAACTACAAGACACTACTGCAAGAAAACAAAAGAGACGTACATAAGTGGAAAAACATACCTTGCTCATGGATAGGAGGACTTAACATTGTAAAAATACCTATTCTACCAAAAGCGATAGATAGATACAATGCAATTCCCATCCAAATTTCAACGACATTTTTTAATGAGATGGAGAACAAATCACCAACTTCACATGGAAGGGAAAGAGGCCCCAGATAAGTAAAGATAAAGCATTACTGAAAAAAAAAGAACAAGGTGGGAGGCCTCACTCTACCTGGTTTTAGAACCTATTATACCGCCACAGTAGTCAAAACAGCCTGGTACTGGTACAACAATAGATACATACACCAATGGAACAGAATTGAGAATCCAGACATAAATCCATCCACATATAAGCAGCTGATATTTGACAAAGGCCCAAAGTCTGTTAAATGGGGAAAAGGCCATCTGTTTAACAAACAGTGCTGGTATAGCTGGATATCCATCTGCAAAAAAATGAAACAGGTACCATACCTCACACCATCCACAAAAACTAACTCAAAATGGATCAAAGAGCTAAATATAAAACCTAAAACAACAAAGGTCACAGTAGAAAAAATGGGGACAACACTAGGAGCTCTAATACATGGCATAAACAGTACATAAAACATTACTAATAATGCAGAAGAGAAACTAGATAACTGGGAGCTCCTAAAAATCAAACACATATGGTCATCCAAAGACTTCACCAAAAGAGTAAAAAGATTACCTACAGATTGCGAAGAGGCTTTTAGCTATGACATTTCCAATCAGCGTCTGATCTCTAAAATGTACATGATATTGCAAAAACTCAACCACAAATAACCCAATTAAAAAAATGGGCAAAGGATATGAACAGGTACTTCACGAAAGAAGACATTCAGGTAGCTAACAGATTACTTGAGGAAATGCTAACGATCATTACCCAGTAGAGAAATGCAAATGAAAACTACAATGAGATTCCATCTCACTACAATGAAAAAAAAAAAAATTTTTTTTTTTTTTTTTTTTAAGGCTGGCATTAATCAAAAAAAAAAGAAAACAATAAATGCTGGAGAGGTTGTGGAGAGACTGGAACACTTATACATTGCTCTTGGGAATGTAAAATGGTACAACCACTTTGGAAATCGATTTGGCACTTTCTTAAAAGGCTGGAAATAGAACTACCATATGATCCAGCACTCCCACTCCTTGGAATATATCCTAGAGAAATAAGAGCCTTTATATGAACAGACATATGCACACCCATGTTCACTACAGCACAGTTTACAACAGCAAAAAGATGTAAGCTGCCAAGATGCCCATCAACGGATGAATGGGTAAATTATGGTATATTCACCCAATGGAATACCACACACCCATCAAGAACAATGATGAATCTGTGAAACATTTCATAACATGGAGGAATCTGGAAGGCATTATGCTGAGTGAAATTAGTCAGTTACAAAAGAACAAATATTGTTTCCCACCATTATTATAGAACTCAAAAAATATTTAAACAGAGAATAAAATAGTCTTTGATGGTTATAAGAGGGGGGAGGGAGGGAGGAAGGGAGAGGGTTTTTCACTAATTAGACAGTAGGTAAGAACTATTTTAGGCAAAGGGGAAGACAATGCACAATACAGGAGAGGTGAGCATAACTGGACTAAACCAAAGGCAAAGAAGTTTCCTGAACAAACTGAACACTTCAAAGGCCAGCGTAGCAGGGGCGGGGGTCTGGGACCACGGTTTCAGGGGACATCTAGGTCAAATGGCATAGTAAAATCTATTAAGAAAACATTCTGCACCCCACTTTGGAGAGTGGCGTCTGGGGTCTTAAACACTAGCAAGCGGCCATCTAAGATGCATCAATTGGTCTCAACCCACCTGGAGCAAAGGAGAATGAAGAACACCAAAGACACAAGGTATTTATGAGCCCAAGAGACAGAAAGGGCTACTTAAACCGGAGACTACAACAGCCTGAGACCAGAAGAACCAGATGATGCTCGGCTACAACCAATGACTGCCCTGACAGGGAACACAACAGAGAACCCCTGAGGGAGCAGGAGAGCAGTGGGAGGCAGGCCTCAAATTCTCGTAAAAAGGCCAGACTAAATGGTCTGACTGAGACTAGAAGGATCCTGGGGGTCATGGTCCCCAGACCTTCTGTTAAGCCAATACAGGAATCATTCCCAAAGCCAACTCTTCAGACAGGGATTGAACTGGACTATGCGATATAATATGACACTGGTGAAGAGTGAGCTTCTTGGATCGAGTAGGCACATAAGACTATGTTGGAAGCTCCTGTCTGGAGGGGAGATGAGAGGGCAGAGGGGGTCAGAAGCTGGCCAAATGGACACGGAAATAGAGAGTGGAGGGAAGGAGTGTGCTGTCTCATTAGGGGGAGAGCAACTGGGAGTATATAGCAAGGTGTATATAAATTTTTGTATGAGAGACTGACTTGATTTATAAACTTTTACTATAAGCACAATAAAAATTAAAAAAAAACCAACAAGGAAAAACTTATTAGGATAGAGAGCACAAAAGTTATTTGGTTCAAGAAATGAAATCCTCCCCATATTTGTGTTTATCAAAAGTGAATGATCTGCTATTGGTAAGTTTGGATTTCTAAAGACTCAGGCAGTGTAAATAAAAAAAAAAATTTTTTTTTTTTTTTTTTTTTTTAGTAGGAAAGTGTAAATAAACAAATATTGGCATTAAAAAAAAAAAGTCTTAGGATTTGGTTACTGCTCAGATAGGAAAGACGGGAAATGAAGGAAAGGGAAAGCTTAGGACAATTCCCAGGTATAGGACTGGACTGAATGAGTTGATGATACCATTCTTCACCGTTTTAGAGAATGCAGATCAAGATGCAGGCTGGGAGCAGAATGTTGAAAATTAACTTGGATGAACTGGGTCCTAATGTGCCTGAGAATTATCCCAGAAAAGATGCCCAAAGATATTCAAAAATTTATCTGCAGCTCAAGGAAAATGTTGGGACTAGGAATCTTAACAGATAGCAGCAATTTAGCATTTAATCATTACAGACCTGAATTGGAAATATCCAAGGTTGAGCTCTTAGTATGAATTCCTTTTAGCCATCATGTTCTATTTTTCATTTCATGAAAACACAATATTTTTTTAAGCAATCATATGTGCCGACAGAAAACAAGAATTTCATTAAAAATTTCCTTTTTTCCTTATCCCTGGATGTAATCTGACAGAAAATTGATTTCTGAGAAACCAAAAACTAAAGACTACTTCCCTTCCATTTTTGGGGTTCCAGTCATGAACTCTTGCCATTACAATGATGTTGTGTGCGGCTCAGTCAACTTCGACTCATAGCAACCTTATATGACAGAGTAGAATTGCCCCATAAGGCTTCCTTGGCTGTAGTCTTTATGGGAACAGATCACCAGTTCTTTTCTCCCACACAACAGCTGGTGGGTTCGAACAACAGATCTTTCGATTAGCAAGCAAAGAACTTAAGTGCTGTACCACCAGGGCTCCTGCTGTAATGAGGGCTACTTGCATTTGTGTGTGCCAAATCTTCTTCTAAATGCTTTACTCATACGAATTCACTTAATCTTCATGACAACCTTATGAGATTATTTTTTTTCCAATTTACCTTTTAACTTCCATCAATTACTGGGTATAATTGTGATTCCACTGTTATTATACTTAAAAAATAACATAAATCAAAAAGAAAATGTCAAATGTACCTGTCTTAGTTATCTCTTGCTGCTATAAAAGAAATACAAGTGGATGGCTTTAACAAATAGACAGATATATTATTATTCCCATTTTACCAATGAGAAAAGGAGCTTTGGTGGCAAAATGATTATTTGCTGTGCTTCTAACCAAAAGGTTGGTGGTTTGAACCCACCCAGCAGTTCCAAGGCAGAAAGACCTGGCAATCTGCTACCATAAAGATTACAGTCAAGAAAACCCTATGATGCAGTTCTGCTCTGTCACATTGAGATGCTACAAGTCAGGATTGACTTGGCAGCACCCAACAACACAACAACAACCAATGAGAAAACAGACTTAGTAAACAGTACAGATACTTGCCCATGATCACAGATAATATGTAATATATCTAAGAATCGGTCTGAATTTAAATCCCATGATTTTAACCACTACATTATACACCTACCATAAACGATATTAATCAAATTAGGATTATTCGAGCAACAAAATTTATTCAGAAATTATGGAGAATTATAGATAAAGACAATAGTTATATGTATAAATGTAATAGTAGACAGCCTTAGTAAAGCATGATGGGATAAGTTTCTTTCAGTCACTGTGTCACACCCAGTGCTAACTGGCCACACAAAAGAAATGTGCGCTCTGAAGCTGTACTATATGAGGAACTGTACACAGGGTTTCTGCAGCTGCTTCAAAATCTTATTACAACTGGAATTTCACTTTTGGATTCACTGATTCTAGAATCCATCAGCCTTTAAAATATTTGAAGCATTCTACATTTTTAATGCCATCTCAATTCCTTTACTGGTGGTATCACCATAAAGAAAATGTTGCTAGTTATAAAGTTAAAGCACTTTATGAGTCACAGAGAAGTCTGCACCAGAATTAATTTTGCAAAATAATGATGCCTCACCTTACATAGTAAACACCTTTAATAGATTATTTACAATTTCCACTTTCAATTTTTTTTAAGTTCCTATTCCATAGAGTTATTATGAGGATGAAATAAGACAGTACAGTTAAAATACTGCCTGAGAACAATGAGTACCCAATAAAAGCTAATGATTTTCTTCTGCACACAGAACTTAGTTTACAAAGAAATGACAACTGTATTAATGCATCTAATTCTTTCAATAAAACTAAGAGATCAAGGCTAGTATTAATATTTCCGTTTTTCAAAGAAGAATACTTGAGGAACATAGCACATAAGTGACAAACACTCAATAATATAGTTGATGTTTGAGCCCAGCTATGTACCAATAGTGCAAATAAACTTCTTGACTCTATCTGAATAGATAAGCAAAGGAAAAGAAGAACTGATAAGAGAATGCAAGGAGGCCCATCATTTCTCTCAGTAAATATCTTTCAAAACTAACACCTAAGATGGAAGACCACAGCAGTAAGCCAAAGCAAGAAAGACCTGGCAAATTGTACTCTTAAACAAACATGTATTAAGGTTGTTCAAAGACTGATTTAGAATACAGCAACAACTTTGAAAAAACTACCACTCAGTGAGTTAAAAACGCTGTAAGCAGATTCCAAATATTACTTGCTTAAGATTTTTTTTTTTTTTTTAAGATATAGAAAAAAACACAGCGTACCAATGTTCTAATACGGCAGTTGCATAGCAATAGTACGGTGTTTATAATAAAAACTAGTGAAAAATATATTTTTAAAAAAACTGACAAATTATATTTCAAGCCTTGACTTTAAGTTATTTAGAATAAGTAACCTACAATTTGTCATACAGCAAATTAACATCACATACGCTATTCACATAGGTATAATAAGCAATATACCAACTCAGGCAGTATTTAAGAACTGGACATAAGAGATGGCTTCCCAGAAAATGACATATGAACCGGTACTATGTTGGAGAGAGCCCTGCAAAGTTGTGCTCACCTCCAGTTTTATACACACACACACATACACAGAGACACTGGTTTGCTTACAGTGAAAACAGCTATAGGAAGTATATCAAAAGATAGGATTAGAAAGAAGTAGAATCAAAGATTTAGAAACATATTAAAAAAAAAAAAAAAAAAAAAAGACCTGCTGTCATCAAGTCAATTCTGACTCATAAGAACCCTGTAACACAGTGTCGAATTGCAGAATAGAGGTTCCAAGGAGCGGCTGCTGTATTCAAACAGCTGACCTTTTGGTAGCAGTGGAGCTCTTAACTGCTGCGCTACCAGGGCTTCTAGAAGCATATAAAAAAAAAAGAAGCATATACACATCTAATATTAGGAATATCACTTTTCCTTCTGGTATTTGCTCCTTTTAGAAGAGCAGGGAGTAGTTACATATCCATAGACCAAAACTCAGCAAGGCAAACTACTTAGCCCATGTTAATTATATTTTACATTTATTTTTTAAATGTAAGTTAGATAAAAATATCTAAAAGTTTAGCACAACAATGAACAACTGAAACATAAATTCATATTTAAATGTGGAATTATTCTTCTGATGAAAACAATACTACTAGTGATAAAAGAATATTTATCCAAAACTACACTAAGTATTTCGTATCATGATTTAGCCTAAGCCTTACAAAACCTTTAATAAATATTTTCCTTTTTTCCCAGATGAAGAGAGACTTCAAGTTGTGTGGTAACATTGCCATGGAACTTCAAATGCTGCCTCCTTGACCATCACAACCAACTGTCTCTGCAGGGCAGAGGTCTCATTTCATGAGCAACTGTCACGCCCTGACACTATGATAGCTCCTTACATTCACTACCTTTAATCCCCAAAATAAATTCTATAAGGGAGGAGATTTTTTTATAAATTTTACAGATGAGAAAAATGAGAGTCAAGGAGACTTAAGTAACTTTTCCAGAGTCACAAAGACAGTTAAAGTGATTGGGTATTTGCAAATGACTCCAAAGTCCAACCTCTTTCTCCTACATGATACTGGGCAAATCAAACTGAAAAACTGATTTTGGAGATAATTTTGAAATTGGAATAAAAACATTACAATATACAAAAACAAAAAAAGACTTACATATGACTAAACCTGCAATGACTGAACTATTTACACAACATCTTAGAAATTCCCAAATAAAGAGGACCTTGTTGTTCTTGTTAGGTGTAGTCCAATCAGTTCCAACTCATAGCACTTACGTACAAGAGAAAGAAACACTGCCTGGTCCTGTGCCACCTTCACAATCGTTGCTATGCTTCAGCCCACCGCTGCTGCCACTGTGTCAATCCATCTCATTGAAGGTCTTCCTTTTTTTCGCTGACCCTCTGCTTTACCAAGCATAATGTCCTTCTCCAGGGACTAGTCCCTCCTGGTAACATGTCCAGCGTATGTGAGACACAGTATTGCCATCCTTGTTTCTAAGGAGCATTCTGGCTGTACCTCTTCCAAGACAGGTATTCTTTTGGCAGTCCATGGTATATTCAATATTCTTTGCCAACACTATAATTCAAAGACGTCAATTCTTCTTCAGTCTTCCCCATTCATTGTCCAGCTTCCACATGCATATGAGAAGATTGAAAACACCATGGCCTGGGTAAGGCCCACCTTAGTCTTCAAGTGGCATCTTTACTTTTAAACACTTTAAGGAGATCTTTTGTACCAGATTTGCCCAATGCAATGCATTGTTGCATTTCTTGACTGTTTATTCCAAGGGTGTCGATTGTGGATCCAAGTAAGATGAGATCCTTGACAACTTCAAACTTTTCTCCCTTTATCATGATGTTGCTTTTTGGTCCAGTTGTGAGGATTTTTGTTTTCTTTATGTTGAGGTGTAATCCATACTGAAGGCTGTGGTCTTTGATCTTCATCAGTGAGTGCTTCACGTCCTCTTCACTTTCAGCAAGCAAGGTTTTATCATCTGCATATCGAAGGTTGTTAATGAGTCGTCCACCAATCCTGATGCCGTGCTCTTTTTTGTATAGTCCAGCTTCAACTATTATTTCCTCAGCATACATATTGAATAAGTATAGTGAAAGGATACAACTCTGACACACACTTTCTTGATTTTAAAGACAATCTTACTATCTGACAAAAATGTACTAATTATGAGGTAGACAAGAAACATTTATTTTAATTATCTGAAGAGTAAATCATCTGCACTGTAAAATTGGTAGTTAAACTTATTTAGCTCTGATTATGTACTTGAAAATTAAACTTTTGGTTATGGTTATCAAGTGCAAAATAATGCACAAAAACATGCCTTTAATAATTTATTCTATTAGGCAAGTTCACAAAGATGAATGTAACAAAATTGTTCCCATCAGTGTTTTCAATGTTTGTACAAAATTAGAAAAATCCTAAATATCAACCAATAAGACCTTAATTATATGAATTTCATTTATTCATATAACACAATGCTACAAAAGTCATTTAAAATGAGGATAAAAAGCTGTATTTGTTGGCATGGACTTTTAAACACTGTTAAGTGGAAAAACAGGTACAGAAAAGGATATACTGTATGAATTCAATCATGTAGAACTGTATATTTATCTATCTGTACAAAAAAAACTAAAAAGATGTTTGCAAAATATTACCAGAAGCTATCCTTTTGTTATTGTTACTTGCTATCAATTCGATGCCAGTCATGGCAACCCCACGTGTGCAGAGCAGAACTGTGACATAGGGCTATCAAGGCTAAAGCCTTTCAGAAATAAATCACCAGGCTTGTCTTCCAAAGTGCCTCTGGGTGGGTTCAATCCACAGACGTCTCAGCCAGTAGTCGAGCACTAAACCATTTCCACTTCCCAGCTAACCTCTAAAAAAAAAAAACCTCTAGGTCATAGTATTTCACATGATTGTTAATAACTTCTTAATATTTTTCAGCTCTGTTTTAATGCTTGTATTATCATGAGACTAAAAGGACACTGTCATTTAAAAAAAAAAAAAGCATGATTGAGCACATAATCTATTACTGAATATGAAGGTAATAAGTAATGATGTCTATTATAAACTCTTAGAAGCCTAGTCAAGCCATGCAACATTTTTTCCAAAAAAAAGAGTTGGTTTAACGAAAATAGTTGACAAGTTTCCTAAGTTTTTTTAAAGTTACAAACACTACTAAAAGGGTCAATGCTATTACAAAGTTCATAGCAAAAACAGCAAAGTTCCAATAGCTAGCAAATAGCAGTGCAGAGTTCCTACACACAAATCAGAAAGAGTTAATTAAATAAATGGTCGCTAAACCAAAATCTTTCCGATTTTCTTCAACATGATAAAAAACAATAGAAAAATAAAAATTAAGTCTCAAGTCAGAATTTCTGATATTTATAATCTGATTTTGATTTAAAACCTTAGGATCTAAAGTCTAAAAATTTCTGTATTTCTGTAGAAATATATTCCCATGATTAGAAGAAACAGCTTTACCAGCATCCCTCCCTCTCCCATACAAACAAAAATTTGTACTGAAACTGTTTCTCACTGTCCCTGCCTAAATATGCATTCACACTTTGAGACGAAAAAGTTTTGTTTCTTTTTAAGACTAAATGAAGATTTAACTATGATGAAAAGTTCTTCTCATATTTACACCCAGCAAAAGTTCTTTTGCATTATTTTATAACCTGGAAAAAATGGTTTATTGTATTAACACTAGAAACAAGGATGAAGGAGATGCACGTACATATATATGTACATATACATAGGTGTACATAAATATTTATGTACATATATATACATACATATGTTGTTGTTAGCTACCACTGCAGACTCATGGCAACCTCACGTACAAAAGAATCAAAAGCTGCCCAATCCTGTACCACCTCCATGATTGTTGTGATCCACAAACAAGAATCTACAAAATTTTCATTGGTTGAGATTCAGAAGTACCTCGTCAGGCCTTTCTCCCTAGTCCAACTTAGTGACTTAGTCTGCAAGCTCCTCTGAACCCTGTTTATCAACATAACAACACAAAAGCCTCCACAAACAGATAGGTGAAGGCTGCATATGAGGTATACTGGCCCAAAATGGAAACCAGGTCTCCCACATGGAAGGTGAGAATTCCATCACTGAATCACCACTACGCAAATATCTATAGGCCACCTAGCTATCACTTTGTTGTACTGTGGTGGCTTGCATGTATCTATGGTACTAGAAGCTCTCCTAATGGTATTTCAAATACCAGCAGCATCATTCACGGCAGACAGGGTTCAGCTGAGCTTCCAGACTAAGAGAGACTAAGAAAAAGGACTTGGCAGTCTATTTCTGAAAAAATTGATCAATAAAAACATAATGGGTAGCGGCAGAACACTGGCTGATATAGTGCCAGAGGATGACCTTCTCAGGTTGGAAGGCACTCAAAAGAAGACTGGGGAAGAATTGCCTCCTCAGAACCAAATGTAATTATGTGGATGGAGTTAAGCTTTTAGGACCTTCGTTTGCTGATGGGGAACCAATCAAAAAGAGAAGAAACGGCTAAAAACATCCATCAATAATTGGAACATGCAATGTACAAAATATGAATCTAGGAAAATTGGTAGACGTCAAAAAAGAATATGGAATGCATAAACATCGATATCTAGTCATTAGTGGGTAGGAATGGACTGGTATTGCCATTTTGAATCAGACAATCATATGGTCTACTATGCTAGAATGGCAACTTGAAGAGAATGCTACTGAATTCATCGTCAAAAAGAACATTTCAAAATCTATTCTCAAGTACAATACAGTCAGTGATAGGGTAATATCCATATGCCTACAAGGAAAACAGGCAGACGCGTGTCTGCCAGTTTGTCATACTGTGTGGGCTTGCATGTTGCTGTGATGCTGGAAGCTATGCCACTGGTATTCAGATACCAGCAGGGTCACCCATGGAGGATAGGTTTCAGCTGAGCTTTCAGACTATCCATGAAGAAAGCAAGAGTTCATTGAAAAGACAGAAAAGAAAGAAAAGACCAAGATGGGTATCAAAGGAGACTCTGAAACTTACTCTCAAACGTCGAACGGCTAAAGCAAAAGGAAAAACTGATGAAGTAAAAGAACTGAACAGAAGATTTCAAAGGGCATCTAAAGAAGACAAAGTATTGTAATGACAACTGGAAAGAGCTGGAGATGGAAAACCAAAAGGGAAGAACATGCTTGGTGTTTCTCAAGCTGAAAAAACTAAAGAAAAATTCAAGCCTCGAGCTGCAATAGTAAAGGATTCCATGGGGAAAATATTAAACGATACAGGAAGCAACAAAAGAAGATGGAAGTAATACACAGAGTCATACCAAAAAGAATTAGTCGATATGCAACTATTTTAAGAGGTAGCATATGATCAGGAACCGATGTTGCTGAAGGAAGAAGTCCAAGCTGCTCTGAAGGCACTGGTGAAAAACAAGGCTCCAGGAATTGATGGAATATCAATTGAGATGTTTCAACAAACAGATGCAGCACTGGAGGTGCTCATTCGTCTATGCCAAGAAATATGGAAGACAGCTTCCTGGCCATCTGACTGGAAGAGATCCTTATTTATACCTAATCCCAAGAAAGGGGACACAACTGAATGTGGAAATTATGGAACAATATCATTAATATCACACACAACCAAAATTTTGCTGAAGATCATTCAAAAATGGCTGCAGCAGTATGTTGACAGGGAACTGCCATAAATTCAGGCTGGTTTCAGAAGAGGACGTAGAACCAAGGATATCACTGTTGATGTTAGATGGATCCTGGCTAAAAGCAGAGAATACCAGAAGGATGTTTACCTGTGTTTTATCGACTATGCAAAGGGATTTGACTGTGTGGATCATAACAAATTGTAGATAACATTGCGAGGATTGGGAATTCCAGAACACTTAATTGTACTCATGAGGAACCTTTACGTAGATTAAGAGGCAGTTGTTCAGCCAGAACAAGGGGATACTGATTGGCTTAAAGTCAGGCAAGGTGTGCATTGGGGTTGTATCTTTTCAACATACCGACTGAATCTGTATGCTGAACAAATAATCTGAGAAGCTGGACCATATGAAGAGGAACAGGGCATCAAGATCGGAGGAAGACTCATTAACAACCTGCGTTATGCAGATGACACAACCTTGCTTGCTGAAAGTGAAGAGGACTTGAAGCACTTACTAATGAAGATCAAAGACCACAGCCTTTAGTATGGATTGCACCTCAACAGAAAGAAAACAAAAAATCCTCACAACTGGACCAATGAGCAACATCATGATAAACAGAGAAGAGATTGAAGTTGTCAAGGATTTCATTTTACTTGGATCCACAATCAACAGCCATGGAAGCAGCAGTCAAGAAATCAAAAGATGCATCACATTGGGTAAATCTGCTGCAAAGGACCTCTTTGAAGTGTTCAAGAGCAAAGATGTCACCTAGAAGACTAAGGTGTGCCTGACCCAAGCCATGGTATTTTCAATTGCATCATATGCATGTGAAAGCTGGACAATGAATAAGGAAGACCGAAGAAGAATTGACGCCTTTGAATTGTGGTGTTGGTGAAGAATATAGAATATACCATGGACTGCCAAAGAACGAACCAATCTGTCTTAGAAGAAGTACAACCAGAATGCTCATTAGAAGCCAAAATGGTGAGACTGCGTCTTACATACTTTGGACATGGTGTTAGGAGGGATCAGTCCCTAGAGAAAGACATCATGCTTGGCAGAGTACTGGGTCAGTGGAAAAGAGGAAGACCCTCAACGAGGTGGATTCACACAGTGGCTGCAACAATGAGCTCAAGCACAACAACGACTGTAAGGATGGCTCGGGACCAGGCAGTGTTTCGTTCTGTTGTGCATAGGGTCAGTATGAGTCAGAATCAACTCAACGGCACCTAACAACAACAACAACAAGGAAGACCAGTTCATATGGCTATTATTCAAATTTACACACCAACCACTAAGGCCAACTTGAAGAAACTGAAGATTTTTACTAACTTCTGCAGCCTGAAATGGATCAACATTCAAGCAAAATACACTGATAATTACTAGGGACTGGAATGCAAAAGTTAGAAACAATAAAGAAGAACTGCAAGATGGGAAATTTGGCCCTGGTGATAGAAATGATGCCAGGGATCAAATCACAGAATTTTGCAAGACCAACAACCTCTTCAATGCAAGTACCTTTTTTCAACAACATGAACAGTGACTATACAGGTAGACCTCAACAGATGGAATACACAGAAATCAAATGGACTACATTTGTGGAAAGAGAATATGGAATAACTCAATATCATCAGTCAGAAGAAAGCCAGGGGCCAACCGTGGAAAAGACAATAAATTGCTCATATGAAAGATCAAGTTGAAGAAAATTAGAACAAGTTCACCAGCTCAAGAGCCTAGCCAGTGTGGGCAGAGTGAATCCAAGCAGCCTGAGGGCAAAGCAGATGCCTCCTGGCCAAGACTGCAGCTGGCAGGAAGCAGAGGAGGGGGGAGAAGAGGAGGGGGGTGGTCAAGGAAAGCCTACATCGCTCATTACCGGGTGCTCTGTCTCCTGAGAACTTCATGAAGCTGCTTTCCCGTACTCCCTGTTTGCTGATCTCCAACATGGGTAGGGCGAATCCAAGCAGCACAGATGCTGTACTTCCCGGTCGGCCATGCCACCACAGCCAGCCAGGAAGCTCAGATGTAGGACAGTGGGGAGAGAAGGGGGGTGTGAAAGTGTGTTATCGTTGGTTACCGGGTGCTATGTCTCCTGCTGGGAGTTCAGCAAAGCTGCTCTCCCATGCTCCCTCTCTGCCAATCCCCGACTGGGGTCCAAGATGGTGGATCCATGCTGCATTAGCTGATGGGGCCCTCTGCACATATCTCTCTTCGCTCTCTGTCCTCTGTGAGTTTCTTATTCCATTCGGTGCTTGGCTGAGTTCTCTATCTCTTCATTTGGCACTTCAGGTTCCAGGAATGATGTTTGTCTCTGTTTTACTTAAGTCTTTCGTGTCTTTGCTGTGGAAGGATGGCGTGTTGCTTCTGTCTATAGTACCATTTTGGCCAGAAGTTCAAAACTGACAAATATTTTAAACATATCAACTCAAAACAAAAAACTGGACTTACTTTCACCAAAAACACAAAATATTTTTAGAAATAAATAAAAGAAGCCTGTCAATATCAACAATGTTGCCTATACACCAGCTCACATGGTGCCCTCCTCAATTTTATTTTCATCTGTTCAATATTGTTACAATATACCAATTTTGTTAGAATAGTCATTTTACTGTCATGCCAGGAAAGTATTATAATAAGCAATAATAATAAACAGATTCACTTCATTTACAATGTGAGTGATGACACCCTCTTTGAAAGGATGTTTTTATGCAATAGACAATACAAAAGCACTCGGTGCCTGTCGTTGAAACCATTTAAAGGATTAAGAAAAAAATCAGAGAGATCCAAGTGATTTACTCAAAGACTGGGTTTCAGAGTAAAATTCAAGAGTAACAGCCTCAAAGTTACAAACACATTTCTTCCTTCATATAACATTGATCTTTTTTTTAAGCTATGCTATATCGCTCCACAGTATTTCCTAAAAAATTGTCTTTGCACTGGACATCAAAAAAAAAAAAATACTGAAAAGAAGACAAACAAGAAACAAGCAACTATAATTAGTTGCTTTGTTTATAAGTAGCTGTGATTCAAATAAACCATAGCCTGTATTTTAGTAAAATTACAGGGACTTTACACACAAGTGGATCTAATATATAAAATTCATACCCAAAAATTCATACCAGAACAGCAATATATGTAGCATATTTTGTGACCCTTAAAGACAAACACATTTTTCAGACTGTATTTAAACAAATCAATTTTCATATCAAAATGCTTTTTAAATGTTTATGTTATTTTTATATCTAAAATTATTTGAGTTTTTAGTAATCTGTTACATGTATGTGGTAAACTTCAGCAAAATAAAAACATCAGGTTCACGTGCTTAATTTTTATAAATTTTAAATATACACTATATTAACATGAACTTTTAAGCTACAAACTTCAGAGGGTTAGTACAGAGGCTATACTCATTGTAACTAATGGATAAAGCTGGTCAGTAATCAAATTGATCACATATCCCTAAAGGCCAAAAACCTAGTAGATAACACTGGAGCTCAACATTTTCCAGCTGTTGAAAAGTAAAGGATTTAGACATTTGGATGTATGCAAGCATCTTATTTCCCAGGATTTCAAAGTCCACATGCAGGCTGCTGCTCAGCTATTATAAATGAGTAATTCAAGTAGGGCATGACTGCTTCTTCTATTAACTTGATAAAGATGTTTCACTCCAAATGCATCAACAGTTGTGTTAAGTCATCCCTTTCACAAGCTGACTTATGCCATGCTTTGTTAACAGTGAATCCAATAAAGAAGTTTTATTAACTTCTGCATTTGTTTTTCTAAGGCTAAAAATCAAGTTCTACTTAATAATTAACTCCAAGCTAAACCACATACTAAATATAATCTAATGATCTCAATATTTATTTTTAAAAATTTGTCTTAGAAAACAAAAGCAGCAGTAACAAATATTCCAAACATTTTATATTTTACGATCACATTTTAAATTATATAACTTTTAAAATATGACTTTCTAATTACAGTTACCTGAATACACTCAAATATGTTAGAGGAAAACTACCTTACCATAAACACTTTTTAACAAGAGGTTTACACTTTACAATTTTATGAGAATATAATTGAGAGTATCTGCAAAAGAATATAGTAAGAATTTTCAACCCATGTGCAATCTTTATCATTCAAGGGTTAAATATCAATCCTTTGAGAAACCTCTCCCAGTATCTTTCAAACCTCTCCCAAATTTCATTCTAATTAATCACTCCTCCACCCACCCTATTTTCAGATAGCAGCACTTTCCAACCAATGAATTACAACATTTGTTAAAGTCAAGATCGCTTTTAGAATTAGCTGTGTGTGTGCCTCTGCTACCTGACCAAGCTCTGTATTGAATACCTTTTTACACCAGCTTCTAGCAGTGTCTTGCGTGCAGCTGGCAGTCAGTAAGTAAAACTAAATGGAATTCAATGAACCAAAAACACAATGATTCGGGGTTTGATTTTCTCCAAAGTCTGTGCCCTCTGGCGTAATGGTTAGGAGTATGAGTTCTACAGTCAAATTGTCTAGGTTCTACATAAAATCTTAGAATAATAACTGCCACATAAGAATTTTTTAAAAATTAATATTATCACACCAATTGCCTCTATCACCCTAAATAAAACTTAGTTCTCCTTCCTTTGATCCTTATTGCAGTGAAAGCTCTCTACTATCTAGCCAACTCTTCAAACCAGAACACTGGGTGCTTGCCAATCATATCCTTTCCCTTTAGCCATTATTAAGTTAATCATCAACTCCTGCTGATTCCAACACATCTGTGTAGTTGTCTCCACTGACATTACCATGTCTTTCATTGAAACATTCCCCTAACTGATCTCCCTATCTCCAGGATTTTTATCTTCAGCCACAAGGCTGCCTAAACTAGTTTCTAAAGTATAGTCTGGCACTCAGTCCAAACTTTTCAAAATGACTTTTAAGCAGGGCTTCCAATCAGTTTGGTCTTGTCCACACCTCTGCTGAATTTGCATTCCTAAGAAGTTCCTGACTGACAATTTGCATTTCCACCGCCAGATATACTAAATTAGGATGTACATTTTAACAAGATCCCCAGGTGATTCTTAGGTATAACTTCCTGGGAATATGTCAGAAATGGAAATTCTCAGCAGGGAACTTGTTAGAAATGGAAATTCTCAGCAGGGGTTCGAACCTGAATGAACTGGGTTCAAAGTACTGCTTTTAAGTTCTTTCATAATCTGAGCTTGTTGAAAGCAAAGAAGACTTGAAGCACTTCCTATTGAAGATCAAAGACTACAGTCTTCACTATGGATTACACCTTAATATAAAGACAACAAAAATCCTCACAACTGGACCAAAATGCAACATCATGATAAACTGAGAAAAGACTGAAACTGTCAAGGATTTCACTGTACTTGGATCCACAATCAACGCCCATGGAAGCAGCAATCAAGAAATCAAAGGACGCATCCCAGTGGGCAAATCTGCTGCATATACCATGGATTGCCAGAAGAACAAACAAATCTGTCTTAGAGGACATACAACCAGAATGCTCCTTACAGACTTCATCTTACATATTTTAGACATGTTATCAGGAGGAACCAGTCCCCAGAGAGGGACATCAGGCTTAGCAGAGGGTCAGCAAAAAAGAGAAATACCCTCAATGAGATGGACTGACACAGTGGCACCAACAATGGTCTCAAACATAGCAATGACTGTGAGAATGGTGCAGGAGTGGGCAGCGTTTCATTCTGTTGTATGTAGGTTGCTACGAGTTGGAATCGACTCAGTGGAACCTGACACCAACAATATAATCTGAGAGGGCTCGCTCATCTCACCAGGCTTACCTTGTGCTCCCACCACATTCTAATTGCAGTTACAAAAAAATTACTTGCAGTTTCCCCAAACCAGACTCACTGTTTCTCCTCCAGCTCATAATTAATGTCTCATTTTGGATGAGACTTTTTCCAGGAATCCTTACCCAAATCCCAAACTATTTAAGGGTTTCCTTCAATATGAACTCATACTACTTTGTTTTAACAGCAGCATTTTAGCTGCCTTTTAATTGTCTGATTACCTGTACAAATTTATTAATGAACTATCGCCTCCCTAAGAAGAGGTAAAGGGGTCTTGTTCATCATTATATCCCCAGGTTCTAAACCCACTGTCATCCAGTCAATTCTGACTTATAGCGACAGAGTAGAACTGCCCCACACAGTTTCCAAGGAGCACCTGGTGGATTCAAACTGCCGACCTTTTAGTTATCAGCCATAGCATTTAACCACTATGCTACCAGGGTTTCCTGGTTCTAGTACCAAGTAAATTATGAGTTGAATGAATGAAGATAACTGCCTGGCCACCTAAAAATGCCCGTTTAAGTTAATTTACATAATAAAAAGAACACCAGACTATAAAGTCTTCCACCCATTAGCTCTTCTACTCACTAGCTGCTTAACTCTTAGAATTCAATAGACCATTTGTAAAATGTTTGCTTTATTCTTTCCTTCTGGACTAAAAATGATCTTGAAAACCTTCTCAAAATGTATGTATTCTTCCACACAGGATTTTAAACATAACAACATCCAACTGATTAAAAAACTCTTGCATAATAACTACTAATTGAATATTGCTTAGTCCTCCTTCCCTCTCTCCTCTCTACTCAGTGGCTGCCCATCACCCTGTGAGAGGGTTTTGGGCTATCACATCCTTTCTTACCCTAAAGGTTATTCACTGATCTCTGCCTCCCTTTCATCAACTACAACTCATTAATTTTATTTCAAAAAATCTCATGCTCTAAAATAGAACTGAATCCTTTAAATCCTTGACTTTTTTTCTTCCTGTTACTCTACAACTCTTTTCCAATTACACCAAGAAAATATTTTATTTCTCTACTTGAATTCAAAAGTAAACTTCATCATAGCTGATAATCATAAATAATGGTTGAATGAAAGAAAGAAAAAGAAAATCCATCTGTTTGGAAATGAGAATATAAAGAAAAAGAAGAATTTTCATCAATCTAATGTCCTGGAAACGCCAATACCCTTCAAGCTCGCTAAAAGAGTATCTTTTTACCTTCCCTTTCTCTTAACTAAACCTACTTTTATCTGAAGTTTCACAATTTTGTACATTATTTGAGTTTTTTTTTTAAACACTTCATTTAAAGCTATCATTTATAGTGTATTAACTTCTATTAGTTTCATTAAAGTTTAGACTGTGTCAACTTCATTGTGGGTTTAGCAAAATTTCAAGAATTGGCCTTGGATTTTAACTATGACAATATATTTGTATATAAAAATGTACTAAAATATTCAGAGCTATCTTTTTTCCCTAAATTTTATTTATTCTGTTGGTGTTACTATACACAGCAAAACATACATCAGTTCAACAGCTTCTACATGTACAACTTAGTGACACTGATTACATTCTTTGATTTGTGTGACCATTCTCATCCTTCTTTTTCAGTTGTATTTCCTCCATTTATATAAACTCACTATCCCCTAAGGTTCCTAAGACATCTTTGGAGTTGCTGTAGTCAATTTGATCCCATATAGGTAATTCTTAAAAGAGCATAATGCGCAAGACAGACTTTTTTTTTTTTAACTAGTTATGCTAAACTATTGTTCGGTTTAAGAAGACATAAGGGGATATTTTTGGTTTAAGATTTAAAGATTATCTTCGGATAACAGTTTCAGGGTTTCATCCACCAACCATGGCTCCATAAATTCTAGAGTCATGAGAATTAGAAATTTTGTTCTCCATTTTCCCCCTTATGATGAGGATTCTTCTATGGAATCTTTGATCAAAATGTTCAGTGATGGTAAACAGGAACCATCCGGTTCTTTTGCCGTCATGGCAAAGGAGGCACGGGTTCACAGAGGCCATTAACCACATATTTCATCTTTTCCTTCTATTCCTAATTCTCCTTCCTCTGTTGGTCCAGGTGAATGGAGACCAATTGTTGTGCCTTGGATGGCTGATTTAAAGCTTTTAAGACCCCAGGAACTATGCAACAAACTAGGAGATAGAACAAAAGCACTAAACACGTAATTAGGCCAATTAATTGGAATGTCCCATGGAACCAGGACCCTAAAACCCCCAAGCCAAGGAAATAAATCCCATGAGGTACTTGGCTGTATATAAGCAGCCTCAGCAGCTACTCTTCTATTTTTGTTGTTGTTGTAAATACATCTATAATTCAACTCTTGCCAATATAACTTTTTATATATATACACCTTAATGACAGCAATTATGATAACTGGCTGTGCAAACCTATCCTTAATATGATATTCCATCACTATTAACCCCTTTTTTCCCCCTTTCTCCTGTCCCTGGTAACCACTAACAAACTCTGGTCTCTATACATTGGCCTTTTCTTGTCCTTTTATGTAAGTGAGGTCATACAATATTTGTCCTTTTGTGATTGGCTTATTTCACTCAAAATAACGTCTTCAAGCTCCATCTACACTATAGCATGTATCAAGACTTCATTTCTCCCACTGGCTGAGTAGTATTCATTGTCTGTATGTACCACATATTGTTTATCTATTAATCTGCTGATGGGCATTTGGGTTGTTTCCACCTTTGGGCTATTGCGAATAATACTGCAATGAACATTGGTGAAGAAGTCTCTTTGTGAGTCTCTGCTTTCAAGTCTTTTGGGTATATATCTAGGAATGGAATTGCTGAGTCATATGTCAGTTCTATTTTCAGTTTTTTGAGGAATCACCACACTGTTCTCCAAAGGAGCTATACCATTTTGTATTCCCACCAGCAATAGATAAGGGTTCCAATGTCCCCACATCCTCACCAATCTTTGTTATTTTCTATTTTGTTTTTGTTTTTTAAATATTAGCCATCCTAGTGGGAGTGTAACAGTATCTCATTGTGGTTTTGATTTGCATCTCTGATGGCTAATGATGCTGAGCACCTTTTCACATGTTTGGTTGGCCATTTCAGTGTCTTCTCTGGTAAAATGTAAAGAGCTATCTTTCAAGTGAACATTTAGATCATAATTCATTGAAGCTTTTCTTTTTTGCACTATCCCAAATAGAGGACTAATGATTCAAAAAAAAAAAAAAATTTTTTTTTTCTCCCCTAGTAATTTTTTTTTTTTTAGTAGACTCTAGTGCTCGCTTCGACAGCACATATACTAAAATTGGAATGATACAGAGAAGATTAGCATGGCCCCTGCACAAGGATGACACGCAAATTCATGAAGCGTTCCATATTTTTTTAGGAAACCCTGGTGGCATAGTGGTTAAGCACTACAGCTGCTAACCATGTAATAGTTGGATTTTTTTTTTCTGTTTTTTCACGAAAATTGAACTGAAGAACCACAAAATGTATAACTGTAAGCTACAGTAAGCACTAAAAGGAATATTCGAGAGTAGAGATTAGAAGAGGCTTTGCTGATGAAGTGATGTCCAAACTGATATTTGAAGGATCAATAGGAGGTAAAAAGGCAAAAAGAGTGGCAGGAGAAAGTGTTTCTAGCAAAGCAAGCAGCATGTGCAAATGTTCTGAGGTGGGGGACCATAAAGAGTTGGGTTAGTTAAAGCATGGAACGCTCACATTTGTTTCTGCTTGCTTTGGGTTTTTTTGTTTTTTTTTTTTTTTGTAGCTCTCTTTAATTAAACATGCTTGATGTGTTCATTGAAAAGTGTTTCAAAATGTTTTATTCATCCAGAAATTCTTTCAGAAAGGATTTAGCATCTACCTTCTGTGTGGAAACATCCGTACATGGGCTCAAGGTGGAGACAAGCTGGTATTGCAGACATTCAGAGCTTCTAGTCAGACAGCATAGGAATAACATCTGAGTGGCTAACTACTAAAGAATTAAGCAAGAACACACACAATGATACAAAAGCTGCTGGTGAACAAATATAGAATCAAGGGCAAAGGCTTCAGAGGAGGGCATGATCCTGGCTTTAAATCCCTGTTCCTCTGACCTAATTATATACAGTGGGAACTTCACGGGGGAAAAAAAAAATCCAACTATTACATTTAGAAAGTAAATTTAAATCATAACTAGGAAACAAATTATAGGGGGGGAAAGGCATTTTAAACATTTAAGTCACTAGACTAAAACCATTTAAGGAGAAATGCAAATTGTGGTATCTTAAAACATGATATCTTATTCAGATATACCTTAAGATCCCTCTAAAGCATACTTAAGAACGGAGCCATGGATTCTGTGGTTATCAAGACACATATGTTCTTTCAAAGTGGAACTTTACTTAAACATTAAGTATTATGTAAGAATTACTGTGCACAAATGTATACTGTGAGCAAAAATACCATTCTGGCAAAAAGTATTTTGGGCAAGAAGTATTTAAAAATAGTATTTGTAATGATTGCACAAGATTCAAATATCATTAAAAAAAAATTTTTTTCTGATATTTGAATCTTATGCAATCGTTACAAATACTATTTTATATCATAGAAGAGTGCAAATATGAAAGGGAGATGACTCATAATCCATTAGGCATTGATAATTACTGTCAAAAAATAATTTTTCTATGACTACATGAACATATATGCACTCACATATTCATATGCATATGAAGAGAACATAAGCATATAAGCTAATTATACTTCAAATGGAACCCCAGTGGCACAGTGGTTAAGAGCTCGGCTACTAATCAAAATGGTGGCACTTCAAATCCACCAGCCGCTCCTTGCAAACTCTATGGGGCAGTTCTACTCTGTCCTATAGGGTCACTATGAGTTGGAATCAATGCAACATCATCAGGTTTGGGTTTCTTTCTTTTTTTTTTTTTATACTTTAAATACCAGTCTTTTCAATAGTTTAGATTACTCCCTTTGTATATAGTCTCAGAAGTGAGATTATGAAGCATAAGCACTCTAAAAGTCCTTAATCTTTTCTTGCTAAATTGATTTCTGGCAAGTTTGTGCCAATTCATACTCCTACCAGACTTTTATGAAAATGCTCACATTACTATATACTTGTCCGCTTTCAGTTTTTTCATTTATTATGTCTTTATCAATTTCACAAGTAAAAAATGGTTCCTGATCATTTTAATATGCATTCTTAGACTACCTGTGAGTTTGAATTTTTCATGTGTTTCTTGATTATTTGTATTTCTTGCTTTTGTGTCCTTTGGTCATTTTCCCACAGTGTATTTGTGTTTTTGTTTTATCTGTAATTAAATTTTACACAACTTTCTCTTCTATATTCTTGAAATATTTGCACAGTATTTCAGATTCCACCTTTTAAGTGGAGTAAATTAGATAAAATGTAATTTTTACATTTGAAGAAAACCTTCTTATAGTTTAGGAAATGCTATATAAAGTACTTAATTCTCATAAAAATACAACAGAATAAATTAACCACCAAAATAAAAATCTCAGACATACATATGTCCTCAATGCCTAAAGCTTATGACATATTTGCTGTATGAATACTTTTCCACAAGAAAGTGTTTTAACAAGTTATACATTATTTACTTAGAAAAAACCAAGTTAGAACATGTTATTTACTTATTTAACAAAAACAAAACAAAAAATGCCTTATTCTGGTAACTTGCAGAAACTGACAAACACACAGGCTGAAGAGAACTTAGTATGGCAAAATTTAAAAAGTCACACTGAGGTTACAATTTACAGACTATGCCCAGAATTATTCAATAATCAATACTTCCTCCTTTGGCCATAAGGAAACTGTTACTTCATCACTGCCCTCTGCTGGTGGTAATGTTCCCTTCAATTTTTCTTCTGTGCACTGAATCTTAGCTTCACAAAATTACTTCTGACCTGCCTCTATATTTAAACCACCCACAGCTAAAAATAGCCTAGCCATCTGGAATTTAGAAAGGCTTGCAAGGAAAAATCTGTGCTTCAATGAAGAGCTCTACATGTTTAGAGCACACTCTTCCAGGTTATCTCAGTATGATACTATGGGGGTTCTACATCTTTCATTGCTTTGGAGCTATTTTACAAATCTCTAAATTGTACACGAAGGATAGAAATGCTAAATAATTCTTGACTATAAGCATGCAAATAGAGTTTGTTTGGTACACATTCAATTGACCTCCCTCCCATACTGTGAAAGAAGCTGGTTTTGTGTTTATTTCCAAATTTATTTCACTATTCCTAATCTATAAATGAATCTGCTTTTTAAATTCTCCTTTGACCTGCCTGTTCTTGGTTCTCTGATTAGTAATGAGTTGGTTAAATAAAATCTTTAACACTTGTTGATTTTATATCCATATGAGAATCAGGACTGTATCATCTTTTCTTTTTTTGAAAATTGTTTTTTATAGGCTGAAGTCAGCCTACATTTTTTTCATACAAAGCAATTTAGACATAAAATGATGTGTGCCTATGGCCAATAATGCTACACACAAATGGCAAAATATCATCTCCTTTGGATCATTCAATATTTACCATATACTATTCATGGTCCCTGCCTATAGGAACTTCCAGCCTCCTGAGGTAAGAATCCCATAAACAGTTATAACTGTTTGGAGTGTGGTAAGGTTAAAAGTGCTCTGGTGGTACTTTAAATAGAGTGATAATTGGGAAGGAAGCAGAGAGGAGGAGGAGTAAGGGCAAAAGAGGGAAATGAAAATAAATAAAAAAAACAAAAACATGACTCCAAAGAAAAGTGCTTAAACTCTCACACATTATCAGACAATTAACTCTCATTATCAATTTTCAAAATAAAGCAATGCTATAATGATGACTGGTGTGTATACTATACTTACTAAAAAGGATGCAAAAACTCTGTGAAATCAAGTTGCTCCAAGTGAAGTTGCATCTTCTAGAAGGGATGAAATGAAACAACTGGAGGAAAGAACGGACAGCGAAGATGGCTATGAATATCACCCCTCAGTAATTTATGAATCATCTACCACTGATTCACTAAGGCTCCTGGTCTTCTCTTTTGGCCAATCTGAAAACTACTATACAGTCAACTTCAAAATCTGGACAGGACAGAGATTACTCTTACTGGATTTTAAATGCAAAATTCAAGCTGCAAAAACAAAACGCACGAGACGTAGGGCCGAGAAGGTGGAATAGACAGGCACTTCCGGCAAGCCCTCTTACAACAAACACCCAAAAAAACAAGTGAAATGATTACATTTATGACAAGCTAGGAGCCCAGAACATCAAAGGCAAAGTTAGAAAATGAACTGCGCATCAGGGGAAGGAAGAGACGGTTCAGAAGCAGAGAGGAGTTACCGGACCTGAATCGCCGAGATGCCTATGGCACCATTCCTGGGACGAGCTGCTGCAGGCTGATACTAGTGTTCAGCCACAGTTCCCGTGGGAGAAGCAGCCTGCTCACACCTCCAGAACTAGAGAAGAATGGCACTCTCAGTAAAAGCTAAGTACTGGCGTATATTTTACCACACCACCTCCTTTCAAGCCGGCTTCAGCAACTTCAGCTGCTGTTGATATCCCTAGGCCTGAGATAGGCTCTGTTGATTGCCTAGAGCCATCCTCCCAGCCTTGCAGAAGGAACAAATATGCAGCTTGGGGAAAAGATAATTTGCGAGATAAATTAACCTGGGAAGCTCAGGACAGAAGCGACCTCTGTCCAGGCATAAACGGTCCGTGGACTTTGAGTACCTTTCCTTCGTGCACAGACCTGTGTCCATGTTAGCAGATTACAACTGTTTCAGCTGTGGGGTGGAGAGGTGCGTGTTTGATGTTTGACAGTGCTTTGCCTATTAAACAGGGTCCTCACCTACCCATATCAGGGGTCTAAGGACTGGTGGATCCACTCAGGTCAACCAGCCAACCGCGACAGTGGTCAAAGGATAATGCGTATCCATAGTCCTTCTGCAGAACGCACCTAACCTGTACTCTCTAGGGAGCAAGGTCACTTTTTCCTCAGAGACACTCGGGGGGGGGGCAATTCTCAGCCCCCGCCTTGTTCAGAGCATAACCATCCTGAAGCAACCACATACCAGTACCTATACCAATCACACCTGCCCCTCTAAGACTACAGAACAGAGCCTGTACCACACACTTGATGAGCAGCTACCTGGGCACCTCAGCTGAATCCATACAAGAACAGTGGAAGGATTCCTAGACTGATATACCTGGTAACAGCGGTAGCCATCTGGTGACAGGACATCAGAGGTTCAAAGGTGAAAATAATCAACCTAGTTCATTCAAGCAACCCATCAGGGAATATCAAAACAAAACAAAGCAAGAAGCTAGGATACAGTAAGCAAACATAAAATGAACTAATACAATAACTTATAAATGACTCGGAGACAACAGTCAATATCAAATCACATAAAGGAACACAACATAATCCCTACAACAAGCTCTCAAAATAAATCAAGGGATCTTCTAGATGAAAGTGCCTTCCTGGAATTACTGGATGCAGAATACAAAAGATTAATATACAGAAGCCTTCAAGGCAAGGGGAAGGAAATCAGGCAATACACAGAACAAGCCAAGGAAAACACAGATAAAGCAGTTGGAGACATTAAAAAGGTTATTCAGAAACATAATGAAAAATTTAATTAGCAGGAAGAATCCATAGACAGACAGAAATCAGAAATTCAGGAGATAAACAATAAAATTACAGAATTAGACAACTCAAAAGAAAGTTAGAGGAGCAGAACGGAGCAAGTGGAAGGCAGAATAAGTGAACCTGAAGATAAAGCACTCCATACCAAAATATTTGAAGGAAAATCAGGTACAAGAACTTTAAAAACTGAAAAAACCTTAAGAATCTTGTGGGAGTCTATCAAAAGAAATAACCTATGAGTGGTTGGAATACCAGAACAGGGAGGGATAACAGAAAATACAGACATAACTGCTGAAGATTTGTTGGCAGAAAACTTCCCTGATATCATGAAAGATGAGAAGATATATATCCAAGATGTTCATCGAATTCCACGTAAGGTAGATGTTAAAAGAAAGTCACCAACACATATTAAAATCAAACTTGCCAAAACCAAAGATAAAGAGAGAATTTCAAGAGCACCTAGAAATAAACGAAAAGTCACCTACACAGGAGAGTCAATAAGAATACGGTGGGACTAACTGGCAGAAACCATGCAGGCAAGAAGGCAATGGGAAGACTTATATATAAAGAATTGGAGGAAAAAAATTACCAGCCAAGAATCATATATCCAGCAAAACTCAAATACAAAGGTGAAATCAGTGCATTTCCAGATAAACAGAAGTTTATGGAATTCATAGAACACAAACCAAAACTTCAAGTAATACTAACGGGAGTTCTTTGGTTAGAAAGTCAATAATATCAGGTATCAACCCAAGACTAGAACCCCGGACAGAGCAATCAGACGTCAACCCAGACAGGGAAATCACAAAAACAAATCACCATTAAAAAAACACTCAAAACAGGGAGCGATGTTATTATGTAAAAGGAGACAACATTAAAACAACAAACAGGGACTAAGAAATGTAGTCACAGAACTCTCATATGGAGAGGGAGTCAAGGCGATACAAAGAAATAAAAGGTAGGTTTTAATTTAGAAAAATACGGGTAAATATTAAGGTAACCACAAAGGAGACAAACTATCCTACAAATCAAAATAAAATACAAGAAAAAAAAAAAACTCAGGAGAAACAGAATCCACAGCAATGAATAAGAGGGAAAGACAATATATAAACTACTCAGCACAAAAAATTAAGTGGGAAAAAGAAACTGTCTACAACAAACAAAAAAAGACATCAAAATAATGGCACTGAATTCATACTTATCCATAATTACGCTGAATGTAAATGGACTAAATGCACCAAAAAAGATAAAGAGAGTGGAAGAATGGATGAAAAAAATTATCTCTCTATACACTGCCCTTCGTTTGGCAGCCGTAGCACTATGGGGCAGTTCTAATCCGTCTTTGGGTCGCTATGAGTCAGAATCGACTCAACAGCACTGGGATATACTGCCTACAAAAGACACACCTAAGACTTAGAGACACAAATAAACTAAAACTCAGAGGATGGAAAAAATATATCCCAAATCAAAATACCCAAACTCAGTGCTGTCGAATCGATTCAGACTCAGTGACCCTATAGGACAGAGTAGAACTGCCCCACAGAGTTTCCAAGAACCACCTGGCGGATTTGAACAGCTGACCCTTTGGTTAACAGCAAAATAAAAATATATCCAGCAAACAACAATCAAAAAAGAACAGAAGTGGCAATATTAATTTCTGACAAAATAGACTGTGAAGTTAAATTCATCACAAAGGATAAGGAAGGACACTATATAATGATAAAGGGACAATATACCATGAGGATATAACCATATTAAATATTTATGCACCAAATAACACGGCTACAAGGTACATAAAACAAACTCCAATAGCAATGGAAAGTGAGATACCTCACACAAATAGGAGACTTCAACACACCACTTTCGGTGAAAGACAAGACATCCAGAAAGAAGCTCAAAAAAGACACGGAAGATCTAAATGCCACAATAAACCAACTGGACCTCATAGATATATACAGAACATTCCACCCAACAGCAGTCAAGCATACTTTCTTTTCTAGTGCACATGGAACATTCTCTAGAATACACCACATATTAGATCATAAAGAAAGCCTTGGCAGAATTCAAAACACTGAAATATTAAAAAGCATCTTCTCTGACCATAAAGCCATAAAAGTAAAAATCAGTTTAACAGAAAAAGCAGTGAAAAGAAATCAAACACTTGGAAACTGAACAATATCCTGCTCAAAAGAGACTGGGTTACAGAAGACAATAAGGATGGAATAAAGAAATTCACAGAATCCAATGAGAATAAACGCACTTCCTATCAGAACCTTGGGGACACAGCGAAAGCAGAGCTCAGAGGTCAATTTATGTCAATAAATGCACACATCCAAAAAGAAGAAAGGGCCAAAACCAAAAAATTATCCCTAGAACTTGAACAAATAGAAAGAAAGTAACAGAAGAAACCCTCAAACACCACAAGAAAGCAAATAATAGAACTGGAGCAGAATTAAATCAAACAGAAAACAGAAAAACAAACTGAAAGAATTAACGACACCAAAAGCTGGTTCTTTGAAAAAAACTGATAAACCACTGGCCAGACTTGACTAAAGAAATACAGGAAAGGAAACAAATAACCCGAATAAGAAATGAGATGGGCCATATCACAACAGACCCAACTGAAACTAAAAGAATCATATCAGATTACTATGAAAAATTGTCCTCAAATTTGAAAACCTAGAAGAAATGGATGAATTCTTAAAAACACACACTATCTACCTAAACTAACACAGAGGTAGAACAACTAAATACACCAATAACAAAAGAAGAGACTGAAAAGGTAAACAAAGAAATCTCAACAAAAAACACCCTGGCCTGGACAGCTTCACTGCAGAGTTCTACCAAACTTTAAGACAAGAGTTAACACCACTGCCACTAAAGGTATTTCAGAGAACAGAAAAGGACGGAATACTCCCAAACTCATTCTACGAAGCCAGCATATCCCTGATACCAAAACCAGGTAAAGATACCACAAAAAAAGAAAATTACAGACTTATATCCCTCATGAACATAGATGCAAAAATCCTCAACAAAATTCTAGCCAATAGAATTCAATAACATATCAAAAAAATAATTCACCATGACCAAGTGGGATTCACACCAGCTATGCACGGATGGTTCAACATTAGAAAAACAATATATAACCCATCATATAAATTAAACAAAAGACAAGAACCACACAATATTATCAATTGATGCAGAAAGGCATTTGAAAGTTCAACACCCATTCATGATAAAAACTCTCAACAAAACAGGCACAGAAAGAAAATCCCTCAACATAATAAAGGGCATTTATACAAAGCCAATAGCCAACATCATCCTAAATGGAGAGAGAATGAAAACATTCCCCTTGAGATCAGGAAACAGACAAGGATGCCCTTTATCACCACTCTTATTCAACATTGTACTGGAGGTCCTAGACAAAGCAATTAGGCTAGATAAAGAAATAAAGGGCATCCAGATTGGCAAGGAAGAAGTAAAAGTATCTCTATTTGCAGATGACATGATCTTATACACAGAAAACCCTAAGGAATCCTCAAGAAAACTACTGAAACTAATAGAAGAGTTCGGCAGAGTATCACGACAAAAGATAAACATACAAAAGTCAGTTGGATTCCTCTACACCAACAAAAAGAACATCGAAATGAAATCACCAAATCAATACCATTTACAGTAGGTCCCAAGAAGAGAAAATACTTAGGAATAAATCTTACCAGAGATGTAAAAATGTAAAAGACTCATACAAAGAAAACTACAAAACACTACTCCAAAAAACCAAAAGACCTATGTAAGTGGAAAAACATACCTTGTTCATGCATAGGAAGAATTAACATTGTAAAATTGTCTATTCGACCAACAGCAGTCTATAGATACGATGAAATTCCGATCCAAATTCCAACAACATTTTTAAATGAGAAGGAGAAAGAAATCACCAACTTCATATGGAAGGGAAAGAGGCCCTGAATAAGTAAAGCATTACTGAAAAAGAAGAACAAAGTGGGAGGCCTCACTCTAACTGATTTTAGAAACTATTATACCGCCACAGTTGTCAAAACAGCCTGGTACTAGTAAAACAACAAATACATAGACCAATGGAACAGAATTGAGAATCCAGACAAAAATCTGTCCACATATAAGCAGCTGATATTTGACAAAGACCCAAAGTCTGTCAAATGGGGAAAACACAGTCTTTTTAAAAAATGGTGCTGGCATACCTGGATATCCATCTGCAAAAAAAATGAAACAAAACCCATACCTCACGCCATGTACAAAAACTAACTCAAAATGAATCAAAGACCTAAATATAAAGTCTAAAATGATAAAGATCACAGAAGAAAATACAGGGACAACGTTAGGAGCACTAATACATGGCATAAACAGTATACAAAACATTACTAAAAATGCAGAAGAGAAACTAGATAACTGGGACCTCCTAAAAATCAAACACCTATGATCAACCAAAGACTTCACCAAAAAAGTAAAAAGATTACCTACAGACTGGGAAAACGTTTGTAGGCTATGACATATCTGATTAGCGCCTGATCTCTAAAACCTGTATGATACTGCAAAAACTCAACTACAGGGGGCGGAGCCAAGATGGCGGACTAGGCAGACGCTACCTCGGATCCCTCTTACAACAAAGACACGGAAAAACAAGTGAATCGATCACATACATAACAATCTACGAACCCTGAACAACAAACACAGATTTAGAGACGGAGAACGAACTAATACGGGGAAGCAGCGATTGTTTCCAGAGCCTGGAGCCAGCGTACCAGTCAGGTACGGCACAAGCACAGAGAGGTGCTCCACCCCCCTGAACTAACCCTGGGAGGGGGACCACGCGGTTCCACGGGCGGCGTGGGACGCAGCCAGTAGAAGTCCCCGGGAGGCAGTGACTAGTCCTGGAGCAGAAAGAGCAGCGTTCGAGCCGGGGAACTGTCCCGCAGGGATTTGGACTGGACGCAGGTGGCTTCATTAACATCTGAATAGCCTGAGCCAGAGGGAGAACTCTGATAGGGATCTGACTGCATTTTTTTTTTTAGTGGATTTTCTGGAAAAACTAGTTTCCCAGTGATGGCTCGGAGACAACAATCCATATCAAACCACTTAAAGAAGCAGACCATGACAGCTTCTACAACCCCCCAAACCAAAGAATCAAAATCTTTCCCAAATGAAGATACAATCCTGGAATTATCAGATACAGAATATAAAAAACTAATTTACAGAATGCTTAATGATATCACAAATGAAATTAGGATAACTGTAGAAAAAGCCAAGGAACACACTGATAAAACTGTTGAAGAACTCAAAAAGATTATTCAAGAACATACTGGAAAAATTAATAAGTTGCAAGAATCCATAGAGAGACAACATGTAAAAATCCAAAAGATTAACAATAAAATTACAGAATTAGACAACGCAATAGGAAGTCAGAGGAGCAGACTCGAGCAATTAGAATGCAGACTGGGACATCTGGAGGACCAGGGAATCGACACCAACATAGCTGAAAAAAAATCAGAGAAGAGAATTAAAAAAAATGAAGAAACCCTAAGAATTATGTGGGACTCTATCAAGAAGGATAACCTGCGGGTGATTGGAGTCCCAGAACAGGGAGGGGGGACAGAAAACACAGAGAAAATAGTTGAAGAACTCCTGACACAAAACTTCCCTGACATCATGAAAGACGAAAGAATATCTATCCAAGATGCTCATCGAACCCCATTTAAGATTGATCCAAAAAGAAAAACACCAAGACATATTATCATCAAACTCACCAAAACCAAAGATAAACAGAAAATTTTAAAAGCAGCCAGGGAGAAAAGAAAGGTTTCCTTTAAGGGAGAATCAATAAGAATATGTTCTCACTACTCAGCAGAAACCATGCAGGCAAGAACGGAATGGGACGACATATACAGAACACTGAAGGAGAAAAACTGCCAGCCAAGGATCATATATCCAGCAAAACTCTCTCTGAAATATGAAGGCGAAATTAAGATATTTACAGACAAACACAAGTTTAGAGAATTTGCAAAAACCAAACCAAAGCTACAAGAAATACTAAAGGATATTGTTTGGTCAGAGAACCAATAATATCAGATATCAGCACAACACAAGGTCACAAAACAGAACGTCCTGATATCAACTCAAATAGGGAAATCACAAAAACAAACAAATTAAGATTAATTAAAAAAAAAAAATACACGTAACAGGGAATCATGGAAGTCAATAGGTAAAAGATCACAATAATCAAAAAGAGGGACTAAATACAGGAGGCATTGAACTGCCATATGGAGAGTGATACAAGGCGATATAGAACAATACAAGTTAGGTTTTTAATTAGAAAAATAGGGATAAATAATAAGGTAACCACAAAAAGGTATAACAACTCTATAACTCAAGATAAAAACCAAGAAAAACGTAACGACTCAACTAACATAAAGTCAAGCACTATGAAAATGAGGATCTCACAATTTTCTAAGAAAAACGTCTCAGCACAAAAAAGTATGTGGAAAAATGAAATTGTCAACAACACACATAAAAAGGCATCAAAATGACAGCACTAAAAACTTATTTATCTATAATTACCCTGAATGTAAATGGACTAAATGCACCAATAAAGAGACAGAGAGTCACAGACTGGATAAAGAAACACGATCCATCTATATGCTGCCTACAAGAGACACACCTTAGACTTAGAGACACAAACAAACTAAAACTCAAAGGATGGAAAAAAGTATATCAAGCAAACAATAAGCAAAAAAGAGGAGGAGTAGCAATATTAATTTCTGACAAAATAGACTTTAGACTTAAATCCACCACAAAGGATAAAGAAGGACACTATATAATGATAAAAGGGACAATTGATCAGGAAGACATAACCATATTAAATATTTATGCACCCAATGACAGGGCTGCAAGATACATAAATCAAATTTTAACAGAATTGAAAAGCGAGATAGATACCTCCACAATTATAGTAGGAGACTTCAACACACCACTTTCGGAGAAGGACAGGACATCCAGTAAGAAGCTCAACAGAGACACGGAAGATCTAATTACAACAATCAACCAACTTGACCTCATTGACTTATACAGAACTCTCCACCCAACTGCTGCAAAATATACTTTTTTTTCTAGCACACATGGGACATTCTCTAGAATAGACCACATATTAGGTCATAAAACAAACCTTTGCAGAGTCCAAAACATCGAAATATTACAAAGCATCTTCTCAGACCACAAGGCAATAAAACTAGAGATCAATAGCAGAAAAACTAGGGAAAAGAAATCAAATACTTGGAAAATGAACAACACCCTCCTGAAAAAAGACTGGGTTATAGAAGACATCAAGGAGGGAATAAGGAAATTCATAGAAAGCAACGAGAATGAAAATACTTCCTATCAAAACCTCTGGGACACAGCAAAAGCAGTGCTCAGAGGCCAATTTATATCGATAAATGCACACATACAAAAAGAAGAAAGAGCCAAAAGCAGAGAACTGTCCCTACAACTTGAACAAATAGAAACTGAGCAACAAAAGAATCCATCAGGCACCAGAAGAAAACAAATAATAAAAATTAGAGCTGAACTAAATGAATTAGAGAACAGAAAAACAATTGAAAGAATTAACAAAGCCAAAAGCTGGTTCTTTGAAAAAATTAACAAAATTGATAAACCATTGGCCAGACTGACTAAAGAAATACAGGAAAGGAAACAAATAACCCGAATAAGAAATGAGAAGGACCAAATGAAATTAAAAGAATCATTTCAGATTATTATGAAATATTGTACTCTAACAAATTTGAAAACCTAGAAGAAATGGATGAATTCCTGGAAAAACACTACCTACCTAAACTAACACATTCAGAAGTAGAACAACTAAATAGACCCATAACAAAAAAAGAGATTGAAACGGTAATCAAAAAACTCCCAACAAAAAAAAGCCCTGGCCCGGACGGCTTCACTGCAGAGTTCTACCAAACTTTCAGAGAAGAGTTAACACCACTACTACTAAAGGTATTCCAAAGCATAGAAAATGACGGAATACTACCCAACTCATTCTATGAAGCCACCATCTCCCTGATACCAAAACCAGGTAAAGACATTACAAAAAAAGAAAATTATAGACCTATATCCCTCATGAACATTGATGCAAAAATCCTCAACAAAATTCTAGCCGATAGAATCCAACAACACATCAAAAAAATAATTCACCCTGATCAAGTGGGATTTATACCAGGTATGCAAGGCTGGTTTAATATCAGAAAAACCATTAATGTAATCCATCACATAAATAAAACAAAAGACAAAAACCACATGATCTTATCAATTGATGCAGAAAAGGCATTTGACAAAGTCCAACACCCATTCATGATAAAAACTCTTACCAAAATAGGAATTGAAGGAAAATTCCTCAACATAATAAAGGGCATCTATGCAAAGCCAACAGCCAATATCACTCTAAATGGAGAGAACCTGAAAGCATTTCCCTTGAGAACGGGAACCAGACAAGGATGCCCTTTATCACCGCTCTTATTCAACATCGTGTTGGAAGTCTTAGCCAGGGCAATTAGGCTAGACAAAGAAATAAAAGGTATCCGGATTGGCAAGGAAGAAGTAAAGTTATCACTATTTGCAGATGACATGATTATATACACAGAAAACCCTAAGGAATCCTCCAGAAAACTACTGAAACTAATACAAGAGTTTGGCAGAGTCTCAGGTTATAAAATAAACATACAAAAATCACTTGGATTCCCCTACGTCAACAAAGAGAACACCAAAGAGGAAATAACCAAATCAATACCATTCACAGTAGCCCCCAAGAAGATAAGATACTTAGGAATAAATCTTACCAAGGATGTAAAAGACCTATACAAAGAAAACTACAAAGCTCTACTACAAGAAATTCAAAAGGACATACTTAAGTGGAAAAACATACCTTGCTCATGGATAGGAAGACTTAACATAGTAAAAATGTCTATTCTACCAAAAGCCATCTATACATTTAACACACTTCCGATCCAAATTCCAATGTCATATTTTAAGGGGATAGAGAAAGAAATCACCAATTTCATATGGAAGGGAAAGAAGCCCCGGATAAGCAAAGCACTACTGAAAAAGAAGAAGAAAGTGGGAGGCCTCACCTTACCTGACTTCAGAACCTATTATACAGCCACAGTAGTCAAAACAGCCTGGTATTGGTACAACAACAGACACATAGACCAATGGAACAGAATTGAGAACCCAGACATAGATCCATCCACGTATGAGCAGCTGATATTTGACAAAGGACCAGTGTCAATTAACTGGGGAAAAGATAGCCTTTTTAACAAATGGTGCTGGCATAACTGGATATCCATTTGCAAAAAAATGAAACAGGACCCATACCTCACACCATGCACAAAAACTAACTCCAAGTGGATCAAAGACCTAAACATAAAGACTAAAACGATAAAGATCATGGAAGAAAAAACTGGGACAACCCTAGGAGCCCTAATACAAGGTATAAACAGAATACAAAACATTACCAAAAATGATGAAGAGAAACCTGATAACTGGGAGCTCCTAAAAAACCAAACACCTATGCTCATCTAAAGACTTCTCCAAAAGAGTAAAAAGACCACCTACAGACTGGGAAAGAATTTTCAGCTATGACATCTCCGACCAGCGCCTGATCTCTAAAGTCTACATGATTCTGTCAAAACTCAACCACAAAAAGACAAACAACCCAATCAAGAAGTGGGCAAAGGATATGAACACACATTTCACTAAAGAAGATATTCAGGCAGCCAACAGATACATGAGAAAATGCTCTCGATCATTAGCCATTAGAGAAATGCAAATTAAAACTAAGATGAGATTCCATCTCACACCAGCAAGGCTGGCATTAACCCAAAAAACACAAAATAATAAATGTTGGAGAGGCTGCGGAGAGATTGGAACTCTCATACACTGCTGGTGGGAATGTAAAATGGTACAACCACTTTGGAAATCTATCTGGCGTTATCTTGAACAGTTAGAAATAGAACTACCATACAACCCAGAAATCCTACTCCTAGGAATATACCCTAGAGATACAAGAGCCTTCATACAAACAGATACATGCATACCCATGTTTATTGCAGCTCTGTTTACAATAGCAAAAAGTTGGAAGCAACCAAGGTGTCCATCAACGGATGAATGGGTAAATAAATTGTGGTATATTCACACAATGGAATACTACGCATCGATAAAGAACAGTGACGAATCTCTGAAACATTCCATAACATGGAGGAACCTGGAAGGCATTATGCTGAGCGAAATGAGTCAGAGGCAAAAGGACAAATATTGTATAAGACCACTATTATAAGATCTTGAGAAATAGTAAACCTGAGAAGAACACATACTTTTGTGGTTACGAGGGGGGGAGGGAAGGAGGGTGGGAGAGGGTTTTTTATTGATTAATCAGTAGATAAGAACTGCTTTAGGTGAAGGGAAAGACAACACTCAATACATGGAAGGTCAGCTCAATTGGACTGGACCAAAAGCAAAGAAGTTTCCGGGATAAAATGAATGCTTCAAAGGTCAGCGGAGCAAGTGCGGGGGTCTGGGGAACATGGTTTGCGGGGACTTCTAAGTCAATTGGCAAAATAATTCTATTATGAAATCATTCTGCATCCCACTTTGAAATGTGGTGTCTGGGGTCTTAAATGCTAACAAGCAGCCATCTAAGATGCAGCAATTGGTCTCAAGCCACCTGGAGCAAAGGAAAAGGAAGAACACCAAGGCCACACGATAACTAAGAGCCCAAGAGACAGAAAGGGCCACATGAACCAGAGACTTACATCATCCTGAGACCAGAAGAACTACTTGGTGCCCGGCCACAATCGATAACTGCCCTGACAGGGAGCACAGCAGAGGACCCCTGAGGGAACAGGAGATCAGTGGGATGCAGTCCCCAAATTCTCATAAAAAGACCAAACTTAATGGTCTGACTGAGACTGGAGGAATCCCGGCGGCCATGCTCCCCAGACCTTCAGTTGACACAGGACAGGAACCATCCCCGAAGACAACTCTTCAGAAATGAAAGGGACTGGTCACTGGGTGGGAGAGAGACGCTGATGAAGAGTGAGCTAATTATATCAGGTGGACACTTGAGATTGTGTTGGCAACTCTTGTCTGGAGGGGGGATGGGAGGATAGAGAGAGAGGGAAGCCGGCAAAATTGTCAAGAAAGGAGAGACTGAAAGGGCTGACTCAAGAGGGGGAGAGCAAGTGGGAGCAGGGAGTGAGATATATGTAAACTTGTATGTGACAGACTGATTGGATTTGTAAACGTTTACTTGAAGCTTAATAAAAGTTATTAAAAAAAAAAAACTCAACTACAAAAAGACAAATAACCCAATTAATAGGCAAAAGATATGGACAGACACTTCACTAAAGAAGACATTCAGGTAGCTAACAGATACATGAGAAAATGCTCACGATCATTAGCCAGTAGAGAAACGTAAATCAAAACTACAATGAGATTCCATCTCACTCCAACAAGGCTGGCATTAATCCAAAAAACACAAAATAATAAATGTTGGAGAGGTTTTGGCGAGACTAGAACACTTCTACACCGCTGGTGGGAACGTAAAATGGTACAACTAGCTTAGAAATCGATTTGGCACTTCCTTAAAAAGCTAGAAATAGAACTACCATATGATCCAGCAATCCCACTCCTTAGAATATATCCTGGAGAAATAAGAGCCTTTACATGAACAGATATATACACACCCATGTTCACTGCAGCACTGTTTACAATAGCAAAAACATGGAAGCAACCAAGGTGCCCATCAACGGATGAGTGGATAAATAAGTTATGGTATATTCACACAATGGAATACTACGCATCGATCAAGAATAGTGATCAATCTGTGAAACATTTCATAACATGGAGGAATCTGGAAGGCATTATGCTGAGTGAAATTAATCAGTTGCAAAAGGATAAATATTGTATAAGACTATTATAAAGAACTTGAAAAACAGTTTAAACAGAGAAGATAATTTTCTTTGACATTTACAAGAGGTGGGAGGAGGGATGGAGGAAGGAAGGGAGGGAGAGAGGTTTTCACTAATTAGATAGTAGATAAGAACTATTTTAGGTGACAGGAAAGACAACTCACAGTACAGGAGACGTCTGCACAACTGGACTAAACCAGAAGCAAAGAAATTTCCTGAATAAACTGAACGCTTTGAAGGCCAGCGTATCATGGGCAGGGGTTTGGGGAATATGGTTTCGAGGGACATCGAAATCAACTGGCATAATAACATCTATTACGAACACATTCTGCATCCCACTTTGGAGAGTGGCTTCGGGGGCCTTAAAGGCTATCAAGTGGCCATCTAAGATGCATCAGTTGGTCTCAACTCGCCTGGCACAAAAGAGAATGAAGAACACCAAAGACACAAGGGAATTATGAGCCCAAGAGATAGAAAGGGCTACATAAACCAGAGACTATATCAGCCTGAGACCAGAAGAACTAGATGGTGCCCAGCTACCACCAATGACTGCCCTGAAAGGGAACACAACAGATAACCCCTCAGGGAGCAGGAGAGCAGTGGGATTCAGACCCCAAATTCTCATACAAAGACCAGACTTAATGGTTTGACTGAGACTGGATGCATCCCCGTGGTCATGGTCCCCAGTCCTTCTGTTAGCGCAGGACAGGAACCATTCCCAAAGCCAACTCCAGACAGGGATTGGACTGGACAATGGGATAGAAAATGATACTGGTGAAGAATGAGCTTCTTGGATCAAGTGGACACATGAAACTATGTTGGCACCTCCTGTGTTGGGGGGAGGAGATGAGAGGGCAGAGGGGGTGAGAAGCTGGTGGAATGGACACGAAAATAGAGAGTGGAGGGAAGGAGTGTGCTGTCTCATTAGGGGGAGAGCAATGAGGAGTATATAGCAAGATGTATATAAATTTTTCTATGAGAGACTGACTTGATTTGGAAACTTTCCCTTAAAGCACAATAAAATTATAAATAAATAAAACTCACTTGAAAGATCTGTATCATTTTCTAAAATATAAAATAAACTGAAGTAATAATGGAAGCCTTTAGATCCATATAAAATTATACTTTTAATAAATTACAAAACATTACATATTTTATGGTGAAGTTCACTTGCAGTCCATTACAACCTGTATACTAATTTAGTAGTTATTAATGAAGCTTCTTGTTTCCTTCATGAATAGTTTGATTTTACTACTCAGGAAGTAAAATATGCAAAAATTTTGACATTGTGCTATAAATGCGGAAAATAACTGGTCGCCCACAAGGCTCAAGGGATTTTCCCTCTGGCTTCCTTCCAGAAACTGGGACCTTTCAAAGGAGCAAGCAAACTAATTTCCTGTTGCTGACTCCTAGCATCATGGCTTCTATGAAGTGGTTCAGTCTAGAAGGAGATTAGATTCTGGGACTAGTACAAGATTTGCCCCTAGCTTCAAAACTGCATACCCACAGGTTTATAGAGCTGACTTGAGGAAAAATTTAAAGTGAATAGGGATCAGTTAGACTGCAGAGAACAAAGAAGGAAAGGAAAGGAAAGAACTCAAGAGAAAAACCTTAAGTTTTGACTGATTAAATGATTAATAAAGGGTACTATTCTGGCAGAGTAAGTGATGTTTAAAACTTGGATTGTGTTCTATAGTTTGAAATGTATTTGTGATACAGTATTTAATTTAATCTGCATAGTAATTCCAGCAAGCAGGTAAGAATATCTTTATGTTACAGATGAGAAACCTATTCTCAGAAAGGTTGACTTGCTCAAAGTAAGACAGCTTCCAGTGGATGAAGCTGAACCAAAGACAAACCATTTTAATCAGTCATTCATTCTGCCTTGGTTGTTAATGTGCCTATTTCCACAATATACTAGAAGTTTCTTTACAATACAATCTTTGATACATCATTATATTTCTACATAGAAAACTTGCAATGAATATTTGCTGGATGAATGAATGAATAAATAATGATTATTCTAAAAAACAGAATAATCATTATTTTTATTCTATTTTTTAGAATAATCATCATTCATTCATTCATCCAGCAAATATTTATTGCAACTGGGTTTTATTCTAAAAAATAAAAGAGCAAAACAAGCATGAAAATGGCAAAGAAATGCTGAAAGTTATTCCTGACAATAAAAATGAATTTGAAAACCAACCACAAAACAAAGATATTTCATTATTTGAAAAAAAAGGTTTAAATGTATATCTGCTTTAAATATATATATTTAAATATATTTTAAAAATATGTATCATTTGATTATTATTGTAGATAGAAATTTATATTTATTGTATTTGAAAATATTGTGCTTTTACAATAAGGTATCATTTATCTTTTCAAAAACAAAAAGCTATAATCAAAATGTGCTTCACAAATGTTTTACCTAACATTTCACTATATGTCTGTGTGTGTGTGCATATATAAATGAGAAGCTTTTTTAAATAATTAGTAGGATGTGCATATATAAATGAGAAGCTTTTTTAAATAATTAGTAGGATGAAAATTCTCTGTGCTGTAAGTGCAACGTTCTAAATAGGCTATGTCCTGGCAACTATTATAATCCTTCAGAAATTGTTTATATTACGATTAAAAATCACTTTATTCCTATATTCCCACAACTAGTTCGTATGGTAAAGAGATCAGTAAACCTACTTTTATGCGTAACATCTTTAACATTTGCTCCCCTTTCTGTGCTTGTGATTAAATGTAACATTTTGAAATCCCAAAGTTCTGAGAAAAACATAAATCCTTGTCTCACAGCTGCTGTTTGACTCTGGAAACACATGCATTTTCTTTTCAAGCATCTACCATCAAAACTCCCAAAGGGCTTGGACTGCAGAACACCTGCATCTCTTCATTTAGTTCCAATAACAGAGGCTAAACTCTGAAATTACAAAAATAGACTCTCTGTTCAGCTGTAGTTACATTTTGCCCCTAATTCCCGTGAACAAAAATGTTAGGAGCATGAAATCACTCAGGCAAGCTCTGTCATCAACAGGATAAGATTTTTTTGCACCAGAAGCCCAGTGGGAACATGATAGAAAACTGGCAACAATTACAGATAAAGTACATAGTAAAGTCCTCAGGGAGGAGAGAGGAAATGTAATAAGATAGATGGGTATAATTTTTACACATTTATACCCAAACCACAAATGTGAACTGTCTTTAATTGCTACAATATATAAGCATTCTTAGTCATGTGTCCTGTCAAAAATCCTAAAATCGTAACATCAAGGCAATTCACTTAATTCTACATTATGAGAAGAATTTTTTGAAACACAAAAGACATTCTCTACAAACTAAAATGTGCAGTGTAAAATAGTCTACATTTTTTTTTTTAACTCCTTAACAATTCATCATATTCTAACCAACCAACTCTGAATAATGAAAACGGTGTATGTGTTTCCTGGTACATTTTAATCAAGAAAGAAAACTATCCCCCTCACTCAATTTAACTGTTAATTTCAAGAGACTAGAATTGTAATTGTGACTTTCCTTTCTAACAGCAATGATCAAAAGCAGTTAATATTTAATGCTTAAAATATAAAATGATTTTAATTTATGAAAATCTAATAAAATTAAAACTATACTTATTTCTGAAACTGAGTAAATAGGGATATGAGAAGATTGGCTGAAGTTGATATTATATTTGAACAATATATTAAGAGAATCACTTGTTTTACATTATTTTAAAATAGTATCATAAACACATAATTCTATTTTTTTAATCTTAGTAAGAAAATGTTATTTTGAGTTTTACTTGTTAAAAGTAAAAATATCATGTGTATCTGACCTGTGCAAAAACTGTGTCCAAACCAGATACTTCTAAAGTTATCCTTTTTATTACTGGTGGACCAAAATCAACTGGATGAAATATCATAGGAATAAGAGTAAAGTTCTCCATGTAGATTCCAAAATTAACGTAAACCTGTACACCAATGTTCACTGCAGTACTTTGTACAGCAGCTAAAATGTGGAAATAACCAAAATGTCCATCAACAGATGAATGGATAAACAAAATGTGGTATATACATAAAACGGAATATTACTTAGCAATAAAAAGAAATGAAGTCCTGACACATGCCACAACGTAGATGATCCTTGAAAATGTTATGCTGACCTAAATAAATTAGTCGTAAAAGGACAAATATTCTATGATGTCACTTTTATGAAATAACCAAATGAAAAGAAACCAAAATTATTAGTGATTATTAGTGGTTACCAGGGAAAGGGAAAAAGGGAGTTTTTGTTTAGGGGGTACTGGGTTTATGTTAATGGTGGTGCAATAATTTGGAAAAGGATAGCAAGAATGGTTGTATCATATGAAGAATGTAATTATGTCACCGAATAGTATATGCAGAATTTGTTGAATTAGTGTGTCTGGTTGTGTATATTTTCACAATTAAAAATAAATACAAAAACAACTAATGTAGACATAAAAATATGGAAAACTGTCTTAAGAGTAGTCTATGAAAAATAATCTATGATTTCTAGTAGCACAAAAGCTCAAGACAAATAGCAACTAAATAGAAGTCCACTATACAAATCTGGAATGTCTATACTCCCACTGTACTTTGTGTTGTGTGGAGGACTGTGTTAAATTTTGGAGTTCCATTTGAAGAGGGACATTTTCAAACAGGAAATGGAAGTAATCAGTATGGCAATGAATCTGAAGACAAATCATATGGGAAAGGGCTTAAATAAATTTATGATGTTAAGCCGGGCTATTCAGTTTAGCAAAAAAAAGTTCGTGGAACATCTACCACATGTAGAGGAAAAAGAAGAAGAAAGCTGGTGCGGCAATTTAGAACATTAGGAGGGAAATAAACAGTGTCATTAATTGAAATAGTGAATAATGGAGTATAAAATGGGGATTATGAAAACTGACAGAGTTTAGTTTTAAAAACATTAAAACCAAACACGTTGCCATGGATTCCAACTCATGGTGACCTTGTAGGGCAGAGTAGGAACTGTCCCATAGGGTTTCCAAGGAGCAGCTGGTGGATTCAAACCACCAGCCTTTTGCTTAGCAGCCACAGCTCTTCAGCAATACACCACCAGGTCTCCTTAGAAATGTTAAAAAAAAAAAAAACTCACTGCCATCAAGTCGATTCCAACTCATAGTGACCCTATAGGACAGAGCAAAATTGCCCCATAGGATTTCCAAGGAGTGCCTAGTGAATTTGAAATATTGACCTTTTGGTTAGCAGCCATAGCTCATAACCACTACATCACCAGGGTTTCCATTAGAAATGTTAGGCATCATTAAAATATCTATAGGGAAATGGTAAGCAGATAGCTTATTTGGAGTTTAAATCTCAAAAGAAGACAGGAATATAAATACATCGTTGATCATTCAAAACAGCAGTGTTGATTTGACCGTTTAAATAGAAAGCAGAGAATCAAGAACATAATCTTAAATACTACCTATATTTAAGGCAAGGAACCGTGGTGGCTCAATGGTTAAAGTACTTGGCTGCTAACTAAAAGGTCAGCGGTTTGAGCCCACCAGCCACTCTGCAGGAAAAAGATGTGGCAGTCTACCTCAGTAAAGACTACAGCCTTGGAAACCCTATGGGGCTGTTTTACTCTGTTCTATACAGTCACTGTGAGTTGGAATCAACTCAATAGCAATGGGTTTATTTTTCTTGTTATATTTAAGGCACAAGTTAAAGAAAAATGTTTGAGGAAGAGAACAAATATAATTAAGCACGGAGAACCAAGATACTACTTATCCTGGTGTCAAGAATTTTGAAGGACATAGATCTCACCCACCCTACCACAGTTTCAGGAATGCTGGCAAAAGACACAAAACTCCTGAGTCAGAGACAAAGGATTTTATTACTCACAGTATAGCAGGCAGTGTACGAACATGTATTAGTTCCCCTTGTCCCCAAGTCCCACAGAGATGAAGATGCAGATGTGTCCAGATGGATGCCTGAACACACAGTGGCTTGTGTGACAGAAGATGAACCCTGAGTTTAAGGAACCAAAGCTTTGACAATGGGCACATTATCTATCTTCCAAGATTGTTCACTATATAAATATCCTTGAAAAGACAGTTCAAAAACAAAGTGCAATCAGTGCCCCCATCCACAAAATATACAAAAATGCAAAAGACCTATGGAGTGTTATCTTTTAACACCTCGAAGCCAAGAGACAAAGGCTTCAATAGAACGGGTATGGTCATAACTGTAAGTGCCAAATACTAAAGAGAGAGAAAAAAAGGCTAAGAAAGATAATAATAGGTTTTGTCAGGTATACGTAAATAATAGGTTTTGTCAGGTACACGTAGGACTGATAAATTGTTTCATGTCACTTACAAGAATAAAACCAGACCAAGATATGGAAGTCACAGTCCAACCAACAGTGGCTCTAATAGTAATCAGAGCTGTCTAACAAAAGGGAAGATATTCTCTCCAATGGTAGATATCATGCAGAAGGGAGGTAAGAAGAGGAAGAAACATAGGGAGAGAAAGGGGAAGGATGCTAATATCTAATAAGGAATTATTAGTTATTTGTCTAATACATTCATATCCTTGGCCATCTGTCATAAACACTCACTTATTGATTCAACAAATAATTTCTCAACCAATTTCTATATATCAAGCAATATTAGGTACTGGGCATGAATGATAAGCAATCAGTGGCTAACTCTACCCTTATGGAACTCAATGTCCAGCGGTGAAGACAAACAGCATTCAATTCATAAATATATACTGTCATAAATGCTATTAAAGAAAAGTACATTGTACTATAAGAGAATGCAAGAGAGGAACTTGATCAAATGATGGAAGGGGTGGCAATGTCAGGAAAATCTTCCTTGAAGAGGTTTTATATGAGCTAAAATCTTAAGAATAAATTGGAATTAAATAGGCAAAAGATGAAAGAACAAGGATAGTTGTAAAAACCCAAGAAAGAAAAAACAGTATTCGCAAAAGCACAATCACTCTTGAGAAAATGGGTGATTTGGCCAGTAGGTCTGAAGCACACAGAGAGAAGGGAACATGATATAAAGGGGACTCCTAACACTGGCTTAAAAACTGACACAGATGGCCTCTAAGTTCCTTTGATTCTAAGTTTATAGTTCTTTGTAATCGTTTTATATTCCTAAATAGCAGACATCTCAAAATTTATTTATACATTAATACCATGGTTAACAAAGACACAGAACTTTGTAGCAAGCAGAAACTGCTATAAATCACAGGCAAAATACAGCACATGAATAGCCAAAACCTGTATTTAAAAGGTAAGGGAAGAAAAATGTTCAGAACACGTTTTAAAATAATTTACATATATCAATAACAGTCACTGGAGAACTTCTAGCTCTGATAGAGGCTAGAGATGTATTTGGTTTCTCTATTTGACCCTCCAGTATCTGTACAAATATATGAAATGGAAGCGTCATTGAATGGCTCTCCAGAAAAGTAACAATGAAAACAGAATGTGGAGTAGCACACTAGATTCCTGCAACAGCCCTGTGCTCCTTCCATTGTAATCAGTCAGTCAAGCGCAGAATGCAATCAAGGGGGGAAGTGGGAAAAAGACAAAGGGAGATGCTGAGACTTCAAAGACAAAGTAATGCTCTGAGATCATGAAAGTGTGGTTCTTTAGACAACGTTTAGTATGCAGTAAGAAGGGAGCTACTCAGAACTAAGGCCTTTTAAGGCTGGGGGATGTAACGTTTAGCAATATGAATTCTAGCCATTTAGGTTAAAAGACAAAATTATAATATCCTAAAACAGTGGGAAAATGGTACAGTCAGAAGTCCCAGTTTAGATCAGACTCTGACCTGCTAAACACATGAACACAGACAACTCACTTAACTTCTAAGCTCCTATTCCCTCCTCTACGAAATACAAATAATATCGGCTCTGCCTAAAACAGTCTTGTTTTGTAGACAAATAAAATAATGCACAAGAAAATATTCTTAAAATTTTAAACTACTACTTTACAATGAATTTTACTAATATAATCAATATTTTTTTCAGTCATATTAATTCCTAATACCCATTAATAAAGCTGTCCATTCCCTTACATTCTGAAGTCACAGTCTAAAGGCTGTCTCTTCTTCCTAAGTTCCTCTCAAAACTCACTTTTTGGTTGACTTCTTTATAGCATGCACAACATTTGCTGATACTTAGTTTTAATTTTCTCCTCTTCGATTTGAGGACATATGCTCAACGGCAGCTGCCTTCCACATACCATGCCATGATCTCCAAATTCCTTTAAAATTATACAACTTGTCTCCTTAAGTTCACTTCACTGGTTATTTCTCATTCCCGCAAGTCAATTCCGACTCATAATAACCACACAGGACAGAGCAGAACTGCCCTGCGTGGTTCAAACTGCCTACCTTTTGGACAAAGCTGAGCTTTTAACTACTGCACCACCATGGATCACTTACGACCCTGCATTCAGATACCACTTATTCAAATTTTATAAACCCATGGGAAAAGTTTATAAACAATCTCACCTGGACATCTTTCTGTTTATGAAAAACAAAGCCAGCAGGGATTACTTTTGCTCCCACATAACCGTTCATATAGAAGGATTTAACCACCCTTCTAACATGGTCCTTTTTTTCTTTTTTTTAACATCAGGAAAAGGCTCCTGTTTCTGCTCACTTCTGTTAGGTGCCCCAATCTCAAACACCAAAGAAAAGTAAGTGTATGGTCATTTACTCACTAATTCATTTATCAAATATTTGCTGATACCCTACTTTGTACTGGGCATTGTTCGCATTGCTCTAGGCAGTGGGGATACAGCAATGGAAGGAAAAAAAGACGAAAATTTCTGCCGAAATGAAGCATAAAATTCTAATAGCAGGGAGAAAAAAATCCAACAATATAAATCAGTAATGTATACATAGTATCGCAGACTATTACAAGTGCTAAGAAAAATAAAGAATAGTAGGGGAAAAAAAAGTACATGTAAGTGTGTATGTATGTGGGATGTAAGACAGAAAGAGAGGAAGAAATTTTAGATAGGGTAGCCAAGAATGTACATGCTGAGAGGGGAGTATTTCAGAAAATCTTGAAGGACTAATAAGAAATTATTTATTTCTTCATTTAAGTTTTTTGTGTGTGTGTTTTGTCTATATTTCCAAAAACACACACACACACACACCTACATGGACACTCACAAACCCCTATATAAATCTTGCTATAGGCACATAAAATTAATCAGAATTATCTGAAAGCTGGCTTTGAAAATTAATACTTATGAGCTCTCTAAACCGTATCATAAATACTTAAGCTGTGAATGTGGGTGGCAGTTACAAAGTAGATGGAAAATTTAAATTTAAAAATGCTCTAAATAAAGTATATGGATGTAGTTTATGGCTTTGTATGTAAAATTTAAATGTGATCATGTATTTGGTGCTTTGAAAATATTCCTTTGGGTATATTTTAATCGTAACATGTAATGTGTTCTTACTTAAACAGATCACTAAACATATCACCAGTGTCGAAGATTTGGTGAACTTCCTTAAGAAGGAGAAAAAAAAAAAAAAAAGTAAAACTTTACCCCATAAAAATCAGAGGTTGTCAAAGATAATATTCTTCTAGACCCTAGAAATACATTTAAATTACAGCAGTTACTGTGAATATTGCTGAGCAAAGCATCAATTATTTACATAATTTTGACTAATTTATTCTAATTGTGTATATACCAACCAGATGAAACCTGTTGCCATCAAGTTGATTCCGACTCAGAGAGACCCTATAGGGCGGAACAGAACTGCCCCATAGCATTTCCAAGGAGCGAATGATGGAGTCAAACTGCCGAACCTTTTGTTAGCAGCTGAGCTTACAACAAACCCCAAAATGAGTCTCTATCCAACTCCAGAATACACAGCAGATTCAAATAAGATTAGTCCCTTCAGAGGTATCAAAATCATTAACTGTAGGCTCTGGTCATTTTAATGGCATCTTCATGATATGAAAACTTGGAAATTAAACCTAATTGAAGAACCCCAAAATTACTATTTAGACAATTATATAAAGGAGTTTACTAAACAGCATATTTAAGCAACATGATTAAATAGGTATTAACAAAGGCATGGTTTTTATTCAACCACCAATCTCTTATCCCTAACATAGGGACAGACATCATTCAGACTGAATCTGGTCTGCTACCAGTGTTTGTAAATAAAGTTTTATAGGAACGTAATCCCATCTGTTCATTTACATATTGTCTACGCTTATTTTCATGCTTCAGCAGCAGAACTGAATAGTTGTGACAGCTCATATGGCCCACAAAGCCTAAAATATTAACTATCTGGTCCTTCATAAGAAAGTTAGCTGACCCCTGCCTTAAAAGATTGATAAAATCTTTTATCCACAGACACAGTCTTAACTTGGGTCTTGGCCTTATCCTCACATCATTCTTTCCTTTGGGTTTTATATCCTTTCTCATCAGGCTGGTATCTTCTTTTTTAGAAGTGTTGTCCCCAGAAGCATGCTGACAGGGGTCTTCAAACACCTCCTTTCTAATACCAATTTCTATTTTCTAATGTGCATGTCCTTCAGCTACGAATGCTACTGTAACAAAATTCATACTGTAACTGTTATTGTATCCCTGAATATTTCCACTTGTGCACTACAATGTTCAAGCTAATATTAAATTCTATATAGTCTCTGTCTAGTCAATTACAAAACTTTTCATAGTTTCTACTTCGAATTTACACAAGTGATTAATCTAAGTTGAGCTTATTTTCTACAAGCTACACTACCTGTTGAATAATGTTAACTGAGCTTTACTTTTAGGAAGCTATTTAAAGCTTCTTCCTCACTGACCAATTACTTCTAAAGGAAAAAATCAGACCCCTCACCCTTTTAAGAAATCCCTAAATCACTACCTTATTCCTCGGCTCACTAACTGACAGCCTTAGACATACAGGCTAATCTGAACTCATGGCTGGTCCTGGTTTCTACCTACTGTACTGTTTCTTTCTATCCTTTAATAATCCTTCTGGTATCTCAATATGAGGAGTTATACAACTTGCTATTATGGTACTGAATAAAATGAAATAGACCATGGGCAAAGTGCTATCAGAAAAACTTAACTCTAAGAAACGAGATCTTAGCCTCTGAATTTTTTTCTTGATTCCACTCTCAAAATCTTCTCCTTTCTGCAAAACTGCAGAAGGCCCAAACACTTAATTTTAATACATCAAACTGTGGCTTATAATCAAAACACTATCATCGCAAGAAAAAAATTCACTTTCCAATATTTTTTATTTCTCTTTTTTCTACACATTATATCCTGTATTTCAAAACTCAGTTGAATGTAGTAGATACGAATTTGAGATTAAATGCTATGTATACAGCTGAATTATCTTTCATAAAAAATCATTATGGCTTATAAACACAAAGCTGATTATTTAAAAAGGTATAAAAATGTTTCATTTTAATTTTCAAAAAATACAACTACAAAGAGTGTCATAATGAATATAAATTGTTTAAAAAAAGAAAGGAAGAAAGAAAGAAAAAAGTCCAATTTTAAAAGCCTTTCTGGAAAAGAAAATGTAAAATAAGGGAATAATAATAGGTCTATACTTACCTGAATTGTGGCAGTAGTCCATATGTTGTGGAACTTGTACTGTGAAGGCTATCAAATCTGGAGCTAAGAGAGATTCTGGCTTTCTACTTTCATTGAGCCACTTGCTGCTATGAAGATCTTTAGTGTCTGAGGGACCCTGAAGCAAGGGAATCAACTTCTCTTTTCCATTATCGCCTGAATAAAAATATTTATTTAAGAAAAAGACAAATCTCATGAAAGAAAATTTTAGACTATCTTAAGAATGTTTGATTTTAAAATATACTAACGACATAATGTAACATTTCAATTATAATTTGTAATTACACCTATATACTCTAAGGGATCTGACTTATAAAATTAAAAGCATTTTTAACTGTTAAATTTTTTAAACATTTTGCTAAATAAATGTAGAACATGTTCAGAAAAAATTTATAAAAGAAAACAACATACTGCCTTCTAAAAATTTAGTGGAATCTATACCTCCATAAACTTAAGACATTTAATTTTGTACTGAAAATAATTACAAATAGTTTAAGGAAAATATTATGGAATAAAATATCCATAGGAAGGTGAAGTGAATTATCTTAATTAAAAAAACAACTGGATTTTCTATTTAATTCTATTATACTCACAATATTTCAAGTTAATTTTAAGTGTCATATATAAAAAAAATATATATATATCCATACTTCCCATTATTCCCAAAAGTACAAGAATTAGCTTTCCTTTAATTTTTTCCCTTATAACCATTCTTAAAACTACACAGACTTTTTCTCCTTAAATAAAAATTAATTTACTAAAGTCAAGTAGTATCATCCTGGCACAATTTTTAAAAAAATTTTTTAAGTAAAAATAAAAAATTTAAAGCCTCTGATTCATAGGAACAATGAGTAAATTCTTGTTTCAGTAACGCTCCTTGTAAAACGCAAGGCCAATTCTCCTATACAGGCAATAAAGTTTTACATGGTCCAGCTGCACATACCTGGGGCTTTGGCACAAATTTTTATTGATCCCACGGTCCCAGAGGCACATTTGACCAATGATGTGCTGCAGTACTTCAATTCAACATTCTGGATTGAGCCCTCAAGAGTTGGCAGGGGATTCTTAGATTTCACACCTAATAAAAGAAAACTGCAAATGTACTAGCCGATTGAATTTAAATAATTTTTATACTCCTTCACCAAGACATTTAAACTTAATTATACTTTAATTATCTACCTCAGATGTTCTTACGGTATTTGTGTTAGGTTTCATAGTTTGCTGTTTAGGAGGTGAAAGGATGCAATTTTAAAATAAATGGGCTGAACTCTCATAGCTACTATACTTATGCAGGTACCTCTTGATTAGCCGAGCTCAAGAAATAAAAAGGAAATGCACAAATATTTCTTTAAAAATCAGGAGACAATTTAAAAAGCCATATTTGACTCTAAAATTTAGAGTAAGATTTTTATTTCTGAAATAAAGTTAACTTACACATTAAGTTTTATTTAAGAGGAACATTCAATTTAAACAGAAAGGCTACCTCTGTAAACAGACTGACTCCCCAGAATACTTTGGCGAGGTGGGGTGAGGAGAGAGAAACAAGATAGTTCAAAATAGCTCCAAGTTAAAAGAAAACTTCTTATGAACTAAAGTGACAAATCATATGTGGATAAAAGATAGCAAATTAATTCACTATCAACCAAAAAAGTGGATATTAAGGTCTCCACTATGTGAGAAAGCATATAAAAACATGGAAGGTAATGATTACAATGAAATTAATTATTGGGAAAAACTTAATTCAAAAGGGAGAACCTCATCTTGGCCCTGAGGAGTAGGTCAGAATTAAACAGACAGATATTTAGTATATTATACAGACAATATTGACTATGATGACCAACAACAAACTCAACTAATCAACTGACATTTACTGAGGGCTTACCACGTGTCATACACATTATCTCAGTCAATCTTCATGACAAACCTATATATATAGATATTTCTATTATCTTCATTTTACACAGAACAACACAGTGAATTAGAAGAGAAAAGTAATTTTTCACCAAAATAATACAGTGAATAAGTGAAAAGGCTAGTGTTTAACACAATCTCATGCCATCAAAGACCTTACCACTCATTTTGCCTATATTCATGAACATTCACCAACATAATTTCCCTTCTTTTTTCCATTTTATATTTTGGTCAGATATATACTATATATACTATCCTCCTTTTCTGAGTCTCCTTTGGCAGAATTATGTATGGATAATTTTAAAAACCATAAGCTTTCTATGATAGATATACTAAACAACATTCTTTGATCTTTGGTTTTGCATTTTATTTTACCTTTTCACTTTAGAAGTAGAACTTGAACTTCAGCGTGCTCAAGAAACTCCATAACATTCTAAGAGATATAACTGAGTCTTCCTGCAGTGTGGCCCAGAAATCTGCATTTAAACTAACACACTAGGTGACTTGCAAATGGTTACAGGATATCATCTTGAGAAACACCTCACATACTAACCATTACTTCTAAAAAAAAAAAAAAAAGGACCTATTAATTTGCTAATTTCTATTTGGTCATTGTATAAATGTGTGTCAATTGGTTGCTACTGTCCAATAATCACCACCTGTATCTTTACCATTTGAAGTGCCAATCCATTATCCTCAGAGCAGGAATTATAAACCTAGGGTCTGTGGTAGACTTCAAGGAGTCTATGAAATCTATGAAACTGAATCTGAAATGTTGTATCTTTATGCATTTCTTAAGGCACTTTTATCAGATTCTCAAAGTTCATCATCCAAAAAACTTAAGAAACATAACCTCAGAAAGTTAAAAGATGTCAACAATACATATATAACCATGGTAGTTGGTAATCATAGCAGCAAACATTCACTGAACACTTACTAAAGGGCCATGCACTATGCCTAGTTTATGACTTAATTTATTCATCACACACACACATACACACACACACAAAACCCTGAGGTAGCTATTGCTATTTCCATTTTACATACGGAAAAACCAAAGCTTGAAGAAATCAAGTATTTTGTCCAAAGCTCGAGTCAGAAAGTGGTGAAACCTCGATCATATTTTCCCTCCACTTTTTAAGGGAAGATGAGCAAACCTAAATATTTAAATCTACTGTGGTTGGCAGATAAGCGGAGAAAATACTGAAGTTGTCAAGGATTTCATTTTACTTGGATTCACAATCAACACCCATGGAAGCAGTAGTCAAGAAATCAAATGACGCATTGCATTGGGCAAATCTGCTGCAAAAGATCTCTTAAAGTGTTAAAAGGAAATGTGTCACTTTGCGGACTAAGGTGCACCTGAACCAAGCCATGGTGTTTTCAATCATCTCATATGCATGCAAAAGCTGGACAATGAATAAGGAAGACGAAAGAAGAATTAACGCCTTTGAATTGCAGTGTTGGCAAAGAATATTGAATATACCATGAACTGTCAAAAGAACAAACAAATCTGTCTTGGAAGATGTACAGCCAGAATGCTTCTTAAAGTGAGGGTGGCAAGACTACATTTCACATACTCTGGACATGTTATCAGGAGGGATCAGTCCCTGGAGAAGGACACCATGCTCGGTAAAGTAGACGGTCAGCTAAAAAGAGGAAGACACTCAACCAGATAGACTGACACAGTGGCTGCAACAATGGGCTCAAGCCTAACAACAGTGAAGATGGTGCAGGACCAGGCAGTGTTTTATTCTGTTGTACATACGGTCGCTATGAGTCGGAGCCGACTCAGTGGAACTTAACAACAACAACTAACAATGGTGAATGCAGGGAGTTATAATCAATGAATAATTTACCAAATAACTGTGTTAGACTAAAGGAGGGATAAAAATGAATAAAAACCTCTCTTAGACCTCAAGCCATCAGTAAGATTCTTATTCTACGCCAATTTTTCAAAAATGTAGAGAACCCAGATATTGGTCAGAAGACACGAGCTACCAAAAGATGCTCTCAAGGATTACTGATGATATTCAGACCAAAAGAAACTAATTGGTTCCTGACAGATGCAAAAGGAAAATGCATCTGAATCAGCTAAGATGGCATGGTTTTTAAATGATTTTATAATACTGCTTCTTTTACAGTTTACAAACTTCAGAATTCTATTTTGAATCATAAATGACAGATCTTCGTTAATATCTCACGTATATTACATCTGACTCATCAGAAGAAGTTGCTTATAACCTCTTCTACGAAGAATCTCAGATATAATATTAAATGGTGTATATACCTGTATAAGCATTTTGGTTTATGCTAATACGATCAAAAACTTAGTTCCACATTTTTATGATCAACTAAAAAAAAAAGAAAATTAATTACATTCATCTCCTGATGGACAATAAAGAAGAGTTGCTAGTACAAAACAAGCTTGGGTTCTTTTCACTCCACCATCAAACTCTAATCGTGAAATGCCACAAACATAAGCACTAGGATGGTCAAGAGAAGGAGCAGGGTCTTGGCATTATACAACTCTGGAAACCATTCACATTGTTTTCTACATGAATGCTACCCCCTGAAATTGTAGAAGGAAATCTTCTGATAGAGAGCCGACACGGTGCAACATAAAGAAGAGCAAAAGCAGTGAAGCCAGATAAACATGGCTTTACTTTTACTTACCCAATGATTAGGTGGCTTAAAAAAAAAAAAAGGTAAATCAATATTATTGTTATATATGGAGCCCAAAACAACTGTAGTTGGTGTTCAGGGTATTTAACTCTGCGAAATTAGCTGAACTTTCTACAGAATTTAATTTAGGGAAAATGGCAACATTTTGGTAGGTTGTATAGGGTTGCTATCAGTCGGAATCGACTCAACGACAGTGGGTTCTTGGTTTAGAGAAAGCAGGAAAATCTTAGTGGCGTAGTGGTTAAGAGCTATGCTGCTAACCAAAAGGTTGGCAGTTCGAACCCACCAAGTGCTCCTTGGAAACCCTATAGGGCAGTTCTACTCTGTCCTACAGGGTCACTATGAGTCAGAATCGACTCAACAGCAACAGGTTTTTGTTTGGTTTTTTAGAGAAAGCAGACATGAGTCCACAGAAAAATTACAAAGATAGCAAAAATATATTGCATTTGAAATAATGTTTTACAAAGCACTCTCATAAAAATGTACTCAAATGTTGTTAGGATAGCCCACCAGAGGAAAAGAGGGAATCCCTAAGGCACTGTACCTGAAATATAATTTTACATTTTACTCACTATCAATGGAATAAAGTAAAAATAATTGCTAAATTTTTATAATGCAATTTAATATAAATTACAACCCTTTTGTCTCCTTCCATTACTTTCCTGAAAAAATAACTCCTAACACATTCTTAGTCCTGTGGTGCACCACTAACCCTGACTCCTTTTCCACCAACTTTCTTGTCTGCCATAATTCTTCCAGCTTCACTAAGACTTTTCCCTCAGTGTCAACATTCTAGTGTTCAGTAATTATGATCATCCCTGTTATTATCATCCAGAAACCAAAAGATGAACTAATGAGAAAGACCTGCATAGTTCCGTGGAAGCAAAAGTTAAAGAAATCAAGCCATGTATTTACCTATACTCCCTTCCTAACCCCAATACAAGACTGTAGCAAAATTTTTTAGAAGCTTACACCAAGTAAGAAATGAAAAGAAAAAACAGTTCAGTGGACAGCTTTTGAATAGGCAACAACTCTCAACAAATTTTTCAAAGACGGATGTTCAATAAAAAACTCAGTAACTCAGCAGATCAGAAAGAAGCATCTATGAGTAATTAAAACTAATAAGCAAGTTGATCTGCAATACAAAGCCCAGGAAAAACACAGAATAAGAGAAATTAGGCATAGTTCAGAAGGCAGGGATGTGGATAAGGCTGAAAAGATAAGGAATAACTGAAAATCTATAGCATCACCATAGATCCTTTCCCTTAATCCATGTAGTCAAGCAACTACCCTTACTCTTCCTAGCAGAAGACTGAAGGTTTTACTCTGGAGAGGATGAAACAGGACCCTGGACTAATGAACACGAGATACAACCAAAGAAAATGGTACATGCTAAAAATGAGGGGTTATCCTAGAAATCTATACACCGTATACATAGTAAATGATGAGATTTCCCCTTCTCCTACTCTCTGAGAACTCAGAGTACCAGGCTTTTAACATCCAAGGCGATGGAAAGATTTACATCTGTGGAAACTGGCCAGCCTAAGAAAAAGGACCAAAAGATACTGATAACTGGGTATCTTCCAACAAAAAAACCAATGTCCAATTCCCTTACAATGACACCAGCTGTTCAACAAGCTCCAAAGTTACACAGAGGTTCCAGTTAGCTAGCTAGCACTTTATATGATATGATAATATGAAATATGATAATATGAAAGGTCACCAGATACTAGATAGTAACTAACAAGAAAGGCAGAGATCAACAAACACACAGAAAAAGAAACCTGGGGTAAACAGACAATGCCAGGACCAGAAGAAAACTTAAAATAACAATAATTATTATAACTCACAGAAAACAGAACATGTTATAACAAGACAAGAAGGTTATTTAAATTTTTAAAAGAACAAAAAAGAGCTCTTATAAATTAACATGATCTCAAGTCTCTTAAATTACTGAAAGGTTGAGAAATAAACTTGAGGAAATCTCCCATAAATAGAGGCGAAAAATCCAAAGATCCAAAGTGAAAATAGCAATAAAATGAAAAGAACAGCATAGACAATCAAATACCTGACAACTAAAAGCTTCAGAGAGAGCTGTTAAAACAAAATGGAGAAAATAATCGAAGAAATAATTCAAGAAGATTTCCTAAAACTAAAGAACTAGAGTTCCAAATTAAAGGATCTATCATGTATCCAACACAACTGTAAAAAATACAGACATAAAAAAGCTCACTACCTGAACATCAGGGCTGAAGAGAAATTCCTAACAGCTTCTGAGATAAAAACAAACAAGCAAACAAAAACAAACGCAGATTTCATACTAAAGCTAAACAACTAGAATGGCTTAAGTTTCTCAACAGCAACACTGGTAGAAAATAAAGCAATGCTTTTAAAATTCTATAGAAAAATGATTCTCAACCTAAAAATCTATGCATAGACAAAATGTCTATCAGAAACAAAGGAAGAATAAAGAATCATTCAGACATGCCAGATCTCAAAACCATTTACTGGAATATTGTGCTACAACAAAAAGAGGTAATATATTAAGAAAGTCTAAGGCATGCAATCCAAGAAACAGGGGATCCAAAATGGCAGAAAAGTGAATACCCAAAACCACAGTAAAAGGACATTTTAGGACATGTCTATAAAAACTTCTTTTTCTTTTTCTATAGTAGACCTAGAGACCAAGCAGAAATTAAAATAGAAGGAAGGCATTAAAAGAGTAACTCTAAAAATTAAGACCAATTATCTCATGAATTTGAACATACTGAAAGAAGGCTTACGCTAACAGTAAGTACACAGAACACTAACAGAAAAAAACAAGCAAATTATTAATCCTATGAATAAAAGTTTTATAAAAAATATATAACTAGCATATTATAATTCACACACACGGTCATAATATGTTAATACTGAATATAGATTTAAGCAAAAATTAGAAGATTTAATAAAAAGGAAAAATAGAGAAGATGAGGGCTACTAAATCATACAAGGGAAACATAAAAATGTCCCCTCCACACACATACACACAAAGATGTCTACATATTGATTCCCAGAACAAATATGTTAGGTTACATGACAAAAGGGAATTAAGGTTGTAGACAGAATTAAGATTGCTAATCAGCTGACATTAAAATAAAGAGATAATTCTGGATTATTAGACTGGGCCCATGTAATCACAGATTCCTTATGAGTACAAATAGGAAGCAGAAGAAGAGAACCAAAGGGAAATATGAGTAGAGAAAAAGGGTCAGAGAGATGCAATGTTACTGGCATTAAAGATGGAGGAAGAGGGCCATGAACCAAGATCTGTGGGCAGTCTCTAGAAGTTGAAAAGGCAAGGAACAGACTCTCTCCTAGAGCCTCCAGAAAGACACACAGTCATGCCAGCACCTTGATTTTAGTCCTGTTTTGGACTTCTAAACTAAAGATATTGAAGAATGATCTAAAAATGATTGACCTTAAAGAGCAAGGAACATGGACTGCCCTTTCTGCTACAAGCCTTACAAAAGCTCAATTCAATAGAATAAAACAAAAGGTCATCCAAGACACTCAAAGAGCCAGAATCCATGCCAGATAAACAAATAATGAAATTACAGGATAGCATACAAATAGTAGCAGCTGGAGAAAAAGAGAAGAGGAAATGCTATTAAAATATATGATAAAGAAATAACTATCTTAGCAGAGTTATAAAAGAACATTATATAACATAAAATAATAAGACTTTCCAAATTGATGACAGTATACTAAAAACTCTACCACTCAACTGTCAGTCTGTCATACTATGGTGGCTTGCATGTGCTATAATGCTGGAAGCTATGCCACCAGTATTTCAAATACCAGCAGGGTCACCCATGGTAGACAGGTTATAGCAGAGCATCTAGACTAAGACAGACTGGGAAGAAGGACATAGCAATCTACTTCAGAAAAAAATTGGCCAGTGAAAACCTTATGGATAGTACCAGAAGATAAGGCCTTCAGGTTGGAAGGCAATCAAAATACTACTGGGGAATAGCTGCCTCCTCAAAGTAGAGTTGACCTTGATAATGTAGATGGATAAAAGTTTCAGGAAATTTCATTTTCAGATGTGGCACAAGTCAAAATGAGAAGAAACAGCTACAAACATCCATTAATAATCAGAACATGGGGTATAAAAGTATATGAAGTATAAATCTAGGAAAATCGGAAGTTGTCAAAAAGGAAATGCAACGTTTGACCATCGATACCCTAGGCATTAGTGAGCAGAAATGGACTCGTACTGGCCATTTTGAATGAGACAACCATATGATCTACTATGCCAGGAAAGACAAGTTGAAAAGAACGGTGTCGCATTCATTTTCAGAAAGTACATTTCAACATCTAATCCGAAATACAACACTGTCAGTGATAATACCTATAAGCTTACAAGGAAGACCAGGTAAAATGGCTATTACTCAAATTACACACTAACCACTAAGGCCAAAGATGAAAAACTTTAAGATTTTTACCAACTTCTGTAGTCTGAAAATCATCAAGCTTACCATCAAGATGCACTTGATAATTACTGGTGATTAGAATGCAAGAGTTGGAGACAAAAAAGGACCGGTAGTTGGAAAATATGGCCTTGGTGACAGAAACAACCCAAAAGATCATATGATAGAATTCTGCAAAACCAAAGACTTATTCATTGGAAATACCTTTTTTCAACAAAATAAACTGCAACTACACACGTAGACCTCACTGGATGGAATATACAGGGATCAAATCAACCACATTTGTGGAAAGAGACAATGCAGGAGCTCAATACCATCAGTCAGAACAAGGCCAGGGACCAGCGGTGGAACAGACCATCAATAGCTCAAGTACAAGTTCAAGATGAAGCTGAAGAATATTAACACAGGTCCACAAAAGCCAAATTACAACCTTGAGTATATCACACCTGAATTTAGAGACCATAGCAAGAATAGACTTGATGCATTGAACACTAATGACGGAAGACCAGACCAGTTGTGGGATGACATCAAGGACATCATACATGAACAAACCAAAGGTCATTATAAAAGACAGGAAAGGAAAAAAAAAAAAAAAAAGGATTTCAGAAGAGACTCTGAAACTTGCTCTTGAACATACAAGTAGCTAAAGTGAATGGAAGAGATGATGAAGTGACAAGAGCAGAACAGAAGATATTAAAGGGCAACTTGAGAAGACAAAGTAAAGTATTATAATGAACTGTGCAAACAATTGGAGTTAGAAAATCAAAAGAGAAGAAAATGCTCAGCATTTCTCAAGCTGAAAGAACTGAAGAAAAAATTCAAGCCTGGAGATGCAATACTGAAGGATTCTAAGGGCAAAAAATTCAATGATGTAGAAAGCATCAAAATAAGATGGAAGGAATACACAGAGTCACCATACCAAAAAGAATTCGTCGATAACCAACATTTCAGGAGGTAGCATATGATCAAGAACTGATGGTACTGAAGGAAAAAATCCAAGCTACAGTGATGGCACTGGCAAAACACAAGGTTCCTGGAATTGACAGAATACCAATGGAGATGTTTCAACAACTGGATGCAATGCTGGGAGCGTTCACTCGTGTATGCCAAGAAATTTGGAAGACAGCTACATGGCCAACCAACTGGAAGAGATCCATATACATACACACTCCAGAGAAACATAATCCAACAGAAGGTAGAAATTATCCTACAATATCATTAATATATGCAAGTAAAATTATGCTGAATGTAATTCAAAAACAGTTGAAGAAGTACATTGACACAGAACTGCCAGAAATTCAAGCCAAATTCAAAAGAGGACCTCGAATGAAGGATATTATTGCTGATGTCAGATGGATCTTGGCTGAAGGCAGAGAATACCAGAAAGATGTTTACTTGTGTTTCACTGACTATGCAAAGACATTCGACTGTATGGATCACCACAAATTATGGATAACATTGCAAAGAACATATATTCCAGAACACTTAATTGTGTTCATGAAGAACCTGTACATAGATCAAGAGGCAGTCATTTGAACAGAACAAGGGGATACTGCGTGTTTTAAAGTCAGGAAAGGTGCGTATCAGGGTTCTATCCTTTCACCACACTTACTCAATCTGTATGCTGAACAAACAATTCGGGAAGCCGGAGTACACAAAGAAGAACAATGCATCAGGATTGGAGGAAGACTCATTAACAACCTGTGTTATGCAGATGACACAACCTTGCTTGCTGAAAGTGAAGAGACCTTAAAGTACTTACAGATAAAGATCAAAGACTACAGCCTTCAGTATGGATTACACCTCAACATAAAGGAAACAAAAATGCTCACAACTGGACCAATAAGCAACACCATGATAAACAGAGAAAAGGCTGAAGTCATCAACGATTTCGTTTTACTTGGCTCCACAATCAACATCCATGGAAGCAGCAGTCAAGAAATCAAACAACACATTGCACTGAACAAATCTGCCGCAAAAGACCTCTTTAAAGTGTTAAAAAACAAAGATGTCACTTTGAGGGCTACCGTGTGCCTGACCCCAGGCATGGTGTTTTCAACCACTTCATATGCATGCAATAGCTTGAAAATGAGTAAAGAAGACTTAAAAAGAATTGATGCCTTTGAATTATGATGGTGGCGAGCAATACTGAATATACGGTGGACTGTCAGAAGAACAAATAAATCTGTCTTGGAGGATGTACAGCCAGAATGATCCTTCAAAGTGAGGACGGCTAGAGTTCATCTCATGTACTTTGTACATTTTATCAGGAGCGACCAGTCCCTGGAGAAGGACATCATGCTTGATGAAATAGAGGTTGAGCGAAAGAGAGGAACACCCTCAATGAGATGAGCTGACACAATGGCTGCAACAAATGTAGCAATGATTGTAAGGCTGGCATAGGACCAGGCTGTGATTCTTTCTGTTTTACAAAAGGTCACGAGGAGTCAGAAGTGATTCAATGGCAACTAACAACTCCAAAAAATAATAAAAAGTAATCATTGCCCATTCAGAGACAGAATAAAGGAAGAAAATGAAAAGACAGAGAATGTTTATTACATAAAGATAAGTAGAAAACTAAACAAGAGTGGCCAGCTCAGCAAGAACATATAAAATAGCTGTACCAAGAAAGCCAGTCAGTTCTAAGATTCATTACATGCCAAATATGGCAATTGGCTCACTCTGATAAAACAAGCAAAGAGGAGACAGCACACTTAAATAAGTGGAGATTCTTTTGTTATTGTTGATGATAATGATTTGGTTGTTTTTAACCTGGAAAAGCAGTAAAGTAACACTTTAGGGTTGAGGTAAGCCAAAATATCTCGGTAAAATCACAATATTTTCAGCAGAACAAAAAATGTAATCATTGATATATGATCTGTAAAATAGCATGAAATTAAAGAAAAAGGAAAGTGTAACTCAAAATGATAATGAGGTACAAAGTAAACTTTAATTATTCACAAGGAAAAAAACACAGACTTATACAGCAAAAGGTTATCGTTCATTGTTCTATCCCCAGTTATATCTCAGCAATCTCTATCCATATCCCTGTAATTACCAGCAAAAGAGAATCAACAAGCATTTACTGACCAATATGTATCTATAGATGTACTTCTTCGATTCTTAACTGTTTTTTAACATTAACAGCAAATAAAAATTAGACAAGTAAAGACTTAGCTTCATAGTGAAAGAATGATTTAAAAAAAAAAAAAGATGCCTCAATTTAAAGCAATATATTCTGTCTCATGGACTAGGACATAATTCTTAGTACATAATGAAGATGAACAAAACAAAAAATTGCTTCTAATTCTAAAATGCTATGAATCACAGTTTTTCTTCCACACATCTTTGTCACCTACATTCATGGAAAACTAGTTGACTTATTAATAAATATTAACCTACTCCTCTTCAAGCTTACTTACTAACTAATTTTGATTGCTCCACTATGTTATGAATTCAGATGTGTGAATTTGGACATTTCTCACAGTCAGAGACTACGAAACTGAATCTAAACTGATCCAAAAAAAGAGCAGAGCACAGTTAGAATGCTAAAGAATTTACAACTTCTGGACATCATCTGACAAAAGGATTCAGTAACTCATTTGGACTGGGGAGGATCACTAAACTCTGTAAGCTAACAGAAGGGTACCCCAGATAACTCAGCACAACGCCGTGAGTATAACAGATGTTCAAATACGAATAATTCTTTTTCCTAGATATCTTCATTACCAACTATGGGAAACTCAAAAAATAACATTAATGTAGGCAGCTCATGTCATTACTTCTTCTCCCTTGGTTGCTTTTTAAGTTTATACTTATTTTTCGTACACAAAAGTTTATACTTCTCTTGGTTTTTAGTACACCAAGGCTTTACCACAATGTGTCTACTTAATAGGTTTAGGTTTATTTTTCCAGCTTCTGGTTGATGATTCTGAAATCTGAAGATTCACGTCTTTTCATCAGTTTTCTGGGGGAGAGAAAGTCTAAATATTCCCTTTTCTCATAGTTTATCCTTCTGAGAACCTTCTTAGATATATATATATAAAATCTTCTCATTCCAGTGCCAAGATAAACTGATCTGCATTTTACCTTTACCATCTCTATTTTCAGCGCTATATTCTACTATATTTCTTTATAACTATATTCAATTTCATAAATAGTATCTTTGGCTGTGTCTGATCTACTGTTTAACTCATTCAATAACTTCTGACCTCCTAAGATTATATTTTCTTTTAAAAATTCTCTAGTCTTGAGTTGCAGACTAGATAAAAAAAAAAAACATAATCCATCTACATGCTGCCTACAAGAGATATACCTTAGATTTAGAGACACAAATAAACTAAAACTCAAAGGATGAAAAAATATATATCAAACAAACAACAATCAAAAAAGAGCAGGAGTGGCAGTATTAATTTCTCACAAATAGACTTTAAAGTTAAATCCGCCACAAAGGATAAAGAAGGACACTACATAATGATTAAAGGGGCAATTTACCAGAAAGATATAGCCATATTAAACATTTATGCACCCAAAGACAGGGACGTAAGATACATTAAACAAACATTAACAGAATTGAAAAGTGAGATAGAAAACTCAACAATTATAGGAGAAGACTTCAACACACCACTTTCGGTGAAAGACAGGACATCCAGTAAGCAGCTCAATATAGACACGGAAGATCTAATTGTTACAATCAACCAACTTGACCTCAAAGACTTAAACAGAACAATCCACTCAACAGCTGCAAAGTATACTTTTTTTTTCTACTACACATGGAACATTCCCTAGAATAGATCACTTATTAAATCATAAAACAAACCTTTTCAGAATCCAAAACATCGAAATACTACAAAGCATCTTCTCAGTCCATAAGCCAATAAAAGTAGAAATCAGTAACAGAAAAATCACAGAAAAGAAATCAAATACTTGGAAACTGATCAATACCCTCCTCAAAAAAAGACTGGGTTATAGAAGACATCAAGGAGGGAATAAAGAATTCATAGAATGCAACAAGACTGAAAACACTTCCTATCAAAACCTCTGGGACATAGCAAAAGCAGTGCTCAGAGGTCAATTTATTTCAATATGCATACATACAAAAAGAAGAAAGAGCCAAAATCAGAGAACTGTCCCTACAACTTGAACAAATAGAAAGAGAGCAACAAAAGAATCCATCAGGTGCCAGAAGAAAACAAATAATAAAAATTAGAGCAGAATTAAATGCAATAGAAAACAGAAAAACAAACTGAAAGAATTAACAAAGCCAAAAGCAGTTCTTTGAAAAAATTAACAAAAATGATAAACCATTGGCCAGACTGACTAAAGAAATACAGGAAAAAAATACCTGAATAAAAAATGAGATGGGCCATATCACAACAAACCCAACTGAAATTAAAAGAATCATATCAGATTACTATGAAAAATTGTACTCAAATTTGAAAACCAAGAAGAAATGGATGAATTCCTAGAAAAACACAACCTATCTAAACTAACACAAACAGAAGTAGAACAACTAAATAGACCCATAACAAAAAAAAGATTGACAAGGTAATCAAAAAACTCCCAACCAAAAAAAGCCCTGGCCCAGACAGCTTCACTGGAAAGCTCTATCAAACTTTCAGAGAAGAGTTAACACCACTACTACTAAAGGTATTTCAAAGCATAGAAAAGGATGGGATACTACCTAACTCATTCTGTGAAGCCAGCATATCCCTAATACCAAAACCAGGTAAAGACACCACAAAAAAAGAAAATTATAGACTTATATCCCTCATGAACATAGATGCAAAAAACCTCAACAAAATTCTAGCCAATAGAATTCAACAACATACCAAAAAAATAATCCACCATGACCAAGTGGGATTTATACCAGAAATGCAAGGTTAGTTCAATATTAGAAAAACAATTAATGCACTCCACCATATAAATAAAAGACAAAAACCACACGATCTTATCAATTGATGCAGTAAAGGCATTTGACAAAGTCCAACACCCGTTCATGATAAAAACTCTCAGCAAAATAGGAATAGAAGGAAAACTCCTCAACATAATAAAGGGCATTTAAACAAAGCCAACAGCCAGCATCATCCCAAATGGACAGAGTCCGAAAGCATTTCCCTTCACAACGGGAATCAGACAAAGATGCCCTTTATCACCGCTCTTATTCAACATTGTGCTGGTGGTCCTAGCCAGAGCAATTAGGCTAGATAAAGAAAAAAAGGGCATCCAGATTGGTGAGGAAGAAGTAAAATTATCTCTATTTGCAGACGACATGATCTTATACACAGAAAACCCTCAAGAATCCTCAAGAAAACTACTGAAACTAATAGAAGAGTTTGTCAGAGTCTCAGGTTACAAGATAAACATAGAAAAATCTGTTGGATTCCTCTACATCAACAAAAAGAACATCGAAGAGGAAATCACCAAGTCAATACCATTTACAGTAGCCCCCAAGAAGATAAAATACTTAGGAATAAATCTTACCAAAAATGTAAAAGACCTGTACAAAGAAAACTACAAGACACTACTGCAAGAAATCAAAAGGGACCTACATAAGTGGAAAAACCTACCTTGCTCATGGATAGGAAGGCATAACATTGTAAAAATGTCCATTCTACCAAAAGCCATCTATACATACAATGCACTTCCAATCCAAATTCCAACAACATTTTTTAATGTGATGGAGAAACAAACCACCAACTTCATATGCAAGGGAAAGAAGCCCGGATACGTAAAGCATTACTGAAAAAGAAGAACAAAGTGGGAGGCCTCATTCTACCTGATTTTAGAACCTATTATACAGCCACAGTAGTCAAAACAGCCTGGTACTGGTACAACAACAGATACATAGACCAATGGAACAGAATTGAGAATCCCAATATAAATCCATCTACATATGAGCAGCTGATATTTGACAAAGGCCCAGTGTTAATTAATTGGGGAAAAAGGTAGCCTTTTTAACAAATGGTGCTGGCATAAATGGATATCCATCTGTCAAAAAATGAAACAGGACCCATACTTCACACCATGCACAAAAACTAACTCAAAATGGATCAAAGACCTAACCATAGGTCTAAAATGATAAAGATCATGGAAGAAAAAATAGGGACAACGTCAGGAGCCCTAATACAAGGCATAAACAGAAAACAGAACATTACTAAAAATGGCGAAGAGAAACCAGGTAACTGGGAACTCTTAAAAATCAAACACCTATGCTCATCTAAAGACTTCACTAAAAGAGTAAAAAGATTAACTACAGGTTGGGAAAAATTTTTCAACTACGACATCTCCAACCAGTGCCTGATCTCTAAAATCTACATGATTCTGCTAAAACTCAACCACAAAAAGACAAACAACCCAATTAAAAATTGGGCAAAGGATATGAACAGGCACTTGACTGAAGAAGACATTCAGGTAGCTAACAGATACATGAGGAAATGCTCAAGATCATTAGCCATTAGAGAAATGCAAATCAAAACTGTAAAGAGATTCCATAACTCCAACAAGGCTGGCATTAATCCAAAAAACACAAAATAATAAATGCTGGAGAGGCTGTGGAGAGATTGGAATACTTATACACTGCTGGTGGGAATGTAAAATGGTACAACCACTTTGGAAATAGATTTGGCGCTTCCTTAAAAAGCTAGAAATAGAACTACCATAGAATCCACCTATCCCACTTCTTGGAATATATCCTAGAGAAATAAGAGTCTTTACACGAACAGATATATGCACACCCATATTCACTGCAAGACTTTTTACAATAGCAAAAAGATGGAAGCAACCCAGGTACCCATCAACGGATGAATGGATAAATAAATTATGGTATATTCACACAATGGAATACTATCCATCAATAAAGAACAGTGAAGAATCTGTGACATTTCATAACATGGGGGAACCTGGGAGGCATTACGCTGAGTGAAATTAGTCAGTTGCAAAAGGACAAATATTGTACAAGACCACTATTATAAAATCTTGAGAAATAGTTTAAACTGAGAAGAACACATTCTTTTGTGGTTATGAGAGGCGGGAGGGAGGGAGGGTGGAAGAGGGGTATTCACTAGTTTGATAGTACATAAGAACTACTTTAGGTGAAGGGAAGGACAACACTCAATACAGGGGAGGTCAGCACAACTGGACTAAACCAAAAGCAAAGAAGTTTCCTGAATAAACTGAATGCTTCGAAGGTCGTTGAAGCAGGGGTAGAGGTTTGGGGACCATGGTTTCAGGGGACATCTAAGTCAATTGGCAAAATAAAATCTATTAAGAAAACATTCTGCACCCCACTTTGAAGAGTGGCGGCCGGGGTCTTAAACGCTAGCAAGCAGCCATCTAAGATGCATCAATGAGTCTCAACCCACCTGGATCAAAGGAGAATGAAGAACATCAAGGACACAAGGTAATCACGACCCCAAGAGACAGAAAGGGCTACGTGAACTAGAGACTACATCATCCTGAGACCAGAAGAACCAGATGGTGTCCAGCCACAGCCGATGACTGCCCTGACAGGGAACACAACAGAGAACCCCTGAGGGAGCAGGAGAGCAGTGGGATGCAGACCCCAAATTCTCATAAAAAGACCAGACTTAATGGTCTAACTGAGACTAGAAGGACTCCAGTGGTCATGGTCCCAAAACCTTCTGTAGGCCCAGGACAGGAACCATTCCTGAAGCCAACTTGTCAGACATGGATTGGACTGGACAATGGGTTGGAGAGAGATGTTGATGAGGAGTGAGCTACTTGCATCAGGTGGACACTTGAGACTATGTTGGCATCTCCTGTCCGGAAAGGAGATGGGAGGGTAGAGTGGGTTAGAAGCCGGCAAAATGGTCATGAAAAGAGAGACCGGAAGGAGGGAGCAGGCTGTCTCATTAGGGGGAGAGTAATTGGGAGTATGTAGTAAGGTATTTTTTTTTTTTAGTAAGGTATATATAAGTCTATATGTGAGAGACTGACTTGATTTGTAAACTTTCACTTAAAGCATAATAAAAATTATTTTTAAAAAATTCTCTAGTCTTAATTGATAATATCTTATGGCTCTCTCATATTTTCAGCTCCATCATTTACCCTGTATGATCGTGATATTCTAAATTCTGGAGTCTAATCCTTCCATTGAGGATTTCTCCTAACATTTGCTATTGATGAATTATTTCCTCAAGTTTTTGTAATTTTGAATTATGAGTTTACATTTGACGATGCTTTCTTTTTTCAAATACATGACCAGGGTTGATGGTATAAGCCATGGCAAGTATTTGTGATTATTACTAGGTGCCCAATGATGTAGCCAGCCCAGGTAGAATCACTTTCCTCTCCCTACCCCTCTACCCATTCACTTTTTAAGTTAATTTATTGGTTTAGCAGTTCCTAGCTCATGTAAGAAATAAAAAACTGAGGACAGAAGTCTAGTTACAAATTCTCAGGTACAGCACACTGACTCTCATATCAAGGCCAACACAAAAGAACCTTCTCTGTTAAATCAGGAATGGGCCAGTTTTTTAAATAGTCTACCTTTTCACTAGTCCTTTAAAGTTATGAGTTTATGAAAAGGGAACATTACTTCCAATTCTTCCCATTCTTGTCCCAACACCATTTTAGTAAATAAAAGCCAAGCTCACTAGTTCTACTAAGGTTCCCATAACCCATTAGGACAGCCAAGCATCAGTGCTTGTTTCCCACTCTGGATTTCCTCTCTGCTTTCGTTTCCGGATTTTTTCCTTCTTTCTTGAAGGCTCAGCAACTCAAAAAAATTTATGTCCTATACATTCCCCAGCAGGGATATTCATAGAGAAAAGGTTTTCAAATTTATTAGTATACCATGTTGCCAGCAATAGAAGTCATGCTATATTATATTAAGAAAACAAAGCTTATAAATGAGTTTCCATGATAGATGTGAGGAAGCAACAAGTACTCTTTGAGGTCAAACAATACAAGGTATGCAAAGATATTAAACACATTATAAATTCCAAATGTACTTAACTTAAGCTGTTTCAGTTTTCTCACCTGTAAAATAGGTATGACTCAGCAGTTACCTTAAAGAAAATCCATGAGCACTGAGTGAAATGATTAAATGGCAGTGGTTAACATAGCACTTGGCAAGTAAGTGACCAATCAACGTTAGCTATCATATCCTCCTCATTATAGTTACTATTAAACAATTCAAGCTTGGGGAATAAAAGAGTTTAATAAAAGACACTCATCGTCAAACCTTTATTCTAGTATAAACTGTGCAATCTTGGATTTTAAAATCTCTGTTGTTCAGTTTTTTCACCTTTCTCCCAAGGTGCCTCTGGGTATGTTCTAATTGCCAACCTTCCAGCTAGCCGTTGAGTGCTTAACTGTTTGCACCACCCAGGTATCCTAAAGTAATGCAAAGCTACAGAGATGCCAATCAAAAGCAAAATGTGGTATCATTTCACACCACTAGGATGACTGAAATGAAAAAGACAAACAATGACAAGTGTTGGCAAGGATGCAGAGATATTGGAACCCTCATCCATTGGTGGTGGGATTGTAAAAAATAATGCAGCTGCTTTGAAAACAATTTGGCAGTTCTTCAAAAAGTTGGAGTTAGCATCCCAAAAGCCCAGTGCCGTGGAGTCGATTCCAACTCATAGCGACGCTATAGGACATAGTAGAACTGCCCCCATAGAGTTTCCAAGGAGCACGTGTAGCCAAGCAATTCTACTCCTAGGATTATAATTAAGAGAACTGAAAATATGACATATAACTTACCCAATAATGATGTTGTTAACAGCAACATTATTTTTAATAGTCAAAAAGTAGAAGCAACACAAATGTTTACCAGCTTATGAATGGATAAACAACATGTGATATAGCTATACAATGGAATATTGTTCAGCAATAAAAAAGACTGAAGTACTTTTACATGCTATAACACTGGAAGATCTTTTAAAACATTATGGTAACTTAAAGGCAGCAGTTAGTCACAAAAGACCACATACAGTATGATTCCATTTATATGAAATATTCATAATAGGCACATTCTTGGACATACAGTGTAGATTAGTAGTTGCCAGGGACCTGGTGGAGGGACGAATGGGGAGTGATTGCTAATGGTATGGACTTTCTTTTGCCGGTAATGAAAATATTCTAAAATTAGATAGTGGTGATGGTTGCACAACTTTGTGAATATACTAAAAACACATGAATTGTACATTTTTTTTAAAGGGTGAATTTTATGGTATGTAAATTAAATCTCAATAACAACAACAACAAAAAAAAACATTCCCATCAAGTCGATTCAGTAGAACTATCCCACAGGGTTTCTAAGAAGTGGCTAGAGGATTTGAACTGTCAGCCTTTTGGTTAGCAGCTGAGTTCTTAACCACTGTACCACAAGGGCTCCAAAACTCAATAAAGCCACTATTAAAAAAAAAATAACAATATGAAGTCTTGGTGAGGATATAGAACAACGAAAATTCTCATTCATTGCTCATGGGACTATAAATTAGTATACCCACTTCAGAAAACCAGCAATATCTACTGAAGCTGGACAAATAACCCTTCAAATCACTTACCATACCCACTTCTAATTATACACTGAAGAGAAATAAGCACATGTGTCCACCAAAAGACACAAATGAGAATGTTCATTGAAGCTTTATTCATAATACCCAAAACTGGGAACAAACCAAATGCTCACCAAAAGTAGACTGGCTAAATGGTGGTATAATCACACAACGGAACACAGGCACTCCCTGGGTTAGGGCAAAATCTGTTCCGAACTGTGTCTGTAAATCGAATTTGGAGGTAAGTCGGAAAAGGTACACACAGTTCTTATTTAGCCTTACTTTAGCGCAAAAAGAAGCCCTGGTGGCATGGTGGTTAATTGCTTGGCTGTTAACCAAAAGGTTGGCAGTTCAAACCCATCAGCTGCTCCGGAGGAGAAGGATGTGGCAGTCTGCTTCTATAAAGGTCTACAGTCTTGGAAACCATGGGGGCAGTTCTACTCTGTCCTATACGATCGCTATGAGTCGGAATTGACTTGACAGCAGTGGGTTTGGTTTGGTTTGGGTTAGCTCAAGAAAATGCTCTAGCCTTTTCAAAGCCTGCACCTGTAGCAAGTGAAGGTGACTGTGATAAAGAACTTGTTGCAAGGAGGGGTTCCTTCAGTTGTTTCAAAGCGAGGGCAAATTTATATAACATAAAAGTGCAAGGGGAGTTGTCCACAGGCTGGTCATTAAAAACCCAGGGACTGCCTGTACTACATAACAATAAAAAAAGAAGAAACAATTATAATACACAACTACATGGATGGATCTCACAGGTAAGATGATAAGCAACAAAAAACATCAAACGCGAAATATTACCTATCATGTTATTTGCTATATATGGAGCAGGGTACTGATCAATGGAGACAGATGTCAAAATAGTGGTTACCTAAAGGAATGAGGGTTATTTTTTTTTTAGGGTCGCTGGAAACCCTGGTGGCGTAGTGGTTAAGTGCTACAGCTGCTAACCAAAGGGTCAGCAGTTCAAATCCGCCAGGCACTCCCTGGAAACTCTATGGGGCAGTTCTACTCTGCCCTATAGGATCGCTGTGAGTCAGAATTGACTTGACAGCACTGGGTTTCGTTTTGTGGTTTTTATAGGGTCACTATCTACTTTTTTTTTTTTAATCTACTTAGGAGGCCTGGTAGTACAATGGTTAAGAGCTCAGCTGCTAACCAAAAGGTCAGCAGTTCGAATCCACCAGCTGCTCTCTGGAAACCCCATGAGGCAGTTCTACTCTGTCCTACAGGGTCTCTATGAGTTGTAATCAACTCAGTGGCAATGGATTTTTTATATGGTCACTGGACCCCTGGTGGTGCAATGGTGAAGAACTCAGCTGCTAGCCAAGAGTTGATCCAGTCCAGTGCCGTCGAGTCGATTCCAGTTGGCAGTTTCAAATTCACTAGCCACTCCTCGGAAACACTATGTTGCAGTTCTGTCTGTCCTATAAGGTCACGATGAGTCAGAATCAACTCAACGGCACAAGGAGCCCTGGTGATAAAGCACTTGGCTGTTAACAGAAAGGTCAGCAGTTTGAACCTACCAGCTGCTCTGCGGGAGAAAGATGTGGCAGTCTGCTTCTATAAAGATTACAGCCTTGGAAACCCTACGGGGCAGTTCTAGTCTGTCCTATGGTGTCACAATGAGTTGGAATCAACTTGATACCAACAGGCTTTGGTTTTTGTTTTTAATGTAGTTCCAGAACAAGGTAAGCTAATTTATGGTGATATAAGTCAGAGTATTGTTTACTTAAGGGAATGAGGATGGATTCCCTGGGTGGTGCAAATGGTTAAGCACTTAACTACTAGCTGAAATGTTGGCAATTCCTTCAACTCCCCCCACCCCACCCCACACCCCGGCAAGGGAAAAAAAAAAAAACAGTGTAAGGTAAAACCAAAAAAAATCCATTGCCTTTGCGTCGATTCCAACTCATAGCGACCCTTATAGGACAGGGTAGAACTGCCTCATAGGGCTTCCAGGGAGTGGCTCATGGATTGGAACTGTCGACCTTTTGGTTAGCAGCCAAGCTCTTAACCACTAAACCACCAGGGCTCCACTGTAAGGTAAGCATGGGTAAATTTTCTTTGTTGTCTAAGCATTAGCTATTTCTTCCCACCTCTTTTCTTTGCTATCAGAGGAGATCCAGTTGCCCTCAAGTTGATTCTGATTCATGGAACCCCATGTGTGTCAGAGTGGAGCTATGCTCCGCAGGGTTTTCAGTGGCTGATTTCTCAGAATTAGATCACCAGGGCTTTCTTCCAAGGCACTCAGTAGACTGGAACCTCCAGCCTTTCAATTAGCAGCTGAGTGGACTAACCATTTCTACCAGCCTGGGATTCCATATCCTATAAGAGAGGTTAAAAATGACAGATGCTTGCTTTCCCAGTTCCTTCATAGTTAAAGCAGGACAGATGAACCAGTTCTAATCAGTGAATTTGAGACATTTGGTAAGGCCTTTTGAAAAAGAAGGTCCTCACAATAAAAAGATACCCATGGGGAAGTTCTTTTACTGTTTTAGACTTTTATCATGTGAAAACATGAGATTTACGACTCCTTAAGCCATCCTAAAAAGCTGAGAAGACAATTCAAAACAACTGCATTCATTCCTCACGTCTATGAGGCACTGAACATCTACCAACTGTAGATTTGTCGATTTGTGAGAATAAACTTTAAAGCACTTTCTGTCAGGCTTCAGTCAGCTGCAGGACAAAAGAGCCGTTAACTTCTCATTTTACAATCAAAAATGATAGTGAATAGCAGAGCAGGATTTGAACTCAGATTTTTTAGATATTCTTTCTCATAACCTCCATTTTCAATCTAGTCCATTTATCTTAATAATGAAAAACTGGTCTCGTTTTCATCATTAGAATTGCTTCTGAAATCATACCTTCTCCGTGAAACATCAATGGATTGACTAGAAATGAGCAGATACTATATACTAATATACTGAATGGATTTTTTCATAACAATCTCACAGATATTATGAATACCTACTAGCTATATCCACAAAATGAAGGGTATTATTAGACAATTAACCTGGTAATTAACAGAGGAATACAATTATGAGCTGTTTACCCTCAGGAGGCTATTTTAAATTCTAAAACAAGAAATCAACTTACTCAGATAAATACAAAGAATACTTGAGCAGATTAAAAAGAAAGGCCACTGGTTTACACATCTAAAACCTAAAACAAATTTGTAAAACAGTATTTAATATTCTTTTCATTTCCCTCTTAGTTTATGTTTATGAAAATTTATTTGTGGAAGAATATTCAGTGTTTAAACAATAAACAGATACTTAGGAGCCCTGATGGTACAGTGGTTAGGAGCCTGGCTGCTAACCAAAACGACGGCAGTTTGGTTAGCAGCCAGCCACTTCTTGGAAACCCTATGGGGCAGTTCTACTCTGTCCTATAGGGTTGCTATGAGTCGGAATCAACTTGACAGCAAAGGGTTTTGATTTGGGTTTTGGTTGGTTCTAAGAATTGAAAATAGCAGGGACGAGAAATATATGTGCTGGTATATATAGATGGAGCCACCGGAAATTTTTATGGACTAGTATAACTTTTAATGCTTCACAGTGTTTATCAACCAATTGTCATGTTGTCCTGAAAAGAGTTACTGTATGTTCCAAAAGTTTATCTAATTTTACTGCCTATAAAATACTCTATTGTTCTTGGAGAACAAAAGCTAAAAACTATAAAAAGTTCTTCCAAAACTTTTAAAATACATCTATGCATCTTAAAAAGAAATTTCGTACAGGGGCATTTCCTTATCATTCTCAAAGAAAACCTAGAAAATTTTTTTAAATGTCCCTGAAAATCATTTTTCATAACTGAATCACACAAATTTCACACTGTACAGTATTTATAGTGACAATTTGTTACACCAAAAGAATATTAACCTTCAAGCCCTGAATCATTAAGGAAATATTTGCAAGAATACTTTTAGCCTCCTTATCTGGTCAAAGCACTGGAAGCCAAGTACTGTTCGTACAAACCAATCATTTCACCAGAAGTTTTATATTTCTTTAAAGCCTCATATAAAAAGCACCTGCCTAACCTGAGTAATGGAGTTTTATATTCATTGTACTTAGGAACAGCGTATGTAACCGATTCCGTTTTCCTCCCTTGTGGAATATATTTCAGCTTATATTGCACAACACATTACCAGTGCATATAAAGACTCTCTGATCAGCCATTTGGACTGCAGTCAGCAACCTGCCTGAGTGCTTGATTTTTTTCTCTGCCCTAAATAATATATCCACTTTACTCAACAAGTCAAATAAAAAAAAAATCTTTTTAAGATAGTGATCTTACTTTCTTAATAAATATATAACATATGTACGCATGCTAACTGTATTTGGAAAATAAATGCTGAGATACAACCATTGAACAAAATTTCTCCAGTTGATAACTAAAAACTAGTTGAACGCACCATGCCAGGGGAATAAAACAGAAGCCTGTAAGGGATGCCCTCATATCTGTTTTCTCTATTGAGCAACCTATAATTAAATAAACTATTGTGACCACACTACCAACAAAAGCTAAGCTAATTTTGACGCATTAAAGGCCTGGAAATAGGGCCAGTAAAGATTAAACCAACTTCGTATGTGCCAGTCCCCAGAGCTATTTCCAAGATATAAATACCCCAATCATTGCCAAAAACTCCCTGAAAAGAGAAACGAAGGCAAATTTTTAAAACAGTAATGATGATGAACATATGGTATGCTAATCTGTGGCCTAAGAACCAAGTACAACTGATAAAAAGTAATCAAGACTGAAAGGGATTACGGAAATAAAAAAACTTTTAATTGATTATAAAATGACGGCTTAGTAATATTATATCTGTATTAACCTATTATAATATTACAGATGAATAATGTTTTAAGAACTGAACTTGTGCAAGGCAAAAGCTCCACACTGCCCCTTGCTGGTACCCTCATGCCATAGCCTAAGGCCAATACCTTACTTAGCCACAACTATACGAAATATTATGTGTTAAAAAATTCAAACAGCTACAAAATATAGTGCCTGCCCTCAAACAGCTCACAATCCATTAGGCAAGAAATAAAATGATACCAACAATCTAGCCCATTCACTAATAGATTGCCTCAAGTACTAATAAACATGAAATCTAGTAAAGTGGCAGAGCTATGATAACCAGAAATCATAGTCTAATGTAGGAGTCAACAAACTTTTTCTATAAAAGACCAGATAGTAAATATGTTAAGCTTTGCAAGCCATATGGTCTCTTATCATACTTATTCCACACTGCCTTGGTAGCACAAGCAGGCACATACAATAAGAAAATGAAAAAGCATGGCTGTATTCTAATAAAGAGTCCCTGGGTATACAAATGGTTAAGCACTGAACTATTAACTGAAAGGTTGGTGGTTCAAATCTACCCAGAAACACCTTACAAGTAAGGCCTGGCAATCTGCTTCCAAAAGGTCACAGCCTTGAAAAATCCTACACACAAGTTCTACTCTACACACAACGGGTCGCCATGAATTGGAATCAACTCAATGGCAACTAACAGTAACAGCAAAATTCCAATAAAACTTCATTTACAAAAACTGGTAGTGGGCTGTATTTGGCCTGTGGGCCATTCCCCAATCTCTATTCTGTAACAGCTGTTCTAACTCTGTATTAGAATGACAAAAAGAGATTTTTTAAAAGATCAACATCCAGGCCCTGCTCTCAGAGATTCCAAAGTAAGTCTGGTGTGGGGTTTGCACAGCAGTATATTTTAAAAGCTCTAATCACTGTTTTAGAAGCAAAGAAGTTGTGATAAGAGAAACATGAAAGCCTTAAAGCTCAGACTTGTATTCTTGCACCCATCTATTTTTGACCTAAGGATGGTGGGAAAACCATGGTTGGCCTGTTTGGAGACCAAGAGGCTTATACTCACAGAATCATCGGTATTAAATATATATATATATATACATACATACATATTTGTGAGATAGCTATGTTGTTGTTCTTAGGTGCCATCAAGTCAGTTCTGACTCATAACGAACCCATGTACAACAAAAGGAAATGCTATGCAGTCCTGCGCCATTCTCACAATTGTTGCTATGTTTGAGCCCACTGTTGCAGCACTGTGTCAATCTATCTCGTTGGGGGGGGGTCTTCCTTTTTTTTTGCTGACCCTCTTCTTTACCAAACATGATGTCCTTCTCCAGGGACTGGTTCCTCCTGGTAACACATCAAAGAAAGTGAGAAAAAGTCTCACTGTCCTTGCTTCTAAGGAGCAGTCTAGCTGTACTTCAAGACAGGTTTGTTCATTCTTCTGGCAGTCCATGGTATATTCAATATTCTTCACTAATACCATAATTCAAACCCATCAATTCTTCTTCGGTCTTTTTCATCCATTATAATCAAGAATAATTTCTTAGTGATAGGTAATCCAAAATAAAATATTCACATGCCTTCATTTTGTCTATATTCAACAAATCAGAATTGCTCTAATTTCTAAGTGCAAGGTCTTGTAAGAGGAAAAATGGATATAACTATGGAAAATCAGCCTAATGGTCTCTCTGAAATCTAAAAAACCAATTATCAATTCAGTCAGATTAGTTCCTGAGCACTTATAATGTTCAAAGCACTGTGACGAATGCTTAGGAAGCAGCTACGAACAAGACAAACACATTGTTCTCCTCAAGGTGTTTAAACTCTAGCAGAAAATAGCTAAAGTTTACCAAAACTTTAAGTGCAAGGTGCTGTCAACAATTATCTTTCCTGAGATATCACAAAAACAATACAAGTTATATAAGTACAGGTAGTCCCCGACTTTTGATGGGGTTCTGTTCCAATGACTCTGTTGTAAATGGGTTCTGACGTAAGTCAAATACCTCTTCTTTCTTTTTAGTTTTCATTATTATTGCATTTTATTATCAATATCTCTATAAATTCAATCTTTGAACATCTGCGAGTGAACAGCTGAGAATGATAACATCAGCCAATTACGAGCAGAAACACTGTATACAGTACTTATTATTAACAATAACCAAAAAAAAAAGTTGTCAGTGCAGTTAGTCTTAGCTCGAATATGTCATAAGTCAGGATTACCTGTACCACTATTATTACTGAAAAATTGAGGCTTTGAGAGGTTATATAACTTTCCAAGTTCACACAACATGACAGAATTGGGACTTGAATGCAGTTTGACACTGAACACTATGTTCTCAAAGACTATGTTACAGGGATTTGTTACCTATTAAAAACATTTAAATTGATAGTGAAACGAGAGAGAGAGTACAAGACAGCCAGAGAACAAGAGAGAATAAATCAGTCACATTCACTTACAGTTGTTCTCTTTATCACATATGTTAAGTTTTGGCAAAGAAGGACCAATCTTTTCACTTCTCAGGTGCTACACACAAACACACAACACATATTTATATTATATATATAATTATGTCTTCTATGAGGTACTCATAAAGTTAATGTAATATGGCCCTTCTTGTTTAGTTTAGTAAACAAGTAAATATATGGATTAACACTGATCAGACTCTTCCAACATAGTTTATAAATTTTTAGATATATGGACACAATAATGGATACTTTTCTTCTAATGTTATTTTAGAACAATCTTTCTAAAATGTGACTGTCTTACAAATAGATTCAGATAACTGTCAGAGTCATGTTCTAATAACTGCAAGGAAAATAAGAGGATAACTTGTTTAAATGCAGAGGCCTTGGAATTTTTTTTTCTCCTTAAGAACTTCTGTTCTGTAATCATCGTGGGTCCTTATGTGCTGAAAAGTGTGAAGTGTCTGGTATATGCTACTTTTAAATACATATATATAAATAACATTTGAAGGGAAACACAATAATACTTGAAAAGAGCAAATTTCAACACAAATAAACAATCCTTGAAACAGAAGTATTTATTATGAAAATTGTACTACTCGGGTTTCATTGTTCTTTTTTTTAATATCAGTGCTTCTTAATGCAACTTGAAACATTTATAATCTTGTAAATTTCAAAGAATTATTTTATAACGTGGCTTCATTTGTGAGAAAACAGCCTATATGAATGCCAGTTGTACTTCGTTGGAAAGACAAATGTAAACCTATTTAGTGATCCGATTTTCTCTTTCATCTTGTCTCCAGTTTCTGTGTAGATTTGTAATGTTCATTGTTCCCAATTTTAACAAATCACCTAATGGCAGAAAGGAAAATATGTTAACCTTGGAATTATTTGCAGTTGGAGAAATCCCTTTTGTCTGGCCCATGCAGGGCCTGCAATCTGTTTTAAACACAGATTGTCTGTCTTTCGTCTGACAGCCACCAAGCTGCACAAATTACTTTCTGCCTGTTCACCTGTTTGCAGCTGTGTCTGTAAGCTAAAGATTCTGCAGTTTGACTTGAGCAACCACTTCAGGATTGATGACATGTGCTGCTGATAAAGTGAGCAATTTGAAGAAATTACTGGCTATAGTTATTGAAAGACATCTGGGCATGAGCTGAGAACTTGAAGCCTTCAATCATGTGTTTGCAACCTGCAGTGGCGGCAGCGGTGTTTGAAGTGATACCCTACTAAAGGCAGTTGGCCCTGGCACTAAATAACCAAACAATGTAAAGAACATAATCCCTCAAATGAGTAATAAAAGGTTGTCTTTTAGCTGTAAAAATTTGAGGTTTGGTTCTTTCTTTAAAATATTCTTTGAGAAACAGAGTAGGTCAACAACTAAACTTTCCTGTATCCATCCATTTCTTAGCTCTATGTGTGTCTCTTGTTTCCTACATAAAGAACTTATTTCATAATGCTACTACTATTACGGCTATGGAAAATAGTCAACACTTATTGAATACCTACTGCATGCACCATACCCAGACCCTAGGAAGATCTTAATTATGTTATTTAATACTTTTATCAACGTTCTTAAACCAGAATTACTATCCCCTTTTTTTGATGGAAAAACTGAAGTTCCAGGAAACTAGCCTAATGTCACACAACTATGAGTAAGAGGGCTAGGGTTTGTCTGTCTCCTGATCAAGAGCTCATTCAACCATGTCCTACTGACTTTCTGCTCAGCCTTTTTGGAATCTTCTAGGCTCTTGATGTACTACTTGTGTGAGATTAATTGTACATTTTGCTAGACCCACTCTATCCCTCAGGTCCACCTTTAAGAGATGCTTATGTGGTTCCTATTCACCTTTCTGTCTTATTACTATATAAAACGTATTCCAAATCATGTGCTGTCTTCATGAATTGAGAAGGCTGACTCAGTCATAATTCAAATTTTTAAAACTAAGGGACAACACAAAGTTCACACCTTTCCTATGCATCTGTTAAAATCAGATGAGCGTAAAAATTCAAGTAAAATTATGCCATAAATAATAGCAAATACACATCCTTTCACAATGAAATAATACACCATGCCTACTACTATTTCAGAAAAAGAAACCATGCCTACTATGATGTTTTTTAAATAAAAAATAATATTTTGATATAAAAATACCTAACCCACTGCCACCGAAGTCTGATATAATCAAAAATGGAGAATTAATAAGGCATACAAAACGTCACAAATGTAATCAAATAAGGAATTATGATAAGACAGTTCTACAAGTACAAAAAACAAAATTATAACTCATACCTGTACCAGAAGAAATCAATTAATATACTTAGATGTACATGTGTAAAACATACATTAGGAGTATTTCAAATGCAAAAGTGGATAAAGGCTTACAGATTGACAGACTTTTGCAGCATCATTAAATATTTCTAGTAAGAAAATTAGTATGATTTTGGATGAGCACATGAAGTCCTCCTGTACATTTGTAAATATTTGTAAACCAGTGTAGATAAAGGAGAATGAGATACAGACCATAAACAAATCAGAGATAAAGCACAAACGTAACCATTCAGATAACCAGTTCCCATTATGCAACGTCTAAAAATTCTTAATTTACGTACATATTTCAACTATACTAGAAGTCAATACTTGCTGAAAATTGTTCAACTGAAACATGCCCAGTAATACTAGAAACAGTAACTATATATTGAAAAAATGATCATTAGCTAGTAACCTACGGTAGTTCTTAAGCAAAATCATTATATCAGGCACTAATCAGAAAGAAGAGTTCCAGCTATAAATCTAAGTATTTTTAAGGAACAGATATGAAGAGTCTAATTTTCAAATATTAATTTTAAGATTAATTTTTTAAATCATCAAATCATTATTCTTGTTTAGGGCAAACACACTATATAAAACTTATTGTTCTCATTTGTTTAAAGGGGAGAAAATAAATGAACACAAAATTTTCTGGTTATTTCAAAGGCTTTTTTTTTTTTTTAAATGAAGAGTTTTTCTACTATGTTTATCTTGGTTTTTAGATTTCCATAGATTTGGGGAAAATTATCCCTGTAAATGCTGGTATTTCTTTTAGAACAAAGCTAGATACATTGATAAAAATGCCCAAAACACACCATGATTTTCAACTTGTTAAAATTAATTATACTTAAAAAAAAAAAAGTTTTCAAGGTAAGTAGCTATATAAATTTGGCTTTCCCATTTCATAAATTGGATTCAGCACAGACCTGATTCTAGTCACAAGAGAGAATATATATCATTAATGATTATAATAAATCAAACCTTTATTTATTTATCTAACAATGATATAGCAATAATAAAACTCTTACACATAAGGATAATAGTTCAGAAATACCATCTATGTTGCTATGCTCTTACCTAATCATATCATGAGTTCATATTTTTAATAGTACCTTTTATTTTTAAAGACCTAAGTCGTGAGAACATTCTCATGTACCACTTCATAACTTTGACACAAAGTACGTATAAAAAGATTAGACTTCATTTGGTATAAAATCAGTTGGCAGCTTTACATCTGTGCATGCAACATAAATACACCAGCTGGCATCTCAAGCACACACACATATGGACTTCAAAACAGAAACTTCCTTATTTGCAGCACTGCCAGGGTAATTTTGTATCCTCTGCATACTACAGCTATTTGTCAGGCCCCTGCAGGTGTGCACTGCACATAAACACACAGCTGTAGTCCAGCAAGCCAAGTGTTCCATCAAACACATAAAGGGAGACCTCAGCAGTTGGATTAGTCATCCCTGCAACAGGTCCAGGGAGAACAATATGGGTTAGTATTTTTGGAAAAAGCATGGATGGGAAATTTATGATTATACTAGTCTTACCAAATAACTGGTGGATTGTGTCATTTTTAAAGCAATGCCCACTTATTAAGTTGTTGTTAGAATGGCTGGAAAGAAATGGAATTTGTTTCATACTTTTAAATATAAACAATAAGGTAGTTTATACATAAACTAGGTTACTTAGTGCAAAATGTAAACAGGTTTTTAATTTTCTTTTGCTTTTTGGCAATTACTGCAATTATATGCCTTGGCTATAATATATATGATTCATAATTAGTATAAAACATTTTACCACTTCTATATTCCATTTTATTTTATTTATAACTCTACTGTTCTATTTAAGCATTTAAGATGATCTTATTGACAAAAGCTAACTGTGCTCCAAATTATGTATAACATTTCGCTATCTAAAGTTACATGCTAAATGAGACTGTAAACAATATTATTAAATACTCAGTTCTCAAACATGATATAAAATATATTAATCTACAAATTGCTAGGGAAATACATGAAACATGTAGAACATGACCATTTTGCAATGATGTGAAAGCTCTCAACTAAATTAAATGTGACCTTATTAATATTCCTTAAAATACCAGGTAAGAACTTCAGGCAGTTGATAATTATCATTACTTTAACCACATTTCCCCCAAAATGCTCAGAGTCCACCTGGCAGTTGACAAAACATGAAAGATAGCTTAGAAAATGAGCTTGAATGCATTAGCCTAATATAGTAATCTTCAGTGAACTTGAGGTCAAAGAGTTAGTAATCAAGAAACAACAGTCTCTGACATCAGGGAGTTCATGTTTTCTCATATATGGAACATATAAAGATACTTAAAAATTATTTTAGATTGTTACAAATCCCACCCTTCTACATGAAGCCTAATATTATTAAGTGCTACTTTTACTGAGTCACCAAAATATCATCTCAACTAGGAAAAAAGAAGGTAAATGAGGGGAAATGCGTGAAAGGCTTATACCTATTTAAATTCCTATAAATTCTCTCATGTCTTCTCTATTGTTTTATGTAACTAGAAATAGCAAATATCTGGAATTCAACTTGGATCCACATATTACTGGATGAGTCCCTTAAGTATAATTCAAGGATCCTGTGGGGCAGCTCTACCCTGTCCTGTAGGGTCGCTATGAGTCAGAATTGACTTGACGGCAGTGGGTTTGGTTGGGGTTTTTTTTTTTTTTTTTTGTAACCCATGTTAGATCTGGCTGAGATTTGGTTCTGAACCTCAGAATCACTTCTTATCTGCGATTCTGTCTCAGGCATTTACATCAGTATTTCCTGGCCCAAAATACCGTGATCTACAAACTCTCCAACAGCGAGCTGAGCAAAATATCTTAATCCTTAATTTTCACAAAAGAATATATTTAAGACAAATTTTAGTTAATGGTATCTGTTCCAGTTATTTATTGTTATGAAACTACTTCAAAACTTCATGGCTTAAAACAATCTATTTTTGACTCATACTTCTGTGGATTTTCTGTACTCATCTTGGTGGCTCTTGCTTGTGTCTCTTTCATGCAGTTGTAGTCAGAGGGTGGCTGGGGCTGGAATCATCTGAATTCTCAACTGGAATGGAAATCTAAGGTGGTCTTGTTACTAGTGTGATACCTCAGCTAGAGAGCTGGAACAGCTGGGGGCCAGATGGGCATATCTTTCTCTCTCCCTCTCTCTCCCTCCTTTCTTACACTAGCCTCTTTAGCTCTTTCTGTGGCTAACTTGGGCTTCCTCACAACATGTCAGCAAGAAGTAGGATGAACTTCCTACGTGGTGGCTAGCATCTTCCAAAGAACATATTCCAAGGGACCCGGGCAGAGGGCAAGGCTTCACAAGTAACACAGCATCACTTTCATCACATTCTACTGGTCAAAAACAAGTCGCAAAGCCATCTCAGATTCAAGGGTAGAGGCCTATTCAAGGGTATAAATACACACGATTAGCTACCTCAGTATGGTGATAAACCAAAAACAAAACCAAACCCACTGCCGTGAAGTCAATTAAGACTCGTAGCGATACCACAGGGTTTCCAAGGCCAATAAATCTTTACCAAAGCAGACTGTCACATCTTTTTCCCGTGGAGCTGCTGGTGGTTTCAAACCGACGACCTTTCAGTTAGCAGTCGAACACTTTAATGACTGTGCTGCCAGGGCTCCTTAGTATACTAACAATACCTTTTAAAAAAAATTTGTTCTACTTTTCCCCAGCAATTAATCTGTTAATGATTTAATATTCTATTTATATAATTATTTTGTTATTTACTAATTATATTAATTTGCATATGGATTTGATTATAAGCTGTGATGATTAATGGATAGCAAAGTATGATAAACATTTAATTTTTTTCAGGTTGATTTCACTGACTCCTCAGAAGTTAAATTAGTTAAAACTATTTTTACATACCCATATGCAACCACTGGAGGTTTGCCTCAGTCACCAAAAAGGATCAGTTTAAAGCATTCTCTATGCTTTAACCACTGCACCACCAGGGCTCCTTAACAAATATTGGAAAGTTTGTCATCTACCTAAATGAATCATATTTCAGTTGGTTAATAGTACTACACTTAGTAAATAATTACCAGGACTTTTAAAAGACCTCTTAAAGGAAAAGAGTTGGGAGGCAGGGGGAATAGCGTTAATTATCATAGACAGAAGAGCTATCTATTTAGACGCGCGTGCACACACACACACACACACACATACACAAAGACAGGAAAAGCTATGGTGTGCATAATAACCTGGTTTATGGGCGCTTAAGCAATTCTTATAATTCTAAAAATGGAATTAAAGGATACATTTCCCCCATATGATTTTAAAGAATCTTCTAGCGATAATAGAACAAAATAAAGAGCAAGGGAAAAAAAAGAATTTTTGAACTATTTATTTGGTGGAAGAATCTGCTCCCCCCTCCATTTGAAGAACACAAAAAAACATAAAAATACAAAACTCTTCCATAACTACTTTGTTGTTGTTGCTGTTACCTTTATCAAGAAGTAACCCTCACGAACTGCATTCTCCATCACACCTGTGCCCTAATGTTTCCCCAAGAGGTGGCAACCAGTGTTTTATATATATCCTTCTCAACTGTTTCCACACAAAATTATTTATCTATATATATATACATACATGTACACATGCATCTACATATATGACCACACACACCCTTCCTTTTTAAAAAAAAAAAAAAAGACGGTGACACGGTACTGTACATATTGGCCTGCAACTTACTTAGAACCTGTAACTCAAACCAGTTGCCACTGAGTCGATTCCAGTTCATGGTGACCCCATATATTGCAGCTTAGAACTGTGCTCCACAGGATTTTCAAGGCTGTGACTTTTGGCAAGCAGATCACCAGGACTTTCTTCCGAGGCACATCTGGATGAGACTGAATCATCAACTTTTCAGTCAGTAGTAAAGTGCTTGACTATTTGTACCACCCAGGAACTCCTATAAGCCTATCCTAATTATTTTCATAGCCAAAGAATATTAGACACCATAGCACTAACTGCATAGCATAGATAATGTGGTATGCTCCTACAATAACACTCAGCACTAAACAAAATTAACTACTGATACACACAACAACACGGATGAATTGTGGATGCTGGAAACTGACTGCAAAAGGAGAAAGGAATTTTCTGATATGGATAACTTTTATATTATTTCTGGTTCTAGGACACAGGGTAAGGCTATTATCAACACACCATCTAACATCTTTGCTTCTTTTTCTTCAATTGCAAATAACAAATATAAAAGTACCACTATTTATTCAGACATTCCTCTATTGATGAACATTTAGGACATTTCATCCTTTTTGCAATTACAGATCATGGTGCAAAAGATAACTGCATATAAACCTTCACATTTTTTTCATTCTGGTTAAAATCAAAATGGTTAAAAAATGCGGGGTTGCAGGCCAAAGAGAATGTGTATTTGAGTGATTAATCCAAATATGAAACATTATGCATTCGAATAAGTAATATCCTATTCAATATGCTTAAGCGCACTCAAAATTCATGACAATAGATGCAACTGTTCAAAAGAACTTCAGATTTATTCTCTGCTAATAAATCCTCCTCACTTCTTTGGGATTGGATCTGACTTTTAGAAATATACAAGAGCTATCTGGCCCCCAACCCTGTGGTTTGGGCATAGGAACATATTTGATAGTATGCAGAATCTAATATACACACTCACTCTATTTAGGAGACATTAGTTATATGTCATCAAACTATGTTATACAATAGATTTGTTGTACATACAATATGTGACAGTCCTGTGACTGAAGAGTCAGAAGACTAAGGGTGAGTCGCTATTATCAGTGGAATGTTTAAAGTACAGACACCAAGGGCCTCACCTACAAAATAGGATGGGACTGAGAAGCCACATTTTAGTAGTAACCCCAGGTGAATATTATGCAGATTAAAGTTTTAGATGTAGTCTCGAATTATTTAGTAAACCAGAGAAATACTTTACCCCCTAAGTTTTATTTTTTGGGGGAAAAGGGGCAGGAAGAATATTTTGTAAGATTCTAGAAACAAGTTTTACCATATAACAAGTAAGTATAAACCACTGTTACTAAATTGATGAGATTAAATAAACCAACACAGAAAAAAAAGGGCACAATCTTGCATATTAAGTGTTTTGTACAGAACATGACTTACTCTTCAATAGTCAATCCATTAGTGCTTAAAATTTTAATTCTTTTCATTTTACTAGGCATTGAAATAAGATAAACTGGCCGATAACTGTCATTATCAACGTAAAACATCTGCATATTTCAGGCCTTTTTTTCTTAGATGTTCATATGAAACTTTTCTTTTTTCCAGTACGGATTTTATACTGCTCTAATATCCTTCAAGAAACCCGGGTGGCATAGCGGTTAAGAGCTACAGCTGCTAACCAAAAGCTTGGCAGTTCAAATCCACCAGGCACTCCTTGGAAACCATATGGGGAAGTTCCACTCTGTCCTACAGGGTCGCTATCAGAATCAACTCAACAGCATCGGATTTTTTTGGAACCTCCTTCAACTTTTGTATTTCACAAAAACAGTACCAGAATACTCAGGGGGTAAATATTCTGCCAAAATTAAATCTATGTCTATACACTATCGGGTCCAGATTCACTCATCCTTAAAAATTCAGCTCAGTCATCAGCTTTTTACCTAACCCTGGCCCATGGCTATGACTTCTTCTCCCCTATCTCCACCGGACTGGAATAAAAGGTAACACAGAGAAACAATAAAGACAAACCCTTGCAACAGGTTTTCGGTCTTAAGTTTGTTGTTGTTGTTAGGGGGCGTCGAGTCGGTACCAATTCATTGTGACCCAGTGCACAACAGAACGAAGCATTGCCCGGTCCTAAGCCATCCTTACAATCGTTGTTATGCTTGAGCTCATTGTTGGAGTCACTGTGTCAATCTACCTCATTGAGGGTCTTCCTCTTTTCCGCTGACCCTGTACTCTGCCAAGCATGATGTCCTTCTCCAGGGACTGATCCCTCCTGATGACATGTCCAAAGTATGTAAGACGCAGTCTCGCCATCCTTGCTTCTAAGGAGCATTCTGGTTGTACTTCTTCCAGGACAGATTGGTTCATTCTTTTAGCAGTCCATAGTATATTCAATATTCTTCACCAACACCACAATTCAAAGACATAAACTCTTCTTCCATCTTTTTTATTCATTGTCCAGCTTTCACATGCATTTCATGTGATTGAAAATACCATGGCTTGGGTCAGGCACACCTTAGTCTTCAAGGTGACATCTTTGATCTTGAACACTTTAAAGAGGTCCGTTGCAGCAGATTTGCCCAATGCAACCCATCTTTTGATTTCTTGACTGCTGCTTCCACGGCTGTTGATTGTGGAAACAAGCAAACTGAAATCCTTGACAACTTCATTCTTTTCTCCATTTATCATGATGTTGCTCACTGGTCCAGTTTGAAAGATTTTTGTTTTCTTTATGTTGAGGTGCAATCCATACTGAAGGCTGTGGTCTTTGATCTTCATTAGTAAGTGCTTCAAGTCCTCTTCACTTTCAGCCAGCAAGGTTGTGTCATCTGCATAACACAGGTTGTTAATGAGTCTTCCTCCAATCCTGATGCCCCATTCCTCTTCATATAGTCCAGCTTCTCGGATTATTTGTAAAGCACACAGATTCAATAGGTATGGTGAAAGAATACAACCCTGACGCACACCTTTCCTGACTTTAAGCCCATCAGTATCCCCTTGTTCTGGCCGAACAACTGCCTCTTGATCTACGTAAAGGTTCCTCGTGAGTACAATTAAGTGTTCTGGAATTCTTAATTGTACTCATGAGGAACCTTTACGTTCCCAATCCTCGCAATGTTATTCACAATTTGTTATGATCCACACAGTCAAATCCCTTTGCATAGTCAATAAAACACAGGTAAACATCCTTCTGGTATTCTCTGCTTTCAGCCAGGATCCATCTGACATCAGCAATGATATCCCTGGTTCCACGTCCTCTTCTGAAACCGGCCTGAATTTCTGGCAGTTCCCTCTCGATACACTGCTGCAGCCGTTTTTGAATGATCTTCAGCAAAATTTTGGTTGTATGTCATATTAATGATATTGTTCTATAATTTCCATATACGGTTGGATCACCTTTCATGAGAATAGGCATAAATATGGATCTCTTCCAGTCAGTTGGCCAGGAAGCTGTCTTCCATGTTTCTTGGCATAGACGAGTGAGCACCTCCAGCGCTGCATCTGTTTGTTGAAACATCTCAATTGATATTCCATCAATTCCTGAAGCCTTGTTTTTCGCCATTTCCTTCAGAGCAGCTTGGACTTCTTCCTTCAGTACCATCAGTTCCTGATCATATGCCACCTCTTGAAATGGTTGAACATCAACTAATCCTTTTTGGTATAATGACTCTGTGTATTCTTTCCATCTTCTTTTGAGGCTTCCTGCATCGTTTAATATTTTCCCCATACAATCCTTCACTATTGCAACTCGAGGCTTGAATTTTTTCCTCTGTTCTTTAAGCTTGAGAAACACCGAGGGTGTTCTTCCGTTTTGGTTTTCCATCTCCAGCTCTTTACATATGTCATTATAATACTTTACTTTGTCTTCTCGAGGTGCCCTCTGAAATTTTCTGTTCAGTTCTTTTGCTTCATCAATTCTTCCCTTTGCTTTAGCTGCTGGACGTTCAAGAACAAGTTTGAGAGTCTTCTCTGACATCCACCTTGGTCTTTTCTTTCTTTCCTGTCTTTTCAGTGACCTCTTGCTTTCTTCATGGATGATGTCCTTGATGTCATTTCACAGCTTATCTGGTCTTCAGTCACTAGTGTTCAATGCATCAAATCTATTCTTCAGATAGTCTTTAAATTCAGGTGGGATGTACTCAAGGTCATATTTCGGCTCTCGTGGACTTGCTCTGATTTTCTTCGGTTTCAGCTTGAACTTGCATAGGAGCAATTGATGGTCTGTTCCACAGTCAGCCCCTGACCTTGTTCTGGACTGATGATATTGAGCTTTTCCATTGTCTCTTTCCACAGATGTAGTCAGTTTGATTCCTGTGTGTTCCACCTGGCGAGGTCCATGTGTACAGTTGCCATTTATGTTGGTGAAAGAAGGTATTTGCAATGAAGAAGTCGTTGATCTTGCAAAATTCTGTCATCCGATCTCTGGTATTGTTTCTATCACCAAGGCCATATTTTCCAACTACTGGTCTTTCTTCTTTGTTTCCAACTTTCACATTCCAATCACCAGGAATTATCAATGCATCTTGACTGCATGTTCGATCAATTTCAGACTGCAGCACTGATAAAAATCTTCAATTTCTTCATCTTTGGCCCTAGTGCTTGGTGCGTAGATTTGAATAATGGTCGTGTTAACTGGTCTTCCTTGTAGGCGTATGGATATTATCCTATCACTGACAGCGTTGTACCTCAGGATAGATCTTGAAACGTTCTTTTTGACGATGAATGCAACACCATTCCTCTGCAAGCTGTCATCCCCAGCATAGCAGACTATATGATTGTCCAATTCAAAATGGCCAATACCAAAAATGGTCTTAAGTTTAGCACATCTATTTTCCACGTATTTATTAGGGTACTATAATCTAAAATTCAAATCTCAACATACCACTGTTCACCTTCAACTCTCTCCAGAATGCACTCTGGCCCTAGCAAAGTAAGAAAAAAAAGGTTCTTTGAAATTCTGCTTTCCTCTCCAGCTTTAAATCTCGGCATCCTTAAGTTCACTGAATTTCTTTAAACTCTATTTCATCATGCTAGGAGCTCTCAGAATGGGTCATACATTCTCATGCTCCACTTCTTTAGCTTAATCATTATTCATCTATTCAATGTATAGGGGCCGCCTACAATTTTCCAAGAATTATACCAACAACTGGAGATGGAATAAGACAGACAAGTTTCCTGCCCACATTGCAGAGGTAATTTAAATATGCTAACTAATACCATGAAGAATTACAGAATGCAACCTACAGCTAAAATAGATAGGATTCAGAAATATCCAAATTCAAGTGCAAAGCAGGCAGTTGGATACAGTGGAGTTGCAATATATTCATATTTGACCTGCCTGAATTCAACTAGATCCACCCAACTTGAAAGAGGAAAAAAGAACAAGAAAAAACAAAAAAATAACAAATAGTGTAGACAATTAAGCCTGCCATTTCATTCTATGAGCACACACTTTGGATATAAAGTTCTATCAACCTCACCAATCTCCTCTCATACCTCTCTCTTTCCCTCAAGCATACTACCTACATTCTTGCCATTCTGGCTTGCTTTCCATAATTCCAAACATATCAGGATGTTCCTACCTATGGTCAGCCATTCCATCCTAGAACGTTCTTTCTATTGATTTGCACATAGTTAGCTCCTTCTCATTATTTAAATCTCTGCTAAAATGTCAAATGGGAGAGGCCATCTCTGATAACCGAGTCCAAAAAGGACTTAGTCACTTTCTATCGCAATTCCCAAATGTTAATACTGTGGACTGCACTTATCATTGCCTGAAAATTTCTTTTCCTTAATTTATTGCTTATTCTAGAATTGCACTCAAGTTAGTAGCCAGTAACCACTTGTGGCTATTTAAACTTATATTTAAATTAATGAGATTTAAATAAACTCAAAAGTTAGGTTCTTTACTTGTACTACCTGTACTTACAAGTGCTCAATAAACACATGTGGCTAGGGGATGCCCTGTTGGACAACGCTGATAGAAAACATTTCCATCATCACAGAACGTTGCAATGAATGGTGCTGCTCTTGAATCCAAGCTCCATAAGAGTAGAAACCTTATCTGTCTTATATAACATTGCTTGCATCAAGAAGAGTGCCTGGCATACAATAAAAAAAAAAATATACAATAGGCACCTATTAAATGTTTGTTTAATGAAACATGAATGAATAAATACGTGGATGAATAAAGAATTTCAAACACTCTCATAAACCCTGCCCTACCTTCACTTTCAGATGTTACTTGTTTGTAAACAGAGTTTTTTCCCCTTACTGGTTTTAGAACCCAACCACTTCACATGGATCTGGAATTCATAAGAAAGATTTCTGAGAGGGGGCCAAGATGGCTGACTAGGTAGACGCTACCTCGGATCCCTCTTGCAACAAAGACTCAGAAAAACAAGTGAATCGATCACATACATGACAATCTACGAACCCTGACCAACAAACACAGACTTAAAGAGTCGACCTGAGTGACAGAGACCGAAAACGAACAACTACGCGGAAGCAGCGACTGTCTTCAGGGCCTGGAGCCAGAGTCACAGTCAGGAAACCTTGGCGCCAGGCTTTGGACTGGGTGCAGGGGAGCTGAGCACAGCATCCTGTGAGGGTGCAAACGCGGGCCGCAGCACTACTTCCCTGAACTGACCTTGGGAGGGGGCCCAGCCGGTCCGCACGTGCAGCGCAGCAACGCGGCTGGCAGGAGGAGAAGTCGCTGGGAGGCAGCGAAAGGTTTTGGAGCCGAGAGTGCAGCGGCCCAGCCGGGGAACCTTCGCACGGGGCTTTGGACTGGGCGCAGGGGGGCTGAGCACGACATCCTGATATGGTGCCAATATGGGGCGCAGACCCAGCCCCCTGAATTGACCTCGGGGGAAGCCCAGCCAGTGCACACAGGCAGTGCAGCAATGCGGCTGACAGGAGAAGTCACCAGGAGGCAGCAACTGGTTTTGGAGCTGGGGGCGCAGCATCCCAGCCGGGGAACCTTGGAGCTGGGCTTTGGACTGGAAGCTGAGGAACTAACCGTGGCTTCTGAGACAGCGCAAGCACAGGACGAGGGCCTGACCCTTGGGGGCAATCTCTACCCAGCCAGCACACACAGGCAATGCGCCCCTCGAGAATCTCAGATAAAACAGTCATCCCAAGCAAGATAAGTAACGTTGTCTATATTCTGGGGTGCTAATCTCCCTGTTTTTCTGAACCCTCCCCTCCCCTTCACAGGCGGCTTCATTAACATTGGAATTTCCTGAGCCAGAGGGAGAATTACTCTGAGGTTTTTCTTTTCCTTTTTTTTTTTTTTTTTTTTTTTGGTCTTTTCCTAACCCATTCATCTGGCCTCAGAGAAGCAACCACAAAAAACCCAGGGACCAAAAATCCTTCCCTAATTGGACTAAAAACACAGAACCAGCTCCAGCCAAGCATATGTGATCCACAGTCTCGGCCTTTCATCCCTACAGGGAACAAGGTGGCTATTATAATGCAAAGGCATTTCTGATAGGGATCTGACTACATTTGTTTTAGCAGATTTACTGGAAAGACAAGTTTCCCAGGTCTGATATCTCTGCATATTCAACAGAGCCCTCACTGACCCACAACAGGGAACTGAGGGCTGAAGCTCACTTCAGACTACCTAGCCTCCTGCCTTAGAGGTCTAAGCAGGGTGACACCTACCAATCTGTAGAGGTACTTGCACGGAGCGCCTAAGGTACAGCTGCAAAGCCCACCCACCAAGGTGCTTTAGGAATAGAGACACACCTACCTCATTGGCACTTGGGGGACGCCTGTCACCATCCTGCCCCCCTGGAGTGTGAACCCCAGCTGCTGCTAGAATGTGGTGAACACAACTATCACCACTACTTCTCAAGGTGGATAGGTGACAGTGTCCATCACACACTTGATGACCCAAAATCAGATTTTACTCAAGAGTAATGAATGGACTCAGGCATATATCTCTGGTAACAACCCAAACCAGCTGGTAAAAGGTCATATGTGAGTCAAGGGCTACAACAATCAAGACAGCAAAATCTAGTAGCCCATCTACGTATATTGAAAGAAAATAAAATAAGATTCAGTGAGCAAATATAGAATAAACACTACAATATCTTAGTGATGGCTCGGAGACAGCACTCGATATCAAACCACATAAAGAAGCAGACCATGACTGCTTCTATAACCCCCCAAAGTAAAGAATCAAAATCTTTCCCAAATGAAGATACAATCCTGGAATTACCAGATACAGAATATAAAAAACTAATTTACAGAATGCTTCAAGACATCAGGGATGACCTCAGAAATGAAATAAGGCAAGCTACAGAAAAAAACCAGGAACACACTGATAAAGCTGTTGAAGAACTGAAAAAGATTATTCAAGAACATAGTGGAAAAATTAATAAGTTGCAAGAATCCATAGAGAGATAGCAAGCAGAAATCCAAAAGATTAACAATAAAATTACAGAATTAGACAACGCAACAGGAAGTCAGAGGAGCAGACTCGAGCGATTAGAATGCAGAGTGGGAAATATGGAGGACCAGGGAATTAACACCAATATAGCTGAGAAAAAATCAGAAAAAAGAATTTAAAAAAATGAAGAAACCCTAAGAATCATGTGGGACTCTATCAAGAAGGATTGCGTGTGATTGGAGTCCCAGAACAGGGAGGGAGGACAGAAAACACAGAGAGAATAGTTGAAGATCTGCTGGCAGAAAACTTCCCTGACATCATGAAAGACAAAAGGATATCTATCCAAGATGCTCATCGAACCCCATTTAAGATTGATCCAAAAAGAAAAACACCAAGACATATTATCATCAAACTTGCCAAAACCAAAGATAAAATTTTAAAAGCAGCCAGGGATAAAAGAAAGGTATCCTACAAAGGAGAATCAATAAGAATAAGTTCAGACTACTCAGCAGAAACCATGCAGGCAAGAAGGCAATGGGATGACATATACAGAGCACTGAAGGAGAAAAACTGCCAGCCAAGGATCATACATCCATCAAAACTCTCTCTGAAATATGAAGGCGAAATTAAGATATTTACAGATAAACACAAGCTTAGAGAATTTGCAAAAACCAAACCAAAGCTACAAGAAATACTAAAGGAAATTGTTTGGTCAGAAAACCAATAATATCAGATACCAGCACAACACAGGTCACAGAACAGAACACCCTGATATCAACTCAAATAGGGAAATCACAAAAACAAATTAAGATTAATTAAAAAAAAAAAAACGCTCAAAACAGGGAATCAATGAAGTCAATATGTAAAAGATCACAATAATCAAAAGAGGGACTAAATAGAACTGTCATATGGAGACGGATACAAGGCGATATAGGACAAAACAAGTTAGGTTTTTACTTAGAAAAATAGGGGTAAATATTAAGGTAACCACAAAGAGGTATAACAACTCCATAACTCAAAATAAAAACCAAGAAAAACGTAACGACTCAGCAAACATAAAGTCAAATACTATGAAAATGAGGAACACACAATTTACAAAGAAAAACGTCTCAGCACAAAAAAGTAAGTGGAAAAATGAAATTGTCAACAACACACATAAAAAAGGCATCAAAATGACAACACTAAACACATACTTCTCTATAATTACGCTGAATGTAAATGGACTAAACGCACCAATAAAGAGACAAAGACCCTCAGACTGGATAAAGAAACACGATCCGTCTATATGCTGCCTACAAGAGACACACCTTAGACTTAGGGACACAAACAAACTAAAACTCAAAGGATGGAAAAAAATATATCAAGCAAACAATAAGCAAAAAAGAGCAGGAGTAGCAATACTAATTTCTAACAAAATAGACTTTAAAGTTAAATCCACCACAAAGGATAAAGAAGGACACTACATAATGATAAAAGGAACAATTGACCAGGAAGACATAACCATATTAAATATTTATGTACCCAATGACCACATATTAGGTCATAAAACAAACCTTTGCAGAATCCAAAACATCGAAATATTACAAAGCATCTTCTCAGACCACAAGGCCGTAAAAGTGGAACTCAATAACAGAAAAATTAGGGAAAAGAAATCAAATACTTGGAACCTGAACAATACCCTGCTGAAAAAAGACTGGGTTATAGAAGACATTAAGGAGGGAATAAGGAAATTCATAGAATGCAACCAGAATGAAAATACTTCCTATCAAAACCTCTGGGACACAGCAAAAGCAGTGCTCAGAGGCCAATTTATATCGATAAATGCACACATACAAAAAGAAGAAAGAGCCAATATCAGAGAACTGTCCCTACAACTTAAACAAATAGAAAGTGAGCAATAAAAGAATCCATCAGGCACCTGAAGAAAACAAATAATAAAAATTAGAGCTGAACTAAATGAATTAGAGAACAGAAAAACAATTGAAAGAATTAACAAAGCCAAAAGCAGCTTCTTTGAAAAAATTAACAAAATTGATAAACCATTGGCCAGACTGACTAAAGAAATACAGGAAAGGGAACAAATAACCCAAATAAGAAACGAGATGGGCCACATCACAACAGACCCAACTGAAATTAAAAGAATCATATCAGATTATTACGAAAAATTGTACTCTAACAAATTTGCAAACCTAGAAGAAATGGATGAATTCCTGGAAAAACACTACCTACCTAAACTAAAACAATCAGAAGTAGAACAACTAAATAGACCCATAACAAAAAAAGAGATTGAAACAGTAATCAAAAAACTCCCAACAAAAAAAAAGCCCTGGACCGGATGGCTTTATTGCAGAGTTCTACCAAACTTTCAGAGAAGAGTTAACACCACTACTACTAAAGGTATTTCAAAGCATAGAAAATGACGGAATACTACCTAACTCATTCTATGAAGCCATTTCCCTGATACCAAAACCAGGTAAAGACACCACAAAAAAAGAAAATTACAGACCTATATCCCTCATGAACATAGATGCAAAAATCCTCAACAAAATTCTAGCCAATAGAATTCAACAACATATCAAAAAAATAATCCACCATGACCAAGTGGGATTCATACCAAGTATGCAAGGTTGGTTTAATATTAGAAAAACCATTAATGTAATCCACCATATAAATAAAACAAAAGACAAAAACCACATAATTTTATCAATTGATGCAGAAAAGGTATTTGAGAAAGTCCAACACCCATTTATGATAAAAACTCTCACCAAAATAGGAATTGAAGGAAAATTCCTCAACATAATAAAGGGCATCTATACAAAGCCAACAGCCAACATCACTCTAAATGGAGAGAGCCTGAAAGCATTTCCCTTAAGAACAGGAACCAGATAAGGATGCCCTTTATCACCGCTCTTATTCAACATTGTGCTAGAGGTCCTAGCCAGAGGTATTAGGCTAGACAAAGAAAGGGCATCCAGATTGGCAAGGAGGAAGTAAAATTATCTCTATTTAGAGATGACATGATCTTATACACAGAAAACCCTAAGGAATCCTCCAGAAAACTACTGAAACTAATAGAAGAGTTTGGCAGAGTCTCAGGTTATAAAATAAACATACAAAAATCACTTGGATTCCTCTACATCAACAAAAAGGACATCAAAGAGGAAATAACCAAATCTATACCATTCACAGTAGCCCCCAAGAAGATAAAATACTTAGGAATAAATCTTACCAAAGATGTAAAAGACCTACACAAAGTACTACTACAAGAAACTAAAAAGGACGTACTTAACTGGAAAAACATACCTTGCTCATGGATAGGAAGACTTAACATAGTAAAAATGTCTATTCTACCAAAAGCCATCTATACATACAATGCACTTCCGATCCAAATTCCAATGTCATTTTTTAATGTGATGGAGAAACAAATCACCAACTTCATATGGAAGGGAAAGAAGCCTCGGATAAGTAAAGCATTACTGAAAAAGAAGAAGAAAATGGGAGGCCTCACTCTACCTGATTTCAGAACCTATTATACAGCCACAGTAGTCAAAACAGCCTGGTACTGGTACAACAACAGGCACATAGACCAATGGAACAGAACTGAGAATCCCAATATAAATCTATCCACATATGAGCAGCTGATATTTGACAAAGGACCAGTGTCAGTTAATTGGGGAAAAGATAGTCTTTTTAACAAATGGTGCTGGCATAACTGGATATCCATTTGCAAAAAAATGAAACAGGACCCATACCTCATACCATGCACAAAAACTAGCTCCAAGTGGATCAAAGACCTAAACATAAAGACTAAAACGATAAAGATCATGGAAGAAAAAATAGGGACAACCTTAGGAGCCCTAATACAAGGCATAAACAGAATACAAAACATTACCAAAAATGACGAAGAGAAACCAGATAACTGGGAGCTCCTAAAAATCAAACACCTATGCTCATCTAAAGACTTCAGCAAAAGACTAAAAAGACCACCTACAGATTAGGAAAGAATTTTCAGCTATGACATCTCCGACCAGCGCCTGATCTCTAAAATCTATATGATTCTGTCAAAACTCAACCACAAAAAGACAAACAACTCAATTAAGAAGTGGGCAAAGGATATGAACACACACTTCACTAAAGAAGATATTCAGGCAGCTAACAGATACATGAGAAAATGCTCTCGATCATTAGCCATTAGAGAAATGCAAATTAAAACCACGATGAGATTCCATCTCACTCCAACAAGGCATTAATCCAAAAAACACAAAATAATAAATGTTGGAGAGGCTGCGGAGAGACTGGAACTCTTATACACTGCTGGTGGGAATGTAAAATGGTACAACCACTTTGGAAATCTATCTGGCACTACCTTAAACAGTCAGAAATAGAACTACCATACAACCCAGAAATCCCACTCCTCAGAATATACCCTAGAGAAATAAGAGCCTTCATACAAACAGATATATACACAGCCATGTTTATTGCAGCTCTGTTTACAATACCAAAAAGCTGGAAGCAACCAAGGTGTCCATCAACGGATGAATGGTTAAATAAACTGTGGTATATTCACACAACAGAATACGACACATCGATAAAGAACAGTGACGAATCGGTGAAACATTTCATAACATGGAGGAAACTGGAAGGCATTATGCTGAGTGAAATTAGTCAGAGGCAAAAGGACAAATATTGTATAAGACCACTATTATAAGATCTTGAGAAATAGTATAAACTGAGAAGAACACATACTTTTGTGGTTACGAGGAGCGGAGGGAGGGAGGGTGGGAGAGGGTTTTTTACTGATTAGTTAGTAGATAAGAACTACTTTAGGTGAAGGGAAGGACAATACTCAATACATGGAAGGTCAGCTCAATTGGACTGGACCAAAAGCAAAGAAATTTCCGGGATAAAATGAATGCTTCAAAGGTCAGCAGAGCAAGGGCGGGGGTTTGGGGACCATGGTTTAAGGGGACTTCTAAGTCAATTGGCAAAATAATTCTATTATGAAAACATTCTGCATCCCACTTTGAAATGTGGCGTCTGGGGTCTTAAATGCTAACAAGCAGCCATCTAAGATGCATCAATTGGTCTCAACCCACCTGGATCAAAAGAGAATGAAGAACACCAAGGTCACACGATAACTAAGAGCCCAAGAGACAGAAAGGGCCACATGAACCAGAGACTTACATCATCCTGAGACCAGAAGAACTAGTTGGTGCCCGGCCACAACCGATGACTGCCCTGACAGGGAGCACAACAGAGAACCCCTGAGGGAGCAGGAGATCAGTGGGATACAGACCCTAAATTCTCACAAAAAGACCATACTTAATGGTCTGACTGAGACTAGAGGAATCCCGGCGGTCATGGTCCCCAAACCTTCTGTTGGTCCAGGACACAAACCATTCCCGAAGACAACTCATCAGACATGGAAGGGACTGGACAGTGGGTAGGAGAGAGATGCTGATGAAGAGTGAGGTATTTGTATCAGGTGGACACTTGAGACTGTGTTGGCATCTCCTGTCTGGAGGGGGGATGGGAGGGTAGAGAGGGTTGGAAGCGGGCAAAATTGTCATGAAAGGAGAGACTGGAAGGGCTGACTCATTAGGGGGAGAGCAAGTGAGAGTATGGAGTAAGGTGTATATAAACTTATATGTGACAGACTGACTTGATTTGTAAACGTTCACTTGAAGCTCAATAAAAACTAAAAAAAAAAAAAAAAGAAACCAAAAGGCACATTGCATTGGACAAATCTGCTGCAAAGGACCTCTTTAAAGTGTTGAAAAGCAAAGATGTCACTTTGAAGACTAAGGTGCGCCTGACCCAAGCCATGTTATTTTCAATCACATCATATGCCATGTGAAAGCTGGAGAACAAATAAGGAAGGCCAAAGAAAAACTGACACCTTCGAATTGTGATGTGGGCGAAGAATACTGAATATAACATGGACTGCCAAAAGAATGGACAAATCTGTCTTGGAAGAAGTACAACCAGAATGCTCCTTAGAAGCAAGGATGGCGAGACTGTGTCTTACATACTTTGGACATGTCATCAGGAGGGATCAGTCCCTGGAGTAGGACATCATGCTTGGTGAAGTACAGGGTCAGCGGAAAAGAGGAAGACCTCCAATGAGATGGATTGACACAGTGGCTGCAACAATGGGCTCATGCATAACAATGATTGTGAGGATGACGCACGACCCGGCAGTGTTTCGTTCTGTTGTGCACAGTGTCTCTAGGAGTCGGAACTGACTAGATGGCACCTAATAACAACAGCCATGTTCCACATCATCCTGAAGCTGCTGGCTTGACGGAACGATGGAATGGCCTTCTAAAGACACAATTACAGTGCCAGGTCTAGAGGTCTTAGTTCCAAAGGAAGGAACGTTTCCACCTCGAGACACATCACTGATTCCATTGAACTGGAAGTTAAGAATGCCACCTGGCCACTTTGGGCTCCTTATGCCTCTGGATCAACAGGCAAAGAAGGGAGTTACCATACTGGCTGGTGTGACTGATCCAGACAACCAAGAGGAATTCAGATTGACATTACATAATGGAAGAAGAGTATGTCTGGAACGCAGGCAATCCCTTAGGGCATCTCTTAGTACTACCATGCCCTGTGATTAAAGTCAATAGAAATCTACAATAAAAAAAAAGAAAGATTTATCCTAAAGTTCAGAGAGTTTGAAAGGTTTAAAAAACAAACTCCTTGCCATGGAGTCCGACTCATAAAATTGCCTATAAAGCTCTGTCTTCATCTGATTTGTTTCTATCATTCAGGACCAAGTAAATTAAGATACATTGCCTAAGTTAAGATATAATACCTAGATGCTTCCTGCCCTTAAGAGTAGGTTAGGTTTGCCTCCTCTTAGCTCCATGGGACCCTGCATCTCCCTCTGTAACAATGCACAACTTTAAGCTTCTCATGGGCTAGTCATTTTTGTCTTTATATTTTTATATGTGCTCCTGTCTAACATATAATAAAAATATTTTTATATGTGCTCCTGTCTAACATATCATAAGCACTTAGTAAATGTTTCTTAAACTTAAAACACCTAGTAAATAATAGAATAAGGACCTACTGACATCAAAACACATTTATTTTGTGCCTAGTAACCTCAGAACTGTCTTATGCTGAGTTACAAAAACTAGACAATTAAATAAGGAATTAAAGCGAAATGTGGTAAATGTTATAAGAGAAATATAGGGTGCTTTGAAATTATATAGCAAGGGACCCCTAGCCTGGTCTAGAAAAACCATTCCAGCAGACATAGGCTTTAAATTAAAGGATACAAAAAGGAGTAAATCAGAAAAAAATGAGTGTAGTGGGGGAACTGAAGTATTCCAGGAAGTACAAAAACATGACCTGAAGAGAGAGTAGGACTATCTACAGAAACTATTAAAGAAGCTCAGTGGAACTGGAAGCTATAGGGGGAGGAAAAAGGGTGGTAAGAGATGAAGCCACAGAAATGAGGGGCCATTAAGAGTTTTGTAATGAGTTCAGCCATTCATAAGTAAAAAAAAAGTCAGTCTCAAAAGGACAAATACAGCAGGAGACCACTATTACAAGAATGCAAGAAAAAGTTTAAACACAGAAAAAAGCATTCTTTGATGGTTACAGGCTGGGGAGGGAGGGAGAGGGGAAATCACGAACTAGATAGTAGATGTCATGGATTGAATCGTGTCCCCCCAAAATATGTGTCAACTTGGTTAGGCCATGATTCCCAGTATTGTGTGGTTCTCCTCCGTTTTGTGATTTTCCTATGTGTTATAAATTTTAATCTCTGCCTGTGGTTAAAGAGGATTACACCCCTGATCAGGTCACACCCCGTATCCAATGTAAAGGGAGTTTCCCTGGGGTGTGGCCCGTAACACCTTTCATCTTACAAAAGATAAAAGGGAAAACAGCAGAGAGTTGGGGAACCTCATACCACCAAGAAAGCGATGCCAGCAGCAGAGCGCATCCTTTGGACCTGGGGTTCCTGTATGTAGAAGTTCCTAGTCCAGGACAAGACTGATGACAAGTACCCTCCTCCAGAGCCGACAGAGAGAAAACACCTTCTCCTGGAGGTGATGCCCTGAATTTGGACTTCTAGCCTACTAGGCTGTGAGAAAACAATTTCTCTTTGTTAAAGCCATTCATTGTGGTATTTCTGTTACAGCAGCACTAGATGATTGAGACAGTAGACAAGAGTCAAGTTCAGTGAAGGGAAAGACAATACACAATACAGGAGAAGTCAGCACGATGGGACCAAAGCAAAAGCAAAAAAAGCTTCCTAGATACAGCCAAACACATTGAGGGACAGAGTCACTGGGGCTGGGGCCTGGGGCCCATAGTTTCAGAGGCCATTTAGGTCAACTGGCATAACATAGTTTATAAAGAAAATTTCTATATCCACTTTGGTGAGTAGCATCTGCGGTCTTAAAAGCTTGCGAGTGGCCATCTAAGATACATCTATTGGTCCCATTCCACTTGGAGAAAAGGAGAATGAAGAAAATCAAAGACATAAGGAAAATACTAGCCCAAAGGACTAAGGGACCAAATGAACCAGAGATTCCACCAGCCTGAGACCAGAAGAACTAGATGGTGCCCAGGTACCACCAATGACTGACCTGACAGGAACACAACAGAGAAAGAATCCCAGACAAAGCAGGAGAAAAATGTAGAACAGAATTTCAATTCATGTAGTCATGACTTTTATTAAGCATTTATTTACTTCTCATTTCCCACTGACAATACATTTTCACAACCTACTTTCTTTTTTACTAAAATATTTTCCTTGCCTCTACTTTACATTTTCCTGATCACTTCCCTCTGCTATTTTCAAGGAAGACTTCAATTGTTACCCTTCCACTGGCAGCACACTGAAAAAATAATGTTCATAGAAAGTTAGTGCTATAATCCTCTATTTTCATTGTGATTTTTGAAGTCTGAAAAGCAAACAATAAATACTTGGGGATGAGGGGGGAGGATTACAATCAGGTATTTAACCAAAGTTAAAATGCGGTTACAGAATTGGAGTTTTTGAAACTGCTCCATGTCTGAGATAGCTGACACAACATCATGAAACAGTAAGGGCTCCAGGATATTGCGCACTTTACTTAAGAAATGTCATCCATTTCTCTCCATTCTCCACTTACCTTCTTTTAAAGGTACAAGCTATTTCATAAAGTGAATGTAACAGAACACGATAATCAATGCAGTCTGTACTTAGAAAAAATCTTTCTAATTTAACTCTTTCTACTACAGCAAATGTCTTTAAAAAGCTACTTCATACAACCAATATGATTTCATACTAAAAAGACATTAAGAAGAGATTTTTAGAAACTCTACTGAGTTGATATCAACAAATGAACTGTATATTAGATTTATCAGTAATGCAAAATCCATCAGAACTATTTTCCAGACCTTAGTTAATGCTTCCATGACATATTTGGCCAATAAAAGTGGATGAAAAACAGTAGTGCTTTGAAGCATCAGCCAGTAAACGCCACTGTGGTTTACAATGAATGGGATGCACAACATACTAGACCACAGTGGATTAAATTAAACTAGTTCTAAAAAAGTTCTAGTACTGTTGAAATGTGTCCTGTGTTACTTATTTGGATTCTACATAACGGCTTTTAAATTTCAAGATCTCTATACACTCCCCCACCTCACACCTATAGTAAACACCATTCTGTTTCATCTATCAATAATGAAATCAGTAACTTAACTGGTTACCATTGTTTTCTACTTCATTTCAAACAAAAAGACCGAAATTTTGTTTTATCCTGTTTCACAGTCAGTGGTTTTAATGACTGTGTCTTATGAAAAAACTGACAGTAACTTTTATGCGTAGACCTAAGGGGAAAACGAAACAATGCATAAAAACACTTTACATGGTAGCATTCTTTGTATATAAATTATGTGGGACGGTGCTTCAGTTTCTTTTTAGAAATATGGATTTAATGTAATGCTTTACTTAGTTGAAAGAAAAATGTTTAGCAATGGTTCTGATTCAGCATGCTGAAACTTCTAAAAAAATCCTTCAAATTCTATATACAATATGTAGCCTACTGAATTACTAACTAAAATGGAAACTACCCTCTGAAAATTTTTAAGCTGAAAATGCAGGATTCTGCTTTTAAAAATCTATTCTTCTAAACTTAATATTCTGTATACTTTGGAGAAATTGAGGAATATTAATTATAGAATATAGAATCTAATAAAAAAGTAATTATCAGTATAAATTTGTATTAAATATCTTAGAATCAACTATGAATTTGACATAATACAGAAACAATTTCTCAGCCGCTAGATTATTTCTGTAGTTGCTAGTGTACACATTTACAATTCTAAAGATACACACACATACACCCCTTGCCATAGTCGATTCCAGGTCATAATGACCTTACAGGAGGACAGAGTACAACTGCCCCAGAGGGTTTCCAAGGAGCAGCTGGTAGATTCAAACTGCTGACCTTTTGGTTAGCAGTCGAGCTCTTAACCACTATGCCACCATGGCTCTATATTAAAGATGGTCAACTGCAAAAGTAGAAGATGGGGGAGCAAGATTTTTTGATGAAGGACCCTGTGTGGCACAAGTGGTTTGTGATCAGCTGCTAACCTAAAGGTTGGCGGTTTGAATCCACACAGTGGTGCCACAGAAAAAACACCTGGCAACTGCTTCCGTAAAGATTACAGCCAGGAAAACACCACGGAGAAGTTCTACTCTATAACACATGAGGTCGCCAGGAATCAGAATCAACTTAACAAAAATGGGTTTTTGTTTTTTGGTTTAGCATTGCTAACGTTGATGTTTCCAACAAGTTACTAAATTTTCCCTTTTTTTTTTATGATAATAATTAAGTTCAAATCTTCATAAGGAAGGGTTATAATTTATTCTTATAATGTCTGTTATTTTAAGTTTGGGAAAATGGAATGTGTTTTAAATATCTAATTTTTCTCTCTTCATAACATATTTTTTCATTATTATATTTGAATCAAGGATGATTTTCTTGGGTGTTATTGATCATCATTTTCAGTTATCCTCCTCAAAAATTCAGATTTCTCCCTTTAATTCAACCTTATAAGATGTGAAGAATTCCCAAATAAGACCTTATCTTAAGGGATTATTACTAAAATGGAACTAAATAAAAAATTACCAAGGCTTTTAAGTTTTAGTTATGCTGCTATATTAAACAACTCTATCAATTTTATAAGGAATGAAGATATAATGCAACCTCTAATAACCTGTCTCATTATTAAATGTTTATGAACATTTTTGACTTATAAAAATCATAAAGGTCTTCATAAACTTATCTAAATAATATACTCCATCAACATTTATGGTAACTGTCAATCTACCTAATCATTGAGTTTTTTAAATAATTAATAATTACTTTTGTACATGAAATTAAAAGCTTTTACAGACATTGATTATAGTATTTTACTACTGTGATAATAAATACATATTTTTACTTTAAGTCACTGACAAAATTTTAATATACAAAACCTATGAGAAGATGTTCATTCTAAGTCACATACAGAAGGCTTGCCTATACTTGGAAGTGAAAATTTAAACATTAACAATAAATTCAAATAATATGTCTCACTTACAAAATTGATGTTACTAGGCTTTTAGATATGATGGTAAGCATTTTCACCCACAAATTCAAGGATGTCAGACATGGCACTGAAGTGGCCATTCTGCTATTCAACCTCCCAAAGGCTACAGGCAGAACAGAAGCTGAAGGGGAGGTTTCAGATGAGTATTCAGACTGAATCTGTACTTTCATATGTCCCTAATAAGGTGATAATCATATTAAAAGTAACAGTAAGAACAGCAACAATTTCCACTTACAGTGCACTCATGGTATGCCAGACATTCTGTATTATTTCACTTATCACTACAGGCTTATAAAGCAAGTACTACTGGTGTTCCCCATTTTATAGAGAAGAAAACCGTCTTAAATAGGTAAAGAGAATTGCCTAAGTCATATGCTTAGACAAAGTTCAAATGGGCATGGAGAAAGCACTTGTCAGAACTGGAACCTAATTTTCAATAACCACTACTAGACTTACATAAGAGTCGCAGATAACTAAAATCATCTTCAATTATGCACGTCAATATTGGGGTAGGAACACCAAAAAAACTAAAACTAAAACTAAACCACTGCTGTCAAATCAATTCTGACTCATAGTGACCCTACAGGACAGAGCAGAACTGCCCCATAGGGTTTCTAAGGCTGTAATCTTTACAGGAGCAGACTCCCACATCTTTATCCCACGGAGCAGTTGGGGGGTTCGAACCGCCGAGCTTTCCCAGTCAAACGCTTAACCACTGCACCACCAGGGCTCCTTAAAAAATCCTGTGGGAGGAGGACAAACTTCTGACCTCAAAGAAAATAAGAGCAGCTCTGGAAGCCCGCATTGTGCAGGTCGCTGCTATACGCAGGAAACCTGGGATCTTTAAATTGAACCCTGTACTGCACCAGAGAGCTGTATGAATCCAATGAGGGACTAGTTAAACTTTAAAGACCCTCAACACATTCTCATGAAGAGTTTAAAATGCCTAAATAAAATTCCTGTACTGAAGTTTACTTGCTTTTTTCAGCCCTAAGAATGTTCAAAAAAACAAACATGTAAATTCTATGTAGGCATATAAAAATTAAAATTAATATAGCTCTTGTAATTGAGTAATAAATAGCTACTTAAAAGCAAAAGGGGTGATTAAATGAATTACTTTAGGAATATGGAAGACTGGTTAAATACTGTAATAATGGAATTTAAGTGTGTTGTGTATATATTTTTTCTGCAGATGCAATACCATTGCCAGTAATATAAAAAAAAATTCTCCAGGTGACTTAGGCTACATAGTATGCCAGAAGTGAAGAGATATGTGCATTATGACTATTAAATGTGGAACCTGGTAAGCAGGAGTAAACTTTCCAATGACCTCCCATTGCAATTAAAATAAAATCCAAAGCCGCGTGGCTCGCAAGGCTCTAGGAACTGGCTTCTGCCAAACTCTCTAACCTCAACTCTCTCTTTTTTTTTTTTTCCTTTTTCTTCTTTTCAGTAACTTCCGGCCAAAGGAGCCTTCTTTCTGCCTCTCTTTTATGCCAAGCTCTTGCCGTAACAGGGCCTTTATACCTGCTGTTCTTTTTCCTTAAAATATTCCTTTACCTTTGCCCTACATGAGAACAGGGACACGTCTGTTCACATCACCCATGCCCAGTACTATCCCTAGTGCATAGTAGACGTCCAAGAATATTTAATGACTGAATTAATGAATTAGTATCATGCCAAGGCCTACCTCCATGCTGGATTCTGTGGTAGAGATGAAGATGTTACCCTTAGAAAGGATGTAGAAAGTCCTTCAAGAAAGGACTCACTGCCCAGCTGTGAGGAGTGTGGTTAGCTGACAGTTTACTGCTATTAGCCTCTTTGGCATTTGCCTCAGCTTTCAGGTCAAGGTCATATTGCTCTCAGGAAACACACAGCCTAAGCCCGAGTAATGATGGTACAAGGTCCTGGTCATTTGCACCCAGTACAGGCCTCCTCCAATAGGCTTTGTTCCAGAGCTCCCTGTTGGGTTGTCAGAGACTTACTTGTCAGGTCTGCTTCGCAATCTGATGACTTCTCCTGTCCAATTCTGCTTTCACTCTTTTTCTTTCACGAGTGTCACTCTCAATAAAATGTACTTTTAACTTCATCTCAGCATCTACTTTCCCAGAAAACCCAATCAGCATTGTTTCCATTTCAAAAATTACTCTTCATGCCTTCAAATAAGAGTGGGCATTTTATAAATGCACAGAGCATTCATTTTATATCAAGCATCTGATGAAAGACCTAGAACCACTCTCATCCCCCATTAACATTCTCACACACGCATAAGCCCTAATGACGACACGCCACTTAGCTGATTCTCACTTTACATTTAAGTCTAAGTTCAATTGTCACCTCCTCTGTGAAGACTTCAAATACAATCAACTGCTCTTTGCTTGGAATTCCCTCTTCGAAATCTAGCAGCACTTGTTATTAACTACCGTGGAGTTGACCCCCTAGTCACCCTAGTCATGGTGACCCCATACACAACAGAATTGAAACGCTGTCCGGTCCTGTGCCCTCCACATGATTGGCTGCAGATCAGACCTTTGTGATTCACGGCGTTTTCACTGGCTGATTTTTGAAAGTACATCTTCAGGCCTTTTTTTGCTAGTCCACCTTAGTATGGAGGCTGAAATCTGTTAATATCATAACAACATGCAAACCTCCACTGACAAACAGGTAGTAGCTGAGCTTGAAGTGCAGTGGCTGGGAATCAAACCAGGTCCCCCAAATGGAAAGCAAAAATTCTCTCACTGAACCACCATTACCCCCAGCAGTATTTATCACCCTACAACCCTGATGGCGTAGTGGTTAAGTGCTACGGCTGCTAACCAAACAGTCGGCAGTTCGAATCCACCAGGCGCTCCTTGGAAACTCTATCGGGCAATTCTACTCTGTTCTGTAGGTTCGCTATAAGTCAGAATCGACTCGACAGCAATGGATTCGGTTTTTTGGTGGGTTATTATAATTATGTGCTTATATATCTGTTCCCCTACTGAGAATGGAACTTCTTCAATTTGTGTCTGATTCATATTAATAACCCCAGCACCTTATAACACATCTGATGCAAGTAAGATGTTCTATAAATTTCTTGCTTAAGAAATGAAATTAACGAAAATAAAAAAAACAAACTTTAAAAGAATATGACTCTTACAGACAGTTTATGTATAGTTTATCTGTGAGGTTGAATAAGTCTGGCCAATATATTCAAATCCTAATTGTTCAGATGTTCTAAAAAAGAAAAGAACTTTGCTCTTTCCAGTGAACAAACTTTGTTTTGTTTTCAAGAACGAGTTATTAACGTTAAAATTGAAAGCTACTAGCCATTTACAGACCTATTCATTTTGAACTTTCACGAACACGTCCTCACAAATAACATACTAGTTAACAAGGAAAAATGAAGCACTGGTTTTTACAACCCATTAAATTTCTTTTCAACTTCATATAACCTGTCAGTTCTCAATTACATTCTCCCAGGACAAAATAAGGCCAAAACATCCCCTAGTCTATAAGTATAAAATAAAGCTAATCCATGAAACACAGACACAAAAAGAATGAAGTATCTATCAGAAATACATTTTATGAATTACAAAATTCTAATTTTAAGAATTGTTTAACACCAATGGTTAAACCCTACTGTTTTGTTTTTTAATTCACTGGATTAAAATGGGGCAAGCAGCATTACTCCTCCACCCAGTAATCAGAGACTAGGTGAGCAATTTAAAAATTTAAGTATTTTAAAGGAAGGCTAAGCCTCCCATAGGAAATAAAAGTGGAAATGAGTCCAAGGGAGAAAATGGCTTGGTTCCACACCCTTAAAACTGCCTACAGCAATGTATCAAAAAATAAAATAAAATAAGTCCCCAGAGTCTGGGTCAGCAGCATAGTGTTACAACTTAAGCATTGGGTCATCAGTGGCAATGGTAGGCTGATTAAGCGTTGAGGTAATATATTTACTTACTGTAGCAAGGAACTGTGTCCCAACACCGCCAATAGTACAAAGAGTTCTTGTGTGGATATCATGTACAAAGACATGCTATAATCATCTGCTTAAATTTTAATACTAAAATATTAAACATACCATAGCAGTGGTTTAAGTAAAGAAATAAACACAAACAATATTATAAATACTGATAATTCACCTTGTTAAAAATAAAACAATTAAACTTCATTCAGTAGTCTATTGATATGTTTTTTTAAAAAACCTTATTTTTACTACTCGTTATTAAAATCTGATCCTAATTGGAACAACCTTCCTCTAATCTAAGGAACACAAGCAAAAATGTCACACTAGTGTGGCAAAGGCAATTTGTCAAGTAACTAAGCCCCTCTCCAATATAAACAAATTTGTTTAACTTACAGCAACAGATAAAACATTGATTTGTCTTTATATTTAATAGGCATTTCCAATTAGCACAATATTTGCTAAAATACTTGAACCATGTATATTCCCGTTCAAAGTTCTTGAGAAGTCTATTTTGAAACTGACCAAGAAAAGAATCAGGGAGGGAAAGAGCCTTATTATATTTGTGTTTCCAGAGCCTGCCACAAAGACTGGTATGCAATAGTTTCCTATATATGTTTATTAAATGAAAAAAAAAAAAAGAATGAATACCAAGATCAAGTGTTTTTGTTAAGAGTAAAAACTATCTTTAAGGTGGGAAAATGTTACCAGTCTCAAGGGTCCTGATTTCTGAGAATCACTACCTATAAACATATATCGTTAAGGCTGATATTAAGAACCACCCACAGGATGATGCCCAAGAGTCACAGAAAGTGTCCCTTCCCTATCTTTAGACTGAATAATTCTACTGTTGAGAAATTTCACAGGCAATAACTTTTAAAAATATTAACATACAGGAAGATGCTTTATCTAATATCGAATAAACACCTATACCCAGAATAAACCACCTAAATTCCAAGTATTAATTAATTCCTGGGAAAATTAACTCAAGGAATATTTAATAATTCAATACAAAAACTTTTTTAAAAAGAGGAAGACCCTCAAAGAGATAGACTGACACAGTGGTTCCAACAATGGACACAAGCATAGCAACAATTCTGAGAATGATGCAGGACCAGTCAGTGTTTCGTTCTGTTGTGCAGAGGGCCGCTATGAGTCGGGATAGACTCTACGGCACCTAACAACAACAACAACATCTCTGGCATCATGTTAGACAGCATACTCTGGGAACATAAAAGAAGTATATCTAACTCAGAGTAAAAGATAAGAAGCTTCAGCTAAGTCTTAAAGGAAAAGAAGTTAAGCAGGCAAGAAGAAATGGGTATGAGGCTAAGAAAGGTGTTTAGGCAGATGTGATACTACGTGCAACAGAAGGAAGTATGAGAGATTATAGTGTGTTTGGGCACACTACAAGTAGTACAGTAGTTCAAAATAGCTAAAGGAAGGGGTTTGAGGAAGTAAGTCTCCAGCAATGAGGCTCAGAGAAGATCATGAAATGACCCAATCCTGACATGCAAGGAAGTTGCAATTTTATCTTGAATTGGAAGCCACTGAAGGACATAATCAGAATTCATTTTAGAAAGATCACTGAGGCTGCAGTGGAGAGAATGAAATGGAAAAGTCAGAGAAGATTGGGATATCACTTGGGAAGATACTGCAACAGACCTCATTGGAAATAAGGGCAAATGGCAATACAAAGTAGAGGCCAGAGTCCGGAAATATTTAGGAGGAAGAACTGACAGACCATGATGACCCACTAGAGAAAGATAAGAGATAGGAGTAAATTAAAGGTAACTCCCAGGTGTTTTGGAAACTCTGGTGGTATAGCAGTTAAGAGGTATGGCTACTAATCAACAGGTCGGCAGTTCGAATCCACCAGGCGATCCTTGGAAACTCTATGGGGCAGTTCTACTCTGCCCTATAGTGTCACTACGAGTCGGAATAGACTCAATGGCAACAGGTTTGGTTTTGGTTTCCTAGGTGTTTTGCATAAGAGAATGGGTGAACGGTGATACCATTAGCTAAGATTAGATAAGAACAATCATGTTTCACTTTGAATACTGTGAGTTTCAGATACCTTGGTACATCCAGGGTATATATCAGTTCCAGGAAGAAGTTCTGGGCTAGATAATTAAATATATAATTGTCAGTATATGGGAAGTAGCTGAAGGCACATACAAGGAAAAGACTACTCATAGTGTTCTCTCAAAGACAAGGATACAATACAAAGGAGAAGAGCCCACAAATCAAGAAGAGAGTTCTATGTGTCAAATAAGTAGTCAAGGAAGAGAATACTGCAAAATATACACAGCATTCTGCATCAAAGGTAAGTGGAGAGGTTATATGTAGATCATTCTAAGTTATTTTTTCATGAAGGAGTAAGAGAAAATAAAAGCTGGGGGGGGGACTTGGAATCTAAGATAATTTTCCTTGTAGCTTTTCACAATGGGAGAGACAAAAATATGTGACCACCATAAAGGAAAAATTTTCATACTGTTTTAAAAAGGAAAGCATAACATAAAATTGTATATACATAATAAATAAAACCATGTAAATATTTATATAGAAGGCCATGGACTAGAAGGGAACATGGAAAATTAAAAACAGTCATGTTATACTCGTGGTATTTTTTCCTTTTATGATTTCCTTTAATGTCCTATGTTTTTACAATTTAAAAATGAGTAAGACAAAAAAAAGAATAACCAATCTATACATTTCCTCACCAAATCCCATCAAAATGTTACAATAATCAGATAAGGGAAAGGCTTATGATTATGCACTTAGTGAAATGTATATCACCGATTCAACTCTTTTTTTTTTAATAATCATCTAATCTAATTCTAAAACGTACATTCCTAAAAGAGATATGGTTGTTTCAAAACATCCTTGTACTATAAGACTTCCTGTTTCTCACTAAACTTGGAAAATATGAGGCAAATGACATAATAACTTGAACAATCATAAAAATGCTTAGAAAGTAAAAGGTTCATTTAATGAAAAAAACTCAGAAATGTTTCCATATGTTTCTATGAAGTATTCTTTCCCCACTAAATGAATACATTCAAGATTTTATTTCTGGCTTTGTTTCAGAAAAAGACCCATCTGCATAGTACAGCACTTACAAGCACATCTCACTCATGCAATAGTTATGTCACAGCTCATATATCAAATGAAAACCACACAAACTCACAGGCCCAAAGTCTTCCTTTCTATTACCAGTATTCCTGGGAGAGCTCTCATAGCACCTCGCTGCTGATGTCACATGACTTTTGTTAGGAAGTTAAATCCTGAAACTAAAATATCAAACAGTTTGGAACAGTTGTGAGTGACCTAAAAAACCAACTTTCTCTAGTTATGAACTATAAATATTTCCTTTTCATACAAATAGGTGTAGATATGGTGAAAAAACTGTTATTATGCCTCATCACTCTGTGATGTTCTTTTAACAAATCATTATCTCTATTAGATATTAAAGGCATGATAAAATGATAACGTTCGACTCAATACACAGAACACTCATGATAGATATTTTGAATGAATACTTATTTAATGTCCATATATGTGCATACGGAAATTATGTTCATTGTAGATAAAAAATAATTCACTATCTAGAGCAATTTTCACAAACTTCACGTATATGTGTAACAACTTTATTATTGCAACCCTACACATAAACCATCTGTACTATTATCTACTTAATAAAGCAAATAAGCAGTAGTATTGCCTAGTGACTAGGAGTTCAGACCCTATCATCAGAGCACACGGATTGATTTCCCAGCTCTGTCATTATACTACCCCTACAACCAACGGCTTCAGTTTCACGGGTTCACGTCTGTACAATTGCGATAACAGTATCTCCTCACAAAACTGTCAAGATGATTAAATTACTTAATAGATATAAAGCACTTAGAAAAGTGCCTGGAACACAGTAAGCACTCAATAAGTAAGTAGCTAATAATATTGCTAGTATCTTTCTTTAAATTTACACAATATTTTTTATTTTTTAATTCATGAGCAAACTTTTACTCCACTATTACCTCAAGGAATAACATCTGAAATCATGATGTAACATTTGAAAAAATATATCCATTTTTTCCTGAATCACAATGAAATATTAAAAAAAAAAAAAAAAGGTTTCACATACATGTCTAATGCCAACAGTGATAAATGCACCAATAATCAGTTAATAATTATACAAGGGCCATCTTTTGTAACAGACAAGATAAACTATTTACCTTGAGGGGAAAAAAATAAAGACACATGGAAACAAAATATCCAAAGTACATTAAAAGGAAATGAGGACATTTAAATAACTATGATAAGTATATTTTTAGGTATTACAAGAAAAGTATTTTTGATGGAGAAAGGGTTTTAAGGAAAAAAATTAAGAAATAACTGTCATCCATTCTAGTTTCAGGGATTTAAAAATCTACTGGTTCCTCTTTTCATAACTAAATTCCTCTTAGTTTAAACTCATTTCTTTCCTTTATAAAACAAGAAAACCCAGTCACCTTTCATAAAATCCTGAAATAACCTAAGAGATGTTTTATTATTGCTGTAAATTAGTAACCAAAAAACCCAAATCCATCGCCACTGAGTCAATTCCAACTCATAGCGACCCTACAGGACAGAGGAGAACTGCCTCGTAGTTTCCAAGGAATGCCTGATAGATTCGAACTGCTGACCTTTTGGTAAGCAGCTGTAGCACTTATCCACTACGCCACCAGCGTTTCTAATTAATAACAATAGTCATCAATTATCAAGCCAGGCACTGTGATGAATGCAATTTATCACAACAAAACCATGAAAAATGTATTATTACCCATATTTTACAATTGAGGATGCTGAAATTTCAAGAATCTAAGCAAAATTCCTAAGATCCCACAACTTGTAAATGGCAATGGGGCAGGTGGGGGTATAAGACTAGAATTTAAACCATAAATCCTGACATGCTACATGCTACAATGAATTAGCAGGTAAAGGTGTGTTGTCCTCACAATACAGCGGAACTCAGCACAACTGGACTAAACCAAAAGCTAAGAAGTTTCCTGAATACAACCGAACACTTTAAGGGACAGAGTAGCAGGGGCAGGGGTCTGGGGACCATGGTTTCAATGGATATCTAGGTCAATTAGCTTAACAAAGTTTATTAAGAAAATGTTCTGTATCCTACTTGGTGAGTGGTGTACAAAGTCTTAAAAGCTAGCAAGAGGCCATCTAAGATGCATCAACTGGTCCCAACCCACCTGGAGCAATGGAGAATGAAGAACACCAAAGAAGCAAGGAAAATATGAGCCCAAGAAACAGAAAGGGCCACATAAACCAGAGACTCCATCAGCCTGAGACCGGAACAACTAGATGGTGCCTGGCTACCACCAACGACCACCCTGACAGGGAACACAACAGAGAGTCCCTGGCAGAGCAGGAGAAAAGTGGGATGCAAAATCCAAATTCTAGTAAAAAAAAAAACAAAAAACAGACTTAATGGTCTGAGACTGGAGGGACCCCAGAGGTCACGGCCCCCAGACCCTCTGTTTGGCCAAAACTAAAACCATTCCTGAAGCCAACTCTTCAGGCAAAGATTAGACTGGACTATAAGACATAAAATGATACTGGTAAGGAGTGTACTTCTTAGCTCAAGTAGACACATGAGACTAAGTGGGCAGCTCCTGTCCAGAGTTGAGATGAGAAGGCAGAGGGGAACAGGACCTGGCTGAATGGACACGGGAAATACAGTGTGGAGAGGAAGGGTATGCTGTCACATTATAGGGAGAGCAACTAGGGTCACTTAACAATGTGTGTATAACTTTTTGTGTGAGAAACTGACTTGAATTTAAACTTTCACTTAAAGCACAATAATAAAAGAAAGAAAGAAAAAAACAGACGTGTTGTCCTTCAAAGTAGTGATGTGATAAGCTAACTACATCAATGCTACTATTGAACAAAGCAGTTTTGGTACACCTCATTTGCAACTACATTTACAACTTACAGCTCACGCTTCTGAATTGTCCCACTGATGACAAATTTTCATCATTTGAGGAATGAGTCTAAATATTTGAAATAAAATAAACGCCATTCTGAGGAAAGATCAGTAAATGAAGTGAGCGACACTGGATCTCAACAAATTTTTTATGCCAACACAAGGCATAACACTTCCTATGTACTCAAATTTAGATTCCGTTTCTGACTCTCAAACTTGAAGAAAAAGAAAGTGTGTATTTAAAACTAAGGTACTCATTTCCTCAGCTGGCTGCTAAATTAGTTACAAACACAAGTCCAAAATAGAAATTTTTTAAATTGATGAATATGACAGCATCTATAGATTGGAAAGTATTAGCCAAAAGAATTATTAGAATAAATTTTGGGTTCTGTGTGGCAAAATAAGCTTTAAAGACATGTTATTTAGAGAATAAAGGCACTAAAATCTCCCTGTGGCTTTAAGTAACTTATTTTTAAAATTTCATTTTTGTTCCTCTTCAAATAGGTTATCTGAAACCTAGTCAGTATTTTTAAATCTTTACTAATGTGTGATCACCGGTACTATTCAAAATTCTGATCAGTAAAGAATATTAAGAACAATTTCTCAGTTCTTCTGATGCGCTCAGAAGAACTCTTGATGCATTCCAGAATCGTGTTAGCTTTTTCATCAATGTACTGACTCATGTTCAAGGTACAAATTCAGAGTCACTAGTGTCACGGATTGAATTGTGACCCCCAAAAATATCTGTCAACTTAGCTAGGTCATGATTCCCAGTGCCGTATGACTGTTTGCCATTTTGTCATCTGATGTGATTTCCCTATGTGTTGTAAATACTATCACTATGATACAATCAGATAGATTAGTGGCAGTTATACTGATGAGATCTACAAGATGAGATACTGTCTTAAGCCAATCTCTTTGGAGATACAAAAGAGACAAGCAAGCAGAGAAACGTGGGGACCTTGTACCAGCAAGAAAGCAGTGTTGGGAGCAGAGCACATCCTCTGGACCCAGGGTTCCTGCAGAGAAGCTCCTAGTCCAGGGGAAGACTGATGACAAGGACCTTCCTCCAGAGATGACAGAGAGAAAAAGCCCTCCCCTGGAGCTAACGCTCTGAATTTGGACTTCTAGCCTACTAGACTGTGAGAAAATAAATTTCTCTTTGTTAAAGCCAACCACTTGTGGTGTTTCTGTTACAGCAGCACTAGATGACTAAGACACTTAGATATCCAGTACAACCCATAATAACTTTTGTTCATTCCAGTCAAATCATTATTTTCTAATTTTACTGCTTTTAGTCCAAAGTACATTTTAACATTTATACTTCTTCCTAGTCTTACAGAATCATTTCATATGAATAACAACAACTCTGGACAATTGGGGAAAAAAACCAAATTCAACATGTATATATTTTTCATTCCTTCTTCCATTACATCAGTATAAATGAACAGAAATAGATCTAGGTGGACTACCAATTACCTTATCTGTCATGAAAATACCAAACCATCAGTAATTATAAGACAGTGATATATATTTGTTAGGATTCATACACTGGTCAGTGACAAAAACCCCGTTTAACCTAGCTTAAGCAAAAAGCTGGGATTCATTGGCTTAGAGAATACAAAGGAGTGAAAACTCAGTGATAGTAAGGGAAAGACAAGGCCTTAGAAACAAGTGGAACTAGAGTCTCAAATGACTCCAGAACTGTCTTCTTGTTTCTTTAAACCTTAATTCTCTGTACAAAAAGGCTCCTCAAAGTGTCTGAATCTGACTCACAGATAGTTCTACTAAGCTGAAACTCAATGGCATCCACTGTACTACTGCTGCTGTTCAACCTCAGGTCCAGCTATGCAAAACCAAACATGCATGCAGTCACTCAGCTCACAGGGCAGAATTTAAACCTATTCTCATATATCTAGAAAATACTCCTATCATGGACTGAATTGTGTCCCCTCAAAACATGCATCAACTTGGCTAGGTCATGATTCCCAGTATTGTGTGGTTATACTCCATTTTGTGATCCGATACAAATTTTCCTATGTGTTGTAAATCCTAATCTCTGCCTGTGGCTAATGAGGCAAGATTAGGTTATGTTAAAGAGGATTTGGGTAGGATACAACAGCCTTACTCAGGTCACATCCCTGATCCAATGTAAAAGTGTTTTCCTGGGCTGTGGCTTGCATCACCTTTTATCTTATAAGAGGTAAAAGGAGAGGGAAGAGTGCAGAAAGATGGGGCCCTCATACCACCAAGAGAGAAGCACTAGCAGTGGAGTGTGTCCTTTGGACCCCGGGTCCCTGCACTGAGAAGTTCCTAGAGTGGGGAATATTGACGAGGACCTTCGCAAAGAACTGACAGAGAGAGAAAGCCTTCCCCTAGAACTGGCACCCTGAATTCGGACTTCTAGCCTCCTAAGCTGTAAGAGAATAAATTTCTGTTTGTTAAAGCCATCCACTCATGGATTTCTGTTATAGAAGCACAGACAACTAAGACAATTCCCCTTGATGAACCTTGTTATATTTCAGCTATTGTCCATGACCTAGCAGTTGGTCTGCCATTTGGAAAACTATAGCCTGTCATATTAAAAACTAAAGGCCATGAACTATAGAAAACACTTATAGCCGATCAAATCATTTGGGTTACTCATATTGACACCCAGGACAAAGGTCCATTCACTGATGAAACCAACTGGAATCAAGCTGCTGAGGAAGCCTGGGGCACCCAGATTACCATATTGCTGCTTGGATTCATCATCATATCAGACATGGCAACACATCCACCATCAGAGATGGGCCATAAAGAAAAGGACTCTGTTTCTAATGCAGAGGTAATCACTGCATACCAGGCTTGTGACTACCAAAATTAGATCAGTTTGTATCACGGTCAAAAAAAATCCCCATAATGCATGAGGCACTGCTATCCCATTCCTGTCCAGCCCACTCCCAGCAAACTGACTATAACAAATCTTTAGCTCCTGTACCCCTGTTCCAGTCTGATTAGTTAACTCTGGCCACTTTGCTGTGGCCCTCAAAATTAAATTGCTATATATTTTCGGCTTTCAGGACTATCTGAACTGACAGAACTGCCCTGGACTTCCTCCTTGCTCACCAAGGTGAAGTCTGTGCTATCTCTGGATTCAAAGTTATACCCAGATGATTTGGGTATTTGCTCAGCTGACTGAGTACAAAACCCTGGAAGGCACAGCTAAGGACTAAACTGTAGGTTGGCCTCATCCCGCTGCTAATAGTTCTGTTGGTTAATAGTGTTAATTAATGCTGTGTGAAACAAACTGAATGGATTTGGTCCCAGCCTCTGTCAGTCAGATTAATAAGAGTGGCCAGTGGAGTGGTATACTCATGTGAAAATTCAAGACCAACCAAGAACACGTAAGGCTAAGGGGCAGGTTGTTGGCAGAGGCAATTAATCTTAGGCCCCAAGTGTCCCTGTACGTTCTTGCTGGGTGTGCCAAGAATGCAAAGCCCTAACAACCATTCTTTACTCAGACCACTTCTGTGGGTTTTGTTTGAAGTGAACAACCTTGAAAGGTGAGGTAATGTCTCCCCCTGGACAAAGAGCAAGTTTACTCACTGCTTGCTACATAAATGTGGTGGGTTCCCCAAGCTCAGTGTTCAGCTGCGATATAAACACGGTATGCATAGCATTCATCTGGGCCATATTACATTAGACCCGTGGTACTTAAGGGCAAGGGAACCAAGGAAAACATGCTCACGCTGCTTGCTGGGCCATGAGGAATTAAATCCTTCGTCTGTGACTCAGGAAGTCTTGTGTCTTCTGCCAGCATTCATGAAATAATAACGGACTTGTAAAGGGTAACAAAATCTAACTCCAGACCCAACACACATGTCAAAACATTTTTTGAATTTAGAAAGTATACATTTTACAACAAAATTTATTTTGGATTTCTTTTATTTAAAGGGGGAAAGGAACAACTAAGTATATGTCAACTGTCCTCTCTCACGACATACACACAGACATATGAGCACGCACACACACAAATGTATAATTTCAAGACAAAAAATATATATATACATATAATATTATATATATATATATATTCTAATTGGTTTAGAAGGACCCCTGGTGGCATAACGGTTAAGCATTCAACTGCTAACTGAAAATTTGGCAGTTCGAACCCACCCCGTGGCTCCACAGGGAAAAGGCCTGGTGATCTGCTCCCATAAATATTACAGCCAAGAAAACTCTATGGGGCAGTTCTACTCTGTCACATGGGGTCACTATAAATCAAAATCAACTCGATGGCACCTAACAACAACAATAGGTTTGGACATATCAGAGTGTTCCACAAACTTAGTCATTTGTGTTAAAATTACTTAATTCAGCATTCCAATTCTTAAATCACACATTGCCTATTGAGTTCCATTCTGGAAAAGAGCAAAAACAAATGCAGAATAAAGACGTCATCACACTGTATGCTTCCCTAAATAAATTTAATCAGTCTTCAACTCACCTGGGTAAATTCACAAAAAAGTTAAACTGGGCAGTTACAAGCAGGAATTTTACAAAATTATTTTACCACATGACTAAAGGTTAGAATGTAGCTGCCTAAAAACAATTTCTTAAAGATAGCAGCCAATTCTCTTCTCCTATAAGTGGCGTAATGTTTTGAAACCACTGTAAAAATAATCAAAATTATTTCCCATATCAAATATGTTAGGGGGAAAAGGAAATTTGGTGCTAAACATAAAATAATCTAAGAGGAGAAACTAACAAATTATTTATATACTGCGTATGTTATTTCAGCTCCTTAAAAGAATGAAAATTTAAAACATATGTGTTATAACTTATTTTAAATGTATTCATTAGGATTCATACTACGGGCCTGTGTTTCAAACAAAACAGTCATATAATAAAGACCATCTAGAACTCCCAGTAATAAATTTCTATGAATGTGATCCTTCAAGGCTGATGAACTTATACTGAATAGAAGAAATAGTTTTTTAAATAAAGTCATGTATAGCTAAGGAGCCCTGCTGGGACAATGGTTAAGCACTCAGCTGCTAACCGTAAGGTCAGCAGTTCAAACCCACCAGCAGCTCAGAGGGACGAATGACCTGGTGATCTACTCCTGTAAAGATTATAGCCTAGAAAACCCTATGGGGCAGTTCTACTCTGTCCTATAGTGTCGCTATGAGTAGGAATTGACTCAATGGCACACAACAACAACATGTATGGCTAAATGAATATGATTCAAGGCATAAGACGTTCTTTAATTGCTCATTAATCAAACATAGTTTAGCCATGAGTCAGAACAGACCTGACGGCACCTAACAACAGTCAACATATTTGATTATACTGAGTATTTCTAGGTTGGCTTTTTAAGAATTTCTAATTACTCTATTAACCGTTACAATAATAATAAAATCCAACTCAACTGCTTCTAAAACTAGCAGAGTTCCCGCCGACCACTGTACTTTTTCTCCCCCCTAATATCAACTGCTCTATTTCTATTCTGGAAAGATTTGCATAGAAAAAGCACCAACTCAGATGCCTTTTTTAAAGAGGCTTCGTTAGTGAGGTTCACAAGCTTCATATTTGCAGAGCTCTTACGTATTCTGAGATTCAAACCTATACTACCAAGAATAAAGGACACAAAAACACATACACTATAGCTGAAAAATATAAACTAAAAAGTATCCATTTTTAATTTGTTTCAATTCAAAAATACCTACTGAATGTCAATGCCTAGTATACAAGTAATACGTGAAAGGTCATATGACTAGAGATCTAAAGGTATGTTATCTCATTTAATCTTCCAAATCACCCTCTGAGATACTACTGTTACCAGATACGGAAATTAAGATTCAAACATGTTATGTCCTTGACTATATACCTTAATGTCTCTGTGCCCCACTTTCCTCACCCAGAAAAAGGGAATAACAATGGCACAGACACAATCTAAGGATTAAGTGGGTTGATACATACAGTGAAACTTGTGAGAACCAGAACTTGAAGGGGACATCTTGTTTTTCCAGGTCTCGCCAGTTTTCCGCCTTTGACAGGGTGCAGTCTTGCACATTTCTATCGCTCATTTTAGTAGAAAACGTTTGAGTTTTCCTTCTCTGATATGTTTATGCTTGACATAGGTTCAGTTTTTGTAGGTTTTACTGAATAAGGCACTTAAAACAGTGCCAGGCACACAATAATCACTTATGTGTTAGCAAATACTATTATTATAAAAAAATATTATTATTACAGAAGAGTATACATAAAAAAAATACATATACTACCACATTTTAATAAGCCCGCCAAGTGGTCCTTGTAATTGTTTTCATCATTTACTTCAAAAAGGAGTAAACGGTAAATTTTGTGTCAATTTTCCTGCAAAATTGGCTCTAGTAAGATTTAAAAGTAAAGTTATTGTGCTACTTTTTAGTCAGTTATTTTTTCTTGATAACAGCCAAAACTTCTTAAACTCTTAGGACCTCACAATACAATAAAATATCATTGCCTCACTCTCTGAGTAAGCACTGTCCAAGAGAATTATAATGCAATCCATATATGCAATTTAAAATTTTACAGCAACCACATTAAAAAAGATAGGTGAAGTTTTAAAAACACGTTAATTTAACCAAAGACATGCAAATATTATAATTTCAACACTTAATGTAAAAAAATTAAGATATCTTACCTTTTGAACACAAACGCTTTGAAACTAATAAATATTTTACATTTACAGCTCTCTCAATTCAGACTAGTTACATGTTAAGTACTCAATAGCCACCTGTAGCTAGGGATTACAGTACTGGACTATACAATTCTGAGCTATTAAATACATAACTCCCTAAAGTGTCAAACAAATGTGTATGTCTCTCTTATTTCTCCTCCTATGAATCTCTCCTTTCCTCCCCAACCCAAATTTGTTATTCATTCGCTTACTCAAGCATTGTGCTAGTAGAATATGCTACTCTGAGGAAGAGAGAGACAAATCAACAATTTTAATACAGTTGGGAGCATGGGAGCAGCTAACCTAAAAGGCTTGTGGGAGACGGAAGTGAGGTACAGAGAGATGAAGTCTAAATTGAGAAATGGAAGATAAGTTGGGTTAAGCCAAGCAAAATAGGGAAGAATATTCCAAGCAAAGAGAACAATATGACAAAAGCCGTAAAGTGAGAGAGTTTGGCGTATTTGAAGAATAGAAAGATCATCAATGTGGCTTAAGCATAGTGAACAAGAATAAGTAAGTGCAGAACATGATTTGTCCCATCAGGCATTCAAACTCTCCCTAAGGGAGGCTTGAAAAACATATTAAGACAATAGGGATTGGTAGCTGGCTAATATCCATTCCCCTCTCATAGCTACTAAGAAAACTCTAATTTCGTTCAGGGTGGAAATGTACCCAGCTTAAAAAATACTCACTTCCTAACTAGAATAAAAAGTACATGTTATTGTCAGGTATTGCTGAGTCAGTTCTGACTCATAGCAACACCACGTAAAACAGAAGGAAACACCACCCAGTCTTGGACCATTCCCACAATCGTTGCCATATTTGAGCCCATTGTTGCAGCCACTGTGTCAATTCATCTCATTCAGGGGGTTCCTCTGTTTTGCTCACCCTCTACTCTACCAAGCATGATGCTCTTCTCCAAGTCCCTCCTGATAACATGTCCAAAGTACATGTAGACGAAGTCCCACCATCCTTGCTTCTAAGGAACATTCTGGCTGTACTTCTTCCAAGACAGTCTTATTCTTTCTTCTGGCAGTCTATGCTATATTCAATGTCCTTCGCTAACACCATAATTCAACGGCATCAATTCTTCTTCAGTCTTCCTTATTTATTGTCCAGTTTTCACATACATATGAGGTGATTGAAAATTCCATGGCGTGGAAGTATCAAGTAATTTAAACACTATTTTAAGAACTGTGCAGACGGATTTAACACAGCAGGCCTAAGGCTCCTATCCTTAGAAAGGCCTGATTGGAAAGTTGGACCTTTGATGGCATTTGAAAACTCAGCTTGCCTCCATTCCTTAATTGATAAAGGTGGCTTACCATGCTTAAACTTTTATATAAAAAATATGGCTTATGCTGAACACTTCCTTTCCTTCTCGGAGCGCTAGGCACTGAATTTTGGCATGTGCTAGGCACTGAAACACTATTGGGCTTCCCTGGGCAGAAACACTGCACGTATGTTACTGCATTTTTTGTTGCTGGTGACAGGAGCGCATTCAAGTGTACGGCCTCACATGAGGCAAAAAGCATAAGGAAGCCTGTACATGGATTTCTCCAAACTCCACCTGTTTTTTTGTTTGTTTTGTTTTTTCTTTTTCTTATGTTCTGGCTATTTATCCTTACTATTTCACTGTAATAAATCCTAGACATGAATACAGCTGTATGCTGAATCCATGCAAATCACCAAATGTGGGGTAGTCTTGGGGTTGTCAGATACAAGAACCCATATAGCTATTTCAACAGTTCTTCACAAAAAAAAAAAAAAAAATTCTTCACAGGTAATGTAAATTATTTTCTTCCTAACAATTATCTCTAATAATTTACAATTCCCTGTCTTTTAAGTAACCGACATTATTCATCACTTAAACAGGAACAGATATCCTAGCTCTCATCCACTATAACATAGATGGTATCAGAGGGGCATACCACAGACGGTGTCACAGGGGCAAAAACAGCTGTAAGAATTAGGAGTAACTGTAAACTATTTATATTCTGAATGCTCACCAAAAAAAAAAAATGCAGATATATAAAAACTTCACTACCTTTAGACATTCTCCAAAGTAAATACTAGTTGCTGGAAATACAGTAGTGTAATACTGAATGAGACATGCTGCCTGTCCTCATGGAACCTATTGCTACTTAGAGAAGGCTTCTCTGAAGAACTGACATTTGAGCTTGGCTCTGAAGGATAAGTCAATATAAATAACTGAGCTAGAAAGAGAAGAGCATTGCAGAAAGATGGAATAACTTGTAAAAAGCCCTAAGACAAAAAGTACAGCTCTTTTGAGAAGTGACAGATTAATAAAAGATAGAACCAGATTTGACTTTATCCTACAATTAATAAGAAGTCAGTGAACAGGGATTGCTATGATCAAATCTGAATTTGTCAAAGTTCACTCTGATACACGGTAGAGAATGGATATGAAGCAGACAATAAATGATGGCCCTTAGATAAAAGTAAAGGTGAAGAGAAGTGGATATGTTGTAAAAATATTTAGAAGATAAATTTGACAATTCTTGGTGACTCATTTACTCTGGGTACATGATTAAACACAGGTACCGAAGTATCTATATATGCATATTCCGTTATAATCACTTAATCCTATATATTTTGGATGAATTGCTTTTCTTTAACAAAATGATAGTGAAAAATGAAAAAAAGTTAGCAATGAAGAGTAGCTTAAATACCTTTCTGCCTAATATTAGCTTAAGTGAATTTTTTAAAATTACACAGAAATTATATGAATAAATATGCTAATATTTCATAAAATCTCTACAAAAAGGTAGTTTATCTTTAAAGAAAATGTTAAATAAAAGAACATAAACTCTATCAGGGTTGGAAAATTTTTTCCAGTAAATGGTCAGAGAGTAAATGCATGTGGTCTCTCTTGCAACCACTCAATCCTGACAATGCAGCATAAATGCAACAACAGACAATATGTAAAGGAATGAGCATAACTGTGTTCTAACAAAACTTTATTTACAAAAATAAGCAGCAAACCAGATTTACCAATCCACAGTGTAAAGAATGAGATAGAAGAAAAAAGTTTAGACAAGTGGTCAGGTCTGATACTTTCCAAAAAGAAACACTACGTTAGGCTTCCCAAGAGGCATACGGAATATAGTCAATATTAACCATAAAAAATAAAATGGGTAGTCAAGAGGTTATTACCTTGAAATAGGTCAATTACCAGTTAGTGCGGAATACCACATCCACAAGGCTGAAATTAAGGGTAAGACTCTTGACCTTATGGCTGTCTAGAAAGGGCAATTCATGACTTGTCTTTGATGCCCTAACATACTGAACAGGGAATGTGGGGCAGCTGAAAAACTAGGCATCAGGCAACTGAAATGGCAGTTTAGCATGGAATTTTCGTCAATTCAAGTACAAGTTCAACTAGTAGAACTAAGGTACATAGTCAAAGCAGGATTAATTGCAAAGTTCAGTGGGTGCTCCTGAATCACCTGAATATTGAATGTACATTCCTTAAATTATCACCAGATTTCAGGTAAGATTGGTCCCAGGCCCTGAGACTGGGCTGAACATACAGGGAGATTAAGTTTCTCCACCCATAAAAAAGAGTGACGTAGGTGTACAGTATCAAGAAGTCTCTTAGAGAAATGAAGAATTACTAAAGACTGACTCTTTACTTCTTCTTCTGAAAAAGAATATACAGAAGCAGCAAGTTAGACAGAGAAAAAATTACTAGTTATTTTGCTAATGAGCTGTCTCCCAACTTACAAATATTAACCTAACATGAAATTTTCTAAAGTTTTCTTCTCCAGAATAAACACATTGTTAGAAACCATACAGAGACAGTATCCAGATATCCAAAAGATTAACAATAAAATTTCATAGTTAGACAACAGAAAAAGAAGGTAATATAAACAAAATTGACAAAATGGAAGTCAGAATAAGTGAGAATGTAAATAAATCCCTTGACACCAATTTATTTGAGGAAAAATCAGAAAAAAGAATGAAGAAAACCTAAGAATTACATGGGATGCTATCAAGAGGAAAAATCTGTGAGTGCTTAGAGTACAGGATGCTGGTAGGTGTAGGGGAAAACATAGACAGGATTGTTGAAGATTTGCTAGTAGTAAACTTAGCTAACATCATGAAAGATAAGAAGATATCTATCCAAGAAGTTCAACTAATCCCGTACAGGACAGTCCACAAAAGAAAGTCACCAAACACATCATAATCAAATTTGCCAAAACCGAAGAAAGAATCCTGAGAATGGATAGAGATAAACAAAAAGTCAACTACATGGAAAACCAATTAAGCTATTACTCAGCAGAAACCATACAGACAAGAAGGCACAGGCATGACATATGTAAAGCCTTGAAGGAAAAAAATTGCCAGCCAAGAATTATATATCCAGAAAACTGTCTCACAAATATAAAAGCGAAATTAGTTCATTTCCAGATAAACAAAAATTAAGAGAATTTGTGAAAACCAGACCAAAATTACGAGAAATATTAAAGGCAGTCCTCTACTTAGAGAACCGAACAACATCAGACAACAATCCAAGATTAGAACAAGGGCAGATCAACCAGGTATCAATCCACACAGGGAAATCACAAAACCAAATCAAAGCCAAAGGACTAAAGACACGGAACTAGAAACGTCACTATGTAAATAACAACATCAAAACAAAAAAGAGAGAATAAACGGTGTAGTCAAAGCGTAGAACTTCCACATGGAGAGGAACTCAGGAAATACCAAGAAATAAAAGACTGGTTTAAACTTAGAAAAATAAAGGTAAATTTCAAGAAAACCAAAAGGATGCTAAGAAACTTGGCCATCAAAATAAAAGGGAAGAAACTGACAAAAGAAAAACAAGTGAGGAAGCAAAGAGCCCAAATAAGAAATGAGATGGGTGATGATACAACAGACCCAACTGAAACAAAAAGAATCATATCAGATTACCATGAAAAATTGTACTCTAACAAATTTGAAAACCTAGAAGAAATGAATGAATTCCTAGAAACACACTACCCAGAACCCACTACCTAAAATACCACAAACAGAGGTAGAACAACTAAATACACCCATTACAAAAGAAGAGATTGAAAAGGCAATCAAAAAACTCCCAACAAAAAAAAGCCCTGATCCAGACAGCTTCACTGCAGAGTTCTACCAAACTTTCAGAGAAGAGTTAACACCACTACTACTAAAGGTATTTCAGAGTATAGAAAAGGATGGAATACTCCCAAACTCATTCTATGAAGCCATCATATACCTGATACCAAAACCAGGTAAAGACACCACAAAAAAAGAAAATTAGAGACCTATATCCCTCATGAATATAGATGCAAAAATCCTCAACAAAATTCTAGGCAATAGAACTCAACAACGTATCAAAAAAATAATTCACCATGACCAAGTGGGATTCATACCAGGTATGCAAGGATCGTTCAACATTAGAAAAGCAATTAATGCAATCCACCACCTGAAAAAAACAAAAGAATCACATGATTTTATCAATTGATGCAGAAAAGGCATTTGACGAAGTTCAATACCCATTCATGATAAAAAACTCTAAGCAAAATAGGAATAGAAAGAAAATTCCTCAACATAATAAAGGGCATTTATACAAAGGCAACAGCCATATCACCCTAAATAGAGAGAGTCTGAAACCACTCCCTTTGAGATCCGGAACCAGACAAGGATGCCCTTTATCACCACTCTTATTCAACATTGTGTTGGAGGTCCTAGCCAGAGCAATTAGGCTAGATAAAGAAATAAAGGGCATCCAGATTGGTAAGGAAGAAGTAAAAGTATCTCTATCTGCAGATGACATGATCTTATACACAGAAAACCCTAAGGAATCCTTCAAAAAACTACCGAAACTAATAGAAGAGTACAGCAAAGTATCGGGTTCCAAGATAAACATAAACAATCAGTTGGATTCCTCTACACCAACAAAAAGAGCATCAAAGAGGAAATCACTAAATCAATGCCATTTACAGTAGCCCCCAAGAAGATAAAATACTCAGGAATAAATCTTATCAGAGATGTAAAAGACTTATACAAAAAAAAACTACAGTACACTTTCTGCAAGAAACCAAAAGGGACTTACATAAGTGGAAAAATATGCCTTGCTCATGGATAGAAGATGTAACATTATAAAAATGTCTATTCTACCAAAAGTGATCTACACATTTAATTCAATTCTGATCCAAACCCCAATGACATTCTTTAATGAGATGGAGAAACAACTCACCACATTCATACGGAAGCGAAAGTGGCCCCGGATAAATAAGGCATTACTGGAAAAGAAAAACAAAGTGGGAGGCCTTACTTTACCTGATTTTAGAACCTATTATACTGCCACAATAGTCAAAATAGCTTGGTACTGATACAACAACAGATACATAGACCAACAGAAAAGAACAGAGAATCCAGACATAAATCCATCCACATATGAGCAGTTGATACTTGACAAAAGCCCCAAAACAGTTAAATGGGGAAAAGACAGTCTTTTTAAGAAATGGTGCAGGCGTAACTGGATATCCACCTGCAAAAAAATGAAACAAGACCCATACCTCACTCCATGCACAAAAACGAGCTCAAAATGGGTCAAAAACCTAAATATAAAGTCTAAAAAGATAAACATCACGGAAGAAAAAACAGAGACAACGTTAGGAGCCCTAATGCGTGGCATAAACAGTATACAAAACATTATTAGGAATGCGGAAGAAAAACTAGATAACTGGGAGCTCCTAAAAATCAAAACACCTGTGCTCATCCAAAAAGCCTTCACCAAAAGAGTAAAAAGACTACCTACAGACTGGGAAAAGTTTTTAGCTATGACATTTCCGATCAGCACCTGATCTCTAAAATCTACATGATACTGCAAAAACTCAACCACAAAAAGACAAATAACCCAATTAAAAAATGGGCAAAAGATATGAATAGATACTTCACTAAAGAAAACATTCAGGTAACTAACAGATATGTGATGAAATGCCCACAATCATTAGCCATCAGAGAAATGCAGATCAAAATTACAATGAGATTACATCTCACTCCAACAAGGCTGGCATTAATCCAAAATAATACATGTTGGAGAGGCTGTGGAGAGACTGGAACACTTATACACTGCTGGTGGGAATGTAAAATGGTACAACCACTTTGGAAATCGATTTGGCATTTCCTTAAAAAGCTACAAATAGAACTACCATATGACCCAATATCCTACTCCTCAGAATATATCCTAGAGAAATAAGAGTCTTCACACGAACAGATATATGCACACCCATGTTTACTGCAGCACTGTTAACAATAGCAAACAGATGGAAGCAACCAAGGTGCCCATCAACGGATGAATGGATAAATAAATTATGGCATATTCAAACAATGGAATACTACACGTCGATAAAGAACAGCAAAAAATCTGTGAAATATTTCATAACATGGAGGAACCTGGGAGGCATTATGCTGAGTGAAATTAGTCAGTTGCAAAAGGACAAATGTTGTATAAGACCACTATTATAAGAACTTGAGAAACAGTTAAAACTGAGAAGAAAACACTCTTTGTGGTTACAAGAGGGGGGAGGAAGGGAGGGTGGGAGAGGGGTATTCACTAATTAGATAGTAGATAAGAACTACTTTAGGTGAAGGGTAAGACAGCACACAATACAGGGGAGGTCAGCATAATGAGAGTAAACCAAAAGCAAGGAAGTTTCCTGAATAAACTGAACGCTTCAAAGGCCAGCATAGCAGGGGTAGGGGTTTGGGGACCATAGTTTCAGGGGACATCTAAGTCAACTGGCATAATAAAATCTATTAAGAAAACATTCTGCATCCCACATTGAAGAGTGGCGTCTGGGGTATTAAACACTAGCAAACAGCCATCTAAGATACATCAATGAGTCTCAACCCACCTGAATCAAAGGAGAATGAAGAACACCAAGGATACATGGTAATTATGACCCCAAGAGACAGAAAGGGCCACATGTACCAGGGACTACATCATCCTGAGACCAGAAGAACCAGATGGTGCCCAGCTACAACTGATGACTGCCCTGACAGGAAACACAACAGAGAACCCCTGAGGGGGCAGGAGAGCGGTGGGATGCAGATCCCAAATTCTCATACAAAGACCAGACTTAATGGTCTGACTGAGACTGGAAGGACCCCGGTGGTCACGGCCCCCAGACCTTCTGTTGGTCCAGGACAGGAACCATTCCTGAAGCCAACTCTTCAGACATGGATTGGACTGGACAATGGGTTGGAGAGGGATGCTGGTAAGGAGTGAGCTTTTTGGATTAGGTGGACACTCAAGACTATGTTATTATCTCCTACCTGGAGGGGAGGTGACAGGGTAGAAGGGGTTAGAAGCCGGCGAAATGGACACGAAAAGAAGAGAGTGGAGGGAGGGAGCGAGCTGTATCATTAGCGGGCAAGTAATTGGGAGTATGTAGCAAGGTGTACATAAGTTTTTGTGTAACAGACTGACTTGATTTGTAAACTTTCACTTAAAGCACAATAAAAATTATAAAAAAATAATACATTTGAAAAAATAAAAGATGCAGCAAAATCAAAATCAACAATAATGAAAGAAATGAAAATACATAAACAAAAAGAACTCAGTACAGAATATAAGTGAAGCAAAAAAACTGCCAACACCACACACACACACAAGAAAAAAATCAGAATGACAGCAGTAAACTCATCCTATCAATAATTACACTGAATGTAAATGGCCTAAAAATGCATCCGTAAAAAGACAGAGAGTGGCAGAATGGATAAAAAACACTATCTATCTATATGCTGTCTACAAGAGACACACCTTAGACACAAAGACATAAATCGAACCTCAAAGGATGAAAAAAATATGCATCAAGCAAGCAATAACCAAAAAAGAGCATGAGTGACAATATTAATTACCAATAAAATAGTCTTTAAAGTAAAATCCACCCGTAAAGGGTAAGAAAGGATGCTACATAATGATTAAAGGGTCAGTACACCAGGAAGACATAACCATAATAAATATATATGCATCCAATGAGTGGGCTTCAAAATACAAAAAAACTAACAGCACTGAAAAGAGAAATAAGACAGTTCCACAATAACAGGAGGAGACTTTGCCAAGCCACTTTCAATACAGACTCAATAAAGATACAGATCTAAATACCCCAAGCAACCAACTCAACCTCATAGACATATACAGAATACTCTACCCAACACCAACAAAGTATACATTCTTTTCTAACGCACATGGAACATTCTCCAGAATAGACCACATTTTAGGCCCCAAAGCAACCCTCAGCAAAATCCAAAACATCAAAATAATACAAAGCATCTTCTGTGATAATAACTCATAAAAGTAGAAATCGATAGTAGAAACAGAATGGAAAAAAAAATCAAATATACAGAATCAAATGAGAATGAAAAAAATCATACCAAAACCTTTGGGACAATTTATAACAATAAACGCACACATTCAAAAACAAGAAAGGGCCAAAACCAAAACATTAACCCTACAACTCAAACAAATAGAAACAGAACAGCAAAAGAAGCCTTAGGTACCAAAAGAAAGAAAATAATAAAGATTAGAGTAGAAATAAGTGAAATAGAAAAACAAATCAAGACAGTCAACAAGACCAAACACTGGTTCTTTGAAAACAGCAACAAAATCAACAAACCAGTGGCCAAACTGACAAAAGAAAACAGGACAGGAAGCAAATATCCCAAATAAGAAATGAGATGGGTGATATCACAACAGGCCTAACTGAAATAAAAAGGATCATAACAGAATACCATGAAAAATTGTACTCCAACAGATTTGCAAACCTAGAGAAAATGGACAAATTTCTAGAAACACACCACCTACCAAAACTAACACAAACAGAGGTAGAAAAACTAAACAGATCAATAACAAAAGAAAAGACAGAAAAGGTAATTTAAAAACTTCTGACAAAAAAAAATCCCTGACCCTGACAGCTTCACTAGAGAATTCTACCACACACTCACAAAGAGTTTACACCAGGACTACTCAAACTACTTCAGAACATAGAAATGGAAAGGATACTTCAAAATTCATTCTATGAAGCCAGCATAACCCTGATACCAAAACCAGGTAAAGACACCACAAAAAAAGAAAATTGCAGACCAATATCCCTCATGAACATAGATGCAAAAATCTTCAACAAAATTTAGCCAGTAGAATTCAACAACTTTTCAAAAAAAATAATACATCATGACCAAGTTAGATTCATACCAGGTATTACAAGAACCACATGATCTTGTCAATTGACATAGAAAAGGCATCTGATAAAGTCCAACACCCATTCCTGATTTAAAAAAAAAAAACTCTCAGCAAATTAGGAATAGAGGGGAAATTCCTTAACATAATAAAGGGCATTTATACAAAGCCAAGAGCCAACATCATTCTAAATGGAGATTGAAGGCGTTCCCCTTGAGAACAGAAACCAGACAAGGATGCCCTTTATCACCACTCTTATTTGACATTGTGCTGGAGGTCCTACCTAGAGCAATAAGGCAAGAAAAAGAAAGGGCATCCAAATTTGAAGGGAAGGTAGAAGTATTCCTATTCGTTGATGATATGATCTTAGACACAGAAATCCCCCAAAGAATCCTCAAGAAAGCTACTGGAACTAATAGAAGATTTCAGCAAAGTAGCAAGATACAAGATTAGCATGCAAAAAACCAGTAGGATTCCTCTACACCAACAAAGAGAATTTCAAAAAGGAAACTGCCAAATTAACACCATTTACAATAGCCCTCAAGAAAATAATTAGGAATGAATCTAACCAGGATGTAAAAGACCTATTTATAGAAAACTAGGAAACACTACTGCAAGAAACCAAGAGAGACCTACATAAGTGGAAAAATATGCCACGTTCACGGATAGGAACAGTCAACACTGTGAAAATGTCAATTCTACCCAAAGCTATCTACGGATACGTTGCAATTCTGATCCAAATTCCAACAGCATTCTTTAAAGAGATGGAGAAACAAATCACCAACTTTATATGGAGGGAAGAGGCCCCGGGTAAGTAAAGCATTACTGAAGAAGAACAACAAAGCAGGAGACCTCACACCATTTGATTTTAGAATCTATTATACAGGCACAGTAGTCAAAATAGCCTGGTAATGGTAGAACAACAGACACATAGACCAATGGAACAGAATTGAGAGCCCAGACGTAAATCAGTAACCACTATTATTGTTGTTAATGTGTGCTGTCAAGTCGATTATGACTCATAACAATCCTACAGGACAGAGTACAGCTACCGCAGGAAGTTTCCACGGCTTAATCTTTACAAAACAGACTGTCACATCTTTCTCCAGCAGAGTGGCTGGTGGGCTCGAACTGCCAACTTTTCAGTCAAAAGCCAAGCACTGAACCACCAGACCACCAGGGCTCATTAATAACCCTGGTGGTACAGTGGTTGAGAGCTTGGCTGCTAACCAAAAAGTTGAAAGTTCAAATCCACCAGCTGCTCCTTGGAAACCCTATGGGACAGTTCTACTCTGTCATGTGGGGTCGCTATGAGTCAGAATCGACTCGATGACAATGGGTTTATAATATGGCATATACACAGAGAAGACCCATAGCTTTCGTGCAATCTGCTCTTTTGCACATTATACAAGGATATCTCTAAAACCTTTTACCTGTCAAAGCTAGTGCTTTATGCATCTGCTAATGATGATCATCTAATTCCCTCTGTGGCAGTGGCTGCCAACGTCTACTGCTGGGACAGGAGTCCCAAGGTCTGAAGAGTAGTAAAGATATATAAAGATGCTATAATAGGCTCTAAACGGGACAAAAGTTTCTCCCGCTTTCCACCTGCCAAGCCACAGGTACACCTAACTCCCTATTTAGAAATGCAGCTTGTGTAAGCAAGCACGAAGGACCCTTGGGAACCCTGATCTTCCAAGGACCTGGAGTTTGCTTACATAAAAGGGTACTGTCATTCAAGGCAGAAACTCCAGGCAGATCTCTTCAGCCAAACCTAGTCTTCTCCCTTTCCTCCATTTATGTTGCTGTTCTCATTCCTACCACAGGGAAGACTAGTGGAATTTCTACAAGCAGTGGGCAAGAATCCAGGCAGAGGTGTGTCTGAGTTTAAAAAAAGTAAAAGTTAGACAGCTTCAAGCTTATATTTAGAGGTAAGTAGAGTGACTGGCAGAAATCCCTCTTGCCTGGTGCTCTGGCGGCAAGGTAAGAGAGATATGCCTTTTGTCCACTCCTCCTCTCAGAATCTGTGGGGAGAGTTCAAGTTTAGGGGCTGCGCCACCTTCCAATCAAGACAACAAAGTCAGGGGGGTTGTGGGAACTGGAGATGTCTGGCTGGTAGGTCCCCACAACCAAGTACCACCTCCTGCCCCTTAGTTACTGGTGACCTGAGATAGTTCTCACATATCCTCTTAATTTCCTAGCCCCAAAAATGCGATGCCTACAGGAAAGTTACTTAAACATCAACTTTTAATTTTTTAAACCCTTAGGTTATTTTATTGTTCGACTCCAGACATTAAACTTTCAAACACAGTTTCAAATTTTATGTCTAATGTTGGGGTACTGAATGTGAATGAATCTACAGCCCCCAATTCTGGTTTTGTTATTTTTTACTACCACATAGCTTTGTGTAAATTTCTTTTAATAGCTTTTCAGCCTATAGCACGTTGTTCAAATTTCCTATCTCAATAAAAACATTCACCACAGAGAACATTTAGAATTACTTCACTATTGCTATTTGGTTTTACTGAAAATTAAAGTATTATTTTAAATTAATAATAATTTCCATTTTCAGCTAACCAGAACTCAACCTACTAAAAAGACTTTTATCATAGTTGTATTTATGCCAACGATTTAATCTATATGTTCCCTGAATACATGATTAAAATAAGTATTCTCTCTATGGTAAAGAGCAACCAAAATTCCGTAAAATAAAAATAGTATTTGATCTCACATGCACTATAAAGATGCTTACCATAATGAGAAATACATTTTATTTTTAAAAAGTATAAGAAGATCTAACAGAATCGGGAAAACTGGGACTAATGAAATTTAAATTAATAAGAGATGACCCCGGTTTTCTTTTGACTGTAATCAAATATTTTAATATTCAGTACTTTAATGTTTGATTCAGAATTTCATTCTAACACAGGTACTAGCATACATAAAGAAATAAATATGGCAGGTATTATTAAACCAGTTTAAAAATTAACACCGTACTCTAAAAGAGCTGTTTTTCAACATGTAGCAATTTATACTCAGATCAAGGTGACTTAACTGACAAAACCATTTTTTTACTTGCTAAAAACATTCTGCCAACATAGATATGCGTTTCTGATACTTCATTTTTAACTAAACTTACACAATTAGATATCCCGGGTATGAGGGAAAAAAACCTATTTATGAAAGTGTACTGGTTTTGTTCCCAAATCTTCTAAATTAATTAAATTCATTCTACCTTCATAGAAATTTCTGTACCACTATATTTTCACATATTCATCGTAACTCTTAAATTACGCTATTCTATGCAACTAGGTATCTCATTTTTCTTTTCTTGCCTTTTAATGCCAGAGGAGGTGTAAACAACATTCTACTTCTTCACTCCATATGTAATTAATTAACCCTTGTCCATCTTTAAAGTCATAAATAAACTTTTAATAGCTGACATAGAAAACTGTACCTCCCTGGTCAAAATCATCTCCTTTTCTTGTTAGTTACCTGCCCCTAGAACTTAAAAGACTATATACCAAAAAACCAAACCCAATGCCATCGAGTCGATTCCAACATAGTGCATACTATTTCAAGTGTTTAAAAAGTGAATACAATTGGAAGAAGTATAATTTAGGTTGTGAGTGAATAATGAATGTATAGGTACAGTCTGGTTCAAGGCAAAAAAAAAACCTTCTACACAAACCTAACTCATTCCTCTTTCAATCACATTATCATCACTATTAACTTATTGAATGCACTTTTTATGACATTGTTTGTAAAAGGTTTTTTGTAAGACTGACAAATCATACTCGAAATATATGCTGCTTACTTTTGCAATTCGAATCCTCCAGGTACTCTTTGGAAACTCTATGGGGCAGTTCTACTCTGTCCTATAGGGTCGCTATGAGTCGGAATCGACTCGATGGCACTGGGTTTTGGGGACTTTCCAAAAATCCAATGAAGTATGTTAATTATAATTTAGTTTTTTATTCTTGTCCAACTACTTTGCACATTTAGATTTCCTACATTCAAGGTATTTTCTCTTACTTAGAATTATTTTTCAATTTAACCAGCCACTGATATGTTCTCTTTTTCAAATGATACCTAAAACAGCCATTCCTATGTCAAGATGTCTCATTAGAAAGAAAATTTACAAACATTATCAAATATCTGAGACTACAGAAATCAAAAACCCAAAACCCAACCCATTGCTTGGATTCCAACTCATAGCGACCCTATAGGACAGAGCAGAACTGCCCCATAGAGTTTCCAAGGGGCGCCTGGTGGATTCGAAAAGCCAACATTTTGGTTAGCAGCTATAGCACTTAACCACTACGCCACCAGGGTATACAAGAATACCGAAAGAAAATTAATTATGACAAACATGCCTCGTTAACACTGCAAATAAGTTGCTGAACCATATATAAATTATTCATTTTTTAATCATGTATATTCTGTAAATGAGCTCTGTACTTAGGAATCCAAGTGAAACAGAATTTTTAAGTTCAAACTATATTCATAATTATGCAAAATTCATATAGGAGCACTTAAAACAAGATTCGAAAGTCTTTTTTCCCCCTCTGATTTAAATATCAAGAAGCCTTGTTAATAGTTCTTAAAGCAAATACAAATCTACTGAGTTTTATTTTTAGACAAGGATAAATTTAAAGCCAATGCCTCTATCTGCCAAAAAAATTAACAACAGCACAATAATGTATATTTTACAACACATTAGAAGTGTTTTTCGGATGTAGGAAGAAAAACTAGTTTGAAAACAAAAGAATAGAAAAAGCACATCACTACACCTCAATGTTTTTCCTAAGTGGCTAAAGAACTATTCAACAACTCCGAAACTCTTTTTATATGCACACCTGGGAAGAATACAGAATCCGTAACTTTGCTCAGAGTTATACTGATGTGGTTTTAGACCAGATGTTTAAATGTTACAGTATGTACATTTTCTTCCCTTCTTCTAGGGCAAAAGTAAAGTAAGAGGAATATTTGACTTCACTCCACAAGAGACCTATTTAATAGTTTGGCAGTTATGTAAGTAAAGGTAGCTTGGCTAAGTCAATGTTGACGACATACAGAACGACATGATCCTAATGAGTTGGAAAATATTGGCTCTCAAGAGAATAGACCAGATGCTACTGAGCTGAGAAAGCTACTGTATTATTGAATTTCATTTTTATGAGGTAAAATTTATTATTCAACCATTAAGGTATCCCACATGAAATCTTGCATAAAATAGTTTTACAGTTACTTTCTGGAAAGTAGATTTTTATTTTAAGATCAAGACAACACTTAAATGAAGGATTCAAAAGTCCATTTGATCACCTTTCGCACAGATTTTAAAATCTGTAAGTATTTTCCCCCAAAATACCAATTAATAGAACTGGATTGTCAACAAAATAATGACCAATCTGAGTAAGAAAGGGGTGGTAGCAAGTCCTTGTCTTCCAAAGCAAACCAAAGCCACATGTGACGCTGTATTTTGTCTTCTGGCAAAATGCCAAGGGTTAGAATTTCCACTGTTTGGAATCAACACCAAATATATAGAATTACTTATGGGATGGGGATCTTAATATATGTGTGTATGTACGTATTTGTATTTTTCAATAATCCTAATTAATAATAAACACTTAGTTCATACCTTAACATCTCTGCTTTATTCCTTATAGCTCCTTTATTTTAAATTTCTAATATTAGATATTCTTATTTTAATAATTTCTAGAAGAATATCAAATTTTAATTATATTAATCTATTATTGATCTCATTTACCAGATAGGTAGTTTGGTATAGCAGAAATAATAGTACTCCAAAGGTCCAAAAGGCTGGCTTTGAGAATCAGTTTAATCAGTGGATAGCTGCGGGATGATATTTAAGAAAAACACTAAATTGTTCTGAGCATAAATTTTCCCGTATGTAAAACAGGATATACAACCTGCCAACATCAATATTACTGGTAAGAAGCCAATGAAATTAATGTGTGAGAAACAGCAACCTAAAAAAGGTGAGCCAACTCAGACTATTTAAGTTTTATGGTATCCAGTTCCCTACAGTATGCAGCTCACTAGAGGAAAAATACTTAGCAAAAAGCTGTAAAGCATGTGAGGAGTAGATTTAAAAAACTAGGATTTCATCTTCTATTATCCCACTGCACTGTCATATCTACTTGCATATCTATTGCTGTCTTCCCCTTTGTAATCACTAGAATAATCCTTCACTGTGGTTCATAAGGAAACCCTGGTGGCATAATGGTTAACTGCTACGGCTGCTAACCAAAGGGTCAGCAGTTCAAATCCGCCAGGCGCTCATCGGAAACTCTATGGGGCAGTTCTACTCTGTCCTATAGGGTCGCTATGAGTCGGAATCCACTCGACCGCACTGGGTTTGGATTTTGGTTTTGGTGGTTCATAACAAGTTTCTAGAGCCTGGTGTGAACTCTTGTATACAACTATGTCAAAGGTGCACCACTCCATACTTTCTTTACTAAGTCTAAACAACCAGACCTGATCGGTGCCTTGGGTTTGTTCTGCTCACATCAACTTCACTACTCTCTGTCTTTGCTTTCTTGACTTGCCCTTTGAATTTTTGTCCTGCATCTACTCAGCAAAAACACTGCATCACCTAGATTCCAATTCAAATGGAGATTATTTCTGTCTCAGGAACCTTATATCCTAGAACCACCTCCATTGCTTGTATTTTCATATGGATGATTCCAACAAGGATCTACGTCCAGGACAAGAACACCAAGAACTCCAGAAACAATACCATATTTGACACTCACAAGAGCTCTATGAGTAGATACGAAGATATCATTACTACCATTTTACAAATGAGAAAATTAACTGACATTCAATGAAATAAAGTGACTAAGAATCAATATCTTTACGTTTCACTTCACGCATCTCTCCTAAATTCCAATAGTTGAAAAACAAGAATATTATTAATGTCTGACAAAAATGGTAAACTACTGACTACACTAATATTTATACGTAGCATGCAGATTAATAAAATTCAGTGCATAAAATCAAATCCTAAGCAGCATTCACATAGAACTTCTTAAATTTTCACTATAACTAGGGATGAAGGATTCATCACTCTAGTGTTAAAGAACATATAATTCTATATTCACATATTTTCTTAAAGCCTCATACACAAACTGATTCACAAAATAGAAACAATTAAGGATTGTAACTATCACCAATATCTAACTCCAGAACATTTTCATATCTTTTTGAAGGCTAATGTACCCGTTAGAACTCACTCCCACCTCTCAACCCTGCCTTGGCCCCTGGCATCTACTGTATCTGTTGTCTGTCTCTAGGGATTTGCCTATTCTAGGCATTTTATATAAATTGAATCATACAATATATGGCCTTTGAGGTCTAGATTCTTTGGCTTAGCATGTTTCCAAAGTTTATCCATATCACAGTATGTATCAGTATTTCACTCCATTTTACAAATAAGTAATATTGCATTATCTGGATACACCACATTTTGTTAATCTGTTGATCAACTAATGGACAACTGTGTTATTTCCACTTTTTGGCTATATGAATCATGCTGATAATGACCATTCATTTATAAGATTCTGTAAGAACATAGGTTTTCAATTCTCACAGATATATACCTAAGACTGGAAATGCTGGGTCATACAGTAACTATGTTTAACTCTTTAAACAGCTGTCAAACTATTTTCGAAAGTGGCATCAGGTATTTTTTAAATTAGTAATACCATGAAAAAAATAGGAATAGGTAAATTCCAAATAAGCAGAAAGAGAAGAATCAAATAAGAATAGCAAATATTAAAAAAAAAAAAACCATAGCACTAACAGTACAAAAGGAAATAAAATAGTGTAATAGAAACAAGATTTAAAAAAAAAAAAAAAACCCACACTAAAATTTACTACTAAAAGGCAAATTATATGACTTGATTAAAAATATCCACCTATACACTATTGCAAGAAATACACATAAAGCATAAAAACACATACAGGTTTTCAGTAAAAGAATGGGGAGGAGGTACAGGCAAATCCCAACCAAAGGAAAGCTAGTTGTAGCTATGTTAATATAAGAAGAAAAAGATTTAAGTCAAAAGACTTTCTGAGGGATCAATACATTTAATAAAAACAATAAAGTCAACAGGAAGAATAAAAATATATATGTATGTGTATATATACGTTGTGTACACACGTGTGTATACACACAGTAATGTTTATATACTATTTCAGGAGGTTCAGAGAATTCAAAGCCACTCCATAAGCCTCAAGAACCTCTAGGCTAGTAGAACATTTGTCTTCTCATTCTTTATAAAATCCTAAAGCCTGGCTGCAAAACAATTATAAAATTTTATGTATCAAATCAGAAGATTCTAATTATAATGCATTTTTTTTTAGATTTTATAACATAATTCTCCCATAACAAGGTCTAAAATTAAACCTTTCAAAAGCATCATATAAAAACAATAAAACAATGTTTTATCTTAACAAAGTAAAAATTTTTTAAATGTTATTACTTTAAGCATGGTTACACTAACTTAATAAAACTATTTTTGTGTGTTACTTACAAAAGTAACATGATCATTTTGAACTGAAACAACTAAAAAGGGGCAAAGCTTTAGTAAGTTTTTGTTTACCTATAAACTGAGTGACAGGATGAGGATAATCTCTCATATCTTATACTGACAGCAAGAGATTTTCTTTTTTTTTTTTTTTTTTTTTGGTAGTGAACTAAATCATTTGGTATATAAGATTAATATTTTTCACACAAATAGGAAAATGTGCTCACCAGCTCTTAAAGTATTATGAGCAAAAACTGTATTTCACTTTACCAGGAAAATCAAACATAATGTATTTATACTCGATGTAGTTATCATTTCAAACATATATTCCTCCCCTCAAAAATTATTCATGCAAGGCCTGAGTGCCAATTGTACAAGGAGTTGGTGAAAAATAATATTTTGCAACTATAAAATATATCCAGGAATTGGTGCCAGGGAACAAAACTGGATGGCTTAACTCATATCCTGGATTTTAAACATGAGCTATAAATACCCACCTTCACAGAAAATCACTACAATTTAAGTTGAGCATGCTAGACATATGGAGTTGAATGATAAAACATTAGTCACCTCTAATAAGAAGTTTCCATATACTTGTCAAGAAGACTGTGCTCTTTCTTACCTATACTTTGGAAGACTTCATTCATCAAAGCTTCATTCACTGCTGAAGAGCTGACATTTCCAATATGAGACCAACTTTGATATATTGCTTGCAGCAGAAGGGTCTGTGCTCTTGTAGCTTGAATTGTGAGATTTGGAAGTTCAAATATACCTTCAGTTATAGGAACCTGAGATCGTTTGGTCCTGCATTTAAAAAAAAAAAAGAATAACAACATAAAAGACAGCACTTACAAAGATATACTAAATGAATTAAGTTGCAAGGGAAGAAAAAGGTGTACTTTCAGTATATTTTAAAACAGTATTAAGTCAAATACGCAATTCAGTTAACTCTAAATAATTTCCACAATTCAGAAATTCTTACAATAATGATGAAATATAAAAACACAAACTAGAATATGTCCATACACACATTCTTGGGCATATATTCTGCTCCGCCAACTATAATTTTTCATTTAAGTAACAAAACTAACAAAAAAGTAATACTAATACTTGTAGATGGTTTATTAGCTGATTTGCTTTGCTCTAAATATCTTCTATTAACTCACTGAATCCTGTCATAATAATCCAATGAGAGAGGTACTATCATTATCATCATTTTTCTATGAGGAAGCCAAGACACAAAGAGATTAATTAAATTACTGAATATTATACAACTAATGAGTAGAGAAACTGGGATTTTAATCCAGACAATCTGATCCAGAGCTCCCTACACTAGATTTTCTCTCACAAGTATTTATGAGCTATTCAAACTATACTCATGGTCCCTACTTGACAAAGACATGGAAAAATTATTTTTAAATTTTTTATCCTGGAATATATTTCTATCCTCAAATATATCTCTATCCTAAAATACAATGCCTTAGTCTGTCTTTGAGTGAGGTGCCTAACAAAATTAAATTATTCAAATAATAAAACTTCAAAGTAAGGAAGCATTTAAATAATGCCTGTAGGCACAAGTAGCTATTGATGGTTAATTTTTTTAAATGCAAGATAAAGTGGAAGAAACGGAAACAAGAGATAAGAGAACGAAAGAAAAAAACACCTTGTGTTATGCATGGAATTGTGCCTTCCCAAATATATGTGTTGGAATCTTAACCCCTATACCTGTGTAATCACCTTCCATAATGTGATCTAGCGTGATGTATGTAATCAAGTGATCAGTCAAGGTCATACCAGTGTATGGTGGATCCTAAACCTAATCACTTCTCAGTTGTAAAAAGGGCAGAATCTACACTGAGACTAGTGGGCACACATGGAGGAAGACAGATGCCATCTCAGGATCACAAAGGAGCCAAAGAACAACAAGGCTACTGACAAGGAAAGAATCAACACAGTGATACCCTGATTTGGACTTTCAGCCTACGTTAACTGTGAAAAAATTAATTTCTGTTCTTTAAAGCCACCTATTTGTGGTATTTCTGGTATAGCAGCACTAAGAAACAAGACACTTATTTAGACACTACTACAGTAGCTTCAGTCACTCCCTCTTTCCTCAAATAAACAGGCTACTACCCTTTATCATTTTCTGTACTTTCTCCATATACATACAGTACTGGATATCTCTTCTATATCACCTTAAAAATCTCTCAGCCCCACCTCTTACTGCTTTGGAGAAAAATTCCAGGTAGACTTTTACCAGCATTGCCTAAAGCTACTCAGCAATCTGAGACACCAGAGGGGACTACCATATCTTTACACAAATAACACACACCTTCTATGTTTGCCAATCGCTCCCTCCCCGCTCATGAGTTATTTCTGTAAGCATGCCATGCTAATTGTGTTACAGCATAAAAATTCAATTCTCTGCACTCATCCATGCACAGCCCAGAAGTATAGGGATAAATGCTTTTTCCCTTTTGTCCCCTTGACTGACAATTCTGAGGTGCAGAAGTCTCCTATGAAGGTTCCAGGAGATCAAGGAACAGGGAGTGAAAAAAGACTGAAATAACTGGACAAAGTCTCAATGAGCTGTAGAACAAAATCAAGTAATCTCAAATACATGTAACTGAAGTTCCAGAGAGAAGTGAAACAGGGGGAGGGGGTCAGGAAAAAAAATTATGGAAATAATGGTCAAAAGTTTTCTAAGTTAGAAGAAAACTATAACCCAAAGACCTAAGCAGTTTAATGAATGCCAGGCTGAAGAGACATAAAACCACACCAAGGCACATCATAATCTAATTGCTGAATACCCAATGTTAAAGAGAAGAATCTTAAAAGCATCCAGAGGATAGAAAAATATATCATGCACAGAAGAACAAAGATGAAAATGAAGAAGACTTCTCATCAGAAACCATACATGTCAGAAGACAACATAAAAACTATGCTGGGCGGGTGGGGGGGCTCCTAAAGTTCAGAGAAAACATCTTTAAAAAAACGAAGGTGAAATAGAAAGATTTTCAGACATACTAAAAGCTGGAAAATTCCTCACCAGTATACCTGCACTGCAAAAAACGTTAAAGAAAACCGTTCATGCTAAAGGAACATAATACCAGATAGAAATGTGTTTTTAAATAAAGAAATACAAAGAATACTGGCAATGGCAAATATATGGGTAGATTTTCAAAAATAGGAAAAGAAAAAGAGAAACAGTTTTTCTTAATGATCTCCTAAAGAGAGTTTAAAAATAACTGTTTAAAGCAAAAATAATGTACTCTGAGGTTCGTAACACATGTAAAAGTAAAATGTATGACAATAATAGAACAAAGTATAGGAGAGAGAAAACACTAGTGCACTGTTTTAAGGTTTTATGCTAAGTGTGAAGTGGTATAATATTATTTGAAGGTACCCCACCACCCCAAAAGCTATGCTAAGTAAAAAATATAAACTTTTAGCCCTAGAACAGTAACTAAAACCATTGAAAAAAAAAAAAAAAAAGGGTAGCGCTAATAAACCAATAGTGGAAATGGAACAGAAACTGTAAGAAATACTCAATCCAAAAGAAGATAGGAAAACAAAGAACAGATGGAACAACCACAAAAAATAGCAAGATGGCAGACTTAAGCCCAAAAATATCAGTAATTACATTAAATGTCAAACGTCTAAAAACCAAAACCAAACCAAACCCACTGTCATTGAGTCGATTTCGATTCATACTGACCCTATATGACACAGCTAACTGCCCCATAGGGTTTCCAAGAGGCGGCTGGTAGATTCAAACTGCTGATCTTTTGGTCAGCAGCCAAGCAGCAGAGATTATCAGACTGCATTAAAAAACCAAGATCCAACTATATGCTATCAACAAGAAACCCACATTACCTACAAAGAAGATACATGAAAAGTAAATGGATGGGATATATACATTTTTTACAATTTTTTAAAATAGAACAAATTAATAAAATATGAAAAATGGTTCTTCGGAGAAAAAAAAAGTTACCCAGGCTTTACAGCTCAGATCAACTCGCTTGCCAGTTTACCCAGCTGAAAGAGATTTTTCCTTCTTTTTCCAAATTCCCGTATAATTTCCTATCTATGATGCATACTGAGAACATAATTTTTTCTTGAGTTATATTTACTTGTTTGTCATGATTTACTGGTGACTTCCAGGAGGTAAAAAACAAACAAATCCTATAAAACCTAGCAAAATTTCCATGAATAGTAAACATTTAAAAATAGTCTGTGAATAAATTTAAATGAGGATGGAGGCTATTAAACAAAAGGTTTACAAAAAATAAAAAGAGGTTGTAAAATGTCAAAAGAAAAAATGTAAAGAAATGGGGAGAAAAGACACACCATGTGAACGCTAAATCGAAAAAGAGCTGCACATTAATATCAGACAAAGTAGACACTGGAGAAGAATCTCCGGGTGCTACAAACGGTTAAAGCACTAGGTTGTTAACCCAAAGGCTGGAGATTCAAGTCCACCCACAGGCACCTCAGGAGAAAGGCCTGGCCATCTACTTCCGAAAAATTAAGAACAGAAAATCCTATGGAGGACAGCTCTACTCTGGCACACATGGGGTCACTATGAGAATCAACTCAATAGCAACTGGTAGCTTCAATTTCAGAAAAAGATAAATTACTGGGGATGAACAGGGACATTATCCCATAAAGAGAGATAAAAGGGTTAATTAGGTTGCTATGCACCACAGACCTTCAAAATATATGAATCAAAAACTGATAGAACTTTAAAGACACAAATCCAGAAAACTGCTGATTTCAACACTTCTCGCTCGTAACTGATAGAAAAAGTACACAGAAAATCACTGAGGATTTAAAAAAAGACTTGAACAACTACTGTTTTAGTTACCTAAACACTAAAACAGGGTGGCTTTAAAGAAGAGGGATTTATTTTCTCATGCTGTTGGGGCTGAAAGTCCAAATCAGAGTCTTCTATGGACCTCCCTCTGGTGACTTTCTTCAATCCTTGGCATCCTTGTGTCTGTTGTAACCCTGTGTGTGTGTCTGTGTCTAGTCTGACCTTTTTTTTAACTCAGAAATACACGCACTCGTCACTTATTGGCATGGTTAGGTTCCAAAAATCAGGTTGTTATGCAAAAATCGGCATTATGTGAAAACTGAGGGATTTTTTTTTTTTTTAATTTTCGGAGCATCCGTTTTTCTGGTTTTTTCTTTTTTTTTTTTAGAAAACATGATCACAGACTGTGACAAGTCCAGTTATGGATTCCTCAGCAGAGAAAGAGGCTTGGAGGGGACAAAGCTGGATAAAGCAAGACTGTGTGAATGGAGAGCCCAGGCTTAACCACTTCACTTTCTTTTTGTGCTGGGTCAGAGCTTCCTTCATGGAGCCTCCTCCAGAGCTCCACTCCCACCCTTAAAAACAATCCCAGAGTCTGCTCTGCCCTCCAAGCCAGGAAAGTCATTGAAGCTCGGGGCTTCCTGCGAGCCTGGTCTCCAACCCGGCCCCACAAGGCAGAGGCTTCACGCCCGATTCGGCTTACTTTCGGACGTCATTGAACTTGCACGCATTTCTTCCAAACACCTTCTTCTGCTGCCTCTTTCTTTCCTCCCTTCCCACTTCACAGCAATTTTGAGCTGCAGGGCCCAAGTCTGCACAGGAGCTGAAAACCCAGAGCAGGCACCTTCTGGCTTGCTGACAGAGGAAACCGGCCCAGCACAACAGCTGGACACAGTACTCCTGCTGGCAGAAGGGAGCAGAGAGTGCGGGGTAGTGCGGTCCAGCTTCCCAGAGGTCCTCCGGAGACACTCCTCGAGAGAAGGGACACTCCCCAGCCGTTACAGCCATGCCCACTGCTCTGTTAATGCACAAAATACTCAGGGAGTAGATTTTTTTTTACTATTTTCATAAATGCAAAATGTTGGATAATAAGACAGTCCATTAGTGAGGAGTATTTGTGATTAGGATCCACCCAACTCTGTATGACCACATTAACATAACACAAGAAAAGCCTTATTTCCAAACATGATCACATCTACAGGTACAGGGGCCAGTATGTCAATACATATTTTGAGGCAACACAATTCAATCTATAACAACTATCAACTAACTTGGCCTAATTGGCATTTCTAGAACACCCCTCGCAACAACAGCAGAATACATATTCATCAAGGTACATTATATTCTAAGATATAAAACATATCTTAATAAAATTAAAAGGGCTAAAATCATGCAAAGTATATTCATTGAGGACAATGAAGTGAAACTAGATACTAATAATATAACCCTATTGCAACCCTGGAAACCCTGGTGGCGTAGTAGATAAGTACTACAGCTACTAATCAAAGTGTCGGCAGTTCAAATCCGCCAGGCGCTCCTCGGAAACTCCATGGGGCAGTTCTACTCTGTCCTATAGGGTCGCTACGAGTCGGAATTGACTCGACGGCACTGGGTTTGGTTTTCTGGTTTGGTTGCAATCCTATATGCCAGAGTAGAACTGCCGCATAGGGCTTCCAAGGAGCAGCTGGTGGATTCAAACTGCCAGCCTTTGGTTAGTAGCCTAGCTCTTAACCACTGCGCCACCAGGGCTTCGATAATATAAAGGTCACTATGAGTCGGAATCGACAGCAACAGGTTTTTTTTAATAAATATCTGGAAAGTAAATAGGGAAATCATAACTTAAAATACAGTTAAGAGACTTCCAGTTTCTGGTCTGACATGGAAACTGCCTTAAGACATCACAGCTGTCCTCATAACAAGAAAAGAGCTGGAGAGACTGAAAATCAACAACTCTTCCTAAATCAATGAAAGAACTGATGTCTTCTGAAAACTAGAGAAAGATGCATATAGTGAGAATCACACAGCTCACCAGGAGCAGAAGCCCAAGAGCAAAAGCCCAATACAGGAGCCAAAAATGATAAAAAATTGTAATTGACAAATTGCCTAAGGCTCCATAACGACTAGCTTGAGCGTTAAAAACCCTGGGGACCCATTTTTAGGATTATAAGAACAACTGGACATTCACATGTGAAAGAAAAAATGGATTTAGACACTGACCTTACATCTTTCATAAAAATTAATTCAAAATGGATCATAGACCTAAATGTAAATCGCAAAACTATAAAACTTCTAAAAGACAGCATAAAAGAAAATCAAGGTGATCTCGGGTTCAGCAATGAGTTTTCAGACACAACACCAAAAGCACAATCCATGAAAGAAAAATTTGTAAGTCAGACTTCATTAAAATTAAAAACTTCTTATCTGCCAAAGACACTGTTAAGACAATGAAAAGACGAGCCATAAACTGGGAGAAAATATTTCTAAAATATACGTCTGATAAAGGACTGGTATCCAAAACATACAAAGAACTCTTAAAATTTAACTACAGTATAAAAAAAAATTCAACTCTTAAAATGGGCAAGATACCTACACAAACATTTCACCAAAGATATACAAATGGCAAATAAACATATGAAAAGATGCTCAATACCATGGGAACTGCAAATTAACATAATAATTAGGTACCACTACACACCTTTTAGAATGGCTAAAATCCAAAACACTGACAACACCAAATGCTGACAAGGATGTAGAGTAACAAGAATTCTCATTCATTGCTGGTACAAGTGCAAAATGGCCCAGTCATGTTAGATGACAATGTGTAAGTTTTTTATAAAGCTGAACATATGATCCACCAATCACACTCCTGGGAATTTACATAAATGAGTTGAAAACATCTGTCCACATAGAAACTGCACGCAAATGTTTACAGCAGCTGTATTCATAACTGCCCAAAACTAGAAGCAATCATAATGTCATTCAGTAAGTGAATGGATAAACAAACCGTGGTATGTCCATACAATGAAATACTCTTCAGCGACAATATTAAATGAGCTATCAAGCCATGAAAAGACATGGAAGAACCTGAAATCTATATGGCTAAGTGAAAGAAGTCAATTTAACAAGGCTGCATACTGCCTGGTTCCACCTATATGACATTCTGAAAAATGAAAAATTATAGGGAAGTAAAAAGATCACTGATTGTCCAGGGGCTTGACAGGGGAGGGGGTGAACAGGGTGGGATGGATAAACAAGTGGAGCTCTTGGAATTTTAAGGCAATAAAACTATTCTGTATAATACTGTAACAGTGGATATATAATATTTGTCAAAATCCATAAAAATATATAACGCAATGAGTGAGCCCTAATGTAAGCTATAAACTTCAATAAATTATAATGTATTTATAAGTTAATTATTTATAACAAATGCATCATACCAATGCAAGATGTTAATAATAGAGGAAACTAGGGGCAAAGAGAGAAAAAGTATTTGGGAACTCTTCATACTTTCTATTTAATATTTCTACAAATCTAAAACTGCTCTAAAAAATAAAGCCTATTAACTTAAAAAAAAAAAAGCAAAATCAAGACATCAGTGTATCCAACTGCCTGATTCCTCTGATTGTGGATTATCAATTACTTATCTCCTCTGTGAAACAAATTTCACTTAAAATCTCCCTAAAGAAGAAAAACATCAGCAAAAATCACAGTAAGGAACTCCACAAGTTCATTCCTCCATAAAATCAATGAAAAGGCTGGCAAAAACTATAAGCAATTAGCTTTTTCAGAACTCTGGAACCAAGCGAAAAGACTGTAACAACAGAGGAATGCTTAATCAAATAAAAACAAAAACAGCTCAAACTTGGTAAGAATAATGAGCTTTGCAGCGTTTAAACTTCTCCCAATCCTAGTCCCCGCTCCCCCAGCTCAGTGGTGCCCTTAAGAAAATGGCCCATACTTCCAGTACAGCAACCAATACCAGAGGGAGGTGAACAGACCTTGTTCACCAACACGGTCATTGTACTTGTTTGTCTGACCTGTCTGGTGGCTCCACGGAGGACCAACTCAAAGGGCTTGCTTTATCTAACTCAAAGCTCAGCCAGTGCTGAGGCAGCTACCCAGAGACATTTGTTGAAAATATTTATAGGCAAAGGTATTAGTTCCTGCTGCTAGGGGCAATGGGAAAGAGCTGAGGCAAACAGTAGACTTAACCAAAAACTCTGAAAGAAAGCCTGGAAAATAAGATGTTCTGTGGAATAAGGACTTGAAAAGCTCCAAGATATTCATGAAAATCTAGAAGGACACATGCACAGGCAGGGCTGTATATATGCAGGACAAAGACCTGAGGAGGCCCTAGGCAGAAAGAGAAGAATAAGGAAGAATTGTAAACTGGTTGTAAAATGAAGACATTCCCAACACACACACAGGGCCCATCTGAAAAGAATGGGAGTTTTTTTTGTTTGTTTTTTCCGTTCCTGGCTTTTAAGGAAATCTCTGTTCAAACACTAGCTGACCACTAAGCTAGTGGAACAGAGACTTCAGTGACCACACACAACAAAGAACACAGACTTTACAAAATTCAGAAAAGTCACTAAACAAAAAAACAACAACTCCTACAACAAGCAGGAATAATAAATACTGGACTCGGGGGGAGAAGGTGATTTCCAGGGTTGCCACATTATAATATTCAAACTGGCTAGTTTTCAATAAAAACTTCTAAGCCATGAAAAGAAACAGAAGGTACGGCCCACACACATGAAAAAAAAAAACAGAAACTGCCCTAGAAAAAAAAAAAAAAAAAAAAGCCCAAATATTGGACTTAATAAAGGCTTTAAATAAGCTATTCTAAATAAGTTCAAAGAGCTAAAGGAAACCCTACCCAAAGGAAACAAGGAGAATAATGTCTCACTAGTTTGGTGGTCCCTCAAAAAGTTGAACATGGTACTACCATACGACCCAGCCACCCCAATCCTAGGTATATACCCAAAAGAAGTGAAGGCAGGAATGCAAACCTAAACCTGTACACCAATGTTCACTGCAGCAATTTTGCACAACACCCAAAAAGTGGAAACAACCAAAACGTTCATCAACAGATGAATGGATAAATAAAATGTGGTAAAAATACAATGGAATATTACCCAGCCATAAAGAGAAAGGAAGTCCTAATGCATGCCACAACTTGGATGAACCTTGAAATCATTATGCTGAGCTAAATAAGTCAGTTGCAAAACAACAAATACCGTATGAACCCACTTACATGAAATAAGAAAATATATACCCAAAACCAAAAATTATCAGTAGTTACCAGTAGTGGGAAGGAGGGGAAAAGGGGCCATTTTTGCTTAGGGGGCAGTAACATAAGTTTATGCTAATAGCAGTAGAGTAACTTGGAAAAGAATAGCAAGAATGTTTACACAATTTGAAGAATGTAATCAATGTCACTAAATTATACATGTAGAAACTGTTGAGCTTGTTTATATTTTGTTGTGTATATTTTCACCATAATAAAAAAAAAATTATATACCATGACCGAGATTTATCCCAGGTATACAGGGGTGGTTCAACATGAGAAAAGCAATCAACGTAATACACCACATTAACAGAACAGAAGAAACAAAAAAACCTCAAATGATCACCTTAATTGACACAGAAAAAGGACTTGATAAAACCCAACATCTTTTCATGATAGAAACACTCAGCAAACATGGAATAGAAGGGAACTTCCCTAACATAGATGAAATACTTAAGAAAAATCCACAGCTACCATCATTTTTAATAGTAAAAGACTGAAAATTTTCTCCCCAGGATCAAGAAAAGGATGTCCACTCTTGCCATTTCTATTCAACATTATAGTAGAGGGTCTAGCCAGGAAATTAAACAGGAAAAGTAAATAAAAGACACCCAGATCAGACCGGAAGAGGTAAAACTATTTCTATGTACAGATGACATGATCTTATATATAAAAAGCCCTAAGAATCCACACACACACACACAAAATGGAGTTAATAAACAAACAGAGCATAGTTGCAAGACACAAGATCAATATACAAAAATCAGTTTTATTTCTATGCACTTGCAATGAACACTCTGAAAATGAAATTAAGGAAACAATTCCACTCACAATATTAGAAAAAAATACTTAGCAATAAATTTATTACAAGAAGTATAAAATTTGTCCATGAAAAACTACAAAATGTTGTTCAAAGAAATTAAAGAAAACCTTAATAAATGGAAGACACCCTGTGTTCATAAACTGGAAGACAAATATTTTTAAGATGACAATACTACTCAAATTTATCTACAGACTCAATGCACTCTTATCAAAATTGCCTAAAATACTAGAAATGAACAAGCTAATTCTAAAATTCATATGGAATTTCAAGGGACTCAAAATAGCAAAAACAATCTTGAAAAAAAAGAACAAAGTTGGAGGACCTAAACTTTCCAAATTCAAAACTCACTACAAAGATAACAGTAATCAAAGCAAATCAAACCAAATCATATTGGTATAAGAACAGCCATACAGATCAATGGACTAAAACTGAGAGTCTGGAAATAAGCCCATACATCTATGATCAATTGATTTCTTTTTCATATGGTATTCTACCAGCTTAATGCAACTTTTTTTTTTAATATATGTGTACACACACATCCACATTTTTCTATATGCCTATCTCTGTATTCAATAAATAAACTAACCCATTGTCATCGAGTCGATTCTGACTCCTAGTGACCCTATAGAACAGAGTAGAACTGCCCCATATAGTTTCTCAGAAGTGCCTGGTGGATTTCAACTGCCAACCTTTTAGTAGCAGCCATACCTCTTAACCACTATGCCACCAACGTTTCCTATCCCTATATAAAGATCTTTATTTCATTTCCCCCCTCTGCTTTCGTTTATCTTTTTAAATTTATTATGGAGAAAATGGGTAATACTTTCACAGAGTCAATTAATTTTTGACAAGGTGATAAGACCATTCAATGGGGAATGACTAGCGTTTTTAACAAATGATGCTGGGATAAGTGGATATCTACATTAAAAGGAATGAATTTGCACCCCTAGCACACAACATACAAAAATTAGCTCAAAATGAGTCAAAGAGGTAAAACTATAAAACTCATAGAAGGAAACACAGGTGTAAATCTTTATGATCTTAATTAGCAACAATTTCTTAAATATGGCACGAAAAGCACTAACAAAAAAAGAGAAGAAAAAATAAACTGAACCTCAACAAAATTAAAAGTTTTTGTGCATCAAAGAACATTACCAAATGTTATCAAAATTTCTGTTCAAATTCCTGACTCCTCCCCTCTCCCCCAAAAAATCATTTTATTAGTAGGATACTAAGTTAAGAAAACAGATACTTGGAATACCTCCTACCAGATAGTCTCTGTCATTTAAGTGGTCCTATGGAGTTGCTCCAGCCCTGGTGGTGCAGTGGTTAAGAGCTTGGCTCCTAACCAAAAGGTTGGCAGTTCAAATCCACCAGCTGCTCTTTGGAAACTCTATGGGGCAGTTCTACTCTGTCCTATAGGGTCGCTATGAGTCATTATTAACTCAACAGTAAGGAGTCTGGTTTTTTATGGAGTAGCTGGATGGCAAAAATGGTTAAGCACTCAACTGCTACGTAAAACGTTGGCAGTTTGAATCCACCCAGAGGCGCCTCAAAAGAAAGGCCTGAGTGGCATCTGGGGTCTTAAACGCTAGAAAGCGGCCATCTAAGATGCATCAATTGGTCAACCCAGCTGGATCAAAGGACAATGAAGAACACCAAGGACGCAAGGTAATTATGAGCCCAAGAGATAGAAAGGGCCACATAAACCAGAGACTACATCAGCCTGAGACCAGAAGAACTAGATGGTGCCCGGCTATAACCAATGACTGCCCTGACAGGGAACACAACAGAGAAACCCTGAGGGGGCAGGAGAGCAGTGGGATGCAGATCCCAAATTCTCACAAAAAGACCAGACTTAATGGTCTGACTGACACTGGAAGGACCCCAGTGGTCTTGGCCGCCAGACCTTCTGTTGGCCCAGGACAGGAACCATTCCCAGAGCCAACTCTTCAGACATGGATTGGACTGGACAATGGGTTGGAGAGGGATGCTGGTGAAGAGTAAGCTTCTTGGATCAGGTGGACACTTGAGGCGAGATGAGAGGGTAGAGGGAGTTAGAAGCCGGCCAAATGGACATGAAAAGAGAGAGTGGCGGAAGGGAGCAGGCTGTCTCATTAGGGGGAGAACAATTTGGAGTATGTAGCAAGGTGTACATAAGTTTTTGTGTGAGAGACTGACTTGCTTTGTACACTTTCACTTAAAGCACAATAAAAATTTTTTAAAAAAAGAAAAAGAAAGGCCTGGAGATCTGCTTCCGAAAGGTCACGGCTTTGAAAATTCTATGGAGCACAGTTCTCCTCTGCAACACATGGGAATCCACTCGACAGCAACTGGTTTCGTTTTTGTTGTCTGTATCTTTATAGAGTAGCAAGAGACATGTTTTTATAACAAAAATTATTTATACGACAAAATGCTAGAAAAGATTCCTTTTACAAGTGAGTCCTTACTATTTCATAAAGAATTTAGCTACCATAACTTTCAAGCCATCATACCTCACATAAAATAGTTCCCAAATAAATAACGAAGACCAATAAAAATTTAAAGATGCAAATGGAAAAATGATTAATTAATTTATTCTACATTTTAATAATGCCTAAGGGTAGGGAGCAAATTTCTCTCACAGATTTATTTTAATTTAAAAATCAAAGGAAATAAGATAAAACACAATAATAAACAAGTTAATTGTATCATACATGTAAAACATGTTTTTGTGAAACTTTTTTTTTCAACTGTAGCCAACCACAAATGAAAGTACATTCTATTTTACTTCTGCTAATTACTTTGGTAGCTTTGGGACCAAAATAAATCATTTAAAAATGATTAATAGATGGTAGCTTTTTTTTTTTTTTTTAGCTTACACAATGTACCTGTTAATGTAACAATATCCTTGAAGAGGTTTATTTATTTATTTATTTATTTTCCTCTTTTGCTTATGTTAAGTCTGAAATATTTCTGACAGGTTAACAAGTATTACAAAAATAACAAATACCTAAGTAACTATTACCCAATTCATGAAACCATAACATTGTACCGTAATTGTCTCAGAAATTTTTAAACAGATCAATACCTTTTACAACTTCATTTAAACTATTTCAGGGAGGCTCATTAAAATGTCAATGAAAATGCACAGTAAAAGTATAATTTTCCTTGTGATTCATACCATTAAATACTTATGAAACTTTGTTTAGAATAAAAAAGCTCAATTCATGTTAACAATGTCTAACAACTTCTTGACTTATCTAATTTTTTTCAAATATCACTAAACCTACATTTTAACACTTTAGATTGGTGAATATAATTTAACAAATACCTAATTTCTCATAGCAAGAAGTCCTTATCCGAACATATGTTCATTTTACAGAATAGGCTTAAAAACTATCAAATCAAACATTATTCTCTAGGGAAAAATAAATCCTAATGTAACTAGAGGGATAAACAACTCATTAAAACTCAACTTGGACAAACTCCAGGATAAATTTAAAGCCACAGAAACAAGTAGGTCTTGAATCTGTAGTAGCAAAGACTGAAAATAAATATGCCCTAATTAACAAATACTTTAAAAGACTCTGCTTATACCACTTGCTGACAAATTATAAGACAGAGCTGATGAAATTTCTGGACCAACCTGGCATTTTTATAAAGAAAATTCTTTCTTTGAATTTTTAAATAAATAACATGGATGCAGCTCTTACTACTTGATGCCGACAAATTAACGCAAACAATTCATTCAAGTTCATAGGTATACCATAAAAATTTTGCCATACGTACACTTGAGGAACAGCCATCCATTCTTTTCAAATCAACACACGTCACAGCAATTGAAAGGATATCCTCATCAACAGCTGGTTCTAAAGATTTGTACAGAGTCACCAAATGCAAAGCTTAAACATACAAATTGGTTCCAAAAAATGTATTTTTGTAATTACTCATATCCTGTACAGTGAAATAAGATTAGTTCACTGTTTCCAAAATGAAATGACTATAAAAACTCACTAAGAAGTGAATGCAGTTTAAAAAGCTAAGAAACTGGTATTTAATTCTGTATACAATGACTATTTAAGTTACACAATACAACAATACTCCATGTAAAGCGAAGTTTTTTATTAATGGAAGGTAAAATGAAAGTAAAAGTTCCTCCAATCTCACTCTACTCCTCCTAAATAGCCAGTATTTTTTAGTTTAGCATACACACCTACAGATCTGTCTATTCATTTCACACATTCATATATATTTATAAACTTAGTGGGAATAGGGTCACTATGAGTCAGAATTAACTCAAAGGCAGTGGGTTTGTTTTTTTTTATTTTTATTATTTTTTTGTGTTACCATATTCGTGTATCTACAACCTTCTTTTGTAACTAAACAGCATATCTTAGAGATCAAGATCTTTCAAAATCTGTACATATGCCTCATTGGTCTTTTTAATGCATGAATGATATTATACCATCTAAATGCATAGTGTATTTCTTAAACATTCCTATACTGATGGGTATTTGGTTTGTTTGAAGTTTTTCACTGTCAAACAACCCACAATGAACATCCTTATATATGTATCTTGGAGAACATAGGTAAATATTCTTGTAGTATCCACTCTTAGATGTGGAATTATCAGGTCTGAATACGTACATTAAGATTTTTTACAAATACTGCCAAAAGCTTTGCATAAAAGTTGAATTAATTTTCACATTTATCAGCAATGTATCCTCACCAGCACTAGATATTATCATACATTTTTAAATTACAATAATTTTAACATTTTCAAATGGCAATAAAATACAAATTATATCCTGTTATGTTATGAGAGATGTAAAAATATTTTACCATTCCTCAGTTTTGTGACAAAACCACTATCATTATTTCATGAATTTAAATGTAATGTAATAATATGGAGAAAGAGAAAATGAAAAGTAAAAGTTTTCTATCATTAAAATAAAAATCTAACTAATGTCTTGATTTTTATAATAAAGTCCAAAATCTTAACAATGAACTGTGCATACAAAATGAATATAAAACCACAATGTGGCATTCACGTTCACCGGAATGGATATAATCAAACAATAAACAGAAACAAAGGTTGGGAAGGATGTGAAAAAACAGGGACCCTCATGCACTGATGAAACGAATGTAAAATGGTACAGCCGATTTAAAAAACAGACTGGCAGTTTCCTAAAAATTTCAACAAAACTCTAAACCACATGACCCAACAATTCCAGTCCACATATCTACCCAAAAGAAATGAAAACATAAGTCCACTCAAAGACTACCACATGCATGTTCATAGCAACATTAATTTTAACTGCCACAAAAGTTGAAACAACCCAAATCTCCACCAACTGGGTGAGTGGATAAACAAAATGTGCGCTATCCATGCAACAGGATACTATTTAGCGATAAAAAGCAATGAAATACTGAAAAATGTACAACATGGATGAACATTAATAACATGCTAGTGAAAGAATGCGGACACAGAAAATCATATATTATAGATTTCGTTTATAAAAAAATATCTAGAAAAGGTCTATATAGAAGAAACAGAAAGTAAATTAGTGGCTACCCGACGCTGGGGGAGGGAATGAGGATTAACTGTAAATGGCCCAAGGGATTTTACTGGGGTGATGGGATTATGATGATGGATATACAACTTGGAAAATTCACTAAAAATCATTGAGTTGTACACTTAAAACAGGTATATTTTATGGGACACAGATTATAAAAAAATACGTGAGTAAAATTCCTTTTCTAATAAAAGGAATACTTAAAAATATGTGAGGATTATACTAGTTGCTAACATTTTTAACAGTCTAAAAACTACTACCCAAAAGGAAGACTACACTATTTACTCCATATTTATTATGCAAATACTAAACATTAAAAAAAAATTAGAGACTATTAAATGGTACACAGTAGTACAGTTAAAAGGAAACTCTGTGCTGCTTGAGACCTTAACATTTAACAATCCAAGAAATACTCATTTGTTCATGCAAACATTTGGTATACAGAAACCATATGCAAGAAACTGGGACACATATTTAGTTTGACCTGAGCAGTTATCTTTTGAACTCTTTTACATATTTTACTCCAGAGTAAAATTTCATGTAAAGAAAGGATTCTTTAAAAAAAAAAAAATCACTGACCTATATAAACTTCAATATTCCCATCAACAACGAAAGTATAACTCAACAAAGTAGAGAACCTAAGTAAGAGAAAAATGGGTAAAATAGGAAGAAATAAACATGTGGATGTGATATAAACATGCACATTTAAAACAATGAGTTCATTTTGATACCTCCAATGAGAGTATGGATTACATGAAGAAGAACGTGGCATCAGGATTGGCGGAAGATTCATTAACAACCTGTGTTATGCGGATTACACAACCTAGACTGCAGAAAGTAAAGAGAACTTGAAACACTAATGAAGATCAAAGACCACAGTTGTCAGTATGGATTATACCTCAACATAAAGAAAACAAAAATCCGAGGTGGGGCCAAGATGGTGGAATAGTCAAATACTTCCTGTGGTCCCTCTTACAACAAAGACCCAAAAAAAACTAGTCAATCTATTACATATGATAACCTAGAAGCCCCGAACATCAAAGACAAAGCTGAGGAATCAGACTAAGCAGGAGGGGAAGGGAGAGATGGTTCAGAAGCAGCAAGAAGTTGTCAGACCTGATCCGGCGAGAACCGGCACCCCACAGGCCGGATCTGCTGGCGTGAGGGTGGTGACACAAGCAGTGGCGTTCCACATCAGGACAGACTGAGTGGCAGAGACTCCACTCACACCTCCAGAATCAGTGAAAAGCACTGCTCAATAGGCAAAAGATAAGTACATGCATCTAACCTACCACATGGATCAAAAAACACCCCTTTAGGAAAAATCTCTCTCCAATTTACCTGCCCCCTTTCCACACTGCACTGGATTGGAGCCAGATTCAGAGACTGCCACATCCCCTGGGCCACAAGTAGGACCCATCACATGCTCAGAGGCATTATCCCAGCCTTGGAGAAGGTACAAATTAACAAACAGGAAAAATCAACCTGCCTGCTCCCCTAAGCTAGGAACTCAGGGCAGAAACAGTTCCTTTGCCTCGGCAAAGGCATTAAGGATCCACAGACTTTCAACGCCTTTCACCTTGCATAGACTTGTGTGGGCACATTTCAACAGTGTAGGCCCTCATTAGCACAGTACACGGGGTATATACCTAAAGTCTAACACCAACTGTATCAGCTATAGGGTGGAAAGGCAGGTTTATGACATTTGACCCTGCTCTACCTATTAAGCAGGGTCCTCACCTTCCCACATCAGGGGCCTGAGGACTGGTACATCCACCCAGACCACATAGCCACCCATGTCAGGGGTCCAAGAATAAGTGGTGCCTCTCAGTCCATACAGCCAACAACACTGGGTGCCAATGGTCCAGCTGCAAAACCCACTCACCTAGGTGCTGTAGGGAACAGGGACACGCTTTCCTCACAAAACACTCAGGGGAGGCTGTCAGTGCCCTGCCTTGCTCAGCACGTGACTGCCTACTGCACCCAGACACCTGTACCTACACCAATAACCCCTGCCCATCTAGGACTGTAGGTGAGAGCTTGCACCACACATTTGATGACCTACTACCTGGGCACCTGAGCTGAATCCATACAAGAAAATTAAATGGACTCCTGGGCTCACATACCTGATAACAGCTCTAACCACCTGGTGACAAAATTTCAGAGCTGCAAAGGCACCAATAATCAAACTAGCTCACAGGAGCAGACTACTTGGGCATATCAAAACTAAACAAGAAGCTAAGACAAAGTAAGCAAACACAAAATAAATACAATAACTTATTGATGGCTCGGGGAAAACAGTCAGTATCAAATCACATGAAGAAGCAGACCATGACGGCTTCAGCAAGCTCTCAAAACAAAGATTCATGAATTCTTCCAGATGAAGAGGACTTCCTGAAACTACCAGAGGTAGAATACCAAAAAAAAAAAAAAAAACCAGTGTCATCAAGTTGATTCCGACTCATAGCGACCCTATAGAACAGAGTAGAACTGCCTCATAGAGTTTCCAAGGAGTGTCTGGTGGTTTTGAACTGCCGACCCTTTGGTTCGCAGCCATACCACTTAACCACTATGCCACCAGAGGTAGAATACAAAAGATTAATATACAGAACTCATCAAGAGATCAGGAAGGAGATCAAGCAAAAGGCAGAGGAGAAAAATAATGACAAATTAACAGGCTGCAAGAATCCACTGAGAGATAGCAATCAGAAACTCAGAAGATTAACAATAAAATCTCAAAATCAGACAACTCAGTAGAAAGTCATAGAAGCAGAATTGAGGAAATGGAAGTCAGAATTAGTAAAATGGAAGATAAAGCACTTGAAACCAAAGTATTTGAGGAAAAATCAGACAAAAGGATTTTAAAAAAGTGAAGAAACCCTAAGAATTATGTGGGACTCTATCAAGAGAAATAACCTACGACTGACTGGAGTACCAGAACAGTGGGGGGAAAAAGAAAATCCAAAGACAATTGTTGAAGATTTGTTGGCAGAAAGCTTCCCTGATAACATGGAATATGAGAAGTTATCTAACCAAGATGTTCATCGAACCCCATACAAGGTAGATCCCAAAAGAAAGTCACTAAAACATAATCAAACTAGCCAAATTCAAAGGTAGAGAATTTTAAAAGCACCTAGGGATAAATGAAAAGTCATCTACAAAAGAGAGTCAATAAGACTAAACTCGGACTACTCAGCAGAAACCGTGCAGGCAAGAAGGCAATGGGATGACATATATAAAGCCTTGAAGGAAAAAACTCCCAGCGAAGAATTATATATCCAGCAAAACTGTCTCTCAAATATGACGGTGAAATTACAACATTCCCAGATAAACAGAGGTTTAGGCAACTTGCAAAAACCAAAATTACAAGAAATACTTAACGGAGTCCTCCGGTTAGAAAATCAATAACATCAGATAACAGCCCAAGACTAGGACACAGAACAGAGCAAGCAAATATTAACCCATATAGGGAAATCACAAAAATAAATCAAAGCTAAAATACTGAAAATAGGAGAACAGAGGCGTCATTATATAAAAGATGACAACATTAAACAAAAAAAGAACAAAAATATGTACTCTTTTTTTTTTCGTAGATATTTCATATGAAAAGAAGTCAAAATATAAATAAATAAAAGACTGGTTTAAACTTAGAAAAATAGGAATAAATATTAAGGTAGCCCCAAAGGAAACTAACAATCCTACACATCAAAATAAAATACAAGAAAAACATAAAGACTCAGCAAATACAAAATCAACTACAATGAAAAAAGATCAAAAGAAAATGCATAAAGAAAAATGATTCAGTACAGAAAATTAAGTGGAACAATGAAACTACCAATAACACACCAGAAAAGATATCAAAGTGGCAGCACTAAGCTCATACCTATCAATGATTACTCTGAATGTAGACAGACTAAATGCACCAATAAAACACAGACAGTGCCAGAATGGATTAAAAAAACACGATCTGCCCACTTGGTGCCTACAAGAGACGCGCCTTGGACTTAAAGACACAAACTAAAATTCAAAGGATGGAAAAAATGTAACAAGCAAATAACAATCACAAAAGACCAGGCATGCACAATAAAGTAGGTATAGAAGGGAAATTTTTCAACACAACAAAGGGCATCTATGCAAAACCAATGGCCAACATCATTCTTAAAATAGAAAAGCTGAAAACATGCCCCTTGAGAACAGGAAGAAGACAAGGATGGCCTTTATCAGCACTCCTATTTAACTCTGTGCTGTAAGTTTTGTAAGTCCTAGTTAGAGCAATAAGGCAAGAAAAAGAAATAAAGGGCAACCACATTGATAATGAAGAAGTTAAACTGTCCCCATTTGCGGATGACATGGTACTATACATACAAAAGACTCCACAAGAAAACTACTGGAACTAATAGAAAGATTCAGTAGAGAAGTGGGATACAAGATAAACATACAAAAACCAGCTGGATTCCTATACACCAATAAAGAGAATGATGAAAAGGACATCAGTTAAACAATTCCATTTACAACAGCCCCTAAAAACATAAAATACTTCGGAATAAATCTAACCACGGATGTAAAAACCGTATACAAAGAAAACTACAAAACACTACTGCAAGAAACCAAAAGAGATCTACATAAATGGAAAACGATACCATGCTTGGGGATAGGTAGATTCAACACTGTGAAAATGACAATTCTACCCAATGTGATTTACAAACACAATGCCATCCCGATCCAAATACCAGCAACATTCTTTAAAGACACGGTAAAGCTTATCATTAACTTTATATGTAAAGGGAAGAAGCCCCAGATAAGTAAAGCACTACTGAAGAAAAAGATGGTAGGAGGACTCAACACCATCTGACCTCAGAACCTACTATACAGCTACAGTCCTCAAAAAAGCCTGGTACTGGTACAACAACAAATACATTGACCCATGGAACAGAACTGAGAACCCGGATGTAAATCCATCCACTTATGGTCACCTCATCTTCTACAAGGGCCCAAAATCCATGAAATGGGGGAAAAGACAGTCTTTTTAACAACTGGTAATGACAAAACTGGATGTCCATGTGTAAAAAAATGAAACAGGATCCATACCTCACACCATATAAAAAAAAATTCAAAATGGATCAAAGACCTAAATATAAAGCCAAAAACTATGAAGTCTATATGCTATATGCTATATCATGAGATAACAACCCAACCAAAACAGACCTACATAAGTGGGAAAACATACCTTGCTCATGGATAGGAAGACTCAACATTGTGAAAATGTCTGTTCTATCCAAAGCAACTGACCTACAGATACAATGCAACCGCGATTAAAATTCCAATGGCATTTTTAATGAGATGGAGAAACAAATCATCAACTTCATATGGAAAGGGAAGAGGCCTCGGATAAAGAAAGAAGAAGAACCAAGTGGGAGGCCTCACCCTACCTGATTCTAGAACATATAATACTGCCATGGTAGTCAAATCAGCCTGGTACTGGTACAACAACAGATACATACATCAATGAAACGCAATTGAGAATTTAGACATAAATTCATCCACCTATGAGCAGTTAATATTTGACAAAACCCCAAAGTCTGTTAACTGGGGAAAAGACAGTCTCTTTAACAAATGGTACTGGCATAAGTGGATATCCACCTACAAGAAAACAAACAAAATTCATACCTCACACCATGCACAAAAACTAACTCAAAATGGATCAAAGACCTAAATATAAAACCTAAAGTGATAAAGATCATGGAAGAGAAAGTAGAGACAATGCTAGGAGCTCTAATACACGGCATAAATAGTATACAAAACATTACTAACAACACACAAACACCACAAGAGAAACTAGATAACCGGAAGCTCCTAAAAATCAAACACACTCATTCAAAGACTTCACCAAAACAATAAAAAGAAAACCTACAGATCGGGAGAAATTTTTGGCTATGACAAATCCCATCAGCGTCTAATCTCTAAAATCTGCAAGACACTGCAAAACCTCAACGACAAAAAGACAAATAACCCAATTAAAAAATGGGCAAAGGATATGAACAGTCACTTCACCAAAGACGACATTCAGGCAACTAACAGATACATTAGGAAATGCTCACCATCATTAGCCATTAGAGAAATGCAAATCAAAACTACAATAAGATACCATCTCATCCCAACAGGGCTAGCATTGATCCAAAAAACACAAAATAATAAATGGTGGAGAGGCTGGAACACTTATAGACTGCTGGTGGGAATGTCAAATGGTACAACCACTTTGGAAATTGATTTCACGCTTCCTTAAAATGCTAGAAACAAAACTACCACAGGATCCAGCAATCCCCCTCCTTACATACTTTGGACATGTTGTCAGGAGGGGTCAATCCCTGGAGAAGGATATCATGCTAGGTAAAGCATAGGGTCAGCAGAACAAAGAAGACCTTCAACAAGATGACTGACACAGTGGCTGCAACAGTGGGCTCAAACATACAACGATTGTGAGCATGATGCAAGACCGGGCAGTGTTTCATTCTGTTATACATGTGGTCGCTCTGAGTCCAAACCAACTCAACAGCACCTAACAACAACAATGCCAAGGTACATTACAGTTTTCCTCTTTAACATATTTGTAACTCCTTTTCCAAGGATGAGAAACCTGGGTCCCACTATCCTAAGTATTTCTACTTATTTGCTCAAACTTAGAATACACAGAAAAGTGTTCTAAAAATTGTTAATTCATATCACTGAAAAAAAGGACACTAAATTTCAATTTTGTTCAAAGTTCTTTCTGTTTTTTAGGTAAAATGTATAAATGTTATTGTTGTTATGTGCCATAGAGTCAATTCCAACTCCTAGCAACCCTATAGGACAGAGCAGAACTGCCCCATAGGGTTTCCAAGGAGTATCTGGTAGATTCGAACTGCCAACCTTCTTGATTAGCAGCCGTAGCTCTTAACCACTCTGCCACCAGGGTTTCCTATATAAACATAAGGCTCCTTAAAAGCAGTAAAACGTAAAGTTTAATGAGTTTTGACAAATCTTAGTAACTGTGTAACCCATATTCATCAAGACACAGAAACTTCATCTTCCCATAAAGTCCCCTTCTGCCTCTTCCCAGTCAATCCATTGCCCTCCTTCCTCAGAGGCAATCATCCTTCAGATTTTTTTCAACATACACTCATTTTGCCTATTTTAGAAATTCATATAAATAGAATCACACAGTAAGTTCGGGATACACAACTGTGCACATCAGCATTGCATTCGTTCTTGTTGGTGAGTTGTATTTCATTGTATGAATATACTACAATTTGTTAACCTAATCTCCTGGGTTATTCCCAATTTTGGATTATTCTGGATAAAAGAAAAAAAATGTGTTTCCATTTCTCTTACATATATACCTAGGAAGAGAACCGCAAGACAAAGAACAGCTGTATGTTTATTTAAATTTATAAGAAGCTGTCAAAGGGATTACTAAAATGGTTATACTATTGCACACTCCCATCAGCAGTTTATGAAGAGTCCATCAGCAGCTGATGAAGGGTCCTGGTTGCTCCAGACACTTCTCATTCTTTTTAACGTCTCCCATTCTTAGGGTGAAGAAGGATGTGTGGCAGAATCTCAATGTGGTCTTTAATCTGCATTTGACTTATGATTATATTTGAGTACTTTTTCACCTATTTATTGCATTTTCCTTCGTGAAGTGTCTGTTCGAATCTTTTGACCATTTTTGAATTGAGTTTTTTTTTTACTACTAAGCTGTAGGATTTCTTTATATTTTCTGGATACAAGAATTTTGTTAGGTATAGGTTTGGCAAATATTTTCACAAAGTCTGTGGCTTAGCATACTTATTTTCCTAACCAAAACCAAAAGCCAAACCCACTATCATCGAGTTGGTATCGACTCAGAGTGACCCTACAAGACAGAGTAAACTGTCCCATACGGTTTCCCAGAAGCAGCTGGTGGATTCGCAATGCCGACCATTTGGTTAGCAGCCACGCTCTTAACCACTGCACAATCAGGGCTCCTATTTTTCCTAACTATCTTCCAAAAGCTAAAAGATGTTTAGTTTTCATCACGTGTATGGATGCAGGAGATACTATCAAGTAATAAATTTACAAACTTTTTTTTTCCTCATAGTATCTTCTACTACATCCATACATGTGACGAAAAGTAAATTATCTTTTTTGGACCTGTCAAATAAAATTTTATGCACTTTGAAAAAAAAGCATGTGACCTATTCATTTTTTAGTAATGTATGTTAAAAAAAAATACAAGTATGCAGTGACAATAACAGCTAACATTTATAAAGACCTTATTATGTGTCAGACACTGATCAAAGCACCTAATATGTATCAACTCATTTAATCCTCATGAGTTCTAACACATGCCACTGCAAAAAAGGTATGAGGCATGAATCATACCATTTTACAAATAAGAAAACTAAGGCAGAGAGAGATAAACTAACTTCCCCTAGGTCACAAAACTACTAAGTTCAGGACAAAGGATTTGAATTGAAGGAATTTAGGTGCAATGGTAAAGTGCTGGCTCCTAACCAAAAGGTCAGCAATTGGAACCCACCAGCTGTTCCACAGAAGAAGACCTGGTGATTCGCTCCAGTAAATATTACAGCCTTGGAAACCCTATAGAGCAATTCTACTCTGTCCTACAGGGTCACTATGAGTTGGAATCAAGTCAACTGCACACAAAACAATAAACACAGTTCTGAACTCCAAGCTGCTCATAAATCATGTGGTTTTCATCACCCATATTTAACCATCACAGACATTTCAGCAGCTAGTCTTTTTACCTATGCCTGGATATTTTTGTTAACATTAATGGGATGATTTTGCATATTCTCTTTTATAATCTTTCTTTTACTAAAAAATACCAAATGAAAATTTTTCCATACCATAAACATATCTCTATAACATAATTTTAATGATTATATATTATTCACTGTTATTAGTAATATAATTTACTCAATCAGTTCATCAATGTTGAGTATTTATATTTTTCCATTTTTATTATAAAATGTAACAAACATCTTTATGGCTAAATTACTGTTCATTCCCTTAATTACGACTAAGGAAAAATTCCCAGAAATCAATATGCTGGTAAAATCATGCACTATAAAGATTTTGATAGATATACTCAAACTACCGTGCCAGAAAGGTTGTATCATCGTTGGTGCCTAAACCCTTCCCATTCTGAGTATTTTGCATGTAACTACTTTACTTAAATTGTTATTTCACTAACTACTAACAAAGCTGAAACATTTTCAACATATAGCCACTTATATTCCTCTTATTTGTGAACAGTCCACCTCCTCAATTTAATCTTGTATCCTTTTTCCTTCACTCCACTACAGCCACACTTGACTTCTATTTCTTTTTCAAACAAACCATATTCATTTCCATCTTAAGACTTTGCACCTGCTATTCCCAAAGCCTTGAACACAATTTTCTAGCTCTTTCGATGGCTGCCCTAGTCTCATCATTCAGGTCCCAGTCAAAAGTCACCTCCACTTGAGAGGCCTCCCTTAACCATCTCAGGCCAAGATACACTCCATAGCTAGTCATTTCCTATCACATTAGATATCAACTAGATGTCAACTACGTTAGAACTATGTATGTTTGGAAAAGAACTTGAAAAATAACTGAGATAAGACTTTTAAGAAGGAAGACCAAAATTTCTCTGTTCTGGATTATTTATTTAAAATATATTTTCATTACATGATTTAAGTACTTAAATGTTATTCTCTTTCTCCAAAAAACATTTATGTTCCTCAACTAGTCTTTCAGAACAATACCAAGATTCAATATAGAAGGTATTTAGAAAGCATAAGACTATTAAGAATCCCTTAAATTATCTTAGTCAATGTCATATTTAACCTAAGCATGTAGAAGTTTTTCAACCACATGTTCTTATGTTATTGCTTTTATTTTTTAATACAAACAAAGCATTAAATACTTTACATATGTAATTAATATAAACAAAGCAATACACTTTATATATGTAATTAATAACTTTCAAATATCACCTTGGGAATTCTGATTATGAAAATCATTAAAGTTTTTATTCAGTTTCAGTAAGTAATTAAAGTCACTGATTTTTTCTCTGGCTAAGAACACATTTTACCTGTATAGTCTAAGTAAGTAAGATTGTTCAAGAAACCAAACAATCTAAGACTCATCAATCAGGCAACTGAAAAACACTAAAATCAGTTAAGAAATAGTCTGCTTAGTCAGTTCCATGTCAATGAATATTTACTAGTACCAGTCATATATGCAAGGCTTTGAGGATAAACATTTCCTATAGAGATGGCCCTTAAGGAACTTAAAGTATGAGTGGAAAAGGCTGTCAAAAAAATCAAAAAAACTAGTGTAAAATCACTACTGTGAAAAGTACAGTGAAAAACAGGCACATTATCCCATTAAAGTATACATCAGGGGGATGTGACCTAGTCATAAAAAGTATCAATTGGGCTAATATCTAAGAGATGAGTAAAGGTTATTTAGGCTAAAGAGTAGTGAAAAACTAATTAGATAGTTGACAAGAACTGTTTCAGGTGAAGGGAAAGACAACTGGACTAAACCAAAAGCAAAGAAGTTTCCTGAATACAACCAAATGCTTCAAAGACCAGAGTAGCAGGGATGGGGGTCTGGGAACCATGGTTTCAGGGGACATCTAGGTCAACTGGCATAACAAAATGTATTAAAATGTTCTACATCCCACTATGGTGAGTGGTATCTGGGGTCTTAAACGCTAGCAAGCAGCCATCTAAGATGCATCAATTGGTCTCAACCCACCTGGACCAAAGAAGAATGAAGACTACCAAAGACACAAGGTACATATGAGCCCAAGAGACAAAAAGGGCCATATAAACCAGAAACTCCATCAGCCTGAGACCAGAAGAACTAGATGGTACCTGGCTACTACAGATGACTGCCCTGACAGGGAACACAACAGAGAATCCCTGATGGAGCAGGAGAATGGTGGGATGCAGACCTCAAATTCTTATAAAAAAGACCACTTAATCGTTTGACTGAGACTAGAGGGACCCCAGAGGTCACGGTCCCCAGACCCTCTGTTAGCCCAAGACTGAAACCATTCCCGAAGCCAACTCTTCAGACAGGGACTGGACAGGACTGTAAGACAGAAAATGATACTGGTGAGGAATGAGCTTCTTGGCTCAGGTAGACACATGAGGCTATACGGGCAACTCCTGTCTGGAAGCAAGATGAGAAGGTAGAGGGGCATGGAGCTGCTTGAATGGACATGGGGAATATAGGGTGGAGAGGAGGAGTGTACTGTCTCATTAGGGGGAGAGCAGCTAGAAGTACATAGCAAGGTGTGTATAAGTTTTTGTATGACAGACTGACTTGATTTGTAAACTTTCACTTAAAGCACAATAAATAAAAAATTAAAAAAGAGAGTAGTGAAAAAACATGCTGAAAGAATTGGCTAAAGGAGAACAATTTTTAAAAGGCAAAAAGGTGGGGACATGACAGGAACCATGATGTTTCAGATGAGTGTGGAAAACCAAACATTAGCCAGACAATGGAGTTTATCACAGAGCATTTAAAGATTTTAAGCTTTATCCTAAAAGCTATGAGAAGGAAAGTATTTTAGGAACAAGAATGACACAATTAGAACTATCTTCCAAAAGCAAACCAAATATACTAATCTGGAGGCAGATACATGAGTTAGTCAGTGTTTAGCTCTCTAAATTCTTAGAACATAAAGAGAAAAAAAGCAAACACTGCATCTTTTCTGTACTGGCATTCCAAGGACTACAATACAACAGCACCAAAAAAAAAGTATTTTTCATACAAATAAATGACTCAATAGACGCTTGAAACTTCAAGGCTATGTACTGGCAGATTTCTCTAGAATTCTGGTAATATTTTAATTATTTATAAATCATAATGAAGCATACAATTTTTTTTTTTTTCAAGAAAAAAATCTTGCTAATAGTTACCAATATACTATTAAGAGCTCAGTCACCAACTAATTAAAAGAGGTCTAGAACAACTGACTTCATCTCTCTAGGTTCATCACATCACCTTTTCTAATCTTTCATTTCCACATCTAAAATAGAGATGATAATACCTGACCTGATAATATTCCAAAGACTGCTTGTGAGGCTCAAATATATCCCTGCACATAATGGAACACAGGTACAAAATGCTATAAAAAATAGATATGGGTATTATGATGCTATTCTTAGAAATTTTGTTGTGTCACCAAATACTCACTATTTGAGCTTCTAAATATGAAGACTGCCGGTGATTATTTGTTGCTAAGTTTCGAGCTGATACATTAAAAAAAAGATTAAATCACCAAAGCACATTTATGAAAGATACTTACTGGCGTTAAGTGCCAGTGAATCGGTTCTGACTCACAGCCACTCTATGTACAACAAAACGAAACACTGCCCAGTCCTGTGCCATTCTCACAATCATTGCTATGTTTCAGCCCATTTTTACAGCCACTGTGTCCATTCATCTTGAGAGTTTTCTTCTTTTTCTGTGACCCTCTACCTTGCCAAGCATGATGTCCTTTCTCCAGGGCCTAGACCTTCCTGATATGTCCAAAGTAGTTAAGACAAAGTCTCACGATCGTTACTTCCTAGGAACATTCTGGCTGCACTTCTTACAGGCAGACTTGTTCTGTTCTTCTGGCAGTCCACGGTATATTCAATATTCTTCGCCAGCCACATAATTCAAAGGCATTAATTCTCCTTCCATCTTCCTTATTCCTTGTCCAGCTTTGACATGCATATGAGAAAATTGAAAATACAATGGCTTGGGTCAGGGGCACCTTAGTCCTCAAAGGGACAACTTTGCTTTGTAACACATTAAAGAGATCTTTTCAAGCAGATATGCCCAATGCAATCTGTCATTTAATTGCTTGACTGCAATTTCCACGGGTATTGAATGTGGATCCAAGCAAAATGAAATATTTTTGAAAACTTCAATATTTTCTCTGTTTAGCATGGTGCTGCTTATTGGTCCAGTTGTGCGGATTTTTGTTTCCTTTATGGTGAAAGATACTCAGAAACAGTAATAAGAAAAAACTTTGGCTAAATTTTGAAATTACTATCGTAGACATTTACCTTTTAATAAATAAGCTAACAACTTAGAATTCTTTTGCACATACTGTTAGGTTTCAATCCCCCAAAAACTAATGAAACACAGACATATTTGTAAGATACTGACACTAAAATGGAAACCCTGGTGGCACGGTGCTTAAGAGCTATGGCCGCTAACCAAACGGCTGGCAGTCCAAATCCACCAGATGCTCCTTGGAAACCCTATGAGGCAGTTCCACTCTGTCCTATAGGGTCACTATGAGTCGGAATCAACTGGACAACAACAGGTTTGGTTTCAGTTTGGTCACCAGAATGGAGCACTGCTGGCACAGTAGTTAAGACCTCGGCTGTTAACTAAAATCTTGGCAGTTTTAATCCACCAACCACTCCTTGAAAACTCTACGGGACAGTTCTACTCTGTCCTGTAGAGTTGCTATAAGTCGGCATCAACGCGACAGCAACGGCATTGGTTTGAGTTTTTGGTCACGAGAATGTTGTCATCGGATAATATACTCCCACAGGGATTAAAGTGCTCAGCTGCTAAACAAGGTCACGCGGTTCAAATTCACCAGCTGTTCTGCGAGAGAAAGATGTGAATATCTCCTTCCATAAAGATTAACAGCCTTGGAAACCCTATGGGGCAGTTCTATTCTGACCTATAGGGTCATTATGAGTCAGAATCGACTCAATGACAATGGGTTTGATTTTTGTTTAGTTGTACAGAGACAAACCAAATGTTGAGAAAAGGCCAAGACATTCTTCTGACAGAAAGAGATATTTAAAAAAAGAAAAAAAGAAGAAAACCCACTGCCGTCGAGTAGATGACAACTCATAGCAACCCTACAGAAGAAAGTAGACCTGCCCCATGGGGTTTCTAAGGAGCTGCTGGTGGATTTGAACTGTTGAGTTTTTTATTAGCAGCTGCAATATAGGTCTTGTATCAATAATTTCCAATATCCAAAAAACAAAATTAAAAACAATAATCTAAAAATGAATTGTAAATGCTCATTTGAGATCCACTGAACACACTATTTTATTAACTTTAAAACTTTAAATGAATTGGAAACGAATCATATGTGTCTATACAACTTCACACTCAATGGATCATAAAATTGCATGTCCAAAATATCAAATCTCCCCAAAAGAAAACTTTGTTCTCATTGGATCAACACCCTCTTGCTTCTTAACATGTTTCACATGCTATCTGTGCTTTCCCTAAAACAATTAAAGGGTAACTTTTAACTGATATATAGACAGATGCTATTTATATTGAAAAAAAAAATCCATGGTCGTCAAGTCAATTCTGACTCATAGCCAGTTATGCTTTTCATATCTTTTCATTTATACACACAATCCTAAAAAAGATGGTAAGAATGTGTATTTTTCAACTGGTCATTTAAACACAGTATCAAATCAGAACAAAAATACAATGAAAACCAAAAATTGGTAACACTAATAATGTACATAAAAATTTGCCAGTCTTGAAAGGTGAATTTTTCAAATAATAAAATATTAGTGTTCTACATAATTACTGTACTAGTAAAATCTAAAAGCATTAATAATACATTTTAGGGTCACAGAAATGTACCTTGATTTTAGTGTTCATTACATGATTACATATACTTGTCAAAACTCATTAACTTAAGTACTTTAAACTGTTAAACATTACTGTATTTAAATTAAACTCATTTTTAAAGGTACAACGACAGACACATTAACCAATGGGGCAGAATCAAGAACCTAAACGTAAATCCATCTACCTACAGCCACCTGATCTTTAGCAAAGGCTCAAAGTCCATTAAATGGAGAAAAGACAATTTTTTTTAACAAATAGTGCTGGCAAAACTGGATGTTCATTTGTAAAAAAAATAAAGCAGGGCCCATACCTCACACCATACACAAAAACTAACTCAAAATGGATCAAAGTCCTAAATATAAAACCAAAAACCATGCAGTTCATGGAAGAAAAAATACAATCAACACTAAGGGCCCTAATATATGGCATAAGTAGGATACAAACCATAACTAACAATACACAAATACCAGAAGATAAGCGAGATAACTGGGATCTTCTGGGGGGAAAAAAACACTCTCATCCAAAAACTTCACCAAAAGAGTAAAAAGAGAACCTCTAATCTCTAAAATCTACAGGGAAATTCAACACCTATACAACAAAGAGACAAATAATCCAATTAAAAAATGGGCAAAGGATATGAACAGACACTTCACCACAGAAGACGTTCAAGTGGCTAACAGACACATGAGGAAAAGCTCCTAATCACTAGCCATTAGAGAAATACAAATCAAAACCATGATGAAATACCATCTTACCCTGACATTACCGGCACTAATAAAAAAAAAACAGGAAATAACAAACGTTAGCGAGATTGCAAGGAGATTGGAACTCTTATGCACTGCTGGTGGGAATGCAAAATGGTACAATCAGTTTGGAAAACAATATGCTGTTTCCTTAAAAAGTCAGAAATAGAAATATCATGTAATCAAGCAATCCCACTCCTAGGAATACATCCTAGAGGAATAAGCGTCATCACACAAAAAGACATATGCACACCCATGTTTACCGCAGCATTATTCACAATAGCAAAAAGATGGAAACAATCTAAGTGTTCATCAACAGATGAATGGATAAACAAACTACGATATGTACACACAATGAAATACTATGCAATGATAAAGAACAATGATTAATCTGCAGAACACCTCACAACACGGATGAATCTGTAGGGCATTATGCTGAGTGAAATAAATGAACCGCGAAAGGACAAATATTGTATGAGACCACTATTACAAAATCTCATGAGAACATTTACACACAGAAAGAATCTTTCATAGTTAGAAGGGAGGAAACTAGAGGGGAGAGAAAAAAAACACTAACTAGATGGCAGGTAAGTGGTTAACTCTGGTGAAGGGAAGACAGTACACAACACTGGAGAGGTCAGCACAACTTGACCAAGGTGAAGTCATAAAAGCTTCACAGGTACATCCAAAGTCCCTGAGGGACCGAGTTACTGGGCTGAGGGCTGGGGATCATGGTCTTGGGGGACATCTAGCTCAATTGGCATAGCAGTTGACAAAGAAAATGTTCTACATCAGACTATGGTGAGTAGCTTCGGGGATTTCAAAAGCCTGCAAGCAGCCATCTAAGTTATATCTACTGGTCCCATCCCAGACGGAGCATAGGAGAATGAAGAAAACCAAAGACACAAACAAAAAAATGAGTCCAAAGGACTAATGAATCACAACTACCACAATCTCCACCAGACCAAGCTCAGAAGAACTAGATGGTGCCCAGGTACCACCACCAACTATTCTGACAAGGATCACAACAGAGGGTCCGGTCAGAGCTGGAGAAAAACGTAGAACAAAATTCAAATTCACAAAAAAATGACCAGACTTGCTGGTGTGACAAAGACTGGAGAAACCCCAAGAATATGGCCCCCAGACACCCTTTTAACTCAAAACTAAAGTCACTCCCGAGGTTCACACTCTAGCCAAAGATTAGACAGGTCTATAGGACAACAATAACACACGTGAGGAATGTACTTCATAGTGCAATCATGTATATGAGACTAAATGGGCACACGAGCCCAAAAATAAAGATGAGAAGGCAAGAAGGGACAGGAAAACTACATGAATGGAAACAGGGAACCCGGAGTGGACAAGGGGAGAGTGTTGACACATCACAGGGTTGGCTACCAATATCACAAAACAGTTTGTGTATTGTTTAATGAGAAACTAATTTGTTCCATAAATGGTCACATAAATCACAATAAAAAAGATAAAATAAATTATACTCTAAGATAAAAAAAGCATTACTGAAAACGTGGGCATAATTCATATAAGCCATAAGCCATTATACTGGATTTTACCAATCAGATTCTACACAACAAGTAAATGCTTGCTATACTTATACAGGTATTTTAAGGTGTAGCCAGGTTCCCAGTACTTTTATAACTTTTTTTCATTACTCAAAGATTTTATGAGATTTTTGTCCTTAAAACAGGATTTTATTCTTCAAATAAGGATACCTTCAGAAGTAACAAATTATTCACTTTCAAATACTATTACTCCCCATACAAAAATAAAATTTAAAAGAACATTGAGACTAGAAAAACTAACATTTAGAAATAGAAACTACAACAGAACTCATGTACCTGAGTATCCACATTTACTATAATGAATACAGACAGATGATATTCAGAAATAGTACATTTAATTCATGTTTCTCTTCCAATGCTAGAATCTAAAAGAATGCTTAGATGAACAACAAAAAAGAAAATTCCATTTAGATAGATTAGCTACCTTTTCTTCCTTGCAACAGTAATTTTACTTGTTCTTTTATTCAAACAACTTCAAATTTAAAATTCGCTCATCTAAAAAGTTTATACAATTAAATTCCAGTTCAATCCATAATGATTAGCATTTACTGAAAATTAACTATATGCTAGGTACTGAAACATAAATGCAAATATGAAAATATAACTAGGTAAACTAAAAATGATGAAGTGCTAGAATTACAACAATAGGCATTTTCAAAGTTAATTAACTTACCAAAGATTTAACTTTGAAAAAAATTTTTTAAAAAGCCCTAAGCCAGTGCCAACCCTCATCTTCATGAAAAAGACAGGCAGTTCTGATATGTTAAATTCTATATTTAAAGAGTTGTTCAATGCCAATAATCACAGTGCAAAAATAACCCAAACATCATTCCCACCCCTCTAAGTTTTCAAATATTATGATAAAAATAATGTCCATTGGAGGATGAAGACGAGGACAAATACATAAAAGGGCGTTCTCAGAAATCCTTCCCAAGTCACAGTTGCAGCAGTAACTATGACAAGGTTTGGAAACCTCTCATCCAACTCTAGAATTAAAACATCTCTGGATGAGAGCAAGGATAGTTATTTGTAAACCTGAATACATTTTATTCGGGTAAAGAAAGCCACACAGAGATTTAGAACAAAAAACAAGTTTTACTAACATATGCTACGTCATGGATGGATCTCAAAAACATAATGCTAACTGAAAGAAGCCAGACACAGGAGACCAAATATTGTATAATTCCATTTATATGCCAACAAAGGCAAATTTAAAGAGACAGAAAGTAGATTAGTGGTTACCTGGGCCTGGGGCTGGGGCTGGGGCTGGGGCTTAACTGTAAGTGGACATGAGGGATATTACTGAGGGAATGAAAATGTTCTAACGCTGATTTATGATGACAGTTGCACCACTTGGTAAAGTTACCAGAAATCACTGAATTGTATACTTGAAGTGGGTGAATTTTATGCTATAAAAAAATATGCCGGTCGGCGGAGCCAAGATGGCGGACTAGGCAGATGCTACCTCGGATCCCTCTTACAACAAAGACACGGAAAAACAAGTGAATCGATCACATACATAACAATCTACGAACCCTGAACAACAAACACACATTCAGATACGGAGAACGAACTAATACGGGGAAGCAGCGATTGTTGCCAGAGCCTGGAGCCAGCGTACCAGTCAGGTACGGCACAAGCACAGAGAGCTGCCCCACCCCCCTGAACTAACCCCGGGAGGGGGCCCACTTGGGTCGCGTGGGAGGTGTGGGACGCAGCCGGTAGGAGAAGTCCCCGGGAGGCAGTGACTGGTCTTGGAGCAGAAAGAGCAGCGTCCGAGCCAGGGAACCGTCCCGCAGGGATTTGGACTGGACGCAGGTACGACATAAACACGGACAGTTGCTCCACCCCCCTGAACTAACCCTGGGAAGGGGACCAGCCGGGTCGCGCGGGCGGTGTGGGACTCAGCCGGTAGGAGAAGTCCCCGGGAGGCAGCGACTGGTATTGGAGCGGGGAGAACAGCGTCCGAGCCGGGACACTCGGTCACGGCACAAGCACGGGGAGCTGCTCCACCCATCTGAACTAACCCTGGGAGGAGGCCCAACTGGTTCTCGGGGGCGGCACGGCCACGCAGCTGGAGGGACGAGAAGTCCCCGGGAGGCAGTGACTGATTTTGGAGTCGAGAGTGCGCCGTCCCACTAGGGGAGCCTTGACGCTGGGCGTGGGGCTGGAAGCGGAGGATCTGACCGTGACTCCAGCGGGCCAGACCCCCCGGGGGCAATCTCCACACAGCCAGCACACATACGCGACGCGCCTGCGGGAATCTCGGATATAATAGTCACTCCAAGCAAGACAAGCAACTCTGGCTATATTCTGAGGTGCTACTCTCCTATCTCTCTGTTCCCTCCCCCACCCTCCCCAGGCGGCTTCATTAACATCTGAATAGCCTGAGCCAGAGGGAGAACTCTGATAGGGATCTGACTGCATTTTTTTTCTTAGCGGATTTTCTGGAAAAACTAGTTTCCCAGTGATGGCTCGGAGACAACAATCCATATCAAACCACTTAAAGAAGCAGACCATGACAGCTTCTACAACCCCCCAAACAAAAGAATCAAAATCTTTCCCAAATGAAGATACAATCTTGGAATTATCAGATACAGAATATAAAAAACTAATTTACAGAATGCTTAATGATATCACAAATGAAATTATGATAACTGCAGAAAAAGCCAAGGAACACACTGATAAAACTGTTGAAGAACTCAAAAAGATTATTCAAGAACATAGCGGAAAAATGAATAAGTTGCAAGAATCCATAAAGAGACAACATGTAGAAATCCAAAAGATTAACAATAAAATAACAGAATTAGACAACGAAATAGGAAGTCAGAGGAGCAGACTCGAGCAATTAGAATGCAGACTGGGACATCTGGAGCACCAGGGAATCAACACCAACATAGCTGAAAAAAAATCAGAGAAAAGAATTAAAAAAAATGAAGAAACCCTAAGAATTATGTGGGACTCTATCAAGAAGGATAACCTGCGGGTGATTGGAGTCCCAGAACAGGGAAGGGGGACAGAAAACACAGAGAAAATAGTTGAAGAACTCCTGACACAAAACTTCCCTGACATCATGAAAGACGAAAGGATATCTATCCAAGATGCTCATCGAACCCCACTTAAGATTGATCCAAAAAGAAAAACACCAAGACATATTATCATCAAACTCACCAAAACCAAAGATAAACAGAAAATTTTAAAAGCAGCCAGGGAGAAAAGAAAGGTTTCCTTCAAGGGAGAATCAGAAAGAATATGTTCTGACTACTCAGCAGAAACCATGCAGGCAAGAAGGGAATGGGACGACATATACAGAACACTGAAGGAGAAAAACTGCCAGCCAAGGATCATATATCCAGCAAAACTCTCTCTGAAATATGAAGGCGAAATTAAGATATTTACAGACAAACACAAGTTTAGAGAATTTGCAAAAACCAAACCAAAGCTACAAGAAATACTAAAGGATATTGTTTGGTCAGAGAACCAATAATATCAGATATCAGCACAACACAAGGTCACAAAACAGAACGTCCTGATATCAACTCAAATAGGGAAATCACAAAAACAAACAAATTAAGATTAATTAAAAAAAAAAATACACATAACAGGGAATCATGGAAGTCAATAGGTAAAACATCACAATAATCAAAAAGAGGGACTAAATACAGGAGGCATTGAACTGCCATATGGAGAGTGATACAAGGCGATATAGAACAATACAAGTTAGGTTTTTACTTAGAAAAATAGGGGTAAATAATAAGGTAACCACAAAAAGGTATAACAACTCTATAACTCAAGATAAAAACCAAGAACAACGTAACGACTCAACTAACATAAAGTCAAGCACTATGAAAATGAGGATCTCACAAGTTACTAAGAAAAACGCCTCAGCCCAAAAAAGTATGTGGAAAAATGAAATTGTCAACAACACACATAAAAAGGCATCAAAATGACTGCACTAAAAACTTATTTATCTATAATTACCCTGAATGTAAATGGACTATATGCACCAATAAAGAGACAAAGAGTCACAGACTGGATAAAGAAACACGATCCATCTATATGCTGCCTACAAGAGACACACCTTAGACTTAGAGACACAAACAAACTAAAACTCAAAGGATGGAAAAAAGTATATCAAGCAAACAATAAGCAAAAAAGAGGAGGAGTAGCAATATTAATTTCTGACAAAATGGACTTTAGACTTAAATCCACCACAAAGGATAAAGAAGGACACTATATAATGATAAAAGGGACAATTGATCAGGAAGACATAACCATATTAAATATTTATGCACCCAATGACAGGGCTGCAAGATACATAAATCAAATTTTAACAGAATTGAAAAGCGAGATAGATACCTTCACAATTATAGTAGGAGACTTCAACACACCACTTTCGGAGAAGGACAGGACATCCAGTAAGAAGCTCAACAGAGACACGGAAGATCTAATTACAACAATCAACCAACTTGACCTCATTGACTTATACAGAACTCTCCACCCAACTGCTGCAAAATATACTTTTTTTTCTAGCGCACATGGGACATTCTCTAGAATAGACCACATATTAGGTCATAAAACAAACCTTTGCAGAGTCCAAAACATCGAAATATTACAAAGCATCTTCTCAGACCACAAGGCAATAAAACTAGAGATCAATAACAGAAAAACTAGGGAAAAGAAATCAAATACTTGGAAAATGAACAACACCCTCCTGAAAAAAGACTGGGTTATAGAAGACATCAAGGAGGGAATAAGGAAATTCATAGAAAGCAACGAGAATGAAAATACTTCCTATCAAAACCTCTGGGACACAGCAAAAGCAGTGCTCAGAGGCCAATTTATATCGATAAATGCACACATACAAAAAGAAGAAAGAGCCAAAAGCAGAGAACTGTCCCTACAACTTGAACAAATAGAAACTGAGCAACAAAAGAATCCATCAGGCACCAGAAGAAAACAAATAATAAAAATTGGAGCTGAACTAAATGAATTAGAGAACAGAAAAACAATTGAAAGAATTAACAAAGCCAAAAGCTGGTTCTTTGAAAAAATTAACAAAATTGATAAACCATTGGCCAGACTGACTAAAGAAATACAGGAAAGGAAACAAATAACCCGAATAAGAAATGAGAAGGACCAAATGAAATTAAAAGAATCATTTCAGATTATTATGAAATATTGTACTCTAACAAATTTGAAAACCTAGAAGAAATGGATGAATTCCTGGAAAAACACTACCTACCTAAACTAACACATTCAGAAGTAGAACAACTAAATAGACCCATAACAAAAAAAGAGATTGAAACGGTAATCAAAAAACTCCCAACAAAAAAAAGCCCTGGCCCGGACGGCTTCACTGCAGAGTTCTACCAAACTTTCAGAGAAGAGTTAACACCACTACTACTAAAGGTATTCCAAAGCATAGAAAATGACGGAATACTACCCAACTCATTCTATGAAGCCACCATCTCCCTGATACCAAAACCAGGTAAAGACATTACAAAAAAAGAAAATTATAGACCTATATCCCTCATGAACATTGATGCAAAAATCCTCAACAAAATTCTAGCCGATAGAATCCAACAACACATCAAAAAAATAATTCACCCTGATCAAGTGGGATTTATACCAGGTATGCAAGGCTGGTTTAATATCAGAAAAACCATTAATGTAATCCATCACATAAATAAAACAAAAGACAAAAACCACATGATCTTATCAATTGATGCAGAAAAGGCATTTGACAAAGTCCAACACCCATTCATGATAAAAACTCTTACCAAAATAGGAATTGAAGGAAAATTCCTCAACATAATAAAGGGCATCTATGCAAAGCCAACAGCCAATATCACTCTAAATGGAGAGAACCTGAAAGCATTTCCCTTGAGAACGGGAACCAGACAAGGATGCCCTTTATCACCGCTCTTATTCAACATCGTGTTGGAAGTCTTAGCCAGGGCAATTAGGCTAGACAAAGAAATAAAAGGTATCCGGATTGGCAAGGAAGAAGTAAAGTTATCACTATTTGCAGATGACATGATTATATACACAGAAAACCCTAAGGAATCCTCCAGAAAACTACTGAAACTAATAGAAGAGTTTGGCAGAGTCTCAGGTTATAAAATAAACATACAAAAATCACTTGGATTCCCCTACATCAACAAAGAGAACACCGAAGAGGAAATAACCAAATCAATACCATTCACAGTAGCCCCCAAGAAGATAAGATACTTAGGAATAAATCTTACCAAGGATGTAAAAGACCTATACAAAGAAAACTACAAAGCTCTACTACAAGAAATTCAAAAGGACATACTTAAGGGGAAAAACATACCCTGCTCATGGATAGGAAGACTTAACATAGTAAAAATGTCTATTCTACCAAAAGCCATCTATACATTTAATGCACTTCCGATCCAAATTCCAATGTCATATTTTAAGGGGATAGAGAAAGAAATCACCAATTTCATATGGAAGGGAAAGAAGCCCCGGATAAGCAAAGCACTACTGAAAAAGAAGAAGAAAGTGGGAGGCCTCACCTTACCTGACTTCAGAACCTATTATACAGCCACAGTAGTCAAAACAGCCTGGTATTGGTACAACAACAGACACATAGACCAATGGAACAGAATTGAGAACCCAGACATAGATCCATCCACGTATGAGCAGCTGATATTTGACAAAGGACCAGTGTCAATTAACTGGGGAAAAGATAGCCTTTTTAACAAATGGTGCTGGCATAACTGGATATCCATTTGCAAAAAAATGAAACAGGACCCATTCCTCACACCATGCACAAAAACTAACTCCAAGTGGATCAAAGACCTAAACATAAAGACTAAAACGATAAAGATCATGGAAGAAAAAACTGGGACAACCCTAGGAGCCCTAATACAAGGTATAAACAGAATACAAAACATTACCAAAAATGATGAAGAGAAACCCGATAACTGGGAGCTCCTAAAAATCAAACACCTATGCTCATCTAAAGACTTCTCCAAAAGAGTAAAAAGACCACCTACAGACTGGAAAAGAATTTTCAGCTGTGACATCTCCGACCAGCGCCTGATCTCTAAAGTCTACATGATTCTGTCAAAACTCAACCACAAAAAGACAAACAACCCAATCAAGAAGTGGGCAAAGGATATGAACACACATTTCACTAAAGAAGATATTCAGGCAGCCAACAGATACATGAGAAAATGCTCTCGATCATTAGCCATTAGAGAAATGCAAATTAAAACTACGAGGAGATTCCATCTCACACCAGCAAGGCTGGCATTAATCCAAAAAACACAAAATAATAAATGTTGGAGAGGCTGCGGAGAGATTGGAACTCTCATACACTGCTGGTGGGAATGTAAAATGGTACAACCACTTTGGAAATCCATCTGGCGTTATCTTAAACAGTTAGAGATAGAACTACCATACAACCCAGAAATCCCACTCCTAGGAATATACCCTAGAGATACAAGAGCCTTCATACAAACAGATACATGCACACCCATGTTTATTGCAGCTCTGTTTACAATAGCAAAAAGTTGGAAGCAACCAAGGTGTCCATCAACAGATGAATGGTTAAATAAATTGTGGTATATTCACACAATGGAATACTACGCATCGATAAAGAACAGTGACGAATCTCTGAAACATTTCATAACATGGAGGAACCTGGAAGGCATTATGCTGAGCGAAATGAGTCAGAGGCAAAAGGACAAATATTGTATAAGACCACTATTATAAGATCTTGAGAAACAGTAAACCTGAGAAGAACACATACTTTTGTGGTTACGAGGGGGGGAGGGAAGGAGGGTGGGAGAGGGTTTTTTATTGATTAATCAGTAGATAAGAACTGCTTTAGGTGAAGGGAAAGACAACACTCAATACATGGAAGGTCAGTTCAATTGGACTGGACCAAAAGCAAAGAAGTTTCCGGGATAAAATGAATGCTTCAAAGGTCAGCGGAGCAAGTGCGGGGGTCTGGGGAACATGGTTTGCGGGGACTTCTAAGTCAATTTGCAAAATAATTCTATTATGAAATCATTCTGCATCCCACTTTGAAATGTGGCGTCTGGGGTCTTAAATGCTAACAAGCGGCCATCTAAGATGCAGCAATTGGTCTCAACCCACCTGGAGCAAAGGAAAATGAAGAACACCAAGGCCACACGACAACTAAGAGCCCAAGAGACGGAAAGGGCCACATGAACCAGAGACCTACATCATCCTGAGACCAGAAGAACTAGTTGGTGCCCAGCCACAATCGATGACTGCCCTGACAGGGAGCACAGCAGAGGACCCCTGAGGGAGCAGGAGATCAGTGGGATACAGACCCCAAATTCTCATAAAAAGACCAAACTTAATGGTCTGACTGAGACTGGAGGAATCCCAGCGGCCATGCTCCCCAGACCTTCTGTTGACACAGGACAGGAACCATCCCCGAAGACAGCTCTTCAGAAATGAAAGGGACTGCTCACTGGGTGGGAGAGAGACGCTGATGAAGAGTGAGCTAATTATATCAGGTGGACACTTGAGATTGTGTTGGCAACTCTTGTCTGGAGGGGGGATGGGAGGATAGAGAGAGAGGGAAGCAGGCAAAATTGTCAAGAAAGGAGAGACTGAAAGGGCTGACTCAAGAGCGGGAGAGCAAGTGGGAGTAGGGAGTGAGATGTATGTAAACTTATATGTGACAGACTGATTGGATTTGTAAACGTTCACTTGAAGCTTAATAAAAGTTATTAAAAAAAAATATATATGCCTCAATAAAGTTGTTTTTAAAAAAAAATACAAGTAATCAAAATTATTCCAGGAAAGGGTGTATAAGAATGCAAAGTTATCATCGCCAACTTACAGTACACTCTCTCATCACTGGTAGAGAGAACTGCTATTCTCAGATCTTCTTTGGACACAGAGACCTAGAACTGAATTTCAGCTTAAATATTTACTTCGTGTATGCACACTAACAGGAGTTCTGCTGATGCAGTATCTAAAGCACTAGTTGCTAAAAGAAAGGTTGGCGGTTCAAACTCACCAGTAGCTCCATGGGGGAGAAAGATGTGGCAGTCTGCTTCCATAAAGATTTACAGCCTTAGAAACCCTAGGGAGCAGTTCTACTCTGTCCTATAGGGTCACTATGAGTCGGAATAGACTCAGTGGCAATGGGTTATAAGCACTAACAAGGTAAGACAGTTATGTATAAAATGGCTATACTGATAATAATATCCCTCTCGTAAGGCTGCCATGAAAATTAAATCAGATAACGCATGTAAGACTCAGCACTGTTCCTGGCAGATGTATGCTATTATAATTGTTGTTGTTAGGTGCCGTCAAGTCGGTTCCAAAGCATAGCGACCCTATGCACCAGAGAACAAAATACTGTCCAGTCCTGTTCTATCCTCATAATCATTGTTATGCTTGAGTTCGTTGTTGCAGCCACTGTGTCAATCCACCTCGTTGAGAGTCTTCCTCTTTTCCGCTGACCCTGTACTCTGCCAAGCATGATGTCCTTCTCCAGGGACTGATCCCGCCTGACCACAGGTCCAAAGTATGTAAGACGCAGTCTCACCATCCTTGCTTCTAAGGAGCATTCCAGTTGTACTTCTTCCAAGACAGATTTCTTCGTTCTTTTGGCAGTCCATGGTATGTTCAATATTCTTCGCCAACACCACAATTCAAAGCCATCAATTCTTCTTCGTTCTTCCTTATTCATTGTCCAGCTTTCACGTGCATATGATGTGATTGAAAATACCATAGCTTGGGTCAAGCGCACCTTAGTCTTCAAGGTGAAATCTTTGCTCTTCAACACCATAAGAGGTCCGTTGCAGCAGATTTACCCAATGAAAAGCATCTTTGGATTTCTTGACTGCTGCTTCCATGGCTGTTGATTGTGGATCCAAGTAAAATGAAATCCTTGATAACTTCAATCTTTTCTCCATTTATCATGATGTTACTCATTGGTCCAGTTGTGAGGATTTTTGTTTTCTTTATGTGAAGGTGCAATCCATACTGAAGGCTGTGGTCTTTGATTTTCATTACTAAGTGCTTCAAGTCCTTTTCACTTTTAGCAAGCAAGGTTGTGTCATCTGCATAACACAGGTTGTTAATGAGTCTTCCTCCAATCCTGATGCCCCGTTCTTCTTCATATAGTCCAGCTTCTCGGATTATTTGCTCAGCATACAGACTAAATAGGTATGGTGAAAGAATACAACCCTGACGCACACCTTTCCGGACTTTAAACCAATCAGTATCCCCTTGTTCTGTCTGAACAACTGCCTCTTGACCTATGTAAAGGTTCCTCATGAGCTCTATTAAGTGTTCTGGAATTCCCATTCTTCACAATGTTATCCATAATGTGTTACGATCCACACAGTCAAATGCCTTTGCATAGTCAATAAAACACAGGTAAACATCCTTCTGATATTCTCTGCTTTCAGCCAGGATCCATCTGACATTGGCAATGATATCCCTGGTCCCACGTCCTCTTCTGAAACCGGCCTGAATTTCTGGCAGTTCCCAGTTGATATACTGTTGCAGCCATTTTTGAACGATCTTCAGCAAAATTTTGCTTGTGTGTGGTATTAATGATATTGTTCTATAATTTCCACATTCGGTTGATCATCTTTCTTGAGAATAGGCATAATATGGATCTCTTCCAGTCAGCTGTCTTCCACATTTCTTGGCATAGATGAGTGACCACCTCCAGCACTGCATCTGTTTGTTGAAACATCTCAATTGATATTATAATTAATATTAATTCTGAATTATTAAAATTCTCCCCCCAAATTTTTCATGTTTATTCTGACACAGCCACTTACATAATCTGAAAAATTCTGCTTATGAGTTCTGAAAATATATGCAAATTAAAAATACATTTCAATGAATATAAAAAGTTACTCTCAGCATGAGATGTGATTACAAAGTAATGATACATTCTGAAAGTTAATCTCAATCGTTTATAATCAAAGTGAATACATCTTCACATATATGTATATAAAAAAAGTATTTATAGATTGCTGACTTCACAGTTTTCTGAAGTTTACAGTAAACTTTACAGACTATAGATTTCTAAAGTTTATTTACACTAGATTTTACACTTTACAGATTATGAAGTTCCTTTACACTAAACATTACAATACAGAAAAATTGGTATTAACAGTGTAAGGTAAGGATGCAAATTTTAAATATGTATATTTATAATGATTTTTAAGGATTTTAAATAAGTTAACCTCTATCAATTCTGGAGATTGTATCATGTTAAAATAACTGCTGAGAAATCAAACTTTTAGAAAAGCTTCCATTAAGTACGGAATTATCAAGTGTACCCTATAAAATCATTCAACAAAGTGAGTGTTTTCAAAAGCCTAGAAGATAAAACAATGATTGTGATGGTTAATGTTAGATATTGACTTGGCTAGGCTATGATTCTCAGTGGTTAGGCAGACACTATGTAATCACCTTACATTTTGTGATCTGATGTGAGCAGCCAGTCAGTTAAAAGGGGAGTTTTCTTGGGGGTATGGCCTGCCCCCAGTATATACATGGACATATGGCAAAGCTCATTCTGTTTCTTGACCCCGCACTCTTCTCCTCACCTGGGTCTTGGAAAGTAAGCCTGCAGAAGTCTCTGGCCTGCCGCCTGGCCTGCAGATTTTGAATTCGCCAACCTTGGCAACCCAGTGAGCCAGCAGAGGCCTCCAGCCTGCCGCCTGACCTGCAGATTTTGGGTTCATCAGCCCCTGCAGCCATGTAATACAGCAGAGGTCTTCAGCCTATTGCCTGGCCCACAGATTTGGAACTTGCCACGCCTCACAACTGCGTGAACCATTTCCTCAGAATTGCATGAGCAACTTCCTTGAAGCAAATTTCTCTCTGTATATATATGCCTCACTGGTTTTGCTCCTCTAGAAAATCCACACTAAGATAATGAATGGTATATCTGATTTATTTATTCAATGGATTTTCATGTATCTGCAGGAAACTATACTTCTGTCCCTATCACTGTTTACTCCACTCCTAGTTAGAATGGTTTTCAGCTCAAACATGAATTAAGAAAAGTTAAATTTGAAAATTAAATTATTAAAAATATCATACTACTGAAAACTATTTAAACATCTTCTAAGGTTTTTTAAGGTTTAGAATAGCAAAAGAGAACATTTATATGAGTAGATTTAAGAAGACAATATACACTATTTTGAGGTTACTTTTCTCTCATTAAATTTCCCTTAACTAAGAGAGTATGACTTCTGTAATCCCCAGGAGGGCAGGTACCTTGCCTATGTTATTTACTGATGTATACCCACCCACGGCCCAAGAGAGTATTTGGTACATAATGAACACTCACAAAATATCTGTGGAATAGATCTGAATGATGAACAAAAAACAATCTCAAGTGTGAGAAGGTTGCAACAATCATAGTGGAAAACCTCAGTGGAGTTTACAAAAAAAAAAATGAAAATGATTTGGGACCACTGTTCAAAAAGCCTGAGAAAATATCTATTCACTATCTATCCTGGTCGTCCTTCCCTGCTTTTATCATTTCAACAAGGAGACAAAAGAAGATTTAAGTATTAAAGAGTTAGCAGAAGACAAAAACACAAAGTCTGAGCAAGACCAAGAAATGTTCTAAGAAATACACACACACACACACACACACACACACAAATACCTGATTAATAATGGAAAGGCTCTGTTAAAAAGAAATGGCAAGTGTGCCCCAAGTCACACAACACAGATTTCATAAACTGTAAGATTTAATTATATCATGCCCTGATCTTAATATATCATTAAGGCCCTAATGCAGAGCCATCTGGTATGTGATACACTATTGTATGTCTGATCTGAGGTCTAAAAACCAAACCAGTCACCATCAGGTCAATTCCTACTCATGTCAACCCTGTGTGTTTCAGAGTAGAACTGCATTTCCAAAGGGTTTTTATGGCTGTGACCTTTCAGAAGCAGATCACCAGGTCTTTCTTCTAAGGCACCTCTGGGTGAGTTCAAGTCACCAATCTTTCAGTTAATACCCCAGTGCTTAATCATTTGCATCAACCAGAGACTCCATTCTGAGATTACAGTTCCCCAGAAAATATCATACCTTAGTAGATAGTACTAGTAAGACTTAACTATCTACTACAGTATAAGAAGTTTGGTTTCGAGTGAACTCAACTGCTACAAAGAGAGTTATTGCAAAATAAGTCCAGAAAAAATTAATTCAATAATTTAGCCAAATGCACAGAGAAAGCTGGTATGTCCATCTTATTAGAATAGTTTAAACTATGAGCTTTCCAAATCAAGTTTACTGTGTGACGTAATGGAGAAAATGACTAGAACGTGATATTTTTGCTATAATTATGCCCTTAAGCATCTCTCATGTGTAGGCTAATGACATGAAGTGAAGCATGCATTTATTTTTCTTTTAAGGCAGTAAAATTTGGACTTAACACGATTTAGTGGCTCACAATATTGCATATTCTTATATGTCCGATATAAAACTTTAAGTAGAGGGAAAAAAAGAGCATTCCTGAAAGAAATTCAAGTTCAGCTATGAAATGGATTATGAACTAGACCAGTTACAAATGAAGATTGCTGACCTTTCTCACTGCTTAACTGGCCCAAGCTTCTTTAAAAGACCTACAGATTTTTTAGGAACCACAGAACATTTGATAGAAATAAGATTACAATTTCAAAAGACATTCATACATTTTGATGAAATTGAGTCATACTTTGATTTGTCTGCCTTTGAAGCAGAAACCTGCCCGAGCGATGTATGTCAGTTTCAAGAGGATCTGACTAAGCTGGGTTTTTCAGAGACTAGCATGAATCCTGGACTATCCTGAAATGTTTAGCTATGTGGCTATACACTGGACTGTGTTCATATCATCTTTATTCTACTAAAATATATTCTATTTCATCAAACTGGTAAAACGAACATTAACATCCACCATCACAGAAATAAATTTATCATCACAATAAGTGCCTTGGCTAAACTGATTCAAAATTTAACAATACCTCAAAGAGCTGTACTCCAGTATTCTCTTATATTTCGAAACTGAATAGCAATGAGCACTAGGCCTATGAGAGTATTTTTTAAATGAATACTGCTAACAAAACTAATTTTAGATTTTTTTATTATTATGCTTTTAAAAACTCCTATTTTCCAATAACTATAACAAGCACCATTGTTAATAACAAAAAGGCCCTGAAGCCAATATGTATATGGTGTCTAAACATAACTTTAAACATACACATACACACACACAGCACAGATGCATGAAACTGTGAGTTTACAAATTCATCTAAAGAAAAGGTACAAGATTCTAATCTTCCTATTTTTCCTGAAACCTTCTATGTCCTATCTTGAATAAAAGCAAGTGAACAAATGAATAGTCATTTGAATTAACAGTTGTTCAAGTGCTTTAATTTTGATTTGATTTTGTAGTACTCAAATGTCTATAATCTAAGGAAGTCAAGTACTATGTCTAACTTTTGAACGGTTTAACAGATAAACATCTTTAAAGCATTTTTAAAATGACAAGAAAATTAAGTACAAAAACATCTCTCTTTTCACAGAAACATAAAATCTTTCTGCAGAAAAAAATTTGTTATAAGTCAACAATCCCAGAAAACTGTAACAGCAAAAACTACTATGAAGATAAAACTGCAAATGTGACCCAAGGAATTCTAACAAATTCAACTCTTTCTCCTCCCCAAAGTAAGTAGAACTATCCCAAATGTTTGCTTGATCATTTTTTACTTGGGTAATTTTTAGGTACAACTACGTCAATCTAATGGGTAAGTATTTCAAGCAAAAAGCAAAAGACATAAAAGAGGCAAAATTAGCTTCGGCCTTGGAGTTACACTAAGATTGACAGACAACATTAAAAGCAAAATTGTATGGCTGAAAATAAGGATGAGGAAAATAAACCACTAATATTAATTGTGGGCTTTTAGGCAAGTACACTGACCTTTCTGGGACTCAGTTTTCTCATCTCTGAAATGAGAAAATTGTAACATGTGATGCCAATGTTTATTTTCAGTTCAAAATACATCCCAGATGACAGAAGAACCAAAGCTGCCGCTTAAGTGGAAATAAGAGAATTAACATCCCCGTTAAGTCTTTCCACTTGTAAGAAATACTGTTAAAGAGAATGTTAATCAAAAAAGCAAGCAGATGAAAATAAACACAGCTTTGGAAACAAAGGGATACAAACATCTATCTCCAGGACCATCAGAAACACCTAACTCTGGATTCTCAAACTGGTAATTTAAGGACAGGGCAGCAGAGCAAACACATTTTAAGCCCTGTGTGGTTACTTATTCTCTGTTTCCTAATAAGTATTACTGGCATTTTGGTATGCTTGAAGGGCCCAGCTTCCATTAAAACTGAAAGCATTTACCCTCGTGTCATTCTTAGCTGAAGCAGAAAAATGGCTGCGTCATTTTCAGTTTCAAAGAGGCAAAAAGACCAGTATCTGCGTCACCTTTCAGTAAGACACCACATCAATACCAAGAGCCTACGAGCACTCATTCCTTATCTCCTAATTAACACTGAACTCAAAGACAGATTCCACAGAAGCATCTTCCTCTTACAAATGAACTGTTCCATAACTGGTCAAAACTCAAGGTTACAAGCATTGTGACAAGGAATGAATGATTAGAGTGATACCTCAATTTAAAAAAAAAAAAATGTGTTTCCCCACATTCTGATGAGAGTGAGACTGGCTCGTGAAATATATAAACAATTATAGAAGAGAGAAAACTTATACTCAGGCAGCAATACAAGTACGGACTTCACATGGAAACATATTTTAATTCAATAAAATAAAATTTTAGAGCTACCTAACAATGAATCTTGTTGCCTCAGAAAGTAGCTAACTACCTTTGAATAAAATGTTTAAGCAGTGGATACTACTACTACCACCAGCTGCTGCAGAGTTAATTCTGACTCACTGCGATCTCATGTGTTTCAGAGTAGAGCTGCCCCCCATAGGGGCTTCACAGCCATGGACTTTCAGAAGCACATCGTCAAGGCCTTTCTTCCAAGGTGCTTCTGGATAGGTTTGTATTACAAACTGAATTCAGCTAAACATTTGTGCCACCCATGGATTGACAGATTTACATGTATAAATCAAATATGTATCATAAGGACTCAGAAACTAAACTAATGCTTAAGATTCCCAAGCAAACCTCATATCTACTATTCTGTGAGATGAGAATTACAGTAATGTCTATATACTACTAACTTGTACTAGCAGAGCTCAGATTTATTAGCTGTACTATCATAACTAGCCTCTCAATCCACCAGTTTTACAATAAGGCAAAAAGTACACTGGGATTTCAAAGGTGATTAACAAAAGGTAAAGTACACCCTCACTTCTTTAGGTAAGAAAGGGATCAAGGACTTTGAAATCAGATGATGTTCCATATAAATCCTTGTCCAACCACTGTCTGACTTTGGACAAGATAATGAGCCTCAGTGACCTTTAGTTTTATAAGAGGAAACATCACCCTACCTCATAGGGTTATTATGGAAACGTTTTACTTAAACTAGTTACCTAGAATGGTATAAGGACTCCCTGGGTGGTACAAACGGTTAGTGCACTTGGCTGCTAACCAAAAGGTTGGAGGTTCAAGTTCACCTAGAGATGCTTCAAAAGAAAGGCCCGGCAACCTACTTCCAAAAAATCAGCTGTGGAAAACACTGCAGAGCATGGTTCTACTGCGACACACGTGGGGTTGCCAAGAGTCAGAATCAACTCCCAGCAACTGATTTCATTAGCGTAGTATAAATACATATATATATATATATATATATATATATATAGTATTCTCTTTCAGATCCTACCCAGTCTTTAATAACCTACTTAAAAGTTACCTCCTCCACGTACTCCATGACTTTTTAAGCCAAAATAATTTCTCTATATTCTGAACTTCCAAAGTATGCTGTATATATCTCTTTACAATTAAGATCACATTTTTAAATCCTAAATTATAAAACAAAGTGAATTTGTGTTTCTAATATGGTTGGAGAACTTAGCATACCTGATTCAAGAAGAAATGAAGCAATAAATACTTGATTAACTGACTTAACTATTTTAACTGTTCATATTAAAAAGCATAAGCATCCTTATTTGCTGTGTACAAGTCTAGGCCCAGAGTCAATTCCCAAATTCCTCCTCCTACCCCCTCCCCAAGTGTATCCTGTGACAGTTCCAACAGACTATTCATTTAGACTATGTTGTGCCCCAGAAAGCATCCCACACATCAACCAACCTTTCAATGCATGAAAATCTGATTCAACCATTAAAGCCCAGTTCTAATGCTACCTCTTCTCTGAAACTATCCCTGACACCCCAAGAATTTCTGTATTCTTTATTTAACTCACAGGACATACTGCTTGAACCTTAATTTTGTAATTTTAAGACAATTGTTTCATATGTACCTTCTCTACTAGACAGTAAGTTTTAATGACCAGAAACTCTCTCTTTACATTCTACTACACTCTTTCCCCAACCCCAACACTTAGCACTGCACCTAGCAAGCCACAGGTAAACCAACCAAAAAAAAACAAAAACTAAACTCGTTGTTATAGAGTCAATTCCAACTCATGGCAATACTATGTGTGTCAGAGTAGAACAGTGCTCCATAGGGTTTTCAATGGCTGATTTTTCAGAAGCAGACTGCCAGGCCTTTCTTCCAAGGTGCCTCTGGGTAGACTCAAACCTCCCAACTTTTTGGTTAGCAGTTGAGCACGCTAGCCATCTGTACCACAGGTAGTTGATTAGATACCATCTACACAATATACCATCTAGTCTCCCCTAATACAACGGGATCTTCTTAAGGAAAAGGAAAAAATGTGGAAGAATAAAAAAAAAAAAAAATTGACACTAATTTCAGGAACTTATTTTTAAATTAAAATTACAGATCAAAAGCAAGTAAACCATCAATACCCATGTAATGTAATAGTATACAGGAGCAAACATGAATAATCTAAAACTACAGTATTCCACAGTAAGGTATGAATCTTAACAAACATTATTTTGAGTGATAGAAGTCAGTCAAAAAGAAATATATATTGTATGACTCCATTTATATGAAGCCCCAAAAGGGACAAAACTAATCTATTAGAAGTCAGGGAAGTAATTAACCTTGGGGGTGGGGAGATAGTTGTAACAAAAAGAGAGAATGAGAGAGACTTCTGGGATGCTGATAACGTTCTGTTTCTTGATCTTTGAGCTGGTTACAAAGGAGTGTTCAGTTACAAAAAACCTTGATACATACTCATAACACATATGCACTTTTCTGTAAGTATCAGGGCTTCAAACCAGTTTGTTCTGGTTCATACGCCTGCTGAGAAAGTTCCCAGGCAATGCTAATGCTTCTGGTTAGGGACCAACTCTAAAAACCACCAGTAAAGCAGCAGTTCTCAGTATTTGTTAGGCCTAAGAATCACCTGGGATCTTGTAAAAATTGTAGATTCTGATCGGTATTTCTGGAGTAGAAACGCAAATTCTCAACAGGGGTTCAAACTGGAATGAACCGGTTCAAAGGCCTGATAAGTATATAATATTTCAATAAAAGTTTTTAAAACTACAGGTAAAATGTTTATTATTGTTTCTGTGTTGTTTCGAAAACAACAAGGTGATAACAAGGTTATCCTTTAACTATCCCCCAAGATTTACTGGTCTTCAAATAACCATACATTGGAAAAAAACAGAGGTAAATTCACATTTAATTTCTCAAGATTTTTGTCATTACTGCTCTGACAGGGACCACAATAGAGGGTTCCAGACAGAGCTGGAGGAAAGTGTAGAACAAAATTCTCACTCACAAAAAAAGACCAGACTTACTGGCCTGAGAGAGACTTAGAGAAACCCCAAGAATATGGCCTCCAGACACCCTTTTAGCTCAGTAATGAAGTCACTCCTGAGGTTCACCCTTTAAGCAAAGATTAGACAGGCCCATAAAAAAAAAGACAAGACAAAAGGGGCACACTAGCCCAGGGGTAAGCACTAGAAGGCAGGAAGGGACAGGAAAGCTGGTTAATAGGGAACGGAAGGCCGAGAAGGGAGAGTGTTGACATGTTGTGGGGCTGTTAACCAATATCATAAAACAATATGTGTGCTGTTTAATGAGAAGCTAGTTTGTTCTGTAAACCTTCATCTAAAGTACAATAAAATAAATAAAAGATTTTTGTCATTAAATATTATTGGTCACTGTGTCCTTCCTACCCTACTCTACACATTCTACCCTTTTCTGAGGGACTACCTAGAAAGGACTAAATGTTAACCTCATGTAAAATAATGGGGAAAAAAATTTTTGACAAGTTTATATGTTGCGGAATTATATAGTACAGAAAGAAAGAAAATAACCGAAACATTTTTTTTAACTAAATTCTAAGAAACCTAAGTTTAGGAACAGCTTTTTTACTGAGGCAAGTATATATTAATAGAAACACTTAAATGAGAGAAAATAACCCTATTTCATTGTTAATTAAATAGCATTTTTAAAAATTTATTAACAAATCTGATTGAAAGTAAAATTAGTTTGAAACTTCATGCATAATTAACAGTTCAATTTGAAAATATCTTAAAATACAAAGTACAAACTATTTTGCTGGTTTATATAAAGTTTAGATTTCCACTGCTAACTCAAAACATACTACTTATTTTTGAAACGAGCCATAAAGTGTCTTTGTTTGAAAAATCACAGCCTATAGTAAATACACTCCTCTCACTATTAAAAAAAAAAAAAAAAAGGTGTGTGTGTATGCACGCTAGTGCATGTAGTAGCATGTACTTAAGAAACTCTGGAATGTGAATTTTAAAAACCCAAATGAAAGTGCTGGTATAATTTGAGTAAGGGGGAGACCACCAGTAGAAACAAATTTGACAAGCCATGACATAATCAGGTGCCTTACTAAAATAATTCTCACTCCCTGCATGAGTTAAACAAAACTCTTAGCGCTCATATTGATTTTTATTTAATTCAAGCACTACATAATGTATTTTATCCACTTCAAACTACACTTTAACTAAGCCACATCTCAATTTATTGAGGTTTTTATTACTTTCAATTTAGAGTTGCTAAGAATAAATATATTAAAGTAAGATAATTTACTTTCTATTTATCAAGAAAACCGGCTTTAAAAAAATATTTCAAAGAGATATACTTCGGTGAAGCACAGCAAACATCACTGAAATAATGAAAAAGTGGTTTTATCTACAAAAAAGCAAAACACATCCAAAAGAATGAGCTCTCTGATCTGATGCTTTCAGTATTACATGTCTATACTTAAAGTTACATTTGACAATATTTATAGTAACCCCTACGTGTTCTTAAAATAAGCCTTAACGAATGTATAGTATTACTTATCTACCCATTCAATTCTTTCATGTAATGGCTACTATTCATTTTGGATATTTTGGCTTTTTAAGATGCTGTTAAACATTTTCTATAGTAAATTATACCAAGTGTTTGTAATGAAATTTTTGTCTTGGTCTAGTAAATGATAAATAAATCAGCATGTAACTGAGGAAATAGTTTTCACAAAATATCTATTAAAGATGATATACACATATCAAATGTGCCTGTAAATAAATACATGTCCCAAGGTATTTCTTGATAGATCAGAACACCAAAATTAGCTCAAATGTTACACCTTACATATATGCAAATAAAAACTGAAAAAGTGAAATCCATCTCTACACAACATAAATGACATGAGAAATGTGGATGAGATTGGACAAAATGAAATTTATTAAGAGGAATTAAGAATAATCCTTTGATAATGGTTTTATTTTACAGAGGAACTGGTTCTAAGATTAACTGAAATGTTTCTTTTAATTTTCTGTGTCAATAGGCAAGTTTTCTTGAAAATGTGAGCATCTGCATTATTAATTTCATTTTAAAAGATATATATGAAAGGAACATATTTTTATCAAAGGAAGCATTTTTAGATTTAAAAATCTCTTTAGATAAAGTAATATCTATTTTTCTATTATATTACTTTTCATAAATAACTAGAAAGCATACCCTGAAGAAATAAGCTTACTAATTAGGACAAGAAAGGAAAGATATAATCCAAATAAACCAAATTAAAAATTGAAGAAATATTTCACTAGAAAATAACTTCATATATTTAAAACTTATTTCAAACATTTAAACAATTACTTCTTTCTTTCCATAAATCTAGTTGAATTTCAGAAAATAAAACCTCCAAATAAAAGCAACTCAATACTCAATTAAAATGACAACAGTTAAAATCAATTTCTTCCAAAATGCAGCTACTACTCAGCATCAAATATTCTAACAATATGTCATTGGTATACTTTTCTCAGTGGCTAGGAATACATATGAAACTGTTACTTAATAAATACTCTGGCCTTGATATTAACTTGCCAACTTTTTATCTTTTCCCAAAAAAGGGGGGGCGGGGGGGGACTTGTCCTGCAGTGTCTATTTCAGTCTAGAACAGCATTTTACTTTAGCTCCAATACAGATTTATAGTTATTACCCAAACAAAAGTTATTATGACCACAAAAGATGCTACGAACTAACCCATTTCAGAGATAAAAGCAGATTTTTGGTATTTCAAATAAAGACAACAGAACTTGAGGTATTTTTCTCAAACATTTTGTATAAAACAGGCTGGCATAAGAAAGATACATTTGAAATTTTTCCCTCCTAAGATAATAAATTAAAATTAACATAAACCACACTTTAACATATAATACTTACCAGCACATGGGAAGTTTCAGAAGTTTACCATAAACAGCAGTGCTGACAGAGGGAATAATTGGTACAGGTAAACTGTAAGATCCCCTACAATCCAAAGAGGTCACTCCTGCCTGGAAACCAAATATCTGAAACAAAAAGAAAAGACCCAAATGTTCACAGAGACAACATTTTAATAAGCACGGGATGAAATACGTCAGTTTCAATTTGCTGTAGAACAGCTGCACATTAAATATGTTCCAATGTCTTTCCACTTTCCAAACGTTCAACATTTTGTTATTCAACTTGACATTACCTAAATCAGAATTAAGAGATTTAAATACACAATATTTGTTTCACATTCCTGAAAGATCACTGCTCATAATTTTATGACTACAAAAGCATTAACTACTAAAACAATCTTAAAAATGCCTTTTGCTTTCAACTTGTATTATGCATACGCAAAGAGAATATCCAAATATATCCAAAAATGCTGCTTCTTTTCCCTTTCTTTTGTGAAAATTACTGTGGTGTTGAGGTTTTTACCCAAGCAAATTTGGTACATGGCATAAATTAGTCTTCGTATGTTTACACTTAAAATAAGCAGATCACACTAAAAAAATGTATAAGCATTCTCTTGAATTCAGAAACACCATAATTCCCTTAATAGGAAGAAACAATATAACATCACATTTTACACAAAACATTGCAGAGAACTAAATCTGGTACTTTTCTCCAGTATTTCAAATAAGAGAGAAGATACACATCTCATGCCAGAAACTGACACACAGGAATACAAAACAATGACTTATCGTTTTCCAATAACATGCAAAAGCAGTTGAACCGTAACACTTTTATCTTTAGTTACTATTTTTTATTCTTGGGTTAATAAAGTATTGAGTACCATATCTCTGTGGATTATTTAATATTAACTGTGAAGTTTTACCCTGAGACATGTTTTAAATTTCTTCATAACTAATTTTCAAAACAAAACACTTTTATTTAATGATGAAAAATTTTAATAATAAAAAATAATAAACTTTATTTATTGATCAATTTCCTAGAAAGTATTAAGCTACCTGTTTTCAAAAAGTTATTATCCCTCTCTCATTCATTAAACTGACAATGTCGAATCCTTTCTTCTAAAATCAGTTTTGGGAACAAAATAATATTTTGGAAATAACACATCATTAATTACATTTTCAGAGTAAGCATCATTTTCAAAGAAACTACCTATCTAATTAATATCAAGGAGAATGAAAAATGATGCATGTATTAATTCCGGTAAGTCCAGCTATTAACCAAGTGGCCAAGAGGTACAACGGAAAGAAAAAAAAAAGTATGTTCCTAGTATTTAAATGATCAATCTTAAAAAATTATTCAGATTCTTTTTTTTTTGAAGACTCGTTCTGATCCGCACTATATGCAAATAACTGTGCTGGTACTGTTACAATTTCAGCATTTCATGTTTCCTCTGAAAGGCTCAGTATTTAACTAATTTTGAAATTTAATATCACTTAAAACAAAGCATGATTATCAAAACAATACTCAATCTTCAAATATTTCTAGAGTTAAAACTAAAACTAGAGTTAAATATTTCTAGAGTTAAAACTAAAAACTCTCACAAAGCCACTTACTAATATTTTATAAAATACCCCAACAGTATCATTAATTGTACACAGTATTGAAATTGGCTGTAGAGGAGATCCCCTACTGGTTGTCTGTGGAACTTAACAAAGGTCTTTGAAGAAATTGCTTATTCTGTAATTTAAAAAAAAAGTTTCCACTATATTGACATGGGAATGGGGTCTATTTGACAAAGAAATTATCCCCTACATTTTGCCAAACTTTATTACATTTAAAGGGTCATAAATAAACAAAAAAAAAAAAAAAAACCCACTGCCACTGAGTCAATCCTGACTCAAAGTGACCCTGTAGGGTTTCCAAGGCTATAAATCTTTACAGAAGCAGACTGGCACATCTTTCTCCCAAGGAGCAGCTGTTGAGTTCGAACTGCCGACCTTCAGTTAACAACCGAGCACTTTAACCTCTGCCCCTAAAGGATCATAGTATGCTATTATCAACTCTCTCCTTTAACTTACACCAATGATAGCACATTTACAATATCTACATAACCAAATACTTTAACAGCCCTTGACTAAAATTACATATATTACATCTAGGAAAAGGAGAGCCAACACAGTCTGAATTGAGATTTCTTCCAAAGATAGTTCACATATTCAAAAATGGAACAAAAGTTTTAAGCACTGCTAACTGGTGGTCTGAATCTATAAGAATTAATGAAACAGTAAGTGTAATTTCTCATAGAAATTTTAGGTGAAGAAAATGTCAACTTAATGCAAATAAGATGCAGGGTACCCTTGTGGGGGTAAAAAAACAAACAAACAAACCTGATGCCATCGAGTCGATTCTGACTCACAGCAACCCTACAGGACAGAGGAACACTGCCCCACAGGGTTTCCAAAGAGTGCCTGGTAGATCTTAACTGCCAACCTTTGGGTCAGTAGCCGTAGCCCTTAACCGCTATGCCACCAGGGTAGGATCATGCAAATAAGGTGTATGGCCATCCTACCAGGCTTAAAATGAGCCATCCCAAAGGCAGACAGGGGGAACCTCACTACCACCAAGAAGAAGCGCCAGGAGTAGAGCACGTCCTTTGTACCCATGGTACCTAGGCTGAGAACCTCCTAGACCCAGGAGACAGAGAGAGCTGTAACTTCGAAGATGGCATGGAACAGTAAGAAGCGGCAGCACAGAAACGGCAGCAGCAAAACCAGGAAACAGGAAACCGGCACCAGGTTTCCTGGTAGAGCGGGGTATGCCTCCTGGCACTTGGCAGAGCTAGTCTCCCTGACCAACAGGGGGAGAGAGAGCTGAGCACCTTCAGGCTGACACATACTGGCAGAGTAGGGTGCCTTCAGGCACTTACTGGTGGAGCTAAGGGCTTTGTAACACTTAGAGGAGCAGGGCAGAGGTGAGGCTGAGAGGTCAAAGGACAGAGAGAGGCCTGCCTGCGGACACAGCTCAGAAGAAGGGCACAGCTGATCGAAGAGTTCTGAACTGTAATCTGTTACTTCCCTAATAAACTTCATAATTACGAGTATTGTCTGTGAGTTCTGTGTGGCCACTGCAATGAATTTCTCAAACCCAGGAGAGAAACAGAGTGGGAGGGATGGTTGGTGTCAACTGGTAAAAAAGTTAGAGACAGGAGGTACGTCTAACCTCCGCCTCACGGGGATTAGCTTTGTGCCGACGTTGATGGTGATTCTCTCTTCTCCCCGTTATGAAGTCAGACAAGGAGGTAGGACAACACTGCTGACACATCATTTTTACAAACACATAATGCTACCTTATAAAAATTATTCAGTTAGAAAACAACAAAAATAAACACCTCACCAATATTTTACAACTTTACAACAAATGTTCTTGAATTAACAACTCAAGCAGAAGACACTTTAGCAGATTTAGAAACAAAAAAAATTATTAAAAACAAAAATTAGGATAAATTAGAATTTTCTGTTTTAAAAAGACAAAAGTATAAAAACCACACACCAACTGTAAATGACAATTGCTGTGGCCATTATCCGACATTCGGTATATTGTCAGCATTCTAAAAACACATCCCCTCTTCATTAAGGAAACAAACAAGCAAGCACTGCTTTCATGCCAAAAGTTAACCTATACATAATAACATATTGAAGTACATAAAAACTAAAGAAAAAGTGTTCATAACTACAATTCTGCAGAATAATAAACATGTTAGAAAGAAAATGTCTTCAGGGGAACAGAATGGACCCAGAACTATTCTATTAGAAATAATCACAGAACTGTAGAGCTAAAATTGCTCAGAGATTATTTAACTCAATACTCTCATTTTACATATGGGAAAAATAAAGTCCTAAGAGGTAAGCGACTTCTTCAAAAATCACATGCTGCAACAGCAATATTATGCTTCATTTCATTTCGCTCAACTATTAGGTCACAATTTCACCCTGACTTTTTCTTTCATTTCCTCCTTCATCTCTGCCCCTCTGTCTTAGTCATCTAGTGCTGCTATAACAGAAATACCACAAATGCGTGGCTTTCACAAAGAGAAATTTATTTCTTCACAGTAAAGTAGGCTAAAAGTCCAAATTCAGGGTGTCAGCTCTCGGGGAAGGCTTTCTCTCTCCATAGGCCGCCTTACCAGTCTTCCCTCAGATTAGGAGTTCCTCTGAGCACGGACCCTGGGTCCAAAGAATGAACTCTGCTCCAGGCATTGCTTTCTTGGTAGTATGAGGACCCCGTCCCTCTCTCACTTCTTTATGTCTCAAGAGATTGCCTCAAGACACAATCCAATCTTGTAGACTGAGTACTGCCTCACTAACACAACTGCAGCCCATTCCCCCTCATTAACATCACAGAGGCAGGATTTACAACATACAGAAAAATCACACAATACCAGAAATCATGGCTCAGCCAAATTGATAACACACATTTTTGGGGGACATAATTCAATCCATGATACCCTCTCCTAAAAAGGTATGGTCAATTCTCCAAATATTTTTAAAAGGGGTAAAAAAAAAAAAGCTATCTTTCTCACCATCCCTCAACCATCAGTAAAATTGTATTTTTCTCCTTTCATTAGCAAGCATCTTGAAAGAATAGCCTAGAGTCTCTTATTTTTTATCACTTATTCACTTCTAAATCCTTTAAATCTAGATTCCATTCACGTATCCACTAAAACAAAAAGAAACCACGGACTAATACTGATACTCTTGCTCTTCTCTTATGGAGGGAGTATTTCCTCATGATTTTTCCTCCAACAATTTAAACAAGGAAAACCATAAAAAAATAATAATAATGATTTTTCATCACCCAAATTTTTAAAATATGAACACTGTACCATATTTTTATGCAAATAACCAGCACCTTCTGCACTTGTTTGCCGGCCATATCCTCCCTGCCATGAGGTATTTTCAAAAGCATGCTATGCTAATATATATATATATATATATATATATTTTTTTTTTTTTTAACTGCAACATGTAGAGGAGGATCAGCATGGCAGAGCTTGTGAGGGTGACTTGTCGGGGGAGGGTGCCTTGTTGGGGGAGGGCTCGGCCAGCAAACAAACACAGAAGTGTGTGTTCGTTGCATAAAAAATAGAGTAATACTGTCACCAGTTTTTTAAATAAATAAAATCCTTGGAAATAAAAAACTCATAACTCAACAGTAAAATGACAAATATCCCATAAAAAATGGACAAAAGACTGGGGACCATCGTCTACGGGGACATCTAGGTCAACTGGTGTAACATAATTTATGAAGAAAATGTTCTACACATCCTACTTTGGTGAGCAGCATTTGGGATCTTAAAAGCTTTCAACCAGCCATCAAAAATACATCTATTGGTCCCAGCATGTTCGGAGCAAAGGAGAATGAAGAAAACCAAAGACACAAGGAAAATACTAGTCCAAAGTATGAACAGACCCCACGAACCAGAGCCTCTACCAGCCTGAGCCCAGAAGAACTAGAGGTGCCTGGCTACTACCACCAACTGCTCTGACAGAAATCACAATAGAGTGTCCCAGACAGAGAGGGAGAAAAATGTAGAACAAATTTCAAACTCACAAAAAAGACCAGACTTATGGGTCTGACAGAGACTAGAGAAACCCCTGAGACTGTGTAGCCCCCAGACACTCTGCTAACTCAGAACTGAAGCCACTCATGAAGTCCACCTCTCAACCAAAAATTAACCAAAAAACCAAACCCACTGCAGTCGAGTCAATTCCGACTCATAGCGACCCTAGATTAGACAGGCCTAAAAAACGAACAATAACATATCCGAGGAACATGCTTCTTAGTTCAATCAAATATATAAGACCAAATGGACAATATCTGTCCAAAAGCAAGTTAGAAGGCAAGAAGGGACAGGAAAACTGGATGAATGGACACAGGGAACCCAGGGTGGAAAGGCGGAGAATGTTGACACATTGTGGGGGTTGCAACCAATGTCACAAAACAATTTTTGTGTAATTTTTTGAATGAGAAACAAATTAGCACTGTAAACTTTCACCTAAAGCGTAATGAAAAAATTTTTTTAATGAGCAAAAGATGTGAATAGACATTTCTCTAGTGCAGACAAATGGCTAATGAGCACGTTAAAAAAAATGCTCAACGTCATGAGTCATTTGGGAAATAGAAATGGAAACCACAAGGAGATACCACTTTACACCTACTTAAATGGCTAAAATCAAAAAAACAACAAGAAGTGTTGGTGAGGATATGGAAAAAACCGCAACATTCACTGCTGGTTGGATTGTAAAATAGTACAATCCCTTTCAAAGAGTTTTAGCAATTTCTTACAATGTGAAACACTGAGTTACCATGACCCAGCAATTCCACTCCTAGGTATAAACCTAAGAGAAACAAAAACCTATGACCATGTGAAAATTTGTACACTAATGTTTACAGCTACAAAGAAACAGAAACAATCCAAATGTCCATCAACATTTTGTTATGAATGGATAAACAAAATGTAGTATACTCATACAAAGGAATATTATTATTCAGTCATTAAAAGGAATTAATGGCCCTAAGACACTCTACTGACATGGAAAGGAAGCCATTACCAGAGGCCACCTTCCAGCCAAACAGACAAGCCCATAAAATAAACACCCAAGAGGAAAGTACGCCTTAGAATAATCAATTATACGAGATCAAAAGGGCAATATTTGCCCAAAAGCAAAGACAAGAAGGCAGGAAAGGGGTAGAAATACAGGACGAAAGAAAATGAGGAAACCAAGGTGGAAATGAGGAGAGTGCTGACACACTGTGGGAAATGAAACCAAGGCAATAAAACACTTTATGTACAGTCTATCGAATGGGAATCTAATTTGCTCTGTAAACTTTTCACCTTACGCATTAAAAAAAAAAAAAGGAATTAAGTAATGATGTATGCTACAATATGGATGAACCTTGAAGACATTACGCTAAGTGAAACAAGCCAGTCACAAAAGACCATAGATTGTATGATTCCATTTATATGAAATGGCCAGAATAGGAAAAGCCAAAGAGACAAAAGTGGATTAGTGGTTGCCAGGGCCTAGGTTAACAGCAGTAAATGGGCAGTGATTGCTCATGTGTAGAGGGTTTCTTTCTGGGGTGATAAAAATGTCCTGGATTGATGGTGACAGTTGTACAGTTCTGCTGAATATACAAAAATACTAAAAACCATCAGATTTTATCTCCATAAAGTTGTTTTTAAAAAATTCTTACAATATGTCTAAAAGAGATATAAAAAAACAACAAACCAAACCAGTTGCTTTGGAGTTCGTTCCAACTCATGACAACATCATGTGTATGAAAGTAAAACTGTTTCACAGGGGTTTCAGTGGCTGTGTTCTTTCGGAAGTAGATTGCTAGGCCTTTCTTTTGAGGCACCTCTGGTTCAAACCGTCAACCTTTGAGCCAAGTGCTTAACCATTTGTTCCACCTAGGGAATCCTACAAAATAGCTGATATCAGCTTTAACTATAAACCTCTCATTAGCCCCACTAGCCCCCAAACACACCCCAACCACTAAATCCATTGCCATTAGTGCAGTTCTTATACCATTTGTTATACTTAAAAAGCTCTTTTATATCCATGAACCATCTATAGCATTATTTTAATTTACAAAAATTGTATCATACTGTACGTATCATTATGCTTTCTGGTAACCCACGAACCATTATGTTATTGAAAGATATCCACGGGGGCACTTAAAGGCCTCTAGTTATATGTATCTCCTTGCATACATATGTAAAATTTCTCTAGGACAGGGGTCAGCAAACTACAGCTCACAGACTAAATCCCACTCACTGCCTGTTTTTGTACTGCTAAGAGTAAAGAAAAAATTATTCTTAGCTCATAAAATTATGAGCTGAAAATAATTTTTATATATGAACATTCATAGTCCCTTTTAAGACAGGAAACATTAGCTTAGAACCCCAATTCGGTTAAATGTCATCCCAAGCGGAAAAAATCCATTATTCACATTAGGACTCTATCACAAAAAATTGTTAAATTTCATCAAATCAAACTTGGTGGAAATTTGTTCTCTCTTATAATATAAATACCTATATAATATCCTCGATTTTGCCTCTTGGCCCCCAAAGCCTAAAATACTTACGATCTGACCCTTCAGAGAAAAAGCTTGTTGACCTGTGCTCTAGGGTAAAATATACTGAAAATTGCAAAGTACTCTCCAAAATGACAATACCAATTTATACACCCACCAGCCACATATGAAATCACCCTTTCCCCCAAAATCCCCATTGAATACTGCCTATTTGAGATCAAAAATTATCAAACCCAAAGAATTCAAAGGGTTTTTATTCTACTATAACCTTCTTGATCTCTCCAAAGCACCCACCATAGCTGATCCTTATGAATAGCAAGATCTTAAATTTATATACCATCCTACAGTTTATAGTATTTCTACAGTTTATATGGTGTTTTTCAATAACTTATTTTCTACATATGCTTCAAATTTCAGATGCTTTGCAACGTCTTACCTACTCAATGCCATACATATTCAAGGAATGGGTCTGCCAGATAAATAAAGAGGACTTGATATGGCATAAGTTTCAACTGTATGTTTTCTTCATAAATCCATGCTAACTTTCTCAATTGAAAATTGTTATTACATGAAGTGAAAACTATATACAATTTAATCATAGTCAAAATGGTCAAACTTAAGTATACAAAATTAAAACTAAAGGATTTGCTTGAGTACTTAGTTTTAAAAAATTTAGCCTCTAAAATGCCGAACACACATGAAACAGATATTGAAATTCTCTCCTGTAATACTCTAACACTACAATACTGAAAATTAAACTCTGAAAACTTCCTCAAATGTTACTGAAATCATCCCAACTAACATAACCTTTCTAGCAAATACGTACTTTGAGCCAGCTCCAAATAGTAATATAAACTGTCTACCAAATTGAAAAGTATTCAAAGGCAGCAGGCCACTGCATAAGCATTAAAGGCAGTAAGAGATTCCAAACTCTAGGTTTTGTTTTAAAAAAATACCCAATATTCATAACATCAATGAAAGGTTTTTCTACATATATTATCTTATGACAACTATAAACACCTTACCTTCTGGGATATTCAACTTAACAACTGTAGCTGTGGTCAAGACTGACCAAAATGCAAAAGATAACTAGGCAGCAAAAGTCCTTTTCCCAAAAAAATAATTTTATATGGACTAAACAGTAACCATTATGCTAGAAATTTAAGTGAGCTTTTAACCTATGAACAAACAGAGGAGGTGAACAAATATGTCAATAACTTTTATGTAAGTATAGATGGTGACCATTTACCTTGACAATGGGACACGCCTTATTCATTTAAATGCTCAGTATCTGCATTATGGAAAGAACTTAATATTTACTAAATGATTGAGCCCTCTATAACTAGAATACCTTAAAGAAAATTACCTGTACTGAGATGCATTAGCTATTATTTAAAAAAAAAAAAAAGGTCGAACTTGGCCAACCATCCAATAATTCACTTTACATAACTTGGTTTAATGTAGTAAGATTTCTCCCTTTGTGAAAAGAAATTAACATGAATTTAATAAAAGTGACTAAAAAAATACAAATGTGTTAAACCCTTTCATAAAACATTATATCTCACATAAATGTCCTGTTCAAAAAAGTCATGTCTTTTAAAGTGTCCGTATTAAAACTCTTTCACACTACTTATAAATATCATCTCTAGAAATTCTACATAAACTACTTCAAAAATTATTTTAAAAAAAATTATAATTACCATTAATTTGCAAGCATAAAGCTACTAACCACAAATAACTTAAGAAATATGTTTTAAAATCAGTATATTTTTATTTTACTTTCATGATACTGAATAATGAAAAAGCTACTTAAAATTTTATTTAAATCTCATCTTATGGGGCACTGTGTTGTTGTTAGGTGCCGTCAAGTCAGTTCCAACTCACAGCAACTCTATGCACAACAGAATGAAACAGCGCCCGGTCCCGTACCATGCTCAAAAACATTGTTATGCTTGAACCCATTGTTGCAGCCACTGTGACAATTCACCTCGTTGAGGGTCTTCCCCCTCTTCCACTGACGCTGTACTTTACCAAGCATGACGTCCTTCTTCAGGGACTGATCCCGCCTGACAACACGTCCAAAGTATGCAGGATGCAGCCTCATCATCCTTGCTTCTAAGGATCATTCTGGTTGTACTTTTTCCAAGACAGGTTTTTTCATTCTTTTGGCAGTCCATGGTATATTCAATAATTCTTCGGCAACACAATTCAAAGGCGTCAATCCTTCTTCGGTCTCCCTTATTCATTGCCCAGCTTTTAAATGCATATGATGCAACTGAAAATACCATGGCTTGGGTCAGGATCATCTTAGTCTTCAAGGTGAATCTTTGCTTTTCAACACTTTAAAGAGGTCTTTTGCAGCACATCTGCCCGATGCAATGCGTCTTTTGATTCCTTAACTGCTGCTTCCATGGGTGTTGACTGTGGATCCAAGTAAAATGAAATCCTTGACAACTTCAATCTTTTCTCCGTTTATCATGATGTTGCTTATTAGTACAGTTGTAAAGCTTTTGTTCTCTGAAGGCTGTGGTCTTTGATCTCCATCTGTAAGTGCTTGAAGTTCTCCTCACTTTCAGGAGGCAAGGTTATGTCATCTGCATAACGTAGGTTGTTAATGAGTCTTCCTCCAATCCTGATGCTTGTTCTTCAGATAGTCCAGCTTCTTGAATTCTTTGCTCAGCATACAGAAAGGTGAAAGGATACAAGGGATACAACCCTGACGCACATCTTTCCTGACATTAAACCGTTCACTATCCCCTTTTTCTGTCCAAACAACTGTCTCTGGATCTATGTACAGGTTCCTCATGAGCATGATTAAGTGTTCTGGAATTCCCATTCTTCACAATGTTATCCATAATTTGTTACGATCCACACAGTCGAATGCCTTTGCACAGTCAATAACACAGGTAAACATCCTTCTGGTACTCTCTGCTTTCAGCCAGGATCCATCTAACATCAGCAAAGATATCCCTGGTTCCGCATCGTCTTCAAAATCCAGCCTGAATTTCTGGCAGTTCCCTGTCAATACACTGCTGCAGCTGCTTTTGAATGATCTTCAACAAAATTTTGCTTGCGTGTGATATTAACGATATTGTTCCATAATTTCCGCATTCAGTTGGATCACCTTTCTTAGGAATAGGAATAAATATGGATCTCTTCCAATTGGTTGACCAGGGAGCTGTCTTCCATATCTCTCAGCATAGAGGAGTGAGCGCTTCCAGTGCTGCATCCGTTTGTTGAAACATCTCAATTGATACTCGGTCAATTCCTGGAGTCTTGTTTTTCGCCAATGCCTTCAGTGCAGCTTGGACTTCTTCCTTCGGTATCATCGGAGCCTGATCATACGCTGCCTCTTCAAATGGTTGAACGTCAACTGATTCTTTTAGGTACAATGACTCCATGCATTCCTTCCATCATCTTTTGATGCTTCCTGCATCATTTAGTATTTTCCCCATAGAATCCTTCACTGTTGCAACTCGACGCTTGAATTTTTTTTCTTCAGTTCTTTCAGCTTGAGAAACACCGAGCGTGTTCTTCCCTTTTGTTTTTCTACCTCCAGCTCTTTGTACATGTCATTATAATACTTAGTCTTCTTGAGCCACCCTTTGAAATCTTCTGTTCAGTTTTTACTTTATCATTTCTTCCTTTTGCTTTAGCTGCTTGACGTTCGAGAGCAAGTTTCAGAGTCTCTTCTGACATCCATCTTAGTCTTTTCTTTCTTCCCTGTCTTTTCAATGACCTCTAGCTTTCTCCATGTATGGTCTCCTTGATGTCATTCCACAACTCCTCTGGTCTTCAGTCGTTACTGTTTGTCATGGATTGAATTATGTCCCCCCAACGTGTTTCAACTTGGTTAGGCCATGATTCCCAGTATTCTATGGTTGTTCTTCATTTTGTGATTATAATTTTATGTTAAAAAGATTAGGTTGGGATTGTAACTCCACCCTTATCCAGGTCACAGCCCTGATCTAATAATGTAAAGGGAGTTTCCCTGGGATGTTGCCTGCACCACCTTTTATCTCTCAATAGATAAATAGGAAAGGGAAGCAAGCAGAGAGTTGGGGATCTCATACCACCAAGAAAGCAGTGCTAGAAGAAGACTGCGTCCTTTGGACTCAGGGTTCCTGCACAGAAAAGCTCTTAGTCTGGGGAAAGATTGATGAGAGGGCCGACAGAGAGAGAAAGCCTTCCCCTGGAGCTGACGCCCTGAATTTGGACTTTTAGCCTATTTTACTGTGAGAAAATAAACTTCTCTTTGTTAAAGCCATCTACTTGTCATATTTCTGTTACAGCAGCACTAGGTGACTAAGTGTTCAACGTGTCAGATCTATTCTTGAGATGATCTCTACATTCAAGTGGGATATAATCAAGGTCGTATTTTGGCTCTCGTGGACTTGCTCTGATTTTCTTCAGTTTCAGCTTGAGATTGCATTTAGTAATTGATGGCCTGTTCCACAGTCGGGCCCTGGCCTTGTTCTGACTGATGATACTGAGCTTTTCCATCGTCTCTTTCCACAGATGCAGCTGATTTGATTTCTGTGTGTTCCATCTGGTGAAGTCCATGTGTACAGTCGCCGTTTATATTGGTGAAAAAAGTTATTTGCGATGAAGAAGTCATTGGTCTTGCAAAATTCTATCATTCCATCTCCAGCATTGTATCTATCACCACGGCCATATTTTCCAACTACCAATTCTTCTTTGTCTCCAACTTTCACATTCCAATCCCCAGTAATTTTCAATGTATCCTGATTGCATGTTCGATCAATTTCAGATGGCAGAAGCTGATAAAAATCTTTGATTTCTTCATCTTTGGCCTTAGTGGCTATGGGGTATTATTTCTGTGAAATTATAACCTTAAGAAAAAGGAAACTTATTTAAAGCTACTAAAACCAATCAGATACTTTTAAAAAAATCACTTTTCTTACCTTAAGGTAGCAGTGTGCATAGCAATAATGAAGCAGATTATCAGAAGGCTGAGTAAGGCTGCTGACCACATGTACCAGCTGTTCTGCATACATTGGCACTGAATATTCCAGATTAATTTTATCCACCAATATCTGAATGGATGGCAAAGGCCGAAGAGGCTGGAAGTTTGTAGTATTCATGAAGTTACTCAAGTTCTGAAAAATAACAGTGTTCACTTTATATTTCAGAAGTAGACCAGTGATTAATGAACAACGCCCTCTGTGCAAGTTTCACACTTGCACAATTTGCAGTAATATCAAATCAGTCTAGAAATAATGCCTTTTTAAAGAACACTCCTACCATAACCAAATATAAATATCTTTTATATATGTTTGAGTATGTCTCAGATTTCAAAGAACATATATTTATTGCAAAAGTATCTTTGGCCTTTTAGCTAAACCTTTTTTTGTTTTTCTATCAACGAGAATCATATCACTAAGTGCCTCAGTATCTTAAAGGTGGTTTCTTAAACTCAATTATTCCAAAAGACTTCCCAGATACCTCAGAGCCAGCACCTTTTGTTTTCTTTCCCTTTATTTACATTTAGATAATTAACTAAGGGACTAAGTGAGCTACTCCAGACAGTGTCAAAGACACAACAAAGTTTGTAACAGAGAAACATTTCTGATCCATATCGTATCTACTAATAATTCACATACTAAAGATTTCCTAAGAATCTCAAGATGGTACAGTGAGATCAATTACTTTTGTGTGTGGCCTTTGTAGCCATGGTATTGTAACTCACACCCAGGTGATTATGTGACAGGGTAATTGTGGCCTACCATGGGAATTGGTCAGTTCTGCTTTAAAAGAGAACCAATTCCAGAGCAGAGAGGAGGAGTCCACCACCACCAAGGGAGGAGACAGCCAGCCACAGGAGACAACACAGTGGACTTCCCGGCCCCCAGAGATAGAAAGCTGAGTGCTTTGGGCAGAGACTGAGGGCCAGGGACAGGTGTGCCTGCAAACACACCTGGGAAGAAGCTACCCTTATGGAAGAACTGTGTTCTGAGTGTTCCTGGGCCTGAACTGTAACTGTTACTTCCTTAATGAACCCCACAATTGTGAATATGGTCTGTGAGTTCTGTGTAGTCACTGCAATAAATTATCAAACACAGTAGAGGGTGCTGTGGGAGGGACAGTTTGTGTCAGAGCTGGTGGCTATGACAGAGAGAGAGGGCACGTCTGACCTCCACCTCACAGGAATCAGCTTTGGGCTGATCATGCTTCTCCTTCCCCCTTGTGGGCCTGGAAGGAGGTCAGACACCTCCTGCAAGCTGTTTTTTACAGATGGATTTTGGTATTATCAGTGTCACAGAACCTTTCTAAGTTCCAAATAAATGCAGGTAAGTCTCAGGAAAGTCTGCAGTTCGAATTCACCAGCCGCTCCTTTGGAAATCCTATGGTACAGTTCTACTCTGTCCTATAGGGTAGCTATGAGTCGGAATTGATTCAACAGCAACAGGTTCTACTTCACTATGCTTGATGTCCTTCTCCAAAGACAGAAAGTGCTACATAATACTTCTCCAGTCCGAAAAGCTAACAGTGCCATTATTGAGAGAAACACTGAACCTAAAATTTGCTAAACTGAACATACAATCCTTTTTCTTTAATTCATTATTGATAATAATAATTTTAAAGCCACCATTTATTAACTGCTTTTTTTTTTTAATATTTTATTTTTTAGGTGAAAGTTTACATAGCAAATTGAGTTCCCGTTTAACATTTTTTATACAATTTGTCCCATGACATTGGTTACTTTTTTCATAATATGTCAACATTGTCATTATTTCCATTCTTTTTGTACTGTTTCCATTAATCTAGCTTCCTTTCCCTGCCCTTCTTTAGCTTGTCATCTTTGTTTTAGGGTAAATGTTGACTGTTTGGTCTCCTATAGTTGATTATTTAAGGGAGCACAGTATTCACAGATGATATTGTTATTTTCTAAGCTAATCTATTGTTTGGATGAAGGGTGACCACTGGCAGTAGCCTCAGTTCCAAGTTCAAAGAATATTTTAGGGCCTGAGTTAGTCTCAGGGATTCCTCTAGTCTCTGTCAGTCCAGTAATCCTGGCCTTTTTTAGGAATTTGAGTTTTGTTCACATTTTTCTCCCTTTCTTTTGCGGGCCTTCTGTTGTGTTCCTGGTGAAAAGGGTCGGCATTGGTAGTCTGGCACCATCTAGTTCTTCTGGTCTCAGGCTAGATGAGGCTGTGGTTTACATACGCCATTAGTCCTGTGGACTAGTTTCTTCTGTGAGTTTTTTATTTCTTTCATTCTCTTTTGTTCCAGACGAGTAGAGACCAAATGTATCTTAGATGGCCGCTCACAAGCTTTTGGGACCCCAGACGCTATTCACCAAACTAGGATGTAGAACATTATCTTTACCCCATAAGGCTTTCTAGGCTGTGATCTTTACGGGAGCAGACCTCCAGATCCTTCTCCAGCGGAGACACTGGGTGGATTCAAACCACCAACCTTTCAGTCAGCAGCAAGTGCTTAACCATTGCGTCATGAGGGCTCCTTTTGTGGAAGATGCTAGCTTCTTTATATCCAGTAATTTATTTATTCATTCTCCTCTTGTTGGTCGGTTAGGCCATTTTCAAATTTTCATTATTATAAATAACATTTTAGTGAGCATCCGAATGTATAAATATTTATGTTCCTCTCTATTTTATTAGAATTGCTGCCTATGTATCAGAGTGTGAACACTTTTTTTAAGTTATGATTTTAAAAAGAAAGGCAAAATAGATGCATAATGCATCAGCCACACTGAATTTCTGAACCTCCTGAAACACAGTGATAATAAGATACTAAGAGTGTGAGCTCTCAGTAGTGAAAGTTTTGTTCATTTTCCTACTCCCTTTGCATTCCATGATCTCTGTCCTCAATAACTGTTAGTTGAATGAATGAGTAAATGAATAAATATTTGCTTTGAACAGGAGTTAGTCGAATCTATACCTCTTTCAGAGAGAAATGTACCTGAATTAGCTACAGGAAACCCTGGTCGATGGCTACGGATTTGGTTTGGTTTCTTTTATGCACCATATGGAAACCTTGGTGGCATAGCGGTTAAGAGCTACGACTGCTAACCAAAGGTTGGCAGTTCAAATCCACCAGGTGCTCCTTGGAAACTCTATGGAATGGTTCTACTCTGTCCTACAGGGTCAGAATTGACTTGATGGCAATGGGTTTGTTTGTTTATGTACCATATATAAGAAAACCTGGTGGTACAGTGGTTAAACGCCAGCTTGGCTGCTAACTGAAAGGTTGGCGGTCTGAACTCATCAACTGCTCCACAGGAGAAAGATGTAACAGTCTGCTTCCGTAAAGATCACAGCCTTGGAGACTCCACAGAGCAGTTCTTCTCTGCCCCATGGGGTCACCATGAATAGGAATTAACTCCGAGGCAATGAGTTTGGTGGTTTTGTTTGTTTTTTTAATTAATTTTTATTAAGCTTCAAGTGAACATTTACCATTCCAATCAGTCTGTCACATGTAGGTTTACATACATCTTACTCCCTTCTCCCACTTGCTCTCCCCCTATTGAGTCAGCCCTTTCAGTCTCTCATTTCGTGCCAGTTTTGCCGTCTTCCCTCTCTCTCTATCTTCCCATCCCCCCTCCAGTCAAGAGTTGCCAACACACTCTCCAGTGTCCACCTGATTTAATTAGCTCACTCTTCATCAACCTCTCTCTCCCCACCGCTGACCAGTCCTTTTCATGCCTGATGAGTTGTCTTCGGGGATGGTTCCTTGTCCTGTGCCATCAGAGGGTCTGGGGAGCATTGCCTCCGGGACTCCTCTGGTCGCAGTCATACCATTAAGTATGATCTTTTTATGAGAATTTGGGGTCTGTATCCCATTGGTCTCCTGCTCCCTCAGGAGTTGTCTGTTGTGCTCCCTGACAGGGCAGTCATCGATTGTGGCCGGGCACCAACTAGTTCTTCTGGTCTCAGGGTAATGTAGGTCTCTGGTTCATGTGGCCCTTTCTGTCTCTTGGGTTCTTAGTTGTCGTGTGACCTTGGTGTTCTTCCTTTGCCTTTGCTCCAGGTAGGTTAACTGCTTTTTTAAAATATTTTATTGAGTTTTAGGGGAAAGGTTACACAATAATTTAGACTCCCATTCAGCAATTCAAACACAAATTGTTCTGTGACATTGGTTACAATCCCAGCAATGCGTCAGCACCCTCACCATTTCCACCCTACCTGCCCCATACTGAAGCCTGGTGGCACAGTGGTTAAGAGTTTCACTCCTAACCAGAAGGTTGGCAGTCCGAATCCACCACCTGCTCTTTGAAACCCCATGGGGCAGTTCTATTCTGTCCTATAGAGTTGCTATAGGGTCACTATGAGTTGGAATCGACTTGAGAGCAAATGGTTTTTTGTCCCATCCTAATCACCTTGCTTTTTAAAGCCACTTGAGTATAAGATACAGAAAAGCACACAAATCTTAAGCGTAGAGCTCAATGAATTTTTACATTTGTAATCACCAATCAGATCAAGACATTAAACATTTTCAGCACCCTAGATGGCTATCCTATGTCCCTTTCCAGGTAATATCCAATCCCCATACCAGAGGTAGCCAATATTCTCACTCCAATCACCGTAAATTAGTTTTGTCTATTCTTGAACTTCATTAGAAATGGAATCATATAATACAAAGTCTTAGGTCTGGCTTCTTTCACTCAATATAACACCTGTGAGAATTATCTATTTTGCTCATTCTTGGAGTTGACACTATTATCATCATGAAATGGCCCTATTTTTTTCTAATTATACTGCTTGCCTTAAACTATACTTTTTCTGGTATTAAAATAGCGGTATTACCTTTGATTAGTATTTAAATAGTATTATCTTCTTGTACCCTTTCACTTATAATTTTGTGTCCATACTGTTTTTAGTTCCAGAATTTCACCTGATTCTTTTTTATGGATTCCAGGTCTTTTCTGAAATCTTCCATCTTTTTTGTCTTTTTTCTTGAACTTATTAGTCATAGTTATTTTAAAGCCCATGTCTAGTAACTCCAATACCTGAATCACCTCTATTTCTATTTTTTCCCCTCTAGGTTCAAGTCAATCGGTTCTATTGTTAGTATACCTTATCATTTTTTAATACCAGTGATTCCTGTTTATCAAAGATTCCTTTAATGTACCACTACTCAGTTACAAATCAACAGTTTTATTCTTCAGTTGAATGAGACAGTTACTGTACAAATAAAATATTTTGTGAAACAAAACCAAAAAAAAAGCCATTTTCTTTCTCTAATTTCTATTTAGTTCTATAGTTTCTCATTTGTTTACAACCACTCATGCTCCTTCCTCCTCCACACCTCCATCCCAGGAAAGCTCATCTCTCTAGAGACTTGTCATGGGACTGAACTTAAGGTTCCACAAAGGCATAAATATCTACAAATTCCTATTCATTGACTAAGTGTTCCTTTTAAAGTTCTTCTCTGTGATTTACCTATCTCTTATTTTTTTATTAGACAGCCAATATTGCAGATAAAAATTATAGAGGCACTGAGTTATGTTATCTTCTTTCAAAGTGGGTTAACTATTCTTTTCTTTTGGTGAGCAGACAGAATACAAGCAGATAAAGTTGGTCCTACGGATTTAGGGTTTCTTTGGACTAATTTTTTAATTTTGTCCTTACTCCGAGGGTGTGGCCCTTATAAGGTTCAAACCAGGTACTAAGTTGACAGACCATGAACTCTAAATGTTGACACCCAACACCATGCAAATGGTGAAATTTCTACTGTGTTCTTTAACCTGTTTTCTCTTGGGTTTCTAGGAGGCTTATATCGCATATGAGCAGCTTAGGGGTTAGCCAACAGTTTGAAGGGAATTTTATGCAGATTTTGGGGGCTCCCTTCTTAGCAAGGCCTCCTTTCTGGCATTTTCTTCCTCAATTTCCAACAGTTCTGCCACAAAGAACTTTAACCTCTCACTCCTCAGCCCAGTTTAAGAATGTCGCTTTCTGCTTAAGATCTCTTTCTCATCACCTCAGGAAGCTTAAAGCACAGCAGTAAATGTAGAGCTTCCTTCATGCACTACTTTTTTTTTTTTTTTTTTTTATTGTGCTTTAAGTTAAAGCTTACAAATCAAGTCAGTCTCTCATACAAAAATTTGTATACACCTTCCTAAACAGTCCTAATTGCTCTCCGCCTAATGAGATATCCCATTTCTTCCCTCCACTCTCTCTTTTCATGTCCATTCCACCAGCTTCTAACCCCCTCTACCCTCTCATCTCCCCTCCTGATAGGAGATGCCAACATAGTCTCAAGGGTCTACTTGATCCAAGTTCATTCTTCACCAGCATCTTTTTCTATCCCATTGTCGAGTCCAAACCCTGTCTGAAGAGTTGGCTTTGGGTATGGTCACTGTCCTAGGCTAACATAAGGTCTGGAGGCCATGACCTCTGGGGTCCCCCTCGTCTCAGTCAGACCATTAAGTCTGGTCTTTCTACGAGAATGTGGGATCTGCATCCCACTGCTCTCCTGCTCCCTCAGGGGTTCTGTGTTGTGTTCCCTGTCAGGGCAATCATCCATTGTAGCTGGGCACCATCTAGTTCTTCAGGTCTCAGGATGATGCAGTCTCTGGCTTATGTGGCCCTTTCTGTCTCTTGGGCTAGTAATTACCTTGTGTCCTTGGTGTTCTTCATTCTCCTTTGGTCCAGGTGGGTTGAAACCAATTGATGCATCTTAGATGGCAGCTTGCTAGCATTTAAGACCCCAGACGCCACTCTTCAAAGTGGGATGCAGAATGTTTTAATAGATTTTATTATGCCAATTGACTTAGACGTTCCCTGAAACCATGGTCCCCAAACCCTGCCCCTGCTATGCTGGCCTTCAAAGAATTCAGTTTATTCAGGAAACTGCTTTGCTTTTCGTTTTAATCCAGTTGTGCTGACCTCATCTGTATTGTGTGATGTCTTTCCCGTCACCTAAAGTAGTTCTTATCTATTATCTAATTAGTGAATACCCCCTTCCCTCCTCCCCTCCCTCCCCCCTCTTGTAACCATCAAAGAATATTTTCTTCTCTGTTTAAACTACATCTCCAGTTCTTATAATAATGGTCTTATACAATATTTGTCCTTTTCCAACTAATTTCACTCAGCATGATGCCTTCCAGATTCCTCCATGTTATGAAATGTTTCATGGATTCCTCACTGTTCTTTATGGATGTGTAGTATTCCATTGTGTGAATATACCATAATTTATTTATCCATTCATCCACTGATGGGCACCTTGGTTGCTTCCACCTTTTTGCTATTGTAAACAGTGCTGCACTGAACATGGGTGTGTATATATCTGTTCATGTAAAGACTCTTATTTCTCTAGGATATATTCCAAGGAGTGGGATTGCTGGATCGCATGGTAGTTCTATTTCTAGTTTTTTAAGGAAGCACTAAACCGATTTCCAAAGTGGTTGTACCATTTTACGTTCCCACCAGCAGTGTAGGAGTGTTACAGTCTCTCTACAGCCTCTCCAACATTTATTATTTTGCGTTTTTTGGATTAATGCCAGCCTTGTTGGAGTGAGATGGAATCTCACTGTAGTTTTGATTTGCATTTCTCTAATGGCTAATGATCGTGAGCATTTCCTCATGTATCTGTTAGCTACCTGAATATTTTCTTTAGTGAAGTGTCTGTTCATATCTTTTGCCCATTTTTTAATTGGGTTATTTGTCTTTTTGTAGTTGAGTTTTTGTAGTATCATGTAGATTTTAGAGATTAGGTGCTGGTCAGAAATGTCATAGCTAAAAACTTTTTCCCAGTCTGTAGGTCATCTATTTACTCTTTTGGTGAAGTCTTTGGATGAGCATAGGTGTTTGATTTTTAAGAGCTCCCAGTTATCTAGTTTTTCTTCTGCATTGTTAGTAATGTTTTGTTTATGCCATGTATTAGGGCTCCTAACATTGTCCCTATTTTTTCTTTCATGATCTTTATCGTTTTAGATTGTATATTTAGGTCTTTGATCCATTTTGAGTTTGCTTTTGTGCATGATGGGAGGTACGGGTCCTGTTTCATTTTTTTGCAGATGGATATCCAGTTATGCTAGCACCATCTGTTAAAAAGACTGCCTTTTCCCCCATTTAACTGATTTAGGGCCTGCACTACCTCTCTTCCTTCACGGACCAGAGCCCCTGCCTACACTGGTTATTCTCCAGTGCCTTCACACAGTGACTCTGTATATTTTATCCAACTGTTAGAATTGTTATCTGCAGAAGGCCTGGTCCAATACATACTACTCCAACATGATAGGAACCAGAGGCAAAGCAATTACTTTGTGCCAGGTATAGCTCTAGGTTCTTACATACATTATATCCAAAATCCTCAAAATAAGTATGTAATTAGCTTCATGTTATAAAGAAGGGAATCAATGGTAAAAGAGTAAAAAGTAAAGAATTAGATGACAGCAAAAATGAAAATGATAGAAAGTACTGGCATATGGACGCTTTAACCTTCTCCACTGATATTTTTACCAAATGATCTCTTCACCCAGCAACACAGTAATTAATTAAGAGTGGCCATTTGAGAGCAAATATACAAAATGAAACTACTGCATCATGGTCAATTCCCTACCAGATTTCTCTAAGTTCTTCTTATTTAAAGTTAGGACACTTTATACTTCTACATTCATCATCATTACATGGACATCAAAAGAAATATGACAGAAAAATAAATTTAAAACAATGATAAGATCTTATATGTATAAAGTACACTCAGAAAGCAATATATTGTATATGGACTTTAAACATTACGGATCTAATGAGTCCTTATTAACACTAACAGAGTAATCACTAATATGTGCACAATGGTTTACCTGTATTATATCACTGAATCTTCAAAACAATCCAAGGAGTTAGATACTGTAAGGGAACTGCTCCATGCCAGCACTCTGATAATCTTACATATACCCATGTGGACGACACGAGCAAGCCTCATCCACAGTACACCTAACCTCTGGTAGAATATCCTGTCATACTCTCAGAACACGAAAAGCTAAGTGATTTTGAGAGGAGCTGCTAACAGACCATTTTTCACTCACCTATCTTGAGGGAGGCTGCCATGAGACAGTTTCTCATCAGCATCCCTTATTCAGGTAAGATGCAGTTTTCCACCTCACCCTCTTTATAGTGCAGCTCCAAGCTATAAAACTACTCAGCTGCAGTGTGGATTGGATCCTCACCAACAGGGTGTCCCACCATGTGTGTTACAAGTCACCTGGCCCCTTTCGTTTTGTGTCATCCTGTGGATGAAGGGACATGGGAACCTGACACCGTTACTGATCTTGTTTTTGTTGTCTACTTAAGTTTAGTCTGAATCTATCTGGGTTTGTTATTTCTGGAAAACAAGGCTTATAGACATAATGTAATTGTCTAAGGTGTCATAGTATATATTCTGACTTCTGGGCCCATGCTCTGCAACATTTTTTTATACACCCTCAGCTTAAGTTTATTTTATTTAAAGAAAAATTTTTATAGATATAAAATTACTTTCTAATAATTAGCAATCACAGTGAAATTTATTATATTTCATCATGGGTAACTATGTAAGCAAATATTCTTTTACTTAATCATGAGTGTCTGACAGTATTACATGAACAACAAATAATGCATAATAGAAAAAAAATAAGTGGTTAATCTCAGAAGATACCTTTTCTCCCATAATGACAGGTAGCAAATGGCCCAGCAAGTTGAATTCAGCCATGAAAATTGTGCAGGTACATTTGAGGAGAGTAACACTTGTAAGTCGAGTAGGAATATATTGCTCCAGAGAAGCCACTTCTTCAGGATTCAGTACAGCTTCATTTTCATCCTTATTATCTAAAATGAAAAGTAATCTTTTAAATAATTAATTTTCTTAAATAACTGGAAAATGAACTGGTTCCCACAATTTAGGATCAAATTCCATTTTTATTTTCAACAATGAAGCAGATGTAAAATAATTTTTTACTTTTAGTAAATAAAAATTACACTACTCTAGACCAGCTGCTCCGTAGAAACTCTATGGGGCAGTTCTACTCTGCCATATAGGGTCGTTATGAGTCAGCATCGACTGGACAGCAATGGGTTTGGTTTTTTTGTTGTTGCTGTTAGAATGTGTATGTATAATAAGACTTTGCTACACAAAACTTAATAGCTTTTATTTTAAAATATCTTTATGAAATCCCTAATTTCATTCTTAAAAAGAGTAACAGTTTCTGTTCATCAAAACACCATTGATATTTCTGAGAAGGAAAACCACAAAGTGGGAAAAATATTTGCAATAGATAGACAGACAAATAGATAGTTATCTTCACAAAGGAAATGTATCCATAATGTATTAAAAAAATAATAAAACTCAGTAAGAAACAGACAAGTCAAAAGGAAAATGGGCAAAAAAGACTTGGACAGACCAAAAACACTGAGTATTCCCAAGCATGTAGAGTAGGGGTCCACAAACTTCTTCTCTAAAGAGCAATGTAGAAAATATTTTAGGCTTTGTGGGCCTAAAATTGTGACAGTCTCTGTCACAATCACTTACCTCTGCTATTTTAGCACAAAAAGCAGCCACAGATAATACATAAACAAATGAGCATGGTTATGTTCTAATAAAACTATATTTATGGAAACTAAAAATTAAATTTCATATAATTTTCATTTGTCACAAAATAAAATTTTTTTTCAAACCATTTTTAAAACTGTAAAAACCATTCTCAGCTCATGAGCCATACAAAAATAGGCAGTGGGTCCAATCTGGCCCACAGGCCATAGTTTGCCAACCCCAGATGTAGAGCAACTAAAACTCTCCTATACTGCTGTTAAGAGTGCAAATGGTACAACAAATTAGAAACCCTGCTTCAAGATATTTAGTAAAGTTGAACGTATATATTCCTTTGACCTAGCAATTCCACTCTTAGATACTAACAGAAACATATACGTATGTTTAACAAAAGACATGTACTAGATTATCTCCACCATCACTCTCCTAACAGCCAAGTACTAGAAAACCACTGTTTGTGAGTTGAATAGCAGCCCCAAAAAGGTATGTGGAAGTCCTAATCCCTGGTATTTTTGAACATGACCTTATTGACCTTATTGGTCTTTGCAGTTGTAATTAAGACGAGGTCATAACAGGTCCTAAATTCAATAACTGGTGTCCTTATAAGGAGAAGGAAATTCAGAAACACACACAGAGAAGACAGCCACGTGAAGAAGGAGACAGAGACGGGAGTGATGCAGCTACGACCCACGGAATGCTAAGGATTGCCAGCATTGCTAAAAGGAGACAAGGAAGGGGTCTTCCTGAGAGCTTTCAGAGGACACCTGGATTTCAGACTTCTAGCCTCCAGAACTGTGAGAGAATATATGTGTGTCGCTTTACACCACTCAGCTTCTGGTACTTTGTTACTGTAGCCCTAAGAAACTAAATACTCATTAGCAGTAGAATGGATAAATAATAGTATATTCACACAATGTGATACTATAAAACAATGAGAGTAAATGATGTACAACTACAGGCAGAATATAATTGAATCTCATAAAAATAACGTGAGCTAAAGCCAGACATAAAAGAGGACATACTGTGATTCTATCTAAATAGACTACAAAATAAACAAAATTAAATCAAATCTATGATGTTACAAGGAGGAATAGTGGTTACCTCTGGGGTCAGTCAGGGTAGTAAAAAGAAGGAGGAATAAAGGAGACTTCTGAAATCTGGTATAGCTCTATTTCTTAATCAGTTGGTCAGATGGATGTGGTTAAGTTTGTGGAATTCACAGAACTACAGTCTTAGGTTTTATGTATTTTCCTACTGGTAATTTAAAAAAAAAAAAAGCTAAAAGAGGCGTGCAGCAGAACTGCTAACTACTTAGGATTTAATACATATACATCCATATGCATGTATATATTTATGTAAGGCATACATATCGGAACCCACTTTGCATGGTTCCGACATGTGTGAATTTCAGTTACAGCGGTTTAGTTAAAATATGCCAGTGCATGAACATGTTTCAAGTATCATTTAATTTGGTATATTAATTGTGAGCAGTTGCATGAAGCACAAAGTTCGCTGCCAGTCCTTCAATCCACAAATACTAGGTAAAAAATATATGAGCATTATGATCAGTGACCAATCATGTCGCTTCTTTCAAAGTCTATCAGAAATTGGTTACTGTGCATCTGATATTTAGTTCATGCATAGAGAGCAAAACATGTAATTGTGTTGCCTCCCTGCCTCCCAGTGATACGCCCATGTGACATTTTTACAAAAATGGATAATCGAAACAGATAAAAGTGCAGTAAAGAAACGAAAAGTAATAATGCTGGATGTGAAATCTGAATCGAACATAAAGGTAGCTGACTGAAAATACTGATGCTGCACCATTGGAAAGACTCTTAGATATGTAGCTAGAGGAACTCAGTGAAGGTCAACTTATCAACATAAACGAAGAAAGTGATTTTAATTAAAAAAAGATGACATATCCCAGAGGAAGAAACACCAGTAAAAAACTTCACATTAAATGACTTCTCAATATTTTTCGTATCACTGAAAGTACAAGGGATGACGTGTTGAAAGCTGATCGAACAAGAAAGGAGTACGACAATTTGCCAAGGCATAGGAAAGATGCTCACTTTGCATTATAAGTTTTATGATGAGAAGAGGCAAACACCATTCAAACTACTCTTAATAAGTGTTTACAAAGAAATAAAACACTTTATTTGTTACCATTCCTTTTATGATTTCTTCATTTCTCTATACATTTATAACTGGCAGTAAGAAAATTTTTAATGTACTGACAAAAATTTCTAAAGGTTGTGGAACAATTGGACTTCTTCCCATTGATTGTTTAAATCGTTTTGCTTGGTTTCAGCTTTCAGTCATTTTTATGGTCGCAAGCTACCATGCAAAGTGAGTACTGCCTTCATATTACAGTCAGCCAGCAGTTTCTTTATATATACAAGCAGTCACAGGGTTATAGAAGTCAGACTTAGGGACAACTTGTACTTGCCCTTTAATGTTAACGTAAATTTGCCCTCACTTTGAAAGAACTGAACCAACCCCTACATGCAAAAAAATTCTTAATCAAGATCACCTTCACTTGCTGCACGTGCAGCTTCTAAATCACTGAAAAAGTGTTGTGCCTTTTCTTGCACTAAAGTAAGGCTAAATAAGAACCGTATATGCACCTGTTCCAACTTAACTACAAATTCGACTTACAGACTTAAAGGCACAGTTAAGAACGAATCTTGTTCGTAACCCAAGACTGCCTGTACATCACATTTTTGAGATGATGAAGTGCTTCAAGTAAAGATTAATGTATTTCATACTATTCTTTACCCTATCCTAAAATATACAGTATAAATTCACTGTGGCAGAGATTGGTAACTGCCCTGGAGTAATCATTCTCCCCTTCTTTCTCTTAGCAATAAAGCCCTCTGAATTTAAGTTAAATATATGGACTTCTTCTGGAGACTACATTTTCCATGCTCTTTTGCATCCAGGTGTGGGGACATGTCACTACATTTTGGTCAATGGATGACACAGGCATGTCTTTAAAATGAAACTGCATACCTACCATTTTCTCATATTCCCCTTTCCTGATGATTAAAATTTGACATGGTAATGGTGAGCCAACACTGACCATATAGACAAGGCAGAATATATCCCAGGAATTGGCAGAATAATAAAAGGAATGTGAGTCTAAAACACCCTGATGAAACAGGGTCACCCTAATCCACCCTAGTGACCAGTTTGGATTTTCATAAAAGAAAAAACAAATAAATTAAGTTACTGTTAATAGGTTTATAGTAAAATAGACAAACTAATCCCGCATTAGAGATATCTACTAATGAAAGTTATTATGAGGCCCTTTCTAACCTCAGTTAATATTCCCCACAATCAAATTAATAACTTTTGTTGAAGTTTACTATATTGCTAAAAAGGAGCCCTAGTGGTGCAACAGTTACGCACTCAGCTGCTGACCAAAAAGCTGGCAGTTTAAACCTACCCAGCAGCTCTGGCAATCTGCTCCCATAAAGATTATAGCCCAAAAAACCCTATGGGGCAGTTCGACTCCAACACATGGGGTCGCTATGAGTTGAAACTGACTTGACAACACTTAAAAACATGCTGCTAAAGTAATCAAGTCAGTATCATATTGGTGGAGGGATAGATCGTAGATCTATTAATGGAATATAGAACAGAGGAATCAGAAACTGACCCATACAAATATGCTCAACTGATTTGTGACAACAGTACGAAACTAATTCAATAAAGAATAGCCTTTTCAATAAATGCTGCTGGAGCAATAGGAAATCCACAGGCAAAAAAAAAAACCTCATGCCTTACATAAAATTAATTAAATGGATTCACAGACTTAGATATAAAACAAAAAAATGATAAAACTTTAACAAAAAAGAAACAATCCAATTGGAAAAAGAGCAAAAGACACGAACAGACATTTCACCAAAGAGGATATACAGACGACAAATAAGAACATGAAAAGATGTACAATATCATAAGCCATAAGGGAAATGCTACTTAAAATTACAACGAGATCGCAGATAGCTAATAAAAACTGCACATCTATCAGAATGCCTAAAATTAAAGTGATAACACCAAATGCTAGGAGGATGCAAAGCAACTGGATACCAACACAGAAGTCCTTCAACAGGAACTCTGGTGGCACAGTGGTTAAGAGCTCAGCTGCTAATCAAGAGGCTGGCACTTGGAATCCACCAGCCGCTCCTTGGAAACCCTACGGGGCGGTTCTACTCTATCCTATAGGGTCACTATGAGTAAGAATCGACTTGATGCCAACAGGTTAATGGGTCCTTCAACAAATGAATGGGTTAAATAAACTGTGGTACAACCACAACATGGAACACTACTTGCAAAAACAGTAACTAAAAAAAAAACTATTGATACATGCAACACCTTGCACAAAAAGTCACATACTTTGATTCCATTTAACATTTTTGAAATAACAAAATTTTAGATATGGAAGACAAATAAGTGGTTTCCCAGCGTTAGGGATGAGGAGGGTAGGATGCTGGTAAGTGTGTTTATAAAAAGGCAAAAAGGGATGGATCATCGCAATGTTGAAACTGTTCCGCTTCTTGACTATGTCAGTGGACACATGAACCTACATAGGTAATAAAACTATACAGAACTTAATACACACACATAAATACACAGATGAGTATAAATAAAACTGGAGAACTCTTAATTTTTTAATGAATAACCTACTTTGATTTTTAATACTAATAAAATTTCCCTACTCAAAACCTTTTAATGATTTCCCATCGCATTTAGAATAAAATCCAAATTCCTTGATCCTTAAGGCCTGACAAGGTATAATTTATGCCTGTCTGTCTGATTTATCAATATTTATTATACTACTGCTATACTAGCCTTGGAGCCATAGTGGCACAGTGGTTAAGAGTTTGGCTGCTAACCAAAAAGGTTAGCAGTTCGAATCCACCAGCTGCTCCCTGGAAACCCTATGGGGCAGTTCTACTCCGTTCTGCAGGGTTGCTACAGGTCGCAACCGATTCGAAGGCAGTGGGTTTGGTTTTAGTTTTGTATTAGCCTTGCTTTCGTCCCTAGAACTTTCCAAGGTCATTCCTACCTCAAAGTTTTTGCACTTGCCTACTTAAAACCCTCTTTTCACAGATAGTTGCATGGCTCAGTCCCTTATATCATTCAAGGGTCGGCTCATTTAAAAACTCTTCAAACATGAATTTCCTAATCTCCAAAACTAAAACAGCTCTCCTCTCTCTAGCACTCTTGTATTTTTTCTCATAGCACTTATCAATGCCTGAAATTTTATCACATATTCACTTACAAGTGTGATAGATTAATTACTTTTATGTGTGGCCTTTGTAGCCATGGTCTTATAACTCCCATCCAGGTGATTATGTGATAGGGTAACTGTGCCCCACCAAGGGGACCGGTCAGTTTTGCCTTAAAAGAGAGCCAATTTCAGAGCAAGGAGAGCTCACAACCACTGCAGAAGAGTTCCACAGGAGACGGCACAGTGAGCTTCCTGGCCCACAGGGCAAGAAAGCTACGTGCCTTTGAGCAGAGACCAAGGGCCAGGGAAGTCTACGCTTGACCCACGAATTTGGGACTTGCCAGCCTCCAAAACCTCATAAGCCATTTCCTTTATATGGTCTGTGACATGGTGCAAGAAATGAGGGAACCCAAAGACAGAGGGAAAGTATTGAGGCGAGAGGGAGTAGCTGATTTTAGGGATGACGGAGTGGTACGGCAGCTTCGAAAAGTTAACCATTTGGGACACCTTTAACCTCCATCTCATAGGAACCAACTTTGTGCTGATCCTTATACAATTATTTGTTTAGCTGATGTCAGAATGGTGGGTTTTGCTGCAACAGCCCAGATTCACTGGAATATGTGGTTTTAGAAAAAAGGGGATAAATGGGAGAATGAGAAGCCTTTGGTTTCTAGATGGGATAAAAAAAACACCCGTAGATTGAGGCAGCTGTTATGCTGCAGTTACCCAAGGCAAAAGCTATTTATAGGATTTAGGAAGGGTGGATCTAACTCCAAAGGAACTGGCTAATTGAATGCATATGGAAATACAGTGATAAGGAAAGAGCCAGACGTACAATTCCTTTGTTTCTGTTATCCCTAATAGCTGAGGGGGGGGGATGTAGGGGCTGATTTTAGCATTGAACCAAGCCCACATCCGGTCCAGTCAGAGTCTGAACAGGCAGTTCCTCTACAACTATTGGCCACCAAGAAAGCAGTCCTGGAGGGAAATGGGCAAAACCAACAAACTACAGAAATCAGGCAGTATAGTGTAAAGGAGTTGCTTCAATTCATAGATCGGTAATGTCAGCTTCAGAGAAACCATTACTAAAATGGATTGTGAGACTGACTAATTTTAGAGGCAGTGTCTTTAGTTTTGAATGCTGCAGAATGGAAGAGTACGTTTGGGGTGATGCAAGACCCACACCTCACTATGGAACAGTCATAAATGATGATACAAGATTCATTTACACAACAGGTTAGCCCAGAGGAGATGGCCAGCCTAATAGACTGGACAAAATTTGCAGCGAGATTTGTTTTCCCTGAGAAAGAAAACTACCTGCCTCCCCTCTAAATACCCAATGGAACACTCCAGAGGAAGGAGCTGATGTGCTGCTTATGCAAGCCATGCTGGAATGGCTTTATGTTGATCATGATATTCATCCAATGAGCACGCCCCTTATACAGGTCATGGTAAATATGGTGATCAGGGAGCCCCTTCTACCTGGGCACTCCATGTTACCTTGCTACTGAGAAACAAAGCCACAATCCAAGAAGCCTTCTCAGATCTGTTGGCACAGCTTCTCTGCACGTGTCTTACAGATGCAAGAAACATAACGGTGATTTACAGGAGAACGGGAAAAGGTAATGGGGAAAGAACTTATCCAACAGGAAAGAGACTTTTAGATAAAAAAAAAAAAGATGGTTACTAAGAAATTGGATGAACATAGCAGACATCAGTGGAGGTGACACAAAGGTTCTAAGGTAGCACTAAGGAGGATGGGTAGACCAATGGAAATTCCTGCTCGTCCCCCAATATTAAAGAGGCCTAAACAAGTCTATCCTATTCACCCCAGCCAGAAAATACTTAATGATGGGAATTTCCACCTGGAACTATTTGAAGCAGAGGGTAAGCTGGTTGATCAAGATTGATGAGGGGGCCAAGGTATTCTGGTCCAGCCCCTCAGCAGAGGACCCAAGGCTATATGCATATGTGTGGGTGAAACAGCCCAGGGGTGGTGAAGAGACCTTTCTGGGGCTCCTGGACACAGAAGGTCAATGTACTATAATTCCAAAGCTTGTCAATAAAATCTTGAAGGGGCCTAAGGTTAAACTGAGGGGATATGGAGATGCAATGGTTCATGGGACTAAGGCAAAGGTTTGGATGAGAACTGGAAGATTTAAACAGATCCTGTATGAAGTAGTCGTATCTTCCTTACCTGAAATTATTATTGGTATGGATATTATGCCTAGTTGAGGAACACTCCCTCTACCTGATATTGTAAAACTGAAGGCATGTATGTCTGCCCTTAGGTCAATATTGATTGGACATGCTAAATGGAAACCATTAAAATTGCCAGAGCCCACTCAGACTGTAAATTTGAAACATAGAGGATACCTGGTGGACAAAAGGAGGTTACTACCTTGATTAAAAGACATGCTAAAGGCTGGAGTACTGGTGCCAACAAATTCTCTGTATAACAGCCCTGTATGGCCCATGAAAAAGGCAGATGGCTCATGGAAGCTAACAGTAGACTATCCAGGCCTAAATAAAGTAGTGCCACCTGTGGCTTCAGCTGTTCAAGACATGGTATCAACAGTGGAGAAAATACAACAGGCTAAAGAAGACTGGTACTCAGTGACTGATTTTGCAAATGCCTTTTTCTCCATACCAATCTCAGAAAAGAGCCAGCCACATTTTGCTTTCACATGGGAAGGATCTCAGCTTACCTTCACTACATTGCCACAGGGTTACCTGAATTTACCAGCTTACTGTCATAGTTTGGTTAGAGGAGATTTGAACGTGATCCAGATCTCAAGTACATGATACATTACATTGACGATATTATGTTAATATCAAGCACTGAAGAACAAGGCTAGAGCTGATCTGAATATAGTGGTGGCCCACATGACCAATTTGGACCACCGAGTTATATTTCATCAGACCAAGTAACACGCCTTACAGCCAACCGGGTGCAGCAATGGGCCAGGATGCATCACATTAAACGGACATACCATGGTGCATACCACCCTCAGAGTAATGGTTGGATAGAGAATTGGAATGGACAATTGAAATATTTGTTATCTAAAATGGGGATGAGATATAGGCATGAAGAGCTGGTTCACACACCTTCATGAATGTGTGCTCACAATCAACATGAGGGGACAAAGAGAGGATCACCACTTGACAGATTCCTAACTTGTCTGGGGGATCTGTGGAAGAGGGGGTAGGGGAGGATGCTGGTGCCACTGCACAGTTCTTCTCCACACCACCTAAAATTGTTTTTTTTTTTTTTCCCTGTCAGATGGTGCAGTTCCAGAACCAGGGATGCAGCTGCAGGTGCCAGAAGCTGGGGTGATCCTTAAGCAAGAGACTAAGACACCCTTGAACATGTATGCCATAATTCCCAACGGACTGATGGGATGGATCATACCCCTTCCCCATTTCTGTCAAAACTGTGGTTGACAGTGAATACTGTCATACTGCCTAGTGGGCAATATAGCCCACTAGTGTTGTACCTATGTAACCCTACCCAACATGAATGGGAGTAGACTGAGAGGGAAACACTTGCCAGACTGGTCTTGCCACCAGCAATCTGGACTAGCACAACAGCTGAAACAGGATGTTCTTTCCCAAGGTGTAAAAGTTTGGGTAAAATAAATGACATATGGAAGGAAGGAGAAATAATAGCTGAAAGCAAAGGAAGTAATAAATGGGTTATGCAACAGCGGAAACCTAATATTATGCTGATACTTCAAGATAGACTCAGAGCAAGGGAATAATCTTCTCTCAGTTAAATTTTGTCAGACTCCAGAAAGGGTGAAGATGACTTTTGTAGAACCTGACCAGATTAGATGCAAAGCTGCAGGAGACCTAAATGGCTGGTACCTGAGTAAACTCGCCCTTTGAACTCTTTGCCCGATTGAAGGACTAAATGTTAATGACTGTTTTGAACTCGTAAAATGGGAGGGGGAAGTTATCCTCTAAATATGAAAAAACCATGGCTAAAAAAGCCAGGGGGTGGCCTGCTGTAGGTTAATTATATAGCCATGATCTTGTAACTTCCACCCAGGTGATTACATGATAGGGTAAACTATGCCCTACCAAGGGGATTGGTCAGTTTTGCCTTAAAGAAAGCCAATTCCAGAGCAAGGAGGAGAGCCCAACACCACCAAAGGAGAGACCTGCAGCTGCAACTGCAGCAGACCTGCAGAAGACAGAGCAGTGGGATTCCTGGCCCGCAGGGCAAGAAAGCTGAGTACCTCTCAGCAGAGACTGAGGGCCAGGGAGAAGTCTACACATGACCCACAAATTTGGGGCTTGCCAGCCTCCAAAACCTCGTGAGCCATTTCCTCCATATGGTCTGTGAGTTCCCGTGAGACATTACAAGAAATCAGGGAACCCAAAGACAGAGGGAGAGTACTGAGGCGAAAGGGAGTAGTTGATGTTAGAGATGATGGAGTGGTACAGAAGCTTGGAAAAGTTAGACATTTGGGGAATCTTTAACCTCTGCCTCATAGGAACCAGCTTTGTGATGATCCTTATAAAAGAAATTATTTAACAAGTTTACTGTTCATCTACCCCACTAGGATATACGTAAGCTCCATGAGGGCAGAAGCTTTGTATGTCTTGTTTGCAATACTATCCTTGCACTCAGAATGGCACCAGCCATGGAGCACACATTCAAGTAAATTGCAATAAACGAATGCATGAACATGCCGTGCACTTACTATGCACTACAACTGCATTAAGTGCTTTTATGTGCACTCATTTGGAAGTAAGTCCTATTAGTGTATCATTAAGGATAACAGTTAAGTAGCTGTGACAAAAGTCAAAATAATAAAAGCTTCAAAACAAACAGGAGGTTCTTTCATAGAACAATTTGAGCCAAATGGACCCAGGGCTGACGTGGTGCTACCACAGTACTGAGGATCTAAGTTCTTTCGCCCTTTTCGCTCTGGCATCCCCAGTTACGCATCTTTCACCTCAGACTCCAGCTCCTGTCATTACATCTGCATCCTGGCCAGAAGGAAGTGGAGAAGAGAAAAAGTAAGGCTGCTCTTTTCCTTTTAAAATCATGGGCCAAAAATTCACACAAAGTGCTGCTCCCATTCCAGTAGCCAGAACCTAGTCATATGACTACACTTGTGATGTATAGTGTTAATTTCTACTACTATAGGAATTTCCATTACTATAAAGTAAGAAGAGAGTAAGTGCAGGGAAGACAATTAGCCACCACTGTTAAAATAATAAAACTCATTATAGAGATAGGAAAATGGAAGATCAGAGATATTAATGAAATTTCCTACGGTCAACAAGAATTAGAATTCAAAGCATAGCCTGACCCCAATGACTGAGTTTTTAACCACTATCCTACACGACCTTCAACATGCTATGTTCTACTATATTTAAGAGTTGCTTTTATTGCATAGGAAACCCTGGTGACATAGTGCTTAAGAGCTACAGCTTCTAACCAAAAGGGCGGCAGTTTCAATCCACCAGCCACTCCTTGGGAACTGTATGGGGCAGTTCTACTCTGTCCTACAGCGCTGCTATGAGTTGGAATTGACTCCACAGCCAACAGGTTTGGTTTTTTGGTTTTACTGCATTAAATTTTTTTTTTTTTTTTTTTTTAATCAAACTGTGATAAACATCTCTTCACAACACATAGAAAAAGTTAAAGTTGTACAGCAAATTTTTTTACTGGTACTATCTTAATTTTCTGGAACGTTAAATTTGTGTGTTTAGAGCCCATCTTCATGTCTGACTTCTTAGGATCCATTAAGTTGAAAAAATCTTCAAGTGTATGCCCGAAAAAAAAAGGAGAAAGGTTTGACAAAATACTGGCAAAGTACTTAAGCAAAGAATTTTTAACTTTTAACCTCTCCCATAACCTCAGCATGCAAGTTTATTCTTTAAATTAACAACTGAGTACATAAAAGTCCTCGCAGATAGACAAAATATACTAAAAAGTTAATAAAATCACACAAATTAGATTATATAATCATTCAAATCAACCAGCAATAGATTCAAAATGAAGCCAAAAACAAACCTGGATTTAGCCTGCTATATGGTTCATATTCATGTTCCAAGGCACAAACGATCATTTTCAAAATTCTATGCACGGCACTGCTATCCAAGCGAAGATCCAGAGGACCTATAACAAGGTTTTTGGTTGACTTCTCCTGAACTGTTCCCAAATCTTCACTTTTCCCTGAAGAAAAGTCTTGCTGATTTGCAGAACCTAAGGGAATTCAGACTTCATATTAATATTTTATATGCATCAGATATACCAAGTATGTATTTTAATATTATTCTTCTCTCATCTTTTTAGCTTGTAGTTTAATGCCTTGAAACCAATTCTCAATTAGCTAGAGCAGGGGACAGCACAGTGGCCTTCCCCGCTGACACAGAAGGCTGAGTGGCTGGCTAGGGCCAGGGAGATGCACTGTCTGTGGGCACAGCTGGGAAGAGGCTGTTCTGAGGGAAGAACTGTATCCTGAGTGTTCCTGAGCCTGAACTCTAACTGTTACTCTCCTAATATACACCGCAATCATGAGTATGGTCTGTGAGTCCTACATGGCCATTGCAATGAATTACTGAACCCAGTAGAGAGTGCTGTGGGAGGGATGCTTGGCATCAGGGCTGGTAAAGACGGGAAGAGAGGAGATATCTCTGACCTCTACCTCAAAGGAATCAGCCTTGAGCTGTTGATCTTGGTTCTCCTTTCCCCTTGTGAAGTTAGAGGAGGTCAGACAACATATCCACACAGTTTTTACAGCTAGATGCATGCATGATTTTTTTTTCTCTATGCTTAAGATTTTATTGGAAAAGAAATTATTCCTATTATGTATTTAATGTTATAAGAAGTACTATAAAAGCAAATTGGTCTTTCTTGGAAAATTATTCTGTAATACCTAATTCGCTTATATCCAACAATTTTACATGGAATGGGGGACTCTGGAGAACATTGCATTTTACTACTAATTTATCTTAGGTGTAGGTAGTAAGTGGTCATAAGGACATAAATAATTCAATTTTAGACATAGTAAGCTTTGACATATGTATGAGACACAAGTAGAATGTTAAGTATGCACTGGATAATTAATTCCGAACCTTAAAGAAGGCTAAAAATACAAATATGGATATCAACAACATATAACCAAACAAAACCAAACCCGTTGTTATTGAGTCCAGTCCAATTTATGGCAGCCCCATGTGTTGCAGAGTAGAACTGCTCCACAGGGTTTTCCTGGCTATAATCTGTACAGAAGCAGACCATGCCACTGAGTTTGAAGGACCATCCTTTAGGTTAGTGGTCAAATGCAAGCCAAATACCTCACCCAGGGACCTTCAACATACAGATGGTATTTAAATTCATAAGAAAGAATGAGACTACCTCAGGAGACAATTCAGAGAAAGAAGTGAATCCAGGGATTAATCAATGAGAACATCAACATTTAGAAGTCCAATACAAAAAAAGGAGGCAGAAAATTACTGCTCTTGCTTTCTGTGTTCATTTAGCAAAACCTACTAATCCTTCAAGATCAACTCCTCCATGAAGTCAACTCCACAGACAAAAGCAGTCACTTTATTATCTAGACTATTTATACTACTTATACTACTATGCTTAACATGGTATATTATAATCATATATTTAAACACCTAAACACTGCCTATTGATTTCTTAAGAAATAATTTGGCCTTTTTTTCATTCACACTACCCAACTCATCACGTGGCATATATAAATCACTTTTTAAAATATGAACAGTTAACCAAAGGATCGTAAACTGATTTTCACTAACTTTTCAATATGCAAAAAGACTGAAATAAGTACAATATTGTATATTGATGTGTACATTAAACATCAAGTGGTTCAATTTTTAATGACATCATTTGCTTGCTAACATAATAAAATATGAAAATAATAAAGCACATAATAAGAAAAAACTATGTGTCACAGTCTGTGGAAGAATTTATTTCTACTCTTTTATTTAAAACAAACTCTCATTTTTAATAAAAAGATCTATATAACCTCCAAAATGTACTTCATACAGAAAAAGGAAACATTGATTCTGACAATTTAATGTAATACGAAGTTTGATGTACCGAAATTTTAATTTTTGGTTAAGTATGAGAACTAATTGTAGTTGGTTACACAAAATGTCTTTTCAATCTACACAAAGAAAGGATTAAAAAAATGCCAAAAATCTAAGGAAATTCTACATGCCATTAAAATTAAACCATTCCTAAAAGTACCAGAAGGTAAATCTGATGTGACAGGGTACAACCACAGTCAAGGACCAATTGAATCTAAAGAAGCTTTTGTTTCTGTTGTTCAAGAAAAGGTAAACATAAAGGAAAGAAGCCAGTACCTTTACCACTAGTGTTTTCCATTGTATACAGGTAATCCATGTAAAAAGCACCAAACCTTTGCATTCCGGTTATTTCAGTGTATGTCTCCTGCCAATAAAGCAAAGCAAACAGAGCAAACATTGTCTAAGAAGAGAATTTTGCATTTAAATTCCACAGGTCAGGAATCAGACATACATCCTTAAATAGACTGTGTATCAACTCAAAGAATTACCAAAAGAACAGAGGTTATCCAAAGAATTTACTTCTAAGAAAGGTAATGCTACCTCTACTATAGATCACACAAAAGGACGTTTATAATTCTACTAGACATTTTCACCACTTTATCAATAATGTCTGGTTAATGAATACCTATAATGGAGTAGATAGTACACTCTTGACCTTTATTACCATCACAAAACTGCCTAACAATGTGTACTTTCAAATAGAGTTAATCCTTAAATATTTCACTACACTTAAATAAGACAGTTCAAACACTCATGATCTACTAAAATATTCAAACATGTTAATTAGGCAGGTCAACATTACATTCTTTACTTTCAATTCTGAAATGAAATCTTAATAATAACCAGTGAAAAGCAATTATTCTATTACATTTAATCTTCAGGTAACTTTTTTGGAATATTTTACTTTATTCCATGAAAAAGTACACAATTATTTCACATGAGAAAATCAAATAATACTAAAAAGTATACATAATAAAAAATGAAATTCTCCATCTCTTTCCATCAATCCCAGACCCCAGAAATTAACCAATATTAACAGAGATAGTTCTGCATGTTTCCTCCATGACTATTTTCACAGCAGGGCACGGATACACAAACTGTGGTTACACACTAAAGATTAAGTAGAGGCCCTCTGTGCACTCCTCAAGTTTTTCTAAACATAGACACTGGACAAAAACATTCTAAATGCTTCCATAAAAAATTAGCATTCAGAAGATATTATCTGAGAGGAAAGATGCCAATTACAAATATTCACGCACTATGTCCACCCAAACACAGCCCAGAATTTGGCTCAAGTGTATGTTCTCTGACCTTATGATGAGCAGTATCTAAGATAAATTCTGCACGAGTACCATTATTTTCTGGGCTTCGGTAATCAAACAATGAATTTGTAAGGTATGTCAAACCTTTTGCACTCAAATTTTCACCACAAATGAAGAAACAGGCTTCCTGAAAACAAATGCAAAATTTTTAAACAGGTGGAAAACTCATTAGGCCTTGGCTTTTTTTTCACACACATTCAGTAGTCAAAAGAAATCACTACAACTTAAGGTCCTGTAAAAAGACAAGGAATACTGTCTCTGTTTTCATTGCCGATTTTGGCAAAGAATATTTTTACAAACTAAAAAGGAACTCAAGCTGGCTGTTATAAACAAGAAAAGAGAAACATTTATGAATTGTCAAGTATTTGAAACTAACTGTTCAGGTGTTAAAAACTACCAACTTTCTATATTCCCCTGAGCTTTATAATTTATTATAGGAAAAAACAGTAAAGCTCCATTCTTAAGCCAAAGATATATGTACTCTAACGTATTTTATATGGTTAACCGCTTCAATAAATACTTTAATATATGTGTATCCTATCCATAAAAAACTTTTGTTTCACTTCTGCTCATTCACCTCATCCAAAAAAGAAAGATTAAAAAAAGATTTTGACTTACTGTTTCACTTCTGTTCACATTATCTTCAAAATCTTTAACACCCATAATTGCTTTAAGGCACTGGGCTCGGCAACCTACAAAACCAATCTGGCAATCAAAGAAAGGCTCTCCCATCATAAGGGCCTGTAAGTGGAAAGCTGGCATATTAGAACTAAGAACTCGAATTTAATTAAATGTTACAGGGTTCCCTGTAGAATTTCTAAATTAGCCAAACATCTTTGAGAGCTGGCCTTTGCAAATTTACTGTCCATAAATCATAAACTTTATTGAAGCAAATACATCTTGTCTTTGTGCCTTCAAACTTTTGTATCCTCAAAGATTATCATTTCATGAACGTTAATACACACATACACATACACATGAGTGCACACATTTAATGAAGAAAATGAAATAATAAATGTTGCATATTGCAGTAAAATCTTCATTAAACTAATAATTATTTCAACCAGTATTACTGACTACTAAGATAGAAATATAAAACTGTAAATATAAATACTTTAAAATATGTAACTTATGATTAGAAAACTGTATTTATGAAATACTAATTTGTAAGGACCATTCGAAAGATATATATGCGTGTTCAGTGTTAAAAGATTACCTCAACTGTAGTTCCTTCTTGTTCCCAACACAATACTTCTTTAGATTTTACTTTCTGAGGGCTGTAATAACTACTCTCAGCTTGCATTTCAGTGAGCTAGGAAACAATATAATAAGCACATTAAGTCAAAATCAGTATTAAATGGCAATAAAATGTCATCATTATGATGAGTTGATGAAAATAAGGCCTATTTTAAGATCGAAGAAATTTAATTATTAAGCAGGAAAACGTGCCAAAAAAATCACTATAACAGATTATCCATAGTAATAAGGTTGAACACGTCAGTCTAAGCTCACAGAGAATTAAAATACCACCTTATTTTTATTTAGCTCCTTTTCCTTAATATTGCTCGAAAAGGTGAAAACTCTGTAGCTGTAACAGTCCCAGTGTATTAATAGTTCTTATATTCTGCCCAAAATTTATATAATTATAACCCCGATTCATCTTTTTCACTGATATATTCAACCATGTTTAATCATTTCCAAAAATCTTCCTATTTCAAACCAAAAGATAAAATACTTTGAGAAGAAACACAAATGGATTCAGTAGTTGTTATCTTCTAGTTCCTATGAAAAGGAGCCCTAGTGGCATACCGGTTAAAGCAAACAACTGCTAACCGAAAACTTGGCTCCACGGGAGAAAGATGTGGCAGTCTGCTTCCATAGAGATTTACAGCCTTGGGAACCCTATGGAGTCACTACGAGTCATAACAGACTCGACTGCAGTTGAGTTTGGTTTGGTTTTGAGTTCTTATCAAAGTAGCCCTGGTGGTTAAGAGCTTGGTTAATAACCCAAAGGTCGGCGGTTTGAACCCACAAAAAAATACCTGGCGATCTGCTCCCACAAAAATTACAGCCTAGAAAACCCTATGGGGGCAGTTCCACTCTGTCCTGTAGGGTCACTATGAGTCAGAATCAACTAAATGCCACACAACAGCAGTTCTTATGAGGAAGGTAAGATCACTGGTGTTCATTTTAAATGCATGCCTCATAACTCACACAGATTCATTCAGTCATGCAAAAAGCACTTGAGTGCCAGCTAGCTAACAAGTACTAATCTAGATGCTGATGGAAAAAAATACTTCTGCTCCCATGAAGCTTACAATATATTATTTGTATGTATTAAAAACTAGATAATTTAAATTACTATTAAAAGGTACTTTGCTAAATGCAATGGGGATTGGATCCTAGAAAAGTAACATTATGAAATTCAGTTAAGTCTGGAGTTTTATTAACAGTAATGACCCAATCAACGTTGGCTCCTTGGTTCTGACAAATGTACAGTAGTAGCATAAGATGTTAACAGTAGGGAAAACTCAAGGAGTATACATGAACTCTCTGTATTAACTTTAAAATTTTTCTATAAATCTAAAATTATTCCAAAATAAAAAGTTTGTTTAAAAAAAAAGAAGTACTCTGCCTATGTTTGTCAATGATTTGACCCTTACTCTTGTGAAATGGATATATTCTTCAAACTTAAAGTCAAAGATCACATTTAAAAATATATATATATGTTTAACTTAGGCCAAATAAAAATTATTGAACTGAAAAGTTACAATTTTAAGCACAATAGCCTCTTTATATTGAGAATCAACCAATTATTCTAATATTTGAGAGTAAAGAGTTTTTGATATAATTTTCATTTAATATAAAACTATTTCTTGGACATTTTTAGTGCTAATATATACAATGTTATAAAAATAATTGTTTTAAAGAACAATTAATCTAAAATGCTTAAGCAAAATTGAATTTTTTAAACTTGATCACCCTTCAGCTGTCTACAGTTATTGTAGAGAAAAAGCAATTAATTGATTAAAAGGACTGAAACATTACAAGAACAATTTTCGACACTATTATTAAAATGCTACATTTAATTTGGCATGATTTTTGTTGGACTGATATCAACGGTTCAGAATGCTAATGTAGAAACATGATCTTATTTTCTGACCAAAATATGAGCCACAAATTAATTCCATACATTCTTCAAAAGCAAACTGAACAATGAATTCTAATGTTTTCCTCCTAAATACCAACATATTTCCCTTAGAGAAACCTTAGACAAATACAAATATTTCAAATTTTTATAAAGATATATAAACTAGGGACAAATACTGCCAAGAAACTCTATAAAAGTTTTATACATAGATGAATTTTCTCACAAACTGGGTTTAGTACAATTTTTCTTATCAAGGAAGTTAATAAAAATGTATCAGAATAAATTCAAATTTTAAAATAAGCAAGTAAAAATCACTAGGAAAAAACAATACTAAGCAATCCCTGATGTCCTTCTCCAGGAGAAGGACATGATGCTTGGCAAAGTACAGGGTCAGCAGAAAAGAGGAAGACCCTCAATAAGGTGAACTGACACAGTGGCTGCAAAAAGGAGCTCGAGCATAACAACAACTGTAACGATGGCGCAGGACTGGGCAGTGTTTCGTTCTGCTGTGCATAGGGTCGCTAAGAGTCGGAGCCAATACAACGGCATCTAACAACAACAACAAGCAATCCTTAACTGTGCTCACAAACTTAGGTTAAAAGTAAGTACTTCATTCTGATCATCAAAAACTAGCAATATGTCTTAGTCATCTAGTGCTGCTATAATAGCAATACCACAAGTGGACAGCTTTACCAAAGAGAAACTTAATCTCTCACAGTCTAGTAGGCTACAAGTCCAAATTCAGGGCATCAGCTTCAGGGGAAGGCTTTGTCTCTTTGTCTGCTCTGGAGGAAGTTCCTTCATCAACCTTTCCCTGGTCGGGAAGCATCTCAGGTGCAGGAACCTGGCGTCCAAAGGATGCACTTTGCTCCCAGTCATTCTTTCTTGGTGGTATGAGGTCCCCAACTCTCTGCTCACTTCCCTTTCCTTTTTCTCTCTTGAGAGATAAAAGGCAGTGCAGGCTACACCCCACAGAAATTCCCTTTACATTGGATCAGGGATGTGACCTGGGCAAGGGAGTTACAATCCCACCCTAATCCTCTGTAACATAAAATTACAATCACAAAATGGAGGACAATCACACAATACTGGGAATCATGGCCTAACCAAGTTGACACATATTTTGGAGGGACATAATTCAATCCATGACACAATTTATCTAACAACAGTTGGCAACAGTTGGCTTTTTATCCAATTTTTAAAGATTATATTATTTTGCCCATTTATAATTTGCAGATTCATCCATATTCCTTTCATTTAGCCAAAGCTAAATCAGTAAGTATCAACTACAAACATAATTTGTTTCAGTAGAATTCAGAAATAATAAATGATGGTGTTAAAATAGCAGCTAATATATGAATTATCATTACTGTGCCTATCTTTATAACCAAAAGAGAAAGACTTTTAAAGCAATCATAAACTTATATTGAAAGTTATGCTTTATATTTTTCAAGTTTTGTCAGCTTAGAAAACAATACTAAATGAGTCTGTCTAAAAAAGCTTTTAAAGAATATTTACTTTAAAATATATTTTAACCTATCACCTGGTACAGTTAAAAATTGCATACCTATTTCTACAAATTTAAAAAATTCATGTCAGGCAGTTAACAATACAAGCTAAATTAAAAAACACCATGGAAGCAGGAAAGTCTTTTTTTTTTTTTTTTCTCCATGGCTGTATCTCCAAAATCTAGCATGTGGCCTGAAATGATACCTGTAATACTACTTCACAGGTTGAATACATAATTTATCTCCTTCAGAAATCCACCTCCATGTGGACAAGTAACATTTGGAGAGGAAACAAAAACTGAAAGAGGAGTCTATAAATTCTTAGAAGATGGAAAGCCAATGAGGAGATGGGTGAAAGGATAGATGATAGAAAGATGGACGGATAGATGCATTTATTCAACAAAATATTTACTGAATGCCCACTATGTACCAGGCAATTTCCAAGCACTGGCGATACCACCAACCTTTAAGAAATTACCATTTATTGAGTTTCAGTGTCGTATCAAAAAAAAGAATCCATAATTTTCCAAAAAGCCAATTAAAAAACACTTTCATTTTCCAAATAAATATCTGTGAAGTCAGACTTTCTTAATATACTTCAACCAAAACACTTTATAACAGATTGAATGCAGAAGGAAATATCGGAATACTGTACAGTAGCCTTCTATTAAGCCAGACATTAAAGAAATTTTAAAAAACAGAAATAATGCCCAACCTGGTGATATCTATTTTGGTTTCTTTAAATGTTTTCAAAAAATATATTTTTTTAAATGCTGCCCAGAGTGTAGTTTGATGACACCTGCATCAGTGTTACCTGGAATGGTAGTTAAATACGCACATTACTGACACATATTAAAGTTGAAGACCCTGTGCATATACATTATATATTCTCTTTTGAGTATGTAATAAATTTTACATACTTTTCTTTAACAGAGGAAATGGTCAAAGTATGTTAGTAGTGCTGAAAAACAGAGCTAGAAGAGGACTTTGATAAGAAATCGGACTGTTTTGAAGAGTGAATAAAAGTTGAGGAAAGAGAAAAAAAAATGTACACAGACAACTCTTTAGAGAAATTTTGTTACAAAAGAGAGCATAGAGATGAAATAGTAGTTGAAGGAGTACATAAATTCAAGGGAGATTTTTGATGAGCTTTTCTATTTTAATAGGAATATGAAAGTATGCTGTATGCCAACTGAATGATCCAGGAGTGAGGGAAAAACTGTCCATACAGCTGACAGAAAAGAACACTAGAGAAGTCTTTAAGAAGACAGAAAAACTAAAAACCCAGTGCCATCAAGTTGATTCCAACTCACAGTGACCCTACAGGACAGAGTAGCACTGCCCCAAAGGGCTTCCAAGGCTGTAAATCTTTACGGAAGCAGACTGTCACATTGTTCTCCTACAGAGCGGCTGATGGGTTTGAACCACTGATCTTTCAGTTAGCAGCAGAACACTTTTAGCCACTGTGCCACCAGGGCTCCTTAAGAAGACAGAAAGGATTCAAAATTCAAAGATTTTAAATGGAAGCCACATAATTCCAAGAAGGGATTATTAGACTCTTTTACATCATACTGAGCACAAAACAAACTTTAATTGACTAATCTTTACTAGCAATCCAAATTTAAGCATTGAAGCCAACAGGTGTATGAATAGCAAGAGAAAGGAAACCTACTTTGAAAGTTACAGTGGCCTTTGTGCAATAAAATCCTATAGAAACAATAGGATCCTTCAAAGTCTGTGCTTTTTGCTGATGCATGGCTGATGTAGGATCACTTCCAAGGTAGTCTTCCTCGCCATCATCATAACTCACAATTGCAGGCACAAACGACCAAGCCCATGATACCCATCCCTGGGGCTGCTCATCATCTTGCTGTGAATACAACTCCTGAGTTTTGTACTGAGCAGGATACTGCATATCTATTCTTGTTTCACCTTCAGCACCTATCAATAAAATAAAGCCATTTTAAATAAATCAAACTAGAGAATTTAACTGAGAGAAAAAACAGGAATACAACATCCTGTAAAAATGTTCTTCCCACATCCTTCTTTCTAGATACAAGATATGACTAAATCATACACTGGCTATTATTATTTGAAACCAACAATTAGCATTATCACTCTCAAGTTTCTATATGTTGTACTGTGTCAATGTCCTTTCGAAGGTTGAAGTTAATATTATATGTGGAGAGTAGTTTATCAAATGCACATCACTTTAAATGTATTTGGTAAGTACAAAGAATAAATTCATTCTTCAACATTTCACTCATTATTTAAAAAAAAAATTTTTTTTTAACTTACCTCCCCAAAATAAACCTAATGTGCTCAATAACTGAAAGTTCTCTATTTCCTGATGTACTCAACTGAAAAGGCAAATGACAAGTGCTCCTGGGCAAATGCATTCCCCAAAACAAGAAATTATCCCAAAGGATAAAAAAAAAACTAAAATAAATGTTATAATGAAATGACTTGCATATGTAGCTAAGAAAGAGAACAATGTTGGTGACTCTTTCTTATTAGTGGGTAAGATAAATGTATAGGAAAGCTTTCCTATTCTACAGATAAAATTACAGCAAAGCAATTTTATTTGGTTACAAATTGGCAGACTAAGGCTTCAGACTCCAATCATTCTTTTAATTTAGTGCATGATAAAACTGTACCTTTGCAAAAACAAATTCCATCAAAGTCTCTTAACATTATTCTAACAATACAGAGCAAACAGGCACATCAGAGGAGAAAAACACATTATTTTTATTAAATTCAGGAAATAACACGGTCCAGCAGACTCAATTATATCTACTCTCTACTGCCTGATCTGTAAACACACACATTCCTGTAAATATCACCCTCATTCAGGTACACTTACAAAGTTTTCTAGCTAGAAAAACATTGTAACTTTTTTATTCTTACGCAAAGAGACCCTTGGAAAACCCTACACTCAAAGGTTGTGGCAAAAGGTCATTTGCCATATGCCGATTCTTCTTTCATCTGGAAAGGGAAAGGCTTGATAAACACTACTGTATTTTTACGCAAATAACAAGCACCTTGTACATTTTTTGCAAGTTGTGCCCTCCCCCCCAGAGACATTTTCATAAAAGCACTAGTTTTTTTACAGCAACATGTAACAAATATTGGCATAGCAGGGCTTATGAAAATACCTCTAGATGGGTGGGCATGGTTGGCAAACAAACGCAAAAGGTGCACATCATTTGTGTAAAATTATGGTAATCACAGTACCTAAAATAAAATACTAACAGACCTTCAAAATAAATTGTAAATGTTATAAATCCAGAAAACGTTTTGCATATTTATACATGGTTTATATATGGTTTAACCATAAAATTATGTAAGTTTCTAGTAGATAAATAATGAAGGTTATTTACTAGCTGTCCCTAATAAAATGTCAAACATAGCAACAATTGTGAGGATGGTACAGGACTGGGTAGTGTTTCGTTCTAATGTGCATAGGGTCAGTATGAGTCAGAGCCGACTCGATGGCACTTAATGACAACAACAAGATGTCAAATTGGATATCATCACTGTCTATCATCTTGGTTATAAAATAAGAAGTCAAGTCACCTCAACCCAAGGAAGCAGGGACCAGGTTGGGTCCACAGAAATGGACTCCGGACTTCTTTGTCTTTCCTATTAAAACAGAAGGGATATCTACTGCTTGAGCTTTTGAAGCAAAAGACCAAAAAAGGTCTGAGAAACCAGTAACTGTATTTTTTACTTACTATGGCCTTAAATAAAAAAAAAAAAAAGATGACGATGACTTTGATGAAAGAGGAGCCCTGGTGGTCCAGTGGTTAAGAGCTATGGCTGCTAACCAAAAGGTCAGCAATTAAAATCTACGAGCTGCTCCCTGGAAATGATACGGGGCAGTTCTACTCTGTCTTATAGGGTCACTATGAGTCAGAAATGACTCGATGGCAACGGGTTTAATTTTTTTTTTTTTTTTGGTTTGGTGAAAGATGCTTTCGAAGTTTTAAATCTTTGCTCGCTGCCTTGTAAAAAGAATCAATTAGAGCCCAGAAAAGAAAAAACCATCTCCCTGATGTCTGGTCAGAATTTCCTAAGATACTGTCTTCCTTGGCACAGCACACCTTAACCTGAGGCCTTTGACAGAATTATGGAATATCTCAATATGAACATGTATATTATTTAACTAAAATCTAGCATTCACTTAATTTTAAATGTAGGTAGCAAATTGAGTTATATTAGCAGTACCTATGACAATAATGCCTATAGAAATGACAGGTATTATATCAAGTAAAAGTTATGGAGCTATCTCAAAATATCACTTATACTCCTTACCACTTTGTAATTACAATAGCTATTAGAGCTACTGCTACATCTCATTATCTACTGTGTTAATATAAATGCACATATATTACTATATTAAAATTTCTTAAATATTTGATTATTGTATTTCAACATAATTAGTTCCTTGTGTAATCCTATATATTTTACTTTATGCACTAAAAACATTTAAGAATTCTGCATCTGGCCAACATAGAATGATAGAGAGCAGATTTACCCTACCACCTGAAAAAAATAACAAAAAAGATAAAATACATGAAATAATGATATTTAGACACTGGAAATCAGGGAATGAAAGACAGTGATCCCTGAGAGATGGAAAATAAAAGAGAGACTGCCCAAATTACTGCCTGATATGAGTCTCTAAGCCACAGCTAAGAAATAGATGATGAGACAGAGTAATTAGTCTGGAAAAATCTGTGGTGGCTAGAGTTTGAATGTCAGAGTATCAAACAAAAAAAGCTGATCAGAGAGAGTGCTCCTGAGATCTGCAAGGGTCCCCCCTCAAGGATTCAGCTGAGTAATGATCAGAGCTTGCACATGAGAAAACTACCATGAGAAGAATCGCCAGAAAAGCACTGTCTTAGACTGGATTCTCTAGAGATGCAAAACCAGTAAAGCGCATAAATATATAGAGAGAGGGAGAGGTTTATATCAAGGAAATGGCTCACACAGCTGTAGAGGCTAGAACATTCCAAGTCCATGGGTCAGGATAGAGGCTTCTGCTGACTCACGTAGCCACGAGCCCAAATCAGCAGGTTGGAGAGCAGGGCTCTTGCTCATAGGCTGCAAAGATCAACAAATCCCAAGATCAGCAGTCAAGACCGCAGGTAAACTGCTAGCTCAAGCCCCAGGAATCGAAGGTCAGATAAGCATCCAGAATGGGCAAAAGCCTACAAGCCTTTCCAGAATGTCCGCTTTTATCCGATGCAGGCCACATACCCAAAGAAACTCCCTTTCAATTGACTGGCTACTCACAACAGATCCCACCATGAGGGGGGTCACATATCAGATCTCAACAGGGAAGTAATCACAACATTATATGACTGCCAAAACACTGAGAATCACGGCCTAGCCAAGCTGACACACAATCTTAACCATCACAGTCTACCCCATGTCAATTTGGCACCTGTACGCATCTCCTTAAACCATATATAATCTCTGAATAAAGACAATTATAAAGTCACAACTGTACCTAATGTGATACAACAAACACATACAACCAAAAATGCACTAGCCCTGTTTACATCTTTTATAACTGAAGAAAACAAAAATATTTGATGCACACATACAAAGCAAAAATACTCATAATAACTAGTCTTAGTCTCTGTAACTGGTCACATGGACATAACTGGTATTTAGAGCTACCTTCTTCCACCACCCATTTCATATTCCCTTTGCCCTCAGCAAGCATCTCAGCTGGTTGTGGTTTTTTACCTGGTGAGGTGATCCAAACCTTCATTCCTGAAGGGCCTAGGCCATTAGCAGTCATGTCAGAATGGGGTTGCTATAGTTTTCCACTGACTTTAATCACAGAGCATGGCAGTATTAAGGGGCTCCCTAAGGGACCTCCTGCATTCCAGAAATACTCTTCTTTACCTCCACTATGTAATATCAACCTGATTTCCTCTTGGTAAGCAGGATCAATCACACATGCCAGTAGGGTAACTCCTTCCTCTGAGGCTCAGAAGCATAAGGACCCCAAAGTGGCCAGGTACCATTCTTAACTTATAGTTCAATGGAATCAGTGACATGTCTCCAAGTGGGAGCATTCCTCCCTTTGGAACTAGACCTCTAGACCTGCAGAGCATAAGGTCACGGGGACAGGATACAAAAATCTTTTGAGTGGTGCCATTCCCATTAATACCCCTTGATTCCTGGGCCCATGAATCCTGGCTATTAATGAAACAGCACCATATATTAGACGTAGGTTTAGAGCACATACAGTCTCATGGAGAACACTGCCCCAACCCTGCAAGGTACGGCCACCTAGCTGGCAACATAATTGTGTCTTTAGGAGGTCATTCCATTATCCCATCAAGCCAGCTGCTTCAGGATGATGGGGAACATGGTAAGACCAGTGAATTCCATGAGCATGGGCCCACTGCCTTCATTTTCTTGAAATAAGTCCCTTGATCCGAGGCGATGCTGTGTGAGATACCATGACAGTGGATAAGGCATTCTATAAGTTCACAGATGATAGTTTTGGCAGAAGCGTTGCATGCAGGGACGGCAAATCCATATCCAGAGTAACTGTCTAGTCCAGTAAGAGAAAAATGCTGCCTCTTCCATGATGGAAGTGGTCTAACGTAATCAACTTGCCACCAGGTTGCTAGCTGATCTCCTCCAGGGATCATGCCATACTGGGGACTCCGTGTTGGTCTCTGCTACTGGCAGACTGGGCATTCAGCAGTGGCTGTAGCCAAGTCAGCCTTGGTGAATGGAAGTTCATGTTACTGTGCTCGTGCATAACCTCCATTCCAGGCACCATGGCCACTTTGTTCTTGAGCCTACTGAGCAAGGACAGGAGATGCTGGGGAAAGACGATGGCAGCTTCCAAAGAACACATAATCCTATTCACTTGATTGCTAAAATCCTCCTCTGCTGAGGTCACCCTTTGGTGAGCATTCACATGAGACACAAATATCTTCACTTCTTTGGCCCAGTCAGAGAGGTCTATCCCTATACCTCTTCCGCATACCTCTGTGTCTCCAATTTTCCAATCATGTTCCTTCCAGTTCCCTGACCATCCAGCCAAACAACTGGCCACAGCCCAAGGAAACTCCCTTCCAACTGACTGGCTACTCACAGCAGACTCTATCTTGAGGGTGAGCACATATCAAATTTCAACAGGGAAGTGATCACAACATTATACGACTTCCAAAACACTGAGAATCATGGTCTAGCCAAGTTGACACACAATCTTAACCATCACAGGAGCAAACGGAACAATTCCCAGAGCTCACATAGAATGGAGAATAGTTTATGTCCCCACCAGTGAGAAAGAAAAATCCTTGTAATTCACTGGGTATCAGGCAGAACACTCAGAAGGACAGAACAAAATTCCCATTTAAAAAAAAAAAAAACCCGTTGCCATCGAGTGGCGCAGTGGCTAAGAGCTGCAACTGCTAACCAAAAGGTTAGGGGTTCAAACCCACCAGCCGCTCCTTGGAAATTCTATGGGGCACTTCTACCCTGTCCTATAGGGTCGCTGTAAGTCAGAACAAAATTAGATCCAGGTTAATGGCTGTTCTGATCCCATGTAACAAAGCTTTAAAGCAAGCCTCAAAAGGATCAGACTGTTCCAATAACTTAACTGCTTGCATACAAAAATATCCAGCACCCAAAAAAGTATAGTTCACAATGTCTGGCTTCTACTTAAAAATTATCAGGCAAACAAAGAAACAAAAAACTATGACTCACAATAAGAAAAAAAAGTCAGTCAGTAGAAACAGATCCAGAAATGACAGCGATCATAGAATTGGTAAATAAGGACAATAAAACAGCTACATAAATAAAATACGTCTGTTCAAGAAAGCATGAAAAAGGTTAAAGAAAGACACAGAAGACATTTTTTAAAGGCTCAAAATGAAGTTTTAGAGATGAAAAATATAATGTCTGAGATGAAATATAAACCAGATGAGATTAACAGTACATTAGACACAGCAAAAGATTAGTCACCTTGAAGACAGCAACAGAAAATATCCAAAATAAAACACACACAGAAATGAAAGAAGAAAAATGAACAGAGTATTAGTAAGTCTGCTGAACAGCTTCAAGCAGCCTGATACAGACACAATTAGAGTCCTAAAAGGAGGAAAGGAGAATTTTATTAAAAAATTAAAAAATTGAAGAAATAAATAATGCCCAAAAGTTTTCCAAATATAGCCAAAAACTATAAATCCACAGATCTAAAAAGCTCAAGAAACCGCCAGTAAAGAACCATGAAGAAAATGACACCAAGGTACATCATATAAGATTGCTATGAAAACTTCTGAGAAAGGATTCATAAATTTACCAGAATGTCAAAGGAGTCCTTGGCACATACAATAATCGGTTAAAAATCCCTGATTCGGACAAATGAGAAAACTCAGACTCCTTTGGAAGCAAACAGTAGAGTTGCTTTCTCCATCTCTTAACATTCTAAAAAAATTAAGTCACTTTCTTAGACAGATCACAAAAGGCAAGCGCCATAAAAGAAAAATTCAGAAATTACATTTCATCAAAATTTAAAACTTCTGCCCAGGAGACACTTATTAAAAATTCAATAGACAAGTCACAGGCTGGCAGGAAATATTCCTAAAACAAACCAAAGGACTTAAATTCAGAATGTAAGAAGAACTTCTACAACTTAATAATGGGGGTGGGGGGGCAGGAGTTTTAAAATGGGCAAATATATAACACATACATCACAATAACCACATGAAAAAGTTCAAAATAATTACTCACCAGGGACACGATGATACCACAACACAATGATGACACCACAACATACTTATCAGAATGGCAAAGGGTAAAAAACACTGCCCAACCAAATGTTGTCAAGGATGTGGGGCACCTGGAACTCTCAAATGTTGTTGATAGGAATGTAAAATGGTTACAACCACTCTGATAAAAAGGTTTCATCATTTTTTTTTTTTTAATTTACTCTTAGGTATTTACTCAAGAGAAAGAATATCACAAGTTTACAAAAGTCGTGTACAAGAAGGCCCGTCAGAGCTTTATTTATAACAGCCAAAACCTGGAAAGAGTTCAAGTGTCCATCAACAGGGGATGGCTAAATAGACTACAGCAAGTTAATATAATGTACAACCACTAAGCAATAAAAAGGAAAGAACTACTGATATATGCAAGAACATAGATGAATCCCAAAATTATTATGCTTAACAAGAGTTTCACAAGAGAGTACATATAATTCCATTTATATGAAATTCTAGAATCAGCAAAACTAATCCATGGTTTAAAAAAAATTCAGAACAGTATTTCCTGAGGGGAGTGGGTATGAGAGGTAGAGTGACTAGAAGGGGGTAAGTGGGAAATCTGGGGGAAGATGTTAATAATTAAGGTCTTGATGTCTTAATGGTCTATGATTTTTGAGTCACACAGATATATGCATTTCTCAAAACTTGTCGATTAGACGGGGGGATGCAGACCCCAAATTCTCGTAAGAAGACCAGACTTAATGGTCTGACTGAGACTAGAAGGACCTTGGAGGTCATGGTCCCCAGACCATCTATTAGCCCAAGACAGGAACCATTCCCAAAGTCAACTCTTCAGACAGGGATTGGACTGGACTAAAAAGACAGCCCTGAAGAGTAGGCTTCTTGGATCAAGTGGACACATGAGACTATGTTGGCATCTCCTGTGTGGAAGGGAGATGAGAGGACAGAGGTGGTCAGAAGCTCGCTGAATGGACATGAAAATAGAGAGTGGAGGGAAAGAGTGTCCTGTCTCATTAGGGGGAGAGCAATTAGGAGTATATAGCCAGATGTATATAAATTTCTGTATGAGAGACTGACTCGATTTGTAAACTTTCACTTAAAGCACAATAAAAATTAAAAAAAAAAAAATTCGTCAATTAGTATACTTAAGACCTGCATATTTCACTTGGTAAACTTTACCTTCAAAAAAATAAAATAAGAACCACTAACAAATATATACTCTAGTTAATGATATACAGCTGAAGTCTAGTGCTGAAGTGTACTGTCAGTAACTTACTCTTGAAAGGTAGCAAATAAATTGGTTGTAGTCATGAATGGAGAGACGGATGTTAGGTAGACAGACATGTGATAAAATGAATGTAATAAAATATTAACTGTAGAATACAGTTGTGTCACTGTATAAAACTTTTAACTTTTCTATATATTTCCAATTTTTTATAATAGGATGCTGGAAAAAAATTAATTGAAAACATTTTATGTGCTAGGTTTCGTTCTCAGGAGCTCACCATCAAAAAGGAATTCACTTCCTTTTCATTTTATAAAGATACATTTTATACCTTTATACACTTGTTAATGTTGTTCCCTAGTTTTTGTAAGGTGATCAGAATTTTTTTATTGAGATATAATTCGAGTATCGTAAGATTCACCCTTTTGAAGTATACAATTTAATGGTTTAAAGTGTATTCACAAAATTGTACAGCCATAACCACTACTAATTTTAGAACATTTCATCACCCTAGAAAGAAAACCCATATGAATTAGTAGTTACTCCCTCCTCACCCAGCCCCTGGTAACCACTAATCTACTTTCTGCCTCTATACATTTGCCTATTCTTAACATTTCATATAAATGGAATCATGCAACATGTGGTCCTTTGTGACTGGCTTCTTTCACTGAGGATAATGCTTTCACTGTTTATACATGTTACAGCATGTATCAGTACTTCATTCCTTTCTATGGCTAAATAATAATATTCCACTTTATAGATAGTTCACATTTTGTTTACCCATTCATCAGCTGATGGACATGTGTGTTGTTTCCACTTTTTGGTTATTATGAATAACACTGACATGAACATTCATGTACAAATTTTTACGTGGACATATGTTATCAATTCTCTTGGGTATATACCTAGGAGTGAGGAATTGCTAAATGGCTCTAAATCGCCTATCCCATTTTACATTCCCATCATCAGTGTATGAGGTTCCAATTTCTCCACATCCTCACCTACACTTATTATGTGTCTTTTTGATAATAGCTAACCTAGTGGGGGAGCCCTGGTGGCGCAGTGATTAAGAGCTCGGTTACTAACCAAAAGGTTGGCAGTTCGAATCCACCAGCTGCTCCTTGGGAACCCTATGGGGCAGTTCTACTCTGTCAAGTCAACACCAACCTTTATCCTAGTGGGTGTGAACTGGCATCTCACTGTGGTTTTGATTTTCACTTCCCTAATTTTTTTTTAATTATTAATAATCTTGAGCATCTTTTCATGTTATTTTTGGCCATTTGTATATCTTCTACAGTGAAATGTCTATTCAAATTCTTTGCCCATTTTTTAAGTGGGGTATTTGCCCCTAAGTTTTCAATGTCCTTCTCCTAAGGTTCTATGTAATTAATATACATAATTTATAAATTATTATATATTAATTTATAACTTTATAAACTAATATTAAGTTCTACGGAAATCATCTTCTTAAAAATTTCCTGGGTCTCACGCCTGATGCCAAGTCAAAATCCATAATTTCTTTCACATTTCTACTTCAGGTCATTCCTACTTCTATTTATCAGACATTCTACTATTCTACCACACATCATACTTTAACTGTTCTTGTGTCTGTCTATCCTATTGTAACTTAAGATTTTGGTAGAAGGGAATATGTTTATTTCTGTATTTTCCCACATTACCAAGTGTAATGTCTTAGTAAAAGTATAATGAATTGAATAACTGAGTTAGCCCACTAGGTATCCATCAATGAAGCATATTAGTCATTAATTAATAGAACTAAAATAACCTATTTAATTAGTCAGTTAAATAACTCTTTACAGAAAAATTACCAATACTACCACTACTAAACCTAGTCACCAATAAGTCAAAGGAAACCTTTAGTTTGCACAACCTTAATTTTTATAAAATGGACATTCTGAAAACATATCTATTAGAAGTATTAAAGTTATTTTTAGCACATAAGGAAAAAATCAGAATATCTAGCATGGAGAAAATAAAAATCAAAGTCGTATCAAACAACAAAAACACAATCATCCCATCACATTAGTGTACTGCAAAGCTCAATCGAATGTTTTAAAGTTTCCACTGGTAAAATACCTTGTGAGAACAAAAGTTGTAAATTAAACTTTCCATTATAGTTACCTGTAATGTTTCCTAACATTTCTTTATTGTGACAGGTAGGTTCCTCTGTTTCTCCATCTTTAAAATTGCCTATTTCTCCATAGTAAAGAGCAATCCCAAGTTGCATTATACGGATAAACATTGGCAGTTGTTGATCTGTGATGGAAAGTTTCAAACTCTCAACTAAGGTGTGAATCTATTTGAAAAACAAAAACATCCACAAAAACATGTTTAAAGAGAGTACCTTGTAACATAAACAGAAAATTTTTAAGTTATAAAATGATATATCATAAAAGAAATACTAATATCTCAAACAATTCTAATACTTAGGCCAAAATATTTTATCTAAAATCTTAGAAATTAAAGAATTTTGCTATGATGATAAATAAACTTTACAAAGAAACTGTATTAACCCCATATGATGTGGATGCAAATAGAATTGGTAATAAAAGAAATAATCACACTAGATTTCCAGATAAATTACTGCAGAAGGAAAATAAGTTATAAAAACAAAATACCTATTCTATAAAGTTATGAGTATAACAAAAACAGATCTGTCAAAACCAAGAATAATAAGTTTCATGACATCATTCTAGTAAAATTTTTAATTGCTCTTTCCAGCTTTATTAACCAAAAAGAATACATACATATCCTAAAAACATATGTTAAGTGGGGAAAATACTAACATTATGACTATGGAAGTAGGAAAATTATAAAATTTTTATTATGGAATATGGAAAACCATCTCAAATATATGCTCAAGAGAGTTTTTCAGATAAATCAAGAGATTTAAACATGAAAAATTTATAACATCAATCAATTATAAGAAAGAAGGTTAACTACTAACAAATCAGATATATAGCAGTAACCAAAGTTCTCCTTAAGAAAAAAGACAGCATTGGAATATAAACACAGCTACAGTGTAATGGCTTCCTGCTGTTATATAAACAGGGGATAAAACCAATTAAGCCATAAAGACAAGCTTCTTGGAAGGTTTATTTTGACTAACTGGTATTTGAGTGTCTATGAAACATGAAACAGAAATAATGGTAGTCATCGTATTTTCTGACAGAAATCACAAAAATTGTATTGCTGGTGGGGAGAAAGTTGTATATAGGGCAGAATTACCAAGTCATTAAATATTATATTTCAAACATGAATACAGATGTCTTAAAACTGATCTAAAAACCATACACTGAATAGACCGTGAAGAGGTAAAAAAAATACAGAGGGGACAGGGCAGGGAAGGTGTGTATAGTGCAAGCCTGCCAAGCTCTTGTTGGAGATTTATCTGCCACATCCTTTTCAACACTGTTACTCTACCAACAGCACTAGAGGTAAGGCAGTCTTAGTAGAATCAATAACAAAAACTCTTCAAAATCAGTAAGATTAATCCCCAATAGAAACATGGACAAAGAACATGAACAGATATTTCAAAGAACAATGACCAAACACATTTTTAAAAATCTAACTTCAATAATAAAATAAATATGAATTAAAATATATTATTTTTTGTCCAACGAGTAGGCAATTTTTTCAATATACTAATATGTAAGGATAGCAAGAGTATGGTAAGGATAGGACTGCTGTCTAACCTAAAACAGCAAATCTTACAACTCAATAAACCAAAAACAAAACCAAACTTAATGCCATCGAGTCGATTCCAACTCATAGGACAGGCCCTACAGGACAGAACAGAACTGCCCCATAGGATTTCCAATGAGCCTCTGGGGGATTCAAACTGCTGATCTTTTGGTTAGCAGCCATAGCTCTTAACCACTACGCCACCAGGGTTTCCTACATCACGACAGTATTAATAAAATACTAAATAAACCAACTGCAGTTGAACATTGTGATCTCCTATCTGGTGGTTACCACAGTCAAAACCTACATGTCAACAAGCCTATGTGTACGATTTAGATATATAAGCACTGTTTGCAATGAAAAGGCACAGCTAATCAATTTTGAGAACACAAATTTACTTGTGTGCCAACACTAAGTTCTTCCTTAAATTCATTTATTTTTACTTTCCTCTAATTTAGTCCCATCTGTTAGATTTATACTAATGATCAATAAAATTATTTTATATAGTAAAGTTTCCATGTATCCATCACTTGCTTTCAAAATATTTCCTGAATTTACCTTCACATTCCCCAGCTTTACCAGAAATACAAGACGAGATTAAAAAAAAAAATAAGCCCATAACTCTAAAACAAGGACATCAACACTACTGGGCTGAACAATTTCCTATGCTCATCACTGTCAAAGAAGCTAATTCAAAAACAGAAGAAAAATAACAGAATTTAAACAAAACAATGTGCACTATACATAGTTACCATCACTTTTTAAAACAGCCATACCCAGAAAGGCACATTAGTCAAAACTCTTGTTCAGACTTATGGTCAGCCTTTCCATTGTAAGTCTTTAGTAGTCAGAGGCTTGTAATTCAACAATAAAAATTTATTCCACATTAAAACTTGGTCAGCAAATTCAGAAGCCACAGTGTAAATTTCTTTCCCAAGATAAAAAAAAAAATAGGTAAGTGGAAAGACGGGCATGTAAATATATAAATAGAACTCTGGAAAACTATTAAATAGTAAAAGAAGACAAGAATTTATGTTTAGAGACTAACTATACACATTGAAATATATACTAACACCTTGGAGAACAGCAAATTTTCAAATGTATCGAAAGAGATTACCTGGAAAATTCCCATACTCTATATAAGTTTTTAAGTACATTTTGAAACCACAGATAAAAGGCTAAAATTTCCTGAAAAAATATACTGTTGGGTTAGCATTATCAAGCCTTACAAAGTTACCTAAGAAAGAGAAGGGAAAATAACTACGGTTTTCAGATCATGTTGAACAAATTATAAGAACTGAAATATAGATTATTGATAGTTCTGATTCACTGTGGATACAATTACACTTTTTTACATGACCTCCTTTATCTACTTAAAGATTAGTATTTCTTACTAATGACATCTGAACAAACTAAAAAAGAAACTACAGGGACAGAAAAAAGTTGTCACCAAAATATCTCTGCTACAACACATAATACAAAAACCTATAAATATAAATTTTATAAGAATAGCATATATACTTAAAATATTTTGTTTTTTAATAAATTTGCTTGCATAAGAGCCAAAAAACAAAACAGAGACATGCAACTCAACTACTAGAAAAAGAGACACTTACTTTAATAACCGACGGCATCTTGTAATTTAGGTTATCATAAGTAAAATGCAGACGAGTTCTAAAGGAACATTTATACAACAAAGGATCTTGGTAAAATTCAATTTTACCACTGGCATTTCGCTTATCAAGACAAACTGTACAGTCAGAAAAATTAATAACCTTTCTTAGCACCAGATCAGTTGCTGAAAAAAAAGAAAAAAAAACTTTTTAAGTAAAAAGGAAAATTAGAAAAAAAGGCAATGATTATTTATTACTACAAATAGTAGTAAAAACAAATGTAGAAGCAAATAATCAGCATTTAATACCTGACGCCAGATACTATACAAAGAGCTTCTTGTTTATTATCTCATTTAAATCTTCCCAAAACCTCATTAAATAGGCACAATTATCTCCATTTTATATATGAGGAATCAAATAGAGTCGAAATGAGATGAAGTAGCTTGTCCCTGATTTGTACAACACTGAAGTATAAATTTATGTCAAAAATGATGGAAAACTTACCTACGGTTCTCGACCGCAATGAGCTATTAAATATGAATTCTAAAATAAAATATAATTCTTGAGAATCCACATTAAAAGTAACTTTTCAAACAACAGTTGTTCCATGCCATCGAGTCGATTTTGACTTAGAGCAACCCTGTGTGACAAAGCAGAACTGCTCCATAGGGTTCTCTAGCCTATAACCTTTGCTGGTGCAGATCATCAGGCTATCCTGCGGAGCTGCTGGGTGAACCATCAACCTTTCGGTTAGCAGCCAGATACTTAACCATTGCGCCACCACGGCTCTCACGAGTAATAGTTATTCATCTATTATTTATTTTACTCTAAAAAAACTCAGCGCTACCCTCTAAACCTATGCTGTCTGATACAGAAGCCACCAGCCAGATGTGATTATTTAAATGTATATTTAAATTAATTATTAAAACTGTATAAAATTACAATTTCATTTACTCAGTTGTACCAACCACATTTAAAGTGATCAAGAGTCACATGTGGCTAGTGGCTACCATATTAGATGATGAAAATATAAACACTTTCATCATAACAGAAAGTTCTACTGAACAGCATGGCTCTAAGAACAAAGAAATTTAACAGTACCAGTCTAAAAATCGCTGGTAAAGTATCAAACTAGAAAATGAGATCTTTAGCAAACGAAAAATTTTATTTCTAATTGATTACCAATTCCTAGGTAAACATCAGGCCCAAATCTACTTCGCTAGTGGTTTTAAGTTAGCAGCTATCCATAGCTATATCCATGGAATCTCCAAAAAAATAAGATGTGCTTCAATCCATACTAATAATACCACTAGCTCTGAGTACATCCTGGCAATCTCTAACTTAATTCAACTTTTTAATTTTTGTTTCTTTTTTGCATTTAAGTTTTTAAAAAAGCAAAAATCAATTCTATACATTATATAAATAATATGATTCAGTTACTGATACTGTATTTAAATGAAAGCAACTTTAAGAAATCCTTGAAAAACCTCCTTCTCTCTCATTATGATAACAATAATAACTTGCATTTACTAAGTATCTGCTATTACCAAACACAAGACTAAGTCTTTCGCATGCATTATCTCTTGTAAAATATTTACGTGGTCATCTTTTAAAGATGTGAGAAGTGAGGCACAGGAAAGATAAGTAATTTATCTAGTATTACACTGTTTGTAGAAAGCAGAACCATCATTCAAGCTCTAGTAACCTTATTCCAGAGTGCACGTTGTTATCCATTGTAAGAATGTAAAGCTGTCATATTTCATGGGTATTCCAGAAAATTACCATTCCAGTGAGAGGAAATTGTAAGTTTTGAAAATGTTATTCTTAAACGCTAAACATAAGAGCAACTATCTTTTAAAAAAAATTATAAAATCCTTAACCTCAGGGGGGGTCTATTAACTTCCTGAAATTGTACGCTAAATTTTGTATATGTACATTTCTCCAGGCTGAAGGTGTAAAGCTTACATTAGATTTATCAGAGACAGTTGGCCTAAAAAAAAGGTTAAGACTCAAGAAAACTGAATTACAGGAAAACATACACTGTGGTTGATATTTACTCACCAGAAATATCCATGAATGCACGATCCCATAATTCATCTACTGTATAGCATTCTGCAGAAGTGATGTTGACTGAGAGAACGATATCATCTTCAACATATTTTAGTATGAGATTATTTATAACAATGTTTACATTATTTACAACTCGTCTAATCAGGCTCTGCACATAACCTACAAAATAGGGAGGAAAAGGATTTAATTAGCCACAAGTGTATTCAGTAAATTATTTCTTAAAACTTTATTGAACTTAATGCACATGAAAAAAAAAATCATTGCTGACGAGTCAATTCCAACTCACAGCGACCCTATAGGACACAGTAAAACTGTCCCATAGGTTTCCAAGGAGCAGCTGGTGGATTTGAACTACCGATCTTTTGGTTAGAAGCCACAGCTCTTAACCACTGCGCGCCCAGGACTCCAAGATAGGTAATATTAAGAGGCTTATCAAAGTGACACAGGTAGTAAGTAGCAGATCCAGCGGAGGCAGGGGGGAGGGGGGATCATTAGCAAGACAGTCTATTTAGTGAAGTGTTCACTGACTAAGAGAAACCATATAGACCATACTTTTATATTATTTTTGTTGTTGTTTGTCATACACCAATTCAACAATCGCTACATGTACAATTAATGACACTGATTACATTCTTCAGGTTGTTCAACCATTCTCATTTTCCAAGTTGTTCTTCCCTCATTAACATAAACTCACTGCTCCTTAGGTTTCCTATCTAATCCTTGGAGTTGCTGTTGTCAGTTTGATCCCATACAGACAGTTCTTAAAAAAGCACAATTCTCAAGGCAGACATTCTTTACTAGTTAAGCTAAACTATTGCCTGGTTTTAAGAAGACTTCTGGGGATATTTCTGTTTTAAGGTTTAAAGATTATCTCTGGGCAATAGTTTCAGGGGTCTGTCCAGGATACATGTCTCCAGAAAGTCTGAATTTCATGAGAATTTGAAATTCTGTTCTAAATTTTCCCACTTTTGATCAGGATTCTTCTATAAAGTCTTTGATCAAAATATTCAGTAATGGTAGCCGGGCACCAACCAGTTTTTCTGGTCGCATGGCAAAGGGGACACCTGTTCACAGAGGCAATTAGCCATACATTTCCTCCTACTATTTTTTTATTCCTGACTCTCCTTCTTCCTCTGCTACTCTAGGAGACCACACCTTCTTAATAACATAAAACTAGATCTCATACAATGATATTCCTATACTACAAGTACTTTGTCTGGTTTCTGCCTATTTTATACTATTTTCCCAAAAGAAAAAAGATTACTATATGGTGATTATACAATATATTAGGAGAAGATTAGAGGAACTGTAATTTAGTTCTTTAAGCTTCTTTTTGAACCAGCTGTCCTCATCTCTTCCTACTTTAAAAGCCATAAAAAAATTTTTAAAGTTAGGCCTGGGGGAGGAAAGATAGGAGAAATGGAACTATCCTAATGGATTCAATTATTAACACTTACTAATATACAATATTGAAACATGGTTAAGAAAATGTAGACAGGAAGAGCTACAGAAAGAGAAAAAAGAACACAATGAACAAGACAGAAAAATGAAAAGTATACAAGGAAAAACTATTAGATGAAAGCTAAATGAGAACATGGGAATAAAAAAGAGAAACAGAAATAACTGTTTTTTTTAAAAATGACTCAAAACAAGTAATTTCTCTCTATGCCTTACCTAGAATCTCCAAAAAATTTCTTTTAATTTCCTGCTACTGTGAAATACTCTTTCATCTCAGTAGTCTCTTACATAATAAATGTGTATATCGGATACATTACTGAGAAATTTAATTGAAAATATCAATAAAACCAATTAAACATAAACAGCATAAGAAAAGGCGTGAAAAAAAAATAAAACCTTTTCGCTTCATTCAAATGCATTTTCTCCTACAAAAACCTGCTTAAAAACTAATTATACGCTTATATTCCTTAAGCCAGAACTTCACTGGACAAAACAGAATCAACTTCCTTCAGCAGCTCACATAGTTAACATCTAAAATGAGGACTGCTGGGGGAAGGCTTCTTAAAATCTATTCAACGATTAACATGTTTTCAAAATCCAATTCTGTTATCTATTCCCAATGGATGTAAATAAGAAATGGCATACTACATAGGTTCAAGTTTTTCTAAGTATATGGAAATTACTAGAAGTTTTTAAAGTGTCAATTATCGTGTGCTATAAAATTAACAAAGTGTTAATAAATTTAAAGCAAGATACTCTTCTATGAAAATAGATGCTAAAGTAATTCTAAAAATAAGGCTTCCAGAAGAAATTTTAAGAATCAAAATTTTCAATCTTAGAATGTACATTTCCATGCTATTGCTATTCAACATAGAGTAGTTAAATATCTTGTCTTTAAGAAGTCAAGTCAGGATGACCAATATGGGTTTTCCTATTTCTGAAAATTATGTCATCTACACAGAATTCGTAAAAACTGCTTAAGAGTTCATGAGCTTGTATTATTTTCAAAACACAGAATAAACCCTCCAAGATAGCACTGGAGAAAATGTATAATGCAAAGTAATAAAAACACAGTAGTATAAATGTATTTTAACTGACAGAATACTACCAATGCATTTTTCATCTATTTGTTAATATTTCCCGCAGTTTCTCACCATAAAATTGACATACAAACTGAGATGAATAAGCCAATTCACCAAAATAAAAGAATCAAATATCTAAAAAGAACCACTTCTATAGAAGACTATTTTTCCTTATTAAAAATATACCACCAAAGTAACACGGAACTTGCCAATGGAATAAATAGTGCATCATCTCTATAATCCTTCACAATAACTTGGTTCTAAGTAAACTACAAAATAGTATAAAACATCAGATCTAATAGTCTCATTGCTCCATATTTAGAGAATCTCCAGGAATTTATCTGTTCAAATGACTTAGTAGCAATCCAGATCTACTCTGCGAGCGTCTGAAAATGCAAGGTCACCTTAAGTATGAGAGCATATATTATATTAGATGGCTTTAAGACAATATCCTATTACTTGTCTACCTTTTCAGAAATTCCTATCATTATTCACACCCTCCCCACCCCACACCATACAAACCCCATTCCTGTAAACACATACATCTAGTCCAATGGGGCCAAATGAAACAACAATGAATTTTTCATTGACTTTACTCCTTGACATACAATGAATTATGTCTCAAAAAAAATATGTATTGGAATCCTAACCCCTATACCTGTGAATGTAATCCTGTTTGGAAATAGGGTTTTTGTTATGTTAAGGAGGCCATTAGCAGTGTAGGGTATGTTCTAAACCTAATCACATCTGAATTATAAAAAGCACAGATCAGACACAGATGTATACACAAACTGGGGAAGACAGAAGCCATGTGAGGATTGCCAAGAACCAAAGAATACCTGGGGCTGCTGACAAGAAGGGAATTTACACAGCATAGGCCCTGATTTGGACTTTTATCCTCCAGACTGTGAGAAAATAAATTTCTGTTCATTACAGTCACCTACCTGTAGTACAAGCAATCCCAGGGTTACAAACATCCAACTCAGGGACAACTCCTACTCACCCCTAAATGTTACGTAACTTTGCCATCACTTTGAGAAGACTAAACCAACCCCTACTAGCAATAAATTCTTCATGACATTCACCTTTACTTGCTGCACATGTAGCTTCAGCTTTCAAATCACTGAAAAGGCTACTAGCATTTTCTTGCACTAGCCAAAAACCTAAACCCATTGCCATCCAGTCGATTCCAATTCATACCAACCATACAGGACAGAGTAGAACTGCCCTAAAGGGTTTCCAAGGAGCAGCTGGTAGATTCAAACTACTGACCTTTTCCTTGCAGGGGGTTCTTAACCACCTCACCACCAAGGCTCTTCCTTGCACTAAAGCTTAAGGCTAAATAAGAATAGTATGCACCTGTTTCGACTTACCTACGAATTCTGAAAGACATACTTGGGAACGGATCTTGTTCGTAACCTGGGGACTGCCTGTACTTGTGTTACAGCAGCACTACCTAAGTAAGACACTCATGTTCTTCCTTGGTCCATTCTCCCTTCATGTTCAAGTCCAGTATAAATGTCATCTCCACTATGTCCTCTTCTCCTATGTCCCCTACCCTACCTATTAACAGTTAAGGAGACTTGTCTCTACCACTATTCTTGGGCTTATATTACTACAGTCATTTCTATGTGTATATCTACTTATCTTCCCTGTTAAAGTATGAAATTCCAGTGGGTAATAATTATATCTCTTTCTCTGATCTTCTTAAATTAAATGGTTTACGTCAAATAATCTTGGTTACAAAGCGACAGTGTCTACATCCAATTCATCCTGATGTGGTCACCAATAATCCACATTGCTCAAAATCAGGAAATCCATGGTTGATGACTTGGTTTAAAAAAAAAAAAAAACCAAACACATTGCCATCTAGTCGATTCTGACTCATAGCAACCCCACAGGACAAAGTATAATTGCCCCATAGGATTTCCAAGGGGCAGCTGATGGCAAACTGCCAACCTTTTGGTTAGCACCTATCTTAGTCATCTTTCCCAGTGCCGTCGAGTCAATTTAGTCATCTAGTGCTGCTATAACAGAAATACCACAAGTGATGGCTTTAACAAACGGAAGTTTACTCTCTCATAGTTAGTAGGCCAGAAGTCCAAATTCAGGGCACAGCTTTCTCTATCAGCTCTGGAGGAAGGTGCTTGTCATCAGTCTTTCCTGGTCTAGGAGCTTCTCTGCGCAGGAACCCCGGGTCCAAAGGACACACTCTCCTCCTGGTGCTGCTTTCTTGGTGGTATGAGGGCCCACTGTCTCTCTGCTTGCTTCCTCTTTTATATCTCAAAGATTTCCTCAGGACACAATTCGATCTTGTACATTGAGTCCTGCCTTATCAACATAACTGCCACTAATCCCATCTCACCAACATCATAGAGATAGGATTTACAATACATAGGAAATTCACAAAATGATGGACGATTACACAATACTGGGAATGATGGCCTAGCCAAATTGAGACAAATATTTTTGGGGGACACAACTCAATCCATAACAGCAGCTGAGCACTTAACCACTGGACCACTAGGGTTATACGTAGATATTTTATTTAAGGAAAGATACTTAATTTAAACAGAAAGACTACCTCTGTAAACAGGCTCCCCAGAATACCTTGGCCAGGTAGAGTAAGGGATATACAGATATTACCCAAAAATATCACAGTCTAGTTCTTTGGTGTAAAACTAATCCGTAGGCTATGTACCATCATATAAACAATTTAGGTTCAAACGGTAAAAGGAAAAATAAGTTCTTTGTAATGTTCTTGCCTCTTCTGGAAGGTTCAAATTGTTTCAGAATAAAAACTTATTTTAAAAGGCTAAGGAAATAATGGATTTTTATTGTCAATGCAGTACAAAGGTCCAATAAAACATGAATTAAAAAGCACCCATCATATCTGACAACTAGATGGTAAATATGACAGTTTCTGTCAGAGCTATGGAAAATAGCTGTCCGTTGAGATTTCTGCTATCGCCATTGTTATTTAAGATAGTTGCAAAAGTTCTAGATAACTAAATAAGTGGAAAAAGAGAAATAAGTATAAATATTGGAAAGAATACTAAATTTATCATCACACAAAGATGACAGTATTATTTACATTAAAAAATCCAGAGGAATCAGACATGGAAGGGACTGGACAATGGGTTGGAGAGAGAGATGCTGACGAAGAGTGAGCTACTTGTATACGGTGGACACTTGAGACTGTGTTGGCATCTCCTGTCTGGAGGGGAGATAGGAGGGTAGAGAGGGTTAGAAACTGGCAAAATTGTCATGAAAGGAGAGACTGGAAGGAGGGAGCGGGCTGACTCATTAGGTGGAGAGTAAGTGGGAGTATAGAGTAAGGTGTATATAAGCTTATATGTGACAGACTGACTTGATTTGTAAACGTTCACTTAAAGCTCAATAAAAATTATTAAAAAAAAAAAAATCCAGAGGAAACAACTGAAAACTACTGACTACTGATCAGCGAACAAAACATAAAAATTAGCTTTACTATATAACAAAGTGATGAAAAGAAAATAAAATAGTAGAAAATTATAATCCCATGTTAGCAATAAAATAAATGAGTTAGCATTTGTCATCTATAAAAGTTTCAAGGAAATGTTTTTTAATAATAAAAATCAGCATTGGACCAAAAATGTGCTTGTATGAAACTACTGGTACAAACTTTTCACAGAGTAATTGTCCACACATGCCAAAAACCTTAAAATTACTCATATACTTTGACTCTATAAATTGGTAAGAATTTATCCTAAGGAAATAAAATCATAGGTATACGCAAAGATTTACCTACCAGTAGATTTTTTAAAGCATATTATAAAACTGAAAATGACAAATAACCCAAATATCAAACAAAAAGGAATCAGTTAAATAACTATAGAATAGGTATACAATAGAATATATACAGTGATTAAAATAATATCGTAAAAGAAATATTAATGGCCTAGAAACATGTTCCTAAAGAAACATTAAATTTTTAAAAAACGCAGATTATAAAGAAAATGTGTGTGTGTGTGTGTGTGTGTGTGCACGCGTGTGCAGAAAGAAAAGAGTCTCTAAGACGCTGTACTGCAAAATGTTAACAGGTTCCTATTCTGGGTAAGACAGTGTAAGCAGATGCTAACCTGTCTTTAAACATAAACGTAGCCACAAAACCCAGAGAGAATGTATGAACAGCTATTTCAGGAACCTGATAAGTAAATAGCATGCATGAAAGCGGAAACAGAGCAATGTAAAACAGGACTTGTAAGGATAAAACAAATCATACAATGGTTGATATAAATTAAATTATGTCAACAATTACATTCTAATTTAATTTTATTGTGGTGAGAGAGAATGGTCAATATGATAATGATTCTTTAAAATTTTTCAAGACTTCTTTTCTGACCTAGTCTGGGTAAATGTCTGAAAATATTCAAAGCGGGCATCAAAACAATATTTACACTGTCTTACCTGCTGGGGCACTACGAGTTGGAATCAATTCGACAGCACTGGGTTTGGTTTTTGGTTTTGGTATCTGCTGGGTGCAGAGTTCTAAGTGTATCTACTAAAAAAACTTGTTATTTTTTATATCCAAAACTTCAAGTTTTAGGGGGGTTGAATTTTTCCTGCTTGACCTATCACATTTCAAGGCTATATTGTTAGCTACATACAAAGTCATAACATATTTTTTTGGAGAACTGTACCGTTTATTATAACTTAGTATCTCTATTAATTATCTCCATTAACACTTTTTGCCTTAAATTTTATTTTACCTGATTTTCATATTACAAATACAGATTTATTTTTGGCTAGTGTTTGTCTGGTATGTCATTACCCATCCTTTCATTTTCAATCTTTCTTCCCCCTTTGTTTTACGTGTATGCTTTGGAAGTCACACACACCTGAGTATAGTCACTGCTTTGTTTTGTTGTTTCTGGGTGCCAACAAATCAGTTCTGACACACAGAGACCCTACAGTACAACAGAACAAAACACTGCCCAGTTCTGCAACATCCTCACAATCATTGCTATGTTTGGGCCTACCGTTGCAGCCATTATGTCAATCCATCTCATTGAGGTTCTTCCTTTTTTTTTGCTGACCCTGTACTTTACCAAGCACGCTGCCCTTCTCCAGGGACTGGTCCCTCCTGATAACATGTTCAAAGTACCTAAGACAAAGTCTCACTATCCTCACTTCTAAGGAGCATTCTGACCGTACCAAGAAAGCCACGGCAGATTTGTATAAACATAGATTTGTTCATTCTTCCAGCAGTCCATGGTATAGTCAATACTGTCCCACAACATCGTAATTCAAAGGCATCCATTCTTCAGCCTTCCTTATTCACTGTTCAGCTTTCATAAGCATATGAGGTGACTGAAAATATCATGGCTTGGGTCAGGCGCACCTTAGTCCTCAAAGCAACATCTTTGCTTTTTAACACTTCAAACAGATCTTTTGCAGCAGATTTGCCAGTGTAATATGTCGTTGAGTGTGAATCCAAGTAAAATGAAATCCCTGACAACTTCAATATTTTCTCCATTAATCATGATGTTGCTTATTGGTCCAGTTGTAAGGATTTTTCTTTATGTTGAGGTGCAATCATTACTGAAGGCCGTATTCTTTGATATTCATTAGTAAGTGCTTCAAGTCCTCTTCACTTTCAGCAAGCAAGGTTGTGTCATCTGCATATTACAGGTTGTTAATTAGTCTTCAATCCTGATGCCAAGGTCTTCTTCATATAGTCCAGCTTCTCTGATTATTTGTCCAGCATACAGATTGAATAAGTATGCTGAAACGATACAACCCTGACTCACATCCTTCCTGACTTTAAACCAATCGGTATCCCCTTGTTCTGCTGGAACGACTGCCTCTTGGTCTATGTACATTTTCCGCATGAGCACAATTAAGTGTTCAGGAATTCCCATTCTTCACAATGTTATCCGTAATTTGTTATGATCCACACAGTCAGATGCGTTTGTATAGTCAATAAAACACAGGTAAACATGGTATTCTCTGCTTTCGGCCAAGATCATCTGACATCAGCAATGATATCCCTCATTCCACGTCCTCTTCTGGATCCGGCTTGAATTTCTGGTAGTTCCCTGTCGGTGTACTGCTGCAACCACTTTTGAATGATCTTCAGCAAAATTTCCTTACATATGATATGAATGATATTGTTCAATAACTTCCACATTCTGTTGGATCACCCCTCTTTGGAATGAGCACAAATATGGATCTCTTCCAGTCGGCTGACTAGGCAGCTGTCTTTCAAATTTCTTGACACAGATGATTAAGTACTTCCAGTGTTGCATCAGTTTGCTGAAACATCTCAACTGATATTCCGTCGATTCCTGAAGTCTTATTTGTCTCCAATGCCTTCAGTGCAGGTTCCTTTTACTGCCCATAAAATATTATTAGCGCTTCCTTAAAGCTCCACTTTTGTTTCGCTTTGTATTGTGGTTGGTGGTTAACAAAATCTCCTATACTAAAGAGTTAAGTTTTTGAAGGCAAAGACAGCCTTCAATGAGTTGGTTTAGCATATTCTGACTTACAGAAAAAAAAAAAAAAATAGAGCTATAAAGATTTAGAGAATTAAACAGCCTGCCTCAAATACAACATTTTAAGTCAATCTAATTAAAACAAAATGAAAGCTCTTCAATTATCACTTTTTCTGTAATAAAATATAAACTGCAGATATTTTTAACATTAAACACAAAATAATAGTTTGAAGCATAACCTACTTAAAAATAGATCAGTATGCTAATGAGAAAGAACACTTGTGTGGCAGAGATGCCTGGCTAGTCATCAATAATTTGTGCTCCCCTGCCCAGTATGTAGGATTGTCAGGAAGATGAAACCTCCTAGCAATATATAGCATTCAAGCAAATAGTTTCCCTCAATGGAATTTGAACAAAAGGGCTACATATCATTTCCAGCCTGGGGTTATTAAGCCTGGATGAATCTTTCACAGAGTCCCTGGGTAGTGCAAATGGTCAATGAGTTCAGCTGCTGACCTAAAGGGTGGACATTAAAGTCTACCCAGAGGCGCCTCAAGCCTCAAAAAAAAAGACCCAGCAATCTACTTCTGAAAAATCAACCACTGAAAACCCTATGGAGCAGAGCTCTACTCTGACACACATGGGGTCACAATGGGTCAGAACTGACTCAATGGCAACTGGTTTGGTTTGGGTTTAGGTGTTCTACAGTCTCTCTCCTCTTGAAACAGGCTGAAAACAACAGAACCCAAAGTTTGGCCTAGGCGACAGCAGAGCTTCAAAACAAAAGGAGCCTGGGTTCTTAGTGAAACACTATCTTTGGGCTGGAACATGAAGGACTAACACTTCTGTTGTGGTGGTTGCCATTGAGTCAACTCCGACTCATGGCGACCTTATGTACAACGGAATGAAACGCTTCCCAGTCCTGCATCATCCTCACAATCATCATCATGTATGAGTCCATCATGCAGCTACTGTGCCAATCCATTTCCCCGAAAAGCTCCCACACCCCTGTTGGCTCTCTACTTCACCAAACATGATTTTCTCCTCTAGCAAATGATCCCTCCTGATGGTATGTCCAAAGCAAACAAGTCAGTCAATGTTCTGTTGTGATGCATAAGACCTTCACTGCCTAATTTTCAGAAGTAGATCAACAGGCCTTTCTTCCTAGTCTATTGTAGTCCGTGTATGCTTCAAATCAGTCAGACTCAAACTCTTCTGACCCCTCCCTAGTACAAATATTACATCATAATCCAGAAAACAAGTGTATTCCAGTGTCAACTACACCTGACCAAAGAGAGTGACTGATAAAACTAAAAGAGAAGAGACTGACAACTCCTAACTATAAAAGGGTAGCAATGAATTTGGCCACAGAGCTGATATAGTAATGATCATGTTTTTCTTTCATTAAATATTTATTAAAAAACCCACTGCCATCAAGTTGATTCTGATTCATAGTGACCCTATATTTTATCAAGGAACTGTTATTTTCAAGCCACTGTTCCAGGTAAAGGAAAATTTCAAGAAATGAGATATATGATGTATCAAGTCTCTCCCTATAAAAAAAATTTATGATTTCATTAGTGAATTTATAGCTTCCGAAATCAAAACAATCCACTGTCTTTTCTGTTTATCACTAGGCAAAAGGAACAAAGAGACTATGAGTGGGAAATCAGAAACCAATCTTTGCATGAAGAGGCTTTAAGAAAAAAACTCAAGAAAACAACATGCTGCAGAAGATCAAAATCTTGATCAATGTTATTTGTCAGGGCTCTGGACGTATTCTATCCTGAAGTCATGCAACAAATGCACATGCACATATAGCCCAAAACTTTGATGACACTAAAAAAGGCTGGAGTGTATATTCTGTAAAGGGCTGCAACAACGATCACTAACAATCGAAACTTTGGTTTTACCAGTCCTATTAGAAGTTACCTGGTGGTAAATCAGGATCTGTGGGAGCAGTTTGCTGAATTCTTCGGGCTTTTATTGATGATTTTGTGTTCTCAGTAGTACTACGGTTGGTAGAATTAGAGCCACAGCTTTCATGGTCATCCTAGTTTTGTTTTCAAGAAAAAAAAAAAAAAAAGCATCGATCACCATTCAAGAACTAGGAAAACTTTTGTTGAATATATGCAGTTTTATGGTTGAATATATGCAGTTTATGGTTACTAAGTCAATTAGATACACTCTTATACTTTTAGCTCTAAAAATCTAGATAACCAAACAATTTTCATGATTTGCATTCTCAAACAGCATTTAAAAAAATAACTAGTAGTTTAAAATCACAAATTCTTCCTTTCGTTAGCTGGTATCAAAAAAATTACCCGACGATGTGAAAAAACAACTTTATTTATGCTCTTTCAAGAGAAAAGACTATTTAATGAAAGCTTTTAAACACTTTCCATCTCTATCAGAGCACAAAATAAACAGAAACGGTCTTAATTTTCCCCTCTTTGTTGCTTATATGTTAAGATTCTCACTATTTTGAGTTAAATTAAGATTCCAAGCTGTCTTCTGAATTGGCTACAATGATTAATCTTAATCATCCACAGAGTTTTTTACATCCTATTTGATAATGTTTACTGAATTATTAATCAGTAAAAAAAATTTTTTAATAGGTTATGACACATATAGCATAGAAACACAAATCCTACACATTTTTAGATTTATTTCCTTATTTATAAAATGCAAAAGATTACTCTTTTCCTTCCTTGATTTATTTACATAATGAAAATATTTATTTAATGCTTCTTAAGTGCTACTTGCTGGATTAATAAGACAGATACAATACCTATCCTCAAGGATTTCAGAATATATCAAACACTTAAACAACTAGTGCTACAACAGCAGTACTTATTGGTTGTCTGTAATTCCGACAAGAAGAACCTGAGAGGTTAGGCCCTTAAAACTGAGTATAGGAATTTTTTAGGTTAAGAATAGAGGTTAAATGGGGGGTAGGGGGGACTACAAGCTAGAGCAATACCAGAGTACAAACAAGGAATTAGTTGAATAAGGTCACGGTATATGTTAAGATGGAAGAACAATACCAAAAGCCAAAGGGATAACTCAAAGAATGAATGAGAAGTTAAAATTAAACTAACAAGCATAGATTGCTCTTTCAAAAACGATGACCATGAGCAGGAGGAAAGAGATGGGGTGGTAATATGAGTTAAAAGCATCTGGTATCTTTTTATTCCTTGTTTTAAGGATAAAAGAGTACATTTTGGATTGAAGGAAAGATGAATATTAGGAGTAAGAGATTAAAAATACCAACTTGAAGGGTAACTTATGGTGGGTGGGTAACACTGTGGACGATCAAATTCATTAAACAATAATGAAACTATTTTATAATACAAGAATGGTGATAGATATAATTTTTCTCTCATACATTTGAAGAGAAATTTTCAAGAGCAAGTACAAAAATCATAATCACTAAATTTATCAAATAGGGTACTTAAAAAAAAAAAAAAAAACTTGATCCTGTTGAGTCAATTCTGACAGGGCAGAGTAGAACTGCCCTGCCCCACAGGGTTTCCAAGAAGCAGATGATGGATTCGAACTGCCAGCCTTTTGTTGAGCAGCTGTAGTGCTTAACTACTAAGCCACAAAGCAAATACTTGCGATGATAAGACCTCCTTAGAAAACAAAAATTGCTACTTAATACGACACAAAAAGAATCATATAACAATAAAAGGTGAATCTTTTACAAGATAGCATGGCTTAAGAAGCTAGTGATATATCAGCACAAAAATTTGTTTAAAACTTTAATACAAACAAAAAGAGGTTTGCTATCAGAAACAATGAAAGAAATTTTCACATAAACTGATATCCATTTTAAGTTAGTGCAATACAAACTTTACAGTGTTTCATTCCGCAGAACAAATTCATTATTCAATCTGGTTATTTTGGGGGTATGTTGTAGTCTTTAAAATACTAAAAGACTACTATGAATAAAACCTTACTATAATTACTTTTAGTTCAACTTATATCCTTAAAAATGACTGTAGTCATACACTTCTGTCTAACGTTAACATTAAAAGCACACTATTAATTTTTGAAGCATGTGGTTGTCTCAAAAGCCCAGAAGTAAAACATGTTCATTAAAGAGATGGGAAAAAATTCCAAGTGAACTGCCAAAACTAGCATAATTATGAAAATATTTAACGCTGAAACCATCTGAAATCACATACTGTATATAGATTACAGTGATGTCATAATAAACATTCCAGCCAAAATGCACTAAAACTACTACTAGTCCAATAAATCTGGCATATACCAGATGACAAACATTTTAAATCAGAAGAAAGAACAAGTTATTTTTACCTTATTTTTAAAAAAGTTATCAGCAACTGTTAGGATAAAAGGTATAGACTAAAGATGACTTTTCAAATAGAATTAAAGAAAACACAAGGAGTAAAGCTTCCCTGCAAACTACACGTTTTTATTATTCAAAAGGAAAACAAACTGAATAACTTTATTTGCTTAAACAAAATTTATAATAAACATGCATTTTTAGTATGCTTAAAAAATGATCATTAATCATGTTATTCATAGACGTATGTCCTATGAAACAAACATTACAGCAAATGTGTAGGCACATCTTAATTAAGGTTAGGAAATTATGGTTACATATATAATCAGAAAATAATAATTTGATAATTTGAACTTAATTTCTTTCAATTACATTTTAATTGTATCAATTACAACTGGGCTTCCATTCAAATCCTCCCCAACTAAATAAAAATAAAACAAGAATAATTACAGTATTTACTACCAAAACTAGAATTATTTCCATCATTAGTTTTGAGTTCATCATCTTCTGTTAACCATCTTCTGGATCAATAAGCATTTTTACTTCACTGAAAGCCTGCAATTACTAATAAAAGAAACTCTGTTCTCAAAAGTACATGCTAAAATATTTTGAGATAATTTTTAATCCCAAACACATTACAGTTATATTTTTCTTATTTAGGTTACAATTTTTCCAAAATGTCTGGTGAATATATTTCATGGCAAAAGAATGTTTTCTCTTGGGGACCACATAGCTATTTCTGAAAATACTGCCCTTTGCTCCTATGAAACAAGCAAGAATGTCATCTTACAAAAGTTCCTAACAGAGGGAAAATGTGGTATACACTGTATGTAAATTAAAAAAAAAAAATTAAAACCTTTTCCACAGACTTTCATACTGTCAGACCATAGGTTCATGTTGCATACTTTTCACCTTAGACTTCACTGTTGTTGTTAGTTGCTGGAGACTCAGCTTCAACTCCTGGCAACACATGAAATGTTGCCTGGCCCTGTGCCGCCCTCAAGATTGTTGATATGCTCCACCCCATTGTTGCGCAGCCACTGTGTATTTTGAATGCCTTCCAGTGTAGGAGGCTCATCTTCCAGAACTATGTCAAGCAATACTATGTTGTAATCCATAGGGTTTTTTCATTGCCTCATTTTCCACAGTAGATCGCCAGGCCTTCCTTGTTGTTGTTGTTGGGTGCTGTGGAGTCAATCCTGACTCATAGCAACCCCATGTGAGAGGAGAACTGCCCCATAACGTTTCCAAGAATGTAATCTTTACGGAAGTCGGCTGCCACATCTTTTTCCCATGGAGTCACTGGGTGGGTTCAAACCACCAACCTTTCAGTTAGCTGCCGAACACTTAATTGTTATGCCATCAGGTCTCCTTTCTTAATCTGGAAGCTCCTCTGAGCTGTCCACCACAGGTGACCCTGCTGGTATTTGAAACACCAATATCAACCAGCGTAACGACACACCAACCACCAGAATGTGACAAACTGACAGATGGGTGGTGGAGCCCTCATAAAACTCATTTCCACGGAATCGATTGCAACTTATAGAGACCCTATAGGACAGAGTAGAACTGCCTCATGGGACTTCCAAGGCTGTAATCTTTACAGGAGCAGATTGCCACATCTTTCTCCCGCACAGCAGCTGAGGGGTTCGAACCACTAATCTCTCAGTTAGGAGCCAAGTGCTTAACTACCGTGCCACCAGGGCTCCTTGGAGCCCTTAAAACAAGTGACTGAATCAGTCCAAGTGCTTTTCTAAAAAATAGAGAAAGAGGTTGAGATGCAAGATAAACATGAAGAAGAAGAAAATAAGAGGTACAACTAAGAAGTGATGTGCTCTTAAAACTTTAGGTTTATAAAGGCACTGCACTTGGCAAGCAGAAAAGGACTAAGGCTCCCCTGGCAGCTCTGATCATCAAAAAGTTCCTGAAACAGAGTGAGAGAAGCTTAAAAATGAACTGCTAAAACAAGGCTCTTACAGACGTTTACCTTTCTCCTCTCCAGTAGCTAGTACAATTGGAATCATCAGACCCAGTGAAGAATCCCTGAGAATACAACACTTCACAGACACTTAGCCAAATAAAATCACCAACTCAGAAATACACTTGGAGAACACAACAGAGAGCCAAAAAAAGACAAAAAACACATTCATTAGCTTTCATAGCAATAATGGCTCACCTCTACCCTGAAAGCAATACTAATTAAACTTACTTTTAGTCATTTTAAAAAAAAAAAAAACAGCACATTCAAGGAAGTACTGTTTATGCTCCAATCTCTTCTACATCAGCTTTAGCCCACAGAGGTGGCTGCTTCCACCTTCTCTCCCATCAAGGGTGGGGATAGGCAGTTATGGTAGACTGGGGAAGACGGGAAGGGAGAAGGCCCTCCCTTGTGTTGTTTTACTTGATTCTCCCAAAAAGGAGGAATAGCTAACCTGATTAGCCAAAGCTGAACATTCATTCGTCCACATTCTAATAATGAAAGAGATAACTGTACTAACTGTGAATACTTCTACGTACTCAGTCTCTCTTCTCTCTCTGAGATCCATGCTACTCAGTAATAGGACCAGGAATGTGTTCCCCAGATGGCCCAAGAATTAGCCATCTCTCCTCTGCCTCCTTTTCACACAAAAAAACCACCTGACCCAAGACGCTGCTTCAGCATGTTGTTGTCAGGTACCACGAAGTCGGTTCCAACTCACAGCAACCCATGTACATCAAAACGAAACACTGCCTGTCCTGCACCATCCTCACAATCATTGTTACGTCACGAGTCCGATATACTGTGTGAGCATAAGTTCAATCATACCATGTCAGTTAACATTATGTTAGGGAAAATTTGTTGTTTATGGCTGCCTATAACATCCCATTCCTTCTAATATCAGACTACCCCCCTTTTTAACCACTAGATTGAAATGATTAGACCCACTCTGAGATAAAAAAAAAAAAAAAAAAACTCTTAGATATGGAAGCTCAAATAGGAAGAAATTCAAGGAGAAAGGCACAAAAGCACATACAGAAGCACCCTTCCCTAGGCCACATTCTACCATCTGTTTTTGAGACAGACAAGGCATGGGACTGGCTGAGGTAGATAGATTCAGGCTCGATACTCCTAATTGAAGCCTCAAACAAGATTCACTGCCCCTTCCCACCTATGGATTGTTAAAATGCATTCTCTTCTGAGTAAATAACCTTTTCTTACATTTAGTCAGCAGCAAGTAAACGGCAACTTCCTCAGGGTTGTTTTTCAGGTTCCCCGCCGGTGCGGAGCTTGCACAGCATCCCAGAGTCCTGTTGGACCCTCAGCAGCCCCCATGAAGGACTACATCTTCCTTCCAACAGGCCTTGCGGGGGCCGGGGGCAAGCATGTCCATCCTGAGTTCCAGCTGCGCAGGCATCTGATTTCCATAATCCCTCCCCTTCTCTTGGAAATCTCTACCCACTTCATGAATAAAGATAATGCATTCCCCTCCCCCCAGCCCTAAAACCTTATAAACCCTGGGAGGTCCTTTGTTCAGAGAGAGACTGGAGGCTAGTATAGGCAGAAAGCACTTCTCCACCTCTCCCTCACGAGCCTCTGCCTTTTCTCTCTGTCACAAATAAAAATAAACCTTTGTTCTTGTGAAACTTCTGAGCCTCTCCTGGTCGTTCTCGGTCAGGAGATGGCAAGGACCTAGGCAGAACTTAGTTTTGAACTGGGAAATCTTTACCTGCAACATTTTTACCAGAATTTACTGGGAGAAACTGGGTGCTTGAACAGATTAATAAGACTGTACTTTGTTTTCTTGTACGTATATAGGCCCTTAGCAAAAACTGAGAAGCCCTGGAGGCACAGTGGTTAAGAGCTTAGCTGCTAACCAAAAGGTCGGCAATTTGAACCTACCATCTACCCTGCAGGAAAAGATGTGGCAGTCTGCTTCCGTAAAGATTACAGCCTTGGAAATCCTATGGGGCAGCTCTACACTGTCCTGTAGGCTCACGGTGAGTTGAAATCAACTTCACGGCAACAGGCGGCAAGGACTAACTGCAGAAGGAAAGGCATTGGGTACTTGCAAAAAAATAATTAGTATAATAGATGTACCCTTAGCCAGGTACTTTATTTATCTATTTGAAGAAATATATATATATATATATATATATATATATATATATATATATATACACACATATACATAAACAGATTAAGAGCAATTTATGACTTGATCAGAAAGTATATATCACAAAGAAATATCCGTTATCTTTATTAAGCACATATGTATGCCAGATATCAAGTATTTTAAGGATGAGGAAACTAAGGCTTAAGAAGCCCCAAGGTCAAAAAGCTAGAAAGCAACAGAGCTAAAATGAATATCTGGATCTTTCTGAATGTAAACGCCCTCCTGTCAGCCACTAAACTTTAAGAGAGAGAAGGGGAAAGGGAGCCAGAGAAAAAGGGAGGAGAGAAAGGAGGAAAAGAAGTAAACAGGAAAGGAGGGAAAATAAAAGGGAGAGAGGAAACAAGAGGAAGAGAAAAAAATATATAAGTTTATATTTGTAACACTTCAGTGTGTCACATACTGCTAATGACATTATATTTAACAATCCCACACAATCCTGTCAAAGACTATCCCCGTTATATAGATGAAGAAACTAATGCATCAAGAGATTAAGTAAGTGGTTCAAAAACATCTCACTACTAAATGGCACAATCCCAACCACTACTGTGACCTTATGAGAAAAGACCAACTGAACAATACAGTACTAAGTACCACATATTCTGGGAAGGGAGAAATCACAGTGAGCTTGAGTAGTCAGGAAAACATCACAAAGACTCCCCATTGCTGTCCAGTCAATTCTGACTCACAGAAACTCTATAGGACAAATACAACTGCCTCATGGGGTTTCTAAGGTTGTAAATCTTTACGGAAGGAATCTGCCACATCTTTGTCTCATGCAGCAACTGGTGGGTTCGAACTGTCAACCTTTCAGTTACCAGCCTAGCACTTAACCACTGCACTACCTGGGCTCCTCTCACAAAGAATACAAGGTTTCAAAAGACTTGTGCCCTGAAGAAAAAACAGAAGGTTGAACAAAGAAAGGTGGGAAAAATGAAAGCATATTTCTTATTGAAACGCGTAGAAGTAATACAATTTAGGGAGCCCTGTACTCTGTCCTATAGAGTCGGTAAGAGTCAGAATTGACCCTATGGCAATGGTTAATCTATTTTAGGCAAAAGGGATGGCAGTGAAACATCAGACTGTAAAAGGAAGCTAGGGAAAAAGGCAGAGGGCCTTGAAAGTCAATCCAAAAAACCTAAGCTTTATTCTATATACTGGAGAGCCAATGAAACTTATAAGTGGGAAAGTAACAAAGTACCTCATTGGTTATGTGTGGGACAAAAAGAAAGGAAACTGCAAAAGCAGCGATACTTGCAATTAAAAAATTGTTATAAAAGTTCAGAAATTAAATGATGAGGAAAGTAGCAATGAGAACTAAAAAAAAAAAATGTGACCACCTCAAATTTAACATGTCTTAAAACTAAAATGCATAAAATCTGCATCTGACTACCTTTTTCCCTATTCCCCACACACACACAAAAAAAATCTTATTCTGTTGTTTTTAGGTGCCACTGAATCAGTTGCCACTCACAGAGACCCTATGTACAACAGAACACTGCCCTGTCCTGTGCCATACTCACAATCATTGTTATGCCTGAGCCCATTGTTGCACCCACTATGTCAATCTATCTCTTTGAGGGTCTTCCTTTTCCACACTAACCTTATACTTTACCAAGCATGGTATCCTTCTCCAGGGACTGGTCTTTCCTGACAACATGTCCAAAGTAAATGAGACAAAGTCTTACCTTCCTTGTTTCTAAAGACCATTCAGGCTCTACTTCTTCCAAGACAGACTTGTTCGTTCTTCTGGCAGTCCATGGTATATTCAACATTGCTCGCAAACACCGTAACTCAAAGTTGTCAGTTCTTCCTCAGTCATTCATTGCCCAGCTTTTGCTTGCATATGAGGAAATGGAAAATACCATGGCTTAGAGCAGAAACACCTTAGTCCTCAAAGTGACATCTTTGCATTGCAACACTTTAAAGAGGTCTTTTGCAACAGATTTGCTCAATGCAATGTGTCTTTTGATTTCTTGACTGCTGCTTCCATGGTTGTTGATTGTGGATCCAAGTAAAATGAAATCCTTGACAACTTCAATCTTTTCTCCATTAACATGATGTTGCTTATTGGTCCAGTTGTGAGAATTTTTCTTTTCTTTATGTTGGGGTGCAACCCATACTGAAGGCTGCAGTCTTTGACCTTCATCAGTAAGTGCTTCAAGTCCTTTTCTCCTTCAGCAAGGAAGGTTGTGTTATCTGCATACTGCAGGTTGTTAATGAGTCTTCCGTCAATTGTGATGCCCTATTCTTCTTCATATAGTCCAGCTTCTCAGATTATTTGCTCAACACAGATTGAATAAGTATGTTGAAAGAATACAACCCTAACATATACCTTTCCTAATGTTAAACTATGTGGTATCCCCTTGTTCTGTTCCAATGACCGTCTCTTGGTCTGTGTGCAGGTACCACATGAGAAAAATTAAGTGTTCTGGAATTCCCATTCTTCACAGTGGTATCCATAATTGGTTATGATCCACACAGCTGAATGCCTTTGTACAGGCAATAAAACAGAGGTAAACATCTTTCCGGCATTCTTTGCTTTCAGCCAAGATCCATCTGACATCAGCAATGATAGCCCTCATTCCACATCCTCTTCTGAATCCAGCTTAAATTTCTGGCAGTTCCCTGCTGATGTACTGCTGCAACTGCTTATTGAATTGTCTTCAGCAAAATTTTACTTGTGTGTTATAGTAATGATATTATTTGATAATTTCCACCTTTGGTTGGATCACCTTTTTTTGGAATAGGCATAAATATGGTTTCCAGTTGACTGGCCAGGCAGCTGTCTTCCAAATTTCTTGGCATAGATGAGTGAGCACCTCCAGTGCTGCATCCTCTTGTTGAAATATGTCAACTGGTATTCTGTCAATTCCTGAAACCTTGTTTTTGGCCAATGACTTCAGTGCAGCTTGGACTTCTCCTACAGAACCACTGGTTTGTCATCACATGCTACCTTCTGAAATGGTTGAACGTTGACCCGTTTTTCATATTGTGACTCTGTATTCTATCTTCTTTTGATACTTCCTGCATCACTCAATATTTTCACCATAGAATCCTTCAATATTGCAACTCAAAGCCTGATATTTTTTAGTTCTTTTGGATTGAGAAATACCAAGCGTGTTCCTCTCTTTTGTTTTTCTATCTGTAGGTCTTTGTACATTTCATTATAATACTTTAGTTGTCTTCTTGAGCCGCCCTTTGAAATCTTCTGGTCAGCTCTTTTACTTCCTCATTTCTTCTGTTCACTTTAGCTACTCTACATTCAAGAGCAAGTTTCACAGTCTCTTTTGACATCCATTTTGGTCTTTTCTTTCTTTCCTTTCTTTTTAACGACCTTTTGCTTTCTTCATGTATTATGTCCTTGATGTCATTCCACTGCTCATCTGGTTTTCAGTCATTAGCATTCAATATGCCCAATCTATTCCTGAGAGGTCTCTAAATTCAGGTGGGATAAACTCAAGGTCGTAATTCGGCTCTCGTAGACTTGCTCTAATTTTCTTCAGCTTCTACATGAACTTGCATATGAGCAAGTGGTGGTCTGTTCTGAAGTCAGTCCCTAGCCTTGTTCTTTGATGATATTTAGCTTCTCTATTGTTTCTAGCCACAGGTGTAGTTGATTTGATTCCTGTGTATTCCATCTGGTGAGGTCCATGTGTACTCTGCAGTCGCCGTTTATGTTGTTGAAAAAAACGTATTTGCAGTGAAGAAGTCGTTGGTCTTGCAAAATTCTATCATGCGATCTCCAGCGTCGTTTCTAGCAACAAGGCCAAATTTTCCAACTACCAATCCTTTTTCTTTGTTTCCAACTTTCACATTTCAATCACCAGTAATTATCAGTGCATCCTGATTGCATGCTTGACCAATCTCAGACTGCAGAAGTTGGTAAAAATCTTCAATTTCTTCATCTTTGGCGCCAGTAGTTGGTGCATGAATTTGAATAATAATCGTATTTACCGGTCTTCTTTGTAGGCATATGGGTATTATCTTTTTGATGACTTCCAATTTTCCTAGATTCATACTTTGTACATTCCACTTTCTGATTATTAATGGATATTTGCAGCTATTTCTTCTCATTTTGAGTCATGTCACATCAGCAAATGAAGGTCCTGAAAGCTTGACTCCATCCACGTCATTAAGGTCAACTCTACTTTGAGGAGGCAGCTCTTCCCCACTTGTATTTTGAGTGCCTTCCAACCTGAGAGGCTCATCTTCTGGCACTATATCAGACAAAGTTCTGAGGCTATTCATAAGGTTTTCACTGGCCAGTTCCTTCAGCATTAGACAGCCAAGTCCTTCTTCCTAGTCTGTCTTAGTCTGGAAGCTCCTCTGAAACCTGTCCATCATGGGTGACTCTTCTGGTATTTAAAACACCAGTGCCATAGCTTTCAGCAACAGAGCAACACGCAAGCCACCACAGTATGATCAAAAAAAAAAAAAAAATCCTGCCCTACTAGACCTTAATTCAGTCAATGACTTCTCAGTATCCTGAGAAAGTGGAACATTCTCTTACTTTTATAATCTCCTCTAATTCTTAAGATGATGCTAACGAGCAACATTCTAGCATTGTACATTTCAGGGTAGAAAACGAGATGCTTGACCATGAATCATATACGATGATAGTGCTCTCTAAACTACCCACAATACAACCAAATGAATGCTTTAAAAGAAAGACCTAATATTTAAAGGAAAAACAATGAATTCAACTTTAGGTATGTGGTGTTTCTACCGAAGAAACATCACACCAACATATATGTCCACAAGGGAGCTGAACATGCAGTATTATTGTGTGCTGTCAAATCAATTCCAACTCATTGCAACCCTATATGACAGAGTAGAACTGCCCTATAGGGCTTCCCAGGCCTGATATCTTTACAGGAGCAGACCACCAGGTCTTTAATCCCACAAAGCAATTGGTGGATTCAAACTGCAGACCTTTCAGTTACCAGTTGAACACTTAACCACTGTGCCATGAGGGCACTTTCAAATATATACTAGTAGAGATCAATACAGAGCTCAGAGTTGGGTAAGTATCTGGGAATCATCCAAATAGAAGTAATATTTAACTATTAGACTTCAGATAAAAAGAAAGAAAATGATTTATGCTTCTGATAATATGACAGACTAGATAAATGTAAACATTATAAAGGAAAAAAAAAATGCTAGCAATAAAGTTAAAAAAAAAGAAAACAAAATTTTAGCCAGGCTCAAAGCAGTAAGTCAGACTAAAGAGACATGCTAGGCTCAAAGTAACAAAAGCTGGCAGAGGAGGTGAGGAATAAAGCAGACTCAAAATGGTCCATGTAAGGCCGGGCACCATTTCCAGGCTCTTTACTTGAAACCTAGTATTGGGTGAAACATTCCACTCATGATACACATCAATTTCAGAACAGCAATTACCTCTGGTGAAGAAATTAATGAGAGAGACACGGAGATCTTCACACATCAAATACACTAATAAACTTTTATTTCTCAGGGGAAAACAAAGCCTAAATATGGCAAAACATTACGAATTATTAAACCTATATGAGACGCACAGAGGCATTCATATTATTTACGAAAATTTTCTGTAGGTACAAAATATTTCATTATAAAAATACTTTAATACATACATAATTAAAAGTTGTAAGAAACTGAATTGATACTACAGAAATAATAGTCACAAACAGGCTAACGGGTTTGAACAATGTAACTTGCAAAAGGAAAAAAGAAATGAAGGTGATTAGAGAAATGAAGATAAAGTAGACAGCCAGTGGAGAGGAAACATATAGATAATATATATCTCTAAAATGGAGCACCAGAAAAATTGAAAACAAAAGAGAATTAACTTTTACTATTTATTTACTACAGTACCATAGGAATTATTTTGCGGCAACCATTTGAAAAACATCATGAGCGGTCTAACATTTAGTCTCATGTGATTATTAACTTCAAAAAGAATAAAATTAGTACTATTCTAGAAAACTCAGGACATATTACCCAACTATGTACTATAATGGAAATAAAGAATTAATATTTTCACAGAAAAAAATTCACATAGCCATACCAAAAATCTTCTAATTTAACTGGTTGGACAGAAAATTTCTTAGTATTTTACAATCTTAATAACCTAGTAACAGGATATAATAAATCACATATTTTAAGATAATCCAAAGGACAGAGAAGAAATTCATGGAAAAATAAGAATAGTATTTCAAATGTATTAATCATTTTTTAAAGTAAACCATTGTTGTTAGGTGCTGTTGAGTTGGTAATAACATGAGCTTGCTTTTATTTAAGAGCTTGGATATTTCAATATTACTTAATCAATATTCCCATAATTTAACATTAAAGAAAACTTTGCCTTCTAAGTAGTCTGCTTCTACATAAAGATAAATATACACAATAACTACACTGTCCACACTGCAAATGTCAAGTCAGCTATTCAATGTAAATGTCTCCAGGCTTTCAAAAGTTTTGGTAATCACCAACATCCAAAGCCCTATCATAAAAATTATGCAAATTCTATCACAATAATGAATCTGGAAAAAGCAGTATGACTTTTTTTACTATTTTATGCTTTTTATTTTAATGTAATTAAATTTTTTTTAGAAATGATCATGTACTTTTTCTGTAAAAGGTCAGAAAATAAATATTTTAGGCTTCCTGCCCTGTCCTGTAGGGTCGCTATGAGTCGGAATCGACTCAATGGCACTGCGTTTTTGGGTATCACAACTACTCAATTCTGCCGGTAAGCATAAAAGCAGCAATAGGCTGTATGTAAACAAATGGGAGTGGCTGCTTTGCAATAAAACTTTATTTACAAAAACAGGCAACAGACCCACAGGCATAGTTTGATGATCCCTGCTTTAAAACATCTGTCTTCATAAAAATGGAAGGTTAAACACTTACTAAATCTGAACTTGATTTGTAACCAAGTGATGTCATTATATAAGGCATAAAATTCAGATCACAAATTCATCTAAATGTGAGGGAATCTACCAAAAAAAGCTATACAGTTAAAAAAATATAAAATTTATGCTTAGCAAAAGTACTGCCAAGAAGACATTTCTTTTCTGGCATTCTTTTACTAAGTTCTAAGGAAAGAATAAAAGTTTAATAAGAGAAAAGAAAGCAAGTGTCAGTAAGAAAAGAGGCTGAAGAGAATTCTAAACGCTCAAGGGAAAAGAAAAGAATAAACATTTCCGAGAAGAAAAAATACATGTAACTGATACACAATATTAAATTAACATTAATATTAAACAAACAGCATATTCTGAACATATGAAAAAGTAAATGTTAAAATATGGCCAATATGATAAAGCAAATAAGATTTAAAAGTAACTTGGGAAAATGATATAAGGGGGGGGACTGGAAACATCCTCTAATCATATAAAAAAAAAACTTGGGGAGTATTCACTGTATAAGGTGTAAAGAATGCATTTTAGATAAATTTTCAGAAAAGTACAGAAGAATTTCTCAATAGTAGTACTGAAGCTAATTGAGATTTTAATGAAAGATCTGAAATAAGGTTAATAAAAAGTTAAATCACATACTATAACAACATTAACAAGTACAAAATTTATAAATTCTTAATTATTCAGGTTGATTCATTTCACTTTCACAGTGACAGAGACTTTGGTTCCCAAAGAAGAGCTATAGTGTATGACTGTGCTGCTAAAAAGAAAGACAAAAGCAAGTGTTCTTGCTTAATTTCAATAAGAAATATTTGATTATTTTGTAGTTTGAAATCCTGCCATGTCTATCTATACTCATGGATACTTTAAGCTATGGTTAAGATATTAATACATACAACTGTTATAAAAGAGTAATTATTTTTATCAATGAAAATTTTTTAGTAAAAAACATATATGCATATAATAAACTTAGTTTTCAGAGCCCATGCACTTTAACACTTTAACTCTATCATTTTAACATAAAAATAATGGATCATTTGTTTCTTAAAGGCATATCTAATCTCTAACTGGCTTTTCTTAAATGCATATAAGAACCCTCCGTTAAACTATGAGAGAAACCAAAAAAAAAAAAAAAACCCAAGCCCATTGCCATCAAGTCAATGCTGACTCATAGCAAACCCATAGGACAGACTTGAACTGCCCCATAGGGTTTCCAAGGAGCAGCTGCTAGATTCAAACAGCAGACCTTTTGGTTAGCAACCATAGCTCTTAACCACTGCAACACCAGGGCTCCATTAGAGATAAGAGACCCTGAATAAGACCAGTTTACCCTTTTTGTGTGACACTGGCATTTATGTCACATATGTTAGAATAATTTTATGTACATATAGTCAACAGTGGTATTTCCTATTTTCCCTATAAAACAAATGTGATTCAGAGGCAAATAATGATTTTACTAAAAGATTGTGAATATTGAGAATGGGATCTAATGTAGAGTAATGTTTGGATTAGACAAATTGAGGGAAACAGTAAGGCAAGCCAGGAGCACTAAACAGTGCACTGTTACGAGACGTGAGCTCAGCAACTAAGGTAATGGCAAACACCTTCAGCACCTCTGTATATATATGCAGATGCACAAAATGACCAACACTAAACAAGACGCACTCCTTAAAATTACTCTCTTTTGACAACGTGGACCAATTCAATTCTTCAAAAGAAAGAGCAAATCTGAGTATTATTGTACTTATAATCATCTCAACATAGAAAAACAAAAATTAAGACTTACTAGCAATACTAATAGTAGCCCTGGTCATTCAATGGTTAAGTGCCCCATTGGTAATGGAGTGGTTGGTGGTTCCAACCCACTCAGCAGCTGCGGGATAAAGACCTGACAATCCACTCCTGTAAAGACTACATACAGCCTGGAAAACTGTATGGGGCAGTCACAAGGAGATGCTAAGTCAAAATCAACTCGACAGCACCTAGCAACAGCAGCAATTTTAACAGTTCACTACAGAGCTTTGAAAATGTAATTCTATTAGAGTAGTGGGGGAAGAAGCCAGATTAGAGTGTGTTAAAGAATAAATTGCCAAGCTGATCTTAAAATTCGTATGGAAATAAAAAGTACCCAGAACAGCCAAAACAAAGTTGGACCACATAAACTTCCGAATATAAAGAAACAGTTATTAGGACTGTATAGTGCTGGCATAAACAGACATATGGATCGAAGGAATAGAATTGAGAGTACAGAAATAAGTGTATACATTTATGGTCAATTGATTTTTGACAAGGGTGCTGTGATGGTTAAGATTGTGTGTCAACTTAGCTGGGTCATGATTCTCAGTGCTTTGGCAGTTGTATAACATTGTGATCACTTTCTGTTGAAATGTGATATGTTATCACCCACACTATAGAATCTGCTGAGTGGTACCAGCGGGGGTGGGGCCTGTGGCGGCTCACCACCCCCTCAGCCTTCATCTCTCCACCTTCTGCTGCCTGCTTCCTTCCTGCTTGCGTTGCAAAGGCTGTTGGCCTGTTGTGGATCTAGCAGCTGTCTCTTGTCTGACCTCTGGTTCTTGGGACCTGGGCTGGCAGCTTACCTGCCTATCTTGAGTTCACCACCCCCCGCAGCTAAGTGACTCAGGAGAAACCCTGTGGTGTTGCCTGCCAACCGTGTGAATTCCACAATCATCACAACCTGTGAGCGGGATCCCTGCTCTCCAACCTGCTCATTTTGGGTTCACCAGCTGTTGTGGCTCCGTGAATTGGGAAAGGACTCTATCCTGATCCAAGGACTTGGGACGTGGAAATCCCTACAATCGCGTGAGCTGTTTCCTTAATATAAATTTCTCTATATATATTTATATGCATTACCGGTTTTGCTTCTGTAAAGAACCCGGCCTAAGGCAGGTGCCAAGGTAACTCAATGGGGAAAGAATAGTCTTTTCAATAAATGAAGCTGAGAAAACCACAAATCTGCGTTCAAGAAATGAAGCTGGACCCCTACCATACATCATAAACAAAAATTAAAGTAAGAGATAAAACTCTTAGGAGAAAATACAAGTGTAAACCTTTGTGACCATGAATTAGGTAATGGTTTCTTAGCTATAACACCAAAAGTACAAGAAACAAAAGAAAAAAGAGATAAAGTGGACATCATAAATTTAAAACCCTTGTGCTCCAAAGGATACTATTAACAATGTAAAAAGACAAATCACAGAAAGGGAGAAAATATTTGCAGTTCATACATCTGGTAAGGACCTAGCGTCAAGAATATATAAATTATTCTTACAACTCAATAATAAAGGGACAACCCAATTAAAAAATGGGCAAAAATTTTCATAGAAGATATACAAATGGCCAATAAGCACCAGGAAATATGTTCATTAATCATTAGAGAAATGTAAATCAAAACAGCAATGAGATACCACTTCACAACCACTAGAATGACAATAATTAAAAGATAACAAGTGTTGGAGAAACTGGAACCCTCTTAACATTGCTGGTTAGAATGTAAAAAAGTACATCCATGTTGGAAAACATAGTTACCATATGATTAAAAATTACACTTCTAGATATGTACCCGTGAGAAATGAAAATATGTCTACACAAAGACCTGTACATGAATGTTCATTACAGAATTATTCAAAATATTGAAAGCAACCTAAATGGCTCACAACAAATGAATGAATAAACAAAATGTGGTACATTCATTACAAAACCAAAACACTCATACAATAAAATATTATTGAGCCACTAAAATGAATGAAGTACTGATCATGCTAAAACACAGATAAACCTCAAAGATTATGGCAAATGAAGGAAGTCAGGGATAAAATGCCATATACTATAAGAATCCATTTATATAAAATGTCCAGATCAAAAAAATCAAACCCTTTGCTGCTGAGTCGATTCCAACTCATCGCGACCCTACAGGACAGAGTAGAACTGCCCCTAGGGTTTCTAAGGAGCAGCTGGTGGATTCGAACTGCTGACCTTTTGGTTAGCAGCGGTAGCTCTTAGCCGCTACACCACCAGGACTCCACAACAGCATAACTGCAAACACAAATAAAATTTGTAAACGAATTTCAAAGAATCAATTTTATAAAGTATGAGTTTATGATAACAATGAAACTAACTTAGAATAACTTAGAAACCAACAATAAAAAAGGTAGTTAAATGGAAAAAAAATCATAAATTTAGAAAAATTGTTAAATTACTCTTAAATTACTTATATGTTGTTATTACAGAAAGCACCTTAAAAGTGAGGGAGAAAAAAAACCTGTCAAGGTATAATACTATACTCAGTGAAAATACATTCCAAAAATTAAGGCAAAATAAAGACCTTTTTCATAAGAAATAAAGCTGAGAGAATCTGTAGCAAGAAGTGAACTACAAGAAACATTCAAAGGAAGTTCTTCAAACTGAAGTAAAATGTCAGCAGATCTTCATAAAGAAATGATGAGTTGAAGAAATACCTATTCAGGTAAGAATAACAGAATTTTTTTCCTTCTATTTTAATTTCTTTAAAAAATTAACTGACGGATGGATTAACAAAAGTGGTAGCCATACACTGGAATATTATCCAGCCATAAAGAGAAGTGAGGTTCTGACGTATGCTACAAAATGAATGAACACGAAAAACTGTAAGTCAGACACAAAAGGACAAATACTGTATGATCCCACTTATATGAAATATCTACAATAAGCAAATGCATACAGACAAAAATTATTAGTGGTTACCAGGGGCTGGAAGAAAAGGGAGTTATTTTTTATCATGTACTGAGTTCCTGTTTGGGGTGATGAAAACCTTTTGGAAATGAATATGGATGTGGGCTGCACAATAAAATACCTATAGTATCACCAAACTGTACACTTAAAATGGGTAAAATGGCAAATTCTTTGTTACATTACACAACAATGAATTTTTTTAATCAACAGAGCATTCAAAGAAATAATGGTTAACAGTAGTAGTAGGAAAAACTATAATGTATTGCGGGTTTATAATGTACATACAAGTAAAAATTATGTCAACATTAGCAGAAATGATGGCAGGAGGTAAAGAGTAACACGGTATTGTAAGCGTAACAATGTAAGGGATAATACATACTTACATTCTACATAAAGTAACATTATCTGAAAGTAGATGGGGCTATGTTAAACATTTATATTGTCAATCCTAGAGCAACCACTAAAAAATAAGAAGTTTCCTGAATAAACTAAATGCTTCAAAGGCCAGTGTAGCAGGGACAGGGGTTTGGGGACCTTTATTTCAGGAGACATCTAAATCAAGTGGCATAATAAAATCTATTAAGAAAACATTCTGCATCCCACTTGAAGAGTGGTATCTCGGATCTTAAACGCTAAAATGCAGCCATCTAAGATGCATCAATTAGTCTCAACCCACCTGGATCAAGAAGAGAATGAAGAACACCAAGGACACAGGTGATTATGACTCCAAGAGACAGACAGAGCCACATGAACCAGAGACTACATCATCCTGAGACCAGAAGAACTAGATGGTACCCGACTACAACCAATGACTGCCCTGACAGGGAACACAACAAAGAACCCCTGAGGCGACAGGAGAACAGTGGGATGCAGACCCCAAATTCTCATAAAAAGACCAGACTTCATGGTCTGACTGAGACTGGAAGGACCCCGGTGGTCATGGTCCCCAGACCTTCTGTTAGCCCAAAGCAAGAACCATTCCCAAAGCCAACTCTTCAGACATGGATTGGACTGGACAATGGGTTGGAGGGGGATGCTGGTGAGGAGCGAGCTTCTTGGATCAGGTGGACACTTGAGACTATGTTGGCATCTCCTGCCTGGAGGGTAGATAAGAGGGTAGAGGGGGTTAGACGCTGGCAAAACAGTCATGAAAAGAGAGAGTAGAGGGAGAGAGCGGGCTGTCTCATCAGGGGGAGAGTAATCGGGAGTATGCAGCAAGGTGTATATAAGTTTTTATGTGACCGACTGACTTGATTTGTAAACTTTCACTTTAAGCACAATAAAAATTATTTTTAAAAAACCCTGAATATCCATACCTCACACCATGCACAAAAACTAACTCAAAATGGATCAAAGACGTAAAAATAAAATCTAAAAACTATAAAGATCACGGAAGGAAAAATAGGGACAACATTAGGAGCCCTAATACATGGCATAAACATAAAAATCAAACACCTATGCACATCCAAAGGCTTTGCCCAAAGAGTAAAAAGATTACCTACAGACTGGGAAAAAGTCTTTAGCTATAACATTCCCAATCAACGTCTAATCTCTAAAATCTACAAGATACTGCAAAAACTCAACTACAAAAAGACAAATAACCCAATTAAAAAATGGGTAAAAAAATGTGAACGGGAACTTGACTAAAGAAGACTTTCAGGCTGCTAACGTATGCATGAGGAAATGTTCATGATCATTAGCCATTAGAGAGATGTGAATCAAAACTACAATTAGATTCCATCTCACTCCAGTAAGGCTGGCATTAATCCAAACAACACATAATAATAAATGTTGGAGAGGTTGTAGAGAGACTGGAATACTTATACACTGCCGGCGGGGATGTAAAATGGTACAACCACTTTGGAAATCGATTCGGCGCTTCCTTCAAAAACTAGAAATAGAACTACCACAGGATCCAGCAACCCCACTCCTCGGAATATATCCTAGAGAAATAAGAGTCTTTACACAAACAGATATATGCACACCCATGTTCACTGCAGCATGGTTTACAGTAGCAAAAAGATGGAAGCAATCAAGGTGCCCATCTACAAATAAATGGATAAATTATAGCATAGTCACACAATGGAATACTATGCATTGATAAAGAACAGTGATGAATCTGTGAATCATTTAATAACATGGAGGAATCTGGGAGGCATTATGCTGAGTGAAAATAGTTGCAAAAGGACAAATATTGTATAAGACCACTAACATAAGACCTGGAGAAATAGTTTAAACAGAGAAGAAAATATTCTGACGGTTACGGGGGGCGGAGGGGAGGGAGGGAAGGAGACAGGTTTTCACTAATTAGATAGTAGATAAGAACTACTTTAGGTGAAGAGAAAGACAACACACAATACAGGAGAGGTCAGCACAACTGGACTAAGCCAAAAGCAAAGAAGTTTCCTGAATAAACTGAACACTTCAAAGGCCAGTGTAGCAGGGGCAGGGGCTTGGGGACCATGGTTTCAGGGGACTTGTAAGTAAATTGCCATAATAAAATCTACTAAGAAAACATTCTGCATCCCACTTTGGAAAGTGGCGTCTGGAGTCTTAAACTCTAGCAGCTGGCCAACTAAGATGCGCCAATTGGTCTCAACCCATCTGGACCAAAGAAGGACAAACACCAAAGACACAAGGGAATTACGAGCCAAAGAGACACAAAGGGCCACTTAAACCAGAGACTATATCAGCCTGAGACCAGAAGAACTAGTTGGTGCCTTTCTACAACCAATGACTGCCCTGACAGGGAACACAATAGAGAACCCCTGAGGGAGCAGCAGAGCAGTGGGTTGCAGACCCCAATTTCTCATACAAAGACCAGACTTAATGCTCTGACTGAGACTAGATGGACCCCAGTGGTCATGGTCCCCAGACCTTCTGTTAGCCCAAGGCAAGAACCATTCCCAAAGCCAGCTCTCCATACAGGGATTGGACTCGACAATGGGATAGATAATGATACTGGTGAAAGATGACCTTCTTGGATCCAGTAGACAACATAGTAGACTATGTTGGCATCTGCTGTCTGGAGGGGAGATGAGAGGGCAGAGGAGGTCAGAAGCTGGCCAAATGGACACGAAAAGACAGAGTACGGGGAGAGCAATTAGGAATATACAGCAAGGTGTATATAAATTTTTGTATGAGAGACTGACTTGATTTGTAAACTTTCATTTAAAGCACAATAAAAATTTTTTTTTAAAAAAGCAGGAATAGCCATTCCCAGAGACCACTTTTCAGCTAAACCATAGACAGGCCCACAAAATAAACAATAACACCCAAGAGAAATACGCTCCTTATAACAATCAATTGTATGAGATCAAAAGAGCAATATGTGTCCAAAAGCAAAGATGAGAAAGCAGGAAGGGGTAGAAAAACACAACAAAGGGAAACAGGGAACCTAGGACAGAAATGGGGAGAGTGCCGACACATTGTGGAGAACGAAACCAATGTAATGGAACACCGTATGTACAAACTATCGAACAGGAAACTAATTTACTCTGTATACTTCCATATAACATACAATAAAATTTTTAAAATAAAAAAAGCAGTAATATTTGTAAGTGTGAAAGAGTAATAGTCTAGGGGCAATCCAATAAGAAACCCATTTATTATAATATTCAAGCAAGCAATAACAAAAACCTGATCAATGACAGGAATGGGAGGCAGAGATTTCGGTTAAGCTAAAGAGAGGTGATATTTTCTGTTGCAGCCCTCCTGATCTCCTAGTTTTAACTACCAGCTTTGATGTAAAGATAAAAAATCACTTAACAGAGGCTGATTATTCTTTATCTTTTCCAAAACCTCTACACTAAATCCATAATAATCAATGCTTAAAAGTGCTATGATCACATGTCAATTCCTGCAAGTAAATCTATCAAAACCAAGACAGAAAACAGACCACATTAGTGGTCTACAGAACAAACGGCCCTCAAACGAAGGTAAGTAAATGTAAACAAAGTAAGAAAAACAAAAAGTGTGCTCTAAAATTATACAAATTTCCTAAATCCCAGCAAAGTTTTGGTAGATGGAATAGGTGTATGCTAGCATAAAATAAAAAAACCTTTACTGGCCTAATCTTCAGTGAAAAAAGAATTCTGAAGCCATCTGCCACAACCAGACTTTCAAATTAAAACAGCTGCTTCAAATTTTTTAGTATAATTTGATCTGACAGACTATTTAGAAAAACAAACATAACCTATAAAATATGATTATGAAATGAGTTCAAAGAACACTATGAAAAATGTCACAGTCAAGACTAATAAAATATCACTTATCGAACACGTGACCTAAATCCATAAACTGTCGGGACCAAAAATTTTATCATAGTAATAACCTGAAATCAAACAAATCCTGGATGTCGTCAGCATTTTATCTGCAAGAATTGAATGAAATCAGAGGCGGAGCCAAGATGGCGGAACAGACAGATGCTTCCGGCGTGACCTCTTTACAACGGAGACCCGAAAAAACAAGTGAGACAAGTATACTGGTGACAAACTGGCAGCCCTGAGCTACAAAGGCAAGTTTAGAAAACGAACTGAGGTGCAGGGGGAGGAAGAGGCTGTTCAACAACGGAAAGGAGTTACCAGACCTGAATCGCGGGGAGACCTCAGGCACTATTCCCACACCGGCGGCAGAGATGGGCTCATACTAGCATTGGGCCATGGTTTTTGCAGGAAGCAGCAGGAAGCAGCAGCCAGCCACACAGCCTACTCACATCTCCGGAACCTGAGTACAAGGGCGCTCTTGGCAAAAGCTAAGTACCTGCATAAATTTTACCACGCCCCTCCTCCCCCCGAGGAGGCTTCAGTGGCTGAATTCCCTGGGACTGAGATAGGCACTGTTAAGCACCTAGAGCCATCCTCCCCGCTTTGGGAAAGGAAAAAATTTGCATTCGGGGGAAAAGATAATTTGCTAGCTCCACTGACCGGGGGAGCTCAGGACAGAAGCAGCTCCTGTCCAGGCATAAACCGACCTGGACTTTGAGCACCTTTCCCTTCTGCATGGACCTGTCTGGGCCTATTTCGGGAGAATAAGCCCTTATTGGCAGACTCCAACCATTTCAGCTGTGCGGTGGAGAGCTGGGTGTTTTCATGTTTGACATTGCTTTCCCTGTTAAACGAGGTCCTCACCTACCCACATCAGGAACCTAAGGAATGGTAGCTCAACTCAGGTCACCCAGCCACTCGCGACAGGGGTCCCGAGATAACTGGTACCTCCCTGTCCTTACAACCAAAAACTTTTGGTCCCCATGGTCCATCTGCAGAATCCACCCACCTGCACCATCTAGGGAACAGGGACACGCTTTCCTCAGAGACACTCGGGTGTCGGTTCTCAGCCCCCTGCCTTGTTCAGAGCGTGACCCCCTGCTGTAATCAGATACCGATATATACGCCAATCACCCCTGCCCCTCTAAGACTGTAGGACAGACCTGTTCCACACTCTTGATGATCAGCTACCTGGAAACCTGAGCTGAATTCACACAAGAAAACTGAATGGACTCCTAGACTGATAAGCCTGGTAACAGTTCTAGCCAGCTGGGTACAGGAAATCAGAGCTCCAAAGGCGAAAATAATCAAGCTAGCTCATTCAAGCAACCCATAGGGGTATACCAAAACAAAACAAAGCAAGAAGCTACGACACAGTAAGGAAGCATAAACTAATACAATAACTTATTGATGGCTCGGAGACAACACTCAATATCAAGTCACATAAAGAAACAGACCACGATCACCTCACCTCAACAGGCTCTCAAAACAAAGAATCCAGGGACCTTCTAGATGAAAGTGCATTCCTGGAATTACCAGATGCAGAATACAAAAGTTTAATTATACAGAACCCTTCAAGACGTCAGGAAGGAAATGGGGCGATATGCAGAACAAGCCAAGGAACACACAGATAAAGCAACTGAAGAAACTAGAAAGATTATTCAGGAACATAACGAAAAGTTCAATAACCTAGAAAAATCCTCATAGGCAGCAATCAGAAATTCAGAAGATTAACAATAAAATTACAGAAGTAGGCAACTCAATAGAAAGTCAGAGGACCAGAACTGAGCAAGTAGAAGCTAGAATTTCTGAACTCGAAGACAAATCACTTGGCACTAATATATTTCAAGAAAATTCAGATAAAAGAATTTTAAAAAATGAAGAAACCTTAAGAATCATGGGGGATTCTATCAAGAGAAATAACCTACGAGTGATTGCAGTACCAGAACAGGGAGGGATAACAGAAAATGCAGAGAAAATTGTTGAAGATTTGTTGGCAGAAAACTTCCCTGATATCGTGAAAGATGAGAAGATATCTATTCAAGATGCTCATCAAACTCCACATAAGCTACATCTTAAAAGAAAGTCACCAAGACATATTATAATCAAACTTGCCAAAACCAAAGATAGAGAGAGAATTATAAGAGCAGCGAGGGATAAAAGAAAAGTCACCTACAAAAGAGAGCCAATAAGAATAAGCTAGGATGACTCAGCAGAAACCATGCAGGCAAGAAGGCAATGGGATGACACATTTAAAAAAGCTGAAGGAAAAAAACTGCCTGCCAAGAATCATGTATCCCCCAAAACTCTCTCTTAAATATGAAGATGAAATTAAGACATTTCCAGATAAACACAAGTGTAGGGAATTTGTAAAAACCAAACCAAAACTACAAGAAATACTAAAAGGAGTTCTTTCGTTACAAAATCAATAATATCACGTATCAACTGAAGACTAGAAAACTGGGCTGAGCAAACAGAAGTCAACCCAGACAGGTCAATCCAAAAAAACAAAGCAAGATTATAAAAAAAACCTCAAAACAGGGTACAGCGATGTTATTATATAAAAGAAGACAACATTAGAATAATAAAGAGGGACTAAGAAATACAATCATACACCTTCTGTATGGAGAGGAAGATACGGCAATACAAAAAAATAAGTTAGGTTTAAATTTAGAAAAACAGGGGTAAATAATAAGGTAACCACAAAGGAGACAAACTATCCTACTCATCAAAATAAAATAGACACTCGGCAAAAACAAAATCACCAACTAAAAATTTGAGGAAAGGACAATATATAAAACTAATCTACTCGGCACATAAAATTGAGCGGAAAAAAGAAGCTGTCAGCAACACACAAAAAAAGACATCAAAATGATAGCACTAAATTCATACCTATCCATAATTACCCTGAATGTAAACTGACTACATGCAACAATAAAGAGACAGACAGGAGCAGAATGGATTAGAAAACAAGATCCGTCTATATGCTGTCTACAAGAGACACACCTTAAAGACACAAACTAAAACTCAAAAAAAAAAAAAAAAAAAACTCAAAGGATGGAAAAAAATATATCAAGAAAACAACAATCAAAAAAGAGCAGGAGTAGCAATATTAATTTCTGACAAAATAGACTTTAAAGATAAATCCATCAGAAAGGATAAGTAAGAACACTATATAATGATTAAAGGGACAACACACCAAGAAGATATAACCATATTAAATACTTACACACCAATGACAAGGCTGCAAGATACATAAAACAAACTATCAGCATTGAAAAGTGAGACAGACAGCTCCACAATAATAGTAGGAGACTTCAACACACCACTTTCACTGAAGGACAGGACATCCAGAAAGAAGCTCAATAAAGACACGGAAGATCTAAATGCCACAATCAACCAACTTGACCTCGTAGACAGATACAGAACACTCCACCCAACAGCAACCAACTATACTTTCTTTTCTAGTGCACATGGAACATTCTCTAGAATAGACCACATATTAGGTCATAAAGCAAGCCTTAGCAGAATACAAGACATTGAAATATTACAAAGCATCTTCTCTGACCATTAGGCCATAAAAGTGGAAGTCAATAACAGGAAAAGCAGGGAAAACAAATCAAACATGTGGAAACTGAACAATACCCTGCTCAGAAAAGACTGGATTATAGAAGACATTAAGGATGGAATAAAGAAATTCAGAGAATCCAATGAGAATGAAAACACTTCTTATCAGAACCTTTGGGACACAGCAAAATTGTTCAGAGGCCAATTTATATCAATAAATGCACACATACAAGAAGAATAAAGGGCCAAAATCAAAGAATTATCCCTACAACTTGAACGAATAGAAAGAGAGCAACAAAAGAAACCCACAGGCACCAAAAGAAAGCAAATAATAAAAACTAGAGCCAAACTAAATGAAATAGAAAACAGAAAAACAACTGAAAGCATTAACAAGACCAAAAGCTGGTTTTTTGAAAAACTCAACAAAATTGATAAACCACTGGCCAAGCTGACAAAAGAAAAACAGGAGAGGAAGCAAATAACCCGAATAAGAAATGAGAGGGGCGATGTTACAACACACCCAACTGAAATTAAAAGAATCATATCAGATTACTACAAAAAACTATACTCAAATTTGAAAACCTAGAAGAAATGGATGAATTCCTAGAAGCACACTACCTACCTGAACTAACACAAACAGAGGTAGAACAACGAAATAAACTCATAACAAAAGAAGAGATTGAAAAGGTAATCAAAAACCTCCCAACAAAAAAATCTCCTGGTCCAGACGGCTTCACTGCAGAGCTCTACCAAACTTTCAGAGAAGAGTTAACACTACTACTACTAAAGGTACTTCAGAGCACAGAAAAGGACGGAATACTACCAAACTCATTCTATAAAGCCACCATATCCCTGATACCAAAACCAGGTAAAGACACCACAAGAAAATTATAGACCTATATCCCTCATGAATGTAGATGCAAAAATCCTCAACAAAATTCTAGCCAAAAGAATTCAACAACTTATCAAAAAAATAATTCACCATGACCAAGTGGGGTTCATACCAGGTATGCATGGATGGTTCAACATTAGAAAAACAATTAATGTAATCTATCACATAAATAAAACAAAAGACAAGAACCACATGATCGTATCAACTGATGCAGAAAAGGCATTTGGACAAATTTCAACACCCATTCATGACAAAAACTCTAAGCAAAATAGGAATAGGAGGAAAATTCCTCAACATAATAAAGGGCATTTTTTTATACACAGCCAACAGCCATATCACCCTAAATGGAGAGAGCCTGAAAGCATTCCCCTTGAGATCGGAACCAGACAAGCATGCCCTTTATCACCACTCTTATTCAACATTGTGCTGGAGGTCCTAGCCAGAGCAATTAGGCTAGATAAAGAAAAAAAGGGCATCCAAATTGGCAAGGAAGAAGTAAAAGTATCTCTATTTGCAGGTTACATGATCTTATACACAGGAAACCCTAAGGAATCCTCCAGAAAACTACTGAAACTAATAGAAGAGTTCAGCAGAGTATCGGGATACAAGATAAACACGTAAAAATCAGTTGGATTCCTCTACACCAAGAAAAAGAACAATGAAGAGGAAATCACCAAATCAATGCCATTTACAGTAGCCCCCAAGAGCTATAAAAGACTTATACAAAGAATACTACAGTACACTTCTGCAAGAAACCAAAAGAGACTTACATAAGTGGAAAAACATACCTTGCTCATGGATAGGAAGACTTAGCATTGTAAAAATGTTTATTGTACCAAAAGTGATCTATACATTTAATGCAATTCCAATCGAAATCCCAGCGACATTCTTTAATGAGATGGAGAAACAAATCACCAACTTCATATGGAAGGGAAAGAGGCCCCAGATAAATAAGGCATTACTGAAAAAGAACAAAGTGGGAGGCCTCACTTTACCTGATTTTAGAACCTATTATACCGCCACAGTAGTCAGAACAGCCTGGTACTGGTACAACAGATACATAGACCAATGGATGAGAATTGAGAATCCAGACATAAAAACATCCACATATGAGCAATTGATATTTGACAAAGGCTCCAAAACAGTTAAATGGGGAAAAGACAGTCTTTTTAAGAAATGGTGCTGGCATAACTGGATATCCATCTGCAAAAAAAATGAAATAAGACCCATACCTCAATCCATGCACAAAAACGAGCTCAAAATGGATCAATGACCTAAATATAAAATCTAAAACGATAAAGATCATGGAAGAGAAAATAGGGACAACGTTAGGTGCCCTAATACATGGCATAAACAGTATACAAAACATTATCAAGAATGCAGAAGAAAAACTAGATAAATGGGAGCTCCTAAAAATCAAACACGTATGCTCATCCAAAGACTTCACCAAAAGAGTAAAAAGATTACCTACAGGCTGGGAAAAGGTTTTTAGCTATGACACCTCCGATCAGCGCCTGATCTTTAAAATCTACAGGATACTGCAAAACTCAACTACAGAAAGACAAATAACCCTATTAAAAAATGGGCAAAAGATATGAACAGACACTTCACTAAAGAAGACATTCAGGGAGCTAGCAGATACGTGAGGAAATGTTCACGATCATTAGCCGTTAGAGAAATGCAGATCAAAACTACAATGAGATTTCATCTCACTCCAACAAGGCAGCCATTAATCCAAAAAACACAAAATAATAAATGTTGGAGAGGCTGTGGAGACACTGGAACACTTATACACTTCTGGTGGGAATGTAAAATGGTACAACCACTTTCGAAATCCATTTGGCGCTTCCTTAAAAAACTAGAAATAGAACTACCACAGGATCCATCGATCCCACTTCTCGGAATGTATCCTAGAGAAATAAGAGCCTTTACACGAACAGATAGATGCACACCCAAGTTTATAGCAGCACTGTTTAAAATAGCAAAAATATGGAAGCAACCAAGGTGCCCATCAACAAATGAATGGATAAATAAATTATGGTATATTCACACAATGGAACGCTACCCATCGATAAAAAACAGTGAGGAATTTATGAAACATTTCATAACGTGGAGGAACCTGGACGGCATTATGCTGAATGAAATTAGTCAGTTGCAAAAGGACAAATATTGTATAAGACCACTATTATAAAAACTTGAAAAATAGTTTAAACTGAGAAGAAAACATTCTTTTGTGGTTATGAGAGAGGGGAGGGAGGGAGGGTGGGAGGCGGCATTCACTAATTAGATAGTAGACAAGAACTACTTTAGGTGAAGGGAAAGACAACACACAATATAGGGGAGGTTAGCACAACTGGATTAAACCAAAAGCAAAGAAGTTTCCTGAATAAACTGAATGCTTTGAAGGCCAGTGTAGCAGGGGCAGGGGTTTGGGGACCATGGTTTCAGGGGACATCTAAGTCAATTGGCATAATAAAATCTATTAAGAAAACATTCTGCATCCCACCTTGAAGAGTGGCGTCTGGGGTCTTAAACACTAGGAAGCAGCCATCTAAGATGCATCAATTGGTGTCAACCCACCTGGATCAAAGGAGAACGAAGAACACCAAGGACACAAGGTTAATTACGAGCCCACGAGACAGAAAGGGCCACATGAACCAGAGGCTATATCATCCTGAGACCAGAAGAACTAGTGCCCGGCTACAACCAATGACTGCCCTGACAGGGAACACAACAGAGAACCCCTGAGGGGACAGGAGAACAGTGGGATGCAGACCCCAAATTCTCATAAAAAGACCAGACTTCATGGTCTGACTGAGACTGGAAGGACCCCGGTGGTCATGGTCCCCAGACCTTCTGTTGGCCCAGGACAGGAACCATTCCCGAAGCCAACTCTTCAGACATGGATTGGACTGGACAATGGGTTGGAGAGGGATGCTGGTGAGGAGTGAGCTTCTTGGATCAGATGGACACCTGAGACTATGTTGGCATCTCCTGCCTGGAGGGTAGATAAGAGGGTAGAGGGGGTTAGAAGCTGACGAAATGGACATGAAAAGAGAGAATAGAGGGAGAGAGCAGGCTGTCTCATTAGGGGGAGAGTAATTGGGAGTATGTAGCAAGGTGTATATAAGTTTTTATGTGAGAGACTGACTTAATTTGTAAACTTTCACTTAAAGCACAATAAAAATTATAAAAACAAAAAACAATTAAATGAAATCGTATTTCCAACCTATGCAAATACAAATATGGTACAGAAAGGTAAAACAAACATATTGAAAATGACTTTTCCAAACTTAAGAGGTGGAATTATTACTAGTGAGGCTACAGATGGCAGTTTAGGGGAAGCGTTTTCATCAAACACTGAATAACTGCTGAACATCTGAGAAAAATTTTGGAGGAAATTCATTTGGTGCTAAAATGACTTAGGAGATATTGTAACCAGATGTGACAGGAAATCAGACAAATTAATATATTGTAGAGCATATCTGAAAACATAAATATTAATGAGCCAAAATCTGATTTAAAATAAACCGGTTTACTGGTTCCTAACTTTAAAAAACTTTTTAGAAAAGAAAGTACTTATGGGAGACAGAAAATTAATTTTGAATTAAAATACCAGATGTGCAAATATTTTCACTTCTTTCATTTAAATTCCAGAAGAACCTGTAAGTATATGAGATAAAAGCACCTCGAGCTTTGAAAAGACTTGACAGAAGATTCTGCATTACTAAAGGATCATAGAAATAACTAGAAAGATTTATACCAGTAAAGAAATAAAATTAAATTCATAGAGATGATTTTGAAAGAAGTTAAATTAAACGGAAGAAAGGGGTAATAATACATAGATAAGTAAGTTTTCACCCAAGGTGAAACTCAAAAGTATCTATTTCTCCCATTAAAATATATCTTAAAACAAACAGAAAATAATCTCATATTTTTTTTTTACAAATTTAGAAGATAATCCCAGATTTTTTTTTAAGTTAAATATACCTTGGCAGATTCATTCAAAATACCCTGTAAAAATAGAAGAGGGTTCTCAACCACCTCAATGTTTGCTGCACCTGAGTAAACCGAATACTTCATTAATTAGAAGAGTTTGGTACACATTCATACTGTACAAGTAAATTCAGTATCAAACTCACCTATTTAAAAATTCTTCACCAAAACAGATAATATTGCACCAGACAGAAATGGTAACCTGCTTTATTCTGCTCTTAGCTGAAGATTTAAATGGACCTTTATACCCACTACCATTCCTCCTCACTACCACATGTTACTACTCTTCTGCCTGGCCCAAAACCAGGGCAGATTCCTAAACACAATCAGTGACTTCTGGTTCCTCCTTTGCTAAACTCTTTCATTCACTTTCTTTCCACAAAAGGTCAGATGGCCTACTTGCCAAGCTATCCCATCATTGCAGTTATGAGACTGGAACAATTAAGAACTCAAACACAAAACCTGAAGTTTACAGACAGCGGATATGGCAAATGGCTGGAAAATTAACTTAAAAAAACCAAACCAAACCCATTGCCATAGTCCGTTCTGACTCAAAGCACCCTACAGGAGAAAGTATAACTGCCCCATACGGTTTCCAAAGCTATAATCTTTATAAAAGCAGACTGCCACATCTTTCTCCCGTGATGCAGCTCAAGGGTTCAAACCACCGACCTTTAGGTTAGAAGCCAAGCACTTAAGCACTATGCCACTAGGGCTCCTTTACTTTGACTTAAGAAACCAAAATCTTCTTGACTCATTCCATGATATGAATCAAATTTCTCAGCCACATATTCCACCTAAAACATTCTTCCAACCAGATTACTGCAATATGAAATTGTTCCACTTAATTGTGTAAACAATTCAGTAGCTTTTTTGATCTCTCACACAGGAACAAGTGACAGAATACTCATCCCCTTCACAACATATCGGGATTCCCTACTAAAGACCCTAGCCATAATTTATAGGGAACTGTTTCTCATTTTTGACATAAGTAGTATAGAAAGAACCTTGATTATGCTAGCTGCTATTAAGATCACCACCATCATTAATCTACAGCAGTGTAACAGAACCAATAATAATAAATTCCGCAGCCTAGCTAAGCAATTCTGAATCCTGTCTGAACCAGTCAGATTAATCCAGCCTCAATTAAGAAGTTTCAACACACAATGGAATGCTGTACAATGACAAAGGGGAATGACGAATCCATGAAACATCTCACAGCATGGATGAATTTGGAGGACATATGCTCAGTGAAATAAGTCAATCACAAAAGGACAAATATTATATGAAACCACTATTAAAAGTAACAACAAAAGGTTTACGCACAGAAGGAAAAAAAAAACAATACATTCCCTGATGGTTACCGGGGATAGGAGGGGTAGAAAAGGAAAATAACCAAACAGATAGAAGACACGTGTCAATATTAGAAGTCAGCATAACATGACCAAGGCAAGAGAGGACACTGAGAGGAACGCGAGAATAAAGGGCAATTTTTTTTTTTTTTACTAGAACAAAGACAATCCTGAAACAATAGTATTAAACACTAATTTACAAATGGATACACAGGTAGATACGTATGCCCAGAGGTGTGGCAGGGTGTAAGGGAGCACACCCACCAGCAGATACAGTTTGGTGGTGGATATTTCTACATACACGACTGAAGGTGCTCCTTCTAAGATACAATTACTGGTTTCTTCCCATCTGGAGCAAAGGAGAGTGAAGAAAACCAAAGACTCAAGGGAGCAACTAGTCCGGAGGACTAATGGACCACATGAACCACAGCCTACATGACTCTGAGACCAGAAGAACTGGATGGTATCTGGCTACCACTACCAACCACACTGATTGGGATGACAACAGAGGATTCTAGACACAGATGGAGAAAAATGTAGAACAAAAAATCAAATACACAAAAAACACCAGACTTACTGGTCTGACAGAGACTGGAGGAACTCCCAAGACTATGGCCTCAAGACATCCTTCTAACCTGGAACTGAAGCCATTCCCAGAGACCATCTTGCAGCCAAACAATAAAAAATAAATACATAAATAAACCCACTGCTGTCGAGTCGATTTCAACCCACATCAACCCTACAGGACAAAGTAGAACTGTCCCATGGAGTTCCATGGAGCAGCTGGTGGATTCAAACTGCCAACTTTTTGGTTAGCAGCCAATCACTTAATCACTGTGCAACCAGGGCCCTACAGGCCCATAAAATAAACATTAACAATCAAGAGGGGCGTGCTCCTTAGCGTAATCAATTATACGAGATCGAATGGGCAATAACTGCTCAAAAGCAACGATGAGAAGGTAGGAAGGGGTAGAAAATCATTACAAAAGGAAACGGGAACCCAGGCCAGAAATGAGGAGTTTGCTGACAAAACTGTGGGAAATGAACCTAAAGCCATGAAATACTTTTTATACAAAGTATTAAATGAGAATCTAATTTGCTCTGTAAATTTTTACCTAATGCACAATTTTAAAAAAAAGTTTCTCAAGTGTTTAAACAACAAAAAAACATTAAAATATTTAAATAGCCCTACCAACATTTCTTCCAGCAAGGTAGTACTCTAGCTTCAAAGACAAAATATGATGCTTCTCTATTTGTTTTGAGACTGTTTAAGCTAATAAGGCATTTCCATAGCACCTAAAGATGCAAAGGAAAGAGGACAGGCAAGATTGCCCTCTAATTCTAACCACTAAATAGGCTTTCCACCACCCATCTGTCAGTTTGTCATACTGTAGTGGCTTGCATGTTGCTATGATACTGGAAGCTATGTCACCAGTATTTCAAACACCAGCAGAGTCACCCACGGTGAACAGGTTTCAGTGGAGCTTCCAGACAAAGCCAGACAGGAGGAAAGGCCTGGTAATCTACTTCAAAATTACTCTATGAAAACCTTATGAATTGCAACGTGAATACCACCCAATATAGTGCTGGAGGAGGAGGCCCCTAGGTTGGAAGGCCACAATGATGGGTTCCAGCATGTCAGCAATCATGAAGATGGGAAAGGATCAAGCAACGTTTCATTCTGTTGTAAACAGCGTTGCCATGAATCGAACTTGACGGCAACTGACAACAAATAGGTTTTTAAAAAGCACATACATAAACAAAAAACTTAATACCTTTTTTTCACTGTGATAAAATAGACATAACATCAAATTTGCCATTTTCACCATTTTAAATACATTAACTACATCCACAATACTGTGCAATCATCACCACTGTTTCCAAGTATTCTTTATCACCCCAGAGACTCAGTATACTTTAAGCAGTAAGTCCCCATTCCTCGCTCTTCCCAATCCTAACCGAAAAAAAAACAAACCCATTGCTCTCAAGTCAATTCCAACTCACAGCGACCCTACAGAACAGAATTGAACTGCCCCACTGAGTTTCCAAGAAGTGCCTGGTGGATCTGAACTGCCAACCTTTTGGTTAGCAGCTATAGTACTTAACCACTATGCCACCAGGGTTTCCTCCCCAATTTTGGTAACCACTAATAACTTTGGTCTCTATGCACTTGCCTATTCAAGATATTCCATATTTTTCTGTTGCTGTCAAATCCATTCTGACTCACGGTGTCCCTATCTGTTACAAAGAACAACTCTACAGAGTTGCCTTGGCTGTAATCTTTACAGAAGCAGATCGTCAGACCTTTTTCCCACAGTGTCACTGGGTAGGTTTGAACTGCAAACCTTTAGGTTAATAACCAAAACTAAACCCACTGCCATCAAGTCGATTCCGTCTCATAGCGACCCTATAGGACAGAGCAGAACCACCCTGGTTCTGCTAGAGCACCTGGTGGATTCAAACTGCTGATCTTTTGGTTAGCAGCCGCAGCATTCAACCACTATGCCACCAGGGTTTCCCTCAGGTTAACAAATGAGCACAAATCATTTGTGCCCCAGGGACCTTTGATATTTTATGTAAGGGGGACATTACAATGTTTGTTCTTTTGTGTCTGACTTATTCACTTAGCATGTTTTCAAGGTGGATCCATGTCATACATAGCAAGTACCAGAGCTTCATTTCTTTTTATTATTAAATAACATTCCATTGTATGTCTATACCATATTTTGTTTATCCACTTATCTGTTGATAGACATTTGGGTTGTTTCCACCTTTTGACTATTGTGAATAATGCTGCGATGAACACTGGTGGACACGTATCTGTTTCTGGGTCCTTCAAGTTTCTTAGGTATATACTTAGGGGTGGAATTGCTACGTAATATGGTAATTCTATGGTAACTTTTTAAGAAAATGTCCAGCTATTTTCTATAACAGCTGCACCATTTTACATTCCCACCAACAATGCACAGGGCTACAATTTTTCCACACCCTCACTAACAATAGTCATTTTTCATTTCTCTGATTATAGTCATCCTAGTGGGTGTGAAGTGGTATCTCAATGTGGATTTAATTCGCATTTCCCTAATGACTGTCGATGGATACCCTGGTGACATAGTGGTTAAGAGCTACGGCTGCTAACCAAAAGGCTGGCAGTTTAAATCTACCAGGCGCTCCTTGGAAACTCTATGGGGCAGTTCTACTCTGTCCTATAGGGTTGCTACGACTCAGAATCAACTTGATGGCAACTGGTTTAGTTTTTTGTTTTTTTAATGACTAACGAGCCCTGGTGGTGCAGCAGTTAAGAGTTCGGCTACTAACCAAACGGTCGGCAGTTTGAAACCACTAGCCACTCCTTGGATCCTACAGGACAGTATGAATTCTTTATATATTCTGGATATTAAACCTTTTTCAGATATATGGTTCCCAAATACTTTCTCCCATTGTGTAGATTATTTGTTCACTTTTTTAATAAAGGTCTTTGATGCACAACCAAGTTTTTAATTTTGATGAAACCCAATTCATCTACTTTTTCTATCACTGCTTGTGCTTTTGGTGTCGTATCTAAGAATCCATTGTCAAAAACAAGGTCATAAAGCTTTACCCCCTATCTTTCTAAGGGTTTCATGGCTTTAATTTTTTCGTTGTTATATTTAGATCACTGATCCATTTTGACCTAATTTTCATATATGGTGTGAGGTATGGGTCCAACTTCATTCTTTTCCATGTGGAGATCCAGTTGTCCCAGCACCATTTGTTGAAGCGATTATTCTTTCTCCATTAAATAGACGTGGCGCCCTTACTGAAAATCAATTGTCCATAGATGTATGGGTTTATTTCTGGACTCTCAATCCCATTCCGTTGGTCTATATGTCTATTCTTATATCTGTACCAGACTGACTTTCATTACTATAGCTTTATAGCACATTTTGAAATCGAAAAGTTAAAGTCCTCCTACTCTGTTCTTTATCAAGATTGTTTTGGCTATTCAGGGCCCCTTGCAATTCTGTTTGAATTTGAAAGTCAGCTTTTCCGTTTCTGCAAAAAACACTGCTGGAATTCTGATACGGATTGTGTTGAACCTGAAGATCACTTTAGGTAGTATTTATCGACTACTTAATATTAAGTTCATGGAAAGTCCATAACACAGGATATCTTTCCATTTATTTAGGTCTTCTTCAATTTCTTTCAGCCATGTTTTATAGTTTTCAAAAAGCTTAATTCTTTGAGTTTTTACTGATATTTTAAAGTTTAAGTTCAAAAGTTTTTTTTTTTTTTAATTTTTTATGACTAATATGTGTTATTCTATAAACAGAAGAGCCCTGGTAGTACAGCAGGTACAGTGGTTAAGCACTTGGCTACTACCCAAAAGATTGGTAGTTTGAACCCACTAGCTATTCCATGGCATAAAGATTCGATGATCTGCTCCTGTAAAGATTACACCCTTGGAAGGCCTATGGGACAGTTCTACTCTGTCCTATAGGATCAGTATGAGTTGGAATCGACTCAACGGTAATGAGTTGGTATTCTATAAATATCTCTATTATTAAGACTTATTGCACTATATCATAACCATCATTACTAGAGTCAAAATCATTATAAATATCTTATTCTAAGTGTCTTCTGAGGAGATTATATAAGTATCTTAGTAATGCTCTTCAGTGCACTGCAGAGTATACAACCAACAAATGTTGGTAAAATTAAATTGAATTTTACCAACTAGATGTGCCTCCTTACAGAAGTATTTAACAATATTGTATATTTGTACTGATCTAAATTAAACCTCAGGTTTCTGACTTTTAAATCACTTCTGTTTTTAAATTTTTATATATTAATAGTATTATTTTTTACAGACACATGTCTTTTGGTACCTATGAACCTAAAAGTCCTCTTCACTTAACCTACTATCCCTCCCAATTTTAGTCAGGAAGAAGTCTTTTCTTCATTGTAATTCTACAATGTAATAACTTGAAATTAAATATGGGCTTTTTCAGCTTTACTAGTACATGAACAATGTTCACCTTAATTACCTACTATACTAATCATACCTTAAAATAGGAAGGTAAATTATTTAAAAATGTGTTTCATCTATAATGATTTTACTCAAAAAATCATTCCAATCACTAGTATAAATCCAAGTATTACTCTCCAGGGGTGTACACTGCTAAATAATTTGTCTAAATGTCAATAGCAATTTTCAAAAAATCCTTTCTACCCCCAAATTTTAAACATCTGTAAAAAATACTTGTTTTGAGAGTGGTTTACATTCATGACATTTGACCTTCTGCTGTAAAAAAAAAAAAACACCACAAATTCAAGTCTCAAATACCACGCAAGCAGGAAATCTAACCATTTCTGCAGTAGCCATCTGTATGGTCCAATATCAGATATTAGTTCTAGATTGCACTAAGTCATGTGTTACAAATCTTTTTCTGCAGCCTCTATAATTAGTTGTAATTTGCCTCTTTTAAAATGTGTTTCTTATGGGACATCTGGCCTTGAAACTTCTACCTTCCCATTGAAAAAATACTTAGTGTCTGGATTTTTTTTTTTTTTCCTTTTAATATGAAGCACTACATGGGTGGTATAACCAAGTCCAGACTTTAAAGAAAAATAAAGTCCAAGAACAGATGATGATTAAGAACTATTTCAGTATTGCCAACTATAGCTGAAAATAAAACTTTGTTGCAATATATAATTACCTACAAATTTCTCAATGAATTGCCCAAAGATTTAAAGTTCACAAAATAAATTTTCATGGGAACATAGCATTTGTCTATTTACTTCCAGGAACTACAATAGTAAAGTTAAATTCTATAATTCAGCTTTGGAATCAAAGATTTCATAAAAGGCAAAAAAGATCAGAGCCTACCAGTTTGAATATGACACTCAAAGTATCTACTTAAAATAGAACACGACTGTAATAGCTCATAAAAAATCCTAACTAATTTTACAGAGATTTAAGTAAGATTTAGAATACACTACAACTGCCTTAGGGTTCTTATGAAAATAATCATTTTAATAATACTCATCAATTCATTTAGGTTCTAGACAGCCTTCCTTAAAACTGAAAGTTAAATGTGTGCTAATGAAAAAGTAATCAAAATGAATGACAGAGATGCCACTTCTTTGCAAGATAAAAATGAAGACATTTATCACGGTATTCTGCTGCCCAGACTTACTTATTCCCTAGATTAGAAAACTTTTTATACAACCACTTAAAACCAGTATTATACCTTTTAAAAAAACACTAAAGAAATGTTAACACAGATCACAAAAGAAATTTTAAAAAGCCAGAGAAAAATCAGGTTCTGATGCCAAAACTTCAAACACAGCAATGAAATTTATCGTAAAGGTTAAATTCAATATATTTTTACCTTACTGAAATAAAACCTGAGAAATTTTTTTCTGATTTAGAAATGTCATTTAAATAAAAATTCATACGGAAACTATGCAAGAATTTTAAAAATTTCACCTAAAAACAGGACACAATTAGGCCCCACTGCTGGAGTAAATACAGCTAAAAAAGCAATCTGCATGTTCCCTAAGAGGGCCACTTAACAGGGTACCTTAATAGGGTCAGATTAAAAAACATAGTACAGAAACATCTGTTAGATGTTTCAACCAAATTTAAGAACACCCTTTTGCAAATGGTTGTTACTTTAATAGGCATGTAAAAAATAAAAAGGATATAAGCTAAGATTTGTTTATGTAAAAGTTCACATCTCAAAAGTTAAAGAAATAGCAAATACTAAAAACTATTAAAAATGATTAACATAAAGAAGTTAGTTCAGTAATTCCTTACCTGCATCCCATCTTTAAGTTTCAAAATGCATTCCATTGTATTGATAGTAATTACCACTGGTTCTGAACCCAGTTTTGTCCATGGTACATGAATCCGCAATTCGTGAATATGTCCACTTAAAAAAGTGAATGGTAATTTCAGTTCCTTAAAAGACAAAATATCAAAATAAGAGTTAATAAGTATTTAAATGTGTTTTAATTCTAAAATCCTAATTCGTTTCTTAAGAAACAAAATTTTCAACTAAAAATAATGAGAATTATTCTTTATATAAAATAAAACATCAAATAACTTGTTAAGCTATACTTAATAATAAACTACAAAATCGTATTTTAAGAGTTACATTTAATAAGCTATTTACCCTCTGTAGACATCAGTTTCCTATTCTGCTGAACAGAAATAATATATATTGACTGATACACTACACAGGCTCATTACATGGCAGTAGCAGTCGTAGCCATAGGCACAGAGAAGTAGACAGCAGGAGTACTTAAGATGACTGCACTGGTACACTTTACCGAATACCTGCCTAAAATAAATGCTCAAAATGTGTTTTTAAATAACTGAAATAGGATTGTAAGGCAGGCTAGAAAAGGGAGGTTAAATTGGAAACAGGAGAATGACCCGACAAAATATTGACAAATCTCAAAAAAAAAAAAAAAACATTAGAAATGAAAATATAACTGTCAACGAAATTACTTTCTACTAATTTGTTTCATTTCAAAATAAGTTTTTTTAAGCTGCAAATAGAACTACCATGTGATCCAGCGATCCCATTCCTTGAACTATATCCCAGAGAAATAAGATCCTTTAGACGAAGAGGGCGTGGCCAAGATGGCAGAGCAGTCAGATGCGTCCAGTGACCCCTCTTAAAATAAATACCCGAGAAGACAGGTAAAACAATAATATTTATGACAAGCTAGGAGCCCTGAACATCACAGGTAAAGTTAGAAAACGGACTGAATGGGAGGGGGACAGGGAGATGACTCAGAAACACAGAGGAACTCCCGGAACTAAATTGCTGAGAACCCTCAGGCATCATTCCCAGGAGCAGCTGCAGCAGGCTGGTGATAGCGTTTGGCCGCAGATTCCTCAGGGAGAAACAGCCACCTGCACAACCTACTCAAACCTCCGGAACCAGAGAAGAACGGCACTCTCGGCAAAAGCTAAGTACTCGTGTACATTATACTGTGCCCACAGGTCCCAAGCCAGCTTCAGTGACCGCTGATTTCCCTGGGCCGCAGATAGGTCCAGCTAAGCGTCCTGAGCCATTCTCCCAGCCTTGGAGAAGGAATAAATACACAATCGAGGGAAAAGATAAGCTGTCAGCTCCACTAACCTGGGGAGCAGAGAACAGAAGCAGCTCCTGTCCAGGCATAAATGGTGCATGAACTTTGAATACCTGTCCCCCCGCATGGATCTGTGTGTGCCTATCTAAGAAGAATAGGCCCCTGTTGGCAGACTGCAACTGTTTCATCTGTGCGGTAGATGTTTCATGTTTGACACCGCTTTGCCTATTAAACATGGTCCTCACCTACACACACCAGGGGCCGACTAACTGCTGGCTCCACGCAGGATACCCAGCCACTCGCAATAGGGGTCCAAGGATAACTGGCACTCCCAGTCCTTACAACCAGAAGCACTGGGTGCGCCTATTGTCCATCTGTAAAACCCACCCACCTGTGCGCTCTAGGGAACAGAGACACGCTTTCCTCACAGACACTCGGGGGACAGTTGTCAGACCCCTGCCTTGTTCAGAGTGTGACCCTATGCTGCAACCTGATACAGGTACCTACATCAGTCACGCCTGCCCCTCTAAGAATGCAGGACAGAGCATGTACCATGCGCTTGATGACCAGCTACCTGGACACCTGAGCTGAATCCATACAAGAAAAGTGGATGGACTCCTAGGCTGATATACCTGTTAACAGCTCTAGCTATCTGATGACAGGACGTTACAGCTTCAAAGGCAAAAATAATCAAGCTAGTTCACTCAAGCAACCTACTTGGGCATATCAAAACAAAACAAGAAGCTGGGATATAGTAAGCAGACATAAAGTAAACTAATAACTTGAAGATGGCTCAGAGAAAAGAGTCAGTATCAAATCACATAAAGAAGCAGACCATGATCATTTCCAGAAGCTCTCAAAACAAAGAATCAAGGGATCTTCTAGAGGAAGGTATCTTCCTGGAATTATCGGACACAGTATACAAAAGATTAATATACACTACTCTTTAAGACATCAGCAACGGGAACAGGAAAGAGATCAGGCAATATGCAGAACAAGCCAAGGAACACATAGATAAAGCAGTTGAAGACATTAAAAAGGTTATTCAAGAACATAATGAAAAATTTAATAAGCTACAAGAATCCATAGAGAGACAGCAATCAGGAATTCAGAAGATTAACAATAAAACTACAGAAGTAGACAACTCAATAGAAAGTCAGTGGAAGGCAGAATTGGTGAGATTGAAGATAAACCACTAGGCACCAATATATTTGAAGAAAAATCAGACAAAATAATTTTAAAACTGAAGAAACCTTAAGAATCATGTGGGACTCTATCAAGAGAAATAACCTACTAGTGATTGGAGTATCAGAACAGGGAGGGATAACAGAAACTACAAAGAGGATCGTTGAAGATTTGCTGGCAGAAAACATCCCCTAATATCATTAAAGATGAGAAGATATCTATCCAACATGCTCATTGAACTCCAAATAAGGTAGATGTTAAAAGAAAGTTACCAAGACATACTATAAATTAAACTTGCCATAACCAAAGATATAGACAGAATTTTACAAGCAGCTAGGGATAAACAAAAAGTCACCTACAAAGGAGAGTCAATAAGAATAAGCTTGGACTACTCAGCAGAAACCATGCAGGCAAGAAGGCAGTGAGATGACTTACATAAAAACTTAAAGGAAAAAAATTTCCAGCCACGAATCATATGTCCAGCAAAACCGTCTCTCAGATATGATGGTGAAATTAGGACATTTCCAGATAAACAGAAGTTTAGGGAATTCGTAAAAACCAAACCAAAACTATAAGAAATAATAATGGAGCTCTTTGGTTAGAAGATCAATAATATCAGGTATCAACCCAAGACTAGAACACCGGACACAGCAATCAGATATCAAGGCAGACAGGGAAATTCCAAAAATAAATCAAGATAATACAACACTCAAAACAGGGAAACAGTGATGTTATTATGTAAAAGAAGACAACATTAAAACAATAAAAAGGGACTAAGAAATGCAGGCATAGATCTTTCATACGGAGAGGAAGACAACGCAATATAAAGAAATAAAAGTTAGGTTTAAATTTAGAAAAATAGGGGTAAATACTAAGGTAACCACAAAGGAGACTAACTATCCTACTCATCAAAATAAAATACAAGAAAAAAACAGACTCAGCAGAAACAAAATCAACAACAATGAATATGAGGAAAAGACAATAAACTACTCAGCACAAAAAAATTAAGTGGAAAACAGAAACTGTCAACAATACACAAAAAAAAATTTCACAATGGCAGCACTAAACTCACACCTATCCATAATTACGCTGAATGTAATTGGACTAAATGTACCAATAAAGAGACAGAGAGTGTCACAATGGATTAAAGAACATGATCCGTCTACATGCTGCCTACAAGAGACAAACCTTAGACTTAGAGACACAAAGTAAAACGCAAAGGATGGAAAAAATATATCAAGCAAACAACCACCACAAACAGGCAGGAGTGGCAATATTAATTTCTGACAAAATAGACTTTAAAGTAAAATCCACTACAAAGGATACGGAAGGACACTATACAATGATTAAAAGGACAATATACTAGGAGGATATAACCATATTAAATATTTACACACCCAATTACAGCACTGGAAGATATAAAAACAAACTCTAACAGCATTGAAAAGTGAGATAGACAACTCCACAATAACAGTAGGAGATTTCAACACACCACTTTCGGTGAAGGACAGAACATCCAGAAAGAAGCTCAATAAAGACATGGAAGATCTAAATGCCACAATGAACCAACCTGACCTCATAGACATATACACAACACTTCACCCAACAGCACCCAAGTATGCTTTCTTTTCTAGTACACATGGAACATTCTCTAGAGTAGACCACATATTAGGTCATAAAACAAGCCTTAGCAGAATCCAAAACATCGAAATATTAAAGACCATCTTCTCTGATCATGAGGCCATACAAGCAGAAATCAATAACAGAAAAAGCAGAGAAAAGAAATCAAACGCATGGAAACTGAACAATACCCTGCTCAAAAATGACTGGGTTATAGAAGACATCAAGGATGGGATAAACAAATTCATAGAATCCAATGAGAATGAAAACACTTCCTATAAGAACCTCTGGGACACAGCAAAAGCAGTGCTCAGAGGACAATTTATATCAATAAATGCACACATAAAAAATAGGAAAGGGACAAAATCCAAGAATTATCCCTACAACTTGAACAAATAAAGTGCAACAAAACAAACCCTCGGGAACCAGAAGAAGGCAAATAATAAAAATTAGAGCAGAATTAAATGAAATAGAAAACAGAAAAACAACTGAAAGAATTAACAACACCAAAAGCTGGTTCTTTGAAAAACTTAACAAATTCAATAAACCACTGGCCAAACTGACAAAAGAAAAACAGGAAAGGAAGCAAATAAGCGAAATAAGAAATGACATGCACGATTTCAAAACAGACCTAAAAGAAATTAAAAGAATCATCTCAGATTACTACGAAAAATTGTACTCGAACAAATTTGAAAATCTAGAAAAAAATGGATGAATTTCTGGAAACACACTACCTACCCTAAAGTAACGCAAACAGAGGTAGAACAACTAAACAAACCCATAACGAAAGAAGAGATTGAAAAGGTAATCAAAAAACTCCCAACAAAAAAAAAGCCCTGGCCCTGATGGCTTCACTACAGAGTTCTACCAAGCTTTCAGAGAAGAGTTAACACCACTATTACTTAAGGTATTTCAGAGCACAGAGAAGGACAGAATACTCCCAAACTCATTCTATGAAGGCAGCATGCCCCTGATACCAAAACCAGGTAGAGACACCACAAAAAAAGAAAATCATAGACCTATATCCCTCATGAATGTAGATGCAAAAATCCTCAACAAAACTCTAGCCAAGAGAACTCAAGAACATATCAAAAACATAATTCACCATGACCAAGTGGGATTCATACCAGGTATGCAGGGATGGTTCAACATTAGAAAAACAATGTAATCCACCATAAATAAAAGACAAGAAACGCATGATTTTATCAATTCATGCAGAAAAGGTATCTGACAAAGTCCAACACTCATTCATGATAAACACTCTCAGCAAAATAGAAGAAAAATTCCTCAACGTAATAAAGGGCTTTTATACAAAGCCAATAGCCAACATCATCCTAAATGGAGAGAGTCTGAAAGCATTCCCCTTGAGATCCGGAACCAGACAACAATGCCCCTTATCACCACTCTTATTCAACATTGTGCTGGAGGTCCTAGCCAGTGCAATTAGGCTAGATAAAGAAATAAAGGGCATCCAGATTGGCAAGGAAGAAGTAAAATTATCTCTATTTGCAGATGACATGATCTTATACACAGAAAACCCTAAGAAATCCTCAAGAAAACTACTGAAACTAATAGAAGAGTTCAGCAGAGTATCAGGATACAAGATAAACATACAAAAATCAGTTGGATTCCTCTACACCAACAAAAAGAACATCAAAGAGGAAATGACCAAATCAATACCATTCACAGTAGCCCCCAAGAAGATAAAATACTTAGGAATAAACCTTACCAAAGATGTAAAAGACCTATACAAAGAAAACTACAAGACATTACTGCAAGAAACCAAAAGAGATCTACATAAGTGGAAAAACATACCTTGCTCATGGATAGGAAGACTTAACATAGTAAAAATGTCTATTTTACCAAAAGCGATCTATAGATACAATGCAATTCTAATCCAAATTCCAATAACATTTTTTAATGAGATGGAGAAACACAGCACCAACTTCATATGGAAGGGAAAGAGGCCCCGGACAAGTAAAGCATTACCGAAAAAGAAGAACAAAGTGGGAGGCCTCACTCTGCCTGATTTTAGAACCTATTATACTGCCACATTAGTCAAAACAGCCTGGTACTGGTACAATAACAGATACATGGACCAATGGAACAGAATTGAGAATCCAGACATGAATCCAGCCACATATGAGCAGTTGATATTTGACAAAGGCTCAAAGTCTGTTAAATGGGGAAAAGACAGTCTGTTTAACAAATGGAGCTGGCGCAACTACACATCCATCTGCAAAAAAATGAAACAAGACCTATATACCTCACACCATGCACAAAAACGAACTCAAAACGGATCAAAGACCTAAATATTAAATCTAAAACAATAAAGATAATGGAAGAAAAAATATGGACATTAGGAGCCCTAATACATGGCATAATCAGTACACAAAATATTACTAAAAATGCAGAAGAGAAATGAGATAACTGGGAGCTCCTAAAAATCAAACACCTATGCTCATCCAAAGACTTCACCAAAAGAGTAAAAAGATTACCTACAGACTAAAAAAAGTCTTTAGCTATGACATTTCCGACAAGCATCTGATCTCTAAAATCTACATAATAGTGCAAAAACTAAACCACCAAAAGACAAATAACCCAATTAAAAAATGGGTAAAGGATATGAGCAGACACTTCACTAAAGAAGATATTCAGTCTCCTAACAGATACATGAGGAAATGCTCATGATCATTAACCATTAGAGAAATGCAAATCAAAACTACAATGAGATCCCATCTCACTCCAGCAAGGCTGGCATTAATCCAAAAAACACAAAATAATAAATGTTGGAGTGGCTGTGGAGAGCCTGGAACACTTATACATTGCTGGGGGGGGAATGTAAAATGGTACAACAATTGTGGAAATCAAATCAGAGCTTCCTTAAAAAGCTAGAAATAGAACTACCATGCGATCTCACTCCTTGGAATATATCCTAGAGCCTTTACATGAACAGATATATGCACACCCATGTTCAGTGGAGCACTGTTTACAACAGCAAAAAGATGGAAGCAACCTAGGTGCCCATCAGCGGGTGAATGGATAAATAAATTATGGTATATTCACACAATGGAATACTACGCATCGATCGAGAACAAAGATGCATCTGTGAAATATTTCATAACACGGAGGAATCTGGAAGGCATTATGCTGAGTGAAATTAGTCAATTGCAAAAAAAAAACCCAAAAAACTAAACCCAATGCCATCGAATCGATTCCAACTCATAGTGACCCTATAGGACAGAGTAGAACTGCCCCATAGAGTTTCCAAGGAGGGCCTGGTGGATTCAAACTGCCGACCCTTTGGTTAGCAGCCGTAGCACTTAACCCACTATGCCACCAGGGTTTCCTCAATTGCAAAAGGACAAATATTATATGACACCACTATTATAAGGACCTGAAAAACCGTTTAAACAGAGAAGAAAATATTCTTTGATGGTTATGAGAGTGGGGAGGGCGGGAGAGAGGGAAGGAGGGAGATGCATTTTCATTCATTAGATAGTAGATAAGAACTATTTCAGGTGAAGGCAAAGGTAACACACAATACAGGAGAGGTCGGCACAATGGGACTAAACCAAAAGCAGTTTCCTGAAAAAACCAACGGTTCAAAGGCCAGCATAGTGGGGACATCTAAGCCAACTGGCATAATAAAATCTATTAAGAAAACATTCTGCATCCCACTTTGAAGAGTGGCGTCTGGGGTCTTAAACACAAGCAAGCCGCCATCTAGGATGCATCAATTGGATTCAACCCACGTGGAGCAAAGGTGGATGAAAACACCAAAAAGGCAAGAGATTATGAGCCCAACAGACAGAAAGGGGGACATAAACCAGAGGCTACATCAGAAGAACTAAATGAGACCAGAACTAGATGGTGCCTCGTACAACCAATGACTGCCATAACAGAGAACACAACAGAGAACCCCTGAGGGAACAGGAGAGCAGTGGGATGCAGACCTCAAATTCTCATGAAAAGACCAGGCTTAATGGTCTGACTGAGACTGGGACTCCGGAGGTCATGATCCCCACACCTTCTGTTAGCCCAAGACAGTAACCATCCCCAAAGCCAACTCTTCAAACAGGGACTGGACTGGACAACGGGACAGAAAATGATACTGGTGAGAAGTGAGCTTCTTGGATCAAGTAGACACATGAGATTATCTAGGTAGCTCCTGGCTAGAGGGGAGATGAGGGGGTAGAGGGAAACAGAAGCTGGCAGAACGGACACAAAAAAAGAAAGTAGAGGGAGGGAGTGTTCTGTCTCATTAGGGGGAAAGCAACTAGGAGTACACAGCAAGATGTATGTAAATTTTTGTATGAGAGATTGACTTATTCGTAAACTTTCACTTAAAACACAATAAAAATTTAAAAAAAAAAAAAGAGCCTTTACACAAACAGATATGTGCACACCCATGTTCACTGCAGCACTGTTTACAATAGCGAAACGACGGAGTCAACCAAGGTGCCCATCAACAGGTGAATGGATAAATAAATTATAGTATATTCACACAATGGAATACTACGCATCAATAAAGAACAATGATGAATCTGTGAAACATTTCATAACATGGAGGAATTAACTATTGTCTGACTCAGTTTATCAAATTAATAGCAATACCACTAAATTTAAAAAGGGTGAATACCAGTAACTCTGGTGCCACCAAACACGGATTCAAGTCCAACCTAGCTCTAGAACTTACTAGATGAATGATACAGGGCATGCTGTTTCAAGTACCTGTGCCTCAGTTTCTTTACCTTTAAAATTTGGTTAGTTACACTATCATTGAAGATTAAAAGAATTAATTCATATAAAGTTCTTAGAACACTGAATTGCTCATAAAGAAATCATTACAAAGATGCTATTATTGTTATTACCAATGCGTGCACCTAATTTATGTCTTTAATCATTTTTTTTTTAAGGTCAAAATACTAAAACTCTATTTCTACTATTCGACTCTACTAGAATGTCATAATATTTAAATATTTATCATTATTACATTAATTTTAAAGATGCAGTAACTCCTCTAAGCATTCATCAGGTGACGCAAGCTTATACTGATCAATGTTTGTAACAAAGACAATATTTACTGAGCGCTCACTATATATGAGGCATTGTTCTAAGCACTTATTTAATTGTTTCTGCAATTAATCCTCAAGCAACCCCAAAAGTTAAATGCTACTATTATCCCAACTTTGTCGTTGTTGTTAGGTGCTGCTGAGTCAGTTCCAACTCCAAGCGACCCTATGTACAACAAAACAAAACACTTCCCAGTACTGCGTCATCCTAACATCATTGCCATGTTTGAGCCCACTGTTGCAGTCACTGAGTCAGTCCATCTCCTTGAGGGTCCTCCTCTTTTTCGTTGACCCTTTACCTTACCAAGCATGATGTCCTTCTCCAGGGACTGCTCTTTCCTGATACCATGTCCAAAGTATGTGAGACAAAGTCTCACCAACCTCACTTACAAGAAGCACTCAGCATGACTTCTTCCGAGGAAGACCTGTTCATTCTTACTGTAGTCCATGGTATATTCAATATTCTTCACCAACACCATAATTCAAAAACACCAATTGTTCTTCCATCTTCCTTATTCAGTGCCTAGCTTTCACATGCACGTAAGGCAATTGAAAATATCATGGCTGGGGCAGGCGCACCTTGGTCCTCAATAATATCTTTGCTTTTCAACACTTTAAAGAGGTCTTTTGCAGCAAATGTGCCCAATCCATTACATTGTTTAATTTCTCGACTGATGCCTCTGTGGGTGTTGATTATGGATCCAAATAAAATAAAATCCTTAACAACTTCAATATTTTCTCCATTTATCATGAAGTCGCTTATTGGTTCAATTGTGCGGACTTCTGTTTTCTTTATGTTAAGGTGCAGCCCATACTGAAGGTTGTAGTCTTTTATCTTCATCAGTAAGTGTTTCAAGTCCTCTTCGCTTTCAGCTAGCAAGGATGTGTCACCTGCATATAGCAGGTTGTTAATGAGTCTTGCACGAATTTTGATGCCCCGTTTTTCTTCATATAGTCCACCTTCTCAGATTATATGTGCAGCATACAAATTAAGTACGGTAAAAGGGTACAACCCTGACACACATCTTTCCTGATTCTATACTACGTGGTATCACCTTGTTCCATTCAAACGACTGCCTCCTGGTCTATGTACATGTTCCACATGAGCACAATTAAGTATTCTGGCATTCCCATCATTCACAGTGTTGTCTATAATTTATTATGATCCACATCCCAACTTTACTGATATAAAATCTGAGGCATGGAAAAGGTCAAGTAATTTCTCCAGGAGACTCAACTAGAAAAGCCAGGATTCAAAACTAAATATTTAGTAGTTGCAAGAATAACCACTATTAGAACACGAGGAAGAAATGTAATATGTGGCTAATAGCCTCCATGAACAACTGTCCCCTTTGCCATGAGAAGAGAAGAATTGGATAGTGCCTGCTGGCTACCATTACTTAACATCTTGTTCAAAGCCTCTATAGAAAAATTCTGGTCAAAATGGTAAATGCTGAGCAGAATTTCAAAACCAAATGGAATTCCAGGTTTCTGGAGCCACGGAGGGTGGATGAACCCCTGAAACTACTGCCCTGAGATAATCTTTAAACTTAGAACTTAAACCAAAAGCATCCCCAGAAGTCTTCTTAAAACCAAACACTAGTTTAGCTTAACTAGTAAAGAATGTCTGCTTTAAGCACTGAGCTCTTTTAAGGCATATCTATATGGGATCAAATTAACAACAGCGACCTGAAAGATTATATAGGAAACAAAGGGGTAATGGAGAAACAAGAAAGAAAAGGAGGATGAGAACAGTTGCACAACTAAAAGAATGTAATTAATGTCACTGAATTCTACAAATAGAGAAAGTTAAATCAGTGTATATTCTCAACAACAAAAAATATAAATTGTAAAACAGTTTAACATTAATAACCACTACTACACTGCCTGAATATGTCCATTATGAGCACTGGATATATTTCCACTGGTTATGCATATATTTGGACAATGAGCAAATTACATTTCACCTCTAACACCCCCTGACTTGTGCGACAGTGATATATTTGTAAAATGGCTATCAAGTGTGGTAGTCCACGGGTACAATCAGATTTTCTCAGGACAAAGTTAAAGGATGCCTGAATCAAACTCAAGGCCTTAGTATCATTAAAATGCTCAATGAGCTACTAATTAAACATTAATACAAGAGACAGCATTGTATATTAGAACATGGGATATTTAACCACAGGGTCCATGTTGGAGGTCCAATTATATTAATCTGACTATAAACCATACCGTTTCCTCATCACAAGGCTGTTGTGAGACCTAAATGACAATATACTCACACATTATTTTTTAATAACAGCAGATCTTGTTTAACAGAACCACAAATGATTTCCTTTTAATTCTCAATTCCCACTTTTGAAACATAATTCTGTAATTTTTTAAATGTTTTATTTACTCATTTTTGTGCCTTCCTGTCATGAACAATTATGTCCCTCAGAAAATTTATCTATTTCGCTGGGCCATGATTCCCTGTATTGTGTGGTTGTCCTCCATTTTGTAACTGTAATTTTATGTTGAGAGGATTAGGGTGGGATTCTAACACCACCCTTACTCAGGTCACCTCCCCAATCCACGGTAAAGGGAGTTTCCCTGGGGTATGGCCTGCACCACCTTTTATCTCTCAAGAGATAAAAGGCAAGCAAGCAGAAAGTCAGGGACCTCATACCACCAAGAAAGCAGCATCAGGAGCAGAGCGTGTCATTTAGACCTGGGGTCCCTGTGCATGAGAAGCTCCTCGGCCATGGGAAGACTGAGGAGGAAAAGGACCTTCTACTAGAGCTGACAGAGAAAGCCTTCCCCTGGAGCTGACATCTTGAGTTTGGACTTCTAGCCTTCTTTACTGTGAGGAAATAAATTTCTCTTTGTTAAAACTATCCGTTTGCGGTATTTCTGTTATGGCAGCACTAGAAGACTAAGACACCCCCTGTGTGGGTTGATATCTGGTTATTCAGCCCTGTCTTCTAGTCTTGGGTTGTTATCTGATATCACTGGTTCTCTAGTCGTAGGACTCCCTTCAGTATTTCCTATAATTTTGGTTTCCTTTTTAAAAATTCCCTTAACTTCTGTTTTTCTGGAAATGTCCTAATTTCACCTTCATATTTGAGACAGTTTTGCTGGATATACAATTCTCAGCTGCAATTTTTTTTCCTTCAAGACTTCAGATATGTCATCCCACTGCCTTCTTGCCCACATGATTTCCCCTGAGTGGTCAAAGCTTAGTCTTATTGACTTTCCTTTGAAGGTGAGTTTTCGTTTATCCCTAGCTGCTCTTAATTTTCTCTTCATCTTTGGTTTTCACAAGTTTGATTATAATATGTTTTGGTGACTTCTCTTTAGTATCTACCCTGTGTGAGGTTCAATGAGCTTCCTGGATCGATACCTTCTCATATTTCACGATATCAAGGAAGTTTTCCACCAGCAAATCTTCAACAATTCTTTGTATTTTCATTATTCTCACCCCCCATTTTGGTACTCCAATCACTCATAGATTATTCTTCTTAACAGAGTCCAAAATAATTCTTAGAGTTTCTTCATTTTTTTTAATTCTTTACCTAATTTTTCCTTAAGTAAATTGGTGCCAAGTGCTTTATCTTCAATCATACTAATTCCAACTTCCATTACCTCAATTCTGCTCCTATGACTTTCTATTGAGTTGCCTAATCCTGAAATTTTACTGTTTATCTTTTGGATTTCTGTTTCTTGCAGCCTGTTAAATTTGTCATTCTGCTCTTATATAACCTTCTTAAGTTCCTCTATTGCTTTGTCTGTGTGTTCCTTGGCTTGTTCTGTGTTTTGCCTCATCTCCTTCCTGATCTCTCAAAGGGCTCTCTGTATATTAGTCTTTTTGAATTCTATCTCCAGTAATTCCAAATTCTAAGGCCTCTTCCTCTGGGAGGTTTCCTAGTTCTTTGTTTTGTTCACTTGCTGGAGCCATAATGATCTGCCTCTTTATGTGATTTGATACTGACTGTTGTCTCCGAGCAATCAGTAAGTTATATTTATATACTGTTATGTTTGCTTACTGTTTCCTAGCATTTTGTTTTGTTTTGGCCAGATAGGCTCAGCGTGTGAGCTACATTGGTTATTGGTGTCTTTGAAGCTCTCACGTTCTGCCACAAGGTGGCTAGAGCTGCTACTAGGTGTATCAGCCCAGGAGTCCATTTAATTTTCTTGTGTGGATTCAGCTCAGGAGTCCAGGTTGTCAGTCACCAAGTGTGTGGTGCAGTCTCTCACATACAGTCCTAGACAGGCAGGGCTACATAAGTGTGACTGCAGCAGCCATAGGTATCTGGCTACACTACGGGGTTATGTGCTACACAAGGTAGGGGGTTCATGGCTGCCCATGAGTGGCTAGGTGGAAGGTGTGGTCCTGTTGCTTATTGGTCCAGCTGTGAGAATTTGTTTTCTTAATGTTCAGGTGTGCACTAGTCATCTAGTGCTGCTGTAACAGAAATACCACAAGTGGATGCCTTCAACAAAGAGAAATTTATTTTCTCATAGTCTAATAGGCTAGAAGTCCAAATTCAGGGCGTCAGCTCTAGGAAAAGGCTTTCTCTCTGTCAGCTCTGGAGGACGGTCCTTGTCATCAATCTTCCCCTGGACTAAAAGCTCCTCCACACAGGAACTCCAAGACCAAAGGACGTGCTATGCTCCCAGCGATGCTTTCTTGGTATGAGGTCCCCCTGTCTCTCTGCTGGTTTCTCTCTTTTATATCTGAAAAGATATTGGCTCAGCCTTTACACAAACAGATATATACACATCCATGTTTACTGCAGCACTGTTTACAAGAGCAAAAAGATGGAACCAACCAAGGTGCCCATCAACAGATGAATGGATAAATAATGGTATATTCACACAATGGAATACCAAAAAAAATAGAATACTATGCATCAATAAAGAACAGTGACGAATCTATGGAACATTTCATAACATGGAGAAACCTGGAAGATATTATGCTTAGTGAAATTAGTCAGCTGCAAAAGAACAAATATTGTATAAGACCACTATTATAAAAAAAAAAAAAAAAGAGAGAGAAATAGTTTAAACTGAGAACACACTCTCTTGTGGTTACGAGATGGGGGAGGGAGGGAGGGAGAGCGGGAGAGGGGTATTTACTAAATAGATAGTAGATAAGAACTGCTTTAGGTGAAAGGAAGGAGGACAACACTCAACACAGTGGAGGTCAGCACAACTGGACTAAACCAAAAGCAAAGTTTTCTGAATAAACTGAATTCTTTGAAGGCCAGCATAGCAGGGGCAGGGGTTTGGGGACCATGGTTTCAGGGGACATCTAAGTCAAGGGGCATAATAAAATCTATTAAGAAAACGTTCTGCATCCCACTTTGAAGAGTAGTGTCTGCGGTCTTAAACGCTAGCACGCAGCCATCTAAGATGCATCAATGAGTCTCAACCCACCTGGATCAAAGGAGAATGAAGAACACCAAGGACACAAGGTAATAACGAGCCAAAGAGACAGAAAGGGCTGTATGAACCAGAGACTACATCATCCTGAGACCAGAAGAACTGGACGGTACCCGGCTACAACCGATGACTGCCCTGAAAGGGAACACAACAGAGAACCCCTGAGGGAACAGGAGAACAGTGGGATGCAGACCCGAAATTCTCATAAAAAGACCAGACTTAATGGTCTGACTGAGACTAGAAGGACGCCGGTGGTCATGGCCCCCAGACCTTCTGTTGGCCCAGGACAGGAACCATTCCCGAAGCCAACTCGTCAGACATGGATTGGACTGGACAATGGTTTGGAGAAGGATGCTGGTGGGGCGTGAACTACTTGGATCAGGTGGACACTTGAGACTATGTTGGCACCTCCTGCCTGGAGGGGAGATGGGAGGGTAGAGGGGCTTAGAAGTTGGCAAAATGGACACGAAAAGAGAAAGTGGAAGCGAGAAGCGGGCTGTCTCATGGAGGGGAGAATAAGTGGGAATATGTAGCAAGGTGTATATAAGTTTTTATGTGAGCGACTGACTTGATTTGTAAACCTTCACTTAAAGCACAATAAAAATTATTAAAAAAAAAAAAGATATTGGCTCAGTGCACAATCCAATTGTCTTAGTCATCCCATGCTGCTATAACAGAAATACCACAAGTGGGTGGCTTTAACAAAGAGAAATTTATTTCTTTACAGTGAAGTAAGCTAAAAGTCTAAATTCAGGGCATCAGCTCCAGGGGAAGGCTTTCTCTCTCTGACGGCCTTCTAATCAATCTTCCCCGCACTAGGAGCTTCTCCATGCAGGGACCCCGGGTCCAAAGGACTCACTCTGTTCCCAGCACTGCTTTCTTGGTGATATGAGGTCCCCAACTCTCTGCTGGCCTCCCTTTCCTTTTATCTCTTGTAAGATAAAAGGTGGTGCAGGCCACACATTGGATCAGGGATGTGACTTTACTAAGGATGTTACAATCTCACCCCAATCCTCTTTAACATAAAATTACAATCACAAAATAGAAGACAATCACACAACACTGGGAATCATGGCCCAGTTAAACTGATACACACATTTTTGGGGGAACATAATTCAATCCACGATACCAATCTCATAGATTGAGTCCTGTCTCATTAACATAACTGTCACATATCCCACCTCATTAACGTCATAGAGGTAGAATTGTAACACATAGCAAGATCATAAACCAGAGGTCAAAATGATGGACAATCACACAATACTGGGAATCATGGCCTAGTTGAATTGATATACGTATTTTTGGGGGACACAATTCAATACATGACAAGGTGTAATTCATAATGAAGGCTCTGGTCTTTGATCTTCATCAGTAAGTACTTCAAGTTCTCTTCACTTTCCACAAGCATATTGTGTCATCTGCATATTGCAGGTTGTTAATGAGTCTTCCTCCAATCCTGATGCCCCATTCTTCCTCATACAGTCCAGCTTTTCTAATTATGTGCTCAGCTTACGGATTGAATAAGTGTGCTGAAATGATACAACCCTAATGCACACCTTTCCTGATTTTAAACCCTGCAGCATCCCCTTGCTCTATATGAACGACTGTCCCTTGGTCTAGGAACATGTTCCTCATAGCACAATTAAGTGTTCTGGAGTTCTCATTCTTCACAATGTTATCCATAATTTGTTATGATCCACATAGTTGAATGCCTTTGCATAGTCAATAAACACAAGAAAATATCCTTCCGGTATTTTCCGCTTTCAGCCAAGATTCATCTGACATCAGCAATGCTATCTCTCATTCCACATCCTCTTCTGAATCCGGCTTGAATTTCTGGCAGTTCCCTGTCCATGTACTACTGCAACCATTTTTCAGTTATCTTTGGTAAAATTTTACTGGCATGTGGTATTAATGATATTGTTTGATAATTTCTGCATTCTGTTGGATCCCCTTTCTTTGGACTGGGCACCCGATTTGAGGGGCTCATGTTCCCGCAGTGTATCAGACAATGTTCCACTGCTGTTCGTTAAGTTTTCACTTGTCAGTTTTTTTAGAAGTAGACTGCCAAGTCCTTCTTCCTAGTCTGTCTTTGTCTGGAAGCTCCACTGAAACCTGTCCACCAGAGACGACCCTGCTGGTATTTGAATTACCAGTGGCACAGCTTGCAGCACCGTGGCAACACACAAGCCACCACAGTACAACAAACTGACAGACAAGTGGTGCAATGGAACATTACTCACCTGTAAAGAGAAATGATGTCTTAATACATGCTACGACTTGGATGAACCTTGAAAACATTATGCTAAATGAATTAAGTCAGTCACAAAAGAACAAATATTGTATTATACCACTTACAGTGAAATATCTGAATTGGAAGATGTATAGAGGCCAAATTTTACCAGCGATAACGAACGGTAAAAAAAATGCTGAAATGACAAATGTTTGTTATACATATTTCCACCACAATTTAAAAAAGTAAAATGAAATCAAAATAAGAGACTTTCACAGAGAAATAAAAACAGAGAAAATTGTTGTTAACAGGCCCAACTTACAATAAATACTAAAGGACGTTCCTAAGACTGAACGCAACTGACCCCAGATGGTAACACAAATCCATGCAAAGAACACCAGTAATTATGTAATTATAAAAGGCACTATAAATCCATACAGTTTTCTCCTTTTTCTCTTAACTGATTTGAAAAGCAACTGTATAAAATAATATATACAGAAAGTATTGTTGGGCCTATAACATATAGAAATAAATGTGTGATATATTTGAAAATAATGGCACAGAGAAAGTGAGTTACAGCAAAGCTATAATGGGCTAAGAAAATGACAACAAACGGCAAAGTAATAACTATAATAATGTATTGTTGGGTTTATAATATTAATAGGTGCAATATGTTTAACAATAATACCACAAAAAGGGGGAAAGGAGGTAGAACTAAATAAGAATAATATATCTCTATATTACTGGAAATAAGGTAGTATAAATCTGAAGCAGATTCTGATAAGATATATATGGTAAACTCTACAGTAACCACTAAAAACAGAAAGTAAAAAACATCATTCAAGTGCTACATTAGAAAATATTCACATTTCAAATAACATTAAATGGGAACAGACTAAATAATCCAATCAAAACACAGAGGTTGTCAAACCGATAATATGATCCAGCTATACGTTCACACATTAGATTCAAAGACACAAACAGAATGAAAATAAAAGGATTGAAAAAGATATACCATGCAAACAGCTACCACAGGAAAACTGGAGTGGTTATACTAATATCAGACAAAACAGACTTTGAGAAAAAGTATTTTTAAAAGAGCCAAAAAATGACATTTTATAATGATGAAAGGGGAAGGCCATCAGGAAGATATAACAATTAAAAACACATATGTGCCTAATAATTAAAAAAAAAAAAGAGGACCAAAATACATAAACTAAAAACTGATAGATATGAAGGGAGAAATAGACAATTCAGCAATAATATTGGAGACTTCAATAGCCACTTTCAATTGTGGATAAAATTACTAGAAAGAAAACCAACAAGGAAATAAAAGACTTGAACAAAACTATAAATTAATGAGATGTAGCAGACATCTATAGAACACTCCACTCAACAGAAACAGAATTATAGTCTTCCAAATGCAAAAAAAACATTCTACAGGATAGACCATATGTGAGACCATAAACAAACCTCAATGACTTTAACCCTCAATCAAGTATGTTCTCCAACCACAAGTGAATAAAATTAGAAATCTGTAACAGGAAAATCTGGGGGAAATGCAAACATGTGGAAAGAAACAACACACTCCTAAGTAACCAACGTGTAAAAGAAATCACAGGGAAATCAGAAAACATTTGAACTGAATGAAAAAATACAACATACCAAAATTTATGGGATGCAGCTAAAACAGTATTTAGAGGGAAATTTATATAATAATAGAGATGAAATGCTTTAATAAGCTAAATTCTCACCTAAAACAAGTAGGAAAAGAAGAAAAAACTAAACTCAAAACAGGAGAAAGAAGGACCACAATACTTTAAAAAAGCAAGAAAAGTGTATACGCAGCTAAACTGCTATAAGAGTTTTGTATTTTTTTAGGAAATGGTAAAAGTAGTACTTTGGGGTAGATTTTAGTAAGTCAAATAAGCATTTTCTAATCTTTAGGGTAAGTAACTGAAAGAATAACTTTTAAAATGTACAATTGAAATGACTAAGGCAAAAAGAATTACTAATATAACAATACTAAATTTTTGTTTGCTAAATTTTTAATGTGGTGAAAACATACACAACATTCATCAATTCAACTATTTCCACATGCATAATTCAGTGACACTAACTTGTTAACAATGCTAAATTTGTATGTACTTGAAGTCATCAAATATTATGTTCTTGTCAAGTAGACTAACGAACTGAAGTCAGCCAGACACATGGTTGGAAGAACAGAAAGGTTTATTTAGTTTACAAACCGGGAGACAGGCATGGTCTCAGGACCTAAGGCTGTTAGCTCCCTGAACCAGGGCAGATTTGCTCTTTTTATAGGGAGTGGCACACATATGCGTGAACAGTAAAGGGAGGATCTTCAGTCTTGTGACGCGTGCACAGTCGGCATAATTTTAGTGAATGAGTTTTTACACATGTCTCTAAAAATATTGCGCATAGCCCTAAAAAATGGCAATGGCTCCTATCGCCACCCCAGGAAGGTTATACAGCAGGTAGATTCAGAGTCAGTGCGCCTGCACCTTGGCCTTCTGCCAGGAGAAGAGAAGAAACCTGGGAATTTGACTAATCATGGTGAAGTGCTGTCAAAGTTGTAACAAAAATGTAGCAAGAGTAGACTTTCCTCAAAAACAACTATTATGGGATGGTTAATAACCCTTAAAAACCCTTTCATGACTGCCTGCTTCAAACTTGGTAACATAACTTGAAGATATATAAAGTGAACTGGGGAAGTCAGCATAACTTATCCAAGGCAAGGTCAGGAAAACTCCATAGACGCATCCAAACTCCCTGAAGGGACCACGGTGTCGGGGAACATCTAGTTCAACTGGCATAACAGTCTATAAAGAAAATGCTCTACATTCTATTTTGGTAAGTAGCGTCTGGGGCCTTAAAAGCTTGTTAGCGGCCATCTAAGATACTCCACTGGTCTTGTCCTGTCTGGAGCAAGGAAGAATGAAGAAAACCAAAGACGCAAGGGAAAGACTAGTCCAAAGGTACTACAAGTACCACAGCCTCCACCAGACCGAGTACAGCACAACTAGATGGTGCCCAGTTTCCACCACTAACTGCTCTGACAGGGATCGCAATAGAGGGTCCCAGACAGGGCTGGAGAAAAATGTGGAACAAAATTCTAACTCACAAAAAAAAAAAAAAAAAAAGACCAGGTTTACTGGTCTGACAGAGACTGGAGAAACCCTGAGAAGCTAGTCTGCTAATGAGCTAGTTTGCTCTGTAAACTATAAAAAGATACATAAAGTGAAACTTAAAACTAAAAAGGAGAAACAGACAAATTCTCCATCATAGCTGGTGATCTTAAAACATTTCTAATAGTTGATAAAACAAGCAATGAAAATCCATATGGATTTAAAAGATAGGAAGAATTCTATTAACCAATTTGAAGTAAATGAAGCACATATACCACTGTAAAAACAACTACAGAATGCACATTTTTATCAAGTTCACATTTACAAAAACACACCATATACTGAGTCATAAATTTTACAGTATTAAAATCATAAATCGCTGACCACAGTGGAATTAAATTTGAAATGAATAACAGAAGGATAATTAGTAAATCTCCAAATGTTATGCAATTAAGGAACACACTTCTAAATAACCCATGGATCAATAAAGAAATCACAATGGAAATTATAAAATATTTTAAACTAAAAGATAATGAAAAGACACCTATAAGATGCTGTGTGACACAGCTTAATTTATAGCGTTCAATGCATGTAAATGAGTAGAAAAGACTTAAAAAAATCAATGACCTAAGCTTCCACCTCAGAAAGCTAAGAATAGCAAACCAAACCCAAAGAAAGTGGAAGGACAGAAATTATAAACGTAAGAGCAAAAATAAATGACACAGAAAGCAGAAGTATAATAGAAAAAAATTTTAAGTAAAAAATTAGCTTTGAAAAGATTAATAACACTGATAAAATTCTAGCAACACTGATGAAGAAAATACAAATGATCATGAATGGAGACATCACTACAGATCCTATAGACATTTAAAAGCAAATGCTAAAGTAAATAACAAAAGAATCCACCTTTATGCCATTAAATATGGTAATTTAGAGCAAGAAGGGGCAAACATTTTGGATAAAGGGCCAGACAGTAAATATTTTAGGCTTTTCCTAAAGCATATCTACAGTTAACAACGTGCTTAATGGTAAAACACTGAATATCTTCCATTGAAATTGGGAGCAAAAAAGAATGTCTACTCTCCTGACCTCTACTCAACATTGTATAAGAGGTCCTAGCCAGTGCAATAATGAAAAGAAATTAAAGCTACAAGCATTAGAAAGATATAAAACTGTCATTACTTGCAGATGACATGATAGTGTGCACAGACAATCCAAAAGAACCTACCATAAAGTATTATACAAGTTAGAAAGCCCACTAAATAGACAGTCAATATACTAACATGAGGAGCCCTGGTGGCAAAGTGGTTAAGAGCTCAGGCTGCTAACCAAAAGGTCAGCAGTTCGAATCCACCAGCCACTTGCTTTTTGGAAACCCTACAGGACAGTTCTACCATGTCCTATAGGGTCACTATGACTCAGAATCGACTTGACGGCAATGGCTTTGGTTTTTGGTATACTGACATCAATTATATTCCTATATACTGACAACAAATGTATTATAGAATAAAATTTTTAGACAAATGATGGTATATATATTATCAAAAAATAAATAAATTTTATGAAAGATGTGTAAAACCTCTTTGAAAATTTCAAAACATTGCTGAAAAGGCATTAAAGGCCTAAAAATAAGAAAAGCAATACTCTGTATGTGGATTGAAAAACTCGGTATTACACCAATTCAATATATGTTAACATGTCAATTCGTCGATGTAACCCTAGTAAAATCCCAACAGGTTTCTTTCTTATTGGAAATTAATTCTACAATTAGCTAATCCAAAAACATAATACAGCACAGAACAGTTATGACAATCTTAAGGGGAAAAAAGAACAAAGTTGTATGACTTACACTATGAAATATCAAGACTTACAACAAAAACTACAGAAAAAAGGACTGACAAAAGAATACACAAATAGACCAGTGAACAGAATAAAGAGTTCAGAAAAGAATCCACACACATATGACCACTTGATTTACAACAAAGGATTAATGTAGCTCAGTAGGGAAGGAATGGTTCAAGCAATGTTATGGATCAACTGAATATTCATAGAAAAAAATGCATCTTGACCACTAGTTCACACATGCATAAAAATTAATTCAAGGTGAATCACAGAATACAGTAAAACTTCTAGGAGAAACCACAGACGAATATCTTCATCTCCTTGGGGCACACAATGACTTCTTAAACAAGACAAAAAGCATTAACCACAAAGGAAAAGATTAATACATTGGACTCCCATAAAATTATCGACTCTTATTCATCAAAAGACACCTTTAAGAGAGTAAAAAGACAAGGCACAGAATGGGAAAAAACCCGTGCAGAACACATATATGGCAACGCACTTCTTTCAAAATATATAAAGAACTCCTACACATCAATAAGAAAAAGGCAGAAAATCCAATTTTTTTAAAAAAGGGAAAAAGACTTAGATACTTCACAAAAGAAGACATCCAAATAGCCAGTAAGCATATGAAAAAGTGTTCAACATCCTTAGTCACAGGGCAAACGCAAACTAAAATTACAATGTGACATCACTTCATACCCACGAGAAAGGCTAAAGTTAAAAGAAACATAACAAGTGGTAGCAAAAATGTGAAGTCACTGGGACTCTCATACTGTTGGTAAAACTATGATGAAACAACCACTTTGGAAAACTATTTGGCAGGATCTATTAAAGCTAAGGAAACCCTGGTGGCGTAGTGGTTAAGAGCTACAGCTACTAACCAAAGGGTTGTCAGTTCGAATCCACCAGGTGCTCCTTGGAAACTCTTTGGGGCAGCTCTACTCTGTCCTATAGGGTTGCTATGAGTCAGAGTCGACTCGACGGCACTGGGTTTGGTTATTAAAGCTAAGGTGGCAGAGTGGTTAAGAGCTCGTCACCTAACCAAAAGAGCAGCAGTTCGAATCCACCAGCTGCTCCTTGGAAACCCCATGGCGCAGTTCTACTCTAGTCCTATAGGGTCTCTGTGAGTTGGAATTGACTCAATGACAATGGGGTAATTCAAGCTAAGGAGTCCCTGTGTGGTGCAAATGATTAAGTGCTCAACCACTAATTGGAAGGTTGGCAGCTCAAACCCACCCAAAGATACCCCAGAAGGCAGGCCTGGCAATCTGCTTTGAAAGGGCATAACCTTGAAAATCCTATGGTGCAGTTCTACTCTGCACGCAAGAAGTCACCATGAGTCGAAATCAACTCAACGACAACAATTAAAGTTAAATATGTCTACTCTATGAGCCAGTAATTCCACTGTCATGGATTGAATTATGTCCCCCCAAAAACATGTGTATCAATTTGGCTGGACCATGATTCCCAGTATTGTAGGACTGTCTACCATTCTGTCATCTGATGTGATTTCCTTATGTGTTGCAAATCCTATCACTACAATGAGATAGATTAAAACCCAAACCAAACCCATTGCCATCAAGTCTACTCCGACTCATAGCGACCCTATAGGATAGAGTACAACTACCCCACAGAGTTTCTAAGGAGCGCCTAGTGGATCCAAACTGCTGACCTTTTGGTTAGCAGCTGTAGCTCTTAACCACTATGCCACCAGGTTTCCTAATGAGATGGATTAGTGGCAGTTATACTGATGAAATCTACTAGATAGTATCTTCAGCCAATCTCTTTTGAGATAAAAAAGAGAGGAGCAAGCAGAGAAACACTAGGAGCTCATACTGCCAAGAAAGTAGTCCTGGGAGCAGAGCATGTCCTTTGGACCTGAGGTTCCCGAGCTGAGATGCTCCCAGATCAAGGGAAGACGGATGACAAGCACCTTCCTCCAGTGCCAACAGAAAGAGAAAGCCTTCCCCTGGAGCCGGCGCCCTGAATCCGGACTTCTAGCCTACTGGACCGTGATAGAATAAACTTCCCTTTGTTAAAGCCATCCACTTGTGGTATTTCAGTTATAGCAGCACTAGATGACCAAGACACTCTCCTAGGTATATTCCTAACGGAAATCAATAAATACGTCCACCAAAAGACATGTAAAAGAATGTTCACAGCAGCTTTCTCATAATAGCTAAAAATTAAAAACAACCCAATTGTCTATCAACAGTAGATAAGTAAACTGTATTATCTTTATATAATGGAATACTACAAAGCAATAAAAAAAACTACTGCTCTTGTAACAACATGAGTTAATCATAGATGTCATTCTGAGTGAAAGAAGACAATGAGTATGATTCTAATTCTTTGAGGTTTAAAAAACAGGTAAAACTTATCTGTGTTGATGTTGTTGTGTCCCATCGAGTCAATTCCAACCCACAGCAAGCCTACATGATAGGGCAGACCTGCTCCATAGGGTTTCCTGGGCTGTAATCTTTACGGAAGCAGATCACCAGGTCTTTTCTCCCAATAGCCACTGGTGGGTTTGAACTGCTGACCTTTCGTTTAGCACCCATGACCTTAACAATTTCACCACCAGGGCTCCTTATCTATGTTGAAAGAAGTCAGATTATTGTAATACCTTTTGGAGGTGGAGGGTACTGATTACTACAGAGCACAGGGAAGCCTTTTCCGTATATAGTCTATTTTTTTTATCTGGATAGTAGTTACAGATGTGTACACATATGTAAAAACTGAGCTGTATACTTAGGATTTCTGCCTCAATAAACAAAATAAAAATAATAAGACACTGAATTAATCTCGGGTAGGAAAGGGAAGAGAACCGAAAGGATTACTTCTTAATGCTAACTCCAGATTATTCAAAAACAGAAAAGGCAATGGAACATAAATAAAAATTAGCAACTATCAGCATCAGATGAACTCTTCCCTCATCTACTATAAAGCAGTTGGTCTCTGGTTCTTCTGAGTTTCCACAGGTAATTTTTCTATCCTCAAGATGAACAGAGTTCCCCAGCATATGTTAGTGTAATAAATGTACTGAATAAATTAGTGAACATGTGAACTTCGAAGTTGACAGTTCATTTGCATGAGACCATCCTCAAGTTAAAAAAAGAAAAGAAACTAAAAAGATGTGATTAAGGAAAAATTTTGCTGCTATTCTCCAGCTGCGCCTACCCATTACTATGCAGATTCCAAGAGGAAGTTCCTTCCTACTGAGACAGGCAGGCCTTGCTGCCTTCGGGACCCTTCCATTCCCCCAAAAGGAGAATGAGAATGTAATATTTCCCAAGATTCTTCAGACAGAATCTTGGAGATGTAAATTAGCATAGCTGGTGATGCCTGAGACTTGAGCAAAGAGGCTGAATAATTCCGACAAGAAAACTGAAATTGTTTTCCCTTCAATCAAAACTTTTAGGAATCCTAACAAACCATCGCTAGGAACAAACCATAACTAAAACATATTCTGTCAAGTAAGGTCTCCAGTTTCAGGGTACTCTAAAATATGTTAGCAGAAAAAGTAAATTTTTTAAAGCATAAAGTCGGAGAAGAAAACAACTGATTACTTCTAAACAAGTTGAAAATGTTTCCAGTCAATGAAGTTATACAGTTTACCTGTTCCAGCACATCCAATTTTAATTCGAGCTTGCTGAGAACAACGTCTCCACCCCATAGTGAAAGCTGCAAATCCGAGGGCTTTAAGTTCTTGATGTAGCGATTCACGTAGCTCATTAAAATCGGAGTCACATATGACTCCAGCATCTTTTAAGGTGCAGAGGGATCAAAGTCAAAAGCTGAAAGGAGTAAAGACAGAAACGTCAGAAGTAATTGAGTCGGAATGCAGCGAAGGAAAAAGTAATTTTCAGAAAGGATTGGAGAGACCGAAAAGCAGCACTCCCGACCAGTGCAGCCTCTCGCCTCCTCCCAGAAGCAGAGAAACCTCAAGTAGACTCACTCGTCCAGCCGGGTCTTCCTCACTGGCAGAACTCCCCTCAACTCCGCCAGGCGAGGTGGGGAGGAGGAGATAGTAACCTGAGGAGAGTGGTTCCCAGGAGTGGGAGAATAAGGTGAGGCGGAACCCCCTTTAGGCGCTGCACGCCGTCACTAGCCCAACAGCCCCGTGAGGCCCTCGCCTCCCGGAACTCAGCCGGATCTACCACCGCAGAACCACAGCTAGAACCCGACCCGCTCCTGCCCAGCCGCCACACTCCACCCTCGGCTGACACTCACGCCAAAGAGTACCGTGGCATCCCCTCCACCTCCCGGTACCTGGCATCGGCTCGCGACGGCGGCGTAGCTCCTCTAGAGCACCACTTCCGGGTGTGTCCCAAACGGTGCGCAAAACAAACTGTCCCTCCACCGCTCCCGCCCGATTCCGCAGCCGGACCAGATTTGTCAGGCTAGAAAAGCAACTCCATGCATCCTCTCGGAAGAGACACTTTTCAGCTTCACTAGCCTGCGTCCCCACTTCGACCCCGCTAGTGGTGAGGACAAAGCCCTAACAAGTGCCCCGGGGAGTAGGGGCGGACTAGTAGAGCGGAGGCACCGGAGATCCGGAAGTGGATCTCCGAGGGAGCATTACTGTGAGTAGTGCACTGGGTTTTTTTTAGTGAGACTAAGGCACCCGCGGCGGTTTCTGAGGAGGAGGTCGGGCCAGGGTGGGGAAGCACGGAGGGCTGCGGGTCAGATGAAGAGGTAGAAAGGGGGTCCTACTGTTTGAAGCCCTGGGAGATGAGAGGCGCTTTTTCCTCTTAGGAAATGGAAAGCCTGGGAGGAGCTTGGGATCAGTAGGGAGGGCAGTGGCAATAAGGCCTCAGGTAGGAGGAGCGAGGTAGGGAGGCACCTGGAGCAGCTTCGAGCGGATTTAAAGTTAGATCTGGGGGTTATTTGCTGGAGGCAGGGTGGCTGTGGAAAAGACCTTGTAAGGATTAAGAGGTACAATTTTGGAGAATGCGTTTTGACCAAACGAGTAGACCAATCCACGCGGTCTGTTATTTTCGCAATAAAATTTTAAAAAATCCATGTTTGCATATGCAGAGCAGAGGAGGAATGGTCTAGAGAAGATTGTGGAGAAGCGTTGGGTTGCGGATTGGTTTGGGACTTCAAAAAGGCCCTGAGAATATCAGAAGAACGAAGGAAATGAGAAGCCTAAAAACAAAACGAAAAGAAGTGGCTGATAAGGAATGAATTCAGAGTTTTAGGATCAGTGTTGGTTTTACCAGCTGGTCTCCTGGGGAGAAAGACGTGGCAGTCTGCTTCAGTAAAGATTTACAGCCTTGGAAACGCTACGGGGGCAGTTCTGTTCTGTTCTGTCCTATAGGGTCACTATGAGTTGGAATTGCCTCCACTCACAATGGTTTGGTTTGGGTTTTAGTGGATGTGTATTACTTTTCCATCCAGTAACTTGCGGTCAAGGAACTGAAACGCCTAAATCGGAAAATATACAGCAGGCTTACAAGAATAGGATAGGGTACACTTCCTAATTTTTGACCAGCTTCTCTGATTTTAACCTCTGAAGAAAACACTTACCAGTGCGTTTTTTTTTTTTTTTTAATGCCAGTGCTCAAGATGGTAGCAGCATCTTCCTTACTCGTAGAGGAGAGGTTATCCCCTCCACATAGGATTCTTCTGGTTGATCACAAACAAGCATGGGGATTGTGATCGTGGAACCTGGGGTGCATTCTGATGCTTGGAAGCCGCCTTAAGATGGTGTGTTCTTCCTGTTCCAGTAGTTTGCAGCAGTTGACAAATCAGGAAATTCCTTGGGAGCTAACCTTAGTACTTCTTCGTAGGGATCAGTACCTGCATATTGGAGATAACTTCTCCAGTACATTTGTTGTGTGCTTCTCAGCTTCAAAGAATGCTGAGATCTCTTTAGTAACATGTGATAGCAATTGTACCATTAAAGAACTGGTTTAAGTAGGCTTTTTTGTCATATGTTGTCATTTAGGAGTAACTTGAGACCACCTTAACCTGGACCATCAGCTTTTTCGACTCATACGCACGCTATAGGACAGAGTAGAACTGCCCCATAGAGTTTCCAAGGAGCACCTGGCGGATTTGAACTGCTGACCTCTTGGTTAGCAGCTGTAGCGCTTAACCACTATGCCACCAGGGTTTCCAGCTTTTTCCTGGGCTACGTAAGTTCCATGTTTAGAAGTCCACAAGAGTTCTCCAAAGGGCTTTAAACCAGTTAGTTCCGTTTGAACTGCTGCTGAGAATTTGCATTTCCAACCCAAGTAAGATTCAGAATCTACATTTTAACAAGATCCCCAGGTGATTCTTATTTATAATAAATGTTGAGACCCACTGCTCTATTAGTGGTGCTCAGAATTGGCTCCTAAGCAGCAGCATTAGCAAGGCCTGGGAACTTGTGAGAAATGGAACTTCTCAGCAGGGGTTTGAACCAGAACAACCCAAATCAAAGCCCTGGTGCACCAGCTCATGGTTGGAGTTGATCTAGTTTTGTAGATGGATGCAGCCTCTGTGTAAAATTAGGTTCTTTACCAATGATGGATTTAGGGTGAAGTATTGAAGATGCTGACTAAAGAACACCTCCTTGCACAATCTTGATTGCTGACCTTACTTTGACGCCAGCTGCTACCAGTGGGTCGTGGAGTTCACCAGCAGTGAGACACAGGAATATGAGACAAGGAGTTGCTGGGTCAGGTTTGCTACGATGCTCAGGATCAAACATTGCCTTCACATTAATCTCCACGTCCTCCTTCCCAATTCCTGGGGCATCCTCATCACCTCCTCTTGGGAATTCATATGAGTTTCAGTTAAGGATACCCCTGAATTTGGTCTTTCTAGAGCTAAAATTCATCAGGTCTGGGTCACTGGGGTCAGACAATATCATTTTAGTTCCCCTATCACTGCATTTTGAAAATAGACTTTATAAAGTTCTTAAACTGCACACCCATGTCGTCATTGCATTTCGTTGAAAATGCATCATAACAAGTAAATGTGAAAATTCCTAAAACTCTTTCCAGGAATTTAAAATTTATTTCTTGAAAGAGGTTCAGTAACTGCAATAGAAAAGAGGCATAGCAAGAATGCCAAGAGGTTAGATTTGTTTTTTATTGGAAATAATCAACTCAATTTCACCCAAATCTTAAAAGCTTGTGAGCAGCCGTCTAAAATATGCCACTGGTACCACCCTGTCTGGAGCAGGGGAGAATAAAGAAAACCAAGGATACAAGGGAAAGATTAGTCCAAAGGACTAATGGACCACAATGACCCCAGCCTCTACCAGACTGAGTCCAGCACAATTAGGTAGTGCCCGGCTACCACCACCGACTGCGCTGGCAGGGATCAAAATACAGGGTCCCAAACAGAGCTGGAGAAAAACGTAGAACAAAACTCTAACTCACAAAAAAAGACCAGAGTTACTGGTCTGACAGAAACTGGAGAAACCCCAAGAGTGTAGCCCCCAGACATCCTTTTAACTCAGCACTGAAGTCACTCCTGAGGTTCACCCTTCAGCCAAAGATTAGACAGGCACACAAAACGAGACTAAATGGGCACACCAGCCCAGGGGCAAGGACGAGAAGGCAGGAGGGAACAGGAAAGCTGGTAATGGAGAATCCAAAGGCAAGAAGGTGAGAGTGTTGACATGTTGTGGGGTTGGCAACCAACATCACAAAACAATATGTGTATTGTTAAATGAGAAACTGGCTTGCTCTGTAAACCTTTCATCTAAAGTACAATAAAAAAAAATTAGAAGAAAAAAATTATTGGTTTTCAACCTGTGCACCGTTGTGCCCTATTCTGTAAGCAGTCGAGATAAATTTTTTTTCACTGTATATGTTTCACTACTAATGATTTTTTAAATGTCACATTTACAGACCTCCTATGACTATATATGTCTTTTTATTGTAAGATTTTTTTTCCCCATAAATAAAAAGTGAAGCAGATTGGTTATACAGGCAATAGTTCTCCAGAGTCAGGTGAAGCTTTGAAAGGCTTGAGTGGTATTTGAAAGACTGAAAAGGGTAGAGAAAGACTCCTTTTGGGGGATGAGGGAAAAATCTTATCAATAAACCAACAGCAGCTTAAACTTGAAAGTCTCGAAAATCCAAAAAGCTGAAATGAAAAGTGATTCATTTTTCTTTCCTTCATCTCTTTTCTTTCATCCTTATTTTTCTGATTATTTTTCTATTATGTGTAGTGTATATATGAGATCTTCAAGTATGGGGAGTATATTCCTAGCACCTTGCTTATTATCTGGTATTTAATAGGTTGTGGCAGAGATTGACTTTAACAGTTATTCAGCGGAATAACAATTGTTCAGTGAAAAGCAAATCATTTTCCTTTTGTTCCTGTGCATGGCCTAGATTATTATCCAGGCTCTCTTACTATCAGGTGTTGTCAAGTGGTTGGCTTCTGACCACCTAAATGTGATTTAGGCCATTTAGGCCATTTCCTGGCTTGGCTCATATAAGTCTTCACCCATTAGCAAACCCATTAGGATCCACAGATGTCTCCAAGGTCCACCGAGGAGGACAAAAAATAGGAGACTGAGTCTGAATCACAGCCCAAAGGAGTGCACTCTCATTAGTAACGTCTATTAGGATTTTACATAATGGAGAAATAAACTACTGTTAAACCCCAAAATCTCAGCGGCTTAATCTGTTACAGCAGGAAGCATTATTTTAACCAATTCTTAGGTGATAGCATTGATTGCTGTCAAGGTGATTCCAACTTAGGCCTCCCACCCCTTGTGTGTCACCGTAGAACTGTACTCCATGGGGTTTTCAACAGGTGGTGTGTCAGAAGTAGATGCGAATGGTAAGCATGAGCTGAACATAATCTATTAGTTCGAACTGCCAACCTTTTGGTTAGCAGCCAAGCTCTTAACCACTGCGCCACCAGGGCTCTTTGTTGGTTCAGGAACATTAAAATTGTAACTTGATTTACTCATGATAATAATCATTTTTAATTAAATTTTAAAATATACCTAGACATTGCTGAGTTACCCATTGTATGCTCATTTGCATGTTATACCTTACTGTATTTATAACAAAATTTAAGTAACAACTCTTAAGCCTTCTACCATTACTTAGTTTCAAATGGCTTATAATAGTAATTTACATTTATACAGCGTTTTTCCACATATTATTTCATTTTTTTATTTTTCAACAAACTAGAAGGTGGGTATAACATATGGCAAGATGAGGAAGCTCAGATAGGGAAAGGTTAAGTGTGAACTAACAGTCACAGCCAGTCAGTCCCAGTCTTCTGACTTCAAGTATTCATTTCCCTTTTGAGAAGAAAAAATGGATACAAAAGAAAAAAGGAACATTAATTATTGCAATAGAATTATAAGAACAAAAACGAATGTCTTCTGGATTTAAAGTCATATACACTAGCTCTAGAAAGCACTCCTGACTAGCTTTCTAAAAAGTTAAAACACAAAGAATTTTAATGTAACCTAAGCATCAACTGTAAACGAGTATCTGTGCAAGCTGCATAGGCATTATCTCACTATGGAAGTTGGGCAGAGGATAGCCAATTTGTAGTAAACCAGAAATAATGGTTCAAGTTCTTCAAATATGTTAGTTTGGTATTTTGAATTCACTCATTAAAGACACTGTTTGAATGCACATGAAGTGGCCTATACCATGCCAGGCACTGAGGTATGCCTACATGGAAGGAGCTCTGTCTTGTTGGAATCAAATATAAATGAATAATTAAAATATAATATGACTAAGTGAAATGTGTATAAAGTTGTGTGACATTAAAAAAAGCATTTAGAACTATGTGAGAAAATCAGTCAAGACATAAGTTATCAGTTTTAATGTTACCATCTATTAAAGAAGTAGATTATCTCTTATCTCTCCTGATTCTCCAGAGTGTCAAACACTAGAACTAGGTAGAATCCCAACTTCTACCCAACTACAAAACATTTTAATGTGCTTTTCTACTAACCGAACAGTTTCAAACAAAATTAGTAAACTTCCTGTTTGTAATTCTCACTAAAATACATAGATGCTGCTAGCAGTGGAATAGCCTAGTTTAAGAACCTATCTGAAGAAAGAAACATTCCTACCAACCTAGATCAAAATAAATTGGAGGGATAGACAACAGGACTGCATAGAGCACTCATATATATGAAATCTCGATATACGACAGAAGCAGCATTACAAATCAATGGGAAAGGATTTGAGTATTTCAGTAACCAGTACAGGAAAAATTAGTATCCATCTGGGCAAAAAATTAGATCTGTACTTCACACCTGTGGATATAGTACAAATTTTATGTAACTTACATAATTCGTTGCCTGAAACAATCTGTGGATCTCTCTTTAAGAAAAGGAATACCAAAATATTTCACTTTTGTAAATCTTGTAAAAGCTTATAACCCATATGAACAAATTACTGGGCCCAGGGCCTTAGAAGAGGCTTGTGCAAGTAAGGATACCTGATGCTTAAGCTTCATTAGTTTCATGGTACATCAGCCTCCGCTCACAATCACAAAAGTAAGTTCCTGATGAATTAAAAACTAAATGTGAAAAAAAATTTTCAAAAATTCCTAAAAGAAATATAGAAAAAATCATTACCCTCAGAGAGGTAAAATCTCTTAAGATCAGACAAAAAAAACAGCAAAAAACTATACAGGAAAAGCTTGAGAAGATTTATACCTTAAAGAAGCTTGTTCATCAACAACATACTAAAGCTAAAATAGAACCACAGGCAGGATAAAGATGTTTATGATGTATATTGTTTAACAAAGAACTGAAGCCAAGATTTTATGAAGAGCTATAAATTATAAGTTAAAGATAATTCAGTAGAAAAATGGGACATTCACAGATGAGGAAGCTAAAAAGCCTTGTAATCACAAGAAAACACGCTCAACTTCATTAAACTCAGGGAAGTGCAGCTTAAAACAGTAATGACCTGCTATGTCACTCCCATCAGATTGACAACATTTTTAATGTCTAATGTCAGTGATGTGTAACAATAGGAACTACTGCTCTGTTAATGAGAATATAAACTGGTATAACCACAGTGACGAGGAATTTAGCAGTATCTCGCAGAGTTGAAGGTGCACATACACTATTACCTAGCAATTCCACTTGTAAGTGTAAAGAAACTCTTGCATATGTGCACAAGAAGGCTTTGTTTCTAAGAGCAAAACAGTGGAACAACTGAAATGTTAACAGGAAAAGAGTCAAGCTATAGTATATATAATTGAGTATTTCACAGTAGTGAAAATGAATAACCTAGAGCTATGACTTTCAAATGTTTTACCTACAGTAAGAAACATTTTATACCATAACTCAATTAAGCAGAACTTTCACAAAACAATACTTAAACTGAGTGAGTACATGGGATGTATCCTATTTTCTATTATTTTTTTTTCCAAAGCAGTTTAAACAAACAAACAAAAAAAAACACATTGCCATCAAGTCGATTTCGACTCATTGTGACCCTATAGGACAGAGCAGAACTGCCCCATAGGGTTTCCAAGGAGCGCCTGGTGGATTCGAACCTCCGACCTTTTGGTTAGCAGCCGTAGCACTTAACCACTATGCCACCAGGGTTTCCAAGCAGTTTATGACCTGCTGAATTGATTTTGTCAGCTTCTAATACTGATAGTTTGCAATCCACAGTTTGAAAAAACTGAACAAAGTTACCTATTAGCATTAATAAATCTGAAAAAGTGTAATATTGAGGAAAAAAGTAGCAGAATAAGTATAGTATATCATGTGTGTATATACATATATAGCACTCTGAACAATGCTAGATATTGCGATAGCTACATATCTATTGTTGTTGTTCTCTGTTGTCAAGTTGTTTCTGACTCATAGTGACCCTATATGACAGAGTAGGACTACTCCATAGGGTTTCCTTGGCTGTAATCTTTACGGGAGCAGATTGGCCAGGTCTTTTCTCCCTTGGGGCTGCTGGTGGATTTGAACTAAGGACCTTTTGATTAGCAGCTGAATATGCAAATATTGCACCACCAGGGCTCTACATAGATAAAGGAGGACTCCTTTATCTATGTAGAAATAGTATTAAAAAACCTTCATGAGAACAAAAAACAAATTAAGGATAGTAATATCTCTGAGGAGGAAGAGATGGAAAAATAAAACGGGGGAGTGAATAAAGGGACTTCAACAGTATCTTTAGTATTTTATTTTAAAATAAGGCAAAATATTAATATTTGATAGCTGGTAAGTACATTTTTTTTTTTAAGTACATAGGTATTAGGTATTACTGTTCTTTGTGTTTCTTTATATATGTGAAATACTTGATTAAAAATTATCAACTAGAACAATAGTTCTCAACTTTACATCACACTTTCTGAGAATCATAACTCCTACTTTTTCGGGCATTTATATATTTACAGGCATTTGATTATGCTAATCATTTACACTAAATTTAAAAGGAACAAAGTTACAATCATATTTATAAGATATAAAGATCTTTTTGTTCTACTATTTTGCCAGGCTAATTATGTCAGTGATAATACCCACACGCCTAGTAGGAAGACTGGTTAATATGACTACTGTCTCAAATTTATGTGCCAACCACTAAGGCCAAAGATGAGGAAATTGAAGATTTTTACCAACTTACGCAGTCTGAAATTGATCAAACATACAATCAGGACATCCAATGATAATTACTGGTGATTGGAAGCAAAGAAGAAGGCTAGGTAGTTGGGAAATATGGCCTTGGTAATAGAAATAACGCCAGATATCACATGATAGAATTTTGCAAGACCAATGACTTCTTCATTGCAAATACCTTTTTTTAACAATATAAACAGCGACTATACACATGGACCTCACCAGATGGAATACACAGGAATCAAATCAATACATTTGTGGAAAGAGAAGATGAAAAAGCTCAGTATCATCAGTCAGAACAAGACCAGGGGCCAACTGCAGAACAGACCATCAATTGCTCATCTTTAAGTTCAAGTTGAAGCTGAAGAAAATTAAAACAAGTCCACAAGAGCCAAAGTACAACCTTGAGTACATCCCACCTGAATTTGAAGACAACCTCAAGAATAGATTTGACGGGTTGAAAACTAATGACCTAAGACCAGACAAGTTGTGGGATGACATCAAGGACATCACACATGAAGAAAGCAAGAGGTCATTAAAAAGACAGGAAAGAAAGAAAAGACCTGTTTAGCTTAGTATAGATACAGATGGTTATATACAGAAATATTTATAGATATGTATATGTGCATGGATTAGTATACACACATTTATTTCCTTGGTTTGTCAGTTAAGAGGACCTAGCAGCAATGACAAGGAGCCCTGGTGGTACAGTGGTTAAGCATTTGGCTGCTAACTGAAAGGTCTGTAGTTTGAACCCACCAGCCACTCCACAAGAAAAAGATGTGGCAGTCTGCTTCCGTAAAGACTGACAGCCTTGGAAACCCTGTGGGGCAATTTTACTCTAGCCTATAGGGTCACTATGAGTTGGAATCAACTCGATGGCAATGGGTAAGAAGCAATGACATGCCAGTAGCAATGATCACACCTAGTACGCAGATCTTGGTTTTTAATACCATTCTCCAGTAAATAGACCCAGAGCTCCTCAGAGAAATGGTTGCTTCTAGGATAAAATAAAATATAGAGGAAAGAAATATACAAGATGAGCTTCAAACATCTTGTAGTGCTAGAAAGTGAGGAAATGCTAAAACACACACACACACAATGATGTAGGTATGTCAAAGAGACACAGGAACCAACTGAAAGAGCTCCAAATAGCCAAAGCTGGTACAATTTGAGCCAAAAAACTTTTTGAAAGTAGTATTGGATTATAACTGAAAGTATAAAATATACATGAATATATTTAATTATATGTAATTGAATGCTTGAGTAAAAACACAATTAAATAAGGGACAAGAGACAAATCTTTGCAGAAGAATTCCAAATAATTTATACATATACTCTGCCCTCAAGGAATAGGAGCTAAGTGTGGGCTGGGCATAGTGGCTTTCTTAAGAATACAGCATGGAAAGGAGGAGATAAACACCTTTACAGGGAAGAACTCTGACAAACACTACGTCAGACAGGTGATCAAGGTCAACATCAACAGTGATAAATCATATTGATGGCATGTACCCTTGATAAGGAAACCCTGGTGGCATAGTGGTTAGCTTCTAACCAAAGGGTCGGCAGTTCAAATCCACCAGGTGCTTCTTGGAAACTCTATGGGGCAGTTCTGTTCTGTCCTATAGGGTCGCTATGAGTCAGAATCGACTCAACGGCAGTGGGTTTGGTACCCTTGATAAGATGTAATGAAAAGGCTTTTTACCTCTATGGTCTTCCTCTCAGAAACCCATAACCAGTCTAATCATGAGACAAATCTGAATTGAGGGACTTCCTACAAAATACCTGATCAATACTCCTTAAAACTGTCAAGACCATCAAAAACAAGGAAAGTCTAGGAAACTATCACAGCCAAGAGGAGCACAAAATTTTATGTGGTATCCTGGATGGGATCCTGGAACAGACATAGGACATTAGATAAAAAGGAAATCTGAATAAATTATGGACTTTAGTTATTAATAATGTATCAATATTAGTTTATTGTAACAAATGTACCATACCGATATTAATGTTAATAATGGAGTCTCTGAGTGGCACAAATGGTTAACACACTTGGCTGCTAACCAAAAGGTTAGAGGTTTGAATCTACCCAGAGGTGCCTATCTTAGTCATCTAGTGCTGCTATAACAGAAATACAAGTGACTGGCTTTAACCAAGGGAAATTTATTTCCTCACAGTAAAGTAGGCTAAAAGTCCAAAATCAGGACATCAGCTCCAGGGGTAGGCTTTCTCCCTCTGTCAGCCTTCTCGTCAGTCTTCCCCCAGACTAGGAGCCCTCCTTGCAGCAACCCTGGCTCCAAAGGACATGCTTTGCTCCCTTCACTGCTTTCTTGGTGATATGAGGTCCCCCGTTGTTCTGCTAGCTTCTCTATTTTATACCTCAAAAGAGATTGCCTGAAGACAGGATCCAGTCTTGTAGATTGGATACCCCCCTCATTAACATCATAGAGGCAGGATTTATAACAAATAGGAAAATCACACAATACCAGGAATCATGGCCCAGCCAAACTGACACACATATTTTAGGGGGAGACATAATTCAATCCATGACAGTGCCTCCGAAGAAAGTCCTGGTAATGTACTACTTTTGAAGAATCAGCCATTGAAGAAGCCTGACGGAGCACTGTTCTACTCTGACACACGTGGGGTCATGCTGAGTTGGAATCTCACCCCATCTCTCTTCCGCTCACTTGTTTAATCTCTTACATCTCAAAAGAAACTGACACAAAATACACTGTACATTAATCCTGCCTTATTAACATAATAAAGAAAACACATTCCCAAAGGAGATCATAGCCACAACCATAGAGATTGGGCTTTACAACACATATTTTGGGAGGACATAATTCAATCCATAACACCATGATTTTCTTCATGATTTCAGCAAGTCACTTTTTTTTTTATTGTGCTTTAGGCCAAAGTTTACAGCTCAAATCAATCTCATACAAAAATTTATATACATACTGTTATGTGACCCTAGTCGCAGTCTGTATAATGTGACAGCACAATTCCCATTTCCACCCTGGGTTTCCTGTGTCCATTCATTCAACCAGTGCCTATCCCTTTCTGCCTTCTCATTCCACCTCCAGACAGGAGCTACCCATTTAGTCTTGTGTATCTACTTGAACTAAGAAGCACACTCTTCACAAGAATTATTTTATGTTTATACTCCAGTCTGATCTTTGTCTGAAGAGTTGGCTGTCGGAATGATTTTAGTTCTGGGTTAACAGAGAGTCCAGGGGCCATGTCTTCTAGGGTTCCTCTAGTCTCAGTCAGACCATTAAGTCCAGTCTTTTTACATGAATTTGAGTTCTGCACTCCACTTTCTCCTGCTCCGTCAGGGACTCTGTTGTGTTCCCTGTCAGGGCAGTCATTGGTGGTAGTTGGGCACCATCTGGTTCTTCTGGTCTCAGGCTGCTGGAGTCTCTTGTTTATGTGGCCCTTTTGTCTCTTGGGCTAATGTTTTCCATGTGTCTTTGATGTTCTTCATTCTCCTTTGTTCCAGGTAGTTTGGAACGAATTGATGCATCTTAGGTGGCCACTCACAAGCTTTTAAGACCCCAGACACCAAAGTGGGATCAGCAAGTCACCTTAAATCTCTGGACATTACTTTGTTCACATTAAATTTCACAGACTGGACTATGAGACCTGAAGTCTCTTGAAGGTCTAAAGACTATGAATAAAAATGTCATTTTTGTATATAGAAGGTGCAAAATTTTTCCATATTATTTCAAAAACCTATAATGCAGTGTTATTTTTATCTCTTAACATTAGAATTATTGGAGGACCCTTTGGTTCAAACTCATAGCAACCCTATAGGACAGAGTAGAACTGTTCCATAGGGTTTCGGTTAATATTAGTGTTCATTAAATGGTCCTGATAATTTTTATCTGAGTTTTCTTCAAATATATTAGTGCCAAGTGCTTTATCTTCAAGTTCAGAATTTTGCCTTCCACTTGCTCAATTCTGCTCCTCTGACTTTCTATTCAATTGTCTACTTCTGTAATTTTATTGTTAATCTTCTGAATTTCTGATTGCTGTCTCTCCATGGATTTTTCCAGCTTATTAAATTTTTCATTATGTTCCTGAATAATCTTTTTAATTTCTTCAATTGCTATATCTGTGTGTTCCTTGGGTTGTTCTGCATATTGCCTCATTTCCTTCCTGATATCTTGAAAAAAATGTATATTAATCTTTTGTATTCTGCCTCTGGTAATTCCAGGAAGGCATTTTCATCTTAGGCTATCCCTTGATTCTTTGTTTTGAATGTTTGTTGAGGCAACCATGGTCTGTTTCTTTATATGACTTGATATTGACTGTTGTCTCTGAGCCATCTGTAAGTTATCGTATTAGCTTATTTTATGTTTGCTTATTGTGTCATAGCTTCTTGCTTTGTTTTGTTCTGATATGCCCAAATGGGTTGGTTGAGTGAGCTAGCTTGATTATTTTCGCCTTGGGAGCTCTGATGTCCTGTCGTCAGATGGCTAGAGCTGTTATCAGGTATATCAGTCTAGGATTCCATTCACTTTTCTTGTATGAATTCAGCTCAGGTCTCCAGGTAGCTGATCATCAAGTGTGTGGTACAGGCTCTGTCCTACAGTCTTAGAGGGGCAGAGGTGATTGGTATAGATACTAGTATCTGGTTGCAGCAGGGGGTCACACTCTGAACAAGGCAGGGGGCTGAGAATCATCCCCCACGTGTCTCTGAGGAAAGCGTGTCCCTGTTCCCTAGAGCATACCGGTGGGTGGGTTCTGCAGACAGACCATGGGCACCCAATGTTTTTGGTTGTAACAACTGTGAGGTACCAATTATCCTTGAACCCCTCTCGGGGGTGGCTGGGTGACCTGAGTGGAGCCACCAGTCCTTAGGTCCCTGATGTGGGTAGATGAGGACCCTGTTTAATAGGCAAAGCAATGTCAAACATCAAACACCCACCTCTCTGCCGCACAGCTGAAATGGTTGGAGTCTGCCAACAAGGGCCTATTCTCCTGAAATAGGCCCACACAGGTCCGTGCAAAGGGGAAAGGTACTCAAAGTCCACGGACCATTTATGCCTGGACAGGAGCCGCTTCTGTCCTGAGCTCCACTGGTTAGTGGAGCTGGCAAATTATCTTTTCCCCCAAGTGCAAATTTATTCCTCCAAGGCCAAGAGGATGGCTCTAGGTGCTCAACAGGGCCTATCTCAGGCTCAGGGAAATCAGGTGCTGAAGCCAGCTTGGGGGGGTACGCGGTAAAATATACGCAAGTACTTAGCTTTTGCCAAGAGCGCTGTTCTTCTCTGGTTCCAGAGGTGTGAGTAGGCTGTGTGGCTGGCTGCTTCTCCCTGAGAAAACTGAAGCCGAACACTAATACCAGCCCACTGCTGCCGCTCCTGAGAATGGTGCCTGAGGGCTCCCCGCGATTCAGGTCCAGTAACTCCTCTCCACTTCTGAACTATCTCTTCCTCCTCCTGCCCCTCAGTTCATTTTCTAGGCTTGCCTTTGATGTTCAGGGCTCCTAGCTTTTCATAAACATACTCGTTTCACTTGTTTTTTCAGGTCTTTGTTGTAAAAGGGCTCACCAGAAGAGTCTGTCTATTCCACCATCTTGGCTCCACCTGGTCCTGATAATTTTTAAAGCCTTTTTTAAAAGTATTTAGCACATTAACCCTGTAAATGTAAAGTTTGTGTAAGAGCAATAGTCAAATTTAGGGTAATTTTGTGTAAGGGTAACTTCCATGGCCATTACATACTTATAAATATACCAAAAACATTAGAAATGTTTAAGGGGACAACACTTTGTCTAATACTATCTAACCCAAATTAAATTTTAAAAAATTTATAGGAGTTCATTCTCAGGCTAACATCTGTGATAAGTCTGACCTTATGAAATGCCCATAGGGTGTACATTAGATTAAAATGTTTGATTTCTTATTCACTTCTGACAGTAATAAAACCTAAAACAAGACTCTGGGCTTACTTTTGCCTGAAAGGTCAAGGTTATGATAGATAACCCTATAATCTTAAGCATATAATCATTTTTAGCAGGTTTATTTTTTCCTTTTTATGTGAAAGGGACAAAATGTCTCATATTTGAAAATGCCATCTATAATACAAAGAAAAATAATTAAGCAACTAGGAAATAATGTAAGCTTTATATCCAATTATAATAACTTCTATCTTTAGAATTATTTAGCATAGAAAATACATTATAAATAATACTATATCAAATACCCTTGGAAAAAGTGGTAACTTGTCATCATATTCTATTATTTAGCATGTGACCAAAAAAATTTTGTTACCTTTCTCTAACTTCCAATAAGATTAATTCCAAACCTCAAAGTATCTCTCACCTATATGAATGAAAGTTAAAATGCTATCCATATTTTCTTAGATTAAAAGCTTTAAGGTGATAGGAACTACGTTATGATTTTTTTCTATACACGTCTAAATTTAAAGTACTATTTTTACTAATTTTTTTTATTTAAGTTAATTTAGTTTAAATTAGTATCCTCCAAAGTGTAAACACTTTTATTTTAAAGTGGCAACATCAAAATTTAAGAAAGTATTTTTACCATCAAAAAGGAGATTCTGATAATCCTTGTTTTGTTAGATTTGCAAACTTTTCTTCATATAATTGCTTTATATCTCCTGCCTGGCATTTCCTTTATTTTTAGTGTATTTTAAATGTCTTCAAAATGGTGGAATAAAAGAAAGAAATTTGTGTATACATTATGTTTTTAAGTATCCAGTTTCTTAATCTACTAAAGTAAACTTTTGTCAAGAAATTTTATCTTACTAGTATTTTACCTAGAAAAAATAGTAGAACAATAATGCCTGACACCTTCAAATCTTCTTTGAACTTTGTTGATTTAGTGTCAGTTATTGACTGCCTGAGCTGGCGAAACCCCTGACCATATCAGTAACAACAGGTCAAAACTATATAGTACCTTTAACATCAAAAACACATCACAGGGATCACTATTATCAGTTTTTGATAGGAATGAAGACTGCATGGTAAAATGACGTATTCAATAGAGGGCTGAGTTTAGGGGAAAGAAAATAAAAATGCTAAACGCTAAGTCAATAGTAAACCCAAAAGCCATTCATTTCAATAAAAGTTAAAACTAAGTTTTCTACTTTCAGAATTCTTTCATTATTACAAGAGTTATTCATTTCTGGTTCAACAATCTTGCTAACCTCCTTTTAAAAATTATTCTTTAAAACATTAGCCCAGATGAGCTAATTTCAGACGGCCTATTTACCTGCTCAGAGATTTATAAGCCACCTGCTTTTGCTTTTTCTACAAATGCAAAGTCAATCTCTGGGGCAAAATTCCACCTTTCTCTTTCTGCCACACAAGTGGTAAATAACATTACCCAGTAAATTTTAGCATTTCCCCAAATGTGTAGGATACAAAAAATGTATTCATTCGTGTAAGATATAAAAATGTACACTCACACTTCTGAAATCAACAGCCAGCCATTTCACACTTGGGCCAAAGGCAAACAAACATAATTCTCACTGGCAGCTGGACAACATTCCAAGCTGCCACCACATTAATTAACTCACCTCAATCAGATTCCACTTCAGCTTGCACAGCTTGCTGCCAAGACGCCGAGCAATAAATTGTTAGGTTAAATACTGAACAAGGTAGGGAAATACCATATGGTATGTTGCTATAGGGTCACTATGAGTCGGAATCGACTCGACGGCACTGGGTTTTTTTTTTTTTGGATGTTGCTGTAGAGGGTGGGATATTCTTGTTTAACACTAGTAGCAGGATTTTCCATTTACTTTTTATTGTTATCTCTTGTGATTTGAGCAAAATGAGTATATGTTCTTGTTGATAAATGATCTTGCACATCTTATTGTGAAGAAGAGTAGGATGGTAACAAGATCACAAAATACCATTGTCCACAAGCTTCTATAGTTGATATTTCCTAAATTTCAAGGCAACAGCTTACTTAGCAAGTCCTGGGAGCCCATTAATGGTAAATTATTGGTATTAAATCTTTGGAGGATGTCAAGGAGCAAAGAATCAAATAATTCCCTTTTTATTGAAGTCTACTGTGAAATTTACGAGTACAAACAACTTGAGTTTGTCCCGGGTTGAAAAAATTCTAACCTGGGAGTCAGAAAATTTTAATCTGAGTCCAGTTTCTGCCATTGATTGGCTGTGTCACTTTGTTAAATCACTTAATTTCTCTGATATTATTTTCTCATCTTTCATATGAAGCAATTTGACTAGATAAGTGATTCCCAAACCTTAATACACATATCAATTTAAGGAGCTTATTAAAAATGCAGAATCTTGAATTCCACCATTAGAAATTCAGATTGATAGGTTTGTGGTAGAGCCTAAGAGTCTGCATTTGTACTAAGCAAGAAATTCTTTGAGAAATATAGGACACATAATCTCTAAGATCCCTTTATCTCTGGCAATATGTTATTCTACTTACTGGTCCAAATCATTGTTTCTGTAACATGGTATTATTTTGGAAAGAGGTATAATCGGGACTGTTGGTTTAGGGCTTAATCTGCATTAAAAAAACCAAACCCGTTGCCATCGAGTCAATTCAGACTCATAGTGACCCTACAGGACAGAGCAGAACTGCCCCATATGGTATCCAAGGAGCACCTGGTAGATTCGAACCGCCAACCTTTTGGTTAGCAGCTATAGCTCTTAACTACTACACCACCAGGGTTTCCTAATCTGCGTTAGGCAGTTCAAATACCTAGTGAAAAAGATTGAAAACACCAGAATATGACTACACCAAATTCAGGTAAGCATTTGCCTAGGGTTGTAGGATAGGTGATAAAGGTGACTGCTGACTGACTGACACCCCTAAAAATCCTGCCCGTATGTATAGAAAGACCATACCTAGACAAAGAAAAACATCGAAAGCCATCCTGCAGATCAGCTGTATTCAGATTCTTTATCACTCACCCAACAGAAATCTTTCTTTGCCCTGAGGGTGTTGTAATGAATGCTCATTTCATCTATTTTGCTTCTTGTATACCTGGTACATTCTGCTTCTTTTTTTAGTGCTTGAAAACGAGAAAAATTTTTTGTACTTGTTTGCAAGACTATAGAAGACTAAAAACTTTCAGAAACCTCATTCTTAGTTTCTAGGACATGATTTGCTAAGGAAATGAAAAGCTTCTTATTACTACACACTTTAAGGTTATTTCAAATAGGTGCTTATGAATTTATACTAAGTCATGTATCTTCTCCCATATGATCCCTCTTATGATGAGCAGAGAGCCACTCATGAGACAGTTGTCTGGGGATAGCATTAAATTAGGAAAAAAGCAACCTTCACTGGCCCACATAAAATGCTGTGCAACACAGGCCTTTCTCATCATGTTACTAACTTCACAGATTGAAGCCTCAAAAACAGATGTCACCATTGTTCTTAGTTTCCATCAGTGGAGAATGTAATAAGGCAAAGGATTAGTTAATTCTTCACTCAATCTTCGCAAAAGAAACCTAATTCGTTTAGATTTAATTGGTTCCTTCCTAGTTACTATAATCAATACAAAAATCCCCAAGTTCTAACAGTGTTTCCTTAGGATATGAGTGGATGGTTTCTTATTTGTTTTTGTATTCCCCACAGCTACTAAAGTTAGGCCCTTTACTTATAGATGTGCAAAAAGGAATGTTGGATTGAAAATATTCCAGCAGAGAACGAAGTATTGAATCCTATTTGCAGCCTTCTTCATCCCCTGCAGGTGGTGCTAGAAGACAGGTTCTTTATTTATTTACTTATGTAATCATAATTACTTCTTCTGATAAAAGTGTTTTCAGTACTTGGTTTAAAGGTATTGTAACTACCTCTTTCTCCCCTTCACTCTAGTTACTGAGTCACAGAGAACAAAAGGGCTGAAAAAAGTGATCCAAGAGAAGAGAATAAAGACATTAATTGATGGTGATGCCCAGGACCAGCAGTGGAAAGATACTGTAGGACTTTAAGGTAAAGAAACTTTGTACACATGTACTTTTCAAAAGAGAACATATATTCAGGAAAGTATTCTATAGCACTATCTGACCATCTCCCCAGCTTTACTCTACTAAATCTAGTATTGTACTTGTCGCTCCTATACTTCTAGCATTTCTCACCATGGTCAGATATCACTGCTTGTTGATGTTTGGGACTTCAACATTTTTTTTTCTTTCTTTGTGCTGGCTTCCTCAGTATTTGGGACTTCAACCTCTGAAGACTTCCGGTCCACCCCACGAACTGTGCACCGTACCTCCCAATCAACTTAGCTGCCCTCTTCTCTGTGTTCTTCCAGTTTACTGACTGTGTTACGTATATATTTCATATCTGAATCTCTCACCCAATTAAGATTTCTTTTAAGGTAGAGATTGTGTCTTACTCATCGTTTTATCACCAGTTTTAAGTTTGATGCTGGAATGTAGCAGACACTAAATAAATTGACTGAATAAACCAATCAATAAAACAATAAGATTACTGCTGGCCACATGTTATCATCTGGGATTAGTATGACATTTCTATCACTCCTGCCTTCATAGCTTTCTGAAGTCAAAAGTGGAGGTCAGTGAGAATGGTCATATATAAGGAAGCTAATATTTTTAATTGACATAATATTATGTCATAACCTACATTTCTAGCTGTATCTTTCCCACCTCCCCCCATATGAATCTTTCACAAATACCAGATTAGTCCATTTATTCTCTCTGATATAACTTATACTTACCCACCCCTGAGATTATGTCGTCCCTCTATTTTGTCCTCAGTCTATCTTATTCAGTAGTTCTCAAAGCAGCTTTCAGGGGGTCTATAATGTCAACACTATATTCATAATAATACTAAGATGCTGTTTGTCTTTTCACTCTCATTCTCTCACAAGTATACAGTGGAGTATTCCAGAGGGTACATGACATGTGATACAACAGAAGTAGATACCAGAATCTGCCTGCCTTATATTAAGCCATATTTTAAAATGTAAAACATGCCATTTTCCTTACTAAATTTTTTTGTTTGTTTTGGAAAAGTTATTTTTATAAATGTATATTATTTTTGTTCAATGTAATTTGTTTTTAAATAATTAATATTTTGATTTTATTTCCCTTTAAATTGCTAATATGATAAGTGCAGATAGATATAGCCCACATAAACAACGGTTCTTTGGGACCCTCAATCATTTTGAAAAGTGCTATAAAGGGATCCTAAGGGCATGAAGATTGAGAATACTGATCTAAATCTTCTGTATTCTTCAAAATTCAAAGCAAAGCCTTCTTCTTTCATAAGCTCCTTGACCAATGCAACTAAAGAAAATCTCCTTCTATGCTACCTTGAATACCTGTAGGTGTTGTTAGATGCCGTCAAGTTGGTTCCAATACATAGTGACCCTGTGTACAACAGAACAAAACATTCCCAGTCCTGTGCCATCTTCATAATCACTGTTATGCTTGAGCACATTGTTGCAGCCACTGTGTCTATCCATCTCATTGGGGGTCTTCCTCTTTTTCACTGGCCCTCTACTTTACCAAGCACGATGTCTGTCATGGATTGAATTGTATCCCTCAAAAGTATCTGTCAACTTGGCTAGGTCATGATTCCTAGTATTGTATGATTGTCCACCTTTTGGTCATCTGACATGATTTTCCTATATGCTGTAAATCCTATCTCTGTGATGTTAATGAGAATTTTTTTTATGATGTTAATGAGATGGGATTAGCAGCAGTTATGTAGGCTCAATCTACAAGGTTAATCTACAACTTAAGCCAATCTTCTTTGAGATATAAAAGAGAGAAATGAGCAGAGAGACAGGGGGACCTCATACCACCAAGAAAGCAGCACCAGAAGCAGAGTGCATCCTTTGGACCTGGGGTCCCTGCGCTGAGAAGCTCCTCAACCAGGAGAAGATCGATGACAAAGACCTTCCTCCAGAGCCAACAGAGAGAGAAAGCCTTCCCCTGGAGCTTACACCCTGAATTTGGACTTGTTGCTTACTAGACCGTGTGAAAATTAATTTCCCTTTGATAAAGCCATCCACTTGTGGTATTTCTATTATAGCAACACTAGATGACCAAAACAATGTCTTTCTCCAGGGACTGGCCCCTCCTGATAACATGTCCAAAGTATGTAAGATGTTGTCTCACCATCTTGTTTCTAAGGAGCATTCTGACGGCTTTTCTTCTGGCAGTCCATGGTATATTCCATATTCTTCACCAACCCCATACATAATTCAAAGGTGTCAGTTCTTCGGTTGTCCTTATTCATTGTCCAGCTTTCATATCATATAAAGCAACTGAAAACACCTGGCTTGGGTCAGGCACACCTTAGTCCTCAAAGTGACATCTTTGCTTTTTAACACTTTAAAGAGGTTTTTTGCAGCAGATTTGCCCAATGCATGTGTTATTTGATTTCTTGACTGCTGCTTCCATGGGCATTGAATACCGAGCACACTTACACACTTATGGTTCTTTTTAACCATTCACCTAGTTCACAGCTTGTGCCAAAAAGGGATCAATATTGTTAAAAGTAATTGATTAAGAATGATAATTAAAGACCAAATTTTGATGATGAACTATAAAAAATCCTTTTGCTTTCCAGTTTCTGATTATAATCTTCCCAGCTTGAAAGAAAAGAATTTTCTTGAATTTTCAACCTACCCTCTTCCCTTAGATAGATGTAAAACATTTTTTATGTTTTTTCAGATCATAAAACTGATAAATGTTCATCGAAAATGAAAGAAATACAAAAAATTACAAATAAGAAGTTAAATTCACCTACAGTGCCATCATCCTAAGGTAACAACTGCTAATATTTTAGTGTATATTATTGCAGTCTTTACTATACATATACATACACTATATTTAAGTTATACTGCACATATTATCATCTTTTTTACACATAGTATTTTATCTAAGATGCTTTATTTGTTTCACTTAACATCATACAGTGTCACACAGGGGTGGTAATGTCCTTTTTAATAAGCGAGGTGGTAGATACATGGGTGTTCATTATATTTTTTCTTTAAATTATATATATTTATTGTTTTTAATTCTCTTTTATATGAAAGAGAAATTAATAATAAATTAATTTTCAAGATAATATGGTGGACATTTTCTATATCATTAAGTATCCACTATCTTACTTAACTATGTAATAGCCCGTTACATATCCCCCTTGCTTGTAGAAAATGAAGACGAAGCACTTACTGATGAAGATCAAAGACTACAGCCTTCAATGTGGATTTTACCTCAACATAAAGAAAAGAAAAATTCCACAACTGGACCAATAAGCAACATCATGATAAATGGAAAAAAGATTGAAGTTGTCAAGGATTTCATTTTACTTGGCTCCACAACCAAAGCCCATGGGAGCAGTGGTCAGGAAATCAAAAGACACATTGCATTGGGCAAATCTGCTGCAAAAGACCTCTTTAAAGTGTTGAAAAGCAAAGATGTCACTTTGAGGACTAAGGTTCACCTAACCCAAGCCATGGTGTTTTCAATTGCCTCATATGCATGTAAAAGCTAGACAATGGATAAGGAAGACCAAAGAAGAACTGACATCTTAGAATTAAGGTGCTGGTGAAGAATGTGGAATATACCATGGACTGCCAGAAGAATGAACAAACCTGTCTTGGAAGAAGTACGGATAGAATGCTTCTTAGAAGCAAAGATGGCAAGACAGAGCACCCAGTAACCAGAGGTGTACAATTTCCCACTCCTCACCCTTCTGCCCTGTAGGCTGCTTCTGCCACTTCCCAATGGGCCAGGTTGCTCAGTGCCTCCCCAGGTCCACCCCATCCCCCACCAGCTGGCTCCCCTCAGCACCATTTTTTTTTTCTCTTTCCCTTTCGTCCTTTCCCTTCTCTCTCCCACCTAGCCCCGTGCACTGCCTCTACCCCTTCCTGACAGGCCACACTGTGCCACTTGGCAAGGGAGACTCGTGTTCACCACTACACCCCGGTCCGCCCTACCCCTTCTGTCCGGCTACCTCAGTGACTTTTTTTTTTTTGCCTGTGTTTGTTCCTCTTCCTTCTTTTCCTTCCCTCATTCCACCTAGCTCCACACATCACATCCCCAGCCTTCCAGCTGGCCATTCGGTCTGCTCTGCTCCCATTCCCCGGCCTCCACTGTGCTGTCAATTTCTTTTCCTTTCCTCACTTTTCCTTTTCCTTCTCCTCAGACCAAGCCTCCTATGCCACCTCCCTCCATTTCTCACTGACCCCAGGTCTGCCCAGCCCCCACTCACCAGCTACTTTTTAAATTTTGTTTATCTTTCTCCCTTGTCTTTTCCTTCTTCTCCCCCCCCATCCCCACCTAGCCTCATATGCCATCCCACCTTCCCACTGGCCCCTGACATATCGCTGATGCTAGAGCACTCTAGTGTCCAGGCTAGCCACCACACCAAGTCCACACTGCCCCCCACCACCACCATTTGACCACCTGCTGAACGGTGGGAAGCAAGCCGACACCACTCCCCATCCAACACCCCTGCCTATCTGGCAAGGGGCTGGGAAAGCTCCCACATAGCTGGACAAACATCAGGAGACAGATAGCACAACGCCCAGACTGCCCTCAACCACATCACCGAACCAGTGCACAGTGAACCAGGCTTGCTTGCTTTTTGCTGCCCTGACCAAGATGGTGAGAACTATTATACCCACAGACAGGCAAGCAGCAAAATACGCTAAGCTCCCCTGCCCTGACATATCAAAACAAAACAAAAAAGTAGGACCAAAAAAAAGATGAAAATAAAAGCACTAAAGAAAGAAAATACCTTAATGTCTCAGAAACGGAGCCCAGGTGGCAAAGGGGTTAAGAGGTCATCTGCTAACCAAAAGGTCAGCAATTCGAATGCACCTGTTGCCCCCTTGGAAACCCTATGGGGCAGTTCTACTCTGTCCTGTAGGGTCACTATGAGTCGGAATCGACTCGATGGCAATTTTTCTGTCTCAGAGAAAGCAGACAATATCAAAACATATAAAAAGGCAGGACAAGATGGGTCTAGCAAATGACCAAAACAAAGAATCAGATGATCTTCCAGTAGAAGAAAAGCCAGTGGAACTACATGCTATGGAACAAAAAAGACTAATATTTAGGAGTCTCCAAGAGACAAGGAAAACACTGACAAATCAAAAGAAAAACATAATCAAGGAAAATACAGACAAAGCAATAGAAGAATTCAGGAAAATTACTACAAGAAAAATGTCAAAATAAATGAACAATTAGAAATCACACAAAACAGCAAGTAGAAATCCAAAAGATGAACAACAAAATTTCAGAAATGGACAACTCAATAGAAAGTTTTTTTTTTTTTTAATATATGAACTTTAGGTGAAGGTTTACAGAACAAACTAGTTTCTCATCAAATAGTACACACATTGTGTATGACATTGGTTAACAACCCCACAGCATGTCAACACTCTCCCTTCTCAACCCTGGGTTCCTATTACCACCTTTACTGTTCCCTCCTACCTTCCAGTCCCCACCCCAGGGCTGGTGCGCCCCTTTAGTCTTGTTTTGTTCCACGGGCCTGTTCAATCTTTGACTGAAGAGTGAACCTCAGGAGTGGCCTCATTACTGAGCTGAAAGGGTGTCCGGGGGCCATACTGTTAGGGTTTCTTCAGTCTCTGTCAGGCCAGCAAGTGTGGTCTTTCTTTTTGGGTTAGAATTTTGTTCTACATTTTATTTCCAGCTCTGTCCAGGACCCTCTATTGTCAGAGCAGTCAGTGGTGGTAGCTAGGCACCATCTAGTTGTACTGGACTCAGTCTGGCGGAGGCCATGGTAGATGTGGTCCATTAGTCCTTTGGACTAATCTTTCCCTTGTGTCATCAGTTTTCTTCATTCTTCCTTGCTGCCATAGAGGTGAGACCAGTGGAATATCCTAGATGGCTGCTTACAGGCTTTGAAGACCCCAGCCGCTACTCATCAAAGTAGATTGTAGAACATTTTCTTTATAAACTCTGTTCTGCCAATTGAGCTAGATGTTCCCTGAGACCATGGTCCCCACAGCCCTCAGTCCAGCAATTTGGTCCCTCAGAGAGTTTGGATGTGTCTATGGAGCTACCATGGCCCTGCCTTGTACAGGCTGTGCTGGCTTCCCCAGTATTGTGTACTGTCTTACCCTTCACCAAAGTTACTGCTTATCTCTTGTCTATTGTTTTTTCCATCGCCACCCCTCCCCTCCCTGGTAACCATCAAAGATTGTTTCTTTTTGTGTGTAAAACGTTTCGTGAGTTTTTACAGTAGTGTTCTCATACAATATTTGTCCTTTTGTGGTAGACTTATTTACTCAGCATAATGCCCTCCATTATGTATGTGATGCTTCACAGATTCATCCTTGTTCTTTAGCATTGCATAATACTTCATTGTGTGTATGTACCAGAGTTTATCCATTCATCTGTTGATGGGCATCTAGGTTGTTTCCATCTTTTTGCTACTGTGAACAATGCTGCAATTAACATGGATGTACATGTATCTGTTCATGTGACAACTCTTATTTCTCTAGGATATATTCCTAGGAGTGGGATTGCTGGATCATATGGTATTTCTATTTCTAGCTTTCTAAGGAATTGCCATATCATTTTCCAGAAAGGCTGTATCATTTCAATAGAAAGTTTTAGGAGCAATTTTGAAGCAATGGGAAGAGAGAATCAGTGAGACTGAAGACAAATCCATGGATGCCAGTTTGAGGAAAAATCAGAGAAAAGAATGGAGGAAACCTAAGAATTATGTGAAACACAATCAAGAGCAAGAATTTGCATGTGATTGGAGTTCCAGAATGGGAGGAGAAAATGGAAAACACAGAGAAGATTGTTGACAGACACAGGACAGCATTAGTCAGATACCCATCTAGATAAAGAACTCTCAGTAATAAAACAAAGCTTTATTTTTTAAAAGACATCAGACAAAAAAAAGAAATGTTAACCTGTAAATGATGACAACATCAAAACAATAAAAGGATGAATAAACAGGGTAGGTACAGAACTTTCAAATGGAGAGGAAGTCAATGCAATATGAAGTAATTAAAGAGTGGTCCAAACTTAGGAAGACAGGGTAAATTTCAAGGTAACCACAAAGAAAGGTAACAAACCTTCTCATCAGAATAAAAAAGAAGAAAAACCTGGAGAGTCAGTAAACACAAAATCTACAATAATGAAAGAAAAGAAAAGAAGTCCACAAACATAAAGTCCACTAAATATAAAACCTAAAACTATAAGAGAGAAGGAAAAAAACATCGGCACTACAAAAAAAAAGCACAACAATATAACAGCAATAATCTTATACCTATCAATAATCACACTAAATGTAAATGGTTTAAATGTGCCCATAAAGAGACAGAGGGTGGCAGAATGGATTAAAAAAACACGACCCATCAATATGCTGTCTACAAGAGACACATCTTAGACACAAAGACATAAGTTTATTAAAAATCGAAGGAAAAAAATATCAAGCAAACATTAACCATAAAGGTGGCAATAATAATCTCAGATAAGATAGACTTTAAGGCAAAATCGACGATAAAAAACAAGGAAAGACATTACATGATGATTAAGGGAAAAATCTACCAAGAAGACATAAGCTATATAAATACCTATGTACCCAATGATGGGGCCCAAAAAATACAAAAAACAAACTCTGACACCACTGAAAAGAGAAATAGACAGTTCCACAATAATAGTAAGAGACTTTAACACACCACTTTCAGTAAAGGACAGAACATCTAGAAAGAAACTCAACAGAGATACAGAAAATCTAAAGGCCAAAATCCAACAACTGGACCTCACAGACATATAAAACACTCCATCGAAGAGGTGCAAGATGTACATTCTTTGCCAACGCATATAGTACATTTTCCAGATTAGACCACATTTAAGACCACAAAGCAACATTCAACAAAATCCAAAACATCAAAATAAAACAAAGCGCTCTCTGATCACAACACCATAAAAGTAGAAATCAATAACAGGAAGAACAAGGATAAAAAATAAAATACATGGAAAATGAAAACACCTTGTTTAAAAACATCTGGGTAATAGAAGAAGAGATCAAACATGAAATTTTTTTTTAAATTCCTAGAATCCAATGAGAATGAAAATACATCATATCAAAACCTTTGGGACGTAGCAAAGGCAGTGCTCAGAGGTCAGTATAGAAATAAATGCACACATCAAAAAAGAAAAACAGGCCAAAATTAAAATGTCAACCCTACAACTCAAACAAATAGAAAGAGAACAGCAAAAGAAGTCCACAGCCACCAGACAAAAGGAAATAATAAAGATTAGAGCAGAAAAAAATGAAATAGAGAACAGAAAAACAATAGAAAGAATCAACAAGATGAAAAGTTCGTTCTTTGAAAAGATCAACAAAATAGATAAACCACTGGCCAAACTGACAAAAGAAAACAGGCGAGGAACCAAATAACCCAAATAAGAAAAGTGATGGGGGGCATTATAGGAGACCCAACTGAAATAAAAAGTATCATAACAGAATACTACAAAAAACTGTACTCCAACAAATTTGAGAAGCTAGAAGGAAATGGACAAATTTCTAGAAACATGCCACCTACCTGAATTAACACAAACTGAGATAGAAAATCTACACAGACCAACAGCAAAAGAAAAGATTGAAGAGGTTAAAAAAAAAAAAAAAAAAACTCTCAAACAACAAAAAAAGCCCTGGCCTGGATGGCTTCACTGGGGAATTCTATCATTCGGAGAACAGCTCACACCAGTATCCCTCAAACTATTTCAGAACACAGAAAAGGAAGCAATACTCCTGAATTCATTCTATGAAGCCAGCATAACCCTGATACCAAAGCCAAGCAAAGGCATCACAAAAACAAAAAAAAAAGAAAGAAACTTACAGACCAACATCTCATGAATACAGATGCAAAAACTCTTAAAATCCTAGCCAATAGAGTTCAGCATCATATCAAAAAAAGAACGCACCACGACCAAGTGAGATTCATACTAGGTAAGCACAGATGGTTCAATATTAGGGGGTCAGTGTAACCCATCACATAAATAAAACAAAAGGAAAGAATCACATGATCATCTCAATTGACTTGGAAAAAGCATTTGATAAACTCCAACACCCATTCCTGATAAAAATTCTCAGCACAATAGGAACAGAAGAGAAACTCCTCAACATAATAAATGGGATCCATACAAAACCAACAGCTAACATCATTCTCAATAGAGAGGCACTGAAAACATTCCCCTTGAGAACAGGAACAAGACAAGGATGCCTTTTATCACCACTCCTTTTTAACATTGTGCTGGAAGTCCTAGCTAGAGCAATGAGGCAAGAAAAAGAAATAAAGGGCATTGAAATCAGAAAGGAAGAAGTAAAACTATCCCTACTTGCAGATGATATGATACTATTCAGAAAGAGCCCCAAAGATTTCACAAGAAAACTACTAGAACTAAAAGATTCAGCAGAGTAACAGGATACACGATCAACATAAAATTAGTTGGCTTCCTATACACCAACAAAGAGAACTTCAAAAAGGAAATCGAGAAAACAATACAATTTATAATAACCCCTAAAAAATAAAATACTTAGGAATAAATCTGACCAGAGATGTAAAAGACTTCTACAAAGAAAACTGCAAAACACTACAGCGAGAAACCAAAGAGACCTATATAAATGGAAAAACATACCATGCTCATGGATAGGAAGACTTAACATTGTGAAAATGTTAATTCTACCCAAAGCAATCTAATGCAATGCAACCCCGATCCAAATACCAACAACATTCTTTATGCCCTTTCTCATTGCTCCTATTTAAAACTGTGCTGGAAGTCTTAGCTATAGCAATGGGGCAAGAAAAACAAATAAAGAGCATCCAACTTGGTAACAAAGAAGTAAAACTATCCCTATTCACAGATGATATGATACAATACATAGAGAACCCTAAAGACTCCACAAGAAAACTCGTGGAACTAATAGATTCAGGAGAGTAGTAGGATTCAAGATACACATACAAAACTCAGTTGGATCCCTATTCACCAATAAAGAGAACTACGAAAAGGAAATCAGGAGAGCAATACCATTTGTAATACCCCAACCTTTCACCATACTTATTGAATCTCCATGCTGAGCAAATAATCCGAGAAGCTGGACTATATGAAGAAAAACAGGGCATCAGGATTGGAAGAAGACTCACTAACAACCTGTGTTATGCAGATGACACAACCTTGCTTGCTGAAAGTAAAGAGGACTTGAAGCACTTATGATGAAGATCAAAGACCACAGCCTTCAGTATGGATTACATTTCAACATAAAGCAAATAAAAATCCTCACAACTGGACCAATAAGCAACATCATGATAAATGGAAAAAAGATTGAAGTTGTCAAGGATTTCATTTTACTTGGATCCACAATCAACACCCATGGAAGCACCAGTAAAGAAATCAAACAACACATTACATTGGGCAAATCTGCTGCAAAAGACCTCTTTAAAGTGTTGAAAAGCAAAGATGTCTCCTTGAAGCCTAAGGTATGCCTGACCCAAGCCATGGTGTTCTCAATCGCCTCATATGCACGCAAAAGCTGGACAATGAATAAGGAAGACCGAAGAAGGATTGATGCCTTTGAGTTGTGTTGGCAAAGAGTATTGAATATACCATGGGCTGCCAAAAGAATGAACAAATCTGTCTTGGAAGAAGTACAGCCAGAATGCTACTTAGAAGCAAGGATGGCAAGACTACATCTCACATACTTTGGACATATTATCAGGAAGGATCAGCCTCTGAAGAAGACATCATGCTTGGTAAAATAGAGGGTCAGAGAAAAATAAGATGCTCAATGAGATGAATTGACACAGTGCCTGCAACCATGGGCTTAAGCAATAATAAACATCATGAGGATGGCACAGGACTGGGCAGTGTTTCATTCTTTTGTACATAAGGTCACTATGAGTAGGAACCTATTTGACCACACCTTTTTTTAATAACAACAACAAAAAAATAAATACTTAGGAATAAATCTAACCAAGGGTGTAAAAGACTTATATAAAGAAAACTTCAAAATGCTACTACAAGAAACCAAGAGACCTACATAAATGGAAAAACAAACCATGCGCATGAATAGGTAGACTCAACATTATGAAAATGTCAATTCTACCCAAAGCAATCTACAAATACATGCAATTCCGATCCAAATACCAAGAGCATTCTTTAACAAGATGGAAAAATTAGTCATTAACTTTATATGGAAAGGATAAAGAGGCCCCGGATAAGTAAAGCATTATTGAAAAAGAAGAACAAAGTAGGAGGCTTCCCACTACCTGAACTGAGAACCTACTATACAGCTATGGTAGTCAAAACAGCCTGGTACTGGTACAATGACAGACATACTGTCCAATGGAACGGAATCAAGAACCCAGATGTAAATCCATCTACCTATGACCACCTGATCTTTGGCAAAGGACCAAAGTCCATTAAATGAGGGAAAAGACAGTCTTCTTAACAAATGGTGCTGGCAAAACTGGATGTCCATCTGCAAAAAAATGAAACAGGACCCATACCTCACACCATACATAAAAACTAATTCAAAATGGATCGAAGACCTAAATATAAAACCTAAAACTATAAACATTATGCAAGAAAAAATAGGGTCAATACTAGGGACCTAATATAAGGAATAAACAGATACAAACCATAATTAACAATATACAAACACCAGAAGATAAGCTAGATAAATGGGATCTTCTAAAAACTAAATATTTATGCTCATCGAAAGACTTCGCCAAAAGAGTAAAAAGAGAACCTATAGACTTAGAAGAAATATTTCGGCTATAACATATGCTACAAAAGTCTAATCTCTAAAATCATAGGAAAATCCAACACCTCTACAACAAAAAGACAAATAATCCAATTAAAAAATGGGCAAATATTATGAACAGACACTTCACCAAAGAAGATATTCAGGCAGCTAACAGACACATGAAGAAATGCTCACAATCACTAGCCATTAAAACCTGTTGCCATCGAGTCAGTTCCAACTCATAGTGACCCTACTGGACAGAGTAGGACTGCCCCATAGAGGTTCCAAGGAGCGCTGGGTGGATTTGAACTGTCGACCTTTTGGATAGCAGCTGTAGCAATTAACCACTACACCACTAGGGTTTCCAAATTAGCCGTTAGAGAAATGCAAATCAAAATTACGATGACATACCATCTCATACCAACTTTACCGGCACGAGTCAAAGAAAAAGAAAACAAGTTTTGGAGAGGTTGTAGGGAAACTGGAACTCTTATGTACTGCTGGTGGAAATACATAATGGTACAGCCATTTTGGAAAATGATATGGTGCAGCCTTAAAAAGCTAGAAATAGAAATATTGTAAGATCCAGCAATCCCACTCCTAGGAATATATCCTAGAGAAATAAGAGCCGTCACACAGAATAGACGTAGGCACACCCATGTTCATTGCAGAATTATTCACAGCAACAAAAGGATGGAAATAACCTAAGATGCCCATCAACAGATGAATGGATAAACAAACTATGGTACATACACATAATGGAATACTATGCAACAATAAACAACAATGATGAATACAAAACATTTCACAACATGGATGAATCTGGAGGACATTATGCTCAGTGAAATAAGTATCAAAAAAGGACAAATACTGTATGAGACCACTATTATAAAAACTCAAGAAAAAGACTTACACACAGAAAGAAACAATCTTTGATGGTTACAAGGGAGGGAAATTGTGGCCTGGGGAGGGAAAAACACTAACTAGAGGATAGATAAGTGGTAACTTTGGTGAAGGGTAAGACAGTACACAATACTCACAAAGTCAGCACAACTTGACCAAGGTAAGGTCATAGAAGCTTCATAGACACATCCAAACTCCCTGAGGGACTGAATTATTGGGCAGAGGGCTGGAGACCATGGTTGCAGGGGTCATCTAAGTCAACTGGCATAACAAAGTTTATAAAGAAAATGTTCTACAACCTACTTTGCTGAGTAGTGTCTAGGGTCTTAAAAGCTTGTGAGCAGCCATCTAAAATACTCCACTGGTCCCACCCCACCTGAAGCAAGGGAGAATGAATAAAACTAAAGACTCAAGGGAAAAATTAGTCCAAAGGACTAAGGGTCCATAAGTACTACAGCCTCCACCAGACTGAGTCCAGCACGACTAGATGGTGCCAGGTTACCACCACTGACTACTCTGACAGGTATCATAATAGAGCGTACTGGATAGAGCTGGAGAAAAATATAGAACAAATTTTAACTCACAAAAAAAGACCAGACTTACTGGTCTGACAGAGACTGGAGAAATCCCAAGAGGATGGCCCCCCAGACACCCTTTTAAATCAGTACTGAAGTCACTCCTGAGGCTCACACTTCAGCCAAAGATTAGACAGAACCATAAAACAAAATGAGACTAAATGATCATACGAGCCCAGGGCAAGGATAAGAAGGCAGGAGAAGACAGGAAAGCTGATAATGGGGACCCAAGGTTGAGAGGGGAGAGTGTTGATTTGTCACGGGGTTGTCAACCAGTATCAGTAAACAATATACACACTGTTAAATGAGAAACTAATTTGCTCTGTAAGTCTTCACCTAAAGTACAATAAAAAAATAAATAAAATATAACTCATCCATTAATTATGTGTGCAACTTTAGGCAAGTTACTTAACTTCTCTAAACCCCCGTTTTCTCATTGTCATGGATTGAATTATGTACCCCCCAAAAACGTGCATCAATTTGGCTGGGCCATGATTCCCAGTATTGTATGAGTCCTCTATTTTGTGATTGTAATTTTATGTTGAGAAGATTAGGGTGGATTGTAACACCACCTTTGCTCAAGTCACCCCTCCTTGGTCCAATGTAAAGGGAGTTTCCCTGGGGTGTGGCCTGCACCACGTTTTATCTCTCAAGAGATAAAAAGGAAAGGGAAGCAAGCAGAGAGTTGGGGACCTCATACCACCAGGAAAGCAGAGCGTGTCCTTTGGACCCAGCGTTGCTGTGCAAAGAAGCTCCTAGTCCGGGGGAAAATTGATGAGAAGGCTGACAGAGAGAGAAAGCCTTCCCCTGGAGCTGACACCCTGAATTTAGATTTTTAGCCTACTTTACTGTGAACAATAAAATTTCTCTTTGTTAAAGCCATCCACTTGTGGTATTTCTGTTGTAGCAGCACTAGATAGCTAAGACACTCATCCATAAGATGTCTAGAGCAAAGACCTTGGCAAATAGTTGGCACACAGTAATGTCTGTTTCCTTTAATTCAAAGGAAATAGAATAAAAGATGAGAAGAGAAGAAAGGGGGAAAAAGGGAAATGGAAATAAATAATTGAATATATGGAAAAAAAATACTTAAAAGCGAATTTCACTTAACAAATTGTTATTTTGGTACAAAGTTCCAATATAACATTAATGATGAGACCAAAAAAACCAAACCCAGTGCTGTCAAGTCGATTCTGACTCATAGTGACCCTATAGGACAGAATAGAACTGCCCCATAGAGTTTCCAAGGAGCACCTTGCAGATTCAAACCGCTGACCCTTTTGTTAGCAGCCGTAGAACTTAACCACCACGCCACCGGGGTTTCCTTAATGATGAGAGAAATCAAAAAAATCAAAGACATACATAAGGACACCTACTTCTCACTTATCAACTATTTAACATTTTGCATTAATGACTATAGTAAAAAAAAAAAATCTACTCTCTGACTCTTCCGCACATTAACAATGTATGTTTGGCGGTAATGAACACCAAAGTGCGAGGCAAGAGTAATGCTGTCTGCGATGGTTAAGGTTATGGGTTAACTTGGCTGGGCCATAATTCTCAGTTGTTTGGCAGTTATGTAATGATGTAGTCATCCTCCATTTTCGCCCAACACTGATTTTTGCATAATGACCTGGTCTTTGGAACCTAACCATGTTGATAATTAAGAACTGGGTGTATTTGGCTAGAAAGGAATGAAAATTTGCTTGTCAGAGATGAAAAGTGGATTCATATATGACAAACAAAAAGATGCCTTACCTAAATAAATGTTGATTCCAAATATTTGCAGAACATTTTTTTGTCTCAGTATGTCTTATTCATCTAGTGCTAAAAATAAACGAACAAACTCATTGCCATCCTCATTGACATAACCTAATCCTGCCTCATTAACATAAATACAATCCATTCACAAATGGGATTATAACCGCAGGCAGAGGATAGGATTTATGACACATAATTTTGGGGGACACAATTCAATCCCTAACACAGTATTACTGCTTAAGGAAATCCTTGTTTCAGTTTGAAGAGAAGATACATAAAATGCTGATGAGTAAAAAGAAAGGGATTATGATTTGAAGTATTTCGTGTTCATCAAGGAGCCCTGATAGCACAATGGTTAAAAGCTACGGCTGCTAACCAAAAGATCAGGCAGTTTGAAAACCATTTTTTAAATTGGAAGCACAAAGAATATCAGTGCCAATACTCATTTATGACTGACCTTCTTGAACCCCTAAAGGCCTACCCTTTATACCTGTGCTTGTGTACACACACATACACTTTATCTTCAGTCAAGTAAAGAAGCAAGTAGCAACACCCTTTTACCACTCTGCTTTCTGTCACTTAACCTCTGATCTTTGGTTTCTCTTCCACATGTTGTTGTTGCTGGGTGCCACTAAGTCGATTTTAGACTCGTAGTGACCCCATGTGACAGAGTAGAACTGCACCATAGGATTTTCTTGGCTGTAATCTTTATGGAAGCAGATTGCCAGGTCTTTCTCCCATGGAGCCACTGGGTGTATTTGAACCTCCAGCCTTTTGATTAGCAGCCAAACGCTTAACCCTTGAGCCACTAGGGAAAATAATACTAGGAGTTAAGAATCTCCTTTCTTGAATTTCCCAAGCTAGACTAGAAACTTTGAGAAAGCAGGTTGTCTTTTCCTCATAAAATTTTTGGAGCTTCATGCTTCTAACTGTGCCAAGAATGTCTTGAAACATTTTGAGTTTTCCACTTGAAAATCTAAATCGAACCTGCCTGCCCAGAGGTGTGAGCACATCACTGAAAATTTACAATGACTGAAAGAGAAAGTTAATCAAATCTTAAATGGGTTTTATTTTAATTAAGAGCAAAGACTTGAATCAGTTTGTACTAACTCTTAAATAATGTATCCCTACTGTTTTTAATGGCTAAATTGTTTTCAGATTGGTGGAACAATTACTTCAACGGGTGGTGGAAAATTCACTGTAACGGATTCCTTATTTGACTCTTCTTTATCCTTTTGGAGGATGCTACAGACAAGGGCGATAGTGGCTTCTCACATAGCAAAACGTATTTAGTTACCAATCAAGAAACATAAAAATGTTATACAGCAAACATATAAAATTTAATTTATAATAATCTTCTATAAAATAAGATGATAAAGGCCAGTAGAAACAGAGAATGGGTGACTATTAAAGGTGATTTTAATTCCAGGCCAACAGAAGCACTAAATGGGGTTACTCCACACTTCTAATTTATTCTGGATTATTCAGGCTATCCATTAATTTCATTTCCTCCTGTTTAACAATATCTTCCAAGCAATTTTTCCTTGCTTTCCTGTCACTTCCCAATATCCATCTTCTCAGAACTCTGAAATAACTGGGGATCACAATAGAGACTCGTTAAAAATGTGTGCACATATTATAGATTGTTTCAGAGCTCCTAAATCCAATTAGTTATATTTACCTCATCCCTTTCTTTACCGTTACCCTTTAATCTCGCCCCATTGATAATTCCACCTTTAACCTCAATCCACAGACTTAAATTTAACAAAATTGTTTGATTACATCCTCATATGGTGAAATTCCTAGATGGTTATTAATATGAAAAAGTACTAGGTTTTCCAGAAAAGTTAGCTGGGTCTTAGAGATTCTCAGCAAAGATAATGAAAGAATCTTACAAAAGGGGCCAGTTAGTCTGTAATCAAATCCTTAATACAGACCTGGCATCATTCATCATCTTTTCTGTACCCTCAATTATAGATTCCTTGAGAGATACAATAAAACCAAAAACCAAACCAGTTCCCATGGAGTCGATTCCAACTAGTGGGGACCCCATGTGTGTTTGAGTACAACTGTATTCCATAGGGTGTTCAGCGACTGATATTTTGGCAATAGATCCCTAAGGCCTTTCTTCTGAGGTGCTTCCGGGTGGACTCACTGCCAATCTTTTGGTCAGCAGCCCAGAACCACCCAGGGACTCTGACAGCAATGATCTATGTATCTTTTGAAAATGCCCAGTTCTCTTCAAAATATTCCATACACTGAGTTTTTAAAAGTCATAAATATATTTTGATAGAAAAATTTATACCTCCCTAACGGGAAGACATATAATCAACAATATAGATTATGGATCATCTACTTATGGATAATACTTTCCTTATACGGCAGTGATTGGGTTTTATACCCAATTAAGTCCTTTATTAAAAAAAAAAAAAACTTCACTGTCACACTAGACACATTTCAAATGTTCAACAGCCACATGTAGCTAGTATCTAGGTACGTAGAACATTTGTATAATTGCAGAAAGTTTTATTAGATAAAACTGCTCTAGATGAATTAAATAATAGCATCATATAATAACCACTGTGTTAGTCAAATAAATAAATCTTAACTGTATCTATAATAATGATTAGTTCTTTTTTATAAAACAGTGATAAAATGATTTTATATGTTCCTAATGAAGTAGTTGAAAAAATAGTGTTTCTTGAACAATTTAGCAAAAATACAATGGAAAACTGTTTTAAGCCCACATTAACCATAAAACATTTCCTACTTTCACCTTTCTTCTTACGCATAAAGTGACAAGTGCATAGTCAACATGCATATGAGCCTTACATTGTTTTAAAATGCTTAGTTCACATGAATTTTAGGGAAATTCTTCTCTCAGAAATATATGGAGAATGAATCAAGTTCTATGAAAATGAGTGGGAATAGAGATTAACATTAATATGCTTTCTTAAATTTGCTTAAAATTCTGTTGTCTTTTAAAAATTCTCTGAAAGGTTAAACCTCATGAACTGTAGAAAACCGGCTTGGTGGAAATAACTTTTTTTCCTTTTGCCATCCTTTCCAAGTACGTGGACAGGTCAGAGCATTCCAGCGTATTTCCTGCCAAAGGTTTTTGCACGATGACTACAGTCTGAGGTTGTTCTGGAGCTGGAATCAGTTAGCTGTATTTTTTTTCTTTCTGTTAGCATGCAATAGGAAATACACCTGCTGCATAGAACTTATCCTTTCCAAAATGATCTGAGTTTCTTAGTCATGCCAAAAAATGTCCAAGTCAGCCAATCCACAAAACAAACAAAAAATTCTCTTGATGTACAATTTTCAGGGTGTAATGCTGAGGCTCATTCCCTCATCATGAAAGGAGTCAGAATAGGAAAACATTAAAAGTTTAAAGCTACAGGATCAGTTTCCTTCCATCATTAAAGCTATCAGAAACCTATACTGTGCTTTTTAAAAAATTTTTTATTGTGCTTTAAGTGAAAGTTTACAAATCAAGTCAATCTCTCATACAAAAATTTATATATACCATGCTACAGACTCCTAGTTGCTCTTCCCTAATGAGGCAGCACACTCCTTCCCTCCACTCTGTCTTTTCGTGTTCGTTCGGCCATCTTTTGACCCCCTCTTCCCTCTCATCTCCCCTCCAGACAGGAGATGCCAACGTATTTCATGTGTCTACTTGATCCAAGAAGCTCACTCTTCACCAGTATCGCTGTCTATCCCATAGTCCAGTCCAATCCCTGTCTGGAGAGTTGGCTTTGGGAATGGTTCCTGTCTTGGGCTAACAGAAGGTCTGGGGACCATAACCTCTGGGGTCCTTCTAGTCTCTATCAGACCATTAATTCTGGTCTTTTTATGAGGATTCAGGGTCTGCAACCCACTGCTCTCCTGCTCCCTCAGGGGTTCTCTATTGTGTTCCCTGTCAGGGCAGTCATCGGTTGTAGCCGGGCACCAACTACTTCTTTTGATCTCAGGCTAATGCAGTTCTCTGATTTATGTGGCCCTTTCTGTCTCCTGGGCTCATAATTCCCTTGTGTCTTTGGTGTTCTTCATTCTCCTTTGCTCCAGGTGGGTTGAGGCCAATTGATGCATCTTAGATGGCCACTTGCTAGCATTTAAGACCCCAGACGCCACTCTCCAAAGTGGGATGCAGAATGTTTTCTTAATAGATTTTATTATGCCAATTGACTTAGATGTCCCCTGAAACCATATTCCCCAAGCCCCTGCCCCTGCTATGCTGACCTTCAAAGTGTTCAGATTATTCCGGAAACTTCTTTGCTTTTGGTTTAGTCCAGTTGTGCTGACCTCTCCTGTATTGAGTGTTGTCTTTCCTTTCACCTACAATAGTTCTTATATACTATCTAATTAGTGAAAACCCCCTCCCTCCTTCCCCACTCTTGTAACCATCAGAGAATATTTTCTTCTCTGTTTAAACTATTTCTTGAGTTCTTATAATAATGGTCTCATACAATATTTGTCCTTTTGCAAGTGAGTAATTTCAGTCAGCATAATGCCTTCCAGATTCCTCCATGTTATGAAATGTTTCACGGATTCATCATTGTTCTTGATCTATGCGTAGTATTCCATTGTGTGAATATACCATATTTTATTTATCCATTCATCTGCTGATGGGTACCTTGGTTGCTTCCACCTTTTTCCTATTGTAAACAGTGCTGCAATGAACATGGGTGTGCATATATCTGTTCGTGTAAAGGCTCTCATTTCTCTAGGATATATTCCAAGGAGTGGGATTGCTGGATCGTATGGTAGTTCTATTTCTAGTTTTTTAAGGAAATGCCAAATCAATTTCCACAGTGGTTGTACCATTTTACATTCCTACCAGCAGTGTGTAAGTGTTCCAGTCTCGCCAAACCTCTCCAACATTTATTATTAGGTGTTTTTGGATTAATGCCAGCCTTACTGGAGTGAGATGGAATCTCATTGTAGTTTTGATTTGCATTTCTCTAATGGCTAAAAATCTTGAGCATTTCCTCATGTATCTGTTAGCTACCTGAATGTCTTCTTTAGTGAAGTGCCTGTTCATATCCTTTGCCCATTTTTTAATTTGGTTATTTGTCTTTTTGTGCTCGAGTTTTTGCAGTATCATGTAGATTTTAGAGATCAGACAGCGATTGGAAATGTCATAACTAAAAACTTTTTCCCAGTCTGTAGGTAATCTTTTTACTGTTTTGGTGAAGTCTTTGGATGAGCATAGGTGTTTGATTTTTAGTAGCTCCTAGTTATCTCATTTCTCTTCTGCATAGTTAGTAATGTTTTGTATACTGTTTATGCCATGTATTAGGGCTCCTAGCATTGTCCCTATTTTTTCTTCCATGATCTTTATTGTTTTAGATTTTATATTTAGGTCTTTGATCCACTTTGAACTCGTTTTTGTGCATGGTGTGAGGTATGGGTCTTATTTCATTTTTTTACAGATGGATATCCAGTTATGCCAGCACCATTTGTTAAACAGACTATCTTTTCCCCATTTAACAGACTTTGGGCCTTCATCAAATATCAGCTGCTCATATGTGGATGGATTTATGTCTGGATTCTCAATTCTGCTCCATTGGTCTATGTATCTGTTGTTGTACCAGTACCAGGCTGTTTTGACTACCGTGGTGGCATAATAGGTTCTAAAATCAAGTAGAATGACGCCTCCCACTTTGTTCTTCTTTTTCAGTAATGCTTTACTTATCCAGGGCCTCTTTCCCTTCCATATGAAGTTGGTGATTCGTTTCTCCATCTCATTAAAAAATGTCATTGGAATTTGGGTTAGAATTGCATTGTATCTATAGATCACTTTTGGTACAATAGACATTTTTACAATGTTAAGTCTTCCTATCCATGAGCAAGGTATGTTTTTCCACTTACGTAGGTCTCTTTTGGTTTCTTGCAGTGGTGTCTTGTAGTTTTCTCTGTGTAGGTCTTTTACATCTCTGGTAAGATTTATTCCTAAGTATTTTATCTTCTTGGTAGCTACCGTAAATGGTATTGATTTGGTGATTTCCTCTTCGGTGTTCTTTTTGTTGGTGTAGAAGAATCCAACTGATTTTTGTATGTTTATCTTGTATCCTGATACTCTGCTGAATTCTTCTATTAGTTTCATTAGTCTTCTTGAGGATTCTTTAGGGTTTTCTGTGTATAAGATCATGTCATCTGCAAAGAGAGATACTTTTACTTCTTCCTTGCCGATCTGGATGCCCTTTTTTTCTTTATCTAGCCTCATTACTCTGGCTAGGACTTCCAGCACAACGTTGAATAAGAGCGGTGATAAAGGGCATCCTTGTCTGGTTCCCAGTCTCAAGGGGAATGCTCTCAGACTCTCTCCATTTAGGATGATGTTGGCTGTTGGCTTTGTATAAATGTCTTTTATTATGTTGAGAAATTTTTCTCGTATTCCTATTTTGCTGAGAGTTTTTTTATCATGAATGGGTGTTGGACTTTGTCAAATGCATTTTCTGCATCAATTGATAAGATCATGTGGTTCTTGTCTTTTGTTTTATTTATATGATGGATTACATTAATTGTTTTTCTAACCTTGAACCACCCCTGCATACCTGGTGAATTATTTTTTTGATACGTTGTTGAATTCTATTGGCTAGAATTTTGTTAAGGATTTTTCCATTTAAGTTCATGAGGGATATAGGTCTGTAATTTTCTTTTTTTGTGGTGTCTTTACCTGGTTTTGGTATCAGGGATATGGTGGCTTTATAGAATAAGTTTGGTAGTATTCCATCCTTTTCTATGCTCTGAAATACCTTTAGTAGTAGTAGTGTTAACTCTTCTCTGAAAGTTTGGTAGAACTCTGCAGTGAAGCCATCCAGGACAGGGTTTTTTTGTTGTTGTTGTTGGGAGTTTTTTGATTACCTTTTCAATCTCTTCTTTTGTTATGAGTGTATTTAGTTGTCCTACCTCTGTTTGTGTTAGTTTAGGTAGGTAGTGTGTTTCTTGGAATTCATCCATTTCTTCTAGGTTTTCAAATTTGTTAGAGTACAATTTTTCATAGTAATCTGATGTGATTATATAATGTGCTTTTGCATTTGGCATAGTTTCCCCTTTTCTCAGCACCCTTCACAGCACATATAACTTTTTTTACGTCGTGTTGAGGAAAGTTCATTCCAACAGATATTTTTTCACAATACTTTCTGTCACAAAGTCAACTATGATTTCGCTCCTGTACTCAAAGAGCTCATTCTCTAGTGAATGATAGTGATAGATAAACAGATTAAATGCGACGATAGAATTAAGCAAAGCCTGCAATTGTGAATCAAAGGAGACAAGGTCATGTGGCCAGCCAGTAAGATTTTCTGGAAGTAATCATATCCAACCAGATTCTTGAAAGATGAACTGGAATTAGCCAGGCAAGGAAAGGATGAGGGAAAAAGAAATTTTACATACGGAAACACATGAGCCACAGGGCAGAGGCATGAAAACAGCATACTAATTTCTGGAAATTATATGTAGTGCCATGTTCCCAAAATCAATGTCAGGGAGGTAGCAGGAAGCTATATCATTGTATTCAGTGATAAGATTACTTTTTTCTATAGATGATTGGAAGAAGTGATATGTTCATGTTTGTGCTTTGGATGGATAACTTTGTTAGACTCTAGAAACTATATTAATACTGACATGGGACAGATTTGAGAAATGTTAGGGATAAAAATAGCATGACCTAGGATTGGACTGGGTTGGAGAGGGATGCTGGTGAGGAGTGAGCTTCTCGGATCAGGTGGACACTTGAGACTATGTTGGTATCTCCTGCCTGGAGGGGAGATGAGAGGATAGAGGGGGTTAGAAGCTGGTGAAATGGATACAAAAAGAGAGAGTGGAGGGAGGGAGCAGACTGTATCATTAGGGGGAGAGTAATTGGGAGATGTAGCAAGGCATATGTAAGTTTTTGTGTGAAAGACTGACTTAATTTGTAAACTTTCACTTAAAGCACAATAAAAATTATTAAAAAAAAAAAAAATAGCATGGCCTAGTGGGGTCAAGACAGGTAATTCCAAAATTGTTGCCTCCTTGGCTAGGTGCCAAGGAGATGATAAATATAACAGAAAAAATAGCTTTGGGTGAGCTAAATTAGTTTGGTTTTGGCTTTGCTAAATATGAAGTCCTTTTGTGCCATCTAAATGGATATGTCCAATAGGTGACTTGGTATATAAGTCTGGAGCTCAGAGGAAATGTTGAGACCAGAGATTACTAAAGGTGATGCCTAAAACTGTAAGAGATCTATGTGGCAAGAACAGAAATGAGAGTGGGGAGGTTGAGAGCACGCAGGGTGAAAAGGGAATGAAAGACAGAACCCTGGGATTTCCAACCTCTAAGGAAAATTGCAAGGAAATGGATCCAGTTAAAATACTGAGAAGAAACGATAGAGAAGTAGAAGGAGACCCCAAATAAAAATGGAAGAAAGCCCATTGCTGTTTTCATCTCTTAGCAAAACAAACTCTTTGGAAGAATTCAAAGAGCACAGAAGTAACAACAAAACTACGATAACCCATAGTTACCAATTAACTAAGAAAATCCTTCTCTTAGCCGTATGCCAGACACCCTTCCTGGGCTGCCTATTCCAGAATACCCATTGCCTCTTCAATGATGCACCTGGAATTCCTTTCTCCCCCATCAAGGAGGCCAACAGTCATTTACAATGCAAGACTTCTGCATAAAAGGGATAACTAAATTCTTATTCATATACATGGAAATCCTGGTGGTGTAGTGGTTAAGTGCTAGGCTGTTAACCAAAGGGTCGGCAGTTTGAATCTGCCAGGCACTCCTTGGAAACTCTATGGGGCAGTTCTACTCTGTCCTATAGGGTCGCTATGAGTCAGAATCGACTCGATGGCACTGGGTTGTTGTTGGGTTGATTCATATAAAAAAAATATATATATATACATAGGCAATATGTGATATATGACTTCTTTTTACTTGTGAAATAATAAAAATTTTGTAGAGAAAAGCAGTGTGTAATCAGGTTTATATATCACCAAAAAAAGGAGAAGACTGTCCAGCGGTGGAAAATCTAAGAGCATGCCAATCAGATAACTGTTATCCCAAAGTGAAGTAGCTTTTTTTTTTTTCTTAAAATACTACCTAGGTTGGTGCCAAAGAAGTTTTGATTTACTGGATAAATGCTACAGTCTTCATTCCCTTTTGGATCTTTATCACATTTATACCGAAGGCTTTTGAAGAACAGAACTGATAAGCAAAATTTCTAGAGAAAGAAACTATCAGACTCTCCAAGTAATTTTTGGATATAGTAATAATTTAGGAATGAAAAAAAAGGGGAGGGGACTAAATATGAAGAAAGTCAAGGAAGCATTTTTGTTTTGTTTTAATTTGTTTATTGGGTTAGTTTTTATTAGGAAGAAAGAAATTATTACACAAGAAATAAATAAAGGACTGATAGTATAGTCAGTAAAATTCTGACAGTGAATTTGAAGAAATCAAAAGTCAAGTACTAAACTGCACCAAGGAAACCCAACACACAGTCAAAGATCTTCATTGATGATACAGAGTTGAGAGCAGACAGCAATTCTCCTGGTCAAGAAGATGATGTAATTATACAGAAGGAAAGGGAAAAACAGATGAGAAATTAACACATTTCCAAAAAAAAAAAAAAAGTCAGCAAATAGGTAGGGGGAAATATAAGCTAACTGCAAATTGAGCTCTAGATCTCTAGGTCTCCAATGTCTGTGGTATTTAAACCCCAACCTACTAAAAGACTTTCTCTGTAAACAGATGCCGTAAAAATTCTCCTGCTGGTCAGGTACTTTAAAGAAGAGGGAAAAAAATTATTTGACTTAAAAATAAATAGAATTTCCTAAAATAGGATCATATGGTTTCCTGCCTTCAAAACATTCATGACACCAGCTGTATCTTGAGGGTTTGGACAAGCATTTTTATTGCTTTTGTAGACGCTCCAAAAAATGTCACAAAAAAAACCTTTTCAAAACTGTTTTAATTGCTTATCCTTCCAAAATGAACAGATTAATGACCAAAAGTATGAAAGTAAAGTAGTGCTGAATAGGAAATCCAACCAACCAATAAAAAAATAATGTGCAGGAATTGGAAGCAAAACGTTTTCTTGCTCATGTGAAAACACAGCCAAAAAACTTAAGCTAATGTTGGATTATTGTGCACAAACAGTTCCTGACTGTTCACCAAGTGAAACAAAAGTTGTGAATGTTTTTCTATCCCTCTTCTAACATTTTGGAGAATGTTCCTGAAAGGAAAATAAAAAGGATCTTAAATTAAACAACACAAACACGTACACACAGATGAACATTACTCCTCTTTAGAAAGAATTAAATTATTTGAATAATAATTTCCATTTATATAATATTGAATTGCAAAAGCATGAATTATCTTTAATGTTTAAAGGAAAGAAGTTTCCAGTCGCTATAATAGAATTTTGTTTTTTTGGTAGGGAAAACTACTAATAAACAATAGTTTGAGAAAAAATATGAACAAAACCATAGTAATATTATACCAAAAAAAAAAAAAGAAAACCAAACCCAGTGCCATCAAGTCGATTCCGACTCATAGCGACCCTATAGGACAGAGTAGAACTGCCCCATAAAGTTTCCAAGGAGCGCCTGGCGGATATGAACTTTCAACCCTTTGGTTAGCAGCCATAGCATTTAACCACTACGCCACCAGAGTTTCCACATGCAGAGTAATATTATAAGTAAGTAAAGTACAATTAACTATACGGGATTTAAACTGTTTAAACTTAAATTATTTTTGTATTTTTTATCTTCAACTGGCTACTTTTACCTTGTGGGTAAAGTATCTGTTGCTTACAGAAAGTAATACGGTATAAATTTTACTTATCTGACATAGAATAAAATACAGTTATCAAAATTGTGTAATTCAAAGTAATGACTATTACTCAAGTGACCGCATGACCTATTATTCCATTATTAAATATTGATTAATCCAAATTGTTATAATTCAGAACGTTTAATACCGTAACTCTCAAATAAATAATTGCTTTGAAATTTTTTTTTTTCAATTACCCAACTATAAATTCTAACTGCTGTATATGCAAAAACTTTCCAAATGACAAATAGATATGCGAAATAAACAACAGAGCAGATTTGGGGGATCCTACAATTAAGAGAGTGTCCCTGCAGGAGACCAGTGGGATGCAGACCCCAAGTTCTCATAAGACCAGACTTAATGGTCTGACTGAGACTGGAAGGACCCCGGTGGTCATGGTCCCCAGACCTTCTGTTGCCCCAGGACAGGAACCATTCCCAAAGCCAAGTCTTCAGACATGGATTGGACTGGACAGTGGGTTGGAGAGAGATGCTGGTGAGGAGTGAGCTTGGATCAGATGGACACCTGAGACTATGTTGGCATCTCCTGCCTGGAGGGTAGATAAGAGGGTAGAGGGGGTTAGAAGCTGGCGAAAAGGACATGAAAAGAGAGAGTGGAGGGAGAGAGCAGGCTGTCTCATTAGGGGGAGAGTAATTGGGAGTGTGTAGCAAGATGTATATGGGTTTTTGTGTGAGAGACTGACTTGATTTGTAAACTTTCACTTAAAGCACAATAAAAATTATATAAAAAAAAAGTGTCCCTGGGTGATACAAGCGGCTAACACACTCAGCTTCTAACCCTGGTTGGTGCAAGTGGTTGGCACGCTCAGTTGCTAACCAAAAAGCTGGAGTTTCAAGTCCACCCAGAGGTGTCTCAAAGAAAGGTCTGGTGATCTACTTTCAAAAAATCAGCCAATGAAAACCCTATGGGGCACAGTTCTACTCTGACACACAGAGTCACCATGAGTCAGAACTGACTTGACAGAAACTGGTTTTTTACAGCTAAAAAACCACAGGAAATGAGAAGCATGAAAAATAGATTTACAAACAATATTATTAGACTCTATTAAATTAAAAAATGTGAACTATAAAATCACTGAAATTTACAATACATATGCAAGTTAAATAATATTAATAGCAGCAACCATTATTTGAGTGCTCACTCAGTGCCAAGCACCATGCTGATCATTTTACACACATCATCTCATTTAATCACCACAACCATGCAAGATAGCCCTCTCCAACCATGTACACATGTAGAGTCCTTTTAAATTTTTAAGGCACATTCTTATAATTATCTTGTATTATCTTAACATTATGCTGAAATAGACAAAAGACAAAAACTTTGGCCCTTTCTTCTTTTTGGATGTGTGCATTTGTTGTTATAAACTGACCTCTGAGCACTGCTTTTGCTGTGTCCCAAAGGTTCTGGTAGGAAGTGTTTTCATTCTCATTTGATTCTATGAATTTCTTTATTCTGTCCTTAATTTCTTCTATAACCCAGTAGTTTTTGAGCAAGGTGTTGTTCAGTTTCCATATGTTTGATTTTTTTTCCCTGATTTTTCTGTTATTGATTTCTACTTTTATGGCTTTATGATGAGAAAAGATACTTTGTAATATTTTGATGTTTTGGATTCTGTTAAGGCTTGCTTTATGGGCTAATATGTGATCTATTCTGGAGAATGTTCCGTGTACATTGGAAAAGAAAGTATACTTGGTTTCTGTTGAGTGGAGTGTTCTGTATATGTCTATGAGGTCAAGTTGGCTGATTGTGGTATTTAGATCTTCTATGACTTCATTGAGCTTCCTTCTGAATGTTTTGCCCTTCATTGAAAGTGGTGTGTTGAAGTCTCCTACTATTGTTGTGTAGCTCTCCATCTCTCTTTTCAATGCTATTAGAGTTTGTTTTATGTATTTTGGAGCCCTGTCATTGGGTGTGTAAATATTTATTAAGGTTATACCCTCCTGGTATACTGACCCTTTAATCATTATAGAGTGTCCTTCCTTATCCTTTGTCATGGATTTTACTTTAAAGTCTATTTTGTCAGAAATTTATATTGCTACTCCTGCTCTTTTTTGGTTGTTGTTTACTTGATTTATTTTTTTCCATCCTTTAAGTTTTAGTTTGCTTGTCTTTAAGTCTAACATGTGTAAAAGACAAAAAATTAAAGATAAGAAAATGGAAAGACATAAAGGTTAAAATCACTGAGTCAGTAACAAACCAAATTTAAGGATTTAGTCTTCTAACTCCTAACCTCAGTTCATTATCCACTGTTGTTGTTGTTAGGTGCCGTCAAGTTGGTTCCAACTCATAGTGACCCTATGTACGAAACACTGCCCGGTCCCGTGGCATCTTCACAATCATTGTTATGCTTGAGCCCATTGTTGCACCCACTGTGTAATCCATCTCATTGAGGCTCTTCCTCTTTCAGTGACCCTCCACCTCACCAAGCATGATGTCCTTCTCCAGGGATTTTTTTTTTTCTTTATCCACTAGATAACATCAAGATCTGAGAGCCTTAAGGACCCTTAAAACCCATCGCTGTCAAGTCAATTCTAACTCATAGCAACCCCGTAGAACACAGTAGAACTGCCCCACAGGGTTTCTAAGGAGCAGCTGGTGAATTCAAACTGCCAGCCTTTTGGTTGGCAGCCAACTTCTTAACCATTGCACCATCAGGGCTCCTAATGATCCTTAGAATAATAAACTGTTCAGTAAATAGCTTAAGGTCAATCAGCAAGCATTCAATGAGTTTCTGTATTGTATGAAGCACAGATATATGTACATGATACAAAAAGAAATAGGAAGAAAAGGGGATTAGGAAGAAAGGAAGGAAACTTTTACTGCCAAATGAATTTATCTCAGAAGGAAGGAAGAAAGGCAGGGAGGGAGGGAGGGAGGAAAGAAGGAAGGATCAAACCTTAGTACCTGGCAGAGAAAAAAAAAAAATACAACCTCTAGATTATAAGACAGTACATCATTAAGTGCAAAATAATAGTTGTAAAAATTGCCTGATCCACTGACATCATTTAATCCTGCTCAATTCTGATGGTGGTAAATTATATATCTTTTATTTATTTAGAGGAATCAAATCCCAGAAAAGTTTATTGACCTAACCAAATTCTCTTGCTAAACAGAAACCCCATTATACAAATTATTACTACAAGCAAAAGGTCAACAGCTGAAGAATACTTGACAATCTTTCCAGAAATTTCTGCTGTAGCAATATTTGCTATAACAGAATTTTCTTTGAGTTGAATTTGTAAGGAGCCAAAATATTTCTTTGTCAAAATTCCAGAGAGGGGAAAAAACTATTAATAAGTGTGAATCAAAAAGTTTAATTTTTTAGTTACCAGGAGTTAGGATTAAAATGAAACAAATGTTACTATGGGAAAAAAATCTCTTACTATAAAAAGATGCAAAGGAAAAACGATGTGACATACACAAACACAAAGTATTTGGCTCAGAGAATTGTTTGAAGAATGGTAATAAAGAATGGCATATTATAAACTAATCATATTTACAAGATGTAGTTTTTTTTAGAAAATATAACACATAACCAAAGTTAAGCTTCATACACATACACACACACATTCCTATATACATATAAAAGTAGTTAGGCAAGAGTCACTATGTGGTCATTAGATGATAGTTCCAAGATATAATTATTAGAAGAGTGAATACAAAGTTTAAAATAGTAGTAAAACATACAAGTCAGCACTTGATTCTGTAACTTCTTATACAAAATCAACACATTGTTACTGTGTGTGTTGTTTTTAACTCTCTGGTAACTTTTGCCTCTTCTCATGTATGTTTCACCTGTATCTTCTAATTACTAGTAATTTTCTTCCAATCTCTTTTAACAGTTTCATGCAGCATCTATAGACAAACCTCACTGATGCAGTAACATTTCTGAAACTAGATCAAGAACAATTAAAGCATTCATTCATTCAACAAACATTATTAAAATACCACCTGTGCGCTGAGCACAGCCCTAGGCACCGGGGAATAAAAGGTCAATAGAACATAGTAACTATCCTCAAAAAGGAGCTTAGCTCAAGTTTTTCAAACTGCAGGTTATGACCTTTTAGGGAGTTATGAATCAATTCAGTAGGTTTCTGACCAATGATTTTATAAGAATAATACAGACTAGAATAAAACAAATTCATTGTGTATTACAAAGTAAGTATTGTTTCATGAAATATTGTTTCAGTTACCTCTGTGTGTGTGTTTGCGCATGTGTGTGTGCGCGTGTGCACGCACATGCTAGGTCACAAAGTAAAATTTCACACTGTGTGCCTTAGTCAAAAATTTGAAAACTCTGGTTTAGGAAAGTACAAGAAATTTTTCAGAAAGTGGTTCATTCTACAAAGAGCCTAACAAGCTGATAACTTCAAATGTTTTAACCTAAATTAACTGATGAGACTAAATAAATGTCTTACAGAACAGGTAGTCAAGCACCAGCAATGTCTTTCTTTTGAAAGATGTTATCTTTATTCAGATCTCTTTTATTAAAATGTTCACCAACCATAATGCTAAGCAGTTCCAACCAAATATTTTTACTATTAGTTAATACAACATAAAGTGAAATGATATGATACTCTTTTAACTTGCTTGGGACTCAGAAGAAGAGGATTAGGGATAGAGTTAAATCATCCTTGGTGATATCCAATTAGGAACATTTTACTCTGAGCTGGTTTGTAAGGGTTACAGGTTTTCTTCAAAAATGGTAAGTCACTTTCATATTAATCAAGGAGTGCATGGTATCAAAATATTTACATTATGAAATGCTAAGTAATTTAACAGTAGCAACAAAAGGTTGAATAGCCAGTCATACCACACAATTTTAGAAGCTGATTCATTCCAGCTAAACATATCTGAGCTCTACAGAGGTGGTTATGTTTGCTTACTTACTTTTTTAACTATTTGAAGTAAACTCTTACTAAATCCTAAACTATTTGAAGGCAGAGAACACAACTTTTTTCAATGATTTACATACGCACAGTGATTGTTAAATGATTACTCTTGAATGTATTGTTGGTATTTATTTTGTATTTTTACTTTATCAAAATATCTGATATAGTCTGATATTCCCTGGAAAATCTAAATCCATATGATTTGTGTCTTTGTAATCCTTAAACAATTAAGACTGGTAAGTGCTAATAGCAATTATTTTGTCCTAGCAAATACAGACACAGAATTAAACCATAGAATAGAAAAATTTAAAGGCAATTTGACTCTACTCTTTTTATAGGTGAGGAAACTGGATCTCAGAGAGGCTCAGTGATTTGCACAAGGTTGTCCAGATAATCTGTGGAGGGCTAGAATGGAAACCCAGAACTTCTGATTCCCAGTGGTGCACTTTGCACTATAGCACACACTAATATTGGGTCTGCCCCTACTTCAACTATTTTATAAAATTCTATTCTATGTGCAAAACACTGTTTTGGTCAGTCTGGCAATTTAAAAAATTAAGTCAGTGTGTGGCATCAAGGTAATTTAAGAAGGGAAGAGATGCACAAAAACACGTGCAAGGAGTTACAGAGAATTTAGTTTTTGCAAACTCACCTATTCAGTTCAAATTGTATATTCTCTGAAAAGTTAATTCTGACCACTCCAGACTAAAATATGTTCTCTCTATGTAGTAGAAAGACTGCTAGATAGATAACATGAAACCTGGGTTTACATGTAGCTCAACTACTAACTACATGTAGAAAAAATAATCATTGGACTTCAGATTGCTAATCTTCAAAATACATAAAGGAGGCAGGGGTAAAGGATCTTTAAGGCCCCTTCTAGATCTAAGATCCAAGCAATAATTTTCTGTACTAGTCCATTCCAACTCCATAAGTCAAAGTCATCCGCTTATGCACCCCAGGGTTGCAGATGTATCATCCTTGTTTATGATAACTTTCCAGGACTCCCACCTTACACTTATTTTCCCTTCTAACCTAATGTCTCCCTGACTCTTTTTTCAAGTCACCTCTTATGGTTTGATGACTGAACTAAGTTTGCCTAGTGCTCTCTATAGGACTTAGTTTGCACAGACCCTCTGGCTCTTCTTATGCCTGGACATGTCAGGAAAATATTCTTAACCTCATCTGCCTCTGGACCCTGGGATCCAAGACTAAGCACCTGCCCACCTGGAAGGACACCCAACAGAGGCATCATGACTCTTTAGGCAGTTTTCTAAGTACAGATTTATTTCTACTATTATTATGTTAGTTGTTATTTAAATATTTTATCATTTAACTTTTTGTATATTATACAGATCAACAATTCCCAAAACTCAAGGTCAAAAGTAATTTGGAATTCAGAATTTTTTTTATTTAAACAAGGTAATATAGCACGTATACCATGTAAGACATAACACTACCATAATCAAAAGCATTAATATTTCTAAAGTGAAATATATGAATATTCTACTTAAGTGGAGTAAGTAGAGACTATAAATAGCTTCACACCTGTTCGGTCAAGTTTTTCTGCCAAATGAGTTAATCTCAGGTGAGATTTTACTGCCAAATATTTTTTTTAATATTCCTTTTTTTAGAAAGATTTTTGGACTTCAGAACTACACATAAAGGATTGTGGGTCTAATAAATTATGTGCATCTTAGTATGATTGCCTTCTCTCCCCAGCTAGACTGCATATACCACAGGGCAGGGACCATGTATTTTATTTCATTGTATCTCTAGAAGCCTGCCTGGCACAGCACTTAACAGAAACAGTTGATGTTTATTTGAAGAATTCTTCACTGAGCAGATTCCATGTGCCAAAACTATATTCAAGAGCTGTGAGGCATTAAAAAATTCTTACAAACCTGCCCTCAGGGGCATTGCAATCTTAAGGAAGACAAAGCATAAAACAAATGTTAAAATGCAAGTCTGTGATTAAGTGTCACAACTAGTGATTCAGGCAACAAGGATGTTAGAATTGGGAGCAGTGAGTTAAAGTGTGAGAACTGATTTACTTTAACAGGCAGAAGCTGTCAATATCTCTCAACTGTCAAACTCGGCACAATGATTTATAATCTGGAGAGGAAGTAGTGTGTAATTTGGTAAATGAATTGTTTTAGTCATAAAAGGGTGTGTTGAAAATCCCTACGACTTGTGCTCTAGATATATGGTTTTACAGACAAAGTTTCATTCATAGTGAGTTCAGAAATGGACATTCATAGGGATGACTGCAGACTTAAAAATAAAGGAGTACAAGACTGGAAAATAAGCACCACTCCACTACTCAGAGCTGCACTAGATGAGACAAACTAATTCTGTGCAAAGAGAAAATTATCTTTGACAAAATGAAGTTTCGGTTCAATTTTTTTTTTTTTTTAAATCAATTGGGCTTACTTTGAAAGGAGTGGTAGATTCTGGTAAAAGTTAGTTATCTTCTTGAACCAAGAACAAATCTGAGACGAATGAGATCCATTCACTGAGACCATACATTATTTGTACATCACTAAGCAACTTTAAGACACAGGTGACCTAAAAATTGGTTGGTGAATGATTGATAGTAATATATTAAATACACTGTTATGGTAGAATTTATCCGGCATCTCCTAAGTCAAAATTTTAAATATTCCTCAAAGGTAATAAGTATGATTATGCCCACTTTACGTAAGAAAACCTTGAACCTGTTGATATTGAATGCCTAAAGCTCAATTATATAATCACTACATTATAATAGGTTTTAAAAGCAACAATAGTAATCCCAACTTCATTGGATTAACCACCAACTACCAGTAACCAAGAGGCCAGCAGTTCTACCAGTAACCAACTACCAGTAACCCAACCAAACCTCAACAAAGCAATCTGAAATTTCACTGACCTGACATTCCCCCCAATAAATATGTTTAACTATTTCAAACAGTCAAGGAAGTAAAATAATCAGATGGATTTGTCCGTAAAAAACTGCCTAGGCCTTACTTGTCAATTATTTCAATCTTTGGAATATATAGCAAAGTTAAGAATAAGCAAAGTATCAGACAAGAAATAAAGTCATTCTCAACTAGGTCAACTGGCATAACATAGTTCATAAAGAAAATGTTCTACATCCTACTTTGGTGAGTAGCATCTGGGGTCTTAAAAGCCTGTGAGCAGCCATCTAAGATATATCTATTGGTCCCATCCCATCCAGAGCAAAGGAGAATGAAGAAAACCAAAGACCCAAAGAAAATACAAGTCCAAAGGACTAAAGGACGACATAAACCACAGCCTCCACCAGCCTAAGCCTAGAAGAACCAGATGGTGCCTACCTAACACTACTGACCATTCTGACGGGGATCACAATAGAGGGTTCTGTACAGAGCGAGAGAAAAATGTAGAACAAAATTCAAATTCACAAAGACCAGACTTACTACTGGTCTGACAGAGATTGGAGGAGCCTCTGAGACTACAGCCCCCAGAAACCCTGCTAACTCAGAACTAAAGCCACACCTGAAGTCCACCTTTCAGCCAAAGATCAGACAGGTCTATAAAACAAACAATAACATATGTGAGGAACGTGCTTCTTAGATCTATCAAGTATACGAGACCAAATGGGGAACACCTGCCCAAAAGCAAAGCCAAGAAGTCAGGAAGGGATGGGAAAACTGGATGACTGGACACAGAACCCAGGGTGGAAAGGTGGAGAGTGCCAGCACACTGCGGGGATTGCAACCAATGTCACAAAACAATTTGTATATAAATTTTTGAATAAGAAACTAATTTGTGCTGTAAACTTTCACCTAAAACATAGTAAAATAAAAAAGTCTTCCCGTTCTTTCTTATCATATCCTTCTACAAAGTTCCAAGCAGTAGCATTCCAGTATGAGTTTATGAACAAGTAATGATCACTTGTTTCAGATAAGACCGTTGATCATGACCAGGACTTGGAACTGGTTCATCTTGATTTAGTCATGGCTGAGGACGTGACGCTGGAACAGACGTGAATTTTTTAAATTTGAGTGAACTGGAACCATAACAAGAATGGGAAAAATTTGGGGTCGAAAGCCCTGCTAGAAACTTAATCTCCCTTCTAGAAAACGAGGGCAGCATACACATTGCATAGCAACCAAATCTCTTCCCCTTCAGATCTTACACAGAGTTGGAAACAGTGGTGCTTCATTCAAACATGGCGCCGCTTTGAATGTGTTGCTCTCTTCAGTCCTGGCAAAAAATCCAATCTCATACATCGGGTTCCTGAAAGGGCTCACTACGCCTCTTCCAAGTCCCCCTTTCCAGGCCTCTGACCTGAAATTTTTCCCATTCTGGTTATGGTTCCGGATTACCCAAATTTTTTCCTGTTCAGTTTCTCTTCATCAGGAATGGCTGAACTAGTTGGAACTGGTTCAAAGCCCTGATAAACCAAAACCAAAATTATCTTTGCTTTATTACACTCTTAAGGAAGATGAATTCATTATCCTATATCAAGTAAATTATGAAGCATTTTTAGAAGAATTTTTTTTCTAGTTCTTGAATAAAGAAAAGGAAACAGCTGTCTAAATGGGAAGAACAACCTGGAAAAAAACTAGTACTAGTAAAAATGAAAGGAAGCCTATAAGTGATATCAGATGACATCTTCTAAGGGGTTATTGTGGTGGTTATATCATCTGACATTTTCTATAGGGTTATTTGGGGTGAGTGTGACACTTTCGTAATGAGAAGATTACGAAGTTGCCCTAAAAAAGCCTTATATAATGTATAAGGCCAAGGAACACACGGATAAAGTGTCGCTGAAAAAGTGTAAATATGACTCTTGAAGTAGTAAATGAAGGTTAAACATAAACAGCTGGTCCAGGGGAAGTGAAGGGGAAAGAAAAGTAAGCTGTCTGTGTTTTATACTGGCGTTTCACTCACCAGTCTAAGTCATCTTTAGCTGTTTCCTAATCAAGTTACCTGGCTTAAAATATATTGCATTTTAAAGTTAGAGGAAATAAACTTTGAAAAGCTTTCATTTAGTTAAATTAACAACAAAAAAAAAGATATTTTAGGATGGTGACTTTAAACTTTGAGCTGTGTAGCCTTTTTTTCTTTTTAAAGCTGTAAACCCATCACACTGCTGCTTAAGGACTCACATTTTGTAATTTTATGTATTAAATCTTAGTCTAGAAACACCATGTACTTCCTCAACACCTGCCAATTTGAAACGATATCACAACTTTGCTTCTGCAGCCTCTAGCTCAAAATCTACTCATGGTGGCGCAGTGGTTAAGTGCTACCGCTGCTAACCAAAAGGTCGGCAGTTCGAATCCTCCAGGTGCTCCTTGGAAACTCTATGGGGCAGTTCTACTCTGTCCTATTGGGTCGCCATGAGTCGGAATCGACTGGACGGCAGTGGGTTTTTTGGGTTTACGACCACCAAGAAAGAAGAGGTAGGAGTGAAGCGCATCCACTGGTCCCGGGGTCCCGGCGCTGAGACCTCCTAGACCCAGGAGACAGAGACAGTTGTAATACTGAAGACAGCGAGAGATGCAGAGAAACGGTAGCAGCAGAGGCAGCTGAACCAGGAGACCAACAGGAGACAGCGTGGTGGGCTTCCTGGTCCACAGAGCCAGGTGGTTAGAGTGGGTAGGCTGATTCATGGAGCCAGAGAGCTGAGAGCCTTTTAGCAGGAGGCTTCCTGGCAGAGTGGAGTGCCTCTGGGCACTTACCCCGCAGAGCGAAAAGAGCTTTGCGACACTTCCCTAGCAGAGCACAGAATGAGGGGCCAGAGAGAGATGTGCCTGCGAGTAGGGCTAAGAAGAGGTTGTCCTGATTGAAGAACCGTATCCCGAGAGTTCCTGAACCTAAATTGTAACCCGTTACTTCTCCCAATAAACCCCATAATTGTAAAAAACAAACAAACAAACAAACAAAAACTACTCATTTAGTTCATGGATTCCAAGTCTTCAATGCAATTTGAAAATGGATATCACTAGTTGCTGGTTACTCTCGTTGGATGATAGAATTAGATGAATTAAATATAAAAATCAAACGCCTCACAAACTTACAACTGAATATTATTCCAAAGAGCCTGATGTAGTCCTCATTCTAGCAAAGGTGTGAAATATATTTCAGTCAATAAAATGTATGTATCCCTGGGCAATTCTACTCTGTCCTATAGGGTCACTGTGAGTTGGAATTGACTTGACGGCAGGGGGTTTGTTTTGTTTTGTTTTTTTAATCCCTGGTACACTTCTGGTAGTAATGTATATGTGAAATGACTGGTGTGAAAAACAAGAACTTCCCACTGAGGCCAAATCACATCCCCCTGTTGGGACCAAATCATATCCAATTTTGAAAGCAGAATAAATGAAGAAGCTGAGAAACTCTTTTTGACTCAAATTGCTTTCTATGAGTTAAATAAAATAGTTGCTTATGATTTAATTTTTTTGATCTTGTCACTAAATGGCTATTTTCTTTCTAGAGGAAGCTCTGGTGGCATAGTGGTTAAGAGGTACATCTGCTAAACAAAAAAGGTCGGCAGTTGGAATGCACCAGGTGCTCCTTGGAAACTCTATGGGGCAGTTCTACTCTGTCCTATAAGGTTGCTATGAGTCGGAATCAACTTGACGGCAATGGGTTTGGTTGGTTTTGGGTCTTTCTAGAGTTAAAAAACACGAATGTAGTACCACCAAATATTAATCAGTCCTCCATCTTTGAAAGGTACATGCAATGGTCTTGTTATAACATACCTTTCTGCTCTTCATCGTATGTTTTCTGTTAAAAGTTGCAGTAAATATAATGCTGAATACTGCTTTTATATCATGAAGTAAAAAATTGTAGAATATCCCTAATAAAATCAATAATAGCCACTATTGAGGGTGCAAATTATTTTTCTAAGACAAATTTATACTCACTTGTAAGTTTTGCAATAAAACTATAAATTTTATAAGCAAGTTATATTGGATAACATTGGATAGTACGTGTAGACAGTTTTAGTTTTATTCACTTAGTTAACATTAATTTTATGTTGTAGTATGCTAATTTAATATACAGTATGTGCAAAGCATTGTGCTAGGCAAGGTGTGTCTGTCCACAAGAAGCTTACAGACTAGAAGGCTAGATAAAGCATATATACAAATAATTGTTATTCAACTGGAATATGATGAATGCTTTAAATGAAACACACTAAAAGTGCCATGAGAATTCAGAGGTGGGAGAGATCACAGAAGGAGGTAGCATTTGAAGCAGGCTTTGAAAGACGAGTAGAATTTCCAAAGAGATGAGGTCAAGGGTCTGAGCATCATTCATTTATCAAGTATTTATTACACTCATTCAATTCCAAACACTATGATGGATAATATATTCCCTGCATTCATGGGGTTTACAGTCCAGTATGATATGTATTCCAAATAGTAAACAAAAACAGCACTCTAACTTATATAAAACCAATAAAACATGAAAATAACAGGAGGGGTAATACAGAATTATGAGGAATTGATGAAGTAAAAGAACTGAACGGAAGCTTTCAAAGGGCGTCTCGAGAAGACAAAGTAAAGTATTATAATGACATGTGCAAAGAGCTGGAGATGGAAAACCAAAAGGGAAGAACATGCTCGGCATTTCTCAACCTGAAAGAACTGAAGAAAAAAATTCAAGCCTCGAGTTGCAATAGTGAAGGATTCTATAGGGAAAATATTGAACGATGCAGGAAACATTGAAAGAAGATGGAGGGAATACACAGAGTCATTATACCAAAGACAATTAGTCGATGTTCAACCATTTCAAGAGGTGGCATATGATCAGGAACCGATGGTACTGAAGGAAGTCCAAGCTGCTCTGAAGGCATTGGTGAAAAACAAGGCTCCAGGAATTGATGGAATATCAATTAGGATGTTTCAACAAACAGATGCAGCGCTGGAGGTGCTCACTCATCTAAGCCAAGAAATATGGAAGACATCTTCCTGGCCAACTGACTGGAAGACATCCATATTTATGCCTATTCCCAAGAAAGGTGATCCAACCGAATGTGGAAATTATAGAACAATATCATTAATATCACACGCAAGCAAAATTTTGCTGAAGATCATTCAAAAACGGCTGTAGCAGTATATCCACAGGGAACTGCCAGAAATTCAGGCCGGTTTCAGAAGAGGACGTGGAACCAGGGATATCATTGCTGATGTCAGATGGATCCTGGCTGAAAGCAGAGAATACCAGAAGGATGTTTACCTGTGTTTTATTGACTATGCAAAGGCATTCGACTGTGTGGGTCATAACAAATTATGGATAATATTGTGAAGAATGGGAATTCCAGAACACTTAATTGTGCTCATGAGGAACCTTTACATAGATCAAGAGGCAGTTGTCCGGACAGAACAAGGGGATACTGATTGGTTTAAAGTCAGGAAATGTGTGTGTCAGGGTTGTATTCTTTCACCACACCTATTCAATCTGTATGCTGAGCAAATAATACGAGAAGTTGGACTATATGAAAAAGAACGGGGCATCAGGATTGGAGGAAGACTCATCAACAACCTGCGTTATGCAGATGACACAACCTTGCTGGCTGAAAGTGAAGACGACTGGAAGCACTTACTGATGAAGATCAAAGACCACAGCCTTCAGTATGGATTGCACCTTAACATAAAGAAAACAAAAATCCTCACAACTGGACCAGTGAGCAACATCATGATAAATAGAGAACAGACTGAAGTTGTCAAGGATTTCATTTTACTTGGATCCACAATCAACAGCCATGGAAGCAGCAGTCAAGAAATCAAAAGACACATTGCATCGGGTAAATCTGCTGCAAAGGACCTCTTTAAAGTGTCGAAGAGCAAAGATGTCACCTTGAAGACCAAGGTGCACCTGACCCAAGCCATGGTATTTTCAATTGCATCATATGCATGTGAAAGCTGGACAATGAATAAGGAAGACCAAAGAAGGATTGATGCCTTTGAATTGTGGTGTTGGTGAAGAACATTGAATATACCATGGACTGTCAAAAGAACAAATCTGTCTTGGAAGAAGTACAACTGGAATGCTCCTTAGAAGCAAGGATGGCGAGGCTGCGTCTTACATACTTTGGACATGTTGTTAGGAGGGATCAGTCCCTGGAGGAGGACATCATGCTTGGCAGAGTACAGGGTCAGCAGAAAAGAGGAAGACCCTCAACAAGGTGGATTGACACAGTGGCTGCAACAATGAGCTCAAGCATATCAACGATCGTAAGGATGGCGCAGGACTGGGCAGTGTTTCATTCTGTTGTGCGTAGGGTCGCTATGAGTCAGAACCAACTTGACAGCACCTAACAACAACAACAATGGGTTTGGTTTGTTTAATGTAGAGGGTATTTAAGTGTTGATTACTCAACTGTTTGAATCTGATTTTTTGCTAAATTCCAATTACAACTTCTCCCTTATTGACCATCTCATTATACAATATTTTGCATTTTTGACAATAGTAAAAAATCTACTATCCGACTATTTTGTGCATTAATGACGTACATGTGGCAGTAATGAATGCCAAGGTGCAAGGTGAGAATAACACTGGCCAGGATGGTTAAGGTTGTGTGTCAACTTGGCTAGGCCATGATTCTCAGTAGTTTGGCAGTTATGTAATGATGTAATTTGGCAGTTATATAACGATGTAGTCATCTTCCATTTTGTGATCTGATGTGGTCATCCTCCATTTACACATAATGCTGATTTTCACATAACTACCTGGTCTTTGGAAACTAACCATGTTGATAAAGCAAGATAGATCATCCAATAATCTAGACTGGATAATTTGTAAGAAATCTTGACTAGGAAGTTCAAACACACATGTTAAAGTGGTAAAAGTTGTATACCTTTTACATATTTAAAAGGTAAATATATAAAAGTAGTCATTTCTACCTGTACTTGAGGTTTAAGTCCTAGCTCTACCACAAACTAGCTATGTGAACTTGAGTAAGACACAAGCCACTGTGAGCCTCTGTTTCTCCAACTGTAAAACAAAGGTATCTACTTCAGAAGGTTTATTGTGAGAATTAAATAAGATCAATGTATGGTAAGAAACTTTATAAATTACAAAACGCTGCACTTAAATAAGGCAATGTGATTATTACATATTTAACTACTCATTAATTTTACCTAATAAGACTTTAATAAGACAGGCAATCTAAATAAACTGCCTAACCTAATCTTTATCAAATAAAAAGAACTATTCTATGTAACCAGGATTTAGTTTATACCTTCTTTGGGTTTAATCTGTTCAAAGAAAAAGTAGAATCCCACTATCAGAAACTTGAATATCATGTTGAAGCATTGTATTTGAGCAAAAATGTGAAGGACTGACTAGCCGGGTAACCATCAGTATCTATTTAAACCATAAACTATTCATTTATCCTTCCACTTCATGCAGATTTTAAGTGTACTACCCTGAAGTCATAAAATAGTTATCTGTTCCATTTAAAATAGCATCGCTTCCAACTCACACTACCATAAAATACATGAAAGTCTCTTGAGATAGAAGCTTTGTTTGGAAATCAGTTCTTCCATATATGACTAAATGTTAACAGATTACAAAATGTCTCTTCATAGGCCTGCTTTTTAGTAAGTTTGTCTTTATAATCACTGCTGAATAATGTTCCGAAATGGCGTAAATCATTTTGAAAACCAAAGTCCTGGAATGTCAACTTCTACCAGAACTCCCACTTTCTGAGGCTGAAATCACATACAGATTAAGGCAGCTCCGCTGAATCCCTGCACAGCCCAGCCACGTACACAGAACTCAAAAGTCTACATAGGCTCTAGTGGACTCAGAAATTTCCCTTGATTTCTGATGAGATTTTTTTCAGAAGATCACTCACTGGTATAATTTGGTCCTACACTTAAGTATAAAAATAAACAATACATTTCATTTTTGCGTAACAGCTCCCATCCAGTGAATTCATTAATCATTCATAGATCACGACGGATTCATGAACTACAGGACTTTTATAGTTCGATAAGGTCATGATAAACACATTAGTATTATAATTATATTGGTATTTCAGTTATATTTTGCAATCACTTAGCCTTGTTAATGAAATGTAGTCTTCTCCAAGAAAGCAAAAAGCAGAAGTAGTCTTGTATTTATCTTTATTTCCATAATTAAAAAAAAGACGTTTAACGAAACCCTACGAATAAGTTAGTCTTATAAAATAGTGTTAATAGTCTTAGGATCTTTAACAAAAGACAATGATGGCAAGCCCTTCATAGATAGCCGAGAACTAGAATTTCTGCCTTATACCTTCCTTTTGAAAAGCCAGATAAGCCCATTACATTAAGATTTCTACTTTTCAAGCTTTTTCACTAGCATTTCATACTTCTGATAACACATACACACACACGCACACACACACACACAAGGACCTGAAGACTCTGAATCGCTTTGGGGGCTGACGACCGCGCTTACTCAACTGAAAGTGTAGTGGGACTCAGCTCACAGGATGCCAAAACGCCACCCTTAAAAAAAATGAAAATTAAAAAACTTTTTTTTTCCTTTTTTAATTTATCCTCACAGCGCCTCCTGCCGGTCGCGGAAGCCGTCCCTCGCCGCCGAGACCAGGCCGGGTCCAGGCCAGAGAGCGGGCGAAGGGCGATGCCGGGGACTCGGCCACCGGCCCAGACGCCGCCCTCCTCCCGCTGCGCAGCAGGGCGCCCTCGTGCTCGACGACCGGCCAGGTGGCCCAACTCCAACCTGGAGAGGAGCAGGAGTCCTAAACTTCCGTGTGCTCCCCAGTTATCCCGGCAGGCCTCCGCTTTGTCTTGGGGGCGAATCCAAGACGCAATTGCCTCAGCGTGGCTGCAACTGCGCCCACCAACGCCAGACCCATCGCCCAGAGTCACTCCTACCGAGTGCAGGCCAAACGCCTACGGAGGGCGCTCGCAACCCGTCCACTCGTGCTCGGCGCCCGCGGCCGGCCCCGCGCTCTGCCCCAGCTCAGCTACCCTGCCTGGGCCGCGCGCGCCTCGTCTTCCCTCCTGCGCCCACGCGTCCCGAGCCTGCAGGGCTGACTGAGGGGCGCTGCTCCCAGGCCCCCACGCGCCACAGCCTGCCTCCCTCGTGGGGCGCGAGCCCTCCCTGCCACAGTCCATAGGCCTGTCCCAGTCTTATCTCTACTACAACCTCTTGGGGGCACTGCCGGTCGCGTTCCCTTTTGAGCCCCCAACGTGCTTATCAACGTGTACACAAACAGAAGGAGTTGAATAAACATGTTACCTGACTGAGAAACGAATTCCAGGGCCCTCTCGCTCGCTCAGAAGGTACGCGGGTTCGAGCGTCTCTTCAAGATCAGGGGCCGGCGTTTGCTGCTGTCTCTGCCTTCTCTACTGCAGGACCCCCAGCATCCCGTCGTCGCCGGAGCTTCCTTTCCTGGTGGAGTTGGCAGCTCAGGCCGCGGGTCGCACAGCGTCGCTCCAGTCCAGGGCATCCAGAGCGACAGAGGCACGGGCGCGAGTGGTCATTCTCTAGGGTCACGCGCAGCTCCCCCCGGGGCTATCCGCATCTGTAGGAATGTTGTCTCGAGGCTGACTCTGTGTAGTTCTGGCGGGAAGTCCGTCGGGCCTCCAGACTCCGCGAGGGCCGGGGAGCGGGAAGTGGGGCGGTCAGGGTGAGGGAAGGCGCTTGGCGAGGCTGGGAGGCTTCCCAGGAGCTCATTCAGAAGCCGCTTGGACTTCGTCTAAAGGGTCCATGGGTGACGCAAATGGTTAAACGCTGGCCTGAAAGGTTGGCGGTTCAAACTCACCCAGAGGTGCCTTGGAAGACCGGCCTGGTGATCTGCAAGGTCACAGCCTTGAAATCACTATGGAGCAGTTCTAGTCTGCACACATGGGGTCGCCAGGAGTTGGAAGCCCCAGCAACTATCCAGAGGACTTTTTCTAATGGAAGCCGGCAATAGGGCAATGCCTCTTGGACTCATACTAGGCCTCTTCCTCCCCTTTTCTGTCTCTGCCTGCCCCTACCCCCGGCCCCACCAGTCTCCTCTCTCACCTCCCTATCCTCCCAGTTTTCCTTTTCGCCCTCTGTCTTTTTTGGGGGGGGGGTTCTTCTCTTTCCCTCCCCTTTCCCCTTCACCGTTCCTGCCTCCTCCTTCCCCTCCCATCTCCTCCAACTCCTTCTCCTTTCCCTCCTATCCTTTCTTCTCTCCCCTCTCCCGCCGTCTCGCCTACTCCCCTCCCTCCCCTAAACCACCAAGCATTCCGTACTTAGAACTTACGCTGAGCGTCCACCACCTTCTAACTTGTTTCGCAGTTTATATGGAAATAAACTGTCCCAGAAATGAGGCTTAATTTCATCTTTTTCACCCACAGCGCATAAGTTTCTGGTACACAAAGTGCACTTCGTAAACACCGAATAACTCTGAAAGGGAAAGGAAATGGATTTCCAGGAAGCGTTTCCCCAATCTGTTGGTCACAGGATCGCTATGAGTTGGAATCGACCCAACGGCAACGGGTTTGGTTTTTGATTTGTTCAAGCCGAAGGTCCTCACTCACCATGGGTGAAACAGGAGAGATTAGACATTGATGATAACTGCATCCCTTAGCACAATCTCTGGCCCAGACACTGTTCTAGGCCATAGAGAGTCAAAGACAGGCCCGGGACTGTCGCTCACTAGCTGCGGCGAGTCAGGCCATAAGAACGTGGAGGCAGAGGGTCTAGGCTTGCAAAACGCCCCCACTCACGAACAAGGCGCACAGATTGCAGGCTCAGCCTATGAGTCTCGGGGACCGCAGCTGCGCGAAGCGGTCAGACGCTGGGGCCCACCACACAAGCGCCAGAAACCGGCCCTAGTCCGGAATCAGTGGCCCCGAAACTAAGAGCTGCTGCCGGAAGGCAAGGCCAGCCCAGCGCTCCTCAGGCTATCCCTTTTAACCAGTTCTTGGGAGTTGTCCTGAACCAGGCGCTAGAGAGCTAGAGAAGCTCGTACTTCCAGGTTACTCAGGCTATCTTCTGCCCCAGCAGACACGGCACTGGCTTTCCCTCCAGCAGTCAGTTGGAGACTAGCTCCAGAGGAACAGTAGCTCTGTTCAGTCTCAGGCGTCGGCGAGCCTGTCCTCCTTTGACAACCTTTCTTAATCTCCCAGGGCAAAACGTAAACGTAGAGTGCCATGTCCGAGCCTTGAGCGTCGACCATGTGGCCTCTTTCTGCTCTATGAATGTGCTTATCTTATATGTTGTTTGAAAACTACATGTAATATCTTATACATAATAGAGACTTACTGATTACCTGGGCTTGCGTAGGCAGTAACGTATTAACTGTGGGCTCAAGTCTCCAAGGAAAAAGAGATTGCAGAGGCTGGAACTTGGGGGACTTATGGCCTAAAAATAGCTCTGTTCTCAGCTGGTTAAATGGCCCTGGACAAGTGGCTACTTGGCCTCTTTCCCTTCATGTCATCCTCTACTAAATAAAGTCGTTGGGTTAGCTATATGCTTCCCAAGGTCCTTCCCAAATCAGAGACTGTTTTTTAAAAATTTGGATTAATTTTTGAATTAGTTGGTTTTGCTTTTCTTCTTTTTAACACTTTTTGTCTCTATTACACAGAGGAGAGGAGGGAAAAGGCTTAAAATTAAGGAGAAAACATTGAGAGAAGTCTGAAAAATGGAAACAGAGAAAGTGAAGAGACCAGCCAAGGTAATAAAAAACTACCCAATTTCCAAAGAGAAAATACGATGAAACAAGGCCCTTTAGAGCTCAGCTTCTTGGTCAGGTTTATGGTGGAGCCCTGAAGCCCAAGTATGCAGAGGACATCGGGTGTGTACTCACTGGGCTGCCAAATGGGATACTTGGGGTCTTAGTTGCTTGTTCCACAAGGTGTATTTAAAAGCTGTTTTGTCTTAATGTTCCTAGGGTGGGTGATAGAACCCGGCCTAAGTAAACTAGAGAAGAGTGGACTGGGGGAAGAGGGAAATGAGGTTTAAGGACTCTCTAGCAACTTGCCACCTTGACTCAAAGCCCTGCCTTTCTGTTTAAAGGACAAGTAATCCTTCAAAGCAGAAACAAATGGCACAAATGAAATTTAAAAGGGTGGTGGAAAATAGAGCTAAAGAAGCAGAAAGGGGCTACTTCTTGAAGGTCCTTATGTGCTGACTTTGAACTTTATCTTGACAGTTATGGGAAGCTTTTGAAAGACTTTAAGTGAGAAATTCATGCTATGCTTTGCTCTTTAGAAAGATCATTTTGACAGTAATGTTTGACAGGAAAGGTAGGAGGGTTGGGTAGATTGTAGGGAAACCAGTTGGGAGACTATTGCAATAATGCCCACTAGAAGAAATAAGAGTCTGAATTTAGGCAGTGATAGTAGTGACTGTAGAAATGAAATTGAGGTGAGGGGAGGAAGAGAGGGAGGAAATGATACAAGAGATAATGAGACAGGAAACTTAAGAGAAGCTGTGGAGGAAGAGCATGAATGAGGAGCAAAGAAAGATTCCCAGGTTTCTGGCTTGGGTATCTGGAGAGTTAATGGTGCTACTTATTGCAAGAGAAACCAGGATTGGAACAGAAAGATGATAAGTTCAGTTTGGAGCATGTTGAGGTTTGCGTGTCTGTGAGACACTTAAGTGGAGATGTCAGATGGATGGATAGCTGAATCTAGAATTCAGCAGTGACCTAGACTAAAGATTTAGATTTAGAAGTCCCCAGCATAAAAACAGTAGCAAAAGTCCTGGGTTTGGATGAAGTTGCACAAGGAGAATACACAGATACGGAACATATTTAAGGAATACCAATATTTATTTAATGGGCCATCAGAGGAAGAGAAACCCTTCAAGAATATTAAGAAGAGAAGGCCAAAAAGGCAGAAGGAAAAAATAAGCACCATTTTGAAGATAGAGATGACCCAGGGTCTTTATATATACTATTTCATTGACTCCTCACAGCAACCCTGGAAAGTAGATGTTTTCAATAGAAAAACTTAAGCTCTGTCGAACATCTAAGATACTCCACTGGTCTCATCCCACCTGGTGCAAGGGAGAATGAAGAAAACCAAAGACACAAGGGAAAGATTAGCCCAAAGGACTAATGGACCACAACCACAGTCTCCATGAAACTGAGTCCAGCACAACTAGATGGTGCCCAGCTACCACCACCGACTGCTCTGACAGGGATCACAATAGAGGGTCCTGAACAGAGCTGGAGAAAAATGTAGAACAAAAATTTAACTCACATACATACACACAAAAGTCCAGAATTGCTGGTCTGACAGAGACTGGAGAAACCCTGAGTGTAAGGCCCCCCAATACCCGTATAGCTCAGTAATTAAATCACTCTTGAGCTTCATCCTTCAGCCAAAGATTAGACAGGGCCATAAAACAAAACAGGCTAAATGGGCACAGCAGCCCAGGGGCGAGGACTAGAAGGCAGGAGGGGACAGGAAAGCTGGTAATAGGGAACCCACGGAAGAGAAGGGGAGGGTGCTGACATGTCATGGGGTTGGCAACCAATGTCACAAAACAATATGTGTACTAATTCTTTAATGAGATGCTAGTTTGTTCTGTAAACCTTCATCTAAAGTACAATAAAAAAAAAAAAGGAAAATAAATAAATAAATGCTCTCAAGTTGGAAAAAAAAAAAAGACAAAACTTAAACTCTGAGAATGTAAGTAACTTGACTAGAGTATGCTCAGGCTCTGGAATCAGATGAGATATAGGTTCAAATCCTACCTCCCAATAGTTATGTGACTTGGGTAAATACTTCATCTTTCTGAGTTTCCATTTTGTCACCTGCAAAATAAGACTTACAGAACATACCTCAGAGGGTAATGTTGGCGGTTCAAACCCATTCAGCTATTCCATGGCAGAAAGACCTGACAAACTGCTCCCATAAAGATTACCGCCTAGAAAACCCTATGGGGCAATTCTACTCTGTCACATGGCGTGGCTGTGAGTCAAAAATCAACTCGACAGAACCCAACAAGAAGATGAGATAGCACACATAAAGTGCCTGGCACAGAATAGGCAGTCAGTAACTGATAGTTATTTTTCTTATTAATAACCATAACTAAATGTTGGTATGTTAACTTGAGTGGTTATTTTTTGTTCTTTGGCCCAAACATATACTCCAAATTCTTGCCTAAGGTCTTTAGTGCACAACTGAGATCTGAGCCGGGCTTAGGTATTTTGATAAGCCTTTACTGAAAATTGGACATAGCCTTGTGGGAATGACCACAGAGAGCAATATAAAGATAGATAATCTGAAAGTTTATCACTTCAGTTTAAGGTCCCCCACAGGGGCACTGCCTTCCTGCCTAGCCCATGGGAGGAGCCATTTTTTAATACCACCAGGGATATCCTCACATAGTGTATGTCATGGATTGAATTGTGTCCCCCCAAAATATGCATCAGCTTCGCTAGGCCATTATTCCCAGTATTATGTTATTGTCTTCCATTTTGTGATCTGATATAAATCCTAACCTTTTTATGTTAATGAGGCAGGATCAGTGCTGGACGTGTCTTGAGTCATAGACTTACTTAAGTCACACCCCTACTCAAGTTACACCCTTGCTTGAGTCCCACCTTTTATCTTATAAGAGATAAAAAGAGAGAGATGGGAGCACAGAGAGAGGGACCTCACTACCACCAAAAAAGGAGAGCCTGGAGCAGAGCACATCCTTTGGACCTGCGGTCCCTGCGTTGAGAACCTTCTAGACTGAGGGGAAGATTGACGCCAAGACACCTGGAGATCTCCAAGGAACACTGATCCCACAAATGTTGAAAGGAGACAAGCACCTTCCCCCAGGGCCAAAAGAGAGAGAAAGCATTCTCTTAGAGCTGGTGCCCTGAATTTGGACTTCTAGGCTCCTAAACTGTGAGAGAATAAATTTGTTTGTTAAAGCCATCCACTTGTGGTATTTCTGTTATAGCGGTACTAGACAACTAAGACAGTCTACATCCTTAAAGTGCAGCAAGAGTTGTCCCAGAGGAAGCCAGGAGTTTCTGCTCAAGTCCAAGATCCATCTTCCAAGATCCTTTTACCTGTCTGAGGACCTGCCCCTTCCAGATGATTGATACAGGGAATGCCCACTTTCTTCAGTGAGGATCATTAGCTCTAGGGGTATGGCCTTACATGATGGTCTCAACAGTATGTCTCTATTAGAACACAACAAAATAAACCTAATATTTATATAATGGTTAGACGGTTTTCATTGTTCATAGAAAAGATGAGATTTCTCATATGAACTCTTCTACTCAAAAGTCACTCTGAAAAGTGGATTTGGGTAAAGCCAGAAACATACTAAACTGTAATCCATGTACAACAACAAAACATTGTAGCACAAGGGACTTACCAGACTGAAGGTAAGAGAAAGAATTTGTCAGTGTAATCAAGAAAGAACCACAATATTTATTTTTTTCAAAATTAAACAGTCTAAGTAGATATAGAAATGAATAAATTCTTGGTTCTTGTTCACTCATGTATTTTTAATTTTTAATATGATTAGTTATATGAAAGTATAGAAATGTTTGATCATTGCATTAGTACAATTCATAATGATAGTTCTTTTATTTTTTTCTTCACACTTGTTTCAAGGAATGTAGAGCATATGCCACCCTAGGGCTTCAGTCCGTCCACCTCTAAGATGAGGATCCTATGCCAATTTTTTGAGGGTTAGGCACAGAGCTTCAGTAGGCAAGAGACTCCAAATTGTGGCCTATTTTGTCCATTATAAAAGCCAATTCCATTAACCATTTCTCTATGGGAATAGTTACCTGTGAAACATAGGAAAAGCTGAAATGTATTGCCAGGATTTATTTCATTGATGCATAGCATCTGTTTTTCATGGGAAATTATCCTTTTTAGGTTAAGAATTTTAATGGCATCTGTCAAGATGGTAGTAGTTCTCTCCCAACAAAAACAAGGAGGGTTATAGTTAGAAAAGAAGGGAAAATGTTGAGTTACGCTTTGTTAATCAGGTTTTTTTACTACAAGATTTCTCAGAGACATTAATTGCTAATGTGCACTGTGAAGTTTAAGATACAGTGGGGGGAAAAAAACTTTTTGTTTGAGTGTCTAAAGAGACTTTTGTGTCATGGATTATGCTATAAGGAAAATTGCAATTTACCATTACCAGCTGATCATTACCAGGATAGCATGCTTTCACTGGAGATAATAGCTGAATGCTGTCTCACCACTGAAATCACGTTCACCTCCTTCCGGTGGTTCTTTCTTACCTCCTTCTTTCCTCACGGAGAAACCTGCATACTTTCACAGATGCCTGCACATACCTGGATCATAGCATGTTTATTTCTTTTTTCATGTTTTTTTATTTTTCTTTGTCTCTCATGCTAGATTAATGCAGTGCCTGACACATGAAAGTACTCAAATATTTGTTGAATGACTATCAAGTGAATGAGAAGTATTGGAAAAAATAGATAAGGTTAATCAGAGGGATTTCCTGGTTGTGGATATGCCCTGTGGTCCCTCATAGGACCCCAGGTCGTAGAAAAAAAAAAAAGGACAGCTCCTTATTGGCACACCCACGAGGCAAACATATATTCCATATTCTTTGGTCCAGGCAACCTTAATCATTCCCAAGAGCTCCTGTGAGTGCTATCATAGCTATATAATTCCACTGGATTGTTTCCATAAGGTTTTAGCACAAGAGAGAAACCATGACTTGGGAAAAGGACTCCTTAATTACATCTTAAAAATATGATCAAAAGCAACATTTAAGAAAAGTGTTTCCAGGGAAGAGCTAAGGATGACACCCGGCTTATAATAACTCATTTTCCCAAACCTCAGAGTATGTGATCAAAGGTGATATATATACATTATCTCAGGCTTGGTACCAGGTTGTCTCATTTTTTTTCTTCTTTTTTGGTAGTTATTATTTGGATGAATAAATAGATGAGGATGTGCTAAACCAGGGCTAGCCAGGTGTAGACTCTAACAGTGCTACTGAATGATCTATAATCATTCTTTTTTTTTTTTTTTTTTTTAATGAAGAAATTATGGCCTTTGGCAGCCTGAGATACTATCTTCCAATTCAGGCCTTTTTAATCAAGATGGCAACATAGCACGTTAGAACCTGCAAGAGGACAATGGAACCTCCTCATTAAAGGTAGAAGAGGTTGCAATCAGATTAGTTATTAGGCAAATCACTGTGATACAAGTGCTTTTGACAACCTTGTGTGCTCAACACTGGAATCATTCAGTTAATCTGGGCCAGGGAGTTAAGGGATTCATACTAGTAAAACTTCAGCTCTAACCATGTGATCCTCCTCCCTACTACACCACTAGAGGAGGAAATAAAACTATGAAAGATTCAAGCTTCTATTTCCTTCTCCTTCCTCCCACAAAGTTGCCCACATTCATTGGTAACTGCTGGCAGATATCCCAAGGAGACTGAAAATTTGCTAAATTCCCTAGCATATTTGGGTGGGAAAGATAAAAACTTGCCAGACTAGAATCTAAATAAAGAATAAGCAAAAAAAAAAAAAAAAAAATTTTTTTTGAGGACCTTATGGTATGATGATACCATTCCTTAACTATTCTAAAAATTTCACAACGTTCAACTCAAACATCTTCTCTTCTGTTTATTTAAGAGGAACCCCCACCTCCTCCACTCCCCACCCCCAGTTTATAGCTACAGTTTACTGGGACCAATCATTGGAACGTAAAATGAGGTGGATTTTTTATTGAACGTAAGACTTTTCTAACATTTAGAGTTATTTAACAATGGAACCTACTGCTTCAAAAAATATTGAGGGCTCCTCCTATAGTACTGTATGAGGGGTAGGTAGATGAAGACATTTCTCAAGTTCCTTCCAACCCAAAGACAATTTCTTGAAGCACAATAAAGATCACAACTTTGAAAAGATGCTAGCTGTCCTGAGTAGCAAACCAGTGTCCCATCAGCTCTGGACTTGACCTTCTTTGATAAGAAATGTTGCTTTTTCCACTAGTTCTGAGAACCTGAGAGGATGGTGAGGTTGAAATGTAGAAAAAAACACTCCTCCTGAGCAATAAATTAAAAGATTATGCTGCTTCCTAAAGGAGGAACTGTGTTGGAATAAGCTACATTTGATCACTAGCACTATGAGATCCCAATAATAAGAAAGCTGATTGGAAAACATCATTTTACTCCACAAGCCAATTTTCAAAGGTATTTAATAGTACTTCTCTTCAAAAGGCCCATTTTTAATCTGATGTTTTCTACTGTTAACCTGTGTAACAGCATCTATTATTTCTTTTTTCCCCTAGTTTCAAGTTTTTATTTTATTTTATTTTTTTATACTTTAGATGAAGGTTTACAGAACAAACTAGCTTTTCATTCAACAATTAGTACAAATACTGTTATGTGACTTTGGTCTCATACATTACTTCTGAAGTTAAAAAAATAAGAATATATTTTTAAACTTTAACTCCTGGCTATTTTAGGCACAGGTTAAATTCTTTTAGTCTTAAAACCTTACACTTACCTCTATCAATTGTACTTTAGCTTGTTTTATGTTTTTTAATTTTACTTATTTTGTTGTTGTTGAAAGTTTGTTTTATTTTTTTTTAACATAGTTTTCGAACACCTATTATATGCCAGTTGTTGTTCTAGAAGCTTTCATATAATTTGTATTTGGATACATAGTTCCAGGACAGTAAATTAGCAGGGCAGATTAAATTATTAGTTTATAGGAAGGCTTCAGATAATTGGTAAAGCTAAATAATTCATGTAATAGTAATTATGATGATGATAAATACCTAGGATTCATATTGTGGTTTATATTTTTCAAAACACTTTCACTAAAACTCCTTGATTCTTTTTTCTCTGTTTCATTGTTTTCGGTTTGTTATTTAACAGCTTTACTGACATATAATTCACATACCATAATCTTTGCTTGATTCTTAACCTTATTTAAACAGTAAAAGAAAAATCTGATGCCAAGGAACTGAGAAAGCCTTAATTTTAAAACAAATAAGCAACTCTTCAAAACAAGGGATGCGTGTTTCCCTAATATTTAGATTTAAGTATGTTTTAAAGAGCAGATTGAAAAGAAGATATTTTGAGGCAAGCTAGAGTGAAACACAAAGTTTGAGGAGACAATATAGGTATCTGAAAAAAAAAAAAAAAGGTTGATGCACAGTACGTATGTCATGGAGGGTGGAACGGCGTGAAACCTGGAAACTGTGTTTGCTTTGGTGAATATAAAGAGGGGTGATCAGAGCTTTGGAGAGAGGATGGGAAAGATTAGGAGACTAGCCAAGTTAATTGGGAGACTGGCCAGGTTCACATATAATAAGGGAAAGAACCGTCTGAGAGGCTAGGTAATTCAAGAAGGTGGCCAAAGAAGTTTTGTTGAATAAAAACAAAGATAAAACAAAGTAGACTGGTGTCTGATGTTTAACTCAAGGGAAAGGATAACCTGTATATATGCTTGTAATATAAAACAATGACAAGTGGCAGATAGCCTATTAATCAAGGATTCATGCTGTGTTTCTGTATTCTATGTTTTGATTTCAGGCTAAAGCGCAAAATTCACTAGGAAAACCACACTGAAAAAATGTTGTTAGTTCAACATATACTAAATAAATATATTTTTAAATGTGAATGTAATTATAGGATACAGTGGAAACAATAATTTTTTTTAATCAGATGCAGAGAAGAAATAACTTCTTGTAATTGAATCCAAAATAAGACCTCTTAAAATTTACTACATGTTCCAAATATAAATGTAGCTAGAATTAGTGTAACGATGATCAGATTATTTGGTATTCATTTTAAGTGTTACAAAACTTAAAAATATCTAGTGGTTTTTTTATATCAGAATTTATTTCATTTATTGCTCAAAGTGGGTTTGAGTCACAATATAAATTAATACATGCCACTGTACTATAAGTAAAGTGTAATGAATTAACTAAATAAACAGAAAACTTATTAGTACTAAATGTAATGGAAAAATTTGAAACTGCTTTGATTTTTACCACTTTGTACCACCATTACAACATACTTTCACTTTTCAACTAAATTATTGTTTTTATGTTACTTATTTTAAACAGCCAGTCAAGTTATTTGTATTAAACCTGATTAGATCAGAGTGTGTACACAGGAAAATTTAGTCATTCTCGAGATTTCAAAAATTGCCAACTTCTGGTCATTTGTTAAAATTTAAAAATGAATTTCATACCTTACTAGCACTTTAAAATTTTATACCCTTTCTTAATAAAAGGAAATTTAAAACTCTGCTCATTCAGAAACTTTGAAAATTTTGTTAAGATATATAAGTAGCAAGAAAATAAAACCAACATTTCTTATCCTTTTTTGAATCACAGGTGTCTCTGAAAATCTGATGAAAGCTACAGCTTTCTCTGCTCAGGGGAAAAAAAAGCATGTGTATATGCATATGAAATTTTGCTTACAATTTCATAGAGTTTATGGACTCTCTGAAGTCCACCTATGGACCCACTAGAGGTCTATGAACTCTGGGTTAAAGAACTTTTGCAATAAACTCACACTTTGTTTTGGCAAGGTGGAAAACTTACCATTACAAAATATGATTGTTTAAGCTTTCATTCTTTCGGGGCATGTATGTGAAAGGAATGATTAAAAAAAAAAAAAAAAAGCCTCCTAGTCCCTAAAAAAAATTGGCTCGGTTATCCCTCCTGTTTAGCCTTAAAATGAGGACCAATTTCCTTTGGGTCAAACCCCAAACTTTTAGTGTCTTGACTTTATAAATGCTTGACAACTATAGACACTTTAATGAAATCCAAATGGGTGAAATTCAACACTTCATTCTGGTGCTCTTTACAGATGTTCTTAATAAGGACACTGAAGAAGCCCTTAGAAGCCTGGTTTCACACACCAGCCAAGGGAAGAAAGAATTCATTCGAAAATGAAGATACCAAGTAATTCCGGAGCGTTTCTGTACCAGTCAATATTGAGCGCTTACAGCATAAACCTGTAATAAGCTTTGTGTGGAAGTATGTGGTGCATGCGGGTGAGGCTGGCTGATGGACTCCAGGGTAGCAAAAGTGTTAAGGCATACTACCTTCTGACACTGGGTATTTAGATTCTGTGCAGAGTAATTTTTCCCGTTAGCACTGCATTTCTATATGTGACTTTTTTTTTTTTAATGAATACAGGAAGAAGCTAAAACAATCACCTTCAGCTATCTTAGTGTTAAGACAATCACTGTAATAGAAACGAAGACAATAACTTTAACAGAAACTTTATGAATGCTAGAATTTTATAAGCAGAATGGATGTCATAACATCATAAATCCAAGTAGATTAGATTGCCGTAATCTTTCTGTTCTTCTACTCCCTCTACTTGCCAATAGTGGATTAAAGCTCACCTGAACTCTGTCTCCAAAGTTCTAAATAGGATAGTTACTGTTTGGGAAAATTATTTCCCTGAACATCTTTGAGGCCATCTGGAGAGAAGGGTTTGCATTAAAAAAAAAAAAAAAAACCCAATGCCATCGAGTGGATTCCAACTCATAGCGACCCTGTAGGACAGAGTAGAACTGCCCCATAGTTTCCAAGGAGCACCTGGCGGATTCAAACTGCCAACGCTTTGGTTAGCAGCCATAGCACTTAACCACTACACCACCGGGGTTTCCAGGGTTTGCATACTTGGGCACAAAAGCTTACACTAAACATTTTTACCAATGAATTTACAACATTGAAGGTGAAAACATATTCAGTTTGTCTGACAAAATATTAATGTGCAGAGCCCTTTCTTTTTTTTTTTAATTTTCAAAAAACAGTGTTGTTGGCTTTACAGGAATGTGTAGAAGTGGGGGCATATTAACCTGAAAGGAAAGATCAGAAAGAAAAGACTCAAGATTTTGCCTTAGATTAGTCAGAGTTCTGAATTCTGATCCAGAACCTGTCATTCTTACTTCCTACAGAGCCTTAGGCTGTTTACTTCACAGGCTGCTACTCCTCCATTTACTCTTTCTTCACCCATGAAATGAAGATAATGCTCACCTACCTAATAAGAAGGTTGTGTAAATTTAATGTCATGTTCAAAATATTGCAATACCTTTTTTTTAAAGCTATTTAACCAATTTTTAGCATTTCATAAATTGTACCTTATTCAGTGCATGTATTGGTCCATATGTACCTTATATCTTAGACATGGCTAGAAAACAAGTAAGACATTGTCAATGTGTTTGTGTCTAACACCATCAAAAACTAGAATAGCCTCAAGTTAGGAGGTTGATGAGGAGAAAATAAAAGTATGTAGGGAGGCAGAGATCAGAGTTTTAGAGCTGGCTTGCACCTTGGGAAAATCACTTAACTTTTCTGCACCTTAATCTCCTTATCAGCAAACAAAATGAAATCTTCTGTGTAGTCCTTATTAATATCTATTTTCTATATTTGCATGTTTGTTGTTTTTTTTTATTTGGTCTCCTTCCAGTAGAATGCAACCTCCAAGGGTGTAGAGACCTTATCTCTCCGGCGTTGACCAGTGTATCCCCAGCACTATAGAGTAGCTGCTCAATAACTCTTCACTATTAGATGTTTCCTAAAACCCCTTTCAGCTTTAATATATGATTATTTTTTGGGAAAAAAAATGTTCATTATGAAATTTTCTAAGCATACAGAAAAGTATAGAGATTAATACAATACATACTCGGATACGCATCATTCAGTTTTGTCAAATCCTAGGTTTCTTTATCTGCTTCAGATCTTTTTAAAGAACTAAAATATCATAAATACAATTGAATTGCCTCCTCACCATATACAAGTCCTTAATTTCTTTCCTCTTCCTCTCCGAAGGTAACTGTTACCCTGAATTGGATGGTTATTATTTCCAAGTACATTTTATACTTTTACTATATTTAGTTACATAAACTACATGTTATGTCTTCAAACTTTACATGAGTGGTATGTACTTACCATTCTGCAACATGCTTTTTTCCACACATTGTGTGCTTGAGATTAATCCATACTGATACATGTAGGGAAACCCTGGTGGCATAGTGGTTAACTGCTACGGCTGCTAACCAAAAGGTCGGCAGTTTGGATCCACTAGGCGCTCCTTGGAAACTCTATGGAGCAATTCTACTTTGTCCTATAGGGTCGCTATGAGTCGGAATTGACTCAATAGCACTGGGTTTGTTTTTTTTTTTTTTTTGATACATGTAGTGCTAATTTAGCCATTTTAACTTCTATGTGGGATTTCATTATATGAATATTCACCATTTATTTAGTGGACATCTGAGTTCTTTCCAGTTTTTCTATTACAAACAATATTTCAGAGTATATTCCTGCCCATGTCTCTTTTTGGAGATGTCCTTGAGTTTCTCTAGTAGAGTTGCAGAGTTGAAAGGATTTGTACTTCAACTCAGCTAGTCTAGGCCACAATATCTGATTGACTTGCCTATGTTCTTACTGAGATAGTTGATCAAGTTATTCCTTTTTTTTTTTTTGGGCCTAGGCAGGAACTCTTAAGCTAAGTAGAACACCACCTTTCTAACTTCTTAAAATCTCTAAACAGGTAGAAATGGGGCAGTCCTTTTAGAAGTCAAAAGATTAACATATAATATGGAGCTTTCAGATGGATCTAGATTAGAACCACATAAAAACATGGCAATGTCCTGTCATCACATTATGATATTTACACTATAGCACTGTCAACATATGATGTTGCAAAAACACAGTGCCACATGGTAAATATTGCAAAGGCATGTGAATAAGTCCCTCTGAGAGCTTATGACTCTTTATGATCCAGTTCACAAGTGATATCAGAACAGGGAAAAAGCCAAACCTGTTGCCGTTGAGTGGATTCCCACTCATAGTAACCCTATATGACAGAGTAGAACTGCCCCATAGGGTTTCCAAGGAGCAGCTGGTGCATTGAAACTGCTGGCCTTTTGGTTAGCAGCTGAGCTCTAACCGCCAGTGCTCCAGATCAGGGAACCACTGGCTTTTAAGATCACAGCAAAAATAATGGGAAATGTTGACTTCTGACCTCAAAATACCAACTGAACTACTGCTTTAACGCTGTCCTTAAATGGGCAAAACATCTATTAATTTAGCTTGATGTTCCAAATGCTGCATCTTGTGCAATTCATTTATCCATGCATTTCAGGTGATCCATCTGGAAAGGTAGGTTATGGGGAAACCTCCTCTGTCTTAGTCTCTGCAAGAAAACAGCTACTGCATTTCGAAAGATATATCCATATTCAATAAATATTAATATGTAACAAAGAAGATTAAAGCATTTGTATTATCTATTTTATGTTGCTTCTTTTTCCTCAACTAATTTTCTAGTTTAGATAAAAGATGTAGACCATGAACAGTACAGTTTCACTGCAAAGTTTACCTTGGTGAAAAGACAGGAGCTATTACATTCTATCTTATCAATGATCCATGGATAATGGGTCACCAGGGGATTTGAGAACTGTATCTTTCAGTTCTTGCCAGAGAGGTCTGTCAGTGTGCATTGAGGTGAACCTTAACGTGACACACCTTGAAGAATCCTTAAAACCCTTCAGGCACTCTCTCAGCTCCCTTCATGAAGACTTTAGTTAGAAGACTAAAGGTTGTCAGTTAAGGGTGGCATCTTGTAGATAATTTCAATAATACAATGATTTTCCTATTTCTGCGGATTAAATTCTAATGAATAAGAATAACTCAGATTGAAAAGTCCTTAGGTCATTTACCCATTACATCAGAAGCAGATATATTTATACTGATATGGAAAAATAGACCCAATATAAATAGGTTTCTCGTTCAGTGAAAAAAAAAAAAGCAAATTGCAAAATAATATTATACTCTATAGCTAGAAAAAGTTTTAATAATTCAGAATCAAAGAAAATTTTTTTAATAAAGAAAATCAGCTAAGCCAAACGAAACAAAACAGTATTATAATTTGATCCTATTTGCATGTGTTGAAGTATACACTTACATTAACATATCCATAGCAAAATATCTAGAAAGATATACCAAAAAACGTTAACTGTGTTACCTCTGGGGAGTGGGATTTAGAGGGTTCATTAGTGGTTGGGGGAAGGGAGAGAAATAAGAAGCTTTTATTTTTACACTTCTATACTGTTTTTTGTTTATACTGTTTGAGGAAACCCTGGTGGTGTAGCAGTTAAGTGCTACAGCTGCTAACCGGAAGGTAGTCAGTTTGAATCCACCAGGCACTCCTTGGAAACTCTATGGGGCAGCTCTACTCCACCCTATAGCATTTGGTTTTGGTTTTATAAGATACTGTGGATTGAAAGCAATGTTTTTACACTGAAAAGTAAATGTATTTATTACTTTTTAGATGACAAAAATAATCGTGCTCATTGAAAAAAAACTCAAACCGTATACCAAAATCAAACCCAAGTCAATTGACTCATAGCGACCCTGTATCCTATAGGATCTTTAAAATTTCAGCAGTCTAGGACAACAGAGGATGTAACAGTTCCAAGTAGTCATAAATTTGTAAACCCACATTTATTTTTACTGAGTTAATAAATTTTTTTTAATGAGATGTGATTTTGGGGATATATTTTAGCTTTTGTGAAGTCAACAATACTTTTCTAGAAATGCACTAATGCCTACCTCAATGAGAATCAAAAATCTTAAAAGCTAGAGAGGAGCTTATAAATTGTGTAGTACAAATTCTCATTTTACAGAAAAGAAACTGAGTCTCAGAGGGGTTAAATGTCTTGTCCATAAAAATTCCAGGGCCTAAAAATATTAAACCCATCTTCTAACTTCATGTCCACGGCTCTTTCCATCACAACATGGCCTCTGGCTCTGAGATTTTAGTGTGATGATAGTATAAGTAATCTAAAAAACAATTTAGTTTAGCTCCACTCTTAAAACCAACATACACCTCTCCAAGGAAAATCTACAATTTGCCTATAAGCACATTGAAAAGATGCTCGACATCATTATTCATCAGGGAAATGCAAATCAAAACCACTTCGCATCCACTAGGAGGGCTAGAATGAAAAAGGCAGATAATAGCAAGTATTTCGGAGGATGGGAGGAAATCTGAAGCCTCATACATTGCTGGTAGAAATGTAAAATGGTACAGCCTGCTGTGGACAATAGTTTGACAGTTCCTCAAAAAGTTACACATAGAATTACCATATGATCCAGCAATTATACTCTTGGGTATATACCCAAGAGAAATGAAAACATATGTACACACAAAAACTTGTATGTGAATGTTCATAGCAGCATTATTCATAATAGCCAAAAGGTGGAAAAATCCTGGAGTCTGAAATCACTTCTCTATTACTGCTTGTCTATAGAGCCGAGAGGATTCATTATAAACAAGGGCCAAAAACAACAACCACTGAAACTCTACTTGAACAGTAGTAACACCCTGGTAAAATCACTTAGGGCTTATACCAGGTGTTGGTCTGGTTTCTCTGTCTGGCCTTCACTTACCTTAACCACTACACTGTAGGCCCCTAAACTGGGTGTTTGTTTGTTTTAACAAAGTTGGGATAAGAAAACTTATAAATACTGTATATACTATTTTGTCACTAAACTTTATTCTCTTGCATTAAAAACATATGTTGTCGTGTACTAAAAAAAAAAAAAACCCACACCTCAATACATAAAACATTATTCATAGCAAATTAATGTTCTTTATACAGAAGCTGAAGTAACAAGTCATTTGAAAAGAAATAAATTGAAAAGAAAATTATTTTTTTTCCTCTGTGATTTTCTCCTCTTAATCAATTATCACATTCCTTTTCTCCTGCCTCTTTAAATTAGTGAATGGATTAAGAGGACAAAGACATAAAATATCGAACATGAAGATGTCTGTTAATGCCAAAAGGAAAATGGAAATTCAGGTCAGCAACAATAGAATAAAGTTGACAGGAGAGACAATGGAAGAGCAGTAAAAACCAAAGGAGAAAAAAATTTGACAACTTCAAGGACAGTGAGTAAATAAGTAAAGACAGTGGGTTGAATTTTGTTTTATGTTTATTATAGTAGGCACATAGTAAATGGCTAATGGATAAGATAAAGGGAATGATGGTGTGAAAGGCTAATGCAGAAGCTCTCAGTCTTTAATATACATAAGAACTACCTGGAGTGTTTGTTTAAAATACAGATTCCTCAGTCTTTATCACCAGAAATTCCAATTTACCCACTGGATTAGGACCCAGAAATAAGTACTCCGGGTAATTCTAATGCTCACACCTTGAGAAACACTAGGTTAGAATTATTCAAACCCTTAAAAGGGAGAAAACACAGAAACCTAGAGAAAGTATAGGAAAAAGGAGATTTTAGTGGACATCAAGTGAAGAACAGAAGGGAAACTAGAAAGTAAGGATACAACTAAATTAGAAGCATGGTTTAGAAAAAGCATGAGAGTAGATGTGAAGGTGGTATAATAAGAGACAAGACTGATGGGTCAGAGGCAATGAGGTAAGATAAAAAATCAAAAATATTCAACAAATGAAGGCTCTTGGATTTAAAAAATAACAATGTTACCTTTTCCTTTATAAAAGTAACATGAGTTCATTGTAGAACAATTGAAAAATAAGAATATGTATGTATTTGTCATTCATAAAAAGCTATTAACATTTTGGTATATTTTCTGCTAGTCTTTGTTTCTGCTTAGTCATTTCTACATTTTGGTTATTTTATGTAATTAGGATAACACTGCACATGCCATTTAATATCCTGTTTTGTTTTTTTTTTTAAAATAACATAAACATCTTCCCAGATTATTAATGGGACTTCACTTTGAACGTGCAAAATATTCACAAAAAGCAGTTCTCCTTTCTTCCTTGCTAACAGAATTCATGTTCATTCAGGCATTCAAGGCTCCATCTCCATGCCTAGAAGGTGATTTTTATTTCTTCCCTTGTCAATGATAAGGAGCCCTGGTGGCACAGTGGTTAAGCACTCGGTTATGGTCCACAGTTCAAACCCATCAGCTGCTCCGAGGGAGAAAGATGTAGCAGTCTGCTTCTGTAAAGATTACAGCCTTGGAGACCCTCTGGGGCAGTTCTGTCCTATAGGGTTACTATGAGTCAGAATTCAATCGAGGGCAATGGGTTGTCAATGATTGGGGTAAAAAGGGGCAAGTGACTCAATTCTAGTCAGTGAGATAGGAGGGTAAGCCTATAGGTTGGATTTATGGAGCAATTTCTTAGTTCTTAAAAAGGAAATACAAAGAAAAGATAATTCCTTTTTCTGCCTGTGGAAGTTATGTGAGGAGGTAATGCCTGGAGCTGGTTATTGGAGCTGCTCCAGCCATCTTGGGCTCGTGAGGGAAGCCAGTCTATACACTAAAGATGAAAGAACAGAAAACTGAGAAGAATTGGGCTTTAGATGACCTTGTCACTGCAATTAATTAAATACCCCCTGAAAATTCTTGTGTTTAAGGCCCTTTTAGTTTTCTGCTTCTTGTAGTAGAAAGCAACCTAATATAGCATCATAACTATTTTCCTCTTGTTGGCTATTTAGGTTACTTACAGTTTTTTGCTATCAGAGCTCGCCTTTGGAGCGTTTCAAGGAAAAAACAACATAGCTTAGATAATAAGGTAATTTTTTTTTGGAGTTGGGGAAGCCCCAACAAGCAATAAAGAGAAGAAACAAGAATGAACTTGAAATATCTTGGGTCATCAATGCTGAATCATTCTGATTCTCCACTCCCTTCATTGCTGATTGCAATAAGCAGAGTTGATTATCAGTAGCAAGTTACATTTCAGAAGGAAAAATTGGGAAATACAGTCTCAGTATAGCACTAATAAAGGTGAACACAAATAATCCTTCAAAATACAAAACCCATTCTTGTTTACACTGTGTTATATTGTTTCATCATCTTTTCCCTTTCCATATTACAATAATATTTAAATTACTTTGGTCATGAGAAAGGCAGCTATAGATTCTATACAGTGTTTAATCCAAATGCATCTAATCTATCAATGTGACAATGTTTAAGGACTAAGGGTTCACAAGTACCTTCCGGAGGTGGGCTGCCATTCTGGGATCAAAGTTAGGGCAAGGACACCTGACTGAACAGTATTTAAGTGAGCGTTCCCTTTGTCTATGTTAACATCTGAAAAATGAATGGTGGAAGAAACAGTATCTGCCCATGATTTCATCACCAGTGGTAGCTGGGCCTATTTATGATCTGACTTTTTAAATATTTAGTTGTTCTACAGTCAAATTTTGGAAAGGGTCTCCTCAGGGAAAAGCAATTTTAATTACTACAATTATAAAGCACTACAATGGCCTACATTTCAAGATTAGCATCAATAAGTACACCTAACATGCATTCATAAATTTACATTAACAATTGGCTTACAAGGTAATTCATTTTTAGAAATTAGTTTTTAAATTCCACACACATCTTACAAAATGAGATTAAGTTAACAGTTCAGGAGTAATACTCAACTGTTGTTCATGAAGTTCTTCAGCACTGTGGTTATGACTCGTGATACTTCCCATGCCTGGTCTCTGGCCAGGAGTATTGATTCATGAGTTGACTATGGCAGAGGGTGTAAGGAAAACACAGGCTAATGTAAAACTCAAATAATGACTCTTCTCTGAACCAAAAAAACAGCAGATCAATTTCCTAGAATACAAGATATCACTTTCCTTATAATGTCTCATGCGTTTGTCTCACACAGGATTTACTTCCTGCATACTTGGACATTTTCAAGAAGATCCAGAAACAAAGCCCAGAATTTGGAGGGGAACCTACTGTTGAAAAGTTCACATGAGGATCATGCAGAGGGTGTGTAAGGAGTCAACTCTAACAGAGGCTACTACTGAGCCTAGACAGAGGCTGGATTTAAGAGTCTAGGTTGAGGGGAGTTGTTAAATTAAGCCCTGTCATAGATTTTAAAGTTATCTACATGGTCGATGGCTGGGTTTTGTTTAAATGGTCAAACTTTCAAAAAAGTACCACTTGGTATAGAAAGGCAGAAACTGATCATGGAAATTGGTAGAACCTAGCACGAGCTTGGGGCCTGGAAATCACATAGTAAACACTTATTAAATTAATGAATAAATTAAGAAATTACAAACAAATTAACCTTAACTTTTGAAATGGTACGTGTACATGGGAGGGGGAGTTGCTTTCTCCACTTTCTCCTCAGTTCTTCCTGTTTCACTTCTGAGTCCCATTTTTTCAACTAAAGTAAAGGTAAATGGACAGCATTCTGGTTATACCTATCTATATACCTCTCTGACAGGGACTCCGAGGATATGCCTGCAGTTTGATAGTGGGCAAGGGTCATTCTTTGGCAACGGAACTGTGACGCTTGTAGTCAGTTGGAGTGGGTGGGGCAGTGAGACTGACTACATGGAAAAAGGCCTGCAGGATTAGGGGAGCTCTAGGGACAGTCAATGTGTAACCCTGCCCTAACGTATTCAGCTCTTCTGTGCCAAGGAGGGTAGAATTTTGAGAGAATAGGGATAGAGAGGTCACTGAGTTAATTCTGTACAAACAAAAGAAAACAAACAACAGTTTCATTCCTCTAAATACCACACACACATGCACCCCCCTTCCATTCCTGCTCCTTCTCGCCGGTGAAAACTTTGGGCCTGTCTCATGCTGGGGAATGCATTTGTGTAAGCTTTAGACACACAGGCTAGTGAGTGGACGTTTTGTTGCAGAGAGACCTACAGTGAGAAGCAGAAATGACGTCCAGTCAGCTCCCCTGAGAACAGGGTGAGCTGTGAGTCCAGAACATTTTTTGAGATCCCCCAGTAAGATGTATTGTACAAAACACTGTAGAGAAATTTTGAATCTAGTCCTCAAATCCCTACCGTTCTGGAGGATTCTAAGGTACAGACACAAGACATGTTACCCGAAGGTGAAACATGCCCTCCTCACACAAATATACAAATAATAATAAATCTGAGAATGCCTATATTTACCCCATTATTGACTATTAAGCATCTTGTGAAAACCTACTAGACCACTGGGCCACAAGATTCCACTGGGGCTCCCTCTTTAAAGGAATTTCCCTTCCATTCTCCATATAGCACTACTGCTTATCTCCATTCAAAACCTTCCACCCTATTCCTATTGTGTTTCAGGGTTGTCATTATTACTAGTGTCATATTCCCCAGTAATCATATGGAAAAGGTTGAAATGCCTCAGAAGGTGATTACATACTTGCCATGAGCTCTGTACATGGAGTTACCTGTGCTTCTAGCATTTTGCCAGGGACAAAAGGTCATTCAGTGATGGAAACCTCCCTAGTGACCTAACTCAATTTGCTTTGCAGAGAAATTCTAACCTTCTAGAACAAAGGCAGAAACCCTGGTGGCATCGTGGTTAAGAGCTAGGGCTGCTAACTAAAAGGTCAGCAGTTTGAATCCACCAGGTGTTCCTTGGAAACAACACTGGGCAGTTCTACTCTGTCCAATAGGGTCACTATGAGTGGGAATTGACTTCTTTACTTGATGGCAACTGGAAGAAGAAAGGTTGTCAACTCTTGGAAAGAAATATTTTGTGCAAACATAGTAATCTCCTGTTCTCCCCCATATTCCTGAAGGTTCTATCTTCCTATACTCTTCTGTAGGATTTTAGACTTCTCCCCTGAAGGCAGGATAAAGTCTGTCTATAGTAATAAATCATAGTGTTCAAAGTCTAATGGTGAGAGAAGTTGCCCATCATAAACTTTGACAACAGGTCAAGGACTTTTAAAAACGAAGTGGCAAGAAGCTTCTTTTTCTTCCTTTTCCTCATGCTTCTTCCCACCTTACGTTTTCAAGTGGGGCAGCCATTGGATTTACATATTATTAATAATCGTTAATATATTGTTTTGATCTAAAGGAATAATACACAAGGAATTGGAATAAACAAAAAAGGGCTAAAACCCCAGAGGTATCAATATTAGTATCTTTGAAAACAAAAAGACAGCACAATTGTCTAATTCTGACACGACATAGTACAAAAACAGAAAGGCTGATGTTTCAGTAAAAGAGTTCTGAGAAGCCCTATTATAAAAACCTGGGGATAAAGAATATCCTTCAGTATTGAATTTTCATGGCAGCCCATTCTTCCAGAATAAAAAGGAAAAACAGAAGTTAAATAGCAAGACATTTCTGCAGGAAGGTTGAAACAAACAAAAAAAAGTTTTATTTTGAAATACAGTCTTTAAAGATAAATTTGGCTTCCATTTTCCATATCTAGGTGCATCCAACAAGATACAAAAACAAACAAACAAAAAAAAACACAACAAAACAAAGACATTATGTACAGAGCTCTAAAATGAGCTGTGAATATCTACAAGAAACTAGCGTATGCTCTTTGTGAAGGGATTTACGTGTGGGGCTTTCTACAGTTCTCAGTCCTCGCGAAGAAGAGTTAACTCCTTGGAGCTGCAGGTGCGGCTGCAGCAAGGGAAGAGCTGGGGTCAGTAGGGGGCTGGGGTGGGACCTCCGGGTGGGAGGCGTGGAGAGGTGTCTGGGGAGGGGAGCGGCAGCGGCACGGGACAGATCCTGGGCTTCTCTAGAAGTCCTGCCGCGGGGTGTGAGTCAGGCTGTGCCGCCGCAGATCACAGTTTCGCCTGAACACTTTGCCGCACTGCTCGCAGCTGTAGGGCTTGATGTCTGTATGGGTGAGAAGGTGAGTTTTCAGATTACTTCTCTGATTAAAGGTTCTTCCACATGTGGGACATTTGTGTGGAGATTCCTGTTCAGATGTGAAGCAAGCAAAGGATTAATCCTTCACACCACCACTGCACCCTTCTCAATAGTTTGTCTTATCGGTATCACAAGCGTTAACAAAACATGCACACAACAACAAAAGAGGGGACCTGCAGGAACAAATCTGTGCTCCTAATCCTTCAACCACGAAAACACACGCGCAGGCACACACAGAGGCCTGATTTCACTGATAGCTTCGGGGGCAGATACCAGGCCACCGAGGTAGGCTTTGTGATTTCCAGTTCTTTACATTTCATCACCATGTCATAGGCAGGAAAAGGGGGAAGAAAAACTCTGTTCCTCTCTTAAGCAAAGACATTCTCTAGGGTAATAAGGCTCCTCTTTGCTGGAAAATTAAACTATTTCTCAGTGTTCTGAAAACTACAAATTATGAGGCCCCTGGGAAACGCTGTATATGAGATTTCACCATGCCTCCATTATCAAAATTACCTTTATTTCCTCCCAAACACGAAAGCTTTAAATGCAGGGTGGATGGGATAAAAAAATAATCATTTCAAAATTAGGATTTAGAATAAAGAGTGTGACTTGTTCTTTAAGAAAAATGTTTTATGTTAGATAAGATCAATATATTTTAAAAAACAAGAGTTCTGCTTTTCTCCACCTAGAGAGCTAATCTAAATAGAACCTTTTAAGAGAAAGACACTGCCATTGAACACCTTTTGTAAAGCAATTATGATCAAAGAGAGCCAATCACTGTTTTTAAGCAAGAAAACAAACTTACCTGCATATGTAAAGTTTTGTGAACTGCTAGAGTTCTAGACTGACAAAATCCTTTCCCACATTCCTGACATTTGAAGGGTTTTTCTTTGGAATGGATATACCTGCAAATTAATATAAGGATTCATTGAAATGACTTTTCCCCAACTTTACCACTACAGCGAGGGTTTTTCTTTTGACAATTACTCAAAGAGAAACTGGATTTCCATTGTTTATGTTCTTTTTTTTTTTTTTTTTTTTCCTGTGTAATTCTGTTTATGGTTAACCTCAACTAACAGACTCTTCAAAACATTCACTGGCGACCCAACGGCTTTATCTACACTTGATCGCCCTCTCTGGCCTATTCTGGAGCTTGAAATTCTTCCGAAGGAGCCCTTCTTGGCCTCCATGGTTTTCTCTGGGATTTAAACTGGCCAAATCAGGATGTAAGGCAAGGCCATGTTTAGGGGGACCAATTTTAGCTCATCTCTTAAACAGCCTTCAAGGCTGGATGTGGAAGCCTAAACTAGGGGAACAGCAGGTAGATTCCAGGGAAGATCCCCATCCTCTCTTGGGAAATTTTAACCTGATGAAAACATTTATGTTACAGTATTTCTTCTTGTTACTGCTTATTAATGCAGAGTTTAAGGTCAGGAAGGGGAGGTGGGAGTTGTTTCTAAATTCAGTGACCTCAAGACCCTCCTCTCCCCCAGGCAAAGCTTAAAAGAAAGGTCTCCGTGGTAGGTTCTGGGGCACACCTGGGCAAGGAGTAGGAGGGGAAGGAGGGAACCCAGTGGAGGTGGCCCAGCAGGTCTCCAGAAATGGTCCCACAGCAGTCAGGACAACGGGAGGAAACTAGGAGACCGAACCCAGGACCAAGGCCCATCCACGATTTTTCCTACCCCAGGATGGGGAAAGGCCGGCCTCATCCCAAACAAGAACACAGCAGACTCAGGCTGGGGGGAAAAAGGTAGATGTTGGAGGATAGGTGAAGCAGGCTGGGAGGGCCTAGTTCAAAGGTGATTTTAATGACACCTGGAATGTTGTTCTAGACAAATTCGCCTTCTCTCCCCTGCAACCCCCTTTGCCACCTCACCTGTGATCCCGCAAGTGATCTTGCCTCCGGAAGGCCTTGTGGCAGATGTCACACGTGTAAGGCCTCTCATCCGTGTGGGTCCTTTCATGGATGAGCAAATTGTAGGATTTGGTAAAGTGTCTGCCGCAAAACTTGCAGATAAACTCTTTTTTCGTTTTGGAGGGCAACCTCCCTCGGGAGGGTTTTCTGTCCGGAGTCAATTTACTGAGGCCGGAGATAGGACTGCCCAAACCTGGGCTCAGCTTGGTCAGGTCCCCCATCTTGGGGGGGTCCTCCTGCGTGGCGGCCACAGCCAAGTTGGCAAAGTCAAAACGGGGCCGGTCCTTGTGTAGTGCTGGGAGGACGTGGGCAATGGCCCCCTGCTTGGGGTGGAAGAGGTGAGTGGTGAAAGGCAGAGCCGGGAAGGGGAAGCGCGCATCCATGAGGCCCTGTGCCGCCGCCATCTCGGTGATAGTGGAGCGGGCAATCTCGTGCACGTTGGGGTACCCCAGGGTCCAGTGGTTCATGTGCATGGTCTGCACCGCGCTGAGCCCGTACAGGCCCTGCAGGTGGTCCACAGCGGCAGGGAAAGTGTTCACAGCCTGCAGGAAGGAGTAATTGGTGAGCTGCAGGGATGGGTGGAGCGGAATGGGCGCTGGCAGGGCCTTGCTCCCCATCTTCCGGGGTGCTGGGAGGCGGAGGGAGCTGCCTCTTTCTTCCAGGACTCTGAAGCAGGAGGGCGTGGGGCTCCGGCGAAAACCCAGAGAGACAACAGCACACACAGAAAGTCCTAGAAATAGCAGAGGAAGAGATCGTGAATATTATCCATGCCCGTTCGGTCTGCCCTTCGGCACCGTCGCGGGTTACCGCAACCTGCTTTTAAGTCCCGCTCCCCACAGTATCCAAGGCCCCCCAAATTTTGAAGCCAAGAGGGCACCGCACAGTGCTGCCCAGCAAGTCCGCCCGGAGCTCGTCCCATAGCCGGGCCGTTGGGCGGGGCAGGAAGTGGCCCCCTGGCGAGCCGGGCGTCCGGGCGGCCCTTCTGGGAGCCCACAGGAAGGTCGGATTCCGGGCACGTTCGGAGTGGAAGACCGGGGCGGGAGGAGAAAGGCAGCCGGGCAGCAGGGCTCCGGTGCGGCAGTACCCAGCCCAGCCAGCCATCCCCACCCTGTCCGGAGACCCGGTCAACCGCGACGGCCCACGACGCCAACGCCCCAGGGACCGAGCTGCTGTTGCCGCGGCACCGCTGAGCTCCCCTGGGAACTACGGGCTGTGGGTCTGACCCTGGGCTCGAGGGCCGACACGACACTGTGCTGCTGGCTCCTTGCGATGCGCCCCCGCAGGCTGCCCCGCCCCGTCCCGCCGCCTGGTTTCCCGCGCTTACGCCAGGGAGCCGACGCACAGCAGCAAGAGCCTTGTCCTCCTGGGCAGAGGGCCTTCGGAGTGGGCCGCCTCGCCCCGTGCTGACCCCAGAGGTTTTCTCTTTCCTTCCTCCGACGCAGAGCCATTTATCAGCGATGACGGGCCGCAGGAAAGAAAAGCGACACCTCGGGGCTGGGTTCGGCCTGGAATCACCCCCTTCCCTTCCCAGGAATTGCCCCTATTCCACCCCCCACCAAGATCCCTTCCAGATGGTTCAGGTTCCCGGGGGGCAGGAGAAGTCCCCAAGGCCGGAACCCCCTCTCCCAGTCTGAGCGCCAAGCTCCTGGGAGGCCCCAGCGGCTGCCGGGCCTGGCACGAGGAGCGGCCCCTGCACCAGGGAGGCTGGAAAGAAGAAAAGCCTCCTTGGGGAGGGAAAGCGAAGAAGCTGCAGGAGAGCCACGACGGAAGGGGTTCAGTGCGGCCCTGCCTGCCTGGTGAAACCTTGTTTTTCAGGCCTGGAGGTGTGTGCCACCAGGAAGCCCTGCCCAGAGTCTGCGGCCTAGGCCTAACCAGGGCGCACACTCTCCGCTCCGGGCGCCCCAGTGGCAACACAGGTCTGATTGCAGACCCTGATTCCCGGGGGCACCTCAAGGACACCCTCACCTGCATTCAGCATGGGTCCACACTCTGCCACTGCCGACCCCTTTTCGGCAGCGGGTTCTGCTAGCTCCGTGGGCCCACGCCTTCCCTCTGAGGACGACCCCCCAGGTGCGGGACCCACCACTAAGAGCTCTCCCCACAGAGAGGCTGGCAGGCGGTTCTGCTCTACCAGCAGCCTAGTTTAGCTTTGGAACCCAGCAGGACCGTGGGAGCGTCTGTCCAGCCTTCCCTTCTCAACCACACCTTTCTGTGCCTGGATTTTCTTCTCTAGTAAGTTGTGAAGTGTTGCCTGTGGCTCTAACTGAGGGCAGATTTAGGGGCTGCGCTGACGACACCACGCTCTGTCAAGGCAGAATCTGGCTGCCTTGGTGCAGCCCACACCTTCCCTCCCTCTTCTGCTTGGAGACGGGTTTATTAATGAAGGCTTCTGCCTGGCAGTATGTGGTCTGGCAGTTCAGGCCCAGAGTTAATGTGAGGTGTGTGACAGTCAGAGGGTCTCAGTCAAACCACTGAACCAAAACGGTAAACCTCCATTAGTAATAAACTTTCCCACCACTAATCAGGATTCATTTTTGTTCAGCGGCAACACTCAAACCCTCTCCTAGAGAGGTAGGAAGAAGGAATTCAACTAACATACCTAGTAATCTTTCTGATTATTTCCCCTTTGATTAAAAATAATAAATTACTTCGTTTTCTTCTCTTTGCACAATGAGGATTTTCCACAGATTTAAAAATTATTTCCTCCCTAGTGCTGAAAAGCAGTCTCTCCCCTATAGAGAGGAAACCGAAATTATTCTTTGGGTGTATTCCTGGACTAGATTACTTAGAAATAAACACAGGAGGCAAAGTACAGCTCCCACATGTTCTGTGTGGGGGGTCATTGCCGACTTAGGGAATACTACTACCTGGGATTTCCATTCCAAATGCATGAAGTGAACGTCTCCCTTTTCTCCTAATGGTCTATAATTTAGAAATTAATGACGGTATTATAATTCGGCTTCATGCCGGCACAAAAGTGATATTTCATAGTTTGTGTTTGTTTTAATTTGCAGAGCAGTTTCTTCAGAGAAGAAGAGCAAACCATTGGTGCCTTCTGAAACCCTTTTACAAATAGAACAACCCCAAATATCTACCAAACACTTTTGCCATAAATAAATAGTTTAGACTTCCACTCTCCCGCTGAGTTGCTGGAAATATATGTCAAAGATATTTTAAGGCATTGCAGAGATCTGAAGTACTTTCGTTTTGTCTAGAACAGAGCCATGCAGTTCCCACACTGCAGTTTCAGGCAATAGCAGCCATTATCGTCTGCTGTCATTTTTCTACCTTCTCGTTTCCAACCATTGGTTACTTTTTAATTTTGCAAGTAAAGAAACGTAAACCAATGAAAAGACAAACATTTCGGCAGAGCTGACACTAGTTTTCTTTCATCAGTCTCCTTTACAGGATTTCCAGCCATGTACAGAAGTCTTTTTCAAATTTAGTTCACTGACTGTCAACAAGTGAGATGTGTACATACTAATTTCAGTTCTGTGAAGCTTTCAAAACATAGGAGAAAAAAAAACATACGTGGTAATTTGATAAGCAGTCTCGCTCTTTGGTAATAGTATTATTACACTGAATTACCTAAAAATAATACAGAGTTGGAGTCAGCTGCTAAAACCTGTGCGTTGTTATCCGAGAAAAATGACCAATGGATTGATAGGCTCGCTGAATTTTTGCCCAAGTCACAACCCGATTTTGCATAAATCAGAGAGCTATAGTCTAAGTGGAGCTAAGGAGTTTTTTTTTTTTTTTTTTTTTTTTTAATGAAAACGGCCAGACTGGATCAGGTGAAAAGAGAAAAAACGGCTGCGAAGTTCCTGCCCCTTCGCAGTGCCTCTGCCTTCTCAAGGAGTTAATTAAATTAAGATGCCTTCCTCATAATCTGGGTTGCTTCCCTCTGCTCCCTCGCTCCCCCTGCATGAGTAATTTTCTTGTTCCTGCTCGGTACTGGAGTTCGTATAGCAGAGAAAGTAGCTGTCTGTGCCCTTTAGCTCTGGGAAACGCCAGCCCTCTTTTGTTCTCTGCTAACAGGTACGCAAACAGATTCAGCTCTCCCTCCACAAACACCTTTTTCTCCCTCCTTCTTCCTACAACCGCCACTCCTTTATCTGTTGTTATTTCTCACGAATCCAAGCGTTTAAACTCTCGGGGAGTTTGGCTTTGGCCCCTTCCGCCGGGGCTGGAAAGGAGCAGAAAAATCAAGCGGCCAGCGCAGGGTTGGAAATTCTCCTAGGTAGGTATTTCACCTAGGACTGAACTATTATTTCCTATTTCAAATGCGCCTTTGGCGTCGCAGGCTGGGCAGGCACCGTGTCCCGGGCAGCCCGCCCTGCGCTGCTGCGGCTGCCCCGGGACAGGTTGACCCCGGCTTTGTAGGGCAGGGGCAGAAGCAGCGCAGGGTTGAGAAGGTCTATTTCTGCGTACCTCGGTGAGCTTTTATAAGTAGACTTGCGAGTTAGAAGCTTAGATAAAACATCCCACAACAAAACTAAAAAACAGTATATAGTAGTGAGAGAGAGGGACAACTGGGAGTCGCGTGCTGCGGGTCCGAGGAAGTGAGAAACACAATGTCCCGGGATTACATCCACATGATTTTTTTGCACGATATCTGAACTTGTGGCACGCCAGACCGAGGATCTGAGCGTCCCCTGTAACCCCGAACCTTTCCTTGCTTAGGGCGGCTGCAGCCCCTTCCCAGCGAGGACACTCACCTCTCGCAGAAAAATCCGCCTGGGTAGCGCCCCTCAGAGCCAGTCCAGGCAGCGAGGCGCGCAGCTAGGCAGGGTCATTGGGTCCACACCGTGCAAACTTCTTTTTCCGCACGAAGTCCCGGGAGCGCGGACATGATCTGGAGAACTGCGAAGAGCAAAAGGGAGCGCGGCTCCTCACCCTAGTCCGAGGTCGTGGACGCGGAAGTGTAAAGATCCGGAGTGCTGCGAGGCGGCTTTCAGCGCTCTCCCGGAGCCCCGCGCCTCAGCGAGCCGTTCGCCGCAGACTCCGGGTGAGGTCGGAGCCCACAGCCTTGCAGGGCCATCACCGTCTAGCAGCGAGCGCGCCGAGCTCTGTCCCCGCCCGCGTCCCTCCCCAGGCTGCCCAGGGCCGCGGGTAGTGGGCTTTAGTAGCAGCCCCGCCTCCCCTCCGGGCGGGCGTCCTGCAGCCGCGCGGGGCCCACTGCTCCCTGGCTCCGCCTCCGCGCCTGGCGTCCGCTAATGGTCCACTCTGTTTACTTGTGTTTGGATAGCAACTGAGTCTTAAAGGCACAGGTTTGCCCGAGGTTTCCCTGTTACACAGAACGAAGGCAACTCAGCTTAAAACTCGCACACAATCACAACGCCCACCCCCATCCTTCTTGGTGCCACTTTTCATTACACTGTTAGAAAGTCAACAAACAGTCCTGTCCCTCACAAAGACTCAGCAGAGAAACCCAAAGGGCATTTCGTAGTTTTACTTGGCACGCTAGCCGGCTTAATTCCCAATCTTAACACCTTTTACACAACCATATTCTTCGTAAAGTCAATCAGTTCTAAGTTATTTTCTCCAGCATATATTACACTTTCCCCAATTTTAATATAGTTTTCTACATAATTTTGTAGTACATGTATAATCTGGCTTCAAAATGAAGTTTATTTATAGAGGTGACAATTAACTAATTTGGTAATTACCGCCAAGACATACGTGGAATGTCCCAGGAGAAGTTTCTTCCAATATTTTAGCTTTAATCAGCCAGTGTACACTTCATAAGCAGTTAACCAACTTGGTTAAAAGGGTGGGCATCTGCAACCCATTGACAAGCAAAAAGGAATCCATCTGGAATGGGTGACGAGTAATCATTCTAAAAATTTGGGAAAATACGATTCTATCTTAATTTTCAGCAAAAATAGTTCATTGTTCAGTCGCCGGGAAATTTAATCGAATTTAAGGTGCAATTATACATTTTCAGATTCATCTAGAGTCTTGGTCTTGTGTGAGTGTAATTGCAGAATCCACTTCTGCCACTCTGGAAGGCGGGTGACCGAATGACAGGAAGGGAATGACACGCACTCATTTTAAGCAGTCTCTTTTCAGAGGAGATCTGTGTGAACAACATTGAGCAAAACGCTCTTCGTCCTAGAAGAGTCTCCAGCGGGACTTTACCTTAGCCCACAGCAAGCCCGCGCTTTGAAGAGCATAGAATCTCCAGCCAAAAAGCTGTACAATTTAAAAGTGTACCACCAAAAGATGTTTTGAACGAGCTGTCCCAGAAGGGCAACCAAAATAATTTCAATCGTGCGGGAAAGTGCACAAATATAAGCAGGATGAAAGCTGTCAAAAGGTTAACCACTGATTGGGGAACCGAGCAGAAGCTCTGAAATATTTTATTAAGATAAAACACCTTCTGTTTTATTTATGCCGAGGCGAATAGAATTTTTCGTTCCTTTAGTAAAACGTAATTCAAGGATAAGAGATTTTCTTTCTTTCAAATATAAGTTCTAAAAGATTCAAAGTGAGTTTAGGGACTGGAGTGTTTAATATTCTGTAGTATTGCTTCCATGCAGACTTGACGAACAGCGTGAAAGTAGTAGAACGCTTGAGTTTAAACAAACGTTTTCCCTAGTGGGTTCCATAAGGGTGCTTTCATTTTATCCCTCAGTACTGAGCCCCAGCTGTTGTGATATCTGCAGTGCCTTCTCTCCCGCCGCCTCATTCTTTCCGCAGCTTTTCTCAATTTGGGAGATTTGGAGGGAACTTTCTCCTTTTTCAGACACCCAGGACACACACTCACGAGGTGACCTGAAAAGTATTCCTGTGCTTCATATTTCCTTTTCACGAAAGTGGAGGCAACTCCCCAGCGGCGGGCTTCACACCTTTCCCGCCCTGTGTGTGTGTGTACGTTGGGTGCAGAACCGCCTGCTTTTCCCCCGGGGTAGGCAGAATTTCCCACCACCCATGAGCTGCTCTCTCTCTCCGCAAACCTTCTGAGCCCGAGTTTTTCCATCAACTTGTTTACTTCGCCCACCCTAGCCTCCTAAATTCCAAAATGGAGTCTGGGCCACGCCGGCCTGATCGCTGCGGTCTCTGGAAAGGTAGGGAAGAGTCGGTGAGCTCCTGGCTTTGGGGGAATCAGCGTAACCCGGCAGTGCCTCAGCCTCCAGGCCCTGCCACAGCTGTGGGCAGGTGCGCGCCCCGGGTCGGGAGCTAGCTCGAGGCTGAGCGCGGCGCGGCTCGGCACTGCGCACTGTGGACCCCCGGACCACCTCTAAGCCCACCCGGGCCCGCCTTGAGTTTCTCCCGCTCAGCGGGGGCGAGCCCCTAGTCCCGACTCGCAGCTATCGCGCACGCATTGTGGGGGCCCACCCAAGAGCAGTGTCACGGGAGAGACTTCCCGATGACAGCGCTAGACACGGAGGATAGGTCTCGGGCCCACGGGTGGGCGGTGAAGCACCAGTGTGCGAAGAGGCAAGTCCCGAGTTAGGAGCGGTCCAGCTGCGTCTGGGTCTGTGTCTCCGCGCAGCAGTCCCACTCCGCTTACGCCCTCTGGGAGCTGCGTTGCAGGTTTACGCTGACATTTTCGCCTACCGGATCATCTGCTGTCCTCACGGCTCTGGGCTTTTGACACCGAGGACGCTTCCAGAGAAATGGCTAACACATAGACGAGAAGCGCGCGAGCAGTTGCAGACCGAATTCGAACCGCAGCAAGTTTAAGCCCCTGGAGGAAGGGAGGAAGGCCGGAGAGGGGAAACGCGGAGGAGGTGGAGGAGGAGAGGGCACGCAGCGCAGCCCCCCTCCCCGCCCACCCAGGCCACCCAGGCCGCTCTGCCAGTTAAGCAGCGAGCAGGTGTCAGACACCAACTCGCCGGAGCCAACTCCGAGCCTCTCCCACTCTGACAGCGCGCAGCGGACATTCTAAAAACTCTTACCCTTTAAAAAACAAATTAAGGAAACCCCATCTTCTCCCAGCTGCCACCACCTCTGAGGACTGGCCTACTCTCTCCCCAGCCTGCCTCTGCGGGGCGGGGACCTTTTGCATTTGAACTTCCCGCACTGTTTGCCGCCTTTCGCAGGAGCCCGGAGGAGTTGGGAGCTCATCTTTGTTCCAGTCCCAGAGCTGACTTAGTGAGGAGGCTCGCGGGAACCCAGAGGAGCATCGCAAGCAGTCAACTCAGAGCTCAGGGTGCGGAGGCAGGGGCCAAAAGACTGAGAATTTAATCTTTTTAATTAAAAAGCAACTCCGAGTCCGCGCTCTAAGCAGGGATGGGGTGGGAAAGCCCCGCCGCCTGCAGGCTCTCAGCAGCCGGCGGGAAGAGCTGCAGCGCCCCCTGGAGGCGAGGGTTTCTCACTGCGCGCCGCGGGCTCTGGGGGCTGCCACTCCGGCCGCTCGCTCTCGGGTGCAAGTGCAAAACGCAAGGCTACCACAATCCCGCCAGTCGCGCAGTTCCCCTCACCTCAACCAAGGTCCCTTTGCTGCAGTAGAAGGGTCGTGTGCGCGGCAGGGTGCTGGATAGAGGGCCTGGGCCTGTTGCCTCGGCCAATGAGCCGCTCCACCCCCACCACTGGGGACTTTGTGGTGGTCCCACGTTGGGGCTCGCCCCAGCGACTCCCCTTCTGGCAGGTTTCTAAGATAGACCTGCGGGCCCACGAAGCCGTTCTGGGAGGCCTTGACTTCCCCTGGGCAAGGGGAAAACGCCAGTTCTGAACCCAGCTCAGAGAGAGTGCGGTCTGGTCCCGGTCGCCTCAGATTCCTAACAGATTCCAAGACTCGGGACATTGTCCCTGGCGGGAGAAGCGAAAGGAGTACCCCACCCCACCGTTTGACTCCCAGTTGGGAATGGGTCCCCGGAAGGGCTGTACTCTCCTGAAGCCAGAGAGCTGGAAGAGGCCCATCGCGAGGCGTTGCGAGTCGCGCAGGAGACTTCTTGTGGATGGGAGACAGGAGCACCACCCCCTGCCTCCAGCGCTCCAGGCTCTCCGGCCCATCCGCTCCCCAGTCCCCGAGTGGGGCCAGGCCTTGCCCCGTCGGCTCTTCCATTGGAGCACAGAGGGGACGAGGGGACATGTTGGGCCCTGGGCATTCTCCAGTGGGGTCCTCTGCGGGAGGCCGCGGCAAGCGCCCTATCAGCCCCCAGCATTGCAGGGCGCCGAGTCCCCGGCAAGGGGTGGCTGCCTAGGGAGGCCGAAGGCTGGGTCGGGGGTTGGGGGAGAGTTACCTGGCCATAGCTGGGGGAGAACGAGCCTGGGTAGACCCTTAAGTAAGTCCGGATCCAGTCCGGTTTTGGAATTCCCAGGTGAGACTCTGCGCCGCGGTAGCAGCGAGGCCCAGAGCAGACTCGAGGCCGCCCCGGCGACCCATCAGCCCTTGTTGAGTCACATGCTGCCATCACGGCCCTGGAGGACGAGAGCATCCCGGTACATTCGCACCAGACGTCGCTGGGGACACAAGCAGGCAGCAGGCTGGATCGGGCACGTACTGGGCGCGGTCGTGACACTGGCACCATCCTCTCATGGTGCAGGCACTGGCGCGGCTCCCAGGGCGCGCGGGGACGGGGCACACTTTCCCTGTCCAGTGCTCCCAGGTAAGTGGACCTCTTGCAGTTTGCTTCTCCAGAGAGGGCCAGATCACCTCCTAGGCTCCCGGGTCAAAGGACAGCTTTGAATTCATGGTGCTTTTCTAGTGGTTTACAGAAGACATCGACGGCAGAGGGCAAGATCAAGGCGCCTCCCAGGAGGGAGGGCCCTGCGGATGGCGTCCCTCTCTCCACCTCCCCCTAGCCCAACGTGGGACTGACCCGCGCACACTCCAAAAAGATCATCCTCCGGAAAGGATACGGCAGAGTCTGAACACCTATGTTTTTATTAGGCTTTCACTTTTTAAATTTTTAAACCAACTTGCCAACACTTAAACATTAAGGGAATTAAAAAAAAATCTTAGTTTCCAATGAGATCCATTCCTATGGGGCATTGAGCTGGCTGGGGCTCTCCCGTCGCCACCGTCTGTTTTAAAATACCGCGGTCTCGAATGCCTTGGCGTTTCCAACCCCTGCTGCAGAGGCTGTTTCCACGGGTTGCTGGCGTCGTCCCGAGGTACCATTTAGGTAGCGGTTCCCAAAGTGTGGGGCAGCAGCGGCAGCAGCGGCAAGGTCTGGAACTTGTTGGAAGCCTAAGTTCTCGGGCCCGACCTCCCGAATCAGGAACTCTGGGAGTGGGGCTCTGCAATCTGTGCTTGAACAAGCCCTCCACGCGATTCGGACGCCCGCTCGAAAACCACCGATCTACATCAAATTGGCGTTTGGGGACAACGGCGGGCACGCGCGTGTTCATTCGTGTAGTTACCTTTCAAGGCTCGCTCTCTCCTCCCCTTCTTCTTACTCTCCAGGGAAAACACTCATAAACATCTGGCCTATGACACCGTATTCCTTCATTCATTCGCTCATTCGTTCATTCGCTCACTCATTCATTTTTCCATTCATTTTTCCGGGGGCACCTTCCACATCCTGGGAAGCTTGCTGACGGTACCCAGGAGAACTAGGTGCGACCCTTCCCTACAAGGAATTGGATCGGGATGTGTGGTGAGGGGAGAGAGAGAGAGAGAGAAAGCAATAAGAGTGCCTCCCCCTTTCATGGTAGTTTTTTGTTATTATTATTATCTAAAAAAAAAAAAAAAAAAAAAATTTTTTTTTTTTTTTAACACTAGATTTGATTTGATTTCACGAACTACACCTGTTACGAATCCAGCAGGAGCATAGCACTTTTTTTTTTTTTTTACAGGGTCTATAAACGCTTCCCTCTCCTCCTTGTCCAAGTTGATGTTCTTCTCTTCCTACTTCTCATCTCATCCTAGGGATTCTGAGTGTCTGACTGCTGCACACGCTTTCACACACTCCTTGATACATATTGTCCTCACCCAATCTGTCCTCCCTCCATCGGATCAGAGTGCGTGGACTGGGGAATAGTGTGCGGACCAGGGCTCGGCGCGGCTACTTGCGTTGGTGCAGAGCTCCTGTGTCCTTGGGTTTTCCTGAGGCTGCGCAGGACGCTCTGAGGACAACTGAAACTGACGCACACGTTTCCCTGGCTCGGTGCCGGCCGCTGGGATTCTGCGTCCTGTTGCCCCGAACTACCCAGTTCCTGGCAGCCAGGTGTACCGAGGAGGGGACGTCTTGACCTCGTCCCCGCTGAAGTATCACTTTAAGATTGGGTCATATTCCCTTACCTTTGGGAACACAAGAATAATCTTTTTATTCCAGACCCCCCCCAACTAAAAATTTGAATGAAGCTCTCGCACTTTCAAATCTTTTTATGCCAGATCAACCTCCCTGAAGCTTTCACTTTGCACTTTCTAAGAGCTTGACTTGAACTTCTGTGTTCAGCCAGCCCAAGAGCCGCCCCCACTGGATCATCTGCTTCCCTCCGAGATTTCTGGTTGTGGCAGTGAGAGCGAGTAGAAGGCGCTTTGCCTTGCAGACAGTAGCGAGTCCTTCAAATATCGGAACTAACTAGAGCCTCTTGTCTATTTCCGGATTTAGAAAATAAGGTTTCATTTTAGTGAGTCAATACAGGGAAGCCACTGAAACACACACACAAATAAAAATAAGTGTTTATTTTGACCATAGTCCTACCTTGTGTAAAAGTGCTCAGCTCTGCTCTGACAAGGAGTTACTATTTTAAAAATTATCTTTTCTTATGAGGATTTTCAAAATGTAGAATGTATAGTGGTCAGGAACATGATAACCCCTTTACAACTAGTGATCGTATTTCCCAACAGGATTTTCCTTCCCAGTGCAGATGGTTTGACATAGTAGCGTTCAGAGCAGCCAACACTTACTTAGGAAATGGCAAGGCCAATATTTAAGCGCAGATACAAGTTTGAACAAAGGAAAATGTATATCCCTGTAGCTATTTGCCTGTGAATATTCCCCAGAGGTTTAATACACTATTTTTGAATCTAATCCAACTCAGCAAACTCCCAAAAAATGACTAAGAGGTGCCAAATCACCCACCCAAACAGTCCCTTGTCAACAAATATTTTTGAGTGTCTGCTAGGTACCAGGTGTTATCTTTGGAGACCTTGGACTTTCATTCTGACTTGGGGGCCTGGTAGGGGAGGTAAGAGGGGAAAGAAGGTGGAGCTTTAAGGTTAATTTCCCTCATGTTTGTTAAGTTCTTAAAGCATTTGTACTTAATAGCAATCCTTAATACATTTATTGAACTTTCTCTTAGATTTTTAGGTCATTTTTACAAGTCGAGGAGAGAAAGTCAGTGTTTAAGCCAGCTCATTTATTGGAAAGTGAATGCCAGCAAAGGCTTAACTTTTGGCTTTTCAAGTGGAAGACCTTAATATTATGACAACATTTCACAATAATGTTATTTCCATCATGCCAGGTGATAATTTAGCTGTAGGTTCCTCATGATTAGTGACTGTAACTTGCTCAAGCCTGGTTTCACCTCCTGACTCTTTAAGAAGCCAAAGAGAGGAAAAAGCTCCTTTTTCCTCTACCACCTTTGCTGGAGGGTGGGATAAAGGAAGTGGCAGATAGCTAGACTGGCTCCATTCTCTTTGTTCCTTGGAAGAGCTTGGAGCCAGACTGTGCTCAGACCCTAGCTTCAGAGAATTCAGGTCTTATAAGAAGTGATGAGCTCTATTATCTTTTCCTCTGAGCCGAACACATAGACAACTCCAATGGATCTAGAGTCATACCCATATGAAAGACTAAGAAGCCCATACCACTCCTGCTCCATACCGTGTTTCCCCAAGCCTGGTCACACTGCATGTCTCAGCCACATACTCAATTTTACAGCTTCCTAACCTTTCTTCCCGTGTCCTGTCTTCCTGCACCCTTCCCTTTCCATGCCTGGCAAGTGGGCCTGCCTCCAGGAATCAGACTGGGTGGATGCTATGATGTCAGGACACTAGGCAGCAGCATTTTTAATATGTGTTAGGTCATGGTTGCCCTTTCCTTTTTCCTGGAAAAGTACAAAAAGCGCAAGTTGTCTTCCAGGCCATGAGGCACACATCCAAATGCCCTATGTGTTGGGCCCACCCAGGCCCAGGAGAGCATGGAGGAGAACACGAGTGTGTCATATGGGTGTGTTCACCTGTTCTGCTCCCCTCTGTCTCATCCTTGACCACATTCTCTTGACAGACCACATTGCCTGGAAGTGACCTGTAATGTGTCAAGAGCATTGGCTTGTAGAGCCCTGGCAAAGCAAGGGGGCAATGGCAGAGTGGGATTTTTGAACTGGTCACTCATTCAGCACATAGTTATTGAGGCGTTTAGGATGGTAGGGCCTACGGTAGGTGTCAGGAGTACAAGAATGAATAAGGAGCTACGATCTAGTGTGGAAACAGAAAGTAAATGGGCAATTATGAAACAAGTTGAATCAGAAAATGTGGATCTAAGGACCCCAGTTAATAGCTCTGTTATCTTGGGCAAGTTATATTACTTGCTGGAGCCTCATTTTCTAAATCTGCAAATTAAAGACCTGTTGAGAGTTAAATGAAATGGATGTATAGTAGTTTTGATTTTTTCTGACCCATTACATGAACTAATCTTATCAACACATTAATTATTCTTCCCATTCCTGCAAGAACTTGGAGAGGAACTGAGGGGAAGAAATTTGATCCAGTGCCTAGTATCTAGTTATCAAGAATATACAAATTAAGTTACTGCAATAAGCGTTTTTAGAGAAAAAGTCAGTCATCTGCCTTGACAGTAAGACTTTCATCAGAGAAATTGTCTCCAATTTTCATTGTTCAGTGAAAAGGGGGAATACTGTATTGTGCAGTGTAATGCATTGTACTCTGTTGTTTTATTTTATTATAATTAGAGAATACATGGAGTGGCTGTATGATGAACAGATTTTTTAGATTTAAAGTCTTTATTTGGATGTCACTCTCTCATGAAGTAATGATGCAATTAATTCTGGGATTCCATTGATACAGGAGGCCTTAAACGGAAGGGAATTGGATTAGCTAGAATCCAATTAAGTATTGGAAAATCCAAAATACCATGGGCTTAAACAAAAGAGAAGTTGATCTCTCTCTCACATATACATAGGTAAAAAAAGTCGGTATCAATTTGGTGGATGACTCTGATTATCAGATCCTTGAACTCCTTATATCTTGTTGCTCCACTAACTTCAAGACATGTATTTCACTTTATGGTCCAAGATAGCAGCATTCCAGCCTTCCAGAAGGAGGTAGACATGAAGAGCAAGCCCCTTCTTTTTAAGACTCCATAGAAGCTGGAACCTAAACACATAACCGTGCCTAGCTGCTAGGGAGACTGGGAAATGTAGAAGACCAATGATCCATTACTATGGAGGCGATTCCGACTCATAGCAACCCTAAAAGACAGAGTAGAACTGCCCCACAGAGTTTCCAAGGAGCAACTGGTAGATTCAAACAGCCCACCTTTTGGTTAGCAGCCAAGCTCTTAACCACTGTGCCACCAGGGCTCCACAAATGTAGAAGAGGAGAATGGATATTGGGGGATGACCATTAGTCTCCACCACAGGATATCTAGGCCTGAGGTATGCTATCTCATATGTGCTGGCACCATGATCATGGTCATTGGTTCTGAATGGTTTTCTGTGTCCTCTTTGCTGCTTTTTAATGCGTTTTAAGAATTATATAAGGAGCTTTGCTGGCACAACAGTTGAACACTCGGCTGCTAACCAAAAGGTTGGAGGTTCAAATCTACCCAGCAGCTCCGAGGGAGAAAGACTTGGAGATCTGTTCCTGTAAAGATTGAAACATGGAAAACACTATGGGGCAGTTCTACTCTGTCACATGGGGTACCTAAGAGTTAAAAAATTGACTCCACAGCCCCTAACAACAACAACAAGCATTATTTGCTCTGACAGGATTAGGCTTCTTTCTTGGAACCTCTGAGGATATTGCTACCACTTGGCACTAACTTGTTCAATCTCAGTTGTCGCTGCTGGTGTGTGACTTCCTGCTTAGAGTGGGGAGGTGTGCATAAAGGAGGTGTGTCAGGCTGGGAGAGAAAAGGTGTAAGGATCCTAAATCTCGTGAATTGTGGGGAATACTCCTCATACCAAGTAGCAGTATTCCCTTTCTGGGATGCATCCTGGTGTGTCAGGTGGGCTGAGTGAGGGATCTTCTGCAGGAGAATTTCATTCTTTCCTTGGAAGATGTTATGAGAAATGAGGTAGTACATACTAGTGGAAAAGTCTCTGTATTGAAGAACTGGATTTTTCCTGGCACTGTCACCCACCATGTAAAGCATGGGGGCGGGGGGGGGGGCAACTGCAGAAGCCAGAAACCGCAGTCAGAGGCTGCAGAAAAATGTGTAGCTCAGGTTACCCTAACGGGCAGAGTCAAAACTGCAAGCAGACCCCCCACATGGCAGGGAAGGCCCTGCCTCAGCTAGAGCCCAAGGACAATCTCCAAAGGTAAGTGTGGAGAGACTTAGTTACCATTTCAAGTTGTCCTGGTCTGACTTCTGTGCCTGGTGGGTTAACTTTGCCTCTAAGCCTTAACCTGTGTTAATACTTACTGATTGGATTGTTTTCTCCAAGTCTAGGGGAATACTTAGCATATGACCTTCTAGGTGTAGAGGGAGTGGAGCTGGGAAGGGCCTGTGGCTTCCCATTCTCACCTGGGGTCACCCTTCAGGATGTTACTTGTCTTGAGGCAAGTCTGAACAAGGAGGTTACATGCAGGGTGTTGATGCCAGCGTGCAGGGAGAAGGAATCTTTCACTGCAGAAACTTCTGGAGTGACAGTGAGGACATACACATATTTACACAAGCCCTGGGGGATTCCCATGCCTGAGAGAACCGGCTAGATAGTTCCTATTACACATTTATTTCCTCAAAGGAGGTATTTTATATTCTACCCTGTAATTCAATTCCTCTGGCTCCCCACCCTGCTAAAAAGGAAGAGAACACACAGTCCAAACAATTTTTAAAACCAAGTTTTTTTCTCTCTGAGTAGTAAATGTGCACATTTGTGCAGCCTTTACATACATCTGTAAGCTATGACTTGTTTACACCAGCCCTTACAATATTTAAAAAATAAAGTATAATGTTTTTCAGTCTGTATACAATAACATTTTCTTTTATCAACCCCCCACATACAAATGTATTTCCCCGTTTTAGGGTGTAATTACATGTCTAAATAGTAATGTATACAGTCAATGCATAGGAAGGACATGTATGTTTTACCAAAACATACCAAAAGGATGTAAAATACTCATGCTGATTCTTTAAAATACAGTGACTAATAACCTGCAGAGTTAGAAAAGGCCACCTAAGTTGGTCTGAGACTGGGAGTTTGAGGGTTTAGAATCATGGAATGAGAAAGTGTTTTAGAGACAATAATTCAATTCTCTCATTTTTCCGATGTGGCCACAGAGGCTCAGGAGAAAAGCAATTTTCTCAAGTTAGTTGGTTTTCCATAGGTAGTTAGCACAGAGCTGAGACTCCTGATTTCAGGTGAGGGCTCTTTCTATTATGCTTCACAGCCTCCTCTGGATTCAAGCTGGAATTTCGCACCAGGCAAATAGGTTGATTTGACCCCAGCAGCCCACCGTACCACACCACGGGCCTTTAAGCTCTTGAACTCCAGCCTCAGCTGTCTTCCAGGGCTTTGCTTTCCAAAGTGTGGCTGGAAGGCCAGCAGCATTGTCCTCACCAGTGGGTTGATTAGAAATGCAGACTCTCAGGCCTGTCAGACATTTTGAATGAGAATCTTTATTGTAACAAGATCTATAAGTCATCTGCATGTAGATTAAATTTGGGAAGAACTGTTCCAGGCCACTGTGCCTCTGCTGCCAAATTGTTCCCTTAAAGACCTATTTAATCATTTTGCTCTAGTATGTTCTTGTTAGTTGCCTTAGAGTCAGTTCTGACTCAGTGCCTCCCCAAGGCTTGCTTGTTCCTATCCAAGTGTTTTCAAAGTCCAGTTCCAAAACCCTGGCAGGGGGTGGGGCGAGGATAAAGTTTCCTTGGTCATTTACTAGACTTTCTTGGTGGGTAAATCTGGGAATCTGAATGTTTAAAGACCTCCCCAGCTGACTAGTCTTCATGGGTCCTTAAATTGGCTGTTTGAGAACTGTTGATTCAAAATGTTGCTCCACAGGGTTTTGGAATAACTCAGAATAGGCAAATCTTGGAAACCAGCACTACCTTCTGCAACCTAGTTTTTCTCAGGTGCCTAATCACAGAAGCTGTTTTTCTACTGATTGTATTTTCTCATTTTTTCTTTCATTGGCTTCTCACTTGCTCCCAACTTAAGAAGATAAACTGCATGATTCCCAAATTTCCTCTTCTTCTGCTTCCTAATAATCATTATTACCAATAAAAGCTAACTATTCTGGAGGCCGGGAACCCTGGTGGCGTAGTGGTTAAGTGCTATGGCTGCTAACCAAAAGGTCGGCAGTTCGAATCTGCCAGGCGCGCCTTGGAAACTCTGTGGGGCAGTTCTACTCTGTCCTATACGGTCACTATGAGTTGGAATCGACTCGACGGCAGTAGGTTATTCTGGAGGCCTATTACAAACAGAGATCCGGTCGATCTAGCTGCAATATCTGTCACTGATCATCAGAGTTGATTTGGCTAATCTGGTTTGCCAAGTATGAGCCTCCAAGTACCTCATCATCCCATTAAAGTCTCTCTTGAAGCTGTGCTTTGGGCAAAGGGAAGAGCATTAGCAAAGACAGAAGGACCATTCCTTAGTCAAGGCTAAATCAGCTAATCAGCTCTACTTTGTTTTTTAAGTGAAACGAAGATACTTAACTGTGGTTCCCAGTTCTTGGGCTAACAGGTTCCAGGAAAGGAGAGTATTGTGTATACCAGAGAGTAATCTAGCTCAGGGTTATGGTTTTTGTTCTGACTGGGCTCCTCTCTTACCAGGCAATGATTTAGGGCAGGACCGGTCAACAAAGTTTTTTGTACTTATAAAAGTCTGTTCCCAAAATGTCAATGCCTTTCCTGGCTGCTCACTGTTACCTCTTTTTTTTTTTTTTTATTGAGCTTCAAGTGAACGTTTACAAATCAAGTCAGTCTGTCATATATAAGTTTATATACACCTTACTCCATACTCCCACTTGCTCTCCCCCTAATGAGTCAGCCCTTCCAGTCTCTCCTTTCGTGACAGTTTTGCCAGCTTCCAACCCTCTCTACCCTCCCACCCCCCTCCAGACAGGAGATGCCAACACAATCTCAAATGTCCACCTGATACAAATAGCTCACTCTTCATCAGCATCTCTCTCCTACCCACTGTCCAGTCCCTTTCATGTCTGATGAGTTGTCTTTGGGGATGGTTCCTGTCCTGGGCCAACAGAAGCTTTGGGGACCATGACCGCCGGGATTCCTTTAGTCTCAGTCAGACCATTAAGTATGGTCTTTTTGTGAGAATTTGGGATCTGCATCCCACTGATCTCCTGCTCCCTCAGGGGTTCTCTGTTGTGCTCCCTGTCAGGGCAGTCATCGGTTGTGGCTGGGCACCAAGTAGTTCCTCTGGTCTCAGGATGATGTAGGTCTCTGGTTCATGTGGCCCTTTCTGTCTCTTGGGCTCTTAGTTGTCGTGTGACCTTGGTGTTCTTCATTCTCCTTTGATCCCGGTGGGTTGAGACCAATTGATGCATCTTAGATGGCCGCTTGTTAGCATTTAAGACCCCAGACGCCACATTTCAAAGTGGGATGCAGAATGTTTTCATAATAGAATTATTTTGCCAATTGACTTAGAAGTCCCCGCAAACCATGGTCCCCAAACCCCTGCCCTTGCTCTGCTGACCTTTGAAGCATTCAGTTTATCCTGGAAACTTCTTTGCTTTTGGTCCAGTCCAGTTGAGCTGACCTTCCATGTATTGAGTATTGTTCTTCCCTTCACCTTAAGTAGTTCTTATCTACTAACTAATCAGTAAAAAACCCTCTCCCACCCTCCCTCCCTCCCCTCCTCTTAACCACAAAAGTATGTGTTCTTCTCAGTTTATACTATTTCTCAAGATCTTATAATAGTGGTCTTATACGATATTTGTCCTTTTGCCTCTGACTAATTTCGCTCAGCATAATGCCTTCCAGTTTCCTCCATGTTATGAAATGTTTCACAGATTCGTCACTGTTCTTTATTGATGTGTAGTATTCCATTGTGTGAATATACCACAATTTATTTAACCATTCATCTGTTGATGGACACCTTGGTTGCTTCCAGCTTTTTGCTATTGTAAACGTAAACATGGGTGTGCATGTATCTGTTCGTGTGAAGGCTCTTATTTCTCTAGGGTATATTCCAAGGTTACTGTTACCTCTTTACAAGAGTGATGTTATCTGCTGAGTATCTGGGTTTACCACTGACCACAGCATAGGTCTGGATATTATTTGCTCAAATATTTTCTTTTCCTCCTTTTTTTTTTTAAGTTAAATATGTGCAAGATGGATCAGGCTATGGCAGGGTGGGGTGGGGGTAGTTACTCCACTGAATACAAAGTGTACTTTTTCAGCATTGTACTACTTCCATAAAGTAGACTTTATGAGGTATACACTTGCATTTTTGTTTTCTGACTTATTGCTCTGTATCCTACAATTGTTCTATTAATTCGATAGTATATGGTTTCAGCCAAACATTTGTTACAAATTCTATCAGATTGAGGGTAAATTTCCAGACAGAACCCTGTCCAGGGGCCTTCCTAAGTAAGCAGAACTTCTCTGACCTTGAGTAGAACTTCTCCGACCCATCCCCTGGCCACTGCACCATGTCTTTAGGGGCCTTCAGAAGCTGAATGGGGCCATTCATTAGACACTAGCTCAGCGTATTTCAAGAATTTCTTGTCTCTCTATGGCAAGGCACATCCACAGGCAATTCTGGGACCGGCGCAACAGCAGAACCGTGGGTCAGACAGAAGCAGTGGATTAGGAACCTGATCTGAGCGTTGAGAAATGAAGTACAGAAGCTTGCGGGGTCAGCTTCATCCTTCTTCACGAAGCGTTTTCCTTCAGGCACTGCTGATTCACCCCAGCATGACATTCACATTCCACTTGAGTAGTCTCCTTTTGTAACTCCCCAGGGATTCTCGTGAGTATAGAGGTCACTGTCTCTGACAATTAAGCTTTAAAGTTAATTCCCAAGATAAATAGAGCAAATTGACACCACTTTGCTTGTAATTTTTCTTGCTTCAAGCTCTAGAAGACAACAGTGAACCAGCTGCCAGGCTTGGATCCTGGAAATTTGAGAAACAGGCATTTTATTTTTTACCTTTCTAAATGAGGCAATTTGGGGCCGTCAGAAACAACAAAACCCATTTAAACGTCTTAATTCTACAATTTTGCTTGCATTTCTGAGAGGACAGAGAATCATTGTTTCCATTCCTTTTTTTTTTTTAAAGCTATATAAGTAGTGGTTTCTTTGAAAACTGGCATGATAGAGGGTTGTAATCTTTTTAATTCAGACCTTACAGCAGAAAAGCTGGGCAGACTTGTGAGCTGTGTTATTCAGAAGCACACTCTGCAGGGAGCGGGGAAAGTAAATAACTGAACACATACATTCTAATTACACGCGGGGCGGCGGGGATTGAAAGCTGCAGCTCTGGGAGCGGGGTGTGGGGGCCTGGGGCGGCAGCTGCAGTTCCTGGCTTCTCCCTCCCACACAGAAGGCATGAGAGAGAATGGGAACTGGAAGATCCCTGTAGGAACCCCAGCAGTGAGGAGAGTTGAGGTGCGCTGAGCAGAAAAACAAGGATCTGTCACTCTGGGCCTCGGCTACCAGGAACATAATTAGGATTTGTAGAGTAAGATGTGAACCCAGGTAGAGACCCTAGAGATCTGCTCCCTGGTTTCCTAGACAGTATTCAGGACACCTTCAGATTTTAGTAATGCAGAGGGAAAAAAAGCTCTATGGTCAAATAAGTTTGAGAGAGTTTGCGTGCTATATTCCCTATTGGAAAATCAAAATGCACTTTAGCACAACCAAGGTTCTGATAAGTTCTACAGTAAAGAAATCTGTTTAATCCATTCTTCCCCATCCTGATTTAATTTCTTAAATTCCTCCCAGCTACAACGTCCTACAGGTTCTTGCTGCCCAAGTGCTTTCTGCTTTTCAAGCTAGTTCATTTGGTGATGAAGAAAATTGTGATAATTAACAGCTAATTCAGATTTAAAAAATCAGATTATAACACACACCAAAAAATAGGGATTTAATCACTCTCACTGTTTGTCAATGTAGACTGACAGGCTGGCTCAATTTAGTTATACCAACCTAACCTTTTAATTGCAAAGTTGTTACTCATCAGAGGTGTGACCTTGGGCATTCACTTGGTCTCAGTTACTCCAATTTTGAAATTTGAATTCACAATCTTTTCCAGCTCTAACACTTGCCCATGTGTGGGAATATTGATTGGAGATTCTTCTTCTAGTACTTCATCCAGTTGTTAAATCCCTCTATACTCCTTCTACCATAGGATCCGTTATTAGATTAAGAAATCGCACTCTGGTCCATAAAGCCAGGTTTTATGGGGAGCTATTTCCAAGTAAGAGTCCCTGGGTGGTGGAAATAGTTAACACACTGGACTGCTAACCAAAAGGCTAGAAACTCAAGTCCACACAGAGGTTCCTGGGAAGAAAGGCCTGATGATCTCTTCTGAGGAAAAAAAAAAAAAGGCCATTGAAAACTCTGTGGAGCACAGTTCTACTCTGACACACATGGGGTCACCATGAGTCAGAGTTGACTGGGTGGCAACTGCTGTTGCTTTAATTTCCAAGTAAAGAGTTTGTGTTTCCTCTTGGAATAGTCAGTGATTGATTATAATTTATTTTTTAATTTGGAAAGCAATACCAATTGTGATGGTTAAGATTGTGTGTAAACTTGGCTGGACCATGATTCTCAGTGTTTATATGTGATCGCTTCCATGATGGGATCTGCTGTGAGTAGCCAATCAGTTGAAAGGGAGTTCCCTTGAGGGAGTGGCCTGCATACGAATATAAGCAGATTATCTGGCTTTTTGCTTGCTTTGGATCCTGCAGCTGCCTTCTGTTTGTCTGACCTCCAGTTCTTGGAACTGCCGATCTTGGGATTCGTGAATCTTCACACACTGTGAGTGGAGCCCTGCTCTCCTACCTGTCGATCTTGGGTTTGCCAGCCCCTGTGGCTAAATGAATCCAGAAAGGCCTCTATCCTAATCCACAGACTTGGGACTTTCCAGCCTCTACAATCAAGTGAGCCATTTCTTTGATATAATTCTCTCTCTATATATATTTACACGCTTTACTGGTTTTGCTTCTCTAGAGAACCCAGCCTAAGACACCAGTATTACAGAATCACTGGAAAATCAAGAAAAGAAGAAAAGAATGGTGTTTGGTTAATGAGCACTTACTATGCATCAGATACTGTCCTAAGGACTTCACTTGTATTAACTTCAAGGTCAAGACCAACCAAGTAATTAATTAATCACCCACCTTTTAAATATAGGTATATTCCAAGCACAGACATTGCAATTATCTTGCTTTTCAGAGTTTCACAGGTATGGCCTTTTTGTGTTCAACCAGCATTCTGGAGGTTATTTGCAGTTTTTATAAACCCAGGCATTGATGAGGCAGATGAGGCAAATCAAAGATTTTCTCCTGGCGAGGTGACAGCCCTGTATTGCCTTAACTTTAGGCTTCTCTCCAGTGGCTCGGTGTCTGTGGAGGGACAGTCAGTATGTTCACAGACCATCACAGAGACAGGGCACTCTAGTCATGTGAGGATAACTGGAGTTGTGGACTGTCCCAACAGTTGTACACATGTCATAGGATGCCAAACTGTCTTTGAACACACTCTGACTTACTTCTTCTGCTCTTACCTTCCCCAGTACCCCCCCTGACCCCATGCATACTGAAGTACATTACAGATAAGCCTATATTAGGATTCTTTTGTTTCCAAGTCACAAAGACCCGACTCTAGCTAGCTTAAGCAATAAAGGAAATTTACTGGTCCATGTAACTGAGAAGTTCATGGGTTGAATGGCTTCAGGCACACCTAGATCCAGGAACTCAATATTATGAAGATTTCTGTCTTTATCTATTCTCTCCCTTTTACAAAGTATGGCCTTATTCTCCCCCAGTGCAGACAACTCCAATCTTGTGGCTCAGAAAGATGGCCACTGGTAGCTCCAGCTTACATTATCCTTAGAGTTTACAATCCTGGAGGAAACAAGTGTATCTTTCCTAAAGGTGTAAAAGTTAATATCGTAGGCTTTGGGACAAGACTGCCTAGTTATTTGATCTGTTTTCATCACCTACTAATTGTGTGACCTTGGAGAAGTTACTCAATCTGTCTTTGTCCTTCATCTGTATAGTGGAGATAGTAATAGCATTGCCTTATAGAATTGTAATGAGAACTAAATGAGTCAATACATTTGAAGACTTTAAAGCAGTCCCTGGCACATGGTAAATAATAAATGCTAATAGTAGTAGTTGAAGAAGACCTTCAGTAGATGGATTGGCTGAGCTTGTGTGATATGCTTACCACTGGATAAATCACTGTGAGAGGGGAGTGGAGTAATCTGATTGGCCAGATCTGAGGCACATTCCCACCTCTGAGCATTGGCAGGGCAATACCCTAACCACATTAAATCATAGAGAAGTCAAAGAAAGGCTATTGGGCAGACAAATAACATATGTACACTACGGGCCAACCCCTGGTCTAATCCTGACCATAACAGGAAGGAGACAGGCAACCTCAGCTCTGCTCTCCAGTGTGATTTGGAATGAAGTTGGATTGCCAGCATGCGATAGTGAGAGGCTGAGCTCTGGGCCTAATGTAACTTTGAAGTGGAAGCAACATCACACTCACCCTCTTGGAACTGTGTCCGTTTAGAGGTCTTTATTCCAGCTTGATAACTGTTTAGTCACTCAGCTTAGAACTTCCGGCTTTGTATATAGGTGGCACACGGTGAACCTCATAGTGCTTGGCGGTGACCCTGACACAGCCTGGTCTGGATTCTGGTCCCATGACCCCTGCAGTTGTGACCAACATCCACACTACTGCTCACTGTCTGGAGCCTTTCAACACCATGCCTCATCCACTGGTTTGGACCAACAGGTTCTGAACCATACCTGCACTTACTGCATCCTATGACATTATGCCTTAGATGCCTTGGGATCAGTTTCCTGATGGTTTCACCTCTGCCTTGCCCTAACTTCCTCCATGTTGCCAAAGATCTCAACATGTATTGACGCATTCTAACAAGATCAGGCTACCTCTTATTTTTCAATGGCCTTGTTTTAGCAACTGTATTTACATGCTGTCTCTTCTCCACTGGACATTCTTTCAGGGCCCTCCCCGTTTTTTGTTTAAAAACCTCTCTTCATCTCTCCATCAATATGGATAATATAATCTTTTATAACATAACATAACATAATCTGGGTAACAGAATCTTTTTATTTTCTCTTGAAGAAAGTATTATTTTTAAAGTCTTAGCCCAGGGCACTAATATGGGGGCATGACAGGGTGCGATAAACTTGAGTCGCCATAAATGGCATCTTGAGTAGAGTGGAAAGTTCCACAGCCACCAGATATACATTAACAGACAACCAGTGTTGTAGCTGGCTAATAAATTACATTTCCATGTCAGCGAGTAGGTATTTATTTTACAACTAATGATTCCCCAAATACAAGAACTTCTAAAGAGCAGATAAAAGCAGCTGCAAATGTGATCTAGGAATAAATATCAAGAAAGGAAACACAAGCAGCTCATGGAGTTCCAACTGCTCTCCCCCCAACGCTTATCAGCGTTCCAATGGTCAGGCACATTTTGAAGTTGGAAGGCACATGTCCAACAGCTCTTGCCCTTATATATGGCTCTTGAAATATTGCAGATGTTCTGGTTCCTATCAAAATAGTAGTCACTGTCACCAAAATTCTTCATTTCCTCCTCATCCTCTGTTCTCCTTCTGGCCCCTCTTTGGCATCTGCATCTTCCATCCTGGTGCTCAAGATGACAAAACCTGATTAGGGCAGGCTGAGATGCTACATATTTTAATATGAGCTGAGTGGAGCCAAGGTTAGCCTGTGATTTATGTGAGCATTCTACTCACTGGGGCAAGCGAAGCTCTCTTAATCCCATACCTTTAATCCTTGCCTCCTCCAAAGTTTAGAGTCCAAACCAGTCACATTTCCATCTTATTGTTGCAGCTGTAGCGAGTTTTTGAAACGAGACCGTAGTTTTCCAGGGATGGTAATTCCATCTTCTTGAGCTGATTCAAAGATTAAACGGAGTGCTTTGGAGACTGCATTCTCAGCAAGCAGCAAGGGCAATCATACAGCGGTGCTTGGGCCAACAACAATACAAATTTCATCTGTTAAGAGGTACGGAAAGAAAAAGAAAAACTTTAAAATTAGAGGCATTTGAATGAGTTTAGATTTTCAACATTGAAGGCTGTGGGGCTGCCTCCTGCATGATAAAATGCTAAGGATTTTGTACCACTGTTTCCTCCAAGCCTGGGTTCCTCAGATAAACGAGTGAGTGAGGCATATAGTACAGAAAACAGTTTTTTCTCCGGTTCTGCAGCCAACCTGCCCCAAGACCTTAAGAGAGCTAAACAACTTTTGCAGAATGTTCATACCTCTCTCTCAAGATTTTTCAATAAGTGTCCTTTCCTGCCTTGTGGTACTACAAGTCTGGATGTCTTATTTTGAAGTTTTTGAAATGTAAATGACCACTCTCACTAAGCCTTCTAGAAAAATTAGGATTATTGAGTCAAAGGGAAGACCAAAAATTTGTTTTAGGGATTGTCAGGAGAGCTATGGTTCTGGCAGCCAGACTCTGATGATAACATTGGAGAGCAAGTGGCACTCACTCTATCCAGCCAATCTGACTTCCCTGTGGCTACCCTGGAGAAAACCTGGATTTTGGCAACACCATTCTCATTGCAGGACAGCCTTCCAGAGAGGATCTAGCTATGATTGTCTGATGTGAGTCGTTTCCCTCCTGACCTTCTTCCTTGTCCTTCCCCTGACTTTGCCCTCCTTCTGCTGAGTGGTATCATACTGCACCACACACCCGCAACAATCCTGGGGCATTTTATGGCCCACCCTTTGGGGGACCTGTGCTTTTCTATGGGGAGATAAAGCTGAGTTCATCCTCGTTCCTGTTGTTGCACTGACTGCTGTCCTCAGACCTGACTTCTAAGCCTGTTTTTCCCTCTTTTTAGTTGTTTCACCTTGAGCCAGCAAGTCAAACTCTGTGTTCCTTAGTTCTGGCTTTTATAAGGACTGTTGCCTATGTGGTATGATTTAAGGTTCTCATTTTTTTTTCCCCCAAGTATAAACCCCACCTCCATGCCTCAAATTCAGTCTTTAAACTGAACTTCTTGTCTATGACCTTGCTCATGTTTTTTTTTTTTTTTTTTAGTTTAAATAATCCTGAGAAGAAATTCATTGGGCCTTTAGTAGATTGATGAAAGATGAAAACAGTGGCTACATGAGCCATCTGGGCCTTTGAATGAGGGGAAAGTATACATAAAGTAGAAGCAAGGACCTCCAAGAAATAAACTGTGCCGACTTCACAACTCTACACAGGGCTGCCTGCTTATACAACCTTACCATTTCTTTTCCCCGTGTACATAAAGTCTTTATATAACCAGTTTGGATAAGCAGAAACTCAATTTAGCAGAGGAACAGAAGCAGATAATGTTTGTTTATTGACAAGGGAAGCAATCAGCCTTTGTTCACAAACTTACTAAACAGACAAGGGTTCTGCCTGCTGTCCAAACTTCAGGCTAAAGAAACGGGAGGTAGGAAGCCTGGCAAGAGAGAAAGCACTCTTCACAAAATGTTCAGGGGCAACAACGGGATGTCTGTCTTCATGCTTCTCTGCTTTCTTAACAAGGGCTCCCTGGGCTTCTCATGGGCCCTCCTCCATGAGCCCCTGTAGAAGGCCTAACAACTCTTTCAGGGTAGCAGTGATGGTTTTAGTGCTAGGGTTTTTCTTTTATCATGAATCTAAACAACTTCCAAAGGAAAGAAAATAAAAAGAACTGTCTGGCTCAACATAAAACCATTGACATGCCTCCAAATTCTCTCCTATCTTTGTCAACATATACACACATGCTTTTGCAAAGTTGTAATCTGTGCATACACATAGTTTCATGTTCTGCTTTTTTGACTTAACTTTATTCCATGTAGACATTTCCTTGAGTTGGCCAGGTCCCTGGACTTGAAATTTTTAATGACAATAGAGTATTCCATCTTATTTTTAGACCTCAGGCTACATGACCATTCATCCTTGTACGGTGGGCCACAAGGTTGTCTCAGCCCAGAGAGAATCCATCTGCGTTTGAGGAAGTGCTCCTGAGGTTTTTTGGAACATTTTTGCAAGTAGTGCTAGTTTTGTTGTAGTTGTTGGTTGGTTTTTTACTGATTTCTTCTGTCACATTTCATACCTTATGTTTGCACAAGCATATTATTTATGGATTTGGTACCGTATTATTTCTGGATCCGGTTGCTGTTAAAAAAATCATATTCATCCTCATTAGCTATCAGTGTATTTGCTGTTAAACGCAATCAAGGCCCACTTTTAAAAGCAAACAATACAAGTATTGCCACCTGTTGATAGAAAATTTATTATACTTGCTTTACTTGGGCCTTGAGGAAGGACGGCATGGAAGGAAAAGAGAAATTCTATTGTAATTCCCATACTCAATCCCTAGACTTTTTAACATAATATTTGCATTATTGCTGTTCTTTTTGTTATTTCAGACCTTCTTCTATCATGGGTCACTGACTGTAAGCTAGTTTAAATTTTGCTTCATTACAATTTGCATTAGGTATATTCAAAACCTTTCCATTTGATCAAGGCTCCACATTTTTTTTTAATTAAAAAATTCCAAACATCAAATATTTTGAAAACCCACAGATAGTGCATATCCTAGTGCTCTAAATGAAACAATGTCAGCAAACAGCTAGAATTTGACGATCCTCAGTGGAACCAATTTTAGCTAATTTCAAAGAAGAAAAATGGTTTCCATATTTCACAGAGAGGGTTCCACTAACAATATGATAGAGAAACATAGAACCATGACTTTTCTTCAAGTTTCAGGAACAAATGAGTATGTGTGCATTAATAAGCAAGCAGCATGCAGTTAGCAGCAAGTGCTTTGATAAACCATCATTTATATAAATCAAAGAGCAAGAAACAAATATTACAATGGTTTGTAACCAATACCTAATAGATACTATGTTATTGTTGCTAGTTGCCTTCAGGTTGGTTCCAACTTGTAGCGACCCTACGTACAACAGCACAAAGCATTGCCTGGTCCTGCACCATCCTCACAACTGTTGCTGTGCTCGAGCCCATTGTTGCAGCCACTGTGCCGATCCACCCCATTGAGGGTCTTCCTCTTTTTTGCTGGACCCTCTCCTTACCAAGCATGATGTCCTTCTCCAGGGACTGGTCCCTCCGGATAACATGTCCAAAGTACATGAGATTAAGTTTCGCCACCCTCACTTATAAGGAGCATTCTGGCTGTATTTTTTCCAAGACGGATTTGTTCGTTCTGCCGGCGGTCCACAGTATACTCAGTATTCTTCACCGACACCTTAATTCAAAGGGGTCAATTCTTCTTTGGTCTTCCTTATTCATTATTCAGCTCTCACATTCGTATAAGGCTATTGAAAATACCATGGCTTGGGTCAGGTTCATCTTAATCCTCTAGGTGACAGCTTTGCTTTTCAGCACTTTAAAGAGGTCTTTTGCAGCAGGTTTTCCCAATGCAATGTGTCCTATGATTTCTTGACTGCTGCTTCCATGGGCAATGATTGTGGATCGAAATAAAATGAAATCCTTGACAATGCCAATATTTTCTCCAGTTAACGTGATGTTGCTTTTTGGTCCAGTTGTGAGGATTTTTGCTCTGTTTATGTTGAGGGGTAATTCATACTGAAACCTGTAGTCTTTGATCTTCATCATTAAGTGCTTCAAGTCCTCTTCACTTTCAGCAAGCATGGTTGTGTCATCTGCATAACGCAGGTTGTTAATGAGCCTTCCTTCATTCCTGATGCCACAGTCTTCTCCATATGGTCCAGCTTCTTGGATTATTTGTTCAGCATACAGATTGAATAAGTATGGTAGAAGGATACAACCCTTATGCACATCTTTCCTGATTCTAAACCACGAAGTATCCCCTCGTTCTGTTCGAACAACTGCCTCTTTGTCTACGTACGGGTTCCTCACAAGGACAATTAAGTGTTCTGGAATTCCCATTCTTCTCAGTGTTACTCATAATTTGCTAGGATCCACACAGTCAATGCCTTTGTGTAGTCATTAAAACACAGGTAAACATCTTTCTGGTGTTCTCTGCTGTCAGCCAAGATCCATCTAACATTAGCAATGATATCCCCCGTTCCACGCCCTCTTGTGTATTCGGCTTGAATTTCTGCCAGTTTCCTGTTGATGTTCTGCTGCAACTGTTCTTTAATTATCTTCAGCAAAATTTTACTTCATGTGATATTAATGGTATTGTTTGATAATCTCCACATTCTGTTGGATCACCTTTATATAGCTCTACAATATTCAACAATGCAGTCAGTGATAGGATAATATCCATATGCCTACAAGGAAGACCAGTTAATACGACTATTATTCAAATTTATGCACCAACCACTAGTGCCAAAGATGAAGAAATGGAAGATTTTCATCAGCTGCTGCGGTCTGAAACTGATCAAACATGCAATCAAGATGCATTGATAATTACTGGCAATTGGAATGCAAAAGTTGGAAACAAAGAAGAAGGATTGGTAGTTGGAAAATATGGCCTTGGTCATAGTAACAATGCTGGAGATCAAATGATAGAATTTTGCAAGACCAGCAACTTCTTCAGCGCAAATATCTTCTTTCACCAACATAAATGGTGACAGTTATACACACAAAAAAAAAAAAAAAAATTTTTTTTTTTTTTATACACATGGATCTCACCAGATGGAACACACAGAAACCAAATTGACTACATCTGTGGAAAGAGACGATGGAAAAGCTCAATATCATCAGTCAGGACAAGGCCAGGGGCCAACTGTGGAACAGACCATCAATTGCTCATATGCAAGTTCAAGCTGAAACTGAAGAAAATCAGAGCAAGTCCACGAGAGCCAAAATATGACCTTGAGTATATCCCACCTGAATTTAGAGACCATCTGAAGAATAGATTTGACACACTGAACACTAGTGACCAAAAACCAGACGAGTTGTGGAATGACATCAAGGACATCATCCATGAAGAAAGAAAGGGGTCATTGAAAAGACAGGAAAGAAAGAAAAGACCAAGATGGATGTCAGAGAAGGCTCTGAAACTTACTCTCAAACATCGAGCAGCTAAAGCAAAAGGAAGAATTGATGAAGTAAAAGAACTGAACAGAAGATTTCAAAGGGCGCCTAGAGAAGACAAAGTGAAATATTATAATGACATGTGCAAAGAGCTGGAGATGGAAAACCAAAAGGGAAGAACACACTTGGCATTTCTCAAGCTGAAAGAATTGAAGAAAAAATTCAAGCCTCGAGGTGCTATAGTGAAGGATTCTATGGGGAAAATAGTAAATGACCCAGGAAGCATCAAAAGAAGGTGGAAGAAATACACAGAGTCATTATACCGAAAAGAATTAGTCAATGTTCAACCATTTCAGGATGTGGCATATGATCAGGAACCGATGGTACTGAAGGAAGAAGTCCAAGCTGCTCTGAAGGCATTGGCAAAAAACAAGGCTCCAGGAATTGATGGAATATCAATTGAGGTGTTTCAACAAACAGATGTAGTGCTGGAAGTCCTCACTCCCCTATGCCGAGAAATATGGAAGACAGCTTCCTGGCCAACTGACTGCAAGAGATCCATAGTTATGCCTATTCCCAAGAAAGGTGATCCAACCGAATGTGGAAATTATAGAACAATATCATTAATATCACACGCAAGCAAAATTTTGCTGAAGATCATTCAAAAATGGCTGTAGCAGTATATCCACAGGGAACTGCCAGAAATTCAGGCCGGTTTCAGAAGAGGATGTGAAACCAGGGATATCATTGCTGATGTCAGATGGATCCTAGCTAAAAGCAGAGAATACCAGAAGGATGTTTACCTGTGTTTTATTGACTATGCAAAGGCATTTGACTGTGTGGATCATAACAAACTATGGATAACATTGTGAAGAATGGGAATTCCAGAACACTTAATTGTGCTCATGAGGAACCTTTACAAAGATCAAGAGGCAGTTGTTCGGACAGAACAAGGGGATACTGATTGGTTTAATGTCAGGAAAGGTGTGCGTCAGGGTGTATTCTTTCACCATACCTACTGAATCTGTATGCTGAGCAAATAATCCGAGAAGCTGGACTATATGAAGAAGAACGGGGCAACAGGATTGGAGGAAGATTCATTAACAACCTGCGTTATGTAGATGACACAACCTTGCATGCTGAAAGTGAAGAAGACTTGAAGCACTTACTAATGAAAATTAAAGATCACAGCCTTCAGTATGGATTGCACCTCCACATAAAGAAAACAAAAATCCTCACAACTGGACCAATGAGCAACATCATGATAAATGGAGAACAGACTGAAGTTGTCAAGGGTTTCATTTTACTTGGATCCACAATCAACAGCCATGGAAGCAGCAGTCAAGAAGTCAAAAGATGCATTGCATTGGGTAAATCTGCTGCAAAGGACCTCTTTAAAGTATTGAAGAACAAAGATGTCACCTTGAAGACTAAGATGCACCTGACCCAAGCCATGGTATTTTCAATTGCATCATATGCACGTGAAAGCTGGACAATGAATAAGGAAGACCAAAGAAGAATTGATGCCTTTGAATTGTGGTGTTGGTGAAGAATATTAAATATATCATGGACTGCCAAAAGAAAGAACAAATCTGTCTTGGAAGAAGTACAACCAGGATGGTCCTTAGAAGCAAGGATGGCGAGACTGCGTCTTACATACTTTGGACCTGTTGTCAGGAGGGATCAGTCCCTGGAGAAGGACATCATGCTTGGCAGAGTACAGGGTCAACAGAAAAGAGGAAGACTCTGAATGAGGTGGTTTGACACAGTGGCTGCAACAATGAGCTCAAGCATAACAACGAGTGTAAAGATGGCTCAGGACCAGATAGTGTTTCGTTCTGTTGTACATAGGGTCACTAAGAGTCAGAACTGACTGGACGGTACCTAACAACAATGACAACAACAATATTTAACAAAATAATAAATTGTAAAAACAGCCCTTCAGCAAACAACAGTGCCTTAAGCATAGTAGAAGCTCAGTCAATGTTTGTTGTCTCAATAAACTTCTGAATCTCTTTTTATTCATTTCCTGATTTGTTTGTTCAATCACTCATTCATTCAATAATGATTGAGCTCTTACTATGTACCAGGCTTTGAGCTGTGTGCTTTGGAATAACAAATAAAACACGGTCTCTTATCTCTTTAGTGTGGGAGATAGAAAAGTATATTAGTTATGAAGTATTTGAATGCAGGTAATAGATAATAGAATGCAACTAATAGTGTTTCAAATGTTGCCATTGTGTGCCATCAAGCTGATTCCCACTCACAATGAATCCTATATGACACAGTAGAAATGTCCCATAAGGTTTCCTAGGCTATAATCTTTATGGGAGCAGATCACCAGGTTATTTCACCAGTGAAACTGTTTGGTGGGTTTGAACAGCCAAGCTTTTGGTTAGCAACTGAGCCCTTAACTGTTGCACCACCAGGGCTCCTTCATTTAAACATTACAGATGTCTATGTTATCTCACGTAACTAGAACACTAGAGGTAAGTGGTTCAGTCACTTCGTTCAGTGATTCAATGAAGCATCAAGGACCCTGGCTCTTTTTATGTTTCTGGTCTACAATCCTTAACTGTTGGATTTTCTTCCTCATGCTTGTCACTGTTGGTTGCAAGATGGCACACAGCACCTGGCTTTACAGTCCATGTTCACAACAAAAAAGAGAGAAGGGCAACACCAGCAAATCCTCTTCTTTTGTTTGGCCTTTTATTGGGAGGCAAAATGTCATCCCCAGAAGTACCCCAGCAAACTCCTTCTTATGCATTATTGGCCAGAACTGTGTCACATGGAGACTTTTCACCCTCTGTAGTGGGAGGGAGGAAGGGAGAAAGGGATTGGGAATGGCTTCAGGACACCCAGCTAACAATGTCTGCCAGAAGTGAACTAGTGCAGTATAAAATGCCTCCAGGCTCTCAGAGGCTGTAGCAACTTGAAGATTAAAGATCCAGCATATTACATCATTCAATAAAGATTCATTTGAGGGCTTTCTCTGGTTCAGACCCTGAAGACACAGCAGTGAATAAGACAGAAACAACTCCTGCCCTTGACAAACTTAAAGTCCATCATTGAAAGTAGACAATAAACAACAACAACACAAAAATACAGTAAAATATGATGAGTTCATCATCAGATACTAATGACCTCATCAGTATTTAACCCCAGTTCCACTCGCACCACGCCCTGCTGTTCTGCAGCTCCTTGTTGCTGTCGTTAGTTGCTATTGAGTTGGCTCCAACTCATGGCGACTTTATGTATAACAGAACAAAACGTTGCCTGGTCCTGCATCATCTTCATTGGTGATGACATTATTTTGGCTTTTGTGACAATCCATCTCATTGAGAGTTTCCCTTATTTTTACTGAACCTCTACTTTACCAGGAAACCCTGGTGGCATAGTGGTTAAGAGTTTGGCTGCTGAACAGAAAGGTCAGCAGTTCAGATCCACCAGGTGTTCTTGGAAACTCTATGGGACAGTTCTACTCTGTCCAATAGGGTTGCTATGAGTTGGAATCGACTTGATGGCAACAGGTTTTTTTTTTGGGGGGGGGGTTTACTTTACCAATCATGATGCGGCTTAGAAACTCAGAAAGGACACGATTAACTTGATATAGTTGGGACCCTTGTAACTTCATACACCCACTCATCGTCTCAAAATACCAACCCATTTCAAGGGTGCATTTCAAACGCAAGTATTACAATAAGGCTTTTTTGCACAGTTTCACAGGTATACCCTTTTCGCATTCACTGGGCACCTCCCAGCTATTTACAGTATATTAGAAACCCACGCACAGACAAGGCAGATCAAACAGCTTCTTGTGGTGACGTTGTATCCTCTGTTGTTCTAACTGCAGCCTCTTGCCACACCTCTCCAGGGGCCCAAGGATGTGGCCAGCAGTGAACATGGCTGTAAACCAGCACAGGAGCCTGGGGGAGCTTGCTCAGTGCACACTGGTAATGTTTGGACAAACTGGAGCTGCTGGAAAAATCAGAGCAAAGCCCCAGCTCTGGGGAAACCGTCAATGGACTCAGCCAGGCCCAAACAACGGCTGGGCCACTTGTGGCAACATAAAAGTCCAGCATCCCGGCCATGAGTAATGTACTCTTGGCAGCTGTTAAAAGGGGCCTAAAACCCCACTGGCTCCCGGACCCAGCCGGACGGGCCAGGTGCAGGCTGACAGGAGAACTGTGTTGATGCTAAAGGCCAGAGATGTTATTTTGAGGTTTGGCTGTTTATGTCTCATTACTGCTAATTTCCATGAGTTTGTAGGCCTTGCTCTGTCAACCCCATCCCCTGGTAGAGAAATCTATCCACACATGAAGGCATTCACCAACCTACCCCCACTCTAATTTTTTGTTTGATGAGAACCATTTCTGGGAATATAAAAATCTTCATGTGGAGGTTTCTTAAGCAATTTTGTTTGGACCTGTGGGTTCCTCTCCTCTGAAGTCTCCTACTGGGTATAAGTAGGGTTGGCCTGGGACACATTTATACAGGTTTTCCTTTTACTTCCCCTCCTGTTAGAATGCTTGTAACTATTAAGATGGTGGCCTGTGCAAATAGATTAAAGTATGAGCTTTCTTTCATACAGTTAGAAAATTCAATGGGAAAAGATCTAAGACATAAAAGAAAAAGATAGATAGCACGTAGGATTAAATTTAACAAAAAATGTGCAGGAGACAAAGGACTTCCCCTTCCCTGGGCATTTTTAATCTCTTCCCCCTTGAAAGAAAAGGAGTTGCTTTTTTTGACTCTGCTCCTTGACCGTTCCAGTCTTCATCACATAGCCCCTTCTTGGCCCCTGGCTCTATCTTCCTCTACTCCTGACAAAGACTTTTCTTAGCTTATTACAGAAAATTCTAAACATATAAAAAGTAAATCAAATCATATAATGAACCCCCATGTACCCAAAACATTCTTCCATTCCTATATCATCTATACCTCCACCCATTCCCTCAAACGCCATTATTATTTTTCTTACAGTATTTAAAGGTAAAATGTACATATGATGAAATGCACAGGTCTTAGTTGACAAAGGGATACACCCCTATCACAATATAGAATTTTCGTGTCCACAGAAAGTTCCCTCATGTGCCTTCCTAGTAAGCCCCTCCTCCCCGAGTAGTAGGCAACTGTTGTTTTGAATTTTTTTTTAACTAAAAAAATTTTTTGGGGTGGGGGCCTGTTTTAGAACTGACAAAGATTTTTCTGGTCTGTGTCCCGTCTGTGAACTCCACTCTCAATTTCCTAAGATTTATCTGCTGAGTTTCCTAACAGCCGGCTTATCTGCTGGGACAACACACTCTCATCTACTAGTAGGTGCTAACGAATGGACGTGTTATCCCTCTCAAGTCAAATTTTGGCATTTCACAGAGGCATGTGGAGATCTAGGCCTTAGACCCAAAGAATTCCTCTTCCAAGGTAAGGTTTTGTGGCCAGCCTGGGGCTGGGGAGACACTCCGGAATTCCTCAACTCATCCTCCAGGGCCTATTGTCTATGGTGCCAGCCCGGGAAAGAACAGAGGATTTGCGCAATGATACACAGGCAGATCTTGCTTGAGAAACCTTGGCTTATGAATACGCTGTACTTCCTTCCCTCATTACCAAGGTTTATTCTTACCGCTTTTGGCCCATCTGCCTGAGCCAGGCTCCCCTGACCCTTTCTTCTGCTCCACTATGACACTGCCACTCCCTTCTTACTCTGAGGCCAATCCTGACATAGCTAATGGAGTCACCAGTTTCCCTGCTCACCTTCTGATTGCCAGCCTCTCTGCTGAGGCATGGTTTTGAACACTGGAGAATCCCACCCAAAGCAATGATTTAGATTTTTTTCTACAGTTGATATTAGGCAGTCCTGTCTGAGGTAGGACCAGTCGCCAGTTGCCAAGTTGATTCTGACTCATGGTAAGCCCAAGTGCAGCAAAATATAACTGTGCTTTTTTTTACAGGGCTTCTAATGGATGATTTTTTGGAAGTAGATTGCCAGGCCTTTCTTCCAGTTTGTCTCTGGAAGAAACAAAGATTTGAACCTCTAACTTTTGGTTAGCAGCTCAATGTGTTAAATGTTTGTACCACCCAGGGACTTCTTTGAGGTAGTACAGGTACCTTTTAACATAGTTCCTGGTCTGATAGTAAAACTATGCCTCAGCAGAGACAGAAGGAATATTTGTTTAACACCTATTATGTGTCAAGCACTTAATCAGTCTCTAAGATAAGTTAGCAGTAGCATGTACCCAGAAGTGTCTGACTTCTGTTAAGTCTCTCAGCAGGGCTTTGACCTTCCAGCTAGACTGGACTTGGCTTCACTGGGAAAGACTTTTTAACATTGTTGTCATTATGTTGTTGTTGTATGCCATCAAGTCAATTCTGACTCATAGCAACCCTACATGACAAAATAGAATTGCCCCAAAGGGTTTTCTAGGATGTAATCTTGGGAGCAGATTGCCAGGTCTTTGCTCTTATGCAGCCACTGTGGGTTCAAACTGCAGCCAAGCTCTTAACAATTGTGCCACCAAGGTGCTTTATATACTTAATCTCTTCTAGTGCTTTTGACAGCAACCAGTTTAGTCTTCAGAGGAGATGGGGGGGATGAAAGAAGGAGGATATAAATATTTATTGTGTATCGATTTATGCCTGAGAACATAGCCTGTGAAGTAGGCAGTTATTATCCCTTTTCACATATGGTGAAACTGAAGATTAAATTACTTAATATATGTAAAGTCCTTAGAACAGTATCTGGCACATAGAAAGCACTACATAAACATTTGCTTTTACTATTATTAGTTAATTAACTTGCTCCACGTTGCAAAGCTAGTACGGAGCAGAGGAGGGGGTCCTGAGCTGGTAGTCTTTCTTTCGCTTAGGATGCTTTGTTCAGAGATGGCTCTAAGTCCTTGAACCCAGAAACATGGCACTAGCCTTAGCCCAGATCTTGGTATTTGGCAGGAGGCTGGAGATGAAGGAGTCTATAACTGGGTAAGAGGAGAAATTTCTGCCAAGAGATGTGAGGAACCTGTCTCTGGATTCTGCTCCCTGAAATGCAATCTGCATTGCTGTCCTCTTAAAAAAAGGCTCTGCTGGAACATCTACAAGTTGCTTAGTTCTGGCCAGTTAGACCCAAACCAAACCAGTTGCTGTTGAGTTGATTTCGACTCATGGCATCTCCGTGTGTGTCAGAGTAGAACTGTGCTCCACAGTGTTTTCAATGGCTGTGACCTTCTGGAAGTAGATCACCACGCCTTTCTTCCGAGGTACCTCTGGGTAAATTTGAGCCACCAACCTTTGAGAGCTTAACTGTTTGCACTACCCAGGGATTCGTCCTGGCCGTTTAAATGGTTGGTTGTTAAGTCACAGATTATCCAAGGCATTATGTTTGTAGGAAATCACTTAATCTAAATATTTATTCAGGGTCTATTCTGTGTTGAGACAATTAAACAGGTTCTTAGAAATGTGCGGATTTTGGCAGGCTTGTGAAATAATCCTTGCCATGATTTAGATGACCTAGCTTCCATCTATTTTTCTGACCTCATCCTTCGTCCCTCCCCTGCTTGCTCACAGTGTTAAAACCACATTGGTTGTCTTCCTATTTACTGAGATATTAAACTTGTGGCCACCATGTGACCTGTCCTCTGCTCAGCTCAGATCTGCTCCTGGCAGCTCCTTCTCATCCCTCAGCTCCGAAATCCCCCTCCTTAAAGGCCTGCCTAAAGCAGAACCATTCCCATCTCCGCCATGTTTTATTTTTAATTATATTGCTCTGTTTATTCCCCACATAGTACTAATCCCAAAACTGAAATTATTTTACAAAAACTTATAAAGCTGCATGAGGGGCAGAAACCTTGGTCTGTTTATTTAATGTTCTATCCCCAGAGCCTGGAAGAGTGATCTCAGTTGTTATCTGTCAAATGCATGATGGTTAATAACATGCGTCCCATTTAGATAATGATTTGCTGCCACTCGCAGTGATGTGGTCCTTTCAATAACTAGGGGAGACAGAGAGAGCAACTGTGCTCATGCAACAGAAAGAAAAACCGAGTCTCTGATCCCACTCCAGGCTCTAGGCACAGTGCTTATTCCCTATTTTCCTGTCACCATCTTAATTTTTTTGTGTGTCTTTCACTGAATGTCAGGCACTAAGCTGGAAGCAGGGGGTTTAATGCTACCTTTATTTTGAGAAAGTTTGCCTTCTGGGAGCTTGTGCAGGCTTATGCCAGACAGGAAAAAGAAAAGTGCATTTGAAACAGTGAATAAAGCCTCCTTGCAGAACCTCCAGCGGGTGTTGGATCTGCTGCTTCTTTGTAGGTCTTTGAAACAGGAAGAAGTTTCTTTTACCTTTAGTGGTTTCTGGGAAAGCTATCCTAGAGGATGGAGAAAACAACCCTTTAATCACTGATTTCTTTATACATAGTAGAAAAGAAAGTATGAGATATCGTGTAGGCATGGGGGAGGGAAGCTGCTCTTGGGGAAGAACTAGGTGTGTATGAGGTGGTGCTATCTCTCAGAGTGGTGGGTCCTGTGTGACAGGGTGATGAATATGTCCCACCTGAGGAAATTTTTTTATAAGATCTAATTTTTGAAATCACGCAGAATCAGTGATTATTATTTGCATTTCAGAAAGAGTCTTCAAATGATAAAACTGTTACTTTAATATCCAAATAGCTTTTGAGTGTATCGATGGCACAACGGTTAAACACTGCTAACCAAAAGGTTGGTGGTTGAAACCCCAGCTGCTCTGCGGGTGAAAAACCTGGAAAAGCCAAGAAAACCCTATGGGGCAGATTTACTCCATCACTTGGGGTCGCTATGAGTCAAAATTGACTTGGCTACACCCGACAAAAACAACAGGTTCTATGTCAGGCACTTTCACATACGGTCTCTTATTTAAATCCTCACCACCTCCCTTTGAGGTAGGTGTTTTATCTACGTTTTTCAGAGGAGAAACTAAACCTTAGAGAGGGGGTTTAAGGGCCTTGTACAGTAAATGGCAAAAAGAAAATTGGACCTAAGTCCAGTGTTCTTTTTAAAAACATGGTCCTAAACAGTGTTTCATTCTGTTGTACATAGGGTCTCTGAGTTGGAACCAGCTTGATGGCACCTAACAACAACAACAAATAGGGGAATATCCTATAACACATAAAAGATGATTCAGCTTAATGAAAGATTTAATCACCTTCAAATTTTCAGGAATTTTTCCTTCAATCAGCCAGTATTTATTATCTTCATGTCATATCCATTTTTCAGGCACATATTCAGCGTATCAGTACGGTGAGCTCTTACATGCCCCCAAGCTTATGGTGCTGGCACAACCATCCTGTTCTGAGGAACCATGTTTAGAAATCTATTCCGCTGAAAGAGAGATGAGGACAGTTTGAAAGGTGTAAAAACAACCTGGTACAATTAGCATGTTAATAGCAGCAACCTGTGGTACAAAGTTGAGCAATTTTGGGCCTGTGTGAACAAACAATTGAAATAATTCAAGCCCCTTACTGTGTGAGTGTGTGTGTGAGTTTGCGTGCGTGTGTGCACGTCTGCCTTGCCTTTTTTTTTTAATTTGGCATTAACTGAGTAGTCATCAAATGATTTTCAATTTAATTTATTGGATTAACATGAGAATATTTGGACAGCAAGAAACTGAAGAATCATAGAGTATCAAGGCAGTTTCTGCCTGTTTTTTAAAATATTTAAAATTTTTTTTGTGAAAGTTTACCAGCAAATTAGGTTCCCATTTAACAGTTGCTATACATATTGTTCAGTGACATTGTTGACATTTTCCACGTTGTGCCAACTTTCTCATTATTTCCATTCTGATTGTTCTGCTCCCATTAATCCAGCTTCCCTACCCTGCCTGACCTTCTCATCTTTTCTTTAGGGTAGATGTTGACCTTTTGGTCTCATATAGATGATTTTTTTTTTTTTTAAAGGAGCACAGTACTCATGGAAGATATATATATATATTCTAACATTTTATTGTGCTTTAAGTCAAACTTTACAGAGCAAATTAGTCTTATTCAAAATTTATGCACAAATTGTTTCATGACATTGATTGCAATCCCCGAAATGTGTCAGGACTCTACCCCTTTTCCTTTCCAACCTGGTTTCCCATGTCCATTCGTCTGGTTTTCCTGCCCTTTCTTGCCTTCTCATCTTTGCTTTTGGGCAGGCGTTGCCCATTTGGTCTCATATACTTGATTGATCTAAGGAGCACGTTCCTCATGGGTGTTATTGTTTGTTTTATAGGCCTGTCTAATATTTGGCTGAAAGGTGAACTTCAGGAGTGGCTTCAGTTCTGAGTTAGAAGGGTATCTGGAGCCATAGTCTCAGGAGGAATATTGTTTATTTTATGAACCAATCTATTATATAGCTGAAAGGTGAACTCCCGGGAGTAGTTTCAGTTCAAAGTTTAAAGGATATTTCAAGGCGATTTTTTTTTTTTTTTTCAAGGCGATAGTCTTGGGGGTTCCTCTAGTCTCTGTCTGTCCAGTAAGCCTGGCCTTTTTTTTTCTGCCTGTGTTTCTGTGTTTTTGAGATAAAGAAATAGAGGTTCAAAAAGGCTCAAAGCCACTCAAGGTCTCTTTATAAGGCCATGGAGAGCTCAGGTGCTTCAGCCCTTGGCTGCCAGTGGCAATTGTCATGGAGAATTCTGTTTCCACAGCAGGACTTCTGTTTGCTCCACAGCAAGATGTTTGGTTGTACCCAATGTGGAAGATTCTTTTCCCCAGTTTTGGTCACGTGCTGGTGTGGAAAAGGTTTTAGTTTAATGCCTGAGTTGGCAAATGTGGTGCAAGAGGCCCGAACCCTGAAATACCTATGTGAAAATCTCTTTACCCGGCATCTCCTTGGCAGTGCTCAGATGCATGTGGATACCTCCTCCCAAGGAGTGTGGGTGAAGGCCAGGAGTCTTACACAGCAAGTGTGGGTGTTGAATCAACATTTCTGGTTATGACACTCCAGTGATTCTTTGAATATTTTGCAACTCCAGCTAAGGGGATGGGCTGTCATTACCAGCTTTATAGACTGGATTAACTTTTTAAAAACAAACAACAGTTCATCTACTTTCTTTTAGACAAGATTTTATTTCTCTCTTTCTGGCTAAGTGGTGTTTAAGGAAGAGGGGAGAATTCTATTCAATATGACAATGTTTTTCTAATTTTAGATTTAATTCACAAAGACACTTAATTTGTAAATATGAAAGAAGCATAAATCAAATGAATATATTCTTGCAGATTTAAAATGGAACCCTCGTTCATTTTTCAAAATATGAGATTCCTCTGTTCAATGATCAATTTTTGGCATTTACATGACAACAAAATTTTTATCAGTTTAGTTTGAAAAATAGTCAAAACCATTTCTAAGTGGGACCATACAATATTTGCCTTTTTGTGATTGATTTATTTTACTCAGGATAATGTCTTTCAGATTCATCCATGCTATAAAATATTTTGCAGACTCTACATTATTCTTCATAGTTGCGTAATATTCCATTGTATGTATGTACCTCGATTTGTTTATCCATTCTTCTGTTGATGGGCACTTAGGTTGTTTCCACATTTTTGCTATTGTGACTAATGCTGCAATGAACATAGGTACGCATATGCCTATTCATGTCACTGCCCTTATATCTCTAGAATATATTACTTAGGAGTGGGATTGCTGGATCATAAGATATTTCTATTTCCAGCTTTTTGAAGAAGCATCATACTGTTTTTCATAGTGGTTGTAACATTTTGCAATTCTAATTCCCCCACAGCCTTGCCAGCATTTGTGGTGGTTTTCTGACTTTTTTTTTTTTTTTTAAATTTATTGTGCTTTAAGTGAAAGTTTACAAATCAAGTCAGCCTCTCATACAAAAAGTTATACACACCTTGCTATGTACTCCCAGCTGCTCTCCCCCAATGAGACAGCACATTCCTCCTCTCTACCCTGTATTCCTGTGTCCATTCAACTACCTCCTGTCCCCTTCTTCCTTCTTGTCTCACCTCCAGACAGGAGTTGCCCACATAGTCTCATGTGTCTACTTAAGCCAGGAAGCTCACTCCTCACCAGCATCATTATCTATCTTATAGTCCAGACCAATCTCTGTCTGGAGAGTTGGCTTTGGGAATGGCTCCAATCTTGGGCTAACAAAGGGTCTGGGGACCATGACCTCCAGGGTCCCTCTAGTCTCAGTCAGATCATCAAGCCTGGTCTTTTGATAAGAATTTGAGATCTCCATCCCACTGTTCTCCTGCTCCATCAGGGGTTCTCTGTTGTGTTCCCTGTCAGGGCAGTGATTGGTGGTAGGCAGGTACCATCTAGTTCTTCTGGCCTCAGGCTGATGGAATGTCTGGTTTATGTGATCTTTTCTGTCTCTTGGGCTCATCTTTACCATATGTCTTTGGTGTTCTTCATTCTCCTTTGCTCCAGGTGGGTTGAGACCAACTGATGTATCTTAGATGGCTGCTTGCTAGTATTTAAGACCCCAGACATCTGGCTTTTTTTTTATCATTGCCATTTTTTTGCAGGAACGAGGTGATATCTCTTTGAAGTTTTGTTTTGCATATCTCTAATGTCTAATGATTTTGAGCATCTGTCATGTATTTATTGGCTACCTGAAAGCCATCTTTGGTGAAGTGTCTATTCATGTCCTTTGCCCATTTTCTGATTGGACTGTTTGTCTTTTCGTTGTTTTGTTGTTGAGTTTTAGAGATTAGACCCTTATCAGATATGTTGTTGTCAAAGACTTTTTCCCAGTCTGTAGGCTCTCTTTTTATCCTCTTGGTAAAGTCTTTTGATGAGCATAAATATTTACTTTTTAGAAGATTCTAGTTATCTAATTAATCTTCTGCCATTCATACATTTTTAGTTTTGTTTGATAGACTATTTATGCCAAAAATTAGGTCCCCCAGTTTTGACCCTATCTTCTCTTCCAGGAACTTTATAGTTTTAGCTTTAACATTTAGGTCTTTGATCCATTTTGAGTTAGTTTTTGTACATGATGTGAGGTATAGATCCTGATTCATTCTTCTGCATATGGTTACCCAGTTTTGCCAGCACCATTTCTTAAAGAGACTGTTTCTTCCCCATTGAATGGACTTGGACCATTTGCCCAATATCAGCTGCCAGTAGATGGATGGATTTACTTCTGGGTTCTCAATTCTATTCCATTGGTTTATGTGTCTGTCATTGAACTAGTACCAGGCTGTTTAGATTACCATGGCCGTATAGTAAGTTTTAGAGCCCTGGTTAAGGGCACAATGGTTAAGAGCTGCAGCTGCTAGCCAAAAGATTGGCAGTTTGAGTCCAACAGTCGCTCCTCAGAAACCCTACAGGGCAGTTCAACTCTGTCCTATGTGATTGCTATGAGTCAGAATCGACTCAATGGCAATGAGTTTTGTGTTTTTTATTGTAAGTTTTGAGATCGGGAAGTATGAGGACTACTTTGTTCTTTTTCTTCTTCAATATTTCTTTATTCAGGGCCTCCTTCCTTTCCATATAAAGTTGGAGATTAGTTTTTCCTCTTCATTAAAGAATGTTTTTGGGAATTGGATCAGGGTTGCATTATATCTATAGACTGCTTTTGGTGGTATTGACATTTTCACAGTGTTCAATCTCCCAATCCATGAACATGGAATGTTTTTCCATTTATGTAGAGCTCTTTAGTTTCTTTCAGTGTTTTATTGTTTTGCTTCTCTAAGTCTTTTATTTCCCTGGTTAGGTTTATTCCTAGGTATTTTATCCTTTTAGGGGCTATTGAAAATGGTATTGTTTTCTTGATTTCCTTTTTCGGAGTCCTCCTTGTTAGTGTAGAGGGACCCAACTGATTCTTGTGTGTTGATCTTATACCCTGCCATACTTTGCTAAATACTTCTATTAGTTCTAGTAATTTTCTTATTGAGTCTCTGGCTTTTCTACATATAGGAGCATGCCATCGGCAAATAAGCATGATTTTACTTCTTCCTTCCCAATTTGGATACCGTTTATCTCTCTTTCTGGCCTTATTGCTCTACCTAGGACTTTCAGTACAAAATTGAATAAGAGTGGTGATAAAGGGCATCCTTGTCTCGTTCCTGTTCTCAAGGGGAATGCTTTCAGTCAAAACAGCCTGGTACTGGTACAATGACAAACACATAGACCAATAGAATAGAACTGTATACATGCTCTTTATTATGTTGAGGAATTTCCCTTCTAGTCTTCTTTTGCTGAGAGTTTTTATCAAGAATGAGTGTTGGACTTTATCAAATGCCTTTTCTGTGTTGATTGAGATGATCATGTGATTCTTTTGTTTTATTTATGTGGTGGATTTATGTTGATTAATTTTCTAATGTTGAACCATCATTGCATACCTGGTATGAATCTCACTTTGTCGTGATGTATTATTTTTTTGATACGCTGTTGAATTCTCTTTGCTAGAATTTTGTTGAGAATTTTTGCGTCTGTATTCACGAGGGATATTGGTCTGTAATTTGTGTGTGTGTGTGGTGTCTTTTTTCAGCTTTGGTATCAGGGTTATGCTGGCTTCATAGAATGAATTCAGGAGTATTCCTTCCTTTTCTGTGCTCTGAAATAATTTGAGTAGTATTGGTGCGAGTTGTTCTCTGAACATTTGGTAGAATTCTTCAGTGAAGCTGTCTGGGCCAAGGTTTTTTGTTGTTGTTGTTGTTGGGAGTTTTTTTTTTATTACCTCTTCAATCTCTTCTTTTGTTATGGGTGTGTTCAGTTTTTCTACCTCAGTTTGTGTTAGTCTAGGTAGATAGTGTGTTTCCAGAAAGTTGTCCATTTCTTCTATGTTTTAAAATTTTTTGGAGTATAAGTTTTCATAGTATTTTGTTATGATCCTTTTTATTTCAGTTGCTTCTGTTGTAATGTCACCATCTTATTTCTTATTTGGGTTATTTGTTTGTTTTCCTGCTTTCCTTTTGCCAGTTTGGCCAGTGGCTTGTCGATTTTATTGATTTTTTTCAAAGGACCAACTTCTGATCTTAACTCTTTTTGTTTTTCTGCTCTCTGTGTCATTTATTTCTGCTCTAATCTGTATTATTTCCTTTATTCTGGTGACTGTGCTTCATTTGCTGCTCTTTTTTGTTCGAGTTGTAGGGTTAAGGTTTTGCTTTTGGCACTTTCTTCTTTTTTTGTAATGTGTATTTATTGCTATAAATTGATCTTTGTGCACTGCTTTTGCTGTATTCTAAAGTTTTGGTATGTTGTGTTTTCATTCTCTTTTGATTCTAGGAATTTTTTTCTTTTTTTTATTTCATCTTTGATTTCTTCTTTTGCCCAGTGGTTTTAAAGGAAGATGTTATTCAGTTTCCATGTATTTTATTCCTTTCCTTGCTCTTCTTGTTATCAATTTCTACTTTTATAGTATTTTGATCAGAGAAGATGCTTTGTATTATTTTGATGTTTTGGATTTTATTGAGGCTTGCTTTGTGTCCTAAAATGTGGTCTATTCTGGAAAATTATCCATGTGTGTTGGTAAAGAATGTATACTTTGGTGCCATTGAGTGGAGTGCTCTGTATATGTCTATGAGGTCGACGTGGTTGATTGTGGGTTTTTTTTTTTCTTTTTGTATCTTTGTTGAGTTTTTTTCTAGTTATTCCGTCCATCATTGGAAGTGGTATGTTAAAGTCTCCCACTATTATTGTACAACTATTGCTCTTTTCAATTTTGTTAATATTTGCTTTATGTATTTTGGAGCTCTGTCATTGAGTGTGTAAATATTTATTATGGTTATGTCTTCTAGGTAGATTGATGCTTTACTCATTGTATAATGTCCTTCTTTTTCTCTTATGAGAGATTTTGACTTACAGTCTATTTTATCAGAGATTATTATTGTCACTTCTGCTCTTTTTTGGCTATCTTTTTTTTTATTGAGCCGATGAAGGTTTATAGAGCAAATTAGTTTCTCTTTAAAAAATTAATACACATATTGATTTGTAACATTGGTTGCAAACCTTGTGACATGTAACACTCTCCCCTTCTCAACCTTGGGTTCCCATTTCTATTCGTTTGGCTTTCCTGTCCCCTCCTGCCTTCTCATCCTTGCCCCTGGGCTGTTGTGCCTATTGTGTACATGGTTGGGCTACATGTATTACTGTTTGTTTTATGGGCCTGTCTACTCTTTGCCTGAAGGGTGAACCTCAGGAGTGACTTCAGTACTGAGTTAAAAGGGTGTACAGGGACCATACTTTCAGAGTTTCTCCAGTCTCTGTCAGACCAGTAAGTCTGGTATTTTTTTATGAGTTTGAATTTTGTTCTGCATTTTTCTCCAGTTCTGTTGGAGACGCTTTATTGTTATCCCTGTCTGAGCAGTCAGTGGTTGTAGCTTGGCCATCTAGTTGTGCTGGACTCAGTCTGGTGGAGGCTGTGGTAGCTGTGATCCATTTGTCCTTTGAACTGTTGCCTTGTGTCTTTCGTTTTCTTCATTCTACCTTGCTCCAGATGGCATGGGACCAATGGAGTATATTAGATGGCTGCTCACAAGCTTTTAAGACCTCAGATGCTACTCACCAAAGTAGGATGTATAACATTTTCTTTGTAAGTTATGTTATACCAATTGAGCTAGATGTCCCCCAAGACCATGGTCCCCGCAGCCCTCAGCCCAGTAATTTGGTCCCTCAGGGAGTCTGGATATGTCTGTGAAGCTTCTAAGACTTTGCCTTGGTCAAGTTATGCTAACTTCCCCAGTATTGTATACTGTCTTACCCTTCACTAAAGTTACAGCTTATCTATGTCTAGTTAGTGTTTTTCCCTCCCACCTCTCCCCTCCCTTGTAACCATCAAAGATTGTTTCTTTCTGTGTGTAAACCTTTTCAGGAGTTTTTATAATAGTAGTCTCATTCAGTATTTGTCCTTTTGTGATTGGCTTATTTCATTGACCATAATGCCCTCCAGATTCATCCACGTTGTGAGATGTTTGGAAGATTCATCATTGTTCTTTATTGTTGCATAGTATTCCATTCATACTATAACCCATGTATCAACCTAGTCTGGATCCTGAATTAAACAACTTTATGAGACAATTGGGGAAATTTGAACTCTTACTAAACATTTGATAATATGAAGGGAATATTGTTATTTTTTTAAGTGGTATAGACTGATTAGAACTTCCCCATAGAGTTTCCAAGGAGCGCCTGGTAGATTTGAACTGCCAGCCTTTTGGTTAGCAGCCACAACTCTTAATCACTATGCCACCAGGGTTTCCAAAGGACCTTTATTTTAGAGATATATATTAAAATATTTATGGGTGAAATAATATGATGTCTGGCGAATTGGTTTAAAATAACCCAGGAGGGAGGGTATCGGGGTTAGAAATAAAACAATGTTGGCCATGAGCTGATAATTGTTGAGGCTTCTATATGTTTGTTTGTAATTTCCCCTAATAAAACGTTTTAAAAAAGAAAAAAAGGACTATGTTGCAAACAATTAACACAGAAATGAAGATGATGGGACCTGGAAAATTGGTCAGCAACACCTCTCTGGAGGTGATAAAGACACTGATGTCAAAGATGCTTCAGAGGTGAAAAATTTGAATAAAAAATTTTTGTGGAATATGAGAAGAAAGCAATATTTAAAAATCAGTATATTTTGTATATATATTTTAAACTAAATAAAGTTATAAGAAATTTAAATATGTCCTCTTCATTACTAAAAGTTTACAGGTTTAGCACCCCCCCCAAATTAATCCAATCATTTAAAAAATCTCACCGAGAAAATGAGGATTGCCTAATATCCAAAGTTGTCTTATATTCAGGCGTATATAATAAAAACAACTAAGCATTTTTATTCAGTGTTGTAGCCTAGCTGTTTCCCATTCTTTTATGAAGTTGTGACCATCATAATTTTAATGGCTCCATGATACAGTAGATATACTAAGGTTTATTTTTGGATATTTGGTAACACCTTGTTTTTCATTATTATGGATAAGGCTTAGATGAAGTATTTTTACAGAAAAACAAATTTTCTTTTCAGATTATTTTCTTACAATAGAGCACCTGAAGTAGATTATAGGATAAAAGGATATAAATATTTTAAGATTCTTGATACTTGTCACACTGTTCTTGGTAAGAATTTTTTTTTTTAAGTAATTAATAGTTTTGCCATCAAAACATTAGAAGGACAATTTCATCATTAGCATTAAGAAGTTTTATTTATTTTTTTCTTTTTGGCTATTAGAATAGGCGAAAAATTCTACCTCGTTTCTGTTTAAACTTATTTGAGTACTTAAAGCAGAACATCACCCCTGTTTGTTTTATTTCCAGTTTTGTCAATTGGCATCATTTACCTATTTGTCTATTAGGGAATGTAGTGTTTTTTAAAAATAATTTCCTTTATTTATAATTGGTGTAGCATAAATTATTTATGTCATAATGATAAATGAGTTTATTTAACTAGTATTAATTGAACATCTACTATCTAAGCTCTGGGTATACAATGATGAAAAAGTTCTCATGTTCTCTGCTCTTGTGGAGTTTATGTTTAGGAGAGAGAGAAACATTAAATAATTATATTTATAACCAAAAAACCAAACCCAGTGCCGTTGAGTCGAGTCTGACTAATAGCGACCCTATAGAACAGAGTAGAACTGCCCCACAGAGTTTCCAAGGAGCGCCTGATGGATTTGAACTGCCGACCCTTTGGTTAGCAGCCATAGCACTTAACCACTGTGCCACCAGGGTTTCCAATTATATGTATATATGTGATTATATATATACATACACACAGACATATGTAATTATATGTATACATATAATTATTTAGTATAAACACATGGAAACCCTGGTGGAGCAGTGGTTAAGTGCTACAGCTGCTAACCAAAAGGTCTGCAGTTCAAATCCTCTAGCCGCTCCTTGGAAACTCTATGGGACAGTTCTACTCTGTCCTATAGGGTCGCTATGAGTCAGAATCGACTTGATGGCAACAGGTTTGGTTTTGGGTTTTTATGTACACACACACACGTCTGATGAATTCTGGAAAGCTTTATGAAGGAAAAGTATAAGATGCAATGAGAAAGCATAACATAATTTAGATAGGGAGTTAGGAAAAGTTCCCTTGGTGAGAAAGTGGCATTTAAGCCGCATCCTGAAGGATAAGGAGGAGTTAGGCCCACATAGGGAAAGTGTTACAGGCAAACAGAGGGAACCATATGTGCAAAGGTGCTGAAGCAGGAAAGAACTGAAGAGTATTAGAAGAGCTGAAAACATCAGTATGACTGAAACACAATGAGCAACAAAGATGATAAAGGAGATGATGCTGGGGAGGTGAGCAGAGACCAAGTCACATGGCCTTTAAGGCTGTGGTAGGGAGTTTGCATTTCATGTTAAAGGAAAGGCAGGATAGCAGTGATTTAAGAGTCTCAGTTTAGGAGACAGACTAACATCCTAGCTCTATTTCTTTCTAGTTCTATCATTTTAGACAAATTATTTAATCACTCCAAGCTTCGGTTTCCTAATCTGTAAAATAAGATCATAATTGCAAAGTTGTGAGGACTAGTTGAGATAATGTAGGATTTTTTGCACAGTGTTCAATACATTGGCTATTATCAAGTTCCATGGGAAGCCACCAAAGTGTTTTGTGTAGGATAGTGACATGGTCCCATTTATTACGTTTTTAAAAAATCTCTCTGGTTGCCATGTGGAGGGCTCAGGGAGATTAGCCAGCTAGATAGTGGAAGAGAAGGCTTGGGCCAGAATGTTGACAGTGGGATGATGCAAGAGATATTGTGGAGCAGGAATTGAGAGGAATTTGCAGTAAATTAGATGGAGGTGGTGAGGGAAGAGGGAGCAGTCAAGGATGACTTCCAGGTCTCAGGAATGCATGAACTACTGAGCAGATGGGAGTTACTAAGATTTACTGAGACAGGGACACTGTATAAAGGGACAGTTTGGGGGAGTGTGTTTGAGGTGTTAAGATCAACAGTTAAGTTTTGGACATAAATTACACAAGATTTCTGAGCCATCCAAGCAGAGAGTTGTACATCCAGGATATTAGATATATAAGTCTGGGGCTCAGAAGAGAGGTCTCAGCTAGAGATATAAATGTTGAAGTCATTAGGATGTAGATGATATTTCAAATTATGAAGATGAATGAGGTCACCTAGGTAGAGGGAAAGCTCAAAAATAGGATGGGGCTTAGAGCCGTGCCCTAAGTAACACCAATATTAGAGGTCAAGTAGAAAAGAAGGAACAGACAAAAACAGGTGAGGCAGAATATTCAGAGACGCAAGAGAAAGCCCAGGAGAAGGTGGTATCATGGAAGTTAAAAGAATAGAGTGTTTCAGAAACCAGGGACTGCTCAGCTATGTGGAATGTTTCTGGAGTCTTCCTGGCACAGCCCCAGGAAGAAGCACTTCAGCTGACTGGGACTTGCAAAAAAGAAGCAAGGAAATGGAGCATGTGTGAGAAGTCAACCCTTTTGAGAATGGCTAGAGGTGACCCTTTGTCCTCTTTACTGCCCATTCTTTCCCAGCTTGCCTATTAATGATTTATTTGACTCACAGCAGTTTCACATTTCTATGTAGGGATCAGCCCTACTTTGAGTATTTGAGACAACTGAGACGCTCTCACAGAACACATAAAGCCGCTCTGCCCTCCCCAGCTGCCTCCAACCCAGACCATGGCTTCGGTCATTGGTCATCCCTAGGGAACCGGCATGGAATGAGGCTGCAGTAAGGAAACAGGTGGGCACAGCCCACGCATCCCAGCAGTGACCGGATCTGCCCTGTGAGCTACCTGGGAATGGAATTTCAGCCTGGGAACCCCTGCTGCTTGGGCAGTTGCAAGAGTTGCAGATGGGCTGAGGCAGCACGATGAGCAGCCAGAGGCTGGCAGGCCCTCCCAGCTGCCAAGCTCTCTCCTTTCGCTTTTCTCTCCCCTCTCCCTTTGTTAAACCAATGTAATCTCTAAACATATTTCGGTAAAGCCATTGATTAACTGAAAATGTGAAGTAATGCTGTTTGGATGGGGAAGAAGGGGAAGATTATATTTAAAAATAAAACCCATTGCTGTGGAGTCGATTCCAACTCCTAAGGACCCTATAGGACAGGGTAGAACTACCCCATAGGGTTTTCAAGGCTGTAATCTTTCTGGAAGCAAACTCCCACATCTTTCTCCTGTGGAGCAACTGGTGGGTTTGAACTGCTGGCCTTTTGGTTAGCAGCCGAGTGCTGAACCACTGCACCAACAGAGCTCCTTACAATTACTAAAAGCCGTAGTTAATGATAAAAGCTTACAGTTAATGAAAAAATCACAGGGGCTTTATGTATAATAATCTCATTTAATCCTTACAATAATCCTATGATATAAGAATCATCATTCCCATTTAACAAATAAATAAACAGAGGCTTGGAGTGTTAAGAGACTTTCCTAAAACTGCATGATGATAAAATGGTGGAGCCAAGGGTTCTATTCTAGGTTTCTCTCACATGGAGTCCATGTTTTTCACCACAATGTAACTGAGTGGCCGAGAGGTAAGTATTCCAGCACGTTATATCTATTTGTAGTGCCTTATCAAGGTGCTATTAAAGATGATAATTATCAATATCATGTAGCAACAGAAAAATATTTATGATAATGTTAAGTGAAAAAAGCAGAATATAGAACTATAACAATGTAAAAAAATATGGGAAAACAGCAGAAGGGAATATAGAAAAATTATATGTGTTTGATAAGATTATAGAGGATTTTATAGTCTCCCTGTACATCCTGCACTCTTGGTAATGTTGTTAAATTTAACATGAGAAAAATGGCAAAAACAAAAACAAAGGACATATCAGACTGGAAATCAAGGGAACCAGGTTTTGACCAGCAGGTCTCCTTGTGATTGAACCCTCTAGACTCCAGTTTTTCTTGTGTTAACTTATGTTACTAGGCAACATTTTTTGTGCAACTACTAATGTTCCAGGCACATTACAAACAACAAAATTTAGATATCCCTAGGAATTGACTCGACGGCAATGGGTTACAATTCTCTCTACTACCCATCTGTCTGTTTATCATATTATGGTGGCTTGCATTTTGCTTTGATGCTGAAAGCTATGCCACTAGCATTTCAAATATCAGCAGGATTATCCATGGTGGACAGGTTTCAGCAGAGCTTCCAAACTAAGACAGGTGAGGAACAAAGGCCTGGTGATCTGCTTCCAAAAATAAGCCAATGAAAATGATGTGGATCACAACAGGGTATTGTCTGATACAGTGCTGGAAGATGAGTCCCCTAGGTTGGAAGGCAGTCAAAATACACAGTGGCCGCAACAATGAACTTGAGCATACCAATGATTGTAAGGATGATGCAGGTCCAGACAATGTTTTATTCTGTTGTGCATGGAGTTGTGATGAGTCAGAGCTGACTTGATGGCAACTAACATCAACAACAATTCTCTGAGGAAGGAATAGCCATTCTGCAGAAATGGAAACTAAAGCTCAGAGAAGATGAATAGGAAAGGCAGTGGGGAGCCTCAGTCAGACCTGGATTTATAAGTTGGCTTCCCTCTTATAAGCTGGTTGACTGTAGGAAAGTGATCATCTCAGAGCCTTTGTAATTTCTACCTTCCAGGGTTCTTGTTTGGAGTAATTGTGATTATGCCACTCATGCCCTTGGCATAGAGCAAAGCGCTTGATGAACAGTAACTACTGTTATACTATTAAGCAACTTGTTAAAGGCTTTGCAAACTAGGAAGAGGCAAAATAGAAATTCAATCCTACAACTGTATGAGAGCAAAATCTAGGCTCCTTCCCCATGAGGGCTGCTCGATGCTCCTGCAGAACTATCTTCCAAGCCTAATGGTTTATGAACCTAACATTTTCATCTCTGCTTTTTAACTGATGGTTGAGAAAGAAAGCACATGTTTTGTTTATTTTTTTCTATTTACAAAAAAGTGTCCATTGCTAAGGACCTTGGGCTCATAGGCCGGCAGCTCATCTCTGCATAAGAAATGATGCATGGGTAAGCACGTCCCAGCCCCCTCTGGAAAGCACTGGTGTGTGTATGTGTGTGCGTGTGTTGGGGCAAAACCCTGGCCAGGAAGTGTGGGAGGGTCTCAGGCTGGAGGTTTTGTCACTGGCTGTGGCTGAGTACATACCAAGCAGGCCATGTTTGAATTAGCTACATGTCAGAAAGTTATGAAACGCTTTCATCCTCTGTTTCTTCTTTAAAAAAAAAAAAATTTTTTTTTTGTATACTGAATGAATACTGTAGTATGCTTAAGATCTTTGCATCCCAGAAAGTCTTTAAAGGAGTTGGTTTTATGCATTTGTGTAGTCTGCCTTTTTTTTTTTTTTTAGGTTTGCTTCCTGTATGTTCTTCTACTGTCAGTAAGATTAAGTTACTGCTAAGTGAATAATGTACATTTCATTCATAACACATATCTCTTAATGACTTTTGTGATGGTTGGCAGTGTTTGGTTAAGTAACATAAAGCGTGTTGGAAAGGGAGAGAGGAGAGTTTATGAAGTATTAGGTTTGTGCTGTACCTGTTCTAAGAACAAGGGCTCAAACCCGTTCTTTCCTACACAAACTTGTTAGAATATTCCCTGAGTGAAACCAACGTGGATCCCTTGGCCACAGTTGATTAGATCAAGATTGGTGACCAAGCCAAAGACAATCATGTGCAAGCTGGATATGCAGAAAGTTAACTGCCTTTCACAGAGCTTGCTGTGAAACTGCCTGAATGGGACATGCAATCTTGGATGGGGACAAACTGATGCTGAGATCACACAAAGAAGGGTAGTCAGTCATGCTTGGGCTATGTCAGGAGCTGTTGTTCCAGTTCTCCGTGGGGCCCGGCATATGGCCATGGCTTGGAGGTCCAGGGACCCAGAGTATAGTGCAGACATGAAGAGAGTCCTACATCCCCCCATGAGTGTCTCTCCCACAGGCAATCTGGCCATGTAAGTGCTTCTTCTCCCAGCAAACTTGACGAGCATCTCTGATGTGGATGCTCAGAAATAATTTAATCAAGCCTCTTCTTATAGATGAGGAAAATTAAGACCCAGAAGATAAAGTAGCCACATAGCTAATTTGTAGTGTTCCTGGGAGAGGAACTTGGGTTTCTTGATTCCTAATGTATATTCTTCAAATTATAGTGCTGCTTCATGTTTCGATACGCTGGCATGATTATGTCAGCATGTTTTAAAAAATGCATTAATATTTATCTTAATATTCATTCTTCCAGTGTATGTTTATTTAGTACCTGTCCTGGTGGTGCAGTGGTTAAGAGTTATGGCTGCTAACCAAATGGTCAGTAGTTTGAATCCACCAGCTGCTTCTTAGAAACCCTATGGGGCAGTTCTACTTCATCCTATAGGATGGCTGTGAGCTGGAATTGACGGCAACGAGCTTGGTTTACAGGTAAGTGGCTAAAAAGGAGCCAGGTGGTATAATTGGCAGTTTGAACCCACCCAGTGACTCTGAGGGAGAAAGACCTCTCAATCTACTCCCACGAAGATTAAGACTAGAAAACCTATGGGGCGGTTTTATTCTGTCACATAAGGTTGCTATGAGTGGAAACCAACTCGATGGCACACAACAAGTGGCTAGAACTGAGCTGAGAGTTGAGAGGAAAGAGAGTGGAATCACACACATTAAACTATTTTACAGTTAAGTGATAATACGAGTCTATAGAGTGCTGGAATGAGAGTTGTATTATCTACCTAAACCAAAAACCCAGTGTCGTTGATTTGATTCCAACTCATGGTGACCCCATAGGGTCTCCAAGGCTGTAAATCCCTATGGAAGCAGACTGCCACATCTGTCTCCTGCAGAGCCACTGTTGGTTTTGAACCACTGACCTTTTGGTTAGCAGTCAATTGCTTTAATCACTTCATCACGAGGGCTCCTCGTGTATGTACAGGGGATGAAAAAAGCTTTTCATTTTGAGTACCAAATCACTGGATTCGTAGTGGCTGACTGAAGTGATGGATGGAAAAGGATTGTGGAGCTACCAGGCTTAGAGGAAAGAATGCCAGATTGGTTGTGACAGATGGTAGTGCCTGCTGTGGGTACTGGGAGGATGTATACTGTAGTTATGTCAGGTCTTGCGAGAAGGTGGGTCAGGTTTGCATAGACACAGAGGTGGACAAACAACATTCCAGATGCAAGAAATAGCCTGAGCAAAGACGAAAGAATGTACGTGTATATTTGAAGGACAGTAGAAGAATGATTTGGTTGGATCAAGAGTTGGGGCACATTAAAATCGGATGAGCAGGGTAGGGGCAGATAATAGAGGGTTCTGAATGATAAGTGGAAGTGTTTGATTTTACCCTATATCAAGGCCAGTGTTTGTGAAACTGTGAAATGAAGGCACTAACTGAGAACTCCACAAGTCCTGGAAAAGGGTGTAGGGGGACAGGTGAGACTCTGGCTGCTCCTCCCCTTCCTTACATCTGCCAGACAACACTGGCTTGTCTATTTTATACATTGGGGTTTTGTCAAAGAAAATGTTTTGCCTTTGAAGAAACAGTTTCTTGCTTTAAAAAACAAGCTTGGAAATCACTGTTATAAGCAATGGAGGGTCTCTGGAGGCTTTTGTCACTTGAACTTGATGTTTGATTGGGTATGAGTTTGTAGACTGGATCTGAAAATGGTACTAGGATACTGTTGTAATTTTCAAGTGTGAGGAAACAAAGCTCTGCTTTAGGATTAGGTCAGTTGTATCAGGGCGAGAGATGATTAATAATCACTTCAGATGCAGAGCCAGAGAGGGAGAAGGATTCCCCATGAAACAAACAAATAAAATCGGATTTTTGTTCATCTCGTTAATTTGGACTATATCAAATTAGTTACCTTCTAGGCTGTAAACTTTCTGAGACCAGGGATTATGTCTCTCTTGTTTACTTAGGATGGTGCCTGGAACATAGCAGATGTTCAATAAATATTTGTTGCCCCAAAAGAAAGTAATTGTCTACTAATATTGTCCCAGTGCCTAGAAAATTCAGTGCCTAGTAACCATTACGATGATTTCTGCTGCAAGTAAGTGAAGGCTTGACCTCAAATTGGCTTAAGTAGTAATTATATTTATTATTTCACACACTTGAAAGATCAGAGGGACGGTAGGTTCCAGGCTCACCATAATCAGCAGAACAGTGATGACATCAAGGACCCAGTTTCTCTCCCTCTCTCCACTTAGCATGCTTGGCACTGACTTCTTCTTAAGACTAATTTTCCTCATGGCTGTAGAATGGCTGCCTGTTGAGAAAATGCTTCCTTGTTTAAGAACAGCAGAAGGGAAAAAGAAATATCTCCCCTAAATACAGACTATAAATCTTTAGTTCCCACTCCCATTCTCAGCTCAGTATTCAGCCAGAGGAATGCCTTGTGCTGATTGGCTCAGAGATCAACCCAGACTACCCTGGGGCTGCAGAGGGCAGGTTAGATACCTGAACAAAATTGGAGTTCTAAAATGGAATAAGGGAGAATGGGTGCCAAGTTGAGTTCACTCGTTACTCCATGTGTGGTTTGAAGACCAGCAGCCTCAGCATCACCTGGGATCTTGTTAGAAATGCAAAATCTTAGGGCTCACCACAGACCTACTGAATTATAATCTGCATTTTAACAAGATTCCCCCAGATGTTCCATATGTGAGGAATATTTGCAAAGCACTTACCATATCATAGACTCACGGGCAAATAACAACGACAACACTTAACTATCCTCTAAGTCCCTTGCCTGGCACGTAGAACAGATGAACAGCTACTTCTTCAAGGCTCAGCTCTATCAACTCTGCCATGAACAGCACTCCTTGTCCCAAAGAATTAACTCCAGGATTTTCACTCCTGAGCTCCCATGGTATTTTGTTTCTACCTCTATTACTTCACTTCATCCCACTGTAATATAGTTAGCTGTATAAATTATTTTAGAATCCCCAAGAACCTAGCATAGTACTGTTGTTGTTGTTGTTGTTGTTGTTAGGTGCCACTGAGTCAATTCTGACTCATAGCGACCCTATGCACCACAGAACAAAACACTGCCTGGTCCTGCGCCATCCTTACAATCATCGTTATGCTTGAGCTCATTGTTGCAGCCACTGTGTCAATCCACGTCGTTGGGGATCTTTCTCTTTTCCACTGACCCTGCACTGGGTACTTTTAAAAGGCACTCAATGAGAACTATCAATATAGAATCAAACTGACAATAGCAACTTGAGAGTAGATGGGAAACTTAGGGGCAGTTAGTTAACGGGAGAGGAATAATTAGGAAAAGGAGGCGGAGGATGGTTGCATAACTTGAAGAATAGAATCAGTGTTACTGAATTGTACATGTAGAAATTGTTGAACTGGTGTGTGTTCTGCTGTGTGTATTCTCAGTAACAACAACAATAAAATAAAATTAATTATTTAAAAGGCACTCAAGGAGTTCTTACCCATTCGTTTAGTCAACAGGTTTTTATGGGGCACTTAACATATCCAGCACTATTCTAGATGCTAGGGACACAACAGTGAGCAAAACTGACAAAGTCCTCCACTTCTTGGAGCTTAAAGTTCTAGTTAGAGGAGTGAGGAATTTGAAATTATATTCTTCATTATTGGGGAGTAGATTAATTAATTCAGCTAATATTTTTTGAGCATCTACTGTATGTCAGACTCAATTCTATGCACTGGGACAAGATCAGTGACCACAAGCAGACAAATCTGTCTTCAGTGGCCTTTCCATTTCAGTGCGGGCTGAGGAAGAGACTGATAAATAATAAATAGATAAGTAAATTATACAGTATGTTAGAGGGTGGTTAAGTGCTATGGAATAAACAGCAGGAGGGGCGAATAAGGAATGCTATGACCATGGAGTTATAATTTTAAATGGGGTAGTCAAAGTGGGCCCCATTAAGGAGGTGGCAGTGTGTGTTCTAGTGTGAAGAGTGAAGTATTCTGATGTGTACCTGGGAGAATGTGATACCACAGGCAAAAACAAGGAAGTTGCAGCTGTAGGGCAATTTCAGGGGGCAAGATTATGAGAGTTAGTTTGGGCGTGTTGAGTTGGAGCCCTTGGCAAGATGTCCAAAGGACAATGAAAAATGTGGGCCTGGAATCTGCTTGTGGACTCAGGGTGAATGTTTTACTTTACACTGAATTAATATGGTGCCGAAATATAAAAATGAGAGTCATAATAGAGAACCAGTTCACCGAGGAAAGAATCTAGAGGCAAAAAAAAAAAAACAAAAAACCAGGAGCCTTTGACTGAGCCGGGGAGTATGTCCCTAATCATGCAGTGGGAGGAAGAAGATATCTGGCCTTCCCCAGAAACACCACTGAGTGAATGAGTGAGGCTGGTAAAAGAAACAAGCAAACAAACTAATTTTATATATTATTCTTCATACTGATCACAGATAAGAGTACACTTGGGGAGGAAAACATGTGAAGTATGGGCTAGTGAAATGATAATACTTCTCAAAAACGCTGTAATAAGCTGAAAGTTCGTCATAGCCATCTGTGTCTAGACAAGTTCAGTCACATTGGCCAGGATGAAGCAGTCCATCTGTCCAGTTTGCTCTGTCTTGCCCCTGCAGCTTCCCCACAGCCTGGGAATAGGGCACAGATATGGCACTGGCCCTGGGTGAGGCCACTAGGCTAAGTGCAGGCCCCTCAATGCTCAAACCATGCCTGTGGAGCTGACCTTTCATTGGTGGTGGCCTCAGGGACGCAATCCGGGTTGAAACTCAAGTTTTGGTTGCTATTTTCTGTTTACCTACCCAGGACCTTTCTAACTTCTCCCAGTAGTACTTGTTCTTTCTTTCCTTCCCAGTGGCTTTCTTGGCTAAACATTGCCTTTATGCTATGCCGTGGTTCTCCAAGGCCAATTCTGCATTTATTTCATTAACCCCCTCAAAACATATTCTCAGAAGGCCGTAGTAAAGGATGTCACACTAAAGTATGAATTACTAACCCATCAGTATGTTAGTAGAAGGTAAGACCATTACAGAAATTTGTTCATTCATTCATCAAATATTTATCAAGTGACTATTATGTGACAAACACTGTACTAGGCCCCAGAAATTCAGTAGTAAGTGACAATTCTGGCTTTCATGAAATACATAGTCAAGTTGGGAAAATATTAGACAGTTAAATAAGGAAAGCTTACAGAGTATGAAAATGCTAAAAATGGAGATAAATTCCAGCTTATTTAATCTTTGGGGAGAAGGGCAGAAAGAGGGGTAGGTTCTCAGAAGAAAGAAGTTTCCTGAATACAACTGAACACTCTGAAGGCTTGAGTAGCAGGGTTGGGGGTTTGGGACCATGGTTTCAGGGGACATCTAGGTCAATTGACATAACAAAATGTATTAAGAAAACATTCTGCATCCCACTTTGGTGAGTGGCGTCTGGGGTCTTAAACGCTAGCAAGCAGCCATCTAAGATACATCAGTTGGTCTCAACCCACCTGGAGCAAAGGAGAATGAAGAACACCAGAGACATAAGGTAAAGATGAGCCCAAGAGACAGAAAAGGCTGCATAAACCAGAGATTACATCAGCCTGAGACCAGAAGAACTAGATGGTGCCCAACTACCACTGACCCCTGCCCTGACAGGGAATATAACAGAGAATCCCTGATGGAGCAGGAGAACAGTGGGATACAGACCTCAAATTCTTGTAAAAAGACCAGACTTAATTGTCTGACTGAGACTAGAGGAACCCCAGAGGTCACGGTCCTTGGACCCTTTGTTAGTCCAAGACTGGAACCATTCCCAAAGCCAACTCTCCAGATAGGGATTGGACTGGACTATAAGACAGAAAATGATACTGGTGAGAAGTGAGCTTCTTGGCTCAAGTAGACACATGAGACTATGTGGGACAGGTCCTGACTGGAGGCGAGATGAGAAGGCAGAGGGGGACAGGAGCTGGTTGAATGGCAACGGGGAATACAGGGTAGAGAGGAGGAATGTGCTGTTTCATTAGGGGGAGAGCAGCTAGGAGTATATAGCGAAGTGTGTATAAGTTTTTGTAAGAGAGACTGACTTGATTTGTAAACTTTCACTTAAAGCACAATAAATAAAGAAAAGAAAGAGAAGTGGGTACCAAGCCAAGGGGACAACATGTGCAAAGGCCTGGAGGCAAGAAAGAGGGACCAAAGAAAGGTGAGGACCAAAGAGAGGTGAGTATGGGAGGCAGTGGCAAAAGATGGGCTTGAAGCAGTCAACAATGAGAGCCTTGTGAGGCCTATTACAGAATCTGGACTTCATCTTGAGGGCCATGAGGAGCCAATAATGGTTTTAAGCAGGGGATTGTCATGATCAGATTTGCATCGTAGAAAGATGACATTAGTTGCAGCATAGGGAACAGACTGGAGCCACAGAGAAAAGACAACTGCAGTCGTCCAGGCAGGAGTCGAGAGTGACCTAAACTGTAGTACTGTCAGAGGGAATAAAGATAAAGGGACAGAGTCAAGAGCCACGTAGGAGGAATTTGTGATTGATTGAATGGGGTCAGAGAAGGAGAGACAAGAATCAAGGATGAGTCCTAAGTTTCTGACTGAGATGGAAATACTCCCTAATGGCAAAATTGCAGGCATCCGTGACACGGGTCTGTAGCATAGACATTTTTTGGGTGGGGTGAGTGCTTGTCACACTTAAAATCACATTATGCAAACAGCTGCCTATCCCAAATATTTACCTTGAAGGATGACTCTGGCACTCATTTTTACTTATTGGCAAGGGGAGGTCTTTTGTTGTGCTAAGACTGGGAGTGTTTGTGGTCTGAGTGCTTCCAAAGTATAGAAAAGGACCGTGGAGAATATTTCCTAGAATTATTTGGGTTATTGGCAGTTTTCACCCAAATGATGACTTGAGTCTAACCTCAAGCTTCTCATATTATGAAGTTTCACCTTTATGATCTCTCTTCCCTCTGGATTCCATTCTCTCCACCTCCTGTTCGAAGTGGAAGAACTTGACATCTGGAAATCTTTAACAGCATGACATACTGAATTGAATCAGCTTACTTTTACTATTGTTTACATCTGAGCAATGTATATTACACATACACACACACAAATGGCTATATTTAAAAAAAAAAAGTATGCATGGCTTACAAAACCTTGACAAGCAACCCAAATAGCAGCCCATGCTATGTATATCCAGAGTGCTACGATGCTATACGTAATCTGTTGTCGTGTGCTGCTGAGTTGGTTCCAACTCATAGCGACCCTACAACACAGAGTAGAATTACATGTATATACATATATGTATGTATGTATTTTTTTTATACACACACACACACACACACACATATATCCCTGGTGCTGTAACGGTTAAGTGCTTGGCTGCTAATTGAAAGGTTGGTGGTTCGAACCTACCATCAGCTCCGGAGGAAGAATAGATATGGTGATCTGCTCCTGTAAAAATTCCCATGGAAGAGTTCAAGTCTGTCATATAGGGTCGCTATGAGTCGGAATCAACTCGACGGCACACAGTAACAACACTATATACCTGTAAAACCAAAAACCAAACCCATTGCCATGGAGTCAATTCCAACTCATAGCGACCCTATAGGAGAGAGTAGAACTGACCCATTGGGTTTCCAAGGAGCACCTGGTGGATCTGAACTGCCGACCTTTTGGTTAGCAGCCAAACTTTTAACAACTTCACCACCAGGGTTTCCATATACCTATACTATGTCTATATTGTATATACTATAATGTATTTTTATAGCACTATATTTTTTATAGCACTATATTTTTTTTTATATATTATAGCTTTATGTATAGCGCTATAATGTATATTAACATCTAAAGGAATCTACCTAGAAATCTTTAATTGTCATTAAATGTTTTATAGGTTCTTATTATCATTTAAAATACAACAACGGACGGGTCAGGGTTGTACACAAAAACTATTAGAAAATGAGTAATGGCGATGGTTGAACAATAGGATAAACAAAATTAATGTCACCGAATTATACATGTAAAGAATGTTGAAATGGCAAATGTTTTATTGCGTATGCATTTACCCCATGTACAAAAAAGAGCATTAAAGCCATTACTGAGAATACTTGACAAAGCAATGAGATTTAAAAAGAAAATAAGTGCACCTGGTCTGCCTTAAATGCTTTTTAAAAGACTCTTTCAAGAAATTTCCTGTAAGTGAATTAAGTCTCTGTTTTTCCCAGGGCTGCCAGCACTTTCTCTGGCCAAGACAACAGCTGCACCATGTGGCGCTGAGCTGCAAAAGGCTCAGCGCGTGGCTGTGGTTGCTGCCCCAGCCCTGGCAGGCTGACTTGCAGAAACTCTTAGCTGGCACCTTTAAGAACTATTAGGAAGTGGGATTTTTCTCTTGCGCAACAGCGTATGAACCCACGTGCTTTCAGCAGTCCATGTGAACTGAAAACAAGGCATTTGCAAGTTGGACACCATGGCCTCTCAGTTACTGGCATTGATAACCATGCTCAAGGCTAAGACAATAAACGTGATCATTCTTCATTTCAAGGACGAACACAATGCCCAGCTGAGTGGTGCTTTAGAAGATGTATGTTTACTGAAATAAAGGATTATCTGCATATCTGTGTTTCAGATAATGGATTGTGTGAACCCTGGCCTACTCACATAGAGATCATCTGAACTCCTAAAGAATTTCACATCTCAAGTTAGAAAAGGACTAGTTTTATACATGTTTTCTTTTCTTCTTCAAGGGACTCTAGTTGCTGAATTATGTGTTGTACCAAGCCCTGTGCAGAAGAATAGAGTAGGTTTGTGAATTAGAAAGGCCTAGTGAACATTTCAAGGCCTGGTGGCACAGTGGTTAAGCACTCATCTGCTAACCTCAAGGTCAGTGGTTCGAAGCCAAGAGCCACTCTGTAGGAGAAAGATGTGGCAGCCTGCTTCCGTAAAGATTACAGCCTTGGAAACCCTGTGGAGCAGCTTCACTCTGTCCTACAGACTTGCTGTGAGACTGAATCAACTCAACGGCAAAGGGTTTAGTTTTTTTTGCTTGGCGATCATTTCTATTTATGTGACCCCTCGTGGCTGGTGGGATGATTGGTGCACCTAACCAGTTTTTCTTAAAGGCAATTTCTTTATTTGATAGAGTAGCAGATTGGTGCATACAATCTGATTGGTATCTCCTAAGATTCCATTGTTGCTTGCTGTTATGTAGACAAAGTAGATAGAAATGTCCCAAGATGGCCCTACCATTCATTAATTCATTCCCCAAATATTGTAATTAAAGGCTGCTGCAGCTATTTGGCTGTTCAATTTTGACTGCCTGTCTTAGGCTACGAAAACCTAAAAAAAAAAAAAAAATCCAGTAGCCATTGAGTTGATTGCGACTCACGGTGATCCCCTTATGTTAGAGTGGAACTGTACCCCACGGGGTTTTCGATGGCTGTCTTTGAGTGCCTGAGTAGTGCAAACGATTAAGCACTTAGCTACTAGTGACCTACTTTCAAAAAGGTCACAGCCACTGAAAACCCTATGCCAAAACATGGGGTTGTATGACTTGGAATTGACTTGATGGCAACTAGTTTTTTGTGTTTTTTTTTTTCCTTACCTTTGAGAAGTAGATCACCAGGCCTTTCTTTCTAGGCAAATCTGGGTGGATTTGAACTGCCAACCTTTTGGTTAGTAGTCAAGCACTTAACTCTTTGCACCTCCCAAAGACTCCTGTATTAGGTCACAAAGGTGCTAAAACGAAGAAGGCAGGGGAGGAAATCCTGGGCTGGGAATTTGAGCAGAAGAATGAAACCTTTGCCAATGCAGAAAAAACAGTGTTAGAGCTAATGGAGATATCGGTGTGAATCAGAATCATGTTGGTTCCCCTGTTCCTTGCCAGGCCTACTTGTCTGTCCTGTCTTACTCCAGTGGTGGCAAAAGCACTGGAATGGGAGCCACAACATCTGGGTCCTTCGTCCCAGCACAACCACAGACTCGCTGTGAGACTTTGAGCATGTTGGATCTCTGTAAACCTAAACTTCCTCACTGGGAAAATGAGTGTTGGAACCAGACAATGTCAGTTTCTGGATCTCCCTGAACTAGTTGCTTTGCCTTTCATCCTTCTCAACACTGCTAGGGAAGGCTAGGGCTTATGTTGCTATGGATGTTGCTAGGTCAGAGCTTGTAGAAATTAGAGTAAGTAGTAATCAGGAACTGTGTGGCTGTTTTCCCACAGATTTGAAATAGGCCATGTGAACCAAATCAGTGGTTCTCAAAGTGTGACCTTGGTACCAGCGGCATTGAAACTACCGAGGAACTTGTTAGAAGTGCATGTACTTGGGCCCCACCCCAGACCAACTGAATCAGAGATTCTGGGGGTGGGGTCCAGCAATCTGTTTTAATTAACAAGTCCTCCAGGTGATTCTGATGAATGTTAAACTTTGACATGGGTCCCTGGGTGGTACAAATGATTAAGCACTGAGCTGTTACCTGAAAGGTTGGTGGTTGAGTCCATATAGAGGTGCCTTGGAAGAAAGGCTTGGTGATCTACTTTAAAAAATATCAGCCATTGAAAACCCTACAGAGAGCGGTTCTACTCTGACACACGTGGGGTTGCGATGAGTTGGAATTGACTTGAAGACAACTGATTTTTGGCTTTGGATCTAAATGAGGAGTAACACGCATGTTGAGAATAAAAAGCAGTGGATGCTTGTTCTACTATGGTTTGCTGTACTGGAGTTTTTATCTTTAAAAAATACCGAAGGGTACTGGTGATAAGATGAGTTTTAAAATGAGCTGAGTCAACTCCGTATGTCAAAAAAGGCTGTCACATTTAAACATTTCTACTTTCAGGGGGAGATTTTGGGGTGGTTTAAAATAGAGTCCTAGGCCTAAGGAAAGGGAATTCTGGGAAATGTAGTTTACCTATTTATTACAGGCGTGCTTTATAATGGGGAGGGGGAGTCCTGGGAACTGTCTCCCTGGAGAAGTATGAGGTTTTCCAGGGCACCCCATTCTTGGCTGAAAGAGAGCCATTTCTGCTGTTGCTGGCAGAAGCCCTGGGGTAAAAGCCCACTCACTGCATTTTATCTTTGCATGTTTGTTTGTTCTGCTTGTTGAACACTGGTTTTCATACTATCTTGTTCTGTAATTCAAAACTGACTTTATAATTAGTTCTGAAGAGGAATGGTTCCCAGGCAATTCCTTTATGAAACTGGGAAAAACAGTCGCGTTGGCTTTGGCTTGTTTTGGTGCAATTTGTGCGAGAGGGCAGCTGTGTTGCTCTGCTTTCAGGTCCCTTGGGCTGGCCGCCCCTCTGTGTGACGGCTGCATTCTGCAATTGGGAACCTCGTGTGGACAAGCAGAAGATGCTGGTAGACGTTTCTCTTTCATCTTTGGACAGTAAACTCTGAATTGGTTCATGTGTTTAAGCCCACCTGGCTCAAGTTTAGCTGTCTGGCCTGAGGAAAAGGTTTAACCAGCTAAATTACCGGGGCCGTGGCGTCTGCATAGAGAGCGGACTGAAAACGATTACTGTGCGCTAATTCAAAGTTTCCCAATTGGATTCCATCCAATGAGACATGCTAATTAATTTGTGTACTTAAAAATTGGGGTTCACATCTAACTTCTCAATCGAGAAAATTATTACTGCATTTGGGAATTCCTTTGTGCTTCAACATCTGGATGTGGGACCATCTAGAAGCCTAGGAGGGAGGTAAGCCCAACCTGGCAGGACCTAGGACCCCCACCTCTGGCTGCAGCCAGCATAACTCCACTTTGCTTGTTCACAGTCCCACTTAAGATTTCTTTTGGAGAAAATCTTCCACTGACTGAAAAAGTTTGAAAACCACTGGTTTAGACTAGGCATGTCCACCTCGCCCCTTGCCCTATAAATCAGATTAGTCCACCGACGTAATAGGCACTTAAAAACTTGATGCCGTCGACTGAATTCCAACTCATAGCAACCCTATAGAACAGAGTAGAACTCCCTCATAGGGTTTCCAAGGCTGTAAATCTTTACACAAGCAGACTGCCACATCTTTCTTCCATGGCTCGGCTGGTGGGTTTGAATCATTGACCTTTTGGTTAACAGCCTAGCACTTAAGCATTGCACCACCAGGGCTCCTTAACAGGCACTTGCTAGCCCATAAAAGCAAGCCTCAAACTTGAGGCACTGGAGAACCCCCCTTCCTCAGCACCTCCTGCTCTCTGCTTGCTTTTACTCACTAGCTCAGCCATCAAATTTGCCTCTAGCCCAGGCTCAGCCATTACTCTGATCTTCCTCCAGCATAAAAAAAAACATGGGGATACTTAATTCTTCTGCCCTGTTAAAGGCTTCACCTCCCCTGCCTCACCCTGGTCTCCAGCTGTCTGGCCTCTAGTTACCTTGCTAGGTACCTGCTTTCAAGACAGGAAGGCCAGCAGGGGCCTCTTGAGCCTGATAGTCTCTTTAGCACTTGACTTTGTGGTGATTTGTCCTGCATAATGTGGTGTTATTCTTAGTGTCCTTGTACAGAATAGAGTCACCCCTGCTGACTGCCCCTGGAGTCAGCTCTGCTACTACAGTTTTGGAAAAGCCCACTGCCAAGCTTCTACCAGAATTGAGTCAGTGGGTCCTTAGGCTGTTATATTCCAATCAATTTTGTGGTTGTCCCATTTTTAATAAGTGGCAACCATGTAGGTGTCTTGCTTTTGTTTGTTATTGACCACCATGCCTGGCCTAGGGAAACTGTACAGTGGAAGCATTGCTTCGGTGTCATTGTTGTTAGTCGTCATCAAGTCAGCTCCTGCTCATGGTGACCTTATGTATAACAGAACTAAACGTTGACTGACCCTGCACCGTCTTCATAATGTTCATAAAGGTTGATATGTTTGAGACCTTCCTTCAGTGTAGGAAGTTATATTTAATACCTTGGCCTGGATGGTATTAACTTGAATTTTGGCATCAAGGGTGGCTCATCAATGAGTGATATTAATGTATTGTCAAATAAACCAGAAATCTAAGGTGAGTCTAGTTTACCATTCACAGCACATAAGTTAGGCTTTGAAATCAGGAAGACTTGAGTTCTTGTCCTGTCTCCATCACTTCCAAGCTGGGTGATCTAGGACAGACTGGAGCCTCAGACTGCGTATCTGTAACTTGGGAGGTGAAAATGCTACCCCATAGGATGATTGTAAAAATTAGATAAGAGAGAGAATGTGTGTGTGCATGTGTGTGTGTATGCCCGTGTGTGTCCTAGTATCACTTGGCATATGGGGACATTAAAAAAATAGTTATTTTTTTCTCTCTGCCATCTCACATAGTAGGTGTTCAAAAGTGCTACAATCATTATGCCAGAGGCCTTCAGTTATTTCTGGAGAATTATGTTCTGTGATCCCTATTCCTGGTCTATCTGACAGCTTGGTTTGGTTTCCCACCATCGCGATTGGCAGGTTCACTGTTCTACCAGTCAGGGCCTTCGGGTTTATAGCATTTTTCTGTTGATGGTGTATAGTCTCCGCTCTGCAGAACAGCTAATAGCTATTTTTGTATTCCAGGTATAGTTGTATTTCAAGTGGTTCCCTGCTTAGAACACCTTATTTGCATCTCATTGTTCTTAGGTTAAAGCTCAAAATTTAACATGGCCTACTGGAGCCCTGGTGGTGCAGTGGTTAAGAGCTCAGCTGCTAACCAAAAGTTGGCAGTTCGAATCCACCAGCTGCTCCTTGGAAACTCTATGAGGCAGTTCTACTCTGTCTTATAGGGTCACTATGACTCGGAATCTACTTAACGGCAATAGGTATTTTTTTTTTAACTGCACCTGTGTGAGGAGGTGGTGGTTCACTGTTAGAATTCACACCTTCCATGCAGGAGACCTGGATTGGATTCGCAGCCCATGCACCTCATGTGCAGCCACCACCTGTCTCTCAGTAGAGGCCTGCATATTGCTATGATGCGAACAAGTTTCAGCAGAGCTTCCAGACTAAGACAGACTAGGAAGAAAGGCCTGGTGATCTACTTCCAAAAAATCAGCCAGTGAAAACGCTGTGGATCATAACAGTCCGATCCCCTAGAACATAGGGTTGCCATGAGTTGGGGGACAACTCAACGGCAGCTAACAACGGCTATGCATGCATGGTCTGGTGCTACCTGCTTTCAGATTCATGTTGTACCACTCTCTCTTGTTCTCTGACTTCTGTCATGTTCCTCTGCACGTGTCACCCCTTTGTCTTGAATACTCTTCCCAGCCTGCCCCCTCTGTCTCTTCTCCCACTGGCTTTGTACCAGTCATTTCCGCAGATCATTTCCCATCTCTCTTCTGCTCTGCTCTGTAGAGTAGGAGTTGACTCAAACAAACTTCATTTTCCAGGGCCCCTTTGCAACTAGCTTGTAGCTATGTTTGGCCAATGGAAAGCACTGGTAGAGAATTAGAAGACAGGAGGAAGGAAGAAACCTGGATTGCCCCCCACAACTTGCAAACCATCTCTGGCAGTGCCTGCTTTACCTCAAAGGTTCCAGCATCTGCAGACAGCCCCTTCCTCTCTGTTGCCAGCTCTCACCACTAGCCTGGGTCCTGGGCTTTGCGTTATGTCTCGCCGTTGTCTTCCTAGGGTGACTGTAGTTTCCTGCTGTTGCTAATCTCTGAGTCACTGCACCATCCCATTTGCTCTTCACATTCTTGTAACTGGTCTCCTAAATTAAATCTTGTCTTGGGAATGGCCTGTAATGGGTTCTGTTTTCTTGTCTGAACCCTGACTGATAAAATTCCTATTCATCCTTCGCATCTCAGCTCAGCTTTCACATTCTCAGGGCAAGCTTCCCTTACCTCCCCCTTCCTCTTCTATGACTAGATCAAATCTCCCATTATACAGTCTCATAGCACTGTGTACCTCGCCTGTGTAGAACTTCTTCCAGTTGTAACTTCATATTTATCTGTGTGATTCTTTGACTAATTTGTCTCCCCCATTAGAATATAAGCTCCATGAAGGCAGTAACTATTGACATTTCTTTGGTTGTTATTATATTCCCAGCACCTAAACAGTATCCGGCACATGTTATGTGCTTAATGAATATTTGTTGATTAAACAAATGAATGAACCCTTTCAAAAAGTTTTGTGATGCTGGGAACCACTGTTGAAAGAATTATTTTTACCAAAAAACTCGAAGAATACTTCAATAAACCAAAAACCCATTGCTGGCAAGTAGATTCTGACTCATAAGAACCATAAAGTATAAAGTAGAACTGCCCACATAGAGTTTCCGAGGCTGTGAATCTTTACGGAAGCAGACTACCATATCTTTCTCCTGTGGAACGGCTGGTGGGTTTGCACCATGGACCTTTCAGTTAGCAGCAGAACAATTTAACCACTGCACCACCAGGTCTTCAGTGCTGTAACACCAGCTGCTAAAGTGCCTTGTGTGATTAAATAAATCTCAAACAACTGAACTACCCTATTAACAATGAGGAATGTGTTGGACAAATAACCTATAACTCATTCGTAACTGGCCACATCATTACAGAGAATGGCCTTAGGCACTTTAACAATTTCCTATGACACATACTAGAGCCTAGTCTTGCCAAGTGTGTAAAATCAATGGGTAATTAACTGAATCAAGACCAGGCTTGCCTCCTTACCCCAAGAGAGAGGTGCACTGATTGTAGGAGGGCATAGTTCATGTCTAGTGGTGAATAAAGAGGCTTTAGGAGCCCTAGTGTCACAGGGGTTAAACACTTGGTTGCTAACCCAAAGGTCAGCAGTTCAAAGATTTATAGCCTTGAAAACCCTACGGGACAGTTCCACTTTGTCCTATCGGGCTGCTATGAGTCGAAATCTACTCAAGGACAGCAAGGGTATAGGAGTCCTTAGACCCAGAATCTCACCAAAAAAAAAAAAACCAAACCTGTTGCCATTGAGTCGATTTCGACTCACAATGACCCTACAGGACAGGGTAGAACTGCCCCATAGGGTTTCCAAGGCTGTAATCTTTACAGAAGCAGACTGCCACATCTTTCTCCCATGGAGCAGCTGGTGGGTTCGACTGATGTTTTGCTTAGCAGCTGAGTGCTTAACCACTGCACCACCAGGGCTGCAATCTCAGCAGTGACTGGTAATGCTTAAGCCAAACTTTTGTCTCCCTTTTTTTTTAAAGGGTGAAATGGTGTTATCTTCAACAATAGTGCTGCTTCTGTATATTTTACATATTTTAGGGATTTTTTTTAAATTAGAAAAGCATTGCATTTATTTGTAATAGTCAAAAATTGGAAACAACTCAAATGCCCTTCAGTTCGATGAATGACTAGATAAACTGTTATACATCCATATTATGGAATATAACTTAGAAATAAAAAGGAACAAATTATGGATACTCATAACTTGAATGTATCTCAAAGGAATTATGTTGAGTGAAAAAAGTCAATATCAAAAGATTACTTTCTGAAAAATGACAAAATTATAGAGGCAGACAATAGATTAGTGATTCCCAGGGTTTGGGGGAGGAAAGGGAGATGGGTGTGACTATAAAGGGGTAGCACAAGAGATCTTTGTGGTAATGGGACAGTTCTGTGTCTTGATTGTGATGGTGGTTACATGAATACAACCCATCGGTATCGAGTTGATTCCGACTCGTAGTGACACTATAGGAAAGAGTAGAACTGGCCCACAGGACTTCCAAGGAGCAGTTTGTGGGTTCAAACTGCCTACCTTTTGATTAGCAGCCAAACTGTTAACCACTGTGTTACCAGGACTCTTATATGAATATAACAAACAATTACATGCGATAAAATTGCATAGAACTACACACACACACACACACACACACACACACACACAACTGCATATAAAACTAGTTAAATCTGAACAAGATCTATGGCTTGTACTAATGCCAATTTCCTGGGTTTGATACTGTGTTATAATTATAGAAGATCTTATGATTGGAGAAAGCTGGATGAAGCATACACAAAATTGCTCTGTGCTATTTTTATAACTTCCTGTGAATCTATAATCACTTCAAAATAAAAAGTTTAAAAAAGCAATACAGGGGATTTCTAGTAAAATATAACAGATTCCAGATACATGTTTACCTTTACTCCCTACTTAAATCTCACTAAATGGATATTAAAGGAATAAAAAAAGTACGAGCCTACAATCACACGCACACGCACACACACGCGCGCACACACACACACACACACACCAGGATAAAAGACCACAGAAATCAAGAGATGCCTATAAATTTTGGAAACTGGAAAGTAGATGGGCAAAAAGTCAACTATTAGCAAAGAAAACTGAAATCTAAGTGGCTACAGAAAGGAAAGCCAATAAGAAGCCAGCTGATTCATTCTACTGAACTTCTGAAGACTTCAAGGGTCAAAGATGCCAGCACCTCTAAAGGCAATGTTCCAGAAAGGCCTGAAAAAAACTGGGAATTAGCTGAAATCTGTAGAAAAACAACTAGACCTCCGGGTGGCCTCTTCTAGCCCTAAAGTCAGATGATAGCTTCTTCCCCCCAGCCTCAGCAGAAGATAGGAGGTTTACTTGATGGAGAGGCCAAACCACAGAGGCATTAGTCTCAGGGACACCAGGTACAACTGAGGTAGGGTGAGATGCCACAAGAAAACATGAATCTAAAGACAAGACTGTATATTAAACAGGGAGAGAGCTCTCAAAATGCTGGCAGCCAAATTTACATATCCTAGGAAGAAGATTGAAGAATTCCTCGCTGGGGAAATTCAGCAACTCCAGAGAAAAGTCCTATAAAAAAAAAAAGGTAATTGAGGGTCCCTCAACAAAAAAGGCTAGGTCCCTACCCACTCACTACACAGTGAGCTCATAGGTCAACAAGTCCTGCCCATGCATAATAAGCTTTTTAGAGTCTCATTCCTAAATACAGAGGATGGGTAGCCAAGGGCCACCAGCCATTTGAGGAAAGCTTCTAAGAAGAAAGACAAACTCTAAAATGAACAGAAAAAAGAAAATGGAGATAACGCAGAAGAACAGAAAAAATAATTAAACGAAAAGGCAAATAATACCTTTGGAGAGATAAGAGAAGATAATGTATCTATGAAGAACAGGTTGGTATAATAAAGGAATATTGAAAGAGCAAGGAATTTAAAATTCTTTAGCCAAAAAAAAAAAAATCAATTGAAAGATTGGAAGATAAATTAAGGAAATCTTCCAGAGAGTAGGATAAAAGAGACAAAGAGAAATTGGAGAGAAATAAGAAAATTAAAGGGTCACATATGACCCAGTTTCTTCAAGAAATAAATGACATACAGAAAAGGGGGGGGGAAGAATGTTATAAAATAAAAAAGACCTACTTTACAGTAATAAGTAGTCTTGTTAGTAATAATTTCAGTGACCTTGTTCCTTGTCTCAAACCCAAACCCATTGATGCAGATTCAATTCCAACTCCTTGAGACTCTACAGGACAGAGTAGAACTGCACCATAGGGTTTTCAAGGCTGTAAATCTTTACAGAAGCAGACTGCTACACCTTTCTCCCTTTGAGCTGCTGGTAGGTTCTAACTGCCAAACTTCCAGTTAGCAGCTGAGCGCCTTAACCACTGTGCCACCAGGGCTCTTATTCCTTAGAGTAGTTAATAAGTGATACATTGGAAGATTCCCTTTACTGTGGTCTCTACTGGCTTCCCTGAGCTTAGAGAATGTCATAAACACCTTGGGGATGCCTGCTGCGCCAAAAATGACCCCCTAAAACTGTTTCCTTCACCCACTCATCCCAATATGCAGAGTTCATTCCTCGCAACCTTATTTATATGTCACCCTTGCCCCGTTGGCTTCAGTTGGTTAGACTAAGGAATGAATTTCTGACCCCAAATGGGCCATTCTGTCCTTTTTTAGGAATTTGGAAAAAGGATCAAGAGATCCCTCTGAGCGAGACTCTCATGTGGAGTATTTGTGGGCTGTGGTACTGCTATCTTCCACCTGACCAGCTAAGAAACTCCCTGTCTTCAGAGAGAGAGGAACAGAACAGACCAGCAAGGGTGAAGCAGAAGCAAGACAGGTAGAGAAACGCCCGATTCTAGTCCCTTCTGAGACCAAGCAGCATTCCTGGTATCAGGTTACTTTAAATGCTCCAGTGTCTTTAAAATAAATTCCCTTTTTTATTTACCTTAAATTCAGTTATTACTTGGAACCAAAGGACCTTGGTAATATAGAGGATTTCGTTCTGAAGGACAAGCCTGTTGTCATTGTTGTTAGGTGCCGTCAGGTCAGCTCCGACTCATAGCGACCCTGTGTACAACAGAACAAAACGCTGCCCGGTGTTGCTCCATCCTCACAATCATTGTTAAGCTTGAGCTCATTGTTGCAGCCACTGTGACAATCCATCTCGCTGAGGGTCTTCCTCTTTTTCGATGACCCTCCACTTTACCAAGCATGGTGTCCTTCTCCAGGGACTGGTCCTTCCTAATGACATGTCCAAAGTTACATCAGATGAGGTTTCATCATCATTGTTTCTAAGGAGCATCCTGCCTGCACTTTTTATAAGACAGATTTGTTCGTTCTTCTGGTAATCCGTGATATATTCTTCGGCAACACCAGGATTCAAAGGCATCAGTTCTTCTTCAGTCTTCCTTATTCATTGTCCAGCTTTCAAATGCAAGGACAAGCCTAGTCCACAGGTAACGTGAGGATGGTGAAGACTGATCCTGTGAAGCCACAATGAACGTGAATTGCTTAGTAATTTACAAAGTGGGTGGTTAACCATCAGAATCACCTGGAGGCACTTTTACAAACTATGGATTCTGGGTCCCGTTCCTCCCCCTCCACCCCACCTATGGAATCAGAATTGTTGGTAGTAGAGGGAGCTAAATTTGTATTAAAAATTTTTCATCTATGTCAGTGATTTTCCAACTGGAGTTCCATGTAAGGATGCCTGGGTAGTTGAGAGCCTCAATTTCAGATAGTCAACCTCTTGTCTAAAAAAGACCTGCCTGACGACCTGTTTATGGTGGCACTGGTGGTTCAGTGGTAGAATTCCCCACTTCCATGCAGGACACCCCTGTTTGATTCCTGGCCAATGCACCTCACGTGTAGCCATTGCCCGTCCACCAGTGCATATTGCTAATGGTGCTGAAAAGCTTTCAGTCAGGGCTTCAAACCAGTTCATTCCGGTTGGAACCCCTGCTGAGAATTTGCATTTCTAACAAGTTCTCAGGTGATGCTGATACTGCTGGTTACAGACCAATACTGAGAACCACTAGTAGTGCTGTAGTTCTCAAAACTTATTATACATAAAAATCATCTGGGGATCTTGATAAAATGTAGGTTCTGATTCAGCATATCTGGGGTGGAAATGCAAATTCTCAGCAGGGGTTCGAACAGGAACAAACCACTTCAAAGCCCTGGGTTCAGTGAAGCTTCTGGACTAAGAGAGACTGGGAAGAAAAGCCTAGAAAGGAAAGCTACTATGAACAGCCAAAGCGGTACAGGTGAGTGATGCTGACTCTTTTAAGTGATTTTCAAGAGTACCTAATTTTTCAGTGTGAGCTCATTAGATGAACTCATGGGTAAAACTTTCGATTGATTTTGGGTTTGCTGTATGTATGTAGTTAAAATTCATCCAATAATATCATGAAATACTCCAATTATGGCCCATTATCATCTTACTTGATCTTATCAAATGTTTACTATCTTCTTCCAGTTAACAAGAAATCATATGATAGCTGCTGAATTCATTAGTTTTTAGCAGTCCATACATTTTTATTTCATTAGCTTATGGGAAAATTTTGATCAGGTTCTTTTTGATATCACATATTGAAAATCCTTTAAGATAGTCTTGCAGTTCTTTTTGTCATAGGGTATACACCACTATGTAGTTTAAAGTTTTTTTATTTTGTTTTGTTGTTGTTGATCATTTTTTTAAACAAAATTAAAGTTTGATTCTCAATTTTTAATTTTTTTCTAAAAAACTAACACCAGAATTTATTACAAATGCATTTACCAGAGGAATACTTTGCCTTTTATGATGCTACTCACTTCATAAATAACCTGTAGTTTTAGTAACATAAGGAGTCCTGGTGGTGCAGTGGTTAAAGTGTTTGACTGCTAACTGAAAGGTCAGTGGTTCAAAACCACCACCGGTTCTGCAGGTGCAAGATGTGGCAGTCTTCTTCCATAAAGATTTACAGCCTTGGAAGCCCCGTGGGGTGCCTATGAGTCGGAATCGGCCACTTGGCAGTGGGTTTGGGGTTTTGGTATCATATTATATCACATTTTTACAAATCAATTAATGAGAAATGGCAAATTAATTTATCTTGTTTTTATAACATTTTATAATGGATAAATTAATTAAATTCCAATTATATCAGTTTAATCTTTTTAAGTAATCTTTATATGGTGCTTTCCTGAAGATATTTCTCAGTGGGTTTTATAATATTCTTTGAAATATGAAATAATAAAGTCAGTTTTTTCTAAAAGTAAAAAAGGGTGATCAGTTTGTCTGAGAACTGGCTTTTAGAGTATCTGGCAGATAGTACTACTACTGCCACCCGTCGCCGTGGAGTCAGTTCCATCTCATACCAACCCTACAGCACAGGGCAGAACTGCCCCATAAAGTTTCCAAGGAGTGGCTGGTGAATTCAAACTGCCAGCCTTTCAGCTAGCAGCTGAGCTCTTAACCACTGTGCCACAAGGGCTCAATTTGGCAGACAGTTTCCATAAATTAAGGAGCCCTTGTGGCACAGTGGTTAAGCACTCTCTGCTAACCAAAAGGTCGGGGGTTTGAACCCGCCAGCTGTTCCACGGAAGAAAGATGTGGCACCTGTAGGGATTACAGCCTTGCAAACCCTGTGGGCTTACTGTGAGTCAGAATCAACACAACGGCAACAGGTTTTCCATAGATTGAACACACTGTATCTGAAGCTCAAAGTTTTGACAAAAATATACTTAAAGTATGTTTTTATTAAAAATATTTTATTGAAAAAAAAACAGAATTGGCAAAAGTGTAATGAAATTAAGATCGACATGATTTTCTTAAACCTGGTTAAGTCTAAAGGATTAAACACAATCTTTCTAAGTGAAAGAGTAACAAGTATAATTAACGGTTATTTCATGATCCTTGGTAAAACCTTCTTGGTGGACTTCCCAGAAATAGGAAAATGAGCGACTCTAGTGCCTGCGTAACAAACGCTTTTGTAAGTTAGAGGTTTCCGGTTCTATGCTTTCACCAGTCTGAAAGAGGATCAAACCTGGTTGTCAGCTGATAGGTCATTGAATATAATTTGATGACAAATCATTATGTGATTTTTGAAATATAACTTAGAATTCAAAGCTTGATTGACGTTCCAATAACAAGATTCCTTCTGTTCCCCTCTACTCTTTAATGCAACAAGGCTTCTTCAGGGTTGATATTTATAAAAATAGAAATAGAAGTGACACAGAACTCCATCTTATTCTAGCGATAAACCAAACCCACTGTCATTGAGCTGATTCTGACTCATAAAGACCCTATAGGGCACAGTAGAGTTACCCTATAGGGTTTCCAAGGCTGTAAATCTTTATGGCAGCAGACTGCCGCATCTTTCTCCCATGGAGTGGCTAGTGGGTTCCAACTGCCAACCTTTCTATTAGCAGCTGAGCACTTAACCACTGTGCCACTAGGCTCCTTCATAAACCATATTAATCAATGGATAATGAACTAATTGAAAGTTCCATTCGTCATTAAGAGAGACACATTTCTATTAAAAATTGCTTCTTATGATTAAGTGAGTTTAATGAGATATTATTACATAATAAGATGAAGCAAATGAGAAGAACAATTTTGACATCTAGAGACTTATGCTCAGAGTTCTCTGAGTAAAACCGGGCAGTGTGCTTAGCTGGGCGTGCAGCCAGGCCTCCAGGAGGAGGCCGCTTATCCAGCTCTGCCCCGCCCCATTCCGCTGGGCCTCCTGTGCTGTGCGGCCCGGGGGCTTCTATTTCCCCCAGCTTACACATGTGGGATTTCACCATTGCAGCGATTCTTGGCCTTTTGGTGGTAGGAAGTGGGGGGGCAGTCTTAGATTCCTGATCTCTGTATGTCCATATGGTTTTGAGGGGTGTCCGCGGAGAACTTCGGCTTGGGTTTCCCCAAACGTCCTCTTCCTACCCCTTAGGCCCCCACTTTGCTCTTAGCACTTTTCCCCGTGCACCCTTAGGCAGAGGGTCTCATAGGGCATGGTGCCTGGGGTTGGCAGGTCTGGGGAGGGGGTGATGGGGAATGATCTCTCTCTCCCCAGCACCATCCTACCCCTGCCTCCAACCCTCCCTGCCTCTGCTGAGGAGAGTTCAAAATCCAGTAGAAACATGGCCCAGTGCTACAACATAGATTTTTTAGTTTAGAGTCTACAGTAAAGTAATTGGTCTCAAAGATTTTACAGAACAGAATCTTATGAGTATTTTGGGTAACGTTTCCCCATAGATAGGTCTTCAACTGTGGAGAAAGTACATACAAAGGTTTATAATAACAAATGGGCGCTACTTTGCTATGCACATCAAAACATTATTATTACTGTATTATTGCGTTAAAGATGTTTTAGTGTATCTGGAACTGTTTCTTTAATTTTTTTATGCATAAAAAATACATTATATACTAAGACAAACATTTGACTGACATTACAAACCATACCTACCTGTTTCGACTTTCCTACAAATTTGACTTAAAAACAGATTTAGGAATGGAACTGTTTTGTCAGGGAACTGCCTGTATTTAACTATGGGCAGCATGGTTATTATATAGACCGTTTACTTCTAGTATTCTTAAACTTTAAAAGGATTGTTTACTTTGAACCTCTAGCTTTAATATATGGTAATGTATGTTGTTTCAAAAACCTTTTGAAATACATGCACAAGTTACTGAATTTTGGAGCTGGGAGAACTCAGAGATCATCTAATCAGAGCCATCCTAACTCACAAAGTTTATGAAATGTGTAACAAATTCTCAGATAACACTACAAGGCTATGTCAGAGGCTTAATGGGATAGCAAGGATCTTTTTGTTCTGGGCAGAATAAAAGTTTCTTTTATCTTTTCTGTGAAGAGTTGGCGGTTTACTCAAGGGCATTTCTAACTTTTCAAAATGCAAATTTGCAAGCATATTGCCCACATTTAAAAATACATGTGTTTCTCTCTTTTGATCTTCCAACGATTCTCTGTGATAGACAGGGCTATATTGTTAGTCACTTTTTAGAGAAGCTGAAGTAGAGAAATGTTAAGGTTTTCTCACATTCACTTAGCTTCTGAGACAGTCATACAACAAACTTGACTGAGTTCACTAGGAACAATTCCTTGTCCTAGGTCTGGAGACCCGATAATTTGGCCCCAAGAGACTTCCCTTCATACCCAGGAGACCAAAACTTTGAGGAGCCCCATGGTGGTGAGAGTGTTCCCATAGTTCTTCCCAATGTGAAGGGCTCTCTGTCTCTCTTGCCTAGGCTTTTAGCCTATTGTTGACATTCCTGGGTACAACTGGTCAGTTAGCTTTGCTAATGACAGCCAGAGGTCAGGGATTTCTGACTCCTGTGCAGGCCCCAAAGTCTGCCTTTTACAGGCCATTTCTCCCTAATATGATAATGTGGCAGTTTGATCCACTGAGACAATAATTTATTATGCTTCCTGCAATAAGAGATGAAAAAACAAGAAGAATTTCTTCTTCTTGGTCCTTGACCCATTCCTCCAAGCAGCCAGGTGAGCCTGGGTGGTGGCCTAGCTTTCATTCCCTTTGGGGAATTAAAAACCTTCTACCTTGCTCAACCTTCCAAACCCTAGGCTCCTAGAGGTGATGGAATTAGGTTGTCCAAGAGGCGGAGAGGCCCCAAGACATGAAGGGGGTTAAGTGGACCAGCTGCTTCCACTTTGTGCCCCAGGAGAGACTGGACTTTTGATGGGGGTGGGGAGTGGTAATATAGGGGACCAGACTGAACACTAAGAGCTGCTGTCTTTGGTGTCACAATAGAAGTTTCTTGTGGCCCTGTGGGCACTGAAGGAATGGAGGGAACAGGGCCATCTGCCTTTGTGCAGTCCCTGAAGGCTTAAAATGATGTTTCAGCTGCCACTGTGATAGCCTGAGGAGTAGAGGTTTACCCACCATTTTTAAAAAACATATTTTGTTGGTTTCTTTTGGTTGTTCTTGTCATTGTTGAGTGCCATCAAGTGGATTCAACCTTACACTACCCCATGTGACAGAGTAGAACTGCTCCATAGGGTTTTCTAGGCTATAATTTTTACAGAAGCAGATCGCTAGGTCTTTCTCCTGCAGAGCTGCTGGGTGGTCTTGAACCACCAACCTTTCAATTAGCAGTTGAGCGCTTAACTATTACACTACCAGGGTTCCTTTCATCCACCTTTTTTTTTTTTTTAAAGTATCACTTTATCCTACCCCATTCCTTTTCTTAGATTATCCAAAGGAGGAGGAGAAAATTCATACTCACCAAATCAATGATAATAACTACCAATCACTGAACATTTTCTGTGTGCCTGACATAGTGCTTACTTAGCAGGGCAGTTTATGAAAAATTTCACATGGCAGAATAATTTGATTACAAAATTAACTGTATCTCATGTTCAAGGCTGTAAGCTCATCACCAAAGAATGAGAGAAACTTTTCCATATCTCTTCCAAGGAAAGGGTAGATTTCTTTTGCGCACTGTGGAGAATGAAATGGCGTTTATTCATAAAAGTCTAATGTTGCTACAGGGGGTGGCAACCTAGAGGTCTGAGCGTCTGTGTTTTGTTTGGCTGGAAAAATGTCTTAAGTCAATTTGAAATTGATGTACACACTTTAAAAATCAACAGATTTCATGTAAAAATCTGAATTCCTGGTATTTTTTTTTAAAAATCAGATTTTGTGACATTAAGCCTGACCCGTACATGGCAACAAGCAGTTGGAGCTGAGTTGGAGTTCCAACTTGAGACAAGGATGCTCTCTCTAGTTTGCCACAGCACACAGTAGACCTGAATATCTTCTATGGGGCCCATTGCACTGAAGAATATACTTACCTGGCCCCTACGTAGCGTTTCAGTTTTTTGACTTCTGGTTTGGATCCACTGAGAGGGAAAGAGCTGAATGTTTCCAGACTGTGGAGAGGGACCAACCCAATTCTAGGAGGGGCTTCCTCAAGTCTGGATAAGAGAACAGGGTCTGGACCTATCCATCAGTGTATGTAAGGGCATAAAGCATTCTAAGCCTTTTGTCTGAAAAACATGCAGAACAAATGCTCATTGGGCAATGGATAGTTGTCATGTATTGCTTTAAAACAAAAATTGAATCCTATAGTTTAAAACTGGTATTTTTATTTATTAAATATATCAAGGAATCATAAACATCTTGATGGACAGTACAGATATATTTTGGGGTTATATAGGAAACAATAGAGCAGGACTGTAGATTGGTCTGCCAATCTTGGTGTATCAATCTTGGTGTATCTTGTTATGGCTGCCATAACAAATTACCACAAACTTCGTGGCTTAAAACACAGATATTATGTTCTCTTAAAGTTCTGGAGAAGTCTGAAATCAAGGTATTGGTGGGCTGTTTTCTCTTGGAAGGTTCTAGGGGAGAATCTTTCCTTGCCTCTTCTAACTTCTGGTGGCTCTAGACATTCCTTGGCTTGTGGCTGTATCACTCCAATCTCTGCCATGGTCTTCACACGGCCTTCTTCTCTGTGTCTTTCAAATCTCCCTCTGCCTTTCTCTAATAAGGGCACTTGTCATTGCATTTAGGGTCTAACTAGGTAATCCAAAACGACTTCATCATGTAGTTCTTAACTTAATTACGTGTGCAAAGACCTTTTTCCAAATAAAGTCACACTCACAGGCTCCAGGTGAATATATCTTATTGCGGACCACCATTCAACCCACTATACTTGGCATTCTTCTTAAAAAAGAGTGGTTGATTGAACCTTGTGGGCCCTTTTTTCCCCCTGCTTGGCTACATAGCAGGCAGAACTGAGCCAAAGGCAGAACTCACTTTGAGTCTCTAGGTGGCTCTAGGGAAGTATGTGATAATAGAATATTGGCCTAACATCTAAGAAACATGCACTGAGGGTTTAGCTCCCTGTGCTTTGCTATCCAGAGGAAGTGGTGATGGAATTGCAGCAATAACGTTAATGATCTCTCTTCCCAGGCTGTGGGATTTGTATTACAAAATTTAACTGAAGCTTCTTTGAGACTTGGACTACCCTCTACTTATATACTGTCCAAAATTTCTAAAAAGCCGAGTTCAATAAAAGGTGTTTTGGTTGGCAGACAATAAAGAGTTATTCTAACAGTTCTCTTTTATTTATTCTGCCTCCAGCGCTATGCATTGAAACCTTAGGTGTGGTTGGCACTTGGTTCCCTTTTAAATTTCTGGAGTTACCGTGATGATCTAAGGGTTGGATTCTTAAAACATCCAGGCTCATGGCACATCTAGAGCCTTCATGGGAGATGAGACTCTGTATGGTGCCCAGGGAGAGGCACCATTCTTTGGAAATGATATGCAAGGCTCAGAAGAGCCCTTAAGAGAGCATTCCCTGCACTGTTAAAAGAGTTACCATAGATGGGAATGTTATAACAGTAGTCAACATTTAAAAAAAAACCAACTGTCCTTAAGTTGATTTAGACTTATGGCAGCCCTGTGTGTGTTGGAGTAGAACTGTGCTCCACAGGAAAGGACAGATTACTCAGTAAGCAAGGTAAGCACATACTTAGGGCATCAACATAATAGGCATCAGTTGTCCAAAGCAAAGACCCATAGATGCAAAGCAGGCAGGATACGAGGAGAAATGAGCATCGCAGTGGAAGGGAACTGGCAGAGCACAAAATTAAACTGATACCAGCTCCCACGCATGAATATGAGCTGGCTGGAAATAAGGTTCATGTAGGGTACCCACACACAAGGTTGTTTAACCTATGAGGCCCCAACCACTTCAACACCTTTGTTGATATCTGTCTCCTATGGTCACCTCCCATGTTATTGAAACTCCTTATCTCAGCGGGTCTCTTGGGAGTATACAATTTCTTTCTAATAAACAAGAGGTGGGGTGGGCTGTTGAGCCTAACTCTTGCTACATTCACCCGATATGCAAATGGATCCAACATTAGTAGCTACTGGGCAAGAACTGATTATATTAATAGATAACAGGTCTCTGATCCATTTTGAGAGAACCATCTTAGACACTCACTGATCCAGCAGCTCCAGCCAGGAGGGCCAGCAATGCTCTTTGCCATGATACAAACACAAGGGTATGCTCTTGCACACATCCTGGTAAACAACCAATGGGAACTCCAGTCCTAGATGTCATGAAAAAGCAGAGGAACTCAAATAAACAGACCATTGCAATGAATTCAATCAAGTTGCTTTTTAACTGTACAGCATTTACATACACAGTTATGGCCTAAGTTTTATAAACAATAATATCTATAACTTTTACTTTAAAATATGTTTGGCATACATACAGTCGCAATCTAGCATACATTTAATATAATACTGACACAGGTAATAATATAATATAATACTAACAAGGCAAACATCCAAAAACCACTGGAATATAAATATTTACCCAACATGAAAAGTTTTAATTTATGTATCAAGCGAGTTTCATTTTTTATTGTCTGTTGAATTGGACACAGTGCTTGATATTACTCTATATATGCTAATAAATGAGGTATTAGGCACATTCAGAGGATACAAAATTCAATATTTATTGTGCAAAATATCTTTCTATCTTGCAATGAGTGTGTTTCTAAATTCATCTTCCAGGAAAGCAACAAAGGGCATTTATCAGAATATTACGTTTATATTTTATCAGAATATTTACGTATCCCTGTGTAAGGAAATTGAACAATTCCTTGAGGAAGTAAATGAATATTTAAGTAGTAAAAATTATATAAATGTATTTTATTTTCCATTTCCCTTCAGGCTGACTTTCTTTTCAGACATTGATAGTGTTATAACTCACAAAACAAACTTACTCATTGAGGAGTAGTGCTATTGTTACATCTCTTACGTATATGTCTCCAAATAAGGGAGTTGAACATTCCACACAGAAGTAAAAAGTACATTTTATAAATTTTGTATACAATAACAATCGTATTTTCCTTTTCATTTTGGACCAATCAGATATAATCTCACATTCAGTTCTCTCTCATTGATGTCCAGGTAAGAATGCACCAGCATCACTATAATCACTTGACTCATGACATACCTGGTCCTGTCCTACACAAAGTAAACCAAAACTTGTCTTCAGATTGAGCACGCCCTTGTATTTGTATCATGCTCTTTGTGATCACTGTTACCCCTGTTGGGTATCAGCGGCAGTCCAATGAACTGTGAAGATACAGCAGCAAAGGACAGAAAGTGAGTGTGCAAGTTTTTAAGTATTATTTCAAGACAAAAAACACTTGTGGAGATCATACACTATACGACAAATGAATGAAATTATTTCTGACCACCTTGTAAGTACTCTTTATTTTGACTTTCTCAAATTAAGACTTTTTTAATTACTAGTTTTAAAATATAAATTTTTGTGTTAATGTCCCAATTTGAATGTAACTTTTATTTATAAATTTTATTTAGTTCCAATTATTCAAATTTATTTGCTATGGTAGAACCAAATTTAAAAAGTGACATAATTTTATATTCAGGTAAAAGGAAACTGCAACAACTAAGTGGAGTGTAAAAATGAAATATTGCAGAAAAAAAGAAAATAATTTGTGAATTCCTAAAGGCAATTCCCAAATTAACTTCCTTTTAAAAAAAGTAATGAATCAGAAGTTCCTTCCATTAACACAGCTTAATTGGGATGAAATCAATGAAGAATTTGTAAGAACATAGAAAGAAATGTTTTTAATTATGCTAGAGATGAAAGATCTACCTGAAAATAAAACATAGTAATTTTTGTAATATTTGTTTTATGACCATTGAATTTTCTTTTATGGCATCTTTTCATTTGTTCATTTATAATTATAGCACTTATTACAAAACAAGCATCAAAATTGAAGTATGTGCTGTTTGAAGCAAAACTGATGAAAGTCAGTTTTTTCCTTGTGGGAGATCAACAGAATTTTACACTGATTGTTGAAATAACTAAGTTCACTGAATCGTTTTCTTTGTTGTAGAATATGGGGAATGTTCTTTTTGTAGAAAATGTGATTTTTAGTGTTGTTTTCAGGTGCCATCCAGTGTTTCCAGTTCATACGACCCTGTGTGAGACAGAACGAAACACTGCCCGGCCCTATGCCGTCCTCACAATCATTGCTGTGCTTGAGCCCATTGTTGCAGTCACTGTGTCAGTCTATCTCATGGAGGGTCAATGAGGCAAGCAGGAAAGGTAGCAGGGGAGGGGGCACAAACTTAGAGATTGCCCCTGGGTGCTGGTTACCCTTGCTATGCCTCTGCCAAGGACTGGTCCCTCCTGCTAACATGTCCAAAGTACATGAGATAAAGTCTTGCCATCCTCAGTTCAAAGGAGTATTCCGGCTGTACTTCTTCCAAGACAGGTTTGTTTGTTCTTTTGGCAGTGCATGGTATATTCAATATTCTTCGTTAACACCTTAATTCAAAGGCATCAATTCTTCTTTGGTCTTCCTTATTCATTGTCCAGCTTTCGCATGCATATGAGGCGATTGAGAATATCACAGCTTGGGTCCGGTGCACCTAGGTCCTCAAAGTGACATCTTTTTAACACTTCAAAGAGGTCTTTTGCAGCGGATTTACCTGGTGCAATACATTCTTGATTTCTTGACTGCTGCTTCCATGGGCATTGATCTGTGGATACAAGTAAAATGAAATCCTTGACAACTTCAGTGTTTTCTCCTTTTGTCATAATGTTGCTTATATAATAATAATAAAAACCAAGCCACAGCTGTTGCCATCTAGTCAATTTTGACTCTTTTGACTCATAGCAACCCTAACCCAGTTCATCTCATTCTGCTAAAACGGCATACACCACTTTTGCATTTAATGACTGATATTACACCCATTGCTGTCAAGTCGATTCTAACTTATAGCAACCCTATGGGACAGAGTAGAACTGCCACATAGGATTGATTTCCAAGCAACAGCTGGTGGATTTGAATCGCCGATGTTTTGGTTAGCAGCTGAGCTCTTCACCACCGCACCACCAGGATTTTAGACTAATACTATAGTCACATTTAAAAGATGTTACATCATGGATAGCTAAGACACACACACACATATATGTATATATATAACTCATATATCCCGTTTGAATGCATGAGTAAGCAGAGGAGGGTGCACCACAGATTATCAATATTTAGGGCCCTCACATGCTTTAATCCAGCCCTGTCCATAGGTTTACTGATGACTAATTTTTCCAGAAATAGATTACCTTCTAAGGCACCTCTGGGTGGACTTGAATATCCAATTTTCTGGTTAGCAGTCGAGCACATTAACTGTTTGTACCACCCAGGGACTCCCGTTAACATTTATTAGGTACTTGTTATAGGTCAGGCACAGTGCTAGGTCCTTGGCATGTACTATATTTACTTTTTCAAAATGCTATAATAATCCTATGAGGTATATACTATTACTATTAAAAAACAAAAAACCTAATGTGTTGCTGTTGAGTTGATTCTGACTCATAGCGGCCCTATAAGACAGAGTGGAACTGCCCCATAGGGTTTCCAAGGAGCAACTGGTGGATTTGAACTGCTGACCTTTTGGCCAGCAACGGAACTGTTGACCATTGTGCCACCAGGGCTCCACTATTACTGTATTCATTTTTAAAAATGAGGAAACTGAGGCACAGAGAGGTTAAATACTTGGTTTATTAGTTTCGTAGGGCCACCATAACAAAGTACCACAAACTAGGTTGGTTGCAACAACAGAAGTTTGTTGTCTAAATCAAGGTGTCAACAGGGCCATGCTCCCTCTGAAGGCTCTAAGGGAAGACACTCCTTGCCTCTTCTAGCTGCTGGTGGTTTCTGGTGGTCCTGGTGATCCTTGGCTTGTAGTTTCATAACTTCAGTCTCAGCCTCTGTCTTTACGTGACCATCCTCCTGATGTACGTGTCTGTGTCTCTTCTCTTTTATAAGGACCCCACTCATATTGAATTCGGATCCACCCTACCCCGGCATGACCTTATGTTAACTGACAGCATCTTCAAAGATCCTATTTCCAAACAGGTCACATTCACAGGTGCCAGGGGTTAGGACCTCAGTATACCTTCTTGGGGACACAATTCAATCTGTAACAGTTGGTAAGTACTGAAGCTGAGATTCAAAGGCAATCAGTGTAGTTCCAGAAACTGTGATCTTAACCGTTGTGTTATACTGCATCTCCTAATCCGTTTCTGACAGCTGAGGTTGTCTCCAGCATTCCACCATGCCCTCCCTCTTTTTCCTTTGGCTTCATTTCTTAGGCAGAGAGATGTAGTAGTAGAAGACATACAGGTTTTTGTTTAGTCAGTCTGAGCTGGATTCAAAACCTGATTGGATAACCTGAGTCTCAGTTTCCTCATTTTAAAATGGTGATTATAATAAGTACTTCATAGGGTTTTTGTGCAGATTAAATAAAATACTGCCCAGATCACCCTTTCAGGATCGAGCACTGCCCCTGTCCTCCCCGCCCCAGGAGTATTGCTTTTTGACAATTCACAACCGAGCCTCTTCCAGAAATTATCTTCATCAGAAGGGAGTCAGTCACTCAAAAGTATGCCCCGTTCCCATGGGCAGCTGGCATCCAATGACTGATCAAATGGGAGGTGGGCACAAGGGCCTGCCTCCTTACCTCAATTTAGGAAAATGCTGAAGGACCATTCCAGCTCCAAAGGCTTCCGGTAGGATCCCTGAGGCATCTGCCGCATTCATTGTTGTTCTGCTTCTCTCTTTGCCTGATCCTTCTCCTCATCCCTCTCAGATGTTGCTGCCAAGAACACTTTCCAGTAAACCTTCAGTCAAATCTCCATCCCTGAGTCTGTTTCCTGGGGAACCTGACCAACAATGGTAAATGTAAGTTAAGTGTCTGACAGATAGTACACTTTCAATAAATTGTTTTCAGGATTCCTACTCTCCTCATGTACTTCTTACTGGAACATCTTACTACCCTGGAATGTCTCTGACTACCTCTTCCTCCTTAAAACTTAGCAATTCTATGCCTTACTGCTGTGGGAGAGCATCTTTTCCAAAGTTTGTTAGTCTTAGGGTCAGTGGCCTATCCTGATGTCAGTTTTATATGGAGAAACCCCTGGTAACCCACTAGACTAAGCAGTCAAGAAGTAAGCCTGATTCTAGAAGAGATCCACTTACACCATGTAGGTAGCTGCCCACAGCCCAGACACAACGTGCTTTCAGAGAATGTTTGTTGTTGATGATGTAAGGCCAGTACTGACTTTGAAGAATGAACAGTTTTCGGAATTCCAATAATCCACATTGTATTGCAAGTTAATATGAAGATGGACTTCGGTGGCTAGAGTGATACTCTATGGCCAATGACACCGGCCTGCTGCTCTTCTAACATCATTGCTGTTTATCACTATTGGGGAATATCCCTGGGTAATGGACTGTGTTTCAAAAATAACAACAAACTAATGTGGCATAAAAAGGCGACTTCATATTACTTATGTTGGGAGGCTGAGAGGTATGGTGGAAAGAACAGAGTTCTGGTGCAAGACTGACTTGGTTTCAAATTTGGTCTACTTATAGCTGTACAACCTTGAGCAAGTATTGACCTCAGGGATCTGATTGCTGATCTGTGATATGAAAATAATTTTTTTTCATGGTGAATTAAATGAAAACATTTACCTAAAAGCTCTTTGCTATGAAATGCTACCCACGTGGAAAGTATTAGTATATTGCATGGGAGTACAAACGAACCTAGTTGCTGTCGAATCGATTCCGACTCATAGTGACCCTATAGGATACAGTAGAATTGCCCCATAGTGTTTCCAAGGAGCACCTGGTGGATTCAAACTGCCAACCTTTTGGTTAGCAGCCATAGCCCTTAACCAATATGCCACCTGGGTTTCCTTGATGGGAATAGTTATATTTAACATTCACTGGGTAATAAACCAGTTGCTAGTGAGTTGATTCCAACTCATGATGAGCTCATGTGTGTCAGAGTCGAAATGTGCTCCATAGGGTTTTCAATGGCTGGCTTTTTGGAAATGGGTCACCAGACCCTTCTCCCAAGGAGCCTTTGGTAGGACTTGAATCTCCAAACTTTCAGTTCGCAGCCAAGCGCATTAACCATTTGCACCACACAGAGACTCCATAGACCCTCTCTTTCCTGTCAGAAATTCATTTCAGGTAGTTTGTGGGCACGTTGCCTTTATCACCCCACAACAGGTGAGAACGTAATTGTCCGTTTCCCGGGGCACAGCAATTGATTCAGGATAAACACATGATCCAATGTGAGCTAGTCAGAGCCCTCTCCAGATTTTTCTGCTGGGACTATTAGGAAAGACAGTCTCTTTCTGCTAGATTTCCAAGTTGGTAGGATATAAAGATTTGGGTGCTGGGAAACATCTTGTTTGCCAAGTCAAGCAGGCCTATCCGAGAAGGGTTGAGACAGAACTCTGAAAGAATCTGAGTCCTTGGATCCAGCCATGCTGGGAAGCAGCTACACTCCTAAACTTCCCAGGTATGAGAACCAAAACTCCCTCTGCCCCTTATGTTAGTTTGAATTGGGCAGTTGTCACTTGCATCCAAGAGAGTCCAGAATAATATAGGTATGTTTAAGCTAAGAGGTTGGCATCAATAATACACATTTATTTCCAACGAGTTTAATATGTGTTGGAGTCCCATTTCCTCACCTATAAGATAGCATATGTAAAGTTCCTTCTTGTAAGTTCTAGGTACCCTGCATAGGGTTTGGTTACTCTCTACTGAATTTATATGGCAATTTGATCTTACACAGAGGTTGCTTGCTTTGGGAAAAACATCTACTGCCATCTAGAATTTCTGGTTACCCTCTGAAGCAAATTTGCTTAGCAAAGCTTTTCCTTGGCACTGCCAAATGAGATTCAGTTCTGCTGTGTACATTCCTAAGTGAGGCGGTAAACTAAATATTTCTTTAATTGATGTCGCTCCAATCGTTATTGAAAAAATATATTTTATTGTGTTTTAGGTAAAAGTTTACAAAGCAAATTAGGTTCCCCTTTAACAATTTTTATACAATTTGTGCCAGTTTTAGGAATTTGAGTTTTGTTCTACATTTTTTTCCCTTCTTATCCAGCATCTTCTACTGTGTCCCTGGTCAGAATGGTCAGTACTGGTAGCCAGGCACAATCTAGTTCATCTGGTCTCAGGCTAGATGAGGCCATGGTTCATGTGAGCTATTAGTCTTGTGAACTAGTTTCCTCTTTGAGTCTTTGGTTTCCTTCATTCTGTTTTATTCCAGACAAACACAGACCGATAGATGGCCGCTTGCAAGCTTTTAAGACCACTGAGCTACTCACCAAACTAGGATGTAGAACATTGTCTTTATGAACTACGTTGTGCCAGTTGGCCAAGTTGTCCCAAGAGACTAAGGTCCTAAGCCTTTAAACCAATCCTGTGAGGTGTTTGGTTTTGTATAGGAATTATCTCTAACTGTGCCCCCTATATGCTTACTTATAAACCAAACCCATTGCCATTGAGTCAATTCTGACTCATAGCAACCCTAAGGACAGAGTAGAACTGCCCCATAGGATTTCCAAAGAGCCTCTGATGGATTTGAACTGCCGACCTTTTGGTTAGCTAGCCATAGGTGTTAACCACTACGCCACCAGGGCTTCCAAACCCTTCACTCTCAAGTCGATTCTGACTCATAGTGACCCTATAGGACAGAGTAGGACTGCCCCAAGGGGTTTCCAAGGAGTGACTGGTGGATTCAAACTGCCAACCTTTTGGTTAGCAGCCAAGCTCTAAACCACTGCACCACCAGGGATCTAGCTTATTACATATATGAATATATATGCAGCACACATGTATATACATATGCCTACAGATACAACTATACATGTATACCCATATATTCACTTGTGCCTTCCTGTATACTTAAATTTATGCAACCACACACATATTTTTTTGGTTGTTATTATTGTTGTTGCAAAATTGTGTTACAACATTTACTGAAATTGTCCCTTATTCTTGCATACTTCTTAGTGTCTTCACTTACCTTGGGCAAGTTGAGCAGACTTCATGCATATTGGATATTGCCTTTACCATTAACAAAAATAACAAGTGTCTACTTTCTAGAAAGTGATCCCCCCATCTTCCTCCCATCCCTGGTAACCATCAAGGAACTTTGCTCTCTGTGTGTATACCTATTCTTGACTTTTTATAAAAGCGAGATCATGCAATATTTGTCCTTTTGTGATATACTTATTTTACTTAACATAATGTCCTCCAGATTTATCCATGTTATAAGATGTTTTGCAGACTCATTATTATTCTTTAAAGTGGCATAGTATTCCATTGTATGTATGTACCACAATTTGCTTACCCGTTCTTCGTTGATTGGCACATAGATTGTTTCCATTTTTTTGCTATTGTGAATAATGCTACAATAAACATAGGTGTGCATATGTCTATTTGTGTCATTGCTCCTACATCTCTAGGGTATATATCTAGGAGTGGGATTGCTGGATCATAAAAAAAAAGGTATTTTTATTTCTAGCTTTTTGAGGAAGTGCCATGCTATTTTCCACAGTGGTTGTACCATTTTACAATCCTACCAGCAGTAAATAAGAGTTCCAATCTCCCCACAACCTCACCAGTATTTATTGTTTTCTTTTTTTTTGATCATTGCCATTTTTGTAGGAGTGAGATAGAATCTCATTGTAGTTTTGATTTACATCTCTGTAATGGTTAACGATTACGAGCATCTTTTTATGTGTTTATTAGCTGCCCAAATGTCCTCCTTAGTGAAGTGACTGTCCATGGTCTTTGCTCATTTTTTGATTGCACCAATCATTCTTCACCTAATGACTGATGCTTGAAATTTTATCATTAGAACTTCTTGTATTTTTGAAAAAAAATATTGAATTATACAAATATGGAAATGTACACATATCCTAAGTATATAGTTCAATGAATTTCCATAAAGTGAACACACTCATACAACCATCACTCAAATTAAGAAGCAGAACATTACCAGCAACCCTCATTCTCCGCTGTCCCTAGTTACAACCCCTCCAAGCGTAACCACTAACCTGATTTCTAATAACACAGATTTTGCTTGTTTTTGTTCTTTTTATAAGTGGAATCATACAATGTATACTCGGTGTCTGGCTCTTTTGCTCAACATTACATTTGTGAGATTGATCCATGTTGTTGAGTTAGTTCCAGTTTGTCCGTTCTCATTGCTGAATTGTATTCCATTGCATGATTTATTTATTCATTGTGCTGTTAATGGGTGGTGCAAATGGTTAAGTGCTAGGCTGCTATTCATAAGGTTGGTGGTTTAAACCACTCAGCAGCTCTGCAGAAGAAAGGCCTGGCAATCTGCTTCTGTAAAGATTACAGCCAAGAAAACCCTATGGGGTAGTTCTACTCTGTCATATGGGGTCACTATGAACCGAAATCAACTCAACGTCACCTAATAACAACAACTGTTAATGGGCTTTTAGGTCATTATTACTTTAGGAATATTATGAATAGTGTTGTTATGAATATGTCTTTTACCTGAATATATTTATGCATTTCTGTTGGAATATACCTAAGACAGGGATTGCTGGGTCTTTAAGGCATGCATTTATTCAGCTTTAACAGATACTGCTTAATATTTTCCAAGAACTTTACATCTTTTCTTATACAACTTTATTACCATTAGTAGTTATTGTAAGGGGAGTCAGAATGGCATTGCACGCTAGAGATAATGGAGCAATGTTTTCAAAATTCTCGTAGAAAATTATTTTCGATCCAGATTTTAATACCAAACAATCATTCAATTGTGTGTATAGAATATGTATATTTTCAGACATGTATATTGTGACAAAGATTGTCCTCCCCATAGTCAGTCTTCTCTTCTATAGTAATAGATGCTTTGTGGCCTCTTGGTTATCTTGTGAAAGACTATTATTTCTCATCCTTCCGTGTAACTAGATGTGATCACGTGACTAGGTTCTGGCAAATAAGATGAAAGCTGAAGTAATGTATGCAACTTCCTGGTTGTGCCCTAAAGATAAAGGAGCTTACTTTTTTGCTTCCTCTTCTTCTCTTCTTCCTGACTGGAATGTAGGTGTAATGGCAAGAGCCAAAGCAGCCAGCTTAAGCCACAAAAAGCCATTTGTTAAGGATGAAAGTAGCAATAAGACAGAATATGCCAGAGTCTACCATATTAGCTTGGACTGTTAGTGTTCAGAGTATTATGTGAGAGATACAAACTTCTATCTTCTTTAAACCACTGTTATTTTGACCTTTTATGTAGCAGCTGAATCAGCATCTTATCTAAAACACGTAATTTCAGCAACTTTATTCTCTTACGCACTCTTCTCATGAAGCACCTGCAATATGCTCAATCAATACAAGAGAATCAACTAAGAAAGAGGGAATCATGAGAGTCAGGAAACAGAGGATTCAATACAAGTTAGAGGCAATAAAAATACCCAGAAATTGAGTTTAGTTATGTGAAACGGAAATTCTAAATAGCTGGTGGCTTCAACAAGAAGGATTTATTTTTCTGTCTCTGAATGAGAGTTCCAGAAGATGGCAGCTCGTAGTGGTATGGGTGATTCATAATGTTCTCAGGTACCCAGTCTTTTTTCTAGTTTCTCATTTCATCATCCGTAGGGTTGCCTTTTGTCCTTAGCTTTATAAGATGGATGCTGCAACTTCAGATACCACTACTGTGTTTTAGAAAGCAGGAAGGAGGAAGGATCAACAACAAAATGGTGCATGTCAGCTGTCTTTGTAAAGAGCTTTCCTAGATGCCCCACCCAACAACTTTCTTTTTTATCTAATTGGCCATAAATTAGTTGCACGATAATCTTATTCCCAACGAAGGCTGGGAAATATAGTTTGCCACCCATAACACAATCAGGGTGTGGTTAAGAAGGAAGAAGGGGATAATATCTGGTTGTGCAACAATTAAGCATTTAACTGCTAACTGAAAGGTTGACAGCTCAGACTCAAACTCAGCAGCTCTGTGAGAGAAAGACCTGGTGACCTGCTTCCATAAAGATTACACCCTAGAAAACTTGATGGGGGCAGTTCTGCTCTGTCACGTTGGGTCACTTATGACCAGAAACAAACTTGATGATACCTAACAACAATAACACAGGCAAACAGTTGTCTCTACTACTTCCTTATATTTTCTTCCCAAGATGTTTCCATTGCCTGTGGATAGTGGGAATATGGATGGTGATGCCTTGCTTTTATTTTTTAAGTTTTGTGTATTAGTTGTTTTATAGTAAACATATTATTGTTCTAATCACTTGCAAGAAATATAATAATATCTAACTTTATTGATTATTTACCACATGCTAGGTCTGCTCTAAAGAGTTCCCATACACTTATAATTTTTAAAACAAATCTTTGAGGTAGGTACTATGCTTATTTACATTTTACAGATGGGAAGACCGAGGCACAGGGAGGTTAGGTGATTGGCCCAACATTACCCATTTAACAAGTGGTAAACCAGTGTTCATCCTAGGGAATCTAGCTGAGAGTTTGCTCTTTACTTCAATGTTCAACTGCCCCTTCTAAAAGGAGATTAAAGAAAGAGAATAAAAAAAGAAGGCAAATGCTGCTAGTATCAATGATGACACCGTTCTTACTATTTTCAGAAGGAAAGATAAGAGCTACAAGTTTGGCATCCTTCATATTATCTCGGTGTCCTCTGTGTTGGGTGGGATCCTTGGCTGGTGGCCTCCTGCATGTACTACTGAAAAGGAGCCAAACTCTCCTGAAATCAACAGTGTCCCCAACCAGGAGGGCAGCAGGCCTGGGCTCTGCTCACTTTTAAATGCATCTGACAAACTTGGCAGCATAGCCATCATCAATACCACTTAACATATTTCCAGGGAGTCTGGTATGTTTGGGAGTGCTTCCTCACCTCAGACTAAATTGGCCTATCCACAGGGTGAGTCCCTAAATCTCTGTTAGGCTGGTTTCAACCTGTTCTGTGTACATAAGAATGAAAAATATTAGGCATCTGTCACTTCATCCAATTAAGTCCTATATTTAGTTTATTAATAGAACCAAGAGCCTCACATAGGTCACCTGACTCCTTCAGTAGATGCCATTTCAATGGATTTCGTGGTCCCTCTGATACCTGTGTCCTCATTTCTGCCTTCTCAGTTCTTTAAATGATTGTATTAACTAAAATCACACAAGCTGATAATTGCATTGCCTGTGGCTGGTGACATTTGAAGGTTCCAATGCCTCCAAAAATCCCTGCCCCATCTGGCTTTGAGCCATACCCAAATGGAAATCCACTGAAAAATCCATATTCCTGACAAGAAACAATTGATGTGAGCCTAGACAAATGTGATAGTAAAAAGGTGTATGAATTTAAATAGCTAACGACTGTTTGCTAGAATCCCAGGCCAGGTAGTGTAAAAAACGTTTTCCCTGTTTGGATGTGCGGTGGGTTGATTTGAGGTTAACTTGATTTAAATTCTGGCCAGTGGGGTTGGTAGTTCATATGTTTGGATTTTATCATCAAAATCCTGACAATAAATTATTTTAACCTTACTACATGTTCCCCTCTCCATTTTACCTTTTATTACTCTAAGATATCCTTTCTTTCTCACCTCCCCATCCCCATCTCAGATTTCCTTTATAATTGACAGATTCGGTGTAGTTCATGCTTCTGCTCTGGTATATTTTAACAGCCTTGAAACCAATGTCTACGTTAGCTTCTTGCATTAAGAAGGGAGAAAATGCATTACTCCAGGGTTTCCATAGTTCTTCTATTCAGAGCCTTTTCCAGGATGAAGCTAAATTTCATTTTTCACGTATCTTTCCTCTGTTCATTGCCTAGTAAGAAGTACTAGTTTCTTCTACTGATCTCATCTTGTTTCCCTTTTCTCCTCAAGTAGATAAACTCTCTGTGCCCCACCCAGACTGGGTTCCCCAGATACCCAGCCATGCTCCTGAACCTGACCACGGGATTGAGTGGGAGCACCCAACCATGCTCCTGAACTTAGCCATAGGGTTGAGTAGGGGAAAAAAGGGCAATAAACGTTCACTGAGTCCTGCAGGTAATTTCAAGGAAACTATCCAATTTAATTTCCACAGTAAATCTCTTGGGTTGGCATTCTTACAGAGAAACTGCGACTCTAGAACATTAAGCAATTTTCTCCAGGACCCACAGGGAAGCCAGTCTATGGACTCTGAATTCGGGTTCATATGACCCTCTGTGTTGTCTGCATGAAACCATCTCTCTACTCTCCTCTGATTCAAAAGCTGCAAGTGCCTCATTATTACTTCCTGTCTTATTATAAAGACAGAAGAGCTAGACTCATCGATACAAAATCAAACCAAGGGGCTGCCATTCTCTCTTTAACACAGACCGGTTGAAGATTAAAAATTCAAAGAAATGAAGCACTAATAATAGAAGGTGAGGTAATTGAGTGTAAAGTGTTTCTCTTCTCAGGGTTCTTCATATTTACTTGGACAAAATCACAATCAAAAGAATACAAATCTTGAGGGGTTTAGGGTAGAAAAGGCGGTATACTTGATTGACTTTTTAGGAGTCACTCAAATCTTACTGTGTAAGAAGGCCAGGCTTCCAAGTCCTTCCCCAGCATAGGACAGTACCTCCTTTGCCCTCTTGCTGTTGCTCCTGTCCCCACTGTATAGCTTGATCTTAGCCTGGTATCTGAATTTCCTCGTGTGTTTGTAGTTGCCCATAGTCCCTCCACCTCAGCTTTCTGCTCCTAGATTTTCATGAAAATATAATTCATAACCTATCATCTTTAACTTCTGTTTCACATTTAAAAGAAAATGAACGTCTCATATATCTGTGCACATACATGTTATAACACTCCTCACTTTATCGTGTAATTGCTCATGTCTTCTCTTTCTCCCATTGGGCTGTGACGGATCCTCAAAGGGAAGAACCGCATCTCCCTCCACCCTTGTCTGCTTGATCTCTCTCTAGGCTCATTGAACTGTAGGTAGTTTTTTTCTGTTCCTCAAGCACATCAAGCTCCTTTCCGCCTCAGGGCCTTTGCACTTGCTGTTCCCTCTGCCTAAAAAGCTCTTCCTCTACCTCTTCACATGTCGGGCTCCTCCTCATCAACAGGTCTCAGGTCAGATACCACCTCTCTGAGACACTCTTTCTGACATCACATGTAAAGAAGCCACCAACCTCCAGCTACTCTATCACACCCATTTGTTTTGTTTTCTCCATGGGACTTATTTATCTCTGTCATTATGCCTATTTTGGTCATTAAAAAAAATCTGTCTCAACTCTGTGAGAACAGGGACCTAATCTTGTTCACTGCTGTATCTCCAGTATCTAGAACAGTGGTGGCACATTGTGAGCACAAATAAATTCTGGTGGAATACATGTTTGAGGGCAGTACTCAATAAATGTCAACTGAATGAATGAATAAATGAATGATGGAATTTGGTTTCCTCTTCCTCTGAATACCCACAGTCCTATATCCATTCATGCAGTATAATTCATAATTATAGCATATAATTGCTACCTCCCCCTGTATTGCTGTTTTCTTTTTCCTCTGGTTAAACCTGGAGTTTAAATAGTCAGGGACCCTGTCCTATATATCTGCTTATCCTCCATAGCACCCAACAGACTGGCTTTCACTTTGTAGGTTCTCAATAAGTGTCTGAGTCACGCCTTCCATTTCTGATGCCTAACAGAATCCAGGAAATGCCATTTGGGTTCTTAGCAATTGTGCAGCCAGCACAGCAATCTGTCTTTGTGGAAAAGCATATTCATGCTGTATGATATCCTGGCACTGGATTGAAAAGCACGCCTTGCCTGGCTGGCTCCTTCTACTCACGCTGCCTGCGTCTCAGAATGAAGTGTGCTAAGAGGAGTTAGGACAGCAGTGTTGCTCATGTTTGTTTCCAATAACTTGTGCTGATCTTTTACACCTCAACAGCACATCAACATACCTTTAAAGAACAGCCCCAGTGACGTGTAGATCCCTGTGCTTGATTGTGACCTAGTAATCAAACTTACCTATAACTACAGCTTAGATGATTTTCCCAGTAATGTGCTTGCTAACGTAGGCCAAAATTCATCTGCCATTTTTACTTTCCATAGTTTATCCCTGTCATTGTGGTATATCACTCCCTATAAAAATTTGGTATCATTTTCAAATTTAGAGATTTTACCGTGCACTCTTCTTTTCCAAAACATAATAATCCATTAAACAAGATTGGCCTAGGGCTGATTCCTAGGGATATGTGCCACAATGTATACTTCTCAATTTGTTAATGTCCCTGCCCTGAACCTTAATGCCAATTCTTTAACCATAATAAACCTCTCGACCTAAATCCTAGGATAACTCAGTAAGAAATAGCTACTGGTGTTGAAAATTATTAAATATTAACAGAAAAAAGTACATTCATCATTTTTCCTTTCTCCACAAATTTATTTTCCTTCTGAGAGAACTCTTACAGGTTAGGCAAGCATGATTTCTTCTTACAGAAACTGAGTTGTCTTTCTTCCAATTGATAAATATTCTTTTATACTTCTTCATGTTCATTTCCACTAATGTGCAAATATCCCTTTTAAAGGCTTGATCCCCTTCCATTATTCCTTTAGTCTTGGAAATAATGATTAAGTCTAGAATCTCAATTTTCAGCCTTTCGCAGCTAACATAGGAAGGAGGTACAAGAGATCATTCTTTAAAGAAATCACCATCTACTTTATTATTTTTTTAATTATTTTATTATATGATAAAAAATTATTGCCTGTGTCACATCTAGTCACCGGTAAACACGTAGGAGAAATTAGGAAAAATTATCTGATCAAAATCAGCATATTTTCTAGCACTCATTTAAATAATTCACACATCCTTTCTTTTTCCTTTTCTTCGCTCTCTAGTTTTGCCTCCTAATTAATTCTGTTAACATCCTCTCATCCAGATACTGTTACAGCTCCTTCCTTAGGCTTTATTTTTTCTTTTCTTTTTATCTCTAACTTGACTCTGTATTCAGTATCATCGCTTATAGCCAGTAGCTGGTCTAGTAATTAATTTTAACTTGAAATGCTTATTTAGCCTCTACATTATGGCCACTGATGTCATTCTTACAAGTTTTAAATGGACTCTAATGCATTATTCCTTTTTTAAGAACTTTAAAGGCTAGTAACTCTTAAAGAAGTTTAAATCATTCTATTATCCACTAGCATACTTCTCTAAACAATCTGAGCAAACAAAGTATTTAAACTTTTTCCTTTATTCTGCTCTCCTGGATGGAAGCTTAGTACTCTTAATTTGTTAATAAGGCAAATAAATCCTCCTTTGAAAGATATACTTGTCTGCAGAGTCATAAATAGAAATTCTAAGCTCCCAAGTAACAGTTTTTGAGAATGCTCCTTTAACCTTCATTAATTACAAAATAAACAGATCCATGAAGCTTCAGGAATCTGCACTAGCTGTTCAAAGCTTTTTATTGTTTGGAGAAGTCATCAAATACAAACCCCCCTGCATTGTGAAACGAGGGAGAGGAGAATTGGGCAGTTCTTAAAATTATGGGAGAATCCTAAAAAACTCTACATAATCTGCTCAAGACATAGCCTAAAACCCAACCCCTTAACTGTGACAGAGACATCTCAAAGGGAAGAATTAATTTAATATTAGTATATATGATTTTAAATTCATTCTCAAGCTATGTATGACTATATCAAACAATGTACAATTACACTGACATTTTATATGTCCCAGAAACAAGAAATTATTTTCTCATATTTTAGAATATAAATGCAGAGCCTTTATATTCCAAATTAATCCCATTTCAAAAAAGGAATGGGTAATATGCATCCATTAAATAAAGAAAAGAAGTAAAATGGAAAATGTTTTTGATCACATATGTGATTAAAATATTTAGTATTATGTGTATCTGGAAAAAGACGATCCCTTGAGGAATACAAATTCCAAGTAAGATGGGGTTTATTTTGAAGGCAGAAAGCCACAGCTATGCTAATCAACTCTTTTAAGATTCTGTGGATAACATGAGACCCACAGTAGTATCTAACATAAACATGTAAGGAGATATGAGAGAAACACAACAAAAATAAGCTGTGAGAATCACCCCTACAAATTTTTTTTCACCCTCTGGCTTTTTTAAAATCTGAAGGAAAGGAAGGAAAATGAGAATGCCTAGGAAACTAGAAAAAGAGCAAGAAAAAAAATCACACAAGTAAATTCGTGAAGTATTTACTTAAAGAAAATATTAATGGATGTGGATAGATTGATAATTAGATTTGTTATTAACTTGGGTCAGGACTTTCAGTTGAAAGCCCAACATAAATTAGCTTAGCTCCAAAGGTAACTCATTGTCTCACATAATTGCAAAGCTTAAGGGATGAGGTATAGCAGTATGTTATCCATCTTTCTTGCTCTTTCCATCTTTTGGGTCCTCCGTCTCCCTCTTCCTCCTTTTCCTTTTCCACCTCCTCTTCCTCCATTTCTTCTCCCTCCTCCTCCTCTTTGTCCCCCCTCCCCATGATGCTTCATTATGCACATGTATTCTTCCATGTGGTTGGGAAAGACGCCCCTTGAAAAAAACAGGTCTTCAAATTGTTTGGAGCCAATTGTTTGTTGATTAAAGAACTAACTAATTAATGAACATGCTTCAGGTCAGTAAAGCTGTAGTAATGTGGAAGGCAAGATAAGGGGCCCAGAGTAAGACCATGCCTGAAGATTCCTCTGAATCTGTGATTTCTGTCCTTCCAACTATGACCTCTCCACAAAGTCCTTTCTCCTCATTAGCCTGGGCCTGAATCTTCTTCACATTGCCTGAGGATAAGAAAGAGAATTCAATGTTCATTCATTAAACACATGTTCTTAAGTTTCTGTTACGTGCCACTCTGGGTTATAGAAGTCAATAATACAGATGAGATCCTTGCCCTCATAGAAATTACGTTTGACACCAAAGATACAAGGTAATTATGAGCCCGAGAGACAGAAAACCAGAGACTACATCAGCCTGAGACCAGAAGAACTAGATGGTGCCCGGCTACAACTGATGACTGGCCTGACAGGGAACACAACAGAGAACCCCTGAGGGAGCAGGAGAGCAGTGGGATGCAGACCTCAAATTCTCATAAAAAGACCAGCCTTAATGATCTGACTAAGACTAGAAGGACCCTGGAGGTCATGGTCCACAGAACTTCTGTTAGCCCAAGACAGGAACCATTCCCAAAGCCAACTCTTCAGATAGAAAATGATACTGGTGAGAAGTTAGCTTCTTGGATCAAGTAGACACATGAGACTATGTGGGCAGCTCATGTCTGGAGGGGAGATGAGAAGGCAGAGGGCGACAAAGGCTGGCTGAATGGACACAGCAATAGAGGGTAGAGAAAAAGAGTGTGGGGGTTTGTATGAAAGACTGACTTGATTTGTAAACTTTCACTTAAAGCACAATAAATATTAAAAAAATAATAAAAGAAATTACATTTGAATATGTACGATAGAATTATATTTGAGTGTGTGCGATATAAATTATACTTGGGCGTGTAAGTTTTCCTTAGGTAAGGTGACCAGTGAAGGCTTCTTTGAGGAATGTGATGTCTAAGCCACTACCTTAAAGTTGAGGAAGAATTAGCCATATGAAGTCACTTCCCAGGAGAGCGGAGGAAATCTGTCTTAGGAGGTGACAGCTGAGCTTCTGCATTAATTACAAGGAGCTGGCCACATAAGGGTCACAACCTGCCACTCTCATAATTGAGACCCTCGGCATCTCTCACCTTTGTGGCTGCAGTAATCTCTTGAGTAATCTTGCATTCTGAAGGGCCCTCTCCACACTACCACTAGAGTTGCTTTTCTAAAATGCATCTCTGATCATGGCTCTCTCCTGTTTAAACCCTTCCAGTGCCTCCAGAATAAAATCGAAGCCCCAGGCACACAGTTTCAACGTTATATATGACCTTACCCCTACCCGCCTCACCAGTTTGGTTCTTGTCATCCTCATCTAGCACTGCTTGCATTGGTCACACTGAGCTAATCACTATTCTGCTCTCACGACATGTTCTTTTACATCTTCATGCCTTTGCAAATCCTGCTAAGTCAGAGGCCAAGCACCGAGAAGCCAAAGATTTATGTGTGTTTTTGTTCACCATGGCATCCCCAGCCCTTAGAACAGTTTCTGACCCATAGTAGGTGCTCAGTAAATGTTTGTTGAATGTAAGCAGAGCTGAAAAATGGAGATAGAATTCTGGTGACATGATTTGAACTTATGGTTCTAGTTGTGTTTAGGGACAGTTCTACATTTTGGACTTTCCAGGAACATGAGTCAATAAATTGCCTTTATTCTTTTAATTAGTGTGGAAAGTATTTCAAATTTTCTTACCTAGACATCCTCACTCCAGTTCCATACTAACATGATTTGTGTATAGCAGAGGCTGGAAAGCTAAAGTCTAGGTGACCTAAATGCCCTTGCATTGAGGATTTCTGCATGTGATGTAGTGTCCACCAAATAGATGCATCTGAATGAGACTTAGAAGATAGTTAGGGACATTAGGGAGCGGCTATACTGACAACAAAGGAATCCTGGTGGGACAATGATTAAGAGCTCGGCTGTTAACTGAGAGGTCGGCAGTTTGAACCCATCCAATGGCTCTGTGGGAGAAAAGACCTGGCGATCTACTCCTGTAAAGATTATAGCCTCGGAAACTCTGTGGGGTGGTTCTACTCTGTCATACAGGGTCACTGTGAGTCGGAATTGACTTGAAGGCATACAACAAGACTAGTAATACGGTAGCAGAGGCATTTTGGTACTTTTGTAGCAGCAATGACAGAAGCTTTGATGTCTAGGCAGGCCCTAGTTCTGTGTGACCAGCAACTTCCTGATGTGGCAGCTTTCTTGACTGTGGCAGAGATAGCATGGTTTAAGTCAGCATCAGTGCGGAGGCAGCAGCAGCAGCAGCCACTTTGCTGAGGTAGGTTTTGATGAAGTTCCAGGAGGTGTTTCTGAAAGTCCAGCCAGCTACTCCAAGTCTCCCAGTAATTCCATAAGCAAATTAATACTCTGTTGTGAATACCTTTCTGCTAAAACTGGCTGGAGTGAATTCTGTTGTCTGCAATTGAACTCTGACCCATATAACTAATTTAAGTTGATTTTCTGTCGATACTAACTGGAAAAGTCCAGACTTTATAGAATTCCAAAGGTAAAAACAACAAATGAAGCAGAGATAATAACTAAATATACGAGAAAACTTCCAAGTATATGAACACAGAAAAATGGTTGCATTCAGAGGAAAAATATCAGACTGGTCTCAGACTTCTGTATAGTACCAAATACCTTAAAACAAACAAAAAGATATCCATAGAAAGATGAGGATGACAATGTTGCCATTTTTGTGTCATGTAAAAAAATGGCATCCTCATAGATGCAAGGTCTCTGAATTAGTCTATGCCCTTCCTCAAAAATATAAATATGGGCTCTATTACATTGAGAGATTTGTAAAAACTAAAGAATTAAAGAATCAGATAATTGTTGTAGAAAAGATCTGTTGGCATGCAAAAAAACAAGTAAAAACAAAATTCAGAAAAACATTACAAACTGCAACAACACAACAACAAAAAGACAAACTACCCAATCACGAAATGGGTAAAGGACATGAACAGAACCTTCACCACAGAGGACATCTGAACAGCCAACAAACATATGAAAAGATGTTCATGATCATTAACCATTAGAGAGATGCAAATCAAAACTACAGTGAGATACTGTATTACCCTGGCTAAAATGGCACTGATAAAAAAAAAAAAAAAAAGATAAAAACAAATGTTGGTGAGGATGTGGGAAGACTGGAACGTTTATCCATTGCTGGTGGGACTGTAATGTGGTACAACCACCATGGAAAACAGTATGTCACTTTCTCAAAAAACTGAAAATAGAACTACCCTATGATCTAGCAATCCCACTACTAGGTATATACCCTAGTGACCTAAAAATAATGACATGAACAGATATATGCACACCTATGTTCATTGCTGCTTTATTTACAATAGCTGATAAATGGAAATAACTGAAGCACCCATAGATGGATAAACGGGTAAGCAAATTGTGGTACATATATACAACGGAATACTGTGCAACCATAAAGAACAATGATGAATCCGTGAAACATAACACGGATGGATCTGGAGGGTATAATGCCAAATGAAATAAGTCAATGAGTACAAACATTACATGATTCCTCTTTTATAAAAAGATAAGAATAGCGAAACAAATATTCATTAGTGGTTACCGGGGAGAGGAGGGGTTAGGGGAAAGTATGCTTTAGACCATAGAGTGTTGCTATTTTTGGTGATGGGAAAACAACACTGAATGTGGATGTAGTGAGTATAGTACTACCAAAGGAAAAAGAAATATTCGAGGACATATGAATGGGTATAGGTATATTGGTATGCGGTAGGTACAGATGTGAGAACAGCAAAAAATGTTTATAGGGTCTTTATGTCAGAACAGAAAGAAATATTTATATGCACGTATAAATAGAAATAGGTGGGTGCAGACATATATATTCATTGAAGATACAAATATGGATCCTCCTCAGACATAACCGAATACGTTCCAGGCTGGTTTTCTGAGTTTGAAAGCTTAGGACCATAGTCTCACGGGACAATTCAGTCAATTGTCATAACAGTTCACAAAAATCATGCACTGCATGCTAGTGAAGTGAATAGCATCTGGGGTCTTAAAATCTTATGAGCGGCCACCTAAGATAGAACTATAGGTCTCTGCTTGGCAGGAATAAAACATTGAGACAATAACCAAAAGCTTGGAGAAGAAACAGGTCCATAGGAGCCAACCCCTCATCGACCCTGAGCCGGACCAATTAGATGATGCCCAGCTACTGCCGCTGATCGTTCTGACCAGGGTCACAGTAGATGGTCCTATAGAGAATGAGAGAAAAATGTGGAGCAGAACTTATATTCTTTTTTCTTTAATTTTTATTGTGCTTTAAGTGAAAGTTTCCAAATCAAGTCAGTCTCTCATACAAAAATTTATATACACCTTGCTATATACTCCTAATTGCTCTCCCCCTAATGAGACAGCACACTCCTTCCCTCCATTCTCCCTGTTCGTGTCCATTCTGCCAGCTTCTAATCCCCTCTACCCTCTCATCTCCCCTCCAGACAGGAGATACCAACATAGTCTCATGTGTCTACTTGATCCAAGAACCTCATTTTTCACCAGTATCATTTTCTGTCCCATTGTCCAGTCCAATCCCTGTCTGGAGAGTTGCCTTTGGGAATGAGAACTCATATTCTTAAAAAAAAAAAAAAAAAAAGACAGACAGACTGGACCAGTAGAGTATACAGGACTCTCTGAGACTATCACTCTGAGACATTCTTTAAACCTAGAACTGAGCCTATCCCCTGAGATCACCTTTTAGTAAAATAGCAGAGTGGCACACAACATAGAGGATATTGTCCATAAGATCTGTGCCCTACTTAAAGACCATCTGTATGAGACCAAAAGGTTGACAATTAACTAAAAACAAAGATGGGAAGATAAGGGGGCAGGGAAACAAGAGTACTGGAAATGAAACAAACAACACAAAAGAATGTTGACACATTGTAATAAATGTAACTAACGTATATCTATGCAGATGATGGCTGCCTTCTACATTTGTTTGCCAACTGCGCCCTTCCCTCCGTGAGGTATTTTTGTAAGCACCTCTATGCCAATTTTTAAAAATATGAAAATACCTCATGTGAGGATGGAGAAGTTGGCAAACAAGTGCAGAAGGTGTGTGTTGTTTGCATAAAAATAAGATAATGTCACTGAACAATTTGTGCAGAAATTGTCAAATGTCAACCTTACTTGCTGTGTAAACTCTCACCAAAAGCTCAACGAAATATTATTTTAAGAAAAAGAAAAACATTACAAAACTGAATTCAAAACAGAAACAATTGTGAAAGAAATAGATACATTTTCTGGGGTACTTTGAAAACAACTGAAAAGAGCTCTAAGCAAAAAATATATATATACATACGTATATAAATACATTATGTGTGTGTGTATATATATATATATATATATGTCAAAGGCCTACTGGACACCCATAGAATCAAGCCTCAGAAAGGAAAGGAACCAGGGTAAATCCAGGGTTCCAGAAGGAATTTTTTTTTTTTAATAACTTTTATTAAGCGTCAAGTGAACGTTTACAAATCCAATCAGTCTATCACATATAAGTTTACATACATCTCACTCCCTACTCCCACTTGCTCTCCCCCTCCTGAGTCAGCCCTTTCAGTCTCTCCTTTCTTGACAATTTTGCCTGCTTCCCTCTCTCTCTATCCTCCCATCCCCCCTCCAGACAAGAGCTGCCAACAAAATCTCAAGTGTCCACCTGATATAATTAGCTCACTCTTCATCAGCGTCTCTCTCCCACCCGCTGACCAGTCCCTTTCATGTCTGATGAGTTGTCTTCGGGGTGGTTCCTGTCCTGTGCCAACAGAAGGTCTGGGGACCGTGGCCGCTGGGATTCCTCTAGTCTCAGTCAGACCATTAAGTTTGGTCTTTTTATGAGAATTTGGGGTCTGTATCCCACTGATCTCCTGCTCCCTCAGGGGTCCTCTGCTGTGCTCCCTGTCAGGGCAGTCATGGATTGTGGCCAGAAGGAATTTATAGGCAAACTTATCAAGTTTTTGCCACTGGGATACTCTGTTCCAACTGTTGTTGGTTTTGCCAGGTGAGATCAAAGTGCTTCTGGTGTACTGTAATTATTAGAATGTAATAAAGAACACTTCCTAGCTCCATAGCTGCATTACCAGTGCCTGGGGCTATAGTATTTTGCCCCAATACATTTCTAGAACAGCAGCTGTGATTAGAATCACCATCTGATCATGCTGGCAATAATGTCCTGTTGTTCTTCAAGGCTGTGTCAGGATACTTTCAGCCCCCTAGCTTACTTTCCCTCACATCTCACTAGCCAGAGTAGCATCATATTCCAATTCCTAAATCAATCAATGCAAGAAGAGTGGAATTATTTAGACTTGAACTTAGGCTAATTAAGAGTCACCCTCGGGTACTGGGGAGGAGTCCAGTCTCCTTGAAGCACATGGTTGTCTTTTAACTTTAAAGTAAAAAAGGAATTTTGTTTAGCAAGTAAAAACAGCTGTTTTGGGTAGGCCACAAACAATGGCATTAATATCTGAAATTCCCCCGAGGATAGAGTATAGCCTTTGATTTACTATTGTAGTTAGGAAAGAGAACTCCAGTGTCTTCTATTTGGTTCTTTCTACAATAATAATCTGTACTCCATAGACAGGGAACACATCTGGAGATTTCTGCCACTTGTTAAGACTATTCTATCCAACACAGAAACTGGGAAAAAATCCACAGAATGACTGACTTTAAAGTTTGTCTGGGTCAAACTTCATTTATTTTACCTTACCCAGGGAAGTCTTCACTCTGATAGGTATATTTCAGTGGCTTTCTCTGTGCCAGAAATTACCAGTAGCTCAGAGCAAGCATCGAAAGTTTCCCAGAAGCCTTTTGGTAATTGTTTTTCTCATCTGAGGATATAGTTAAATGGCTTTTAGGGATATCTAGGAGTAACAAAGAATGCACTTTTGCTGTTATTACAGGGCACCTAGTCTCTCCATCAAGCAAGATGCTGTGGATCTATAAACTGACTTAGCTCTGAAAATTGGGTGAGGGGTCATGACTCCTTGGGTCATTGGCTCAGGTGAGACCTTTATTCAACACACCTAAGGTATTCTCGTTACACAATTCAAGTAAGGTTTTAGTGAGAACTCTAAATTCAAATGAGCACAGACAGAGATCTGTGAGGGTGAGACCATTCTGATTACTCAGTGGGTCTTTCTGCCTATTGTAATAATTGCACCCATTGCCTCTGATTGTGGAGGAAATCTGTTTCAACTCTGCTATCCTGAGATCCTCCTATTCAGTTGAGACTAACCCCCCAAAAACTAAACCAGTTGCCATCTTCGACTCTATTCCGACTTAGAGCAACCCTATAGGACAGAGTAGAACTGCCCCATAGAGTTTCTAGGGAGCACCTTGAGGATTCGAACTACCGACCTTTTGGTTAGCAGCTGTAGCTCTTAACCACTACGCCACCAGGGTTTCCCAACTGAGACTATAGAACACATTTCAACTGCAGCATTTCCTATCAGCGTTTCCAATGTTCAGAAAATAGTGAAGCATTTTGTTGTTGTAATCAGTAAGATTTTTCTAAACATATTATTTTATTGTGTTTTTGGTGAAAGTTTACACAGCAAATTAGGTTCCCTTTTTAACAATTACTACGCAAAATCTTCAGAGACACTGGTTACATTTTTTATAATGTGTCAAAATTCTCATTAATTCCATTTGGGATGTTTCACTTCCAGTACCCTGGTTTCCCTGTCCTCCTACCTTTTCATCTTTGCTTTAGACTAATTATTGCCCATTTGGTCTCATAAAAGAAAAAAAAAATCCAAATCCATTGCTGTCAAGTTGATTCCGACTCACAGCAACCCTATAGGACAGAGTGGAAGTGCCTCATAAGGTTTCCAAGGAGTAGCTGGTAGGTTTGAACTGCTGACCTTTTGGTTAGCAGCCGAGCTCTTAACCACCGTGCCACCAGGGCTCCTTTGATCTCATATAGATGATTTTTTAAAGGTGCACAGTTCTCACTGGTTGTTGTTCTTGTTGTTAGGTGCCATTGAATCGGTTCTGACTTATAGCGACCCTATGCACAATGGAATGAAACTCTGCCTGGTACTGTGCCATCCTCACAATCATTGCTATGTTTGAGCCCATTGTTGCAGCCACTGTGTCAGTCCATCTGGTTGAAGGTCTTCCTCTTTTTCACTGACCCTCTACTTTACCAAGCATGATGTCCTTCTCCAGGGCCTGATCCCTCCAGATAGCATGTCCGAAGTATGTGAGACGAAGTCTCCCCATCCTTGCTTTTAAAGAGCATTCTGGTTTACTTCTCCCAAGACAGATTTGTTTTTTCTTCTGGCAGTCCATGGTATATTCAATATTCTTCGCCCACACCATAATTTGAAAGCATCAATTCATCTTTGGTCTTCCTTATTCATCACCCAGCTTTCACATGCATATGAGGTAATTGAAAACACCATGGCTTGGGTCAGGGGCATCTTAGACTTCAAGGTGACAAAAGACTTTAAAGAGGTCTTTTGCAGCTGATTTGCCCAATGCAATATGTCTTTTGATTTCATGACTGCTGCTTCCATGGGTGTTTATTGTGGTTCCAAGTAAAATATGACCAGTACTCATTGGTAATACTCTTTATTTTATGAGCCAATATGTGGTTTGTGTATGGCTGTGGTTTGTGTGCAAACTGATTTCTCCTCTGAGTCTTTGGTTTCCTTCTTTCTCTTTTGTTCCAGATGAAAAGAGATCTATAGTTGCATCCTAGATGGCCTCTCACAAGCTTTTAAGGCCCCAATACTACTCACCAAACTAGGATGTAGAATGTAAACTGTATGAACTATATTATGGCAATTGACTGAGTTGTCCCACAAGACTACGGTCCTAAGGTGAAGCATTTTTTTTTTTTTTAAGGTACTGGAATTTCCCTCAGCAGTGCAAGTCCAAGGCCTTGGGGGAGGGCTAGTCATTCCAGTCCTTCTTGTGGACACATTTATGGGTGTGCAACCAGGACACACACAATGGATCTATTCCAGCATTCCTATCTCATGGAGTCTTTGACTTCCTTCTTGTGTGTATGCCAAGAGATTTTTGGAATCAACTTTTTTAACAAGGACCAGTGTTGGAGCCTGATTTGCCTTATCCAATCCACCAAATTGTTAGATACCTAAATGTTTGAGCTAACACTTTGAATCCAACAATTCTTATAAGTGCATCCATACTGACAAATTCAATTTAAAATTATGTTTCACTCTTCTTGGTAGTGTGCTTTCAAAATATATCCCCACAATAAGAAGCCTTGGTTGCATAATGGTTAGTGCTCGGCTGCTAACCGAAAGGTTGGTGGTTTGAACCCACCCAGTGGTTCCAAGGGAGATTGGCAACTTGCTTCCGTTAAGATTACAGCCTAGAGAACCCCATGGAGAAGGGCCACTATGAATTGAAATCGATTTTACTGCACTTAACAACAACAGCATTACCTCCACTAATGTGCAAACACTGCAACAGCAACATTTCTTAGAGTTATTTGTACCTCTGGAGCCCTAGTGGCATAGTGGTTAAGAGCTCAGCTGCTTACCAAAAAGTCAGCAGTTCAAATCCACTAGCCGCTCCTTGGAAATCCTATGGGGGCAGTTCTCCTCTGTCCTAAGGGTCGCTGTAAGTCGGAACCGACTTGACAGTACCCAACAACATTTGTACCTCTGGTACAGAGCCCAGGGTCTAGATAAATAAATGTGTATCGAACCTACGTGTGTTGAATCTTTCCGTTCAGCTGACATATAAACAAACTGCCAGGTAAAATGTAAAGTACTATACAAATGCTAAGGAGACCTGGTGGTACAACAGTTAAGCACTCAGCTGCTAACTGAAAGGTTGGCATTTCGAACCCACCCCGGCAGCTCCATGGGCGCAAGACCTGGTGATCTGCTCCTACAAAGATTACAACCCTACGGGGCAGTTCTACTTTGCCACGTGGGGTTGCTTTGAATTTAAATTAACTGATGGCATACAGCAATATTGGATTTGGGCCCTCTCTAGTCCAGCATGACCTCATGTTAACTGATAACATCTTCAAAGGCACTATTTCCAAACAAAATATAGTCCCACAAAAATTCCACCAATAGTGTGTTTATTTACATTTTCAAATCCCTGCAACTCTTATAGTGAAAAAAAATTTTTCTCTTCTTTTGGTAAAAGGACAGGCCTGTCCAAACTTCTGGGGCGGATACTATCGCCTGTTGTTTTCCTTTATGTACTCAGTAAAGCATGACAAATTGGAGAATCCATTATATTTAAAATGTCAGGAATGGTACTGGCAAAGTCTGATGAGACCATCCTCCAAAACCATATCCTAGGGTTTCTCAAAAGGGTTGAGGGTGCACAGCAGCAAAATCACTTGTGGAGCCTTTGCAACATGTGCATACCCACCGCTACCCCCTGTCTTTTCAACATCATCCATGAAGAAAGCAAGAGGTCACTGAAAAGGCAGGAAAGAAACAAAAAACCAAGATGGATGTCAGAGGAGACTCTGAAACTTGCTCTCGAACGTTGAGCAGCTAAAGCAAAAGGAAGAATTGATGAGGTAAAAGAACTGAACAGAAGATTTTAAAGGGCGTCTCGAGAAGACAAAGTAAAGTATTATAATGACATGTGTGAAGAGCTGGAGATGGAAAACCAAAAGGGAAGAACATGCTTGGCATTTCTCAAGCTGAAAGAATTGAAGAAAAAATTCAAGCCCTGAGTTGCAATAGTGAAGGATTCCATGGGGGAAAATATTAAACGACACAGAAAGCATCAAAAGAAGATGGAAGGAATACACAAAGTCATTATACCAAAAGGAATTAGTCAATGTTCAACCGTTTCAAGAGGTGGCATATGCTCAGGTACTGAAGGAAGAAGTCCAAGCTGCTCTGAAGGCATTGGTGAAAAAGAAGGCTCCAGGAATTGATGGAATATCAACTGAGATGTTTCAACAAACAAATGTAGCGCTGGAGGTGCTCACTTGTTTATGCCAAGAAATATGGAAGACAGCTTCCTGGCCAACTGACTGGAAGACATCCATATTTATGCCTATTCCCAAGAAAGGTGATCCAACCGAATGTGGAAATTATAGAGCACTATCATTAATATTGCACACAAGCAAATTTTGCTGAAGATCATTCAAAAACGGCTGCAGCAGTATATCCACAGGGAACTGCCAGAAATTCAGGCCGGTTTCAGAAGAGGATGTGAAACCAGGGATATCATTGCTGATGTCAGATGGATCCTGGCTAAAAGCAGAGAATACCAGAAGGATGTTTACCTGTGTTTTATTGACTATGCAAAGGCATTCGACTGTGTAGATCGTAACAAACTGTGGATAACACTGCGAAGAATGGGAATTCCAGAATATTTAATCGTGCTCATGAGGAACCTTTACATAGATCAAGAGGCAGTTGTTCGGACAGAACAAGGGGATACTGATTGGTTTAAAGTCAGGAAAGGTGTGTGTCAGGGTTGTATTCTTTCACCATACCTATTCAATCTGTATGCTGAGCAAATAATACAAGAACTGGACTATACGAAGAAGAACGGGGCATCAGGATTGGAGGAAGACTCATTAACAACCTGCATTATGCAGATGACACAACCTTGCTGGCTGAAAGTGAAGAGGACTTGAAGCACTTACTAATGAAGATCAAAGACCACAGCCTTCAGTTTGGATTTCACCTCAACATAAGGAAAACAAATATCCTCACAACTGGACCAATGAGCAATATCATGATAAACGGAGAGAAGATTGAAGTTGTCAAGGATTTCATTTTACTTGGATCCACAATCAACAGCCATGGAAGCAGCAGCCAAGAAATCCAAAGACGCATTGCATTGGGTAAATCTGCTGCCAAGGACCTCTATAAAGTGTTGAAAAGCAAAGATGCCACCTTGAAGACTAAGGTGTGCCTGACCCAAGCCATGGTATTTTCAATTGCATCATATGCATGGGAAAGCTGGACAATGAATAAGGAAGACAAAAGAAGAATTGACACCTTTGAATTGTGGTGTTGGCAAAGAATATTGAATATACCATGGACTGCCAAAAGAACGAACAGATCTGTCTTGGAAGAAGTGTGGCCAGGATGCTCCTTAAAGGCAAGGATGGCGAGACTGCGCCTTTCATACTTTGGACATGTTGTCAGGAGGGATCAGTCCCTGGAGAAGGACATCATGCTTGGCAGAGTACAGGGTCAGCAGAAAAGAGGAAGACCCTCGACGAGGTAGATTGACACAGTTGCTGCAACAATGAGCTCAAGCATAGCAACGTTTCGTTCTGTTGTGCATAGGGTTGCTATGAGTTGGAACCGACTAGATGGCACCTAACAATGACAACAACAACCCCTACCCCCAGAGACGTACCAGAATGGTGGTAGAGGTTAGGGTAGGGATGTCATACATATTAGAAAAGCACTATAGATTTTCTGACAGGCACCCTCCCCCCCACACAACTCATTACCTCCAGAATCGCTGCTACACACCTTAATCATGAATATAGCATAAGGGAGGGAAAAAAGTTGCTGCTTAAAATCAATATAAGGAGTATGACTCTTGTTACAGTGTGGTAAATTGTGTTAATGTTTCTAGTATAACTAAAAAAACCAAACCAGTTGCCACCGAGTTGACTTTGACTCATGGCAACCCCATGTGTGTCATAGCAGAACTGTGCCCCATAGGGTTTTCAATGGCTGATTTTTTGGAAGTAGATTACCAGACCTTTCTTTGGAGGTGCCTCTGAGGTTGGACTTGAGCCTTCAACCTCCCCATTTTCTGGGTTAGCCATGTGACTTGTGTAAGTGGAAGGCAAGAAGTGTCAATGGGTCAGTTCCAAGTAGAAGCTTTAAGAGACATTGTGTTTCTGCCAACTAACTTGCTTTCTCCTCACCATGAGAATGGCACATTTCTAGCAGGGACTGCTCTTTCAGATTAGTTTTCAGAATAAGAAGACAAATAAACAGAGTGGCAGCCACTGACATATATTGTGAGGAAGAAATAAATGCTTGTTTTTGGAAGCTGTAGAGAGTTTTCAGGATTATTTGTTACAACAGCAAATATGACTAACACATACATGAAAGAATTTTTTTCTTTTGCCAAATTTCTTGATGGGTTTTGTTAGACACGTAAACTGTACCCAAAGTTTGAATTTAGGGGTATGAACAAGACAGAGCTAACTTTCTTTGTATAAGGAAGTGGGAAAGCTTTGTTTTATCTAGTAGGAAAGGTTGGTCGGGGAAATAAAATGGAGAAAACAGCAATGTGTCAGGAGACTGTAGATCTGAAAATTGTTAGAGGACTTTTAGGCCAGGCAAATCTAACTTAGAATTTTATATTGTTTCCATTTTAGCTAAGTATACTACATATACATGCTGTTTATGAGTTTTTTGTTCTTTGTTTTGTGGAAATCTAAGAAAAGAGCTGAGTTTTACACGAGTTGACTGTCCACAACAGAAGGAGCAAGAAACAGCATGCCAAGTTCATCTATCAGCTGATCCAATTGAGCAAAAGCAGAAACTTGACATTTGAGGAACCAAGGAAATATAAACCTTCCCGGGTATTTACAGAAATTATAAGGAGGGCCTTGACTTCCATAAACCATGAAACAGACATTCAAAACAACTTTTCCTAGATCTTAAAGCCTGGGAATCTACCAATTGACATCTAGGTTATTTAGATTTGAAAATCCTAAATAAATATTAGTGAATCAAATCTAACTCTACACTGAAATAATAACCCACACTGCCCAAGCAGTATTTTTTCTAGGAATCTAAAAGTGGCTCAATACTGGGAAACTTACTAGGCTATCTTAAGGATAATAAGAAAAAAAATCATTTAAAGATTGCTTGATGTTTATTAAATGGCACCTGATAAATAAATACTAATTTCTTTAAGGGAAAAAAACTTTCAAAAAAGTATAAAAGAAGGACACTTCTTTCTTGCAATTAAAAAAAAAAACTTTTACACTCACAGTTATCAGAATACTTTTTGGTGAGAAAACTTCCAAGAACTACTATTTAACATTCTTCTGGAAATTTTATCCTACATAAAAAGGCAGGAAATAGAAATAAGAATTGTATATGTCAGGAAGTAACAACATTATTAATATTTGTAGATAAAATGATTGAATACCTAGGAGACCCAAAGGAATTTTGAATAATATTAACAAAATATACCTACATAAATAAAATTGATAGTGATGAACCCGTCTTGTTCCTTTCAGGGATAATGAATCATTTTAAAGATGGCAGCACTTTCCAAAATAACTTACAGACTTACTTTCAGTTCTGATAGTTATTAATTTTTTTTTTTATTTGATTTCAGGGAATTTGACAAAATGAGTCTAAAGTTCATTTGGAAGAATAAACACACTATCATAGCAGAGAAAAAAATGGAAAGATAGAGCAGTGAGGGGTAATTTATCCTACTAGATTTAGAACATAGAATAAAAATACAGAAATGTATAGTGGCGAGAACAAAAGAACATTGGTTTGCGTCCAATAAATTTAAGTTTGAATTCCTGGCCTGTGACACATGCTAGTTGAACAATCTTGTACAGTTAATTTAGTAACTTTAAGCCATAGGATGTATTATAGACCCTAATTCAAATAACTTTCCAATTCACACCCTTGCAAATGGCTCATCATGGACAAAGCCTACTTTCCTGTCTCTTGGCTTTGGCTTGGTCGTGTGACTTGCTTTGGTCAGTGGCATGTGAGTGGAAGTAAAAGTGTGTCAGTTCCAAGCCTAGTCCTTAAGAAGCCTTTGTGGTTCTGCTTTTCCACCTGCACCGCTGCTGTTGCCAGAAGAGCTTTCCCTTGTGAGTCACTTCTCCGACAGCTTGGGTGAATGTAGCTAGAATACAACTGCTCCAGCTATACCACAGATCCATGAGAATAATTAATTGCTGTTTTAAGCTATTGAGAAATAGTCAATAAAATGCATCAGCCATTTTTTAAGGGAGATTCTCACGAATTGTCACAAACACTTCTGCTCATATCTCATTGGTCAGAATTTAGTCACATGGCCAATTCCAACTGCAAGGGAAGCTGGGAAATATGCCAAGTTAAAATTTGGTATTCTATTGCTATGGAGGAAATGCTGGTGGTGTAGTGGTTAAGAGTTTGGCTGCTGACCAAAAGGCTGGCAGTTCAAATCCACCAGGTGGTCCTCAGAAACCCTGTGGGGCAGTTCTACTCTGTCCTATAGGGTCACTATGAGTTGGAAGCCACTCGACAGCAGGGGGGTTGGTTTTTTGGTATTTCTACGGAAGAAGGGAAGAATGGATTTGGGGGGACAACAGCAGTCTCAGCCACTGTTGTATAATCTCTTAACTTTTAAAGGCATCTTCCAACACACATATTTACTTATTTTTTCATACATGAAATCATAGTATCTGACTGTTTCGTCTATTTGCTTTTATTCTCCTCTTAACTCTCTAAGAGAGCTTTCCATGTCAGTAGATGTCAAGCCACTTCATTGTTGTTGTTGTCAGTGGCTGTTGAGTCAGCTATGATCATGGTGACCTTATGTATAACAGAACGAAATATTGCCCTGTTATGCCATTCTCACATGTTTGAGCCCATTGTTGCAGTCACCATGTCAGTTTATCTCATGAAGGGTTTCCATGAATTTTGCTGACCCTCTGCTTTACTGATGTCCTTTTCTAATGATTGGTCTTTTCTGATGATGTGTCTAAGGTAGGCATTCTTTTTAATAGCTTTATATTTTCCATAATATAGCCATTATGCAATTTATTTGACCATTTCCCTTTATGTTATTTCCAGTTTTTGTTCCTAGTTCAAATAATGCCAAAACAAAATTCATGCATCCATATTTGTGTGTATGTGCAAGTATTTTTGTAGGAAAGATTCCTAGAAGTGGGATTGCTGGTTCAAAGTATATGTGCATTTGTCTTTTAAAAGATGCCATAAAATTATCCTCACAAAAGGATTTAATAATTTATATTTCCAAAATGAGTATGTGAAAATATATTCTAGAGAGAAATTTTTGATAGTCACATATCAAAATCTTTAAACTCTTCATGTTCTTTGTTCCATAATTTTGCTTATGGATATTCATCCCAGAAAATATTTCAAAACACAAAATAAGCTATATACAAATATATGCATTACAACATTATATATAATAGTGAAAAACTGGATACAACCTAAATTTTAAAAATTGAGCAAGTAAATTATTATAAATATTAAAAATGATTATTACAAAGAATGGTTAGAATATGGAAAATGCTTATGATACAATGTCATTTGAAAATGGCAAGATTTAAAAGTTTAAGCAAAATGTTAAAACAGCTGTGTTTTTGTTGCATACCTATTGACTCTATCTTTTAACTTACTTTACAACTTTCTGCATTTCCCAGTTTTTCTTGAATAAAGACTATATTTTTCTAATAGGAAAAAACATTTAATCATAGCACTTTGGAGAGTATCCTGCCCTTGCTAGATATTCAATAGGTTCTTTGATGGCTATCCCTGAAACATTATATAAAAAGGAGCTAATTAAAAATACAGTATAACAAATATCTTGCATTCATCTTGACCTGGAGCACATGTACAGCTCTCGTCTTAAGCAAAATTGTGAAGTAAAGAAACTGTTCTTGTTTTATGTCTTTTATGCCACCTTCCCTTCAACCCCCAGGGTTTATGTTCTGTCTATTCCCAAAGGACCTTGCTTTATGGTCACGGCTACTGCGTAAGCTGATAATAGCATCCAGAGATATTTGCATTTTTAAAAGGTCAGAAACTGGAAAAGAAGAAAACGCTTGTAAAACTCTTAGCACGGAATGAGCGTTTAGGAAGCATTGTTGATCATAACGGAGGCGGCGATGTGGGTGATGCCCCGTCCATGGAGGAGAAGTCTTCACAATTAAAACAGGGCTTCGCAGGAGAAAATGTTTATTCCCCATTATGACAATTTCCAGATATTTTGAGCATGCCTGGTGTTTTCTTCTTAAAAATAAAAAACTCATGGTGGACCCAAAATCTGTGATGTTGCTAGAATTAACTGTGATGATAACAGAATTTAAACTCTTCTTAAATCTGTTTATATATCCAGCCTATGTGATTGCAGAGAATACTGAATTTTGGGTATAAAACACTAGTACTCTCTTTTAGTAGCATTAATATTGCCTCTGTGAAGCTTGAAGGGACATCCTCTCCCACTAATATTCTTATATATGTGAAGTAAGTTTAAATTAACCCTATCCATATTTGATGCTTGCCATGACTTTTTAAGTTAAAACATATGAGCCTATTTATCTCCTAGGCACTACGCCTAGAATTTGGTGCCCCCAGGTAAGCGGTTGAGCTTGAACATGGCTGCCAGCCAAAAGCTAGGATTCCTCCAGCCCAAACTTTTCCACAACTTTGCAATTTTTTTCCCTCTAAAAATAACCACTCCCCCAAATTAGCCCTGGTAACACAATGGTTAAACACTTGACTGCTAACCAAAAAGTTGGCAATTCATACCTACCCAGCAGCTTTGTGGGAGAAAGACCTCGCAATCTGCTTCTGTAAAGATTATAGCCAAGAAAACCGTATAGGTCAATTCTACCCTGTCACAGGGGGTTGCTATGAGTCAGAATTCACTCAATGGCACCCATCAATAACAAGAAGCCACTTATTATCAGTCACTTAATTTTTAAGGAAAGATGAAATTTAACACAAGTTTAAAACACGCTTGCCCTTAAAGCCATTTCATGTCTTTAAGGCCACTTGCTGTCTTTCTTGGAGCCCTGGAGGCTCAGTGGTTAAACATTTGTCTGCTAACCAAAAGGCCAGCAGTTTGAATCTACTAGCCGCTCCTTGGAAACCGTTATCAGGCAATTCTACTCCTTTCTTTGAGTCAGAATTGACTCAACAGCAATGGGTTTGTTTTCGTATTTTTTTTAAATGGGTTAGTGTTTTCCTGAGTGCACTTCAGTAACGTGACTGTTGATTCCAATTCTGTTTCTTTTTTAGTGCTTCACTAAATCTCTTCCTAGAGTCAAAAGGCCTTTGGAACTTACATATATTTCCAATTTTGACTTCATCTCTCACCTGTTTACATATTCTCACAACAGAGTAAGCTTTTGGGGTGCAACCATCCCAAATCAAAGAAGCTTACCAAGATATTCTCCTGAATAAAGATAGCAATTGTTTTCATCCTATTCCCACTTCACTAATTTCTGAATTAAGCTCTGTAGCACAGTTTACAGCTTGTCTTTCATAGGCTTCCTGAAGTTTTGAAGCAGCTAGACAATTTTGAATCTTCTATGTACTTTTAAAATTGATAAATAAGTTGCCCCCAATGTCAATCATATACTTCCTCATCCCTTATCCACCTCCCCTTTCAGTGGTGGAATGATTACAAGTGATTCAATATGTTATTTTCTTTCTTTTTTTTTTTTGCCAAACTGATAACTTTAAAACACCATTGTTGCTTTAATTTGGATTTTCCTGATTATTAGTGAAGTTGAACAGCTTTTAATGCTTACTAATCATTTGTAGGAAACCCTGGTGGCACAGTGATTAAGAGCTATGGCTGCTAACCAGAAGGTCGGCAGTTTGAATCCACCAGGTGCTCCTTGGAAACCCTATGGGGCAATTCTACTCTCTCCTATAGGGTCGCTATGAGTCGGAATCAGCTCGACAGCAACAGGGTTTTTTTAATCTTTTTTTTTTTATTAAATAATATTTTATTGCATTTTCAGTGAAGGTTTACACAGCAATTTAGGTTCCCATTCAACTATTTCTACACAAGTTGTTCAGTGACATTGGTTAAATTCTTCACAGCACGTAAACATTCTCATTGTTTCCATTCTGGTAGTTCCATTTTCCATTAATCTAATTTCCCTGCCTCCTTACATTCTTTTTTTTTTTTTTTTTAACTTTTATTGAGCTTCAAGTGAAAGTTTACAAATCAAGTCAGTCTGTCACATATAAGCTTATATACACCTTACTCCATACTCCCACTTACTCTCCCCCTAATGAGTCAGCCCTTCCAGTCTCTCGTGACAATTTTGCCAGCTTCCAACTCTCTCTATCCTCCCATTCCCCCTCCAGACAGGAGATGCCACCACAGTCTCAAGTGTCCACCTGATACAAATAGCTCGCTCTTCATCCTAATCATTTTTTTTTCTTCCGTGAATTTACCAGTTTAAATTATTTTCCTATTTATCTATTTGACTGTCTTTTCCTTGCTAGTTACTTTTATCTCTTTATGCATTCTGGATATGGTTCTTATCTATTAATGAATCCTTAATCTATTACATATGTTTCAAATACTTTTTCTTCATTCTGTTGTGTTGGATATCCGTTAACTTTGCTTACTGTGTTTCTTCTTGTGGAATTTTTCAGTTCTTATGTGATCAAATTTGTTTAGCTTTTCCTTTGTGCTTTCTGGGTTTTATGTTTTGCTTAGTCAGACGTTTTTCCATCTTATAATCATAAAAAATACCCTCCTATACTCTCTTCTGGACACCCTGGTGGTGTAGTGGTTAAGTGATACAACTGCTAACCAAAGGGTCAGCAGTTCAAATCCACTAGATGCTTCTTGGAAACTCTATGGGGCAGTTCTGCTCTGTCCTATTGGGTTTTTTTTTTTTTTTTTGGTTTTTATACTCCCTTCTAAAACTTTTATGCTTTTGGCATATTTTGTTTAAAAAAATTTTTTTTAGGTTTTTTTTTTTTAATTGTACTTTACATAAGGTTTACAGAGCAAACTAGTTCCTCGCTAAACAATTAATGCACATATCGTTTTGTGACACTGGTTGCTAACCCTGCTATACTCTCCCCTTCTGGACCTTGGGTTTCCTATTACCAGCTTTCCTGTCCCCTCTTGCCTTCTCATCCTTGCCCCTGTGTTGGTGTGCCCATTTAGCCTCATTTTGTTTTATGGGCCTGTCTAATCTTTGGCAGAAGGGTGAACCTCAGGAGTGACTTCATTACTGAGCTGTAAGCGTGTCCCGCGGTCATACTCTCAGGGTTTCTCTGGTCTCTGTCAGACCAGTAAGTCTGGTCTTTTTTTTTTTTTTTCTGGGTGGGAGGAGTTAGAATTTTGTTCTACATTTTCCTCCAGCTCTGTCCAGGGCCCTCTACTGTGATCCCTGTCAGAGCAGTTAGTGGTGGTAGCTGGGCACCATCTACTTGTGCTGGCCTCAGTCTGGTAGACACCATAGTAGTTGCAGTCCACTAGTCCTTTGGACTAATCTTTCCCTTGTGTCTTTGTTTTTCTTCATTCTCCCTTGCTCCAAACAGGGGGTGAGACCAATGGAGTATCTTAGATGGCCGCTCACAAACTTTTAAGACCCCAGACACTACTCACCAAAGTAGAATATAGAAAATTTTCTTTATAAACTATATTATGCCAACTGAGCTAGAGGTTTCCCAAGTAAAAAAATTTTTAAAGAAACTTAATTTTTAAGAATAGTTTTATATTTACAGAAAAGTTTTGAAGCTAGTACAGTAAGTTCACATATACTCCAAACCCAATTTCCCCTATTATTAACATCTTAGATTAGTATGGTATATTTGTCACAATTACTGAACCATTCTTTTAAACTGAAGTCCATATTTTATTCCAGTATCACTAGTTTCTACCTCATGTCCTTTTTCTGTTCCAGGTTCCCATCCAGGATACCATGTTATATTTAGCCTTCATTTATCTCCTTAAATTCTTCTTGGCTGTGACAGTTTCTCACACTTTCCTTCATTTTGATGACCTTGAGAATTTTTAAAAAGTATTTTGTAGAATGCCTCTCAATTGAGATTTAAGTGATGTTTTTCTCATGATGAGACTGCCATGTGTTTTTTTAGGAAGAAATCCACAGAGATAAAGTGCTATTCTCATCGCATCATATCAAGGGTACTGCCTTAGTTATCTGGTGCTGCTATAACAGAAATACCATGAGTGGATGGCTTTAACAAAGAGAAATTTATTCTTTCACAGTTTAAGAGGCTAGATCAGGGTTTCAGCTCTAGGGGAAGCCTTTCTCTGTCAGTTCTGGAGGAAAGTCCTTGTCATCAATCTTCCCCTGGTCTAGGAGCTTCTCAGCCCAGGAACCTTGGGTCCAAAGGACGCCCTCTGATTCCGGCGCTGTTTTCTTGGTAGCATGAGGTCCCCATATATCTCTGCTTGCTTCTGTCTTTTATATCTCAAGAGAGATTGGCTGAAGATACAACCTAATCTTGTAGATTGAATCCTGCCTCATCAACATAACTGCTGCTAATCCCACCTCCTTGACATAGAGGTAAGATTTACAACACATAGGAAAATCATGTCAGATGACAAAATGGTGGACAATCACACCATGCTGAGGATCATGGGCTAGCCAAGTTGATAGATATTTTGAGGGGACACATTTCAATCCATGAAGGTACATAATATCAATATGACTTCTCACTGTCGATGTTAACCTCGATCACCTGGCTGAGGTAGAGGTAATGCTTCTCTACTGTAAAGTTACTCTTTGTCCCCACCCTTTTCATATTTTACTCTTAGGAATACAGTATGAAGGAAGTCACTGTATGCAACCCATACTTAAGGAATGAGGAGTTACGCTCCACTTTCTTGAGAATGGAGTATCTTCTTTGTTTTTAATCATTCATCTCTTCAATCTATCTCAAATTTATTCTGATAAATGGTCATAGTGGACATTGAGGTAGCTTCTTCCTCTTCTTTTTTGTGTAATAGGTATTTTTTCATTGGGGTAGTCACAGTGGAAATTGACACCATCCTAGCTCTAAGGGCCCCCTCCTTTAACCCAATCAGGGAATTCCCATCCCTCTTCATGCACTGATTTAGTCAGATAAACCAATCATTTGTTCAGGCATGAGCCAAATCATTGATGACAGGGAATGGTCAAGCTGACAATTTGAGCCAATGAGACAAGAAAGGAGGTCGTTGAGGCATTCTAGAAGAGAAAAGGTTCCTCCTCCTTTTAAGGGAGCTACTAAAGGAAGTACAGCCAGAATGCTCCTTAGAAGTGAGGATAGCAATATTTCATCTCATATACTTTGGACATGTTACCAAAAAGGAACAGTCCCTGGAGGAGGACAACATATTTAATTAAATAGAGGGTCAGCAAAAAAGAGGAAGACCCTCAAGGAGATGAACTGACAGAATGGCTGCAACTATGGGCTGAAACATAGCAATGATTATGAGGATGGCATGGACTAGGCAGTGTTTCGTTCTGTTGTACATAGAGTCGCTATGAGTTGTAACAACTTAATGGCATCTAACAACACCACCACCATCAAAAGATAGTGCTTTTCTCCTTCTTGGCTCTTTGGTGTTGTTTCTATCACCAAGACCATATTTTCTGAGCCTTCTTCATTGTTTTGACTTTTGTATTCCAATTGCCAGTAATTATCAATGCATCTTGATTGCATGTTCAGAAGTTGGTAAAAATCTTCAATTTCTTCATCTTTGGTCTTAGTGGTTGGTGTGTAAATTTGAATAATAGTCGTATTAACTGGTCTTCCTTGTAGGTGTGCAGGTATTATCACTGATAGTGTTGTACTTCAGGATAGATCTTGAAATGTTCCTTTTGATGATGAATGCGTTGCTATTTCTCTTCAATTTGTCATTCTTGGCATGGTAGACCATATGATTGTCTGATTCAAAATGACCAATACCAGTCCATCTCAGCTCACTAATGCCTAGGATATTGATGTTTATGCATTCCCTTTCATTTTTGAAGACTTTCAATTTTCCTAGGTTCGTATTTTATACATTCTGATTATTAATGGATGTTTGCAGCTGTTTCTCCTCATGTCGAGTCTGTCATATCAGCAAATGAAGACCTCGAAAGCTTGACTCCATTCATGTTGTTAAGGTCAACTCTACTTTGAGAATGCAGCTCTTTCCCAGTCGTATTTTGAGTGTCTTCCAACTGAGGGGCTCATCTTCCTGTGCTATATCAGACAATGTTCCACTGCTATCCATAAGATTTTCACTGGCCCACTTTTTCAGAAGTAGACCTCCAGGTTCTCATCCTAGCCAGAAGAGACTCTGAAACTGGCTCTTGAATGTAGAGTAGCTAAAGCAAATGGAAGAACTGAAGAAGTAAAAGAGCTGAACAGAAGATTTCAAAGGGCGGCTTGAGAAGACAAAGTAATGAAATGTGCAAAGACCTTGAGTTAGAACACCAAAAAGGAAGAATATACTCGGCATTTCTCAAGTGGAAAGAACTGAAGAAAAAATTCAAGCCTCGAGTTGCAATATTGAAGGATTCTATGGGCAAAATACTGAATGATGCAGGAAGCATCAAAAAGAAGATGGAAGGACAACAGTCACTGTACCAAAAGGAATTTGTTGATGTTCAACCATTTCAGGAGGTAGCATATGATCAAGGACTGATGGTACTGAAGGAAGAAGTCCAAGCTGCATTGAAGGCATTGGTGAAAAACAAGGCTCTAGGAACTGACAGAACACCAACTGAGATGTTTCAACAAATGTATTCAGTTTGTCATAGAATTTATCTTCATATATAACAGAAACTTTTTAATTTCTCCTTATAACTGATGTATAAGGATGGTGGATTTTATAAATGAAATACATTTTTGTTTTATTGAGTTCTGTGATGAGTTCAGAAATAAGAGCCAGGAATTGCTGTATTATTCTGTATAACAAAGGAAAAATTAGGGATCCCAGGTTAATCCAGGAGGCCAGAGGTGAGAAGAGGAGAACAGAATTTCTCTAAAATTTTCTCTGCCCTTCCTACTTCTTTGTGCAATAGATGTGACGTTGGCTAAGGGGTTGATGGGTTTGCTGAAGAGTCTCTGTTTGCCACTCCTCTTCATATTCATTGTTTTACCTTCCAAGAAAACTGTACGTAATTCTATGTCTTGAACAATTTCTAACAAAAACAAGTTAACTCATTACATTTGTTAAAACAAAAATAGTATTAAGCCAATAATAGAAATTGGTTGAAGTTTACTTAATATAAGATTTGTGAATCAAGGCAACATTTCCAACTAGAGAGTTAAAAATGTTCCAAAGAAGAAAGACCTTGCAAAGATTCTTCTACCATAGCTTATCACTAGTAATTATGCATTGCCATGGAAACAGGGCCAAAATAGCATTTACATAATAACTTATGGTCCTGCAACATTTTTTAAAGCAATATTTAAATAGTTACTGATTGACCCTAAAACATAGCTTCTAGTCTGACCTTCGGAGTTTCTGTTGTTGAAACTGACTGCACAGAGATAATTCTTTAAAAAAGCACAGTGTCCAAGGCAAATATCCTTTACTAATTAAGCTAGACTATTCTTTGAGTTAAAGATGACTCTCAGAAAACCAGTTTCCTCAAGGTTTAAAGTTCAAAGATTATCTCAGGGTGATAGTTTGGATCAGTCATTTCAATCTCCAAGGAATCCAGAAGTCTGGATTCCATGAGAATTAAAAACTCCCTTCTTCACATGGCAACTGTATCTGGTCATAAGAAAGATATCTATATGAATTTAAGGTTAAACAGGACACAGACAATATGGATGCGTTGTTGTTGTTGTTAGTTATCACCCAGTCCCCTCTGACTCATGGCGACCCCATGTATGAAGGGGTCAAGTTGCAACTGGGTGAGGGTGTTGGGAACAAGTTATTGGGAGAGGGCGAAAAAAGGGGAGGAAACAAAGTTTTCTTGAGTACTTTTCATGCAGTATAATTTGTGATAGGTTTGCCAGGTTACCCAATTAAATAGCTGGCAGTCCCCTAGTACAGTAAATCTGGTGTGCTGAGACATCTCACCACAGCAATTATTTTCTCTTTAATTAGATGTAATTATTGTGAAATATAGTGAGGAACATGTCCACAATCAAAATCAAACAGGAATTTCCAGAAGTATCCCTAGTATTGTAGTTACAAATGTCAAATGTCTGGGGAAAACATAACCAATAATTATAAGGAGAGAGAGAAGCGTGGGTTATTAGTAATAGCTCAAGCAGATTCACAAGATGCTAGAGATGCATCTTGTGGGAAATCCAGAGAAATAAGTCACATCAAATTGGGGCAAAGGCAGCGAAGGCGAGTGAGGAGCAGAAGCTCTGGGCTAGCTCAAAGCCATGTGCCTCTAGCCTCACCTAGCTCTTCAGGCCAGTTACATACTGCCCCCCTTCCCCCTTCCCTGTACCACGGCCGGCCACGCCCCCGTCCCTGGCCCCGCCCACTGTCCCGGGAGTCCTGCAGGCTGCGGCTCAGGGGCGGGGCGGGCCAGGCCGGGCGGGAGGAGTCGCACGCCAGAGCGGGCGGAGGATCCGCTGCGGAGTTACGGGAAAGTTGGTCCGAGTTCCTGGAGTTTCCCTCGGCGGTTGCCCGGCCCAGCCGGCCGGTGCCCTAGCTCCATTTCCCCTTACAGCCTTCTCCGCCTGCTTGCTCCTTGCTTCTGTCCCCAGCCGCCATGGAGCAGCCGCCAGCACCCAAGAGGTAAGCAGCGTGGGCGGGGAGAAGGAGGAAAGCGCCCCGGCAGCCGCGGAGCGGGGCGGCTAGGCCTGGCCCGACCGCGACCCCTCCTGCCTGCTGGGCCTCGAGCTGGGCGCACCGAAGGTCCGGAGGCAGGTCCCAGTGTCCCGGCCGCGCCTGTCCCCGAGGCGAGGGGGCCCGAGGGGAGACCGCGATTGGCTTTCCCCGGGTGGCGGGGCCTGGCGCGCGTGGAAAGTCGGGTCTGCAGCGCCGGGCTCCCCGCAGCCCAACCTTAGGAGACTCCAGGGCGGGTCGAGTTTTTCCTGGTGGCAGTTCCACGAAGCCTGGGAGACGTAAAACTTGGAAATTATTGGTCTTCTTACAGCAATGTAGGCTTCTTGTCACATGTTCTTCATAATACCTCATTTTTTTGAGAATGTGTGTTGCTTACTTACCACTTAAGGAATTAAATATTAATAATTAGACAGCCTGTAGAACTTTGTGTATATGCTGCACTGACAGGTGTCTCCTCTCCCTCAAGTTCCGAAGTATTTATGGATGCAAGACAGTAGGAATCTTAAATTAGAAACACTCCCCCTTAGAGTTTTTTGTTTTTCTTTCAGCATTTAAAAATAGTGTTGCTTTGGTATTTATTGATAACTCATTTTTAATCTTTGATATTATATTGGAAATATAATGGAGTACACAGTAGATGCGTTTGAATGAATATTTTAAATGATTTTAGGAAGCTAAATAAAGGCTGTCCACTGATACAAGTTCAAAATGGCATTTTTTCCCAAGAATGAATTAACTGATGTCGGATAAATCGTTTAACCTCAGTCTTCCATTTATGATTTGTAAAATAAGTGTGCTGATCTTTCTCCCAGATAGTGCTGTTGTGAAAATTAAAGCTTTGATACTTAGAGCTCTTAAGTGGAAAGGTGTTGTATTCAAGAACATGGAATACTTAAAAAGGTAGGAACTTTGAGAGCTATTGTGAATTGTGTGACTTGACATGTGAGCCTTGAAGCCTGGAAACCATCTGTTCAGGTGAAAAGGGGGGTGGGGTGGGTGGAGGGGTTTTCAGAAGGAGTCTTCTATCAGAACCCTTGAAGCAAGTCACCTCATAGATTTTGTGAAAGTATCTGTATTCTAGAACTGACTGAGCACTCCGTTTTAATAGTATAGAAGAAAACTGGGAGCTTTTTTTTTTCTCTTCTGTTTTGGAAAGACTTGTGAAGTGGCACCTCTCAAATGATGCCATAGGTCAACTTTGAACAACTTTGAATTGGTAAAAGCTCTCAGTATTGATTAGCTCTACTGTAAGTTATCAGAGTTTCATAATAGGCATACGATGTAATGTCCTTGCCTTTGCAGGGACGTTAGAAGTAGTTGTGAGTGGGAATCCACTGGACGATAGTGGGAGGAGTGGGTGGTAATTCCATATGGTTGCACAACTGACAGACTTATTTTCAGCTCTCTTCAGAGAGACTTATGTTGATCCCTGAAGGTATTTCTGAAGAGTAAAAGATAAAAGTTACATTAGTCCCTTATATTTGAGTGTCCTTCAAATGTTTTTTTGTAGCATTTTCGTGTTCATAATTTCACTTAATTCTCACAGCTACCGTATTGGATAGGTTGGGTTACAGGGATTCATCTTATTTATAGATGACGACACTTAGCAGAGTTTGCCATATGGAATGCTATGAGGGGTTACTGACAGTGTGTTTGTGTTGTCCCTATTGATTATTACCTTCTAATAATAAAACATATCTACTATTTTTGAGGGCATACTGTTTGCTAGGAACTTACATTCCTTTATATAATCCTTCTAAATAATAGAAATCCTGGCTCTGCCACCTGCTAGTTCTAAATTTAAATTTCTTCGTCTGTAAAATGGAGAAAAGATTGAAGTTGTCAAGGGTTTCATTTTACTTGGATCCACAATCAACAGCCATGGAGGCAGCAGTGAAGAAATCAAAAGACGTATTGCATTGGGCAAATCTGCCGCAAAGGCCCTCTTCAAAGTGTTGAAGAGCAAAGATGTCACCCTGAAGACTAAGGTGCTCCCGACCCAAGCCATGGTATTTTCAATCACATCATATGCATGTGAAAGCTAGACAATGAATAAGGAAGACCGAAGAAGAGTTGACGCCTTTGAATTGTGGTGTTGGTGAAGAACATTGAATATACCATGGACTGCCAAAAGAACGAACAAATCTGTCTTGGAAGAAGTGTGGCCAGAATGCTCCTTAGAGGCAAGGATGGCGAAACTGCATCTTACATACTTTGGACATGTTGTCAGGAGGGTTCAGTCCCTGGAGAAGGACATCATGCTTGGCAGAGTACAGGGTCAGCGGAAAAGAGGAAGACCCTCAATGAGGTGGATTGACACAGTGGCTGCAACAATGAGCTCAAGCATATCAATGATTGTAAGGATGGCGCAGGACCGGGCAGTGTTTCGTTCTGTTGTGCATAGGGACACAATGAGTCGGAACCAACTGGACGGCACCTAACAACGACAAAAAAATGTCAGGATTCAGTGAGGTAGTATTTGAAGCACTTAGCACAGTGCTCTGTAATGTGTTCAGTATCATTTTTGTTAGCTGCTGTTGAGTTGGCCCCCAACTTGTGGTGACCTCATGTACAACAGGTTTGTACCAGTGTGATCCACAGGGTTTTTATTGGCTGATTTTTGGAAGCAGATTGCTAGGCCTTTCTTCCTAGTCCATCTTAGTCTGAAAGCTCCACTGAAACCTGTTCAGCATCGTAGCAACATGCAGTCCTTCACTGACAAATTGGTGGTGGCTATGCCTGAGGTGCATTGGTCGGGAATCTAACCTGGGCCTCCTGCGAGGAAGGTGAGAATTCTACCACTGAAAGACCACTGCCCTTGCAATAACGTTAATAGTTGTTATTATCAAGTGGAGGAGGTGCCAGAACCCTGGTCTGTTGCTTGCAAAGGCTGTGCACCCTCCCATTGTATCCAGTGATGCCTTTTTTTGAACCCCTTACTTGTTTTCTTAGCATTCCATGATGTGGTACTCATTTTTTCCTAAAATCTTCTCATCCCTTTTGCTTGTTCTCTCCTTAATCCCTGTAAAAACACCACCTTGCTTTTCTGTTTTGAGTAGTACTTCCTCAGTGCTCAGATATTTTACATAGTGTCATGGATTGAATTATGTCCCCCCAAAAATGTGTGTAGCAGTTTGGCTGGGCCATGATTCCTGGTATCGTGTGATTTTCCTATGTGTTGTAAATCCTGCCTCTGGGATTTAATTAGGAGGATGGGCGGCAGTTGTGTTAATGAGGCAGGACTCAACCTCCAAGATTGGATTCTGTCTTGAGGCAATCTCTTGAGATAAAAGAAGGAAGTGAGCAAAGAGACAGAGGGACCTCATACCACCAAGAAAGCAGTGCTGGGAGAGGAGTGTGTCCATTAGACCCAGGGCCCCTGTGCTGAGAAGCTCCTAGTCTGGGAGAAGATTGATGAGAAGTTCGACAGAGAAGCCTTCCTCTGGAGCTTACACCCTGAATTTGGACTTTTAGCCTACTTTACTGTGAGAAAACATATTTCTCTTTGTTAAAGCCATCCACTTGTGGTATTTCTGTTATAGCAGCACTAGATGACTAAGACAGAATTTGGTATTGAGAGTGGGGTGCTGCTTTAACAGTAAAATGGGGAAGCAATTTTGAAACCGTGGATGGATAGAGGAGTGACAGCAGCAGAGGACCAGTGCAGCAGAGAACCTGCAGTGGCAGAGAAGCGGCAACAGCAGAACCAGGAGACCAGTGCGAGAGGGCCGCTGGAGCCGACCCACAGAGCAAGAGAGCTGAGTGCCTGTGCACAGGAGGCTTCCTGGCAGATTGGGGTGCCTCAGGGCAATTATCGGTGGAGCTACAGAGCTCTGGAACACTGGCCCTGGCAGGGCAGTTGTGGGGCATGAGGCCCTAGGATCCCAGAGGCCAAGAAACCAGGAAGCAGAAGCTGAAGAGACAAAACAAGAAGTCGAGCTGCCTTAGTCTCAAAAGGTATGGCCGTGACCTCAGGGGTTTCAAAGGGTGGAGCCATGGCCTCTGGTGTTTCTAAGGGTGGAGTTGCCACTCACATGGATGAAGAGAATGGTGTGCCTAAAGCCAAGGGGGCAGAGTTGCTGTCCCAGTGGGCCTGGAAGGTGGAGCTGAAGCCCAGGGCCAGGGGCCTCCACTCAGAATCCAGAGAGTGTGGCCATACCTAAAGTCTGGAGGGCAGGGTTATTGTGTAAATTGTCTCGGAGAACAGAGGATTATTTTCAGAGCTTTGAGGGCTAATGTAATGTGTTCTGCTGACTTGCTTGGTGCCTGTTATCCCTTCTTTTCCTACAGTTTCTCCAATTTGTAATGGAAATGTCTAGCTTGTGCCTGTTCTGCCATTGTACCTTTGGAAGCAGATAACTTGTATTCTAGATATCAAGGATGAAGAGGAATTTTTGGATTTTGGGCTTGGAGTAGATTTAAGGCTTTTTGCTATGATATGATGAATATGTTTTGCATGTTGCAAGGATGTGATTTTTGGGGGGCCAAAGGGTGGAATGTCATGGATTGAATTTTGTCCCCCCAAAAATGTGTGTATCAATTTGGCTGGGCCATGCTTCCTGGTATTATGTGATTTTCCCATGTGTTGTAAATTCTGTCTCTGTGATGTTAATGAGGGAGGATGGGTGGCAGTTGTGTTAGTGATGCAGGACTCAACCTCTGAGATTGGGTTGTGTCTTGAGACAATCTCTTGACATAAAAGAGAGAAGCAAGCAGAGAGACAGGGGGGCCTCATACCACTAAGAAAGCAGTGCCAGGAACAGAGCACGTCCTTTAGACCTGGGGTCCCTGTGCTGGGAAGGTCCTAGTCCAGGAGAAGATTGATGAAAAGGCTGACAGAAAGAGAGAGCCTTCTTCTGGAGCTGACACCCTGAATTTAGACTTTTAGCTCACTTTACTGGGAGAAAATAAACTCTTCGTTAAAGCCATCCACTTGTGGTATTTCTGTTACAGCAGCACTAGATGTCTAAGACACATGGTCATGTATATACTGCTGATATTCAAGTCTGTATGACCAGCAGCTGCTACTTGGTTTTTACTTTTGATTTTCTCATGTAGATCTACTCTTTAATTTTTCCATCTAGTTTGTCACTAGATTTTATGAAATTTCCATCGAAAAGACTGGATTCATTTTTATCCTTATGATTCACAGCATCACCACCCCATTCCAGGGTTTTATGACCCTCACTCTTGAATTACAGCAGTGCCTTCTAACTGAGCATTTTAGTCCAGTGGTTTTAAAAAATATTTTAACAGCAGAAACATTTTAATAGCAAAAGGGCTCTATTTGACATGGAGGGAGGGCACCAAGACAGGGTTCCCAGTGCCTTACATCCTTCCTTTCCCTTCTTGCTGTCCTACCAAAAAACAAACCAAACCCATTGCCGAAGAGTTGATTCTGACTCATAGCAACTCTATTGGACAGAGTAGAACTGCCCCACAGGGTTTCCAAGGAGTGGCTAGTGAATTCTAACTGCCAGCCTTTTGGTTGGCAACTGAACTCTTAACCACTGCTCCGCCAGTGCTGTCCTACAGAAATTCCTAAAATTCTGTAGAACATAGCTTGCTTTAGTTTATCCTGCGCATAGCTTCTGGATTTATTTTGCTAAAACATCCCTTCAGTCAGTCGTGTTGTTCTTGTTAGCTGCCATCAGGTTGGTCCCTGACAACAGAATTAAATGCTGCCTGATCCTGCACCATCCCCATGATTGGTCGTGGATTGGACTGTTGTTGTAGGGTTTTCATTGGCCAATTTTCGGAAGTAGATTGCCAGGCCATTCTTTTTAGGCCATCTTAATCTGAAAGCTTCGCTGAACCCTGTTCAGCATTACATGTAAGTCTCCACTGACAGATGGATGATGGGTATGCATGAGATGTATTGGCTGGGAATTGAACCTGTGTCTCCTGTATGGAAAGTGAGAATTCACTGAATGACCAATGCCCCTGACCTCAATCAAGCTATTCCTTTTTTTCGAATTAGGGTCACTTTTGTGTACTTAGTATCCAAGGACTCCATCACTTGGTCTCTGCCTTCCGTTACTATTCTCCGTGGTGAATCTGTCATCAGTTTCTCTTTTATTCTTTATTTAGGACATAGGTTGTTGGTACTCCCAGCTTTCCTTTTGTTCATGCCTTGCCTTTGGAAATGTTATTTTTTTGCTGGTAATCTGTGTTTTAGTTTTCCTTCAAGGCCTGTTTTATATCTTCTTTGAGAACTTTTTGGTTTAAAATATTTCTCTGTATTTCTGATATCATATCCATTTGATTATATGCCATCTTCACATTGTTTTTTGTTTTTAATCAAGAAATTTTAGATATCCAGAAGATAATGGGGGCTAATTTAATAAATACTTATGTGTCCAATAGTTGAAGCCTGCTATTAATTGCATTCTTATCATTTGCATTCCTCTATTCCTCAGAGGGTAATCACTGTCCTGGGTTGGGTATTTATCATTTCCCATACATGTCTATACTTATGATGTTTGTGTGTGTGTGTGTGTATGTGTCTCTCTGATGTTTTGGCTTAAGTCTGATTGTTAGGGCCAGCTTTGTCATTGACTTTGAAATTTGTTTCTCTGGGTATCATTCTTGTCTTTCTTTGGGAGTTGGAGATTCCAAGGGCTGAGAGTCATGATTTAGAGTCCTAGACAATCTATAGGATCCCTCTTGCTCTCTCATTCATTGATTTGGTCTCCCCAAGGAAGCTTGTCTTACACATAGGCAATAGATGTGATCACCCACATTACTGACTTGAGGTAACAGATTTTCTTAGCAGGTCTGTCACAGAGGTCCTTCTTAGAATGAAGTCCCTCCGGGGAGGAAAATCAATCAAATTGTTATCATTAGCATTTTGGGCAGTTGAGTTTATCAGAATTCTTTGTAGGGAACAGCTAACTGAGAGAAAATGGCCACAGAATAGGAAAGTTTTGGTAAGTAGAAAGGGAAAATGCTCAAAACATGGGCTATTCACCACATAGGACATTCGTAGAGGGGAACATGGGTCTTTACAGTAGACAGGTGGGCAGCATGAGAAGTCTGATTGCTGGAGGGAAGGTAGTTGTATTACAGTCTGGAAACTAGAAGTTCTAAATCAGAATGTTGGCTGTGCTGATTCCTTCTGATGGCTCTGAGGGAGAATCTGTTTCATGCCTCTCTCCTAGCTTCTGGTGATGGCTCGCGATCATTGGCATTCCTTGACTTGTAGATGCACAACGCTGGTCCTGCCTGCATGGTCACAGGACTGTTTTTCCCACTCTCTCTGTGTGTTTCTTCTCCTCTTTTGTGAGGATAGAACTCATACTGGATTAGGACCACCCTACTTTATGTTAAATGAACTGACAAAGGTCCTATTTCCAAACAAGGTCACAGTCATAGGTACATGAGTTAGGACTTCATCATATCTTTTTCAGAACACAATTCAATCCATAACAAAGTGTAAAGTATAAACCATTCATGTATTATTTGGCATGAAGAGCTTAAATCATTTTATAGCATCCATAGCTATGACCTTAGACTACGAATAAGGAATGGAAATAAATAGCAAGGAACTTTCTCAACTCTCAGGAGTTGAGTTGAGTGAGACAAAGCAGCAAACCAGACAAATAGATAGTAAAAACTGAAAACCAAACCCTTTGCTTTCGAGTTTGATTCCAACTCATAGTGACCCTATAGGACATAGTAGAACTGCCCCATAGAGTTTCCAAGGAGTGGCTGGTGGATTTGAACTGCTGACCTTTTGGTTAGCAGCTAAGCTCTTAACTACTGTGTCATCAGTAGGGAATTAGAAAATCATGAAGATGTTGTAGTGAGAAAAGGGGTGGTCTTCATTTTATGTTTTTTATGTTCATGTGTCCTTGGAATGTTAAAAAGTAAAATTCTTGTGTGCCTCTTCTCTGAGAGATTCAATAAGTGAGAAGCTAGAGTTGTCTTTGAGAGGGTGAACTCTAAGAACTCTTAAAAAAAACAAAGCCACAGCCTCAGGGAGGAGGTCCTGGGGAAGTTCCCAGCTTAAGAGGCAGGCAGGCAGGGGACAGGTAGTCCAAGGGGAAGGAACCAAGCAAACTGGAGCAACTTCTTGAGTTAAGAACTTGGTTCTTAAAGCATATGCTGCCTTTCCTTCAGCTGTTCTTGGTTAATTTGAGGTGGCACCAACTCTATCAGAATTGATTTAGGCCCTGTAGATGGAAGCAGTCAATTGGTTCTTGCTTTCTAGAGATAGGGTGTGATGATAAAATCTGGGGCAGCTCCTGGTGAACAAAAGTTAGTTGCACATGAAACTCAGTCTTCAACCAAATCTAGGCAATGATTAATTTATCTATTGTTCTTTGAGGGTTTAAGATATAACATATACTAGTACTGAAGAATTTGTTAGAAATGTGAAAAAAAGGTAAATAATATGAAACACGCAAGTTAGATTGAAATTTGTTTTTCTGAGGTAATCTAAATGCTTGTTCCAGAAATGTGTATCAGTAAAACTTTAATAAAAGCTTCTTGTTTGGATCTTGTTTGAAAAAAAAAAAAAACGGTGCTCAGAATTTATGAAGAATCTCATTTTTCTGGTTACGGAGAAGTTTGTTGAACTTGAGGTCACTTTCACTTCAGGCCATAATATATTAGTGGCTAAGTAATAAATGCATTTTACTTGAGACCTGATACAGACCCACATGTATAAAAAACTAAAAAGTGTGTGATATCTTCTGATTTTTTTGATATTTTCTGTTCTATTCTATTTCATTAAAAAAATGCTAGTTATAACCCACCAAATTATTTTCATGACCCGCTAATGGGTTGTGATCTACAGTTTGAAAAAAACATTGTTGATGTTTGTAGTAAGTAACAATCGGGAAACAGAGTTCATTTCCAACTTCATCCTGATACTTAAAAAGCAAAGATGGCAACCAAAGAAATCCCGAATGGTGTTAACTTTTAACAACTTCCTTAGGATTCTAGAAAGGGAAGAGGTGAAGGGGAGAGAGGATCAAATATTTAAAAGCTGCTGTATTTTGAACACTTTATACAGATTGCAATTGCAGTATGGGAAAATGCAAAACAATTATCTGTGATGTCTGACAGTTTACAAAGGAAAATGTAATACATGAAGGTTGCTACCAGGCCAAGGCTCATTTGCCTTCTGGCGTAGACTGAGCCTTTGCACTGGGAACATCCAACTATAATTATGATGACCTCAATTTCTGACTCCCTACCAGCCCCACCCTCTTTAACTACCAAGAGTCTTTGCATTTTTCTTCTAAAGAGAAAATTTATGCTCTCAGTTAGAAACTTTCATTTTTAGCGTTCCCTCAAGTTTTTTGTTGTGATGTTATTTGAATTGCCTCATATATGTTAGGTTTATTCTAATTTCAGGAAGCTCTAAAAACAAATATTCTATATTTAAAATGTTTCAACACATCTCTTTTTTCTCCATGGAGTCTCAAGTTAAATAAATGAAAGTGGCAAAATGTGTAAACAGGCAAGTATGAATATTAAAAAGATCATTGTTTGCAAATTGAATATTATGGTGCAGATTATTTTGAACTTCTTAAAAGTAGGTCAAAGGATATATCTTGAATACTGGCTTCATAGCAAAGTGAGAATTACAGAAAGTTGTTAACATGAATGATGTAGTTAATATAGGTGCACATGAGGTAATATTGTATGTGGGTTCTGAGTCCGTAGAGTTTATATGATACCAGACATCTTAGTAAAGAGGTGAAGCTGAGTAAATTTTTCAGATGTTTCCAGGCATCTTGTGTTATTAGATGCCATTGAGTTGATTCCAACTCATAGCAACCCAGTGTGCCAAAGTAGAACTGCCCTGTATGGTTTTCTAGATTGTAATCTTTATTGAAGTAGATTGCCAGGTCTGTTCTCCTGTGGAGCCACTGGCTGGGTTTGAACTGCCAGTCTTTTGGTTAGCAGCCAAGCACTTAACCATTATGCTACCAGGGCTGCTGCTGCTGCCTTTTTTTTTTTTTTTTTAATTGTACTCTCGATGAAGGTTTACAGGGCAGATTAGTTTCTCATTGAACAGTTAATACACATATTGTTTTGTAACTTTGGTTGCCAACCCCACAACATGTCAACACTCTCCCTGTCTTGATCTTGGGTTCCCCATTACCAGCTTTCCTGTCCCCTCCTGCCTTTTCGTCCTTGCCCCTGAGCTGGTGTGCCCATTTAGTCTTGTTTTGTTTTGTGGGCCTCTCTAATCTTTGGCTGAAGTGTGAATCTCAGGATTGACTTCACTACTGAGTTGAAAGGGTGTCCAGGGAGCATACTCTTAGGGTAGCCACCAAGGTTTCTTGATACACAGGCATGCACACATGTGTGCACACACATACATACACATACACTTACATACATGCACACATATTTTGTTTAAAAAATTGGGGAAGCTATTGAGCATTTGTGATTCCAAGGATAGGTAGTTTCTGTATTCAAAATATAGAATATTCTTCTTTGTCCAAATTATCTTTTCATTTTTAGGATTGTTGGTTTTCTAAAATCATGGGCCCTAGGTTTCTATAGTTGGAAAGGAATGCAAATTAAAATTATTTTTGTAATATAGGTGACTTTTTCTATATTTCGGGAAAGCATAAGGTGAAGATAATAGAATTCACATGTAGATACAAACTAGAGCTCTTGGGGATGATTTGTCATGATATCAAAGTCTGCATTATTTTCATGGAGCATACTGTAAAATAAATTTAATAAAATTTCATGTCATTGGGGTTTGTAGCTCAGATTCTGCTTTAATGTTTGAAAATGTTTAGATGTCCCTTCAATAAACATTTATTGTAGACCTCTTGTAGCCAGGTACTGTGCCAGGTATCAGGGATTCAAAATTTAGTAAGACTATTCATAAATTAGAAAGACCAGAACATGGGGTAGCATGAGATGGTGATTGTTCAAATTTAGGGCTTCCAGAAAACTATTTTCAGTATTTCTCCCCCATTTTGGTAATGTCTTGTTGTTAGCTGCCGTTGAATTCGGCCCCCGACTCACGATGATCCCGATGTAATGTCGTTGGACACGTTTAATAGTAAAGAACAGAAACTTACTTAGACCAGTTCAAATAAAAGAGATTTATTAGGAGGAAAAAGGAGACTGAACCTATGTGCAGGGTGCATGGCTGGGTACTGTGGCAACTAGAAATACAGCTTCATTTTTAGGACTCTTGGTTCTCTGAAATCTTATAGTCGTAAAAGCATGCAAATTATGTTTTTGTAATTTAGATGTACATTTAAAATATTTGAGGAAAGCATCAAGTAAGGATAACAGGCAGCTAATTTCCTTGGCTCTTAGGAGCCACATGGTCTCCTCTCCCTGATAGGTTGCCACATTCTGTGTTTTTTTTTCCCCCCTGAAAACTGGCTTTCTTTACTCACTGGTCACTGTGCTCAAAGCAGAAATTGGTTGTCAGCCTTGAGTTCGTTGATTTGCTTGTATATTAACAAATTCAGCAATTATTGTGCATTTTTCAAATACTAGATGCTGGGTACATTGGTGAATGAAATAAATGGAACCTTTGTCCCTATAGAACATGCATTCTAGTTGGAGCTTGAGCTATGAAGGATAGAAGTAACATGTATTGATAGAAAATAATGCCGGAGCATAGTTACTAGGGCAGTTGAGGGAGGCTTCTCTGAGAAGATATTAAAGCTGCAACTTGAGGAGGTTGAGAAGTAATCAGTGTGAGCAGTGGGAGAAGAGTGTTCCAGGCAAAGGGAAAAGCTACGAGGACTGAAGGTGGGAAAGAGCTTAGTGTACAGGAGGAATTGAAATGAAGTCATAGTGGCTGTGTTGTGGAATGGAAGAAAGTGGCTTCAGATAAGGTCAGAGAGTTGGGCAGAGACTCAGTGATGCAGGCCATGGAAAGAAAGTTGGATTTAAGTCAAAGTGCGGTGGGCTGTCATTAAAGAATTTAAGCAGGATTTTAAATAATTTATGTATTTAAAGATCATTCTGTTGAAGAGGTTGTAGAGGATTAAGAATAAAAGCAGGGAAACAAGTTAGTAGGCTATTGTAAGAGTTCATGGTTAGAGATGCAGAGTCAGTAGAGGGGAGAAGTGGACAGATTTAAGTTATATTTTGGGGTTAGAAATGAAGGACTTACTGATAGGCTAGAGTGGGGGAATGAGGGAGAAAGAGACTCAATCCTGGCTCTTAGGTTTGGGTTTGAGCAAGTTGGTGAGATGGGGTAAGACTGGGAGAGGAACAGGGTTGTGTATTCATAGTCTCTTTCTTGAAGTTCCACGCTCCCAGGAAAGTGAATCTGATTGGTCCGAAGTGTTATATTAGGTGGTTCTCTTGGGAGAGGTAGTGGATAGGGAGGAAATAATGGGCTCTGACTTTTTTTTTTTTAACAACTCTTGATAAAGAACTAGACTAGAGAATGGGAAATGTACCCAAACTTTGTTAGGTGTTGAAATGTTCAGATGTATTGGTATTCTGCTATTTTAAAAATCTTTTTATTGTAAAATCAAACATTGGTACAGAACAAATGTATAACTTGGTTAATTATTATAAGGCAGACATCCTTGTAGTCATCATTCAGGTTAAGAAATAGAACTTTGCCATCCACCCTAGAAGCCCCGTTCTTTTCTCTAAGTAAGTATATCCTGACTTTTAAAGTAATAACCTAAATGTACATTGCTAGACACTCTAGGTTAGTCTTGCTAATTAAAACGGAGTCGTCATTTTTAGGTTAGTCTTTCACCCCTTTCTTTTCCTTTTATCTGTTGAAGAGCCCGGGCTGTTTGAACTGTATATTTTCCACAGTCTGGAATTTGGTGATTACTTACTCAGTGTGCACTTCAGCATGCTCTTTTGACCTCTGTTTCCTGCAAATGCGCATCTGGGTCCAGAGACTGGATCAGACTAAAGTTCAGTCCCTTTAGGCATTGTTATAGGTGATGTTTGGCAAGACCATAGACCAAAAAACCAAGCCAGTTGTTGTTGAGTCATTTTTGACTCATGGTAACCCCTTATGTTTCAGAGTAGAACTGCACTCTGTAGGGTTTTCAATGTCTGTGACCTTTCAGAAGCAATTGATCAGGGCTTTTTTCTGAGGCCATGGGTGGGTTTGAACTGTCAAACTTTTCAGTTAGTAGCCCCGTGCTTGACTGTTTTACTCCACCCAGGGACTCTGGCAAGACTCTTGTTGTTGTTAGGTGCCCTGAAGTCAATTCCAACTCATATTGACCCTATAGGACAGAGTAGAACTGCCGCATAGAGTTTCCAAGAAGCGGCTGGTGGATTTGAACTGCCGACCTTTTGATTAACAGGCAAACTCTTAACCACTACACCACCAGGGCCCTGGCAAGACTATCAGAAACAACCAAACCCGTTGCCGTCGAGTTGATTTCTACCCATAGTGACCTTAGAGGACAGAGTAGAGCTGCCCCATTAGAGTTTCCAAGGAGCACCTGGGAGATTTGAACTGCTGACTCTTTCGTTAGCAGCCGTAGCACTTAGCCACTAAATAATTGCTCTGAATAAAATTTATAGTTCATGTAATTCATGAGAATCACAAGAAACATGAGTCCAGTTGAGTAATGAAATTCCAGAAAGTTCCAGTAGAAATTAAAAATACATGTACTAATTAACTCTTGAGAAGAAAGTATTTTGATGACTTTCTTTTCCTGGCAGATTGAGTTTTCCATTCATGTACTTGATTGTTGTTGTATGTTTCCTATTTTTTTTGTTTTTGTTTTTTGAAAAAGAATTGAAGTACCAGGCCAATAATGAGAAAACGAGATTTATCCCTGTTTATATAGTATTTATTTATTTATTTATTATATAGTATACAGACTCCCAGCATCTTGGTTATCAGCTTTCTTTAAAATCCACAAAAATCTCCTGTGGTATGTAAGAGCCTACCAAAACAGTTATATGGTATACCTTTAAAAGTACTCAGTGTCATTGGGAAGTGGGATGTACCACATAGTGGATTTTCCAAGTGAATGAAGTAGATCACTTTAAGCATCAAACTTTTAAAACATTTCAAACAGTTTTGATGAGAAGTCATTTTAAGATGCAGACACATGACTCAGTCTTTGAGATTGATCGTTTGCTTTCTTGATTGCTAAATATTATTTTTTAATCAATTTTAGTTATACACTGACACCATCAAGTGCACTTCTGGCATGTTTGAAGCTTTGTTATTGGGTTAATGACTCCATGTAGCTGCTTGATTTGATGTGGTTTTTTTTTTTAAGACCTAGTCTTTTGTTCTTTTATCTACCATTTCTCATTGCTGTGTCCTTCTCTAAACTGCAGCTTATCTTAGAAATAGTTATCTGATCTGACAGTAGCTCTTCCTCTCTCAAAGTAAAGTACAGGCTCGTTGTGTCCATTCTTGCTTGCCAGGGAGGCCCTTTTCTCTTCTGGATTCATAGTTACATCTTGAAAATTATCTTTTGACTAAGAAGAACATCATTATTATTCATTATGCAGTGAAGAGGGAGAGAAATTATTCCAAACCTTCTGAAGTTTCTAAAATTTAATATGAAAATAACCAGATTTTTTGCATCAACAAAGAGCAGGATTCTTTATAAAAAAATATATATATATATATATATATATTTTATAATGCATTTAACATTCCCAAGTTAAAAAAAAAAAAAAGATTCTGTTATTTTGGAGCATTACTTAAATTTTAATGACCCGGTGGTGTTACCAGAGTGAATTTGAGTTTCAGAGAGTTCTTATGCCCATCTGGATGCAACAATATGGCATTTATAGTAGCCTGTTTTTAATTTCTGTGAGTGAGATATTTTGAGCTGTTTATCTTTCTTATAATGATTTTTTTTTTTTTCTATGAGACAGAGCTGAGATTTTTAGATGTTATCTTCATTTCTAAAAAAACTAAACAGGTAAAAATAATTCCAGTGAAGAAAACTGAAAATTATTTTTACAGAGCACCAAAATCATGGAGGAACTCTCTCTCAGTCTCCTTCCCACAGTTTGTTTTCAAACTGCTGTGTAATCAAACTGCGCTGAGAAATCAAGCAGAATAGTGGCCATCTGTGCCAACAGCTGAGAACAGCTACCACCTCCACAACCCCCATCTCTGTACATGAAAGCCTAGAAAAATTAAACATAGTACACAGTGCAGAACCCCTGGAATGATACACATGTTTTAATTTCATCAGAGTTAAGCCTTCTTTGAAGTTATACTTTTATTAATATATTAATGTTCGGGCTTATTGTAGTTGACTCCAGTATTCCGGTAGGGATTCGTGTGGGGAGTTGTGAGGGTATAAAGCCTAAATCCTTATATTTTATCTTAAAAAATTTGAGATGTAGGGAAATAAATGAGGAAGAAAAGATCTAAGTAAATCCATGTGTCATGGATTGAATTAAAAAAAACCACTGCCATCGAGTCAATTCTGACTCATAGCGACCGTACAGGACAGAGTAGAACTGTCCCGCAGGGTTTCCAAGGAGCGCCTGGCAGATCTGAACTACTGACCTTTTGGTTAGCAGCCATAGCACTTAACCACTATGCTATCATGGTTTCCGGATTGAATTACGTCCCCACAAAAATGTGTGTATTAACTTGGTTAGGCCATGATTCCCAGTATTCTGTGTTGTCCACCATTTTGTGATTATAATTTTACGTTAAGAAGATTAGGGTGAGATTGTAACACCACCCTTACTCAGGTCACCTCCCTGATCCAACGTGAAGGGAGTTTCCCTGGGGTGTGGCCTGTACCACCTTTTCTCTCTCAAGAATCTGCGAGAGTCTTTTATTAAGAGATAAAAAAGGGAAGCAAGCAGAGAGTTGGGGACCTCATACCACCAAAAAAGAAGCACCAGGAGCAGAGCTCGTCCTTTAGACCTGGGGTTTCTGTGCAGAGAAGCTCCTAGTCCTGGATAAGATTGACGAGAAAGACCTTCAAGAGAGCCTTCCCCTGGAGCTGATGCTCTGAATTTGGACTTCTAGCCTACTAGACTGAGAAAATAAATTTCTCTTTGTGAAAGCCATCCACTTGTGGTATTTTTCTTTTACCAGGACTAGACACCAGGTTTTAAGTGTAGGTAGTGTCTTTGGCACGTACCAGTGGATTTTTCTATATGGCAGGTCCATGGATAGACCTTGGCAAGTTCCATATGGAATTATACTCTTTCATTTTTAATCAGTTTAAAGATTCTGTAGCCTTTTTTAGTTCTCAGACCTAGGTATGGCCGTTAGGTATTTAAAAATCTTTATAATAAACTGGATTAAAATTTATGAGCTTTATAGGTATGCATATTTCTTATAAAGTTATTTTTAATTTTTACTTTAGTAGGACAAATATGTTGGAGCATTTTCAAATGTGCTGTTTTATGTTGTCTGCATTTTCTGGATTTATGTTTTAAAAAAAATTAGTTATTCAAAAAGTGAATGCAGTAACACGCCTTTAGGGCCAGGGCGTATGTTGCAGCTCTTGTTAACTTTGTATACCTAGGTTTGTTACAAGAAATTAAAAGGAATCATAGGAATCATCTTACTTTTCAGTTGATGGTAAGTGGAAAAAATTTAGAAAATAAAAATGAGAGATTCTGTGAGTGAAGGAAGAGAAAATTTCAGCTTCTTTTCCTTTAAATCTTTGCTGGGAAATTATATTGTTAGAACTCCAACCTGAGGGGAAAGGGTAAGAGTTGTAAAAATAAGACTTTCATTTGATTTTGAAGTCTTCTCTTCACTGCAGAGCATATATTTTCTTGGGTGGGTTCAGCTCATTTTAGTGCCAATAATTAAACATCTTTAAATTTTAATATAATTTTATAACAGTAAATATACTATGAGATCACCAAGTTACTTCTTTACTATTAAGGGAAACCCTGGTGGCATAGTGGTTAAGCGCTACGGCTGCTAACCAGAAGGTCAGCAGTTCGAATCTGCCAGGTGCTCCTTGGAAACTCTATGGGGCAGTTCTGCTCTGTCCTGTAGGGTCGCTATGAGTCAGAATTGACTTGAAGGCACTGGGTTTGTTTTTTTTTTTTTTTTTTGGTTTTACTCTTAAGACCCTGATACTAACTAGCAAAAATGATTGAGAACCAGTGTTTTAGAGTCGTACAGACCTTGGTTCTAATCTCAACTCTACTATTCAGTGCAGTACAATGGTGGGCAGGTTACTTTACCTTTCCAAGTCTCAGTATTAGTAAAATGGAGATACCTTCTCTTTGGGTTTTGTGGAGATTAAATGAGAGCGATTGTAAAGCATTTGTCTCTGAAGACAGTTCCCAGTGTTTTCAGAAAGTTGTCTGGCATTGTCTTTTAAACACGGACGTAACTTTCCAGGAGGATGAAAGGGCAACTTTCACTTGGATCTATATATTCCAGTTGAGGCTTTTTTTTTTTTTTGAATCAGTCATTACTTTGGCACTAAACATTTATAAAAATGTTTAGCCCTTAAAAAGGAAAAGGGAGCAGAAGAAAATGATTCTTTATTAGACTGAGGCAAAATGTACTTCCTTTGGTTGAAGTAGAAAAGGTGTTTGGTTTTGTGGATTCAAGATCAGATTCAACATCATTGTGTAATTTAGAAATTGCTCATTAACTCTGAATTTGAGGCTTTTTGATGTTGCTTAATCATAAGTTAAGAACTGAAGGATGAAAACTTTTCATGTGTTTTAAAGATGTATGACTTTTGTAACAGTATTCAAGATGAAACAATTGACGGCAAACCAAAAGGTCAGAAGTTCAAATCCACCAGTGGCCCCTTTGGAAACTATGAGTCGGAATTGATTTAACGGTAGTGGGTTTGGATTTAGGAATCCCTGGGTGGTATAAACGGTTAAGCCCTTGACTACTAGGTGGATGGTTGGAAGGTGGAACCCACACATAACCCAGCGCCGTCGAAACTGCCTCATAGGTGCCTCAGAAAACAGGCCTGGCAATCTGCTTCTGAAAGGTCATAGCCTTGAAAAGCCTATGGAGCAGTTCTACTCTGCTCTCATGGGATCGCCATGAGTCAGAATTAACTCGATGGCCAGAAAAGAGACATTGAAAATTATGGAGCTGAAGTCAGCTGGAAGGTGCTTTAAGAACAAATCTGTTCTGTTAGAGTTGGAAATTTTTTTTCTCTTTTGCTAGGTTTTGTACTCTGGCCAGGTCTTGTCCCCCATGATTAGTTTCCTAACAGATCTAGAGGGCGTATCCTAATTATTCTTGACTTTGGAGAGCTAGACCTGGCAGTGTAGAAATTCTTCCTTTATGTCTCTCTCTCTTTTTTAAAAATAATGTTTTATTGTATTTTTGGTGAAAGTGTACACAGCAAATTAGGTTCCCATTTAACAGTTTCTACACAAATTGTTCAGCGACATTAGTTACATTTTTCACAATGTGTCAGCATTTTCTTTAATTGCGTTCTGGTTGTTCCATTTCCAGTACTCTGGTTTCCCTGCCTCTTTATGTTCTTATCTTCGCTTTAGAGTAATTGTTGACGTTTTGGACCTCTGTGTCTCTTTTTAAAAGTCTTAAGCCAACCAACAGTAGCACACTGTGCTTTCTTTGTCCTGAGCTTTACATCAGTATCTTAAAAGCTAAAAGCGTACCCTTAGCAGAAGTTACCACCAGTCCAAAAACTTGCAAAATGTTGTTCTAGAAGCTGGAAACAGAGAAACAATAGTACTAGGACTAAATATAGTCCTTTCATTTCTTCTGCCGTAGAGTTTTTTTTGACTGAGCCCATGGGATTCTTCCTCTTTGGGGCCAATTTGCATTTTGGTGTTAATTTTACTTATTTTGTTTTTGTTGAGAATACACAGCAAAACATACACCAGTTCAGCAATTTGTACATGTACCATTTAGTGACATTAATTAGATTCTTGGAATTGCGCAGCCATTCTCACCCTCCTTTTCTGAGTTGTTCCTCCCCTAGTAACATAAATTCGCTGTCCTCTAAGGTTCCTGTCCAGTCTTTCTGGTTACTGTTCTCAGTTTGATCCCAGATAGATCGTTCTTAAAAGAGCATAATGCTCAAGGCAGACTTTTTTTGTGTGCTTTAGGTGAAAGTTACAGCTAAATTAAATTATAGCTCAAGTTAATTTAGCATACAAAAATTTATACACATATTGTTTTGTGACATTAGTTGCAATCCCCACAGTGTGACAGCATACTCCTTCTTTCCACCCTGGGTTCCCTGTGTCCTTTCAACCAGTTCCTGTCCCTTCCTCAAGGCAGACATTTTTTTACTAGTTAAGCTAAACTATTGTTTGGTGTTAAGAAGGCTTCAGGGGGTATTTTTGGTTTAAGGTTTAAAGATTATCTCAGGGCTGTGGCTTTAGGGCTTCATTCAACCTTCATGGCTCCAGGAATTCTGGAGTCCATGAGAATTTGAAATTCTGTTCGGCATTTTTCCGTTAACAGACTTTCCAGAAAAGCTGTAACTCCTCAGTAGCTTTAGAGCTCCAGTCACCTACATTTGCAGTTTCTTTTCCTGTCCTACCTTCATGCTTTCACTGTCAGTAGATGATTTCACCTACTTTGTAGAGAAGATGGAGAGTCTGTGGCTAATAAGAAGAAGAGATACCTCATGTACTTTCTTTTCTTTTTGAACGTTTTATTGTACTTTGGGTGAAAGTAGAGAAAAAATTAGTTTCCCATTCAACAGTTTATACACGTTTTGTTTTGTGACTTTAGTTGCAATCTCCTCAATGTGCTTGCAGTCTACCCACTTCCTCTCTGTGTTCCTAGTTTCCATTTGCCCAATTTCCCTGCTCCTTTCTGCGTTCCGAACTTAGTTTTTGGGCAAATGCTGCCCTTTTGGTCACCTATGGTTGGTTGTTCTGAGGAGTAAAACAGTTCACAGTATTTGTCCTTTTGTGATTGACTTATTTCACTAAGGTCCTTCAGGTTCATCCATGTTGTGAGATGTGTCGTGGAGTCTTCGTTATTTTTCAGCATTGCGTAATATTCCGTTGTGTGTATATATCATGTGTATATATCATAGTTTGTTTATCCATTCATCTGTTGATGGACGCTTGGATCATTTCCATCTTTTTTTGCTATTGTGAATAATACTGTGGTGAACCTGGGTGTGCATATATCTCTTCGTGTGATGGCTCTTATTTCTCTAGTATATATGCCTAGTAGTGGGATTGCTGGATCATATGGTATCTCTATTTGTAACTTTTTTAAGAAAGCACCATACAATTTTTCACAGTGGTTGTACTCTTTTACAATCTCAGCAGCAGCATATGAGGGTTCCAGTCTCCCCATATCCTCGCCAGCATTAGTTGTTTTCTGTTTTTTATTATTGCTGGGGTGGGATGATATCTCATTGTTTTGATTTGCATCTCTACTGGCTAATGATTTTGAGCATCTCTTCATGTATTTGTTGGCCACCCGAATGTCTTCTTTGGTGAAATATCTGTTCATGTCCTTTGCCCATTTTTAAATTGGATTGTCTTTTTGTTGCTGAGGTGTTGAAATTTTCTATAAATTTTGGAGATTAGTCCCTTGTCAGATATGTTGTTGCCCCCAATTTTTTCCATCTATACCTTTCTTTTTACTGTTTTGGAGAAGTTTTTTGATGCGCATAATGTTTAATTTTTAGAAGGTCCCAGGCGTCTAATTTATCTTCTGCTGTTTGTGTATTTTTTAGTTACGTTTAATAGCCTATTAAATTGCGGCCCCTAGGCTTGTCGCTATTTTTTCTTCCATGATCTGTATAGTTTTGGGTTTTACATTTAGGCCTTTGATCCATCTTGAGTTAGTTTTTGTATATGGCGTGAGGTATGGATCCTGTTTCATTTTTCTGCAAATGGATATCCAGTTGTGCCAGTATCATTTGTTAAAGAGACTTCCTGTCTCTCATTTGCCTTAGCGTGGGTTCTGTAAAGAAGCAAAACCAGTAAAGCATATATAAGTACATAAATATATATGTGTGTGTGTATATATATATATATATATATTTTTTTTTACAATACCCCCCCAAAAGATAAAATACTTAGGAATAAATTTATATCAAGGAAATGGCTCACGTGGTTGTAGAAGCTGTAACGTCCCAAGTCTGTGGGTCAAGATAGAGGCTTCTCCTGATTCACGTGGCCGCAGGGGGTGGTGAACCCAAGATCAGCAGGCTGGAGAGCAGGGCTGTTGCTTACAGGCTGTGAAGATTGACGAATCCCAAGATTGACACGTAAGATCGCAGGTGAGCTGCCAGCTGAAGTCCCAAGAACTGGAGGTCAGACAAACAGAAGCCAGCTGCAGGATCCAGAATGAGCAACAGCCCCCCGATCCCTGCCTGAACATCCATCCATACTTGACGCAGGCCACATGCCCAAGGAAACTCCCCTTCAACTGATTGGCTACCCACAGCAGATCCTATCATGGTGGTGATCACGTATCAAATCTCAACATAGAAGTGATCGCAACATTATAAGACCGCCAAAACACTGAGAATCATGGCCCAGCTAAGTTGACACACAATCTTAACCATCACACCATTTAATGGATTTCAGCTCTTTTTCGAAGATCAGTTGTCCATAGTGGATGGATTTACTTCTGGATTCTCAATTCTGTTCTATTGGTCTATGTGTCTTTTGTCGTGTACCAGTACCAGACTGTTTTGGCTACCATGGTTGTATAGCAGATTCTGAGATTCTTACTTTGTTCTTCTTCAGTAGTGCTGTGCTTATCTGGGGTCTCCTTTCTTTCCATATAAAGTTGGTGATTAGTTTTTCCATCTCTTTAAAGAATGTTGGTGGAATCTGGATTGGTTTTGCATTATAGCTATAGACTGCTTAGAGTGGTACTGACATTTTCACAATGTTAAGTCTTCCTATCTATGAACATGGTATGTTCTTCCATTTATGCAGGTCTCTTTTGATTTCTTGTAGTAGTATTTTATAGTTTTTTTCTTTTTTTGTATGAGCCTTTTATGTCCCTGGTTACGTTTATTCCTAATTATTTTATCCTTTTGGGGGCTATTGTAAGTGGTATTGTTTTACTGATTTCCTTTTTGGAGTTCTCTCTTTTTTTTTTTTTTTGTTAGTGTAGGGGAATCTGACTGATTTTTGTATGTTAATCTTGTACCCTGCCAGTTTGCTGAATCCTTCTATTAGTTCCGGTAGCTTTGTTGTAGAATCTCTGGGATTTTCTATATATAGGCTCATAACATCTGCAAATAGGGATAGTTTCACTTCTTTTTTACCAATTAGAATGTCTTTTATTCCCCTTTCTTACCTTATTGCTCTGGTTAGGACTTCTAGTACGATACTGAATAAAAGTGGTGATAAAGGGCTGCTGCCATCTCTCTCTGGGTGGAGGGATGGGGAGGGAGTGGTGAGTGGGGTGCAAGCGCCTAGAAGCATGTGCCAGCACAGTCGTGCTGCTGCCACTGCTCCCTGGGTGGGGGTCGGGGAGTTGGGGAGGAATCTTGGCTGGATCAGCAGTTAAGAAGGGCTAGGTGAGTGGCTGGCTCCACACGGAATTGGCCTAAGGCCTCTCAGCTGGATTAATGGGTGGGGCAAGTGACCATCACTGTGTCTTAGTGGCCTGCTGCCACTTGGGCAGGACCATCAGGCAGAGGGATAGGTGGTAGTTGGGGCAGTGGGGGGAGGGTAGCAGTTGGGGCTTAGTGGGAGGGAAAGGGGGGACCTTGCACCTTGGTCCCTGGTGGTTGGAGCTGCAAGGATAGGGGGGTCTGTGCTGCTAATCACCAGGAGGGTGGCAGTGGGGGGATTGTGTTCCTCTGGTCTCCAGGTGAGGGTACCTGGGGTCTTCTCGTTGGCCGTAGCCAGCAATTGAGGCTTTATTTCACTCTGGTTATGTCTATACAGTTACTCTGTGTCTTGTTGGGAATTCTGTGAAGTTGCCTCTTGTGCTTCTCATCCAGGATTGCTGCTTTGTCTCAAGATGTTCGCACTTTATGGGGCGGGCTGGCAAGACCCCTTACTTTCATCCCTTCTCATTCACTGTTTTCAGTCAGTTTCTTCTAGTCAGTGTTTGATCTAGTTCTTTATCATTTCATTTGATGCTTTAGGTTTCAAGGTTGTCTTCTGTATCAGTTTCACTTGGTTTCTAAAGTTTTTGCTGTAGAGGGACCATGTGGTGTGTCTAATTAATCTGCCATTTTGGCTGTTACCTCATGTACTTTCATCTTAATTTCGTTTGATTATTGTTCCCATGTTATTTTTTGTTTCTATCACCAAACCAAAAAACCAAACCCAGTGCCGTCGAGTTGATTCCGACTCATAGCGACCCTATAGGACAGAGTAGAGCTGCCCCATAGAGTTTGCAAGGAGCGCCTGGTGAATTCGAACTGCCGACCCTTTGGTTAGCAGCCGTAGCACTTGACCACTACGCCTTCAGGGTTTCCTGTTTCTATCAGAGAAGGATAAATTATCCTCTTCTTCTCCCTTTCCATCTGAGTTTTGAACAATCCTTTCCCATATCTTTCAGGGCTTTACTCCTATAATCACGTTTTTGTCCCCCAGCTCTAGAATCTTCAAAGTCTGTCTTTCTAAGGGCTCATCTTCTTTCAGCCTGCTCAGGTTAATCTGTAGGTTACAGATTGTTGCCAAGACCAGAAACCTTTTCCCTGTTTTTATACTCCTCATATTTCTATTTCTTGATGCTTTCTGCTTTTCCTATTGCTTCTGTTCCTCTGAATGCTGTATGTGTTCTTCCCCAAACCCATAATTGTCAGAGATCTTGCAATTACTTTTTCTCTTATCTTTTTTTAAAAAAATTTTTATTGTGGTAAAGATATATATGAAAAATTTGCCGTTTTAAGTGTACAATTCAGTGACATGAATTATGTTCACCATGTTGTACAACTGTCACCGTTATCTATTTCTAAAAGTTTTTCATCCCTTCAAACAGAAACTCAGTATTCCCTTCAGCAGTAACTGCCCATTCGTCCATTCCCTGAGTCCATGGTAGTCACTAATAACTTTTTACCTCTATGTATTTGCCTATTGTTTGTATTTCATGTAAGTGAGATCATACACTATACGTCCTTTTGTGTCAGTCATTTCGCATTGCATAACGTTTTCACGGCTCATCTGTGTTGTATCATGTATCAGAGCTTTATTAATCTTTGTGGCTGAATAATGTTCCATTGTATGTATATACCACATTTTCCTTATCCTTTCATCTTTCGGTAGACATGTATGTTGTTTCTACCTTTTTCCTATTGTGAATAATGCTGTAATGAACACTGGTGTATGAGTATGTCTTTGAGCCCCTGCTTTCAAGTCTTTTGGATGTATGCCTTGGAGTAGGTCATATAGCAGTTCTATGTTTAACTTTTGGAGAAACTACCAAACTGTTTTCCATAGTGGCTGCACCGTTTTACATTCCCACCAGCAATGCACAAGGGTTTCAATTTCTCCACATCTTTACCAACATTTGATATTTCCCCTTTTTATGATAATAGCCATCCTAGTGGGTATGAAGGTCCCTGGGAGGTGCATGTGGTTAAATGCTTGGCTATTAACCAAAAAGGTTGGCTATTTCAACCCACCCAGAGATGCCTTGGAAGAAAGGCCTAGTGATTTGATTCCTGAAAGACACAGCCATGAAAACCCTATGGAGCAGAGTTCTTCTCTGAAACACATGGGGTCACTTTCTCAGTTATCTAACGCTTCTATAACAGAAATACCACAAGTAGATCGCTTTAACAAAGAGAAATTTATTCTCTCACAGCCTAGGTGGCAAGAAGTCCTAACTCAGGGTGACAGCACCAGGGGAAGTCTTTTCTCTGTCGGTTCTGGAGGAAGGTCCATGTCATCAATCTTCCCCAGTCTAGGAGCTTTTCAGCACAGGGACCCCGGGTTCAAAAGACACACACTCCTGGCTTTGCTTTCTTAGTGGTATAAGGTCCCTATGTCTCTCTGCTCACTTCTCTCTTTTTTATCTCAAAAGAGATTGATTTAAGATACAACCTAATCTTGTAGGTTGAGTCCTACCTTGTTAACATAACTGCAGCTAATCCCACCCCATTAACATTGTGGAGGTAAGATTTACAACACAGGAAAATCACATCACATGAGAAATTGGTAGGCAGTCACACAATACTGGGAATCATGGACTAGCCAAGTTGACACACATTTTGGGGGAACACAATTCAATTCATAACAGTTGCTATGAGTTGGAATTGATTTGATCACAAGTGGGGTTGTTTTTTCTTTGTATGTACCCATCATCCAGTTTCAAAAATTATTAACTCTTGGCAGTCTTGCATAATTTATATTTCCATACACATACCCCATCCCTGACTTTTATTTTTTTTTAAAGTAAATTTCAGATGTCATTCTTAACTGTTTTATATGCATTTCTAAAGGATGAGAATATTAAACATTGTATAACCATAGTACCATTATCTGACACATAATTTTAAATGTAGCTTTTTTTTTCTGGTTGTGGTGAAAATACACACAACAAAACACTGAATGTGAATTATTCCTGAAATTATAAAATATTAAAGAGAATTTGGAGAACATTTAGACTTATGTACACAGGAGGGTTTTTTCCCTCTCTGTGATGAAGACCTAGAAAACTGCCTGTACAAGGTAGTCCCTGACTTACGACATATTTGAGTTAAAATAATCTGAACTGACGACTGTCCTTTTTGTTTTCATGCATTTTATCGTTAGTTATATGTTGCAATGAGTAATTTGGTGATGTTATCATTCTCAGATGGTTACTCGAAGATGTTCAATTTTATGATTTACTATTCAAAACGCTGCTGGATTTATAAAGATACTGAAAATAAGAAGCAATAATAATGAAAACTTAAAAACAAGAGAGGTATTCAGTTTACTTCAGAACAGACTTAGGATGGAATTGTTGGAATGAAATCCCATTGTAAGTCAGGGACTACTTGTATTGATGTCTACAAAAAAATGTTAACAGAAATTCTTACACTGAACAAAAAACAAGATGAACACGTTTATGGATGGGGTAGGATTCACGTGACATTTAAATATTGTTTAAGTAATAGAAAATTGGGATGTTGCTGAAAAAAGAAATCAAAGGACACCAAGAATTCTAATGTTTAATAAACAATGTGGGACCCAGCAATCCTAATCCTAGGTATGTACCCAGAAGAGGTGAAAGCAGGAGCACAAACAGAAAACTGTACACCGTTCATTGCAGCACTTTTCACAGTAGCCAAAAGGTGGAATCAACCAAAATGTCCATCAACAGATAGATGGGTAAACAAAATGTGGTGTATACATACAATGGAATATTACTTAGCCAGAAATAGAAGTGAAGTCCTGATGAATGTATGGCATGACATGGATGAGCCTTGAAAACATCGTGCTGAGCAAAATAATTCAGTTGCGAAAGGACAAATGCTATATGATCTCACTCATGTAAAATAAACAAATATATAGAAGCCAAAGATTATTAGTGGTTACCAAGGGTGAGTGGAGGGGGAAAAGAGAGTTTTTGCTTAGGGGGCATTGAGTTTATGTTATAATGGTGGTAGAGTCATTTGGAAAAGGGTCGCGAGAATGATTGTGCAACATGAACGTGATCAGTGTCACTGAATTATACGTGCAGAAATTGTTGGATTGGCATCTGTTTTGTTGTGTAAATTTTCACCACAATTAAAAAAAAAATATGTGGGAGAAAGCTGCCTGTATTCTTTGATTCAGTGTATAGCATAGGAGATTATGTTCTTTCCTATTCTTTATGAGATAGACAAATGACAGGAAAACCAGATTATATCAGCCCCTTATTTGTTTAAAAAAACAACAGTTCTAGAGTATATCTGTCTAAGTACGTAATAAACCCTCTCTCTCAAGTTCCGTAATTCCCTAGTGCCTGGGAAAGTGCGTGCTCTGAAAAGGCACTCACTCAATGAATGACTTTTTTTGACTTGTGATTAAAGTAATTATTTTTATGATGAGATTCTGTTTAGAAACTACAGTATATCAAGGATATGCTTATTATATCATGTCTGCCAAGGTAGGAAAGAGTGTGTGTGTGTGTGTGTGTGTGTGTGTGTATGTGTGTATGTTTTAGGTTGGCTTTTAATTATGAGAATTTTTTTTGACTGCAAGGGTTTTAAAAGCAGATAATTTCAAAATCATTTACAATTAAGCGATAGCTGAAATGATCAGTTTTCACTTAAGATGCCAGAATGGGAAAGAGAAAATAAAGACAAAACAGCATAAAACATGAATGGGTTACCAGAACAAATTGTGTGTTTTCACTTGACAAAATGCCCTAGAGATAATCTCTTTGCTTAAATTAGTAACATCTCAGTTTTTCCACCCAAACCAAAAACCAAACCCATTGCCGTTGGGTGGATTCCGACTCATAGCGACCCTATAGGACAGAGTAGAACTGCCCCATAGAGTTTCCAAGGAGCGCCTGGCAGATTTAAACTGCTGACCCTTTGGTTAACAGCCATAGCACTTAACCATTATGCCACCAGGGTTTCCCGTTTTTCCACATGTCAAGAAAATGAGGTATGGACTAATAGAAAATTCTCATTAAGTGTTTACTGGATTCCTTTGGCAGGCTGATGACTTACCTGTTTAAGGTGAGCCAGCTTATGTGCCTGCTTTGAAGCAGACTGTTAAAACTCCTTAATTATGTAGTGGTTAGATTACTCTTTTGGTTTAATATTAAAGAGATTTGTTAATGTAATGCTGCTTCCATCACTGTGTCATGTGCATGGTTCATCTTGAGCTACCTTGTGTTTGCCTAGCAGTGAAAGACGTGAAGCACTTTTGCTATTGAAGCACAATTGTGAGTATTTTTGAAAATTTGACTCTGGCTTCTCTTTCAGATAGCTGTATGCTCTTTTCTCGTTCATAGCACTTTTCTATAGGCATTGCCTGGGTTATGAACATCTGACTTACATACAACCTGAAGTTTTGAACCAAACCTCGTAAAGCCTGTCAGGAAAAAACCGACTTGGTGTTTGGGCCCATGGACGCCCACAGTGGGCCAGGTTTCTCCCATGTATGCAGGTGCCACAGTGGGTCTTTGGGTGGTCACTGGTGGCAGGCAGGCCCCTGCAACATGGTGCGCTCAGCCAGGGCCCTCAGCAGCAAATGAAGAGTCCACAGGCCCTGCCTCACTTGGAGCTTGGAAACTGCCGGTCACACCATCTGTGTACCCCAGGCATGCGGGCCTACAGGTGGTGGTGGCTGGCAGCCAGGATGCAGGGCTGCGCTCTGCATGTTCTCTGAGTACAGCTGGTTAGTGCACCATGCTAGGCACACAGCCAGGCTTCTATAGTGCCCAACCCCGTCCCACTGGGCCTTCTGTGCTGTGCAGCCCGGAGCCATCACAGCACCTCTCTGGGCTTCTATTTCTCCTACCTTGCACATGTGGGATTTCACTATTGCAGTGGTTCTTGGCCTTTTGGTGGCTGGAAGGGTGGGTGGGGGTGGGGGGGCATTCTTAGATTCCTGATTTCTGTATCTCCATATGGTTTCTGGGGGTTCATGGAGAATTTCAGACTTGGGTTTCCTTAAGTATCCTTTTTCCAGACCTTGGGCCCTGGGCTCATCCTTAGCACATCCTACTTTCTCCCTTGCACCATAGTTGGTATGTGGTATTGACAGGTCTGGTGAGGAGGTGATGTGGAATGATCTGTCTGGCACTAGCACCATCCTACCCACATGTCCAACCGTCCCTGCCTCTGCTGAAAACCAAATGCATTGCTGTCGATTTTAACTCATGGCGACCCTATGGGATAGAGTAGAACTGCCCCACAGGGTTTCTAAGGAGCAGCTGGTTGATTCAAACTGCTGACCTTTTGGTTGGCAGCCAAATGCTTAACCATTGTACCACCTCTGCTGAGGAGGGTTCAAAACCCAGCAGAAATTTCGCCAGGAATACAGCGAAGATTTTTTAGTTGGGTCTACTATAAAGTATCTAAGTGGATTTTACAGAACAGAATCTTCTGAGTACTTTGGGTAGCGTTTGCCCTGTAGGTGTCTCTTAAACTGTGGAGAAAGTATACATACAATGGTTTGTAATAACAAATGGGTGCTACTTTTCAAAGCACAACAAAACATTTTTATGACTATATTATTATGTTAAGGATGTCTTAGTGTATCTGGAAGTGTTTTTTTTTTTAGATGTATTTTATGCATAGAAAGGTACCCAAAGCCACTGCCAAGTTGATTCCGACTCATACCGGTCCTATAGGACAGGGTGGAACTGCCCGGTAGAGTTTCCAAGGAGCGCCTGGCAGATTCGAACTGCCTACCTTTTGGTTAGCAGCTGTAGCACTTAACCACTACGCCACCAGGGTTTCCACAGAAAGGTACACTATGTATTATATACTAAGACAAACATTTGACTGGTGTTAGATATGAACCGTATCTACCTGTTCTGATTTACTTGCAAATTCGACTTAAAGACAGATTTAGGAACGGAAGTCATTCGTAATCTGAGGACTACCTGTACTTCACTCTTTTTCCTACTCATTAGCCCCTTCCTATCTTTACTTCTTTCTCCGCCTGGTCCGTTTCTTCAACCATTCTTTTGCCAATGCCTTTTAACTTTCTGATTCTACTGTTCTTCTATGGCATCCGCCTGGCAGAATGCTGACTCTGGATGTATTCAGCTGTCAGCCTCCACCTTGACTACCTTCCAACTTTTGAGCAGGGCTGGAGAAAATGCAGTCTTAAATATGCTGTATTAAATTCTTTATGATTTAACCTCAACAGGGCCTACAGTACTATGTAGTAATCTTTTACGAGGTTTGTTTTTGTTGTTGCTTTTTTTTTCCTTAGCATTCCCAACTGTGGCTATTTCAAATCTAGTCATGTGTCTTCAAATCTAAGATTTTAACATCCTCCCTCTCAACAGATAGATGGCATAGAACAAATAGAAGCCAACGTATGAAAGTTTCGTCAACTTTCTACCAAGCGATCTACGGTCTTACTGTAACTCTGTCCATCCTTTTTTCCTTCCTCCCTGCCTATTGTAATGGAAGAGGTGTCTTCAACCCTCCAAGTTTAAGGAAATCCCATATACATGTGTTTTTGGTTAGATCCCTGCCAAACTTTTCAGGGACATGCTTTACTAATTGTCTCTTCTTGTCACCTGTATTTTCAGCTTTTCCTTATTTTTTTTAAATTCATCCCAAACAGCCTTTAAACTTGTTCAAGTATTTCCCGTGGATTTTTTGTTTGTTTTGTTTTGTTTTTATTTTCAAAGTGAATCACTTACCCTTTTAGAAATGTTAAGTGTGTGCTATCAATAATTGCTGTCTTTACATCTTCACGTTATCCCATTGTTTTAAACTATTACAGTCTGGTTTCTAACTCTAGCAATCTGCTAAATTGCTGTTGCTATAATCAACAGTAATTTCCTTACCACTAAATTTAGTACTTTTTTTTAAAAAAAAATTTTTTATTGAGGTATAATGTACATATAATTAATTACATGCTGGCAAAATTACTTTTATTCCCACTGATGAAATTTTCTTCCTTTTTTGGACTATTTGAACATTTTTTATGACTCTGTTTTATCTCCGTTATTGGCAGACTAGTTATACCTCAGTTTACTTTTTTTTTTTAGCGCCTGCTTTAAGGTTTACAATACGAATGTTTAACTTCCCAAAGTCTTTCTTCAGATGATAGTATACCACTTCGCATAGCATGTAAGACAGTTGTAACAGCATACTTCTGTTTCTTGCCTTCCTCCCTATGTTCTGTCATCCTGTGTTTTGCTTGTACATATGTTATTATTGTTGTCGTGTGCTGTCACTTTGATACCAACTCATAACGACCTCATGTGATAAAGTGGAGCTGCCCCGTAGGGTTTTTCTTGGCTGTAATCTTCACAGAAGCAGATCGCTAGGTCTTTGTCCTGCATAGCTGCTGGGTAGGTTTGAACCACCACCCTTTTGGTTAGCAGCCGAATGCTTAACCATGGTGCCAACAGGGCTTCTTACATGTGTTATCAACCCCACATTGTTGTTGCTATTGTGTGCTTTGGAGTTGATTCTGACTCATAGTGACCCTATATGACAAAATAGAACTGCCCCATAGGGTTTCCTAGGCTGTAACCTTTATGGGGGAAGATCGCCAGTTCTTTTCTCCTGTGAGCTGCTGGGTAGGGCAGAACCTCTGACCTCTCAGTTCACAGCCAAGCGCTTAACCATTGTGCCATTAGGGCTCCTTAACCCCACATTAAATCCTTGGTATTTTTGACTTAAACAATTAGTTGTATTTTAAGTAAATTAAAAAATAGGAAAAAGCATTTAAAAATATTTATCCATAGTTTTATGATTTCTATTGCTCTCTACTCTTTTGTGTAGGTTTATGTTTCCTTCTGGCATTACTTTTTTTTAGCCTAAAGAACTTTTTAAAGCCATTCTTTGTTGTGAAGGTCTGCTCACAACAAATTGTTTTTAGGCGCCATCAGTTTGGTTCCAACTCATATTGACCCCATGCACAACAGAACGAAACATGGCCTGGTCCTGTGCCTTTGTAACCAGTTCTTGCTATGTCCATTGTTGGAACCACTGTGTCAGTCATCTTGTTGAGGGTCTTCCTTTTTTTCACTGACTCTCTACATAGTGTGATGTCTTTATCCAGGAACTGGTGCCTCTTGGTAACATGTCCAAAGTAAGTGAGACAGAGTCTCACTATCCTTGCTGCTAAGGAACATTCTGCCTATACTTCTTCCAAGACGGATTTGTTTGATCTTTTGGCAGTCCATGGTTTATTCAGTATTCTTACCATAATTCAGAGGCATCAATTCTTCAGTATTCCTATTCATTATCCAGCTTTCACATAAATACCAGGCTATTGAAAGTACCATGGCTTGAGTCAGGTGTACCTTAGTTCCCAAGGTGACATCTTGGCTTTTTAACTTTTCAAAAGAGATATTTTGCAGCAGATTGCCCAATGCAATACGTTGTTTGATTTCTTGACTGCTGCTTCTATGGGCAGCTGTTGATTGATTGTGAATCCAAGTAAAATGAAATCCTTGACAGCTTCAGTCTTTTCTCTGTTTATCATGATGTTGCTTGTCTGGTTGTGAGGATTTTTGTTTTTTTTTTATGTTTAGGTGTAATTTATACTGAAGGCTGTAGTCTTTGATCTTCTTCAGTAAGTGCTTCAAGTCTTCTTCACTTTGAGCAAGCAAGGTTATGTCATCTGCATATCACAGATTGTTAATGAGTATTCCTCCAATCCTAATGCTGTGTTCTTCTTCATATAGTCCAGCTTCTCAGATTATTTGCTCAGCGTACAGATTGAATAGGTATGGTGAAAAGATACAACCCTGACGCACATATTTCCTGATTCTAAACCATGCAGTATCCCCTTGTTCTGTTCAAATGAATGCTTCAATTTCATGAATATCACAGGCAAGTAAAATCATGCTCACGATAATTCAAAAACTGTTTCAGCAGTACATCAACAGGGAACTGACAGGAACGCAAGCTGGACTCAGAGGAGAAAGTGGAATGAGGGATCTCATTGCTGATGTCAGATGGATCTTGGCTGAAAGCAGAGAATACCAGAAAGATATTTACCTGTGTTTTATTTACTATGCAAAGGCATTTGACTGTGTGGTTCGTAACAAATTATGGATAACATTGCGAAGAGTAGGAATTCTGGAATACTTAATTGTGCTCATATGGAACCTGTACATGGGCCAAAAGGCAATTGTTCAAACAGAAGGAGATACACAACAAATTAGCTCACCCTTTTTTACTTGAAAAAATGCATATTTCTCCTTCATTTTGGGGGGATATTTCCACTCACTTTTAGAATTTTAGGTTGGCAATATTTTCTTTTAGCACTTTAAAGGCGTCATTACATTGTCTTTTGGCTTGCTTAGTGTCTAACAAGAAGTCTGCAGTCATCTTCTTCATGGTCTTCCACATGTATTATGTCCTTTTTGCTGTAACTGCTTTTAGCATTTTATCTTTCTCACTGGTGTTGAGCAATTTGGTTATAATATGTCTCTCTGCGTGTGTGTGTTTGGTTTGCTGAGCTCCTTGCATCTGTGAGTTTATTGTTTTCATAATATTTGGAAAATGTTTGGCTATTATTATTTCATGAGTGTGTGTGTGTGTGTATGTGTATGTGTGTATAATCTCAGGGCAGTAGTTTTAGGGTCTTATCCATCATCCATGGCTCCAGAAAGTCTGAAGTCTGTGAGAATTTGAAATTCTGCTCTGCATGTTCCCCCTTTTGATCAGGATTCTGCTATGGACTCTTTAATCACAATGTTCTGTAATAGCAGCCCGGATCCATCCAGTTCTTCTGGTCTCATGGCAAGGGAGGCAATTGTTCATGGAGGCAGTTAGCCACACATTGCATATCCTTACTCCTATTCCTGATTCTTCTTCTTCCTTCATTGGTCCAGGTGAATAGAGACCAATTGTTGTGCCTTGGATGGCCATTTGCAAGCTTTTAAGACCCCAGACATTATGCAACAAATTAGAAGGTAGAACAGAAACACTAAACACATTAGGCCAATTAACGGATGTTCCATGAAACTATGACTGTAAACCTCCAAACCAAGGAGCCAAATCCCATGATGTGTGCATAAGTTGTACATAAGCAGCTTTCGGCAGCTGCTCCTTTTTTTTTTTTTTTTTTTGGTCATTGTTGTAAATATATGTATGTTTTGCCAATTCAACTTTTTACAGGTGTACAACTTATTGACAGCAATTGTAATTGTAATAATCGGCTGTGCAATCCTACCCTTAATCAGTACGATTTTCCATCCCGATTATTCCCTCTTTTTCTCCTCCCTCTCACTCCTGGTAACCACTGATAAACTTTGGTCTCTATACATTTGTCTTATATTTTTATATAAATGAGGTCGTACAATATTTGTCCCTTTTGATTGGCTTATTTCGCTCAACATAATGTCTTCAAGCTCTGTCCATACTGACTAGCATGTATCAAGACTTCATTTCTCCTACTGGCTGCCTTGTTTTCCACTGTATGTATGTACTACATTTATTGATGGGCATTTAGGTTGTTTTGATCTCTTGGTTATTGTGAATAGTGCTGCAACGAACATTGGTATACAAGACTTTTCTGAGTCTCTGCTTTCAAATATTTTGAGTATATTCCTACGGGTGGAATTGCTGGGTTCATATGGTGGTTCAGTATTTTAAGGAACTGCCACACCATTTTCCACAATGGCTATGCCATTTGGCATTCTCACTAGCAATGGGTAAGGTTCCAGTTTCCCCACATCTTTGGCAACATTTGTTTCTTCTTCTTTTTTTATCTCAGCCATCCTATTGGGAGTGAAATGATCTCTCATTGTTTTGATTTCCATCTTACTGATGGCTAATGATGCTGAGCATCTTTTCATGTGTTTCATGGCCATTTGAATGTCCTCTTTGGTGAAATGTCCATTTAAGTCCCTTTCCCAGTTTATGATTGGGTTATTTGTCTTTTTGTTGTTAAGTTGTCGAAGTTTTTTATATATTTTGGTTGTTAGTTTCTTGTCAGACATGTGATTTCTAAAGATGTTCTCCCAATCGTTAGTGTGTCTTTTTAATTTTTGGGTAAAGTCTTTTGATGAACGAAAGTTTTTATGAGGTCCCATTTATTTATTTTGCTTTTGCTGTTCACGTATATATTTTTTTATTGCCTTTTTTTCTCTCTCTTCACAGGGGCTCAGGCTTAAAATTTTTTTTAACCTTTGTTGTTCTTCAGATTTACTCGTATTTTCTTCTGCACCATATAATCTTTTGTTATTATCTAGTGAAAGTGAAAATTTCATTTAGATATTTTTCATTATAAACTTTCTATTTGGTTCTTTTACCAATCTTCTGTTTTCTTTAAATCTGTAAGTAAGTGGGACATATTTATAATAGCTTTTTTTTTTTTAAATAATAGCTTTTTATAAGATCTTTATCTGTTAATTCTGCCACATCTACCATTTTTGGGTCTGTTTTTATTGACTGATTTTTCCTCAGGGTTCAAGGTCCTCATTGCTCTTATGTCTAATAATTTTTTATATTTAAAATTGATATTTAGATTTAATAGCCTTTACTCTTTAGGTAATTTGATCTCCGTTCTAAAAGAACGCCCTTCTGAGGCCTCTACTGATCGACCCTTGTAGTCAGGGAATTCTCCACACTGGTTGGTGGGAAAGATTTTCAGTGTTGTGTGACCTCTAGGACTTACTCTTTATACAGCTCCACGGATGTTCCCTCCCCCTGCCCCAAACCAAAAACCAAACTTGTTGCCATCAAGTTGATTCCGGCTCATAGGACCCTACAGGACAGGGTAGAACTGCCCCATAAGGTTTCCAAGGAGCACCTGGTGGATTTGAACTGCCGACCTTTTGGTTAGCAGCCGTAGCTGTTAACCACTATACCACCAGGGTTTCTCCCACTCCCTTAGAAACTTGTTTTTATTGGGCCTTGTGGAGTTTTGTTGTAAGCATACACAGGTTGACATTTAGTGAAATATTTAAGGAAATCCTTAAACAGATTGCTGGATCACTTTCTTTGTATAGTTCCCTTCTTTCAAGTATTCTGTAATGCAAATTCTAGTTGCCTTGGGCTTGCCGAATTCTAGTGTTGGTTTCTTTAACTCAGCATAATTGATGGGCTCTGCTGATGGGCTCTATTTTGGTTCCTCCTTCCCTGCACCATAGACTGGAGGTTGCATGTGGATTGAAAGCCTGGGTGATGGTAGGGCTCGGTCTTCCTTCCCTTCAAGGATTTCAGTCCTCCATTGCCTGATGTCCAGTGTTAGAGAATAGTTGTTTCTGATATTTTGTTGAGTTTTCTAGTTTTTTAAAAAATTTTTGTAGCAGACAGATAATTCTGGATCTTGTGTTACTCTCTGGTGGTCAGAAGTAGAAGTTCTGCAATGGACACTTAAGTCTTTATTTGAACTTCCAATAGCTTTTGACATGGTGTGAAACGTTCCCCTTTTGTCCTTCATGACCTCATTCCTAAATATTAATTTTTTCCTAGAATCTGTTCTATCCTTGACCCTTAATTTTTCTTAGACATTTTCTTTTTAATTAATTTTTATTGTGCTTTAAGTGAACGTTTAAAATCAGGTCAGTCTCTCATACAAAAATTTACATGCACCTTGCCATACATTCCTAACTGCTCTCCCTCCAAAGAGACAGCACAGTTCTTCCCTCCACTCTCTCTCTCCTCATGTCCATTCAGGTAGCATCTGGCCCCCTCTGCCTTCTCATGCCTCCTCCAGACAGGAGATGCCAGCAAGTCTCATGTGTCCATTTGATCCAAGAAGCTTGTTCTTCACCAGTATCAGTTTCCATTCCCTAGTCTAGTCCAGTCCCTGTCTGAAGAGTTGGCTTTGGGAATGGTTCCTGTCCTGGGCTAACAAAAGGTCTGGGGACCATGGCCTCCGGGGTCCCTCCAGTCCCAGTCTGACCATTAAGTCTGGTCTTTTTGGGGTTTGCACCCACTGCTGTCCTGCTCCCTCAGGGTTTCTCTGTTGAGTTCCCTGTCAGGCAGTCATGGGTTGTGGCCGGGCACCATCTAGTTCTTCTGGTCTCAGGCCGATGTGGTCTCTGGTTTATGTGGTCCTTTCTGTCTCTTAGCTTATAATTACCTTGTGTCTTTGGTGTTTTTCATTCTTCCTTGCTCCAGGTGGGTTTGAGACCAATTGATGCACCTTAGATGGCCGCTTGCTAACGTTTAAGACCCCAGGCGCCACTCTCCAAAGTGGGATGCAGAATGTTTTCTTAATAGATTTTATTATGCCAGTTGACTTAGATGTCCCCTGAAACCATGGTCCTCAAATCCCTGCCCCTGCTACTCTGGCCTTTGAAGCGTTCAGTTTATTCAGAAAACTTGTTTGCTTTTGGGTTAGTCCAGTTGTGTTGACCTTTCCTGTATTGTGTATTGTCTTAGACATTTTCTTAATGCTTTTTCTCTTTCTTTTGGCTTCAGGCTCCATGTATGTGCTCATTTCACCAACAAGTATATTTCTAGCTCAGATCCGTCCCAGGATTCATATATCCAATTGCTTACTGGGGATCTACACTTGGATGACTAAAATTGCAGTCGTCATATTCCTCTCCAAATGTTTTTCTCTAACGTTCCTTAGCTCAGTGTCTTAGTTAGGGTTCCCTAGAGAAACAGAATCAGTTATATATATGTATATGTGTATCCTATTGCCTTTGAGTCCATTCAGACTCATAGTCAGACTCTATAGAACAGAGTAGAGCTGCCCCATAAGGTTTCCCAGGAGCGACTGGTAGATTGGAACTACTGATCTTTTGGTTAGCAGCTGAGCTCTTAACCGCTACGCCTCTAGGGAACTATACATGTGTAGAAAGATATATATGGAGAGATATTGAGATTGATTTACTTCAAGGGATTGGCTCATGTGACTGTGGTGCTGGTAAGTCCAAAATCTGTAGGTGAGGTGACAGGTTGGACTTCTGCTGGTTCATGGGATTGTGTGTGGGGGCAGCGGGATGTGTGGCTAGCAAAATCCAAAATCCATAGGTTAGGCAGCAGGCTGATGTCCATTTTCTGTAGGTCAGGTGACAGGAAGAATGCAGACTGGAGAGAGAGTTCTGCGAAAATACTGTTTATAGCCTAGAGGCAGAATATTCCCTAAAGAAACTCCCTTTTCAACTGATTGATCACATCACATAGATTACATTATGGCAGGTAATTACACTGCATTACATCTGATTACATATGGATAAGCAACTAGACTAGCGTTTGACTAGACCCCTGGGAACCATTTCCTAGCCAAGTTGACACATAAAATTAACCACCACACTCAGTAAGTGGCATTACCATTCACTCAGTTACTTAAGCCAAAGTTAAGAGTCATCCTTGACCCCTTTCTTTTTCTTTTGGTTGTTGTTGAGTACTATTGAGTCAGTTCTGACTGAGAGTGACCTATAGGACAGAGTAGAACTGCCCCATAGAGTTTCCTAGGGTGAAATCTTTATGGGAGCAGATTGCCAGGTCTTTTCTCCTGTGGTGCTGTTAGGTGGGTTTGAACCGATGAACTTTTGGTTAGCAGCCGAGTACTTAACTATTCCACCACCAGGGCTCCTCTCTTCTCTCATCATCCCGTATTTAATTAAAACCACTTCTTGTTTATTCCACGTCCTTAATATCTTGAATAGCCAATCTTCTCTCCATTCTTACTGCCAGTACTATATTCCATGCATCTATATTTTGAATCAGCTCCTAACTGGCTTTTCTTCTCTACCCTTGCTCACTGCAGGTCCTTTCTCTACATTGTAGGAAAGTAGCCTTTTTAAAATAGAGATCCTTAACATGGCTTAAAGGCCCTTTTTATCCTGACTCTGCTCACCTCTACATATTAGTCGTTTTGACTTTGTGCTTAATATTGAATTATTTTTGGTCTGTCAAACACACTGTACATAATCTCTCCTAGCTTCCAGATATCTGCACATGCCATACAAGTGGGCAATTAAAAAACACAAAACAAAAAAACAAAGACCCTTCTGTATGGCAGACAAGCTGATAGATCACAAAAAGATTGCCACGTGTTGGAGCTGACTTGATGGCAACTAACAACAACAATAAATATGTTGTAAAGACCTTCAATATAGGTCATAAACTGTGAAGTGAAAAGTACCTAATATTGTATAAAAAAATATAAAATGCTAAATCTAGTGTGTGTTGAAAAGTGATGAGAGGGATAAGAATGTATATTCATAGTTGCATGAAGGTTTCATAAGAAGCTAACAAAAGTGATTATTTGGGGTGGAGCTAGGCAGATGAGGAACAGGGGTTGGAATGGGACTATTCACTATATAACTTTTTATATTGTTTGATTTATTTGAACCATCTAAATATATTACCTATTAAAAATAAAATTAATTTTATAAAAAGGCTAAAAAAATATTTTCTTCCTTCTCTTTTTTTTTCCTTATCAGTAAACTAAAAAAACTGAGTGAAGACAGTTTGACTAAGCAGCCTGAAGAAGTTTTTGATGTGTTAGAGAAGCTTGGAGAAGGGTAAGTACAAAATACGTGGAAGGAGTATTCAGATAATGACAAACAATTTAGAAAATATTAATGTTTCAATTAGAGTACATTTGTTTGAATTGAATAGTAATAGCAATTACAGTTAAGGTACTCTGTACCAGTCAGTATGGTAGATCTAGTAATAGTGTTTTTCAGAGAAGTGGGCCATATAGATAAGAAAAAAACAAGAAATGAGCTGTAAAATGATTTCCAAGAGGTATATTAATTAGTTTATTCCCATATGACATTCTTACATATTTATAAGAATTTACAAGTTTATGGAAGATTTTGACTTTGTTAGGTAAGTGAACATAAAGCCATTTTAAACATCTTTCAACACCTTGAACCTCATTTTATGTGGGGAAAAGCGATTAATAGGTAGAAATAGAGCATCTAGTGAGGAAACAGTATGTATTGGCAAAGGACTAGTTGATATACTTTCAGTGTAATAGCAGAGAAACATCTCATTTTAACACAGGGAATGGTAAGGAGCACTTAATGGGATGGCAAAGTGTAGCAGAACTTCCAGAATCATAAAAGGTACAGTTAGTCCACGTTATTCGTGGAATCCGTATTTGTGTCCGGCATTTGCTTACTTAGTAAAATTTATTTTAACCCCAAAATCCATACTTAGGCGCTTTCACAGTCATTTGTGAACATGTGTGGAGCAGCGAAAAACTCGATTTGCTGATATGCACGTTCCCAGCCGAGGTTGAACAAGTCTTGTTCAGTCTTCATGCATTCAGTGTTGGTGGCGACTTTATCGAACACAGCTTCCACAAATAATGAGAATTGACTGTACGTAGTAGATAAATTCAGCAAGAACAAGGAAAGGGAAATAGAGAAAACAAAATTGTAAAATATAAGGTAAACGTAAGGTGGAAGGAGTAAAATCAAGCGTATTTTCCACTAAATGTCAATTCTTCCGTTAAACGTCAGACTGTTACCAGATTAAGATGCAAAACCTAGCTATATGTTGTTTATGAGGTCCATGCAAAATAAAGGATGAAGATACAGAACTGAAGAAAGAGATAAACATATAAATAAAAACAAAAAGAAAGCAGGAGTGGCAATATTTATACCAGATAAATTAGTAAAGGTTAAAAGATCTTAACTGGGTAAAGCGGGACATTAGGTAATGACATAAAAGATAAATTTATAATGAAACATGTGCTTCGTACCATGGCAGCTAAATTTATGAAGAAAAGCTACTAGAAATGTCAGGGGAATCTAATAAAAGTGTAACGGTATGAACATTTTCAATATATCTCTTTCAGAAGTGGACAGGTATAATAGAAAAAAAACAGAAAAGACATAGAGGGACCCAACTTGATGATAGTAAACTTGATTATATATATGTGTGTGTGTATATATATATATACGCGTAAATATAATGAATATATATTATATATACACACACGCACAAATACATATAACTTTGGATTCTCCCTTTTTTTGGTTATGTTCATGGACCACTGATTTAAAAAAAAGAGGGAAAATTCTAAAAATGGGAGGTTTTACAGGTCACATTTTCTGGTTACGTTGTTGTTGTTGTGTGCTGCTGAGTCAATTCTGACTCATAGTGACTCTGAGGGACAGACTAGAACTGCCCCCATGGTTTCCTAACCTATAATCTTCATGAGAGCAGATTGCCAGTTCTTTTCACCTGTGAAGCCTCGGAGCGTTCGAACTGCCAGGCTCTCGGCTAGTAGCTGAAGACTTAACCGTTGCACCACAAGGGCTCCTTTTTCTAGCTATAATCTAGTAAAATTAGAAATAAATAATTGCAAAAGACACTCAAATTGGAAATTAGCAAACATAATCCAGTGTAATTTATGGATTGAAGAAGAAATCATTGGGGAAATGACAGATTATCTAGAAAACAATGAAAAGGAGAACATTATACCAACATCTATAGAGTACAGCAAACCATTAGGGGAAATGTTTTAATTTTAAATTCCTTCATTATTAAAGAAGACAAAAAATAAAGGAATTTAGTGCTTAACTGAAGAACTTAAAATAATAATAAAATACACCAAGATAAAATAGGAAGAGAGAATTAATAAAGTAAAAAGCTAAAATTAATGACATAGAAAACAAAAATAATTAGAACAGATATGTTTCAAAGCTGCTTCTTTGAATATCTATAAAGTAGATAAATCTTCTGTATTGACCAAAGAAAATAGAGCAAAAATGTAGAAAACTTTGAATAAAAAAGAAAATATAACCACTGATAGAGGCTAGATTGAAAGAGTTGAGGGAATAGTATATGTCGCTCAATAACTAATTTAAAAATCCAGAGGAAGTAGGTGATTTCCTAATAAAATATAAATTATCTGAATTGACCTCAAAAAAGTTAAAACTTAGATCAATTACCACAGAAAAGATGGAAAGGTGATTAAATAGCTACTAATTAAAAGGTACCATCTCATAGCAGCACTATTCACGATAGACAAAAGGAGAAAATAACCCAGATGTCCTATCAGCTGATGGACAGATAAACAAAATGTGGTGTATTTGTACAACAGAATGTTATTAAAAGGAATGACGTACTGCTACGTTACAACATGGATGAACCTTGAAGTCACTATGCTAAAAGCAAGAAGCCAGACACAAAAGGCATTTGTTGTATTATCTCTTTTATATGAAATAGCCAGAAGAGGCAAAACCATAGAGACAGAGAGCAGATAGGTGGTTGCCAGGGTCTAGGAAGAGGGTGGAATGGGGAGTGACTGCCAGATAGGTATGGGGTTTCCTTTTGGAGTGATGAAAACCTTTTGGCACTAGATGGTTGGTGGTGATAGTTGCACAGTATTGTGAATGTAGTAAATGCCACTGAATTGTGTACTTTAAAATGATGAGTTTTATGTTACGTGTATCTTATCACAATTTAAAAAGAAAGAACGAAAGAAACCGGCTGGGCTTAAAGTTGATTTTTATTCATTCTTTAGAAGACAAATAATTGCAGTTATTTTTATGAAGCCAATATAACTTTAATATCAAAACCTACATATACAAAAACAGAAAAGTGTAATTCAACCTTACTCTGCTACCATTACGGTAACCATTCCTGCCTTGTCTCAGGTGGCTAGATATTGCCACGTGTCTTCCTTCCCTTTTTCTGGATCCTGTCAGCTGTTGATTTCAGGGAACCCAGTTCAGTGGTGGCATCTCCTGTTATAAACTCTAGCCTGCACTATCGGGCTTTCAGAGATGCTGGTTCTTCCCCCACCTTGGTGAGAGGGATATTATCTGGATCTCTTCAGGAACCTATTTAGTGAATGAGCGTGCAAGCCACATATAGTATATCCATTCCAGCATTTCATCTCCTTGAACCTTTGATCTCCTTCTTGTATGCTGAGGATTGCCTGGCATCTCGTTTAATGTAGGTAGCTGTTGGTGGCAGGTTTCAGTTGAGTAGCCAAAGCAAGATCTTAGGACCACTCCCAACTGTTTTAGCTACCATGCTGAGTTTGGAATTTCTGGTCTGTGCATCCATATCAGTAAATTCCTTTCTCCCTAGAATCCTTGGAATCCATTCCCACATGTATTCTTTAGGATTCTGCTGATATAAACTGACAAAATCTTACAACTTTTTTGGATGTGACTAGAGCTGCTCTTGGATCAGATTTTATACTCATCACTTAAGTGTTGCAGGGATATGAGTGTAATTATGGGTCTGGAAACAGTGAGAAATGGTGGGGTGGTCTGGAAGAGAATCTACACTCCCTGAAAGGTAACGTCTCAGATGAGGCCATTACAGAGTCTTCAGGCATTGTGAAGCTAATCGTCTCAGACGAGGGACAGGGTTGCTTTGCTGGCAAGAGAGGCTTGGAGGTTCAGGGTACTTAGATTAATAAGCATCTCCCTAAATGTCCCAATACCAGTCTTCTGGGTACCTGTCTTTACTGTTAAGTGTCTTAATTTTAACACAGCTGACCTGGTGATGTTGTAAATTCAATTTGCAATGTAATTCAGCTTCTAGTAAGTTCAAACTTTGTTTGGTTTTCAGAAATCTCAGCCATGTGTCTACAAGAATGAAGAAATTCTTTTGGAGCTGTTAAAAATAATCAAAACTCAAATAAATTAAAACATAAGGTTTATTTTGAGCAGTCATTCTATATGAATGCAGGGAGATAATTTTGTTTCTAAAAGCAAGTGGTTCAAAGTAGGCTAGTTACAGTTGTTAAAAAAAAAAGCTTTGAGTTAGCTAAAAAATATTGTAATATTTGATTGTTTAATAAACAATTTGCAAATTGAGGAAGCATCTGTGTCCCTGCAAAAAGAGAAGCCGCTCTTGAGGATTGGCGATTTTACATAACCTTAACTACATTTTTGCTTAATGAACACAAGTTTCCGTGGTGACAAGGTTATTGAGTTAACATTAAAAAACTAACTCCTGAAAATTTGTCCTTTTACCTATTTGTAGCTCTGAGACCTCTTGAAATTAAAATTAAGGAAGCACACAATCTTTTTCATTAAATCACAAGGTAATGGGTTTGTTATTGACTAACTGAAAGGTTGGTGGTTTGAACACTCCCAGGGGCTTTGCAGGAATAAGACCTGGTAAAATGCTTCCTTAAAGATTACAGCCAAGAAAACCTTATGGGGGCAGTTCTGCTCTTTCACGTGAGGTCGCAGTCAGTTGGAACTGACTAGACAGCATGCAACAGCAACAATGACAACCCTTTTCTAGCCAGAAAAGACAAATTTACAGCATTGCAGGGCAGTTCCTTGTGAAAAGAACAAGTCAGTACTTCTGCAGTTTGGGTAGAGCTTTTGTGGTTAATTTTTGGGCTTGTGGGTAAGAGAAGCCTCTCAAAATCAAAGTAAGATGTCTGTTACTAAATTTTTTCCCCACAGGACATTAAGAAGCTTTCTGTTTCTCTGAATCCTGAGCTGGGAATTTAAGCTCTGAGCTTATTATATTTGTTCTACAACTTTTCCAGTGCAGGCGGAGGCATCCAGCCCTCTCTGCAGTCCTTATGTTCTGTTTTCACCATAATATTCTGTTGCGACTGCTATTTGGTCTCTTAAAGCTTTGCCTAGACTCCAGGCAACTATGGGTGATAATTTAAGCAACTGTGTTGCCACTGAATGCCATGGACTGTCAATGCTGTGTTGGCCACTAGCCTTGAAGTCATTAGTATCTTCAAATCTTCTGAGAGAGACCTAATTCAGCATTTTCATCTTTAATTCTTTCCCTTGAAACCACTTTTTGTACCAAAAACTGTACTGGTATCAGGGATTGGTTAAGAAAAGAGAAGCTGCTCTGTGCAGTCGGTGTATAAGGAATTTAATATAAAATTTGGAGCTCAAATGACTTGTGAAAGGGCCAGGGATGCAAAGGTCATAAAGCTGCTGCTGAAGGTCAGAGAAGCCGGCACTGAAGATCTCAACCTGAAGCATGAAAGTGGGTGATGTTCAAAAACTTCCCGAGAAGCCTCTGGAATTCTCAAGAACCTTTGAGAACTTCCCACCAACTATCTCAGCCTGCATAGCAGTGTGGTGGCTACCAAAAGCTGAGCGGGCATCTGTTGTGCATCTTACGTCTGCCAGTGCATCTACTGCCACTGCATCTGGGGAGTAATGATCTTCTACGTAACTTTTTGCCACTGAGATTTCATGCACTGTCTTTGCTCTGGCAAACTCTTACCGGTAGCCATTCATGGAAAGAGATTCTGGGAAGTGTGGTTCCCAGTTTCTCTTTTGCAGTGCTTAGGAGACCTTAGAAGGGGTGATGATGTTGCTTAATTGTTAATAGATAATTTAGGATAGAATTCTACTTAGCTTTCGCGAGCTCACTTCATATGTGTATACTTGCAAGTATAGATAAATATATATATATCTTATATATACCATTTGTGTACATTTTGATGCCTGTAACAAGGTAACTTTGGGTATCAAACAATTAAGTTACTTCTGGAAGCCCAAAGAACAAGGGGTAGCATAAAAATGTTAAAGCCCTGTGTTATGCTTTGCCATTTATTTTGAGAGATTGTAAATTTGAAAGTTACTATGCATAGATTCCTAATATTAGGAAGCATTCCATGTCTTCCAATGACTTGCTCTTCTTGCTTTTCTGTAGAAATAATGTGGTAGGAAAAGCATGATATATGGAGTCCAACTGTTTGAATTCTAGCCTTGCTGGTTACTGGTGAGCCTCTGTGTCCTCATCTTTAAGTGGTGGTAATAGTATTACCTCATGACTGAGAGAGCTGAATTTGACAATGCATGTAAAACACTTAGGATAGTACCTGGCTTATAATAACCACTCAGTAAATTGTAGCAGTTCTTACCTTGTCTTCTGATTCATCCTTAGGTATAATTGGCTTTCTTCCTGATTGCTTTTGCTTAAAAAAAAATTTAGTTGTCAAAAATTATAGCAGAGACAGTTTTTGGGTAGGTGACCACTGTCACTCATTTTATTTACCCGTGAGTGTGTGGTTTTGTTCTTGAGGGAGAGCTGATAGTGAAGGAAGCATTCGAAGATGCTGAGGAGGGAGCTGAGAGGGAACCAGATGACTGAGCTTCCCTGCTGCTGCTTGAATTTTGGTGTTGTAAGGTCCTCCAGCGGAGGGTTTCGACTGCATTTAAATACTTGAAATAGGGATGGGACTTTGATATTCTGGGGGTGACTTTGCTTAAGGTGAGGTCAGCCTTTTCTCCTAATCTGACACTTCGGCTATTATTAATCTACATTTCATTCTTTTAATTTCCATTTATATCTTCTTAATGCTGCATTTGTTTGAGTTGACAAACCGTAAGTCTATTTATTTCATTCATAAGAAAAATGTAAGCAAATTATTAACATATATTAACTTGATGATTTTAGTAGATTTTAAGTCTGTAATTGAAGCATTAAAGCGAAGATAAAAGTAATGAACTTCTCTGTATTATTATTTGTTTAATTTTCACTATTTAATGTTTTCAGCTAGAAAGGAGTCCTGCGTGGCACAAACGGTTAAGTGCTGGTCTTATAATCAAAAGATTGACTGTTTGAACCTGCCCGGAGGGGCTTTGGAAGAAAAGCCTGGCAATTTGTTTCTGAAAGGTCACAGCCTTGAAAACCCTGTGGAGCACAGTTCTACTCTGCAACACATGGGGTTGCCCGCCATGAGTTGGAATCGATTTGACGGCACTTGGTGGTGGGTGGTGGTGGTTCAACTAGAAAAGACTATAGATAAAAACTGCAATGGAATGTTTTTCCCCTATTAGTTACGATGTTTGAAAGAAAATAATGTCTTGGTTTCTTTTAGGTCTTATGGGAGTGTATTTAAAGCAATACATAAGGAGTCTGGTCAAGTTGTGGCAATTAAACAAGTGCCTGTTGAATCAGATCTTCAGGAAATCATCAAAGAGATTTCTATAATGCAGCAATGTGACAGGTGTGAAGAGGTTTTATTTCTTTTATTTACTTTCATTTGATGAATGTTGCTAATAATGTATAAGAAAATATAGTCTTTAGTTATCTGTTTTTTTTTTTTTCCTTATTTCCTTTTGGAAGTGAAACTAATCCTTTAAGGAAAATGAAGACAGCTGTTCAGGGTCGTCTTTGGGACTTACTGCTCTTTGCTCATAGCAAACATGATGTTATAACATTAAGAAGCATGTGGTGATAGAAAATGCTCAAGCGGTTTTCCTATTTTCAGCACTAATTTATAGATGAAATTTATTTATTTTTATCAAAGGAGGTCATTTAATAGTCTATATTACGTGCTCGGTTGCTAACCGAAAGGTTGGCAGTCTGAACCTACCTAGTGGCTCTGTGGGAGAAAGACGTGGTCATCTGTTCCTGGAGATTACAGCCTAGAAAACCCTGTGGGGGTAGCTGTACTCTGTCACATGGGGTTGCTATGAGTAGAAATCGATTCAGTGGCACCTACCAACAACAACATTATTTAATAGTTTTTACCAGTAAATCTAATTCAGAAAACATTTACTGAGCATCTCCAGTGGACCTGGTATTTTGCCAGGATCTAGGAATAACAAGATATCTAAAATACTGTTTTTTCTTTTTGAGGGGCTGGCAGTCTACTTGGGGAGACAGATACAAGCAAGTGGTTATAATACAGCAAAATTACTGTATTGACTGGTGCGTGGGGTGATATGAGATGAGGCAGGGCACCCACCTAGCCAGAGGAGTCGGGAAATCTGTGAAATGCTGAGGAGAAGAAGGTAATTTGCTGAATAAATGGAGGGATGAAAGAGAGTAAAGAGAATTACAGGCAGAGTGGTGAAACATAGCTCACTGGTATGTGTTCTTCTAACAAGATTTAGAATTGCTGGAGTGGAAAGTATAAGACAGATTGGTGTGAAATGAGTTTCACTAGGTAAATGAAGCTGATCATGAAGGGTCTTGTATGCTATGTTAGGAAGCCGGGTGTTTATTCTGTAAAGGATGTAGAGTGTATAAATTTGGACAATGTTTAGCCTATGGTTACTTAATCTAAGAGCGATTTGTTATTCTCACTTCATAAAAGGTCTGGAAGAAGTGCTGGTGCAGCTGTAACAAAGTATTGTCTGTGTCTCAGGCTTCTTCTTATACTCTGCCATCCTTAGCTTGGGACCTTTGTCCTCATGCTTATTATCTCATGAGTACAAGATGGCTGCCCCAGCCCCAACCTTCTCTCCATATTCCAGGTAGGAGGAGGAAGAAGAAAGGTTCCTTCCCAGAAACCCTCAGCATGTGTCTTATTTGTTAGAATTGTGTCACATAATGACTTAGAGCTGCAGAGGATTTGGACACTGGCATAACATAGTTTATAAAGAATATGTTCTACATTCTGCTTTGGTGAGTAGCGTCTGGGGTCTTAAAAGCCTGCGAGCGGCTATCCAGGGCACTCCATTGGTCTCATCCCTTTGGGAGCAAGGAAGAATGAAGAAAAGTAAAGATACAAGGGAAAGATTAGTCCAAAGGACTAATGGACTACATCTACCATGGCTCTACCAGGCTGAGTCCAGTAACACTAGATGGTGCCCGGCTACCTCCACTGACTGCTCTGATAGGGATCACAATAGAGGGTCCCGGACAGAGCTGGAGGAAAATGTAGAACAAAATTCTAACTCAAAAAGAAAGTCCAGATTTGCTGGCCTGACAGAGACTGGAGAAACCCTGAGAGTATGGACCCTGGACACCATTTCAGCTCAGTAATGAGGTGAGTCCTGAGGTTCACCCTTCAGCCAAAGATTGAACGGGCCCATGGAACAAAACAAGACTAAAGGGGTGCACCAGCCCTGGGGCAGGGACAGGAAGCAGGAGGGAACAGGAAAGCTGGTAATAGGGAACCTAAGGTTGAGAAGGAAGAGTGTTGACGTGTCGTGGGGTTGTTAACCAATGTCATAGAACAATGTGTGTACTAACTGTTTGATGAGAAACTAGTTTGTTCTATAAACCTTCATCTAAGGTACAATTAAAAAAAAAAGTATCAAAGCTAGAAAATTACATAGTATAGTCACTCAGATTACTAGTGGATATACTTAAAATGAATGAGCATTTTTTTTCTTTATTTGTTCATCTGTTTGTTTATCCATTCAACAGTTGTAGAGTTGCCACCATATGAATAGTAGTGCCTGAATTCTGTCTGCTAAGACTACTTATTTATTCATTTATTCTAATCATTTTAGTAGCCTTGTCTACCGTGGCAGCTGAGATCTGATGATCTGCTTTTGTTGACAGTTTTAGAGATTAAATCTCAAGGGGCTGTGTATAGTTTGTCCTCAAAGGAAAATGTTTTATTCCAGAAAGTATTCCTGTTCTGTTTACTTTTAGGGCAAATATATGTCAAGAACTAAAAGGGTCTAGTATTTTACCTTACTTTCAAGCTAATAGGTTAGTCCATTACTGTTTTATAGATGCTGGCAGAGGACATGAAATTCCTGGGTCAGAGACAAAGGACCCTCACTTATGGCCCAGCAAGCAGCATGGTTTACATTGATTCCCCTTGTTCTCAAGTTCCATGGGGGTGATGTGGAAGGCCTAGATGGATGGTGTGCACGCACTGGGTTTGTACCACAGATGAGGAAGACTGAGCTTGGGGAACCTGCTGTTTTATAGTAAGCAGTAAGTAGGCCTGCTTTTTGTCCCAGAGGGAGACGTTACTTCATCCTCCAAGGTTGCTCGCGACAAACACAATCCTGAGAAATGGCCCAGGTAAAGAGCAGTGTAGGCCTTGTATTCTTAAGCATATCCAGCAGGATATGCAGGAGTGCGAGAGATCTGTAAAGCTCCTTTCTCTCCCAACAGTTTATAAGATCTGTATATTATAACCGCTTTGGCTAATGAAGTGACGGAATAATCCTAGGGGAACTTTGCTGCTTGGATTTCTTCAGTTTTGCTTTTCTTTAGCATATGCCACATTCTTATGTTACGTATTTTCCACAAAGGCTCCACAGCTTGCAATTCAAGTGGTTATAAAAAAAAAAAAAAAAAATTCCTTTTCCTCCGGATCAAAGTATATAATTGCAAAGTTTTCCAGACCTTGGTGTTAATTTAGTAAATTGATGAGAATGTGATTCCCATGTTTTGATGCAGAAAAGGAAAGATTGAATTAAGCATAGTGCTAGGCCCACAAGATGCTCAATACATGTTTGTTGCTATTATCATTCTATCTTAGGTTAAAAATAGTTCAGGGACTAGTGCTGTGCTTTAGAGATCTAACTTGAGCATGGTTGAGGAAAGGCAGGGTCTCCAGTATTACCTGCTATATGTATCATTTCCCCTTACTTTATGAGTCTTGGAACCTATTGGCTCTTGCTCATATTTCTGCACCGGCTTCCTGTTTGTTCACTTTGTGTTTTGTTTTTGCCTCCTCCAACCATTTTCCTTCCTGAGGCTAGATCTTTTAAAAATGCAAAGCTAATCAAGCCATTCCATGTTTAAAGCCCTTAACTGACTTCTTATTGCTTAGATAAATCCAGTATTCTAGGGATGGCATACAAAGTCTTATGTGCTGTGCACAAGATATAGAACAATGAGTGAGTCTCAGGCTTTATACTAAAGGGACTTTCGATCAGATGGAAGAGACAAATAGACAAGATTCTTTCAATACAGTATAAGAGATAATGATGGGGTAGGTATGAGGAGCTATACAGGCCGGAAGGGGTATCTAACACCTTACCCTTGGAGGTTCAGGGAACTCTTCCCCAAGGCGGTCATACTCAAGTGGAGTCTTGAAGCATGAGTTAATTTTACTGGGCAAAGAGGAGAGTGATCTGTGTGGTGGGAATAGAATATTTCTCTGGCTTCCTGAGAGTGGCACTGAGCACTTCCTGGCTTCTACCACTGCAGCTCTTTTATCTGTTTCTGGTTAAGATTCCATTTGAATACTTGTTCTAAGGCCAAAAAAAAAAAAAAAAGTTTGAAAATCACCATATTGAAAGATTAGTTATGAACTTTGGCAGTTTGTATCAACTTATGTATGTTTATTCATTTTTTGGGTGGGCCAAGGAAGAAATTGGCATGATTTAGATTTATATTTGAAACAATTCCATTTTCATAGAATAATCACATTGCCTTTGTAAAAGCGGTATTTATCTTACCCCTATTAAGTTGTGGAAAACTATTAAAATTGCAATAGAATGTTAATGAAAATTAAGCCATTTCTTTAGTTATCACGTCCTTATAATGGTAGGACTTTAAAAAATACGCCTTTGTCAATATGTTGTTGTTGTTAGATGCCATTGAGTTGGTTCCCACTCATAGTGACCCCATATGTAGCACGTTTTCCATTTCTTACCTGTTATTTTTTTTTTTTTACTTTTCTTTTTATACTGTTTCTATTCTGAGTTGTGATAATAGGGAAAGACCATTAGGATAAAGAGTATAGCAGATCCCAGGATTGCAAGGGTGGTTTAGCGTGAGAATATCAGTCATTGTGATACATCACATTAATAATAGAACAAAGAAAAAAAAAAAAGCAGCCATCTCAATTGATGCAGAAAAGCCATTTGACAAAATCCAACATGGTTTCACAATAAAAACATGCAGTAAGCTAGGAATAGAAAGGAAATTCCTCAACATGATAAAGGGCATTTGTGAAAAACCCACGGTTAACATCATGCTCAATGGGTTTTTGTTGTTGTTGTTGAATTGTAGGAGTTCCTTATGTAATCTGGATATTAAACCCATATCAGCTAGATAGTAACCAAATATTTTCTCCTATTCTGTGGGTTTTCATTTTACTTTCTTGATAATGTTCTTTGATGCATAAAAGTTTTAAATTTTGATGAAGTCTAATTTATCAATTTTTTCTTTCGTGGATTGTGCCTTTGGTGTCATATCTAAGAATTCATTGCCAAAAACAAGGTCCTGAAACTTTACTCCTATGTTATCTTCTAATAAGTATTAATGGTGGTGGTCATTTGTCCTTCCTAAGTCTTCCTGGAAACAACTTGGCTGTAATCGCAGTTTATTCTGCTTTCGAGAACATAAAACCTTAGTTCAGCGATAATTTAAATAGTTGATAATTTTAATTATTTGAGTCTAGAACAAAACAATTTCTTTTCTCCAGAATTTTCCAAGGCCAAAATGGAACAGAAAAGAAAAAGTTAGGCCTCATTGAAATACCATATTTTTAAAGTTAAGTGTTAATATTTGACTGAATGCAAACTCCTTTAGAAACTTACATTTAAAATGCTTTAGTTTTAAAAAAATGTATTTTCATTTGTTCCTTACGTTAAATAGTAAGTTTTTCCAAAAGGAACCCTGATTTTCTTGGGAATCACTCAGAACAGTTGGGCCTCTTCTGGCTCATAATCCTGTTAAATTTCATCCATGAATTAAAGCCTGATCATACTGCTCATTTGGTAATCCCTAGATACAAACAATTTGACCTCCAATGGATGTTTACTTATTAAGTTTGCTTATTAGAACATTATGATATGTTCAAAATACTTTGTATTGGGATTAAGAAAAAAAATTATTTGGGAATTAACTAAATTTAATTGTGTTTGTATTTTCTTTTAGCCCATATGTTGTAAAGTACTATGGCAGTTATTTTAAGAACACAGACCTCTGGATTGTTATGGAGTACTGTGGAGCTGGCTCTGTCTCAGACATAATTAGATTACGAAACAAGACAGTAAGTACTTTTAAATGGTTTTGCTCATCTCATTTCTGAAGACTCATATTTAGAATATGACTAAGCAGTATTTTGTTACAAAGGAAATATTAGTGTGAAAAAGAAAAAGTTTTACAGAGGATCTAGCATGAAGTATGAAAGCCTACCACTTTTCTTTTTCTCTGTGGCAAATTTAGGAGCCACATGATTGTTTAATTTTTTTATTGGGATAATTTTGGAGGAGTCACTGAGAAATTACCATGGCACTCTCCTTTTCCTTACTGGTATCAGTGTGTGTTGCTTGTTGATGTGAGTTCAAGAAATTGTGGCTAGGATTTTTCTTAAATTTTATAATATTCATGGTTTATCTTAAATTTTCTATATTATAACTTACAGCTGGTAAACAATTGGAAGAAGTTATATACTTTTGAGTTTTTAAAAATAACTGAAAAAATATTTTTGTATTTATTTTCCCAGACCTTGCCAGGATGTTTGAAAGTGATAGAGCTAGATTTTGTATATACATTTGTGTGTATGTACGTATATGTATGTGTGTATATATAATTTTTTTTGTGAATTCAGCTTAGTGAAATGTGTTATTTAACAAAAGCTTTTTATGGTTTTGTTTTAACCCACAATAAAAGAGCTATTTACAAAATTGTTACTTTAGCAATGCATCTAGTTTATTTAGGTAATTTATAAGGACAAAACTCATTCTTTTATATGTGAATGACAAAATAATCAGTGCAGTAATTTGTAATTCTATAGAATGCTAACCCAGTTACTATAGGACATTATTATATGTTGTCAGACATGTTTCAGTAAAACACATTCAGAAAAATACTTAACTTCTTGAGGCAAATTTGTGGTTAACCAGAATCATTTTAAAATTTGATTGGGGAAGTACATTGAAAGTTTATCCTACTAATTTTTTTTTTGTTCTGTTAGAGAAAATAAAGTAAATAAGATTTCTTTTAAAGGAAGTGAAACAGAAATGAAAATAATCTCTCTTTTGACAGAATGGATTAAATGATCTGTAGCATTCTAATTATATGGTTTAGAATATCACTCTGTTTTCTTGATTTTAAAGGTTAACGTTACGACTTGGACTAGATAGGAAGTAGTTGATCCAAGTAGTTTATTTCTTGTTACCATTAATTACCAACAGTGAGAGTATACTACTGTTAAAAAAGGAAAGGATGAAGGGAATCATTATCCTCAGGAATCTTCTCCACCAGTTATCAAAGGGAAAGATTTTACTCCTTTACATTCTTTGTTAGAAAACAGAGTCCACTGAGCGTGTGGAGTGTCCCGTACATTTATTTGTCTAATTGTTATCCTCACAGAATAGTCTGATTCCCATATATGAAAAAGAACTCAGAGCTGTGCAAGAGATGGATCACTGTAATTGGAGCTGTAGGTATATTATCTCTTGGTATCACCTTAATGACCAATAAATAAATAAACCCATTGCCATCGAGTCGATTCTGACTCATAGAGACCCTATAGGACAGAGTAGAACTGCCCCATGGAGTTTCAAAGGCTGTAATCTTTGCAGAAGCAGATTGCCACATTTTTCTCCCATGGAGCTGCTGGTGGGTTTGAACCACTGACCTTTCGGTTAGCTGTTGAGTGCTTAACCACAGCGTTCCTTACTTTAATGACCAAAAATGAAACCAAGCCCGTTGCTGTCAAGTCAATTCCAGCTCATAGTGACCCTATAGAACAGAGCAGAACTGCCTGAGAGGGTTTCCAAGGAGTGGTTGGTGGATTCGAACTGCTGAACTTTTGGTTAGCAGCCGAGTTCTTAACCACTGCACCACCAGGGCTCCTACCTTAATGACTAAAAAAAAAAATTCCCTGTTAAATCTCAAGAGTATTTGTATCCCCCTTTTCCAGTGTGAGGGCATTTTCTTTGCTTTACTTATTATCTAAAAGGTGTGCCATTGTTAATGTTACCAATACAAGGATGTGTATCCTCTCCAATTTTTTTTTAAATGCCTGGACATTGTAAATATTTGATCATTTTATAGGAATAACTCAATATCTGAATTAAAAAAATGTTTCTTACTCCTTACCTTATATAGTGTTTTTGGGAAGTTTGGTGTTCAGGGATTGGTGGGTTTTCAAGGATGAGAGTGCGTTGAAATCAGCAGTAGAAGCATGGTTGCTTGGGTGTTGTTGATCGGCTGACTTTCAGAAACATGTTCACTGGAGTGATACTGTTGATGATTGTCTGAATTTCAGAGGTATGGCTGTTATTGATTGACAGGCTTTCAAAAATGTGGCCTGTGAAATGAGACAAGTTGCCATTGATCTGTAAACATTTAAAACGAATTCTAGCAGTTAATCTTTTCCTAAGAGCGTGAGAATTTTTTTTTCTTTTTTAGGGCTTATGTGCTGTTTTGTTTTTTATTATATACTTTGTTGTTTGTTTTGTTTCTGTGTACATTTTAAGTAGTATAAGGCAATATTGCCAATATTTATATTTACCTGTATATTTATACTTTTTGGAGCCCTGGTAGTGTAGTGGTTAAGAATGCAGCTGGTAACCAAAAGGTTGGCAGTTCGAATCCACCAGTTACTCTTTGGAAACCCCTTGGGGCAGTTCTGCTCTGTTCTGTAGGGTTGCTATGAGTCAGAATCAACTTGATGGCAGCGGGTTTGGGTTTTTTAAATTTTTTAATACTTTTTATTGTTCTTTATTCCTTTCTGCATCTCCCATTTGCCTGAAGAACAACATCCTTTATTATTTCCATACGTGTAGGTGTTATGGATAACATTGTGAAGAATGAGAATTCCAGAGCGCTCAATTGTCCTCATGAGGAACCTGTACATAAACCAAGAGGCAGCCGTTCAAACAAAACAAGGGGATACCATGTGGTTTAAAGTCAGGAAAGGTGTGCATCAGGGTTGTATCCTTTCACCATACTTAATCTGTATGCTGAGCAAACAATCCGATAAGCTAGACTACATGAAGAAAACGCAGTAAGGATTGGTGGAAGACTCGTTAATAACCTGTGAAATACAATAACACAACCTCTGCTTGCTGAAAGTGAAGAGGACTTGAAGCATTTACCGATGAAGATCAGAGACCTTAGTCTTCAGTATTGATTACACCTCAACATAAGGAAAACAAAAATCCTCACAACTGGACCAGTAAACAACATCATGATAAACGGAGAAAAGACTGAAGTTGTCAATGATTTCATTTTACTTGGATCCACAATCAACGCCCATGGAAGCAGCAGTCAGGAAATCAAACGACGTATTACATTTGACATATCTGCTGCAAAAGACTTCTTTAAAGTGTCAAAAAAGCAAAGCTGTTGCTTTGAGGACCGAGGTGTACCTGACCCAAGCTATGGTATTCTCAATTGCCTCATATGCATGTGAATGCTAGACTACCAATAAGGAAGACCGGAAAAGTTTGATGCCTTTCAATTATGGTGTTGGTGAAGAGTACTGAATAATACCATGGACTGCCAGAAGAAAAAACAAATCTGTCTTGGAAGAAGTACAGCCAGAATGCTTCTTAAAAGTGAGGATGGTGAGACTCTGTCTTACATACTTTGGAAATGTTATCAGGAGGGCCCAGTCCCTGGAGAAGCACATCACTTTGTAAAGCAGAGGATCAGTGAAACAGAGGAAGATCATCAATGAGATGAATTGACACGATTGTACAACAATGAGCTCAGGCATAACGATTGTGAGGGTGGTGTAGGACCAGGCAGTGTTTTGTTCTGTTGTACGTAGGGTTGCTAAGAGTCAGAACCAACTCAGTGGCACCTAACAACAACAGGTATTATGGTGATGAAATCTGTGTTTTGGTATTGTAAAAATGGTGGCGTGTTGGAGGGTGTCTGACCTCCTCTAACTTTCTAAGTGGGGAGGAAGAGAGAATCAACATCAGCAGCCCATGGCTGATTCCTATAAGTCTGGAAGTTAGGCATACCCCTACCCTCTAGCCATTTTACCAATTCTCACATCTGCCCCACAGAACTTTCTATTTTTCTTCTGGATTTGATAATTTGTTGAAGTGGCTACACAGGGCTCACAGACCATACTTACAGTTATGGATTTTGTTAAGGATACAGTTCTTTGATCAGGACAGCTTATTCACAGCTGTGCCTGCAGGCAAGCCTCTCTCTGGCCCTTATCCCCTTGCCCCGGCAAAGATCTTTTGCTCCACTGATAATTGCCCAGAGGCACCACACTCTGCCAGCAAGCCTCCTGTCCGAAGGTACTTAGCTTTCTCACTCCGTGGTTTGGGAAGCCCATCGTGTCCTCTCCTGCTCGTCTCCTGGCTCTGCTGCCTCTGCTGCTGCTGTTTCTCCATATCTCCTGTGTTATAGAGCTCTCTGTCTGTTTCCTAGGCCTAGGAGGTTCTCAACTCAGGGATCCTAGGTCCCAAGGACACACTGTACTCCTAGCTCTTCTTTATTGGTGTTAATGAGGTCCTGCCTTCCTGCCTGTAGGTTGGGTCATTTTAAGCCTAGCACATTGCAAAACTGACCAATCCCCTTGTTAAGGTTCTATACGGTTGCAGCAGTACATGGACAGGGAACTGCTAGAAACTCAAGCCAGATTCAGAAGCAGAGCTGGGATGAGGGATATCATTGCTGATGTCAGATGGATCTTGGCTGAAAGCAGAGAATATCAGAAAGGTGTTTACCTGTGGTTTGTTGACTATGCAAAGACATTTGACTGTGTGGATAATAACAAATTATGGATAACATTGTGAAGAATAGGAATTCCAGAACACTTAATTGTGCTTATGCAGAACCTGTACATAGATATAGAGGCAGCCATTTGAACAGAACAAGGGGATACTATGTGGCTTAAAATGGCATCAGTTTTATGTCCTTTCACCATGCTTATTCATTCTGTATGCTGAGGAAATAATCCAAGAAGCTGGACTGTGTGAAGAAGAATGGGGTCAGGATTGGAGGAAGACTTGTTAACAACCTGGGATATGCAGGTGACAGAACCTTGCTTGCTGAAAGCAAGAGGACTTGAAGCATTTACTGATGAAGTTGAAAAACCACAGCCTTCAGTATGGATTACACCTCAGCATAAAGAAAACCAAAATCCTTATAACTGGATCAATAAACAACATCATGATAAACAGAGAAAAGATTGAAATTGTCAAGGATTTCATTTTATTTGAGTCCACAACCGACGCCCATGGAATGAGCAGTCAAGAAATCAAACAATGCATTGCACTGGGCAAATCTGCTGCAAAAGACCTCTTTAAAGTGTTAAAAAATGAAAGATGTCGCTTTAAGGAGTAAGGTGCATCTGACCCAAGCCATGGTATTTTCAGTTGCCTCACATATATGCTAAAGCAGGACAATGAATAAAGAATACTGAAGAAGAATTGATGCCTTTGAATTATGGTGTTGGTGAAGAATACTGACTATATCACAGACTGCCAGAAGAACAAACAAATTTGTCTTGGAAGAAATACAGCCAGAATGGTTTTTAGAAGCAAGGATGGCAAGAATTTGTCTCACATACTTCAAACACCTTATGAGGAAGGATGGAGAAGGATATCGTGCTTGGTAAAGTAGATTGTCAGTGAAAAAGAGGAAGATTGTCAACAAGATGGATTGACACGGTGGCTGCAGCAGTGGGTTCAAGTACAACAGCAATTGTGAGGATGGCACAGGACTCAGCTGTGTTTTATTCACTTGTACATAAGGCCGTTAATGAGTTGGAGTTGACTTCACGGCACTTAATGATAACAACAACCACCTCTACAAAGTTGCCATGCATCTTATTTGCATTATCAGCAAGCTGTCCGATCCCCTTGTTGTGCCACAAGCACCTTATATGCATAGTCCCACTGAGTCATTTGGTAGGATTTACACGACCAAGGCAAGAAAAGCCATATAAAGATGATCCATTGCACCACAGGTAGGAAAATGTTATTTCACTTAATTTTTGAATGCTGTATTTGGTGGGTAAAGAATTCTAGCTTGGAAATATTTTTTAGCGTTTTGAAACTATAATTCACGATCATCTATCTTTCATTGTTTCTGTTAATAAATTTTGCTTTTGCTTCTTTGATGATAACCTGTCATTTTTTAAAGATTTTGTCTGAGTTCAGCTTTATTCTCAGGTTACCTAGGTGTGGTTTTCTTGGTATTTATCGCATTTGAGGCCATTACTGCTCCTTGATTCTGCGGGTTGGTATCTGTCATTAGTTCGCAAATGTTGCTTCTGGCCCATTCTCTCTGTCTTTTTCTAGGGCTCCAATTTCATGCTTTTTGTTTAGTTTTTCTTTCTTCCTTTTTTTGTATTTTCCATCTTTTTTTTTTCTACGTGCCTAAATCTTGGTGTTTTCTTCTGATATGTCTTTCAGTTCACTAGTTTTCTCTACAGGTGTATCTGATCTGCTTTTCAATCCATCCATTGCATTTTTTTTAATTAACTTTTATTGAGCTTCAAGTGAACGTTTACAAATCAAGTCAGTCTGTCACATATAAGTTTACATACATCTTACTCCGTACTCCCACTTGCTCTCCCCCTAATGAGTCAGCCCTTCCAGTCTCTCCTTTCGTGACAATTTTGCCAGCTTCCCACTCTCTCTATCCTCCCATCCCCCCTCCAGACAGGAGATGCCAACACAATCTCAAGTGTCCACCTGATATAGTTAGCTCACTCTTCATCAGCATCTCTCTCCCACTCACTGTCCAGTCCCTTTCATGTCTGATGAGTTGTCTTCGGGGATGGTTCCTGTCCTGTGCCAACAGAAGATCTGGGGACCATGGCCGCCGGGATTCCTCTAGTCTCAGTCAGACCATTAAGTATGGGCTTTTTATGAGAATTTGGGGTCTGCATCCCACTGATCTCCTGCTCCCTCAGGGGTTCTCTGTTGTGCTCCCTGTCAGGGCAGTCATCGATTGTGGCCGGGCACCAACTAGTTCTTCTGGTCTCAGGATGATGTAGGTCTCTGGTTCATGTGGCCCATTCTGTCTCTTGGGCTCTTAGTTGTCGTGTGACCTTGGTGTTCTTCATTCTCCTTTGCTCCAGGTGGGTTGAGATCAATTGATGCATCTTGGATGGCCGCTTGTTAGCTTTTAAGACCCCAGACGCCACATTTCAAAGTGGGATGCAGAATGTTTTCATAATAGATTTTGCCAATTGACTTAGAAGTCCCCTTAAACCATAGTCCCCAAACCCCTGCCCTTGCTCTGCTGACCTTTGAAGCATTCATTTTATCCCGAAAACTTCTTTGCTTTTGGTCCAGTCCAATCGAGCTGACCTCCATTGCATTCTTAATTATAGTTTTTTAATTTTTCTGTTACAAAATTTCAGTTCCTTTTGCAAAGTTTCCAACCCTTTGCAGAAAATTTCAATCCTTGAAAATTTCTTGGACATGTTAATTATAGTTATCTTATAGTTGATGTCCGATGACTTCATTATTTTGATATCCGGTTGTGCTGTTTCTAATATTTATTGTTTCTTTTGATTTTTAATATCGTATCTATGCCTATAGAGTCGCTATGAGTTGGAATCGACTCGAAGGCAGCGGGTTTCATTTAGCGGGCATCTATGCTTAGTTGTCTTTGAGTGCTAGACATTGTGTACAAAATGGTAGAGATTTTTGAACTAATGGATGATGATGCCTTTGTCCACTGAAGATTTTTACTTTTTTTTGTCTGGTGGTTAGAACTAGCAACCCCAGATCACCTTAATCCAATCAAGGTCAGGGATAATTAGAAGCTGAGCTTTAGTTCTTATGAGGATTGAGCCATCTTTATGTCTAGGAGATAGCTTTATGGTGTACTAGGGATTTCCAATTTGTCAGTAGGCTTTGATTTCCAATTTTCCCCCTCCCAGTATATGAATCAGTCAGAACCTCTGCCCTGCTTCTTAGCCTCGTGGCCACCTGTCATAATTGGTAGGTGCTTCTTGGGGAAAAGTAGCCATAATTTCTAAGCCCTTCTCTCTTATTTTTTTGTTTTCTCATATCTTAACTCTAGAAAAAAGATATTGTTTATGTATCTTTCTTAACCATTGAACTATAATATACATTTTGTTCAGAGTTTTTAGTTTTTCTCAGTAAGAGATTATTCTGAATTATCTAGTCTACCATTATCAGAAATGAAACTCTCTTCTAATAGTATTGTTTTTAACATTCAGGTCTTTAATCTGTCTGGGATTTACTTTTGTTAGTGACATAAGAGAGGAATCCAAGTTTATTTTTTCCTATGTGGAAAACCAATTATTGTAACACAGTTATCTGTCTCTTTTCCAACTGACTTAAAATCCACTTCTGCTATGGTCCCATATAGCCTCTGTATTTGGACTTTGTGTTCCATCTATCCATTGATTTATTTTTCTGCTTCTGCAAGGAAACATGCTCGTAATTATATGGCCTTATAATAAATCCTGCTATCTGATAGGCAGATTCCCTTAATTTTCTTTATTTTCTTGACCTATATGAATTAAAAAATAAGTTGCCAGGTTCACAAAAAGTCTTGTTGGGTTATTGATTGGAATTACATTTAATTCATAGATTCATTTGGTTAGGTTAATGTCCTCCTGCCTGTCGTGGATTGAATTATGTCCCCCCCCCCAAAATGTGTGTATCAACTTGGTTAGGCCATGATTCCCAGTATTCTGTGGTTGTCCTCCGTTTTGTGATTGTAATATTATGTTAAAAAGGATTAGGGTGGGATTGTAATACCACCCTTACCCAGGTTACATTCCTGATCCAGTGTAAAGGGAGTTTCCCTGGGGTGTGGCCTGTACCACCTTTTGTCTCTAAAGAGATAAAAGGGAAAGAGAGGCAAGCAGAGAGTAGGGAACCTCATACCACCAAGAAAGCATCCCTGGGAGCAGGTTCCTGTGCTTGAGGTTCCTGTGCTGAGATGTTCCCAGACCACGGGAAGACTGATGGATCACAAGGACCTTCCTTCAGAGTTGACAGAGAGAGACAGCCTTCTCCCAGAGCTGGCGCCCTGAATTTGGACTTCTAGCCAACTGGACTGTGAGAGAATAAACTTTTCTTTGTTAAAGCCATCCACTTGTGGTATTTCTGTTATAGCAGCACTAGATGACCAAGACATTGCCCATGAACATAGAATATCTTTTATTCAGTTCTTCTTTTATGTCCTTATGTCATCTTCACTTCAAAAATCTCACACATTTTAATTTGATTTGTTCCTAGGGGTCTAGTCGTTTTTATGCTGTCATGAGTGATAGCTTTCTTTTTCTGTTATATTTTCTAGTTGGTTAATGTTGATGTATAACAGAGCCGTTTTTATAAGATCTTCTCATTTACCATTGCAACCTCAGTTAACTTTTTTTTTTTTTTTAAATTGTACTTCAGATGAAGGTTTACAGAACAAACTAGCTTCTTATTAAATAGTACACATACTGTTTTATGACACTGGTTAACAACCCCACGACATGTCAACACTGTCCGTTCTTGACCTTGGATTCCCTTTTATCCATTTTCCTGTCCCCTCCTGCCTTCTAGTCTTTGCCCTTGGGTTGGTGTGCCCTTTAGTTTCATTTTGTATTATGGGGCTATCTCATCTTTGGCTGAAGGGTGAACCTCAGGAGTGACTTCATTACTGAGCTAAAAGGGTGTCTGGGGGCCATAATCTCAGGGTGTCTCCAGCCTGTGTCAGGTCAGTAAGTCTGGTCTTGTTTTGTGAATTAGAATTTTGTTGTACATTTTTATGCAGCTCTGTTCAGGACCCTCTATTGTGATCCATGTCAGAGCAGTCAGTGGTGGCAGCCAGACACCATCTAGTTGTACTGACTCAGTCTCTTGGAGGCTGTAGTAGTTGTGGTCCATTATTCCTTTGGACTAATCTTTCCCCTGTGTCTTAGAGTGGGTTCTCTAGAGAAGCAAAACCAGTAACAACAACAACAACAAAATATATATATATATAAATGTAAATATAAATTTATATCAAGGAAATGACTCACTCAATTGTAGAGGCTGGAACGTCCCAAGTCCGTGGATCAGGGTAGAGGCTTCTCTTGATTCATGTAGCCACTGGGGTTGGCCAACCCAAGATCAGCAGGTTGGAGAGCAGGGCCCCCACCCTTAGGCTGTGAAGGTCAACAAACCCCAAGATCTGCAGATAAGCCGATAGCGCAAGTCCCAAGAGCCAGAGGTCAAACAGACAAGAAGCAGCTGCAGGATCCAGAGTGAGCAGAAAAGCCTGAACATCCGCTTATATTTGGATGCATCCTACACCCTGAAGGAAACTCCCTTTCAACTGATTGGCTACTCACAGCAGATTCCATCATGGGAGTGATAACATATAAACACTGATAATCGTGGCCCAGCCAAGGTGACATACAATCTTAACCATCACACCTTGCATCTTTAGTTTTCTTCATTCTCCCTTGCTCCCAAAGGAGTGAGATTAGTGGAGTATCTTAGATGACTGTTCACAGGCTCTTGAGACCCCAGACGCTACTCACCAAAGTAGAATATAGAACATTTTCTTTATAAACTATGTTATGCCAGCTGAGCTAGGTGCAAACTCTGTCAGCGTTGCTGTTAGTCCCCCTCTGCCTCTGTTGCTTTTTTATAGCAACTAGTCATTTACTAGGATTCCCTGGGTATTGTAAGCAGTAAAGTGCTTGACTACTAGCTGAAAGATTGGCAGTCTGAACCCATCTAGAGGCACTTGGAAGACAGGTCTGGCAATCTGCTTCTGTAAGGTCGCAGCCTTCAAAACGCTATAGAGCAGTTCTACTCTGTGCGCATGGCATCTCCATGAATTGGAATTGATTTGACAGCAACTAACAACAACGAAAGTCATTTGCTTTTTTTCACTATCTATGTATCCTTCTTGAAATCTAAATACGGTCCTACTTCACTTTTTGTGTTGGTGCTTGCTAATGCCCCAGTTCTTACTTTTATAGTTATTTTAGTAGTGTTAATTGTCTTTGATACCATACCCTGTGTATGAGATCTGTTCCTTGGTGTGGACCTCTAGACACTGGACTCTTTGTCTTCATCTGTCTTACCCATCTGTTACGTGGGCTTGTCTAGTAAAAAAAAAAAAAAAAATTTTTTTTTTTGCTGCAAATGAATTTTCCTGTCATTATACTCACTGCAATTAATTCACATGTGGTTTGTGGTTGTAAAATTTTGCTAACAATTTTAACCCTTATAAATCTAAAAAAATAATGTAAAGACATGATCAATGAAATAATCATTTTTTGTGATTACCTTGAAATTGCTAATAAAAATAATAAAATAAAGGTTGAGAGCATGGTCATATTGGTGCTCAAGTAGACTCAGAGACAGATGTTTCCTTTACACAGAATAGTCATGTTAGGACCTGAGAGCTTAAACTTAGTTCACTTGATTTTATGTCTGTCTGTCTATCATCTATCTGTCTGTCTGTCTGTCTCTCTATCTGATCTATCTATGTATCTGGTCCATCTGATCTAATCTATCTTTCTCAACTACTTTAATAGTAAACTTTCTCAGAGGAATGGACAGATTCGATTATTTTATTAGAAACATTCCTTTTGAATCTTGATTTACTTTGTATAATTTACATACACTAAGCCTGTTACCACTATAGAAAGGAAACAAAATTAGGTGATGGTTGAGAGAGTTGACAGTGGGTCTCTTAGATTTTTTACTTGTTTTGAAGAAGAAGAATGACACTTGGCAAACTGTAATTAATATACTTTTTGTGAAATTATGCTTGTCTTTGAAAGAAACCTTTTTAGGCATGTAGAATTTTTTACTTCTAATTATTGACTCTTGTCTATTTTTGATCAAATATTTCCTAAAATTAAAGGTACAGGAGCTAACAAATCTGATTGTCAAATACTGAACTGCTGTTATATCTTGCCTCCCTTCTACCTGTACAGTTTCATAATTGGCTACTGTTCTATCACACGCTTCAGACTCCCGCCTCGAAATAAGAACTGACTCCCAGGTTAAGACCTAGATTTATATTTTGGTGTTGTTGCACGTTATTGCCTCATCCTCTCCCCCATATCTGAGTGCTCTCCTAGCCCGTGTCTTTGTCTAGTGAATTTGTACATGTGAAGGCCCAGTTTAAATATCATCTTCTTTTTGAAACTTTCCATATTTTCTCAGGTAGTTTGTTGTCTATCAGTAATTGGTTGATTATTAATTAGGTAAATCTTTACTGCATATTCACTCTGGCATAAAGAAAGATTACAACAAATGTTAGCTGCTAGTAGGGTGGCTGAACGTCTTTCATATGGCTATTTGGTTTCCTTTTTGTGAGTTGTCTGTTACATTCTTTGCCTTTTTTCTTGTTGGCTTTTTTTCTTAAGAGTTTGCAGGGCTGCTTGAGAGTTTGCTAACAACTATATGAGCACTTCACATATTTTAAAAGTCTCAAAATTAATGATATGATTGTTGCATGGCTATTAAAGGAGGAGCTTGAAAACCACTTTTAGAGGTTTTATATCCTGAGTTGTATGAAGACATAGAACTAAGTTTGGGGTTTAAGTAGGCATTTTCTAGTGAGAGGACCAGGAAGCTGAGCGTCTAAAGGTAGCTGCTTAATGTCGGGCGGGTCGCAGAGTTGGCAGTTGAGCTGGTAATGAATGATAATTGTGGTAATGGTAGTAGTACTAGAGGTACAACTGGAGGATGAAGGTGAAACTCTTCCATATTCTAGTAGATGATAGTATTTTCTCTGAGTCTGCTGGTTGCATTATGAGTAAAAACCACTATTCAATATTCATTGAATTCTTTCAGTTTTTAAGTATTGGGGATCTATATAGAAGTGTGTGAGTTAATTCCTGATTGCTGTAATTAGAGGCTTAAGTGCTGGTATCATATAAACTTTGTAACTGACTTTTGACACTATTCTGAACCACCTTTTAAGCTTGGTGAAACTTATTTGTAGATAACCCAGCTGTGGTCTTCTGGACTTGCAAATCATTTAATTATATTTTATTATTCAGCTTTTAGTGTTTAGGAGAAGAGTGGTTGCCTTCCCCAGCTGTAAGCTCCTCAAGGTCAGGAATTTGTATGTATTCATCTCGGAAATATCCCAATTGCCTGGAGCAGCTCCTGGCACATAGCAAGCCCTTGATAAATGTTTATTGAACTGAATCAGGATCAGTTTATTGACAGCTTATCCTGTGACTATATGATGACTATATTTATTCAATATTGTATTTTTGTGGGTGAGTTTAACTTGTATGGTTACTACTGTTTAGTGTTAATTACTGAATAGATATTGTCATTTACCAAAGAAAGGCCATAACAGTTGTGTTTACTAGTAACCTTGGTTTGTGTGAAATACAAGGATCCATTACATTAGTTCCCTGATTTTTATAGAAGTTATATAGATGTGGGTGTTTGCATACTTTTTGCTTATCTTTAGAAATGTGTATCTTGACAACTTTAGCCATAGGCCTCTTTTGGCTGATGAAAAAGAAACCTGCCTTTTTGTTGTTACTGTTAGTATAAGTTAATGTAAGCATTATTGTTTTATTTTATTAAAATTTTTTTATGGTGTTCTAGGTGAAAGTTTACAGCACAAATCAATTCTTCATTCAAAAATTTATACACAGATTGTTTTGTGACATTGGTTGCAATCCCTGCAATATGGCAGCACTCTCCCCCTTTCTCTTTATACTCCAGGCTCCATGTGTTCATTTGTTCAGGTTTCCTGTCCCTTCCTGCCTTTTCATCTTTACTTTTGGGTAGGTGTTGCCAATTTGGTTTCATATATTTGATTGAACTAAGAAGCGTGTTCCTCAGGTGTGTTATTGTTTGTTTTATAGGCTTGTCTGATCTTTGGCTGAAAGGTAGACTTTGAGAGTGGCTCCAGTTCTGAGTTAGCAGGGTGTCTGGGGGCCATAGTTTTGTGGGTTCCTCCAGTCTCTATCAGACTAAGAAATCTAGTCTTTTTTGCAGCTTTGAAATTTGTTGTACATTTTTCTCCCACTCTGTCCAGGTCCGTCTATTGTGATTCCCTGTAAGAGCAGTTGGTGGTGGTAGCAGGGCATCATCTAGTTGTTCTGGGCTCAGGCTGGTGCAGGCTGAGATTCATGTGGTCCGTTAGTCCTTTGGACTGATATTTTTCTTGTGTCTTTGATTTTCTTCATTCTTCTTTGCCCTGGGTGGGATGGGACTAATAGATGTATTTTAGATGGCCACTCACAAGATTTTTAAGAGCCCCAAACACTACTCACTGAAGTAGGATTTTGAAAATTTCTTTATGAACTATGTTATGTCAGTTAACCTAGGTGATCATGTTCCCCAGCCCTCAGCCCCAGTAACTTGATCGCTGAAGGTGTTTGGATGTGTCTAGGAAGTGTCTGTGGCTTTGCCTTGGTCAAGTTGTACTGATTTACCCTATATTGTATGTTGTCTTTCCTTTCACCAGAGTTAATACTTAGTACTATCTAGTTAATGATTTCCCTGCTCCACTCTTTTCCTCTCTTGTAACCAGCAAAGATTGTTTTTTTTCTGTTTGTAAATCTTTTTTTTTTAATTCATTAGGTAAAAGTTTACAGAGCTAATTAGTTTACCATTTGATAGTTTGTACGTAAAGTGTTCCATAACATTGGTTTCATTCCCCAAAATGTGTCAGAACTCTCCCCATTTCCATCCTTGGTTCCCTGTTTCTTTTCATCCTGATTTTCTGTCTCTTCTTGCCTTCTCATCTTTCCTTTTGGGCAAATGTCACCCTTTTGATCTCATATAATTCATTGTTCTAAGGAGCATGTTCCTCTTGTTATTGTTTATTTTATGGGCCTATCTGTGATTTGACTGGAAGGTGATATCATGGATTGAATTGTGTCCGCCATGTGTCAACTTGGTTAGGCCATGATTCCCAGTATTGTGTGATGGTCTACCATATTTTCATTTGATGAGATTTTCCTATGTGTTGTAAATCCTATTACTCTGTTAATAGAACGGATTAGCAGCATTACATTGCTGAGATCTACAAGATTAGATAGTGTCTTAAGCCAGTCTCTTTTGAGATACATAAGAGAGATGCAAGCAGAGAGACATGTGGACCTCGTACCACTGAGAGAACAGCACCAGGAGCAGAGCATGTCCTTTGGACCTGAGGTTCCTGTGCTGAGATGCTTCCAGACCAAGGGAAGACTAATGACAAGGACCTTCCTCCAGAGTCAACAGAGAAAAGCCTTCCACTGGAGCTGATACCCTGAATTTGGACTTGTAGCCTACTAAGCAAGCCTACTAGACTTTGAGAAAATAAATTTCTCTTTTTTAAAGCCATCAACTTATGGTATTTCTATAACAGCAGCACTAGATAACCAAGACAGGTGATCTCTGGGAAGGATGTCTTAGGGTCATAGTCTCAGGCCTTCTTCCAGTCTCTGTCACATCAGTAAGTATGGTCTTTTTTGTAGCCAGGCGTGTAGTTCTTCTGGTCTTAGGGTCGTGTAGGCTTCATGTGGTCCATTAGTCCTTTGGACTAATTGCTCCATTGAGTCTTTCGTTTTCTTTATTCTCCTTTGCTCTGGATAGGAAGAGACCAATAGTTGTGTCTTAGATGGCTGCTCGCAATGTTTTGAGACCCCAGACTGTATTCATCAAAGTAGGTTTTAAAACTTTTTGAACTATGATGTGCCAGTTGACGTAGATGACCCCTGAGCCTAGGAATTTTATCCTTCAGGGTGTGTTTGGTTCTGTCTAGTTGCTTTGACTGTGGCCCTTCTGTGTTCTGTTGTCTATATTAATATATAAGCAGTACCTACAGTTATGTGTTTTTTTTACCTACAGTTATGTATGTAGAAATATTCACCACCAAACCTATATCTGCAGGTGGTTGTGTTCCCTTATATCTTCTCACATCTCTTGGTGTGCCTGTCTGCCTATGTATCTGTTCTTAGTGTTTGTTAATATGAGTTGGAATCAACTCGAGGGCACACAACAACAACAGCAATACTATTGTTGCAAGATTGTCTATGCTGTAGTAATTACTGTTGTTTCCCTTTATTCTTGCGTTCCTCTTGGTGTCTTTCTGTGCCTTAGTCCTGTTTTGCTGACCTCCCCGCAATAGTGTATTGCTTTTTCCTTTACCAATATTAACATGTGTCTTACATCTCTTTGGTAATTTTCCCTTCTCCCCTCCATTCCTGGTAACTGCCAAGTAATTTTTTTTTTTTCTGCTCGTAAACCTTTTCTTGTTTCTTTATAATGGTGGTCTAACACAATATTTGCCCTTTTGTGGTTGACTTATTTCACTCAACATAATGTCCTCCAAATTCATTCAGATTGTGAGATGTTCTGCAGATTCGTCGTTATTCTTTCTCATTGCATAGTATTCCATTGTTTGCATGTACTACAGTTTGTTGATTTCCTTCATCCGTTGATGGGCACTTAGGTTGTTTCCATCTTTCTGCTACTGTGAATAATGCTGCAGTGAACATGGGTGTGCAAATGTCTGTTCATGTCACGGCTCTTATTTCTTTAGAGAATATGCCTAGGAGTAGGATTGCTGGGTCATATAATATTTCTATTTCTGGCTTTTTAAGGAAGTGCCATACCATTTTCCATAGTGGTTATACCATTTTACATTCCCACCAGCAGTGCATAAGAGTTCAGTCTCCCCACAACCTCTCCAGCATTTGTTATTTTTGTTTTTTTGGGTTAGTGCCAGTAATACTGTGGTGAGATGGTATCTCATTGTTTTGAATTGCATCTCTCTAATGGCTAATGATCGTGAGCATTTCCTTATGGGTTTATTAGTCATCCAGATGTCCTCTTTGATGACGTGTCTGTTCCTATCCTTTGTTTTTTAATTGGACTGTTTGTCTTTTTTTTGTTGTTGAGGTGTTGAAGTTTTCTATAAATTTTAGTGATTAGAACCTTGTCAGATATGTTGTAGCCAAAAATTTTCCCCCAGTTTGTAGGTTCCCTTTTTACTCTTTTGGACAATCTTTTGATAAGCATAAGTGTTTAATTTTCAGGAGGTCCCATTTATCTAATTCATCTTCTGCTGTTTGTGCATTTTTACTTATATTTGGTGTTCTATTTATGCTACGTATTAGGGCTCCTGGCATTGTCCCTATTTTTTTTTTCCCATGATCTTTAATAGTTTTAAGTTTTACATTTAGGTCTTTGAGTTAGTTTTTGTATGGTGTGAGGCATGAGTCCTGTTTCTTTTTTTGTTTGTTTGTTTTACAAATGGACATCCAGCTTTGCTAGCACCATTTGTTAAAGAGACTGCCTTTTCATTTAGTGGACTTTGGCCCTTTGTCAAAGATGAGCTCTGCATAGGATTTGCATCTGGGTTTTCAGTTCTGTTCCACTAATCTGTGTGTCTGTCATTTACCAGTACCAGGCTGTTTTGACTATCGTGGCTGTACAGTAGGTTCTGAGATAAGGTAGCGTGAGGACTCCTACTTTGTTCTTCTTCTTCAATAATGCTTTATCTGGGGCCTCTTTCCATATGAAGTTGGCGATTGGTTTTTCCATCTTATTAAAAAATGCTTTTGGAATTTGGATTGAGATTGCATTATAGCTGTAGCTTGCTTTGGGTATAATTCACATTTTCACCATGTTGAGTCTTCCTATCCATGAGTATGGTATGTTTTTCTAGTTATGTAGGCCTTTTTTGGTTTCTTGCAGTAGTGTTTTGTAGGTCTTTTATGTCCTTGGTTAGATTTATTTCTAAGCATTTTATCTTTTGGAAGGCTATTGTAAATGGTATCGTTTTCCTCATTTCCTTTTCGAAGTTTTCTTTGTTGGTGTACAGGAATCCAACTGATATTTGTATGTTGATCTTGTATCCTGTTACTTTGCTCAATCCTCCCATTAGTTCCAGTAGCTTTCTTGTGGAATCTATGGATTTTTTTTTGCATATAGGATCATATCATCTGTGAATAGAGATAGTTTTACTGCTTCCTTTCCAATTTGGGTGCCCTGTATTTCTTTTTTTTTTGCTTTATTGCTCTGGCTAGGACTTGCCAGCACAATGTTGAATAAGAGTGGTGATAAAGAGCATCCTTGCCTGGTTCCTGTTCTCAAGGGCAATGCTTTCGGTCTTTCTCTGTTGAGAATAATGTTGGCTTTTGGTGTTGTATAAATGCCCTTTTTTTATTTGAGGGATTTCCCTTCTGTTCCTGTTTTGCTGAGAGTTTTTATCAGCAAATGCCTTTTCAGCATTGATTGAGATGATCAGGTGATTCTTTTCATTTATTTTATGTATGTGGTGGATTATATTGATTGATTTTCTAACGTTGACCCATCATTGCATACCTGATATGAATTTCACTTTGTCATGATGTGTTATTTTTTTTGATATGCTGTTGAAGTCTATTCGTTAGAATTTTGTTGAGAATTTTTTGTCTATATTCATGAGAGATATTGGTCTGTAATTTCCTTTTTTTGTGGTGTCTTTGCTTGGTTTTGGCATCAGAGTTATCTTGACTTTGTAGAATGAGTCGTAGAATGTTCCTTCTTTTTCTATACTTTAAGATAGTCTGAGTAGTATTTGGGTGAGCTTATTTGGTAGAATTCTCCAGTGAAGCCCCTTGGGCCAGGACTTTTTCATTGTTGGGAGCTTTTTTGTTATCTCTTTAATCTGTGCTTTTGTTATCTCTTTAATCTGTGCTTTTGTTATGGATCTGTACTGTTTTTCCACCACAGTTTGTTAGTTCAGGTAGGTAGTGTGTTTCTAGAAATTCGTTCAATTCCTCTGGTTTTTGAATGTGTTAGAGTACAATTTTTCATAGTATTCTCTTACCATTTTTTAAATTTCAGTTGGTTCTTTTGTAATGTCACCCATCTCATTTCTTATTTTGGAGCTATTTGCTTCCTCTTCTGCTTTTCTTTTGTCATTTTGGGCAGTGATTTGTTGGTTTTGTTGATTCTTTCAAGGAACTAACTTCTGGTCTTGTTGATCCTGTTTTTTTTTCTGTTCTCTATTTCATTTATTTCAGCTCTAATCTTTATTACTCCTGTTCTTCTGGTGGCTATGGGCTTGTTTTGCTGTTTTCTGTTCGAGTTGCAGGGCTAATACTTTGATTTTGTTCCTTCTTTTTTGATGTGTGTGTCTATTGCTATAACTTGACCTCTGAGCATTGTCTTTGCTGTGTCCCAAAAGTTTTGGTATGATGTGTTTTCATTCTCATTTGATTCTAGAAAACTTTTTATTCCCCGTGTGATTTCTTCTATTACCCAGTTGTTATTAAGCAATGTGTTATTCAATTTCCATATTTTGGGTTTTTTTTTTCCCTTGCTGTTCCTGTTATTAATTTCTACTTTTATGGCATTGTGATCAGATTTGATGCTTTGTATCATTTCAGTGTTTTGTATTTTGTTGAGGGTTGCTTTGTGGTCTAAGATGTGGTCTATTCTGGAGAATGTTCCATGTGCGTTAGAAAATAATGTATACTTTGCCGCTGTTGGGTGGAATGTTCCATATATGCCTGTGAGGTCAAGTTGGTTTCTTGTGGCCGTTAGATCCTTTGTATCTGTGCTGAGTTTCTTTCTAGATGTTCTGTCCTTTACTGAAGGTGGTTTAAGTCTCCTACCAATATTGTGGAACTCTGGCTATATTTCGAATGATTTTGTCTGTGTTCTCCATGATTTTGTCTCTATATTCCTTGATCTCTTTCCTAATCTCTTGGAGAGCCCTGAATATTAGACTTTTGAATTCCTTATCAGGTAGTTCCAGTGCCTTTTCTTCTGCTGAAAGGTCATCTGGTGCTTTATTTTGGTCACTTACTGGAGCCATCTTTTCCTTTTTTTTGAATATGTTTTGATATTGTCTGCTTTTTCTGAGTCATTCAGGTATTATTTTCTTTATTGATTGTAGGTTTGTTTGTTTCATCCAGCTTTTTTGTTTTGTTTGGCTATGTCTGGGCTGTTGGTCTGAGTGTGCTTCGTTGCTTGCTCATCTGTGGGCACAATAATGCTTACCACCTTGTCTGGGTGTGTAGGGCCAATTGCTCAGCTATGGTGCAGCAGGGCAGGTCCAGCAGGGGGGAGGGGGTGGAGATGGGTCGTTTGTCTGCCGTGTGAACAGGGCCAAGGCCAGGGGCTGGAGTGAGGCCCGTGACTGGGCGGGCTGTTTCCCCTTGGAGCCACAGAGCATGGCAAGGTGAGGCCTGAGCCTGTGGTGAGGGGTCTGGGGGTCCGGGGCGATTCACCTCAGGTTCATTGGATTTGGCAAGATAGGGGCCTAACCGGTGAGGAAGGGTCTGCGCCGCTTATTGGGACTGTGGGGCACTGTGAGGTGGGGGCTGAGCTGGCAGGGAGGGGCATGGGTATCAGGGCTGGTTCTCCTAGGGGCTGCGGAGCAGGCGATGCAGGGGCTGAACTGGCTGGGAGGGGACTGGGAGTCCGGCCAGTGGGGCATAGAAGAGAGGCGGGGGGGCGGAGGCAGAGGGGGCTAGATGAAGGAGGGCAGTATGATGGGTTAGTACTGTGGTTCCTGGCAGTTGGGGCTGCTGGGATGGTACAATTCTTGCCAATATTCACCAGCGGGATGGGGGTTGTAGGAGCATGCTGTGGTTACTGGGTAAGAGAGTCTGGGCTTCTCCTTGAGTTGTAGCCTGTAAACGTGGTCTTACTTAGCCCTGGTTATGTCTGCGGTGTACCTCTATCTTCTATTGAGAATTCCATGGAAGTGCTTTTCTGCTTGTGGGTTGTTGGCTTTATTCCAAGATGATTACTCTGAGTCATGAAGTTTGCCTGAGAACATCCACTCTGTATCTGTACTGCTTCGCCATTTTCTATCAATTTCTTCTTCTCAGTGACTTCCATTCTAATACTTTATCCCTTCATTTAAGGTTCAGGCTTCCAGGTGTGACATCTGTATCTGTTTTATGGTTCTTTGTTGCAGCAGGATGGCTTAGTGTATCTGATTAGTCTGTTTTTTGGCTCCTATTTCTGAAATTTTATTGTTAATCATTTGGATTGCTAGTTGCTGTTTTTGTATGGTTTCTAATTATCTGTTTATTTTGTACTTTTGTTCTTGTATTGTTTTCCTGAATTCTTCTATTGCTTTGTATGTGTGTTCCTTGATTTTGTCTATGTTTTCCTTGGTTTTGACTGTTTTCTCCTCGGTCTCTTGGAGACCCCCATATATTAGTCTTTTGAATTCCTTATCAGTTGATTCCATTGCTGTTTTCTTCCTCTGGAAGGTTTTCTGGTTCTTTACTTCGTTCACTTGCTAGAGGCATCTTGTCCTGCTTCGTTTTATGATTTGGTATTGTTGGTTGTCTCTGAAGCATCAACTAGTTAGTATATTTATTTACTGTATGTTTGTTTGCTGTGCCTTGAATTTTTGTTTTGTTTTGTTCTGATATATCCAAGTAGGCTGGGTGTGTGTGCTAGTCTTGTCACTAATGTGACCCCCTTGAAGCTCTGTTGTCCTGTTCCCGGGTAGGTGGGGCAGTGACTGGGTATGTGAGTGTGAGTCTTTGTTTACTGGTTTTGAGGGGCTGCTGAGGATGTAGTTGGCATTTCTAGTGAGGTGATGTATCGTCCAGCTGGTCATCTTGCCGTGGGAGCAAGGGACAGTCTCCCTGGTTGCTGGGTTAGGTGCTGTGGGTGCCCCTTGCCTATTGGCAGGTGATCGGGATGGGGGTGCCTGGGCAGTCTGTCACTGGGTATGTGATCTGGAAATTCTCATTGATGGTCTTGTGCAGGCAGGGCTGTGCAGAATTGTTTGGAACGAGCACAAGCCTCTGGTTTCCAGGGCAGTGGCAAGGCAGGGGGGATGTTGTCTGTCCACAGGTGCTCTGTTGGAGGGCGTACCCCTGTCTGCTAGAGCGTGTTGTCAGGGAGGTTGTGGAGCTGGTCCTCAGGCCCCCGGTGTGAGTGGCTAGAGGGAGTAGGAGCCTCTGCTGGTGCTGTTGTATGGCACTACAGGCACTACAAGAGCATGGGTACCTGGCAAGAGTGGCTGGAAGAGGTGGGAGGCTCTGCTGACACTGTAGGAGGCACTGCAGGACCGTGGGCCCCTGGTGCGAATGGCTGGAGGGTGTGGGAGGCTCTGCTGGCACTGTAGGAGGTACTGCAGGACCACAGAACCCTGGCGTGAGTGGCTGGTGGGTGTGGGAGGCTCTGCCTCTGCTGTAGGAGGCACTGCAGGACCCTGCGCCCCTGGCGTGAGTGGCTGGAGAGTGTGGGAGGCTCTGCCTGTGCTGTAGGAGGGACTGCAGGACTGTGGGCCCTGGATGGGAGTGGCTAAATGAAAGGGCGGGCACCTCCAGTCCACAGGCTTCTAGCCTAGGGCGTGGGGCAGTGGTAGCTGCCACTGGACTGTGATCACAAGCAGGAAGGGGGGAATGGATGAGGAGGGTGGGGGTCCCCAGGCCCAAGGGCCTCTGGCACAGGAGACCTGGTGTGTTTGTGGTGCGTGGGGTGTACGCACTTAACTTTTGCGGGATGAGAAGCACTCCTGCGTGGCCCTGGACTGGAGTAAAGAATCTCTCCTTGGCTGCACCAGGTTATGGGGGTTTCAGTTGGAAGCACTGCTTGCTTTGTCTCATTATGGATGCAGGTTTGACTAGCAGGGTGCTGGTGATCTGTAATTCTCTGTGTCTGCTGTTTTTATACTGTCTCTCCTTCTACTTCGCGTTTGGTCTGAGTCTTCAGCCTTGGCTGTGATGTTCAGGGCTCAAAAGTTGTCACCTATATCTGATTCACTTCTTTTCTCAGGTCTTTGTTGTAAGAGGGATGTTATGAAGAGTGTGACGACTTCTCCATCTTAGCATTATTTTTTGAGCAGTAAGTTTTGGCATTAAGAAAAATAAAAAATGAAAAGGCCCAGATATTTATGGGAGGAATATTTAAAGGTTTCCTTGTGAGGAAATTGAGTGGTAGCGAAAGTAAGCAATTGTTAAAAAATCATTTTATATTATTTGACATTAAATGCCATTTAACATCTCTAAAACATTCATGCATTTCAAGTATTGTATACTTCAAAGTAGAAATGCACAACTCTGTAAAATTGAAAGCTTTCTAAAGATAGATTATGTATTTGGTTAGAGGCTTCCAAAATGATCTTTACATAATTGTAAAGCTATGCCTTGACATATGGAAGGAATAGAACCTACGTCTTAAATGTTTGTTGTATACTTGGAAACGTTTTTAAAAAACTCCTAGGATTATTCTCTCCATTTAGGTCTATGTTTTGATTTGACCACTTATTTTAATTCATCCTGTTGTTAGGTGCCATGGAGTCAGTTCCAGCTCATAGCAACCCCATGTACGACGGAATGAAACACTGCCTGGTCTTGCGTCATCCTCAAAATGGTTGCTTTATTTGAGCCCATTGTTGAAGCCACTCTGTCAGTCTATCTCATCAAGGGTCTTCCTCCTTTCACTGACCCTCTACTTTACCAAGCATGATGTCTTTTTCCAGGGACTGATACCTCCTGATAATGTGTCCCAAGTACATGGGGTGAAGTCTTGCCATCCTTTCTTCCAAGGGACACTCTGGCTGTACCTTTTTCAAATCAGACTTGTTTGTTAGCCTAGCAGTCCGTGGTATGTTCAATATTCTTTGTGAACACTTTGACTAAAATGCGTCAGTTATTCTTCGGTTTCCCTTAGTCACTGTCCAGCTGTCACATGCATATGAGGCAGTTGAAAATACCGTGGCTTGGGTCAGGTGCACCTTAGCCCTCAAAGTGACACCTTTGCTTTTTAACACTTGAAAGAGGTCTTATGCAGCAGGTTTGCTCAAGGCAATATGTCATTTGATTTCTTGATTGCTGCTTCCATGGGTGTTGATTATGGATCCAAGTAAAATGAAATCCTTGACAACTTCAGCTTTTTCTCCATTTATCATAATGTTGCTTATTGGTCCAGTTGTGAGGATTTTTGTTGTCTTTTTATTGAGGGGTAATCCATACTGAAGGCTGTAGTCTTCGATTTTCATCAGTAAGTGCTTCAAGTACTCTTCACTTTCAGCAAGCAAGGTTGTGTCATCTGCATGTCACAGGGTGTTAATGAGTCTTCCTCCAATCCTGATGCTGCATTCTTCTTCATATAGTCCAGTTTCTGAGATTATTTGTGCAGCATACGGATTGAATAACTATGGTGAAAGGATGTAACCCTGACAGGGACCTATCCTGCTTTTACAGCATGCACTATTCCCTTGTTGTGTTTGAACACCGCCTCTTGTTCTGTGTATAGGTTCTGCACGAGCACAATTAAGTGTTCTGGCATTCCCATTCTTTGCAGTGTTATCCGTAGTTTGTTATGATCCACGCAGTCGAATGCCTTTGCATAGTCAATAAAACACAGGTAAACATCTTACCGATATTCTCTGCTTTCAGCCAAGATAGATCTGACATTGGCGGTGATATCCCCATTCCACGTCCTCTTCTGAATCTGGCTTGAATTTTTGGCAGTTTTCCTGTTGATGGACTGCTGCAACCGTTTTTGAAATATCTTCAGCAGAACTTTACTTGCATGTGATATTGATGATATTGTTCGAAAATTTCCCCATTCTGTTGGATCACCTTTATTTGAAATGGGCATTAATATGTATCTCTTCTAGTCAGTTGGCCAGGTAGCTGTCTTCTAAATTCCGTGACATAGATGAATGACTGCTTTCAGCATTGCATCCACTTGTTGAAACATCTCAGTTGGTGTTTTGTCAATTCTGTGAGCCTCATTTTTCACCAATGCCTTCAGCACAGCATGGGCTTCTTCCTTCAGTACCATTGGTTCTTCACTGTATGTTACCTCCTGAAATGGTTGAATGTCAACCAGATCTTTTTGGTACAGTGACTTTGGGTATTCCTTCTGTCTTCTTTTGATGCTTCTTGTGTCATTCAGTATTTGCCCACAGAATCCTTCAGTATTGCAACTCAGGGCCTCAGTTTTTTCTTTAGTTCTTTCAGCTGGAGAAATGCCAAACATGTTCTTTCCTTTTGATTTTCTAACTCTAGGTCTTTTCTCATTTAATAATAAGACTTTGTCTTCTCGAGCCGCCCTTTGAAATCTTCTGTTCAGCTCTTTTACTTCATCATTGCATTCATTGGCTTTAGTTACTCTACGTTCAAAAGCAAGTTTCAAAGTTTCTGCTGATAACCATTTTGGTCTTTTCTTTCTTATGACGTTTTGTTTATGTATAACGTCCTTGCTGTCGTTGCACAACTTGTCTGGTCTTCTGTCATTAGTGTTCAGTGCTTCAAATATATTCTTGAAATGGTCTCTAAATTCAGGTGGAACATAGCCCAAGGTCCTACTTTGGCTCTCTTGGACTTGTTTCAATGTTTTTTCAAGATTCCTCTTGAACTCGCATATGAGCAATTGATGATCTATTCTGCATTCGGCCCCTGGCCATGTTCTCACTGATGATACTGAGCTTCTCTCTTTCCATAGCTGTAGTCAGTTTGATTCAACTAGTATAGTAAAATAGCACTATGGATTTTAGTTTTGGCTCTTCAGTGGTTTTATGATCTGGAGCAAATCTTTGAATTGATAAGGACTCTGGTTTTCTCATATGTAAAATAATAAGTAACATCTGTATAGTGCTTTATATTTTGGCAGTTTATTTAGATGTCAGTTTAATGGGAAGGTTGAACACGCATTTATTTATTTAGGCCCTGTGCTTTGCACTAGAGATACCAGTATCTCTAAGACATGTTGCTGTTGAAGTGTTTGCACTTTAGAGGAGGTAATGGGCTTCTAAAAAACTAAATTCAGTTCTGTAAAGATGTAGAGTTCTTTAGGAGCAAAAAAGAAGAACTTAGCCTAATGCAGAAGTTCAGAGAAAGCTTAATAGAAGACAAAACCCTTTAGCAGATCCTTGAGAGGGTAGAAGTCATCTATGATTAAAATGTAAGCACCTTGAGGGCAAGACTTTTGTCAGTTTTGTTCACTGTTTTATCTTCAGCTCCAAGGACAGTGCCTGGCATATGGAAGCTTAATAAATGTTTGTTGAAGGAACGAATGAATAAGTGAATGTGTCAAAGAAAAGAGGAGCAAAGGAGATGTTGGGAGAGGAAATGGTGATACACTAAATTTATGATTCTGTCTCTAAAGGTCTAATGTCACGACCTCTAGTTCACTTAAGGGGAAATGCTCCCGGCATCTGGTGGAAATGGATTTACTTTTCTGATAATCAACTGCTCAGAATCATTGTCACATTTTAGTTTGGTGGGTCTATGGTAGGATCATGATGTTGTTGTACAATTTCTTGGAGTTTTTCCTATTTTATTATCACGTTGAGAAAAGCATCTTACTCCATCTTTATCGTTTTGCTAATGTCTTGCAGTTTTTCAGTTTCCTGAAATTTCAGCCATTCTTCTTTGAGAGCACATTCTTTGGATCTTCCTGATTTTTTGTCTAATTTGGACTCATTGCTTTTTAGGTCTGCTAGCTGCGTCTTTGACATTTCTTTTCACTGGACTCCTCCTGGCTTAGTGCCACCATTTTCTAGTGTACTTCCTATTTTCTTGTATTGTATACTCCCTAAACTATCTTCCTTATGATGCAAGATTAAGAGGTCAACTGTTTAAGTCCTTGCATACCTGGAAATTTCTTTGTTTTCACACTTGGTTGATAATTAGCATGTGTAGAATTTTACTTTGAAAACGAGTTTCAGAGATTTGAGAGCTTTGCTACATTATCTCCTAGCATCCAGTACTGCTAGTGTTATGTCTAATGTTCCTCAGTCTTATTTCGTTTTAGCCCCTCCCGCCAAGAAGGTTTTAGACTTTTCTCTTTATGCTCATGGTTTACATGGATGTTCTGAGGTATGTCTTTATTAGTTATGCTCAGCAGTTAGCAGTTCTTAAAAGTATAAATGTTTGTGTCTTTTCAACTCTGAAAAATTTCTTCTCCCATTTCTTTGCTAATTTCTCCTCTTTTTTTTAACTGGATGGTTGGACTTCCTGAGTTTATCTGTACTTTCTTTTTTTTTTACTCCTAGATTTTCTCTTTGGCTTTTTGCCTTTAAAAACTAAAAAAAAAAAAAAATTTGAGGGGGGGTAGGGGGTTTGTTCACTATGTTTTTCAGCCCTTCCAACTGAACTTTCTGTTTTAGCAGTCATATTTTAATTTTCAAGAACTTCCTTTTTTGATCCTTTTTCATAGCATTTTAATGCTGATATATAGATGCAAAAGCTTTTCACATCACTCTGGGAATATGTATATTTTAAAAAGTTATTTTTTTTCCTGAATCATGTCTCTTTCCTCTGGAGTTATTGTTTCACTTGTTTTATTTATCCTGGTCTTGCCCATGGCAGGGAGGCTAACTAGCTCTCACTGGAAGTGTCGGGACTGTGCTTTTTGACTGGGAGGTACAATGTTTGAGTGAATGGGCTAGAAGCTGGCTTTTAGAGGGAAGGGTCGGCAGGGGCAATTTAATTTCTTTAAGGAAGAGCCATCCCCCCTGCCCCCCTTGCTTTAGGGACAGATGCCAGAGTGCATGTAATACGCACGTACGGAGATGGAGTAGAGGCCGAGTGGGGATGCGGAGCCAACTGCTGTTCCGTATTCTTCTTTTCAGCCTCTGTGGAAAAGCTCACCACCTTTTTCATCCCCCTTCTCACTCCTGTAGGGTTGCTGTGAGTCGGAGTCAACTTGATGGCAGCGGTTTGGTTTGGTTCTCACTCCTGCCTTCCCTACCCAGTGTTGCTGCTCTGGGATTCTGCTTGGTGGAGTCACTCCTTTTGTTGCAGACCCCTTCTTTGCCTACTCTTGGCTGTGGTTCTGTGCATAAGAAATGATTCCGAATTATCATACTCTGAAGTGATGATGCTTTTAACTATTAATTTTATAGGGTTTCAGGGGGAGAGACAAAGAATTAAATTAACTACAAATTCAGGTTAGTTCTTGAATCTGAATCAGTGGTAGTTTTCCTTTCCCCTATTTTTCTGGTTTTTGTTTTTAAATTTTTATTGTGGTGAAATATGTATAACAAAACATTTGCCACTTCAATCATTTTTATGTGTACATTTCGGTGACGATAACTACATTCACCATGTTTTGCAACCATCACTGCTAATCCATTTCAAAAGTTTTTTATCACCTCTAACAGAAGCTCAGTACCCCTTCAGCACTAGTCTCCATTTCCCTCTCCCACCTGCCCTTGGTAACCACTAATAAACTTTGGTTTCTGTGCGTTTTCTTCTTCTGGATATTTCATAGAATTGGAATCCTATAATCTTTGTCCTTTTGTGTCTGACTTATTTCACTCAGCATAATGTTTTCACGGTTCATTTATGTCATAACAGGTGTCAGGGCTTTATTTCGCTTTATGACTGAATAATACTGCATTGTGTGTCTATACTGCATTTTATATATCCATTCATCTGTTGATAGACATTTGAATTGTTTCCATCTTTGGCTAATGTGAAAAATGCAATAAACATTGGTGTACAAGTATCTGTTTGAGTCTCTGTTTTCAGTTCTTTTGGGTATATACCTTAGAGTAGAATTGCTGGGTCATGAGGTAATTATGGAAACCTTGGTTGTGTAGTGGTTAAGAGCTGCCACTGCTAACCAAAAGATCAGCAGTTCAGATCCACTAGGCGATCCTTGTAAACCATGTGGGCACTTCTACTCTGTCCTATAGGGTAGCTGTGAGTCAGAATTGACTTGATGGCAGTGGGTTTTTTTTGGGTTAATGTCATTATGTTTAACCATTTTAGGATCCTCTGCATTGTTTTCCACAGAAGCTGCACCATTTTACACTCCCACTTGCAATGGATTAAAAAATAAACACCCAGTGCAATGGATTAGGATCCCAGTTTCTGCATTTCCTTACCCACACTTGTTATTTTCCATTTTTCTGATAATAGCTATCCTGTTATATTGATGTACTCCTCCCCCCGGAAAAAAAAACCTGTTGCTGTTGAGTTCATTGCAAATCATGGTGACCCCCTGTTATAGAGTAGAACTGCTCTATAGGGTTTTCTTCACTGTAATCTTTACAAAAGCAGATCACCAGGCCTTTCTTCCACAGTGCCAGCAGATGGGTTTGAACCACCAACCGTTAGGTTAGTAGCCGAGAGCAAATCGTTTGTGCCAACCAGGGACGTTTGGTGCCCAAAAGTCGTTAGTTTTGATGAAGTGCAGTTCATCTGTATTATCTTTTGTTGCTTGTGCTTTTGGTGTCATATCTAAGAATCCATTGTTGCAAACTAGGTGCCAAAACATTATTCCTATGTCTTGTTCTGAGAATTTTATGGTTTTAGTTCTTGCATTTAAGTCTTTGATGCATTTTGAGTTAATTTTTGTATGTAGTGTGAGATATGGACCCGACTTTATTCTTTGGCATGTGGAGAGCCAATTGTCCCAGCACCGTTTGTTGAAGTGACTATTCTTTCCCCATTGCATAGACTTGACACCCTTGTTGAAAATCAGTTGGCCATAGATATATGGGTTTATTCTCGACTCTTAATTAATTTTGCTAGTCTCTATGCTTATTATTATACCAGTACAAAACAGTTTTGATTACTGGTAGCTTTTGAGTATGTTTTGAAATTGTGAGGTGGGATCCTCCTACTTTGTTCTTAATATTCAAGATTGCTTTGGCTATTTGGGCTTCATTGCAGTCCCCTTCATTCTTCATGTGTACTAAATGTACTTTCATATTCTTAGGGGTTTAGATTAGTACAACTACTTTCAGGAGTAATTTCATAATCTATTTATAAAGTTGAATATGTATGCGTCCTGTCATCCATCTGGCAATATTCCTCCTATATCTGTAAAAAAAAAAAAAAAATCTAACAGAATTTTATAATGAGCTGTGTACAAGAAATGCTCCTAGTAACATTGTCGTCACAAGTGAAAATTAGAAGCAGTTCTAAATACTGATCAGCACTAGTCCCTGGACTAAAGGGATAGCTATGTTTCTTTCAGTCCCCATAGTTTTGTACCTCTGACGAACTCAAGTTCTGAGAGCAGTGTTTTGGCTGAAGCTTGTTGGAGTGCCTAGTACCCAGTTGTACAAATAAGAATTACATGAAAATACCAAAGAGATGATGTGTTTTAAACTGGTATAAACTTTTGGTTTGATACATAAGAAAAATTTTTCGGATCTACCTTTACCAGAATAAGATATATTTCTTTGATATTGGGTGGGGATGAAGAGCACAAAATAATGGAAAGGAAATTCCAGACTGAAGAGAGCAACTTCAAAGTGGTGTGTTTGTATTTTCCGAAAGGTTAGCGGTGGACTCGTGATTTTATATGGGAAATAATTGAAAAAGTTGAGTTCGCTTTAGGTGCCATTTCTTTAGAAGTATAAGGACACATTAAGAACATTCTGCTTGGTAAATTTTCACTGATCGTTGGCACTTGAACGGTGATTCTCAGCTCCAATGACAGACATATTTGGTAGATATTATAATAAGCACGTTACATGTATTGTTGCATTTAATCCTTAGGGGAAGAGTAAAGAACCTTTGAGGAAAGAGCTACTACTGTCTCCATTTTCTAGATGAGAAACTGAATGAGAGAGAGATAAAGCAGATTATGGGGAAGGGAAGGGTTGAAAATTATAACTGCTAGAATTGAACCATAGTGGTTAAGAGCACAAAATCTGGAGCTGAACTGCCTGGATTTGAATTCTGGTCTTTTACATTCTAGGTGTGTGAACTTGAGCAAGTTTCTTAACTTCTCTGTAACTCAGTTTCCTCATCTATTTAATCGGATAAGACTACCCTACTGATTATTTGCATGTATGTAAAGTGCTAGGAAGAGCACCAGGCACATAAAAAGCCGCATGTGTGTTTGCTGTAGTCATTGTCATCATCATCCTGTCATCTCACCTATACAGGTATTAGGATTACTGGTGGTAATGTTTTTGCGTTGTGAGCATTATCTCTCAGCTGTGTTTGTCTAGAACAATAAAGAGGACTGTGGAACCAAGGACAGAATCCCCATTCATTATTGATATTTTCACTTATCTTTGCTAATAAAGTAGGTATACACTCCGTAAGATAGAATTTACATTTTAGGTACAGGCAGTTCCTTTGATTGAATTAGGCAGTGGCTATTCAAAATATACTAGATGATTTTATCTTCATGCCCTTAGAATTAATGCCTGGCAAATGATAGTTTTTATGATAATGTTTTTGTTATATTTAAAAAATATATTTTGCCCTGGTGTTACATGCTTCTTCAAGCGGATATATATATATTTTTTTTCTTGGTTGTTGTTAGGTGCTGTTGAGTCAATTCTGACTTACAGCAACCCTGTGTACAACAGAATGAAACACTGGTCCTTAACCACCCTCACAGCAGTTGCTGTGTTTGAGCCCAATGTTACAGCCACTGTGTCAGTCCATCTCATTGAGGGCCTTCCTCTTTTTCGTTGACCCTCGACTTTGCCAAGCATGATGTCCTTCTAAAGGATTAGGCATACCAGTTTCTTATTTAAGATTTATTTGGAGCTTAAAAGTTTGATATTATTTTATTCTTCATAATAGGCACCTTTTTGATATGTGTAGATTCCTATTCCATAAAGTGCCTTTTGGGGTTTATATTTGCCTTTGTGTTATTGGACTAATTCATTTCTGATTTTCCCAGTCACTTTGTTGCATGTTTCCCCTTTGTGTAATAGATACTAGTTCATACCGGATTTACAACTCCATATATATTGAGAGCTTTTCTGATCTCTTTTTCAGGAATCTTTTAATGTGGGAAAGGATTTTAAATGTCTGCCCACTGACCATTTTCACAGTAGAGTATCAGCTCTCTTTCTGTGCAGATCAAGGGATAAGCAGCTTGTATAGATGTATATTTACATATGGTGTAAGTAGTGAAAGCTTTCATTTTAAATCACTAGTTGTGGGATTTTGTGATAGATTATTACTCTTTTTTTTTTTCCTGCCAGACATGTGCAATCCAGATTTCATGAAAGAAACCTCTCTCTGCCCTTTTGTATATAAAAATGGTTGAAATATTCTAGTTTTGTTTCCTAATGTATGTGCTCTATATTGAACAGAAAGTTTGTGTGTTTTTTGGGAGGAATCCCATAAATTTTTTATTGTTTAAAATCTTGGATATATTGTACTTTCAACCCTCCTTTTTGATGTAGGTGGAATGAGTTACTGCGCTGTTTTTCCCAGAGAGTGTGTCCCTTTTTTGGAATACCTGAGAGCCCCGTTAAATGTTAGTGTTGTTTTTCCCAAGAGAGAAAGGGCCGTATTTAGGTTGTAAAGAAGTTGGGATATGATACTTGGTAGATGTTCAGAGTAAGTCTTACATGTAAGTTTAAGTATTTCGTTTGAGATATAACTGTTTCAGAGTTTGCTACTTATTTCTCAAGTTTCTCTAAACCATTGATTTTCCATAAGCGGTTTTGATCACCCTTGTGTTTACAAACTAATGGAGATGGAAACATCTGTAAAATGATAAATCTAAGGACAATATTAATGCAGTCTGAAACAAACATTAACTATGGGGTGGTGGTACTAGGAAAATGAAGCAAAAAAGGAGACTTTTTTTAAAAGTGCACAGCCTCCTTTTAAAAGACATATTTATTCGACTTTCCCTGTTCCTATTCATTTTATCCCTTTTGTTTGGGGGTGCAGAAAAGAGAAATGAACTTTAGAGATCTCATGCTGTTATATGTATGGAATAACCTCTAGCCTTTCTAGAGTTGGCCAGTGGTTTGTGCTGGATACATAACCTCTTTCCCAGTAGCTTCCCCTCTCTTTGGTATCAACTTCAAGTTTAATGCATCAGTTTCAACTCTTGGTTATCAGTTACAGAAATTCATTCTTAGCTGACTTAAGCTAGAAAGGGAATTTATTTGCTAACTGAAAAGTTTTTGCAGAGCTAATTTTATGTATGGCTTGATTCAAGGTGAAAGGTATTACTTGAATTCAATTCTTTGTTAGATTCCTCTGTATTGATTTCCCTTTCACACAGACTCTCCCCTTATAGTTACAAGATGGCTACCAGCAGCTCCCTGGGCTATACCATTTCTAGTCGAAATCCAGTAGAAAAGAGTGATAGTCTGGCTAGAGTCTTGTGCCTCTTTGCTTCTGACTGGGTCATGTGCCTGTCTCTGAACACATGATTGTGGCCATTGGGATGTGATGTCATGTTTGGCTTGGACCTAGGTCACGTGTTCCAGCCCTGATCTAGGATGGAGTTGACTACTGAAAATCTGAGAATGAGGAAGTAGTGGTTTCCTAGAGGGAAACCAGAGTGTGTTAAACCAAAGAAGGGTTAATGGATACTAGATGGCAAAAATAACAGATGCCTCTATATATTTACCAAATCTAAAAACAAAACAAAACACATCAGGAATGAAAAAAACCTCTAAAACAGCTCCCAAAATGAATGTTCCACTTTGGAAGAGGTGTCTGGTGACATTGGGAGTCAAAGTTGTTGGGTCCCCAAATCTTTCTATTTTCTGTCACAGTGAGAGAGTTTAGATGAGGTCCACGTTTCTCAAGGATTTTATTCCTGCCATGTCGGTAGTAAATGTTTGCTGTAAGAATTCTCATGGAAAGTCTACCCACTGAGACTAAAGACTGCTGTTTTCCTTTAGACTAGAGTGGCTTGACCCTGGTGTTAGTTTTGATGTCCTTGGCCCCTTCTCTTTCAAGGATTTTCTTGCCCTGAGCAGGTGCTGCTATTCACTGCTGTACTAAAATGTTAGGAGAATGAGTTCTTTTGTGTAGAAAGTGATACTTCTTGCTTCTTATTTGGTGTCTCCCATGGGGTAGGATTGAATTCTCAGTGTCCTTCACACTTGCTTCTTAAACTTTCAAGCTGCAGCATTAATATGATCATGCATTTTAGAATTCTCATAGTAATCACGCGCCACATCTTGATCTCTGATTAAACACATTATGCTTCATTACATCTTCCCTAAATATTTTGATTAGATTATAAACACTTTTCTTTATGATTTTTCCGCATTATAGTATTGTCCCCCTCAAAATGGACTTTCTCTTCTACCTTAACTAAGTAAATTAAGTTTACAAAGGTATTTCCTTGGCTTCCATTATTGGTAAGTTGCTGAGTCCTCACCTTAGTTGGTATTTTTCTTGGCATCTCTCCCAGTTCTGTTTCCTTTTCGTCAGTCAGGCCCACTTTCATATACTTTATTTTTATTTTGTACATTCCTCTCAGGGCAAACTGCCTGTCACATAATACTGCCTGCCCTCCCTGTCTGTCATAGTCTGACCCATAGCACATCCTAACCATGGGTATTTGTAGTGATGTGGTGTGGTGTAAGAACCCCTGAATGTGGGGCCAGAAGACCAAGGCTTCAGTTTCTTGTTGTTACTTATTAGCTCTGTGACCCTGGGTACATTGTGTAACTCCTTATACTTCAGATTCCTGATCCTAAAATGAGTCTAATATCATATTACTTGCCTTACCTACTTCAGTGTTTTATTCTGAGGAACAAAAAAGATGATGACTGTCAGAGCATTTTGTAAGCTATAAAGTTCTATAGAGTTGTAAGTTGCTATTTTATTACTGTTAAGGCAAAAAAGTAGCATTTAGTTTTAAATTAATGATTTAAGAATTTTATGATATTTGTTGAAATAATTAATGGATACTCTGTAGTATTAGAAAAAAATATTAAGAGCTCATTATGTCTTATTCAGTAACCAAACCCACTGCCGTTGAGTCAATTCCAACTCATAGTAACCCTATTGGACAGAGTAGAACTGCCCCATAGAGTTTCCAAGGAGCACCTTGTGGATTCGAACTGCTAACCTCTTGGTTAGCAGCAGTAGCACTTAACCACTACACCACCAGGGTTTCCTTATTCAGTAAAGTGTTTAATCTTAGGCAGTCAAGAATGTACAAGTTAATTTTCCAGAAAATGGAAATTTCACTTCGTGGGGGCTAATCTCTAATTTTAACAGTTTTAGATGGAGATCTTTTAAAATTGGATTGCATGATTCTCTGTACTTTTAACCAAAGTTTGTAAACACCCCCCCAACTTTTAATTACATAGATTAAGGGAAGAAAATAAAATAAAAGTAAAATTCCAAACAATAAAAAAGGGTGAAAAAGAGAATGTTATTGTCTCCATACCCACCCCTTAATTTTACTTCTGCAAGGTAATGTCAGTTAACAATTTTTTGTGGGTTCTTTCAGCACATGTGTATATATATCTTGTTTTATACAAGAGATTCTTACTATATTTTGTGTTCTATACTTTGCCTTTTTTTCTTTTTTTAACTACTGATATGTCTTCGAGATATTCCCCTACCAGTGCGTACAGCTCTTACGCTTCTATGACAAAACTTTTTTTTTCAGTACTTTGGATAAATTGAGTTCCAACTTTTCAATTTTTTTTGCTGTTATAAACAAAGCTGTAGGAAACCTTTGTACATGTGTATTGGCATACTTGTGTTGTTATGGTCATTGGATACAGTCCAAGAAATGGAATTACTGGATCAAAGGTCATATTCATTTTTAATAATCTTTATTTTGTGGGGGGAAGGCAGTGGGAGGGTGCTACCTAAGCCATATGTGATTTTTTATTGCTAAGACAATTTCAGTTGTGGAAAAAGACTGTAAATAGGCTCCAGGACCTTTGTTGTTGTTAGTTGCCATCAAGTTGACTCCGACTCACGGTGACCTATGTATAACAGGTCGAAACATTGCCTAGTCTGAGTCTACCTCAATTGTGAAAGAGGTATGGATTTTGCCTTTTTCCTTCACTGTATGCTCTGACTCTTCTTCATCCTCTCTAATTTTGTGTAGTTTCACTCAGTGTTCTTTGTTAATTCTACCACAGACATTTCCCTTGGGATTTTAAGCAAGGTTCTATGCCTGTTAAATAGTCCTGGTGGCACAACCGTTAAGCGCTCTGCTGCTGAGTGAAAAGTTGGTGGTTCTGACCCACCCAGTGGCTCTGCAGGAGGAAGACCTGACAATCTGTTTCTGTAAAGATTACAGCCTAGAAAACCCTATGAGCCAATTCTGCTCTGTCACATGAGGCTTCTGTGAGTCGAAGTCAGCTTAGTGGCACCCAACAACCACCACATATACTTGCTAGTTACTACTACTACTATTTTAAATTATTTTGTTGTCATATTATATGCGTTAGTTTTCCTACTTCTGGTCTAGCTCAGTGCTGTCAGAGTTTTTCTAAAAGTTCAGATATGATCATGTCATCTTTCAACTTATAATTTTGTAGGTGCGTGAAATCTACCTTTCCAATCTCATTTTGCTCTATTTTTTCATATACATTACACTCAAACATAAACAACCATTCACTAGTACTGGGCTTCATGTATTTGGATGCTTCAATGCCTTTGCGCATGCTTAGTAGTTCCTTCCTTCTTTGGTCACCTGATAAACCTTGTTCATCCTTTGAGAGTCAGCTCAAAAGTTATCTCTTCTATGAAGCCTTCCGTGAGTGGAAAGAATGGTGAGGTGATTGTTGAGGCAGGCAGGATCTACATCAGTCAAGGCACTGAAATTATATTAGATGGCTTGAATTTTATTTTAAGAGCCTTGGCTCTGATATTTAATCAACTTTGGGAACTGCTGTCCTGGAGTGTTCCTGTGGCTAATCCTGTTGTTGCAGGTATTGATTGGTATTCTAATTATTTGTTTCTGTGCCTTTCCTTTGCCACTAAATTCTGAGCATTATGAAGGCAGGGACTGTTTACCAGGCTCTCAGTAAACACTTGTCAGTGTCTTCCTTCTATGGTTGTTTTGAATATTAAATGATATCTGAAGAGTGGCTGGCATAGTGTTGTTATTAGTTGCTGTCAAGTCGATTTTAGCTCATGGTGAACGCATGTTTGCTGAGTAGAACTGTTCCTTAGGGTTTTCAAGGCTGTGACCTATCAGAAATAGATCACCAGGCCTCTTCTGAGGTGTCTCTGGGCAGGTTTGAACTGCTGACCTTTAGGCTAGTAGTTGAGCACTTAACCATTTGCACCACCCAGGTGCCTCAATAAATGTAAGCTGTTGTTATCGTTATCACTGGATAGATAAATCCTGACTTGGGGACTATAGGGTGATATCTTGAAAAAGGTAGGATTTGCTCCAGGCCTTAAAAGATTGTGTAGGAATCGGTGAGCTTTGGTCAAATGGCTTTCAAGACCTTACGCAAAGTCACCGTGAAAGTTGAAACTTAAAATGTTATAATAAAAAATATATAGTTATCTGTCTGTGGCACTTAAGAGGGGAAACTGTCTCTTTTTTTATATATCATTAAAATCTAATAGATACTAAATGCAGGATTGTATGTATTTTTATCTGCATTAATTATTATGTCAAAAAGGTGGGGCTTTGCTGAGACTGTCAAAGATTCATCTTTAGAAATTAAATTTCTTAATTTTATATGAACTTAGAAAAACCTCATTCGAATTCATTTTTAATGACATAAAAACATTGAAGCAATATGTGTATTCTAAAAGTTTGTGCATGTGCCCTTGAGACAAGTTCGTGGGTGTATTTTTATCAAAACCATATACACAGTGACATATTAAATGTATCATATTATTATACTAATCATATGACTCTAGAAACAAAAGTAACCAGAGGACTAAAGCCTATCAAAACCATCTTTTTGTTTTTGTACAATGAAATTCTTTTTAAATTTGCCAGTGAATTCATACCAGTATTGAAACCAGATGTAGACTTCCGTCTTTTAATGTATTAGCTCAGCTATAAATGTCTTGTTTCCATCCCTGATTGCTGAGTATTTCATTCATGGTTTATTCTGTCTCCTGCCCTCCTCCTTTTTTTTTTTTTTTTAAAGATTATAAAATGTGATCCAAATGATTTTAAAATGACATTGCCATATTTACATAGTGACAGAAATGAAATTAAATCTGTAATGCATTGAAGATAACCTAATTAAATCCACAAATAAAATACTCTTGATAAAAATTTTCATTTGAAGGGATTCTTGACAAATACCACTAAAGAAATGTTGGCTTGTAGTTTGAGAATGGATCTAAGAGTTTGTCATCTTAGAACTTAAGTCTTACATTGCTTCCTTCTGTATGAAGCAAATTCTCTCTTTCTGTATTTTTTCCCCCATTTCCAATATAAGCTGAACTATTTTGGAAAAAAAAAAATTTTTTTTTTTTTATTTTGAAAGAGTTGGGTTAAGAGCTTATCTGAACTGTTGAAAAGTCTTAATTATAAAATTACTTTACATTTTACATAGTAATGGAAGGAAGTGGTGCTGTTGCCAAATAAAGATCTAGCTGCTTTTGGTAATCAGATATATTTATATGTAAACTCAATTTGTTAAAATGTTAAAGGATTATTTGAAAACAAAACTCCATCAATCTAGGAAAATGGGTTTTAAAAATTTTTTAATAATAAAATGTCAAAATGTGTCTAAAGGACTTGGAATAAACATGGTGTAAAAAAAAAAAAATTTTTTTTTTTAAACATCTAGATCAGAGCCTGCTATAGTGTCCACTAAGTAAATATACAGCTCCTAATTCCGTCCACTCTTTCCTCTCTGTAATATGTGTAGTTACTGAAATCTAGATATAGATGTATGCTCTTGTCCAGTGTTCATTTGATACCATTGATATTTAAGAGACCAGGTGAATATTTATTCCTCCAAATTTGCTAATATTTTTCTGCATTTTGCTACAGAGCTGAAATTGGCCCATCACTTTTTAGCACTTCCCTCATTCTGATGGAAAAAGGGGAATTGGACCTTACTTGGTTTCCCAGTTCCATTTTAGAACTATTACATTTATATTCTTCAGTTAATTATATGAGTTACTTGATTGATAATCTTTCCCTTCTCTGACTGATCAGCTGTTTTTCTTATTCAAAGCCTAATTTTGATGCTGTTTCCTCTTTTCCTTTCCTAATTAATTGCTGTTCCTTGTGTTTTCATTTCACGTGAAAGTGCTTTTTACAATCGTTTGTAAGTCTGTCTTTCATGCTAGATTAGAACCCCATTACGTTAGGTTAGAAATTCTCTTATTTGACATAGAGCAGGTGCTGGATAAATGTTTTCTTCATGGGTGACTGTTACCTAGGACTTTTTGGAAAATACTTGTGTATTCTTAGATCACTTTTACACTTGGCTTACATTGTTCTTGTCTGCCACACTCGTGCTGTCATCCTGAGCAAACAGTGTGACCCATATGGGATATTTTTATCATTGGTACCTCATTGTTTTAATTAGCTTTTCTTTGATAATTAATACAGTTTAACATTTTCCACATTTGGTAACCCAGCTCTATTTTCAGTTTTATGGTGTATTTTTTTGTTGAGGTTTTACTGTTTTCCTGAAGGATTTATGTGAGCTCTTTGTGTTGTAAATACTTTTATACAATAAATACTGTACTGTATTTGATATAAATATTTTTGTAAGTTTTCTAAGTCTGTGATTTTTATGTAGACAAAACTAATTGTTGTTGTTGTCAGTTGCTGTTGAGTCTGCCCCTGGCTCATGATGACTGTGTGCCCAGTGGGATCAGACCATTGCGACCGCTAGGGTTTTCATTGGCTGATTTTTGGAATTGCCTAGATCCAGGAGCAGTATTCTTGACTTCATCATAATTGAAGTTAAAAGGCTTAAAATGCAGATAAATGCATTTAGGCGTCAATGTACAGATGGGTTGTTAAAATAATACTGTACTACATTAATTTCTGATTAAGATCTATCCATGTTCTGGTAAGAAAAATTGTATATTGTATATAAATATATATATATTTTTTAATGACAGCTTTTTTTTTTTTTAATTGTGTTTTTGGTGAAAGTTTACAGGGCAAACTCGTTTCGCATTAAACAATACACAAGTTGTTTTGTGACATTGTTTGCCAAGCCCACAAGTGTGTCAACACTTTCCAATTCTCTACTCTGGGTTCCCTGTTTCCATTCGTCCAGTTTTCGTGTCCCTTCCTGTCTTCTCATCCTTGTTTTCGGGCTGGTGTGCCCATTTAGTCCTCTATACATGACTGAACTACAAAGCATAGTCCTCATGTGTGTTATTGTTTGCCCCGTAGACCTGTACAATCTTTGGCTAAAGGGTAAACCTCAGGAGTAACTTCAGTACTGAGTTAAAATGGTGTCTGGGGGCCATGGTCTTGGAGTTTTTCCAGTCTCTATCAGACCAGCAAATCTGGTCTTCTTTTTGTGAAGTTGAATTTTGCTCTACATTTTTCTTCCGCTCTGTCTGGGACCCTTTATTGTGATCCCTGTCAGAGAAGTCGGTTGTGGTAGCCAGGCATCATCTAGTTGTTCTGAGCTCAGGTGGTGGAAGCTGTGGTAGTTGTGATCCATTAGTCCTTTAGACTAATCTTTTCCTTGTGTCTTTGGTTTTCTTCATTCTCTTTTGCCCAAACCAGGGTGGGACCAGTAGATGTGTCTTAGATGGTCGCTCGCAGGCTTTTAAGACTGCAGATGCTACTTGCTGCAGCTGGATGTAGAACATTTTCTTTATAAACTATATTATGCCAGTTGAGCTAGATGTCCCCGAGACCATGGTCCCCAGCCTTCAGCCCAGTAACTCAGTCCCTCAGGGAGCTTGGATGTGTTTTTGACGCTTCTGTGACTTTGCCTTGATAAAGTTGGGCTGACTTTTTTGATTAGGGGACAATATAAAGTGAATAAGAAGGCATTGGCCCCTTGAGGTAGGGGTAGGAGTTTACTATCAAAGGGAGAAACATGATGAAAGAAGGGCTTTATAAACTTTACACATTCGCTTCATACTTGCCCTCTCCAGCTTTAGGGTTCGGGGACAAACACAAGCTATCACTTGAGGTATTCTTCTTGTATAAGCTTTGTGAGGACCTGGGCTATCAGATGGAGCCCTGGTGGCACAGTGGTAAAGAGCTCTGCTGCTAACCAAAAGGTCGTTCAATTCGAATCCACCAGCTGCTCTTTGGAAACTCTGTAGGCCGGTTCTCCTCTGTCCTATAGGATTGCTAAGAGTTGGAATCGACTCCATGGCAACGGATTTGTTTTTTGGGGGGTGGGAGGAGGGAGCTGTCAGTTCCCTCACCACTGTACACCCAGCACCTTGCACAGAATCTGTACAGTAGAGCTAGTTAGTCAAGTTGAATGAATTAATAGATGGGTGCCCAAATTACTTTGAATTTATTTAGTTGCTAAGTAAAGGCTATTTTCACATGACAATCTTTTGCTAATGTATTATAAAACCAAACCCACTGCTCGACTCATAGCAACCCTATAGGACAGAGTAGAACCGCGCCATAGGGTTTCCAAGGAGCAGCTGGTGGATTCGAACTGCTGACCTTTTGGTTAGCAGCCAAGGTCTTAACCAATCATAAAATTGGAATAAACCTTTGAAACCATCTAGCAAAGCCAGGCAGTACACAAATCAGTGTCATTTCAGTATCCCTGTAGACTTGTCCAGTGGCACATGCTTTACAGTGTTGAAATCAGACAGAGCCTGAGACCCTGAAATATAGTGCATCTATTTAATTCTGAACTTCTTTAGTAACCCCCCAAAAAAAGCTCTGAAATATAGAGTAGGAGTAGAGACAATAAATCAGAGAGTTAATGGAGGATTAGTGACTTACTGGTTGTAAATAGTGGGATGTTAAGAATGCAAAAACTGAAGTCTAGGTAATTTAAAAGGTCAGCATTGAGCTAATTAAACATGACAGAATTTTATGGAATGGTGCTGCTTTTGTAATACCACAAGTTCTTTATTTTTATGTAAGGAGTAGGAGGATAGAGAGGAGACAACCCAGGTATATCTGACAGTGCCACCACGGCAGTAGTGTAGTGTGGTGGCCCTAAACAACAACTATCTCTCTCTCTTCCACCTTGGCTGCAATCTACTAATTTAGAAAGATTGGGAACAGCAAATATATCTCCTTTCTTTTCATTTCTGCAAGTCTGTACCCATTTATTAATTATCGAGTGCTGTTAAAAAATAATCAAAACACAAAGAAATGAAAACATAGGGCTTATTTATTTATTCTGTATGCGTATAGGGAGACAATTCTGATTCAAAACAAATAGCTCAACATAGGCTAGTTACAGTGAAGCTTAGAAGAGAAGAGGAAGGAGAAAAATAGAAAATCAACCATTGGCTAACCTTAATGTGATTGAATTCTCTCCCCCACCTTACTGAGCTCAGCTGACATAGGTTACTAGGTAGTCTCTGGCCTGGGGGTGGGGGCGGAGAACCCATCATTTGTACAAATCTTTACGTGTACTCTGGGGGTTTTTGAAGTGATAAAAGGTACCTCATCTCTCAGGAAGCAAAGAATATTATCTGAAGTTACCCTTTTTTTTTGCATCAGATAAACTCTGAGTTTATGATTAACAAGTGTCTTTGTTACAGAGAGATTTACAAAGATTTAATCATTGTGTTAAACTAAGCCTCATTTTTCTTATTATTAATACTCCTTTCGGCTGGGAAAAAATTCTGCAAAGTAGTTTAGCAGTTCCTGGTGGAAAAAAAACAAGGTAATAGTTTTATGGAGTTTTTTTTTTTCGTCAGGCTTTTATTGTTAATTTTGGGCTTGTGGGTAAGAGAAACCCCTTGAAATCAAAGTAAGTGCTAACTATATGCCAGGGATGTGCCAGTGAACAAAACAAATATTCCTACTCTTGCAGGCCCTTTCTTAGTGTAGCACTGTTGTTGTTTTGTTTTAGGCCAGTTGATTCTGACTCATAGAGATCTTATAGGACAGAGTAGAACTGACTGATAGGGTCTCTGTTATCTTTAAGGGTGCAGATCATCAGGTCTTCTCCTGCAGAGCAGCTGGTGAGTTCGAACCACCGACTTTCAGTTAGCAGCTCTGCCAGGGCTCCTAGTGCAGCCAGCACTATCCAACAGAAATATATTATGAGCTACGTATGTGATTTTCAGTTTTCTAGTAGCCACATTTAAAAAGTATATTAAAAAAAAGGTGAAGTTAATTTTAATAATACATGTAACCCAGTATATAAAAAATGATATTTCAACATGTAACCAATATAAAACTTATTAATGAGATGTTTTTTATTATTTTTGTTTTTGGTTCTAAGTCTTGAACTTTGGAGTGTATTTTACATTTATAGCATATGTCAGTTTGGGCTAGCCATGTTTCAAGTGCTTAACAGCCATATGCAGTAAGTGGCCACTGTACTGGATAGCTTAGCCTTAGAGCATAGTGCTTGCTTTCTGTGTACTGTCAAGTAAGGCCATTTGGTCCAAGGTAGAGAGCAAGTTCCTTGAAGTACCAGAGTCTTCAAATAATCCATACTTCTTACCTGTAAAGCCTTACATGACTGTCACTTCCTTGTTATTTGGACTTCATGTAGAGCTAGTCTCCTGTCTTACTAAACTTTAGCCTGTTCATCTGGCTCAAATGTGGTAAAGCTTGTGTCTTAGTCGCCTAGTGCTGCTATAACAGAAACACCACAAGTGGATGGCTTTAACAAAGAGAAATTAATTCTCACATTCTTAGGAGGCTAGAAGTCTGTATTCAGGGTGCCACCTCCAGGGGAAGGCTCCCTTTCTCTATGGGTTCTGGGGGAAGGTCCTTGTCATCCATCTTCCTGCTAGGAGCTTCTCAGCACAGGAAGCCCCGGTCCAAAGGACACGCTCTTCTTCCAGCTCTTCTTTCTTGGTGGTATGAAGTCCCCATGCCTCTCTGCTTACTTCTCTTATACTTCTAAGGGGTTGGTTTAAGATATAATCTGATTTCGTAGATGGAGTCCTGCCTCATTAACTGCCACTAATCCCACCTCATTAACATCATGGAGGTAGGATTTACAACACATAGGAAAATCATGTCAGATGACAAAGTGATGGACAATCATACAATACTGGGAATCATGACCTAGCCACGTTGACACATTTTTGGGGCACACGATTCAATCCTTAACAGTTTGTTCTTTAGTTTTGTCAAATTATCATAAAATTATCTCTTCCTCTGTAGAATTTAAGGTCCACGAAAGCAAGGACACTGCCTGTGTTGCTCACTGCTGTATCCCCAGCACATAGTTGGTGCATGATAAGTATTTATTGAATGAGTAAGTGGCATTTGGGATCAGCCTGAGACCCTGAAATATAGTGCCTCTATTTAATTCTGAACTTCTGTAGTAAAGCTCTGAAATACAGAGTAAATGAGTAGAGAGTTACTGGAGGATTTGTTAGACTTATTGGTTATAAATAGTGGGATGTTAAGAATGTAAAAACTGAAGTCTAGATACATTGGTGTACAAGTATCTGTTTGTGTCCCTGCTTTCAATTCTTTTGGATATATACCTGGAAATAGAATTGCTAGGTAATATGATAATTCAAACTTTTTGAGGAACTACCACAGTGGCTGTACCGTTTTACATTCCCACAAACAGGGGATGAGGGTTCCAGTTTCTCTGTATCTTCTGCAGCACTTGTTATTTTTCCATTTTGAGGAGGGGGGATACTAACCATCTTAGTGAGCATGAAGTTGTATTTTATTTGCATTTTCCCAATGACTTATGAATGAATCAGAAGCGACTTGATGATTTTGGTTTTTGGTAATGACATACTGAGCATCTTTCATGTTCTTATTGGCCGTTTAGGTATATTTTTAGGAGAAATAACTATTCATGCCATTTGCTCATTATTTAAACATTGGTAATTTAGAAAAAGGAGAAATCTAATTATATTTTCATTAGTAAAACGTGTAATAAAAGTGTCCAAAAATGTTTAAGTTGGGGGGAGAGATCCTTGGTTATTTACCCTTTAGCATTTTCTTAGAGGTTTAATGGTCATTAGAAAAAGTACTTGTTACCAGTGTTCTTTTGTAAGAGTTTATCTAACATGGCATCACAATCTTGGTTTTTAAATATTACTTTACAGTTAACAGAAGATGAAATTGCAACAATTCTTAAATCTACACTGAAAGGACTAGAATATTTGCACTTTATGAGGAAAATACACAGAGATATAAAAGCTGGAAATATTCTCCTCAACACGGAAGGACATGCAAAATTGGCAGATTTTGGAGTGGCTGGTCAGTTAACAGTAAGTATAATAATTGTGCAAACACTTTTTGACTTATTTGCCCAGGTTTTATTGTGACTAAACTTTGATAACCTTTTTTGGGAAAGAAATGGATAACGTCTTTGTTCTTGTGGAGAAACAGCCATAATTTGAGTATTATTTATTAATTATTTTTAACTTAGACATTCATTCATATGCTTAAATCTTTTAAAAGGGAAACTTCATTGGTTAGTTTCTATAGCTGTTATGGTTACAGTACTATCTTTGATGACTTTAGTGAAGGTTGTGGAGATAAGTTAGCTGTAGACTCGGTTATTTCAGAATTTAAAATTCCTAAGTATGCCACGTCATAACTAGTTGAAGAAAACCCTGGTGGCATAGTGCTTAAGTGCTACGACTGCTAACCAAAAGGTTGGAAGTTCAAATCTACCAGGTGCTCCTTGGAAACCCTGCAGGGCAGTTTTACTCTGTTTTGTAGGGCCACTGTGAGTTGGAATTGACTCGACAGCCTCAGGGTTTTTTTTTTTTTTTTTTAAACTAGTTGAAATTTTAGGAAAATCATTAATTTCAGATATAATCTGTGGTATTTGAGGGTTTAACGTGTTCTGAAGAATATTTTGGCATGCAGACTTAGTGTCTTTGTAATAATCATGTCTGTGTAATGCTATTGCAGGATACAATGGCAAAACGCAATACTGTGATAGGAACTCCATTCTGGATGGCTCCTGAGGTAATACAAGAAATAGGCTATAACTGTGTGGCAGATATCTGGTCTCTTGGTATCACTTCTATAGAAATGGCTGAAGGAAAACCTCCTTATGCTGATATACACCCAATGAGGGTAAGAAAATCATAGTTTGTTAAAAATGATGTTATAAGTGTTAGAATTTTATAATGTAGTGTAACCAATATAAAGTAAGTTGAATAAATTCATTTGAATTTAGATTCTTTGCAAAAAGTAAAAAAATTGTGTCAAAGATCAATAACAATTAACTTCTCTTCCTTTCATATGCTTAATTGTGAGAAAAGAAGTGAAGGTTATATTTCTTTTTATAGTCATTGTTCTTCTCCCAAAACATACACCTGTAAATGTTTTTCCTTGCTTTTCAGTAGAGGAAAGGGTTGGTAAATCCTCTGTGTTCTTCAGTCCCTTTTTTTCTCAATGTGGCACTAGAGAAGTTGAAGGGAATCAGTTCTCACTTTTCTACCCACCCTGTGCATTCTACCTTTTCGTGTTTTTGTTTGCCCCTTTTATCTTTTCTTGGCTGTGGCTGATATTAAAAAATCCTGATTTCTAATGTTGCTGCTTACCTGTAAGGTAATTGGGCTTATTTCTTTAGTTAGTGCTTATCAAGATAATGGAATTATTTTTTTTTTTTGAATATTGGTATACATTTATATAAACTCCTTTTCTAGGATAATTTTTGAGTTTGAAGTATATATGTTTCATATTCATATAGAATTGCTTATGTTTTAGGGTTTGTGATGATACAATTTTTAGGTTTACCTAGTATGTGAATCTCAGTTGATAATAGGTAAGTACATTTATCTTTGTAAACGTATTGCCCTCTAGTGGCAATAGTCACCTCGAGAAGAAAAGACAGCAACAAAGGGAGAAGCAAATCTATGTGTGTGCCCAGAAGACAAGATGGTGGCAGGGCAACTAGAGAAATGTGTGAAATAATTCAATGGGAAGAAGAAGAAGGAATGCAATACTTTAGATTATCCGAAGAGGAATAAATTGGAATTATATCTGATATCACAGTGCTATTTTGGGTTGAATTTCAATAATATTGACAACAGTGTGCTATATTGTGGAAACCCTGGTGGCATAGTGGTTCAGTGCTGTGGCTGCTAACCAAGAGGTCGACAGTTTGAATCCGCCAGGCGCTCCTTGAAAACTGTATGGGGCAGCCCTGCTCTGTCCTGTAGAGTTGCCATGAGTCGGAGTTGACTCGACGGCAGTGGGTTTTGGTGCTATATTCAAAGTATTTAAAAATCTGTCTTACTGAGAAATTTGAAAGAGATTTTTTGATTAATTCAGTTTTATACAATATATATCATATTCCTTGTCCATATAAATTCTTGCTAAAGTGAAAAAAATATATAAATTGCTATTTATATGAAAATAACATGAAAACACAGTCAGCATACAATTAGCACAAATTCTCATTTCTCCTTTGACTATTAGTTATCTGTAGTACTTTTTGTTAGGATGTCCCTCAAACTAGTTGTATTTGTGTTTGAGTTAGTGAGCTTAACTAAATTATCCAGGGCATATTTAACTCTGATCTTACATTATTTAAGTTTTGCTTCCTCTTTATGTAAATCTTATTTTTTCAACCAAATAATTTAATATATTAAATTTAACCCTGTGCTAGTCTCTTTAACAGATAGCAGAGAATTATTAAAAAGAGCCCTCAACTTCAAGGATCTCAAAATCTCACTTGAGAGTTTGAGTTAACACATATGAAATAGTAAAAATATACACCTTCTCCTAATTTATTGACTGTCTCATTTTCCAACTTTTCACATTTATGGTAATAGTAAAAAATCTACTCTCTGACTGTTTTGGATATTAACGATGTGGGGTGGCAGTGATGAACACCTAAAAAAAAAAAAAAAAGGTACAAGGTGAGAATAATGCTGGCTTTCATGTTCAAGATTATGTGTCAACTTGGCTGGGTCATTATTCTCAGTTGTTTGGCAGTATGTAGTGATATAATTTGGCAATTATGTAATGGCAATTATGTTATCTTCTATTTTGTGATCTGATGTGATCATTCTCCATTTTTGCATAACAAATAAAATAGCTGCTCTTTTTCAAGGAACATCAAGTTTTACTTGAAAGAATAACTGACAGAAGCTATGGTTGTATCAGACTTGAGCAGTAGTTATGGTATGAGAAAGCTGGTAGGATAAGAAGCTGTGATCAGTGAGTGAAATATTGAAGTTATCTTTTTTTAATTAAAAAATTTTTTTTTACTTTTAACAACTTTGTGAGATAAATATTTTAATCTCTGTTTTAAAGGTAACAAAATGGGTATTTAGTGAGATTATGTGATTTGTTAAGATCACACAACTTTTAAGTGGCAAAACTGTATAAATGACTATCTAGAACGGGAGACACAGTTAACATGTGGAGGGCAAACCTCCCCAGCCTCCTTGTCCCCAGGGGGTGCCCACCACTGTTGATATTTCCTTATGGAGTAAGGATTCTATTCTTCCTTCTGAAGTTCCCTTTGGCCATTTTCACAGGGTCCTGGCCCTGTCCGCATTTTTGCCCACTAGGTGCCTATAATGGGAGTAGCCCCAGAGCAGAGGTGCTGATTCCTAGGCTGACTAGACTGGGAATTGGTCTCCTAGGTCATTTTCTGAGAGATACCATCCTTTTAGCATTCCCAGACTCCAGCTCTGCTTGCTTAGGCCAGCAAGAGTTAGGAGCAAAAAAGAAAAGTCTTTTTTTTTTTTTTTTAAGAAGAGATAAATCAGTCCTGGGTGATGTAGAAAAAAGTTGCTCCTGCATAAATAAGCCACAAATTAATGCTTGCTTTTCACTGGTTAAGCTTTCTGTAGAATATATATTTGATTGTCGTAGTCTGAGGGACATGAAGAACTTAAAGATGGCACTAAATTAGAAAATGGAAGTGATTATATTAATTGAATACTTGGAGTTAGTTGAGATGGGGTCATTTGAAGGTGTTAATGTCATTTGTTTTATATACTTTGGTTTATCAGAGTGATACTTTTTCTGATCTTTCTTGAGGCTAGAATAAGAAAAAACAGCTATTTAGAATATAGATACAGATATTCAAGGAAGAATTTTCTAATAAAAGGAGCAATTATATATTGGCTTTATTTGATGTCAAGGGATAAACTGAATTTCTTCTTAGTTTTGATATGACTCTCTTTTTGAAAGAAACTTGCAATCCAATCTTCACTGTGATAGAGAGTAAAATAATTATAACTTTTTCATATTTGAAAATATCTACAGGGATACTCTATTCATAAATAGGTGATGAGAGAGAGAGAGAAGCACCTTTTTTTCTGTCTAAAATACCTCATAATTTATTCTTGAGCAGAGATTGTCATGTTTTATGTAAGTGAATTTCTAGAAAATTGCCACTTAAGTGCTTCCAATTGTCACCTTATGTCACAGTTGACATAAACTTCCTAAAATACATACTGTATTTCTAGATTTTATTTAAAAAAGGTAATAAACATTCATTGTTATATTCCGTGGAAATAAAATGCTCAATCTGAGGCCCTTTCTATTTCTTCCCTTGTAATTCAGTTCATTAAGAGGTCTTTGAGTCAAAATGGTTTGTGTTCTCTGTTTATACGCAAATGACTTGCTAGTCTTGATGTAAAAGATTTGTTTCTTTGCATTTAATCACATATACATATATTTAGCTTTATGCAATAGATGTGTTCTGAAGAAGTTGTATTAGTATTTAATAGTTGTAAATCAGTGATTTAAGTTCTCTAGATATGATTTTTGAAAACAAAATTTTTAATGAATCCTTTAGCAATGAGACACTCTTAGAACTTACCTGCTGTGCAAATGTGTGTTCTTACGGTGTATTCTTATGGTGGGACATACCCATGTTATCAGAAATACTAAATCATGAATATTAAAATATTTTTTATTTAATGTTAATTTTAAAATGGAAGAAATGTATATCCTGAGGTAAAGGCAGAGCAGTTGACGTTGAGACCAATTGGAAAGTATATCTGCTGTCCTACATTGGTTATTTTGTATCAGAGAAACTAAATGTCATCTATGTATGATGTTTTATTTCTGAAGACAAGTACCTGGAATGGTCTTCCCATATTCTTTTACTTTCTTTCCCATTTCCTTTATTTATTTTTTTACCATATCCCAGTCAGGCTTTGAGCCCTAGTGGTAAGCAGGGTAGACATGTTCCTATTCTCTTGAAACTTCTAGTGCAAGGATAACTGGCATCATTTTTATTGCTGACTGTTTTGTTGCCTGTAGCTATGAGTCAGTGTTTGTTGTATTCCAGTGAAACTGCTTGCCACAAAATTTTAATGTTAGAATTACATATCTTTCCCTTTTTGGGGGGTGGGGGGAGGAAAGGGCATATGCTCAGTTGTTTAGAATATAGGACTATACACTGTAAGAACCTCTATTCAGCTGTATGTATATATGTCTGTTATAAATTATGTAGCAACACATGGCTATAGAAAAGAATTTGGTTATTTTGTCATTACGTATAGCACTTGCTTTTCTCTTTTGAACTAAACGTCATGTTGCGATATTTGAAAATCAGTGTTTTAAGTTTTCTTCTTTCCACTGCTGACTTTGTTTCCTCTGATTATCCCCCTTTCCTCAACAGTATGTGTGTGCGTGTGCACGTGCACGCGCGCTCACTCACACACACGCACGCACACACACATCTACCTCTGGCTTCATTTCCTTGTGAGTTTTCTTTTCTTTCCCTGTCTGTTCCCTGCATTTTATGCTTGATGATTTTAGGTAATACCTTGATTCCATTAACCATGGTTCCAGATCAGAGATAGCCAAGGATGCAGAGGAGTGGGGCAAATTGGATCATTGGAGAATTTGAGTACTACTTCCTGGATGTATGGTTTTTCACTGCTTTGAAAGTTAAGAGTTCTTCTGCCATGTGGTCCTAGTACACATGGAGGTACAAGGCATTCCAGCCCTTAAAATGGGGATTAAGTTTTATTACAGGGACGGTTTCAACATTTTACAGTCAGAGTTATTATTCCTGAAGAGAGGAAGAAATGGGGAACAGAATAAACATATTTCAGCTTCTTTTGGTTGAGCCCTCTGAGGTCACCCCTGAGGCTCACATGGGGAAGGTGAATTTCCACTCTTAATTTATATTCAGGCCTTGCTGTTGGTATTGCCAAGTGCTCTGTAGACATGATTTGTTTGATAACTATTGAAGAAGCAATCATCATTTTCCTACTGACATATGAATTATATGAATATGAATTATAGTTTTGGAGACATGTTTCCAGTAAATGTCATATAAAGTAAGAATTATTGACAAATATTTATACTAAAGTCCATCCTTTTAAGATTTTAATGTGAGATATTGACAAATGCCATATTTGTTTGTGTGGGAGAATTTAAAAAAACAATATAAATTGATTTATTAATGATTGAGTTGAGGTGTTTTTTAGATTTTTTTGACTGTGATCCATAGTATGAAATATATTTCACTCCATGACCCTTTATGCACACACACATAATTGAAACAAAATATGCATGAGACAGTACTTATCCTTACTATGTTAGTTATCTAGTGCTGCTATAACAAAAATACCACGAGTGGGTGGTTTTAACAAACAGAAATTTCTTTTCTCACAGTTTAGAAAGCTAGAAGTCTGAATTCAGGACGCTGGTTCTAGGGGAAGGCTTTGTCTCTTTATTGGCTCTGGGGGCAAGGTCCTTGTCTCTTCGGCTTGTTTCCTGGTTCCTTGGAGATCTCCATGTGTCTTGGCATCTCTCCTCCATGTGTCTTGGCATCTCTTCTCCGATTTCTGCTCTGCTCACTTGTTTAATCTCTTATATTTCAAAAGAGGTTGACTTAAGGTACACCCTACACTAATTCTGCCTCATTAACATAATGACGACAGCTCATTCCCAAATATGATTATAACTGCAAGCATACAGGTTAGGATTTACACCACACATTTTTGGGGGGCATAATTCAATCTATAACACTTACTATTTGTGATTCACTCTGATTTTTATTCTATTACAGTATTATATTTTATTATTCTCCTCTATTGTATTTCTTCCTTTCATTTAAAAAAAAAAAAAAAGTGTGGTCCAAATATTTTAAATTGATTTCATGACCCAGTAATAGTTTGTAACTTGTAGTTTGTAGAGCAAGAATCATTGAACTTGGCTTTCAAAGACTGAGTTCTTCCAGTGCTGGAATGCTTTTATTGTTGCCACTGTACAAAGTATGTTGTGATCTGGTGTTTGAGACTTGTGTGCCCTGAATCAATTTTGTTTCCATGAATTAGTCGTAATAGACCTCCCTCTGCCCATTCAGAGAGTTATGAAGATCAGATGAGATAATGTATGTGAACAGTGCATGTAAAATATTGAACACTATAGAAATTCTGTGTGGCATTATTAAGTTACTTTTCAAATCACACGCTGAAACTATGAATTCATTCAAGTTCTTGTAGAGATTGCCTTTTTAATAATACTCACCATAATACTCACCATTGTTATTTGAGGAACTCCCGGTTATGGGAAGTACCAGCAGTTGCTTCATCACCACCTGACTTTGTTTTGGAGCATCCAGCAGGGTCGGAGGTATTGGATCCAATGCTCAAAGGAGTCACCACTTCTGTGCCTCAAACTGCTTAGTGTCGGTATTGCAAGCAGAGGAGGTTGTTGAAAGCTTTAAGCTGCGATGACTTCCACAGCCTGTACTGGAAACAATATGGAAGAAAAAAGAAAGGGGAATAAAGGAAACACCTGAGCCCATGAATACAGAATACATACGGATTTTGTCTTTTCTAACCCCAGATCAGGCTGTGATAAACAGATATTTTCTACTTCATTTTGTGTGTTCACCTATATACTGGCCCAGTGATGGAAACCAATGATTCACAAAAGGGAGAATGAACTTTTTTGGTGGTGGTGGCAGTGGGGACAGAGAATTCAGGGAGTCAATGGGCTCATGAAATTTCACTTACATATTGGGTGTTTGAACAGATACGCATTTTCTGGTGAAAGTCCATAGTTTTCATCAAATGAAGACAAGGGCTCCTTGACTCAAAAAGATCCACAACTGCAACTTGAGGGTTGCTTGTTGTATCATATATTTAGGCTATTTTTTTTTTTTTGACTCTTCTAGAACCAGTAAATATATTTGTATATGGCGTCTATAATCTTCCCCACACCTCATACTTTTTTTACTTTTGGCAAGATTAATTTTAGGTAAGTCTGGTATCTGCCAGAAGTTCTGCATTCCACTGACTAGAAATATTTCTTTTCTGAAGTCTCATATCACCTGATCTGTGACTTTCTTAGGCAGTTTTTTACTGTCTAATACCATAGTTATTATGTAGTTTTCTTATTTCGCCTACTAGATCTAAGCTTTAAATGCAAGTGTGTTTCATCTTTGTGTGTTTAACTGAACCTAACAGAGTATCTTATACATAAAAGCATCCAATAAATATTTTTGTTGAATATGTGCTCGATTCCCTTTTCTGCCTCAAATATACTTCTCTGGCATTAATATTGAAATCTGGCAAGCTCAGATTCTTCTTCTTACAATAATAAGTGCTGTACTTACAACTTAGAGTAAGATTCAGTGAAATGAACCAAAAATGAAAGTAACTAAAATGCTAATGAGCTTTAAAGGCCTATCATTGCTTATAGCTTGCTTTTCATACTTGTAGTTTGCACAATTTACTTGAAGTTTAAATTTTAAATTAATATAATTCATATTTTTTTTTCCTTTTTTTGGTACTTTAGATTCTGTTCCCTTATTGAAGGTGATCAGAAAGAAAACTAGTGAGCACCATTAGTGCCTCTGCTCAGTAGCTTTACTAATGAGGATATAATTGCTAAGTGTTGTTGAAGATTTAGGTGTGTAAAGCAATTGTGTAGATTTACTATACTGATCATAGTTTTTTTTTTTTTTTTAATTAGCCATAGTAGCTGTTTAGGCTAAAGACCTAAGCTAGCATTTATTTTAGAAGACATGAATAGCTAGGTGTGTGTGTGGGTTGAGAGGTATGCTGAAGGCAGGTGCTAATTCCGCAAATTCAAGTGTATAGTATTTAAAAATGCAAAACATTTTTAAATGAAATTCTGTCTCTAGTAAATTTGGCTTTTAAAATTAGGCATGGGCAAACATAGTTAAAAAATGAAGATAGACAAAACATACCTGATTAAAAAAGAAGTATGCATTTTGGTTAAATTCCTGCAGAATAGAATTCTTGAGCTGTGCTAGAGGGCCATATTAATTACAGATTAATTACATTTGATTATGTTAACTTAGTTTTCAATATAACTTGTACATGATTAGAATCATCTTCATTACATCTGGGATCATTTAAGTAGCATAATTACATGTACTTACGCTAAGTAATGAAAGGCAAGAGATAAATGATCAGCAGTGACTTTACAAGCATTGCAGTAAGTGCCTTATAAACTGAAGGTCACCATTTTAATTGGAAGCCTTGTGAATCTCTTAAATTCTGTAATCAAATGGATGATATCAAAGGAAGGAGTAATTTAACATAACAATTGTGGCTTACATTGAACATATGTTCCTGTTAATAAGTTGCATTATGGTCTTTAAGGACTTGTATGTAGTTAGTGCATTTTGGTTCATTTGATACCCACAGTTTTTCTTAATTTTTATTAGTGAGTTGTTACAGTGGTTAACAAGAAATACACAGATTTAAGTTGCAATCGTTTTCCCATAGTTATATGATCTAACTTCACAAGCTTCTTGGACATATGTAGATGCTTTTCTATTTTGGTTTAGTTATGACATACAATTGATATAGGCAAGCATGAAAGCTTGGGCAAATTTTCATTGCTTTTTCTGGACCTTACTCAGGTTCTGTGGTATTTATGTAAAGCACAGTTTTGTTACTTGGGAGTGCATGTTGAAATTATCATGTGCACTATTTTGCTGTAGGCCCATTGGCACTGCCACAAAGGTAATACACTGCCAGTAGGCCATTTCCTTGTCGGCTGCATTTACAATTTAATAGAAATATTACACGACTTTTTAAACAAGTGTTTTGGCAGGGAGGAAATGGCAGATTCCATACAAACAAGCATAGCTTCCTTTCCTTAACCACACTCCAGCTACTCAAGGAATTGTACTTACTTTCAAGTTTGGGGGTTTAGGGGTCGAATGCGAAAGTCAGGTTCAAACAGGAATGACATTGTTATTTAGTATAAAATGGTTGTACATTTTTAACTTCTGGATTTTATTACTATATAGTTTCAGTGAGTGACATCCAATATATTTCTGAATTAAAGCTGAGGTTGTTTTTATACAGTTCACCTGGCTAGAAATACCAGGTTTTGATTGGTTGAAAAGGTCAGATAGGCTCTAAGATGGTAATATTGCTTTTTATAGGTTTATTATAGTTTTGGCTTTGCTGTATAATTGGCCCTTCATGACATTTGTACTGTTTCTTTTAACTATGATTGTTTCTCCAAGATATGAATCACTTTGGGGTTTAGAAAGTATAGAAGGAAAATTTGGTAGAGTTGTTAGCACTAACATAAAAATAATAGTTTCCTGTCACATCTTTTCATTAATCTGTGTTTGTTCTTTGTAATGTTATTTCAAACTTGAAAGGTCATGTTTATAATTTTTTTTTATTTGGGAGAGGTGAGGGTAGTTACTCCAGTCTATTCCACTCTTATTTAGTTATCTGGATCTTAAATCATTTGTAGTTTTAGATAAAATGCTATACTCTTTAATTCTATTTTATACTTTTAGAAACTGGGGGGAAAAATCGTGCTGTATTTTTTTCAGGCTTTATTGTGACCACATTCTACTTTTGGGTGTAGATCCCAACTTTTTCTCCTGTGGGTAAGAGAATACTTTATAGTGAGGGCTTTCCCCTTCTCTTTTCTATTGCTTCTGACTTCTTAGCCAACTTACCTGGCAGCTGTAGTAAGTTATGCTGCTGTGCTGTGGTAGAGACTGGCATTGGGTGTGTTCTTATAGCCATCATAGTATTGGCTTTTGTTATTTTCCATGTTTCAGTTTGTTGGGAATGGACATATGGACATCATATGTTCCACAAAGTACTGTATGAAGCCAATTTGAACTGTTTCCATTTGCCTCAAGTCCAATCATGATATTTATTTTTCCATGGCACTTACCCAGATTATCCATACCTCCTGCTTAGCTTGTGTCATTGCCACCATGGACTGTATTTCTTCTGATTGCCCCCATTTTTTCACAGTATCTAATTGCCTTTTGCTCCTTAGCTTACTTTGTACAGCATTGATTGATGTTTATAAAATATCCCAAAATCTTTTAGATAACAGATACTCAGGTGCATAGTAGTATGATATTCAACTTGTGTTTTGTTTATGCATAAGGAAAGTTTTATATCCAGTCTGATAGACTGGAAGTGAATATTTTAGTGGAAAAATTAGAAAAGTAACTGTATGGTTTTAGAAAGTATTGCTTACTTTTAGGTATCAACAATAATAGCAATATGATCTGAGTTAATTTTGATATATCAAATCAAGTCATAATTTTATTTCTAAAATTTGAAGGTAAAATTCTAGATGCTGTATTTTAGGCTTGAGAAAATATGACTATATTAGTATTTACCACAGCTGTTCTTCAGCTGTCTAGCCCTCTGTAAAGTCATTCTGGTTTTCAGAATGTGAATAAGTGAATTGCCTTCACTTCATGACATTAGGTGAGCCAACTATTACAGTTACTGGGAAGCTATGACTTTAAGGTTATGGACTCAGATGCATTTAATGATTTATTCTGCAGGCATTTGCTGAAGACCTACTATGTGCTAAGGAGCTTTCTAAGTGCCAGGGATGCAGCAGTTAAAAAAAGAAGAAGAAGAAAATTACTTATTGAGCTTATGTTCTAACAAGGGAGAGAGGATAGTAAAGAAGAGAAATAAACATAACATCTAGTTCTCTTAAAAAAAAAAAAGTTCTCTTAGATAGTAATAAATACTACTATTGTATATTAGATAATAGCAGTTAGAATCCACCAGCTGCTCCTAGGAAACCCTGTAGGGCAGTTCTACCCTGTCGTGTAGGGTCACTGTGAGTCAGAATTGACTTGATGGTAGTGGGTTTGTTTGTTTGTTTTTATGGTAGAAAAAATAAAGCAGGGTAATGAGGTAGGAAATTTCAAGGGTGTGGGATGAGTAATATTTTGTGTTGGATGTTTTGTGTGGCCAAAGAAGTGTCACTGAGGTGATGCTTGGATGAAAACCTGAAAAAAATGAGGATATCTGGGTGTAGATTCTACTGGGTAGAGGCAGCTACAAGTTCAAAGACCCTGAATTTGGAGTCTGCTTGGCAACCCCTGGTCCAGATCAGAGAGCACTATGCATCACAGTAAGGACTTACACCTTTATTCTTAATGAGATGAGACATCACCTAGGACTTTTGAATAGAGCGTGATAGGAGAATAGCCTGTTAAGGCAGATTGATAAAGGTAGAATCACAGACTAATTAGGAGGCCTTTGCAGTAATCCAGCAAGAGATGATGGTGACTTAGATAAAGATGATAGTAGCAGTGAAGATAGTGTGGAAGAGTTGTTTTCTGTTATATTTTGAAAGTGGAGTTGGCAAAATTTGTTGATGGATCAGGTTCATGAGAACACTGATGATGCAAAAAAAGCCACCCTGCACAGCTTTGGAAGATGGTCTTTTTCACTCTGTCAGAATATAAGGAGGAAGGCAGAAAGTGGAATGAAATATAAATCTTAATCCTTCCAGGAAGCCCAACTATAAATGGAATGCATGTTCATTATAGAAAGGAAGGAAGATGCAAAGAAAGAAAGCGTAAAGAAGAACGGAAAAATAACTGGTACTACCGAGAGATTTAAAATTTTAAAAATTTGATATGTGGTCTTCCTGTTTGCTTTGCATACCCATCCTAACCATGTCCATGAGAACCTACTGTCTTTTAACGAAAATTGGAATCATGAGATTATATTGTTTTGTTGTTGGTTTGTGGTTTTGGAGACCCTGTGTGTTACAGAGCAGAACTGCTCCATAGACATACAACAACAATCTTTATAGAAGCAAATCACCAGGTCTGTTTCTTCCATGGTGCTGTTGGGTGGGTTCACACCAGCAGCCTTTTGTTAACGAGCCACGTGCAAGCCGTTTGCGCCACGCAGGGACCTTAGGATTCTATTGTTTTATAATATTTTTGCATTTCGCTCTAGATCTTCATCACCGCTCCATATCCTTAAGTTTTTTGAGCCTTAAAGTATTTTACAATTTGCTTAAATGAGGAAATTTCAATACGTTCTTCTTTTATGATAAAAATTTAAAACCAATGGTTTCTTTTAAGACAAAAGAGCACAATTTAGGCAAAGAAGCTGTTACTAGTCATTAATACTAAAGTGTATAAAATACCCTTGGTTTTCATTTTTCATACCAATAAATTATTACCCATTAATTATCATAAATTAAACCTTAAGAATATAAACATTCTGAAGATAACATTTAAATTATAGTGTATCATTTATCTATGAGTTTCTTTTTTCTGTTTCTTTTTTACAAATACTTCTACATAGAATTTTTAAAACTCTTTTAGAGGAAAATTATTTTTGAGCCTGAAGAAACTGATATTTACATTGCAATTTATACATTCTATCTTTAATTTTGTATCAGTGAGCAGTCTTAACCAGCTGAATGATTGCATCAAGCCTAAATAATTAACCATATCAAAAAAACATGCAATTAATAACAGATTGTTAGATACTTCCTTCTAGCAGCACAATCATTTAAAAAAAAAATTCTAAATGTTTTTCATTTAAAATGTATTTTACCTGCCAAAAAATACAAATATGGTTTTCTTAACCTTGAACATTGATGTATGCTTGTGCAGTAGGGGAAGCTTTTTTCTTACTGCCAGCTACTTGGTTATCGGGGTAAGTAGAATTGTTCTCCAACTACTTCACTCCTCCTTAGTACCTCTTGTGCTGATGGCATCCTGCATTTATAAAACGTTTTCAAAGTTTCAAGGAGAAAAGTTCTGCAAAGTTCCTAGGGGAGAGGGAAACAAGGATCAAGGACAGAACAATAGCAAGTACCCGTGTTTAGAGATTTGAGGAAAGAGGGTAAAAAAGAAGCCAGAGAGTAAGCTAAGAATGGAAAATATGGTGCTTCAGACAAGGGAGAAAATAGCTTTAAGAAGGAGGTGATTGATGACCTTTTACAAATGCTTGTCTTCTTTTTTGGCTTTTGTTCGAGTAGTATCAAGAGGTTATCAGATTGGGAGGTCATGGTTAACTTCCAGGACTGTAATTCAGTTGAATGATAGGGCAGAAGCCAGTTCATAGGAATGAAGGAATGAATTGGAGGTAGAGACCTGGAAGCAGCAGATTCTTTTTGAAGTATTTTCACCTAAGGGGAGGAGAGAAGTTGGGGAAAAATTTTGAGGATATGAGCACCAAGGGAAGGTTTCAATAGGATGAGGGGACTTAATCTGATTTTAGAATGAGATGAAGGATGCAGACGAGAGGATTAAATGTATAAGGAGTGGGGGTCAGCAGTGTTAAATAATGAAACAAGGCCCTCGTCAAGGTAGAAGGGAATGTGATTGAGGGTGTAAGTGGAGTCAGTTAGCCATGGGGAAATGTTTTTAAAATATATTCTGCTTATAGCATGCTCCTGCCATGAACATCAGATGCTTTAAGACCTCGTCACTTAATGCTGCACGAGCAGTTCAAAGGAAGTTTGCCAGATTTAGGCAGAGTCAGTGAGCTAAGGGGCAATAATATTTTTGGTAGGTAATACATGGTTTACAAGTGCTGGATTGCTATAATGGTGGTTCAGTTCCTTAAAGTGTATTCAGAAATTTTTTTAGCAACTGTGGAGTCCCTGGATGGTGCAGATGACCGCTAACCAGAGAGGCTGCAGCCCACCCAGAAGCACCTCAGAGGCAAGGCCTGGTGAGGTACTTCTAACAAACCAGCCACTGAGAACCCTGCGGAGCCCAGTTCTGCTCTGATACACACGGGGTTGCCGAGAGTCTGAGTCACTGAGAACCCTGCGGAGCCCAGTTCTGCTCTGATACACACGGGGTGGCCGAGGGTCTGAGTCGGCTCCGTGGCAGTTGGTTTTAGCAACTAAGTTCTGATCTGCTCTAAAAATAAATAGTTTAGAGTCAAACTGGTTACTGAAAGACTTTACCTAACCCTTTTGATATGAGACATATAGACCAGAGGACATATTCAGTTCATAGTACTTCTATTTATAGGTTTATGAAAGTTATGAAATGAGGAAAATCACATTACATTTAGATCACTCCAGGAAGCTAGCTAATCTTAAAGATCTTCTGAGAAAGAGAGAACTTGATTTTTTTTGGTGATAACCCAATGGTTGTAAAGTTCATAGCACATGCAGCATAATGCCCTCGATACTCTAGGCATGTATGGTATAGAATCTGTAGAATGCATTATTTCCCACAAACCATGTTCACTTGGACTATTTTTATTTATAAAGCATGTTATGTGTATTTTTCTTTAGTTGTTAAAACATTTGGCTGCTTTAAAAAGGTTAACCTAAACTCTGTGCTTTTGAACCAGTAAAGGTTACATGTGTTATGCCCCAGTTCTTGCAGTACTGTCAACAGATAATATTTGAAAGTTTATTCCAGTAATTTAATTTCATATTAAGATTATTAATGACAGTTTTCTTTTTTGGTTATTTAGAAATGCTTATTTGAAATAATAGTAATCATTCCCAATAGGAACCTTTTGTAACACATTTAATGGAAATTTATAAGGTAAACGTTAGGTGTGACAAAGAAAACAAAAAGACAGGCTTCTAATAGTAAAACAAATATGTGAGGCTAAGAAATGAAAAAGGTGAACTGTTCTTTGCTTGTGGAATATTTCGTTTTTCTTTTGAGATAGTAGTAGAAAGCGCCTCGTAATTCTTCCAGTAGCTTTTTATTTGAGGTAAAGGGTTTTCAGACTATAAATGATGGTTTGGGAGCTGACAGGTATCATCTATTGACACATTCCCCCCAAAATATAGAATAAATGCTTCAAGTTGATAGTATGAAATACTTTATTCTACTTCTACCTATTTTGCATTAAAAAAGGCAAATGAGTTAGTGATCTCTGAGCCACAATTCTAGTGGATCTTCTGGTAGCCTTAGGATCTTATAGTCCTTTTTAAATTTCGATTCCCAACTGATCTAATTCTTGATTCCCATTTTTTCTTCCATTAATGAAGAATTTTTCTGATTCATCACAAATTGAACATTCCACAGAGCTTGTGGATATATATGTGTCGTTGAGTGGTATTTTACACATAGGGTTATTATTTTGTTTAATCGTGTTTTCAGTGAAGGTTTACAGAGCAAATTAGTTTGTCATTAAACAATTAGCACACATACTAGTTTTGTGACATTGGTTTCCAACCCCATGATTTGTCAACACTCTGCACTTCTTGACCCTGGGTTCTCGTTACCAACTTTACTATCCCTTCCTGCCTTCTTGTCCTTGCCTCTGGGCTGTGTGCCCATTTAGTCTTGTTTTATTTTATGGGCTTGTCTTTGGCTGAAGGGTGAACCTCAGGAATGACTTTACTACTGAGTTAAAAGGGTGTCCAGGCACTATACTCTTGGGGTTTCTCCAGCCTCTGTCAGACCAGTAAGTCTGGTCTGTTTTTGTGATTTAGAATTTTGTTCTATATTTATATCCAGCTCTGTCCAGGAGCCTCTATTGTGATCCCTGTCAGAGCAGTCGATGGTGGTAGCCCGGCACCATCTAGTTGTGCTGAACTCCATCTGGTGAAGGCTGTAGTAGTTGTGGTCCATTAGTCCTTTGGACTAATCTTTCCCTTGTGCCTTTGGTTTTCTTCATCCTCCCTTGCTCCAGATGGGTTGGAACCAGGTGAGTATCATAGATGGCTGCTCACAAGCTTTTAAGTAGGATGTAGAACATTTTCTTTATAAACTATGTTATTCCATTTGAGCTAGGTATCCCCCAAGACCATGGTCCCCAGCCCTCAGCGCAGTAATTTGGTCCCTCAGGGAATTTGGATGTGTCTGTGAAGCTTCCATGACCTTGCCTTGAACAAATTATGTTGACTCCCCAGTATTACACATTACATTATTTTAACACCTGAGAGTAGCTGGCTAGCTCCATCAAGTCAACTCTGACTTATGGTAGCCCCGTATTATGTACCCCAGAACAAAATGTTGCCTGGTCCTGTATCATCCTCACGATTGCCCTCATGTTTGCCTCAGTTGCTTTAGCTGTCGTGCCAATCCATCTCGTTGAGGGAGCTCCCTTGCCCTCATTGGCCCCTCACTTCAGCAAACATGATGTTCTTCTCTAGGGATTGATTTCTACTGATGACGTGCCCAAAGCGAGTGAGCTGGACAGTGTTGTTTTGTGATCCATAAGGTTTTTCATTGGCTTATTTTCTAAAGTAGATTGCTAGGCTTTTCTTCCAAATCTGTATTAGTCTGGAAGCTCTGCTGAAACTTGTCCAATATGAGTGACCCTGCTGGTGTTTGAAACGCTGGTGCATGCATAGCTTCTGGTGTCACAGAAACACGCAAGTCAGCACAGTATGACAAACAGAGATGGGTGGTGGACATCTGAGAATAACAATATAGTATTTTTGGAAGTAAATTTACAAAGTAGTTTTTTAGTTGCCTTTTTGAGTGTAAGTTCCTCATGATTAGCTTCTTTTTTTTTTTTTTTTTGCCCAGATAGTTTAACACGTAAGTACTGTGTATCAAAATAACATTTATGACTTGGATAGCTTGGAGCAGTAAATATACAAAATTATAGTTGCCATTTTTTAATATGTGTTTTCTGCATGAGTATCTTTTTTGGAGGATGTGAATTTTGGGAGAAATAATTTCCTGGTAGATGAATTACATAATTTCATGTTGTGTTTAAAAGAAACAATTTATTAAAATGGATACTTAAAAGTAACACAAAACCCCAAACCTTTGTGTTTTATTTGAATTTTTGGAATTTAACATAGTATCCTATGTATTACCAGTTCATAGACATATAATAATTATTATACCTAACTTTTACTGAACTTTTCCTTTATGTCTACCACTGTTCTAAGTGTTTTATGTGTGCTAGCTTATATAATCCTCATAACAACCTTACAAGTAGATGTTTTTACTGTTATCTACAGTGTATATGTGATAAAATTAAGGCATACCAAAAAAAAAAAAAAAAACCCCAAACCTGTTGGCATCAAGTCAGTTCCAACTCATAGAGATCCTATAGGACAGAGTAGAACTGCTTAGGGTTTCCAAGGCTGTAAATCTTTACAGAAACAGACCGCCATATCTTTCTCCTGCTGAGTGGTTGGTGGGTTCAAACCACCAACCTTTCAGTTAACAGCCGAGCTCTTAACTACTGTGCCACTAGGGCTCTTAGTAAGGCATAGAAAGATTAAATTACTAGTAATTAGTAGAACCGGGATTAGAAGCCAGGTAGTGGATTCCAGATCTTGGACTTTTAACCTATATGGAGGATAATGTTTTATTCATTTATGCACATAGTAGGCCGTAGGTACATAGTGGGAAACCCTGGTGGCATAGTGGTTAAGAGCTGTGGCTGCTGACCAAAAGGTTGGCAGTTCAGATCCACCAGACACTCCTTGGAAACCCTACAGGGCAGTTCTGCCTTGTTCTGTAGGGTCATTATGAGTTGAAATCAACTCGACAGCAGTGGGTATGGGTAGGTACATAGCGAATCAAGTTGACAAGGAAATCCTGTGACGTTGAGGCAACTGGAAAAATATATAGGTAGTATAGCTGAATGTCTGGTCTATGAAAAAGTTTAAAGGCCATAAGTAAAATGTAAGAGCAAACATAGTTAAAACCATTATCTTTTTGATACTTTGGCATTCTGGGAATGAAATACCTCCTAAAGTCAGCAGTGTGTTTTAGAAACACAGCAAAGTGTGGTAGCTTTTTCTTGGAGGCTTTGAAGCATTTCACAACAATCAATATGGCTTCTCTTTATGTAAAATTTAAGCCTGCATATAAAGTTATTCATTTTAAGGGTCTCCCCCTCCCCCAAAATAACTTGATGATTAGAATGTGCCAAAAGTTGACAGTTTCCAAAGAATTCTGGTCACTAACCTTACTAACATGTAACTTTCCAAGAAGTGTACTTTTTTTTTGAGAAGGGTTGAATCCTCTTAAATAACCCCTTGCTGTTAAATTATATGGTTTGGCTAATAGAGAAAACATCTTTTTGATTTGCTGAAGCAATTGATTTGAAATCTTTGGATAATTAAGGTTTAAAAAAATTTGTTAATAGGCTTTTACTTTTATCTGAACTTTAAGTATAGGAGAAAAAACAAACACAAAAAAAATGCAAACCACCTTCTTTTCTAAATCTGCTAGAGCCAGTAGAGGTGATATTGTCCAAGTAATTATAATTAGCTTGATGACATGTAAATGAGAGATTTCATGTAAAACAGATTTTTGAGCCGGAATTTCATTATAATGTCAGATATATGATACAATAGAAAATGTCTCCGCCAAAACAGTAAAAAACATATCTCCAGAATTTGCAACACTTATCCCAGAGAAGCTTATCAGTGAGTTATCAAGCATCTTGTTTTCACGTAATATAAAATACTTTAATTCTTGCTGTATTTGTGTATATAAAAATAACCACATTGTTAATTCATTTTTTATTTGGATTCTTTATTGAATTAATGATATTTTCATTTGCATAATTAACTGCTGTTACCTTGCTCCTCCTAACAGGGAGCCACCCTCCATCATTGATTTAGATAGCGGTTCTAGGTACTAAGTTCCCTTGTAAGGAGTTGATCCTTCTACTCGTACAGTAGCTCATCTGATTTCATAGAAAATGTTTCTGAAAGTCAGGCAATTGACTGAAATGTTATAAAAGAAGATTTTCAGCTCAGAGAACTTTATTATACTTTCTCTAATTACGTTTTCCTTGTCAATAATATATTTCTAGCATTTTATACATGTTCCTTAGTGTTGACTTTTTCTTTCACATTTAAACACCATGTTGACTGGCTTAGATTTAGTGAGCTTCTAACTGAGGCTAAAGATTTGACATTATATCTAAAGATTGTTGCTTATTATAAGCCATACTTCCTTTTTTAAATTCACATTTTATTGAACAGTAATATCACGGTGCAGTAAACACTAATTTTTCAAATATTTGTCAATATGAAACCCTTTCCTTGGTTGAGAAGTCGTAAGTCCAGTTACCTCCTAGAGAGAGAGAGGTTGAAGGGTACCAGGGGTTAGAGCCTTCTCTGAACATCTGTCCGTTCTGTCAGTGAATTATTTCTTCTCTTGTGTGAAAGACATCTTGAACCTTTCCTGCCCTTGGGTGCCTTTGAAGGGCTAGGCATAATTAGAACAGTGTAGAAGAAAGGAGATAGGTGAAAGAAAAAGAGACGGAGATTTGTTTGACACACATAGGGAGTGGTCCTGGGTTACCATCAGTTGTGCAACGTGCTGTATGATGCTGTTGTAGACCTGAAATTCCCTTATTCACTCATATGTGAGGTGGACACTTGAATATCTGTGTGGAGTTCCTTCAGAGGACATGGTAGAAAGTGTCTTCTGCACCAATATTTTCCTGTTTCAAGTCTTGAAAGACTGTTGCTTATTAGTCAAACAAATACTTTAGGTGAATCTATTTCTCCTGCCTTATTCTGTTGACTAGTTAGGATGTTGAAGGTGACTGGTTAGTTAGGATGCACAAAGGACGTTTGAAGAATCAGTTACACATCTCTGAGACTCAGGTAAAGCTATTTTGTGGGCTTGGCAATATGGGCAGTTAGAGGAGTCTTGACTGGGTCACAGAACTTTAGGGTACTTTGTACTTGGATTGCTATGACTTATTCTGGTCCAGATACCACTCTTCTGAGAATGCAATTCAGAATTAGAAATTTAAGCCAATAGATTTGTTGTATTTGTATGAGATAGGTGGATTATGTGATTAAAAAAAAAAAAAAAAATTAGCATTTCTAAAAATTAAGGAATAGAGTTTAAATTCCTAGCTAATGCATTGCTTAAGAGATAAATAAGCCATTAATAAATTGAAGCTAATTTGTAGTTAATTTTTTAGTTAATGAACTCATTTAATTTAGAATATGATGTAATATACTGTGTACCTGCTAGAAAAAGCACATATCTAAGTCTTGATTTTAAGTCTGTTTATATGAATCATAAGAAAAGATGAATTTGGCTCGTGTAATCAAGTAGCAGAAGCAGTTTTAAAGCTGGACACAGTTGAAATCTAATTGGGATTAAATAGAAAACATTTATTTCATATTTCTAAATGAGGTTTTAATTAAAGAAAAATTGGCTCATCTTTTTTTGACATGTCTGAGAAGGAAATTTGAAACACACTTCAGTTGATGGTTGGCTGTCTCTGACGTTGATTAATCACTTTCAGAGTAAGCAGTAGGTCAGTACAGTAATTTTATAATTATACACAAGTGAGATTATTTGAAACTTTTACTGACACTGACATAGCTGTAAAGGAAGTTTTATATTGCTGTGTATTTTTCTTTTATAATTCAGATACTTCCAAGTGTTAATCTGAAAATAAAAACCTATTCCTTTTTTTGAAAATATAATTTAATAGATGAAATTTTAAACTACAAATATTAGTTTCAAAGACATGTATCTATTATTACTGAAAACTTTAAAGCTTTTTGGAAACTAGCTGATGAAACCCTTATTGTGGTGAAGTATTGGAAGAATCCAACTAATGGAGCTAAGTTAGGTTTCTACACTAATGAACCAGCTTGTTTCCCTAGAGCACTGCTACAAAGAAAACTTGGAGCTGTCTGAAAGATTTGAAACGACAACGAAATTTGATTATTTATGATCAGAATAAAAAGAATTCCCATCTAAGTGCAAGATTAAATGCTTCTACAAGTTCAGAAATTTTCAAAGTGTCAAACAGAAGCAGAGATAAATTATTTTCTAATGTAAATTAATAATACAAAGAAAGTGCACCTTGCCTTATCTATATACCTAGAATCTTTCCTGGGAACAAATTACTTAACCCCTTCTGAAAGACTCTGTTAACAGTTTTATCAGGAACTTCAATCTATAAGCACATCATTTATGTAAATATTTTTCATATGCTCATTTCTTAGATTAAAACTTGTAAGAAAATGATGTGTGTTTGGTCAGTGTATTTTTCCAGCTTTGGTTAACTTTTACGTTACGAGGCACTTACTTCATCTCTTTGAAGAGTGAGAAAAGTGCTGTTTAATGGTAGAAGCCAAGTGCCTATATTCTTTCCAATACTAAAACAAGAAAACAAAAGTTACTGGATTTTTTTATACCAGAAACATCCAATTTTTAACAATAAAACTGATACCACAATTAGGCTTATGAGGAAGAGTTAAGCTTTTCGTAATGTTACTAATTATGTATCTTTTTTTACATGTCATGATTGTAAATTTCTTTTGTACTTAATTTTTTTATTCTAAGATTGCATAGGACAAAAACAAGGTAAAATCTTTCAGAAAGCCTGTGTTTCCTTGTTTTGACTCGTCTTTTATTATATATTCATTCCATTTTAAAAATGATGCTGCAGTTTTTTTTGAAAGGAAGTGTTGCCAATCAGTCTAAATTTGTTACAGTTAAAATTTGATGGTCTACAGACAATTTATAATCCTTTTCTTGTTATAAAATATTGTCAAATTTATAGTAGTATCAGTTAGAAAGTTTATGGAAACATTGTTTAAGGTGGTTTAAAATAGAACAAAATCTTTAATTTGAATTTGATGGCACCTGTTTTCATTTTGTTCCCCCGGCAACACCACTGGTACCGAAATTGCCCATAGACCACCCTGGTTTTTGAGAAGAATGAAATCATTCTTTTTTTTTTTTTTTTTAATTTCATCCTTTTACTGACTAAATATTTAAACAGAGGTATAAAACATCTGTCAGAGTTTGTGAACTCGCTTTGGAATAAAAGAGTTTACGACACACAACTGGAAGTTTTGCGTAAAAATCCCTGAGTACTTTTAGTTTGTCTTTCTTAGTTATGCTAAAATTTTTATTAGAATTAGAAATTAGAGTAGAAAAGTAACTGGCAGTGACAAGAAATCAGGAGAAAAAAAATCTGGACTTAGAAAGTTGTCTTGGAAAGCCATGGCTTCCTTTCATTCATTTACTGACAAAATGAGCTAAAATAAAACAAAAACAAAAATGATCTTTCCTTTTTTTTTCTAAAAAGTTCTAAAGAGTCTACAGTATTGAAACTTCTGTGGAAAACAGGTAAAACTGACAGATGTTTTCTTTTTTTTTTTTTTTCTGTTTTCTGCTGTGTCATTGCTTCATGTGTTTGGGACATCGTGAAATGTCATTATTCTGTTAAAAAAAAAAAACCAACTGTTTTAGTTGTGGGCAATTGAGACTCAGATGCATTAAAACAGTCATCTGAAAATTATTGATTTTCCATGTCAGGAGACGAGAATTGAGTGTCTTAGAACAGGCAAACTGAGCCAGCCATGTTACATTAACATGTATTCTTTTGGCAATTGCCTTGATCAGATGGAATTCATTCCTGTGTCCTCCATAGGAAAATTTGTATGGGAAAGTTTTGGTTTACTTTGAAAAACTGGGTCCACAAACCAGCAAATCTTTGTTTTAAATTTGCCTTGTGTTTTTCTATAGACTTATATTCTGCCATTTAGATATTTATAAGAGGCTGAATCCCTAAACCTGACTTGAAAACCTGACTTGATTAGGTAGAGCTTTATATATAACCAACAAAGACACTGAGTATTTGACATGTATTAAAAGTGATATTCTGCTATACTTTTCTTCTATAAGAATCCCTTTTTTATAGTAGATAAATAAATTTTCTTGTTTTTGGTTGAGGAGCATGTAGCTAATTGATGACCCATCGCCCCCCCCCTCCAAGTTTTCTTGTATGCTGCTTTATTCTCTACATGTTACTAGGCTAGTATAGAATATATCCTTGGATGGATCAGTATTTCTTATTATGATTTTGGACATTTATCTAAACCATTTGCGTCAGAGAAAGGAGTAAATTTCAAGATAAAAGATTCTATTTCAATAGAATGCTAGTTGGATGAGAGATAGATGTTTCTTCTTGGATAAACCAGTTATTAGGGGAAATTTGCTTCTTAACTCTGAGCTCATTTGGAATGGATTGGGAAGAACTTATATTGAAGGTCCCAGGTAAATCCTGGTGGTTTATATAACTACTTACTTCAGTGGAATAAAATTTGACTTCTGCTTCATTGAGTGATAATGTGGTAAAGTAGAAAGTACTGCTTTTGTAGTTGGACCTTTAGGTGTAGCTTTCTGTGCTCCCTAAACCATGTACTATCTTTGTGACATAAGCAAGTAACTTAACTTCTTTGAGCCTCAGTTGTATCATCTGTAAAAAGCAAATGATAATTCTTCTCAGGGTTGTTGAGAGAGTTAAATGTGAGACTGGGTATAGGTACCTTGCCTAGTGTTCGACACATAATAGGAAGTTAATAAATGTTACTACACACTTATCCTTAAAACTGGCTACTGTCAAGTTGGAATTCACTCCTGGTGACTCCGTACGTGTCAAGGTAGAACTGTGCTCCACAGGGTTTTCAGTGGCTGATTTTTCAGAAGCAGATCTCCAGGCCTTCCTTCTGAGGTGCTGTGGGAGGACTCTCTCCAACCTTTTTCTCAGCAGCCAAGCGTGTTAACCATCTGCACCGCCTAGGGACATTCCCCTCCTTATTCGTTCCATGAATTTGCCCTCTTAGTGCCCTACCAAGAAAACAGAGTAAATGTAATTACAAGAATGTTGTGTTCTAGTGGGATTTAGGGTAGAACTTGAGATCCTTATTTCTAGGACTGTTTTTAATTAAAACCTCCTACACCTTCTTCTCACTTAACGCCTATCTAATTATCTGACATTTTGCGTTTACAACAATAGTAAAAAAATCTACTATCCAGCTATTTTGCTCATTAACAATGTACATCTGGTGGTAAAGAACACCGAGGTATTGGTTATGTGTCAAGTTGGCTGGGCCGTGGTTTTCAGTGGTTTGGCAGTTATGTAATGATGTGATTTGGCAGCTATGTAATGATGTAATTTGGAAGTTATGTAATGGTGTAGTCATCCTCCATTTTCACATAACGCCGATTTCACATTATGACCTGGGCTTTGGAACCTAACTATGTCGATAAGTGAGGAGAGGGTGTATTTACTATATCTAAACACCTCTAAAAAAAATCCTCAAAGCCAAAGATTATACTCTCTCATCTGTTATCTTAATCATTTATGCTTTAGTTGAAGTTGTTAGTTTTCATCTCTTTTGAATCAAGTATTTCTTATGTATAATAATATAAGCTATCCTTGAAGGGAATACTTTATGAGGTGCCTATGTATGTACCCAAACCCTATAAAGTTGGGCTAAAGGGGGTCCAGACCTGGTTCTGAAAGAGGCAGGGACAGTCTGTGCCCAAAATATGGAATATGGTGTGGCCTATTTACAGCAATAATAATGAACTATTTATGAAATATTTATAAGTTTAGCAGACAGCTGTACATAAAATTTTTTTCTTTAACCCTCACGTTTAACCCTATGAGACCAGATAGGTGCGATGATCTCCATTGGACAGATGAAGAAATGGTAGCATTGGATCCATCCTGTTGGAGTCTAGATTGTTGTTCAGTGCTGTCTTCTGCCATCACCTGCTTGCTCACTTGCTTGTGCTTTTTTTTTGGTTATATTTTCATAAGACTTTATTTGTAAAGTGATATGAGAATGAAACTAAAGCAGAATACTAGGGAAGTCTTCAGTATGGAAATCAGCAGAAAGAAGTGGAGGTAGTATGGTGGATACATTAGTAAATGTGACTTGATTTGACTGGCACCTACTCTCTTTTCCTTTGAAGAACATATTTCTGGCAACTTTTGGAGACTTAGGCATTTTATAACACTTGTAGTAATAATAAGGTTAAATATTTACTAAGTTTTTACTATGTAACCAGTTGACCAGTTGCAGTTGAGTCGATTCGGACTTATACGATCCCATGTATGTTTGAGTAGAACTGTGCTTCATAGGGTTTTCAGTGGCTGATTTTTACCGACGTAGATTGCTAGGCCTTTCTTTCGAGGCAGCCTCAAACCTCCAACCTTTTAGTTAGCAGCTGAGTGTGTTAAACATCTGCACCACCTAGCAACTCCTTTTCCTGTGTACTAGGCGTTGGATGGTACAAATGATTAAGGGCTAGGTTGCTAACAAAAGGTTGGTTGTTTGAGTGCACCCAGAGGTCCATGGAAGAAAGGCCTGGTGATCTACTACTGAAAAATCTGCCATTGAAAACCCTGTGGAGCACAGTTCTACTCTGACACACATGGGGTTGCCATGAGCTGGAATTCACTTGTCAGCAATTGGTTTGGTTTTTATTAGGCCCATTGTAAGTGCAGTACATGAATTAATTCTCCTCCTCTCAACACTCTTATGGGGGTTACTATTATTAGTCCTATTTATATGTGAGGAAGAATTTAAAGGAGAAAGTATTATGCACTATGGGATATTTTTCCTACTTAGAACTTCTGCCTGAGATATAGCGCATTATGCATTTTTAACAGCTGGTGGAAATGTTGTGGTTTCAAAGGCATTTTGACACATATGCAAGGCTATTCACAGCTGAGTGTTATCTAAGCTTACTTCTCTAGTTTAAATTCAGGTTTTCACTTTTTAATCCGTAGTGTTAAAAAAAAAAAAAAAGCTGTTAATTTGTACCATAAGATAATGCAAGTTTATTATCTCTTTTTCTACATATTGAGTAAAGTGAATTCTTGGTTGTGTAGTTTAATTTGCTGCGAGGTTACTTGGGAATTCTGGGTAAGAATTTGAATGGAACTCATTTTCTTTCTATCTTTCCTTTTTACTGTATTTTATTGTGCTTTTAGGTGAAAGTTTATACCTTAAGTTAGTTTCTCAATTAAAAATGTATACACACATTGTTATGTGACATCAGTTGCAATCTCCACAATGTGACAACACTCTCCTCCTTTCCACCTTGGAATTTCCGGGTCCACTTGTCCAGTTTTCCTGCCCCTTCCTTCCTGCTTTTGGGCAGATGTTGCCCATTTGGTCTTGTGTACTTGATTGAACAAAGAACCACATTCCTCACATGTGTTATTGTTTGTTTTATAGGCCTGTCTGATCCTTAGCTGAAAGGTGGGCTTCCAGAGTGCCTTCAGTTCTGAGTTAGCAGGGTACCCAGGGGCCATAGTCTCGAGGGTTTCTCCAGTCTCTGTCAGACCGGTAAGTCTGGTCTTTTTTTGTGACTTTGAGTTTTGTTCTACATTTTTCTCCCGCCCTGTCCAGGACTCTATATTGTGATCCCTGTCAGAGCAGTCAGTGGAGTAGCCGGGCGCACCATCTAGTTCTGGGCTCAGGCTGGTGGAGTCTCTGGTTCATGTGGTCTTTTAGTCATTTGGGCTAGTATTTTTCTTGTGTCTTTGATTTTCTTCATTCTTCTTTGCTCTGGGCAGGATAGGACCAATAGATGTATCTCAGGTGGCCACTCACAAGCTTTTAAGACCCCAGATGCTGCTTATGGAACTCATTTTCTGATTGTAATACTTTTGGAGAGGGCCTCTATATTTTCACTGGATCCCACATTCTTGTAATAGAAGAAAATATTTTGAAGAATGAACTGTAAAAACTAGAAGTACATTATTGCTTAATTATTTATTTTTACTGGTTACAAAGTTAGTAAAGATTAATTTTGGTGTTTCAGTTTTACTAGATTACTAATTCAGATGTTTGGTGTGGTTATAGAAAAGAAAAACTGATTGGCTTCTCCTAAGGCCTGTTAATGTGCAACATGTTTATACTTTGATCCATTTTTCAAAAATTTACTAACCACATACTTCATGCCAGGCACTGTCAGTATATTCTGTTGTTGTTGGTATTAGGTGCCATTGAGTTGGTTCCGACTTAACAATGACCCTATGTATAACAGAACAAAACACTGCCAGGTCCTGCATCATCCTCACAATCGTTGTTATGCTTAAGCCCATTGTTATAGCTACTGTGTCAATCCATCTCATGCAGGGTCTTTCTCTTTTTCGCTGACCCTCTACATTCCTAAGACTGATGCCCTTCTCCAGGGACTGATTCCTCCTGACAAAGTATCCAAAGTATGTGAGACATAGTCTTGCCGTCCTTGCTTCTAAGGAGCATTCTGGTTGTACTTCTTCCAAGACATGTCTGTTCATTCTTTTGGCAGTCCATGGTATATTCGATATTCTTCTCCAACACCACGATTCAAAGGCATCAGTTCTTTTCAGTCTTCCTTATTCATCATCTAGCCGTCACATGCATAGGAGGCAATTGGAAGCACCATGGCTTGGGTCAGGTGCACCTTAATCCTCAAAGTGACATTGTTGGTTCTCATCACCTTAAAGAGGTCTTTTGCAACAAATGTGTCCAATGCAGTGTGTCTTTTGATTTCTTGACTGCTGCTTCCATGGATGTTGATTGTGGATCCAAGTAAGGTGAAATCCTTGACTTCAATCTTTTCTCTGCTTATTGTGATGTTACTAATTGGTCCAGCTATGAGGATTTTTGTTTTCTTTATGTTGAGGTGTAATCCATACTGAACGTTGTGGTCTCTGATTTTCATTAGTAAGTGCTTCAAGTCCTCTTCACTTTGAGCAGGCGGGGTCGTGTCATCTGCATAACGCAGGTTATTAATGAGTTTTCCTCCAATCCTGATGCCCTGTTCTTTTTCATACAGTCTAGCTTCTCAGACTATTTGCTTAGCATACAGATTGAATAGGCATGATGAAAGGTTACAGCCCTGCTGTACACTTTTCCTGACTTTAAAACATGCAGTATCCCCTTGTTCTGTTGGAATGACTGCCTCTTGATCTATGTACAGATTCCTCATGAGCACAGTTAAAAAAAAAGTGTTCGGGAATTCCCATTCTTTGCAATGTTATCCGTAATTTGTTATGACCCACACAGTTGAATGCCTTTGCATAGTCAATAAAACCCAGGTAAACATCTTTCTGGTATTCTCTGCATTCAGCCAGGATCCATCTGACATCAGCAATGATATCCCTGGTTCTGCATCTTCTGAATCTGGCTTGAATTTCTGGCAGTTCTCTGTCAATATACTGCTGGCAGCTGCTTTTGAATGATCTTCAGCAAAATTTTACTTGCGTGTGATATTATTGATACTGTTTGATAATTTCTGCATTTGGCGAAATCAGCTTTCTTGGAAATAGGCATAAATGTGGATCTCTTCCAGCTGGTTGGCCAGGTAGCTCTCTTCCAGATTTCTTGGCATAGACGAGTGAGTACTTCCAGCACTGCATCTGTTTGTTGAAACATCCCGATTGGTATTCTGTCGATTCTGGAGCCTTGTTTTTCACCGATGCCTTCAGTGCAGCTTGGACTTCTTACTTCAGTACCATTCGTTCCTGCTCATATGATGCCTCCTGAAATGGTGGAACATTGACCAATTCTTTTTGCTATAGTGATTCTGTGTCTGCCTTCCATCTTCTTTTTATGCTTCCTGAGTCCTTTAATATTTTCCCCACAGTCGGCCCCTGGCCTTGTTCTGACTGATGATATTGAGCTTTTCCATCATCTCTTTCCACAGATGTAGTCATTCTGATTCCTGTGTTTTCCATCTGGCGAGGTCCATGTGTATAGTTGCCATTTATGTTGGTGAAAAAAGGTATTTGCAATGAAGAAGTTGTTGGTCTTGCAGAATTCTGTCAGTCAATCTCCAGTATCGTTTGTGTTACCAAGGCCATATTTTCCAGCTACTGATCCTTCTTCTTTGTTTCTAATTTTTGCATTCCCCTCTCCAGTAATAATCAGTGCATTCTGATCATGTGTTTGATCAATTTCAGACTGCAGATGTTGGTAAAAATCTTTAATTTCTTCATCTTTGGCCTTGGTAGTCGGTGCATAAATTTGAATAATAGTCGTATTAACTTGTCTTCCTTGTAGATGTGTGGATATTATCCTATCACTGACAACGTTGTACTTCAGGATAGATCTTGAAATGTTCTTTTTGACAGTGAGTGCAACACCATTCCTCTTCATGTTTTTGTTCCCAGCATAGTAGACCATATGATTGATTCAAAATGGCCAGTACTTGTCCGTTTCACCTCATTAATGCCTAGGGTGTCGGTATTGATGTGTTCCATCTCATTTTTGATGACTTCTAATTTTCCTAGATTCATACTTCGTACATTCCACATTCTGATTATTAGTGGATGTTTGCAGCTGTTTCTTCTCATTTTTAGTCATGTCACATCAGCAGATTAAAGTCCGGAAAGCTTAACTCCATCCACGTCATTAAGGTTGACTCTACTTTGAGGAGACAGCTCTTCCCCAGTGGTCTTTTGAGTGCCTTCCAACCTGGGGGTCTCATCTTCTGCCACTATATCAAGCAGTGTTCTGCTGCTACTCATAAGGTTTTCACTGGCTAATTTCTTTTCATAAGTAGACTTCCAGGTCCTTCTTCCTAGTCTTTCTTAGTCTGGAAGCTCAGCTGAAAGCTGTCTGCTATAGTGGGTGGCCCTGCTGGTATTTGAATACTGGTGGCATAGCTTCTAGCATCAAAGCAACATGCAGGGCCCACAGTATTACAAACTATCAGACATGTGGGGATCAGTATATTCTAAGGATAAAAAATAGTTGTAAAAAACAATCCCTGTGCTCAAATAGCATATAGTTTATGGGAGAGATAGGCAGACAGATAAATATTTTGTTTTGAACTATAAGGTCCCTGGGTGGAACAAAGTGTTTGCATTCTGTTAGTAACCTAAAGGATGGCAGTTCAACCTCATGCAGTGGCACTGCAGAAGAAAGGCCTGGTAGTATGCTTCTGTAAAGATTACAGCCAAGAAAACTGTGGAGGACAGTTCTACTCTGAACACATGGGGTCATCATGCCTCGGAATCTACTGGATGGTAACTTTTTTTTTTTTTAATGGTAATTATATCTGGAGTCTTTGGGATGATAAAACTCAGGATTATTGGGGTGGGTGGTGGGGTAGGTATAGATGTTGAGTCCTGAAGAATGAGGAAGCTTTTGTTGGGCTAGAAATGGGGGTATGGTGCTAGGTAAGTTTTTCTTAATCAGCGGAAGTAGCACGTGTAAAGAGAGACATGGAACATTGGGCATCTAAATAGCTGCCAAAGGCTGTAGCATGGAGTGGGGGTATGGACGGAAAGTAGGAATAGCAGCATTGGTGCTGCAGGGAAAAGTACTGGTCATGTCACAAAGCCTTGCATTTTATGCTAGGGAGTTCTGTTTCCTTTGAAGATTATGGGTAGCCATTGGAAAACTTTAGGTAGAATGATGGGTTCTGTTTTTTTTTTGGGGGGGGGATGTGGGTAGGTCATTAATGACAGCAGTGTAATAAATGAATTTGGATGGAGCAGAGCTGAAGTTAGGAAGATCCATTAGGGAGACCCAGGTGAGAAATGATGACAGCTTGGATTAAGGTGTTAAGCTGGTGGTGAAGAGAAGGGGACAGATTCAAGAGATACTGTGGAGGTGAAATAACATGATAAGACTGGTATTTTAAAGCTACAGCGAGCTGAACTGCACCAAGTGATAAGTGTAACTTTCACATTTCTTTTAACTTACTGTCCACTGTCTATTTTCCAGAAGTGAAATAGAAAATCCGCTTCTTGAAACAGGCCCACATTTACCTATTATACTCTTACTTTTTTTTGGTTGTGATTTATATTGACTATAAGAGTGTTATATAGATTATCAAGTTCCACAGTTGTCCCATTGTACGGCTTTGGAATATTTATATTTCTATTTCTGTATTTTCAGAATTGAAAAGTTCATTTACTTTTATTAATCATTAATTTATCTCATTATCAAAAAATCTTTGCTTATGAAACTGCCGTTTGTTGTTATGGTCATAGAACTAGTAGCTTATTTCCCAATATTGGCAGTGGTGAAATGGAAAACATATAAAGAACATTATTTTTTTTTTAAATAATTTTTATTGTGCTTTAAGTGAAAGTTTACAAATCAAGTCAGTTTGTCGCATATAAACTTATATACACCTTTTTTTTTTTTTTACACCTTACTACATACTCCCATTTACTCTCCCCCTAATGAGTCAGCCCGCTCCCTCCTTCCAGTCTCTCCTTTCGTGACCGTTTTGCCAGTTTCTAACCCTCTCTACCCTCCCATCTCCCCTCTAGACAGGAGATGCCAACATAGTCTCAAGTCTCCACCTGATACAAGTAGCTCACTCTTCATCAGCATCTCTCTCCAACCCATCGTCCAGTCCCTTCCATGTCTGATGAGTTGTCTTCGGAAATGGTTCCTGTCCTGGGCCAACAGAAGGTTTGCGGACCATGACCACCAGGATTCTTCTATTCTCAGTCAGACCATTAAGTCTGGTCTTTTTTGAGAATTTGGGGCCTGCATCTCACTGTTCTCCTGCTCCCTCAGGGGTTCTCTGTTGTGCTCCCTCTCAGGGCAGTCATCGGTTGTGGCCGGGCACCATCTAGTTCTTCTGGTCTCAGGATGATGTAAGTCTCTGGTTCATGTGGCCCTTTCTGTCTCTTGGTCTCATAGTTATCGTATGACCTTGGTGTTCTTCATTCTCCTTTGATCCAGGTAGGTTGAGACCAATTGATGCATCTTAGATGGCCACTTGTTAGCATTTAAGACCCCAGATGCCACACTTCAAAGTGGGATGCAGAATGTTTTCTTAATAGAATTTATTTTGCCAATTGACTTAGAAGTCCCCTTAAGCCATAGTCCCCAAACCCCTGCCCTTGCTCTGCTGACCTTCGAAGCATTCATTTTATCCCGGAAACTTCTTTGGTTTTTGTCCAGTCCAGTTGAGCTGACCTTCCTTGTATCAAGCATTGTCCTTCCCTTCACCTAAAGTAGTAAAGAACATTACTGATAAACTAGGAAATATTAAAGTAGCCTTCCAGCCTGAAAACATGCAATTTTATAATAATTATAATAAAGAACTTAAAAATCTCTCTTTTCAGATTGCCTATTGTTCAAACTTGTGTCTTTCCATGTGCCTATTGAATATTTTTACATAGATGTCCTCACATCTTAAGTACCATGTGCCTGAAACTGAATTCTCTCTCTTTTCTTGTAAGCCAGTTGCCCTTCTGGACTTAATTTCTTTCAGTTGTACCATCATTCTCTCAGTTATCTAAGTAACCTAGCTTTGAAATCTGGGATTCACTATTTAGTTTATTCTTCCATTTAATAACAACCTAGTGAGTGCCTGTATTTATAAGACACTGTTCTAGTCATTGAAGACCTAGCAGGGAAGAAGATATTCCTCTGCCTTCACAGAGGTTATATACCAGAGGGGAGATAGAGAGCAAGTAAATAACAAATATTTAGTATGTAAGATGATGTTGAACCAAACAAAACCAAACCCTTGCCCTTGAGTCGATTCCAACTCCAAGGGACCCTATAGGACAGAGTAGAACTGCCCCATAGGGTTTCTGAGGAGCAGGCTGGTAGGTTCAAACTGCCAACCTTTAGGTTAGCAGCCGACCTCTTAGCCATTGTGCCACCAGATAATGATAAAGTGCTGTGGAAAAAGATAGGAGCAGAATAGGAGTACTGTGCATATGGGATGCAGTTGCTGTTTTATATTGGATGGTGGGGCTTAAACGTTTAAATTATAAATGAGCAGAGATTTGAAGGAAGAGGAAATGAGCAATACACCTATATGGGAGATGAGCATTTTCTGCAGAGGAAACAGGAAACAATGAAGGCTGTGAAGCAAGAGTTTGCTTGGTGAGCTTAGCAACAACATGGATTCCAAAGTGGCTGGAGCAGAATGAATGAGTGTGAGAGGTGAGATCAAAGATGAGATCAGGGAACCATGATATGAATCACTTGGTAGACTATGGTAAAAACTTTGGATTTTATTCTGAATGAAATAGGAAATCAGTGAAGGGGTCTGGACTGTGGAGTTACTTGATGTAATTTATGTTTTTAAAAGACCACTCTGACTGCTGTCTTGTGAATAGTCTGTGGAGGGAGGGTGGTTAAGAGTAGAAACAGGGATATAAAAGGCAAGAGTTGAGGGTGGCTTGGACCAGAGTGGTACCTGTGGAGAGATGAGAAATGGTCAGTTTCTGAATATATTTTAATATTGAACTGATAATATTTGCTTATGGGTTGAAAGTTAAAGAGAGGCATTAAGGATGAATAAAAAAATTTTTTTTTTTTTTTAATAAAGCCTGAGCAACTAGAAGAATGGATTTGTTATATGCTTAGAAAAAGACAATGAAAGAAGTTTAGAGTCAGACAAGGGGGTAAGGGGCAGGAATCAAGAATTTGGAGCCTTTGAAGTTAGAGATGAAGTCCCTGGGTGGCACCAATGGTTAAGTGGTTGACTGTTAACCTAAAGGTTGGTGGTTTAAATCCACCCAGAGATGCTTTGGAAGAAATGCCTGGTGATCTACTTCCAAAAGGTCACAGCCATTAAAAACCCTATGGAGCACAGTTCTACTCTGGCACGCATGGGGTCACCATGAGTTGGTGTGGACTTGAAGGCAGTTGGTTTTGTTTTTTTGAATGTTAGGTGCATATATGCTTATAATCTTCTTGATGGATTGATCCGTTTATCATGTTAAATTGTCTGTTTTTGGTAACAATTTTTCTCTTAAAGTCTATTTCATGTGATACTAGTATAGTCACTCCACCTCTCTTTTGATTACTGTTTGTGTGGTATATCTTTTTCCATCCTTTTGCTTTCAGCCTATTTGTTTCTTTGGATATTAAGTGTGTCTCATATAGACAGCGTATAGTTAGACCATATTTTTTATCCCTTCTGTTTTCAGCTATATTGCTAATTTCTATATTGCCGTATTATACTTTGAGTTCTTTGAAATTTTGTTAGTTTCCTTAGGTGTTTAATTGATTGGAAGTTTTAAAAGAACCTGGGACTTTACCAATTAAATAATTATCAGTAATAACTATTTAATTAATAATGTCAGTTTTTGGCTTTTAATTGGAGTGTTTATTTAGATTTGATGTTATTATTGATAAGGCAAGATTTGTGTCTGCCATTTGCTATTTGGTTTCTGTATGTCAGATCTTTTTTGTTCCTCTGTGCCTCCATTACTTACTGCATTCTTTTGTGTTAAGTAGATATTTACTAGTGTACCATTTTAATTTATCATTTGTTTTACTATATATTTTCAGTTATTGGTGGCTTTCCTGGGAATACTGTTAACATCGTAATGATCACAATCTAGAGCGGATTATTATAATTTTAATTCCTGTAGTTTACAAAATCTTTGCTCTTAGGGTAGCTCTGTTGGCACCTACTTCCTTTGTACTATTACTGTCATACAAATTTTATCTTTCTACGTGGTGAGCCCATTGATACAGATTTGTAATTATTTATGCAGTTGTGTTTTAAATCAGATAGAAAAAAAGGGTCACAAATGGAAAATACATTTTATGTTGTCCTTTATATTTACCTGTGTTGTTACCTTTCCTGTGTTCTTTTATTTCATCATGTGAATTGGAGTTAACCCTCTAGACTGCTTTTATTTAATCCTGAAGGATTCTCTTTTTTTTTTTTTTTTTATATGGCAGATCTACTAGTGATAAATTCCATTTTGCTTACCTGGAAAGGTCTTATTTTCTCCTTCGTTTTTGAGGAGAGAGGGTAAGTCCTTGGCAGCTGTGACTTCTACAGTGATGTTGGGATGGGGCAGGGTAGGGGGAGGGGAGAGGAGAAAAGGGAAGAAAAAACTTAATGTGGTATCTTGGCTGACCATTTCTGGATAGCAAGTTCTGTATTGGGGACTGACTACATCGGTGAAGGGTTTGGAACCTTAGAACTTTGGTGGAAGGATAGCTTGATGAGTATAGCTGAGGTTCTAAGAAATGTATTTGGCAGTGCTTGTTAGAATTGATAGGAAGCCCTGGTGGCATAGTGGTTAAGTGCTATGGCTGCTAACCAAAAAAAAAAAAGGTCAGCAGTTTGAATCCGCCAGGCGCTCCTTGGAAACTCTATGGGGCAGTTCTACTCTGTCCTATAGGGTCGCTATGGGTCGGAATCGACTCGACGGCAGTGGGTTTGGTTTGGGGTTTGGTTAGAATTGATATGGAAGAGTTGCTCTATCACATTTTTGGGTATAAGACAGTAAAACCTTTTGGCTTTCCTAAAATGATAATACATAAGAATGTGTTTTACCTGCAAAATGTATCATTTCTTTCCCTGTAAGGAAAATTGCACTACAAACCTTTATTTTCACTTTCGATTTATTTTTAAATTTTGTGTTTAGTATAAATTATCTGGACACCCTGGTGGCATAGTGGCTAAGAGCTACCCCTGCTAACCAAAAGGTCAGCAGTTCGAATCCACCAGCCACTCCTTGGAAACCCTGTGGGACAGTTCTACTTTGTCCTGTAGGGCTGCTATGAGTTGGAATCAACTCGACAGCAGTGGGTTGGTGGGTTATAGTTTATCTTTCCTTTTCATCCATTGAACTTCTTTATCTCTAGGTTTTAGCATATTCAAGGACATAAACCATTTGTCTGGCTTGTTCTTTGGAAGTTAATGATTATATTTTCTACCTGTTTTGCAGCTATATTGCTAATTTATACATTGCCATATTAATATACTTTGAGTTCTTTTAGTTATTAGTTTCCTTAGGTATTTAATTGATTGCAAGTTTTAAAAAAGAACCCAGGAGTTCACCTGTTAAATTATTATCAATAATAAACCCAATAAATTCTTTTCTAATAGCATACGCTCTCCATACTGTACCAGTTTAAATTATAGCACCTCATACTGCCTCAAGGTGTGTGACATAGCTTTTATCAGTTGAGCAATGCTAAATTTGTTATGAAAGTAGAAGAAGAGTTAATTAATTCCATCAAAATGGTGCTGCTGACATCTGTTTCTGATAAAATTTTAGTAATACGATAAGAATTTAAAAGAACTGTGTAGTTACTGGTTTCTGATGCCCACAATAGTAAACTGTACGTGACTTGTCTTTTCTTTGTGAATCATTTATATGTGTGAGATGTTATTAAGTCCAAATGGAAAAAAAAATATAATACTGAGGAACACTAAAGCAATAACTGAGTTTACTTCTGACATCATTCTTCTTAGATTACCTGTTAGATTTATTAAATAAGTTATATCTTGTTGAATTTTGCAAAAAAATGTATGAAATAATTTTTAATATACTGTTGTGTTTAGGGTATACTGTTTTTAAAGCTACATAATGTTCCAACATTCACAGGTCAGTGTTTTCAAATCGTTTTTCACTCTATAACATATGCTGAGTTGTCTAAATTTTTCTTAAGTTACTAATGCTGGAAGAAGATATAAGGCCTGTGAGATCAAAGTTTATTTGGAGGTAATGATGATACATGAATGCTCTTGAAACCAAACTCTGGTGGTGAGAGGGAAGAAAGTAGTTGAAAAGGAGGTATTTGATTAAGGTAGTAGATAAAAGAGGAGAGGGCATAGGGAAGAATCAGAAAGAGAAAGAGAGTCAAATTGATAAGGAAGATAGGAGCCAAAACCTGAAGAGTGAAGTAGTTAGCAGAGGACCTGTTGTCATCGAGTCAGTTCTGACTCACAGCAACCCGATAGGACAGAGTAGAACTGTCCCATCGGGCTTCCAAGGAACAGCTGGTGGGTTACAACTGCCGACTGACTTCTGGTTAGCTGCCAATCTCTTAACCACTGCACTACCAGGACTCCAGTTAACAGGAGCATTGTATTTATTGAGAAAGAGAGAAGAAAATGGGGGCCAAGATGAGGTAGAGTTTATAAGTTCCTAAATAGTTTGACATGGTTGGCTTTTGATCTCTCAGAACCACTTTAGATTGCTGTTGTTGCTGAGCAGCTTTGTCACTGGTATGTCTCCTAGGGTTATCATAAGAGTAACCCTGTAGACACTAATCTTAGGAACACTTCTTTTTCAGTTAACTTCCTAAGGTAGTCTGCCTGGCTTGAATCAAGCAAATTTGGCTCCAAAGCCCATTTTCTTTCCACTACACAGTCCATCTTCAATAGGGAATCACTTTTCTGGATTTATGCTGTCTCCCTACAACTTCGCTAAATCCATTTATTGCCTATTAATTTTACATTGATGTTCTTACATCTGCAAGTCTGTGATCATGCCATCTGGACAAATTCATACTTTCATTTCTTTGCTTTTGTTCCTGTTGTACAACTTTGGGGCAAGATATTAAATCTCTTGAACTTCACTTTCTTCACATATAAAATGGTGTAATAATGCTTACATCACAGACTTATAGCAGGAACTAAGTGAGAGATTGTATGTAAAGGATCCAATATGCTGTTGGTGCTGGTGCCTAGAGCTGGTATATAGATATGCTCGTCTTACTTTCAATTTTATTGGGAATGTGTCTGTTTCATCATGTTGTATAACTCTAGTTCTTGGTTTTGAAAGAAGTTCTTTATCACATTATGATACTCTCAATATTAAAAAAAAATCGTTTCTATTGTGAGTACTTTATTTGATCAATTCTTGACTGATAGGATGATGTAATTGAGACTTTTTGCCTATAGATGTGATGAATTTTTTTTTCAACTACATTTTGCAGCCTGGATCTACGGATATTATACAAGTATTTTAATATATTTGTATATTGATTTTGTTCATTGAGTTTATAAATATGAATATAAACAGCCTTTGTACTGGCATTTCCTTTTGCCAGAAATTGTTTACTTTCGTATAACCTCAGGGCTCCCTCATTGCCTTCAATTGTCTGCTGAAATGCCATCTTTTCAGAGAGGAATATAGCGTAATGGCTAAGAACTGGACAGCTTGGCTCTATAACTTACTTGCTGTTTTTCCCTGGGTAAGGCAACCTTTCTGTACCTCAGGTTCCTCAGTTGTAAAAGCTTTTATTTTAATAGTAACTTCATCATAGGGTTGTTTAGAATTAAATAAGTTAATGTATGTCCAGTACTTAGCACAGTACCTGTCAACTTAGAAAGCACTATGTAAGGGATAACTACTGTCATGATTGTGATTATCATTGTGGTTATCATTATCAGAGAGGTCTTTCTTAAATAGCACTTCCCCACTCTGCCATCCTTTACCTTACCTTGCTGTATGTTTTTTCTTAGCTCTTTAAATCGCCTTATCTTTTATTTATTCGTTTATGTGTTCATTGTCTTATTCCCTCAACTATAATGAGTTCTTTGAAGGCACAGACTGATTTCTTCATGATGTATCCCCAATAGCTAGAACAGTGTATATTACATAGTATAGATTTTTGTTGAATGATTAAATAGGTGACTCAACCAATATTCCGTTTACCTCTCAGATTTAAAGATACTTTTAGATATCCAAAGATTGACAGGATATGTAATTTGCGGAAAATACTTGAACAATTCTACCCAAGTAGCGAATGAATCAGAACAGAAGCCTCAAGAGAAGATAATGCAGAGAAGAGGAAACAGTTACAGCAATGAACCTGTTAATGTTGTTGTTAGGTGCCAACTCATAGCGACCTTGTGTACAACAGAAACACTGCCCGATCCTGCGCCATCCTCAGAATTGTTGTTATGTTTGAGCACGTTGTTAAAGTGACATCTTTGCTTTTAACACTTTAAAGATATTTTTTGCAGCATATTTGCCCAATACAATGGGTCATTTGATTTCTTGACTGGCTGCTTCCATGGATGATGATTGTGGATCCAAGTAAAATGAAATCCTTGACAACATTATTTTCTCCATTTATCATGATATTGCTTATCAGTCCAGTTGTGAAGATTTTTGTCTTCTTTATGTTAAGGTGTAATCCATACTGAAGGCTGCGATCTTTGATTTTCATCAGTAAGCCCTCTTCACTTTTAGCAAGCAAGGTTGTGTCATGTGCATAACAGGTTGTTAAGTAGTCTTCCTCCAAACCTGATGCTCTATTCTTCTTCACATAGTCTAGCTTCTTGAATTATTTGTTCAGCCTACAGAATGAATAAGTATGTCAAAAGGATGTATGTTACCAAGTCCAAATGGAAAATGGTAGAGTGAGTGGAAATATGTTAAAAGGTTTTAAAACATTTAGTGAGATGCTGAAACTATTTCTAATAGCATTTGGGAAAAGACATTATTTTCATTATTTTGTTTTGAATGTTCTAGCATGTTCAGTAAGATTTTAAAAAATGAAATAGTATAAATATTAGTAAAGAAGAGAAGAAAACACATTTTATTTTGCTGATATGCTTAGAGAGCTCCAAAAGATACAGGTATAAGATTACCAGACTTAATAAGGGAATTTGGTAGATGGTTGTATATAAGATAAGTACATAGGAAGTAGTAGCTTTTCTTAACACTGACAATAATCTTATTCAAATTAAATTGGATAAAAAAACTCAAAGTAGTTTAGAAAATACCTAATGAATTTGATGAGAGGTATAGTTCTTTTTTTTTTTTTAATAGTTCTTTATGAAGAAAGTTATAAAATCTCATTTAAGGACATCATACTGGAACTGAAATAAAGGAAAGATCATGTTGGCTTTATAAATTACATTCTCAATTTTTAGTGTTATTTTGTTGTCATCTAAGAATTATGTCATCATTCCCTTCTACCCAAAATTAATAAAAAAAAAAAATCTCACATATGTCTAACGGAATCCCCCGCTACCCATCTGTCAGTTTATTGCGCTGTGGTTTATGTGTTGCTGTGATGCTGGAAATTATGCCTCTTGTATTTCAAATACAAACAGGGTCACCCATGGTGGACAGGCTTCAGCATAGCTTCAACACTAAGACAGACTAGGAAGAAAGGTTGGTGATCTACTTCTGAAAATTAGTCAGTAACTCCAGGTGTTTGCAGATTTCATTATAATACTTTGTCTTCTGGAGCCACCCTTTAAAATCTCGTGTTTAGCTCTTTTACTTCATCATTTTTTCCATTCGCTTTAGCTACTCTACATTGAAGGGCAATTTTCAGAGTCTCTTCTGACATCCATTTTGTTTTTTTCTTTTTTTCCTGATTTTTAATGACCCTTTGCTTTCTTCTTGTGTGATTTCTTTGATGTCATCCCCCAACTTGTCTGGTCTTCAGTCATTAGCATTCAGTGCACCAAATCTCTTCTTGAGATGGTCTCTAAATTCAGGTGGAATATACTCAAGGTCCTGCTTTGGCTCTTGTTGACTTGTTTTCATTTTCTTTAACTTCATCTTGAACTTGCATATAAGCAACTGATGATCTGTTCCACAGTCAGCCTTTGGCCTTTTTCTGACTGATGATGTTTCTCCATTGTCCCTTTCCACAGATATAGTCGATTTGATTCCTATGTATTTTATTGGTGAGATCCACATGTGTAGTCACCATTTATATTGTTAAAAAAAAAAAAAGTATTTACAGTGAATAAGTTGTTGGTCTTGCAAAATTCTACCATGTGATCTCTGGCATCATTTCTGTCATCAAGGCCGTATTTTCCAACTACCGATCCTTCTTCTTTGTTTCCAGCTTTCGCATTCCAATCATCAGTAATTATCAGTGCATACTGATTGCATGTTTGATCAATTTCAGAGTGCAAAAGCTGGTAAAAACTTCAGTTTCTTCATCTTTGGCATTAGTGGTTGGTATGTAAATTTGGATAATAGTCGTATTAACTGGTTTTCATTGTAGGTGTGTGGACATCATCCCATCACTGATAGTATTGTACTTCAGGATAGATCTTGAAATGTTCTTTTTGACAATGAATATGACACCATTCCTATTCAACTTATTGTTCCCGACATTGTAGACCATATGATTGTCTGATTCAAAATGGCCAGTACCAGTCCATTTCAGCTCACTAATGCCTAGGATATTGATCTTTATGCGTTCCATTTCATTTGTAACAACTTCCTATTTTCCTGGATTCATACTTCATACATTCCACATTCTGATTATTAATAAATGTTTTCTGCTGTTTCTTTTCGTTTTGTGTTGTGCTCCGTGAGCAAATGAAGGTCCCAGAAGCTTTACTCCATCCACATTATTAAGGTCTACTGTACTTTGAGGAAGTAGCTCTTCCCCAGTCAGCTTGAGGGGCTAATTTTCTGGCACTATATCAGTCAGTGTTTCACTGCTATTATATTTTTATTGTGCCTTAAGTGAAAGTTTACAAATCAAGTCAATCTCTCATACAAAAATTTATATACACCTTGCTATTTTTTTATATACTCCTAGTCGCTTACCCGCTAATGAGATCGCACAGCCCTTCTCTCCACCCTGTATTTCCATGTCCACTCAGACAGCTTCTGTACTCCCCTGCCTTTTCATCTCCCCTTCAGACAGGAGCTACTGACATAGTCTTATGTATCTACATGAGCCAAGAAGGTCACTCCTCACCAGTATCTGAAGAGTTGGCTTTGGGAATGGTTCCTGTCTTGTGCTAACAGAAGGTCTGGGAACCATGACCTCTGGGGTCCTTCTGATCTCAGACAGACCATTAAGTCTGGTACTTTTTATGAGAATTTGAGGCCTGCATCCCACTGCTCTCCTGCTCCCTCAGGGGTTCTCTGTTGTATTCCCTGTCAAGGCAGTCATTGGTTGTAGCCGGGGACCACCTAGTTCTTCTGGTCTCAGGCTGATGTAGTCTCTGATTTATGTGGCCCTTTTCTGTCTCTTGGGTTCGTAATTACCTTGTGTCCTTGGTGTTCTTCATTTTTCTTTTCTCCAGGTGGGTTGAGACCAATTGTTGCATCTTAGATGGCCACTTGCTAGTATTTAAGACCCCAGATGCCACTCACGAAAGTGGGATGCAGAATGTTTTCTTAATAGATTTTCTTAGGCCAGTTTATCTAGATGTCCCCTGAAATCATGGTCCTCAAACCCCGCCCCTGCTACACTGGCTGGCCTTCGAAGTGTTCGGGTTATGCAGGAAACTTCTTTGCTTTTGATTTAGTCCAGTTGTGCTGACCTCACATGTATTGTGTGTTGTCTTTCCCTTCACCTGGAATAGTTCTTGTCCACTATCTAATTAGTGAATACTCCTGCCTCCCTCCCTCCCCACTCTCATAACCATTAAAGAATATTTTCTTTTGTGTTTAAACTATTTCTTGAGTTTTTATAATAGTGGCCTCATACAGTATTTATCCTATTGCAACTCACTAATTTCACTCAGCATAATGCCTTCCAGATTCTTCCATGTTATGAAATGTTTCACGGATTCATCATTGTTCTTTATCGTTGGGTAGTATTCCATTGTTTGAATATAACCTAATTTATCCATTCATCGTTTTTGGGCATGTTGGTTGCTTCCATCTTTTCGCTACTGTAAACAGCGCTGCAGTGAACATGGGTGTGCGTATATCTGTTCGTGTAAAGGTTCTTGTTTCTCTAGGATATATTCCAAGGAGCGGGATTGCTGGATCATATGGTAGTTCTATTTCTACGTTTTTATGGAAGTGCGAAATTGATTTCCAAAGTGGTTGTACCATTTTACATTCCCACCAGCAGTATATAAGTGTTCCAGTCTCTCCACAACCTCTCCAACGTTTATTATTTTGTGTTTTTTGAATTAATGCCAGCCTCGTTGGAGCGAGACGGAATCTCATTGTAGTTTTGATTTGCATTTCTGTAATGGCTAATAATCATGAGCTGCCTGAATGTCTTCTTTAGTGAAGTGCCTTTGCCCATTTTTTAATTGGGTTATTTGTGTTTTTTTGCTTTCTTTTTGCAGTATCATGTGGATTTTAGAAATCAGACGCTGATCAGAAATGTCATAGCTAAAAACTTTTTCCCAGTCTGGAAGTAATCTTTTTACTCTTTTGGTGAAGTCTTTGGATGAGCATAGGTGTTTGATTTTGAGGAGCCCCCAGTTATCTAGTTTCTCTTCTGGTGCTTGTGCATTGTTGGTAATGTTTCATATACTATTTATGCTGTGTATTAGGGCTTCTAGCATTGTGCCTATTTTTTCTTCCATGATCTTTATCTTTTATATTTAGGCCTTTGATCCATTTTGAGTTAGTTTTTGTAGATAATGTAAGGTATGGGTCTTGTTTCATGTTTTTGCAGAAGGATATCCAGTTATGCCATCACCATTTGTTAAAAAGACTTTTTTCCCCATTTAACTGACTTTGGGCCTTTGTCAAATACCAGCTGCTCATATGTGGATGGATTTATGTCTTGATTCTGAATTCTGAATTCATAGTGAATTGGTCTGTGTATCTGTTGTTGTACCAGTACCAGGCTGTTTTGATTACTGTGGTGGTAAATCAGGTAATGTGTGGCCTCCCTCTTTGTTCTTCATTTTCAGTAATCCTTTACTTATCCGGGGCCTCTTTCCCTTCTATATGAAGTTGGTGATTTGTTTCTCCATCTCTTTAAAAAATGTCACTGGTATGTTGATCAGGATTGCGTTGTAGCTATTGATTGCTTCGGGTAGAACAGACATTTTTACAATGTGGAGTCTTCCTTATCCATGAGCAAGGTGTGTTTTTCCACTTATGTAGGTCTCTTTTGGTTTCTTGCAGTAGTGTCTTGTAGTTTTCCTTGTATAGGCCTTTTACATCTCTGGTTAGATTTATTCCTAAGTATTTTATCTTCTTAGGGCCTACTGTAAATGGTATTGCTTTGATGATTTCTTCTTTGATGTTGTCTTTGTTGGTATAGAGGAATTCAGTTGATTCTCGTATGTTTATCTTGTATCCTGATACTCTGCTGAACTCTTTTATTAGTTTCAGTAGTTTTCCTGAGGATTCTTTAGGATTTTCTGTGTATAAGATGATGTCATCTGCAAATACAGATACTTTTCACTTCTTCCTTACCAATCTGGATGCCCTTTATTTCTTTATCTAGCCTAATTGCTTTGGCTAGCACCTTCGGCACAATGTTCAATAAGAATGGTGATAAAGGGCACCCTTGTCTGGTTCCTGTTCTCAAGGGGAATGCTTTCAGACTCTCTCCATTTAGAATGATGGTGGCTGTTGGCTTTGTATAAATGCCATTTATAATGTTTAGGAATTTTCCTTCTATTCCTATTTTGCTGAGAGTTTTTATCATGAATGGGTGTTGGACTTTGTCAAATGCCTTTTCTACATCAACTGATAAGATCATGTGGTTCTTGTCTTTTGTTTTATTTATATGATGGATTACATTAATTGTTTTTCTAATGTTGAACCATCTGTGCATACCTGGTATGAATCTCACTTGGTCATGGTGAATTATTTTTTGATATGTTGTTCAACTCTATTGACTAGAATTTTGTTGAGGATTTTTGCATCTAAGTTCGTAAGGGGTATAAAAAAACCCAGTGCCGTCGAGTAAGGGATAAAAAAAAAAAGGTCTGTAATTTCTTTCTTTTTTTTTTTGTGATGTCTTTAGCTGGTTTAGGTACCAGGGATACACTGGTTTCATAAAATGTGTTTGGGAGTATTCTGCCCTTTTCTATGCTCTGAAATACCTTTAGTGGTAGTGGTGTTAACTCTTCTCTGCAAGTTTGGTAGAACTCTGCAGTGAAGCCATCTGGGGCAGGGTTTGTTTTTGTTGTTGTTGTTGTTGGGAGTTTTTTGATTACCTTTTCAATCTCCTTTTTTGTTATGGGTATTTAGTTGTTCTGCTTCTGTTTGTGTTAGTTTAGGTAGGTAGTGTGTTTCTAGGAATTCACCCATTTCTTCTAGGTTTTCAAATTTGTTTAAATACAGTTTTTCATAGTAATCTGATATGATTCTTTTAATTTCCATTTGGTTTGTTGTGATATCGCCCATCTTATTTCTTATTTGGTTTATTTGCTTCGTCTCCTATTTTTCTTTTGTCAGTTTGGCCAATGGTTTATAAATTTTGTTAATTTTTTCGAGGAACCAGCTTTTAGTCTTGTTAACTCTTTCAGTTGTTTTTCTGTATTTTATTTCATTTAATTCTGCTCAAATTTTTATTACTTGCTTTCTTCTGGTGCCTGAGGGTTTCTTTTGTTGCTCTCTTTCTATTTGTTCTCATTGTAGGGATAATTCTTTGAATTTGGCCCTTTCTTCTTTTTGTATATATGCATTTATTGTTATAAATTGACCTCTGAGCACTACTTTAGCTGCGTCCCAAAGGTTCTGATAGGAAATGTTTTCGTTCTCATTGGATTCTATGAATTTCTTTATTCCATCCTTAATTTCTTCTATAACCTAGTAGTTTTTGAGCAGGTTTCCAAGTGTTTGATTTCTTTTCTCTGCTTTTTCTGTTACTGATTTCTACTTTTATGGTCTATGGTCAGAGGTGATGCTTTGTAATATTTTGATGTTTTAGATTCTGTTAAGGCTTGCTTTGTGACCTAATATGTGGTCTATTCTAGAGAATGTTCTCTGTGCGCTGGAAAAGAAAGTATACTTGGCTGCTGTTGGGTGGAGTGTTCTGTATATGTCTATGAGGTCAAGTTGGTTGATTTTGACATGTAGATCTTCCGTGTCTTTATTGAGCTTCTTTCTGGATGTCCTGTCCTACACTGAAAGTGGTTTGTTGAAGTCTCCTACTATTATTGTGGAGCTGTCCGTCTCACTTTTCAGTGCTTTTAGAGTTTTATGTATCTTGCAGCCCTGTCATTGGGCATATAAATATTTATATATGGTTATATCCTCCTGGTTTAGTGTCCCTTTAATCATTATATATTATCCTTCCTTATCCTTTGTGGTGGATTTAACTTTAAAGTCTGTTTTGTCAGAAATTAATATTGCCACTCCTGCCCTTTTTTGATTGCTGTTTGCTTAATATATTTTTTTCTATCTTTTGAGTTTTAGTTTGTTTGTGTCTTTAAGTCTAAAGTGTGTCTCTTGTTGGCAGCATATAGATGGGTCTTTTTTTTGTTCATTCTGCTACTCTCTGTCTCTTTATTGGTGCATTTAGTCCATTTATATTCAGCATAATTATGGATAGGTATGTTTAGTGCTGACATTTAGAGGTCTTTTTTTGTGTATTGTTGACAGTTTCTTTTTACCAGTTAATTTTTTGTGCTGAGTAGTTTATATATTGTGTTTTCCTCGTATTTGTTGTTGTTGATTTTGTTTTTGCTGAGTATTTTTTTCTTGTGTTTTATTTTGATCAGTAGGATTGTTAGCCTCCTTTGTGGTTACCTTAATATTTACCTGCATTTTTCTGAGTTTAAACCTAACTTTTATTTCTTTATATTGCCCGGACTTACTGTCCATATAAAAGATCTATGAGTACATTTTTTAATCCCTCTTTATTGTTTTAATGTTGTCTTCTTTTACATAATAACATCTCTGTTTCCCTGTTTTGAGTGTCTTTTTATCTTGATTTATTTTTGTGATTTTCTATCTGGGTTGACATCTGGTTCTTCTGTCCTGTGTTCCAGTCTTGGTTTGATATCTGATATTATTGGTTTTCCAACCAGTGAACTCCTGTTATTATTTCTTGCAATTTTGGCTTGGTTTTTACAAATTGCTAAAGTTCTGTTTATCTGAATGTGTCCTAATTTCACCTTCGTATTTGAGAGACAGTTTTGCTGTGTATGTGATTCTTAGCTGGCAGTTTTTTTCCTTCAGTATATTTTATAAGTCATCCCATTGCCTTATTGCCTGCATGGTTTCTGTCGAGTAGTCGAGTGTATTCTTATTGACTCTCCTTTGTAGGTGACTTTTAGTCTATCCCTAGCTCCCCTTAAAAGTCTCTCTTTATCTTTGGTTTTGGCAAGTTTGATTATACTGTGTCTTGGTGACTTTCTTTTGAGACCTACTTTGTGTGGAGTTTGATGAGTGTCTTGGATAGATATCGTCTCAGCTTTCACAATAACAGGGAGGTTTTTGCCAACAAATCTTCAACAATTCTCTCTGTATTTTCTGTTATCCCTCCCTGTCCTGATTCTCCAGTTGCTCATAGGTTATTTCTCTTGATACAGTCCCGCATGATTCTTAGGGTTTCCTCATTTTTTTAAATTCTTTTATCTGATTTTTCTCCAAATATATTGGTGCCATGTGTTTTATCTTCAGTCTCACTAATTCTTCGTTATATTTCCTCAATTCTGCTGCCCTGACTTTCTACTGAGTTGTCTAATTCTGTAATTTTATTATATTCTGATTTTCTGATTGTCGTCTCTCTACTGATTCTTACAGCTTATTTTTCATTATGTCCTTGAATAACCTTTTTAATTTCTTCAATGACTTTATCTTTGTGTTCCTTGGCTCGTTCTGCATTTTGCCTGATTTCGTTCTCGATGTCTTCAAGAGTTCTGTATATTAATCTTTTCTATTCTAATAGTTCTAGGAATACATCTTAATCAGGAAGATTCCTTGATTCTTTGGTTTGAGAGCTTGTTGAAGTGATCATGGTCAGCTTCTTTATGTAATTTGATGTTGAGTGTTGTCTCTGAGCCATCTATAAGTTATTGTATTAATTTATTTTATGTTTGCTTAGTGTATCCTACCCTCTTGCTTTGCTTTGTTTTGATGTGCCCAGATAGGCTGCTTGAGTGAGCTAGCTTGATTATTTTCACCTTTGAAGCTCTAACATCATGTTACCAGATGGCTGGAGCTGTTATCAGGTATAGGAGCCTAGGAGTCCATTCATTTTTCTTGTATGGATTCAGCTCAGGTGTCCAAGTAGTTGGTCATCAAGTGTGTGGTACAGGCTCTGTCGTACTGTCTTAGAGGGACAGAGGTGAGTGGTGTAGGCAGCAGGGTATCACGCTGTGAACAAGGCAGGGGCCTGACAACTGTGCACTGAGTGTCTGTGAGGAAAGCACATCCATTTTCCCTAGAGCACCCAGATGGGTCAGTTCTGCAGCTGGGCCATTGGTACCTAATGCTTTTGGTTGTATGGGCTGGGAGGTACCACTTATCCTTGGACATCTGTCGTTAGTGGATAGGTGATGTGGGTGGAGCTACCAGTCCTTAGGCCCCTGGTTTGGGTAGGTGAGGATCCTGTTTAATAGGCAGAGTGGTGTCAATCATCAAAAACTCACCTCTTCACTGTACAGCTGAAACAGTTGCAGACTGCCAACAAAGCCCTTTACTCCTGAAATGGGCCCACACACATCCATGCAGGAGTGAAAGGTATTCAAAGCCCACAGACCGCTTGTGCATGGACAGCAGCCACTTCTGTCCTGAGCTCCCCAGCTTAGTGGAGCTGGCAGATTATCTTTCCCCCAATTGTTAATTTATTCGTTCTCCTCAGGCTGGATGAATGGCTCAGGGTGTGCAGCAGGTCCTATCTCAGGCCCAGGGAAATCAACAGCCACTGAAACTGTCTTGGGGGCTTGGGGCGTGGTAAAATAAACACAAATACTTAGCTTTTGCCGAGAGCGCCATTCTTCTCTGGTTCTGGAGGTTTGAGTAGGCTGTGCGGCTTGCTGTCTCTCACTAAGGAATCCATGTCCAGAATGCTATGGCCAGCCATACCATGGTTGCACCAGGGGTTCATGCCTGAGGATTCCTGCTGAATCAGGTCCTGCAACTCCTTCCTGTTTCTGAACCATTTCTCTCTCCCCCTACTGCTCAGTCCGTTTTCTAACTTCGCCTTTGATGTTCAGGGCTCCTAGCTTGCCATATAGATAATCGTTTCACTTGATTTTTTGAGTCTTTGTCGTGAGAAGGATCATGGGAAGTGTTTGGCTACTTCGCCATCTTGGTCCTGCCTCCTCGCTGCTATTCTTAAGGTTTTTACTGGTTGAATTTTTTAGAAGTAGCTCGCCAGGTCCTCCTTTCTTAGTAGGCTTACCAGATTTGAAAATATACCCTAGAACTGCAGTTTTCAAAATACTGTGACACTCACATACCTGTATGAATGGAGAGGCCAGAAGTAGATCCCAGTATAAATGGCAATGTATTATAAAGATGAAAATTTTAGTGGGAAATTGATAACCATATTGTCAAAATAAGCTTTGCATTTGGACAAAATTGATTCTCTGGTCTTTTATAATAACCACATAAGTTCTAGACGTGTGAAAGAGTTAAACATAAACAAATAAAAATTCTGGAAGACTCTATGTACAGGTAGATCTCAGGGAGTTGCAAACGGTTTGCAGTTGTCTACTAACCTAGTGGTTCGCGATTTAAACACACCCCACAGTGCTGAGGAAGCCTAGTGATTTGCATTTGTAAAGCTTGCAGCCATGAAAACCCTATGCAAAAGTTCTACTGTTTAACATATGGTGTTGCCATGAGTTGATACCAACTTGACGGCAGTGAGGTTTTTAATTTATTATATGAGCAACTTAAAAATTGGGAAGACCTTTCTAACCAATACTAGAAAGTCAGAAGGTATGAAAGAAAGATAAAATTACTCACATAGTAATAGAAACTTTTGTATGGGCTTCCATAAGCAAACTCAATAGACAAATGGTAGATTGCAGAAAAATACTTATATACTTCAAGTGACAAATAGTTCATATGTAAGGTATAAAATATTTATAAATTGATAACAAAAAGATAATCCGATTTAAAAAAAAAGGAGAAAGGACAGGCTAGTTTGCAGAAGAGCAAATCCAAATAGCCAAATAACGCATAAAATGATGATCAGTAATAGTTTGGCAAATGCAAATTAATATAATAGATATTATCTTACAGTTGAGACCAGTTCAGGGTCATTGTGATACTCTAATGATAGCAGTGGAGATGTTTAAGACCTGGATAGATTTTGGATGTACATTCTCTCCCCACTTATTAACATGGTTAGTTTCCAAAGACCAGGTCGTTATGTGTAATCTGCATCGTGCAAAATGGAAGATGATCACTTCAGATTTCAAAATGGAGGATGATTGCACCATTACATAACTGGCAACCCACTGAAAATTATGGCCCAGACGAATTGACAGATAGGCTTTACCATGAAAGCCAGTGTTACTCTTGCCTCTTACCTCAGCGTTCATTACTGTCAGATGTACGTCTTTAGTGCACAAAATAGTTGAATGGTAGATTTTTTACTAATGTTGTAAATACGAAATGTCAGATAATGAGATAATTGATAAGTGAGGAGAAGGTGTATTTTGAAAATAGAATCTACAGACTTTTTGAACAGGCTGGATGTGGGATATGAGAGAAAGAAGAGTTAAGTTAGCTGGAGAGAATTATAAAACACAACAGGTGAGAGAGACATAAACAGGGAGGAAAAGAGGGAGGAAGATAAACCTCAAGAAGAAGCAAGAGCCTAACACAAAAAAATCTCTGTATTTAGTGTCTGGCTGGTCTGCGTATGTGTTTGTGTCTGTTAGAATTGAGATCTTTCTCTACCAATTAAATCACATCTAGAAGCCTGCTGTCTTATCTTTTGCATAAGGCTGGCTCTGAATAAGCTAATTATATTGGTTTGTCATAGCAAAAATGAAAATATTATATTAGAAAAGGAAAAATGGGTGTGTTATGGGAACTTGGTCTAGAAGAAATTGAAACAAGCGTAGAAAGTGCAGTCAGGAAGGGAATGAGGTAACAACAAGAATTATACCCTAGAAAAGGTAAGACCAAGGAAAAGAGTCAACACTAAGAATGAAATAAAAAAAAGAAAAAAAAAAATTTTTTTTTTTTTTTTTTTTTAGAACCCCTGAAAACTGCTTTCTGGAAACCCTACCCTCCTGCAGTTTTATTTCCAGGTTTGACCCCAGACGAATGTGCATTCCCGTCTTCAGGCCCTCGGCCTGTGCCCCAGCTCCTGACCCAGCCGTTAACTGCTGTCCGCTCTGTTCCAATTCCAGGGCTGGGGCGCGCATTAGGAGAGAAATATTCTTGTTCCACCTGGTAAAGGACCTTGAACTGGGACTCTGGATTTTAGGAAGCAACTTCATTCATTTACTCCACAAAAATTGGGAATTGGTTAATTTTTTTTTCTTTGTACTAAATGGTGGCTCTTGGACAATAATAAGAAACTAATAGAATGCTAATATAATGCTGTTGATGGAAGTTATGCCAAGTTAAAATAGTGCTGGAATTATGAAATTCCTAACAAATTCCAGGTGCTTTTGGACAGCATATGAGGATTTAAGGGAAAAAAGAAATTGTTCTGATTTACCTTCTGGGTAAACACCAAGAGTTGATTCTTCTGAATTACCTGCCAGTGAGATGTCATAGGCTGACCAGTGCCTTAACAAAACTGCTTTAAATTTTGGGAGACAATGCTGGCTGGGAAAACAAGAAAACAGATCCTTCCTTTTAGTAATTCTGGTGTGATAATTGCCTGGAGCAAGCTGTTTGCTAGTAACTTGCATGATCCATAGAAGGAAATTGGAGCTGGAATGATCAAGTCTGTTATCCTTGTTTTAAATGTTGTTAGGATTGCCTGCATTCAAAAGTCATTGTTAGGTGTAGCTTAATATTCAAAAATTTTTATTGTCAACAGTATCAACTATATCTAACCTCTTATTAAAGGATAAATACATTTTTCAGGAATTGATTTTATTAACTGTCAGTCAGTCTGTATCTAGGCTTGAGCAGATAGTTGAGTGTTCTTTAGGAAATGGTGGGTCCATTTTCTTATTAAAAAATTATAGATATGTGTTTTTTTGCAATAAACATTTCTGAAATTTCAGATTGACTTCAAAATACAAGATTCTAGAAAAGTGCTACGTGTAGGAATGGGGGATGGAGTGGAAAGAAGAAAATGAACAGAATTAAATCTAGGTAGTTCTTGACATTTTTCAAACTGCCTTTTCCCATCATTGTCAACTTTCAATCAGTGGGCTGATGTAAAGGAAATGAGATTTCATGGATGCCCGGGGAAAGAAGGGGAGGCTAGTGGCATGGGTCGATTTTGCACAGCATGGTGGAGCACTGACCTTTCACTTTACAGCTGGGATTTTAGCTAGGAGAACCAGGTGATAGCAGGGACTGCTGCTCTCACTGGTGGTGGAGCTGACATGTTACTACTCAAAAGGTAGATCGTGGTTCATGAGTTAGAAGGTTTTAAACAGACCAGGATCTAAGGATTTGTACAACAGACAAGGGAACAGAAAGAAGCCAGGTTGGTCAGGAGCCACAGGAAGAAATCATCCTGAGCAAAGTAGGTTAATTCATGCATTATGAAGAACAACTGGAGTCATGAATGTCTGTTTTCTTTTAAGAAGACCTTACCTCTGAAGTGGGGTGGAAGCCTTGCAGCTATTCTTTCACCAAAAAGTTTCTTGACTTTTTCTTTTCTTACTAGTTGTTACCACTAGAAAGAGTAGAGAAAGGCAGGTAGTCAAGAGGGAGTGTATCACTTTTGTTTTCAAGTTTAGTGATAGCATTTGAAGAGAAATAATGCTGAGGAGTTTAGTAATAACATTCTGAGAGTAGACTGATAATCCAGCCGATTGACTTCTTTTTGTATTTTGCCACCCACCATCCTTTTAGCATTGATTCTTAGGAGTTTAGAGTCATTTTAAACTTTGGAGGAAAAGTACAATTTTCTTTTTCTTCAAATTGACATTGAAAAATGGTGACGCTGATTTTTCCCCCCTGAAGTCTCATTTTATAATTATCATTCTTCATGGTATGTTCATTCACTTCTTCGTTTAGCCAATATTTACCAAATATCGGCTCTATATCCAGGCTTTGGGAATGCAAACATAAATGAATCAGATATACTCCCTGAGTAAAGTAGCTCACAGTTTATAGGCATGACATGTGACTACTTGCAAATATTCGTTTGAATTTTTCCAATGGATTCTTCCACCTTTGCTACAGTTTAATGTGTAAGTTGGTGTTTAGCAAGAAAGTGCTTGTAATGGACTGTATATGTATAATTTAGCCTATAGCAGTTTTATACACTTAAAAATGCACCTATTTTAGTCCACAGTATCTGAGATACGCGATTATTTCTTTAACCTTACATATTGCTTCAAGCTGAAAGTTTAGGTTTGACGTATTTTTGCCAGGCATTCATTCCAAAAATATTTTGAACCTAATACCAGCATGCTTCTGGAGACCCTGCACCTTTAAGGACTCTTAATGAACAAGAGGATGACCACCCTGCTGAGACATTAGTGGTGATTTTTGATTAGAAGTTGATATATAAATCTCTGCATCTGGTTCTGTTGTTTAAATGAGACTGTCTGCTTCAGCAGAGCAAAACAAAAATTGAAATGTTTTAAATCATTTCAGTACCTGTAATTGTCCATAAACAATCAATTCAAATTTTATGAACTCCCAAATCTTTGGTACACCAAGGGTTTGTACTAATAACTGCTGTAATTGGTCTTTGTGGCTGTGTGTTTAAATGTTGGAAATGGGACTTTAATATGAACATGCAGTAAATCTTAACCACAGAGGCAAACACAGGTTCCAGTGTAATATACAGCAGGAAAGAGACACATGTAAACAGACATATTCCTCATCGTAATATGTGGAGCCATACTTCCATAGAATTGCATTCAGTGTTTATGTAGAGAAAGCTGGCAATGAAAAACTGCTGTTCCTATGGTTTTATTATGTATTTTGATCTCTAGGTTATTTACTTCTTCTAAATGTGTAGGGATGGTATTAAAAGATGTTGGTATCAGTTAATTATTTAATTGAAATAATAAAAGTCATATAATGGTGGGGGGTTACATGCCTTCATTTACCTTAGGAGGAAGAGGTCATTGTTGAGGAAAAAACAATTTTAAAATAATATAATGAGTACTTTTGGATAAAAGATTTTTGTTGTATGTAAAAGGCATATTTAAAGCTTAAGTATAGTGTAGCACTATAATTTATATTGCATTTGGGACTTTATTCATGTGACTGTCTTATGTTTGGTCATAGTCATATCAACATAGGGAAGTCAATTTTCTCAGAAGTTTTTCTACAGATTTAGGAATATTAAATCCACTCAGTATAATGGATGCTAATGTCCCTTTAATATAAGAGATGCCATAAAGCATTACAGAACATCTTAATTTAATTCTTAAAGTATGACTTCCTCAAAATATTGTGTGTTTATTAATAACAGCTTATAGAAATGAGAACTAATATATCTATCTATACAAGTTGGGCTTTATTCCAACTTAGAGTTTTAAAGTCAACCTTGACTTTGTTGTTAAATTTCTAAAGAGCAACAGAAAGAAGATTGTTAGCCAGGATAAGGAGGTAAACATTTTGTAAGAAGATCAATATGTACCAAATAATATAGAACTATTCTTTTGAAGAAGACTTAATTGAATTCCTTTGCAGTGATGAAATTGAGCTAACTCAATTTCTCTTTAGGTTGCAAATAATAAAATTTGTTCAGTCAACAAATAATTTGTTGAGTGCTAGTCACTGTTCTATGGGCAGGATATATAGGATTGAATAAAACAGACAAAAATTCCTGCCTTCATAGTATTTACATTCCATTTGAGTTACACAGATCATAAATGAGCAAATAAGCAAAATATATAGTATGTTAGATGGTGATTAGTACTTTGGAGAAGTACTAGTGGGGAATGTGAAGGTCTGGTTGCAATTGTAAAAATAATGGTCAGGGGAAGAAGGAGATATTTAAGTAAAGACCTGAAGGACAGAAAGATGCAAGTCATGGAGATGTCTGGGGAAAGAATGCTTTGCTTAAAGGGAGCAGAGAGTACAAAGTCTGTGAGATGGGAACATGCCTGGCTCGCTGAGGCTTAACTGAGAGGCCAGTGTAGCTGGAGTGAGCCAGAGGGACAGTAATAGGAGATGAGGTAATAGAGGTCATAAAGTTGTTATAAAGATCTCAAGATATGCCTTTTTTTTTGGGTTTGTGTGTTTTTTGAAATAAGGTCAGTCAAATAGCTTTTATGTATTTGCCACTGGAGATTTAATGAGAATATTGTAGAGTAGACTTAAATAATTTTAGATAACATTATACTTGAGATTTTGTTTGTCTTTGTATATGTCTGTATCTCTGATTAGCTACGTAGCTAATCATATGTGTTCATATATTCAGTAAGGATATATAAACTGCTACAGATCATTTCACATATGTATATATAAAACCAAAAATGAAACCCATTGCCATCGAGTCAGTTTCGACTCATAGTGACCCTATAGGATGGAGTAGAGCTGCCTCATAGAGTTTCCAAGGAGTGCCTGGTGGATTCAAACTGCAGATCTTTGAGTTAGCAGCAGAAGTTCTTAACCACTATACCACCAGGGTTTCCTGTGTATATCTAGGATGGTTAAAAATAACCATAGAAATGGAAGTATTTCCTCAATATTAGATTCTCTGTGATGCTGAACAGGCTGCAGTAGAGCTTCCAGACTAATATAGACTAGGAAGAAAGGCCAACTTCCAAAAAATCAGCTGGTGAAAACCCTTGCAAGTGGCCACTCAGGGTACAACTGTTAGCCTGTATTCTCTTGGAGCAACAGAGGAAGAAGGAGAGTCAGGAATAGGAGGAGGAAGTGGAATGCGTGACTAATTGCCTCCATAGACAGCTTCCTCCTTTGCCATGAGACCAGAAAAACTGGATGGTGCCAAGCTATCATTACTGAATATTTTGATCAAAGGTTCTATAGAAGAATCCTGATCAAAAGGAGAGGAAAATGAAGAACAAAATTTCAAATTTTCATGTATCCAGCATTTCTGGAGCCATGGAAGGTAGATGAATCCCTGAAACTAGATAATCTTTAAACCTTAAACCAAAAGTATTAAACCAAAGATGTCTTCTTAAAACCAAACAATAGTTTAACTTGTAAAAAATGTCTGACTTGAGCATTATGTACTTTTAAGATCTATCTATATGGGATCAAATTGACAACAGCAACTGGAAAGATTAGATAGGAAATCTAGGGGGCAATGAGTTTATGTTAATGGGGGAGGAACAAGTTGGAAAAGGAGGGTGAGAGTGGTTGCACAACTAGAAGAATGGCATAACTCAAAGAATATAATCAACGCCACTGAATTGTACTTGTAAATTGTTGAATTGATATATGTTCTGGGGTGTGTATTCTCAACAATAACATCAAAAATAAAATAGGCTATATGTATTAAAAAAAAAAAAAAAAACCTATGGATGACAACAGCTGATCCTGTTGTGCATGGAGTTGCCATGTGTCTTGATGGCACCTAACAACAACAACATGGGAATGAGAGGCTAGGAGGTCTAGTGAAAAGATCCCTGATTTGCATTCATACTTCTGATTTTGTGTTCAAACATATTTCGTTCATATTCCAGCCCATTTGCTTGTTAACTGTATAGCTTTGGGATTACATAATCTCTTTGACCCTCATTTTTCTTATCTGTAAAATGGAGGAATAAAAATACCTACCTTTGAGAGATGAGGTCCCTGGGTGGTGTAAACCATTTGCGCCCAACTACTAACTTGAAGGTTGGTGGTTTGAACCTACCCCGCGGCAGCATGAAGGAAGGGCCTGATAATCTGCTTCCGTAAATATTACAGCCGAGAAAACCCTATGGAGTAAGTAGTTCTACTCTGTAACACATGGGTCGCCATAAGTCAGAATCAACAGCAACACGTTTGGTTATTTTGTTTTTGTTTTTTTGAGAGATATAATAAGACTTAGAAATAATGTAAGTAAAGGGTTTTACACAGTGCTTCTCATGATGAGGCACTTCATAAATGGTAGCTAATGTTTTTACGAGGCGCTCTCGTGACACAGTGGTTAATCGCTTGTCTGGTAACTGAAAGTTTGGCAGTTTGAACCCGCCAGTCGCTCCTCAGGAGAAAGATGTGGCAGTCTGCTTCTGTAAAGATTCATAGCCTACGAAACCCTGTGGCGGCAGCTCTACTCTGTCCTATATGGTCGCTATGAGTCAGAATCGACTTGATGGCAATGGGTTTTTTAATGTCCTTATGAGTAAGAGATATGGATGGTAGGCATTATTGACAGACACCCACAGTCAGTTAATCTAGAAATTTTATAGAATTATCTCAGTTGCCCTCCTGAAAGAGCCTTTCTGTTGGCTAACACGTGATGAAATGAAAATATTTGTGTATCCCCTCCTTTCCTGTTTACTCTTGGAGATGTAATAGATAACATAGCACTTCATTAACTTCTGGAATAGATTTACATAGAGTTAGATGTAAAGTTTTGTTGTTGTCCTGGAGATTCCTTTTCTCAAGATGCAGTGCCTGTTTTTGATGGATGTAAGCTGAGAGAACTGTAGTCTTTGTGATGGAGTACTCAATGACATCTGCATAGAGGCTGCTTCCCCCATGCTCCATGGCACTTTGTATATGCTTTTGCTACCATTTGTATATACATATCTTAACATTATATGGGAAATTATATTGAGGATTTTTTTTCTTTTGTCATAATTAGTTAAACACTCTTTAAGGAAGGGACACTGTCTTCATCATTGTATTCTTGGGATGATAAACTGGTACCACTAGTATAAGTTCAATGAGGGCAGGGGTTTTTGGCTCTTCACTAATGTGTCTCACTAGACCAGTGCTTGGTACATAGTAGGTACTCAGTAAATATTTGTTGAATGAGTGAGTTTTATATATACCATGATAAAAACTTCAATATTTAAGAATGTTCTTCTGGTACTGGATAGGGTCAGATTTAGCATAGTGGCCTAGAACTGATGCTTAAATTAATAGAGAAATTTCACCACAACTTCAGTCAGCCTTAGAGTTCTGGTTTGGAAGGAAGGAACTTAGCCAGTTTGGATCATTAGCTTAATAAACAGTGAAATGGTCAAAAGTCAGCAGGAGACAAAACAGGAAATAAAAGACCTAAATGCTTTACAAATTCAGTAAGCAATATAAGATAAATAAAAATAAAAGTTGCCGTCAAGTCGATGCTGACTCATAGTGACCCTATAAGACCAGAGTAGAACTGCCTCATAGGGTTTCCAAGGAGCAGCTGGTGGATTCGAACTGCCAACCGTTTGGTTAGCATCAAAGCTCTTCACCACTACGCCACAGGGCTCCCTAATCTAAGATTAATATGTAAACATTCTGTTTTAGTAGCTGCTAGCACAGGAAATGTATGAATTGTAAATTATGACATTAAACTAGTAAGTGAAGGAAACTAGGAAATGGAAAGTCATGAGACTGAATTCACAGTATTACTCTTATTACTATTTAAGATTGGCAAATAGTTTAATCATTCTTTTTGTTCCATATGATTTTTCAGTGAAGTAGATAATAGTGAGATTTTATAGTTAAATTTCATTACTTGAGCACATATGCTTTCCTTCTGAGAAAAAAACAGATTAAAAACTTGATAATATTTATAACTATGCTTATGTAGGAATTTATTATGCATAGTATAGTTATAGAGAGACAAACATGAGCAATTGATGAAGAATAACTAAAAAAACAAAAAATTAGAATGTTCCTTTCAAGGACGTGCTTTGAGGTTTTTAATACTTTAATAATCAGTGCTCATTGTTAGTTTTTATAATGTTATTTATTGGCAATGATGAAAATGTTGAAAATAAATATTTGCATAAGAAAGGTAGTATAAAATGGAGAATAACACCAAAGTTTGAAATTAATACTAAAAAAAAAAAAAAAGAAACCCTTTATTAGTGCATCAATAAATATTACATTTTTTAAATCTCGTTTTTTTTCACTAGATCATAGAAGTACAAAGGAACACCTTTTTTGAAACTTTGCCACAATTTTAAATGAAATGAGTGTGGAGTAGCACAGGAAACTTAAAAAGGAAAGATTGTCAAGAATTCTTTAAGTTTTAAAAACCTTCACTTGGGAGCATCCTTTCTCCTCTAAAACGAGAAACCAAAATTTGGAAATAGAACAAAGAAGCATCTTCCTTTACCCGTTGCTATGTAAAGTTAATAAACAAATCTTCAGTTAACATAGAAAAACACTGAAGAAGATATCAAAGATATCAGTGACCTCACATCAAACCTAGTTCTTGAAGTATACTGAACCGTTACATTAACCTAGAGTTTCGAAAAACTGAACAAAAAAACAAAACAAATTTTCTCCAAAATATTACCAGACATGCAGCTGATTGAAAGAGGTAAATGTTATGAAAATTTGTTATGGGAAGGACTAAAAATTCTATGCTAGAATAAAGCATTGCCAGTATCATGTCATTTTCAACAAAGAGCAAATTTCAACTTTGAAACCGAGGCAATTGTAGTATTGAGTTAAAAAACCCCATCTATTTCATGAAGATGACCTAAGTATTGTGATTTTTAGAATACTTTTTCTGCAGACTAGTGTAACTGTTGCATTTTTACAGCTATACACTTAGATGTTAGAACAGAACATAACCCTTTCCCATAATATATAGTATTATATTTGAAAGCATAGCCCATTTTATCCACTGTTAATTTTTTATTTCAAATTTAAAACTTTTGCTCTTTTCTAAAAATATAGTTAAAGCATTAAATAAAATTTTTACATAACCAGCATTTTGACGTAATATTGTTTCCAAGTTTTTACGAATGTCCCTAGCAGTAGTGCTTATTGATTTAATGATGAGTGAGGATTCTCCTATAAATATTTCGGTGAAAGTGACAGTTTTTTCCAGGCCCCTCTGTGCTCCATGTTCAGCTCTTTTGGCTGTTCGATCAAGTTAAAATGTTTAACACATTCAGGCTGGTGGTATAGCTATGTCTTAGCAGATTTATTCATTCTTGTTTCCTATTTGGAAATAGTAATGGGCTGCTGTCACACTCTGAGCTCACTGTTGCCTTTCTGTCTTTGCTGGTGTTATTCTCCTCCACCCCTTTGCTTCTTGATTATCTCAGTTCTCTTTAAAAAGAATACCGATAGTAGATCCCTGCTGCCACTGCTTTATTTGTACCACTGCCCTACTTCCCCAGTGCCAGTATATAACTGTTTTTACAGCTTGGTTTACAGTCTGATTCTTCGTGACACCTTTCCCTCAAATGTTAAAAGTAGATACATAAAGTGCGGTGTTGGAGTTTCTAATTGTTTCTCTCAGAGTTTGAACATCCTTTATAAATGCGGTTAAGATAAAGGAAATATGTTTTTCAAACTTGCAGATACAAAGAGAAAAGAGGGATGGATAGTAAATATTATTAAATGGCAGAATCAGGGTGTAGAAGGATCTTGCAGAATGCAGCAGTAGGTTGAATCTAAGATTATTGGATTAATTAATTAAACAGACATCAGGTTTGACTCCTGCCCCCCCCCCACCGCATGCAGAATTATGGGCGGGGTGGTCAGGCCTGGGAGGAGACATAGATTAGCAGCAATTTATATATAAAGCATTTAGGAGTTATTGTTGACAGTGAATCTGATACTCATAAAGGTTATATGATCTTGGGGTGCTCCTAGCTATATAGTACTTTTTATGATAATATGCAGAGTTAACCTACTTAATGGAATAAAGTGAATGAATAAATATCATTGGCCTGTTTTTGGTAATGTTTATGCTCATGGCACTTAAAATTGCATTTCTTTAGAATACAGAAGCACTAAATGTTGAGGAAGTTCCTGATGATTTACTTTGTTGTCAAGAGTAGGAGAAAAAGGAACTATAGAAGTATGCTGTAGGATGTAAATTCCTTTCATTGTACTTGTGTTTAGGATCCTTCATGGGCTTCCTCACCCTCATCGCTTGCACTAGATAGCCACCGCTCCACCAACCATACTTGAGGCCACATCACCAGGGTCTGTTGCACTCCTTTCTTTGCCATCCACCTGGGTGAGCTCTTCCCTTGGTGCAGGCTTCGTCCCTTCTTACTTTTTATAGTTCTGTGCTAGAGATGGTGCTGCCGTTTCTTCCTTCATAATCACCACCTAGTCTTTGCTTAGTTTTTTTTTTTTTTTTTTTTTCAGTCTTTGCAGAGGAGACCAGAATGCACTCAGTTCCCTTTGTGCCCAGGTCAACTTTGTTAAACATTGTTTGCGGGGATTTGTTATTACCGAATTATATTACACAGATTGACCTTTTTTTCTGTATTATTCTGTGTATTAAATTTAAGGTCGATAGCATCCAAAGTTAGAACATCTTAGAGAGTAGAAAATACTCTATGCATCCACAGTTGATGGCTGCTTTTAATAAGAGATGGTGATAGTCTGTGTTTTCATTTTGTCTAAAGAAGTCACCTTTGTTCACTAAGTGCCTTCTATTCCCATTCTGTTTCAGTAATGACTTGATTGGTTGTGTCACCTGTGCAGTAGTTGAAAATGGATATGAGTACACAATTTCAGGACCTCCCTGCTTCCTTGTAGCTCATTTGGCCGTATGCAAGTGATTTAACAGTCATGCAGTCAGGATTTTTAGAGTAAATAATTTCCATCTCTATTACTGTATTTTTGTATTCATGAGCACTTGCAGCAACATAATATTCTTCGGTTAAATTTATGCAGGGTAAAAAAATCAGGCTAAAAATAAATAACAAAATTTTCAAAATCAGGCTAATTTTAAACATTTGGAGACTTCTGTTTTTGTAATAATGGTGAATGAATAACTTTTTATTTAGAATACCAACAATTGATAATTGAAATATAAATTGAATTAATGCAATTTTTGTAAGAGTGCAATCTGATTTCAAATTATAATCTTATGTACATTTTAACTGACAGTCCTGTTACAACTTTTTAAAGCTTCTGTTTTTTAACCAAGATATTTGTTAGTGAGCAGAGTTTAAAGTGAACAGTAAACCAAATTTCTTTACATAATAGACTATAAAAAGATTTTTGAGGGCCAATTCCTGATTAAAAAAAGAATCCAAACTCATTGCCATCTAGTCGATTCCAATTCATAGCGACCCTATAGGACAGAGTTCGAACTGCTCACCTTTTTGGTTAGCAGTTATAGCACTTAACCACTGTGCCACCAGGGCACCAAACTCCTAATAAGGTATTGAAAATATGCTCCTTCTTTAGTTATGAATATTTCTTCCTGTTACCCCCTTTGGAAACCCTGGTGGCATAGTGGTTAAGTGCTACAGCTGCTAACCAAAAGGCTAGCAGTTCAAATCCCCTAGGCACTCCTTGGGAACTCTGTGGGGCAGTTCAACTCTGACCTATAGGGTCGCTATGGTCGGAATTGACTCGACAGCAACAGGTTTGGTTTTGGTTTTTTTGGTATTGCCCCCTTTATCTTATGCCTGATTACATGGTGGTTCAGGTTGATTTAAGATTGCAAGTATTGATGTTGGAGTTTTATAGCCTTCCAGCCCACTGACCCACTGCTGTCGAGTCGGTTCCAACTCATAGTAATGCTCTGAGACAGAGTAGAACTGCCTCATAGAGTTTCCAAGAAGCGCCTGGCGGATTCGAACTGCTGACCTCTTAGTTAAGAGCCGTAGCACTTAACCACTATGCCACCAGGGTTTCTTTTTTTGTGTGCATATGTATCAGCTAAATCTTCAGTTTTATTTACTCATTTATAAGTGGAATAAGTAGAAAACTACTGGTTTCAAGAGGATCATACATTTTTAGACAATATGTACATCCCATCTTTAAAAAAAAGAGACCACCAAACCCATTGCTGTCAAGTTGATCCTGACTCATGACAACCCCATGTATGTCAGAGTAGCTCCAAAGTAAGACACTCGTGTTGAAAGAGGGGGAAACCAGTATTGCGCAGAAGTGCTCTCCTCACTTCCGCCAGAAAATGTATTTAAATTAGAATTTCCAAATGTGAGAAATCTGAAAGGGATGAAAAAATAGTATTCCTTAATGTTAGCCGTATGGTTGGTGTTAGCCAAAATGAAGTTCAGGCCGTGATGCTCTGTAGCCACTGTGTGACCTACCCAAAGGCAATCAGAACGCACTTCTTTCTTTCTTTCTTTTTTAACTAATTGGCCCATGTTTAGTTTACTAAATGTCATCTGGACTCAGTAAAAAGCAAGTGACCTGTATTGAATTAGTGTAATTGTAATACAAACAGAATATCGCATAGTTTTGGTCTTATACAGGAAAGGAGAAAGTTGGAAAGATTTTTCTGTTTGATAAATAGAAACTGAAGATACAGGGATCCAGACCTGGTTCATACTTGATTTTACCTTTCATTTCTTGTTGTAAAATCAGTATTTGGACTTTTGGATATTTTCACCCTGTAAAAAAGTACTGATTTTCCCTTTGAAAGTACTCTGAAAGAAGTTTTTTTTCCTTTTTCTTTAATCTTACAAATGAAGTATAGTAAATCATAGATCTAATTACTCTTTAATCATAAGAAAGTTAGCATTGTCCAAAATGAAAGTACTTTTCTGTGCTGTTAGAATTGTCAGGGACTTGGCATATTATTTTACATTTATCATGACTGATTTTGTAAGAATTCTTTCAAATGCCACTTTATTAGTTTTGGATAGTTTATATTTATTGTTTAAGAGAGGGAATAGCTACAGCTTGCCAATTTGAAGAATTTAAATGTCATTTTTAATTATATGATTAAGTTTTAATTATGTCACTTTGATCTATAGTTAGATCACTTAATTTGATTTTCAAGTGTCATTTTAAAATGGAGTTATATTTGACATCTGAATAGCCATATTCTGTATAATTTCTACTCTTAAATTAGAACAGTGAATATGAAGTATAAGAACTATAGACCGGTTGGATCTTCCTGTTATATGCTTAGAGTATCTTGTATTTTTTGTCTTGAATACTGACATTGAAATATTTCTGGGATTATTTGTTTAATGTTTGTCCCTTCCCTCTCTAGATTGTTCAGTGAGTCCCAGACTTATGACATGTTTGAGTTACCATGAACTGTGCTTATGACTGTCGGTATTTTTTTTCTTCTATATCTTATCTTTAGTAATATGTACTACATACAGCATTGCAGCTTGTAATTTACTAATGTTATCATTCTCATATGTAATGTCTCCAACCCCCAAAGGCAAATAAAGATTGGATTTATAAAGATACTAATAATAAAAGGCAATAATAATGAAAACTGAGAAAAAAATAAGATATTCGACTTAAGTCAGAAAAGACTTAGGACAGAATAGTCATTGGAATGGAAGCCCTATCGTAAGTCGGGGACTACCTGTATGTCTTAAGAGAGCAGTCACTGGGTCTTCCCTTCTTTAGCCTGAATTCTAAAATGCCTGACACTCAGGCACTCAATAAATATTGGTTAAATAAGTGAAAAAATGACTAAGGAAATTATTTAGATTAGTATTTACAAATATCTACTTTCTAAACAGTACTCCAGTACTGAACAATCTCGTGATCGTTAATATAATTGCCACGGTAGAATCCTGGCTCTGCTACTTGATAGTGGTGTCATCCAGGGCAAATTATTTTACCTCTCTATATCTCACTTTTTTTTCATATCTAAAATGAGAATAATTGCAGTCTTTATCCTGAAGTCATTCAGAAAATTAAATAAGATAATTTATGTGAAGTCCTTGTGTAGTACGTACCCTACAAATACTCTACAAATAATGATTGATATTAGTATCACCATTGTCTGGTTTCTTACCGTTGTAGAGGTGCTTTGGGAAGCATGGAAGGAATGTATGGCTTTATTAGAGAGGGTTGTATTAGGGATATCTTCAAAGAATAGATGATGTTCTAAAAGTGTATTGAAAAATGAGTAATTAGACAATGGCTCTTGAGCAAAGGGGCCTGTAAGCCGTGCTAAGAAGTGTACTTTATCTGTAAGGGATGGGTGAAAGAATGCTTTCAAATAGGGGCTGATACATAGATTTGCATTTTAGAAAGGCTGTTTTGTAAGCAGTGTGGAGGAAAGACATCAGAAACAGATAAAGTTGATAGGCAGATTATTGTGTTCTTAAAATGTCCTGTTAATTTTATGGGTTTTTTTGGTAGAAATTGATGTTAAATCTAAGAAATTATGCAGATAATGTAGACAGCAGTCATCCTTATATTTATTATTATTAATTGCAGGTACTACTTATTGGCTGCTTACCATATGCCAGGTGTTTTTATATTTATACCACTTAATCCTTACGGAGTTATAAGGTAGTAGTTGTTAAAATATGGTCCTTGGACCAACAGCGTAAGCATCTTCTGGGAACTGGTTAACCAAAACCAAACCAAATTAATTGCCGTCAAGTCGATTCCAACTCATAACGACTCTATAGGACAGAATAGAACTGCCCCAGAGAGTTTCCAAGGAGCGCCTGGTGGATTTGAACTGCTGACCTTTTGCTTAGCAGCCATAGCACTTAACTACTATGGCACCAGGGATTCCGGGAACTGGTTAGAAATGCAAAATTTTGGGTCCTATCCCAGACCTGTGGAATCTGAAACTCTTGTCTCTCTCGAGCTGTAGACTCATTTCTGTTTATCCACTGAAGATCTTTTCTGTACTGTCGTGAGACACTTCACATACAACATCCTGAAATCTGCTTTCACATCTGACTTGTTCCTACCTATGTACTTTCTGTCATGCCCAACAGCACTACCATCCAACCAGTTGCCAAGTTGAAAATCTGAAGTGTCCTCCCTCTGTCTAGTCCTCCACCTTTTGTCAGTCACGAAGTCCTGCTGATGCTGCAGTCACTCATTTCCTTTCCATTTTGTCCAATTCACCTGCCAGTGAGCGAGTTCAAATTTTCACTGTTCACAATTCCCATTTATGTTACTTCTTTAATCTTTCATGTATATATATATATCCTCTTCTTTTTTCAACTATATGTTTATTCTCTTATTGCAGACCTCATAATTTTTTTCTTCTGGGTTTCTCCATCAGCCTTCTAACTGATCTAATAGTCTTCAGTCTCGCCCTTTTTCCCAAGTATCCTTCATCATGCTTGGGAAAACAATGATTGATCATTCTAAAATGGAAAACATTATATTACACCCCTACTTAAAATATTCCCCATTTTAAAAAAAAAAAAATCCTTTCGTTTGTCTCTATGTTAAGAGCCAAATTCTTAAGGGTCATACAAGGCCTCGGGCCCCGGCTACCTCTTTATTCTTGTAATATCCTATTTCCTTTAGTTACACTGTCGTTTGTAGGTACCTTTAGGTTCTACCTCTGCCCTTTGCTTAGCGTTATTTCTCCAAGCCTGTATTTTCTCCACACATTCTGGCCTGGGAGTCTTTCCTCTTTCTAAGGGGCTTCCTTTACACCCTGTTGATCCCAAAAGATAGAATTTGTCACACTGTATTGTAGTTTGTCTGCCTTCTTCACCAGCCAGTATAACTTTTATCTTGCGTACGGTATCTGTCCCAGTGCTTTGTGATAGGTATTAAATGCATGATTAATACATTTATATAAAAATTTGGAGTATATAATTTTTATTTGCAATTTTTAATAACTAGGAAGATTGAGGTGGATATATCTCTATTGTGTGTCACCGAATTTGGCTAAAACTTGAAAGAAAAGGAGAACATTATTTCTCTCTTGTAGTTAATAGCTTGAGTGCTACCATGTGTTCAGCCCTGGGTGAGGCACTGCATGAATGAAATCAAAAGAAATAAGACAGAAGGACTGGTGTTATAATTTGCTTTTTCTTTGACAAAATATTTCTTTCAATAATCAACTTTATATTCATAATCCACTGTATTTTACTTTTAGTCCAGTTTGGTTTTAGGGAAGGAAAAGGATAGAAATCCTTTAGGTTGCCATCTAAAATGCTAATTTTGAACTCTACTGAGTGTATTATGGCACTTGTCCAACAGAATCTGTTAAAAATTTTCCTTTGGGTCAGATCTAAGTTGAGAAGAATGAGGTAACTTTAATGTGAACCCAGATTGTACTTACAGTCTTTCTCTCCAGTGAGTTGCCAAATTCACAATTCCATTTGTATCTGGAATTGGGGAAGTTTAATATGGATGTTTGCCAATGATAGCAAATCTTGGCAAGATAGTCCTGTTCTCTGTGCTTAATTATCTAGTTTTTCTATAAAGTTTTTCATATTTATTTATACATACCTATTATTCTCTCAAGGTGTGTTCATTTGGTTGAAATCTCTCATATCTACTTTATTCTTTTGGTAGTTAATCATTTACTGTCAAGTCTTCCATCTTTTCTGAGACGGCCAGCTTATATTTTTATACTTCACCATTAGCTATCCAGTTCTGTCTCTTTGCTAGATTTATAGATTTTAATGCTGCACAGGTGTCTTAGAGGTCATTAAGTCTAAATCCCTCTTTTTGGAAATTGAAAATCTTAGCAAAACACAGAAAAGCTGAATTTGTAGTTTATTAATTCATCCCGTATTTATTGAGTGCCTGCTCTGACTCTGTTCTCATGCACTGGGATACAGCAGTGAATGAAACAAAGTTCCAATATTTTAAGGTGCTTATATTCTAGTTGGGAGAGACAATAAATTACACGCATACAAAGTGTAACTTAACAGGTGCTGAAAAGTCCTGTTAAGGGAACTGGGAGTTTGAAGTAGATACTGTGGGTACATAAGAGTTTTTTGTTTGCTTCACATAGTGCTTTTTGACTCTGGCTAGCCTCATCTAGGAAGTTAAAATAAAATAAAATAAAATAAAAAACCTAGGCTCCATCCCAGACCAGATTCTTTGGGCTCGGTCCAGGTTATCAGAATAAAAAATTTCTCCAGGAAATTCTAATATGTAGCCAATGTTGAGAATCACAGGCCTAGTGTTTGGAGTTGGACGGTTGTTTGTGAATCATCAGGACTTCTTAAAGAATATGAAGTCAGGAACTAATAAATGTTTTTACCATTTTCATTAACTTTTGTTAGAATCTGCTGACCTGTTTTTTTATTTGACCCTTGTAGATGACCAAGGCTGAAGATTAACTCATTTTTTTCCCAAGGCAAGGTTGAGGAATCATATTGACAAATTCTGTTCTGTAAAAACTTTATCATTTATTTCATAAAATTTCACACTGAATTCCTGAGATCTGCTTTTTTTTTTTTTTGATTATAGACTTTCCAAGTTTTCTGTTGTTTTTTTCTTTCTGTTCTTTATAAAATTAATTCCTTGTTCATTAATTTTAGTTTTCCTTAATCCTATTTTAGATTGATTTTATTCTATTAATACTGTTTTGTTAAATTAATTTGTACTGGGCATTACACTGTTCTCAGACCAGAACCTCATTTATTGCGTGACGCTCTTGGTACATTAGGATTAGCTTATTGTTTTATCTTAATTCAATCGCAGGAGCTTTATGTTGACCTTTGCTTCTTTAGCTTTAACGTAGCTTTTAGTATCTGTTTGGGTTCATAGGCCTTTGTGTAAGCATCTGCCTAAGTTTTGCAATCTCTGTTAGATATGATTGGAGGTTGAGTGACATTTATAATTGGTATTAACCAGTTCACGGTTTCTTAAGTTTTGATTACCTGCTTAAATATCATTGTTCTATAATAACACAGTTTTTGCACTTTGGTTGGTGATAAATTGTGAAATCATTCTTTTTGCTGTAGTTATGGTGACTAGGTTTTTATGGTGATTTTATGCCAAATAGTAATTTTGAGGATGGCTTGTCCATCGTAGGTAGTTCTACACCTGGATAACTGGCACCTTTGCCCAGAGCTCATGCTTCAGAAGCCCCCCGTGCTGGTGTTGCTTTGGCCATGCTACTTCCCTGTGCCAGAGCCTGTGTCATCCCCTCCTAGATTATGCTTGAGAGCGTCTGTGATTGCAGAATTCCCTGTCCAGATTGCCCTAAAGCTGTGCAGGCCTCTTTCCTGGGATTGTTCTCATGAGGCAGACTGGACTATGTCAAGGATGGGAGGGGATAGCTGTTAGAGGGCTGGCATGTGGTGGCAGAGGCATTGGGATGAGGTTTGTGGGTTTGGATGTTCCAGGAGTCAGAGGTGGGAATAGAAGGTAATTAAGCCGTAGGCCACCAATCTCCCATTTATTTCCTTGCCCGAGGCCCCACAAATGGTAGCAATGGGTTTGATAATAAGTATGGATACTATTGATTTATATTGTATTGACTTGTATTATTGTTGCATTTTGGCAGAATGAAACCAGGCATTACTGCTGTTGTACATAGTATTCTGATCTTTTAATAGCGTTTCATAGTCTTGTGAACTTCTTGTTCTAGAAGCCCTTTTAACAGATGATAGAAAGCTACTAATGACTAGATGAATTTATTTCTTTAATTTTCTGATCAAAGGATAATATGTGGTATCTCCTGGATCTTATATATAAGATTTTCCTTTTTTTACATTTTGTAATCTTACTGTTTGTTTCTGTGTTGAAAGATTTTGGTACATTCCACATAGATTCTGTGGTTGGGAATATTGGTACTTCTTTTTAGAAATTTGCCCTTGTATTCCTACAGCAATTTATTTTGAAATAATTTTTTCTGGATTCTGGATTTTATCATGCATCTGAAATTGTTCTGAAAATGCTTGTGGTTAGTTTGACTAACATATGCCAGTTATTAATGATATTTTATCTTCCCTTAAGATTTTTGGTACATGTAAACCAATTAGTTCATCAGCCTTATTTTTCAGTTTCATTTACTGATGTTTTTGTACTGTGTAAGCCTTCCTGTTTTTTCTAAACTTTTAGAATATTCTTTCTTCATGGTCTTACCTTGTGTTTTGTTCTTGTATAATGTGTAAATGTGTATGATTCAGCATTTAGTGTTACCGCTCATGCAGAGTAAGGTACAAAAAATACCGTATTCCGAGTGAGATACTTTATTTAAATAACTGAGATAATATCTCTTTTTCAAAGAGGCGCTATACTGTTTAAATTGCCTTGTAATAATCTAAAATTTAAAATTAAAGAGCTGTATCTCCAAACTAATTTAACATTTGTAACTACTGATCTTTATTCACAACTCTTGGTAAGACTTTTTTCCATTACAGTATTTTGAGGTATATAACTTAAACTGCTTTGTTATTATCAGGGCTCTCTTTTTTTTTTTTTGCCAGTGTAGAAGTTTAGGCAATCAGTGATATAGTGTAAATATAATACTTGCAGCAAAGCTGTGTGTTCCCTGCGGACAGTCAGTTGGCTACTCAGATAAGTTCACAGGGAGTAGCATTTCTTATTCAGTGCACAATGAATATCAGTAATTACATTGAGCGTGCAAGATGGTGATATTCTAATTATTTCATTCATTGTGTATTTGGTATTTTTCTATAAAGAATAAAAAAAAAATAGCTTTTCCAAAACTCCCTTTTAAAAATATCACTGTAGACTAATTGATTTTTATTTTATTCAATATACTATTATCAGTTACAGTCATCATTATTATTATTTTGATGCTCACAATACCCTAAATTTGGCCAATCTTGTGTCCTTTTGACATGATCATTAATGGGATCATTAATCTTTGAGTGCTTCCTTACTTTCTGGTCCAAGAGCTTGCCCCGGGCTCACCTGTCAGAGCCCTGAAATATGCCGTTTCTTCAAGGAGCACAGTTTTAGCGCTTCCAGTTTCTTAGCCTTTTTTCCTGTTGTGGTGGGAACTGACATGCCTCACATTGGTTTCTCTTCCTGCGGGCTGAGAGTCTAGCTATCTCAGATCTTTTAAGTCACTTACTGCTCATTTGTCTGGTTTCTGTGTCCAGAATTTTTTTTGGCTGTCTCTTGTTTCCTATTTTCCTCCTCTCTTCGGAGATTAAGCCTTTTTTAATTCTTGTTCTTTAGAAGGATTTTGGGGAAGGAGCTGAGGTAAACCACCATGTTTAAGTTACTGTATTTAACTGGACGTCTTTATATCAACACTCAATATCAACTTAGATTTTATTGTGCAGAAGTAACTATGCTTAATGGTGTGGGTGATTCAAGACTTGATAAGATACTATTTATGCCTTTAACAAGTTTTCATGTTATCCAGGGCATTTAGAATGAGTTTATATCTAACCAGAATATAAGATAAAATATGGAAAGTGCTGAAGTTGAGGTATACAGAGAGATAATATTTGTATTTTATGCTTCTGAACAGTGATTCTAAATACTGGTTACACATTAGAATCACTTCAGAGACATAAAAAAATACTGTGCCTGGTCCCTATCCCAGTCCAATTAAATCAGAATCTTTTATGGATGGAGCTGAGTTCTATAGATTTGGACAACGTCTTTTGACATGGCCCTATTAGTCTGTGAGTGGTTCTTTCTTTATGGACCAATTAGATACCTCAGTCTCACCTTGAAATTTCCCTGCCCCATGCCACACAGACCCCATAATATTTCAGACCTCACATCTTTGAACATGCGGGTGGTCTCTTTGTATCTCTCTAATTCACCCTTTCTTTAGGATTCACCTTAAGTCTCATTTTCTCTGTAATCATCCATTTGGGCTGAGCCATCTATAATGTCCCTTGCTCCCATCTATTTTAGCACTTACACTATTTTATTGAAATAATCTAATATGCATTGCCCTACCTGTTAGACTCCAAGCTTCTTGAAGAAATTCTTACATTGCAGGTATGGATAGATTTTATGTGCTCAAAAAAGTTAGTTGAATTGGTTACAGGAATTCTAATACGGAGGATCTGAGAGAGCAGAATGATAAAGTTCCTTAAGTGCCAAACTCTTGTCTTTTTCACCTTTGATTTCCTCTGTAACTACATTTTATTGTTGAATTGTATTAAGGGACATTATATTTCAATATTGAAAGATAATTAAGATTTAACTGGAAGCAGTCAAAGGTATTGGGAATTAAATTGGGCATGTGGGAGGAATGGTTGCTGAGACAGACTGGAATGGGGGATAACTTAAGCAGTGGTCTTAAATGAAGCCTTTATTCAATTGCTAATGTAATTTTAAAGTTATATATATAGTGTCCATTACAATAAAAATTAAAAGGGAATTTCAGGCAATCTTGTAAGTAGTTGTTATGAATTGACACTTTCAATTTTTGAGATTCTATACTATCTCTTTTTATTACTGCATACTTGTCATTCTTATGTAAAGATAGTCATTCTGTATTGCTTCGTGTTCTCATTTTCAGTTTTTAAAAAGATATCTCATAGTAGTTTTACAGTTTACATATTTGTCACTTTTTATGGCAATATGTTATTCCATTTTATTGATATATACTAGTTCCCTTAGCTATTCCTCAGTTTCTTGGTATTTTTTTATTGCAATTTTCCACTTACACAAAGTAAAACTGTTTGTGCACATAGGTTTTCATTTTCTTTTCTGGAAACTGAAAATTTCAGTTTGCAAATGTGTGACAGAGGCTTTATCTTACTAAAGAATTATCTGTGGTAGAAACTTAATGGAAATAAAGAGGTAAGGTGAGGCAGCTGGATAGACCTGAGTTCCAGTTCTGACAGCAGCTTTCTGAGCTCTGTCACCTTGGATAACCGTTTTTTTGTTTTTGGTTTTAGTGGTAAAATTGGGTTAACAATACCCACCAACCAAACCTACTGCCGTCAAGTCAATTCCCACTCTTAGCAACCTCATGGGGTTTCCAAGGCTGTAAATTTTTGTGAAAGCAGACTGCCACATCTGCCTCCTGCAGAACCGCTGGTGGTTTCAAACTACCAACCTTTTGGTTAGCAGTTTATTGCTTTAATGACTGTGCTAATAATAGCTAATATTTATTGAGTATGAGTTAGAATTGACTGGACAGCACTGGGTTTTTTTTTTTTTTTTTTTATTGAGTATTTACAATGTTGTAGGCACTCTTTTAAATATTTTACATGTTTTAATCCATTTACACTTCAGAACAATCCCTGAGAGGCAGATACAATTATTACCTCTGTACGAGGCTTGGAAACAAAGGTATAGAGAAGTTACATGGGTCAGGTAGCTATTAATGATAGTATCATTGCACCAAGTGCCATCTAGAACTGGCATGCCTTCTAGAGCTTATTCTCTTAATCACTCTGTACTGTCAGGGCACCAGCTGAACCCGCTCCCTTAATTTGGTTCCCAGGCAGGCAAACTAGCCTTTATTGGCTAGATTAATGATTACTGAAGTTCCTCTTACTGGAGCTGAAGTGAGCTGTGAGGTCATGCTCCCGATACTTTGACCCTGTGCTCACTGTAGAAACTGTACTTTAGTTGTAAGGTTCACTCCAGATGTTCATATTCTCTTCAAAATCTCTTGTATTTCAAATTTGATTTTGAAGGAGTGGTGATAAAAATTTATATTTTTATATCAACATCTAGCAGGCCTTTTGTTGTCCTTTCCCCTCCTCCCTACCTCTTTCTCCTTTCTAAATAACAATTTAATACTTGCTTAATACTTGTCTACAAGGATGGATTACCCAATAAGCAAGGTATGCACAGGCTCACTCATGCTTACTTACTAATCTCTAGTGCACAATTTCACATGGGTATCACCACATCAAAGAAAACCTGAAAAGCATCCAGGCCAGTATCCTGGCTTATATGGAAAAAACCTGAGGCTCACAAGCCTAAGTAAGTTCTAAGAGCAGCATCATCAGTCAGGGGTGATTTAGGACTGAAGCCTGTTTTTCTGACTCCCAGGTCCAGTGCTTGTTTCATCCATTGTAATGTTCGCTATCTTATTTGTAGTGGACTTTAAAAAATTGTTATTATTACCGTATTTCCTTTTTTGTAAAATATTTTTTAATTTGATTTAGTAGCTTGCTACCCATGTATTATGTTCGCTGTCAGGAAACAACTATGTTTGTATAGTACTTTTCAGTTTTATTAAGTACCTTCTCATCCTTTATCTTTTATTTGTTATGAAGATAACCTTTTGCTCATATACCTGAGGTTCTTGAAAAGTGGCACAGATTTCTTTGTTATTCCAGCATGCTCACTGCTTCTGTACGTTCACAAATCCAGCTACCTGAGCTTCAGACATATGTGTTGACTCGCTTCACGGAGATGATCAAGTTCAGGCATTACAGCTTCTCAGCACAGCTCTTTCTGGATCCCGGTGTTCTTGGAGTCTAAGGCATGGAATTCCAGGCATGAAGTTAATTAGTTGTTTTGAGGCACTTACATTTCTTGTGGTCAGGGGAGTTCTTTTAAACACTTAATCAGAGGTTCAATATGTAGTTAAGCAACACATTGTATAGAGACAAACACAAGGATAATCATATCCTTTATTGTACTAACATTCTTGAATCAAAATGGTGTTTGAGATAAGATAAGCTATATGATTGTAATGTGTGTCCATGTGATTTGGTTGGTGGCAAGGAAAGGAGTGAATTGTTAGTCTAAAAGCTAACCATTGATTGCCAAAACTTTCTACATCAGGGCCTATTACCTAATCAGCTCATGACTAGGCTGTTTAATTAATTGAACAAAGTAAAGTCTGAGAAAACCTATTAGTTTGTAGTTGATTATCTAACCTAAAAAATGGAAATAAAAGGTATGGTAGTTTTCCTGGAGACTTCAGGTTCCCTACATTTTGGTAGCTCATTGTTTGAGCTGTATGCTGCAGTTCAATGCTTGTTTGAGAATAGGATGTGAACATTTTAGGTTCACTTTATGACAGTACTGGGTAAATAAGAGTTAGAGTTAAGCTTTTTATCCTTGGGTTTCTAATAGCTACTGCTGAGGTGAGCCTTATATGTTAAGATTATCTGAAGATAAGACTGGAACTCATTGGCTCAAAGTTCAAAGGAGAGCATTAGCTTCAAGGACATAAATCACTGAGTTGTTATCCATCAGTTTGTAACAGAAGTGCAGATGGACAACACTTATCTAGACAATCTAGTGTCATTTACCTGCAGTTTGAAATCAGTCTATATAGGGGCTTAGGTAGGTGCTTTGAACTGTTTTGCAGAAATGAGAGTTCAAATAATCAGGCTATTTACAGGCAGAATTTCATTGTTTGGCACTCCATTGTTTGCCATTTGTTTCATATGTGTTCGTTTTTTTCTCTCCACAAGTTGACTGTGAGCTCCACTGGTCAGAGATACGTATCTTATTTTTAAATCTGTAATAGACGACGGCACTGGGTTTAATAGCAAGGTTTACATGGTCGGATACCTAAAATACCAATTAGGTGAAGTAGATGATTGAACAGGCTAGATGGGGCCCATGTGAAAAGAAAAACACACATCCCAGGTAAAATCAACCCAATTCCAGCAGATTCTTAACTTGTGGGAATTTGAGCACTATGTCACCTGAACAGAATACATCCAGTGGTGCAGTTTGGCTCGTGGCTTGACAGTTTGCTGACTCTCTCTTAGAGGATAGTTCTGAACACACAGGCAGTGCTTGATAAATACTTGTTTGACTGAGAGATGCTTCTTGTGTTATAGTACTGCTAGGGTGCTTTTGAAGGACTATCTTAGATGTAATATGTATAATATGATGTAAGATGTGTAAGAATGTTCTCATTCGTTAAAGGACTTGCCCTGTTTGAAAGAAGATGCATATATTGATAAAAAGATTAACTCTTACCCTAGAATCAAGCAGGGCTTCAAACTGAGTAGTTCAGTTATAACCCCTGCTGAGAATTTGCATTTCTACCCTAGGTGTACTGAAGTAGAATCTACATTTTAACAAGATCCACAGATGATTCTCACGGATAAAAAATTGTGAGACCCACTGCTGTATTAGTGGTTCTCAGAATTGGTCCCTAACCAGCAGCATTAGCATCACCGGGGAACTAGTCAGCAAGGCAGATTCTCAGCAGGGACTTGAATGGGAACAAACCAGTTTGAATCAACAGACTTGGATATTGAGTCTTCACTGCTTTGTTCACAGAAGGTCCTTTGGATCACTTTCCAAGTTAGAACGCAGTGATAACACATTGTAGTAAATTGCTGCGTGCTCTGAGAGCATTCAAATGACTGGCATAGTGAATTGTTAGACTACCTGACTGCCTTGCAATTTAGAGGTCTGTTTTTTATTTCTTGAATTCTAACGTAATTGTTCACTCTTTCCTTTTTTCACCCCTCCTAAACATCATCGTGGAGACCCTGGTGGCGTAGTGGTTAAGTGCTACAACTGCTAACCAAGAGGTCCACAGTTCAAATCCACCAGGCGCTTCTTGGAAGCTTTATGGGGCAGTTCTACTCTGTCCTGTAGCATCGCTAGGAGTCGGAATTGACTTGACGGCAGTGGGTTTGGTTTTTTTGGGTTAAACATCATGATTAGGATTCTTCTTTGGAAGTGTTTCATGCTTTATTCCTTCCATTTCATTCCTGTAGTTACCATCCTACTTTGAACTCCTTACAACTCATGTTGGGACATCTATATCAGCCCTCTCTATTCCATATTTACAGTGTTTCCAGTTTTTTTTTTTTCCTAATAAACTTCTTGGGTCATAAACCTAAGATATTTAATCAGAATAACATTCTGGTTAAAAGGAAAAAACAGAAAAAAACAAACAAAAAAAACCCTCTTTCAGTTGTGTACGTTCTTTGCAGACCAAACTTCTTAGTGTGGAACTCTATATCTTTCATTTTGTTTCAGATCTTTTCTTTCCCTAATCCCTTATAGAGTGAATCACCTTGTTCTCTGCTTCTCCCAAGCGCCTTATTCTGCTCTCTCACTTCTCCTTACGCTCTTTCGTCGAAGAAGAATGACCCTCTCATGTTTATGCCTTAAAACATATCTCCTTTTTTAACAGTATTCTTTAAATCTCGCATTGTTCATCCTTTCATCACCAAACTAGGTTAGAAGTTTCTTAAGTGCAGTGACTTTATTTCGTGCTACATCTTTGAGCTCCACATAATGCCTAACGCCATGCTCTGTGCATAGTAGCTCTCAACAAAGATTTCTGAACTGGATTAATTACTTTTTATTTTACCTTCATTCATATTTGACTGAATGGTCTTCAGTTTTGTCAACCATCACAGTTTTGATTGTGGTAAGTTTTAAGTTCTTTCCTGTCTCTGCCATATTGTAAAAGCTTAAAACTTGCTTATGCTTTCTTCCCCTCTTAGTAAGAGCAGGAATTGGGCAGAAGTATATGTTGAAAACAGGATCATCATTTATCATCTCTTCTATCCTTTTATTACTGGGTCTATTTGTTTAGATTTAGTAAACTCTCTTTGCTTTGTTCGTCACCTTCTTGCTTCTTTAGATGGAATCATTAGAATACTTTGTTAATCTTTTAAATGAAGGCCTTTTTGTAGATCTGAAATTTTAAGTTCTTAACCTCTCTGGGCTTTGGGTCCCTTTTCTGTAAAATGAGGGAATTGGGTTAAATGATCTCTCCTATGTCTTTTGCTATGAAAATTCTGTGATTCTAAGATAACTTGTTAATAACTTCTGAATAGTTAATACAGATCCAGTGAAAGGTGAAACAATTCATATCAAAGAACTATATAACAGTTGGTTCCCCCAGAATGTGTTGTCTTCATTACTTTGTCTACAGTTTTGGCATTTTCTCCCTATATAAGCAGACATTTAAAAAATACGGTTAGTCTCTTTCAGTGGTTAAAAAAAAACTTAGTTTTCAAGTATTGTCATTGTAGTTTGAGGTATTGCCATCTTTATCTTCTTTATACATTAAGAAGAATGAGCAGAAGTTTATGTACATTCCGTTTGTTTGTAAATAAAACAAGAGGACTATCAAAACCAGGTGAAAAAATGAGGCGAGAACAGAGATAGATACCTCTCTTCTGAAAAGTTAGAAAGAATTGCAGCGTAGAAAGGGAGCTTTTTTTGGATGCTACACCCCGAATACATCTTTGTGAAGTCCATGTTTGTGTGCTGCATAGGAATATGTTAACATTATCAAAAGGCCATTTTCCCCCTTATCTTACCTACTGTGTTGATTGTATAATTATATAAACTTATCTGTTAAACCACAAACCCCAAAACCAGACCCACTGCCATTGAGTTGAGTCTGACTCGTAGTGACGCCACAGGGTTTCCAAGGCTGTAAATCTCTGTGGAAGCAGACTGCCACATTTTTCTCTCATGGAGCTGCTGGTGACTTTGAACTGCCAACCTTATGGTTAGCAATCGATGGCTTATACCACTCTGCCATCAGGGCTCCTTTGTTAAACTACCAAAAACCAAATCAAACTTGTTGCTGTCGAGTTGATTCCAACTCATAGTGACCCTATAGGACAGAGTAGAACTGCTCCATAGGGTTTCCAAGGAGCCACTGGTGGATTGAAACTGCTCAGTTAGCAGTCGAGGTCTTAACCACTGCACCACCAGGGCTCCTGTTACACTATAGTTATTTATAATATGCTCCAATTCATTTTACTTGGAAAATTTTTTGTCACTACTGTGTTTGCCTCTGGTCTTTTTTTAAAATAACTATGGGAATGAAAATAGTAATAACTGGCATGTATTGAGTGCTTAGAAGCCCTGGTGGTGTAGTAGTTAAGAGCTACAGCTGCTAACCAAAAGGTCGGCAGTTCAGATCCACCAGGCACTCCTTAGAAACCCTATGGGGCAGTTCTACTCTGTCCTGTAGGGTCACTATGAGTTGGAATCGACTCAACAGCACTGGGTTTGGTTTTTGGTTTTATCAGTTTACTATTGTTTTCATATATTCTGTATCTTTTCAAAGAAAATTGATGTTTAATAATGGCATTTTATCAGGAGCTGTTCTAGACACCTAGGAGAGAAGTTTACTTGTTACATGCAATGATTTCCTAAGGACACTAGGGATGAATTCTCTTGGTTGAAACATAGATGCCTGGGTGGCTTGAGGTACAAGAGTGAGATGGAGACTTCATGCCTTTTGAATTTTGAACTATCCGAATATACTATCTTTTCAAAAAATAAAGTGGTACATGACCTTTGAAACTTTTCATCTATAATCCCGACTCCTATATTTAGAAAGAGAAATGAAAGTCTTAGCTCTCTCAAATACTGTTTCAAATCATAGCAGTAATTTTATTTATACTTAAATATTCTGGATTTCAGAAGCAAATTGGACTGCCGTTAGCCATTTTGAGCAACAATGCTTATGTAAAATTGAAATGGGAAGTAAACCTGGCCTGCAATAACAAAATTTGAGGATATATCTGTTTAACTAGGAAGTGTCTTTAGTTTGGTGAAAGGGTCAGAAATGCCAAGTCTTCTCTGGAGACTGATAAAAAATAATAGATAAAATAAAGAATGATGTGCTCAATGAGCTGCAATTCAAATAGAGGAAATTTAATGGGAAATGGTTACATTAGTAGCAGATGGATTTGCTTCCTGAATTGTAATCTTACTGGAAATCCTAGAACAGCTTAAATTTGTTTTTCAGATTTAGAGCCTGATAAAAAGGTAGATAAAGAGATTTGTTTATTTGGTTGTGCTATTATGATTCTTACTGTGCCTTTTGGATATTTCATTTTCACTAGGCTATTTTTATGATTCCCACAAATCCACCACCAACATTCAGGAAGCCAGAGCTTTGGTCTGATGATTTCACCGATTTTGTTAAAAAGTGCCTAGTGAAGAGTCCTGAGCAGAGAGCTACTGCAACACAACTTTTACAGGTCAGTGCTTGTGCCTGCATGGGAAGGGTGATTTGTTCCTGCTTTTTAGCTTTCTGACATAGGCCAGAATTGCCATGAGTTTAATAACTAATTTCTAATGATGTAAACTTCTCCAGGAAACATATATTGATAAGACACACACACACACACACACACACACACACACCATGTTTCTTTTGTTTGTTCTCTTTTCTCATTTTCTCTTTTCCAAGCTCAATCTTTTACCTTTTTCCTTTGTTTTACCTTATTTGTTTTTGTTTTTGTTGTCGTTAACTCATTCTCTCTAAAGTTGTTTTGAAAATGAAACTTACAGTGGGTCCTCAGATTTTTGAAACATTTCAGAATGAATGCTTGTCTCCGTTGTTACTGTTCTTCATGGCTTTTTCTTTATTATTATTCCTTGAGCCAGTCTTTTTCTTGTGACTTTTCTGCTCCAGTATAAGATGTATAAATACACGATTCCTGAACTCCTTGAAAAGAATCTCTCAAGTTGTAAATACTAGTTTCAGGATTACCTGAAAAAGAAGAGTTTCAGTGTCGCTGCTACAAGTAGACTTTGTATTCAGAGTATCAGGAGGATTTTTATCTTCCTTGAAATTTGATGTAAATAGAAATAATTTAATCCCAGCACCCAGTGCCGTTGTTAATACTTAAAATAAATATTTGTTGAGCCTTTATTTTCCCAACAGAATTTCCTCAGACCTCTAAGCAAGTAAGAAAGTGCCACTCACTGATGAAACTTCATATATGGAAAATGATTTTTGTTAAGTGACAAAAGTACTCAAATCATGGTTCTTAAAAAAGTTATTTTCCAGGGTGCAATTTTTAAAAAGTATTTGTTGAGAAGTGTGTGGAAACAGGCTCTTAAATACAGTGTTTATTTTTACTAAAGTGTAACCTGGTACTCAAACTTCATGGAAGGCAATTCAGGAATATCTTTAAAAAATCACATATTTTTTGATCCAACAATTTGATTTCTGTGAATTTATTCTACAGAAAAAAAACCATACGTGAAATAAGAGTAAAAAAAAAAATGACAGAATGCTATAATAGCAAAAGGTTAGAATCAATTTAAATATCTGTCATTGATTGTCTAGAAATAGCCTCTCAAGAAATGAGCCTAAGGTTCATCAGGAGGAGGTATTGGTAAAATGCACACACTTACACACACAGATGTATGTATACGTGTGGTCCCTGACTTAAAAGGGTGTTCCGTTCTGATGACTCTGTCCTAAGTTGGTTCTGACGTAAGTCGGATACTCCTTTTTTTTTTCTTTTTAAGTTTTCGTTATTATTGCCTTTTATTATCAGTATCTTTATAAATCTGATGTTTGTCCTTGGAGGCTGGAAGCATTACATATAAATTTATAAATATATTTTAATACAGACATACATGCTTAAAAAATACACAAATTATAAAAATTTACTGCAACAATGAAGAAGAGTTGGATGATGTTGGCATTTTGTCAGTTGGGGTAATAACTCCACTTGTGGAAGGTTCTGGATTATCCCTGGAAATGGGGATGGTGTTTTCTAGTCAGAAAACTTGTGAGAGTCGTTTGTATGGTCCTTTTTTTTCCTTCATGTATTTCACAATAGCATCTCACTACTTCCCAAATCTGCCTATCAGCATTAGCAAAGCAATTAGCTTTGGGTCCATGTTTTCAAACAGCTGAAGCTCTGAATTTAAATCTATGCAGTATTGCTTTGAACAATAAATCATAAAATAGACCAACTGCAAGTGAACATCTGAGAATCATAACAGCAAATTATGTCCACAAAATTGTATGTTGTACATACTACTAACAACAAAGTACAAAAAAAAAAAAAGCATGATCATTTAAGTGCAGTTCATCGTAACCCGAAGGCATCCTAAATTGGGGACTACTTATATATGCATATGTCAATTCTTGTAATGAAAAATCTCCAGAAAAATAAGCAAATAACTGGCCTCCACAGAAAGTAATTCTATGGCTGAGAGGCAAGAGTGGAGTAGAGACTGATTTTTCACTGAATATTCTTTATGAGTCTTTTGAATTAAAAAAAAAATTATTGTAAAAATATAATTAACAGAACATTTGCCGATTCAACATTTTTAACATGTACAATACAGTGACAATGATTACATTTATTATGTTACTTAACCATCACTACTATCTGCTTCCAAATTATTCTGTCACCATTAACAGAAGCTCAGTGCCCCTAAGAAATGACTCACCTTTTCCACTCCTCACATCCCTGGTAACCACTAATAAACTTTGGTCTCTATACATTTGCCTATTTTAGATATTTCATTTAAGTGGGATCATACAGTATTTGTCCTTTTGCGTTAAGTCTTTTGACTTTTGTGTCATGTACGAACATTATTTTTAAAAATAAAATATCTTTAAATATTGTCAGCATTTCAAAGGAATTTGGAATGTATAAATCAAGGACCTATTGGTAATATTATCTGTATTTCTATATCTAAATTATTCAACCCAAAACAAGGCAAGAAAGGAGAAGGGGAAAAAAACAGAAAAAATGAGACAAGCAGCACAAAATAAGATGATGAAAGTAAATCTAAATATGGTTGCTATCTGAATTTTTGTAAATTAGCTAGGATTTCTTTATAGTCTTTCCTTCCACAAGCTTTTCTAATTGTTCTTTAAGGAAAATAATTCTGTTGTCAACTTAGAGTTTTTAGACAGTCATTTTAGAAATATTCTAGTATAATTAATTCCCTGATTTTGTGGATGAGGGTACTGAAGTCCAGTAAGACTAAATGACTCACTGAAGATCACACAGTGATTAAATGATTGTGCTCCGTGTATTCCACTTGATGCCCAGCCCCACTCTTCACGGTTTCACTACTTTGCTTTCATTTCTACGATGTTGACTTCTATGGACTACATTAATAAGCTCCGTTATTCTCTGGCTTCCCATCGGGTTTGTCCAAGCATCCTTCTCCATAGGAAGGACAAGCAAGACAACTATTTTTGTATAGTGCTTATTAGCCAATATTTGATTCCTTGATTTTTACTTTTTCTATCCTACTGTGGTTGACCATTTAAGGCCCTCTATTTAAAAAAAATTTTTTTATTATAATTTGGTGGCATAGTGGTTAAGTGCTATGGCTGCTAACCAAAAGGTGAGTCGTTCGGATCCGCCAGGCGCTCCGTGGAAACTCTGTGGGACAGTTCTACTCTGTCCTGTAGGGTTGGTATGAGTCGGAATTGACTCGACAGCACTGGGTATTATAATATGGGGGTCCTTGTGGCACAGTGGTAAAGAGCCCGGCTGCTAACCAAAAGGTCAGCAGTTTGAATCCACCGTCGACTCCTTGGAAACCCTATGGGGCAGTTCTACCCTGTCCTGTAGGATCGCTGTGAGTTGGAATCGACTTGACAGCAACGTTTTTTTTTAATTATAATATGGGAGCCCTGGTGACACAGTGGTTAAGAGCTATGGCTGCTAACCAAAACTTCGACAGGTTGAATCCACCAAATGTTCCTTGGAAACCCTATGGGACAGTTCTGTTCAGTGCTATAGGGTCACTGTGAATTGGAATTGACTCGACAGCAATGGATGGGTATTATAATGGGGTCTCCTTGTCTACCCTCTTATCTGGACCCCTCAGTACCTCCCATTTCTTGCTTCATAATATTGAAATGAGAGTTGTAGTTCCTTGTACAGACCATTTTTTTTCAGTCCTCTGTACCTTTTCTCACACAATCCTTTCCCCTCGTACCCAATTTGGAGACTCTTTCTTCAACTGGCTCCTTCTTACTCATTTTCTGATTAATTCAATTAGTTAATTTTTCAAGAAGCCTTCCCTTTATCCTTGTTTAGATTAGTTCTTCTGTGTTCCCATAAGCACCTTGTGTATACCATTTACCATATTAGAGTGAAATAACTTGTTTCTGTGTCTTTGTACTAGATTGAAACTAATTCATGGGCCAGGGAGAATGCCTTTTTCAAGGAGCCTGCTTTTATACCCCTAGTATCTATTGCTTAATACGTATGTATTGAATTCAATATATGTTTATTTAACATAACAAACTTCTAATTTAAAGTTTTTTTAGATAGGATAATTATCTTTAGCCTTACTAGGGTCTCATTAGACTTAGTAGAGTCTTATTTTGCTAGAAACCTGGAAGCCATGATGTATTTTTAAGAAGTTTTTCATGTGTCTTAACCTATTATGAGTTTAATTATATTTTAACACTCAGAGGACAGTCTTATTTCCAAGTTTTAGTGGGCACATGTCTTTAGACTGTATGTACTGATTATACTAGGCTGGTTTCTAGAACCTGATAAACAATTTTGAAAGAGAACTTCATACTGGATTTTTGTGCAGGTTGATTTTCTATGACGTGGATAATTGTGTGAGATTAAAAAAATACGAACTTTTAGACCAGACTTAATGGTCTGACTGAGATTGGAGGGACCCCAGAGGCTATGGTTTCTGTTATCCCAAAACTAAAACCATTCCCAAAGCCAACTCTTCAGACAAAGATTGGACTGGACTATAAGACTTAAGATGATACTGGTGAGGAGTGTGCTTATTTTATTAGCTCAAGTAGACACATAAGACTATGTGGGCAGCTCCTGTCTGGAGGCAAGATAAGAAGTCAGAGGGGGACAGGAGCTGGTTGAATGGACATGGGAAATACAGGACAGAGAGAAGGAGTGCATAGTCAAGTTGTAGGGAGAGCAACTAGGGTCACGTAACAATGTGTGTATAAGTTTTTGTATGAGAAACTGACTTGAATTGTAAACTTTCACTTAAAGCACAATAAAAAAAGTTATAAATGGACTTTTAGACTGAAAGAACCCTTTGAGATTATTGAGTTGAACTCCTAGCAATTTTAAAAGATGAGGAAAATTGAAATCCCAGAGATGTTAAGGGACAAGGTTAGTCTAGTGGCATAAGCATTCCTGATCTGAAGGTGATGCTAGTATCTGGCAGCGGACAGCCTAGAACCTGAAAATCAGCTCCTGCCCCACCCTGACCTCCTACAAGGTGGTTAGGTTGACTGTGTAAAAAAAATAGGTTGACTGTGAGGTACCTTTATTTAAATCAGCTGATGGGCATGACTGGAAAAACTGGTGTCATGAGTCCCTGTGTGTAACTCACTCTTTAATGAGTATGAAGGAGGTATAGAAATCTTGCCTCCCTGTACATCCCTTTAGCCTTTGTCATTTATAGTATACTTGTCTTAAATGCTTCCTCTGCATATATTGGGAACCATATTAAACAGTGTTAATTTTTGCTGCAACTATTAAACATATTTGGAAAACTGAAGAGGAGAAAGTCCATTGCATTTACCCACAGTTTTGCTCTTTCCTTTGTTCCTGATGTCCCAAGGTTCATTCTTTTAGCATTCCCTTTCTGTTCAGATTACTTCCTTTAGCCATTGTTTTAGGATATATCTGCTGGTGAAAAATGCCCATAGCTTTTCTTAACCTGAGAATGTTTTGATTTTCCCTTCATTCCTTAAAGGAAATTTTTACTGGACATGGAATTCTGATTGACAGTTTCTTTGTTCAACACTTGAAAAATGTCGTTCCACTTCCTTTTGACTTCCATATTTTCTTATGATAAATCCACTGTCATTTGAATTGTTTTACCTTACTCTTAACTGCTTTCAAGATTTTTTCTTTGTCTTTAGTTTTCAGAAATTTAATTGCCATGTGTCTTGGTATTGATTTCTTTGGGTTTATTCTGTTTGGAGTTCAGCTTCTTGAATCTGTAGGTTTATATATCTTGCCAAATTTGGGGAATTTTCAGCCATTGTTTTTTTCAATTTTTTTTTAGACTCACCCTTTTCTTCTCTCCTGGGTCTCTGTTGACATGAGTATTAAATCTTTTGTTTTAGTCCCACAGGTCCCTGAGGCTCTATTCATTTCTTTAAGTTTCTTTTCTCTCTGTTGTTTAGCTTGTGTAATTTTTATTGCTCTTTCAGCTCACTGATTCTTTCCTCTCTCCTCTCTATTCTGCTGTTGAGCCCATCCATTTAGTTTTTTTTTTTAATTTCTGTTATTGTATTTTTTCACTTCTAAACTTTATATTTGTTTCTTTTTATGTCTTCTGTTTCTTTGCTGAAACTTTCTAATTTTTCATCTGTTTACAAGCATGTTTGTAATTGTTCATTGAAGCATTTTTTTTTATGGATGTTTTAAAATATTTTTCAGCTAATTCTAATATTGGTGTCATCTTGATGTTTTTATCTGTTGGTCTTTTCCCATTTACATTGATGTTTTCCTGGTTCTTGGTATGATGAGTGATTTTCAGTTGAAGCCTGGATATCCTGGGTGTTGCGTTATGAGACTCTGGATATAATTTAAATCTTTTGCTATAGCAGATCTCCTCTGATACTGCTCCAGAGAAGGGAAGAAGGGTGCCAACTTATTACTGCTAGGTATGGGTGGAAGTCCAGGTTTACCACTTGATCTCTTCTGACACCCAGAGTGGGGGAGGGGCTTCTCATTACTACTGAGCAAGGGTTAGAGGTCAGTGCCTCCTCTGGCACTGTGAGGAATGATGTTTTTATGGCTAGGTGGTGGTGAAAGTCTTGACTCTCCACCAGGCCTCTTCTGCTACCACCCAACAGGGAGGGAGTGGGATACCTCGTTACCTTCCAAGAGGGGTGTAAGCCTAGGCTCCTATGTGGTCTTCACTGATACCTCCCCACCCCCGTAGGGGAGTAGTTCCTTATTACTTCCTGGTGGGGATGAATGTCCCAGCTTGGCACTCTTCGACACCACCTCAGTAGAAGGGATGGTTGCCTCTTTAAAGCTTGGAGAGGGTAGAAGAATAGGTTCTCCATGCAGCCTTTGCTGGTAGATATGGGACCATAGTTTTTTTGTGGTGTTTAGCTGGAGTAAGTGGTTATAGTCTAAAGGTTTTCTGTCTTGCTAGGCTGTCTCTTACCTGGTCCTTTGGATGGAGAGAGAAAGTTTTTGCAGGGACTTTTTTTGTCTGTGCCTGTTGGTGCTTCTAGGTTGTCAGCTTTTTCACTACCTGCTCTGGAATGTGTCTCTGGAATTTATGCGGCAAAAAGAAAACCCACAAAACTCACAGCTACATCCTTCCTTGGGTCCTTTGTTCCCTACCTATCTGCTGCCTTCTTTCCACCTTTCAATGTTTGTTTTATACATAATGTCCAGGGTTTCAGCTGTACTTATAGTGGGGTGATATGGGGAAAAGTATGGCTATGCCATATGTGCAGAAGTAGAAGTCTTCAATTCACTTTAAACTCTTCTTTTCTTTGACATTTTGTGCATAAAGCATCATTCATTTATTGGTTCTTTGCAATAAGTTCTGGTATTTTTGTAATCTGGTACAATTCTTACTCAAAGTTTTCCCAAGTAATATATATATTCACCATTTTAAAGCCTCTTCCAAATGTCTGTAATTTCTTCTTTCGTGCTAAAATCTTTTTGTCTTTGAGAGTATTTTTGTGCTCTATTGATCTTTTTCAAAATAACTCAGATAGCTTTCACTTAACATTATCTATTGACAAAAAATTATGAAAATTACATTTTAAAACTGGATTGCCTGCCTCAGAATAAGGTAATCTATCCCAAATTATGGAGCTCTTGTGGTGCAATGGTGAAGAGCTTGGCTGCTAACCAAAAGGTGAGCAATTCAAATCCACCAGCCACTCCTTAGAAACCCTATGGGCAGTTCTGCTCTGTCCTATAGGGTAACTATGAGTGGATATCTAGTTGATGGCAATGGGTTTGGTTTTGGTATCCCAAATTATACGTATAATCTCTTTCTACTTTCTCCTACCTTCTTTCCTGCAAAAAAAAATCAATTAAAAACCCAGGTCTGTTCTGGTGGTTTTCCTTCCACTTAACAGAAATGTAGAGAACCCAGGTATTTTAACTAGATCAGGGTAGTATAAAAAATAAATTGAAAGTTATTTTATATTCAGTTTAGAAATGAGGCAATATTTATCTTGAGGGTTTTTTTTTTTTTTTTGCTGATTTTTAATTTTCCCATTGGATGGGATTAAATTATTCAAGACATATTAAAATGGAAAATATCTAAAAGGAGTAACAAAATAGTTGCCTTCCTGTTGACCACTGATTTTGGCTGTCATCTTGTTAAGATTAATTCAATTCTGTTACTGAATACCAAAATAAGTATTTTTACATATAATATAATCACTGGTCTATTTTTCTTTCCTCCCTCCCCCTTTTTTTTTAAATCCTCAACTATACTTCCTTTGGACAATTATATTTTTAAGGATATTGTATTTTTGTTATAAGGTGGTATTTTTGTAAGTGTGTTTTAATTTTTTCTTTTTAAAAAAAAAACAAGTATACCCAAAAGCAAAAACCCTAGTTCAAAAGCATCTGAAATATTCTGTTTTCTTAACTTATAATTTTAATTCTGGATGAAAAAAACTGTCATTGAAGCCTTTGATCCTGGTTAGCATTTATATGTTACCTTAACATCTGTTTTATGTAATTCAGAGAAATCTCTTGAATTTATATACCATTAACTTTTACTTTTGTAGCATCATTTTATCAAGAATGCAAAACCTGTATCGATTTTAAGAGACCTGATCACAGAAGCTATGGAGATCAAAGCTAAAAGACATGAAGAACAGCAGCGAGAACTAGAAGAGGAAGAAGAAAATTCGGTTCGTAATTACTCTCCAGAAACTGAATTTTTTTCTTCTAAGTCATTTTTCTATGGTTTTGTTTCGTTTCTTGAAATATATTAATAGTACTTACTGCTTTATTACATAGTGAGGTATTTTTGTTAATTAAATCTTAGAATCTGTTTTCTTAGCATTAAATGTTCCTATCCTTTTCTGATGTCTTAAGAATTAGTGATTAGTGAAATGTAAGGTTGATATCATAGGCCTGCACAGTGCCTAGTATCTAGTTGATACTTATGTGATTGTTGAATAAATGTTGTCTGGAATGTGGTCAGTTTTGTGTTTTTCTGGAACTTTGTTTTAACATGAGAAGAGGAGTTACTAGAGAAAGCAGAAGGGATAGACAAGGATTTAGCATATTAAGTCAGTTTATTCCTTTACTGTTTTCATAAGTTGGTGATTGTACATTAGTTCTACAAAAATTAATAGGTGATATGGCATGGTGTAAAGACCTTGATACTTATCTCAAGGGATTTTAGTTCCCATGCTGGGTTCCTGTGTGATGATTGATACATTTAATTTCAGATTTCTTTCCAGTTAACATCTGTATAGCATTTTGTAGTTTCAAAAATACTTTATTGTGTATTATTCCATTTGCTATTTAAGTAACGTTGGCCATGTATAGTGTTATTATCCCATTTTGCAGTTGAATAAAATTAGGAGAGAAGTGATTTACCATAGTTCACAAAGCTGGTGAGGAACCGAGAATGAAACTGGACTTTTTACTTTTAAGCTTCCGTTCGTTAGTACTTTATGTTCACTTTCTTTTTTTTTTTTCCCCAATCATGTATTTATTAGTACTTCCAAAAAATGAGCAACATTGGCTTATCAGAGTTATACCATTTCTGAAAAAGTTATAGTCTCAGAAAAGTCTAGTCTTGGCTCCTCTGTGATGGGTACCATCTGCCTTTTCTGTGCTTTGACAGGATTTATGCAAACTTCTTATGAGTGCTAGGCTAGTGCATTGTCTTTACTTAGCTGTCAGTGAGCAGGTGATTATTTTTGCTTTGTTCTTACCTTCCTATACTTAATTTATAGGCTGGTTTCCATTTTTTAGAAGGATAGGGAACTGCTGACTACCCCTAGTTTTTAAGACCTTGATACGGTATTTTTGGTTACTTTCTGCCACTTTCTCACTATTTTCCTCTCCTTCATTTTTTTTCATGACAAAGACCTTTCCTTACTCAGGGCCTTTAAATATCATGTACTCCAAAACTTAGTCCAAAACAACACACATTTATTATCTTGTTTGTGGATCAGGACTTCAGGAGTAGCATAGTTGGATAATTCTGGCTTAGAGTCTCTCATGAGGTGTCAGTTAAGGTCTTAATTGGAGCTGCAGTCATCTGAAGGTTTGATGAGGGCTGGAGGATCTACATCTAAGATAGCTTACTCATATGGCTTGGACTTGCTTCCTCAGTTCCTTGCCACGGGAGCTTCTAGTGCTGCTTGAGAGTCTTCACAGATGGCAGCTGGCTTGTCGCAGAGCAAGTGATAAGAGACAGACAGAACAAGGAGGAAGTTCTTTGTCTTTTTTAACTGAAATAATAAGAAAAAAAATTAAAAGTCTTGGCAGAGTCACTGTTCAAACAATCTACACATGCTTTGCTTTAGATCATGTTCTCAGGCACTAGCCTCCATCTTGAGATAATTTTGTCAGTTATTGGCCTGAATATAAAACATCTACTTGTGTGTGTTTGTGTACACACATGCATATGTGTGTATTTACAAGTGTTTATAAGAGCAATGAAATATGTAGAATGGATATGAAGTCCTCCTATAGTAAAAGTGTATTTTTATATTACCATTCACGTTCAGCAAATTATTTAATCTGTCATGTTGTTCAGGAACATTTATTCACATTGAAGGCTCAAAATCTTGTATAGACATGGACTTTGTCTTTATACTGTTCATTTCTTTGGCATTCCCTTGCAAATTGACTTTAAATTAAATTACATACACAATTTTAAAGTAAAATAGCTAATTTCTCATATATCTACACATTGCTTGATGTGTAGTAGAAGGTCAAATCATGTCATTAAAGTGACACTTTTTTCATAAACGTCAAATATTTAACATTTTACATTTATTTTTGACTAAGTGAACGTAACATTTGATATAGGTTGCCTGTATAAATTGTAGGCATACAGGACTTATTGTTGTTCTCATAGATTATACTAATTTATGTGTAACATTCAAGATGTAAGCATGTATTTGGTAATTTGTTAATTATACAACAAGCAGTATGCATTCTCATGTATTTCTTGAATTAATCATTTTTAAGACTAGTTTTAAATTTGCTGGTATGATTTATTGAAATATACAGGCACTTGAGTAATTACAGGCATGTCTTATTTTATTGCATTGCAGATACAGCATTTTTTTTTTTTTTAAACAAATTGAATATTTGTGGCAACCCTGTGTCGAGCAAGTCTGTTGGCCCCATTTTTCCAGCAGCATCTGCTCACTTAGTGTCTCTGTGTCACATTTTGGTAATTTTCACAATATTTCAAGCTTTTTCATTGCTATTATGTGTTATGGTGAGCCTTGACTAGTGATCTTTGGTTTTACTATTGTAATTGTTTTGGTGCGCCATAAACTGTACCCATATAAGAAGGTGAACTTAATCGATGAATGTGTGTGTTCTCACTGCTCCACTGACCTGCTGTTCTCCAGTCTTTCTCCCTCTCCTTGAGCCTCCCTATTGCCTGAAACACAATGATATTGAAATTAGGCCAATTAATAACCTTATGGTGACCTGTAAGTGTTCAAGTGAAAGGAAGTGTCACACATCTCTCAATTTAAATCAAAAGCTAGAAATGATTAAGCTTATTGAGGAAGGCATGTCAAAAACCAAGATAGGCCGAAAGCCAGACCTCTTGTGCCAAACAGTTAGCCAAGCTGTGAATGCAAAGGAAAGGTTCTTGAAGGAAATTAAAAGCACTACTCCAGTAAATACACAAACAATAAGAAAGTGAAACAGGAGCGGAGCCAAGATGGCGGACTAGGCAGACGCTACCTCGGATCCCTCTTACAACAAAGACACGGAAAAACAAGTGAATCGATCACATACATAACAATCTACGAACCCTGAACAACAAACACAGATTTAGAGACGGAGAACGAACTAATACGGGGAAGCAGCGATTGTTTCCAGAGCCTGGAGCCAGCGTACCAGTCAGGTACGGCACAAGCACAGAGACCTGCTCCACCCCCTTGAACTAACCCCGGGAGGGGGACCAGCTGGTTCCACGGGCGGCGTGGGACGCAGCCGGTAGGAGAAGTCCCCGGGAGGCAGTGACTGATCTTGGAGCAGAAAGAGCAGCATCCGAGCCGGGGAACCGTCCCGCAGGGATTAGGACTGCACGCAGGTACGCCATAAACACGGAGAGTTGCTCCACCCCCTGAACTAACCCCGGGAAGGGGACCAGCCGGGTCGCGCGGGCGGCGTGGGACGCAGCCGGTAGGAGAAGTCCCCGGGAGGCAGCGACTGGTATTGGAGTGGGGAGAACAGCGTTCCAGCCAGGACACTCGGTCGCGGCACAAGCACAGGGAGCTACTCCACCCATCTGAACTAACCCCGGGAGGGGGCCCACCTAGTTCACGGGGGCGGCACGGCCACGCGGCTGGAGAGACGAGAAGTCCCCGGGAGGCAGCGACTGATTTTGGAGTTGAGAGTGCACCGTCCCAGTAGGGGAGCCTTGACGCTGGGCGTGGGGCTGGAAGCGGAGGATCTGACCGTGACTCCAGCGGGCCAGACCCCCCGGGGGCAATCTCCACACAGCCAGCACACATAGGCGACGCGCCCGCGGGAATCTCAGATATAACAGTCATTCCAAGCAAGACAAGCAACTCTGGCTATATTCTGAGGTGCTACTCTCCTATCTCTCTGTTCCCTCCCCCACCCTTCCCAGGCGGCTTCATTAACATCTGAATAGCCTGAGCCAAAGGGAGAACTCTGATAGGGATCTGACTGCAGTTTTTTTTTTAGCGGATTTTCTGGAAAAACTAGTTTCCCAGTGATGGCTCGGAGACAACAATCCATATCAAACCACTTAAAGAAGCAGACCGGGACAGCTTCTCCAACCCCCCAAACAAAAGAATCAAAATCTTTCCCAAATGAAGATACAATTTTGGAATTATCAGATACAGAATATAAAAAACTAATTTACAGAATGCTTAATGATATCACAAATGAAATTAGGATATCTGCAGAAAAAGCCAAGGAACACACTGATAAAACTGTTGAAGAACTCAAAAAGATTATTCAAGAACATACTGGAAAAATTAATAAGTTGCAAGAATCCATAGAGAGACAACATGTAGAAATCCAAAAGATTAACAATAAAATAACAGAATTAGACAACGTAATAGGAAGTCAGAGGAGCAGACTCGAGCAATTAGAATGCAGACTGGGACATCTGGAGGACCAGGGAATTAACACCAACATAGCTGAAAAAAAATCAGATAAAAGAATTAAAAAAAATGAAGAAACCCTAAGAATTATGTGGGACTCTATCAAGAAGGATAACCTGCGGGTGATTGGAGTCCCAGAACAGGGAGGAGGGACAGAAAACACAGAGAAAATAGTTGAAGAACTTCTGACAGAAAACTTCCCTGACATCATGAAAGACGAAAGGATATCTATCCAAGATGCTCATCGAACCCCATTTAAGATTGATCCAAAAAGAAAAACACCAAGACATATTATCATCAAACTCACCAAAACCAAAGATAAACAGAAAATTTTAAAAGCAGCCAGGGAGAAAAGAAAGGTTTCCTTCAAGGGAGAATCAATAAGAATATGTTCTGACTACTCAGCAGAAACCATGCAGGCAAGAAGGGAATGGGACGACATATACAGAACACTGAAGGAGAAAAACTGCCAGCCAAGGATCATATATCCAGCAAAACTCTCTCTGAAATATGAAGGCGAAATTAAGATATTTACAGACAAACACAAGTTTAGAGAATTTGCAAAAACCAAACCAAAGCTACAAGAAATACTAAAGGATATTGTTTGGTCAGAGAACCAATAATATCAGATATCAGCACAACACAAGGTCACAAAACAGAACGTCCTGATATCAACTCAAATAGGGAAATCACAAAAACAAACAAATTAAGATTAATTAAAAAAAAAATACACATAACAGGGAATCATGGAAGTCAATAGGTAAAAGATCACAATAATCAAAAAGAGGGACTAAATACAGGAGGCATTGAACTGCCATATGGAGAGTGATACAAGGCGATATAGAACAATACAAGTTAGGTTTTTACTTAGAAAAATAGGGGTATATAATGAGGTAACCACAAAAAGGTATAACAACTCTATAACTCAAGACAAAAACCAAGAAAAACGTAACGACTCAACTAACATAAAGTCAAACACTATGAAAATGAGGATCTCACAATTTACTAAGAAAAACGCCTCAGCACAAAAAAGTATGTGGAAAAATGAAATTGTCAACAACACACATAAAAAGGCATCAAAATGACAGCACTAAAAACTTATTTATCTATAATTACCCTGAATGTAAATGGACTAAATGCACCAATAAAGAGACAGAGAGTCACAGACTGGATAAAGAAACACGATCCATCTATATGCTGCCTACAAGAGACACACCTTAGACTTAGAGACTCAAATAAACTAAAACTCAAAGGATGGAAAAAAGTATATCAAGCAAACAATAAGCAAAAAAGAAGAGGAGTAGCAATATTAATTTCTGACAAAATAGACTTTAGACTTAAATCCACCACAAAGGATAAAGAAGGACACTATATAATGATAAAAGGGACAATTGATCAGGAAGACATAACCATATTAAATATTTACGCACCCAATGACAGGGCTGCAAGATACATAAATCAAATTTTAACAGAACTGAAAAGCGAGATAGATACCTCCACAATTATAGTAGGAGACTTCAACACACCACTTTCGGAGAAGGACAGGACATCCAGCAAGAAGCTCAACAGAGACACGGAAGATCTAATTACAACAATCAACCAACTTGACCTCATTGACTTATACAGAACTCTCCACCCAACTGCTGCAAAATATACTTTTTTTTCCAGCGCACATGGAACATTCTCTAGAATAGACCACATATTAGGACATAAAACAAACCTTTGCAGAGTCCAAAACATCGAAATATTACAAAGCATCTTCTCAGATCACAAGGCAATAAAACTAGAGATCAATAACAGAAAAACGAGGGAAAAGAAATCAAATACTTGGAAAATGAACAATACCCTCCTGAAAAAAGACTGGGTTATAGAAGACATCAAGGAGGGAATAAGGAAATTCATAGAAAGCAACGAGAATGAAAATACTTCCTATCAAAACCTCTGGGACACAGCAAAAGCAGTGCTCAGAGGCCAATTTATATCAATAAATGCACACATACAAAAAGAAGAAAGAGCCAAAATCAGAGAACTGTCCCTACAACTTGAACAAATAGAAAGTGAGCAACAAAAGAATCCATCAGGCACCAGAAGAAAACAAATAATAAAAATTAGAGCTGAACTAAATGAATTAGAGAACAGAAAAACAATTGAAAGAATTAACAAAGCCAAAAGCTGGTTCTTTGAAAAAATTAACAAAATTGATAAACCATTGGCTAGACTGACTAAAGAAATACAGGAAAGGAAACAAATAACCCGAATAAGAAATGAGAAGGACCACATCACAACAGAACCAAATGAAATTAAAAGAATCATTTCAGATTATTATGAAAAATTGTACTCTAACAAATTTGAAAACCTAGAAGAAATGGATGAATTCCTGGAAAAACACTACCTACCTAAACTAACACATTCAGAAGTAGAACAACTAAATAGACCCATAACAAAAAAAGAGATTGAAACGGTAATCAAAAAACTCCCAACAAAAAAAAGTCCCGGCCCGGACGGCTTCACTGCAGAGTTCTACCAAATTTTCAGAGAAGAGTTAACACCACTACTACTAAAGGTATTCCAAAGCATAGAAAATGACGGAATACTACCCAACTCATTCTATGAAGCCACCATCTCCCTGATACCAAAACCAGGTAAAGACATTACAAAAAAAGAAAATTATAGACCTATATCCCTCATGAACATTGATGCAAAAATCCTCAACAAAATTCTAGCCAATAGAATCCAACAACACATCAAAAAAATAATTCACCCTGATCAAGTGGGATTTATACCAGGTATGCAAGGCTGGTTTAATATCAGAAAAACCATTAATGTAATCCATCACATAAATAAAACAAAAGACAAAAACCACATGATCTTATCAATTGATGCAGAAAAGGCATTTGACAAAGTCCAACACCCATTCATGATAAAAACTCTTACCAAAATAGGAATTGAAGGAAAATTCCTCAACATAATAAAGGGCATCTATGCAAAGCCAACAGCCAATATCACTCTAAATGGAGAGAACCTGAAAGCATTTCCCTTGAGAACGGGAACCAGACAAGGATGCCCTTTATCACCGCTCTTATTCAACATCGTGTTGGAAGTCTTAGCCAGGGCAATCAGGCTAGACAAAGAAATAAAAGGTATCCGGATTGGCAAGGAAGAAGTAAAGTTATCACTATTTGCAGATGACATGATTATATACACAGAAAACCCTAAGGAATCCTCCAGAAAACTACTGAAACTAATAGAAGAGTTTGGCAGAGTCTCAGGTTATAAAATAAACATACAAAAATCACTTGGATTCCTCTACATCAACAAAAAGAACACCGAAGAGGAAATAACCAAATCAATACCATTCACAATAGCCCCCAAGAAGATAAGATACTTAGGAATAAATCTTACCAAGGATGTAAAAGACCTATACAAAGAAAACTACAAAGCTCTACTACAAGAAATTCAAAAGGACATACTTAAGTGGAAAAACATACCTTGCTCATGGATAGGAAGACTTAACATAGTAAAAATGTCTATTCTACCAAAAGCCATCTATACATTTAACGCACTTCCGATCCAAATTCCAATGTCATATTTTAAGGGGATAGAGAAACAAATCACCAATTTCATATGGAACGGAAAGAAGCCCCGGATAAGCAAAGCACTACTGAAAAAGAAGAAGAAAGTGGGAGGCCTCACCTTACCTGACTTCAGAAACTATTATACAGCCACAGTAGTCAAAACAGCCTGGTATTGGTACAACAACAGACACATAGACCAATGGAACAGAATTGAGAACCCAGACATAGATCCATCCACGTATGAGCAGCTGATATTTGACAAAGGACCAGTGTCAATTAACTGGGGAAAAGATAGCCTTTTTAACAAATGGTGCTGGCATAACTGGATATCCATTTGCAAAAAAATGAAACAGGACCCATACCTCACACCATGCACAAAAACTAACTCCAAGTGGATCAAAGACCTAAACATAAAGACTAAAACGATAAAGATCATGGAAGAAAAAATTGGGACAACCCTAGGAGCCCTAATACAAGGTATAAACAGAATACAAAACATTACCAAAAATGATGAAGAGAAACCCGATAACTGGGAGCTCCTAAAAATCAAACACCTATGCTCATCTAAAGACTTCACCAAAAGAGTAAAAAGACCACCTACAGATTGGGAAAGAATTTTCAGCTATGACATCTCCGACCAGCGCCTGATCTCTAAAATCTACATGATTCTGTCAAAACTCAACCACAAAAAGACAAACAACCCAATCAAGAAGTGGGCAAAGGATATGAACACACATTTCACTAAAGAAGATATTCAGGCAGCCAACAGATACATGAGAAAATGCTCTCGATCATTAGCCATTAGAGAAATGCAAATTAAAACTACGATGAGATTCCATCTCACACCAGCAAGGCTGGCATTAATCCAAAAAACACAAAATAATAAATGTTGGAGAGGCTGCGGAGAGATTGGAACTCTCATACACTGCTGGTGGGAATGTAAAATGGTACAACCACTTTGGAAATCTATCTGGCGTTATCTTAAACAGTTAGAAATAGAACTACCATACAACCCAGAAATCCCACTCCTAGGAATATACCCTAGAGATACAAGAGCCTTCATACAAACAGATATATGCACACCCATGTTTATTGCAGCTCTGTTTACAATAGCAAAAAGTTGGAAGCAACCAAGGTGTCCATCAACGGATGAATGGGTAAATAAATTGTGGTATATTCACACAATGGAATACTACGCATCGATAAAGAACAGTGACGAATCTCTGAAACATTTCATAACATGGAGGAACCTGGAAGGCATTATGCTGAGCAAAATTAGTCAGAGGCAAAAGGACAAATATTGTATAAGACCACTATTATAAGATCTTGAGAAATAGTAAACCTGAGAAGAACACATACTTTTGTGGTTACGAGGGGGGGAGGGAGGGAGGGTGGGAGAGGGTTTTTTTATCGATTAATCAGTAGATAAGAACTGCTTTAGGTGAAGGGAAAGACAACACTCAATACATGGAAGGTCAGCTCAATTGGACTGGACCAAAAGCAAAGAAGTTTCCGGGATAAAATGAATGCTTCAAAGGTCAGCGGAGCAAGCGCGGGGGTCTGGGGAACATGGTTTGCGGGGACTTCTAAGTCAATTGGCAAAATAATTCTATTATGAAATCATTCTGCATCCCACTTCGAAATGTGGCGTCTGGGGTCTTAAATGCTAACAAGCAGCCATCTAAGATGCAGCAATTGGTCTCAACCCACCTGGAGCAAAGGAAAATGAAGAACACCAAGCCCACATGACAACTAAGAGCCCAAGAGACAGAAAGGGCCACATGAACCAGAGACCTACATCATCCTGAGACCAGAAGAACTAGTTGGTGCCCGGCCACAATCGATGACTGCCCTGACAGGGAGCTCAGCAGAGGACCCCTGAGGGAGCAGGAGATCAGTGGGATGCAGACCCCAAATTCTCATAACAAGACCAAACTTAATGGTCTGACTGAGACTGGAGGAATCCCGGCGGCCATGCTCCCCAGACCTTCAGCTGACACAGGACAGGAACCATCCCCGAAGACAACTCATCAGAAATGAAAGGGACTGGTCAGCGGGTGGGAGAGAGATGCTGATGAAGAGTGAGCTAATTATATCAGGTGGACACTTGAGATTGTGTTGGCAACTCTTGCCTGGAGGGGGGATGGGAGGATAGAGAGAGAGGGAAGCCGGCAAAATTGTCAAGAAAGGAGAGACTGAAAGGGCTGACTCAAGACGGGGAGAGTAAGTGGGAGTAGGGAGTGAGATGTATGTAAACTTATATGTGACAGACTGATTGGATTTGTAAACGTTCACTTGAAGCTTAATAAAAGTTATTATAAAAAAAAAAAAAAAAAAAAAGAAAGTGAAACAGCCCTATTGCTGATATGGAGAAAGTTTTAGTGGCCTGGATAGAAGATCAAACCAGCCACAACATTCGCTTAAGCCAAAACCTAATCTAGAGCAAGGCCCTAACTCTCTTCAATTCTGTGAAGGCTGAGAGGCGAGGAAGCTGCAGAAGAAAAGTTTGAAGCTAGCAGAGGGTTAGTTCATGAGGTTTGAGGAAAGAAGCCACCTCCATAGCGTAAAAGTGCAAGGTAAAGCAGCAGATGCTGATGTAGAAGCTGCAGCAAGTTACCCAGAAGATCTAGCTGAGCTAATTGATGGTGGCTACACTAAACAACAGATTTTCAATGCAGTCGAAACAGCTGTACATTGGAAGAAAATACCATCTAAGACTTTCAGAGCCAGAGAGGAGAAGTCAATGGCTTCAAAACTTCAAAGGACAGGCTGACTCTCTTGTTAGGGGCTAATGCAGCAGGTGACTTTAAATTGAAACCAATGCTCATTTACTATTCCGAAAATCCTAGGGCCCTTAAGAATTATGCTAAATCTACTCTGCCTGTGCCCTGTAAATAGGACAACAAAGCCTGAATGACAGCACATCTGTTTACAACATGGTTTACTGAATATTTTAAGCCCACTCTTGAGACCAACTGCTGAGAAAAAAGATTCCTTTCAAAATATAATTGCTCATTGACAGTGCACACGGTCACCCAAGAACTCTGATGGAGATGTGCAAGGAGATTAATGTTGTTTTCATCCCTGCTACTATAACATTCATTCTGTAGCCCATGGATCAAGGAGTAATTTTGACTTTCAAGTCTTATTATTTAAGAAATACATTTGGTAAGACGGTAGCTGCCATAGATTGATTCCTATGATGGATCTGGACAAAGTAAATTGAAAACCTTCTGGAGGTATTCACCATTTTAATTGCCATTGAGAACATTTGTGATTCATGGGATGAGGTCAAAATATCAACGTTAACAGGAGTTTGGAAGAAGTTGATTCCAACACTCGTGGATGACTTTTAGGCTTTCAGAACTTCAGTGGAGGAAGTAGCAGCAGATGTGGTGGAAATAGTAAGAGAACCAGAATTAGAAGTAAAGCCTAAAAATGTGACTGAATGGCTGCAATCTCGTGATAAAACTTTAATGAATGAGGAGTTGCTTTTTATGAATGACTAAAGAAAGTGGTTTCTTGATATGGAAGCTACTTCTGGTGAAGATGCTGTGAACATCGTTGAAATGACAGTAAAGGATTTAGAATATTACATAAACTTAGTTGAAAAAGCAGCGGCAGGGTTGGAGAGGATTGACTCCAATTTTGAAAGAAGTTCTACTGTGGGTAAAATGCTATCAAACAGCATCGCATGAAAGGAACAGCCAACTGATGCAGCAAACTTCATTGTCTTATTTTAAGAAATTACCACAGCCACCTGAGCGTTCAGTGGTCGCCACCCTGATCAGTTAGTAGCCATCAGCATTGAGGCAAGACCCTCCCCCAGCAAAAAGATTGCAACTCACTGAAGGCTCAGAGGGTGGTTAGCATTTTTTAGCAATAAAGTATTTTTTAATTAAGGTATGTACATTTTTTTAGACATAATTGTATTGTACCTTTGATAGACTATGGTATAGTGTAAACATAACTTTTATATGTGCTAGGAAACCAAAAAATTCATTTGACTTACTTTATTGCAATATTTGCTTTATTGTAGTGGTCTGGAACCAAACCCACAGTATCTCTGAGGTACGCCTGTACTTAAATATTTGTACAGCAGAAGAGTTAGGGCTTGTTATTTTTAAAGAAAACAACAGAGCAAACACTCAACACATGATACAGTGGACGATTAGCTATGAGCAGAATCCATAATGTTAATGCATTGAGTTTATAAGGTAAGGTATACCCCGTTGCCATGAAGTTGATTCCGACTCTTAGTGACCCTATAGAACAAAGTAGAACTGCTCCATAAGGTTTCCAAGGAGCAGCTTGTGGATTCAGACTGCTGACCTTTGATTAGCAGCCAGACTCTTAACCACTGCCCACCAGGGCTCCTGGTAAGGTGTAGATTAATTGCTCTATTGTCATCGGTCATTTTTAAAGTAGACTAAAAGATTGATAAGGAATTTACAAGAATTATTTTGTCACTGGACCTGAGATATTTCCCATATGGATCACAATGTTAAAATATGAGTTAAAAAGATACAGAAGAATTTTTTATTAAATGACATATAGAAATTGGGATTTTTTTAATGTTAAATGCTTGTGTGAAGCTTTTTTACTTTTTTGCATTTATTATTGCTGTTTATTTTCAGTTTCATCTAAAGAAAGCTGTTGTTTTACTTCTTGTTAATTTAGTACTGAGTCAAAGAAAAGGGTTTTTTTTTTTTTTTTGGTTGACCTTAGACTATAGCTTAGAGCCCTTACCTTTGCAAACATGATGAGGATTTTCTGATGGCTTCTTTATGGTCCAAACTCATGGCATATCCTCCTTTAAGGAGGATTCAGTGAAGCAGTAATGTTAGCGTGGGTGTACGGAGAAATGCCAGGGTGTTTTGTTTGCTTCCTTGGACAGATGGTGACATAGCTTCCAGGTAAGCCTTTTCTCAGAACCTTCCTCCTTTCCCCCTGCTCATGTTTAATAGGGAGCTTCAAACCAGCCCACCTTTTGAGGACCATTTGAACTTGGTAAAGACTAGAACACCAGCATCAGCCCAAGGCATCCAGAAGTCTCTGCTGTACCCAGTTGGCTAAATGACAGGCAGCATTTATCTGAGGGCAGGGCAGACTGCTTGGACTTGAGCCCTTACCCTGATCCTCAATAACTGTATGTCCTTGGTCAAATTAACTTCTCTGCTTCAGTTTCATCGTCTCTATAAAGGAAATAGTGATAGACCATATCTCATGGAGTTGTTATGGGCATATAATAAAGATATATGTAAGCACTCAGAACAAGTGTTCAATAAAATTAAGCTATCATTTTTGTATAACACTACTACTTCTACCCCCACTACTGCTACTATTACAACATTTTGGGCAGGTTTTTTGTTTCTGTTGGTTTAATTTTTGGTTTCTTTGTATGCTGCTGCCACTTCTGTGTTACTACTCTCGGGGCCACTGAAATAATGTCACTGATCAGACTTAAGGCAATGTGTGTCCAAATTTCCTTAGTATTGTAAAACAAATTTTAAATGGCTAAATGTGTTTGGAAGAGTTGGTAGAGATTTTTATAAACCTAGACTTTTTTTTTTTTTTAGCTTTAAACTTGTAGATATATTTTTTAATACTTGAAGAAAACCAGTAAAGAAAATTTATTTATTCTCATTCCTTTATTTCTTTAAAAGTAAATATAGATTAAGGAAGGTGCGTTTCTATTTGAGATATAGTTATTGACCACAAATTGGGACCTTTTAAAAGAATTGATTAATCATTCTTATTTTCCCTATGTAATTAAATAACAGTTTTTAGAAAGTCCTTATTGAGTGTTTACATAGTTATCCCTATATAAATACTGTTCAGAAAGAAATATCATATTATGTATTGTAATTACTTGTTCTTTTTGTGATTTCTGGAACTAATAATTTTCTCAATTTTTATTATTGTTAATTGTCTATGTGTATCTATCACTAATTTGTTCTTAAAGTCTGTATTCCCACATTTTCTGCAGGAGTGTAAACTCTTCTGTGTATGTTCAAAAATATATTTATTAGTGTAGTTTTGTTTTTTGGGGGGAGGCCATTCCTTTTCTAGTCCTCCATTTTCCTCTGATCTGATCTTGTTGCTCTCAAGCTGTTATATATGAGACTTCCCTTCAGTATCATCCTAAAATTTCCTTTTTCTTTCTTCTGTATATGATCCCCTGTTTCCTGGATCTTTTTTCTTTTTCTGTTTCTTGTTTTACTTTCTTGTTTTAATGAACCATATCTCCTAGTAGCTTCCTGACATTAGCAGTTCCCTTTGTCCCCCCAAAACCTTATATATCTGCCCATGTCTTCGTGCTGCCTTTACCCTTGAATGAGTTTGAGTATAAATTCAGGACTGGAAATAATGTTCCATTAAAATTTTGAAGACCTTGCTCAGCAGTAATGCTGATGAGAAGACAGAGGACATTCTGATACCTAATCAGAATGTGATGTGGAAGCTTTTTGACTCTTCACTTTCTCCCTGTTATTTAAAACTTTGGTGATAATGTGTCTTGGAATAGGTCTTTTTCCGTTCATTGTGTGGAGTGTCTTTTGGCTCTTTTAATCTATAAATACCCTTCAGTCTATGTAGTATTATTTATACTATTTCTTGATAATTTTTTTTCCTTTGTTTTTCTTTCTGGAACTCCTTTTATTTGTTTATTGGACCACTTGGATTAATCTTTCAGTTTTATCTTTTTTTGTATTTCCTCTCTTTTTCTTTTTGTTCTTTCTGAGTGGCCCCCTCCATTTTACCTTCCAATCCTTCAATATTTTTTCTGTTACCAAATAGTTAAATTTCAGAGCTGTCCTCCTTTTCCTCATTATTATTATTGTGAGTTTGGTTTGGCCCCTGCCTTATCTCTGTTTTCTTTGTGTTTGTTCGTTTTGATCTCTGACTTTTCACTTTATGGGCATTCTTCAAATATCTAGTGATTACATTTGAGAGATGCGCTAAAATTGCCTACTGGAAGTTCTGTGTGTAAGAGCAGACTAGTTGAAATGTGAACCTTTCTGTAAGAGATGTTAGGGCCTACTGCTCAGAGACCTGAATTTGTTTGCTTCTGTGTCTTCTCTCCTTGCAAACTTAAGGTTTAGGTTTCTTTGGTCTGCTAAGTTAGCTACTACTTTCTAGCTTCTAAAATTTTTGACATCTTCTGTTTGCTGTTATTTCCTCTTCCATGCTCCATGTCTTTGTGAGTTTAATCATTTATCCTTTTTCTATGCCTTTATTATAATTTTTGGAAAAGCTTTGAGAGAGATAAGCATAAACCCACATGTTCACTCTTCAATTTTAATAGAAGCTCCTATCCTTTGTCATTTCTTGAGTATTCTGTAATTAAATACTGAGTTAGTAATATGCTATTTAATATGATCTGTTTATAAATACATTTATAAAACAGTTCTTTCAATGGTTGCAAGACTCCTTCCACCAAAACCAAAACTCATTGGTGTCAAGTCGATTCTGACTCATAGTGACCCTATAGGACAGAATGTAACTGCCCCACAGGGTTTCCAAGGAGCGACTGGTGGATTCGAACTGCCGACCGTTATGGTTAGCGGCTGAACTCTTAACCACTGTGCCACCAGGGCTCCTTCAGTACCTGTAAATTAGCACAATTCAAAGAAAAGTTATAGTCTATTCAATTCTGTTTTATTCTGTACCAGTGTAAATCAAAATAATCAAAGCAGGAAGGGAAAATTTCTTAAAGACAACATTACAAGAAATCAGAGCAGTTAAGGCAAGCCATACCAAATTAAAACAAACAAAAAACTGCACCCTGGTGGTGCAATGTTTAAGCATTGGGCTGCTAACCAAAAAGTTGGCAGTTTGAATCCATCAGCTGCTCCTTGGAAACCCTGTGGGGCAGTTCTGCTCTGTCCTGTGGGGTCACCGTGAGTTGGAATCGACTCAATGCCAACGGGCTTGGTTTTTGTTTTGTTTTTAATACCAAATTAGTAGTTGATCAGAATAGAAATAAATGGATTTTTTTTTCTGAACTACTGAGACTTTTCAAAATAACTTTAGGTACTCTAGAGTACAGGTACAGTCTTGAGTCCCCTTCCCCACCTCCCCCCTCACCATAGGAGAACAGTTGTGGCATAATGAGCCATTATCTCATTGATAGTGTGCTTACCTAATGTCTGTATCTGTAAAGCAGAGTTGTTGCTCTGCAACCTGTACTTATTCTTTTCATTCTCAGCTCCTCTCAATTACCTTTGGCTCATGAAACTCGCTGGTTGTTTTTTACTGCAGTTTTGGGGATTCAGTTGGCCCACAACTGCTTAGTTAGGACTCTTTATATTTTAGGATATGGCAGAAGATTTTGGATGAATACTTTGGTATCCCATTTGCTTTCATTGAGATTTATTCGCCACTCTCCCCCTCACCCCCCTTTTCAGTTCTTTCAAAGATGCGAGGTCTTTTCAGCATGGTGAAAGGTCTGTGTTACCAAGTGTCTTGCTTTCCTGGGGCTGCCATAACAAATTAGCACAAATTGGGTACTTTAAACAACAGAAGTTTGAAATCAAGGCATTAGCAGGGTCATCCTCCCTCCAAAACCTTTAGGGGAGAATCCTTCTTTCCCTTTTCCAGGTTCTGGTACCCCAGGCATCCTTGGCTTATGACAGCATAACTCCATTCTTTGTCTCTGTCTTCATATGACCATCTTCCCTCTGTGTTTGTATCACTTCTTCTTTTCATACAGGGACACCAGTCATACAGGATTGAGCACACCCTAATGACCTCATCTTAGCTAATTACATCTGCAGCAAACCTAATTCCAAATATAGGTACATTCACAGATACCAAGGACTTCAACATGTTTTTTGGGGGGTACACAATTCAACCTACAACAGCACATTTTGCTGCTGCATTTGTTTTTAGTCCAGACGACCTACATTATCTAGTAGCTTTTATGGCAGCTATTTTTGGTCCTGAACTTGGGTTAGTGCATATCCAGTGACTGAACTAATATGACACAGAGTCAGTTAGACATTGAATCATTGATACGTCCCATAAAGCTAAATTCTGATATACCGTAAATAAAATTTTTTCCCTAATTTCAAGATTCCAGAACTGTTAAATTCTGAGTTGCTACTTATAAGAGATATTTATCTTTAATAGTCAGTATTAATACTTGGGCCCATTGTTGACCCTGCTTTTTCCATTCTGAGTGCAGTTTCTACAGAATTTATAGGTTATACCAACATCAACTTTAATTTTTCCAAATTAATTTACTTTTAAACAATTCAGCTTAACTTCTAAAACCCATTGCTGTCGAGTCGATTCTGACTCATAGTGACCCTACAGGACAGAGTAGAACTGCCCCATAGGGTTTCCAAGGAGTGACTGGTGGATTGAAACTGTGGACCTTTTGATGAGCAATCGAGCTCTTAGCTACTGTACTACCAGGGCTCCTGGTGGAGAAAAATTAGTGGCCTAAAATTAAATTGACATTTCCATCAACTCTGAATATGGCTTTTGAACATAAAACAGTAGATGATAACCATTTCAAGATATGTTGTTTTTAAGTTTTTTAGTACTGTACACCTGTGTCCTGAGTAACTATTACAAAGAAACCTCTTTAAATATATTTTTGTTTAAGAAAAATATGGAACATGATGAAAATTGTGCCTTATAAATTTGATTTTTATACATATTATAGGAAAAACTTGTCTGTTGAGAATACATCATGACAAATTGACATGTTTTGATAGGTGCTGAGGTAATTGTACAGATTTTTAAAATTAAACAAATTGCAAACAGAGATTTCTGCAGCAGGTTAATCCCAGTATAAGGTTTTTATGTTGGTTTAAGCATTACTAAACATGACAAAGATCTTCTTTTTTTGGTATTTCTGAGCATGTGATAGATATAAATTTGGTGCTAAGATGGGTCAACTGTATCACATGGTAAAAAAGAATTTGTTTTTTGGGTATTAGTAGAAGGTATTCTCAAATCTTTAGTGTGAGTTGGAAAATAACATATCTATGTTCATATTTACTGTAAATATCTGAATTGTCTAAAAATTCACCTTTTAAAGAGTTTCTATTAACAGCATTGCTTTTTCTATTCAATATAACTTTAAAGTAAGACAATTTGTTGTTACCAAGGAGTGTTCATAACAGTGTTGCCAACAACATAAATCAATTCTATGTGAATCATCTCTACCATATAAGATTTTAAAATATCTTATTCAATAAAAGATGTGTTCCTTTTTTTAAAAAGTACCTACATATTGAAATTTGCTAAATATTTTCTAAATATCTTATTCTGAAAAGAGATTGCAAAAAATGTTCTCATTATGGATTGAGCTGTATCCCCCCAAAATGGAATGGGAATTCCAGAACACAAAGTTGTGCTCGTGAGGAATCTTATACATAGATCAAGAGGCAGTCGTTCAAACAGAAAAGGAGATACTGTGTGGTTTAAAGTCAGGAAAGGTGTGTGTCCAGATTGTATCCTTTCATCATACCTATTCAATCTATATGCTGAGCAAATAATCCGAGAAGCTGGACTATATGAAGAAAAATGCAGCATCAGGATTGGAGGAGGACTCATTAACAACCTGCATTATGCAAACGACACAACCTTTCTTGCTGAAAGTGAAGAGGACTTGAAGCACTTACTGATGAAGATCAAAGACCACAGCCTTCAGTATGGATTACACCTCAACATAAAGAAAACAAAAATCCTTGCAACTGGACCAATAAGCCACATCATGATAATAAATGGAGAAAAGACTGAAGTTGTCAAGGATTTCATTTGACTTGGATCCACAGACAACATCCATGGAAGCAGCAGTCAGAAATCAAATGATATATTGCATTGGGCAAATCTGCTGCAAAAGACCTCTTTGAAGTGTTAAAAGCAAAGATGTCACTTTAAGGACTAAGGTGCACCTGACCTGAGCCATGATATTTTCAGTGGCTTCATATGCTTATGAAAGCTGGACAGTGAAGACAGAAGACCAAAGAACAACTGAAACCTTTGAATTGTGGTGTTGGCAAAGAATATTGAATATACCATGGACTGCCAAAAGAACGAACAAATCTGTTTTGGAAGAAGTACAGCCAGAAACCTCCTTAGAAGCGAGGATGCCAAGACTATGTCTCACATGCTTTGGACATGTTATCAGGAGGCATCAGTCCCTGGAGAAGGACATCATGCTTGTAAAGTAGAGGGTCAGCAAAAAAGGGAAAGACCCTCAAGAAAATGAATTGACACAGTGGCTGCAACAATGGGCTCAAGCATAGCAACAATTGTGAGGATGGCACAGGACCAGGCATTGTTTTGTTCTGTTGTACTCAGGAACTCTGTGAATTGAAACTGACTCAGTGTTGCCTAACAACAACATGATGTAATAAGGCAGGATTAGAGGCAATTACTACGTTCATGAGGCCGAACTCAATCTACAAGATTGAGTAGTGTCTTAAGTCATTCTCTTTAGAGATAAAAAAGAAGTGAGCAGAGAAGCAAGGGGACCTCATACCACCAAGAAACAAGAGCCAGGAGAATAGCTTGTCCTTTGTACCCGGGGTCCCTATGCTGAGAAGGTCCTCTACCAGGGGAGATTGATGACAAGGACCTTCCCCCAGAGCTGACAGAGAGAGAGAAAGCCTTCTCCTGGAGCTGGCACCATGAATTCGGGCTTATAGCCTCCTAGACTGTGGGATAACAGACTTCAGTTTGTTAAAGCCATCCATTTGTGGTATTTGTGTTACAGCAGCACTAGATAACTAAGACACTCATTAAACAGTGGAATGCGGAGTTTGTTTTGTTCTTGTCAAAACAAAAAATTACACACATGACTCATAGTCTGTGTGCTTTAGTTACTTTTTTTTTTTAGTTACCTATAGTGGAGAAGGATTCCTTGGAATTTGTGAGATTTAATGTGTAAAAAAAAAAAAATTGGTGTTTTTTTTTAATGTGTGGAATATTTAGTAGATGACTAGATCTTTCAGTCTCTCTCTTTGTGAGCTTTGGTGAGCCACCTGGTGAGCTTTGGGGGAGGAAAAAAAACCTAGTTTTTACTGTGGGTAATTTCTGATGTAATTGGTCTAGGGTAGGGCCCAGGCATCAGAATTTTTTAAAAGCTCCTTAGCTGATTGTTATGTGCAGCTTGGGTAAAACCCACTGACCTGTAGTTTCTAGTGTTGGACCTTGTAGTATAACAAATACTGAATAATTATTTGTTCAAATTAAGAAGTAAAGAATGTCCTCGATTTTCTTTTTTTTTTAAATAAACTTTTAATTTTTGAAGAGCTTTAGATTTATAGAAGAATTACAAAAATAGTATAGAGAGATTCCATGTACTCTGAACCCAGTGTCACCTGTAATTAACATCTTCCATTAGTATGGAGCATTTGTCATAATTAATGAACAAATATTGATACATATAATTAACTAAAGTCCATACTCTATCCAGATTTTCTTGGTTTTTACCTAATCTCCCTCTTCTGTTTTGGGATCCATCTAGGATACCACATTACATTTAGTTATTATGTCCCCTTAGCCTCCCTTTGATGATCATGGTTTCTCAGGCTGTCCTTGTTTTTGATGACTTTGAGAGTTTTGAGGAGTACTGCTTAAGTATTTTGTAGAATGTCCCTCAGTTGGAATTTCTCTGGTGTTTTCTTGTGATGAGACTTGAGTTAAGGGTTCTGGGGAGGAAGACCACACAGGTAAAGTGCTAACCGCATCACATCGTATCTGCAGCACATTCTATCGACATGACTTATTACTGTTGATGTTCACTATAGTCACCTGGCTGAGGTAGTGTTTGACAGGTTTCTCAACTGTAAAGTTACTCTTTCTCGTTTTCCATACTGAACTGTTAGAAAGAAGTCACAATATACAGCCCACGCTTAAGGAATAGGAGTTATGCTTTACTTCCTTGAGGGCAGAGTATCTACATTAATGATTTGGAGTTCTTCTGCACAGGAGATTTGTCTGTTTTCCCCGTTTATTTATTACTCAATCATTTATGTCAGTATTGACTCATGGTTATTTACTTTATACTACTTCATTTTGTTGATCACATTGTTCCAGCTTTGGCCATTTGGAGCTCTTTCACTTGACTCCTTTGTCTCTTTGACATACTCTTATCATTGTGGGTGTTTTTGTTTGTTTAATTTTATTTATTTTGTTTTTGTTGAGAATATACACAACAAAACATACACCAATCCAGCAGTTTCTACACGTAGCCTTTAGTGACATTGATTACAGTCTTCAACTTGTGCAATCATTCTCACCCTCCTTTCCTCCTTTTTTCAGTTGTTCCTCCCCCATTATCATAAATGCACTGCCCCCTAAGGTTCCTATCTTATCTTTCAAGTTGCCGTTGTCAATTTGATCCTATACAGATAGTTTTTAGAAGAGCGTAATGCTCAAGGCAGACATTTTTTACCAGTTAAACTAAATCTTTGTTTGTTTTTAAAAAAAGACTTCAGGGGATCTTTTTGGTTTAAGGCTTAAAGATTCTATCAGGGCAGTAGTTGCAGGAGTTTATCCTTCTTCATGATTCCAGCAAGTCTGGAGGCCATGAGCGTTTGAAATTCTGTTCTGCATGTTCTCACTTTTAATCAGGATTCTTCTATAGAATCTTTGATCAAAATGTTCAGTAATGGTTGCTGGGCACCATCCAGTTCTTCTGGTCTCATGGCAAAGGAGGTAGTTGTTCACATAGGCAGTTAGCCACGCATTCAATATCCTCCTTCTATTCTTGATACTCCTTTTTCTTCCATTGCTCTAGGTGAAGAGAACAATTGTGCCTTGGATGGCCGCTTGCAAGCTTTTAAGACCCCGGGCACTACGCAACAAACTACAGGGTAGAACAGAAGCACTAAACATGTTATTAGGCTAATTAACTGGGATGTCCCATGAAAACATGACCCTAAACCTCTAAGCCAAGATCAAATCCCGTGAGATTTTTGGTTATACGTAAACAGCTTCAGCAGCTACTTTTTGTTGTTTTAAGTATATGTATCAGACAACTTTTACCACTTCAACTTTTTACAGGTGTGTAGCTTATTGACAGCAATTACAGTAATCATTTGTGTAACCCTACCCTTAATCATTGCGATATTTCCATTATCTTTAAGCCCCCACCCCTTTTCTCTTCTATCCCTACCCTGGTAACGACTAATAAATTTTGTTCTCTATACATTTGCCCTTTCTTGTCTTTTTATGTAAGTGAGGTCATACAATATTTGTCCTTTTGTGATTGGCTTATTTCACTGAGCATAATGTCTTCCAGTGCCATCCATATTGTACCTTCATTTCTTCTATTGGCTGAGTAGTGTTCCATTGTAGATAAGTACTACATTTGGTTTATCCATTTATCTGTTGATGGGCATTTAGGTTGTTTCTACCTTTTGGCTATTGTGAATAGTGCTGCAACGAACATTGATGTACAAGACTCTTCTTGAGTCTCTGCTTTCAAATCTTAGGGGGTGTATCCTTAGGAGCGGAATTGCTGGGTCATATGGTAGTTCTGTTTTTAGTTTTTTGAGGAATCACTGTACTGTTTTGCACAATGGCAGTACCATTTAGCATTCCCACCAGCCATGCATAATGGTTTTGTTCCCCACATGCTTGCCAACATTTGTTATTTTCAGGGTTTTTTCTTCCCCCCTCCCCGCCCAAATCTTAGCCATCCTATTTGGGGTGAAATGGTTTCTCATTTGTCGTTTTGATTTACATCTCCCTGATGACTAATGATGCTGAGAATCTTTTCATGTGTTTGGGGGCCATTTGAATGTCCTCTTTGATGAAATGTCTCTTCAAGCCATTTGCCCATTTTATGATTGTGTTATGTGTTCGTTTGTTTTTGAGCATTTCCTTACTCTGACACTGCAGTATGCTCCATGTTCATCTTGTGTATTTCCTGCCCCAGTCCTAGAATTGGGAGCCTGGTTCCTTTTGTTGGAGAACAGTATTAGAAACCAAGATCTAGTCTCTAGGTATGCTCACTTTGAGGTATCATCTATTCTAGACCTTCTCAGTTGACAGAGCAAAGACATGTGTGTATGCCTTTCTGTCCTATATGTCAATCTGATCTCTATCCTATTGCTAAACATGAGTCCCCTGCCTGTTTGACAACACTGAACTTGGAATGTCTTTCCATTTATTTACATAATGACATCTTAACAATATTGAGTCTTCTAACCTATGACCATGGAATGTCTCTCCATTTATTTAGATCTTCTTTGATCAGCGCACGTAGATCCCGTATATATTTTATTAGATATATACCTAAATGGTGTTTTATTCATTTTTTTGGTGTTATAAGTGTTTGTGTTGTAGTTTTTTTTTTTTTTTCTTTTTTCAATTTCAAATTCCAATTGTTTATTGCTGGTATGTAGGAAGGCAATTGACTCTTATCTATTGCCCTGGATCTTGTGACCTTGCCGCACTCATTTTTCAGTTCCTGGAACTTTTTTGTAGATTCTTTGAGATTTTGTATATAGACAACCATACCATCTGTGCATGAAGACAGTGTTAGTTCTTCTTTCCCAATATGCATACCTTTTATTTTTTTTCTTGTCTTTTTGACCTAGCTAGGTCTCAGTTTTCTTTTAACTTTAACAAGTTTCTGAATCCTCCCTAAGTTTCTCTTTTCTTCCTATCTCAGGGAATGGTATGTCCTTTTTCCATTCATAAATGTTGGTATAGAGGAAAATTAAGACATGGTTTTTACCTACAAGAAGATTGCACTGTAGTGTAAGAGGCAGTAGGTGAGCTGATGCCTGATCACAATACAATATGACAAGTTTTGTTATGGAGATATGCATAGAGAACAGGAAGTATTGTTCTATTGCTCCTTGGTTTTCTAACTTCCCACCTCCCTTAAAAGCACCTTCTCTGCTTGCCTCCTCAGCCAGCCTCTTTCTTCTCAGGCCTTTTTCTTCAGCCTTAAAATATAGTTATATTTTGACCATTAAGACAAAAAGGGAAAAAATGAACAACAAATCATAACCAGAGTTCTTAATAGAATCGTCAGAGCCTTTGCTTCTTCACTTTGTCCACACTTGCTTCACCTCTTAGACTGTAGCTGAAATATTCTCCAGCAGTACTGTTTCCAAGGTAAGTTTCTGGGTAAGATGAGATCACTTTGTTGTTGTTAGTTGCTGTCCAGTTGATTCTGACTTACGGTGACTCCACGTGTGAGGAGTAGAGCCGCTCCATAGGATTTTCAAGGCTGTGACCTTTCAGAGATCAACTTAGGACTTAATTTGAGGTGTCCATGGGTCATCCAAGTCACCTTATGTAGCAGACAGCTGGATATGCAGGTCTAAACTCTAAGGGAGAAGTCAGGCAGTTAGGGAAGCAGCAGAATTCTGCAAGCAGTAGTTAAACCATGAGCATAGATGGGATTGCCCAAACAGTGTTTAAAGAAAAACACAGGTTACTGCTGCTGCTTAACTCACTGCACCCCTATTTGTCTGATTAATTCCTTGCCCTTTAGGACTCATGTTAGTCCTCACTTCCTCTCATGATAATCCTCCCAGCTTTGTTTAGGCCGGTGCTCCTATATGCTTTTATCGTGTACTGTGTTTAACTCAATGAAATTATTTATCTCACTGTATTTATTTGTCTATTTTCTAACTTTCTTGCACTAAACTGTGTATTTCCCAAAGACAAGGACTACATCTTAGCACACTCCCTGGCACACAAAAGCACACGGTAAGTATTAAATAAATATTTACTGAATCAACAAGTATATTTATAAACCTGCTTTACAGTAGGTTTTACCTGACTTCCAGCCCTTATTTTGCACACTATTGCAAATTTATCATCAACATAGAATATATTTGCAAATAAGAATTACCAAGGTGTAAAATACTGGCTCCATAGTCTTTCAGCATTGCTTAAGACAAACACGTGATATTTCGGCTGATAGGGGCGTTGTTTGTTTGCTGTCTTGATACTCCTCTGCCCCAGTATTTCATTTTATATCAGGGAGTTTGAGTAATGTAAACTGCGTGTTAAAATCAATATTGTTGTTCGAGAGTGCTTCATACCAGTCTTCTGGAATTATGTTTTGGAAGATGATTTCTTAAAATCATTTCATAATATTACCATTTTTAAGTATATGCAAATTATATATCCTCCGATAAGTATGTATTGAAGTTTCTACTTGCTCTTTGGACACTACCATTTTGGAACAGAAAAGGAATCAAAGAAACTATGAGAAAAAGAAGAAATTCTTTCCAAAGACAAATTAGCCTTTAATTATATTTGTTCTAGAAACATAAAATATGCAGTCATAAATCTTTTTACATAAAAGCAATTTAGAATGATAAAGTAATATGAATGATGTTCCTGTTGTACATTTCTACCAATTTTGTGGCATCAGAAACTGTTCTTTTGGCTCCTGCTATTATGTGCAAGTCAATTGTGGAGATTACCGAATGTAGAAGACACTCATTGCCTTTAAGAAATCTAAACAATGCTGTATATAAAGATACAACCTATAACATGCAGTGTTCATAGTGTTTAAAAAATATCCCAGTTCTTTTTTAAAATATCAGCCAGTATTCTATTTCTGAGCGGTATAGGTAGTATATTAGATAAGGTTATAACCTATTTTATGAATCTATTTTGTCTGTGTAAATCGCCAATTAGTGAAATTTGTTCTAGTCTTTTGTCTTTGGTGCCCTCTTGTGGCTTTTTTAATAAATTGCTTGTAACAATAACAGTTTTTAAAGGTGTTATTCTTACTTTGAAATATTTGATTTTATAAGCTTCTTTATATTTCGTTAATCTTTTGACATGCTTTTGGCTGTGAGAGAAAAAGAAAAGTCACAGTTAAGGTTTCTTTTACTTTTTAATTTACTCTATTGTATATCAGTATTGTGCACAGGGGATGTAAGATAATCTTTTGTTTGGAAACTTTTAATATGATGCCAAGAACTTGTACAGTCTTGCATCATGCAGCCTCTGAAGTCCTGCCCACACGCCTTCTCACCATTTAGGCTTGTTGTAGTGATGAACAAGTTTTTTATGACTTTGGGAGATCCTAAAAGCTTTGATTAACTTTAAAACATGCCTGTGAACATGCAGAAAGTTAGGATCTATGAAGGCAGACGTTCCTGTTGTTAAAGACAGGTATGTCAAAGCCAGCAGCTGCATAAGCTATTATGCTGGCTTTGCAGTGAAATAGAAGGACCACCTACCTACTTTCTTCCCATTACTTACAGCAATGGGAAGAAAGTTCATTCTTTTCACAGATTTTCAGATATTGCAAATCTTAGTAATTTTAAATTGGTGAATACCAATTTATTACTTTTTTCAGGCTATCATACAGTAAAGTGGTGCTTCAGGGAAGCTATTTGAGGGAGCATGTTTTTAATGTTTTCTCAGTGGTTCTTAGCAGAGTAGGGTTTAACGTAGTACTAATAAGGTCAGTGTTAACAAGGTAATCCTGCTGTAGGCCATTTTATGTACAACAAACCACAACAAAGCAGTCATAGCTATGTACATTGATAACACAGACAATGGGATCAGAGCTGAGTGCTATCCTTTACCATATTTTAGAAGTGTAGTTTGAAGGTAATGCTCTCTTGAGGCAACATAATAGTTTCACCTTGCTATAGGAGAGAGAAGGAGCCCTAGTGGCACAATGGTTAAGCGGTCGGCTGCTAACCAAGAGGTCACCAGTCCAAACCCACCAGTGGCCCCGTGGGAGAAAAGACCTGGTGATCAGTTCCGGTAAGGACTACGGCATTGGAAACCCTATGAGGCAGTTCTACTCTGTCACATAGGGTTACTGTGAGTTAGAATCAGCTTGGCATACAACAGCAACAACAACATAGGGAGAGAGTGATTTTAGGTTGATGGCTCCTAGGTACTGTTCCACAGCGTGAGACATAATTCATGATGTGAGGCATACAAACACATATACACTAGTACCCTTTGACTTTTGCCTTTTCCCTGACTTTCTAATTCTGCCCCGCTAACTCAAGCAGTTATTAAAATTTGACGAGCGACACAGGCTAGCATAGATTTAGTTACACGCAGGGAGAGAAGTTGAAGGATTCCTGCCATTGTTTTCCTCAGTTTTCTGCTCCTTTCCTTGCAGTTGCGTGGCACAAGCCTTGTTGTTGCTTATTAATTCCACTCTTTCACCACAAAAGAGTAATTAGGTTTCATTCCTGCCTTATGTGCTGAAAAGGCAGAGTCCATTAAGTTACTTTTTGATTACAAACAACTGGCATTATCTGTTCTGTTTTCTGTCTTCATCTGTTCAAATTATAATTTTTCACGGTCTTCTTTTTAGAGTCGGTTTGGTCTCTAGGTTCAGAATATTGGGAATTATAGAATATGTCGATTCTTTTTTTCATAATCTCTTTCAGATTCAACTTGTTATTTCTGTTTTTATAGGATCTTTTTTATTTCAGGCTCTAATGACCTCAAACCTAGATTTCAATGACGACCTTCTGATTCTAGTCTCTCTTTCTAGTCTTTTCTTCTCCATTTTATTGTTCTGTTTCCAAGGTTCCTGTTACTTCTCTGCCAAGCAGTTTATACTGGCTTCCGAGGAGCCCTGGTGGTGCAGTGGTTAAGAGTTCAGCTGCTAACCCAAAAGGTTGGCAGTTCGAATCCACCTGCTACTCCTTGGAAACTCTGTGGAGCAGCTCTACTCTGTCCTGTAGGGTCGCTATGAGTCGGAATTGACTCAGTGCCAACGGGTTTGGTTTTTATTATTGTTGTTGTTGTTGTTTGGTTCCAATGTGTAAAGCCTTCCACAATCTGTAGACTGCCCTGTAAAGCAGTGAAACTCACTTATTATTGCTCTGCGTTCTAGCCAAAAGAGTTCTATTTTTTGCGTTTGATTTTTCCAATCCAGGATGCCACTGTCTAATCTTTCCTAATTTTTATCATAAAAGTCAGCTTTTTAAGGAGTCTAATGTAATTGTGTGGAGCAAGGGAATCTTCATTCTGTTGTTTGTTGTTTCTACCAGTTCTCATTCTTGGTAGCTTGTTTTTTCATGTGTTTATCTTTTGAATTCTGAGCTTATATTTAGTGGGATTTTATCTACAAAAGTGATGTAAGTTCAGGGTTGAAGGTTCAGTATGAGTTTCTCTAGGGCGGATTTGTTTACATTGGGCACCCCACCTCCCCCCACCATACTGAGACTTTATTAGGTTAGTCTCTCAGCAATGGATTCCCCAGACTATGAGGGTAATGTAAAAGTGAATGCCACTAATTCTGAAAACCTTTTGCCATTGAGTTTATTCTGACTCATGGCGACCCCGTGTGTGCAGGGTAGAACTGTACTTCACAGGGTGTTCAAGGCTGTGACCTTTCAAAAGCAGACTGCCAGGCTTTTCTGAGGCACCTCTGGGTGGGTTTGAACCACCAGCTTGTTAGTTAGCCGTGGAGCCCTGAGCGCCACCCAGAGTCTCGGTAAATTCTAAAGGGGCTTTTTTCCTGGCTTTATCCAGAGTCCAGGTGAGACAGACAAGTTTGCTTATCATCTCTTTTGCCTGTGGGTAATTTTATTCTTATCTGCTTTTTCAGTAAGAATGTAGACCTCCAAGATTCACAACTAGATTCAGGGGTTTCAATTCTACCACTCCACTTTTGAGAGAACACAGTGTCTTGTCTCTTGTTCATTCCCCTTTATACCTTAACATATAAACCTGATTTTAAAGACATCCTCCCTCCCAATCATCGTTACATACTCCTAAGGCAGCACTAAGGTCAGATGTAGTTTATCACTCTGGTTGCCAGCTGTGTCTGTTTTTAGGCAGTGGGGATTTTCCTTGCTATCTTGAAAGCTCAACTATGCATTTATAGTATGTTACATTTATTATTTGGTCTTTTAATGCCATCCATTTATTAGCACCTGTAGGAGATTTTAAAGATATCTAGATATTTAGTGCTGTCAGCTGCTAACAGAAAGGTTGGCGGTTTTGAGTCCACCCAAAGGTACCTCAGAGGAAAGGCCTGGCAAACTATTTCTGAAAGATCACCTATCAAAAGCACTATGGAGCACGGTTCTACTTTGACAGACATGTTGCCAAGAAATGGAATTGACTTTATGGCAACTGGATGGTTGGTTGGTTGCAGACCACTCTAATATTGCAAACTTTAAAAAAAAAAAAAAAAACTGTATATTTACAATGATTATATTTTCCAAAACAAAACAAAAGTGAGTAGAGTGGCATTGTTTACAGTTTTCCAAATCTCTAATAGAAGACATATTCTATTCTCATATTTGCTTCTGCATTCAATCTTTAAAAATGTTTGTTTTGGTACAAATACATATAACAAAACATTGCCATTTCAGCATTTTTTTTACAGGTACATGAAGAATAAAATTTTTTTCATGCTGTGGCAGAATGCATACTCAGAATTGTCCTGTTGAATCAGAGCCGTTAAGATCACTGTTCTATGCTGATACTATTAATGTGATTGCACTTGCAATCAGACGTATTGGGTGTCATTGCAAGAAGAGAAATGAAGTGCTCTTCTTCCAGTTAGAAGGACACCTATTTAATGAAGGGAGCCTTCTAACAAATATCTCATTAGTGTTACAGATGATGAATACTTTCCAAAATGTCTGTGTAAATGTCCTTAAAATCATTCAAATAGTAGCTGAATACTTAGAACTTCCTTTAAGGTTAGCAGATACAAATGTGGAGATACCTAATGCAAAGCCTGTGATTATTTCCCAGAGTATTATAGCATAAATCTATCTTAGCAGCGGAGTAGGATTTCCTAATAATGTTTTCAAATATTTATATTCCATGTGGATTTTATGATTCATAAGCTGGATTATCATCAGTACTCTGGTTTGCATTCCTGGCACATGATGACCACTGATTGAAAATGCTATTGTATCCCTTACTGAAATTGGCTGCTTTCTCCACTGGGGAAGCATCTGCTCTGCAGACATTTCTCTATGAAGTATCAACATGTTTTTCTTTTGCTTTTCTTTTTTGAGGAAAAACAGGCTATATATAAATGAAGTATAACTGAAAAAACATAGATGAGTGTTTTATTATAAAAATGTGAAAATATCAAATGAAATTTTGACAATAAGCTAAAATACTAAGAATAATTTCTGAGTTAATGATTTTTTAAAAATAAAACATGTTGTTAAAAGTGTTCAGTACCATCACCTAATTATTAGTGTTTGAGTTTTCTAATTTCATGTAAAGTAGTTCTCATTCCATCTGTACTTTATTAATTACTGTTTGGGTGTTACACTCTCATTAGTGAATTAAGTGTTTGCTCAATTTTTTCCTTGCTATTTCTGAAAATCAATTCGTAAATTAGCATCCTTTAGCAAAGGGACCATGTAAGTAAAAATAATATGCAGTAAGAGCCATCCTTTCCATGCTTAATGTAATGTTTTTGCAATTTTACAGATTGTCTAAGTCAATTGTGTGAATCCAGAGATGCAAGCTTCATGATCCCTTTGTTGATTGAACTACAATTTAGAATATAGAAAGGCTAAAAGTCCTATTTCACACCAACCAGATGTTATGTTTCTTGTTAATAGTTGCAACGTTCAACCTATTTTTTTGGGGGGTGGCACAGTGAAAGCCATTATTGTTTTTATAGAAAGCAAACGGTAAACAATAACAAAGGATTCTCAAAGGGGAAATGCTTACCCTCCCCAAATTACCCATGTCCATTCTTATATCCCTGGGCAGGCGTGCCGTACTTCAGGTCAGGTGCTATCTTCATGTCACCGCTGCCTCTGGTTACCATCATGCTACCTGGGCCTGTGCTGCCTGAGAGCCCACCTGGCTCCTGCCATGCTGCCCAGCGAAGGGAGATGGCGTTGCATGGGGCACACTCAAACCTGTGCCTTGCTCCGACACGTGTTACAGCTCTTTTAGCTCTACGGGGCTTGTCCAGAGGCACCTGACTCTACTGACAGGCCCCCTGCCCGAAGGCGCTCAAATTCTCTCTCTGTGTGGGTCAGCATTGAATCCTACAAGGATAAAGAGAGAAACAACTCACATGTATAAAAATAGATTTAGTGTTTTGGGGAGAAACTGGTCAGAACCATGATAAAATAAGATATTAAACTGGCAGGAGATTTTTTTTTTTTAAAGGAGCTAAGAGAAAATAAACTTTTTCCTCCCCCCTCAATTGAGGTCTACAGGAAAGAGTAAATCCCAACTCTTTTTTTATTAGCTTTATGACCAAGGGAAAATCACTGTATTTATGTGTTTCTTCATCTGTTAAGTTAGACAAAGGAAACATGCTCTAGCTAACTTACATATAAAATTAGATGTGGAAAATGCTGTAGATAATTTAAAGGCCTTGTACATTTGGAAATTTGACCTTGGGCTTTGGGATAAGGTGGACCTGATTAGAATCCTTGCTTCTCCACTTACTTGTTGTATGACCTTGGAGAATTTATTGAATATATTTTAGCTTCAGGTTCATCATTTGCACAATAGGGATAATAATGCTACACAGGGTAAGAGGATTAAATGGAAGTAGCCTATAAAAAGACCTTAGCCTAGTGCTGTTTACTGATTGATGAGAACTGTCTTTATCATTATTAAATGAATGATCAACTGAATAATTCTCGTTAATGGGTTTCCCTTCCCAAAGTTTCTTGGATAACCATTTTATGTTTTAAAACAGTAAGTTGGTTTAAATAAATTTGGACACTGGAACCTCACCTAGCATCGTCCTTGGTTCTTTTCTTTGGCACTACTTCGTAACAAGGGCTTTAAGAGTCATTTAATAAATTACATAATGAGGACAGACTTTGTACTTGATACAGGAATATAACTGTATTAACAGGACCTGGTTACTGCACTTACAGATTTTAGAGTCTAATGAGGTTAGACAAGTCTTGGGTAATAAGTGTATGATCGATGTAACCCAAGATTCTATGGAAATAGAAAGGTATGGCACCACACTCAGTATTGAGGTGTTTCAGCTGAGCAGAGATATGTGAGTGTAGTTCTGAGCTAAAAAGAAGTTGTACTACGAAACACCTCACCCAAATTTATACATTTATGTTACTTATATAGTCTACTTACCCTTTAAGACCTAAGACAAGGGCAGCTTCCTCTGTGAGGCCTTCTTCACTTTGTTAGAGACAAAGTTAGAGGCTCTTTTCTTGGTATTCCCATTGTACTTTGTCAACACTTTTGTTTATAGCACCCCACATTGTCTTGTAATGTACTGGTTACATGTCAGTTGGTTTCTCCTATACCTCAAGCTCCTTAAAAAACAAAATGGAACAAAACCATGTCTTATTCATCTTTGTATCTCCAATGCCTCGTGCACTCTTTGACACAGAAATGTACAATCAATGCTTGTTGAATGAATTAATAAGAGAAAATATAAATTGATTTATTTGTTAAACAAATACTTATCAAGTATCTACCATGTGCCAGTTGTTCTAGGCGTTGAGGATTAATCGTTAAAACGTAATTCTCCTGCCTTCAGCATACTTACCTTCTGGTGGTAGAGATAGTCAGCATGTAAACAAATATATACGTAAATAAGGCCAGGTCGTGATACATGCTTTGAAGGATACAGAGGGATAAAAGAATAGAAAATGACAGAGGCTTCGATTTTGGATTGGTGGTCAGAAAAAGCCTTACTGAGAAGGTGACATGTAAGTAGAGATATGAGTTAAGTAAAGGATCAAGGTGTCTTGTGGAAGAGTATTCCAGGCTGAGAAAGCAGCCAATTTAACGGCTAGGGGAAGAACATGCTTAGAACGCTTAAGAGATAGCAAAGGAGGCCAGCGTGGCTGGAGCTTGTGAAGAGCAAGCAGGAATGTGATAGGAGATGGGATTGGCAAATGCTGCTAGGCCAGATCACATTTGGCCATGGTAAATTTGGATTTTATTTTGAGTGTGATGGGAAGCTAAATCAGGGTTTTCAGCCAGAGAATAACATGATCTGATTTATCTTTTCAAAGAATCTATCCGCCTGTTGTGTGGGAGCATACATAAAGGAGTAGGAGTGGAAACAATGAAAACAGTTAGGAAGCTGAAATATTAGTTCAGGTGAGAGAAGATGGTGGCTTGGACTAGGATAGACTGAATAATTTGTGTGGGACCCTTTGGGAATCGGAGCTGGTGACATAAGCTGTTCAATTGTAAGCCTGCACCTCTGACATAAGCGTTCAAGTAGATCCAAATTTAAACGTACATGTATTTAGTGGAATAATGGTGTAAGAAATAAAAGAACTAGTTTCTAGTTCCAGCTCTACTTTCAAGTAAGTGTGTAATGTTGGGAAAGTCTTTTATTTTCTATGAGCCTCAATTTATTGAAATACAAAATGAGGGGTTGAATTAGTTCCTTTCCAACTGTAAAGGCCCATGGTTTTATAATTCATTGAAAAGACAAATACGTATTGAATGCTTGCTGTGTATTTAATATTGAACGAGACACTTTAGCACATTCAAAAGTACTGTAAGACATTCTAGTTCACACTTAGAAAAGATTTTACAAAACCATTGCCCACGATTTGAGATGGTGAATTTAAATGCAAAGTGTGTAATGTCAACTATAAATGCTACAGAAGTGAAGAAGGGGGTAATTAATAAAGACTGAATTAGGCAATAGATACTTGATATGGGACTAGGTAGAATTTAAATGGCTAGAGGAAGAAGGGCATGCTGGGTAGAGAAGACATGAGCAAAGAAGTAGTCTTAATGAGCATAGCATGACATGCGTTTATGAGGGATGGAGATTCAGTCAGTGTCAGCGTGACTGTGTTGGAGGGTATGTGAACAATGGGAAAATAGGATTGGCCAGGTAGAATCAGATAAGATCATTAAAAAAAAAAAAAAGAGGATATTAAAATCTAGGCAGAAACATTTAGATTTAACACAGATAAGAACTGGGAGCCATTATAGATTCTTCAGTAGAAGAATATTGTGATTCAAATAACCTTCAAGGAAGATTAGTTTAGTGCTGTATACTTTGAGGAAGGCAGAAAACTACCTTGCTGCAAGTAGTGTGCAAGCATTTGCATACTCTTCCTCATTTAGTAATCATAACATCAGTGAAAGAAACTAAAGTTCAGAGAGTTTAAATAGCTTGCCTAAAGGCTTTATGCCCATTAGATGATTGAGCCAGGATTTGAAGTAACATCTAATTCTAGAAGGTCATTTGGGAGAGAATCTTCAGGTCTGAGGCAATGAGAGATTTACCCAATGGCATTGGAAATAGAAAAGAGAAGATGGATTTAAGAAAATGTTTTGAAGAGGAACTTGTTGACTATATGGTAGTGAGGAGAGAATGGATCTAAGAAGACACTGAAGTTTTACTCATGGCTAGCTAGTGAAGATTGCTGTGCTTTGTGGTGGTTGGTTTGGGGGATGGCAGAGCTGAGGGACCAGGAAAATGGATGAAATGCCGTCTGATTTGGGAATGTAGAGTTTTAGAAGTAATTATGCATTTAAGTAGTAAGTAAAGACATAGAAAGACTTGGGGATTTGGAAGTCCTCAACATAATAGTAGTTGAAAGCATGAGAATGAAGAAATCTTACAAAATCATGAGAGAAGAGCAAAAGACTTCAGGGCTAATGCCCCTGCTTTTTGTATCAAATATCTGTCCAACTACTATTACGACAAGTCGCCTAAGTTGCTGAGATTCAACATTGACAGATTACTGTCCACATTTGCATTTTGACCTCTACCAGGACTAAATTTTGTTTCTATAAGAAGTGGAAGAGACATAAAATGAATTTGAAGGCATAATCAAGTTTTTCCAAATAGCAGATTTAGTCTCTCAAACAGAATTTGTTAGTTTATTTTTATGATCCTATTCCAGTATATTTTTTGGTACATGCTCTAAAAACATTTTTTGGTTTATATATTGCCAAGTTGATTCTTCTGTGAATTGACATTGAAAAGTTTATGGCTGTTGTACAAGGCTGCAAACATTATTGTGCCTGTAGCAAGTGCCAGCATACTCTACCTTTAATGTGCTCTCTTTTGTATGTTTAATTATTTTGTCACCATATTCTTTGGTAAACATTTATTGGTAATTTATCTATCTTAATCCGCACTTTATAAGCACCTAACAGCCTTCTATTTCATCAGTTTCTGTTGCTTGAGCTTTAGGTACCAAAGTTTTAGGTTATTTTGCATAATTTTGGCTCTTATGATAATATTTATATGCATGTTTTTATATTAAAATTAGTAGTAGTAAGGATAGTAGTGTTTTTATTATTCAGAGTATAATCTACTCCTGCTATTGTTAAGAATTAAGAAATCTAGCTGTCTTAGAAAGATCTTCCTTCATTGGCATATTTTCTTGCAGGATGAAGATGAGCTGGATTCCCACACCATGGTGAAGACTGGTTCAGAAAGCGTGGGCACAATGCGGGCCACAGGCACAATGAGCGAAGGGGCCCAGACCATGATTGAACATAATAGCATGATGTTAGAATCGGACTTGGGCACCATGGTTATAAACAGTGAGGATGAGGAAGAAGAAGATGGAACCATGAAAAGTATGTAGCTTTTATTCCATTGAATATTAGTTTTCTATTTTGAAAATATACTTCTATAGAAACAGAATAGTTCTGTGCTACTTTTTATAGCCAATTGTGGAAAATTTTGTCTCTTGGCTTTACTTAACAGTAAAAAAAAAAAAATATGGCAGAAATGAACTTAAAAAAGTTTTTTTTTTTTTTAGTACACCAGAAAGCAACAAATCTTTAACTCAAAGTTACAGAACTTTTTTTTTCTGTTGAAGGCTTGTTACCCATACCTTAATTTAATTTGTAAAGTATTTTAGAGAGAAAAAGATAGTGTCCTAATGTTTACTTTTCCAATTAAAAAAGTAAACCTAAAGTTCTGTTCCAATAAATACGACATATTATATCATATTGTCTAAATTAATGGTTAAGCCCCAATGACAGAGGGGTATAAGCAGAAGGAAGAAATAAGGACCGAGGGAGGAAAAAAAGAAACACTTGAAAGGAGGATGAAGACATAGGGATGGTCATCCAGAAAGTTCAGTTAAGTGCTTATTTACCACTGCCTACCCTCGACGGCAGTAGGTACCATGTGTAAGGCACTGTGTTGGGGTACTGCAAGGGTCAAACTGATGATTAAGATCTCTCTGACCTCAGTTGCTTACAGAAGGATGAAGATAGGGAGACTTTTACAGACTAGCATTTCTTTTTTTGAGTAGATTTTTAAGATATTGTAGTTAGTAACGTACAATATTGTGATTTCACAAATGGATTAATTATCACCTCTTCACACCTACTGACTTTACTCTTCCCTCTGCCACCCCATGGCTTGTGGTTAATGTCAAAGTCTAAGCACGAGGCTGTTTTACAGTACACCATACTGCCACTAAATGGGACAAAGTAGTAGTATGTAACTTCTACCATTGTAGAGCCTAGAAAGTTGTAAATATTCAGATGATTTGCTGCTACTGTAAAGTGAGTATAGGAATTTCTATTTTCTCGTTTGCCTATTTTTATTTTCTTTTTGCTCTTCCCCTGATAGGCTGCTTGATAAGCACTGTCCTACCTTATAGTTTCAAGCCACTTGGCTCTGTTGCTGCTTTCTTCACATGTCCTAGCTCATTATGGTTGCATACTTTGAAAAGGGAAGGTCAAGAAGCACAAAATGCAAACAGATTGCTATGTGGTTAATCCTAGGGGAGTTAATGAATTTTTCTATGTCCTGTCAGTGGTGAGTCTCCTGAACCTTTGCCCTGGAAAGCAGCCTCAGTCTTGGATTTCCTGAAATTCTTAACTGGACTTTTGACTAGAGTAGGTCTTCTGCATCCATAATAAGCTCTATCCAACGGGCTTCCAAAGGTAGCCAGCATTAGGGTACAAATCAGGAGCCCTGGTTGCGCAGTGGTTAAGAGCTCAGCTGCTAACCAAAAAGGTCGGCAGTTCAAATCCACCAGCTGCTCCTTGGAAACCGTATGGGGCAGTTCTACTCTGTATTATAGAGTTGCTGTAAGTTGGAATCAACTCGACAGCAATGGGTTGTTTTTGGTTTTGGGTAGATAAAAAAGATGCCATGATAAGACGGTTCACATCTCATTTCCCATCAGCATGTAGCATCTTTTTTTTCACAAGCAGATACAATTCTTTTAGTCAAGCTTTATGTTTCTAAGCAGACCAGTTAGAAAATCATCGAGTGCTTTGTTGTATCGCTAGTGAGCTCCCTGCAGAGCTGTATAAGCAGCTTCCTCCGTGCAGTCATGTAGTTGAACATCAGCATATGCAATAATGGTTTTAAAAGGTAAGTCCGTAAAGAACATTATAGTATAATTCATGCTGGATTGTTATATTTCAAGGAAGAGGCAAGTGATAATTTATCAGACATCATACTTTAAAATTATAGTGTAGATGTCCACATATTTTGTGTAGTAACTTTTAGCTTTGACAACAGAGAAATCATTCAATATATGTTAAAATTTTGTGTCCTGAGTATGATTTCTTTTTGGTCACAGATTTTATTGAAAGCTCATTTTTAAGTTGAGCAGATAGTGGTTTATATAGTTGCAGTTGTTTTATGTGCTTCATCAAGTTTTAAATCCCATGAGCCAACTTTCCATTTATTTTAAGTTTCTGCAATGTAGACATTACCCTTCGATGTTCCAAAAAAATCCCTTCACGCGATATTAGTGTAACCGCCAGGGATTGTCATATAGTGGTTGTAAAGAATGTGGAGGAGTTATTGCTGCGTGACTTGCTTTTCCTGAAACCACATAATTATTTTTAGTTTTATTTTTCTTTGTGATCTAAATCTTCTTTAAAACTTCTTAGATTCGTTGGTTTAAGCTCTCAGTTTGTATCTCATCAGTCAAAGCCTCATTTGCTAATGTGACTTTAGCATTTTTGCTGCCTAAAAATATTATACCAATTTATTATTTTTGGTTTTCTAGAATCTCTACAGTGTTACACTGTGTGCTGAAGGATCTGATTTTCATCTCCTGTTCTATTGATGTTCCAAATGAAATGCCTGATTTAACATTCGTGTCAGTTTAAATTATGTTTAACTTTTCTCTTTTATACCTTTATCCGTGAAGCTAGAAGTTACAGACCAGTTTTCCTTACCTGTGAAACACGTGGTGATCTGACTACAGGAAGCAAAATTATTAAAAATTTTTTGAAAAAGAAAAAAAAAAATGGACAAGGATTTGAATAGACAGTTCTCCAAAGTTAGATGTACGTATAGCTAATAATAAGCACATGGAGGAGCCTGGGTAGTGCAGTGGTTTGCAATCTGCTGCTAATCCAATGGTTCCAACTCACCCATCAGTTCCACAGAAGAAAGGCAAACTGCATAGCCAAGAAAATCCTACGGAGCAGTTCTACTCTGTAACACATGGAGTAGCCATGAGTCAGAGCCCCTCAATGGCAGCTAACAACAACAATAAACAGAAAAAAGATGATCATTGTCATCAGTCACCAGGGAAATGTAAATCAAAACTGCAAGTAGATACCATTTTACGCACACTTGAATGGATACAATCAAAAAGTTTGATAATAACAAGTGCTGGCCAGGATCTGGAGAAATTGGACCCCTCATACATTGCTGATGGGACTCTAAAACAGTACAGTCACTTTTGGAAAATAATCTGGCAGTTTCTTAAGTGATTAAATGTAGAGTCACCATGTGTCATGGATTGAATTGTGTCCCCCCAAATATGTGTAAACTTGACTAGGCCATGATTCCCAGTATTGTGTGATTGTCCACCATTTTGTCATCTGTGATTTTCCTATGTGTTGTGGATGTTAATGAGGCAGGATCAGAGGTAGTTATGTTAGTCTACAAGATTAGGTTGTGTCTTAAGCCTGTCTCTTTTGAGATATAAAAGAAGCCAGCAGAGAGACATGGGGACCTCATACCACCAAGAAACAAGAGCCAAGAAAATAGTGCATCCTTTGGACCCAGGGTCCTGGTGCTGAGAAGCTCCTCAACCAGGGAAGATTGATGACAAATACCTTCCCTCCAGAACCGACAGAAAGAAAGAAAGCCTTCCCCTAGAGCTGGCACCCTGAATTCGGGCTTCTAGCCTCCTAGACTATGAGAAAATACATGTCTCTTTGTGAAAGCCAAAGTAAAGTGGCAAAGAATATTTGAAAATTTGATGTTTAAAAAAAGAAAAAGGGCCATGGACCTTGAGAGCATGTCCCAAGGAAGAGCTTTCAAAACCTGTTTTCATCAGTGAAGGTATTACTTTTACCCTCCCACCCTCATTCTTCCCATTCAGATACCTCTGGGACCTCCTCGTTACCTGCCTAATGTCTAGGCCTCAGCTTGGTAGCCAAGGTCTTTTACAGTCAGGCACCAGCAAAGATTTACACACGTGTCTACTTCTCCCTTATGTATTATGCTTATCCGTATATAATATGGATTATTATCCAGATTGGTCCAGGAAACCCTGATGATGTAGTGGTTAAGTGCTACGGCTGCTAACCAAAAGGTCGGCATTTCAGATCCACCAGGCGCTCCTTGGAAATTCCATGGTACAGTTCTACTCTGTCCTATAGGATCGCTACAAGTCAGAATCGATTTGACGGCAGTGGATTTTGGTTAGATTGGTCCATGCCAGATGGAATTGCGAATGGTTGACAATGGCTGTAAGTAGGTTGGTTGTAAGGAAATCAACATTTGGGACTTTTTATCTTGAAGGAGTAGATTAGGACAAGTGAAGAATCTATTGCCATCCAATTGATGAGGTAGTAGGGATTATTTCATTGTGGCTGACTCTAGGAGAGCAGTTGCTTCAGCAAACAGAAGACTGGGGGGCCTTTTACCTTGTTCAGCTCAGATCTGCTCTTAGAGAACTGGGACTGGATTGGTAGCACTAGTGCCCGGAGGGGAAACTGTTTCTGCTTGGTATCTAAAGAAGCACTACACACTCCAGCCTGGTTATTTAATTTGTGTGTTTCTGTATGTTTTATTTCTCCAAATAGATTGTGAGGTTTGTCCTGGTAAGAGTGCCGTGTAAATCCCCTGTGCCACAGAATAGTATTGAAATATTGATTTCATGAATGAATACTAATTACAATATAGTCAGAGTCAATTTTTTTTTAACTATTGACTTGTAGTAGGAGTAAAGATGCATAGCTCTGAGAGCTAAGACAACTCTCAGGTAAACTTCCTGCCTTTATAAAAGTAAGCTATTATGTGGTGACGTACTTCTTTCTTTTCAGATATTCTACTGTGCCTGTCTTTCATCTCACAGGGCAGACCATTTGAAAATGTGTTCCTTAAGCTACCCATACAGTGAAATTCTCTGATGAATATAAATAAATAGCTAGATAGATAAGATACCAAAACCAAAAGTATTTGGGAAATGCGTATTTACCCTGGAGATGAGTTATTGAAGAACTCTAATGTACATTATTAACTTATGAAATGCTCTGGAAATACTGTAGGAAGGAGACCTCCTTGAAAGTACATTACCCAGGCTTTCCTTAACTTACTTGACCTTGAAAAGCTTTTAATGAGGAGCTTATCAGGTGTTAACATCCTATGTAATTAGTGTCTAAGAAACACATTTTGGGAAATGCAGTCATGGGAGCCTTCTAGTCCCTTGATGGCACCTGCTTTCTTTTTATTAGCACACCTACCCTTGATTTCTCTGTAGCTTAGAGACCACGTGTCATCACTTCAGCTACTCTTTTATTAATATCCTCAACTCGTCTGCCCTACTGCCTTGCTTTTCTACCCATCTTGACAAAACTCTAACTGTGGATTAATCTACTTGCACATCTTTTCTGCAACACCCTGGTTGCTGGGTGTTGCTGGAAGAATCTCATATAGGCACAGATGAGGGCCTTCAGCCCCATTACCTTCTTATAGGACTGTGTCTCTCAGCTCAGCCTTTTCTCGTTCTACAAAGTGGCTATTTTAGACCTTCACTAATCCCCCTGCTACTTTGCCTCTCAGTTTCAGTAGATGACCTTGCTTTCTACTTCATAGAAAAAACAAACAAATAAACATTATCACATGAGAACCTTGTGAAGCTGTATAGGTGTTTAAACATGGGCTTTGGAATAAGATGAATTAGAGTCATCCTTATCTTTTCTCCTTTCCCTCACTTTCTCATTAAATTAACATCAAGTCTCATCAATTCTACCTCTAGATACCTCTGCCTTCTCACCATCTCTGCTTCTACTTCTCTAGCTCAGGTCCTCATAGTCTTTCACTTATAAGGCCTCTTAATTGATCCCTGCCTCCAGCCTTCGTTGCCTACCCTGTATACAAATCTCATCGTATCCCTCTCCTGCTTATGGCCTCCAGAAGCCCCCCCCACCATTGCTCTTAGGTAAAGCCTAACATGGGTTAAAGGGCAGCATACACTTATCAATAAGAGGGATTTGAATGGCCAGATAAGGAAATAGTAAGGGAGCACCCACCTGATCTGGTATCTCCTGGCTAGCAATATGATTTATAATGTTTGTTCAGATCACTTGTAAGTAAGAGAATAATATTTCATTATTAGTGAAATTTGATGTCTCTTTAAGAAAATGAGGAAAGTTTCATGGAAACATGAAAGAGTAAATTTAAGAATTTTTTTTTTTAATTTTCAGAGAGGAGAAAAAATGAATTTCTTAGGTTATAGCTATCATTAACTGAGGGTCTACTATGGGCCATACATTGTACTCCAGACGTTATCTCATTTAGTCCTCACAAAATAACCAAAACCAAACCTGTTACCATTGAGTCAATTCCAACTCATAGCAACTGTATAGGACAGAGTAGAACTGCCCCATACAGTTTCCAAGGTGCTCCTGGTAGATTCAAACTGCCAACTTTTTGGTTAGCATCCGTAGCTCCTAACCACTATGCTACCAGGGTTTCCATAAAATAGCATTTTCACTACCATTTACCACTAAAGAAATTGAGACTTGGGAATGTTAAGTGACTTGTCCAAGATTGCATAGCAAGTAAGTAGTGGAACGAGTATACAGACCCAGGTTTGACCTCCGACTCACGTCACTGCTCTGGGGCTAGTGAGCTTGGTGTCCTTGGGCAGGATTCTAGAACATCTCTGAACCCTTTAGCAAAGGAGACCAAAGTCATTATAAGTCAGTATAGGTTCACAGGGAGAAAAATCGTAACAGAATAATATAATTCCCTTTTTTGACAACTATTGCTGATCTTCTAGATCAGAGAAAATGCAGAGTTTGGATATTGTGTCTTAGGATTTTGGAAGAGTGTTTGACAAGGTCTTTAATGATATCCTGTATACACTACGGAGCATGACCTAGCTGATGGCCCTTTAATGAGGTTTGAACAGTTCTACCCAAATGCACTTGTATCAGTCAGAGTTTAGTGGAGAAAATGAAAACTACCCTTTAAGTATTTTAAGCATAAAGGGAGTAAGTCAGAAATGTGGATGTTAACAAAGTTAATTGAAAGGCTGGAGGAGAAGGCTGTGTAGGCTGTGTGCCCAGGAATGACTCCCACAACATCACAAAAGTGACCCTACGTGGAACTGATACTACTGGCATAATCAGTAAGACAAAAGCTGACGTTGGCACTATTGAGGTCAATGTTGTTGTATGCCGTTGAGTTGATTCCGACTCATAGCAACCCTATATTGAGTTCAGTAATACACAATTGTTCATTATTGTGTGAAACCAATTCCTATTTCTATTCAGGGATTAGAAAGCTACCACTACTACTGTAACCACTCCTCAGGACCTGTGAAGCTGGTGACTGGATGCTGGAATGCTGCTGTAAAGACCCTGTGTCTCCATGACTGTGCTTGCCAGAAGGAAACAACTCAGAGAGCAGGCTCATGGCCTCTGCTCATTTCTTCCTTTTCAGGTCGTGAAAGAGTGCACTTATCAAGAACCCTAGCGACAAGGGGTTCTGGGAAATGTAGTATTTAGCTTTCCAGCCTCTATACTAAGAAGGTTTACCAGAAGCAGGTGGCAGTGGTTGCTAAATTTTACCCAGCCACAGTGTTAAATCATTGTCAACCAGGAGATTTCTCATTGTGTGCTCTAGGCCTAGCCTCAGCCCTGGGTAGCTCAACATTTTCCAGAGAAACTTGGATGAATTTATAACTGCAGATGACATGAAGTGCAGCAAAATAAGAGTACATTCTAAGACAGAATCAGGATTTTAAGAGATCGCCACAGTTGGGAGTAGTGGGCTTGATTTACAACATAAACCCTGCTTTTGAGTCTGAATAACTAACCTCACAAGTATAGCCTTTCAGATGCTGGTCAGTAGCCCTTCAGACACTAATTCTGCAGACCCTTGCAGGGTCTGGGCATCTCTATTTAAAAAGTAAACAATAACCAAGAAAAGCTCCATGAATGCTTCTGAGTTACAGCTAGGGCTGATAACTACTTTTTAGGACAAGGAAATAAGCAGCTTTACTCTCTTAGTACCCAGAACTCATCTGGAGTATTGTGTTTAGAACTCACTTGGAGAATTTAAGACATGCAGATAAATTGGAGTACCGTCAGTGGAGAGGAAGCAGGGTGGGGAAGTAAATGGAAACTTATATAAAGAATGGATGGTAGAATAACTAGTCATGTTTAAGGCTTTATTTGATTTATTTATGTTAATCTTTCATAGCTCAATTTATCAGTTATTATATACTGGCTTAAGTCATTTTAAGTGAATACGTATTTTTTAAGTTTCTTCTTTTTATATGCCTGTAATACATCGTGATTTTTAAAGCATATATATATATACATATATCACAGTTTGTTGCTTCATTTTGTACAATACATGTATGCAGTTTCACTTTTAATTAGTAAGAGAAAGTGAACAAGGAACTGACCATTGTGGATTCCCACTCCCTAGTTCATCTATTGTCCCTAGACAAAATTTTAAGTGTGAGACAACTCGCTCTTAGTATCCGCTTCCATATTCTGTCCTCTGCTTAGAAACATCTTCTCCACTCTTAGCTCTGGTTCAGGTCCTTTCTTTCCTTCTTTTTCTCAAAGCTCATTGCAGAAAGGAATCAGATATTTTTTCCTCACCGAGGTGTAAAATGCCTAATAATGCCAAATGAAATATTTACATTTTTTCCCAAAATTACCGAGCCTTGAACCAAAGGAGGAGCCCTGGTAGCTCAGTGGTTAAGAGCTCGGCTGCTAACCAAAAGATTGGCAGTGTGAATCCACCAGCTGCTCCTTGGAAACTCTATGGGGCAGTTCTACTCTCTGTTATAGGGTTGAATAGGTTGGAATGGACTTAACAGCAACAAGTGTGTTTGTTTGGTAAGTTGTTTGGTTTTGAACTAAAGGACTAATCACTAAGGATGGAATTTCATGTCAAGAAACAATTAACAAGGGTAGGAAAGTATGTAGGGGGATCACTTTCCCAGTTCTCCAGAGCCTTCACCATTCTCTCATTAAAAACTTGTGTGTGCTTCTTTTAATCTTGCCTACAACATGCAATAAAGATGACAACAGTAATCTACAGGTCTCTCTTGTAGTTGGGTACAAATACCCATAGTATTTCTGGGCAGTTAGAAATCCTTTTTTTTCCTTTACTGAAATACTAGGTATCCAGCTAAGGCGTGGCTACAGTGGTTTGGAGTTACCTGTAGTTACTGAGTATGGCCAGCTCTTACATGTGGTCTTGGTCTGTGGGATGTGACCCAGACTGGACCTGCTGGTACAGGTATTCCAGTTGTAGGATACCTCTTTAACTAGCACAAAGCGTAGACAAACATGTAAATATTGGTCTTCTTTGCACAAATGAGAATTTCTTTCTAGTAAATGCCGCTGAAGACATGGTTTCCACAGTCGCACATAATGGGTATTACAGTGTCCATTACTCTCACAGGAAGCCATTGCTTTTATGTAACTAAAATCCTCAGACTTCACTTTGTCTGTTTCCTTTTATTCTGCCCTCATTGGAGATGGAAAACAGCTGGTCACTATTTTCTGTGCAAGAGCCCTTCACATATACTTGGGTACTTACTTACTAAATTCTTCCTCAGACTTTTCTTTTCCTGGCTGAACAATTTCAGTCCCCTTAATCTTTGTGCGGGTATTATTTTCTAAGCTTTTAGTCTTTTTTATGAATAGCCTCTGGACCTTCCCCACGTTGTCTGTGCCCTCCTTTGTTTTAAAATACATTCTGATGAAGTTATGAAAAAGCTGGATGTCAGTAGCTTCTGTATTAACATCCTGGTTTTTATATTTAGTCTCTATACTCTTGGCAACAAATTAAAAGGCAAATTTCCAAGATCATTAATCAGGTGGAACACCCACATCTTAAAATAGTTTAGAAGAACAAATTAGGTAATAATGTAAATCCCTTTGATGTTGAAATGTATTATGCTGAAGTTACAATTTATTATTATGTTCTCTACACTTGAGTATCTTTGTCATAATCATTCCAAGAAATTAAAAATTAAACAAATTACATTTTAAGTCTTTTAAGAATTCTTTATATTTAAATTTCCATGAAGACGTCACCTGTTTAGAAGATATGTACAAATAAGAAAGTTAATGAATAATTGTGGGTGGACTTCTAAAGGAAACCCTGGTGGCGTAGTGGTTAAGTGCTATGGCTGCTAACCAAAGGGTCAGCAGTTCGAATCCTCCAGGTGCTTCTTGGAAACTCTATGGGGCAGTTCTACTCTGTCCTATGGGGTTGCTATGAGTCGGAATCGATGGCACAGGGTTTGGTTTTTTGGTTTGGACTTCTAAAGGTATTATTTCCACAGAGTTTACTTTCCTTGTATATGTTTTGGAGGGAGCATGAAGGAGAGGGAAAACAGCCTTTTTCTTTAAAAATTGACACACACAAAAGGAAGGAGTGGTGATTTTATTCTTTTTTGCTAATGGGTTTTTAGTTCTGTAAGCAAGTGGTTGAAAGAATTGGGGCCAAAATTGAGGAACTAGGTAATTTTGAACTTTAAATTTATTATTAAAATATCTTTTATAAGCCAGGGTCGTTATTCAGCTGCAACTGGCGAAATTGATGTCAATTTTATGTGATTATTCTTTCTGTGTTTAAAAAAAGTATTTGCCATAGCAACCACAATCACATATGACAGTGGTTACTATCTTGAGATTTCCTGCTTTACTCTTTTGTTGAAGAGCCCAGGATTTCTGTTTTCTTTTTTTTTTTAAATAAATCAGAAACATCATCCTGTCTGTCCCACTTCTGTGAACATGCATCTCCCTGGAGACCCGACTGCACAGTGTGGGCATGTGTTTCATATTGTGTTAGTTAAACATTACGGGGCAATTACAGCTGTCCCCCTCGCATTGTCTTTTAAAGCAAACCTAACCTATCTTCCTCAGAAATTAAAAAAAAAAATTCTTTACATTTTTTTCACATGTATAACAAAGGTATGCTCCAAATGTTAATGCTAGATTTTAAACTAAGCAACAGAAAATATTTAGAAGTACAAGTATATAACATTTGAATAAAAATTATGTGTTAAGTATAACTTGGCTAAAAATATCTTGCTAGAAAATCATTTGAAAAGAAAAATGTTATGGAATAGACTGTCTTATTTAAGTTGATTTTTCAGACTTTTTTGAACTCTTTGTAAGAATGTTTTATTTCCAACTTAGGAATGAATCATTTTCTAAAATTTTGAATGTGGAACCTATTTTACCATAGGTTTTTTAGGTCAGTCTGTAAAAAGCCCTTAAACTGTAATGTATCTGAAATATAATGATAATTATACCACTATGTTTATATATAATTATGTATATGATAAAAAAAAAAAACAGTGCTGTCGAGTCGATTCTGACTCATAGCGACCCTATGGGACAGAGTAGAACTGCCCCATAGATATATGTGATAATTATACTATGTTTGAAGTTTCCAGTTGGGATCACCCTGTGGTAAAATTGAAGATTACTGCTCCTTCCACCTCTTCACAAGTTCTTCACTTGGGAAGAGTAATGTATCAGTTAGGGGCTGAATTTGATAGTATATACCAGAAAATGTAAAGAATGATGGCTTAAAATAGGATTAATTGTTTTTCTCTCTTAACAAGCAACCCAGTGGCACAATGTCTTATACTGGTAGGTGATTTCATGATGTTATCAGAGATCCTTTTAGTAGTGCCATCTTTAGAGTTACTTTTGTCCTCTTGCTTACAAAGTGACTGATATATTTCCAGCCATCGGGTCTGCACTCCAGGCAGAAAGAGAGTGAGAGGAAACAGAAGGGGTGACCTTATATCAAGAAAATGAAGCTTTCCTAGAAACCCTTATCTTATGTGTCATTGGCCAAAATAATGTGTGACATGGCCACTCCTACCCATGAGAGGCACCTTGCCACCCCAAATAAGGAAGAGAGGGGCTATGGATATTAGATAGGCAACTTTTTTGCTTTCAGACACTAGGGCACTAGTGGTGTCTCATGTGGCCTGGGGTAGAAGTGTCTGATTAGGATGGGGTTAGGAGCAAGCACAGGACTGTTGAGGGTGGAAGAGTAAATTCCTGGCATAGACTTCTAGACCAATTTCTTAGTGATTTCTTTTTCTTCCTTTAGCCAGCCTTGGGATTGGTCGGCCTCATCCCTTTGTATTGCCATTACTTATTTCTTATTGGTCTGGGCTTTCACTTCTCTCTGAGTCATTGCAGAAAAGAATACCATCTGTCTTTTAGCCTTTTCCTTACACTCCATATCTCTAAAGGAAGTCCACAATCCATGGTTTTGTTCTGAAGGTTTTTATCAATAGATTAAAGTTTTCCCCACTTTATTCTCTATAGGGAAAAGGCAACTTTTGAGATTTTATTTTCCTCCTTCTGCTTCCCAGTACGTGCTGTTCTTAATATATAGCCATATTAGAGTAGCTGCTCTATAAATGTTAGTTTCCAGTAGGAATAAATCAGTCTTCCATTTACTCCTAGAATGCTTTTGGTGAATTATCTTAGATACAAAGCTGTGAACTAACAGTTTTTTATATATATCTTGACTGTTTAATTACAGCAGGAGGGTCTTGGTAAAGATTCTGGAATAAAGAGTTCCATACTGCCTAGCTGAGGAGAAAACAGGACTGTGGCAGAGTCTCTGTGGTGAGGTCAGTGCTGGATAGAAGGAGAAGTAATATGAGTCATGTAGGCCTGGCCCGGTGTGGAAGGAGGAGGAGGACTTGGGGAGGTATAGTAGTCAGGGTTTTGGTTCCTTGGAAATGCTGTTTTCTTCAATGGATTAACCAGTTGTCCTGGAGGCTCCATGGGGGTCAGAGTAGAAGTGTACTTCATAGGGTTTTCCATGGCTCATTTTTTAGAAATAGATGGCCATGCCTTTCTTCTGAGGCACCTCTAGGTATACTCAAACTTCCAGCCTTTTGGTTAGCACCTGGATTAGTAGTACCATAATTTTTTTTTTTTTTTTAGCCAAAAGACCAAAATATACTAAATTTACTTTTTAAAGAATCTTATCTGGAAATTTGCTTCTATGAAGCACCTTTTTTATATGTTTGCCAAATACAGCTGATAATGGTGGTCTTTCATGGGTTTTTTTATTTTCCAAGAGTTAGTTCCCAATTAAATACGAACACTGATACGAAATTACTTTTCCCTTAAAAAAATGAAAAGAAAAAGATATTCAGTGAAGGATTTCGTTAAAAGTTTCTTTCTCTCTCTCTTCCTACTTCTGTCCTTAAAATTTGAGTTACTGCAGTATTTTACAGAAAATCAAGCTATACTTGTAATGTTTTATTTATTTTCCTAAAAGGGGGCAGAGGTGGAGAATAATTGAGGTTAAATTCCAGACTGTATAACCTCAGGATAAGAGGTTACCATAGGAACCAAATCTTGATTCTGAAGAGAGGAGAATGTCTTGTAACATCAAGACCCAGAAAAAAATAGAGGGTCCTTAAAATCTGTTGAAAATGTTAAGGGAATGTGTGTGTCCAGTCTAAGTGTCAGTAATGTAACCTTGTCAGATTAACCAATTTCTTTTCTTTTTTTTTCAACTATAGGGGAGGAGGTTGAAAATAAAACACTGTAAATACAATATCTTTATTTTAAACATATTTATTGATCGTTAAAATATTACACCTTCTATATATTTTGTTCATTTTAAAGTCAGTTCCGACAGGGAAGCTGAAGACACTTTTAGCTGTTTCCTGATGAACTGTCCCTAAAGACTTCCTTTTTCATGGGCTTTGTATATATATATATTTTTTTGTATATGGAATCTGAGGGTGTTCTAAATTCTGAATATTTGCCAAAAAATGCTGGGGTTTTACACTGTCCTAATTTTGATGGAATGTCTCAGTATCTTTTCACTTGGTACCATTTGAGTCCCAGATGTCTTACCGTATTTGTTTTCAAGCCCAGTCAGCCCTAACTGGAGGAAGAGTCCTTAGATGAATAGTTGTATTAAAAGTCTTCTATTTTTCCACTAAATATAAAAGTCTTCTATTTTTCCACTAATACATGCATATTCTGAATATCAGATTCATTGACTCAGCTGAGACGTATCATTCTTCATAATTATAGAAGTCATAATACTTTCTCAAATTTGTTATCACCAATACACAGTCACTAGTAGTGAGATACTAATAGCCTCTATTAATTCAAAAATAATGATGGAAAACACATGCCATCTTATATTTCCTCCCCCATGACTATCAGTAGTGATCATCTGGATTGTTGTTGTTGTTAGGTGCTGTTGAGTTGGCTCTGAGTCATAGCAACTCTGTGTACAACAGAATGAAACACTGTGCCATCCTCATGATTGTTGTTGTGCTTGAGCCCATTGTTGCAGCCACTGTGTCAATCCATCTCATTGAGGGTCTTCCTCTTTTTCACAAACCCTCCACTTTACCAAGCATGACGTCCTTCTCCAGGGACTGGTCCCTCCTGATAGCAAGTCCAAAGTATATGAGACGAAGCGTTGTCATCCTGGCTTCTAAGGAGCATTCTGGCTGTACTTTTTCCAAAATAGATTCCTTCATTCTTTTGGCAGTTCATGGTATATTCAGTATTCTTTGCCAACACCACAATTCAAAAGCATCAGCTCTTCTTCAGTCTTCCTTAGTCATTGTCCAGCTTTTGCATGCATATGAGGTGATTGAAAACACTATGGCTTGGGTCAGGTGCAACTTACTTCTTAAAGTGACTCTGCTTTTGAACACATTAAAGAGGTCTTTTGCAGGAGGATAGAGAGTCAAAACCATTGATTAATAGTCATAGTTATCATCTTATTTGTGAAATTTGGTAAAAGATTTGGGTCCATGCATTTAAAAAAAAAATTTTTTTTTTCATTTAGGGAACTTATAATTTAACAAAAGGTAACAGAACACATTTAGAAGATATAATTCATAGACTGAAAAATAAAAAGCATGTTATTTTTATTAATAATTATATTATTTCTATCTTTACATTGTAATGATTCAGTGGATCAGAGATTAGGCTCAGCCATCAAAACACCCATAAGAAAACAAAAAAGACCTGTGAGTAGGGATTTTTTACAATAACAAAAATTAGATCACTTGCAAATAAGGAACTGCACCTGTATAAAGAAAAACCTGGTTAACATAAAAATAATCATTAGCTTGAGAACACGTAATGAATATGAAGTAATACCTTTGTTTTGATAAGTAAAATCATGTCATTTTAAGACAATTAAATTTTTTTATATGAACAAACATTGCCATTACCACTCCCACTTGTATTCCCACCTACACAAGTTTACCTAAACACCAAAATTTACCAGATAAGACACACAGAGACCTACAAGCTGGAGAAAGGAAAGGGGAGAGAGGATACTTACCTGACAGTTCCATGTTCCTCACCCTTATACTGCCTCCATAGAGAAGTAAACAAGATGGTGATGAGTCTGAAAAACATGTCACATGTTTCAGGGACAACCAAGACAAGAGTCATTATCTTTGTATTCAAGTGTTTGAGGGGCTAGTATATAATAATAAGAATACTTTATTTGGAACACTGAGTATAAATTCCAGAAGGGCAGATTTCAAGTTCACGTTTAAAAAGAAAAAAAAAAAAATTGTTTTTGTAACTTAGAGTTACTGTTTTAGGCTGGGTTGTCTAGAGGAGCAAAACTAGTAAAGCATATATATATATAAATATATATAAACCAAAAAGCCAATCCTGTTGCCATCAAGTCTATTCTGACATATCAACCCTATGGGAAAGAGTAGAACTGCCCTGTAGGATACCCAAGGAGCGGCTGATGGATTCAAACTGCCGACTTTTTGGTTAGCAGCTGAGCTCTTAACCACTGTACCATCAGAGCTCCAAATATATACAGAGAGGAGATTTATTTCAAGGAAATGGCTCACGTAGTTGTGGAGGCTGGCAAATCTCGAATCCATGGATCAAAGTGTCAGAATAGAAGCTTCTTCTGACTCACACAGTTGCAGGGGGTAAACCCATTGCTGTCAAGTTGATTCTGACTCATAGCGACCCTATAGGACAGAGTAGAATGCCCCATAGGGTTTCCAAGGAGCGGCTGATGGATTTGAACTGACAACTTTTTGGTTAGCAGCCAAGCTCTTAACCACTGTGCCACCAGGGCTCCAAATATATATAGAGAGAGATTTATTTCAAGGAAATGGCTCCTGCAGTTGTGGAGGCTGGCGAGTCCTGAATCTATGGGTCAAGTGTCAGACTGGAAGCTTCTCCTGACTCACTTGGTTGCAATGGGTAAATCCATTGCTGTCAAGTTGCTTCTGACTTATAGCGATCCTATAGGACAGAGTAGAACTGCCCCATAGCGTTTCCAAGGAGCAGCTGGTGGATTCAAACTGCTGACCTTTTGGTTAGCAGCCAAACGCTTAACTACTGTGCCACCAGGGCTCCTTGCAGGGGCTGCCGAACCCAAAATCAGCAGGTCACATGTTAGGCTGCTGGCTCATGGGGCTGTGGGAGCTGGTGAATCCCAAAATCTGCAGGTCACGTGGCAGGCTGCTGGTTCACTTCCCAAGAACTGGAGTGTCAGATGATGACAAGTCAGATGCAGGATGGAGAAAGAGAGCAAGCTTTGCCAGAATAGCCATATATATTGGATGCAGGCCACACCCCCCCCACCCCACCCCACCACCTGGAAACTCCCCTGACATGAGATCACAAAAGGGTGGATAATTGCATAATACTGAGAATCATGGCCTAGCAAAGTTGACACATAACAATAACCATCACAGTTACCCAACAGGCTTCCTTGTAAGGAGGTATACTTTCCATTACAGGAAATTTTTAAGAAAACAATTGCTGTCTGGAGAAGTGTATAGGAAATGCCTTCTTGGCATTGATCAAGACTTTGCCAGTCAGATTAAAAATGTTGTTATTCCAAGTGTTTATTTTCTACTTTAATTGTTTGCTATTGTAATAACTTAAAGATCAACTTATTTATTTAAGTTGATAAAAAAAGTACAAGTATATCATGTGTTACAGAAGTCTTTTCTTCTTGAGTTAATAACTACCTTTGGCTTTTACTTACTCAGTATCTTTTTTTCATTGTTTCCTTCCTCTGTATGATATATTGCTGCCTACTGAAGATAGAAGGATAGGAAAAACACAGGCCTTTCCTTGAAGAACACCCAACATAGTGGCAGAGAAACAGAGCCTTGAATATTCACCCTATTAACAGCTTTATGTAAAAAAGTAGCAAATAGTAAATGAGAGTTCTGTCATAGGTATTCTAGGTCCGTAAAAACATAAAATAAAAATAAGCCTAATTCTGCCTGAGGAATCTGAGGAGGCTTCTCAGAGGAGACAGTATTTGATCTGAATTTGCAGAAAATTTCATATGAAGAGAAGGACATAGACAAAGTCGAAAAGTGTGAAACATGATGATACTTTTAGGGACCTGAAAGTAGATCTGTGAAGTTAAGCGTCTGTAGGGAAATGGCAAGAGCTGAAACTGGCATTGTAAGCAAGCAGATGCCAGATCCTGAACTGGTTGAGATGCGTTGTTCCTCCTGTAGAAAGTGAGCCGTTGAAAGATTCCAAGCAGAAGAGTGAGCAGGCTGATCTGCATTTAGAAAGGCTGCTGTGTTGACAGTATGGAAACTAGAAGCAAAATGGGGAGACTGGAAGCAAAGAGCCCAAGTTTGGAGACTGCTACAATGGTGGCAAGAAATTATTAGAAACTAAACAAAAAAAAAAAAAAAAAGTTTTTTTTTTTTTAAACTACGATAGTGGCAGTGAATAGAGAAAAAGGGTTAGATTTAAACAACTGTGTTGAGAAGTAGAATTTAAAAACCCTAACGATCAGTTTGATATGATAGGAAAGGTAGGAGTCTGGGTTAATGCTGAAGTTGATCACCCTGGGAGTTGAGTAAATAGTGTTAACTTTGATAGAGATAGGGCAGGTAAGGAGGAGCAGCAGGCTTGAAAGGAAAGATCTTGAGTTTAGCTTTGGAACTGATAAGTTTGAGGTAACTCCAACTCACCTCAGATGAAGTAGTCCGGTAGTAAGCAGTTGGAAAGTTAAATATAAAACTTAGCAGTGAGATATGGGCTGGAGACATAGAGTTGGGATACACTGGTATAAACATGACAGATGAAGCTATGGAATTGGAATTGGGGAGGAGGTAAAATCAGACAATGAGGAAGCAAAGAGATAGAAGAGGAAGTTGGGGAAGTCCTTACAATTTCATGTAGCTGTTAGCGGTACACACTGACAAAAACTGTGCAGGCTCATATGTTTAAAAAAAAAAAAACTTAGGTTTTTAAAATTTTACTTTCTTTGACCAATCTCAAATGCATCTGAAATGATTTTTAATAAAATTATGTTGAAGATTTTGCCAAAATTCTGAAATGCTTAAATGGTCTAAGAATATTCTGGATCTTTGCCTTTCGTTAGTTGAATTTTTGTTTGGGCTGGATAATTTGTTTTTCATTTTATTTTACTTTGTTCTTCATGAAATTGACTGTGTTAGCTTCCTCTCTGACCAGTGCAAATTTATTATATTGCTCAAAGAAATACTTTAAATGTAAGAGCTTATACATTTCTTATGTTCTTTCTTTACACAAGGAAATGCAACCTCACCACAAGTACAAAGACCATCTTTCATGGACTACTTTGATAAACAGGACTTCAAGAATAAGAGTCATGAAAATTGTAACCAGAGCATGCATGAACCCTTCCCTATGTCCAAAAATGTTTTTCCTGATAACTGGAAAGTTCCTCAAGATGGAGACTATGACTTTGTAAGTACATTTTAATTCTCCCATTTAATTTTTACCCTTCTTTATTTTGTTGTCACATTGAGAAGCATTGTTCATGTGTGTGTGCATGTTTGTATAAAATTATAGACTGTATATATTAATGTTCAGTATATAGCCACATGTTGCTAGGGCAGTGGTGAAAATTATAACTTATAGAAATGTACTTGCAGAGAAATGTAAATAATTGCTTTTATAGTTACATAAATTATAGCCCAACTTTAGGAAAATAGAGCTCTTGAAAACTAAAATAACAATTCGTTTTTAATAGTGCAAAATGTGAGATACTTCTGACAGTAAGCTTAGTTACTTGTATTTATGACATAGACTTTGAGAAATTTGCCTCGACTTTGAAAGTTAACTGAATTTGTTTCTACTCGAATAAGTGTTAATTCTGCTTGATTTGTCAGAGATAATAGTTTTCTTTTATATCTAGTTAGCATGTAGACTTCAGTATAAATCCATACTTAATAGCCTAGTTTGTTGCATTTTCTCTTTATTCCTTCTTCCCTGCACTTTATTATTTATTTCCTTTAGAGAATGTATAGAATACAAGTGAACTATTCTGGAGCAGCTGTTTCCAGAAGCTGAGAGAGTAAATTCTCAAAATGAATTTTTTAATGGAGTAAAAAATTTTATAAATTTTGGCTTTAGCATGTTTTTAATAGTAATGTTACTTTTGCATATTGTCCCTTAAGATTTTTTCCACATAAAATAACTACAGCCTTTCATAGCTATATTTATTTACAAATACATTTATTCATAAGTATATAAAATTTTAGATGTGTCCATTGTGTTTGTTGTTTTGTATTACTTTACAATTTCTAAATAATTTTAAATCATTTTGCTTAGACAGCATGCCTCTAAGTGATTTCAGATTATAAATATTTTTAATTTTAAGTACTTTTCCCCTAAATACTGAGATTATGTGAGTTTTTAAATAATCAGATAACTAAGTTTCAAAATATATCCTCAATAAATTCACTACTAATTGCTAACAAAAATTAGCAATGCAATGGACAGGTTAGCCTGAAAACATTTGTTGTATCTGCTTATTGTTTTTTCAATTTTGAAGTCAGAAACTAGAAAAGTAAAATCCATACATCTATAGTGCTAGAAAAGTTTCATTTTAAGCTACATACTTTAACATTTTTTCTTTCATAGTTTAGATTGCTGGTGCCCAGGTTTTAAATCATTCATGAACATGGTAAATAATGTACTTAGCATCAAAGAATTGCTGTCTTAGTTGGAATAAATCTTCATAGCCTCTAGGAAACAGTCTGAAATTAGCTACAAAATAATGAATAACTTATAATGGTTAAGAAATAGCAAATAAAATGATTTAATTCTGTTTCAGTTAGTCCTTACTATCACGGCAAAACTCAGTGGCTTAAAATAACAACTGTTTTATTTGCTGACAACTTTGTGGGTCAGCAGTTTGGGTCAGTTCAAACAGTTTGGGTCAGTTCAGGTGGGGGCTGCTTCTGCTGGTCTTACTGGGATCTCTCACGTGGCCACAGTCATCTGCTGGCCTGGCAGGGACTGAATGCCTCTCTAAGATGGCCTCGCTCATGTGCCTAGAAGTTGTACTGGCTGCTGGCAGGGTCACATATTGCCATCAGGCAAGCCTGGGCTTTTTATGTGGTGGTTGCAGCCTTCCAAAAGGGTGAGAACAGAAGTTGCAAGGCCTCTTGAGATCTGCATGGTGTCACGTCTGCCATATTCTCTTAGTTAAAACAAATCACAGTCCAGTCCAGATTCGAGGAATGTGGAAATAGATTTCACCTCATGATGGAAGGAGCAGCAGAGTCTATTGCAAAGGCTTTGTGTGCAGAGATGGAAGGAATTATTGTGATGATCTTTCAAATAATCTACTCGATAATTAAAACCCAACAGAGATTAGAATATGGAATGTAGGAAGTTGGTCAGTGATGATTTTGATAAGTACTATTTCAGTCTCTTAATTTTCACACACACACATAGTCATTGACATGCAGCCTTCCACTGTCCCTCGTAGGCTCACTCTAGTTTGTGAATCAGCATTGATTTTTCCAGTGGCCAGCTCCTGTAAGTAAACTTTTGTAACATTTTTAGCTCATCATAGATCGAGAGTCCTCCTATCTGGGAATTAAATTTTTTTTTTTTTTAGAAAGCATTAAACCAATTTAACAAACTTTACATGTCTACTTACATGCATTTTGCTTAGCACTATAAGTAAAAACATTATATATACTAATTCAATTAAGAAAATAAGATATAAAAAAATGAAGTATTAAGTTGCAATTCACAGCAATAATACAGACATTGTCATGTGTTTTAGGAGCCCTGGTAGTGCAGTGGTTAAAGGATTCAGCTGCTCACCAAATGGTTGGTGGTTCAAACCCACCAGCTGCTCAGAGGAAGAAAGATGTAGCATTCTGCTTCCATAAAAATTTACAACCTAGGAAACCCTGTGGGGGCAGTTCTACTCTGTCCTACAGGGTCGCTGTAAGTCAGAATCGACTCGACAGTAGTGGGTGGGTCATGGAAAAGAAAAGAAACAAACAGCAAAGACAAAAATAGATATAGAAGGCAGAAAATATTAATCAACAGAAATAGCTGATTTACTGGATTACTGGGTACTATTTTTGGTTTAAAATGAGGAACTAAATGATAGGGCTGAAAGTAAAAAGATAAAGGAAGATGTCTTCATAGAAGAAAAGGGGCTTCAAGGGATCATATGACTTGATCGAGTGTTGGAGAGTTATTTCTTTTCTAACTTATACAGGGCACACAGCCTTAAAAAGGGAGCGGGGGAGGGATGGGGCATTGACCAGAACAGTTCCTCCTTCCCCAGCATTTCCTACACCTGTCACCTGGAACTGCTCGACTCCCTCTTCATTTTGAGGAAGTGGAAACTGTTTGTAACAGCCACTGAGGGGAATATAGATGGAAATAAGAGATGAGTAAGTGAAGGGTTGTCAAGAGCTGAACAAAGGATTGCTAAGAGTAATAGTGTGGTGAAGACAAGGAGCAGTGTGTACGAGGGTGACAAGAGAGTCAGGAAAGAAGAAGCACAGGAGGGGCAAAATGTGAATGGTTTGGTGGAATACTTTGCTTACAAAGTAGAGAAATGGACCAAAAGCAAAGGCAGATTTCTACTTAAGACACCAGCTGGTAATGATAAGGGAAATCTGGTCTTATTCATTCCATCATACATTAGATATAAACCGGTTGCTGTCAAGTTGATTCTGACTCATAGCGGCCCTGTAGAACAGAGCAGAACTGCCCCATAGAGCTTCCAAGGAGTGCCTGGTAGATTTGAACTGCCAACCTTTGGGTTAGCAACCATAGCACTTAACCACTACGTCACCAGGGAGGGATGGATATAGAATGTTAAAAAATGTGACTCATCAAAGTATAGTGTGCTAAAGTTTATGTGTTTGCCTCCTCTTTGTGATGTATCTCAAAGCTGCCTTCCAAAAGAGAACTGGATTTTGTGTGATTCCTATGTCTGTTTAATAGAAGTTGCTCAAAAGAAAACCTGGAGTTGTTTTGACCTTATTTCCAGGAAATAGAAGGCTTATCCTCCTGCCTTGAGGAAAATAGCTTTCAAGAAAGAAAAAAAATGAAAGAACACTTCATTGTCTTTTGTAGAACTCAAAACAGATTCCTAAAGGACGGGACTTATTCAGAGAGGCACCTGCTAAGCAGATGTGTAGAGAAGGAAGCATTCTTTATCTTAGAGCCTATATGCGATAAAATTTGTGTATTTTAAATCTTTAGTATTTGTCTTTTGGATTTTCTGGTGAACTGTTTCATGTTGTGTTCCTGGATGTAATGAGATGAGAGAAGAATTTAATTTATGATACCACCAACTTGGGGATGGCATAAAGACAGGAGATAAAATAGATTTGGACTAATTGAACCAATTATTTTAACTCTACTAAAAAAAATTCTGCTTAGGGTGTGCCTGTGAAGATTTCTCAAACAAAATGTAAAAGGCAAATTTGTTTATTATAGCACTAGTCTAATGTTCCAATTTTTGTTGGAATTATTTCCAAACAGCCTTAGCATCCAGATTGTTTAGTGTTAAACAGAGAGCGTGTAGATCATGTTTTGCAGAAATTACAGTATCGTATTTAAGTAGATATATTTTGGGCAATGTAAAGATTTTGGCATAAGAACAAAAATATTAAAAGACATCTGTTACCTCACTAGGTTGGTTCCAAATTAAAAAAAAAAAGAAAGAAACTGGATTGGCAATAATTACTAGTGTAAGAGGGATTAGATAATTAGGAGTCAAACTGAATTATAAGTTAACATTTCTTGATTACTATGATTCTTAAATATGTGTTCAACTTGTGTTCTTTTGAGCACGAGAATCCTCCAGGGCCACACTGGAGAAAGAGTCTCAATAATTGTGGCTTGGGGGAGGGGGTAGGGGAGTAGCCACCTTCTCATCCAAGTATAAACTTGCCTGGAGCTTTCTTAGGTTTTCCACAGCCCTACCTCTGATTCCTGGGTTGATAGGTCAGTATGATTATAGGAAAAAACCTCACGGCTGCAAAATGCAGAAAACAGCCTGGGAGAGGTACCAGCCCTGCTGCTAGAGCCACTTATGGGCATTTTAGGACTCTCCTCTTGTTCTGGGGAAATGTTTCTTTCTCAGGATATTTTCACCCTCCTAGAACAAGGCAGCAGTTATGAAGGGTAATAAAGAAATGAGACAGCTGTGGGCTACAAGGGCCCACAGAAACACAGCAGCAGCACCACCGGCCCTTTAGCGAGCTTTTTTTTTTTTTTCAGCAACCCCAGCCACGGCTGTAGGAAGCCATACATAAAACCTTGAGCCAGCGCTGCGTCTACCTGTTTTTACTAGTGTAGCAGTATGCTGTGATCTGCTTTCTCTATTTAAATACAGATTTATTTTTATTTTTATTTTGGTTTTTAAAGAGATGTTGGCTAGAAGTTTTCCTTGTATCTGTACTCTTTAGTCAAAGAACTTCTTGTTCTCTTTGGTCCTTAGCTCTGTGGACTGAGGAAAACACATCAGTTGAGTGAAGTATTTAAGCACATTGTCATCGATTAGCTTTGCATTAATTAAATGATTATTGTCAAGTATTTCCAGATGTTTGCAAGAGTAGTAACAAAGTATGAAAAGATAACTGTAGATATTTCAGATTTATTTTTTCTAGAGTAAAGAAGAAATAAACACAAAGATCCCAAGTGTTTCAGTGGCTAGCCCTGAATAAGAGTTTATGATTACAGGTGTACATGTGGCATGAACTTGATTGTATGTGGCACATTGTGCTTTCACTACTCACTCTTTCCTTGTAGAGCCAACAGGAAATGAAAATTAATGAGAAGCCTGCACTTTGAAATACTTGCAGAATTCTTGGCTATTTCGGTCCTTTGCCAGCTCACGAAATCTCTGCTGGCAGTCGTATCCAGCAGATGGTGTGGTGTGTGTACAGTTGTATCATGTGATTGTTTAGGTCCATATAAAAGTTTTATAAGTTTTAGTCCGTCAGTCTACTGAGGCATTTACAACAGTCATAATCTTTGGTTTGAAAGGAGATTGGCCTGCGTCAAAGACAAGTGTTGATATACAAGTAGAAAAATTGTTAATTAGTCACTGAGCAACTAAACTGGATTTAATTGATTCTGTAGTAGTTAAGGAAACCCTGGTGGCATAGTGGTTGAGTGCTACCGTCTGCTAACCAAAGTGTCAGCAGTTCGAATCTGCCAGGCGCTCCTTGGAAACTCTAGGGGGCAGTTCTACTCTGTCCTATAGGGCCGCTATGAGCTGGAATCGACTCAACGGCGCTGGGTTTGGTTTTTTGGCTTATAGTAGTTTGTTAAAGACAACCAAAACTTGACTGTCTCGGAAACTGCTACACAGGTGTTTTTTTTTTTCCTTCAGTAATTTTATCCTTTTGGCTATCTGAGGTAGAATGAATATTTTACTTTCTTTTTCCTAAATACACTATTTCAGGTCTCAGTAATTTCTGAAAATTTTATTTAGTGGTTCTATCTAGGCAAGGGCCACTGATATATCGAGCTAATTTAGGTAATTAATAGCTTAAGTTAAAACTTGAGATATCATCATTTCCTTTGCAAATTAAGTTGAGAAGACCCATATCTGGAAGATAGAGAACACAGTGTGGTACGTGGTTTATTGTCACTGTGTTGGAATTTATTAAAGTGTTTAAGTACATGGCAAAAAGAAAAACGGCTTACCAAAAAGGTCTAAAAAGCATTAACTTCCCTCGTAGTAGTTTGTTCTTCTTAACATGTCATTTATTTAGAAGATTGTGTTGCAAAATTGGCTGATTTACATTTTAAAACAAAGATATTTGACTGCAAACATATGCTATGGCCAATGTTGATGTCTGAAGAAGTTGTTTTGACTATGTGGGCTTTCTGTTCATAACCTCAGTTCTGGACGTTTAGTCAGTAAGCATCAGGGACTGTTGGAGCAGTTATGTCAAAAGAGATGTTAAGAACCAGTAGTAGAATTCAGGATCAAACGAGCAGACAGTGTGATTTGTCACCTTTTAATTTATGATATGATGGCCTATGGTGTTTACTTCTTAAATACAGAAACCATAGATTCCAAATAAGTTAAGATTCATTGAGGTTACTAGTAATGCATATATCAGGTTGTATTTTGATAATGAAAGCATTGTTTTTTACTTTGTCATAAATGAAATTTCTTTATGCCAGAAATTATTTTTGTATCTTTATATTTAATTTGGGTTTTAGAACATGCATAGTAGTTCAGTGTCAGAAACCTTAACTGTCACCTGTCATTTTTCACAGTACATCGTTCTTTTTTGGAAACTATTAGAATTGTTGGCCTGGTTGAACTAATACCGACACCTGTTTTTCCTATCCTAACACTAGGTTGTCACCTTTTTTCCATAGTACCTCTCGCTCATTAGAATTGAACACCTTCCTTAGGTTGAGTTCTTTATATAGGCAGATCGTATATTTTCAAGGAAATAATAGCTTTTTTCTTTTTCATCCAGAACCTGGTTGTCTTGATTCAACTCCAAACTAGCTTTGCTTTGTTAATTTTCCCCATCAATAGTAGGAACATCCTTTTCCCAGAAATACAGACATATCTTAATGAGGTTAAGTGGAAGAGGGTATCAAACTAATGTTAAGTATAAGAGCAGATCAAAGAGGTTTAGAAAACAGATTATCTTAATTTCATGGATTTATTTTGAAAAGACACATTTTCATGGCTTTTAACAGAGAAACATTCTTTTTCTTTTAAGAATTAAGTATTGGTGAATGTTGAAATTTGATATACAGTATACCGTACTTGCTAGAGCAGTCATTCATAATTAATAATTGAACAGTTATTAACAATGCAAAAATTAACAAAATAATTGATAAAGGTGTCTCCAAAAAGGCTCTGTAGCCTCAGTTAGAGTATCAAGTTATAATTCCACAGACCTTCAATTTAGTTTTTAGCTCTATCTAATAATGTTAAGCATACAAATGAAGCTACATAATAGTCAAGGCTACAGATAAATAAATATATAAATACAATAAATATATAAATAAATATGTAAGAAGCAAATAACCAGCCATATTCTTTCATTAACTACTCAAATGAAATGTGTAGTCAGTTGTGGATTATTGTTGCTGTTGGAAGAAAAATCTAAAACAGATAGTCATTTTAGTGATTATTTGTTTGATGAAAAGAAATTCACAGTCTTTAACTCGTTGGAACGTCAATGATGAGTACCGTGATTCCTGAAATTGCCCTACTTTTGGCTTTAAACGTTTACTCATTCTTGCCCTGACTATGAAAACTGACTTTCCCTTGGCATATCTATATATGAGGCACAATAGAAACAAGGTGCAGATAAGTTCCCTTGATCTACAGAAATCAGTGAATTGCAGCTAATGTACCTTAAAACAAATTCTGTTTTTCATTTCCTTTTATTATGGAATTATAGCTACAGTCTTCCAGAAAAATATTCTTTAAATAACTGAGTTAGGGAAATTATTAAGTTAGTGCCCAATCCTAGTAATCTAGTAGTCATAGTTTAATAGCAGGGCTCTCTAGATATACCAGAAATTTACCTTTTTTGTTGTCGTCTTTTTTTTTAAAGCATTTTCCAGAACTTAGTTGACCTTTGAGCTCCTTTCTGTATTTTACAACAGTTGTTCTCATCTGTAAGAATTTAAACTTTTTTCTTAACTTAATTTAAACTTTAACTTTTTTTTTCTTCTCGACTTCATATTTAAACTATCAGGCTTCTCCGTCCATTTGAACTATGCCACATTTTACTGTGACTCAGGATAGGAGGCTGCTTTAAGTTTGAAACTTGGAAGCATCTGAGATTATTTTCCTATTTTTAAGTTCAGAGTGCCATGTGCAGTTTTATCTGTATGTATAATTTATTGCTCAGAGTTTTTTTTCTGTTCTTTTGCTTCTGGCTAATAAACTAAAAAAAAAAAAAAATTTTTTTTTTCTAGTAATAAAAAACTTAGCTAATATGTATTGAGATCTTAGTATGTGTTAGACATTGTTCAAAGCACTTTTGTGACAATGATCCTTTGGAGAAGATACTATTATTATCCCGTTTTTACATGTGAGGAAACGGAGGTACACAAAGGTTAAAGTTCAGTGGTCAAAGTCATATAACTTACAGGTGGTAGTGGTGGTAGTAGTTGCTGTTGAGTCAGGTTGACTCTAGTGACCCCATGTGTGCAGAATAGAACTGCCCCATAGGATTTTCAAGGCTGTGACCTTTCGGAAGCAGAGTTGCCAGGCCTGTCTTCTGAGGCACTTCTATGTAGGTTTGAACAGCCAACCTTTTGCCTGGGAGTTCAGTGTTTAACCATTTGTGCCACCCAGGACTATAGCTCACAAGTAGTAGAGCCAAAAATTGAACCCAGAAAATCTGACTTTAGAGTTTTCCCCATAATCCTGAAACCAAACCTGTTGCCATCGAGTGGATTCCATTTCATAGTGATGCTCTAGGACAGAGTAGCACTGCCCCATAGGATTTCCAAGGAGCGGCTGGTGGATTCCAACTGCCAACCTTTTGGTTAGCGGCTGAGCTCTTAACCATTGCACCACCAGGGCTCCAACTTGCCCCACACTACTTAATTACACTGTTACTGAGCCTTTCCTGAGGAGACTAGCTTGAACCACAAGATAAAGCCATAAATCAACAAAGAGAGGAGATGGGTACCTCATGGCACCAGACCAGAACTCTAGGTAGAGCTCAACTGAAAACCATTAGAATAAAGCAGGGATTCAGATACTATGCCTTGGACAAATGCAGACTTTCTGCTTACTTACGGTTAGTCTGACTAGTTTAAATTTTTAATCTGAAAGTTGATTTAAATCTCATCAGATTTTTCCCCACCCCTCATCTCAGGGCAGGCCCCCTAAGTGGTTCAGGGAAGGTGGAGTGCTTTCTCCTCTTACGGGTCTAATTCATAAAGGACACGTTGGGGGAAGGACAGGAGAGGTCATCATCCAGCCTTGGTCATGTGAATGGTGCATGTGGTTTTCTTGGGGTGATGGTTTTAGCCTGGACCTTTTAATCACTGAACCCTCCTTCAGAAATGGCCAGCTATATCTCCTTTCTGTTCCACCAGTCCAAACCTCTGCGCTACCTCTAGGTGGTGCATGGATACATTTGGTGGGCAGCCCTTACTTCTTCCTCTAATTTCTGGGTTCTCCCGCATGGAGCCATGAGCGTTAGTGATGTTCTATTTCTAGGGTCTCTTACAATGGGTGAGTGAGTAGAGGGAGTGTGGGAGGTACTCCCTTCACTTTTTCCCAGATACTATATCTGTGGCTTTAGTAGATCTGCTAGTGCAGGCTGCTTCACCAAGCCTCTCATCTTCAGAAATTTCTAGGCAAGAAGTAGGCATGATTCTAGGTCAATATGTTTTTCCCCACTTCCCACCATTTCCAGAGGCATGTGTCAAGTCTTCTAAGAGCACTTAACCAAGCTAAATTCTTCTCCGTTGCAGCACCAAGGCAAAGGTTGCAGGTTCCCTGTTCAGTAATCTGTCCAGCTGGAAAGTGAGATACCGGTTTCTCGCTCCTGCAGGAACCGACGTGTCTGTGACTAAGTATCTTAGTGTCCCCAACTTGGCTTGGGTGAGGAAGATCACATGACAAACACCGCACCTAGGGCTCCTGACTCACCCTTACCCTCATTCATCTCCTTATGTGGGCTAGGGTGATTTGGGAATGGTGGGGCTCATTCTGTACCCTCATGGGAAGCTAGGGGTTGCAGTCTGGCCATATTTGCTTGGCGGCTCTCTTCAAGATGTAGGATGTTTGTGCCTCATCTTTGTCTTTGTTGTTAGTCCTAGTCTTCAATTCAGGAAAAAAAAAAAAAGAAGAGTCTTCAATTCAGGAGCAGCTAAAAAACCCCTACTCAGCATTCTTTTATAAGAATAAACATTACTGACCTTACATTTTAGAGCATTTCATATTTCTGTCTCTACCAAAATATTTTAGTTTGTTTTTTCCTTCATTCATCAGTTAATCCAGTAAACGTTTTCTTGTCCTTGCTACTGCCCAGGCTCTAAGAATTGGTAATTTAAACAATTTGTTGCCCCGGAGGAGACCTCAGACGACTGATGAGGACAGACGTATGAACACTTAATTATTTTACCCATAGATAAATTACCCAACCCTACTGATCTGAAAAATCAGATTTTGACAGCCTCAAGAATAATAATATGAAAGTGAAAATGTGAAGAGATATATTTAAAATTAGTTGAAGTTACATTTCACTGAACACCAATATCTGACCAACATTCAGAATTTACGCTAAGATTACAGAATTCACGATGGCCCTGGGTGTATAGGACCATGCATGAGCAATCGCAAGGACCAGAATGAAAATTCTGAGATCATTTGCTAAAAAATTCAGTTTTAAGTTTCTTCAAAAGAGGAATTTAAATAAGATAGAAAGATAATGTCTACTTTTACTAGCTTTTTGCTGAGAAATTTTTAGTTTACTCTAATGAAATATTTTATAAATTGGGTACTGCCAGTTGGTTCATGTCGTGTAGAATTCTATAATGAGATTTCTTCAAAAATTATATTTCTCTTGCACCTCCAATAATATTTTATTATTTGTTTGCCTCTTTCTATAAAAGATGAGTCTGGAGGTTGAACTGTGAAAATAAATAAAACTGCTAAGAAGAATCAACCACCATCATCTCCATTTATGGTTTTATTGCTCTGAAAGTTTAAAAAAGCAAACACATATCCATCTTAAAAGCTAAAGGCTGTTTTTAGATATGGCATATATGGAATATTTTCACCCCAGTGTCTATTTCATAGCTGAAACGTTAAAAGCATTGTCACGTGTATCAGTTTAGCTGTCAATAACAATTCCCTAAGTGAAGTCAATGTTCCTCTAAGGTCATCTTTAGTTTGTAATGTAGGAAAATCTGCTGTATATTAGTATTTTAAACAAGCATCAAATAATAAAAACCAGCTTCTTACGGCAGAGGAAATACTTTTAAAATACTTAAGCTTTTCTATTATAATATTCATGGTGATAATATATTTCCAGGGAAAAGTAGATGATGTTTAATGCACCCATGTATTTCCCCTAATTATTTTTAGGAAGGTATTATTTTAATTCATAATGAATTCTTAAAAAAAATTGGTAACAGTGTAAGAGAAGGCATTCAAGAAATGTACCAGGTAATACTTTTAATCAGTTCCATATTGAGGTACTTAATGATATATTTGGTTTCTTATATTTAGGGTAGCATCAACGAGCTTTTCTTTAAGAGAAAATGTTCTAAAACACGCATGGCTATGTAATTATATTTTCTTTTTTGTTTTTAGAATAGAAGGAATTTTAACTTTTTTTACCTTCTTAAAAAAAATCAGAGATGTACAAAAAATATAATAGTACTTCCTATTGTTAAAATCCAGAAATTTCCATTGTGTTTAAAATTTTGTGAAAGGTAAGTAAATATTAAATTCTACATATTGCATTTGAGGTGATTCAAATTAAGCAAATATGAAAAAGCACTAGATTTCACTCGTTTATTTAACAGAGCTACTTTTTGTTTTATAGTTCCAGAAGGTGGGAAAATACCAGTAAGGTTAATGTCGAGGTTAAAATATTACTCTTCATATTTTTAAAGACTTATTTGAGATTACTTGGTTTAAATATAAATTAATATTTAATGTTGTAGTTTTAGTTGTTCTGGAGTAATATACCAACTACTGAACCCCGTTCTTAGTTTTTAATCTTTTTCTTTATCTCTCTCTCATTCAACAAAAATACTTTAAATATCCTCTGTGTGTCTTTTCATTCAGTAACTCAGTCAAGGGAGCAACTTGCAAGATTATGATCTGCTTCTCCCGTGTTACTCAGAATGAAAGATACCCTATTTTATCTACTTTAGCTGTTAGGCTACAGGCTAACACAATCTGCTTGTTTGTCACCCATTCAAATCAGATGCTTGCAAAACTGAAACAAACATTTCCCCTACCCACAACTTCCAGCTTCTTTATAAAACGTAAAAAAGGATTAATTATAAGAGGAATTGTACATTTGATATATTTACCTTCAGTCTGTTTGCCGTTGTCTTGTTTTTTTAAATGTGATTTCTGGCTATGGAAAACAGGATGTGAATATCTTGTATAATTGTGAACAGTTCAAAAGGACACTGGTTTATAATATCATTGAGAGCAACTATGAATAAGCCATGTAACTAGTTAGACTTTATTTACAGTTAAAAAAAAGTAATCCACTGATGTTACAAGGGCTAAAAGGGTAAGGAAGTTCTGTGGGTGGGGTTGGGGAGTGTGGAGATGCTTAGTCTGGTAAAAATTTTGTAATCATTTGCAAAACTGATTAAGAAATTGGAAGGGGAAAAATAGCATACATAACTGTCTTCTGAAACAGACAAAAATACCAAACCCAGAAATCCATTGCCATCGAGTTGATTCCGACTCATAGCAACCCTATAGGACAGAGTAGAAATGCCCCATAGGGTTTCAAGTTTGTGCTCTTTACAGACACAGACTGCCACATCTTTCTCCCGAAGAGCAGCTGGTGGGTTCAAACCACCTACCTTTCAGTTAGCAGTCAAGCACTTAACCACTGAGCGACCGGAGCTCCTTAGACAAAAATAGGATTTGTGTATTTGTGGTGTGTATCTGAATTTTTTTTATCTGAATTAGGTATTAAATTGAATTTAACTGTTAAATAATACTTAATAGCAGCATGAGAAAATAGCATCTAGTATCCCTAGGGTTATCCCTAGTAATTCTTTCTTCATTATATCAATTTATTATGTATTAGAATAATGAGCATCAAGATCTTTCTTTCATTTTGCCATTTTCTGCTCTGATTTATATTTGTGTGTAACACATATACCAGTATAGACAGGACTCATTTGGAACCCTGGTGCTTTCCTTTTATAAATATTTCTTTTGAATTTACCAAAAAAAAAAAAAAAAAAACCCTGATATCGTACCCTACAAAATTTCCAAGTAGGGGATTTTATTTTATTAAATAAGAAGTGATTTGAGTAAATGTTACTGAACATGATACTGTATTTTAAGCAAGACCTTAGCAAGTGTTAGGAAAAATATTAGACTGTTAATTTTCCAGTTTGTTATTGCTATTGTTATCTGTGAGTAGAAAAATAGAATTTTTTGATAGAATATGGGATTTTAATATGTGTTAACTGAAACCACCAGCGGCTCTGCAGAAGAAAGATGTGCTAGTCTGCTTCCATAGAGATTTACAGCCTTGGAAACCCAGTGGGGTCACTGTAAGTCAGAATCGACTCGATGGCAGCGTGTTTGGTTTTGTTTCTTGGTTTTTAGGTTTACTTACAATCTTGTTAAAAGAGTATTTTTGTTAGTCATAGTATTTCTCATTCTGCATTTGTTTTATTCCACGATTTATACTTTGATCTATGGTCAATTTAAGGTTTAAAAGTTTTAATATATGGTAAACTCTAGAATTAGGTTTATGAGATAGTTTATTTTATACCCTTGTTGCTAAAGGAAGTATTTGATTATATAAGTCTCTCAAGTCAAAATTTAAAATATTTCAAAAGTGTTAAAATAATTTCATCAAGATGTTTTCATTAAATTTACTAACCTATTAATTTGCATAATGTGCATCTAACAAACATGTTTTGTCTGCAAGATAGATTATATAACACAGCATAAGGATTTTACTGCTATAAATCTAGATTTTTAAATGAAATACATTTAGACACACACCTATTTGAAATTGTTGTGAGTATGAATTACATGTGTAATTTTTAACATAATTAAAAGTAAAATAAGATTTACTTTGCAGTGCTAACCTTAAGAATGCTTAGGAAAACCTTAGAGAGCCACCCCAGAAATTGCTAGTTAATCCTGTCTGACCATATTTTGTCCAAGTTAAGAGAGAAGGAAAGGTATTTTGTTCCTGTAATTATTTTACTTTCTGTGAGCTCCCTTTCATCATATGCTGAATCTCTAACAGGTTAGATCATTAAACAAACTTCTTAGATTAAAAAAAAAACAAGTCTAAGGTAAATGATTAGAAAGAAACTGGTTTCTTGATTGGGCAAATTTGGGATGAGTTTTGGAAAGCGTTTTTGTTTTTGTTTTTTTTAAATCAGTTCCCAGAGCTTTTGTTGTCTACCCATTTTATAAAGCATGCAAGAATACATCGTTTATTTCTACCTTGACCTTTCTTGTTTTGCATTTAAAAGAGATCAAAGCCATTTGGTAAAATTTGGGGGAGTGGGATCTTTTTTGAGTATGTGTACCAATAATTTTGCTTACTTTAATTTCTGTTAGACTGTGATAATAATTCTTGGTCCTAAGTTATCAACTTTATTTTTAACCCATTTTCCCATATTTTTTTCTAAATTATGGCTTGTTTTTAATCTGTTTAAAACATAATCAGCCATAACTATTTTAAAAGCTTTTTTATAACATCTTTATTGACATAATTTGCATACTATACAGTTTACGTATTTAAAGTGTACAATTCAGTGGTTTCTAGTGTCTTCAGAATGTAGCCATAACCATAATCAGTTTTAGAATAGTTTCATCGCCCCCCAAAAAAAACCTGCACCCATTAGTGGTCATACTCCATTTCCCCCCCAGCTTCTCTCCAGCGCTAGGCACACATTAGTCTGCTCTCTTGTCTTTATGGGTTTGCCTGTTTGGGACATTTCATATAAATGGAATCATGTAATATAAGCCACAACAATTTTATTCTGCCATCTTAGTGGATAGGTGATTACAGGAGCAGAATATTTATGACATCTTTTTAATTTAGGAATTGCCAACTGTAAGTATAACAAGGAGCCCTGATGACACAGTGATTAAAGTGCTCGGCTGCTAACCAACAGGTCAGCAGTTCAAACCTGCCAGCTGTTCCTTAAAGATTACAGCCTTGGAAACCATACTCTGTCCTATAGAGTCACGGAGTTAGAATAGACTCAGCAGCAATAGGTTTCGGTTTTATTTGTAAGTATAATAACAGGTATATGTTTTCACACAAATAATGTGCTCATTATACATTTTTGCCAACTGCACAACTCTTCCTCCCTTGCTATTTTTGTAAATGAGCTATGTCATGTTGTATGGGTGTGCATGTTATTTGTGGAAAAAATACGATAATATGAAGTGTTTCTTTTAAAGCAACATAGATATAACTTGAAAATCTGAAACAAAATATTTTTAAGTAGATGGGGTTCACAATCTTAAATTCCAGAATGTGAAAATTTTTTGAAATTTATAAGAGCCTAGTTCACCCTGCCTGGGTGTGATGGTTAAGATTGTGTGTCACCTTGGCTGGGCCATAATTCTCAGTGTTTATATGTGGTCACTCCCATGATGGAATCTGCTGTGACTAGCCAATCAGTTGAAAGGGAGTTTCTTTGGGAGTGTGGCCTGCATCTGAATATAAGCAGACATTCTGGCTTTTTGCTTGCTCTGGATTCTGCGGCTGCCTCTTGTCTATCTGACCTCCATCTTGGGACTTGAGCTGTCAGCTTATCTGCAGATCTTGGGATTCGTGGACCTTCACAGCCTGCAAATGGGAGCCCTGCTCTCCAGCCTGCTGATCTTGGGTTCGCCAGCTCCTGTGGCTACATGAATCGGGAGAAGCCTCTGTTGTGATCCATGAACTTGGGATGTTCCAGGCTCTACAATCTCGTGAACCGTTCCCTTGATATAAATTTCTCTCTGTATATATTTATACGCTTTATTGGTTCTGCTTCTCTAGAGAACCCAGCCTAAGACACTGTGGGCACTGGATCTTCACACTGTTATTTTTCCTGGGTATACCTGTAGGTGATGACTTCGTTACATTGTCTCTTTTAAATCTACCATGCAACTGAACCATCCCAATCTCTTTGTAGCCTGTTTACAGTGAGTGCACAGCTTGAGTTTTCCTGGACAGTCCTAATTTCACAAATTTCATTCCAGTGTCAAACCACATGCTGTGATTTTCTTTATTAACAATTTTTTTAAAACTCCTTTTGTAAATTATGCTCCTTTTTGTTGGAGCCCTGGTGGCACAGAGGTTAAAAGCCTGGCTGCTAACCAGAAGATCAGCAGTTTGAATCCACCAGCTGCTCCTTGGAAACTCTATGGGGCAGTTCTGCTCTGCCCTATAGGGTCACTATGAGTCAGAATCAACTCAATGGCAACAGGTTTTTATACGTTGTTGGGAAGTTTGACTCCACGCATCTTGGCTTTAATTAACTTCAATTCATAGGCAACAGACTCAGTGAATTTTTTTAAGCAAATATTCCCTCAGAATATTAAATGAATTTATTATAGGCAGCCTTTTAGTTATGTTTCTTATTATATGTTTCCCAAGCCTTATGTTCTTCAAAAAAAAAATACATAATCTCTGGACGTTAGATGATTTTATAGACGTATCATTCATTTTCTTTTAATGATAGTAGTATTGTGGTACTGTAGGAAAATATTCTTATTCTTAGAAGATGTATGCTGCAGTATTTAAGTGTGAAATGCCATAATGGTCTGCATATACCTTCAAATGCTTCAGAATAAAAAGTGTGTGTATGTATGGCTTTCATGTTAATTATTCCCATCGGTTTGTTTGTTTTTGTAGTTTTGCCAACCAGATATATACAATTAAACAATATATTATTTGGTCTTGCTGGTTTCGAACTTTATATAGATGGGATCATATTTTATGTATGCTTGTGGGATTTGATTTTTTTGTTCAACAGTATGTTTTAGAGGATTATCCATGTTGATGCATGAACCCGTAGTTATGCATTTTCCCTGCTAGATAATATTCTGTTAAATGCTTATCCTACATTTTGTGCATCCATTCTCTGTTGATTATATTTGAGCCTTTATCTTGGTAGTAGTTCCAAATACAGGGATGTGGAATTCTTGTGTTTATTTCTAAGCAGTGAAAAGCTTCTATAAATGCCTGCATTTTTAACATATGTAGCTATTTTGCGGGGCCATGTGGAGGGAGTGAACTTTTACCCTTGTTCAAATTCATTCAACAATGTCACAGTGACTTTGTGGAACTTGACATGTTAATTCTAAAATTTTTATTCACCCTGCAAAGTATCAAGAATACCCAGAAGTGGCTAGTATGTGTCAGATACTATTCTAGAGACTGGTGATATATCAGCAAATAAATCAGATAAAATTCTCTGCCCTAATAGAGCTTACATTCTAATGGAGAAGACAGTCAAACATAATAAATTAGTAAGTTATACAGTATGACGGTGATAGAAAAGAAAAGCAGGTAAGGATATTGAGGGGGAATGTTAGGGGACTGGGGCTTGCAATATGAAATACAGTGGTTGGGGAAGGCTTCACTGAGAAGGTGACATTTGAGTAAAGACTTGAAAGAGATAAAGGACCAAACAGAGTAAGTCATGGAGGAAAAATATTCCATGTGGAGGCCTTTTGTATCTGTTTCTTTCACTTAACATAATGTTTTCAAGGTTCATCCATGTTGTAGAATGTACCACAACACTTCATTCCTTTTTATGTCTGAAGAATATTCCATTGTATAGATATACCACATTTAACCAAATGTGGCTAAATCTATCCATCAATTGATGGACATCTGGGTTGTTTCCACCTTTTGGCTATTAGACATAATGCTGCCATGAACAGTTTTGTACAAGTTTTTGTGTGAACATATGTTTTCATTTCTCTTGTGTATATACTTCGAGGTGGAATTGCTGGGTCATATAACTCTGTGTTAACTTTTGAAGAGCTGCCGGTTTGTTTTCCAAAGTGACTGTACCATTTTACATTTCCACAAGCAGTGTATGAGAGTTCCAGTTTCTCCATATCCTCACAGAACTTGTTATTGTCTGTCTTCTTGATTATAGCCATCCTGTTGTTGTCATTGTTGTGTGTCACCAAGTTGATTGCAACTCATAGTGACCCTATAGGACAGAGTAGAACAGCCATCACAGTGGCTTTGAAATAGTATCTCATTGTGGTTTTGATTTGCATTTCACTGATTTCTAATTATGCTGAGTATCTTTTACGTGCTTATTGGCCATTTGTATATCTTCTTTGGAGAAATGTCTGTTCAGATCCTTTGCTCATTTTTTAATTGGGTTATTTGTCTTTTTATTATTGAGTTATAAGAGTTTTCTTTAGGTACAAATCCCTTATTAGATATATGATTTGCAAATATTTTCTCCCATTCTGTGGGGTGTATTTTTACTTACCTGATAATATCTTTTGAAGCACAAAAGTTTTTAATTTTGATGATGTCCAGTTTATCAATTTTTCCTTTTGTCACCTGTGCTTTTTGTGTCATTTCTAAGAAAGTATTGCCTAATCCAAGATCACAAAGATTTACATCTTTCTTTTCTTCTAAGAGTTTTATACTTTCAGCTCTTACATTTAGGTCTTTAATCCATTTCGAGTTAATTTTTGTATATGGTGTGAGGTAGGGCTATAACTTCATTCTTCTATGCATGGATATCAAATTGTTCCAGGGCCGTTTGTTGAAAAGACTGTTATTTCCTCCAGTGAATTGTCTTGGCACCTTTGTTGAAAATCAGTTGACCATGAATGTGAGGGTTTATTTTGGACTCTCAGTTTTGTTCCATTCATCTTTATGCATGTTCTTATGTGAGTACCACCCTGTCTTGATTACCCTAACATCCCATTAAATGATTATATGAATATAAAGTTCCATTAATGACTTCATTAATAGGTCCTTGTAGCTCTGTAGGAGTCCTGGTGGTGCAGTGATTAAAGCTCTCAGCTGCTAACCAGAAGGTTGGTGGTTCAAATCCACTAGCCACTCTGAAGGAGAAAGATATGACAGTCTGCTTCCATAAAGATTGACAGCCTTGTTCACCCTATGGGGCAGTTGTACTCTGTCCTATAGGGTTGCTATGAGTTGGAATCCATTTGATGGCAGTGGGTTTGGTTTGGGGGGTAGCTCTGTAATAGGTTTTAAAACTGGGAAGTGTGTGTCCTCCAGCTTTGTTGTCCTTTTCTAAAATTGTTGTGGCTGTTTTGAATTTCTATGTAAATTTTAGAATCAGCTTTTCAATTTCTGCAAAAAATTCAGCTGAGACTTTGGTAGGGATTGCATTGAATCTGTAGATTTTATAGATCAATTTGGGGAGTGTTACCATCTTGAAAATATTAAGCCTTCCAGTTCATGAACATGTCTTTCCATTTATTTATGTCTTCTTTAATTTTTTTCAACAGTGTTTCATAGTTCTCAGTGTATAAGTTTTCCACTACTTTTGTTAAATTTATTCTTAAATATTTTATTCTTTTTTAAAAAAATATTTTCTGTTTTTGGTGAAAATTTACACAGATTTAAGTTCCATTTTTCACAAAGCATGAACATCCTCATTATTTCAGTTCTGGTTGTTCCATTTCCAGTAATCTAGTTTCCTTGCCCCCTTACCTTCTCGTCTTATTTTAAAGTAATTTTTGACTATTTGGCCTTATATAGATGATTTTTTAAAGGAGCACAATATTCATGGGTGATATTCTTTATTTTGTGAGCCAGTCTGTGTTTTAGCTAAAAAGTTTAAGGTTTAGCTTTATGGTTTAAAGAGTTTATCAGGGCAGTAGTCTCAGGGAGCCCTTTAGTTTTAACCAGTCCAGTAAGTCTGGATTTTTTTAAGAATTTGAGGCTCTGTTCCACCTGTTTCTCCCATTCTATCAGGATCCATCTGCTATGGCCCTGATCAGAAGGATCAGTAGTGGTGGCTGGGCACCATCTCATTCTTTTGGCCTCAGGGTAGATGCGGCTATAGTTCGTGTAGACAGTCTTGAGGACTAGTTTCTTCTCTTAGTCTTGAGTTTACTTCTTTTGCTCCGGATGAATAGAGACCAACTATTGTATTTTAGATGGCCACTTGCAAGCTTTTAAGACCCCAGACACTACTCACCAAACTAGAATGTAGGACATAAACTTTATGCCAGTTGACCGAGTTGTCCCACAAGACTATGGTCCTAGGCCTTCGAACCCAGCAAGGTGTTTGATTATATCTAAGAAGTATCTGTAACTGTGCTGCCTATGTGTTTTATTATATATATTAATATATATGCATGTATATACATCCATGTATATACATATACATACCCTTAAATGTACACACATATATATTTACTTATACATACCTGTACACATAAATGCATATATACATATCTACCCACATGTGTATTTTTTGGTTGTTGTTGCATTGTTGCAAAATTATATATTACATAGCAATTACCAAACGTCTTTTTTTCTTGTGTACATCTTAGTGACGTAATTTATGTTGGTCAAGCTGTATACACTTCACCCACATTCGGTGTTATGTTTCCCAACCCCAAAAGTATCAGGTGTCTAATATCTAGAGAGTTATTTCCCTCTCCCCCCAAATCCATCTCTGGTAACTGCCAATGAATGTTGGTTTCTGTATATACAGCATATTTTTACACAAATAATGCTTGAGTTATACTTTTTTTTGCCAACCATGCAACCCCACTGCACTATTTTTGTAAGCGCACTATTGCTGTGTGTTATATGCATGGACACATTACTTATGCAAGTGTGTTATTTGTAGAAAAATACGGTACCTATTTTCGTCTTTTATAAAACTGAGATCATAAACTGTCCTTTCGTGATTGATTTGTTCCAGTCAGCATGATGTTCTCCACATTCATCCATGTTATGTTTTGAGAAGTCATCATTCTTTATGGCTGTGTAGTATTCCACTGTATTTATGTACCATATTTTGTTTATCCATTCATCCACTGATAGGCACTTAGGTTGTTTCCATCTTTTTGCTATTGTGAATGGTGCTGCAATGAACATAGATATACTATTTAATTCTTTTTGATGTAATTGTAGATGGAATTGTTTTTCTTAATATCATGTTCAGTTTGCCCATTGCTACTGTATAGAAATACAGTTGGCTTTTGTGTATTGATCTTGTATCCTGCAGCCTTGCTGAACTCATTTATCAGCCCTAACAGGTTTTTAGTGAATTCCTTAGAATTTTTTTATATACGAGATCATGTCATCCACAGATAGAGGTGGTTTTACAGTATTATATTTAAATACATTAACTTAGCAAGCATGTATTGATGACATGTTCTGTGCCAGGCACTGTGCTTCATGTTGGGAATACCAAGATGAAAAGCACAATCTCGGCTTTTAGGCATTTTATAGCCTAATGAGGGGACAGACCTTTAAGCCAATAATGACAATTCAGCATCATAAACTCAGTGTGATTGAGAGAGATATAGGCTGATACAGTAGCACAGAAGAGAAGAGCTACCAGTTCATACTGGGAGGTTAGGGAAAGTTTCACAGATGAGTTTATGCAGAGTCCTGGGACATTTTGTAAGTAAGTAGCCATGGTTATGATAATTTGTCATTCCAAGGTCAAAATGACCTTGGATATTTAAAACTTATTGTGTACTATGAATTTCATCTTTAAGATTTTCTAAGCCTATCAAAATTTTAGCAAATTTGCATTAATAGTGAGACAATACACTGAGTTTTTAAAGTATATACAGATGTTTGATTATGTAGTAAATCTGTTGCTATAAAAGCGTATGATCACATTTGGAAAATTGCTATTGCATGTCTTGGCAGTTTGTTAAGAACTGAAAACTTTTAAAACTAACTGGTGTTTTGATAGATTAAGTTCAAGGCCACCTTTTGTTTAAATGATGTTTTGTTTTCTGTAATTAGACCATGCTAGGTGAATTAAGTTTGTAATTAAAAACAGGAGGTTTGGCTAATTCAGAGTAAATGAGTACAAGATACAAGGTCATTATCCATCTACAGTGAGACCCCAGATCAGCAGTTGGACATGGAACTATTTATAATACATTTTACATGGTCAGAGCTCCTCTGGGTTGCCATCCACGGCTTTTAAATTAAAATATCCACAGATTTTCAGAAGAATATACCTGTAATAAAGAAGTATGATCCCTGTTACTATGCTGCATCTGAATGGGAAACAAACAAAAATTAGAATATAATCTTCTACCTCAAATGAAAAGGAAAGATACACACACACACCCATCACCTACCCCGCTTCACAAATGAACATTTCATATGTTGATTGGAACACTTGAGTTCATGGTTAGAATTCTGATGACTTTAGAGAGACCTAAGTCCCTATTGTTTTCATTTCCTCACACCCTGGAGATGTGCAAGTAAAACATCTCTAATTTATTCTATTTCCTTAAGGCTTAGTGGTGCAGTAGGATGGATTGTTCTTCTGGGAAGCCTGGGAAGAGTTTTATTTGGAATATTCTTTTCTTTTTATGATACAGAAATGTGAAGCTTTTAGTGGTTTGATTCTTAGAGAAAATCTGAGTTGCTTACTAGGAGTGCAGAGCTTGACCTTATGTTAGAAGTCTCTTAACCATTTTCCCCCTGATGCCTCTCCAGCTTTTTCTCATAATTGTCCCCTCTGCGATACCTGTGGTCTAGTTTTCTGGATTTCTCTAGTCTCAGCACCCCTATCTTTATCCACCCGCCTCACACCTGTCTTTCTGGGTTCTATTTAAGCGTGCTTTCATCAGGGCTATGCTTCCCAAAAATACAACGATAGCTAAGTGTTCAGGACAGCCTTTTCACAATAGCCAAAAGGTGGAAGCAACTGAAATGTCCATCAGTAGTTGGATGGATTTTAAAAAAAAAGTGGTATATACACACAATGGACTATTACTCATCCATAAAGAGAAATGAAGTCCTGAGACATGCCATGACATGCATGAACCTAGAAAACATGATGCTGAGTGAAATAAGTCAACCACAAAAGGGCACGTACTGTATGATCTCACTTACATGAGATAAGCAAATGTATAGAAATTAAAGATTATTGGTGGTTACCAGGGGTGGGAGGGAGGGGGAAAGGGAGAGTTTTGCTTAGGGGGCATTAAGTTTATGGTAACAGTGGTAGAATACTTTGGAAAAGGATAGCGATAGAGGTTGCATAACATGAGGAATGTAATTAATGTCACTGAATTGTACAGGTGGTAATTGTTGAATTGGTGAAGGTTTTGTTGTATATATTTTCACCACAAAGATAAAGAAGAAAAACCAGATAGGTTACTTTTCCATAGATTCTTGTCAAACTCTCACTATATACTTTTAGAGTCACTGTATTAACTGTCTTTTCCACATTTTAAATCCCTCTAGGGTAGATATCTGAAACCCTGGTGACGTAGTGGTTAAGAGCTATGGCTGCAACCAAAAGGCCGGCAGTTCGAATCCACCAGGTGCTTCTTGGAATCCTTATGGGGCAGTTCTACTCTGTCCTTTAGGGTTGCTATGAGTAGAAATCGACTCGAAGGCAACGAATTTAGGGTAGAGATCATGGCTATTGTGTTCAACACTTTATCCCAGCACCTCGGGAACCTCTGAAGGCTGGCTTCAGATAATATTTGTTCAATGAAGTACTTGTTGGGTAAATGCTACTGATCTTTAACTTAAATTAGAGTTAAATCAAAAGCAACAAACATTTATTAAAAATCTACTGTGTGCTAGACACTGTACGAGGCAATGGGAAAACAAAAACAAGAAGTAGTCTGTTATTCTTTAGCCTTGATAGTTTGAACTTAATTAAGAGACCTTTCTTGCTGGGCATATGTTGTTATAGAACTTTTTAAATTAGGGGAATAGTTTGATAACTACTAATCTGGGATGTAAACCTATTTTAATATCCTAATTGAAACCAGTTAAATGGTTAAGAAGAATCTTCAGAACTGATAACGTACAAGGAACACCTGAGTCCACCTGGTAAAAAGCAGAAATGCTGTTAGACAAGTTAGCATTTAAACTGAGACCTGAGAATGAGTAGGAACGTACCCGGCAGACTAGTAGGAAAACGGTGTTGGAACGTGCACAAGAGAATTGGGTATACAAAGCTTGTTTAGTGTTGCTGGGGTGTAAAATTGTATTGGGAGGTGGTAGGAGTAAGGCTGGAGAGTAGGCAGGTGTATTTATGCCATATGAAGAAGTTGAGAGTTTGACTTGTAGGTGGATACTTGGGAGCCTCTGAAAAATTACAGTGAGCAGATCTCTAGAAACTGGAGTGCAGGGCATTGAAATTAAAACCAAAAAAAAAAACCGATTGCCGCCGAGCCTATTCCGACTCATAGCAACCCTATCGGTCAGAGTAGAACTGCCCCATAGAGTTTCCAAGGAGTGCCTGGTGGATTTGAACTGCTAAACTTTTGGTTAGCAGCTGTAGCATAGCATTTAACTAGAGACAGAAAAATCAGTAAGGAGACTATTGCTCTTTGTCATTATCCACATGAGAGATGAACAAAGGCAGTGGGATAGGTGGAAGGGAGAACGGTTTTGAGAGACTCTTTCATTCTTAGTGATTGGACCTGGGAAGTAAGGGAGAGGGAAGAATCTCATACGTCTCCCAGGTATTTTATTTGAATAACTGAGTGGATGGTGGCTCCATTTATTGAATTGGGGAGTTTTTAAGAGAAACGTAATGAATCAGTTGTAGGCATGTGAGTACTGTTGTATATTCAGAAAGAGCTGTTTCTTAGACATATCCAGAATCAGAGCCCCACAGAGATACCTGGGCTAGAGATTCAGAATCGTGGGTCACTTTTGAACTAAAGTGAAGTCATGAATAAAAAGGAAAAGTAATAATAGACCCTGGATTGACATGAATTCCTGAAGGCTTTCAGAGAGGAAGGAATGTGATACCGAGGGAAGAGAACATTTCAGGAAAGAGAAGGTGGATGTATAAAAAGCTTCAGTAAGATTAAATCATATGAGAGCTAAAAACTATAGGTTGGATTTAGCACTTAGGATGTCAACATTACTTTTAAGTGAAGCCTTCTCCATAAGTGGTGAGGCCTAAAGCCAGAATGCTTCAGGGTGAGGAGTGAACCAAAGGGGAGGAAATAGAGACTCTTCTTTTTAGAAGTTACTTGTGAAAAATATAAGATGATAGTTAAAAGGGGAACAAGATTAAACTCTCAGCTGCTAACTAAAAGGTTGATAGTTCAAACCCACCCAGTGGCTCTGCAGGAGAAAGACCTGGCAATCTGCTTCCATAAAGATTACAGCCTAGAAAACCCTATGGGACGGTTCTACTCTGTCACATAGGGTCACTATGAGTTGAAAATTGACTCTAGGGCACTTAACCACAACAATGGGGGACAGAGGTTAAGGAAGCTATTTTGTTTTTGAAGATGAAAAACTTGAGGATTTTTATATGTTGAAAGGAAAGGGCTAATGGCAGGCATTTGATGACTGAATAAAGATACTAGGTGGAATGACTCCCCAAGGAAAGAGGAGGGGATGGAACCCAGAGTGTAGGTAGAGAGACCCTTCTGGATGGGAGGAGGGAGAGGTAATATTATGGGTCAGAGGAATTAAGGGGAAGGGGTGGATGAAGAGAGGGGTAGCAGTGGAGATGGCACCTCATAATTATTCACCTCTCCTTTTATCATCTGCCTGTCACGTACCTAGCAGTTTCAAACCTGAATTGCCATTGTAGCTCTGCCTAAATTCCCACCCATAAAATCCATTCCATTCCTGCTCTAAACAAAACAAAAACAAAAATTATTTTTAGGATCACTTCCTTAAACCAGCACACCAAGCATTGTTCTCTTTCTCAAAACTATTCCCTTTTTTAATCTTTATTATTTTCAGCATACTTGCCCTTGATTTTTTGGCGTTTTTCCAATTTTACACCTCTTTTAGGTTAACTTAGTTCTCTACTGTATTCTCTCTCCCATTCCAGCTTCAGAGAATTGAATATACATCTAACAAACTCTTGCCAGCCATGAACACATCATTTTTTAAAACTTTCTTTGAGTCCTGCCTGTCCGGAAAGATCCTTATAGAGTAAACCAGAAATTGCAGTTTAATTAGTTTTGATATGAAGGATATGTTACTTTTTTCTTGATGCCCGTTTACTTCTCTGTCTAATTCTTCTCTGCCATTCCCACACTGTCTTCCAATTTTCAGTATTGGAGAATTTAGAAAAATTCATTTGTATTACTTAATAATCATTATTGTGTTTCATTAAGCTCTTTGGCAAAGAAGCTTCATAAAAATGTAAAAATAACAAATGAGTAATGTAGTGATTTCACCAAAGTCATGACTTAGTCTTTTAGAATGTAGTCTTTTTGTCTTAGCCAATGATTTACATTCTTTCCTTTTATTAGCAATTCTATTTTAGAAGAATTTGATTCAGGCATGCATTTGAATGCTACCTTTTGTTATATTAAAGCATGTTAAGTGGAGGTCAGTTCAGCTTTAATTTTGCTTGTGTATTAAAAATAGTTTTTATCTAGAAGATGAGTAATAGCTAAGTGCACGTAACATCTATAATAGGATTTCGGATTGTCATTTTTAAGGGCTTTATTTTCTGTGTAGAAAAGAAAGCTTTATATGCCATTTTTAGCCTTTCTGTATAACACTCTCCTCAAGGATTTTAAGGTGCTATTTTGGTCTTGAATCCATATCCTTTAGTATGTTACTTCTTGTTTCAGGACTTACTAGCTGAGTTTCCCAAAATTGTTCCTATACTTTACAAAGAATTAAAGATGAAATGAAAATGTTTTATATGCTGGTTGTTATTTTAAAATCTGTAATAGATTAAAAAAAAAAAAAAAGACACTGATTTTCGTGTTATTAATAAATATGCTAAATGGTCCTGAGAGCGTTTATTAGCATTTTTTTCGAATAACGTATTTCAAATGTTCTGCCAAATTACAAAATAGTGGGTTTCATGTAGTTTTGTTTTGGTAAAAGCAAACAAAATAAAGAAAACTACACAGGCATAGACGTGCAGGCACACCTCTTGCGCTTATCTTGTGCAAGCGAGGAAAACTGTGTGGAAGGACCCGACTAGGACGTTCTCAGTGGTTGCTTCAAGGAGGTAGAGACAGGAGAGGACTAGCATTTTCCTGGTTTATCTTGCTGGTTTTTTCACTTCTATATTTGAAAAATTATAAAATACAGAAAATACAAAGGAATAAAGTAAAATTCTGATCCCTTCTCTGGGTTACTGTCAGAATCAGTAATTTTCCAGCCTGCTTCTATCCTGTACAGAGATTTATTAACTCTCAAGCCCCTGCTTCTGAAACAGAATCTTCAGGAGTGATGGAAATAGTAGACCAACACGATCATCAGAATCCTCTAAGAGGCTTTCAAAATGTCTAGATTCCCTTCTCCAAGAATTGGGAACTTGTAGTTTGTAAGTCACTTACGGAATCTGGAGGACTTTTTTTCCCCACAGCTCCCCTGTGATTCCAGTAATCCCTACCAGGTTTGAGAATCACCAGTTTAATGATTTGTTTTCTCTGTGCAAAACTCTGTGCTGGGCGCTACAGGAATGATAAAGATGAACAGAACACAAGAAAGCCTTCAAGAAACTTACATCTTACCTTGGGGGAGGGGGTGCAGTGTGCAAAGGGGTAGAAAAGACTGAATCATAGCAGCTGTTACATAGGAGAGAGTAGAAGAATGCCCTAGAGGAAACAAAAGCTCTATTATGTAATATTGTTTTGAAAATTCTGTCTAATCTAGTAAGACAAGAAAATGAAGTATAAATATTGCAAAAGAAGTGAGAAATACCATTATTTGAAATCGAAAATATTATTGTATAACTAGAACATCTACAATAATCAGCTGACACTTAGGAGCATTATTAAAAGTATACCCGTGAGATGGTCAGTTGCAAAATAACTTTGGTTATGTGCAAAATTCAACACTTTTCTCTATACCAGCACAAATAGAGAAATACATTTTCAAAGATTCTAATTAAAATAACACAAATATATATAAAAAGATCTACAATCATACCTTAGAAATTTGGCTAACCTATGTGAGGTAAACTATAGAATTTAAAGGATATAAAAAAATTAATAAATGGGAAAATAGTCCATATTCCTGGAAGGGAAGAGTTAATGCTTTAAAGTTAAATATTCTTTCGCCAGATTACTCTCCATCATTTAATACAATGCCATTTAAAATTTGTCTTTTTTTTTTTTGGCCAAATTTCCAACAGTGAAGTTCAGTTGGAGAAATAAAACCAAACAGACTTTTGCAAAAAAAAAAGTGAATTACTTGTATACGTGGGTAGTAAAACATTTTCTAAAGCCACAATAATAAAATAGTCTAGTATTAATTCAAGAAATCAGAATGTAATAAAAGGAATGTTTAATTTTTAGGAAAAGAGATGTTTAATAATATCTCTTACTCAATTTGTTGAACCTGGTGTTGGTACAAGTAGTTAAAATTGTGGGAAAAATAAATTCCATGTGGATTAAAGTATTAATAGAAAATATGTTGGTGAATATATAATCTTGATGGGGGAAAGACTTTAAATATAAGGTAAAAGATAGGACAGAAACCATTTTTAAATATGGTTTTATTTGACAAAATATTTTAATAAGTTTCTGAACAAAATCAAAATGATCAATTGAATTGAAGGCAAATGAATTATGAAGTATTTATAACATGATAGCCTCCTCCAAAATAAAACCCACTGCCATCAAGTTGATTTCAACTCATAGCGACCCTATAGGACTGAGAAGAACTCTGCCCTGTTGGGTTTCCAAGGCTATAAATCTTTACAGGAATAGACCACCACATAGTCCTCCCACGGAGCAGCTGGTGGGTTTGAACCACCGACCTTTTGGTTAGCAGCCAAGCACTTTAACCACTACACCACTAGGGCTCCTACACATGATGCCCATACCCTTAATGTAAAAATAGCCTTACAAATTAACGATAAAAAGATTAACTTCTCAGTGTAAAAATACTTGACAAACTTAACAAATAGATATTTCATTTAAAAAGAAATACAAAGGACCAATGAACATATTAAAACAAAAAAGTTAATAAGGATATTAAAACAAGGCGATATTATTGTTCACCAATAAATTGGCAAGGTGTTGATGATGGTCCAGGCACAACTTATATAAATACCGTTGGGCTGGGAAGGGAGTAGGGCAGCACATGTAAATTGTAAGTTTCAAAAGAACAGTTTGGCCTTATTATGTATCAAAGCTTTAGAATGTTTTCATATCCTCTTACCCACATCTAGAAATGCAATCTAAGAAAATAACATGTGTGCAAAAGATAGTTTTAGGAGTATTTTTGGCAGTTTTGTTTATAAGAAAAATTGAGAACAATTTATATGTCTAGAGACCCACTCTTTCCATCTCACCACCCATCAACCGTAGGGTGCTGCTTTCACTGCCATGGTCAAGGTGGAGGCATCTGCATTCCAGGCAGCAGAATGGAGAAAGGGATGAAAAGTGACAAAGGGCATGCCCCAGCCTGAAGCTGCTGTGTAATACTGACCAAGAACTTAGTTGCGTGGCTGCACCTAGTTGCCGGAAAGACTGGGCAATGCGGTCTTCATTCTGAATGGTCATGCGCCAAGCTAAAAATGTTATTACTGTGGAAGAAAGGTAGAGTAAATATTGGGGTTGGCGATTGGTCTCTGCTACACTACCTCTCTCGATTTTCATCTTCCATTTCTTAGTTTTGGCCTTATTTTGAGGACACTGGCCCAGTCTTTCTCTGCTTCCACAAATTGTATGTCCAGTCTGTGTGTAGGTCATCTAGGTATGAGGCCTTCCTTGAGTACTTCCTCACCCAGAGCTGCGTATCTACCTTTAGTGTCAGTCACTAAATTCTCTGTCGGAATGTCATTCTTTGAGACTGATGGATTTTTCCTACCCAAATATGGGAAATTAGTTGCAGTGCCTAGCAGATGAGGTTATTGCTACTAAACATTACCAGCTGGCTTATAACATTTGGAAGCAGGAAAAGAATCAATTCTAAATCTTCTCTTCTCCCTTCCCACTCCCTCCCCACTCCACTCAAGTAACTAGGAAACACAGCTTCGTACAGCATTGTTTTAGGAGAACTCATGAACACAGAGGGAACAGTTTTTGTGCCATTTTCTGTCTTTAATGTATTAAAGGCACTGCACAAGTTACAAAACTATCTAAATCCTACCCTTGACGATCTTTCTAAGAATGAAAGCATATTTGTGTCTTATATGTTGGGGAAATTTTTTCAGTATTTTATCTCAATAAAACTACTACACTGTGGGTGCCAGCAGCTTTATCTACATAGGTCATCTGGTGAAGCCATGATAGCTACCTAATTTTTCTTAAATATTTCAGAGCTGTCACTCGTTGACTGGTCTGTATCAGAGAGGGAGAGAAGGGAGACAGACAGACACTGCCATCTTTCCCAACTTTTGCAGCTTTTCTCCTCAAATGATTCAGTGCCGTAATGTTTATAGAGAAATTCTAGAATTCTAACAGTTATACCAAAAGTTGTACCAATTCTGGTATATGGCTGTGACGTTCAGTGGGAGGCATGAAAGACGTAACGATCTCCATTTTCAGGATGGGCACACAGATGATATGAATTAAGTACCTTTGCTCAAAATCACGTACCTAGTGACTGTTGAAGCTGGGATTCAAATTCAAGTCTATTTCCAGTGCCTGTTCCCCAACCATGGTGATACGCTAATAGAGTGTGCCATTCCATGCCGTATATGGGGAAAATTAGTGGGAGTATGAGGACTGTCTTCATATATGTGAAGAATGGTCATATGGATATAGGATTAGATTTGTTCTGTGTCGCTCTCTTCAGAGGGAGCCAGTGGTCAAAATAAAGGCAGATTTTAACTAAATATCAGAGGAGGTATATTACAGCCAAGTAGACCTAATTCAGAAATGAAATGAGATGCTTTTTGAAATAATGATTTCCTATCACAAAAAATTTAGACTGAGGGTTTTGGAGGAGACAGTGAAGTAGTAGAAAGTACTGGACTTAACAGTCTGCAGGTATCAATTCTAATCTCACTTCTGCCTCTGATGTGCTGGTCTGCCTTGAATTAGCTTTTTAAGTCTCTGGGCTTCATTTTCCTAGTGAACTAAGTGAAAGCGTTGCACTAAATCACCTCAAACTCGTTGCATTTAGGTGAGTGCCTGATGCGTTCTATATGCTCTGCAAATGTTTTGTCAAATGAATAATACAGCGTAGTCTTGTCTGTCCTAAGGCCGGTGCCACATCCAGCTCAAACTAATCTCCCCCTTCTTCATGCGGTGTAGCATTTTATCCTTACTTCACACTGAATTGGTTACTTTCTACATTGTTGTGACTTTATTTATGAGACTCTGAACTTCTTGGTGCCAAGATCTGTATCTTACTCACTCTTGTATCCTTGACTGTGTCTTACCTGGAGTAGACATTCAATACTAAATATTTGTTGAATAAATTAGATAAAATTACTTGATGCATGAAAAGTTTAAAAAAATAAACCTTTTGAAACCATGTTTTTTTTCCCCCTGGCTTTATCGAGAAAGGAGTTATTTTTGCTCTTACCTCAGTAGACAAATGCATGCAGACAGTCCATGCAAGTCTATATATTTGATGCTGTTTTTGTTGCTTGAAGTTAAATTAAAACTTCTTGAGACAGGGCACTGACACTGACAGTAGCCACCTCAACTCAGCTTCACCTCCTGAAAAAAATCTGCTCAGCAGCCACCTGAAAGTCATTAGATTCTTTGGTTTGAGTTTTGCTGCCTTGTCATGGTTTCACACCAGGAATCTAAATATAGTCTGGCTTTCCTTCAAGTATTGTTTCCTGAGAAGACATTTGCCTAAAATTCATTCATTTTCTTTGACTCTTTCTTCCCCCTGCTTTTCCTCCCCTACCCCACCTTTTTTCCTACCACTTTCTCTTGACTCTCGTTTCACCCTCTAAAATTCAAACGGCATGCGGTGTCGTAGATACTGTGTACTGTAGTTTACGTGGTAAAGTGGAGAACAAAGTGGTAAAGTGGAGACCCTGGTAACTGAAGGTGAAAATAAAATGCCTCAAATTTGTGAGTAGCCTGATTCAGATGTCACTTACATGACATTTTGAATCCCCTTATTGCCATTACACAAGCCTTAGTACCTTTACACGAACTCACTCCTCTGTGTTCCTGTGTTTGATTTTAGTATAGCACTGATCACGTTATATTATTGTAACTTCGGGTTGTTTATGAATCTGTTTCCCCAGCCAGATAGGGGCTGTATTTTATTCTTCTTTTGTTGAATCATGTGTTGTCAAAGAAATATGTGTGTGGACTTGACCTATCTAGACAATATCGTATGTTTTCATATAGTTTTTTCTCATAAAAGGGTCTTGAAAAGTTTACTATGTTTTCCATTATATAAAATATTTTTCTAGACTAAGCATTATTAATTACACTATTGAAAGTCTAGTTCTATTTTCGTTAAAACTTAGGAATTTTATATGGTAGAATAGTTCACTCATATTGAAAGTACACATATTGCTGTAAAAAGTCCATAAACTTGCATAATTATGTTTTAATTTAATGTGAGCTATTCATTCCTTTACATAGCTAACTCCTATTTGCCCTTTAAATAGGTCATATTTAATTAAAAGTTGCACTTATATTAGGTGCAACTCATCTAGGAAAGTTTCCCTAACTCCCACCCCATCTGTATTTGGAACATCTACAGTTGGTTTGTTTTTAGTTGCTTTGGCAATTATTATACCCAGCCTAGCACTATACCTGAACTATAGTAGACATTCAGTAAAGGTTTGTGGAATGAATGCAAGAATTTAGCAGTTAAATATATAATTTACATATATCCTCATTAAATGCAAAGAAGTAGATTTGTATGTAAAGATATGGAAGAATGTCCATGATAATACACTCCCATAAAATAAAAACAAGTTGTAGGACAGAAAAAATGGTTTCATTTTTGTAAAAAAGATTTATGTGTCTATATGAGAGAATGTTGTGTGTGCGTGTGTGTGTGTATGAGAGAGAGAGTTGGGATGGGGAAAGTCTAGAAGTGCTACAGCAAAACACAATAGTTTTTCTGGTGAGTCGCGTGGCTGGAAGGCAGGGGAAGAAAGTCAGGGATGGATTTTTAATATAATTTTATGTTGGTGGTGTTTGAATTTTTTTTCATTAAATGTATACTACTCTTGTATACTTCGGTACACTTAATTTTTAAGTGAACAATAATAATATAAGTGCTTCTGCTCAAAGTGTTAACAGTGATACTTTGGTATCAAACTAGAACTATTTTTAGTGATAAAGTTTGGCATTCTCCCCTTCTGCCTCACCCCGCAACTTTTGTCGGAATGAAATTATTATTTTTTTTTTAACCGTTTCTTGATTCTTTTGAAAAATTGGAATTTAGAATAAAGTGGAACTATATTAAATCTTTAAGTCATGGTGGCACATGTGTTTGAAACTACATCTCATTCAGTATGTTAATGTTCAAGGCCGCATCAGTGGAAGCAGTTTTTAAAATCTACTAAGAAACTTATTAATTTTTGCTGAACAGAGGTAACAGTCTTAGTTTTTTTTGAGACTGTCTTACCTCCTGTTTTAAAAACATCTCCCACCTCCCCCTCCTCAGGTTTTATTGGATGATTTAAATTCATGCCACCTACCAGCTGTTCTGAATGACTGTGGTAAACCATTTCTTCTGAGCCCAGGCCCAATGAAAGTACCAATTCAGATACCTAAGATAATTCACCACACCCTAAATTAAATTGGCTACCCCACCCCTTACTTTCTTATCTCTCTTTTTCTTTTTTTTCTCTTATAAACCAGAGAATGGCCTTACTAAAACAAGGTTTGTTGAGACTTCAGAGTCTTGGTTATTTTAAGGTCGTTCTTAACATTTTTTCACATGGTCCTGCTGCCAGATAGATTGTGCATCAATTTCCTGCAGCATTTGGCAGACCTATATATTTACTGCCTTAAAACAATTTGAATTTATTGATTTTGAAATTTGATTGCTTTCTAAAGTTTTTCCCCCCATCTAAATTTACTCTGGAAAGAAATAGCCACAACAGAACACATTGGCCCATTTTTGTGCCAAGATTTTCAGGGAAATATTTTATATGATTAATACTGTGTGGTTAATCTGGTGTAGAAAATCAATTTTATCCATTTTAACTTATGAGAGCATGACCATCCTTTGTGAACTATTTAAAGAGCCTGTGACTTCACTAATCCAAATTTAAGTGTTTGTTGCTGCATTTATTTGTATGTATTATATTGATCATGTAAATTAACATTGGACCATATCTTTGTAAGAGTTGAGTCATGTTTTATCAGCAGATCCATATCTTTTCTTATCAGGTCAGCATTCTGTCTTGCCTTGGGCAAATTTGAAATTCGTGGACTCTGCACTTGACTCAATAAAATGTATAGTTCATGGTACCAGCCATTTTAATAGGTCTGAATTCAGTCAGAGAGTTCCTTCCTTATCTGTCTTTTCCTTTAAGCCAATTAGTCCTAAGAGATTGGTGTTCTCTCTCTGTCATTAACAGTAAAAAAGAGAAACAAATTACAAAATCTGTGAGATGATTTTATTTCCTCAAACTCAAAATGTTTTATAAAAACATTGGGCTGTTTGTTACCAGGTGAGTATATTATTCTGAAAGCTTTAATAAAAACACTTTAGGGAATTTAAAAAACAGTTTATTTGTAATGCCTATATAATACTCTTATCTTTAGGGTTATAAAAGCCAGTAACCAACCCAGCGCCGTCGAGTCGATTCCGACTCAACACAGCTTCCACCCAGGGAATAATTGACTCACCACGGAAGTCTGGCTCCTGTCTAATTAAATCTTCCAGAATTGCTGGGAGGTGGCTAGTAATTATTCTTCTCTCTGTTGGACATATGTGGAGAGTTAGGTACCAAGCAGTTAGAGGTCATGCATGGATCTCTAAAGGAGTGCGGTTTGATGATTGGCCATTGACTCACGGGTGGTGGCTCAGTGGTTAAGAGCTTGGGTGCTAACCAAAAGATTGGTGGTTGGACTCCACCAGCTGCTCCTTGGAAACACTATGGGGCAGTTCTGCTCTGTTCTATAGGGTCACTGTGCATCGGAATTGACTCGATGGCAACCATTTTTGACTTGCTGCTGAACAAATCTTGATAACTCTTGAGGGGCATCTCATAAGGGCTGCAGTGACATAAATGCCAGAAAACGAGACCTAACCCATTCTAGGCCCTCATTTACAAATTGTACTCTATATGTGTATTTCCTTTTGACCTTTATATAATTTCTTCACAAGATCTATAAAAACGTTTAACTGTCCCTTGTCATTTTTATTTAAAATTTAATAAAGGACATTTTTAAAAAACAGCCATATATGAAAAATTGTTTTGAGAACACATAACTTTGACCTTTATTGCTCTTAGGATTAAAGTATTCTGGTTTATTTTTATTGAGGAAAAATGATGTTTTAAAAGTATATAACTGATCTGTAAGAAATGCTGTATTATTTTATCTGCAAGATTTGCATGTCAAACAAAAATCTACCTGCAGGGTGTTTTCCTTCTTAGCTAGAGATGACATTAGTATATGTTTACTTTTATTTTAAAGCGCCAAGATGGGGCAGGCAGTAGAAACTTAGAATTTGAACTCCCTCATGACCTTTGAAGTTAATCTTTGATGATAGCTCAAGGGAAATGTGAGAAATGTGTGGAACTAGCTTAAGTTAAATAAATGTTACATTTCAATGATTTTAATTTTTTTTTTTAGTTCTGGAAGGTTACTAGGTGACAAGTAGAGAAGAAACCGATTACAAAAACTTCCTTCCATTATTTTAACAATCCCAAATGTATTCTGGCCAACAGTTTTTCCAGAAAATGTTCCCTTCTATACTCAAGTTGAGAGAGGCTGGTAATTGAATCTCAGTAATTGATTGTTTTTTAATTGATAAATGTGCAACATTTAATCCTCACCTTTACTTATTTTCCTACCTGTGAAGGGGAATATTTAAAAGAAATTCTTTCTTTATTTTCCTCTCATAATAGATTATATTTGACAACAACCAATTAGTCTCCCATTTTGTCTGCTTCCATTCTTACCTCCCTACATTCTGTCCTCTATACTGGAGTCAGATTGATTTGTTTAAAACATAGGTCAGTGTTTGTACCCACCCAGAGGTGCCTTGGAAGACAGGCCTGACAATCTTCTTCCAAAAGGTCACAGCCTTGAAAACCCTATGGAGCAGTTCTACTCTGCACACATGGGTGTGCCACAAGTCAGGATCAACTCCTCAGCAACTAACAACATGACCTTCATTGCTTTTTAACCAATTGAGCTGACCAGCCAGACAGTGTGGCCCCAGGTCAGGGGTTCTTAACCTTTGAATCTTAAGCCCATGGATCCGTTTGGAAGGCTGGTAGAACCTACAGACCCTTCTCAGAATAATGTTTTTGAAGTATAAATTAAAATATATAAAGCTACAAAGGAAAAAAAAAATGCAGGTCAGAATCTGTTACTCCCCTGTTCAAAATACACCATCATCTTTCCATCACAAAATAAATTCTGAGATCCTTACCCTGGTCTATTGATACCATTCATGTTTGGCCCCCACCTATCTCTCTGGAATCATTTCCTACCATTCTTTTTGCTCACTTTGCTTCAGCTACACTAAAAAAAACACTAGTCTTCCCCTTTATCCTCAGGTACAGCAAGTTTACTCCCTCCCTGAGGCCTGTGCTTTGGCTGGCCCTCTGCCAGGAGTGTTCTCCCAGATGTCCCTACATCTCATTTAGGTCACTCTCCAGACACTATTCTCCAACTCTGCTTTCTTTGCCTTCTTATCACGTATTACTACCCAACAACATATCATGCATTTCTCCTTTACTAGAATGAGGGCTAGGACTTTGCCTGGTTTGTTCACTGCTGCATCTGGAACAAAGTAGGTTTTCAGGGAATATTTGATGAATAAATGAACGATCGAATGAAGTTTTGAATGAATAAATGTAGAAATGCATAAAGAAAGAGAGGAAAGAAGGAAGGAAAAGAAAGCTACCACCCTTGGGTAAGACTCCTAGACTTCATAATCTCAAGAGAGAATTTTTTTTAACATAATAAATTCTGACAGTGTTTATGTAGTGGTTGAGGTGTATCAGACTCATGCGAGGCTCTTTTTCAAAATGTGTAATTGGTACCCTGACACACACACACACACATACACACACACAGAGGACGAGAATATATCAAAATTTGGAGGAAATACAGAGTAGGTTATTTTGAATAAAGCTCTTTCAGTAAAGTTTTCCCGAACTTCTTTCACTATGAAATTTTTTTATACATTCAAAAAGCTAGGGAAAAAAAATACAATGAACACTCATACATTCACCACCCAGATCCCACAAGTGTTAACATTTGCCTTATTTCTTTTATTTATATATAATTGTATGTATGTGTATCTTTCTCCCAGCCAATTTTGATGCAAGAGCATAGTCTGAATCTTTCCCCCAGTAAAGAACCTTTGATTTAGGTTATTTCTTATTTTGGGGGGGTTTTATTGTAGAGGAAGTGGTGGGGAGGGGACAGTAGTAGGAAGCATACCAAGGTTAGACTGCTCTCTTGTAGGCCTCTGCAGTGATTGTAATGTATCCTGGTCAAAGTGTTTACAACACAGTTTGAAATGGTGTAGTCAAAGAGGCTTTTTTGTTTGTTCTTGACAAGGGTTTTTGTTTTTATTTTGCAGTTGTATTATGCAGTTAGGCAGGTAATGGGCTGTTTTTTTCTCTCTTTTTTTTTTTTTTCCTGGTATTAATAAGGTCACTCCAGCTTTCTTGTGCTTACCATTTACATGGTGTATCTTTTTCCCTCCTTTTACTTTTAACCTATCTGTGACTTTAAAGTGAATACGCTTTTTTCCCCCGGCTCTTTTAAAATGTTATTCCACTTGTTTTCTGGTCTGCATATTTTCTAAAAAGAAGTCTGTGATGATTCAGTTGTTCCCTGTGTGTAATGTGTCACTTTCCTCTGTCTGCTTTCAAGACATTATCGTTGGTTTTCAGCAAGCATAGGCATAGATTTTTGTGGTTGATGCTTTTAGTCCTCTTTGGGGTTCATGAGCTTCTTAAATCAGTAAATTTATGTCTTTTACCAAAGTTGGGGAGTTTTTGGCTATTATTTCTTAAGATATTTTTTCTGCATTCCCCACCTTTATAACTCCAAATATACCTATGTTAGACCTTTTAATACTGTCTCACAATGTAACCGAATGCCACCCGGGCTCTTGTCAAGTCTTATTAAAGCCAATTGAAATAAGACGGACACTAATTGTAAGGGAAACAGAAAGTAGCAAGTTTATTGTCTGCGTGTACAAGGAGTGCGTGGGGTTGAGTAACCATGAGGCCACGTGCTCCCCGTCTGAGGGGGCTGGGGAGCTTTTTGTTTCCAGTGGCATCGCGGTCTGGGTTTGGTACCCGGAACTTTCCGCCCTTAGCCTTCCCATGCCCATATTTGGGGGTCCGGGTATTGAATCATCTTCCTTCGGATGTACGTATAGTGGCACCCCTCCCTTCTAAAATGGAATTGGGTGAAATCATGGGCTGGGAAATATCCTCTCTTCCGGTGATAATCGGGTCTGGGGGGTCGGTTGAAGGATGTGATTTTCTTCAATCTGAGCACACTTCAAGGTGTAACTCAGGTTACTTCGGTGGATGGAGCCACTACCTGCTGCGACTTCCTCAAAAATGTTGTTGAAAACCAGCTGTGGTTAGCAAGACAAAGGGGGAAAGGGGTATTGACTGGGGTTTTCAACAGGTCCCTGAAACTCTGTTCTGTTCTTTTTTTCTCCCCTCACTCTTTTCTTCAGAGTGGATAATTTCCATTGACCTGTCTCTGAGTTCGCTGAGTTTCTTGGTCATTGCCATTTTATTAAATAAGGCTATCCAGTGAACTCTTATTTCAGATATTGAATTTTTTTCTAAAATTTCCGTTTAGTCTTTTATTATATTTTCTATTTAGCATTTGAGATTCTCACCTTTTCATTTATTATGAGCATATTTTCCCTAACCTCATTGAATTTAGTTACAGCTGCTTTAAAGCCTTGTTAATTCCAATAGCTGGTCATAGCAAGATTGGACTCTGTTGATTATCTTTTCCCTTGAGGGTGGATGCCATTTTCCTGATGCTTCAAATGTCGAGTAATTTTGGATTACATTACTTTTTTTTTTTTACATTGTAAAGGTTTTCTTGTGAAGACTCTGGATTCTATTATATTCCTTCAGAAAAATGTTGATATTTTGTTTCAGGCAGTTACCTGGGTTAGATTCAAATTGGAAACTATCTCACTGGCAGTGGACAGCACCTCAGATCTCAATTTAGTTCTTTTTACTTTAACCACAGCCTCTTTTGAGTCTGCTCCATCTGGGCATGTTTCAGGCTCAGCCAGGGATTTGGGCAGAGCTTGTACATAGAACCTGGAGCTCCCCTTTTTTTGGCTCCCTCTCACTTTCTGATGCCCATGGCTGCCCCAGGAGGTCATCAGGATCCTCAGTACAGAAAGAAAGCAGGTTTTCTATTGAAGCATCAGGCATCTGGTACCACACCATGACTGCAGCCTGCCCTCAGGTCAGCACTACAGTAATGAGCAACTCACCCCATGCAGGCCCCTATTTCCAAGTTTCAACTCTCTCCTCCAAAATCTGCCTACCTTTGTTCACTCTCCAGAGCCTTCAGTGGTTGGCTTTTGTATTTTGTCCATAGTTTAAAGACTGTTGTCTGTGAAAGGGCTAGTCGTTTAGGAGCTTACTCTGACATACCAGAAGCCAAACTCCTGATACACTTCTTTATCCTTTAACTGCTTCTCAAGTGTCCTACTAAACTACATGCCAGCTCTACCACACAGGAAGAAATTCCCTCATGTCTTCATCCAGGTGGAGTCAATCAGAGCTGCCAAGGGTAAAACAATGATAAAGATTAAGTTTGTCATCCTCACAACTAGTCACCTTTTTCTTGCATCCTCCCCATTGCTACCCCTGACACTCTTCTGTCACAAGAGATGAAAGGGTTTAGATGCATTTAGCAACAAGTACCACTGCCACCTCATCAAGAACAGAGGGAGAGAGGAAAATCCCAGAGCAAGATGATGACAGAAGCTGGGAAATGGAGTATATAAGAACAGATGGAGGGAAGCTGTGTGGGTGGGGGCAGACGCAGATGTGGATGTACATATATGAGCTGAAAGGGAACGAGAAAAAGGTGAGTCAGAAGGGCAGGGAGCCAGCTGTGCCCACCTTTGTGCTGGGCCCTTGAGCATCAGTGGTCTCATGTAATCTTCACAACCTATGAAATCAGCTGTAATACTTCTGTTTTATTTGAGAGGCTCAGAGACTGAAATAAAGAACTCAGATGACTTCCTCTAAGTCACACAATTTAATAAATGACCAGGCAGAAAAGAAAATGTCCTTTTGCTTTTCTAAGGTTACTTTTGTATATGTGAAGTCTCTTATCTTTTGGAAACACTGGGGAACAGCAAGGGTCTTTCTAGATTCTGCCAGTCTCCTCAGTGAGAACCCTAGGCGTCTGTGCTGAAAAAGTTAGCTAAGAAGCTACACTATGATGCTCATAGATCTCAGTTCTTTGCTTTCTATTCAGAAGGCATGCTTAATCTACCTTAAGTTAGCTTAAAAAAAAAAAAAATTAGCTATAGTAAATCCTTCTCCACCTCCCAGCTCCCCTACCCTTCATTCCCCTAATCTCAACCTCAGTCTGCTTCCTGATGGGCTTTATAAGCCAGAGCCTTAAGGAAGAAAAGTTTGAGTACTCTGCAGAAGACACGTGAGAAGCACCTTGTCAGTGAGGGGCAGATCATTTGGGGTTGGAATTATTCTTTCTGAGTTCTCTCACTTCCTCTGACCTCTAGTGCCCTTGTCTTTGTGGTCATTCTAAAACTTCCACCCTGGACCGTTAAGACTTTGAGTAATATTCAGAGAGAGAAGCACGTGACCCAGAGCCACTGGCTTCTTCCACATATAGCCCAAGGATCTGAATCAGGTCCTTCTCTTTCATTTTATTCCAACACCTCTTTATGCCCAAGACCCTCGCAGTAAACCAATGTTTCTCAACTGGGGGTGATTTTGCCCTCTAGGGGTCATGTCTGTAGACACTTTTGATTGTCACAACAGGGGGAGTGCAACTAGCACCTAGTGAGTAGAAGCCAGGGGTGCTGCTAAACATCCTGCAGGGCACAGGACAGCCCTCCACAACAAAGAATTATCCAGCTCAAAATGTCAATAGTGCCAAGGTTGAGGAGCCCTGGACTAGACCCCTAGAGCCTTTGTGTCCTTTTCTTCGCTGTACCGCCATCCTTCACTAGGATCACCACCCACCCGCCAACCCCTGGCATAATGATTGTGCTAGGCCAGCCACTGCAACTTTATATCCCAGAATTTCAGCTTCCCAAGCCTGTCCAGCAGTCAGAGTTCTAAAGGTGACCTTTTCTAATAGAGAGCAGGGATGGGAAGCAGCTGCATGAACTCCTCATGGCGTCTTGGGAGGGTCCGTGAGTGGGATTTGTGCAGAGGAGGAGTACAGGAAGCTTAGTGCTCAGGCACGGAGGGGCATTGAGTACACATTCAGGGGAGCTGGAATGAAGACGCTTATCTATTTAGAGGGTGTGTGTGTGTGCATGTGTGTGTAAAAAGCATTAAATCATGCATGGTAGTATAGGGAAAACTATCAAAAGTGATTCAATTTATACATGTTAGCAAACTTGGGGAACTCTTGGTTTGACTGTAAAAATAATTTTGGTTTTGGCTATTTCAAAATGAAATCAATTATAAATAATTCTCACTTGCTCATTACTTATTATTCATGTCATTAAAAGATGCCATGTTGATTTTGTGTTAAGTTTTATTTTATTGCAATGCTTAAAGCTGTTCATGCCTTTGCCTTTTTCATTTGCCAGTAACATGATTGTCAGTTCTTTAAAAAAAAAAAAAATTAGAAGCAACATTGTTCCCACCTGGATTCAATTTTTCCCCCTTTTCTGTTGGAATGAAATCCTAGTTACAAAGGGGCCACACAGCCAGAACACTTATCCGTAGCCATTTAAGGCTGCTGGTAAATACAAAGTGTAGCTCTATTTCAGTGACTTCATGTCAGTGCCCTTTGCAATTCTGATTAGTCCCTCTAATTACCCTGGACCTTTCATCACCTAACCAGCATAAGCCCCAGTCTGCCCCGCGTTAGAGTTTGTGGGGCAGTAAAGCTCTCTGCATTGGGCTAAGGTGCTCCCTGTGCTCACCTCTGCAGGAAAACCAGCGTGTGTACTTACCTCCCCTCCCTACCTCTGGTTTTAACAAATAATCTGGAAAAACAGAAAGCACTATTATGTGAATACACAGGGAACATTCACCTTTTCTCCCCCAGTGGCTTGAATAAAATTTTTTAATTTACATATAAGTCCATGTTGGATTAGAAGTCAAATCTTACTGTTTTCTCTGCCCAATATATTTACCTTTGCCTTGAAATGTAGCTACTGCATAGATAATCCAAACTCAGGCTTTTAAAGTGAGCTAGGACAGCATGCCACTGTGTTTACCATATTTAATCATGACAGATTGTCATGACTGAGTACTAGTTCAATCAGAGCCATTTATATGGTGCCCCTAGGGGGTGAGTTGAGAAGGTCATAGGTACCAAGAGCAAGAAATTCTAGGGGAGGAACTGGCATTTTTATGTTTCTTTGTTTCAAATTTGGCAAAAAGAAACATTGTCATCATTAAATCCCCTGTTTACAAAATTGTCAAAGTTTTAGTCCACCAGGCACAGTGACTGTTTTATCTCAGTTCTTTAAACTTGATGCTGAGATTTATCACAGTGTTGATGTCAGCTGATGCTTTCAGAAACTCCCTTAAGAGATTCGTCTACTTATATTCTTAAATATTCAATTGCATAGTGTTTCAGGCTATTTCAGATCAGACCTCATTTTGGTAGTATCAGATGGAGTCTGTTCTTTAACAAATTGTATTTAATCTTATTGTGGATTAATGTCTCTGGCAATATGATTTTTTGATTCCTAAAAAATAGCACCTTTAGAACAATCTAGTAAAAGACCTACATCGGTCAGCTCCAAAATTGTTTTCTTTGTGCTTCAGAAATTAAAAGGCTTTTGGAGTTAGCTAAGATAGGCCATCTCTGCCATTATTGTCTTTCCTCCTGCTAGTTTTCTATATAGATGGGTGTTCTACATTCTGCCTTCTTTTGTGGCCCCTGTTCTTGGTGCTTCTGACTACTGTAGTACACGCGCCTAAGCACAGGCTTTTCTGGCACATGAGCCTGATAGTCCACATACTTTCTGGCCTCCACCTGGTATTAAGATGTCAACCCTGTGAACTGCAGTTCCTAACAAGATTTGAGAATGGGGCTAACTGATAAACTGATTAAGGCGTTGCGACTTGTTGGATATGAATATGCAGATAAACCCTTATTTTAGGAAACTGCATCACAGTAATACCTTTAATGATTAATATTGGATTGTTTTTCTGAATCTCTTGAAATATACCATACCAAAAAAACCAAACTCATTGCCATTGAGTCGATTCTGACTCAGTGATGATGTTGTTATTAAATTGATAAACAGAAACTTGCATGGTGGTTTTTGCAATGTAAGATGACTCTTATTAACATATTATTGATGAGTGACAAACTAGAAATTAGTGTATATCTACTCTTCTGCCTTTTATAGCCAGCTCTTAAAAAAAAAAAAATCAAATGCTGACTTCTAAGAACTCAGGCTTTAAAATGTTTGGCTGAGACAAAATTTCACTTAAAAATTAAACAAAATAAAGATGAACTGTAGACCCAGAAAGCATTTTTTTGAGATTCACAAGGCTAGGACAGCTTTTAGACTAGGGGGATGTCTTAGGTTCCTAGGGCTGCCATAACAAAACTCCACAGTGGGTGGCTTTAAGAACAGGAATTTGTTTTCTCTCAGTTCTAGAGGCTGAAAGTCCAAATTCAGGGTGTGGCAGGGCTACACTCTCTCTGATAGCTCTAAGGGAAGATCTTTTTTTGTCTCTTTCAGCTTCTGTGGCCCCAAGTGTTTCTTGGTGTTCCTTGGCTTGTGGACAGATCCTTACATGCTGTTTTCCCCCTGTGTGTGATCTTGTGTCTCGGTTCTCTTTTATAAAACACCAGTCACATAGGATTAGGGCCCACTCAGAGCCGTTTATGAATCTTAGAGACGTAAAAAACCACTGCCGTTGAGTCGATTCCGACTCACAGTGACCCTATAGGACAGAGTAGAATTGCCCCATAGAGTTTCCAAGGAGTGCCTGGTGGATTTGAAATGCCAGTCTCTTAGTTAGCAGCTATAGCACTTAACCACTATGCCACCAAGGTTTCCCTTAGTGACATAACATGACCTAAACGTGCATTTTTAAGCACTAATTCTGGCTGCTATGTGGAGAATGGATTGGAAAGGAGCAAGACTGGAAGTAGGAAACCAGTTAGGAGACTATTGTTATAGCCTACTCAAGATAAGAAGGCCTTGACAGTAGAGATGAGAAAGCGATAGATTTGAGATATACTAGGAAAGAAGCCCTGGTGATGCAGCAGTTAAGCACTCAGCTGCTAGCTGAAAAGTTGGCAGTTTGAACCCATGCAATGGCTCTGCTGGAGAAAGACCTGGCAACCTGCTTCTGTAAATCTGCTTCTGTAATCTGTAAAGATTACAGCATAGAAAACCCTATGGGGCAGTTCTGTTGTGTCTCATTGAGTCACTAAGAGTTGTAATCAACTGGATGACACCCAACAACAGTATCAACAGGGCATGGTAACGCTTGAATAGATTCTTAACACTAGCAACTAGGTGGATGGAGACGGAGCCATTTACTGAAATAGAAAAGGTAAAAAGATTTAGAAAGTATCCATGGGAATGGGGCATATGGAATAAGTATGACAATGCCTCAAAACATCTAAGTAGAATTGTTAAATTCTGGAACTCAGAAGACAGATCTGACACACAGACGCAAAAATACCAGAGATGATACTCAAAGCCAAAGATGTGGATGAGACGCCTAGGAATGGAGCATATAATGAAAAAACCAAGAGAGCCCTAAGGAGTTCCAACATTTAGGAATTGAGAAGCAGCAGCCAATAAAAGAGACTGAAGAGGGGCCATAAAGTTAGGAGAAAAGAGATCATGGTGCCATAGGAGCCAAAAGAACGTTTCAAAAAAAGAAAGAGTCAAATAATGTAGAAACAAAAAAAATTCACTTGTTTTTGATGGCCTAACGAGACCAGTTTGATGAGTATGAGGGGGGCAGAAGCCAATATGGAATGAGATGATGAAGTATGATTACCAGTAGGGGAAGTGCAGACTGCTTTCTCCCCACTTCTGAGAACTTGTACTTTCAAGAGAAGAGAGAGAGGATTGTGACAGCTGGAGGAGTGGGTGGGAGTCGAGGCAGGGTTATATGTCTTGATTTGCTCATTGAAGATAGGAGGTATTAGAAAGTGTTTCAGTGTTGATGCTAAAGACTTAGTAGAGAGAATTCGAAGATCTACCAGAGAATGAAGATAACCATGTAGTTAAAGTTTCTAAAAAGACCTCTTCCAGGGATTCTACCCATTGATCAGAGGGAGGCATGCATGAGTCCTCCATTATAACAAGGCAGGTGGAGGATGGGCCCAGCAAGAATGTTTGTAAACTGCACTGCTTTTTTTTTTTCAGAAAGAATTTGGGACTTTGTGTTGTGATTAAAATCAAACAGTGTTTTCTTTTAAACAAAAGTATTAGCTTACTTTCATAGTACCTTTGAAATGTTATTGATTGTTATGTAAAGGTGATTATACTTCTCAGATATCTCTAGGGGTTATAAAAGAGCAACATATTTTTTAAAGGAAGCTTATAAAATTAAAGAATTATAAAAATGCTTAGTACTTGGTGTCATCATTAATCTTAACCTCCTAATTTTTGGGCCGTTTTGCTCCCAACTCAGTGTGGCTTTTATGATTCATCCCTGTTCTCGTTCTTTTTTCTAAGGCTTTTTATTTTCCGATTTTTATTGCCTTTGTATGTGGGTTTTTGGTTGTTCAGAAATAGTAATTACTAATGAATTATTTACTGTAAATAAAAAAGAAACAAAGTAAGACCAAATTTTCTGGCATAATTAAGTTTTCTCTTGGTTTATCCTGAAAATTCTAATTTTTATATTCTCTGTAACAGAGGATAAGTACTCTATTGTTGTTGTTATTGTTGGGTGCCATGGAGTCAGTTCTGACTCATGGTGATCCCATGTGACAAGAGTAGAACTGCCCCATAGGGTTTTCTTGACTGTAATCTTTACAGACCCAGATCACCAGGTCTTTCTCCCACAGAGCTGCTGGGTAGGTTTGAATGGCTAACATTCTGGTTAGCAGCTTAACATTTAACTGTTGACCAACCAAGGACTATAGACCTAGGCTAATTTATTGTACTTTCAATTATTTGGGATATCTTAAATTTTGATGGGATTATGTTACTTAAGGAAGTTAAGTAATTATTCTTAGCCTCAGTAATCTTATCTTTAAATTAAGAATAATGCCTGTTTATAGAATTATCTGCACAATTCCAGAGTTGTTATGAGGTACATCTGATATAATTATGTAGACATGCCTTGTAAATCGTAACGTACTGAAAATGTCTTATGGTTTAAAAGATATAATTAGATGTCAGGCTCTTGTTGCCAGTGATAAGCTCCTCTCCCTGCTGTAAGATGTATGTGAATGAACATTCTAGTAAATGAAGACTCAATGGCATGTTTTTAGTGTATTTTTAAAGCATCATTGATCAGCAAGCCTCTGTGCTAATCTAAATTGAATTTTAAAATGTTAAGAAACTCTCCTTTCATAAAATGAAGAATGTACTGTGGCTGATAAAATATGTGTCTGTGTTTTTATAGTGTAATATTTCTAAGTGCCAGCTCCAAAATTAGGTTGCTTTGGATTCAAATCCTGGCTACACCTTTTATTAGCTAACTATCTTGGTGCCTCTGAAAGTTTAAGCTTTGGAAAATGGTGATATTAATAGCATTATTTCATTGGAATGTTGTCTATTAAATGAGATAACACTTAGCACAGTGTCTGCCAGCAGTAAACACTCAATACATGTTAACTATTATGTGCATATTTATAGAAATATGAATCTATGTATAAAAGAATGTTTTCTGTAAAGTAAGTGCCTGCAAAGAATTAAATTTTAAATAGCTAAGTACTGACCAGATCCTTTCATTTAAGTAGCTTCACCCGTGGCATTTTAAATCATTACAATAGCTTACTTTCTTGGGTGCCAGATTGAAGCCTAATGAGCACTTTCCCATTCACCCATGGCCCAGCAGTGCTATTGGCAATTCCTTCTTTGAACAAAAAAGATTTTTGAAATATATATTAAAAAAAAAAAAAAACTCATTGCCGTCCAGGCAGTTCTGACTCATAGTGACCCTATAGGACAGAGTGGAAATGCTTCATAGGGTTTCCAAGGAGCAGCTGATGGATTGGAACTGCCGACCTTTTGGTTAGCAGCCGAGCTCTTAACCACTGTGCCACCAGGGCTGCTTTTGAAATAAAACTGTGCTTAAAAAAAAAAAAAAAAATAGGAAAGCAGTTCTCTGCTCTTAAGAGGAGGAAATCTGGAATGTCAAATCTGGCCACCAGAGGGTGCCGGATAGCCAGCGACCTAGCCCTCCCAAGCTCTTGCCCTTGTGTGGGGCGGGGGGGCAGGAGGGCTCAGGAGCTGCCACTAATCATATCCCTGGATATCAGTGGCCTCATGTTTTCTTATTTCTAAATACCATTGATCTGATAATGGCCTGCCTTCCAGACTTCTTAGGGACCAGCAATTGAACTGGAAGTCTCTTCCCATCCTTTATAAACCTTTAGACTCTGAGCCAGTCAAGCTGTTGAACTTCGTCCCTATCCTTTTCAGAAAAAGCCTGCCTATTCAGAAGCCACTTTGGTTACAATTTAGTTGATTTAGAATGATTTAATTTTTATTCCATTTTGCCAGTTCCGCTTTTTTCTGCTGTCCCTCAGGAACTCTGTAAGCTAATTTCTTAATGAGATTTAAAAGATTTTTTTAAGTAGCTACCAATTATTCAGTACCTGGTCACCTTGCAAAGTTAAAAACCCACTACCTCAAAAGAATCACCAAATAATGTCTCCTTTCTTTATACTCAGAACAGAGATTTGTCAGGGGCTGGGAAACTTCCACTGCTGCCAACTAGCAGAACTTACTAGTAGGAAATATACCCTCTTCAGTATTAGTTGGTATAATTCATGATGACACGCATTAAAGGCCAATGAAAAACAAATTTCTGGTGACTGAAAAGTTAGCTAACATAATCTGCAACTGCTTCGGTATTTAAGAAGACTGTCCCTTCTTTTGAGAGCATGGTCTAGCACTGCTCACTGTTCTGACTGTGAAAGTAGGATGCTCTACTTAAAAGGCCTTATAGTTAGTATAAGGAGTTCTGGTGGCGCAGTGGTTAAGCGCTCAGCTGCTATCCAAAAAAGTCGGCAGTTCAAATCCACCAGTGGCTCAGTGGGAGACAAGACCTGGTGATCTGCCCCCGTAAAGATTACAGCCTAGGAAGCCCTACGGGGCAGTTCCACACTCTTAGAGGGTCGCTATGAGTTGGAGTCTACTCAGTGACACACAACAGGAGTATAGTGAATATGGGTCAGAGAGGTGCAATGAACACACACCTCTGAGAAGAAAACAGCCATCAGGACCATTTCTGTTCTCACAGCTGGGATGATAAGAAGCAGTGTGTGAGTTGTGGCAGCAGGGATGGGGGTGGGCCATGACGAGTTACAAGATCATGCACTCTGCTTAAAAGAACCTGTAGCAGGAAGAGGTTCATTCAAATGGCTGTTCCTAAATGAAATTAGGCTAGAAAAACTGTAGTAAATCACGGGCAACCACAAATGGACAGTGTCCTGTGGACCAGCTCACGGTATTTCAGCCTGAAAGTAATTCTTTTGCATGTAGTATTCGTCAACATGTCCAGTATTGCATCTCTACTCTGAATCTAATAAAGCAAAGGAAATTTCACTCACGATAATCTTATTTAAGAATGATTTGGAGAATTCTTGTATCTGTTGGTACCAGATATAGGTCCTAGGCACGAGATCTGTTGGGCCATGTATTCTGGATTGGGAATTACATGATATTATGTGCTATTATAAAATAACTTCAGAATAATTTTCCAGTGGATAAGCTACTCTTTGATTAACAATATATGGTATATATCAGTCACTTGCAAACATCTTATGGAAGGTTCCTCAAGAGCACACTGAATTTAACAGCCGCAAAGTTCTTTGTTACTTTTTCCACAGGAGGTAATAACCAATAGTATGTCTTTCATTTGTCAGTAATGAAAGATGCATTTTTCCTTTTATCCTTATTTAAATGAACTTTTTTTTTAGACTGAGCTGAAATTTCATCCCGAAAAATAAAATGTAAAGATTTACTAACAAAACTACTTCATATTAATGTGTATTATTCAAACCAGAGCTCAAATTCCAATCCCCAAGTTTCCACTAGTGACTTTGGTCTCCTGGCTTCCCAGTAGATGCAAAGTGAGATCAGCCACTCTTTGTGAAGTACCCCAACCTCAGTTCTCGCCTCTGCTTCTATCTCCACATTAGGAGGGAGGCCAATCAGAAAGCAGGTGTTGGGTTCAAGGGAGGATCAAGCAGAAAGCCTTGTGGCCTCTAGGAAAGGTGGTGGCTTGGTCCAGCCCCAGTGCTGAAAGGGTTCTGGGAACGTTCGGGAACACATTCACATTACAAGGCAGTGCTAGAGATAAAATTTTTATGCCATGGACTCTATTAAATTAGTTGGTACCCAAAACAATTTTTAAAAACCTAATTTGGTGCCATTCTCAGACCAAAAAAAGGGGGGAGAGGGAGCTTTAGGGAACGTTCATTAACCATAGTATCTAAGTGTAAAAATTGTAGTTTGCAATGAATTTTTTACTCTAAGCTTTTATTCTGTTTGTAAATGGCATTGGCATCTTATTTTTGAACTTTATTTTCAGTGATTTATACCTATTAGTTGTCCTGTCAAAGGTGATAACATAACCAGTAACCACTATTGTCCTCTCCCCAAAGCAGAAAGTTGAAAGAAACATTTACATTTGAAAGTTGAAGCTTCCTCATCAGGTACATTTAAGTTAATAATTAACCAGTTTTATGTTCTCTTAGTCTTATTTTCTAACTTCCTTTACCTTAGATTGTAGCATTTATAAACATACTTTAAAACAAATAATGAAGGGACAACAGCAGAAGCTGTCAGCTTCAGTTTTATTCAGTTGGTGGTTTTATTATTAAAACTTATTATTAAAGTAGGCATGAATTTTATTTTTTGAACATTTTCATAGGAACCCTTCTATCAATTTCTTTTTCTCCTATCCTTTATAATTCTATAGTGTCTATGTGGGGTTTAACTGAATTTGTGTAATCGTTTATTAATAGGTACAAAACTAAAAATACTATTTTAGACACAAACTATACAAAACTAAAAATACTATTTTAGACACAAACTATACCATTCTAAAATTAATGAAAATGTTCAAATGTTTCCTTTTGGTTAATTTTTGTATGTCTTTCATTTGTCAGTAAAGGCAAATAAGGATAAGGAATTTTGATCAAAACTTATTGTCTCAGATGAAACCAAATGGTAAACATTTACCCTAGACCAAAGGTGAGAGGCTAGGGGGACAGGAAGCTAGATTAATGGACTCGGAACAACCCAAATGGAAATAACAAGAATGCTGATACATTGTGAAGAATGTAACTAATGTTGCTGAACAGTATGTATAGAAATTGTTACATGAGAACCTCATTTCCTGTGTAAACTTTCACCAAAAACACAAGAAAATATTTTTTTGATTTTTCATTCTTTAGGCTTTTTAAAAACATTTTTGTCATACTTTGAGCTCATATTGTTTTACATATAGCTATTAGACCATGATTCTATGGTGATTTAAAAGAACTACAGATTTAGATGCCTCAAAACTAAAGCATCAGGAAATTTTGTTTATTCCCATGTATTAGTACTCTGTGTGTGTGTGTGTGTGTGTGTATATATATATATATAACAATCTGAGTTTCATGATTTATGGTTTTCAGCTGACCTCTAGTTATTTTACTCTAGATTTGGCAAAGTAAATTTGAACACCTTACGATATGGAAACTCATAATTTAAATTGTCGGAATATGTATTGTGATGTTGCTGCAGTAGCAATTGTGTAGCTGGTTGACTCAGTGGCATTAGTCATATCCTCCCAGAGCACTTGATTGCATGCTGCTTGCCCAGGAGTAAACTGTGGTGCTCATGATCATTTAGAAGGACAGTTTGACAGGAGCCGTTTTTCTAAGAGAAGGATGAGAAGAGATAAAACTAAATATGTTATTAGACATGCAAAATAAACATGTAATGGAGCATGGCACTATCTGTTAGTGAAGTAAATGAAATAGGCTGGGAAATACCCTGATTTTCCCAAATACTCTTTCGGCTTTACTTCAGTTCCAAATGCACCTATTTGAACACTCAAACACACACACACGCTTACTTTTTTTTTTTTTTTTTAGCGTTAGTAGACATGTAGGACGTTGAGACTTTTCCTGTTGCTGCAGAATTGGCATTTGAGTGTATAGCTGAAAACATCAGACCCTAAATTACCTCCTATTCTAAAGAAAGCCACCAACAATTGAGGCCCGACACCTCTCTCGGGGGATTACCAATAGCCCCCACTGTATTTCTTTCATTTGTCTTGTTGTTGTTAGGTGCCATTGAGTGGGTTCCAACTCAGAGCGACCCTGTGTACAACAGAGCGAAACACTTGTCCGGTCCTGCACCATCCTCGCAATCATTGTTATGCTTGAGCCCACTGTTGCAACCACTGTGTCAATCCCTCTTGGCGAGGGTCTTCCTCTTTTTCGCTGACCCACTACTTTACCAAGCATGATATCCTTCTCCAGGGACTGGTCCCTCCTGATAACATGTCCAAAGTATGCAAGATGAAGTCTCGCCATCCTTGCTTCTAAGGAGCATTCTGGCTGTACTTCTTCCAAGACAGATGGGTTCATTCTTTTGGCAAACCACGGTATGTTCAATATTTTTCGCAAACACCATAATTCAAAGGCATCGATTCTTCTTCCATCTTCCTCATCTATTGTTCAGCTTTCCCATGAATGTGAGGTGATTAAAAACACCATAGCTTGGGTCAGGCACATCTTAAGTCTGTAAGGTGACATCAGGCACATCTTAAGTGTACAAGGTGACATCTTTGCTTTTTAACACTTTAAAGAGACATTTTGCAGCAGATTGCCTAATGCAGTGCGTCCTTTAATTTCTTGACTGCTGCTTCCATGGGTGTTGTTTGTGGATCCAAGTAAATGAAATCCCTGACAACTTTATTATTTTCTGTTTGTCACGATATGGCTTATTGGTCCAGTCGTGAGAATTTTTGTTTTCGTTATGTTAAGGTGTAATCCATACCTAAGGCGGTGTGGTCTTTGATCTTCACCAGTAAGTGCTTCAAGTCCTCTTCACTTTCAGAAAGTTTCACTTTTCAGCATTTCATTTCTCTAGTAAATATTAAGTATCAACTGTGTGCCAGTCAAAGAGCCCTGATGGTGCAGTGGTTAAGCGCTCAACTGCTAAACGGAAGGTCGGAGGTTCGAACCCACCAGCCGTTCCACGAGAGAAAGATGTGGCAGTCTGCTTCTGTAAAGATCACAGCCTTGGAAACCATATGGGGCAGTTCTACTCTGTCCTATAAGGTTGCTGAGAGAGGAAATCTACTTGAAGGCAATTTTTTTTTTTTTTTAGTGTGCCAGTCATTGTTCTAAAAACAGTCATTGTTCTAGGTACTGGAAATTCAGCATTTATAAAACAAAGTCCCTGTCCTTACGGAATTTGAAATCTAATAGAAGGGGAAGAAAGTAGCTCTCCCCTCATCCAGATTAAAGTCAAGTAAGGGGACTTCAGGAGAGCCCTTCACAGAGGCTGATGGTACCTGCAGGAAGGGGATACTGACAGCTGGTACCCCAGTCAGGCCACTTGCTGAGCTGGTTGAACCTGCAGGTCCACTGATGCTGCCACTAGAGCAGAGCTCAGTGAACAAGTTCCTGGGATTTTGGAGTCTATATCAACATAGACACTGATGTCTCCATCTCTCCCAAAGACTTCTATAGTAGGAGGCTTCTGTAGGTAGCAGCCCAGGCTTTCAGGATAAGTAAAGGCTGTGGTGTAGTGTCCTGAAAAAGGAGAGACCAGGGACTCCCACCTTTCCTTGGGTTCTGGTGCTTCCTGGAGAATGTAGAGAAGGACCACCACTATCTCTGTGTCTCTAAACTAAGAGGTCAGAGGTCACAGTGCTACCCAGGCATTTACTAGGCTAGAGTAAACAGTACTCCACCCTGAGAAGGGGATGCTGTACCATCCCTCTTCAAAAGAGGTAGGTACCAGAGTAATACCACCACACCAAGAAACACACACCTTCTGTGTATAAACCACCAGAAACAAACAAAACCATTGCAAGACCAAGGAAATCTCTCCATCACTGACTAATAACCAATTGCATAATAAGGTTCCCCCTCTCCTTCCCAGCTCCCACACCAGAGTGTTAGACCTTGAAAAGGGATGAGGAGAAAGTATCCAGAACCAGACATCATCACTCCCTGCTTTGGGCAAATGTGTGCAAGTATGTACTGAGGGGAGGGGCAAGATTTTATTTAATGTGAGATTGAAGTTTATCACTGGTCTGGATGTTTTTTAAGTGACCAGAAATCAGTGAGATCTGCTTAAGACTTTTTAAGGGATGTATCAGAGAGATTTGGGATAACATGGCAGGAAAAGAAAGCTCTGCAAGACTCAACTGCCCAATAAGCAAGCTACAGATATTTATTTAAGGGTTGTTGTTTTTTAATCTTTGTGGTCTTCTGTAACTGGTATTAATCATATAGTTGTTCTTTCTTTTTTAATTGGAGTATATAAAGAAAGTTAATCTACTTGCTTGATTTGTTGATCCCTTATTTATGTGTTTATCAGTGTTTTAATATATTTGAAGAAAGTGTTCATCAGAGGCACTGAGATAAGACATCAGTCAGAGCTAATGGAACTTTTTCATCTGCTTCTTAAAATGTATCTGGAAAGACTTAATTACTAGTTGGGTTCAAGTTACTTGGATTTGGTTGTCTTGAGCCTACATTCTAGAGCTGTTTCCAGTATAGCAGAGCTGTGCATAAATTAACTTTTTCCTGATATTTTTAGCAGACAAAACTCCTTACTAGAAAGTAAAAAGCATAAAAGAAATGGATGTTCAACTGCCATAGAGGAATGCAACTGAAATTTCATCATTCCTTTTTTAAATGGGTGGCCAAGAAACTTTTTAGCTCAGATTTCTCCAGGACAAGTTAATTGTAATAATGTTCATCAGCTTGTAGCTCATCTGCTGGCACCAAGCTGACCAACTGTGGAGCAGTCTGAATAAACACAGGACAGTCTCGCTTGTATGTGAAGGGGACATGTCCTGTTGGTTTTGTCAGGGCATGTCTCTTTTTTTACTGATAAAATCACCGCATATATTCCAAAGGGCTGTGTAGAAATGTAATTATTTTGCTAGAAAGCTGATTAAATGGAAAAAGACTTATTAAACATATATGCACAATTTCAGAAGACCATTATAGGTACATTAATATCTAGCAAGTGAAATACTTCACTAGATACAATCTGGGAGGAGAGGTGGAATTTCTTTAAAAAGTAGTGTTTATTTTAATCTGTAGGCAATCTTTTAGAAATTCTTTCAAGCGATAATAGGATTTTGAAATGCATTTTTTAAAATAATTTTTTGTGTTTTCAGTGAAAGTTTACACAGCAAATTAGGTTCCCATGTAACAGTTTCTACACAGTTTGTTCAGTGACATTGGTTCCATTTTGTACAATGTGTCAGCTTTCTTGTTATTTCCATTCTAGTTGTTCTGTTTCCAATAATCTAGTTTCCCTACCTGCTTGCCTTCTCATCTTTGCTTTAGATTAAGTGTTGACTGTTTGGTCTCATGTAGATGATTTTTTTAAAGGAGCATAGTACTCAAGGTGAAATGCTTTTTTAGCTCTTGGGAGACCCAAGAAACAGCTCTCCAGTTTGGATAGGCTTCAATCCAAACGTAGTTACTGAATTCAGTGTTGTCTTTGTATTCCTGTGTAAGCACTTCTCCCTGGGTAGGTCACTGGGGTAGGTGACCTAGTCTTTCTGAGTGTCCTTACATGTAAAATGGGGCTGCTAATATCTACCCCGTAAGATGATTGCTAAGATTAAATGACTTAGTGCATAGGACCTAGTGTAGCGTCTTAACACATTGTAAATGATAAATAATTGGTGCTTTTCTTCCATTGATGTCCACAAGAAGAGGTTTTCTCCCTTTGGGAATGAAGATGAAATCAAAATGTCCTGAGTTTTCTGTAGAAGCTCTGAAGTTAGAACAGAAATGCTTCACGGCAGTTTTCAGTTATGTTATTGTTGTCGTTAGGTGCCTTCAAGTCGCTTCTAACTCATAACGACCCTATGTACAACAGAAGGAAACACTGCCCTGTTCTACGCCATTTTCACAATCCTTATTATGCTTGAGCCTATATTTGCTGCCATTCTGTCAATCCATCTTGTCGAGGGTCTTCCTCTTTTTCACTGACCCTCCACTTTACCAAGCATGATTTCCTTCTCCAGGGACTTGACCCTCCTAATAACATGTCCAAAGTATGTGAGACTTACTTATAATCCCAGAATTTATAGTTATTCACAAGGTCAGCCAAAGACATGGGCCGCTCAGCTCAGAACGTGGTTACCTACAATTCTCCATCCAAACAGGTAAATAATGTCTTTTTGGGAAAGGGAACTGTGCCAGTGGATTTGATGTTAATGTAGCTTGTAAGAGCACATTTTATAAGGGATTTACAGTGAGAAATTGAACTTGTCTTCTATGTCAGGTGTCTGAAACGACCATTATCTGAATTGTTTTTGTAAACATCTGTTTCATAAATATATATATATAGGGTCTGTTTAAATGTGCCTCATAGTAGTTTAGATTGATTTGGAAGCTCTTTTATTGTATTATTCTCAATGCCAGAAGTGAAATCAGGGAAATGCCTTAATATATTGAAATTTGATTTAACTCTAAGTAGTACCTAGTGTTGGAACCCTGGTGGCACAGCAGTTAAGAGCTCCACTGCTAACCAAAAGGTTGGCAGTTTGAATCTACCAGCTGCTCCTTGGAAACCCTGTAGGGCATTTCTACTCTGTCCTGTAGGGTTGCTATGAATCAGAATTGACTCGATGGCTACAGGTTTGGTTTTTTGGGGGTTTAGTACCTATTACCCCTATTGCTCAGTCTTACTGGCAGAAGGGCCTTTACCTGTTTTTTTGTATCTGAACGTATCAGTGGACTTGACTGGACTTTTGCTGGTGCTTCGGTGTGTTTCTTGCTTTTATTTTTAGTGAAATGAATATGCCAGTCTTTGTGAACAGTATGGAGTATTGGGGAAAAGAGAGTGTGTCCCTCCAGGACACAAACAACTCAAAACAGTCTGAGGCATGCACTGGTAAATCTTACAAAATGCTATAGGCAATTTAGCATCAAAACTGCCATAGAAAATTATTGTTGTTAGCCATTCTGTTGATAGTTCATATTGTAAGAATTGCTAGCAGATGGGAAAATAGATGAGTCAGGATACAGTATTAGCGATCCATATTTTTTTAATCACAGGCCACTAATAAGGCTTGTAGCATCTGTGAGATTTATTTAAACAGTTGCTAGGAAGAGTTTGTTTTCCCAGTAAACACAGTGAACCTTGCACAGGATTCTCTTGATTGACTGTTTGACTGAATGTGTTAGTATTAGCATATAAGACCATTTGCTTCATTGTGGTGGTGTCTCATTCGTTTTGACAGACTGATTATACTGGCAACTCTTGAACCCGTTAATTTTTTTTTTAATATAATTTTTATTGTGCTTTAAGTGAAAGTTTACAAATCAAGTCAGTCTCTCACACAAAAACCCATATACACCTTGCAACATACTCCCAATTACTCTCCCCTTAATGAGACAGCCCGCTCTCTCCCTCCACTCTCTCTTTTCATGTCCATTTCGCCAGCTTCTAACCCCCTCGACCTCTCATCTCCCCTCCAGGCAGGAGATGCCAACATAGTCTCAAGTGTCCACCTGATCCAAGAAGCTCACTCCTCACCAGCATCCCTCTCCAACCCACTGTCCAGTCCAATCCATGTCTGAAGAGTTGGCTTCGGGAATGGTTCCTGTCCTGGGCCAACAGAAGGTCTGGGGGGCATGACCACCGGGGTCCTTCCAGTCTCAGTCAGACCATTAAGTCTGGTCTTACGAGAATTTGGGGTCTGCATCCCACTGCTCTCCTGCTCCCTCAGGGGTTCTCTGTTGTGTTCCCTGTCAGGGCAATCATTGGTTGTAGCCGGGCACCATCTAGTTCTTCTGGTCTCAGGATGATGTAGTCTCTGGTTCATGTGGCCCTTTCTGTCTCTTGGGCTCATAATCGCCTTGTGTGAACCCGTTAATTCTTGAAATGTCACGTTTATGTATTTTAAAACTTCATAACCTATCTGTTGTTTTCCCCAAGAGATCTTAAGACCAAATTATCTTAGTAATTCTTTCTTACCACTTGAATGTGATATTTTAGGTTTTTATAGTTTTTGAGTTTATAGTAGACTTGATATGTAAACTTAAAGAAAGCTCTAATTTTACAGACAACTCTTACTTCTGAGCAGTAATCAATACTTTTCATACAGTTCAGAAATAATTCTAATTATTAAAAACTTGAACTGTCAGAAATACCAGTGAGATGATTTAATCTTAATTTTCATCCTAACTTCTCACGCCACTGAGTTACTTATGCTGCTGTTTTATGTAAGATCTAGTAAAAGAGTTTTGACTTTCCTGGGTGATTGAAACAATTAACATGCTCTGCTGCTAACCAAAAAGTTAGAGGTTCGAGTCTACCCAGAGGCACCTCAGAAGAAAGTTCTAGCAATCTACTTCTGAAAAACCAGCCATTGAAAAAACCCTGTGGAGCACAGTTCTACTCTGTTACACATGGGGTCACCATGAATCAGAATTGACACTATGCTGGTAGTAAGAGTTACTAATTTGCATATCTCTTAGGTTTTTTTTTTTTTTTTAAAGAGATACAGAGAAATATAATATTTCTAGATATTGATATATAATCTCATTTACCTCCTGAATGAAATGTGGTAATCCAGGGCTATTATTAATAAAACAAGCTTCTTATTTTACTATTGTACCAATTAAATACCAAACTATACCAATTTTCAAACAAAATATTGAGTCCTGTTGAAAAGTTGTTTAGACTTTTCATTGAACTTGTGAACAGCAGTGTCATGGATTGAATTGTGTCCCCAAAAAATATCTGTCAACTGGCTAGGCCATGATTCCCAGTATTGTGTGATTGTCCACTGTTTTGTCATCTGATATGATTTTCCTGTGTGTTTCCTCCTACCTCTATGATTGTAATGAGGCAGGATTAGAGGCAGTTATGTTAATGAGGCAGGATTTAATCTACAAGATTAGGTTGTGTCTTAAACAAATCTCGCTTGAGATATAAAAGAGAGAAATAAGCAGGGAGACCTCATACCACCAAGAAACAAGAGCCAGGAGAATAGCCCATCCTTTAGACCCAGGGTCCCTTTGTTGAGAAGCTCCTCAACCAGGGGTTGATTGATGACAGGGACCTTTCCCCAGAGCCTGTAGCAGGAGAAGCCTTCCCCTGGAGCTGGCACTATGAATTCAGACAAGCCTGCTAGAATGTGAGAGAATAAATTCTCTTTGTTAAATACATCTACTTGTGGTAGTTCTTTTATAGCAGCACTAGATAACTGAGACAGCATTTGGTACCAGGAGTGGGGTGCTGTTCTTTATAGATGCCTACAATGTGGAAGGGGTTTTAAAACTGTGAATGGGTAGAGGCTGCAAGAGTTTTGAAGTGCCTGGTGGTGAAGGCCTTGATTGCTTTGAAGAGACTGTTGGTAGAATTATGGACATTGAAGACAATTCTGGTGAGAACTCAAAAGGCAGAGAGGAAAGCTGTTACACTCTCCAAGAAATATGCACAGAAGGCAAGAAGCAGCAGCAGAGAAACAGAAGCAGCAGAGAAACAGAAGCAGCAGAACCAGGAGACCAGCACATGATAGACTGGAGCCAACCCACAGAGCGAGAAAGCTAAGTGCCTTTGTACAGGAGACTTCCAGGTGGAGTGGGATGCCTCCAGGCATTTATTGGTGGAGCTGGGCTTGCGGATCCATGGAGCAAGAGAGTTGAGTGCCTCCTGGCCGAAGTTTACTGGCAGAGTAGGGTACCACCAGTCACTTAACAGTGGAGCTACAGAGCTTTGGAACACTTGTCCCAGCAAGGCAGACCTCGGTCGTGAAGCTCATGAGGCCAAGAGGCCAAGGAACCAGGAAGCAGAAGCTGAAGAAACAAGGAACACAGGAAGCAGAGCTGCCTTGGTCTCAAAGGATGGAGTCGCCACTCAGATGGACTAGGAGAATGGGGCTGCCCAGAACTGGGGGAGTAGAGTTGTCAATCTAGTGGGCCTGGAAGGTGGAGCTGAAGCCCAAGGCTGAGGGATCTCTGCTCAGAATCCAGAGAATGTGGCCAACGCCTAGAGTCTGGAGGCCAGAGCCGTTGTCTAAATGGTCTCAGAAAACAGAGGATTATTTTCAAGCCTTGAGGACTAATATAATGTGTTCTGCTAACTTGCTTGGTGCCTGTTATCCCGTCTTTCCTTCCAGTTTCTCCCATTTGTGATGGAAATTTCTAGCTTGTGCCTGTTCTACCATTGTACTTTGGGAACAGATAACGTGCATTCTAGATTTCACAGAAGAGGAATTTTTTGGATTTTGGACTTGGAGTTGAATTAAGACTTTTACTATGATGTGATGGGATGATATATTTTACATGTGGCAAGGACGTGATTTTTTGGTAGCCAAAGAGTGGAATGTCATGGTTTGAATTCTGTCCCCCAAAACTCTCTCTCAACTTTGCTAGGCCATGATTCCCAGTATTGTGTGATTATCTACCATTTTGTCATCTGATATGATTTTCCTATGGGTTGTGGATCCTACCTTTATGATATTAATGAGGCAGGATTAGAGGCAGTTAGGTTAATGAGACAGGACTCAATCTACAAGATCAGGTTGTATCTTAAGCCAGTCTCTTTTGAGATGTAAAAGAGAGAAGCGAGCAGAGAGACAGGTGGACCTCATACCACCAAGAAACAAGAGCCAGAAGAATAGTGTGTCCTTCGGACCTGGGGTCCCTGCCCTGAGAAGCTTCTCAACCAGGGAAGGTTGGTGACAATGACCTTTCTCCAGAGCCAACAGAGAGGGAAAACCTTCCCCTGGAGCTAGCATTCTGAATTCGGACTTTTAATCTGCTAGATTGTGAGCGAATAAATGTCTCTTTGTTAAAGCCATCTACTTTTGGTATTTCTGTTATAGCAGCACCAGATAACTAAGACAAACAGATGTTTTATCCATCCATCCATCCATCTATTATTGTTTAAGAGTTTTAAGATTTTTCTTGGAAATCTTTCTTTCACTTGTTTTTTAAAAACTTCTTATAAGAGCTGGGAGATTATACTCTACTAACTAACCTGATGAGCCCTGGTGGCTCATTAGTTAAGAGTTATGGCTGCTAACCAAAAGGTCAGCAGTTCGAATCCACCAGCCGCTCCTTGGAAACCCTATGGGGCAGTACTACTCCATCATATAGGATGAGTCCTATAGCTACGAGTCGGCATCGACTCCACAGCATTGGGTTTAGCTTTGGTTTAACTAACCTGAAGTTTAAAGATGGCAGTTCTGTCTTTTGTTGAGCTTCTGCAGTTTATTCCATTTTAAAAGACTGCCTTGTAAAAAGTGTCAAATGCAGGATTTTCTATTCACTGTTGCCTTCATAGCCGAATACCTAAAAGTCATTTTCCCTTTCAGCTTAGGTTGATGACCCTGGGAATTTCTCAGCAGCACACCACCTTTGTGACAGCATAACATTTTGAACTCGCTGGCAGTGTTAGATTAAGAATAACAAACCTGGCCACTTTGGATTTCTGTCCAAATAACTTTTAGTATTTGGAAATATGACCAAGCTTCCAATGAAATTTTGTATTAGACTATGACTTACCTTGAAATTGCAGTACCAAAAGCTACGTCACCTGATAGAGATCAGTTACCATGTTTCCCCTTCTCTCTCTTACCACCTGAGAATGAGTAAGTAGTATCTGGGGTCTTAAAAGCCTGTGAGCAGATATCTGAGATACTCCACTCATCTCATACCTTTGGGAGCAAGGAAGAATGAAGAAAACTAAAGATAAAAGGGAAAAATTAGTCCAAGGACTAATGGACCACAACTACCTCAGCCTCCACCAGACTGAGTTCAGTACAACTAGATGGTTCCTGGCTACCATCACTGACTGCTCTGACAGGGATCACAATAGAGGGTCCCAGACAGAACTGAAGAAAATGTAGGACAAAATTCTAACTCACAAAAAAAGACCAGACTTACCGGCCTGACAAAGACTGGAGAAACCCCAAGAGTATGGCCCCCAGAACAACCCTTTTTGCTCAGTAATGAAGTCACTCCTGAGGTTCACCCTTCAGCCAAAGATTAGACAGGCCTATAAAACAAAAAACGAGACTAAAGGGGCACACCAGCCCAGAGACAAAGACTAGAAGGCAGGAGGGGACAGGAAAGCTGGTAATAGGGAACCCAAGGTCAAGAAGGGAGAGTGTTGACATGTTGTGGGGTTGTTAACCAATGTCATAAAACAGTGTGTGTACTAATTGTTTAATGAGAAGTTAGTTCATTCTGTAAACCTTCATCTAAAGTAAAATTTTTTTAAAAAACCCGAGAAAATATGGTAGGTTTTAATGAAAGAAGTACTAAACTTTGTCATTTTAAATCAGTGAAATCTAATGAGTCAGAGGTAGATACTCTGAGAATATTGTGGACCACTCTCCTTTTCCCGTCCTCCCACTATTATACAGGCTTCAAACCGGAACATGGATCATCTTCCTTCTGACCCGGACAGCAGAAGGGTCCTGTGCCTGATGTAGCCACATGCCTTTCTAAAACTTCTTTCTGTCGCATCGATTTGTTTTCATTGAGGATAAAATCTAATGTCCCATTTTACATAAGCATGCAGAGCCTCATACTCTAAGAAGCTTGTAAAGTTGCTGTTTTTCTTGCCCCAACTACAGGTATAAACAGTATTTTACTAATAACAAAAGCAGGTTGGGATGAGACAGGAGAGGGAAAAGGAGGGGCAGGGAGAAAAAATACACACATACACACACACACACAAACTGATATATGTAAGGGATAGAAATTGAAAAGATGAACTTGGAATTTTCTCCCCCAAATTTATTAATGCAATATAGTAATTGAATGCTGTCATGGATTGAACTGTGTCCCCCCAAAACATCTGCCAACTAGCTAGGCAATGATTCCCAGTATTGTGTGATTGTCTACCATTTTGTCTTCTGATGTGATTTTCCTGTGTGTTGTAAGTCCTATCTCTATGATGTTAATGAGATGGGATTAACAGCAGTTATGTAGACTCAATCTAAAAGATTAGTCTACAATTTAAGCTGATCTCTTTTAAAATATAAAAGAGAGAAGTGAGCAGAGAAACAGGGGACCTCATACCACCGAAAAACAAGAGCCGGGAGAATAGCACAGCCTTTGGACCCGGGGTTCCTGTACTGAGAAGCTCCTCCACCAGGGAAAGATTGATGACAGGGACCTTCCTCCAGAGTCAACAGAGAGAGAAAGCCTTCCTGTGGAGCTGAGTCCCTGGATTTGGACTTACTGTCTGCTAGACTGTGAGAGAATAGATTTCTCTATGTTAAAGCCATCCACTTGTGGTATTTCTGTTATAGCAGCACTAGGTAACTAAGACACATGTCAACGATCAATGTGACATAATGAAAAAAAGAGTTGTAGAAATCAGATTATGTCTCTGCTGTTAACCAACAGTGTCACCTTGAGGAAGCTAGCTCATTTCATCCTTTAAAATATAGAAGGTAGACTAGATTGTTTCTACGGTTGTCTTGCTCTTGAAGGAGCCCTGATGGCACAGTTAAGCACTCGGCTGCTAACCATACGTTCAGCAGTTCAAACCCACGGTCCGCTCCTGGGGAGAAAAATGTAACAGTTTACTTCTGTAAAAAATATAGCCTTGGAAACCCTACGGGACAGTTGTACTCTGTCCTGTATAGTCACTGTGAGTTGGAATCCGCTCAGTAGCAATGGGTTTTTGGTCTTGGTTGCACTGAGAGCCTGTGAAGGTTTAACTCATAACTGACTTAATAGTTCATGCGTCTGTTAAACAAATGACTTACTTTAGTTATATAAAATGGTTTTTAGCAATTCCACATCTCAAAATGTGTTTCTTTCAGGCCAGTATTTTTACAAAGAAATTCTTCTGAACTCAGTTTAAACATTTTACAGAAATTGATTTTATTCTTTTTCTTAATAATGTTTTGCCACCTGATAGTTGTCATTTCAAATGTCCAGGAAAAGTGAAATTTCTTTCAAATAGGGAAAAAAACAAGCCTCAGGTAGTGAAACAGTATTGTTCTGAAACTAATCTCTTTTTCTTTGACTATGTATTTTCAAAGAAGTTGCAGATCCTGCTTCCACTGTCTTTGCGTTCAAGTTCTTTGTCTTACTGTACCTTAGTTCGTTTATTCACTGAAGTATGTTTTATTTATTCACTTGATCAAGTATGCATTAGCATACTTAATCAAAAAGATTGTAAAACTACAGTCTTCCTTGACATTGTTAAATCTAGAAGACTTGAGAACATTGTTAGTTGTGCAAGTTCTATTTTATCATAAAAGTCACAACAAAATTTGATTAAATAGAATTAGCCTAAAACACTTAAAAGCCGTTTCTTGATGAGTTATTAGTTTTTCTATATTTGTTCACATATAGTAAAAAATACAGTGTATAATACTCTTAAAATTCTTCTGTTTACTGACTTGACTTACCAGATTCTAAACTCCAACAAATATAGATACTTCACTATGGTTTACTCTTCCATTTGATTTGGAATTAACAAACTGGCATGTCGCCACGATAATACATACACCAGTTTGTGTTTCATGTATGGTGGAAAGGTGGCTCGTAAGTAACATTTCTTAACTATATTTAAGAAAAAAACAATGTGAATTCAAGTTGATTTACCATAAGCTCTGTTGAACCATAAACATAACAATTCTGAAGCAATTCCTTTTCCTTTTTATAAAGATTTCAGGAAACCAATTCACCAGATTCTGGTGAAGGAACCTTTTGTCACAATTACGTTAACTCAGGAAATTCAACTTTCTAATATTATTCTTATTAGCATAAAAATCGTTTTAACTCGGATTAGCATTTTAAAGTGGTGATAGAATATTATGTGATTATTATAAGGCCATTTTAATCCTTATGAGTCCCCATAAAATTCTGATTTATGATTTTTTTTTGCAATTTTCCAAGAGATTGAAAAAAGCTACTTCTGCCATGTTTCCCTCTGAATACCGTTTTCATGCCTGTGGGAGGCTTGATAGCTGCAGAAAGAAACACAGAGTACTAAATATATTTTATTAGCGCTTTATCAGAAATCAAAATCCAGCCAGAAGTTTGTCTTAAATCATATGCACTGTATAAAAAGTAAAAAATTCTACCAGTTCACCTCGTATATGTTTTTTTGTATGTACACCACCACAGTCTAGAGATATTTAGATATTACGTCCTGTTAACAAAATGAGCAGCGCCTCTGCCACAAACCACAGATGCAGAGGTTGGGAGATGATTTCCTATTGGGCACTGTGTTAGTTTCCTTAGAGCTGCCATAACAAATTACCACAATCTAAGTGGCTTAAAATACGAGAAATTCATGCTGTCACCGTTGTGGAGGCTAGTAGTTGAAAATCAAGGTGTCAGCAGGACTGTGTTCTCTCTGAAGTCTCTGAGGGAGAATCTCTTCCATGACTCTTCCCTGGCATTGCCAGCAGTCCTTCCCTCCTTGGCTTGATCTGTAGACATATCATTCCATTCCAGTCTCTGCCTCTGTCTTCTCATGGCATCTCCCTGTATGTCTCTGTGTGTCTCTCATGTAGATTAGGGCCCACCCTCTTCAGCCCAGTACAGTCTGCCTGCTGCCAAACTAAAAATTCATGTCCACTGGGAACCTCAGAATGTGACCTTATTTGGAAACAGGGTCTTTGGAGATGTAATGGATTAAAGATGAGGTCATACTGGATTAAGGTGCTATATATTTTTTTTATGTTTCTGCTTAGTTTGTTCCCCTTCTCCCTTCCCCTTATCACCCTGTTCTCAGCTTATTCACCCCTCACTAAGTTAACTGCTTGGGTTTCTCTTGCCGCTAGATTGCAAGCTCTTTGTGGGGAGGGAGAGCGATTTATTCATCTCGACACTGCTTGGTCCGTAGAAAATCTCAGTAAATGTTTTAATAAATGAGTAAATGGCTGTGTCCTTTGACAGCCCACATGAAAACATTGCAGGAGGCAGGTCTCCTATAACCTCAACCTTATACAGCCACAAATCTGGGATCAGATTTTTTGTTCTTTTTTTTTTTTAATTCAAAAACTAAAAATGGGTATAAACACTAAAGCCATCTGTGCTCTGTCTTTCTTAAAACAGCCTCAGGGCTTTACTCAGAAGCTATTTGTCCTTGTTTAATGGGCTATCTATGAGATCGTTTAATTGCTATCCTGGCTTCCAGTAGATGAGCAAACTTGAAGTAGAGGTAGAAAGATAGGTACTCAATGAGGGGCATGAAAAGGATATGACAGCTTTTTTTCAAATGAATATTAAAAAGTCAGATGAAATTAATACGTGGGACAGGTTAGTAATAGATATTAATAATGATGACGCATCATCAGTGAAGGGTTGTTTTAGGTCCTGTGTTGTCCTCTGCTTTAGAAGGCAGTATATTCCATAAAATATTTTGTAGAGATTTTTCCATCCAAAATGGTTGAAACAAAATTTTATTAAAGAACTAAGATTTAGGTACTTAATGAATTCACTTATATTGGGTACCTACTGAGTTTCCTAGCCATGCCAGACAATGGTTTCTCAACATCACAGACATGTTTTCTGCAATTTTTTATGTATTGATAGAAAAGTCTGTTAGAGAAGTAAAACTTTTCTTCTAAGTAGCTTTTTCCGCTGAGTTCTGTCCACTACTGTAATGTAACATTTATAAACCATTGACGATTTGCCCAAGATGATACAAGATATTTACAGGAATATATTAATGTGAAAATTTTTAATGTAATGATCACTGTTTACTTTGTATATGTTATTTCTCTAACCTTAGAGCATCCTATTCCTCTGAGTCATATATTCTGTATCCACAGCTCCCTACCTACCTTCCTGTCATGGTATTTAGCAGGAGAATAGTTTCTAGGCATGTGCACATTCTATAAAGCCTAAATATCTTGGGGGATATCTGAAGTGGGAACATGAAACTCATGCATAAAAATGAACTGTGAAAGAATACATGATTATAGGATCAAGTACTAAATTGTATGGTTTCAACTAGGAATATTCCATAGAAATCCAGAGATGGGAAAGATTAATATGGGCTGAAATAGAGACTATGTTACGAAGAATTGAGAAGTGAAGTTGGGGCCTATGGATACAGCAGCTGTGCAGGTCTTTCTCAGGGAAAGTTGAGTAGCTGTTTTTGGTCTGCATTGGCCCTTCAACTCATCTTTACCTGTTTAATCAGTTCAGAATGTTTCAAGGGTCCCTGTTCGTTTATTATTTAACCCCACAGTGATTGGAACAATACTGAGCATATAACAGATGCATCATTAATACTTGGATTGAAAATTAGTGAAGAAAGACTAATGTATACAGTATATTACGTTAATGTGCTTCGCTGGTAACTGAAAGGTTAGAGATTCGAGTCCACGAAGAGGTGCCTTGGAAGAAAGGCCTTGGTGATCTACTTCTGAAAAATCAGCCATTGAAAACCCTATGGAGCACAGTTCTATTCTGTGACACACACAGGTTTGCCGTGAATCAGAATCAACTCAATGACAACTTAAATTATTATATATAAACATACATAATAGTATAATCTAAGTTCTTTTGGTAACGTATGGCTGAAAAAGAACAAGGCAGATTGTGCACATACCAGACCTTCTTATATGCCAAAGCGAGTGGTGTTCACTTTCAGACTCGTCATCCTGGGAGCTTGTACACTTTTTCCTGTAACACTGCCATTCCTCAAAATATCTTTAGAACTCCTCTTTTGAGTTTCTTTCAGAGTCTTTGCTTATCCTTTTTAGAATCAGTGATGACAAATCTTTTTCTTTTGAAAGTAGACTTGATTTTTGGAAGGTGGAGTTACTTAGGGGCAGGTATAGTGAATAAAGTGGACGATCAAACTGAGAAATCCTCTTCTTGGTTAAAAGTGAGATGTGAATATAAAATAATGAGTGTTTTCTAGCCTGGCTCGTAAAATAATTCTAAAGGCAATTATCCTCTTAAAACAAGAAGTAAACTACAAGTTTTATCATTTTAAAACCAAGCTTGGGTTGTTACTGTTGTTAGGTGCCGTCAAGTCGATTCTCAATCCTGGCAACCTCATGTGACAGAGTAGAACTGTGCCATAGAGTTTTCTAAGCTGTAATATTTATGGAAGCAGACCACCAAGTCTTTCTCCTGCAGAGCCAAGCCACTGAGTGGGTTTGAACTTCAGCCTTTTCTGTTGGCAGCCAAGTGCTTAACCATTGTACCTCCAGGTTTCCCTGAATCCAGGTGCTGCTTTGCCTGGCATTTAGAGGGTCTTGTATTAGTCCCTGAGCATTTATAGTTGCTAATCTTACCTTCCTAACTAATTTGTAAGTTTCCTAAGGGCAGTGAAATAGTTTAGTACTTCTTTGCTCTCTCTAGTGTACCTACCAAGGTGAAACCTGTGAATGCATTGCCATTGAGTTGATTCTGACTCAGAGAGACCTTTCAGGACAGAGTAGAACTGCCCCATAGGGTTTCCAAGGCTGTGATCTTTACAGAAGCTGACTGCCACATCTTTCTCCCATGGAACGGCTGGTGAGTTGGAACCACTGACTTTTTGGTTAACAGCAGAGTGCTGAACCACTGCGCCACCAGGGCTCCATCCTACCAAAGTGTAGCATTCTGTGAATCATTGAGTTTGAGCAGATTTTCTTAAGCCACCTACGTGCCACCACTGCATTAATGCTCAGTTTTTAGAGGAGACAGAGCTTCAGGTTTTTTTAAAGTTAATAAGCTAAAAGCCCAAGGTATGAGATTATATATTTCAGAACATCCTGTGTTTCTCAGGAGATAACCTGTGTCTTGCTGTTTTCCCATATAAATCACTACGGTGACGCTCAGAATACCCTAGATCCTGTTATATGGCAGAATACATTTTACCACCTTACACATGTGACATGAGGCCTTTCTTAGAGACCTGAGTAAAGGGTGTGCTTTTGTTGTCCCCAGAGGCCAGCATAACCGGCGAGGTTTGACTGGAATGTATACAGTGAGAACTTGACAGGCACTTCATTTTCATATTGGCCAAGCCCACGTTGGACTTTACACCGGCTTGTTTGTGTCAGGTTTGGAGATTTTGCGCCATAAGTTAAGAACCCTAGTTTATCAGAATGCTTGTGTTAAATATTCTGGTTAATTTAATTTTTTGACTAACAGTTTAAAATTCAACCATTTGGTAAAATGCAGGATAGAATGGTTAACTTAATCTGTATTCGATCTTGTCACATACTGGGATGATCTCGGCAAGTGTTGATGATGTCTGAGCATCCTGTAGCCAGTAAAGGTTTAAGAGATGAGAGTGAAATGTACCCAGAATACATCCTGAGAGTCTGCTTGTGCGGCGCTGGATTTCTCTTGTCTTTTTCAACAGATGTATTTTATCAGCTTTTTTTTTTTTCCTCATTTGCTGTTACCTAAAAACTGCGGTTCTGATTGTCTTGTTGCAAATTACTTGAGGTCTTTACGAGATGTGGCTTCTGGATTCTTCAGTGAATGAATTCCTATATTAAATTTTTGTGAAATATTTCAAAGATGATATAAAGAGTTTGCTGAAATATTCATGCTAAAATGTATTCGACTTTAACCTATATAAAAAAATATATATATACAAAAAATATATATATATATAGTGAAGATAATTTCACTTTATTAGTATTTTCATTTTTTTCTAGTTGAAGAATCTAAGTTTAGAAGAGCTACAGATGCGGTTAAAAGCGCTGGACCCCATGATGGAACGAGAAATAGAAGAGCTTCGTCAAAGATACACTGCAAAAAGACAGCCCATTCTGGATGCAATGGATGCAAAGAAAAGAAGGCAGCAAAACTTTTGAACCTAATTTCTTCTCTGTTCAGTTCTGTAGCTCTTCTGGAGACCAAGAAACCACTAAAAATTGAAGGACTAGTATTTTTTTTTTTAATCCCTAAGATTTGTGTTCTACAACTGGGCAAAGGTCAAAAACTGATGGTACATACCCAGGTAAATTCCCGAAAGGCAGAATTTACGGCTGCATCCACTATGTTTTCATTTTCAAATGATGAAAACAGCAGAAAGGTATTCTCTTTACCTGTCAGCTGCATACTAGCAATAAATCTGTGTTATAAAGTGAAGGCTATGTTTTAGAGACCTTGGAAATCCAAAGCTATTGTTTAATTGTACAGCACTGAAGGGCTTTATGTTACAATATCTAGTAGCCTATTTATTGTATCCCCTTAGGTAAACTTATTTATTTATGCTATTTCACTTTGTTTTGTTAAGGACAAGATCAGAATAGCTTTGGTGAAGGTAGGGACATAATGTTCAGCCAAATCAGACTTTAAGCAGGGAGCTGTGGACTACATTCCATGATTTCTAGAATGGTTTTCCAGTAGAAGCAAAGCAGTAATAACAGTAGCACCTGTCTGGGCCACACCTTTTCCATACTGAAGCAATAATTCCATTTTTACCTTTTGAAATTTTAATTTTTTGGATTTTGGTGTTTGTTACAAATAAAGCTATATATATATTTAGGTCACATAGAGCTATAATGTATAAAACCAAAGAAATCAACAGAGCCCCTTCATAAATTTTTTTAATGTGGTAAATATTTTAAAAGAAATGAAATCTTAAATATAATTTGTTAATTTTCATGTTTCATGTGTAGGTCTGATAACTGTATCAAACTGTAATAAACTCATCAAATTTGTTTCTTGAAAATGTGTTCTATTATCAACAGACTTTTTTGCTGGGAATTGGTAAACATCATGTGCCTGATGATAACGAAATAGCAAAAGCATTTGTACTGAACTGTGCAAGCCTTGGGGACTGAAAAAGAAAGATCAAAACCATTAAAAGGAAACTCATTTCTAAGCTGAATGAACATTTGTATGATTGAAGTGGGACCAGTCACTTCCTAAGCTGCATATGGCCATCTTGACAGTGTTTGTTCTTTTGTGTGTTTAATTACTACATGTAAATCGTAAAGACAAATAAATTGTACTGTGCCACACAACACATTTTGTCTCTATATCTTTTTAAAGTTCGTGTACCTGGACTCTGTCTTTTCCAAGCAAGGAAGGTATATTAGGACAGGCTAGATTATGCGGTCAGGGTTGTTACTCTAAAGTTTCAGTGGCTTAATGTGACACAGGCTATTTCCTGTGCATGCTTCATGCCCATCTGAGTTTGGCAGGGCGCCCTGCTATTGTCATCCTCACCCAGGGAGCCTGCTTTGGAGTCGCCACGATCTGTAGCATTGGGGTCACCGCAACAGGGAGAAGAGGCCCTGGAGAACCTCACACCAGCTCCAGCCAGCAGTGACATATGCCAGATCTGCTGATGGCTAGTTGAGAACTAGTGGCATGGCCACTCCTAATTTCTGGGGAGAACCTGGGAAGCACAACCCTGCCTCGCATGCCTGGAGGGGAGAAAACTGGGAATGCTGGTAAATTCACTGATGTCTGCCACAGAAGGTAAGTCATCTCTGAGAAGCTTTCCTTTCTCTCTAAAATGGCTTTTGTGCCCCAGATAATGCCTTAGTGTGGCATTTGTGTCTGTTCTATTGAGTACTTACAAATAGTAAATTGTGTATCTAACAAATTGTAATATGGCATAGATAGTGACAAATATTTAAAAGTCTATAAAACTTATTAAAAATGAAGATCTAATTTGCATTATCTGCTTCAGTTGCATCTTTATTGGGGTCTCTTTGGGACAGTCAGGAGAGTTGATCAATTCAGACACACTACCCTTTTTTTTTTTTTTTTAATTGTTTTTCTCTTCCCCTATCTGGTACCTTGCCTGATTTGATCAAATCAAATGACCAGTTTGCTTTCATCCAAGCAAAACCACCTCCATGAAATGGACAAGAAACTTATGAGGATGGTTTTTCTCTAGTTTTTGAAATTAGAACATTTATGCAAATTAATTCAGCGAGGCCTATTACCATTCTCATGAATTCAGTCTCAATGAGTCTTCCTTTTAATAAAAAAAGTTAATGTCAAATGTTGTAATCGTATTGTAATTTTTATGTAAATAGACTTTGTACGCTACTGTTGTATCTATGTATATGCACGCACACACACACACATTTTATTTTAGAGCCTTAGGAAACTCCAGAACATTTAGGATTATCTATTTTAGTATTTTTCCCATTTTCTCACTTCCTGCCCCTACCAATCAAAAAAAGGAAATCATGATAATGAAGAACCAAAAGGCATGAAGGAAATCAAATATATTAAACCTTGATTAATCACGATGCTTAGGAAAGAGTTTTCCAGTTATTTTAATGAGTTTAAGAAGAAACCTCTTACTATTTTAACCTTGGTTGCTGAAAACTTTCCAAAAACAGATAAATGTACCTTCTACACACCCTCGTCCCTTTATAAATACAGTATTGTGAATGTCATTGAAGCTAATAAGTCAGGGTTTCATCTCTCTGAAAAGCCAGCATCATTGTATACATTGCCCTGTAGAAAAGAAAATTTTTTGTTTGATTTAATGAACTTAGATGACTCATTTCTACAGACTTACAATATATTTAAACAGCTTATTTTAACATAAATAGCCTTATATTCAAAAAATGAGCTAATTTGGCCAATATAAATTGAAGAAGAAAATGTACTTATTTAAATGGTTTCAAAGTAATAGCAGCTATTATTTGTGTCAGACACTCCGCTAAGTGGCCTTACATACTTAACATGGCTTTGTACTTTTTTTTCTCTGCTTATTTACTGAGTCACATCCCTAGGGTTTATGATCACACTTCTGCACAATGGAGAATATGTAGCTACTTCTAATGGAAGTTATATAATACACTGGTAAGATGTTTTTAACTTAGTCACAGGAAATCTTTTCAAATTGCAGACACATGAGCATTCAGTAGGAATGTTACTTTCGTTTACTATCCTGCATGTTAAAGATTAATGATTAAAATTAATCCTGAGAATACTAATGATACAACATTCTAAATAGACCACCATTTAAAAAGAAAAAAAAATTTGAGTTACATTGCATTACTAAACTGTAATTAGCGCAGGCATTTAATTTTAGATATTTCATCAAAATGTTATTTTAGAGTTCTAGATACTCTCTTTTTGGCACAAAAGACTAGGGATCTGGGGTCTAATGAGAGTATATTTTTCTTTGCTGTTAGAGCAATCTGATTAGGACTGGACACAAGGAAGTTTTGTATACGGCTGGGTAGTCTGATGTCACTAAGTGGCAGCTTCTCCCTGTTCCGACCTGACCTGTTGCTGTCAAGTTGATTCCTACTCATAGTGACCCTATAGGATGGAGTAGAACTGCCCCATAGGGCTTCTGAGGAGCGGCTGGTGGATTCAAACTGCCAGCCTTTTGGTTAGCAGCTAAGCTCTTAACTAATGCGCCACCAGGGCTCCCTTCCTGTTCCACGTCCACACAAAATACTTTAAACCACACAAAATAATTTCAACTTCCCGGGTCACAAAAAGACCTCAAAAGGGAAAGCAGATGAATCAATTGAATTCTTCCACCAATCTTGCAAAACAGCCAAGTTCATGCTCTTCTAACACTGAACCATACCATTAGCCAGACTCTGCCACCATTTTCTTCACTTGGTGAAGCTACCTAAGTAAAAATTCTAATTTTTTTGCCTTCTGCTCACAGAACTTTGCCTACCCAGTTAAGAATGAACTCTGCCTCCTGGAATTCAAGACCTACAACAGTCCCCAACCTACATTTATGACCTTATCTCCCATTATTGGTTGTCCTGCCAACGGGACTGCTTCCAAACTCTTCATATTATAATTATTTGATTTATCTTCTTCCTAAGTTGTAAAGTTCCTGAAAGCGGAGACTTGGTGTTTGTCTCCCACAATGTCTGTCAGTGTATTACATATAACTGGTATTAAATGAAGTTATTGGATGCAGTTAGCTCAACGAAATTATCGTTAATCATACAGTCTGTCTTTAGCATCCAGTTAATCATGGTAACAACAGTAATATCAACTAGTTTTGAGCATCTACTAAGCCATGCATTTTTGATACCTTATCTCTAATCTTCACAAGATGCATATTCCTTTTCTCAGAAAAGAAAGGCGTGGAGAGATTAAATGAGATCATACAGCCAGTCAATGCCAACATGAGCTTTAAATTCTCGCCTGTCTGACTATGCTTTTTCTTCTAGACCACATTGCCTAATAAATACAGGCGGTCTGGCATTGGACAGGGTTGCTAAGCCTGCCTGCTGATCTATGGTAGAAGGAGAACCAACTACTCCTCCCTTTTCAATTAAAACTTAGGGGAGGACCATTGTTAGCTGATTTGTACCTTCTTCACATTTAAATAGGACCTGAATTTTCTAAAATGGCATCTTTTCTACATGGAGAAATCAAAAATGCAGGATGCAATACTTAAGCTTCCAAGATGAGTTGTACAAAAAGGTTTTTTCCCCTTCATTATTAGGATATATGCACAGTTCTTATGTCTTGAAAGATATATTTTTTGTAAGTGAAAATGTGTTCTGTTCCCTCCATTACTAAAATTTTTCTTTGATAATGAGTACTTTTATAAAAATAAAAAAACGTTGGCTGTCAAGCTGATTCTGACACATAGCGACCCTATAGGACAGAGTAGAACTAGCCCATAGGGTTTCCAAGGCTGCAATCTTTATGGAAGCAGACTGCCACATCTTTCTCCCATGGAGTGGCTGGTGGGTTTGAACCACCAACCTTTCAGTTAGCAGCCAAGTGCTTAACCACTGCTCCACCAGGACTCTTTACTGAGCACTTTAGAAAGACTCTAATCAGCAGAGTGGGAGGAACATGACTTCCAGAGCTAACTAGTTGCCCGTTAGAGCCCATGAGTTTCAGAGTAGAACTGTGCTCCATTGGGTTTTCAATGGCTGGCTTTTCAGAAGTAAATCACCATCCCTTTCTTCCACAGCACCTCTGGGTAGACTCTAAATGCCAGCCTTTCATTTAGCAGCCAACTTTAGTAGCCAACCAAGTTAACTGTACCATGCAGGGACTCCTCTTTTCGGTTTAGTGTATTGTTTTTGCAAGAATGAAGAAAAGGACTCTGTTCTTCATTGATAAGTAACTTTATTGTAATTTCTAAAGTCCATTAGAGTCTTTTAGAATCCCAAAATGTCTTTCCTTAAAGGCCTGACCTACTCTCTGATGGAGGTTTGCACTGAGGAAAGTCTATCATATTCAATTTAGGAAGTATTTCCTTTCCACATAGAGGAAAGCAAGTTAGTATAATTCAGTTAAACTTTCCCGCCTTTCTTTAGGACTATCATTTCTCCTGCTGGGATACTGTTAAGGCCAATATCTATCCCCCTGTTTGTGAAGACCCATCAGGAAGTTTCAAATTTATTTCCCTGAAGTTTTACTTCACTAAATTATTAACATTATTTATTTTTACAAATATGAATCATGTAATTGGCTAGGTTTCTCAATTTTCTTGGTCCCCAGGGAGCTTGAAATCAAATTTATATTTTAATAGCTTTTTAGAATTCTGTGATCTGCATATCTACATTTTCCTAATCTTATATTTATAAAAACTAAAGAAATTTTTTTAAAAAAAGGAAATACCTGGAAGTACTAATCCTTCCACTATGCTTAGAAGGACCTGGCTCCATACCATGTATAATGTTTATATCTACTAGTGTTCTTGGGAATGTCAAATGTGGTAATGTGTGTGAAGGTGATTTGTTGTTCAGATCAATTTCAGACCACAGAAGCTGGTAAAAATCTTCAATTTCCTCGTCTTTGGCATTGTGGTTGGTGCATAAATTTAAATATTAGTCATATTAACTGGACTTCCTTGTAGGCATATGGATATTATGCTATCATTGATAGCATTGTACTTCAGGGTAGCTCGTGAAATTTGAGCCTCGAGTTGCAATACTGAAGGATTCTACAGGGAAAATATTGAACAATGCAGGAAGCATCAAAAGAAGATAGAAGGAATACACAGAGTCACTGTACCAAACAGAATTGGTTGATGTTCAGCCATTTCAGGAAGGAGCATATTATCAAGAACTGATGGTACTGAAGGAAGAAGTCCAGGTTACACTGAATAGCGAAAAACAAGGCTCCAGGAACTGATGGAATATCAGTTGACATGTTTCAACAAACAGATGCATCGCTGGAGGTACTCACTCATTGTCTTAGTTATCTCGTGCTGCTATAACAGAAATACCACAAGTGGAAAGAGAAATTTATTTCCTTACCAGTAAAGTAGGCTAAAAGTCCAAACTCAGGGCATCAGCTCCAGGAGAAGACTTTCTCTGTTGGCTCTGGAAGAAGTTCTTTCTCATCAATCCTTCCCTGAACTAGGAGCTTCCCCACACAGGAACCCTGGGTCAAAAGGACATGCTCTGCTTCTGGCACTGCTTTCTTAGTGTTATGAGGTACCCCCCACCCCGCCACCCATCTTTCTGCTCACTTCTCTTTTATATCCCAAAGGAAAACAACACACAATCCCGTAGATTAAGTCGTGCCTCATCAACAAAACTGCTGCCCATACTCCCTCATTAATATCATACAGGCAGGATTTATAATCCATAGGAAAATCATATCAGGTGACAAAATGGTGGACAATCACACAATACCGGGAATCATGGCCCAGCCAAATTGATACACACATTTTTGGGGGACACAATTCAATCTGTGATACTTATGTCGAGAAATTTTAAAGACAGCTTCCAGGCCAACTGACTAGAAGAGATCCATATCTGTACCCATTCCAAAGAAAGGTGGTACAACAGAACGTGGAAATTATCAAACAATATCATTAATATCACATGCAAGTAAAATTTTGCTGAAGATCATTCAAAAGCAGTCGAAGCAGTACATCAACCGAGAACTGATGGAAGTTCAAGCCAGATTCGGAAGAAGGTGTGGAAAGAGGAATATCATTGCTGATGTCAGATGGATCTCAACTGAATGAAGAGAACACCAGAAAGATGTTTACCTGTGTTTTATCGACTATGCAAAGGCATTCAACTTTGTGGTTCATAACAAATTATAGATAACATTCAGAAGAATGGGAATTCCAGAACACTTAATTGTGCTCATGAGGAACCTGTACATAGACAAGAGGCAGCCCTTCAAACAGAAAAAGTGGATACTGCTAGGTTTAAAGTCAGGAAACCTGTGTATTCCATCTGGGGAGGTCCATGTATATATAAAAAAAAAATGTATATAGTCGCTGTTTATGTTGGTGAAAAAAAGTATTTGCAATGAAGAAGTTGTTGGTCTTGCAAAATTCTATCATGCAATCTGGCATTGTTTCTATCACCAAGGCCATATTTTCCAACTACCAATTCTTCTTTGTTTCTAACTTTCAAATTCCAATCACCAATAATTATCCTGGTTGTATGTTTGATCAATTTCAGACTGCAGAAACTGGTAAAAATCTTCAAAATTTTACTTGAGTGTGATACTAATGATAATTATTTGATAATTTCTACATTCACCTTTCTTGGGAATAGTTATAAATATGGATCTCTTCGAGTCAATTGTCCTCGTAGCTATCTTCCAAATCTCCTGGCATAGGCAAGTGAGCACTTCTAGCACTGCATCCGTTTGTTGAAACATCTCCATTGACATTCTGTCAATTCCTGGAGGCTTGTTTTTTGCCAGTGCCTTCAGTGCAGCTTGGACTTCTTCCCTCAGTACCATCAGTTCCTGTTCATATGCTGCCTCCTGAAATGGCTGGACATCAACCAGTTCTTTTTAGTATAATCATTCTGTATTCCTTCCATCTTCCTGCATTGTTTAATATTTTCCTCATGGAATCCTTCAGTATTGCAACTCGAGGCTTGAATTGTTTCTTCAGTTCTTTCAGCTCGAGAAATCCCAAGCATGTTCTTCCCTTTTGGTTTTCTCTCTCTGGCTCTTTGCACATATCATTATAACACTTGTCTTCTGGAGCTGCCCTTTGAAATCTGTTCAGTTCTTTTACTTCATCATTTCTTCCTTTTGCTTTGGCTACTCGATGTTCAAAAGTTAAGTTTCAGATTCTCTTCTGACATCAGTTAGGTCTTTTCTTTCTCTCATGTCTTTAATGAACTCTTTACTTTCTTCATGGATGCTGTCCTTGGTGTCATTCTACAACTGTTCTGGTTTTCGGTCATCAGTGTTCGACGCATCAAATCTATTCTTGAGATGGTCTCTAAATTCAAGTGGGATATACTACTCAGGGTTGTACTTTGGCTCTCGTCGACGTGTTCTAATTTTCTTCAGTTTCAACTTGAACTTGCATGTGAGCGATTGATGGTCTCTTCTGCAGTTGGCCCCTGACCTTGTTCTGACTGACTGATGATATTGAGATTTACCATTGTCTCTTTCCACAGATATAGTTGATTTGATTCTTGTGTATTCCATCTGGGGAGATCCATGTGTATAGCTGCTGTTTATGTTGGTGAAAAAAAGTATTTGCGATGAAGAAGTCATTGGTCTTGCAAAATTCTGTCATGCAATTTGGCATTGTTTCTATCACCAAGGCCATATTTTCCAACTACCGAGTCGTCTTCTTTGTTTCTAACTTTCGCATTCCAGTCACTAGTAATTATCCTGATTGTATGTTTGATCAATTTCAGACTGCAGAAGCTGGTAAAAATCCTCAAATTCTTCACCTCTGGTCTTAGTGATTGGTGTGTAAATTTGAATAATAGTCACATTAACTGGTCTTCTTGTAGGCGTATGAATATTATCCTATCACTGACAGCATTGTATGTCAGGATAGATCTTGAAATGTTCTTTTTGATGATGAATACAATGCCATTCCTCTTCAAGCTGTCATTCCCGGCATAGTAGACCACATGATTGTCTGATTCAAAATGGCCAATACCTGTCCATTTCAGCTCACTAATGCCTAGGATATCAGTGTTCATGCGTTCCATTTCATTTCTGATGACTTTCCAATTTTCCTAGATTCACATTTCATACATTCCACTTCCAATTATTAATGGATGTTTGCAGCTGTTTCTTCTCATTTTGACTTGTGGTACATCAGCAAATGAAGGTCCCAAAAGCTTGACTCTATCCATGTCATTAAGGTCGACTCTGCTTTGAGGAGGCAGCTCTTCCCTAGTCATCTTTTGAGTGTCTTCCAACCTGGGGGGCTCATCTTCCGGCACTATTATCAGACAACATTCTGCTGCTATTCGTAAGGTTTTCACTGGTTAATTCTTTTCAGAAGTAGAGTGCCAGGTCCTTCTTCCTAGTCTGTCTTAGTCTGGAAGCTCAGCGGAAACCTGTCCATCCTGGGTGACCCTGTGGGTATCTGAATATCAGCGGCATAACTTCCAGCATCACAGCAACATGCGAGCCCCCACAGTATGACAAACTGACAGACACGTGGGAGTTATATTCATAAACCATATTCTCAATCAAAAGAAAGCAGTCAGGAAAAAGAAAAAGGGGAGAGCAGGAGGAAGTGGGCTTTTTTTTAGCATGATATAAACAACAGTTTTTACCAAAAATTACAAAATAATCCCACACCCTACATTTTTTCAACAGAAAAACAAGTCTATTCCATTTTATGAGCAATCACTAAGAAAGCTAATGAGATCTAGAATTTTTCTAGTGGAAAACAGGTCTGCCCATGTTTAAACCAAGCAACTAGTTGTCTTTTAAATTTTTATAGAATTTTCCAAGGTGTAATTAGTTGTGTGGAAGCTAAATAAAACCTGACTCTAAAGCACCCAGCTTTTGAATATTCTGTGTTTAATGTCCCAGTGTATTCACAACACACTAGGTGGGGGCAATCCTGCAGCTGTGCATTTTTCAGTCTTTCCATTTATTCCGCGACAGCTTTCTTTTCTCTTTACAAAGAAAATATTCTTGGCAAAAATATTCAAATGAGAAGACATAATAGCACTTGGAACAGAAGTCTTTGATGTTACATATATATATATATATATATATATATATATATACACACGAGGAATCTGAAATGTAGAACTGTTTCATTATTAATGAATCTATGTGCAAATTCATGAATTCATTCTCTGTTGACCTTTCATAAAGTATAGAGAAGTTTATTTTAGAAGCACACCAGCTGATGACCTTAAATCAATTTAGCATCTGGTCTTTGAAAATTATCCCCGATATTACAGCCTCATATTAATGGACTAGTGAACCTGGGCCTTTAAAAGTTTCAGTAAGGCTTTTCAATTTTGAGGGTAAATTAATTGTTCTAGCAAGTAAATGCTGATTTGGGGATGGTTTGAATTTGAATGTGGCAGACAGTTACAGAAATCCAAGCAGAATGTTTTTAAAGTTGTTAATGCAAAATTGTTTTCATTTCACACAAATCTAATAAGTTGCTGGTTTTCTATTCTTCTTCAATGAATCCTGATATCTTGCATGGTCCCCTCCAACATTTATCCAAAACAATGATAGACTAATATATACATACTATATACAAACATACAATATTTATCTATGGTAACTATTATGGATTGAATTGTGTCCCCCACAAAAAGATATGTTGAAGTTCTAACCCTTTTACCTGTGAAGGTGACCTTGTTTGGAAATGGAATCTTCGAAGATGTTCTCAGTTAGATTAACGCGAGGTCATATTGGAATAGGGTGGGTTCTAATCCAATATGAGTGATGTCTTTATAAAAAGAGGAGAAGAAACACTGAGAAAGGCACAGAAGGAAGACATGTAAAGACAAAGACAGAAATCGGAGTGACCTATACGCGAAGGAATGAATGACTAAGGATCGCCAAGGATCTCTGGCCGTCACTAGAAGCTAGGAGAGGCATGGAACAGATTCTCCTCCAGGGCCCTCAAAGGGAATCAACATGGCCCACACCCTGCTTTTGGACCCATAGCCTCCAGAACTGTGAGACAATACGTTTCTATTCTTATAAACCACCCAGATTGTGGTGCTTTGTTAAAACGAATACAGTAGCCATTTTTAACTTGGCTGAAAAGTAACAACAGCTACTTTTGGCAGAAAAGACATATTCCTTACTCTGTCCAATCTGAAGCAAATTCACTTCTTTAGTTCTTAAGATTGTTATAAAAAGAAAGGTTGTCTCTTTTACAGATTGGAACGCCTCAAAGGTAGGTAGGCATGTTTAAAGCTTTGCCACTAACTTGCTGTGTGACCTTGGGTAAGTTAATTAACCACTTTTTTTTATGTGTCTCAGGTCTTAGTCTGCTGAACAGAGAGGACAACATCAGAGGGTGGTGAAAAGTAAATGAGATGCATGCGTGAAGCCCTCAGCTCCCTGCCCAGCACACTATGAACACTGTGGCTTGCACTGTCTCTGCTCATCAACCTATTCAGCACCAGTTATGTGCCAGCTTCTCTGCCAAGTTTTGGAAATACAGAAATGAAGGCAACATGGTTCCTGACCAAGGGCCTATGCTTGCAGCCTGGTCGAGGACATAGACACAAGAGTGTGATCAGTGCAATACGAAAGGTGTACACAAAGCACTATGGTAGCAAGAATTGGGGATGACTTCACTGAAGTGATATTTGAGCTGGGTTTGGAGGCTTGGAAGGGCAGGAGAGGGAGAAGGGCAATCTGGGGAAGGGCCCAGCATAGGTACAGGCAGAGAAATGGGAAAGGATATTTGATAGAACTTTCAGTGTCTAAGGAGCCTTAACCACTGGCTCAATGGTTAAGAGCTATGGCTGCTAGTCAAAAGGTCGGCAGTTTAAATCCACCAGCTGCTCCTTGGAAACCCTACAGGGCAGTTCTACTCTGTCCTATAGGGTCACTATCAGTAGGAATAGATGGTAATGGTTTGGGGTTTTTTCAGCATCTAAGGAAGTTCATTAGGTGTGGGATGGCATATGGGCGTACACCCATGAGCATATATAGGTCTGGCAGAGGATATTTCTACATATGCATTTGTATGTGCTGCAAATATATCCATGTATATAGTAGAGCACACAGGGGCACAGTTATGAAAACTGCTTAGCCATAGCCAAACACCTGGAGTCACTTGAGCTTGAGAGCTTAGGACCATAGTCTTCTCAGAGGACATCTAAGTCAATTGGCATAACATAGTCCATAAAAACAATGTTCTACATCCTACTTCGGTGAGTTGTGACTGGGATCTTAAAAGCTTAGAGTGGCCATCTAAGTTACAACAATTGGTCTGTTCCCATCCGGAGCAAAAAAGAGTGAAGAAAATCAAAGTCTCAAGGAAACAATTAGTCCAAAGGGCTAATGGATCACACGAACTACAGCCTCCACTAGCATGAGACCAGAAGAACTAGATGGAGCCCAGTTATCAATACTGATTGCTCTGATTGGATCACAGTAGTGGGTCCTAGACAGAGTAGGAGAAAAATGTAGAACAAAATCCAAATTCATAAAAAAAAAGACCAGATATACTGGTCTGATAGAGACTGGTAGAACTCCCTTAGACACCCTTCAAACTTGGAACTGAACCCACTCCCGGAGATCATCTTTCAGCCAAACAATAGACAGGTCTATAAAGTGAACAATAACCTCTGTGAGGCACGTGCTTCTCAGAACAATCAACTGTACCAGACCAAAAGGGCAGCATTTGCTCAAAATCAAAGTTCAGAAGGCAAGAAAGAACAGGAAGGATGGACGAATGGAAACAGGGAGCCCAGGGAGGATGTGGGTAGAGTGCTGTCACATTGAGGATATTGCAACTAAAGTCACAAAACAAAACGTGTATAAATTGTTGAATAGGAAACTGATTTGCTCTGTATACTTTCACCCAAATCATAATAAAATGTTCAAAAAAAAAAAGTTCATTACATGGTGAAAGCATTTAGTGAAAATGCTTTGAGGATCATCTGTATTGCTTGCTTTCTCTATCCTGCTATTTAGGAGAGGTTATGGTGGCACACGGTGGAGCCCTGGTGGCACAGTGATTAAGTGTTTGGTTGCTAACCAAAAGGTAAGCAATTCGAATCCACCAGCTGCTCCTTGAAAACCCTGTGGGGCATTTCTACTATGTCTTACAGGGTTGCTAAGGGTTGGAATCACCTCAACGGCAACAGGTTTTGTTTTCGAGTTTTCATAGAATAATGTTGTGTTGTGTTTTTTTGTTTTTTTTTTTTCCAACTTACTGAATGTTTTCTAGATAAACTGATTCCAAGCAATATCTCTGGCCTGTTTCCTGGTGCCTATATCTACCAGTCACATGCAGTTGTACTCACTTCTGCTCTTTTACTTACTAAGTATCTAGGAATAATTATATTTTCAGAGACCAGCTTGCTGAGGTTGGTGTTGGGGCGAAGGGGAGAGAGGTAGGCAGAGGCTGAGCAGCAGCATCTAAGGACACAGGTTTAAATTCAATTCTTCAAATCAGTTCACTACCTGAGTGCTCCCAGTGAGAAGTTTATTTTGTCAGCAGTTTTCTTCTCAGACCCCTCAGCAGAGCTTTACAACTTTAATTAAGGCAATTTATAAAGGAGGATGCACAAATTATAATGAACTAACGTAAATTATGAACAAATGACAAAAAGAGACAAATAAGAAAGATGAAACAAAGGGAAAACAAAAAGTAGGAAAGCAATCTGGAATGCTGGAATAATGTTAATGGAAAAATCACTTAACCACGAACTTACCATAAGCTTCCTAGAAGCCAAAGCAAAGAAGAAAACCAGAAACAGTTCATATTGCCTATAACTCTGCTGTCCAATATGGTAGCCACTAGAACTTGAAATGTGGCTAGTCCAAATCAAGATACTTGCTCTAAGTATAAAATAAATATTATATTTCAAAGATTTAGTACAAAAAAATGCATTAATAATTTGTATATTGATTTTATGGTGAAATAATAATATTTTTGACATAATGAGTTGACTATACTATTAAAATTAATTTCACTTGTGTGTTTTTTTAAAAAAGATGTGGCTGCTAGAAAATTTAAAAGTACCTATGTGGCTCACATTTATGGCTCACATTGTATTTCTACTGGACAGTGTTGGTCTATGAGATCAAAGCACCCATCAGTTGATGAATGGATAAATAAAATATGGCACACCCATACTAGGGACTGGTGGATGCTACAACAAGATGAACCCTTGAAAACATTATGCAAATTGAAGAAGACAGGAAAGACCACACGATGGTTATTTCTAGTACCTAGACAAGAAACACCTCTCTAAGGGCACTCTGGAAATCACATCATCAGTATGCAATTCAATGTCAATCTCAGTACCCAATATCAATATCGATGCTCAATTATTGATATTATCAGGAAAGAAAGGGATTAGTGTTGCAGGTCTGTCTTTTATAATGTTTCAATATCTGCCAATGGCATCACAGTCAATTCAGTAAACACCTATATGCTAATAACTCCCTAATTCCTATCTTTAGCCCAGACTTGTCAAAACTTCATACCTGTGTATTTTTAATTCCCCACATGTACCTCAACAAATCCAAAGCACTATTCTTCCTGTATTTTCTATCCAGTTGGTGTCACCATCTTCTATCCAGTCACCAATGCTGGAAGCCTAGGAGCCCTTGACTTTCACGATCCTTCATTCCCACACCATTCCATCCCTCTGCCAATTCAGCCTTCCCAATAGTTCTTGAATCTCTGTCCTCTTCATCTCCATTCCACCTCCACTGTCCTTCCTCAGGCCCTCACCATATCTTGCTGAGACAATTGCAGCAGCCTCTTAACTGGTCTCTCTGCTCCAGGCTGGTTCCCCTCAAGTCCATTCTCTGCACTCACTGGCACGATCAATCCAGAATGCAATGGATTTCCATCATCTGCAGCATAGATTTCAGTAAAGCAAACATGGCCTTCTATGACCCTGCCTCCCTCTCTCTTATCTCTTGACACCCTTTGCCGCCTTTGAGTAGACTATGTCTGCCCGAGCACCTGCCTGCCCCTCCTGAAATTGAAGCGGCCAACTTTTTCTCATCCTGTCAGCTCCACTCAGTGATACCTCCTCATAGGCCAGATATAGATCCCTGTCGTTGCACGTTCCATGTGGTATCGTCTTGTCTTCCCCACCACCAGCTGCCTAGGCGACAGGATCATGCCCATGTTTTCCTTATCTCTGTAGTATTAACATAGGCCTCAACATAACAATGCTTAATGAATGTTTGTTGAATGATGGAAGAGCCACAGGTTAAAAAAAAAAGTGATTTAAATTTTGGATTTAAGCAAAAGGTTAAAAAGTCCTAGTGGCCCAATTTGTAAGTGCTGAATGTCCTTGCTTGTCTCTATGAAGACAAGATTCGTGTCTATTTTTCTACCATCGTGTCTCCAATGTCATTCAGTATTTGCTGGATGGGTGGATGAGAAGATAAACAAATGAGTGAACAAAGATACAGGCAAAGAAGTGGATCGAAAATGAATTGCTTTCACAAGAATGAGGCCTGACATTCACAAAGCTCTATCTTTGTCATTTCCCAAGCCAGTTACTCAGTATCCCACACCCTGGGAACTTAAAACTTAGGAAGCATTTATTTTGTCCTTGAACGAATAATTACCCAATTGAATGTGAAAATGCAGGTGACAAATACCACTGTATTCCCTGGATCCATCAATGTTATAAGGCCTGAATGAATATACCCTAGTTTCTAAAGGGAGAGCCGTGACCTTCTTTAATGTCACTATGGAGTGAAAATGCTCACGTCTGGAGTTCTTCAGAAACCATGTCTAGACACTTTGAGTCATATAAAACAGACAGGGGCATCACAGCAGCACGTTGGTTTCACAAGAACAACAAAACATGAACGGAGTCTTTTTTTTTTTTTTTGCTTTAGCTACAAGACAGTTTCGTTTTGTTCCTATAATGCCATTGTCATTGGTACAAAAATCTGTACAAAATGTAATGAATATTTTTGCTTTTCTGCATAGTCTCAGGGCTTTCTGCAATCACAAGGAACCAACCACAGTACTAAAAAGTGCTTTTTAAGATAAAGCATTCAGATGATCTCTTGAGAAAATAAAAGCTTACTGCAGGCAATAAAGCTAGAGCAATCATATACATTTTGAAGAGGGGGTAATTTAGAATCTATGATTTGAAATGCTCCCAAATTGTAAAACTGAGGAACGATTTCAGGGGTAGGAATACTTTAGTCAGCCTAACTGAACTTTCAGGGGTAGGATCCAGAAATCCTGCTGGTCCTTACGTCTGAGCTTTACCCAAAACCATGGATGTAAAAGTTGAGGGCCTTTAAGCAAAGTATCTTGGTGGTTTGATTGAGCATTTCTGGAAATGTCATTGGTGCTAACATTCATTCAGCAAAACTTCAAGGACACTATGTTCTAGATACTTATGTGCCAGAGATATTCGATGATTGGAACATGGTTCATGCCTCAAATAGAAATAGACCTGTAATTTCAGAGCACTGAGATGAAGGCTAACTGAGTGAAGGATTAGGTGCTTTGGGAACTCAGGGATCTGGGGTGGGGAAGGTTTTTGATAGACCAGGGAAGGGGTCAACAACTTGAATTATGACTGGGCAGTGGTTACAAAAAGGAGGGGGAAGATCCAAGAACTGTTTAGGAGATAGAACCAGTGGGATTGGTTGACTAATGGATTTGAAACACAAAGAAGAGAGAGGGGTCAAAGATAGCCCTGAAGTCTCTAGCTTGGGATACAAGAGAACAGAGATACAGTTCATTGGAGAAGGAGTGGGTTTGAGAGGTAGGATAACGAGTTGAGACTTGGTCATGCTGAATTTTAGGTGCCTGTGAGACACTGGACACAGCTGGAAACATGCATCTGGTGCTGGATGAGAAATACAGACCTGGAAATGAAGACTTCTCTTGTCAGATAGAGGAGTACATGAAAAGGACCACAGAGAGTGTGCCAAGTGAGGAACCGGGAAAGACCCTGGGCAGAGCAAGAGATCCAACAAATTTGACAAGAAGCAAGGAGTTATGAAGAGTTGCTGGAGTTTTCCCATCACCTGTTACGGCACACAGAAGCTGCTCGATAAATGTGAGTATAACAAAGAAATGAGGTCAGCAACTACTGAGTTTCTGTCTAACTTTAAAGCAAACCTTTGTTTGTGTTAGTTTATATTATAGAGGTTATGACTGTTGGAGCCAGGTAGAGGTGGAATGGAGCCCAGCTCTGCCCCTTTCCCACAGAGTGGCCTTGGACAAGCTACCCAGCCCCCAAATTAAGATAACATTACCAACTTCACAAACTGATTATCAGAGGGCTAAGAAAATTCTGGTAAGGCCACATAACGGAACACTAGAAGCAGTTAAAAAGAATGAGATTGATCTTTATAAACAGACATAAAAAAAAAAAAAAAAAAACCTGTTAGTGATATTGAGGAGTTTCCAGAATGGAGCGATCTACAAAACTACTCTTCAATTCTCCAGGTACAAAGATCTGTATGTAAGTTCACAGAAAGGCCTGGGAGAATACACACCAATGCAAGAACAGCAGTTACTCTGGGGAGGGTGCTGAGGCTGATGGGTGGTGGTCAGGTGGCTTTTGAGTTTTAGGGCTTTGGGAAAATGAAATGTGTTAATACAGGGAAAGCACTTGGAAGAGTGCTCAGAGAACGTTAGCTATTAACATTATCATAATCACCATCCACATCACCATCGTCATCCTTATGTTTCAGCTGAGAAGATAAAGATTCAAAAAGACGTCACTTTCTCACAGCTAGTAAATGACCTAGAATTTAAACCCAGCTTGATCTGATTTCTGAGTTTTTTCTTTTTTTCACTGTACCACTGGGGAAGTCGCACCCACGTGCATGCACACATGCACATACATGTGATAAAACTGAATGTAAAACAAGTTTGCCCTGTCTACACTCGGAGCTCTCAGAGCCGCTGACAGTCTCCCACATACTCGGTCTGAATTCCTGCATTTCTCCCCAACTCTCCACCATCCATCCATCTCTGCCTACCCAGCCTGTGGCCAGGCTGCATGGGACCTAGGAGTAGCCTTCCATCCACTGCCCTCAGCCCCCTTGGATCTGTCCCGACCTACTGGAGCCGTACCAATGCTGACAGCAGCTGTACCCTGCCCCTGCCCTGCAGGAATACTGGCACCTGCTCTAGCCTCTGATGCTCCTCCACACCCTGTGTGTCCTAGCTCAGGTGTCAGCTCCTCTCCAAAGGCTGACTAGGGCACTGCAGAAGGCACATTCCTGCTGAAAGTCCCTCTCCCCACACCGGCACACACCCCACCAGCTTCGTTCATGTCCCAGCCAGTGAAATGCAGACCTGAATCAGTATGCAGACAGTGTTTTGCTTAGCTAACCACAAAGAAGATACATTTGAATGTGAAGGAGGGCTCAGATTTTTTCTTTTTCTGCCAGAGGCTCAGCAATAAAATGCCAGTTAATCTTCAGATTGTCTTTCTAACCATTCAAAGTGATACCTCCTATCTCACAGCAGGCGTATCTGGTGCCCTCTGCTCTAAGCCTAACCATGTGGGTTGTCTTTGGAATCGACACTTTAAGTGGCTATTGGACACTGCTTCAGAGGAATTGGGTGCTTATATATCGATCCATTTTGACATTATTCACCTGTAAACTGGTCCATGGATTAGTCATGACCCAGTGGGAATGTCCTGAGGGACCTTCCTGGGTTCTGCTGCTCATTTGGAAATGTGCATCTCAGGGCAGCTGTCCCTTCTAATCTTATTGGTATGGCATTGCCTGACCAGCACGTCACAGACCTTCAGCCCCGGGAGCTTTGCTAAGGATGTGAATACAGTAAAACCCCTTTTAGGGGGCCTGTGGCACGATGGTTAAGCACTTGGCTGCTAACCAAAATATTGGTGATTTGAACCCACCCAAGAACTCCACAGGAGAAAGACTCCCTTACTTCAGTTCCATAGCATGTCCAATCGACTCCCCAAAGACCCAATTTATCCAGCATCCCTCACAGTGGGAGGGCCTTACCTCACACTTTATGTGGTTCCTCTGCCCTCGATTCATTTATTATTCATTAGTATGTGCTCTGTGCCACGCACTGTGTTGAACATTGGAGATGAATGTCCCCGCCCTCATAGAGCTCCCAGATTAACAGGGGTGGTGGATACCACCACTAAACAAAAATGACAAATTATAATAAAAGCTAAGAAGGAAATGTATAGAATGCTGTGCAACAGCACGAGAGGTCGACGTTGAATGGTAGAAAAACATACTGCAAATTGGGAAGGGGGTGGAGAAAGAAGGCTCTGTATGGAAGTAATATCGAATCAGAACCTGGGAGGAGCAGCTGTTCCCACCCCCTCCTCCCCAAGGGTAAAGCTGTCCCCTCTCATTTCACCCACGTATTACAGACATACACGCACACAGGCAAAACACATATACATTGCCATACACATGGACACACACACAAGTACATACACACAGACATGTTTGGATACTTACAGACACATGCATGCACACATACAAAGCACATACATACACGAACACACACAGACACCCTTACATATGCACATATACACAGACACATGTACAAATACTTGCAGACAAATGCACGCACCCATATACACAAGGCACATCGACATGAATATAACCACACACATGGATCCACACAACCACACAGATAGACAGCCATATACAGAGACACACACACTGATTCACATGGACACCCCCAGAGACCCATATACAAACTCATAGATAAACAGAGACACATGCCCAGGCACTCACAGACACATGCACACACACATATGCACAGACACATACTCACACACACATGTACACAGGCACATGTACACACCCCCTGTTCCTGAGGTGCCATCTGAGGTCCCTTTTACCCGATGGCACCCATATGCAACTATGGGAGCTAAGGAAGTGCAGAGAAGCCATTCCCATTGCACCTACACAGGGTTTTGCAAAAGGCTTTGCACCAGCTAAATGAAGGCTCCCAGCCAACTCAATTCTGCCTCATAGTGCCTCTTCTGGCGTCGTTTACCAAGGCCAGCACTCCAGTCTCTCTGAGTAATTGATGTCTGCACATTCCAGTTTCTAGGCATCAGGCTCTTTCCTGAAATTTCAGCACAAATGAGTTCCTTAGCTTCAGGCCTCAGAGCACCTTGCTACTTCTAAGGCTTCAATGCACGTTTACAAATTCCCATTGGGGAGGGGAAAATCTCAGGTAAATATGAAGGTCAGCAAGATATTTTCGTTTGACTGGGTTTTTTATTTTTTAACATGGAGAGGGCTTTTTTTTAATGGGAAATAGTGAATAATATCACCACTCCTCTGTCAGTTTTTCGTACCGTGGTGGCTTGTAAGTTGCTGTGATGCTGGAAGCTATGCCACCAGTATTTCAAATGCCAGTAGGGTTGCCCACGGTGGACAGGTTTCAGCAGAGCTTCCAGACTATGATACACTGAGAAGAAGAACTTGGCAATCTACATCTGAGAAAACTGGCCAATGCAAACCTTATGAACACCAGCGGAACATTGTCTGAGACGGTGCTGGAAGATAAGCCCCTCAAGATGGAAGACACTCAAAATACAAATGCCTCTGCAAAATAGAGTTGACCTTATTGTTATGGAAGGACTAAAGCTTTTGGGACCAGGCGAGTTCTGGGATGACATCAAGGGCATTACACATGAAGAAAGCAAAAAGCCATCAAAAAGATAGGAAAGACAGAAAAGACCAAAATGGGTGTTGGAAGAGACCCTGAAACTTGCTCTTGAAAGTAGAGTAGCAAAAGTGAATGGAAGAAATGATGAGTTGAACAGAAGATTTCAAAGGGAGGCTCCAGAAGAAAAAGTAGTATAATGAAGTGTGCAAAGAACTAGACTTAGAAAACCAAAAGGGAAGAACATGCTTGACATTTCTCAGGCTGAAAGAACTGAAGAAAAAAATCCAGGCCTCGAGTTGCAATACTGAAAGTTTCTATGGGTAATATATTGAATGATGTACGAAGCATCAAAAGAAGATGGAAGGAATACACAGAGTCACTGTACCAAAAACATTTGACTACTTCAGGAGGTAGCATATGATCAAGAATTGATGGTATTGAAGGAAGAATTCCAAGCTGCACTGAAGGCATTGACGAAAAATGAGGCTTCAGGAATTGATGGAGTATTGATTGAGATGTTTCAACAAATGGACCCAATGCTGGAAGTACTCACTTACCTATGCCAAGAAGTTTGGAAGACAGCTGGAAGAGATCCATATCTGTGCCCATTCCAAAGAAAGGTGATGCAACAGAATGTGGACATTATTGAACAATATCGTGAATATCACACACAAGAAAAATTTTGCTAAAGATAAATAAAAAACTGTTACAGCACTACACTGACAGGGAACTGACAGAAGTTCAAGCCAGATTCGGAAGAGGACATGAAATGAGGAATATCATTGCTGATGTCAGATGGATCTTGGCTGAAAGTAGAGAATACCAGGAAGGCGTTTACCTGTGTTTTATTGACTCTGCAAAGGTATTTGACTGTGTGGATCATAACAAATTATGGATAACATTGCTAAGAATGGGAATTCCAGAACACTTAATTGTGCTAATGAGGAAATTGTACATAGACCAAGAGACAGTCCTTCGAGCAGAACAAGAGAATAATGTGTGGATTAAAATCAGGCAAGGTGTGCACCATCTTTGTATCCTTTCACCATACTTATTCAATTTGTATGCTGAGCAAGTAATCTGAGAAGCTGGATAATATGAAGAAGAATGTGGGATCAGGATTGTACGAAAACTCATTAACAACCTGCGATATGCCAATGTCACAACCTTGCTTGCTGAAAGCAAAGAGGACTTGAAGCACTTACTGATGATAATCAGACTACAGTCTTCTGTATGGATTACGCCTCAATATAAAGAAAACAGGAATCCTCACAACTGGACCAGTAAGCAACATCATGATAAACAGAGAAATGATTGAAGTTGTCAAGGATTTCATTTTACTTGAATCTACAATCAACGTTCATGGAAACAGCAGTCAAAAATCAAAGGATGTATGTATTGCACTGGGCAAGTCTGCTGCAAAACACACCTTTAAAGTGTTAAAAAGCAAAGATGTCACTTTGAGGACTAAGGTGTGCCTGACCCAAGCCATGGTATTTTCAATTGCCTCATATGCATGTGAAAACTGGACAATGAATAAGGAAGACCAAAGAAGAATTGATGCATTTGAATTATGGTACTGGCAAAGAATACTGAATACACCATGAACTGCCAGAAGAAAAAACAAATCTGTCTCGGAAGGAGTACAGCCAAAATGCTCCTTAGATGGGACGATGGGGAGAATTCATCTTCCATAGTTTCAATATCTTATCAAGAGGGATCAGTCCCTGGAGAAGGACACCTTGCTTGCTAAAGTAGAGGGTCAGTGAAAAAGAGGAAGACTCTCAATGAGATGGATTAACACAGGGCTGCAACAATGGGCTCTAACACAGCAACGATTGTGAGGATGGCGCAGGACCGGGCAGTGTTTCGTTATGTTGTACATAGGGTCCCTATGAGTCAGAACCAACTTGACAGCACCTAAAAGCAACAACTGAATAACGAATGGTTTCACGTTTTACGATTGGAATTTTACATAGCATTATATTTAAATGGAAATTCCTGGGTAGTGCAAATGGTTAATGAGCTCAGCTACTAACTGAAGGGCTAGAGGTTCAAGTCCACTCAGAGGCCACTTAGAAGAAAGGCCTGTGATCTAATTCTGAAAAAATCAGATGCTGAAAGCCCTATGGAGCACAGTTCTACTCTGACACACATGGGATCATCATGAATTGGAATTGACAGCAAGTGGTATATTTAAATGCTGCATACAGTATCACTATTCCCTTCTGAGCCTCAAATCCTTGGTTCCCAGTTCTCAGGGCAGAGTGAAGGTCAGAACAGAAGTAGGCGACTTCACCCGCCATGAGGAAGAGCCCAAAATTGTACTTCTGGTGCTCTGTTGGTTCCACCAGCCCCTCATTCCAAAAGAATTCTTCAAACCTCAGATGCAGGAGAAGCAGAAGGAAAGCTGCCAGCAGTGGGAAAGCCCAGGGACACCTTTGGTTGGTCTTGTGGGTCATGGTGTCCCTCCTCTTCATTCACACTTTCTGCAAAAACAAATTCAGGATGCAATCCCCTGACAGTAGTCTTTGTACTAACTGACCCTGAACACAGAGGGTTACAATTCCGTTGCTCCTGGCAAAGTCAGCCTGAAAAGTCAGACCCACAAAGGTTGCCGGAAAAATCGATACGAAGCTGACAGATCAAATGTGAGTCATGCCAGCTCTCCTGTTAGGAAACGGCTAGATGGGTGTCTGACTGCTAACACCTCAGTTCTTTTCATAGTAGGTCTGAAAATAGCTCAGAATTCTTTAAATGTCTGGAGATGTGGGCGAGGGAGAGTTTTGAGTGGAAAAATCTCCCTAAGAACACCAACTGAGCTCCTACCATAGTCCCCTGAAATGCTTGCCTCATCCAGGGATGCCCAGTGCTGGCCAGACTCACAGCTCTTTTGGGAGACCATTAGTCTAGAACTCAGGATTGGCTATTCCAGGATAGGTGATGAGCCTGGTCATCCAAGGACCACCAGACCCTTCTTGCTGTCAACTTGGCATTGTGTGTCCCTTGGTACAAATATCTTATGTCCCTATGGCCTGCCCATTGTTGCCCCATTCAAAGGCAACTCCTCCTCAAGGAGTCTTTTCTCTGTCTTTAAACCATGCTTATTTTTTACCTTCTCAGCAGTGACCCTCTATATTTGTGGCTGTATTCAGCATGAGCACCAGCAGTGGCCACAGAAGTCACCAGTAGGTCCAAGACATAAGAAGGAGGAAAATGAACCTGGTGGGGTGGTTGCAGAACAGAATGGATTGGAGAAGGAGACCCTGGGCATGAATCTGTTGGGAATTAACAAAATATGAGTTAACAAGGACAGATGTGGGGTGAAAACCTTTAGAATGGATAGAAAAGAACCAGTGTGTGAGATACTGTGAAGGAAGAATTGATCAAGCCTGGTGGCACAGTTGTTAAGAGCATGGCTGCTAACCAAAGGATCAGCAGTTTGAATATACCAGCCACTTCTCGGAAACCTTATGGGGCAGTTCTACTCTGTCCTGTGGGGTCACTATGAGTCGGAGTTGACTCAACGGCAAAGGGTTTGGTATTTTTTGTTGGTGTCCAATTGATTGCGTGTGGCAGTGAAGGAGAGTGAGCAGACTGTGAGGGGTATCCCTGAGATGGTGTTTCTCCATGAGTGGTCTGAAAACCACCTGCATCAAAATCACCTGGGAACTTTTTAACAATGCAGATTCCTGGGTCCCACCCCCAAAAGTCTGATTTCATAGCTGGGGTGGTGCCCAGAAATCTGCATTGTTACAAAACTCCCCAGATGATTTTGATGCACAAAAAACAGGCTCTAAAGTCTATACTGCTTAAGAGTCTTGACTTTACCTTTATCCCCCTCACACCTACTACCAAAACCAAACTTGTTGACATCAACTCAATTCCAACTCACCTGTCAAGAGATGACTGTTATGGTCAATAGGTGACTAAATAAATGGGGAGGATCCAAAGATGACTGAAATTCAGCCTGAGTGGTTAGAGCAGTTGCAGTTCCATAAACAGAAATGAAAGAGACAGGTGGAAGAGCAAGTCTGTAATGAAGATATGAAGTCCAGTTTCAGACACAGTGATTTTCAAATGCACATTAGTAACAGTGCACGGGGCTCAGCAGTGAGGTGGAGTCAGGCCAGGAGACACAGGAGTCATTTGCATACTAGTTGGGTCTAAGGTTTGGACAAAGAGCGATGCAGGGTGCTAAGAGCAGAACCTTTTGGGGGAATGCACGATGAAGAAGGAGGATGAAGAGCCAGCAGGGAGATAACAGGGAGAGGTGGAGTGCCAGAAGCCAGCAACATGTGGCATCCAACACCTGAGGGGAGGGATTGCAAAGGTGGACAATGAGGCCAAAGAATTTTGGAGAACTTGAGGACTGAGGAAAGAGCACTAAATTTAGCTATTAGGGTACACTGATAACCTTCAAGAGAGCAGTTTCAGAAGAGTGGTAAGGACAGAGATTGAATTGCAGAGATAAAATAAGGAAAGGAATGAAGAGTGAAACTGGGGCCACCAATAAAGGATTCTCATGGAAAGGAGAGAAACAGGATGACAGAGAATGGGTCAGCAGAGAAAAGCAAGGTCTTGGGCCTCACTCATTCTTGTGGTTGATCCTCAGAGGTTCCACCATTTTCTTTCTTCCGTTTTTCTTTTTCTGTATCCTTCCTGGCAATACCGCCCATGGTTTCAGCTTCCATCTCTAAAATAATGATTCCTGTCCCAGGCTGCCCTCTACTCACAGTCCATCTCCATCTGTGGGTCCTACAGGCACTTGGGCAGCACAGCTCAACCTTGGAGAGAGATATTTCCTGTCTCTGTTGTTGGCCCCACCATCCACCCAGTCACCACCCAAGAAGTCATCTTACCCCTCCCTCTACTTCATCCCCACACCCAGTCACTGACCAAGTCCTGTAACATCAGGACTCCTTTACAACTCGCTCTTCCCTTCCTCTCCACCCTGACTGCCTTTGTTCCTGGCCCACACTATGGCAGTGACCTCAAACAGTTCTCCTGACCCCTCCTGCACCTCCAAGCTGCTGCCATGGTCACATTCTGATATCATTAATCTGGTCAGGATGTCCCACCCTATTTCTCCCACTGTGGTGACAAAAGAATGATGTTCAAGCCCTTTAAGTAGCATACAAGACTTTGCTGTGAACTGCGTTAGCTCCATGCTTATTTCAGCCATCCTGACTCAAATGGCTTCTCATACACACACTAGGTCATTTTGCCTCCTTGTCTTTGCTAGTGCAGGTCGCTGTTCACAGAGGTTCTTTCCTTTCCCTTTCTCTTCCCTCCATCCCTCCATCCACCACCACCCTCTGTCTGTCCTAGTCCTCCTTCTGTTTCCAACTCAAAAGTCCCATCTTCATAAAGGAAGCATTTACCCCTCCTTTGTGTCCTCACTACCATCTTCATCCAAAATGCTTTAGAAGTCTCCATACCCTTCTCTTCTCTCAGACTGTGAAATCTTTTGGTGGAGTAGGGGAAGAGTACAGATTCCAGGCGGAGAGGATAGACATTGACTCCAGCCATAGTTATCTCCCAGGAAGCCTCTGGTGGGCTAAGAACATGCTACGTTGATGGGAAATAAAATAAATTCAACAGAAGGCCTAAAATAGCTTCATTAAACCCTGCCTCTCTTACTCTCCCTAGTTTACTCTTTGCTCTCTTTCTGTTTGTTCCTCTCTGCTTTTTCCTTTATTCACTCTCTCCTTCTATATATACCCTCTTTCCTTTCTCCTCACTTTTACTTTTTCCTGGTTTCTTTTTATCCCTTTTTCCTTCTGTAGGGAAAGACTCCTGCTCCGAGACCTAACTGCCCTCTTCCCCTCCTCAGGTGTATCTTATTCTCCTTGGCCAGGTCTTTGAGGCCTTGTTTGTGTCTATGTTCTTCTGAATGCATTGACTTGGCAGCTGGAGACACCATCCCTTGCTTTGGAGGAATGGAGCCAGGAGGACTGTGGTATTGATAAGTAGGTCACCAAAGGAGGAAAATGTTACTGATTTTCAAATGCACAGCATCAACTGGATGTAACACGGATATACAGACCATGGGTAGAAATGACATTCTCCTAAAAATAAGAGGCGATAATAACCGTGTGAGTACAGTACTTAAGTTCCTCCCTCAAGAGGAGGTACTTGTTTTTCATTTTAAGATGCAAGGCATCCTGGCCCCAAATCCATTTATACCCCTGGGAGAGAAGCTGGAGGGAGGAGATGGGTACCACTGGGTGGGAGGGCGAGAACCATGGGTCCCTTGGTGCTTTTCTTGTTGCTGCCAGTGGTCACGGTCATGCAGCATCTTCCCCAGCCTCAATGACCCCATGCAGCAAGGTCACGCAGGTCCCTGCACCCTTCTGCAGGTTACTCTGAAGGGGATACCTGCAGATTCCACTGCTTGTCAATGTGAACTCAGTTTGGTGGCACAACAGTTAAGTACTCATCTGCTAACCAGATTAGTGGTTCAAACCCACCCAGCTGCTCCACAGGAGAAACACCTGGTGATCTGCTTCTGAAAAGAGTACAGCCAAGAAAATCTCATGGGGCAGTTCTACTCTGTCATATGGGTCCTTGTGAGTCAGAAGTGACTTAACGACACACAACAAGAATAACATCAGGCAGGGAAAATCCCCCTGCTCTTGTACACTTAGAGCCTTAGGTGGGGCCCCATAATCTCACGAGGACAGGTATGCGGGATGTGTCAGGCTTCCCAAAAGGAAAAAACTTAAGTGCACCAAGAGCCGGGAAGCCATATGGGATCAATGTGATCTTCCTTGGTCTAATGATTTTTAATAGCAGGCATCTGGATTAGGTGTAAATAGCTCAAAACCCAAGAGAGACATTGATTATTTTGAAATTCTATTGATCTGGAGCAGACACGAGCTCAAGCATTGCTCTGGTACTGTTGTTGAATGAAGACCTTGCTTTTCTTGCTGGCCCTTCTCTGTCATCCTATTTCTCTCCTTCCCCTTGAGAATACTAACTGTGGTGGGCTGTTGAAGAGAAAAATTAAACCAAACAGAAGGTTGTTGGTAAGCAGTCCCTCTGTTTGCTTAAAAATGAAATAAGGCTCTCAGGATCTGCTCACTGCTACAATGAGGACATAAAGAACACACAGGAATTCTGATTTTCCATTGACCTGAAGAACTGGACAGCCTCTTAAGGATTTTCTACTCCAACCACCTCATTTTGCAACAGTGGAAGCTGAGGCTCAGAGATGCCAAGTGGTGCACCTAAGATTGTATACTTGGACGCAAAATAGGGAGCAGAGGCCAGTTAGACAGTGACCCTCCCACCTGCCCGCTGTGGCCTTGGGAATGGCTCATATTCCTAGTCACTTCTGGGGTAAGTAGGTGCTAAGAGCTGGTTCCATATATCTCCCAGCAACATTCACACCCCAACCAGCCAGAACACCCAAGGCTACCCAGCACCTAGTTTACTGTCAGGGAGGCACTTCACCAACAAGGAGAATGGCACCCGGGGGTGGGGAGAGGTTTGGCACCAGCAGGCCCATCAGAGTGAGCTACAGCAAGACAGCATGGAAAAGGAAAACGCTACAAGGGGTGTTTGTTTCATGGGGGTTTTGCGAATAAGTGATCATTCCTTCTATAAGCAGCCTGGTGGCTCTAGATCCTAGAAAAAAGGGGGCCCCACCAATAACAGCTTTTCTTCTCCATCAAAGGGCCCAGCCTTTCTCAGGAAATCTGGTCCCCAGCTTCAAATGCTCTTGTTACATTTGCCACCAAATGTAATTGAAGTGCCTTAAAAATCAAAAAACCAGTTGCTGTGGCGTTGGTTCCAACTCATGGTGACCCCATGGCACAGCAGAACTGTGCTCAATAGAGTTTCCAATAGCTGGTTTTTCAGAAATAGTTCACCAGGCCTTTCTTCTGAGGCACTGGGTGGACTCCAACCTCCAACTTTCTGGTTAGCGGTCAAGCACGTTAGCCATTTGCACCACCCAGGGACTCCTGAAGTGCCTGAAGGCAGTGTACACACATTTTTCCGATATAATCTGTATACTCTTCGAGGCTGGATTCCTGAGTGTATCATTGTTGCTCCTTATTCCCCAGCCGAGGCACAGCGATTAAAGTGTAGCAATCAGACAGAATGGCTCAGTGAAGCCCGCGACAATGCTTTCACAGTAGTGTGTTAATGAGCGTTAAAATTGTCATTGCAAATACAGCGTTCTCAATTTTTAAAATTACAACTCTGTAACAAGTCATGCTGTTAAAACATACAAGAAATACCAGTTAAACCCTCAAGTAGATAACACGCAGCCTGTACAGATCACTGCTGTCCCAAAGTGCTTAACAAATGCTTTTCTTTGAAATGAGGCAAGAATTAGAAGGTAGTTAAATTATTTGAGTAATAAGTAGAAATAACATATCCAAATATTAAACACCAATTACTACCTTATGAGCTCCAAATCAGCTCGGCATTACAACATGCCCCTCGTCGTTAGCAAACCCAGGAAATGTAGGGGTTTGGCAGAAAACACAAACCTATAACCAATATTAATCTGTACAATAAAGACGTAGTGTCACTTCCTAACCCAGCACTTTCAAAATGCTCATCACTGCGGGAAAAGCTTAGCCCATATAGTTGTCCCAGTGTCATTGAAAATAACAACCTTCACATGTTGGGAGGGAAGTTACCTTCCAGCCAACAGCTGGGAATAAGTGATCGCCAGCTTCTGCTGTGTTCCCCTAAATAAACGTGGTTTCTGGGTCAGTCTGACAGCCTGGGTGGGCAATGATGTCATCTCGTGCTTATATTCTTCACACCAGCAGAAAATTAACCTGGCCTTTTGCACTCAGCATCAGGGGCTAGAGGAAACGGTGCTACATACAGTGTTATCTAGCAAGGTCAATGGATGACCCAAGTGAGCACATGTGAACATCACATCTTGGTGTTGCTCTGGGGGACAGGAAGATGACTTCTCCCTGGGTCACAGTGCTGTTTCCATCCTTTGTGGAAATGAACTCCAGTGTTCAAGCCAGCAGGCTGGCTCTCCCTTTTGTCTGAAACCACCACTTGGAGAACTCGATGCTATCAGGCCATTCTTATGCTCAGAAGTGACGAAGTTCCAGGATGAACAAAGTAATATTTTTATATAAGTATATACCTGTACAAGAGATGTTAAAAAAACGGTCTCTAAAGCACTTTGGGATTCCCCCAATGAAAGGCACCAAATAAATGCAAGTCATTACCAAAATGAAATGTCAAGTTTTCCAGCTTTCACATCTGCAAAGGGTACCTCATTTTTTTGTGATAAAACCTGCTTATTTAGAAAAATACTCATGAGAGTGACTGAGTTATTCTGCTTCCTTCCTTGTTTCCACTTTGCACAGGCTTCACGGTCACTGACCATGAACACCACATTCAGGGGACTGATGCCATCAGCCCTGGCAAATGAACAGCCCTTGCAAGTTTGTACTGTCACCTGCCTTTAGGGCAGCTGGGGATGGTTTTATAAATTCTCTGTCTCCTCATGCTGGAAACATCAGCCAAAGCCAAGTGTTCTGTGTGCAAATTCTGAAAAATAATCCTGCTCCTCCGACTCAGTGGCTGGTTACCTCTAAGTCAGCTCACCTTTCCTCATGCTTCTGAGAAACAGATATAGGCCATCAGGCACCAGGAGGTGGCCACCTCCCCACCTCCCTTGAGGGTTCAGTCCGATGGAAGCATCTGAACTGGGGACCCAAGGACATAAGTGACTAGTGCATTCATTCAACAAATTGTTTGCATAGTAGTAGCCATGGCAACTACATATATACATAGCCCTCTGACAAGATCCTCACCACAACCCTCTGAAGCATATATGATCCTCAACCAACTAAGACACAAAATGTACCTACCTTGTAAGGGGAGCCGTGGATCAAAAGCCTGCCTGAGTCCACACTTAAATCCCTAGATTCTACAGCCTTCCCAAAGACTGAATAATAATGGAAGCCAACTGGAAAACCATCTGATTATCTAGAAGATGATGGAGAAGAATTATCTTACAAAGGGACCTAGGTTTCCCTTCACAATTTTATGCACTAAGTAAACTGGAGAAAGGGGCATTTTGAGGAAGGAAACAGTTCTTTCCCTTCAACACGAGCTTAGAAGTTTGAAGGTCTTTTAGACAGCTTTAAACTTTTTGAGAAGTTTACAATTATCTATGACTTTTTTTAATGACATTTTATAAATAGTAATTTTCTGTTTTACAATTCTCTTTCCTTTCTCCTGATCTCTACCCCTCCCCCGACAGGCACACCAACAAAAGGCAGTTGAAATGGGAATCAGAGCTGTAGTGCTTTCATCCTGGATTAGCCACATAGCCTTCATGCGCATCTGTACACTGAGTACACACTTCCAGGTCTCCAGGTTTCCATGGCATAACAGGAGCTCCAGAACAATCAACATCATATCAAACACACTGTATCTTAGAAGCAAAATGATCTAAGTAAACTCAGCTTGGAAATAAGGGGGCTCCCATTTTATGAGCTGCCAGAGTAGGCAACAAGAGTTTTTAAGCTACTGCCCTTGCTAGCAACTCAGCGCTGTTTACTTCAGGGAGACAATACACCAATCAACTTCTTTTTAGCTGAGAAAGACAATGCAACCTTATTCCTAAACATTTTTAAAAATAAATATTTTAAAAACATGCTATTATCTAAGACCCTATGGATCACAACAGTCAGATCCCTTTGTGCATGGGGTTGCCATGAGTCGGAGGGCGGGGGGCGCAACTCGATGGCAGTTAACAATGATGACAATACCTAAGACATAGCAAGGTTTGGCCAAATGGCCTAAACTAGGAACTTCAATCAGAAATAAATGTCTCTACGGGCACTCTAGGAAAGACAGAGGCCTGGCCTTGAAAGAAAGGGCTCACTGACTCTGCGTTAAGCATCCTGGAATTAGGCCTATGCTTAGCTGAACCCTCTGTCCCTAATGCATCTCTTCTTGGTCGGGGGGAAAGAGTCAAACTTCACTGCATGTTTAACTGAGCAACACTTTCTAAGGAGCAACATTTACGAGATAAACATCAGCATACATCATTCTAAAGGGGATCGGTGCACCCATGCAAGCCACAAAGCTATAGATCATTTAGAAAAACAACTCACAGGCTTGCAGTGGAGATGTGGGATTAACTTCACATTCTTGTTGTTTGGGTATTAGAACTAAATGAAAGCTGTGGATAAAGAAGTGAGATTCTGTCTTACCATGACTGTGAGCAAAATCTCATTATATCCTTGCTGACTTCATAGATGTGTTTCCCGCTGGACAGACTTGTGGAGGCTTTTTGTACAGAACTCACATGACAACCTCAGAAATAGGAGCACAAACAACTCACAGACAGCACTAGACCAAGAGCACTACAACAATGTACACAATGAACATAAAAATTCGCATTCTGGGTGGTACTTATCCGGCAGAAAGGTGAACATTTTATGCCCACAATCCAAAGACCAGTGAGTGTCATTTCACTGAAAGGTGCAAAGGCATGGTGTCAGGCACACCATCCTCTAAAAACGATTCTAAATACTGTAAAAGCAACCTGGGGTGCATATCCCATGCATCTCTCCCCTTTGGGCTTGGGCATACTCCTTACGTCATAACTGTAAGGTGCCTGGACTGTGCCGGAGGCACAAGAGGCAGCTCAGCAATGTGGGGTTGATGATATCAAGTCCTCCCAGCTAATGTAAGGAATCACTCAAACTTAGTTCACTTGGTGAGCTCCTGCTCATGTTCGTCAGGCTTGCCATGAGGGATTTTACTTTATGGGCATAGTAGTCCCTTAAATTGATTGACGGGACCTCCTTCATTCCATCCCCAAAGTCACAGCTACGCATGGCACTCTCAAGTTGCTTCTGGCGCCTGTAAAAGTGGGAGAACTTATTGAAGATCAAGGTGATGGGCAGCACTACCACTAGGATACCTGCCAAGATGCAGGCAGAGGCGGTCAGCTTCCCTGCTGTGGTCCCTGGGACCACATCTCCATATCCCACAGTGGTCATACTGACGGTGGCCCACCACCAACAGGCGGGAATGGTGGCCAGGTCCTCATTCTCCTCTTTTTCAATGGTGTAGGCCACCACAGAGAAGATGGAAATCCCCACGGAGAGGTAAAGCAAGAGCAGCCCTACTTCTTTGTAACTGTACTTCAAGGTGGCCCCCAGAGAACGGAGGCCAGTGGAATGTCTGGCCAGCTTCAAGATACGGAAAATTCGCATCAGCCTCAGGACCTGGGCCACCCTGCCCAAGTTGGCCAAGGTAGGTGTGCTCTCCACCACCAGGTTCACCACCAGAGTGATGTAAAAGGGGACAATGGACATGAGGTCAATAAGGTTTAGAGCATTCTTAAAGAACTTGAGGAAGTCAGGGGCCACAGCAAACCTGGCCACCAGCTCAAATGTAAACCATGCAATGCCAAAGTGCTCCACGATTTCAAACCTGGGGTCCTCACCAGGGTTGCCCTGGCTGTCAGGGATCTGCAAGTCCGGCAGGCTATTGAGGCACATGGTGATGATGGACCCCAACACAACCAGGATGGACAGGACGCTGAAGACCCTGCTCAGGGCCGAATAGCCGGGGTTGTCCAATGCCAGCCACAGCTGCCTGCGAAAGTTGCCCAGGGGCTGCCCATCAAACTTGGAGGCGTCATTGTAGAAAGCCAGGATTTCATCAAAAGAGGATGTGGTGCTCTCCTGGTCGCTCTGCTCATCCCACTTCTCCTGCTCGGGCTCCACTTTGCGGCCGTGGTAGCTGTAGCTGCAGCAGGAGTCGATAAAGAACTCGTTGATGCCCCAGTACTCAATCTCCTGGCTGAAGGAGAAGACGCACAGCTCGGCCATGACATGAAGCTTGCCCGTGTGGTAGAAATGCAGCACGTAAGGGAAAAGCTCGGGGTTGCGGTCGAAGTAGAACTCACGCTGGACATCGTCGTAGTCATCGCAGAGCTCCAGAATGGCCTCGCGCGAGTGGCAGAGCAGCAGGCGGCCCAGGCGCGTCTCAGGGAAGCGCAGCAGCGTGTGCGAGCGCAGCCTCCTTTTGAAGCCGCCCACATTGATGCGGATCTCTACATCCTCGACGTTGGTCTCCGACGCGTCCCACAGGCTCTGGCCGGTCATGCTGGAGACGCCCAGCCGCCCGTGCCGCGCGGGGGCGCTACACCTGGAAGCGGAGGAACCCGGTCGGCGTGAGCGCGGGGCACCTAAGGCTGGGGGCTCCTTTCTCCCCAACCGTCTTTTGGGGGCCCAGTCCTCTCCAGGAGGCTCTCTGGGTGCTGACGGGCACCGGGTTGGGAGGGGGGGTTCTGTAGGGCTCGGCCCCCTCCGAAGGAAGGAGTGGGAAAGGGGATTATGTTTCCAATAGAAAGGCCGCGGCCCCACCCCCACTTCGGGGGTCCTGGCAGTCGCTTTCGCGTGCCCGAGTCGCGCTCTAGAGGCTCCGAGAACCAAGGGGGTTGCGCGCTGACCTTGCCCGTGGAAGGGCCGAGGAAACGCCCCCGCCCGCTCGCCGCAGACAGGCGGGACCCGGGCTGGGATGCGCACGGGCAGGGCTGGGCCGAGATGAGGGGCGCATAGCTTTGGGAGGGGGGCGGGGAAATCGCCTCTCGGGTCTGTGAACCCGGGCAGGGGGAAAAGGAGCCAGCTTGGCGTCCCCTGCGTCCATCCACCACGACTAGAACCCCCTCGTTCCCCCCCCTCCCCGAGCCTTCCCGCCCGCTTGGCGCGGTGCCCCAAAACCGCGTGCGCCGCGCCTTACCCAGCGGAGCTTCCCGGGCTCGCCCTGCGCGTTCTGGAAGCGCTTACCTGGGAGCGCGGGGGCCCGCGGCCGAGGCCGGCGGGAAACTTCCCCGACCTGCTAGCTAGCATCGCGGCAGCCGCCGCTGCCGGCTGGCTGTGCGTGTGCGCGCGGGTGCGAGTGTGTGTGCGCCCGGCTGGCCGGCGGGCGGGGTCGGCGAAGCGACTCCTCCTGTCTCCGGCCGGGGATGCCGCGGCCGCCCGCAGTTGCAGGAGGCTCACAGGTGGCTGCGTGGCCCCGACGCTCGCAAAGGCCCCCTCGCCCGGCTCGCGCGCCCCTCAGGCCCCGAGAGGGGCAGGAACCCTCGCGGTAGGCGCCTGCGGGAGCGGAGCGTGTGCGCCTTGGTGCGGGCCCTGCTCTGGGGCTTGGCGCGGTGGTGCTGAACGGACAGCTCCGCGCGCACCAGCCCCGGGCGCGGCCACCGCCCCAGACTCAGGAGATGCTGTTGCTGCCACCGCTGCCACGGCTTCTCTGCGCTCTGTAGCGCGTCACGGAGACCCCTTTGCGTTTGAACGACACCTTTCCCAACCCCCACTCGTCCCCTCCTCCCGACAGCTGTTATTACTACTACCTCGGGGGCGCAGGCAGGCGGCTGCCTACAGTGACCTTTCCCCGCTGGTTCTCGGACGGGGGCCCGGCTAGGGAAGAACGGGTGGCTTGCGCGGTTCGGGGAAAGGGCAAGATAAGAGGAACTCAAGATTTTCCCTTTTAGGGACCTGCTGAAAAGTTTCCTGAAGCCCAAGGTGGGGTTGTTGGGGAAGGGGGGTGGGAGGGGAGTAGAGGAGGCAGAGGAAGCCTGAGGTCGAGCTTAGCTTAGCTTGTAGGGGTAGGAGCGCCAGCCTTACCGGCGTGGGAGGGAGCCACGGAGTTCTGTTTGGGAGCTCTGTGTGGGCGCCGTGTGTATAGGCCAGTGTGATGTGCATGCGGGGGAGTGCATGGAACTGTGTGTGTGTGTGTGTGTGTGTGTAGTTTAAGGACAGGACGAATTTTCAATGCCTGTGTGTACAGCGTTGATAAAGATGGTATAACTGCGGTGTGGGGGATGCGTGCAGTGTCAGTACAGGGGCGCCATGGGGCATGTGTCCCTGTGCTGTGTGCGTACAACGGGGCATTTTCAGCTGTGTGTACAGTGTGCTATACACAGTGTAGTATTCAGTGGCACTATGAGAAGGTCAGTGTGACTGTATACAGAATGAGTACTGTGTGCATGCGGACACAGTGAGGTCTGTTGGGTGTAGGTGCAGCACAAATGTCCTCAGTACCTGTGTCCTCATTCCCAAGGAGACTTGCGGCCCAGATCTGAGCTCTCAGTTTCCTAGGATTGTCCTCATGGCCCTGCTGCAGGGCCAAGGTGAGAAAAGGAACCATGGTCCCTGGGGGCACCCCTCCCCCACCTTGGCCTCTCAGCACCTTGGCATGGAAGCACCAAACCATTTGAAAAGGCTTTCTGGAGCACCATGAGGTGTGTGAGCTTAGCAGGCAGCTAGTGGGCTACATTCATGGTCAGAAGTCCTGGTAGGTGGCTTTGGACACCCAGGGCAGCTGCCAAAGCCTCAGTGGGAAGCATATCCTTTCTTTACATGACCCTGCAAGGCCATCCCAGCCCAGCAGGTGCTCTGTGTGGCTCTAGAGAGCTCTGGGCTCCCTTGGAGGGTCTGGGAGAGTGTTTGATCTGGCTTCATGGGCAGCGTGCCAGATCAGGTTTGGCTTCCCTTAGAGGAGACTCCTCCCTGTGGCAGCCTCTGCTTCTGGCTGTGTGTGAGAGAGTACCTGCAGAGTGTTGCCTGCTGAGGGGCTCCACACCCATGCACCTGCAGACTTTTGCAAGATACAGGGGGTTCCAGGGAGGAGAGAACAGGCTGAGAGCCACATGAGTTTCCTTTCTCTTGTGTTTAGGGTGTGTGTGTGTATGTTTATGTGAGTGTGTTTAAGAGAGAGTTGCTTCATCTGGTATTTGTTGTCTCTGTCTCATCTCCATTTGTTTCAGTATTTTGGCCAAGCACGCTCATTCCCTCCCATCCAGCGCTGCTAGATCAATCACGTGAAGTCTGTAGGAACCCACACCTGGCTGGCTGCAGTCTGGAGGCCCCTGGTCTCCTTTATTCCCATGGGAGTGCTGCTGACACGGTGCCAGCCGTTGCTGAGGGTGCATGTGTGTGCATGTAATCCCTGTGTTGCTGCCCTCTTCCCTTTTTTCCAGCCACCTCTACACTACTTGGGTGGGTGGCTGAGGTCTCCCTGCTGCGAGTGCCCTTAGCATCAGCACCTGGTAGCAGTCTTCATGACCCCTGTGGTCTCTCTACTCCTCACCTCCCTCCTCTCACTGTGGGTGTGGCTGCCTGACTTCTGGCCACTGTGAGGCTCCCAGTCTTCCTTCTGCTTAGCGGCCACATGTCTGTGTAGTTTCTGCTGCATGCCCACCCTTCCCAGCCACTCCCTTCTGTCACCTTCGGCACCCGACTCCCCTCCTGGTGAAGCCTGATGCATAAACCTTTTACTGCTGCATTTGGAGGGTCCCTACACCACTCTAGTCCCTCCCCCCAGAAACGCTTGGATTTGAGGACTGGGGGATTTTCCTCCCTCCCTAGCTGTATTTATCTGCCTGCCTCCTTCTGTTCTTGCCTGTTTTTGTTCTTGCTCATTCCTTCTTCCTTTGTGGTCGTGGAAGATTTCGCCCATGGAGACAGAGCCCCCTCTGCCTTCTGTTTCTTTTTGTTTCTTCCACAGCCACAGCCACCTCACCCACAGACCGACAGGGGTCTGTGGGGCCCCTGGGGCTCTCACCCCTCTCCATCACTCTAACAGAGACCACTCCATGCCCTTCTCAGCTCTGCCTCCTACTCCTGCCAACCCCACTCTTAACTCTCACCCTTCCTCTCCTCCCTCCCTTCCTCCCCCCTCTCTCTCTCCCTTGTCCCCTGCCCTTGCTGAAAGAGCTGAGGCAACATGTCCCCAGCCAGGCTGAGGCCCAGTGTCTGTATCTGCCCTTTGTTAGGTTTTCCTTTGAGGCTGGTGCCAGGGACAAGCCCCCGTGCCTGCCTCTCCTTGAACAGAGAAGTGAACTTGGAGCCCACAGGGTGAAGCCTGGGTTTGGGGCTCATCAGTTATTTCTTGGAGAGGCTGAGGCAGAAGCTCTGTAGGTCTGACAGATGCCTTTGCAGAGGGTTAAGTGTATGTGACAGGCAGAGCCACTTGTTTATTTCCTAGTGACTGTGCCGAAGAGAAATGGAACCATCTCCCTCCTCCTGTGCCCAGGAAGCTGGCTTTGTTTATGGTCTATTTAGAGGTCTGAGCCCTGATCTTAAAATACAGCCACCTGCTCCAGGTGCCTATGGAGGTCTGCCCCTGGGCTGGGAGGGCCTGCTGGTGAGACTCTGGCGGGGGGAGGGGTGGCGGAGGGCGAGGGAAAGGCATCCTGGGAAAGAGGACACAGGGACCCTGGTGGTGGCCCAGATCCCTGCACCTGGGCAACTGTTATCTCTGCCTCCTCTGCCAAAGCTGATCTCTCGGCTGAGCCCACACATCTCAGGCTTGGCTTTTTTTCCCTGTCAGGAGAGGGGGCTGCATCTGCGGCTTGACTGAGGGAGCTGGGCTGCCTGACCTACATCTCCCACTGCGGGGAAGAGCTGAGTGCCCTGGCCTTCTTTGGAGGTGTGGGCACAGGGTGCCCCCGCCATGATGGAGAGGACTACTTATCCTGTATGTACTCTGCTTCCTCACCACCCGCCCTCCCACTGCAGCCAGCATATCCTTTAAAGGCACAAATTAGGTCATATCATTCCCTTCTGAAAACCCTCAGTCGCTTCCCATTGCACCACAAATGAAACCGAGTTCCTTACGCTGCTTCCAAGACCCTCCATGTTGGGCCTCTGCCCACCTTGCAGACTTCACCCTGTTCCTCTTTCCCCTCCAGTAATTATGCTCCAGCAACATGCCAGCTTTGCCCTCTGCGTAGGGCCTTTGCGCTTACTGTTCTCTCTGCCTCTCTCATGGCAGCTTCACATAGCAGGCTCCATCTTATCACTCAGATCTCAATTTAAATGTCACCTTCTCAGAGAGGCCTTATAGCCCAATCTCAACAAGACCCCTTAGTCCGTTTCAATCACTTTCTTCCCAGAACTTAAATGGTTATTGAATACATGATTGCATGATGAACGAAATGAATGAGGCTCCAATTGCTATCTTAAGTTAGTTTGTGCCAGCCATGGCCTTGGTCCTTCTTCCACCACCTGGTGGACCAAGGAGGGCGTGGGGGGAGAGGGGGGGAGCCGGGGTTACTGTGCCTGGGACTGGAACCTCCAAGTTCTGGGTTATTCTCCTGAAAGGTTGATTAGTCTAGTGACTCTCATCCCTGGTTGCACATGAGAATCCCCTAGGGAAGCCTTTCAATATGCCAGTGCCTCTCTATGCCTTGGGCCTCATCCCAGACCAATTAATTCAGAATGTCTGGGATAGGACTGGGCATCAGCGTTGTGCTAAAGCTGCCCAGGTGATTCCAACCTGGAGCCAAGGAGAACTTGAGCAGCCCACCGTTGGGGGTGTGAATTGAGAGCTGTGTGCTCCTGAGTCTGCAGCCCAGCAGTCAGCACCAATGGCAGGAGCTTGATCTCACTCAGCTTGGCAAACACACACGCCTGCTGCAACTCTGGATGCAGTACCTGCCCACAGTAAACCATTAACCAGTTGCCTTGGAGTTGATTCTAACCCCATGTGTGTCAGAGTAGAACTGTGCTCCATGGGGTTTTCAGTGACTGGTTTGTCAGAAGCAGATTGCAAGGCCTTTCTTCCAAGGCAACTCTGGGTGGACTCGAACCTCAAACCTTTCAGGCAGCACCCAAGCGCTTTAACCGTTTGTACCACCCAGGGACTCCTAAACCATCATGGAGTGTCTCAGAAGCTATGTAAGAAATTGGGTTTCATTCGTAGTGCCATTGAGTAGAGTCTAACTCATAGGAGCCCCATAACAGCTCGGTGCCTTTGTCATTGCTTCTCTTCAATCCTAGGCATCCCAATGGGTCCCTGGTGCCTGTTCTCCTCAGAATTGTTTATCTTTGAGACATTTGGGATTAGGAGTAGTCACAGGGACAAGGGAGGTAGCAGGACTGGCTGGGTGGATTTACAGCAGGTAGGCCACGGAGCAGGTGCTAGGGTTGGGGGCAGGTCTGCAAGAGATGAGGGGAACAGAGGAGGGAGACTGCTGAGCTCAGGAAGCTGGCCTGAGCTTTGGGAAGATGGGAACGGGAGAGGGGAGAGATGAGGTTGGGAGAAGGGGAAATTGAGAGAAAAGTTGGGGGACAAAAGATCTAAGATGTGTTGCTGCACATTATGAATGCATTTTCTCATTAAGTGTATTCTCAAGAGGAAATCGTACATATTTAAATAGTTTTTGCAGTGTTTCTGGATGCTGGACTGAATTTTTATATGCGAGTCCTTGCCTAGGACATCCAGCTTTGTTTCCAGAGTTCCCCTACTTCTAGGAGGTTGACAAGGAAGAGGGGATTGTTGTTTTTGAAGGGCTCCTTGAGGGATTGTAAAGAACCTCTTGAGTTCCTTAATAAAAAGGGACTGGGTCCTGCAGCTGGCATGCAGAGATTGCTCCCTGAGGGGTTGGTGCGACCGAGGTCCCACCTCTTGCCCCTCCCGTTCCAAGCCCCTTTTCCTTGGAGAGTTCTCCCCACTGGGCACTGCTCCATTGGGGCCCTTCACTTAATTTCCTAGAATACTGTGGGATGAAGTTGGAATATTTAAGAGACTTGATTACATTTAGACTTAGGGACACCACAAGGTAAATTAATAAAAGGACAACATAACTTGCTAGGTAGGGGCCCCTCCCAGCCTCACTGTTACCTGCCCCAGGGGTCTGGTCATCTTTGCCTCTACCCCAGTCCCTCCTTAAAGTCCTATAGAGTTTGAGGCCCAGAGACCTAAGAGCTCTGTCTTGGTCTGCCTCAGGTCTGTCCTCTGATTTCTCCACCTCCTGACCCTCCGGGTGATTGACAGCAGGGCTGAAGTCTTGGGCCCTCTACTGACCCTGTTCTCTGGGTCCAGGGGCACACCCAGATTATGACATTACACCTTAAAGCCCTCATCTGGGCTCACCTCCACCATGGCAGGTGGTTGATGAAGATGAAGAGGGTAAAGAAGCTGAGAGTGATGATGGCAATGACAGCAGTAGAAGGAAGACGCTGCCTGAGAAATGTGCACTGGAGCTAGTCTGAGTCCCAGTTCAGCTTGTTTAGACATTTTTCAGAATTGACTCAATGGCAACAGGTTTGGTTTGGTTGTTTTTCAGTCATTTTCCCTTGGGCAAAATTTTTACCCTCTCCATGCCTCATTTTCATCATCATTAAAACCTGTGATAGTACCTGACTCAGTAAGGTTGTTGTGAGGTTTGAAAGAGGCATTGGAGAGCTTATATCAAGGCCCAGTGCATAGCAAGTGCTTAAAATAGTAACCATGGCTAATACCAATTACTGAGCGCTTATGATGTACTCAACCTTGTGCTAAGCTTTCTGCTTGCCCTCACTTGGCCTCACCTGGGTACTATTATCCTTATTTTACTGGTGACCAGAAAGACTCAAGCATGTCTCTGTTTCCAAAATCTGCCTTCTTAACTACCTCAAGTAGGTGTGGATTAATTGGGGTAGGCTAATTGCTGTAATAAACAATCCCCAAATTCCAGTTATTTACCATACTAAAAGGATTATTTCTCATTCATGTCACTATCCAACTGGGTGTTTGGGAGCAGCCTTCCACATTCAGATTCCAGGATCCAGTCTCCTTCCCTCTAGAGCTCTGCCAGCTGCCAGGCCCTTGGAATCCTTCCCTGAGGTCCTCTCCTCATGTTGGGAGATGAGGGGAGAGAGAGCATGGAGGGCGGCAGTCTTCACTTCTGCCCACATTCCTTTGACCAGAACTCAATTGCATGGCCCCTATATAACGACAGGGCAGTGGAGAGAGGGGTGCAGGAAGAAGAAGACCATAGAAATTGGGGGACCAGCATTCTCTGGTGGACACCCTGCATCCATTCTCCCAAGGTGGGAGAGGGAGCAGAGAACCGTCCTGTTACTGCTTTCCATGAGTTGACTGCAACTCTCCCCACCTGGGAGGGTTTAACTCCAGAAATGCAGGCCAAGGGGGCCCTGTCCTGGAGTCCTGGAGCTGGCACAGCAGGATGGCCTCTGAGTCTTGGAAAGGATTCCGTGTCCTTTTTCTCAGCACAACTTTTTCAGGCTCTGAACTTATCCACGTTGCAAGTCTGAAGAAGGGTGCCAGTTCAGGTTCTAGGTTGTGAGCAGCACAAACTTGGGCAGAAGGAGAATGTGATAAAGGGTATTAGGTGGGTCACAGACTCTGAGGCCAGAAACCAGACTTGGAAGCTATAGAGCCAGGACACATATGCAGTCGGTGGCTGAATGCTCCAGTAGCGCCACAGTGCTAGGTGTGACACACACGCACTTGATGCGCTAACTGCATTTCTGTGTCTGCAGGTTGCAGCAGAGTGGGGCACGGAGTAAGTGCTCAGCTGGGCTAATGGTGGAAGGGAAGGAGGGGGTGGTTGAGACCTAGTGTGCAGAGGGCTAGATGAGGCAGGATCCACATACATGAAATAGAAACACAGGGACTGCACTTTAAAAGCCCACTCCCCTCTTCCATCCTTGACCTCTGTTCCTTTCCTAGGTTGGGAACTTGGGAACTCTCTCAGAGAAAGCTTCCCTTTCTGCCCTGACCTGATTTTCATTTACAATGGCCAGCTGTCCACTCTGGACACGTTCCCAGCTCCCCAACCCTTCCCTAACTCAGAGGTGTTCACAGCTGCTGCACCCAGGCTCACTCATGTATGTGAAAGTCACACCCATCCACCCATCTACCCATCCATTGCCCATCCATCCATCCATCCATCCATCCATCCATCCATCCATCCATCCATCCATCCATCCATCCATCCATCCATCCATCCATCCATCCATCCATCCATCCATCCATCCACCCACTCATCCTACACCCTGGATGTGGCTGTGGGCTCCTGTTTCCATGGTTACTTCCATGGCCTGAGTCTGCTCTGGGTTTGCTAAAAGATTCTCCAGCTCTAGGCTGCTCCCTATGACATTCTTGCTGCTGGACTCAAACCCCAGTTACTTCTGGGCCTCCACCCTACTTATTGTTCTCCCTACCCCCAGGCCACACTCAGCTGTAGCCTGATCAGCTTCCTGGATTCAAATATAATCAAAGTCTCTCCAGCGTTTGAACAGAGAGGCACTCCAAAAGGAGAATGCCTGGGAGACTGTCCCAGGAAACGAAGTGGGAGTTCCTGAAGGTAGGGAGATGCTCAAGGGGGGAGGACCCTTTGTAATAACAGTAAATGCTAACATTTATTGAGGACATACTATAAGCCAGGCACTGCTCTAAGGATTTAACAGGTTAATCCTCACAACAACCCTATTGTTGTTGTTAGGTGCTGTCCAGTTGGTTCCAACTCATAGTGACCCTATAGGACAGAGTAGAACTGCCCGATAGGGTTTCCAAGGAGCTGCTGGTGGATTTGAACTGCCAGCCATTTGGCTAAAAGCTGAGCTCTTAACCACTATGCCACCAGGGCTCCAATAGGGTACTGTAATGGATTGACATGTGTTCCCCCCAATTATGTGTTGAAATCCTAACCCCTGTACCTGTGGATGTTGAAATAAGATTTTTCTTTTATTATATTAATGAGGTCATATCAGAGTAGGGTGAGCCCTAAACTGATTCACTTCTGAGTTATAAAAAGAACAGAATAGACAGAGATACACACATGGAGAAGATGCCATATGAAGACAGACACACATGGCAGATGTATCCACAAGCCCAGGGACATCAAAGATTGCCCGCTACTAGAAGCTGAAATAGACAAAGAAGGACCTCCTCTAGAGCCATGCCCTGAATTCAGACTTCTAGCATCCTGGACTGTGAGAAATAAATTTCTGTTCTTTATAGCCACCCACTTGTAGTGTTTGTGTTGCAGCAGCACTAGGTGGTGAAGACAAGTACACACTATGACTATCTGAGGGGGAAACAGATTGAGAGACCTGTTCAAGGGCATAGAGCTAACCAAGGACAGACCTAAGATTCAAAGCAAGATAGGCTGTGTTCTTAAGCATGGTATACACGGCCTCCCTACAGTCATTGCTCCCCACTCAGGGGTTCTGGAAGGCTTCTCTGATTCATTTCTTCAAGAAAGGAGATTCCTGAGCACCTCCCCAACTCTCAACTCTGCTCCCACAGGGGCTATCTAAGATTGCGCCTGCCTTGGGTGCGTGGCGCCACTGAATGGTTTCCATTAACCCGGTACAGCCCAACATCCTTCCTCAAGCTCGGAAATGTGTTAATTAAAAGATAAATGAACTTGACTTGTATTTTTGAGCTGATATTATGGTAAAATAATCTAAAGGAGGGGTGTTAAGGGTTTGGACAGGGGCTTAATTTCAATGCTTGCTTTGGCGCCATTTTTTGAGGATATGCTGCTGGCTAGCCATACTGGGTTAATAGAAACTGCTCAGTGGCTCTACATGTCCAGGGCTGGTGCAATGCCTCCCATACCTGCCATACCCTAGTTACGCCTCTTAATAAGAGGGCGACAAACATCCATATGTGAGAAGACCCTCTTTCCACACTGGCCCCTCAGGAGCTTTTAGTTGCTCAGAAGCTTGAGTTGGCCACAGCTGTTCTCAGGAGGAGCCCTCAACCCTGGCCCCCCTGAGCTGGTCTATCTGTAGGCTCTAGAATTTTCTCCAGGTTGGTGCCAAGTTGCAGCTTGTTCTCAGAGTGCTTTGGGAGGGTGGGAAGAAGCAATCCCACCAGAGAAGCCCAGCTGAGGGAAGACACAAGATGTTCCGCACAAGTGACAGAAAGCCAATTCGCACTCTTCCCTGAAGCCAAAAAATTAAGCTAATTTTTCATTTCTCTGCTTACGTGCGGCTCAACTAAACATAGGCATCTAGGAATGCAAACAATGACTTGATTTTCTTTATTTAGGGCAGTTTTAATTAAATCTTGCTAAAATGACAGAGGCTCTGGATATTTTTATCACAGTAAAAAGCTATGTGATGTGGGAAGAGGAGAGGTGGGGAACATGAAACATCTCCTCCCCTAGCCATCCCCTACCCCAGCTGGCCTCCCAAACCTGCCCCAGTGAGCACATCTCCTGAGAGAAGGTGAAATCCCCTCTTGGCATTCTTACATCCTTTGTGCTTAGTTTTTATTAAACTAGTTACCTTAAGGAGTCACTGGGTGGTGCAAACAGCTAATGAGTTTGGCTGCTAACCAAAAGGTTGGAGGTTCAAGTTGTCTACCAGAGGCACCTCAGAAGAAAGACCTGGCTATCTACATCCAAAAAATCAGCCATTAAAAACTCTATGGAGCACTGTTCTACTCTGATACACATGGGGTTTCCATGAGTTGGAATCAACTTGACAGCAACTGGTAAGTTTCCCTAAATTAGACTAATTTTAACTAGCTGGTCCTAAAAAGGAAAAGTCCAACTGACAGTGGGGAAAAAAAAAAAAAATGAATTATACGATTTTTTTTTTTTTTTTTTTTAGAGAAATTTGGTTTACCAGCAGTTCCTGGAATAAATATTAACAAACCAAAATCAAAGGTGTCAGAGGTAGAGTCTTCTAGTGCTCACCACTCACCCATACCCAGTTTTTATCTCCCTTTGGGCATATGGAAGGATTACGTTTCCCCTCTCCCTCCAAGTTTGGAGGAACCATGTGACTTGTTCTGGCCAATGGCTATGACTGGTGAAGATGTATCATACCTGAACCAGAGCACTTAACTGCCCATGTGAGAGCTGCCAGCATTCTCTTCCCCTGGTATGGAAGTATATATTAAGATGATGGTGCCACAGATCAAAGCAGCCTCGATCACTGAGCTACCAGATGGAGCACAGCTGTTCTGAAGTCACCTAATCTGAAGCTGACTTTGTGTGTTTGAGAGAGACTTTGGTTGGGTTTTATCACTGAGATTTGTTGTTGTTGTTGTTGTTGTTAGGTGCCATCGAGTCAGTTCTGACTTATAGTGACCCTATGCACAACAGAACGAAACACTGCCCAGTCCTGCACCATCCTTACAATTCTTGTTATGCTTGACCTCATTGTTGCAGCCACTGTGTCAGTCTATCTCATTGAGGATCTTCCTCTTTTCCGCTGACCCTGTGCTTTGCCAAGCATGATGTCCTTGTCCAGAGACTGATCTCTCCTGACAACACGTCCAAAGTATGTGAGACGCATTCTCACCATCCTTGCTTCTAAGGAGCATTCTGGTTGTACCTCTTCTAAGACAGATGTGTTCGTTCTTCTGGCAGTCCAGCACCACAGTTCAAAAGTGTCCGTTCTTCCTTGGCCTTCCTTATTCACTGAGATTTGAGGGCTGGGTGTTTCCCACTGCAGAGTCTCTCCTATTCTGATTAACACAAGTAACACCTTTCTGGCAATCATTGTATAATAAAACCACATTATTTAAATTATTTTATATTAGATTACTTCGGAATTCCAACAGTCATCAACCAGTTTAGTCTGGAATGGGATGAAATTTACTTTTGCTGGGTCTAAACAAGATTTAGAATCTTGAATAGCCACTCAGTTTATGTCACAAAATGTCTCCATTCTTTCAAAGATGAATTTGAGAATACTTTTTGAATGCGACCTGATGTGGAAAGAGCCAGAGTGGACCCAACTTTATTTTTTTTAATTGTACTTTAGATGAAGGTTTACAGAACAAACTAGTTTCTCATTAAACAGTTAGTACAAGTATTGTTTTACGACATTGGTTAACAACCCCACAACATGTCTACACTCTCCCTTCTCAACCTGTTCCCCGCCCCCCCGTGCCCCCCCCCGCCCCCGCTTCTAGTTCTTGCCCCTGGGCTGGTGTGCCCTTTAGTCTCATTTTGTTTTATGGGCCTGTCCAATCTTTGGCTGAAGGGTGAACCTCAGGAGTGACTTCATTACTGAGCTGAAGGGGTACCTGGGGGCCATACTCTCAGGGTTTCGCCAGTCTCTGTCAGGCCAGCAAGTCTGGCCTTTCTTTTTGAGTTAGAATTTTGTTCTACATTTTTCTCCAGCTCTGTCCAGGACCCTCTATTGTGATTCCTGTCAGAGCAGTCGGTGGTAGTAGCCAGGCACCATCTAGTTGTACTGGACTCAGTCTTGGGGAGGCCACAGTAGATGTGGTCCATTAGTCCTTTGGACTAATCTTTCCCTTGTATCTTTAGTTTTCTTCATTCCTCTTTGCTCCTGAAGGGGTGAGACCAGTAGAGTATCCTAGATGGCCCCAGGCACTACTCACCAAAGTAAACTGTCAGTTGATCTAGATGTTCCCTGAGACCATGGTCCCCACAGCCCTCAGCCCAGCAATTCAGTCCCTCAGGGAGTTTGGATATATTTATGGAGCTTCCATGACCTTGCCTTGGGCAAGTTGTGCTGACTTCCCCAGTATTGTGTACTGTCTTACCCTTTACCAAAGTTACCGCTCATCTATTCTCTATTTAGTGTTTTTCCATTCCCACCCCTCCCCTCCCTTGTAACCGTCAAAGACTGTTTCTTTTTGTGTGTAAACCTTTTCATGAGTTTTTACAGTAGTGGTCTCATACGATATTTGTCCTTTTGTGTCTGATTTATTTCACTTGGTGTAATGCCCTCCAGATTCATCCATGTTATGAGATGCTTCACAGGCTCATCATGATTCTATATTGTTGCGTAGTACTCCATTGTGTGTATGTACCACAGTTTGTTTATCCATCCATGTGTTGATGGGGATCTAGGTTGTTTCTTTTTGCTAATTGTGAACAATGCTGCAGTGAACATGGGTGTGCATACGTCTATTCGTGTGACAACTGTCATTTCTCTAGGATATGTTCCTAGGAGTGGGATTGCTGGATCATATGGTATTTCTATTTCTAGCTTTCTGAGGAAGTGCCATAACCTTTTCCAAAATGGTTGTATCATTTTGCATTCCCACCAGCAGTGCATAAGAGTTACCATTTCCCCATAGCCTCTCCAACACGTTATTTCCTGTTTTTTTTTTTTTTGATTCATGCCAGTAATGCCAGAGGGAGATGGTATCTCATTGTGGTTTTGATTTGCATTTCTCTTTTTTTTTAATGGCTAGAGATCATGAGCATTTCCTCATGTGTCTGTTAGCCGCTTGAATGTCTTCTTTGATGAAGTGTCTCTTCCTTTGCCCATTTTTTAATTGGATTATTTGTCTTTTTGTTGTAGAGATTTTAGAGATTAGACCTTTGTCAGATTTGTAATAGCCAAAATTTTTTTTCAGTCTGTTGGTTGTCTTTTTACTCTTTCAGTGAAGTCTTGATGAGCATAAGTGTTTAATTTTTAGAAGATCCCAGTTATCTAGCTTATCTTCTGGAGTTTGTGTGTTGTTGGTTGTGGTTTGTATCCTGTTAATGCCATGTATTTGGGCCTCCAGCATTGGTCCTATTTTTTCTTCTATGAACTTCATAGTTTTTGGCTTTATATTTAGGTCTTTGATCCATTTTGAGTTAGTTTTCATATATGGTGTGACGTATGGACCCTGTTTCATTTTTTTGCAGATGGCCATCCAGTTTTGCCAGAACCATTTGTTAAAAAGACTGTTTTTTCCTCATTTGATGGACTTTGGGCCCTTGTCAAAGATCAGGTGACCACAGGTGGATGGATTTACATCCGGGTTCTCAATTCTGTTCCTTTGGTCAATGTATTTGTCATTGTCTTAGTCATCTAGTGCTGCTATAACAGAAATACCACAAGCAGATGGCTTTTACAAAAAGAATTTTATTCTCTCACAGTCCAGTAGGCTAGAAGTCCAAATTCACGGTACCTGCTCCAAGGGAAGGCCTTCTCTCTCTGTCAGATCTGGAGGAAGGTCCTTGTCACCAGTCTCCCCTTGGTCTGGGAGCATCTCAGCACAGGAACATCGGGTCCAAAGGATGTGCTCTGCTCCCAGTGCTGCTTTCTTGGTGGTATGAGGTCCCCCCTCTCTGGTATCTTCCCTTTCCTTTTATCTCTTGGGAGATGAAAGGTGGTGCAGGCCCCACCCCAGGGGAACTCCCTTTACATTGGATCAGGGATGTGACCTGGTAAGGGTGTTACAATCCCACCCTAATCCTCTTTAATTTAAGATTACAATCACAAAATGGAGGACAACCACAGAATACTGGAAATCATGGCCTAACCAAGTTAAGACACACATTTTTGGGGTGACATAATTCAATCCATGACATTCATTGTACCAGTACCAGGCTGTTTTGACTACTGTAGCTGTATAGTAGGTTCTGAGGTGAAAAGTGTGAGTCCTCCTACTTTATTCTTCTTCAATAGTGCTTTGTTTATCTTGGGCTTCTTCCCTTTCCATATAAAGTTAATGATAATTTTTTTCACTTCTTTAAAGAGTGTTTTTGGTATTTGGACCGAGATTGCACTGTATTCGTAAATCGTTCTGGGTAGAGCTGTCATTTTCACAACGTTGAGTCTACCTACCTATGAGCATGGTATGTTTTTTCCATTTATGTAGATCTCTTTTGGTTTCTTGCAGTAATGTTTTGTAGTTTTCTTTGTATAGGTCTTTTACATTCCTGGTTAGATTTATTCCTAAGTATTTTGCTTTTTTTAGGGGCTATTATAAATGGTATTGTTTTCCTGGTTTCCTTTTCATCGTTCTCTTTATTGGTGTATGGAAATCCAACTGATTTTTGTATGTTTATCTTGTATGCTGCTACTCTGCTGAATCTTTTTGTTAGTTCCAGTAGTTTTCTTGTGGAGTCTTTTGCGTTTTCTATGTATAGTATTATATCATCCCCAAATAGGGACGATTTAACTTCATTACTAGTTTGGATGCCCTTTATTTCTTTTTCTTGTCTAGCTCTAGCTAGAACTTCCAGCACAACTTTAAATAGGAGTAGTGATAAAGGACATCCTTGTCTTGTTCCTGTTCTTGAGAGGAACGTCTTCAGCTTCTCTCCATTATGAATGATGTTGGCCGTTGGTTTTGCATAGATGCCCTTTATTATGTTGAGAAATTTTCCTTCTATACCTATTTTATTGAAATTTTTTATCAGGAATGGGTGTTAGACTTTGCCAAATGCCTTTTCTGCATCCACTGAAATGATCATATCATTCTTTTCTTTCCTTTTATTTATGTGGTGGATTGCGTTGATTGATTTCTAATGTTGAACCATCCTTGCATACCTGGCATGAATCCTACTTGGTCGTGGTATATTATTTTTTTATATGATGCTGAATCCTATTGGCTAGAATTTTGTTGAGAATTTTTGCATCAGATCATATTCATATATTCTGTAATTTTTTTGTGGAGTCTTTACCTGGTTTTGGTATCAGGGTTATGCTGGCTTCATAGAGTGAATTTGGAAGTATCACTTCCTTTTCTATGTCCTGAAATAGTTTGAGTAGTACTGGTGTAAGCTCTTCTCTGAATGTTTGATGGAATTCTTGGACCTAATTTTGTATGGGTTGTATTTTCAGGGGACAGTTGGCTGAGTAAGATTTTGCCTAAGGCACAGTTTTCTATTTCTTAGATTAAAATAATAATCATAGACCTGAGCCACAGGTACACCTTCACTGGGATTGCCAGATTGTTGGAATTATAAACAGGTGCAGATAAAGCAGGCACAAGCACTGAATAGCATCGCAGAGCCCAAGAGAAATAGTAGAAACTACTCTGACGTCAAAATTACAATTTTAAAGAAGAATGTGCTTTTCAGGACAGGTTGGACCACTCAGACAATCAAACAAATGGCAGTGCCTTGTGAATTGATTAAATCGAAGATGCCTACAAAAACTCATGCATGTGGTTGCAGATTGGACATTAGCATTTAAGCTAGTCCTCATAAACATCCAATTTGGTTTTAAACAGTAAGAATCTCTTCTGCATGGAGTGAGGAAGTCAATGATAAGCATACTTTTGCTGGTTGGAAGTTGTTGCCCTGCTCTTGCTGAGACCAGCTTCCCTGGATCACAACTGCTACTGTGAGATTTGCAACCTACTCAACTTTGAAATCATTTATACAAGATGATTGCTACTAGAAACATAAGAAATTCACAGGGTGTTCCATAGAAGGAACAGAGAAAAGGATTTTGTTAACCACTGCTATTGGAGGATCTCAGGGATGACAAGTACTGCAGGCAGAGAAAAGGCATTGTTAGAAGAGGTACTGAACAGTGGAGTTTATAGTATTTACAACCCCAATTACACTAGAGGTTCAACTTAGTGGCTGACCACCTCATTGCCCTAGAGGGAGTAGAGGACAGGGTGGAGGGTAGTTGGAATTTATATATTGAATTGATAACTAGGAATCTACCACGAGGCACGAAGATATTCCTATGTTGAGGTAGGAGAAGTTGCTGCAGCAAGGCATCCCCGAGGGAGCTATAGAAGGTAGCTTGGATAATGAGAAGCACTTGGATCAATTCTTGTGGGAGAAAGATCAGCAAATTTTAGCAAAGAGTGGCTGAGCAATTTGAGACCTGATCTTAAACTGGAGGGGGCTCCTAAGCTTCCGGTTTGGTGTGGCTGTTATGGATTGAATTGTGTTTCCCTAAAAGATATGTTGAACTCCTAACCCCCATACCTATGAATGTGACTCTGTTTGGAAATAGGGCCTTTGAAGATGTTATCAGGTTAACATGATGTCATACTGGAGTAGGGTGGGTCCTAATCCTCTGACTGGTGTTCTTATAAAAGACAGATGACAGCCATGTGGAGATGCATCTATAAGCCAAGGGACATCAAGGATCGTTGGCCATCACCAGAAGCTAGGAGAGAGGCATGGAACAGTTTCTCTCTCAGAGCCCTCAGAAGGAATCTACATGGCTGACACCCTGATTTCAGATTTCTAGCCCCTAGAAGTATAAGACAATAAACTTCTGTCCTTACAAGCCAACCAGTTTATTGCATTTTGTTTGGGGAACCCTAGGAAATTAGTGTGGTGGCTAATCAAGTCTGAGGAAGAAAAAAAGGCAATATGGCACCTTCTGTAAGCAAGATTGAATAATAGAATTCAAACTAGGGCAGCCAGGGTAGTTTTGGGGGCCAGTGAACCTGTCTTAGTTATCTAGTGCTGCTATAACAGACATACCACAAGTGGATAGCTTTAACAAAGAGAAATTTATTTTCTCACAGACTAGTAGGCTAGAAGTCCAAATTCAGGGCATCAGGTCCAGGGAAAGGCTTTCTCTCTCTGTTAGCTCTGGAGGGAGGTCCTTCTCATCGATCTTCCCCTGGACTAGGAGCTTTTCTGTGCAGGGACCCCCGGTCCAAAAGACACACTCTGCTTCCGGCACTGCTTTCTTGGTGGTATGAGGTACCACTGCTAGCTTCTGTCTTTTGTATCCCAAAAGAAATCAGCTCAAGACACAATCCAATCCCATAGATTGAGTCCTGCCTCGTCAACACAACTGCCGCCCATACCCCCTCACTAGCATCATAGAGGCAGGATTTACAACACGTAGGAAAATCACATCAGATGACAAAACAGTGGACAATTACACAATACTGGAAATCATGGCCCAGCCAAATTGATACACACATCTTTTGGGGACACAACTCAATCCATAACAGCATCTCAAACTGAGAAGTAAGATGGTTGGGAGAGCAGCTTCCCTAGCCCCATTCAGGAGACACCTCAGATCCAGCCTGGGACTTAGGTTGAAGTTGCATCCCCTAATTTGCTCCCAGGGTGGTGATGTTAGTTACACATAAGGCATTTCTGCAACCCCAGCATGAATGAGACAATGTCATCCCCAAGATGCCTTGAACTTTGGAGCAAGTGACACGTGTTGTATTTGTGGCAAGGAATAGCATTTTAGCTTATAACTGAGGAAATGTCTGTGGAGACTGCCAAGGACAGAGAGTATGACAGGAGAGGCTGGGGCAGGTGGGCTCAGAAGTTAGCAATGTTAATGCAGTGCCCCTCCCGCCCACCTTAGAGACCAATGTCAACAACATGCACAGAAGAAGAAAGGAGAATCTGGGTTGAATGAGGGGATGGGTCGAGTACAGGGAGAGGACTCATTAGCCACAGCCAACATTCTATTTTGGCTTCTCTTACTTCTGAAAGAGAATTATGCAATTTATTTGTTGGCTATGGAAAAGTTGTAACAAGATTAAGGATTTTATTGAATTGAATTCAAGGAGAATAGGCAGAGTTGAGTGGTGCTTCTCATGAAAACAGACCAGTGCAAAATCCTTGTGCTACCTCATCCAGAAAATCCATCCCCAAATCTCCATTATTCTTCAAGGGGCTAAGAATTAAATGGTTTTTCGTTTGTTCGCTTTGTTTTGTTTTTACTGTGAAAGAGTTGAGAGGACCATGAGGGCACTCAAATTTATGCGGGTTACATTTAAAAGTCACATTAATTTTTCACATACAAATGGATATGGCTAATTGAAAGTAAGCCTTCATCTAAGTATTAAAACCAGTTAGTTGTACTTTTTGGGGGGTGGGGTGGGGTACTATGTTAATACTTAAATCATTGTAATAATTAAATGTCATTGCAAACAATATTCTACTGGAACTCATTTTCCCAGTTTTAGGTCCTTGAGACGAAGCAAAGCTTCTGTGTAGTTTAGGGTAAATTTTAAGTGAAAAGAATCATTTAGAATTTGCACCTCGCTTTTCTTCTTCCTCCTAGCACCTGTACCATCTGTGAATGGTTTTGTTTTGGTAGGCATGTGAGTGGGTATGTGTGAGGAGGTGGGGTGTCCTTACTGGAGATGTGGTAAGATGTAAGACGGATGGTAGAAAAGAGCACAGTGGGGCCATTCCACAGACACATTTAATACTATTAATCCAATTATTTGTGGTCAGCAAAAGAGAGTGAGAAATATAAATGGTGTATTTCCATCAACCATTTCATTCAATGAGTGACAATTTGATTGTTCATTTATTTACTTATCCATATATCCACCTGTTCAGACACACATGCTTGACTCTCCAAAAAGCATTTGATGCAGATGAAATGTGTTTTGCCCCATTCCTCCTTCCTTCATTTATTCAACAAATATTTATTAAGGCCTTACCATGTGCTCATGAAAATACAGCTTTGAGCAAGACAGGCAGGTAAAGGAGATAGGGTCACACTATAGGTAAGGTCCACAGGTTAGGGGTACTTGGAAAAAAAAAAAAAAAACAGTTGCTGTCGAGTCAATTCTGACTCATGGTGACCCCGTGTGTGTAGAGTAGAACTGCGCTCCTTAGGGTTTTCAATGTTGTGACCTTGCAGAAGAAGAGCACCAGGCCTTTCTTCTGAGGTACTTCTGAGTGGTTTTGAGCTGTCGACTTACCTGTTAGTAGTCAAGCACTTAACCGTTTGTACCACCCAGGGATTCCTAGGGTGCCTGGGTGTCATGGATTGAATTGTGTCCCCCCAAAATATGTGCCAACTGGGTTAGGCTGGGGTTCCCAGTATTGTGTGACTGTCCTCCATTTTGTGATTGATGTAATTTTCCTGTGTGTTGTAAACCCTAATCTCTGTCTGTGGTTAATGAGGCAGGGTTAGATTACATTAAAGAGGATTAGGGTGGGATATAACACCCTTACACAGGTCACAACCCCGATCCAATGTACAGGGAGTTTCCCTGGGCTGTGGCCTGCACCACCTTTTATCTTATAAGAGATAAAAGGAAAGGGAAGCAAGCAGTGAATTGGGGACCTCCTACCACCAATAAAGTAGTGCCAGGAGAAGATGCATCCTTTGGACACGGGTTCTCTGCACTGAGAAACTGCTAGTCCAAGGGAAGATTGATAACAAGGACCTTCCTCCAGAGCTGACAGAGAGAGAAAGCCTTCCCCTGGAGATGACGCCCTGAATTTGGGCTTCTGGCCTACTAGACTGTGAGAGAAAAAATTTCTCTGTTAAAGCCATCCACCTGTGGTATTTCTATTATAGCAGCACCAGATAACCAAAACACTGGTTGTTCCTAATCCAAAGGGCTATTCCTGCCTCTATATCCCATTATTTCCAAAAGGAGATGGAGCGGGGAGGACAACATTCACATGTCTTCACGTGTGTCTTCACTGGGGAGGGAGGCAGATTCTTGAGCCTTTCAGGGGCTCCTTGGCCTGTGGACTCTCCCAGTTTTGAGTTGAACAGTTTGAGTCAGAGATTACCCTCTAAGATCTTCCAAAACCATTTTAGCTGGCTGCCTGCTAATGTAGTAACCACCAAGATATTCCATTATCTCTAACTCAGTGGTTTTAATTTTTCCCCTTTCTAACAGCCCAAATTAGAAATAATGTGGAAAAACTTAAGAAACACAAGTGCCGAGAAAATAAATAAGACTGATTCAACAACTTTGTATCCTAAACAAAAATCTGATTTTGGGACCTCTGACTTGGGTCAGTTCTTTCCTCCTGGCCTCCTGGCACTCTCCTGGCTGAGGAAGGGACCACTGAGGGTGTTTGAAAGACACAGGCCTTCCCTCCATCACCCAGCCTGGCCCAGAAGGCATTTGGCAGCAAGGTGTAGGAGATTGTCCTGAGCCTGAGGACAGCTGAGAATGAGTCAGACCGGACCTAAGAGCAGTTCAAGGTCCCAGAGCCACGTTGACCGTATTTTTCAAGCCTTAAAATTGAAACACATGGTTTGACACACAGGACAGAAAATCTGAAATGAGAAAATTCATGTTGCAGGGTGCTGTAGCTGAGTCCAAATTGGGAGTTGAAGGTTTGCTGTTGGAACTGATGATCAGTCTCTAGAGCTCTGGGCACCTGTTGGCATGAAGTGATGTGCACAGGGCCTTGTGTTTGTTGGGGGGTTAGGAAGGTGCTGGAGGTACAGGGGCCTTGGGGAGAGAGGGAGATGCTGAAGGACAGATGGATGGCAGAGGGTAGGTCCCTCACAGGTTCACCCTCCACCACCAAGCAGCCCCCCACAAGGGGGCTGTTTTTATGAGGAAGTTGAGGAGACTTTGGGCATACCAGGGCTGCTTTGGGCTCATGGACAAAACATTACCCAGATTTGGGAGATACCAGCGTTCTTACTCTGTGGAACTCAGTTCTGCGTTTGCATCTCATGGACTGGTGATTTTAGAAGCTGCAAGATGTGGTGCCTCCCTATCTCCCAAAATAATCAGCATTCTCCAGAGACACCATCAGCAGTGGATTCCCAGCAAGCTTCTGCTGAGTAGATTGGGCTTAGGAGACAATTTAGGGATTAGAGGTCCCATATGAGAAAATGGGAAAAAGACAAGGAACTCTAGGTAATTGGGGTTTACGAGGCTTAAGCAGGGCAAGCTGTGTTACAGAAACAATGAAAGACTACCTAGTAATAGGAAGGGGTTCCTGGGTGGTGCAAACAGTTGATGTGCTCTGTACCAACCAAAAGGTTGCTTGTTTGAACTCATCCAGAGATGCCTTGAAAGAAAAGGCTAGTGATCTGCTTCTGAAAGGTCACAGCTGTGAAAACTCAATAGAGCACCATTCAACTCTGTAACACATGGGGTCACCAAGAGTCAGAACTGACTCAATAACAGCTTGTTTTGATTTAGTAAAATGGGGATTCCCTGGGTGGTACAAATGATTAACATACTAAAAGGCTGGCAGTTTGAGTCCACCCAGAAGTGCCTCAGAAAAAAAGGCCTAAAGATCTACTTCCCAAAAATGCCATGGAGGGTGGGTGTACTCTGACTCACATGGGGTTACCATGAGTTAGAACCAACTCAATAGCAACTGGTACTGTTACTGGTAGCAATAGTGGACATTTTCTTCCAAACTCAGAATTGGATCATATGGTCGAGACATGATCAGATAATAGAACAGATTATCTGAATTCAGGACTGTCCCAGAAAAATTGCCAAAACAGTGTCAAATTACCCGGATTGAAGATTTCTTTGATTAGATCCCTAAACCCTAGTTATGTGCGTTTACCTATTGTTTAAGCATAATGGGAACCTGTGGTTGGTTGACTATAAAACCAGCAGAAGCATTGCCAGCCTGTCTCTGGCTTTGAGTTTTTCACGACTGAACATTTTAAGGAGGTTGTGTCAGTGAAACTCATTTGGAATATAAATGATTGCTTAAACTCTCCTAAAGTCTCCAAGAATATATTTTAATCATTGAGTCTTCCCCTAAGCCCAGCAGAGTTATTCATGAATAAATTGTTGTGCCTTTGAGTCAACAGGAATTGGGTATACTTACTGAATTAATGAACCCTTCTCTTCTTCTGGTCCTTCTCATGGCTGTGGAAATGTGCATTTCTATGAGCTTTGTAAAATGCAGATGAAGTACAATTTTTCCCAAATTGATCTGTTCTACATCACTGAATTTCAGCTATTTGCATTTTTATGCCAGAATCAAATTTAGCTTATTATTATTATTGTGGAAAATAATTACAATCCTTTAATTGTCATGGTACTTGACAATTAAAAAAAAAAAATTCACAGATGGTATTTGATTCCATCCTCACTATAATCCACTAAGCAGAGCAGCAATCATCATCTGCGCCTTCAATTACAAATTGTCCCCCTTTTACAGATGGGTACATTGAAGCTCTTAGAGGTTAGGTGACTTGCTCACAGCCATGCAGAAATAAGCTTTGGACCAGGACTACAGCCCAGAATGAGTAGCCCTACCAGTCCTGAATTCTAGTCTTATCAAGCCCTCTTTTCGATGTCTGTAAAGTGGTTTTGATAATCATTATCTTGTAGGGTTACTGCAGGTATGATGTATATGTAGGTGCCAGCACAGTGCCTGAACATGTGGTGGGTACTTGGTTTTTCCATTTCTCCTCCCACCTCCAAGTGATTGCAGACTCTATTTGGAGGTCCTGAATCCTGTTAGGACTGAGATGTGAGAGCACAAATCTTTCCTCTTAACCAGCCTGGAGGCTAAGGGGCTAGCAATCGACATACGCACGCGCGCGCGCACACACACACACATATACACAAACACACACCTGCCAACCTGCCTACCTCCCCACCAGCAGATGGCTCCTCTCTGAATTTCAAATCCACAGCAGTGTAAGAAGAAGATCCCTCTTCCCTATCTGCTACTCTTCTGGTCCCTAAAATCAGCTCCATAAATACCACCCCACCCCCCACACACATACACATTCATAGCAACCTACTCTTCAGATCTAAACTTTACCGCCCCTCTGAGCCTTGGCTTTCTTTGCCATTCAGTTCTCACACATGCCTGCTGATTTATGCACTGCTTTCAGCCTCCCCAACTCCCAGGACTGCAGGGCATGTCGTTACTCCCCCCACCCCAAGTCCAGTGGGCAGTTTGCCAAAAGTTTGGTGGAGATGCAACAATAACCTGGGGCCATATGCTTGGGCTCCACCCTCCCTAGTAACTCAGCTGGGAGTGGAAGGGTAGGCTGGGGCTCACAGGATACCACTGCAATGGTCTCCTCTTCCAGGCTGAACTCTAGGGCTGGAACGAAACTTTGCCATTACCTGGCCCAAATCCTTCCTTTTAAAAGGGGGAATTTCATGTCTGCCTTGAGCATTGTGCTTTTTTACAGAACTACATATATGGGATCAAACCGACAACTGTAACTCGAAACATTAGATAAGAAGCTTAGGGTGCAGCGAGTTTATGTCAATGAGGGAGGACCAGTTTGGAAAAGGAGGATGAGAATGGTTGCACAATTTGAAGAATGTAATCAGTGTCATTGAATTGTACATGTAGAAATTGTTGAATTGACATTGTGTTTTGTGTATATTTTCAACAACAACAACAAAAATGTTCAGAAGAAAAAAAGATGGAGAACAGGCTGAATTCTGGACTTAAGCTACCTGAGAAAGATGTTTTCATTCATTTGTGGCAGGATAGCTGAACCAAATTAATTGCCTGCTAAAACAAATCAAATCAAAACAAAATCATTAATCTCTGGAGGAATATATCAGAATATAGAGTCTTCACAATGTAATAGTCGTGATGTCCAAGACACCAACCAAAATTATATAACATACAAAGAAATGGAAAAAGATGACCCATTCTCAAGAAAAAAAAGGGTGATCAACAAAGACTAACCCTGAGATGACCCATATGTTGGGAGTAACAGACAAGAATGTTAAAGCAACTATTATAACTATGTTCAATGACTGTGGTAGGCTGAATAATGGGCCCTCAAAAGGCATTCATATCTCCATTCTTGGAATCTGTGACTATGTTAACTTACATGGTAAAAGGGACTTTGCATATGTGATCACGTTAAGGATCTTGAGATAGAGAGATTATTCTGGATTAATCCAGGTGGACTAATATAATCACCAGGATCCTTATAAGAGGGAGGCAAGAGGTCACAGACAGGAAAAAAGATGCTACCCAACTGACTTTGAAGATGGGGGAAGAGGTCTGTCTTAGTTTCCTAGGGCTGCCATGACAAAATACCACAAAGTAGGTGGTTTTAAATAACAGACATTTATTTCCTCACGGTTCTGGAGGCTAGAAACCCAAATTAGGGTGTAGGCCATGTTGATTCCTTCAGAAGGCTATGAGAGAGAAACTGTTCCATGCCTCTCCCCTAGTTTCTGATGGCTCCCAGAAATCCTTGGTGTTCCTCAGCTTGTAGATGAATCTTCACATGATTATCACCCCTCTGTGTGTCTCTGTATCTGGTTTCCTCTTTTATAAGGATAATACTCAGATTGGATTAGGACCTATCCTACTCTGATATGACTTCATGCTAACTTAACTGATACCATCTTCAAAGACCCTATTGCCAGATAAGTTCATGATTACAGGTACTAGGCATAACTTTTTGTGGGACACAATTCAATCCATAACAGGGCAGCAAACAGCCTCTAGAAGTTGAAAGAGGCAACGGCTGATGACACCTTGATTTTAGCCCTATAACACTAATTTGGCTCTTCTAACTTCCAGAATAATTTTGTGTTGTTTTAAGCCACAAATTTGTCTTAATTTGTTACAGCAGTAATAGAAAACTGATTTAATGACATAGAAGAAAACATGATCACAATGAATTAAAAAGATGGAAAATCACAGCAGAGAAATAGAAACTATAAAAATGACCTAATTAGAAATTCTAGAACTGAAAAATACAATATCTGAAAAAATTCACTGAATAGGCTTAAAAGCAGATTGGCAATGACAAAGGAAAAAGTCACTCAGTATAAAGATAGAGTGATAGAAATCATCCAATCTGAAGAACAAAGTGGGGTGGTGGGGGGAGATTGAAAAACAATGGACTGTCTCAAGGACCTGTGGAGTAATATCAAAAGATCTAACATACATATAATTGGAATTCCAAGAGAGGAGAGAGAATGGGACAGAGAATCATTTGAAGAAATAATGGCTGAAGACTCTCGAGTTTTGTGAATGACATAAATGTACATATTCAAGAAGCTAAGCAAATCCTAAGCAGGATAAATACAACCTCCCTGCCCCTGCAAAACAAACAAAACAAAAAGCCTACACCTAGACACATTATTATCAAATAGCTGAAACCAAAGATGAAGAGAAAACTTTGAAAGCAGCCGGAGAAAAATGACAGTTAGTACTTCTAACTCCTCTTCAGAAACAATAGAGGCCTAAAGACACTGGAACATATCTTTAAAGTGCTAAAAGAAAAACAAAACAACAAAAACAACCCTCAACCCAGAATTTGATATCCTGTGAAAATACACTTCAAGAATGAATGTGAAATAAAGACATTTTCAGACAAATAAAAGAATTCATTGCTGGAAGGTAGAATGTGGCGGATGCCTGAGGGGATTGCAGCTGACAGGTTTTGGGGCACTTTTTTAAGAGTCTCACTTGAGGGGGGTTACTTTTTAGCTATTAAGGAGTGAGGCTTGTACCACAAAAGAGAAGTATGGCCTACTCTGTCCTTTGGTTCAGTCATTATGTAATGATGATGGCCACCGTCCCTCGAGCACTCACTGTGTGCCTGGCATTGTGCTAAGTAGTCTACGCAAATCCCCATAACCACCCTAAGTCGTTGGGGTCATTTCTGTCGTTTTAGATGTGGTTGTATCAGAGACTGTCAGGCCCTGCCATAGCCCTGTGGCACTTACTATTTCTTGCCTGCCAACACCTGTGACTCCATCTGAGTAAGGGTCTTGCTGCTGGAGCCTGCTCTACCCATGCATGGGGCAGCCAGAGGGCCACACAGTCATTGCTCCTGACCCTTTTGCCAGGATCAGCCCTTAACAAATGACTGACGGGGAATTGGTAGATAACTACCCCAGCTCCTTTGTACCTGGGGGTGGGTAATTGCAGGGCATTTGTTCTAAGCCATTCCAAGAGCTCCCCAGAGGGACTAAGTTTTTATTTTGCTTGCTGTAGAAGCTTGCTTAGTAATGCCTCTTTCATTATCTTACTTCCCTTCCTTGTCTTGCTTCCCTACCTCCCTACTGATGTTCTCTGGGATCACCTCGCACTTAAACTACTTGCACTAGAATTCATGTCTCAGTGTCTGCTTCTGGGAGAAAACCAAACTAAGATGATAGGGAACCTCAGGCTCAGAGAAGTTAAGGACTTTGTCTATAGTTGCCCAGTTAATAAGTGGACAACAGGATTCAAATCTGAGGCTTACTAGCTCAAAGCTTGACCTCTTAACTCCTGCCCTGACCTGTGGGTGTCTGGCAGCAAAGAGTTCTGAGTGTGCAAGTGGAGACTTGTGAGTGTGTGAGGGCAGGGGGAGGAGGAAGGTTCGGGCTGCCCTTGGCCTCTCTTGAATGTCAGCATCTGTGGGAACAGCTAGGGGACAGACTGATAATTCAGTTTCGAGTTCCCCTTCACAATTAATTCAAGGCGCATGAAAGCCGACGCAGGAAGGGCCAAGCCCTCCCTGGAGGCTGCTCCTCCTTTTCTGGAGCTGTAGTACACTCAGCATGCTGTCTCCTATCTCGGCCTCCCACTAAGGGTCCCTCTGGAAGGGGACAGAGCAGACGCTGGTCTTCCAGGGCTCTGCTTGGAAAATGTGCTCATCGGTGAAGTTTGACAGAGAACAGGCTGCATGATCCTTCCCAGGAAAGAGCAAGTCCTACCCGGCAAAGTGTCTTCCAGGGATGAGGGAGCAAGCACAGACTGCCCCAAATTATGTCCTCCTCCCCCAGTCAGCCCTGCGTAAATGCCGCCCTCACGCCTTGGGATAAATGCTTCTGAGGAGGAGGAAACAGATGACACATGCTGAACCCCCCGAAGGCCACCCACAGACACTCAGGACAGCAGGGCCCTCTCCATCCCACAGACATGGAGGCGGTGGGGGCTGCCTATCTGAAGTGCCACGTCACGGACACAGAACCTTCCTTGCCCCTCCTGTGGGACCCAGACCTTCCCCGCCTCTCTGAGACTCAGCCCCACCAGACAAATGAGCCAAGAGGCCTCTAACCAGTTGCAATCAACTCGACTGTGGCTCACGAGACCCCATGTGTGTCAGAATAAAACTGTGCTCCACAGGATTTTAAATAGCTGATTTTTTGGAAGTAGATCACCAGGCCTTTCTTTGGAAGTACCTCTGTGTAGACTCAAACCTCTAACATTTTAGTTAGCTGTTGAGCGCTTTAGCCATCGGCACTATCCAAGGACTCCAAGAGGCTTCTCAAAACAAAAAAATCAAACCCATTGCTGTCCGATCAGTTGATTCCTATTCATAGTGATCCTATAGGACAGAGTAAAACTGCCCCGTAGGGTTTCCAAGGCTGCAAACCTTTATGGAAGCAGACTGCCATATCTTTCTGCTACAGAAAGGCTAATGGGTTCAAACCTTTCAGTTAACAGCTGAATGCTTTAACCACTGTACCACCAGGGTTCCCTAAGAGGCCTCTAAAAAAAAAAAAGAGGCCTCTAGCACCCGTTAAAGTGTATAGTCCAATAATCCTGGGACCTAGGTGTGAGCTAGCTTCCAGATACTGTTAAGATCCAAAGGTAATTGTCTATATGACCCTATACCCATCATGGCCAGTACCAAGTCCATGGACTGAGGAAGGGCAAGCTTCCAAGTTTTCTGAGAGCTTCTGGAGGCCATCTTCTCTCTGCGTGTCTGCCCCTGAAAGCTTCCTCTATCACATTCCAGCGTCCCAGATGAAAACCCAAACCTTGAATCCAACACACTCAAAATCCCAACTCTCACAAAGCATCTCTGAGGTTAGTGGACATTTCTTAAGATACAGGGTGAAAGCTGGGAAGGGTTTCCATAGCAGCAGCAAGAACAACCCCAGTGGTCATTTTTCTAACCCCTGCATCCCAGGGGATTCTCTCTGGTCCTTGTCCTCACCAGTCCATGCCTTTCTCCATCTTGCTGATTCCTCTCTCTTTCAACTCTCTTCTGCCTCTCTTTTCTGGAGCAAAACAACAATTGCATCTCTTGTTCTGTAAAGACAAAGCCTCCCCAGCTGTCTCCCTCTCCCCCAACTCCCTGTTGCCTGGGATGTGCTAACATCAATGCCTGTGATTATTAAGGTATTTTCCAAAAGAAAGATAAAACTCCTTCCCTAAGAGAAATATGGTGACAGCTGTTAGGGGAAAAATTTTGGTTCTGAGAGCTACCTGAGGGGCAGGGTGAGAATAGAAAGACGTGAGGGAGTAGAACCCATATCCAGGTTCAAGTGGAGGTGACACAGCCTCCATCTCTAGATAGAGGAGTGACAAGGTTCTGGAGGAACACGTGGGATAGGAAATACTATTGTGACCACTTTCGGAAAATACAGCCTTGCCAAGAGACATTTCACAGATCTTGAGGGGCAGGGCAGCCCCCAGCTGATACCTGAGTTCTAATCAGGAAAAAACAATAAAACTATTTTCTTTATTTTTGCAGAAAAAGAAGAAGAAAGCAGGGTATTAACATCAGTAGCCTTTAAATCAAATCTAAAATTATTTAAAAGAACATAGATGATGAATAAGGACTTTGATTTACTGGAATTGGCTGCGAAAATCATAATGAAAATATACTAGCCAGAATGAAAAACATTATTCTCCTGTTCAAAACTCTTTCTGGATGGTGTTAGCAGTGCTGGAAATTGAAGGGGGAAAGTCTGGATGAAAGCCCGAAGGTCAGAAGGGTTAGACCTTGGCTGTTGGCTGGGAATGCACAAATCCATGCACAAGAGATTGTTGGAAAGAAGCCCACGTGACAGAGCCCATGATGGGTTGGGGAGGGAGGAGTTGAGGGAGACACTTTATCTACATGTGTGTTTCTTTTGTGAGGACACCTGGGTAGCAAGGCATTGGGGGCCTGAAAGTCTCCTGCTCCACTCTGGGAGCCAGCAAGTGAGTTGAGGGCTTGTGGGGTTTTGGTGTTGATTGACATCAGACTCCTTTCATCACTGGAATCCTTGGATTCTGACCTCAGCAACCATCTCCTGCAAATGAAGGCCCTTGCCCACCAGGAAATCACACCCTGTCCCATTGCTCTAGCTTCTCACTTACTCCGCATTCTGAGTCACTACAACCAGACCTAGAATCCTTAGTCCTGGGTCTGGCAGGAACCTTGGGGTTGTTCAGGTTAGAGAGTATCTTGCATCTTTCTCTCTCATCTGCTGGATCTAATGGCGGGACAGTGGCATTAGTGTTGAGAAGGCTCATGAAGTTGCATATGGGCTCAGAGGGTGGGAAGGCCTTGATCAATTGGCACTGGAAGGTGGAAAAATGTCCTTACTCACTCTTAGCTCTGGGCAGCAAGTTTGAAAGCAAACCTCTCAAAGCAGTTGGTCATCTAGCCTTTCCTGCCAGATCTTCAGGGCTGGCATTCTATAATGTACCCATCCCTGCCTTCATAAGCCATACCTACATCTCGTGAAACCTCTAGGCTCTACCAATCTCAGCTGAAGACATTTTAGCCGATTCTTCTTGTTTTGGCTTCTTTGGAAATGGGGAGCAACGGACCAGCACTTTTGATTTCTCTTTAAATAAGTAGTTCTCTTGTTCTTCCTTCATAGATTCTTGTCATATAATCTTAAAAGGGCCTTGTCATTAGTTATTAGTTGCTGTCAAGGTGGCTCCAACTCATGGAGACCCCATGCACAACAGAAGGAAACATTGCCCTGTCCTGAGCCATCTTCACTATTGTTGGTATGTTTGAGTCCATCTTTGTAGCCACTGTGTAATTTGACTGGCTTCCAACCTAGGGCACTCATCTTCCAGCACGCTATTGGACAGACTCAGTTGTAGTCCATAGGGTGTTTTCCTTTACTAATTTTCAGAAGTAGATCACCAGGCCTTTCTTCCCAGTTTGTATTACTCTTGGAACTTAGCTGAAACCTGCCTACAGTGAGTGACCCTGCTGGTATTTGAAATCCTGGTGGCGTAACTTCCAGCGCCACAGCGAGCTACCACAGTCTGACAAAACGTTAGACAGGAGGTGGTGAAAAGATCTTAGAGATCATCTAGTTCCCCCCTTATTTTACAAGCAAGGAAACTGAGGCCTAGAGAGGGGAAAAATGATTTGGCTGCCAGTCTCCCTACCAGCCTCTCAAATAGAGCTTGAAAAGGGGCCCACTTGGGGCATGGCATAAACCTCCTTCCCCATCACCAACATCTTCCCTCCAGTCCCCTTCCTTGTGGTGGCCAGGCCATACCGAAGATCGTGCCAAGGAGTGTCAACCAAGAACTTGTCTTCTTTCTTGAAATACATTGTGGATCAGCAGGCAGGCCCCTCAAGACCCCAGCAATGCAGCTTGCTCTGAGCCCAGCACACAGTAACCCAGAAACATATGTGGTGAGCAATAACAGTCATAAATTTTATGAGATTATGTGTTCCTAATGTGAGATTTCAGGCTGATCTGTTGGTTGAGCTGTGCCAAACTTGCGCATGATTCAATCAAGTTGTGCTTAATCTTCACTTATTTACTCTGGGTGAGGGTGAGTCATGGAGCATGTCTCTAGTCCAGTCTGCTGAACTAATTTCCCCCAAGTATTTTGATGGACTAGTGATTTGTTTTCTCTGAATGCTCAGAGTTTATTTACTTATATCATCAGATGGGGTCTGGATTACATACAGTGAAAGTCGTAGCTGGGTTGAGGATTAAGACCTCTTTGGCAAGTCCCTTAGGGATAGGAAACACCTTGGAGATAGTCACGGCTTCTTTTTGGTCCAGGCCAAATCATGTGAAATGTTTTGTTACCTGTAGATTAATTCAAGGGATTTAATGTTATGGTCTCTTTATCATGGAGAAAGGAATTTTGGCCAACTGCCTGCACCTCTGATACCAGGCCATGTGGATCCAGAATGATGGGGGGAAATATTGCCATCTCATCCAAAGATGGAACAGACTGGAAAATTTGCCCGGGGCTGGGAGTGACTCCAGCTGCCAACCATCTACATCTCCCAGTGTCCAATTGTTTGCAGCCCCTGGGGACGTGGGAACATACAGATGGAATCTGGAAGCCTGTGTCCTCAATGCCTTGTTTCAGCACTCGGCGGGGATGTCAAGTTCCTTGTACTACATACAGTGAGGATCAGTCTATAGCCTGATGGTGAGGACCTTGGGGCCTCATGGTGTCCATGGAACAGGAGGAATGTGGGGTTTTGACTCTCCAGGCTTGAGGCTATGGTTGGAAGATTTTCCCTTGATTTCTACTTTGGTCAGGATGACCAACCGTCCTGGTTTTCCTGGGACTGAGAGGATTCCCAGGGTGTGGGACATTGAGTGCTGAAACTGAGAAAAGTCCTGGGCAAACCAGGACAAGTTAGATACCCTAACTTTGGTGTCCCTTGACTTTGGCAAATCAAGCCTTAAGCTAGAGGGCAGAGCTTTGGGTTGGGATGAGAGTATACCTCTTTCCTTCCCAAGCAGCTGCTGCAGGGCCTTAGAGCCTGGGAAGAAAGATTTCCCACCATCAGAAGGTGACAGTGTGCTCCAAAGTCCTGCTGCATGGAGGAGTAGAGGGACAGCTTCCACGATGCCCTTCCCCCTGGGTTGAGGGCAGGTGGGCAGCAGGCTTTCATGCCTGGTGAAGGCTGTTGACAGCCTCTTAGCCCACCTGAAGAGACAGAACAGCCCTCATTTGGGAGCCACGGTCTGCTTGGGGAGGCAGACTAGGAACAGAAGCAGCTGTCATTGAGAAGATGGTATCACCCTGCTGAAGTGGGAGTTTCTGAGGCTGGACATCAACATTCCTGAAACCCTGACGGTCTGAATCAGTTTCAAGCCAGCAGCAGGATTTGAATTTATCTGTAGGGGGGATAAAAACTGGCTTCTTTTTTTTTTTCTTTTTTAGAACACTATTTTTTTTTTTTTTTTATACTAAACCATAGAACATCCAGATTCTACCATACCCTGGTTTACAGTGTAGACTCTGGAGCCGGACTGCCAGGTCCTGGCTGCATTTAATTGGACCTTGGATAAGTAATGTAACCTCTCTGGGCCTCAGTTTCCTAATCAGTAAAATGGGCACAATGATAGGGTAGCTGTGAGGATAAAGGTAATTAACATACATAAAGAATTTAGAATAGGACCTGATGTATAGTAATTACTCAAAAAATATTATCTATTACAATTTTTATGGAAGTGAAATGAAATGACTGAGTCAAAGAGATGCTAAATTGTTTTGTACAGTAATGTATAAAGTGGTCTTTGTTGTCATCAGAATTGCACACCAGTGGGAAGCTCTACTCCAAGAATCTTGGTTGCTTATCACCTCCACCTCCCTCCATCTCGTTGTGTCTCTCATTCTCTCTTGCTGCCTGGTCACTATCTTCCAGGCTGGTGTGGACAAGCTGTAGTTCTTACTTTGAATGTGGACCTAAACTGAGGCTGTGGCATGTAAGCAAAGGTCAGCGTGGAAAAGAACACTGACCACAGCCTGTGGGATGTGAAAATTCCAGGAGCTCAATGGCAAAGGTGCTTCGGCAGGGGCCGCTCCTGGTTGGTCTCCCACCTACCATGCTGCACCACAGGCTCACCTCCTCCCAGAAGCCTCACCCTCTTACGCAGAATCCCAACTCCCACAGCCTTCTCTAGGGTCCTCCAGCAGGAGAAAATTTTCACACTTTCTCCCATCTCCCAGCCAACACAAAGCATCTGCAGATATACAACTTCTTTGGATGCTTCTTAGGGCAATATGTTGAATTTCAGCTCCTATATTATTTTGGATACTGCATTAATTTTACTTAAAACATCTTTCCAAATTAGTTCTGAGCAAAAAAATTTAATAATGGATGTTTTGGAAAACTTACCTTTGACTTGAGTTCTACAATCTATGCTTTATTAATACATCAACATTTTCTAAAAAAGAATTGCCTAGCGTCTCTAATAGAGTTTTTAGTGCTATAATGGCATAAACTCAACCTTCCATCTGCATTTGACAATGTTTCCAATTTATGTTTGGTAAATGTGTTTTCAATACACAACATTTCGCTGGAGCTCAAAAGCAGTTGTATAGATCCTGGATGGTATATGTAAATGTATGTGTGTGTGTGTGTGTGTATATACATATGTATTCCAGTGGTGATGGTACATGTATATATATATATAACCCAGTGTGTCAGAAGAGATTTTTTACTGCACTATTCACTACCAAGATTAAAAAATCCACAATCAAGGAAGATAAAATACCCTAGAATTATTTTTTTTAATCATCTGTTTCAACCTGTTGTGTTTTCCACACATATTTTCAGAATTGTGATGTCCACGGGCCCTCAAATTATTTTTTTCTAGATTGTTTTTGGAAGTGGTCTACTAACACTGTTTATAACTCTTCTCCAGTTGTGTCATCTACTGGGAAAAAATCCCCAAAAATGTTTACATAGTGAAACGTTTGTATTTTGAGAATCCACAAATCTAGCAAAAATTGTTATCTGTTCTATAGACATCGGGGTCATATCTTAAATGCAAAAACTTCAAGGTTTGTAGCCAAAATAATGAGTAATATTGAACTCTTCTTACCTTATATAGACTGACTTCAATTATTGTATCTGTTATAATTCTAATTATTTACTTTTATATTTCATCCCCTGAATAGGTACAATATAATTTGGTGTCAATATTTATATTATGCATAAATGTTCTGCCATAATATTAATTTTTCTCTGGTTTCTGTCAAATGGATAAAGTCGCCATTATCATGTTCATGTTCATAAAGTTTCTTGGATGCTCCTCTGCTCACTAGACCTTGCTTACCAAAAATTAAACCAGGCATAATCTGCGTTGAACAATGGCACAATTCTTTTTCTCATTTTTAAAATTTATTTGCAGAATTGATAGATTTTTTTTTTAATTTTTTAATCAGATTTCAATTTTTCTGTTCTGTGTTAGAATAAGTCAGGTAATGCTTCAACAATAAGCAACACCAAGATCTCAATGGCTTAACACAACGAAAGTTGATTTCACATTTACACAAAATCAGCCTCAGGTCTAGATGACTGCTGGGGCAGCATCCCTCTGTGGGGTGACTCAGTGATCCAGGCTGACAGAGATTCCCCCATGCTGCCATTTTGCCACTGGAACATGTGGCCTTCTCAGTCAATGTGGCAGACAAGAATGGTGGAGGACCTTTTACCAGCAATTAAACGCTTCAATTCAGAAATGACATGATAACTTCTGCTTACCACCCATTGGCCAGAATTAGTCATGTGGCCCCTCCTGACTACAAGGAGGAGCAAAAAGGTATCATCCTCATGCTTGCCTGTAAGGAGAAGAGAACCAAATATTAGGAAGCACTAGACTTTTCTGACATAAGCTAATTAATAATACTTTCTTAATATTATCATATATTCAGTCACTAAATTTTCTCTTACCTTTAAATATAAAATTGAATTGTTTGCATCAAGATTCAAACAGGGTTCACACACTGGATTTAGTTAATAGTTCTCTTTTAATCTATAGGTTTCCTTACTTTTTTTTTTCCTTGCAAATTATGGTCAACATTCTGGATTTCACAAGCTTCATCCCCATGGTACCATTTAACATGTTCTTTGTTCTCTGTATTTCCTGGAAACTGGTGATTAGAACTTGAGGATTGATTAGATTCAGGTTCATTGTTAGGAGGACTACTTCATAAGTAGTGGTACGTGCTTCTAGTTTCATGACGTTGGGAGCCATGCAATGTCTGGTCATATCTCTTTTTGTCATGTTAAGATTGGTCATTGGGTCTAGGTATTGTCAGCCTGATCCAGCCATTATGAAGTTCCCCATCAGTTCTTTACCTAATAGTTTTATCAGCCATTGATATCATTGCCTAGATCCATTTTTTCATTGAGGGCTGTAAAATGGTGATGTTCTGATTCTATTATTTCTTCTTCGGTTATAGGCTAGAATTTGTCCTTAAAGGCCTTCCCCACATCAACTGTTTGGCTACCTAGAATATATGTAGGATAAATGCTTGATTCTTTCTTTTTATGTGTAAGTTTGTAGAATAATGAGTTTTTTTCCTAGCATATGCCAAATGTGGCCAATTAGTTTGTTTAATATTGTTATTAACTCATGGATTTTAATATTTTTGGTATGCTTCAATCCATAGTAAATTTTATTCATTTTGATGCCCCAATTGTCCTGCCTTTGACCAATGGGAGCTTCTCAAGTTGGCATCTGGGTTCTTTTTGTATGAACTCAGTAGTCCGTGATATCTTTCTTACTTTCTAGGCTCATTGTGTACATTTCCTGCCCCAGACCTGAAATCAGACACTTCTCCAAAAAGCTCTGATTCCTTTTAATGGGAAATAGTATTTAGAGATCATAACTTGTGTTTTAAGGAGTACTTGTTATTGCTAGATTGGTCATTGTCTCTAGACCTTTTCAACAGACAGAGCAGGGAAATTTTTTTTCTTTAAAAGAGAAAATATGTCATGGACTCATGCTGTGATTTCCAATTAAAAAAATTTTTTTAATAATTTTTATTGAGCTTTAAGTGAACTTTTACAAATCAAGTCAGTCTGTCACATATAAGCTTATATACACCTTACTCCATACTCCCACTTACTCTCCCCCTAATGAGTCAGCCCGCTCCCCCTCCTTCCAGTCTCTCCTTTTGTGACCATTTTGCCAGTTTCTAACCCTCTCTACCCTCCTATCTCCCTTCCAGACAGGAGATGCCAACACAGTCTCAAGTGTCCACCTGATACAAGTAGCTCACTCTTCATCAGCATCTCTTTCCAACCCATTGTCCAGTCCCTTCCATGTCTGATGAGTTGTCTTCGGAGATGGTTCCTGTCCTGGGCCAACAGAAGGTTTGGGGACCATGACCCCCAGGATTCCTCTAGTCTCAGTCAGACCATTAAGTCTGGTCTTTTTATGAGAATTTGGGTTCTGCATCCCACTGATCTCCTGCTCCCTCAGGGGTTCTCTGTTGTGCTCCCTGTCAGGGCTTTTAAACCACATAGTTTTTACTTAACTCTTTAAATTTTGTTTGTATTTCTTTTCTCTTATTTTGAAAATCATGGACCCTAAAGCCAATTGCTTATTTACTTTATGTATCTACTTTTCAGAATATCAATACAAATATTATTATTAACAATATAGTTACTGAAAAAGTTTAATATTTCTATGCAGATTTTTTTAATCCTTAAACTAGCTCACTAGGATTACACAGTATATTTTGTTTTAAAGTAATTTGAAAACTTCTGTAAGTAATTAAGCCACCAAATTGATGTACCCATACAAACCTGTTACTGTAGAGTTGATCCCAACTCAGAGAGACCCTATAGGACAGAGTAGAACTGCTGCATAGGGTTTCCAAGGAGTGGCTGGTGGATTTGAACTGTCGATCTTTTGATTAGCAGCCGAGCTCTTAACCACTGTGCCACCAGGGCTCCAAACTGATACACAGTTAGGCTTCATTGTTTTATTTACCTTCTTTTTAAATTAATAAAATACTTTAATATGATTCTAATTTCCTATTTGATTAATTTTGTTTTATAATTAGGTAAACAATTTACATTTTTCCAAAGTAAAAATTTATAAAACAAGGTCTATTCAGAGAAGTCTTGTTTCTATCACTATCTTCTCCATGCTATTTCCTCCCTCCCCTGTAAGTAACCCATTATTAGTTTATGTTATCCTTGCACTTAAAAAATATACAAGCAATATGTGTATATAACCAAATGAGCTCTTCTTTCTTAGATAAACTGTAACATACTGTACACAGTATTCTGCACCTTTTCCCCCTTATTTAATACTACGTCCTAGAGATCACTCTATAGTGAAATAGACATATTTCTGATTCTTTTTTATAGCTGCATGGTAATTATTATATATTTTAATAATTATAAACTCCATAGTCCCCTATTGATAGACGTTTGGGTTACTTCCAAATCTTTGCTGTTGTAAATAGTGCTGCAATGTGCACTTGCGTGTTTCTTATGAACATATCCCTTCATACTTTTGCCAGTGTTTCTTTGGGATAGTTTTTACAAGTGTGGTAACTGGTTCAAAGGGCAAATGCATACGTAATTTGGCTAGATATTGCTAAATTCCCTTCCATAAAGGCTATAACACTTTGCATTTCCAATTACAATGTATTGAGTGTTTGTTTCCCCATAGCCTCCCTAACAGAGCATGCTGTCAAACTTCTGGATTTTTGCCTGAAAAAAGAGGTATCTCCATGTAATGTTATTTTACATTTTCTTATTATGCCCCAGTTATAGTTTTTAATCCCCTAAATAGCTCCTGGCTTGCTGTAGCTGTTCACCAATTATTACTTGAGTCCATGAAAGCAGAAAGTGGTATTTTAGGAAGATTAATCTAGCTGCAGGATACAGAATGGTCTGGAATATGGAGAGAGCAAAGGCAAGGAGCTGAGTATAGAAAAAAACCAAACCTGTTGCCGTCGAGTCAATTCTGACTCATAGAGACCCAAAGGACAGAGTAGAGCTGCCCCATAGGGTTTCCAAGGAGCACCTGGTGGACTTGAACTGCCTACCTTTCAGTTAGCAGCTGTAGCTCTTAACCACTACACCACCTTGAATTTCAGGATACAAACGCAAGTCCTAGGAAATGCAACTGTATTTTTCTACAATTCCTATTTTACACATTCTCTTCTCTCGCAGGGGGTAGGGGGAGGGCATAAATTTAATCTCTGTCAATTCAAGGTTTGCCCCAATATCTCCCTGAGATTGTGTCTGAAATTCAGGATCTTGTGGCATTGGGAAGGTCAGGTTGTTGGTCATCATTTGTCCCCTAGGTACCTGCTGAGTTGCTCATCCTCCTAGCAAGTCCTGGTCATGGAGCCAAGGAGGTGTGGGTGTGTGTACCATTCTTTTCTTTCATCCACAGGGCCTTTTCCAGTCAGCTCTTAGCCCTTTTGTGCCTCTCTTGGGAACCAAAGAAATCTGAACCACTTGAGGGCCATGGGAGACTCTAGGAGGACTTTGAGGCCTTATCTTCCAAGATACAGCAGGCAGCCATTTCTACTCAAGTGTTTGACTGCTACCCAAAAGGCTGCAGGTTCAAGTCTCCCCAGTGGCACTTTGGATGAAAAGCCTGGAGATCTGAAAAATCAGCCATTGAAAACTCTGCAGAACACAGTTCTACTCTGACCACACATGGGGTTGCCGTGAGTTGGAACCAGCTCAACGGCAACTGATTTTTCCTGTGCTGTGCTGTACTCCTTCCTGGAAGGTAAGACATATTTCTCTGCTCTGAAATGCCCCCAGAATCTGTCTAGGGCTTAGGCCAGAGATAGCAGGAAGGCACAAAAGTTCTTTTCAAGAATCCACAAGTCTCTCCTTTTCCAAACCTTGTCCAACACCCAGCATAGGGAATACTTATCTCCTAGGGAAAAAGGGTGCGAGAGGGAATGTTCTCTGACTGAGACCCTGGTGGCATTCATGCTTGGTCGCTGGCTTTTGAAATTCAAAAACCAAGAACTTGACTGCTTTGTTATGCTCTAAAAACCCTTGCTGGAAGCATGGATGGATGCCCCATAATCTGGTCTGAAATGGGGGGTGGTCACAGAAGGAAAAAGAAGTGAAGGAGGACTTCAGAAAACATCTCCAAATATCATCCCAGTGACATCATAGTATATAGCATACAGCAATGGCCCAGGTATGAGGTAGTGAGAAATGGAATGAGATATTGGCTGAGAGGTTGGGGCTGACGGATGAAGGAGAGAAGGAGAAAGGATTCAAGAATGAGGCTGGGATTTGGAGCTCCCGAGCAGAAGAATGATAGTGCAAGTGACTGACACAGGGCCACCTGGAGGGAGGGCATGCTGATTCTGGGAGAAAGGTGGTGAACGTGGCTTTAGGCTTGGGTGAGGTGTAAAGCGGACAGTTGAAGCTGTGGGAGGGGCTGAGATCCCTTCTTTCTGGAAGACAGGACAGAGAGTGTTGCTAAGGTCCTAGGACTGAGTCTTGAGATCCTTCCACATGTAGGCTGCAGGGAGACAAAAAGGACAATTCAGAGAGACCATCTTTGTGAGCCAAGCAAAGTGTAAACATGTCCTTCCTCCCAGGATGTGGTCTCACCTTGGATACTTGGGAGGATTCATTCCAGAGCTTCTAATAAATATACCAGCCTGGTCAATATGTGCACCTGACTGTCAGTCTGCTACCTCAGCAGGCAACTCCTGAGCCGAGTCATTTGAAGTTGTACATCCTGAGGCATGTCTGAGAATCTACAACCCTCTGCAGATGCAGTTGTCCCTCGAGTTAGGGCTGGCTTACTTTTCATTTGATGTAACAAACATTCATTGCACACCTAGTATGTGCAGAGCACAGTGTGGTGCAGTTGTGTGGTTTGGAAGTTGCAAACTGCTAGCTCATGAGCTATCTCTGGCCCAATGACTTCCATTGTTTAGCTTGCATAATGTTTTGTTTTGCTTTTATTTTTAACTAGTTGCCAAATTTTAAAAATCAGGAAATTTCACTTATAAATGTCTATTTCAAGCTTTTCTTGAAGAATCTGTTTGGCCACAGTGGGCCCACATTCCCACATGGCAAAATCAGCTAGAGGGTAGGACGCCTGCTCCCTCAAGCAGACATTCACCTCGTTTTATGATAGATCTTGCCTGGTCTACGTCTCTCGTTTACATTTCTACTTTGACTCCTGTGGACTTTGGTGTCTCTAATGCCTGGGCCAGTGATTCAAAGCATGAGTTTTAGAATAAATAGACACAGGTTCAAATCTTGACTCTGCCACATACTGGTGACCTCGGGCAAGTTATTTTACCTCTCAGAGCCTCAAGTCTCCCCATCTGTAGAACGGCAATGATAATAGCACCTACCTTCTAGGACAAGGAGCAAATAAGATACCGCATACATAGGAATTGCTTAGCCACCGCCACCAGTTGTCCTCAAGTCAACCTTGACTCAGGGCAAACCCATGTGTGTCAGAGTAGAACTGTGCTCCATAGGGTTTTCAACGGCTGATTTTTTGGAACTAGATCACCAGGCCTTTCTTCTGAGGCACCTCTGGGTGGAATTGAATCTTCAATCTCTCAATTAGCAGCCAGAGTGCATTAACCTTTGTACCACCCAGGGAGACCCTCTAAGGCAAAGTAAATGCACAAGCAATTCTGATCCAAGGCAAAATGTGTTCTGAGGGAGAGGGACTGTGCATGGGAGATTAAGAGCAAGCAGGGGTCCTGGGCTGCCCTCTGGGGCTCCCTGGGGGTGGAGGGAGCCTTGGGGACTGGACTTCTTTTTCTCTTCTCTGGGAGGCAGGCAGCCCAGCTGGGCCTGCACGGACTTTGAAACCTCGCCATTCAGGATGCAGCCCAAGCCCTGGGAAGGCTGAGCCCCACCCATTGGGAGGCTCTCTGCTGTGATTCCAGGAACTGGACCCTATCAGTTGGGCCCAATTTCAGGAGTCGAGTTTCTTGCCATTTCCCCTCAGTCATGTGGCCTCCGGCAGTGGATGAAGCGGGTGGGAATGTGATTAGCTGTCAGGACGCCTTCCAGGCAGGAAGAGTGGGAGCACGTTTCAGATGGGGAGAATGGTTAGAATGTGAGTGGGGAATGTGGGAGCCTGGAGTGACCTGAACAGACCCTACCTCAGGAAGCAGCCTGGGCAGACCTCCCAGGTCAGAGAAAGCGATAAAGTGGCCTTCCCTCAGGACCCCCCACTCAGACCCCTCTCCCTCCAATCTTAGAAACACAGGTCCCTCACACCCAGAAAGGCTTGTGTTTGGACTGGAGTACCTCTTGGGGGTCTTTTTCTCTCACCACCCTGTGCCTGGGAGCACTCGTTTTACTTCCCCTGCTTCTTGGGAGCCAGGGCTGGGAAGCAATTGTGCCTGTAAAACAAAATGAAAGGTATACTGTGATAATTTATAACACAGCTTATCATCAAGCATCAAAATCATGTACATTTATATGGAACACTTTTCTTCTAAAGAAGTCAAGAATGGGCATATTGAGTACCACATCCCTTTTTCCAGCCATGCTTCTGAGAGAGAGAAAGAAGCATATTTGCTACTGACAGACCGAGAGGCCCAGAAATTCCTGGCATGTTGCTTAGAACCACACAGATATCACTGTGGAAGCCAGGTCCAAACCCAGGTCTCCAGAATCCAGTCAGTCTGTACTCGGTTCACCAACCTCACCACCACTCCCCAGATGCCCACTAGTTTTGGTAGAAAATGATGGAGTTTCTTCTCATGCAGGGTTAGGTGAGTGAGCCATTCATTTGGGCACAAAATTTAAGGGGATGACAAAAAAAAAAAAAAAAAAAAAGTCAATAATCAAGACAAATAATATTTTAACACAATATTTTTTAAAAGACCATATTTTTCAACTACCGGTCCTTCGTTTCCGACTTTCACATTCCAATGGCCAGTAATCATCAATGCATCTTGATTGCCTGTTTGATCAATTTCAGACTGCACAGGCTCCTAAAAATCTTCAATTTCTTCACCTTTGGCATTAGCGGTTGGTGCGTAAATTTGAATAATAATTGTATTAACTGGTCTTCCAGGTAGGCATATGGATATTATCCTATCACTAAGGGTAAGACTTCATCTCACATACTTTGGACATGTTATCAGGAGGGACCAGTCCCTGGAGATGGATATCATGCTTGGTAAAGTAGACCCTCAGCAATGGATTGACACAGTGGCTGCAACAATGGGCTCAAACATAGCAATGGTTGTGAGGATGGTGCAGGACCAGGCAGTGTTTTGTTCTGTTGTACATAGGGTCGCTATGAGTCGGAACTAACTGGATGGCACCTAAAAACAACAACATTTTTTTTTAATCAAAATTATTGCAAAAAAAAAAAAACCCACAATGATGAATAAAATACAAAATTTTAAATAAAGGTAAGATCTGTCCCTGTACCGACATGACACTACACTCACCTCACCTAGTCCCAGTTCTCCAGAGCCTGTATTGAAGAGTGTAGAAAGCATGGGCTTTGGCTCCAAACAGGCTAGGATTCCATTCTGCCACATATCATCTGTGTGGCTTCAGGTAAGTGGCTAAAACTCTCTGAGCCTCCATGTCCCCATCTGTAAAATGGGGGCAATAATACCTACCTGAAAAGTTGTTACAGCTAAATGGGGGGGAGTAGGCAAAATGCCCAGCACAGAGCCTGGCACCCAATAGATGTTTACTAAATGCTGGTTCTCACCCTGTGGTTTCCCACCAGGACTTTTTCTCCTAAGCCTCACAGGAGACGCTGTGAAATAGAAACAATCCTCTGGAGCAACTAGCTCAAGTGCTCACACGTGACAGATGTGCCATGTGTGTTTGTTGAATATATGGGTTGAATATGGAAAAGAAAATTGATCTGGAGCTATTAGGTGATGAGTGAAGCAACTCTATGGGTGGGATTTGGACAAAGCAGTGACAGCCCAGCCAGAGGCCAGAAATGCAGCTCTCAGGGCCCCTGGGGTAGAAATGTGGGTAAAAAAAGATAGTAAAATTAAAATGTACACAGTAAACTGGGGGAAGTATTTGCAACTTTTTTGTTTATGATAGACAAAGGGTTGACTTTCTTATTATATGTTCTGTTCTTATTAATCTACAAGAAAAAGATGAATATCCAATGGAAAAATGAACAGACATAAAAAGGGAATTCACAAATGAAACACAAAGGACCAAATTCACGTGAAATCATGTTCAACTTTACCAATAATCAAAAAATCCAATTTTTTCATGTATCAAACTATGATTTTTTTTTTTTTAATTACTGGTGATAGCAAGGAATCAAGGAGTAAGGTAATCTCATACATTGCTGAAAGAAGAATACATAAAAATTTTCTGAAGGTCAACTTGAAATAAAACTTTAGAAATGTGTGAATTCTTTGACTCAGTAATAAAATTCCTTGAAATTTATCCTAAGGAAATTCTGAAAATGGTGTGGGGGGAGTGTCTGACTTCCTGTAACTTCACAAGAGGAAAGGAGAATCCAGATCGACAGCCCAAGCCTAATTCCCATGACGTAGAGGTCAGACATACCTCTGCTCTCCACCATCCTTACCAACTCTGACATCAGCCATCCCTCCCTACTTCACTCTCTACTTCTCTGCTGGGTTCGATAATTCATTGCAATGGCCACACAGAACTCACAGACAATACTCACAATTATGGGGTTTATTAAGGAAGTAACAGTTACAATTCAGGCTCAGGAACACTCAGGATACAGTTCTTCTATCAGGACAACCTCTTCCCAACCGTGTTAGTGCTTGCAGGCACGCCTCTCCCTGGCCCAAGGCTCTGCCCAGAGGCACTAAGCTTTCTCGCTCCATGGGCCAGGAAGCCCACCACGCCTCTGCTGCCAGGTCTCTGCTGCCGGGTCCAGGAGCTTCTCAGCACAGGAATCTTGGGTCCGAAGGTCATGCTGGCTCCCGGCTGTTCTTCCTTGGTGGTAGTGGTAACTTCTCTCTTTCCCACCTCTGAGGTGGCTCGTTTCAAACTCAGCGGGATGGCAAAACTGACCAGTTCCTTTGGTGGGCCACAATTACCCTATCACAGAGTCCTGCCCAATCACTTGGGCTGGAGTTTCAAGACCATGGCTAGAAAGGCCACACACAAAAGTGATCCATCACACTGCAGAACTAATAAGAGATATTAGTTATAAGTGTTAGTTACAACAAGGAATTGTTTAGCAAAACATTAAAAATAACCTGGCATCCAACAATAGGGGATTAGTTTTTTTTGAAGTGTGTAAATAGATACACAGAAGACACCAAAGTAGTATTAACAGAGGTTATCTCTGGGTAACAGATTTTAAGTGGTTGGTATTTTCTGATTTTTGCTTTTCCGCATATTTCAAAATATAAATTTTCTGCAATGAACATGTATTATCTTTGGTAATAATTTTGTTTTAAGATTGAAAGAACTTGAGGGTCTGATTGTCCCGAGGAGCAGGGGAGTCTGGTATGGGTGACCCTGCACCTGTGACTTTTGGAGCTGTTGTTTCCAGTTCTCCAGTCCCAGGGCACTTGAAAGAAGAACAGGGGCAGGGACAGACTCCCAGCTGCACTCAAGGTCATTGCAAATGCAAACCAAGGAGACCAGGGCAGTGTGGGAGGACTTTGCAAGGCCTGAAGGTTTCTGCAGCATTTGGCTAACTTGAAGTAACAATAATAATAAAGAACAAAGTTTTGAGTAGATGGATTATATTATCTAGTACTACAGAACCTGAGAATAAACCTGCTAGTAATGTTTTAAGCTAGTCATTCCCAAAAGGTCAAACATTGTCTTAGTGGTTACATTTAAGGAAGTTATAAAAACAGATTGGTCCATTGTTGAGGGAATACCAAATTGACCTTTGAGTTTAACGTATTTTCATGAAGTTTATTTTCCCTTTTAGGAGCTTTTCATTTTCTGAGAATCCAGGCTCTCTAGTGCTTTGGGAGGCCCATCAGATATTAACCCCTGAGCTCCTCAGTTTATTCAAACCATGTTTTCCCTAAGCCTCTACTTGAGCAAGATAAGGAGCAGACAAGCTGAGACCAACACCCAGTGAACTCACACCACTGGGCTCAGTGGCATCTTGAGTAGCCCAGGCCTTGGAGTCTTCTAAGACCCTGGTTATGTATGCCCCAGTTCCTCCTCCCATCCACCCTACTCCACCTCAAAACACCACAAGATTCTCAGGGTGGTTTCCACACTTCGAAAGGATGGCAAAAGGCCAGTGCAGATCAAAGAGGCCAAAGCTCATCTGGTAGAGGGTTGCCCCACGCTGAGGAGAGAGGCTGCTGTAGAGCTTTGCCTTTTGCAGACTGGAATAGATATTTGTAGGTGATGTTCAATCAGTGGTTTTTGTAGCTTGGGTCTTCCCAATACTAACTAGGCCAGAGAAGGAAGTAGAGCCTGAAATTAATGATGATGATGATACCTACCATTTATTGAACACATAGTCATATGTGTTAGTGAGTAGCCTAAGTGCTTTACCTCATAGAATCCTCACAATCCAAGCACTGTTATTATATCTATTTTACGGGCAAGGAAACCAAGACTTAAATGTAAATACTTGCATGCATCACACAGGTGGTAAGTGGCAAAGTTAAAATATGAACCCAGATCTATCTGACTTAAACAAGACCCAGAGCCTCGTAACATAGAACTCAAAATGTCCAGACAATATTAAAAAATTGCTCAACATATGAAAAACCAGTTAAATCTTAACTTTCATGGGAAAGACAATCAACAGACACGAATACTGAGATGACACAGGTATTGGAGTTATTTGACAAAGACAAAAATGCTCCAAATCTTGCAACAAGTGTTAAAACAGGTGTTATCGAAGGAATCAAAGATATAAAAAAACAAATGGAAATGAAAAATATAGTAACAGCAGTCTCCCTAAATGGACTGAATAGCAAAACAGAGATGCTAGATGAAAAATTTGAAGATATATTAGTAGATATTATCAAATTTGAACAATAGAGAGAAGAAAAGATTGAAAAAGAAAAAAGAACAGAGCCTTCAGGATCTGTAGGCCGTTAGCAAAAGATCGAACATTCAAGTCATGGGAGCCCCAGCAGAGGAGAAAAGAGTATGGTGCTGGAAAATATTTGAAGAAATAATTACTGAACGCTTCCTAAATTTGGTGAAAGACATAAACCTACAGATTCAAGAAGCTGAGCAAACCCTAAAGGATAAACCCAAAGAAATCCACATCCAGCCACTTTATAATCAAATTGCTAAAAACTAATATCTTGAAAGCAGACAGAGGAAAATGATGCATTATTCCTACAGAAACAATGATTTGAATGACTACCCTCGAAAAATGTATATCCACACAAAAACCTGTATAGACATTTATAGCAGCTCTGTTTATAATTGCCCCAAACTAGAAAAAACCCAAATGTCCTTCAGTGGGTGAATGGGGGCGGTGGGGCGTGGGGGGTGGGAGGAGTGGGGGCTGTGTTATATCTATGCAATGAAATAGTACTCAGCAATAAAAAGGCATGAAATTTCATTTATAATTTATTTTATTTTTTATAGTTGTGAATATACACAGCAAAAAACATAGCAATTTAAGTTTCTACATGTACGATTCAGCAACATTGATTACATTCTTCAAAACGTGCAACCACTTTCACCCTCCTTTTCTGAGTTGTTCCTCCCCATTAACATAAACTCATTGCCCCCTAAGGTTTCTATCTAATCTTTTGAGTTGCTGTGGTCAATTTGATCCCATACAGATAGATCTTACAAGAGCACAATGCTCAAGGCAGACATTCTTTACTAGTTAAGCTAAACTATTGTTTGGTTTTAAGAAGACGCCAGGGGATACTTTTGGTGTAAGGGCATGAACTTTTTATTTTTTTATTAATTTTATTGAGCTTCAAGTGAACATTTACAAATCAAGTCAGACTGTCACATATAAGTTTATATACACCTTACTCCGTACTCCCACTTGCTCTCCCCCTAATGAGTCAGCCCTTCCAGTCTCTCCTTTCGTGACAATTTTGCCAGCTTCCAACTCTATCTTCCCATCCCCCCTCCAGACAGGAGATGCCAACACAGTCTCAAGTGTCCACCTGATATAATTAGCTCACTCTTCATTAGCATCTCTCTCCTACCCACTGTCGAGTCCCTTTCACGTCTGATGAGTTGTCTTCGGGAATGGTTCCTGTCCTGGGCCAACAGAAGGTTTGGGGACCATGACCGCCGGGATTCCTCTAGTCTCAGTCAGACCATTAAGTATGGTCTTTTTGTGAGAATTTGGGTTCTGCATCCCACTGATCTCCTGTTCCCTCAGGGGTCTCTGTTGTGCTCCCTGTCAGGGCAGTCATCAGTTGTGGCTGGGCACCAACTAGTTCTTCTGGTCTCAGGATGATGTAAGTCTCTGGTTCATGTGGCCCTTTCTGTCTCTTGGGCTCTTAGTTATCGTGTGACCTTGGTGTTCTTCATTCTCCTTTGCTCCAGGTGGGTTGAGACCAATTGATGCATCTTAGATGGCCGCTTGTTAGCATTTAAGACCCCAGACACCACATTTCAAAGTGGGATGCAGAATGTTGTCATAATAGAATTATTTTGCCAATTGACTTAGAAGTCCCCTTAAACCATGGTCCCCAAACCCCCGCCCTTGCTCCGCTGACCTTTGAAGCATTCAGTTTATCCTGGGAACTTCTTTGCTTTTGGTCCAGTCCATTTGAGCTGACCTTCCATGTATTGAGTATTGTCCTTCCCTTCACCTAAAGCGGTTCTTATCTACTAATTAATCAATAAAAAACCCTTTCCCACCCTCCCTCCCTCCCCCCCTCGTAACCACAAAAGTATGTGTTCTTCTCAGTTTATACTATTTCTCAAGATCTTATAATAGTGGTCTTATACAATATTTGTCCTTTTGCCTCTGACTAATTTCGCTCAGCCTTCCAGGTTCCTGCATGTTATGAAATGTTTCACAGATTCGTCACTGTTCTCTATCGATGTGTAATATTCCATTGTGTGAATATACCACAATTTATTTAACCGTTCATCCATTGATGGACACCTTGGTTGCGTCCAGCTTTTTGCTATGGTGAACAGAGCTGCAATAAACATGGGTGTGCATATATCTGTTTGTGTGAAGGCTCTTATTTCTCTAGGGTATATTACGAGGAGTGGAATTTCTGGGTTGTATGGTAGTTCTATTTCTAACTGTTTAAGATAACGCCAGATAGATTTCCAAAGTGGTTGTACCATTTTACATTCCCACCAGCAGTGTATAAGAGTTCCAATCTCTCCGCAGCCTCTCCAACATTTATTCTTTTGTATTTTTTGGATTAATGCCAGCCTTGTTGGAGTGAGATGGAATCTCATCGTAGTTTTACTTTTCATTTCTCTAATGGCTAATGATCGAGAGCATTTTCTCATGTATCTGTTAGCTGCCTGAATATCTTCTTTAGTGAAGTGTGTGTTCATATCCTTTGCCCACTTCTTGATTGGTTTGTTTGTCTTTTTGTGGTTGAGTTTTGACAGAATCATATAGATTTTAGAGATCAGGCGCTGGTCAGAGATGTCATAGCTGAAAATTCTTTCCCAGTCTGTAGGTGGTCTTTTTACTCTTTTGGTGAAGTCTTTAGATGAGCATAGGTGTTTGATTTTTAGGAGCTCCCAGTTATCTGGTTTCTCTTCGTCATTTTTGGTAATGTTTTGTATTCTGTTTATGCCTTGTATTAGGGCTCCTAAGGTTGTCCCTATTTTTTCTTCCATGATCTTTATCGTTTTAGTCTTTATGTTTAGGTCTTTGATCCACTTGGAGTTAGTTTTTGTGTATAGTGTGAGGTATGGGTCCTGTTTCATTTTTTTGCAAAAGGATATCCAGTTATGCCAGCACCATTTGTTAAAAAGACTATCTTTTCCCCAATTAACTGACACTGGGCCTTTGTCAAATATCAGCTGCTCATACATAGATGGATTTATATCTGGGTTCTCAATTCTGTTCCACTGGTCTATGTGTCTGTTGTTGTACCAGTACCAGGCTGTTTTGACTACTGTGGCTGTATAATAGCTTCTGAAATCAGGTAGAGTGAGGCCTCCCACTTTCTTCTTCTTTTTCAGTAATGCTTTGCTTATCCGAGGCTTCTTTCCCTTCCATATGAAGTTGGTGATTTGTTTCTCTATCACATTAAAAAATGACATTGGAATTTGGATTGGGAGTGCATTGTATGTATAGATGGCTTTTGGTAGAATAGACATTTTTACTATGTTAAGTCTTCCTATCCATGAGCAAGGTATGTTTTTCCACTTAAGTAGGTCCTTTTTAATTTCTTGTAGTAGAGTTTTGTAGTTTTCTTTGTATAGGTCTTTTACATCTTTGGTAAGATTTATTCCTAAGTATTTTATCTTCTTGGGGGCTACTGTGAATGGTATTGATTTGGTTATTTCCTCTTCGATGTTCTTTTTGTTGATGTAGAGGAATCCAAGTGATTTTTGTATGTTTATCTTATAACCTGAGACTCTGCCAAACTCTTCTATTAGTTTCAGTAGTTTTCTGGAGGATTCCTTGGGATTTTCTGTGTATAAGATCATGTCATCTGCAAACAGAGATAATTTTACTTCCCCTCTGCCAATCCGGATGCCCTTCACCTCTTTGTCTAGCCTAATTGCTCTGGCTAGGACTTCTAGCACAATGTTGAATAAGAGTGGTGATAAAGGGCATCCTTGTCTGGTTCCCGTTCTCAAGGGAAATGCTTTCAGGCTCTCTCCATTTAGAGTGATGTTGGCTGTTTTTTTTTTTCTTTTGCATAGATGCCCTTTATTATGTTGAGGAATTTTCCTTCAATTCCTATTTTGGTGAGAGTTTTTATCATAAACGGTGTTGGACTTTGTCAAATGCCTTTTCTGCATCAATTGATAAGATCATGTGGTTTTTGTCTTTTGTTTTATTTATATGGTGGATTACATTAATGGTTTTTCTGATATTAAACCAGCCTTGCATACCTGGTATAAGTCCCACTTGGTCGTGGTGAATTATTTTTTTGATATGTTGTTGAATTCTATTGGCTAGAATTTTGTTGAGGATTTTTGCATCTATGTTCATGAGGGATATAGGTCTGTAATTTTCTTTTTTTGTGATGTCTTTACCTGGTTTTGGTATCAGGGAGATGGTGGCTTCATAGAACGAGTTGGGTAGTATTCCGTCATTTTCTATGCTTTGAAATACCTTTAGTAGTAGTGGTGTTATCTCTTCTCTGAAAGTTTGGTAGAACTCTGCAGTATAGCCATCCGGGCCAGGGCTTTTTTTTGTTGGGAGTTTTTTGATTACCGTTTCAATCTCTTTTTTTGTTATGGGTCTATTTAGTTGTTCTACTTCTGATTGTGTTAGTTTAGGTAGGTAGTGTTTTTCCAGGAATTCATCCATTTCTTCTAGGTTTGCAAATTTGTTAGAGTACAATTTTTCATAATAATCTGGTATGATTCTTTTAATTTCAGTTGGGTCTGTTGTGATGTGGCCCTTCCCGTTTCTTATTTGGGTTATTTGTTTCCTTTCCTGTATTTCTTTAGTCAGTCTAGCCAATGGTTTTATCAATTTTGTTAATTTTTTCAGAGAACCAGCTTTTGGCTTTGTTAACTCTTTCAATTGTTTTTCTGTTCTCTAATTCATTTAGTTCAGCTCTAATTTTTATTATTTGTTTTCTTCTGGTGCCTGATTGATTCTTTTGTTGCTCACTTTCTATTTGTTCAAGTTGTAGGGACAGTTCTCTGATTTTGGCTCTTTCTTCTTTTTGTATGTGTGCATTTACCGATACAAATTGGCCTCTGAGCACTGCTTTTGCTGTGTCCCAGAGGTTTTGATAGGAAGTATGTTCATTCTCGTTGCATTCTATGAATTTCCTTATTCCCTCCTTAATGTCTTCTATAACCCAGTCTTTTTTCAGGAGGGTATTGTTCAGTTTCCAAGTATTTCATTTCTTTTCCCTAGTTTTTCTGTTATTGATTTCTACTTTTATGGCCTTGTGGTCTGAGAAGATGCCTTGTAATATTTCAATGTTTTGGATTCTGCAAAGGTGTGTTTTATGACCTAATATGTGGTCTATTCTAGAGAACGCTCCATGTGCGCTAGAAAAAAAAGGTATACTTTGCAGCAGTTGGGTGGAGATTTCTGTATAAGTCAATGAGGTCAAGTTGGTTGATTGTTGTAATTAGGTCTTCCGTGTCTCTGTTGAGCTTCTTACTGGATGTCCTGTTGAAATCTCCTACTATAATTGTGGAGGTGTCTATCTCACTTTTCAGTTCTGTTAAAATTTGATTTATGTATCTTGCAGCCCTGTCATTGGGTGCATAAATATTTAATATGGTTATATCTTCCTGATCAATTGTCCCTTTTATCATTATGTAGTGTCCTTCTTTATCCTTTGTGGTGGATTTAACTTTAAAGTCTGTTTTGTCAGAAATTAATATTGCTACTCCTCTTCTTTTTTGCTTATTGTTTGCTTGCTATATTTCCCTCCATCCTTTGAGTTTTAGTTTGTTTGTGTCTCTAAGTCTAAAGTATGTCTCTTGTAGGCAGCATATAGACGGATCGTGTTTCTTTATCCAGTCCGAGACTCTCTGTCTCTTTATTGGTGCATTTAGTCCATTTACATTCAGCGTAATTATAGATAAATAAGTGTTTAGTGTTGTCATTTTGATGCCTTTTTATGTGTGTTGTTGACAATTTCGTTCTTCCACTTACTTTTTTGTGCTGAGACGTTTTTCTTTGTAAATTGCGAGATCCTCATTTTCATAGTATTTGACTTTATGTTTGTTGAGTCGTTACGTTTTTCTTGGCTTTTATTTTGAGTTATGGCGTTGTTATACCTCTTTGTGGTTACCTTAATATTTACCCCTATTTTACTAAGTAAAAACCCAACTTGTATTGTCCTATATCGCCTTGTATCCCTCTCCATATGGCAGCTCTATGCCACCTGTATTTAGTCCCTCTTTTTTATTATTGTGATCTTTTACGTATTGACTTCAATGATTCCCTGTTATGAGCATTTTTTTTAAATTAATCTTAATTTGTTTTTGTGATTTCCCTATTTGAGTTGATATCAGGATGTTCTGTTCTGTGACCTTGTGTTGTGCTGGTATCTGATATTATTGGTTTTCTGACCAAACAATTTCCTTTAGTATTTCTTATAGCTTTGGATTGGTTTTCGCAAATTCTCTAAGCTTGTGTTTATCTGTAAATATCTTAATTTCGCCTTCATATTTCAGAGAGAGTTTTGCTGGATATATGATCCTTGGCTGGCAGTTTTTCTCCTTCAGTGCTCTGTATATGTCATCCCATTGCCTTGTTGCCTGCATAGTTTCTGCGGAGTAGTCTGAACTTTTTCTTATTGATTCTCCCTTGAAGGAGACCTTTCTTTTCTCCCTGGCTGCTTTTAAAATTTTCTCTTTATCTTTGGTTTTGGCAAGTTTGATGATAATATGTCTTGGTGTTTTTCTTTTTGGATCAATCTTAAATGGGGTTCGATGAGCATCTTGGATAGATATCCTTTCATCTTTCATGATGTCAGGAAAGTTTTCTGTCAGCAGATCTTCAACTATTTTCTCTGTGTTTTCTGTCCTCCCTCCCTGTTCTGGGACTCCAATCACACGCAAGTTATCCTTCTTGATAGAGTCCCACATGATTCTTAGGGTTTCTTCATTTTTTTAAATTCTTTTATCTGATTTTTTTTCAGCTATGTTGGTGTTAATTCTCTGGTCCTCCAGATTTCCCAGTCTGCATTCTAATTGCTCGAGTCTGCTCCTCTGACTTCCTATTGCGTTGTCTAATTCTGTAATTTTATTGTTAATCTTTTGGATTTCTGCATGCTGTCTCTCTATGGATTCTTGCAACTTATTAATTTTTCCACTATGTTCTTGAATAATCTTTTTGAGTTCTTCAACTGTTTTATCAGTGTGTTCCTTGGCTTTTTCTGCAGTTTGCCTTATTTCATTTCTGAGGTCATCCCTGATATCTTGAAGCATTCTGTAAATTAGTTTTTTATATTCTGTATCTGATAATTCCAGGATTGTATCTTCATTTGGGAAAGATTTTGATTCTTTTGTTTGGGGGGTTGTAGAAGCTGTCATGGTCTGCTTCTTTATGTGGTTTGATATCGACTTCTGTCTCCGAGCCATCACTAAGATTTAGTAGTGGTTTATTCTGTAATTGCTCACTGAGACTTATCTTGTTTTGTTTTCTTTCAATATACGTGGATGGGCTACTAGATTGTGCTGTCTTGTTTGTTGTAGCCCTTGACTTACTTATGACCTATTACCAGTAGGTTTGAGCTGTTGCCAGATATATATGCCTGAGTCTATTCACTATTCTTGAGTAGAATCTGATTTGGGGTCATCAAGTGTGTGCTGCACCCTAACACCTATCCACCTCGAGAAGTAGTGGTGATAGTTGTGTGCACCAGATTCTATTAGCAACTGGGGTTCACACTCCAGGGGTGCAGGATGCTGACAGGCTTCCCCCAAGTGTCAGTGAGGTAGGTGTGTCTCTATTCCTATAGCACCTTGGTGGGAGGGCTCTGCAGCTGTACTTTAGGCCCCCAATGCAAGTACCTCTACTGATTGGTAGGTGTCACCCTCCTTAGACCCCTAAGGCAAGAGGCTAGGTGGTCTGGGGGAAGCTTCAGCCCTCAGTTCCCTGTTGTGGGTCAGTTAGGGCACTGTTGAATAAGCAGAGATATCAGACCTGGGAAACTTGTTTTTCCAGTAAATTCGCTAAAAAAATGCAGTCAGATCCCTATCAGAACTGCCTTTGCATTATAACAGCCACCTTGTTCCCTGTAAGGATGAAAGCCCAATATTTGGATCATATATGCTTGGCTGGAGCTGGTTCTGTGTTTTTAGTCCAATTAGGGAAGGATTTTTGGTCCCTGGGTTTTTTGTGGTTGCTTCTCTCAGGCCAGAAGAATGGGTTAGGAAAAGACCAAAAAAAAAAAAAAAAAAAAAAAAGGGGGAAAAGCAAAGCCGCAGAGCCAGAGCCATTCTCCCTCTGGCTCAGGAAATTCCAATGTTAATGAAGCCGCCTGGGAAGGGGACGGGAGGGTTCAGAAAAACCGGAGAGAGTAGCACCCCGGAATATAGCCAAAGTTGCTTATCTTGTTTGGGATGACTATTTTATCTGAGATTCCCGAGGGGCGTGTCGCCTATGTGTGCTGGCTGTGTGGAGATTGCCCCCGAGGGTCTGGCCCGCTGAAGCCGCGGTCAGGTCCTCCACTGCCAGGGCATGAACTTTTGATAGGAACAACAACTTGGATGAATCCCAAAGACATTGTAGCAAATGAAAGAAACCTGTCTTAAAAGGTTATATACTGCATGATTCTACTTATATAACATTCTTAAAATGGCAAAGCTATACAGATGGAGAACAGACCAGTGGTTGCCAGGGGTTAAGGTTGGGGGAAGGCGGTGACTATAAAGGGATAGCTCAAGGAGTTTTGGGGGGTTGGTGGAGTTGTTCAGTATCCCAATTATATGAAACTATATATGCATTAAAGTTCACAGAACTCTACCAAAAGTTTTTTTAAAAAAGTGTCAATTTTACTGTACCATAATTTTTAAAATAAGAAAAAATGGTAAGTATATAATGAAAAGTCTCCCTTCCATCCCTACCTCCATCTACCCCGCTCCTACCCACCTCCTATAAAGATATCTGCTATTACTAGTTACTTATGCATCCTTCCAGAGTTTATATATATACAAGCAGGTATGAATATTGTTTTCATTTTCCTCTGGTTTCTCACAAAAGTGGCACCGTTTACACAGTATTCATTTTACCTAATAATGTATCCTGGGACTCTGCCCACATCAGCCATAGAAAGCTGCTCTTTGGCTCCTAATTCTGGGAGAAGGTTTAATTTAGATTCTGCAGTGTGATGGATCACTTCTATATGGGCTTTCTTGCCTTGGTCTTATAACTCCCACCAAATGATTGGCCCACCAAGGGAATTAGACAGCTTGCTAGTAATGCAAATAAGGTGAAAACCACCCTTGTAGGTGTGAGACCATGCAAATACGGCATATGGATCCCTAATGAGGGGGCTGGTCAGTTTTGCCATTCCTCTAGGCTTAAAATAAGCCATCCCAGAGGCAGAAAGGGAGACCTCACTACCACCAATAAAGAAGAGCTAGGAGAGGAGCACATCCTTTGGACCTGGGATCCCTGTGCTAAGAACGTCCTACACCCAGGAGACAGAGAGAGAGAGCTGTCATCCTGGAGATATGGAGAGAAGGTGAGAAGCAGTGGCAGGGAAATGGCAGCAGCAGAATGAAGAGGCTGGTGCAAGACGGTGCAGTGAGCTTACTAGACCACAAAGTGAGAATGCTGAGCGCCTTTGGGCAAGAGGCTTGCTGGTGGAGTAGGGTGCCTGTAGGCACTTGTCAGCTTGGCTAGGCTTGCCAACCCATGGAGCAAGAGAGCTGAGTGCCTTTGGGCTGAAGCTTATTGGTGGGTGGGGTGCCTCTGGGCATTTATTGGTGGAGCTAAAGAGCTTTGGCCTGCCTGTGGGCACAGCTGAGTAGAGGCTGCCTGACCAAAGAACTGTATCCTGAACAGTAACCTGTTACTTCCCTAATAAACCCCATAGCTATACGTCTGTGTGGCTATTGCAACAAATTATCAAATCTAGCAGAAGAGTAGAGAATACCAAGGCAGGGATGTCTAGTGTCAATATTGGTAAAAAGGTTGGAGAGAGAGGAGGTTTGTCTGACCTCTGCCTCACCGGAATCAGCCTTGGGTTGTTGATCTTGATTCTCCTTCCCCCTTGTGAAGATAGAGGAAGTCAGATGGCCCCGCCACACCATTTTTACAGTTTCTGTCTAGCTGACAGTTTTCACTGAAGGCATGCGAAATCCTTGAAGAGGATGGATTTGCTCATCAGTACTGACTGCACGGAAACCCTAGTGGCGTAGTGGTTAAGTGCTACAGCTGCTAACCAAGAGGCCGGCAGTTCAAATCTACCAGGCACCCCTTGGAAACTCTATGGGACAGTTCTACTCTGTCCTATACGGTCGCTATGATTCGGAATCGACTCAATGGCAGTGGGTTTGGGTGGGTTTGGTACTGACTGTACACAAGGGGCAGGGAGGGTCCATTTGCTAAAGGGTTCAGCCAGGTTCAGGGTGCACAGAGGCCCACTGCAATGTGCCAAGACTAAGTTACTGCTAGCAGTAAAGGTTCACATTCTGACTGCTATTGTCTCAGCCTGTCTGGCTTACCTGGTAAATATTTGTGGAAGAAATGGCTTCATTTAGTGTGTGTTGGAAGGGAACTCAGACACCTCCATCCAATTCCCAGGCCATCTTGTGAAGCCACCAGATACCAGAGGCTAGTGCCTGGACCATTGGCTTAGACAGATCCACCCTTTCCACGACCAGGACACCTCAATTCCCCAACACCTTCCCCATCATCTTCCACATTAGACTGTCTGCCTCTCCCTGACATGTTTGCTCCTGGGATGCTTTTTTTTTTTTGGTCATTTCAGCAATCTTCACATGCACATTAATCATGTTTATCATGTTTCTTATGGATTGAATTGTGTCCCCTGGAAATACGTGTTGTAAATCCTAACCTCTAAGCCTGTGGTTATGATCCCTTTTGGGAATGGGTTGTCTTTGTTATGTTGATGAGTCAGGATTAGTATAGATAACTAAAACAATGTTCAGCCATCACCCTTAATGCCTTGGATGCTTCTTTTTAATTCCAACACTTGACTTCACTGGTCCTCAACCCTCTGCTCTTACTAAGACTTGTAAAATATTTCTACCCCCCAGAAAATTACCCATGCGTTTAAAGAATAATACAAAGTTTTGGTGAACATACAGTCATGATGGAGGCTACACATGATTGCCACTGTTCTCACCATAGTGTGGGAGGAGGATCCAGATTCTAGCCCAATTACCCCACCTTAGGTCTTCAGAAACAGAAACCCCATTATTTAACTATGTGCATGGGGAGGAAATGGTGTGGTGTAATGGAAAGAGGGGAAGAGTTTTGGGGTCAGTATTCAAGATCTGGGGTCAAATCTCAGCTCTGCTACTTGCCAGCTGTGTGGCTTTGGCAACTTAGCTTCTCTGAGTCTCAGTTCTTCATCTTTAAAATGCATCAGGTGGTTATAGAGGCAAAGGGGAAGGATATATAAAGCACACGGCATGCTGCCCAGCACATTGCTGATGCTCAAAAAGTGGCAGATATTATTATTGCATTTTTGTGTCTGTGAGCAGAAGGCATTCTACCAACTTATTCAGGCTATGAGGTGGCACCATGTAGTGTAGTGATCTAGTATGCTGCACTGCCTGGGTTCTGGCTCCATAACTGTGTGACTTTGAGCAAGTTACTTACTGTCTCTCTGCCTCGGTTTTCTTACCTGTAAAAATCAAGACGAAAACAGTACCCGCCTTACAGAGTTGTGAGGATTCAATAAGATAATGCACGCAAAGTGGTTAGAACAGTGCTTGGCACATGCAAAAAGTTCAATAGATAAATATTTGTGTGTGAGAGGATAAGCCAGAACACAAGCCTCGGTTGATGTCGTGCCCATTGGCCAAAGCAAGTCATGCAGAAAGCATACACCACTCACAGCGGAAGGAAATGCATGCTACATGGAAAAGGCTGTGGATATGTAATCCTATTATATAGGAGTGACTATTGGGAATACTAGTGGGTAATCTATCACAGGTGCCTACGACTTTGACCCTAGCTGGGTCAGGGAAGGAACTGTTAAGGGTGCTGGTCTGACTCAGACACATGATCTCATAAACAATAAAAATAAAAACAATAACTTCCATTTATTGAGCACCAACTATGGTGGAAGGGTAGCTCTCAGAGGAGTATGGGCTGGCCAGACAATGAATTTCCTTCCCCTCGACTCTGTCTCTTCCCTCATGTGATACTGTAATTCCTATCGTGGGCTGTCTCGTTTCAGGAAAGTCAGTAATAAAGATGAGATGAAAGCCCTGACGATAAAAGCAAGAGTAATAATATTTCGGTCAGCCTCTATATGTTAGGCACTTCGCACACATTATCTCATTTAATCTTCATGATAATCCCATGGCGTGGCTATTATCTTTCTTATATTGTAGATGAGGACATCAAGACTTAGAAATTAAGTGACTTTCCAAGTGTCATGCAGCTGGTAGGCAGAGCTAGAATTTGAACTGAGTCCAAACCTATGCCTTTCTTATTATCCTACACTGGCTCTTTCCTGTGCACATTGAAAGACCTCAAGTGCCTCTGTTCCCCAGACCTAAAGCAAAGTGAATGTTCTAGAACATCCACCTATATTGGGGCAGTATATAAACAGTAGCAAAGATATTGCTGCTTAAGTTAACAGAAACTGTATTATTTCTTGAATCCATGAGGAATGTTCTGAGCCAAGAGTTAAGGAATAAACAGGTCATGGGGAAGAAGTATGACTGAAGACTTGCCAGGTCTGGAAACATCTCACAGGAATGGGGTGGAGGGGGCTGGGAAACTGTGGTGTCCTGGCTGAGGGGACTTGTGGGTCTACATAGCTGATGACTGAGGCACCAGCTTTGGAACTTGGAGACTGCTCATAAGAGCCCACCATGACCTAGGGCTCAGATGAAATAAATTTACTGTCTCACGTGGCCTTGGAGCCCTCAGTACAGCTGAGACAAGAGTTCTACCAGGTGACCCTTGGACAAATTAAAAAGAGTAATCAAGAGAGGTCAGGCTATATAGCTTTGTTCTCCTGCAGGTGTGGGGACCATCCGTTGCTTTGTGACTGAAGACTTGCCAAGTCTGGAAACATCTGGGAAGTGTTTTTATTGAGGAAAGTTGAAAGTTGTAAGAAAATATCAGAGCAACATTCCTGCCTGGTAGCTCCCCTCTGATACACCGCCCTGGCACTTGTGGTCTGGTGGCATGGGAAGAACACAAGATTTTGAGTGAAAGCCCAGCTCCATCATTCACTAGCTGTTTAACCTTAAGAATATTATTTCACCCCCTTAGAGCCTCAGTTTTCCTCATCTGGAAAAATGGGACCATCAATACTTAGCTTAGGAGTTGTGAGAATTAAATGGCATAATGTACCAAACCAATTGCTGTTGACTCGATTCTGACTCCTAGCAACCCTATAGGACAGAGTAGAAGTGCCCCACAGGGTTTCCGAGGCTGTAATCTTTACCAAAGCAGACTGCTACATCTTTCTTCTGTGGAGCTGCTGGTGGATTCAAACCATCAACCTTTCAGTTACCAGGTGAGCACTTAACCTCTGTGCCACCAGAGCTCCTTGGCGTAATTTACAGAGAAATACACATAATAAGTGTTCAATATGTGTTCATTTTATTCTCCTGCCTGTCCTTACTAGATGACATTGGAGAGATAAATATACTAGTTATCACTTCACCAGTTCAATTCATTGAGCATCTACTACAGACCTAGCTCTGTGCTGGGCCCTGGGTATACGAAAAATAATCAGATAAACTCCTGTCATCTAGGAACATACAACCAAGTAAAAATATAGTAAGTGTTGAGTGCCTATTGTATGCAAGTTCCTTCACATATTACATCTTCAATTCTTATAAAATTCTGTATGGTCTTAGCATCCTACATTGTAGATGAGGAAACTGAGGCTCAGATTTGAAGAAAACGACCAAAGGTCATCCAGAGGGGACTTAACCTGGCTTGTTTGGATCCAATGACATTGTCTCCTGCTGGATTTTTTTTTTTCTTGTGCCATCGAATTGATGCCAGCTCATGGCAACTCCATATGTTACAGAGTAGAAAGGGTCCATAGGGTTTTCTTGGCTGTAATCTTTATAGAAGCAGATTGCCAGGCCTTTTATTCCGCAATGCCACTGGGTGGGTTCAAACTGCTAACCTTTCAGTTACCAGCTGAGCACAAACTGTTCGCTTCACCCAAGGACTTATTCTGATGGGTAACACTCATTATTTTAAAACTATGATTTTAAAGGAACCAGGTAAATTTTTACCTGGCTTCAAAGCCTCACCCAAAGGGAAGTTGTCTCCAAGAACAAGAGAGGCAGTATCAGCGTTTCTGGATGGTATATGGCCCCTCAAGACCTTCTTGGGAGGACAGCACACATTCGAGCTCACATGCTGGTATGTTTTCTTGGTTTTACTCATATTCTGGATGATAAGTGTTTGATGAGTAGCTGTGAGAAGGTAGAATTTATCTTTGGAGCTGCTGTCCTGTTCTCTTTGGCATATTTCAATTTCTCAGGCAGAAAATTAGCCAATCCTAATTATTTCATTATACAAGACTCTGAAGCTTGGGGTCAGTGTTAAAGCCAGTGTTCTCGAAACTCATGCACACACACACTGCAAGCCCGGAGATCAGTGGAGTCAAAAAATATTATAACAGCCTTCCCTAGTTCTTAAAAGAATAAAAATTTCTGATCCCCTGGCCTAAGTTGTTGAAGTCACTTTGCCCCCTTCACAGCACTGAAGACTTGGGAGGCCCAGGACCCTCAGGGACTGGTGGTGTTAGGGAGGTTCTTGATGGGCCACAGAGACAAACAGGCTCTGTTGCTCCTTCCCAGCCAGTAATCAAGAGCGTGACTCCTTTTCTGATGTTTGACTACTTACAGCTTTCAAGCCCCACCATTCCCTTTCTCTTTGGCTCCACATCTGGGCAACCTAATTAGGAATTCCAGGTGCTCTCTCCCTTGACACGGGCGAGAAGTTCAAACTACGCAAGGCCTACCTCTTGGTGCATGTGTGGTGTCATCAGTCTGGACATCTGAACCAGATTCTGGGTCGGGTCCACCTTGCTGCACACGGCCTCTTTCTTTTATCTCTAAGGCCTCTGCTGCTCTAATGTATCTGGAATTCCTTCTTCTGAAGCCTCCACTGGGCCCGCTTCCTCCCTGCCTGGGACTTCCCAGCGCAGGGCAGACCCTCACCAAAATTGCATCATTCAGGAAGTTTCTTTTTTGAGTTTTCAAGCCTGCCCTTAGGGGCTCTCTCCCTTCTGGACTTGTGCTCACCACACCTCCCCCATCCCCCCCACCCCCCACCCCCACCCATGATTTAAAAAGGCATTGAAAAAGGACCTGAAACACTCCTTCCCACCAAGGCCTAAATGACTGCTAAAGCTTAATACATCACTCCGCAGTTTTAGCAGAAGGACTCACTTGCTAAATGGTGGAATTTTAGGCACCAGCAATAAGATGGGCCTCTGTGTAGATACCCGAAACACCTCCTCCTTCAACTCTAGCTAAAATTCCTCACTAGAGTTTCACTCTTTTGGTGCAAAACTTCATTCTCCTGTTTTTTTTTAAAAAAAACTCTCCTCCCCCTTTAGTAATTGATGGCCCAGTGTGCATACAATTATCACAACCTTTCCTAAGGGCAGAATTGTAGGGGGAGATGGTAGAGACCAGGAGGATGTTTGATAGCCAACGGGTCAGGGAATAAGTGGGAACTTCCATGTGGAAAGGGCTGCAGGGCCCAGTAGGAATGGTCAGAGACCTGGAGATGCTGGTACATCCTGATTTCCAGCAACCTCAAACATGCCCAGTGGTACAAAGTACCAAAGGAGCTGGACCCAGAGAACGTAAGTACTGCCAATGTCCTCAGAGGCTACCAGCCCAACCTCCCACTTCACAGATGAGGAAACCAAGGTTCAGAGAAATATCCTACCCAAGGTGAGCTAGTGCCAGGACAGGACTAGAAATCAGGTGTCCTGCCTGCAAGATGGCACATTGGTGGTGAAGTGCATTGCAGGTAATCGGTCACAAACAATAAAGCCAGATTTTTGAGAGAGAGCTCCTTTTCTCATACAGCACTGGAACTCACCTGTGTTCTGATATGCTTTTGTGAATGTGGGAGAAGTGGGTATCCTTACAGCTGGCATCCCCTGGAATTGGCCTATCCCTGGGTGTGTCCATGGAAGTGTGGTGTGCACATGACCACCATCTACCATGTGCTTGTGTGTGTATGCATGTGTGTGTGTATGTTTGTGTGTGACACCAGATACGGCGCACAAACTTGTGTGGTAGCAGTTCATCATTGATAGGGGCCCCTATAATGGACAGCTTCTCCTTCAAATCTCTGCAATCTTAAACACAGGTTTCCTCTCAACCATATAGAAACCTTATGGGGGTCCAGGTTCTCCACTTGGTTTTAGAGGGACAAGAAGGACTGTTTAAGGTGGAGGGGAAGTTCTGCCCTTTCCAAATCAGTCATGTTCAGAGGAATCCTATGGCAGTGAGCAGCTGCCTTGATACCCCAAGCCAGACCATCAGTCAAGGAGAGTGGGCTCTATTCCTTTTGGGGTTCTCATTCAGTAACCTAATGTACTCCTCATCTCTTTTACGACCCAACATATTGCTTCTTACAAGACTCAGGCAGGATTTCCAAGTCAAACAAGGAAGGGAGGACCCTATCCTTCCCAGTGCTGTTCTTCTCTGTTATCCTGACCCCTGCAGAGTGTCCTGGGGCCACGGCCAGACCTGCCATTGACAGAGTGCAGATGTGAGCCATGAAGTCAAAGAAAGCTGGTACCCAAAGCATGCAGCCCACTGCTGCTGAAAAAGGATCGGTGTGGAAATACATACATACATGTGTGTATATGTGTTTGCTTTTCCTATGAAAACTTCCATTAGTAGGAAAATCACAAGTGACCATAATCCCCCAGCACTAAAGGCAGCTTGCTTGCTGGTGCTGGATTTTTCAAGTCAATCAACTTCCATTGTCAATGTGTTTCCCGTTAGCCAAAGAGCTGTCAGGGAAAGGCTGTCTTGTTTCGCCTGAACCTTTTGAGGGAGGCCTACAACAGTTGCCTTGTTTCTGTGGGAGTCACTAAAGGGATGGGGACTCTGGCCATAGCCTGAGCCTGTGCACCCCAAACATTGCAGGAAGATGTCCCCCCTTCAGCTCCAGTGCCTGGGGTGTGAAACTTGGGTTGTGGTGGCCATTTGATAACCAGACTTGCTGTGCAAACCCAGTGTTGGAGAACAGCTGCTGGCCCTCAACCCCTGGTGTTCAGCAAAAATTCAATCAAATTTCTCAGGGCTTCCCATCCATGCCAGTTACTCCTATTCTGGTCTTCATGTTGTTCTTGGGAGTCCCTAACTAGAGCAAGCAGAGTGGAAGGGGAAGAGATCCAAAGATGACTTCTGACCTAGAGTCACTCCCTCCACTCTCTCCCACCCAACTTGCGCTAGGATTCTAAAGCAGGGATAAGTGAGCTCGGGTAAACTTTAATTATTTTAAAACTTGAGCAACTGCTGCCTGCTTTTCTAATGTAACCAATATTTACTAAGTACCTACTACGTGCTACTGCTTTCACATATATAATCTTTTACAATCTTCAGGGGAATCTGTGAGTGAAGGAAGAGTTCTGAGATTCAGATGGAGATCAGATTGCAAAGGCCTCTGAGACTAGAATGTGGAAATGGAGTGTCATCATCTCTAAAGACAGATAGGCCTGGGTTTCCTCCTCAGCTCTGTCTTTTACTGGCTGTTGACATGGGAAAGTCACTGAGCTTTTGAGCTTCAGAGTCCTGATTGGCAAAATGGAGATTGCCTTATAGGGTTGTGAGGAATAAGTGGATAATGCATATGCACTCAGCACACTGCGTAGCACATAGTAGGGTCTCAATAAATTAGGCAATGATGATTCTTGGAATGATGGATCTAGTAGATGTGTGCATGGCAAATTGAGGAGAGAGATGTTGGAAATGGGGAGTCAAGATAGGCGACTGTGGCTTTTATTTAACATTCCAGCAGAAGTGGGAAAGAGGGGAAGCAGGGATACACACGTAGGCCAATAAAGCAGAATAGAAAGCCTAGAAATAGACCCAACATAAATTGGACTTAGTTCATAATAAAAGAGTCATTATAAATTAGTGGATAAATAATATATATATTTATATATAAATAAATAAATATGTTAGGGAAGTGGTTTTCTATACAGAAAAAAAATAACATTACATCCCTACCTCACACCACACCCAAAAATAAACTCCAGATGGTTTAAAGACCTAAATGTTTATAATAATGCTTTTATGACATTGAGATAAGAAAGGATTTATTTTATAAGACATAAAACCCAGAAATCATAAAGGAAAATGTCAAAATTTAAAACATCTAAAAAAAAGTTAAAGACAAGTAATAGAAAAAGGGTTAATATTCAAGATGTAGAAAGAAGTTCTAAAGAAGTTCCTTGAATTATTTTTTTAAATAAGACAAAGAGCACAGTATAAAAGTGGGCAAAAGCTACAAGCCAACAATTCTTAGAAGAATCTCAAATGGCCAATATACATATGAAAAGCAATCTCGTATTTTTAGCTTGGTAAAAATGGAAAATTCTGACAATATAAAGTATTGGTGAAAATGTGGGGGAACAGGAATTCAGCAGGTAGATAAAACTGGTGAACAATTTTGGCCAAATCTAATAAAATTGCAAATGCACGTACACAATGCGTGTGCATTCCACTTCTAGATTATATCCTAGAGAAACTCTTGCAGGTGTTTTATAAACATTGCTTGTAGAAAAGGAGGAGGAGGAACAGGAGAAGGAGAAGAAAAAGAAAAAGAAGAGGAGGAGGAAAGAAAAAGAAAACCATAAAATGTCAACCAGTGAGGGTACAGATAAAATGGGTCAATTGCGGAGCATCCGTATGGTGTAACACTGCCCAATAATTAGAAATGCACGGGTACAATCTAGGTGTTGAGTGACAAAAGCAAATTAGAGAATATTATATATAGAATGATACCATATAATCTACAAATTAAAAACATGGAACAATACGTGGCTCATCAATACATGTACGAGTAGTTAAATATAAAGACACGGACTGGGTAAACGTGAAATTCATCATAGCAGTGGCTCTGGGAAGGGATGGAGAGGTATAGCATTGGTGTGAGGACTTCGGATATTTGTAACTCTATATTATTTCTTTGAAAAAAGATCTGAAGTAAAAATTTTAAAATAAGCATTTGTTCATTTGAGGTGGCAACTTATGGACTTTTCAAGGTCCCCCACTTAAAAATAACCCTGGTGGCGTTGTAGTTAAGAGCTATCTATGGCTGCTAACAAAAAGGCCAGCAGTTCAAATTCACCAGGCACTCCTTGGAAACCCTATGGGGAAGTTCTACTTTGCCCTATAGAGTCTCTATGAATTGGAATTGACAGCAAAGGGTTTGGTTTTTTTGGTTTGGAGTCACTTTACCTCATTCTCTTCTTCCAAGGCCTGACTCTCTCCTCTCTTCTTTTTATCAAGGAGTGCTAGCCAGGAGTCCCATCAATCACAGGAGAAACTTCTTTCCATTTTGGGGAGATCTTGTCTCCGAGACAGTGACTTTTCTTCCCATGGCTTATGGCTTTGTCAAGGAATTCAACCTGTCTAATTAGAGTTCTTCTTCTTGGAAGTACAGCCAGAATGCTCCTTAGAAGCAAGGATGGCAAGACTTCATCTCACATACTTTGGACATGTTATCAGGAGGACCAGTCCCTGGAGAAGGATATCATGCTTGGCAAAGCAGAAGGTCAGCAAAAAAGAGGAAGACCCTCGATGAGATGGACCGGCACAGTGGCTGCAACAATGGGCTCAAGCATAACAGCAATTATGAGGATGGTGCAGGACTGGTCACTGTTTCACTCTGTTGCACATAGGGACGCTATGAGTCGGAACCATCCTGATGGCAACAGAATTCTCCTGGACTCCTGTGTGGTACAAATGGTTAATGTGTTTTGCTGCTAATGGAAAGGTAGAAGTCTGACCAGATGTGCCTCAGAAGAAAGGCCTGGTGGTCTCATTCTGAAAAATCAACCACTGAAAGCCCTATGGAGCACAGTTCTGCTCTGACACAAGAGGTCACCAAGAGTCCAATCAATTCAATAGCAACTGGTAGAATCTTCAAGGAGTCATGACATTAAAGCAAAGCATCCATTCTAGTTTTGTGGTGAAAAATTATATAACCTTAGAGGTGCCGTTCGTCAAACTCTGAAATAAAAGCTAGAGGACTATTGGATTATTCACTGTCATAAGATGAAATAGAATCCATCCCAGAAGACTCAGAGATGTGAATGAAAATGCTATTTACAAGGGCAGGATTATGGGAACACATGGAGGTAGGAGGGTGGGGAGTTGGGGGAAGGATGATGCAGCACAGGAAACAGGGACAGTGGGAAGTCTTCACCACCCCAAGACTAAAGGGAAGGGGTGAAGGAACAGTGTTACTGTGGCTCAGTGAAAACTGAAACTCCACAGCAGGGGCTCCTCAATGGGAGGGGAAGTGGTAGGGGGCCTCGGCTAAAGCCGGAGTGTGCAGGGGATACAACAACAACAACAAAACCTCAAAACCTACTGCCATAGAGTCGATTCAGATTCATAAGTGAGAAGAAATACGTGGGCATGTGTCTCTCCTTCTAGCTGAACACAACCAGAAGTAGGCTAAAGAGGATTCTAGGAGGTGCGGCCCAGAGCCATCAGCCTCCCTGGGCTCAAAAGAAACCAGAAAACAGCTGATGTGGGGATGGGGCAAATGGGGAACAACCAGCATAAGAACTTAGAGAATACAAGTCATGGAGTTAAGTGGGTGATAGCCAAAGTATTCAGTTTGGGAGAACAGGAAGGACAAGGACCTGTTCCAGGATGCCAGTGGAGACAGTCCTCTGTTGAGAAAACGGAAACCAGAGAAGAAAAAGAAATACGGTTTGGAATTGGGCCTTCTGGTGAGAAAGGCTGACAGGTCTCATGAGACCCAGTGAGAGGGACAGAAAGAGGGGGCAGGGACTCCAAGGTGGGACTAGAAGGGAGTTGGCAGGCCAGAGGCTGTAAAGCCCCATCTGTTTCTTCAGTCTTCTGAGTGGGAATTTGGAGGTAGTCATTGTGGCTGAGTCCACAGATGTGAAAGAAAGCAGGCAGCTGATGGAAAGCAGGTGAGTAGAAGGGAAAAGCACCATGTGTGAGACCCAGCATCCGCAGGACCCTGCAGTCAAGACCACCATTCAGCCTGAGGCTGCCTGGGCCACCATGGGAAACAGCTTGTCCCACTAACTGGGCCCCATGTGGGCTGGGAGTTGCCTCCAGGAACCCCAGTGGCCCTCCAGCAGCAGTGTGACACCCAAAAACTTATTAATAAAGTTTCCTCAGCCTTGGACTTTTCCACTTGGCGTAAGATATAGAAAGAAGAGCCCTGAGGAATAGCTTAGGCCATGGCCACACCATGTCCTTTTGTACTCCTCCTCATCCCCATCACTACTTTTCTAGTGCCTGGTGGGAGGCTCCATAGTTTAGCAATGGCTGGGAGTGGGAGGACAGAAGACTACAGGCCCTTCTCTGGCTGTGATATTTCTGTGGTGACATTGTTTCTACTCATCCCAGTTCAAGGTTGCTCAAGTCAGGGAGGTCTTAGACACAGAATTTCAGTCTCCTAAATCTTAAAGGGGCTAACTCTACAGCGCTACGGTTATCCATCCACCGGACTGTATGGTCCTTGAGAACTGGAGCTGAATTGGGGTCTTTTTTGCATTCTCACAACACATTCCTCCTGCACTCATCGGGTGCTCAGTGATTGTGGAATTAACCTGGTTGTCTTAGCCATCTAGTGCTGCTATAACAGAAATACCACAAGTGGATGGCTTTAACAAAGAGAAGTTCATTTCCTCACAGTAAAATAGGCTGAAAGTCCAAATTCAGGGCATCAGCTTCAGGGGAAGGCTTTTTCTCCCTGTCAGCCTTCTCATCAATCTTCCCCCAGAATAGGATCTTCTCCATGCAGGGACCCTGGATCCAAAGGACGCGCTCTGCTCCTGGCAGTGTTTGTTGGTGGCATGAGGTCCCCAACTCTCTGCTTGCTTGCCTTTCCTTTTACCTCTTGTAAGATAAAACGTGGCACAGGCCACCACCCAAGGAAATTCCGTTTACATTGAGTCAGGGATGTGACCTTAGTAAGGGTGTTACAATCCCACCCTAATCTTCTTTAACATAAAGTTACAGTAAAAACTGGAGGACAACCACACAATACTGGGAATCATGGCCCAGCCAAATTGATACACACATTTTGGGGGGGACATAATTCAATCCATGACACTGGTCTAGCCCTTCCCTCAGTGAAGATAGACACGTTTCCCAGGGGAACACGGTGGGAACAGAGCTTGTACTGAAATCCCATCCCCTCCGCTCTTTTCTACCACAGCAGCAGGGACAGCAGCAGATGACGTCCTGGAGGAGTCTTTCCACTAGGTGAAGGCATAGCTTTGGCCGCACAGGTTTCATGACCACTGGCTTCCCCACAAAACACAGATGGGCTCTTCCTGGCATTGAGCTGGGTGCCATGGAAAGCTCTGAACTCAATTTTTTAATAGGAAAATGTGTGCTGCCAAGTCGGGCTCCCTGGGGGACATTTTAGCTGCATGACTCACTGGGTTTTCAGAGATCCTGCTCCATTTAAGGGTGATCTATTTACAAGCATGTGTAGGGTTTTTAGAATTTTACAGTGGTTTGTTAGGAGGGTGGAGTATTTACTCAAAATGTATGGCCTTTCCTGGACTGTAAACACAATTGTATGTGTGTGTGAGAGAGACTGATGATTGTACAGGAGCTTTCTAGAAACAGCTAACTCTTGTCAGATGTGAACTGCTTTTCTGCGTAGTAATCTGCTGACCCAGATTAGACCTGTGGAGTATCCTTCTTAAATGCTAAGGTGCCCAGCTAAGGAAGCAGATACAAGGTAAAGTGCAGCTTAACAAGTGAAAGGAGCAGCTTCTTCTGTGCAGCCTTCAGCTTAGCCATGATTCTGTGATAGTAATTCAGGTGGAAACACCACCTCCCTCTTGTCCCAATTTCTAAAACTCCTCTGCAGGAAATTCTGTGGGAAGCAGAAGAAACGATGCACCCCCTGGTTTAAGTCTGGGGAGGAATGGATGTCAACCCAGCCACTCACCTGGGGAATCACCTAAACAAACACCCAGGGATTTTTCTAGATGGATGTAGACTTGACCCCCTGAGAAAGGTGCCCCAAAGCGTCCCCCTTCACTCCAGATTCTCTAAAGGACAGTAGGTCTGTCTTGAACTTTGGGGAGAAGAGCTTTGATGAGTAGGTTAATGGAGGAGGGACCAACCGAGCAGTCATGGCCTCCCTAACTCATCCTGGAAATGGAGTGTGCAGACAGCAGCACCACCCATTACCCAATTGCTCAACAAAAAGCCTTAGAGCCATCCTTGAACCCACTCTCTGTTCCTCCTCATATTCAATCCATCAGTAAGTCCTGTCAGTGCTACTTCCAAAGACCCCAAATCCATTTATTCCCTCCATCTCCCCGCTACCATGCTGGCCTGAGCTACCTTCACTTAAACCTTGTTGTTCTCTCATATGGGGTATGTTGATTGTTAAAAGGGCTCTGAATTCCCTTCAAACCACCTTCCTTTTCTCTCTTCTAAGGATATATCTTTCTGAGTCAACCCACATTCAAATGTCCTGTAAGGAAGGAACACTCTTGCACACGCCTCCACAGGACATTCGCTAGCTGTAATCCAACCTAATTGGCTCCAGCAAGGAGCTTGTGCAGCATCTACAAAGGCAGTTTGAATTTATGGAGGATTCAGGCTGGCAGCAAGAACTAAGCTGAGATCACCAAGCCTTTGGAACTGGCTTGAGTTCAAAATGCTCTATGGACTGAGTCAAAAAAAAAAAAAAAAAACAAGAACAAGAACTCACTTGTGATTCTGTTGCCCTGAAGTCACAGGGCCACATTCCGAAGGCTTGGTCCCTCAGCTCACTCCAGCCAGATCAGACCAGCAAGACAACTCCGTTTCTAGGTCCCTTCTAAAACCCAGCACCACAGGGGTCAAAGCAATGCCCCCAGTGAAATCCACACTACTTACACAAAGTTTGTGCTTTGCTGTTCATCACTGTTAACACAGCAGGGGAGCTGGAGGTGGGCATTTTAAACTCATGCCTTTAAGGCAAACCAAACTTATATTTATCCACCCTTCTTGTTAAGGTCATAATTATAGCTCACATTTATTGTGCTGCTTGCCTTGTGCCAGGCACTCTTCTAAGCACTTGCTTAGCATATTTAGTCCTCTTTACAACCTTGAGAGCTAGGTATTGTTATTATTCCCACTATAAAGATGAGGCAACCAAGGCACAGAGAGGTTAAGTAACTCTCCCAAGGTCCACAAAGCTAGTAAGTGGCAGGTGGCCCAGCACTTAAGTCTCTGCTCTTAACTACACTATTACATAGACCATGCCTATGTACATAAAAAAAGAAAGGCTCTGTCCTTCTCTTTGTAGCCACTACCTCCAGCACTGTGGACAGGAGGCAGAACCAGGGCTGCACATTGTGCAGGTCTTGAACACTCCCAGGAAGTGGCTCTTCAGCCTCCAATGGTCTTGGCCACCTCTGAGTACTCATTAAAGTCAGACATGTGGTGTCTGTGCCATCCACTCTGGTTGGACATGGGGTGTTCAGTGTAATCTAACGCTGTGTCGTGGATTGAATGTATCCTCCCAGAAAAGACACGTTGAAGTCCTAACCTCTGTACCAGTTTAGAAATGTTTGTGGTCATATGCCATGGAGCCGATCCTGTGGAGCAACTCTATGTAACCTATAGGGCTTCCAAGGATGTAATCTTTATGCGAGCAGATCGCCAGACCTTTTCTCCCAAAGAGCCACTGGGTGGGTTGGAACTACCAACCTTTCAGTTAGCAGTCAAGCACTTAACCATTACAACACCAGGGTTCCTTCTACTGGAGTAGTTTCTCAGAGCCCTCAGGAAGAATCAACACAGCTGATTCCCTGATTTTGGACTCCTAGCCTCCAAAACTGTGAGACAATAAATTTCTGTTTTTATAAGCTGCCCCGTTTGTGGGCAGGTGTCTGATGCTACAGTACTTTGATGATAACACATTGTCAGACTGATGGGATCAAATTTTGACCATGTGATTCAGAAGTCATCCTGCAGAGCTTGGGGCCCCAGAAGTTGGGTCCCATAGAGGTGGAAGGCATGAGAGAGTGAACCAGGCATTATCTTCAGTGACCCTCTGACACTTCTGAAAAATGTTTTAGTAATCCCTGACCTCCATTTGTTTACATGTCATTTTGCATGGAAGTAGAATTGAGAACATGCAACCACATAGCCTCAGGCCAACGGGCTTGTTAACAAAGCCTTCTAATTGCTGCAATGCCAAGTGAAACCACTAGCCTTGACTACTCTGCCATTCAGTTAAACAGAGACTGGTGCCCTTATCTCTTGAGAAGTGGCTGCATGATAAAATATTAAAGTAACGGAAGTGCCTGTGAAAGGGAGCTCCCAAGGAAGGTGGTATATTCCTTACAGCTCAAACAGTGCAGCCAGGTGCATCTGCCAATGGAGTTACCATTCCCAGGCCAAACTGGAGCATCATTAGTAACAGATCCTGCTTGACCAGGGAAAAAACAACAAACTAACTTGGCCGCAAAAGCCAAGGTAGCCTTTTGATAGTCTCGAGGAAGGGATATTTTCATTAAAAAAAAATACTATTCAAATGCCTGCAATATGACAGACACTGGGCTAGACAAAGTGGAGCTCAAAAACAGGTTAGGAGGTAATTACCACATATCATGCAAATGGTAAAATAAGGATAAGCTCAGGTGATGTGGGACAGAGACACTGGATGCACCCCTTCCAGTCCTGGGGACTCAAGAAAGTCTTCCCTAATAAAATATCTAATTCAACAGTTGAAGGATAAAACAGGAGGAGAGGAAGCGGGTGAAAAGAATTTTCCAGGGATATGTAAAAACCCAGAGGGACAGTAAAAACCATACAGGGGCAGAGCAGAAAGGGAGCAAAGAGGGGTGGATGCCCCCAGTCTATGGGGGCCCCTCAAAGACATGGGTCTTTGCAGTTTCTAGTCAGTGTAAGGAGAGAGGACACAAAGTACATTACAATGTCTTCCACACCATTTACCCTTCATATGACCCTGAAAGTGAGTCCCTGGGTGGTACAGCTCAGCTGGTAACTGAAAGGTGGGCAGTTTGAACCTACCCATAGGTGCCTCGGAAGAAAGGCCTTGGCGATTTACTTCTGAAAAATCAGCCACTGAAAACCCTATGGAGCACACTTCTACTCTGACGCACATGGGATCACCATGAGTTGGGGTTTATTTGATAGCAACTTGTTTGATTGATGACCTGGAAAACTTGGGACAGTCAGGGAGCTACAAGGTTTTCAGAATGGCTAGAACAGAGAAGGTGAAGTTCAGTCAGTTACTTAATATGGCCCTTTTAGTTATGCATGGTCTTGTAACTCCCATACAATGATTGGGTGGGACTATGCAAATAAGGTGCTTGTGGCCCATCAAGGGAATTGGACACCCCGCTAACAATGCAATAAGGTGCATTGAACCTTGTGGGTGTAGGATCACGCAAATAATGTGTATGGAACCCTACGAGAGGATTGGTCAGTTTAGCCATCCCTCTAGGTTTAAAATAAGCTCATCCCAGAGGATAGAAAGGGGACCTCACTACCATGCAAAAAGAAGAGCCAGGAGCAGGGTGTGTCCTTTGGACCCAGGGTCCCTGCCCTGAGAACCTTCTAGACCCAGGAGACAGCAAGCTATAACACCAGAGACAGCATGAGAGGGCCAGAAGCAGTGGCAGGCATGGCGGAGAAATGGCAGCATCCGAACCAGGAGGCCTACAGGAGATGGCATGGTGGGCTTCTGGCCCACAGAGTGAGGTGGCTACAGTGGGTGTACCGATCCATGCAGCAATATAGCTGAGCACCTCAGGGCAGGAGGTTTACCGACAAAGTGGGGTACCTCCAGGCACTTGTCAGCAGAGTTAAGAGCTTTGTAACCCTTTATGACCAGGGCAGAGGCCAGGCCAGAGAGAGGGCTAAGGGCTGAGAGAGGAGGCCAATTCTGAGAGGGCTAAGAGAAGCCTGTCCTTGGGCGACCGAGAAGAGCCCTGCACAACTGAGAGTAGCTGAGAGAGCTGTCATGCACTGAAGAAAGGAGACTTTGTCTACTTGATTCCTGATCTCAAGTTGTAACCTTTTGATCCTGATCCCAAATTGTAACCTGTTATGTGCCATCAAGTTGCTTCCAACTCATAGCAACCCTGTGCACAACAGAACTAAACACTGCCTGGTCTTGAGCCATACCCACAATCTTTGCTATGTTTGAGCATATTGTGGCAGCCACTGTATCAATCCATCCTATAGAGGGGCTTCCTTTTTTTTGCTGACCCTCTACTGTACCAAGCATGATGTAGTTCTCCAAGGACTGTTCCCTCCTGATAACACGTCCAAGGATGTGAGACAAAGTCTCGCCATCCTTGCTTCTAAGGAGCATTCTGCCTTACTTCTTTCAAGACAAATTTTTTCATTCTTCTGGCAGTCCATGGTATATTCAATATTCTTTGCCAACACCATAATTCAAAGGCAATAATTCTTCTTTGGTCTTCTTTATTCATTGTCCAGCTTTCACATGCATATGAGGCAACTGAAAATACCACGGCTTGGGTCAGGCACACCTTAATCCTCAAAGTGACATCTTTGCTTTTCAACACTTTAAAGAGGTCTTTTGCAGCAGATTTGCCCAATGCAATGCACCATTTGATTTCTTGACTGCTGCTTCCATGGGCATTGATTGCAGATCAAAGTCAAATGAAATCCTTAACAACTTCAATCCTTTTTCCATTTATCATGATGTTGCTTATTGGTCCAGTTGTGAGGATTTTTGTTTTCTTTATGTTAAGGTGTAATCTATACTGATTACACCTCAACTGTGGTCTTTGATCTTCATCAGTAAGTGCTTCAAGTCCTCTTCACTTTCAGTAAGCAAAGTTGTGTCATCTGCATATTTTAGGTTGTTAACGAGTCTTCCTCCAATCCTGATGCCTTGTTCTTCTTCATATAGTCCAGCTCCTCGGACTGGTACTGGAATAAGGTTGTTGCCTCTCACTGGTCAAGAATGAGCAGGTAAGGCATGCAGCTTTCCACATGAGCAAAGCTTTATTGAAGAGGCTTGCAAGCGGGAGATAAAGAGGGCCTAGAGCAACGCATACCTTTATCTCACAGAACAAAAGGCAGGCCTGAGACATGGGCAGGAAAAGATTCATGTTTATTCATAGGCAGGGATATGTTAACTAAGGTGCCCACGCAGCAGCTTTCCAAGATGGCTCCTGTCCTGGAGGCCTCTGGGATTTGTACCTACCTTGTGCCTTTTTTTTTTTTTTTGCCGTTGAGTCAATTCCGACTCATAGCGACCCTATAGGATAGAGTAGAGCTGCCCCATAAAGTTTCCAAGGAGCACCTTGTGGATTCGAACTGCCGACCTATTGGTTAGCAGCCATAGCACTTAATCACTATGCCACCAGGGTTTCCTGGGATTTGTAGCAGGACTTATTATGGGGTGTTGTGCCTGCGCAGTCTCCTGCTCCCCGGGTTCGATTCCCCGGCTGAGGCCGTAGCCCCTCACTGCCCCTTGTGGAAGGTCACACAGCGGTCACAAGTGGATGTTCTGTGCATGTTTCCCTGGGCCTGGTCTTCTCCAACTGTTTCTGAAAGGCAACCTTAAAGATGTTTGCAGGCTATTTTTAGATACCCTGCTCCATTGTTCTGGGGAATGGCTTTGATTCTGCGCCCTGGCCCATTTCTCGTTTTTTTGTTTGCAGATTTGGGGGCCCCTCTGTTACTTGTCTTACTAAATCTCTAGGTTCCACACTTAACGCCCTATTACCTCCCTTATAGTATATCTGTTTCTCTTTTACTTGTTTCTTCTCTAACCACAGCAGTCTCTTTGCTGTTTCTCAAACAGGTACCCTCTGATCTCAGGGCCTTTGCTCCCTGTTTTAGGACTATTTGCTCAGCATACAGACTGAATAAGTATGGTGAAAGGATACAACCCTGAGGCACACCTTTCTTAACTTTAAACCATGAAATGGTCTGTAAGTTCTGTGTGGCCATTGCAATGAATTATCAAACCCAGCAGAGAAGTAGAGAGTGCTGTGGAAGGAATGGCTGGTGTCAGAATTTGTAAAAAGGTTGGAGAGATGAGGTTTGTCTGAACTCCATCTCATAGGAGTCAGCTTCAGGCTGATGTTTGATCTTGATTCTCTTGCCCCTTGTGAGGTTAGATGAGGAGGTCTGACATTGCCCTGCCATTCTTATAGAGGGCAAGAAAGGCAAGGGGTTTGGAGCTCCACTGAAGCATAAAACAATAGCATCGCTTCCTCCCACCTTCCTCCGGTTCCCCTAAACCATGCCTGCCTTCCTCCTAGGGAAGGAGTAAGGGATGAGATTCAGAAATATCTTCAGAGATGAGAATATGGAGGGCCTTGTAACTTAAAATGAAAGAGCTGGGGCATTATCCTGAGGGCAGTGGAGAGCCTGACGGACTCTTCTGGCAGCACTGTGGAGGCTGAGTGGGGGAGAGGCAATCAAGAGCAGAGCCAGGAAGCCCATTAAGAGGCTATTGCAGGCGTCCAGGAGGGAGATTCTAGTGGCTTGAATTCTGGTATATTCAAGAGAATAACTCATTTCTCTTTTTCATCACTTTCCCTTGGGTTCCTCTGCCTTTTGATCCAGAAATTTGCTTTTACTATCACTATCCAGCAGGAATAAAGTGGCGATGCCGGTCCTTGTCCTCTGGAGCTTACAACTCTTCCCAAGTCTGTGATGACTTTGGTCCCCAGCACAGGAAGGAAATACTATTTCCCCAGTTCTTTCTTCAGAAAAGTCATTCTTTATCTGCTTTTGTGAGATGTTTGTCCCTGGCCAGTGTTTGGATTCCGTGTGCATGTGTGTGTTCTGCAGCCCAGCGTATGGAGTGACTCTGCTTTTCTTGGTTCCCTGGATCCAAGCAAATTTAAAACAGTGCAGTTTCCTCTTGATGCTTATCTCCACAACCCTTTTCTCAGAAGATCTTGCCCATTAACTTTCTAACAGCATCATTTTCAGTGCCAAGCTGCTTGCTTCAAGGTTTGGAGCTCCACTGAAGCATAAAACGATAGCATTTCTGCCTCCTACCTCCCTCCCCATTCCCTTAAACCATGCCTGCTTTCCTCCTAGCCTCCAACAAAACAAAGCTATACAAAACAAAGCTCCCTGAGAATCCCCCCGAGCCTAAATCTGCCCTTGTTCCCTGGAAAGTATTTGGTTCATAGGCAGGGGCAGATTATCCAATAGAAAAGGAAACCTTACTTATTAAGTAATCCACCCCTGTTCATGGGTCATCTTTTTAAGAAGATCTGAAAACACAGGGAATACCATTCCTGAAAATGTGGTTCTCCAAAGAGGTCAGACATACTGCAACTCCACACATTTCTGAAAATCCTTCAGCGGCTCCATAGTGTCCTCAGGATAAAACACAAACCCACTGAGCATCTGTGTTCTTTTTGGACAGCGGGGTTCAGCCCTGACTCCTTGCTCTTCAAGCCTCAGCTATGTTTTATTCACAAATGGATGGGTGACTTGGAGATCTGTGACGACTGCCTGAACCAGGGGAAGAGCTCCCCCTGCTGGCGGGCAGGTTCACTGAGCCTTAGCCCCAGTTGCCGGTGTACCTTGTTTTATGCACTGGGTATGTTCCTGGAGATTTGTACATTAAATTGAATCACATGGTGAGTGTTCTTGGGGTGTGCACTTTTAAAAGGAAACCCGTGGCAAATCCTTTTTGTAAGGCGAGAAAATCCTTTTGTGATGGGGAATAATCACTGGCCCTCCCCATCCCTTCATTTGTTGATGCTGGGAATTAGGGGGTTCTCTTGATCCTCGTTTCCCTGCTGAAGAACCCGAACATGTTTCCTGAGGCAAGGCCACGGTAGCTGAAGCAGAGCCCAAAATGTTTGCACATTTGATATTTCTATGGTTTGCTGAGGCTCCTTTTAACCCGAAACTTGTCTCCGTGAAGTGGTTGGTGCTTCTCGAAGCCTGACTAGGGAATGTTGTCAGCAGTCCCAAGGGCCCTCCACTGACTGGCAGATTCCACTGCACCAACACACACATTTGGAAATGGGTCAACTCCTCCTATGGGTCTTGGCCATAGAATGATCGGGAGGGAGCAAGAAGGAGAGGGCAAAGAAACACTCCTCCATTGGAAGGGTATCGACCATGTTACCCAAAGGGATTGTGCCTGTCACAATTAGGGATGTTTTTCCTCCCTCCAGATGTTGTGTGTTACAGAATCCTTTGTTGGTAAGCACACACATGGCAGTCGTAGCCGTAGCCAGTGCCAGCTCCAGGCTTGAACAATGGAGGCTGCAATTGGGCATGAAGTCTGATGTGCCATTCTCGGCATATGAATGCCCTGCATCTGGGAACATCATTCTGTGGCGTTCCCAATAACAGGGACCCAGTCTCACTTTGTGAGATCTTTGTCACTTGATATAATAAGGCCCCCATCAAAGCCTAGAGATGTAGCCCCAGGCAATAATTAAGAGGATTAAGCTTCAAGACTCCATCTCTCTTGTGATTTGAACCCTTGCAGTGGGAACTCGCCTTCAGGCTGGCATCATGGTTTTACCTGGATGGATGGGCCCTGGTAGTTCCCAGACCAAAGTCCAAGAAAGTCAAAGTCTAGGGGGTCCAATTTGCTTCTCAATAGACTGTTGGTATGCTAGAATCACCAAGGAGACCGCCTTGTGGGATCCCTGCTAACCCAGTCATCTAAGGGGGCCAGACACCACTGGACTTGAAAATTACGTGCATGGCACCTTGAGCTCAGGGCATGAAGAATAAAAAGCACAAAGGCTCTTTCCTTCTTCAATTGAGAGGGCAGACAGGCTACATGCATTTGAAAGTGGTTATAAACACCAGACCCACCAGCTACAATTTAGGAGGTCTTATATGTAATCTGCCCAGTCCCAGATATTTTAATTCTATGTTGCAGGAAAGTAAGTGCCAGCTGGCCGCTGACCGACCATGCTCAGAGTTCAGTTCTAAACAGCACTGTTTGGGAAAAGCTCAATCTAAAACAGACAGCTCTGGATGTGTTTAGGTTTTGCTTTCTTTCCACTTTTAAATATTAAAAATTGACTCCAGCTGTGGGGTAGAAAGTAACGCCTAACCTATAAAAACATTGACAAATAAATCACAATGCAATTTGCCGCGCATTTTTGTGAGGTCTAAACATCAGTTCTTGAAAGGAATTTTCCATTATTGCATCTTGGGAAGATAACTTCTTCATGAAAAATTCATTTGACTTTTATATTTCATAAAATCATCACATAGCATTCCCACATTTGGGATCTGTGTGTGCTGGAGCACCCATGGCTTTTAGCTCAGCTTCCCAGACTTCTAGGCCCCTCTTCTTTGATTTTAGCAGGAAGCGGGGCAGCATCAGGATACTTACCTGGTGGTTTGGGGTTATGGTGCACCCCCTGCCCTGGAGCCTATCCTTCTGAAAACCAGGCTGAGCCTCACCAACGGGATAGCCCTTTCTGAGTCTGGAGTGAGCACCAAACTCCCCCATGTGTGCATAGCCCGGGGCACTACCCTTGTCCAAGTGAAAAAGAAGCCCCCAGCTGCATTATTTCTTGGTGTCATCACTACTAGGAAACAGCATTTCCCTTTGTAAGTGGGGTTGAGGGTTTCATGGGGGACTCAGAACCGAGGAGGGAAAAGGAATCTGTGTGACAGATATGGTGCTACGAATTAAGTCTTCAAATGTCCTTTTCCAGAAATGGTGCTGACCCCAGTTCAGTTCACATGGTATCAGTCATGATAGGGTGGGTGTGCTGCAGTAACAAACATCCTCAAATCTCAGTGAGTTATTTTTGCTTATGTTACATGGCCATTGAAGATTTTATTACACGTCCATTGTTAATTTGCTTAATTACATATCCATCACAGGTTTGCTTATGTTACATGCCCATCAGGTATGCTTATGTTACAGGCCCATTGTATTGTATTATTTACACCAAGATCCAGCTGATGGAGCAACCACTATCTGAAACATTATCAGTGATCACGGCAGAAGAAAAAGACCATATTTGATCTTTCCCAAAGACCACAAAAGGTCTTTGACCAGCAATTAAATGCTCACAACTCATTGGCCAGAACTAGTCACATGGTGCCATTCAACCTCATGGGGTCAGGAAATGAAATCCTTCTTGCCCAGAAGACAGAGAGCTGGAAAGACTTGATGAAAAACATTGGTGGATATTATACCCATCAAGTCTACCTAACTGTGAAAGTCCTTCTGTGGTATTTCTATCAGTTAATAACTCTTCTAGGCTCTAGCTTTGATAAGATCACAGCCCTCAGAGGGTAGCCCCAGGAATGAGGAAGCCAGGGTGGATCAACTTGTAGGAGAAACCCTCCTGAGTTATCTGTCTAATCCCTGTATCTCTTTCCTGAGTGCTATATCCAAATATCTTACTCATAGGGATGAATGGCTCCAGAAGTTGTCTTCATGCAACCTTTATATGCAGTTGAGGGTATGCACTTAACCAAAGCTGGTTCAGTAGGATCCTTTCTCCCAGGAATTTAAAATTTAGAAACAGCTAGTTTGTATGGTTACAAATGAGTGCGTGTAATTGGGGGAGCTCATGCATTTTTTACCACATGCATGGAAAGCTAAGGAAGTTGAACTGCAGGGAGAGAAGAATAAGCCAGACATGCAGAGAGAAGTAGACAGGAGAAACCACATGGGAGAGAGAAAGAGAGAGAATACAAGAATCCCAGCCTCATCCTAGAACACAAACACTTGATACCAGAACAAAACTGGCACTTTGTTGGCAAGGAAGGATGAATGTTGAATGCACAAATGAAAGTGTACATGATAGGAGATATACATAGGTCAAGGGCATTGAGTAACTGAAGATTCCTGCTAAAACACTGACATTCCTGGAAAAGATAACATCCAGCACCATTACCAGCATAGCCCCTTTACGCCGAATACACTTAGCAGTTTAGGCAGTCATTTGGCAGCACCCTTAGGGGAAAGAGCCCAGAACTGGTTGATTTTGATATATTGGAATACATGAGATTATAATAATGAGAAAAATGTTTACTTGTGTATAACAGAAAACCTCTCCAAAACAATGGCTTATTTCTGTCACGCACACACACACACACACACACACACACAAAGTCTGGAGGTAGACAGCCTGGGGCCAGCACAGCAGCTAAATGAAATCGTCACTGATGCAGGTTTGCCTTCTCCCCCCGCCCCAGCTCTCTGCTCTGCCTTCCCCTACAACATCCCATCCCTATGTTCTAAGATGGCTGCCGCAGCTCCATCGTATTTTTGTTCCTGGCAGCTGAATGGAGAAAGGAGAGAAGAGTGTTCTTCTTAAATCTTTTAAAATTTCTCTGAAGTCTAGATATTAAAAACAAACAACAAAAACAGTTGCCATTAAGTCAACTCCTACTTGTGGTGATGTGTTGGAGTAGTCAGAGTAGAACTGTGCTCCAAGGGGTTCTCAATGGCTGATTTTTCAGAAGGAGCTCACTAGGCCTTTCTTCCAAGGTGCCACTGGGTCTACTCAAGCTTCCAGCCTTTTAGTTAGCAGCCGTGTGCACTAACCATTTGCGCCACCCAAAGACTCCTTAGGTGTAAGATGGGTAGGAAAAAACCACTAGACAGTCTTCCTACGTGGAATTGCCTGAGCTCCAACTAGGTGCATCCGGTAAAATTAGCTTTGTTACCCTGTTTCCAACTGATTTCACTAGGAATTAGGACCCAAATTAAAACAACCATGGGTAAATCACCTATAGGGCAAGCCAGTCTTGAAGGTGAGTTGGTTGGAAGCTCTATTCCTTGGGGCTCTCCCTAATGAATGGTGACAGATCAGCTGCATGACCAGATCAGCTCCTCCCTCGGGGAGTGCTCCACAAACAAGCAAGGAAGTCACTTCGGTTCAGGCTACGCCCCTTGCCGAAGGTTATTTGAAATGTTTTGTCGTCAAACCTTAAAGACCCTAAGTAATACAGGAATTATTGTTGTAATTGTCATTATTATAATTAATGTAGAAGAGTTTCTGGAAGGGGCTGAGCACCAGTAGGGGGAAGGGAAAGAGGATGATGTCAAGGTTCTATCTTAATGACTTCACCACTTTGCCTCCAACTAGTCTGGGCTTGGAGAGGGCTATGGTCACTATAATTTCTGTCTCCTCTTGGTCCCTTTGGGCTGTGTATCTATATGTTCCTGTATTTGTTAATTCCTTAGGAGTTGCAAATTGATGATACTCTAATTTTATCATTTCTTTTTTATTTATCAGTGGGCTCTTTCTTTTATGTACTATTTGGTTATCCGATGGTATGGTTCATATGGGAAAAAACAGGATAAATAAAGAACTCATTTCCTCTCTAGGTGATGAATTCTTTTTTGAAAATATCATTATGAAATTGTGTATTTAAACTTAATAGGCACTAGTTTTTTAATAGGTTTTAATAGGTTTCAATCCATTGTAATGATTATTATTGAAGCTAAAATTGTCCTTTCATTGGTAGGAGTCTCTTCACGTTGGCTCCTGGGTCCTTTTGACATAACCCTAGTAGTCTTCGATAGACTCCTTGCTAACTTGTGTGACATGGTGTTCATCTTATACATTTCCTGTCTTGCATTTGGAGTCAGTCATCTCTCTAAGGAGCTCTGCTTTCTTCGAGTGAGAAGTGGCAATTCAAAAGCAGTCTGAGTGTTAGGGATGTCTATTGCTACTGGGTTTACCATTTTCTCTAGGCTTTTTAGTGGACAGAACTGGGGTTTAAAAACTTATATACATAATAACTATATATATAAATTGATATGTATAAGATTATAAATATATGCATATATGATTATATATACTATATGTATACATAATTATACATATATATAACCCCCCCAAAAAAACTCCAGTGCCATCGAGTTGATTCCAACTCATAGCGACCCTATAGGACAGAGTAGAACTGCCTTATAGAGTTTCCAAGGAGCGCCCGCCAACCCTTTGGGTAGCAGCCGTAGCACTTAACGACTACAGCACCAGGGTTTCCTCTAATCATATTGGATTACAGGACTTTTGTTGATTTCTTAAATCCTTATCTCCTTTTATCCACATTGAGAATCCTGGTTCTCAGGGACACAAGGGATGGTAGAAGTAAAATATTCCATAACGCCTCTATTGTTTTATTGAATATTGCATACGGATCAGACTCAGAATAACAATACTAATCCTACCTAAAAAAAAAAATAATTTTTTTTTTTTTTTTTTTACCTAGGACCCTTAAATTCTAATATTCTGTGCTTCTAAGGGTCTCAAAATATTTGATAGATCTTTTATTTTACACCTTCTTTATATCCTTGGAAATGGAATTCAGGATCTCAACTACCCTGCTACACTGAGGTAGGTGGTAGAATTAGTATCCCATGGTGAGAAATTGATGAGCATCCCAGACTTCCTACTCATGTTCTTGTTCTCCAGTCATACTGCTTTTCCCAACTGAGTCTGTCTAGCCCACTCTTGAAAACAAACCCAGGCCATTTGCCAAGAGTACTAAAAGGCATCGGGCAGTAATATGCCTAAGGAGTGCTAAGTATACTTCACCTTCCTGGACTGTAGGGCTTTCCTGGCAATCGACTTTGTGGGGATGTTTCAGGTGTTTGGCAGAGGTAAACGTTTGTGTTTCTTTGACTAGAGATATAGAGAATCAGGGAAGGAAGTGGGTTGCCCTAGATGAGGACTGTGGCACTGGAAAGCATGGTGGAATTAGGGTCAGCTTTATCTCCACATAGAAACGGGACCTTCCTAAGGACTTGTCAGATGACTTGCAGAACAATTGTGTTTTCTCCAGTGAGATGGGATAATGTCCAAATGAGGTATTTAGGGTTCTAAGGCCCCACATAGCCCAGTTTCTGTTCAAAATCATGTTAAAAGAAAATGTAATCTAGAAGCTAAAACTAATTTTAAAAGGACACTAGTCTCTACTTCTGTCTCTCAAATATGGGGATCCAATTTTAATGCTAGGCAACACAGTTTATAATCAAATTTTCACTCCTCTGCAATTCTCTCACACTCCGCAGCTACCTCCTAACATCTAACTCTCTTAATTTTCTCCAAAACTTTCCCTGACATCTGTCTTATGGGGTCTTTCTTCATACATGAGCCTCTCTACTCTCATTATTCCCTTTCCTGATACCCTCAGATATTGCCACAGGGGTTCTTACTCCACTCTGAGTAGTACCACTCAGTTCTAGGGAAGCTAGAAGATCGTGTGGCTCCATGTCCCCTGTTCTTCCCTTGCTCCCCATAGAGGGAAGCTTGCAGAATCCCTGGGAATTGTTCTTACCTTGCTCTCAATGCTTTTCTTACAAGTAAATCCAGGAGAGAATTACTAATGAATAAAGCTCTTCTCCTTTACGTATTTAATCAACAACAAAAACGCATTAGAAAAAGCTTCCAAATGGGCCTCTAGGGTCATCTGTACTGATGTGAAGAGGCCTAAGAGGCTGGGAAAGACCTTTAATTGCCAACCCATTGGGTGGGCAGAGCTTTCAAAAGGCAGACCTCTCAGAGAAGGCTAGGAAATGGCTCTGGTTATGGCAGAAACAGAAATGGGTAGTCCAGGTACCCTGGCCCCCACTTTAGGAAAATTCAGGTTTCCTTGTAGGTCACGTGCAAATGTTTCATTGCCACCTGGGGTGGTTTAAACCTAGAGGCCAGATGGGGAAGTTGACGTGGTGGTACTGGGTAGCTGGGGATGGTCAGGAGCTTACAGGTGGGCCTAGGATATAGCAGAATATGGGAGGTCAGAGAGAGGCAGTGGTTCAGGCAAGTAGGCCCCTGTTGCCCCTAATGGACCATCCCATTGCCTCTCAAGGCAAGGATTTGAGCGGGGGAGGGCAGCAGTAATATGCCTTGAGCAGAGATAAATTTTAAAGGCCGTACAAAGGCTCTCCCGGGCCCACCTTCTCTTGTTGCCATGAGACAGCCCAGCTCTTGGTGAGTTATAACAAATGCCCCAGAATGGAAGGCCAGATGCTCCAATCTTGGGAGTTGGGGAGAGGAAGTGACTGGACTCTGCTTCCTGTTATCCCTTATCCTCACTCTCCTTCACTGCTCCTGCTGAAGCTGCTCTAGTGAGTGGGAATGTCTGCTTTTGCCATTTGCCAGCTGTTGTAAGAGAATTAAGAGCCCAGTGTGAGGCTATGATGAACAATTTAATGATGAGGCTGTGAATTAGGGTCCAACGGCAGAATTGTCACTTCATTTTCGGGCTTGGATTAGTGGAGCTCACTTGATTCTGCCTGCCCTTGAAATGGGCCATGCAGTGCAGCTGTGTGCAAGGGCAGGTGGGATCCTCCTGGAGGGTGAGGAAGAGGAGGAGGAGGAAGAACAGCACCTGCACAGGTGATTCTGAGCCAGAGGAGAGGCAACGGAAAGTCTGGAGCTCAGTTTAGATGGGAGCAGCAGCAGTTCCTGACATCTCCTGAATGGCTGGAGAATAAGGAGCTCTAAATTAACGCTTTTTTTTTTTTTTTACACAACCAAAAGCATTTCTTTTCCCCTAAAATGGAAACTCCTAAAAGAAAATTTGTCGTGGTTCCATGCTGTAGTGGAGCTGTGTCCTAAGGAGCTCTGGAGGCATGTAGGGCCATTTGCCCTGGCACTAAATGACCCCCAACTAATGTGTTTTTCTATTTGGGGACACTTTTGTCTCTTTTTTGCTGCAAGCTACGACCTCTCAGTGTGTCATCTCCCAGCATCTCCCACCCTGCTTGCTTTTCTTTTAACTCGGGAGAAACTGAAAGTTACCAGGGAAAACCAGAAAATCAATCTGCTAGAGCAGTAAACTTACATTTCATTTGATTCTAAGGCAATAGAGTTAGATTAAGGGGTGGGGAGGGGTTCTTTCTCTTAACCCTCTGTTGTCATCACTGCCACCCACCTCCCCAAAACACACAAAGACACACAGACATACACAGACACACATACTCATTCCAGATTAGGGCCCTGACTCAAAGCCTTTCTCTCCATCCCAGTCCTTGCCAGTATTGCCCTTAGACCTGAGCAACCAGGGTCCCTACCCTGAGTCCCATCCTTCAAAGAATCCTTCTCCTGTCCTTCTATAGCCATGCCCCTCCCCAAGGGGCAAAGAGTCCAAGGGTCCAAGGAAACCATCCCACAAGGAGCCCATGCTTCCTCTTTCAAGACCATGTCTTGAGTACCTGGAACCCTGGTAGTCTCTGCCCAAATGGCCCAGAGTCCATTTCCAGGACCTCTCCCACAAGCCTGTCATCCAGAGTGTGGATAGTGTCACTAGTGTGTGCACTTTTGGGGTAGCAAAGAAGCTGATGGTTCAAGGGGTACATATGGAGCTTGGACGTGTAGGTTGGAGTCACACAGGCATAAGAGCAAGCCTCTCTCCTCATAATGGAACAGAGCTGGGGTTTGGAAGAGAAGGGGGACATCTCCATTTGTACTATTGTCCAAATGCCACAAATCTTAGGGGTGGAACATAATCCTTGCTTTAATATGGGATATTTCAAAGTCTTTGTGAATGGTCCCTCCGACAAACTACTTACCTTACACGTTCTTGACCTCCTCAACGCCAAATACATTCACCTATCCTCCAGATCTTAGCATTGCCCTGAACTTCAAGAGTATTCCTGAATTAGCTGGTATGAAACACATCAAATACAATTTACCACAGGCCATTCTCCTCCCAGCCTCTGCCATCTTAGAAGCACTGAGCCTAAGAAACCGGTTGCTATTCCTTTCAAAACCTGGGCCCCATTTCCTTGCCATGTCTGTAGGTCCACCTTTTCGAGAAACCAGCTACTCCCTCTTTGATATGCAACTTTATTGCCTTCATGAGACTAGAGAACTTAAAAAACACAAAAGCCATCGTAAGGAATTTACGTAAGATAGCATATCCTCTGTACCTAAAAAAAAACACAAAGATATGAGAGGGAGTAGTACAAGGATGGGAGAAAAATACTTTTCACATCTCAGCAGACTAGACCCATCTCTCAAAGGCCACCTAGCTGCCCAGGGCTCTCCTTTGCTCAGAGGGTCACCATTTGTAGCTCAGTCTTCTCTGGGATGCCCTGTACCATTTGTTGACTCTATACTTCCCTCCTTCCATTACCTAATACAAACACTAATTACTTCTTGCCTGGAATACTGTGCTAGTCTATCAACTGGCCTCTGCTCTTTGAATTCATCCTTTATGCTGCTGCAGCAAGACACAAACCAGCCTGCCTTACCTGCCTGCTTTAAACCCTTCAGTGCCCTTCCCATACAGAAGACCGCTCTGCTCCTGGGCAGGGGTGACAAGCCACCCATGATCTGCCCCTTCACCTCTCCAGCCTCATTTCTCATCATTTGCAATTCCGGCAACATCAGACCATATGAAATGTATCTCCAATATCAAGCCAATACTTAAATTTTCATAGGTTTGCTAATGGTCTTCCTTCTGCCTGGACTACCCTTGCTGCCAGCCTCATTTCTTCATTGCTAACTTCACATGGCTAACTTCAGGTTATCCATTGATACTCAGTTCAGGCATCATATCTTCTGACCTTGCTCCTACCTCCTAGCAAAGTTGGTTCCCCTCCACAAAACTCCCACAGTACTGGCTAAGCCCCTATATTTTAGGATTTCCACAATGCATTGAAATTATCCACTGATGTGTCTGTCTTCCCCAACTAGACTTTAAGTCTTCACATGTAGGGACTACATTTTTTCACCTATATCCCAATGCCACTGCACCAAGTATTCAATAAATGTGTACTGAACAGATCTGAACTAAGAAGAGTATATGGATTTTTATGGTATGTATTTCTTTACTAGTGACACAATCAAGGAAAGATACCTACCTAGTTTATTTGCTTGTTTCTGGGTCCTCTGTGACTGAGGCTGCTAGAATTTTAACTGCTAATTGATCAGCAGAAACCCTGGTGGTGCAGAGGTTAAGAGATTGGCTGCGAACCAAAAGGTTGACAGTTCAAATCCACTGGGTGCTTCTTGGAAACTCTATGAGACAGTTCTACTCTGTCCTATAGGGTCACTATGAGTTGGAATCGACTCAACGGAAATGGGTAATGGATTAGTTGATCAATCACTCAAACAGTTAATCATTGCACATTTATTGAGAATCTACTATGTGCCAAGCATCATGAACAATTACACTTAGAAGTATAGTCCCATCTCCAAGGAAATTATAACCTGGATGATTTTTTCTGGAAATTAAAGATAACTTCATTTACAATAGATCAATTTTTAATAATAAGAACTTAAATAATCCCCCTTTCCCTTTTACTGTCTCACAATGTTTGATTATCAGTTTGCCTAAGGTTCCCAAGCTACAAGGTTCTGGGTTTCCTTTGGTAGCCATGGTCTACCTAAAAGGAGGACTGAGAAAATCAAAGTATTATAGGGAAATGTGTATTTCCAGGCTATGAAAAGACTCTAGAAAGTAGACAAGCAACTACAGACCAGAGAGAGAAAGGTGAAGCCCGGTGCTTACTCCTGTTTAGAGAAAGAATATTGGAACCATGATCTACTTAAAAGAGGTTTTGTGGGATGAGCTTGCTTCCATAGAAGTGATGTTGTGGCCCGATGTCAGTGGTCCTCAACCAGGGGCAGTTTTATCCCCAGGGAACATTTGGTAATGTCTGGAGATATTTTTGGTTGCTGTAACTGGGGCAGAGGGTACCATGGACATTTAGTGGGAAGAGGCCAAGGATGCTGCTAAACATTCCACAATGTACAGGATAGCCCCCCTACCCCAAACTAAGAACTAACCAGCCCAAAATGTCAATAGTGCGAAGGTTGAGAAACCCTGCCTTATGCTATGGGGTAGGATTGACACTAGCCACATTCCAAAATTCCACAGAAACAACTGAACGCAGTAATGGCTCTTGCAGTCACAAGCTTGACCCCTGGGCAGCTCTGACTCATGCCTGAGGACGAAGTGAACTTTGACAGAGGCCGGAACAGAACTTACAGATGATTTTTGTGCCATAATTAACTTTTAAATACTCTCACCCTTCTCTCCCTTCCTCAACCCCAGCTGCCTCTTTTTAAAGAAGGAAATGAAATAAGTAAGAACAACCTTAAAAAAAACAAACAAACTTCTATTTATGACATTGGCTTTTTTTCTTTGCTGATGAAGTAAAACGATATAATGGGGAAAGAATATCATCAAAGGCTGCTTCTAAGGATTAGTGGTAGTTCATGAAGCATAACAAAAGCCTTGCTTATGTCAACTACTCAGAGAGTCAAACACCTCAAACGCAGATGAAATGTGCGGATGGAATATGATCAACATAATTTGTTCATTGTGCTTTCCCCACTGTAGGTATTTCTGGGTTATTTATTTATTTGAGCACAGTGGTATATGTTTGAAGTAAGAATATCTCAATCCATACTGTTCTATTTCTCCCTATGAGGCTCATGTTTCTTCTGTCAATAACACAGGCTCAGTTCCCCTTGAGCCCCAAATTATACTTCCTCATAAGAGAGGAAAATGCCACATTTTCCTTGAGATCTTTATTCCACATGACTCTGCTAATGACTAAAGTAAAACTGAGAAGTTCAGGAAAAGGAAATCTCTCCTTCCATCAGAGTAAACAAAGTGAAAGAAAACAAGACGCCAGAAGTTAGGATGTGTGGAGGGTTTCAAATGCATTCCATAATTCTGGAGGATATCCTAGATCGACAGTTGAACTGACCTCTTTGCCTGTCCACTCAAAACTCCCTACAATCTACAACTGTGTCATCATGGCCAACGCTGACAAAACCCTTTCACCATTTTGTTGTCAATTTTGTCTCTAGGCATTGAAAAGATCGAATGCACATGCTTATCAAGTCTCTCCAGTCTCACCTCACACCCCATCTTCCCCTTCCTTCTAGCTTCGTCTGTACCCACCTACTTGGGATTTCCCACATTAACACACCAGTTCACCTTGCCAGGCCTTCATTTTACATACTACCCCTTTGGTGTGAAATATTTCCTCTACTTGTCCACCTAGAGAACTCCTATTCACCTTCAAAACCTTGCCAAGACAACACCTCTATGTTGTCTATGAAGATTTTCCTCCTGTACAACACCCTCCCCTCTGCACACATACTTCTGTATCCATGTAACAGGTGCTGTCAGCACCTCACTCATGACCTGGGTTCACAAGCTTCACTGGACCATTCCTGTAGACATTTATGGCTTTATTTTTCAAGCATCCATGTCTCTTGGATTGAGGGCTTTTTCTGGCCACAGGAGTACGTTTATCCCTACATTGGGTTGGCCAAAAGCTCTGGGGGGTTGACGCCCTAGAAGCACCCTTTACCCAGTGAGGGACAGGAATTCATAGATAAGTCCTCCAGCTCCTTCACTCCACAGTGGGAAAATTTGGAAGTGTGTTTATCTGCACGGTGTCTCAGAGAGTTCCTACTAGGACTGAGCCCCAGTTGCCCACAGTGTTTACTCGCTTATGAATACACTCTTGACTGGTTGCATCTCCCTTGTTTTACTCCCTCCCTCATTATACTTCCTGGATTCCATCACAAATAAATGAATGGCACCCAAATTCTTATCATAGAGCCTGCTTTTTAATGGAATCCAAACTAAGACAGTCCCTTACAAACTTACATGATCATATCATTGCTCTGGGCTGTATCTATTTGTTTCTGTGTCTCTAAGATAGCTTCACGAGAGCAGGCACTATGTGTTATTTATCTTTATTTATCCCCAGCACCTAACACATGGTGAACCCTCCGTAAGTGCTTGTTGAAGTGAACTAATGGGGAAACGGGCTGAGAGGCTTGAAGGACTGTCTACAGAAGACTTGGAATGGAGAACCAGTGGGGCACGGGGATGACAAGGAGAAGGGAGCTATTTAGAGAAACTAGGTTGTGAGGTAAAACAAATAAATTAATGATAATTGAAAAACTCCCAGAAACAGCAATCAGAAAATGCACTTAGAGTGGGGAATCTGTCCAAGCAGACAGAAAGCAACATGATAAATGAGTGGAAGGTGGACCCTAGGGTGGGATCAGGGCCAGATTACCCAATAAGCAAGGTACACACGGGCCCAGTTGTGCCTTCTCACCAATCTTCAGTGCACAATTTCACCTGTCCCCCACTACATCAAAGATCTGGTGAAATTGCTCACCACAAATTAGCAAGTAAATACAATTAAATCCATATCTTGCTTATTGGTTAATCTGCTCCTAGGTGGGATAGAAGCCCAGCTGGCATTCGAGTGGCAAGGAAGAGGATTTACAGCTGGATAAAAGGTGTGGACAGGGACTGAACACAGAGTCAGAGTGGGGGATGACCTGGCTGCTTTTGAGGAGGAAGCTCCTTATAAGACGGCAAATCCCCAGACTTTGAGCACCTGCTGACTGCCCAGCAATGAATGTTAACATGGTGGAAAAAAATACTTGCTCTCTAAGTGGCTAAGCTTGTGCTATGCTACAGACCCATTGCAGAGGGGTTGGTGGAGAGAAGATAAAGGGGAAAGACCATGATCTTGAGACAAAGTGCTCTGGATTCCCAGGTACAGGAAGTAGAAAGCCACAGGAGCAAAGCTCTGGGTGTTTATTTGGTGGTGGTGGGGTAGAGGGAGTTCAGCATTGTTTCATCGCAAAGGTATGTTTTTCCTGGTTTTTCTCTTTGCATCTTCCATTTTTTTTTCATTTGTAAGGATGCAGTTGTAATGAAAACTTTCTAAACTGATGTGAATGGAGAGTCAAAATGAATACAGTATTCAACTCCGCAAATGCTTAATGATAGTCTACTAAGTGCGGCCCATGTGCCAGGAACTGAACTTTTAGTAGGTAAAAATATAATCCCTACCCTCAAGGAGCTTACAAGGACTACACTTATGCATGTATCTATGTGTCGTGTAACAACCCAGCAACACCTGAACCAAGGTCGGCTGCATCTCAAAGAGACCGAAGAAAGACTCCGAAACCAGCGATCATGACATGTGGTTTATTGGGAAGCTTATTTATGGGACTGTGGCCCAGGGTAGCGGCTGGACCAGTTTAGTGCTCTGCAACCACCTAGCAAGGGACACAAGCTTATATACCATTCCAGCTAGGACCAAGGCTCATTGTTTCTCTCCCAAGTCCTTGGGCAGCCAGTGTTCCCAGGGACTTCGGGTCCAGGCTTAGATGTTTTTCTTCTTGTTGCTAAGGCGGTTCTTGGCTTTGGCCACTGGCCCAACCACGCCACTCCTGGCCTTGTACCTTAGCCCAAATCCGTTCCGAGTTCATCCCCAGCATGCTTCAGGGAAGAACAAAGCTGACTCCATTAGGAGGGAATTCATATAGCTGAATAGCATTACCCTACGCTAAGTATATATACACATACAGTATATGTGTGTGTGTGTATATATATATATATCCAAATCTATTGTCATTGAGTCAATTTAGATTCATGGCAACCCCATGTATTATTACAGAGTAGGACTGCTCCATAGGGTTTTCTTTACAGTAATCTTTACAGAAGCAGATAGCCAGGCCTTTCTTTCAGAGTGCTGCTGGGGGGTGGGGGAGCTTCAAACTGCCAGCCTTTAGGTTAGTAAAGTGCAAACCATTTGCACCACCCAGGGACAACCCATATATATATTTATATGCACATTTCCAGGAGAACACAGAGAAGGGCTTTGCTAGTTCTACAGAGGGGACGGGGCAGGGACAGCTTTAGATGACAGCAGAAATTGGGGTCAGATTCGATTTTTTTTTTTTTTTTTTTTTTGAAGCAAAGCAGGAATTTTATCAGAAAGTGAAGTCAGGACCAAAATTCCAGACATTCTTTCCTTTGTTTATTTGCTCATTTTTTAATGGAATATTTATTAAGTTCCTACTATGTGGCAGAGGAAACCCTGATGGCATAGTGGTTAAGAGCTACAACTGGTAACCGAAAGGTCAGCAGTTCGAATCCACCAGGTGCACCTTGGAAACCCTGTGGGGCAGTTCTACTCTGTCCTATAGGGTCGCCACGAGTCGGAATCAACTCGACAGCAACAGGTTTTTTTTGGTTTATGTGGCAGACTTTGGGGCAATGATAGTGAATAAGATGATAATCCTGCCCTTAAGGAATTAACAGTCCAGTCCAGAAGCTGACAAGAACCAATCAGTGTCCATACTGTGGGAAAAGAACAAAACAGGTGGTTGGCACAGTGTGCTATGGCACTCAACCGGGCCTAGAAGACGCTGGACAAGGGCAAGAGTTGAGGATGGTTTTCTGGAGGAGATGGCATCCCAAATGAGATACAAAAGTTAAGTAGGCATTGGCCAGGTGAAGAGTGGGGCAGAATACTTGGGACAAAGGCAACTTCCATGCAAAGGCTTGGAGATGAAAGAGTCTATTTAGAGTAGGGTAATGAGCTTCTTGGAAACTCTGTGGGGCAGTTCTACTGTGTTCTATAGGATCGCTATGAGTTGGAATCAACTCGATGACAGTGGGTGGGTGGGTAATGAGCTATGAAGCTAGAGAGGTAAGCTGCGGTGGGGCCACAAAGGCCCCTTTTAAACAGTTTGGACTTTATTCTGCTCTCAATAGGGAGTTGTTAAGAGGTCTTAAGCACGGGCATGCCACGATTAACATTTTAGAAAGATTACTCTAGCTCCTGGGTAGAGAGAGAAGGGATTGGGGGGAGAAAGAATAGAGCAGGAAAACCACTTCAAAGATGGCTGCAGTAATTCAGGTAAGAAATGAAGGAGCTTAGGAAAGAGTAGTAATGGCAGGTAAGGATGGAGAGAAGTGACCTGAGTAACAACACAAAAGCCTAAAGGCATCGAAGAATGTCGTAGAGCTGAGAGATGTCACCAAATGTGGTCACAGCCCGGAGTGGATGGTGGAAACTGATGAATGTCAAGGCTGGGGCAAATGTTGATGGACCTCCAATGCCATGCAGAGGAGTTTGAAATTCACTGCAGAGGCAATAGTGGGTCCTTGAAAGTTTGGTCTGAAGGAAAAGGTGATCATAACTCTGGTATCTCTGAAGGACACACTGGTGTGAGAAGAAACTAGTCAATAGACCAATTTGAAGATCACTGCAATAGTCCAGATGCAAAACTTGAGCCAAGTTATTTACCTACCTTGTAGAATTGTTATGTGGAGGAAGTCAATTAATATAGGTAACGTGGTTTAGAATAATGTCTGACACATAGTAAGCACTTGATGATAACCTTATTTATTTACTTGTCATTGTGAGAATTAAATAATGCATGTAAAATTCTCAGCACAGTGATCATCCATACAAATGAATCAATAAATGATAACTATTACTATTAGTTCTGTTTTTCTATTATTAATTTTTAGATTAATGTACTTCAGAGCCAAAGGAAGGAGCCATGTCATAAATGTCATGCAGAATATAAACTCTGATAAAAACACTTTCTAAAACTTAATGAAAGAGAGAGCCTCTCTTTTTATTTATCAGAACAGTTGGATATAAAAAACGCCAACCAATTTACCTTGAAATATTATGCTAGTAATTAGGAAAAATGGGCATGTGGTAAGAATTATTTGATAGGTTTCAAACTCCTATGTTTGAGCTTCCTAAAATTTTTTTTTTAAATGCACAGACCGTATTGTGAGTACAAATCTTTGCAAAAGCCAGTCATTTCTTTCCAGTCTAGATTCTTTTTGTTGCAGGGAGCTTTCAGAGCTTACCCTTTTTGGGTCAGTGAAAAATTGATTTGTTTTCTTCTTTACATACACACAGAAATGTGTCCACTCTAAAAACAAAACAAAGCAGAAGATGCTCAGCATTTGCAGTCTCTGGTTCTGCTCAGGCACCCTCTGACAGCAGCTCTGTGCTGGCCTTGGGAATAGCCACAGTGCTGGAAAAGTCAAGGTTCTGCAGAATGACGCAAAGACTGTGACCCAGGCTTTGGGTCATTCAGAACCAAAGAACCTGCAGAGGGGTGAACCAGAATAAACCCTCATCTCCTGCACAGAATATTCAAACACACACAAAAATGAAAACTTCTCTTTCCATTGTGTCAGAACAGCTGGAATTTTTATGAGACTATTTTTAAGGTTATGGCTGGGTGAAGTGTTGAATGCCCCTCACAGGACCAATTGGAGAGTGAACACCCTGACCAAGACAGTGTCTTAAACTCCATGAACTTCCCCAGTGGGTAACAAAGAAATAAGTAATACTTATGCAATTCTGTGAACTCATTTTCCTTTCCATTCTCCATGGTTACACAAATTCTCCATGTACCCAAGAACAAAATGGTGGCATTTAGGCCAGGAGTGTTTACTTAGCAAGTGCTGGTGTCCTTAGGAGCCTCACTCACCAAATACCCTGTGATCTTTTGAGGGCTGGCTCCAACTGACCCCAGGAAGTATTTTATTTCTTTTCCAGAACACTGGGGATCATCATTTAGACACAAGAGTAGGAACTGCCTCAATCATTCAGTTAGAAACAAACAAAGCTACCTGGTAAGGAAAGAGATTTATTTCCCATTGCTCCCACCGTATTGAAGTCTGTTTAAGAACTTGATATCACCTAAGCCTATTGAGATCCATGTTGAGTAAACAAGACTGAATTTTAAACTACATCATTTTTTTACCCTAAACTTGTCACATCAGCCTCACATATCTTTATAACAAAATTTTCAGAGCATATTCACTCTTTTTCTTTTTAATTGTGGTAAATATATATAACAAAACATTTGCCATGTCAACATTTTTTACATGTACAGTTTGATCGTACATGTAATCCAGACATTAACTACATTCATTATGTTTTACAATCATCACCACTATCCTTTGATATATGCACTCTTATTTTTGTCGCTCTCTTTTATTTTAGAAATAATAGTTTCAAATTAGAGGTGAGAAATGAGGGAAAGGTGAGCTACAGAGTGAGAACAGAACATTTGGAGCACAGAGCCAACAGGAGGGTTCTGAGTCCATATTCTCTCTTCACGTCCCATTCACACTAATTCCTCAGCACACGGAAGCCTGCCGACCACATCCATGGCATGTCTGTGGTTAAAACCACGTTTGATTGGTATTCCTCACTGGGATTTCTTTACATTTTATTTCCCCAGTGATTTGTGGATTGACCTTCTCAGGGTGGTTTCCAGGTTTCAAGAAAAAGCAAACCTGCAATTTAGTTAAGATATTGAATATGTGCAATAAATCAGGACAAGCAATGAAAGAAAGAAAAAAAAATTTAGAACATTGTTGGTTAATGAGTAGGAGTTATACTGTTGGACTTCATTGTGAGAATTCTGTTCAAATATAACCCAGTGAATTGGCACTGAGTTTGGTGTCCAATTCTATTATCCCTCATCATGTAATTTTGGATAAGTAACTTAAACGGAAACATCTTGGACTGGACAGACAATGGTTTCTAGAGTCAGATGGAGCTGGGTTTATACCCTGGCTCTGCTACATAAATAGATAGAGAATTTGGGCATGTTAATTAGCCTCTTGGAGCCAGTTTCCTCATTGGTCAAATGCGGAGGGCAATCCTTACCTCATAAGGTTTTGCAAAGGGTAAGTGAGATGGTGTGTAGGAAATGCTTTCCAGTTTCTCCTGTTTTCTTTTCCCAGATTTAAAAGATTAATTATACCTGTCATCGACTTGTCTCATGGCCTGCTGGGAAGATTAGTTAATGCCTAGAAACCAATTTTGTGAGTAAAAAAAAAAAAAAAAATTCCATTTATAATAAAACTATTGTTAAGAATTAAGCAATGAAAATTCCCGGGGGCCTGAGGAGTAAGTGAGATTCCCATAACGTTTCTAGTCTAGGAAACACTGAAGAAGTTACTCCTTCTCTGAGCCCCAGTGTCCCCCAGAGCAAACTGAGGCTAAAGTCCTTCCCAGCTGTCATACCTTTGATTCAACCAATAACTAAGTCGGTAGTTTGTGAAATGTATTTTTACAGGAAACATTCAAGAACAAATAAGATTTGTCTAGGGGTGACTCTTGTAGATTCTTCTTTCTGTTACTCAGTAAAATTTTCTGATTTCTAAGGCTTTATGATACATGGATGCAGATACTCAAATATGATGACTTTGGGGGTCTGTTTCATGAAACGTGTATGTTACCAAATTAAAACTCCCTATTTGACTTTGCCCAATAGGGAATCCTTAAATATTTCCTTCAGCAATCTCTGTGTTCCAAAGAAATAATATGTGTGCATGTGTAGTTTTGAGGGGGAGAGGGAACTCTGTTTGTAATTAATTTCAAAAACATTTTAAAGTCAAATAAACTTGGAAAAAAAGTCAGATACCTTTTCACAAGCACAATTGTGGGTGTGCAAATATTTTTGTAAGTAGAATTCAAGAAATTTTGTAAGGCTCTCCTTCCTGTTGTAAAGGGTCAAGATTATAGCAATTTTTCTCCTATTAAAGATTAATATTTCAAAGGATTTCTCTTCAAGGGTAAAGCCTGCAGCAATATCAACTTCTAGAATAAAGGAGGATCCTTTTATTCTTCAGATAAAGTGTGCCTTCCTCATTATACAGCAGGAAGCCTGGAGCTGCCTTGCAGAGCTGGCCCGGCAGCTGTGCTCAGGGCAACCCCACCAAGAGAATTTCAGTGGGAAGTTCCCACATGGACCTTATTTATACAAAATTAATTTTTTCTGAAAACATAGCAAAGTGCCAGGGGCTTTGAATGTTTCTAGAGTTTACAGTTATCAAAATGCACATATATTCACAAATAAAGGCATAGTGTTAAACAACATATTTTAAATCATATCCTTACTATTCTTTAAAAAAGACTCCCAGATTTATTCTTTGAAAGAATGGACCAGTTATTGGTTAATAATAACCTAAAAATTCAAAATTTTGCCTAATTTACTATGACCTTTAATTTTTTGACCACGACATCATTTTCGTTAACCGAAATGAAAACTCTGGAAGGAAGGTTTGGATAACTTGGTGCTAATACTCAGTTGCTGCTGAGTCGACTGACTCATGGCAGCCTTTTGTGTGTCAGGGTAGAATGGTGCTCCGTAGAGTTTTCAGTGTCTGGTTTCATGGAAGTAGATCACCAGGCCTTTCTTAAACAAGTTTGAATCTTTCAAGTTGTCAAAAACAGGCACATAACCAAGCTTGCAGGGCAATTATTTTTTTCTTTCTCAGCTGCTTATCATTTCAATAAGATAACAAAGGTAAAGGACCACCAAATATGCAGGAGTTCCATAAAAGGTCTCTTCTCCGTTAATGAAAATTCTACTTACCTAGCTGATAAAGCTCTGGGTTTCAATACCAAATGCCAATAAGACATTTCCTATTAATTAATTAATAGAAAAAAGTACAGTCCATAGGCTCAAAAATCACAAAGGAGAGGTCTAGAGCTGGACTGGCTGGTGCTGCCTTCAGATTTGTGTTCTTCAACATGCTACTGGAGCTCCAAGATCATGCATCACTTTCAGAAAATGGGATCCCTGCTTCCAAGAACCTCAGTGCAGTGATTTATTGGGAGGTTGGGAATTTGCATCTAAACTGAGGGGCCTCTACCATAACATAACAAATGTTGCAGAGTAGGATTTATAATCCTCTGGAGAGCCTTAATTATTTGGCCACTACATCATTTTCATTAACTGGAATGAAAACTTGAGAAGGTTTTGAGAACTCAGTAGTAATCACACAGGGTATACTGACATCTGGTGGCATTGATTAAACAGATACTTACATGTTAATAAGCAGCGCTATAATTAAAATTATTGACTAGGTTGTTTTTCAATACTCAGAACTCCTTCAGAGCTATTCTAACCTCTATTTTAAAAGGCTTTGTTTGTCCACGGGTTGTGTTTGTCTTCTGGCCTACTTCATTCATGTAAGCCTTCAGTAAAATGTTATATTTTAACTCAAAGTTAATTAATCCTAGATTAAGAATGATAGGTATGATCTGTTGACTAATTTAAGACTCCAGAATTAATAATAAGGTCTAAACAGTAATCAATTTTTATGTTTTTTTTTTTTTGTATGTGTGTGTCAAGAGTCATTTTAAGATGGAAGAAATATAATTTTTCTAGTTTCCCTGATCAGAAGCCAAGAATGGAGAAGCTGCCCACGGTAAAAGTGGGGTGTGGTGTGTACAGTTTCATGCTACTAAATCATTTGACCTTTCAAAAAATACATCTAATCAAATCTCGGATAGAATTACCACTGCCTCCTTATTAGCATGCCTTCTCTCCAGAGAAGCTGTTAACCAGGAGAAGTAAAACAATAGTTTCCACCCTGTCTTTCAGAGTGAAAAACAAAGACAGATTTTGACTTGTCTAAAGTCAGTGTCGAGTCCATGAATAGAATCTGAGAGTTGCTAACTCTTGGTTCTTGCCACCTTTTGATGTGTGTTTCCATTTAAGATGAGTGACGTGCAGTCAGTTGTCATGGTTTAAAAAAGATCTCTGTAAGGTCTGGCTTTTGCATCAAATTCTGGACTAAAATCATGTTTAAATTTTGTTTCCTCTCATCTTTTCCTGGCTTTGATTATTTTTTAAGAGTAGTTGATGGTCTCATGACACGAGCCTTGTATTTTTGTATTTTGTGTCCCGTGTTTTGAATTTTATGTGAAATTGTGGGTTTGATCTTTGACCTCTGTTTACTATAATACTGATTTGCCACTAATTTGATAGCAAGCCATAGGGATCTACTGTAAACACGCTGCTCACTTTACATAGCTCTGTTTTACTCTTAAGTGAAGAAATGTGTGTGTAGAATATAATTGAGAGGCTCTTGCAGAAGTAATAAAAACCACATAAGTTTTCGACTTCCCAGGTAGCACTCAGATTAACAGAACCACTTTCTGTGGCAGAAGGATCTAGTAAATTGAGAGGAAGTCATCAATGTAAATAGGTATAACCTAGCATTTAGTTTCCCCTTGGTCATCCGTAAACAGAGGAAATATGGTATAGACCACACCATCCCGCCTAGCTGATGGGGGCTCTGAACCCAGAAAATGCTGATCACAGGTGTGGTCAGTGTGGTCCTAGGAGGGGCAGTGCAACTGGGGAGGAAATGCATAGCACATAGACATGGGAGAGAAGCATTGTCTACGAGTGAGTGTGGCAGGAAGTGGGCATCATGAAGGCTTAGTCAAGCCTGCACTATATTCAGTAAACACCCCAACTGTCAGGTGATACTTCCATGAATTTCCTTTTGCATTTTTCTGACTTTCTAAAGGCAACCATGTTTAGCTGTTAATCCCACAACCAAAGATAGAGGCTAAAACCCTGGAAAAGCTCCAAGGAAGGGTTTGCCTGGTGGCAGCTGTACCCTTGGGTCCAAGCCAGTGAAACACAGAGCACCACTAGCCTTAGGAAGGTGGGGCTATAGCAAATTCAGCACTTTGGAAGGAAAACAGTGTCCTTCTCTTTCTCCATGATAATCCAACTGCCTGTGATCCGCCGGCCTGAAGAAGTAAAAGGTACAAAAGGGTTGCCTTATCCATGTATTTTCCAAGGCTTAATTTCTTATGGGCTGGTTTATGTCATGCCCAGTTTAAGATCAGTCAGCCCTTCTGACCCTGGGCTTCAGCTAAACATGGAGCATCAGTTGTTGCCCTTGGAAAGTTTTGATTCAATAGAAAAGAATTTGCTATTAAAAACACATTTCTGATAGTCAACCTGGTTTCCCTGTTTTCAGCTTCATCTCATTTCACTTAATCATATTCAGAGATAGCATGAGAATGAAATCATTTGTTTGTCCAACACATATTTATGGCGCCCCCACCTTCTTTACGCGCTCCGCAAGGCATCGTGGACGAGAAAAGAAATACATGCTACGTGAACATTCACTCAAAGAGCATGCATTTCTGTTGGAGACGTGGGACATACACATGTGCAAAAGTTAAAGAGCAATTCAAGAGTCTCACTGTACAAATATTCAACAAAGCAAGGGATGCCATAAAACGCTGTAGGACTCTGAGGAAAATGGGTGGTGTTGACTGAAAGTGCTTGAGTTCAGAGGAAGGGAGTAAGCCCTAAGGGTCGGGGTGCCCAGGAAGGGTTTGCTAGTGGAGACAGTGTTCCACACGCAGAAGGGGAGGGAAGACCAAAGAGAAGGTAGGAGAATATAGGGTGTATTTTGGGAACAAGTCTAACTTAGAGGATAAGATTCATGAATATGTTGTATGGTGCAGAAGACACAAGTTCCAGTCCTGACTCAGCCACTTACTGCTGTGTGACCTTTGTTGTTGTTGTTAGCTGTCATTGAGTTGGCCCCTGATTCATGGTGACCCCATGTACAATGGAACCAAATGCTGCCGAACCCGGTGCCATTCCCATGATAGGTTGCACGTCAGACCGATGTGATCCATAGAGTTTTCATTGGATAATTTTCAGAAGCAGATTGCCAGGCCTTTTTTCCTAGCCAGTCTAGTCCGGAAGCTCTGCTGAAACCTTTTCAGTATCATAGTAACACACAAGACTCCACCAACCGTTGGGTGGTGGCTGCGCATGAGGCACATTGGCAGGAATTGAACCTGGGTCTCCAGCATGGGAAGTGATGGTTCTACCACTGAACTACCTCGTCATGTGACTCTAGCCAGCCTATTAAATCAGCAAAACCTGAGCTTATCTGTCAGAAAAATGGGGATACGTATTCCTCCTTTGGCTTGCATGAGGGGTACTGTAAAAAGCAAATAAAGTAATAGGCATGAAAATGCTTTGTGATACCAGCACAAGGGACAGATTGGAGAAAGCCTAAAATGCCAGCGTGGCTTTGACTTTAATCCTTTAAGTAATAAGAAGTTGTTGAAGATTTTTGAAGAAGGGAGTGAATGACATGATGAACAAGGTGTAAGGGACCTAATTCCTGTCTCCTACTTTTTTTTTTTTTTTACTCCCTCCTGCAGCCCAGCAATCAGTCTCTCTTCTCTGCTGACAATTCCCTGTGATGTCAATTCAACATCTCCTGCAGGCACTGGGGGGAAAATCCGGCCCAGTCCTTGGGAAGGGCTGTGTAAGCCTTGGAGCAATCAGGCTATGTAAATCAAAAGGCTTGCTGTAGCTCAGTTCTCTCACTCACTTGAGCAAATCTATTCCTTTTGGAACCTTTTCCAGTTTATTCACATTTCAAGATGCTCCATGCTGCGTACAGACAATTCTTGTACGGTATTACCAGAAAGCATCCTTGTTTTATGAGGTGCTGTTTTTGGCTAGGCAGCCTTAAAGATCATTAGTCCTTTTCCTCATTTCTCTGTCTTGCTGAATTCAAACCCGCACCTAAGCCACTATATCTCTTCTAGAATACCCACTTTTTGAGGTGAATTTATTTCAGACTATGTTTACATTTTCTTACATTTGACTTTTGCTTTAATCATTGAGCTGCTAGATTCATGATATTACAGAGTATAACTGAGCGATGAGTCCTTTTGATGTAACAAGTTGGAAAAGAATTCATTCTCCGAAACCTTAATCAAATACATTTAATTTTTAAAGCATATTATCCAGGTCTGCTTTCCTTCTCTTTGAAAAAATTGAAATGTTTGAAACAATTAAAAGACAACGTGTAAAGTTCTTGTGCACTCTATGAGCATTTCAACAATTTTTAGCTCCTGTTTGTTTAGGTAAAAGGAGCCCTGGTGACGCAGTGGTTAAGTGCTCAGCTGCTAACTGAAATGTCGGCAGTTCAAATCCACCAGCTGCTCCTTGGAAATCCTATGGGCGTTCTACTCTGTCCTATAGGGTTGCTAAGAGTTGGAATCAACTCGACTCAAATGGGTTTGTTTTGGTTTTTGTCTCAGTGAATGAATGAACAAATGAATGTATAAACAAATGGACGAAAGAATGAATAACCAAATCTATTGAAATACCTGGATCTAGAAAAGCATATTTCTTCTTTATATCATTCAACTAGCTCAGGACTCAGCAAACTTTTTCTGTAAAGAGCCAGATAATAAATACTTTCAGGTTTGCAAGCCATACGGTCTTTGTCACAACTACTCAACTCTATTTCTGTAGAGTGAAAGCAGCCATAGACAACACAAAAATGAATGAGTGAGGTTATATTCCAATAAAATTTAATTTACAAAAACAGGCAATGGCTGGATTTGGCTTTTGGGCCAGAGTTTACCCATCTGGGGTCTAGTTCACTTGTTCTCAAACTTTGGTGTACATCAGAATTTCTTGAGCAACTTGCAACACATGAAGATGCCCAGACCCCAGATTGTGATTCCGTAGATTTGGGCTGGGCCTGGGCCTGGGCCTGGGTTCTGGTGAACCACAGCTTGAGAACCTCTGCTCTTTTTCCTTAAGACATGTGGCTCCGAAGTCTTATATTAACTATCAAAATTTTCATAAGAGACTCATCAAAGTGACAATCAAAGTCTAGCCCCCCAAAATTATTAACAAATTCGAAGTGAAAAAAAAATTCTGCATTTCTAGAAATTTTAGGGCCCCATAATTTTGCTCCATAGTTCTAGCTAGCATCAATTTTTATGAATCATCTAAATGGTGACATTTAAATATATCATAGAACTATTGCTACATCCAAATGATATTTTGGATTCAGTCCATAAGGTGTAAATTGAATTTAAATAATCTCAATTGATTTTAAAAGGCTTATCAACCTTCCAGCCTCTAAAATGTTTTACTATTATCATTATTAAAATTATCATAACCAAAAAATTACTTAATAATAAGAGCTTTACAGCCCATAAAATATCCCATTGTTTGAGCATAGCATCAGTTGATACTTTATAAATCTGGATCTAGACTTTTTCCAAACACTTGTTGAAAGCTACTCAGCAAAGCAATGAAAAGGTAGAAAATATTTTTTTTCCATATAGAAATTGAGAGAAGCGTGGGTCCCACCCTGTACAAAAGCATTTCTCATACAAAGAAAAGACACTCAAATTATAAACAGATGGCCAATCACATGACAATCAATTAAAATATATCAGGTGAGGTCTGGTTCCAAATTTGAATTCCATTTTTGTTGGCTAACCCCACAGTTTCTTTAACAGTGGGATGAGCTGCTACGTGGAACTGTGAGCTTTGGTCCACTCCCTGTCCTCCCCTCCCCAGATGGCAAGGACAAAGACTGCTGCATAAGCACTGAACTTGGCATCTAAACAGCTTACATTATTCTTGAGTCCATCCGCCAGCCGGTGGTGATGGATGGGGGAGTGAACTACAGCCCTTCTTGGCTAGTGGATGAGTATCCATTTGGTGCTCCTTTGTTATTCAACTCAAAGCTAATAATTTTTTTATTATTTTCCTTCTTTTGTTGTAACAGCACACCACCTGCCTGGCACACTATACAAATGCAGACTGGGTTAAAAAAAAAATCACAGTTCAATTCTTGAACTTTAAAACTGGATTGATGAATATATATATACAAATTGCCTCATTTCATTACATGTCAATTTTTGATATATGAGAGAATTAAAAAAAAACTAAACCCACCACCATCAAGTACATTCCAACTCAAAGCAACCCCACAGGGTTTTCAAGGCTGTAAATCTTCATGGAAGCAGACAACTATATCTTTCTCCTATGGAGCTGCTGCTGGTTTTGAACCTTTTAATTTATTTAAGGATGAGACTGTAAACAGGTTAATCTTGATTGTAAGGCAGCTGGACACTAGAACAGAAGAAATTCAATAATCTGATATTGTAAATTGTTCTTATAAGTGATACAAAGCTGTTTTAAATGTGTGGTTAATGATACAAGACTTTACTGCCTGCATAATGAAGAAATGATTTTTATATTTGCACTTGGCAAATATAAACTAACTTTTAAATCCTTAATAACATAGTAATGACCCATCCCTGCATGTGTCCAAATCCTCTTAAAAACCAGAGAACCCCCCGAATGATGACACATTTAGTACTCCCTGCTTTTTGTTTTGAAAAGCTGCTAATCTCCAGATTTTTCTCACTAATGTGAGTACTGGTGATCTCACTGGTTTCATTCAGAGCAAGGCGAACCACACTGGCACCATCTCTGAAGCCCCTGGTGATGTCTGGGAAACAATTCTCAGCAGTGAACCAATGTCCGCCACACACCACAGCTGCCAATCCTGCTCCAATACATGGTCTGTAAATCTTGTCGTACTCTGGAACTGATTCTTGGAGGTCAGACTTGTATCCATATTTTCCTCAAAGACAGTGGAATGGAATGCCTTTATTTTTTTTCCCAAATGAACCAGCATCATGGCCCAAGAATGTTGGTTTACTACCAAACTGATATTTTATCTTTAAAGTCATGATAGTCTCAACCAAGTATATTCCTCTAGATAGTATTTCCTATGTGACTCTCTTCAGTTTGAAATCAACCCCTGTACTTCTATCATATTGTGACCCGAGAAGACATACCTTCGTATCACATCTACAATATATACATCTCCCAGATCTCCACAGTGTGACCTTCCCTTTTGATCTCTAAGTTAAACAAAGAGTTGCTTATTTGTACCCCTAGCTATAAGTACAGCACAGTGGTACTCTGACACAAATGGGGTCACCATGAGTCAACTGACTCGACTGCAGCTGGTGGTGGTGGTGGAGTTATAAAGTGGGGGACTGTTAAGAGCTACTAACCTCTGTAGGAATAAAAGAAGCATCATTTTGGTGAAGCCTTTCAGGGTGCTGTGAAATAGTAATAGCATCAGAACCTGTCTAACTTCATGAGGGATAATGACTCACCATTAGCACAAAGCTGATTCCCATGAGATGGAGCTTAGACATACTTCATCTCTCCAACCTTTTTACCAATTCTGACACCAGCCATCCCTCCCATGGCACACTCTACTTTTCTTCTAGGTTCCATAATCATTGCAATGGTCACATGGAAATCACAGACCATGCTTGGAGTTAAGTGGTTTATTAAAGAAGTAACTCAGGATCACGATCGACAGGCTACAACTCAGCATCAGGATCAGGAAACACACAGGCAAAGTCTATTTTCTTCAGTGCAGGACAGATTTCTTAGCTCCTCTCAGTTGTGTAGGTCTCCTCTCAGCCCCCTCAGAACAGGCTCCGCTTGGCTCTGCCTCTTGACTTTGCCATCTGTCACCACCAACTCAGCCACTGGGCCCTTTCTGGACCTCTCAATGTCTTCAGTGTTATAGCCCTTGTAGGAGTTTCCTTGCCTCCTCTCTCTCTCCTTTTTTCTTCTCTCTCTTTTTCATTCTGTTCTTCCTGCTGTTTCTCTTCCTGCTTTCTGTCTGACTGAAAAACTTCTGTGGGGTTGGCTGCTTATGTACACAACTCCTTGTCAATCTCATGGCATGGCCCCTTCCATGGGAGACCACAAACTAACCAATCCCCTCTTGGTAGGCCACAGACACTTCATTTGCATGGAAGGCTATAGTCTCCTCATTTATATAGCCTATTGCTCAATCCCTGTAAGGTTCATACCAATCACAGGGCAGGCTGTAGCCCAGGACCAGACAAAAAGTATCAAAACCAAGTTTTTTACAGCTTACCCAGGAAATGTCAATCAACCTGGACAAAAGTAACAAACTCTCTGAGGTAGAAAACTAGGGCAAATGTAACTCCAGAGTTTAGGGGAAAAATCTCTTAATCTGTTTTCCCAAAGAACCAAGACAAAAGGCCACATAAAGGAACTCATTTCACCACAGGTACATTTATAAAATGAATATGAATAAAGTAAAATAAAGAACGGTCTATTTCTTCTTTTTTTCTCTCCCATCAAGCATTAAACTACAGCATATCAACATCTCAAATAAACAAGTCTCCTCAGTTCCAAAACAAAGAAAAGGGAAACACAAAGATTGTCTTCTTAGGAGAATTTGTCTTCAATTATCTCTGCTCCAGATGAGGAGCCATCATTTTTTAACCATGCATTCTCCTTCCACTGCTGTACCTGCCTAAATTTTTTTTATCCTTCAACACCCTGCTCAAGTTCTACATACTCAGTCATGTCCTCTAACTTCCTCAAACCAGACAGCTACGCTCTTTGTGACTTTGGATTTTTCTGACAACATTTTGTACATAGAGTAGTCTTCAGTTCTCTACAGGTCTTACATCTGTGCATTCTGTGGCTTGCCCAAGGTCACCCAATGACTAAGTGGCTATGAGGAAATGAAAATCCCTAACTGTGGCTCGAAGTTCTGTGATCCTTCTCTCCACAACATGCATTTCCTTCAGCGTTGCTCTCTACTACTCTTTGCTCAGAAGGTAGAGGTTGTCTTGTCCTTTCCCTAAATGACCATAATTTAATTTTTTCATGTGTTGTCCAACTACGTCCCCATAAGTTTCACTTTTCTAACACAGTTCTCTCGCTCTTTGGATTGCCCCTTCTCTGTCTCCTTCAGGGGCTCCTTGTCCTCCTCTTGCCCTTTCCATTTTGAAGTTCTCCAATGTTTATTTTTAGTCACCTTTTTTTTTTTTCTGCTTTTGTGTTGTGTACATCAGTGACTTTATTTATACACAGGAGTTCAACAACTGCTTCAGTGTCGATTGTTCTTGTTTTTGGGTGCCATGGAGTAGATTTTGACTCTTAGTGACCCCATGTGACAGGGTAAACCTGCTCCATAGGATTTTCTAGGCTGTTTTTTTTTTTTTTAATCTTTATGGGAGCAGATTGCCAGGTCTTTTCTCCCATGGAGTGGCTGGGTGAGTTGGAACCACCAACTTTTCAGTTATCAGCTGAGCACTTAACCCTGGCACCACCAGGGCTCCTTCAAATTGTCGTTGTTGTTAGGTGCTGTAGAGTTGGTTCCAACTCATAGTGACCCTATGTACAACTGAAAGAAACACTGCCCAGCCCTGCGCCATCCTCACAATTGTTGTTATGCTTGAGCCCGTTGTTGCAGCCACTGTGTCAGTCCATCTTGTTGAGAGTCTTCCTCTTTTTTGCTGACCCTTTAGTTTACCAAGCATGACGTCCTTCGGATTACATAGTTTAAATCTCTAGCCCTGAACTCTTCTCAAGTCCACTACTTTATCTTCCGGTGCCTGCATAACATCTCCAATATGTTGGGTTTTTTTTTCTTTTAATATTTTACAGGCAGTGTACAAGTTATGAATGTCCAACTTATAGATAACTCCTACCTGCCCTTTAATGTTATGTAAATTTGCCCTTACTTTGAAACGATTAAACCAACCCCTAACCAAAACCAAATACCCATCGTCATCAAGTTGATTCTAATTCCGACTCGTAGAGACCCTATAGGACAGAGTAGAACCGCCTCACAGGGTTTCAAAGGAGCCACTGGTGGATTTGAACTGCTGACCTTTTGGTTAGCAGCCGAGCTCTTAACCATTGTGCCACCAGGGCTCCAAACCAATCCCTCACAACAAATTCTTTATCACAATCACCTTCACTTGCTGCATGTGCACCTTTTAAATCATAGAAAAGTCTTCGAGCCTTTTCTTGCACTAAAGTAAGGCTAAATAAGAACTATGTGCACCTGTTCTGACTTACCTACAAATTCTTAAAGACACAGTTAGGAATAGATCTGGTTCATAACCTGGAAGCTGCCTGTATTGTGTTTTGGTGAGAGTTTACACTGCAAATTAGGTTCACATTTATCAACTTCTATATATAATGATTTTTTTTCTTTTTTATATATAATGTTCAGTGACATTTGTTATATTTTTCACAATGTGTCAGCATTCTCTTTTTTTCCACTCTGGTTGTTCTGTTTCCATTAATCTAGCTTCCTTGCCCCCTTACTGTCTCATCTTTTCTTTAGGGTGAATATTGACCATTTGGTCCCATGTAGATGATTTTTTTTTTTGAAGGGCTTAGTACTCACTAGAATTATTTTTTATTTTATGATCCAATCTGTTATTTAGCTGAAAGGTGCCTCCAGGAGTGGTTTCAGTTCCAAGTTTAAAGGTTATCTCTGGGCGACAGTCTTGGGGGTTCCTCCAGTCTCTATCTGTCCAGAAAGTACAGACTTTTTTAAGAATTTGAGTTTTGTTCTACATTTTTCTCCCATTCTACGTGGGGCCATCTATTATGTCCGCGGTCAGAACGGTTGTTAGTAGTAGCTAGGCACCACCTAGCTCTTCCGGTCTCAGGATAGATGACGACATGGTTCCTGTGGGCCATTAGTCCTATGGACTAGTTTCTTCTTTGAGTCTCTGGTTTCCTTCCTTCTCTTTTGCTCCAGATGAGTAGAGACTAGTGGTTGTTTCTTAGTTGGCTGCTCACAAGCTTTTAAGACCCCAGATGCTGTTCACGGAACTAGAATGTAGAACATATACTTTATAAACTGTGTTGTACCAATTGACTGAGTTGTCCCATGAGAATAAGGTCCTAAGCCTTTGAACCCAGTAACCTAATCCCCTGGGGCATTTGGTTATGTCTAGAAGGTCTCCGTAACTGTGCCTCCTATGTGCCTTATTATATAAAAGAATATACAAGTAGCACACACAAGCATGTATATACGTATGCCTACAGATACCCCTACACATGCACACGCATTTACTCACATCTGCCTTCCTATACACGTATATGTGTACACATCTACCTATGCAACCACACACATTATTTCTTGGTCGTTATTGATGTTACAAAATTGTTTATGTTGTAGCATTTACTACAAACATCCCTTATTTGTGTGTAGTTCTTAATGTCATCATTTACCTTGGTCAAGTTGTGCAGACTTCAGCCACATCCGGTATTGCCTTTTCTATCACCAAAAATTACAAGTGTCTACTATCTAGAAAGTAATTTTGCCTTCCACCCACTTTCATTCCTGGTAACCACCAAAGAACATTGCTTTTTGTGTGTATACCTATTCTCATCTTTTTATAAAAGTGATATCAAACAATATTTATCCCTTTGTGATTGACTTATTTTACTCAGCATATTGTCCTCCAGATTCAGTTATGTTATAAAATGTTTTGAGAACTCATCATTATTCTTTATAGCTGCATAGTATTCCACTGTACGTATATACCACAATTTGTTTATACATTCCAATGTCTTTAAAAATGAACTCATCATTTTTCCTGTATCAGCGCCTCCTCTTGCCTTTCTGAGTTTACCCAAGCGAGAATCTCTAAGTCATCTTTTCTTTCTCCGGCATCCCTAGTGCCAGCACTAGACAAATCTTCTGGGTCTCTGCCTCTTTTCCATTCCCAGTGGCGCTTCCCTACTCAGGGCCTCTTCATCTATCTCCTGAACAACTGCAATAGATGTCTGTTTATCTCACTTCCATCTGTTTCCTCACCCGAATCCTTCCTGCTCATCACTTGAAGCCAGGGTAGTAAACGGTGATGCCAAAGCACAGGAGATAAGGTTCAGCAGGTACCTTTACCTCAACAGAGGAAGAACCAATATTTAAGGATCAAGGCGGAATAGACTTTTTAAAAACCTTGGCAAGTACAGGTAGAAGAGATACACTGAAGCAATATCCTGAAAGCTAAGTGAGGAGAAGCAGGAAGGGGCCAAATACTGAAGAGATCAAAGAGGATGTTTCCTTATCTCTGATACACCCTACTTTCCTACCATCTGTCTTCTTATCGCCAACAAGGAATAGTACTTAACTTTAAAGCAAAAATAAAAATTATAGCCGTTTCATTTTGGTTTTCATGATTAGTTGGACCTGTCAGAGGAGTCCCTGGGTGGTGCAAATGGTTAAGTGCTGCGCTACTTACCAAAACGTTAGTGGTTTGAATGCACCCAGAGGTGCCTCAGAAGAGAGGCCTGGTGATCTGTTTCCAAAAGGTCACAATCATGAAAACCCTATAGGGAATGTAGTTCTACTCTGACACACATGGGATCGCCATGTGTTGGAGTCAACTAAACGGCAACTAGTTTGGCTTTTGTGTTTGGACCTGCCAGAGTAATGACTCTCACAGGATTGGCAGAGGAGAAAGTCAGAGCAATGGTGAATAGCACGAAAGCCTGGATCCTGGGAATGCGCTTAAGCATTCTTTCCATGAAAGCACCAATTACTACAGCACCAGTCTCAACACCACTTCTTTGTAAAGTTGTATTGTGTGTATTTATTAATCAAAAAAAAGAGGGGAGGCAGGTTTTATTAACCTCGTGTAAGCCATTAGACTTTCTCTGAAAAAATAAAATCATTGCATCCTTGAAACAAAGTGTTTCTCATTTGCATCTTAAAGTTATTTGAAACAGAATCAAGAAATTGCAGAATAAGCAACCATTAAAAACTTCTGGGTACAGTTAGGCCTGAGCCAAAGGTAATCAGCCCCTAGTGAGGTTTACACATTAAAGAATGAAAGCATCTTTATTTAGAGCAGTGTTTTGCAAACTGTGGTTTGCAACCCATTAGTGAGCTGTGAAATCTGTTTAGTGGGCAACAACCAACATTTAAAATAATATAGAGTAAAATAAAAAAACTGTTAGAGCACATCACAGATTGTAAGGGCACTATTTCATGAAACTTTTATGTCAGTAAACTTATCTGCATGTTGGTGTTTCCTATGTCATGACATCAAACATATTTCTTCTCGAGTGTTATGATAAAAAAGTTTGAAAAACTGGTATCGGGCAGTATAATATACTTCTTGTTGCTTAAAAAAAAATAACAGCAGCATATTCCATCAAATTACGTGGGTGGCGCAAGCCGTTTGTGATGCGCTGCTAACTGAAATAAATGCTGGTGATTCGAACCCACTTAGCAGTTCTGGGGAAGAAAGGCCTGGTGAACTGCTTCCATAAAGATTACAGCCAAGAAAACCCTGTGGAGAAGTTCTGCTCTGTAACACTTGGGGTTGCCATGAATTGGGGGACAACTCAGCGGCAGCAAACAACAACATTGTCCTACCTATAAAAAAACCCACCCAAAAAGTAGCTACTTTAAAAAGATACCCTGCCTCACTCCTATCCACCATCAGTGCACTCTTTGTACCAGTGATTCACAAAGTGTTGTCCATGGACCCCTGGAGGTCCCTGAGACCTGGTTCAAAACACATAGTTTAAAAAATTTTTCATAATAAGACTAGGATATTACTTGCCTTTTTCTCTGTGCTGACATTTGCTTTGGGGGAGCAAACACAAGGTGAATAAAACTGCCGGGCCCACTGCAGCAATCGAGGCAGTGGCACCAAAATGTACTAGCAATCGTGATTACCGTCATGTGTCATATGTCACTGCCACCCATCCTCAGGTTTTTTAACAGCATCAATTTTACTTAACAATGACCTTGGTAAAGCAGTAAGAATTACTCGTTTTGTTAAATGTTGACCCTTCAGTACATACTATTTTAATATTCTGTGCGAGGAAATGGAAAGTTTTCATAAGTACTTAGATACATACCTATTACAATAGTTTTTTCAAGGAAAATCACTCGTGCGATTATTTGAGCTGTGAGCTGAACTACCTGCTTTTTAATGGAATTTCATTTTTACTTGACAACAAACTACGATTATCCAGATGTGAGTGTTTGACAGGCTTTTCCTCTCAAATGAACCAAGCGAGGCTATCACTTCAAGTAAAACAACAGCAAATATTTATTGCCGATAATAGAATTCTCGCTTTCAAGTGAAAATGAGAATTTTCGAAAACGTGACAGCAATACCAATACTTGAAGAATGTTATGATGAGATCACTGGTGATATTAATGAAAGTGATATTTTGATGGTGCATGACGAAATGTGTCAACATTTAGATGCTCTGCATAACTCAGTGAGCCAATGTTTTCCAAAGGACCAACGTAAGATACAAGATAGACCAATGGATTCTAAGGCAACGGAGCACAGGAAGTCATTAACATGGCTTCAGGCTCCACACTGCAACCACCTTTTAAGAAACCGCCACTTGTTGTGTTTCAGTGTTGAATCAAAGAATAATATCCACAATTTTATCTGAAAAGGCTCTGGAGATACTCCTCCCTTTTCTAATTCTGTATCTCTGTGAGGCCAAATTTTCTTCATCTACTTCAACCAAAACGATGTATTGCGTTAGATTGAACACAGTAAGTAGGTAGGGAGCTACGGCTGTTTTCTATTACACCAGACCTTAAAGAGATTTATAAAAATGTAAAGTAATGCCATTCTTCTCACTAATATTTACATTAAAAGTATCTTATTTACATTATTAAGTAATGAGTTTCTTATTTTTAATGAATCAGTATTTTTTTAAATTGTTCTCAGCTTTAATTTCTAATGCAATAAACATTGATTGATATTACCCACATACACAAAAGCTCTTTGGGGTCCTCAATAATTTTTAAGGATATAAAGGGATTCTGAGACCAAAATGTTTGAAAACCACTGGCTTAGATGCGATCTGATTGCTCTCTCAAAATTCATCAAACCTAAAAATATGAATTGCATACTTGAGCCTCTGAGTCAACAATCAGTTGAATTGCTTAAGAAAAGCTTACTAACGGCTAGAGATTGGGGATATTTCAAACCATTTCTGGGCTAAAAGTGAATTTCCTAACTAAAGAATATTTAATATACATGTCATATGGTAGGCAAGGATGACTTAAGACCCAATTTAAGACCTTTAATGACTTCTCTCTTGCTGATTTTTATTTTTAAGTATTCATTTGTAATTACTATCCTATCAAGCTGGGTATCATATACAAATGTAACCTTTATTAGGGGTCTCCGTCATCAATAGAAGCCACAATTCTAATCTGACACTTCAAATGCCTCATCCCACCTGAGATGGATATCATACACGAGGCAAAATGCCTGCCACAGAGTTCCCACCTCCAAGGCCTCTTCTTGATGAAAAGCCAACGCAAGAACCCATGTGCACGTGCCTGCTGGCTAGGGGTATGATGACCGTACCTCTAATACTCCGAAACAGACATATTCTCCTGCAGTGAAAGTTCGTATGAAATCAACATGACTTAATTACATTTATCACCCTGAAAATCAAATTCTATGCCAATGATACATGGCACTTGGAGCTTATTTTACCAACATTAACTGATTAATCTGCACAACATCCCTGAGAGGCAAGACATAATGATATATGAGCTGACAACCTAATTATGTCTAATCATTCATAAAATTTCCCCATTCCAAGTGTTTTCAATTGCAATTTCGGAGAAGGGGGCCCTGCGATGCTGTGAAATCAGACACAGAAATCAACTATGACTTTTTCCGTGCAGAATTCTCTTGCTACAAAGCACCCACGTTTCCTTTGGGGACAGATCAACCTGCCCCAGTTTCCACTGGAACAGCTCATAGAAAGTCTCAAACCAGCAAAAACCTTAATTGAGTGTTGAACTCATAGTTTTACATCTTAAACTATATTCTTTGCTCCTTTTTTACTCCCAAGCAATTTTGATCATTACCCCAAATGCTTTGATAATTTTGCTCTAATGTTCTCTTTTCTTTTCACAGTCTCTTTCCACGGTAAAGATACTTAGAGGCACAGGCTCTATTATCCATGCAGTTTCTTTTCCTCAGATTTCGTGATCAAAAGGCCACAGTTGCCTTCTCTGTGCTTTCATTTCTATTGCCTCCTTCTCTCAAGCCCTTCTTTGGTTTTCTCAAGTTCTCTGCATTTCCGCATTTCTCACTCCCTTTGAACTCCAGGAAATGCCATTTCATCTAATAACTCCACTTTGGCTTTTAAATTTTCTCTTCAGCAGCAAGTAGGGCCTTGCAAGTGAATGCCTTATGTTTAAAAACATTGCTAGAAGACATATTGCTAAGTGGGATGTTACCATTTGTGTTAAAAAAAAAAAAAATTATACAATTGTGCTTAAAAATGCATAAACTATCTCGGGATTGGGAAATAAATAACAGTTCTACTGAATGCCAGCTTGTTCGAAAGCATTTAAGGTGACTGGGAGCCTGTGTTTTTCATTTATGTAATCCTACCATTTAGCAAAGCTTCTCAGATACTAGGCGTTCACTACTTATTGAGTGGTCAAGTTAATGAATGTGTGTTAGGTTTGTATTTCCAGTCAAATAGTAAGTTTGAAGGACAACAGTTCTCTTGTAATTCCTATCACTCTGGCAACCACATAGCTCAGGTTGTCCACAGTAGTACGGCTTTCAAATGCTTATCCCATTGTCACACCCTGTATCCTGGTTTTTAATTTTAGAAAACATGGTCACCATACCTCTAACCAATAGTTTCATGCAGAATACAGTCAGTACATCTCAATAAATGCTTACTGATTGAAATGGAGTTTCCAGCCAGTGAACATTTTGTTTAAAATATGACAAAACACAACTGGGGAAAATTATAATTTCTCTCCTCTTTTATTCCTGAGACGCAAAATATCATCTGCTTCTTGTGTTTTAAAATTTCCATGTCCAGCTTTCAGGGCATGGTTAGAATGAATTACTGAGCCAACATGAAGTAAGATACTCGGTAATCAAGTAAAAGTTTAAACAGTGTTGAACATTTTTGGGGGTAAATGAAGAGGCAGGTAACTTACCCAGGACAGGGCTTGTACAGAAAGGAAGGGATGCAATTAGACAAATTTTAAAAACGTACTTATTTATTCTTTATGTAGATAATGAACCTTATAACTTTAGGAGGAAGGCAGATGAACTTTTTAATATATAATAAAACAGTATAATCAAAGAATAAATAGAATGTTAAGGATGATCTTTTTCCAATAAAAATTACTTGGGGTTTTTCTGGACTGCTGGAATTATTTTTCTACTTTATAATCTGATGTGATTTTGAAAACTGCTGGTATGTTCCAAAATGATATCTCCAAGGAGTGAGTACAAATTATACCACTTGGAATTTAGATAGCCTTGGTGAAAATTTAAAGCTATTATAGAAAATTGAGTGATAAATTGTCTTCAGGCAAGCCAAGAAGTGCCTGAACCAAAAGCCTTTAGATATTCAGTTGAAGAATTAGCACAATTTAGTGACAGCTTGGACACAGCGGGTGAAGATATGGGAGGGGTAAATGATGTCTTAGCTCTGGTAGGAGACTGGAATTATGCTGATCTCATTATTAGAGACAGAGAAACTAGGACAGAGAACCTGTTTGGAATATTTAGTAGAGGAATGAAGGTGATGAGTGATTGTGAGCATGTTGAATTTAAGTGAAACTTGAAGTTATCCTGTAAACAGCTGGAAATGCAGAATAAGAATGCAGGAGAGAAATCAGAACCAGAGCTGAAGTTTCCAGGATCTTTATAATACAGTTTAAATGAAACCCTAACTATTCACCATGATTATCATTTTGCCCTCCCCCCACAAGCCTGCCCAAGCCACAAACTTAGTCTCTTATATTTTTCTCTGTTTTATTATATTTGACTTAGCATAATGTTTTCAAGGTTCATCCATGCTGTAGCATGTATCAGTACTTCATTCCTTTTTATGGCTGAGTAATATTCGACTGTATCTATGTTCCACAGTTCAATAGAGTGATTTGCAGGCCCCCCTACTCCATCTTGGAAACCCTGGTGTCACAGTGGTTAAGAACTACGGTGGCTAACCAAAAAGTCAGTGGTTCGAATCCACCAAGCACTCGTTGGAAATGCTATGGGGCAGTTCTACTCTGTCCTATAGGGTTGCTATGAGTCGGAATCGACTCCATGGCAACTGGTTTGGTTTTTTTGGTTACTCCGCCTTAGCACTCTCTAGGATGTGTACTGCCCTCCCCACATGGAATGCTCTCCTCCTCTCCCCAGGCCCACATCCCAGCAACCCTGCACCCCAACTTTAACTCAGCCTTCAGGTCCTACTTTAGATGTTGCTTCTCTGACTGCCCTCTGCGCACACAGACGTGCACACACACACACACACACACACAGATGCATACACTCACACTCCTGTGTTAGGTTAGTTACCCTCCTATGGACTCCTAGAGCACCTAGTATCGATTTCCCTCACCACAGTATGTTATACGGTCTTGCTTAGTTTCAGCTCACTCAACTCGAGTTTAAGGTTCCTGAGGGCAAGGATTGCATGTGTCCCTCATTATTACATCTTTAACTGTATTACACATAGTAGGCACTCAGTAAATTGAATAAAAAGATGAATTATCAGAGAGGATTGAACACAGGCAAGATTGGAGTGGATGAAGTTCTCCAAAGTCATGTCTGAAAAAGAGACGGGTAATAGTTGCCTACCTCGAATAACAGGCTTCGCAGCACTATTCACAATAGCCACAATATGGAAAAAACCCAAATGTCCATCAACAGATAAACAAATTGTGGTATATACATACAATGGAATATTACTCAGCCATAAAAAGGAATGAAGTGCTGATATATGCTACATGAATGAACCTCACAAACATTATGCTAAGGGAAATATAATAAAGCATAATAAAATATATTACTAAAATTAATTTCAAGTGTGGCTTTGTTTTTTGACATTTTTAATGTGGTTACTAAAACTTTTAAAATTCCGTGTGTGGCTGTGTTATATCTCTATTGGACAGCACTAGTCCAGACTTAAGAGGAGGTCTAGCTGTCTGAGTGCCCCCCTGAGTCGAGCTGTTAAGACAGCAGATGGAAAGGGCCTGAAAGTCTGGGAACTAAGCCACATCTTGATTTAACTGATGATTTATAAGCATCCTTGTTTTGTTTCTACCATTAGTAAAGGCTTTCTTTCCAGTGCCTGCTATGTACTGGGCATTATGCTAGGTGTTGGGGCTACAGGATAAACCAGGCGAACGTGATCCTGCCCTCTTCAAGCTTGCTGTCTAGCTACATGGCTCAGTCTCTCTCCCTCATCAGGTTTTCTTGCCACCACTGTCAACCTTGGAGGAAAGTGGGAGGGTAGGGAGCATAATATGTGTTGTTCATTATTAATTTTTTTCTTTTTATCGTGACTAAATGTATTAAATATTTACTCTGTGTCAAGACTGGCTAAAAAAAAAATAAGCACTTTTAATTCCTGTCTTGATGAATCCTCTTAACAACCCTGCAAAGAAGGAACTGTTATTATTTCCATAAAGATGGGGAAACTGAGACTTGGAGAAGTAAAATAATTTGCCTAAGGCCACAGAAAGCTATGGATTGCGCCTCAACATAAAGAAAACAAAAATCCTCACAATTGGACCAATGAGCAACATCATGATAAACGGAGAAAAGATTGGAGTTGTCAAGGATTTCATTTTACTTGGATCCACAATCAACAGCCATGGAAGCAGCAGTCAAGAAATCAAAAGATGCATGCATTGGGTAAATCCGCTGCAAAGGACCTCTTTAAAGTGTTGAAGAGCAAAGATGTCACCTTGAAGACTAAGGTGTGCCTGATCCAAGCCATGGTATTTTCAATTGCATCATATGCACGTGAAAGCTGCACAATGAATAAGGAAGACCGAAGAAGAATTGACGCCTTTGAATTGTGGTGTTGGTGAAGAATATTGAATATACCATGGTCTGCCAAAAGAACGAACAAATCTGTCTTAGAAGAAGTACAATCAGAATGCTCCTTAGAAGCAAGGATGGCGAGACTGAGTCTTACATACTTTGGACATGTTGTCAGGAGGGATCAGTCCCTGGAGAAGGACATTGTGCTTGGCGGAGTACGGGGTCAGTGGGGATTGACACAGTGGTTGCAACAATGAGCTCAAGCATAACAATGATTGTAAGGATGGCTCAGGACCGGGCAGTGTTCCGTTCTGTTGTGCATAGGGTTGCTATGAGTCGGAACTGACTCGACGGCACCTAACAACAACAAGGCCAGAGACCTTATCATGGTGACCTTATAAGGTTGCTATGAGTCGGAATCAAGTTGGAGGCAATAGGTTTGTTTTGGATTGATTTGGCTTGGTTTAAGGCCACAGAGTTGGCCAGGGACAGAGCTAAGTTCAAACCTAGATCTGTCTGAATCCGGTGTTGCAGTGCTAATCACTGCACTACACTGCATGTACTTAGAAATACACTGGAAACAGTCAAACTAATGGCTCTTATTTGTTGAATATTTCCTATGTGTAGGCACTGTCCCCACTACTCATCTGTCAGTTTGTCATACTGTGGTGGCTTGCATGTTGCTATGATGCTGGTAGCTATGCCACCAGCCTTTCAAATACCAGCAGGGTCATCCATGGTGGACAGGTTTCAGCGGAGCTTGTAGATTAAGACAGACTGGGAAGAAGGACCTGGCGAAGAATGGGAATTCCAGAACACTTAATTGTACTCATGCAGAACGTGTAAATAGACCAAGAGGCAGCTGTTTGAACAGAAAAGGGGATCCTGTGTGGTTTAAAATCAGGAACAGTGTGTGTCAGGACTGTATCCTTTCGCCATACTTATTCAATCTGTATGCTGAGCAAATAATCTGAGAAACTGGACTATATGAAGAAGAATGCAGCGTCAGGATTGAAGGAAGTCTCACTAACAACCTGCGATATGTAGATGACCCAACTTCGCTTCCTGAAAGTGAAGAGGACTTGAAGTACTTACTAATAAAAATCAAAGACTACAGCCTTCAGTATGGATTACACCTCAACATAAAGAAAACAAAAATCCTCACGACTGGACCAATAAGCAACATCATGATAAACAGAGAAAAGATTGTAAATGTAAAAGTTTGTCTAGGCTCATACTTCAGAGTTGGAAACATTCTGAAAGATTATCTAGTCCGAACATCTCATTTGTAAGATGAAAAAACGAGACCCAGGGAGGAGAAGCAACTTGCCCAAGGCCACACAGCTGGTTAGCGCCAGAGTCAGAACTGGAGCACATGTCAACTGAAACACATCTCTTTCCCTAACCCCACACTGCCTCCAAGAGCTTACAAGAGAGCATTGGGGTAAGTCGGGGTGGCTCCTATGTGGTCTGTCTCATTACTGGACAGGAGGTGGAGCTCATACCGTGTCACCACGCTTTGAGCAGTTTCCATCATGTTTCCAGAGTGCTCATGAAGTACCCTGCGGAGCAGTTGTGGTTCAGTGGCAGAATTCTCCCCTTCCATGCGGAGACCCAGGTTCGATTCTGGCCAATGCACTTCACTGTCTGTCAGTGGAGGCTCTGGTGTTGCTATAATGCCGAACAGGTTTCATCAGGTATTCCAGACTAAGATGAAAGAAGGATTAAGAAGAAAAGCCTGGCAATCTACTTCCAAAAACCAACCAGAGAAAATCTTATGGACCCTAACAGCCTGATCTGCAACCTTTTGTACGTGAGATTACAATGAGTTGGGGGCCAACTCAGCAGCAGCTAACAACATCTTGTTAAGTATATGTTCTATCTCTTAAATTGCAATTAAGCCACTCAAAGCAAAGGACCAGATCTAGTTTCTCCCATGAATACTGAATTCCTCCGCCAGCACAGAGCCAGGTGAGCAGCAGGCCAGTCAATAAACCTCAGATGTTGATGGAGGTGATGACAATGATGATGATGATAATGGCGGAGAAGGAGGAGAAAGCTAGAACATAAATCCTGTTTAGCTAGAATGGTTATAGAAGCCTAAATGCCAAACTGGATGATCATAGACATCAAAAATTGGATGATTATAGTGATTTATCTGTGTCCACAACATTTCTACGGTCTTAGATTATAGGACTCCAGGCCAAAGAAAAATGGTAGAAATTATCAAATTTATGCCTGTGAAACTTCTACTTGCCACATTTGTCATATCTAGTTTTATAGGCCATTTTGTCAGTATTAAATATAAAATAGAATCATCTCTTTCTTCCCCTTCCTTGAGAAGCCCATCTACCCAGGCTGTCTTAATTGAGCAGAAGTCCTGACTCCACACTAACTAGCCGTGAAGATTGAATAAGTAATGTAGCTTCTCTAGGCCAAAATTTTTCTTTTTCTCCTTAAAAATGCAAATTTTAGAAATGCTTTTTAAAAATGCAAATGCTCTGCCTACTTCACAGAGCTTTTGTGGGAATCAAGTGGAAGAGCAGAAGTGACGTCCTTTGTAAACTATGAACTAGAGGGGAAAGATGACCAAGAGGTAGAGAGATACCTTTTGACAGAAAGAACATCTGCGACCATTTGTCTAGTCCTGTATTTCTCACTTCAGGGCATTTTTATCTGGCTATTGCATCAAAAATCTGTTGTGTTGTCACCTAAATTTAAATATTTTATTTCTAAAATTAAAATTTTGTTTTTTGTTTTCTCGTTCTCTAATTTCCCTCAATACTTTCTCCAATTCAGGACCAGTCCTATCAGTAAGAAACCTATTACAGGTTAAGATTTGAGAGGCAGTTTTTCATGCCCCACCTCCATCTACCCAAATTTTTAACCAGTAACCAGTTGCCGTCAAGTCGACTCCAACTCGTGGTGGCCCCAAGTGTATCAGAGTAGAACTATGCTCCATAGGGTTTTCAATGGCTGATTTTTCTAAAGTAAATCTCTAGGCCTTTCTTCCAGGGTACCTCAAGATGAACTCCAACTGTCACTAGGACAGAAATATTCTTTTGGGTTTAGGAGCTGTATCGCCAGGAGAGTCCACTGAGAAAGCAAATAACCACAGAAGAAGAAAATCTATTATGTTAATACCATGGCATGGATTCACTACCAAATACTTCTCTGAAAGTAGAGAGTGAGGAATGAGATGTGAGACAGTAGGGTTGAAGATAAGGCAGGGGAGAGAGGGTTGTGTACTGTCTGAGGAGGATGGCCTGGGTGGGACACAGCCTTGGAAAGTCCTATACAGACAGCCACAAGCCAATAAAGGCAGGTGGGATGGGGCACAGAGGACGGGATGGGCAGGGGTAAAGAAAGACATCTTTAAACAGGCAAGAAAAGGTCAGAGGCCTAAAAGGGGGTGTGTACTAGATTAACATGTTGTCTGTTGGGTTTGGTTTTGGTTCTGTTTCTACTTCTCCAGGCCTGATAGCAGATACTCTTATCAGCTTTCTCCTCCCTTGGCCTCACCCACCTCCCTTGTGATCTCTCACTAACCGCTGCTGTTTTAAATTCCATGTTGCTTGGATCCCACCTTCATGCCTGGTTCCCAGAGACACAATTCTGCCTCAGGGCCTAAGGGTCACACCAGGACTGTGCTCAGCCTTTTAGCCCTAGTTCAACCCTCAAGGGATCTCTCCCACTCTGAAACGGTCTCCCTCAACCGTGGACTGACCCCAACACTCCCTTCTCAGAAGCCTCCGGTGGCTTCAAAGTGAGGTGCAAAGAATGAAACTCCTGGTTCCCTCAAACCAACTCCTATCTAATGTTCTTTTCAGTAATAACTAATGTTTCTGTTGTGAATTACAGTTTATTGAAATATTATAATTTTGAGAATAACAATAAAATGAATACCCATGTAACCCACCACTCATCTTGAAAAATAGAACATCGCCAATACCTTAGAAGTTTCTCAGAGGTAACCACTATCCTGAATTTTTTGTTTATCATCCTTGCTTTTCTTTCGTTTTTCTATTCCTTAAAAATGTAGTGTCTTTTTTTTTTTTTTTTTTGCATGCTTTTAAATCTTATTGTGTGTAATCTTCTGTGGACTTGCTTTTGCCCCCCAATATTATATTTCTGAAATTCACCCATGTTGATATGGGTACTGTGTCGCTGTAGTTCAGGCAATTTCACTGCTGTAAAGAATCCCATTGTATACAAATTACCTGAACTACAGCTGCCCAGTATCTACCTCAAAAGTACAGGGAGCCCAGGTGGTACAGTGGTTAAGCCCTCAGCTGCTAACTGAAAAGTTGGCAGTTCGAGCCTACTAGCCACTCAATGGGAGAAAGACGTAGTAGTCTGCTTTTGTAAAGATTACAGCCTTGGAAATCCTATGGGGCAGTTCTACTCTATCCTATAGGGTTGTTAGGAGTCAGGACTGACTGGATGGTGATGAGTTTGGTTTTGGAGTTTGGGTATTAATGTATCATAGTTCATTTTCCCACTACTCCAGTTGATGGATACCTTGGACACTTGGGTTGTTTTCAGTCGATGTTGTCTTTGTGGGGGGGGGGTTGTTTTTTTTTTGCTATCACAAGCAGTGCTCTTATCCCTGCACACCTCCCCTGCTGTCCATGTATAAAGATTTCCTTGGAGTATATACCTACGAGTAAAATTGCTGGCTCAAATCATATGCATATCTTCATCCTTACCAAATAATGCTAAACTGTTTTCAATTTCACTTGCATCAGCAGTGAACAAGAGTTTCTATTGCAGAACAACACTTTGTATATAGAAAAAATAATAATAATAACCTTCACCAATCTAGCAGGTATAGAATAGTTCTCATTAGGTTTTGATGTGAAATTTATTTTTCTAATAGCTGGTAAGACCGAAGCATTTTTATATGTTTATTAACGCTTCATATTTTCACTTATGTAAATTGCCTGTTTATTTTTTTGCCCATTTTCCCACTGGGTTATCTGATTTTTTTTTTTTTTTTTTAACCTGTAGGAATTATTAACATATTCTGGATGTGAATCCTTTGTCAGACATATCTGTGACAAATGAATGTTCTTGGTTTGTAGCTTAGTTTTTCATATCCTTTATGGTGCCTATTGAAGTATGTTGTTGTTAGAAAAGTTATTAATTTTAATGTACCGTATTTGTTAACATACGTTTATTTGCCAACTGTGCCCTCCCCTCACGAGGTATTTTCAATAGGGCTGCTATGCTAATTTTTTTTACGTTACTGTTAAAAAAAAAAGTTAGCATAGCGGGCTTACAAAAATACCCTGGGGGTAGGGGGGTGGTTGGTAAACAAACATAGAAGGCAGCATTATTTGCATACCAAACCAAACCAAACCCGGTGCCGTCAAGTCGATTCCAACTCCTGGTGACCCTATAGGACAGAGTAGAACTGCCCTGTAGAGTTTCCAAGGAGCACCTGGCGGATTTGAACTGCCGGCCCTTTGGTTAGCAGCCATAGCACTTAAGCACTACCCACAAGGGTTTCCATTATTTGCTTAAAAATATGGTAATAGCACTTATCAATTTTATTCTCTGTGGTTTGTGCTTTTTTTGTGTTTGTTTAAGGAATTCTTCCACACTCTAAGGTCATAAATAGCCAGCATTTATTGAGTAATTTCTGCTACAGGTACTGTTAGTACTATTCTAAGTGCTTTTTATATTTTAACTTGTTTAATGCTTGCAAGAGCCCTATGAGATGGATACTGTCTTAGTTATCCAGTGCTGCTGTAATAACAAGATACCACAAGCAGATGGCTTTAACAAACAAGAATTTATTCTCTCACGGTTTAGGAGGCTAGAAGTCCGAATTCAGGGTGCCACCTCCAGGAAAGTCTTTCTCTCTGTGTCAGCTCTAGGGGAAGGTTGTTGTCATCAGTCTTCCCCTGGTCTAGGAGCTTCTCAGCACAGGAACCCCAGGTCCAAAGGGCATGCTCCCTCTTGGTTCTTCATTCTTGGTGGTAGGAGTTTCCTCTCTTCTCTGCTCACTTCTTTCTTTTATATCTCAAAAGAGATTGACTCAAGATACAGCCTAATCCTATACATTGTGTCCTCCCTCATTAACATAATTGCCTCTAATCCTGCCTCATTGACATCACAGCGGGTAGGATTTATAACACATAGGATAATTACATCAGATCACAAAATGGGGGACAACCATGCAATACTAGTAATCATGGTCTAGCCAAGTTGACGCATATTTTGGGGGGACACAATTCGATCCCTAACAGGTACTATCATTACCCTCCTTTTACAGATGACAACTGCAAGGCACAGAGAAATTAAACTAGCTTAAGGTCACACAGCAAATAAACAGTGGAGTCAGGATTTGAGCACCGGCAGTCTGCCTTCAGCATCTGCACTTTAACAACTGCTCAAACTGCCTCCTCTAGAGATCGTCCCATATGTCTTTCTAAAAGATTTAAAGTTTTGCCTTTCTCATTAAAGTCTTTAATCTTGAGTTAGCTTTTTGTATATGATATGAGATCCCTGAGTTAATATTTGCCCTAAAAATCATCTTAGCCCCTTAGACACTCATCATTAAGGAAATGCTTATTATAAGACAACTAGTGTTGAGTGATTCATGCTAAAGATGAATTTAAAAAAACTCCTTTGTGGATGTAGCATGTGGGTGATCTCAGGCAAGGTGGGCAAAATGTAACCCTGCTCTCTAAATTTGTGATAAAGCTCAGCTTCAAATGACCTGGAACCTGCATAGAATTCTTTGAATTAACCAAGCAAGACAGACTTCCATGGTTTCAGCACTGAGAACAGGAGGTGGATCATTTTGATCAAAGGCCCTTGTCGTCTTGTAAAGTGAACAGGATATCCCCTGAAGAAACCCCTCAAGAGGCTGAGGCCATTGAAAAGCACAGGACAGTCTCCACAGCTCTGCCTACAATGCTGGGATCAAAATAGTTCACAAGGCGATCCCGCCGCCCTCTTGTGAACTGTGTGGGATGGAACGCTGGTCATGATTTCTTCATTTCAGCCACCCCCACATGCTAGAACAGCAAAGGGTAACTGCATCCTGGAATCTGGAGAACAGCGTGTCGCAGGCCACATATTGTATCTTTTCTACACCAAATATTGTCCTCCTCCAAAATTAGAGGTTTTGGACAAATGTAAAGGAATTGTAAAATATTTTTTAATTAAAAAAATAAGATGAGATCGAGCATAGCAGAGTATGGAGGCCAAATCATAAAGGGTCTTATATGCGAGGCTTAAAAAATGTGAACTTTATTATGTCAATGGGGAGTTTTCAAAGCTTTTTAAACAGGAAAGTAATATGATCAGTTTATTGTTTTGCCTGTTAGAGACTGTATGACTACTTACAATCTGGCTGACAGAATTTACTAAAGAACGATTGTGCCAAGCTCTGCTGGTTCTTATCCAACAGCTATTCCCTGCCTCTATCTCTACCCTTTGGAGTCTCTGGGTGGCACAAAGTATTAAGTGCTTGACTATCACCTGAAAGACTGGTGTTCAAACCCACCCAGAGGCACCTCAGAAGAAGGGTCTGGCCATCTGCTTCTGAAAGGTCACAGCCTCAAAAACCCTATGGAGTGTAGTTCTACTGTGCAACTCATGGGGGTGCCATGAGTCCAAATTGACTTCATGGGCAACTGGTTTGGTTTTAGTTATCTCCACTCTACTTCGTTTCTTCCTTGCTAGCTAGGCCTTGCCTCCCATTCTAAAGGCTGGAAATACTCAAGAATTACTTTCCCAGCCTCCCTTGCAGCTATAACATGAGCATATGACCCAGTCCTGGCTAATAGGACCTTAAAGGGATAGCCTGTTGGGGTGCTTCTGCAAAAGGTTTTCTTCTCTAATAAAAAGATACATAAGAAATGCCCCTTTTTGCTAAATATGGCCATGTTTGCATTCAATGCCCTGGCTGTGTCAGTCATTTTGCCACTATCAAAAGGGACAGGACCACTATCTCAAGGATGGCAGAACAGAAAGATGGAAGTGGCAACATCATAGAACCACATAGAACATAGAACATCACAGAACACACATTGCCTCAGGAGATAACAGATGCTTATTGTTTAAATGATTTTTAATTGGATATTCTGTTACTTGAAGCCTAAAGCATTCCAACTGGAAGAAGCATTAATAAAGTCCCCAACATATATTAATGTGATGTTATACAAAGTATTAAGAAGATATTTTTGTCTTCAGATATTTATTTGAAATAAATCAACCTCTTAAAGCTGGGACTAGTTAGCTACCATACCGTATTAACTGTTAACTGAATATTTTGGGTGCTCAAACAAGAAACTATACAACTTCTGAAATGACATGTCTTCTTTTTTCTGTGTCTAAAATGACTTTTTCTCATTTCCTTCTCTCCTTTGCACATTCCCCCTAAGAAGTAATGACAACTTTCTCCCTGCCCCTCAGTAAGCAACAATTTGCTTTTCTTGAAAGCCTTTCTTTCACAAAGTCATGGAAGTCAAAACACATCATGTAAGAAGAATCTCAGCATTCTGTAAACAAAAGAATTCCAAGCCCCAAAGCTTCAGGCAACAGTATAGAATCATTGGATTCTCAAGGTAAGAGATACCTCAGAGACCATGTGTAGTGACACAGTACAACTAGAATACAGGTAAAACCGGATCATCTGGTTAGAGTTATTAAGCCCATTAACAACAGTTGCCTCCCATCCTAAATGTTTATATACAATAGCTAGCAACTCTTCAGCAATTTTTTCTGTTCCTATTCTGTTAAAAAAAAAACAAAAAACACATTCCGTAAGGAACCTGATCTAGCCGGCGAATATACACTGGAGTCCACCTGCTACCACTGGGGATTCCTTCTGTCACTCCAAGAATATTTTCTAAGCATCTAGCAGGTGTTGGCACTGAGATTTAATTGACCCAATTTTATTCTCATGATACTTACAATATTTTGGGGAAGTCATGACTTTTTCAAATAAAAAACAATTTTAAAAGTTGAAATGTTTTTACGACAATTTTAAAAAATCCTGATGGACATATTGTTGTTGTTGTTAGGTGCCGTCGAGTCAGTTCCGACTCATAGAGACCCTATGCACAACAGAACAAAACACTGCCCGGACTTGAGCCATCCTCACAATCATTGTTATGCTTGAGCTCATTGTTGCAGCCAATGTGTCAATCCACCTTGTTGAGGGTCTTCGTTTTTTCCGCCAACCCTGCACTCTGCCAAGCATGATGTCCTTCTCCAGGGACTGATCCCTCCTGACAACATGTCCAAAGTATGTAAGACTCAGTCTCGCCATCCTTGCTTCTAAGGAGCATTCTGGTTGTACTTCTCCTAAGACAGGTTTGTTTGTTCTTTTGGCAGTCCATGGTATATTCAATATATATCTATACCTATATATGTGGGAAAAAAATTTTTTTTATATATGTGGAGCCCTGGTGACACAATGGTTAAAGTGATCGACAGCAAACTGAAAGTTTGGTGGTTCCAACCTGGTTCCAACCCTGTTGGAACCTACCAGCAGCTCCCTGGGAGAAAGATGTGGCAATCTGCTTCTGAGTTGTTATTAGGTGGCACGAGTGAGATCAACTCACAGAGACCCTACATACAACAGAACAAAACACTGCCCAGTCCTGGGCCATTCTCACAATCATTGCTTTGTTTGAACCCATTGCTGCAGCCAACGTGTCAATCCATCTCATTGAGGGTCTTCCTCTTCTTTTGCTGACCCTCTACTTTACAAAGCATGATGTCCTTCTCCAAGGACTGGTCCCTCCTGATAGCGTGTCCAAAATATGTGAAACAAAGTCTTGCCATTCTTGCTTCTAATGAGCATTCTGGCTGTACTTCTTCCAAGACAGATTTGCTCTTCTTCTGGTAGTCCATGGTGTATTCAATATGCTTCGCCAACACCATAACCATTGTCCCACCAGGGCTCCTTACATATATGATAAACCCCTTGCCATCGAGCGGATTTCGACTTACAGCCACCCTGTTGGACAGAATAGAACCGCCACATAAAGTTTCCAAGACTGTAATCTTTAGAAGAAAGGACTGCCACGCCCAGTGAATGGCTGATGGGTTTGACCCACCAACCTTTCGGTTAGCAGCCAAGCTCTTAACCACTGCACCACCAGGGCTCCACACACGTGATCCAAACCGAGACCCATTACCGGCGAGTAGATTCCGACTCATGGCGACCCTATAGGACAGAGTAGAACTGCCCCACAGAGTTTCCAAGGAGCGCCTAGTGGATTCCAACTGCTGACCTTTTGGTTAGCAGACGGCGTAGCTCTTAACCACTACACCAAACAAATGATAGATAGAAAGCTGGAAGTGCCAGGTATGGCGGGGGCGAAAGTAGCTCCTTTTAGTTAGTCAGTGTCTCCTTTCTCCCCCATTCACTTCAATGAACGGCATTTGCTGAACTTCTCAGACCACACTGGAAAATGCGGAAAAAGGGCGCAGACTGCGAGGTGATTCCCTGGAGCAGTCTGGCCAGTGAGGGTGTTGTGCACAAAGGCCTGGCAGGCGGAGGACGCTGTGCCAGCCCGGCCGCCCCGCGAGGCCGCGGACCTCCTGGGCTGCCTGCAGGCACTTCGCGGCGGAGCCGGGAGGCCACGCGAGGCTGGGCAGGGCCGGTGGGCATGCGGGCGGGTGACACACCTGCCGCCGCGCGGGGGCGGGAGCCAGGTGCCTGGGCGCGCCCGCCTGGCAGGGGCGCGGAGCAGGAAGTGGCTTCAGCGCCGGTCCGGAGCGGCCTCCGCAGGGCGCCTCTCAGCGGAGCCTCGTGGTGTAGCCGGGTCCGAGGAGCCCCAGAGCGAGACCTAATGGCGGCCCTGGCTCCCGGGGACTCCAGGGGCCCTGGGGAAGCCGCCTCGGCCGCCGTGGACGAGCTATCCCAGAACTTCACGTATGGGGCGCCCGGCACCGGCAACGGCTCCCTGTCGGGCGCGTGGTACCGCAGGAACCAGGTAAGGGTCGGCCGCCCCCGGCCCGGGGCTGGGGAGCAGGGCGGTGCCGCGGCGCCCGCCATCCGCGGGCGACCGGGAAGGCTCCCGGCGCCTCCTGCTCCGCGGCCGCTTTCCTGCCAACTCTCAGAAAGACATCCGGGTTTCCCAAGTGGGAAGCTGACATATGATGTTTACATTCACTGACTTAACTAGCCCTCATGTTGGAGAGCGATGGTACCCCGGTCTTCGTTCTCCAGCATCTGTCACTGCAGGGGGTCGCCCAGGTCTGTGACCCTGACATCTGTGGGGTCATTCCCAGGACTCTTGGTGCCGAACAATCCCGCCTCTCCAGTCTGAATCCGCCCTCTTCTCCCGCAAGGATTCTAGGGAGTGTGGGGGTGATTCTCCACTCATATTCACCTCAGGATTATTTTACAGTTAAAAAAAAAAAAAGTGACACCCCGTTCTCATAAGCAGGGAATTGATTACGGGCACCCGAATATAAGCTGGCGCAGATGCTCTGCGCGTGTGTGTCCCCAGTGTCCCAGCACAGCCCTTCCATTTCCGTGAGAGGAACACTCATCTTCTCAGGTTGCAGTTGGCGTGACTCTCTCAGTCTTTCTCACCGGCCCTTTGGGAAAACACTGTCAGCCTTAACAACGCCAGTTTACGCTGGAAATATACATTTAACAAGATCAAAGGGGGTTGGAGCTGCCCATTTATTTTTGGCTCGGTTTAAGATCAGAAAACGAGTCCTGGCCAGCCCTTCCTCTAGCAGCGTTTCTGTTCTTTCAAGTGGGGGCGAGCCAGCTTGATTGGTGGATTTCAGGCTTCCTCCTCTTTTCTTTTTTTTTTTTTCCTCTTTTCCTAAGTGTGTTACTTTGTTCTTGTTCTTTAAAAAACCCATGGATCTTTTTATTTCACCACCATATAATCCCAAAATATTTGTTGCTGTTGGTCAAGATTGAGGTTTTCAACCAATAATCGAAAAGTCTAGGATCCCTTTATGCTTGAAAAGTGTCTTGAATGTTAGTTTCTAAAATGTTAAAATTTTGTTTAAAAACATTAATGCAAAAGATTATTTATATTAAGAAAAAATAAGTATGTTCACCATTATTAGTTTTCAACACAGAGAGGAAAGTATTGCTTTAAGTTTGTTTTCTCACAAAGAGTACTGAAATAGGAGAAGTGGAGGAACTGAGAGCTTCTTGATCGCTGTACTGTGACCTATCCCGATTTTCCTTTTTTCCACCCACAGGCAGTTGAAAGAAAATAATCACTTTTTAAAAAATGATTTGTTTTTGTTATTGTTGTTGAAAATATACACAACAGGACATACACCAGAAAAGAGTCGCTTTTTATGGGAAGTTCTTCAAGTATATCTGTTCTATTCTGCTTAGGTTATAAGCACTCCCAAGAAAAGCTAAAGAATGAATTCTCTGCTTTTGGTAAAGAAATTAGAGGGCTAGCAGTTGTGACCTGCTGTGGCATCGTCCAAAACAGGAGAAAGCATTGTTTTTACAGTGGAAACCTCTGTTTTCCTTAGTTTTCTTGAGCGTTTCCTGGAATTCTTGATTGCCTTGGCTCTCTGTCACCTGAATGCAGATTGTCACGTGACGTAATGTGAGGCTAACAAGTTATGTTGACCAGGCTTAACTTGCCTTTGACAGTGTGTATTTGAGCAGGTTAGAAAGGATGGATCTAGAAAATGTTAATTAGAATTATTCATACCTAAACTATTGCTTGTTCAAGATAAGACTGCATCAGCTTTCCCCATGATTGTGCAAATTAGACCAAAAGCAAAAATTCATTTTTTTTAATCATTCAACAAATATTTATTGAGTGTGTCTGGTGCTGGCCAGGGCAGCAAAAATAAAACGGAGTCTAACGTTTCTTTTCTTTCCTCTTGGACGCTAAATGAATATAAAAAATTAAAATGGGGATGGGTCCGGAAGAACATAGTGTGAGACATAAAATTTTGACTCCCATCAGTCAAAATTAGTCTTGCTTGCTGTAAAGTCAGGGTTTAATGATGCTTGTTCCCTTGCTTTAATCAGTTTTATCACAATTGAATATTTGCACAGTGTCTGTTCACTAATAGCCCAGTTCTCTGTGCCTTTCAAAGTGATAACCATCAAATCTGATAAATTAACCGTAGGCACAGAAAAACACCGACTCTCCTGGATCGCTTCCAGGTACCAGATGAGTACTTAACAGTGGCCTCTTAGAGTCAATGTTGTCTGAGGCAAAATTGTGAGGGCTTCTGGAGAAGGAAATCTCAAAGCAAGTAGAAAGTAGTCATACAGTGGGGAAGATGTTTGGGGGAGCCAGGGAGGTGAGGCCTTTGCCCCTTTTGTGCCATTCAGGTGTCTGCCAACTTGGTGTACAGCCTGCTTATAGGGTGTGGCAAACGGTTCAGCACTTGACTACGAGCTGAAAAGCTGGCAGTTGAAACCCACCCAGAGGTGCCTTAGAAGGAAGGCCTGGCGATCTGCTTCCAAAATGTCACAGCCTTGAAAACCCTTCAGAGCAATTCTACTCTGCACACTTGGGGTCTCCATGAGTCAGGATCAACTCGATGGAAACTAACGACAACAACACAGACATACAGAAACTATAGGTAGAGTTCTGCAAGGGTGTTTTATTTTTGATCTACAGGTTTTCAGTACAAAAGATAATGTTCTTAGGAGGTTTATTGAGCTCCCTGCTATATACAAAGCACTATGGCAGTATTCAATATAGTCTAAGGCCGAAATCCTTCTTCCAGGAATGTTATTAGGTGCTTGCGGAAATGAGCTATGAGGGCAACTCCAAAGCAAGGCAGTATGTGCTAAGTGTCATGTGAATGATATAAAGTCCTTTGGAAATTCAGAGCAAGGTCACTTCTAGCTGGGGCCATCAGGAATGTTGTGGAGAGGTGGTATTTGAACTGGACACTTAAGGATGGATGTGATTTCATTGATAGGAGTGTACAGGTAGAAGGATTCCAGGAAAGGGAAAAGCACAGAGTCTGGAGTTGGTAGGACATATCTGGGGACCGTGGAGCAGCCCATTTGGCCTGGGCAGGTGATCCTCTGAACATTTTAGCACCTAGAGAGTAGAATTCAGTAACTCTTCTGGTTACAACGGAAAAAGGAGAAGGTCATGGACTGAATTGTGTCCCCCTAAAATATGTGTCAACTTGATTAGGCCATGATTCCCAGTATTGTGTGGTCATCCTCCATTTTGTGATTGATGTAATTTCCTATGTGTTGTAAATCCTAATCTCTGCCTGTGGTTAAGGAGACAAGATTAGATTATGTTAAAGAGGATTAGGGTAGGATGTAACAACCTTACTCAGGTCACATCCTGATCCAGCATAAAGGGACTTTCCCTGGGATGTGGCCTGCACCACCTTTTACATTACAAGAGATGAAAGGGAATCGAGCAGAGAGTTGGGGACCTCATACCACCATAGCGCCAGGAGCAGAGCACATCCTTTGGACCCAGGGTTCCTACAACAGCAAGCTCCTAGTCCAAGGGAAGATTGATGGCAAGGACCTTCCTCCAAAGCCGACAGAGAGAGAAAGCCTTCCCCTGGAGCTGACGCCCTAAATTCGGACTTCTAGCCTACTAGGCTGTGAGAGAATAAATTTCTTTGTTAAAGCCATCCACTCATGGTGTTTCTGTTATAGCAGCACTAGATGACTAAGGCAGAGACAAATTGTAAAGTGGAAATACAGTTTGGGGACAGATGGTGGATTGCCTTCAAGGACTGGTTAAGAGGCTTGGACTGTATCGTTTAGACAGTGGGGAGCCATTGAAAGTATTTTGTACAGGAAGTGAGAGAATCAAAGCAAATTAAATAAAAGACATTTAAATTAGGATTAGCTGCCGGCCTCAAACTGGCCAGCTGTGGACTAAATCCAGCCCATGGATATGTCTTGTTTGACCTACAGAGAGGTTTAATAAATATTTAACACATTGCCAGCATTTTAAAGCAAGAAGATTATATATAAAATTTCAGGTTTCATTCATCTGTTTAGAAATTACAAGTTCCAGCAACACTGGGTCCTCTGTCTCACATAACTGTGAGCTGGAACTCATGGTTTAGACCAGGTGTGTGTGCCTCACTTTACCTCCTCTCCCCTTGCTCTCGGCTCTTTTTCCTTCTGACCCTGTAGGCACCTAAATTTGCAAGCAGTCTTAGAAGCTGTTGTCTTGTCACTGCTGTTAACTAGCTGAGTATACTTGGGCAAGTCACTTCGTTTCTCTGGGCCTCAGTTTCCTCACTGGTAAAATTAGGGTTGAAGTAGAAGGTCTCCAGGCATCTTTTTCCTATAATCCACTGTCTCCAAATTAATTCCGATTCGTGGCAACCCGGTGTGTTACAGAGTAAACTGCTCCATAGGGTTTTATTGGCTGTAATCTTTACAAAAGCAGATTGCCAGACCTTTTTTCTGGGATGCCACTGGGTGGGTTGGAACCACCAACCTTTAGGTTAGTAATCCAGCGCAAACCATTTGTGCCACCCAGGGACCTTCCTCATGCTATATGGCTGAATAAGCTAGGGACAAACCGGGAAGGTAATGGCTGGGAGAAGATGAATGTGAGAAATATTATGACAGAGGTTTTTGTTGTCATTTCTTTCCGTTTATGCATATTGCTAAATATCTAAACTCACAAGGACATTGTCAAAAAGGTTTATTCTTCATAGGGTGAGATGAAAATCCAGAATTTTTTATGTCCCTTATTTGAACTTTTGATTTTCAATGGCTTGAATTTTTAAAGTCAACATATTTAAAAGGAAATTGATACAACTTGGCAGGGAAGAAGCGAAAAGGCTGACATTTGTTATGCATTTACTATGTGACACTTTATAGCTATTATCTCATAGCTCTATAGTCCCCCAACAACCTCGTAAGGTACGTATTATCCTCACAAGGAAACTTGTGTTAAATAACTTGCCCCAAGATCTTAAAGCTAGTAGGTTTAACTGCAAAGCTATTTTTATTCCATGCCTGAAGGTCATTGCTTAGAAACTGAGGTTTGAAAAGAATGTGATGTGAAGAGTAAGGGAAGGGGTGGCGAATATGGCTTGTCTCCCTGAGCTGAAGAAGCTGTGACGCTTTATATTACCCTTTTAGTGATTTGGCTTTGCTACCATCCATCTCTTTCCTGGTGGTAGCAGTGTATGACCACCCCTCAAAGAAAGGAAGGTGCCAAAACGTTCAAATAACCAAAGGGCTGGGAGGAAGTCTTAGGTCCTTTCCATTTCCTTCTTAAGCACTTTAAGAAAAAGCCTTTTGTTTTGTTCTTTTTTTTGTTTGTTTGTTTTACTTTTTCTTTGCCTTCCTTTTATATCCAACTAGACATTTTCCCTTTATCAGATATACTCGGAGATGTATGTACCCTGGTGGCATAGTGGTTAAGTGCTACAGCTGCTAACCAAAAGGTCGGCAGTTCAAATCCAGCAGCACTCCTTGGAAACTATAGTGCAGTTCTGCTCTGTCCTATAGGGTTGATGAGTCAGAATTGACTCAATGGCAATGGGTTTGGTTTTTTTTGATTTTGGTATGTACTGTAAAACCTGCAAAAGCTGGAACCTGTGTAAGACGGAAATGTCAGAGAAGGAACACTCATATATATCCCACTAAAATGAGCAATAGAAAAGTAGTAAGACTGCACCCTGTCAAAGGTGGGAAACTTTAGAGACCAGGGAAACACAAAGCAGTCCCTTCGAGTTCCAAGTTCCGGCTGCAACAGGAAGGGAGGGAGGGAGGGAGGAAGGAAGGAAGGAAGGGGGGAGGGAGGGATTATTTCAAAACAACTGCATCAGCACTTCTGTTAAAAAAAAAAAAAATGATCCTTGTTCGAGGAACAGTTTTAATGCTCCTGTGAATTTGGCAGATTACAGCCAGGCATTTACATTTCAATCTACCTGAAACCCTCTTTATGGCGTCATTCATACTAACTAGTTATAATGATAGCATTGATGCAATCAGCGAAGTTGAGGCTCTGGGAAGCTTTTCAGGTTCACACCTTTGCGAGGACTGTTTTCTTCAAAAATCATCTTTACAGGAAACAAAAGGGGAGGATGACTGGAGGCGAACGGAATTAAAAGACATACCAGAAAAAAAGGCAACATTCAGCTAGAGTGTTTACTGATGCAGAGGGGGTGATAAAACTATTAAAAAAAAAAAAGGGGGGGTGAGGAAGTGATTGCTACAACCACAAGCCAGTGGTTCTTGGGGGCAGGGAAGGGGTTGTGCTTGGATAGGGCAAAGGAAGGGCTTTGGGTTGGTGCCAAATTTCTGATTTTTTATCTCAGTGGTGGCTACAGAGGTGATTATAATTCATTCATCTAGATAATTCTCGTATGCCATTTTCTATACCTGTATTATATTTTACAGTTGAATGTTCAATTTGTATGTTTCTCCTAGGTGTTCATTTTGTTTGCTTGTGAGAATTATTTTTAAAATTTCCTCAAAAGTTGATGATTATTCAAATTGGCATTTGAGAGCCTACCACGGAAAGCATGACAATTCCCAAGGCTCTCTTTTTATTCTAGTAGACCCACCCAGTGCCGATTCTAGTAGACCCACCCAGTGCCGATTCTAGTAGACCCACCCAGTGCCGATTCTAGTAGAGGGGAGTTTTAAAAGCTCAGCCTCTTTACTAGATGTGTAGGCAAGTTTCTTAATTTCTACAAGATTTAGCTTCCTCTATCAAAATGGAAATAATAATACCTTACAGTATTGTTGTGTGAATAAAATGAGAGAATGTATGTCAAATGCTTAGCAAAGTGCCAGACACACAGAAAGTAGTAGTGATACTAGCTATTACTAATAGTAGAAGTCCCTGGGTGGTGCAAATGGTTAACAAGCTCAGCTGCTAAACAAAAGGTTAGAGGTTTGAGTCCACCCAGAGGCACCTCAGAAGAAAGGCCTGAGAATCTACTTCTGAAAAATCAGCCACCGAAAACCTTATGGACCACAGGTCTACTCTGACACGCTTGGGTTCAGAATCGACTTGACAGGAACTAGAAATTATTAATAACATTACAATCAGTCTATTTTGGAATATATACATGTATGTATATGTATATTTAGGGGTTTGTTGTTGCTGTCAAGTCAATTCCAATCATAGCGACCCTCTGTACAACAGAACGAAACACTGCTCAGTCCTGTGCCATCCTCATGATTGTTGTTATGCTTCAGCTCATTGTTGGAGCCACTGTGTCAGTGCATCTCCTTGACAGTCATCCTATTTTTTGCTGACCTATTTTACCAAGCATGATGTCCTTCTCCAGGGACTGATCCCTCCTGATAACGTGTCCAAAGTATGTGAGACAAAGTCTTGCCATCCTCACTTCTAAGGAGCATTCTGGTTGTACTTCTTCCAAGACAGGTTTGTTCATTTTTTTTTGGCAGTCCATGGTATATTCAATATTCTTTGCCAACACCATAATTCAAAGGCATCAGTTCTTCAGTCTTCCTTATTCAATGGCCAGCTTTCGCATGCATATGAGGCGATTGAAAACACGGTGGCTTGGGTCAGGCGCACCTTAGTCTTCAAGGTGGCATCTTTGCTTTTTAACAATTTAAAGAGGTCTTTGGCAGCAGATTTGCCCAGTGCAATGTGTCTTTTGATTTCTTGACTGCTGCTTCCATGGGTGTTGATTGTGGATCCAAGTAAAATGAAGTCCTTGACAACTTCAATCTTTTCTCTGTTTATCATGATGTTGCCTACCGGTCCAGGTGTGAGGATTTTGTTTTCTTTATGTTGAGGTGTAATGCATATAGAAGGGTGTGGTCTTTGATCTTCGTCAGTAAGTGCCTCAAGTCCTCTTTCAGCAAGCAAGTTTGATTCAGCTCATTAGAAATGGAAATAAGAAAAACTATGACAGTTTAAGATGTAAGTTTACTTTCTTTTCATCTGTAACTACTGATTTCTCAGTCTGTGGTGCCTTCCTCACTCCCTTTGATGTTTGCCTCCCCTTCAGTCTCCAAGGACATTTACATTCCAGAACACTTTGTAACTGGAGTAATTTTATAATTAGAATAGTTGGTATCTTGGCGTGCTAAGGCAAGGATTCTACCCGTGTTCTTCTGCCACTTTCCAGACTTCTAAACTGGGGAGATGGGCTGTGTAGCACTGCGAGCAGCTGACGGAGGTATTTGGTGATTTGGTGACAGTAGTGGGATTGCGTCTCCAGAACACCAACTGTGGTTTACCTAGCTAACCAGCAGGACCAACATCCTCGGTCTGGGAGTGCTCATTCAGTGTCAACGCAAGACTTTGGTGCCATTTACTTTAGCTTCTTTGTTGTTTTGTTTTATTTTCCTGAAGGACCAATACTCCTGTATTGAGTTTACACCTTTCATATGGGGTTGCCATAAGTTAAAGTTGACTCAATGGCAACTGGTTTGGTTTCTGGTTTTCCCCTTCATGCACGTAGCTCTCAGCATGTATGTACCTGTTCATTTTCCTTACCTTGTCACTTGCCCAGCCCTTGGTCACTCTCAGCATGGTCTCTTGTCATCTTTGGCACATGTCGGGAGGTACTGGCTAATCCCTCACATAAACATAGGCTAACATAAGCTTAGTCATGTCCTATATGCCTCAGTGAAGCTTATTTTTGCCCTGGCATGACTCCAAAGATCCAACCTGAATTTTGCAAGACACGCTGAGGTCTACATAGCATGAATTTCCTGCTACCTGCCCGTGACCTTGGTTTCCTAAGCCACCAGACCTCACCTTCTTCTGTTGTCAAGTTGTTTCCTTCTTTCAGTGCCTCAGACCACTGGCCTGACTTGCTATAGGAGTCTCTCTCTCCTGGCTTTTGAGCTTGGCTTCCCCCCAAGAATGCTTTGATAGTTAAGAGGCTTTAAATTACAAGTTACAGAAAGCCTCGCTTCAAGGCTTAAATAATAAAAAGAAATTAGACAGTTTAACCAAAAAACCAAACCAAACCCGTTGCCGTTGAGTTGATTTAGACTCATAGTGACCCTATAGGACAGAATAGAACTGCCCCATAGAGTTTCCAAGGAGTGCCTGGTGGATTTGAACTGCCAACCTTTTGGTTAGCAGCCATAGCACTTAACCACTACACCAGCAGGGTTTCAGATTTAGGTGATGTAAAATGCAGAGGAGGTCTGGATTCAGGCAAGCCTTGACCCAGGGGCTCTAACAATCTGGGGAAGATTCAGTTTCTCATTCTCATTTTCCAACTTTTGTTCCTCAGGGTTGTTGTATGCACCTTTAGCAGATCATTGTTCTAGGCTACCTTCTTCCTTTCACTTCCAGGACAGACTAGTTTGCCTTTCTAAACCCCTAGAGAAGATATGTAGGCTTTAGTCTGGCTGGACCAGGTGAGGTCGGTGTCCTTTCCTGAACCAGTCACTTAGGTCAAAGTTAACTGGGCTTGGTGTCTCTGAAGCACATGGGGCCTGCTGGGAAGGGCTGAATGTCCACATGAAATAGGGGTCCTGTAGCAAAGAGGAGGGACATTGGTGGTTCAGTGGTAGAATTCTCATCTTCCATATGGGAGACCTGGGTTTGATTTTTGATTCCAGGTCGATGTACCTCATGCACAGCCACCACCCATCTACCAGTGGAGGTTTGCGTGTTGTTATGATTTGTTGTGTATTGGGGTCACCATGAGAGGGAGAGTGGTAGGGAGAGAGAAGGAGAGAGAAGGATTTAGAAATACTTGAAAAACAACATTTGAAGGAGTGGATTGAAGCCATCCTTACTTGTACTAACTGATGGACTACATATGTTAAGCTTCCATGGCTAACATAGTATAGTTATGTGATTGAAAATACAAAAGCCAAAGCCAAAAAGGAAATATTATAATATACCTTTAGATATGGCTGCCCGAGTCACAGCAGTTGAGCAAGGTATAGGCAGACCTCATGTTCCAAGCAGCTGCCATAGTCATAAAGTAGAGAATAATTACAAGTTACATGCGGAGCATCTCATTAGTCTTTTCAGCTTCACTTGCAGACTCAAATAACAGTAACCATCAAAGAGTTCTATGAGTGTCATATGTGGGTTGACCATGAGGTATCTTGGGACCTGGTTACTAGACCAGTGCGATGGAACAATTTTGCCGGGAATGTAAGACTTGGGATAAAGGGAATTACCTTGATTATGAGGACTGGCCCTTTAGAGGTAGTGAAGAGTCCAAGGCACAGTGTCCAAGAAGTGTAGTAAACCTGAGTTTGATTCCTGCCTGGATCTCAGAAAGATCTGGTCTGGTGGGTGGTAAGGGCCACAGGAGACTCTGGCAAAGTCGGTCAGTCATAATCCCTCCCCCATATTGGCAGAAATTCAGCCAGTGCGGGGGCCTGACATGGACAATAGAGTTCAGTCTCCAGGGAGAAGGAGCTGGCAAAATATAGTTGGCAAACATTCTTCCCAATAGGAGCATGTACTCCAGAAACCAAGGCAGGTGTGGGAGAAAGGGCTGCAGCTGAGTAAGCTCACAAGTATCCAGCTTTAGGATAGGAAGACTCTTTCCAAACCCTGGTCTGGGCTGCACAAGGCGGCCTGCAATCCTGCTTCTTTGGAAACAAAGGATTATAGATGTAAAAGTTATTGTTATGAATATGTTGTTGCAAAATATGGAAGTTCTGGGACCCCGTATTGATTTGGATGCAAACAATAGCATTCTTTGTGTTCAGCACATCTGTCCTTGTTTCAGAGTTTCCCTTTCCAAGTATTATACAGGGTTAATTTGTTTTGTAATAGAACCAAGTTTAAGACTTCCTTAACTGGAATCTCGCCCTTTTTGGACAATTGTTGCTCTCCTTTTAACAGAGTGTTAAAAGCCCCCAAAGGATATGTTATTAAATGTATTACTTTTCTCATACATTTTTTTCTGCTGAAACTTAAATTTCTCAAAATCAAAAAACATGGTGGGTTCTTAGTAAAAGAAGCTTATTGGAGTTCAGTTTTTGAAAATAATGAATGTACAATTATGTAAGTAAATGTGTTCCCTAGTAAAAGACAAAATGTAATAGTTCTTAACTGTATGGGAAGGCGTTATGTTGGGCCCTTCTGCCTAGGTTTTAAGGTTGATTAAAAATTGGCATGGAACAGCTTGTAGAAGAGCAACGATATACCGTATTATGTAACCTTGACCTTTTCTGTTGGCTTTTAAATCACCAGATTTGGATCCAATTTCATGAGACTTTCTCAGAATAGAAAGGCAATAAACTTATAGCATATAATAACCAAGATAACAAATTAGAAAATCTGTTCCTGACTGAAATTTTTTCTTAATTCTTTCTCACATATGGGATTATAGTTTTAACTTGATTTGGGTTAGTTTTCTAGTCAACTCAGTTACTTACAAGAGTGAAGGGAAATGGATGGTAGGAATAATCCAACCCACCCAGTAATCTAAAAAGCATTACTGTATTCCAGGTTATCTCCAATGTTTGCCGCCATGAGTATTGCTTCTGGATGGCCCTACTTTAATTGACCATCCTCACTGCCCCTACTTCTTCACTGAACTTGTTAAGTAGTTTCCTGATTGTCTCCCTGTTCCCTGATCTCCCTCTTTGCCAGTGCCTCTTCCACACTGCAGCCAAGATGAGTCTTCTAAAAGCCAAATCTGGACAGATCCTTCTCTAGTGTAGAGCCCTTCATGTCTTAGTACTGCCTCCAGATGCATGGTACACTAAGGCTCCTGCCTGCCTTTCCAGTCTAGCTGAACCATAGTCCTCTGCTTCAAGGCCCTTCGGGTCCCCTGTTTACTGCTCCTCTGTGCCACTGGATTTCTCTTCCCTTTGCCAGAATTTGCCAGAATGTACTCACTGTGCTGAATTATCGTCCTGTAAAGCTTTCCTAAGTCCCTCCCCAAGGTAGACTGAATGATTGTCCCCCAAGAGATATTCACGTCCTAATCTCTGGAACCTGTGACTGTTTGTTACATTAGATGGCAAAATGGACTTTGCAGATGGGATTATGTTAAGGATCTTGAAATAGGGCAGATTATCCTGGATTACCCAGGTGAGCCCTAAATGTGGTCATGTGCATCCTTATAAGAGGGAGACAGAGGGAAATTTCACACAGAAAAGGAGAAGGCATTGTGACCACAGAGGCAGAGATTGGAGTGATGCAGCCACAAGCAAAGGAATGCCAGTAGCCATCAGAAGCTGGAAGAAGCAAGGAAGGGTTCTCCCCATAGAGCCTCCATAGGGAAGGTTACCCTGCCAATGCCTTGATGTCAGCTTAGTGATACTGATTTTAGACTTCTGACCTCACCAGAACTGTGAGAGAATAAATTTCTGTTGTTTTAAATGACCAAGTTTATAGGAATTTGTTACGGCAACCATAGGAAATTAATACATTCCCCTATTCTGGCCAATTTACCCTCTCTCCTCTCTGTACACATGGGTTATATAGAGCATGCGTCTGTTATACATTTAACAGGCTGTGGTCTGTTTGTTATTGGTTGTTTTCTATACTTCTGAGCTTCCTGAGGGCACTTTGTATCCTCAGTGCCTGACATAGGAATAAATATTGAATGGATGTGTGACTAAATGGATACCATCCAATGTGGGCTTCCTGAAGTTGTCTTTCTCCCATATCTATTATCTTCTTTCCCATCACTTTCATTTCATGTCATTTTCCTCCACATTGTGTTTTTCTCATGCAGTGTCTACATGTGGTTTTAAGTTGTGCAATGGTTTTATTTTTCTTCTTAATATCTTTTTTTTTGGCTCAGCCAGTTTCCTTTTTATTTCTTGCTTTTAATTCTTTCTTCTTTTTATTATCTCCTCTGATCTCTATTTGCAAATGAATCGTATTTTCTTTCATTTCATTTAGCCTGCAAAACAGTTGTTTTGTTTGTTTGTTTTACTTATTCTGAAAAATTTCAAACCTATAAAAAAGAAAGAGTAGTACAATAAACACCCATATGTCCTTCACCAGTCTGTAGCATTTTGAAACATTTGTTTTTTCTCTCTCTCTTGTTCTATCTCTCTCTCTCAGGACATATTTTTTCTTTGATATTTTTATGGACCATTTCAAAGTAAGTTGCAGGCACTGTGACTCTTGACTCCTGAATGCTTAGGGACTTATCTCCAAGACTGTGGATATTCTCCTGGCCTCTCCTAACTCTTCTGGAGACAGGCTCTGTGCCTACCTATTTAGTTAGTGCAAACACGAAGCAACCCCAGCATATTCCCAAGAGTTTACTGTGACATGAGGCAAACTGTGCACCTATTTCTCAGGCACATGATCCCCTCACCAGTTCAATCCCTTGAGGCCATTCTCAGTGATTAGTTGCCCTAAATCACTCAAACTATGGTATTGCAGTACTGGAAACTAGATCTTTCATTTTCAGATCAGGCATGTCGTACTCCCTGGAACAGGTGGTAGCGTCCTTCTGGTTGTGAGCTGAATATGACTCGCACACTAACTCTGAATCTGTGGGTCCTTTGACCCATGTACTGGCTCCACTGAGGTCTGATTATGAATTTATGTTTTGAATGCAGAGCCAGGTATGTGGTTGAGTTCAAATCAAGAACTAGGATGAGGCTATTAGCAATTCTGCACACCCCTGTGTTATCATATTCCATCTCTGTCTGGCCAAACCACCCACCCCTGGATTCCAGGTCAATAATTTTATGTGAAATATATAAAGAACATTCTGGCTGAAAAAAGTAGGATGGAAGATTGTTATTCCAAATGAAACAAAACATTCTTAAAGCTTATCAGTGCTGATATTTTGAGCCTCATTCTTGATTGATTGTTTGCTGTGGCTGCCACCATCTAGTTGCCAAGAGATCCTGGAAAAGCCAGAAGTTAAGCTCTGGTGGTGACAGCAATAAGCACTGCAAAAATTAAGTCATCTTTCTGTGTTTCTGGCCTGAACTATTAACTGCATTATTAAGCGATGTGCAACCTTTTTGCATAACTATTGTCTTCATTTTATTTGCACTGAGAAAAAGACATAAATATTGCTAATTAAAAAATTGTGGGGATTGATATAGTCAGAAGTTTATCTATGACAATCTATAAAGAAATAGTGACTCAGACAACCTGGGTGCCTTAGGACCAAAATTTGACCACTATCTAGCTCTGTGACATTGCACAAGCTACATTCCTTCTCTGGCCCTCTACCTCCTTCCTGGCCAGTCTCCAGGTCAGTTTGGAGGAGCCAAAGAGAAAGAAAAAGGTGCTGTAATCCTCCACTAATTCTAAAATGCTAGAAAACAGATAACATACTGAAAAAAGTAATGATGTAAACTAAAGGAAAAACCAAACTCATTGCCATCAAGTCAGTTCTGACTCATAACGAGTCTATAGGACAGAGTGGAACTGCCCCATAGGGTTTCGAAGGAGCAACTGGTGGATTCCAACTGCCGACCTTTTGTTTTGCAGCCAAGCTCTTAACCACTGTGCCACGATGTAAACTAGACACGTTTCATCTAATGTACTCACCCACTGCCATCGAGTTGATTCTGACTTATAGCAACCTCATGGGACAGAATAGAACTGCCCTATATAGGGTTTCCAAGGCTGTAAATCTTTACAGAAGCGGACTGCCACATCTTTCTCCCTCCGTGTGGCCGGCGAGTTAGCAGCTGAGTGCTTAACCACTGCACCGGTGGGCTCCTCCTTAATCTGATGTAAATGGCATATTTCTAAGAGCGCCTTCACTGTATGCAAATGGTACTTCTGACTGCAGATGAGAATTTTGTAATCATTAAAGCACATTCACCACAGCTGTTAATTGGAAACGCTCTTCAGTAGTGGTTACCTTAATTTACTGTATGTCCTTGAAAGTAATACAATTACTTTCTTTTAAAAACACTGTAAAATTGAAGCCTCCTTTCCCAACAATTAGGGGCATTAATGAGGATGTACTGTATTTTTAAATAGAAAATGACTACTCACAGGGATGTGTTAATTTAATGGTCATGTAATCAACCTTAAATAATTAGTCAAAATTTTGGAAACACTAAAGAAGAAGATATACCAGTTTATTCTGAGTAGTATCAAGGAACCTTTCTATACCTGTTTTGTTCTTTGAGTGTAATATGAATTCACTGGATTTTAAAAATCGATATGCAACTTCTATTGCACACTAGTGAATGCTCTTAATTGTTGAAATCTGAATTCTAAGACAAGCTTTTGCTCTCACAGAAACTGAGTGTTTGATATATTCAAACCCCAGTTGAATCTCAGATCTCTTTAACAATCAAGATTTTCTATTTCTAGACAGTTTGCAATTGATCTGATAAAAGTTTAGTTCAACTTTGATAAGCAACTTCTCTGTACCAGGTCCTTTGGTAGTCATTAGGGTTACAAAGATGAGTTGATAAGTAAGTCACAGCTCTGCCCTCAAGGAGCTTATAGTCTAGATAGGACATGGACTTGTAAAAAATAATTATATTACTGTACAACATATGACCTGGTAGAAGCATATAAAGACTCAATTCAGAGGAGGAAAACTCAACTAGAAGATAGAAAAAAAAAAAAAAAAATTTTTTTTTTTTTTTTTTAGAGCTGAGGAAATTCTCCACAATCCAGCACAAACAGATAAGAATTAAAAAATATGAAAGAGTTGTTAGGAAGTGAGGAGGAGAGAATGAAAAGGTCTAACATACTTCTAAGAGGAGTTCCAGGTGGCAAAAATATAGAGAACAGAGGAGAGATGGGGTTCACAGATAATGGCTGAAAACATAACAAAATTGGTGAAAGGCGTGAATCATCAAATTGAGGAAATATGAGTCCTATGGAAAAAGTAATTCACAAGCAGAGAAATTATAGTGATGCTGCAGAAAACCAATGACAAAGAAAATCTTAAAAGCATCCAGAGTAAAATGACAGATTACCTACAAAGGAGTAACAACTAGACTAGCAACCTACTTCTCAACGACAGCAATATGGGCCAGAAGATAATGGAACATTATTGTCAGTGCAATAAATGATATTAACTGTCAACCTACAATTCTATACTCAAGAGGAAAGTTAGCATGAAGATACTTTCAGAATGACAGAGAATTTGAAACTCAAAGAATTTCACTGAGATAGCTACTAAAATATTCTTCAGAAAGACCGTGGAACCCACGTAATAGCCAAGAAGTGAAAAGAACCCAAATGTCTATTAACTGATGAATGAATAAACAAATTGTGATACATCCATTCAATAAAATATTATGTGGCCATAAAAAGAAATGAAGTACTGATACATGCTGAGCTTTGAAACCTAATGCTAAGTGAAAGACGCCAAGGAAGAGGTGTCCTTTGATAGATGAGGGAGACTGGGAAAGATTTAACTAAGAAGGTGATACCTAATCTTCACATTCTTTATACAAAAGAATTATGCATATTCAAATATCTCTTTGCCCATTCATTTCTCCTTAGTAGTTTAAAAACATGTGATTTACTTAGATAGAGTTTGTAGTTGTTCCCACCTGTGTTAATTGTTATATAATATTCAGAACCAAGACTTAGGGATGGTCTTCCTTTTGTAGTTTCTTAGGATGTAAAATTGCACTCCCACATGGTTTGGACAACTATTGTTTAATTGTGGGGAAGGTGTATATGGCTAATTTTAAAGATTCCAGGGGATGAGGAGGTAACAAATCTGAAGTTAATTCTAATTTCAAGAACAGAAAGTAAATTTTAGATTCAGACCATTTCGAAATATGAGTAACTTTTATAATAATGCATAAGCTTATGGGGAAGATGTTAGAAAAGCAAATATTATAATGAAAGTTCTTTTAACCTTATAATGAAGGTTAAAATAATAATAGTTTATTGACATTACTGGTTAGAAAATATAGAAGGTTTCCTCTAGTTCTACCAACTCTATAAGTTGTTTCCTGAAAAAAAGAAACTGCTACAGATTTGTATCTCGGCTTCTGCAGCACTTTAAAAAAAAATTGTAATTGATAATTTCTATATCATCCCTGTATTAAGAAAACCATAAAATTATTTATAGTTTATAAGGACTTTATACAAAATTCATTGGACTTGGAAGACATTATTAAAAACAAAATGTAGGTTTACAAAAATATATCATTAAGGTGATGCACGAGTGGTGCACACTTGGCTATTAACCAAAAGATTGGAAGTTTGCGTCCACCCCAAGGTGCTTTGGAAAAAAAAGCCTGGTGAACTGCTTCTGAAAAAACAACTGCTGAAAACCCTGTGGAGCATAGTTCTACTCTGATACACATGGGATCGCCATGAGTCAGAGTCAACAACTTTTTTTTTTTTACGGTGGTGCATACATTCTCATGCAAAAACCAAGGAGTGGGAAACGGTGAACCCATTCACTTACTGCGTCTGCCAAGCAACAGGTTGACAGTTTTTAAAAGAGCATTTAAGTGATTGCTTGGTCATTTTAGATACACACAAAGCCTAAAAATAACTTTATTATTATTTTAACCCCTCACTTTAGATCATTAGTGTTTTGTATAATGTTTTCATGGGCACTATTTAACTCATTCAGGCATCCCCAAAAATCTTTGAGATTTTTACAGTTGACAATACCAGGAGTCAGAAAGGAGAATGCTTTCCCAAGGTTACTTATGATGAACAAGTGGCAGAGACAGGTCTCCTGACTTTCTGTCTGCCTCTTAAAATGATATACTGCCTATATGACAGGATATAGGCAAAATGTCTCACCTTCTTTTTTGTACCCCTGCTTTCCTTACTATAAGTACTCCATAATATCCCCACCCTGTTTTCTGATTTTCTTACTCAGACCTTGTCTATTATTTATTGCCATGTAACAAATCACCCCAAAGCTTAGTGGCTTAAAACTACAACCATTTATATTGCTCATGAATCAGTGGGTCAGCTAGGTGGTTCATACATTTAGGTCAGGCTTAGCTGATTTCAACTGGACATACCCATGCTTCTGTAGTCAACTGGCATGTCAGCTGGGGCTGGCTGGTCTAGGACAACCTCACTCTCACGTTGGCCATTGGTGGGTGATTGGCTAGGTCCTAACCACTGAAAATCCCTTCTTTTGTAGTGTCATGTAGGTCATTCCAAAACCAAACCTGTTGCTGTCAAGTCAATTCTGACTCATAGTGACTCTAGGACGAAGTAGAAATTCGACCACGTCACCTGTCTGTCATCATCCAGAAGGCCAGCCGGAGCGTCTTAAGAAATTTCCAAGAAAATAAGCAGAAGCATGCAATGCCTTTGGAGGCCTGGTCTTGGAACTAGCACACCTTCACTTCCTTCGTATTCTATTGGCCAAACCCAAATTCAAGGAATAGGGAAATAAACCCTACCTCTTGATGGGAGAAGGTACAGAGTTACCTGGCCAAGACTGTAGATACAGGAAGTGAAAAACTATGTCCATTTTTGCAATCTACTGTACCTAGGTTCCTTTCAGTTAGTTTATATTAATGATTTAATAGTTTAAACCTTTCCAGGAGTATCCGCTTTAGGGAAAAAACATGTGATAGGACAATGTTGAATTTAAAGGGATGACAACAAATTGTTGACTGTCAACCCTATGCCAGCGAGCTAGTCTGTAGCAAGTGAGCTTTTCCTTATGTTCTTCAAGTCCAACTACAATCAGTGACTCGCTCCACCACCATGGTTGAAACACCCAGCCTGGTGCCATTTAAACTGCTCAGTGAATGATTTAAGGAATTTTGAAGTAAGTTATTCCTATTCAACAATTTACTTATATAATTATATATGATTTTCATAATTATCCATTCAATGCCAAACTTCTTATGAATCCTTATTTTTATTACTGCCAAATGCATTAGATTGTAAATAGAAAGCATGGAAATAGCGCATAGTATTGTGCTATATTTGTTCCCCATGAGGAGCAGAGATCAAAATTATGGCCAAGTGCCCTTATTAGGAAAAGAAAATTCTTAACTGATTAAAGGACATGGATATTATGTATCAACTATAAAATGGGTTTTCAACTTTTCTGCTTCATTTTTTTCAAATACTTTCATTTAAGCACATGTAATAAAGCTCGAGAACTTCAAAGACATTTTGCATTCTACAAAGGGTTCCTTGTGGTTGTAATGTACATTTGAAATTCAAATAACTCTGTGGAATTCGAAGCTAGCTAGAAATTATGTACTACAGAAGAAGAGGGGAGACATCCCTTAGATTGTTGCTAATATATACTATTACAAGATGTTATACCTTTATACCTAGATGGGAGCAGCAAATGCACCTTTTGAAGTCATCAAATAATGCATGAGCTATGAGCTACATATGGTAAATAAACATTTGGGCAATATGTAAGAACTCATTTTTTTAACCTCTGTGGTCTTTGTTTTAAACAATTATGTTCTTTTTCAAGCAAATATTTATTAAGCCCCTCATTTTGTAAAGTAGGTGATGTAGAAAATCCAGTATAAGATGGGATTCTTTTCCCTTGGAGAGCTTACCTTGTATTTGTAGAACCTACCCTTGTGGCATAGTGGTTAGGTGCTACGGCTACTAACCAAAGGGTTGGCAGTTCAAATCCACCAGGCGCTCCTTAGAAGCTCTATGGGGCAGTTCTACTTTGTCCTATAGGGCTGCTATGAGTCGGAATTGACTCAACAGCACTGGCTTTGGTTTTTGGTTTTTTAATGACTTACAAAGGAGCTCTGGTGGCACAGTGGTTAAGCACTTGGCTGCTAACTGAAAGGTTGGTGGTTCAAACCTACTAGCGTCTCCACAGGAGAAAGATGTGGCAGTCTGCTTCCATGAAGATTAAAAACAAAACAAAAAAAACAGTGCTGTCGATTTGATTCCGACTCATAGAGGCCCTATAGGACAGAGTAGGACTGCCCAATAGGGTTTCCAAGGCTGTAAATCTTTATGGCAGCGGATTGCCACATCTTTCTCCATGGAGCCACTGGGTGTGTTTGAGCTGCTAACTTTTCCGTCAGCAACTCAGCGTTTAACCTTTATGGCCTTGGAAACCCTGTGGGGCAGTTCTACTTTGTCCTACAGTCACTATGAGTCAGAATTGACTTGACGGCAACAGGTTTGGTTTTGGAAAGACCTACATGATACTACAAAAGAAGGGATTTTCACCCTTAGAGTCTGAGGAAGTAAAGATGGCCTGAGGTGGTCTGAGAAGGTTTCGTGAATCTCAGCAGGCCAGTAAGGTGAGGTGTGATTGGAATGGGCTGAGGGAGAGTCGCACGGTCCAGATGAGCAGTATGTTGGGAGCAAAAGTATGATATCTGACCAGAAAATAGCATGTATGAGGTATCCAAGGTAGAGGGTGCATGTTATATGTCCTGTGGACGATTGGGTGGCCAGGATGAGGATAGATTATGGGGGGCTAGTATAGACTCTAGAGAGACATCGCAGGTTCTTGATCAGGGGAGTGGTGGGAAAAATAAGTCTGTCTCCAATAGAAATCATAGAACTTTAGAGGTGAAAAGGGTTTCTGGAAACTTCTTATCCAGCATCACATTTTTTACTCAGGCCCAAGGTCTCAAGGTCACCCAGTTAGAAAGTAGCACACCTGAATCTTAGATTCATCCTTTAATTCCAAGTCCAGTGTTCTTTCCTTTATACCACAGTCCTCCAGGTTATATTAAGGGGAAAGAAAGAGGAGGATCACCTGCTCTTGTTAGGTACCATCAAGTTGGTTCCAGCTCACAAGGACCCTATGTACAACAGAATAAAACACTGCCTGGTCCTGTGCCATCCTCAAAATCATTGCTATATTTGAGCCCCTTGTTGCCTCCACTGTGTCATTCCATCTCGTTGAGGGTCTTCCTCTTTTTCACTGACCCTCTACTTTACCAAGCTTGTTGTCCTTCTTCAGAGACTGGTCCCTCCTGATAACATGTCCAAAGTATATGAGACAAAGCCTCACCATCCTTGCTTCAAAGGAGCATTCTGACTGTACTTCTTCCAAGACAGATTTGTTCATTTTTCTGGCAGTCCATGGTATATTCAATATTCTTCGTCAACACTATAGTTCAAAGGCATCAATTCTTCTTCAGTCTTCCTTATTCATTGTCCAGCTTTCCCATGCATATGAGGCAATTGAAAATACCATGGCTTGGGCCGGGTGCACCTTAGTCCTCAAGGTGACATCTTTGCTCTTTAATGCTTTAAAAGAGGCCTTTGGCAGCAGATTTGCTCAATGCAATGTGTCATTTGATTTCTTGACTGCTCCTTCCATGGGCATTGATTGTGGATCCAAGTAAAATAAAATCCTTGACAACTTCAGTATTTTCCCCATTTATCATGATGTTGCTTATTGGTCCAGTTGTAAGGAGTTTTGTTTTCTTTATGTTGAGGTGTAATCCATACTGAAGTCTGTATCTTTGATCGTCATCAATAAGTGCTTCAAGTCCTCTTCATTTTCAGCAAGCAAGGTTGTGTCATCTGCATGACACAGGTTGTTAACAAGTCTTCCTCCAATCCTGATGCCTCATTCTTCTTCATATAGTCCAGCTTCTCAGATTATTTGTTCAGCATACAGATTGAATCAGTACGGTGAAAGGGTAAAACGCTGACGCACACCTTTCCTGATTTTAAACCATGCAGTATCCCCTTGTTCTGTTTGAACAGCTACCTCTTGATCGATGTAGAGGTTCCTTATGCAGGATCAGCTAGGGAAAAGTTATGTAGTCCATCCTTTGAGTGCGGTTTTAATTCATTATATAGTTTTTCAAGCAAGTATTTATTAAACCCCAGAGGGGTTCTTGAGGAAAATGAACAAAAAAGATAAATAAGCATACTAGTGGAGGAAAGTCAGAACCTGGCGACTATTTTCTTTATTCTAGTGAATGAGACAAATATTTGAGAATTCAGTTAAAGAGTGAGCTATTTCTAGAAAAATGTTACTTGACTAAATATTCATATTCCAACCATACTCATTTTCTAAACCGACCTGGCAAATAGGTGCTAAGTAAATGTTTGTTGAATGTATGAACAAATGTCTGAGTGAATAAAAAAAAATGCATCAGCTTAAATTTGTCTTGTTTTTTTTTTAACCCCCTAAATATCTTATAAGAACTATTTAAGGTACCCTTCAAAGGAAACATGATTTTCTATTACAGATTCACCTTTTTGGAGTTTTGTTGGCCATTTTAGGAAACTTGGTAATCAGCATTTCTCTAAATATTCAGGTAAGAAAAAGCCTTTTTTCCTAACTCTTTAGTTTGATGCAGGACTGCATTTTTTACTTTCATGGGCCCTGAGCACTTTTATCTTTGTGGGCCGTTTAATTCTTTATGTATATATAAATAAATAAATATTTAGTTATGGCTGCACTGATATAAAGTCATATAATCCAGTTGGCACTTTATTTAATGGCCTGTTTTTCAGGGATTTATGTTTTAAATATAAAGAAATACTCAAACCAGATATAAGGGCCATCCCCAGCCCCCTACCACCAAAGTACTCTGACCTGCCAAGTTATTGTATTAGGTATTTTGATCCATTAACTTGAATCTCTTTTACAAAAGATTTCACTTCAGTATTTTATTATTTTTATTTCATTAATGTTTATTTTGGCATCTGAATTTTTTTACATTCTAAAAGAAGTGTTGTGGTGTAGTGGACTAAAGAGTTAACTGTTCAACATATACATCATCTTTAAATAATATTAATAATGATACTCATTTTACAGTGTTGTTATGAGAATTAAGCAACATGCATATGTGAAAAGGCATTTTAAACTCTAAAATCCTTATAAATGTGAGTTGTTCCTGCTCTTAACATGTTTGGAACAAGCACGAAACCATGATAACTGCCCTGTAATAATCTGCAAATAACCTTAAAAGCCATGATGTTAATTTATAGGACTAAGAAATTCAAGACAAGTTTTAATTGTGTGGAAATGTTTTCTTACTTGCATTCTGGTTTACTTCCAGAAATATTCTTATCTTCAGTTGGCACACCAAGAGCGTCCTAGGCCATTCTTCAAGAGCGTGTTGTGGTGGGGTGGAGTCGTACTCATGGCCGTGGGAGAGACTGGGAACTTTGCAGCCTACGGATTTGCTCCCATTACTCTCATTGCTCCTTTAGGTTGTATGTCTGTTACAGGTGAGCCATTCTTCTGTGTTTAGATACATAGAAACTTTAAGAGATCAGAATTATTTGCAGAAAATGTACAAATGAACCAACATATGTACAAGAGAAGAAAGTCTATTCCCTGTTTACTTAGCACCTTGACTTGGAACAACTGCACTACTAATTTATGTCATCCGCTTCCATTAAGAGCCCAGGCTGCTAAAGAAAACATCAACAGCTCAAATCCTGCAGCTGTTTCTTGGAAACCCTATGGGGCAGTTCTCCTCTGTCCTGTAGGGTCCCTATGAGTCAGAATTGACTTGACAGCAATGGGCTTGGTTTTTCGGTTTCATACTGCAACATTATCCATGGAGAACCGTGCAATTTGTAGCTGTAACACATATGTTTAAAAGCCCTATTCCCAATGAATGAGTCTTAATAAATCAACAGTGACAGCAAATGCTATCCTATGCTTTTAATCATTAATGAAAATGATTTAAGTGAATTTAAATTATTAATGAACTTTATCAATGAAAACTACCTTGAGGCATTTGTAATACAATGCTTTATTTTAATCATACGTTAAGCTGACATGACATGTAGTTAGATGCCTGATCTTGACTCTGTAGTTTAGCACATCTTTTACATTAAAAATTAAACATTGGTGATTCTACAGTTTTTTTTTTACAGCACTATTTTATAAGAATATGTAATTCAACAGCAGTGTTAAAATGATCTCAAAATTTATGTGATTTACTCAATGCATTTAGAAAAGAGAAAATGACATTTTTCTATAAGCTAAAAAAAAAAGTAGCAAAAATTACTGCTAAAAAGGAGAATGAATTCTCTAAGCCATATTAAAATCAATAAAACCTTAGTTTTACTCTTTATCTGCTGCTGTGGAAACAGCATGTTTCTAAATTTCCGTGAGTTTAGAACTTTCATTGAAATAGACATAAGTTGTTAGTTCTTGTCTGTTAACAACTAGATGGAGCATAATATGTGCTACATATCCTGATTTTAATGTTTCTCCTAAAAAAAAAATGTATATGATATTCTTAAAGAAAGCATAAAGTGGAGTAATATCTGTTCAGAGAGAATTTCATTCTATTTTGAAAGTAGCTTCCTTTTCTTAATCGTTTCAAATATTTTATCTAAAAATACTTCCATGATGCAGAATAATAGAATATATAGCAAAGAGCACTTTTTTAGCTTTCTAGAAATTGTTAGGATCACCATGCTGTGGCTACTCTCAACACACACATAATTTCTGTAATCATTTACCACTTTTAACATTCCAGTACAATGAGCAAATTGGTTATAGTGTATCTCTTTACTGTAAATAACATGTACGTGAACATTCTAGATGGTTTTTTTCCTTCTTAAAATCTGAGAAATAGTAGATAAAAGATTTAGTTATATTGTCAATGTGGGGCCTCTAGAGGCTCCAACTGTTCTGAAAATACTGCATTATTTTTCACAATGATGTATATATGGTGCTGATTTTTAGTTTTGCTTCTTACTCTGCATTACGCTTAGTCTCCATAAAACAGCCAAAGAAAAACGTGTCTGAGCATATGAGATAGATACCTGGAGGAAAGTTGAGTTCGTCACATTCTATTGAAATTCTCCATTTATCCTGGTCTCCCTGCCCTAGGAAGCCTTTCTTTGGATGTTAGAAAAGGGAACTACTCCAACTAGCTCAAATATATTTATGGGGCTGGATTTATTGTAAAGATCAGTGATTTCACAGAAATGAAACATAGCCAGCCTTCGTGAGCCCTGAAGAATAGACAGAGATTAAGGATCAGCCAGGTGCCAAAAATGGTTTGCACTCGATGATTTGAACCTACCCAGCAGTACCTCCAAAGGAAAGGCCTGGCGATCTGCTTCCAATAAGATTACACCCAAGAAAACTCTATGGACCAGTTCTACTCTGTAACACATGGGGTCGCTGCGAGTCGGCATTGACTCGACAGCAGCTAAGAACAACAAGGGTCAGCAGTTACACCCCTCACAGGCCCTTCAGTGGAAGTTGTCTGTGAACTTGCTTATCATGGTGTGACTTGCTCAAAGCTTTTGTCCTCTCCACTGGGTGTAGTAGTGATGAGGGACATTAATAAGCAGAAGCTTAAGTGCAACCTTCCTTCCAGAAATGGTGTCCTGTCATCTCCAGGTGCCCTGTGAGGCCAGTTCACCTATCTTGTTCAGACTTGGAGCTTCTTGCCTTGGCATGTAGGCTTTTCTTAAACCTACAGGTTTTTTTTTCCTGCGTGCTCCTAGCCCCAATTGATGTTTCAACTTCAGAACATTTTTAGCTACCTCCCTCTCTGCCCATTTTAAATGGTTGAAAGAAGTGAACTTAAGGCCTCAAATACAAAACATTTCCTATTTTACAATCTTTGCAAACAGTACTATGGGCTCATAAGTAATATTCCCACAGTACTCCTGAACTGAATGTGAGGTTATTGCTATGTGTCGTGGGGTAGGTAAGGCACTGTTGGTGATCGGGGCTGCTCTCTGGAATACCCTCACCTCTCTCAGATCCTTTATGAAGATTCTAGAATCCTCTGGAGAATTTGAAGCACAGAGGAAGGTATTTTTCAAACCGATGTATCTTCTGACTGTGTCTACAGATGAGGCAGTAGAGCGTTTCCATTCTTCTATGCTAGAACTTTTCCTATTGTTTCTTGGGAGCTTTAAGAAAGAAATCAAACCTCCCTCTGAATACAAAAATAAGTAAATAATATCTGTTGCAATGTTGCATGTGAGACCGCGTATTTTTCCCCAGGTTTTCTTTAGTCTTTTGTTGCTTTTCAAATAAACATGGAAATTACCATCCAAGACACTAGTTTTAACCCTTCATTCCAAATGAAGGGTACTCCCTCCATCCTCATCCCTGTCATTGGGTGGTCTGGCTCATACCTACACACTGTGCTGACTCCTTTGTTCTTTCCACAAGTAAGGAGATGCTGTTGGGTAAACAGGTGTACCAGTCTTACTACACATAAGATTGCTAATATATCAGGCCTGCTGCTTTGTCTTGCATAAACAGAATTCCTGCCTCTTTTGTACAGTTCAATTGAACAGCCATTTTTTTAGGACTAGTATGTGAGAAACACGGTGGTTAAGCACTGAGGATTTCAGCTTGCACTCTACCCAAGTTTTCCCACCTTTAACCATCTTTCTTCCTATGCTTTCTTTCGCGCTCTCTGTTCTTCACTGACACACCGAGTCCTTTCCCAAAGGCCAGCTCCCACAGGTGGTCTCACAGCTCTTCTAAGAAACAATGAATTCTATGCTCAGGCAAGTTTCTGCAATTGTGGGTTTGAAAGTTAAATAGGTCTCACTGGGGGCCTGTGAAAGGCTTATGTGCACTATGAATCTTTCACAGAAAGATGTAGTAGGCCAAGATTCCCAAACCCCTTGACCACAAGGTGCTTTTATAAGAAGCATCTCCAGGGATGATAGTTGTGGAGAAAATTTTTTAGAGAATCCTTAAGGCAGCACTCACAATCAGTGCCAGCATCCTAGAGAGTCTTAGCCTAGATAACCGGCCTGTGCCTAAAAAAAAAAAAAAAAACCCACTGCCATTGAGTCGATTTCGACTTATAGCGACCCCATAGGATTTTTAAGGCTGTAAATCTCTACAGAAGCACACTGCCACATCTTTCTCCCTCGGAGCTGCTGTTGGTTTCGAACCGCCAAGCTTTTGGTTAGCAATCTAGCACCTTAACCACTGCACCACTGGGGTTCCTTGCTTATGCCTGTGCCTAGGGACTGAATAGTGCGGGTTTGAATAATGGGAAATAAATCAGTGGATGGGCTGATCTGAACGCCCAGGCCCGTGTCCAGCTTTTTGAGAGAGTGTCAGAGTCCTTGTATTCTTGTGTTGTCTTTCACTTTCCCAATGATTACTAGACGCTTATTCTGACCAAAATGCTAGTTATACTGGTAGTGTAATTAAGTCTGAATATTGATTTCTGTTTGTGTTTCCATCAGTTAAAAGAACTTAATTGATTGTTTTTCAATTTCATCTAAATTCCAGACTGGGTACCTGCCTCCATAACCGGTGTAGTACAGTGGTTTAGTACACAAGCTCTAGAGCCACACTGCCAGGGTTCAAATCTCAGTTCTGCCACTGACGAGATCTGGGACCTTGGGCAAGTTGTTTCAGTCATCCTACACCTCAGATTGCTGACCTGTAAAATGGGGATAACAATAGTTTCTAATTCAGAGGTTGTCATGGGATGAATTGAGTAAACACAGGCACCTAAGAACAGCGTTTGACACAGAGTATACTGCTTGTATTATGTACACAGTACACTAGTCCTAGTATTGTCATCGTGATTTATAATTGTTGTTATTACGTAGAAACAAAGAACAGTATTCATTGTAATGGGGTTTACTTCTGTGCTCTGAAAGATGGCTGATGGTTGGATTCTCCAAAACACATAAACCAATTGAAGAAATGTCTTTACTCCATGCAATGCCCTTATCCACACAGTGGGTAATTGCTAGGAACTTGCCGGTTTGGAGTTCAGGCTTAGAGAAGTAGGCTCCTCAGGGCTTGTTTGTTCAGTCATTAAGCAGCAGTTCAACTTTGACTTCTCCACAGAATCCTTCCCCAAACATGTTGGAAAACACCAGAATTTCCAAGTAACCTATCAAGTCCCAAAACTTGTTGCCGTTGAGTCGATTCTGACTCACAGCAACCCTGCAGGACAGAGTAGAACTGCTCTATAGAATTTCCCAGGAGTGGCTGGCGGATTCAAACTGCGAACCTTTTCTTTAGCAGCCGAGCTCTTAACCACTATGACACGAGGGCTCTACCAAGTCCAATCACCTTTTAGAAACAAATGCAGAAGCTTGGAAGAGGAAAAACAGTCAGTCTGTGGTATGTAAGTGCAGGCTTCTCTCTTCTTGCTCTAGGTGTACAGCACTTCTGTTCACTGCCAATCAGCTGCCGGTACCGGTGCAGTAGAGACGATTCCGATTCTTGGTGACCCCACGTGTGTCAGAGTAGAACTGAGTTCCGCAGGGTTGTCAGCGGCTGATTTTTTGGACGTAGATCACAAGGACTTGCTTCTGAAGCACCTCTGGGTGGACTCGAAACTCCAACCTTTTGGTTTACAGCTGAGTGTGTTAACGGTTTGCACTACCCAGGGACAGATTTCTTTCAGGTCTAACTGAATTTGAGAAATTTCTCAGCTGTGTTTTTTGGGAAACTATTTATTATACCAAAAGTCCATTAAAAAACACTTTGAATATTCTGTAGAGTTTGTTATAAAATTTTAAACTACTCCCAATCTTTCATGTCTCAGGTAAACCCTCTTTCTCAGGAAGCCTTGACTGGCTTCTAGACTAAGTTAAAGGGGTTTATTCTCTGTCCCTGTGGCACCCCTCTTAATGTATGTGGCGCCGTTTTGTGAGTTAGGAAAAGGCAACCCTTTCTCAAGATACCTTATTTCTGTCTGTCTACAAATTATTGTAATAAATGCACTGACTGTATTAGAGCAAGACGCTGGTGCCATCTGTCGGAAAATTGTCTTAAGAAATATACAAATCGAAAAGGTCTGTGATATGGATGGTGCCTCCTGAGATGTGGTGCCTTTGTACAATGCACGACGTGCCCAACTGTACACAGAGGCCCTGACCCTACGCTTCCCCTTTGGCAACTCTATTCACATGCTGACTTGTCTAATATTCATTCTTGCCATTTGACTGAGATTCAAAAGACTGGCAACTGTGTGTGTCTCACTGCTGGCCATCTGTGCCTTCCAGGAGAGTGTGGCACAGGGAAATCACATGATATGACATTGTAGAATTGGTTTGAATTTGAATTTTCATAGAATGTTCTAGAATGTCCTTTGATGACAAAAAACACTTGCCTAAAAGATTTTAGTTCCTGATGAAGCACAATAATTAAATAGTTTATTGCAAGGGACTAAGGAGCCCTGGCTTTGCAGTGGTTAAAGCATTCAGCTGCTAACCAAAAGGTCAGTGGTTCAAACCTGCCAGCCACTCTGTGGGAGAAAGATGTGGCAGTCTGCTTCCGTAAAGATTTAAAGGCATGGAAACCCTATGGGGGAGTTCTGCTCTGTCCTATAGGGTTTCGCTATAAGTCAGAATCAACTTGATGGCACTGGGTTTGGGTTTTTTTTTTTTTTTTTTGCAAGGGGCTCTTGCGAATAATCATTTTTGGGAATACTTACAGGTTTATAAGCTTGTCCTTTGAGGACTGAGTTAGATTATTTGTGTATCTACAAAGTGTGACCTTGCATTTAATGTTTTCTTTTTTTCTGTTTGTTCCATGGGTATGATCCCTCCTATGTCTAAGCATTTAGAAAAGAGTAGAAATAATGCAGTTATCAACAATCCAAAGATTTGAAGACATGGAATTAAGGAAATTCATGATAGACCCTACTCAGTATTAAAAAAAAACAACTTTCTACTGGGTGGCAAGGGAGTGGAGTATGGAGGAGAGGTAGGTTATTGCAGGGGCAGTGAAAGGAGAAAGAGAACTTGATGGAAGCACCAATGACATATTTTAGTCATTGCCTCTGGGTGTATTGGTTTAAAGTATAGTCATGTGTCCCTTAATGTCCGCAATACAACAAAAACCCACTGCTGTGGAGTCGATTGCAACTCATTCTGTGAAATGGGATGTCACGTGATTTGGACATTTTGTGAGCACCACATTATATATAGGCAGTCCACGAGTTAGGAATGCCCAACTTACAAACAACTCGTACTTAAGAATGGACTACCATAAAGCCTATTATATGAAACATTTGAGTTAAATACATGCAGTGGTTCATAACACACACAATATTTTGTGACGCTCATGAAAACGTTGTGTGGTTTGGAAGTGTTTCTTAAGTGTTACATCCACCACGTCCCATTTTCCAGTGGGGATTTCTGAATTCTGTTATAACCTTATGGGATCATGGACGTGTATGCAGTCGGACATTGCCCAAGCATTCAGAGAATATATCACCTTTTTACAAGTTAAATTCAGACAGTCTTCTAGACAAAATAATTAAAGGCAAGAAACTAATATTGAATAAGTATCCATTAGCAATGGGTTTTTTTGGTTTTAGCCAGGTACTATATCAGACACATAAACTTGTTATTTTACTTAACTGAATAGATTTGTGAGTAATAAGTAGATTAAATTTAAGATGAATTATATGATATTAAACACATGGAATTTCATACGGAAAGATATACGGTAATTAATAGCAGCAGGGTCTTCTTGGCCCTGCAGTAATTTCCTAAGAGAAGTAGAGGCTCTGTAACTGGGCTAACTTGGATTAAGGTTGGAGAACTAACTGCACTGAAACATACGACTGATAAGTCTTTTCCATCTCTGATTTTCCCTAATATGCTGGCTTTTGCTCAAATTGAAATTCATGATGTGGAATATATGTTGTTGCGCGTATTTCTGTTGTGTGTGTTTCTGTTGTGCTGTTATGAAGCTGTAAACTGAAATGTGTCTGTAATCCATTAGACGATGGTCATAGCGTAGCCAGAAAGCCCTAGTGAGGCCTTTTGGAATTCCAAAGAAGTCATCTCAAGCAGAAACTTTCGTCTCCAAGATTTTTATTAGAAACAAATGAAAGGAAACATAAACAGACCAATGAGCAAGGTCCCTGTAGCATTCCACAAACCTAAAGCAAAACCAAACCCGTTGCCATCTAGTCAAATCCGACTCATGGTGACCCTCTATATACGACAGAGTGGAACTGCCCCGTGGGGTTTCCAAGGCGTGACTGGTGGATTTGAACTGCCCACCTTTTGGTTAGCAGCCGAGCTTTTAACCACTGTCCCACCATGCTGCTAGTTCTCTTTGTCCTTTACAGCAGTCTGCTTAGGGCAGCCTGGATGACATCTTTGGAACTCTAAAACCTCACTGGATGCTTTTTATAGTGACACGTTATATGGATGTTTATTTTAACACTGGAAATATGCAGAAGATATCCCTCTTCTCAGTGGCTTACTGGGTTGTATGCTTTAGAACATTTGTCCAAAAACCAGCTTAAATGAAATGTCTAGAATAAAACTTTGAAGTTTTTGTGGTATGCTTCTGCACTCTCAGCACAATGCATTCCTAAAACCTGAAAATATTGTTTGAGACATCTTTTTCTATCCCTCCTTATTTTTTTGAGAATGCCACAAAATATTTCTAGAGAAATCGCTAATGTGCTATTGTTATGTGCTATTAGATTTATAATACAGAGTTAATCTTCTCAGTGGTAGCATTTTTACCTTTTTGGGGTCTTTTCAAGGTTAATCATTAGTGTGTGCCAAAAAAATTTGGAAGTGAGAGGATTATTGTTCTTAATCCAGGTAAATTTCCTCATTTGAAATTATGTAGATTACCTATGAACAATAGTATGTCTTCATTATCTTCAGTAAATGATAGCAATTTTTTAAAGCAACATGAATTTCCTGACACTTTCATTCCTTCCAGCATGGATGGCAGGGTAACTTTTCTGTCTGTAAGAAACATCTTTCAAACTGTCACATCTTCAAATCCTAACTCTATGGAAGATATTGTAATTGACATAACTTCTTCCTAAAATTCTACAACTAATGGGGAATGATAATTATCAGTACGGTTGGAATTGATTGAGCCCGTAAGCACGTTCGGTGTGTCCATGTTTTTGAAGTTTGATTGTGACTGACATGAAAGTGTTTTTGTGGTTTTGCTTTTTAGCAGTACAATAAAGTTGCCATTGTAAGTGGTCAGAAACCACAAGCCAGATATTTACATATGAGCGTATATTTGTAGCATTATTATATAAATATGTTCTTTTCATGTCATGGGTTACTTTTTTATAAAAGAGAGTTTTCTTTACTACTTTGTCTCCTACTTTCCTGTATTATAAACATATACTTTGGTTTCTTTTCAGATCATAGTGGTTGAACAATAAATCTAATGGCCAGGAAATGAAAATTGATGAAATTTTCATTTGCAGACTAGACCAAAGTTAACAAACTGGTGGCCTGTCAACCAAATGTGGCTGCTGCTATGTTTTGTTTGGCTGAAATAATACTTTTTTAAAAGCGTGAATTAATTTCCCATGTTTAAAATTAGATGACGTCACACAAAAATATGGATTTTTGTCTTCTTTTAAAGAGTCAGAGTTGGTAGTACTGGCCTTGCAGTTGGCTAGAGCTGAGTACCTGCATGATGCAGATAGTTAAGCGCTTGACTACTACCAAAAGGTTGGCAGTTTGGACCCACCCAGAGGTGCCTCTTGAGAGAGGCCTGACAATCTGCTTCAGAAAGGTCACAGCCTTGAAAACCGTATGGAACATATTTCTGCCCTGCAACATTTGGGGTCACCATGAGTCAGAGTCAACTCCACGGCAACTGGTTTGGGTTTTTTGTTATTGTTGTTAGGGTTCAGCCGGGGCTGCCTCTCACTGATCTTATATTCTCCAGTTCACCGCAGTCCCACTGCTCCTCATCACCACAGCCCACCACTCCTCATTACATTTTCCTCGTTAAAGCGTTGCCTGACTGGACTATGTAGGCAATTGAGTTTGTGTCTGTGGACCAAAGATTTTTTTCTTTCCAACTGAATCAAATTAGAATATCACATCCATAATCACATTTGAGTAAAGTGTAATTGATTGTTTTAACTTTGGATTAGATTTGCCTTTTAAAAATTGGTCATAAAAGGTTTTAAAAAAGGGGGTAGAAATAAATGTGAACAAAATCATTAAAAACAGTCATACCATTCAAATTTAAACAGTTATTGAACTTTCTTCGGTGCTACTGAGTCTTTTTTAAAAAATCATTATTTTGGGGGGAAAGAAAGTTTAAGTAAAAAGTGTACTTATGTCTTAATGTTATACGCATTATCTACAGATGCCACTATGTAAACTAATGTAAGAATATGCCCTTGAGTTTAATTTCTAACATATAGAAATTTGATGCTTGACTTCTGGTTCACAATCCCCATTAGTTGCTATCACAGAAGAAAACCTAAATCTGAACTCTGGTGCGCCAGATTAATTTACAGTTGTGCTTTTATCTAACTTGTGGCCTGCTGTGGATTGTAGAGCATCAACTGTTGGCCACACTAAGCTAAATAACTTCCACAATAATGGCCAGGCCTTAAGCTGCATCTGATAACCCAACTGATGTCAGAGAGAGGGGGCACATGAAGGACAAACTAGGATTTTTTCCTAAGTAAATCAGGAAGCATTAGGAAGTTCAATACCAGGGCATATACTTATGCCTGGCACCCTCACCCATGTCTAGACTTGGTTTGTCTGAAACCAGTGAGAAACTTACATGTCTTTATTTTCATCTGGAAATCTGAATCAGAATGCCCATGTATAGGATTCCTTATGTCAACCTTATCCAGAATGGATCTGTAGTCTGACTGCTAACTTGAGTGATTCTTAATGGTCTGTTTTAGGCTGGTTCTCTAGAGAGGCAAAACCAGTGAAGCATATAGAGAGAGACAAAGATTTATCTCAAGGAAATGGCTGATGTGGCTGTAGAGGATGGCAAGTCCCAAGTCCATGGGTCAGGCATCAGGCTGGAAACTTCTCCTGACTCACACAGATAAAGGGGCTGATGAACCCAAGAGAGACAGGTCAGATGGCAGGCCACTGTCTCATGGGCTGTGGAGGCTGATGAATCCAAGATCAGCAGGTAAGACAGCAGGCTGCTGGCTCACAGGCTCAGAGGCTGATGAATCCCAAGATTGGCAGGCAATATGGCAAGCAGCTGGCTCAAGTCCCAAGAACCAGAAGTCAGATGATGACGAGCCAGATGTAGGATTCAGAGGAAGCAAGCAAGTTTTGCCAGAACGTCCATATATATATATTGGATGCAGGCCACATAACCAAGGAAACTTCCCTTACAACTGGTTAGTTGATCACATCAGATCACATCATGAAGGATGACTACATCATTACATTACTGCCAAATTACATCATTACATAACTGCCAAACCACTGAGAATCATGGCCCAGCCAACTTGACACACAACATTAACCATCATATGGTCTAAAAGATAAGAGATGACTCTCTAATGTGAGTCAGTCCATTATAATTGTTGCTGAGATTCTTCCTGTACATAAAGTATGAGAATTTCAAGGCCAAGTGAATACATTAATAAACTGCCCTATGGGAGCACTGTTTTGCACCAGAAAAAATTCTAGAAGAAGCATTTTTGTCCTTTAGCCTATGAATAGTAGAAGAATGTGCCTTCCTGCTTTCTTTCTTTTTTTTTTAATTCCATTACTCCTATATAGCACTATTTGAATTTTGGTATATTGCCTTTCATATGTTATCTTTCAACCTTTTTTTTTTTCTAATGCAGTTTGGCCATTGTAGCAGCTCTGGTGGTACAGTGGTTAAGTGCTCAGCTGCCTACTGTCGGCAGTTCAAACTCACTAGCCACTTCACAGGAGAAAAATGTGGCAGTCTGCTTCTGTAAAGATTACAGCCTTGGAAACCCTATGGGGCAGCTCCACTCGTTCCTATAGGACACTGTGAGTTGGAATTGACTCAAAGGCAACGGGTTTGGTTTGGATTTTTTTTATGGCCGTTGTGGTTTAGCACCCAGCTCTGGAGTCACTGTGTGACACTGAGTAATGAACTTAACCTCTCTGAGCCTCAGTTTTCTCATCTGTAAAATGAGTATAGGAACACCTATCTCGTAGAGATGTCAGGAGAATAAAAAAACAAAAACCAAACCCATTGCTGTAGAGTTGATTCCAATTTATAGCAACTCTATAGGGCAGAGTAGAACTACCCCTCAGGGTTTCCAAGGAGTGCCTGGTGGATTCAAACTGCCGACCTTTACAGTCAGCAGCCAAACTCATAACCACTACATCACCAGGAATTCCATCAGGAGGATAGAAGGAGTTAATTATTCCATGTCCAACTCTTAGTAGAATAAACCACCATCATTATGTATACATTCCACATCATTATTATTATTATATAAATACAATTGTCAATTGTTTTTTCTAACATTACAGCATAAACATTTTCAATATCGCTCTATCATTTTCCATACTTTTTATTGACTGCATAATATTCTGTCCATTATTGCCAACCATTTAGAATGTGCCAGTTTTTCACTGGGCCTATTTAAAAATTGGAAAACAGTTTTGCAGTGAGCATCTTTATGCTTGAAACGCTTTCCATATTTAGGTTCTTCCTTAGAATAGATTCCCAGATGCAGAATTACTGAGTTAAAGAATTTGAGTAGTGAGATGGACCTTGACAGAAACCATGAAATCACTCTTCAGAAGGGTTATATCAATTTGCAATGACACAAATACTAGCTAACTTCACTGCTTCCTTATCATCTCTGAGCATTAAAGTTGTGTGTGTAGAATAGCACCTGGCTTTAAACTGTCTTTCTTTTGTTACTGGTGGAGTTGGACTTTTTCCTATGTGTTTGCTTACCCTCATTTGTGAATTATTTGTGTACTTGACCATTCATGTATCCACTATGGTGTTGGTTTTCCGTCAATACTGGTGGGAATACCTGATTCAAAACAGATCAGCACTTAGTACAGAAAGGACAATGGGTCAAATCTTGGCGTTTTCAGCCATATCTGCACACATAGATCATGGACATTTTGGAGAACAGAGGACCTGTCTCTTACTTTTCCTTCAAATATGCCAACCGTTGGGAAAAACACAAAGAACTCTATGCTCTTATTTATAATAAATGGCTATCTATACATGTTGGAGCAAGAACAATTAGAAAACACATAGCTCGTGTGTTTTATCTCACCAGTGAGGAAACCGACACCCAGAAGCTAATGCGTTGATGTGTGTCATATTCCATAGCTGGTTATTGATAGAGCCCAAACTAAAACCCAGGTGTTCCAACCCTCCCAGCTCAGGGCCTTGCTGCCATATACAGCTTTGTGGCTCTGACAGTTCTTCAGTAGGACCTGTACCTCTTCACCTGGAGTCACATTTTGAGTAATTAAGAGCAGGGAGGTCTTTTTGGCTAATTCTTGTCCACATTCCATTCACGGCATCCTCATTAATCAGCCCATTCCCTTCTGACTGAGCATTTCCTTGAGGATAATGAGGTAAAATGAATTGAAGACAGCTCAGATTGGGTCCCCTGGTCACAAATTTTATAAACCCAACAAAATTATAGGCCCCAAGATGAGATGGTTCTTTGGGCAACTGCATCCACCATGAATTGTTGATAAACTTGAGGTGGGCGGGCATCAACTTTTGTGAACACTTCCCACCTGCCAAGAATAACAGTTCATTGGCTATGGGTGCTAGGTTTTGCCTGAGAAGATAACAGAGCTTGCTCCTTAGAGGAAGGACTGTGTGAACAGAAGGACATTTTATTAACCTTCTGACATTTTTTTGAGTGTCTAGGAGAACTAGCATCTTCCTCTTGGTTTTCCTCATATCTATTTTTTTTTTTTCCTGAATAGGTAGTTATTAATTAAGCACCAAGATGAGTACTCCATGTGTAGACCAAGGCCCATGAGCACTCTGTGTAGACCAGTGGCCATGAGCATTCTGTGTAGACCAGGCTCCATGAGTACTCTCTGAGTAAACTAGTGTCCATGAGCACACTGTATAGACTGGGATCCATGAGTATTCTCTGTACAGACTAGTACCTGTGAACACTCTGTATAGACCAGAACACTCTGTATAGACCAATGTCCATGAACATACTTTGTAGACCTATCTGTGAGCAGTCTATGTAGATCAGGGTCCATGAGCATGTGTGTTGACCAGGGCCCATGAATACTCTCTGAGTAGACTAGTGTCCATGAGCACACTGTGTAGACCAGGGTCCGTGAGTACTCTCTGTATAGACTAGTGCCTGTGAACACTCTGTGTAGACCAGAGCGCTCTGTGTGGACCAGTGTCCATGAACATAGTTTGTAGACTTGTCTGTGAGCACTCTGTGTAGACTTGGGTCCATGAGTGCTCTGTGTTGATCATGGCCCATGCATACTGTCTGCGTAGACCAGTGTCTATGAGCACTCTCTGGGTGGAGTGGTGCCTGTGAGCACACTATATAAATTCTGTACACTAGTGTCCGTGAACACTCTCTGTAGACCAGTGTCCGTGAGCACTCTGTGTAGACCACTGTCCATGAGCACTCTGTATACTCCAGCGTCTGTGAGCACTCTGTGTAGACCAGTTTCTATGAACACTCTATAGACCAGTGTCCTGTGAAGGACAGAATAGAAAAGAATTTATGAGCCTCTGCCCACATATGTCCCAAGCCAAAAATTACACACAATACTGTGAGTGCTTACGTAAATACTCAGCAATAACTACAGTTTAATCATACCTACCACAAATCTAAGGAGCCTTGGTGGCACTCCACTGCTAACTGAAAAGTCAGTGGTTCAAACCTACTAGCCACTCTGTAGGAGAAAGATACGGCAGTCTGCTGCCAAAAAGATTTACAGCCTTGGAAACTCTATGAGGCAGTACTACTCTGTCCTTTAGGGTTGCTATGAGTCGAAATTGACTCAGTGGTAATGATTCTGGTTTGGGGGTTGCACAAATCTGGTTAGTTTACACATGCGTTCTGTTTTAATGCTTTTAAATCCTTGATCTTGATATGCTCTTTCTAATTTTTAATATTGAAATTTATTCTAGGAATAAAGGTATAATAGTTTTTCCCCCATTCTAGGTGGTCATTAGGCAAGAGTTGTTGTTATAGCAACTACTTAGAGAAGGTTGAATTTGACAGATCTCAGTTTCAAAAATTTATGGGAGCACATCATTTTATGTATTTTTTCTCATTTTTTAAAAATTTACTACTCTCCTTAGAAGTCATGTTATTAGCTGTTGCCCAGATACTGTCTTCTTAACCATATTTTGCAAGATAAATGAGTTAAAAGTAAATGTATCTCATAGATTGTTCTTTTTTCATTACTTTTTCAAAATTAGATAAATAAAACCAAAAATCCCCTCTTGTCTAAAAATTTTACAGAAAATCTCATGTTCTCTTAAAACAGAAAAAAAGATATCATAGGGTGAATGTGGAACTGCATTAGACTTCTAAATTCTTTTAGTAGAAAGTAAAAGTTATATTTATTTTTCACAAAACTCTGATAATTATTTTATAACGATTGATATAATTTGGTGCATATAGTATATTTCAAGTTTATTGTTACCAATTATGTCCTTTTTGCATCTAGCAATGAAGTTATCTCCCTCATAACATTTTTCTCTCTTCCTTCTGAAAGTAAAATTATTTATGAATCTGTGGTTTAGCAACAAGCAGAGAAGAAAAATGATGTCTTTTCTTACTTCAAAGGAGGCAATGGAGTGTAGCGTACTAAGGAGAGCCCTGAACTGGGAATAAGGAAATAAGGGTAATGATTCCAACTCATCTGTAATATAAATGTTTGTTAGATGAATGAATCAATGAATAAACAATCTATTTGGACCTCAGTTTACCAATTACAAAGTTTAGGACTTGGAGGAGATTATCATTATGTCTCCTTATAGCTCTTAAGATTTCCTTATTCCACGTAAGCAGTGTGTCCCTTACTGGAATCCTTTGCTGAGAAATGATCATCTCAGGGATTGTTATCTTGGAATGCATTTCATATGTTTTAGTTTAGCAATACTTCTCCTGCTTTTTATTGCTAATCTATCTTCCTCTGCTTGGAAACATTCCTTAGCTAATTACAAAGGAAGTCAGTGATTGGGGGGCCTTGGTTTTCATACTTTTTCTGATGTTCTAGTATGTGAAATTAGTTTTCCTAAATTGTTTTGATCCAAATCTGAAATAGAAATTTTAATGCATTTATTGTTTTAGTTGGTTGCCGTCAAGTCAGCTCTGACTCATGGTGACCTCGTGTAGGACAAAGAAATGGTGCTCAGCCCTGCGCCATCTTCCCAGTCGTTGGTATGCTTGAGTCCATTGTTGTGGCCACTGTGTATTTTCAGTGCCTCCCAACCTAGGGGGCTCATCTTCTCACACTATATTGAACAGTATTCTTTTGTGATCCATAGGGTTTTCACTGGCTGCTTTTTGGAAGTAGATTGCCCAAGCCTTTCTTCCTAATCTCAGTCTGGAAGCTCCACTGAAGTTAGCCCGCTATGGGTGACCCTGCTGGTATTTGAAATACCTGTGGCATAGTTTCCAGTGTCATAGCAACACACAAGCCACCATAGTACAACAAACTGACCGAGAGGTAATGAAAATAAATCTTAGGTGTAATGATACAGGAGGTAATCATGGCATAACAGTGGAGTGGTCAGCTCAGCCTAGGGGAATTTGGAGGTGATGCTTGAGTCTGGAGTTGTTCAGGAGGATGGAGGCAGAGTTGCAGAGGGAATAGCACGTGTAAAGGCCCTTGAGCATAGAACTGAAGGTGGATTCTGGGAACTGTGATTATTTACTAAAAGTGAAGTGTAAAATATAAAAAAAGATAAGGACAAACATGGTGAGAAGTGGCAGGAGCAATCATGGTGGCCCTTGATTGTCATGCTCAGAAGTTTGGCCTTTGTCCTGTAGGTGACAGGAAGCCATTAAAAGGTTTTAAAGCTGAGGCTTGACGTTAGATTTGCATTTTATAAAGATTATTCCGGTGGTGGTCTGAGGAAGGGTCTAAGTCGGAGATGAAGCTACTTGAGGGAGTCAGTGACAGTGGGAATGAAGGAGAGAGACTGAAACATAGACTTCGCAGACCCAGTGGCCTGTCTGCTGTGTAGTGTGAAGAAGAGGAGAGACTATCAAGAGTCTCAAGACTCAAATTCTACCTCCAAAAGAAAGACCAGACTTTCTGGCCTGACAAGAGACTGGAGGAACCCTGAGAGTATGGCCCCCCGACGCCCTTTCAGCTCAGAAATGAAGTCACTCCTGAGGTTCACCCTTCAGCCAAAGATTGGACAGGCCCATAAAACAAAAGGAGACTAAAGGGGCACACCAGCCCAGGGGCAAGGACTAGAAGGCAGGAGGGAACAGGAAAGCTGGAAATAGGGAGCCCAAGGTTGAGAAGGGAGAGTATTGACTTGTCGTGGGGGTGTTAACCAATGTCATAAAACAATACGTGTACCGTTTGATGAAAAACTAGTTTGTTCTGTAAAACTTCATCTAAAGTACAATAATAAAAAAAAAAGAGTCTCAGGACTCTGGTGTTAGCGGTGTATAAAACCAGAACCCATTGCTGTTGAGTCCATTCCGACTCATAGTGACCTTATCAGAGAGAATAGAACTGCCAAGTAGGGTTTCCAAGGAATGCCTGGTGGCTTTGAACTGCCGACCTTTTGGTTTGCAGCCATAGCTCTTTAACCACTATGCCACCAGGGTTTCCTAGTAGTGTATGGAGGTAGTAATAACTGGGGTAGGGATTATAGGAGGAGATCCTGGGAAATAATGAGTTTCAGTTTGGGACATATTTAAAGTTAAGACTTCTTCCTGATAAATGCTACAAAATGGATGAACCTTGAAAACATCGTGAAGTTAGTTAATCACAAAAGGACAACTATTGTGTGAAATATCTAGAATAGGCAAATGTATAAAGACCAAAGTTTATTTGTAGCTACCAGGGGTGGGAGGAAAGGGGAAAGGAGAGGCATTTTTTAGGAAGCATTGAGTTTCTGTTTATGGTGATGGAAAATTTGGCAATGGAATTGGTGATGATTTTACAACATAGTTAATGTAACTGATCTCACTAAATTGTACATGTGAAAAACATTAAATTGGCAAATGTTGTGTTATCTGTATTTTTACAATTACAAAAAAGTTAAGACTTTCTCCCTTGTTTCTATCCTTTCCCACTTTCCTTTTCTTCTGCCTTTTCATGCTTTTATGCCCGTTCCAGCTCTTTTCTGCCTTTCTTCTTTCTTCCCAATCATTTGTTTAGTTATTTAGTAAACTTTTATTAAGCCCTCATACCAGGCCCTATCCCAGCCACTAGGCCCAGTGGGAACTAGGCTAATTTCCATGTATCCTCAACCGTGAAGGGAGATGAAAGGCATTCTTACAGCTACAATTGCTGGGTGCCTCTGACCAGGACACAGCTAGTCAGGCATAGGACACAAACTGCTTAACTTCTTTGAATTAGCATTGCAGAATATATGTTTTTCTACTGGAAACACTACTCATGGCCGTTTTCTTTATAGGTAGCGCTATTATTTCTGTTATTTTTCTGAAAGAAAATTTGAGAGGCTCAGACTTACTAGGTAAGTAGTTATTTAATATATATTTAATGTTGTTAATATTTATATATTAGATGTACCCACCAACTACCTAATTTGTATTTAGCTCTTTCCGAAAGTAATACGGAAAGTTGCTCTTCAGAATTGTATTTGTAAATGTAGCTATTAGTGGAAAATAACAGTAGCTTTCCTGTCTGTAAGAATGGTTTCTGTTATATAGCAAAGCCGTCATTTATTGATTGTATCTTCTAGCTGTTGTTGGAAATACCATTGCTGAGAAGAATTATAAGGTTTCATATTTTCTTCGTTGACAAGCCCTGTCTGAATGGCTGCTGACATATAATAATGAATACAGATACTTTAGGTACTTGAAATAAAACAATACTTACTCTCCTCCAGGGAGATCATATTTTTTATAAAAAAGTTTGAGCTCTAAATGTGACACCAGTGTTGGTCTGTTGAGCATTTGTTTTCAGTGATCATGCTTCCCTTGAGCCTAATGTCTTGAAAGTGTTTTCACTTTTTCTTTTCCTCCTTGGTTTGGTTCTGCCAGTAGAGTTTTTAGTCAACATTGTCAAATTTTTCATGGTTAAAGCGTTTTTCCAAATACATTCATATGTGGATTGTCTCTTTTCAAATATATTATTTTTCTATAACCTTTATTATTATTATTATTGTGGCTGATGGAATCCCTTAAAGCAATGTATGGAATCAGAAATAAGAATGGCCAATGCCTGGGTTTTATAAATTAAAAAATTAGGTACTACATTATTTTTCTCATTTATTAGCTGTCTTAAGGAAACTTTAACACATTTTACCTAACATATGTCATCTTTTGTAGTTAATCTAAGGTATTTAATGAGATAGTACAGATGGATACATAGGAGAAATTTGCTAATTATGTTGAATATCAGTGATAAAAAAAGATGATTAAGACAGAATCCCTGCCTTCAAATAATTTATAGTCTATGATAAATATAAAATCTGTACATAAATAAGTTTTTTAAAAGTAGAAATGACATGTAACATAATGCTGTGAGCTTTTAGTTTAGAACAGGCTTTCTCGGCTTCGGCACTATTGGCATTTCGTGCTAGATAATTCTTTGTTAGGTGTCTACATGTGGTGGGTGGTGAAAATGGTTAAGCGCCCAACTGCTAACTGAGAAGTTAGCAGTTCAAATTCACCCAGAGATCCCTTGAAAGACAGGCCTGGCAATCTGCTGTCGAAAGGTCATAGCCCAGAGAACCATATGGAGCAGTCTACTCTGTACACATAGAGCCCCCCCGCCAAAAAAAAAAATACACATAGGGTCAGCATGAATTGGAATCAACTCTACAGCAACTAAGGACAACAACAACTCTTTGTTGTGGGGGAGAGGGGCAGTCCTGTGGATTGTAGGGTATTTACAACATCCCTGGACTCAACCTACTAGATGGCAGTAACACCCTCCACCACAGTTATGACAACCAAAAATGTCTCCAAATATTGCCAAAGTTCCCCTGGGGGATAAAATCACCCCCAGTTGAGAACCACTTGTTAGAAGAAAGAGAGATTACTTCACCTGAGAAGATCAAACAATCTTTTAGAGCAGAGGTAACACTTGAATTAGTTCTGAAGGCTGGATAGAATTTGAACATCCAAAGATTTGGAGGAGGGCTTATAGAGGGAATAGCATAAGACATGTTGCAACAGTAGAAAAAGGTAAGGTAAGTTTCTACTTAATATTGTACAACAACTGGTGCCCACGAGGATTAGGAAGAAATCAATGAAAATCATAACAATGGAAAAGGAAGAAGGAGAACTATCAATATATGCAGATGGCTTGCTTATATGCTTAGAAGATCCAAGATCAACTAAACATTACTAGAAGCAATGAATTAATTCAACATTAGATGATACAAACTCACCCTCATGGGTTCAAATCTGGATTCAACTTCTGCTATCCACTGAGTGGCCTACCTAACATTACTCAACTTCTCTGAGCCTCAGTTTTCTGACAAATATATAGGTTTGCTTTGAGGATCAAATTGGATAATTCATATAAAAGCACTTTGAGAACTGTAAAGCCCTGTCAGTATAATTGTCATCATTTTTATGGTAACTTTAATTTCTGAGCTGGCAATGAGTTTAGCAGATTGCACAGTCAGAGGGCACAACCCTCCTCAAGATTCCCTCACTCACTTCAAACACCAGCTACAAGTTCAAGTATCCCCAGGGCCACCGTCACTTCAGATCAGCTGGCTATAAACTGAACCACCCTCAGGTTCAGTAATTCACTAGAACAACTGGAATGCAAGAAAGTGCTACACTTATGATTACAGTTTTATTATAACAAAAGGATACAAATCAGAGCCAGCCAAAGGGAAAGACACATAGGGTGAGGTCTGGGAGAGTTCCAGAAGCAAAGCTTCCATTGTCCCCAGGGACGTTACCCTCCCAGTATTAAAGTGTGACAATATTCAGAGTATTACCAGCCAGAGAACCTCACCTAAGCTTCAGCGTCCAGAGGTTTTATTGAGGTTTCATTAAGTAGTCATGATTGATTGAATCATCACCCACACACGGTTGAACACAATTTCCAGCCTGCTCCCCTCTCCAGGGGCTGGGCTGATATTGGAGACTAGGCTGCTATCACCTAGCTCAAAGTCCCAACCCCCTAATCACAGGGTTAGTCTTTCTGGTGTGGCCTGCCCCCATCGAAAGCTATGGGTGTTCATTCATTAGCATAAACCATTAGGTCAGGGGCTAGGGGCACCGTGAATAACAAAGACACTCCTATCACTCAGGAAATGCTAAGAGTTTAGAGGTTACCTCCTAGGAGCTAAAATAAAGGCCAGACCTGTCTTTGAGTAAAGTTAGTTCTTCACTACACAGAAGTAATACAAAGATGTAATGTACATAAGTGATACGAAACACATACACACTTTCTAAAAAAAGCAATGGTTTATAAAGATTTGGTTATAAGAAAAAACATTGTCAATATGTTCTTCCTTTTTTTCCCCCTTCATGAAGCTAGGTAAGAGTAGAGCTGAGTTCAGCAGAATCACTCCATTATAGAAATAGATTCTTTAAAAAAAAAAAAATGTTCTTTAGGGTCCTTACTAATTTCTCAAAAGAGCTAACATTGATTCAACATTTACCCATGCCAGGTATATGTTAAATATTTTACATGGAGAGCCTCATTTAAATGTAAGAACAACCCATTTACAGAGCAAAATCTAATACTTAGAGAAGTTAAATAACTTCCTAAGGTCATATAACTAGTAAGTGGTGGGCCAGTATTCTAACAAAGGCAACCTGATATGGTGTTGTGGTGTAATGGTTGAGGGTGAGTCTCTAGTCAGAGAGCTGTATGCCTTAGCAAAGTTAGTATTTTAAAGCCTCAATTTCTTCATCTTTAAAATGAAGATAATATGACCTACCTCACAGGATTAAATGAATTTGTATATGTAAAACTTTTAGAACAGGGTCTATCACATAATAAGTGCTGAATAAAACCAAACCAAAGCCAAACCTGTTGCCGTCGAGTCAATTCTGACTCATAGTGACCCTATCTATAGGACAGAGCAGAACTGCCCCGTAGGGCTTCCAAGGAGTGGCTTGTAGATTCAAAGTGCAGACCTTTTGGTTAGCAGCTGAGCTCTTAACCGCTACGCCACCAGTGCGCAATAATGTCAGTAGTTATTATTAGCAATACTACCGGCTACCACCCACCATGACACTCCACTAGTTAATCAGAGAACACCTTGGTTAGGGTATTTCTGTGAGCTTTAGTAATCCAGGTAACATTTTCTACTACTCTGGTTGAGTTTACTTTGCCTTCATAATTTATTGCTTTTTAAATAGGGCTGTATAACTGATAAGTCACATTTGTTTCATAGCGTCATTAAAAGTGATCAGTTCTTGACTTTAGTGTCATAGGAATGAAAGTGGATTTAGTCACCTATTTTATACCCATGCCTCCAATGAACAATATTGTAAGACTGTCATTATCTGATATGTAATAAGCCACTTCATGCTTAGAGAAGTCCAGGGAAAATCTTTTGCTTGACCTCATTCAGTAATGTGTTAAATCACATGTATTTTCTTTGGGACTTTTGGTCTTTTGAGAAAAATTGGCTCTTTCTATTAAAAGCTAAAAATGCATTTTTCTTCACAGGGACTAAAGTCAAACAGGGAAAAGAGTAGTCAGTGATTTCTTTTAAAGATTAACATATGAGCATGCTAAAAATTAAATTGTCAAAATGTGCAAAGGAAAATCATTTATTTTTCCCTGCTTCAAGCAAATGAAAGTTTGTTTTTCATGACGGAACAAACGAAGACTTTTGAGCCGTGTGGAAACAAGCTGAACTAATTTATTGCCAAATGTTGCTCTGTGCCTATGAAGCTTTTCACCACTAGCTTCAGAAAAAAAAAAGGAATTGCCAACTGTTATTAACTCAATGACAGGTTTTGAACTGTGCTCTGGTTCTTAGTGGATTAATAATTTTAAGTTATTTTAATGGTTATTTTTTTCTTTTAAAAAGTACCAAATATCTCTCCTTTTCAATCAGCCAAAAGTATAGCATCTTCTGCTTGCTTCTCCCTTAGTCATCAAAAGTACTGGATCTAATAGTCTGTGAGATCCTAGTTGATTTAAGCCCAGCTAGTGTTTTTGGGTTAGTGTCATCATAGAAATAAAAATTACAATCAACTCATTGGGACTCTCCAGAGACCAGTAACTTGATTGCTCCAAGTCACCTATAAATGACTTCCCTAGACAGAATGCTAAGGGATTAACAGTGAAATGAAGACTATCTCCTTACTTCTTCCACACCAGAGGTCAGCTTGGTTTGGGGCCAGTATCTAGAATACAAATTTTGCCCAACCAACCATCATTTCTGGTTGAGAAGACAGACTGGCCACTTGGGTTTCACAGTTGCCTCAACAATGAAAGACTTTCTGCAGGTAGGTCCAGAACTATTCAGATTTACTACATTATTGAGAGTTCCCAAACCAAGACATCCCCAAGGTTTAGCTGCTGTAAGCCTGAGGAATCTGGACAGATTGCACTGATTAGAGGAGATCCCAAATGGTTTTATGTTACGGAGTCCAATTTATTCTGTCACAGAAGAAAGAGCTAGATCCTCTTGATCAGGAAAGATACTGGAGAAACCAAGAGAATCAGATAGCAGTCTTTCTTGGTTGGAGTCAAGTTAGCTAAATACTAAAAAAAAAAAAAACTCTTCAGGCTACCAGAAGTCAGGTCAAACCAGATTCTAGAAGCCAGGCTGTTAATACTAGTCATCATCTCGCCAGGCAAGTAGGGACAAAGTCAGAGATCTCAAGTGTTAGTTAATAAGAGAAAGGGCGGTCTGGGAAAAAAAGATGTCAGCTGAGCAAAGGACTGTGCGAGTAGATCTTAGAAGTCAAGGCTTGCCTAGGTGAGGCAGTAGTTGTTAACACTGGGGAGGGGAACAAGTGGGTCATAAGGATGTGAGGGATACTTAACTTTTCACTAATTATTGGAAATTTCTGAGACTTTAAATTGTATTCAATGCATTTATGCTACTTTTATTATTCTAAGTTTAGGAGAGTGTTTTTTTAAAAAAAAAAAAAACACAAAAAAAACTCTTCCTCCAAAGAACCTACTTTTCTACACTGTAAGACCTTTCTTTTTTTCCCAAGGAAACATTGCTGACCAATATTTTTTCCAAGTTCTTAGTTTCATTATTTTGCTTTTATTATAATTTGTTGTTTTCATTTTAAAAGTTCTCATTAGAAATAGCTTTTAAAATGATGTATATAGTTCCTACCTTCACAAGGTATTACAGAATAAATTGTTACACTACAGGGAGCTTCTTTTACAACTTCTTCAATACCTGGCTGTTGTTTGGCTGGTATGAAAAATCAAATGCTATTTCTTCTCGGAAACTAGAGTTCAAACACCTAAGTCATTTGGCTTAGAGGAATGGGAAATTGGTGCCCTCAGATTGTGAGATTGTCTCAGTTTGGAATCAATGGTGGTTGTAAATTATATGTACGACAGTGCTGCTGCCCCTCCCCCAGTGATGAAACAAGTTGGATTATGTTTTCAAGTGTGCTATCTGAAAAATGCTACGTATATCAGTTTGTTTGGAGAGAGGCCTGCTAACTATGTATAAATAAGCAGTTTTCAGGGTTATATGGATGTGTTATTTCCTTTTGTGGCCACTCCTCCCATAACACATTCCCTTCCTCCATCATTTTAAGGAATGTTAAAATGACGATCGTGATACATTCCTTACATTGGCTTATTATGTGATTTTTACTAAACTAACCCTGAGATTCTAGATTCAGTAAAATGAAATCCTGAAGCAAAATCAGTGTTCATCTTCATTATTTCTGCTAAAGGCAGACTCCAATAAAGGCAGTGGTTAAGAGCTTGGCTGCTCACCAAAATGTTGGCAGCTCAAATCCACCAGCTGCTCCTTGGAAACCATGTGGGGCAGTTCTACTCTGTCCTATAGGGTCACTATGAGTTGGAATCGACTCAACAGCGACCGGTATATATAGGTATGGAAGGCACTTGTTTATCAGAGTTTCAAAGTGTAACTTGAACCAAGTATGTGTAAAGCCTCCAAGGAAGTGTGAGTGCAGAGCAGATCACCTGGTGATCGGCTCTGCCATCTAGTTGGCTAGGGCAACCATCACTACCATCCACTTACTGGCTTACCTGGTTCTGGAACAAACAACCCACTTGGATATATTTTCATGTCCATATGCACATGTACTGATCTTTTGGGGGAAAGCACCCCTGAAGAGGTCAGGATTCATTTGGAACAACAGAGAAAAACCAGAAGTTATGTCCTACTCCATCCATTCCCTGGCCTGCATCACCCTTTAAAGCAAATGCCTTCAGGCAAATGCATGATGCTTACCAGGGATGGGTTTGGTGATCATGTTTTCTGTCAGTTGAGCACTTTTACAAGTAATGCTCAATCTATAATGTTTGCGTCAACGGAAGGCTTAAGTCCCTTTTTAATTTGGTTTGTCTTTTCCATTTTAAAGGTACAGCATTGGCATTTGCAGGAACATATTTATTGGTGAACTTTGCTCCAAATATAACTCAGGCTATCTCAGCAAGAACCGTACAGTGTTACTTTGTTGGCTGGCAGTTCCTGATCTACATGGTAAGAATTCTAAGTATTTTATTGTTTCTGAAGCTTTATTATCCAGGCCACCGGTACATGCATTTACTAGAGAACTTTTATAATCTTTTCTTCTCAGCCCTAGTATCTCCTTAAAATTTAAATCTATTTGACCAATAACAAAAGGATTTCAAACACTAAGTCAGCAATAGGAGCACCCTCAGTTTTTCAGGGTGATCTGTTGGTGGAGCGATTTCCACAATGTTTAATCCAGCAAATCCCAGAACAACATGTTTTAGGACAACTTGAAGTTAAAAGGAAAAAAAAGATGATCTTCCAGGGTCAAGAGGCAATATTTGAGAACACATTTTACTTCACTGAATTTTATTCAAGATAGATACTCTCTTTTTTAAAAAAGTATTCACTGGTACCAATGGAACAGATTGTCTGGGGAGATACAGACAGGGTAGAACAATACTGAGAGGTATGCAAAAGAAAGTATAAGATGAGCTGATCTAGACATTTGAATCCTGAAGCTGGGATATTTTATGTGATATGGTGGCTGTATCTGGTGGGTATAAAGAGAGAGCATAATTGAAGTGATTGGTATGAAACTTGTTATAGAACTCAATTTTGATTGGAAAATAAGGATATTCTAGGAAGAGCAGATAGTAGGAAAACTGGGGTAGGCCAGATGAGCATTTCACCAAGAACTCTATTGATAAAGTAGTCGTGAATTCCGTAAAAAGACCAAAAATACGTGGAACCATGTATTTTTAATAGGACTGTAAGTGACCTCAAAAATGTATCTGGTCTAGCCCCATGCTATTAAAGCAGGTAAGATAGTATGATCCTACTTCATACACCTATTATTTAAGAGTGTGACACTGACATTTGCAAAGACATGTTAGTTGTGAGCTTTGCTTTAAATATAACTCAAGATATTACAGCAGGAACAGTATACGTTGTCTGGCAGTTCCTAGTCTATGTGACAGAATTCTACATATCTTAACTCTTGCTGATATATATGATCACTGGAACACAGATGTTTATAGTTCTTTTCTCTCATAGTCTCCATCTTTATTCCTTTCCCTAACCCTACAAATATAATTAGATTTCTCTGTTAAAAAAAAAACTTCCTATACTACATACCCTTTAATAAACTGTCCTATTCCCCTTCTTCCACTCACCACCAAAAATTTATTCAAATAGTCTACTTTTGTTGGCCCCCTTCGCTTTCTCACAACTCCCATCCACTCCTCACTCTCTGCAATCTGGTAGATCCTTCTCCACTATCAAGTGGAATTAATTTTTTTGGTCCTGATTTCTCTTGAACATTGTACAACATTTACCCTATGGCTTATCCTCTTCTCCTTGAAGCTCTCCTTGGTTTTCCAGGTATCCTCACCCTGTTCCCACTCTTCTCTGACTAGCCCACCCCAGCTCTCAGATGGGCACCTCCTCCTTCTCTGCAACTTCTTTATCTCTTTATGCTGTATACTCTTCCGGGGTCTTCTAGGGTGATCCCATTGGCCATCCCACCATCCTCCTTTCAAATGGCTTTCAAATCCAGACCTGCCTCTCCTTCGCAGGCATCTCTTGAGCTCCAGATCTATGTTCTCATCTGCCCCCTTATTACTCAGCCCTGCTTGGATGTCCTATAGGTTCCTCAAACTTAACATATCAAAAAACTGAGCTCAATGTCTTCTCCTCCAAACTGGCTCCTCTGTTATACTCCCTGTCAGCTCCCGAAATAGGAAACCTGAGCTACGCATGACTTCTTCCACACCCTATTCCTGCCTCCCCACATCCTGTTGAACTTTTTTAAAACCTCTTGAACTTGACCCCTCATCTACATTTCCATTGCCATTGTGTTTGCTAGGCCTTCATCATCTCTTGCTTGGACAATGCCAGCACCTCTTAATGAGTCTGTCCCCCAGCCCACCATTAACACTGCTGCTACAATTATCCTCCTAAAATCAAATCTGATCAGTTAGCCCAAAACTCCAGCCACATAACTCAGTGCCATTGTTTCTATTGTTCACTCTGCCAAGAAAACCCCATGCCTTCCTTAACCCACACCTCGACCGCCTTACAATCTCCCGCAAACTCACCCTCTTTGACACAGCTCAGCTGTAACCTCTTATCTGAAGATATTGCTAAGCTAATTGCTCCATTCTCTCTGCTTTCCACAGCCCTGGCTACATTATGTTTTACTTATCAGTTTACCTGTCTGTTTTGTTCCAGTGGACTGTGTGGTTCTTCAAGGCATGAATTGTTGTTGGTCATAATACCCTGCCTGTTTAAGTACCAGTTACTTATACGTCATGGCCTGACCACCACTCTCATGGACCTTATTCCTGTCCTAGCTTTGCAACTTCCTGCCTGCTCCCCCTCCCCTGGCCTCCATCAGCCTTTAGAATTTGGCATCCCAATTTGTGTTAGCCTTCCTTGTATTTGTCATACTTTGTGACTCTCCCCTGCCCTGTGGTGTCTTCCAACTTATCCACCATACCCGGTCCTTAACCATCACAGCTTCCTCCAAGCAAATGTAAGTACTAGAAGGAGTTTTATTCCCTGCGATTTGCTTCTGTTCTTTATACTCTGTTGAATATTTCATGATAGCCTCAACTTGAAGTCCTACCAACACATTTTTACTCTTTGCCTACAAGCAAAATAAATTCTTTATCCACTAAGAAAAGGGTCACAGCCTGTGACCAGAAAATTAATAGCTTAAGTTGAATCCCTTGGAGATTAAAGATGCATCAAGACTTGTTTCCTGGAACAAACAGCATTGTTTGATGATGATGTATCTTGTATGGTTTTAACACCAGAGAAAACATTTTAAAAGAACAAAACTATTTTTGTTAAGCCATGTATTTCCAGAAAAAATACTCTAAAATTAATTGCATTTTGCCATTTTCCAAAGTCAACTCTTGTAATAAATTCATTCATTCATTTATTCACTTATTCATTCAACTGATTAGACACCTGGGTTAGAGAAGAAACCCTGAGGCAGGAATTTTCTATAAATGCAGAAATAAATATCTCTATACAGTCCTAGGAGAGACCCATATTCACATAAAATTATATAAAGATAATGAAAGTATATTTGAAAGTAAATACCACAGAGAAAAATGTAAATAATTTCAGGTATTTATAAGGTAAACTTTCAATAAAGTTGTATTGGTGGCACAGTGGTTAAGTGCTTGTCTGCCAACTGAAAGGTCAGTGGTTCAAACCCACCACCCACTCCACGGGAGAAAGATGTGGCAGTCTGTCTGCTTCTGTAAAGATTATAGCCTTGGAAACCCTATGGGACAATTCCACTCTGTCCTATAGGGTTGCCATGAGTCAGAATCAACTCACTGGCAACGAGTTTTGTTTTTTTTTTTAATTGGTAGTAGGTCCCTGGATGATATTAGCCAATCTACAATACAATTTTACAATCCCACTTTTGTAAAATAGAAAATTTATCCAGATTTTTAGACATTTTTCTTTATTAGTTATTCGATCAGCTCTGAAAGGCAATTCAGGTATGTATTGTACTTGGTGTAATACAAAATCAGTTAGGTGAATGATACTTCAAAGAATAGTCTTAATTACTATAACTATGGTCTTTGCAGTCATAGTTGCAGAAAAAGCACAGAATCTGCCACATCCAAGGATTAAATATTAATTACTTAGATATTTAACAGATTTAAACCAGACTTTTTCTTTCAACTCAAGATTTTACTATACAATTGACCACTTCTAGAGCCTTTAGAGATACAGCAATATAATGGATTAAAATCCAAACTAAGGTAAAACATATCTGTTCCTGTTAGAGTCTGATGCTAATCAAAAAACTGGTTGCTGTCAAGTTGATGCCAACTCATGGTGACCCCATGTGTCTCAGAGTAGAACTGTTCTCCATAGTTTTGAATGGCTAATTTTCCAGAAGTAGATTGCCAGGCCTTTCTTCTGAGGTGCCTCTGGGTGGACTCAACCTCTAACACGTTAGCAGCTGAGCATGTTAATGTTTGCACCACGCTTGACCTCCAAAATGCCCTTTACTCTCCCATTACAATGGCCCTTGTCAACCTGTATTCTACAGATAGGTGGCCCCCTCATCCAATGCCAAAAAACAAAAACAAGTAGATTTTCAAGGTGAAACTAGTCTGGCAAGATGCTGTTTAGCATGGTCTCCTCTGAGAAATTCATCTTTGTTAACATGTTAAAAGCTAAGAGCAGTCCTTTGCCATGAGACCAGAAAAATTGGATGGTGCCAGGTGACCATTACGGAACATTCTGATCAATGATTCTATAGAAGATTCCTGATCAAAAGAGGGGAAATGCTGAAAGAATTTCGAATTCTCATGGTCTCCAGATTTTATGGAGCCATGGTGGCTGGATGAAGCCCTGAAACTATTGCCCTAAAATAATCTTTAAACCTTAAACCAAAAATGTCCCCTAAAGTCTTCTTAAAACCAAACAATAGTCTAGCTTAACTAGTAAAAAATGACTGCCTTGAGCATTATGCTCGTTTAAGAACTATCTATTTGGGATGAAAGTGACACCAACTTGGAAGATTAGATAGGAAATTTAGGGGCAATGAGTTTATGTTAACGGGGGAGGAACAGCTCAGAAAGCGATGATGAGAAAGGTTGCACAACTCAAAGAATGTAATCAATGTCACTGAATCGTACATGTAGAAACGGTTGAATTGGCTTATGTTTTGTTGTATATATTCTCAACAACAACAAAACAAAACAAAACAAAAGAAATTGGAAAAAAAAAAAAGCTAGAAAAAGTCCTTCAGGAAAGAGACCAGTTAATTTTGTTAATCTGGCATGCCCCAGGTTTACTTGACCAGAAGCCCTTTTCTCCAAAGATTTTAGTGCCTCACAGGGCCAGCGTTCTGCAGAGCCCACGCTAGGAAACGCATCCCTAACCCTCAATTACTTCATGTTCTTTGGCAGCCTTGATTAGGGCCATTTGCCCACCCGGATTCTCCAACATCCTATTCAAATGAAATCTCTATTGTGAACATAAAACCCTTCATTTTCTTTCTGCAAGACAAAAAAAATTAAATCAGCAGAAGCAGGAGCCAAGTTTGTTTGGTGTAATGCTATACCCTAAAGCTGATTATTAAGTCAGCCCTTCCAAATCCACCATCAGGTGTTAAAAACCTGGAGGGAGAAAGCTATTTCTAATCCAGAGGCATAGTAACCTTTCAAACAATAGAACCCCCATTTAGACCACACGTGGTAATGTATTCAATAAAGTGGGCCTATAAAAAAAATAACCAAATCTTCAAGAAAAACATGCTTTCCATCACACCACGTAACATGGTTGCCTAGGCCAGTCATGATGTGGTCCTGCCTTTGGTGAATTGTGCCCAGGCCCCTCTGACTCTCCTCTTAGATAGAAATGATAAATGAACATTGAAAAGAGAGATAAAGAATAAAATTATCACTGCATATGACTAATTTAGATTATATAAGGTGCTCTTGAAACTGTGAAATATGCATTTGATATGCATGTAACATTTAGCATTTTTAAGCTGCTGTGTGGTTTATATTCAACTACTAACTGAAAGGTTGGAGGTTCAAACCCACCAAGCGGCACCGCAGAAGAGTGGCCTGGAGATCTGTTTCTGTAAAGATTACAGCCAAGAAAATCCTATGGAGCAGTTCTACTCTGTAACACATGAGGTCGTCATGAGTCAGAATTTACCCAATGCCAACAGGTTTGTTTTGTTTTTTTAAAATATTATCGAGGAAGTAAAGCTATGGAGAAAGGGAAGATGGTAAGAGAAAAGAAAAAGGTTAAGAGGCAAACATGGAGCAAAACAGAGATAAAAACTCCTTCTGTGTTTTTGTAAGACATCAATGTCTGTAGCATGGTGTTCATTTGCTTTGTTGTCTGAATGCAAATGGCATCTGTACGTCCGCACTAGAGGATGCTTCTACAGTCCCTTGGCCACAGCAGTAGCCAACTGTCACTGAGCAGCACAGCAGGCTGAGCCCATGCTTGGCTCTGACTGTGTTCTGTCATTAACCTGCAAAACAGCCCTCTGCATCTGACAGATGGGGAAACTGAGGCTTGTCCAAATTTACATAAGCACCAAATGGCAGAGCCAGAATTCAAAATCAGTCAGTCTACCTCCAGCACTTCACTAGATACCTCTCCATGCAGAATTAGAAAAACCTGGTCTCTAAGGACCAAGTCTTTGTCTAGGCTGGGCCTTAGAGAGAACCTTTGCAGAGCGTTGTTTTTTTGGACAGAGAAACTACAGGCAGTCCCTGGGTTACAAACGTCTGACTTAGGGACAACTCCTACTTGCCCTTTAACGTTATGTGCATTTGCCCTCACTGAATCGATGGAACCAACCCCTACTCACAACAAATTCTTCATCACAGTCACCTTCACTTGCTGCAGTTGCAGCTTTTAAATCATTGAAAAGGCTTCATATTTGACTTAAAGACACAGTTAGGAACTGGTCTTGTTTGTAACCCAGAGACTCTCTGAATATCAAAGGCTATTCTTGGAGCCCTGGTGGCACAGTGGTTAAGTGTTAAGGCTGCTAACCAAAAGGTCAGCAGTTCTAATCCACCAGCTGCTCCTTGGAAACTCTAGGGTGGACAGTTCTGCTCTGTCCTATAAGGTCGCTATGAGTTGGCATCTATTAACAGCAATGTTTTTTTTTTTATTATTATTCTTTGAGGAAAGACTTGGTGAGAACAGATGAGGTAAACTCAGGGTCAGATTTTGGTACTGGAAATGAGGTGACCAGTGGTGAAATTTTGTGTCTCTCTTTTGTCACATCGTCCCATGAACTGCCAGTACTCTTTTTACCACTGAAAACAGGTCATTAGTGCCTTTAGAAGGAGCCCAGGTAGCACAGTGCTTAAGCACTCAGCAGCTAACCAAAAGGTCATTGGTTCAAACCCACCAGCCACTCCATGGGAGAAAATTGGGGCAGTCAGCTTCCATAAAGATTTACAGCTTTGGAAAGTCTATAGCACAGTTCTACTCTGTCCTACAGGGTCATTTGAGTTGAAATCGACTCAACAACAACAGGTTTTGCTTTAATGCCTTTAAATCTAATTAAATTAGGAAACCAACCCAGAAAACCCAGAATAAATTCAGAAAACTCATCCTTAAGATTCTGTTCCTCTGGAAACTCTTCAGGTACCAAAATTTAAATTAGTTTTATGTTACTTCCATAACAAATTGACACAAACTTAGTAGCTTAAAACAACACAAATATTTATCTTATAGTATCGTAGGTCAGAGGTTCAACACAGTCTCACTGGGCTAAAATTAAGATATTGGCAGGGCTAAGAAAACCAAAACAGAAGAACATGCCCAGCATTTCTCAAGCTGAAAGAACTGAAGAAGAAAGTCAAGCCTAAAGTTCCAATGCTGAAGGATTCTATGGGCAAAATATTGAACGACACAGGAACCATCAAAAGAAGACGGAAGAAATACACAGAGTCACTGTACCAAAAAAAATTGGTCTATGTTCAGCCATTTCAGGAGGTAGCATATGATCAAGAACCGATGGTACTGAAGGAAGACGTCCAAGCTGCACTGAAGGCATTGGGAAAAAACAAGGCTCCAGGAATTGGTGGAATATCAATTGAAATGTTCCAACAAATGGCTGTAGCACTGGAGGTGCTCACTTGTCTATGTCAAGAAATTTGGAAGACAGCTACCTGGCCAACTGACTGGAAGAGATCCATATTTGTGCCCATTCCAAAGAAAGGTGATCCAACAGAATGCAGAAATTATCAAACAATGTCATTAATATTACACACAAGTAAAATTTTACTGAAAATCTTTCAAAAATGGCTACAGCAGTACATCGATAGGGAACTGCCAGAAATTCAAGCCAGATTCAGAAGAGGACATGGAACGAGGCATATCATTGCTGATGTCAGTTGGATCTTGGATGAAAGCAGAGAATACCAGAAAGATGGTTACCCATGTTTATTGACTATGCAAAGGCATTCAACTGTGTGGATCATAACAAATTGTGGATAACATTTCAAAGAATGGGAATTCCAGAACACTTAATTGTGCTCATGAGGAACCTGTACATATACCAAGAGGCAGTCATTCAAACAGAACAACGGAGTTCTGCATGGTTTAAAATAAAGAAAGGTATGCATCAGGGTTGTACCCCCTTCACCAGATTTATTCAGTCTGTATGCTGAGCAGGATCTGAGGAGCTGGACTATATGAAGAAGAATGCAGCATCAGAATTAACAACCTGCGATATGCAGATGACACAACCTTGTTTGCTGAAAATGAAGAGGACTTGAAGTACTTACTGATGAAGATCCAAGACTATAGCCTTGTCTTAGTTATCTAGTGCTGCTGTAACAGAAATACCACAGTGGATGGCTTTAACAAACAAATTTTATTCTCTCACGGTCTAGCAGGCTAGAAGTTTGAATTCAGGGCGCCAGCTCCAGGGGAAGGCTTTCTCTGTCTGTCAGCTTTGGTGGAAGGTCCTTGTCATCAACCTTCCTCTGGTCTAGGAGCTTCTCAGTGCAGGGACCCCAAGTTTAAAGGATGTGCTGTCCTCCTGGCTCTTCATTCTTGGTGATAGGAGGTCCCTCTGTCCCTCTGCTTGCTTCTGTCTTTTATATCTCAAGAGAAATTGACTCAAGATACAACCTAATCTTGTAGACTGAGTCCTGCCTCAGTAACATAACTGCCTCTAAACCTGTCTCGTTAACATCATAGAAGTAGAATTTATAACACATAGGAAAATCACATCAGATGACAAATGGTGGACCATCACACAGCATTAGGAATCATGGCCTAGCCAAGTTGACACGTATTTTGGGGGGGACACCATTCAATCCATAACAAGCTTTCAGTAAGGATTACACTTCAACATAAAGAAAACAAAAATTCTTACAGCTGGACCAATAAGCAACATCATGATAAATGGGGAAAATATTGAAGTTGTCAAGGATTTCATTTTACTTGGATCCATAATCAATGGCCATGGAAGTAGCATCAAGAAATCAGATGATGTACTGCATTGAGCAAATCTGCTGCAAAGATCTCTTTAAAGTTTTGAAAGGCAAAGGTGTTACTCTGAGGACTAAGATGCTCCTGACCCAAGCCATGATATATTTAATTGCCTCATATGCATGGGAAAGCTGGACACTGAATAAGTAAGACTGAAAAAGAATTGATGCCCTTGGCGTTGGCAAAGAATATTGAATATACATACCATGGACTACCGGAAGAATGAACAAATCTGTCTTGGAAATACAGCCAGAGTATTCCTTGGGAGTGAGGATGGTGAGACTTTGTCTCAGGTACTTTGGACATGTTACCAGAAGGGACCAGTCGCTGGAGAAGGACATCATGCTTGGTAAGGTTAGAGCATCAGGGAAAAAGAGAAAGACCCTCGATGAGATAGAATGACACAGTTGCTGCAGCAGCAGGCTCAAACAAAGCTATGATTGTGAGGATGGCACGGGACTGGGCAATGTTTTGTTCTGTTATATGTGGGGACCAACTCGCTGGCACCTAACAATGACGACAACAACAGAATTGAGTTTCTTGCTAAAGGCTCTAGGGGAGAATCCATTTTCATGCCTTTTTCACCTTCTAGGGATTTTTTAGGGGCAGCCAGTATTCTTTGACTCGGGTCCGTCTTTTGTTGGAAACCCTGGTGGCATAGTGGTTAAGTGCTATGGCTGCTAACCAAGAGGTCAGTGTTCGAATCCGCCAGGCGCTCCTTAGAAACTCTATGGGGCGGTTCTACTCTGTCCTATAGGGTCACTATGAGTCAGAATCGACTCCACAGAAGTGGGTTTGGTTTTGGTTTGTCTTTTGTGGCCTCTGTCTCTGACCACAGCTGGAAAGGTTTCCTGCTTTTAAGGACTTGTGATTACATTGAGCCCACCCACAGAACCCAGGATAATCTCCCCATCTCAAGGTCTGTAACTTCAATCACATTTGCAAAATCCCTTTCACCTTGCAAGGTAACACCTTCACAGGTTCCTGGGATTAGGGCATCTTTATTGTTCTTGTTGTTAGGTGCTGACTCATAGCGACTGTATAGGACAGAGTATGACTGCACCATAGGGTTTTCTAGGCTGTATTTTGAGTTGTAATTGACAGGATGGCAATGGTTTTTTTTTTTTTTTTTAATCTTTACAAGAGCAGATCACCAGGTGTTTTTTCCCACAGAACAGCTGGTAAGTTTGAACTGGCCATCCTTCTGTTAGCAGCTGAGTTACCAGAGCTGCATCATTTAATCTCTCTGTGCCTCAGTTTCCTCATGTGTAAATGGGGATGATGGGGGGCCAGTGGTGGTTCAGTGGTAGAATCCTCGCCTTCCCTGAGGGAGACCTGGGTTTTATTTTCGGCCAATGTACCTCATGCACAGCCACCACCTGTCTATCAGTGGAGGCTTGCGTGTCGCTATGATGCTGAACAGGTCTCAGGGCAGCTTCTAGATTAAGATGAAATAGGAAGAAAGGCCTTACGATCTACTTGTGAAAAATCAGCCCATGAAAACCCCGTGGATCACAGCGGTCCGATCCACAACAACTGCAGGGATGGCGCTGTGCATGCAGTCACCATGAGTTGGAGGCCAACAACAACAAAATGAGGATGATAATAGCGCCTACTCCCTAAGGTTTTTGTGAGGGTTCAGTGAGTTAGTACGAGTAAAGCAAGCGAGTAAAGCGCTGAGAACAGTGCAGGCACGAGGTAAGCTCACAGTAAGTGCTGGTATGTCTGACCTCTGAGATAGCAATCAGCAACACAGCATCTTCCTGGCTGCAGAAATCACAGCTTCTTTAATATTGATATTTCCAGACAGAGAAAAAATACTCCTAGAAAAAACTGACGTTAATTCATGCTGCTTGAATATTTTATTCCTGGGAGCTGCGTGACCTCTTGCCAGAAGGCAGAACCCAGGGCAACTAGAGTCATTCAGTGAATAATGGGAACTCATGTTTTATTTATCTTTAGCCGCAGAGATGAAATTTGTAAAAAAGTCATACATAGTTTTTTGAACCAATAAGAAATACTCTCCTCTACCCCAAAAGTAATAATTGGCATGTTAATAGATTTCACTAGCATGCCCTGTGTGTTAAAAAAAAAAAAAGTCTCCACCGAGGACTACAGCGGCCACACATACTGCTGCTTTGAGTTGCATGTTGTAATTGTTATCACGTGAGAAATGGAAGCCTGTGGTTGAGGGAAGAACAGGCCGGGAGGGTTATTTCTGTTAATGACTGATGAGTTGTGCAGAGATTGGGACACCCCATGTTTTGATGGCAGCTTTAGGGAAGGCTAGGAGATAGGAGTTTAATAGCTTTTGCAGCACAATGTGAGTGGATTAAAGACTTGGCAAATCAGCCCTATAAAGGAGAGTTAAAATAATTGGTTGGATTTACCCAGAAGGAGAAAAAACTAAGGGATGATTTAATCCTCTCTATTAGATGTTTTTTTTTTTTTTTTTTAATTAGATGTAAGGGTTTTTAAATGAGGGAAATCTGGTTCTACTGCAGATCCGGTCCTCCTGAAAGGATGAAAGGGAAAACCAAACAAAAACAGTATAGATTTAAGTTGATTTATAGAGGGCTCTGTAAGTCAGTGCTAGAAGCAGTGAAGTCCCTAACTCTAGCAATTTTTAACTGAAAAATTAGTGGTAGTACTTTTACTTGTGTAATGTCAGGAAGTAAGGAGCCCTGGTGGAGCAGCAGTTAGTTCAGCTGCTAGCCAAAGGGTCAGCAGTTCAAATCCACCAGCCACTCTGTGGGAACCCTATGGGGCAGATCTACTCTGTCCTATAGGGTCACTATGAGTCGGACGGAATCCACTCAACAGCAATGGGTTAATGTCAGGAAAGTCAACCTTCCTTTTATGATTTCAGTGCAGGGATAGTCTCTTCTGAAAAAGTAATAACTCAGTTTCAGGTTATGTTAAGGGCTGCAAAAAAAGAAAAGTTAAAAGAAAAATTAAGCTGAGAATTCAAAACTTACACTAGATTTTTCTTAAGGGCAGGAAACTTTTAGACATTCAGCCAATTAATGTTTATTGAACACTTACTTATTAGACATCTGGGTTTGGGGGCTTTTTTGTAAGTCATTCATAATAAATATAAGGTGCAATTTACTCATTGGCATGTTTTTACATGAATAACATGTGCCTTCTGCGTTTGTTTGCTGGCCGCACCGTCCCTCTTGAGGCACCCTAGCACCACCATGACACAATCCCCTTCCACGTGCTGCTGTAAAAACAGTTAGCATAGTGCACTTAAGAAATTACCTCTCTCGGGGAGGGTACAACCAGCAAACAAACACAGAAGGCCTGCACATTATTTGTGTAAAAACATGGTAATTCTGTAAATACTTAATGACCTACTGTGTGCCGATAGCAGACAGATAAGGCGCCTGCTGTCACAGAGTGGAGACAGACAAGAAACACAAAATATGATAGGAAATATACCGGATGATGACAAAACGTTCTACAGTGAACTGAAATTGGGGATGTGATAGAATGACTGGGTGGCTCTTTTAGATCAGAGTGGTCAGTGAACGTCTCTCAAGCAGATGACATTTCAGCTGAGAGCTGAGTGACTAGAAGGAGTCATTTTGCAAAGGTCAGGGAAAGAGCACTTCACAAGGAATTTCAAAGAACTGACAACAAAGCCATTGTCTTGTTCACCCATGTTCATTGCATCATTATACACAGGAGCCAAATGGTGGAACAACTCAAGTGCCCATCAACAAATGAATGGATAAACAAAATGTGGTACATCCATACAATGGAATATTATTCAGCCATAAAGGGAAATAAAGTTTTGATTACAACATGGCTGGACCTTAAAAACATTATCTTGAGTGAAATAAGCCAAACACAAAAGGACAAATATTGTATGATACCTCTTGTATGAAATACCTAGAGTAGGCAAATGTATAGAAACAAAAGGTAGATTAGTGGTTAGTAGAAGCTCTGCTGGCACAATGGTTAAGAGCTACGGCTACCATTATGGCTACTAATGGTACCCGTAGCTCTTAACCAAAAGGTCAGCATTGGAATCCACCAGCTGCTCCTCAGAAGCCCTATTGGGCAGTTCTACTCTGTCCCATAGGGTCACTATGAGTCAGAATCAACTCGACGGCTACTAGTTTGATTTTTTTTTTTTTTTCATTTTTTTTAGGGGCTGGGTGAAGGGAGGAATGGGAAGTTATTCTTTAAGGGGTACTGAGTTTCTATTTGGGGCAATGAAAAAGTTCTGGAAATAGATAATGGTGATGGTTGCACAATATGGTGAAGGTAATTAATGTCAATGGATTGTGCACTTCAGAATGATTTAAATGGCAAATGTTTTGTTTTATACACAGGCAGTCCCTGGGTTACAAATGAGATCCATTTCTAAGTCTGCCTTTAACTCGAATTTGTAGGTCAAATGGAACGGGTATAAATGGATCTCATTTAGCATCAGTTATTCAAATGTTTGTCTTAGTATATAGTATGTATTTTACCTTTCTATGTATATGAAAGATGATGGAGAAGCTCAATATCATCAGTTAGAACAAGGATGGGGTCGACTGCAGAACACACCATCAATTGCTCATATGCAAGTTCAAGTTGAAGCTGAAGAAAATCAACACAAGTCCATGAGGGCCAAAATACAACCTTGAGTATATCCCACCTGAATTTAGAGACCATTTTGAGAATAGATTTGATGCATTGAACACTAGTGACCAGACGAGTTGTGGTATGACATCATACATGAAGAAAGTGAAATGTTATTTAAAACACAGGAAAGAAAGAAAATACCAAAATAGATGTCAGAAGAGACTCTGAAACTTGCTCTTGAACATACAGCAGCTAAAGCCAATGGAAGAAATAATGAAGTAAAAGAGCTGAACAGAAGATTTCAAAGAGCAGCTCAGAAAGACAAAGTATTATAATGAAATGTGCAAAGACCTGGAGTTAGAAAACCAAGAGAGAAGAACACTCTCAGCATTTCTCAAGCTGAAAGAACTGAAGAAAAAGTTCACGCCTTGAGTTCCAATATTGAAGGGTTTTATGGGCAAATATTGAACGACGCAGGAAGCATCAAAAGAAGATGGAAGGAATATACAAGGTCATTGTATCAAAAAAAAATTGGTCAGTGTTCAACCATTCCAGGAGGTAGCATATGACCAACAACTGATGGTATTGAAGGAAGAAGTCCAAGCTGCACAGCAGACATTGGCGAAAACAAGGCTCCAGGAATTGACAAAATACCAACTGAAATGTTTCAACAAACAGATGCAGCACTGGAGGTGCTCACTTGTCTATACAAAGAAATTTGGAAGACAGCTACCTGGCCAACTGACTGGAAGAGATCTGTATTTGTGCCCATTCCAAAGAAGTGATCCAACAGAATGTGGAAATTACCAAACAATATCATTATTATCACACACAAGTAAAATTTTTCTGAAAATAATTCAAAAACCGTTGCAGCAGTACATCAATAGGAAACTGTCAGAAATTCAAGCCAGATTCAGAAGAGGACGTGGAACGAGGGATATCATCGCTGATGTCAGATGGCTCTAGGTTAAAAGCAGAGAATACCAGAAAAATGTTTACCTGTGTTTTATTGACTATGCAAAGGTATTCAACTTTGTGGATCATAACAAATTACGGATAACATTGCAAAGAATGGGAATTCCAGGACACTTACTTATGCTCATGAGGAACCTATACATAGATCAAGAGGCAGTGATTCAAACAGAACAAGGGGTTACTGCATGATTTAAAATCAGAAAAGGTATGCAACAAGACTGTATCCTCTAGCCATAGTTATTAAATCTGTATGCTGAGCATATCTGAGAAGCTGGACTATAACATGGCATCAGGATTGAAGGGAGACTCATTAGCAACTTTCAATATGCAGATGACATACCTTGCTTGTTGAAAGTGAAGAGGACTTGAAGCACTTACTGATGAAGATCAAACACTACAGCCTTCAGTATGAATTGTACCTCAACATAAAAATCCTCACAACTAGACCAATAAGCAACATCATGATATATGGAGAAAATATCAAAGTTGTCAAGGATTTCATTTTACTTGGATCCACAATCACTGCCCATGGAAGCAACAGTCAAGAAATCAACACATTGCATTGGGCAAATCTGCTGCAAAACACCTCTTTAAAGTGTTAAAAAAAAAAAAAAAAGTCGACTTGAGGACTAAGGTGCGCCAGACCCAAGCCGTGATATTTTCAGGCTCCTCATATGCATGTGTCTTAGTTATCTAGTGCTGCTATAACAGAAATACCACACGTGGATGGCTTCAACAAAGAAAAATTTATTCTCTCACAGTCTAGCAAGCTACAAGTCCAAATTCAGGGCATTGGCTCCAGGGGAAGGCTTTCTCTTCTCAGCCCTGGAGGAAGGTCCTTGTCATCAATCTTCCCCTGGTTTGAGGAGCTCCTCAGCACAGGGACCCCAGGTCCAAAGGATGAGCACTCCTATTCTTCATTCTTGGTGGTGTGAGGTCCTCATGTCTCTCTGCTTGCTTCTCTCTTTTATGTCTCAAAAGAGGTTGGCTTAAGACACTGTCTAATCTTGTAGATCTCATCAATATAACTGCCACTAATCCATCTCATTACATCATAGTGATAGGATTTATAACACATAGGGAAATCACATCAGATGACAAAATGGTAGACAATTATACAATACTGGGAATCATGAACTAGCAAAGTTGACAGATATTTGGGGGGAACACAGTTCAACCCATGACAGCATGTGAAAGCTGGACAATGAATAAGGAAAACCAAAGAAGAATTGATGCCTTTGAATTATGGTGTTGGCAAAGAATATCAAATATACCATGAAATGCCAGAAGAACAAACAAATCTGTCTTCAAAGAAGTACACCCAGATGCTCCTTAGAACCAAGGATGACAAGACTTCATCTCACAGACTTTACACGTGTTATCAGGAGAGATCAGTTCCTGGTGAAACCATTGTATTTAACTCTTTATGGCAGTCCATTCTTACATAAGAGTAGTCTGTCAGTCAGACTTTGGCAACCTGGGGACTGCCTGAATTTTACCGTAATTAAAAACACGATAAAGGGCATTGTGATTGGCACAGAGTGGACCATCCAGCTGTGAGTGTAAAAGATGAGGTCTGAGAAGTCAGCAGAGTCTTTGTAATCCAGGGAGAGCATTTGGATTTTACTCTAAATGTGATGGGAAACTATAGGAGGTTTTAATAAGCAAAGGAAAAGACTGGATCTAATTTATATTTTTAATACATGTATCATCAGGGACGAATCTCCTAAACAGAATGCACAGTGAAAAAGCAAGCAGTAAAAGCAAGTATGATTCGACTTACATAAAGTCCAAATGTATGCAAAAATAAACAGGGTGTTGTTTGGGGTTACATAAAATGTGATAAAGAAAGTGAGTGATAAACACAAAATTCAGTGCTATTGTTCCTGTGGAGGCAATAGGAGGAGGGGAGTATAACTGGGAAGGGCACACAAGAGACTTCAGAGGTATTGATAGGTTTTATTTCTTAATAGAGGGCACATGAGTTCTTAACATATTACTATAAATAGTATATGTATACCACATATATTCATCTCTATGCATGAAATACTTCATTATCCAAATTATATTTTTAAACCAATTCCTCTGGCTGCTCATTGACCGGATTGTAGAGAAAAATCAAAGGAGAAGAATTAAAAGCTATCGCGTAATCCAGAGAGATGATGGCAGGGAGGGAGAGGAAGGGAGAAATCTGTAGTTTGTGCAACAGGGTGTATAGTGGCGCCATTTACCTAGGGGGTAAGGGCCCCAGGAGGAACAGGTTGGGAAGGTAGGAAATTAAGAGTTAAGTGATGCCAAACAGTGTGATAGGTTTATTAAACACGCATGTGGAAATGTGTAGTAGATAGCTGGATAAACAAGACTAAAGTTGCAGGGAGTTCAGGACTGGAGACCTAGACTGGAGCGTTACGGCTGTATAGGTGGTGTAGGGCTCTGGGTCTGGATGGCTGAGGCTCTGTTTATTGTGCTCAGATATTTATATTCCTCCTTAGGAACCTCCAAACCAGTTGCTGTCAAGTCAGCTCCAACTCATGGCGACCCCGTGTGTGCCAGAGCAGAGCCGTGCCCCGTAAGGTTTTCGATGGCTGATTTTCTGGAAGTAGATCACCAGGCCTTTCTTCCAAGGCACCTCTGGGTGGACTCAAACCTTCAAACCTTTAGTAAGCAGCTGAGTGCATTAACTACTTGCACCTGCTGGTTACAGCTGCAAACTGAAAAGTCGAAGGTTCAAGTCCACCCAGAGGTGCCTCAGAAGAAAGACTAGTGATCTGATCTACTTCTGCAAAACCAGCCATTGGAAACCCATGGAGCACAGGTCTACTCTGACACTTCTGACACACACGGGGCTACCGCGGGTCAGAGCCGACTCAATGGCAACTCAATGGCCGCCCTAAACTATTGTATGAAAACTGTTGCAATATCAAAAAGAAAAGGGTGGCATTTAAAAAAACTTTGTATAAAATAAATTTATACTTAACTCTTTTTCATTTCTAGATTTTAGAAATATTAACTTTCTGCATTCTCCTATATTTCCATAAAAGAAGAGGAATGAAGCACATTGTGATTCTGCTAACCCTGGTGGCACTTCTAGGTGAGAACATACTTCGTTTTCTTATTCTTTAATCTAGCTGTGCTAATTCATAAAAAGAGATTTGAAGCAAAATACTTGAGCATTCTATTTCTTGCTCATTGTTTCTGTGTTTTAACTCTGATTTGTAGCAAAGAAACGGAGTCTTAAATTACGCAAATTATGTTTCACGTCTTTCTATAATTGATACATATTTCATTATTTTTAAAATATATTTAAAGATATTTGTTTCTTAGTAATCTTTATTTGCATCTGACAGTTTGAGAATTTTTTTTTCTTAGTAAATAGTTGAAAAATATTAAAGGAGGAACAAACTAATGAACCCATTTATAACTTGCGTCAGGAATTAGTAAGAAATAGCCTCCTTGCATTTTTAAAACATTTTAAAATATGGCTAATATAAATATAAGCAGTATGCTTTTCTTAACTGCCATTTTCTTTCACTCGTTGTTTACCCACTCATTTCCTTTTTTTCCCAGAGGCACTTTGTAAGATTTGAAGAACTGATGCTTAGATATGACCATTATACATATATCGATGTATTCTTTCTCTCTCCCCTGCTTTCTCTCACTCACACACTGATATATACCAATACATAGAAAACTCTTTAACCACTTGGGAAATTCCCTTTTTTTTAAGTTCATTTATAATTCTTCCTTTGCCTCTTTGCCAATAAGATGATCCATACATTGTATGTTGTATCCTATTGCTCTGTAGGTTGTACTTGTACCATTGGGGTGGGCTGCCAGCCCCGGCGTTAAATGGGGTGCTGGGATTTTTATTTCTCCATCTCGTCTAGTTCTCTCTTTAGTATTAGCAAAATTTTTGTTTGGAATATTACTTAGAGAAACAAATTTACACCATACATGCACAGGAATGCTGATGATCAAGAGAACAGGAAAGGAACTTTTGTATTTTTTCCTAAGGAGAGAAAATATACACTATATAGGAAAAGATGGGAAATAAAGAAAATTTTAGATTGCCAAATTAAGATCATACCTATCGGTGATGATCATAAATATAATGGAGTAAATTTACCCAGTAAAAAAAGAAAAGTTCTCAAATTGGATTCAGCCGACAGCTAGTGAGAGTTATTGAAATAGCTGCTGCCCAAGGCCCCTGAAGGTCTCCTTCCCAATACTCCACCCTCCCAACCCCCAGGTCTGCCCTGATTAACAACTAAGTATTAATGCAGTAGAAACCTTGGTGGCATAGCGGTTAAGTGGTACAGCTGCTAACCAAAAGGTCGTCAGTTCAAACCCACCAGGTGCTCCTTGGAAACTCTATGGGTGGTTCTACTCTGTCTTATAGGGTCCCTATAAGTTGGAACTGACTCAACAGCAATAGATTTGGGGTTTTTTTTTTGTTTGTTTTTTGGTATTAATGCAGTGGTAAGCTCTTGGCTGCTGAGAGGTCGGCAGTTTTAACCCACCAGCTGCTCCACGGGAGAAAGATGTGGTAGTCTGCTTCCATAAAGAGAACAGCCTTGGAGACCTTATGGGGCAGTTCTGCTCTGTCCTGTAGGGTCCTATGAATTGGTACCGACTTGATGGCAGTGGGTTTATTAATGCAGGGGGCCCACATGAACCTTGCAGTGGTGGAAAGAAAGGAGGGCTAGCACCTTACTAATTGGCCAGTGCCCTTGCTGGTCATGAGATATTTTGGCTACAACCATAAAATTCATCTAAAGCAAGGTAACTTAGGTTGAAAGTAAAAGAAAGCAGAAGGTTATGATATTACTATCTACATTAAAATCAGGGCAGAAAACATTAAATGAGACAAAACGTGGTCATTTATACTGATAAAAGGGTACAACCCACAAAAACATCGTATTCTGTTACATATTAGCTGACACCTGATGTGTAGCAGAAAACTCAAAACTAAGGGGAATAAGGACTTCTCTCAGTTCATGGAAGATAAGTAGACAGAAAAATATGTAAAGATGGTGGTAGCTTTAATATTGAACTCCAAATACAGAAAACTGCAAATATACCTTCTTTCAAGTGCCTGTGTAGCATTTTAAAAAGTTGGTCATGTATTTGGCTACAAAGAAATCCTTGATAAATTCCAGGAAGTTGAAATAGTACAGACCACATTCTCAGATCATGGTGAAATAAAATTAGAAGACAACAATGAAAGTAAAAACCAATAAAACCCTACTTTTACCTAGAAATTTTAACCCTATTTCTTTAAAGTGTACTGAGCCAAAATAGTAACCAAGGTTTCACTGAAGCCTGTATTTTAAAAATTATTATGAAAACTCTTAATCTTAAAACCTGTAGTTTATGACTAAAACTATATTCAGAAGAAAATTCATTGCTTTAAATGTAAGTCAATTAAGCACTCAACTGAAGAAATTAGGAAGACAAAAATTTTGAAATAAAGCCAAGGAAAGCAGAAAGAAGGTATTAATAAAGATTAAAGGCAAAAATTAATGAAATAGGAAATATAAAAGCAATAAATCCAGTAATCAGTCCTTAAAAGAGAACTAATAAAAGATGCTCCATAGGAAAGAAAGGAAAAAGCACAAATACCCAAAATTAGAGATCAGACATATATTATGCAAATAAAAATAAAAAGTTAAATAAATTGCTGAGTTTTTAAAGGAAAATAAGAAGGAAACAGAGGAGGTTGTTAAAGCTACATCCTAAAAACCATCTAGACCTAGACAATTTCCAAGGTAAAATCTTCAAATCTTTAAGGAAGAGATCATTCTGGTATTGTTTAAACTATTTGAAGACATAAGAAAGAAAGCTTATATACATATATATTTTTTACATACTCAGTATAATACTGATGCCATATCTGCAAAATAACCCACCGACTGCTGTCGAGTCGATTCCGACTCATAGCGACCCTATAGGACAGAGTAGAACTGCCTAGTAGAGTTTCCAAGGAGCGCCTGGTGCATTCAACTGCCAACCTCTTGGTTAGCAGCCATAGCACTTAACCACTACGCCACCAGGGTTTGCATCTGAAGATACAGCCCAAATAAAGAACACTGTAAAGTAATTTCACCACTGAGTACTGAAATTAAAACTCTAAATAACATATTAACAAATAGAATCCAAAGTGAATAAATACATCGTGGCCTAGTAGTCTCAATGTAACCAGTTCTTTTTCTTTGCAACATTTATAACACTTTGTGATTGCATATTCTACTTACATATTTACATATTGTTATAAGCTTGTCTTCCTCCAGATTAGTCCCACAAGGGCACAGACCATGTCTGTTCTATTTATATTATAAAGACTTTCCTAGAGCTGAGCATACTAAGCACACGATAAACATTTGAATTAATTACCTAGCTAGTCATTTAATTGTAAGAATAAAAGAATGGTTTTTTAAGAACTCCATTAATATGGTTCATAATTTTAATGACTCAGAGGAGAAATATCATGTAATTATCTCAATAGATGCTGAAAAGGCATTCTAAAATTTAATATCCATTCCTATTCAAAGACTTGAAACAATACAGGAATACTTGTGCATTAAAAAACATACTTTTCGTAAACCAGAAGCTGGAGACTACCCAATGGTGAAATACCAGAAGCATTTTCCCTGCAGTAAGATACAAGAAAAAAATGACCTCTCTTTATACCCTTCAGAGCTGTTTGAGCATCTTATAATGGTGCCAATGACTTTTAGAAGACATGGACTGATTATGAAAATTAATTGAAGCAGCTTTGATGAAGATTTATAGGGTTACGTTAAATGAGAAAAGCCACACACAAAATCTTACCTACCTTCATTGTGATTAAAAGCATTTATGAGGCAAAAACTGAAAATGAATGCAAGTTGGTGGGAGTATAGGTGAATTTTTTTTCTTTGTTGTTGTCATAACATTGTTTGTAGGATAAATTAAAAATGGAAATAAGAAGGAAAATAGAGACAATTGGATTTCCACATGCAGAAGAATAAGCTGAATCCACACCTCATACCATAAATGAAATTAACTCAAAATGGATCAACAACGTAAGTGTAAAAACTAAAACCATAAAATTCTTAGAACAAAACATAGGCGTAATGCTTTGGGATCTAGTTTTAGGTAATAGATTCTTAGATATGACACTAAAAGCATAAGCAACAAAAGATAAAATAGATAAATTGGACTTCATCAAAGTTAAAAACTTTTGTGTATCAAAGTACTTTATCAACGAAGTGAATAGACAAACTACATAATGAGAGAAAATGTTTGGGGACCATATATCAGATAAAGGCTTAATATCTAGAATACATAAATAACTCCTGCAATTTAACCACAAAAAGACAAAAAACCCAATCCAAAAATGACCAAAGGACTTGAACAGACATTTTGCCAAAGAAAATATACAGATGGCTAACAAGCACAGGAAAAAATGCTCAATGTCACTAGTCATTAGGGAAACACAAATCAAAACCACAATGAGGTACCACTTCATCTCCACCCACCCACAGTAGCATGGCTATGATCAGAAAAACAGAAAACAGCAAGTGGTGACAAGGATGGGGAGAAATTGGAACCCTTATCCATTGCTGATGGGGTTGTAAAATAGTGCAGCCACTGTGGAAAATGGTTTAGCAGTTCCTCAAAAAGTTAAATATAGAATTACCATATGATCCAACAATTCTACACCTAGTTATATACCCAAAAGAATAGAAAGCTGTAATGCCAACAACACTTGTACATCAATGTTCATTGCAGTACTATTCACAACGGCCAAAAGGTACAAACAACTTAAATGTCCATCAACAGATAAATGGATAAACAATGTGGTATATACATACAATGGAATATTAGTCATAAAGACAAATGAAGTTTTGATACATGCTACAACACAGATGAACCTTGAAAACATTACGCCAAGTGAAATAACTCAGTCACAGAAGGGCAAGTATTATATGATCCCATTTAAATGAAATATCTTACTTAGGCAAATGTGTAGAGACCAGAGTTTATTAGTGGTTATCATGGGCAGAAAGGAGGGGGAAAGGGAGAGTTATTGTTTAAGGGGCACTGAGCTCCTATTAAGGCCAATGGAAAAATTTGGAAACAGATAGTGATGATGGTTGTACAACATGGTGACCATAATTTATGTCACTGAATTGCACACGGTAAGAAATATTGAAATGGCAATTTATTGTATATATATATATATATATATATATATATATATATTTTAACCACAATTCAAAAATAGGAAGTTGAGGGCAATCAGGAAGAAAGCAATCTGGCTTCAAGTGAGTGAAGACAGAAGGCTCCCTTGCCTGTGCCTGTGATCTCTTTTCTGAAGCTGCACAGAAGAGTTTTTCAAGTTGATCAGCTAGGAAAGCCTGGAAGTCCTTCCCTATCCTTAGCACACTCTAGTTGCCAAAGCAAAATTAATAAATAAGATATTTATGTCTCTAATAAAGAGATCTAATAATAATATCACGTGGTTAGGAGCTTGGCTGCTAACCAAAACGTCAGCAGTTCGAATCTACCAGCCGCTCCTTGGAAACCCTACATGGCAGTTCTACTCCATGACAAGAGGTGAATAAGGAGACATCAATGGCAAGCTAAGAAAGCCTTTGGAAGGAGTTATTGATGAAGAAAGAATAAACTGAGAAGGCTAAATTTCAAAAACAGGTTAGCATATGTTAGGAAAAAAATGGTACTGTTACCACAATGATACAAGTAGTGTTTATTGTTGAGAATTAGGAAAACAAAGAAAGATACAACGAAAAATATATTAAAAAAAATTTTTTTTTTTTTTATAAATCCATGTAACTAAACACTGTTGTACAATACTGACGGGAGTGTGACTGGTACTTTCTGGAAGGTAGCTTGCCAGCTTATTTCAAAGCTTAACTAGTGGCCACTGACACAGTAATTCCCCATTAGGTGATTTTCCTAGGAAACAAGCAGAATGACATACAAAGACTTGTGTACAAAGAAATTCATCACAGCCTCATTTTTAATAATAAAAATATTAGATATAATCTAAAAATCCAAAATCAGGGAGTTGTTAAAGTATACATTCATATAAAGGCCAATAAAAATCACGCTTTAGAAGAATGGCATAGAAAATGCACAGAGACAATAGTAGGTTCCTAAGTAGTGTATAGTAAACCCTGGTGGCGTAGTGGTTAAGAGCTAAGGCTGCTAACCAGAAGGTTGGCAGTTTGAATCCACCAGGTGCTCTTTGGAAACTCTGTGAGGCAGTAGGGTCGCTATGAGTTGGAATCGACTCAACAGCACTGGGTTTGGTTTTGGTTTAAGTAGCCACATGTTGTGGTATATGCATACTTAGAAAAATAACTAAAAAAAAAGGTACTAAAATGTTAGAAGTGATTTGGGGTTGGGTGTTGAGATTATAGGTGATTTTAATTTTTCTCCCATGCTTTTCTACATTTTCTAACTTTTCATAAGTGAACACATATATCTTTATCTTTAAAAAAATGAGTTTAAAGACTATTCATAAACCCAATACCTAAAATTAACCACTGATAGTATCTTCATGTAGCTTCTTCTGGTCTTTTTTCCTATACATACATGAGTGCTTCCTATTTTTATGTATCTAACATTGGAATGATACTCCATATGCAATTTTATGATTCCACCTATTCTCATCATCCCTTCCCCCCGCCAAAAAAAAAGTTTATAAGTACTCTACCAGCCTAGAAATAATTTGGAAAGTTATAATAAATAGTGATTAATCAGCTGGTGATTGTCCATGCTTTGAAAATATGATAATTAACTATAGTAATTGGTAGTTTGTTTAGCTGTTTCATGAAGAACTCTAGTTTTGTTTTTGTATTAAGTGCAATTCAACATCAGATGGTGGTTGAATTTGATGACCCTTAGGGTCCTGTGTAATTCTGAGGTTTTGGCTCTAATGGAACAGTACGTTCAAATCCTTCTCTCTTAATTATTCCTTTGGGAAACCTGGCTGTTCAGACCCCAAGACCATAACCACATTGTGCTCTAATTTCAGGCAGTGTTGAGGAGGAAATGAGTGTCCCTCAACAGCTAACTTCACAAACGTAAACCATCCAGTGACACACAGATCTCTATAAAAAAAACTCTATAGATATTTAAAATTCATGGATCAGCTAAAATATAACTATTGTCAAAATCAGTAGAAAATATGTAAAAGAATCAGGTCAAAAGACATTTTAAGATGGGGAGGGGCCCAGCTATAAGGGCCTCTTTGTTCCTTTGAGAGCTTTGTTTTTAGAATTTGTCACCTGGGTCCCCTTTAATTATGACTTTTAACCGAAAGAAAATGCCTAATTTGGAAGTTTACCCTAAAAAGTTCTTCCAGGTTGGCCATCACCATTTATTTTAAACATATATTTATATATATATATGTATATATAAAAAGAGAAATACTATCTTTTCCAAAGCTAAAAGGGATAAATAGCAACAAAGGGAGGATGCCTGTTTCATATTTATTGCCTTATAATTATTTGATTTCATGTAAAAATTATTTTTAACTTTCTGTGGGTTTCAGTTAAATTATGGAATTCTATGCACCAGTAACTTCAAGGCACCTAAGACAAAAAAAAAAAATCCCTGTCTTTTTCCTACCAAAACGTAGTGTTACCAGGAAATACTCCATTGCTTTAATTTTGATATAACCGTATCAAGTCACTTTTTATTAATTGTTATTTAAAGCCTATTAAAAATTTGCTCTCATAGGAATAGGTTCCTCTTTAGTATAGGAAACATCCATTGATCATGTAAATCTTAGGTTTATGTGGCCGACTCTGAGAAATGAATACTCAGCTCTGGCTCTGTTTCTAGTCAGTGTCTTTGTCAAAGAAGTATTTTTAATGATACTTCTAGGCATTTATAACAGAAAGGTCTCGTACAAGTCTTAGTAGACTGAGGAGGTGAATTGATTTTCACTTTCTGCTCTTCTCATTTATTTGGCTTTAACATTTTTCCATATAGTTGAATAGTTATTTTCCTATTAATGTCACCTGGACAATCTGACTTTTCTTATCTCCTCCATTGTTTGTGCCTTTCTCATCTACCAGTGATTGTAACATCAGTAGCATCTTTTCAGCAGTTAGGGCTAGAAAATAAGCATCTTGCTCCAAAGCTAAAAAACACCCAGTCACGCAGCAGATCTTTAGCTGATTTAAGCACGTTTAAAGTCCAGCATAGCCAATGAGGCTGCTGCCTGGATGATGTCGCACCCTACCCATGCCTCTCACAACAGTGTTTGTTCTTAAAGCACAATTGATGTTTTTAACTCTACCATGTTTACTTAAGATACTTGTTTGTCATTCTCTCTCAAATATGTATTTTATCTTTTTTTTTTCTTTTTCAGCTTCATTGACTGTTATTTCAGTAAAAGCAGTCTCAGGCATGATCACTTTTTCTGTGACGGATAAAATGCAACTAACTTATCCCATCTTCTATATCATGTTTATCATCATGATAGCATCTTGTGTTTCCCAAGTCAAGTAAGTTAGCTTCTACATAACTCATTACTCTTTCAACATCCCTGTGTGTCTCTGAGCATTAATCTTTATTGGCTTCAGATGATAATTAAAATTAGCTACAACTGATTTCTGAGGGTGAGGGGTCAACAGTTTATTCTCGGCCAACATGCCTTGCTTTGTCCTTCGCATCTAATAATACGTTTTTACTAAGCATTGCCTTCATGTCTTGTGAGTTCTAAAGTGCGGCCATAATCCAGCTAAGTGCGCTTTGATACTTTCCTGATGCTCTTCTGCTTGTAATTAATATCCATCATACACAGGTTGTCATTAGCAATAAATCAAAGGGGCAGGTCCACATCCAGGAGTTCATTCTAAATGTAGGAAATACATGAACCCTTCACCTTCATTTCTTAGCTCATGCTCATTAATTGCCCAGAGATGGACGAAACCAGACGTTTGGCCTGGAGGGAAATCCTTTCTCCAGAATATTGCATCTTTGGCCAGAATTTTCTTTGAACCCATGGGATTGCAGAGTGATTGTTTTATGTTTCTCTTGGGGCCTAATAATGGTGACATGGTACATTTTTAGTTTCTTGCTCTTCTCTCCCCCCACCTCCATCTGCTCTGATCATTTCCACTCCATTTCACATTGTTGTGCCTTTGCCTGCTGGGCTCTCTTGAGTTGAACAGAAAGTTTTCTGCTCACCCCAGAGTGCTGTGCAAAAGCATCATCCCAGTGGCAGCTAGGAAGTCAGATCCCAGTAAAGTCGAATCATTATGGGTGGGATATAGGCCCTGGTGCAAAGTCTGTGGGAAGTTACTGGAGAAAGCCAATCTTTTGTTACCGTTTGTTGGTCATTCCCTTATAAGACTTAATGTGTTTCTAATTCTTGAATCTTACTATTTTGTTTCTTATCTCTTTCTTCTTCTGGATTGATTAGGGCTGCTACAGTAACATTTGGAATTTAGTAATTAGCATCATTATACTATGCTTTATGAGCTTAAGAGGCAGATACAATTGAAGGGAAAGTACATTCCCATCACCCTTGTTTTGGTCCCTGCATCTTTCACACTGCAGAGCTGTGGTTCTCAACCCTGGCTGCCCATTAAAATTACCTGAGGACAATGATTTGTTTGTACATATATATGTATATCCATGTATATATACATTTATATGCATATGTATATCCATATACATATGTGTGTTTGTATTACCCATGCATGCATGCACACATACACATGCCTGGGACCACAAGTATTTTTTTCGATTGCTCTGGGGTAAGACCTAAGCATTAGTGCTTTTTTAAAGCACCCAGGTGAGGTCAGTACACTCCACTGCTTCAGAAGAAGAAAGGTCTAGTCCCCCATGGGGACAGCACAGCTGTGGGAACCTGAATTCACGTTGGTGGCCAAAGTAAGTGAGAAGCTGAGCTCGCCACATGTGCTCTGCAGCTGGAGCGTTGAGCATGGCTTTTGAAACATTAAACATTCCTTTGCTTCTCCATCTTCTTTCTTGGCACGTGGCATGTCAATGGATAGCTACGCTATTCCCCAGATATGATATTTAACAGATTCTAGGGTCTTTTTTTTTTTTTTTTAGGGTCTATCCTAATGAATCAGCCCCAGTGTGATACTGGTCCAGCAGCTTGAATCACTTCCAACTCAAACTTCTGTGGCCTCGGAATATGATTAATTGCTTTTCATTGTTACTGTTGTTGGTTTAAACAGACCATAAAACCCGACATCTGATCTCATATATCAGATGCATATAAGCTATGACTGCTGATTGGAAATGCCCTTTTACTGCACTTGGTTTCTCTTTGTAGTTCTAGCTAAAGAACATGCGTTTCTTGACGTTATTGTTAACTTCTTGCTGAGCGTCTCTTAAAGCCAGAGATTTAGTAAGTGCCTTCTGCTTTAGGTTCCTGAATCAAGCCACGAAACTCTACAATACGACGACAGTGGTGCCCGTTAACCATATTTTATTTACAACCAGTGCCATTATTGCAGGTAAGTTTTGGCTTTTTATACCATATGTGATTCCACCTACACACAAATGTAAATCAACAAGTCTTTGGGTTATGAGGAATTGTGTAGTCCATACCACCCTAGCCTCCATCCAGTGCTGAATTTCCTCCATAACCTCCACTAAGGGAGATTATTCTACCCTGTATGATTGCATCCCAGTGCTCACTGCCTCCCAAGACAGCTCCCTCCCATTTCAGATCACTCTAATTATTTGAAGAGGTAACTGTTTTCTTATATTGGAGCTGAAATTAGCTTCCCTGTGAATTCAAGACACTCATCTTAGTTCCGTTTTCTGGCATCTTCCCCTTGTCAGCCCTTCTGGTAATCAAAGCAGCTGTGATGGGCGTCTTGAGTCTTGTCTTGGGGCCAAACATCCCCAATTCCATTAACCCTGCCTACATGCCCCTCACCAGCTTGAGCAAAGGGTGGGGCTCAAAAATTAACTCAATGTTCCAGGGAAGGCCAGACAGATGAGAACAGAAACTATTGTCTCCCCTGTTCCAGCTCTGTTTGTCTACTCTTGCAGGTCTTATATTTTTATGGACAGTTATATTTTAATATGAAAAACACAGTAGTGTTAAAACAAAAAGTATAAATTTGAAACTTGTTCCAAGCTAAATACAGTGTATTTGAATATATCATTTCTAAATTAGGTATTGGTATGCCCTATTTTATTGGCTTATTTGATGTGTTTACCACCTTCTTATCTTAGGGGTTCATTTCTCAATACAAAGTTAATATATTTTGGGGGCAATTAGGGATTATCTGTTTCCTAACTGGCACATCTTTTTTATTTCATGGCAAACAGTGTGACTGCCCGTGAGCAATTTTTAAAAATAATTAGTGCGTTTTCTGTTTCCCAAAATGGAACTTTACATTTAAAGAAAAAGATTATATAACTAAGACATCTAATTTTTTTCTCAGCATTTTACACTTGTCGATAAAAGAAGGTAAGAAAAGATGGAGAATTTGTGTGCCCTAGAATTATGGGGAAAGGAAAATAGGGACAAAAAGAGTTATAGGTATTACATACAGCCTAATAGTTAATATTAATGTGCACGAAGGTGTATAAAGAATGTGGTTCCTATGAGTGGAAAGAGTTTTCTAAGAGGACCAACAAGGCTGGGTCTTAATACTCAGCACACTGAGTAATCAGGGAGGCAGGGAGGCTGGGACTTCCTGAGTGCTAACAGTTAATCTGATGTTACTCAAGTAGAATATAGGTGCAGCTTCTTGACTAGCTTCTCTCTGCCTCCATCAACAAGTATAGTTTAAAATAAAAATTATAGGGCAGTGAACTATTCTATATGATAATGTCATGGTGGACACATCGCATTATATACTTACCAAAACCCATAGGATTGTACATGAAACGTGAACCCTAGTGTGAACTATGGGCTTTTTGTTAATAATAAGGTATCAATATTGGTTCATCAGTTGTAACAAATGTACCACAGGAATGCAAGATGTTAATAGTAGGACAAATGGTGTGTAGGGAAAGAAGGGGCATACGGGAACTCTGCACTTTCTGCACAATTTTTCTGTAAACTAAAACTCCTCTGAGAAATAAAGTCTATTTTTTTTTAAATAAGATACCAATATTTTGCCTACTAACTTAGTGAAGTTCTTGTTTTGTTCTTCTTCCTAAGTAGCCAATGCCGACTAGACAACAGTACTGCAGTAGCCATTCTCATGGGGTCGGGTAATATGGTACCACCCTCCTAGAACTGAGTTGCACAGTTTTTATCAAGAGCCTTAAAAATGTTTCTACTCTTTAAAACACAAATTCCACTTCCAGGAACCCATTCTAACAACAACAGTCACAAATCCTCAAATACCGGGGAAAAAATATGTGCAGAGAAGTTCATTGTTACTTTACCATAGCAAAAAAAAAAAAAAAAGTAGAAGCAATTTAAAATGCTCTTTAGAAAAATGAATATTATGATGCATCAGCTTAGTAGAATAACATGAAAACATCAAAATGATTACAAGATGTGCATAATAACATGGAAAAATGTTTCAGAAACATTCATTCATTTGACACATACTCATTAAAATTGGACATGGCTTCTTTCTTTAAGAACTTTATTCTCCACATAAGGAGCTCCTTGAGGACACGACTCTGTCTTGTTCACAGTGGTATCTCCAGCACCTAGAACAGTTAGTGACACATAGGAGACTCTTCATAAATATTTGTTGCCTAGCTGGCAAGGTTAACACCACACACAAAAATATTAATTCCATTTAAAGCTGTATTATTTAATAAAAACTCTGTGAAGACTTTAGACCAAGAGGAACCATTGAGACCAACAGAGGAGAAAACCTGTCAGAGCAGATGACACATCCATGATGTTTTCTTCACCCAGAAAGAAGACAGGAAGGAGCAGATGGGAGATGGGATCGGCAGTGGGAAATAGAAGTGTTGTAGCCCTTCAGTTGCTAGAGTGTTCTTCAGGACTTCTGCTGCCCAGGTGGGCACATGGTCACACAGCATTGCCAAGGGTGGCAGCATAGGCAGTAGCAGCCAGAGAATCCACCCAGGCGCTCAGGTCAGGCCTGCTGATTCCTGGCCTAAAACCGTAGGTGGGAAATGGCCACTAGAGCTTTGTTTACTTGCATGTTTCAGTGGGGCAAATCCTGGACCACATAAGAAATTTCTATTTGTAAAAGTTATGTCAATTATATTGACCTACTGATACTTACATGAGGTCTACACATTTATTTTCTTTTCAGAATAATTGAAAATGTAAGTATGACATATGAATTTTTTAAAACTGAGCTACTGAACATGTATTTTAAGGATAATTAAATTCAGAAAAAAAATATTAATTTTTAAAACAACTCGTAAACCCATTACTGTCAGGTCGATTCCGAATCATAGCATACCTATTGTAAATATCCTTACTCTAGGAGTAATTCTGTCCTCTCTTCCTATTATAGGGATCATATTTTATCAGGAATTCCTTGGTGCACCTTTTTTTACTGTATTGATATATCTTTTTGGGTGAGTAAATGCCTAAGGCGTAAGATATGTGAAATTCTATTACATTTATATAGGATTTTTGGCATTGTAACTGAGGTATAGAAAATCGGAAAATTATATAAGAAACATCAGTTTCCTGAAGTCCTAAAAGAAACATATTTTTCAACTTAACACCCCACACAGGGCTCAGTGCCTTTGACTTTATAATTTAGGGATCTCTCTGAGAGTTCTGGAACATTGGAGATTTTAATTCCAGCAAAAGTTGAGATAAATCCACTGGCCCTTGTAGTTATTCCATGGCCTTTTAATACTATATCAGGCCTACCCTACCCTTGGGAGCCCCCTTGATTAGATTTCAAGCCAATCAGAAGACCACGAATGCCTCTAGGAACACCCAGAACAAAAGGCCAAGACCAGGGCAGTTCCCAGTCTTGAGACCTAATAATAACAGGTTGATAACATCCCTTTTTTGTGTTGGGGTACACAGTGGAAGCCTCCCTGGCAATTTGGTGGACAGCTCTGCAGCATTGCTTACAAACAGAGAGTAGAACTTCAACAGAATATCACTGATGTTATAGAAGCTTCCATTGGCTCCACCTGGCACTCCATTAATGTTTAGCTGCTTCTTGAGTTTATATTCAGCATGATCATTTTTATGCAAACTTGAGCCCAGACTATTTTCAGTATAGGAAACCATCTATCTAAAAATTCAATTCCATAAAATATTTGGGTGAGGCCAACCTTCTAGGGTCTGGAAACTCTGACTACTCTTATGGCCAAGGACAACTGAATTTCTTAGAAAATTAAAGAGTAAATTATTTTTTCACTAGTGTTGCATGCCAGTAATGAGTCTAGGCATGCATGGATAGAAGATGAGAGCTAGTGTCTGCCCAAAGGGCTTAGAGCCTCAATTAGCCTCCAGATGGTAAAAACCTGGGGCAGAGATTTATTGGAAGCTGCCCAAGTCTTGGTTCTGGGTGCAAGCATGATTGGCTATAGCAGTTAAGACAAATTCTAGGCAGTTTACCATGAGAAACAGGATGAACAAAACCAATGGAATTTATGTCATTGTGTAGATTATGGAGCTCAGTTATTTCATACCATGAGCCGTTTCAGTGTTCTCGTGTTCTTTGTTAATTCTGTTCTTACAGGTGTTTTCTGTCATTCCTTGGAGTGTTTTTGGTCACAAGAAATCGAGAAAGAGAACATCTGCAACAGCCTTACATTGATTTTGGAAATATTCCTGGTAAAATTGTGTATTCTTTCATTCGTAATAGAAAATTTTATCCTTATAAATTAGTCACTGCTGGTATTATTTTGGGTATTAAATTACTATAAAGTAGTCACTGCTGGCATTATTTTGGGTATTAAATTACTACAAAGCACACTTTTTATCCTCAAAAAACTTACCTTTAATGATGAAACCAAAGGTGATGTTTTAACTATAAATGTTAATAGTCATTTATTGAATGTCAGGTTTGCACAGGATACTGGGATATAAGAGATCTGACCATGTTTTGTTGACTTCGGTGATTTTGAGATTTCGTTTTGGGTTTCCTTAAATGGGAAAAGAGAGGGGAATGGCTACCAGCAGTAAATCCCTGCAGTAAGAAGAGCGTCTGAAGGAATAACTAAGGATAAAGGTTAGGCTACTAAAGAGCACATTCCTGGGAAGACCGAGGTGGCTTGTGCCCTGTGGTACCAAGAGTAATGTTCGTCACAGCCATAGAACATGAGTAGCCTCTTCCCCTTCTTACCTCACTCATCAGATTGGTTTAACATGTATCATCTTTCCAGTTCCCACTCACTGAGAAATAACTCGCCTTAGTCATTTAGACAAGAGAAGCAAAGTCTAGACAAAGGGAACAGTCCGCTGTGTCCCCACCTCCTTCTTATCTTCCCTCCCTCAACAATTCCTAGCTTTTTTGGGGACTTAAATTGACCTGTAGGTTTCCAAATAGGAGTGGAGAGGTTCTCACAGCCTCCTCCACCATTCTCTTAGGACTGAGGCCTTGAGGCAAAAATCATTAAACCCTTACCCCTAAGCCTGAGAAAATACAGCTCTTTGAATCGAATTCTGTGCTTTCTTTCCTATTTGAGCCCCACCTTATCAACCAGGAGTGTTCCCTGCGAGAATTGGCATTTACGACAAGGGTTTGCATTATTGATGCCTTCTATTGTTCAAGGTTCTTTGGTAGGAAATAAAGTTTACTTATTTTTAACTCTATTTTTTTCATTTCACAAAGCCCCACACATAGGATCAGTATTAGAAGCCACTATTTTTCTGTGTTCATTTTATGTGTTAAACTAAACACGGAAAAGAAGACAGAATACTGAAGAGAAAGGTTTGGAGAAGGATGAATGCTTCTTGTTATTCTCTGTGTTCCTCGTCCAGCATTATAGATCCGTGGGGTAGGGAGAAATAATCTCTCATATGGGCAATACATAACCCCGTATCAGTGGACAGCGTGCTCCATGGGCCTTTTCTTCCTTGACATTTATCTCTTCAGTTTAAAGCGTTACCACATAGTATAAAAAGGGAGAAATAAAATGTGGTCTAGATTGAGAGGAAATTATTAGGACTTAATCTTCTGTAAGAGCTCAAAAGATTTTTTATGATTATTATCTCCACAGGGAAACAAATGTTGGACAAAATACAACCAGATTCAAATGGCTTATCCTATGGAACTTTGCCTGATGGAAGTGACTCAACAAAGAGCCAAAGTGGAGAGAAGAAAGAGGTCTAAAATGCCGAAAGGGACGGCTGTTGGCCTGTTACTCGATACCACCTTTTTAAAAAATTGCACATGTTCAATCTGTGTCAGCAGCTCTTTTATGCTGACATGTGCTAGCATTAGTCTCAGTCTTTTACCCCACCTCAATTTCTACAGACAATCAGGGCCTTCCCAAGCTTTGACAGCCTAATGTTTTCATGGAATGTAATTTGAAATGTTCCCCACACCCTGGCCCTCTCCCTAGTGATCATCCGACCAGCTAGATCTTAATTAGAGCCTGGCTGCCTAGGCAGGAGTGTCACACAAATATGTGCACACGTGACTTGGCCATAGTGTGCATAGGTTGATTTTCCCATGTGTTGTGTAGTGTGTGTCTCTTGACTTTATAGATAAACACTTTAGTCCTACAACCTCAGCCCTGAAAGAATGGTCTGAGAACATTCTTTTTCCCTAGGACACCTTGTATGAGCCTTCCCATCAAGATCAAGATCTCACCTTTGTATTTCTAAATGAGAATGGTGAATCATGTTTTCTGGAAATCTAGCCCTGTTTTAATCTTAATCATCCCTTGAAAAGTAAATGCTGCTTAAAAATTAGAAGTTATAAGTAGCTTTCTGTGATGGTGTATACCCCAGCTAAAAGACCTTGGCTGGTGGCATTTTTAAACTTAAAAAAGGAAAAATTTCAAAATTAGGACCTTTTCTTTTTAAATAAAACTATAGAATGTAACATCTTCTTCAGCTGTAAGAACCTATTTTATGTTGACTGAAACTGAAGAAAAATTTCATATTCTATGCCTATATTGGGAGCCCTGGTGGCGTAGTGGTTAAGCGCTCAGGTCCACAGCTCAAATCCACCAGCCACTCCTTAGAAACCCTGTGGGGCAGTTCTGCGCTGTCCTATAGGGTTGTGGTGAGTCGGAATCAACTCAATGGTACACAAAAATAACAACATACCTTTATTAGCTATAGATCTTATAATTTATCAAGTAGGTTTATGTACTTTAACTTTTAACACAAGTCTCAAAAATCACATTCAAACTCTTAGCAATATTCTCACTATATACTGTTCTCTTCTCCCCCCTGCCCCCAAGTCATTATTCCAAGCTTCATAAGCTCTTCTAGGGAAAAAGACAGTTGTGATTAGAGATCTGGATTGCAGCGTTTAAATCTGTGGACACACAACACAGCCAAGTGGGTAAACCTAGGCCTAGAAAGGAAGCCCTAATGCCCTCACATTTGAGTGGCATTTCTGCTGCAATTGAGTCACGTGTCTACTAAGATACATTTGCAAGTAGAATCCATAACCATATCTGTTATTTATGACCTACCTAATATTTAAATGATAGTCCCTGGATGGTGCAAACAGTTAAGTGTTTGACTACTTGCGGAAAGGTTGGCAGTTCAAACCCACCCAGAGGTGGCTGAGAAGAAAACCCTGGCAATCTACTTCCAAAAGGTCACAGCGCTAAAAACCTTACGGAGCACAGTTCTACTCTGACATTCTGACATGGGGTCAACACAACAGCAACTAATGACAACCACAATATTTAAATGAGGAAAAAAGAGGTGGTCTTCCATGGTTGCAGGGGACACCTGAGTCAATTGGCATAATAAAATCTATTAAGAAAACATTCTGCATCCCACTTTGGAGAGTGGCATCTGGGGTCTTAAATGCTAGCAAGTAGCCATCTAAGATGCATCAATTGGTCTCAACCCACCTGGAGCAAGGAAGAATGAAGAACAGCAAAGACACAAGGTAATTATGAGCCCAAGAGACAGAAGGGATCACATAAAGCAGAGACTACATCATCCTGAGACCAGAAGAACTAGATCCTGCCTGGCCACAACTGATGACTGCCCCGACAGGGAGCACAACAGAGAAACCCTAAGGGAGCAGGAGAGCAGCGGGATGCAGACCCCAAATTCTCATAAGAAGACCAGACTTAATGGTCAGACTGGGACTGGAGGGACCCCGGAGGCCATGGTCCCCAGACCTCCTGTTAGCTCAGGACAGGAACCATTCCCAAAGGTAACTCTTCAGACAGGGATTGGACTGGAATAGGGGTGGAAATTGATACTTCTTGGATCAAGTAGACACATGAGACTATGTTGGCATCTCCTGTCTGGAGAGGGGATGAGAGGGCAGAGGGGGCCAGAAGCTACCGAATGGACACGAGGAGAGAAAGTGGAGGGAAGAACTGTGCTGTCTCATTGGAGGGAGAGCAATTAGGAGTATATGGCAAGGTGTATGTAAATTTTTGTATAAGAGACTGACCTGATTTGTAAACTTTCACTTAAAGCACGCTAAAAGTTAATTAAAAAAAAAAAAAAGAGATGGTCTTCATTGCATTCAACATCAAATAGTAATCCCCATCCTTAATGACGTTTCCAAACCTTCAGATCACTCTGACACGTGTTGTTCCAGCCAATTATCTTGCTTTGTGTAGGCTGTTTAACTCAGAGCTGTTGAGGCTATAGTAACAACTGTTTTCGGTCTTTTGGCTTTGTTCTTTTTCATAACCTGCACTCCTAGTCAGACTATCCAACTCACAGAGTTACCAACCAAAGGAGAGATTCGAATCCATTACCAATGTATGAAAAATAACCCAGAGCACCATGACCTTAACTACCCTGAAATCGGAAGAACAAGATGGTGCCTGGCTACCACTAATGGCCGTTCTGATCAGGGCCACAATGGATGGATCCTGACAGAAGGGGAGAAAATGTGAAACAGAACTCAAATTCTTAAAAAGTCCAGACTTACTGGACCAATTTAGACTAGACTCCCAGAGACTATCGCCCTGAGATACTTGAAACGAAACTACCCCCTGAAGTCACCTTTTAGCTAAATAACAAATTGGCTCATAAAATAAAGAATATTACCAGTGAGTACTGTGCACCTTTAAAAAACCATCTTTATAAGACCAAATGGTCAACAATTACTGTAAAGCAAAGTTGAAAGGGCAAGGGGACAGGGAAACCAGTTTACTGGAAGTGAAACATCCAAAAGGGAATTAGTGAGAATGTTAACACATTGTGAAAAATGTAACCAATGTCTCTGAACAATTTGGGTAGTAATAGTTAAATGGGAACCTAATTTGCTGTGTAAACTTTCACCAAAAACACAATAAAATATTATTTAAAAAAAAATAACCCAGAGCCCACGTCTGGCATCTGCACTCTGAGTAAAAATTCCTGCTGTTGTTGAGGGTGCCCCACTAATTCAGATAAACAGTCATATAATTTATGGCATATTGACATTAGGAAGGTTCAGATGATCAGATAAGAAATGTGTCTGGTGCCTTAAACTACAGATTTCTGGTGACTCTTAAAACTGGTTTCAAAGATTGGGAAAATAATTACACTGAGTAGTTTTACTTGAACTAGGACTACCTTTATTGCTACGGCACATGGCTTTGAGCATTGTAGTATTTTGTATAGACATGAGCATAATGCCAATACTTTAGTGGTTGCCAGCATTTGGATCTATTAAAAGTTTTGAGAAATGACATTGACTTACATACATTTGAGCAAACCAGCCATGCTTTAGAGGTCCAGGCAGCACATGAAATACATTCAGACCTCATTTTACTTTCCATATTGTTGTACCAAAGGAAGGTGAACAGCAGTTTTAGTTGTACTGGCTTGTAGGATTTTTAAAATGACACTGTGCGTGAAAATAGCCAAACCAAACCAGTCCTCTTGGCATTGTGAGCTGGGGACCTTTAACCAACACTTGGCTCATCTAATTATTTGTCTAGACCCACCCAGTGCCGTCGAGTCGATTCCGACTCATAGCGACACTATAGGACAGAGTAGAACTGCCCCGGAGAGTTTCCAAAGAGTGCCTGGCAACTTTTCTATAAGGACCCATAGAATAAATATTTTCAGATTTGTGGGCCATACAGTGTCTGTCGCAACCACTCAACTCTGCCATTGTAGCTCGAAAGCAGCCCTAGACAATTTGTAAATAATGAGCATTCTTTATTTACAAGAACAGGTGGCCAGCCCACAGGCTGTAGTTTGCCAGCCCTGGTCTAGACACTTCTGCCGCTGCTCTGCAGCCTCTTTCCTGTTCATGGTATTTAAGAGCAGCACTTCAAGGTTCATGAAAAGCCAAATACTATCGGAGTGTGGAGCCATGTGTTGATATTTACATTAGGATCTTTTTGTTTATATAAGATAAATGGAAGCACTGAGTTCTTTATTGGTGCTCAAGCTTCCCTTTTGGAAGCGGCAGTTCTTTTTTGAGCACCACTAACTATATTGGAAGAGCCTCTTGATCTCACACTCCCAGCTGATAAGAGCTTTGGAAATGAGTAATTGTTACTCATTAACTAGTCCCAGACTAGTAGCAGATTAAAATGGAGGTCTTTACCATCTGATTGTTTTCCATTTAAATGTTGCTTGCCCTAGAAGACTTTTACTACCAAAATCACTGGAGGAGGGGGAGGAGGGAATGGAAAAATAAAAAGTTCTGAAACAGTGACTCAGAATGTAGTCTTCAATTCACCTCCCCACTCCCACAGGCTCCAGAATTTTCTATTCTGTGGCAGAGAAAGAAAAAGATTTCATAGATTAGTGCAATTCCAATGCTATTAAAGAGCAATGGTGATAATGTGTAAGTTTGGCTCCAAAAGAAGCAGGTGCAATGGCGGACATGACGCAAAGGGATATAATCGCTGAGCCAAGTTCTTGAAGCCAAGAGCCCTATCCGTACTCCTTGTTTCCAAGCACAGTTCATCCAGGGATGGTGACTATGCTCAGGCCACACCGAAGGCTTCCTCATGCTTGCCAATTTAATAGTGATACTGTGGACATAAATATAACAGTTACTAAAGTGAACCTTCCCAACACCCTTACAGGCTGCTTAAAGTCCAGGGCTAGATATAGAGGCAGTCCTTGAACTGGGCAACTGCAGACCAAACGCACATGTCTGGCACCAGTGAATGTGAGGGCTTTGGTGAGGATGCTAGGTAAACACCACGCATTTTGAACTTTTAGAACCAGGTCTCAGAATTGAACTTAACGTGAGTGGGTGGCGAATTCAGAGGCTGCTTCTAATCGTTAGATCCATCAGCAGTCTGGCTCTCATTATGGCCATCTTGAAGTAAAAAATAAAATTCCACACAAACACAGTTTCCATGCAAACGTAGACCAGCCTTGGTCTATTAAACATAGTGTTTTAGCTGTTGTGGTCAACGCAGGGAAGAGCCTTCCCACCCAGGAATCCTTGAGTCTGTCCCCTTTCTCACCAGCCTCAGGGTACCACACAACATGCTGCCCGGTGCCAGGGTTGCAAATCAGTTACAGGAGCTGTGGTCCATCCAAAACAACATTTTTTTTTTTTTCCTGGAGGGGGAGGAAACCTCTCCTCCAATGCTGGTCCTTATTGAGAGTTAATGAGTCCCAACCACAATGTAAAAGGGGAATACCAATCCCAATATGAAATAAATGTGGTGTTTCGGGGTGCACCCATCTGGGCCAGCCACTGTCAAAAGTTTCACAGAGTTCCAGGCAAGATGCAAGATGGTCTCCATGTTCCAGGAAAGAATCTTCTTCCCAGGGTGCTGGCAAGTGCAGAACTGAAAACCAGCCCATCCGTTCCTGACGGGACCAGCACAGATGGACCAAAGCCACTTAACACATTTGAGCTGCTGGTATCCAGACACGAACTAATCCTTTCAGTGTGCACGCATCCCACTTTCTGAGCCTTTCCCTTCATGGTTCTAATTTGAAAACCAATCTCAGCAATTTTCTGAGGCTTGGGCTCTGCTCCCTTAGGCCAAAGCACCTCACCTAAACCTGCTAAACACAAAACATGAACAAGGAGATGAAATCAGCTCAGGAATTCTTGTTGCAGGGACCCGAAGCTTGAGTTGTTTGCCTGATTGTAGGCTAATTTCCTGATTACCATGTCTGTAGCTCAGCAAAGGAGCCCTTGTGGCACAGTGGTTAAGCGCTTAGCTGCTAACCAAAAGGTCAGTGGTTCAAATCCACCAGCCGCTCCACGGGAGAAAGATATGGCAGTTTGCTTCTGTAAAGATTTACAGCGTTGGAAACCCTATGGGGCTGTTCTACTCTGTCTTATAGGGTCACTATGAATCAGAATTAACTCCACAGCAACATATTTTTTTTTTTTTATGAGTAGCTTAGCAAAAATTCATTAATTGACTCAAACACAATGGATCTGCTATTTTCAATGTAATGTGTATCAAGTTATTAAACCCAAAAAAACCAGTGCCGTCGAGTCAATTCCAACTCATAGCGACCCTATAGGACAGAGTAGAACTGCCCCATAGAGTTTCCAAGGAGCGCCTGGTGGATTTGAACTGCCCACCCTTTGGTTAGCAGCTGTAGCACTTAACCACTACGCCACCAGGATTTCCGATGAAGTTATTAGAAATATAAAAATGAATTAGAAACAAAAACCAGCTCCTCAGGAGCGTCCAGTCAGAGAAATGATAACTATCATTTATTGAGCATTAACCATGTGTCAGTTGGGACAGTGGTAGTTCAGTGGTGAATTCTCGCCTTCCATGCAGGAGACCTGAGTTCGATTCCCAGCCAATGCATCCCATGCGCAGCTACCACCCATCTGTCAGTGGAGGTTTGCGTGTTGCCAGGATGATGTAGGGTCGCTACGAGTTGGAACTAACTTGACGACACCTAACAACAACAACATGATGTTGAACAGGTTTCAGTGGAGTTTTCAGACTAAGACGGACTAGGAGGAAAGGCCTGACAGTCTACTTCCAAAACTCGGCCAATGAAAATCCTATGGATGACAATGCTCCAATCCCCAGCCAATCCTGAGAATGGCACAGGACTGGGCAGCATTTCGTCCATGAGTCAGGCCGGCTTGATGGCAGCTAACAACAACCAGGGCCAGGCACTGTGCTTAGCCTTTTACTTACGTTACTCACTTAATTCTCACAATTTCTCCATCAGGGAGGTCATTATCCTCACTTTACAGATAAGAAAACCAGGGCAAGAGGCACGGGCAGGACTAGGTTAAGGCAAGAGAGTTGCCTTGGGGTGCAAAATTTAAGGCCGTGTTCACTCTTAGAGTGGTGCGAGGACCCTGGACGTGAGTACCTCCTTAAATGTTGTGCCTTAGCTGCTTCACTGTGTCCTGGCCCTGGCAAGAGGACATAAGTGATGACCAGTGTCACTCAGTTGGAAAGTGGCAGAGCTGGGATTTGAACCCGGGTCATTTAACTCTGTAACCCAGACTCTTACCACTAGTGCAAAAGCATCTACAGCGCACAATCGATTGTCAAAAAACCCGTAATCCGTTGCCATCGAGTCGATTCCGACTCACAGTGACCCCATAGGACAGAGTAGGACTGCCCCGTAGAGTTTCCAAGGATTGCCTGGTAGATTTGAACTGCCGACCTTTTGGTTAGCAGCAGTAGCTCTTAACCACTACACCACCAGGGTTTCCTCGATTGTCAAAAATGCCTTAAAATTACGCTATGGCCAGAAATTCTAGATATATACCCAAGAGTCTTGAAAGTAGGGACTCAGATACTTGTACACCAATGTTCACTTGAGCATTCTTCACAATAGCCAAAAGGCGGAAATAACCCAAGTGTCCATCAACAGATGAATGGATAAACAAAATGTCGAATATCCATACAATGGCATATTATTCAGCCATAAGAGAAGTGAAGTTAGGATACATGCTACCACGTGAATGAACCTTGAAACCATTATGCCGAGTTAGATAAGACAGACAGAAAAGGACAAATACCGCATGATCCCACTTATATTAATAGAGACAAAAGTTTATTAGTGACTATCAGGGGCTGGAGGAAGGAGGAAGTAGGAGTTATTTTTAAAGAGATATGGAGTTTCTGTTTGGGGTGTTGTAAAACCTTCAGAAATGGGTAGTGGTGATAGTAGCACAACACACTGTAAGTAATTAATGTCACTGAATCATACACTTAAAAATGGTTGAAATGGCAAGCTTTTTGTTAGGTATATTTTTACCACAATAAAATTTAAGTTTTTTTTTTAAAGTACCTTGAGAGACTTGAACAAAGGGCATGGGAGCATGGAAGAGAGAGTGGTCACTTTTGAGTAGGGACAGTCTTCAACAGAATTGGGAGTTGAGCTGGTCTTTGAATCACGGGTAGAATTTAGACATAGGAAGAAGCAAAGAAATAGCTCAGGGTAGGTAATTGCTGGCATTAACTTCACTTCTGAGTGTGCAGGATGAATCTAAAGACTTAATCAGTGTCCTCAAAAACTCTCCTATCAGAATTGAATGACCTTTACCCTGTATCTTCCTTAGTCATTCACTATTGATATTAGATGACATATTGAAAGTTCACTAAATGATGTTGGATACAAGTTTTGAGTTTGTGGCCCATCACATCCTACCAGAAATAACTAAGGATGGTACCTGATGTAGCCAGACCTCAAAAGTGGTGTCAGAGAGGGCCTCAGGCAAACGCTGTGCCCAGAAAAGGATGAGCTGGACCAACCAGAGCCTCGCCGTACAGAATTTGATTTGAGAGATGTCGAGAGAGTCGAGTAGTTAGGAGTGGGAGCTGAAGGTAGGAGGCAAGCCAACGTTAGTAAATTGATGTTACTGGGAAAAAGGAAATCATGAGAGTACATGAGCTAACAGAGAGAGGAGAGATGTAAATGCCAGGGTGAGGAAATCCATTAGCAGAGGAAGGGGAAAAAAGAAGATACCACGAGAGAAGCAGAGACTCAGAGAACGACTGACCCAGAGAGCTGTTATGGTTTATAGAGCTGTCTTAGACCCATAGCTGGTCTCAGGGAAACCCAGATGTGTGAAGTTCATCTCCCTTACTTCATGAGTGTATTTAGTTTCCTAGGGCTGCCATAATGAATTACAGCACACTGGGTGGCTTAAAACAACAGAAATTTATTCTCTTACAGTTCTGGAGGCCAGAAGTCCAAATTTGGGGTGTCAGCTGGGCGATACTCTCTCCAAAAGCTCTAAAAATCCTTCTTTGTCTCTTCCAGGTTCTGGTGCCCCCAGGCTTTTCTTGGCTCATGGTAGCATAACTCCAGTCTCTGCCTCAGCCTTCACATGGCTGTCTTCCTTCTGTGTGTCTGTGTCTCTGTGTGTCTCTTCTCTTTTTATAAGGACACCAGTCATACTGGATTAGACCCGACCCTACTCCAGTAGGGCCTCATGTTAACACATTACATCTGCAAAGACCCTGTTTCCCAATAAGGTCACATTCACAGGTACAGGGTGGGGGTTAGAAACTTAACATATCTTTTTGGGGACACAATTCAACCCAGAACAATGGGTATGCATACAATAATAGCCAACCTCCTTTCTTGAGCTTTCTGGAGACGCTGTCTTCTCCTGGCCACCAAAAGTGCCTAATTTTCACATCGCTCATGGGGTTTCCAGAAGACATCAGTTAGGAGGGGCTGCTGACACCACAAAGGGAAAGTATGAATCCAATTGAGAAAGTCTCCATGAAAACCAGGAGGATGTTCTCTCAAATATTCAAATTATAGTGCAGAACTATTCTATGAGAGTCCTTAGCAGGACTCCCAGATAAAGGAGGGAAGAAGACAGGGCCAAGAAAATGACCAGAAATCCCTAGTAGATCCAAGGTTTAATCTTAGTTCATTTTTTCTTTCTAAAGCTGAAGCAATCCTGATGTGTGGTCATATAATGATGGTTGAGACATTCATTGAATAAGAGAAAGAGAAAAAAAGGGTGCTGGGGGAGCAGAGGGCACAGTATGGACCTTTTTCTATGTGGAGAGAAAGATCAACCACCTCCAGTCACACAGACAGGAAACAACTGGGGAGCTCAACAGCAAAAACCAGTTGTTGTCCAGTTGACTGTGACTCACGACAACCCCATGTGTGTCAGACTAGCACCGTATTCTATAGGGTTTCCAATGGCTGGTTTTTCGGAATTAGATTGCCAGGCCTTCCTTTTGAGATGCCTCTGAGTGGACTTGAACCTCCAACTCTTCAGTTGGCAGCTGAGCATGTTAACCATTTGCACCACTCAGGGACTCCCAACAGCAAAAGAGGCCTTGAAACACCTCAACTCTCGTCCACCAGAAAATGCAAATCTGAGCGGGTGGGTCTTATGGCAGAAAAATGAACCAGGTTGAGGTTGGGGAGCAAGGTGGGGGAAGCATCTCTAAGAAGCACAGCCCACACCCACCCCAGACCCTCACCTCACCCCCAGGCCAAGTTAGGAAGTCTTGGTGCCAAGGTTGGGCCCCCCTGCTCTCTCTTCAGGAATGGTTTGGGCTTCATTACAGAGGCTTATACGTAATGACCGTCTCCCCCTCTGGTCTGGAGGTCTCTTGGTATCAATCATTCCAGGAGCCTGATGACCCCTCTCCCAACTGCTGCCAGGAAAGCAGGCTTCTGCAGAGAACAGAAATCCGTCACCCGGGGCACAGCTGCTCTCCTCACTTGCTGTTCCACAGGCCTTCTCTAAAGCAAACCACCTGTTTCCTGCCCAGGCTGAGGCCTCGAGCCCTTCCAAGGTCTCTGCAAAGAAGAAACGTGTCCAAACCACTGCTGAGGAATGACAGCTTTGGCACTTCCCCCGGTTCTATTTGTTGTTCACTAAGGAGTTTTGTGGAATACAGACTCATTTTCCACTGAAACAAGGGAAAGTAAAGACAGCACCAAATAAAAATAGATTTCGTGGTGTTTCCTGTTTACTCAGCAGTGCTCACTCCGGCTTGGCCGAGGGGCTTCACTGGACATCTGGACAGAAGGCACCTCTTGGGAGAAGAAAACTAAAAGTAATTTTTTTGTCTTCCTTGTTTCTATTTCCTTTCCTTTTATTCCATATAGATTCATTTCGGGGGGTGCGTCGGGTTAATTCAGAGTCCCTGGGTGGTACAAACACTTAAGCACTCGGTCAAGGTTGGAGGTCTGAATTCACCCAGAGGTGCCTTGGAAGAAAGGCCTGGTGATCTACTTCTAAACGATCACAGTGTTTGAAAACCCCACGGAGCTCAGTTCTGCTCTGCACACATGGGGTCACCATGAGTCAGAATCCACTTGACGGCAACCGGTTTGTTTTTTTTGGTTTTGAGTTAATTCATTAATCTCTTTTGTTTTAGCCCTATTTAGAGATAAAGGGGCCCTGGTGATGAAATGGTTAGGTGTTCAGCAGCTAACTGAAAGGTTAGTGGTTAGAGCCCACCAGCGACTCCCAGGGAGGAAAGACCTCAAGTGATCTGCTCCCGTAAAGATTACAGCCTATGAAAACCCTATGAGGCAGTTCTATTCTGACATAAATCAGAATCAGCTTGATGGCACCTAACAACAACATTCAGAGGGAGGCAAGTTAGCCGGGTGCTTGTCCACCTCGGATGACACTGCTTTACCATTTATAAAAACAGCTAATTATATCTGGCCTGCTGGGCCTCAGAGGGAAGGTGGAGGAGAAAGAGTAGGTCACGCAAACGTAAAAGGGCTGTGGAAAGAGGGGACAACAGACCTGGCACAAAGACGCCGTGTTCTCTTTCAGAATAATGTGCTCAAGAGGACAGAGCGAACCGCAAAGACACAAGGGAACAAGACCAAAAGCCCATCCAAACAGACAGAACAGAGAGGGGCCCCAGACAGCAGGCCTAACAATGCACATGTGATTTGAAGTCCTTCTTAAAGCCACAGGGACGTCAAGTATATTTGGTGAAAAGGTCTAGCTGATAAACAAGCCATTCCTGGGTGGGCCCGGAATGACAGGTCTTTGCTACAAATTGGTATTTGGCCTCGCACGCAGCCCACGTGCAGAGCATGTTTTTGCTCTCCAAAAGCAGCGAGCACAGCCTCACTCTCCTGACTGATTTTTGCACCACAACAATAAAGTTAATAATGGAAAAAACATTTTTCCCACAGCCAGGGACACTCTCAGCGAGCAGAGCCTTGGATCTTACAATCTATCAACAGAAATTGCTGAGAGCAAACTCAGGCTCGTTAACTGATTTTTATGAATGATTGGAACAGTAAAGCAGATTTATTTAATTCCCATAATTTAAAAATTGACAATTACATAAATATCTTTCTAAAACCATCAGGATGAAAACCATCCTGTTCTTGAGATGAAGAAAAACGAAGGGAGGTTAGAAAAAAGCCAAACCGACGTGCTACTGCGGGGACTTCTGTCCCCTTGGCTCCCGGCATCTCAATGCCGTCCTGTGACTGGGGACTCTACCGTGGTTTGAACCTCACTGGGAAGCAGAACCTCTGCTTCCACTGCGAAGGCAAAAAGGCAAGACTTGCTGGCCCCCAAACCCTGGAAGCTGGTGCCGTCCCTCAGAACATTGAGTCTGGAGCATGGGGCAGTTTAATTGTTCTCTCTTTTTTTCTACCAGCAGAGGTGAAACCCAACACCCTGTTGTAACAGTGCCACTGACACTACCCAGTGTTGGTCTGAGCCTAACCTGGGCCACAGGTCCAGCCACTGGGTTTCCCTTGGTTCTAAGCCTAATCCTCCAGTCTTCCCGCTGATTCTCCTCAACGAACAAATAGCACAAATCAGCAGGGAGCCAGCTATGCACACAACACTTTGATCAGCATTTTCAACCCCCTGCTTGACCACTGAGTCCCTGGGCAGTGCAAACAGTTCACATGCTCAGCTTTTAATCGAAGGTTGGAGGCTTGAGTCCACCCAGAGGAACCTCAGCATAAAGGCCTGGCAATCTACTTCTGAAAAATAAGCCATTGAAAACCTACGGCTGTACTCTGACACACACTGGGTCGCCATGAGTTGGAATCTACTTGATGGCAACTGTTGTGGCTTGACCGCTGCCCCTCAGACGTCTTGATCTCAGTATGTCCAAAGGCCAACTCATTGCCTTTCTCCTCTCTTCTTTTTTCAACTCCCATCACCAAACAATTCCTTTTAATGGCACCATGTCCTCTCTACAGCTCAACTGGACCTCAGGGTGATGAAATCCAACTCTTTCCTTGGCTAACAGGTCACATACAACCCACCCTCCCTTGCAGCTCACCCATGTGCCCCTGTCTTCCCATTCCCCCAGCAGCCGCCCTTGTTTTACATCCTCAGTACCTCCCGCCCAAAACACTGCCCAGCTTTCCAACTAGTCTGGCCCGTTGTCTCTGATCTGCTCCCTCAGATCCATGGGCACAGGGTTGCCAGGAGCAGGTGAGAGAGTGACAGATACCCATGCCTATGCTTTGCTCACGCTGCAACCAGTTGCCATCCAGTCAGTTTCAACTCATGACAACCCCGTGTGTTTCAGAGTGGAACTGCACTCCATAAGGTTTTTCCAGGCTGTGACCTTCCAAAAGCAGATTGCCAGGACTTTCTTCTAACATGCCTCTGGGTGGGTTCGAACTTCCAACCTTTGTCAGTAGTCAAGTGCTTAACCATTTGCACCACCCAGGGGCTGACCCTCCCTGTTGTGCTGGCATCTGTCCACCCTTCAAAGTCCAGCTCTAACAGCAGATGAAGAGTTTCATGATTTGATCAGCCAGATGTGTTCCTTCTCTCCACCATGTTCTTTTTGGCACAGCTCTTAGGTTATTCCACCTTCAGCTGCAGTCATCCCATGCTCCTCTGATTTCTGCTATTGAAATACGGTTCTTTGGGTCAGCATTGGCCCTGGACTTGTCGCCACATCCATCGCTGCCACCATCATCTCTCACTAGATTGTAGCTATTGACTCCTAACTGGTCATTCCACAAAAAGAGCCCAAATCAAAAGACCCAGCACGATCCCATCTCCACAACCTCTCTGTTCCCAAGGCCTCCTCCTCCCTTCCTTGCTCACTCTTCTCTAGCTTCCTTGCTGTTTCTTGAACACACCAGGCACATTCCTTCCCCAGGGCCTTTGCACGGACTGTCCTCTCTGCCAGGCTAATTCCCTCATCTTCTTGAATTCTTTGCTGAAATGTCACCTTCTCAAGGAGGCCCACTCTGACCACCTTATTTAATATTGCAGTTCACCCCCACTCGGCATGCTTAGTCCCCATCACCCTGCTTTCCTCTTTCTTTCTCTCCACAGCAGGATCACCTTTTAAAATACTATACCATTTGTGTATTTATTATATTTACGTTCATTGTCTCTTCTCCAGTCCCACCTTGCATAACGTGAGCTCTTCAAGGACAGGGATATTTGTTATACCCGCTGGTGTACCCCATGTGCCTACAACTACACCTGGTATGTGGTAGATGATCAATAAACATTAGTTGCATAAATGGATCTCTGTATTGTGTATACACACAGCTATGACAGTCACTAGGTTCCCAAATCATGCTTTTTTTTTTTTTAAGCATAACTGCCTGGTTGCTTGGCTGCTCTTCCCTGTGCTGCCATGGAAACCAACAGCCCAGGGACGGGTTGGTTTTCATCAAGTCAGACAACGCACATCTCACCCTGCTGAACACACGGTGCCTGTGCCCTCTACCCTCTGGGGACAGGCTGCATTGGCCACTCAGCTGGAAGTATCCAGGACACAGATGGCCTGGGACCAGTCCCCCTCTCAGCTCCTGGGGCCCTGGAATTTCCCCTGGAGCCTCGTGCAGTGAGTGGCGGAGGCTCCCTGACGGGTTTGCCTCTGACTGCCTTGTGCCCACACAGACCACACATTCTGTTCTCTGGAGATTCTCAAGTCAAAATGTTCCTATTGCCTCCCCCAATATATATATATATATATATATATTTTTTTTTTTCTCTCTCTCTCTCTCTGTCTCCCAAAATAGCAGGAAAATAGTTTATGGAGCACCTCCTATGGCAAGGCACTTGATATTATCGCTAACCTTTGTGTCATCTATCTATATTATAATATGTACAGAACATACAAGGAGGCCTGGTGGTGCAACGACTAAGTGCTCGGCTGCTAACCGAACAGCTGGTGGTTCAAAGACACCCAGCCACTCCGCAGGAGAAAGACCTGGAGATCTACTTCTGTAAAGATTACAGCCTGGGAAACCCTACAGGGAAATTCCGCTCTGCCACATGGGGTTGCTGAGTCAGAATCAACTCAACAACATCTAACAACATATATGATGCTACATTATAATACGTTATAATATCTGTATTATCTCTCTCCTTTCTGGTATCACATGTATTATCTCCAACCTCATAACACTGCAAAGTAGTGATTATTATCCCCTTTTCACAGTTGAGGAGCCCTGGTGGTGTAGTGGTTAAGAGCTTGCCTGCTAACCAAAAGGTCAGCAGTTCGAATCCACCAGCTGCTCCTTGGAAACCCTGTGGGGGCAGTTCTACTCTGTCCTATAGGGTCACTATGAGTCAGAATTGACTTAATGACAACAGGTTTTGAGTTTTCACAGTTAAGAGGACTGAGGCTCAGGGAGGCTAATCTGCTTGGCCTCAGGTCACAGAGTAAGTCAGTGATGGGGGTGAATTTGAACCCCGGCACCAAAGAGTATAACCTACTCTCACTCCCCAGTGCTCCTGCCTACTTTGTTCTCCACTGTAATTGTCTCAGACCCAGTGCCTGAAGAAAGGGGATGGAGGGCAAGTGATGGAGGGCAGAAATCATCAAAGAACCTTGCGATGTGCACGTCACACAAACACACACATACACACACCAGATCTACGGCATGGCCTAGGGAATATGTTCTAACACCAGGGCAAATTTCTGAAGGAGGCTGAGATCTCTCTGGAGGTCTTTAAAAAAATAACAACAAATAAAAGATAATCCCATCACTCTGGAATGACGTAGGTGTGGCCGTGCCTAAAAGCAGACATTAGTTGACCCCTAATGGTCCTGTTTAGCTTTATGACTGTGATGAGCCATTACTGGACAAGCGGACGGACTGCTCGGAAGCATTACTAAATCTGTTTTTAATAACGTCGCCATCCTAGGAACAAACCCCGACCCATCGCTGCAATAAAGCCTCATCATCTCTGGAGAGGGAATGCTGGGGAGGTCACGGAGGGTGGAGATGGTGAAGTGAGGATGGCCTGTTTGTTCTCCAGTACGGGGCTTCATGAGTCATTCACCAGCTCAGCAAGGGGTGGAGGGCTTGAAGATTTCTGTCAGATGAGGTCCAAGGAATAAAGGCGGAAACAATGGCAAGGAGACCATGTCAGAGCAGCAAAGATAACAGCCCAGCCTGAGAACTGTTCGGGAAATGGACAAGGAGACTATGTCAGCACACACACAAGACGTATAAAGTGCAGATCACAAGCACACAAAGAGGACATTCCTAATGTGTCTAAGATTATCAGGGTCTTCTCCCCTTCCTGTCCAGGGCCCACTTGCTCATTTGCTCCTTCATTCATCGATTACACCAACAATGTTCTAGGGAGACAGTGGCTCAGCCCTCCTGGTTAATGGAGGAGGCAGCCCTCCCATCCAACGTTTACAGTTCAACATAATTTATGCTGTCATGGAGGTACGTTCAAGGTCCCACAGGAGCACAGAGGAAGAACTGCTCCGGGATGAGACTGGGAGGGCTTCCCAGAGGAGGTGTCGGTCTGCACAGCAATGAAGGGAGGCTTCCCAGCACTGGAGAGTCAGAGAAACAGGCAGAAGGAGGCTCGGCCTCATTCACTGTCAGCAGGAGTCCAGCACAGCCCAGTCTTCTTACCTCCAGCATCCAAGCAGCACCTCTCACAGACTGTTAGGGCTGGCACAGCTTTCTGAGACTGCTAGGACTGAGCTGCACACAGCTGGGAAGAAGCAAAGCCACCACAGCCACTTACTGACAGGCTATCCAGGGAGAGAAACCTGGGCAGTGTCCTCATCAGACTTCTAGGTGAGCAGCTCACTCATGGGAAACCCTTCCAAAGGCTCAGTTCCAGATTCTCTGGCTGAATGTGAAATTACTTCTTCTCACCCTGAAAACTGTAACAGTTACTGTGCCACAGCTATTCATGCTGTAATAAGGAGCTGACAGCAGCCAGACTGCAAAGCCTTTCCACTAGTTCCATAGCATTCTCATATAATCTTGTTCTCTGGACCCAAACCCAAATATACAGCCTTCACTTGTTTGTACTTGGTGTTGCTATCAAACGTTGTTGTTCGTTGCCATCAAGTCAATTCCTACTAACAGCAACTTCATGTGACAGACTAGAATTGCCTCATAGGGTTTTCTTGGCTATAATCTTTACAGGAGCAGATGGCTAGGTCTTTCGTCCTTGGAGCCACTGGGTGGGTTCGAACCACTGACATTTTGATTAGCAGCCAAGCTCTCAACTGTTGCACCAACAAGGTTCCTTATCAGACATTAATCTTCCCAAAGTATGCCCATTTCACAGCTAAAAATTCCGAGTTGAACTAAGGAAAAGGATTTCTCCCCTTCCATGTGGGAGCCCTGGGTTTGATTCCCATCCAATGCATCTCATGGGCACCCACCACCCATCTGTCAGTGGAGGCTTTTGTGTTACTATGATGCTGGACAGGAGCTTCCAGAGTAACAGAGACTAGGAAGAAAGGGGTGGTGATCTACTTCTAAAAATGAGCCGATGAGAGCCCTCTGGATCACAACGGTCTGATCCTCAGTCAATCACAGGGATGACGTGGTACCAGGCAGTATTTTGTGCTGTTGTTCACGGAGTGGCCATGAGTTGGGGGCCGACCCCACAGCAGCTAACAATAACAATGAAGACAAAAGCAATAGAGTAAAATATCCAGGCTTGGAGACTTGAGGCCAGGCAACCAAGCTTCTCATCACCCCGGGGAGCTTTGGTTAAAAGCCTTGGTTAGTATTAGAGCTTCCAGAGGGATGTCACCCACATCATGTTATTTAAACTTGCTTTGCCTCAGTTTCTCATCTCGAAAATGGGCTAATAATGCTGACCTGCGGTATTATTTAAGGATTAAATTAGTAAAGTTATCTGATGGGATTTGAACATCACAGAGACTGGAGGTGACCCATCTTTATGGATATTAAAGTATTTGGGCCAATTATAACAATAAAAATGTCTTCGAAGAAAAGAAACATTTTTATACTGAGAAGTCTATGCGACTGACACTATGCTAATTGCTATACACGATTACCTGATTTTATCCTGATCACATCCGAGCAGGGCAAGCAGTAAGCTCAGCAAGGCAGAGCAGATTTATGGTTAACGGCAGGGCTCCGAAACCAACTGTCTGATATATACTGTTGTTGTTAGGTGTTGTCGAGTTGATTCCAACTCTGAACGATCCCACGTGACAGAGTAGAACTGCCCCGTAAGCATTTAGCCACCAGGGCTTCTTGACATAGAGTAAGCACTATTATATAAGGGAGCTACAGACAGTCTCTATGTATTGGTCCCAAGTTGTATACGTCTCCTTAGCAAGTTGAGGCCTGTTAGCCCAAAAAAGCCCACTGACACCAAACTGAAATTTGTATACATCCAGTTGTTTTAGAAACGGCACAAATAAACAGGTTTTTACGAAACCTTGGTGGTGTAGTTGTTAAGAGCTACAACTGCTAACCAAAGGGTCAGCAATTTGAAGCCCCCAGGCACTCCTTGGAAACTCTACATGGGGCAGTTCTACTCTATCCTATAGGGTCGCTATGAGTTGGAATCGACTTGATGGCAACAGGTTTAGTTTTTTTGTCATTTTTACTTAGAGTGTGCCTACTTTATATACCCCACAAAACTGCACCCATCATCTGCTAGCCCTAGATAAGATAAAGCCCTGTAGCTATAAGACCCTAAGGTGCTGCTGCCTTCAGAGCTCTCCGACCCAGAGACGCCCGACCTGGCTGGAGAAGGACATTGCAGAGGACACACAAGCTTCCCCTCCCTTCTCCTCTTCCACTGGGGCTTTATGCCCTCTTTGCCTTCTGGTGACTCTAGAAGACCTCTCACTGTGGAGCATTTCACCCTGCCTTTGGCTGTCAGTGCCTCAACCTCCATAAATAGCTTGTTGTGCAACGCTGCAATCTTGTGGTCCTATTTCCTGAACTCCCTCAAACTCACTACAAGCACTCGACAAATGTTAGCCTGTTACTTGTGGCTCCACATTACAGATAAGCAAGCTGAGCCAAGACACTTGGCCCAGGGGTGAGCTGGGCTATAGATCCAGGCTCCCTGCTTCCAGGGCCCTATATACACATGTGTGCCCGTGTGTATACGTGTACACATATACATGTGCACACACACTCCTCTGACAGGATTTTTCACCTCCCTCCCTGTTTTATTGCTATTAAATCTCATGTCTTCTCTGTCTGGCCAGACTGTAAGTTCCCTGCAGGCAGAAACCAAGAGATCACAGCAGTCTGAATCCCCAGAGAGAGGTAAAGCCCACAGCAGTTGCTCTATGAATGTTTATCAAGTTGGATTGAAGTGCTGGAGAGAAATGCAGAGCTCCCAGTGAATGTAACTATCCCCTGAGCAGGGCCAAGAGCGCCCCCCTGTGAGGGAACATCTTTATGTCTTGGACACTCATCACAGGCCTCCCCTTCAAGGGAGAAAGAGATCACTGAGGACTTGGAACCCTGGCTTTTTTTTTTTTTCTTTTAAGGCACGTTTATTGTTATAATTAGCCCAAATATTTTAATTCCTGCAAAGATATGTCACCTCCAGTCTCCATAATGTCAAAATGTCATCGGGGAACCTCCCTGAAGTCGCTTTTAACCTCCGTGTCAGCCATCAACGCCTGCACTGCAGCACCACAAAGCCGCGGTAAGGTGGTAAGTGTCGTCGGCCCTCTCTCCCTGCCTCTCCTGTTTCTATATATGTGCAAAAGAGTCATGAGAAATAAAACAATTGTCTCTGGTGCTCAAGCTAAATTTTGCAAAGATTATGTCTTGCTGCTGTCTCTGTAAACCACCCAAGAACTGCTTGTCTCCAGAAGCCTATTATCCTCAAAAACAGAGAACGTCATCATCGCCCCCGTGTCAGCATTGCCTTTGCCCGCCTGCTCTTCAAACTGTCTCCCAAAACATGATTTTTTTTTTCCAGTCCAAAGCATAGAACTGTGCTAAACAACAGTGAAAAGAAAATCTTCTTTAGGAGATGTAGCTGTTTAGTTTCCCAAAATGCAGATGACTTCACACAAGTGCTTTCTTGTTTTGGTTTTTGGTTTTGGACGTACGATGTCCTATAGGCTCTGGGTCTCTGTAGGCTGTAAATATTTATGACTTGTATTGGAGCCTGGTTCATAGGTGTGTACATTCTTGAGCTGTTGTTAGGTGCCGTCGAGTCGATTTTGACTTATAGCCACCCCATGTTACAGAGTAGAACTGCCCGTAGGGTTTTCTAGGCTGTAATCTTTATGGAAGCAGATTTCCAGGTCTTTCTCCTGTGAAGCCATTGGGTGGGTTTGAACCACTAATGGTTCAGCTAGCAGCTGAGCACTTAACCATTGCATCACCAGGGCTCCTTCATTCTTGAGAATACATATATCCATATATATATACGGATATGTGTGCTTTTGTGTGTATATGTAAGTATGGTTTAGTGCTTCCCAAATACGCATGTAGGGTTCCTGGATGGTGCAAATGGCTAATGTACTTGGTTGCTAATCAAAAGGATGGAGATTCAAGTCCACCCAGAGGTGCCTCAGAAGAAAGGCCTGGAGATCTATTTCTGAAAAACCAGCCACTGAAAACTATGACACACAGTTCTACTCTGACACACCATGGGGTCACCATAAGTGTGAGTCAACTTGGCAACTGGTTTTTGGTTTTTAAATATGTATGTGTACTTTACATTTCCCAACCCCCCTTACATTGATTTTGAGGCAACTGTACTACATTTGGCCATTGAATTGTGAACGCAAGTGGCCTCTGGGCTGGGGCAGTTTAGTACACACAAGTCTGTGTAGTGGCAGCCTTGGAGAGCTGTATTCTAGCTGCAGTGCCTTCCAGATGACAGAAGGCTATTCAACCCACATCACAGTGTGACAGTGATGTGAGTGAGAGATAGCCTCTGAGTGTGTTAAGCCATTGAGGCTTCTGAGTTTATCTGTTGCACCAGTTAGTGTCGCCTCATTTATAAAAAAATGCAGGTAATACCAACTGCACAGAGTTGTCATTAGGACTGTTAAAAACCGTGTGTGCATTCTCTCAAGTAACTCATTTTAATTGAACAAATGCTTAATGAGCACTTTCTACTTGTGTGGCAGTGTGCTGGGTGCTAGGAATAGAAGCCCACAGTCCCACCCTTAGGGACATTTTAGTCTAGCAGGGGAGACATGGAAACATATTACTAATAACATGACAAATGCATTATTATGGGACATAATATGGCCACCACATGTCTGTCAGTTTGTTGTACTGTGGTGGCTTGCGTGTTGCTGTGATGCTGGAAGCTATGCCACCAGTATTTCAAATATCAGCAGGGTCACCCCTTGGGGACGAGTTTCAGCAGAGCTTCTAGAGTAAGACAGACTAGGAAGAAGGGTCTGGCAATCTACTCACAAAAATTAGCCAATGGAAACCTTATGGATCACAACAGAACGTTGCGTAACTCACTTGCTTTGGACCTGTCATCAGCAGGGATCAATCACTGGAAGGGGACATTGTGTTAGGTGAAGTGGAGGGCTGGAGAGGGTGAGGGGGACCCTCGGTGAGTGGCATTGGCACAATCGCCAGAGCGATGGACTAAAACATGCTGGCATTTGTGAGAGAGTAACCCAGGACTGGGGAACATTTCATTCTGTGTCACCATGAGTGGACTCCAAGGCAGCTATCTATTTACACAATAAAGAGAAGGGAATGATTAATTCTGGAGGATTCAAGGAAAGTGCCATGAAAAGGGCAGAATGGGCAGTGTTTTGAAGAATAAATAGGAGCTTTCAAGTTTTTTTTTTTTTTTCAAGTTAAACGAATCAGGGAGATGGAAGGACTGACTATGAATTGAGGAGACATGCTTGACAATGGGGAGCCCTTTAGTGGTCTTCAGAACGTTCATCTGAGGCTGAGGATTCTGACTTCACTTTCTATTAGGGATGTGCCACTGTGAGCGAGCAGAAGGGGTTTGGTGAGGGTCCAGGAAAGCAGAAAACTCTCTTTTGTTCTCGCTGGGAAAAAATTCAAGTTTTGTTGTTATTTTTTTAAGGCCATGGAAAAATATCCTGCCCTATTCGTAATCTTTGGGACGAACGCATTTGTGTCCGTCGCATCTGCTTCCCCAGCCAGACTGTGAGCTCCTAGAGGGCAAGGGCCAAACAGGACGGGGATGTCCCTGGGTTCCCCAGCTTGGGGCCTGGCCCGTAGCAAGAGCTCGACAAACACCTATTGAATCCAAAGGGACATGAGTGTCATTCTGTTCCCTGGGCTGCAGCACGGAACAAACAAAACTGAATGGCCTCCAAGGCTCCCTTTCCTGGGTCTCCTGAAATATCTCCATCAGCATCAGCCCTAGGACTAAACGGATGTTTCTCCCCGGGACTTCTGGGAGCCCCTGTGTCGGTCCACTTCGCCACCCAGTGGCCATTCCCAGAAACTGCACCTTCTCTAACTGCGAAGAGGAGCCCTTCTTCGTCGTCCCTTATCATCCCTCATCTCCGGCAGTTTTGAGGAAAGCAAGAATCAGGAGCTAGTCACCCTCAGCCCTGATCCCTTCCCTCTCTAACATCTCTGAGAATGGGCAAGCACTGCTTTGACCACGATTATTTTGACCTGGACACCTTAAACCCCTAGGAATCCCTGGGTGGCCCAAAGGGTTAAGGGCTGAACTACTAGCCAGAAAGTTTGCTTGGTGCCTTGGAAGACAAGCCTGGCAATCTGCTTCCAAAAAGTCACAGCCTTATGGAGCAGTTCTACCCTGCAGATGGTGGGGTCACAGTGAGTAAAAATCAACTCAATGGCAACTAACAACAACCTTAAGCCCCTGTTTGCCAAGCGTCTGTTAATGGGAAGTTGCTGTGAGAACCCAGAAGGGGACAAAGACCAGGTATGGTAAACCCTCATTTAAGAGCATGTTGGTTAAGAACCCTAAAGATCTAGGTTTGATCCCAACTCCGCCACTTCCTAGCTCTGCAACCCTAGGCTGTCACCTCTCCTCACTGAGCCTCAGTTTCCGTCTCTATAAAATGGGGATGATATAACTCTTATAGAATTGCTGTGAGGATTAAAAAACATAATCCACATAAAGTGAGCTTGTGCTCAGTGACTGACATGTAGCAACTACTTGAAAGACAGAAATACAAAGCACTTGTACCTCTATTACTGCATTTGAGCTTTGCTTCAAGATAGTAAGGTGGATATTCATATTATTTCCGTGTTATTCACGAGAACACTGAGGATCAGGGAGGTTAAGTGACTTGTCAAGGTCTTTCATCTAGGGAAGGGCGGGACTGGAAGCCAAGACTTATTCTTGCGTGCATAGCAGGCAGTTCTTGAAAAAAGAACTATTGAGGTGAGATTGCTAAGGAAAAGATGGACAGACCAAAAGAGAGGAAGAAAGCAGAGATGAAGAACTTGAATCCAGCATAGCGACTCACTGTCTTCCTTTGTAAATTTTAGATCCTCTTTCTGAAAAGCGTTTTATTCAAAAAGTTGGTCAGGGGGCCAGGATTCTGTCCTGCTCTACAGCTGGGTGACTGGGTGACTTTAAATGAGTGACTTCCCTTTTCTGGGGATCAGTTTCCTCCTCAGCAAAATGAGGAGGTGGGACAAGAAGCCCGCTCAGGGGTCTTTCAGCTCACAGCACTCCACAGTCGATGGCTCTCGTATGCCCTGGGGAGAAACTGCCCGACCGGCATCCTTTGGGTGCCACAGCCTGAGGGGTATCACCATTTGCCCCCAGATATTTCCAGTGAGAGAAAGAAAGGACATAGATCTCTGCCCTGGGAGGGTGACAGATGGAAAGAATAACTCCTTGACTCAATCACATGAAAAGGATTAACATTAATCCCCAGTTGGGACTGAATAACTGCCCAAAAAGGCCCCGCATGAGGGGCCAGGAGGGCGTCAGGCACAGAGCGATGCAAGCTGGGGAGCCAGGGCCAGTGATTTATGGGCAAGACTAAAAGGATGAAATGAGCAGAGTCTTCAGAGATGGACGGTAGGCAGGGCAGGAGGAGAGGCAGCTGCTTGACGATGACCCTTCTGAGTCCAGAGAGACATTGCTACGAGGCATGCCCATTCCTTTCTGAGAGGGAGGGTGGTTGGTTTATTTTTCTAATTGTTTTGCTTTTGGCTGATGTTTTAAATATGAGCAGGCCAATTGAGAGATGTAATCAACGGGCCTTTCATACACGCCTAGCAATGGCAAGATGAATGGCTTAGGGTGGTGCTTGAGTCATAAATAACAGCGGCCTATCGGGGCGAAATTAAAGAGAAAAAAGCAAAAGAAATAAATTTATTGGAACTCCAGGGCTGTCTTTCTGAAGAAAACATCAGGATGAGAAAGACTTGATTACCGCACCAGACTAAGAGCCAAAACCCTCAACTCGCTTCATGTGGCACCAAAGCAACAAATTGTTGTAGACCTTGAACTCCTTAAGGACAAGTCCACATCTGATTTTTGTCTCTGACCGCTCCGGCCTGCAGCACGGGAAGACACATCTCTGATGGCCCGAATGAATAAGCAAATGAACAAATGAATGAATGAAAAGAAGCCCAACATGGCATACAGTTATGAGCTCAGGCTCAGAAATCAGCCAACTTAGGCCCAAACCCGAAATGCTCCTTACTAGCAAATTATTGAACCTCTCTAAACCTCCATTTCCTCACCTGTAAAATGGAAAAAATAAGCAGTGTGGGGGTAAATATTAAGTGGAATATTCCCATAAAGGCCTGGTATGTAGAGAGCATTCAGTCAGTGTCAGCTACTTATTATTACTAATGACTATGTGGAGCCCTGGTGGCACAGTGGTTAAGAGGTACAGTTTCTAACCAAAAGGTCTGAAACCCTGCAGTTCAAACCCACCAGCCGCTCCTTGGGAACCCTATGGGGCAGCTCTACTCTATGAGTCAGAATCGACTGACTCTACTACTCTACTGCTATGAGTCAGAATCGACTCGACAGAAGCGGGTTTGGTTTTGGTTTGTTTTTTGTTTTTTAACGACTGTATGAGTAACTGGAAACTTTAAAAATCATTCCACATTTAAAACTGGTAGAACTAATTTTTTTTTCCCTACACTTCAGGGAGACACAGCTGAAAACCCACTGGTGACTATGATGAGGGAAGTCTTTTACTGGGGTTCCACACACCTTAGCTGTCCCCTGCTTCCAGCTTGACTCCTTGATCACCGACTGGGGTTCCACGCACCTTAGCTGTCCCTTGCTTACGGTTTGACTCCATGGTCACCCACCATAGGGGCAGGCACTCCTCTCCCCCACTCTCCACTCCTCAGACTTGGGGAACTGTCCACAGTTCAGTTTGTGAACGTGGCAAAGGCCTAGCCTACATCCACCCTTACCCTCACCCTCTGGTAAGGTGTGGAGGGGCAGAGCCAGGCGACTGTATTTCAGTGATCACTGGCCCCAGAAAAACAAAACGCAAGTTCCCAGCCCTCGTTCACCCCCTGCTGAAGGCCAGCTTCCCTTTGGCTGCCACTTCCTTCCCCATGGCAGTACCTCAGCAGGCTGGGATGCACCTGGATGAGTGATAAGCTTTTCTGGGGGGCAAGCTCTGCCCCAGTGAGAGCACTACAGCCACAACAGGCAGAGAACAGTGAAAGACAATATGGGCTGACATACCTAAGGCTTTGCGTGAGAGCCCAAGTTCCAGGAGGCTCTTCTAAGAAAACACTTCTGTCATGCAGCCTCTCGCCCCGTCAACCCTCTTGGCCTGATGGGGGTGCCTTTGAGGTCTTCGGCCTCCCTCTATCCCCTAACAGCACTCTGGACTCCCAGGGCCAGGGCAAGCTGGCTGGGCCTCTCTCCCCTTATGAGAGTGGGTGCCTCCACAAACACCCCAGCCAATGCTCCCAGGGCAAAGGATTGAAATTGCACTCCTGAAGGCCACTCAGGCTTGTGTGGTGTGATATGGGTGGACAGTAATGACTTGGGGCCATCCAAGATGCCGGATAAACCAAATGCAAACAGACATTCTGGTTTCTCTTTATGGCTGCCTTGGGCCCCCTCTCTCAACAGCTACACCAGCAAGACAGGACCTGGCATCTCAGAAACAGCCCTTCCAGCACCTAACTAACAGCTGAGTGGCTAAAAGAAAGACCATGCCATGCTCTGCTGGAATTTACGTCAGCCCAGGTCACTGAAGTGTGAGGCCCTGGGAGCCATGGGCCATTGTGAAGTACCTAAAAGTTATCTAAGGGGACATGTGTTAGACGTCCAAAGAAAGACTGATGTCTGAGAATATTCAGCAACCAAAAACTAGGCCTCTCTGTTAAACCAAACCGGTCGCTGTTGAGTCCATTCCAACTCATGGTGACCCCATGTGTTTCAGAGTAGAACTGTGCTCCGTAGGGTTTTCATGGCTGTGACCTTTCAGAAGCAGATTGCCAGGCCTTTCTTCTGAGGCATCTGCCGGTACGTTCGAACCGCCAATGTTTCAGTTAGTAGCTGAGCACTTCACAATTTGTGTCACCTCTGGACTCCATATGGGTAAGCTAAACCCCATTGCCATTGAGTCAGTTCTGACTCAAAATGACCCTATAGGACAAAGTAGAACAGCCCCATAGGGTTTCTAAGGCTGTCATCTTTACAGAAGTAGACTGCCACATCTTTCTCCCACAGAATGGCTGTTGAGTTCGAACTACTAACCTTTTGGCTAGTAGCTGAGTGCTTAACCACTGGACCAAAAGGGCTCCTTACTGTTAAGCTGTTGTTGTTAGGAGCTGTTGAGTCAGTTTCAACTCCTAGTGACCCCATGTACAGCAGAAGGAAACACTGCTTGGTCCTGTGCCATTCTCAGAATGCTTGCTATGTTTCAGCCCTTTGTTGCAGCCACTGTGTCAATCCCTCTTGTTGAGGATCTTCCTCTTTTTCTTTTACCCTCTATTTTACCAAGCATGATACCCTTCTCCAGGGACTGGTCCCTCCTGATAACATGTCCAAAGACCCCATTAATTCATAATACCCCAAAAGAGTGACATTCAAATTTGTGAAAAGTCAATAGCAAAGTATCGGAACCTTGTCAGTGGAAAAAAAACAAAAAGATTGTCTCTCTTGGCGATTCTCAAACAGGATCCCATGAATGGACTATGTTGGAGTCACCTAAGGACCTTAATAAAAATGACAATGTCAGGGCCACACCACAAACCTAGTCGAGTTTCACTGAGGATGATGCTCAAGATTTCGTGTTTTTAGCAAGTTCTACAGGTGCCGCTGATGAGAACCGGGTTTGGTATTGCTCCTCAAACTTGCGTGTGTCTAGGCAGCCCCAGTGATCTTGTTAAAATCGGGTTCTATTTCAGGAGGTCTGGGATCAGCCTGAAACCCTGCATTTCCAACAAGCCCCCAGGTGATACTGATGCTGCTGGGCCAAGGACTTTGAGTACTTTAAGTAGCAAGACTACTCTCCAAGCTCTCCCATTTCACAAATGAGGAAACCAAGACAGAAACTGAGCTGCAGGCCTGGAGAAGCCAAGAGGGGGACTACTGGGAAAAAAAAAAAAAAAAAAAACGAGGTGGCTGGGAGATGAGCAGAAGAGAATCCACAAGCTAGTTTGGCAAGAATAAGGATAAAGCCAGCCCCAGAGCCAACAGAACATCCCCACTCTGTTGTTCGCTTACCTGACAATAGTCTTGGAGTTTGTTTCCTAATGGTTGTTGCTGAAGCACAAAGGGAAATATACAGAACCGGACCAGGTAATGCCCACAAAAGGAAGAAAGCTCTCTGCCCCGGTCTCATAGTTTGCTAGGCAGCTGTACCCTAACTAACCCAGATTTTGGCAAGATTAGAGTCTACATGCTAACTTCTGTTGCGTGCACAAGAGTGCTAACCAGGCACCCTAGCACCTCTCCTCTGACATGCAAGCGCACCTACACACATACAAACACACTCACAGAGCTTGGCTCCTCCAAAGTTGCAATAGGAACTGGCCACCCTGTCTCCTGAGGGCCCCATGCTGGACATCTTTTCTTCCATCTCGCATTCTTTCCGCCCACTTTTTGCTCAGTCCTTGCTACAGCAATCTGCTGAGAACAGCTGTAACCCAAAAGCACCTCACCTTGGCTACAGCTCTTGATTTCTGCCCCTGGGGCTGCTTTGCTGGCCTAACACGGGATACACTCGGGAGCAGGCTCGGACATTCTAGCATATGAACCTGAAGGTACACCGTTAACACTCCTTGGGGCAACACTTGACCAGCAGGAACGAGAACTGGTAAATAGATGTCATCGTCCTGGGCCTCCCAGGACAATTCAGAGGTGTACCCACACAGTTCCTCAGAGTGTCCCAGTGGGACTGAGCCCCAGTTGCCCCCAATGGTAACCAGCTCAACAATGCCTGCTTGGATCGGCTTTTGCTCCTCCCCCAGGCACTCTTCCCAGTCCCCACACTCCTGTTCCCTTAGGTCACTTCCCAAAATAAGCAACCTGCATGTAGGTTGTTTCTCCTAGGCTCTGCTTTTGGGAGAAATCAAGCTAACTCATGCCCCAAGCAGTGGCGGCTAAGACCTGCCGAGCAAGGGAAGGAGAGGCTGAAGACTTTAGAGAAGACCCACAATGCACCCAGAACATTCGAGGCTCTCCCTAAAGCCAGCAGCCCCTGCCCGGGGCTCATGCAGCTGTGTAGGGTTGTTCTGAGAACAAATTATGTCTTGTCCAAAAAATGACGTAAGGTCCTCTGTGAGATATTGGAAACAAGAGAAGGAAAGTTAAAAAAAAAAAAAAAATGAGGTTTATTTAGCCTGGGGAAGAGAAAGCAAAAATGTTAATTTAATAACTGACTTCATAAAACGAAAAGGATGCTGCCCACTGTTAGCTGGGGAAAGAAAAAGGCGAAGTAGGCACAGGCTGGAGCTGATGGGGTAGTTCCTGGGAAGGTCATTTAGCCCATCAGCGCTGCCAAGGTGGTGAGTGGCATCTCCTGGTGAAGCAATGCTCTCCCTGTCATCAGAGGCATTCAGCTCATCATCAGAGGCACTCCGCTGGTGATGGGGAGGACAAACTTATCGGGACTAATGTGGATGGGATTCATTTCTTAGGTAAGAGCTTTCGTTTTTTGTTTTTTCTCTAAGGGACCTCTTTAAAAATAACCAAGTTTCTTCAAACCAGATTTTGGTAATATTGATCTATCCCGAAACAGAGAATATTGGTTGATCTGTGACCTCATGAACTCCCCCATTCCAAGGACGAATACAAATGGATTGTATTTTAGTCTCATGCTTGTCAGACAGGTTGTTTTTTCATTAGGTCTTAGCACCACCTAGTGGTCTGTTTGTCCGTTGCGAAGTATGTCTGGGCAGAAATAGTATTTATTGCTGTTTCATTACATTCAACGTTGTACCTTCAATGAATTACATTCATTCATCAACCCAACAAAAATATATTAAACAAAATTATGGGTTAATTTGTTCTAGAATGAGCACACTGTGATAACCTAGAACCTAGAGGTAATCAAGAAAGACACGGTCTCACCTTCATGAGGATCACAGTCTAACGAAGCAGAGAATAACCAAGTAAACAACAAAAGAATTAACTATTGCCCATTGTGATGTCCTAAAGAAGGAAACCCACTGTGTTACAGAGAGTAAGGTAGGCAGGAGGAGGATATTTTAAATAGGGCAGGCAGGGAAAGCTTCTCCAAGAAACATCAACACCAACTTGCGAGGATGGGATGAGAGGGGATGGTTCTACAGAAAGCATAGGGGTGGAGGGGCGAGAACATTCCATAAAGACAGAGCACACCACATGCTAAGCAGCAGAGGCTCCAAGGGAGTGGCCGTTCAAGGAACTGGAAGTGCAGTGTGTTGAGAGCACAGTGAGGCTGAGAGGGGCATCGTGGGATTGGAGGGAGGTTGCTGACAATGAATTTCTCTGTAGCTACCCTTTGCCATCAAGTCGATTCTGAATCAGCAACAAGGAGAGTTCAGTGTTTGTAAACATTTCGTTAAGTAAAAGCATACATATTGTTGGGGTAGGTTCTTCCAGAACGGTACCTTTTCTAAAAAGAGAAGCATAATTATGTGAACTTGGTCATTTTCCCAGATCCAACAGGCCCCTAACCAGGGACTTCAAGAACAGCTGTGTGTCTCTCTCAAGATACCCTGCATCTGCTCTGTCCTGCACAGCCCCCATTACGGTTAAGTGTCCCTATCCTTGACTAATTGCATTGGAGCCTAATTTTAAAAGTCTGGAACAGTGGTTCTCAAACGTGGCTGCGAGCCACTTAGGGAGCTCTCAAGAATCCCAATGCCCAGCCCATATCCCGGACACATTAAATCAGTATCCCTGGTGGACCCTGGAGCCCTGGTGGCAAAGTGGTTAAGAGCTATGGCTGCTAACCAAAAGGTTGGCAGTTTGAGTCCACCAGCTGCTCCTTAGAAACCCTATGGGGCAGTTCTATTCTGTCCTATAGGGTCGTTATGAGTCAGAATTGACTCGACAACAATGGGTTTGGCTTGGCCTTGGGCTTGGTGGGCCTTGGGTACCAGTATTTTGAAAGCTGTGCCGCCAAGATTGAGAACTGCTGGTCTGGAAGGATCCTCACCAAGAGGGGAGATGACCTCATTTTATGCTGATAAGTAGTGAAGATTACTCAGGTAATGAGCCAGACTAAGCCTCTTCTCCAAGCGGAACCCTACTCTGGGCCACCCAGCCATCATCACAATACTCTTATTGAGTTCCCACTGATGTTTCATAAAGCAGTCAACAGACCCTCGTGAAGTGACATTGTAGATAAATATTTCATACTAGCCTGCTAATGGTGTTGGAATGATATGGTTCCCACCGCCTCATTACCCGTTGGAGCTCGCCCTACGTACAGAGGGTCCACAGAGCCAGACCTCCTACAGCAGAGGTTCTCAGCCCAAACATACATCAGAATGCCCTGTGGAGCTCTGAAGAAATACCAATGCTTGGGTCCCACCCCAGAGATTGATTTCTGGGGTGGTTTGCACAACCATTGTGTGTATAAGGTAGCCCACGTGATTCTAATGTGCAGCCAGGAGGGAAAACCAGTTAGTAAAGAAGACACCATCTATGGGTCTTTGTGCTCTGAGGAGGCCTGGAGTTGCTAGAACTGCTGTGTAGCTGGGGTTGTTGCTTTGAGTGACCCACAATTGCTACAGTCTTTCTGTTACTTTCTGTCCATCTGCTAAGCAGCCCACTTCTGGACCTAGCTTCTGTGCACCTCAGATCAGAGGCCACACCAGCAGAGCAGTTGAGACCACAATGAGGTCATACAGTCAACTGCCCACCTCACATGGGTGGGAAGGGCCCACTGGCTGGGAAGAACAAACCCACCTAGGCATGTAGCAGCCAAGACAGCAATGCTCCATTTAGTACATGATGGACCAGTTACCTTACCCTCTTCCTGTTTCCAATAAAAGCGTATTTACAGTAATCAAGGTCCAAAGGAACTTAAACTGCACATGACACAGGTTTTTAATAGAAGCAATTACTGGTGTTACTTTTCTTAAAAGAAACTACCCACACACATCTTAAAACCTAAAAGGACATGTACCAGAAAGGTAATGGCAGTTACATCTGGGGGGTAGAATTGCTTTCAGTGCCCATCGAGTCAGTCCCTGACTTATGGTGACCCCACGCACAACAGAATGAGATGCTGCCTGGTCCTGTGCCATCCCGTGATCAGTTGTGGATCAAAGCATTGTGATCCACAGGGTTTTCACTGGCTGATTTTCAGACGTAGATCGCCAGGCCTTTCTTCCTAGTCTGTCTTAGTTTGGAAGCTCTGCTGAAACCTGTCCAGCATCCTAGCAACATGCGAGCCTCCACTGACCAGTGGTGTCTGTACATGAAGTACATTGGCCTGCACCCAGGTCTCCTGCACGGAAGGTGAGACTCCCACCACTGTACCACACTGCGCCCTCGGTATGCCCACCCTGCTCCAAGAACACGAGGAGGTCTGTGAAAGACAGTATATTTCTTTCCTGGAGATATGTGCAGAGCCTTGACTTGCTAATATTCATTGTGATTCTAAAATAGGAAGATACAGCACACAAATCTTTTTTCAAACTTATTTAGCCATGAAATGTTTTTTTTTTTTTCCAGGAAACGTTCCCAGGGATTAGTGCTCTGAGGAACATGTTTTGGGAAACAGTAGTCTGTCCTCTCAGCACCTAGTTCTCTGACCTAGTAGAAACAAAGTCGAGTATTTAGGAATGTGCCCTGTCCCCTGTAACACGGGCCACGTGCCATACACAATAAGGGGAGGTGACCACGCCATGTGGTCACCTCAGACACCTGTCATGGTGTGAGCTAGGTCACAGGTGAAGTGACTCGAGCCCAGACAACAACTGAGAAATGGTCCAATAAGTATTCACAACTGAACACCAGGTGACGTTTGAATTGTTTATAGACATCACTTAGTTATACCTTTTTCAGTCTTACTTGGCTTGGACACAAGTAATTCAGAGGCATAGTGAGAGGAAAAACATCCAAAATTTCGTTGGCTCAAGGTACTCTGACTAGTGTTTATACTTGCTGTAGCTTTCCCCAACTCATCTTCCCTGAAAATGTTCACTGCCAAATGCTACTGCAAAAAACCAATGCATTCACATGAAATAATGCCAAACTTACATTTAATTTTTTTAATCTCAAGTTATATTCTTCCGGTTTCAAGTCTGTTTTAGCCCTGACAAGAAAATAAGGGATGAGAGGTAGGAGTGAGACATACATGGCAACTAGGTTACCAGTTCACCTAGATGCTCTGCACCTGAAAAAAAAAGCAATGATGGCCCTACTCTTCCTAGTGGGCAGAGATGAGACCTTTCTTTCATACCCAGCTCAAAATCTCAGGTGAACAATGTGACTCATGAGTGTTTAAAAGCAGCTTGCCATTTGGGTTATCACCTTGCAGAGGCAGACATTACACTGTATAGCCACATTTACAAGGTGTGTCCCTAAGAACACTGGTCTTATAAAGTGCTCCTTGCAAAAAAGTTTTGGAATCAAAAAGATTCAGAAAATACTACACACTATTATCTACATTCTGGAGATTTACAATGCACACTATCACAAGTAAGTTTCTGTTGTTGTTAGGCGCCGTTGAGTCAGTCCCAACTCATAACGACCCTATGTACAACAGAAACAAACACTGCCCAGTCCTGGGCCACCCTCACAATTGTTATGCTTGAGCCCATTGTTGCAGCCACTGTGTCAATCTACCTCGTTGAGGGTCTTAACTCTTTTTCACTGACCTTCTAATTTACCAAGCATGATATCCTTCTTCAGTAAGGTTCTAGAAGTCCTTTAATAAAGAAATATTCAGCTTTGTTTTTTAAGCCAGAGTTTCCCAAATCAATTTGACCTCGAATCCTTTTTTTTAGGGAACACATTCCATAGAACATACTTTAGGAAATGCTCTTCTTTGGCTTTGAGGAATACCTTGCAGAAACAAAACACACAGAAAAATTAACTCCTGGAATCATGTGTTGGTCAATAACAAAGAGGACAAGGGGTCACAAAGTCATAGGCCCCCATTCTAATTTCAGCCCAACACTTTCATCATAAACTAAGCTGCCTGAAAGCAGGCAGCAATAAATTTCCCATGATTTCCTTCTTTATGACACAGGGTACTAGACATGCTGATTGCACTTCACAACTGAACACGGCCCACGTGGGGACCCATATTTCATGTAGAGGCCAGATGTTTATAGTCTTTTCCTCTCCTGTAACAAATAAACCATTGTTGCTTATCATGACTACAAGGTTTTCAAAGTAGACCTGACAGCCCTTTGAGCCTAATAAAAAAAGGGGAGGGGGGAATAAAACATAGAGCTTCCAATTATTTTCAGCAAGAATTACACAGACCAAAAAAATCATGAAGCGAAAGCTTTTGGCTCTATGTGCCAAATAATTTAAAAGGATTACAGCAAAGACAGGCAAAGATGGAAATCAATGAGATTATCAGAATGATGTGAAGATTTCATCCATTTGTATAATACATCATTTTTTATTCTCATTTCCAAGAAATTTCACATAATATTCTGAAATAGAAGAGACAGTGAAAACAAAATTCTCTTATCGTGGAACTTGGCAAAGGATGTAGGGCTAGGATGTAGGACGCATTCACACCTCAATAGCAATTCTTGCAAACCGATACTGCAGGGAGGCAGGAGGCCTCAGTAACACCAAGCCCCTGTCATCTGCTGGCTGCCTGGACAGCATATCCAGCAAGCCTGTCACACTAACAAACCCCAGAGCTTCTCCACAGCCAACTGCCATGGAAAAATCCCCCTGAGTGACAAACCCCAGGAGAACCCTGGAACAGTGCGAAGTCACGGCTGGCAGAGGGCCTGCCCACAAGCCCAGTGTTAAAGCTTCGTGCCCTGCAGTAGGATCCTCTCCTGCCAGGCCCTCAGGAGCAGCACTCCCTCGTCGCTGTCTCTTCTCCATCTTTTTCTTCTCTTTCTGTTTCAGGACCTTGCTCTTAAATGGGTCACTGTGTTTGGGTTCCTGGGGCCCAAAGTAGAGCCGATCCTGGCTAAGACGAAGGAGGTCCTCCTTGGCTGGGACACAGATCATGGTGTGTGGCTCTGGGCTGCCCTTGCGGAGCAGGGACAGGCTGACCCATACCAGGCCCCTGGGGAAGTGGCCCAAGACAGACAAATAGGTCTCTCGAGTCAGGTCTTGCTGACCCCTGCCAGGGGCTCGTCGGGCTGCCCGGCTGCCCCCAGAGCTGGGCCCACACCAGGCTGACAGCTGCTTCAGTAATTTTCTCTCCCTACATGAAGTTGAAGACATGTGTTTGAGGATATTTTTCAAAGAAAGAAAAAAAAAGAAAAGATGATTAGGCATTGCCAGCGTTATGTTTTTTTTAAAACAATATGTGGGAAAGTTTCAAAACTGTAATTTTCTAAAAATTAAAAATAACACACATGGATACATCTTAGTAATGCTCTTTTCGTTTTTTCACATCTACTATTCTGAAACCGAAGAACTAAAGGCTTAAGGAGTTGAAGGCAGAGAAAAATAAGACGTTGGGATTAGAATCCAGGGCTGTAACACAGTGAAGAGGGGCTGATATTCTGATGAGCAGAGAAATGCCAAGTGACAGTTATACATAAAGTTCCACAGAGAAAGAAGAATACAGAATTATGAAGACTATAAATAAGTATGAGCCAAGGGGGCCAGGCACATTTTAAACTTAACGGGCTGCAGCAGTGTTCAGCGTGGACACACTGTTACAAGGTAGCCTCTGTGACATCGCAGTATTACACTGAATGGGTCACTAACCTATCACAAATTCAGATAATTCAAAAGCAACTAGAAGAAATCTAGTTCAGTGATTTAAAGCAAAGAACGCTTGCTCAGATATGCAGACCTTTGCTTGCTCAGATATGCAGACGTTCCTCATTACCTAAAACCATCCTTGTGACAGCACTAGTTTGTGAGCAAAGACTAAATGAAACGGGCCACAGCCTGCTTGGGAGGAAAAAGCTGCCCTGGTTTAGGCCTATTGATTACAGTATTTTAAATCTTTTCATTGGTTAGTATAATGCCCCAAATCAAACTTTATTAAGCTCTCTCTCTATGAAACAAGGCTTTTCTTTCTAGAAGTCCATAAATTCACCTGGGCTTTGCATAAAGGGAATCAGTAATTTTTACATCCTGCTCAGTGTTAAAAGAAACAATCTAAAATTTATCCAGAAGCCACATACACTTACCTAACAACGCAGAGACGACCAGTGGCAGCACCATTGTTCTCGACAGCATCCTGGTCTCCGACCCGCTTGGTCCCTGCCTGACCTTGACACTCTGTGTCCATTGCTTCTTCTGGCTCTATGGGTTCGTTTACAGACAGCTTAAGAGTTTTTTCAGGTGTGGCAGCACAAGGCACCTTACGTCTCCTTGTGTCACCCTCCTCTCCACTTGGAGATGAAGCTACAGACGATTCTTCTTGGGCCTGTACTCTTGATTCCCAGTCCTGAGTCAACTGCACCCAGGGACAGCAGAAAGGGGCCAAAGTGCCAAGCTTAACATAGTTGGGCCGTTTTGCAGGAGGGCGTCTAATAAAAAAGATGAGAACCAATTTTGAATAATTTAGAATGGGACAATTAAGTTGCCCCATATGGCCACACCCAACTTCAGGACACACCATTCCTGAAAGACTACAAGTAAACAGTGCCCCCTCAGGCTGTGCAATGATGTCTCCGTACATTTACAAGGTTCAAAAGCCAAAAGGTACAGAAGGGGTTACGGTGAAGTTTCTCTCTTTCCCCTCACCTCAAGTGACCCAGTTACCCTCCACAGAGAATATCATCAGCTCCTTATAAATCCTTCCAAGACTTTTGATGTACATATAAGCAAATATGTAAATACTTATTTCCCATTTTTATATACATGGTAGCATATTATATACAGTATTTTATAACCTCACTTTTTTCAGTTAACAAAGTATCTTATAGATTATATTCGGACATCAAGGGCTTCCTCGTTCTTTTTTTAAAAGGCTGTATGTCTTATTCCACCCTGACTATATCCTCATTTATTCAGACAGCTCTCTACCGAAGGACATTCTGGCGAGTTTTAAGCTTTTGCTTCTACAAACAATACTGCAATGAATACCCCGAATATTTTTCACGTGCACAAGTAAATCCATAGGATAAATTCTGGGGTTTGTTTGTTCCGGCACCTAGCACTGGCCTCATTAATACAACTTGCACAATCACACCATGAAGTAGGCTCTTTCTAAACTGAGGTTCCACAAGGTTAATCACAGAGCTAAGCAGTGGAGCTAAGACAGGGTGTATGACCTCACAAACCACTGCACTACCCACCCACTGCCATCAGGTTGATTCCGACTCATCGCGACCCCAGAGGGTTTCCAAGGCTGTAAGTCTGTACGGAAGCAGACTGCCACATCTTTCTCCTGCGGAGTCACTAGTGATTTCAACCACCAACCTTCCGGTTAACAGTCGACTGCTTTAGCCACTGTGCCACCAGGGCTCCTTACTACATTAGAATGCTTCTTAAAAACATATATGTGAATATTTTTATAATCTTGAAATTAGAAAAGGCTTTCTAGGCAGAACACTAAAGTCTAAGACATTACAGGAAAAACAATCGTTAAAAAGTACATAAAAATCCAAAATTGCAAGGCAAAGAAAACAGGGAAAATGTTTGCAATATATGAGAACCAAATCCAAAACAAACCCACTGTCATCAATTGCTTCAGCACCTACATAAACCATCCTTCTAACACCCTGGCCTAACCGTTCCTTGATATCCTCACTTCAAATCTGTTTCTTCAACAAACGTGGCAGCCAACATAAATAGGCACTTCCTCTCTTCCCCCTAAGAAGCCAATCAGCATCTTACCTTTTGTACTTTTCAAGAAGATTCTTAGCTTGCTCTTCAGCAAACCGAATCCCAGCAGGGCAGTCTGGGAAATCACCTGGGATGTTAGGTGACCTTTTATACTGCGAATGTACTAAACCCTCTTTTAACCCTCCAACTCTGGCACCTCGATAAATCTAAAAGAAATATCAAAAAGATAATGTCAATATACCTACTTAAAGTCAAACTGCTTAATTAATTTGTACAGGAAAAATGGGAAACAACCTAAATGTCCATCAGAACGAGAATGGACAATACATTGCAGGGTAATCCTACAATGGGTCACCACACAAGAGTAACAATGAATGAAATAGAGCTTCATCACTCGACATGGAAAAATCTCAATGCTGAGTATGCACAGTAAATTACAAAAAGATACATATGATGAAATACATAAAGTTTACAAACATAGCCAATGTAGTTATTTTATTTTTAGATACAAACATACTAAACAAAGCTATAAAAACATGCAGGTAGTGACACACCAGAATTGGACTAGTCATGAGTTTAGAAGGAAGGAGGGAGGGAACTAAGGTTTGAAGGAGGGAAAGAGGGTACTTGAAGTCAATCTGTAATGTTATTTTTTAAACTGGGCAGGAGGGTGAAGGGTACACAGGCATTCATTTGATCAGTATCTATAGTTTTTTGTGTGCTTGAAACATTTCATAATAAAAAAAATTTAAGTAGAATTACTTTAAGATATTTTCACACCTAAACGATTAAATGAATTTCCCTTGCACTAGGCATAACTGCTAAAAATCACCTGCATGAATCTAATAAATTCTTACATGCCTTTTATAATCTATAGCATCAAAGCAACATTTCAACTAACCAGCAAAAAAGATCACTCAATTTTAATACAACTTTTTGCTACAGTAGATAAACTAGGAGTATATGGTTAGCGGAAGCGCAGCAGTTAAGAGCTCCGCTGCTAACCAAAAGGTTGGCAGTTCAAATCCACGGGCCACTCCTTGGGAACTCTATGGGGCAGCCCTACTCTGTCCTACAGGGTCGCTATGAGTCGGAATCGACTCGACAGCAATGAGTCTGGTTTTTGGCTTTTTATATGGTTAGCACTTTAAAAAAATTCTATACATCTATAAAAGTTAAGACTTTTGCTTTTAAACTGTGATAAATTTCTTCAAGTGAAAAACCTCAACATTTTGTTGCCTCTACTATTCAAATATCAGGCCACTGTAAAAACCTCAAAAATTCACAATACATCAGCATAACTCTTATGAATGAAAAACTGGATCTAAGAACTGGATGCATGAAGTACATTGTATCCAGAATTATACTCTAAGGCAGAAAAGTACCACTCAATTTTGAAGTTGTACATAGGTCTGAACATTTTTCAGCACTTGAATACATTTTAAATGTTGCAACTATTAGTCAGAATCAAAAAGTAACTTACAAATGGAATCCAGAAAGCCATGCCCCAGCCCTTTGGAAGAAGGACATCCCAGCCACTTCCCCATCCCCGTCGGTCTTCACCAGTTACTTTCCCTGGTTGTTGAATCAAAAGTATAGGTATCTTGGATTCCTGGGGACCTAAAACAAGCTGTGACCCAGGCACCAGCAATTCACTTCTCATCCGGTTTAAATCCTAAAGTGGGAGAAAATAATTCAAGACAAACAATCCGAGTCTTCTGGGACATTCTAATGGGTCTCCCAATAAGCAGCTTTTAAAAAGTTAACAAATAAATGTGAGCCATTTTAAGTAAAAGGTACCCATCCTATGATAAAGCTTTTCCTCTCTGGGTTTCCATTTACCCTCTACAAGGGCCAAATTATTTTAAATAAGGTGCTAAATTTGGGCTGGAACATACTAGATGACTCAAAGTTATGAAATGACATGTATTCATTCTGCTAACCACTTATATCAAGATGAATCTTATGCTTTGATATTCTGTCCCTGCATTTACTTTGATTAAGATTTGTTGTCATGAAATAAAAAGACAGAACACAGTGCCAATGTCTCAAGAAGGGGCAACTGGAAAAATACAGTGGCTTCTGAGGATTTTTCACTACCTTTTAAGGATTCAAGACAGAAAATTCTATAAACTATTTGTTAAATGGAACATAGTGAGTAGATAGTAACACAACCTTTTAGATTTCTCTTGCCAGCTGTAAAAAGAGATTAACAGGTAGGCCAGGGGGCCACCACTTGATTTAGAAAACTGTACAAGAGACTGCCTCCATGTTGAAAAGTCTAATTGCTACCTCAGGAATGCTCTTCAGGCTACCACCAAGTCCTAATTCTTTTTTTTTTTTTTACCATTGCACCAGTTTCCACTAACATCTGTACATTGGTGATTCCAAAATGTTTATCTCTTCATCCCAGACCTTTCCTCCCTGGTTAGAAACCTGGCTCCCAGACTTCTACTCCTGGGAAGTCCTATATGGTTGATGTTAGTTGCTGTCAAGCTGGCTCCAACTCATGGTGACCCCAACAGGACAAAACGTTGCCTGGTCCTGTACCATCTTCATGATCATTGGTATGTTTGTGTCTACTATTGCAACCACTGTGTATTTTAAGAGCCTCCCAAACTAGAGGAGAGCTCATCTTCCAGCACTATATTAGACAATATTCTGTGGTGATCCATAAGGTTTTCATTAGCTAATTTTTTAAAGTAGATCACCAGGCCTTTCTTCCTAGTCTCTCTTAATCTGGAAGCTCTGTTGAAACCTGTCCACCACGGGCGACCCTGCTGGTATTAGGAATATCGCTGGCATAGCTTCCAAGCATCATAGCAACATGCAAGCCACCACAGTACAAGAAACTGACAGACAGGTGGTGGGAAAGTCCCATAAGCCTCTCAAACTCAACTTTTTCAAGACTGACCTCATCATCTTTCTCACCACTTTTGCTCTCCACCTGTATTCCCCATCTAGCTGAAAGATGCCATAATTTACACAGTTCATTTATTCACTCAGATTTTTACTGAGCACCTCGTATGTACCAGGTGCTTTGCCAGAATCTGGGAATACAGCACCGTGAACAAGTCAGACATGGTCCTGGTTCTCTTTTAGCTGATATTCTAAACCCAAGCTGGAATATTAGGAGCTAGCCTACAGGTTTCCTCCTTTCTTACTTCTCGTCTTCCAACCAGTTACCAAGTCTTGTCAATTTTATCTTCCAGAAATATATATTAAGCTCCATCCCCTTCATCCTGGGTCTCCTCCCCTACTGCCAGGATTCAGGCTCTTGTCATGTCATACCTGGATGATCTCAAGAGCTCTTGAAGTCATCCAACCACTAGTCTTCTCTCCAGCTCCACTCCTCCCCATCATCACCCCCAGTCTAATCTACTCTCCATACTACTAACAGAGTGAAATCTGATCATGTCAGTGTTCTGCTTAAAACCTTATCTTCAGGATAAAATCCGAATCCTTAAAATGACTCAAGGCTCCTATTTACCTCTCCAATTTCATTTCCTGCCCCACCCTCACCTCTAAGCTACTGATTTATCTGGAGATTCATGAGCATATCATCCTGTTTTGGCCTGAGCCTTTGGGCATGCTGTTCTCACTTCCTGCAATCCTTTCTCCACCGCAGCCTTGCTCCTGCCCCAGAGAAGTCTGGGCAATTCGGACCAGCTCCTCCAGCTAGGAAGCCTCCCCTAATTTCCCTAGTCTGAGCTCAGAACCTCTTCCTTAGGCTTCCTTAGTACCCTATACCTTTGACTATAGCCTATTCATCTCCTCCATCATTTATTACAATGCCTGGCCCTTGGTAGGTGTTCAGAAATGTGAAATGAAAGAAAACGAAGACCATTTAAGGGAAAAAAAAGAAAAACATGTATTTAAACTATAAGGCTATCATTTCAAGAAAAAGGCTTTAACTTTTTCTAGAGATAGTCTACCCTAAAAACAGGAGAAAGAAGTATCTTAGTCTGTATCATAAGGAAGTGAGCAATAATCTGTCTGAAAATAAAATGAAGTCTATGGGATTCTATAAAGTATGAAATAACACCTTACAGCTTCTAGAATTGTAACCTGTCATTCATGACCTTACCAATAAACCCTATGCCATGAGTTACCTGATCCGAGATTTTATTCTCTGTGACACTCTTACAGATAGCTTGGTTCCAAATAAAGCTATGTGTACACTCCACAGGCACACCCTCCAGAAGCAGCTGTCTAGCTTTCTCATTATCTAAGAGGGAAAAGAAATAACCTTTAAACCATATCCTTTAGATCAATGAAGTCAAACTCTACAAGTTGCCAGTAGACCTTTTTGTCATAAAAGAAAGTATTTTATAGGGACATACTTAACTTCTCTAGAAGACATTTGAAAAGAAATTAAGTTATTCTTACAGCTGGTTTCATAATTTGTGAACTGGCAAAGGCTCTGAAAATTTTTATGGCTGACACTTACTGTTAGTATATATAAGCATGCAAACATCACATTAAATTGCCTCTAACTGCCTAATTCCAAATTCAAGATAATCAAATTCTAGAACCACTACAGAGGTGAGCAATGCCTCTATAACCTGCTGAGACAGGCCAGGCCATGTTTTAGCTATTGGCTTCAGTGTTTTGTCTACCATTCCTGGCACAACAGCAGGGAGCCAAGAGATATCCTTTTCTTCAGCCTCCTACTTCCAATCTCTGATAACCATTTTTAATTGAACTAAATATTTAGTCTTCTCTGTGAATCATATTATTCCAGTCCATTAAAATGAGCTTATTTTCTGTGAAGCATTGCTTCTTCTCTTTAAATAAGCTACGCTACAACAGGAAGTACTCTAATGGAGAAGGGCAAGGAATTTTCTCCAGTTATAAGTATGTATATTAACAGGAGGGATATCCTACATGCCAAATTTCATTTTGTTGGACTGAAGAATAAAAAAAACAAAACAACAACAACAAAAAAACCTCAGCCAATTCATGAGCTTCAGCAATGGTTCTAAAATGCCAACCAACACAGAAAGGTCACTCAAAGTCACATACCTGTGTGGATTTAGTGGCTGGAAAAAAAAATAAGTTGGAAGTGTGACCAAGTGTGGGCCAAAGTGTGACAGACTTCAGGCAAGAACAAAGTTAAAGAAAATTAAATTGATGGAAAGTTCGGAGATGCAAACTTCTTCAAAGCAGTAACTGCAAGGGTGTCACACGAATAAACATATGCACACCCATGTTCACTGCAGCGCTATTGACAATAGCAAAAAGATGGAAACAACCTAAGGGCCCATTAACAGATGAACAGATAAATTATGGTACATACACACAATGGAAAGCTAAGCAACGATAACGAACAACAATGAATCCACAAAACATCTCATAACATGGATGAATCTGGAGGGCATTATGCTGAGTGAACTAAGTCAATTACAAAAGGACAGATAATTTGTGAGACAAATAATTTTTTTTTTTCCTGTGTGTAAGAGAAGGTTTACACACAGAAAAAAAAAATCGATGGTTACAAGGGGGGAGGGACGGGAAGGGGAAATCACTAGATAGGAGACAAGTGTTAACTTTGATGAAGGGAAAGACAAAACACAATATAGGGAAAGTCAGTACAACTTGACCAAAGCAAAGCCACAGAAGCTTTTTAGACACATCCAAACACGTTGAGGGACTGAGTTATTGGTCCTGAGGTCTGGCGGCCATGGTCTCAGGGGGCATCTAGGTCAACTGGCATAACATAGTTCATAAGGAAAATGTTCTACATCTTACTTTGGTGAATAGTGTCTGGGGTCTTAAAAGCTTGTGAGCAGTCATCTAAAATACATCTATTGGTCCCATCGCGTTTGGAGCAAAGGAGAATGAAGAAAACCAAAGACACAAGGAAAATATCAGTCCAAAGAACTAATGGACCAATGAACCATAGCCTCCACCAGCCTGAACTCAGAAGAACTAGATGGTGCCCAGCTACTACCACCGGCTTGTCTGACATGGATCACAATAGAGGGTTCCAGACAGTACAGAAGAAAAATGTAGAACAAAACTCAAATTCACAAAAAAAGACCAGACTTTACTGGTCTGACAGAGACTGGAGGGACCCCCAAGACCATGGCCCCCGGAAACCCTGGAAACTCAGAACTGAAGCCACTCCCAAAGTCCACCTTTCAGACAAAGATTAGACAGGCCTATAAAACAAACAATAACACACGTGAGGAATGAGCTCCTTAGGCCAATCAAGTATAGGAGACCTAATGGGCAACACCTGCCCAAAAGCAAAAATGAAAAGGCAGGAAGGGGCAGGAAAACCTGGACTAAAGGGCATAGGGAATACGGGGCATAAAGGGAAAAGGGGAGAGTGATGACGCATTGCAGAGATTGCAACCAGTGTCACAAAAACAATTGTGGAATCTCAAGTCACAGAGCTGTGTGCTGTGAATGTTCACACTGCTCATCTAGGAGCAAAAAAGCTCCATTTCAAATAGCCTCTGTCTATCCAGAGCTCTTGCCTTGTAGAGCACTGCTACAGATTTGAGTATTAGAACTTGGATTTCATTCATGTTGGGCTGCAGACAAGAGATACAGTTAATTCCCAGGGTGTAAAGACACAGGAAAGGACTAACTCATCTTTAAATATTCTTTAAAAAAGAAGAAAGCAGAGCATGTCTGCAGGCAAAGGAGAAGGACCTTTTAGGTCAGTAGTACCCACAGGTGACAGAAGAGAATATTAGCAGCTGAGTCAGCCTGCACATCAGCGTGTGTTGTAGGACTATCAGTTCTGGATGTAATTACAAGTCCTGCCATATAAAGCATTTTCTCTTTCATAACCAGACAAAGCCTTGTAATTGACTACATAACTCCAGAATTATGACTTAAAGATTGAATGAAATAGCTTGTCTTCTCCTTTCTTATGTGTATGTGAAAATCGCCAAATTCCAAATTAAAATTTTCTTTGAAAGGTTTACTAAGAGAAGCAAAGGAAACTAAGAAACGGCTGTATCCTTTGGGAATCAAACAAAACTAAAGTTACAGCCTTAAGTTCACTCTATTTTTAATTAAGTATTCAAAGCAGTTAAAGGGGGCCCACATGAAGCTATTAGATATTTTCTCCCAAGAGCGGAAACCAAGAAGCCGTGGCCATATCACCGGTAACTGGCACTTCTGAAAGTCAGCCGCAAACCAGAGCTCTAAAAGTGCTGGCACGAGCTATAAAAAATAAAAGGATGATCACTCACCTACCATTCTAAGAGGAACAGGGCTCTTTCCATGTTTTCAAGGTCACATTACCAAACAATGTGTAAAGACTAAAACAAGCTTTATAAGCATAATGTAAGCTCAATATTTCTTAAAGCAAATTTCTCTCTGACAGACAAGGACCAGTTAAAAAAATCTATCAAAGCAAATCAGCAAATACTAAGTACAGCAAATAATAAAAAACAGTATAGCAGGAATAATATTTTTAAATCTCAACTAGAAAACCAGTTACTTGCATGGAAAAATGCTGCAAAAGACCTCTTCGAAGTGTTAAGATGAAAGGAACATACAGAGTCACTGCACCAAAAAGATTTGGTCGATGTTCAACCACTTCAGGAGGTAGTATATGGTCAAGAAATGATGGAAGAAGTTCAAGCTGCAATGAAGGCACTGGTGAAAAACAAGGCTCCAGGAATTGACAGAATACCAGTCGAGATGTTCCAACAAACAGATCCAGCACTGGGGGTACTCACTCATCTATGCCAAGAAATTTGGAAGACAGCTACCTGGCCGGCTGCCTGGAAGAGATCCATATTTGTGCCCATTCCAAAGAAAGGTAATCCAAGAGAATACAGACGTTAACCAACAACATCATTCATATCATACTCCAGTAAAATTTTGCTGAAGATCATTCAAAAACGGTTGTAGCTGTACATCCACAGGGAACTGCTAGAAATTCAAGCCAGATTCAGAAGAGGATATGGGATGAGGAATATCACTGCTGACGTAGATGGATCTTGGCTGAAAGCAGAGAATACCAGAAAGATATTTACTTGTGTTTTATTGAATGCAAAGGCATTCGACTGTGTGGATCATAACAAACCATGGATAACATTGGGAAGAACGGGAATTCCAGAACACTTAATTGTGCTCATGAGGAACTTGCACATAAATCAAGGCAGTCACTCAAACAGAACAAGTGGATATTGTGTGGTTTAAAATCAGAAAAAGTATGTGTCAGGGTTGCATCATTTCACCATATTGATTCAGTCTGTATGCTGAGCAAATAATCCGAGACGCTGGACTATATGAAGAACTCAGCATCAAGACTGGAGGGAGACTCATTAACAACCTGCGATATGCAGATGACACAATCTTGCTTGCTGAAAGCGAAGAGGATTTAAAGCAATTACTGATGAAGATCAAAGACTACAGCCTTCAGTATGGATTACAACTCAACATAAACCAAAAAGAAAAATCCTCACAATTGGACCAATAAGCAATATCACGATAAAAAGAGAAAATATTAACATTGTCAAGGATTTTATTTTACTTGGATCCACAATCAATGCTCATGGAAGCAGCAGTCAGGAAATCAAACAATGTACTGCACTGGGCAAATCTCGTGCAAAAGACCTCTTTAAAGCATTGAAAAGCAAAGATGTCACTTTGAGGACTAAGGTGTGTCTGACCCAAGCCATGGTATTTTCGATCACCTCATATGCATGCGAAACTGGACAATGAATAAGGAAGACCGAACAATTGATGCCTTTGAATTACGGTGCTGGCAAAGAATATTGACTATAACACGGACTGCCAGTAGAATGAACAAGTCTCTTGGAAGAAGTACAGCCAGAGTGCTCCTTGGAAGCGAGGATGGCAAGACTTCATCTCACACACTTTGGACATGTTATTGGGAGGGACTAGTCCCTGAAGAAGGACATCATACTTGGTAAAGTAGAGGGTCAGCAAAAAAGAGGAAGACCCTCAACGAGATGGACTGACACAGTGGCTGCAACAATTGGCTCAAACATAGCAAGGACTGTGAGGATGGCTGTCATACACAGGGTCGCTATGAGTCAGAACCGACTCGATGATACCTAACAACAATATTTAACTCAGGCTCAAAAGCTAAATGATCAACTAAACTTTTTCCAAGCATCTGACAATATGCACCATCACTTTAGGTTCTTCAAGTGCCCTCCCTTCAAGAGTGCTCTAATTCCCAGTACACAAAAGAAGACAAAAAGTATGTCATCCACATCAGGCAAGCCCCTCTTTTTTTTTTTTTTTAGTTAATTGACCTAGCTCATCAAAGTATATTTCTAACCTTAGTTTTGAGTCATCGTCCTAGAGACGTTATGGTTGTTAGTACTACTGTTACACAATACTAACTCCTTAAAAAGTTTACTTCTTTACGTAGGTCACCTATCAAATACTTCTTCAAAGAGATCACTTAAACCAGGTGTTAATGAAAGATCACAGCAGTGACTAACATGATGACAAGCTTTTATCGTAGAATTAAATTGTGCTTTTCAAGATAGACTGTAATTTTCCTTGCAGTGATTCAGATTAAGATAAAAAGCCTCAGATAAGATTTAATACATAGCTGCCCACTCCAAAAAAAGGTTTGAGGCAGTAAGGAATGCTAAGTAGAATTTACCTACAGCTTTAAAGTGGTCACGGTAGCCAGCATTTGTTTGTTTGTTGGATGTAGTCTAAGAGAAGCAGATGCTGCAACTTTTAGGATTGCACCAAACCCTAAGGCCATTAAAAAAAAGGGGGGGGGGGGAATCACTCATTGAGTAAAGTCTTAGGCCTCATAATTAACTAACTTACAATAATATCTTCACACTACTCTCTCATCTAATCCACATTTCATGTGAAGTTCTGAGAGTAATTTATTACTCACTTAATAAGCTATCTAGCTACATATGGAGGGGTAAAAAATTCTGACGTTGTTACTACACACACCTGTATTTTTTTCTACAAAGATTCACAAGCCTAATTTTAATTATCCTTCCAATTAAATGCATTTAAATGACAGTAAATACAATGAGACATTACTGCAATCACCATGAATTCCAGATAAAACTAAAATTTTAGCCAACTCCTACCCACCTTGCTTTGCCACCCCAACCCAACAAATCTCTCAGGCCATTCAATTCAATCTAAACCAAGACATCTCAGACCTCAGCACCTGGGATGGCCTTGCCAGGATTCGAACCTGGATCATCTGTATGGTCAGACAGAGGCTTCCACTGAGCACAAGACCAGCTTCGGGTGCAGATCCCTTCCTCAGAATTAAAATCCTGAATAGCCTGTTTTGGAGAACTTGGTTTGCAGAGAGACAGGTTTTACTAGATACTAAATATACAGAACTCATTAAAAAAAAGAACATAAGACTCAGGCTACATGTTTTCCAGAAGATACTTCCACATACAACCTCCTTCCATCATAATCATCTTTTAATGCAGACAAAGACTGCCCTCATTTATTACAGATGAAGTTATTAAAGAGGAGTCAGAGACAGAACTCTTCTACTGGACTGCTCGAAATAATAAGCAAAATCAGGGGTTCTTTCAAGAACTTTACCTTGGCATTTTTCTGGATCAGGCAAAGCTTTGGATCTCTTATGAGGCAAATTTATTCGAGGATCCCCAACTGTCAGTCCCAGAATAGTACCTGCTGGAATTTCTCCTGGTGATGTTATTCCTTTAACAACAGCAAGAAGAAGAAAAGCTTTCGGCAAGCAATTTGCATTAAATACACATTCGCTCGTATTTTCAGATCTTTCACATTTTCCATTGACATTTTTTCTTCATATTTGAAAATAAGTATCTGCTTCTTTTCCCACTGGTACTTTCAGAGAATAAATTGACATTCATAAAGAGAATAAATCAACATTCATAAAGAGCCAAGAGTTTCTGCAAAAAACATTAAACTAACAAAAACAGGGTATTTTACAACACAAACATGTATGCTTCTGTCAATAACTATAGTAGCCATAAGCACAATGCAACCATGAATAGGTTAGTATAGATTTTAGTTCAGTACCAAATACATGCATTCATATCAAACGCCAGCTACTTGGAATATTAACATTGCATTTGTTGGTTTGTTTCAGAAACAAACATGAATATAATGTTTATTCTATTCACTGAGTTTAGCTACCTCTCTTCGTTGCTTCTCTTGCTGTATTGTAACAAACAGCTGCACGTTACAAAGCAACATCACATGTAGGTGGAGTCCCTGGGTGGTAGAAATGGTTAAGAGGCTGCTAAACGAAAAGGTTGAAGGTTTGGGTCCACCCAGAGGCACCTTGGAAGAAAGGCCTGGCAATCTACTTCCAATTAATCAGCAATTAAAAACCCTACGGAGCACAGTTCTACTGTGATACACATGGGGTTGCCATGAGTCAGAACTAACTCCACGGCAACTAGTACTGGTATTACACACGTAGGTGGCCCCAGTGTCAGATGCTCTGTTGACCACTTCCCTCCCCCCCAGTATAAGCCAGCGTTCCCTTTGCATACCTCTCAACAATTCAAAAAAGTCTTCTTGTCTGTGATGAAGGGAAACGTTATCAGGATTCCTACAGGTTTCAATCCACCAGCAGTGAGGTGTCGTCTCTGTATCCTCGCCATCCTGAAAAAGAACAGCTCCTGTTAACCAGACAAATAATCAATCAGACTTTTAATAATTTTGTTATGGTTGTGATATTGGCCCCACACCCCTTGTGTGTGTGTGTAAATGTGTTAGAGGGGAACCAGGGAGGTTGCCATTATATTTAATATGGTAATTAACACCAGACTAACTCTTCTAATTAGAGGCAAACCAAAAAAACCAAACCCATTGCCGTTGAGTTGATTCTGACTCATGGTGAGCTTACAGGACAGAGAGAAGTGCCCCATAGAGTTTCCAAGGCTGTAATCTTTATGGAAGCAGACTGCCACGTCTTTATCCCACAGAGTCACTGGTGGTTTTGAAACATTGACCTTTAGGTTAGCAGTCGAATTCTTTAACCACTGCGCCACCAGGGCTCATAATTATGTATTAGGCTTCACAGATTTGCTAGAATGACATGATGAGAATGAAACACTACAGTCACATTTACTCTTACGGTGTGGACAGAAGCAGCTTTTAGTGCCTCAGTTAGGACGGAATGGGAGAGTGGACCAATCAGCCGGTATCTGTTCATCTCCATCGTCAAATCACTAAAGAGAGAAAGAGAAATTTCCATTATATACAATGTCTGTGCTGTTGGCAAAAATGGAGAAGTCTTCAGTAAAAATGTTCAGTAGGTTCAGAGCAAATTCAAACCATACCTAATTACAATGCCTGTGGCTGGCGATACCCAAGAACATGGCTGCTGTGGATCTCTAGTTGCGTCCCCAATAAATTTTTTAACTGGTATAGCATTTTCTCCACCATCTTTGTGTTTTCTTTTCTTGCCAATTTTCTCATCAGGCAGTTCAGTTTGGCTTTTTTCTTGGGGCGGTGTCAGAAGAGGGTCAGGAGTGCAGACAGTTGATTTGATAGGTTCCATACACCGGCACACTGCTTTTATTTCCTCTAAGATCTCCTGAGGATACATTTAAACATTTACTTTTACATTTTGAAATTTAAAAACATTACAGATTTAACTTAGTTTCACCAAAAAACTAAACCCATTGCCGTTGAGCCAATTCCAACTCATAGCAACCCTACAGGACAAAGTAGGACTGCCCCATAGGGTTTTCAAGGAACAGTTGGTGGATTCGAACTGCCAACCTTTTGGTTAGCAGCCAAGCTCTTAACCACTACACCACCAGGGTTAATGTATGTTATTTTCTCCCTTTTAAAAATTCACATCTTTATAAAAAATTCAGAAATTATAGATTAAATTCATATCATCTAAAGCTTTTTTGGTTTTTTTGAGTAGCTCATGGCAATTTGAACAAAACAGTACTCCTAAATGTCCAAGATTATGAAAACAACATGACCACTCTGACCAAATTAAAAAGAGCATAAAATGAAAATTAGAGAAAGTTTATAGTCTAAAAGCAGTGAGTATGCCAAAGAAAGGAAGCAGCATTTTAAAATTCATCAGAATTACTCAAACCAGCTTCTCATCACCAAATAGGCTCTCACAAGCACCTAAAACACCTAGATACCTGTGGACCAATTCAGGCAGTGGAGGCATTGGTCCAAATGCAACAATGCAAACCATTTGCATAATAGGCTGGTTTTCATCTATGTACTTAAGGTCTACTAACGAGTGAGAGGTCAAGGTACACTTATATTTATACAACTTCCCCCCATATTCAAATATCAGATTATCAGTCAAATTTTTACACTATTTAAATTTCTAGAGTGCTGACTCCTGTGGTAATTAGGAATGTAGGAACACAATGACGGGAAACTAATCTGAAGGATGATACCTGTTTAACAGTGGGATGGAGCCAGATCCACAACTGCCTGCTCTCCGAGGCATCACCAGGGCTCCTCTGGGACTTCCAAATGAATGTGACAGGCCCAAGCATTTCTCTGGGGTATTGATTTGCCCGGTAAAGCATCAAACTACCTTGACGCTTTCCAGATAAATAGTGAACTGCAGCAAAAGTCAATCCTGAAAATAACGAAAGCAAAATTCCATGATTTCAAGTGTTGAGACCGCATTATTATTTCCTTATGGCCGTACTGTTATTTATTCTGTTTCCCAGAGGGATGAAGTCTTGTTTTTGATCATTGCCTACATCAATGCCTGACACACAGTAAGGTCTCAACAAATACTTATTGAATAAATGACTTAATGAAAGTTTCAGGTTTCTTCCTGCCTAAGTTCACTCCACTAGAAAAATGGTTCTCTCACTTTACGCTTGACAATGTTAGAAATGATTTAAAAGCCACCCCACCATTCCTTAAGTTAATTGGGGACAAGAACTGTCTCACATATTTTTATGTGCATTTGAATGCCAAAATGCTTATAGCAGACACCCACTCATGAAATGAAATAAAAATACAAGGGCTAAAACAGGACTCAGCTTTAAAATAAGTTTACCTGTTTCTATGCTACACATTTGAGAAAGTGCCTTTAGTATTTCTTCTTCTTTGCCCTTCAACTCCAAACAACAGTAGTAGGATAAATCCTGCACAAAGCGGGAGACAAAATTAGATAGTTAGAAGTTTACATAGGCTCCGGAAGCCTCTACGGATCCAAAAACACAGGAGAAATTGCTAAAGCCATCTTTTCATAAGTCAAAATCTGAAACCTGCCAATTCCTTATTACATTAACAAATATTCTTAAACCAGCTGGAATCAAAATGAAATGATTTATGTTATTCATAATTTTCATTTAAAATGGACTTTACAGTGTCCTACTTTTTAGGAAGAAAATCTGTGTTTTATCCCATATTTACAGACAAGTTCTAAGTAGGGTGTAAATACTGCATCTAAGTAAAGGATTATTCCTCCTCAGAATCTAAGAAAACAAAGTAGAATAAGCAAAACAACGGTAAATTCTGCAAAATTACGCTAAGGTTGCTCACTTTGCTTAGCTAATCTGGGGCCTCGGCGTTACTTTAAAGACACAATACTGTGAAAATTAATTCATCCCATATTCCTCAGCCTCTACTATGGCATGTACCTTTCACTAAGTAACAATATACAAGGAAAAATGATATTAGTGAGAGTAAGACTATACCAATTTAAATATATGAAAAGAGATCAGATTGAGTTAGTGAAATCAACATGTTTAAATAATTGTAATAACAGTTAATACTCCCTGGAAGGTTACTGAGTACCAGGCACTGGGTTAAACTCCTTTCATGGATTGTCATTTAATCCTCCCAACAACCTTATGGACTAGGCAGTACTGTTATCTCAAGGTTGTTCCTTGAACAAAGTCATACAGTTAGTAAATGGAGGAGCCAAGACCAAGAGTGTGAAAGATAGGCCCTTCTGCAAAGAGCAAATTTCTAAATATGTACTGAAAGAGATAGGAATCAATTTAATTAGCTATTTGGGGGTCAACGGTATCAAATAAATACTACTAAGAGGTTCTAAAAGGAGCCCTGTTGGCAGTTTGAACCCACCCATCAGCTCCTCGGGAGAAAGATCTGCTTCTGTAAAGATCACAGCCAAGAAAACTCTACAGGGCAGTTCTCCTCTGCCACATCGGGCTGCTATGAATTGAAGTCAACTCGACAGCACCTAACAACAAGAGGCTCTAAAACAAACTGTCCTCTCAAAGAGTTTAAAACATCTTTCCCAGCATCCCATTGCACCCAGGGCAGTATTTTGAACACTGCTCAGGGCACATAGTAAAACCAAAACCAAACCCGCCACTGTAGATTCCGACTCATAGTGACATTGTAGGACAGGGTAGAACTGTCCCAAAAGGTTTCCAAAGCTGTAAGTCTTTACAGAGTAGACTGCCACATCCTTCTTCCACAGAGCGCCTGGTGGGTTTGAACTGCCAGCCCTTTGGTTGGCAGCTGATCGCTTTAACCGCTGCACCACCAAGCCTCCCTACTAAATGAATCAATGTTGAATAATCTGAAACATGGCCCTCAAGACCCTGCATGATATGGTTCCTATTTATTCCTCTAGCCTAATACACTAATGCGTCCTTGCTCTCACTCTCTTCATCCTTGTCACACACAGCTTCCTTCAATTCTTCACTCACCAGGCTTCTTTCTGCCTTCCCCATTTCTTCTTCCTTAAATCTCAGCTCAGACATCACTTCCACGGGGAAGTCTTCCTTGTTCCTATTATGAATGTGTATACTGCATACTTTCCCTTTATAATCAGATATTCGAATAATGATTTGATTAATGTCAGTCTCCCTACTAATTTAGGCTGCTTTATCTCTAACATCTAGCAAAGTGCTTTGTGCTCAACAATAATTTTAAAATGAATAACCTCATAAATAGGGGTTTGGTATACCAAGAACTATTCTAAAAGCTTACTGTATTTTTACACAAATAACACATGCCTTCTGTGTTTGTTTGCCAGCCACACCCTAGTCCCCTGAGAAGTACCCCCCTGAGGTATTTTCATAAGTGCAGTATGCTAATTTTTTTTACAGCAACATGCGAACAAGGAATGGCGTGGTGGCGCTTCTGAAGGTGCCTCCTGGGAGAAGGGCACGGCCAGCAAGCAAACGCAGAAGGCACGTGCTATCTGTGTAAAAACATGGTATACTTGAAAGAATCTAAACAGAAAGAAGAAAACCAAATTGGAAAAGCTACCTGAAGAAGGCAACGGTTAGTCATGGCTCGATAGCAGGCTCGGTGGCTCTTGACTGTCGGCCTCTCCCCGAGGCAGTAGCCCCACTTCTTGACCATGTGAAACCGTTTGGCGTGCCAGATATGAGTTTCTAACCACATGTTCTTCTTTTGTCTACGGTTAAATTCCAGCACCTGGTTTTTGTGACATCTTCGAGCTTTATGGCATTTATTTTTTGAATGTTCTTTTTTCTGATGCACTGCTTTCTCTGCCTGTATTTTCAGGAAGAGAAGGCAGATTTCAGTTTGTAAGTATCCCAAAACAAAGTTAAATGCTAGGAGCTGAAAACAACTAATTTTAGATTAAGTTGAGTGCCTTACAGACCCCCAGTACCAAAAAAAAAAAAATTAAAGCCATTGCCATTGAGTCGATTCCAATTCATAGTGACCCTATAAATACTTAATTTCTTAACGGATTACCTTTCAGTTAAGCTATTTCAGTGAAAACAGAGAAACAGAAAAGAGGCAATAGAAAAAGTGAAGATATTAAGAGCTGGACAAACCTGGGAAGGAATCACAGTTCTATTATTTTCTAACTGAGTAAGCTTCATAGATTATGAAGATTAGAATATTTCTAAAATGTCCAACACAATAACACAGGTTTAATAGATAATATTAATAACCTACCCAGCAGCTCCTAGGAAGAAAGGCCTGGCAATCTGCTTCCGTAAAGATTACAGCCAAGAAAACCCTAGGGGGCAGTTCTACTACGTCACATGGGGTCACTATGAGTTGAAATTGACTCAATGGCACCCAACAAAAACAGCAATACTAGATAGGAAGAGAAAGTAAATCAAACGCTAGTTTTGTTTGTTTGCTTTTAACCTCTATGACTATAACTAAAACCAAAGCTAAGGACCAAAATTACAAAAGTTAGGAAAATGCACGCCTTTCATTTCAGTTAGGCTACTGACAGACAAGTGCTAATGTAAGGAAACATACCTTACATCAAATCTAGGAAGTACAATTCATGGTTAGTTTTTACTCTTACTGTCTTCCATACCCAGGCTAAACACTTGTGAAAAAAAAATCTTTTCCACTAGTTTGTGAGCCTTTGAAGGTAAGGGCTTTACCCTCTCGAACACTGTCCCCACCACCTAGCACAGTACCTGGTACACAGAAGGCACTCAATAAATAAATTTTGAATCAATAAAGACGAGTAGCCTGTACAGCCTTATGATGGTCAAGCTGAGAGTTTTGGTGAAGTCGAAAAAATTAGACTTGTGCAAAAATGACATCACAAGTTTTAGCTTTCAACTTGAAAAAACTCAAAAGGCAGATACTAGACACTGATGCTGATTGTCTATCTTCCAGCAGCAAGCTGGCCACACTCCCAAAACACAGAGCTAAAATAGCTCGGCTGGTAAGGGGAGGGGAGTCAGAATTTAATTCTAAATCTGGTAGGGGAACATCAACTACTTAACACCATTAGAAGAGAGGGGTTCATGTTTGGATCAAAGATTCTATAGAAGGATCTTGATCAAAAGGGAGGAAATGCAAATCAGAATTTTAAATTCTCATAAAATCCAGACTATCTGGAGACATGGAGGCTGGATGACCCCCCAAACTACTGCCCTGACATAATCTTTAAACCTTAAACCAAAAATATCCCCTCAAGTCTTCTTAAAACCAAACAATAGTTTAGCTTAATAGTAAAGAATGTCTGCCTTGAGCATAGCGCTCTTTTAAGAACCATCTATACAGGATGAAATTAACAATAACAACTCAAAAAGATTAGATAGGAAATATAGGGGGCAGTGAGTTTATGTTAATAGGGGAGGGACAATTTGTAAAAGAAGGGTGAGAATGGCTGCATAACTTGAAGAATGTAATCAATGACACCAAATTGTGCATGTTGAAATCGTTGAATTGGTGTATGTTCTGCTGTGTATGTCCTCAACAACAACAAAATAAAATAAATTATTTTTAGAAAGCGGGGGAGGTGTTCCAAATGCCATATTTAAAAGCAGCAGTAATATCCAACTGCCTGCTAATTTGGCAGGCTGGGGTGCAGGAGGAGAAGAAAATGAAGGATTAAACGAAAAACATATAAAAAGTGAGCAACCTTTGGCTTTTCATTTGTTTTCATTTTAACAAATTCTATTAGGTCAATTTCTTTTAGGAACTACTAACCTAAAAATTTACGCTAAGTAAAACCCATACCTCTTTCTGGGCGATCTCACGTAAGCGTCGAGGGAGGCGTTTGACGTTGTGGCTCATGGCTCTTCGCCTCATGTGCCGTGGCAGTGTCTGGAAAACCATGGAATTAGAAGACTTCTGGGTCACCGCTTTTAACATAGCACTGATTTCAGCAGCTCGGGCCTGAGCAAAAGTAGAAGCTGTCAAAAGGAAATAGCACTTTCATTAAAAACAGCAAGTCTTGAGTCAACACTTTTTCTGCTGAATTTCACAAAGAAGACAGACTTGCAGTACGTCAGCTTTCAATTTACCCACCTCTCTAATCCCCTATACGTGAGCTTTCAATTTACCCACCTCTCTAACCCCCTACTAGTTGTATACCAATAGCGGTTGTCTTGTTTCATGCGACTATGGAATGATTCTTCTTCAACCTTTCCATTTTTCAAGTTTTCTACAAGAATTCACTTTTATTTCTCTAGTCAGAAAAATAAGTTTAAGATCAAAGTTTACAAAGTTATTTGAAATGGAGGCTATGTGCAATATAGTACATGCAATACATGCACGTGCAATATAATCACAGCCATTTTTAAGTGCATGCTCACACAGGGAAACACAGAAAAGACAAAACTGTATCAATGGTTTTGATTCCAAGTGATTTTTTTTTCTCACTATTTTCTGCCTTTTCCAAATACGTGACTATTCTTACTACTGGTTTTCTTTGTTGAAAAGTGTTTTTTTTTTTTTAAAAGTAGACAGGGTGCTGGAGAAATTTAAGTGAATTCCTCCCAGAAAGCCATAAAGAGAGACCAGAAGGCACATCTAAGGTGGCAGAGTATAGGGTTTATGTGGTAATGGGGATGGGGCTGAGGGAGACAGGGGGCAATGAGGCCAGAATAGGCCTACAGTTAGGTATTTAAAGGCATTAAATGCCTTTAGAGTATGTTAAGTTTGGTTTCATCTTTGGAGAATGCCATGCTGAGGATTTTGAATAGCATTTTATGTTTTTAAAAAGGGAAAGGAAAGGGAGAAGTCAAAAAGATTTTAACATCAGAGAGGAAGAGTTCAAAAATAGGGATGTGTAAGAAAATAGAAACTGAAGGAAGAGCAATCAGCCCAAGGAAGCTATAGCCAAAGTCAAGGCCACAGATAAAAATGACCCAAAGAGGAAACAGCAGAGGAGAGATGGGGAAGGCAGAGGCAAGACACTGCAGAGGGCAATTTGTTGGCATATCTGACTGCACTAGAAACAAAGAACCCATGATATAATCAAATTCATTTTTTTATAAACACCTACCAGTTATATACTTGGGAATCTCCTGGGACGTGCCCTCAGGGCCTGCTTTCCATCCTCCCTTTTTCCTAAACATTACTTTGGAGGAAGATTGCTCATTCACATCAGAGTCAGACAGAGAATGGTGGGTCACTTTGGTTTCCTGCTGTTGTGAAGTTCCAGAATGAGACTCTAGTATATTTTCAAAAAGAAAACAAACAGAAATGTCACTCTTATCTGAGAAGATTATCGTGAATAATTAACATTGTTGGGTGGCAACACAGATCATGTTTTTCATCCTACAACAACTTTGTAAGGTGGCTATTATCATTCCCCTTTCAAAAAGGAGGGATCTCAGGTAAGGAGGTGAATTATCTTGCCCAAGGTCACGTAACTAGTAGGCAGCATACTAGGTATTCTGCCTACTAGTATGACATATTAGAACGACGTATTAAAGCACCTTAAATATAACAAATATAAGGGAAATTTTCTCCATATAAAACCAGAAAAAACCAAACCCATTGCCATTGAGTCAATTCTGACCCATAGCAACCCTATAAGAGAGCGTAGAACTGCCCCATAGGGTTTCCAAGGCTGCAAATCTTTACAGAAGCAGACTGCCACATTGGTCTCCCATGGAGTGGCTGCTGGGTTTGAACCGCCAACGTTCCAGTTAGTAGCCAAGCACTTAACCACTGTGCCACCAGGGCTCTATGGGCCAGTTCTACTCTGTCCTATAGGGTTGCTATGAGTTGAAATCCACTCAGCGGCAATGGGTGTTTTTTTTTTTTTTTTAATTTTTAGATAATGACCCTCAAATCAAGTTGGCAAAAGCAATTTGATCTACATGGGAATGGAGAGAGAGCATCATGTGTGTCTTACCTTGCTTTTGAGTTTGGGCAGGTTTTCCACCTCCATTATGATGCTTTCCACCTCTATTAGCCGCAAAGCCAGAGAACAAAGTCACATTGGTGGGCTGGTTTCTCATTTTCTTAGCATGTTTTCTCTCTTTTGCATTAGACATATCTGGAAAGGAAGTAATAAATTTAATACAGGGAGAAGAAACTTTCATTTAAAAATAAAAATTATTACACGTGGGTTAACGACAATGTTATGACAGTACTGATCTACAGCAGCGATTCATAACCAGGGAGCTCCCTGTCTTTACACCAAAAACTGATTCAGAAGGAAATTAACAATTCTATAGATGGAAGAGACCATATTACTACATTCCAGTTTGTACTGCCAATAATTAAATCATACACAAACTGGTGACACTGCATAAAGCCTGCTAGAAGAATGAAAAATGAGATGTAAGATAAGATCGCCATGCCAGTGGTAAAAAAAAAAAAAAAAAAATAGCAAAAACATTTTGTCTTGATTCTGAGGTGAAATAAGAGCTACCTCAATCAATGAAATATAGAACATGCTATTCCAAAATGACAGCCTTTATAAAAACTGATGATAAATTATTGATGTTTTCATTTTTATTACTGATATGAGACCAGCTACATCTTCAATTTATAACAGCAAAAGACAGTGGTTTCAATTTAAAGAAAGATAAAGGGTAAAAAGAGTGGATTTCGACTCATAGCAACCCTATAGGACAGAGTAGAACTGACCCATACAGCCCTGGTGGCACAGTGGTTAAGTGCTTGGCTACTAACTGAAAGGCTGGCGGTTCGAACCCAGCAGCCACTCCATGGGAGACCGATGTGGCAGTCTGCTTCTGTAAAGCAGAGTTGCTCTCAACTCTATCAAACTTAACACCCCTGTTCTTACTGAATAATTTGAAACACACTTGTTTTCATTTTGAAATGAATTTCATTAATAACTATAATCCATTAGGCACAAAACTTTTATCAATGTATGGTCTACAATATATGCCCTAACTGTAACATAAAGGAGAACTAAAAAGTAATTTTAATAAAATAATACATATTTCCATACGTAAATATTTCACAACTATACTAGATGACATTACAAAAAGAGATATTTTGAACCCACGGGGATAACTCATAACAACACAGGCACCAGCACAAGCATTGGCATAAGTCAACAAAGCTAGCCGAAGGGTCCTGGAAGTCTGGGTGCCATAGTTATTAACTCTTTCATTGCTGGCTATAGGGAAATTTGAAGGGTCCTGCAAGGAGGGGACGCTAGAGGATACGAAGGCTTGGTGTAGCAGCTATTTACCAAGCTGTTCTTGAATTATTTCAATATTTAAATACAAGTCTTACTTGAATCTATACACAGAATTACCATGAATGCAACAGCTCAAAGGCAAATACAGGTGTGTTGTGCTAGTGCCTCACAACAGAAGTTGACAATGCCACTGGTGACATAATTTTCCAAACTTGTGTACAATTCTTAGTAAAGTGCCAAATAAAAAAAAAGTGCAACTTCCCCCTTGATTTATTGCATTCCTGGAAAACTCAGTGTGTGTTAAACCTGTGCAACTAATACTTTCATGTCAGAGTTAGGTGGTGGGCTACTGGGGGAAGTTTCTACACACTATAAGATGTCTAACATCACTGGCTTCTCCCCAACTGCCAGCAGTGTTACCCAAACGTCAACCAAACCAGTTGCCATCAAGTTGACTCTGATTCATGGTGACCCCATGTGTGTCAGAGTAGAATTGTGCTCCGTAGGGTTTTCAATGGCTGATTTTTCAGAAATAGATCACAGGGCTTATCTTCCGAGGCACATCTGGGTGGACTCAAACCTCCAAACTTTCAGTTAGCAGGGGAGCACATTAACCATTTGCAATACCCTGAGGTATTGCTATCCAATCATTACTCCAACTAAGAACATCCACACAAACTTCCAAAATGCCACATCAGGGTCTATGCCACTTCCACTGAGAGCCACTGAATTAACTATCACCCATTTTATTCACTTATAAAAACCTCATGAAAAATTAAAAGCAGCCAGCCTGTGTGGGTGTCGTGTTTAAGAGCTTTGGCTGTAGAGTTACAAACACGTTCCTTAACTTTTTAGTTGTGTAATCCTTAGGAAAATTGCTTTCCCTTTTTCAGCCTCAGTCTCCTCTATAAATGGGATTAATCACAAAGTTGCTGTGATAATTAAACAAGGCAATGTACATAACACACTTAGCATGGGGCTTTGCACAAAGTGCTCAATATATGAGCTATTATTCTTAAATAATAAATGAAATAACAGATTCATTATCATTTCACTTTTTTACTCCATTTGACTTTCATCTAAATGAAAGACAAATAAACCTACATTTAAAAACATTGTTCAAATTAAGCAAGATTTATAAAGCAGTTGAAGCCCTGGTGGCACTGTGGTTAAGCACTTGGCTGCTAAGCAAAAGGTCAGCTGTTAGAACTCAACAGCCATTCCAAGGGAGAAAGATGTGGCAGTTTGCTTCATAAAGATTACAGCCTTGGAAACTCTATAGGGCAGTTCTACTGTGCCCTATAGGGTTGCTATGAGTCGGAAACCACTCGAAGGCAACAGGTCTATAAAGCAGTTGGAGTTCTGCAAAGTCACTTGGCTAGTGAAGCACAAGATTCCTATCAGTGTTCATTAAGAACCATTCAAAATAAGGTTAGATAGGAACCTTAGGGGACAGTGAGTTTCTTAATGGAGGAGGAACAACTCAGAAAATGAGGGTGAGAATGGTTGCACAACTTGAAGAATATAATCCATGTCACCGAATTGTACATGTAGAAATGGTTAAATTGGTTTCTTTTTGCTGTGTATATTCTCAACACCAATAACAAAATTAAAAAAAGAAAAATTCGAAGTAATTTTATGAAACAATTTAGTTCATCAACTGTTACCTGCTTGAATCAGAGCTTACCCAGCAGAGTATCGCCAAGACAGAACACCACCCTGGGAGCCCTGACTCTGCTCAGACTAGAATGGGTTGGGGACAGGCTGGGACCAGGGGCTTGGGATAAGCTTGGAAAGTCACATCTCTGAGCTTTAGGTTCCAAACTAAAAAATTAGTGGATTGAACTAGCAGTAGTCCTCAAACAGTTCTAACGGCAGGAGAGAATGAATGCAAAGTCTGAGGATTTAGCCTAAAACTGTTTCCAGAAGGATCTTAACTCTTACCGTAAACATTCAAATTTTACACCTTACCTTAACAGTCATAGTTTGCATTTGTTTTCATACTCATTCACTATTCTCTATACACAAAAACAGCAAAAGAATAAGACGATGTATAACAGTATACTAAATTTTGCAGTATAAAAACCCACTGCCATCAAGTCGATTCCGACTCATAGCGACCCTACAGGACAGAGTAGAACTGCCCCATAGAGTTTCCAAGGAGCGCCTGGTGGATTTGAACTGCCGACCTCTTGGTTAGCAGCGGTAGCATTTAACCACTATGCCACCAGAGTTTCCAATATAAAATTCTGTTGCCATTCAAAGCGACCCTGTAGGACAGAGTAGAACTGCCCCATACGGTTTCTAAGGAGCAGCTGGTGGATTTGAAATGCCGCCCTTTTGCTTAGCAGCCAAGTTCTTAACCACTGCACCACCAGGGCTCCATACACATATAGCACAATGCAAAACTGGATAAAGGAAAGAAAAAGCATGAGTCAGCAGGAAAAATCAAAGAGAAAATAGGATTTCAGTTAGTTGGAATTTGGATAGATAGGGAAAAGTATCCAGGAATCTACTGTGTCAATTCAGGAGGACACTGGCCTGACTAAAATGGGGAGACAGAAGGCTGTATAGGCAAGGAGCCGAAACTGGAAGGGTATTTTTTTTATTCCACACCAAAGTCCCGAGCCAATGAAAACAGTCTGAGGAAGCAAGAAAGCGAAAATTTTAGCAGTAGGTAGGACAAAATGACAGGAAATGAAGAGGTTTTTCTTACGCTATGTTTAAAAAAAAAAAAAAAATTTTTTTTTTTTTTTTTATGTTGAGGAAGCAGGAGAGGACCAGGATCTTTTTCTCTATGGTATCCCCAGCACCTAACAGACTGCCTTGCACCAAGTAGGCGCTCAATATATATTTGTCAAATGAATGCACGCAAGCATAAATGAATGAGTGTGGCATACCTATAACGCATACAGTATTAACAAGATAAGACGTATGTATGCCAAGTACCACCCTTTGTGAAACCAGCACGACTGAATGTCTGCCCAGTGACCAGCTCTGGGACCATCGGTTGGATCAGGATCATTATCTTCCTTTTTGAAATGAGATCCCAAGTCCTAGGGCTCTGGTCAGGTCTAAGGGAAACGTGCAGAGACCTTGTAAAGCTTGAGGAGCACTCAGGAGAGGAAAAGGGGACCCGGGAGGGGCGGGAAGGAGACCAACGCCCAGATCTCAGGGTAGTCCCCTGGAGGCCCACTTTATTCCTTTACGGCGACAAAAGAGGAGGTGTAAGCTCATTCCTAGGGGCGGTGTGGAAAAATGGTAAACGCTGGGTCCCTAGGGTAAGGCCCGATGGAGGGGCGGGGCGGAGAAGAGAGGCCCGGGTGCGGGCAACAAGGAGGGAAAGGCGGCCAGTGCGATTGGAGGGAGAGAGGATGGGTAGCTGGGCCCGGGCGGTAGAGCATGCTTCCCCCAATCCCGGGGACCTGCAGGCACCAAGCCCTCAGGACCTACCTGCCAGATGCTCTGAGAGAGGAACCCTGGGCTCCCCGGGTCAGAACGTCAAGGCTCAGCGACAGAGCCCTCCGTAGCAACTAGCACTGCAAGGGGGCTGGAGGGCGCATGCGTCTGTCCGGCCGCTTCCTACACGTGGCCTGGAGGCAAGCCGGGACTACAACTCCCAGAATGCCGAGCGAAGCCTTGGGACCGAGCCTTTAACCCGAGCTGGTTAGTTTGGTGAGAAGTGCGTGGGGTGTCCTTTTTGCAGGGACTGCTGGACAAAAGGGCTAGCCATGTCGTCCTTGATTCGAAAGGTGATCAGCACGGCGAAAGCCCCAGCGGCCATTGGTCCCTACAGGTAACGTGACATGTGGGGGCGCGGGCGGATCCGGGGAGTGCGAGCTGCGGGGGGACTACGGGCTGGGGTCACTCCGGGTCAGAACCCGAGCGGGCCTTGGGATTCATCGGGGCAAACGCCATCTAACACGCGAGGAAACAGCTCGGGAAGCGGGCACAGCCAGCTGGGAGCAGCGGCGGGACTCGGAGCCTGTGCTTCCAGGGACTTCGTCCTAGCCTCGGGCTGTCTCGCGCCGGAGCTCAGCCTGCTTGGTGCCAGACTCCCCCTCTGGAAGTAGTCTAACCCTAATTTGTTTCTTTTTATTGATTTATTTTTAACCGCTTTATCGAAATATAATTATCATGGTATAAAATTCACCTGTTTCAAGTCTACAATTCAGTGATTTTTACTGTGTTCACAAAATTGTGCAACCGTCAGCACTATCCAATTCCAGAACATTCTCATTACCCCAAAAAAGGAACTCCATATTCATTAGCAGTCACTCCTCCTCCCTCCTTCCCCAGCCTCTGGCAACCACTTACCCACTTTGTCTCTATGGATTTGCCTACTCTGAACATCTCTTATAAATGGATGTCTTAGTTATCTAGTGCTGTTATAACAGAAATACCACAAGCAGATGGGTTTAACAAATTTATTCTCTCACAGTCTAGGAGGCTAGAAGTCTGAATTCAGGGTGCCAGCTCCAGGGGAAGACTTTCTTTCTCTGTCAGCTCTGGAGGAAGGTCCTTGTCAGCCTTCCCCTGGTCTAGGAGCTTCTCAGTGCAGGGACCCAGGGCCCAAAGGACATGCTCCCCTCCTGGTCCTTCTTTGTGGTGTGAGGTCTCACCCCTGCCTGCTCCATCCCTCTTTTATATCTGAGAAGAGTTTGACTGAAAATACAGCCTAATCTGGTACTTAGTGTCTTGTCTCACTAACGTTATTGAGGTTAGAATTTATAACACATAGGAAGGTCACATCAGATCACAAAATGGAGGACAACCACACAATACTGGGAATCATGGCCTAACCAAGTTGACACATTTTGAGGGGACACAATTCATTCCGTAACAATGGAATCATACAATATGTAGCCTTTTGTGAATGACTTCTTTCACATAACATACAGCATTTGATCTGAGCCCTGGTGGCACAGTGATTAAAACACTTGGCTGCAAAGATTCTGCAGTTGGAACCCACCAGCTACTCCACAGGAGAAAGATGTGGCAGTCTGCTTCCATAAAGATAGAAGTGTCTTTTGATTTTAAGGAGTGAGTCCCATCCATAACAAATGTGGGTGTCTTTTCTGGAGAGAGCTGAGTTATTTTCACAACAGTGTTTAGCAAATAGAAATCCCTGTATATCTACGTAAGTCATCTTGTTGTGTGCCCACCAGTCGATTCTGACTCGTAGTGACCCCATAGGACAGAGTAGAACTGTCCCGTAGGGTTTCCTAGGCTGTAATTTTTACAGGATAAGATCGCCAGGTCCTTTCTCCTCCTGAGCCCGCTGTGGGTTCCAACTGCCAACCTTTAGGTCAGCAGCCCAGCGCTTAACCATTGCACCACCAGGGCTCCTCACGTATGTCTTAGAACTCACTTTTTACAGCGTGTCTAGAATTGCATTATGATGCTTATGAATTCATTGCTTGTGCTCATTTCCCACAACAAAGATCATTATGTGTACTAAATATATGTATTTGTGTATAGCTAAATATATGTATACTGGCCAGAAAGTCTAGCTTGTGTGCATTTATTTCCACTTGTCAGAAGTGCTGTTGAATGAGAGGAAATAAAGAGGTTTTTCTTTTACTGTATTCTTTGGAAGCGATAGAGGACATGGGTCTTGACTTTTTCTCTGGTATCCACACCGCCCAGCAGAGTGCCTTGCATGAAGTTGCTGCTCAATATATATTTGTTGAATGAATGTATACGTGCATAAATGAATGAGTCTGGCATGGCTATAATGCATATATTTAACAAGATAAGATTTATGCCAAGTATTTACTTTCTGACACAGCCTTGCCTATCCTTTGGATTTCCCTTATCAACTACGGTACCTGACACATAGTAAGTGCTTAGTAAAAACTGTATTCAATCACTATTATCCAGTTGAAATGCTGCTAATTTTCAGTATTTTATGTTGAAGAGTAAACCACTCCCCAACCAACTAGTTATATCATGATAAAATTGAATGAACATTTTTAAGAACCATTTGGAAACAAGAGACCTGTTTAGCTGCTATGTGCATGGAGTTTGTAGTGAGTGCATTTTTTAAATAATCCTGGGTCCTGTCCAGGAAAAAATTCAAATGTGTTGAACTTTGAGTCCTGGGCATTGGGATGCATGAGGTGCTGTCACTAATTAACTAATGAACTGAGCACATTTCAGCAAGACTGCAGGTCAGAACCTTGAGAGATTTCAACATCACTTCACTATTGCATTGCTAACGTAGCACCTGATTATAAATTTTTGAAGTGATAGGCCCTGTGATGTAGATTATGACATGTGATAATTACTAGGATGATTCGAAAGTGGTGTTACCACCCTTTGTCTTGTGTAGAACAATGCACTTTTCACTTTTCTGGAGCCTCACAACTTGTCTATGGATAGTAGGACTCTTATGCTCAGGAAATACCAATTTGCCAACTGTCCAATTACTCTTTTTTTTTTTTTAATTATATAGCAAAAAAATTGCCAGTTTAACCATTTTTGAGTGTATAATTCAATAATATTAATTATATTCATGTTGTGCAACATCACCGTTTCCAAAAGTTTTCATCATCCCAAACAGAAGCTCAGTACTCCTTAAACAGTAACTCCTATTCCCCTAAGCCCTGGTAACCATTAATAATCTTCTGTCTCTATGCATTTGAGTATTCCACATACTTCACATAATGCAGTCATACAATATTTGCCCTTTTGTGTCTGGCTTATTTCACTTAGCGTGATGTTTTCGAGTCGCCTGTTTTGTTTACCCATTCATGTGTTGATGGACACTTGGGTTGTGTCTGCCTTTGGCCATTGTGAATAAGGCTGCAGTGAACACTGGCATATCAAATTCTGCGTACTTTGTCCAGCACATCTATTTACTAATCTGTAAGATAAGACTTCGCATAGCTCAGGTAGCCTCAGAGTTCTAGTACTTACTTTTAATATTCTGAGAATAAATGAGTCCCTTTTTATTTTAATAAAGTTTCAAATTATAATGCTTATGGACTTGAACTGTGTTGCAAACATGGGAAGACTTGAAGGTGCTTTGCAAAGGTCATAAACAGACTACTGGTTCTCCACAGGACACTTCAAAGAAACAGTGTTAGCTGATGTTACCATTCAGCCTGAGAAAAACTTAGAAACCAAGTTCAGCAGTTACCTATTTGTGGGCCAGGGTGGGAGGGTGAAGTAGTTGAGAAGAGTTTAAATGTATCTGCTTCAGCTCTCCAGAGCCCACACTATAAGCTAAAAAAAAAACAAACCAAACCCCTTGCCATCCAGTCCATTGCAACTCATTGTGACCCGATAGGACAGGATAGAACTGCCCCATAGGGTTTCCAAGGAGCGGCTGGTGGATTCAAACTGCCACGTTTTGGTTAACAGTCAAACACTTAGCCCCTGCACCACCAGGGCCCCATACACTAAAAGGTCTTGTTATTGACAATCCAAAATAAAACATCAACAGGTAGTTACTGTGTGCCCCCTATGTGCAAGGAATCACCTAGGCCCTACACAGATGCAAAGACATAGTAAGATACTGTGCTGCCCTCAAGGAGCTTAGTCTAAAATAGGGTAAGAACCCAAAACCCATTGCCAGCAAGTTGATTTTGACTCATAGTGACCCTATAGGACAGAGTAGAACTGCTGCATAGGTTTCCAAGACTGTCACCTTTACGGGAGCAGACTGCCACATCTTTATCCCATGAAGCAGCTGGTGGGTTCAAATCGCCGACGTTTTGGTTAGCTGCTGGGCCACCAGGGCTCCTAGAATAAGAACCACTGGACCACCAGGGCTCCCTAGAATAAGAACAGGACTAGCTATAACATAAGGCCAGATGCTGTACATAGTTATCATTTTCATAAAAAAGGTTCAACCAGAGGCCTTCTGGGACTCAGGAAAGAAAGGCTTAGTTACTTAGGGAAAATGAGATGTGTGTGTGTATAATGTGTTCCATTGTAGTTTTGTTTATAATAGCAAATTATTGGAAACAACAGGGACAGATACATTAAAGTACATCCCTACAATGCATCCCCTAAAAATGAGGCCCCATACTACATGCAGCATGGAAAGAGCTCCCTGATATACTGTTAAGTGAAAAAAGTGAAATGTAGAAGAGTGTTTAATATTCCATATTTTGTGTAAAAGGGAAGAATATACACTCATCTTGATTCCCATGTGCGTGAAGAAACTGGAAGCATCTGTGAATGAGACCAGTGGTTGTCTGGGGGCTGGGAACTGAGCAAATGGGGAACAAAATAGAAGACTTCACTGCGATTCTTTGTATCTTTTCTGGGGTTTTGAGCCCTAGGAATGTTCCACCTGGTCAGAAAATTAAATTATAAGGAAAAAAAAGATGTGGTTGAGAAGATCAGGACAACCCTCATGAAATAAAAAATAGGAAAGTTTAGAGCATGTTGGAAAATTGAAAATACAGGGAACTGGATTTTTAAATGAGCATTCAAATATTAAATCTTCTGAATTAAGGACAACATTAAGACTTTTCTTTTTATCAACATCTGTAAAACGAAGAAGCATTCTTTATCCCAAAACTAATAAATTTCCTCCTTTCAGGTTGATTTTTTTGCCTTTTTTTCAGGTATCAATGCAGCATCGTCTTTTTTTTTTGGTATAATTTTATACTAATTCTGAAATTTAGTATCTTTATTGCAGAAAAAGTCCAAAAGTAAGCACTTGGCAGAAATGAAGTACTGTACCCTCACAAGTGGATCCTTACTTGACTCTTGAAAAACAAGTGACCAATCTCATCTGAGAATACTTATTTTACTTCTTTTCTTAGAGTGCTTCTTGGTACTGCATTTTGTTTGTTGGTTTTACAGCTTGGTTAAGATGTAATTTACATATAATAAAATTCACCCATTTTTAAGTGTTAGAGTCTCATGAGTTTTGGTATGTGTACAGAGTTGTGTATCCACTACCATGGTAACGTTTCAGAACACTTCCGTCACCCAGTAAAATTCCCGTATACCCCTCTGCAGCCTGTATTCATCCACCCCATCGGTAGCCCCAAGCAACCACTAAGCTGCTTTCTGCTGCTATAATTTTTCTTTTCTAGAACTTCAAATAAATAGGATCAAATAATGTGTGTAGTGGTTCATTTCCTTTTTATTTCTGAATAGTATTCCATTTGTGTGGATACACCACTTTTTTTTTTAAACCCATTCAACAGTTGATAATTGTTTAGGGTGTTTCCTTTTTTTTCTGCTATCATGAGTGATGCTGTTCTGACCATTCATGTAAAGTCTTGGTGTGAACATACGTTTTCATTTCTCTTGGATAGAAGTGTAGGAAAAAAATTGTTGGGTTGTAAGTTAAGTTTATATTTCTAAGAAACTGCCCAGCTGTCCCCCAAAGTGGCTGTACTATTTTATATTCCCACCAATAATGTATGATGGTTCCAGTGGCTGCACATGCTTGCTTGTGATTATCAGGGTATCTTACTGTATGCAGTGGTACTTTGCTGTGGTTTCAATTTGCATTTTCCTAATGGCTAAACAACAACAGTGACTAATAATGTTGAGCATCTTTCGTGTGTTCCTTGGCTCTTCTTATATCTTTTTTTGTTTAATATCTGTTCAAATCATTGTCCTTTGTTAGATATGTTTTATAAATATTTTCTCCCAATCTGCGACTTCCCTTTTTACTTCCTTAGAGATGTCTTTTGGGTAAAAGTTTTTACTTTTAATGAAGTCCAATTTATCAGTTTTTGTCTTTTTTCTTTTACAGTTTGTGTTTTTTGTGTCCTATCTAAGAAATCTTTTGGCACTGAATTTCATATTTTTTATTTGACACTTGGTTTCTGTCATTACAGTCAAGCTGTGTTAATCGACAGGACAGTTTACATTTCGGGACAGATAGGTATGGACCCTTCAAGTGGACAGCTTGTGCCAGGAGGGGTGGTAGGAGAAACTAAACAAGTAAGTCATTTCCCACATTTGAACTTTCCTTTCATACAACTTTTTATTATTTTTTTATTAAAAATTCACTGACAGATTTGTTTTATAGAGATTACCAGATAAATGTGTTTTAGCTACATACTACTTGATTAAGACAGTTTTATATAAGTTGAGAGTTGAAAATTCGATGAGTCATTTAACAACCAAAAAGAAATTCCTTCTCTTTATGACTAAGGTGTCTGTAAACCTGAATTGTCAAAATCAGAGAACTTCTTGTCACTTCCACACAGACTGGGAAATTTTCTTTTTAGAGCCACCGACCTGGAAAAACAAAACAAAAAATAGCACCATAGAGCTCAAAGTCAGCATTTTTCAGAAAGAGAAAAATAGCAAAGATTGCACACAATATGTTTTTAAAATAGGAATGAGGAATATAATTCTATCCAATAAATGCCACAGGTAAACATACCCAAAAATAGAAAACAACCTAAATGCCCATCCATAAGGAGTTGGTTGAGTAAATTATACTAGATCCATTGGAAGGAATTGATATAAAAAGATCTCTAAGGTAAATTGTCCCATGGTAAAACCAAGATGCAGAATAGCAGGCACCATGTGCCACCGTGTGTCTGTGTCTGTGTGCTCAAAGATGTGTACGTTGATGTTGGTATAAGCATTGAGTGTCTCTGGAAATAGAAGAATCTAGGAACAGTGGTTGCCTCTGTGGGGTGAAACTGGAGAAGAGGGAGTGAGGGCAGGAGACATCTTTCATTGCGTGTGCTTTTGTAGCTTTTGCCACATAAATTAAGGAGAGGGTTAAAAAAAAAAAATGTTTTTGCAAAGGCCATAGTGTCAAATATATATACAATTTACAAATATTGTTTTTTAGAAAAAGAAAAAAGAGCCTGATAAATACTGCTTTAATAAGAAAACATTTTTTCAATGCCTACTAATTCATACTTATCCTTGAATTAAGATAGAGCTTAATGGGCGTTGGCTGAAAACAGCACATAGTTTGGCACCGAGGAAGGGACCTTTGACCAGTCCTTTCAATCACAGAAGGAGACAGGCTTCTCACTGTATTTCAGAAAGATTTATTACATCAAAGGAAAGCCAGGGAGCAACTCATCTGTATAGAGGCAGCCCAGAAAGAGTAGGCAGAATTTTTCTGCAGCAAAGCTATTTAAGAAGGCATCAGTAAAAGATGATTAACTGAATTTAATTAAAACTTGAATGTCGCATCAGTGCCTTAGACTAGTCTGGTGTGATTCACAGGCTCTTACAAATATTGGTGAAGTTCTGAAAGCTGCAGGCTGTGACTACAGTAATGGTGAGTTCCCTGACGTTGCTTTACCTTTCTGTCTGGTATTTCTGTGGTCTTTTGGAAGAACACATGGAATCCAATAATACGTTATGCCGTATCGTTATTGCTTCTTAGAGTTGTTGTTTTAGTGCTCTGGCAAATGACACCTTTAGTTCTCCTTTCCTTCTTATTTCAGTCCCATATTAATCAAGACAGTCACAGAACCAGATACTGTTTTTCTAAGTAATATTTCGGATTGGACCCAATAGCTAAACCTATTGATGACATATATATCTTCCAGTGGTGAAAACAACTGTGTTGCTGGCTGACATAAATGACTTCACTGCTGTAAATGAAATCTACCAACAGTGTAAGTAACTTGGTTTTACTCTTGTTTTTCATTTTAAAGAGAAACAAATCTGTTAATATCAATGAGTGCCTATGATGAATTAAGGGTGATAGAAGAGGCTGAAGAAATTGCAATAGTTCTGCCCTAAAAGAGCTAATTGTCTGGTGGAAGTATATAGTATGTCTCTGTGAAAAAGATCTAAGATGTTTCTATTGCATTTCTTAGAATAATGTAACTCTACAAATTCATTTTCGTATGGTTTAACTTTGTTACACCCTTCTTAGGCTTTTTAAGCCCTCGTAGTAATTTTTTCACACATCGAACAAGATCAAAGTGTCAGAGTATGTGAATGTTTTCATTTGTTTTCCAGAAATCAAAGTCATTTAGAAAAGTATTAAATATAAGAATCATACGACAAAGTATTTTCTGAAATATGAGCTTTTTTTATGTTGCTTATAACTAAGAACTCCATAGTCTATGAAGCACTTACCAGAGTCTTGCTTATGCAGTGTTGCGTAACAATACCATTATTTCTGAAAACTAAAATGAAATTTTTTTTGAAATTCAGTTTTCAAGAGTAATTTTCCTGCTAGAGCTGCTTACCAAGTTGCTGCTTTGCCGAAAGTAAGTATACTTTAAAAGGACTGAGAAGCAATTTTAATTTTCTACATGAACTAAGCACTGTGGAAGGGAATTTTTAAAAAGAAATTTTCCCTGCTTTCTAGGAGCTTAAAGTCTAAAATGAAACAGTTGATATTACACGCATGGGGAAAAAATTAAGATACTTTATAAGGCAATGCACACGTGGACGTAACAGAATCAGAGTACTTAAATTGTGAGGAAATGTAAAATAGCAGCTGTATTGTAGTAATGTTATTTAAAAAAAAAAAGTAGTAATGTTACTTAGGGACTATAAATTGGAGCCAGATTTGTGAGGTCTACAGTGAAAATTTTGTTTGACTGTTGTATAAGAAGAAATCCAGATCATTCATTAGAAAGGAGCCCTGGTTGTGCAGTGGTTAAGAGATTGGCTGCTAACCAAAACGTCAGCAGTTTGAATCCACCAGCCACTCCTTGGAAACTGTATGGGGCAGTTCTACTCTGTCCTTTTGGGTCACTGTGAGTTGGAAGCAATTCAACAGCAACAGGTTTGATTTTGGCTCCGTTAGAGAAATAATGTCTAAACCAGTGGAATATTTCTCACTATTCTTTTGTTTTTGATATTCTAATCTAACTGGAAGCTGTTTTCCTGTGACTCTTAACAACACAGTATTCCCACCTACAAAGAAACAGCTCTTTGTGACTTCCATTTGTAATTTTCCACTGAAGAAAATTTATCTTCTAAGAGTGGCATTTTTATTCCTTTAATTGGTTGTTACTTGTAATGATCAATATCATCAAACTTATTAGGATATTGGGTATAGAAGAGCGAGCACTGGGCTTACGATCACATGACATTGATTTGAATCTCTGACATTTAGATTTGTGATCTGGGATGAGTTAATTAATTTCTCTAAACTTCAGTGATTAAGAGCTGCCAACTGGAAGGTCAGTGGTTCAAACCCACCAGCTGCTCCCCAGGAGAAAGATGTAGCAGTCTGCTTCCATGAAGATTACAGCCTTAGAAACCCTGTAGGGTAGTTCTACTATGTCCGATAGGGTGGCTATGAGTCAGAGTTGACTCAATGGCAGTGGGTTTGGTTTTTTGGTTTTTAAGCTTCAGTGTATCATTCTGTGGCTTGGAGGGTGGTGGGGGGCCACTTGTCTTTGCTCCTTTGAGAACCGTATGAGGTGGCATAGGTAAACATGTCTAGCATAGTACCTGGCCTATCATAGATTTTTAGTGAAAATTTCCTCCTCCTTTCCTTCTTTGAAAAGTTTTATGATAATAATGTTGTTTTACTGTTAGCTGTATGTTTTTAGTAGCTATTATGGAGCACTCTTAATTTGTAAAAACTGATCCAAACATTGTTTCATTATTTTCCTTACAGGGAAGCCGTGTTGAGATTGAGGCAATAGCTGTCCAAGGACCACTCTCACCAGCATTACTATAAATGGGTCCAATGTTGCTTAATCTGGAATTTTCATAACATTTTTAAATTAACATCTTAATTTTTACAACTGATGTTCAGAGTGTAATTTTGACCTAAATATCTGAAGATTATTATGGAAATTCCCTATAATGGGGAGCTTGAACATGAATTGAAGATTAGATGATGAATCCAGTTGCTGATGTTGTAAGTTACATTTATGCACGCTCACATCACTGAATGTGGAAGAAGGTTCACTCATTACGTAGTTACTCAAATAAATAAAAGTGAAGGGAAACAATATCTAGAAAAGATAAGCTACTCTTCCTGAGAAATAATAGAGCTCACCTAATCTGATTAAAAAAAAAAAATCCCACTAATTTAATGCTGTGAAATATTTTTAGTTCTATAGGTGCTTCTGCTTCTACTTGAGTAAAATTATTCAAGTTGAATCCAGAGGCAAAGTAGAAGAAAGCGGACCAAAATTTTATAAAATAGGTAATATTTTTCTAATGGAAATAAAATAGATGTGCAAATTTTTCTTGGTGTCATTCCATCCATTTGTTTTTTTAACAGCTAGTGTGACATTTTATTTCATTGATAATACAAATTAAAGCCATTTAATGATGACAAAGAGAAGGATCTGCTGCAAAAGACCTCCTTAAAGCAAAGATGTCACTTTGAGGCCTAAGGTGCACCTGACCCAAGCCGTGGTATTTTCCGTTGCCTCATATGCATGCACAAGCTGGACAGTGAGTAAGGAAGACCAAGGAAGAATCGATGTCTTTAAATTATGGTATTAATGAAGAATATTCAGTATACCATGGACTGCTAGAAGAACGAACACATCTGTCTTGGGAGAAGCACTGCCAGAAAGCTCCTTAGAGGGAAGGATTGTGAGGGTTCATCTCATGTACTTTGGACATGTTATCAGGAAGAACCAGTGCCTGGAGAAGGACATCATGCTTGGTAAGATAGAGGGTCACCAAAAAAGAGGAAGACCCTTAAGGAGGTGGATTGACGCAGGGGATGCAACAGTGGGCTCAAACTTAGTATTGTGAAGATGGTACAGGACCAGGAGGTGTTTCATTCTGTTGTGCATGGGGTCGCAATGAGTCAACCAATTTAACAGCAGCTAGCAACAGTAACAAGAGAGAGAGCATCACTCAAAGCTTTACTTCTCATCAGCGTTCCTACATATATACACCATAAATCTCAACAAACTCTTTCCTACGTAGACCTCTGATGAACTTGGGTATCATAGGAATTTTTAAGGGACCTAAAGTTTAAGAAGTATTGGATTGCACACATACTTTTTTTCTGGCCTTATTTTTGTCTAGTTTTTAAAAACACACACAAAATAATTCCCTAATCCCCACATTGCCCCTCAGTTGTCTGTTTTTCTCTGAACTCAAATTCCATCCCCTGCGTGGCTTCGTCCCATTGCCGTTCACTGTTTAAAAGTGAAAAGCAGATGACTTCCTCCCCTAGTCAGAGAAGCATCTGTTGAGATGCTTGTTTATTTTATACAATTGACCAGCTCATTAATGAGACACTTCTTTCTGCTTTTAATAATAAGATTCTTTCAGTTGTGAATTACAGAAACTCAAACTAGTATTAAAAGAAAAAAACAGGCATTAATAGGTTCACATAACAGGGAGGTCCAGAATACAGCTGGCTTTAGGCATGGTGGGTCCAAATAACTAGTGACTCCATCTGTCTCTTGTGGAGAGGCGGCTGCCTGCAGGCCCAGGCATAGGAGCTACCAGTGCACTAACCTCAGCAGAAATACAACTTCCTGATAGTTCTAGCAGGAGTCTCAGGGAAGCCTCTGATTGGTCCAGCTCAAGTGAGGGGCCCATACCTAATCAATCATCAAAGTCAAAAAAACCAAGTTGCCCTCGAGTTGATTCCAACTCATTGTAACCCTATAGGACAGAGTAGAACTGTCCCATAGGGTTTCCAAGGAGCAGCTGGAGGATTTGAACTGCTGACCTTTCGGTTAGCTGTCGAGCACTGAACCGCTGTGCCAGGAAATTAGATACTCTGGCTAGGCTGGGCCTAAGAGGCATCAAAAAATAAAACCTTGCCATCAAATCAATTTCAACTCATAGCAACTGTCATGGATTGAATTGTGTCCCCCCAAAATATTGCCAACTTGGTTAGGCCATGATTCCCAGTATTGTGTGGTTGTCCTCCATTTTGTGATTGTAATTTTATGTTAAAGAGGATTAGGGTGGAATTGTAACACCCTTACCCAGGTCACATCACTGAGCCAATGTAAAATAAATTTCCATGGGGTGTGGCCTGCACCACCTTTTATCTCTCAAGAGTTAAAGGGAAGTGAGCAGAGAACAAGGACCTCATACCACCAAGAAAGCAGTGCCAGGAGCAGAGCACGTCCTTTGGGCCCAGCGTCTCTGCATGGAGAAGCTCCTAGTCCAGGGGAAGATTGATGAGAAGGCCAACAGACAGAGAAAGCCTTCCCCTGGAGCCGATGCCCTGAATTTGGAATTTTGGCCAACTTTACTGTGAGGAAATACACTTCTCTTTGTTAAAGCCATCCACTTGTGGTATTTCTGTTATAGCAGCACTAGATGACTAAGACAGTGACCCTATAGGACTGAGTAGAACTGCCCCATAGTGTTTCCAAGGAGCAGCTGGTAGATTCAAACTGCTGACCTTTGGTTAGCAGCGAGCTCTTAACCACTGCTCTCCCAGCACTCCGTAAGAGGCATAGCTGCAGATAAATCATGACTTCAGGTTCAAACCCTAGAATGGAAGAGGTGAAAACAAGATGCTGGTACCTAAGTTAACTTGGCAGTGGCTGGGTTGGGATTTTGAGTCTTCCATCCACACTGAAAATGAATCACTAGATTTTGTTAAATGTGAAAAGGACATTTTACATGCTGGCCTTTGAAACACGCTTACAGAAAGAGCAATCTCTTTGAAGTGTGTTAAATAAGCGATCTAAAAAGAGTCCCCAACAGGAGCCATTCCCGAAGACTACTCATCAGACATGGAAGGGACTGGACAATGGGCTGGAGAGAGATGCTGATGAAGAGTGAGCTACTTGTATCAGGTGGACACTTGAGACTATATTGGCATCTCCTGTCTGGAGGGGAGATGGGAGGGTAGAGAGGGTTAGAAACTGGCAAAATGGTCACGAAAGGAGAGACTGGAAGAAGGGAGCGGGCTGATTCGGGGAGAGTAAATGGGAGTATGTAGTAAGGTGTATATAAGCTTATATGTGACAGACTGAATTAATAAACTTCCACTTAAAGCACAATAAAAATTATTTTTAATAAATAAAAATAAAAAGAGCCCCCATATTTCTTTGCTGTTGTCATATTCGTTATCTTTGACAGGGTGAGTCCGAAATTAATTTGCACATTTCTGAAATGACAATTAAGATTAAGAAAAGTACACGAAGAAAGGCTTTCAAACACTTTATTAGTTCTGATAGCATATTTACTCAATCAAAAGTACACATGTTGAACCAGCAGTGCAAAACAATTTTTTTTTAAATTTAGATCATATTTTCCCTTACAGCCAATTATATCTAGGTCTAGAGGAAATTACCATGATTGTATAAGAAAAAAGAGCATTCATCATCAATAAATATTTGCAGAATTCCAAATATGTATAAGGCCCTGTAAGCAGAAATGATGTTAATTTTACCAAAAAACATTTTTTAATAACTCTAATATCCAGATAACTTGAACCTAATCCATAGGGATCCACTAAGTAATTACTAATGAAATCAACTATTAGTTTGTTCTCCCATGATGATGGTTGGAAAAGTCAGCTTTGTCCCCTGTGACAGCTTAGTGAGGTGGTGGGGCTGAACGCCCTCCTCAAACCAAAGCCACCTGACAACAGTACAGCTGCTATGGAAAGCCTCTTGTAACTGAGTAATTTTTTTAAAAAGTGTTTGGAGCCACGTCCACATAATTCAATATAACACATTATTTCTCATAAATTTGTATAATAGCATGAATGAGCTTTCGCTACAGCTACTTTCATTAACAAGAAATTTCAGCATAACACAGTGTATAAAGAAAATGTTCTACATTCTACTTTGGTGAGTAGCATCTGGGGTCTTAAAAGTTTGTGAGTGGCCATCTAAGATACTCACTGGTCTCATCCCATTTGGAGCAAGGGAGAATGAAGAAAACTAAAGACACAAGGAAAAGATTAATCCAAAGGACTAATGGGCCACAACTACCACGGTCTCCACAAGACAGAGTCCAGCACAACTACGTGGTGCCTGGCTACCACCACCGACTTGCTCTGACAGGGACCACAATAGAGGGTTCTGGACAGAGCTGGAGAAAAATATAGAACAAAATTCTAACTCACAAAAAGAGACCAGACTTACTAGTTGATAGAGTCTGGAGAAACCCCAAGAGTATGGCCTCTGGACACACTTTCAGCTCAGTGATGAGGTCACTCCTGAGGTACACCCTTCAGCCAAAGATTAAAAAAAAAAAACAAAGACTAGACAGGCCCATAAAACAAAGTGAGACTAATGGGGCGCACCAGTCTAGGGGCAGGGACGAGAAGGCAGGAGGGGGCAGGAAAGCTGGTAATAAAGCTGGTAATAGGGAACCCAAGGTTGAGAAGGGAGAGTGTTGACATGTCATGGGGTTGATAGCCAGTGTCACAAAACAATATGTATACTGACTGTTTAATGAGAAGCTGATTTGTTCTGTAAACCTTAACCTAAAAAAAAATTGAGAACTATATTTTACGAGGAAAAAAAAAGCCGATTTCAAAACAAAATTAGTATCCCTAATTGGTTCCTTATAACTATTTTTCAGTGAACCAGTGAGGCTGAAGATCTCTCAGTCCACCATTGTGGATGGAAGTGGCATGTTTATCAATGTCAGCAGCGCATTATTAGAAAGGGTAATTTAGATTAACGTAATATAGGTTGGCCCTTCTTCCACCTTCGAAAGTTACTAAACCCTGGCTTTGATATCTGGAGACTTCTTTCATTTCATTAGTTTCAGAAAAAAATGATATGGTTGTTAGCTTTCAACATATTTCTTAGATATTTTCCAATAAATTTGCTGAGTGGTGTCACTAAAGTAAAGCTGAAGGTCTCTAATTTGACTTTATATGTATTAGTAATGCAAGGGGGTTCCCTAACTTTTGTTGATAGTAACGAGAACTGAAAAGAAAATTTCCACACCTGTCAGCTGCTCTGTAGGATCATACTGATTGTTCTCCGCAGCTAACACCTTGAGATTATAACCAAACACTCATTAACTTCATAAGCTCCGTGGAAGTAGGAGCTGACACAGTTTTAGATTAAGTGACATCTTATAAGTAAATGCTTTCAGCTTTTAAGACACAGCCATGCCTTGGTATTTGGTGTGGAGGAGACGAGGAGCGGAGGAGGGCCATTCTCCCCTTACTTTACAAACGTGTGTGGGCTACAGGGATGGCTTTATGATATTCACACTGCTGGTCTTTGTGAGACTGAATTCAGAATTGGGTCACCAACTATCCTTATAAAAAATGGAATGTTTGCAAATCTCTAACAAGCAATTCTATTTTCCCAAGAAGGACATATGTAAACCCGATTAGAGTTATTTGATCATGATCCTAGAGCATTCTTTGGTTCATTAAATGTCGGAAAAACATTTGCCTTTAAAAGCAATTCTGAATTCAAGGCCAAATTTGAAATAACGCATTTGTTGTGTGATGTGGGTGTTTTGGGAAACCCTGGTGGTATAGTGGTTAAGTGCTACGACTGCTAACCAAAGGGTCAGCAGTTCAAATCCGCCAGGCGCTCCTTGGAGACTCTATGGGACAGTTCTACTCTGTCCTATAAGGTTGCTAGGAGTCCGAATCGACTTGACAGCACTGGGTTTGGTTTTTTTGGGGTGGGTGTTTTGATTGCTCAAAGCTATTAGCTGTGCGAGGGTCTCTGACTCCAAAGTCTAACTGGAAAAAGCAATAAGGTCACAGATTAACCACACACTTCCTATCCTGTGGGTACCCGAGGTGGTCGGGTACAGAGCACCTCTGGCCAAGGGTTTTGGAGTCTGGTCTGGGTAGTTTCTAGATTTGCAACTTGCGCCCTCTGCTGGTAAGTGCATATGTTCATTATCTAGTGGGGATGCCAGCTGAGAAAGGACTTGTTCCACCATTTCCCTTCCAATTAGATATAGAAAATAGTGATATTATCTTAATTAATAGAACTCAAACTGGGCTACAAAGTGGCTGTATAGAACCCCAGGGATAGAAAATCCAGCCCTAATGGAAGTTTTTCTTTAAATTTATTATGAAAAGTCTATGCCTTTTACGGCCTGGGGACTTAGGATCAGAATGCATTTTGCTATGTTGTCTATCACTTTTAGGCAAAAGAAAAAAAATTAACACAGGAAAGGGTAGACTAATGGTCTTTACATGCACTTTTCACAATGCAAGTGCTCTGTAAACTCACGTATGTTTTTAAAATGTAGGTAAGTAAATATACACACAAGCCCAAAACCCACTGCTGTCGAGTCAATTCCGACTCATAGCGACCCTATAGGGTTTCCAAAGCTGTAAATATTTATGGAAACATACTGCCACATCTTTTGCAGTTGCTGATGGGTTCGAACCGCCAACCTTAGGGTTAACAGTCAAGCCCTTTAGCCACTGCACCACCTGGGCTTCTTGAAAAATACACATAGCACAAATATAACCTAACCTAACCAAATGCCGTGGAGTCGATTCCGACTCATAGCAACCCTATAGAAGAGGGTAGAACTGCCCCATAGAGTTTCCAAGGAGCACCTGGTGGATTTGAACTGCTGACCTTTTCGTTAGCAGATATAGCTCTTAACCACTATGCCACTACGGTTTCCAGCATATACATAGAACCTGGCACATACATAGACCTTTTTCTTTGGAAATATATACACAACAAACTTTATTATCTTTTGATAGAGGGACTAAAGGATATGGGAAGGAGAACTTCACTGCCCATTTTATACCTTTTTTTATCATTTGAGTTTTACTACAGGTATTTATTGCATTCATTTTGCTAAAAAAAAAAAAAAAAACTAATAAACAGATTTAGATGCAGTGACCATGGAATATTTAAATTTTCTTCTTCATAGTTTCTTAGTCAAAAAACATTAATATCTAAAAGAATAAAAGGCAAAGTTTCTAAAATGTCCACATCAGAGGTTAAACACAAAAGCATAGAAAATACCAGAAGTTTACATAAATTCCCAAAATTTTCTGAGAATAAATTATTTCAGTCATTAGTTGAAAATAATGGGATACATAAACAATTTGGAAAACTTTTACATTGGAGATGTATAGTGCTTTTTGAGAAAGTTCTTTTAAGAATGAATTCTGAATAGATCCTTTTAACATGGTAGAGGTGTTTTTAAAGGATAATCTAGCTACTGAAGAATGGACCAGTATGCCTATTAAATAAATTTATCCTACTATTTCAATGCTTGATATATAAAGGACAATTCCACTTTTTAAGGTGATCATTCATATTTTACACTAAGCCCAGACATCTTCTACTTATTCTCTGTATAAAAATATCTTTCTGTCAGGAAAAGAAACTTTGGACAGAAAAATGTAGCTTGAAAGGTAAATTATATCTGTTCCTGATTTATATAACTTTATGACAAAAAAGATTGCTGTTTTGGGGACTACACTACAGTGTATCATTGAGCTGGAGCAGTCTTGGCATGAAATAATGGATTTTCTTCCAATTCCCAGAGAGGGCTGCGATAGCGTTCCACAAATTCACATTTTAAAATGTTTTCTTTTTTAATGAATTAAATGTAGGTAGGAACTCTTGGTGTTTATTATCCATTGGTTCAGCCAACAAATATTTATTGAGCACCTACTATATTCCATTAAAGGAGCTAAATCCTGAATCCAAAGGTACATAAAACATGGTCCTTGCTCTCAAAGAACTCACAATCCAGTTTCTTTCCTTTGCAGAAAGGATGACATCATTTACTCAAGCAACTCCTCTTGTGGTCTTCCTCAATACTTTAAAGTCAGAAACATAAACTAGTATTAAAATAAAAATAAAGATGTTATACTCTTCCCTGTATGCTATCTCCTGGTCATCTTAGCAGTTGTAGGTCATCTTAGTAGTCATTTGAATACAGTCGCCTAAAAATATATACTTACAAATAAAAAGAAGCCCAATATTTCCAGAATATTCTACCCTGATACGCATAACACAAGGCACTAAATGGTGGACAAGTTAGCTGTTATTATTATTCATATGCAATCATTTACCAAAATCCCTTGGCAATTTTGCAACAATTATTGAAAAATGACTTTCTGTGGTGCATCATTTTAACACTAATAAAATACTGCAAATGCTTTTTTACAATCTTGATTCCTTAGCAGTTTCCCACCTTTAAAGCCTAATCATAAATGGCAGTCATCTAAAACAGAACAGGAACCAAGAATGAGATTCTACATAGGCAACGTATCTAGGTTTTAATTACTCTGAAATACATTTAAAAGTCAATGAACTTAGAATATTTTGTAATATTTGCCAAAACACCAGTTGAAACACCTCGCATGATTGTAAAATCAACAGCTGATTCAAAATGGCACATGGAAAATGTGTAGCCTTTAATTGTTGAAAAATGCCTGATCTTCCAACAGCACCAGTGTTTGCTTTCCTTTAAAAAGGATTGTGTTAACCTATTTAATGCACCATGATGTGCTGGATGAAAAAAGATCTATGGTAGTAGATAGACTTAAAGAAAGAAATTAAGCCGCATACTTTCTAAGGTTTTTTCCAGCTCTAAATTCTGTGATAGAACAGATACTCTGTTGTTGTCGTTCATTCGTATTCCATTTTTGTTAAGCCTGTGTGACTTTACTATTGTGAGTTGCCTAACTCTTTTCTCTAGCCACTTGTACCTCAAGGTTTATACTTCTTAAATTCTCATTTTTTATATCGAATGGGCCCACTGCCACAATGAAGAGAGTCCCCTGGCACTCCTAAATAATCACATATCTTAGTTTTCATTGGCTCTGGATAACGTAAATTTAAACGTATAACTATTCTAGGTAGCAAAGAAAACTGTTCATGGCTTAGAAGTCTTATGGAACAAAGTATACCAAGAACATAATAACATTATCCTCATGGTTCCAATAGTTTATCTATAACAACACCCCTTGCACAAAATATGTAGACGCTGAAAGGTAAGACCTATAACTACAAGCTTCACTGCCATTGTCTTCTCTGTTATAAAATGCTGTGTCTGTTCACCCTTCTATCACCATCTATGTGGCTGCTGAAGGGTCCACAGCTTCTCCTGTTTCTTCTACTTTTGTTTCAGCTCCTTCACTTATTTTGTCATTCTCCATCTCAGTTTCAACCTTTTCTCCGGTTTCACCTGGAAAAGTAAAAAAAGGAGACATTCATTTAGCAGTAAAAATAAAGTACCCACAGTTTGCTTCCAGTGGGGCAGTTCTTGCTCTTTAGGTCTAAACAGTAAGTTTCTCTGGTGATGTCATGAAAGGTGGTAAATGGGATGGCTGTGATAACTTCCCTGGTTCTCTCAGATCCTCTGAATGGCCAATGTTGAGTACTTAACCTCTCTGAGTCATGGCATTCTCTTGCACAAAACCAGGATACACAATGACCCAAGAAATGACGGTAGAACGTACTACAAATAGAAAACTCCATTTATATCTAAAGAAAAAGGTGGTCCAGGGTGCCCAGTGACCTGTATTGTTTGGCCATTATGGTGTTTAAAGAAAACAATAGTGAGTGTTTAAAGACTGCGAACATTTAAAAGTCTGTACATCACACATACAAATCTGTTTCCTTGAGAAGTCAGTTTTGGCAACACTGGCTCCCATTTGCATATGGGAACAATCTTCTGAGACCAAGAAGCAGCTCCCTCTTATGTCAGGGCTGTGCTCTCCTGCCCATCATGGCCTCTCAGGGCTCCCTATGGTATTACATGTGCCCCTCACTTCACTCGTTTTTATTATCCTAGTTCCTAAAGAAGGTTCCTGGATAGCAAAAACAGTTAAGGACTTGACCACTAGCCAAAAGGTTGGTGGTTCAAATCCACCCAGAGGAGCTGCAGAAGGCAGGCCTAGCAATCTGCTTCTAAAAGGTCGCAGCCTTGAAAACGCTATGGAGCAGTTCTACTCTGCACACTTGGGGTTGTCATGAGTCAGGGCCAACTTGATGGCAACCGTTTAGTCCCTAAAGACTTTTGAGTTTGCCAAACATTTTTAGGTGCTTCTCCCTTGTTGTTTCCAGAGCACTTTATTTTAAAAAACTTATCTCAATAGATTAAGGCAATTTTAAATTCTGCCTTCGCTCAACAGATTGTGAGCCCCTTGAGAGCAGGAGCCATCTCTTATTCATTCTGCACCCCCAGCACCTAGCATGTGGTTAGGCACTCAAAAGACACTGAGCTAATGAATAAAAGAATTGAGAAACAGATGGGAAACTCAATTATATTTTACTGTGAGCTAATATTTACCAAAACGTAAATCCTGCCCCAGAAGAAAATGGTATTTTTTCATTGTAACTCCAATAAAGATCAGTAAAAAATTCCATTTGTTTTACGTTGGTAAGATATATTTAAAAATAAAAAATACCATATGCCAAGACACAATACATTTTTTCTACTCCTCTCTTAAAGATAAAAAGACTATAGGAGAGTCCAGAAATAAACCCACAACATCTACGGTCAACTGATTTTTGACAAGAGTGCTGAAACCATTTGACAGGAAAAGAAGAGCCTTTTCAATAAATGGTGCTGGGAAAACTGGATTTCCACATGCAGAAAAACAAAAGAGTATTCATGCTTCACACCATACACAAAAACAAATTCAAAATGCATTAAGGACCCAAATGAGAAAGCTAAAACCATAAAATTCTTAGAAGGACAAACAGAGGCAATGCTGTCAGGCCTAGCTTTCAACAATGGATTATCTATTAACAGTAACAAAAACACAAACAGTAAAGGACAAAATAAATAAATAAATGGAACCCCATAAAAATTAAAAACTTTTGTCCATCAAAAGATTTTACCAAAAAAGTGAAAAGACAAGCTACAGATTGGGAGAATATCTTTGGAAACTGTATATCCAATAAGAATCTAATACAAAATGTTGACAATTTAACAACAAAAAAACAAATAACCCAATCATAAAATGGGCAAAGACTCGAATAGACATTTCACCAACGAGTATATTTAAATGGCCACCAAACACATGAAAAGATGCTCAGTGTCTTAGGCATCAGAGAGATGCAAACCAAAGTGACAATGAGACACCATTTCACTCCCATTAGGATAGCTAAGATTAAAAACAAAAACAGAAAGTCACAAATGTTAGTGAGGATATGGGAAAATTGGAACCCTTATCCACTGCCAGTGGGAATGTAAAATGGTACAGCCATGGTGGAAAACAGTGTGGTGGGTCCTCAAAAAACTAAAAATAGAACTACTATATGACCCAGCAATTCCAATTCTCCGTAAATACCAAAAATACTTGAAAGCAGAGACTCAAAAAGAGATTTGTACCAATATTCACTGCAGCACTATTCACGATAGCCAAAAGGTGGAAACAACTTTAATGCCCACCAATAGATGAATGGATAAACAAAATGTGGTTCAAACATACAATCAAATAACTACTCTGCCAGTAGGAGGAATGAAGTCTTGATACATGCTATAGTACGGATGGAACCTGAAGACATTATGCTGAGTGAAATAAGACAATCATATAAGGACAAATATTATATGACCTTGCTTATATAAAGACAAGCAAAGGCAAATGTACAGAGACCAAAGTTTACTAGGAGCTACAAGGGGTGAGGGGGAGGGGTAAAGGGAGGCTTAACTGTGATGAAAAATCACATTGATTAAGAGTAGGGTTGCACAGCCAATTATTGTAACTGCTGTCAATAAGTTGTATATCTGTAAAAGTTGAATTAGCAAACGTTGTGTGATAAATACCTTTACAACATCGACAAAAAATAAAGAGCAGCTGCTGAGGCTGCTTATGTACAACCAAACACCTTATAGGATTTGGCTCCTTGGTGTAGAGGTTTAGGGTCATGGTTTCACACACAGGACATCCCAGTTAATTTGGCCTAATAACGTGTGTAGCGCTTCTGCTCTACCTCCTAATTTGTTGCACAGGGCCTGGACTCTTGAAACTTGCAAGCAGCATTCTCAGGCATAACAATTGATTTCTATTCACCTGGAGCAAGAGAGGAAGAAGAAGAGTCAGGAATAGAAGAAGGATATGGAATATGTGGCTATTGCCTCCATGAACAACTGCCTCCTTTGCTGTGAGACCAGAAGAACTGGATGCTCCCCGCTACCGTTACTGAACATTTTGATTAAAGATTTTGTAGAAGAATCCTGATCAAAAGAGGGAAAATGCAGAACAGAATTTCAAATTCTCATGGAGCTATGGAAGGTGGATAATCCTCTGAAAGTATTACCCTGAGATAATCTTTAAACCTTAAGCCAAAAATATCCCCTGAAATCACCTTAAAATCGAACAATAAACCAAAACAAACCCATTGCCTTCGAGTTGATTCTGACTCATAGCAGCCCTACAGGACAGAGTAGAACCGCCCCATAGGGTTTCCAAGGAGTCGCTGGTGGATTTAAACTGCCGATCTTTTGGTTAGCAGCTGAGCTATTAACTGCTGCACCACCAGGACTCCAAAACCAAACCACAGTTTAGCTTAACTACTAACAAAGGCCTGCCTTGAGCATTGTGCTCTTGTGAGAACTACCGATATGTATATTTATGGGATCAAAATGACAACAGCAGCTCGAAAGATTAGATAGGAACCTTAGGGAGCAGTGAATTTATGTTAATGAGAGAGAAACAGCTCAGAAAAGGAGGGTGAGAATGGTTGCACAACTAGAAGAATGTAATCAGCGTCACTAAACTGCACCTGTAGAAACTGTTGAATTGGAATATGCTTTGCTGTGTATATTCTCAACAACAAAATAAATAAAATTTAGAGAAAAAAAAAAAGACTGTAGGAGGGTAGGAATCAGACAGACAGTCCTTTCCTAAGGATAAGATTAGCAAAGGTGAAAATTAAACTCTAAGATCCATTATTTGTGCATTCTTTTATTGAAAGGTCAATTCTGCTACCCATTTATTCACCTTGACTTTGGTATGCTCATACTATACATGTGGCTTGATGAAGAAGGAACTGGGAAAAATCTAGAAATTTTAACATGTTGCCTCCACTATTTGATTCCACTTAACAGTCAAGCTCTTGGGTATAGACTACGCTTTAGAAAATTTTTGCTGGAAAGCTGAACTGAGAATTGACAGAACATTCATTTCCCATAAATAGAAGCCTTCTTGGTTTGGGTCAAACGAACTCAACTGCCTAATACAGGGACTCCAATGAGCCATCGCCACCCCCAGAGCTGTGCCGATGGAGTTCATCTAAACATTCTGAATTTTTAACAACTTTTACCTTCAATGTGTTGGTCCTCTTCATTAGTGTCAACTTCCCTGACCATTTCCACAGTCGCCTCTGGCTCTACAATTCCTGCTGGATGCTCCAAGCTTCCAGCTATTCCCTCTGGTTGGATCTGTCCCATGCTTCCAAGAACTTCAGGAGCTTTATGGAGGGTATCATTTTTTACAGCTGTTTCCACAAGAGGACTTCTATCCGATATTTCTGATGTTTCATTCTTTTTGGGAATTGTTGGTAGAAGGTGAGACTGTTCATCTTTTTCCCCTTTTTCTTGAAGTTGCTGCTCTTCAGCTATTTCCCCAAGCTGACTTCCCTCCAATATTTCTGAAGATTCATTCTCTCTGGGAACTATTTCTGGAATCTGGGGCTGGTCATCCTTCTCTGCTATTTCTTGAGCTTGTAGCTCTCCAACAGTTTCCAGAGGATGAATTTTCTCAGATGTTCCTAGAGGTTTCATCTCTTCAGCAGTTTGTGGATTCTCAGTACCTTCCACTGTTCCAGGAGGAGCCTTCTCCCCTACCTTCCTCAAAGGCTGACCCTCGGCTTCTGTTCCTAAAAGTTCAGTCTCAGTCTTTCCTTTCAAAGGCTGAGTTGCTGTCGCTGCTTCCACATCTTTCTTCTTTTCTTCTGTTCCTGGGGTATCATCTTTGCCACCCAGTTGAGGTGGCCCAGAGTCCTGAGGTCCCTCTAGAAGCTGAGACTTCTCTGTGGATCCTGGCTGATCTAATTCCTTTCCTGTGGACCCTGGTCGATCAGCTACATCCTTTCCTGTGGAGGCCAGGGGGTGTTCAGAGGGGGATTTAATGCCATTAGCTGTAGACCTTGCTGAGATCTGGAGCTTCCCCAATGGAGGAAGGCTTTCCCTTTGAGCATTTTCATAAAAAGTGGATTCTTTTCCCATTTTATGTGGTTTAGGTTGGGCAAAGCAGGATTCACTCTCTTCTGTGGTTGGAGAAGACTCATTTGAAGTTACTTTTTGATCATTCATTTAAAAAGAAAAAGAGAAAACACAAATTATTGTTTGGTTTGTGTTATAGATTGAATCGTGTTCCCCCAAAATGCGTGTCAACTGGGCTAGGCCATGATTCCTAATATTGTGTGATTGTTCACCAATTTGACATCTGATGTGATTTTCCTAGGTTTTGTAAATCCTACCTCTATGGTGTTAATGAGGCAGGATTAAAGGCAGTTACGTTAATGATGCAGGACTCAATCTACAAGATTAGCTTGTGTCTTAAGTCAATCTCTTTTGAGATATGAAAGAAAGAAGCAAGCAGGGAGACAGGAGGCCTCATACCACCAAGAAAGCAATGCTGGGAGCAGAGCGCATCCTTTGGACCCGGGGTTCCTGTGCTGGGAAGCTCCTAGATCAGGGAAAGATTGATGACAAGGACCTTCCTCCAGAGCTAACAGAGAGAGAAACCTTCCCCTCGGAGCTGGTGCCCTGGATTTGGACTTCTAGCCTCCTAGACTGTGAGAGAATAAATTTCTCTTTGTTAAAGCCATCCGCTTGTGGTATTTCTGTCATAGCAGCGCTAGATAACTAAGACAGTTTGTATCTTGAGAAAGTGAATTGGTGTTTAAAAAAGGAGGTTTAATAGTTCAAGACAGTCCCAGGTGCAATTGTGTACAGAAGGGTTATACCATGACCCCTATGCTCTTCAAGTCCCTTTCACTGTCTTCAGCTCAAAAGCCTCCTCTTAAACTTTGAGGCATTCTAAAACCAGTTTTCTCTTATTTGCTCTTTGTGTACCTTCTCAGAGCTCCTGTCCCATATTCTGATTTAGTACATTTCATTTTGTTTTCTCATGTTCTGTTTTCTGTCTCACCCTTTCTCCTCTCTCAACTTAATAGAAGATTTCATGGTATTTGGTCCTTGGGCTGTTAGAGGTCTTATTTTCCTTTTGAAGCAGAATGGCCATTAGTGAAAGGAAAAGGTCCCAGGGCACAGAAGCCCTTGTAGGTAAAGGCTAAGATGTCTGGAAAGGAAAGCATCAAGGACAGTTCAGTCTGAGTTTCACTTTGGGGACACAGTGGGGAGAGAACTCAAGAGAGAGTTGGGAAACAAGCATTTTAATTCTGGCTCTTCCTCTAACTGTGTGACCTTAGGAACTTATCTCACAATCATCTCACCTGTAAGATGGCGGTGGTACTCTCTCTCCCACCCATCTCAGAGTAGCACGAAGCATCACATCACATTAAACAGTGGATGTGAAGGTGCTCTGGACAGTTTAAGACAAGCAATTTGGCAATATGTTTATACTCTTCGACCTAGTAATCCTAATTCTGGATTCTAAAGCCACACTCCTTAGGAAAACTCTCTGGAGAAAAATATAGCATCTCAATATTTTTTATAATTAGGAAAAACTGGAAAACAACTTAAAAGCTTAATGATTTGAGGAGATAAATATTCCACTGGATGGAACATCATCATGCCACAAAAAAGATGATTATGAAGACCATACGCTAAAATGGGAAAATAATTATGATATAATAACAGTCATGAATTGAATTATGTCCCCCCAAAAATGCGTGTATTAACTTGGTTAGGCCTTGATTCCCAGTATTGTGTGGTTGTCCTCCATTTTGTGATTGTAATTTTATGTTAAAGAGGATTAGGGTGGAACTGTAAGGCTCTTACCCAGGTCCCATCCCTGATCCAATGTAAAGGAAGTTGCCCTGGGGTGTGCCCTGCACCATCTTTTATCTCTCAAGAGATAAAAGGAAAGGGAAGCCAGCAGAGAGCTGGGGACCTCATACCACCAAGAAAGTAGCACCAGGAGCAGAGCTCGTCCTTTGAACTTGGGGTGCCTGCACTTGAGAAGCTCCTCCACCAAGGGAAGATTGATGACAAGGACCTTCCTCCGGAGGCGACAGAGAGAGAAAATCTTCCCCTGGAGCTGATGCCGTGAATTTGGACTTTTAGCCTACTTTACTGTGGGGAAATAAATTTCTCTTTGTTAAAGCCACCCATGTGTGGTATTTCTCTTACAGCAGCACTACATGACTAAGACAATAAGTTAAAAAATTGGTACTCACAGTTGGGGGTTAACCAAATGAAATAAAGTGTATAAAGTGTTTATTAGCACAAAGTCTAGTGTGCAATTAAGTGCTCAATAAGTTAGTTACCAATTTTATATATAGTTCATTATGGCAATGTTGAAAGGAAGGCAGGAAAAAGAAAGAATAAATCACAAGCAAAGTGGGAAAAGGCTGAAAGAAAATAAACCAGATGTTAAAGTGGAACTCTAGGGAACATTTTCTCTCTTCTATTTTTTTTTTTTTCCTCAAAGAACATTTTTCTTTTCCCGCACAGTTACATATGCCTATAGTTTAAAGAGTTACCTGCTGATATAAGTTAAGACAAGTATATCAGGTCTCCTCTCCCATTTCCCCACTCTGCGGGCAAATACTTTAGTGCTTTTAGCTGTTTTGGGGGGATATATTTTTCTATATCTCTAAATGAATTGCTACTTGATGATTTTTCAGTTTGGGGCATTTTAATTAACTCTCACCTTTTTTTGGAAGACAGGAAATCCTCGTGGCATAGTGGTTAAGTGCTACAGCTGCTAACCAAAAGGCCGGCAATTCAAATCCACCAGGCGCTCCTTGGAAACTCTATGGGGCATTTCTGCTCTGTCCAATAGGGTCACTATGAGTCGGAATCGACTCAACGGCAAACTTTTTTTTTTTTTTTAATGGAAGACAAGAATTTAGCTCTTTTTCCACCTACCTCTACCCTCTCACCCTTTCCCATTGTCACACATTCACATTTCCTTCCAATTCAGTAACTGAAAAAAAAAAAACAACTCTGTCCTATAAGGTCTCTGTTATGGATTGAATTCTGTCCCCCAAAATGTATGTCAGTATGGCTAGGCTATGATTCCCAGTGTTTTGTGACTGTCCACCATGTTGCCATCTGATGTGATTTTCCTGTGTGTTGTAAATTCTACTTCTATGATGTTAATGAGGTGGGATTAGTGGCAGTTATGTTAATGAGGCAAGACTCAATCCACAAGATTAGATTGTGTTTTAAACCAACCTCTTTCGAGATATAAAAGACAGAAGCGAGCAGAGACACATGGGAACCTCATTCCACCAAGAAACAAGAGCCAGGAGAATAGCCCGTCCTTTGGACACAGGGTCCCTGTGCTGAGAAGCTCCTCAATGGGGGAAGATTGATGACAAAGGCCTTCCCCCAGAGCCGACAAGGACAGAAAGCCTTCCCCTGGAGCTGACACCCTAAATTCAAACTTTTAGCCTCCTACACTGCGAGTTTCCGACGGCGCTGGGTTACTGGGTACACTGTGAGAGAATAAATTTCTCTTTGTTAAAACCACCCACTTGTATTTCTGTTATAAAAGCACTAGATGACTAAGACTGTCACTGTAAATTGGAATCGACTGAACAGCAATGGGTTTGGTTTTTTGGGGGTTTTTAATAAATAATTATCTTATAGTAATTATATTGTAATTTGAGTTTATCAATGTTCAGTTGCGTGTACATATACAATGAATATGTCTGCGATGAAGGACTGAGCCACATTCCTTTGTATAAACAATTTTTTGTTTTTCCCTAAATTAATAATGGCCATAGTTTATCATTTATTTCTTAGTTTATGTATTATTATTAATTTGACTCAATGTCATTTGTCTCTCTTTTCAATACAGTAGTTCATAGCAAATAGTCTACCTGTTTCATCTTCATGAAGGAGGTGTGATGTTTCCTGAGGTACCTGGTGCCAATAACTTCTGAGCCTTTTAAGGATCCTGTGATATTTGGGTTGGTTGAATCTCAGTTTTCTCCACTGCTGACATCAAACCCAGCTAAGTGAGTTCTCACATGTCCATCCACTTTCTAATTTCCCATGTTACTCTAATATTGTCTTTTTTCCTGTTCTTCCCATTCTTATGGGTTAAAAAAAATTTTTTTAAACCTCTTTATGTCATTTTAGTGAGTTTTAGGAGGGCACAAGAAGATGTTTTAATGAGTATTGTTTATAAAGAAAAAGAAACCAAGGATGTATACAAAAACAATTTAAGTACAAAGATGAAAAACACAGATCCTGCTCTCTGGTATCACAGAGTCATGGTGGCCCCATAAGAAGTAGTAAAATGATCAAAACAATACCATCTGAGAAGTGCTGTGATACCTAAACACACAGAGAGACAAGAGGTCACACAGCAGTTGAGTTATCATGGAATAGTATCTTCAAGTTCTCCAAGAAGAAGGTACAGGTGAGCATAGAGGGCTCAGGGAAGGATAGCCTGGCTAGAGCGTAGGGAAGGAGCAAGATCATGAAAGAGCCTGTAGGTGGCGCTAATGAGTTCAGACTTTATCCTGAAGGCATGAATTACAGTAAGAATTGTGTGCAGGGGAGTGACTTGATCAGATATGGACTTTTAAAACTTTCCCCTAAAGAAGTCAGGCTGAAAAAGCTACATAATGCATGACTCTAACTATACGACATTCTGAAAAAGGCAAAGCTATAGTATAAAGATAAGAGGTTGCCAGGGTCTCAGAGGGAGAGGGGAATGGATGAACAGGTGAAGCACAGGGCATTTAAGGGCAGTGAAACTATTCTGCATGATACCGTAATGGTGGATACACAACATTATACATTTGTCAAACCCATCCAAACCCATGGCTTTCCAGTCGATCCTGACTTGTGGCGACCTCATGTGTGACAGGGTAGACGTGCTCCGTAAGCCTTCTTGACTGTAATCTTCATGGACGCAGATCGCCAGGACTTTCTTCGAGGTGGCACTGGGTGGGTTCAAACTGCCAGCCTTCAGGTTAGTAGTCGAGCACAAACCACCTGTGCCCCCCAGGGGCCTTTCGTACACTACAAAGAGGGAACCTTAATGCAAACTATGAAATGTAATCAGTAATAATCTAGCAACACTGACTCAACAGCTGTAACAAATACACCTCACTAACGCGAGATGTTAATGAGAGAAACCATGCGGAGGGGAGAGGGCATAGGGAACTCTATGGTTTCTGTGCAATTTTTCTGTAATTCTAAAGCTGCTCTAAAAAAATTAAGTTGTTTTTTTTTTTTTAAAGTCCTTCTATACTGTATAAGACCACTATTATAAGATCTTGAGAAATAGTATAAACTGAGAAGAACACATTCTTTTGTGAGAGGTGGAGGGAGGGAGGGCGGGAGAGGGTTATTTACTGATTGGTTAGTAGATCAGAACTACCTTAGGTGAAGGGAAGGACAATACTCAATACACGAAGGTCAGCTCAACTGGACTGGACCAAAAGCAAAGAAGTTTCCGGGATAAAATGAATGCTTCAAAGGTCAGCAGAGCAAGGGCGGGGGTTTAGGGACTATGGCTTAAGGGGACTTCTAAGTCAATTGGCAAAATAATTCTATTATGAAAACATTCTGCATCCCACTTTGAAATGTGGCGTCTGGGGTCTTAAATGCTAACAAGCGGCCATCTAAGATGCATCAATTGGTCTCAACCCACCTGGATCAAAGGAGAATGAAGAACACCAAGGTCACACGATAACTATGAGCCCAAGAGACAGAAAGGGCCACATGAACCAGAGACTTACATCATCCTGAGACCAGAAGAACTAGATGGTGCCCGGCCACAACCGATGACTGCCCTGACAGGGAGCACAACAGAGAACCCCTGAGGGAGCAGGAGAAGAGTGGGATGCAGACCCCAAATTCTCATAAAAAGACCAGACTTAGTGGTCTGACTGAGGCTAGAAGAATCCCGGCGGTCATGGTCCCCAAACTTTCTGTTGGCCCAGGACAGGAACCATTCCTGAAGACAACTCATCAGACATGGAAGGGACTGGACAATGGGTTGGAGAGAGATGCTGATGAAGAGTGAGCTACTTATATCAGGTGGACACTTGAGACTGTATTGGGATCTCCTGTCTGGAGGGGAGATGGGAGAGTAGAGAGGGTTAGAAACTGGCAAAACGGTCACGAAAGGAGAGACTGGAAGAAGGGAGCGGGCTGACTAATTAGGGGGAGAGCAAATGGGAGTGTGACTTGATTTGTAACTTTCACTTAAAGCACAATAAAAATTATTTTTAAAAAAGTCCTTCTACAGGATAGAAAATGATACTGGTGAAGAGTGAGCTTCTTGGCTCAAGTGAACACATGACACTATGTGGGCAGCTCCTGTCTGGAGTGGAGATGAGAAGGCAGAGGTGTCAGAAGCTGGCCGAATGGACATGAAAATAGCAGGCGGAGAGAAGGAGTGTGCTGTCTCATTAGGGGGACAGCAACTAGGAGTATATACCCAATCCAGTGCCTAGGAGTATATAGCAAGGTGTGTATAAATTTTTGTATGAGAGACTGACTTGGTTTGTAAACTTTCACTTAAAGCACAATAAAAATTAAAAAAAAAAAAGTCCTCTTCTGGAGAATGAATTAGAGTTTGGCAGGACAGAAGTCAACACAACTTCTGGGGTTAGAGAGAAGAGGGCACAGAGGTGGGAGGTACAATTGGCTGGATATAACAACTGATTCAGCGATGGGGTGAGAGGAGGAAGGGCCTAGAACAACACTGGTTTCTGGGTGGGATGAACAAATTCGGGCCAGAGATAGACACTAGGAGTTTGGTTTAGGGAGTGATGTGTTGGAAATGTTTGGAGATTGTATGACAAAGTGATAAAGTCTGGACATACTAAATCATGACTGGAAATAGATGTAATAAGCTGGAGCTGAGCTATCCATCTAACTAACACACTTGTGTCTTGAGGAAGGGGTAGCTTTTGCATAGAAGCTCCCATCAGGAGGGCGTGATGAGAAGGAGGGTGTTGTGTGTGTAGGTGGAGGGCTCAGGGATGCTGTGGCACAACATCTGCCTGTCCCCTCTGCCTCAGGGACTGAGTTTTATTGAGTCCTCCTGTGGAGGCTGCAGAAGCAGAGTTCAGGAACAATTTTGTGAGGTGCAAAGGACAGATTTCAGTGGCCCGTATGACGGAATTGGGAAAAGGGCTGTCATCCTTCCCCTCCTACCTCATCCATGACTAAAACCTTCAAATTAGCAGCAAGGGGCCCTTGGTGGCACAGTGGTTAAATTAAGCAAAAGGCCGGCAGTTCAAATCCCCCAGCCACTCCTTGGAAACTGTACGGGGCAGTTCTACTCTGTCCTATAGGGTCATTATGAGTCAGAATTGACTCAACGGCAGCAGGTTTGGTTGGTTTGGAAGCCAACTTAACAAAAGTGATTTCTCAGGTCTATAAAGAAATTCATTATGACAAGACAATTCATTTAGAGATCACATAAAGGATGTTCTGCTGATAATTGCCACAGGGAGTGAACAAGGAAATGTGTTAACATACTAATCACAGAAGTCTGCCAAATTATGTTTTCTGGCAAAATAGTTATTACAGTGATTAGTACTGTCAGTTAAATGAGATGAATGATTTTCATCCAGCTGCGTCAGGTGGGTGCATTCTAAAGGCAAGATTCTTCTAGAGTAGAAGGTAGTAGAGGGGAAAAAAATGTGTCGACACACCCAAAACATAGCCACACAATTTATATTTTGAAAAATATACAATCAGTCTAAGTCAAGTGTTTTGTCTCCCAAACAAAAAGCTTTGTGAAAGTTTATTTCTCTACAAAAGGTGTCGTAAACATCCAAGCCATCTATTAGGTTTTGCTATCGCTAGAACATTTATGCCCATGATTTCAGTGTCAGCTTTCCTTCTTATATGCTTTCCTTAATCTTGTCTGTACACATGAAATACTCAAATATTCTCAACATACAATTTTTTAAAACACAACCTGAAAATAGCCACTCCAGCTGGGAAATATTGCCAAAAAATGCCATTGTCTCTAATCTTCTTTCTGGCATAGTCAAAAGGAAATAAAGCATCTTTACAATGATTACCCCAAAAAAATAGAGAAAATTTTAAAACAGCGGTTACTCATATTGATTAGCTGCACTCCCTGAAATGAATCATGAAATGAATGTATTTTGGAGGTAATTAATAGCCTGGTGGCGCAGTGGTTAAGAGCTCAGCTGCTAACCAAAAGGTCGGCAGTTCAAATCCACCAGCTGTTGCTTGGAAACCCTATGGTGTAGTTCTGCTGTGTCCTATAGAGTTGCTATGAGTCGGAATCAACTTGATGTCAAGGATTTTTTTTTTTTTTTTGGTTTAATAGCCCAAAGATTCTTTGTCCTGCATGATAGAGAGTTATCTGCTCTACAGGGAGGATAGAGATCTTATGACCTTGAGAATGAGACTTATAACCGGGTAGGTTTGAATGCTGCTTCCTCCACTTACTAGCCTTGTTAAGTCTCTCTGTGCCTCAGTTCCAACACAAGTAAAGTTGGGATAGTATTAGTACCTAACCAAGGAGCAATGGTGAGGATTACACAAGTTAATACCTAGAGGGCATTAGCACAGCAACCGGCTCCCCCTAAGTGTCAATCAGCCTTAGCCATTGCTACAATTATACTTCACTTACTGGCTTTTTTTTTTTTTTTTTTTTTTACTGGCTTTTAGTAAGGAATAGGTTGCGATGGACAGAGAGAAAAGTAAGGTGATTTAATTCATTCTAATACTGGTAATACTTTGAGATAAGGTAGCCTACTCAGAAAAGAAACAAAAATCAGAGGAAATAAATGAAAAGGTTGGAAAACAAATGGTTGTTTCAAACAATCTCTTAGAGAGCACAACAATGAAGTCTACAATTAACACAAAACTTCCTTTTAGGTACCAGATTTCATATCCTCCAGATCGTTTTTACTCCAGAGCTGCTGAGGAAAGTACGGGTTTTAGATGTTTGACCTCTTCTCCCTTCCCTTCAGCTGGAGCAGTGCACTCCTGCTTGTTCCAATAAACCCTTTGCTGTTGACTCGATTCTGACTCATTGTGACCCTATAGGACACAGTAGAACTGTCCCATAGGGTTTCCAAGGAGCAGCTGGTAGATTCGAACTGCCGACTTTTTGGTTAGCAGCCAAGCTCTTAACCACTGAGCCACCAGGGCTCCAAACCACAGCTGGGTGTGAATCCTGATTCCACCATTTACTTAACTGTGCAATCTAGACAAATTCCTAACTTCTCTAAAAAAAAAAAAAAAAACTTCTCTGGACCTCAGTTTATCTGTAAAACAGGGGTATGTTTGCCTTGCAGGCTTGTTAGGAGAATTGATTGAGTCGACAATGTGTGTAAATTGCCCAATATGGTTTCTGACATGAGAAACTACCCAGTAAATGGGGACCGTGCAGCTGAAGGAGCGACAGGGAGCTGAACTTCAGCTTGTGCATGCCTGCAAGGCTTTCTGTCCAATGGGAACATCTTTCTCTAATTTTGCAAAGGCCTCCTGCGGGCTGGCAATGGCCCTGTCAATAAATCATAGTTAAATTAGCACCAGAAAGAATGAACTGAAACATTAAGTGGCTTGGTTAAATAGTTCTCTGGACACTATAAATTGCCAGTGTTGGCCTGTAATGTTGTGTTGCTGCCATGATAGTTTTAAAAACGTAATTACTGATAGATAATGGAGTAGTATTCAAAATGTTAGCAATAATTTGATTGGACTTGACTGGCATTAATAAAGGCCACTGATAGCTTTTATATAAATAGATATGCTTCATTGTTTGTTGGCTTTGTTTCATTTATCCATCAATACCTACTCCATGCCAGTTCTGGGCTGGACACAGGGGTTACAGCAGTTAAAAAGGAAGATCTGGTCCCTGTTCTCCTAGAGTTTACAGTCTGCAGCGAAATTTAGAAAATAGCTACTTATCTCACCGAGTCCCTGTGTGATGCAAATGGTTAAGTGCTCAGCTGCTAACTGAAAGGTTGGAGGTTTTGAGTCTATCCAAGGGTGCCTCAGAAGACAGGCCTGGTGACCTACCTCCAAAAAATCAGCCACAGAGCACAGGTTACAGACCACAGTTCTACCCTGACACACAGGGAGTCGCCATGAGTCAAAATTGACTTGATGGCATTAAATACATCCTGGTATCTTTATGTTATCTCATAATCTTCACAAATTCTATCCCTCATGGCTTTGTGAATCCCCAACACACCCCCCTGAGGTAAAGGAAGGTACTACACAGTTTCTTCTAGAACTCTGCCTTGAAAAGCAGTGAGACGTTTTGCCCATGGACAGCATTCTACGTCTAATCTGTATTGTTATGTAATTAATATTGCAGGCAAATGCATTATTTCCACATCCTACGTTGTTTAAAGGTGTGTCTGTTTTCTGAACCCTACATCTTATCAAATCACACAGTGCTCGAGACCTAATCCATTGGGCTCATTATCTCTCTGAACTCTGGTCTAAGTTGATCCAGGCACAAATCTGTTGTGACAGCTGAGCTAACAGAACCTTGTTGCAAGCACTGTTGTGATAGGCACACAAAGAAACTAAACACCAGGCAACATTACAGAAAGGATTAGAACTAGAGCTAACATACCTGAAATTCACATTATGGTGGAGGTTTTTCAACTCAGTTCATTACCCTAATCAGAAATGAAAAGTTTCTACCCAGCAAGGAAAAAACAAAAACAAACTTGAAGTCAATATTTCTTGTCCCATGAGACTGACATACCAGATACTCCAAAGACCTCACTGACCTGTGGGCTGGGGTTTCTACAGAATCAATGAGGAAAGGGAGTCCTGGTATTTTCTCTTGCTGCCACCACTTCTAGGTTCCTGTAGGTTTTGAGCTTGGGGAGCAGGGCTGTAGCATGAATCAGCTCCGAGGGAGGAGTCCACTATCTTCCTTCTCATTTTCTTTCCTTTCTCCTCAATTTCATCCTATGATTTAGAGCTGAGGTAAGTATGCTGACTTAGCAATCAATCAAGGGCCTGAGCTAGTCTACATGACCTCAGTATGAGGGAGGGGGACTTTGCCTGAGTTTCCTTCATTCAGAATTGGCTGAGTTTGCTAAGCCGCCACCTTGGCTAAGTGCGAAAACAGAGGTCTTCTGAGTTCCTATTTGAAATTAAGGCTAATGCTTGCTCTGCTTTGCATTGTAACAGCGTAACTTATCACAAAAGAGGACTGTGAGCAGATGGCTGCACCAACGTACGTGGCTGTCCTCCTGGTTCGGCCACTGTGCCCGTCCTTCTGGTTCGCCCACTGTGCCCGTGCTTGACTTGGTCAGGGTGCACAGTGTAAAGGTCTGTGGCCAAGAGCAGGGTCTGTGCTTGAGAAGGTGCAGCGGTGGTAGAATTTCATCTTCCGTGCGGCAGATCCGTGTTTGATTCCCAAACAATGCATCTCATGAGTAGCCACCACTGCTGGAGGCTTCCGTTTTGCCACAATGCTGAACAGGTTTCAGGTGGGATTCCAGACCAAGGTGCACTAGGAAGAAAAGCCTGGAGATCTATTTTTGAAAATCAGCCAATGAGAGCCCTACAAATCACAAAGGTCTGATTTGTAACTAAGCATGGGGATGGTACAGGACCCAGCCGTGTTTTGTTCCCTCTGCACGGGGTCGCCATGAGTGGGGGCTGACTCCAAGGCAGCTGACAACAACAACATGTTGTGTGCATTGTATGCAATCAGGGCAGTCTGCAAAGTGTGAATGTTCTCATCCTGCACGGACCCTCTAGGACTAAGTTTTAAAGGCAAGCTGCTGAAGAGAGCAGAAAGGGCATTTTCACTAAATGTAAAGATACATAGATTACAGGCTTGGAGAAAGTATGCGTCCCAAATGGAAACTCCTGGCCCAGCATTTGATAGCAAGAAATACGTGGTTTGATGGTACACCCTTATTACTGTAGGGGAAGGAAGTATACCCTGACGCCTTTCTTCTCTTAGTGGCAGATCAATCGCTGAAGGAGGGGCCAGGCGTGGGGTGAGACCTGGGGAAGAGGCATCTGGAACAGCTGTAAAGAAGCCTGAAAAGGCCAGGGACTCAGGCCAAATGCAAGGCTTCTTGAGCAGCCACTTAACCATGCACCCTCCTTTCAATTGCTAGCCTATGAGATCAAGTTCATTCTATATTTCTCGATGTATTTTATCAGATAATGTTAATTGGCCTTATTTTGCTGTCTACTTTGAATTATACCAGCATAGCCAGAAATTTTATTGTATGTAAATAAAATGGAGCTTTCGGGAAACTGTAAAGTAGATAGATAGGACTCAAACCCACTGCCATCGTGTCATAGAAGCCAAACACTTAACCACCTTGCCACCAGGGCTCATACATAGGACAGAGATGTCATTTTGCCTGTCTTTAACTACTGATGTTTCTTTCATGTTAACCTTGTTACTTACCATACATCTGGACAGTTTGTTTATTTAAACTGGCCTAATTTTTTTTAATATAACTTGCTTTTCTCAAAGTGAATTAAAGCCATAAAGTTTTGAATGTCAGGAGGTACTCAGTTTGAATAAAGAGACTTATCAGGTCTTGAGGTCTTTTGTCTTATTAGAGAAGCTAAGAGCAGTCCTAGAGGGTCAGCGAAAAAGAGGAAGACTCTAGATGAGATGGATTGACACAGTGGCTACAACAATGGGCTTTAGCATAGCAATGATTGTGAGGATGGCGCAGGACCAAACAGCGTTTCGTTCTATGAGATGGAGCTATCTCGATGACACCTAACAACAAGGAGCAGTCTAGAGAGGCTGGAGGGACTGTTGAAGGCATAGACTGAGAAAGGAGGGTGACTTCTCCTCCAGTGTGGGGTGACGGCCACCCAATCTCCACAGCTGCCCAGACCAGTAATCCTGGGAGCCCTATGACCCCTCCAGCCCCTCCACAGGGAAGAAAGTGGTGTCGACTGAACTTGCCCCTAGAAGACAGGCTGCCCTTTCTTTCCTCTGCCTATTTTCAATAGCTACTCCTTGTTTCTGAGCATACCAGCACTGCCTGGCTTATTTCACCCACCTTCTTCATAAAGCATAATTACTGTAGTTTTCAGTTGTTAAAAACAGTGTGTATGTATGTGTTTCAATCTCTGTCCTTTAAGGGCAAAACTCTGACACCCTTGAATATATACAAAACAATGAACTTCGGAATCTGAAGGCAATTCCCAAAAAAGAGTCTAAAGAATGTGGGCAACAGCAACAGACCTGAGACACATAAATAAGCTTCAGAGGTAATTATGGTCCTTTCAAGAGAGTAACACGCGCTCAGACAGCTACATTCTAGTATTGTGCTTTTGAAAATAATACCTACAATACGCACCAAGATTCAAAGTGTGGCCAAGTTTGATTCTTTTTTTTTTAAATCAGTTTTGGTGAAATGTTCAGTAATTCCCAAAAGTATTGGGCTTTGTAAAAACTTGATGCTGTAAAACATTAACATAGAAGTGAATCTGTATGCAGGAGGTGGGACGTGTGGCAGCCTTACAGAATCATGACTTCACAGGACACAATGAGGCTTTGTTTTACTCTGTTTACCTTTGCCTGCATGACTAAGGGACCTTCTTCACCACCTAATATTCTCTACCAGCCTCATCATGGCCAATGTCATCTTCCATTTTCTATTCTTCGTTATGCCTTGATTGCTAGTCTACCTGTGCTACCCTTATCCCCTTGAGTCCCTGTGTCAGTTATCTAGTGCCACTATAACAGAAATACCGCAAGTGAACGGCTTTAACAAACAGAAATTTATTTTCTCACAGTGTAGTAGGCTAGAGTCGGAATCCACTTGATGGCAGTGGGTTTTTTTTTTTTTTTTTTTTTTTTTTTGTAGTAGGCTAGAAGTCCAAATTCAGGGTATCAGCCCAGGGGAAGATTTTCTCTCTCTGTCGGCTCTGGAGAGAGGTCCTTGTAGTCAATCTTCCCCAGGACTAGGAGCTTCTCTGTGCAGGAACCCCGGGTCCAAAGGAGGCACTCTGCTCCCGGCACTGCTTTCTCGATGGTATGAGGTCCCCCTGTGTCTCTGCTCGCTTCTCTCTTTTATATCTTAAGAGGTTGCCTCAAGATACAATCCAACCTTGTAAATTTGAGTCCTGCCTCACTAACACAACTGCTGCCCATCCTCGCTCGTTAACATCATAGAGGCAGGATTTACAACATACAGGAAAATCACACAATATTGGGAATCATGGTCCAGTCAAATTGATACATACATTTTTGGGGGGACATAATTCAATCATGACAGTCCCCATCTCTGTTATTTTTCCATTCACCTGTCCACCTTCTCAACAAGTCTTCGATGCATTTTTCCTGTGTGTAAAGCCACACTGCAAGTTACTGACAAAACCCAATGGAATGAGCAGTTGTACAAACAGCTTGGGCTTTGCAGGTAGGCACAACATAAGCTTAAGCCCCGGCTCTATCACTTACTTGCTTTGAGAAAAAAAGACCTTGGGCAAATTATTTAACTTTATGAAGCTTCACTTTTCCAGGTTGGTGACACCCAGATTTCCATTACAAGGCTATTGTGGGGATTAAATAAGACCATGGACTAAAGGACCTGAAACCAATTGGGCACTCCTCACCTTGTCTCCTGATTTCTGCTCACGTCCATATTTTGATAAGGTTGCACTCCTGTCTGAAAGTCTTCAGTTTTAGAAAGAGATTTATTTCTCTTATTGTTGATGAGAGTGTAAACTGGTATAACCATTATGGAAGGCATTTAGGCAGTTATAATCAAAATTATAAATGCGTCTATCCTTTGACCTAGTAATGCCCCTTCTGGGAAATCATCCTACAGATATGCTTGCACGCACCCAGAATGACCTAGGTACAAAGGAATTCACTACAGCCTTGCTTGCAACAGGAAAAGACAGGAAACAAATCAAATATTCCTCAGTAGGGGACTGATTAAAAGAATCTGTATAATGATTATTACATAAGAGTAAAAAAGGAGGAAAAAACTCTCTATATGTCAATGTGGAAAGTTCTCCATTTTGATACATGAAAAAAACAAGGTGGAGGTTGTACAACCTGCTGGACACAATGTCACTGAATTGTACAGGGGAAAAATGTTGAAATAGCAAATGTTTTGCTACATATTTACCACAACAATAAATAAAGCATTACTTTAAAAAAAAAAAAGTGGGTATAAAAGGTGGAGAACAATATGAATAGTACACTACATTTCAAATAAAAAGAGGAGAGGGAAATAAGAATTCTGTAATGTATAAAGAAAGCCTGGAAGAAGACACAAATCTAATTAAGCATTTACCTATGGGTGTGGCTGGAACTAGGCAGATGGTGAGGATGGGCTGGGAGGAGTACTTTTACTGTGCATTTTAAAAAATGTTTTCAAAAGTTTGAACCTATTCAAAAGTTAAATGAAAAATGCCTCTTTCTTGCTTTGAGTGTGTACTGCTCTTATATTCCATTTTAATTAGCTGTGTGTGATAGCTAAACGGGCCCATCACAAAGACTTACTGAGCACTCTGAGTGCTGGGCTCCAGAGGAGATACAAACACATACAAGGCTCAGTCCTGAGACTTCTAGTGTTCAAAAGAAAAAAAAAATTTTTTTTTAATATCTGTAAACAGAAAAAGCCTATTCAAATTCATTTTGATGTTAAAGGTGTTTGTTCTTCAATTACAAAGTCTACTAGGACTGAAATGCCACTGTGTGAAAATACTGTTCGAAGACAGGAGGTATCTCCCAGCACAAAGGACAATTCACATAACTGTGTGAAATCCAAGCGTCTGTCCTATTGCCGAGGCAGCTAGTGGGAGTTCAGGCGAGAGCAAACAAATGATCATTGCTGTCAGTGGAAATGTACACATTAACCTGGCAATGACTTTGTCAACAATTACCATCTATTTACTTTGTCCACATTGCTGCTTAAGCTGTAAAATCTCAGGAAGGAGAAGTCTGCCAGAAACAGATGGCATTCGTATTAGCAAAGAGTGAAGCAGTAATTATCCATGTTAGCCATGGGCTGGGAGCACTGGGAGGAGGGCTTGGAGCAAAGATCTAGAGGTCTTTGTGTACAATAAGGTCCGTGAAGTCAACAAAACCTTGGTGTTCAGATTCCATCAGATCCTTAGGAGACTGAAAAGAATAGAAATCACCCCATTATTTAGACCTTGCTTCCACAAACACAAGAAATTCCAAACTCAGTCTGTCCAGTTAGCCTTTTGGAAAGAAAATCCTTTCCTCACACATTTCAGCGCACTTAGTAAAAAAAAAAAAAAAAAAACCTGTGTGCAGCCAGTGTGTACCAGGCACTGTTCTACACTAGGAATAGCACTGGATAATTATTTACAACCAGAGACCAGTCTCTGCCTCTGTTCCCATTCCACTACCCCCACCACCCGCCGCCACCTCCAACACCCACCCTGCCCCCCAAGATTCTTTAGAGGAAAAAATAAGTACCTCCACCAACACATGGATGAACCATGAAAACAAAAGGCACAAAAGGACAACTCTTGTATGATCCCAGTTATATGAAATATCTAGAATAGGCAATTGCATAGAGACCAAAGTTTATTAGTGGTTACCAGGGGCAGGTGGAAGGGGAAAATGGGAAGTTATCGCTTAAGGGTACTGAGTTTCTGCTAAGGGCGATGAAAAAAGAAAGAAAGAAACAAATGGATAATGATGATGGAGGAGTCCTGGTGGTGAAGTGGTTAAGAGCTCAGGCTGCTAACCAAAAGGTTGGCAGTTGGAATCCACCAGCCGCTCCACTGTCCTAGAGGGTCGCTATGAGTCACAATCGACCTGACAGCACACGTCAACAACAATAATGGTGATGATACGGTGAATGTACTTAAAGTCACTAGATTGTACACTTAAAAATGGTTGACTGGCATAAACAGTATACAAAACATTACTAACAATGCAGAAGAGAAACCAGATAACTGGGAGCTCCTAAAAATCAAACACTTATGCTCATCCAAAGACTTCACCAAAAGAGTAAAGAGATTACCTACAGAACGGGAAACAATTTTTAACTATGACATTTCCGATCAGCATTTAATCTCTAAAATCTACATGATACTGCAAAAACTCAACTACAAAAAGACAAATAACCCAATTAAAAAATGAGCAAAGGATATGAACAGAAACTTCACTAAAGAAGACATTTAGATAGCTAACAGATACATGAGGAAACGCTCACGATCATTAGCCATTAGAGAAATGCAAATCAAAACTACAATGAGATTCCATCTCATTCCAACAAGGCTGGCATTAATCCAAAAAACACAAAATAGTAAATGTTGGAGAGGTTGTGGAGAGACTGGAACACTTATACACTGCTGGTGGGAATGTAAAATGGTACAACCACTTTAGAAATCAATTTGGCGCTTCCTTAAAAACTAGAAATAGAACTACCATACGATCCAGCAATCCCACTCCTTGGAATATATCCTAGAGAAATAAGAGCCTTTACATGACCAGATATATGAACACCCATGGTCATTGCAGCACTGTTTACAATAGCAAAAAGATGGGAGCGACCAAGGTACCCATCAATGGGTAAATAAATTATGGTATATTCACACAAAGGAATATTATGCATCGATAAAGAACAATGATAAATCCGTGAAACATAACATGGAGGAATCTGGACAGCATTAGGCTGAGTGAAATTACTCAGCTGCAAAAGGACAAATATTGTATAAGACCACTATTATAAGATAAGAACTTGAGAAATAGTTTAAAGAGAGAAGGAATATTCTTTGATGGTTACGAAAGGGGGGAGGGAGGGAGGGAGGGAGAGGAGCTTTCACTAATTAGATAGTAGATGAGAACTATTGTAGGTGAAGGGAAAGACAACACACAATACAGGAGAGGTCAGCACAACTGGACTAAACCAAAAGCAAAGAAGTTTCCTGAATAAACTGAATGCTTCAAAGGCCGCTGTAGCAGGGGTAGGGGTTTGGGGACGATGGTTTCAGGGGACATGTAAGTCAATTGGCATAATAAAATCTATTAAGAAAACATTCTGCATCCCACTTTGGAGAGTGGCCTCTGGGGTCTTAAACGCTAGAAAGTGGCCATCTAAGATGCATCAATTGGTCTCAACCCACTTGGAACAAAGGAAAATGAAGAACACCAAAGACACAAGGTAATTATGAGCCCAAGAGGCAGAAAGGGCCACGTAAAGCAGAGACTACATTAGCCTGAGACCAGAACTAGATGGTGCCTGGCTACGACTGATGACTGTCCTGACAGGGAACACAACAGAGAACCCCTGAGGAAGCAGGAGAGCAGTGGGATGCAGACCCCAAATTCTCGTAAAAAGACCAGACTTAACGGTCTGACTGAGACTAGAATGACCCCAGCGGTCATGGTTCCCAGACCTTCTGTTAGCCCAAGACAGGAACTATTTCCAAAGCCAACTCTTGAGACAGGGATTGGACTGGACTATGGGATAGACAATGATTTTGGTGAAGAATGAGCTTTTTGGATCAAATAGACACTTGAGACTATGTTGGCATCTCCTGTCTGAAGGGGAGATGAGAGGGTAGAGGGGGGTCAGAACTGGCCGAATGGACATGAGAAGAGAGAGTGGAGGGAAGGAGTGTGCTGTCTCATCAGGGGGAGAGCAATTAGGAGTATATAGCAAGGTGTTTAGAAATTTTTATATGAGAGTCCGACTTGTTTTGTAAACTTTCACTTAAAGCACAATAAAAATTTTTAAAAAATGGTTGAAATAGCAAATGTTTTGTTTTATACACACATATTTTACCACAATGAAAAATTTTAAAAGCATCTTCACATTTTAGGATCTTAGAACGATAAGAGAGCTCAAGGATATTCTAGCCCAACCCTATTACTTTGTGACGGTTTTGCTTGCAGGCTAATACTGCATCATGTATAAGAGTTTTCAAGCCAGTCAAAAAGAATTTTGTAAGGCAGAACTGTCAACGCAAAGCCACTCTACAGGGAGGCTTGGGATTTTATTTGACAGGACAAAAAGAGTGTTTATGTCTGTGTTTTTATGGGAGGACACTGGAAGTTTCTCTATGACCCTCTACGTATTCTACTTAAAATATCTCTAAGGTTTTATGTCCTGAAATCAGACAAAACCAAAAAACCAAACCAGTTGCCATGGAGTCGATTCTGGCTCATGGCAACCCCAGCTGTGTCCAAGTAGAACTGTGCTCCGTAGGGTTTTCAATGACTGTGACCTTTCCGAAGTAGATTGCCAGGCCCTTCTTTCAAAGCACCTCTGAGTGGATTTGGACCATCAACCTTTGAGTTAAGCTTTTAACCATTTGCGCCACTCAGGGACTCCTTGGAAGCATACCACTTGGGTTCAAAGCCTGAGTCTGATTCTTAGAAGCCCTGCGATCTTGTGCAAATTGTTTACTTTTATCTGTGAAATAGGGATAATCAAAATAGTTAGCCATAGCATTGTTATAAGGATTAAATCAGCCAATTCATTCAACAAATAATTACTGAGGGCCTTTTAAGTGCTAAGCATTGTTAGACACTGGGGATATGGCGAGCAAATGCATGTAAAAGGCACTTAATAAACCTGGATTGTTTTTATCTAAAAGCACATATTCACAGGCTTGGGATCCTACACAGGATTTAAAGAAGTTTAAGCTGCAGGAACAGGAATGAATTATTTATCAGGCCTCCAAGGTCATGGAGTTGAAATGTTGATGAACATACAATAGTATCTGATTACAAGAGAGTATTGTCTGGTCAAGGATCAGAAGCAAAATATACCCGTTGATTGATTCAATATGTGTATCGAGCAATTTCTGCAGCATATTAATTAATTTTCTACACACTGAGACTAGTTGTCAAGTGTTTTAACTTTTTTCCCAGAGCAACAACCATAAAAACTGGGAAAGTCAATTAAAGACACAAGTAAAAAACGAAAGAGTATGAATACTATGGATAGGTATTAATGTGGGTGATAAAATATTTTTTAAAGCAAGGTTATTTATTATTTTCTGAGAGGATTAACAACCCTATTCCACCTATTGGATACTTTTGCCCACCTGCAGACTCACATTCCCTGAAATGTATGTTTTTATCAGCTTTTAAATCTATAATGATGACTTTCTGCTGTGCTTTTTAAGCCAGGATGCTACTCCTAGGAGAGCTGGCATATAGCACAGGATAAGAGAAGCCAGGATAAAGTGGTGTATCTTCCTGAAACATTAGTTTTTCTTCAAATTTTCACAATGAAACCAACGAAGATTATGGAACGGAATGCAAAATCCACCTGGTTTCATAAAACGAAACATGAAACATGAAAGAGATTGCTCCTTGCACTGGCTTCTTCAGAGCACAGGGAGGGTAGAGAGGCCTTCTCTGCTTCAGGAGAAAAGTTGGCAACACAGTAAATTAGGAGTGATTTTCTTCCATCTTTTCACATTGTTGTCAAAGACAAGGCTTTTTTTTTTTTTAATGTAGTTTGTTGTTATTGCCGTCTATTTTCGAACTTTTTATTGCTTTCTTTTGTCTCTTAAAGCTAGAAATAAGTTACGACAGACCATGAAAATGACAACAATATAACATTCGTCACAGTGGCTGAGCTTTGAAACAGCGTTCATGACAGCTCTTTGCTTTCTACTCTAAATCGGGGGTGCGGGGTGGGGGGTGGGGGGACGTTTCTATATTACTGGAATTAATTACCAGGGTGCTAAAAGAAGACCAGCGAAAAAGAATTAACTGGAGTATAAAATTCTCCCAAAAGCTAGCCTTGCAGAAGGCTGTAAACTAGCTTGAAGGCATTTACTTAACCTTCAGAGCGTTGTCCAAAATGTTAGTCATCCAAAATGCAAGAAGTTGGCTGTAAAACCCAGTCATTCTTTAGTTCATTAATCTGCTTCTAATCTTTTCGCAGTACTTAGCGCTGTCAGAAATCATCTTAATTATTTGTTCAACTTTTTATGACCTGCTCTTTCATCTCCCCTCCAAAGGTGGGGTCACCTGTATCTTCAGTATCTAGCCAAGCGCCTAGCCTATAGTAAAAAAAAAAGTAGGCTCTCAAAATATACTTGCTGAATTTCTTTATAAGATTTAGTGATAAGCACTTTTGCATACATACACATTTGTCAAGAAATAATAAACGAGGACTGGGAAAGCGTATTTGGCATCTTCAAAAGTGCAGGAACATATTTGATGCGGTGAATGGCCATCTGTGCTCTCCGCAAAAACCCAAAACACCAAACCCGTTACGGTCGAGTCGATTCCGACTCCTAGCGATCCTACAGGACAGAGCAGAACTGCCCCATAGGATTTCCAAGGAGCACCTGGTGGATTTGAACTGCCGGCCTTTTGCTTAGTCCAGCTTTTCCATTTCCAAACGCCGACCGGAGGCGTAGAGGAGAAGCTCTTGATAGAAAAGCAGGTATCACGTTTCTACTTAAAACCAGAAACTAATGATTCCCAATGAATTTGCATTTATGTGATCTGATATTTTGTGCTTTTACGGAATGAAATGGAACCTACTTTAAGGACGGGAAATTATCTGTTTAGGAGCTTTCGGCGGCTAACTCTGTCGGGGATTTAACGTCTATTGCCTGCGATCAAATCAGCAGCCCCAGTAACCCCAGTCCCGGCCCTCAGCCTAGCAGGTGGGGCAGCATGGGCGGCGGAGGGCCCCGCACTGCCGCACCCTCGGGTACAGCGGTGCGGAGGCCAATTTCAGGAGGGAGTCACCTGTCGCTCAGGGTTCGACTCCCCATCCTCCGGGAGGAACCCGCCTCCTGCCGGGCACCGCCTGCACGACTCTCACAGTTTGGACCCCCGGAGGCGGGTGGGTGGCATAAGCGAACCCGAATCCCGGGGCCAGGGCGCGTATGGGGTGCTGCTCACCGCTGCGGAACTTGCTGCTGTCGCCGGCCTTGCTCAGGGCGCTGCTGGAGCAGCCCATCGCGGAGCCGCGATCGCGGGCAGGAGGGCGGCCGGGTCCGGTGAGCGCAGCCACCTGTCCCAGCCCGAGCGAGTGTTCGCCCGCGAGTCCGGGGAGCGCGCCAACCGCGCTGGGAGCCACCGAAGTTCCCCAACTCTCCCCGCCCGGCTCCTGCGGGCGCAGAGCGCAAGCGCACAGCGGGCGCAGGGGTGGGAGGTTCGCACCTGGAGAGAAAAGGGAGCTTGAGCTGGGAGCGGAGAGAGGTATAGAGCTGGAGGGCAAGGAAGCAGAAGAGGAAAGGGACTGGTAGAAGGAGTAAGGTGGGCAAGTGGAGGGTATGGTAATGGCAGAAAGGAAAAAGGCACATGAAGCGGGGGCAGGGGTGTCAGGGGCAAGAGCTGGCCTGAATCACCTGAATCATCTCTAAATACCTGAGGATAGAGGGGAGGAGGCGGTTGGGGCCAATGGCCATTGATGGGTGCCTAGATTTGCGATGACGTTTAATTCTCTTACATAACCGCAGTATGATTATCATTAAAAAAAAAAAATTATCATTACTACTATTTAATTCACTGTCCATATTCAACTTATGTCAGTTGTCCCAATAATTAGTATAGATATACAGCCATCCCCCACTATCCACGGGGGACTTGTTCCAGGACCCCAAGGGTTTTTGCCACAGACGCTCAAGTCCCTTACATAAAATGGCTTAGTATTTGCATATAACCTACACACGTTCTCCTGTATACTTTAAATCATCTCCAGATTACTTATAATACCTAATACAGTATAAATGCTACATAGCTGGAATACCGTATTATTTAGGGAATAATGACAAAGAAAAAAGTCTATCCATGTTCAGTACAGACAAAACCATAGGCATACATGTCAGGCACTGAGGTGTACATGTCGGGCACTGAGGTGTACAATGCTCAAACAAGGGGTGCTGGAAAGAGACTGAGGATCCGTGAAATGGCGGGAGGCTTTTTTTACAGCAGTGGATGCCTGTACATCATTTTGTTCCTGTGGCTTCAGCGTAGTGCTCACACTAGGCAAATTCAAGTTTTGCTTTTTGGACATTTCTGGAATTTTTTTCCCTGAATATTTTCAATCAGCAGTTGGTGTAATCCGTGAATGTGGAACCCTTGGTTACAGACGATCAACTGTACATACACATATATGTGTGATTTTAAGGTCCCTGTGTGGCACAGTTTGTGCTCTACTGCTAACCCAGAAGTTAGCAAGTTGGAACCCACCTAGTGGCACTGTGGAACAAAGGTCTGGCACTCTACTTTCATAAAAATTATAGCCAAGGAATCCCTATGAAGCAGATCTACTCTGTAACACATGGGGTTGCCACAAATTAGAACTGACTCCATAGCAATAGGTTTGCTTGCTTGTTTTTTGGCATACGTGTACATATTTCAAGATCCAATCCAGGATTACACATTGCATTTAGTTGTCGTGCTTATTTCCCCTTAATCTAGAGCAGCTCCCTAGTCTTTCTTTGTGTTTTATGACCTTGACATCTTTAAAAGAACAGGCCATTTATTCAGTATAACATTCCTCGATTTGGGTTTGTCTGATGTTTCCTCATGATTGTTTTCAGGTCATGCAGTTCTAGGCTGAAATACACATGCCTGATGTTGTGTACATCTTAGTGATTCCTACCAAAAGGCACATTATAGCCTTTTGCCCCATTATTGGCGATGTTAACTTTAATCATTTAATTAAGGGACTGTCTGCCAGGTTTCTCCACTGTAGTTACTATTTTACTTTTTGTAATGAGCAAGTAATTTGAGGGGATACTTTGAGACCAAGTAAATATTTTTTTCTCATCAAACTTTGATCTGCTAGTTTTTTTTTATTGTACTTTAGATGAAGGTTTACAGAGCAAATTAGTTTCTCATTAAACAATTAATACACATTGTTTTGTGACATTGGTTGCCAACCCCATGACATGTCAGCACTTTCCCCTTCTAAACCTTGGGTTCCCCATTACCAGCTCTCCTGTCCCCTCCTGCCTTCTTGTCCATGCCCTGGAATGGTACGCCATTTAATTTCTTTTTGTTTAATGGGCCTAATCTTTGGCTGAAGGGCGAACCTCAGGAGTTACTTCAGTACTGAGTTAAAAGGGTGTCCAGAGTGATCTGCTAGTTTTAGCACACACTGATATTCCTGTTTGGGTCCATTAGTACCATGATTGTTATCAAACAGTGACTTTCTAATTACTTCACTTACCGTATTCTACGTGTATGAATAAGGAAGACCGAAGAATTGACGCCTTTGAATTGTGGTGTTGGTGAAGAATATTGAATATGCCAAAAGAACAAAGAAATCTGTCTTGGAAAAAGTACAATCAGAATGCTCCTTAGAAGCAAGGATGGCAATACGACATCTTATATACTTTGGACATGCTGTCAGGAGGGATCAGTCCCTGGGGAAGGACATCATGCTTGGTAAAGTAGAAGTTCAAGGAAAAAGGGGAAGACCCTCAAGGAGATGGACTGACACAGTGGCTGCAACAATGGGCTCAAGCATAGCAAAGTTTGTGAGAATGCTGCAGGATCAGGCAGTGTTTCATTCTGTTGTGCATAGGGTCACTATGAGTTGGAACTGACTCGACGGCACCCAACAACCACAACAATGTGTATTAGTTGGCACTCTACTCGTAAGGAAGAGCTTTCAGTTTTCCCTCACTTATTATTCACTTATTTTGATGCTTGATTTGTCTAAAATTTGACCAGTAGGGGGTCTCTTCAGGTTTGCTCCCATGTCTTCTGATGTGTTTCCCTTATCATTCTTTGAGCATTTATTTCCTCACTTTCTGGCATATCTTATATCTTATATTGATAACTTCATACTGTTACTCCAATTGCAATCTAACACCAAACACCACAAGGTACATCCCAGTCTTACCCCTTTCCATATTTTTAATTCCCTTCTCCATCAGTGAGAAACCTGGCTCCAACTATCCCCAATATATTTAGTCAGTCCTAGAACATACAGGAAGTAGTTTCAAAATTGCTCTCATACCATTGCAAAAAACAAACCTACTAATTAGACTTCAACATTTGTTTACAGTTCTTTTTGTCTTTAGACTAAGGTATTGTCAAATTATCATTCAAAAGTTACTTGCATTCTCTAGGATAGACCACATATTAGGTCACAAAGCAAGCCTTAAAATAATCCAAAACACTGAAATATTACAGAGCATCTTCTCTGACCATAAAGCCATAAAAGTAGGAATCAATAACAGAAAAAGCATGGAAAAGAAATCAAAGCCTTGGAAACTGAACAACACCCAGCTCAAAAATGACTGGGTTATAGAAAAAATTAAGGACGGAATGAAGAAATTCATGGAATCCAATGAGAATGAAAACACTTTCTATCAGAACCTTTGGGACACGGCTAAAGCAGTGCTCAGAGGTCAATTTATATCAATAAATGCACACATCAAAAAGAAGAAAGGGCCAAAATCAAAGAATTATCCCTACAACTTGAATAGAAAAAGCAACAAAAGAAACCCTCAGGCACCTGACAAAAGCAAATAATAAAAATTAGAGCAGAATTAAATGAAATAGAGAACAGAAAAACAACTGAAAGAGTTAATGAGACCAAAAGCTGGTTCTTTGAAAAAATTAACAAAATTGATAAACCATTGGCCAAACTGACAAAAGAAAAACAGGAGAGGGAGCAAATAACCCGTATAAGAAACGAGATGGGCGATATCACAACAGATCCATCTGAAATTAAAGAATCATATCAGATTACTATGAAAAATTGTACTTTAACAAATTTGAAAACCTAGAAGAAATAGATGGAATTTCTAGAAACACACTACCTACCTAAACTACCACAAACAGAGGTAGAACAACTAAATAAACCCATAACAAGAGATTGAAAAAGTAATTAAAAAATTCCCAACAAAAAAAGCCCTGGCCCTGATAGCTTCACTGCAAAGTTCTACCAAACTTTCAGAGAAGAGTTAACACCACTACTATTAAAGGTATTTCAGAGCATAGAAAAGGATGGAATACTCCCAAACTCATTCTATGAGGCCAGCATATCCCTGACAACAAAACTAGGTAAAGATGCCACACGCAAAAAAGAAAATTACATACCTATATCCCTCATGAACTTAGATGCAAGAATCCTCAAAAAAATTCTAGCCAATAGAATTCAACAACATATAAAAAAGACAGGGAACACAACAGAGAATCCCTGAAGGAGCAGGAGAGTAGTGGGATGCAGACCTCAAATCTTGTAAAAAGACAAGCCTTAATCATCTGACTGAGACTAGAAGGACCCCGGAGGTCATGGTCCACAGACCTTCTGTTAGCCCAAGACTGGAACCATTCCCAAAGCCAATTCTTCAGACAGGAATTGGACTGGATGGACTATGGGATAGAAAATGATACTGGTGAAGAGTGAGCTCCTTGGCTCAAATAGACAGACACATGAGACTATGTGGCCAGCTGTCTGGAGGGGAGATGAGAAGGCCGAGGGGAACAGAAGCTGGCTGAATGGACTCAGGGAATACAGGGCGGAGAGGAGTGTGCTGTCTCATTGCGGGAGAGTAACTAGGAGTACATACCATACCTAGCAAGGTATATATAAATTTTTGTATGACGCTTACTTGATTTGTAAACTTTCACTTAAAGCACAATAAAACTTAAAAATTACTTGGGTTAGGTTCCCTCCCACTCCAATTAGTATGGGTGTGTTATAATTTAAGATATACTTAGGAAAAAAAAAAAGTACACTTAGGTTTGTTTCTGTCTGAATTCCAAGGTACAGTATTCCCTCATCTTTTTTTATTGTGGTAAAATATACATAACTAAACATTTCACCACTATTTCCACGCTTCACATTACCTAGAACAAAAACTCAGTACCCCTTCAGCAACAACCCCTCCCTGTTCAATCTTACTTAGCATTTTTGCACTGATATTCATAAGTAATTTTTTGTGCTCTTTCTCACATTTAGGTATCAATAAAAGCAAAAACAAACCCGTAGCCGTTGAGTGAATTCCAACTTGTAACGGCCCTATAGGACCGAGTTGAACTGCCAGAGAGTTTCCTAGGAATGAATGGCTGGTGGATTCAAACTGCTGACCTTTTGGTCAGCAGCCGAACGCTTTAATCACTGGCACCACCAGGGTTCGTAGATACTGGTACTTTATGAAAATAATTTGTGAGTTTTCCTTTATTTTCTATACTGGGCAACAAATTATGTAGCATTGGAGTAAATGAACTTTTAAAGTTTGCTCCCCATGAACCATCTGAGCCTGGTGCTTTCATGTGGGACAGTTCCTTATCAATTTTCTCTAGGGAAATTGTACTTTTTTTTAAAATTTTTAATGGGTCATTATTTATAAACCGTATTTTCTTAAGAAATTATCCAAGTTATTAATTCCCATACACCTCTAACATTTTCCAATCATGTTTATAATCATAGACTCTAATAATACAAGTAGCTGGACACTGTTCTAGGAGCCCTGGAGATGCAGTGGGTAAAGCTCTTGGCCGCTAACCAAAAGCTCTGCAGTTCAGGCCCACCAGCTGCTCCATGGGAGGAAGATGTGGCAGTCTGCTTCCGTAGATTTACAGCCTTGGAAACCCTATGGGGCAGTTCTACTCTGTCCTATAAGGTCGCTACGAGTCAGTTTGGTTGGACACTGTTCTAAGCACTTTTACAATTAGTCCTCATAAACAACCATACAAGGCAGATGGAATTTTTACCACCTTTTTACAAAAGATGAGAAAATGGGAGCATAGCAGTTAAGGTAGTAACTTAGAAATAACTTAGTCTAAGCATCTTATTTCACAGTGGATGTGAATTTTTCAAGGATATATGGCTGGTTCCTGACACAGTTGTCTAGGAGGTGGGTCTTCTGACTCCAGCCTAGTCTCTTCATAGACATCCATCTATTTCCCTGTATATCATGAAATACACCACTATGGTCTTTACCGTATGCTTAGAGCTTCTTCCTTCCTTCCTTTTTTAATTCAGTGCAGCAGAGTTTGTAGCCTGCTGAGGCTAGAGAATGAAAATGTCAGTCTGAAGGACTTTCAGTGTAAAGTAGAAAGGAGTATAGGAGACATATTTTGACTATTATTTTGGAGGGAGGAAGAGAGGACATGAAACAGGTAACCTTTATTCCCTCTTTTCCTGTAAGGGTTCAGAATTTTTATTATCAGTGCACATGTGTTCAGTTAGTTGAGAGGCTACCAACATTCACTGAGTTTAAAAGTACAAGTGGAATTACTTGGATTCTCTTGCTGTCTCCATACCGTATCTGTGAGCATGTTTAGTGACCCAGTTGACTGGTAAGAATGTGAAGGCTGAGTCAGACAAACTGAGTTCCAAATTCCTAACAGGCTGTTTCCTAATCTGGACATTGGCTAAGTAATAGTTGATGATAACGAATATGATAGTTTTAACTGTGTGACAAGGGAATGGGCCAATGCACTGAACCAATGAATAACAGACTAACTTGTATTTGCCCCAACAAGGAATACTGTCACCCTTAATTCTCACAGCAAGTAAAAACGAGAATAAATAAATGTAGGTGCTTATAGAGTTTTCAGAAAACAGCGGTTGGTGAAAGAAAAGTAAAGAAAGGGGAGATTTGTGTTAATTCTGTCCTATCACATTTACTTGTTGGTATTCTTTCAAAGTCATTCTGAAATGCTAGACTAGCATCCACAAAAAATAAAATGACTGGATGGCAGTCTCTTCTCAAAGCATACACATTTCTTGGCTTTTTTACTATGATTTTCAAATTTACAGAAAGTTGAAAGAATAGCACAATAAACAATCATATTGCATATGGCTGCTTATGCGCTACCATAGCAGAATAGTTGTGACAGGGACCACATAGCCTGAAGAGCCTAAAATACTGTTTGGCCCTTTACAGAAAGTTTGCCAACCTCTGCTCTAATAAATACAAATCTGGAAATACTTGCCAAATCTTCACGAGCGAAAAGACTTACCTGTCATTTTTGCACAGCAACTGTGGGTGTGTCTCAGAAAAGAACTGTTTCTTCCTTTAGAATATAGGTTTTCTGATGTTGTGGACAATTTTAGAAGGTGTGGCTGTGGGTGGGTGACTGGGGTGGAGAAGTTGGGGGGAGGCAGGAGTGGGATGTAGGAGAGTACCCACTGTATGGCTATTCTGTGCAGGGTACTGTGATAGGTGCTTTAGACACCATTACATTTACTGTGATCCTCACAACACTGAGGCACAGGCCATTATTCCTGTTTTATTATTGAGGAAACTGATGCTTAGAGAGGTTAGAAAATTTGCCCAAAGTCATGTAGGTATTAAACAGAAAAATCAAGAGTGTTTGATTTTTCTGCCTGTCTCCAAAGAGATACAGTGGATTCAGCTGAAATCCCATAGGAAGAATTCTCAAACATTTTGTGGTCATTTGTCATATGCAAAACGAGCGCTTTGAGCTTCTCTGGCTTCCAGTACATAGTAAGGTGCCTGAGAGAAAGCAACTAGCCATGGTCTTCGGAGATGATAATGATGCTGCAATAAAAAATATCCTCGTTCACAAATCTTTGACCAGCTGTGCAACAGTCTCTGTATGACAGGGATTCCTAAAAGGTGGCTTGCTGGGACAAAAAATTCAAACAGCACAGAAGGAAATAAAATAAAAAAGTGTTTTCCCACCCCATTCTAACCTCCAACCCCACTCCCCAGAGGAAACCACTGTGATCTTGTGTATCCATATACAAAAGCCTATGTGGGTATGTTCACTTTATGTTTTGATAGACATTGCTAATCTGTCCTTCAAGGGTTCCTATTTTGCCATCATAATTTATAACTAACTTTAATCTTTCTGGTGGTAATTTAATTTTAGCGCCTTTATTCTTTTAAAGTCCCACTCACACTGGGATCACTGATCAGCATGCTTCTTCCAATGATGAAAATCGAGGGACCTTCTTCCAAGGCTTCTTCTGAAATGTAAAAAAATTCTGGGAAAAAGATTAGAATAGGAAGTAAAATTTTTAATATAAAATTTCTTAAAATTTTACTCTAAGGCAAATTTCCCAAATTATAACACTTAAATCTTCTATGTTCCATTTTAAAATATTTTTTCTCATTATTCCCCTCATGTGTGCTATATTCCAGCCAAACTGTACTAGCCACTCTGATCACGTCCTCTGAGGCCTGCTTCTGCTCTTCTGACCAATGCATTCCTCTTAATTTCAGTTATCTTCAAGTCGAGAGGACCTAACTTCAAAACTCAGCCCTCTTAAGTATCTGTGTAACCTTCAGTAAATTATTTACACAGTTTTCTCTCTAGTTTTATTCCCTATAAGGATGATAATGTCTATGAGGTCATTGTAACCATTAAGGTTTGTGAAAAGTATATAAAATCTATACAAAAGCTAATTATTCTTAATATTCTCCTTAAAAGGCTCAAATAGATAATAGGCTCTTTAAGAACAGGGACCATGTCTTGATTATCTCTATACATACTTAGTGCCTATAGTGATGTTTTGGAGTTCCTTGGTGGTGTAATCAACTAGTTAAGCTCTTGGCTGCTAATTGAATGGCTGGCAGTTCAAGTCCACTAGAGTTGCCTTGGAAAAAAGGCCTGGTGATCTACTTCCAAAAACCCAGTCATTGAAAACTCTATGGAGCACAGTTCTACTCTCACACACATGGGGTTTGCTACCAGTCATAACTGACTTGATGACTACTGGGGTTTTTTTTTTTGGTATAGTGATGTTTAACATACCACAAAAATTTGTTAATTATATTTGTTAAAATTAATAAACATGTTATGCTACTTGTTTATATCTGCCTCCAGACATCAGACTGCAAAGTCTCCGAGGGCATCTTACACAAATCAGGGCCTAACACAGGACCTGGCACAAGGTACAGAATGAATGAATATGTTATCATAATTTCATTCTTATCCATGGCAGTTAAAGTTATACTAAGTTGTGTTTTTTCAAGTCCTGTTTTCTCAAGAAGACCCCTGAGGGTAAATGTAGCGTAATTCTTTGATGTCAAGTGGTTAACAAGAACATTTGATTAAAAAAAAAAAAAAATGCATACCTGAATGTCTAATGTGAATGGTAACTTTAAACATTTCCAAATTCTACCTGCAAAGAATTGTAATGAAAAGTACTCTTAAGCAGATGACTCAATTTTTTATAATCAGATGACAACCACAAATGAAATGTTAATATTGACCAGAATAGAACAAAGAACACAGGATAAAAGTTAAGGGGACCGGTGTTTTAGCCTTTATCAAGTAGCATTGTCACAACTTCTCTAGATCTGCTTCTTCAACTTTTAAATCAGATGAGTTACTAGTTCTAAAATTAGTAAAAAAACAAAATAGCTTAATATAGAACAAGATTAACAGAGGAGGGCAGATATTATTTGGATTTGCACAATGTTAAGTAATTTATGTCTAAAAGTTAAAGCAAGTACAACTATAATCTAACTCTGCTTGTTCGGTTAATTTCACATCAAAGTGCTGCACACAATTTGACTACACTTTTGTGAGGGGGCCTAAGGTGTCCTAAGAGACTTGGGTTACGGCCCTAGCTCCAAGAATTCACTAGTGTAAACCTGAGAATAAAAATATTGCTTCCCTCGGTTTGTTGTGACTATTAAATAATATGCGTAAATGATATAGCACAGTTCCTCACATATACTAGCTATTTATTTATCTGCTTATGTATTTTGGTTCCCCATCTCTCCCATTCTCCAGGACAAGACGACAGTAGGGAAACCACACGCGAAGCTGCTTACCTACTGGTCTGGTTATACACTGGGCGCGGGGGGGGGGGCGGGGGGGCGGTGGTGTTTTCAGAGCCCAATATTTTGCATGCCCCGTCACTGGGCATTTATACAAAGGTCTAACGTTCACAGAAAAAAGATTTTTTTTAACTGGACCGGTTTATTGCTGTCTGTGCAAATTCGGCTTACAAGTGCACACTGAAACAACCGCAAGAGGCAAGTCTGAGGAGAGACCTCAGGGCGTCACCGTTCTCCGAGGGACCTGAAACTTGAGTGAGCGCAGGGGAGTGGACGCAGCTGCTTCTACTCGGCAGGACTGACCACCGGGGAAACCCGGGATTCCAGCAGAATGCTCCCAAAGTCTTCCCAAGACGAGCCTTCCGGCAAGGATGAGATCAGCTGCGTTACACAACAGTGGTCGCAGCTGCGGCCACTTCTTAGCGCCCCTCCATTGCAACCACAGCCGGTTTCTGCAATCCCGCCCGGTCCGAGGTTCCTACGCCCGCAGCTCAGAGCAGCAGAGCCACACAGCGAGGAGAGGCTTGAGGCTGGCACCTGTAGCAAGCCAACAACACTGCCACCACCCCAACTAGCGGTAACAGTAGCAACCAGAAGCTACCCTCCACTTCTAGCCCCGCCCCTTCCGCACTCGATTTACTTCCGCTTCCGGTCCCAGTGTCCCTGCTCAGCCGTGAAGAGCTTTGCATTGTGGGAGTTCCTTCTTTTCTCCCTCCCCGGCCATCTTGGCGGCTGCTCTTGGTGAGTGGGCTCCACCAAGGCTCGGTTTAAGCACTGTGGAGAGCATTGTGCCGTTTGGGTTCCGGATCCTAAACTTCTTGTGTTGTCCTCTGTATGTTTTAGATTGGGGGCCGTCCCACACCTAAGGCAGGAAGATGGTGGCCGCAAAGAAGACGGTGAGTGAGGCGGGCCAGGGCCCGAGGTGGATTCACGTGGAGAGATGAGGCCCGGACGGGCGGGCAAATCTGGGCACACCGGGGAGACAGCATGTCCGCTGCCATTTGGAGGGCCCCAGAGGGAACCCGACAGACCCTTTCAGTGACTTGGGACCTTCGACTTCGGTGGCTTTATTAGGGGCTCAGGCTTCCGGAAAGCTGGATCCACTTGAGCTGGTTGCAGACGAGGCATTCAGGTCCGTGTTAAATGTTTGCTTTGTTTGTAGAAAAAGTCGCTGGAGTCGATCAACTCTAGGCTCCAACTCGTTATGAAAAGTGGGAAATACGTTCTGGGGTACAAGCAGACTCTGAAGATGATCAGGCAAGGCAAAGCGAAACTGGTCATCCTCGCCAACAACTGCCCGGCCTTGAGGTAATCGAAGGAACATGAGTGTGTCGCCTTGCTGGCGGCAGATTTATCGTGAGCGAATATCCAGGAGTGTAAACTTGTCATCTGGGTAGCTTGAAATCGGTTTTATGTAAAACTTGTTTCGTAAGCAGGCACTTGCAGAAGAATTGTTATTATTAATGATGTTTAGATCTTGATTCCCCTCCCACCCCATCCATTTGCTCTCTTGTCTGAGCTTACCTTTGGCAGAAGCGTGACAGAAGGGGTAAAACCCACAGAATGTCAGAATTGAACTTCAACAGAATTTGTTTTTCCAAGTATATTTTATCGTTATTTGGGTGATTTTTATTTTTTAGTTTTTCAGTGCTTAAAAGGTGCTTCGTTGTATGAACGTACTCGTTTTAATGTAGGAAAGCCAGGGAAGAGTTCAGGCCGGAATTTGACAGACTGTGGAGTTGCAGACTATCTTAGAATCACCTGGTTCAGTCCAATGTGTTACTTGTCTGAACCCAGGCTTTTGCTAGACTTACTGCTTTGAAGTTTAAGTTAGTGGGTATTGTAAATAAGCTAAAGAAACTTGGATCTTGCAGAATATAAGCCATGTGATTATCCCTCCTACTCCCTTTGATTTTTCTATGGTAATGCATAACCTGCTTACAGCATCATATCAGGTGTCTGTGCTTAAGTGGCAAAGCCTCAAGGGCCGTTCTATAGCAGTGCTTCTCAAACGTAAATGTGCATGTGAATCGTATTGGTGATCCTGTTCTGATTCAGTGGGTGTGGGAATGGGCCTTGGAGTTTGCATTTCTAACAAGCCCCTTGTAAACACTGTTGCAGGTCTTTGGACTCTAAAATTTAGTGGCAGGGTTCTGTAGGACTCCTTTCAAAATCTTCAAACCATTAGTATCTGTGTCTACTCAACTGACACAAATTACTCTGTCCAATGTTAAGTCCTTGGATAAGTAATCATATCACTTCCTCGTCTAGGATTCAGGGCAGCAAAGGGTGATAGAAATAGCTTATCTTTTAAGGTCTTGGGTGTGATTCTGGATCCTCTGCTTATTCCAAGCCTAAATTTCTTCGATAGCTTAAGAAAGGGGGAGTATATAATACCTACTTTAGAGGTTGTCATGGTTGTAAAGTGTCAGGCACATAGTAAGTAAATGATGGTTCCCTTTCTTTTTTTTTTTATTTTGCATTCTACCATCTTTTTCATAAGTGTAGATACTGTCTTAAACATATTAGGTGTTCAGTAGATATTTGCTGGTTGCCAAGAAACTGAAAATCTGTATCTTGTAAGGGATCCGAGAAAAGGTTGGCTTGTATTTGTTAATGTGTATGATGGTGTGTTTTTAAGAGTAATACAGGGTTTAGTTACTGCTTCAAGGCCTCGTCAACATTAAAACTAAAAAGAAAAGTAGTAACATTCTATAAGGCACTTGGTGTGGCATTTATTTGCCTTTTTTTCATTTCCCAAGGAAATCTGAAATAGAGTACTATGCTATGTTGGCCAAAACTGGTGTCCATCACTACAGTGGCAATAATATTGAATTGGGTACAGCGTGTGGAAAATACTACAGGGTATGCACACTGGCTATCATTGACCCAGGTATGCTTTCTAACTCAGACTCATTTTAGTTTTTTCCTTTTTTATGTAATACAAATATTTGCTATATTAATCTCTTAGGCTCCTGAGTTCAGCTGTTGAGAATTTGGATAGCGGGGGGTATGTTCTAGTGTATTTCAGCGAATTAACGAATGTATCAGTATATTATAATCGGCTTTGTTAAAAAATAGCTTTTTTTTTTTTAACTTTGAGAGCATTAAATAGTGACCGTGGAATTAATAGTTTATGTTGGATGGGAGAAGTTGGTTTACCTACCTCTAAAATTCCACAGAAGAAAATACAGAAATTGTGGATTGTCAGAATTTTTTTTTTAAAAAAAGCTCTGTGTTTGGAGACTAGGAACTTGCAAAAGGTGTAACTGTAAAGGGGTAAATAATCAGATGAAATAAGTAGAGGAAAATAATTCTTACAGTCTAGGAACATACAGGTAAAATTAGAAATATAAATACCTACAAATATATGCATATTTTGAATTTATGAAATTTTAGTTAATTCATAATATACATATGGCGAATATTCTCGCTGTCCTGATTTTGTGATAATCAGGGCAGGCTAAACATTCGCTATAGTAAGACCATGCATGTGTCCCCAGACCTAGTTCTTTACCTAGGTCTGGTTTTATAAATGCTGGTGATAAACCAAGTCTGATTTACTATACAACCATCTTGTGTAGGAAATGGCTGAGACTCTAGGTATCTTTATTCAAGCTTCAGAGAAATGACAATATAGCTAGTTAAAAAATGTGAAAATAACCAGTGCTAATTTTCAGAGCTATGCTTAAAGAAGGCATAAACACAGAAGGGATATTTTGTGATAACCAGTTGCCATTAAATGTAAAATTGCTGTGTTTTGTTTTATTTTCTAGGTGATTCTGATATCATTAGAAGCATGCCAGAACAGACCGGTGAAAAATAAATCATGTAATTTTTTTCTTTAATAAAACTTACCAGAGCTTGTATTAAAAACACTGTATCTATTTCACTTATTTTTCTTTTTATCCTTTTGTTTCAGTACAGTTTCCTGAAGGTAGGATTAGCAGCTAGATGTGATGGCCAGTCCTTTGGGCTAAGAGTCTTATATCCCAGTTTGTTCTCCTGTTTTGTAAAAGAAGTATACCACGTTCCTTTCTAGAACTAGATTTTTAAGACAATTTTCATAATTCCTATTTCGAGGCATTGTTGGGACTTTACATTTGAATATGCTTGAGAGGCAGCAGTACCCAAAATACAGTCAGAGTTTAAATCTACAAATCTGAGTAGCAAAGAGGATTAAATGAATATTTCCCCACCCCCAAAATGCTTGCATAAACAGAAAAATTTTAGTGAACTTAAGAATATGCCCTTGTAGGGGTACTTGGACATCTTCAAATTAATCCTAGGTCTTAAATCAGTGTTAAAGCCAAGATGTGTGCTTTATAGAATTTTAGTCCTAAAAAAATCTGCTCAGTGTATTCGGTGTTGAGATTTTTTGGAAACTGCATACTCCATCTCCCAAAAACATGTTTTGTCAGAAATTAATATTGCTACTCCTGCTCTTTTTTGCTTATTGTTTGCATGATATCCAAAAACATGTTTTATGGAACTCTTCCCACATCTGATAATATCCTTTGGAACATTCAGAGAAATTAATTTGGGGAGAAATAATAATTTAGTTACATTCAAAATTGACCCATTTGCTTGATTTACAGAGTTGAATTGCTTGTGTGTGCATGTGCACTAGTTGGGTATATCCTGCTCAGTCCACCATGTTTGGCTAGTAGAGGCTACAGAAGTAAAAAACAATGTCTTTTCCGTATTAGATTCGATCTCTTTTGAAGGCAGCTTTTGGTGGTAGATGATTGAGATGTAAAAATGAGGATGCCTTCTATATACTGTCTAGAAAGGCAAACATTTACCGTAGAGCAAACCGATCCAGAGAGCTTGGACTAGAGTCAGAAGACTACCTCCCCCGCCCCCCCAAATAATAACTGTTTTGGTGAAAGTTTACACAGCAAGTTAGATTCCACTTTGACAGTTTCCACACAAATTGATCAATGACATTGGTAACGTTTTTCACGTTGTGTCAATGTTCTTACTGTTTGTGTTCTGGTTGTTCCATTTCCAGTACTCTAGTTACCTTGTTCCTTTCTCATCTTTGCTTTGGATTAAATGTTGACCCTTTGGACCAACACAGATGTTTTCTTAGTAGAGCACTGATGTGACAGGAAATCTTTATTTTGTGTGTTACTCTGTTTTTCTGTTAATAAAAGACAGTCTTGGGATCATTTTGGTCCAAGGTTTAAAGAGCATTTCAGAGCAATAGTCTTAGGGTCCTCTGGTCTCAAGTGGTTCAGTTAGTCTGGCCATTTTTAAGAATTTGAGTTTTGTTTTTGCATTTTTCTCCCATTCTAACCAGAATCATTTGTTGTTCCCCTGGTCAGATTGGTCAGTGGTGGTAGCCAGGCACCACCTAGTTCTTCTGGTCTCAGTAGTTGAGGTTGTGGTTCATCTAGGCCATCAGTCTTGTAGATGTCTCTGATTTTGGTTACCACCTTATTCTTGTCCCTGATGAGTACAGACCAATGCTTATATGTTAGATGGCTGCTTTCAGGGCCCTAGATTCTATTCCACCAGGATGTAGAACGTGAAATTTGTGAGCTATATTACCGCCCTGGTCTGATGAGTACAGACCAATGCTTATATGTTAGATGGCTGCTTTCAGGGCCCTAGATTCTATTCCACCAGGATGTAGAACGTGAAATTTGTGAGCTATATTACCGCCCTGGTAGTACAGTTCAAATCCACCAGTTGCTCCTTGAAAACCCCATGGGGCAGTTCTACTCTGTCCTATAGGGTCATTATGAGTTGGAACTGACTTGATGGCACCTGACAATAACGTTACGCCAATTGAGTTGTTCTGTGAGACTATGGTCCTAAGACTTCAAATGTAGAAAACCAATCTTGAAAGGTCTTTGGCTCTGTCTGAGGAAAATCTGTAGTTGTGTCTTCAATGAATATATGTGCCTGCCTACCCATGGTCTGTATTTACACATACATATAGATGCTTTTGGAGAAACCCTGGTGACATAGTGGCTAAGTGCTACGGCTGCTAACCAAAGGGTTGGCAGTTCGAATCTGCCAGGTGCTCCTTGGAAACTATGGGGCAGTTCTACTCTGCCCTATAGGGTCGCTATGAGTTGGGATCGACTCGACGGCAGTGGATTTTTTTTGGTATAGATGCTTTTATCTGTTCTCACATAACGTTTACACCTGTACTTACCTGCATATGCTTATACCCATCCTTACGTGATCGTAGCCTCGTTGTTGTTGTTTCCTTTGTTGTGGTTGTCGTCCTCTTACATATGTCAAATTCTTTGGTACAGGCATTTTCTCATGAGCGCTTCTCAGCGGCATCATTTACTTTGGTCATGCTGTGCTCACTATACCCATAGTTGCTACCACTTTTCCCATCACCAAAAAAAAGGGATCATACAAGGATTCTACCTAATAGTTATGTAACAACCATGGGTGAGTCAAATCCCCAGTTTGACAGATGAGGGAGTTTTCTTTCAAGCTAATGTATGATTTTAGTTTGTATCTGAAGTTAATCTGTGAGGTGATAGATATGATTTAGAGATTGGCTGTTCTTAATTAGGGTTTTCTTACTGATTATTAGCATCTCAGTTTGGGAGTACTGCTGAGATTTTGCGATGAGGCAGTTCTTTGTTTTGAAGGGCTGTGGCATACTGCAGGGTATTTCTCATTGCTGGCTTTCCTTCCATGTAACAATACTGCCCCCCCCCCCCACATTTCTAGAGTGGCATCTCTTCTGATTGAGAGCCACTGAGTTATATGAAAAATTCTTAAAGTCCTGAGGTTTTCATGTTTGCATATCCAAAGACTAGTATGCTCAAAGTTTTTTCAAATGTTCACTTATCCTTAAATGTGCAGTGCTTGGTTAGACTACTGGTTTGTAATACTGTTGGACTGTTTCCGTAACGTTTTAGTCTTTTGGTAAAAGAATTTTCTGTGTTTGTTATCCACTGATTTATTATCCACCCCATCCCCATAAATTGACTTTTCACACTATTTGGGTTATTTTTGGATTATTTTTCTCTCTAGGTTGACTAGTTCTGATTTGATTTTTTAAGGGGCAGTGATGAGCTGAAGAATATAAAATTGTAGATGCCAGTGTACTGCTATTTTGCAGTTTCTCTGTTACATAAATTATTGGCTGCAGACATTTTGAAATGGTTTTTAGAAAATTGATGATTTTAGGGCTTTCTAGGAAGCCCTGGTGGTGCAATGGTTAAGCGCTCAGCTGCTGAGAGATTGGCAGTTCTAACCCACCAGTTGTTCCATGGGAGAACGAGGTGGCAGTCTGCTTCCATAAAGATTACAGCCTTGGGGGGCATTTCTATTTCTACCCTGTCCTGTATGGCCACTGTGAGTCAGAATTAACTTGATGGCAGCGGGTTGGGGTTTTTTTTTTTGTTTGTTTATTTAGGTAATGATAATATGCTATAAAATTATTTGGCTTTTACTTTTCCTTACACACATTTTTTGTGTACTCACTGTTGTTTGTTTCAGTGTGAAAGGGGTATAAAGCTCAGAGAAAAGGAGTTTTGAGTAGATAGGAGGTTTTAGTAGATAGGAAGCATATGCATTGTAGCCTGAGGCAGCTGTGATGAAGTGCCATTTAAGTGCTGCCAGAGTTTAGAGGAGATGACGCCACTGGCCAGGAAGATGAAGGAGGGTCTAAGGTGGAGTTTTTAAATGTTCTCTTCTGAATCTAGGAAACCCTGGTGCCGTAGAGGTGCTACAGCTGCAAGCCAAAGGGTCGGCAGTTCAAATCCGTCAGGTGCTCCTTGGAAACTCTACGAGGCAGTTCTGCTCTGTCTTATAGGGTCGCTATAAGTCAGAATCGACTCGATGGCACTGGGTTTGGTTTTTTTGCTTTTTTTTCCCTGAATCTAATGAAAGTAATGTGTTTGGCTGGGTAGCTCTGATGTGCAAGGGATTTGCAGGTTCAGGCCGGTAGGTATGGTCTTACTCCATAGTTAAATTGAAATACTTGTTAGGCCTGGAGATAGGAAAAAGTCCCAAAGAAGAGGCTGGATACTGTGAGGTGCATTAAGAAAAAAAAAAAGTTTTTTTTTTTTTTTTTTCCATTAAGAATTGCCATCAGTATGGTTTGGTGACGGACAAAACGGCTGTTGAGAAGAAACCAAACTTTAGGCTGTTCAAGAATATAAATAACTACAGTAGTTGGATTTGACCACTGGGAAGAGTATACTGTTCATGGAAAGCTGTTCTCTGTGATCTGCTTTCTTGCAGCTCTTACTTCCTGTACTCCATCAGCTCTCTGTTAGACTTGCTGCTCCTTCTTCCTGCAGTGGCATCTTGTTTCTTCCCTCCCTACCTTTGCCAGGCTTACTTGTTCTGATGGCAAGCCCAACATCTGCTGCAGTCTAGGTGTCTGAGTTACCTTAGAACCTTTTTCAGGGCAATAATCCCAACAGCCTCACTAAAGTTCTAGAGGGAAGGGACTCTTACTAGAAACTAGAGTGAACAATGACTTTGGGGTTTAAACATTTACTTAATTTTCTTATTGATAAGCTTGTGGGGTATCTAGTTCAGAATTTTTCTTTTATCTTGTTGATAGTAGGTTTTGACCATTTTGTGCATTTACTACCTCATACCTGTTTGCTTCAAAAAATCAGGGGTAGAAATCTGCCAAAGTACTTTCCTTTGGTAAGGTGAGCAAAGAATTGATTCTGTCCCTTCATTCAGTCAGTAAACACTTACCTAAAGCACCATCTTTGTGTCAGGTACTCGGCTCTGAAGAATACAAATAGTATTTATTGAGCATTTTAAATGTTTCAGATACTTTACTAAGCAGTGTATATATTAACCCATTTAATCCTCTTGACAACCTAATGAGGTAGTACTATTAACCCCATTTTTTAAAAAATAGTTTTTATTGTGCTTTAAGTGAAAGTTGACAAATCAAGTCAGTCTCTCACATATAAACTTGTATACACCTTACTACATACTCCCACTTACTCTCCCCCCAATGAGTCAGCCCGCTTCCTCCCTCCAGACTCTCCTTTCGTAACCATTTTGCCAGTTTCTAACCCCCTCTAACCTCCCACCTCCCCTCCAGACAGGAGATGCCAACATAGTCTTAAGTGTCCACCTGATGCAAGTAGCTCACTCCTCATCAGCATCTCTCTCCAACCCATTGTCCAGTCCAATTCATGTCTGATGAGGTGGCTTCGGGAATGGTTCCTGTCCTGGGCCAACAGAATGTTTGGGGACCATGACCACCGGGATTCTTCTAGTCTCAGTCAGACCGTTAAGTCTGGTCTTTTTATGAGAATTTGGGGTCTGCATCCCACTGTTCTCCTGCTCCCTCGGGTTCTCTTGTACTCCCTGTCAGGACAGTCATCAGTTCTGGCCGGGCACCATCTAGTTCTGGTCTCAGGATGATATAGTCTCTAGTTCATGTAGCCCTTTCTGTCTCTTGGGCTCATAATTACCTTGTGACCTTGGTGTTCTTCATTCTTTGATCCAGGTGGGTTGAGACTCATCGATGCATCTTAGATGGCCGCTTGCTAGCTTTTAAGACCCCAGACGCCACACTTCAAAGTGGGATGCAGAATGTTTTCTTAATGGAATTTATTTTGCCAGTTGACTTAGATGTCCCCTGAAGCCATAGTTCCCAAACCTCCGCCCCTGCTCCGCTGACCTCTGAAGCATTGAGTTTATTCAGGAAACTTATTTGCTTTTGGTCCAGTCCAGTTGTGCTGACCTCCCCCCTGTATTGAGTGTTGTCCTTCCCTTCACCTAAAGCAGTTCTTATCTACTATCTAATCAGTAAATAACCTTCTCCCACCCCTACTCCCCCCTCTCTTGTAACCACAAAAGAATCTGTTCTTCTCAGTTTAAACTACTCAAGATCTTATAATAGTGGTCTTATAGAATATTTGTCCTTTCGCAACTGATTTCACTCAGCACAATGCCTTCCAGGTTCCTCCATGTTATGAAATGTTTCACAGATTCCTCACTGTTCTTTCTCGATGCGTAGTATTCCATTGTGTGAATATACCATAATTTATCCATTCGTCCACTGATGGACACCTTGGTTGCTTCCAGCTTTTTGCTATTGTAAACAGTGCTGCAATAACGGGTGTGGATATATCTGTTTGGATAAAGGCTCTTATTTCTCTAGGATATATTCCGAGGAGTGGGATTTCTGGGTCGTATGGTAGTTCTAGTTCTAGCTTTTTGAGGAAACGCCGGATCAATTTCCAAAGCGGTTGTACCATTTTACATTCCCACCAGCAGTGTATAAGTGTACCAATCTCTCCACAGCCTCTTGTGGAGGCTTGTGTTTTTTGGATTAATGCCAGCCTTGTTGGAGTGAGATGGAATCTTATTGTATTTTTAATTTGCATTTCTCTAACGGCTAATGATGATCGAGAGCATTTCCTCATGTATCTTTTAGCTGCCTGAATATCTTCTTTAGTGAAGTGCGTATTCATATCCTTTGCCCAATTTTTAATTGGGTTATTTGTCTTTTTGTGGTTGAGTTTTAGCAGAATCATACAGATTTTAAAGATCAGGCGCTGGTCGGAGATGTCATAGCTGAAAATTCGTTCCCAGTCCGTAGGTGGTCTTTTTACTCTTTTGGTGAAGTCTCTAGGTGAGCATAGGTGTTTGATTTTTAGGAGCTCCCAGTTATCTGGTTTCTCTTTGTCATTTTTAGTAATGTTTTATATTCTGTTTATGCCATGTATTAGGGCTCCTAAGGTTGTCCCTGTTTTTTCTTCCATGATCTTTACTGTTTTAGACTTTATGTCTTTGATCCACTTGGAGTTAGTTTTTGTGCATGGTGTGAGGTATGGGTCCTGTTTCATTTTTTTGCAGATGGATATCCAGTTATGCCAGCACCATTTGTTAAAGACTATCTTTTCCCCAATTAACTGACACTGGGCCTTTTTCAAATATCAGCTGCTCATATGTGGATGGATTTGTATCTGGGTTCTCAATTCTGTTCCATTGGTCTGTGTGTCTGTTGTACCAGTACGAGGCCATTTTGAGTACTGTGGCTGTATAATATGTTCTAAAATCAGGTAGAGTGAGGCCTCCCACTTTTTTCTTCTTTTTCAGTAATGCTTTACTTATCTGGGGCTTCTTTCCCTTCCATGTGAAGTTGGTGATTTGTTTCTCCATCACATTAAAAAATGTCATTGGAATTTGGATCGGAAGTGCATTGTATATATAGATGGCGTCTGGTAGAATAGGCATTTTTACTATATTAAGTCTTCTATCCATGAGCAAGGTATGTTTTTCCACTTATGTAAGTCCCTTTTAGTTTCTTGCAGTAGTACTTTGTAGTTTTCTTTGTATAGGTCTTTTACATCTTTGGTAAGATTTATTCCTAAGAATTTTATCTTCTTGGGGGCTACTGTGAATGGTATTGATTTGGTGATTTCCTCTTCGATGTTCTTTTTGTTGATGTTGAGGAATCCAACTGGTTTTTGTATGTTTATCTTATAACCTGAAACTCTGCCGAACTCTTTTATTAGTTTCAATAGTTTTCTTGAGGATTCATTCCTTAGGGTGTTAACCCCATTTTATAAATGAGGAAATCAAGGCATGGAAAAGTCACATAAATGGTGAAACTGGAATGTAAAGCCTTTATGTCAGAGATGTATATGTGGCAGAAATAAGGAAAAATGAACTACTTCCAATTTTAAGACAACCCTCAAATGAAATCTTGGATTAATTTGTAAATTTTGATGGATTGTTTAGAGACACTTTGTTTTCAGGAGAAATGCTTTTCCCGAGGAGAAAGCTCAGTTACAATGAATGTAGGCCTTTTTTTGAGCCACTAGAGGGAGCCTGGACATAACAGAATCTGAAGTAGCATTTGCTGCCACTGAAAGTACACAAACACAAGTAATGGCAGCCTAAATCATGGCTTTAAACACTTCTTTTTTTTTTTTAATGGAAACATGTAGACAACTAGGTTGAATGGATGACTGAAAAACGTAAACTCAATTAAATTTTTTAAATCACAACTTTTATAACTGGACAAAGGATCAGATGATTTTCAGATGAGATGAGGCCTAAGAGTGTTCACATTGCCTTTTAGAAAGACATTCAGATGGAAACATGTCTTGAAATATTTAAATGGAGCTGGAAGCTTATACAGGGTGTTTGTTGTAAAGCATTATTTGGACCCCAAAATACAGTGGCTTCCACAGGAAGGATGTCCTTTTAGTATCTCCATGTCTTACTGTAGTGTGTCTTGCTGCTTAAAGTGTTTCCCTGAGCTCACTGTGCCATTAGTTTATTAATATTTTTCCAGTTTACTTGTTTTAGAGAAACACCTTTAATGATATAGTTGAATTTCCTTTGACCCTGTATTTCCACTTCCTTTCCCAGGGATGGCCACTATTTGGGTGTATATCCTTAGAGGACATTTCCTGTTCTTAAATGTACATATTTTATGTATCCGAGCGATTTCTAGCTATGTGTTTTTTTTTTTTTTTTAATTTTACAGAAATGATAATGCTGAACATATTCTGTCATTAGTTTTTTAAATTCATCTTTATGAGTTCTACCATGTATACATGTAGATTTAATGCATTCCTTTAAATGTAGAGTACTTTTATGGTATGGGGTGCACCTCAGTTTTATCAGTTCTGATGATTAGGTTGTATCTAGTTTGTTACTTTTACACACTGTAGTAACATTTTTACCAATACTGGTCAAACAAACTAATTTTTGCTAAGCTGATGGGTGATACCCAAAAAAACCTACTGGTATCCAGTTGATTCCAACTCAGTGACCCTATAGGACAGAGTAGAACTGTCCTATAGGGCTTCTAAGGCTGTAATCTTTATGGAAACAGGCTACCGCATCTTTCTCTCTCGAAGCAGCTGGTGGGTTCAAATCCCAACCTTTTGGTTAGCAGGTGAGTGCTTAACCGCTGTCACCAGGGCTCCTGATGGGTGATAAATGGTATTGCATTAACTTGTATTTTCCTGAAGACCAGTGAGAGCATCTTTTCATACATGTATAAGCCATTTCTCATGTATACATATTTTGCTAAGCATTTTACACAAAATAGCATTCTCTGAAGTGTGAATTTTAATATTGTATTAAAAAATCCAACTTGTTATACAAGTACTTATGTCCTACAGTTTTATGCATACATCCATATACATACATCAAGGTAAAATCCAATACAAAAAATAGCTTTTCCTATGGCCAGTGTTCTACAGAAGTAAGACTGTGCAAACTTTATTTTGTAGTCAGTTGAGATCATAACACTCTAATGCAGGAGGGGCAGAAGCAATCAGGTCCACAGTATATTACAAAATACCTTGCATAGCTTATTTATTCTCACTTGGTGCACTCATCTTAGAAATCTGGAAGATTTTTTTTCTAAATTATACAAATTTGTGTCTCCTTTTTGTTCTGTGCCAAACCAGCTTTTTCAGTACTAGTTATGCCTTACTTGACAATGTTTACTGACATGATAGCCTGAGTTTTGGGGCTCTGAGCTGCTTTTGTTGTGATCCTTGAAACAATGACAAGTATAAACGTGAGCGCATTTCCAGTCTTCATCTGTATCTCAGGCGATTTTCCAGGACTTCCATTCTCTGTGTCATTTCTTCTAGTAAATCTCAAATTAAGGAAGAAGAATTAGAATTGCCTACTCTTATTTACACTCAAATAAATGCAAGTTGATTTATCTACATAAAAATTGGACTCTTGAAAAATAAATGCCTTTGCTTTTTTCCATTTCAGTTAAGTTATTTTAAAACCCTGGTTTCTAAGTTTAGAGGAACTCATTTTAACAGCTGCTAACGATACTTATTTCAGGTTAAGTAGTTTTTAAACATTATCAAAAGTCAAATAGCTCCATTTGAACTTCTAAAAAAATTTTTTTAATTCCATTGCGCACCCCTGTTGCTTGTGTATTAGTTGGTCATAGCACACCACCAGGAGCCAGCACTGATAAGGTTGGGAATGTAGTGAAAGAAGGAAAGGATTAGGCCTTGACAAGCGAGATGAAGAAGGAAGACGGGACCAGATTAGGCCAACAAATAGCAGCCTTGACTTCTGAGTTATGCTCTTACGCATTCCTTAGTCTCTTATGAAGTGCCTTTGTGAAGGAGATATGACCTTCAGAGGTGTGGGAGGGAAAAAGAGAGGAGAGGGGCACTAGAATAAGCATTTGTCTTCTCTGTAAACAGAATACCCTCCACCTGCTCCCTTGGTAGCAGAATGAAAGCCCAGATTCTTCATCTATATTAACCACTGTAGGAAAGATTATTAAAAAAAAAAAGTAAACCCGTTGATATCAATTCTGACTCATAGCAACCCTGCAGGACAAAACAGCTGCCCTATATGGTTTCCAAGGCTATAATCTTTACAGAAGCAGATTGCCACATCCTTCTCCCATGGAGTGGCTAGTGGGTTTGAACCGCCCACCTTTTCAGTTACCAGTTGCGTACTTAACCACTGTGCCGCCAGGGCTCCTTTATTTAGGGGAGCATATTCCCAGTTTTCAGAAAGGGAATTGATAAGTGCTGTTGTCCTCATTATGTAAACCCATTGGCACAGAGGAGGTTCAGAATTAAACTGTTTCCCTATAGACTAGTGCACATGGAGGTAGATATTAGCCAGCTTTAGTAAGTTTACTGTAACTTTAAGTTCAGAGCAGTTGGCGGGGTGTTCAAAGTGTAAAAGCACCGAATCCTTATTTCTCCATTATCCCAAAGCATTCCTTTTATTTGTAATATTTTTTTAATGAATCGTTGGATCCTGCTGTTCCCTCAGTAGAATGTTTTATCTTTTAGAGTGCTGACATAAAAGATCTCTGCTGCCAAAAAAATATAAAAACAGCTCTCCAGAAACTACACACAAAATCCAAATGTGAGTGCAGTGCTGCTTGGAGCTAAAGGAAAGGCTTGGTACTCAGACGAGTTTGAACCCTCTTCATTCTACAACATTCTTTGCCTATATATGCTATACCTTTGATGCACTTCAGACCTGATAAATATCCTCCCAGCAGAGAGGGGGTTAAATAAGTCTTTTTTCTCTACTTTGCATGCTGACTCTCCCCAACTGGGGTTATTACTAACCCCCTAAAACAGCAAGTGGCAACTAAGTGTGTGACCCTTGACACTAAATTGTGCCCTTGGCTCTCAAATACCTCTCAGGCTGCTTTTTTTTTTTTTAAGTAAAAAGCCTTTCCTGGAGTTCACTATTCTTGACTTTATGGAAATGACTCTTTTTTTATATACCCACACATAATATCTGGGAAGTTTTGGTAATATTCCCTGCATTCCACACAGAAGCATAATAATGGAAAAGGATATAGCGCTGGGTTAATTTTCTTACTTCTTCATTTGCAAGGTTCTGGAACATTATAAGGTTTTCACATTTGCATTGATCATGTTTTTCTTCCAGAGGGCTTCCTGAGAAAGCAGATGGAAAATGTTCACCTCTATAATCCACTCTATAATCCAAAAACGGCACTTGTTTTTTTTTGGGGTAATCCACCAGAGTTCCCACATACATAATAATAGGACGGAATCAGCATATAGAGGAAACCATAATGAAAGAAATGTTCCACTTTCTCCACGCAGACAGATCCAGTGAATACCAGGAAGGGCTGTGTCAGCTTCCAACACTGGAAGTGGCCTTTACTGTGGATTAGGGGGGAAGGCTACTTGGCTTCTTTTTGTTTATTTTTTAGTTCTCACTTTCTTCTCCTTGCCTCTATCCTATGTCCTGGCTCCTCCTCCCTTTCTTCCTGTATGCTAAGTTTGCTGACAAGCTCAAAGGCTGTGTCAAGTTATGGTAATACTTTACTTGGAATTACCTGAAGCTTTGGTAGACTGGGAAAGTTTTTGTGTAGACCGTGAAAGACTGTCTCCTTCAAACAGATATCTGTGTTGCACTGCAAAATTAGAACAGGAAAGTAGGTCTCGGATATTTATGGTGACTGGCTCAGATTCTGTAAAGAGAAGGAAAACTGAAGTCAAATCTGCCTAACACTTACCATAAAACAGCCATCTGTAAAATAAGGTACTTGTATTTCTAGCACTTGGTACATAGTTTTACTTTGGGCAATACTGCTGGCAAATAGACTGTCAGCAGAGATCTAGTTACCAAATATGGCTTAAAGCACAGAGCAACTGTTTGCTATATGATCGAGTTTAAAAAAAAGCCATAGTTAACATAAATCTCACTTTTACTTCTTTACAACTTTTATCTGGAGGGAAGCCATAGTAGAGGCATCCACTGAAGATTCTGTAAACACGACTTTTTAAAATTTACCTGTTGGCTGGTGGACCCTCTTTGGCATTTCCCCTGCTGGGGAGTCCTGACTTCCATCAGAGTCTTCCAGAGCTGAGAGGAAAAATACCAAAAGGAGTGATGGTCGTCCACATATGTATGTCCTTTAGAAAGTCGGTCTCAGGACAACTCCTTACCTCCTTGCCATAACCCAAGGTATTTAAGTTTGGTATGGCACCACCAAAGATTCAAAAAAGCAACTGGTGATAGCAGTAATCCAGGACCACTCTAGGGCAGTCCGTTCTAGTCAGAGGAGCCTGGACCCCTTAAGTGAGTCTTCTTAAGGATACCCCCAGAAATGTCATGTCTACAACATAGGGCAGAAAAGATTTGTGCGGTGGCAGCAGTTCCACTATAGGCATTTCACCTTGAAGACAAAACATCTACTCATATTAGAAAGCTGAAAGGCCTTCCCTCTCCACCTTAGTCTTTCCTTCTAGAGGATTAAGACACATGTCTTAGACTGGGATTTTACTGGTGACTGAACCTGGGACATGAGTAAAAGGAAAAATGGGGTTTTGGACAGAACTGCTGTATTCAAGCAAGCCTGGCACAAGTAGTGAACTGGAGAAAAGAGAATAAGGAGAATTTGTGTCCATAACAAAATCGAAATTATAAAGGGCAGCCTAATGTTCTGTAAGCAGAAGTACTACATGCAGGGCTGGATGAGGCATTCGTTAAGTTTCTAACAATGGGCTTGAGAAGACCACCACCCCTTTCCACTCCAATTGCAAAACCAAACCCATTGCCGCTGAGTTGATTCCGATTCATGGTGACCCTACAGGACAGAGTAGAACTGCCTAGGGTTTCCAAGGAGCGGCTGGTGGATTCAAAATGCTGACCTTTTGGTTACCAGCCGAACATTCAGCCACTGCACCACCAGGGCTCCAATTGCAGGCATACCCTAAAATTGTGCATCAGCTCTCCTGATATATGTGATGGTTGTTTTTAAATTATCATTTCTATAGGGTTTATGTGAGGATTAATTATGCTGATGTGTCAAAACATCACACTGACTGGTTTGTGGGAGATCTTTGAGCTGTACATTTATGATGCGTACACATGCCTGTATGTATAGTATAATTTAATAAAGAGTTATTTAAACAAAATAGGTTATCATATTGCTTGGCATAGAGCAAGTGCTCAAGCCACTGTTAGCCATTACTTTTTGGCTTCTCTTCCTCTCTCCTCTGATCCTCTTTCTGTGCCTACTGTTTTCAGATATCACTGACCTGGCCCACCAAGCAGGCACTTTCTTGAGCACTTTGAAGGAATGGATTGAGAATTTCTTGTTCAAAGGTTCATGCTCTCCTTTTTGCTAAGGTGTCTCCTAGGGATAAGCTACAGTACCTTCACATATGCCTTTCTTTAGTTTTTCACTTATCTCGCCCATTGTGCTGAAGTCTTCAGCATAGAAGAGATGCTTGTCTGTGGGCTCAGAGGCAATCTCCTGTAGTTCTTCCTCAATGGCTTTTCCTACCCCAACAGCATACAGAGTTATACCTAAGGTGCAGAGCAAATAAAGAACAAGGTGTTAGAGTTGTGCTCCCAGGGTGTGGAAGTTGTGTGCACTGCACCCAAAGCCAGCTAGATGTTGAGTGGTGTGATGTGAGAAGTCCATGTCCACTTCCCATTTGATTTTTCCACCATTTTTATTTTGGCTCTGTGTGCAAAAGGGAAGGATTCAAGAGTGGAATGGGAGGCCTCTAGGCGAGTTTGGGAGCTATACCACCAATCTTGCTCAGTTATGGGCAGGGTCACTTAATCTTCAACTTCTTCCTGAATATTAGCCTTTAGGATAAGTAGAAAAGAACACTAACCTTATGGCTTACTACATGGGAGTCTCTTCTGAAAGAACTCTAAGAAACAGGTCAATTTACGGTTTCTACTAGTTTCTACTGCTCTACGGTACAGGATAGGAACCTTAAGATGGCCTGGGGCCAGGTGAAGCTACATTCTGCCCGGACCTCTTCCAAGGAACCTGCCTTGTGAGGAGGTGCTAAGCTGAAAAGGACAATCTGTAGCCCTTTGGAAATCCTCAAGTATCAGCTCTAGATTTCAAAAGGGATATGAGGTTGCACCAAAGGCTTTTCCCAAACAAAATTAGGCTTTTCCTCCTTAAACTACTCATTTGAAAGTAGAGCACCATAAGAGCTTAAGTTCTGCTTGATTTCCAACATTTTTCAGCACTGATAACTTATTCTGGCTAGTTCATTAGACTAGATTTTTTTAAAATACACATACTTTAAGCCAAGGGGCAAGACTTAATGCCTTGTTCTCGGTCTGTGAAAGGTCAATAGCCAATTTCAGCATATTTGTCTGGGAGCCCAGTGACTTTATACACAACTTCCTAAAAAGGATAACTACTATTTTAAGATCGTGTTAGCTACACATAAACCCAGTGAACCCAGTGCCGTCGAGTCGATTCCCACTCATAGCGACACTATAGGACTATAGGAGTAGTTAAATTCATTACAGGATTCCATTTCAGATAAATTTTGTTGATTCAAGAGCCAAATAAACATCCATTTCTCCTACCACCTGCCTTTGGGTCATTTTTGGAAGTTTGAATGGAAGAAAGGGTAAAGTAGATTGATCTTCATGAAACAAATAAAATGGCTAACCATGGTCTCTGGAGGCCAACATGCTTCCTCCAATACCGTAGACTAGAAGGGCTCAGGAGCTTGACATAACTCTAGCAAGCTGGTCAGGACTAGAGAGAAGTAGAGGAAGTGGACGTGAAAGGCCAGTTTTATAGTCCAACCAGATGATTCAGGGCAGGAAATTTTCTGTAACTGCCACTGTCTTGGACTAGGGAAAAAGGAGTGAATAGTGAGGACTAATACCAATAAAATGGCCTTCACAATGAGGGTGACTGAATATCAACGTGAACCAGTCTTCCTGAGATGAAGCACAGAATTCATCAGTGGGATTGCTAGTACTTTCATTCCTTTGTTCATTTACTCAACAAGTCTTTGTCAGGCACTTACAATGTGCCAGGCTTGATTTAGGCATGAGTTCATAAAGTCTTGGGTGAGGCCCTGGTCTGTGCATACCCTCTTCCCCTTATAAAACCAGTTGCCGCTGAGTCCGTTCTGACTCATGGTGACCCCATGTGTGTCAGAGTAGAAATGTGTTCCATAGGGTTTTCAATAGCTGATTTTTCTGAAGTAGATTTTTTTAGATTGCCAAGCCTTCCAAGGCACCTCTGGGTGGATTCGATCTACAAACCTTTTGGTTAGCAGCCAAACACATTAACTATTTGTACTACCCAGGGGCTCCTTTCCCCTTACAGGATGTACCCCTACAAGCACTTAAAGAAGGTGGCTTCCAAACAGACTGCTTCACAACCTCAAGTTTTCTAATCTCCCCAAGGAATCCAGAGGTATCACCATACGTTGTCTCTACCAACCATCCTAACTTTTTGGCTTCCTTTTGCCAAGGGCCTACTCCTCTGCTGCACTTCGCATCTGTACAACTAAGGTAGCCCTCAAGTCTCTCTCTGCATTAACACAGAGGGTCAGGAAAACCTCAGAGAAGAGGCTGAGCTTTACTGAGCCACAAGAGCTTAGAGTCATAATCTCTTCCAACATTTTGATTTTCTCAAAAGCTAAATTTTCTTCTTGCAAACACAAGAGTATTCTCTATCCTGAGGCTATTGTACTTTCAGAGTACTCACTTGAAATACTGTTTTTTTAAAAAAATATATCAGTAGAAGTTTCCACCAGAAATGATTCTAAAGCAACCAGACCAGTGTTTGGGAACTGTCGGGAGTGTATTTATCTGTGATTCAATAGTACGATTAGGGTTGAGTCTCTTCACTGGTGGTCACACACTGGTTAGCAAATCACAGCACATACCTACCCAGATGTGGTCTGTGTGTAGACTAACCACTCAGTCTGCAAGACTTTCTCATCCTTTCTGACAGTACTTTTATTTAACTCCTGTGGGGCCCTGTAAAGGCCTCTAGGTGGCAGTTTAGTAAAGGTGTATAAGGGTGATTGACAGGAAGCCTTTCCTCACTCGCTGAAGAATCTCACCCTGCTGGCTAGCTGTGGCCCTGAGTAAGTTTTAGAAACCAGAATCTTGAGTGATGTAAACCACACCTCCATCCCATATTACCATTGGCTTTGGCTTTACTGGCCCACTCAGAGACGTCGTCTTGAGCCCGTCCATCAGTGAACACGATGACCACTCTGGGCACCCGTAAGGAGAGAGGCCTGGCCCCTTCTACTTGGGTAAAACTTCTCTCAAACATGTGTTTCAGGGCCAGCCCCGTCATAGAGCCCTTGCCCATGTATTTCATGTGGGCCACGGCTTTTTTCATGTCTCTGGCTGAGCTGAAGCTTTTCAGGGTGAACTCTGTGCGAACTTGCGTTGAATACTGGAGCAGCCCCACTCGAGCAGCTTTGGGGGAAATTGCCAAGGAATCTATAATTCCAGTGACAAACTGCTTCACAATCTCAAAATTCTCTTCTCCAAGGCTCTTGGATCCATCAATCACAAAGACCAGGTCAACTGGGCCTTCAGTACATCCTACAGAACAAAAGGGAAGTTGAGATGCTAAATAATAAAAATGACTATGCATAAGAATAAAAGAAAATCATGCTTCAATTGGAGGCATAACCACTTTGAGGAACCACCTTTGTTCTTCTTTAGCTAATATGCAGGACAGGTAAGAAAGAGGTGTAGGGAGGGTTGTGAGCAACAATAATTTTCACTTTTGCCTTTATGTTTCACTTGTCAAATTGATAAAAAATTGTGTTTTTCACAAGCAAAAACACATAGCAGATGTGCATATTGTCTCGGAAACCAGGTGTATGCTGTGCTTTGGTCACTGACAGCCAGGTCTTGGAGGGACCATATCCAAAGTATACTGAAGGGCCTGAAAACACCCAAAAGATTCCTATGACTTTACTCTAGGAGGGCAACACGACCCCAGTGCTGTCATCTGGCAGGAAATGATGACAGATTCTTAAAATACAGCTCAGCCATCATATCTTCCAAGGAGCTTCCCTAGTAACCCAGTTTGTATTAGTTACTCTGTGTGCCCCTAGCACTACTGATTTCTTCAACAAAAATTTACTTATTGAGCACCTGCTTTGTGCAAGGCAGTGGGCACAGCAGGACTGCAATGACAGAGACAAAATCGCTGACGCCAAGGTGCTCACAGTCTAGTGACTATTCGGTACTCCTTCCACACTGTACAGTAATTGTTTAATCACGTGTGTCTGATCTGCTTCCTATAGGTCACAGCTTTGAAAACCCCATGGAGCAGTTCTAACCTGCACATGTGGGGTCACCATGAGTCAGAATCAAGTCAACAGCAACTAACAACAACCCGCTCTAGTCTGCAAGTCCTTCCTCTGCAAGGACCATGTCTCATTTATTTCTGAACCCCAATATCCGGCCCACAATAGGCGTTCAATAAATGTTGAAAGAATAAATGAATGAGATGTCCATTGATGAGTACACCTGTAAGTACCGTACTGACCTATTAAAACTTGATAAGGAATTATCACTGTGAAGCCTTTATCTACCCTGAGCTTTTCGGGTAACTCAGATGGTTATCAGTAAAGGAGACACAAAAGCTTTATGCAAATACTTAAGCAATCTGGGTGTGAAGGGACTTTTTGTTATTTAGGACCACATAAGAAAAAGTTGCAGGTCTCAAATTGATGATCTCGTTTCAAATACAGTCTACGGCAAGAGATATAACACACAACACATTCCATGCCTGGCCTTGTATAACATGCTAATATAATTGTGTGTGTGTGTTGTGGGGGGCGGTTGGATTCTTTTCTTTTTCCATTAAGTGCTTGTCCTCATTACCCAACCTATTGATCCTTTATTAGTGAAAGAGGAAAAGGCCAGTTCTGAGCTTCATTTACATTCATAAATTGTTTCCAAATTAACCAAAAAAAATACTCTTAGGTTTTATGTTTGTGGCTGTCCAACAGATTTCAGAAATACTGGAATAATTTCCCAGTGAGTCTGTTTTCTCCTCTTTTCCTTATATCCTTTTTCTTTCAAAACAAAACCAGCACTGGCAGCCTTCATGCACAGAGAGGCACAGGAGGCTTGTCCAGGAAAGGAGAATGCCAGGTGGAGTGGAAGAGTGTCAGGCGGAGAAGTGCCCAGATATTTCCTTGCAGGACCAGGAAGTATAGCAGCCTACGTGCTGATTGTTTGCAGGAGGTTCCTCCTAACTTTCCTTGAGCATTCCTGGTTAGAAAGCTTCTTTGCCCTCTTGCTGAGCTGTGGCTTCTCCCCAGTGTCCTTTCTTTTCCCTGTGGTCATATAAATCAAGACTAATAATTGAGGTGACAGCCATTTTAGTATTTGAATGGCACCTCAAGTCTTCTTTTCCTACAAAGATCCACATTCCCTTCCTTTATTTCTCACCTGACGTGGTACTAAACTTCCTCACTCCAATGTTTATTTCCTTTAAATCTTGTTTGTCTCACTCTTTCCTTTATTTTTTCTGTTAAAATTTTATTGTGTTAAAATATAGATGACAAAAATTTGCCCCTTTAGTCATTTTAAAGTATATAATACGATCACATTAATTAAATTCAGAATAACAGTTTTAAATGCATAAAATCAAATGCATAGGGTTGCAAAGAAAATTACCTTGAAAAGCAGCTATAAAAATATTAGCAAATAAATTTGTGATACGCTGATAGATGCATTTATTGACCTGTTAATTAATTAGCAAGAGCCAGTGGTGTTTCTGATGGTGACCGTCATTTCCCACAGAGATGAGTACAGACTCCTCTCTGAATTGCCTCAATTCTCTTTAATTTTTATTTTCTAAAAAATAATACACATGGAATAAAATTAAAATGTTACAAAAGGGTATGTGCGTACATATGTGTATACTTATATTTGTGTGTATACATATATATATATATATAGAGAGACAACCCTGGTGCTGCAGTGTTTAAAAGCTAGGCGGCTCACCAAAAGGTCATCAGTTCGAATCCACCAGCTGCTCCTTGGAAACCCTATGGGGCAGTTTTACTCTGTCTTATAGGGTCACTACAAGTTGGAATTGACTCGATGGCAACAGGTTTACATATATATACACACACACATATATATACATACACACACACACACTCACACATGCATATATATACAGAGCAAACAGAGAGAGAATGTATATGTTAGAGAGAGCCTTTTACAAAATACACCAATGGTTAATTTGTGGGTTAAATTGTGTCCCCCCAAAAGATATGCTGGAGTCCTAACCCCCAGTACTTGAGAATGTGACCTTATTTGGAAATAGAGTCTTTGCAGATGTAATCAAGTTAAGACGTGGTGATCAGGGTGGCCCTAATCCAATATGACTGGTGTCCTGACAGGACGAGGAGAAGTGACACACAGACACAGGGAGAACACCATGTGATGACAAAGGCTGAGAATGCATCAATGTGTCCGCAAGCCAAGCGATGCCAAGCATTGCCAGCAACACCAGAAGCTAAGAACAGATGTTCCCCTAGAGCCTTCAGACAGAGCATGACCCTGCCAACACCTTGATTTAGGACTTTTAGCCTCCAGAACTGTGAGAGAATAAATTATGTTGTTTTAAGCCACCCAGTTTGCAGTAATTTGTTATGGCAGCCCTAGGAAACTAATACGGTAACGTACTATACAAATCACTCAGCACCACGCTTTTTTCACCTAAAATATTTGGGGGATAATTTCATATCAGTATGTCTAGAGCTGCTTCATTCTTTTAACAGCTGCATAGTATCCCACTGCATAGATGTACCATGATTTATGTAACGAATCTCCTATGGATCGACATTTAGCTTGTTTCCAATTTTTTGCTGCTACCAATCATGCTACACAAAAATATTGTAGATATGTGGCTTTGTGCATACAGCACACATCTGTATGATAAACTCCTGGAGGTGGAACTGTATTTAAAGCACAGCCAAATTGCCTTCCCAAGGGTTGTACCAATTCAAACACCCACTGATAGTTTATGATTGTCTATTACAACAAAAAAAAAAAAAATTTTTTTTCTTTTTTTTTTATTACAACATACCATTGCCAAGAGAAGGAATCATCAAACTTTTCGATCTCTGATAACTGAGAGGTTAAAAAATGTATTGTAGCTTTAATTTCTTATTCAACATTTCCCCAGCCCCCCCTTTTTTCATTTGTGGCTTCTGTGCTTCATGTGCGAGTCTTCTACTCTGAGACTATAAAATAATTCTCCCAAGATTCGTTCTGCTACTTTTGTGGTTTTACATTTTTGTGTTTAAACCCTTAATCCATCTCTCTCCTCCTAAAGTGCGATGCCCAGAACTGAATGTAATTCTCCAGGACAGAGCAGAGCACAATCCTTAACTCCCTCATGCCAGATACTCTTATTCTGCCCAAGATGGCTCTAGCCTTTTCGCTGATAATAAACTGTCAACTAAAACCAACAGTTTTTGTCACAGGTGCTGTACTTAACACATACTCATTTACACCTACAGGAGAAACAGAGGAGAGGATTTGTTCCCTGAAAACACACCAAAATGCAGTTGCTCCAAAATGAAATCAAAGCAGAGGGACAAGATCAGATCACTTACTCTTGCACCGTCTTCCATCCTCAGCTAGAACAAATCCCTGCGAGCATTTGCAGGTGTATGAGTTGCCATTATTAACACAAATGTGTTCGCAGCCGTGGTAGGTCGATTTGCAGATATCCTTCCCTGAGGAAAATGTAGGGAGGTGAACAATCCCATCAGTGCAGAAATGAGCTGGACTGGATAGTCACATAAGGAGAGAATCATGCAAGTAACTCATTTTTAAAGAAGGTATCCGTTCAAACTGCCTTTATAACTTTCCTTTTATAGTCTAATACTCAGGATAGACCATGATAAGGAGAAAACTCCTCCCAGAAAGCTCTAACTTCCACAAGCCTGAATGGTTAGATGGCTGATACAGTGTCCTGGATTTTTCATTATTTTTAGAATTGTTTGATATATTTTGGGTTTTGATTTTCCTAAGCTGCTGATCTTTTCTCCACAGACATCCCAAACACAGTGGCATCACTAGGATTGATGTCACCCAGTGCGGTAACCCAGGGGGTCACCCTCTTCCCTCCAGGACCTCCCCTTCCACTGGCTGCACGGACCTCCTCCCGTACAAACCAGACCACGCAGAACCCTCAGTAATGTTTTTTGCACTAACGTTTCACTCATAAATCCCATTCCCGTCTATCACTCCTTCTTTTCCTTTAGTTACCACTTCATCCTCAAAAAAGGTATTGATATAGGTTCATAAATACTAATTACCACAGTATCGTAGCTAAAACACCAGAAAATTTGACAAAATCTGCGACTATAAAAACATGGGCAGCAACAAAAGCAACACGTGCTTGTAGCGTGGGCAGACGAATCCACGAGATTTGAAGCATCATCGTAATTCGGTAATAATGACTGCTCTGACCAGAGCACATTAGAAGGTTCAAAAATAAATCGGCATAGAGTTTCAGGCTTGTCGATGTAAGCTGTGCTTATGAAAAATGTTTTTGTTGTTATAACTAACCGCAGAGATATTTTTATAAAAAATAATAAATTTCTGCTGAGATACTCCACAAAACTTTTACAGACAGTCATTTTGGTGTCACCCCCTCTGACAGTGTCACCCGGTGTCGTCCCCATCCCCTGACACTCCAGTTTTTATTGTCTAAAGAACATTACTCATGTGTGAGGTACTTTAAAACTCTTCAAAGTAGTTACAGCCCTTTAATCCTCACAACAGAGGAGGAGGGCAAGGGTAATTACACCCAACTTACAAATGAAGAAACAGACCCTCAAGAACTTTCACTGAGTTGGCCAAGGTCACCTAGCTAGCTGATGACACAGCTGAGGCACAATGTCTCCTGAAGATTGATTCTGCGCTCTTTCCTCTTCCACACCTCGAAGGCCTAGGTTCCTCGCTGTTGTTAGCTTTCTAAAAGGAGAAGCTTCCTACAAAACTGGAAGCAGTGACTAAAGATCCATCTGGCAACTGAGAATGCTGGAATGTAATTTAGCAATCAAATTCCAGAGGCTGAAGTTGTGCCTTGAGCAATAAAAAGTGTTGAATGAATAAATGGTGTGTGTGTGTTTATAGAAATAAAAGCATGAACTGCTCAGGCTGATGTAATGGGCAGAACTGTAGACATGGTCTCTGCAGAAGGGACACATCCCGGTGTGAAGGCAAAATGTAGAATTTTTTTTAAATAATATTTTATTGTGTTTTCGGTGAAAGTTTACACAGCAAATTAGGTTCCAATTTTGACAGTTTCTATACAAATCATTCAGTGAAAACATAGAATTGGGCAGGGAACGCTGCTGAGTTAGGCCAGGGTGCCACGGCCAGCCCTGGTGCCAGCTGTCCAAACAGAACTCCTGGCTAAGGGTAGGAGCCCCTCTTCTTGGTAGAAGAATGAGGGCAGTGAGTTCCATCCAACCCAGCTTTGTTGACACACAGAGTGGCTCCGTTATCTCAAAGGAGTTTGTGAGCAAATTCCCCAAAATCAACCCCAAAGCAAATGGATTTATTTTGCCTTAATCGAAAAAAGGCCACTTTACCAGCCGGGGCAGCATGTCACAAAGGCAGGTGGATAGTGTTGAAACCCCCAAAACGTAGGGATTAAGAGCTCAGAATCTCATAGAGGAAAAACCCTGCGCTGTGTTCTAATATCCACCTCACTAAGCTAGCGTGCCCACATTTCTCTCTTCCTTTGGGTACCACGTATCTTTTATCAATAATCCATATTATCCTTGACTTGCCTTCCAACTAAATTCTCAGAGTCTGTTCTGAGTGACCTATAGAAGCAAAGAATGGAAAGAATGGATAAACTAAACCCCACAGAAAATCACTTCAGCTCCTCTCCCTTCCTCTACCCTTACTTACAAGGTCTGCCAAAAAGAAAAAGTACTGTAATTATCCTTCTTCAGACCTCGTACTGAATGCCGGCAGAGATTCTAATTCAGTCCAACAACTAGCCAGGCACTGTGCTAGGCACTGGGGACCCACACTTCTATCAGGAAAGGGCCAGCCCCCCCACCAAAAAAAAAGATACCAGTTGCTGTCAAGTTGATCTGACTCATGGCAACCCCATGTGTTTCAGAGTAGAATTGTACTCCACAGGGTTTTCAAAGGTTGTGACTTTTCAAAAGTAGATCAGCAGGACTTTCTTCTGAGGCACCCACTGGGTGGATTTGAACCACCAACTTTTTGGTTAGTAGCTGAGCACTTAACCATTTGTGCCACCCAGGGACTCCTCCACTGACAGAAAATGAAAAGAAGCAAAGAGCCTGACAACCCCAGCACCTCAACTGAGAAATTCCTGAAGAACTAGGAGTTGACTGACCTGATCTCCAGCAAAACACTTTCAGAGTACCCAAGGTAGGACCTTCTATCTGTGACATTAGTAATAAGGAAAGATTTTAAAGCTTAAATGAAGTTCCAGAACCAGTTGGGCCCCACAGATGGAGGCTACTTACTTCTGCAGTGTTTCCCATCATCAGTGAGCAGGAATCCCTCCAAGCACTTGCAGATGTAGGAGTCGTCATTGTTCACACAAATGTGTTCACAACCATGGTCTACGGCTTGGCAGACATCTTTCCCTGAGGACAGTGGAGCAAGATAAAACAGTTTTGCCAACATAAATTTTACGTGGGCTTCATCTTGAAGGGTCCATCCATTTCAGCCACTGGACTCTAGTGCCACATGAGCTCCGTGATATATGGGGCAAAGTAAAATCGAGGAAGTGGCTCTAATTTGGGCTAACTCTTCAAACTCTTCTCACTATCGTCAGCATCATCTTCACCACCTATTTCAGTGTCTTATAAAAATGCAATCCATCATCAGCCTTCTCTACACTGAATCTCTGATTTTGAAATGGAAACAATGTTGGGATGATGACTTAGGAGATTAAACATCAATTTAGATTAGTGGAACTGAAATCTAATTTTGGCTTTGTCCCTGACATAATATATGACTGAAGAGAATCACTTAATCTTTTGGAGTCTAAAGAATGAGAGTAGTAATTCTAGCTACCTATCTTCTCTTCAAATAGTGTCAATATGCGCTGCTCTTTGTAACATGCTTCCTCAAGAAGCTTGAGGAAAGGATGGCTGATAGGGATGAAAGTCATTTGCTCAGGGCGACACACTCCCCTTTGATTATACAGGGATGATATGTCTTGAGTTTCACATGGGCTGTGTACTGTAAGGCTGTTTGTGGAAGGCAGGCTTGTCTTGGCCCCATCTAAGAGGTTTTCTTTATGAAACGTAAGAATGGCTTCACTACAAGGTGGTATCCATGAGGGATTTGTACCACTATGATATCATTAAAGATAAATAAACAGAGGCTCAGAGAAGTTAAACAATGTTCCTGGCAAGTAAATGACAAAGGTAGACTTTGAAATCTTGGATTTCAGGTTGTACATCTTTCTACCAGAGCACACTATTAAAACCACTGTTTCTTCCTACAGAACATAAAATTATCAACTTCAGTAGTGGCTTTGGCATTGCCTTTTTTGTTTGTTTGCTTGCTTTTTTTTTTCCTTTTTCTTTTTAAACAGACTTTGTTTACTAGGACAGTTTTAGATTTACAGAAAAATTAAGAAGATAATACAAAGAATTTCCATAAACCCCCTACCCAGTTTCCTCTATTGTTAACATCTTAGTATGATTCGTTTGATAGAATTAATGGGCCAATATTGATACATTATAAACAACTAAAGTCATAGTTTTTTTAGAGTTCCTTAGTTTTTAGCTAATGTCCATTTTTTTTTTTTTTATTTGTTCCAAGAACCCATGCAGGGTCACACACATATTTTTTTTTTTAATTGTACTTTAGATGAAAGTTTACAGAGTTAATTAGTTTCTCTTTAAACAATTAATACACATATTGTTTTATGACATTTGTGGCCAACCCCACAACATGTAAACACTCTCCCCTTCTTGACCTTGGGGTCCCCGTTACCAGCTTTCCTGTCCCCTCCTGCATTCTCGTCTTTGTCCCTGGGCTGGTGTGTCCATTTAGTCTTGTTTTGTTTTATGGGCCTGTCTAATCTTTGGCTGAAGGGTGAACGTCAGGAGTGACTTTAGTACTGTGTTAAAAGGGTGTCAGGGGCCATACTCTCGGGATTTCTCCAGTCTCTGTCAGACCAGGAAATCTGGTCTTTTTCTGAGGATCACACACAACATTTAGCTGTCACGTGGCCTTAGTTTTTGAGGGTAACTAATTTACCGTCCTGAGGAGCCCTGGGGGCTCTCTGGTTAAACATTCTGCTGCTAACTAAAGGTTGGTGGTTTGAACCCACCAGCCACTCCACAGGAGAAAAATGTAGCAGTGTGTTCCCGTAAAGATTCCAGTGTAAAGATGACAGCCTTGGAACCCCTACAGGGCAGGTCTATGAGTGGGAATCAACTTGACAGGAATGGGGCTTTGGGCATACTCTCAGGACAGTGGATTTCATGCAGCACTAACACACAGTAACGTGAGTCAACTCCAGTAAGAACTTACTTCTGCAGGTTTTCCCATCTTCATGAAGGGTGTACCCTTCAAAGCACTGGCACACAAAAGAGTTTCCACGGCTTACACATAAGTGTTCGCAACCATGGTCCCCCAAAGCACAAGAGTCTAATTCTGAGAGACAAATTGGGATTAGAGAAAATAAAGAAAGAAAAATGATTCATACATTAGTGATTTACTCAATCTTTAAAAACAATTCAAACACCTTCAATTAAAACAGTACCTTATGCGATATTATACATTTCAGAATAGAAAGCAAGCCTATGAGCAAAAATTCTTAATATATAAAGAGCACATATAAATAAAACAATATAATCAACTCCAAAGGGGGAAAAATGAACAAAAGACACAAATAGATAATTTAAAAAGGGAAAGATAGAAATAATCTATTAGAAAAAAGTACAATTTCACTGGTTATCATATAACTATAATATCAACTTATCTACATACTTATATGTGTGTGTGTGTATATATAAACTTAGGTAATCCATTCATTAATGTATTCATTCAGTCAACAAGTACTCACTGAGTCTCTACCAAGGACTCTTCTAGGCAGAAACAGTAAGTTTCTGCTTTTGTTCTTACATCTGGGAGGATGGTGAGTGGAAGACAAACAACAGACAAAGAAACACATGAAATGTGGGGGGGGGGGAGCGCTATGGAGAAAATCAGAGCCAGATAAGGGGACTAGAGGGTGTCTGTGTTGGAGGTTGGGGAGGGAGGGCTTGTTATTTTATAGCCTGCAGCCAGATAAGGTGACACCTGAGCAGAGCCCTGGAGAAATAGAGGAAGTGAGTGTATAGTGTCTGGGGAAGGAACATTATTGGCAAGAAAGAACCAAAAAATCCAAACCAAACCCATAACTGTGGAGCAGATTCCAACTCATGGCAACCCCATGCGTTATAGAGTAGAACTGAGCTCCACAGGGTATTCTTGGCTATAATCTTTACAAAAGCAGATTGCCAGGACTTTCCTCCATGGCACTGGTGGGTGGGGTCAAACTACCAACTTTGTAGTTCAGCAGTGGAGCGCACACCATTTGTGCCACCCAGGAACCTCAAGAAAGATCAGCATTTGCAAACTCTAGAGGTGGGAGCATGCTTAGTATGTGTCAGGAAGGAGGCCAGCGTGACGGAGCCACCAGGAGTGGGGCAGGAGATGAGGTCAATGAGGTTAGCAGGGCCAGATTACGTGGGGATCACAGGGAGCATCGGCTCTGCAGGAGAAGAGGAGCCACTGGAGGGTTCTGAGCAGAGGATGATATGATCTGACTTAGTATAAAAGATTTGCTCTGCACTGACTATGCAGAGAGCTATAAGATGCCTACCGCAATAACCCGGGGGGCTCAGATCCGGGTGCTGAGACATCATCAGATTATGGCTGTATTTTGAAGGTTGTTGTTTTCAGATGCTGTGGAGTCGATTCGGACTCTTAGCGACCTGGTAGGACAGAGCAGAACTGCCCCATAGGGTTTCCTATGCTGTAATCTTTAAGGGACCAGATCGCCAGGTCTTTCATCGAGCTGCTGGGTGGGTTCAAACTGCCAACCTTTGTGTTAGCAGTGAGTGCTTAACTGTCACACCACCAGGGCTCCTGGGTTACAATTACCTTTTGAAGGTAGAGTTTATATACAGGATTTGCTGAGGGATTGGATCTAGGAGGACAGAAGAGTCAAGGGTGACTCTAAGGTTGTTGGACAGAGCAACTAGAAGAATAGCATTGCCTTCTACAGGGCTGGGGTGGCTTCTGTGGGAGTAGAAAGCCCATGAACCTGTGAAAACCAGGTGGATAATTTAAAAGCTTGATACTGAGGACAGGTAAGCAGTGACCTTTTATAAGAATCATACACATTTGGAGAGTTAATCATTTTAGATTGAGTAGAATTCCTACAATGGCTATGCATTGAAGTTATTAAATAAAGGCTCCAAAACTCATAACCACTTTCACAATCAGGCACAAACCATATTTCTTCTAAAGCATCTTTGCATTATTTTTTTTTTTTTTTTTGAGGGGAGTCCCCAGAACCACCCTGTGGATTAGTTAAGGTAGCTGCTGTTACTCTCATTTATGAGCTAGGGAAACTAAGGTTTGGCAAAGTTGATGGCTTGCCAAGACCAAATGCTAATAAGCTATAGAAGGAGACTAAAAACTCTATATTTTAACAATAAATTTCATGTTTTTTTTTTCCAACTACACCGCATTGTTATATTCTAAAGTAAGCTTTCAAACATAAAGGAAATTCTGTCTCTCTCCCTTTGGGCAGAAGTGCTGCCAAAATCTTTGAAAAGTAGGAAAGCATTATGTTAACTGAAATTATAAGCAGAGTTTAACCCTCCAGCTTGCTCTGAGCATTACTTACTTCTCTGGGCACATCCTAGACTCATTATTAATGCAGAATACTTCCTAATAGCTTCACGTAACTCCTCACGTAGAGTAAGAATGAAAAGTACAATTGCATGATCCATGATACAGGCTGGCTGGCTGAGGAGGTAAGCATTTTTTTCCCCACGATGAATTTATAATAAGAATACCCCACTTCCCAAAGTAATAAAATAGCTATAACTCTTTCAGACTGGCCTTGTCAAACCACAATCAAGGCAGACCTTTCTGAGTACACCCTTCCTCCCTGGAGCTTCCACCAGGCCCTCTCCTGGACTCTCAGCTCCAGCTCAGGTGTTCATCTCGAAGGGCGACTGAGAGTCTTCCCCACATAGACCCTGAGGAGCCACTGACTCCTTGACTTTCATGATCCATTATGGTCTGAGCTAACATTTGGCTGATGGATGCTGCTTTCCTTCAGCAGGAGCCTGCTGAGCTAAAGCCAGGTTGACACTGGGCCATATTTTTGCCCTTGACTATACCTATCTTGGGAGCTCCCAGCCCAGTCTCTGAGTCCTCTTGAGTTGTCAAATTGGAGCTGGAGAATCTGCTTCCAAGCTCACTGATGTATTTATTGGCAGGTCTCAGTTCCTCACTGGCTATTGGCTGGAGGATTTAATTTCTCACCACTTGAGCCTTGCCATTGGACTGCTCACAAAATGGCATCTGGCTGCCCCAAGAAGTGAGAGAGGAAGTGCATGCAAGCAAGAGAGCACTGAAGATAGAAGTTGCAGTTGTCTTTTGTAACTGATCCTGAGAAGTGACATACTATGGCTCTTGTCTTATGCTATTGGTCATACAGACTAACAATGAAGGAGGGGACTACACAAGTGTGTGAAAACCAGGAGATGGGGATTACTGAGCGCCATCATGGAGTCTAGCTACCACAATAGCTACCTAAAGGAGGTGGAGTTAGGGAATGGGATGGAAGGGTAAGGCTTCTTGATATACGCCTTTTTGTATCATTTTGATTTTGAACCACCAAACCTCTTACCTATTCTAAAAAAATAAAATTTAAATAAAAGTTCTTATGGGGAACAAAGGGTTTGCCATTGAAACTAAGCCTCTTTCTCACCTCTGACATCCAGGGACAAATTACCCAATATGCAAGGTACACACAGGTTTATTTGTGCTTATTTACTTATCTGTAGTGAACAAGATTAGTAGGTAAGCACAAATAAGCCTGTGTGTACCTCCCTTACTGGTTAATCTGCCCCTGAGAAAACATACGTCATTGTTTTTGAAGGCTGTGCCATAATTCATTTAACCAGTGTCTTATTTGATGGCCATTTAGGTAGTTTCTAGTGTTATGCTATAATAAACATAATTGCAACAAATATTCTTGTGCATGTATTTTTGCATACAATGTGAACACATACCTAAAGGATAAACATCTAGAAGTGGAATTGCCTAAAGAGTATAAACACTTAAAAGCTGATAAAGATTTCCCAATTGTCTTTCAAAGAGGTTATATCCATCTACATTTTCACCAACAAAGTAGGATAGTCCCTGTTTCATCTTCTAATTCAGGGGCCTGGAGTGCTGCTGGGCCTTCCCCACAGATGATTCCAATGAACCACCAGGGGTGAGACCCTGCCAGTAGACCCAGACCTTATATTCAGAGACTTGCCAAATGTGATTCGTCTGCGCCTCCACCATTATGAAGCAAATGCCACCATCCTTCTCTCAGGCTGTTGCATCATCTACTGACTGGTCTCCATACACTCACTTTGACCCCCTTGAGTCTGCCCTCCCTGTTGCAGCCTGAATCCTCTTTCCAAAAAGCCAATCTGCTCAGTGGCATCACTAGGGAGGTGCAGGGGGTGTGGACCGCACCCGGTGACACTGTCAGAGGGGTGACACCAAAATGACTGTCTGTAAAATTTCTATGCACTGTTTCAGCAGAAATTTATTCTTTTTTATAAAAACGTCCCTGTAGTTAGTTATAACAACAAAAGCATTTTTCATAAGCCCAGTTTACATATATTAATCCACCAACAAGGCTAAAACTCTATGCTCATTTCCTTTTTGAACCTTCTAATGCACTCTGGTTAGGGCTGTCATTACTACCAAATGACAATGATCCTTCAAATCACATGGTTTCATCTGCGCGCGCTGTAAGCACGAACTGTTGTTTTTGTTGCTACCGGTGTTTTTATGGTCCCTGGTTTTGTCAAATTTTCTGGTGTTTTAGTTGCAATACTGTGGTAATTAGTACTTGTTAACCTCTATCAATATTTTTTTGAGAATGAAGCTGTAATTAGAGGAAAAGAAGGAGTGATACCCGGGAATTATGATTCACGAGTAACATTAGTACAAAAAAATTACTAAGGATTCTGTGTGGTCTGGTATGTACTGGAGGAGGTCCATGGGGGGGGGGGGGTGTGTAATCATAAGTTACCACAGTGGGTGACACCAACCCTAGTGACGCCACTAAACCTGCCTACATCACTCCCTCCGTCTGAAATCCTTTACTGCTTTCTGAGGCTCTTTCTTTTCCTTTAAGAAGCAAAATCCTTGGCAAGGTTCACAAGCCCTGCCCCCCAGCTTCATCACACCCTGCTCTCTCCCAGGCTCGCAGTACCTTCTTTCAGTACCTTCCCCATGCCAAGAGTCCTCCCACCGGAGCACTTCCACAGCTGTTTCCTCTCTGGAAGGCTCCTTCCTCCTCTACCGCCTCCTCCCCTGGGTTAACGCTTACGCTTCCTTCAGCTCTCCACGCATGTCTCCGGAAGTCTTCCCTGACCTCCCCATCTCAAGGCCTCAAAGGACCAAGTATCTGCCCTTTATGACATATGTCACAGTTGTAATCAAACATTTACTTATGTGATGTTTTTGAATTGTGTCTGCCTCCTCACTGGGCTGTGATCTCTGAGAGACCGCTGACTGTGTCTGTCCTTCTCTCCTGTATCTCCCAGCACCTAACATAATGCCTGGCATATAACAGTCTCCTCATAAATACCTGATGGATAAAAGAAAGCATTTCCTCAGTTTTCTGCTCTAAAAATGGAGGGTAATTAGATCCACCTCACAGGGCTTGTATAAGGATGTTTTTAATGAGAACCTTGTGGATACTGGCGGCAGCTGGGCTCTCTCACACTCTCCCACACGCCAGCCTTGCAGAATGTACAATTCACATTTGCTCAGCAAAAATGTCCAATTTCTGCACGTCCTGGACCTTGTGGGCCACTCATAAGTCAAAGAACCATACACAGTAAATTAGAGAATGCCAAGGGTATACGGTAGTTAACTTCCTGACCACAGGTCCAACTGCTTTCTATCTACTAAGTCTGAAACCAACTTGGTGTCAGCTTTTTCCTAGAGCCAAGGTTAGTCCCCAACAGGAAAGTGCTTCAGTGGTTCACTAACAGGCAAAGACAACCACTATCCCTGACTTGCTACTATGGGATGCTTTTGGCCTGGGGGAGGAATGGCGGGCACTCCAGCAAGGTGTTCATTCAGTCAGCAAGTGTTTATTGAGCATTTACTCTGTGCCAGGTAGTATCCTTATTTTGGGGCTATCAACTGGTCCGAGCCTTCATTTTAGAGTTGAGGAAGCTGACTGCCAGAGATGGGAACTGACTTTCTCAAGGCCCTTTACCTGCACAGGTGAACTATCTTGGGTGTACTGGGGCAGAGGTGACAGTAGATGGCAAATCTGTCACCTCGGTGTTCTCTACCTCATTGTACATCCACCGTTCACCATACCTCAGCAGTCTGCTCAGACAAGCGGCTAGATTCTCAGAAGGCAAACTAAAATGGTCTTCTCAAATGAAGCTGAGCCTCCAAATAGTTTAGTATGACTCTAAAGGCTGCAGGCGATCTGTCCCGCCTGCTTCTCCAGGCTCATCTCCCATCAGTATCCCTCTCACACTCAATACTCAAAGTCCCTGGGTTACAAATATCCAATTTAGCGACAACTCCTACTTGCCCTTTAGTGTTATGTAAATTTGCCCTCACCTTGAAACAAACGAACCAACCCCTACCCGCAACAAGCTCTTCATCACAACCACCTTCACTTGCCGCACCTGGAGCTTTTCAATCATCAAAAAGCCTTTGAGCCTTTTCTTGCACTAAACCAAACCCATTGCTGTGGAGTCGATTCCAACTCATAGCAACCCTATAGGACAGAGCAGAACTGCCCCATAGAGTTTCCAAGGAGCAGTTCATGGATTCGAACTGCTGACCTTTTGGTTAGCAGGTAAGCTCTTAACCACTGCGCCACCAGGACTCCTTTCTTGCACTAAAGTAAGGCTAAATAAGAACTGTATGCACCTGCTCTGACTTACCTACAAATTCGACTTAAAGACATGCTCAGGAACTGGGGACTGCCTGCATACTGGGTTTCCGCCAGTTCACTCTCTGGACCCTGGGCTTGCACATGCTATTATGGTGCCTGGGGCACTCCCCCCAATCTCTGGCTAGCTCACACCACTCAATCTCTAGGTCTCAGATTAAACACCTCTTTCTCAGGGAGCCTTTCTCTAGACTAGGAGAGGGTCTCCCTGTCACATGTCCCTGTAGCACCCTCCTTCCTGGATTGCAACCCTCGTCACACTAACTGGTTGTTACTTCTTTAATGTAGAAACTCTAAACTCTGTTAGGGCAGAAACTGAATCTGTAGGAACTCTTCAGGGTCACCAGTACCCAGTACAACTTACCCAGAACAATGCAGGTAAACAGGTATACAGTAAGTTCTTATAGATAATTAGAATAAATGAACCAAGAGCTTAAGATGGAAGTATCTAGAATCAAATTCAGAGAAGACAGTAAAGACAGAACCAATTAAGAACCATCACTTAAATGAAATGGGTGAAAGAGGTCATGAGAAATCTTAGAACACAGAAAGAAAACGTTTGCTCTCTAAAAGAAGGGTCTTCATTTGCTCTTAAGGAGGGAGGTTCATATATTTAATTAAACCCCCATTGTGGACAGTGGGTCTGCAATATGTGACCAGGATGATTAGAATTTTCAGCACTCAGCACAGGTTTTTTGACCTAGCACCCCTGCGTGTCGATACAGGCTGTTATCACATCTGGATCCCAGATCTGGTGAGTCACGTACATCTGTGGTGAAGCAATCGTAGGGTAACGTGTTCTCTGGACTCACACTTCTGCCATGGTGACAGAGAGCAATCCTGTATCTGAGGCTCCACGGAGGAGGTTATTAAAACCCCAGCCTCAGAGGGAGAAAGCTACAGTGGTCGCCTGCCAAGAGGATAACTGAAGGCTGAGAGAAAGAATTACAACATTTCCTGACTAGTAAAATAAAACTAGTCGGGAAATGTTGTAATTCTTTCTCTAGCTTTATGATAAAACTAAGAGCAGCCAATTGTTTAACTCTGTACAGTATAAGGCTTTTCTCAGATAAACCAAGAAGGAGCTGGACTGAGACAAGTACGCTGGGCAAGAGATCCTGGAGTCAGGGGACCCAAGTTCTAGTTCCTGTGCCTGTTTCCCACAAAAGAATTGGAAAATCTCTAAGCATCCTTCCATTCCACTGAATCGATAATGTGCATACACAAGGGTGAAGGCTGCCTTCTCCCCTCGCTCCCCAAGGCTTGCCCTGGGAGGCCGAGCTGGGGGACCCAGGCCCTATGAGGCCTTCACAGATCCCTCTGTGGTAGCTCATTAGGATTGTCCCCAGCTGGGATCCTCCAACTTTCCATGGCTTTCCCCTACAGCTTGTGTTCTTGGGTTCCTGAGTTTCACCCCCTTCCAGGGTGGCCTGTCTCTGGCCCTTCCAAGACGAGCAGGCCCCCCAGGAGACGGTGTCTCTATGCAGGAGTGTAAGGTGCTACATTAGCCCTTTCCTCAGTGAGGGACAGTCTAAGGATGGTGAGGTAAGACAGTTGTTAGCTGCCATTGAGTTGGCCTCTGTTATGGGACACTGCGAAACCCTGGTGGTGTAGTGGTTAAGTGCTACGGCTGTTAACCAAGAGGCTGGCAGTTCAAATTTGCCAGGCACTCCTTGGAAACTCTACGGGGCAGTTCTACTCTGTCCTGTAGAGTTGCTATGAGTCGGAATCAACTCAATGGCACTGGGTTTGGTTTTTTTTTTTTTTGGATGGGACACTGCACAACAGAACAAAACATTGGCTGGCCCTGCACCATTCCCATGATCGACTGCAGACCAGACCATTGTAATCCATAGGGTTTTCACTGACTAATTTTTGGAAGTAGACTGCCAGGCCTTTCTTCATAGTCTGCCTAAGTCTGGAAGCTCCACTGAAACCTCTTCAGCATCATAACCATGTACAAGCCTCCACTGACAGACAGGTGGTGGCTGAACATGAGATGCATTGGCCGGGAGTCGAACTCGGGTCTCCCACATAAGAGGTGAGAATTCTACCACTGAACCACCTTTGCCTCACTTATGGTACTTTACAAGTTCACAAAGCACTGTGCCACATAGTGACCCCGACGGAGAGGCAGGAATGATCACTCCCAGCCTACAGAAAAGGAATCAGACGCAGAGAGGGTCAGTTCCCTAGCCCAGGATGGGAGCACAAGATTTGAACTGTCTTTGGGCTGTCAGTTCAGTACTCTTTCTACCTTACCACCCTGTTTCTTAGAACCCTACACAGGGTGAGGCAGAGCCCAGGGAACACTGTGCGCCCACGCGGTGGGGGTTCAGGAGAGGCGTCTCATCAGGTGGGGAGGGCAAGAAGCTCCCTAAGGGGATGGGTGTCCACTGGCAGGAGTTGGGGAGGCTAACCTAAGCGGAAACAGGATAGGGTGGAAGGCACAGGGTCTGCTCAGAGAGTGTAATGAACTGTGCCCCCTCCCTCAATTTATGTTGAAGTCCAAACCTCTGGTACTTGTGAATGTGACCTTGTCTGGAAATAGCGTCTTTGAAGATGGTCTCAGTTATGTTAACACGAGGTCTTACTGGAGTAGGGGGTTCCTAATCCAATCTGAGAGGTGTTCTTGTAAAAGAGGTGAAGAGACACAGAGACACAGAGGAAGGAGGGTCATGTGAAAATGCATTTACAAGCCAAGTGTCATGGATTGAATTGTGCCCCCCTGCCCCCAAAATATGTGTATCAGTTTGGCTGGGCCATGATTCCTGGTATTGTGTGACTGTCCACCATTTTGTCATCGATGTGATTTTCCTATGTGTTGTAAATCCTGCTTCTATGTGGGAGGATGGGCAGCAGTTGTGTTGATGAGGCAGGACTCAATCTACAGGATTGGGTTGTATCTTGAGCTGGTTTCTTTTGGGATATAAAAGAGAGAAGTGAGCAGAGAGACAGGGGGACCTCATACTGCCAAGGAAGCAGTGCCAGGAGCAAAGCACATCCCTTGGACCCAGGGTTCCTGTGTGAGGAAGCTCCTAGTCCAGGGGAAGACTGACGAGAAGGATCTTCGTCCAGAGCTGACAGAGAGAGAAAGCCTTCCCTTGGAGATGATGCTCTGAATTTGGACTTTTAGCCTACTTTACTGTGAGGAAATAAATTTCTCTTTGTTAAAACCATCCACTTGTGGCATTTCTGTCATAGTAGCACTAGATAACCAAGACACCAAGGAAGGTCTGGTGCTACCAGAAGCTGGGGGAGACAAGAAAGGATCTTCTCCTAGAGCCTTCAGAGAAAGCAAGCCCTGCTGACACCCTGAATTCAGACTGCTAGCCTCCAGAACCGTGAAAACAATAAATCTCTGTTCTTACAAGCTATTCCGGTTTGTGGTACTTGGTTCAGCAGCCCTGGGAAGCTAATACAGAGGGGAGTTGCCAGTATGGCTGAAGGGCAGGGGAGTTCAGGCAGATCTGGGATGAGGCAAAAGAAGAGGAGGAGGGGGTTCTACACTGCGAAACCCAGGACTGCTGTTTGGAAATTTATCTTGGGAGACGGTAGAGAGGGACTGAAGGTGTTTGAGCAGGGAGCGGACCCTGTGCTAGGTGCTGTGGGAAATAAATACAGGTGTTCTCTCTCCATTCACTCTATCACTCATTCAACATTATTTTGCATCTCCCATGGGCCAGGCCTGGCAACCCTGTCTCCTACGTCCAGTGTTCACAGGCCAGTGGGCTGGGCCCCATGTGTGCTTGACCTGTGGAGTCTTTCTTGGTGCTGGGAAGCCCTGTACAGGGTCTATGGCAGGGAAATTTCTAGAAGTGTGAGAGGGGAGGAGGCCTCTCTGCTGCAGCTGGTGGAAGGGGCTACCCTGTTTCCCTCCTTCACCCCCAGTCAGTGCATCTAAGTGCCCAAGGCAAGGAAGGCCCTCCTTAGGGAAAATTTGGGCAATCACAGGCAGAGGCTTAGTGAGGGTAATGAGCGCCCAGGGGCAATTTTTAAATTTGGTACCACACACCCCCCTCATTGACAGGGGGTGGGTATGTAGGCGGTGGTGTGGGTGTGATTCGCCTGCCAGCCCCCCTGGACTTGTGCCTGGGGGCAAATTCCCCCATCTTGCCCCTCACTATGCCTCTGATCACAGGTTGGGGGCAGGAGAAAGGGAGGAAGGGAGGAAGAAAGGAAGGAAGGCCTTCACTCTAGGGCCCATATAGAGTGGGAGGTGCCTGCAGACCATGGGGGTAACAGTGTCCCTTTGTTCCGGGGTCCTGGGAACCAGGGCCTGGCCTCCATGCTTCAGAGAACCTTCCTGAAGGTGAGTGAAGGGCTCTTCAGACCACCTGCCGCCAGTGCCTCTAGGTACCAGCTGCCTTTGTGAAGGGCCAAGGAATCCCTTATCTGCTGAGCCAGGCCTGGCTGGCCCCCAGCCAGCTTCCCCATCCACAGCCAACAGGCTTTACAAAGAACGTGAAGTCACAGCATCTGGCTCTCTGACATCTGGTGTAGGGCAGAGGAACACACATCCCAAGGCCTGTGGCTGGACTGTGGCTGGACTGAAAACCTAGGCTATTATTATAGGACAGGGCAGCCAGACTGAACCACCCTGGGGCAGACAGAAAGTCCTCAATTTGTGGAATAGCAAAATGCATATATATTAAAAAAAAAAAAAAAAAAAATTTTTTTTTTTTTTTTTTTTTTTTTAGCTAGTGGGAAAAATGCATCTCTCACGTAGTGTTTCCCCAGGATAATTCTAACCCATCTGAATATCTCACCAGCTGTTATATAGATATAACCATGTATAAATATATACATATCAAAATGGCATTGTTGGATAAATTGAATCATATGGATAATGTCCCTGTGCTGTTAGTTACAAAAAAAAAAAAAAAGTTACAAACACACTGTAAATAAGAAAATGAGGAACATGTAAAAGTGTCAGTGGCATACTCTGATGTGACCTGGTTAGCAAGGCGTAAGAGTTTACGGAGACCAGTTGAATTAGGTCCTGTCAAGTTGATTCGAACTCACAGCAACCCCACACGTGTCAGAATAGAGCTATGCTGCATAGGGTTTTCAATGGCTGACTTCTTAGAAGTAGGTTCCCAGGCTTATCTTCCAAAGCATCTCTGGGTGGACTGGAACCACCAGTCTTTTGGTGAGCAGCTGGGCGTGTTAACTGTTTGCACTACCCAGGGTCTCTGTGTGAGAAGGGGCTGCCATATGTTTAGAAGGGCCCGTGAGGATTCCTTAGAAGTCATGCAATCATTTTATAGTCAGTTCTGGATTATCCACAGTAATAGGGAGGAGAGAGGAAGAGCGTGGATAATCTAAGCTGATGAAGAATTAAAACAAACCAACAAAAACGCCTGCAGCTGGCTTTGGCATGCAGTCAAATGTAGATGTGATTCGACACACCCACATCCTTTGCGATACCCCAGTGCCCAGACCCTCCCTGCGCTGTCTGTAGCAGTCTGGGAGGCAGCTGGGCAGGGAGCCACAAGCAAGCCAGAAAATGGATAACCCATTTGCCACGACTTGAGAATTCATCCCAAACTGGGGAAATATTTTCTCATATGTTCCTAGTTAGGGAGGCACACCCAGCCATGCAGTCAGCTCACCTGCCATGTGAATGGATGCTAGAAAATGGTGGCTAAATTAGGTTGTGACCACAATGGTATCAGTGGTCCTAGACTCAGAAAGAACAGCAGGATGGGGAAGGTAAATAATCGCCCTTTTCCTCAATTTCTGATCTTATCTCTCAAAATGGTTATTTTTCAATTCTTTATCTTGGTTCACTTGGGAAACAGGACTGCAGGGCAGCAAACACAGCATTCTTGACAGAAGGAGAGAGGGGGCCTGGGAACAGTTTTTACTAATGGAGTTAGAAACTAGAACCAGCTGCAAGGCAACACCCAGAAGACATCACTGCCAACCTCATCATCTGCTGCCAGGTGATTAGAGTCAGGAAGGAAGTAAAAGGAGTTCTCAGGACCCTCGCCATCTCTCAGCCTGAATTTGAACCCACTTCTTATTAGCTGGTAACCTCAGGCTCTTAATCCGAGCTGCAGCTTCCTCATCTGTAAAACGGGTATTCCACAGAGTTGCTGGAATGCTATAAGGCATGGGCCATGCTTAGCACAAGCATGTGGTCAGAGGTCAGTAAATGTTGTTAGGTGCCCTCGAGATATTTTCGACTCATAGCGACCCCATGTGACAGAGTAGAACTCCCCTAAAGGGTATTCTAGGCTGTAGTCTTTACAGGATCATGTCGCTAGGTCTTTCTCCCTTGGAGCTGCTGGGTGGGTTCGAACCACCAACCTTTCGATTAGGGGCCGAGTGCTTAACTGTTTGCACCACTGTGGCTCCTTGGTCAGTAAATCGACCACACTATTATTGTTGTTGTTAGTTGCCCTCAGGTGGACTCTGACTGATGGCAACCCCATGCGTGCAGAACAGAACTGCTCCATAGTGTTTTCAAGGCTGTCACCTTTTGGAAGCAGGTCTCTAGGCCTGTCTTCCAAGATGCCTCCAGGTAGGTTCAAAGTGACAACCTTCAGGCTAGTAGTTAATCACGTAACCGTTTGTATGACCCATGTGCAAACCTGGCTGACTGCCACTTTAGGCCAGGTTGGGGTACCTGGTGGAATAGTGGTTAAGCTTTTGGCTATTAACCGAAAGGTCTGACCCACCAGCCGCTCTGTGGGAGAAAGATGTAGCAGTCTGCTCCTGTAAAGATTACTGCCTTGGAAACCCTCTGGGGCAGTTCCACTGGACTGCACCGGGTTTGGTTTAGTTTGGTTTGGTTTAGGGGTAGAGCAGTGAGAGCTAAGAAACACAGCTCTGTCAGCTTCAGAATGACAGTGAGACAGACTGTGGAAATGGGAAAAAGCTGTCTCCAGGGGTGTAGGAAGGAAGCCTGGGAGCACGGGGAGAAGCAGCCACCAAGGCTTCAATCACCTGACATACATACACACATGTACATGCACTGGGTGCACCCAGCCCACGGCACACCTGTTCCAGGTCCCGTGTGTCACAGGGCCTGAGAGACTCACTTGCACAGGTTTTCCCATCACTGCGGAGCACGTATCCCTCGGGACACTGACAGGCAAAGGATGTGTCCATGTTGATGCACGAATACTCACAACCGTGGTCGCTCAGCAAGCAGTAATCCACCCCTGCAAAACCAAACGGCAAATAAGGGCACAGGCCGCCACTGCAGCCTTCGCCAGCGAGGCCATCAGGCTACTGATAATGGAATGAAGTGACCGCCACGCTGACTCCCACCCGCTTTTGAACTCATGCATCCCCAATGGACACCCCTACGACTGTCCCGAATAGAGAAAAAGGTGGAGGAAAAGGGACAGTTCCCCGTTTCACTCCTGCTACAAATGTTTCCCTAGGAAGATGGTTTCCCAAGAGGCAGGTGATGAGGACTCACTGGAACAGGTCTTGAGGTCCTCATTGATGAGGAAACCTTCCGAGCACTGGCAGATGAATGACTCCTCGGTGTTCACGCACAGCTGCTCACAGCCATGGTCGTTCTGCGCGCAGTGATCCACCCCTGCCGCCATTACAGACATGAAAGCGTAAAGGTCCCGGAGGAGCAAGGCCGCAGCAGCAAACCCAAAAACCAAAACTCTTGTCAGGGAGTCGATTCTGACTCATGGGGACCCCATGCGTTACAGAGTAGAACTGCACTCCACGGGGTTTTCTTACACCAACCTTTAGGGTTAGCCACGGAGAGCAAACTTTTGAGCCAGCCAGGAACCTGCGGCACCAGTAGAGCACTGAACAAACTCAACCTTCTTGGGAAGCTCCTCAGGGACTACTTCACTTCACTGGCATCAAAACGAGCCCGGGGGAAGGCTGCATTGCATCCAGAGCCGTTGCGCTCTTTGAAAAATCAGCTTTGATTGTTTTTATTCCCACTTCTGTTTTTGGAGAGTAAAGCACTAAGGATTCATTTCCCAGTCTCTAAGCAGGTGTTATTTTCATTTCACAGAGAGAAAACCGGGCTAGGGAAGGTCAAGTTGCTTGCCCAAAGCCACACAGTTGGTAAGAATGAAGGCTCTGCATCAAGCTAAAAGACCAGTTGACATGGAGTTGATTCTGATTCATGGCGACCCTATGTGTGTCAGAATAGAACTGAGCTCCATACAGTTTTCAATGGCTGATTTTTCAGAAGTAGATCACCAGGCATTTCTTCCAGGGGGCCTCTGAGTCCACTTGAACTTACAGCATCAAACTACTTGGGCTCAAACCCCATCTCCATCATTTCTTAGCCATGAGAGGCTGGGCCAGTCACTTCCTGACTTGAGAAATGAGGATGATGACTGTTGCTTTCTTATAGGAATATGGTGAGAATTCAATGAGTTGATACATTAAAGCTGTCAGAACAGTACCTAGCACACAGTAACCACTCAATGAATGCTTATTGTTATTAAATAGTGCTGAGTAAGAATTAGTGGTATAGCTTCATTTCTATTTGAAAATGAAAAAGGTGTTTTGTTTCCCTTTTCCCATAACCAAGACACCTAATTTCAGAAAATAAACCAAAAGCCTGGGCCTGCATGTGTGGCCGATCCTGGCACAGAATGGCCACACAGCTGGCTCCACTGGGCAGCAAGCGCTGAAGGACAGTGAACACATAACTGTGGTAAGCGGCTCCCACAGACAGCCCTCCAGGTGGCCTCCCAGATTTCCTTGATGGAGAAAATGCACCCCCATAGACTGGAGACACACTGGAGGCCTTGTGCAGGGCCACCAAGTGGGTCTCTTCACTCCTGTGGAGCTTGGGACCAGTGCCTTCTGGAACTTTCCACCACTGGATGCACCTACTGTGAACACGTGCAGGATCTCAGGAGCCAGATGCCTGTGTTCACATTCTGGTTCTGTCACTTACTGGCGGTGTGATTCTGGAAAAGTTACTTAATCTCTCTGTGCCATCACTTCCCCATCTTTAAATAGCGATAAGAATGGAGTGGCCATGGGGCTGTTGTGAGGATAAAGAGTTAGTGAATGGGAAGTGCTCACAGCAGCGACCAAGTGCCTTGTCAGAGCTTGCTGTTACTATGGCCTGGGGCTCCCTGAGCCCTCAAGAGGAGCAGAATACCATGGCTTTCTCTGGGGATATCTAGACAGAAATGGCTTGGTTTATATTTTCTTAGAGCCGATTGGAGTCTCTAGATGGTTAACAGTTAACGTACTCAGCTGCTCACTGAAAGGTTGGAGGTTCAAGTCCACTCCGAGGCACCTCAGAAGAAGGCTTGGGGTTCTATTTCTTAAAAAGCAGCCACTGAAAACCCTATGGAGCACAGATCTACTCTGACACACTTGGGGTCGCCATGAGTCATCATCAACTCAATGGCAACTGGTTTTCAGAGCTGGCTAGAGGATCCTTCTTATTTGATCCCAGAGAGACAGGAGACGCTAATCTCTTCTGGCCCCTGCTCTGAGCATTTCTGGGCTCCCTCAAGGCATTCTAGGAGGGAGAGGCAGGCCACGGCACCTGTGGTCTAGGTGGGCTCAGTCAGGTCATGCCCAGCCTGCCCCAGATACCTGCCAGGGCCCCATACTGCTGGAAAAAGGTAGGATCTACACAAATCCATCTTCAACAGGGTGTCTCCTTGTCGAATGGAAGAGCCCCTGGTTTCCACTGGCTTCTCATAGGACTCAGACATCCAGCACTGCAGGGTGCTGACTTTTGCACTCACTTTCTGGTTCAAAAGTTCTTTGACCTCCGAGATCAGTCCTTAGAAAGCCTGACTGAGGCACTTGTTCCCTCTGAAGACTGAAGGGAACAAGTTTTCCTGAGGGCTCTTCTGTCCCTAATACTTCATCTGCGAAGCTTCCCCTCCTGGGGCATAGGGTCCAAGTGCTCAACAGCTGCACTGTTCTCATTCACAATCTATCTCTGTCTCCAAAGCTGGAGCAGATGTGTGGCTTGCCCGGTGAATGCCACACAAAGGGCCCCTTTTATGTCACCGAGCCCCCTCCCAGTGTGCCAGGGTCATAGGGAGCCACTGCAGTGCTCGTGGGCTCCCACTGCTGCTGGCCTGGGGTAGAGGAGACTGTGTCTCATAAAGAATGACGGAGCCATCCAGCTGGCAAAGCCTGCAAGTTTCCATGCGTTTACATCACCAAACGGAGCTTTGTTGTGGCTCCTACAAGAGGAAATGAAGAAAAGCCTTCACAAAAAGCCACGTTTCTCAGCTCTGCCCTCAGATCAGCTCTGTGGTAGCACAAGTGCTTTCCGAGGTCTGTCCCTTCTGGCCTCTTGTGCCAACTCAGGGTGATGTAAGGCCGGGCACTGTGGCTCTCACGGCTCCACGATAATAATGAATGATTACCATTGACTGAATGCTTACCTTGTGCCAGGCACAGCGTTAAGAGATTGAAATGGCTCCCGTTATTCTCCTTGACCCTGCGAGATCAATACTATTACTATCTTTACTTTATCCAGACTTGGGGAAATTAAATAACTTGCCCAGAGTATGTGGTAGAACTTGGATTTGAATTCAGGCCTGTCTGACTCCCAGCTGATGCTTCGTGACAAATAATAATATTAGTTAATATTTAGTGAGTGCATATTACCTGCCTAGCAGCACTGGTTTATATGTATTTATCTAAGTGTCTTATATGTATTGATTCTTTTAATGCTTACAACCCAACCTATGAAGTGTTGTTGTTGCTGTTAGTTGCTGCCAAGTAGATTCTGACTTGTAGTGGGACCATGTGTGCAGAGTAGAATTGCTCCACAGGGTTTTCATGGTTGTGGCCTGTTTGAAGCAGAGTACCAGGCCTGTCTTCCAAAGCATTTTTGGGTGGGTTTGAACCGCCAACCTGTCAGCTACTAGCCAGTTGAGTGCTCAACCATTTGTGCCCCCTATGAGATAGGTATTACTTATAGTCCCATTTTATGTATGATGAAACAGAGGCAAGGAGAAGTTAAGTCCATTGAAGCATCAGGCCCACAGGAAACCCAGGAGTCTCAGAAGCGGCTGGCTGCCAGGGAGCCTGGAGGGCCTGTTGGAGGCCACCTCCCCAGCACTGTCTGCCCCTGGGGCACACTCACGGCTGCAGGTCTTGCCATTGGAGTCTAGGGTATAGCCCCGGCGGCACCGGCAATAGTAGCTCTCCTCTGTGTTGACGCATTCATGCTCACAGCCTGGTTTGTTCAGTGCACAGTAGTTGATCCCTGAGGAGAGAAAGGGTAGACCCTCCATCTATCAAGGGCAGTGAGGTCAGGCTCTCAGTTTTTCCCAGCACCCATGGAGACAGCTGGTGGGTACGTGCCTGCAGAGTGAGCCCTGAATGTGTCACTCCTTCACTTATTTGACAACCAAGGGCCAGGCCCTAAGCTAGATGGGAAGGCGGGGTGAGGGGGATGAAATGGTGGTGGGAGGGAATGACAAGGGGAGTTGGTGAAGGCTTGGGCCCTAATTAAAGGGGCTCCCGCTCTAGTGGGGAGGCAGAAATGTGAACAGGCAGTCATAAGACAGACAGATGATACAACACAGAGCCAGAGGAGGGGCCCCAACTAAGTCCTGGGATCAGGGGTCTTCCCGGAGGAGGTGATGGCCAGCTGTAGGCCTTGAAGAGAAGGAGGAGTCGGGTGGGTAAAGAGGGGAGGTGAGAGGGAGCAGAGAGTGAGGAGCAGCTAATGCAAAGGCCTCTGGATGAGGCCGGTGAGCGCATTTCGGGGAGCAGCGAAGAGCAGGAGTGTAAGGATTCATATGAGGCTGGGGAGAGCGGTGCAGGACCTTGCAAGCCATGGGATGGAGCCTATGAGGGGCCAGACAGGTGGCTGGAGGGCTGGGGTGAGGTAGGACTGACTGTTTGTGGAGGCGACAAGGCCAGAGTTGTGCCTTTAGGAAGACTTTGGAGAGATGGAGGAAAGGCAGGAGCACTTTGGTCTGTGAGGCGCTCTGCAGGACAGAGGTAACAGCTCCTGCTCTCTGGGAGCTTGTCTGAAAGAAAACCTGATGCCTAAAGTATACCTCTGGAGTCCTCAGTACTGGTCTTTTTCCCCTCTGATAGCCAACAAACAGAGAAGTAGGTTGAGGATCACAGGCCCCAGCCCTATGCCTTCAGAGAAAGATGGAAAAGCTGAGAAAATTTGATCAGTCTCTGCCTTGAGTTAATCTGATCACCAGGGCCCAAAGCATTAGGAAGCTGGTGTCTCCAGTGACGTCCAACAGTGACACTGGACAACATGAGGTCGAATAAACAAAAGCTGATCTTGCAAAATATCCAGCTGTTTGGGAGAGTCAGGAAGTGGCAGTTACATTAAGTTACATTAAGTGAGATCATGAGAGCATCCACACCATCAAACTGAAAATACATCAGGAGATGTATTTCTGATGCTGCCCCAGGTTACTGCAGTTCTGTTCCATGGGTAAGAAGAACCCCAGTCCAAGCTGCGTTCCTGCCAGCAGATGGAAACTGCATCATTACCAGTAGCCAATTAGCAATTTCATTTCCTGGTAGAAAATGCTAAAACCACAAGATCCCACAAACAGCAGGCTATGGGGGAGATGGAGAACTATAAAAGGAAATAAAATGAGCTTGTAGAGGGCCTTTATGAGACCAGTGCTGGGGAAAAGGTCACCACCAACCTCACTGGCTGGGCTGCACTAGTTTAACAGCACGACATTGTTCTTTTTCTGGGGATGTTTCTTGTCTTGCCAACAACCATTACCTCTGCCTTCCTGGTAATAGAGCCCTGACCCTCAGGGAATGAATCATGGTTGGTCTAAGCCAGCTTGGCAACCATGTTCTTCTTTGCCAGTAATTGGTTTTAGGGGTGAGAATATGCCCTAATACTAGCCAAGAGACATCAGAAGTTTACTGGGGCACCTAGGACAGATTTTCCTCCCTGAAAAGATAGAGGTATATGAAGAGAAACACTTTTTCCTGCCTTCTTCTCTTTCTGTCTTTGGATCTAATAGCGTGAGGGTATGATACTTGGAGCTGCAGCAGCCATCTTGTAGCCATGAGGCAACAAGCATGAGGATGAAAAGTCAACATGCTGAGGATGGCAGAGTAAAAGGACAGAAAGAGTCTGGGTTCTTGGTAACACTAAGCCAACTCTGGGACCAACCACTGCTGGAACTGTTAGGTGAAAAGTAAATGTCCTTTTGGCTTAAGACACCGTTCATTGCATTTTCTGTATGTATGGCCGAAAAGTATACTAAAAAAAAAAAAAAACTGATACAGGGGAAATAATCTGAAACCATAAAGTAATGAACTGAGAATATACACATTTTATTTTTCATGTCCCTTCCCAAAAAAGTATTTGAGGTAGTTTACATATACAAATAACTTGTAGATAGGACACGTGTCACCCTCTTGTAACAATGGCTCCTCACTACCCTTAAGGTAAAGACCAAGACCCCTAGCATGGCCTAGGAGGCACTTTGTAGCCTCATTCTGGTTTATTCCAGACTCTTCTCATGTCTCTTACTCTGTGTATGCTCCAGGCACACTGGCCTTCAGTTCACTGACATCCCCAGGCTCCCTCCCACCAGAAGGTCTTGTGCATACTGGTCTTTCTTCCTGTAATACCCTGTCCTTCCCATTCCACTCCCACCATTACCTAGTTAATCCCTACCTTCTACCACATGTTAGCTCATTGCCTTTTCCCCAGCGATGCCCCACGACCTCCTGATGAAATCAGTTCTTTCTATGGGACCTCTCTTTCGCAGCATTCATCACAGTGGTTATGTAACATTTTTTTGTGTGATGCCTCAATCTTGGTGTCTTTTGGATCATATTTTTTCTCATCATCAGAGGCATCCATTAATGATGTTAATGATGGTAACCATAGTTGTTAATATCTCTTAAGCACCTACTCAGTGCCAGGCCCTAGGCTAAGCATTTTACAAACACAATTTCCTTCTCTACAAGGTATGTGCTATTATTATCCATAATTTAAAGATGCAGAAATGGAGATTTGGAGACACTGATTTTTTTTTTTTTGGAGAGGTTAATATCTTATTCACGATCCTACAGCTAGCAAAAATGGAGCAGTAAATGGAACCCAGGTCTGAGGGACCCCAGACCCATCCTTTAAAGAGTACATTACGTGCCCTCCCTAGTGGTTGGTGGACAGAACTTCCTGTGTGCATAGGGTATCAGCATGAGCAGCCACAGACTGAGTGTGCAGAGAGGAGTCTCCACGGCACACTGCAGGTGCTGGCCTACAGGAAGAGATGTGACATTGCTGTTATTGGCTCTTGTCACTCTCTCCATAACTCATCCCTTCTGCATGAGGAGAGGCAGAATATTGTTAGCTGTGTGCAGTTCCGGTTCATCTGTCTGGAACGCATCAGTAACCTAATCTGTGCAGAGCAAAACAGAGTTCCCAGGCACAAGCAAAGAATAACTTTGACAACGAAAAATTAGCCTGGAAAGGACTACATAAACCAGAGACTACATCAGCCAGAGACCAGAAGAACTAGATGATGCCTGGCTACAACCTGTGACTGCCCTGACAGGGAACACAACAGAAAACCCCTGAGGGAGCAGGAGAACAGTGGGATGTAGACTCCATGTTCTTGTAAAAAGACCAGACTTAATGGCCTGACTGAGACTAGAAGGACCCCAGAAGTCATGGTCCCCAGACCTGTTAGCCCAAGACAGGAACCATTCCCAAAGCCAACTCTTCAGATAGGCATTGGACTGAATCATGGGATAGAAAATGATACTGGTGAAGAATGAGCTTCTTGGATCAAGTGGACACATGAGACTATGTTGGCATCTCCTGTCTGGAGGGGAGATGAGAGAGCAGGGGGGTCAGATTCTGTCCAAATGGACACAAAAATAGACAGTGAGGGGAAGGAGTGTGCTGTCTCATTAGAGGGAAAGCAATTAGGAGTATATAGCAAGGTATATATAAGTTTTTGTATGAGAGACTGACTTGATTTGTAAACTTTTACTTAAAGCATAATAAAAAAAAAAAAAAAAAAAGAAGCCTGGCAATGAAAACACCGGCTGCAAACAAACAAGCAGGCACAGAACACAAAGGGCCCAACAGGCTGGGGCTAGTTAGCATAGGGCCTGCAGGAATCACTTCATTAGACATCAGTAACCAAAGCTTATGGGGTGAACCTGCGCTGTCTGGGAACAGTGAAACCATCTTCAACATACCCTGTTTTAAAAAGGTAGTGTTGTCTTTAAGAAAAATTTACACCCAAAATAATTCAACTGAAAAACATTTAGATTCTTAATGAGGTTATCATTCAGCTATCTGGCAAACAGATACTTGAAATGACCCTTTTCTGAGCTTTGCATCTCCGCCTAAATAATTTATGCTTTAAGTCAGTCAATGACCAAAAAAAAAGAAAAAGCCAGTGCTGTCGAATCGATTCCGACTCATAGTGACCCTACAGGAACTGCCCCATAGAGTTCCCAAGGAGCGCCTGGTGTATTTGAACTGCCGACCCTTTGGTTAGCAGCTGTAGCACTTAACCACTATGCCACCAGGGTTTCCCCATATATCAGAGGTTTAACTGTAGCTCTTTGCTCTCTTTTTTTTTTTTTAATTTAGCTCATTGCTCATATATATATATATTTTGTTAACTTTTATTGAGCTTCAGGTGAACGTTTACAAATGCAGTCAGTCTGTCACATATAAGTTTATATACACCTTACTCCGTACTGCCACTTGCTCTCCCCGTAATGAGTCAGCCCTTCCAGTCTCTCCTTTCGTGCCAATTTTGCCAGCTTCCAACTCTCTCTATCCTCCCATCCCCCCTCCAGACAGGTGATGCCAACACAGTCTCAAGTGACCACTTGATATAATTAGCTCACTCTTCATCAGCATCTCTCACCTACCCACTGTCCAGTCCTTTTCATGTTAATGAGTTGTCTTTGGGGATGGTTCCTGTCCTGTGCCAACAGGTTTGGGGACCATGGCCGCCGGGATTCCTCTAGTCTCAGTCAGACCATTAAGTCTGGTCTTTTTATGAGAATTCGGGGTCTGCATCCCACTGATCTCCTGCTCCCTCAGGGGTCCTCTGTTGTGCTCCCTGTCAGGGCAGTCATCGATTGTGGCTGGGCACCAACTAGTTCTTCTGGTCTCAGGATGATGTAGGTCTGTGGTTCATGTGGCCCTTTCTGTCTCTTGGGCTCTTAGTTGTCGTGTGACCTTGGTGTTCTTCATTCTCCTTTGCTCCAGGTGGGTTGAGACCAATTGATGCATCTTAGATGGCCGCTTGTTAGCATTTAAGACCCCAGACGCCACATTTCAAAGTGGGATGCAGAATGTTTCCATAATAGAATTATTTTGCCAATTAACTTAGAAGTCCCCTTAAACCATGGTCCCCAAACCCCCGCCCTTGCTCCGCTGACCTTTGAAGCATTCATTTTATCCCGGAAACTTCTTTGCTTTTGGTCCAGTCCAATTGAGCTGACCTTCCATGTATTGAGTATTGTCCTTCCCTTCACCTAAAGCAGTTCTTATCTACTAATTAATCAGTAAAAAACCCTCTCCCACCCTCCCTCCCTCCCCCGCTCGTAACCACAAAAGTATGTGTTCTTCTCAGTTTATACTATCTCTCGAGATCTTATAATAGTGGTCTCATACAATATTTGTCCTTTTGCCTCTGACTAATTTCGCTCAGCATAATGCCTTCCAGGTTTCTCCATGTTATGAAATGTTTCACAGATTCGTCACTGTTCTTTATCGATGCCTAGTATTCCATTGTGTGAATATACCACAATTTATTTAACCATCCATCCGTTGATGGACACCTTGGTTGCTTCCAGCTTTTTGCTATTGTAAACAGAGCTGCAATAAACATGGGCGTGCATATATCTGTTTGTGTAAAGGCTCTTATTTCTCTAGGGTATATTCCGAGGAGTGGGATTTCTGGGTTGTATGGTAGTTCTATTTCTAACTGTTTAAGATAACGCCAGATAGATTTCCAAAGTGGTTGTACCATTTTACATTCCCACCAGCAGTGTACAAGAATTCCAATCTCTCCGCAGCCTCTCCAACATTTATTATTTTGTGTTTTTTGGATTAATGCCAGCCTTGTTGGAGTGAGATGGAATCTTATCGTGGTTTTAATTTGCATTTCTCTAATGGCTAATGATCGAGAGCATTTTCTCATGTATCTGTTAGCTGCCTGAATATCTTCTTTAGTGAAGTGTGTGTTCATATCCTTTGCCTACTTCTTGATTGGGTTGTTTGTCTTTTTGTGGTTGAGTTTTGACAGAATCATATAGATTTTACAGATCAGGCGCTAGTCGGAGATGTCATAGCTGAAAATTCTTTCCCAGTCTGTAGGTGGTCTTTTTACTCTTTTGGTGAAGTCTTTAGATGAGCATAGGTGTTTGACTTTTAGGAGCTCCCAGTTATCTGGTTTCTCTTCGTCATTTTTGGTAAAGTTTTGTATTCTGTTTATGCCTTGTATTAGGGCTCCTAAGGTTGTCCCTATTTTTTCTTCCATGATCTTTATCGTTTTAGTCTTTATGTTTAGGTCTTTGATCCACTTGGAGTTAGTTTTTGTGCTTGGTGTGAGGTATGGGTCCTGTTTCATTCTTTTGCAAACGGATATCCAGTTATGCCAGCACCATTTGTTAAAAAGACTATCTTTTCCCCAATTAACTGACTCTGAGCCTTTGTCAAATATCAGCTGCTCATACGTGGATGGATTTATACCTGGGTTCTCAATTCTGTTCCACTGGTCTATGTGCCTGTTGTTGTACCACTACCAGGCTGTTTTGACTACTGTGGCTGTATAATAGCTTCTGAAATCAGGTAGAGTGAGGCCTCCCACTTTCTTCTTCTTTTTCAGTAATGCTTTGCTTATCTGAGGCTTCTTTCCCTTCCATATGAAGTTGGTGATTTGTTTCTCCATCACCTTAAAAAATGACATTGGAATTTGGATCGGAAGTGCATTGTATGTATAGATGGCTTTTGGTAGAATAGACATTTTTACTATGTTAAGTCTTCCTATCCATGAGCAAGGTATGTTTTTCCACTTAAGTATGTCCTTTTTAATTTCTTGTAGTAGAACTTTGTAGTTTTCTTTGTATAGGTCTTTTACATCCTTGGTAAGATTTATTTCTAAGTATTTTATCTTTTTGGGGGCTACTGTGAATGGTATTGATTTGGTTATTTCCTCTTCGATGTTCTTTTTGTTGATGTAGAGGAATCCAAGTGATTTTTGTATGTTTATCTTATAACCTGAGACTCTGCCAGACTCTTCTATTAGTTTCAGTAGTTTTCTGGTGGATTCGTTGGGGTTTTCTGTGTATAAGATCACGTCATCTGCAAATAGAGATAATTTTACTTCCTCTTTGCCAATCCGGATGCTCTTTATTTCTTTGTCTAGCCTAATTGCTCTGGCTAGGACTTCTAGCACAATGTTGAATAAGAGCAGTGATAAAGGGCATCCTTCTCTGGTTCCCGTTCTCAAGGGAAATGCTTTCAGGTTCTCTCCATTTAGAGTGATGTTGGCTGTTGGCTTTGCATAGATGACCTTTATTATGTTGAGGAAATTTCCTTCAATTCCTATTTCGGTGAGAGTTTTTATCATAAATGGGTGTTGGACTTTGTCAAATGCCTTTTCTGCATCAATTGATAAGATCATGTGGTTTTTGTCTTTTGTTTTATTTATGTGGTGGATTACATTAATGGTTTTTCTAATATTAAACCAGCCTTGCATACCTGGTATAAGTCCCACTTGGTCGTGGTGAATTATTTTTTTGATATGTTGTTGAATTCTATTGGCTAGAATTTTGTTGAGGATTTTTGCATCTATGTTCATGAGGGATATAGGTCTGTAATTTTCTTTTTTTGTGATGTCTTTACCTGGTTTTGGTATCAGGGAGATGGTGGCTTCATAGAATGAGTTGGGTAGTATTCTGTCATTTTCTATGCTTTGAAATACCTTTAGTAGTAGTGGTGTTAACTCTTCTCTGAAAGTTTGGTAGAACTCAGCAGTGAAGCCGTCCGGGCCAGGGCTTTTTTTTTGTTGGGAGTTTTTTGATTACCGTTTCAATCTCTTTTTTTGTTATGGGTCTATTTAGTTGTTCTACTTCTGAATGTGTTAGTTTAGGTAGGTAGTGTTTTTCCAGGAATTCATCCATTTCTTCTAGGTTTGCAAATTTGTTAGAGTACAATTTTTCGTAATAATCTGATATGATTCTTTTAATTTCAGTTGGGTCTGTTGTGATGTGGCCCTACTCGTTTCTTATTCGGGTTATTTGTTTCCTTTCCTGTATTTCTTTAGTCAGTCTAGCCAATGGTTTATCAATTTTGTTAATTTTTTCAAAGAACCAGCTTTTGGCTTTGTTAATTCTTTCAATTGTTTTTCTGTTCTCTAATTCATTTAGTTCAGCTCTAATTTTTATTATTTGTTTTCTTCTGGTGCCTGATAGATTCTTTTGTTGCTCACTTTCTATTTGTTCAAGTTGTCGGGACAGTTCTCTGATTTTGGCTCTTTCTTCTTTTTGTATGCGTGCATTTATCGATATAAATTGGCCTCTGAGCACTGCTTTTGCTGTGTCCCAGAGGTTTTGATAGGAAGTATTTTCATTCTCGTTGCATTCTATGAATTTCCTTATTCCCTCCTTGATGTCTTCTATAACCCAGTCTTTTTTCAGGAGGGTATTGTTCAGTTTCCAAGTATTTGATTTCTTTTCCCTAGTTTTTCTGTTATTGAGTTCTAGTTTTATTGCCTTGTGGTCTGAGAAGATGCTTTGTAATATTTCGATGTTTTGGACTCTGCAAAGGTTTGTTTTATGACCTAATATGTGGCCTATTCTAGAGAATGTTCCATGTGTGCTAGAAAAAAAAGTATACGTTGCAGCAGTTGGGTGGAGAGTTCTGTATAAGTCAATGAGGTCAAGTTGGTTGATTGTTGTAATTAGGTCTTCCGTGTCTCTATTGAGCTTCCTACTGGATGTCCTGTCCTTCTCCGAAAGTGGTGTGTTGAAGTCTCCTACTATAATTGTGGCGGTATCTATCTCGCTTTTCAATTCTGTTAAAATTTGATTTATGTATCTTACAGCCCTGTCATTGGGTGCATAAATATTTAATATGGTTATATCTTCCTGATCAATTGTCCCTTTTATCATTATGTAGTGTCCTTCTTTATCCTTTGTGGTGGATTTAAGTCTAAAGTCTATTTTGTCAGAAATTAATATTGCTACTCCTCTTCTTTTTTGCTTATTGTTTGCTTGATATATTTTTTTCCATCCTTTGAGTTTTAGTTTGTTTGTGTCTCTAAGTCTAAGGTGTGTCTCTTGTAGGCAGCATATAGACGGATCGTGTTTCTTTATCCAGTCCGAGACTCTCTGTCTCTTTATTGGTGCATTTAGTCTATTTACATTCAGCGTAATTATAGATAAATAAGTGTTTAGTGTTGTCATTTTGATGCCTTTTTATGTGTGTTGTTGACAATTTCATTTTTCCACTTATTTTTTTGTGCTGAGACGTTTTTCTTAGTAAATTGTGAGATCCTCATTTTCATAGTGTTTGACTTTATGTTTGTTGAGTCGTTATGTTTTTCTTGGCTTTTATCTTGAGTTATGGAGCTGTTATACCTCTTTGTGGTTACCTTAATATTTACCCCTATTTTACTAAGTAAAAACCTAACTTGTATTGTCCTATATCGCCTAGTATCACTCTCCATATGGCAGTTCTATGCCACCTGTATTTAGTCCCTCTTTTTGATTATTGTGATCTTTTATGTATTGACTTCAGTGATTCCCTGTTATAAGCAATTTTTTTTTAATTAATCTTAATTTGTTTTTGTGATTTCCCTATTTGAGTTGATATCAGGATGTTCTGTTTTGTGACCTTGTGTTGTGCTGGTATCTGATATTATTGGTTTTCTGACCAAACAATTTCCTTTAGTATTTCTTGTAGCTTTGGTTTGGTTTTTGCAAATTCTCTAAGCTTGTGTTTATCTGTAAATATCTTAATTTCGCCTTCATATTTCAGAGAGAGTTTTGCTGGATATATGATCCTTGGCTGGCAGTTTTTCTCCTTCAGTGTTCTGTATATGTCATCCCATTGCCTTCTCACCTGCATGGTTTCTGCTGAGTAGTCTGAACTTATTCTTATTGATTCTCCCTTGAAGGAGACCTTTCTTTTCTCCCTGGCTGCTTTTAAAATTTTCTCTTTATCTTTGGTTTTGGCAAGTTTGATGATAATATGTCTTGGTGTTTTTCTTTTTGGATCAATCTTAAATGGGGTTCGATGAGCATCTTGGATAGATATCCTTTCGTCTTTCATGATGTCAGGGAAGTTTTCTGTCAGCAGATCTTCAACTATTTTCTCTGTGTTTTCTGTCCTCCCTCCCTGTTCTGGGACTCCAATCACACGCAAGTTATCCTTCTTGATAGAGTCCCACATGATTCTTAGGGTTTCTTCATTTTTTTTTAATTCTTTTATCTGATTTTTTTTCAGCTATGTTGGTGTTAATTCCCTGGTCCTCCAGATTTCCCAGTCTGCATTCTAATTGCTCGAGTCTGTTCCTCTGACTTCCTATTGCGTTGTCTAATTCTGTAATTGTATTGTTAATCTTTTGGATTTCTGCGTGCTGTCTCTCTATGGATTCTTGCAACTTATTAATTTTTCCACTATGTTCTTGAATAATCTTTTTGAGTTCTTCAACTGTGTTATCAGTGTGTTCCTTGGCTTTTTCTGCGGTTTGCCTTATTTCATTTCTGAGGTCATCCCTGATGTCTTGAAGCATTCTGTAAATTAGTTTTTTATATTCTGTATCTGATAATTCCAGGATTGTATCTTCATTTGGGAAAGATTTTGATTCTTTTGTTTGGGGGGTTGTAGAAGCTGTCATGGTCTGCTTCTTTATGTGGTTTGATATCAACTGCTGTCTCCGAGCCATCACTAAGATTTAGTAGTGGTTTATTCTGTAATTGCTCACTGAGACTTATCTTGTTTTGTTTTCTTTCAATATACGTGGATGGGCTACTAGATTGTGCTGTCTTGTTTGTTGCAGCCCTTGACTTACTTATGACCTATTACCAGCAGGTTTGGGCTGTTGCCAGATATATATGCCTGAGTCTATTCACTATTCTTGAGTAGAATCTGATTTTGGGTCATCAAGTGTGTGCTGCACCCTAACATCTATCCACCTCGAGAAGTACTGGTGATAGTTGTGTGCACCAGATTCTATTAGCATCTGGGGCTCATCCTCCGGGGGGGCAGGATGCTGACAGGCTTCCCCCAAGTGTCAGTGAGGTAGGTGTGTCTCTATTCCTATAGCACCTTGGTGGGAGGGCACTGCAGCTGTACCTTAGGCCCTCAATGCAAGTACCTCTACTGATTGGTAGGTGTCACCCTCCTTAGACCCCTAAGGCAAGAGGCTAGGTGGTCTGGGGGGAGCTTCAGCCTTCAGTTCCCTGTTGTGGGTCAGTTAGGGCTCTTTGAATAAGCAGAGGTATCAGACCTGGGAAACTTGTTTTTCCAGAAAATCCGCTGACTGGAACGCTGGCTCCAGGCTCCGAAAACAGTTGCTGCTTCCCCGTATTTGTTCGTTCTCCGTCTCTAAATCTGTGTTTGTTGTTCAGGGTTCGTAGATTGTTATGTATGTGATCGATTCACTTGTTTTTCCGAGTCTTTGTTGCAAAAGGGATCCGACGTAGCATCCACCTAGTCTGCCATCTTGGCCCCGCCTCCGCTCTTTGCTTTCTTTACACACCTGAGTCGTATTTCTTCATATGTGTATGTGTGTGTGTTACTTAGATATTCACTCACTCATTTATCCACTCAATAAGTATTTATTGAGTGCCCACTATGCACCCCGTATTTAGTTAGCTCTCCACAAAAACTGATAAGTCCCAGAGTGGCCAGTAAACCCCTCCAAGGTCAGATGGTGGGAACTGTCAGATAACAAGCAGTCTTGACGAGTGACAACTCCATATAGAACTCTACATGGAACCCAAAGAAGGAAGCCCAGCTGGGAAGGTTGTTGTTGTTGTGTACTGTGGAGTCGATTCTGATTCATAGCAACCCTATACGGCAGAGTAGAACTGCACCATAAGGTTTCCCAGGCTGAAATCTTTATGGGAGCAGATATCCAGGTCTTTTCTCCCAGGGAGCTGCTGGTGGGTTCAATCCGTCAACCTTTCATTTAGCAGCCGAGTCCTGAATTATTATGCCACCAGGGCTCTTTACTGGGAAGGTATGGCTTTAAAAACATGAAATATTAGTGACCCCAGGCAGTAAATTATAACGCCAGCTGAGTGGCACAGATAGTAAGATTCAGAAAAATTGGATGAGGCAACACAATGTTAAAGCAGGAAGTCCTATTCCTTCAGTTTAGGAAATCCAAGTCCAGAGGAGTCAAGTGGCCTGTCCAAGATTACATGGCTGATATGAGTGACCTTGCCAAAGCTGGACCTCACATCTTCCGGCTCAGTCCAACCTGTGTCTACCTACACCTGCTTTTCCAACTGCAGTATCTCCAGCTCCAGGGAACACCAACCAGCCCATGGTACCAGAATGAGCAATCCTGGAGCCCAGCACACTGAGCCGCGCCCACATCTGATTCAGCTCTGGAGCCCCACCTAGACAGCCAGGCCAGACCCAGTTTCTGAGCTTTGCATCTCCACCTAAATAATTTATGCTTTAAGTCAGTTGATGACAGCACTTTTTAATAGGAGAGATGGTGCCTGGAGGAGGAGGAAGAACAAATCCTGGCCAAGGGGTTTTTCTTCAGTAAGATTCTGCCTTGAACTTTTTTTCCCAGCTTACTTGAATAACATCAAATTCCTTTGAAAAACAGATTTTTTATTAGATTTGAAAATAGCCCCCATCCATCAACCTCCATGAACTGTAAATGGTTGTTCCCTGAGCTCTAGATTTGTAATCGGATCACTCAGGAGACCTCAGACTCCCAATAACAAACTCCAGACTTTAAATGCAGTGTCTTTGCTTCCTTCTTCCAGGCAATGCTCCAGAGAGCGGCAGACAGTGAGCACTCACTTCCGTCTGCAGCTGTCTGCTGTAATCCACCAAGTGCAAACATTAAGTCGGGAGAAGCTCTACGAGGCTGACCTCAGGAGTCCAGAGGGCTGGGTTCACAGCAAAGACAATGGAAAATGTAATGATGAAGCAGGGTTTTGGGTGAAGGGCTGATGAGGACACCGTGTTTTAGGAAAAAATTCTATTTTTCTTGGAAGGAAAATTAGGACACCTGGCTGAAGAGGAAATGGAGCTATAACCACTGAATATATATGAATGAGCATTAGGGACTCTCGACTGTGCTGCGGTCTGCAAACAGGCCTGTCTGTGGGCCGATGACTGATAGTCAAACTGCTCCCAAGTGGTCACTTCCTCACCACTCTTCTTCTGTTGTCGCCCTCCCTCCTCCCTTGATAATGGTGTGCTCACTGCCTTGGATTCTTCTCTTATTCCAAGTACCTCTCCAGGCAGGGTGTGGAGAGAAAGGCAGAGGTTGAGGGAATCATAAAGGATTGGTAAGAGAAGCAGAGCTTAAAGGCGATTCTCTCCACCCGTGGCTGCTTGCCTGACTTGTTTCCTTTTCACTCCATCAGGAACACAAAGGGAGGCTTGCAACCACGAGGAGGGTCTGAGCTGAACCAGATCTAAGTATACTCTTTCGTGGAAGAGCTTTCGATCCTCAAAGGAATCTACCCATGAGTGGTTTTCCCTGGGTGCAGTCAACCACTGACACACTCAGCCCTAGAAAAAGGTGTCAGCAGCACAGGGAGGAGAGGCCAGGCTAGAAAACTTGGCCCTCCAACATGTTGTATGCTTGTGTGGTCTAATGGAAAATACTCCGTCTAATTCACATTCTGAATGCCCTCAATTAAAATTCCCGTTTAATGCTTGGATGTTCCCGGGGTTTGTATTCAGGCAAGGCAGTGGGAATTACTTTTTATAAGCGAGCCTGTTTCAAAATATGGGCTCCGCAGCCGTCTGGTACCAAACAAGGTTTTACATGTATTAGGATGAGTGTGGAAGTTAATATGTGCTACTAGCAGAATGTGACTCATCTGAATTCAGTCATAGAGCCACAGTGTTGTTCAAAAAAGATACATGGTTAAACCTTTGAAAACTCAGTCCTGCTATACATATTGTCGGGAAGGAGTGGGTGAAGAAGCGTACAGGAAAATATATCCCTAAACAGGAGCTCCAGAGAATTCTGTGAATGACAGTGTTGGGAGAACTCAAACAATTCATTGTATATGAGTGCGTATTGACTATGAGAATATTTCTGAAAAGATTCACAAGTGGCATGTTTTAAAAAGGCCATCTTTCTAACAAGACTAATTCAAATAACAGTTGTGATTTCTCTAGGATGATAAGTCTCAGAGACATTCATCTAGTCATTCATTCATTCAACAAATACAGGGCTGCACTTAGTCCAACAGCTAGGCACTCTGAGGTACTGGGGATTCAGCAGTGAGAAAAAGACAATAATTTCTGTCTGTATGAAGCTTCTGTTCTAGTGGTCTCTCGGGAACAGCCTGGTTTGAAGAGATCCTGTCTGGGTTCCATGGCCTGGAGCCCCGGTCAAGCCCCTCCATATGCCATATGACAGCCTCAGCACATCATTAATATCATACTGCTGACACCTCGTGACCTTTAAATGCTGCTAGAACACCCCAGCGTCTTACTTTTCTTCTTCCTTCATTTCCAGTTCTTGAAAGCCATGAAGTGTCCGATCTTATAGAACTGGAAGAAACCAGCTCCTTTTTCCAACCGGCTCTGGGATCAGCCATTTCTTTTGCAAATCCCAAATACAAAGCACAGGGTGAGGAGGAGGGAGGGTGGACCCTCATTTCAGATAGGTGGGAGCTATATGAGTCCAATGGCCAGACCTATTCAATCTGTAGAAATCATTATCCTCATAGTAGGATCAATAAGCCAAAAGGTAAAATAAAGGGCAGAGTCATGTTAGTAAACACGAATGCTGGGTAAAAGGATATCATGCTTAAGATTTGAAAGGAAAGGAAAACTACCTAGAGGGGCATTTAGTGGAACAAGCCATTCTCCAGCACCCACTGTGACTTACGTCTGCAGGTTTTCTTATCTGGATTCAGGGTAAACCCTTTCAGGCAACGGCAGGAATACGAATCATCTGTGTTGACACACTCATGCTGACATCCATGATTGGATGAAGCACAGTAGTCTATCTCTGGAAAGAAAGAATAATAATAAAGAGGAATAAAACAATAAATCCGACATATGGAAACCAAGGGGTTTTCAGTCTTAACTTTTCCTAAACAGGTAAAATCCCATGACCTTAACAAATAACACCACAAAGAAATCTCTCAATAAAGCTATTTCCATATTTAGGAATATGGCCTTCACCTTCCCCCACTCCTCCACCCCTCAGTAGGAAAACCTTCGTCCCTGACATGTTACAAAATGCATATATAACATACAACATGGAGGAACCTCGAAAACATTACGCTGAGTGAAATAAGTCAGACAGAAAAGGGTAAATAGTGTACGATCCCACTTACATGAAATATCTAGAATAGGCAAATGCAGAAAGACAAAAGTTTATTAGCGGTCACAAGGGCTGGGGGAGAGGGGAGTTACTACTTAAGGGGTACTGATTGTCTGGGGTGATAAAAACTTAGAAACGGATAGTGGTGATGGTTGTACAACACGGCAAATGTAGTTAATGCCACTGAATTATACACTTAAAAATGGCTGAAATGGAAAATGTTTTATTATATACATTTTAACACAGTAAAATAAAAAAATACTTACGCAACAAATGAGTTTGTGAATATGCTTTCTTGTCTTGGTTCATCTAAGAGCTATCAAAATGGAATTGTGTGATTGGGTGGTGTTTGCCATATTATAGACTGGGAAGAGAGAGCTTAGCTGAGTGCTTTATGGTTTTTACTGTACTTTAATTAAGACTAATAAACCTTCTCAAAGTCAAATTCCAAACCATTTAAACTCCTCAAACATCAAACCAAACAATAGGATACAAAATAATTTCTTAGGAGAAATAGTCCTACGAGTGAAAGCTATAAATTTCTAAGTTCAAAACATGTTACTTGTTACCTCCTTGAACTCAGCTGCGTATCAACAAGCTCTCTCACGTCAAGTTTCACAGTCGAAGAATGTGATTTCTGATCTAAGTATACATTAATTTAAACCAAAGTTGTTGTGAGTTGCCATCTAGTTGGCTTCAGCTCATGGCGATCCCATGTACAACAGGACAAAATGTTGCCCGGCCCTGCACCATCCCTACGATAGCTGGTACGCTCGAGTCCATTGTTGCAGCTATTGTGTATTTGGAGTGACTTCTCATCTTCCAGCACTCTGTTGGACAATATTCTGCTGAGATTCCACAGGGTTTTCATTGGCCAATTTTTGGCATTAGATCACTAGGCATTTCTTCCTAGTCTGTCTTAGTCTGGGAGCCCTTTCGAAACCTGTCCAACATGGGCGATGCTGCTGGTATTTGAAATACCAGTGACATAGCTTCCAGTATCATAACAACATGCAAGCCACCACAGTATGAGAAACTAACGGATGGTTGGTGGGTAGTTTTATTAGATATTGCCAAATTCTCCTGCGTAGGTGTTTTACTACTTTACATTCACACCTGCAACGTGTGAGATTCCTAAAAGATTCTTTTAACTTGAAAAAAAAAAAGTAAAAGTAGCTAAGAGATAACTTTAGGGGAAAAAAGTGATGAAGGGGACTTGCCTTATAAAATATTAAAATGAATTACACTATTTCTAAATAAAAGACAAGGAGCCCTGGTGGCGTAAAGATTAAGTGTTCGGCTGCTAACAGAAGGGTGGCAGTTCAAACCCACTAGTGGCTCCCCAGGAGAAAAGACTTGTCAATCTGCTCCCGTAAAGGCAGTCTACTCTGTCATATAGGGTCGCTATGAGTCTGCATTGACTCAATACCATGCAATAACAACAAATCAAATACTACAGTACTGACTGAAGAATAGAAAAGCCAAGCGATAGAACAAGACAGGTAATCCGAGTGCCAACAAGCACTTCATTTGTAATAAAGTCTGAAAGCATCATAATTCAATGAGGAGAAGATGAATTATTCAATAAGTTATTTGGGGGAAAATTGTCTAGTTGCACAAAAGTAGTAATCTCATTTCTTGCCTTAAAGTGGAATAATTTTCAGATTGATCATAAAATTAAATAATCAACAAAAAAACTATAAGAAATAGAAGTGACTAGGGATTTTTAGGGATAGAAAAAACCTTTCTATGCATAAAAGCAATGTATAGGCTACAGATTAAAAAATATATATTTATTTAAAAAATATGTTAAAAACTTTTAAAATTTTATTATTTTTTAATTTTTAAAATTTATAAATTTACATACATTTTTACTGCCTGGAAGTTAAAAATTTCAGATACATAAAAAATTTTGAATATGATAAATAAATGGTAAATACAGAAAATTATTTGCCATAAATGATGACACAAAGATTAATATACTTTATTATATTAATTATTTAATATTTTATGGGCCATGTACTGAATATGCATTATCTCATTTAATTCTCAAGACAATTTAATGATAGGGATTAATATTATCTCCATTTTGTAGGAAAGGAATATAAAGCTTTGAGAGATTAAGAGACTTGCTCAAGTCACACAAAAATCTGAACCAAAGTCCTTCTGACTCTGAAGCCCATGCTAACTACAGGTAGTCGGAGACTTAGAACAGGGTTCTGTTCCAACAACTCTGACAATCCCAACAACTCCTTTGCAAGTTAGTTGTGACATAATCAGAATACCTTTTTTTTTTTTTTTTAAGTTTTCATTATTATTGCCTTTCATTATCAGTATCTTTATAAATTTGATCTTTATTTGTCTTTGGGGGTTGTAAACATCACATATAAACTTACAGATAATGGTAGCATCGGCAAGTTACCTGCTGCAACACTGTATGTAGTACGTACTAATAATACTTTTAGTACCAAAAAAAAAGACTGTAATTAAGTTCAGTTTGTCATAACTTGAATACATCATAAGTCAGGGACTACCTGTATTATGTTGCACAGTTAAGATTTCAGCAGAGAAGGAGTCAAGGACCTAGACATGGACAGACAAGTCACAGAAGAAGAAATAGGGATGTCTAATAATTATATAAGGAGCCCTGGTGGTGCAGTGGGTAAGAGCTTGCCTGCTATCCAAAAGGTCAGCAGTTTGAATCTACTAGCCAGTCCTTAGAAACCCTATGGGGCAGTTCTACTCTGTCCTATAGAGTTGCTATGAGTCGGAATTGATTTGATGGCAATGGTTTTGGTTTTGATTTAATAACTACATAAAAAATGTTCACCCCCAAATTACAAAAGAATGAAAAAAAGAAAATACTGTTTACTGCTCATTCATTCATTCATTCATTTTATAAATATTCTCTGAACATCTTCCAAGGGCCTGGCACTGGGGATCATTAGTAAGGATTTTGTCTTTAGGGCCATTATGTTGTTGTTGTCTGCCTTTTAGTCCTCAGTGCCGCTGAGTGGGTTTGAATCACCAATCTTTTGGTTACCAGCTAAATACAAATGATTTGGGCCACCCAGGGACCTTTAGGGACATTACAGGGATCCCTTATAATCTCTTACATTGGAGGGGATTATTTACTAATCAAATAATCTCACCAATAAAAAAATACACATAAATTGTGATAATTAATGAAAAGGTCATCAAAGGCATGATTAAAAAAGCAATAAGAAAAAAATTTCTACTACCAAATTAGCAAAAAATTGTAAATGGCCTCCATAAAACATTTATGGTACAGTAAAAATGGTACAAAGTTTTTGGGAAGTAATTTTGGAATATGCATCAAAAGCCTTAAAAATGTTAATAGCCTTTGACTAGTAAACTTCCTTTTATGTTTCGTTCCTAAGAAAGTGACCAGAAATGCAGACAAAGATGTACATACCAGGGCATGTATCAAAACACAATTTAAAAACAGCCAAAAAGCCTGTTGAACAAATTATAATATATACATATGATAGAATATTATGCAGACATTAAAATGTTTTTGATAAAGTTTAAGTGGCATGCAAAAATGCTCATTATTTGATGCTATACACTAGGAGCTCAACTCTATAAAAATATATCCATATGTATATGAAACAAGACGGGACAAACATCTGCCAAATGGGTATTAAGTATGGCTATCTCTGGGTGATGGCAGTACAGATCATTTTCATTGTATTCTTTAGAGTTGTCTTACCATACAGTTTTCTACAATAAGCACATTACTTTTGTAATCAGAAAAAGTATTTAAAATAAATATACACATTCCATAATTGTGAAACTAGTTGCCATGGAAAACAGCAGAAACAATACAGAAAAAAGAACTGAGTGGGAGGTGCCCAGTGATTTGGAGAAGAACATAATCAGAGAACATTGCTGGGAGCAATATGTATAGCTTCAGATGTCTATATTCAAAACACAAAATACAGGCAATAAATAAAGTGAGTCTGGGATCTCAATACAGAGCTATGAGCTCACTGATATCACTGGACTGTGAGGAGACAGAAACTGTTTGTCAACTGTGGTTAGAGCAGGCTATATACTCTATACAAGTGGTTTTCAAACTTTTAAGCCTCTAAACACTTTGTTCAAAAGAAATTTTACCTAGAAGGGCTAATAAACAAAACAGTTGAAGCAGAGTTCTTTTCACTGCTGCAGGGCAGTGAATTACTTAATATGGCCCTTCTCATCATACATGGAAACCCTGGTAGCATAGTGGTTAAGTGCTACGGGTGATAACCAAAAGGTCAGCAATTCAAATCCACCAGGCACTCCTTGGAAACTCTATGAGGCAGTTCTACTCAGTCCAAAGGGTCACTATGAGTCAGAATTGACTCGACAGCACTGGGCTTGGTTTTTTTTTTTTTTTTTTTTTTTGTAGCTACCCATGGTCTTGTGACTCCTACAAAATGATTGGATGGGACTATGCAAATAAGGTATTTGTGGCCCACTAAGGGGATTGGACAGATGCTAATAATTCAAATAAGGTGCACGGAACCTTTGTGGGAGGGTGGGACTATGCAAATAAGGCGTAGAGAACCCTAACAAGGGGATTGGTCGGTTTTGTCATCCCCCCACTGGGTTTAAAGGGAGCCAGTCCCAGAAGTGGAGAGGGAGGACCTCTCTACCACCAGGAAGAGCCGGGAGTGTAGCATGTTTTTTGGACCCAGGGTCCCTGCGCTGAGAAACTCCTAGGTCCTGGAGACAGAGAGAGCTGTAACATTAAAGAAGGCACCAGACAACGAGAAGTGGTGGCAAGCATGGCAGAGAAATGGCAGCAGCAGAACCATGAGACTGCCATGAAACAATGCAGTGGGCTTCTTGGCCCACGAAGTGAGGCAGCTACAGTGGGTGTGCCCAGGGGCGGATTAACCAGTAAGCAAGGAATGCACGGCTTAATTGTGTTTATTTACTAATCTGTGCACAATTTCACATGGGTTTCACCATATCTTTGAATGTGGTGAAAAGCAGGTAAAACTGCACTACAGAATAGTAAGTAAGCATAAGTAAGTCCATGCATACCTTACTTACTGGGTAATCCATTCCTGGGTGTGCCAACCCAAAGAGTGAGTGTCTTTGAGCAGGAGGCTTGCTGGCAGAGTAGGGTGCCTCAGGGCATTTAGTGGAGCCTCCCGCTCACTGAGTGCTGTGCGAGAGCTGAGCACCTTTAGCCCAAGTCTTACTGGCAGAGTGGGATGCCTCTGGGCATTTACTGGCAGAGCTAAAGAATTTTGTAACATTCAGTCAGCCAGGGCAGAGGCCGAGCTGCTGAGGGGCCAAGGGCCGAGGGGCTGAGAGAGAGGCCTAACTGCGCACGGCCGAGAAACCGTCCTGACAGAAAGACTATCCTGAGTTGTTCCTGATCCTGAATTGTAACCTGTTAGTTTCCTAATACCCCACGTGTCTGTCAGTTTGTTGTACTGTGGGGGCTTGCATGTTACTGTGATGCTGAAAGTTATGCCACTGGTATTCAGATACCAACCTCGAGTTGCAATAGTGAAGGATTCCATGGGAAAAATATTAAATGACGCAGGAAGCATCAAAAGAAGATGGAAGGAACACACAGAGCCTTTACACCAAAAAGAATTAGTCGATATTCAACCATTTCAAGAAGTAGCATATGATCAGGAACCGATGCTACTGAAGGAAGAAGTCCAAGCGTCTTTCTCTGAAGGCACTGGCGAAAAACAAGGCTCCAGGAATTGATGGAATATCAATTGAGATGTTTCAACAAACGGGTGCAGCGCTGGAGGTGCTCACTCGTCTATGCCAAAAAATATGGAAGATAGCTTCCTGGCCAACTGACTGGAAGAGATCCATATTTATGCCTATTACCAAGAAAGGTGATCCAACTGAATGTGGAAATTATAGAACAATATCATTAATATTACACGCAAGCAAAATTTTGCTGAAGATCATTCAAAAATGGCTGCAGCAGTATATTGACAGGGAACTGCCAGAAATTCAGGCTAGTTTCAGAAGAGGACATGGAACCAGGGATATCATTGCTGAAGTCAGATGGATTCTGGCTGAAAGCAGAGAATACCAGAAGGGCGCTGACCTGTGTTTTATTGACTATGCAAAGGCATTCGACTGTGTGGATAACGTTTTGAAGAATTGGAATTCCAGAACACTTAATTGTGCTCATGAGGAACCTTTACATAGATCAAGAGGCAGTTGTTCAGAAAGAACAAGGGGATACTGGTTGGTTTAAAGCCAGGAAAGGTGTGTGCCAGGGTTGTATTCTTTTACCATACCTCTTCAATCTGTATGCTGAGCAAATAATACGAGAAGCTGGACTATATGAAGAAGAACGGGACATCAGGATTGGAGGATGACTCGTTAACAACCTGCGTTATGCAGATGACACAACCTTGCTTGCTGAAAGTGAAAAGGACTTGAAGCACTTACTAATGAAGATCGAAGATCACAGCCTTCACTATGGAATGCACCTCAACATAAAGAAAACAAAAATCCTCACAACGGGACCAATGAGTAACATCATGATAAATGGAGAAAAGATTGAAGTTGTCAAGGATTTCATTTTACTTGGATCCACAATCAACAGCCATGGAAGCAGCCGTCAAGAAATCAAAAGATGCAAATTGGGTAAATCTGCTGCAAAGGACTTCTTTAAAGTGGTGAAGAGCAAGGATGTCACCTTGAAGACTAAGGTGCGCCTGACCCAAGCCATGGTATTTTCAATCGCATCATATGCATGTGAAAGCTGGACAATGAATAAGGAAGACCAAAGAAGAGTTAATGCCTTTGAATTGTGGTGTTGGCGAAGAATACTGAATATACCATGGACTGCCAGAAGAACGAATAAATCTGTCTTGGAAGGAGTACAAGCAGAATGCTCCTTAGAAGCAAGGATGGTGAGACTGCATCTTACATATTTTGGACATGTTGTCAGGAAGGATCAGTCCCTGGAGAAGGACATCATGCTTGGAAAAGTACAGGGTCAGCAGAAAAGAGGAAGACCCTCAACGAGGTGGATTGACACAGTGGCTGCAACAATGGGCTCAAGCATAACAACGATTGTAAGGATGGTGGAGGACCGGGAAGTGTTTCATTCTGTTGTGCATAGGGTCGCTATGAGTCGGAGCTTACTCAATGGCACCTAACAACAACAACAACTTCCCTAATAAACCTCATAACTGTGAGTATGGTCTCTGAGTTCCGTGTGGCCATTGCAACAAAAATTATCAAATCCAGCAGAGAAGTAAGAGTGCTGCGGGAGGGGCCGCTGGTGTCAGAATTGGTAAAAAGGTTAAAGAGAGGAGGTATGTCTGACCTCCACCTCATAGGAATCAGCCTTGGGCTGATGTTGATCTTGATTCTCCTTCCCCCTTGTGAAGTTAGACGAGATCTGACACCAGGCCACCATTTTTACCCTTGAACTTAAGGTAGAAATGTCTGAAACCTCGTCAGCAACCTCTCTCCCTCTCTCCTCCCCATGTGAGTTCCCTAGAACACAGTTTGAAAAACACTCTTGAAGCAAAGGAAACACAACTGTTAAAAAGAATGATGAAGTGGTGCTGGATCTTTGGAAACTCACAACTGTAAGGGCAAACGCATGCTGGAGACAGTTGAGCATAAGACTATTAAGAAACATAATGTAAACTGTGGAGTTTAGGATAGGCCACCTGGCCAGATGGAAGAAATGGCTGATGACGATGTGACTCAGTGTCAAAGCTGGCCTACGATGAAAAAATTTGAGAATGGATGAGGGTGATGGTTGAACAACATAATGGACATAAATTAAATTTGTTGAACTGTACATGTGAAGAATACCGAAGTGACAAATGTTTTGTTACATACATATTTACCCGGCTAAAAAAAAGAAGAAGAAGAAGAAAAATGGCCTAGGGCAGTGGCTCTCTAGAATCACTTGGAGATCTTTAAAAAATTCCAAAGCCCAGGCCACGCCCCATTTCAGTTAAATGACAGTCTCTGGGAGGTAGGACACAGGCACCAGTACTTTCTGAAGTTCCCCAGGAGAATCCAACGGCCAGACAAGTTTGGGCACTTCTGACACAAACGTCAGAGAGAATGGAAATGATGGATGACGTGAACTCTCTGGATTTCTGTTAGAATGTGTATTTGGCTAAAAATAGGACATCTTACAATTTTTTTCTCTCAGAGAGTAGAGGAAGGGACAAGTTATGGATTGATTTGTATCCACCCAAAATATGCATTGGAATCCTAACGCCTATTCCTGAGGATGTAATCCCATTTGGAAATAGGGTTTTTATGTTAATGAAGTCATATCAGTGTACAGTGTGCCCTAAACCTAATCTCTACTGAGTTCTAAAAAGAGCAGATTAGACACAGCAGCAAGGACAAACGGAGGTAATACAGATAACATACGAAGATCTCTGAGGAGCCAAGGAACACCGGACTACAAAAGCGGAGGCAAGGGTCTTCCCCCAGAGCTGATGAAACAGAGAAAGGGACACTTCCAGTAGAGCCAGTGCCCTTAATTTGAACTTCTAGCCTCCTAAATGGTGAGAAAATAAGTTTCTGTTCTTTAAAGCCACCTTCTTGTGATATTTTTTGTTACAGCAGCACCAGGAAGCTAAGACAGGACAATTGAACTGTTACTTTGGTCCTAATTTTTTTTTTTTACAAGGAGGAATGTGCATTGGGGAAATGAAAATGACAACAGCATGGGGAGCAAGGTTCTTTACCCAGGAGACTAAATTTTAAAAAGTTAGAAAGGAAAGGAAAGATGAGAAAAGAGAAAAAAACAAAAACAGAACAGGACCTCTTTCTGTGGCCAAGCAAGGAAGCCTATTTTAAAAGACTTGGGAAGCAATAGAAAGTAAAATTTTATTATCTATTACAAATCATTCCAGTAAGGGAGAAAATGGAAAACATATCAAATGAGCCACTCTGGCTGCACAGAATGCTCTCAGACTTTAATAGGGCACGCACCAAATATGGAAAGCAATAGATTACAAGGAATAGATAAACAAAAGAGAGCAGCGTGGCCTATAAAAATAGTGTCAAAGCAGCTAAAACTCAGCATATTAAGGGCAGCAAAAGACACTTCTCAGTTTCATTGGGGCTACGATAAAATGCTGATGGAAAGAACACAAAACTCTTCAATTATTTTTCAAGGAGAATAATTTTCAGGTCGGAAAGCCAAGAAGAAAGAAGGATGACAGGGTAGTAAAAGTCAAGATGGGCAAAGGGCATATGGAAGAGAATTTTCAAGGGGCTGTAAATGAAACCTGCAGACGATGAGAGCTCCCACACATTTTGTTTGACCAGCACAGGTTTTCCTTTAATTAAGTTTAGATGTCTTCAAAGGTGAGGCGAATGTGCTCCAGTTGGATATAACCCCTGTCACTCCTTATTACAATGGTTCTCAAACTTGAACTTGTACCAGAATCACCTACAGGGCTTGTTCCAACACAGATTGCTGCCCCCCATTCCCCCACCCCTGCCCAGAGTTTCTGGTTCACTAGGTCTGGAGCAGGGCTCCAGAAGTTGCATTTCTAGCAAGTTCCCAGGTGATGCTGATGCTCCTGGTCCTGGTGTCACACTTTAAGAGCCAATGCCCTATTGATTACACCAGCCTGCGCCATACATTTACTTTACCCACCTGACCTCATCTAAGTATGCAATCCTCTAGGTCTTATCTGTGAGTTAGCAATCCCTTAGGTACTAACTGTCCTGGCACAGATAAAGTCTACCCCTGAGAGAACTTGCAAATGCAACTGTGGAACTATAGCTAATGACTTCTGAGGAAGACTGAAGAACCAAGACATGGACTTCGGTGACCAACTGTCCCAGTTTGCCTCGGTCCGAAGGGGTTCTCAGGATGCTGAACTTTCAGTGCTAAAACCAGCAAAATCCTGGGCAAACAGGAATGAGTTGGTCACCCTAGAAAGACCTGGGGAACGGAAGCGCAAGTATACCTCCCGGACATCAATCATTCAAGATTATAAAAAAAAAAAAAAAATACAAGTGAGAGAATGAATGTGAAAGAGTCTTAAGTAGGAAAGTGTTTTAAAAATACGAGTTAGTATCAACACAGCAGTCAGAGAGAACCCGTTAAAAATCTGAAATCAGATCATAACACTCTTTGTTCAAAACCCTGGTACAGCTCCGAATTGTTGTTAGTTACCATCAAGTCGGTTTTGACCCACAGTGACCCTATGTACAACAGAACGAAACACTGCCCACTCTTGCACCATCCTCACAATCGTTGCTATGTTTGAGCCCAACGCTGCAGCCACTGTGTCAATCCATCTTGTTGAGAGTCTCCCTCTTTTTTGCTGACCCTCTGCTTTACTGAGTATGATGCCCTTCTCCAGGGACTGATCCCTCATGACAACATGTCCAAAGTATGTAAGATGCAGTCTCTCCATCCTTGCTTCTAAGGAGCATTCTGGTTGTATGTCTTCCGAGATAGATTTGTTCGTTCTTCTGGCAGCCCATGGTATATTCAATATTCTTCACCAACACCATAATTCAAAGGTATCAATTCTTCTTTGGCTTTCCTTATTCATTGTCCAGCTTTCTCATACATATGAGGCAATTGAAAATACCATGGCTTGGGTCAGGCGGACCTTAGTCCTCAAAGTGACATTTTTGCTTTTTAACACTTTAAACAGGTCTTTTGCAGCACACTTGCCTAATGCAATACATAGTTTGATTTCTTGAGCTGCTTCCATGGGTATGGATTGTGGATCCAAGTAAAATCTGACCCGACTGTTACCTCTCTGGATCTCAATGCCTACTACTGTTACCCTCTCACTCAATTCTAGGCACACGGCCTCCTGGCTGTTCCTCAACATGCCAGGCAGCACAGTTGCTGCCTCAAGGCCTTTGCCCTGGTGCTGTGTACCCTCTGACTTGAAGGTCTCCTCCCTCCCTCATCTCCTTCAAGTCGTTGAGACCATCCCCCCTCTATTTTTTCCTACTACACATACACTTGAAGCACTTTCTGAGGAAGATTAAAGACTACAGTCTTCAGTATGGATTACCTCTCAACATAAAGAAAACAAAAATCCTTACAACTGGACCAATAAGCAACATCATGATAAATGGAGAAAATAGGTTGTCAAGAATTTCATTTTACATGGATCCACAATCAATGTCCATGGAAGCAGCACTCAAGAAATCAAACAACGTATTAAGCAAATCTGCTGCAAAAGACCTCTTTAAAATGTTAAAAAGCAAGGATGTCACTTTGAGGACTAAGGTGCTCCTGACCCAAGCCATAGTCAATCACCTCACATGCATGCAAAAGCTGGACAGTGAAAAAGGAAGGCTGAAGAAGAATTGATGCCTTTGAATTATGGTGTCTGCAAAGAATACTGAATATACCATGGACTGCCAGAAGAATGAACAGATCTGTCTTGGAAGAAGAATGCTCCTCAGAAGGGAGGATGGTGAGACTTCACTTTGCTTACTTTGGACATGTTATCAGGAGGGACAAATCTCTGAAGAAGGACATCATGTTTGGTAAAGTAGAGCATCAGTGAAAAAGAGGAAGACCCTCAACAAGATGGATCGACACAATGGCTGCAACAATGAGCTCAAACATAGCAACGACTGTGAAGATGGTACAGGATGGGGCAATGTTTCATTATGTTGTACATGGGGTCGCTATGGGTCGGAGCTGACTCGATGGCACCTAACAACAGTAATTACACTCTTATGTTGCTCCACGGAGGCAGAGATTTTTGCCTATTTTATTTATAGTACGCCCAATGTCTAGAACAGTATTTGGCAGTTAGTAGGTTCTCAGCAAATATTTGTTGAATGAAGAAATGGTTATTAATGTTACAGAGTGTTTTGTGAGCATTTAGATGAGGAAACAGTGCCCATCAAAAGCCACATAGAGGTCACTAAGAACGGAAGAGAATTCTCATCCCTTCCTTGAGGTTTCCTCCACCAGGTTACCTAAAAAATTCCCTCCAGGAGGCTCTCAGTTGAGTAAGGCAGTCCTCGGGTTATGAACGAGATATATTCCTGAGTGTGTTTGTAAGTCAAATTTGTAGGTAAGTCAGAACAGGTGCATATGTTCTTATTTGGCCTTACTTTTAGTGCAAGAAAGGCTCAAAGCCTTTTCAATGACTTAAAAGCTGTATGTGTAGCAAGTGAAGGTGACTGCAATGAAGAATTTGTTGTAGGCAGGGATTGGTTCAATGGGTTCTAAGTGAAGGCAAATGTACGTAACATTAAAGAGCAAGTATGAGTTGTCTCTAAGTCAGAAGTTCGTAACCCGGGGACTACCTGTAGTCAGCACGATCTGGGTACTGATATTCAGCCACTTATAAACCCAACCAATCACTGTTTCATCTAGCACACATTTCTCCATCTGGTCCTTGGGGCTCTCATTAGCAAAATGGTCCAATGTCTACTGAACTCTACATAAAGTTCCTACCACATTTTCCATGCCAGGATAGTCTACTAAATGAGATTAAATTATTTTGATATGACTCATCCTTAGTGATCAAGGAATATGAGAGAAGCTCAATATGTTCTGTTGGCCTCTAAGCACAAGGAAGTAGGTTTCAGCTCAGTTTAAGGAATCACTTTCTATGACCAAGGGCTGTACAAAGTGGAATTGACTGCCATGGAATGTAGTGAGTTTCCTGTCAGTGGGGGTATTCAAGGACAGGCTGAAGGTTGGTAAGGTGGGGACACTGTAGTATGGGTGGCTGGGCCAAAACTAGGCTGAACCTTAAGGCCACTTCCAACCTGAAAGTCTTTAATTCATGCAGACAGGCCCACGACACAAGTAAGCGGCATATTATCGGCTGTAGGAAGATAGTGGGCTCAGCAGACTAGCTAGATCCGAGCCAGGAAGCCTGATGGCCAATACAGTATTTTTTAGCTCTTCGACTGCTAATTATGTATAAAATTATTTCTTTTTCCTGTGTTTCACTTCTAATGCAAGCACCAAATATTCATTCAGTGCCTTGTTGTTGTGTGCTGTCGAGTCAATTCTGACTCATAGTGATACTGTAAGACACAGTAGAACTGCCCCACTGGGTTTCCTAGGCTATAATCTTCACAGGAGCAGATCACCAGGTCTTTTTTCCCGAAGAGCAGCTGGTGGGTTCGAAACCACTAACCTTTCAGTTAGTAGCCAAGCGCTTAACCGTTGCACCACCAGAGATCCTTTTCAATGTCTAACTATGTGCAAAAGCATTCTATTTAAAAAATACAGATGAAAATGTCAACAAGTTATCAGGGAAGTCTGGAAAATAATGAGCATAATGATCTCAAAGTCAGTAAATGACTTTTAAAAAACCAAAAACCAAACCCATTGTTGTCAAGTCAATTCCGACTCATAGTGATCCTATAGGACAGAGTAGAACTGCTCCATAGGGTTTCCAAGGAGTGGCTGGTGTATTTGAGCTTCTGACCTTTTGGTTAGCAGCCAAGCTCTTAACCAGTGGGCCACCAATAGCCACATGCAAAAGTCAGTGTCCACAATTGACTTCACTCATCATTACAGCTATCAGAAAGGTTAGCTCAAGCATTATACTTGACACCCAGTCTCTTTGATACCAAAGACACAAATCCCTACACAATGGACTGAAGTCCTCCATTTATCTTTCTATTGAAAAGTCGCTGAATATTTAAGAGTGTCCTCATGCCCAGTTCAGCAGTAATGGTTTCAAATTAGATCTCAAAAAGTCTGTGAGTTGATGTTGCTTTCCAACCTTCTTCCTCTAAAAAATATTCAGATGAATTGGTAGCTTAGGGTAAGGAATTATAAAAGGTAATGCTTTTGTGAACACTCCCTCTATATTTTAAACTATGTTATTTGTTCAGGAACATAAAACTCAATTATGTAAATTCTGATTTAACCATAAATTAATTATGTTTGGAGAATCCATCAGCCATGCCGCAGGAGAAAGATGTGGCAGTCTGTTCCCATAAAAATTACAGCCTTGGAAACCCTATGGGGCAGTTCTACTCTGTCCTGTAGGGTGGCTATGAGTCGGAATCAACTCCGTGGCAATGGGTTTGGTTTGGTTTTTGGATATTACATTGATTAGTCTACCATTTTTTAGACAATAATTATACACTTACTAATTGGATTGGCTTTCAAATAAAGGATGACTGAAATTTAAGAAAATTGGGTATCTTTTTTTTTTTTTGCACGGTTATGAGAAGCAGGAAAACATTCCCCAAATTCCTCAACATTACAGCAGCAGCAAGGCTGGTGTGACTGAACCTAATGGGATGCCCTATTAATTACTAACAGGATGCCTGCCTTGATTCTGAGCTACTACCTTCATCCTGTGTTTCTGCCCTTATAACTGGTCCCTATTTCTCAGTCCTTGATCTTATCCCCATCACAGACCTGGAGCACTCCCAAGTGTCTCGGTTCTTTCAACCAGGCTTTTGCCTTCTTTCCTCAACTTTCCAAGTACTCTGGGTGTCTCCTTTCTCTTTCCAACCCCCTTTCAAAGTCTGGCTCTCTGCCCTTCCTCCAAGCATGGTGGGAAGGGGGCCCTTGTTCAAGGGGACACATCTCTCTGATGCTGACTCCTCAGCTTTCCCAGAACTGTTCTCTGAGTGGTAGGACAGGGCCCAGAGACAGATGAACTCCTGGGCTCCGTGCCTAGTTGGTGAGACCTCCCAGCTGGGTCCAACCCTCCCCTGACTCCCAGCCAAACCTCCTCTTTCAGTCTCCCTATGCTGCATATCTAGTTCCAGAGTCTAAGTCCAGGGCTCAGACCTCTTTGCCTGCACCATTCTGGGACTTTTAATTCTCCATGACCCCGAGGAATTCCGGGGTAGGAGACATGTTGAGCCACAGTACGGGGGTTCTGGTGTAGATCTGGGAACTGGGCTAGGGGTGGGGGTGGAAATCAAGTGACCCCAGCCAGGGAAAGAGTCCTTTAGAGGCAGGAAAGAGAATGGTCCTGGTACATGTTTTACTGTCAGCTTCATCCTAGTGAGACAACAGCCCCAACTGGTTTAGTCCAACTGATCTCCACCTTCCTGTAGCTCCTGCGGTTGGTTTGTCTGTATCATGCTGCGGGCCCTTGGTAGTATAATGCTTTGTATTGTGGCCAGGCTGCTTGGTGTGGGTCCAGCTTTTGTCTCTGACCAGCTTTCAGTATGAAGGCTGGGGCCGAGTCCTGAATTTTTTATGCACCTTTAAACTTAGCCCAGGAATATGCTCAATGGAGTCCCTCAGTAGTGCAAGGTTAACACACTCCGCTGATAGGTTGGAGGTTCAAGTCCATCCAGAGGCACCTTGGAAGAAAGACCTGGTGATCTACCTCCGAAAATCAGCCACTGAAAACCCTGTGGAGCACAGTTCTACACTGACACACATGAGGGGGAATCCACTTGATGGCAACTGGTATATGTGCAATAAATACTTAACTAATTTAAAGCTTTTGCAAGAACTCAGCACCAGGCAATTTGCTAAGTGGTGTATATGAACTATCTCATTTAGTTCTTGAGATGATGCTGTGAAGTAGGCAGTATTATCAATCCTTATTACAATGAAGGAAACAGGTTTAAATAACTTGCCCAAGATCATTCAGCTAATGCAGAAGAGCTGGATTTGAACTGGGCAGCTCCTTGGCAGCACATGGCCTCTGCCTTTGATGTGGAATACTTACTTGTCAGCCAAGCAACCATACCTTCCCAGGCCTTACCATAACTCAGGCTGCTACTTTGTAATTCAGAATATTCAGAAGGGAAGGAAGATAAGAAATATAGCAGTTCATTCATTCATTCACTTATTTGTTCAATAACCAAATTATCAAGCATCAACTGTATGCCAGGTATGTGCTGGGCATGGAGATCTAAAATATCCTGGTCTGGCCCATATCTTTGCACATATCTTTCCTCCTCCTGGAACCCCCCCATATCAACCTTCTTTGCCTGGTGAATGATGGCTCAGCTTTCAAGACTCAGACAAGGTATCTTCTCCTCCAAAAAGGACCTTGCCTTATTCATTTCTGTTGGCCTGTGGTAAGGGATCCATAAGTGTACATTTTTGACTTGACGTGTCCCCTTTTCCATGAATTAAGTCATATTTTCTCATTGATGTATGTTTCAGAGATACTTATCCTAAATTCCTCTTAAACTTCACTCTTTAAAAATGCTGGGTCTCATTAAACAAGGTCCTCACCTACCTACATCAGGGACCTGAGGATTGGTGGCTCCACCCATGCCATCTAGCCACCCATGACAGGGGTCCAAGAATAAGTGTGGCCTTCCAGACCTTACAGCCAACAGCATTGGGTGCCCATAGTACGGTTGCAAAACTCACCCACCGATGCATTCTAGAGAACAGGGACATGGTTTCCTCTCAGACACTCAGGGGCAGCTATCAGCCCCCTGCCTTGCTCGGTGTTTGACCCCCTACTGCAGCCAGATACCTGTGTGTACACCAATCACCCCTGCCCATCTAGGGCTGTAGGTGAGAGCCTGCACCACACACTTGGTGACTGACTACCTGGACACCTGAGCTAAATCCATACAAGAAAAGTAAACAGACTCCTGGGCTCACATACCTAGTGACAGATTTAACCACCTGATGACAGGACATGAGAACTTCATAGGCACCAGTAATCAAATTAGCTCACACAAGCAGACTATCTGGGCATATCAAAACAAAACAAGAAACTAGGACACAGTAGCAAACGTAAATAAATACAATAACTTATTGATGGTTGGAAGACAATGGTCAATATCAAATCACATAATGAGGCAGACCATGATGGCTTCCAAAAGCTCCCAAAACAAAGAATCAGGAAATCTTCCAGAGGAAGATATTTTCTTAGACTTACCACAGGAAGAATACAAAAGATTAATATACAGAACTCTTCAAGAGATCAGGAAGAAGATCAGGCAAAATGCAGAACAAGCCAAGGAACACACACACAAAGCAATAAAAGAACTTAAGAAGATTATAGAAGAGCATAATGACACATTTAACAAGCTGCAAGAATCCATAGAGAGACAGCAAACAGAAATCCAGAAGATTAACAATAAAATTGCAGAATTAGATAACTCAACAGAAAGTCACGGGAGCAGAATTGAGGTAGTGAAAGTCAGAATTAGTGAAATTGAAGATAAAGACACTTGATACCAATTTATTTGAGGAAAAATCAGATAAAAGAATTAAAAAAAAAGAAGAAACCTTAAGAATTATGTGGGGCTCTATGAAGAGGAATAAACTATGAGTGATTGGAGTACCAGAAAGTGGGGGGATAACAGAAAATACAGCAAGAATTGTTGAAGATTCGTTGGCAGAAAACTTCCCTGATATCGTGAAAGATGAGAAGATATCTATCCAAGATGCTCAGCAAACCCCACACAAGATAGACCCCAAAAGAAAGTCGTCAAGACATATTATAATCAAACTTGCCAAAACCAAAGATAAAGAGAGAATTTTAAGAGTGGCCAGGGATAAACAAAAAGTCATCTACAAAGGAGAGTCAATAAGACTAAACTCTGACTACTCAGCAGAAACCATGCAGGCAAGAAGGCAATGGGATGACATATATAAAGCACTGAACGAAAAAACTTGCCAGCCAAGAATTATATATGAAGCAAAACTGTCTCTCAAATATGATGGTGAAATTAGGGGATTTCCAGATAAATAAAAGTTTAGGGAATTTGTAAAAAACCAAACCAAAGTTACAAGAAATACTAAAGGGAGTCCTCCGGTTAGAAAATCAATAACATCATATGACAACCCAAGACTAGAACACAAGATAGAGCAATCAGATATCAACCCAGATAGAGAAGTCACAAAAATAAATCAAAGCTAAAACTCTGAAAATAGGGAAACAGAGATGTCAATATGTAAAAGATGACAACATTAAAACATAATAGGATAAAAAGATGTAGTGATGGATCTTTCATCTGGAGAGGAAGTCAAGGCGATACACAGAAATAAAAGATTAGTTTAAACTTAGAAAAATAGGGGTAAATATTAAGGTAACCACAAAGGAAACTAACAATCCTCCACATCAAAATAAAAAACAAGAAAAACATATAAAGACTCAGCAAGTACAAAATCAACAAAAATGACAAAGATGAAAAGAAAATACATAAAGAAAAATGACTCAGCACAGAAAATTAAGTGGAAAAAAGAAACCGTCAACAACACACAAAAAAAGACATCAAAATGACAGCACTGAACTCATACTTATCAGTAATTCCACTGAATGCAAATGGAATAAATGCACCAATAAAGAGACAGAGAATGGCAGAAATGATTAAAAAAAAAAAAAAACCACAGTCCATCTATATGCTGCCTACAAGAGACACACCTTAAAGCCACAAATAAACTAAAATTCAAAGGATGGAAAAATATATCAAGCAAACAACAATCAAAAAAGAGCAGGAGTGGCAATATTAATCTCTGACAAAATAGACTTTAAAGTAAAATCCACCACAAAGATAAGGAAAGACACTGTATAATGATTAAAGGGTTAATACACCAGGAGAACACAAACCATAATAAATATTTATGCACCCAACGACAGGGTTCCAGGATATATAAAAAAAACTCTAACAGCATTGAAAAGAGATATTGACAGCGCCACAATAATAGTAGGAGACTTCAACACGCCACTTGTGGTGACGGACAGAACATCTAGAAAGAAGCTCAATAAAGAAATGGAAGATCTAAATGCCACAATCAACCAGCTTGACCTCACAGATACATGCAGAACACTCCACCCAACAGCAGCAAAGTATACTTTCTTTCCCAATGCTCATGGAACATTCTCCAGAATAGACCACATATTAGGCCATAAAACAAGCCTTAACAGAATCCAAAGCATCGAAATATTACAAAGCATCTCTTCTGACCATAAAGTCATAAAAGTGGAAATCAATAACAGAAAAAGCAATGAAAAAAAAAAATCAGACACATGGAAACTAAAACCACCTTGTTCAAAAACTACTGGGTTATAGAAGAAATTAAGGACAGAATAAAGAAATTTACAGAATCAAATGAGAATGAAAACACATCCTACCGGGAGCTTTGAGACATGGTGAAAGCTGGACTTAGAGGTCAACTTATAGCAATAAATGCACACATCCTAAAAGAGGAAAGGGCCAAAACCAAAACTCAACCCTACAACTTGAACATATAGAATGAGAGCAGCAAAAGAAGCCTTCAGGCAACAGAAGAAAGCAAATAATAAAAATTAGAGCAGAATCACATGAAATAGAGAATAGAAAAACAATTGAAAGAGTTAACAAGACCAAAAGCTGGTTCTTGGAAATGATCAACATAAACCATTGGCCAAACTGACAAAAAAAAAAACAGGAGAGGAAGCAAATAACACGAATAAGAGATGAGATGGGTGATATCACAACAGACCAAAATAAAATTAAAAGAATCATAACAGAATACGTTGAAAAACTGTACTCTAACAAACTTGGCAAAAAACAAGGCTCCAGGAATTGATGGGATATCAACTGAGATGTTTCAACAAAGAGATGCAGTGCTGGAAGTGCTCACTCGTGCATGCCAAGAAATATGGAAGCTTCCTGGCCAACTGCCTGGAAGAGATCCATATTTACAAGAAAGGTGATCCAACTGAACATGGAAATTATCAAACGATACCATTAATTTCACATACAAGCAAAATTTTGCTGAAGGTCATTCAAAAGCGTATGCAGCAGTATATCGACAGGGAACTTTCAGAAATTTAGGCCGGTTTCAGAAGAGGACGTGGAACCACGGATATCATTGTTGATGTCAGATGGATCCTGGCTGAAAGCAGAGAATACCAGAAGGATGTTTACCTGTGTTTTATTGACGATGCACAGGCATTTGTGGATCATAACAAATTATGGGTAACATTGAGAAGAATGGGAATTCCAGAACACTTAATTGTGCTCATGAGGAACATGTACATAGATCAAGAGGCAGTTGTTTGACAGAACAAGGAGATACTGAGTGGTTTAAAGTCAGGAAACATGTGCAGCAGGGTTGTATCATTTCACCATACCTATCCAATCTGTACGCTGAGCAAATAATCAGAGAAGCTGGACTATATGAAGAAGAACGGGGCATCAGGATTGGAGGAAGACTCACTAACAACCTGCGTTATGCAAATGACACAACCCTGCTTGCTGAAGGTGAAGAGGACTTGAAGCACTTGCTGATAAAGATCAAAGACCACAGCCTTCAGTATGGATTACACCTCAACATAAAGAAAACAAAAGTCCTCACAACTGGACCAATAAACAACATCATGACAAACGGAGAAAAGATCAAAGTTGTCAAGGATTTCATTTTACTTGGATCCACAATCAACAGCCATGAAAGCAGCAGTCAAGAAATCAAGAGACACATTGCATTGGACAAATCTCCTGCAAAGGACCTCTTTAAAGTGTTGAAAAGCAAAGATGTCGTGTTGAAGACTAAGGTTCACCTGACCCAAGCCATGGTATTTTCAATCACATCATATGCATGTGAAACCTGGGCAATGAATAAGGAAGACTGAAGAAGAATTGATGCCTTTGAATTGTGGTGCTGACAAAGAATACTGAATATACCATGGATTGCCAAAAGAACAAACAAATTTGTCTTGGAAGAAGTACAAGCAGAATGCTCCTTAGAAGCAAGGATGGCGAGACTGCGTCTTACATAATTTGGACATGTTGCCAGGAGGGATCAGTCCCTGGAGAAGGACATCACACTTGGTAAAGAACAGGGTCAGCAGAAAAGAGGAAGACCCTCAATGAGATGAACTGACACAGTGGCTGCAAGGATGGGCTCAAGCATGACAACAATTGTAAGGATGGTGCAGGACCAGGCAGTATATCGTTCTATTGTGTGTCGGGTCACTGTGAGTCAGAACCAACGGCACCTAACAACAACAACAAGAACAAATTTGAAGACCTAGAGGAAATGAACAAATTTCTAAAAATATACTACCTGTCTTAGTCATCTAGTGCTGCTATAACAGAGATACAACAAGTGGATGGCTTGTTTATTCTTTCACAGTCCAGTAGGCTAGATGTCCAGATTCAGGGTGCTGGCACCAGGGGAAGGCTTTCTCTGTCGGCTCGGAGGAAGGTGCTTGTGATGCATGGTGTTCCTTTGGTTTGGGAGCATCTCAGCACAGGGGACCTCAGGTCAAAAGGACACGCTCTGATCTTGGCTCTGCTTTCTTGTTGGTATGAGGTCCCCCCTCTCTGCTAGCTTCCCTTTCTTTTTATCTCTTGAGAGATAAAATATGGTGCAAGCCACACCCCAGGGAAACTCCCTTTACATTGGATCAGGGATGTGACCTGGTAAGGGTGTTACAATCCCACCCTAATACTCTCTAACATAAAATTACAATCACAAAATGGAGGACAACAACAGGATACTGGGAATCATGACCTAACCAAGTTGATGCACACATTTTTTGGGGGGACATAATTCAATCCATGACACTACCTACCTAAACTAACACAAACAGAGGTAGAACAACTAAATAAACCTATAACAAAAATAGAGATTGAAAAGGTAATTAAAAAACTCCCCCCCCAAAAAAGCCCTGGACTGACAGCTTCACTGGAGAATTCTACCAACTTTCAGAGAAGAGTTAACACTACTACTACTAAAAGTATTTCAGAGCATAGAAAAGGAGGGAATACTCCTGAACTCATTCTATGAAGTCAACATAGCCCCCATACCCAAACCAGGTAAGGACACCACAAAAAAAGAAAATTGCAGACCTATATCCCTCATGAACATAGACAAAAAAATCCTCAACAGAATTCTAGCCAATGGAATTCAACAACATATCAAAAAAATAATTCACCATGACCAAGTGAGATTCATACCACATATGCAGGGATGGCTCAACATTAGAAAAACAATTAATGTAATCCATCATATAAATAAAATAAAAGATAAGAAACACATGATCTTATCAATTGATGCAGAAAAGGCATTTGACAAAGTCTAACACCCATTCATAATAAAAACTCTCAGCAAAGTAGGAATAGACAGGAAATTTCTCAACATAATAAAGGGCATTTATACAAACCAACAGCCAACATCACCCTAAATGGAGAGCGCCTGAAAACATTCCCACTGAGACCGGGAACCAGACAAGGATGCCATTTATCACCACTCTTATTCAAAATTTTGCTAGAGGTCCTAGTCAGAGCAATTAGGCTAGAAAAAGAAATAAAGGACATTCAAATTGGTAAGGAAAAAGTAAAAGTATCTCTATTTGCAGATGATATGATCTTGTACACAGAAAACCCTAAAGAATCCACAAGAAAACTACTAGAAATAATAGAAGAGTTCAGCAGAGTATGATATAAGATAAACATACAAAAATCAGTTTGATTCCTCCACACCAACACAGAGAACTTCAAAGAGGAAATCACCAATCAATACCACTTACAATAGCCCCCAAGAAGATAAGATATTAGAAATAAATCTAACCAGAGACGTAAAAGAGCTACACAAAGAAAACTATAAGACTCTACTGCAAGAAACCAGAAGAGACCTGCGTAAGTGGAAAACATCTTGCTCACAGATAGGAAGACTCAACACTGTGGAAATGTCTATTCTACCCAAAGTGATCTATAGATACAATGTAATCGCCATCCAAATTCCAACAACATTTTTTAAGGAGATGGGGAAACAAATCACCAACTTCATATGGAAAGGGAAGAGTCCATGAATAAGTAAAGCATTGCCAAAGAAGAAGAACAAACTGGGAGGCCTCACACTACCTGATTTTAGAACCTATTATACCACCACAATAGTCAAAACAGCCTGATACTGGTACAAATAGACCAATGGAACAGAACTGAGAATCCAGATGGAAAACTATCCACCTATGAGCAGCTCATATTTGACAAAGACCCAAAGTCTGTCAAATGAGGAAAAGACAGTCTCTTTAACAAATGGTGCTGGAATAACTGGATATCCAGCTGCAAAAAAATTAAACAAGACTCATACCTGACTCCACACACAAAAACTAACTCAAAATGGATCAAAGACCTAAATATAAAACCTAAAACAATACCGATCATGGAAGAAAACATAGTGACAAGGCTGGGGGCCCTAATACATGGCATAAACAGAATATAAACCATAACTAATCATGCACAAACACCAGAAGAGAAACCAGATAACTGGGTGCTCCTAAAAATCAAACACTCAGGCTCATCCAAAGACTTCACCAAAACAGTAAAAAGACAAATTACAGACTGGAAAAAAAATTGGGGCTATGACAAATTTGATCAGGGTCTAATCTCTAAAATCTACAAGATACTGCAAAACCTCGACAACAAAAAGACAACCCAATTTAAAAATGGGCAAAGGATATGAACAGGCATTTCACCAAAGAAGACATTCAGGTGGCTAAGAGATACATGAGCATTTGCTCATGATCATTAGCCATTAGAGAAATGCAGATCAAAACTACAATGAGATAGCATCTCACCCCAACAAGGCTGGCACTAATCCAAAAAACACAAAATAATAAATGTCAGAGAGGTTATGGAGGCTGGAAAACTTATATACTTCTGGTGGGAATGTAAAATGGTCCAACCACTTTGGATATCGATTTGGCACTTCCTCCCTTAAAAAGCCAGAAATAGAAGTACCATATGATCTAGCAATCCCACTTCTTGGAATACATCCTAGAGAAATAAGAGCCCTGACACAAATAGATATATGCACACCCATGTTCACTGCAGCACTGTTTACAACAGCAAAAAGATGGAAATAACCAAGGTGCCCATCAACAGATGAATGGATAAATAAATTATGGTATATTCACACAATGGAATACTATGCAACAATAAAGAACAATGATGAATCCTTGAAGCATTTCATAACATGGATGAATCTGATGAATCCTTGAAGCATCTCATAACATGTATGAATCTGGAAGGCATTATGCTGAGTGAAATTAGTCAATCTCAAAAGGACAAATATTGTATGAGACCACTATTATAAGAACTCAAGAAAAGGCTTAAACACAGAAGAAAATATTCTTTGATGGTTATGAGGGTGGGGAGGGAGGGAGAGGGGTATTCATTAACTAGATAGTAGACAAGAATTATCTCAGGTGAAGGGAAGGACAACACACAATACAGGATAAGTCAGGACAACTGGACTAAACCAAAAGCTAGGACGTTCCCTGAATACAACCATGCATTTCGAGGGACAAAGTAGCAGGGGCGGGGGTCTGGGAATCATGGTTTTGGGGACATCTAGGCCAACTGGCATAACAAAATTTATTAAGAAAATGTTCTGTATTCCACTTTGGTGAGTGGCGTCTGGGGTCCTAAAAGCTAGCAAGTGGCCATCTAAGATGCATCAATTGGTCCCAACCCACCTGGAGCAAAGGAAAATAAAGAACACCAAAGTCACAAGGAAAATATGAGCCCAAGAGACAGAAAGGGCCACATAAACCAGAGACTCTATCAGCCTGAGGCCAGAAGAACTTGATGGTGCCTGGCTACCACCAATGACTGCCTTGACAGGGAACACAACAGAGAGTCCCTGATGGAGCAGGACAAAATTGGGGTGCAGGTCTCAAATCCACATAAAAAGACCAGACTTAATGATCTGACTGAGACTGGAGGGATCCCAGAAAACATGGCCCCCGGACACTGTTAGCCCAAAACTAAAACCATTCCCAAAACCAACTCTTCAGACAAAGATTAGACTGGGCTATAAGACTTTGTTTACTGGGATAAGACATAAAATGATACTTGTGAGGTGTGTGCCTCTTAGCTTGAGGCTAAACGGGCAGCTCCTGTCCAGAGGTGAGATGAGAAGGAAGAGGGCAACAGGAGCTGGTTGAATGGACACGGGAAATCCAGGGTGGAAAGTAGGAGTGTGCAGTCACATTATAGGGAGAGCAACTACGGTCACATAACAATGTGTGTATAAATTGTTGCATGAGAAAATAACTTAAACTGTAAACTTCCACTTAAAAGACAATAAAAAGGGAAAGAATTTATTTTAAAGCTAATGTACTATTTTAACAATAAATAAAAAGCAAGTTAAAAAAGAAAAAAAATGTTGGGCCTTAATACTTTAGAAACAAACTTCTTTCAAGTAAACTTTAATAATCTATATACAATCCCTTAAGTGCTCTGACCTTTACATTAAAAGAATGCTTTGGAATACTTCTGCAAAACTAGTGATCACCTATCCATCTGCAAAAAAATGAAACAAGACCCATACCTCACACCATGCACAAAAACTAGCTCAAAATGGATCAAAGACCTAATATAAAATCTAAAATGATAAAGATCATGGAAGAAAAAATAGGGACAACGCTAGGTGCCCTAATACATGGCATAAACTTATACAAAACATTACTACCAATGCACAAACACCAGAAGAGAAACTAGGTAACTGGGAGCTCCTAAAAATCAAACACCTATACTCATCCAAAGACTTCACCAGAAGATTGAAAAGATTGCCTACAGACTGGGAAAAAGTTTTTAGCTATGACATTTCTGATCAGTGCCTGATCTCTAAAATCTACATGATTCTGCAAAAACCCAACTAAAAAAGACAATCCAATTAAAAAATGGGCAAAGAATATGAACAGACACTTCACTGAAGAAGATGTTCAGGTAGCTAACAGATACCTGAGGAAATGCTCATGATCATTAGCCATTAGAGAAATGCAAATCAAAACTACAATGACGTTCCAGCTCACTACAACATGGCTGGCATTCATCCAAAAAACACAAAATAATAAATATTGGAGAGGTTGTGGAGAGACTGGAACACTTATACACTGCTGGTGGGAATGTAAAATGTTACAACCACTTTGGAAATCGATTTGGCACTTCCTTAAAAAGGTAGAAATAGAACTACCATACCATCCAGCAATCCTACTCCTTGGAATATATCCTAGAGAAATGAGAGCCCTTACACGAACAGATATATGCACACCCATGTTCACTGCAGCACTGTTTATAATAGCAAACAGATGGAAGCATCCAAGGTGCCCATCAACTGATAAATAGATAAATAAATTATGGTATATTCACACAATGGAATACTATACATCGATAAAGAACAGTGACGAATCTGTGAAACATTTCATAACATGGAGGAATCTGGAAGGCATTATGCTGAGGGAAATTAAGTCAGTTGCAAAAGGACAAATATTGTATGAGACCACTATTATTAAAAAAAAATTTTTTTTTTTTATAAGAACTCGAGAAATAGTTTAAACAGAAAAGAAAATATTCTTTGATGGTTACGAGAGGGGGGAGGGAGGGAGGGAGAGCGATATTCACTAATTAGATAGTACACAAAACAAAAAAACCAAACACAGTGCCGTCGAGTCGATTTAGGTGAAGTGAAAGACGTCACACAATACAGGAGAGGTCAGCACAACTGGACTAAACCAAAAGCAAAGAAGTTTCCTGAATAAACTGAATGTTTTGAAGGCCAGTGTAGCAGGGGCGGGGGTTTGGGGACCATGGTTTCAGGGGAAATCTAGGTCAATTGGCATAATAAAATCTATTAAGAAAACATTCTGCATCCCACTTTGGAGAGTGGCGTCTGGGGTCTTAAACACTTCCAAGTGGCCATCTAAAATGCATCAATTGGTCTCAACCCACCTGGAGCATGAGGGAATGAAGAACAGCAAAGACACAAGGTAATTATGAGCCCAAGAGACAGAAAAGGCCATGTAAATCAGAGACTACATCATCCTGAGACCAGAAGAACTAGATGGTAGCCAGCTACAACCAATGACTTCCCTGACAGGGAACACAACAGAGAACCCCTGAGAGAGCAGGAGAGTAGTGGGATGCAGACCGCAAATTCCCATAAAAAGACCAGACTTCATGGTCTGACTGAGACTGGAAGGACCCCAGTGGTCATGGCCCCCAGACCTTCTGTTGGCCCAGGACAGGAACCATTCCCAAAGCCAACTCTTCAGACAGGGATTGAACTGGACTATGTGACAGAAAATGATACTGGTGAGGAGTGAGCTTCTTGGATCAAATAGACACATGAAACTTTGTGGGCAGCTTCTGTCTGGAGGGGAGAGGGGATCAGAAGCTGGCCAAATGGACACAAAAGTAGAGAGTGGAGAGAGGGAATGTACTGTCTCATTAGGGCGACAGCAACTAGGAGTATATAGCAAGGTGTACATAAGTTTTTGTATGAGTGACTGACTTGATTTGTAAACTTTCACTTAAAGCTCAATAAAAATTAAAAAAAAACTAGTGATCACCTTTACTTTATAAATTTTTATTTGCTGATATTGGGAGCTCAAATTTATTTTGACGTTTAGGCATATAGTTAAAATCTAATAGAACTAAACAGTTCAATCAAAAGAAGAGCCGTTATCTGCAAACCCCCCTTCACCTACTCCACCCCACCCAGAAGCAACCACATTCAACTCTTCTCAGCTCAGTGATTTTCTTGTGCCTGTGTGGAGTCGGAGCTGAAGCCCGCAAGTGACAAAGCTTCCATGAAAATATTTCTTAAACCCTGTTAATGCTGATCACCACAGCTGGCTGAGTCAACATGAAGTAAGGTGGTCTGGTTGCCAGCACACTCAGTAGATTCTGGAAGAGCACCCTACCTATGGTCTCCAGATACAATACACCTTTGTCAACTTCTTTAAAGGGTGACTTTGAGATATAGCGGAACTGTAGACGTTGTCCAGTTAAGAGGGGCCTTACAAAGGTGGAATAGGGGTAGAAGGTACTAGACCTTTACCACATAATCTTATGGTAATCTACACTTAGTCCTTGGGTGGTGTAAATGGTTAATCTATTGGCTACTACCTGAGAGGTTGGAAGTTTGAATCTACCCAGAGGTGCCTCAGAGGAAAGGTCTGGCGATCTACTTCCAAAAGATCACAGTCATGAAAAACCCTGTGGAGCACAGTTCTACTCTGACACACATGGGGCCACCATGAGTCAGATGGACTTGATGGCGATGGGTTTTAATCTACACTTGGGAGATTTCCATAGCCACAGTCCCCATATTATAGCATCAAAAAAAAATTTTTTTTTTGGTATCACTTACTCGTGCATGTTTTTTCATCTGAGTTAAGAGCAAATCCTTCACGGCACCGGCAAATGTAGGAGTTATCAGCATTTACACACTCGTGTTCGCATCCGTGGTTTTCTGATGCACAATAGTCCACAGCTGTAGAGAGTAAGACACATTCGGAGTTGAATTAGAACTGTAAATAGATGTAAAGAGGATGACAGAGTGGAAGCATACATGTAACAAATATAAATATGGATTCATATTGTTGAGCAATGACAAGTATGGATAAATAAACAGGGATATAAATAGGAATAAAAAGCCTCTTCTTGCAAAGAAAAAAAAAAAAAAATCAGGAGTCCAGAAATAAAAATAATTGTTGTGTTAGGATTGTGGGTGATTTTTTTTTCCTTTAAAAAATGTTTGCCTCTATAATGTTTTAGGATATTTTACTAACAAAAAATTTTTAATAATAATAACAAGGAAATGGAATCTGCAAAATTAACACATGTACAATCAAAAAAAACTGCACATGGAGGAAATAATGACACACTTATATAGTCATGAAAGGATTCAAAGGAACAAGCTAAAGACCCTTAAAAGGCAATGATCTGTGTTGTGTTTATACCTTTGCTCCCAGATTTGTTAAATTTTCGTCTAAAGTACCATTTTTGTAACTTCACTTCCCTACAGTGTTCTAATAGCACCTAATGTTGTTGGTTTAATAACCAAACCATTATTGTGGGAACGGAGTGTTCATGTTGTCTCAGGGTCTTAATGGACTCTTACTTCATCAAGGGACATTAGCCAGTTGCTGGAGTTTAGTTACAACATATATACTGAACTAGTAGCAAATCCTCCTAAATGTTAATTTCTCACCTGTCAAAAACTAATCAATCATTAAAAAAATTAGTGGTGACACTGATGGCATTAGGATCAAAGTACCAAGCCCTGGCACATGCCCTAGTCTAAGTATCCCAGGAACTGGCCATGCTGTGGTCCATACTGGCTTTTATGAGCAGTCAGCACTCCTTACCTCAACCTCTTCACACCGTCATCTTGAAAATCTCTCCTGACTGGCCATCTTGAAAATCTCCCAATCCCTGATTTGGATGTTTGCCTCTGTATACTTTATACCTTCAATCAGCCAGGCCTACCTCTGGCCACCTTCTTCTTAGTATCTCCTCCAAAAAGCGAAGCTGCTAATTTGATTTCAAAGTTTCTGGACATAGGCAGTGCCACAATGATGCACAGGCAGTTCACTGTACCTAAAAGGCAAAAACCCAAACTCCTCTCTCTTGAACTTTCTCTTTCTCATCATGCTGTGTAATCTCTGAGCCCAGCCATCTCTGTCCCTTAGAGGAAACCTGAATATGCTGACCCCAAAATTTAGACTGAAAAGAGGTTAGAGGTTTTGCTTAGTCCTCAAGTCTAAGCCCCATACTCAAAATTAGTCTTTTTCCAGAATGCTCAAGAATTGAGTATTCAATGTTAGATCAGGTGTTTAAAAAGTGGTATAGAAGAAGCTCTTTTAACTGACCTCTACTTAACTAACTCCTGACCAATCAATGTTTTTCATTATCTCTGGAAATTGTGACTGAAGCCCAGAATATGTTAAACGCTCAAGGTTGGGAGAACACTTGCACGCTAGAACACCTGCGCACTTCTCCCATTGACTGAGTTGTATGTTTATTGGTTCTCAAAGTGAGGTCCATGAACCTCCTAAAAGCTAAATATTTATGGTCATCATAAGACTTCACCAAAAGAGTAAAAACAGAACCTACAGACTGGAAAAAAATTTTGGCAATGACATATCTGATAAGGGTCTAATCTCTAAAATATATAGAAAAATTCACCTCAACAGAAAAAGACAGACAATCCAACCAAAAAACGGGCAAAGGACATGAACAGATACTTCACCAAGGAAGACATTCAGGTGGCTAACAAACACATGAAGAAATGCTTGTGACCATTGGCTATTAAAAACCAAAAAACCAAACCCATTGCCGTGGAGTTGACTTAAACTCAGAGAGAGATGCACATCAAAACTACAACGAGATGCCATCTCACCCCACAATAATGACTCTGATCAAAAAACCAGAAAACAAATTCTGGTGAGGTGTGGGGAGATCGGAACTCTTATATGCTGCTGGTGGGACTGTAAAATGGTACAACCACTATGCAAAATGGTATGCCACTCCCTTAAAAAGCTAGAAATATCTTATAACTCAGCAATCCCAGTCCTAGGTATATCTCCTAGAGAAATAAGGGCTGTGACACAAACAGCCATATGCACACCCATGTTCACTGCAGCATCATTCACAATAGCAAAAAGATAGAAATAGCCTAAATGTCCATCAAAGGATGAATGGATAAACAAATTGTGGTACATACATATAATGGAATAATACACAACAATGAAGGATAAGGTGGAATCCACAAAACATCTCACAACATGGATGAATCTGGAGAACACTATGCTAAGTGAAATAAGTCAATCACAAATGGGCGAATACTATATGAGACTACTATTATAAAAAGTCAAGAATAGGTTTACACACAGAACAAAACATTCCTTGATGGTTACCAGGGATGGGATGGGGAGGGAGAGAATCACTAAATAGATAGTTGACACGTGTTAACGCTGGTGAAGGGAAAGGCAATACAACATGACCAAGGCAAAGGAAGACGCTGAGAGGTACACAAGAATAGCAACTATGGTAAATACTATAACATATAATCTTGCAACAAAAGTAAGACCAAACAATAATTTGTATGGATACGTAGGTAGATATATATGTTAAATAAATGTGGGAGGTAGTACGAGGGTACACGTGCATGCATATACATGCATGGTTGTGAATATTTCTACATACATGTCTGTATATGCTGTATGTAAATTCATACATATAATACAGCGTGTAGGGGGCACAGTTATGGAAACTTCTTAGACATAACCAAACTCCTCGAATGACTTAGCTACTGGGCTTGAAGGCAAAGTACCATAGTCTGAGGGAACACCTAGGTCAATTGGTATAACATAGTTCATAAAGATAATGTTCTACATCCTTAGTTGGCAAATAGCATCTGAAGTCTTAAGAGCTAGCGAGCAGCCACCTAAGATATAACTGATGGTCTCTTCCCATCTGGAGCAAAGAAAAGTGAAGAAAACCAAAAACTCAAAGAAGCAATTAGTCCAAAGGGCTGATGGTGCACACCAAGCACAGCCTCCTCTAGCTGAGACCAGAAGAACTAGATAGTACTTGGTTACCACTTCTGACTGCTCTGACCAGGAACACAACAGGAGGTCCTGGTTACAATGGGTGAAAATATAGAACAAAATTCAAATTCATAAAAGAGACCAGACTTACTGGCCTAATAGAGACTGGGGGAACCCCTGAAGACTACTGCCCTAAGACACCCTTCAAACTTGGAACTGAAGCCACTTTAAGAGGCCACCTTTCAGCCAAATAATAATAATAAAAAAATATTAGACAGGCCTAAAAAATGAACAGTAACACCCGTGAGGAATGTGATCCATAGAGCAATCAACTATGTGAGACCAAAAGGGCAACATTTGCCCAAAAGCAAAGATGAAAAGACAGGAAGGGGAAGGGAACCATAGGAATGGAAACGGGAAACCCAGGGTGGAAATAGGGAGAGTGCTGACATATTGCAGGGATTGCAACCAATGTCACAGAACAATTCATATATGAATTACTGAATAGAAAATTAATTTGCTGTGTAAGCTTTCACCTAAAGCACAATAAAAAAAATTTTTTTTTTTTAAAGTGAGGTCCATGAACCAGCTGCATCAATTTCACTTGAGAACTTGTTAGAAATGCAAATTCTTGGGTCATACAACTAACCTAAGGAGTCCTTGTGGTGCAGTGGTTAAGAACTCAGCTACTAACCAAAAGGTCGCCAGTTTGAACCCATCAGCTACTCCATGGGAGAAAGATATGGCAGTCTGTTGTAGTAAAGATGACAGCCTTGGAAACTTTGGGACATTTTTACTCTGTCCTATAGGGTGGTTATGAGTCATAACTGGCAATGGATACCGCTGACTTACTGAATCAGAAACTCTGGGTGTGGGGTCCAGGAATCTGTATAACCAAAAGGTTGGCAGTTCGAATCCACCAGCTGCTCCTCGGAAACCCTACGGGGCAGTTCTACTCTGTCATACAGGGTTGCTATGAGTCAGAATTGACTTGACAGCAACGGGTTTTCTGGGTGATTTGGACGCATACTAAAATTTGAGAATTGCTGTTATAAAGAGTTAAAATTGCTTTTGTTTCCAAGTATATACGGTATTTATACATGTTACCGTTAATATAATTAAATATTATGAAAAACCAATAAATATAAACACCAAAAGTTTTTTTTTTTTAAATAAAAAACTAAGTTGAATGCTGTGTAAAGATTCGATTAAGGCCATTTGCTAGCCAAAACTGCTGTAGAACCAGCCATGGATGGAAGAAGTGTGAAAGATTGGGGAAAAATTCATAAAAATTTACAAGGATTCTGACTTTAGATTGTTTTAGAAAAGTCTTCAAATTTTTGCTCTAATTTAAAGGATCTAAAACTAAAAATCATAGACAACACATTACAGGTATGGTTTATACAAAAAGATTTAGAAAATCATATTTTTTTCTTCAAATCAACATAAAATTACTGATTTTTACTAAACATACATTAATGTTTTTAAATAAAGACAAAATGGGTAGGATGGGTCTGGATATGTAGTTTTTTATGATTCCCCTCTTTAAATGACTTTTTCCATTAATCAGCCAACCACAGGGCCAGTCTCACTGGATAAACTGGCTTCTCCAAGTTTTGATTCTCATTTCACTTTTGTTCTTTGTATGCACAGCTCTCTGGGGGAACTGAGTGGGAGAGAGGGGATGGCAAAGGCAGATTCAGGGATTCTTGGGTCCCAAGACCCTGGCCTTTGAAATGAAAAGGTGTCAAATTTCACCTTGAGTTGAGAACCACCGGGTTGGCTGCCAGGCTGCTGGAGACACCAGAGTAAGCCAACAGTGCAGCGGCTAGACATGGAGGAGCCTGTTTCCAGGCACCTAAAAGCTTTTCAAGGCCAAAGGCTCAATCGTAACAACTATTGTGAGGATGGTGCAGGACCAGGCAGAGTTTCATTCTGTTGTGCATAGGGTCACTCTGAGTTAGAACCGACTCGACGGCACCTAACAACAACAACAGCTAGTTCATCAGAGTCCCTGGTGCAGTGGTGAATGTGCTCAGCTGCTAATCGAAAGGTTGGCAGTTCAAGTCTACCCAGAGGTGCCTCAGAATAAAGGCCTTGGTGATCTGCTTCTGAAAAACCAGCCACTGAAAACTGTATAGAACACAGTTTTCTGACACACATGGGGTCGCCATGAGTCGAAGTCAACTCAACAGCAACTGACAAGCTAGTCCATTCAACTCTGACATTCTTCGTTGCATGTTTTGAGTTCTTGGTGTAATTTCCTTGCTTGCAAAATTGTACTCATAAAAAGGGAAGCCAAGGTTAGGAGGCAGACATATGAAGGCAATCTATGTGTGTAACTTAGCAATGTCTCTATTGTTTGAAGGTCTCATCTACTTTAACAAAATCCATTCTCTGTAGCTTTTGCCTGAAGTTTCTATACTCTCCTTTACAAATGGAAAGAGTAATTTCCTGGATATCATTCTTCAGCCCTCCTGATCACAAGGGTTAAAATCTTAGAGTTTGAAGCCAGTCTTGCCACATTTAGTCTCTGCTCAACTTGTGAGAAATCACTTAGCTGTCTCCAAGGATAAATGATACTTGGTGCAAGACAGTAAAACCTGAGACTGAAGGTTTCTGATTTATAATCTGGTCACAGTCCAAGGTTTTCTCAACAGGGACCAGTCTGCAAGAACAGCTTTAGCAAAAACAAGATATTTTAAAGAAGAACATTTGGATTTTAATGTTTGTTGATGGTGAAGTAAGAAAAATCAAATTTGCTGTTTAAAGTGATGGTAGAATCAATTTACTTGCTAAGTCCATATTCTCATAAAACCCATTGCTGTTGAGTCAATTCCAACTCATAGCAACCCTACAGAACAGGGTAGAACTGCCCCATAGGGTTTTCAAGGCTGTGATCTTTATGGAAACAAATTGCCACATCTTTCTCCTGAACAGCAATTGGTGGGTTTGAACCATGGATCTTTCAGTTAGCAGCGGAGTGCTTAACCACTGCACCACCAGGGCTCCTTAAGCATATATTAAACACACAAATAAAGTCAGACTTACAAGACCCCTCCTCCCTGAGGCATGACTGGATTTTTACATGCAGGATCTAAAAACTCAGAGAAAGGGTTCCCTATTGATCTTGATAACCATAGGGGAGAAATCCAATACTTAACATCTGAGCGGGAAGTCATGCTTCAAATATGAGCAGTTGGCTGATGAATTAAAAATCTGATCTTTCAATATAAAAATCGATCCTCTCATCCCTGGTCCCCAGCGTAAATATCAACCATCCCCACCTCACTGAGGGTAACTGACACAGGAGAATATGGGAGTAAGTTCTGAAGTTCTGAAGGCGGCAGTAATGCCATGCTCGATCCTCACGCTGTGTACCACTGTCATTATGGGTACAGACCACAACATGATTTTTAAAAATCCACCATACATGTGACATATTAATAAATGCAAGGGTTCATAAAAAGACAAAAATTCATAAAGGATAAAGAAATTCAATTCAACTAATGTTTATCAGTTGCCTAATGCATATCAGACACTAAAATGACAATAATAGTAACAGCAAACACTTATATAGCACTGTTCCACGCACTTTATGGAGTTCCTGGGTGCTGCAAACGGTTAACACACTTGCCTTCTAACTCGAAGGTTGGAGGCTCAAGTCCACCCAGAGGTACCTCGGAAGAAAGCCCTGGCAATCTACTTCTGAAAAATCAGCCATTGAAAACCCTACGGAGCACAGTTCTACTCTGACACACACGTGGTCCCCATGAGTTGGAGCTGAAGCCACAACAACTCTTTTTTTTAAAGCACTTTACACATGTTAACTCATTTAATCCTCACAAAAACTCTCTGAGATAGGAATTATTATTACCCACAATTTACGGATAAAGTAACTGAAGCAGAGAGGTTAAGCGACTTATAAAATGTGGGTAACAATAGTACCTACCTCACAGGGTTGTTGTAATACGTGTAAAATATTTCAAACAGTGCCTGGGACTTAGTAACATTCAATAAATGTAGTTTGTATTTTTATCACGCTGCCACCCTAATCAAGTCAGGCCAAGTTTGGGGGTAAACACATACTTAAGTGCAATTCATTTTTCCACAATCATTTATTAACCATTTACTGTGTGCTAAACCCTGGGTCATAATGATAATCAAATACCGTAAGTGTTATGGATTGAATTGTGTCCCCCCAAAATATATGTTATAAAATCCTAACCTCTATGACTGTGGTTATAATTGCACTTGGGAATGGATTGTCTTTGTTATGTTAACAAGACAGAATTAGTGTGGAGTGTGTCTTAAATCATCTCTTCTGAGATATAAAAGAGGTTAAACAAGCAAGCCAGAGAACCAGAGGAGGAGGAAGAGAGATGCTAAGCCACATGAGGACTGCCCAGGAGCAGTCTTGTCAGAAGACACAAGGACCTTCCTCCAGAGCCGGCAGAGAAAGAAAGCCTTCCCCTAGAACTGGCCACCCTGAATTTGGACTTCTACCTTCCTAAACCGTGCGAAAATAAATTTCTGTTTGTTAAAACCATCCACTTGTAGTGTTTCTGTTTGTAACAGCACTCGATAACTAAGAATTTGGTGCTGAGAAGTGGGAATGCTGCTCTGACAGGTTTTGTTAGGGGACTCTGGAGGCTGAAGACACTGAAGACACATAATTAATTAGTACTCCATCAAGTACCAGGCCACTCCCGGACACCTCCCCACCACATCACTTACTTTCCCTAAGTTGTTTTTCAGGCCCACAGAGAGCCCTGGAAGAGTCCAGGTCTAACCGGCTCAGAGTAGCCTGACATGCACACAGCAGACCACGATGACTGACAAACGGCCCTGGGCTGCCACGCATGTGCAGTAACGCAGAAGAACTTATGTCAAGGAACCAAAAGACTCATGCCAAGAAACCAAAATCATTGGAAATGCATCAGCGACAATAATTGAGCCCATTTCAAAAGCGTTTGGTCCGTCGGCCACTTCTGTGCCGAGTCTTAGCCCTGCCTTGTAATAAATAATCAGTAGAAACTATGAATATGTAAAACCTCTGATCCTGCCTCTCGTTTCCCTCCAGCCCTAAATGGATATGTATAAGTATAAATTGTACACTGCTCGCGTGGATCGGGGAACTCAATCTGAGGTCGATATGTCTGAGTTCCTGCTTTGCTAGACTGAGAAATAAACTTCCTCTCAAAAGCAGCGTCTGAGAGTTTGGCTTCTTGCAGCCTGGGCATGGACCCATTGGTCCGGTTTCAATACCTAAAATGTGGAAGTGGTTTTGGAATTGGGTAATGGGTAGAGGCTGGAAGAGTTTTAAGGTGCCTAATGGTAAAAGCCTAGACTGCCTTGAAGAGACTTTTGGTAGAACTACGGACATCAAAGGCAGTTCTGGTGAGGGCTCAGAAGGAAGGGAGGAGAGCTACAGAGAAAGTCTCTATTGTCTTACAGAAAACATGTGGTGCCAATGACAGGATGTTGCTAGAAATGTGAATGTCAAACATGCTTCTGGTCAGACTTTAAAAGAAAATGATGAACATGTGATCGGACAATGAAGTAAGAGTGATGATTTTATTCAGTGGCAAAGAACTTTTCTGAATTATATTCAAATGTCTGGTGGAAGGCAGAACTTATAAAAGATGAACTTGGATATCTGGCTGAGGAGACATGGTTTCTCCTTGCCGCTTATAGTAAAATGCAAGAGGAAAGAGATGGACTTCAAAATGTGCAAAATGAAAACTAAACTTAAAGATGTGGAAAATTTTGTTGTACGAACTAAGAACACGTGTCCTAGAAGGTTCACCAAGGATGTGGCTACACAATCTTTGTTAAAGAAATTAAGCCTGTGACTGATAGATCTAACCAACTACCACAGCAGAAAACCCATCATCTTAGAATGAAGTGGACAGAAAAAGAACGAAAGTCTGCATCTTGGAATTCTACAGGCGGGAAACAGGCCAAAGGAGCTACATCTATTGCACTCCAAGAAAAGAAAAGAACCATCACTGGAGCAGCTCAGAGATCAGCAGAACTGTTTGGAGGAGCGTGGAAAGCAGAGCTGCCTCGGTCTCGAAGGGTGGGCCATGGCCTCCTAGGTTTCAAAGAGTCAGATCTTCACCATCTCAGTTCCATACTGTGGGGCTGCCACTCAGTCTGGCTAAGAGAATAGGGGTGCTGCCCAAAGCTGAGGTGGCGGGGCCATCATGCCCAAGGGGGCAAAAGAAAGGGGTCTGCTAGGGCCGAGGGGATGGGGGTGCCACTCAGAGGGACCAGACTAGGAGAATGGGGCAGCCCAAAGCCAAGGAAGTAGAGTTGCCATCCCAGTGGGCCTGAAAGGCGGAGCTGAAGCCCAGAGCCAAGGGGCCTCTGCCCAGAATCCAGACAGTATGACCAACGCCCAAAGTCTTAAGGGTGGGGCCATTGCCAAGATGGTCTCAGAGAACAGAGGATTATTTTCAAGCCTTGAGAGCTAATGTAATTTGTTCTGCTGGGTTTTGGATCTACTTGGTGCCGGTTATCCTCTCTTTCCCTCTAATTTCTCCCATTTGTAAGGAAATGTCTACCTTGTGCCTCTTCTACCATTATACTTTGGAAGCAGGTAACTTGTATTCTAGATTTCATAAGTTCACAGATGAAGGTAAATTTTGCCCCAGGATGAAATACACCTAAAATCTCACCCATATTTGGTATAGATACTTCAAAAAATGAGATTTTGAACTTGGGAGTTGATTTAAGACTTTTGGGATGTGATGGGGTGAATGTGTTTTGTGTGTGGCAAGGACATGAGTTCTAGGGGGCCAAGGGGTGTGATGTTATGGATTGAATTATGTCCCTCAAAAATATGTGTTACACACCCTAATCTCTATGCCTGTGGTTATAATCCCATTTGAGAATGGGCTATCTTTGTCATGTTAATGAGACAGGATTAGCGTAGTGTGTATATACTCTTTTGAATATGAAAGAGATTAAACAAGCAAGGGAGAGAAGCAGAGATGGGGGAAAAGAGATGACAAACTACATGAAGATTGCCTAGGAGCAGAAGCTCAGAAGAGACAAGGACCTTCCTACAGTGCCAACAGAGAAAGAAAGTCTTCCCCTAGAACTAGCATCTTCAGTTCGGACTTCTAGCCTCCTAAACTGTGAGAAAATAAATTTGTTTGTTAAAACCATCCACTTGTGGTATTTCTGTTATAGCAGCACTTGATAACTGAGGCAATAAGTAAGACATCTTTAAGAAGGTCAGGAAGAATAAGCGAAGTTTTTAGCAGGGAATACCTCCAGGAAGTAGAACTGAGGAGACACAACTTTTAGGTTTTGATTTTGTACACATCTGTACTCTCTCATCTTTTTAAAATTTTTTAAATAGGTAAAAACTGATTTTATAATTTAAAAACCAATCAAGGGGAAAAGACTAAAATAACAGGAATGCTTGAGACTCTAACCAGTCACTCAACCTCAATGACTCAAGAAAATCATATTGTGAGTTCACTCTGTGAAGGATGAAAACGTACAAGTGGCCTCCGACCTTTAGTGTTTTTAATCTGGGTGGGCAGATAAGATGCAAACAGGACCAAAGCTACCCAGAAACTTTGGTAGTGGGTAAACACCAGTTGAGCAAGTACAGCAGAAAATTCACCCTCAAAGACATTCAATAACAGTGAAATTATCTTTGAAAAATACACCATTTTGGATGGAAATTAGCATAGTTTTAATGGCAGCTGATGGATTACGAATACAGGTACTCAATTAAAGTGAAAGGAAAATAGTTAGTAGGTAACCCACCCTTGATCACCTGAATGTAGAAATAAATTCAGTACTATAAGAGTGAAATGAACAGATAGGGAGATAGAGCTCTGACAGGTGAATTTAAGGCTTCAATAACTTAAAAGGGTGAACAGTCTCAAGTAGGTGACTAAGAATTGAATTTTCATGCATGTCACAGTCATGATTCTGGGATGCGTCCATGAGATGGAACCATTGCTATGGCAGCATTAAAACTGAAAACTCATTGCATCGAACCACCAGTAGCCGGGCATGGTTAATTTCAACCAAACTTCTTTAAATGAATAGTTCAAACTTGCTGTCCTTGCTTTCTCACCCCTCACTCTCTAATCCTTGAAATCTGTCCTTTACCCCACTGCTCCTGAACATTAGCAGTGGTCTCCTGGTCATCTTTGTGTCCCTAATGCCCAGGAGATGACTGGTAGAAAGTACTGAAATGTTTGCTGAGGTGACTCCAATGCCTTTTCTCAAAGCTCTGTTCCCTTTGTCGCATGACATTAATATGGACCTGGTCTAGAAATTCTCCTCTCCATTAGGACTCTTCTAATTCACATCTTCTCTCTTCCCTCACTCCCTCCTTGGGATGTTCCTTCATAGATATTTTTCCTGCCCCCACTTCTCCCTTCTGCTCCCTATATGTGCCTACAGCCCATAGGTTCAGTCCTTCATTCTCTTCTAATTTCACACTTCACCACCTCCAGGAAACGATGATGATAATAGTGACAATAAGTGCCTAGTATGTGTTAGGAACTTTATACAATATCTTATTTAATCCCCAGAACAACCCTGTGATGTAGGTATTTATTCCACATTATGGGTGAGAAAACTGAGGCTGTTTGTCAGTGGAAGGACAAATGAGACCATGCAAGTTTAAAGGGCTTTCTTGACAAAATAGGGGTTCCACACACACATTAGAGATTTGCTGGCCTGCTCTGCAGGTGTGAGGAGAGTCATTATCTGTCACGAAGAAATCAGTGCCAGCCCCACCTCTCTTACTTCTTGTCCCGGTCGTGCAATGTGGAAGAGCCCAAGCGGTAAACCACTATCATGAATTGAATTGAGTCCCCCAAAAATGTATGTATCAATTTGGCTGCGTCATGATTCCTGGTATTGTGTGATTGTCCACCATTTTGTCATCTGATGTGATTTTCCTATTGTTGTAAATCCTGCCTCTATGAGGTTAATGAGGGGGAATGGGCGGCAGTTGTGTTAATGAGGCAGAGCTCAATCTACAAGATTGGATTGTGTCTTGAGCCGGTTTCTTTTGGGATATAAGAGAGAAAACGAGCAGAGAGACAGGGGGACCTCATACCACCACAAAAGCAGTGCCAGGAGCAGAGTGTCTCCTTTGGACCCAGGGATCTGGGACAAAGAAGCTTCTAGTCCAGCAGAAGATTGATGACAAGGACCTTCCTCCAGAGCCAACAGAGAGAAAGCCTACCCCTAGAGCTGATGCCCTGAATTTGGACTTTTAGCCTACTTTACTGTGAGGAAATAAATTTCTCTTTGTTAAAGCCATCCACTTGTGCTATTTTTGTTATAGCAGCACTAGGCAACTAAGACAGTCACTCAGCTGATTGCAAGTTGGTGCCTGAAGTTCCAAGCACTGCCCTTGAGACTCTTGCATTTGAAACCACTGTTGGTTTTCTCTCACCATGAAGTACGGCTGGGCTCTTACATGTGGCGGTCACGTGGGTCTCTCACTGAGCTGCAGGTACAGTACTAGGGAGGAAGGCCTTTTATATCTTTGAGGTAACATTCAGTAACCTGCCCAACACCAAGTGAATTTCATGTATAATACATGGGCTATACTAAAGTCAGCCCTCTTAACCATACCTTCCAAATTTGATGGAAATCCGCCCAGTCCTTTTCAAGTGATACAGTAACAATCATATTTATATAGATTATCATAAATATGCTTTTTCCTGTGGACCCAGAATGAGAAAATGCTGACCTCAGCCATAAATGAAATCTTTAAAGGTCAAAATCTGACTAACTACTAGGCCAAAGAACTGCGCACTTTGTTGAAACCCAAAGGAAAATAATTTTACACGTGGGAGGCACATGTTGAGCCTCCCCCTCCCTCCTTATTATGCTTAACTTGTCCTTCTTCACTAAGCAAGTCAGGAGGGAATACTCACCCACACACCTCTTCCCGTCCTCAGCCAGGGTGTAGCCACTATAGCACTGGCAGACAAAGGAGCCTGGCACATTCACACAGAGCTGCTCACAGGCATGGTCCTCCACCGCACACAAATCCTGGACTGAGACAAGGGTTGCACTATAAGAACACAACTCTGAAGAAGATGGCACCATCCACACAGGGCAGTGCAACAAGCGACTCTATAGCACTGATTAAAATAACTCTTAAATTCACAATAGCCAAAAGGTGGCTGGAAACAACCCAAATGCCCATCAACAGTTGAATGAATAAACAAAATATGGTTTATCCATAAACCAGTTGCTGTCGATTAGACTCTGACCCATGTGTATCAGAGTAGAATTGTGCTCATAGGGTTTTCAATAGCTGGTTTCTTGGAAATAGACAGGTGTTTCTTCTCTGGGTGGACTCAAACCTTCAATCTTCTGGTTAGCTGCCAAGTGTATTAACCATGCATGCTACCCAGGGACTCTATCTGGACAATGAGTATTATTCAGCTGTAAGGAGAAATGAAGCTCTGAGACATGCTACAACGTGGATGAACCTTGAAAACATACGCTAAATGCAATAATCCAGACTTAAAAGGGCAAATACCGTATTATCCCACTTATGTGAAATGTCTAGATTAGGCAAATACATAGAGACGGAAAGTGAATTAGTGGTTTATGAGCTGGGGGAAGGGAGGAGTATAGAATTATTGCATAAAGCGTACTGAATTTCTGATTGGGGTGATGAAAAAGTTTTGGAAAGAGTGGTGATGGTTGCACAATATTGTTAATATAATTAATGGTACTGAATTGTACACTTAAAAATGGTTAAAATGGCAAATTTTATGTTATATACATACTTCAAGAACAATTTAAAAAAGAAAAATATCTCTTAAAAAACATTGTAAGTATTAATGTATGATCATAGTAGAAAATTTGGAAAACATAAAAATATATGGAAAAAATAAAAGAACCCAGTAATTCCACCCGCTGTGATCCTACCACCCAGAGGTAACCACTGGTAACGTCTTGGTGAGTTTTCCTTCCAGGTAAATTTCTATACATACATAAAAAAAATATTTTTCGAAGTTGGAATACTCATGTCTATTAAATAATTTTTAATTAGCATCAGTTTGTATTTTCTTATGTCAAAGAAAGTGCTCTGGAAATATCTGGATGGTTCTTGAGAACTATAAATGATCATGAGCAGGCATTTGTACTTGTTTGCATCAAGTATATTCCTGTCCTTTGGGAAATTAAAGCGCTTCAGAATGACACTCTCACTGATTCACGCTGAGATAATCTGGCACTGTCTGACACTTGCAGAGGAGGAGGCTGAGGAAAAGCACAGTTAAAAGACCTGTTACTCCACCAAAAACATGGCAGGTCTGATTTGCTTCTAATTCCCAGGTCTGCCTGACTCCCTTTGGACATTTTCCTCATTCCACCTCTTTACCAGAGGCTCTTTGGAAATCATCTTTGCTCTCTATTTATTCATCCCAGTAATAAATGGGGAAAATAGAAGCCAAAGGAAGTTAGGTAGAGATAATGAAGGTTACTGCATGTCCACAAAGTGCTGAGTCCTGGCTATTTACTCAAATGCAGTGCAGGGAGGCACTTACAGGAATGCATCTATCGCAATGCAACTAAGAATAAATCAGAGGGCGAAAAATGTGAAAGGCATTTTCAATCTATCACTGATTCAGTCTTTGCATAAACAAGCAGATGTTTCCTACCGAGGAGAACATTGGATCCTGTGAAACAGAACTGGTTTTCCCAAGGATTTTTACCGTTAAAATAGTAGCACATCAGAAAACATCAAAAGGATTGAATATGCTAAAGAGAATTTTCTTCTGGTTAAAAACTATCATTATGACAGTTATGGTAAAAACTCAATTAACTAGAATGCCCGATTAAACTCTGAATCCAATGGCTAAACTTTAATATAATCTCCTAGATCTTTGAGTGTCATAGCTCATTATGTTTTTAAATAAATGTAAAATATCAAATTGATAAAAAGATAAAAGTATCACTCATTACTTCTATTAAATGCATTCAATAATAATAATAAAAAATCTACATAATTACATTAAAAAAATACTTAGGTCAAAGATTCCACAAATAAGGATTCTGGTTTTAAAATGCTAAAAGAAGTATTTTTATTTTCAAATCAATAAAGTAGATGAAAAATATAGGTTATAGAGTAAAATTCCTTTACCTTTTACCAGTACACTTATATCTTAGATTTCCAACCGGGAACTCCTGTTGGGATTTTGAACTTGGATTTCCAATGGATTTAGAAGTAAGGAAAATACCAATAAGCAGAACAAATTTAGCTGATGCAAAAACCATAGTGGATAATCAGAGAATGACAAAACCTACAATTATGTACAAGCCTAGGCAGAAATCTAAGAAAAATCTGAATTACAGGATATTCATTCATTTATTCAGTAAATGTGTATTGAGCATCTACTATGTCCCAGGCACTGTTGCAGGCACTGGGGATACAGCAGTGAACAAAACAGACGAAGGGGTCCCCGCTGTTTTGTGACTTATATGCTACTAAAAAATATGCTACTAGGGGTTAGTAATGTGAAGCTCCAGGAAGAGAATTTACAGCTAAAAGAACAGCCAATGCGAAGGCCCTGAGATGGAATAACCCTGGCCGCATTTGAGGAGCGGACAGACCAAAGTGGCAACCAGATACAACCTAAATAACTAAAATTCTTGTTGCCGTTAGTTGGCTCTGACTCATGCTGACCCCTTGTACAACAGAATGAGACATTGCCTGGTCCTGTGCCATCTTCACGATCATTGGTATGCTCGAGTCCATTGTTGGGGCCACTTTGTATTTTGAGTGCCTTCTAACCTAGAGAACTCATCTTCTACCACTATATTGGACAATATTCTGTTGTGATCCATAATAAATTGGCTGATTTTCGGAAGTAGATTGCTTGACTTTTCTTTCTAGTTCGTCTTAATCTGGAAGCTCCACTGAAACCCGTCCACCATGATGGTATCTGAAATACCGGTGGCGTAGCTTCCAGCATCATAGCAAAGTGGAAGCCGTCAACCACAATATGTCAAACTGACAAGCAGGTGGTGGAAACAACTAAAATACAAGGTAGAGGAATGATAGAAATCCATAAGAGGGATGCTGATAGCACTAGGGGAGTTCAGAGTAGGAGCAGATTACTGCCAGTCAAGGATGGATGGGAAAGGCTCACAGATGAGAGAAGTCTGAAGAAACGGAAAGGGGCTCTGGGCTGAGGAAGCAGAGTGAGTAACCTCAGAGAAATGGAGGGAGAGGACAAGCTCAGGACTGAATTCCTCTCAGGGAATTCTGAGGGAAGGAGCAGGACAAGGGATCAGATAGAGTCCAGCAGATGGACAACTGACAGCAGTTGGCAAAGGGCTTGAACGCAGGTTGGGTAGTCTGAATTCAGCAGGCAATGGGTAAAAACCTTAAAAATGGACACAGGTGATTTCACCTGACTTGTTCTTCAGAAGGATAAATACATGGCAGCATCACAGATTCTCCCAGTTCTGAGAAACGTAAAGGACTTCTACCGCAGTTAAAGGGGAGTCATTGCTTTGCTAGGAAACACCATTAGTTTCCTGAGTTCCAGGCTTAAGTAGCTTTGGCTTGCCTGCATAAACCCCAAACCAAACCCACTGCTGTCGACTTGATTCTGACTCATAGCAACCCTATGGGACAGAGCAGAACTGCCCCATAGAGTTTCCAAGGAACACCTGACGGATTTGAACTGCCAACCTCTTGGTTAACAGCTGTAGCACTTAACCACTACGCCACCAGGGTTTCCTTGCTTGCATGGTGATGGGCAAATTCACCTCTTGCTCTGAGGGCCTTTGGAGTCCCTGGGTGGCACAAATTGTCAAGCACTCAACTACTAGCTGAAAGGTTGGCAGTTCGAACCCACCCAGAGGCTCCTCAGAAGACAAGTCTGGTGATCTGCTTCTGAAAAGTCACAGCCTTGAAAACCCTGCAGAGCAGTTCTCTGCACACATGACGTCTCAGTGAGTCAGAATCAACTTGATGACAACCTCATGTCATGTATGAGGAACTCTGCTCCTCAGAGCCTTTGGTCTCTCCCATCAGTTGCTGGCATGCCCCTGCACCTTCCCCTGGGGGCCTGCATCAAAATGCTGATTCTAGTTCCTGCAGTGATATACTTACTGTGCCTCCCTTACTAGACTCTAAATTCCCTAAGGGGGGACAGAGTCCTGCACAAAGACTTGCTGGCTGGGAAATGATGTTCCAACAGCTGGACCAAGCTGCCACCCACCATCCACAGTCCCTGTCTGGAGGGGAGACAAGGGGTGCTCCGTCTGGGTCCTCCACCCATCTCTGCTCCAGGCAATGCTCTGTTTCTTCTCCATGTCCACCAAGAACCCTGCCTAACAGTGGCTGTGAAGGAATGGTGGGAGTACAGGCAATTTTTATTCTTTTATTTTTAATTGTCTATTTTCAAATTTTCTAACAAGAGCTTATACGCCTTTTATAATAATGAAAAAAATCAACATGTTACAAAAGAACCATTGTGAAAGTGGCACTTCAAAAACAATAAACAGGACCTTGAAGCAATAATCTATTTTTCCGAAACCCTAATGTCACCAAGGAAAAACAAACCTGCAGGGTAAGTTGTTGTTAGTTGCCATCGAGTCAGCTCTGAATCATGGCAGCCTTATGTATAACAGAACAAAACGTTGCCCAGTCCTGCGCCATCTACACGATTGTTGGTAGGTTTGAGTCCACTGTTGTGGCCATTGTGTCAATCTATCTCATTGACAGTTTCCCTCCTTTTCACTGACTTTGCCAAACGTGATGTCCTTCTCTAATAATATGTCTTTCCTGATGACCAGTCCAAAGTAAGCAAGACAGTCTCGCCATCCTTGCTTCTAAGGAGCATTCTGGTTGTATTTCTTCTAAGATTGGTTTGTTTGTTTTTCTAGTTTATTCCACGGTATACTCGATATTCTTCTCTGGCACCATAATTCAAATACAAGTTATGTAGAGGGAGGCAATGAAATGACTCTTCCTCTCAGCATGGGGCTGGGACACCGGCAGCAGAGGTTGCGGCCCTGTCTAGAGAAGCCATAGCGCCCAACCTTGGCTGCCCATTCAAATCAGGGGGTGGGATGTGGGACACAGTGTTTGTTAAATCTCCCTAGTTGGCTCTGACATGCAGCCAGGTCTGAGAATCAAATAACCTAATTGGATACAATGTCCTTGCAAACCTCCAAGGGGAAGGTGCCCAGACCTAGCAGCCAGTCTCCCCCTTTATAACTGGGAGCCCCTAAGGCTTGGTTTCCAAACAAATCTCCAAGTGAAAGTTGCCCTGCTACGCTCTCAGAGTGGCTGAAAGAAGCCCGGACAGTACTCGAGACTGCAGAGTGGTAGGAACATGAGGGATTATTACTCGCATTGCAAACGACTGTCCCACAAACAGCAAGCTTGCCAGTTGGCTTATTGTGTACTGTCCTTTCATATTGTTTTTAGAATGTTGGAGATTTATGGCCGCCGGGGGGAAACCATTGAAGGATTAACATAATTAAACAAAGAAAAGAAACAAACACAGACTGGGTTCTGACAAAGCAACTTTGTTGTTTATCTGGCAGCAGTTGCTTCCATTTGAAACAGATACAGATGTTTTTGGATGATTCCTTATGCTTTTGAAAAACAGCACTTCTTTCTCTCATAGCCTTGGAGGGTTTCACTGAAGGTCAGTAAATTCCCGGGGAAATGTGCGAAACACTGGATTCAGAGCTCCCATTACCCCTGGCATGACCTGCTGCCTTCTCTACCTCGTGAACCCCCACCATTGCTGAAGACTTTAGTCAAATGTCACCTCCTCCAGGGAGCCTTCTCCAATTGGGCTGGGCTTAGAGGCTCTTTTCTCAGGGCTCCAGTGGCCCTATACACATGGCTCCACTCCAGCATTTACCCCATGGCATTGGAAGGGCTTGATCACGTGTCTGCCTGCCCCACTAGAATGTGTGCTGGCCTGGCTCAATTTTGATTCCTCAGAGGCTAGCCAGTGTCCCAGTGCATGTGGTGGGTACCCCATAAATGTTCATTTGCTGGATGAATAAGTGCCAAAGGCTACACTCAGCCTCCCAACAGGGATGTTCCTAGAGTTCTAAAAATACTCTCGTCCATCAGAAATGGGACCTTTGGACTTTGGAGCCGACCTGGCCCCAGCTGAGATGACTTCATCTAAGTGACTTCTATGAGATTCTATTTTTATAGAGAGGTTAAATAATTAAGTGGATAAAATACCTTATTGCAGAGTTCCATGAGACAATACAGATATACAAATGGGCAAAGCATCTGACACATTAGCTTTCTCCTTCCCTTGTTGTTTTTTTTTTGTTGTTGTTAGCTGCTGTCGAGTCCACCCGAACTCATGGGGATCCCGTTCACAGGATCAAACTGTTGTGATCCATGGGGTTTTCACTGGTTGATTTTCAGAAGTAGATAGCCAGGCCTTTCTTCCTAGTCTCTCTCAGTCTGGAAGCTCCACTGAAACCTGTTCAGCATTATAGCAACCTGCAAGCCTCCACTGACAGACGGGTGGTAGCTGTGTACGACCTCGTTGGTCAGAATTGAACCTGGCTGGATCTTCTGCAAGGAAGGTGAGAAATCTACCACTGAACACCACTGCCCTCTCCTTCGCTAGACTCTGGAAAGAAGAATGGTCTTGGTAGTGCAGCTTACTTAACCGTGGGGGAGAAGTGAGCCCCAGCCAAATTTTGCCTACATCCCAATTCTAACAAACATCGTTTCACCTTATTAGGTACCTATGAAAACTGCAAACTGATATTAAATTCAAATGAAAACAACAGCAACATCCCTTGGGCTAAATTTTGGGTTGTGAATCCTCTGCTGCATTAATCTGATACAGCAAAGTAGGCGATTTTGAATTTTATATCAAAAGGTCTCGCTAAACTCAGCCAAAGCTTTGCCAGGGGGCAACCTTTAGCATATAGCTGACAGTCAGCAAAATTCACTTGCTTCTCCTAGTTCCTGGAGGATTTTAGGAATGATGTTAACTCTGTCTACTCAGACTTCCCAGGAGAAATAAATTCATGAGGATTTGATAGCCAAGAGCTCCAAAGCTGTAACAAATCCATCCATAATGTTTCCCCAGAGGCTCGCAGGCACCCTGGATTTAAATGCCTGTCTTCGTTTGTGACCTCCAAATCCTGGCATGGTGTCTCAGCCCAGGGAACTTGGAAAGCTTTCATCTGGTTACATTAGACAAGGGGAACACGGGACAAAGACTGTGGCTGACATCATCCTGGGCTGAATCAATGGGTTTTTCCTGAGGTTTCAGACTTGTAGACAAGCCACACTGTGTGCTTCTGATGCCATGACAGTTTAATCTCTGCTTTGGAGTTAAAGACACACTCCACTCCTTAAGCTCCTGCTGTTATTCAACACAAGATGTAGGAGTCCTACTGGTACAGTGGTTAAAATGCTCCACTGCTAACTGAAAGGTTGGCGGTTCAAACCCACCAGCTGCTCTATGAGAGAAAGATGTGGCAGTCTGTTTCCATAAAGATTTCAGCCTTGGAAATCCTATGAGATGTAGAAATGAGAAATTCTTTATCCCAGCAAGAGGGAAAAAAGCAGATATGTTATTAAGGGCCATTCTTTCATTCCCCCGGGGAAACTATGGGGTCTCTCCTTCCGCCTGCTCCCACCCAAAAGCTCACTCAGTCAGGGTTCCACAAATGTGGGCAAGACCCAGCTCTGCATTTGGGGGTCCCTCCCCCTTCTTTCATTGTGCCTGAAAGCACTAATCTTATTTTGACAGCTGCAGTTTGGATTTAAAGACTTTCAACAGTAACTGTGAGTCATCAGCCTATAATTCTACACTGAAAGAAACAAAAAACCCTAATGTCACCAAGGAAAAACAAACCTGTGCTTTTAGGCAAACCCCAGCTGTGCTTCCTCTCCTTTTTTCCCCTGTCAGTTTAGTTTTTCTCAATCAAGTTTCCAATTCTCTAACAAGATTTTGGTTTTCTTTTGGGAAGGGAAAAGAAAGAGGGGAGGAATCCCCCAAATAAAGCCTTAAGACCAAGTAAATCTTACTGAATGAGGCCCATCAAAATAATTAATAGATGTGAATGAATGCCCTACTTTCGTCAAGTGCTCTTCAATTTCCAAGCGGCTGTCACATCATTACATTCTGAACAGGAACCTCCTCCCGAGTGGACTCTCCCAGGGAGTGAGCTGCTTTGGAATGCCCAGGTCAGTGTTTCTCAAACTTGAACGTACATCAGAATCACACGGTGGGCTTGCTAAAACACACATTCCTGGGCCCCACACCCAGAGCTTCTGACTCAATGGGTCTGGGAAAGGGCCTGGAAGGAAATGTGTATTTCTAATAAGCTCCTAGGGGAGGCAGATGCTGTTGTCCTGGACCACCAGACTTTGAGAATCACTTGTCTAGGTGCTTACGAAAACTGGAAAGCAGAGGCGAAGCTGTACAGGGTTCAAGGCTGTTTTCCCCTGATGTGTAATCATCCTTTCACAACTGGCATTGCTCCACTCACATGTGGTCAGCTCAGCCTCCCATGGGCTCTACTCAACCCACATTCCTTTTTTTTAAACCCTGTGCCCTGGCACAGCCAGAGGATGAGCAGTCTGCACGTGATGGTCCCTAAGATCCAGGCCCAGCAACCGGGGTTATGAGACCACTCACTGATGGAAGCCACTCCTGCTACACAGGCGCTTTTCTTCTGTTCCTGGCCATCTCAGCAGCGCCTTGGGGTCATTGCTGTCTGTTCTAAAGCTGAAGGCAGCTTGCTTTGTTTCTGTGTGCCGTTTGCTTACTGTTCCACTCTTGCTCCATTCTCTGATTGTGAGCTGCCCCAAAGCCCTCAATTGTGCTTTCTTCCTCCAAGGTTTCATCCATTTTCAGGGTCAATTACCACCATTAAGCACATCCAGCCCAGACCTTTTCCTTGAACCCTAATCCTCCATCTCCAACTGTGCCCAGGCACTGGGTGGGCTCCCTTCTGCACTCACCAGTTTTCCCCTCAAACCACGTTTCTCCTTTGAAGATATCTCTCCATGAAAATTCTACTGCCCTCCCCACCCCCTGCTTCACCCATCCATGCCATAAACTCCTCCCTTTGGGTGAGGTAATTGCTGCGGTCTCCTCATTAATTCTGTGAGCATAAGAAACATATGTACTGAACTGACTGAACTGATTAGAATTCTAGACAGATTGCATCTTTTCATATCCTGCTCTGCGTGTACGGGGCACATGGAAGCCAAGATATGAGTGTTTCTTGGGTCTCAAGCATATAAAAGAAACACTCATTTTCTCCCAGTACCTAGGAAAGTGCATGGCCCACAGAGGGGAATCAATAAATATTGAATGAATTAGCGAATTAATGGTAACTCTGCCCCAATCTCTACCTATTCCTGATCTAGCACATCCATCGTTGCCAGATCCAACTTACTAAAACATGGTTTTGCACTTGATGCTCTCTGCTAGCTCTCCCCACTCACCAAAGGACACTGTTGAAACTCATCTTAAGAATCAAATCACTCCATAATTTGTCCCAGTTTACACACCTTCCTTTTTCCCCCACTAATACCCCAAACAAACTATTCCAGACAAGGCTCATCTAGTCACTCTTCTGCAAAGACAACAAACGCATTCATTTCTCTTTCCAGAAAATACCACCTATTCCACAAAGCCTTCCTTGATTATTTCAAGGAGCCCTGGTGGCACAATGCTTAAATGCTCAACTGCTAACCAAAATGTCAGCACTTTAAACCCACCAGCAGCTCCGCGGAAGAAAAGACCTATAGCTCTGCTCTGGTAAAGATTACAACATAGGAAATCCTATGAGGCAGTTCTACTCTGTCACATGAGTAACTATGAGTCGGAACCAACTTGACGGCACCCAACAACAATAGCCATGACTCTTTCTCTGATCTCTTCTCTGGTAGCACACCTACCCTCTAAAGCCTTGTTCTGATGTACATATCTATGCTTTCTTGAGTTAAAACCCATTGCCATTGAGTCGATTCCAACTCATCGCGACCCTATAAAACTGACATACAATAACCTGCACATATTTAAAGCGCACATTTTGATAAGTTTGACATACCAGCATATCATTGCCACAATCAAGATAATGAACATATTCATCATCCCCCAAAATTTCCGCACACAGTGACCCTTTGTAATCCCTTCTCCTCCCCTTGGTCGCAGGCAAGCACTAATCTGCTCTCTGTAATTATGGACTCATTGCCATTGTCTAAAATCTTATATGAATGGAATCATGAAGTGTATGCTCTTTTTTGTCTGGTTTCCTTTTCTCAGCATAGTTTCTTATGACTCATCCAGGCTGCTGTATGTGTCAATAGTTCATTCTTTTCGTTGCTGAGTAGTATTCCATTGTATGGATATATCACAATTTGTTCATATTCACCTGTTGATGGACATTTGGGTTGTTTCCAGTTTGGGGCTATTACAAAAAATAAAGCTTCTATGAACATTTGTGTACAAATCATTGTGTGAATATATACTTTTGTTATGGATTGAACTGTGTCCCCCCAAAATACGTGTCAACTTGACGAGGCCATGGTTCCCAGTATTGTGTGATTGTCCACCATTTTGTTATCTGATATGATTTTCCCATGTGTTGTAAATCCTACCTCTATGATGTTAATGAGGCAGGATTAGAGGCAGTTATGTTAGTGAGGCAAGATTAGGTTGTGTCTTAAGTCAGTCTCTTTTGAGATATAAAAGAGAGAAATGAGCAGAGAGATAGGGGGACCTCATACCACCAAGAAAGTAGTGCCAGGAGCAGAGCATGTCCTTCAGACCTGGGGTCCCTGTACTGAGAAGCTCCTAGATCAGGGGAAGATTGATGACAAGGACCTTCCCCAGGACTGACAGAGAAAGCAGTCCCCTACAGCTGGTGCCCAAAATTCCGACTTCTACCCTCCGAAACTCTAAGAGAATAAACTTCTGTTTTGTTAAAGCCATCCACTCGTGGTATTTCTGTTATAGCAGCAGTAGATAACTAAGACAACTTTTACTTGTCTTAGGTAAGTATCTAGACTGGATCATAGGTACATATTTAACTCTGTAAGAAACTACAAAACTGTTTTCCAAAGTAGTTGTACCATTTTGCATTCGCACCAGCAGCATATTAAAGCTCTAATTTGTAACCTTGACAACACTCAGTACAGGGCAATACTTGTACATTTTAGCTGTTCTGGTGGGTGTGAGGTGGTACTCATTGTGGTTTTAATTAGCATTGCCCTAATGACCAATAAGGAAACCCTGGTGGCGTAGTGGTTAAGAACTATGGCTGCTAACAAAAAGGTCGGCAGTTTGAATCCACCAGGCATTCCTTGGAAATCGTATGGGGCAATTCTATTCTGTCCTATAGGGTTGCTATGAGTCGGAATCGACTCGACAGCAATGGGTTTTTTAATAACTGGTAATGTTGAACATGTTTCTTTGCTATCCATATATTTTCTTTGGTTCAGTATTCATTCTTATTGGGTTGTTTGTCTTCCTTAGGAGTTCTTGTGTGGGGCAAACAATTAACATGCTTGACTGCTAACTAAAAGGTTCACCCAGAGGTACCTCAGGAGAAAGACCAGGCAGTCTACTTCTGAAAAATCAGCCACTGAAAACCTTATGGAGCACAGTTCTATTCAATATTGTACTGGAAGTTCTAACTGGTGCCAAACCCAAGGCCACTAAGATTCTCTCCTTATCTTTGCAGGAAAGCATTTAGCCTTTCACCCTAAAGTTTGATGATAGCTATAGGTTTTTTTTTTTAAGATACTCCTTATCAGGTTGAGGCAGTTCTCTTTTATTCCTAGTTTGCTGAGAGTTTTTAATCATAGAAGAATGTTGGATATTGTCCAATGCTTCTTCTGGATCCATTGATGATCATATGTTTTTTCTTGTTTTAGTTTATTCATATGGTGAATTATATTGATTATTTTCTGAACGTTAAACTAACTTTGCCTTCTTGGGATAAACCCTACTTGATCTTAATATATTATCCTTTTTATGTATTGTTAGAAGCTATTTGCTAAAATTTTGTTAAGAATTTTTGTGTCTAAATTCGGGGAAAGTTGATTATAGTTTTCTTTTTCTAACAATGTGACTGTTTTTTGAGATCATGGTCCTTTACTTAAACTGTACTATAAAAGCTATGAAATCACTTATATAACTTGGGAAAATTAATGTCAGGAATATGTCCAAAGAATGAAGCAGCTGAATGCATTTAGTATGGTTCTCAAGAGAGAAAAAAAATTAGGAAGTTGAACAAGAAAGTTCACATTTTCTGCCAAATAGAGTTTTTTTTTTTTTTAATGTTTCATTTTCATTAACTTCCGGATAGATTAAATGTTCTAGAAGGGAGGAAAGGGGAGGGAAAAGTCCTTATTAAAAAAAAAAGAAAAAGAGACAATATAAAGTTCTTTCTAGCTAGTGAGAAAGGAATTCAAGGGAAACAAACAGTAAGGGGAAATAGGCCTGTGAAGATGGCCACATGTCATGAGGAGTTTTCCCCCATGTTTTTTAATGGAGAAGGGGAAGGACATAAATGTCTACTGAGCTCTATGGGCTAGGCACCATGCTAACACTTTTGCATATATCTTATAACAGGGTGGGGAAGATTTCTGGAAGGCAAAGGGCACCTCCAGCACATTCTGAATTATCCATATGGGCAGACTTGGAAGGTAAGATTACTTAGAGCCCTTGATCTACTCTTTGAATGGAAAGGCACATTTTCAGACACTGACCAACTGGTGTCCACTCAGAAGAGATAGTGAAAAAAGCCTAAAGCCAGGCCACCAAAAGTTGTGTTTATGCTTTCTGTGAAAAACAGAAAATTAACTGGGGAAAGAGAGATGAGAGAAGTACTACTCTACAATAGTTGGAGTACTCTTTTTGTTTGGAAAAAGAAAGCTTTTAGTATATAGCTTCAGATGGGAGAAATAGGGTCAAAGATGGTAATTACAGAGAGTACAGTTTTAGCTCAATCACTGATATAGGCAGTCTGCAGGTGAGGTCCAGATGCTTTACAATGACCTGATTTCCAAACACAGTCAGGAGGGGATAGAATTCCTGGGCTGTGTGGGAGAGGGGGCTAAAAGTCTGATAGCCAAGATCCATTTACACTAGAAGAATCTATAAATTAACTGTATCTGCCTCCTCTTCCCATACAAGCAAGATACAAGTGGTGGGTACGGTGTATGTAGGAGCCCTGGGGGTGCAATAGTTAAATGCTTAGCTGCTAATTGGAAGGTGGGCAGTTCAAACCCACCAGCTGCTCTGTGGGAAAAAGATAAGGCAGTCTGCTTCCATAAAGATTACAGCCTTCAAAACCCCAAGGGGCAGCTCTACTCTTTCCTAGAGGGCCACTGAGTCAAAATCAACTCATAATTTCCTCGACAGCAATGCATTTGGGTTTTTCTGTTTATGGTGTGTGTGTGTGTGTGTGTGTGTGTGTGTGTGTGTGTCTGTATGAAGGCACTCGCTGAGAAAACCTCCCAGAATCATTTTTGTGCAATGACAGTATCACAGCAGTTGGCAGTGGACTTACAGGAATGACAATCATTTGACTGTTTGTTGTTAGTTGCTGCTGAGTTGGCTACAACTCATGGGGACCTTACATATAACAGAATGAAATATTGTCCAGTCCTGCACCATTCTCACAACTGTTGGTATGTTTGAACCCATCGTTGCAACTATTGTGTCAATCCAAACAGGTTTGAGCTCTATGGGTTAGGGTATGGGTTAGGGTTTCCCTCGTATTCCCTGACCCTCTACTTTATCAAGCATGATATCCTTCCTGATGGTGTGTCCAAAGTAAGCAAGATGAAGTCTCCCCATTCTGGTTTCTAAGGAGTATTCTGGCTGGACTTCCTCCAAAACTGATTCGTTCATTCTCCTGGTGAATTAATTCAGAGACACTCCATTGGGACCAACAGACCATGGAATTCGTCTGTTCTCCTGGGCTTGGAGGAGGTTCCCTGGTTGCAAGGTATGCCCTACTGCCATCTAGGAGCCCTCAAGGATCATGGGAGTACATCAAATGGTGGTTGACAGAAGGAATATGGAGCCACACATAACAGGATTTGGATTCTGGTTGGGTTGCATTACAAGCCATGTGATCTTGAGTAAATCGTCTAAACTTTCTATACTTTATTTTCCTTATCTGTAAGATAAGAATGATAAAATCTACTACTTGTTGTGAGAATTAAATGAGATAACAAATGTCAAGCATGCAGGAGAGAGCCTGGCACATGATCAACATGAGTAAGTGCCTACAGTTAGGGCTGATGACCGAGCTGGGCATGGGTTGCAGTAACTTTTGGTTGCAATTGGTGAATTTTATTTATTCTCATACAAGAATGTGAGCTTCATGAGAGCACAAACATTGCATTTTATTTCCAGTACTTTGCATACTGCCTGGCACATTTTATATGCTCAAAAATTATGTGCTAAATGAAAAAAATAAATGAACAAATGAATGAGTATAGGAAAGAATGAATGGCAAGCACCTCTTGGGGAGTAAGAGGTACTTCAGGAGAGGATTTGGAATTCACATTCCTTTTCACCCAGGGATTATCCAGCTACACCCAATATAAAATCAAAAACCAAACCCATTGCTGTCGAGTCCATTCTGATTCATAGCGACCCTACAGGACAAAGTAGAACTGCCCCATAGGGTTTCCAAGCAACAGCCGATGGATTCAAACTGCCGACATTTTGGTTAGCAACTGAGCTCTTAACCATTGTGCCACCAATACAAGAAAAGAAGAATGGAAATGGCTGTGTCTCACTCCTCTCTAGGCCTGCTGTGAGTTTCTCAGGGAGTGAGCAGGGCTAAGCCCTTGCAAGCAGCTTCAAGAGGTGAGTTTATAGCCTAGCCTTCCCTCGGCACAACTTTTAACATTGAATCATCCTTGCATACCTTGTATGAATCCCATTTGGTCATGGTGTATTGTTTTTTTGATATGATGCTGAATTCTATTGGCTAGAATTAAAAAAAAACTTCTGTTGTGTTTTTGGTGAAAGTTTATACAGTAAATTAGGTTCCTCTATTGGCTTTTTTTTTTTTTTTTATTGGCTAGAATTTTTTTGAGAATTTTTGCATCTATATTCATGAGAGATATCCACCTACAATTTTCTTTCTTTTTTTTTTTGGTGGTGTCTTTGCCTGGCTTTGGTATCAGAGCGATGCTGGCTTCATAGAATAAATTCGGGGGTACTCCTTCCTTTTCTATGCTCTGAAATAGTTTGAGTAGTACTGGTGCAAGCTCTTCTCTGAATGTTTGGTAGAATTCTCCAGCGAAGCTGTCCAGGCCAGGGCTTTTTTTGTAGAGAATTTTTTTTTTTTTACCTCTTCAATCTCTTTTCTTGTTATGAGTCTGTTCAGATTTTCTATCTCAGTTTGTGTTAGTTTTGGTAGGTACTGTGTTTCTAGAAATGTGTCCATTTCTTCTAGGTTCTCAAATTTGTTGGAGTACAATTTTTCATAGTACTCTGTTATGATCCTTTTTATTTCAGTTGAATTTGTTGTAGTGTCCCCCGTCTCATTTCTTATTTGGGTTACCTGCTTTCTCTCCTGTTTTTCATTTGTTAGTTTGTTGGCACAAATTTTAATTGTCCACCAGACAGAGATAGGGGCTAACAAGGACCTATCTATGAGATAGATGTTAACTTGTTACCACTCTTCCCATTTTATAGATGAAGAAATGAGGGTTGAGGAGTTGAAATAACCAGCTCAGGGTCAAACAGCCACAGCCAGTAAATGATAATGTCAGGATTCAAGTCTAGGTCTGTGGATTAAAAAGTTCCTGTTTTTACAATGCCACTGGTAGAGTAATATCAGGAAAGCAAGCAAAAGAGTTGTTATGATTATCTTTTTTTTTGAGGGACAGAACTCTTTATCACTGAAAATATATTACACGAAAGCTGGTGCTGAAGGTAAAGGTAACTTAACTGCTTTGGAATACCTAAAAGGCAACCTAACTACTGCGGGGTAGGTCAATGGGACACAGAGTCCCTGCTCCAGCCCCTTCCCCTTCGCCCTGAGCTTTAAGCCCTTCCATTGAATCCCTTCACTGCCTGAAGTGATTCTGAAAGTGTGGCAGCAAACTGTGTCAGAAGTTCATCAAAAATGCAGACTCATGGGCCCTACCCCAGACCAGTTGAGTTAGAGTCTCTGAGAGTGGGGCCCAGAAATCTGCTTCTGGATGATTCTTAGTTATTGAAGCCGAGAACCACTGTCCTGGCTCCGTGCCCCTCCTCCACTTCAGCCTCCTGCCCTCCACCTGAGACCAGTCCAAGGCCTAGGCAGTGTCTGCTTCAGGCTCTGCCCCCACAGCCCAGGCAGGAGGGAGCCAGGGCCAGAGCAGCGCTGGAGGGAGCCCAGAGCCTGTGTGTGGGCCCAGGTGAGGGACGGCACACCCTGGTGTGTGGGGAAGGCCTGGCTCATGATCTTAGGGGAGATCTTTTTATTTGCTCTTCCCAAAATTCCTCTGGCTGGACTAAGCCAGAGCTCACAGAAAATGGATATCAGCACATGCCCAGATACCAAGAAAGGAAGAAACTCAGGGCATGAGAAGGAAAGCACAGAAAGAGAGTCAGCAAGGCTGTGGGGGGCAGAGGTAGAAATGGGCCAGAGGACCCTCTTGGGGAGGGAGAGGTTCTGGAGAAGTTGGTGGGGTGGGGGGGTGCGGGGTGTAGGGAGAGGGCCTGGAGAGGCTGGGGTGAGGTCCAAAAGAGATGTTGGGGTTGTTTGCTGAGCAGTGTGTGAGATGACCTCTCCTGGCTCCTCCAGCTCTTCTGTCAATCCTATTAAACCCATGAGTATTTAGTATAAATGATTTTTGTTGTGGAAACTGAAGAAGGGTCAGAGCTTCCAGTGGAAGATCAAGATGATTTAGGCCCAAAGCTGCATTCAACAACCTGGTTGGAGTTCCAGAAAAGCTCCCTGGGATTCAGAGTCCACAGGGCTTTGGGCTTCTACAGGCCACAAAACTAGAAGGGGTCAAGCAGATGTTTCCCAACCTTGCAGGTCAGGGAGGCCTCCAGCCAACAACTATCAACCTTGAAACTGAAAAGTGAGAAGAAAAATGTGGTTTGGGTCTATAAATGTGATACTAATTACAGTCGTTTGTGCAAACTGCTTTCCATCAACGCTTAATCGCTTACCATGTGGTATAATAACAATTACGCATTGCATGAACTACGCATCAGATTAGCTGAGTTTTATTTGCCTCCGTGTGGGCCAGTCTTCTCAGGTCTTGCTTTTTCGTAGGCTGGCTGGCTGTGGGCTAACACAGTGGCTTTACCCAACTTTAAAAAAAGCATAGGGTGTAATATTCAGCATATGGGTAACTCTGTCTTCTAAGAGGTAGATTACCTAGTGCTGGCTCAAATATCAGTATACTGTCTAGTCTTTGGGACTTGACCGAAAAAAGAGAATGTGAATTCTATTTACACTTTATATCTGCTTAAAACCAAATACCAAACTCATTGCCGTTGATTCCAACTTATATCGACCCTATAGGACAGAGTAGAATTGCCCCATAGGGTTTCCCAGGAGCAGCTGGTAGATTCAAACTGCCAAACTTTTGGTTAGCAGCCAGACCCTTTACCACTGCGCCACCAGGGCTCCCTTTTTTTATTTAAGAGATCTATAAAGCCTCTCTCGCCTAAGCAACTAAATCCCTGCACACCTCTAAAACAGAACTCGAATAATCATTCCAAGGCGATGTTAATAACTCATCCTAAATCTATGCTTCAGAGGAGAGAATAAAACACGGAAACAATTCTACAGAGTACAGTTAATACAAGGAGCCCTGGAGGCAAAAATAGTTATATTCTTGGCTGCTAACCAAAAGGCTGGTGGTTCAAATCCACCCAGTGGCTCTGTGGGAGAAAGACCTGGCAATCTGCTCCTGTAAAGATTACCAAGAAAACCCTATGGGGCAGTTCTACTCTGTCACTAGGGGTCGCTATGAGTCAAAAATGACAATAACAGCAGTTAATAAAGGCAGTGGATGTAAAGACTCTATAGTAAAAAAAAAAAAAAATAGACCCCCTTAAAGAACAAGCTTGAATGCAAAGGATACCAGCCCACACATTCAAGCAGGCTATTTCTGAGAAGGTCTGTCCAATGAACTTTCAAACTCTTCCTGATGGCCTACGACTATGCACCCAGCTCTGGCCTAGGGGCTGTGATGGCAGAGTGTGGGTGGGGTAGGAGTAAACACAAAATACACAAGTCACAAATCATCGTCTCTGTCCTCAGGAAGATTGTAACTGGGCTGGGTGAGGGGGCGTAGACAAATGAAATGGGCCTGGATAAAAGGAGGGACTGGGCCCTGGAGAAGGATATCATGCTTGGTAAAGTAGAGGGTCAGTGAAAAAAATGAAGACCCTCAAAGGGACGGATTGACACAGTGGCTGCAACAAGGGGCTCAAACATAGCAATGATTGTGAGGATGGTGCAGGATCAGGCAACATTTCACTCTGTTGTACACAGGGTTGCTATGAGTTGGAACTGACTTGATGGCACGTAACAAGAAATAAAAGAAGAGACAGCAGGAGAGAAAAGGAGAGCAGTACAGACACACCAGCAAGCAGTCTTACTTCTGCAAGTCGTCTGATCCGAGTTGAGAATGTATCCTTCTTTACACCTGCAGACGTATGAGCCAGGGGTGTTGACGCAGAAGTGGGCACAATTATGCTCCAAGACGCTGCACATGTGGACCGCTGAAAGGGAAGACAGAGGAAGTTAAGCGAACAGTGACTTTATCTCTAAATTCAGTCCATCCAGCAAACATTCAGTCAGAGCCTACTCTGTGGAGGAAGGTCCTTAGGTGGTGAAAACCTAGTGGCGCAATGCATAAAGTGATCAACTGCTAACCGAAAGGTCAGTTAAGTTAGAAACCACCAGCAGCTCTGTGGGAGAAAAAAGGTGTGGCAATCTGCTTCCATACAGATTTACAGCCTTGGAAAACCTATGGGGTCATTATGACCTGGAATTGACTTGACGGCAGTGAGTTGGTCACTTAAAGGTTAGCAATTCAAACCCACCCAATGCTTCCGTTACAGCCAAGAAAAGCCTATGGAGCACATGGGGTCACCATGAGTCAGGATTCACTTGATGACAACTAACAACCACAACAATTCTGTGAAGGAGAGGGTCCAAAAAGACACAAGCAATAGTCTCTACCCTTCAGGGGTTTTATGGTCTACAGACGGACAAGACGGGTCCATGTAAATGCTACCAGCGAGGTAGAGATAAAGGGCTATGTGGGTTCAAAGAGAAATGGTGTTACGCTGAACCATATGAACCTGCCAAACACCCAACTATTTTTGACCTGCAAAAACAGAAATTTCACATGGTTCAACCTAGTAATAACCATTTGGTGGGGCAGGGGCATCAGAAAGTCTGCTGACATCAGAGTGAGACTTGACTGAAGTAGGGATCTTCATTAGCAGTAATGGGGTTGGAGCAAAAGCTTTAGTTAAACAAGGATGTATTAAGCAATCAACAGTACCTCAGGAACAGAAATCCTAAGAGCAATGTAATTTTTAATGTGCGGAAGTAAACAAATATTTTTGGAGTGAAAAAATGCACTCACATATTTCATGTTTCCATGATCTTTCTCTCTCAATCTTAAAATATTCCTACATTTTATTTTCTGAAGTACTTCCACTTTCAGATACATCAATTCTAGCATAAATCTGCCTGGAGCTCATAAAAATTCTTGTTTTTTTTTTTTTGCATCTTAATTTATGACATTACTCAATATAGAGCATCTTGAACATATTTAAAATTAACAGCAGTATAAACGGAGTACAAGTTATGCAAGTGTTCTCATAAACACAAAAGATGTCTATATGTAGAAACATATTTTTATGAAGCCAAAGTAAAAGGGGCTCTCAAAAACTCAGAGCAATCCCATTAATCCAGTGCTTAGGAAAACTCATCTCCTGGGGAGATGAATGGCAGGTCTTAAGTATACGTCTCTTTGCTTCTAAGTAAGACACATGGTGCACAATACATGAACTATGGGAGTAACACTTTATTTCATAACAATACAATCTAGAAGGTAGTATTCTGAGTTTAAGGAGCTCTGGTGGCACGGCAGTTAAGCACTCAGCTGCTAACCAAAAGGTCTGCGGTTCAAACCCACCAGCTGCTCCACGAGAGAAAGTTATGGCAGTGGCAGTCTGCTTCTGCAAAGATTACACCATTGGAAATCCTATGGGTCAGTTCTACTCTGTCCTATAGAGCTGTTGAGTCGGAATCTACTCAATGGCAATGGGTTTTTTTTTTTTTTTTTTTCCAAAGCTAAGGAGCCCTGGTGATGCAGTCCTTAAGTGCTCAGCTGCTAACAGAAAGGTTGGCAATTTGACCCCATAGCTGCTCTGCGAGTGAAAGGTGTGGCAATCTGCTTATTGTAAAGATTTACAACCTTGGAAACCCTGTGGGGGCAGTTTACTCTGTCCTATACGGTTGATATGAATCGGAATCGACTCTACGGTAATGTTTTTTTTTTAAAAGCTACTCCAAGTTTGAATTTTTGTTACTTTCAACCCAAAAAATCCCGAATATTTTTACTAAAATAGCATACAGTTCTATCTGTAAAATTCTATGCAAGAATGATCAGTGATTCTGAAAGCCTCTGGGCCCTAAGGCCTTGCTCCCCTGTGGGCTCACTGGGCCTCCACTCACACATACCATGTGATTGACAGTCTGAAAGCCTCTGGGCCCTAAGGCCTTGCTCTCCTGTGGGCTCACTGGGCCTCCACTCACACATACCATGTGATTGACAGTCTTGCCTCCTCCATTGCTGTCCTGAAACATCCCCCTTGAGTCTCATTTTCCAGAAGCTCTCCTGGGTGTAAACTGGGTCAAGGCTTTGTGTTAGGGGAGGAATAAGAACTCAGCAGGCTAAGTCATGGAGAGAGATGGATGTTTTGTTTAGGAAATAGGGACATAATGTTTTTTTTAATGAATTCTTGAATGACTAAAGGAGTGACTCATGTCGTTGGTTGCGGGGTTCTTAAGAGGAACAATTACTGGGTACATGAAATCAACGTCTATGGGAGTCACTCTGGCCTCCCCACTTAACAACAGGGTGCAGTAAGTGATGAAGTGTGTGTCTTAGGAACACTATTAACCCAACCATTGCCATCAAGTCGATTCTGACTCATAGCAACCCTATACAGGCTGTAAATCTTTAAGGAAGCAGGCTGCCACATCTTTCTCCTAAGGAGCAGCTGGTGGGTTTGAACTGCTGACCTTTCAGTTAGCAGCCGAGTGCTTAAGCACTGCACTACCAGGCCTCCTACAGGAACACTATTAGGGCCTAAAGTGGCCTGGGATTATTAGGAGAGAAACAGTCTGGCCCCAGGCACTAGAACACCAAGCTAGGCTGATAAAGCAGGCCCATTGCTGTCCAGTCGATTCCGACTCCTAACAACCTTATAGGACAGGGTAGAACTGCCCCATAGGGGTTTCCCAGGCTGTAGTCTTTCAGGGAGCAGACTGCCACATCTTTCTCCCATGGAGCAGCTGGCACAAACCAGGTACGAGAAGTTAATTAGAAGCAGCCCTGCCAGCTTACACTGAATCACCTGATAGCTCAGAAAGGACACATTTTTTCAGCCCCTAAATGCAGCGTTCTCTCTCACTGGGTGGCCAGATCCCAGGATGTGGTTGGCCAGGTAGCTGTCTTCCAAATTTCTTCTAGCGCTGCATGTGTTTGTTGAAACATCTCAACTGGTTATTTTGTAGACAGGGCCTTGATTCACAGACACCTGGCTCCCAAGTTTTGCTGGTGGTTCAAGGATGTGACCTCAGTAGTTTCTCCTTGCTGTGGCTGTCGGAGCCCCAGCCCAGGGTGGGAAGTCATTGCCCAAGGGTATAAAGCCACCGCTGGGCCAGGATCACAGCCACCCAGCCAGGCAAAGCCAAGCTAGGACTCACCCAGAGCAGTCTGGCTGCAAAACGAAGAAAACCAAACCCGTTGTCATAGAGTTGATTCCTGTTCATTAAAAAAAAAAAAAAAAAAAATTTTTTTTTTTCCTATTCATAGTGACCCTATAAAACAAAGTAGAACTGCCCCAAAGGGTTTCCAAGGAGCAGCTGGTGGATTTGAACCTCCACCTTTTAGTTAGCAGCTAAGCTCTTAACCACTCTACAGCCTAATATTGTCCTAATGTAATATCAAGGTTCTGGCCTTGGTAGTACTGGGACTGCCTCCTGCCTGCCTCCAATCCCATATTCAGCAGCATTTTTAGTTCCACCTGTGGTACAGGTGCCAACATCAACCCTTCTCCCAGAATCCCCTCCTCCCTAGGCACATGGTGGTCTCCCACTTCCCCGCCTAGCCTGTCATCAGTTTTTCAAACCGTAGGTTATGTTGCCTTAGCAGGTCATGAAACCAACTGAATGAATCTAGACTAGTGGTTTTGTTGTTTTTTAAGAAAAAATTTTTCAAAAACAACATCGTTCCTTGCCTAGATTACTGTAACACCTGACTGGTTTCCTTCTTCTACCCTTGCCCCCCTGCTGTCTATCATCCACCCAGCAGCCACAGAGCTCCTTTTAAACTGTGAGTCAGCTCATGACATTCCTCTGCCCAAAACCCTACAAGTGCAGAATGTAGCTCAATAAGTGTTCAACGAACAAATGAGACTTCTGAAAACTCAGAGATGTCAGCTGCAGCTTAGAATACACTCATCACTACTGTCTGATTAAAAATAAAAAACAAAAACCCATTGCCGTCTAGTTGATTCCGACTCACAGTGACCATATAATTTGAATGCAAATCAAAAGTGCTGGTCCTCAGTGTAACTGACTGATACACAACACGGTGCACATTGAATTAGGCTCTACAGTTTATAATGCCTGTTCACATGCCTACTCTGTGCATGTTGTTATTGTTAGGTGCTGTCAAGTCAATTCCGACTCATAGTGACACTATGTACAACAGAATGAAATACTTCCCTGTCCTGCGCCATCCTCATAATCATTACTGTGCTTGAGCCCATTGTTGCAGCCACTGTGTCAATCCATCTGGTTGGGGATCTCCCTTTTTTCCCACTGAACCTCTACTTTACCAAGAATGATGTCATTCTCCAGGGACTGGTCCCTCCTGATAACAGGTCCAAAGTATGTGAGACGTAGTCTCACCATCCTTGCTTCTAAGTAGCATTCTGGCTGTACTTCTTCCAAGACAGATTTGTTCGTTCTTTTGGCAGTCCATGGTATATTCAATATTCTTCACCAACACCGTAACTCAAAGGCATGAATTCTTCTTGAGTCTTCCTTATTTATTATCCAGCTTTCACATGTGTATGACGCAATTGAAAACACCATGGCTTGGGTCAGGCACACTTTAGTCCTTAAAGTGACATCTTTGCTTTTTAACACTTTAAAGGAGTCTTTTGCAGCAGATTTGCCCAATGCAATGCATCGTTTGATTTCTTGACTGCTATTACCATGGACGTTGATTGTGGATCCAAGTAAAATGAGATCCTTGACAAATTCAGTCTTTCCTCTGTATATCACGATGTTGCTTATTGGTCAAGTTGTGAGGATTTTTGTTTTCTTTAGGTTGAGGTATAATCCATATTGAAGGCTGTGGTTTCTGAATTTGATCAGTAAGTGCTTCAAGTCCTCTTTGCTTTCACAGCAGGTCATTAGTGAGTCTTCCTCCAATCCTGATGCCCCATTCTTCTTTACATAGCCCAGCTTTTCGGGATTATTTGCTCAGCATACAGATTTAATAAGTATAGTGAAAGGATACAACCCTGATGCACATCTTTCCTGACTTTAAACCACTCAGTATCCCCTTGTTCTGTTCAAACGACTGCCTCCAGATCTAGGTATAGGTTCCTCATGAGCACAAGTAAGTGTTCTGGAATTCCCATTCTTTGCAATGTTATCCATAATTTGTTACGATCCACACAGTCAAATGCCTTAACATAGTCAATAAAACACAGGTAAATATCCTTCGGGTATTCTCTGCTTTCAGCCAGGATCCATCTGACATCAGTGATGATATCCCTGGTTCCACGTCCTCTTCTGAACTGGGCTGGAATTTCTGGCAGTTCTCTGTCAATGTACTGCTACAGCTGCTTTTGAATGACCTTCAGCCAAATTTTACTTGTGTGTGATATTAATGATATTGTTCTGTAATTTCCACATTCTGTTGGACCACCTTTCTTTGGAATAGGCATAAATATGGATCCCTTCCAGTTGGTTGGCCAGGTAGCTGTCTTCCAAATTTCTTCCAGCACTGCATGTGTTTGTTGACACATCTCAACTGGTATTCCATCAATTCCTGGAGCCTTGTTTTTCACCAATGCCTTCAGTGCAGCTTGGACCTCTTCCTTTAGTACCATCAGATCGTGATCCTATGCTACCTCCTGAAATGGTTGAACTTCGACCAATTCTTTTTGGTATAGTGACTCTGTATATTCCTTCCATCTTCTTTTTGTGCATCCTGCATCGTTTAATATTTTCCCCAGAGGATCCTTCAATGTTGCAACTCGAGGCTTGAATTTTTTCTTCAGTTCAGCTTGAGAAATGCCAAGTGTGTTTTTCCCTTTTGGTTTTCTAACTCCAGGTCTTTGCACATGTCATTATAATACTTTCCTCTGTGCACGCAGAATCCCTATTTGACACATGAGGCAGTTGAAGCTCAGGGGGCACGAAGGATTTGCTCAGCGTTGTACAGTTGGCAGGGGAAGGGAGTATAGTTGAGTCTGCTTCTCCTCACTCTAAAAAAGCTTCCTTCAGATTTTTACCTATTTCAGGTGAGTACCTGCCAACTGTAAGCAGACTCACCTAAGAGGTCCTCATCAGAAAACGGTCTGCCTTAAAGGAGAAATGTATAACTCCCAACGTGGGAAGGAGTGAAATGAGCGACAGATTCAGAATCGGAATGCCAACATCTCCTGGCTGTTCTGGAGTAGTTCACCTGATAAGTTGACTAATCCATAAAAAGCAAGTGATAAAATTGTGCTATCTGCCTCACCAGATCTCAGTGAGGATCATGTGATAGTGTAGGAGAAAGCGCTTTATAAATGTAGTTATTGCAGTCTTTACTACGCAGCTGATAAAAAGGCCCTGGGGCCTCCTCAACCTTTCATGACTGTTGACGAGTCTACTCAGCAGAGGCCGGCAATGCCGGGAGAGAGGCAGCTCTGTCTTCTGCAGGACAAGTTGGGGGATCCACAGGGGATTCATTTCTCAGGCTACGCAGGCAAATGGGGTAATACCCGTGTTTTCTTAGGGCTTCCAAATTACAATGAAAATCCTGGAGGAAAAAAATCTAAATTGTCTTTTAATTTCGCTGCTTTGGCATAAAGCACATTGAGAAGGTTCTTCCATGGACAAGTCCTCACTGAACAACATGGGTGGGCTAGTCCTGCTCTGTAGCTCAACACCATCACCAGCAAGTGCCATCTAGTCGGTTCCCAAAGATGGCGGCTCCATGTGTGTCAGAGTAGAATTGTGCTCCATAAGATTTTCAGTGACTGATTTTTCAGAGCTAGAGCGCCAGGACTTGAACCGCCAACCTTTCTGTTAGCAGCTATTGGCAGTAACCGCTTGCACCACCCAAGGACTCTGTAGCCTTATCATATTATCTTTGTGTTTGACAATCCCAGAATGCTTGTAAAATGCCTCCTCCATTAACGTTTTCCCATACAAACAAATAAATGGTCAAAACCGTTACTGAACCCATCTCTTTTTTAATATTCCAAGAAAGGGGAACCATAAATCTGCAGAAGCAGTTTAAAGTCATAAACCTTAAGAATATTTTCAGTGCGTCCTACTGATTGAAGTTTTCCGTCAACTTAGCCACAGCACACCACAATACCAGCCCCTCCACAGCTCCGGAGAAAATGGCACTTCTGAACATTTTCCAAGTAACATTGCAGAGAAAAGGTTATTTTTCCTTCGTGGCATTGATTTTTTAAGTAAATCTTTTGCTTTTGGAGTTAAGAAAGAATGGCCTGTCTGCTTTCTGAGGTTGCCCTCCGTTCTCAGAAGGGAATTTTTCTAAGACACATCAAAAGCACACTGTTCTTCCTCCCTGAGGCTTATGGCTGGGAGTCTAGAGTTGGTGGCATTCTGAGAATGGGTCTTCAGAGCTGTCAGAGGGGCAGGTTCCTGCTCCTGAGGAGCTGGTGAGGAGTCATGTTCATAAGCTCATTATCTATTGCAGGAAAAAAGAGTCATTTTAAAATGGATATATTTCCTTTGGTTTTCCCCATCAAAGTATGGCAGCTACAGGGCACAGGGACCTCCAGGGGCTGGGTAAGGCAGGATTGGACACTATTTACAAGATCAAGGTGCATGTTTCTAGTTTCCAGAGAAGAGAGTAGAGCCCAAGGCCTTGGTGGTTCAGTGGTAGAATTCTCGCCTTCCATATTGGAGACATGGGTTCAACTCCCAGCCAGTGCACCTTATGTGTAGCCACCATCCGTCAGTGGAGGCTTGAGCGTTGCTATGATGCTGAACAGATTTCAGCAGAGCTTCCAGACTAAGATGAACTAAAAGGCCTGGTGAGCTACTTCTGAAAACCAGCCAATGAAAACCTTATGGATGACAAGAATCCAGTCCCCAACAGATCATGAGAATGGCACAGGACTGGGTGGCATTTTGTTCCACTGTGCAACCCACTGGGGGTTAGGGGTTTACAACAACAAAGCAAAGCCTGAGTTGGCACCCTGTACTCCTGCTAGGATTATCATACCCATTAGCTAGATGGGAAAATGGAGGCACTGAGAGTTTGAAAATATTTTCTTGTAGTAGAAGAAGGGGCAAGAAAGCAGTTGTGGAGATAGGAAGGTGAGGTGAAAGCAAGTTGATCTGCTGAGAAAAGCTGAGACAGGAGCTGGGGTTGGAGATAACTCAGAGGAGTCTGGAAAGAAAGGGAGAGGCCTTGCGGAGTACAGGGTTAGAAAACAGGAGACGGAAGAAACTCCTTGAAAGAGAAGAATGCAGCTCTAGGACTTGGGGAGGCATCTTCTTGCAGAAGGAGTATGATGGCGTGGCACCTGCAACTTAACAGGTTAACAGGTGAAAAGGCCCCAGGACCACATATTGGTCCTCCCCAGTCATTCGGCCACTTGGTTAGTTAAGAAAACATCCACTACCAGCACCATCATGGAGCAAAAATGCCTCTGCTTCTTGGTATCCCACAACAACCGAGCAGAAATTATATTATTTTTGCCCTCCCATATGCACGCCCCCCAACACATGGAATTCCAACTTACGGAATGCCAGGGCAGCTCAATGTGCTGGAGAAAAACTTCATCTCTAACTCATCCTGTTGCTTGGCTTTAAGTGTCCCTTTCTCAGGGAAATTTCCCTGAACAACCCTGCCTAGATTAGGTGCTTGGGTCGCAGTCTCCATCATGCCCTGCATGCTTCTCCCATTACCCTGATCACAACAGCAGTCACTTATTTATTTGTGCAATTATATGTTTAATATCCGTCTCCTTGGCCAGGGTGTAAGCCCCAGGAGAACTCTGCATCTGTCTTATCTTTGCCAGTACAGTGCCTGAGACGTAGGAGCCCAGATACCTGAGAGGAATGAATGAAACCTAAAGATTCCCCTAGAACAGCCACCCGGACTTACTGCACAACTTGGTCTGGAACACTGAGGTCAGGGACTCAATCTGGCTAAAGTTGGCCACCAGGAAGACATGGTCTTTGTGGGGCTCGCTCCCGATGGCCTTCAGAGTGTTGAAGTCCACCTGGCCCACGCCAATGGCAAAGATCAAGATGCCCGTGTCCCGTGCTTTCGCAGCCACCTCAGCCACTGAGTCCTGTGGCCTCCCATCTGTCACAATCATTATGACCCGAGGTACATTCTCCCTCAGCGGCCGGGCCCCCTCTGCCTCTGAGAATGCAATATTCAGGGCATACTGGATGGCCAGCCCTGTCATGGTGCCCGTGGACAGATGTCTCATTCTTTTGACAGCGCGTTCCACCTCAGACTTCCTCTTGAAAGTCTTGAGGGAGAACTCATTCTTGACCGTGCTGCCATATTGGAGCAGGCCCACTCGGGTGAGGTCAGGCCCAATGTCCAAGAATTGCAAAATATCCACGATAAACTCCTTGACTTTTGCATAGTCGTAGGTGTTGACACTGCGGGAGCTGTCAATGATGAAGACCAGGTCTGCTCGCTTGTTCTCACAGGAGCTCTCTAGGGAAAGAAGAGAGTTAAAGACATTAGAAGAGCGTTGAGGACAATTTTAACCTCTCATACAGAAGACCCGGGTTCAATTCCCAGATAATGCACCTGATACACAGCCACTGCTTGTCTGTTGGTTTGTGTACTGTGGTAGCTTCCATGTTGCTACGATGCCGAACAAATTTCAGCAGCTTCCAGACTAAGATGGACTAGGAAGAAACACCTGGTGATCTACTTCTGAAAATCAGCCAATGAAAACCCTATGGATCACAATGGCTGATCTGCAGCTGATCATGGGGATGGTGCGGGATTAGGCAGCATCTTGTTCCATTGTGCATGGGGTCACCGTGAGTTGCTGACTGAACAGCAGCTAACAACAAGAAGGACCAAATGTAGATTGACTGTTATTGGAAATCCTAGGGCTGGTAATCACCTTTCCAACCTCCAGTCTTCACTGGTTTTTCTTCCCTGCTCAGGTTATGTGTGTGTGACGGGTGATCATGAGTATTGGGTACAAATGGTATTTCTTATTGCAAGATAAATGAACACTTTAGTTTCTCGGAAGTTGTCAGTGCAGTTTTTAGGTGAGCAGACACCTGTTTGGAGTAAATATTTTATTATTTACTGCCTGGCACATAAGGTTGACAGGATACTGTAGGGAACATAAAAGAAGCTTAGGACAGGGCCCAACATCAAGGGGCTTAAAATCTACCTGGGGAGGCTTAACTAATGGAACGATGAAAGAATATCACATTTTTGCAAATAACGGACCCATGTAAACAACGTACCCACACGTATAATGTGTGGTATAGTGCACTTGCGAAAATAGTACAGGGGGTTTGGGAGTTGTGCGCTTGGCCAAAAAACATATATCACGAGTGTTATTTGCATAAAATAGGGTAACTAATATGAAACTGCGTGGCCCCAATAATAGATATTCAGAGAAGAGGGATATTAGCGGACTGAGATCAAGGAAATGGGACATGAACTGGCCTTGACTGATGGATGGTGTTTAGATTGGAGAAAAGGAACACAAGCAAAGGGAAATATGAGAAAAATCCCAAGAGGGAATGAATACAGTGGATAAGAGAGGAATAACGAGACCTTTGAGGGAATTGCTAGGAGTTGCAGGCAGATGTGAAGTTGGATGGATAGGCAGAAGCCAGTTATAAAAGGCCTTTAAATTCAGACATAGAAATTTATTCATGACGTCACAGGTCATGGGGGACCACCTTAGCACCATACCATGTCATTTACCTCTCCTGTAGGAAAGGTACATGATAAAAAGTCAATGGAGTCTAAGTCTGGCGGTGGTTTGGAGGGTGAATCGTCCAGGCCATTGTTCAGGGGCTGCACTGATTTGGTTGAGATGGGGACTCAGATCTCAACCAGGGAGGCACTTGAGCAAATGGAGACAGGACCCATTTCAACAAGAGACACAGGAAAAAGGTAAATGTAAGTCTCTCCCTCACGACCACAACTGTATTTAATCCTTAAGCAGCTAGGTGAGAAGGCTGTAAGAGACCTGAGTCTATAAATGAAGCTTATGCCTTACGCATTCTGGGAAAAGGATCATACTGGAGATGAGAGGCCTTCTGCCTCAGTGGATGGACGCTGGGATTCCTGTTGGAATTTCTGATATTCTGAGCTACTGTCTCCAGCAGGGGCGACTCCCTCCTCTCCATTCCCATCCCAGGCTTTGTAGCTAAATCAGGATTTGATGTGGATTAGAAAAGGGATCCCAAATACTTGCCCTAAATCCCAATCACCACAGCTGCAAGAAAGACAGAGAAAGCCAAAAGTTAAACAGTGAACCCAGTCATAAAAATGAGAAGTGGGAAAGGCCCATGAGGTCACCCTATCCAGGCTGGCTTGCCAGGCCTGTGACTGGTCCCTGAGTGCTGTGCTGTGTACACACACACACACATGCGCGCGCGCACACACACACACACACACACACTTCGTCTACTGCAGCCTGCAGTTCTAACGCTTTTAGGGGATGATGCACTCCCAAATGCCAGTATTCTGGCAGGACAGCAACCTTTTGTCCCACTCACAGGTAACACTGGGGGCTGGGTGAATTTAAGGTGAGTTTTCCCAAAACAGAGGCCCCAAAACCTGCCTTTGGGGACCCAGCAATGAGATTAATATAAAACTGACATTTGTAGGGTGTTTTAAAACCTCTTTTCCCAAGCACTTTTATCACTACGGTCTCATTTGATTTTCAGAACAAGTGCTTGAGAAAAGAGCTAGGATCAACATTCCCATTATAAAGATGGGAAAATGAAGGTACAGTTTGAAAATATTTTATAATTTAGAAACAAACATGGAGGCAGTACTAATACCTGCCTCACTGAGGTGGGTTGTGAGAATTTGGGGAAATAATCTGGGTAAGGAGCACAGCCCTGGGCCCAGCACATGGGAACAGCAGGACATACATGTAGGCTCTCTCTGCCCGCCCTCACTTCTACCTCTGTCCTTCCTGTTCCTGGGCAGGAAGGAGAGAGGACCTCAGTGTGCGGCTGCACGGTTTGTGCTGTACACAGGCACCTGACCCAGGAGGCCAGTTACCAGTTGCTAAACAGTTGACTCTGACTCATGGGAATCCCACGTGTGTCAGAGTAGAATTGCACTCCATAGGGTTTTCAATGGTTACTTTTTCAGAAGAAGCTTGCCATGTTTTTCTTCTAAGGCACCTTCGGGTGGACTTGAACCTTCAACCTTTCCATTAGCAGCTAAGCTCGTTAACCGTTTGCACCACCCAGGGACTCCTGCCGGAGGAGACAGTGGGTTGAAATCTAGCATGCCCTGAGCCCTAGAGGCTGCATCAATCCTGAGAGGTGGTGCCTTTTTCTAATTTTCACAAAGGGAACTACAGTTTATCATATGGCCCTGGGTAGGAAGAGGCCCAAGGAAGCAGGGCAAGCCCCAGGCAATCCCAGGACCCAGGCTGGCACCTCTCAAGCTGCCTACCCTCCCTGCCCTTTAAGTCTGAATTTGCTGCAGGGAGAACATGGCCCAAGGATCTCCACCTGCTGAGGAGAACAAGTATCAGACTTAGATCCTGCCATGGTGGAGGAAATTAAAGGTTTTAGAAGGGAGAAGTCCTTGGGTGGCACAAACAGCTGACATGCTTGGCTATTAGCCGAAAGGTTGGAGGTTTGAGTCCACCCTGATGTGCTTCAGAAGAATGGCCTGGCGATCTACCTCTGAAAAATCATCCATTGAAAAACCTGTGTAACACAGTTCTACTCTGAGACACATGAAATCACCATGAGTCGTGACTGGTTTGGTTTGGGTTTGGGTTTTTCCTTAGAAAGGAGGGAGGTAGAGAGCAGACAGGCTTCTTAAGAACTCTCTTCCTTTGTAAATCTTTGGCAGCAGACGGGTCCCCTTTTGCACTGGGATATTTCACTGTGGGTCTTAGTGATGATGTGGATATCTCTCCAAGCAACACAGTCCACCTATGATTAAAAGGCAATATAAGAGAAACATGGGAGTTTTGTGGGGAAGTGAGCACTAGATGAGTTGCTGTCAAAACAAATGTGTGGTTTCCACAACTCGTGGCATTTTACAAAAATGCCACAAAGATCTGAAATGTTGTAGGAGCTTCCCAGTAGGCTGTGACTGTGAGTTAAAAACACTAAGTCCTGGCAGCCTAAGTGACCGAGTTTTCTTCCAGTCATCTCTGCAGGTCCCTTGAGGACTCTGAACTACGATCTGGCTGCTTAACTAGAAGGGCCAGTTCAGTGGTTCCCACACTTAAGCATGCACCCGAATTCCCAGGAGAACTTCTAAAAACAAAGATCAGTGGGCCAACCCCCCGCCCCCCAGTAGCCCTGGGGAGGAGACCTGAAGATATGCATTTCTAACAAGTTCCCCAGAGAAGCTGATGTTGCTAGCTTAGGAACCACACTTGAGAATCAGTAGTTCCAGAAATGGGGCTATTTCTTGGAGAAAAGATTCCCTAGGTGGCAGAAACGGTTAAGCACTTGGCTGCTAATCGAAGGGCTGTTGGTTTGAATCCACCCACTCAGAGGCACCTCAGAAGAAAGGCCTGGCGATCTGCTTCTGAAAGGTCACAGCCATGAAAACCCTATGGGGTACAATCCTACTCTGTAACACATGGGGAAACCATGAATCAGAACTGACTCAACAGCGACTGGTACTGGAGAAAAGCAGCTTTGTGCAGTCTTGGCCTCACTCTTGCACTGTCAGCTCCCTGAGGGTGGGAAACTAGTTTCATCCATCTTGTAGTCATAGCAGGTCTTTAATCAATATTTGTGGAATCGAATTGAATTCAGGTGGAAGGGCTGAGTCAAGGGCGGGGGGGTGGCGGTTCAAGGAGGTGATGAAAACCACCAAGTCAAACAGGTCTAGACCAGGTCTGGATCCTGCTAATAGAATGCTAGATTCTAGGACCCAAATCTTTGCCATTTTGTGAGGGAGCCACAACCACTTCTGAACTTTTAGTTCGTGGAATCACAGACCAATATACTTTAGCACTGGACGGGTCTAAATAGAGTCCAAATTATTCACTTTACAGAAGACTAAACTGAGGCTTGAAGAGGTGACTCAGCAGACCTCCCCCAGGTCTCATGGCTCATCGTAATCAGACCTGGGACGAAATGGGTGACTTTTTCCACAACCCAACAGCTGGTTCTCTTGGAAAATTATCACTACAGCTGGCATTACACTTTTGAGCTTTGCAAATACTGAAATATTTGCTGTGCAGAACCTTGCAGCTTCTCCACATGAGGACTGCTGGGAGATGTTTAGTGGGTCTAGAGTGTCCTGCTCACAACTTCCAGAAAACCGCCTCTCTGTGTGCATTCCTTCACTTTGATGAACAGCATCCCTGTCTCCTTGGCCAGGGAGAAGAACCCACAATGACCTTCTTTTGGGTCGCTTATGAAAAAGATTTTCAGCAGCAGTTGAAAGGGGATTTGTGAGCACATTAAAAAACATCATCCTTCTAACCACAATGTGACAGCCTGCACTCTGTCAGTGGCACTTCACACCATCAGCATGACTCCAAAGTCCACGCATTGGGCAAACAAAAGTCTCTCACCCTTTCAGACAGGTGAACGTGAGCTGGGACAATCTTAAACAACATTCCTACCTGCGTGGGATTATAGCATGCAACTCGGAACTACTTTCTCCTCTCAGAGGCTTCGGCCTTTTTGCTAATCTGCCTCTCCTGCTCTGGCTAAATCCAATTACAGCCGTGTAATCACACAGTAAATATTTGGTGCCATCTGCCAGGGGAAGTCCGAGCATATTTGGAGAAGGGAGGGATGTCAATCTCCATGATGAGGTTAAAATAATTTCATGTGGCGATGGAAAGGGGGCTCTGAGATCCTTAGTGAAACAGGAGTAAAGTCCTATGATCTCCGTGCAAGCACAGCCTCTGCCACTTTCTGTCCATGTGGTCTTGAGCTGCTCCTTAACCTCTTTGACCCTCAGTCTCTTCCTCTGGAAACTGGGGAAAATAATATAGGGCTGATGAGAGACCCCAAAGTGAATAGGATAACAATTTATAGCTAATATTCACTGAGCACTTAATAACAGGCACAGCCCTAGTGGTACAATGGTTAAGACTTCGGCTGCTAACCAAAAGGTAGGCAGTTCGAACCCACCAGCCACTCCTTGGAAACCCTATGGGACAGTTCTACCCTGTCCTATAGGATTGTTACGAGTCAGAATTGACTCAACAGCAACAGGTTTTTCTTTTTTTTAATAGCGGGCAGGTGCTGTATGTGTGTTAGCTTAGTTATTTTTCACATTAACCTTAGGAAATAGGTACTGTTACTTATTCCCATTTTATTAAAAAAAATTTTTTTTTTTTTTAATAAAATGGGAATAGTCTTTATAGACGAGGACAATGAGTCTTGAGAGGTTAGATAATTTGCTCATGGTCTCATAGCTAGGAAGTGGAGGAGCTGGAATTTGAACCCATCTGTCTGGCTCTCATATTGGTCTGTAGCCCACGTTCTTAACCACCAAGCTATGTGCACCATAGATATGACAGATTTTGTCTTTCTGGACTTGCCATTCCCAGTTACCCACAATGCACCATGACTGCACTGGCTCTCTGGGGTCAGTTCTTTCCTTGCCTGGAATCAGGGCCTAAAAGCAATGGCACAAACTTGCCTGGCTACTGCCAAGTGCTTCTTGCTTGCTAAACGCCAATTTGTATTTCTTTTTCGTTTTTCCCAATTTAATAAAATGATGAAAACAGATGCTTAACTCCCTGAATGGCAGTGGTCCAGTAAATGAGGCTGCTAGTCGCTCATATTCTCACTCACTTGACAAGTGCTTACAGACAGCTTAGTAGGAGCAAGGCCCCGTGGGAGACCAAAGGATGGGACAGGTGTGATGGCAAGATGGAGGTCATTAATCTTTGAGGGACTGGGGAATAGGAGAAATACGGTCCTAACAGTAGGTGAATGCCAAGGTGGGGTGAGGAAGGAAGTCTCTCAGGGCACTGAGTTGAGCTGGAGAGAGCTGAGCTGAGCTGTCAGGTGTCGGAGCAGCTGACTAAGACAACAAGCTAAAATGAAAGTTACAGTCAAGCCTTTATAGCTTACAGAGATACAAGCCAGAGAAACCCAGAGAAGATGCCGACTCCCCCTTATTCCCTATTTCCCCAGGTACAGCACCTGGGTGACAGCCAGGTATGTCATCATAGATGTAGGGACTTACTGCTGAGGGAGCCCAAAACAAAAGGCTCACTCAGTTTCACGGACCCCAGGGCTGGGTTGGGGAGGAGAGCGAGGGGGAGGACTAGGAGTGGAAAAGTACTGAGTATGAATCAGAGTTGGGCAAAGTGTCTTCACAGACAAGGAGGCTTCAGCAGAGGCTCTTGAGGAAGGCCTCTACACAAGGTCCCGGATAAAGTGGCCCCCATGAGGTGCCCAGGCTAGGAATGCAGACTCGTGAAAGTGGTCTGAATCCTTGACCGCAACTCCCTCAGACCTGTCAGTGCACCTGCTGTGCACCAGGTCTGGCTGGGGAGGACAGCTTTCCCCCTGAGGCCTGCCAGGTAAAGCCTTTGTAACCACCTGTGGTCAGGCCTGAAAATTCGCACCCAGGTTTTTTGCCCAGAGCCAGACTCCTCAAAATGGATTTCGGAAAATGTGATGCTTCCTATCAATTCCCAGCAAAGTTTCCACAAACAGATGGCTTGTGGGCACATAAAAAGAGAGCCATGAAAAATGTAACAATAGAAATGAAAGAATGTGATGGTTTCTAGGACAGCAGAAGAGTGGATGGATGAAGGAATTAGAGCATGGTTTCCAGGCAGCATTAAAGGCCTACCTGAAGCCAGTGGGAGCCCTGGTGGTGCCATGGTTAAGAGCTATGGCTGCTAACCAAAAGGTCGGTAGTTTGAATCCACCAGCCGCTCCTTGGAAACCCAATGGGGCAGTTCTACTCTGTCCTATAGGGTCTCTGTGAGTTGGAATGACATGGCAGCAACAGGTTTGGTTTTTTGATTTTGAGGCTGGTGATCGTGAAATTTAAGTGAAGCCGATCAATGTGATGGTGTGTTTTGCTCCGGCCACATTCAGTTACAGGGAGAAGCACGCAAGTGTTGGATTTAACCAGGGTTGTCAGTTAGCAAAGAGAATGACAAAACAAGGGAAAGAGTGACTGTAATGACTTCCTATGGAATAAAACTGGGAGAAGTAGGGAAAAGGAGAAATGAGGGGGTGAAGGACAGTGAAAAGGAAGCAGAATCAAAGGATTAAAAGTCCAGAAAAAGTCAAACAATTGTTAGCATTGGAATAGTAGAAAGAAATCACCTCACTAGTATAGGAGGTCTGTTGTTGTTGCTATCAGATGCCATGGAGTCTCTTTTGATTCCTAACAACCCCATGTAACACAGTAGAACTACCCCATAGGGTTTTCTTGGCTTGTAACCTTTATGGGAGCAGATCACCAGGTCTTTCTCTCAAGAAGCCACTGGGTGGATTCAAACTGCCAATGTTTCCTTTAGCAGCCAAGCTCTTAACCATTACGACACCTGCGTTGCTAGCTGCCATCAAAATGGCCCCCAACTCATGCATTACAGATGGTAATGCTGCCTGGTCCTATGCTAACCCCATGATTGATTATGGATCAGACCATTATGATCCATAGGGTTTGGTTGATTTTCTAAAGTAGATCATCAAGCCTTTCTTCCTAGTCTTAGTCTGAAAGCTCTGCTGAAACCTGTTCATAGGAACACAACAGCCTCCACTGACACATGAGTGTGCATGAGGTGCATGGACCAGGAATAGAACCTGGGTCTCTGGCATGAAAGGCAAGAATTCTACCACACCACTAGGTGGTTCTAAATTAAGGTTATGAAGGAATTACAGTCACTGGTAATCACAGGGTCAAGGTTATGACCAGAGGAGCAAATGGCTGAAATGTAATAGAGGACAAGAATATTCCAGACAAAGAAGTCAAAGCAATCAAGGGATCATTGGAGTAGAAAATTGAGTGATATTCTGAGTCAGCAGCGAAGGAGCTCTTGGTCATCCAAAAGCGTATGTAAACTTAGACAAAGAACCAAAAACCGGGATACGTCGTTATTGTGGGCTCCAACTCAAACAACACCATCATGTATTCTTAGTACTTGTGAGGTGGTGCCAAGTGAGGATTTTGATGTTAAAAAAAATAAAATATATCAAGATCACTAGTGTTTTATTTTTTAATTTTATTTGAATAAAGGAAAAAATTTTGATAATAACCAAAAATTATGACAAGAGGAAAGTTGGAAAAAATGGCAGTGAGCCAAGAGCAAAAACTGTTCTTGTAGCTCGAAAACGACCAGAGGATATTTGTAATTACTCAAGACTGGCCAGAAGGGCTGTGAGACATGATTAAAATTTCATAAAAGGACAGGGAGAAACACTAGTTCATCAAGGGTTTCAAAGGGACCCTGGGAGGGAAATTAAAGTTGTTTTATGATTACAGAGAGAGAGAACCACGATCATTATGAGCAGGCATAAGAAAAAGAAATCCCACAAATTTCACTTGTTTTCTACTTGAGATGCAACAGATCAGGAGAAACAGGGGAAATCTATAGTTAGGGAGTGTCTGGATATCAGCAAGGCAAATGACCAACTCTAGGGAGGTACAAATACAGATTCACGGATGTAGAACAGTGAGGTAGAGACAGTCATTCAACAAATATTTAGTACCCACTGTATGTCAGGCTCTGGGAATACAATGAAGGAAAAAGGCTCCCAGTTGTGAAAGGCAGTCATAAGCAAATAACAGGATACAATGAAACAGGTAGACTAGAAAGATTAATAGGGTATGTTGTTGTTGATAAATATATCAAGCTGATCTGGAAGGAGGTCTCTAGTGAGATGCTAAAAGGCTCTACCTAGAGCCCTTTATCAATGCTTTTTATCAATGCTTTTTTTCTTGGATAAAAGCATGAAAGGAACATTTGTGAATGATATTGCTGTGGCTAAGGGCACTCACACACACACACACACACGCACACACGGACACACACAGAGAGAGAATACGATAGAGAGAGAATATGAGAGAGAGACAATCACTGACTGTTTCTTGGTACAGGTACCCTGGTTCTAGGGCAGGATCAGCAATGCCCTCTTTTGCCCCTGGCAGACATTGCTAATTGATCCTGGCCCTCTTCTGCTCAGCTTGGACTCAGCTTTAGGATCCTTGCATCCCTGCACTCCAGATAAACCTACTGACAATATATCAGAGTTGGCACATGAAATGGAAGCGTACTGCAAGCCTGGATTTACTGTCTGGTGTTCTGCAGTGAAGTCTGAAGAGCTCAATTTTATCCATTCCTAAGAAGCTGAATCCAGGTAAATTAGCTAATCACACTTACGACCCACTGTCTGATTTTAAACCTAATTTATTACTTTTCAATGAGAAATAAGCAGGGCACGCAGACAAGACTGGCCTTGTCAACAGTCTGCACGTGATCTTCTGGATAAAACCACATTTAAAATGGAGGGCTGTTAGGTGGGCATAGGCTCAGAGCAAAAGAAATAGAAAGATTGTAAGAAATAGTCTCCTCAAACTGTAAAAATCTTAAGGATCATCCATTATAACAATATAAAACTAGGACATCAGAACATAGGGTAGATGCATCCTAGGAGCAGTTGATTTACGTGAATTGAACTATATGGGCTTGCCAAAGAAAGAGAGGCAGAGAGACAGACTGAGAGGAAAGACTAATGTGTATGCCAGCGCGATGTTCCCATTCATGGTTGGGCGCAGAGAGCACGTGCCCACAGGGGCCTGAAATGTGGCCCCTGCTGCCCCCTCCTGTGGTTTCAGCCTCCATGTGCCCTAGGTGGTACAGACGGTTTGTGCTGGATTACCAACTGAAAGGCTGGTGGTTTGAACCCACCCAGTGGCACTGTGGAAGAAAAGCCTGACTATCTGCTTTCCAAAAGATTATAGCCAAGAAAACCATATGGAGCTGAGTTCTACTCTGAAACACATCAGTCACCACGAATTGAAATCTACTCAATGGCAATAAGTTTGTTTGTTGGTGCCTCTAGGGTGAGGTGACTAGCTCTCAGTGCTTCCAGGTGGTTTAAGGGATATTTCAGAGGTAATTTTGACCAGCTTTGATTTTTGCCCCAGTGTAACTTTAGAACTAAACCCCCACTTAACCTGTGGCTCCCCTACATTCAGGGCACTTGATTAGGACAAACGCGGGAACGACCACAATCAATTCTTCCCTCTCCAGTTCCCTTATTAGTCAGTGGCTAGCTGCTGTACGACCTCAGGTCAGACTTTTAAGAGTGCAGTTGATGGGCTATGGCTCTTTTTTGAATCAGTCATCGTCTCTTTTCATCATCCTGAAGGATCACTTGGGGAATCCCTGAAAACTGGATTACATTCTATTAGGAAGACACCCTAGGCTTCTTAGTGGGCTCTGGGACATATTTTAGACTTGATAACAAACCATTTCCACTTGGTAACATTTTCCAAATGTTTTTTTTCAAATTCTGGGGGCACTTGTGGTTCTCTCAGCACTACTACATACAAGGCTGGGAAGAATGGCTAATAAACTGAGTAACAGAATCAGGACCAGAAAGGATTTCAGAAGACTGGAATAATAAGTTGAAACTAACAGGATGAGATCTAATTGGTATAAATGTCAAGCCCTGTACGTACGGTTCAAAAACCAACCACAGCAAAGGAGACATCTGGATTGATAGCCGGTCACATGGTAAAGCCAGAGGCAGGATGGTAAATCTAAGATTTGCACGCTGTCACCCGTACCCCCCACACGGCCCCTGTGGCAGATGCCCCTAATCAACCCTGGCCTCAGAATCAAAGCTCAGCCACACGATTCCTCTCGACACAGCACCCCAAGCTCGCACCACCTGCGGATGGGAGGGAACTTGCCAAATGAAACCAATTTGCCATCACTTCCTGATCATTCCTATTAGGCTGCTCTCAAATGTAATGCCCCAATCATCCCATTGATGGCCTTTCCTGGCCTGGAAAAGTAGAGCGATCTAACAAAATTGACCTTCGTCTTCCTCTCTTTATACCGGAGCATTCCCATGACTGAAGATTTTGATGAGATTCATTGATCTGAGTCACAAGAGCTGGATTTGGCTGTGCTAAGTTCTCAGTACGAGGTTCGTTTGTAGTTAAGTGGTAGAATTCTTGCCTTCCATGTGAGAGATCTGGGTTTGATTCCTGGCCAATGCACCTCAGCACAGCCAACACCTGTCTGTCCGTGGGGGCTTGCATGTTGCTAGGATGCTGAATAGGTTTCAGCAGAACTTTCAGACTAAGACAGACTAGGAAGAAAGGCTTGGTGATCTACTTCTGAAAACCAGCCAATGAAAGCCCTATGGATCACAGTGGTCTAATCCATAATGATCATGGGGATGGCACGGGCCTAGGCAGCATTTCCATCCATTGTATACGGGGGTCACCATGAGCTGGGTCGACTCGATGGCAGCTGACAATAACAAGTTCCCAGTATAAATGAGCATCAGCGAGCTGTTTCATCAGAGCAACTTCCTGAAAATCCGCCATCCTTAGGGTCACTGACAGCGAGGTCTCTGACATTCTTGGGAGAATGATCCAGTGAACTCCTTAGCGTCCTCCACCTGCCAACTATTCCCTGCTCTTCACCGATACCCCAGCAATATCAAACTGCCTATAGTTCCCTAATGAAACTTGGTGGCCCAGTGGTTAAGTGTTTGGCTGCTAATCAAAAGATTGGTGGTTCAAATCCACTGACATGCGACAAACACCTGGAGATCTGCTTCTGTAAAGATTATAGAATTCTGTCCTACAGGATCACCATGCGTCTGACTCAATGGCATGGGTTTTTTTTTTTTTTTGGTAGTTCCCTACACTCTCTGCTAGGAATGCCTCTTCTGCTTGAGACTCACTCAGACTTAAGACTCAGCCCCGTGGTCACCTATTTTTTTTTTTTCATTGTAAACTTTTATTTTCATTTACATTATCTCCTTGGAGCATATGTCCAAAAGTAGAATTATCAATTAAGGATATGAACCATTTTATAGCTCTTTTACACGCAGATTGTTCCTCAGTAGTGTTTGCCCAGTGACAACCTAAATGCTCAATGATAGGAAGCTAGTTAAACAACAATATTTTTGTGTAACAGAGTGTTATGCAGCCATTAAATATCATGTTTCTCCACCACTCAGTCATTACTGTTTTTTTTTTTAATTTTCATTTAGTGTTGCTAGTTTAATAGGCAGATAATGACATATTAACGTCATTTAAATTTTTTTTTGTGGTAAAATATATACACCGTGAAACTTGCTATTTTAGCCTTCTTTAAGTGTACAATTCAGTGACATTAATTACATTCACAATGTGATGTAGCCATTGCCATTACCTGTTTTCAGAATTTTTTCATCACCCCCCCAAAAAACAGAAACTCAGTACACATTAAGCAAGAACTTCCCATTCCCCTCTCCCCCCAGTCCTTGGTAACCACCAATAAACTTTTGTCTCCATGCATTTGCCTACTCTAGACATTTCATGTAAACGGGATTGCACAGTAATTATACTTTTGTATGTGACTTGCCTCACTCAGCAAAATGTTTTCAAGGTTCATTCATGTCATTGCATGTATCAGTCACCTATTTTTGAAAACCATTCCTTGATGGCCTCCCTCTGCTGGGCTAAGTGACCTTCCTCTGGGCCCTCCGGTACCCGGAGCTTACCTCTGGCTGAGCATTTTTCCACCACATCCCACATATAAGGCTACCCAGGCCACCTGTACTGTCCTCTATGAATCCCTGGTAGCCAACACAGTGCCAGACTCACGGATCTTCCATCTAAGTCTTCAGTGTGTGCACATGGGCGGGAGCAGTGGGGGCAGGGGAGGGAAGAGTTGCAGATACCCCTCCATGAGCTAGAGTGGGCTGGGGAAGCTGGTCCATGGAGGTTCAATGAAGAACAGGTCACAGTGATTCTCAACATCTTGGGACTTCAGAAATACCTGGGGTACTTATTAAAGTGCTGAATATTGGGCAGCTCCCTAGACCCAGTGAATCAGAATCTCTGTGGGTGGGACCCAGGAATCTGCACTTACAATTGCTCCAGGTGATTGATTCTTAGGCATGACAAATCTGAGAACTCTGTCCCAACAGGCATGTGAGCCTGAGAGACCATGTGCCACAAGGTAAACAGTCCAGAAGAGAAGAAAGTGACAGTGACAGTGCCCTAGCACCCCCTCCCCAAGACCAGGAGTGGCCTCATAAATATGGTGCCACACATCCTAGATTATTCCATATCTCCTGATCCAAACATTCTGAGACCCAGGAGCTCAACTCAACTAAAGACATGCTCCCCTAAGTACAAATGTCCTCACTATATCCTCTGCCCTGGGCCAGTGTCCTGGGACGCATCACTGTCCTCAGGTCTCAGGGCTAGAGATTCACCTGTGCACCTGCCCGGTCCTGAAGTGCCTTCTGCATTGCCAGCTAGTGATGACATGAAACACATTTAGTAGCTTAACATGCAGTGATGTCATCCTGCAAATACTGAACATATTTACTGGACTGCAAGCATTCCCAAACTAGAAGGTTTGAGGTCACAACTGTTCATCTTTGTTTCACCCATGCCTGGCTGAGGGCTGGCACATAGAAGGCAGTGAACTGAAGGTTTTGTGCGCAAAAGGTAATGGTTGGTACTGTGGGGATATAAGCATTTGGGAGACAAAGTCCCAGCCTCAGGGGGTTTACAGTCTAGGAAGTCAATGAGACAAGCACACAGATGATTGCTGATCAAGTATACAGATGACTACGGAACAAGGCAGGACAAGATGAATTATTATTCAAGAAGGATAATATTTGCTTAACTAGAACAGCCTAACCTTCAATCATGAAGAACAGACACTAGAGATTGTACTTCTGAATGAGGGGGCATGAACCCAATGGAGATATATAGGAAATACACCCTCTACATCTTGACCACCACCACCTGTCTGTCAACTGGTCATACTGTGGTGGCTTGCATGTTGCTATGATGCTGGAAACTATACCACCGGTATTTCAAATACCAGCAGGGTCACCCATGGTGGACAGTTTTCAGTGGAATGTCCAAACTAAGCGAGACTAGGAAGAAAGGCCTGGCAATCTACTTCCAAAAATTTGCCAATGAAAACCCTATGGATCATAAAAGAAGATTGCGCAGTATAGTGCCGGAAGATGAGCCCCCCAAGTTGGAAGGCACTCAAAATACACAATGGCCCCAACAATTGACTCAAGCATACCAAAGATCATGAAGATGGCACAGGGGGCAACGTTTTGTTCTGTTGTGGGGTCGCCATGAGTCGGAGCCGAGACAATAGCAACTAACAACAACAACGTCTTGGCCAAGTACTAAGAATAAAAGTAACAGTGTACATTCAGATGGAGAGCATTTCCAAGGTCTTCACCCAACATACACCTTGCTTTGAATGCCTCAGTGGAGACAAGAGAAGGTAAGAGATGGTTCAGGGAAATGGAAGTTGTGTCTGGCCAGGATCCCTGTTCTGCCAGCGTTGTTCTGGCTTTCTTCTCTCTGCTCTGTGCTTTTTAATCCCAGACCGGCTTGTCCCCCAAGCTGTATAAAAAGCAGCTGATACCATTCAAGGTAACGTGTACTATGTGCTTCCCTCAAGAATGCAGAACAGTACGGTCTGGATGTCAACCTTTCTTTTCTTTTCTTTCTGACATCTACGAGTAGAGCCACAGTTCACAGGCAAAACTTGAAATTTCAGAATCGTCAGGTTTGCTCTCTCGGCACTTTGAGCCACCTCTTTATTACCACAAAGAGCATTTTCAGAGCAGAGAGGAGTGTGCTGAGAGAGACACACCACCATGGGTTCTATCCACCTATGGAGACACACACTGGGAAAATTTTATAACAAGTTATTCTTGGCAATTTCAAAAGAAAGTTCTAGTGAATGAGCCTGCATCTTTGGGTAGCAATGGTGTTCCACAAAGCAGCGACACGGGGCCATTCCTGGGGGATCCAGGGTTGACGCCAGCTCACATGTTGGCCATCCCTGCTGACTGTCATAAATTCCTTCAGGAACATGGCTCTCTAAGGCCCCTGGGGAGTATGCACCAATAAGCCAACAAAATGGGAAAGACGGGGGAAAAAAAACACGCCACATCACACCAGTCTCCTGTAGTAACTGTTACATGAGCTGAAAGAAAAGAGAAATTGTATGAGGCTCAGCAACTGCAGTTTCCAGAACCCTGGACAATTTTCTTTGCAAGGGAGCCAAAGAAAAAGCTGCCCCCATTTAGCCCTGGAGAAAAGAGTTTCCGATGAATTGAATTTCCTTGCAGGGTAAAACAGTTTGCTGAAGGTTCTCTAAAAAAAAGCCCCTCACGTCTCCTCTCAGAGTTTGCCCTGCAAATAAGCTCTCTTTTAATTGATAAAGGGAAGTATAAATAAGCCCTAAAATAATCCATGATTTTTAAACCTTTTTTTTTTTTAATATGAGCTGATTGTATATACAGAATAAGTTTGGTATTTGCTATCAAACCCCCTCTCACCATCTTGCTTCCTTCTTTTCTCAAGTTAGGAAATGACTCAACTCTTAATACCACCTGCCGCCCCCCCCAGCCCAGCCCCCAAAAGAGATAGTACAGAGAGTATAAGGAAACAGCTTGGTGATTTCTTCTCTCTGCAGAATGAAAAAAAGTGTAGGAAGGTTTGAAAAGCAAATTGGCGTTTGACCTACAGGAGCTTTGTAACTTAATAAAATTGAGCAATTGCCTCATTTGCTTTCTGAGAGTTCAGCAAATGGAAGCTGGGAGAAGAGAAGCGAGAGCTGCAACAAGCACTGCCCCTGTTGGCTCCCTCAGTTCCTCAACGTCTGCCTTCCTGATGCTTCCCATCCACCACTGTGGGGTCTTGCTAAGGACTCCAGATGCTTTGGAACAGAAAGACGCAACTGAGCATGCTCAGTCCTCCCCACAAAGCTCACCTCAAGGTGTATTCCATCCCTTTTTTTTTTAATGGGGCCATAAGGGCGATGGAAAAATTCAGGAACAGTTGGTGGTGACTGTTGAACATGATGAACGTTATTTAATGTCGCTGAACCGTACACATGAAGATTGTTGAAATGACAAATGTTCTGTTACCTATATATTTACCACAGTAAAAAAAATGGTGCCAACGCTTCCCTTCTCCCCTGAAAAGTCTGCATCCGTATCCGCCCATCCTTCTGCTCTCTGCAATGACTCCCTTAGGTGCCTAGGTTTACTCATTCTTCAAGTCCTTTGGAAACATCTCTCCCTACCTTGATACAATGTTTCATTTCCTCCATTCTTACTTAGCTTGGCTTAGGTTTCAACTCCCTAAAACACGCTGGGACAGTATATTGCACAAAATGAAAACTCTTAAGGCAGTAATTTGCTCCTTCTTCACTCACAGGGCTTCAGCAAACTCTCAGTAGTTGACTCCATTATGCTTAACGCCCAATATCAGGGTTGCTATGGAAGCCAGAAATAACATTTCAGGAATCCCTCACAGCTTTGGTGATTTGGGTTTCTAGGCTATTCTACAAGTAGTCTTTCTTGCAGCTGATCATTAAGATGAAGATAAGTTAATAAAACAGCAAGTTTAATGAACTGAAATGGTTATTTCTTATACGCACTAGATAATCACAAAGCACTCAGAATATGCAAATTTTAAAGTTAAAAAGGGACCATAAAAACTGGATTCAATTTCCTTATTGTACAAATGGAAAAGATACATGGCCCTCCCAGGGTCACACAGTGTCTTGGTGGCGGGACCCCCTGACTCCCAGGCCTGCGTGCGGTCCCCCACACCACACACATTCTTCACCTTGAGGGAGTTCGTTGATCTCCCTCTAACCTTCAGTTTCCTCTTCTGCAAAATGGGGGATAATAATCTTATCTACCTCATAAGGCTGCTGGGAAGATTAAATGAGTGAATATGTGCAACATACTTAGCATAGTGCCTGGCACAAAGTAAGAGTCCAATAACAGATTGTTATTATTCTCACCTGGCATTGTGTTGAGTGTTATTTGAAAGCAACATGGTGTATCAGAGAAAGCGCTGGACGGGGGGTCAAGAGACCCATTTCTGGCCCCCACTTTGCCACCAGGTGGGTGGCACTGGCCACACTCCTCCTCCCCCCCCCTTTTGGCCACATCACTTTTGATCTCTAGCTTTCACTCCCCTGTAAAATCAAGGGGTTTGATTAAATAATGTCTCAGTTCCTTTCCAGCTCTACCATACTATGGCTCCAAATAAAATAAGCTAATAAAGATGTTCTTGGCATTTACATGTATCTACAGAAACTCTGGTGGTGTAGTAGTTAAGTGCTACAGCTGTTAACCAAAGGGTTGGCAGTTCAAATCCGCCAGGTGCTCCTTGGAAACTCTAGGGGGCAGTTCTACTCTATCCTATAGGGTCGCTATGAGTCGGAATCAACTCCACGGCACTGGGTTTGGTTTGGTTTTTTGGACAATGGGAGCTAATATCTATTGAGTGATGATTATATACCAATATAATGCTAAATGCGTCACATGCACTGACTCATTACTCCTCTCAACAACCTACTGTCCCCATTTTACAGATGGGAAAACTGAGGCTCAGAAAGGGTAGAGTAACTTGCACAAGGTTGTACAGTTAGTAAATGGTACAGTCAAGGTTTAAATCCAGGGAGTCTGACTCTAGAGTTCACATTCTTCACCGTTTTGCTACAAGAAACAACAAATTTATACACACACTATACCCACTCTACCCACTGCTGTTGATAAAGAACACTACAATCTGCATGACTTTACATTACATTAATTGTTCCCTGGTTGTAATTACCTGCAGGCTGTATCTATAAGTTCTCAGCAACCTGGTACTGTTCAGGGAGGCTTTGGGAAATGTGCCACTAATAAATCAATTCTTTGTTCTTTAGTACACTGTAGAGATTATTCAACTCCGCCATTGCCCCTCATCCAGATTATGACATTACCTTCCTAACGGGTGTTTGCCTTTGCCCCCTCCTGATTCGATCCAGCAGCCAGAGAGATTATTTAAAAGCCAAGTCAGACTATGTCATTCCGCTATCAGATCGTGCTCTCTAAACCCTTCCAATGGCTTCCATCTCCCACAGAGAAAAGCCAAAGTCCTTACCAAACCAATTCATTGCCTCCAAAGGCCATCTGTTACTTCTCTGATCTCATCTCCTACTATGTCCCCCTCAGTCACTCACTAGAGCCACCCTGACCTCGCTGTTCCTTCAACACTTCAGGCATGTTCCTACTAACACCTTTGCCTCTGCTGTTCCCTGTGTCTGGAATGCTCTTCCCCTGATACCAGTAACTTGCCCCTGGCCTCCTCCAGGTATGGGTAGGAAGGTCACCTTCTCAGTGAGGCCTCCCCTCTCAACTCTATTTAAAATTCCATCCCTATATCTACCTACCTATCTTCTCTGCTTTATTTTTCTCCATAGCACTTATCACATTCGCTTGTATTTTACTTTTTTTTTTTATTGCCTATTTCCCTTATTAGAATGTAAACTCCAATGAGATCAGGGATTTCCGCCTGTATTGTTCACTGCTGTGTTCCCAATACCTCGACTAGCAGGTGCTCAATAAATATTTGTTAAATGAATGAATGAAAGAAGGAATGAACAGGCACAGACCTGGGGTCCTGGGACACAACAGGGCAGTGCCAGGCCGTGACTTGAAGACTTCTTACAGCTCTCCTTTCACTTCTCAAATGTCAGTCCTGGAAAAAGGACTTAAAGAGATGTGCCGGCTTGTTTGTATTTCTAAAATTATTCAGAGACAGGATTACAACTGCTCTGGCATGAGAAGATAACTGAGACTTGAATAGATTAAAAAGGGGCAAAGGATAGAGAAGACAATTCACTAAGGAAGAAATACAAATAGCATGTATTACCTGTATAAACAGAAAAAAGGTTAAAATTGAAAAAAAAAAAAAAAGGGAGGTGTATGTGTACTCTGTATAGTTCTTGGGGCCAAACAAAAACCAATGGATGGAAGTTCTAGAGCAGACTGCAGAATGTTACAGTGGCCTAGTGGTTAAAGAGTTTGGCTGCTAACCAAAAGGTCAGCAGTTCAAGTCTACTAGCTGCTCCTTGGAAACCCTGTGGGGCAGTTCTACTCTGCCTTATAGGGTTGCTATGAGTAGGAATCCACTCGACAGCCATGGTTTTTTGTTTTGTTTTGTTTTATCAAGTAAGGGCAGTGTGTATGGATTTGAATGAAATGCCTGTCATTTCTCATGATTCGAACAGGGCATTCATCATACAAGTTTTAAAGTGCATTTAATACATTTAAATTGGATTTAATACATTTCCATTCAAAATACCGGTTTTAAATTACTAAAAAAAAAAAATTTAGCATCGACTGGTCTCAACATACCTGGAGCAAAAGAGAATGAAGAACACCAAAGACATATGGTAAAGATGAGCCCAAGAGACAGAAAGGGCCACATAAATCAGAGACTACATCAGCCTGAGACCAAAAGAACTAGATGGTGCCTGGCAACAACTGATGACTGCCCTGACAGGGAACACAACAGAGAATCCCTGAGGGAGCAGGAGAACAGTGGGATGCAGATCTCAAATTCTCATACAAAGACCAGACTTAATGGTCTGACTGAGACTAGAGGGGTCCTGGAGGTCATGGTCCCTGGACCCTTTGTTAGCCCAAGACTAGAACCGTTCCCAAAGCCAACTCTCCAGACTGGACTATAAGATAGATAATGATGCTGGTGAGGAGTGAGCCTCGTGGCTCAAGTAGACACATGAGACAATGTGGGCAACTTCTGTCTGGAGGCGAGATGAGAAGGCAGAGGGGGACAGGAGCTGGTTGAATGGACACGGGGAATATAGGGTGGAGGGCAAGAATGTGCTGTCTCATTAGGGGGAGAGCAGCTAGGAGTACACAGCAAGGTATGTATAACTTTTTGTATGAGAGACTGACTTGATTTGTAAACTTTCACTTAAAGCACAATAAAAAAAATTTTTTAATAAAATTTAAGTCTTTGACCAGTCCTTCACCATTTAGTTTTTTTTTTGCTCATGAGCATCAACCATTTGCATACATTTTTTTCTCATTCTCCCATCTCTCACTTTAATTATTTATATCTTCCTTGTCTTTTGTATCACTTTTTTAAAAAATGCTTTAACACAGTGTAAAAAAAAATCCATTGTTGCCAAGTCAATTCCAAGTGACCCTATAGGACAGAGTAAAACTGCCCGATAGGGTTTCCAAGACTGTAATCTTTACAAAAGCAGATTATCACATCTTTCTCCCACAGAGAGGCTGGTGGGTTCTAACCACTGACCTTTCAATTACTAGCCAAGCTGCTTAACCACTGCACCACCAGGGCTCCTGGAGTGAACACTAACTAAAAAAGAAACCAAACCCACTGCTGTCGGGTCAATTCCAACTCACAACGACCCTATAGGACAGAGTAGAATTGCACCACAGAGTTTCCAAGGAGCACCTGGCAGATTCGAACTGCCCACCTCTTGGTTAGCAGCCATAGTACTTAACCACTACGCCACCAGGGTTTCTAGTGGTTGCCTATTTAAAATCCATCTCTCTCCCCCACCCCCTTCCTGCTTTCTTGCTAAGAATCCACGCACTGTGTGCTGTTCCAGCAGCAAGGGACGGTCACGAGTCCTGGAGCTGGTCATGATTAAGCCACTCTCCAGACCAGTGGGCTTGCGATTCAGTTTTGACCAATGGGGTGTAAGGGTAAGTCTACTGAAGCTTCTAGGAAAGATTTTGGTCCCTGACAAACGGAGTGAACCAAAGGGATGAAAATGCTCTTTACCTCCCACCACTGACTCTCTTCTTGTCTTGACCATGGCCATGGAAATATGATAAGATGTTTGGAGTTGTGGCAGCTATCTTGTAATTACAAGGCAGAAGCCTAAGTTAGGCAAGCCATTCTAGGATGGCACAGCTCAGAACTGGAAAGAGCCTCAGTCTCAGTGACAAAGCTGAGCTACTGCCACGAATTGGGTATCTCTGACCTCCAGACTTATTGTTAGATATTTAAATATTTTTTAATAAAACCACTGTTAGCACAAGCCACTTGCTTAAACACCAGAGTATATATACCAGAGAATACAGGGATTCCACTGTTGGCACCAAGCCTGCTGCAGAGTGGACGCTCAACAGAAACGTATTGTACGGATGATTGAATCAGATGATACACATTTTGACATTTTTTAAATAAAAGTTAATAAATTATTTTTCTCATTATGCATCTTTTCCAAAATACTCATGTATTTCACTAGACAATTCTACAGAAGTTCTTTTCTAAGACCAACATCTGATTTGAGATTGGAAGAAAAAAAAACTGCTGCTTTATATTTAAATCAGTAGATACTCAAATAAATAAATAAGAATTAATAATATCAATAATATAAATAAATGTCATCTCTTATTCATTCATTCAATACGCATTTCTTAAGAGACTACAACGCAAATGATTCAGACACAGAGATGGAAAGACCAAGCTTCTACTTTTAATGATCTCACAGTCTAGTGGGATTTGTAATAACAATTTGCAATTTACAAAACACCTTTAAACAATAATTTAAAAAATCAACAGTAATAACGATGAGCATGTATTGAATGCTTATTCTGTGGCAGGCTCTACGCCAAACAGTTTCTGTACAATATCTAATTACGATACTATTAGAACACTATGAGGAAGGTACTATTATTACCCCCTTTTACAAATGAGACAGTTGGGGTTTAGGGCAGTTTAGTTATTTATTCATGGTCACCTAGCAGTGGTCAGAATTCAAACTTGCTAAGTGGTAGCTATTGTTTTTTTAAAAAGCAAGCTGACAAAGATGGTGGCAGGTGTGAAGAGGTTCAGGAATCAAGGTCGACTGGACGTTCAGTAAGAAAACAGGGTGATAAGACTGACAGGGAAAAGAAAACCACGTGAGGCTTCCCCCTGCGGAACTAGAAGATCTGGGGCAAGAAAGGACATGGTTTTCTTCACTTGGGGTGTAACCAGAGGCTGTACTTAGTTTATGACACATTCAGGGTTACTTCTCCCTCCTCAACTTTAAATCTTTAAAGCAAGCTGCCAGTTGAGCATCTCCACGCGGATGTCCCCCAGATGCTCCAACTGAACACCAGGTTTGGTTTGCACACAAGGCACTCGGCGCGTGTCACTGAATGAATAAAGCTCTAGCTGCCATGGTTGTGTAGCAGTTTTACGCTGCAGCAATCTGCAAACCAGGATTATGTCTGTCTAATCTGTGTCTGGTTCTGACCTCAGCTTCTTCGGTGGCTGGGTGGTTGATGGCCTTGTTCCAGCCCTGACTCAGGGCTGACCACTGCCTGACCAGCATCTATATGAGAGCAGGCCGTGCGGTCAGAAGGCTCATCCTGGGCTGCTGCTGGTTGATCACTTCACCTTAGACAAGTAACTTTATATCTCTAGTCCCTGCCTTGGTTTTCTAGAACTGCCGTACCAAAAAATATCACAAGTGGGTGGCTTTAAAGAACAGAAATTTATTTCCTCACAGTTCTGATGGCTCAAAATCCTAATTCAGGGTGTCAGCAGGGCTATGCTCTGTTGACTCTAGGTAAGCTCCTTCCTTGTTTCTTTCAGGTTCTGGTAGCCCTGGGCATTTCTTGGCCTTCCTTGGCTTGCATGCTGTCTCCCCACTGTGTGTGACTCTGTTTTTGTGTCTGTCCTCCTCTTTTATAAAACGCCACTCAGAAGGGATTAGGACTAGGACCCACCCTACTCTAGTATGATTTGGTTAATTTAACTGATAACATCTGCAAAAAAAAAAAAAAACCTATTTCCCCAAACAAGGTCAGATTCACAGGCACAGGGGTTAGGACTTCCACCACATATCGTTTTGCAGGCACAATTCAATCCATAACAGCCCCAGTTCCTGCAACCTAATTTCTTTGTCATTATTTGTACCAGGGACCTCTTTGGCAGTCTGGTGAGTCAATGACTCATTCTCAGAATAAAGTTTTTAAATGCTTAAAGTAAAATGCAAGGGATTAGAAAAGAGGTCAATTATTTGGACTCTACCCAAAAAAAAAAAAAAAAAAAAACCCATTGCCATCGAGTGAATTCTGACTTATAGTAACCCTATGGGGCAGAGTAGAACTACCCCATAGGGTTTTCAAGGAGCTCCTCGTGGATTTGAACTGCCAACCTTTTGGTTAGCCGCCAAGCTCTCTAACCACTGCACCACCAGGGCTCCAAAGAGTCAGGGATCGTTGTCACATTATTAAATAGAAAAATAAGTTGGGATATAGTAATACATGCGCTTCTTTGAAGTAGTGATGAGTGTAAACAATATTTTTGTTTCTGACAACTATAATATGCCATGGAAATATCTGTGTTTTCTACCGGTGAAAAAGTGTTGATAATTACTTCTGTGGCTTGCTGCATACAATCATAATAGAAGGAAATGCTAAATGGCAGTTAGAAGTCAATAAAAATAAGGTAACTCTTTTCACATCCAAATTCATGAACTTGATAAAGTCTATCCAAGGGCTCTTTGGTAGTCCGTGGGCTCCAGGTTAACCAAAAACCAAACTCGATGCCGTTAAGTTGATTCCAACTCATAGCGACCCCATAGGACACAACAGAACTGCCCCATAGGGCTTCCAAGGCTCTAACCTTTAAAGAAGCAGACTGCCACATCTTTCACCCTAGATGCTGCTGGTAGGTGTAAACTGCCTACCTTTCAGTTATCAGCTGAGCTCTTAACCATTGTGCCACCAGGGTTCCTTGGTCATAAAAAAAAGTTAAGAACCCCTCAATTAGATGATCCCTTAACTCTCTTCTAATTAAACTGGGGTGATCTAGGAGTGGCTCCTGGCTTCATCTATATATAATGGATAAGTTAACGTTGCAGATCAGACTTTTTTTTATCTGTAGATTGGGCTTTTTGAGGACAAGGGACATATGCAAGCAATAGGTGCTTTGCAAAACTGTCAAGCTCCATAGATATGCTAGGTATTACCATGGAAACTCAAGAGTAAATAAGAGACTTCTCCACCCCATTCACTCCCCACACACATCCCCCAGGTCTCAATGTTCCTAAGAGCTTTATGACCTATGGAAACAAAACACTGGGCACTTTTTGTTGAAGAAGATCATGTCCCCTGTTAAATACAGCTCAGTATTAAAAAATTTTTTTATTATGAACCACAATATATGCCAATAAGTTTGAAAATGTAGACAAATTTGACAATATTTAAGAAAAATATAAATTATCAAAATAAACTCAAGAAGAAATAGAAAACCTGAATAGAGGAATGGATCTTGAAGAAATTGAATTAGTTTCAAATATATCCCCTCTACAGAAAAAAAAAAAAAGGCCAGATGGTTTTATAAGCAAGTTTTACCAGGTTTTTTAAGGACGAAATTATCTCTACTTTATAAAAGCTGTTCTTTTCAAGACGTTAACTTAAACTTGATACCAAAACCAGACAGTGCAAAAAAGGAAAATTATAGGGAATACTAGCCAATCTCACTTATAAATCTAGGCATAAAAATTTATTAGCAAAATAAATCTAGCAGGTACAGAACATCATGATCAAAAAGAGCTTGTCCCGGTAATGCAAGGATTGGTTTAACATTAGAAAATCTATCACTGTAATCCATTACATTATCAGGCAAAAGTAGAAAAACTTCATAACCGAGTCAATAGGTGAAGGAAAAGCATTTGACAAAAAGTAGTTCAGAAACTGCAAGGATGAGTCAAAAGGTCCGACCTTAGTCCCCTTGGGTTTTTCTTGCCCTTTGGAGTCTCTAAGTCAACCCCACCCTGACCCCTGAGGGTACAGGGCACTTCCTGTAATGTTCTGGCCCCAAAAGAGACAAAAACTCCGTCCCTGGTTGGCATAGACTGGAAGTTTTTCAAATTTTTCCCTACCAAAGAGCAGTACTGCCAACCCTCCAGCTCCTCCTAGAATGTCATCCACACAGTAAAGATCAAGAAAGGCAGAATCCTTCCTGCAACCCTCCACGGCCTCTCCATTTCATGCCAGCTTATAGCCATCCTCCCACCAACCCGCGCATCTATCTATCCATCCATGGCGAAGACTAAGAGAGGCAGATTTCTTTCTGCAACCTTCTTAGGCCTCTTCAGTTCATTCCAGTTTATATCCAGCCATGCATCTGCCCATCCACCGACCCCCTCCATCCACCCACCCACCCACCCATCCATCCATCCATCCATCCATCCATCCATCCATCCATCCATCCATCCATCCATCCATCCATCCATCCATCCATCCATCCATCCATCGCAAGGACTAAGAGAGGCAAATTTCTTCCTGCAACCCGCCTAGGCCTCTCCATTTCATTCCAGTTTTCATCTATCCATCCAACAAATAATTATTGAGCATCTACTACATTCCAACCAAAACTTCCTGCCCTCATAGAACTTAAACTCTACTGGTAGCTTTCTAATGCCTGTGAGAAAGGGCCTTTCCACATGGAATTGACCCGGAAAATAATCTTATCTTTCAGGTGACTCCTAGCATTCCACAGAGGAACTGCTCTTAGTTCTTGCTCTATAACTACACCTGAATGCAACAGACACAGTGTTACTATTCCACGAATTCAAATGGTACAGACAAAGGATGAGGTGAAGGCATGCATGTGTCTACTCCACGGAGTGCCTCATGCTCTCATAGGAACAGGCACCATGTCTGAGTTGACCCCTGCACATGGTGCAAAGAGCACGATCGTCTGAAAGTGACGGAGGGGACTCACTTGGTCTTGCCTGGGCAACAAGTTTGCTGGCATGTGAGGCTCTGTTTTCTCCCATCAGGAAGGGCTGCCCCAAGCTCAACATCTCGTGGGTCCAGTGGCTTTCTCCTGCCAGCAGGAGACCCAGGAGTCTCCCTGGGTACTGGGGAGTTGATTTTCCCAGACAACTCCTGACAACAGCTGGCCCCCACATCCAGATGGGCACCAAGCTACATGGGTATTCCCCCACTGACAAGGCTGCTTTCCGGGAAGGATCCCTCTGATGGAACGTAGACTCACACCGTGCACCCAGCAGTGCCTGCGCTCAGACACATCTCTCTGAGATGATGAGGCATCAGGCAGACCCATACCTTCTCTCACTGATTTCACCTAAGCAAATTTTCCCAGAAAAGACTCATGCTGCTTAAGAATGTAGAATCTGTACCAAACCCTAAAGCATGACAGGTTGTGACCCAGATGTGACTCTGGCATGACCTTGCAGTATTTGCTCCCGAAAAGATGCCTCACATACTCTAGGTATTCACTGAGTATTTCTGAATGGATCATAACATGAAGGTAAATTATAAAGTACAAAATAATGTATTAGCACTAAACCAAGGAGCCCTGGTGGTGCAGTGGTTAAGTGCTCCACTGCTAACTTAAAAGTAGGTGGTTCAAACCCACCTAGTAGCTCCGCGAGAAAAAGAACTGGTGATGTGCTCCCATAAAGATCACTGCCTAGAAAACCCTATAGGGCAGTTCTACCATGTCCCATGGGGTCACTATGAGTTGAAATTGAATTGGCGGCACCCAGCAACAGTAACAACAGAACTAAACCACTTTGGTATGGAAAAAAAGTTAGCTAAAATTGATGATTTCCTCTTCCTTTTCATTTTGGAGACAAATTCACATTTGCTTGGAAGAGGGGGGTGGGTGGGACAGTATCTCAGTCATCTAGTGCTGCTGTAACAGAAATACCACAAATAAACAAAGTTTATTCTCTCACAGTCCAGTAGGCTAGGTGTCCGAATTCAGGGTACCAGCTCAGGGCAAGGCTTTCTCTCTCTGTTGACTCTGACAAGCAACAAGTTCTTGTCATCAGCCTTCCCTTGGTCTGGGAGCATCTCATCGCAGGAACCTCAGGTCCAAAGGACATGCTCTGCTCCTGGCGCTGCTTTTTTGGTGGTATGAAGTTCCCGTGTCTCTCTGCTCACTTCTCTCTTTTATATCTCCAAAGGGATTGCCTTAAGACACTACCTAATCTTGTGGACCTCATCAATATAACTGCCGCTAATCCATCTCATTTAATCATAGTGATAGGATTTACAACACATAGAGAAATCACATAAAATGGTGAACAATCACACTAAAATGGGACTCATGGCCCAGCTAAGTTGACAAGATATTTTTGGGTGACACAATTCAATCCATGACAGACCGTCACATCAGGACAGGCACAGGGACTCTGGCATCTGGCATCTGGGCACCACCAGGAGAAGGGAGCGCCTCCTTGGCTACCCCACGAACGAATCTCAAAGATTTAAGGATTCTTCATCTTTCTCTGGGCCTAGCCCAGCACTGGCAATATGGGGGTTCTCAATGCACATTTATTCTATAAATGGATAGAGCACAAGGTGTCGTGTCTAGGGAATCAAGAGCTAGAGATGGAAAGCAGCCACTTGCAGCCTTGGGAGGTTTCAGCCTTTTGGATGGGATTCTTCCACAGCTCAATTCATGATCCAAGCTGACTTTGAGGGCCTCTGGGGCTCATCTTTCCAGGGCTTCTCATGGCATAACTTGCACTGTAGGCCATCCATTGGGCCTTTCTGAGGGCCGCTCCTGGTTCTGAGCCCAAGGTAAGTGGTGCTTACATTCATCTGGTTTCTTCTCCAGACCCTTCACGTGCATCAGCCCTTTGTCATCTGGTCACTCTGCCTCCTCTTGGACGTTCTCTCTCATTGTCTGGCTGCAGGGTCATGCTATCTTCTCCCCTCTTCTCCTTTGCAGGCGCCATCATCCTCTGAGCAGCCAAAACACACACATTGCCTTACTTTCATTTTCCCTATAAATCAGCCTCCCCTGGACCTAATGAAAGAAGACTTTTCTGAGCTAGTGGTTCTAATTCTTGGCTTTCAAAAAACCTGCCTGGGACTTGGTTTCACACCCTGACTAGAATGTGCTCATTTCCCATCCACGGCACAAGTCCAGTTACAATCATTATTTTGATCTCCAACCCTAGGACATTGGCTGGCCAACTGGTTTGTCGGACCAGCTTTAATGACTCAGAAATATATGATGGCAAATTAATAAGTAACACACTTATGGTGTCTTTGAGCATGCTTCCCCAGTGTCTGTAAGTAACAGTTATATCACCCTCAAATGGGAATAGAAAGTGAATCAGAAAGGAAAAAGAGGCTCCTTAGGAACATGTCAGAAGATGACACATAGGTGATAGAAAATCTGGCAGTGATTATTGGTGATGGTTGCACAACATGATTAATGTAATCGAAGTTACTAAACTGTACACATGAAATATGTTGAATTGACAAATGTTATGTTATATATATATTGGCAACAATAATAAAAATAAAGAAGATGAAACTGTCCCTCACAAACTTCATATTTACTGGGAAAGCGAGAAGCAAAGCAACTCAAATCTCTGTGGTATTTTCTATCACAAATACATTAAATGTTTATAGATCGCTTGTTTAGGCAACTTTTTGAACTAGCTCTCCTTGTATTTTCAGATGACTTGGAAAAAGATATAGACAGCATTTTATCAAATTGGCAAATGACCCTAATTTGCTAAGTTTGGGAGAAAAAAAAAAAGATCTTCACAAACTAGAATGATGAACCTAAATGAAGAAGATAAAATTTAATACAAATAAATTGAAAGTATGCCACTTCGGTTTTTTAAAAATCTGCTACATGATAGCTGTTAAGCCATATATAGTAAAGGTCTAGTGGTTTCCATAGAGTACAAACTCTACATGAGTTAACAAAGAGCTAATGCGATTTACCTGCAATAACGCCTTTATTCAACTAACATTGCCAGAAGTATACCCCAGTGACCCAACCAATCACATGTGTTACCAGTCACTAATAATTTCTCAGTTTCTCCCTTGACTTTTCCATGACACAGAAATTGCCTCATTAAATTTGGTTGAGCGCTTTTGTATTTCCACAGAACCTCATTTTTAAGTAAGATATTAATAAATGTGATCTCAAAGACCCTTCGGGCAGATTTGCCTTGGAAAGAAAATACTGAGCTCTGCTCTTTCTTCTTCTTTTTTTTTTTTCTACAGGGGAGAAAGTTCTTATCCATCCTGTTCATTTCCTGATTTTGCAGGCACTTCCATAGAAATCTCAGAATGTTAAGGTTTACACATCAGAGCTTTACTTAATCTTCTGGCCACAAGGCCCTCTTATTATCTTCAAAGTCCTCGATGCTTGAGAATGTAATTCGTTTCCTTTGCAAGCTGCTCTGGTGGCTGTGAAGTTTCCAAATGGAAGAAAAACTTCTGTCTTTTTGAAAGCACAGGTTCTGCGTCGCCTCTTTAACATCTTGCCTAACACAGTGTACACAGAGCCCCTGTATCATCTGTTTTTCAAACTAACCATCCTCAGGTCTTTCAACAATTTTCCCCATGCCCTGGTTTTGGAAATCCTTGCCAGCCTGTGGCCTTTCTCTGGATACTCTCCACTTTGCTCATTTGTTAGTCCACTTACTCCTACAGGTAATTACTGAGAGCCTGCTGTGTACCAGGTCGTTGCTAAGCACTGCAGATACAATGATGAATCACACAGACAATTAAGCACAGTGATTAAGTGCTGGGATGGGGATATACAAGGTGCTAGGCGAATGCATAATGAGCCCTGGAGGTGAAATGATTAAGCGTTCGGGGGCTAACCAAAAGGTTGGCAGTTCAAACCCACCAGCCGCTCAGTGGGAGAACAGACTGAGGGATCTGCTCCTGTAAAGACTACAGTCTAGGCAACCCTCTAGGGCAGTCACACAGAGTCATTATGAGTCAGAATCGACTGGCTTCTGTTGAGATTTGAAAGATGAGTCCAGTTCCGTTGGATAAACAGAGGAGGTGCGGTTGTAGAAAACAGTTTGAGCAAAGGAAATGGCAAGTATACAGGCTTCTCAAATCCTGCCTCTGCTGCTCAGCACTTGCACAGCATTGTTGCAAGACATTTAACATCTATAAAATGAGGATGTTAATACGTTGCAGAGTGAAGCTTAGCACAATGCCTGGCACATAACGGAGGCTCAAAAACATGTCAGCCATCACTACCATTGTCATCTTTATTATCATCAATTAGGGAGACCCAGGCATGATTGACTCCAGAGGGTCAGGTTGCCCACCACACTCCCCAAGAGCACCAGTCATCAAAGAGAAGAACAGAACGGTACACAAGGGCATCCTGGAACTGGAGAAGGAAATGAGGGCGGGGAGGGATTTAAGAGGAAGAGATGAAGGAGAGTTATAGAAAAAGAAGAGGATAAAGAAAGAGTTTACTAGAGAAGAGAAAGGGAGAAAGAAGGGGAGAGGGAGAATCTGTAGGAGAAAAAAAAACCTATTTATTGGCTAGGAAAGCTTTTAACTTTATTGCTTTTTAGAGGTCAGATACTGTACTTTTTTGGTTCTCCCAACATTAATCATAAGATAAGAATGAGGACTCTCACTTCATACAGTTTATAAAAAAATGAATGATAACAGAGAGGCTGGTTTATGCATAAGGCAGCGCATAGGCACAGAGAGATGCATTTTATGGGGAACAGTATGTCTGGGCTGAGCAGCAGCCACTACAGCCCCTCCACTGGATCCATGTTTCCCGGATGTGATGGCGCTGGGGATGAGGCGCAGAAGGGGACACGGCGGCTAAGGGCTAAAGACGGTGTGTGGGGGAGATGTTACTTCAGAGTGTTTTATTTTATTTTTTTTTAAAAAAAGCTTTTGCTGTATTTAGAATAATATAGGGTCACTATGAGTCGGAATTGACTCGACAGCAGTGAGTTTGGTTTTTTGGTTTTCTACACATCAGCGTTCATTTTTACAATCAAATCTGATGATAAAGACAAACACCAGCCACTCGATTCTTTAGACGTGCTGGTTGACTGCTATGCTGTAAGGGGCTGGCTCCCTGCACAGGCTTGAGGTCTACCTTTGGCCAAATCTTCCAGGTAGAAAGATGCTAGCAGCTTGGTTTTAAAGCCCCAAAAGGGACAGCCCAGCCTACAGTCAGTTTAGCTCTCCAGCTGCAGTTTTCCCTGCAGATGTTACTCAACTCGAGTTGTCTTTCTGGCTTGAGCCCCACAGCAGCTCTTCCTGAGATCTTTTCTTCCTGCCTCTCTACACCCCCATCTTCTAGATTTCTCTTCTGCAATGTTTCTCAAAGGGAGGTCCCCAGAAATGCAACTTCTTGGGCCTCCGCACAGACCTACTGAATCAGACACACTGGATGGGGGGGACCAGCAATCTCTGTTCTAACGAGTCTTCCAGAAGCTTCTGATGCAGACCAAAGTTTGATAACCACTGCTCCACTGCCTGATTCTACTGACCCACTGTCTTGGATTAAATTTTGTCCCCAAAAAATATCTGTCAACTCGGCTAGGTCATGATTCCCAGTATTTTATGACTGTCTACCATTTTGTCATCTGATGTGATTTCCCTATGTGTTGTAAATCCTATCACTATGACGTAACAAGATGGATTAGCGGCAGTTACATTGATGAGATCTACAAGATTTAGACAGTCTTAAGCCAATCTCTTTTAAAATATAAAAGAGAGAAGAGAACAGAGAGACATGGAGACCTCCTACCACCAAGAAAGCAGCATCGGGAGTAGAGTGCATCCTCTTTGGACCTAAGGCTCCTGTGCTGAGATGCTCCCAGAGCAAGGAAAGACTGATGCATCACAAGGACCTTCCTCCAGAGCCGACAGAGAGAGAAAGCCTTCCCCTGGACCCGGTGCCTACTGGACTGCGAAAGAATAAACTTCTCTTTGTTAAAGCCATCCGCTTGTAGTATTTCTCTTAAAGCAACACTAGATGACTAAGACACCCACCCTCCACTCTACTGCCTGGTCCTCCCGATCTGCCCCTTCTGTCTCAAAATTTTCTCCTTCCTTGGCCTCCAGAATATGGTACCACTTTGTTTCTCCTCCCCTGGAGAGAGTGAAAGAAAGCCAAGGACTGCATTGGGGCTTCCACCACAGAAATGAGAGAAGGGGCATCAGGAAGACAAGAGAATCAGAGACATCACCAAGTCCTAGGTGAGATCTGAGGGATCACTGACTTCAACCCCCTTGCTTTATAGATGAGGAAACTGAAGCCTAGAAGAGGAAGGTGACTTGCCCAGGATCACCTGCTAAGTAGAAGTCAAATCAAGACTGGAACTATCCTGTTGTTGTTAGCTGCCATTAAGTCAGCCTCTGACTCATGGTGACCCCGTGCACAATGGTCCTGCATCATCCCCATGATCAGTTGTAGATTGGACCATTGTGATCCAGAGGGTTCTCACTGGCTGATATTCAGAAGTAGAATGCCAGGCCTTTCTTCCTAATCTGTTTTAGTCTGAAAGCTCCACTGAAACCTGTTCAGCATCATCACAACACTTAAGGCTTCACTGACAGATGGGTGGTGGCTGCGCTTGAGGTGCATTGGCCAGAAATCCAACCTGGCTCTCTAGCATGGAAGGCAAGAATTCTACCACTGAACCACTAATGTCATTGTAACTAGCCTAATAAGGACTAAATCAGTCATCTGCATGTCTTATCACTCAATTATTGAACATACACTGAGCTTTTGCTATGGACAGGACCAAAGCCAGGGCTGGGGTTGGCGGAACCCAGGTGTAACCAGCTCTTTACAAAAACTCTTGGCCCAGGAGCAAACAGAGGCTGTAATCAGCCCTGTGGCTTCTCCAGTACAGGCACAAAGGCACATCTGCCCCTAAGCCATGTGTTCTTTCTATGAGGTGGGGTTGGGGCTGGGTACCTCTTCCGTCTAGGTTTGCAGAAGCCTGAACAAGTTTACCAAATGACCTGATCTCTCTGAGCCTTGGCATCCTCATGTGAAAATGCGATCTAACAATACCACTTTGTAGGGCTTCATTTATTTACTTATTTTTTGATGTGGATTAAGTGAGATAACATGTCCCTGCTTATATCAGGGGCTCAAGAAATAAGAGTTCCCCTCCATAGGTGCTAAGAGAAATGAAAGTGTCAGTATCTATCTTCAAGGGATTGATAGTCTAGTGGCAAATATGGGGCAAACACAAAATAACTAGAATATCAATCCCTCTGAAGTAGTGTGGTAGTTAATTTTGTGTGTCAATTTGGCTAGGCTTGCTTCCCACTTATTTAGCCGAACATTAATATAGTTTCTGTGTTGGAATAGTTACATGTGACTAGATCAGGTGGCCTTGAGTAGAATAGATTACCTTCCACAGTGTAATGTAATGACCTTTCATCTAATGTAGCATAATGTAATCACTATCCATAATGTATTCTAATGTAATGTAATCAATAAATCAGTTGAAACTGGACTAAACCAAAAGCAAAGAAGTTTCCTGAATACAACCAAAAGCTTCGAAAGCCAGAGTAGCAGGGACAGGGGTCTGGGGACCATGGTTTCAGGGGACATCTAGGTCAATTGGCATACAAAACATATTAAGAAAACGTTCTGCATCCCACTTTGGTGATTGGCACCTAGGGTCTTAAACACTAGCAAGTGGCCATCTAAGATGCATCAATTGGTCTCAACCCACCTGGAGCAAAGGAGAATGAAGAATACCACAGGCATATGGTAAAGATGCGCCCAAGAGACAGAAAGGGCCACATAAACCAGAGATCACATCAGCCCGAAACTGAAAGAACTAGATGGTGCTCGGCTACCACTGATCACTGCCCTGATAGGGAACACAAAAGAGAATCCCTGATGGAGCAGAACAGTGGGATGCAGACCTCAAATTCTCTTAAAAAGACTGGGCTTAATGGTCTGACTGAGGCTAGAGAGGTCCTGGAGGTCATGGTCCCTGGACCCTTTGTTAGTCCAAGACTGGAACCATTCCCAAAGCCAACGCTCCAGACTGGACTATAAGATAGATAATGATGCTGGTGAGGAGTGAGCTTCTTGGCTCAAGTAGACACATGAGACAATGTGGGCAACTCCTGTCTGGTGGCAAGATGAGAAGGAAGAGGGGGACAACAGCTGGTTGAATGGACACGAGGAATATAGGGTGGAGAGGAGGAATGTGCTGTTTCATTAGGAGGAGGGCAGCTAGGAGTACATAGCAAGGTGTCTATAACTTTTTGTAAGAGAGACTGACTTGTAAACCTTCACTTAAAGCACAATAAAAAAATAAAATAAATCAGCTGAGGTCATACCAGTTTAGGGTGGGTCCTAAACCTAATCATTTCTAAGTGTTAAAAACGCCAGAGTAGACACAGAGACACACTCACGGGGGAAGACAGATGACATAAAATGATCACCTACAGGTAAAGGAACGTGAGGGTTGCTGGCAGACACCAGAATTAAGAGCAAGGCTCACTGAAAGAATCAATATGGCCAAGACCCTGATTTGGACTTTTAGCCTTCAGAACTCTGAGAAAATAAATTTATGTTCTTTAAAGCCACCCACTTGTGGTATTTTTATTACAGCAGCACTAGGTAACTCAGACAGGTAGGTACCACTATTACCCCTCAGAATATAAAGACAGGCAGAGAAACCTACAGCATGTCTTGCCTGGCTGGGAGAGGGTGGCAGCATTTGAGCTGGGCCCTGGCGATAATAGGCCTTTGCCAGGTCTTGGCTGGGGATGAACGCTCCAGGCAGAAGCAAGAAACTGAACAAAACCCTTCCTTCCTGGAAAGCTCAGGGAAGGAGACAAAAATTCTAACCACTGCAGGGTCACTTCAGGGCATTTACAGGTCAATCTCTCCAGGAGCCAGGGACACTGATGGCTTCTGGCATCTGCTTTACCTCCTTCACCAAGAGTGCCAACAAATATCAATTAGGGGTATTATTTTAGGATGTGGAGATTCATTACTGGAAGCCAACACTTGGAAATGTTAATAATTACCAACCCAGGCTAAAGCCTCCACTGGCAACACAGCGCAGGACATACTTACACTTAAATGTCTAAGCCAGCCAAGTCCTTTCAGTCACGTTGCTAACTGAGGAGGTTTTGCCTTCAAGAAACACACTGCATTTTTTGTATGCAAAAATGAAGTACTTTATCATGTACTATAATTCCCAAAGAGCAGATTTTGAGGCTGTCTAAAGTGAGCTTTTAGATTTTCTAAGTAGTAAACTGGCTGCCAAGGAGAAGTTTCACTAAATTCTGTGACCTACTCTTGAACACCACCACTCATCTGTCAGTTTGCCATACTGTGGTGGCTTGCATGTTACTGTGATGCCAGAAGCTATGCCACCGGCATTTCAAGTATCAGCAGGGTCACCCATAGTAGACAGGTTTCAGCAGACCTTCCAGAATAAGACAGACTAGGAAGAACGACCTGGTGGTCTACTCCTGAAAAATCTGGACAGTGAAAACCTTATGAATAGCACCAGAACTTTGTCTGCTATAGTGCTGGAAGATGAGCCCCTCAGGTTGGAAGGTACTCAAAACACAACTGGGGAAGAGATGCCTCCTCAAAGTACAGCTGACCTTAATGACATGGATAGCTTTGGGGACCATCATTTGCTGATGTGGCAAAACTCAAAATGAGAAAAAAAAAAAAAACCCTGCAAATATCCATTAATAATCAGAATGTGGAATGTACAAAGTATGAATCTAGGAAAATTGGAAGTCATCAAAAATGAAATGGAGCTCATAAAGATCAATATTCTAGGCATTAGGAAGTATATAGATCTCTTCCAGGAATAGGAGGGATAATGTTTGGATAATTGCCTCCATGAATAACTGCCTCCTTTGCCATGAGACCAGAAGAACTGGATGGTGCCTGGCTACCATCACCGAAAATTTTCATCAAAGATACTATAGAAGAATCCTGATCAAAAGGGGAAAAGCACAGAACAAAATTTCAAATTCTTATAGAATCCAGATTTTCTGAAGCCATGGAATCTAGATGATCCTTGAAACTATTGCCCTGAGATAATCTTTAAACCTTAAACCAAAAATATCCCCTAAAGTCTTAAAACTTAACAATAGTTTAGCTTAACTAGTAAAGAACGTCTGCCTTGAGCATTCTGCTCTTTAAGATCTATCTACAGGAGATCAAATTGACAACACCAACTCGAAAGCTTAGATAGGAAACTTAGGGAAAGTGAATTTATGTTAATGGGGGAGGAACAACTCAAAAAACAAGAGTCAGAATGGTTGCACGACTTGGAATGTAATCAGTGTCACTCAATTGTACATGTAGAAATTGTTGAATTGATATATGTTCTGCTGTGTATATTCTCAACAACATCAAAAATAAAATTAATTATATTTAAAGAAATAAAACCTATGGAGCACAGTTCTACTCTGATACACATGGGGTGGCCATGAATTGAATGTGACTGCAGGGCAATTGATGGTATGATTAGGGTTGGGGCAACATGTCTTCCAGTTAGTGCCACCTTGAGGCAGGTACAGGAAGGGGATTAGAAGGGGATCTGTGCCACTGATAAAGGATGGAGGGGGGAGAATTTGAAGGGTTCCATTGAGCTTATGCTCCTGGGTGCAGTACTCCCTGCTGCTTCAACTCTACCTGTTGGCGTCATTGCCTGGAAGGACTCTGGCTGAAAAATGTCCTTCGTTCACTCTCCTGGTGGCCTGAGAGCCTTGGCTCGGGATTGCATTCTGCTAATTAGATAGCTCTCCCTGCCCTTTGCCATAGCCCAGGAAGGTTGAGGCTGTCCAGAGTTCGTAGTGGCTAGAGACAACTGTGGTCACTATTGTTGCATGCTTAAAATCCTCCAAGGGCTCTGTCATGGATTGAATTGTGTCCCCAAAAATGTGTGTCAAGTTGGCTAGGCCATGATTCCCAGTATTGTGTGATTGTCCACCATTTTGTCATCTGATGTGATTTTCCTATGTATTGTAAACACTACCTCTGTGATGTTAATAAGTTAGGATTAGAGGCAGTTATGTTAATGAGGCAGGACACAATCTAAAGATTAGGTTGTATATTAAGTCAATCTCTTTCAAGATATAAAAGAGAAAAGCGAGCTGAGAGACATGGGGACCTCATACCACCAAGAAAACAATGGCGGCAGTAGAGAGCATCCTTTTGGACCTGAGGTTCCTGTGCTGAGAAACTCCTAGATCAGGGGAAGATTGATGACAACAACTTTCCCCTAGAACCCACAGAGAGAGAGAAAGCCTTTCTCTAGAGTTGGCACCTTAAGTTTGGACTTCTAGCCTCCTAAACTGTGAGAGAATAAATTTTTCTTTATTAAAGCCATCCATTTGTGGTATTTCTGTTATAACTGCACTAGATGACTCAGACAGGCTCCCTAACCCTAGAAAATAAAGCCCAAACTCTTTTTCAAAGCCCCCAAGGTCCTAAATGATCTGGTTCCCACCTCCTCCAGCTTTGTCTCCTGCTCAGACCACCCACCTTACAGATTGCCTGGCAGTTGCCAATTCCATCCATAACTCAGTTCTACCTCCATGCTTTCTCCTCAGTGCGCTCCAGCCTGTTCATGCCTCCAGGCTCTGCATGGTCTTCAACTTCACTGGGAATGCTTCTCTTAGACCAGCAGGATCCCTAGTGGCCCGTGATGGAGTCCCTGAGTGGTGCAAAGGGTTAGCACTTGCAGTTAAGCACTCGACTACTAGCCAAAAGGTTGGTGGTTCAAACCCATCCAGAGCAGCCTGGAAAGAAAGTTCTGGCGATCTGCTTCCAAAAGCTTACAACCCTGAAAACTCTACGGTACTCCATTCTACTCAGCAACACACTGGGTGGCTATGAGCTGGACTGGACTCCACGGTCACTAATTTGGTTTTTGTTTTTTTCAGGAGCCTCGAGGCTCTTTGAAGGAGCCCTGGTGGCACAGTGGTTAAAGTACTTGGCTGCTAACTGAAAGGTTGGCGGTTCGAATCCACCAGTCGCTCCTTGGGAGAAATATGTGGCAGCCTGCTACCGCAAAGATTACACCTTGAGAACCCTGGGGGTCAGTGCTTCTCTGTTCTACACGGTCAGCTCGAAGGCAGTGGGTTCACTTTTGGTTCTGGAGACTCTTTGAGAGAATCCATGAGGTCAAAATGATTTTCATAGTAACAGTATGAAACACTGAACAGTTATATTTGGCTAATATTATTTTTTTTATCTGTATGATAAAACACTAAACACTAATAATATTTGCCTTTTTGTTACTCTCATCCTCTCACAAGTATACAGACTATGAAAAGTTTACTGATACGATTTTAGACCACACAATTGCAACTAACCCTTAAGAAACTATCATTTGTCAAGTTTTGGTGTGATATCAAAGAAGAATATCCACAATTATCTGAAAAGGCCATTAAAATACTCTTCTTTTTCCCAACTGCATATCTATGAGGCCATAATTTCTTCATATAGACCAACCAAACAACATTTCCCAACAGACTGAATGGAGAAGATAAGAGAATCCAGCTGCCATCTATTAAACCAGACATTAAAGAAATTTGTAAAAACATAACACAGTGCTACTCCTCTAATTTTAATTTTCTAAATTTTGGAAAACATAGTTTCTTATACAAATGTTTTATTTATGTTAACATGGATTTACTATTATTTTTAAATTAACTAATAAATAGATTTTTTAAACATTCTCTGTTTCAATCTCTAATCCAGTAAATACCGATAGACCTAACCCACATAAACAAAATCTCTTTGGAATCCTCAACAACTATTGAGTGTAAAAGGGTCCTGACAGCAAAAAGTTTGAGAACCACTGCCGTATACCACACCCACTCAGCAGTCATGGACGAGCTGTAACTTGGACAGGACTCTATCGTTGTACACTGATTCCACCAAATTAATTATCTTGTTACATGTCTGTCTCCTCCACTATACTGTGGTCCTCCTGATGGTGGTTATTCATCTTAAATCCCCCGTGTCTGGTACAGAGTAAAAATTCCAGATGAACGCATGAGGTAAGAGGTAAACCCACACGGACTGACATCACAGGCAGACACGTGGACGGCCTGCAAATGGTCATAGGATGGGCGTATAATACATGCATTTTTTTTTACATGCATTTTTTTAACTGGTTCAAGTTGTTACTTGGACTCTGATCTGAATTTAGACATAAAATATAAACATAAAAAAGAATAAACATCAAATTCAAACAAAAATGGACCTAAGAAACAACTCTGCTCCTTCCTTTCTGTTAAAACTTTCATCGAAAGGAAATTCAGAGACATCCTAGTAAATCAGTCACTAGTGAAATACATCATGCTGGTGGATACCATAAACACAGCCTCAGTGCTTTGCCATAAACAAGTGAAATGTGACCTGGGCCATGTTCCGAACACAGAAACCAAAAAGTGAAGAAAAGCAAACAGCCATAAAACACAAGGCACCATATTGGAATAATGAAATGGAGGTCATATTAATCACTGCAAAGACTACCAGAGAACCATGGCCTCTCCATCTGTGTTCCCCGTCAAAGTAAGACCAAGAGCAGATTTCACATGAGAATCCAGCCCAAAGTTGTAAAGTTCATGATTCTCACTCAACCCCATTCCTAAGCCAAGCAGCCCGCCAGCAGGTCTGGGAGCAGCTACTTGCAGGACTTATGGAACAGAGAGGTGAATGCAACCAGCACCCCAATTCCAGTCCTAGGGGTGGGGGATACGTGCCTGTGTCCCGTTCTCCCCTTTACACATTCTCCAGAAACAGACGGCAATGCTGGATACTGGAGTTTATGCCTTTTGGCAAAACAGGCTTCCATTTCTTACCTCAGAAGACAAGGGGCTTCCACTTCAGAACCTGAGGTTTGAAGGCTCTGGGGTGTGTACAGGCATGTGTGTGCGTGAGACAGAGAGAGTGTGTGAAGGTGTGTGCATGTATGTGTGTGAGAGTGAAGGTATCTGTGTGAGGGGGCGAATATGACAGAGAGAGAGAGAGAGCAATTTGGAGCCAAGCAGAGTATTTTTTTTCCACACGAGTGAGGTGGCTCATCTTGAAAGCAGCCCTGTCAGAAATCCAAGTATGCAAATCAGTGGTGGTGATCTGGGAATCAGGCATTTCCAGTTCTATACACGCATGTCTATGATCATCTTAAAATGAGTTTTTTAAAACCCCTTTAATCAACCTAACTAAACATTTCCCAGTCCTTTTCGAACTTACAGAAGTCTTACATCACTATGAAAACAGGCACTCACAGGCAGGGGCGGGTTAACCAGTAAGCAAGGTACACGTGGGCATACATTAAGCAAGGTACGCACGGGCTTACTTGTGCTTGCTTACTTACGTGTGGTGCACAGTTTCACCTGTTTTTGGTGAGAAACAGGTGAAATCGTGCCGTTTCACCTGTTTTGGTGAAAAACAGGTAAAATTGTTCACTACACATTAGTAAGCAAGCACAAGTAGGCCCGTGTGTACTTTGTTTATTAGGTAATCCATCCCTGCTCTCAGGAGACTGAAGACACAGGAAACTTGGTGTCATGGGTCATTGTTTAGGTCAACACCAGAAAAAATTCTGGCTTCTCAAAACAAAGTTCGTGCCCTAAGTGTAATTTCAGAAGCTGAGACTGCCTGGTCACTAGGCAGTTCCCTCAGTGGTCTTCATAGGTGGTAGAGTCTAACCACTGGCCTAAAAGATGTAAATGGAAAATACAGTTTCAAAGAAAACAGCGTTGTGGAATGATTGTTGTGGGAAAGCTATTATGCATTACATACCTACTATTCACATTTTATAGATGAGGAAATTGAACCTCAGAGAGGTTATGCTGCCTAAATACACACATCTTGTAAGTAACATAACTAGGACTTGAACCCAAGTCTATGCCAAAAGCCATTCCCTTCCCATTGGTCAACCTCCCCATTACCTCCTCACCCTAGACTTATCAGAGCCCATATTTAGAACTTAACCAATTTATCTATGTTCTGTGTGTTTTCACAGCATCTCATTTCTCTCAGAGGAGAGGATGGCAAAAAAAAAATCGTCTGAAGAAAACATGTTCACTGGGTCAGAATAATAGACCCCTGACATTTTCCATTCGTAATATCTTGATTCAGCTCATAGTATCCTCACTTCTCTTCTGTGTCTGCCCTCCGCCCCCCCATAAGCCTGCTTGCTCTTTTTCTCATTCTGCCATGCAAGGAGGCATTATTAACACAGATTTAGCTGAACAGATCCAATAAAGAATTCTCATAACACCTTTGCCCAGATAAATCCAACAAGGGCCTTTACAGATGAAAAATCTTGCCCTGCATATTGGAGAAAAGTCGTAAGCCTCAGATTAAACTGAAGGCTTTAAAAGAGAAGAGGTTAAATTTCATTTTGAAAACCTATGTAGGAGCACACCTTCAACTCAGGATGCACTCATTGCCAGTGAGAACTCCCACCCCCGGCACACCCAGCCAAGGACCCAGAGACAAGAGCCCTCCCCTCTCCTGGCGTCACCCCTGGTCCTCTGTGGTCCTCCTTTAGCCACGCCACCCTGCCCTTCTGCAGGTGGAGCCCTCATCACTCACCCAGGAGGGCCGTCTGGGGGTGGGTCCGAGTGTGTCTCCCTCTGGAGATGGACCTCGAGCGCGGCCGCTCCCTGGCCTCAGCGGGGAGGAGGAGGACCTGTCCGAAGATCAGCAGAAGGCAGCCCAACAGCATCTTTTCCATTTTCGAGAAGAGGTTGAGGAGCAAGCCTGTGACAAACACAAGATGAGAGGGGGCAGGGTGAGCTCTCCGGGTCTCCCTGAACTCCAGGTGCTGCAGATCTGCCGCCCACCTTTTCACCTTTCAAACATGCCACGTGCACTTAAGATGCCATTTGTACGTTTGACCCGTAAGGACTTAAGTAACCCCCGTTGGTGGGTTTTTCTAGGGTACTCTGAGCCAGGCATGCACAGTTGTAATTTTTCGTTGCTTTAGTCATCATAAGGCTGAATGGAAAACTTGAAACAAAAATTCCATCTTGAACTCTCTTATCAGTTAGCTCAAAAAAGTTGTCCATTGTCCCGTTCTGTATCTTGGATTTGAAATGGAAAAACTATCTGAGGGCTCCAAGTAACACTATTCCTTATGTCTAATAAAGCGGATGGCATAAAATAATATATATGAATTTCTTAAAGAGTTCACGTCTAGCTGACATCAGGTAGCATCACAGAGCCAGCCTCCCAGCCACCCACCTACGATATTAACTCTTTAGTTGCTATTTGTTAAACAGTATATCAGCCCTTTTTACGCCTCTGGTCCTCCTAGGGTAGTACATTATTCCGGTTCTAGTGCATTTAGCATAAAGGTGGGTCCCTTTTGAAATGTGTGAAGCTCAGCAGACTGGAGTTGGAATCTCACCGTTGTGTACGTTGAGCATTCTATTAGGTGATGCTTCCTGAATGTGTTCGTTTTATAAACTTTTCCCCTTTTTTTTTTCTCCCTGAATTTCTGTGTGGTAAGGCTTGCAAGCATAATTATGGCTTCCCTGTGTGATAGTTAGGGAGCCCTGATGGGTTTGTTTTGGTTTTTCTGAGTCATATTTGGAAAACCAGAAGTTCCTCGTGTCATCTGATAGAAAGGCGCCCACAATAAATTCTCTATTTAGCTCTTATTGGTATATTGTCATACCACAGATCGGGGGCACCAGAGCGCCACTCGCCTTATCGGTGTCTTGTATTCGCAGATCAAATTTCTCAAAATCCATATTACCAACCCAAAATTTAAACACACACAATTAGTAAGCATGTGTTCCAATACTGAAAACACACGTCATCAAAAAAGTTTTTTGAAAAATAAAAATTTGGTAATGAAAGGATTTTAAGAGGGAACATGATGCAGTGTTAAGAGTTTGAATCCTGGGTCCAACACTTGCTAGCTGTTTGTGACTTTGGGTAATCTATCAGATTATGAGAATAATATTAGCACATACTTTGTAGGGAGAATTGAATGAGCTAATACACGTAAAGCATTTATAGTAGTGCCTGGCACGTAAATGTTAAATGTGTTTAAAAAAAAAAAAAAAGGAAAGAAAGAAAAATAAGCAAACCCTGCTCCCTATGCTAGGGCACCAGAGAGGAACAGGATCAAACCCCATGTTGACCAAGAAGCTCTCAGATGCATAAACAGTTACAACCCTGAGTTGAGTCTCAGGGTACCTACAGGGCATTTCAAACAAAGTAGCACTGCCTTTACTTGTTGTCTGGCCACCAGCTGGCATGGAGCAGGGAAGATTCTAATCAGGGAACATGGTCAGATCCATTTTTTCCCAGGACAGCAGATGCTACCAGATCTCAGATCCCCTTAGAATGGAACTTTTCACAGGGAACGTACTTGGCAACACAGTGAATGACAGTGAATGATGTCAAGACAATTATGACAAAACCACCACGCCTGACAAAACCTCATGGACAAGGCAATATCTTCGGGCTGGGTTTAACTTTATTCTTCCATAATCTCTGCATATAATGGGTGTTATAGCAATTTATTAATTTCTATAAATTGGTTGGGGAGGAGGGAATATTTATGGAAGAACAACATTTAAGCAGTATCATTTGTATTTAAAATCTTTACTAAGCTCTTATCTCGTGTTTGACAATTTCACCTAATTTATTTCATTTAGTCCTTAGAGCTGAGACAGAGCCCCCACAGTGCTGCATTAAAACTCCTGTTTTCTTTGCTGGGATTCCTTCGCTCCCCACCCCTCTAGCTTTGCATTTCTAACTTGCTTTTGATTGGAAGTTATGTTTAAGCCCCATTGCGCCTGCCTAGTATGATTAACAATGTTGCTGACGTAACTTGTATGAACTTCCTACTTGGAAACCCCTTAAAAGTAACTTTTCTCCTCACCCTCTGGGAGCAGTCTTGGCAGCAGCAGCTCTGACTGACTCCTTTTCCTTGCACAACAAAATAAAGGTGATTTTCCTGTTCTCTCACCTTGGTCTCTCATTTATTGGCCAATAGGAGGCATGCCGAACAAGATCCTGGGGTTTCCACCTAGTAACACAGACTCGAGGGCACTGGTTCACAGAAATATTTCTGCTTTTTAGAGATAAGAAAACTGAGGCTCAGAGAAGTTCAGTAACTTGACCAACGTCACACAGCTGAAGTGGTAAAGTAGGGATTCACACCCAGGGATAGCAGGCCCATTTGTCAATTCATTGACTAGCAGAAAAACAATTAGCCGAAAGTCAAAGCCACAGAAGTCAGTTCATGAAAGGCCATAGCTGTTTCACCGTCAGAGGCAGGGACAGGCACAGCAGGGTCTGGAGTAGGGACCATTTCCTGAAACTTAAAAGAAATACTCAATAATTCTGTGAACTGTTTGTTCAGCAAATCAATTTCAGGAATTGACCTGGTGATGAAGCTTAGCCTGCTGTCCTTCAAAGTCCACGGTTTTTCATATTCCCTGTATTGAGCTAGCTCACTTTTCACTACCCATTAAAATTATATAATAATAATAAAACAAAGTCAAACCTGTTGCCGTCGAATCGATTCCGACTTATATTGATCCTATAGGACAGATTAGAATTGCCCTATAGGGTTTCCAAGAAGTGGCTGGTGGATTTGAACCACTGAATTTTTGGATAGGGGCCAAGCTATTAGCCACTGTGCCACTATCCAATACAATAATAATAATAAAAAAAATAGTGAACATTTATTCAGAGTTTACTATGTGCCAGGCACCGGACCAAGTCCTTCAAATGTATTAAGTCATTTAATTCTTACAGTAACAAAGAAGTAACTCGCCCAAGCTTACATGGCTCATAGGGAGTGACGCTCTAGGGCACAGATGCTCCTTATGGATTACTTCTGCCCAATCCTTTTAGGATGGGCCTCTATTCATAGCTTTAACCCTGAGGTTTCTTCTGAGAAAAGTAAAAACACTTAGAAGATTTTGCCTCTTCCTCTTCTCTTAAACCTACTCATTACCTTATTTTATATGCCATTAAAAGTTTACTACCTCATTTACAAGTGATTTATTAGTTTAATGCTATCCCCGCTCCTCCAAACCGGGCAAATACAAAGTCCATGCTGATTTTTTCAAAATATAAACCACATGCTCTCAGACCTACTTCCATCCTGACACATATAAACTTAAATCCAAATATTTATAATATGATGTAGGGGATAATCATCATTTCCAAAAAAACAAACATCACTGCATGTGGTTTGGGCTTACCGTGGATTTCAAGAAGAGTCAGTGTTTTTCAAGGGTTCATTTTGAACCAAAAGCCACTAACCGTAGGTGAAGAATAAAAAAAAAAAAAAAAGCCAAACCCATTGAGTTGATTCTGACTCATAGCGACCCTATAGGACAGAGAAAAACTGCCCCAAAGAGTTTTCAAGGAGCACCTGGTAGATTTGAACTGCAGACCTTTTGGTTAGCAGCCATAGATCTTAACCACTACACCAATAGAGTTAAAAAATAAACAGAACCAAACACAGCTGCATAACTCTGGGCAGGTTACTCACCCTCTCCATCTCCATTTCCTCATCTATAAAATGAGGATAATAATAGACCTGATTGTTGTACGGATTAAATCAGTTCAAATATATAAAGCTCTTAGAACAGTGCTTGGCACAATAGTAAGAACTCAATAAATGATATTAATCAATTATTATTATTATTACCATTTTGAATCAAACCAATTAATATGAAGTATACATTGTTAATTTTGTTATACTACACTATTTAATATACATAACTTTTGCTCTTACTTATGAATACTATAATAAAACAATAACATACTAATTCATGATTTTTAAATATACTACATTGTTGTTGTTCTTAGCGACCCTATGTACAACAAAATACTGCCTAGTCTTGCACCAACATCACAATCCTTGTTATGCTTGAGCCCATCATTGCAGCCACTGGATCAATTCACCTCATTGAGAATCTTTCTCTCTTTTGCTGACCCTCTACTTTACCAAGCATGACGTCCTTCTGCAGGGACTGTACCTCCCGACAACATGTCCGAAGTATGAGATGATCTCGTCATCCTTGCTTCTAAGGAGCATTCTGGCTGTACTTCTTCCAAAACAGATTTGTTTGTTCTTCTAGCACTCCGTGGTGTATTCAATATTCTTTGCAACATCATATTCAAAGGCATCAATTCTTGTTAGGTCTTTCGTATTCATAGTCCAGCTTTCCCATGCATATGAGGCGACTGAAAATACCATGGCTTGTTATAGGCGCACTTTAGTCCTTAAAGTGACATCTTTGCTTTTTAACACTTTAAAAGCGTCTTTTGCAGCAGATTTGCCCAATGTAATATGCCATTTGATTTCTCCACTGATTATTCCATGGGCGTTGATTGTGGATCCAGGTAAAATGAAGTCCTTGACAATTTCAATATTTTCTCCTTTTATTATGATGTTGCTTATTGGTCTTGTTGTGAGGATTTTTGTTTTCTTTATGTTGAGGTATAACCCACACTGAAGGCTGTAGTCTTTGATCTTCATCAGTAAGTGCTTCAAGTCCTCAACACTTTCAGCAAGCAAGGTTGTGTCATCTGCATATCGCAGGTTGTTAATGAGTCTTCCTCCAATCCTAATGCTCTATTCTGCTTCATATAGTCCAGCTTCTCAGATTATTTACTCAGCATACAGATTGAATAGGTATGGTGAAAGGATATAACCCTGATGCACACCTTTCCTCGTATTAAACCATGCAGTATCCCCTTGTTTTGTTCGAACAACTGTCTTTTGGTCTAAGTACAGGTTCCTCAGGAGCACAATTAAGTATTCTGGAATTCCTATTCTTCACAAAGTTATCCATGATTTTTTACGACCCACACAGTCAAATGCCTTTGCATAGTCAATAAAACACAGGTAAACATCTTTCTGACAGTCTCTGCTTTCAGCCATGATCCATTTGACATCAGCAATGATATCCCTGGTGCCACATCCTCTTCTGAATTAGGCTTGAATTTCTGGCAGTTCCCTGTTGATGTACTGCTGCAACCGTTTTTTGAATTATCTTCAGCAAAATTTTACTTGTATATATTAATGATATTGTTCAATAATTTCCACATTCTATTGGATCACCTTTCTTTGGAATAGGCATGTATATGGATCTCTTCCAGTTGGTTGGCCAGGTAGTTGTCTTCCAAATTTCTTGGCATCACCTTTCTTTGGAATAGGCATGTATATGGATCTCTTCCAGTTGGTTGGCCAGGTAGTTGTCTTCCAAATTTCTTGGCATAGAAGAGTGATCACCACCAGCACTGCATCTGTTTGTTGAAACACCTCTATTGGTATTCCATCAATTCCTGGAGCCTTGTTTTTTGCCATTCTCTTCAGTTCAGCTTGGACTTTTTCCTTTAATATCATCAGTTCTTGATTATATGCTAAGTCCTGAAATGGTTAAACGTCAACCAATTTTTTCTGGTACAGTGACTCTGTATTCTGTCCATCTTCTGTTGATGCTTCCTGCATCATTCAATGTTTTGTCCATAGACTCCTTCAATATTGCAACTCAAGGCTTGAATTTTTTCTTCAGTTATTTCAGCTTGAGAAATGTCAGGTGTGTTCTTCCCTTTTGTTTTTCTAACTCCAGATATTTACGCATTTCATTATAATACTTTACTTTTTCTTCTCGAGCCATCATTTGAAATCTTCTGTTCAGCTCTTTTGCTTCATCATTTCTTCCATTCACTTTAGCTGGTCTATATTCAAGAGCAAGTTTTGAAGCCTCTTCTGACATCCAGTGAAAATGTTATGAATAGCAATGGAACAGTGTCTGATATACTGCTGGGTGATGAGCCCCTCAAGTAGGAAGGCACTCAAAAGATGACTGAGGAAGAGCTACCTCCTCAAAGCAGAGTTGACCTTAATGATGTGGATGAGACCAAGCTTTCAGGACATTCATTTGCTGATGTGGCAAGACTCAAAATGAGAAGAAACAGCTGTAAACATCCATTAATAATCAGAATGTGAAATGTACAGAGTATGAATCTAGGAAAATTAGAAGTCTTCAAAAATGAAATGGAACTATCTTAGGCGTTAATGAGCTGAAATGGACTGGTATTGGTCATTCTGAATCAGTCAGTCATATGGTCTTCTATGCCAGGAATGACAAATTGAAGAGGAATGGCAGTACATTTATTGTCAGAAAGAATATTTCAAGATCTATCTTGAAGTAAAATGCTGTCAATGACAGTATAATACCCATATGCCTATAAGGAAGACCAGTTAACACAACTATTATTCAAATTATGCACCAACCACTAATGCCAAAGATGAGGAAACTGAAGATTTTTATCAGTTTCTGCAGTCTGAAATTGATCAAACATGGAATTGAGATGCATTGATAATTACTGGTGACTGGAATGCAAAAGCTGGAAACAAAGGAGGATTGGTAATTAGGAAGTGTGGTCTTGGTGACAGAAACTATGCTGGAGATGACACGATAGAATTTTGCAAGACCATGGACTTCTTCATTTCGAACACCATTTTCAACAACATAAACGATGACTATACAGGTGGACCTCACCAGATGGAATACATTGGACTACATCTGTGGAAAGAGACGACGGAGAAGCTCAATATCATCAGTCAGAACAAGGTCAGGGGCCAACTGTGGAACAGACCATCAATTGCTCAGATGCAAGTTCAAGTTGAAGCTGAAGAAAATTAAAACAAGTTCATGAGAGGCAAAACACAAACTTGAATATACTCCACTTGAATCTAAAGATCATCTCAAGAATAGATATGACACATTGAACATTAATGACCAAAGACCAGACGACTTGTGGGATGACATCAAGGACATCATACATGAAGAAAGTAAAAGGTCATTAAAAAGACAGAAAATACTACATTAGTATATAAAATTATTTAAAACGTTCCTTTTTTTTGGAATGGCAAGACAAGCTACAAACTGGTAGATAATATTTGCAAAACATATATCTAATAAATGATTTATAGCCAGAATATATTTTAAAAACTTTAACAACTCAATAAAAGCGTATAAAAGATTTGGACACTTCACCAAAGAAGATATGAGGATGACAAATAAGCACAGGAAAAGGTGTTCAACATCTTTACTCATTAGGAAAATACAATTTAACACCACAATAAGATTCTATGACAAACTCACTAGAACAGCTAAAATTAAAAAGAATGACATTACTGAATGTTGGCAAGGATGTGGAGAAACAGGAACTCTCATATACTGCTGGTAAGAATGAAAACGTTGCGGCCACTTTGGGAAACAGCTTGGCAGTTTCTCATGAAGTTGAACATGTTATTGTTGTGAGGTGCCATCCGGTGAGTTCCGACTCATAGAGACCCTCTGTACAACAGAACAAAACACTGCCAAGTCCAGCACCAGCCTCACAATCATTACGCTTGAGCCCACATTTGCAGCTACTGTGTCAACCCTCCTTATTGAGTGTCTTCTTCTTTGTTGAAGACCCTCAACTCTACCAAGCATGATGTCCTTTGCCAGGGACTGGTCCATCCTAAAAACATGTCCAAAGTAGGTAAGACAAAGTCTCACCATCCTCATGTCTAAGGAGCATTCTGGCTGTACTTCTTTCAAGACACATTTGTTCGTTCTTCTGGCAGTAGATGATATATTCAATATTCTTCGTCAACATCATAACTCAAAGGCATGGATTCTTCTTTGGTTTTCCTTACTCATTGTCCAGCTTTCACATGCATATGAGGGGATTGAACACACCATGGCTTGGGACAGGCACACTTTAGTCCTTAAAGTGACATCTTTGCTTTTTAACACTTTAAAGAGATCATTTGAAGCAGAGTTTCTCAATGCAATGCATCGCTTGATTTCTTCACTGCTGCTACCATGGCTGTTGATTGTGGATCCAAGTAAAATGAAATCCTTGACAACTTCAACCTTTTCTCCATTTATCACGATGTTGCTTATTGGTCCAATTGTGAGGACTTTTGTTTTCTTTATATAGAGGTGTAATCCATACTGAAGGCTGTAGTCTTTGATATCCGTCTGCAAGTACTTCAAGTCCTCTTCACTTTCAGCAAGCAAGGTTGTGTCATCTGCACAACACAGGCGTTTAATGAGTATTCCTCCAATCCTGATGCCCCATTCTTCTTCATATAGTCCAGCTTCTCAGATCATTTGCTCAGCATACAGATTGAATAAGTATGGTGAATGAATACAATCCTGACACACACATTTCCTGACTTTAAACCAAGAAGTATCCCCTTGTTCTGTTCGAATGACTGCCTCTTGGTCTAAGTACAGATTCCTTATAAGCAAACAAAATGTCCTGGAATTCCTATTCTTTGCAATGCTATCCATAATTTGTTATGATTCACACAGATGAATGCCTTGTGTGATACTAATGACATTGTTCAATTATTTCCACATTCTGTTGGATCACCTTTCTTTGGAGTGGGTACAATATGGATCTCCTCCAGTTGGTTGGCCAGGCGCTGTCTTCCAAGTTTCTTGGAATAGACAAGTGATCATCTTCAGCACTGCCTCCACTTGCTGAAACATCTCAGTTGGCATTCCATCATATCCTGGAGCCTTGTTTTTTTGCCATTGGCTTCAGTGCCACTTGGACTTCTTCCTTCAATACCATTGGTTCTTGATCTACACAACCTCCTGAAATGGTTGAATGTTGACCAATTATTTTTGGTACGGTGCCTCTGTGTGTTTCTTCCATCTTCTTTTGATGCTTCCTGTGTCGTTTAGTATTTTCCCCACTGAATCCTTCAATATTGCAATTTGAAGCTTGAATTTTTTCTTCAGTTCTTTCAGCTTGAGAAATGCCAAGCATGTTCTTCCCTCTGGGTTTTCTATCTCCAGGTCTTTGCACATTTTATTAAACATACACTTGCCAAATGACACTGAATAGGATGACCAACTGTCCTGGTTTGCCCAAGACTACCCCAGTTTTAACACTGAAAGACCCACATCCTGGAAACCCTTGTTGTTAGTTGTTGTTGTTAGGTGACATTGAGTCAGTTCCAACTCATAACGACCCCATGTACAACAGAATGAAACATTGCCCCGTCCTTCGCCATCCTCACAATCATTGTTATGCTTAAGCCCATTGTTGCAGCCACTGTGTCAAACCATCTCGTTGAGGGTCTTCCTCTTTTTCCCTGACCCTCTACTTTACCAAGCATGATGTCCTTCTTCAGAGACTGATCCCTCCTGACAACACGTCCAAAGTATGTGAGACATAGTCTCGTCATCCTTGCTTTTAAGGAACAGCCTCATTGTACTTCTTCCAAGATGGATTTGTTCATTCTTTTGTCAGTCCATCCTATATTCATTATTCTTCTCCAACACCACAATTCAAAGGCGTCAATTCTTCTTCAGCCTTCCTTATTCATCGTCCAGCTTTCTCATGCACAAGAGGTGATTGAAAACACCATGGCTGGGGTCAAGCACACCTTAGTCTTCAAGGTGACATCTTTGCTTTTCAACACTTTAAAGAGGTCTTTTGCAGCAAATTTGCCCAATGCAGTGCATCTTTTAATTTCTTGACTGCTGCTTCCATTGGTGTTGACTGTGTGGGAAATCCCTTAGTCCTGGGCACACTGTGATGTTTCATCTCCCTACCATCAGCCCCACTCCTAAGTATTTACCCCAAAGATAATGAAAGTACCCCAAAGATAATGAAAGCATTCCCATACAAATACTTATATCTGAATGCTCACAGCAGCTTTATTCGTAAAAGCCCAAACTGGAAACAACCCAAATACCCATCAACTGGGGAACAGATAAACTAATCGTGGTATATTTGTACAACAGAATTCTACTCAGCAATGGAAGGAATGATCTACTAGATGAATCTGAAAATAGTTATGCTAAATGAAAGGAAGACACAAAAAGACCATATACTGAACAACTTTATTTATATGACATTTGATAAAGGACATAACTATACAACAGAAAGCAGTTCAGTGGTTCCAGGGCTGGGGGTGGGAGATGGGAATGGGTATTAGATAATTTTGGGAGTGATGGAAATGTTCTGTATCATGAGTACGGTGGAAGTTACATGACTATACACTTGTCAAAATTCATCAAGTCATACACTTAAAATATTTTATTGTATGTAAAGCATACTTTTAAAAGCTGTTTAAAAAAAAAAACCTAAAGAAAGGGAAGAAAAAGATACCATATACATACCAACTTAAACAAAACCAGTATGGCAATGTTAATATCACATAAGATGAGATTTTTCTTTTAATGCAATGGCAGTGAAACAAGAAAAAACAAGACAGTGCATGTAACCCATCTCAATGGTTTTTCTCAGTTTGGCATTCAAAAGCTGCTAGCATTTGAAGGCCCCACGCGTCTGACAGTTTGTTGTACTGTGGGGGCTTGCATGTTGCTATGATGCTGGAAGCTATGCTACTGGTATTCAAATATCAGTAGGGTCACCCATGGTGGACAGGCTTCAGCTGAGCTTCCAGATTAAGCAGGCTAGGAAGAACGACCAGGCAGTCTTGTGAATAGCAGCAGGGCATTGTCCAACATAGTGCCAGAAGATGAGACCCTCAGGTTGAAAGGCACTCAAAAGATGACTGGGGAAGAGCTGCCTCATCAAAGTAGAGTGAACCTTAATGATGTGGATGGAATCAAGCCTTCGGACCTTCATTTGCTGATGAGGCACGAATCAAAATGAGAAGAAAAAATTACAAACATCCATTAAAAATCAGAATGTGGAATGTACAATGTACGAATCTAGAAAATTGGGAATTGTCAAAAGTGAAATGGAATGCATAAACATTGATATCCTAGGCATTAGTGAGCTGAAATGGATTTGTATTGACCATTTTGAATCAGACGATCATATGGTCTACTATGCCAGGAAGGACAAATTGAAGAGGAATGGCGTCACATTCACCATCAAAAAGAACATTTCAAGATCTGTCCTTAAGTATAATGCTGTCAGTGACAGGATAATATCCATACACCTGCAAGGAAGACCAGTTAATAGACTTATTATGCAAATTTATGTACCAACCACTAAAGCCAAAGATGGAGAAATTGAAGGTTTTTTTATCAGCTTCGGCAGTCTGAAATTAATAGAACATGCAATCAGGATGCATTGATAATTACTGGTGATTGGAATGCTAAAATTGGAAACAAATAAGAAGTATCAGTAGTAGAAAAATATGGCCTTGGTGACAGAAACTATGCCAGAGATGGCATGATAGAATTTTGTAAGACCAACGACTTCTTCATTGCAAATACCTTTTTTCAACAACATAAACGGCAACTACACATGTGGACCTCGTGGAATGCACAAGAATCAAATTGACTACATCTGTGGAAAGAGACAATGGAAAAGCTCAATATTGTCTGTCAGAATAAGGCCAGGGGTCGAATGCAGAACAGACCATCAGTTGCTCATAAGCAAGTTCATGTTGAATCTGAAGAAAATTAGAACAAGTCCATGAAAGCCAAAGTACGACCTTGAGTATATCCCACCTGAATTTAGAGACCACCTCAAGAACAGATTTGACACACTGAACACTGATGACCAGACAAGTTGTGGAATGAAATCAAGGACATCATACATGAAGAAAGCAAGAGGTCATTAAAAACACAGGAAAGAAAGAAAAAAACAAAATGGATGTCAGAAGAGACTCTGAAACTTGCTCTTGAATGACCAGTAGCTAAAGTGAACAGAAGAAATGATGAAATAAAAGAGCTGGACAGAACATTTCAAAGGGCAGCTGGAGAAGACAAACTATTATAATGACAACCTGAAAAGACTTGGAGTTAGAAAACCAAAATGGAAGAACGCACTCGGCATTTCTCAAGCTGAAAGAACTGAAGAAAAAATTCAAGCCTCCAGTTGCAACAGTGAAGGATTCTATGGGTAAAATATTTAACGACACAGGAAGCATCAAAAGAAGATTAAAGGAATACACAGGATCACTGTACCAAAAAGAACTGGTTGATGTTCAACCATTTCAGGAGGTACATATAAGGAGGAACCAATGATATTGAAGGAAAAAGTCCAAGCTGCACTGAAGGCATTACTGAAAAACAAGGCTCCAGGAACTGATGGAATACCAATTGAAATGTTTCAACAAATAGATGCAGCACTGGAAGTGCTCACTCGTCTAAGCCAAGAAATTTAAAAGATAGCTACCAGGCAACAGACTGGAAGAGATCCACATTTATGCCTATTCCAGGGAAAGATGATCCAACCAACCAAAGAAATTATCAAACAATACCATTAATATCACACACAAGTAAAATTTTGCTGAAGATAATTCAAAATCAGTTGCAGCAGTACATCAACAGGGAACTGCCAGAAATTCAAGCCCGATTCAGAAGAGGACGTGAAACCAGGGATATCATTGCTGATGTCACATGGATTCTGGCTGAAAGCAGAGAATATCAGAAACGTGTTTACCTGTGTTTTACTGACTATGCAAAGGCATTCGACTGTGTGGATCATAATAAATTGTGGATAACTTTTGAAGAATGGGAATTCCAGAACACTTCATCGTGTTCATGAGGAACCTGTACACGTAGACCAAGAGGCAGTCTTTCGAAAAGAACAAGAGGATATTTTGTGGTCTAAAGTCAGGAAAGGTGTGCATCAGGGTTGTATCCATTCACCATACTTATTCCTTCTGTATGCTGAGGAAATAATCCAAGCTGTACTATATGAAGAAGAATGGGGCATCAGGATTGGAGAAATACTCATCAACAGCCTGTGTTAGGCAAATGACACAAAAGGAAACCTCGTACCCATTAAGCAGTCACTCTATTCATCCCACCACCAGCCCCTGGCAACCACTAATCGGCTTTCACTTCTGGATTTACCTATTCTAGATATTTCATGGGGTCGCTATGAGTCGGAATCAACTCGACGGCACTGGGTTTGGTTTGGTTTTTGGTTTAGATATTTCATATAAATACCATCATATATATGTGGCCTTTTGTGTCTGGACTCTTTCACTTAGCATAATGTTTTCAAGGTTCATTCATGTTGTAGCATGTATCAGTACTTCATTTCTTTTCAGGACCGAATAATATTCCATTGTATGGATATACCGCATTTTGTTTATCCATTTGTCATTTGATAGACATTTGGGTTGTTTCTATCTTCCGGCTACTGTGAAGAGTGTTGTCATGAAAATTTGTCTACAAGTTTTTGTTTGAACACCTATTTTCACTTCTTTTATGTATATATCTAGGAGTGGAATTGCTGGGTCATATCATAATTCTATGTTTAACTTACTAAGGAACTGCCAAACTGTTTTCCACAGCGGCTGCATCATTTTATTTTCCCAGCAGCAACGTTTGAGGGTTCCAATTTCTCCTCGTGACTCCTGGCTTCTTGAACGTAAACCAGAAATAAACTTCCATCTTTAAGCCACTGTCATTTTGGGCTTTTTTCTGTAACTTGCAACTGAACCTAATCTTGATTAATAGACTGTTTAAGTTTCTCCTTTTGAATCCATCTGGAACCAGCACTGATTTTAATCTTCTCAGCACAGTATCATGTTTATCATGTTTCTGCTCAAATACTATCAGTGATTTCCATATACCAGTAGGATAAAATCTAGACTTCTTAGCTTAGCAGGATAAAATCCAGACTTCTTAGCGTGGCATTCAAAACTCCATAATACAGCCTTACGTTACCAGGCTAACCTCAAACAGCCACCCCCTCAACCACCCCCTACACTCTCCGTCTTCATCATTAACTCTGCATTCCAGCCGGGTAGCTCCATACAACGTCTCTCACGTTCTGCTGCTTGGATTCAGTTTATGACAGCTGAGATATAATTATTCCCTTTGCAAACGCAGTGTGAATGGAAACAGCCTAAATGGCCCTGAACAGTAGAATGGATATACAAATTGTACTGTAAACATACAATGAGATATTATTCAGCAACAAAATGAATCATAAATTACTGTTTCATGCACTAATGTGATGAAATTTACAAGCGTAATACTGAAAAAAATAAAATTCAAAATCAGGCAAAGTTAACCTACAATCACAGGAATCAGGATAGTGGTTACATCTGGGGTGGTAGTGAATGGAAGGAGGCATGACGGGGAATTTGGGGATGCTGGAAATGTTCTGTTTCTTGATCAGAATGCTGGTTACACCTGTTCACTTCATGGCCATTAATCCAGATGCATCCTTGATTTGTGCACATTTCTCTCTCTCTATATATCTCAATAAAGAAAGTTTACTTATTGTGATAGAAGTGAGAACAGTGGTTAGCTTTGGGGGTAGGTGATAGCAGCTGGGATACGAGGGGAGTTTTCGGAGTGCCAATCTGAGAAGTAGTTATATGAGAGTGTTCTAGTTATAAAAATCCATTGAGCCAAACCCTACGGTTTGTCACCTTTTTCTATGTACCTTTGATAAAAATGTACTTAACAAATGAGGTGTGCAGCACCAGTCCAGACACTGCTACTCTCAGGTCCTACTACAGGCAGAGGGGTTAAGAGATAGGTGGGAGCTGCAGCAGGGACTTTGGAAAGAGTTTACCAGGTGGTCACTCTTGAGTGGGCCATTGTGATCATCCTGGAAGGGGACAGGTAATAAGAATGAGGGTCCACAGGTGGTCATGTTTTGGAACAACTTCTCAGGCTCTGTGTTAGGCAGAATAATGCCTCCCCCCCGCCCCAAGGTGTCTTCATCCTAATCCGTGGGACCTGTGAATAGGTTATGTTATATGACAAACGGAAATTAAGCTTGCAGATGGAATTAAGGTTGCTAATCAGTTCACCTTAAAATAGGGAGATTATTCTGGATTACCCAGGTAGGTCCAGTGTAATCACAAGAGTCCTTGGGGAGGAGGCAGAAGCAAGAACCAGAGACGTGGCAGCCTGAGAAGGAAGCAGCCTGATGTTGCTGACTTTGAAGATGGAAGTGGGCAACAAGCCAAGGAATGTGGGCAGACTCTAGAAAATGGAAAAGGCAAGGAAGGATTGTCTCTTAGAACCTCCAAAAGAAACGCAGCCTTGCCAACGCCTTGATGTTAGCCCGGTGAGGCCCATTTTGGAAAAGTAATCTACAGAACTGTAAGATAACAAATTTGTGTTGTCTTAGGCCACTACATTTGTGGTAATTTGTTAGAACAGCCATAGGGAACGCAACTGGGTAATCCAGTAGGCAGTAAGCCATACTCTCCACAGGTAGATAAAGGTTCCTCTGACAATACTCTTAGAAGAACTTTCCAAAAATCTTAGCTGGTTACCTGCTCAGCCACTGATTCTACACGCAGATATTTTGGTGAAAATTTCATTAGTTGGACTTACTACATCCTACACACTATGCTGAATTAATTTTCACTTTCATTATTTTTTAACCTTCACAACAACCCTATGGAATAGATAGTATCACATCCATTTGGCAGATAATGTAACCAGGGCTCAGACAATAATAAGTGTACCTAGTAAATACTGAGCACTTACTCTGAGCCAAGCACTGTACTGAGCACTTAATGTGTGTTAACTAATGTAATCCTCCCAACGGTCCTGTCCCAGCATTTGCAGATAAAGAAGCTGAGGCACAAAGAGTTTAAGTAACTTTTCCAAACCCTTATAGGTAGTGAGTGACAGGGCTGAGACGGGAACCCAGGTCCTTCGGGTGCCAAGGTCAGTGCACTTTGGGATATATCCCCACTACCTCTCATCGCTGTCAATGTCACATTCATCATCATCATCACTACCAATTACTGACAACAGCCAAGGTCTCCGGAATTGAGCCCAGCCCTGCCATTCCCTCTGAGCTCCTTCACTGTCCTGCTGGGTACGGCACAGATGGCTGTCTGCCAAGCCACACGGCAGGGTTCAAGGATGACCTCACAGGCTGGAGCTTGACAAAGTAGTAACTTGTCCCTTGGAAGGTCTCCCCAGACACTGTTTACTAGCAACAGTAACAGCATGCTCCACTCTCCTGGGCACTTCGCTTCCCTCTTCCTCTGATGCTCCTGGGTAACTCCCACATGCACCTTAAGTAGGGGAGTGCTCCTTAGCTTCCTTAGAAGCTGAGGAATCCTAAGAAAGATCCTCACTTGGCACATGCACTGGAGAGGAGCAAGTTTCAGGGATAGCATCAGAAACTCACCAACTTGACTGGTCTTAAATCTGAGCCTCTCATCACTAAGTCTTAGGACCTCCTCTCTCTGCCCACCCAGCTTCACACCCCACCACTTTGCTCAGGCCAAGATTTACACCTGCCCCTTCCTCTGTGGCCTGCTTTTCCTATGACCTGAGCCTATGCCTTCCCCTTTCTGCATTCCCACCCCCTCACCTTACCACTTGTCAGAAGTACCAGCTGAGGTACCAGCCGGAAATGTTTCTAGGCAAGCTGTGGAGCTCCTTTCCAGAACATCCAATGGTCCTCTTATTCCTTCTCTACTTTTTAGGGAGTCAGTATCACTTTCTCTTTCCTTAAATCTGGGGCCTCGTCTCAACTACCTTTTGCTGAACAGAGACATATGGCATTGCTAATAAGAGCTTAGGGCCTGACAATGGTCCAAGGATATTTCAGATTTGGACTCTGCTAAGATACCTCTGGAGCCCTGGTGGTGAAGTGGTTAAGAGCTTGGCTGCTAACCAAAAGGTTAGCAGTTCAAATCCACCAGCCTCTTCTTGGAAACCCTATGGGGCAGTTCTACTCTGTCCTATAAACCTTGGAGGACTGTGGGAGCAAGGAGCCTTGGAGCCCAGATTTGTAGAAGAGAGGGGCCTGGCTGGTAACGTGGGGACATGAAACTAAATTCTACTGGTGGAAATAAAAGTGTGGATGGATGGAAAAATGGGAGGTGAAGAGTTATAGGAATCTGCATTCTCAACAAAGGATTCTAAGGAACCAAGCTTTAGGGACAAAGAGGAAACTTTCCAGGCCACAAACCCATCTTGGTATCTTGACAGGGTTTTATGAGTCTATCCCTGAAAGCAGGCAAGGAGACCTGTACAGGAGTGGGCTCCTAAATAGAAAACTCTGATGGAACGCACTTGGATTATCTGCCACCCTCACACATCCAGGGACAGCCTCTCTTCCTAAGCTGGGGAGGAGGTGAATTCCTTATTTTTTCTGGAAAGATGGGTGATGGAACTCACCTTAGGATACTCCTAGAACTGTTCTAAGGACTTGTAATATCTCAACAACCCTGTAGGTATTATCATCCCCATTAGACAGATGAGAAAACCAAGGCACAGAATAGTTGGGTAAGTTGCCCAAGTCATCGACTCTGTAACCTTCACAGCCAGGACTTGAACCGAGGCAGGCTGACCTCAGAGTTTGCTCTTGACCACCTACCCTATGGCCCCTTGACTGTCTCTTGACAGCTGGGCTCTGATTTATGACAGTCTGAAGTTTGGTCAACGGGGTTTGTTCAAGGTGTGTGTCCCAGAGGAGTACCTCCTTGTGCACCCAGTTCCGTAGACCATCGGAGGGTCTCTATTTTTCCGTCTTCTCCCGAAACTGTCCTCTGGGTCTCTAGCGGATACCACAAAATGCCCTCCCCTTCCTCTCCCTCCTCTCACAATACAGGGATGCTGGAGCTTTAGCTTTAGGCTCAAGAACAAAATCCAGATGACACGAGGCATTAAAACACTAGCCTACCGAGGGGGTAAAATGGGAATCATTCGACTTGCCAGTAGAAAAGGATCACACTAGATCCCTGCGCAACAAGTCTCTGGGTCCCTAGGTCGGTGCGGATCGGACCTGGGGACCCCTGCTGCGGGGCACAGCGCCCCCACGGGGCACTGCTGCGCGCCGCCGCGCTCCGCGCTCTGCGCAGGGAAGGCGCCCGGTTCGTCCACGGGGGGCGGCCCGACCTCTCCCCGCCAAGGGACAGACAGCGCCGCTCTCCCTCAGCTGCTCTCCTCAGAGGGTTCGGGGAGCGACGGCCCCGGGCGGGAGGGAGCGCCTGGCTCAGGGCTGCGCGGAGCCGCGGGTTCGGGCCGCCGGCTGGGGCGCAGGCCTGAGGAGACCACGCAGCGAGCGTCGGTCAGCCCCGGCTGCGTGTGTCTGAGTATTTGTCTGTCTGCGCCTCCGGGCGCCGGGTCGTGCAGAACCCCGGGGAAAGCGCGCCGCGCTCACCTGCAGCCACTGCCGCTGGCACCCGGGGAGCCTTGAGACAGGGGCGCAGCCACCTCGGGCTTCCTCACTGGCCTCCTCGCTTCTCCGAGAGCCGCGGCTCTCCTCAGAGGATCGCTCGTGGGAGCCGAGGAAGAAGCCGGAGCCGCTGCCGCTGCCGCTGCCTCCTCTGCCGCCTCCTCCAAGTCCCATCCCAGAGCTCTCCCCTCGCTCGCTGGCTGCCTGGGAGGCTCCGGGCGCCGGCGGGCGGGCGCGGGAGGCGGTGCCGCGGCGAGGGAGGGGAGCGGGCCGGGCGGAAGGAGGGGTGTCCTCTTTGGGGATGCGGCAGGCGAGGAGACGGAGCGGCCGCGAGTGCAGCCCCACCCTGCAGACCAGCCCCTGCAACTGGGCTCCTTGGCTGTGCGCCCTGCCTGCTGCCACCTCTCTCCGTCCCGGGCTGGGATCGGACCCCAGGGGTCAGGAGCTGCGGGCTCGGAAAACAGGGGGCCTTTCGGGGCTTGGCTGGTGGAGCCTCTCCTGGGGGAAGGTCCTGATCTGTGGGAGTCATCCATCAATGACCATAATGAAGAAAATAAAAGCGATGAGAATTGGGATAATTGTTGACAGGTGCCAGGAGCTGTCTTGGTAGTGCCCAGATCACTTCACAAGTGCCAATTCATACTAACAGAGAGCCCACTGGCTGGGACAGGCTCCGGGGTGGGGAAGGGGGTAAGTACGCCAGACGGAGAAGAGACAAGTTTGCAACCCTGAAGGAGCAATGAAAGTCTAGTTCAGACAAGACTTTTGAAATTATGGGCGAAGACATTTGCAACTTTGTAACGTGGAGGAGCCTTACCTTAGAGGTTCCCACTGAGTCGTGGACGGATCCAGGAGACAGAAGAATTGGTCAGTGGCAGGAAAAGGGGCTGGCATTCTCACCCTGTGTAATAGGCCAGGACCATCTCCTAATAAAAAGGGCTCCACAAATTCAATCCCCAAACCCCTAACGCAGCGCACCCAGTTCAGGTCTTAACAAGCTACAGGGAGAGGCAGCAGAACGAACGCGTTTCAAAACCTTCGGATGTGCCAGAGTCTGATCATTTAGGTGCACTTGGCTGCTTTTGTTTTATAACGACTATCATGCCTATTTGATGACAGACTTAGTTTCTGAAATATGAATAAACACCATGTACAAAATCAATTCTTCAAAAAGCTCAGGAAAAAAAAAAAAAAAACCATCGCCGTCAAGCCTGACTCATAGTGACCCTATAGGACAGGGTAGAACTGCCCCATAAGGGTTTCCAAGGCTGTAAATCTTTACGGAAGCAGCCACACCTTTATCCCATGGAGCCAGATGATGGGTTTGAACCGTCTATCTTTCTGTTAGCAGCCTGGTGCTTATAATCGTGCCAGCAGGGCGCCTTTCAAAAAGCTCCCCCCCCCCCGAAAAAAAAAACCTCTGCCGTCCAGTCAATCCTGACTCATACTGACCCTATAGGACAGAGTAGAACTGCTCTAAAGGGTTTCCAAGGAGCGGCTGGTGGGTTTGAACCACCCACCTTTGGTAGTAGCCGGGCGCTTAATCACTGCACCACCAGGGCTCCTTTCAGCAAGGTCCAGAGGCGGGTAATTATAATTCCAGCCATAGGCAGAGGATTAACAAAGTCAAGCCATCCAAGAGCTCAGTGGTACCATGATACCATGAAAGGATTTTGGCTTAGGCTCTCTTTGCGAGCACCGTAGGCCCTCGGGGTGCTCCTGGCTGCCTGCAGTGATCAGAAATACTAGTTTCTTTGTACTTCTTTGGGAGGAAGTAGATGGATGTCAGAAAGCAGAGGAAAGTCTTCAGGAAATGTTTGGTCTCTGAAGTCTTGAATCACACAGAAAAAAATTCTTCCTGAGGCTAGGCCAATGAAAATCCCCTAGGAGCTGGAAAGTTGAGTTGCAGTTTATGGAAACTTACATTTAAAATGTGTTGCCCTATTCCAAGACACCGGTATGATCCAGTAATTTATCCAGAGAACAATAGCAACCCTGAAATCCTTGTAAATTTTAAGGAAATTGTAATTTAGTAACTCATTTCAACAACTTCGGTGTATGCCAACTAAAATGGGTGTTTTTTTCCCCCAGGGAGTTCTCTCAGAATTCTTTAGAACCGGAAATCTCTGTAGAAAGCGTGTCTGGGGCCAACTCAAAAACATCAAGGGAGTTGTTTTACCTTGTGGGATGATCTTCAGGTCTTGCAAGAAAAAAAGTGAGGGAAAAGTGAACTCAATGTGCTGGAATATCAAGTCAGAAAACAAATTCCCTTAATTTCTTGGTTGTCTTCAAGATGAATACAAGCTGATAATAATAATGGCTGATAGGGAAAGCCTGAATTTGGCTTTTTTCACTAGGCTCTACCACACACTGGTTATACAGAGAACCTTATTCAGAAGTTTTTTGGTTCTCATGTGTACTCTCATGTCAACAGATAAGAATGAGGGTGTGTAGTGTCTGAGAGTTCACTAGTTAGTTGAAATTGATAGCTGTTTAAACTAATTATACCTTGGTAGCTATACTCCAGGTGGTGCAAATGGTTAATCGGCTGCTAACCGAAAGGTTGGAGGTATGAGTTCACCCAGAGGCACCTCAGAAGAAAGGCCTAGTGATCTACTTCTTGAAAACTCCAACATTGAAAACCCTATGGAGCAGTTTTACTGGAACATATACATGGGTGGCCATGAGTCGGAATTGACTTGATGGCAACAGATCTTTTTAGCTATACTCTGGATCAATTTTCAGTCCTCTGTAACCACATGGGATCTATTATGGAATAACGGTTACAAGGATGGTGATTTGACTCAGACCTCTCATTCATGAAGAGCCTCAAATATAGACTTTTGACATGATAAACATTCATTTATTCCTCTTAAACACTAGAACTTTTTTCTTTTGTTTTGCATTACAATCCTTCCTAATTGGCCTAGAGGGCAGATGAAAATGAGTCTCTATCAGACACAAAAGGGACTAGGATAGGAGGAAACCAAGGAGCAGGTAGGTTGGTTCACAGACCCATAGCCTAAAATAAACCTTTTACTGAATGAGTGAGAAAAAAATAAAATTGCAGTGTTACCTCATGTGCACTGTGTTTCTCTAGGCAACGGTGGTTCTATGTAACATGTTGGTGCTCCTCTCCCCCTCACTCAAGTAGAAGGGCAAGTTGTCTCACCTGGGAGAGAAGACATCTTCCCCATCGGGACAGCCACCCACTTGAGGGAGCTGGCGATCTAGGGTAGAAAGAGAGCACTGCAAGACACTGGCTGGGCTCCCACTCCAGCCCAGGATGGAGAACCCTCCTAGCTGGGGTAGTGCTCCCCTCTGGATGCCCTCAGCATGGACAGCTGGTTCCATGTCCAGAGGGTCCCCTTGAGGATAGGCTGGCTGATGGCACCGTTGTCCCACGTTAGACTGTTTTTTGTATAAACATATTATCCCACCATGGAAAGGCAGAATGATGGTGATTGGTAAAAATTGTTGTTGTTGTTAGGTGGCATCCAGTTGGTTCCGACTCATAGCAGCCCTTGTACGACAGAATGAAACACTGCCCAGTCCTGCGCCATCCTCACAATCGTTGCTATGCTTGAGCTCATCATTACAGCCACTGTATACATCCACCTCCTTGAGGGTCTTCCTCTCTTTTGCTGACATTCTACCAAGCATGATGTCCTTCTCCAGGGACTGGTCCCTCCTGATAACGTGTTCAAAGTATGTGAGATGAAGTCTCACTCTCCTTGCTTCTAAGGAGCATTCTGGTTGTATTTCTTCCAGGATAGATTTGTTCATTCTTCTAGCTGTCCGTGGTATATTCAATATTCTTTGCAACTACCATGATTCAAAGGCATTACTTCTTCTTTGGTCTTCCTTTTTCATTGTCCAGCTTTTGCATGCACATAAGGCGATTGAAAACACTATGGCTTGGGTTAGGTGCACCTTAGTCCTCAAGATGACATCTTTGCTTTTTAACATTTTAAATAGGTCTTTTGCAGCACATTTGCCCAATGCAATATATCATTTGATTCTTGACTGCTGCTTCCACGGGCGTTGATTGTGGATCCAAGTGAAATGAAATCTTTAACAACTTCAATTTTTTTTGTTTATCATGATGTTGCTTATTGATGCAGTTGTGAGAATTTTTCTCTCTGTTGAGGCATAATCCATACTGAAGGTTGTGGTCTTTGATCTTCATCAGTAAGTGCTTCAAGTCCTCTTTCACTTTCAGCAAGAAAGGTTGTGTCATCTGCATATATAGGAGGTTGTTATTGAGTCTTCCTCCAATCCTGATGCCGCATTCTTCTTCATATAGTCCAACTTCTCGGATTATTTGCCCAGCATACAAATTGAATAAGCATGGTGAATGGATCCAATCCTGATGCACACCTTTCCTGATTTTAAACCACATGGTGTCCCTTGTTCTGTTCAAATGACTGCCTCTTGATCTATGTACAGGTTCCTCCTGAGTACAATTAAGTGTTCTGGAATTCCCATTCTTCACAATGTTATGCATAATTTGTTATGATCCACATAGTCGAATGCCTTTGTCTAGTCAATAAAACACAGGTAAATATCTTTCTGGCATTCTCTGCTTTCAGCCAAAATCCATCTGACACCAGCAATGATGTCCTCCATGCCACGTCCTCTTCTGAAACAGGCTTGAATTTCTGGCAGTTCCCTGTTGATGTACTGCTGCAACAGATTTTGAATTATCTTCAGCAAAATTTTACTTGCATGTAATATTAATGATATTGTTTGATTATTTCTGCATTTGGTTGGATCATTTTTCTTTGTAATGAGCATGTATATGAATCTCTTCCAGTCTGATGGCCATGCAGCTGTCTTCCAAATTTCTTGACATAGATAAGTGAGCACCTCCAGTGCTGCATCTGTTTGTTGAAACAACCCAATTGGTATTCTGTCAATTCGCGGAGCCGTGTTTTTCACCAATGCCTTCAGAGCAGCTTTGACTTCTTCCTTCAGTACCGTCAGTTCATGATCATATGCTACCTACTGAAATGGTCGAACATCAACCAATTCTTTTTGGTACAATGTCTGTTTGTATTCCTTCCATCTTCTTTCGAGGCTTCCTGCATCGTTCAATATTTTGCCCATAGAATCATTCAATGTTGCAACTCAAGGCTTAATTTTTTTCTTTCAGTTCTTTCAGCTTGGGAAATGCTGAAGCGTGTTCTTCTCTTTGGGTTTTCTAACTCCAGGTCTTTGCACATTTCATTTTAATACTTTACTTTTTCTTCTCCAGCTGCCCTTTGAAATCTTCTGTTCAGCTCTTTTACTTTATCATTTCTTCCATTCACTTTAGCTAGTCTACGTTCAAGTGCAAGTTTCAGAGTCTCTTCTGACATCTGCGTCTTTTCTTTCCTGTCTTTTTTTTTTTTTTAATTGTGATTTAGGTGAAAGTTTACGGAGCAAATTAGTTTCTCATTAAAAAATTTACACACAAATTGTTTCATGGCATTGGCTGCAATCCCGCATTGTGTCAGCACTCTCCTCTTTCCGTTTCTACCTCTGGTGTCCATTCGTGCTACTTTCCTGTCCCTTCCCACCTTCTCATCTTTGTTCCTGGGCAAGTGTTGTCCATTGGATCTTGTATACTTGATTGATCTAAGAAGTGTTGTCCATTGGATCTTGTATACTTGATTGATCTAAGAAGCACGTTCCTCATATGTGTTATTGTTTCTCTTGTAGGCTTGCCTAATCTTTGGCTGAAAGGGAGTGGCTTCAAATCTGAGTTAGAAGGGTGTCCTGGGGCCATAGTCTCTCGGGTTCCTCCAGTCTCTGTCAGGCCAGCAAGTCTAGTCATTTCTGTGAATTTGATCATTTGTTCTACATTTCTCTCTGGCTCTGTCCAGAACCCTGTTGTAATCCCAGTCAGAGGGGTTGGGTAGTTGTAACTGGGCACCATCTAGTTCTTCTGGTCTCAGGGTCGTGTAGGTGTGGTTCATGTGGTTGGTTAGTCCTTTGGATTAATTGTTCCCTTCAGTCTTTATTTTCCCTCTCTTTTGCTCTGAACTAGAAGAGACCAATAGTTGTATCTTAGTCTTTCCTGTCTTTTTAATTGTAGCAAGTCAAAAATCAGTTCAGGAAAACAATATTCATTTAAAAGAGGACTTGAATGTGTTTATATGATCTTGAACTTGGACCATGAGCTCCTAGGGGCCAGGGGCCAGGCCTGTGGCTTGATTACAGTCTCTTACCCTATGCTGAACTGTAGAAGGAGCTGGGCTGGGTTGCTGTGGCTTTAACCTAGAGTTGATAGCCTTGAAGCTTGTGGAATCAGGCTGATAAGGTTACCTATCAAGCATGAGATAATAAGGTGGAATGGGGAGCCTTAAACCCAGGTAAGGGTGATGGAAAATGTGATTTCCCTTATTGGCATTTGACAAGGCTGAAACACTGCCTGTCTCCCTGGAGACTAGGTTTAAAGTGAAGGAAGAACCTGCTACATGTGCAAGTATCACTCAGCAACACAGATATTGCTGCTTTCATCCTAAACCTAGGAATTGTCACAACATAGTTTACTATTAGAAGGCATAACTTCATTCCCATAAGACTCAACTCTGTTCTCAAATTGCCTTTAATGAGTCTATGTCTGCACTGGTTGCCTGGGGTGAAATCAGATTGCAAGGTGCTTGGGCAATGACTATGTACAACTATCCTGTAAAATCCCTAGCACACTGGCAGAGCTCAATAAGTGAGAACTCAAGAATAACAACAACAAAAAAGCAGAAATCAGGACTTTTCCACATTCTCTCTTGCACAAGAAACAAGTGGGATGTGGTTCCTTCCAGGGTCAACAGAAGGGGAGCCACTACAGATGGTCTAGTGGAAAGAATAATGGAATGAACTTCTGAGAGCCACAAATAAATCAGATGGAGAAAAATAAGATGTAGTGCAATAAAGTGAATGATTCTGTCAGTTGAGCAGTCTCCGAAAAGAAGCAATGGAAGCCTCTTGACTTGTTTAAAACAAGAATCAACAAAGGAATTCCCAAGAATGCAAAGAGCCAGAAAATTACTGACTACATGTGCACTATCTGGTGGGAATGTAAAACGGTGCAGCCACCGCAGAAAAAGATTTGGCAGTTTCTGGATAAGTTAAACATAGAATTCCACTCCTATGTGAACACTCAAGAGATAAGAAAACATATGTATACCAGTGTTCACTGGAGCATTGTACCTAATAACCAAAAGTTGAGAACAACCCAAATGTTCATCAACTAATGAAGAGATAAATGAAATATGGTGTGTCCATATAATGCAATATTATTTGGCCACTGATTTATGTAACAATATTGGATGAACCTCAAAAACAAGCCAGTCACAAAACACCAAGTTGTTTGATTCCATTTATATGAAATGTCCAGAATAGGCAAATCCATAGAGGCAGAAAGTAAATTAGTGGGTTGCCTAGAGTTGGGGAGGAGCCCTGGTGGCACAGTGATAAAGAGCTCAGCTGCCAACCAAAAGATCAGCAGTTCGAATCCTTGGAAACCCTATGGGGCCATTCTACTCTGTAGTTAATAGGGTTGCTCTGAGTCGGAATGGCCTCTGTGGCCATGGGTTTGGTTTTGGTTAGAGTTGGGGAGACTGGAGAGAATGACTGTTCATGGGTATAGTTTCTTTTTGGGTTAAATATTCTAAAATTGATTGTGGTGATGGTTGCACAGTTCTGGAAATACACTAAGAACGATTGGATTGTATAGTTTTAATGGATGAATTGTACAGTATGTGAATTATATCTCAATAAATTTTTGGTTACTTGGAAGGGTACAAGTGTCAATCCTGAGCCCTATGCAAACATTTTAGTCTTTTTGAAAGACCTCTCCTTTTTCTCCTTTGTAAACCCTCTCTGGAATGCTCTCCTTCCTAGGACCAGGTCTCTTACTGGGGGTAGGCAGGGACTTCCAGAAGCCAGTAATGGCTTCCTACACACACCACTCTTCAACCTCTGTTCATGTGTGTTCACATGCCTTTTCCCGAGTCTGCACTCCCTCCTCTTATGAGTGCTTTTGCACTGCATCAATTGTCTGCTGGTGGGAATTTTCTGTCCTAGAGTCTGTGGTAACTGGCACAGAGGAATTCACATTGCTTTCCTATTGGAATCTTGTGATGTTCTTGTAAAAGATGAAGGACAAACATGCTTTACCACAGGTAAGTTTGCAGAGGTTTATTTAAACTTGAAGTTCCCAGGAGTTGGGTGAACACATTCCTGTATTTCAGTCGCATGTTAGCTGTTCAGAACTTCCTCCCATAAACCAACAGGGAGCAAGGCCTCAGAATTCCATAGTCTTGTCAGCTGCTATTGAGTGGGCCAACTCATGGTGACCCCTTGCACAACGGGACAAAACACAGCCCGGTCCTGTGCCACCCCCATGATGGGCTGCAGATTGGAGCACTGCGATCCACTGGGATTTCATTGGCTGATTTTCCTAAGTAGATCACCAGGCCTTTCTTCATAGTCTTAGTCTGAGACCAGAAACTCTGCCGAAATCTATTCAGCATCATTGCAACACACAAGCCTCCACTGAGGTGCACTGGCCAAAAAATGGAACCCAGGTCTCCTGCACTGAAGGTGAGAATTCAACCAGAGTCACCAATATGGGTCTTAGATTTGGTCATTCATTGTTTTCATGATACAATGATCTGCTAGAAAAGGGAAAGCACCCAGAGGCAAACATACCTAGCAATTTAATTTTCTTATTCAAAGAGCTTCCCTGAATTCAGCTGATAGAAGGAACTTGATCACAAGAACAGTAAGGGCTAAGGGTGCCATTTCCTTGTCATTGCGATTTTAGGCAGAACATTAGCTAACCTCTCATCTTAAAAAAAAAAAAAAAAACAACTCTCATCTTAGCAGTCCTTTAAATCTTTCTTCAGATATCAATCCTTTTATCACCACGTTGCCCTTTTGTGCCTATCACCTTTAGAGCTTTCTTCTCGAAGTCAGGAATGTAATTTTTTTTCCCCCAGTGGCTGTTTCTGTGAGAAGTCCTCTCTGTGGAGCTGAGCCCCACTGAGTTGTTCTTGAGAATTTGTCACAGTCACTAGGGGTGGGATTACAGAAGGTTTTAATTTTGCTTGTGTGCTTATTTTATTCTAGCAAATATTTTTTGAGTTCCTTCTATTTGGCAGACATGACCCAGGTACCCAGGATAGAACACTAATAACCCAGACATAGATTCTCTGTCTTCACAAAGTCTCTAATCTACTGGGGAATCACAGACAAGAGAAACAGTAAACGAAGTGTGAGATGTGCCTTGATTGGGGACACTGGGGATGCTATTGGAGAACATAAAATGAGTATCTCCCAGACTAATGGGTCATAGAAGGCTTCCGGAAGGAAGTGAATTCCAGGCTGAGACCCAATGGAGAAGTTATTGGCTTTGCTCTTTTCCTTCTCTCTTTTTTACAGTATACTACTTTTAAGTAAATTTATTAAAACTCACAAGACTGCAATGTTTCCTGATTCTCAAATGATACATGGATTATCTATTAAAATGTTTATGGAAGTTAGCTCTCAGGGACACATATGATACATGTTATCAGAGACACATTAACTTCATAAGAAAAAAAAAAACATTGCCATTAACTTCATAGGGCAGGATAGAGCCTACATTCCCAAGAGCAATGACTGCTCCATTCTCTGAGAGGTGCAAAAATAGACAGTTGAGAGAGGCTTTCTGGGGCTGCAACAGGAAGTTGTGTCTCAAGGTCCCCGACTATTCCTCTGAGATAGTACAAACAAATTATATCACTGTTAAAAAATCACTGTTATATGTGCTTAATTACTAGTCTGAGTTATGATGCTTGAGATCTTAATACGCACATTCTCTCAATAAAAAAATTGACCTAATTGCCCCCCAAAATTGCTCATTTAAAACAACCACATTAAAAGGCCCACCTCAGTTGATTTTTCTTCCTGCCTGAATAAATTTTTTATAATAAAAAGTTAATAGCAATTTCATCTCATTAAATAGGAAACTGATAGCTTTAGTTAACAACCACCTCCAGTTAAAGGCCCACCCCAAGTTTACAAGAGGCTTTGCATGACTTGCATTGTTCTAGTGATTTGTTAAGAATTCAAATTAGTAGAAATCAACTATTGTTAGCATGAAGTGTACAGAATTCTGAAATTGTAGATGTCCCAATGACATGCATTACCCATTGAACGGAGTCAATGTGTTTAAATGAGTGCTTTGAACCGGTTCTTTCAGTTCAATCATGACTGAGAAAGCGACACCAGGTGTCATGGATTGAATTATGTACCCCCCACCCCCCAAAATTTGTGTATTAACTTGGCTAGGCCATGATTCCCAGGGTTCTGTGGTTGTCCTCCATTTTGTGATTGTAATTTTATGTTAAAGAGGTGGGATATAACACCCTTGCTCAGCCCACATCCCTGAGCCAATGTAAACAGAGTTTCCCTGGGGTGTGGCCTGCACCACCTTTTATATCTCAAGACATAAAAAGGAAAGGAAAGCAAGCAGAGAGTTGGGGACGTCGTACCACCAAGAAAGCAGTGCCAGGAGCAAAGCTCATCCTTTGGACCTGAGGTTCCTACGCTGAGGTGCTCCCAGACCAAGGGAAGAATGACAAGGACCTTCCTCCAGGGCAGACAGAGAGAGAAAGCCTTCCCCTGGAGCGGGTGCCCCGAATTCTGACTTCTAACCTACTAGACTGTGGGAGAAAAAATTTCCCTTTGTTAAAGCCATCCACCTATGGTATTTCTGTTACAGCAGCACTAGATGACTAAGACACCAGAACAGACTGAAATTTTAAAAATTTGGGTGAACCAGAACTAGAAAAATTATGAGTTGAAGCCCTCCTAGAAACGTAATCTCCCTCTTGGAAAAAAAGGGCAGCACACACTTTGCACAGCAACCAAGTCTCTTACCCAGTGGATTTTTTGCAGTCGGAAAAAGCGGTGTCCCGCTCACGGATGACCATGCTGCTTTGAATGTGTGTCGCTCTCCTCAGTCCTGGCAATAATCGCACCTCACACATCAGGCTCCTGAAATGGTTCTCTGTGCCTTTCCAAGTCTCCTATTCCAGGGCTTCGACCTGTAATTTTCTCATTCCAGTTATGGCTCTGGATCACCCCAATTTTTTAAAAAATTCGATTCTGTTCCAGTTTCGCTTTGTTGGACATGACTGAACCTATTCAAAGCCCTGGTTTAAATCCTGGCTCTGCCACTTACAGTGTGATGTTGGGCCAGCTACTCTTCCCTAAAAACCTTGAGTTTTCTCATTTGTAAAATGGATAACAGTATTATTAAGTGCTTAGCATAATCTCTGGCACATAGTAAGGGCTCCGTAGATGGTAAATGTTCTACCCTATAAAGAGGTAGAAGCCACAGGGCTGGTTTACTGATTAGGTAAGGGGAGAGAACAAGGGGCAAGGCAAAGAGGACCTTACCATCAAGTTGTGATGTCTGAAATGACGGGGAGGCCACCAATAGCGAGACACATGCGTCAGCGGGAGATGTGGGGGGGAAAAGGAGGACAATTTCCAATTTGGGGCACAATGAAAATAAAATATCAGCAGATCATCCAGATAGAGAAGATGGGGAAACAGAAAAGTAGCATTAGAGCTGCCATTATTATTTATCAAAGGGCAATATATGAAGACAGAAAAAGATCTAAAGTTAAAAGAACATTCTGTGAAAGTAAAATAGTGAAAGAGAACAATTGAAAACACATTCCTTTAGCTAAAATGAATATTGGGTTGAAAAGTAACACAATACAAAGGTCACTGCACTGCACCCCAGAGATGTACCCTCCATGCAAAACAACAGGGTCTCTTGTACTGTTACTAGTGGCACGGAGACCAAACCCATTGTTCCTTCGTCTTCTTGGAGCTAGAGTTCTCCTTAGGTGGAAGCCTCATGTGCTCTTTATAAGGCCTACATTGGATGCCCCAAATCCAGGATTCCAGGAATCAGGAACATGTCACTGGATACAACTTTTCAAATTGTGGGCAGGCATGGTGGGAGCAGAGATGCACAGCACCAGATGTGTGAGTAAGGAGTAGCAGACAAGCTGACAACACACTCAACGTTACCCATTCCTGAGATAGTCAAGTTAATACCCCCCAAAGTTACTCAACTATGCCCAATCCGCCCTGAGTCACAGAGTCCTTTTCTTTGCTCTTTCATAGCAATACATGCTGGACACCATGACACATATCAGGAATACATGTTATAAAAACTGTTTGTACTGCTGATGATTTTTTTTAAGTTTTAGACTGCATAAAACAAACAAAACTTGAGCCCCTCATGCTGTCTTAAGCTTAACTCGTCATTTTGAACCAGCAGCTGTTCTTGCTAATTAGGCTCACATTGGTGGGTACATAGTGCTAAGACTTTTGCTTTCATGTAACTTTTTCTGGATTGGCCAACCGACAGCATCTCTCTCCTGCTGTCTAGGTACTCTAGTTAGCAGAAGGCGTGCGTGGGCTTCTGGACAGAAGGTTGCAGATCTGGCTGCCTTCCAGACACTGTGAGCCATTTAGCAGACAACTTGGCCAGCTTGCAGAAACACTTTTAATGAATTTCATAGGCATGGAGACATCCTTGCAATGTCTTTTTCCTTCCCTTTTGGAATATGTATGTGAGCTGCCAGAAGACCATTTTACACACCCATAAGCACTTGTGCTTGTTAGGTCTGAAGGTAGGGAGCACCGAAATGGCTTAGCCTGCACTTTTTGCTGGCAGCTATTCTGCAGAAGTTGCTCTTTCGATACCTTGGCAATGACACCTGCCCTCCCGTCTCCAGAACATAAGCAACTGCCTACGTGACTAGCAGCAATACTATTTAATGATATTTAAGTCCATTTCCAGGGTGGCTGAAAAAACAAATGCATCTTTTTTTAAAAATGGAAGTAAGTGTTTCTGTAGTCTCATTTATTCCTCTATCACAAGAGTTCAGTTTGCACAGCAGGATTTTTTCTCAAATGATGAATATTTCAAGTGTAATACATCTCTCTATGGAGAAAGCAACTTTAAGGGTCACATACTATCATGATAGTCTTTTGAGATCATTACTAAGAAGTACTGTTAAGAACTGAGGATGGAGAGAAAAGACAAGAAATGAAACGAGGTGTGGTTCGGTTAAGCATCACACTAAACAAATGTTCAAGGCCAAAACAGACAGTAAGAAAAGGGGCAGGAGTGGCCGGCCATCCAATGCACAACAATTGGTCTCTATTTCCCTGGAACAAAAGAGGAAGGGGAGTCAGGAATAGAGGATATGGTATGTGTGCCTAATTGCCTCCATGAACAACTGCCTTCTTTGCCATCGGACCAGAAGAACTGGGTGGTGCCCGACTACCATTACCGAACATTTTGATCAAAGGCTCTATAGAAGAATCCTGATCAAAAGGGGGGAAATACAGAATTTCAAATTGTCATGAATTCCTGGAGCCATGAAGGTTGGATGAACCCCTGAAACTACTGCCCTGAAATAATCTTTAAACCTTAAAACAAAATTATCCCCTGAAATCTTCTTAAAACCTAACAATAGCTTAGCTTAACCAGTAAAAAAAAATGTCTGCCTTGAGCAGTCTGCTCTTTTAAGAACTATCTATATGGGATCAAATTGATAACCGCAACTTGAAAGATTAGATAGGAACCTTAGGGGGCAGTGAGTTTATAGTATTAGGGGAGGAAAAAGGAGGGTGAGAATGGTTACACAACTCGAAGATTGTAACCAATGTCACTAAAGGGTACATGTAGAAACTGTTAATTGATGTATGTTTCCCTGTGTATATTCTCAACAATGACAAAATAAACAGGAAAAGGTGCGGGGGCGGGGGCAGAAAGGATGGGAGGGGAAAGTTCTGGCACTCTCAGGGATAACACGAAGAGAGGGTAGGAACAAGGACATCAGCACGGGGAGACACTGCAAATAATGTTTATGTAGGAAGAAAGCTGGGAGGAGAGGGGGACAAGTCTGCGGGCCTTTCAACTCTGCTGTATGACTTGGCAGTCTGGAAATCAGACTAGCAGGTTCTAGAGTGGACAGACCACAATCTAAGCCAATGGGTGTGAGCGTTCCCCTTCTTCCTACTCCAAGAATCCTATTTAAAACTCTCCCAAAGAGGCTGCTTCTTGGTGCCTCTATTTGCATGCCTTGTGGTGCTGGGCTGAATGCCCATGACTTTAAAACAAGGGCGTATGGATCAAGATAAAGATGGAAAACAAAACAGAAGAGCTCTCATTAGTGAAGTGTCCAAGAAGTACACAGACATAACAACAATGGAGGCAATGACTGCTATTCTCTGTGGATAACCAAACAGAAGAAAAGGACTAGATATTAAAATGGAATTTACAATGCATTCAAGAGAGAAGTCTTAATCTGGATTAGCAATAAGAAAAATAGATACAGTGAACTGCTGAGGCATATGATGTGCTTGGCAGGGCTATTTTAATCCAAACATCACAATCTCCCCACATAGTGGAGTCCGGAAGAAGACAATCTCTTACTTGGGGGAGGGAGATACTGAGGCAGCTCTAGATCTTAGCCTGGGTTATACTATAAGTCAAGAAAAACCAACAGCACCAGCGCCATATGGTACCTCTGAGAATGAGGTGGTATCTCAGTATTCATGGTGTTACTTGTGTACCACATGAATAAGATCAATGGTCCTGCTTTCTCCCAAAATCAGTACTTCTCTCCACTTGACCATGCAGCATTTTTCATACTGTAAAAAAACAGCTGGAGAAATATGGAAGCAACATGTAAATAACTGCAATTTCTCACGCTCCTTCCATAGAGATTGGTGACAGGACTTTTCCATTCCTGTGGTTGCTGGTTGCCATCTAGCTGTTTCTAGCTCATGGAGACCCCATGTTTATAGAGTAGAACTGCTCCATAGGGTTTTCAAAGCTGAGACCTTTCAGAAGCAAATGGCCAGGCCTGTCTTCCAAGGCACTTCTAGGTGGGTTGAAACTGCCAACCTTTCAGCTAGAAGTCAAATGCTTAACTGTTTGTGTGATCCAGGGCTCCTTTTCCATCCCTAATAACCCCTAGTGTGTTTAACTTTGTGTGAATCTTAAAGGCATTAAACTTCAAGGGACAAAATTTCTTAGCTTGAGTTTATAAAGAATACTAATGAGATATACCAAACACTGAGGCTGATTCTCAAGGATAAAAATCTCTCCTCCTCCTCCCTCTTTTATTTTAATCTCTCCTTAGAAGTAGTAAAATCTTAACTGCTTATTCAAAGCACACTCTGGACATAAAGAAATCATATGCAAAACAGCTGACACATGGGGCTCGGTAGAGGCGCATGTTAGGAATATTGGAGCTGGGGTCTGTTTTGTTTCCCATGCCTCTTGGCCTAAGATGCTCCAATTTTATCAGCACTGAATTATCAAAAAATATGTGTATGTGAAACAAGCCATAAAGCCTCGTCAGGCTGAACCGAGTGCATCTGCAGGGCCACATCTGGGCAGAAAGGGTCCCCAGATATAACCACCACAGGGTCAAAGGTTATTTTCTTAGATGGGGGCAAATTTCACTTTAATTGCAAAACTCTTCATTTACAACATATTCAATAATGAACAGAGTTGCTGACTTTTGAGCATATGACTACATTAAAGTCCCTTGAATTTCAAGTAGTCAAGATAAGAGCATTCAACAAGGAAAGCAACACTCAATTTGCTGAAGACTGTTTTACATTTTAAAAGATAACTAGGCATACTAGGAAGTTCAAAGTAGTAGGATATACCTTCTGGGAAAGGAGAAGAAACCCTTTTTTCATATTAGCAGGCAAATACGTATATCAGCAGTTCCACTTGATAAAGCGAGCTGGAGAGCTGGATGTTATCCCTGAAACAGGCTAGGGCAGGAAGCTTAGTAAAATGGGGCCCAGGGAGAGGGCAGGAAACCAGGAGAAAGGGGCACCAGATACCATGCAGTGCCAACCAAATTAACTCACACCCTAGACACAGGCTGTACGAGAACAGCCCTGAAAATCACTGCTCTCACTGCCGGGTGCTGTCTAATGGTCTTAATTTAGCCCACTGAGAAAATCCTTGACCAGTAAATTCAAATTGTCATTGAGTTTAAGCTATGAAAAAATCTGAAGAAAATTCTTGCAACATATAGATAAGGTCGCCTATTTACCTAATCAGTGTAATAATTACACAAGTAACATTCCTGTTCTAATAAGGATTTGTTCTGTACAATGCAATGGTTTAAGAAAAACTCAATTTTTTTTACTTTATTTTATACTTTCAAAAGGGGCATAGGGAACACAGGGAAAAAGTGGGACTAAAATCCCTAACTTCTCTGACTCAAGGTCCATCCAGAGTTTTAGGAAGTTTCAATGCCTACGGAAGGCTAGTGATGCCCGTGACACCCCCAACCCCTACGAAAAGAATTCTACAGTGAATCTATCACAGTGCTCTAGCTAAAGCTTATGTTTAAGATTACAGAGGGTTTCAACCTAACATCTAAATTTTAAAACTGTAGCATTTCAGCAAAAAATAATCTCGGAGAGCTCATCTCAGAAATGAAAGAACTATTGCTCAGGTGTCTGAAGTCAAGCTTCTGTTCTCAGCTCCACTCTCCCCCCTCCAAGCCTAGGTGGACACATATGGCGGCGGCGGCTCCTTGGCAGCGCCGTTCACTGCAGCATCATCATATGGGGGTAACAGCACCTGAGAAGGAAAAGTGAAAACGAGGATTAGCATTTCATAAGTGGAAATAAATCTCCTCCAGGTCTAACTTTCACTGAACTTTATATACAATTAAACAAGTGCCATAACCTGTACCAAGTTCAATTTTCCAGCAAGTAGATACACTTTGATGAAAGACTTTTTAAGCCCTAACTCAAAGAGGCAGATAGGAGAGACTTTCTCCCCTTTCTGAGTTTCCTGAACTCTGTCCATGTGCAGAACTACAGCACCCAGATGGTCAGAGGGCCAGAGGGTGAGTGAGGAGTGGGTGGTGCTTTCAGAAGAGCAAAGAGGGCTTCTGTATAAGTGTGTGTGTGCCTGCATGCACAGATGCAGCCTCAGGCAGGCACTTGACTGACTTTGGAACCACTCATGGTGAGATCTGGGTGGAACAGTAGGAAATACAGGGCTTTGGTATCAATCTAGACTCAAAGCCTGGCTCAGCCACGTTTTATCAGTGTGACCTTGGGTAAGTAATTTAACCTCTTTCCATGTCTGTAAAATTGGGATATCTAAGAAGTACCAGTTAAATCAGTTACCATCGAGTTGACTCCAACTCATGGAGACCACATGTGTGTCAGAGCAGAACTGTGTTTTCAATGACGGATTTTTCAGAAGTAGGTTGCCAGGCCTTTCTTCCAAGGTGCCTCTGGTGGACTCAAACCACCAACATTTTGGTTAGCAGCAGATTGTGTTAACTGCACCACCCACAGACACCTGAGAAAAAGGTCTACAAAAAGGAAAGTACCCAGCACACTGTGTGGTACACAACCTGAAATGGTAGACATAAGGTGATAAACTGTAAATGGCTTAGAGAGAAAGAAACACTAACAAGCACTAAATTTATTAATCACCTTTTTGTTTCTATTTCAAGTAAGAAAAACAATAGCTTGTATTTATTTATAATCTGTTAACATAAGGAAACATGCGCTGAATGTGGCTTTCTTGAGAGTAGAAAACAAAACACGGTTACCAACTCAATATAATTAGCCTTAATTCAGTCAGCTAGCTTTTATTATGCATGCATTATGGGGCCAGGCATTGTGGGTACAAGAAAATAGGATGAGAACGTTAAAATAAAACCTTAACCACTTCAAGTGCCTTGAGAAAAGAGAAAGAATACTCACAAACAAAACAGAATAAATCCACTTTTTCTTTTACGAAACATTAGCTACATTTAAGGTGGTAAATGTTCGTCTCTTTCATGTATTTTCATTTATCTGTCCCTTAGGCTCCTAAAGTCACTAACATTTTCTTTTCAAGTTTCTGTTTTAAGCTTTAGTCACCACACCCCAAGCACACACACACATACACACCCCTCTAACAGCAGGCTTCATTGCTTATTCTTCTCTTCCTCTAGCTTTGGCGCACCTGCAGGGCTGAAGCCCTGTCTTACTTATCCCTAGTGTTGGGCCTGGTGCCCATTCTACAGTTGGAAATCAGGGGTGTTCGTGGAATAAATGAATGAAGTATCTTTTAGGCTAAGGCCCTGAAGAATCTACGGGTTCATCAGGTGGAGAGGAGGAGCTTGGTTGGCATTCTACACAGAGGGCATCTGTATTTGGTTAGGGGCCAATGCGGAGACAGAAATCTCATAGTAATTTGAACAGAGAAAGTCCAGGCTAAGGAATTATTAACAGGAATTGTCTAAGGGGGGAAAAAAGAGAACTGTAGTGGATACTAGTCCAGGCTGAGGGTACTCAAGGAAGGAAGAAACATGCAAAGGGGTTCTTTCCCCAAGGCTGGAGAGGGTGTGGTTGAGACCCACTGAAATCTAGTCAGGAGATAACAGCTGGTGTGCAAAAAAACACCTGTTGGAGGGCTGCTGCAGGGAGTGCTATTGGCTTGCTGCCAGAAGCTGCTCATGGGGAGGTGCCATTTACCCTGGAAACTGCATGAGAAAAGGCTGTGTGTTGGGGTGCTGATAAGCATATCATGAGGAGGTACAGCTGCTAGGCTCCCCTCCCCCAGGGCACTGCCAGTAAGATCCAAACACTGTGGCACACATAGGAACCAGAAAAGAAAATCTCTTCTTCCTCCAGTGCCCACTACTAACAAGCTTAACATTGTGCCAGCTGGCAAAAGATAAACATTTAGAGCAATTATCAGCCCAATCAGGCTAAAAGGGAAAAGTTGGTGTTGAGAAGCAATAAACTCATTACTGGCACAGCCACACTCAAGTAATGACAACAGGCATGACAGTCATTACTGTCAGCTTCACGCCTTTGTTTCTGAAAGCAGTAGTGATGCTGTGCCGGTGTCCCAAACACTTTATACTTCTGACATTACCCAAGGTTCGGGTCTGAGGCGTATTGCCAATGCTGAAAGGCAAAGGAGCACCCAAGACACACTCACATACAGGATGCCAGTCTCAGACAAAGAAGCAGTGTCCTCCCCACAAAAGGAAACCATACTGAATACCTAGTCTGTAGAGAGTACTCAGTAATGGCAACACAAACCTGAAAACACATCACTGTCTTCTGAGGAACTCAGTCGTCCAGTTCACCACTCTACTCTTCTGTCAATGTGTCGTACTATGGTGGCTCATGTCTTACTATGATGCTGGAAGTTAACGCTAGTATTTCAAATACCAGCAGGGTCAGCCATGGTGGGTGGGTTTCAGTGGAGCTTCCAGGCTAGGAAAAAGGGCCTCGAGATCTACTTCCAAAAATTACCAATGAAAACCCTATGGATCACAACAGAATATTGTCTGATATAGTGCTGAAAGATGAGCCCTATAGCTGGAAGGCATTACACAATAGCTGCAACCATGGGCCCAAACATATCAATTATCATGGGTATGCCACAGGACTGGGCAACATTTCTGTCTGTTGTACATTAAGGTCGTGTGATTCAGAGCCAACTGGACAACAACAAGTAGTCTAGTGGAGGGCAGAGACTGGTAAACTTTAGCATGATCAATGCCTAGGCATTGAAAAGATGCTAAAGAAACGAGGTACAAGTAATTTAGGCTAGAGGTTCAACGAAGGCCTCTCAGTAGGATAAATAGGAGGTGACAAACCATTGAGTGAAGAGGATGACATTCCAAGGTAAGAGCTCATGCAAAGGTAGGGAAGCATGAAAGCACAGCACTTTCTGGGAACTGTAGGGGATTTGCTATGGCGAATTTTCTGGGAGAACGTGGGGAGGTGAAGCTGGACAGATAAGCCAGGGTCAGAGCATGAAGAGTGAACCTTGTGTACCACCCGTAAGGAGTTTTATCCAGTATCTAACAGCAGCATTTCCACTAGAAATTCTAAAAGTTTCAGCTTGAGCTGAAGGAAAAAATGTATTCTGCACGTTTGATTTTAGGACTGAGCCTCCAGCATGCATGGGTAAGCACACTCATACGCTTGCAAACACACACATACAATACATGGAATTAGATGATTCCACTTACAACAAGTGAAAACAACTGTGATCGGCACTAGAAATAATAAATTTAGCATGACCGAGCCTCAGCATTATGCTCCACAACTTCATTAAATAATTTACTGATTCAGATCTATCATTATCCTTTGATAAATTATCCTAAAACACAGTGAAAAAAAAAAAGCTACCTTAAAAAGGAGTGAAATCAGCCACTGCACCCAATGTTGTGTGTGTGTGTTTTTAATGAGCAAAACACAACGCTCAAATCATACTCTCCAAAATGTTCACACAAGATTAAACATAAAATTTTCTTAAAAAGAGAAAAAAAAAAATCGCTGTAAAATTTGCCTTTTGTCCAAATAGGCTTACTTTTACTTTTAATTTGGCAGTTTATCACTGTTTCTCGCTACTTATCTGCAAACTTATTTTAAAATTTCATTTTACGTTAGTATTTTAACACCTTGATGTCCACCTCTCTCAAATATTCTATTGTCTCTGACCCTTTATCTGAAGGTCAGCATACCTGGTGAAGAGTTTCTCCTGTCACGAAAATTTCTGAAACCCTCATTGTCTTCACTTCCCCATTACCACCCACTAAATGCCAACTTAAAAAAGGCTCTTCATACAGCACCTCAAGCTACTGGATGACCTTCAAAAGTTCTTCAAACGGAATTGGTTTTAAATTCTTGGAGGGACAGTATCACCTTTTTATCTAAATGATAGTGATGACTTCAAGAAAGGGTCTGGTTTCAACCCACCTGGATCAAAGGAGAATGAAGAACACTAAGGACACAAGGTAATTATGAGCCCAAGAGACAGAAAGGGCCACATAAATCAGAGACTACATCAGCCTGAGACCAGAAGAGCTAGATGGTCCCCGGCTACAACCAATGACTGCCCTGACAGGGAATGCAATAGAGAATCCCTGAGCGAGCAGGAGAGCAGTGGGATGCAGGCCCCAAATTCTCATAAAAAGACCAGACTTAATGGTCTGACTGAGACTGGAAGGACCCCAGTGGTCATGGCCCCCAGACCTTCTGTTGGCCCAGGACAGGAACCATTCCCAAAACCAACTCTTCAGACAGGGATTGGACTGGACAATGGGTTGGAGAGGGATGCTGGTGAGGAGTGAGCTTCTTGGATCAGGTGGACACTTGAGACTATGTTGGCATCTCCTCCCTGGAGGGGAGATGAGAGGGTAGGGGGGTTAGAAGCTGGTGAAATGGACACAAAAAGACAGAATGGAGGGAGGGAGTGGGCTCTCTCATTAGGGGGAGAGCAATTGGGAGTTATGTAGCAAGGTGTATATAAGTTTTTGTGCGAGAGACTGACTTGATTTGTAAACTTTCACTTAAAGCACAATAAAAACTAAAAAAAAAAAAAAAAAAAGGGTCTGGTGAAATAAGGATGGCCGTATCCTTTCTATTACCGTCTGTAAATACTGACTAAAAACAAAGGCTATTTTCCTTTCCGAAAAGATCGATGAAGTGCTTGGAAATATGAGAAAGTAACCACAGGGTCAATTAAGATATAATATGCCAATTAAGATGCCAGACAACAAAAGTAGTGATAATTCAACTATTTTCACATTTTTAGAAGTTGGCATTCAGTTAAACTCAGCCTTTCATTATTTTAAAAAGTTTAATTATTCACAATGAATGACCAGAAAAATAATACCTGAGGGCTAAGAATATGGGTCATGTCCTACTTCAAACTAACGTCACTGCCTGGCAAAACAGTTGGTACTCAACACAAATCTATATATTAGAAACGCCAAACATAGACCATTTTGCTTCAAGCAATACTTTAAGACCATTGTACTTCAACACAACCAAATTCTCATCTCAGTACAGTCTGCTGGAGTTTGTTTTAACAGGATCTGACTTATAGAATAACTCGATGATAGTGTGATTCTCTCCCATCCTGATGGCCCCAGAAGCATCTGTGTATCAGGAAGGACAGCATGTATCTACTCATAGTGTCTATTGGGAGTCACTATACTAGGTGACAGCATTCTGGTGGGAAGGAAGGTCATCATTCATTTCAACTCAACAAATACTAAGTGCTACCAGAGGAAACTTCATTCTTCTCAGCTATATTAACATATGGATCACTGGAGGGACAAATAAATTAACATTAAAGGTTGTAATAGAATAGAAGTGCTTCCAACTGGGCATAAATCTATAAGTCACTAAAATTTGGAAAACTAATCGACTTCATCAAATAATAAGAAAGGATTAATGCTCAAGAGGAAAAGAACTACTGGAAAAAATAAGAAGTGTTTTGGTAGGGTAATTAGAATTGGACTTTTATTGTAATATCAAAGTCAAGCCACTAAAGGCTTATTGGGAATTTTATAGTTGCTAGGGTTATGCTCCCAAAAGTATTATGTATGTTATACAAATGTCTTTAGATAGTCATAAAAATATATCACAAAATGTTAAGAAGATACACCAATTATGCTCATGGGTACTTGGGGAACCACAAACGGACTGCAAGGAATCTATAAGTCCCCGGAAATTGCATGCAAAATTTTGTCTCTTAATTCTCCTGGGGAGAGGGTCTATAGCTTTGATCAGATTCTCAAAGAACCATCCCTGGTGATTTTGGGGTCTAGGATCATGGGGACAGTACAAGACACAAGGTAAATGGTACCATTTAAGTCTGTTTGCTGTCCCTCACATGCTAATAAGGGTGAGGTAAAGTTAAAATGAAAGCATGGCCCAGAATAATGACAGCTGTGTGGCACCTGATCCACACTGGAGTATGGGGGAGGAGAAGCTCTGGGCAAGAAACAGAACCGACAGATTATCTTACATAGTTGGACATTGTGGAAGTAATATCAATAGGTAATTGACACATATGATAGCCATTTAGAAAGGTTTGGGGCTAGGTAAAAAGCTGGGCAGCTGAGGAACCAAGGCAAATATTAGCTCAGGAAAAAAAAAGTTGTGCAAGAAATGGAATGTACACTACAGAGCTCTGCACTGAACAATATTTACAATATAGTAGCAGCATGAAAGGAGCAGAGAATACAGGAGAATAAGAGTTAAATTCTGTTCAACAGAAGTCAAAAGGTATCTCAAATTGTTAATAAAAAATGAGCAATATAAACATAACCCGTTGAGCTGATTCTGATCCATAGCAGCCCTACAGGACAGAGCAGAACTGCCCCACAGGGTTTCCAAGGAGCAGCTGGTGGATTCAAACTGCCAACATTTTGGTTAGCAGCAGAGCTCTTAACCACTGTGCTACCAGGGCTCCAATATAAACATAGTATTTTGAAACATGGAGGTAAATACTAGAAACAAGTAAAAAGAAACAAGGGTATATACTGTTGGAGTGAAGGGGGGGGTAGGCAAGAGCAGAAGAGGACAAAATAGTTCAATACCATGATTTTTAGCTATGTCCCTGCAATACTATGTTAAAAATAAACCCATTACCTATTGCTGTCGAGTCGATTCTGACTCACAGCTACCATATGGGGACAGAGCAGAACTGCCCCATAGGGTTTCCAAGGATTGCCTGATGGATTTCAACTGCCAACCTTTTGGTTAGCAGCTGTAGCTCTTAACCACTACGCCACCAGGGTTACCGTTAAAAACAAAGATAACATTTAAAAAATAAAAGGATAATCATGACAGCCTTGAAGGAAAGAGGAAGTCATCAAAGGACAACTTTCAACCTGCAGATGCCAGGCAGGGAAAGAGCCACCCCATTCCTTTTGCCTTCTCTGAAGGCAGGGCATTGTGAGTTTACCTATGAGCCTCTGCAGGGGCCTGGAAAACAACCCCATCTCACAAAAACATGATTCTCAACAGAAAGAATGGCAGTAGGGCTGGACACACGCAGAACAGACAGTGAGTAACGCAACCGGGGAAGATGTGTTGTCTGATGTTATAACCTAGGGGCTGAAATTGTGTTTCACAGGGAAGTTGTAAGGACTGGTCCCCTTGCTTGCTCGAGACTCTGCCATTCCTATGATCCTCAAAATCCATGTTAACACATAATCTAGAGTAGTCTAAACACTGGCAGAAACTAGAGAACTAAGATGTCACCCACCCAGAAAGATGTCACCAGGCACCCCCAAAGAAATAAGCATGTGCAACGGGCAAATGAACAATTCTTTTACGTTCTACTCACACACAGGCCAACAGCAGCCCAATGTTTCATGGCAAACCCTGGTTTTCAATATCTGGCTCTATCCTACCTAACTTATTTCCATGACTCCCTAGCACAGCAAGCTCATTACCCATTTAGATCCTTTTCTTGTGCTACTTCTTTCTTCTGGAATACTTTTCTTTCTTCTGTTATTCCATAGAAAGCCCAAACAATCCAAGGCTCAAGTTAAATTCACTTCTAACATGGAGATCTCCTGAAATATTCCAGCCTTGATTACTCCTCTCAACTATAGTATGCAATTGCAGTACAACGAATAAGTTCTAGAAATCAAAAACACTATGATTATATATTTTTATAGATAATACAAAGTCATAAGCGTAGAACTGGAAAAGGTAGTGATTACAGAACTCAGACACTACTATTACTCTCCTGAAATGCTTATATAATGTAACAATTCAATTTTATACTCTTGTACTCTTCACTGCCTTGTAAGAAAAGTTCCTAAAAAGCAAGTACCTCTAAAAAGTTCATAAAAAGCAAGAGTTTTATACTTCTGAATCCCTTCTCAGCACTGGTTCTTAGCCAGAGGTGTGTTCAAGTTTGAGTTCTATCACTTACCAGCTATATGACTGAGGTCGAATTGCAGAGGCTGAAATATGGCAATAGACTGGGCTCAAATTACAGCCCCATGATTTATGAACCCTAGAGTCCTGCAAGGAGCCCTGGTGGTGCTGTGGATAAGCGCTTGGCTGCTAACCAAAAGGTCAGTGGTTCGAATATACCAGTTTCTTTGCAGGAGAAAGATGTGGCAGTCTGCTTCTGTAAAGATGATAGCCTTGGGAACCCTATGGGGAAGTTCTACTCTATGAGTTGGAACGTACTCAAAGGCAATGGGTTTGGTTTTTGGTTTGGAGTCCTGCAAGTTACTCAATCTACCTGAACTTCAGCTTCCATACCTATAAAATGAGGACCATGATAGATACCTCTCTAAAGGCTGCTGAAAGGACTTACTGTGAGATTAACACCTAACGCACTGGGTACAGGCTTAGCATTTGGGAGCTCAATAAATAGCAGCAATTATCCAACTGGGGCAAGATAATTAACATGGTATTATTTTGTCTACACCAGTTCAATTACACACCTTCCTTAAGGAGCACTTTGCTCATAAATTTATTCACTTGGGTTAGGAAAGAAGTTCCTTTTCCTTCTCTAGCTCTGGTGGCTGCAGTAAGTATTAGAGGCTGAAATTTAAGCTGCTCTAAGCCACACACACTGAAGAAAGTAGGTGGCTGGATAAATGCCTACAAGGTCACTGAACTAACAACCTATTGACCTAGATCCTCCCTCAGGGATCCTGAAAATATTTCTGTTCTTGACTACAGAAGAATATGCCAGAAGGTTCTGCTGAAAAACTGTGAGTAATTCTTTTGGAAGCAGCCAGCTTGTGATTCCTTTTCCCTCAAGCTGGGAATGGAGCATTTCATTCATCCCTGTCCCCTAACTCCTTTGCCTAATCTCAACAAAAGTAACTGAATGATAAGGGAGACAAAAGGGACACCATTTTTACTGGAGACTGCATATTTGCAGGAGGTGTGGGCATATAGTTATAATTCTAAAATCCAAGGTAACGTTCGGTTGAAACACCATCTCCCTTCAATCATTCCTTAACCAAATATACCTGGAACACCTATCACAGGACAGATGTGGTGCCAGGTGCTAGGGAGGCGAAGATGAAGACACAGGTTATTTCATCAACCGACTGAAATCTGGAGAACAATGACCTATGTTAAATCTAGCCGTATTCATCACAGGAGTTGAAAAATCCACGTAAATGCTTATGTCATGAATGACCTGTAAAGCTGTAGGTGGTTTGCTGTAGCTGGACGCTGGGTACATGAACTGGGATTGTAAGAGATGAGCCTAGAGCAACAGGCAAGGATCTGATTGTGACTGGCCTTGCAAGCAATGAAAGAAAAGTGGGGTCTTTTTCTATAAAAACCAGTGATCTTCACCATTCTTGGGGGTAGAGAACTTAGGTAATGTTCATGTGTAAGAGATTCCCATGAGCACACACAGGCTTGTGCTTTTATTTTTATAAAATTAACTGTTCCCCTCTCCCCCCAACATGTGGAAAAATAAAATACCTCTATACGTGGAGTTTTTTTTAAAGATCCTTTGGGAGGTAGTGGGTGGGAAGCACGGTATTCATGGAAAACAACAATGGCTCATAAAAGCGCAAATACTGACAATACATCAGTAACAGTCCAACAAGGCTGCTTCACAAACATGAATAACTTGGCAGGATGAAGTCATAACTTCACTCTCTTTTCTCTCTTCAAGAAAGTATTAGAATGCAAGCATCTGAGACTGATGTTATTATAGGAATAATCTTGAATCTTCTCTCAACTTATTAAAAAAAAAAAAATCAAAATACTGGCAAACTCAGATTTAAAATCTTACCCCACACCTCAAAATGACTGGTATGGAACAAAATGGTGTGATGTCCCAATTGAGAAGTGCCACAGTAATAAAGGGCAGAACCCCTGGAGGCTTTTAAATACAGGGATGACGAAATTAGATTTATCATTTAGAAAGATCAACCTGTCAACAAAACAGACTAAAAAAATGGAAGAGAAGGTAGGGCTCAAGAGACCAATTACAACAAATTTACAGATGATGATCCCTAGGTTATTGGCTTAGGTGACTGAGTGGATATTACCACCACTCACTAGAACATAAGAAATGACAAAGATGTGGAAGAAATGGAGTGAGGCCTGCAGGTAGTCTCTCTGTGGAGATGACCACTGAGCAGCTGGGCATATGGGCATGGAGCTTAAGAGGGTCCTGACCTAATTCATACAATCTATTTCCTTCACCTTGGATAAACAAAGAGCAAGGCCAGTAATTTATTAAATATCATTCATTCGCGTCATCAATAAATATTGGTCCTACTGTGTGCCAGGCATCGAGAATACCACAATGAACGAAACTGCCTTGTAATTCAAGACATCTTAAACAATTAAAACCAAACCCACTACCGTCGAGTCAATTCCGACTCATAGCGACCTTACACAACGGAGCAGAACTGCCCCATAGAGTTTCCAAGGAGTGCCTGGTGGATTTGAACTGCTGACTTTTTGGCTAGCAGCCATAGCACTTAACCACTACAATTAGAGGTGCAATTACCAACTGGTGACATCTTACAGTCAGTGAATCTAATATACCAGGAGATGGGGGAAAAAAAATAAATGATTGAGAGATTCCAGTGAGGAACTCTCTTCATCTATAGAAAGGACTTGTTTCCAAAAGCCAATATGGTAGAAGTAGATTTTATCCTCGATTCATTGCAAAACTACTAAGTTGTCCTCACTTGATATTATAGGAGAAAATCTATATTCCCCTTAGTTCTCAGCAGAGAAGCTGCTCAAATTTTTATATAGATTATATTTATAATATAAAATTTGTACTTCACATCTTCAAATTGGGTCAAGAAATTCTCACTGGTGGGATATTTGGACAGGAAACACAAAAATAATATAGCAGTCCAAATTGAATGTTAACATGGTTCTGAGCATTTAAACATCTAATATTTAAGTAAATATTAGATATTTAAATACTGAGGAAAAAGAAGTACAAAGTGTGGACTACCACCCCAGTAACCCTAACAAAGGCATCCCAGCTGCTTATTCTCCGTGTCCCCCAAGCCTTAATGTGCTACGCCACCTACTGTACATATTTCCTTCAGGACTTGACGCACCATTTTAGGGGCTACCAACACCTGCCATGCTCAGCTCAACGGCTGCCTCAGGACTTCAGCTGGAAACGTGGGAGGGTGCCAGCAGAACCTGTTAGTCTCTGAGATCTCGGGCTCTCATAAACTTCCCTGCAGCCCTCCCTCACATTAACGATAAGGGAGGAATATCTCCTACTTCTTGTCCCCAACAAATCAATTGCTCAATTTTGTTACAATCCAATCTGTGTCCATAAGCGTAGTTTTTTCATAGCTGTAACCACATACAAACGTCCATATTCTGCTTTTTAAAACATAAGCTTATCTTCTATACCCATGCTGTTTACAACAATTTTTACGGCAACAAAGACATTTTACAAGTAGATATACCCTTATTTAATCTAACCATTCCCCAATTATTAGATAATTAGATTGGATAATTATGCCGTTAAAAACAATGCTGCATGAACATTTTATTCATTTTTTAAAATTATATTTCCAGAAACATTTCCTATAATGTTAAAAATAAAAGTGAATACCTCATTTGTCCCTAGGGTAAAATCAATATGGACTCCATTTTGGGCATATGTGATTAAATAAGAAGTCAAGTTCTGGGTATGTTTTAAAGTAAAATGGTTGACAACGAAAATTGAGTTTATTTGAAATGTTCTTCCAGAACTTTTAGGTTTCCAATATCTATATTCTGATTTGACTGCTCCGGGTGCCCTCTCTCGTGAAATGCTGAGAACCCCCACCCCAATGTCTCTTAACATTTCAAAGTGCACATACAGGTTTCTCCAAAGTTGCTCTGAGATGAAACAACTGGAAGGTTATGTCTGTCAGATAATTTCTAGCAGGCCAGGATATTTTTAAAAATGTATATTTCATTGATGTAAGAATATCACACAGCAGGAAAGAAATACGAGCCGAGTTAATGCCACACGCTGGCAGCCTGAGCCGTGTAACGTGTATTACAGCAGAGGCAAAGCTTTCAAGAGGAGATCTCAGGGGAAGGTCAGTCCAATCTCACACACGATGCTTTTATATTAGGATCAACAGGTAAGCATATATGAAGCCATGTGTACCTATGAAGACTATATCAGGAAAACGCATGGGACTGAATTACAGGAAGCAGGACTATTTGGCACAACTTTCAACAAAGTAGCTGCCTTTTTTGTTCCCTTTTCTTCCACTCTTCTAAATCACTCCTCCCTTCCCTTCCACTGTGCCACCAAGGCAAAAGCAAGCAAAAAAAAAAAAAAAAGTCCCACTGCTTCTAAAGTCTGTGACTTTACTTGAGAAGAATTGTCTAAAGGAATTGTTTTCCTGCTTCATTCCTCATCCAGGTCACATACATGCCAAGCACTGACGGCGTGAAGAGCCTAAATAGACCATAGTCTGCAAGGAAGTTGAGGAAGAACAAAGATGGGAGCCACGCTGCTGAGGCTATAATCCTGGCTCCTGCTACTTACTGGCCACACGATCTTGGGAAGTTACCCACTTGGTGACTCAATCTACCAGCTTGTAACTCAGGGATTCATAGAACCAACTTGAAGGACTCTTACGAGATTACAAGAGTTAATATATGTAATGCACTTGGCACAGAACCTGGCAGTGGTGACCACAGTGTGTTTGGGATAGGGTGGAGCCTGTAACACAAAAGCTATAGAAGAGGAAAGTGTATCAATGGAGAGAGAAGCTGAGCTGAATGACATGTGGGAACGCTGCCAAAGAGATGAAAGCACAAAAAGGTGGCTGACCAGGTAACTTTTAAGATCTTGCCCTACCCTGATTTTACGTTATGGTTGCACACAACAGAATACTTGACGATCTTCTCATCCCACGTCCCCTCAATTATCAACTATCATTTCTAAGTCCTACAGCCCTCTCAAGTCTTTCCTCTCTTTTCATTCCCTCTATTACTGTCCTGAATCAGACTGTCAACATCATCTCTAACCCTGACTATGGAAATACTGAATTTTATATCAATCTGTGATATTGGCCTTGGTCTTTCAAAGTTTAAAAAAAAAAAAAAAGCCTAGACAGGTCACACAAACTATTAAAGAGGGAAAAAGAGATACCTAAAATTGAGACATTATAAATAATATCTCCCTTTTATTTTTTTTTTATATTACAGTACTTAATGGGTCAGACAAGGAGCCCTGCAGGCACAATGGTTAAGCACTTCGCTGGTAGTTGAACCCACCAAGTTGCTCCTTGGGAGAAAGACCTGACAATCTGTCTCCCTAAAGATTACAGCCAAAAAAACCTTATGGGGCGGTTCCACTGTGTCACACATGGAGTCACTACGAGCTGAAAATCGACTTGACGGCACCCAGCAGTAATAGGTCAGAAGCTTCAAGGCCAATGAATCAAAGGCTAGAGTTTCAAACCCTCTAGAACTCTGTTGGAGGCCTGGTGGTGGAGTGGTTGAGAACCTGGCTGCTAATCAAAAGGCTGGTGGTTCGAATCCACCAGGCACTCCTTGGAAACCCTATGGGGCAGTTGTACTGTGTCCTATATGGTTGCTATGAGTCGGAATTAGCTCGACGGTAACGGGTTGGGTTAGAAGTTTGTCAACTCTTTTAGTCCCATTCTTGGAAAATATTCTTTCTCCTCCCTTCCTTTCACTGTCTCCTGGATCCTTTGGTTCATTTAGGCAGAGAACCATAGTGAAAGGTTTGTTTTCTTTGTGAGATACTTTTCATATACATGAATCTGAAATGTCCAGGACTGAAAAGATCTCAAGAGCCAGCCTAGTAACCACCTATCAGGCAAAGCCTTCCTCAAAAACATTTCAGAAAGTTAGTTATGACTTCTCTACAGAATCTTAAAAAATGACTGCTATACATTCATTTTGGTAACATTCTAGTTTCTCAGGGAAAAAGAAACTTCTGAAGTCTAACTAAAAATCTCTCTTGCTGTCAATTTAGGTCATTCCCTCCCTTTTTGCCTTTCCATAGTAAAAAAAAAAAAAAAAAAAGTAGAGGAAAAAAAAATGAACAAAACTCATACTATACAGTACAGAACTTGTTCCTAAAATCCAATTTATACCTAGGAAGTAATGAACTCCTTGATTTAAAAAAAACAGTGGAATTTTAATGCACTATTTCTTAAAGTCAGAGCTCTGCTGCTAACCAAAAGGTCAGCAGTTTGAATCTACCTGTCACTCCTTGGAAACCCTACAGGATCACTATGAGTTGGAATCGACTCAACGGCAATGGGTTTTTTTTTTCCCCCTTAAGGTCAAGGAGTCCTGTTTGTGCTCACGGAAAGGTCAGCTGTTCAAACCTACCAGCTACTCCACGGTAGAAAGATGTGGCAGTCTGCTTCCATAAAGATTACAGCCTTGGAAACCCCATGGGGGCAGGTCTACCCTCTCCTAGAGTGTCGCAAGGAATTGCAACAGACTCAATGGCAGTGGGTTTGGTTTTTGAGATTTCTTAGTCATTGAGACCATTACTAAATCACACCCCACGCCACCCTACCCCCGCCCAAGGTCAGCCTTGATTAATCTCAAGCACCTCAATGAGAAATCTATTGGGAAATAGCTGTAGGGGAGATATCCTGGCCTTTACTCTTGACTGTGTTTTTCGAGCAGCCACAGACTCAAAAGATAGGTCCCACACAACAAAATACTTTTTGAAGTCAAAACAAAAGAGCTTGTAGATAACTCTTAAACTGGATTAGCACCTACAATATGACATGGGGTAATATTCCATGAAGTTTAAAATTGTTCTATTTATCCCTAAATAGCTAAGAATTTTCCTACATTACCCAAGGCTATGACCCTTTTATCTGGAATCAGTATTTCAGACCCCATTTTGGCTGAACATTAATCTGACTCTTTTATGGTGCCCTAATTCCAAAGGAATTATGTTCCCTACTTTCAGATTTAACAAAATACTGGATACTACCATGATTCTAGTCTTTATTAGTTTTAGTATTAACAAAACAAGGTTGCATAGATTAAAACATTTTTAAACATCTCAATTTGTATAAAATTTAATGTGAAGAAAATCTGTTTCTATAATCTACATGTTTAGTGGGGTTTTTTTGAACATTTTATTGTGGTTTAGGTGAAAGTTTACAGAGCAAATGAGTTTCCCATTCAACAATTTATACACAGCTTGTTTTGTGACATTGGTTGCAATCCCCTCAATGTGCCAGTACTCTCCCCCTATCCTCCCTGGGTTTCCCATGTCCATTTGTCTGGCTTTCCTGCCCCTTCCTGCCTTCTGAACTTTGCTTTTGGGCAAATGCTGCCCTTTTGGTCTTGTATGGTTGAATGGTCTAAGGTGCATCTTCCTCACGGGGGTTACTGTTCTCTTTACAGGTCTATTGTTTTGCTGAGAGGTGCTCTCTTGGAGTGGGTTCAGTTCCAACTTTGAAAGGTATCCAGGGGCCATAGTCTCAGGGGTTCCACCTGACCACTGAATCTGACTGTTTTTATGAATTTTAATTTTGTTCCACTTTGTTCTCCCACTCTGCCCCGGACCTTCTATTGTGGCCCCGTCAGAGCGGTCAGTAGTGGTAGCTGGGCACATCTAATTCTTCTGGTCTCAGGCTAGTGGAGGCTGTGGATTACGTAGTTTGTTAGTCCTTTCGACTGTTTCCTTGAGTCTTTTGTTTTCTTCATCCTTCTTTGGTCCCAATGGGAAGAGACCAATAGTTGTATCTTAGATGGCTGCTCACAAGCTTTGAAGATCCCAGTCACTACTTACCAAGGTAGGATATAGAACATTGTCTTTATGGCCTATGTTATGCCTACTGACCTAGATGTCCTCCAAAACTATGGGCCTAATCCCTCAAGTCTAGTGCTTCAGTCCCACGAAGTGGTGGTTATGGTAAGAGGTTTTCATGACTATGCACCCTGTGTACTCTATTATATACATGTATATATTCCCAGTATATAAAAATATGTAGAAATGTCTACTGCCAAACCTATACATGCTCATGGGTATACTCCCATGCACCATTCCACACCTGCTCAGCTTACATATTGCCTATATATCTACTTATAAATTACTATTATCACTGTTGTTGAAGGATTGTATATGTAATAGAGCTTACCATTGTTGCTTATTACTCTTGCATACCTCGGTGTCTTCCTTTGCCTTGGTCACACTGTGTTGACTTCCCCCATATTGTGTTTTGTCTTTCCCTTCACCAGAGTTAATATGTGTCTACTATATACTTAGTGATTTCCCCTCCTTCCCCCTCCCATTCCCGGTAATCACCAAAGAATGTTTCTTTCTGTGTGTAAACCTTTTCTTGATATTTTTATAATAGTGGACTTATGCAATATTTGTCTTTTTGTGATTGACTTATTTCACTCAGCATAATGTCCTCCAGAGGCATCCATGCTGTGAGATGTTTCATGGATTCGTTATCTGCTACCATTGCACAGTATTCCATTGTGTGGATGTCCCACAGTTTGTTTATCCATTCATCCACCACTGGGCACTTAGGTTGTTTCCATCTTTTTGTTATTGTGAATAATGCTGCAATGAACGTGGGTGTGCATATGTCCACTCACGCCACAGCTCTTATTTCTCTAGGATATATACCTAGTAGTGGGACTGCTGGATCATAAGGTATTTCTATTTCTTGCTTTTTAAGGAAGCATCATACTGTTTTCCACAGTGGTTGTACCATTTTACATTTCCACCAGCAGTGTATGAGAGTTCCAATCTGCCTACAACCTCGCCAACACTTGCTATTTTCTTTTTTAAGTATTATCTCACTAGGGTGAGATAGTACTTCATTGTAGTTTTTTTAACGGCTAATGATGGAAACCCTGGTAGCACAGTGGTTAAGAGCTATGGCTACTAGCCAAAAGGTCGGTAGTTCGAATCCACCAGGCACTCCTTGGAAGCCGTATGGGGCAGTTCTACTCTGTCCTATAGGATCGCTATGAGTTGGAATCAACTCAACGGCAACGGGTTTGTTTTTGTTTTTTTTTTTTTTAATAGCCAATGATAGTCAGCATCTCTTCACGTATTTGTTGGCCACCTGAATGTCTTCTCCAGTGAAGTGTCTGTTCATGTCCTTTGCCCATTTTTTAGTTGCTTTGTTTGTCTTTTTGTTGTTGGGGTGTTGAAGTTTTCTATAAATTTTAGAGATTAGTCCTTTGTCAGGTATGTCATCGCCAAAAATTTTTTCCCGGTCTGTGGCCTCTCTTTTTAGGCTACCGGCAAATTCTTTTGATGCACGTTAAGTATTTTATTTTTAGGAGGTCCCAGTCGTCTAGTTCATCTTCTTCTGTCTGTGCATTTTTAGTTATGTTTGATAGCCTGTTTATGCCACAAATTAGGGTCCCCCATTTTTTCTTCCATGATCTTTATAGTTTTAGGTATTACACTCAGGTCTTCAATCTATCTTGAGTTCATTTTTGTGTATGATGTGAGGTAAGGATCCTGTTTCATTTTTCTGCAAATGGATATTCAGTTTTGCCAGCACCGTTTGTTAAAGTGACTATCTCTTCCTCATTTAATGGATTTTGACCCTTTGTCGAAGATCAACTATCCATAAATGGATGGGTTTACTTCTGCGTTCTCGGTTCTGTTCCATTGGTCTATCTATCTCCGTACCAGTACCAGGCTGTTTTGACTACTGTGGCTGTATAATAGGTTCCGAGATTGGGAAGCATGAGGCCTCCTACTTCTTCTTCTGTAATGCTTTACTTATCTGAGGCCTCTTTCATGTTTAGTGTTTTAATGTTTTTTCCCTTAAAGTCAAATTTGGATGGGAGTAGAGTGGTAAGAATGTGGTATTATGTAATATGTAGCACAAAGATTGTACTGAATGTGAATTCTACAGTTCAGAAAGGCATGGCACATCCCTGCAAGGGCTCCCAGACTGTGTGCTGAGGCCTTGGGTGCTGCAACTAACTCAAAGTGGCACCCTGAGATATTGTAAATTTAAGATACTGCACTTACTATTTCTATTAACTTGTTGGGACCTGAATACTTAAACTAAACAGGTAGGTATTCCTTTTGACCTAAGGGTGCTGTGGAAAAAAAAAAAAAATCACTAAGACCCTAAGGCTTTATGAACTGAGAGAGTTATGACCTTCTGCTCTAGGCAGTCCCTTTGAAGGTTTTTAGTTTGGTTGAGTTGGAAAACTGGAGAAGAAAAAAATCCACAAAATGATCTCCAACATCTAATTAATAACTCTTATCTGTCCTCCCTCAGCAGAATTTGGGAAAGTACGTATCTGGCTACTAATATGTGTACCGTTTAAGAGAAAGGGAAAACACTTACACACACACATTTACTTTCTACCAATAAGAGCCCCACTACCTTTTCAGAGGTGAAGCTGGTACTACTTGGCCTGGGAGAAAAGCCACCTGGCCTAATATTTGATAGGAAGTAAAAGGTACAACATGTTATTATGTCAATGTGGACTCCCAATAAAGACATGGACAAAAGAGAAACACACTATTACATGCTATGAGGTTCTTTATGTAGTTATGCAGATCAGGACAAATGACAAAACTAGATTATAGTTTTGTAAGCCCTATTCTCCCTGATATTTAGGATGAGGTTCTGATGTACTTTGCTTCTTTTAGCAATTTTATTTTCCTCAAACTCGGTTTAGCTTTTCCATTAGTGCAGCTGGACAATAATTGTACTCTGAGTTTTTCGGGGTTTTTTTTTTGGTAGTTTTGTTTTTTAATACAAAGTAGAAATTTATAGACAACTAAATATCCAACAACTCAAAGAGAAGGGAAAATTCTTTAAGCCAGGAATTTCACCAAAATTATGAGAGTTTTGAACAGTCTCTAAAGAGATTCACTGACCCAAGAACAATTCTTTAAAGAGTTAAGTAAAACACATGTGTCATGGATTGAACTATGTCCTCAAAAATATCTGTCAACTTGGCTAGGTCATTATTCCCGGTATTGTATGATTGCCTACCATTTTGTCATCTGATGTGATTTCCCTATGTGTTGTAAATTCTATCACTGTGATGTAATGAGATGGATTAGTGGCAGTTATATTGATAAGATCTATAAGATAAATGGTGTCTTAAGCCAATCTCTTTTGAGATATAAAAGAGAGAAGCAAGCAAAGAGACATGGGGGCCTCATACCACCAAGAAAGCAGCACTGGGAGCAGAGCATATCCTTTGAGCCTGAGGTTCCTGCACTGAGATGCTCCCAGACCAAGGGAAGACTGGTGACAAGGGTCTTCCTCCAGGGCAGACAGAGAGAGAAAGCCTTCCCCTGGAGCTGGCACCCTGAATTCGGACTTCTAGCCTACTGGACTGTAAAAGAATAAACTTCTTTGTGAGAGCCATCCTCTTGTGGTATTTCTGTTAATAGCAGCACTAGATGACTAAGACAATGTGTTTACTGTAATCATTACATAGGAGTCTGCAGACCCCCAAAAAGTGCTGCCTCAGCACTGGGTGTGCTGGTTTTTGTGCCTCTGATCATGCCACAGTCCAATCTTGAAACATAGCTTATGCATTTGTAATCCAATTCAACAAATGTTTGGTGAACACTTAGGAAAACTATTCACAACATATTTTCTCTCAGAAATCCTAGATAGTTCTTAGTAATACCAGGCTGCATTCATATAATTAATAAAGTATGAAACTGTTTTATTCCCATTTTATACACACAAGAAAGTCAAGTCAGGGGCAAGTTAAATTATTTCAGTAAGGTCACACAGTGAACGAGTCACCAGAAACTTTTAAAACTCTGTAACTCTGTGCTAGTTTAGACATGACATGACATTCATATTTATCTCACCCATTCTATCCCGTCCAGTCCTATCCATTTCAACTCATCCCATATGTTCATGTCATTCATCTCCATCCACTTCATTAACTGCTCACAGAGCACTTCTAACGAGCACTGCTTCAGGCATGGTGCTGAATACCAAGATGATGAAGACACATGTAGTTTAATACCAAGAGGACTTAGACTTTTATCTTTACCATAATCCAGGCAGTTTCAAGATAATTTACAACAAGTACAAACGATTTCAAGGACCCTTCCAGTGAAGGTACATTTTCCAAGACCGTATTTGGTAGGTTAAAAATTTTTACGTATAGACAACTAGTAGACACCAGGGATCACCTAAATTACCTAAGGTTTTCATAAGCAAGGCAAGGTTTAAAGACATAGCAGCCTCTACCCCTCTTAAGTATCTACCTATAAAATCACATTACTAGGTTTAATTTCACACGTAGAGAGCAATATTGTCATAATAATGCAGAATTGATATCTAGATTTGTACACCATGGTTTAATCATTAAGGTTGAAAATACATAAATATGGGTAAGATGCATATATTACCTTCTGCAATATTTTTTAAAAATAAACAAGAATATGGATCATCTAGATTTTAATACCCTATAAGGAAAACGAAACCCATTTCATTCAACTATGACTCCTTTGAGGACTAAGTAGCTCACAGGTAGGTCTCAACAACGATAAAAGTCCTGAGTCTACGTCAAACCAGTGTAGCAAACACCAGAAACATTCAGAGGCCACCATACAGCAGAGGAGTGGAGAGATCTCCAGGTTAAGTGGTATCACACCTACCGTAGTGTCATTGCTGGTGACATAAACCAAGACGTCAGAGGAGTTTCTTCCATTGATGTATCGGTAGCAGTTCCAAACGCAGCTAATCAGGTAACCCTGAAAGTTGAGTAGTGATTATTAAGATTTTTAATCTTCAAACTTCAGGTGATTTAAAATGCCACCATAGATCGAGACATATTATAAAACTTTTATTTATATAAATTGTGGATGCATACACTAACTCTACTAAACCAAAAGCCCTTAAAATTACAAATGTTGGGTATGGTAACCTTCCAGCCAAGGGTGCTACTGCAGCCTTGTTCTATGATATAAAAATATACCTCAGAGGTCTTAAATGCTAGCAAGCAGCCATCTAAGATGTATCAATTGGTCTCAACCCACCTGGATCAAAGGAGAATGAAGAACACCAAGGTCACACGATAGCTATGAGCCCAAGAGACAGAAAGTACCATACAAACCAGAGACTACATCAGCCTGAGACCAGAAGAACTAGATGGTGCCCGGCCACAATCGATGACTGCCCTGACAGGGAACACAACAGAGAACCCCTGAGGGAGCAGGAGGGCAGTGGGATGCAGACCTCAAATTCTCGTAAAAAAATCAGACTTAATGGTCTGACTGAGACTAGAAGGACGCCGGAGTTCATGGTCCCCAGACCTTCTGTTAGCCCAAGACAGGAACCATTCCCAAAGCCAGCTCTTCAGACAGGGATTGGACTGGACTATGAGACAGAAAAGGATACTGGTGAAGAGTAAGCTTCTTGGATCAAGTAGGCACATGAGACTATGGGGGAAGCTCCTGTCTGGAGGGGAGATGAGAGGGCAGAGGGCGTCTGAGGCTGGCCGAATGGACACGAAAACTGACAGTGGAGGGAAGTAGTGTGCTGTCTCATTAGGAGGAGAGCAACTAGGAGTATATGGCAAGGTGTATATAAATTTTTGTATGAGAGACTGACTTGATTTGTAAACTTTCACTTAAAGCGCTACATGTATATATATATATATACACACACACATACATGTATATATATATACACACCCCTGAAGGTGGCGGTGGTGGGTTTGGAGATAGGAGGGTCTAAGAATAGAATAAGAAATTCTTAAGAAAAGGTAGTTAGAATGAGCAATCACCACAAATATTAACTGCCCCCCCATTCACAGTACAATCAAACTCAAACCCATTTCTTGCCATATTTTAACCTGACTTGAGAATTTTTATCCTACATGATTATCTGTGATTTTATTAGACAAGTCGATTTTTTAAAAACGGTTCACAGCACATAAGTTTGCTTCACAGTAAACAAAATTCCCTAAAACATTTCCATTTTCACAATAAAAGCAATAACTCCAAAGAAGATATTTAAAATTAATGCCCAACATAAAGACACGCTGGAAATAAAGCAGGAATTCATGGGAGATGCTTCAACTATAAGCTTTCTGCACTTTCAGTCCAATCATTTCTAACTGGATAAGAATGAAATGATCTAAAAAATCTCTTTCCGACTTTATAATTCTTTGATTAAAAGAAGTTTAAGGATGTGGAGAAATTGGAACCCTTATACATTGCTGGTAGGAATGTAAAATGGTACAGCCACTTTGGAAAATAGTCCAGCAGTTCCTCAAAAGCTTAAACACACGGTTATCATATGACCCAGCAATCCCACTCCTAGGTGTATGTATACCCCAGAAAATTCAAAACATATAAACACATAAAAACATGTACACGGATCATAGCAGAATTATTTATAAAAGCCAAAAGGTGGAAACAACCCGAATGTTCACCAACTAATGAATGAATAAATAAAATGTGGTATACCCATACAATGGAATAGTACTCAGCCATAAAGAGAAAGTTCTGATACGTGCTATGACGTGGATGAACCCTAAATATTACGCTACATGAAATAAGTCAGCCACGGTAGAACATGTATGATTTTTTATATGAAGTGTCCACAACACGCAAATCTATAGAGAGAGAAATGAGATTCGTGGTTTCGTAGGGCTGAAGATGGGGTGGGGTGAAGGGGGAGTGACTACTAACGGGTTTCTCTGTGGAGTGATAAAAATGTTCTAAAATTAGATTGTGCAACCAGAGAGTTGTGATTGTATAACTCTATGGATACACTAGAAACCACTGAGTTGTATGCTTCAAATGAATGGATTTTATGGCATGTGAATTATATCTCAACAAAGCTCTTTTTAAAAAAAAGATAACACTCAAAACAGAAGAGGCGCATGTCAACATTTTTTGGGAGAGTAAAGTAAAACATTCTTATACGCAGAAGGCTGGCTTAAGCTACATTCATACCTCATGATGATTATTTCTCACATTCAAATTTCTGATGTTAAGATAAAAATGTATAATGCCTTTTTATAAAATGTTCCTTGAATGGCAATCATCTGAAACCGTGAATCATCAACGAGAAAGAGAAAGATGGAAGGGTGTGTTTCTTAAACAACGCGCACAATATATTTCAATTTAATCAAACTTTCGGTTATCTCAATTACAATATTGCATCTTTATTTTAAAAAGCCCAAGATTTTTTGAGAATTTCAATACGAATGGAAAAGGTATGCTTAGGCATATTAGTTACGTGTTATGTAAGATTATTCAGCCATTATTTCAGCAGTGGACACTGAATGCTTTAACATACGGCCTCTAAAACAACAAATCTATAATTGAAAGACTCAACAGCAAACAAAAGGCAAGGACCTGGTGGCCAGGGCTTCATAGACCCCCCAGTCAGTGTTCTCCAGGACCTCTTGCAACACCACACACATTCACTTACTAAGCACTCCAACAGGAGGAAAGCCTCTGCCCGTTGTCTCTAAAAACCCAATCATTTATTTCGGTGACCTTATTTCTTATTTGACATTTCTGTAATCTTGAATAGATATTTTAAGAAATGTACCTTATGGAAATAAACATGTAAGTGTGAAAACATGTATTTAAGTACATTCACTGAAGCACTAATACAGGGAAAAGCAAAAATTGTCTCCGTGTCCAACTTAGTAGGCAATTTACCAAGTAATGATAAATCTATGATGGACCACTCACTATGCAGCCATATAAATAATTGACATAGAAGGATATTCAGAATAGAATGATATTCAGATAAGAGAATATTACATTGTAAAAGCAAATTACAGAAATACTATTCAGCCCTGAAGAGAAATGAAATTCTGATACATGGTACAGCATGGATGAACCTTGAAAACATTAGGCTAAGTGAAACAGGCTAAACGTAAAAGGACAAATACTGCATGATTCCATTTTTGTGAAATACCTAGACTAGGCAATGCATGGAGACAGAAGGTAGATTAGAGGTTACCAGGAGATGGGGGAGTAGGGAGTCACTACTGAAGATGTCCTGAGTTTCTGTTTGGGCTGATAACAAATTTTAGAAATAGACAGCGGTGATGGTTCCACAACGCTGTGAGTGTAATTAACGCCACTGAACTGTACATTAAAAGTGGTTAAAATGGCAAATCTTATGTTACATATATTTTACTACTATAAAAAAATGGAAAAAAATACAAAAGAATGTATACGGAGATATTTTAATGTCTGACACAGCATATGATACATATTACGTAATGTGTATGAAAAGAGATGTACTATGAACAATTCATTTATTCCTATCCAAGTAGTTTTTGGAATAACCCTTGACTGATTTGTGGAATTCTGGTTAGTATTCATTTCTAATATAGACAACAGAAGGAACTACAATGTTAGGAAATCAAAAAGCAGTTCAGATATCTAAACCAAGACAATGAACTGACTGAAATCTGCTTACTACTTCGGCATTCAGGAATACATTTAACAATATTTAGACTACAGGTAAAATCTTCATGCTTACCTTAAGAGCCAAGATAATGCTGATAAACAGAAGAATAATAAGGACCAAACAGGTAGGATTCACTGACATGATATCCTCTCTGTAGGGGAAATTAGGAGGCTGCAAAAGAAAAGTGCCTTATTAGCAAATCTCATTAATCGTTCAAGATTATATTCCTTCTGCAGTAATGCAGACATACTTATCAGAAAGCAGGCAGTTATTATTTAGAACCAATACAAAATTTCTAAACTATCTCTATGAATGAAAAAAGCTACAAACGGTGCAATGGGGACACTAATCTGTTCATCACTCAGGTAACAACTCCTGAAAAGAAAAATAAATGGTAGTCATGAGCAAGACCTGAAAACATAACTCTGCCCCCTACTATACACAGTTAGAAGTCAGTATCTGGGGATATTCTGCATACCTCTGGTATTTAGATTTTCTGCAAGGTCTGAACCATGCTATACAGGGTATGCATTTAACCAGCCTAGATACATGTGGACAAAAGGCAGCCCGGCATGCTGCAGTCACCTTCTACCTCTTTCTCTCTTCCTCAACACTCAACACTATGCACTGGGATTCTATATTAACAGTATCCTGAGACATAATGAAGAAGCTTCAAATGTTAAGGTAGGACACGGAGAAACTCGTGACTCAAACGCTTGGCTCCCACTCCCAGGATGAGCACCATGTAATGGTTTTCAGTCTCCTTTCACTTTGGGCAAAATACTTAAGAAATAAAAGCCACTTTCATGAAACTGGTCCTTTCCCTTGAACCCTGGAAGGGTTTTTTGTACTGTTGATTTTAAAGGCTGCGAATAAAATAACACAGTTGCTGGTCACAAGAGCAAGAAATCGTATTGTTTTGTGTCTCTTGTAAAAGAAGTAGGGATTAATGTGGAAATATGGGACCCTTTCCACAACTATGCCTACACTCTTTTCCCCCAGAAAAGTGAATACGGTTTCCATGTCCAATGGAAACTTATAAAAACATATGCATGACTAACATTAATTGCATTTTACAGGACTCCACATAAACAGATCATTGTCCGCTTATCAGAACAGGTATTAAAATTCAGTGGGTGCTTTCTCCCAGGCTTCACAGATAATTGTCTTCCCAGACCCATCATATCTCAGTTTGTCAACAAGGGCCTCACTATCAGTGGAACTTTAACATTCCTACTTGCTGCTGTCTCTGAGGCATCGTAATAACCTGCAAGTCTTGCTCTTTTAGCCCAGGCTGATCTTTAAGCACAACATACAAAAACTATTCACTTACATGGTTTGTAATTACAAATTATAAGCGGATGGTGATTTTTTTTAACCGGTATTATAATTACTGTCACTAGCGTTGATGAAAAGAGCTCTGGTGGAGCAATGGTTAAGAAGAGCTCCCCTGCTAACCAAAAGGTAGAGTTTAAAACCCACCAGCCACTCCACGGGTGAAAAGATCTGGCAATCTGCTCCCGTAAAGGTCACAGCCTAGGAAACCCTATGGAGAAGTTCTACTCTGTCACATGCAGTCACTAAGGGTTGGAATTGACTCAATGGCACAGAACACCACCACAACCAATGTTACTATACTACTGGAGGTCTAAAGGAGCCCAGGTGGTGCAGTGGTTAAGAGCTACGGTGTACTATGGCTGCTAACCAAAAGGTCAGCAGTTCAAATCCATCAGCTGCTCCTTGGAAATCCTATGGAGCAGTTCTATTCTGTCCTATAGGGTCGCTATGAGTCGGAATTGACTCGACGGCAACAGGTTTAGTTTTTTTTTTGTTTGGAGGTCTAAAGCAAATGATTGTAGAATTACTGAAAACCATGGCACACAACAGAAAGTCTATATAGTATTCCGAGTGTTTTAAATGCTTTTCCTGCATATTAGCCCTTATACTCTAGTAAATTTGCTATATACAGAATGTACCACACAGTATATTATTCAAATAGTCACAGGCTGCCATATGGCTTGTATTAATATCTTGTTAATCAACACCATCTTTTCCAAGTCCCTCATATGGCACTCTGTGCTGAGATCATGTTTCCTCCATACTTCCAGGATGATTTTAGAAGCCCAGTGCTGATCATTGTTACAGAGTAAAAACACAAGCCCTTAAAGAGAGAGGTAACTCCCTCAACCTGCTCACCATATGTAAACCCCATCAGGCAGAAACACTGTACCAACTCATAGAGACCCCATGCAACAGAGCAGAGCTGCCCCACAGGGTTTCCTAAGCTGTAATCTTTATGGGAGCAGATCGTCAGGTCTTCTCTCCCGTGGAGTGTCTGGAGGGTTTGTGCCTTGACCTTTCAGTTAGCAGCCAAGTTCTTAACCATTGTACCACCAGTGCTCCTTTCATCATTGCTTTCACTGTATCACAAGAGATAACATATAAAATTAGCTCATGGGAAATACACAAAAATTTTCACAACACTATACAAAAACATGGACCTGTTTTCTAAAACAAAGAGAAGCCATTAATACCAAGAACGACAATAACAGCAATGACCACTGAGATACTTTCAAGCAGCAAAACATTAGATGCTCTTTGTGGTAGGTGTGCTGGGTACCAGTGACGTGAACTGGGCCTAACTGCCATCAAGATGGCAAACTTCTCCCCCCACATTTTCTCCACTGCTCTCATTTCCACTGAACCTTTCAGCTTCCATTGCCACATTAAATCCCCTGGCCTCAACTCTCCCATCCCACAAAAATCTCTCTCATTTTCCCTTGTTTATAAACTACTATTTAAACCTCCAAAGAGTCAACAATCTCACCATTTAAAACATTTTAAGATTTTATAGAATTTAAATTTTAAGGTACACTCGTAATTTTAAAAACAAACGTCAAAAAAATGTAAAGGCACAGAAGTATTCTAACTCCTAACTGCCACAAGCTTCTTAATACCCAGCTGCTGGTATGCGCACATGTGGTTACAAAGTACGTCTAAGAGGATGGCAGATGCCCGGGGAAGAAAGAGGTTTTACGGTCAAATAATTTCGGGAACCAGCGTATAAAGAGTTCCACTTCTCCCACGTAATGGTGGAGGCAAAAAGCTATCCTTGGCTGACATCTAAACAAATTTCATTTTACCAAAGAAGACATTTAGTAACTAGCTCATATTTTAGGTAGCCACCATCATTGCCATCAACTTATCTATCTAAAGTTCAAGGAGTTATACTTTCCAAAAAAAAGAATTGTTAAGAAAAAAACATATTTTCAAGATAACATTAAAAAATCTCTAATTGGTAACTCAGATGCAAGTTAAAAACCCAGAGAACATTGGTGGTTTGGTGGTAGAATTCTCACTTTCCATGTAGGAGACCCAGGTTGAATTCCTGGCCAATGCACCTTATGTATTAGAGGCTTATCTGTTGCTATGACGCTGGGTAGGCTTCAGTGGAACTTCCAGACTAAAACATGCCAGGAAGGAAGGCCTGGCAACCTCCTTCTGAAAATCAGCCAATGAAAACTCCATGGAACACAACGGTCTGATTCACAACCAATCATGGGAATGTGCAAGACCAGGCATTGTTTTATTCCACTGTGCATGAGTGGTGGTCATGAGTGGGGGTGGACTTGATGGCAGCTAACAACATTCAAGTTAAAAATCCACAAATTAATATGTGTGTGTGTGTCTATCTGTCTGTCTGTCTCTATCTCTAGATCCCTAACTTAACCATGGTTCCCTCATGAAGACAAGCAATAATCTGGAAGGCCACATACCAGCTGCCGTATGTATTCCTGAATGGAGTTTGGATAAACAAGCACAGTGACAGCAACCAACGTATTTAGGGCAAAATCAAATATCTGGTAACAGAAGAACGGGATGATCCAGGCAGCATGTTGCTAAACAGAAGAGAAAACAGAACATGAATATGTTCAATATCACAAAACACTATTTTGTTGAATTCAAAGAAATCTTTTCTTAATCTGATACAAAACGATCAATAGAAATTCATTAACCAATAATTGATAACAACTGGCATGCCAAATACAAGTAGCCAACAAGTAGGTTTCAATGAACATTTCTGAGACTATAATAATGGTTCCCCTAGCACCACATAATATTAATCAGAGATTTAAACTTCCCAAAATAATATCGGCAAACTGAGAATCATTATTTTGTAGTTACGCCAAATAGGCCAAAGGATCACATGTGTAAGGGACTCAGAAGAGGCGCAGCACTTATTTCAAAGCCGCTTACCTTGTATGCACCGTAAGTAGCCATTGCACAAATCAGGATCATGAGAAGAGAAATTAAAATAGCAATGCACATGTCTGCCAAAAGGGAAAAAACACAAAAGAGACAATCAGCAGCAGATCCACTGCTGAAGCATTTTTTGAGTCTCTCCTTAAAGGCATTTTGGTCATCAATCAAGCATAAATGAGAACTTTATACAAAGTAAGCTGCCAAAGTCTTTTTGGGAATTTGAGAAGATGACAGTTAATGGGAATAAAGTACACAGAAGATGTTCTCCCTAAATCATACACATGTCTATAGATAAGAAGAGACTGATAATGCACGTAAGTTTATTTAAAAAACAGGAAAGAGACACCAGTTATAGACATTTAAAAAAATTTTGGTCTTCTGGTCCACTGAGTTATGTGAATAATAAATGAAGTATTCTTTTATCCAAAAAAAAAAAAAAAAAAAAAACCCATTGCCATCAAGTTGATTCCGAGTAGAACTTCCCCCCATAGGGTTTCCAAGGAGCACCTGGTAGATTCGAACTGCTGACCTTTTGGTTAGCAACTGACCTCTTAACCACTACACCACCAGGGTTTCCCTTTTAACATACAGGTTCCTAATTTGTATTTTAGAACCTCAAGTGTGTCTTGTGCCCCTAATTAAAACCCTCCCCACTGGCTTCCTATCTCACTTAAAATAAGATCTCAACTTCTTACCATTGCAATTGAAGCAGCTGTTAAGTCCTGCTTGTTCTACAGCCTGCCTACCTCTCCAATCTCATTTTATCCTGTCCCACACTTTCTTGCTGCTATAATCCAGCTGAACCATTTGGTTCATTGAACACAGAAAAATCATCCCTTTTAGAGCTCTGTGTTTGCAGTTGCCACTGACTAGAAGAACTTCTCTCATATTTTTGCCTGGCTAGCTCCCCCTTTTGAATTATTCACGTCTCAGCTCAATGTCAACACTTTAGAGAGATCTTTCCCAAGTATTCTAGCTAAGGTAGCCCTCCTAAAAAATTACTGTTGTATCTTCTATACAGCACATATCACTGCTGGGATTTGTTACTTGTTCACTGTCTCTCCCTCTGCTGAAATGATTTTTCTTGAGGGAAACCAGAAAACCAGTTGCCACCTAGTCGATCCAGACTCCACGTGTGTAAGAATAGAACTGTGTTTCACAGGGTCTTCAATGGCAGATTTTTCAGAAGTAGACCACTGGGCCTTCCTTCTGAGGTGCCTCTGGTGGACTCAAACCACCAACCTTCTGGTTAGCAGCCAAGCACTTAACTGTTTGCACCACCCAGGAACAGGACTTTCTATATCTTGTTCACTATTATAACCCCAATGTCTAGAAGGTGATAGGCGTCCACCATGGTAACCAGTAGCGACACATGGTTATAAACCAAAAAAAACCAAACCTGCTGCTAAAGCATAGAGCACTTAAAATGCAGCCAATCTGAATTAAGAAGTGCTGTAAAATACACTCCAGATATCAAAGACTTAGTACAAAAAGAGTGAACCATCCCATTAATATTTTTATATTGATAATATTTTGAATACACTGAGTTAAATAAAATATATTACTAAAATTAATCTCACCTGTTTCTTTTCATTTTTTAATATGGCTACTTGAAAATTTTAAATTACATATTTGCTTGCCTTATATTTCTATTGGACAGCATGATCTAGAACAATGCCGGTAGCTACTAACTGAACATTTACTCAGGAAGTCATGTTGCCATATCTTCAGGAGATTCTAATTAGAAGTATGGCTGGCTTTATAAAGGCAAAGTCTGGAGTTATTACTAGGCTTATCCATTACCGTCGAGTTGATTCTGACTCATTTGCGGCCCTACAGGACAGAGCAGAACTGCCTCCATAGCGTTTCCAAGGAGCTGGTGGTGGATTCGAACTGCTGACCTTTTGGTTAGCAGTGGAGCTCTCAACCACTGTGCCGCCAGAGCTCCATTGCTAGGCTAAGACAGCACAAAAACCCTCACAGTAATGTATCTGTATAGTACCTGGGGGTTTCCAAGGCATTTTCGTGGATAACTCATTTAGTCTTTCTAGCTCTGTGGTAAATATTATTGTTCACACGTTGAACAGATTAAGAAACTAGCGCTCAGAGGTTATGTAAGTTGCTTAGATGGCACTCCCATCAAAAGGCTGAACTATGATCAATCCTGCTCAAAACTAATCCTGCTCAGTAACTTCAAATTTCTGACCTTCTCTACTGAACTGTGCTGCTTCTGGTTAAGCTTTGAATACTAACCAATGAACCAACCCAGGCTGCTACTTTCAGCACATAAGAGTGTTTCTCCAAAGGGAGAAAGGAAAACAGTCTAGTTTGAGAACCACCCTCTCTACATCCCCTGCTTCAGGGAAGAGGGAAGGGGAGAGCATTTAAAACACAACTGAAACTCAGGGTGAAGGCACATCCCAGGACAGAAATTCAGATATATCAACAAAGGCCGTTTGTCGTCTTAAAAAACGGAGGTTCCTCAAACTGGTCTACAGATTAACACAAGTCCTATCAAAACCTCAGTTAATAAACCACAAATTCACATCAGTGCTGATGACTCTTGAAAATACAGGGTATGAGAGCATCAGATGATGACTAAGTGCTAATCAGTACTTAAAAGATCTTGATTTCTTTGAGGATACATACATATTCTATTGTCTATAAGTTTAATAATGTTAAATTACCTTAGCTTTTCACTATTGTTGAGTGAAGAAAAAATTTCATCTACACTTCCGGCTCATGTATTCTTGTGAGATCAATAGGGGGAAATAAATTTGAATGCATTTTACATGCAAAAACTAAGGCCAGGAGACTTAAGTCCTTAAATGCCAAGGGAAAGTCTCTGTTTACACGCACCCATATGTAAGTGAACACAGATGCAGTCTAGCGCTGCCATTTGCATATGGAGCCACGAGGGTATCAGGCTGAGTTTGCAGCATCTCTGAAACTTGAACTCAGACAGAAGTTTTCATTTTATTCTTTGTCCCTTTCTCCAGCTTCCAAATTCTATACGTCTGTTTTAAAATAAGAATAAAATCTAACATTTTGTAGAAGCCAGAACATTACAGGATATTCTGACTAGTTCATAGGTCTTAAAAAGCAAATATAAACTAACTCAAGGCTTTACTGAAAAATAAATGTAAAAAATAAATACATAAGTATAACCTATGAAAAGAATAACCTTAATGAGAATTACATTCCTATTTAAAAAAAAAAACAACAAATACTCAAGAATGGAATCTCATCTAATCACTTAAAAAAACATTTTTTTTTTTTTTTAAATTTGGACCTTTTTTCTAAAACAGTTGGCTACTAACCAAAAGGTCAGCAGTTTGAACCCACCAGACTGCCAAATCTGCTTTACGGGAGAAAGATGTGGCAGTCTGTTTCCATAAAGATTTACGGCCTTGGAAACTCTCTAGGGTTGCCACGAGTCAAAATTGACTCAATGGCAATGGGTTTGGTTTTTTTCGGTTTGGGGCACTTTTTTCAAAGAATGTAAAATTCAGAGAAATGTAAAAGGTGCAGTTGAAAGGAAGGTCATAAAGTATCCTATTATTTTACCATAAAAATGTAAATCTGACTTAAGGAAATTTTCAAAATTCTCTATAAATGTTATCTGAATATACCACAAGCCATGTGAAACAGTCTAGAGAAAACCAAAGTGTAAATCAAAACAATAAGCAGGTAAGATAATACAGGCTAATATATACTTCATCTCCCAGTAGGCTATAAAAAAAAAAAGTAGGCTATAGCAAATGTCAAACTCCTTTGGAACAACAAGCAAGTATAGGAGTTATTTTAAGGCATTAAGATTCATTCATTTTAATTATATCAAAGGGCAAATAAAAAAATGGTTCGAATAACAATACAGGAATTTTTACTACTAGTAATAGTGCTGGTCTGTGATAAGAACATCCTTTACTTATTCTGTGCAGAGTAGCCCCTCCAGCCCCGTGTCAGGGTACCTTGCCATCATACGGTTTCCTAAATTAAATTCCTACCTTAACAATACAGTTCTAATTTGAAAAGGATCCCAAGAAAAACTACACCACCGGCCACAAAAGGCACAATTCGCAAATGTTTCCTGATACTCAGTCGATTAGTCATTGAAATAATATCAGTATATAAAGGAATGAAATACCTTTCCTTTAAATAATTTATTCCTCATTCTACTTTCTCTTTATTACTTAGATTTGTTTCCTTCCCCTAAAACTTGTAACTAGCTAACTAGCTAATTTATGTTCCTACGTCTTACTTTGTGTTATTACATCTATTTCACCATGCTTGGTACAGGAAAGGGTCAGTGTAAAAGAGGAAGACCCTCAATGAGATAGATTGACACAGTGGCTGTGACAATGGGCTCAGGCCTAACAATGATCCTGAGAGTGGCACAGGATCGGGCAGTGTTCTGTTGTGTTGTACATAGGGTCGGTCTGAGTTGGAACCTATTCGACGGTACCTAATAAACAGCAGCAGCATCTTATTAGCTTATTCCTAAGTTATCCTTCTATCTAGATTTTCCCCCAAGTTTCCAGCACTACAGTATATGAAAACAATGCATGTTTGGGGTATATATTCTTAGCATTAAGTCTGGAGGAAAACCATCTTCAGCCAAATTCACAACAACAAGATAACTAGCAGCTACTGCTAGCAAATTACAAAGCCTTCAAAGTCACAAAGGGCAAACAGAAAACCTAGGCTCAATCTCTACTACAGTCAGGACCCCATGCTTACTGGCCATATGGTTATCATCTTTTGTGAAATATCTTTTTCTTATTGATTTGACCCAGAACCACCTGTTGAAAAGACCATCCTTTTCCTATGAATGTAGTAGTGTCTTTATCCTAAATCAGTGATCACATGTAAGTAACCATCAATTCTTGATTACTTTTCTGGCTATCTGCTTCCTCAGGCCAGGTGTGCCTGCCCAGTGAATAAAAGTAAGTTTGAGTAGAAAGATAAATATGTTGATTAATTTTAAACAGTAATTAATTAGGATGACCTGTTACTTGGCACTGTGCATGCCACTGGCCCTTCCTGTTACAGTTCATCGCCAAACCATTAAAATTTCACCAGTAAAATTCCATGAGGTCTTAGCTGCTTCATTCACTACTTCTACTCAAAGTTATAAATATATAATACAATATGCCACACGTTTTTCAATCCATTATTCTTCAATCGTCTAATTCAGTAGACAACTATTTTTCTTTAATTTTTATTTCGAAATATTAGGCTTACAAGAAAGTTGCAAGAATAATAGCATTCATGTATACTTGCTTCCCCCAATGTTAACAATTTACCTAACGATCGTACGAAGGAGCCCTGGTGGCGCAAACAGTTAAGCACTTGGCTGCTAGCCGAAATGGTGGCAGTTCAAACCCACCCAGGGGCCCTGCGGTAGAAAGATCTGGTTATCTGCTGCCATAAAGACTACAGCCAAGAAAACCCTATGGGGCAGTTCTATTCTCCTACATGGTGTAGCTACGAGTTAGAGCAGACTCAACAGCACCCAATGGCAGCATAGTGGAATTATCAAAACTGGACGTTAACATTGCTATAATACTATCAATTAAACTATATATCTTATTTGGATTTCACCAGGTTTCTCCCCTAATGTCCTTTTTCTGTTCCAGAATCCACAATGATTTAATCGCTGTGTCTCCTCAGTCTCCTCCAATCTATGAACTTCCCCATTCTTTACTACTGTCTTTTCTGATGACATAAAAAATACATTCATTTACAAATTATACACACGTACTATTATATATTTTGTGTTTGATAAAGTATATGCAAAAACAGAAAAAGGGCTAAAAATAGAGAGAAATTTTAATATTTTCTTTCTTTATGCCAGTGGATTCTCCTATATGCCTCAATTTGTTTTAAATAGTAAGAATTTGGCTTTCTTCTACTAGAACATTTTAGGAAAAGATCACATGGAAGAGTTAAGGATCCTGCTCCATCCTGGATAAAATCTTCAGATGGTGGCTACCATTCCAAAAAGATATCAACTTAAAATTGCTATATTAACTTCCACAATTCTCATGATTTAAAGCAGTCGATTGTATCTATCTTCAGGACTATTCGATTCTATCCACATGTGAGTTAAATATGGAAAGTTTTGTCATACAATGACCTCTGACCTATTAACTTATTAAAGAAAAGAGCTGAAAATGTATCAGAAGAAAATATAAGAGAAAAGAAGTTAAAAATAAAAAAAGATTCCCTCAAGTGAATATCTACTCTTCCATACCTTTTGAACTATGTAATTTAAATGATAGATGGACAGTCCTAAAAGTAATTATAAACTATTCATTCAATCCATTTCAATATATAAAATATGAGAGAAACCTCAAATGCACCAGAATTAATACCCAGTGTATTACAATATCCAGGCTTACAAGACAATTAGTATTTTAAAGTCTTAAGTACGAGCAAGCCTCTGACAGCAGCTAATTAAGCCTATATTGTCAGACAGTCATTACCCAATGTAATCTCCGGCAGTTAGGATGAGGCATGTAGTGTTACTATTCGATTCAGACACAGCCATAGCTGTCTCATTTAAAACTTTTTTTTTTAACCTCAATTACCTCAGAAAAGAAATCCTACTACTAAAGACAATGAGAATTTATTTTTAAATGTCAACCAAACATTGTATTTATAGCTTACATAGTCTTTAAACTCAGGGGAAGGAAAGCAGAGGGATATTAATTTAATATTAATGGAACTCATTACCCTTTCTGCAAGAGTTCATAACAGCAACAGCGTTATTCAGAACAGAGAGAATGTTAGAGCAGGAGTCATGTCTCAGTCTGGCAAGGTCCCAAACCAAACCTGTTGCCATCAAGTTGATTCCAATTCATAGTGACCCTATAGGACAGAGTATAACTGCCCTATAAGGTTTCCAAGGAGCCGTGGGTGGATTCGAACTGCCAGCCTTTTGGTTAGCAGCTGAGCTCGTAATCACTGCGACACTAGGGCTCAGGATAATAGAATGCCCCAACTTAATATCTATCATGAAACAATGGTAGAAGGAAGATGATGCATATAAAGTGTCTCGTGGTTTTCCACTGATTTCACTTTCAGTCGTTCTCAGGCTCCTCCACCTGACTTCTTAACGTCGGGGCTCCTTCAGGATTAAGTCCCGGGCCACTGCCCTTTTGTCTTCACTCTTTTCCTAACAAGAATGCCATTTTTAGGCTGATGTCCTTAAATTTATATCTCAGCCCAGACTTCTCCTCTAGGCCACAGACTCTCACATCTGGCTACATTTTAACTTCTCCACTTAAGACAGCTCACATGTTTCAACCATAACATATCTAAATAATAATGGATCATAAAACAGCTAAGTTTACTGATCACTTAATTAGGGCCAGACTTCATTCTAAGTACTTTCCACATACTAACTCATCCATCCTCACAACTGCACTATGAGGTGGACACTATAATTATCCCACTCTTCCAGAGGGAAACTAAAGCACACAAAGGTAACTAGCTCAATGTTAGCTCATTTAGGACATGCAGTAGGGTCAGGATTCAAACAGAGATTCTGGCTTCAGAGTTTATACTCCTAACAACTACGCTAAGATAATTCCCTTATATCAAAGTTTAATTCCGCCCCCCCCCACCGCCCCAGGCAGGTTACCCCTTCCTGATCAACCCATCCCCACCTCCTCACCTCATAAAGACACAGGTCATTTATTCGAGCTAGAAAATAGGAGCATCTTTGATTCCTCCCTTTCTCTCATCACCCATACCACCAAGTTCTGTCAATCCTACCTCCAAAATTCTTCTCCAACCCCAGTACAGCCACCACAATTCTCTTTTACCTGGATTGCAGAGAAATGTCCCAAACCAGTCTCCTGGAACTCCATACTCACACACACAGTCCCCCAAATACATCCTTCACTCAGCAACAAAAGGGATCTTCTTAAAATACACATCGGATCACGCATTTACTTAAAACCACTGAATGGCTTTTTATTACTCAGAGAATAAAACGCACAATCTTCACTATGTCTTGCAAATGCTCCTAGCCTATCCTAAAACTGCATCTTGAGCTTACTCACTTTGCTTCAGACACTTTTTTTTTCTCTCAATCATTTAAAGTTCTCCAAAGGTGGTGAGGGATAAACAATGCATGATCTTGAGTTTGGAATTATGCACCGCACCGCCCCTTCCAGTTAGCATGGACATGGCAGAGCTATAATTATAAAATAGTCACGTTTTGGTGATCTGAGGGGTGGGTGCCAGCATCCTCCCTGACACCCCACATCCACATCCCTGCATTTGTTTCTATTTCTTGGAAGAGGCCCCAAATCCATCAAATAACCAGTAGTATGTAGCTTCTAGAAGGGAGAATGAGGACCTGTTAGAAGAAAGGTAAATACTGAAACATAACAGAATATATGATGAGACAGACATGATCCTTTTAACCTTCCTTCCATTCACCTCCCCACCTCCCAACAAAAAAGGAAAAAAGGCCTAGGGCAAAGAGTCTGTGACAGGCAGTAATTCAGAAGGTGGGTAGATTAGAAAGAAAACAGAAGAGATTTTAGACCCCTGCCCTTAGAACAGAGACAGAACATAGGTGTCACATAAACATTTGTTGATTAGATTTATAACGATGAAAACAAAGTAAGTATCAGCTCATGGGCCCATGAATCAGTATTTGTAATTTAATATGAAGAACTGGCAGCTTCATTGCCTGCTCTTGAAAACACCAAAATATCTACAGTTGTTATCTGATGTACTTACTGGCATCATCCATGAACTCAAAGTCACTTCCTAGTTCAGAAGTGGAAAAGTGATACTGGTCTGGATCCGCTAGGGCGCTCAATAAAATCAACAGTACCACGGCATTGATAATCTGCAATAAGGAAAACAAACAAAATTAATCCCAGGATATGGTCCTTATAAAAGTATACCAATCATGTGGAGTTTAAATTCAACAGAGCTTCACTTTCAACACAAGCCCTACCCGTGGAGAGAGCAGGAAAGGTTCCCACTGTTGAAACCCTGCGCAGAGGACAGCTGGACGTCACCCTCCCCACCCCCCGCCCCTCAGCTGGACACCCTAGAGCAGTGAACAGCCTCTACAGGCATAGGCAGCAGCGCCGGCGCCAGTGGCTGCAGACGCACAAAAACTCTCCTGTTAGCCAAGCACACCCTAACGACCTAAGGATAAGCAACTGAAGCTTTTTCAGGTGATCAAACATTTTTCGCAGGTTCAGACAACCAGAGCTGGAGACCACCTAGGAACGGTTCAGGGAAGGAACGCACAGCCACGTGGCAACTGAGTCAGGATCGTTAGTCCTGCAGTAGCACACATGAGCTCCTTGATACTCCAGGCCCACATTCCTGTATTCTGGATAGTGCTGCATAGGTTTCCCTTGGATTCTTCAAACCCAGCTTGCCTAGGCAGAAATCATCATACTTATTATTTCCCACCTCTCTCTCTCCTTTTTTGTATTCTACCTTGGCTCTGTGGTTAAACGCTCAGCTGGTAATCGAAAGGTCAGCAGTTGGAACCCACCAGCCACCCCGCAGAGAAAGATGTGGCAGTCTGCTTCCACAAGGATTTACAGCCTAGGAAATCCTATGAGGCAGTTCTACTCTGCCCCGTTGGGTCGCTATGAGTCGGAATCAACTTGACAGCAATGGGTTACCTGAAAAATAACTAATAATTAAAAAATGGAAAACATTTATGTAGAATTAACTGTGGGTCTGACACAACGCAAAATTCTTCATGTGGATTCTCTTAAGCCCTACAATAACCCTACGGAGTAGGTTCTAAATTACTCCCATTTTATAGATGAGAAAAACTGAGGCACAGGAGTTAATTAAGAACATTGTACAAAATCAGGCAGCTTGCAAACTGTAAAGATGGGATCTGAATCCAGTAATTTTAATATCAAAACCTAGCCTCTTAAAGTTTCCTGCTCATACCTGAATACCAATTATCTTGGGCTTACCCTCTCTTCCTTATCCCTTGCATCCAACCAACTGCAAAATTCCAGCCATTCCACCCCTATATTTCTATTTCCTTTATCCTTCCTGGCTGTCCTTGCTGAGTAACACATGTACTAGCTTTGACTGGGGCGGAGAAGCAAAAGTCCTAGAGTTTCACTGAGGCCCAGGCTGAGGCTGGGTTGTTACTGGTCCTTTTTTCTAAGTTCAGAAACGTGTGACGGGGCTCTACGTTTTAGTCATGTCAAAATGGAAAGAACAGATGAATAATCTTCATTCACAGAGAAAAGCCTTTTACAAATAACATTAACTGAAGGCATATCCTACAAAAGTCATGTTTGAAAATACCAATTTACAGAAGAGGTTCAAATGGAGAGTTGGGTTATTTGCTTTACAAAAAACATCCACTCCAGAATTCATTTTAAAATGGCAATCCCCAGTGGCTGCTTCAGGGTTCTGGACTTCAGAATAATTTTTTTCTTTCTCTATTTTCCAAATCGTCTACTACGGTCTAATCACTTTTTAGAAAATTTATAAAATGATTTGTAAATTTTGTAATTTATAAAAAATTATTATAATGAGAATAGCAGTTTTCCAGAGTACACGTGTATATTACTAATTTAAGTAGATATTATAAGCGTGTGGTTAAAAAACTCAAAAAGGTACAAAAGGGTATATAGTGCAAAGTCCCCTATTCCTAACCACCAGTCACCCTCCCCACAGTGGTTATTACAACTACCAGTTTCTTGTTTCTCTCCAAAGGCCCAAGAAACTTCACAGCACATTTTAAAGAGAGTGTGATTAACAAACTCTGTTTGAGGAGAACTTTTCAGAACACAGCTAAGGTTTAAAGGAAGGTACAAGCTAGTCCCACAATCGGCACCATGATGTTTGGAGCAAGGATGTTATTTGATAAACTGTCGTGTTTTCTTGGCATTTCATTCCCTCTGTATTTTTTTTTTTTTATAAGCTTATCTTCGAAAAAGGCATGTGAAGGAATTATGGACTGAAATAAAATCAGATGAAATAACATAGGATGGTGTTTTGAAAAAGTATAAAGAACTATACAAAAGTAATGTATCAGTAGTCATTGCTTTTATCATTTAAACAATGTAGGTCTTAAGGTTGAAAAGGAAAAACTCATCAACTTGGGATTCATTAGGTAGAAACTGTTAATGCACTGGGCTGCTAGCTGAAAGGTTGGAGATGCCAGTCCACCCATGAGGCACCTTGAAGAAAGTCTGGCAATCTACCTCTAAAAGAAAAAAAAATCAGCCCTTGAATATCCTGTGGCGCACGGTTCTACTCTGACACACATGGGGTCACTATGAGTTGGCACCAGCAACTGGTAACAAGCTAGTGTAGGCAAAGCTTTCACAGAAGAGGTGGAGTAGGGAGGGTCAGAGATGAAGATGGAAAGGGGAGGAGGTAGTGCAGTCTGAGTCTGGCTAAGAAAATAGAGTCCAGATTTAGGGATCCCATAGGGCTAGTTAAGGAGTCTGGAGTTTATGCAAAGCATAAAAGAAGCCAATGGAGAATATTAAAGAGGAGAAGAATGTGATCTAATCAGGGTTCAAGTGAGCAGATATACATATAAAACATGTTGAACAGTGGCTGCTATATCGTTGCCCCTCAAATGAGTTTCCTTGCCTTCCCACCTTAACAAGAACCACATAAAAGCTCTTGGCTGAATTATAAAAGTACCAGTTGTTCAGATCTTCTAAGCCAGACTGGTGCAATGATGCAGCTGCTTTCCTGCCCTTTCAGTTTCAACGAACTTGTCACCTCTTAATCGGCTTGTTATTATGCCCTTGCTTGGTGCACTCATCAAAATACATTAACTAATTGCCTATAACATATCAGGTACTTTCTAAGCACTTAGAAAGAACTTCTCAGGACTCAGAGTATGAGGTAAAACAAATCATGTACCCAACATAAAGCATTAACACAAAGCATAAAGCAGTAAGCATAAAAAGAGAGAAGGAATCATGGAAGTTCAGAGGAGAAAGACATTAGTGAAGCCTGGGGCCAAGGTGGGGGTGACAGGGAGATGCAATCAAGGTGGTAGCATCTGGACTGGAACTGGAAAGATGAGAAGGATTTGGAGCCTGAGAGATGTGGAAAATAACAAGTTCAAGTATTAAGCAAAGCCACTGGGATGAGGCCTGTACTGAATAGCAAGTAGTTTAATTTGGCTGGAACACAAGGTATATGAAGGAAAGTGTTAGGGGATGTAGCTAGGGATGGAACTAGGAATAGGCTGGGGCCAGATCGTGGAGAGTCCCCGAGAGCCAGGATAGGGATAGGGGTTTTATTCTAATAGAGGGTGAAGATGCCTTAAAGGTTTTTAAGGAAGGAATGTGATCAGAGCTATGTTATTAGGAAAACCAAACTGGCAGAGGTAAGGAACCTAAACTGGAGGCAAAAAACTGAGCCGTAGACTCCTGCAATAATCTGGCTGTTAGGTAATTAGGGTTTTATACCCTACACCACTAATTCTTGTGACAACCCTGTATGATAAGTTTTGTTATCTGCATCTTACAGGTGACTGAGAGATTAAGTGACTTTATCCTAGACCCTATGTGTGGGACAGCCAGGGTTTGAGCCCCAAGGCCTTTCCATACAGAGGGAGAATTGTTAGAGACATATAACTGACAAGAAGCAAGGATAGAGCCGGGGTAGCAAACACCACTGAGATCTCAAGTCTGGGTGACCGGATGTAACAATACCAAGGCTATTATCAGCAATAAGGAAGCTGGGTTGAGGGAATATGAAGAGGATGACTTTAGACACATTGTATTAAGAGTATTCCCCAGATGTCCAAATAATCTTTTTTAGCTTATCCATCTGGCCTCTAAGCTGCCTCTTGGGTATTTGTGTCTGTCCCCCCCACCCCCCCGTTTTTTGTTTGCCTACCCAGGCTCTCCCAGCCTCATACCTAGTCTTCTTATATGCATTCCTGCTTGGTCTATGAACAGTTCACGTCATTTCCTGACAACAGAGTTGTAGCTACTTGTTCAGCGTGTCCATCGAGCTCCAGAGCGCAACCTGGTTCCCCTGATTGACTGTGCCCTAACTGCTCTAAAAAACCGGTTGCCATCTAGTTGATTCCAACTCAATACAACCCCGTGTCAGAATAGAACTGTGCTCCACAGGGTTTTCAGTGGATGATTCTTTTCAGAAGTAGATCTCCGGGTCCTTCTTCCAAGGCACCTCTGGGTGGGCTAGCAGCTGAGTGAGTTAACTGTTTGTTCAACCCAGGCACTCCAACTACTCTAGTAACTATCATCTACCCTGTGCTACTAGCCCTCTTGCCTTTTCCCCTGTGCTCACAAGCCACAGACTGTAGTCCTGGGACTAAATGCCCTTCCAGGTACCTTGTTCTTTATGAGACAGTCCAGATAAAGGAGACACAGATTATAAAAAGATGTGGTAGTAAGGTTATTACACATCATAAATGACTCACCATTGTGCTCTTCTAATCACAGAGTGAATTTTTCCTAATAGAAGGTCTGTGTGCAGACACATAGTTGCTGTATTATTACGTGAATCCTCAATTGTCAGATGGGAACTTAGCACACCATGGATGAGAGATAAATACACAGGGTGATCCATGAGGACCTTGGTCTGTGTAAAGGCGTGGTAGCAGGATTAGCTGCGGTTAGCTACTAAACCAGGTCAGATAGAAAAGGTCAAATAGAAGTCAAAGCCCCAAGAACACTGAGTGAGAAGAACTTCCCAAAAGAGAAGACATGCAAATTACCCAATCATCAATTCTAACCAAGAATGAAATGTCACCACAAATGGGCACCAAGAAGATGGTAAGACTTGCCAGGGGCAGATTATACAATGACCTCAGCTAAGCTAAATGTAAAAGAAAGAGTGAGCATATTTATGTTCTTCTTCAGTTAATGTTCACTTACATTTGGGTTTCTTTTGTCTGCTTTGAGATGTCGTGTACTAACTGTTCCTGTTCTATTTACAAAATGTTCCTGTGGTGTCACATATTTTTTCTTGTTCTTGACAATGATTACTTCCATATGTAAATAAATTCAGCTTCTATTCAATTACTTAAGTGGTGTTAGGCCCTTGGATGTTCTCCAAAGAACGAAGCGCTCTTCACCGTTAAATCACGTACCAGATCCCAGATGAAGAGTGAGACTTGCAGCTTGACTCTAAACAACTGAAAATTATAAAACTGTCTGCTCTACTTTTTAAAAGTCTCCATAAAAGAACCTCAAGAACATTCAGACTCATTGAGATAGCAATTAAAGAATAATAGAAATCTGCACAGAAAGTTGTATAGAACTTATTGCAGACATCTGTAATGACGAAAATTTGAACCAAAAGGAAGAGAATGGCTAAATTATGCTGCAACCAAATAATAGAATCCTATGGTAAGAAGATAACACTAGCAACTAAGTAGAATGTATAATACATGCTATAAGGTTCATTAACTTTTTCATTCATTCAATCATTCAAAAACTATTTAATAATCAACAAATACATGCCAGGTACTGTGCTACGCATTGCATATACCTTAGGGTAAACCCCTCAAGGTAGTCTATTGTCTACTGGGGAAGACAGTCAACTATGGTAAACTGGATGTTCCATTTAGAGTGAAAAAGGAATTGTTAAACGGAACCAGTGGCTTGGAAAGAAGGAGGTGGTAGATAAGGTTTCATAAGGAACTGAGATTATTAACACAGGAAGGTACCAGACAAAGATAACAGCACAATTTTAGGTATTAGACTAAGTGACTAAGGATTGACTGTTAAGAGAGACTCCAAGAAAACAAACACAAAATGAGCCATTCTCACATCCAATGTCTTAAGTTGCTGAAGCTATAAATCAAAAGACAGCCTCCAGGTTACACAATGTAAGGGGAAAAGTTTAAGCAGTAAAATAGATGCTGCAGCTTTTATGAAAGTCCTTTTTCCATAGGCAAATTAAAAAAAGGGGGGGGTGTAAATATCCCCCCCCCCCCAGCCAGGAAGACTCCTCAATCAATATTAGCAATTATGATAGTAAAACTTTTTGGTATGGAATATAACTCAGTTCAATCTCCCCTGTTTACCAGATGAACAAACTGAGGCTCAGAGATGGGATGTTATGTTCGGATTGCTACCCAGTTACAGATAATAATAGTTAAGATTAGTTCTTAGGTTTTTTGAAACTCAGCCCAGTGCTTTTCTACATGAGACTTCAAGTCAAATTTGCAATGCCCTCCTAAATCCTGAAAAAATAACAAGTGAAAAAAATCATGGGTATTTTTAGAAATCTTTGTGGCATAATCCTGTTGTGTTCATTTGTTGCTCACAACTTTGGGTGGCATGCTCTGCACTATCATATTACAGGCAGGAACATGCCTAATAAATAATGTTGGCTAGCCAAAAAAAAGTGAGCCCTGGTGGCTCAGTGGATAAAAGCTCAGCTGCTAACCAAAAAAAGGCTGGCAGTTCAAATCCACCAGCCTATCCTTGGAAACCCTGTGGGGCAATCCTGCCCTGTCCCATAGGGTCACTATGAGTTGGATTCAACTTGACGGCAATGGATTTTTTTTTTTTTTTAATAACTGAAAAAAAAAAAAATGTTCCCCCCAAATTTGATCAGGTCGTTCTGATTCACCTGCAAAGTCCACAGTGCCATCCTTGTGGTATGTCTTCCTGATGGGTGGTGAAATAACCCAAGAAACCACCACCACCACCATTACCACAGACTGCTTTGATTAAAGCAATTCTGCCTTCCCTGTACGGCGTTGTTATGGGCTGAACTGTGTCTCCTCCTCCACCCACCCCCCCCAAAAAATATGTGCTGTAAATCTAAACCTGATACCTGTGGATGTAATCCCATTTGGGAGTAGTTTTCTTTGCTATGTCAATGAAATAGATCAGCATAGGGTGTGTCTTAAATTTAACCACTTCTGAGACATAAAAGGAGCAGATTAGTCATAGAAGCAAGGAAGCACACACAAATGGAGGAAAGACAGATGCCATGTGGAGTTCCCCAAGGAATACCAAGAACACTAGCAAAGCTGAGTCACAGATTTCCCCCAGAGTGGACACAGAGAGCCTTCCCCTCAAGCTGAGGGCCTCAATTTGGACTTCTAGCCTTCTAAACTGTGAGAAAATAAAGGCCTGTTCATTAAAGCCACTCACTTGTGGTATTTCTGTTACAGCAGCACTAGGAAACTAAGATAGGTAGTATGAGGGATCCCAGACTTCAGAGGTAATCTGCACAAGGTCATATAGTTTTCAGCTGAGACTTAATCTCCCGTCCTTTGATTACAGACCCCACATGCATGCTTCTTCCACCAACCCAGTTTCCTCCCAGAATGCCACCACACCCCTTCACAAGCTCAGGCCAACTCTGCTAACCAATCCCAGCAGCAGTCTTAGAATTCTTTTCAACGGAATGTTCCAGAGCTACTCTAAATCTGATAGGAGGTTGGCATGCAAAATGAAACCAATGTGCCATCCCAAAAGAAGCATCCCAAATTCTATTAATAGACTTGGTTGTGCTCTGATCATCATTCTTAGGCTGAGGTACCGTTGCGTACCGAGAATACAGGGCCCACGGGACTAATGGGAAAAATGCCTGGAAGGCAGAAGGCAAAGGATGGTCTCCTAGTGGAGGCCAGAAAGAGGAAGCTGCCCAAAGAGCCACTGGGAGACTAGGGAGTAGGCCCCCTCTCATGTCTTAAAGAACATTCTCCACCTCTGAATATGAAATGATAGGCCTCGCCCAAGAACTAGTTTACCATGGAATATGGACACCTAAACTCTGTGCATAAAAAAGTTGCATGTATTAGGGGGTTGGAAGGCTGGCATCTGGAAAAGAGAAGAGAAAATATAAAGTGCAAAATGTCTAAATTAAATATATTCCCCATTTGTAACAACTTTACTCCAACAACTTGGATTATCATTAAAGCATGCTTTGGAAGGCTGTCTGAAGTGACTACATTACTTACACCCCTGTTTAGCTGTTAATATATAAAAGAACATTTTCTTACCATAGCTCTTTACCAAACACAGAGAGATGAAACTCATAAAGCAGAATGTCTTTACTGATGAAAATAGATAGTCACAGACTTAACCAGTGAGAATGTAAATTTTCCATTCCACTCAATAACCAAAAACAAAATTTAGAAATTAAAGACAAAAAAATACATGCTACTTTCCAGAACTGAAATACAGTTTGCAATTCTGGGACAAAGTGCTGCTATAGTATATAACTTGATAGCTGCTGTTGTTGTGTGCCATTGAGTAGATTCTGACTTACAGCAACTCTATAGGCCAGAGTAGAACTGCCCCAACAGGATTTTCCAGGCTGAAATACCAGAGCAGATTGCCAGGTCTTTCCTCCCGCAGAGCAGCTGGTAGATTTAAAGTCACGACCTTTTGGTTGGCAGCCAAGAACCAAACCACTGTACCACCAAGGCTCCTGACTTGATAGCTAATTTTCTAGAAAATCTTAATTGACAAATTAATCAAATGCAATAATAGGTCATAATCTAATCATCTTTTAGAAAAAGAAATGTTTTGCAATCATAATGCAGGATTGTTGAATAACACTTTCTCCTTTCCATACAGTCTTTTATAACTGCCATAAATATTCATCACTACCAATCTAGGTAATGGAACATTCATCAAGGACATGTCAATATTGGATACTGTTACTTTTATTTAAAAGAAAACAGTATCAGGTTACTTCAAAAGTAGATGGCTTCTCCTACTCTTCAGACATGGATTGGACTGGACAATGGGTTGGAGAGGGATGCTGGTGAGGAGTGAGCTTCTTGGATCAGGTGGACACTTGAGACTATGTTGGCATCTCCTGCCTGGAGGGGAGACGGGAGGGTGGAGGGGGTTAGAAGCTGGCGAAATGGACATGAAAAGAGAGTGGAGGGAGAGCGGGCCGTCTCATTAGGGGGAGAGTAATTGGGAGTGTGTAGCAAGGTGTATATGGGTTTTTGTGCGAGAGACTGACTTGATTTATAAACTTTCACTTAATGCACAACAAAAATTGTTAAAAAAAAAGAAAGAGAAAGAAAAAAGATAAAGCCAAAAAAAAAAGTAGATGGCTTCTGAAGATCATTGTTCTTGGCTATCCTCAAAGTAAACTAATGAAAAGATTATCGAATTATTAATTATCTGTTGCTAATGTATTTTTTTAATGTATGCATATATCTTTAAGATTCTATTCGTGTTTACATATTTATATTAGAATAAATATTAAGACAATTATCTGAGAAACTCCCATTTAATTTCTAAACTGTTGGGATAAAAAAAAAAATTAGACCAACCATAAAACAAAACAAGACTAACTGGACACACCAGCCGAGGGGCAAGCACAAGAAGGCAGGAGGGAACAGGAAAGCTGATAATGAGGATCCAAGGTCGAGAAGGGGAGAGTGTTGACTCCTCATGGGGCTGGCAATCAATGTCAAAAAACAATATGGGTATTAATTGCTTGATGAGAAACTAATTTGCTCTGTAAACCTTCATCTAAAGCACAACAAAAACAAATTAGGCAAAGAAATATTTTCCAATAAAAATAACAAAAGAATCAATATTTTTTCAAAATTTCCACAAAAGCTCTGTGGTATTTCTCTGTTATTAAATTTTATGCCTTATAACCACACTTTGGCAATGGCTGATTTTTTGAAAGTAGATTGCCAGACTTTTCTTCCAAGGCACCTATTGGTCTTGAACCTCCAAACCTTCAGTTAGCAGCGAGTTCATTAGCCGCTTGTACCACTTACGGACTCCCTTTGAAATAATAAAAACTAATAATTTATCAAAGTCATAGCTACAAAGCACTGGGTCAAAAAATATGATCTGCAGATCCGTGGCTTCAGCATCATCGGGAACTTGTTACTAATAAGGTAGAACCTTAAGCCCCACCCCAGACCTAATGAATCAAAAATAAACATCAGTTAGACTAACAAATGACTTCCCAGCAGCAAAACAGAAGTCTTAAAAGGCAGTGGAAAGATAGCTTCAATGTGCCAAAAGAGGAAAACTTAGATTGAACCTAGAATTGTATACTCAGCAAAAATATCTTTCAAGAATGACAGCCAAATGAAGATATTTTCAAACAACAGCTTTCAGAGTTTGCCACTAATAGATCTTCACTAAAAGAAATTTTAGTGAAGACAGAAGGATCACGATTGTAGACAGCAGGCCTGAGATGCAAAAATGAATGATGGATTGTGTACTTCCTACATTTTGGATGTTAAAATATCCTTTCTTTCATAAAAATTATACTGAGTGTAAATAAGGGAAGGAATGATGGACAGACAGAGATGTAAAATATGTGGGTAATTCTAAACAAATATTGATCGCATGAATCAATGTCTTGGGGAGCTTTAGGGGAAAAAACACTAAAATACGAAAGAGAAACGACAGAGTTAAAGGACTTGTATTGTTCCAAGAGGAAGACAAATATATTAACTCTAGACTTTGATAAGTATACATGTTAAAATTTGAGTTAACAGCAATAACAACAGAAATAGAGTATAACTTCCAAAACTGCAGATAGGAAAAATTCAGTCAATCTGAAAGAAAGCAACAAAGGCGAGAAAACCACAGCAACAATGACTAAAATCCAAATTTGTCAGTAACCACAGTTAATGTAAATGGACTAAGTGTTCAGTCAGAGACTGTCAGGCTGTCCAACAAATCACTTTCATCCCTGTCATGGACTGAACTGTGTCTCACAAAAATACATCAACTTGGCCAGGCCATGATTCCCAGTATTGTGTGACTGTCCACCATTTTGTCATTAGATGTGATTTTCCTATGTGTTGTAAATACTATCTCTATGATGTTAATGAGATGGGATTAGTGACAGTTATGTTAATGAGGCAGGACTCAATCTACAACATTGAATTGTGTCTTAAACCAATCTCTTGAGATATAAGAGAGGTGAGCACACAGACGGGGGACCTCATACCATCAAGAAAGCACAGCACGTCCTTTTGGACCCAGAAGCTGAGAAGCTCCTAGACCAAGGGAAAATTGATGACAAGGACCTTTCTCCAGAGTTGACAGAGAAAGAAAGCCGTCCCCTGGAGCTGGTGCCCTGAATTTGGACTTCAGCCTACTAGACTGTGACAGAATAAATTTCTCTTTGCCACTTGTGGTATTTGTTATCGCAGAACTAGATGACTAAGACAATCCCCCAACCCTGTTATATGTCCTAACATAAGGCCACGCCACACACTCTCCTTTGTAGCATTTAACAAAATTGTGCTTCTATTACTTATTAGCATTACTGATAACTAACATTTATTAATTACTGATGGATAGCTCCCCTACTAGACCATAAGGAACTCTATTGGCACAGTGGTTTAGTGCTTGGCTGCTAACCAAAAGGTAAGCAGTTCAAACCCATAAAGATTAGTGCCTTGAAAACAGTATGGAGCAGTTCCACTCTGCCCTACTGGGTTGCTATAAGTCGGAATCAACTCAATGGCAATGCGTTTAGGCGCACTAGACCATAGAGTTCATGATGACAAAGACCAACTCTATTCTGAACCACCATGATATCACTATCGCACAGCACAGTTCCTAACACCCACGAAGTGCTCAATAAACATTTGTTAAAGGAGGAGAAACGAACAAAGGAGAAACGAAGTGAGAGGGAAAAAAGAAACTGGATAAAGCAGCTCAGTATTCCTTCTAGGCTTAAAATGTCTGCAATTCTTTTCTTTTCAGGTAGAAAGTCCTTATCCATAGGCATGGTGATAGTTTTCGGAGCCATAAACAGTTTCACTTTACGTCTTAGATAGACGCCTATATGCGCTTTCATACTGAAATTGCTGTTCACATTACCTTCATTTTCTTTTTATAAATTCCAACATTCAATTAAAACTCCATTGTTGGAGCACACCTTGGGAAAAATGCATTAGCGTTTGCATGCTAAATAGTTTTATCAATAATCACAACTATGTTTATGACTTGTTTAAGCTGCCTTGTGATACATACTAGAATTATTAACTCTAATTTAGAGAGGAAAACCGAAGTACTGAGAACCAATAAGCACTGCTGTGTAAACTGGATTTAAAGCCTTGGGTTACTGGTAGGTAGTTTTTATCTCAGTGGACAACAGAGAGATGAGACGTTCCTCAAGTATTCAGAAATAAGGCTGCCCTTAGGTGGCATGTCAGACTGCTAAATGTCCCCAAGTCTGTTCTCCCCTTCTTTTATGTTAATAGACTTATCTGGATACGTAACACCCAGCTAAAGATCTCATCTCCCAACCTTCCTTGCAGCTAGGTATGATCATGTGTGTTGGTTTTGGCTTCAACTCATGGCAACCCCATGTACAACAGAATGAAACGTTGCCCAGTCCTGTGCCATCTTCACAATCGTTGGTATGCTCGAGTACACTGTTGTGGCTACTGTGTATTTTGAGTGTCTTCCAACCAAGGGGCACATCTTCCAGCACTATATCAGACAATATCTTGTTGTGATCCATAGGTCTTTCACTGACTAATTTTCAGAAGTAGATTGCCAGGCCTTTCTTCCCAGTCTGCCTTAGTCTGGAAGCTCCACCGATACCTGTCTGCCATGGGTGACCCTGCTGGTATGTGAAATACTGGTGGCATGGCTGCCAGAATCATAGCAACACACAAGACACCAAAGTATGACAAACTGACAGAAGGGTAGTGGTGGTTTTGGCTACTGGGATATAGATGAAAGTGACATGTGCAACTTCCATTTCACAACCTTAAATAAATAAAGTCACTTGTCCTCCAGGTGCCCTTTCCCCTCTCCAGTACAGGAACACACAAACACAGTGCTGGTGTGCTGTTTCCAAACAGGCAGTCAGGGATAAATGAAGCAGCTCCTTAGACCCAGGGAAGGAATCTGCATATTTGGGACAACAGAGCTGCCTCATGGGCTTGGGTCTCCAATGGGCTCATGAAACAAAAAGTCTGCCAACCCTCCCTGGGCTGTTAACGTAAGAGAAGAACTTCTGTCTTCTGTAACTACTACATTTATGCATCTCTTTGTTTTTGTTACAGCAGCTTTACCTATGCCAAAACAGAGAGCATTAAAAGTAAATACTGACACAAAAAAGAATAGCTAGGAGAGAAGTCAACACCACCACAAAAAGGCAGAAAAAAAGAACCCCAGGTCAGCAAGGCTACATCAAGGGTACCAAAATCAAACCGAGTGCCGTTGAGTCGATTCAGACTCACACTGACCCTATAGGACAGAGTAGAACTGCCCCATAGAGTTTCCAAGGAGCGCCTGGGGGATTCGAACTGCCGACCCTTTGGTTAGCAACTGTAGCACTTAACCACTACGCCACCAGGGTTTCCACATCAAGGGTAGGGGAATCGAAATGGAAACCTCCACAAAAGACTATCCAAGAGGCAAACCCCTCTTTTTAAAAAGACATGCAGTTCTGGCCTGCAGGCTTCATCTTTTTCATCCTAAATGTTTGTTATTTCTTTTTTGAAGCTGTCTTCATAAAAGGCTATTAAATATTAAAGCCATGGGAGAAAGATGTGGCAGCCTACTTCTGTAAAGATATACAGTCTTGGGAACTCTATGGGGCAGCTCTACTCTGTCCTGTAGGGTCGCTATTGAGTTGGAATCAACTTGATGACAAAGAGTTTGGTTTTCGGTGGGTAAAGGAAAAGAATACCTAGGCCTAAGGATAGGAGTGGAGCCCTGGTGGCGTAGTGGTTAAGAGCTCAGCTGCTAACCAGAAGGTCAGCAGTTCAAAGCCACCAGGCGCTCCTTGGAAACCCTGTGGGACAGTTCTACTCTGTCCTTTAGGGTCACTATCAGTTGGAATCAACTCAACAGCAATGGGTTTGGTTTTTGGTTAAAGGAAAAGAAGGAGCCCAGTGGTGCAGTGGTTAAAGAACTCAGCACTAACCAAAAGGTAAGCGGTTCAAACCCACCATCCGTTCCAAGGGAGAAAGATGTGGCAGCCTACTTCTGTAAAGATTTACAGTCTTGGAAACCCTATGGGGCAGTTCTACTCTGTCCCATAGGGTCGCTATGAGTTGGAATCAACTTGATGGCAACGGTCTGGTTTTCGGTGGGTAAAGGAAAAGAATACATAGGCCTAAGGATAGGAGTGGAGCCCTGGTGGTATAGTGGTTAAGAACTCAGATGCCAACCGAAAGGTCAGCAGTTCAAATCCACCAGCCACTCCTTGGAAACCCTATGGGGCAGTTCTACTCTATCCTATAGGTTTGCTATAAGTCAGAACCAACTCGAGGGCACCTAACAACAAGGATAGGAGCGGAGCCCTGGTGGCACAGTGGTTAAGAGCTCAGCTGCTAACCAAAGGGTCAGCAGTTCAAATACACCAGCCACTCCTTGGAAACCCTATGGGGCAGTTCTACTCTGTCCTATGGGTCACTCTGAGTTGGAATCGACTTGATGACAATGGGTTTGGTCTTGGTTTGGTAAGGATAGGAGTATTCATCTCAACAACAAATTATATTTCCCGACTGAATATTAATAAATTGACGTTCTGGTTTGACATGCCAGTCTACTGTAAGTTCAGTTAGTGTGAATCAGCCACTCAATTCTGGGGCTTTGACAAGAACTAATCTCTCGTCCAGGAAGGTGGAGAGTTCACTAAGGAAGTGCCAAATTCGGTGACACCCTACGGGCTTTCTTTCCAACCTATAACACCTCTAAGCCCTCCAACTAGCATGTTATCTTAGCAATTCAAGCTTATTTATACCAACTAATCATCTGGAATTGTATTTCCTCAAGCATTTCTTGGCCCCCATTATTTCCCTGACTGAGAAATACAACCCATTTTTATCCAGATTAATTGCCCTTTGAAAGTTGCAGTTGCAAAGAGGCAACACCAAACCCTTAAAGGTTTCTTACAGGTGACTGAAGAAGTGTCCTGTTTGCTTTCTTTTTATCTAGCCCAAAGAAAAGTAGGTTATCCACTTTACAGCTCTTCACAACTCTCATCCAGGCTCCCAAAGCTCCACGGAGGGCTGGGAGGAGGTGGAGAGAACAGTGAGCCCCACTGCTAGGGGTCGCATGCTATTTCCTTTATCGGCAATAATATATCTGCCTCAAAGGGGGTGGGGTAAAGAGGGGAACTGTGGTCTTACTCGTCAAGACCAAGATTCAAATAAGTGGACACCAGGATTCAAACTTGATATATAACAAATATCTTGCATGTGTAAACATAATATACACTGTAGTGCCAAATCTATATTAACCACTTCAATACCTGCTGTTTTGTTAGCCGAGTTAGATATACCTAAAGTTGGTCCCAGAGAGTCTGATGCTAATAAATAGCTTTGGTGTCAATCTTAAATTTATTTCTTGGTCAGCTTGCCTTTAGAATGTTCTGATGAACATCTCTCAGAACAGAGGAATAAAAACTAAAAGACATATTAAATACCACTGAAGTCTTTCACCAGCCCGTATTTTCTAGCTAGAACTGCCTTTGAGTTCTTATATTAGGTGAGCAGGGGGAAAGCCTGTACTTAAAAAAAAAAAAGAAAAAAGGGTAGGGGGACTTCAGCAATGGATACCTTGTAAAAATCCAGTATCCCTCACTCTCTGAATCCTATTCGGTTTCTGAATTCAGATGGCCAAAGTCTGGATGGCAAAAGAAGACTTGTATCACCCACTAACTGATAAAAATTCCCATTCATATTATTCATATCATTAGCAATGAGAGACCTGTGCTGCGAAAACTGGTATGTAGCATATCTCACATCTGGAGGACTGTAACACACCCTATCTGGCTTCTCAGCCATCTACAACAGCCTGCCATCTTAATCTTCCTTAAAAGCTGCTTTCATCATGTCACTCCTGTTCATAATTCTTTAATGGCTCCCCACTGCCTACAGAATAAAATCCAAACTCCTTAGCCTAGTATTTCAGTCTTAGACAATCTAATTTAGTGGGGGAAACTCCAGGCCATAAGGATTAAGTAAGTGCCACAGAACAGTCCATATTTCACCCTGGAATTACTGGCCAAGTCCTAGAATCTGACAGCTCGAAGGAAACCATTAATCGTAAATGAGCGTATCACTACCCAGCATGCCTGATCCTAGTGTGGCTTTGAGGTCTAAGGAAGAAGGGGTATGAAAACCCACTGAAAACCACCAATCACTCTACAAACGGAAGCTGTTGGTTTGACTATCCCATATTACTACCCAGGCAAAAGTCAGTACTATCACTCCAGAACTTGTCAGGGCACAAAGCTTGAGTACACAAGCAAACTGTGACTTTCAAGGTGAATTAGGTAATTCTTTGAAAGGCCAGGTCATAAAGTCAACAAGACCACTCTGATCTCTTTCATTCTATATTATCTAATATACGGCCAACTACCCCATAAAGAGGCACTCAGAATGACTGAATTCCTAAATCCAAATGAATGAATATGAAAAAGAGGATATGCACATAGGGACCCGCCCCTATGGCCAATGGCAAATTCTTCCAACTACCAGTACCACTTTTTAAAACACACTAAGAAAACCACAAGCTAAAACAATGAAAGAAATTACAAAGGTAAAGTATGCTTGCATGTGTTGTGAAAGGTTCAGGTCCTGATGGTAAGGCATATTCCATCAGAAGAAATGTGGACTTTGGACTGTAACAGGTATTTTTATTGTCCTCCTTTCCTCCTTCTCTCCTCCCTCCCCCCAGTAACAGTCTCTGATTCTTTGGGAAATTACCCAGCCCTTCGCTCTCAACGTGATGTTCTGAGTAAAGTGAATCACATCTCTAGTGCGCTGTCCTCCTAGTCCATAGTTCAAAGGCAGGGGGAAAAAAACTCCAGACCTAAGTTAATCAGCACATTCTAGGCACAAACTCCTGGCCTCAGGGTTTGGTTCAGGGATGAACAGGTAACTTAAACTCATCAAATCAGAGTGAACCGCAGGACTTAGGGCTTCCATATTGGCTCACTACTACCACAGCTATCTGTACCCAAAAGGAGGAACACCTGAAAGAGGAGAGGATGCAGGGGAGAGGAAAGAGATGTAGCCCCTGTTTGTTGTCTAAGCCCACTTAAATCGTGTTTGGTTTAGGTCATGGAACACACACAACTCCCAGAAGACAAAAACAGGGAGCCAACATTTTTAGAAAATAGGATAACCAGTTCATATTTGTGTTTGAGAAAAATACCTCTGGCAGCTGTGTCTATAACAGAATAGAAAAAAAAAAAAGGATTGTTGATGTGTGAGGCACTGAATTACTTAATATGGCCCTTCCAGCCATAGTCTTTGTGACTCCTACACAATGATACACAAATAAGGTGTATGGGACCTGCAATGGTTATGACGTAATTTGGCAGTTATGTAATGTAGCCATCCTCCATTTTGTGATCTGATATAATTATCTTCCATTTTGTGATGTGCTGTAAATCCTAGCCTCTATGCCTATAGTTTTAGAGCCCTCATGGTGCAGTGGTTAAGCGTTCGGCTACTAACCAAAAGATCGGCAGTTTGAATCCACCAGCGGCTCCTTGGAAACCCTATGGGGCAGTTCTACTCTGTCCTATAGGGTTGCTATGAGTCGGAATAGACTCGATGGCAATGCGTTTGTTTTTGTTTTTTATGCTTGTGGTTGCAGTCCCGTTTGGGAGTGAGTTGTCTACTATGTTAATAAGTTAAGATTAAGGTGGGATGCATCTTGAGTCACACTGCCTTACTAGGGGTGTGTCTCAAGTTACCACCCTATTCAAATTATGCCCTCAATTCACACCTTTTATCTTACAAAAGATAAAAGGAGAAGTGATGGGGGAGGGAGCTGACTACCACTAAGAAGAAGAGCTAGAAGTGGAGTGGGTCCTTTGGACCAGGAATCCCTGTGCCGAGAACCTCCTATATCCAGGAGACAGAGAGCATAACGCCGGAGACGGCACAATATGACAAGACAGAGTGGCAAGCGTGGCAGAGAACAGGAAGTAGCAGAACCAGGAGACTAGTGAGAGATGGTATAGTGGGCTTCCTGACCCATAGAGTTAGGTTGCTAAATGGGTATGGTGACCCATGGAACAAGAGAATGGAACACCTTCAGACAAGAGGCTTTCTGAAAGAGTGGGATGCCTCCATGCACCTGTCAGTGGAACTAGGCTTGCCAACTCATGGAGCAAGAGAGCTGAGTGCCTTCGGGCTAAGGCTTACTGGCAGAGTAGGGTGCAAAAAGAGCTAAAGAGCTTTGTTAATACCTGCCCAAGCAGGGCAGAGGCCAGGGCCAAGAGCCAGAGAAAGGCCTACCTGTGAGCAGGGCTGAGAAGAGACTGTCCTGACTGAAGGATTGTATCCTGAATTGTAACCTATTACTTCCCTAACAAACTTCATAACTATAAGTACGGTTTGTGAATTCTGTATGGCCACTGCAACGAATTATCCTACCTAGCAGAGAAGCAGAGAGTGCAGTGAGAGGGACTGCTGCTGTCAGAACTGATAAAGTGGAGGTATGTCTGAACTATGCCTCACAGGAATCAGCCTTGGGCTGTCAATCTTGATTTTGATTCTCCTCTCCCCTTGTGAAGTTAGAGGAGGTCAGCCGCTCCTACCGCGTCATTTTTACATGATGGTAAGGCTAGAAGCAGGGTGACCAATTATAAGGCTATTATAATAGCCGTGTGAGAGCTTGTGGAATCGACTCGATGGCACTGGGTTTGGTTTTTTGGTGGTGAGAGCTAGTGAGAGCCTAACTGAAGAAATAACAGCAAGGATAAGAACAGCAGGACAGAATGAGGAGACAGTCAGGAGGTATGGCAAAAAATCAACAGAACATGGAGAGGGAATAAAGGAAGAGATTAAGGTGGCTACAGGATAGAGGCATCTAGCTAGGGAGTCTATATGAAAGACAGACTAGAGGATGGGCAAATTTGAGGAAGAAGTTAATGGAGTCAGGTTTAGAACACAAAGTTTTGCTAGAAAAAGAGGAAATCCCAGAAGACTATATGGCAGTTATAGTCTACTTCAAGAATTTCATGTCGCTCTGAAACCAGGACTGGTCAGTTTTTATTCCCTGTGAAGATGAATAAGTTATCTTACATGTTGGGGACTGAATTGTGTTCCCCCAAAAGATTTATTAAAGTCCTAATCCCTGAACCTGTACATGTGACGTTGTTTGCAAATAGAGTTTTTCTTTTGTGATCAGTTAACGAGGTCAAACAGGAACAGGGCAGGTCCTAATTCCTTCTGAGTGGCATCTTATACAAGGGGAGAGGAGACAGGGAAACAGAGTTGCATGTAGGGGGAAGACACCATTGAGGATCCTCCTAAAAGCAAAGGAACTCCAAGAAACACCCAGGGCTACTGGCAACTGAAAGAGACAAGGAAGAATGACAGAGAGTGAGCATAGCCCTGCTGAGACTCTGAATTCGGATTTCTACCCTCCAGACTGTGAGAAGATAAAATGCCACCCACTTGGTGGTATTTCGTTATGCAGCCCTAGGAAACTGAGACTGTTCCAATAACTAAAGGGTATGTAATAACGCAACTTTTTTAGGTTAAGTGATGAAACTGCCTTTTTAAATAAATACAAATCTCTAACACTACCTCATATCATACAAAAAAATTAACTTAAGATTATTCGTAGAACTAAATATAAAAGCTAACATGATAAAGCTTCTAGAAGAAAATATAAGAGAATACCGTTACAACTTTGGGGTAGGCAAAGATTTCTTAGAACACAGAAAGTACTAACCATAAAAGAAAAGGCTGATGAATGGGACTTCGTCAAAATGACAAACTTCTGTTCATCAACAATAGCATTAAAATGAATAGCCAAGCTACACACAGGCAGAAAACACTCACAGAATACATATTTAACAAAGGACTGGTATCCAAAATATGTAAAATAATTCTCACAAATTAACAGAAGACAAAAACTCAACAAAAATGTGCAAAAGACTTAGCAAAAAGGAAGATAGGTAACTGACCGATAAGCATAAAGTGTTCCACAGCATTTACTGGAGATATGCAAATTAAAACCACCATGAGCTCCCAACCACGACACCTACACACCTACCAGAATGGCTAACATTAAAAAGACAGCAAATACCAAATGGTGGTTAAGGATGAGAATAGCTGGCACTTCACACATTGCTGGTAGGAATGCAAAGTGATGAAGCCACTTTGGAAAACTGGTTGGTACTCTCTTATAAAGTTAAACATACATCTATCCAGTGACCAACAATTCCACTCCTAGGTACCTACCCAAAAGAAATAAAAACATATGTCTGCAAAGAATCTTGTACAAGAATGTTCAGAACAGCTGTATCCAGAATAGCCCCAAACTGGGAAAAAACCAAACGTCCATGATTCAGCAAATGGATAAATTGTCGTATAAGATGAAATAATACTGTCTAATAAGCAGAAATGAGCCACTGATCCACGCCAACAACATAGATGAATCTAAAAGACATTATGCTAAGTGAAAGATGCCAGACGCAAAAGAGTACATACAGTATGCTTCCATTTATAGAAATAAGCAAAACTCATCTATGGTGGTGGACGGAGTGGCCACGTGTGTGCTGGGGACTGAGTGGGAAGAGGCAAGTGGGAACTCTGTGGGGCTCTGGAAAAATTCTCTAATGGTACATATTACAAAGGCTTATGCATTTGTCATCTCAATGAATTGTACGCTTCCTATCTCTATACTTCATTGTATGTAAATTATACCTCAATAGAGGAAAATTAAAAAAAAGAACAAAAACTGATCTCTAATGTGCTCTGAGTCAGAATTGACTTCATGGCAACGGGTTTGTTTTCATATAAATACCTAAAGTCAATATTCTTTATTACTGGCCTGAGCCTTTACCAATCCAAGGCAAAAACAAAACATACACAACTTTTCGGGGTATAACACAGTAGGAACATCATTCGGACCACAAGTCAGCCATGGGACCTGAAGTAATTCGCCTAAGTTCTCTTAGCTTTGGTTTTATCACTGTGAACCTGGTAAAACTAAGCTTATGGGAAGCACCTAGTACAGTACCTGGCACACAGGAGTTTAGTAAATGTTAATGGTAAGAAACAGTGAGAAAACTCATGAAAAAAATACACTTTACCTATCTGTCATAAATCAAACCAAACCCATTGCCATCAAGTCAATTAGGACCCATAGCGACCCTATAGGAAAGAGTAGAACTGCCCCATAGGGCTTCCATGGAACTGCCGACCTTTTGGTTAGCAGCCATAGTCCTTAACTACCTCACCACCAGGGCTCCGGAGCCCTTACAGTGGACTCTTACCTAAAATATCTGCCCATAACCCTACACTTTTTTTCTGAAAACTCTCCTTCTTTCTAATAACTGACCTCACTCTATCCAGGTAACTTGGAATGAGGGACTAGACGTAGGAAGGATGAGGGGAAGGGCCTTGTTCTTCAGTGACCCTGCTCCATGGCCACACAACACTGTCATTAACATGTTCATGTAAATCAAAGTTTTGGATGCCCAAATTACATTTAAAGGTATGAGGGAAACTCACTATTAAAGAAAAAAAAAAAAGCCTAAATTGTTTTGTGAAATGCAAAGGACCTTTTATAAATACTATCAGTACTTAATCCAGGTTTTCCACATATTTAGGTTTACCAAGTGGCATTCAGAGCCATGGTGGCACAGTGGTTAAGAGCTCGACTGCTAACCAAAAGCTCAGCAGTTTGAATCCACCAACTGCTCCACGGAAACTCTATGAGGCAGTTCTACTCTGTCCTATAGGGTTGCTACGAGTTGGAATCAACTTGGTTAAGGTGACATTCTTATTCACATCTTACTCACATTCACATTCTTATTTACATCTTATTCTTATTCACATCTTATTCACGTATTTCCAAATAACTGCTTTCCGCAAAGAGCGTGCTCCAACAGTAGACAAAGCACAAAGAGTACTCTCCTTTTATGACACCAATACCGTCTGGTGGGATTACAGCCAACAACAGGGCTCGAGTAGATTTATCTTTACTGTAGATCATGTAATACATTTGCCTAATGCAGTGCCCTAGATTTTACAAATTACATTCGCTGATGTACTTGCAAGCCTGCAGAATCGAACATTTTCAAGCAGGGCACAAGACATCTGTGTAAAACACTCTGTCTTGATCATAAATAAAAGCACTAACTGTATCTGAGGCCATCTATTCTTTTGCTATAATTTTTAATTTGTCTAAAGAAATTTCTTGGCTTTTAGCAAAGTTAGGGCTGAGCCAATACACTGTGTTTCATTTGCATTCACAATAAGAACCCACACATATCAAAGCTTTGAAAGCTTTTAAGGCCAAAATCTCTATTGTGTGGCCATGATAGGCACTAACTAAATGAACCTTGAAGCTATAAATAGTACAGAGTATGCCATATGCCTGGGGAGAAAAATGTTTTGCTTAATATGTAACAATGAATGAGTTCACAACTCACCATAATGTCTTTATCAAAAAATTACCACAGTATTAATTATGAATCAACAAAAACTCTTGACTCAGGATTAAAGAGAGAAGAGTTTTTTCTCACTAGAAAGTTCTATGCGCCATTTTACTACCATTCTTAAGGCATTTCCTCTCTATGCAGTGGTGTTCACTGCCAGGTGGCTCTGGTCTAACTCCCCACCATGATGTCACAAAACCAAAAATGAAGTGGAATCCGGCTCAGTGTTGGCGCCGTCTAGGGTGCCAGCCATCAACCCGGAGCAGGCACAGGGCAAGACTCCAAGTTTTCTCACTGAACCTGATAAATCACTGCTCCCCATAAACTAAGATCTTAAAAGCTCCAACTTAAAAAAAAAAAATCAGATTTGCCTGCGGTGTCTGTAAGGAACAGGGATCACCTGCAAATGGGCAGGAAAGAGGTAAGTGGGTGTAAAATGGCTTCCCCAGGCGGGCTGTAGAGCAGCGATTCACAGCAAATTCCTTCCTAGAGTAAAGCCTTTCAAACAAACAGGTGAGGGGGAACCACCCACACGTGTAACAGGAATCTCCAGCCATTTCAACTCTGCATGAGAATGTGCAATGAGGGCATGCAAAGCAAAGCAGAGGAAAGAAGCTGGCAGTGAGAATGGGCACATTCCAATTCTTCAACCCCGCCACACAGGTAGGAGGATATACCCCGTCACCTCAAAGACGGCTGTGTGGACCCGTCAACGCACAGGGCAAACGGATTTTAGAAAGAAAGGGAAGAAAGGAAAGCACGTGCTCCGCAGATACGGTCAGTTATTACTTGGCCACTAACAGCACTTTCACGGGAAGAAGCGGGGCTACACCTCAGCCGAAGACCCGCTCTCAGCACAATCTGAAGCTTCCAGCGGCTCTCCTTCTCTCCAAGCCCCCAACCCACCCCACCATCCAAGAAATACTTCAAACTTCGGGTCCTGAGCGGATCCCCAACCGTCTCGGCCTCAGCCGAAAAAGGGGATTGCGCTCCTCCCGCCACAGGTTGGCCGAGGCGTGGGGGATTGCGGACAGGCTCTCCCAGAGAATTAAATTTCTAATAATACAACTTTAGGCGGATTAGCGCCGGCTTCACCCGAGGCCGAAGCCGTCACCCACTTGGGGCCGTGAAAAGCTAAGCGGGGGTGCGGGACACCAGGGTAGGGGTCCGCGTGGCTAGCAGAGGTTCGGGCCCTCGCACTCCCCTCCCAGGCGCCCCGGCCTCGGCAGGTGCGCCCTCCTCGCCTCGCGGCGCTCACCAGGTACCAGACGCCGAGGAGGATGGTGCCGGTGCGGACATGGCAGCACAGGCAGCAGCTGTTGGAGTAGAACCGCGTCCAAGGCGCGACCATCTTCATCGCTCCGGCTGCGGGCGCAGTTGCGCGAGTGCGCGCCCAAGTTTGCAGGAGCGTCGGCCGCGTAGCTTTGGCCTCCCTGCTGGCAGGGCCCACGGCGCGGCTGCTGCCGGCTCTTCCTGCGCTCCCGCTCCCGGACTCGCCCGGCCACCCGCCGGCCCTGGCTCCGCGCTTCCCCCGAGAGCGCCGGCTGAGCAGCTGCCGCGGCGGGACCCTGCGCTCGGAAGGCGGCGGCGGGCGGAGGCGGGGCGGCCGGCGGGCCATGTGACCCGCGCCCGGGCTGGTGATGTCACCGCGGGCCAGAGCCAGCTGCAGGCCGGAGCCAGCTGCGGGCGGTGGGAGCCCGCTGTAAATAAATAAATCTCTGCGCCCTCGCCAGGTCCCAGAGGCAATCAGCAGTGGAGTTCCGGGCCTTCCGCCTTTGATTTGGTGGTTCGAGCAACTCTATTATGGGTTTGAGATTCTTTTACAATTTAGTTAATTGGGGTCTTATTCCCCTTCTGTCTTGCAGATAACCCGTAGGTGCAATGCTGTCACTCTTACTATTTTGCAAACTGGGGGACGGGGGGCGGGGGGGACTATCCAACTTCAGTACTTTGAACCACTGCTGAAGCCGCTAATAGCAATTTGCCTCGGCTTCCCAGCTCAATTATTGTGGTAGTAATCTTTTCCCAGGAGAGAGGATATGTGTCAAGGACATCCTCGCTGTGCCTCGGGGACATTTTCAGTCATGACTGTAGCTCTGAAGAAACTATCACAGTTACTGCCACAATGTCTCTGCAAGACAAAACACATCGAGTTAGGAGATAACAGAGAAACACTCCAGTGTGGGGTCTATTTTCTCTCATCTGGTGTTTTGTCTTCAAGCTCCTCTTTCCCAGGCTAGCCTCTGACCAGTGTTAAAGCCAAGCATACAAGATGGGTTAGATTATCAGCACGTGTCAGCTTTGTTTCAGACTTGTAGCAAGAGAAAAACCGGTTCAATTTAAGTTTATTAAGGACAGGTTATATAGGAAGAAAGAGGCATCTTAGATGAGGCTGTTTAAGTGCAGGACTGGTTAGTTTTACGACCTGTACATAGACCAAGAGGCAGTCGTTCAAACAGAACAAGGGCATACTTCGTGGTTCCAAATCAGGAAGGATGTGTCTCAGGGTGTGTCCTTTCACCATACTTATTCACTCTGTATGCTGAGCAAATAATTGGAGAAGCTGGATCATCAGGATTTCAGGAAGGCTCATTAACAACCTGCGATATGCAGATAACACGACCTTGCTTGCTGAAAGTGAAGAAGACTTGAAGCACTTCCTGATGATCAAAGACTATGGCCTTCAGTATGGATTACACCTCAAAAAAAGGAAAACAAAATTCCTCACAACTGGACCAATAAGCAACATCATGATAAATGGAAAAAATATTGAAGTTGTCAAAAATTTCATTTTACTTGGATCCACAATTTACACCCATGAAAGCAGCAGTCAAGAAATTAAACAATGTATGGCACTGGGCAAAATCTGCTGCAAAAGACATCTTTAAAGTGTTAAAAAGCAAAGATGTCACTTTGAGGACTAAGTTGCACCTGACCCAAGCCATGATATTTTCAGTCACCTCGTATGCATGTGAAAGCTGGACAATGAATAAGGAAGACTGAAGAAGAATTGATGCCTTTGAATCATGGCGTTGGCAAAGAATATTGAATATACCATGGACTGGCAGAAAAACAAACTAATCTGTCTTGGGAGAAGTACAGCCAGATTGTTCCTTAGAAGGGAGGATGGTGACACTTCATCTCACGTGCTCTGGACGTGTTATTGGGGGGACCAGTTCCTGGAGAGGCACATCATGCTTGATAGAGTAGAGGGTCAGTGAAAAAGAGGAAGACCTTCTGTGAGATGGATTGACACAGTGGCTACAACAATGGGCTCAAACATAGCAACGATTGTGAGGACGGGCAGGACCGGGCAGTGTTTCATTATGTTGTACATAGGAACTAACTTGACAGCACCTAACAAGTTCCCAGAAAGTTATATGTAAGAATCACCTGGAGATCTTGTTAAAATTTAGATTCTGATTCAGTATATCTGGGGTTAAAATTCAAATTGTCAGCAGGGAACTTGTTAGAAATGCAAATTCTCAGGATGGGTTTGAACCACAATGAACTGGTTCAAAGCCCTGCCTTGAAAGAGACTTTCAAATTCAAACTCCCAGAGAGTTCCCATAGTTACCTTCCTCTTTCCTCTCCCCACCAGAATTTTGTTAGGCAAATGACTTGTTGATTCAGGGGATTTTATATTTCGGAAAGCTTACTGTTTGTCATGGATTGAATTGTGTCCCCCAAAAATATGTGTATCAATTTGGCTGGGCCATGAGTCCCGGTATTGTGTGATTGTCCACCATTTTGTCATCCGACGTGATTTTCCTATGTGTTGTAAATCCTGCTTCTATGATGTTAATACGATGGATTAGTGGCAGTTATGTTGATGAGCTTAAACTGTGTCGTAAGCCAATCTCTTCTGAGATATAAAAGACAGAAGCAAGCAGAGAGACAGGGGGACCTCATACCACCAAGAAAGCAGCACCAGGAGCAGAGCGCATCCTTTGGACCCAGAGTTCCTGTGTGAAGCAGCTCCTAGTCCAGTGAAAGATTGATGAGGACCTTCCTTCAGAGCCAAGAGAGAGAGAAAGACTTCCCCTGGAGCTGATGCCCTGAATTTGGACTTCTAGCCTACTAGACTGTGAGAGAAGAATAAATTTCCTTTTGTTAAAGCCATCGTCTTGTGGTGTTTCTGTTATAGCAGCATTAGATAACTAAGACGCTATTCAAGATCCAAATTTATAGACTATTGCCAAATCGCTCTAGATAAGAGACAGAGTGAGATGGCAAAGAGAGAGGAATTTTAGGAAACAGGAAACTTGGCTGGAGAGAGAAGCCAAGAAGAGAGAAACAATTTATCTGTTGGGGAAATTTGATACAATAAAATTGACATGACATGTCAGTGTTTTTGGATTTGAATTTCTTTGGATGCAAAGAGTATATGAATTGGCCTCAAAACAAGAGCAAAGTCTTCCTGAGGAACTTAGTCATGGCTGGGTTCCTTGTTTTTACACAATGGCATAATTAACTGGAATACTGATTGCACTAGTACAGTTATTTAGACAAGCTACTTGGTTTATGTTGCCAGGAGACTTTGCTTTAGGGGCCACACTGGGTCCTTTTCTGCTACAGCAAAGGATCCCTCCCACCAACCACTAGTTGCCATCGAGTCAACACTGACTCATGATTACCCTGTGTGGGTCAGAGTAGAACTATACTCCCTAGAGTTTTCAATGCCTGATTTTTTGGAAGTAGATTGCCAGGCCTTTCTTCCAAGGCACCTCTGGGTGGACTTGAACTGCCAACCTTCTGTTTAGCAGCCAAGCACATTAATAATTTGTACCACTCAATGACTGGAACAAAGGATAACAGACTCCATAACTTGATCAAGTTGCCCTAAAATTCACTAATACTTCTCTCCCATTCTTCTCTGCCTCCATGGGGCCTCCATTACCAAATTTTAAGCTCTTCTCACCTTTAGGACTTTAAGATTTGCAACCTCTTTGTCACGCAGTTCCTTTCCCTTGTCTTCTTATACTTCAACTTTCTCTACCTGCTTCACCCCCCCGCCCCCCCCCCCCACAATATTAGGGATTTCAAGATGGTGACAGAGGAGCATTAAACTAAGCATGGGATCTTTCTGAGCACCGGGCCCTGTGCAACTGCCCAGGTCATCTGCCCACAAAGCCTGCCCTAGAGATAGGCTTCGTATCTCTCTTAGAAATGAAAAAACGAAACTGAAAAGCCATCTGAGAACTGTCTTTTTTTTCTGTCAGATAACAAGAAACGCCTTCATGGAGGCTGTGATTAATGTCAATTTTACAGGAGTGAGTGGAAGAAAAGGAGTACGCCAGATGATTCATTGAGGTGTCCGGATCTTGTCCAAGCTGGGGTCAGGACTGCGAAGGTCAGAACGTGGAGCCGGCTCCAGCCTTGAATGGCAGCCAAGGCGGAAGTCAAAAATCATGATTAATACACTCTCAGAGACCCATGTAATTAATCCTGTACTCATTAAAGCACACATTTGGGGTATGGTCGGGTTCTGGACTAGAGGTTGGGAGAGAGCACATAAGGCTTAGTCCCTGCCTGCAAGAAATTTATAAAATAATGAGGGAGACAGACAGGCAGATGGAGACATTAATGGTAGAAAATGTGGCTGACAATAAGACAACAGGATTATGATTAATAGGAAACCCTGGTAGTGTGGTGGTTAAAAGCTACGTGTGCTAACCAAAAGGTTAGCAGTTCAAATCTACCAGGTGCTCCTTGGAAACTGTATGGGGCAGTTATACTCTGTCCTATAGAGTTGCTATGAGTCGGAACCAACTCGATGACAGCGGCTTTTATTAAGATTAATAGTGGTATGTAATACTCTACATGGCTTATTAATGTTTTAAGATTTGGGATGCAATCAAGTACATCTGTATTGGTCAGGGTCCAGTCAAGAAAATAGGAACCATTCTAGATATTCTGAACAGAAGGGATATTCAACAAAGAATTAGTTGATCACAGATGAGAAGACAAACATGGCACAGTGAGGAAACTCAGAGATTAGGAAAAGTAGGAAGGATGCTACCACCATTTACCTGGTTGGAGCTGAGACCATGGAGGAAAGGGCTGTGCAACAGAGGAACTCTCAGACACACTGCTGCCTTTGGATCACCTCCTAAAGCAAAAGGGAAGAGGAGAAATACTCTGGCTTCTCTCCTCCTCCCACCCTCCAGTCTTCTGCTAGTGCTTCCCATTGGCTGAACTCCCAGAAACCAGCTGACAAGGGAGCCTGTGAGACAGGCTTTCCTGCCATAAAAAAAAAACGCAAGGAAGAGGGGGGAGGGATTTGAGAGCAAACAGGCACGCAACTTAGGCAACATCTAGCCTAAAATTATGTTAAACATAATTTGTCACCTTTGATGATCTAAAAAGGCAGAATCTTGCAATGCCTTAGGTCACGAAGCAGGAAGACCAGCTTGTCTCCCCTTTCTCCATTTTTTGTTTTATACTAGAAAGACATGAGTTCCAGACTGAATTTGCCAATGACTGGGGTTTGGGAGGATCACATAATCTCTCTGAATTTTAAAAAATGGAAATGATGATCCTACCTTTCTACTTGTTGGGGGAATTAGAGTGTAAATTATATTAAGTGAGTGAATGATAGATTTGGCAAAATTAACATTATTTAGCACCTGCCAGCTTATGAGTCGGAGCCCTGGTGGCATAGTGGTTAAGAGCTCATCTGTTAACCCAAAGGTCTGCAGTTCAAAGCCACCAGCTGCTAGGAGGCAGTTCTACTCTGTCCTATAGGATCACTAAGAGAGAGTGTACTTGACAGCAAAGGGTTTTTTTTAGTCTGTAAGTCGGAAGCAACTTGACGTCAACGGGTTGGTCTTTTACATTGGGTTCCTGGGTGATGCAGACAGTTAAGCATTTGATTACTAACCAAAATGGTTGGCACTTTGAACCTACCAGGAAGAAAGGCCTGGCAATCTGTTTCCAAAAGGTGACAGCCATGAAAACCCTATGAAGTGCAGTTCTACTCTGCAACACATGGGGTGGCCATGAGTTAAAATCATCTTGACAGCAATGAGTTTTGTTTTTGTTTTTTGGTAGTCTTTTACATTAGGAAGAAAGACCTGGCAATCTACTTCCAAAAATCAGCTAAAGAAAACTCTACAGATCATAACAGTCTGATCCCACTGTGCATGGGGTTGCCAAGAGTTGGGGCTGACTTGATGGTAGCTAACAAAAACAGTCTTTTACACGTATTATGTAATGCTCACAACAAACCTGTAAACTAGGTATTATAATCCCCATTTTTCAGATGAGAAAATTGAGGCTCAGAGGCTTTAAGTAATTTGCCCAGTGTCCCACTGCTAGGCAGCATCAGAGTTGGGATTTGCATCCAGGAGTATCTCACTGCAGAGCTTAGACTGTGTCTGTTCTCCATGCTGCCGCTTAGTTTCCACTCTCAAGGGATTCACGATCTTAAGAAAAAGGCATATGTATAAAAGTCAGCCAATAGAGGCAGCCCATACATAATGTGCTCCTGAAAATCTATATGAAACTAGGATATCTAGAAGCAGATATGAAAGAATTTCTGTTTCCAGATAGCTAAAAATATCTTTCTAATTACACCTCAACTTTTAAACACAAGCTTTGATGATATTATCCTGGCTTTATACACGTTTCTTAATCTGTTTCCTTCACAGCTGAGCAGAGTCAATTAACTTAGAATGTTCAGAGAGCCTCTGACTGAGATATTCACAGCTTCTTTTATCCCCAAGGATTCATCACAAGTGTTTTAAGTTTGAGACCTGTGATTTTATGAGTCATGTCAGCACTTGCATTTTCCATCTATAGTTATAAATTAATAAGGGATAAAGTGCAATAAAATATTTAAAAGCTTGCACACATACTTCCTCAAGAGGGCAACATGGCCGGAATTGGCAGCATCAGCATGCCAGATCACAGAAGGATTCTCAGCTGAGAGATCGAAGTTCAAATTCAGCATAAGAAACATTTTCTAAGAGGTTGTGGTAGATTGTATTACTGACCTGTTCATCAAATGATCTGGTTCCTTCTCCATGGTGCTCCTTCCAGTAGGAAGATTAGACATCCTGGTGGCGAAGTGGTTAAGAGCTCGGTGCCTAACCAAAAGCTTGACAGTTTGAATCCACCAGCCGCTCCTTGGAAACTCTACTGGGCAGTTCCGCTCTGTCTTATAGGATCGTTAGGAATTGGAATAGACTTGATGGCAATGGGTTTGCTTCTTTTGCCTGGGCCCTCTTGAATGCAGGAGTGCCCATGTGACTTGTTTGGCCAATAATATATGGGCAGAAGCAATATGGGTAGAAGTTTTAGAAGTCAGTTGATGGTGGTTCACTAGGCTTTTTCCTTTGCCTTGAAACTGGTGATGAAACAAATAAAGACTGCTCCGTCAGGAGTCTCAGAGGGAAGACAACATGGACTGGAGCCACAGCCAACCCACAGTGGACGTGGAGCGCGGACCAGAAATGAACCTTTGTTGGAAGGCATTAAATGTGGGGGTTATTTGTTAGCATAGGGAGTCCACGGGTGGTGCAAAAGGTTAACGTGCTCACCGCTAACCAAAAGGTTGGAGATCGAGTCCACCTAGAAGTGCCTCAGAAGAAAGGCCTGGTGATTTACTGTTGAAAAATCAGCCACCGAAAACCCTGTGGAGCACAGTTCTACTCTGACAGCAACTGGTTTTGTGAGCACAAATGCCCTAGCACCCCCTGACTGGTACGGGCATCAGTGTGCCACGTATGAAAATGTGGATCGTCCCACAGGAGAGCATTAAAAAATAGAGGCTAAGTGGCCAAAAAAAGTGGCACAGATAGCAAAGGCTCCAGGATATTTCCTGAAAAACTAGACATAAAGGGCTGAGGCAAACAGGAAAGTTTCATAGAGGAGTTGGGACCTAAGACAAGTTTGAAGGAAAAGGAGGACTTAGACAAGTCGTGTGTTTTGCCTCTTCATGCTAGTTTAATTGTCTGACTATGCATTTTTAAATAACAAATAATTAAAATGTCAAAAAAGGAAAAACAAGGATATGAGAACTTTTTGTTCTTAAGGAAATAGTCCAGGTAAGCTAAAATATAGTCAGAATAATATAATGAACAATTTTATATCTGTCACTCGGATTTCATCATGGAAGATTTTTGCAATCTTTGCTTCACCTTTTTTCTAAAAATAAAATAAAATAAAACTTTACAGAAACAGTAAGTTCAAGGTGCTCATATGTCCTTTCCAATACTATTTTTTGCTTCAAAAAGGCCACATTCTACAACTCAATAACTTAGTCATTAAAAACAGCTAGAAACCACCAAAATAAAAATCCCATTTAAAAAAAAAAAAAAAGTGTATCTGTTTGACAGCAAAATTGGGAAGCACGCTTTTCTTTAAATGAAACACAATTTATTATATCTAGGTATAAATGCCAGACAATCATTAAAAAAGACCAGTCAGTCAGAAGAAAGAATGGGGGTGAGGCGGTAGGGGGGTGGGGAGATAAGACACTATTTAATGACTAAAAAAAAAAAAAAATAGATAACTGTTTTATTCAGTATTATGCCTGGTGGTACAGTGGTTAAGAGCTTGGCTGCCAACCAAAAGGTTGGCAGTTCAAATCCACCAGCTGCTCCTTGGAAACCCTATGGGGCAGTTCTACTCTGTGCTATAGGGCCACTATCAGTCCGAAATGATTCAAGGGAAACTTTTTTTATGCTTGCACAGTGTTAGGAAACCATTGTATCCCAGCCCTTAAGGGTCTAACGGAGTCCCTGGGTGGTGCAAACGGTTAAGCGCTGGACTATCAGCTGAAGGTTAGTGGTTCAAACACACCCAGAGTCACCTTGGATGACAGGCCTGGTGATCCATTTCCAAAAGGTCACAGCCTTGAAAGCCCTACCATGAGCTGAAATTCTACTCAATAGCAACTAACAACAAAGTCATGAAATTTCAGAGCTGGGAAGATTTTTGGAGCTGATTTGATCCAGTGTTTTCATTTTATACTGAAGAAACTGAGTCCCAGAGAGGTGAAGAAACTGAGTCCCAGAGAGGTGAAGCAACTTGCTCAAAATCACGCAGGTAATTTGTGGCAGAGCTAAAACTTTGTCCCCATGTAGTATTACCTTCCAAAACTAGTAAGGGAGACTGGGGTGCGAAGCACACGCCAGGTTTTGGGGGTCTGAGAGGAACTATCCTGAGGTGTTGGAGGTAGAGAAGTGGAAAGGGAGGGGGCAGTCTTGTGGAGAGGACACTGACTTCCTTACGAGTCAGGAAATGCCTCCCACCTGTACCCAGGATCATAACCTGTAGTGGTTATCTGAAGGCCAGCTGCCCTGCTAGGATTACCTTGACCACCAGAAACTTCACTGGTAGACTAGGTTGGTCTTAAAAAAACCAAACGAAACCCAGTGCAGTTAAAGGGATTCTGACTCAGAGTGACCCTGTAGGACAGAGTAAAACTGCCCGGTAGGGTTTCTAAGGAGAGGCTGGTGGATTTGAGCTGCCGACATTTTGGTTAACAGCTGTCTTAGTTATGTAGTGCAACTATAACGGAAATAACGTAAGTGGATGGCTTTAACAAATTTATTCTTTCAAAGTCTGGAAAGCTAGAAGTCCAAATTCAAGGCGCCAGCTCCAGGGGAAGACTTTCTTTCTCTGTCAGCTCTGGGGGAAGGTCCTTGTCATCAATCTCCCCTAGCCTAGGAGCTTCTCAGAGCAGGGACCCCAGGTTCAAAGGACACACACCCCCCCACCCCCCCCCCGCCGCCGACACCACTTTCTTGGTGGCATGAGGTCCCATCCCAAGTTTCAGGATCCTATTGCTTCCCAATCTATGACCTCACTTTAACTTCAGGCACAACTTAAGGTTGGGAACTCAGTTGTTGTAATTCACCCACCCTTACAATAAGACTCTGGATTTGGATTTTGGCAATATCAGCTCTGTTACTACAAGAAATAAGCCTTTCTTTCAAGACACAAATGGAAACTTTTAGGTTGTTTACGTGGCACTTGAGCTTTGACTCTGAAGCCCTAAGTTCATCTCTTTCTTTCACCACTTCGTCTAGCAAAAGTAGGACCAACCAACCAGCTTCCTTATACTTCACATTATGATAAAATTGTAGAAAGATATCAAACATGCAATCACCCAGAGCTTCGCCTCTCACCAATACTTGATCTATTGGTGGTGATACATTGCGTATTTCTATTGCCACCTCATGCCATGGATTAGCAGTACCCTCTTTACTACTGGAAGCAGAGTCTTCAACATATTTAAGACTAACCAAGCTTGAGAACCAATTTAGAAAACTCATTCTCACAATTTTGTTTCTCTAGAACCACTCCCGGTACAAAATATCTTAGGCTGGCTTCTCTAGAGAGGCAAAACCAATGAAGAGTCTCTCTCTCTCTCTTTTCTCTCTCTATATATACTAAAAAAAAAAAACCCGAGAGATAAAAATATATATAAAGGAAACGGCTCATGAGGTTGTAGATAATGGAAACTCTTCTACGCAACTCATGTAGCTGCAGGGGCTGGCGAACTCAAGATCCGGACCAAGGAGGCCGATGAATCCCAAGAACCAGAGGTCAGATGAACAGGAGCCAGTTGCAGGATCCAGAGTGAGCAAAAGTCATTGAGTTTCGCCAGAAGGTCCACCTATATTGGATGCTGGCCACACCCCCAAAGAACCTCCCTTTCAACTGGTTGGCTACTCACAGCAGATCCCGTTATGGAGGTGATCATATTATATCAGGTCTCATCATGGAGGTTATCTGAGTTATCTAGTGCTGCTATAACAGAAAATACCACAAATGGATGGCTTTAACAAAGAGAAATTTATTTCCTCACAGTAAAGTAGGCTATAAGTCCAAATTGAAGGCATCAGCTCCAGGTGAAGGATTTCTCTCTCTGTCTACTCTGGAGGAAGGTCCTTGTCTTCAACCTTCCTGTGGTCCAGGAGCTCCTCAGGTGCAGGGACCCCAGGTCGAAAGGACACATTGTGCTCCCGGTGCTGCTTTCTTGGTGGTATGAAGTGGCCAACTCTGCTTGCTTCACTTCCCTTTTATCTCTTGAGAGATAAAAGGTGGTGCAGATCACACCCCAGGGAAACTCCCTTTACCTTAGATCAGGGAGGTGACCTGAGTAAGAAAAAAAAAAAAAATTGAGTAAGAGTGGTATTAAAATCCCACCCTAATCCTCTCAACATAAAATTACAATCACAAAATGGAGGGTAACCACAGAATACTGGGCATCATGGCCTAACCAAGTTGATACACACGTTTTTTCAGGGACATAATTCGATCCATGACAGAGGCTATTACATTGTTATACAACTGCCAAACTGCATCCCAACTACCAAACAACTGAGAATTATCACCCAGGCAAACTGACACACAACCTTAACCATCACAGCAGCCAGGCTCTTAACCACCACACCACCAAGGCTATGGGCTGGCCTTAGGACTTCGTAAAGCCTGCAGTTAAGCTGAGATTTCTGGGCCTGGGAATTCTTAGGGCCCCAGCAAGACTGTGAGATGTAGAGGACATTTTTGCTTCTTTCTTACTCTCTGACCAAATCATCAAAGGCTGTTGCTGTTGTTTACATGTTTTGTTTTTATAGTCTGAGGGACATTTTCTATCTTCTTTTTAGATTGATTTGTTCATCTTTTGCTGTGGTTTAAATAATAATAATCAGAAACAAAGAAATGCATTTAAATTGTTTCCTTTTTGAAAAGAGAGTTTTAGATTAAGCAAATACCAGGGAAATTTTCACAGGAGTATTTTAATTTAGTTATTCAATCATTTCGGATTGCATGAGGCAATCTCTGTTTACTGATGCCCAGTCACTTGCTACACAGAGGATTTAACACATTTCGGAAATGTGCTTGAAAAAAGGCTGAGGGCACTTTGTTTACGGAAATGTTTGGCAGCCTTTCCTGTTTTACCCAAGGGGAAAATTTGCACTTTCAAAAATGAACTGTGCTAATATCCGTGAGTCCGTGTTGATATAAATAAATGATTGAATAAACAATAAATGGGGGAAGAAAAGACATATCTCCCATGCAGAAAAATTTCAAATTATTTATGTAGCTCCTCCACCCTCCAAGAGGGAGGCAAAACTCCCCACTCCATGAACGTGGGCTGCATGTAGTGATTTCCATCCAAATAGTACCATATGGAAAGGCATGGGGGAGTAACATTATAGGGGAGAAAACTGACAAATCCTACCTCAGCCAGGTGACCAAGGTCAACATCAACAGTCATGGATCATGTTGATAGTATGTACCCTTGATGTGATGTGATGAAAATGGCACTTTACCTTTGTGATCTTCCTCTCCAAAACCCGTAACCCCAATCTAACCATCAGTACAAAACAAAACAAAAAACATCAAACAAATACCAGTTGAGGGACCTTCTACAAAATACCTGACCAGTGCTCCTCAAAGTTGTCAATGTCATCAAGAAGAAGGAAAGCCTGAGAAACTGTCATAGCCAAGAGAAGCCAGAGTAGACATGACAGCTAAATGGAACATGGTATCCTGGATGGGATCTCGGAAAAGACAGAGTGTTAGGTAAAAACTAAGGAAATTTGAATAAAGTATAGACATGGATTAATAATAATGTAACAATATTCATTCATTAATTGTGACAACCTGAGAAGCTGGACTATATGAAGAAGAATGGGACATCAGGATTAGAGGAAAACTCATAACAACCTGTGACATGCAGATGACACAACCTTGCTTGCTGAGAGTGAAGAGGACTTGTTTGGCAGCCTTTCCTGTTTTACCCAAGGGGAAAATTTGCACTTTCAAAAATGAACTGTGCTAATATCCGTGAGTCCGTGTTGATATAAATAAATGATTGAATAAACAATAAATGGGGGAAGAAAAGACATATCTCCCATGCAGAAATTTTTCAAATTATTTATGTAGCTACTCCGCCCTCCAAGGGGGAGGCATAACTCCACACTCCATGAACGTGGGCTGCATGTACATTCACTGATGAAAATCAAAGACCACAGCCTTCAGTATGGATTATACCTCAACATAAGAAAACAAAAATTCCCACAAATGGACCAATAGGTAACATCATGATAAACTGAGGAAAGATTGAACTTGTCAAGAATTTCATTTTACTTGGATCTACAATCGACACCGGTGGAAGCAGCAGTAAAAAAATCAAGAGACGCATTGCATTGGGCAAATCTGATGCAAAAGACCTCTTTAAAGTGTTGAAAAGCAAAGATGTCACCTTGAAAACTAAGGTGCACCTGACCCAAGCCATGGTATTTTGAATCGCATCTTACGCATGTAAAAGCTGGTCTTTGGAAGACCGAAGAAGAATTGATGCCTTTGAATTGTGGTGTTGGTGAAGAATATTAAACATACCATGGACTGCCAAAAGAATGAACAAATCTGTCTTGGAAGAAGTACAACCAGAATACTTCTTAGAAGCAAGGATAGAAAGACAGCCTCTTACGTACTTTGGACATGTTATCAGGAGGGATCAGTTCCCGGAGAAGGACATCATGCTTGATAGAGTACACGGTCAGTGTAAAAGAGGAAGACCCTCAATGAGATGGATTGACACAGTGGCTGCAAGAGTGGGCTTAAGCGAAACAATGATTGTGAGGATGGTGAAGGACCAGGCAGCGTTTCATTCTGTAGTACACAGGGTCACTATGAGTAAGAACCAACTTGACGGCACCTAACAACAACAACAATTGTGACAAATGTACCGTACTAATGTAAATGTTAATAATAGGGTAAGCTGGTGATGGGTGTACGGGACTTCCTGTACTATCTTCCCAATTTTTCTGTAAATCTAAAAAATGAAGTTTATTTAAAAAAATAAGGATCTATGCTGTAACAAGACCTGATGACCAAAGTCATTGCTGTGGCGTCAATTCCGATTCATAGAGACCCTATAGGACAAAGTAGAACTGCCCTAGAGGGTTCCCAAGTCTGTGACCTTACAGAAGCAGGCTGCTACATCTTTCTCTTAAGGAGTCACTAATGGGTTGAAACCACCAACCTTTCAGTTATCAGCTGAGTGATTAAGCACTGCACCACCAGGGCTCCTTTGCTGTAACAGAGAGGGGAAAATGATTTTAAAACAATCTCAGATAAATTTTTAAAGTGCTCAGATAATCATTAAACAAAATTTTTTTTAGATCTCTAACTGTGTTTGACACCACTTAGGTCAAGTAATTTAGCCTCATCATCATCTTTGTAGAGGGAGAAAAAGATGTTGAGTTAATGAAAATATGATGAAGATACATTTCAGTGAATTAAGTGAGCCTGTGATACTCCTCAAATTACCTGTACTTATCGGTCTGCAAATGCCCTCTTTGAATTCCCGGTAAATTTTTTAAATGGGGAAGAACCTCAAATATAAAGTTAAAAATGCTAATATGCTACATCAGTTGGACTGAGCCTGGGCTCTTGATGGGGAGGACTTCCTCACGTGGATGTGATTGGGGGCCACACAGAGCAGCTATTGGAGGTCTTCTGGTTCATTTCCACGGGGATTTATTGGCAACTATTTTGTGCCAGGCACCTGGATCTCAAAGTAGATTACGACACAGTCACTATCCTCCTGTAATGTATGAATTAGACAGGGAAAGAGTTGTATCATCAGGTGATTTTAGTATGAGACCCAAATATTGCCGGGCATTAAGTCACATCAATAGTCCCAAGTTTCTATTTCTGCTTCTGCTGTGCCTGTGGGATCTTGTTCCCTCTTTACATACTCACTCCCAAGTGTCTGACCCTAAAGAGGAGCCTCTCATTGCTAACAACTAGTCTGTCAGCTCCAGGCTTCTCATACAAAAAAAAAAAAAAGTTTTACCATATTTCCCACATTCTTCCTCTTCTTTTTGTGAGGCCCCCTGGTTACAAAGGGCTTAAACGAGCCTCACCGTGAACCCTTCCCCAAGGACTATTTCCTGACACTTCCAAAGCCTACATGTTTAGAGGAAACGGACAGGGCTGTGTTCTGTCCAGAGGCTGGCAGGCTGTTTCCTTCCCACTGGGCTGCCCTGTGTCCCTGTGTCCTGGAAGTAGAGCTACCACTGACTAAATCAAAGAAACCAAACCAGCTGCTATCTTGTTAATGCCAACTCATGGTGATCCCTTGTGTATCAGAGCAGAACTCCGCTCCAAGAATTTTCAATGGCTGATTTTTTGAAAGATTGCCAGGCCTTTCTTCCAAAGTGCTGTTGGGCGGACTTGAACCTCCAATCTTTCAGGTAGTAGTTTAGCATGTTAACTGTTTGCACTACCCAGGGACTCCTACCTGTGACTAAAAGGTCACAAATATCTCAGAAAAAAAAGCTCTCTCATCTATAGACAACCTATTCAGTAAAAACACAGAAATCTCCATAAGAACAAGCAATAGATTATAGGTATGTTTCCTTCTCTCAGGTAGGACTGAGGGGCTCATCAAGATTGGCCACTGGATCTTGGTGGGTGCCCTAATCTGTTCAAAAGCCCAGGTGGAAGATGGAGCTGACAGAGAGTTGCAATTTTGCAGGGAGGCTGGGAAAGAACGGTGGCTCAAGGGAGATTAGATCCCTTCAGTCAGCAACCTGAAGGAAGAAGGGCCCAGGAGATGGCTGAGAGACTGAGAAAAAAAAAGGAAAGTTCAAGGATCTGAGTTCAACAGAGGTTGAAAGACAAGTGGACAGGGTTTCCAGAGTTTGTGGTGAGAGGATGCCGTGTGGAAGCCACCCTGGATGTAGGCATGGGGGCTAGTGGAGAGCCCCAAAGGAGATAAGGCACCGAGAGGCAGGGTCTTGGGTGAGTTGTCCACATGGACATGGAAGAACACAGCATGATGGCAAAACGGGCTAGAGGGAGAGATTGTGAGCCGGATGCCGAGGCTTTCAATGCAAGGCAGAATAGTCCAGAGCTCAGGGATGCAGGCCGCAGGTACGTATGTGGGTGTGCTCTGCCCTGGCCAGAGGCCAGGTGGGTGCTGAAATCCAGCTCACACTCCTCTTGAAAAAACAGACACCCCAGCGCAGGACCGTGTTCACCCGGAGAGAAAGGGCATTCTAGCTGCAGCCCTGGGTATATGGCTGATGAGGCAGGGTCCAGGGCATAGTGGGATGCGCGAGCCTCAGAGGAGGAGAGTTTTTTATGGGGGAGACATAGTTGAAATGGCATAAGGGAGGAAGGAGACTGCTACTTACTTTCTGGTCCTGTGACACGAGGCTCTTCTTTTCAGTAATAATAATAATGGCTAATACATACAGAAGGTGCCCTGGTGGCACAGTGGTTAAATGCTCAGCAGCTAACCGAAAGGTCGGTGGTTCAAACCCACCAACCACTCCACGAGAAAAAGATGTGACAGCCTGCCTCCGTAAAGATTTACAGCCTTGGAAATCCTATGGGGCAGTTCTACTCTGTCCTGTAGGGTCACTATGAGTCGGAATCGACTTGATGGCAGTGGCTTTGGTTTGGTCTGGAATACATACAGAAGGAGCCTGGTGGTGCAAACAGAGGTTAGCAATTCGAAACCACCCAGCCGCTCCACAGAAGAAAGGCGTGGCCATCTGCTTCCTTAAAGGTTATAATCTAGAAAACTCCATGGGCAGTTCTACTGTATCACATGGGGTTGCTATGAGTTGAATATTACTCAACAGCGCCCAACAGCAACAGCAGCACGTGTAGAAATTACCCTGTGCCGGGCACCACACTAACCACTTTTCATATATAAACTCCTTTAATCCTCACAACAACCTTGTGAAGTAGGTACAATTATTAGCCCATTTTCACATAGAGGAAACTGAGGCACAGAGAGGTTAAGTTACTTCCTCAAACTCACATGGGTAGTAGCACCAGAAATTGACCCCCAGAGTCTGACTTATTGTTTGCGCTCCTAACCATAACACCAAAACACAAGAGCCGCTTCCATTCAAAAATAGCTCACAAAAACTAGCTTGATATCCCCAAGATTGACAATGTCAGCTCCAAGTTCAAATGGGCTCTTCTTTGAAAATACACATGGGACTCAAAAGCTAAACGTTATTTATTTCAAAGCTGAGAAAGCTTTCACTTGATCCTGTTTCTCTCACTCTCTAGTTTTACTCATGTTGCCCTTCTCATCTCTACCTCCATCCCTCCTCACCCCAGCTCCCTTGTGGGTGCCAAAGTGCTCCCTGATCTAACTGCTGCATCTTTTTTTTTTTTGAATTGTGCTTTTGGTGAACGTTTAGAGCTCAAGTCAATCTCTCATACAAGATTTAATACACATATTGTTATGTGACCCTAGCTGTGATCCCTATAATGTGACAGCATACTGCCCCTTTCCATCCCAGGCCTCCCGTGCCCATTTGACTAGCTCTGATCCCTTTCTGCCTTCTCATCCCGCCTCCAGATTTAGTTTAGTGTACCTACTTGAACTAAGAAGCATACTCTTCACGAGTACTATTTTATGTTTTACAGTCCAGTCTAATCTTTGTCTGAAGAGTTGGAACGTTTTTAGTTCTGGGTCGACAGAGAGCCTCAGGGCCATGTCTCCCGGGGTTCCTCCAGTCTCAGTCAGACTATTAAGTCTGTTCTTTTTAAGTGAATTTGAGTTCTGCACCATGGTTTTCTCCTGCACCTTCGGGGGCTCTGTTTTGTTTCCTGTCAGGGTAGTCATCGGTGGTAGCAGGCACCATCGAGTTCTTCTGATCTCAGGCTGATGGAGTCTTTGGTTTATGTGGACCTTTTGTCTCTTGGGCTAATGTTTTCCTTGTGTCTTTGGTGTTCTCCATTCTCCTTTGCTCCAGGTGGGTTGGGACCAACTGGATGTATCTCAGATGGCCGCTCCCAAGCTTTTAAGACCCCAGATGCCTCTCATCAAAGCAGAAGGCAGAACATTTTCTTAATAAACTTTGTTATGCCAATTGACCTAGATGACCCTGAAACCATGATCCCCAGACCCCCGCCCCTGCTACTCTGTCCCTTGAAGTGTTTGGTTGTGTTCAGGAAACTTCTTAGCTTTTGGCTTCGTCCAGTTGTGCTGACTTCCCCTGTATTGTGTATTGTCCTTTCCTTCAACTATAATGATTCTTGTCTACTACCTAGTTAGTGAATTCCCCTCTCCCTCCCTCTCAACCCTCATAACCATCAAAGAATGTTTTCTTCTGTGTTTAAACCTTTTCTTGAGTTCTGGTAATAGTGGTCTCATACAATATTTGTCTTTTTGCGACCGACTAATTTCACTCAGCATAAGGCCTTCCAGGTTCATCCATGCCGTGAGACGTTTCTCGGATTCATCATTGTTCTCTATCCTTGCATAGTATTCCATTATGTGAATATGCCATAATTTGTTTATCCATTTTTCTGTTGATGGGCATCTAGGTTGTTTCCACCTTTTTGCCATTGTGAACAGTGCAGCAACAAACATGTATGCACATATATCTATTCATATGATGGCTCTTATTTCTCTAGGATATATTCCAAGGAGTGGGAATGCTGAATCATATGATACTTCTATATCTAGCTTTTTAAGGAGGCACCAAATCGATTTCCAAAGTGGTTGTACCATTTTACATTCCCGCCAGCAGTGTGTAACTAACTGTTCCAGTCTCTCCACAACCTCTCCAACATTTATTATTTCGTGTTTTTTGGATTAGTGCCGGCCTTGGTATCTCATTGTAGTTTTGATTTGCATTTCTCTAATGGCTAATGATCATGAGCATTTCCTCATGTATCTGTTAGCTGCCTGAATGTCTTCTTTGGTGAAGTGTCTGTTCATATCCTTTGCCCATTTTTTAACTGGGTTATTTGTCTTTTTGTTCTTGAGGTTTTGGAGTATCTTGTAGATTTTAGAGATTAGAACCTGATGGGATATGTTGTAGCCAAAACTTTTTTCCCAGTCTGTAGGTTGTCTTTTTACTCTTTTGTTGAAGTCTTTTGATGAGCATAAGTGTTTGATATTTAGGAGCTCCCACCTATCTAGTTTCTCTCCTGGTGTTTGCACATTGCCAGTTATGGTTTGTATTCTGTTTATGCCACGTATTAGGGCTCCTGGCACTGTCTCTATTTTTTCTTCCATGATCTTTATCTTTTAGATTTCGTATTTAGGTCTTTGATTCATTTTGAGTTAGTTTTTGTACATAGTGTGAAGTTTCTTTTTTTTGCAGATGAATGTACAGTTATGCTAGCACCATTTGTTAAAGAGACTGTCTTTTCTCCGTTTAATGGACTTTGGGACTTTGTCAAATATCAGATGCTCTTAGGTGGATGAATTTACCTCTGGATTCTCAGTTTTGTTCCATTGGTCTATGTATCTGTTGTTGTACCAGTACAGGCTGTTTTGACTATTGTGGCAGTATAAGAGGTTCTAAAATCAGGTAGTGTGAGGCCCCCCCACTTTGTCCTTCTTCTTCAGTAATGCTTTACTTATCCGAGGCAGTATTTTATCTTCTTGGGGGCTATCGTAAATGATATTGATTTGGTGATTTCCTCTTAGAAGTTCTCTTTGTTGGTATAGAGGAATCCAACTGATTTTTGTATGTTTGTCTTGTATCATGATACTTTGCTGATCTCCTTGCTGATGTCTTGAAGAGTTCTGTATATTAATCTTTTGAATTCTACCTCTGGTAATTTGAAGAGTTTATCTTCCTCTGAGAGGTTTCTTGGTTCTTTGATCATTTGCTGAAGCCGTCATGGTCTGCCTCTTATGTGATTTGATATTGACTGTTGTCTCTGAGCCATCGATAAGTTATTATATTTATTTATTTTATGTTTGCTTACTGTGTCCCAGCTTCTTGTTTTGTTTTGTTTTGATATGCCCAAATAGGCTGATCATGTGAGCTTCTTTGATTATTAGCATCTTTGAAGCTCTCACGTCCTGTCACCAGGTGGTTAGAGCTGCTACAAGGTATGTGAGCTGAGGAGTTCATTTACATTTCTTGTGTGGATTCGGCTCAGGTGTCCAGGTTGTCAGTCATTGAGTATATGGTACAGGCTCTCACCTACAGTTCTAGACGGGCAGGGCTAAATAAGAGTGATTGGAGTAGGCACAGGTATGTGGCTGCCATAGGGGGTTGTGTGCTGAGCAAGGTAGAGGGCTGATAGCTGCCCTTGAGTGCCTGGGTGGAAGGCGTGTCCCTTTTTCCCTAGAGTGTGTAGGTGGGTGGGTTTTGCAGTTGGACTTGGGGCAGCCAATGCAGTTGGCTGTAAGGACTGGGAGGCATCACTTATTCTTGGACTCCTATCATGGGTGGCTAGGTGGAGTAGGTGGAGCCATCAGTTCTCAGGCCCCTGATGTGGGTAGGTGGGGACCTTGCTTAATGGGCAGGGTAATGTTAAATGTCATGAATCTGCCACTCTGCCTTAGCTGTTGCAATTGAAAACAGGCTTCAGGTATATACCCTGTTGGAAACCCTGGTGGCATAGCGGTTAAGTGCTATGGCTGCTAACCAAAGGGCTGGCACTTTGATCACCAGGCACTCCTTGGAAACTCTATGGGGCAGTTCTACTCTGTCCTATAGAGTAGCCATGAGTCAGAATTGACTCAATGGCACTTGGTTTGGTTTGGCTTATATACCCTGTTATACTGTGCTAGTGAGGCACTAAGCTGTTGAAATGGGTCCACACAGGTCTAGGCAGGGGTGGAAGGCATTCAAAGTCCTTGGACTCCTTATGCCTGTGCCTAGGCAAAGGGGCTGTGCCTGCCCTGAGTTCCCAGCTTCGGGGAGCTGGCTAATTATTTTTTCCTGTTTGTTAATTCATTCCCTCTCCAAAGCGAGGAGAATCACTTGGGGCACACAATGGATCCCACTTCCAGCCCAGGGAGTGTGGCAATCGCTGAAGACAGACAGGTACTAGAGCAGAGTGGGGAGAAGTTGGGTCAATGGGAGACAGGTTCCCCAGAGAAGGGTAGGTTTTTTTTTGATCTCACACAGTAGGTTAGACGCTTGTACTTAAGTTTCGCAGGTTCAGTGCAGCGTCTCCCTGGTTCTGGAGACTCGAGCAGACTCTCTGCCACTTGGTTTCTCCTGGTGTGGAAAATGTGTCCCGAGCACTACCAGTTGCCTCAGCCCTCATGCACCAGCTGATCCAGGCTGCAGGATGCCAGCCAGGTCAGGCCTGGGAAATTCTCACTGCTTCTGAACAGTCTCTCCCTCCCCCCGTTGCTCAGTCCCACTCTTCAACTTTGTCTTTGATGTCCAGGGCCCCTAGACTGTCATATATAATTGATTTCACTTGTTTTCTTGTAAAAGGGACCACTGGAAGCATCTGACTACTCCACCATCTCAGCTCTGCCTCTAACTGTTGCATCTTGCCTTCTTTATAGGGTAACATCTAAGCATAGATGGTTGTGTTCTCTACTTGAATTTGCATGATTTAGAAGTTTATTATTACGCTCCCACTTTCTCTGATTGTTTAAACACGTGGATGTTATATGTGCAGATTGGGGGGAGGAGCAAACAGGTGGCATCTGTTTTGAGAACATAATTCAATCCATAACAGGCACCGTGACTTTCAGGAGGCGGGGCCAAGATGGCGGACTAGGCAGACGCTACCTCGGATCCCTCTTGCAACAAAGACTTGGAAAAACAAGTGAATCAATCACATACATAACAATCTACGAACCCTGAACAACAAACACAGATTTAAAGAGTTGACCTGAATGACAGAGACAGAGAATGAACAAATACGGGGAAGCAGTGACTGTTTTTGGAGCCTGGAGCCAGGGTCCCAGTCAGGTAACCTTGGTGCTGGGCTTAGGACTGAGCCCAGGAGAGCTGAACACAAAATCTTGTGACGGGAGGCAGAGCCAAGATGGCGGACTAGGCAGACGCTACCTCGGATCCCTCTTACAACAAAGACACGGAAAAACAAGTGAATCGATCACATACATAACAATCTACGAACCCTGAACAACAAACACAGATTTAGAGACGGAGAATGAACTAATACGGGGAAGCAGTGATTGTTTCCAGAGCCTGGAACCAGCGTACCAGTCAGGTACGGCACAAGCACAGAGAGCGGCTATACCCCCCTGAACTAACCCCGGGAGGGGGACCAGCCGGTTCCATGGGCGGCGTGGGACGCAGCCGGTAGGAGAAGTCCCCAGGAGGCAGTGACTGGTCTTGGAGCAGAAAGAGCAGCGTCCGAGCCGGGGAACCGTCCCGCAGGGATTTGGACTGGACGCAGGTACGGCATAAACACGGAGAGTTGCTCCACCCCCCTGAACTACCCCGGGAAGAGGACCAGCCGGGTCGCGCGGGCGGCGTGGGACGCAGCCGGTAGGAGAAGTCCCTGGGAGGCAGCAACTGGTATTGGAGCGGGGAGAACAGCATCCCAGCTGGGACACTCGGTCACGGCACAAGCACGGGGACCTGCTCCACCCATCTGAACTAACCCCGGGAGGAGGCCCAACTAGTTCTCGGGGGCGGCACGGCCACGCGGCTGGAGGGACGAGAAGTCCCTGGGAGGCAGCGACTGATTTTGGAGTCGAGAGTGCACCGTCCCAGTAGGGGAGCCTTGACGCTGGGCGTGGGGCTGGAAGCAGAGGATCTGACCGTGACTCCAGCGGGCCAGACCCCCCGGGGGCAATCTCCACACAGCCAGCACACATAGGCGACGCGCCCGCAGGAATCTCAGATATAATAGTCATTCCAAGCAAGACAAGCAACTCTGGCTATATTCTGAGGTGCTACTCTCCTATCTCTCTGTTCCCTCCCCCACTCTCCCCAGGCGGCTTCATTAACATCTGAATAGCCTGAGCCAGAGGGAGAACTCTGATAGGGATCTGACTGCATTTTTTTTTTTAGCGGATTTTCTGGAAAAACTAGTTTCCCAGTGATGGCTCGGAGACAACAATCCATATCAAACCACTTAAAGAAGCAGACCGTGACAGCTTCTCCAACCCCCCAGACAAAAGAATCAAAATCTTTCCCAAATGAAGATACAATCTTGGAATTATCAGATACAGAATATAAAAAACTAATTTACAGAATGCTTAATGATATCACAAATGAAATTAGGATAACTGCAGAAAAAGCCAAGGAACACACTGATAAAACTGTTGAAGAACTCAAAAAGATTATTCAAGAACATACTGGAAAAATTAATAAGTTGCAAGAATCCATAGAGAGACAACATGTAGAAATCCAAAAGATTAACAATAAAATAACAGAATTAGACAACGCAATAGGAAGTCAGAGGAGCAGACTCGAGCAATTAGAATGCAGACTGGGACATCTGGAGGACCAGGGAATCGACACCAACATAGCTGAAAAAAAATCAGATAAAAGAATTAAAAAAAATGAAGAAACCCTGAGAATCATGTGGGACTCTATCAAGAAGGATAACCTGCGGGTGATTGGAGTCCCAGAACAGGGAGGGGGGACAGAAAACACAGAGAAAATAGTTGAAGAACTCCTGACAGAAAACTTCCCTGACATCATGAAAGACGAAAGGATATCTATCCAAGATGCTCATCGAACCCCATTTAAGATTGATCCAAAAAGAAAAACACCAAGACATATTATCATCAAACTCACCAAAACCAAAGATAAAGAGAAAATTTTAAAAGCAGCCAGGGAGAAAAGAAAGGTTTCCTTCAAGGGAGAATCAGTAAGAATATGTTCTGACTACTCAGCAGAAACCATGCAGGCAAGAAGGGAATGGGACGACATATACAGAACACTGAAGGAGAAAAACTGCCAGCCAAGGATCATATATCCAGCAAAACTCTCTCTGAAATATGAAGGCGAAATTAAGATATTTACAGACAAACACAAGTTTAGAGAATTTGCAAAAACCAAACCAAAGCTACAAGAAATACTAAAGGATATTGTTTGGTCAGAGAACCAATAATCTCAGATATCAGCACAACACAAGGTCACAAAACAGAACGTCCTGATATCAACTCAAATAGGGAAATCACAAAAACAAATTAAGATTAATTAAAAAAAAAAATACACATAACAGGGAATCATGGAAGTCAATAGGTAAAAGATCACAATAATCAAAAAGAGGGACTAAATACAGGAGGCATTGAACTGCCAGATGGAGAGTGATACAAGGCGATATAGAACAATACAAGTTAGGTTTTTACTGAGAAAAATAGGGGTAAATAATAAGGTAACCACAAAAAGGTATAACAACTCTATAACTCAAGATAAAAACCAAGAAAAACGAACGACTCAACTAACATAAAGTCAAGCACTATGAAAATGAGGATCTCACAATTTACTAAGAAAAACGCCTCAGCACAAAAAAGTATGTGGAAAAATGAAATTGTCAACAACACACATAAAAAGGCATCAAAATGACAGCACTAAAAACTTATTTATCTATAATTACCCTGAATGTAAATGGACTAAATGCACCAATAAAGAGAGAGAGAGTCACAGACTGGATAAAGAAACACGATCCATCTATATGCTGCCTACAAGAGACACACCTTAGACTTAGAGACACAAACAAACTAAAACTCAAAGGATGGAAAAAAGTATATCAAGCAAACAATAAGCAAAAAAGAAGAGGAGTAGCAATATTAATTTCTGACAAAATAGACTTTAGACTTAAATCCACCACAAAGGATAAAGAAGGACACTATATAATGATAAAAGGGACAATTGATCAGGAAGACATAACCATATTAAGTATTTATGCACCCAATGACAGGGCTGCAAGATACATAAATCAAATTTTAACAGAATTGAAAAGCGAGATAGATACCTCCACAATTATAGTAGGAGACTTCAACACACCACTTTCGGAGAAGGACAGGACATCCAGTAAGAAGCTCAACAGAGACACGGAAGATCTAATTACAACAATCAACCAACTTGACCTCATTGACTTATACAGAACTCTCCACCCAACTGCTGCAAAATATACTTTTTTTTCTAGCGCACATGGAACATTCTCTAGAATAGACCACATATTAGGTCATAAAACAAACCTTTGCAGAGTCCAAAACATCGAAATATTACAAAGCATCTTCTCAGACCACAAGGCAATAAAACTAGAGATCAATAACAGAAAAACTAGGGAAAAGAAATCAAATACTTGGAAAATGAACAATACCCTTCTGAAAAAAGACTGGGTTATAGAAGACATTAAGGAGGGAATAAGGAAATTCATAGAAAGCAACGAGAATGAAAATACTTCCTATCAAAACCTCTGGGACACAGCAAAAGCAGTGCTCAGAGGCCAATTTATATCGATAAATGCACACACACAAAAAGAAGAAAGAGCCAAAAGCAGAGAACTGTCCCTACAACTTGAACAAATAGAAAGTGAGCAACAAAAGAATCCATCAGGCACCAGAAGAAAACAAATAATAAAAATTAGAGCTGAACTAAATGAGTTAGAGAACAGAAAAACAATTGAAAGAATTAACAAAGCCAAAAGCTGGTTCTTTGAAAAAATTAACAAAATTGATAAACCATTGGCTAGACTGACTAAAGAAATACAGGAAAGGAAACAAATAACCCAAATAAGAAATGAGAAGGACCACATCACAACAGAACCAAATGAAATTAAAAGAATCATATCAGATTATTATGAAAAATTGTACTCTAACAAATTTGCAAACCTAGAAGAAATGGATGAATTCCTGGAAAAACACTACCTACCTAAACTAACACATTCAGAAGTAGAACAACTAAATAGACCCATAACAAAAAAAGAGATTGAAACGGTAATCAAAAAACTCCCAACAAAAAAAAAGCCCTGGCCCGGACGGCTTCACTGCAGAGTTCTACCAAACTTTCAGAGAAGAGTTAACACCACTACTACTAAAGGTATTCCAAAGCATAGAAAATGACGGAATACTACCCAACTCATTCTATGAAGCCACCATCTCCCTGATACCAAAACCAGGTAAAGACATTACAAAAAAAGAAAATTATAGACCTATATCCCTCATGAACATTGATGCAAAAATCCTCAACAAAATTCTAGCCAATAGAATCCAACAACACATCAAAAAAATAATTCACCCTGATCAAGTGGGATTTATACCAGGTATGCAAGGCTGGTTTAATATCAGAAAAACCATTAATGTAATCCATCACATAAATAAAACAAAAGACAAGAACTACATGATCTTATCAATTGATGCAGAAAAGCCATTTGACAAAGTCCAACACCCATTTATGATAAAAACTCTTACCAAAATAGGAATTGAAGGAAAATTCCTCAACATAATAAAGGGCATCTATGCAAAGCCAACAGCCAATATCACTCTAAATGGAGAGAACCTGAAAGCATTTCCCTTGAGAACGGGAACCAGACAAGGATGCCCTTTATCACTGCTCTTATTCAACATCGTGTTGGAAGTCTTAGCCAGGGCAATTAGGCTAGACAAAGAAATACAAGGTATCCGGATTGGCAAGGAAGAAGTAAAGTTATCACTATTTGCAGATGACATGATTATATACACAGAAAACCCTACGGAATCCTCCAGAAAACTACTGAAACTAATAGAAGAGTTTGGCAGAGTCTCAGGTTATAAAATAAACATACAAAAATCACTTGGATTCCTCTACATCAACAAAAAGAACACCGAAGAGGAAATAACCAAATCAATACCATTCACAGTAGCCCCCAAGAAGATAAGATACTTAGGAATAAATCTTACCAAGGATGTAAAAGACCTATACAAAGAAAACTACAAAGTTCTACTACAAGAAATTCAAAAGGACATACTTAAGTGGAAAAACATACCTTGCTCATGGATAGGAAGACTTAACATAGTAAAAATGTCTATTCTACCAAAAGCCATCTATACATTTAACGCACTTCCGATCCAAATTCCAATGTCATATTTTAAGGGGATAGAGAAACAAATCACCAATTTCATATGGAAGGGAAAGAAGCCCCGGATAAGCAAAGCACTACTGAAAAAGAAGAAGAAAGTGGGAGGCCTCACCTTACCTGACTTCAGAACCTATTATACAGCCACAGTAGTCAAAACAGCCTGGTACTGGTACAACAACAGACACATAGACCAATGGAACAGAATTGAGAACCGAGACATAGATCCATCCACGTATGAGCAGCTGATATTTGACAAAGGACCAGTGTCAATTAACTGGGGAAAAGATAGCCTTTTTAACAAATGGTGCTGGCATAACTGGATATCCCTTTGCAAAAAAATGAAACAGGACCCATACCTCACACCATGCACAAAAACTAACTCCAAGTGGATCAAAGACCTAAACATAAAGACTAAAACGATAAAGATCATGGAAGAAAAAATTGGGACAACCCTAGGAGCCCTAATACAAGGTATAAACAGAATACAAAACATTACCAAAAATGATGATGAGAAACCCGATAACTGGGAGCTCCTAAAAATCAAACACTTATGCTCATCTAAGGACTTCTCCAAAAGAGTAAAAAGACCACCTACAGACTGGGAAAGAATTTTCAGCTATGACATCTCTGACCAGCACCTGCTCTCTAAAATCTACATGATTCTGTCAAAACTCAACCACAAAAAGACAAAAAACCCAATCAAGAAGTGGGCAAAGGATATGAACACACATTTCACTAAAGAAGATATTCAGGCAGCCAACAGATACATGAGAAAATGCTCTCGATCATTAGCCATTAGAGAAATGCAAATTAAAACAACGATGAGATTCCATCTCACTCCAACAAGGCTGGCATTAATTCAAAAAACACAAAATAATAAATGTTGGAGAGGCTGCGGAGAGATTGGAACTCTCATACACTGCTGGTGGGAATGTCAAATGGTACAACCACTTTGGAAATCTATCGGGCGTTATCTTAAACAGTTAGAAATAGAACTACCATACAACCCAGAAATCCCACTCCTAGGAATATACCCTAGAGATACAAGAGCCTTCATACAAACAGATATATGCACACCCATGTTTATTGCAGCTCTGTTTACAATAGCAAAAAGTTGGAAGCAACCAAGGTGTCCATCAACGGATGAATGGGTAAATAAATTGTGGTATATTCACACAATGGAATACTACGCATCGATAAAGAACAGTGACGAATCTGTGAAACATTTCATAACATGGAGGAACCTGGAAGGCATTATGCTGAGCGAAATGAGTCAGAGGCAAAAGGACAAATATTGTATAAGACCACTATTATAAGATCTTGAGAAATAGTAAACCTGAGAAGAACACATACTTTTGTGGTTATGAGGGGGGGAGGGAGGGAGGGTGGGAGAGGGTTTTTTATTGATTAATCAGTAGATAAGAACTGCTTTAGGTGAAGGGAAAGACAACACTCAATACATGGAAGGTCAGCTCAATTGGACTGGATCAAAAGCAAAGAAGTTTCCGGGATAAAATGAATGCTTCAAAGGTCAACGGAGCAAGTGCGGGGGTCTGGGGAACATGGTTTGCGGGGACTTCTAAATCAATTGGCAAAATAATTCTATTATGAAATCATTCTGCATCCCACTTTGAAATGTGGCGTCTGGCGTCTTAAATGCTAACAAGCGGCCATCTAAGATGCATCAATTGGTCTCAACCCACCTGGAGCAAAGGAAAATGAAGAACACCAAGGCCACACGACAACTAAGAGCCCAAGAGACAGAAAGGGCCACATGAATCAGAGACCTACATCATCCTGAGACCAGAAGAACTAGTTGGTGCCCGGCCACAATCGATGACTGCCCTGACAGGGAGCACAGCAGAGGACCCCTGAGGGAGCAGGAGATCAGTGGGATACGGACCCCAAATTCTCATAAAAAGACCAAACTTAATGGTCTGACTGAGACTGGAGGAATCCCGGCGGCCATGCTCCCCAGACCTTCAGTTGACACAGGACAGGAACCATCCCCGAAGACAACTCATCAGAAATGAAAGGGACTGGTCAGCGGGTGGGAGAGAGACGCTGATGAAGAGTGAGCTAATTATATCAGGTGGACACTTGAGATTGTGTTGGCAACTCTTGTCTGGAGGGGGGATGGGAGGATAGAGAGAGAGGGAAGCCGGCAAAATTGTCAAGAAAGGAGAGACTGAAAGGGCTGACTCAAGAAGGGGAGAGCAAGTGGGAGTAGGGAGTGAGATGTATGTAAACTTATATGTGACAGACTGATTGGATTTGTAAACGTTCACTTGAAGCTTAATAAAAGTTATTAAAAAAAAAAAATCTTGTGACGGCACAAACAAAGGGCACAGCCCTACCCCCCTGAACTGACCCCGGGAGGGGGCCCAGCTGGTCCGAGTGGACGGTGTGGCGAGGCGGCTGGTGCGAGAACTCCCCGGGAGGCAGTGACTGGTTTTGGAGCCAGGAGTGCAGTGTCCCAGCCGGGGAACCTTGGCTCTGGGCTTTGGACTGGGTGCAGGGGAGTTGAACACGGCATCTACTCACGGCACAAACACGGGGTGCAGCCCTACTCCCCTAAACTAACCCCGGGAGGGGGCCCAGCTGGTCTGCGGGGGCGGCGCGGCCACGCCGCTTGCGAGACGAGAAGTCCCTGGGAGGCAGTGACTCGTTTTGGAGCTGGGAGTGCAGCGTCCCAGCAGGGGAACCTTGACTCTGGGCTTTGGATTGGCAGCGGAGGATCTGACCGTGGCTTTAGTGGGCCAGACCCTCGGGGACAATCTCCACACAGCCAGCACACATAGGCGAGAGATAAAATAGTCATCCCAAGCAAGATAAGCAACTTTGGCTATGTTCTGGGGTGCTACTCTCCTGTTTTTCTGAATCCCCCCCCCTTCCCAGGCGGCTTCATTAACATTGGCATTTCCTGAGCCAGAGGGAGAACGGCTCTGGCTCCGTAGCGGCCTTGCTTTTCCCTTTTTTTTTTGGTCTTTTCCTAACCCATTCTTCCGGCCTGAGAGAAGCAACCACAAAAAAACCCAGAGACCAAAAATCCTTCCCTAATTGGACTGAAAACACAGAACCAGCTCCAGCCAAGCATATATGATCCAAACCTCAGGCTTTCATCCTTACAGGGAACCAGGTGGCGGTTATAATCCAAAGGCAGTTCTGATAGGGATCTGACTGCATTTTTTTTTTTAGCGGATTTACTGGAAAAACAAGTTTCCCAGGTCTGATATCTCTGCTTATTCAACAGAGTCCTAACTGACCCACAACAAGGAACTGAGGGCTGAAGCTCCCCCCAGACCACCTAGCCTCTTGCCTTAGGGGTCTAAGGAGGGTGACACCTACCAATCAGTAGAGGTACTTACATTGGAGGCCTAAGGTACAGCTGCAGTGCCCTCCCACCAAGGTGCTATAGGAATAGAGACACACCTACCTCACTGACACTTGGCGGAAGTCTGTCAGCATCCTGCCCCCCCTAGAGTGTGAACCCCAGCTGCTAATAGAATCTGGTGCATGCAACCATCACTACTACTTCTCGAGGTGGATAAGTGTTAGGGTGCAGCACACACTTGATGACCCAAAATCAGATTCTACTCAAGAATAGTGAATAGACTCAGGCATATATATCTGGCAACAGCCCAAACCAGCTGGTAATAGGTCATAAGTAAGTCCAGGGCTACAACAAAGAAGACAGCACAATCTAGTAGCCCATCCACGTATATTGAAAGAAAACAAAACAAGATAAGACTCAGTGAGCTATTATAGAATAAACCACTACTATATCTTTTTTTTTTTATCTTAGTGATGGCTCGGAGACAGCAGTCAATATGAAACCACATAAAGAAGCAGACCATGACAGCTTCTACAACCCCCCAAACAAAGGAATCAAAATCTTTCCCAAATGAAGATACAATCCTGGAATTATCAGATACAGAATATAAAAAACCAATTTACAGAATGCTTCAAGACATCAGGGATGACCTCAGAAATGAAATAAGGCAAACCGCAGAAAAAGCCAAGGAACACACTGATAAAACAGTTGAAGAACTCAAAAAGATTATTCAAGAACATAGTGGAAAAATTAATAAGTTGCAAGAATCCATAGAGAGACAGCATGCAGAAATCCAAAAGATTAACAATACAATTACAGAATTAGACAACGCAATAGGAAGTCAGAGGAACAGACTCGAGCAATTAGAATGCAGACTGGGAAATCTGGAGGACCAGGGAATTAACACCAACGTAGCTGAAAAAAAATCAGATAAAAGAATTAAAAAAAAATGAAGAAACCCTAAGAATCATGTGGGACTCTATCAAGAAGGATAACTTGCGTGTGATTGGAGTCCCAGAACAGGGAGGGAGGACAGAAAACACAGAGAAAATAGTTGAAGATCTGCTGACAGAAAACTTCCCTGACATCATGAAAGACGAAAGGATATCTATCCAAGATGCTCATCGAACCCCATTTAAGATTGATCCAAAAAGAAAAACACCAAGACATATTATCATCAAACTTGCCAAAACCAAAGATAAAGAGAAAATTTTAAAAGCAGCCAGGGAGAAAAGAAAGGTCTCCTTCAAGGGAGAATCAATAAGAATAAGTTCAGACTACTCAGCAGAAACCATGCAGGCGAGAAGGCAATGGGATGACATATACAGAGCACTGAAGGAGAAAAACTGCCAGCCAAGGATCATATATCCAGCAAAACTCTCTCTGAAATATGAAGGCGAAATTAAGATATTTACAGATAAACACAAGCTTAGAGAATTTGCAAAAACCAAACCAAAGCTACAAGAAATACTAAGGAAATTGTTTGGTCAGAAAACCAATAATATCAGATACCAGCACAACACAAGGTCACAAAACAGAACATCCTGATATCAACTCAAATAGGGAAATCACAAAAACAATTAAAATTAATTAAAAAAAAAAAGCTCATAACGGAATCATTGAAGTCAATATGTAAAAGATCACAATAATCAAAAAGAGGGACTAAATACAGGTGGCATAGAACTGCCATATGGAGAGGGATACTAGGCAATACAGGACAATACAAGTTAGGTTTTTACTTAGAAAAATAGGGGTAAATATTAAGGTAACCACAAAGAGGTATAACAACTCCATAACTCAAAATAAAAGCCAAGAAAAAGGTAACGACTCAAGAAACATAAAGTCAAATACTATGAAAATGAGGATCTCACAATTTACAAAGAAAAATGTCTCAGCACAAGAAAGTAAGTGGAAAAATGAAATTGTCAACAACACACATAAGAAGGCATCAAAATGACAACACCAAACACTTATTTATCTATAATTACGCTGAATGTAAATGGACTAAATGCACCAATAAAGAGACAGAGAGTCTCGGACTGGATAAAGAAACACGATCCGTCTATATGCTGCCTACAAGAGACACACCTTAGACTTAGAGACACAAACAAACTAAAACTCAAAGGATGGAAAAAAATATATCAAGCAAACAGTAAGCAAAAAAGAAGAAGAGTAGCAATATTAATTTCTGACAAAATAGACTTTAAACTTAAATCCACCACAAAGGATAAAGAAGGACACTACATAATGATAAAAGGGACAATTGATCAGGAAGACATAACCATATTAAGTATTTATGCACCCAATGACAGGGCTGCAAGATACATAAATCAAATTTTAACAGAACTGAAAAGTGAGATAGACACCTCCACAATTATAGTAGGAGACTTCAACACACCACTTTCGGAGAAGGACAGGACATCCAGTAAGAAGCTCAACAGAGACACGGAAGACCTAATTACAACAATCAACCAACTTGACCTCATTGACTTATACAGAACTCTCCACCCAACTGCTGCAAAATATACTTTTTTTTCTAGCACACATGGAACATTCTCTAGAATAGACCACATATTAGGTCATAAAACAAACCTTTGCAGAATCCAAAACATCGAAATATTACAAAGCATCTTCTCAGACCACAAGGCATTAAAACTAGAACTCAATAACAGAAAAACTAGGGAAAAGAAATCAAATACTTGGAAACTGAACAATACCCTCCTGAAAAAAGACTGGGTTATAGAAGACATTAAGGAGGGAATAAGGAAATTCATAGAATGCAACGAGAATGAAAATACTTCCTATCAAAGCCTCTGGGACACAGCAAAAGCAGTGCTCAGAGGCCAATTTATATCGATAAATGTACACATACAAAAAGAAGAAAGAGCCAAAAGCAGAGAACTGTCCCTACAACTTGAACAAATAGAAAGTGAGCAACAAAAGAATCCATCAGGCACCAGAAGAAAACAAATAATAAAAATTAGAGCTGAACTAAATGAGTTAGAGAACAGAAAAACAATTGAAAGAATTAACAAAGCCAAAAGCTGGTTCTTTGAAAAAATTAACAAAATTGATAAACCATTGGCTAGACTGACTAAAGAAATACAGGAAACAAATAACCCGAATAAGAAATGAGAAGGGCCACATCACAACAGACCCAACTGAAATTAAAAGAATCATATCAGATTATTACGAAAAATTGTACTCTAACAAATTTGCAAACCTAGAAGAAATGGATGAATTCCTGGAAAAACACTACCTACCTAAACTAACACATTCAGAAGTAGAACAACTAAATAGACCCATAACAAAAAAAGAGATTGAAACGGTAATCAAAAAACTCCCAACAAAAAAAAGCCCTGGCCCGGACGGCTTCACTGCAGAGTTCTACCAAACTTTCAGAGAAGACTTAACACCACTACTACTAAAGGTACTTCAAAGCATAGAAAATGACGGAATACTACCCAACTCATTCTATGAAGCCACCATCTCCCTGATACCAAAACCAGGTAAAGACATTACAAAAAAAGAAAATTATAGACCTATATCCCTCATGAACATAGATGCAAAAATCCTCAACAAAATTCTAGCCAACAGAATTCAACAACATATCAAAAAAATAATTCACCACGACCAAGTGGGATTTATACCAGGTTTTTTTTTTTTTTATGCAAGGCTGGTTTAATATTAGAAAAACCATTAATGTAATCCACCATATTAATAAAACAAAAGACAAAAACCACATGATCTTATCAATTGATGCAGAAAAGGCATTTGACAAAGTCCAACACCCATTTATGATAAAAACTCTCACCAAAATAGGAATTGAAGGAAAATTCCTCAACATAATAAGGGGCACAGCCAACATCACTCTAAATGGAGAGAACCTGAAAGCATTTCCCTTGAGAACGAGAACCAGACAAGGATGCCCTTTATCACCGCTCTTATTCAACATTGTGCTAGAAGTCCTAGCCAGGGCAATTAGGCTAGACAAAGAAATAAAGGGCATCCGGATTGGCAAAGAAGAAGTAAAATCATCTCTATTTGCAGATGACATGATCTTATACACAGAAAACCCCAAGGAATCCTCCAGATAACTACTGAAACTAATAGAAGAGTCTGGAAGAGTCTCAGGTTATAAGATAAACATACAAAAATCACTTGGATTCCTCTACATCAACAAAAAGAACACCGAAGAGGAAATAACCAAATCAATACCATTCACAATAGCCCCCAAGAAGATAAAATACTTAGGAATAAATCTTACCAAAGATGTAAAAGACCTATACAAAGAAAACTACAAAGCTCTACTACAAGAAATTAAAAAGGACATACTTAAGTGGAAAAACATACCTTGCTCATGGATAGGAAGACTTAACATAGTAAAAATGTCTATTCTACCAAAAGCCATCTATACATACAATGCACTTCCGATCCAAATTCCAATGTCATATTTTAAGGGGATAGAGAAACAAATCACCAACTTCATATGGAAGGGAAAGAAGCCTCGGATAAGCAAAGCATAACAGGCACCGTGTCCACACTGCAGGCAAAGGGGGTCAGATCTCCTTAAACAGCCTTCCATAAGTCCTGCACTATACTGCTGATTATGATCACAGTGTTGTTTCATCCCCAACACTGGCTCCAGAAGAGGCTAGCAGTGTGCAATGTTGTGCCAAATAAATCGGGACTTTGTTATGGTGACTGTTGGTTTCCCAGGGCTGCAGAAGCAAATTAGTACCAACACAATAGCTTAAAACAATAGAAATGCATCCTGTCACAGTTCAGGAGGCCAGAAATCCAAAATCAAGATGTCAGCAGACTTCTTTCCTTCTGGAGTCTCTGAGGAGGAGTCTGTTCCATGCCTTTCTCCTAGCTTCTGGTGGTTGCCACATCTTTGGCATTCCTTGTCTTGTTAGCCCATCGCTCCAATGTCTGCCTCCATAGTCACAAGTCTTTTCCTGTGCATCTCAAATCTCCCTCTCCTTTCTCTGGTAAGGATACCAGTCACTGGATACCAGGGGTTAGGACTTTAACATGTCTTTTGGAGGAAACACAGTTCAACCCACTACAGTGACCATACTATATGCTCTCCTGGCTCCTTGCACTTCCCCTCCCAGCAGTGATCCTATTGCTCCGTAATGGCCTGCTTAGTTGTTTGTCACCTCTCTAAGGGCATGTTGGTAAGATGATGGATTGATTATCGTGTTTACTTGTCCATTGTTGCATCCCTGAGCCTAGCACACTGCCTTGAACCATGTAGGTACTCAACATCACTAAAGAGAGGGTTGCTTGTGGATCCTTAAATTAGGAACAATGCCAACAAGTGCCTGCATTGTTAGGCTAAGCCCGCCTACTTTGTAAAATGGGCAACACATTTGACATGGGTCCACTTATTTATGTAGTTATGCAACAGATATTTTTTAGTCCCTAAATCAGGCGACGTGTTAGTTCTAGGTGCTAGCGATGTAGTGGTGAGCTAAACAGACATGGCTTTTATTCAGTGCTATGTTTAGAATAAATTCCTGGCAGCACATCTAAGCCTTGCTGGGCTCACCTTCCTTTTTCCTTCAGAGGAGTTCAAATTCTCGGCTTTTTACTGTAAGTATTCAAAAAACCTCAACTGAGCCTCTCATTGAAACAAGGACAGAGTGGTAGATTTTAAATGTCCTCATTATCATCCCAATTTCCTTTTTAAAAATGATCCTTGGTCATTCTTCCTTTTTAAGTTTTATAGCCCCAAAGAAGCGAACAATTGGACAATAAGGGTTGAATATAAATTCTAATTTCCTTTCCTCGAATGTATTCTGTAACATTGAATACCATTTTCCTTTGAACTTTGGATATTGTATAAATTCACGCAGAAGAGGTTTTTGGAATGACCTGAGCCTCACAGTGTTGAAGTTCTTTCCTGGTCCCAGGTGCTTAGCATTAAAGATCTGATGTACCATGAAAGCCCCATCATAATCTCTGTAGGGATTCTCAGAGACGTTTCCTCCTAAGCCTGAACAATTTCTCATCCAAATATTTTTCTATTTTCTAATCACTCACACACACACATACACACACACACACATTTATGAAACTTTCTCTGCTCACCTATCTTTCTTAAGGTAATGTTGATAGAGATAAGTGAAAGCAGCGTATCCCAAATTGGAATCTTAATATATAACCAGTTTATTAATTAGTATCTGTGCAACAGGGTGCAACATAAAATGAAGTCTCCTAAGACATACACAACCCTTTTATTTATTGATGTCAGTACAGCGGAGTCTAAACACAAAATGGTTTATTTTCTCCTGTCATTGCCCTCATCCATTTTTTGTTGAATCCTCCCCTCCTGCCCCTTAGAGATGTCTCCAGAAGATTCTATCATTTGCCAGTCATTTTTGGTAATTAAAAGTCAAGTCCAGTTGACAACTCCAGTTTAAATCTCATCCCTTGCCCTCCCAGCACTGGCCAGGCTGGTGGCTTAGGGATTTGGAAGTGGGGTTAGCTTGCTTTGTGCTTATATTTCTTTTCCTCTCTCCCCTTGGAGTGAAGTGGAAGGTTGTGGTCTATCTCTGGGGCACTACCTCGCCTCTGTACCCTGGTTTCTCTGATGTGTTAGGGTAAGGAGGTGGGAGAGAGGTAACTCCCTGAATCTTTTTTGCTAACTGACTACTGTTCCTCTCTCGGGGTTTCCTCTGCTTCTCTGCCCATCACTGACTGGTCTGTGTCAATGGCCTGCATGTGGTGGGCACCCAGATGTGTGAATTCTCCAGAGGACCCTCTTGCAAGCACCCACATCTTCAGAAGAGATTCTCCGGGAGGATCTCTTCATTTAGCTGAGGGTGGTGGTGGTGAAAGACATTCCCTTCCTCCATGGAAGGGAGAGAAAAGCCACAGTGCACTGCTCTAAGCCAACAACAGCCTACCCTTGGGATTCTCTTCCCATCCCATCTACCTAGTCTTTTTTTGGGGGGTGTTGGGGATTGATGAGGTGGGAGGGCATGGACCAGGATGATGCCCCATGTGTTCTGCCCCAGTGGTGGTTGTTCTCTTTAGAATGTGGGGTACTTAATGTCCTTTGGTCCTCAGCTTTAGGACTCAGTAGTCCGTTCCAGGGAAACTCAATATCGGTCACAATAAGTTTCCAGGATGATCTAGTCATTCCTTGAAAAAAAAGTTCCAAGTCCAAAGATAATTTGGTACCATGAGATGAAATAGAGTTAAATACTTTTCTTTAATGAAGGACTTCTCTGAAACTCTAATATGCTGACGTGCATGTTGAGCCCTGAGAGAGGAAACAGTTTGTTGTAATTCCTAAACTCTCACTCTGGAGCATAGTTTTAAGACTCACCTTGTAAGAACTCCCAAAAAGTGTTTCCCAGTATTTTTTGGGAAATACTGCATTAGTGAGACAGCTGGTAACCAGGATGCTGAGTGCCAGAATCTTTGACCAGCTCCTATCATCCCTACCCCTATCGCAAGTTTGACTGGGAGATAAGTAGGCAGGATGCCCTGGGCAAAATCCTGGATGGTGGGGGGAAAAAGTACTTTGTGAATTCTAGATCATGTACATGGGTTGACTTTTTTTTTTTACTCTTTAAAAATAATTAATGTTGTCGTTGTTGTTGAGAATATACACAGTGAAACAAAATTCAACCATTTCTACATGTACAATTCAGTGATATTGATTACATTCTTTGAGTTGTGCAACCATCCTCACACTTTTTTCTGAGTTATTCCTCCTCTCTTAACATAAATTCACTACATACTAAGATACCTATCTAATCTTCCGAGTTGCCGTTGTCACTTTTATCCCATATAGACAGATCTTAAAAGAGCAGAATGCTCAAGGCAGACATTCTTTACTAGTTAAGCTAAACTACTGTATGGTTTTAAGAAGACTGTAGGGGATATTTTTGATTTAAGGTTTAAAGATTATCTCAGGACAATAGTTTCAAGGATCGTCTAGATTCCATGGCTCCAGAAAATCTGGATTCTATGAGAATTTGAAATTTTGTTCTGTGTTTTTCCCATTTTGATCAGGGTTCTTCTATAGAATCTTTGATCAAAATGTTCAATAATGATAGCCAGGCATCATCCAGTTCTTCTGGTCTCATGGCAAAGGAGGCAGTTGTTCATGGAGGCAATTAGCCACGCATTTCTCTGTTGCTCCAGGCAAATAGAGACAAATTGTTTTGCTTGGCCACTTGCAAGGTTATAAGACCCTAGGCACTACTCAATGAACTAGGAGGTAGAACAGAAGCACTAAACACTTTATTAGGCCAGTTAACTGGGATGTCCCATGAAACCATGACCCCAAACCTCCAAATCAAGCAACCAAATTCTTCGAGGTATGTGGTTGTACAAAAGCCTCAATAGCTACTCTTTTTTTTTTTGTCATTGTTGTAAGTATAGTGTCACACGACTTTTGCCAATTCAACTTTTATAGGTGCACAACTTATTGACAGAATTTACATAATCAACTGTGCAACCCTACCCTTGATCAATATGATTTTTCTATCACCATTAACCCCCCTTTTCTCTCTGACCCTGACCCTGGTAACCGCTAATAGACTTTGGTCTCTATACATTTGCCTTTTCTTGTCTTTTTATATAAGTGAGATCATACTATGTATGTCCTTTTGTGATTGACTTATTTTACCCAGCATAATGTCTTCAAGCTTGATCCATATGGTAGCATGTATCAAGGCTTCATTTCTCTTACTGGCTGAGTAGTATTTCATTGCACATATGTACCACATTTTGTTTATCCATTCATCTGTTGATGGGTTTTTAGGTTGTTTCCACCTTTTGGCTATTGTGAAGCGTTTTGCAATGAACATTGGTGTACAAGTCTCTTTTTGAGTCTCTGCTTTCAAGTTTGTGGGAATATACCCAGGAGTGGAATTGCTGAACTATATGGTAGTTCTATTTCTAGTGTTTTAAGGAGCCACCCCACTGTTTTCCACAGTGACTGTGCCATTTTGCCCTCCCACCAGCAATGAAGAGGGGTTTCAATTTCCCCACATCCTTGCCAACATTTGTTATTTTCTGTTATTTTAGCCATCCTAGTGGGAGTGAAATGATATCTCATTGTGGTTTTGATTTGCATCTGTCTGATGGCTTATGGGAGCCTTGGTGGCACAATGGTTAAGCGTTTGGCTGCTAACCAAAGATCAACAGTTCGAATCCACCAGCCACTCCTCAGAACTGTATGGGGCAGTTTTACTCTGTTCTATAGGGTTGCTATGAGTCAGAATCCACTAGATGGCAACGGGATGGTTATTATTATTATTATTATTTTTTGGTTTTGATGGCTAACAATGCTGAGCGTCTTTTCATGTGTTTGGTGATCATTCGTATGTTATCTTTGGTGAAATGTCTGTTCAAGGCCTTTGCCCATTTTATGATTGGGTTGTCTTTTTGTTGTTAGATTGTTAAAATTTTACATATATATTTGGTTATTAGATTCTTATCCAATATGTGGTTTCCAAAGATATCACATATTGACTGTTTTTCATTATTTTTTCTTTTTTTCATTATTTTTAAATTTAAAAAAATTTAAATTTATTTTGCAATATTTTAGACATACAAAAAGGTATAAAGAATAATAACAGCACAAATATCCATGTACCCATCAAGGGGAAACTTTGCCAAACCAGTTAAATGCCCCCTTTCTATCCTTCGCTGATCTTTCTCCCCTTGCCCCCCAGGGAACCACCATCTGGAATTTGATGTTCCTCATTACCCCATATTTCTATACCCTTTTACTGTGTGTCTTGTATCTTTTTATATAAATGGCATAATATAATGTCTGTATTCATCCTGTATGATTTAAAAAATTAAATGTAAAATAAACAGACCAGCCAGTGTTCCTCTTCTCTCCCCCTACCCTAGCCTGGGATACCGTGATACACTATTCAAAAGGCAGCAGTTTGCAAGGTCCATGTATGTAGAACACCCCTAAAGTTTCAGATGGTTTCAGGGGCCTAGTTTCAACCTGCTCCAATAAGGGAACACACACAGCAGCTGAACAGGACCCAGAGCCACAGCTTAATGTAAAGGAAGGAAACAGCTTCAACTAGCTGACGCCAAACAGGGAGAGGGGACCCGGCACAGCACATAGCATCAGAATCAGTTGTGGCTGTACTCCTTGATCTGCTTCCTCCCTGATGCCCAGTGTGTCTGAGCCTCCATGCGTATGAAACGGGACTGGTATTTAAGTTGCAGGGCCTTTGTGAGCACTGGAGATGACATACGTAAAGCATCTAATATAGAATAGATGCTCCATAAAGAATGGCTATTACTATTAATAAGATCTGAGATTCATGAATGTGGCGTCGACCCCTAACCCATCTTGCCATCATCAGTACATATATATCTTTTTTTGATTGTTCTTGTTGTCATAAAACATAGCCCAACATACACCAATTCCACATTTTTCCCGGGTACAATTCAGTGAGACAGTAAGTGTGCATGTTTTGATGTCAGAACAATCAAATGTGTGATGTGCTGCTAAGGACAAAGTCTATGTTCTGATTTGGGTTCCAAAAAAAGATTTCTGCTATAATCACCCTTTGTTTTTCCATTTTTTGAAATTGATACATGGAGGAAAATGAGTATACTTTAGATCTGAACAGTTTTTATATTGGGCTCGTTAACTTCAAAATCAGTGAAGTCACAGCAGGTTAAAAATAAGAAAGCTCAATTTCCTGATACAAGCATGCAATGAGTAAACACAGTTTCCTGCATCAAACAAACAAGTAAAACCCTGCATGATGTGTGCCGAGATAGCAGGGGCTGGGATATAATTTGTTTCCACCCTGTGCCATTCTCTGGGCGTGAGAGGGGACAGGGTGGAGGGAAGTTCATCCCTTCTTGTGGGGAAGGTGAAGAAGTGACCGTCATGTGATGGTCATTCAGGACCTTCTCAGATCGGGGTTTGGTCAGATATGATAAAGTTTTTCTATCTTTACTTTCATGCTTTATGAGACTAGCTGAAAATTGTATTTTCACTCATTTTGCAAGACACCACCTCATATTTTATGATTGGATATTTTGGACTCAGTATACACATATGACCACATGTTTACTGTATTACACAGCCTTGAAGTTCAAGGCTATTTATAACATTTAACCATTTAGAGTTCAAGTAATACCTCACAAACAGAACTTCTTGCAAACAAAGTATTTAAATGTATGATGACATGACAGGATATATACACATTTTTCGAGAAGGACATTTATCCCAGCCTGGCTAGTGTTTATATTGCTCATGTCTTCAAGGTAACTGACTTGTAATATTCTCCAACATTTTACCCTTATCCGTATGACGACAGGCAATGGCTGAATTGGCTGCATCAGAGCATTCTCTTCTTAAAGTCTAGTATCAAAGCTCAAAGATTTTCTATCTCTCAAGGGTCTTGCTGTTGGAAACTTGTGTTCTCTGGCATAAACTTGGATTTTAACCAAGGCTGTCTTAAAGAATTTGGGGCTTATGTATATATATTTTTTAATTCAATAGTGCTTAACATTTAACCATGGCAAATATCTCTGTTGGTTTTTCTTCTGTATTCCTAAAGATCATGATCAGCCCAGAACTCACTGCTTCATCACGTTTTTATCAGTTAGCCACAGGGTGCGTGAGGAAATGACTATTATCGACTTGATATTCACTTCGGTTATTTCAGACATGTCCAAGCTTTAGGAGATAAACCAAATCAGTCACCCCCAGGTGGGGTTTCAACTCTGTTATCCAGCAGCAGTACAATCTAAATTGGAGGCTAGAGTTTACCTTGGTCTAAAGCAAATTTATTTTAATAGCACACCTGATTTTCAATAGGAGTTGAGCTTATTTTCAAAAGTGAGCCCTTATTTCAAAAGCTTTGCTTTCGGGGAATGTAAAATGGTACAGCCATTCTGGAAGATAGTCTGTCAGTTTCTCATAAAGCTAAACATGCAAATACCATAAAAAAAAAAAAAAAATAGTGCCATATGACCTGGAAATCTCACTCCTAGGCAGGCCCCATTTCGTCTGTCAGCCTCCTAGTTTCCCTCTGCAGAGGCAAGCAATGTCACTAATTTCTTGTATGTTCTTTCAGAGTCATTTTATTCAAATCCAAAAAAATAGGCATGTGGATATGTGAATATATAAATCTTTATTTATTCCCCCTCATCTTAAACAAATGGTAGTGTAGCGAAGCCTGGGAGAGCCAGAGCTTGATGACACTGTCTTGTTTTTTGGGTCTCTTAAGTTTTCCACCTTGGACAGGGTACACTCTTACTACTTTCTTACCACTTGTTTCAGTGAAAAATATTTGCACTTTCCTTCTCCGACAGGTTTCCACCTTACACAGGTTCTGGCTTTTGCAGGTTTTACTGTATATTACACATAGTATTCTGCACCTTATTTCTTTCAGTTAATAATGCATCTTGGAGATCTCTCCATATCACTCCATAAAGATTTTCATCATTCTTTTTTATCACAGCATTGAAAGAGCCCTGGTGGCGCACTGGTTAAGTGCTTAGCTGTTAACTGAAAGGTCAGCTGTTTGAATCTACCAGTGGCCCCGCAGGAGAAAAGACCTGGAGATCTGTTCCCATAAAGATTACAGCCTAGGAAACCCAATGGGGCAGTTCAACTCTGTCCTAAAGGGCTGCTATAAGTCAGAATTGATTTGATGACACACAACAGTGCCTCACTGAGTGAACATACTCTGATTTATTTAACCAGCTCCTTACTGGTGGACATTTAGGTTTTGCCTATCATTTCCAATTCCATTGATCCTGCACTGAATAAAATAATTATTCCCTTGGAAGTTTTCTTTATGTATGAGTATAGATGAAGATAAAATCCTATGTCATAGAATTGCTGGGTCAAATGATACAAGCATTGTAAATTTGGTAGATTGCCAGATTACCCTAAGACAGTTTTCAACAATTGTACTCCTATCAGCCACATATGATAATGCCTAATTTCTCACACCTTAGCCAATACAGTGTGTTATCCAACCTCCTCATCTTTGCCAGTCATGAAATATAACCAGTATTTCCCTTAGTATGTGTAAGGCTGAGTATCTTTTCCTATGTTTAAGTCATTTACATTTCTGTCTCTTTAGATTCTTTGTTATTTTTCTATTTGTCTGTTGATCTTTTTCTTATTAATTTTTATTAAGGAAATTATTCCTTTTTGATATGAGTTCCAGGTTTCCTTTCGTCTTCAGCTTTATTTATGGCAGTTTTTGCTGTGCATAAAATTTTTATTTCGAAAAGGCACTTGACAATGTCTAACGCCCAATCCTGGTTAAAACTCTCAGCAAAATAGGAATAGAAGCGAAAATCCTCTGCATGATAAGGGACATTTGAACAAAGCCAACAGCCAGCATCACCCTAAATGGAGTCCAAAAGCATTCCCCCTGAGAACCGGAACCAGGCAAAGATGCCCTTTATCACTACTCTTATTTTACATTTGCTGGAGGTCCTAGCCAGAGCAATAAGGCAAGAAAAAAAAATTCAGGGGATCCAAATTGGTAAGGAAGAAGTAAAAGTATCCCTGTTCACAGTTGATATGATCTTATACACAGAAAACCCCAAAGAATCCACAAGAAAACTACTGGAATTAATAGAAGATTTCAGCAGAGCTTAAGGATACAAAATAAACATACAAAAATCAGTTGGATTCCCTACAACAACAACAAGAACTTTGAAAAGGAAACCACTAAATCAATACCATTTATATTAGCCCCCAAGAAGATTAAAATACTTAGGAATAAACCTAACCAGAGAAGTAAAAGACGTATGCAAAGCAAACTACAAGTCGCTACTGCAAGAAACCAGAGGAGACCAACATAAGTGGAAAAACATACCATGCTCACGAATGGGAAGGCTCAGTATTGTGAACATGTCAGTTCTACCCAAAGCAATCTACAGATACAACACAATCCCGATCCAAATTCCAATAGCATTTTTTAACGAGATGGAGAAACAAGTCACCAACTTTATATGGAAAGGGAAGAGGACCCAGACAAGTAAAGCATTACTGAAGAATAAGAACAAAGTAGGAGGCTTCACACAACCTGATTTTAGAAACTATTTTACCACCATGGTAGTCAAAACAGCCTGGTACTGGTACAACAACAGATACACAGACCAATAGAGCAGAATTGAGAACCCAGGCATAAATTCATTCACTTATGAGCAGCTAATATTTGACAAAGGCCCAAAGTCTGTTAAATGGGGGAACAGATAATCTCTTTAATAAATGGTGCCAGCATAACTGGATATCCATCTGCAAAAAAATGAAATAAGACCCATACCTCACACCATGTACAAAAACTAACTCAAAAGGGAGCAAAGACCTAAATATAATATCTAAAATGATAAAGATCATGGAAGAAAAATTAAGGACAATGTTAGAAGCCCTAATACATGGCATAAATAGTATACAAGCCATAACTAACAATGCACAAATGCCAGAAGAGAAACTAGATAACTCCCCAACCCAGTGCCGTCTAGATAACTGGGAGCTCCTAAAAATCAAACACTTACGTTCATCAAAAGACTTCAACAAAAGAGTAAAAAGACAACCTACAGACTGGGAAAAAGTTTTTGGCTATGACATATCCAATCAGGGTCTAATCTTTAAAATCTACAAGATACTGCAAAACCTCAAGAACAAAAAGACAAATAACCCAATTAAAAAATGGGCAAAGGATAGGAACAGATGCTTTGCCAAAGAAGACATTCAGGTGGCTAATGGATACATGAGGAAATGCTCACGGTCACTAGTCACTAGAGAAATGCAAATCAAAACTACAGTGAGATACCATCTCACCCCAACAAGGCTAGCATTAATCCGAAAAACACAAGATAATAAATGTTGGAGAGGTTGTGGAGAGACTGGAACACTTGTACACTGCTAGTTGGAATGTAAAATGGTATAATCACTTTGGAAATCCATTTGGTTCTTCCTTAAAAAGCTAGATACAGAAGTATCATGTTGTTGTTAGTTGTTGTTCTTAGCTGCGGTCGAGTCGATTCCAACTCATAGTGACTCTATGCACAACAGAACGAAACACTGCCCAGTCCTGAGCCATCCTTACAATCGTTGTTATGCTTGAGCTCATCGTTGCAGCCACTGTGTCAGTCCACCTCATTGAGGGTCTTCCTCTCTTCCACTGACCCTGTACTCTGCCAAGCATAATGTCCTTCTCCAGGGCCTGATCCCTCCTGATAACATGTCCGAAGTATGTAAGACGCAGTCTCTCCACCCTTGCCTCTAAGGAGCATTCAGGCTGTACTTCTTCTGAGACAGATTTGTTCGTTCTTTTGGCAGTCCATGGTATATTCGATATTCTTCACCAACACCACAATTCAAAGGTGTCAATTCTTCTTCGGTCTTCCTTATTCATTCTCCAGCTTTCACATGCATATGATGCGATTGAAAATACCATGGCTTGGCGCAGGTGCATCTTAGTCTTCAGGGTGACATCTTTGCTCTTCAACACTTTAAAGAGGTCCTTCACAGCAGATTTACCCAATGCAATGCATCGTTTAATTTCTTCGTTGCTGCTTCCATGGCTGTTGATTGTGGATCCAAGGAAAATGAAATCCTTGACAACTTCAATCTTTCCTTCGTTTATCATGATGTTTCTCATTGGTCCAGTTGTGAGGATTTTTGTTTTCTTTATGTTGAGGTGCAATCCATACTGAAGGCTGTGGTCTTTGATCTTCATTAGTAAGTGCTTCAAGTCCTTTTCACTTTCAGCAAGCAAGGTTGTGTCATCTGCATAACGCAGGTTGTTAATGAGTCTTCCTCCAATCCTGATGCCCTGTTCTTCTTCATATAGTCCAGCTTCTCAGATTATTTGCTCATCATACAGATTGAAAAGGTATGGTGAAAGAATATAACCCTGATGCGCACCCTTCCTGACTTTAAACCAATCAGTATCCCCTTGTTCTGTCTGAACAACTGCCTCTTGATCTATGTAAGGTTCCTCATGAGCACAATTAAGTGTTCTGGAATTCCCATTCTTCACAATGTTATCCATAATTTGTTATGATCTACACAGTTGAATGCCTTTGCGTAGTCAATAAAACACAGGTAAACATGCTTCTGGTATTCTCTGCTTTCAGCCAGGATCCATCTGACAGCAGCAATGATATCCCGAGTTCCACGTCCTCTTCTGAAACCAGCCTGAATTTCTGGCACTTCCCTGCTGTAGCTGTTTTTGAATGATCGTCAGAAAATTTTGCTTGCATATGATATTAATGATATTGTTCTATAATTTCCACATTCAGTTGGATCACCCTTCTTGGTAATAGGCATAAATATGGATCTCTTCCAGTCAGTTGGCCAGGAAGCTGTCTTCCATATTTCTTGGCATAGATGAGTGAGCACCTCCAGCGACGCATCCGTTTGTTGGAACATCTCAATCGATATTCCATCAATTCCTGGAGCCTTGTTTTTCGCCAGTGTCTTCAGAGCAGCTTGGGCTTCTTCCTTCAGTACCATCAGCTCCTGATCATATGCCATCTCTTGAAATGGTTGAACATCAACTTATTCTTTTTGGTATAATGACTCCGTGTATTCCTTCCATCTTCTTTTGATGCTTCCTGCGCCGTTTAATATTTTCCTCATGGAATCCTTCACTATCGCAACTCGAGGCTTGAATTTTTTCTTCAGTTCTTTCAGCTTGAGAAATGCTGAGCATGTTCTTCCCTTTTGGTTTTCCATCTCCAGCTCTTTGCACATGTCATTATAATACTTTACTTTGTCTTCTTGAGATGCGCTTTGAAATCTTCTGTACAGTTCTTTTACTTCATCAATTCTTCCTTTTGCTTTAGCTGCTCGACTTTCGAGAGCAAGTTTCAGAGTCTCCTCTGACATCCATCTTGGTCTTTTCTTTCTTTCCTGTCTTTTCAATGACCTCTTGCTTTCTTCATGTATGATGGCCTTCATGTCATTCCACAAATCATCTGGTCTTTGGTCACTAGTGTTCAATGCATCAAATCTATTCTTCAGATGGTCTCTAAATTCTGATGGGATATACTCAAGGGCATGTTTTGGCTCTTGTGGACTTGCTCTGATTTTCTTCAGTTTCAGCTTGAACTTGCATATGAGCGATTGATGGTCTGTTCCACTGTCGGCCCCTGGCCTTATTCTGACTGATGATATTGAGCTTTTCCATCGTCTCTTTCCACAGATGTAGTCAATTTGATTTCTGTGTGTTTCGTCTAGCAAGGTGTGTATAGTCGCCGTTTATGTTGGTGAAAGAAGGTATTTGCAATGAAGAAGCCATTGGTCTTTCAAAATTCTATCCCTGGATCTCTGGCATTGTTTCTATCACCAAGGCCATATTTTCCAACTACTGATCCTTCTTCGTTTCCAACTTTCGCATTCCAATTGCCAGTAATTATCAACACATCTTAATTGCATGTTCGATCAATTTCAGACTGCAGCAGCTGATAAAAATCTTCTATTTCTTCATCTTTGGCCTTAGTGGTTGGTGCACAAATTTGAATAATAGTCATATTAACTGGTCTTCCTTGTAGGTTTATGGATATTATCCTAACACTGACAGCTTTGTACTTCAGGATAGATCTTGAAACATTCTTTTTGACGATGAATGCAACACCATTCCTCTTCAAGTTGTCATTTCCAGCATAGTAGACTACATGATTGTCTGATTCAAAATGGCCAATACCAGTCCATTTCAGCTCATTAATGCCTAGGATATTGATGTTTTTGTGTTCCATTTCATTTTTGATGATTTCCGATTTTCCTAGATTCATACTTCATACATTCCAGGTTCCAATTATTAATGGATGTTTACAGCTGTTTCTTCTCATTTTGAGTCACGCCACATCAGCAAATGAAGGTCCCCAAGGCTTTACTCCATCCATGTCATTAAGGTGGACTGTACTTTGAGGAGGCAGCTCTTCCCCAGTCATCTTTTGAGTACCTTCCAAACTGGGGAGCTCATCTTCCAGCACTATATCAGACAATGTTCTGCTGCTATTCATAAGGTTTTCACTGGCTAATGCTTTTTAGAAGTAGACCGCTGGGTCCCTCTTCCTAGTCTGTCTTAGTCTGTCTAGTACCGTATCATCCGGCAATCCCACTCCTTGGAATATATCCTAGAGAAATAAAAGCCGTCACACACATGAATAGATATATACACACCCATGTTCTCTGCACCACTGTTTACAATAGCAAAAAGGTGGAAACAACCTAGGTGCCCATCCACAGATGAATGGATAAATTATGGTATATTCACACAATGGAACACTAAGCAACAATAAAGAACAATGATGAATCTGTGAAATATCTCACAACATGGATGAATCTGGAGCACACTATGCTGAGCGAAATTAGTCAATCCCAGAAGGATAAATATTGTATGAGACACTATTAAAAGAACTCAAGAAAAGTCTTAAACAAAGAAGAAAACATTCTTTGATGGTTATGAGGGTGGGGTGGGAGGGGAGTTCTCTAGATGGTAGACAAGAAGCATCTTAGACGAAGGGAAGGACAACACACCAACACACAATACAGGGGGAGTCAGCACAAATGGATCGGAGAAAAAGCTAAGAAGTTTCCTGAATACAACCAAACACTTCGAGGGACAGAGTAGCTGGGGTGGGGCCTGGGGACCATAGTTTTGGGGGACATCTAGTTTAATTGGCATAACAAAGTTTATTAAGAAAATACTCTGGATCTCACCTTGGTGAGTGGCATCTGGGGCCTTAAAAACTTGTGAGCTGCCATCTAAGATGTATCAATTGGTCCCAACCCACTTGGAGCAAAGGAGAATGAAGAACATCAAACACACAAGGAAAATATTAGCCCAAGAGACAAAAGGTCCACATTAACCAGAGACTCCATTAGCCTGAGACCAGAAGTACTAGATGGTGCCCGGCTACCACCAAGGATCGCCCTGACGGAACACAACAGAGTCCCAGACAGAGTGGGAGAAAAGTGAGGAGCAGAACTCAAATTCACGTAAAAAGATCAGACTTAATGGTCTGACCAAAGCTGATAGAACCCAAAACTATGGCCCCCGGATATTCTGTTAGCCCAGAACTAAAACCATGTCCCCTAAAGCCCACTCTTCAGACAAAGATTAGACTGGACTGTAAAACAGAAATACTCATAAAGTGTGTGGTCCATAGGTAAATCAGATACACGATACTAAATAGGTGGCTCCTGTCCAGAGGCAGGATGAGAAGGCAGGAAGGGACAGAAACTGGTTGAATGGACACAAGAAACGTGGGGTGGAAAGGCGGAGTGTGTTGTCACATTGTAGAGACTGCAATGGTTTTAGTTTTGGGTTAACAGAACATCCAGGGGCCATAGTTTTGGGGTTCCATCAGCCTCAGTCAGACTATTAAATCTGATCTTTTCATGTGAATTTGAGTTCTGCTTCTTACTTTTCTTCCACTCTGTCTGGGACTCTGTTGTGTTCTGTTAGGGTGATCATTTGTGGTAGCCGGGCACCATCTAGTTCTTCTAATGTCACATAACAATTTTTGTATAAATTTCTGTATGAGAAATTAACTTGAGCTGTAAACTCCCACTTAAGCACAATAAAAAATTTTTTTTGTTTGTTTTAATGCAGTTAAGCTTTTACATTTTTTATTTTATGGTGTCTAGATTTGGTGTCAAGAAGTTCTCGTGATGCAGTGGTTAAGCACTTGGCTACTAACCAAAAGACTAGCAGTTTGAACCCACCAGTCACTCCCCAGGAGCAAAGGCCTGTAATCTGCTCCAGTAAAGACTTCAGCCTAGGGGCTGGTCTGATGGGTGTGACTATGAGTAAGCAGTGGGATGTTGATGGAGCTCTGGTGGCAGAGTGGTTAGGAACTCAGCTGTTAACCAAAAGGTCAGCAGTTCAAATCCACCAGCTGTCCTTGGAAACTCTGTGGGACAGTTCTACTCTGTCCTATAGGATTGGTATGAGTCAGAATTGACTCAATGGCAAAGGGTTTGGTTTTTTTTTTTAGGATGTTGATGAAACAGTTCTGTATCTTGATTGTGGTAATGATTACACCAATCTAAACACGATAAAATTGCATAGATTGCACACACACACGAGTGCAATTAAAAACTGTTGAAATCTGAATAAGATTTGTAGATTGTACCAATGCTTATTTCCTGGTTATAACATTGTATATATGATGTTATAATCAGAGGGAATAGGGTCGAGAAGGGTACACAAGACCTCTCGGGACTATTTTTGCAACTTCCTATGAATTTATAATTATTCCAAAATAAGGCATTAGAAAGAGTTATAAAAAATTGTATATAAATTTGGCTATCTTTTTTTAGATTCTAGGTTTCCACAAGAACCAAAATATGACCCTTGTGTATATCCCACCTGAATTTAAAGACCATCTCAAGAATAGATTTGATGCATTGAACACTAATGACCAAAGACCAGACGAGTTGTGGGATGACATCAAAGACATCATACATGAAGAAAACAAAAGGTCATTAAAAAGGCAGGAAAGAAAGAAAAGACCAAAATGAGTGTCAGAAGAGACTTGCTCTTGAACGTAGAGTAGCTAAAGTGAATGGAAGAAATGATGAAGTAAAAGAGCTGAACAGAAGATTTCAAAGGGTGGCTTGAGAAGGCAAAGTAAAGTATTATAATGAAATGTTCAAAGATCTGGCATTAGAAAACCAAAAGGTAAGAACACACTAGGCATTTCTCAAGCTGAAAGAACTGAACTAAAAATTAAAGTCTTAAGTTGCAATATTGAAGAATTCTATGGGTAAAATATTGAATGAGCAGGAAGCATAAAAAAAAACCAATCAAAAGAAGGTGGAAAGAATACACGGAGTCTCTGTACCAAAAAGAACTGGTTGACATTCAACCACTTCAGGAGATAGCATATGATCAAGAACCGATGGTACTGAAGGAAGAAGTCCAAACTGCACTGAAGGCATTGTTGAAAAACAAGTCTCCAGGAATTGACTGAATACCAAGCGAGATGTTTCAACAAACAGATGCAGTGCTGGAGGTGCTCACTTGTCCATGTCAAGAAATTTGGAAGATAGGTACCTGGCCAACCGACTAGAAGAGATCCATATTTGTACCCATTCCAAAGAAAGGTGATCTAAAAGAATGCAGAAATTATCGAATAATATTATCATTGAAGACCCTCAATGAGATGGATGGACACAGTGGCTACAACAATGGGCTTAAGCATAACAACATTTGTGAGCATGGCACAGAGCCAGACAGTGTTTCGTTCTGTAGTACACAGGGTCACTATGAGTCAGAACCGACAACATCCTTAATATCACATGCAAGTAAAATTTTGCTGAAGATAATTAAAAAACAGTTGCCACAGTACATCAACAGGGAACTGCCAGAAATTCAAGCCAGATTCAGAAGATGTGGAACGAGGGATATCATTGCTGATGTCAAATGGATCTTGGCTGAAAGCAGAGAATACCAGAGAGATATTTACCTGTGTTTTATTGACTATGCAAAGGTATTGGACTGTGTGGCTCATAACTAAGTATGGAAAACATTGGGAAGAATGGGAATTCCAGAACACTTAATTGTACTCACAAGGAACCTGTACATAAATCAAGAGGCAGTCATTTGAACAGAACAAGGGGATACTGTGTGGTTTAAAAACAGGAAAAGTCTGTGTCAAGGTTGTATCCTCTCACCATACTTATTCAATTTGTATGCTGAGCAAGTAATCTGAGAAGCTGGACTATATGAAGAAGAACGTGACATCAGGATTGGAGGAAGACTCATTAACAATGTGATACATGCAGATGACAACCTTGCTTGTTGAAAGTGAAGAGGACTTGAACCACTTACTGATGAAAATCAAAGACCACAGCCTTCAGTGTGAACTATACCTCAACATAAAGAAAACAAAAATTCTCACAACTGGACCAATAAGCAACATCAAGATAAATGGAGAAAATATTGAAGTTTCAAGAATTTCATTTTACTTAGACCCACAATCAATGCGCCTGGAAACAGCAGTCAAGAAATCAAACAATGTATTGAATTGGGCAAATCTGCCGCAAAAGATGTCTGTTAAGTATTGAAAAGCAAAGATGTCACTTTGAGGACTAAGAGTCATGGTGTTTTCAATTGCCTCATATGCATGTGAAAGGTGAAGAATGAATAAGGAAGACCGTAGAATTGATGCCTTTCCACTATGGTGTTGGTGAAAAATATTGAATATATCACAGATTGCCAGAAAAATGAACAAGTCTGTCTTGGAAGAAGTACAGCCAGAGTGCTCCTTGGAAGTGAGGATGGGGAGATATCATCTCACATACTTTGGACATGTTATCAGGAGGGAACTGTCTCTGGAGAAGGACATCATGCTTGGTAAGGAAGCCAAGCCAAGCCACTGCCGTCGAGTCGATTCGTAAGGAAAAGGGTCACCAAAAAAGAGGAAGATCCTCGACAAGATGAATTGATACAGTGGCTGCAACAATGAGCTCAAACATAGCAACGATTGTGAGGATGATGATGCAGGACAGGGCACTCCTTTTTTCTGTTGTACATGGAGTCACTATGAGTCAGAACTGACTCGATGGCACCTAACAACAACAACAACAACGTTTCCAGTCTTGGTTAAGAATATGTTCCCTAACCCTAGGTTTTACGTATAGTTTCCTGTGTTCTTTCTTTTTTTCATTTCAGTCTTTAATCCACCTGAAATTTATTTTCGTTCATGGAATAATGGGTGTCCAGCTTTATTTTCTTCTGGGTGTGTCAGTAGCATCCCTTAAGTAAATCATACTTTTACCCCTGAATTAAAACATGAAATAAGTTGTATGCAACATGCTCACGTATAAAAATTTCTGGATTCACTGCTCTGTTCCACCAACCTATTTGACAATCTCTTGTGAATACCATATTAGATTACATTAGTGTAGTGAACATTAATCAGGTGTTGGCTGCTCAATGTATTTTGAATACAATTTTTACATTTGGAGTTTCCCAAATAGAAGTCAAAATTCATCCAGTGACCCTTGTTGCTTGACACAGACATAAGTTACCACCTAGCTTCTGTCAAACACGAAGGAGCAAGGTAGGCCCGAGTAGGATCCAGTTTTGGAAACATGGTGGAGAGACTTCAACTGTTCAGAGGCCATTAGTAGTGGAGCTTCTGGCATTCAATTCTGAGCACCCTCAGGAGCTGGTGAGTGGATTGTTCTTGCTAGACAATCTCTGAACGTGGCTAGGTGTTACTGGGAGATATTTGTCCAGATATTCTGGGAGCTGTGTAATACTCCGTTTCAGCTTAAATTTGTCAGTGTGGATTCTGGGATTTACAACTGAGAACCCTAACTGATCCAAGCAGTTTTGTTTTATTCTGCTATCAGGTATTCCTAAGGCTAGCCCCCCTACCCCTCCCCTCCAAGTTGATCTTTCTCAAACATTAATTCTTTCATCTTTGAGGTGATTTTTTTTTTTTAATTTTTATTGTGCTTTAAGTGAAAGTTTACAAGTCAGTCTCTCACACAAAAACTTATGTACACCTTGCTACATACTCCCATTTGCTCTCCCCCTAATGAGACAGCCTGCTCCCTCCCTCCACTCTCTCTTTTCGTGTCCATTTCACCAGCTTCTAACCCCCTCTACCCTCTCCTCTCCCCTCCAGGCAGGAAATGCCAACATAGTCTCAAGTGTCCACCTGATCCAAGCTCACTCCTCACCAGCATCCCTCTCCAACCCATTGTCCAGTCCAATCCCTGTCTGAAGAGTTGGCTTTGGGAATGGTCTGGGGGCCACGACCACTGGGGCCCTTCTAGTCTCAGACCATTGAATCTGGTCTTTTTATGAGAATTTGGGGTCTGCATCCCACTGCTTTCCTGCTCCCCCTGGGGTTCTCTGTTGTGTTCCCTGTCAGGGCAGTCTTCGGTTGTAGCCGGGCACCATCTAGCTCTTCTGGTCTCAGGCAGATGTAGACTCTGGTTTATGTGGCCCTTTCTGTCCCTTGGGCTTGTAATTACCTTGTGTCCTTGGTGTTCTTCATTCTCCTTTGCTCCAGGTGGGTTGAGACCAATTGATGCACCTTAGATAGATGCTTGCTAGTGTTTAAGACCCCAGATGCCCCTCCCCAAGGTGGGATGAAGAATGTTTTCTTAATAGATTTTATTATGCCAATTGACTTAGATGTCCCCTGAAACCATGGTCCCCAAACCCCTGCCCCTGTGCTGGCCTTCAAAACATTCAGTTTATTCCAGAAACTTCTTTGCTTTTGCTTTAGTCCAGTTGTGCTGACCTCGCCTGCATTGTGTGTTGTCTTTCCCGTCACCTAGTTATTATCTAATTAGTGAATACCCCTCTCCCACCCTCCCTCCTCCCTCTCGTAACTATCAAAGAATATTTTCTTCTCTGTTTAAACTATTTCTTGAATTCTTATAATAGTGGTCTTATACGGTATTTGTCCTTTTGCAACTAATTTCACTCAGCATAATGCCTTTCAGATTCCTCCGTGTCATGAAATGTTTCACAGATTCATCACTGTTCTAAATCGATGCGTAATACTCCATTGTGTGAATACACCATAATGTATCCATTCATCCATTGGTGGCACCTTAGCTGCTTCCATTTTTTTGCTATTGTAAACAGTGTGGAAATCCTGGTGGCATAGTGGTTAAGTGCTACGGCTGCTAACCAAAGGGTCGTCAGTTCGAATCTGCCAGGCACTCCTTGAAAACTCTGTGGGACAGTTCTACTCTGTCCTATAGGGTTGCTATGAGTCGGAATCGACTCAACGGCACTGGGTTTGGTGGTTTTTTTTTTTTTGTAAACAGTGCTGCAATGAACATGGTGTGCATGTATCTATTCGTGTAAAGGCTCTTATTTCTCTAGGATATATTCCAAGGAGTAGGATTGCTGGGTCGTATGGTAGTTCTGTTTCTAGCCTTTTAAGGAAGCGCCAAATCGATTTCCAAAGTGATTGTACCATTTTACATTCCCACCAGCAGTGTATAAGTGTTCCAATCTCTTCACAGCCTCTCCAACATTTATTGTGTTTTTTGGATGAATGCCAGCCTTGTTGGAGATGAAATCTCATTGTAGTTTTGATTTGCATTTCTCTAATAGCTAATGATTGTGAGCATTTCCTCATGTATCTGTTAGTTACCTGAATGTCTTCTTTAGTGAAGTGTCCGTATCTTTTGCCCATTTTTTAATTTGGTTGTCCTTTTGCAGTATCATGTAGATTTTAGAGATCAGGTGATCAGAAATGTCATAGCTAAAAACTTTTCCCCAGTCTGTAGGTAATCTTTTTACTCTTTTGGTGAAGTCTTTGGATAATATTGGCTAGAATTTTTTTTTAGGATTTTTGCATCTAAGTTCATGAGGGATATAGGTCTGTAATTTTTTTCTCTCTGTGTGTGTGGTGTCTTTACCTGGTTTTGGTATCAGGGATATGCTGGCTTCATAGAATGAGTTTGGGAGTATTCCACCCTTTTCTATGCTCTGAAATACCTTTAGTAGTAAACTCTTCTCTCAAAGTTTGGTAGAACCCTAGAGTGAAGCCGGCAGGGCCAGGGCTTTGTTGGGAGTTTTTAAATTATGTTTTCAATCTCTTCTTTTGTTATGGGTTTATTTAGTTGTTCTACTCTGTTTTAGTCTAGGTAGTGTGTTTCTAGAAATTCATCCATTTCTTCTAGGTTTTCAAATTTGTTAGAGTACAATTTTTTGTAGTAGTCTGATAGGACTCTTTTAATTTCAGTTGGGTCTGTTGTGATACTGCCCATCTGATTTCTTATTTGGGTTATTTGCTTCCTCTGTCCTTTTTCTTTTGTCAGTTTGGCCAATGGTTTATCAATTTTCAATGTATTCTTTTTAGTGCTAGTAGCTTTTTATTAGAATCTCTTGGATTTCCTGGGTTTACACACTACAAAAAAGAATTTCTTTTCCAATGTTACATCACTGTTGTTTCCTACTGCATCTGTTAATACCTCCAAAACATTGCTGATTAGCAGGTAACCCCCACCTGGCTCTGATTTTTATTAAAATTATTTATCTCACCTACTCTGAAAAAAATCTATAAATTAGGAATGGCATTGAACTTTATTAAGTACTTCTTCAGAAGTGTCATAATCACACACATTTTCAGCTCTAATTTTGTGGTGACATAATGTTAATAAACCAAAAAAACCAAACCCACTGCCATCGAGTTGATTTTGACTCATAGCGACCTTACAGGACAGAGTAGAACTGCCCCATAGTTTCCAAGGAGCGCCTGGTGGATTTGAACTGTGGACCTCTTGGTTAGTAGCTGTAGCACTTAACCACTACACCATCAGGGTTTCCATAATGTTAATAGATTTCTCATATAGATCCACATTTGCAACCTTGATAGTTTTTTGATACATGCTGGACTCTATTTGCTAATAACAGAAATGTCCCCAAGTTTTTGGCATTTGGATGCCCCCTTTTCTAGTTCCAGTTCTAAGGTAGTTTTCTCAGATCTTTCATTTTTTTGAGGCTTCACTTTTGATTAGAAATGGGAATAGCTACATTTTCCAGGTAACCTAGTATTTTTAAATTATTAAAGCATAAAGAGTTTAGAAGAGAAAGAAATCATTCACAATCCTACCGTCACAAGTTACTAACAGCTCTTGCTCTTTTACAACATATCTCTTTCTGGTGTTTGTCAGAAAGTCTCCAGGTCCTCAGAAAACTTAATGGGTACTCTCACCCTAAACTGAGCATTTGCTGCTGTCCTGAATCCCAGCAAAAAGTCCCTGTGTAGAAAAGGCTTCCCATGCTATGGCTGCTAACCAAAGGATCGGCAGTTCAAATCTGCCAGGTGCTCCTTGGAAACTCTGTGGGGCAGTTCCCCTGTCCTATATGGTTGCTATGAGTCGGAATCGACTCTACGGCAATGGTTTTTTTTTTTTTTTTTGGTATCCTCCTTCCAACCCTCAGGGAAATCCTAACAAAGCAGCAATGCAGTTATGCGGGACACAGTCAACTCTGAGGGCACCAAACACATTCATAGTCTCTGTATCTACACGTATTTATTACGATTTTCCAACAGATGGCAGTACGGTGCTTTGAGGAAGGGATGGCAAGCAGTGAGATTGTCTTTAACACCTTTCAGGCCACGTCACGTTACCTGGGACCTATGACCAGTTTTGGCACCAAAAAGAACTTGTGCCAAGTTAGGGTGTTTGAGGCCAGCCATTTTCATCCATGCCTTTTTCCTGTTAATCCTGTTACCAAACAACACAACTACCAAATTCAGGTTTGTCCCCAGTATCCCTCTACTGGTAATGTTCCTTCTTAAGCAGAATGGTAGTATCAGAGGTGTTCATTTTATTATGCTTTATAATTTATGTACATGTTACATATATTCATTCTAAATGCTTTGATCACAACAAATCAAAAAACGAAAGTGCATATAAATACAAATAATATCATTACCATGGGGATGACCTCAAATCTGCTTTCTCTTCAAAGTAACTTATTCACAAACCTCAGTACCATGACTGTGACTAGTTAACTTACAACACACTTCACATACATGTCTTGATTACAAAGGTTAGAAATCCTTGGCCTGGAAAACTATTTAGAAAAAGTAGGACAGTAGTAACTGCGAAATTTTTAAAGATTGTACACCAGGGTAATCATTTTATTAAAACTTGTTATAATCTCTGCTTGCCCTGGAGGTTTGATGGAAGGCTACTGAGAGTCTCTGAGCTTCTGTCTCTAGAACTTAAAGCAGAGTTATTAAGTGGCAGAAATTCCTTCCAGTGTCCTTTATGTAGGCCTTGGAACATTATCAGCTACTACCCTGAGTGGCATCCAAGACACTTCTAATTTTCTGCTCAGCTGGAAAAGGAAAGATGTGACCTTAAAAATGATGCAGTGCAGCAGGACATGCAGTGTGAGTCAAGCCCGCGACAGAGACTGCTGGCTGGCCCCAACGTCCAAGTCTCTTCTTCCTCAGTAATGGAGCTCCCAAATGTTAACTTGGCCCATGACAGTCTATTAATAATAAATAATGGACTATTATTTCCCATCCTCTTTTGTAGTAGTGGGATCAAGTGACTGAGCTGGAATATAAACCTATGTGGTATGTAGAACTTCTAGATAGTGTTCTTAAAGAAGGCGGCATGCCATTTTTCCACTTGGCTGAAATGCTGATATGAAGTTTGGAGCTGCAGCAAGCCACCTTCAACCACAACATGAAAACCACATGGCGAGAACAGGGAGCAGCCAAGATCGAAGGAACCCAGATCCCTGACCGTAAGTGTCATACTAGCCCTGGACTGCCTTCCTGGATTTTTATACACAAGAGAAACTTCTATCTTGTTTAAGTCACTATTGTTTGGAGACAAAGCCAAATCTAATCCTAATAAAAAAATCCTAATACATAACCCCAAATTTGAGTCTAACTTGCTTAACCTAAAAGATGCATTTGTACACAAGTGATATATCGCACCTGGTGGCTGCTACATCTAACTGCTAAAATGACATAAGATGGAAGATGTTTCCTATAGAGGACACAGGCATTGTGTGTCACAAACATGGACATTTTAAGAGGTGCTCAACTGCAAAATGACTGGCCAAGTTCCTTCCCAAAAGAGAATTGTAATGAGCAATTAAAACAAAACAAAAATGGTTTGTTTTATTTACAATATTCAAAGCATCTTACAAATAATATATTTGCATTCCCTAAGTCTTTTGGAAAGCAATTCCAGTTTGTGCAATTAGTTTACAGGAAAATCTGAAGACATCTATTAGACATCTTAAAACTAAATTTTAAGTTTTGAAAGATATTTCATACTATATTAATAGAGGATTTTTTTTTAATTAAGGAAAAGAAAACTAAGCTCTGTAGTTAAACATTGCCCTGCAGTATCTTTAATCCAAATACAAAACCTGATTAGCCTATTAGATAATACCATTAGGTTTGCATGAATTATTTTCACCACCCCTCATAAAATGCATGCACAAAGTAAATATGGCAAATTACATTAAAGACATTTTATTTCAATATATATATATTTTTTCCTTTGGACTCTCTCAACTGTTGTTTTGCTCAATCCAAGGTATAAGTTTGTAGGATTCCAGTCTGGGGAAACCCTAAGCCACTACTGCCTGCTCCAGAACAGAGTAGGATTTTCAGTATGTGGGGACTGGCCAGGAGGAGGGAGACTTTTGAGTGGTTTCTCCAGGAAGTCTTGTTTGCTACTAGGAATAAGGTTCCCCTGCAGGCCTGGCTAAGCCTGAAGGGGTCAATTATACCCCTAACAGTTCTGGAAACGTCTATCCAGCCACCAAGTAGCTCCCTCCTCCGTGTACTAGTGCCCCCAGAGAGCACTAAAATCAAGGTAATTGTGTCAACCTAGATTTTAGTGCCCTGCGAGTTGATGATGAAAACCAGTTCCTTTGTTCAGATTCCAGAAAAAGCTTTAATACCATACAAAGATCTTATGGAATAGGTAAACAGTACTGGACAATGACACTTCATTGTGCAAACGATCTACACCTCATAAATATGAAAAAGGATGAATACATTAATTTTATCACTCACATAGCTGCCATCTCTTAAAACGTAAAATCTACTCTCTAGCTTATAAGCGAGACAGGAAGGACAGAGGGATCTCCATACTGGATCCATCCCAACTTAGCAATCAGTGTGCTCTCCACCTCCACAATAATTCTCTCCTCAAAAGACGGTGGGTGTTTCTACCACCTGGTGTAGCTGGTTGAATGGGGAGATACGTGGATGGAGAAATAAAGTGTAACATCTGACAGTCAACAGAATTCTAACTAAAGAAATAGTGAGGTAGAGTTGAGAGAGTTCAATTAAATGTATTGAGCATAGACCTTTTGGCACATTCCAAAATCACACAGACTCCCTAGCAAATTCTCCTTTGCGATACCTTTACAAAGTGCTGGCAACTTAGGAATCCTCACATCTATTTAGGCAACACCTATGTAAAGCTAATACAATAAAGTCATTTGAAGAAATGCATTCCTGGCACTTTAGTTGTCATTTATCCCCATATTGAAGCAAATAAAAACAATGCTATCCATTTGCTGAATTTATTTAAACAAATCAACTTAAAGTATCACTGAATTAAACAAAACTTCTGACATGTAAACATACTGCCATGTTCCTGAAACAGATGTTAACACCTGCATAAAAGTTAATATCGCTTGTTAGGAAAGCTGTTCATTAATAAGGCCAGTCTTCAGCAAAACTAAAGCCATTTTGTTTCTTTAGCTTTCCTAGTCTGACAATACAATACTATCAAACCACAATCATATATAATAAAGACAACATTGGATGGATATATCAGTACCATTGGTTACAGCTGTTAAAACGGTTTCATTCTTGGTGCCACAGAAAAACAAGTAAGCCAATTACATCAAATAAATCATGGCTTTTTTTCTCTTTATCACAATTCACTAAGTGATGTTAATTATGGTCCTTGTCAAACACGTTTGGTAAAGGCTATATACAGTGTACATGGCTGAGCATGCACTATTTATACTTACAAAGATACCTGCCAGTTTATTACGATAGAATTACACAGTGCCTGCAAAAGTTGAAACATCTCACACGTCATTGTAATCAATACAGTTTCAAGCAGGAAATGTTCCTTATTTGATCACAATTGCAATAGTTACATGAAAATTCTTATAAAAACACTAATCCCCTTCAGGAAATTGATGCATATTCTACACACTACAGGTTAAGGCAGTAAAAAAATGTATTCCTGATAACTGGAGGTCTTGACAATGTCAATTAAAGCTGTCTGATGCTAGTTTTTCATTCTCCATCAAATCCTCAAAGTTCTGTCTGTATAACTAGTTTGTGAATGATTTTATTTTTAAAGTAAAAAAATCTTAGTTAACTAAAAAGAGCTGACAGTGGAAAAAGTAATTGCTAGGGAAAGAAAATACGTAAGTTGGCTTTTGCCTAAAAGTTTTCAAATCATAAACAAGAGCATTAATTGTGAGTCTGAATCTTAAAAGTATAAAACAATTACATATAGTTTACCTTTAATTTAAAATATACTGTACTTTGAACAATTCAAGTAATGTAAACTATCAAAAATTACTTCATAAACCATATAAGTGTCAACTGCATTTTCAATGTTTTAAGAACTTTTTAAAAACTGTAAACTCAACTATGACAGTTTAGTTAAATGATAAGTGACTTTTTATTCGCACTTGTGATTCCTTTAATACAAATTGTTACCAACGAATATGTAAAGATATGGCAGATTATGCACTTGATCAAAGCACTTTGATTTAAGCATAAAACAGATTCAAATGGTACAAGTTCCGTGCATAAGATTCAAGAAGTACCTACTAACTTGTAGGCAACCCTCTCTCTAATCAGAATCCTTTATTCCTCAGCTGCAGATGAGATAGGGCACAATCTGTTGTAAACAGGGCACTGTTGTAAAACCAGGATAATATTCTTAAATTAAGATTATTCTTGTTAAATTGAAAACTTTCTCAAGTGTCTTCCAGCACTGTAGTATGTTCTGCTGACTTTAGTTTCATAAATTAACTTTCCTTTGATTCCATTTTTATGGTGGCTGTGTTCACAGTTTTGTTTTAAAAATTGGTTGAAATTTATATAAAACTCTGTACATGTTCACAAATTATTGCATAAACAGCATAATCTTCAAGACAGTGTTTGCAAACACATGTCCAATTCAGGAAAAATATTCACGTTTCCCGTCTGGCTTTTTTCTTCTTTTTTATTTGTTTGGGAGATTCCCGGCTAGTTTCAGACTTGGCTAAAAAACAAGCAAGCAAATGAATGAACAACAACAAAAAAAAACCGAAAACAGTGAAAAAAAAGTTAGAAGGGTAGTAAGTACTATTACCAGTCACATTTTCTCAATAATATAAAAGTAGTGACAATGAAAAAATGCTCTAAAATCCACTAGTAATGCCTCAAATTTTATGTTCAAGTCCCAGTTTCATCTTAAGTATTCTACGCCTGCTTTCCTCCCTTCCTTTCAATCATAACACATTATAATCACTGATATTCAATTATTTCTGATCTAGAGAAACCACCATTTAATATGGCTCAACGTAACCAATCAGAGCGGTAACGGGAAAACGGACGATAAAGGTAGCTGAACAGAGAAAAGGGGAAAGGCATAGACCACTGCGCAGTCTCCAGAACAAGAGCACAGAAGAAAGCAGAGGGAGAAGACAGAGAAGCAGGCAGGTACGAAGTCCTCCTCTCTCCGTGAGTTATTTCAGCTCCACAACAACTGAGTTCACAAGATTCCAAAGACCTCAGTCTTTGGAAAAGCTGACATATTAATACATCAGACTTCTAAATTCAGAACTTTAACACTTATATAAGAAAAAGTAATACAGCCCATAAAACACTCAAAGAACTAAAAATGAGGATTACTCACTCTGTGAAGGAGGCACACTATTTTGCTTAATATTAGACTTGGATTTATCTGTCTCTTGTAGCATCGGTGGCACTTGGGAAGAGCTCTTGTCAGAATCACTTTTTGATAAAATTATAGATGGCTCCATAGAAACAGCAGGTGGAAGAGTCTTGATAGGCTATTTTGGAATAAAACTATGTTAGTTTTTCTTTTGTAGAAACATCCTAATAAAATTAAACATTTTAGTCATTATCAAAAGGCTTTTTAACAGCAAGCAAATGCTAAGACGGTTTCTAAATAATTTATCATCAGAAGCGCTGCAATTCATGCCTGCCCTCTAGTGATGCAACTAGATAAACCCTGACCTACAATATTCACGAATACAGGTTGAGATAAAAAGGGGTACAGGTATAAAACTATAAAACGTCTACTAAACCTCAAACAGGAGTGAATAATTCTTCCCATTTGCATTAACTTTTATACTTTTCTTTTTCATTATAAATAGCCAGATTTTGTATTTGTTGGTGATTCAATGTTGCTGTTGTCAGGTGCCGCTGAGTCAATTTCAACTGGTAACAACCCTAAGTGACAGAACAGAACTGTCCTATGGGGTTTCTAGAGTGTAATCTTTTTTTTTTTTTAATTGTACTTTAGATGAAGGTTTACAGAACAAACTAGTTTCTCATCAGTTAGTACACACATTGTTCTGTGACACTGGTTAACAACCCCATGACACGTCATCACTCTCCCTTCTCAACCCTGGGCTCCCTATTACACCAGCATTCCTGTGCCCTCCTGTCTTCCAGTCCCTGCCCCAGGGCTGCTGCACCCCTTTAGTCTTGTTTTGTTCCATGGGCCTGTTAAATCTTCGGCTAAAGGGTGAACTTCAGGAGTGACCTCATTATCGAGCTGAAAGGGTGTCTGGGGGCCATACTCTCAGGGTTTCTCCACTGTCAGGCCAGCAAGTCTGGTCTTTCTTCTTGAGTTAGTCTAGGCTGTAATCTTTAAGGGAGCAAACTGGCAGATCTTTCTCTTGTGGAGCTGCTGGGTGGGTTCGAACTGCCAGCATTCTGGTTAGCAACTGAGCGCATAACCATTGTACCACCAGGGATCCTTAGCTCCTTAGTGATTCAATAGTTAAGCCCATTTCCCACCAATTCTCAACTTCTCAAACCTTTTTTGTGTGAAAAACAAAACGAAAAATAGTTAATTTCTCAACTACCGGTAGGTAATACCACCTCTTCTCCTTCCAAAGAGGTAGGATGAGCACTGAGAATATTATCCCAAACAGCACCAGCAATAGCTTCAGTTTCCCAACTAAGGAAAAAGGTGGCCCCATACCAGGGCTTTGAGCTGGTTCGAACCAGTTCAGTCATGGCTGACAAAACAGGTACAGACCTGAAGTTTTACAATTTAGCAGTACCAGAATTGGAAAAATTACAGGTTGATGTCCTAGAATGGGAGATTCAGGAGGGGCATAGTGAGCCCTTTCAGGAGCCTGATGCACGAGGCTGGATTATTGGCAGGACTGCAAGACAGCGGCACACATTCAAAGCAGCTCAGTCGGCCACCATCCGTGAATGGGGCACCTCCATCCTCAGCTGGGCAGTGCTGCTTTAGACTGGGCTCAAAATCCGAAAGCAAGAGATCTGGTTGCTATCAATACTACATTGCTCTTGTTCTCTAAGAGGGAAATTAAGTGTCTAGCAGACTTCCATCTGTAATTTTTCCCTTTCCGGACATCTTTCCCATTCACTGTAACTTTAAAAACATGAGTCTGTTCAGGTGATGCTTCCTAAGCCACGACTGAACCTGACAGAACCAGTTCGAAGTCCTGCCACATACAAAAGCAGACTGTGGCCACCAGTCTTACTGATTACAACAGCTAGTAATCTCAGGTCCAAACATTCAGAATTTTATCCAGTCTGGTAGTGAAATGAGAATGCTTAGGGCATACTTGAGCCTTATTCCTTCTCCCCAGTTGGGAGCAGGAAAGAGGTAAACTAACTGAGTTGCCTCACTGAGGTATCACTGTTAATGAGTGGTCAGGACCAGGTAATGACAGAAACTCTAATATTTGGCGTGTCCTGAGGCTGTAACAGCTCAGAGATCATTTTATCCTTTAGCTTTTTTTTTTTTTTTAACCTGTGATCATTATTCTGAACGCAGAAACAAGGCTAAGTAATGTTTCTCTTGCTCGTTGTTCTTCTAGGCTTTCCAGCACCTCCAATAGTGTGTGACACATATTAGTTTCCCAATAAATTTTTTTTGAATGAGTAAATCACGGGCGACTAAAGCAGAATTTAACATACTTTGATATGGTGTAATTTACCCAACCAGAAATCAGATATAGAAGAGCCATGGTCTTTGTCATTGGTCTAGACCTTTTGTAAAGTGGTTCCTCTGATTCATCAGTATTTTCCATAGAATGCACATGATTTGAGAATCATAGTTACATAATGTATATGCTTTGGGGAAAATGCAACCAATTATATTTTCTCTAAGCTGTCTATCCCTTGTATGCCCAGATATTTAATAGCAGAAAATATAGTCTAGTGGCTCTAAGGCGTCCTACTTTTTTCTTGGGTTGTCATGAGCATTAGTGTATTTAAAATGCTTAGTACAGTGCTTTGATAAAATATCAGAATACAATTCTCAAATTGTCAAAACTTTGTTCCTTGAATATAGAAAAATTACCTGGCTATTTTTTTTTTTATTGTACTTTAAATGAAAGTTTACAAACCAAGGTCGGACTCTCATACAAAAGTTTATAAACACCCTGCTATATACTCCTAATTGCTCTCCCCCTAATGAAACTGTACACTCCTTCCCTACTCTATTTCTTTTCAAGTCCATTCAGCCAGCTTCTGACCCTCTCTACCCTCTCATCCCCCCTTCAGACAGGACAAGCCAACATCGTCTCACGTGTCTACTTGATCCAAGAAGCTCATTCTTCACCAGTATCAGTCTATCCCATAGTCTAGTCCAATCCCTGTCTGAAGAGTTAACTTTAGGAATGGTTCCTGTCTTGGGCTAATAGAAGGTCTGGGGACCATGACCTCCGGGATCATTCTAATCTCAGTCAGACCATTAAGTCTGGTCTTTTTATGAGAATTTGGGGTCTGCATCCCACTGCTCTCCTGCTCCCTCAGGGGTTCTCTGCTGTGTTCCCTGTCAGGGCAGTCATCGGTTGTAGCCGGGTACCATCTAGTTCTTCTGGTCTCAGGCTAATGTAGCCTCTGGCATATGTGGCCCTTTCTCTCTCTTGGACTCATAACTATCCTGTGTCTTTGCTGTTCTTCATTCTCCTTTGCTCCAGGTGGGTTGAGACCAATTGATGCATCTTAGATGGCCGGCCACTTGCTAGCGTTTAAGACCCCAGACACCACTCTCCAAGTGCGATGTAGAATGTTTTCTTAATAGACTTTATTATGTACCTGGCTATTTTTGACGAGCACTTCAGCTGCTTCACTAGTGCTTATGGTCTTCAAAGAAAAAGCTTTTTCCTGTTTTGGACGAGCTTTAGAGGTATTCACTGGAAGCTCTTCTCTAACCTCTTTTTCTAATTCTTCTGTGTCCTACAGAGAAAAGTAGTCAATTCTTTTGTAATTAAAATCTACTTGGCATTTGTACTAATATCCAGAAGATGTCCCAATAATTTCGTTTCAGAAGCTGCTCAACAGCTTAAAAAGAGATGATATAAAAATAATTACTCGAAGATATATAATACATATGAACATTTTGTACACAGTCATTGCCTTGGCTTTCCAAGGTTTTTAAATCAGTTGTGAATTTTAAAAAAGACAAAAAACACCCCGCCTTTAAATGGGAACCATCCTAACTTACTAAACCAACACAGAGTAAATTAAACTAGTGTATCTTCTATTTTTCAAAAAGTACACAGTGAACTAGTGGATACTTAACTAAGACTTTAGAACAGCATTTTGCTTAATAATTTCTTCAACAAGTGAAATGTTTACATATAAGTGAATTTTCTAGGTAAATTAAGCTTACACAGTAGAAAGGGCACGAACAGCTAGCGTCTGTTGATGAGAAGTTAAAAAAGCAGGAAAGATACTAAGTGGAACAGCCAGCAAAAACAACGTCATACGAAAAACCCCACTTGTTATGTGGTTTTTCTAATCGCACTGAACGTTACCATTCAGTTACTCAAAGCAAATTTTTTTATGTGTGAAATGTTGTGCACCATTATAATCAAAAATAAGTTGAGTAATATGGAATTTTCTTTAAAACATTCTGTGATTTTTCAAATTATTTTCAACAAAGTCTGATTTCTCACACTGTGACTTTCATCTCATCATATTCTTAGTGTTTGCATATTATCTCTACATATTTTCAGTGCTTAATGAATATTTGTTGTTTTGATATTCTTACCTGTGCAAGAGAGTTATCTTCACCTTGCTTCTTCTTTTTCTTCTTTTTCTTCTTAGATTTCCCAGCTTGAAGAGCTCCCTCTCCTTTTTCTTTATCATCATCAGACACCTATTGTTAAAAGTGTAAAATATTAAAAGTGAGCCAACTGGTTAAGTTTTCATTATTCAGAAATTATGGAATAATTTCATCCATTAGATTCATTCTTTGTCCCCCAAATTCTAAATAAGAATTAGTAACAAATAATAAAACTGATCTAATATTACACATTTATGGAATAACAATACATGGATGCACCATCCTCTTATTGTTCATAATAGGCTGCTTTTCCCATGTCTTTTATTATTCATTACAAGATCAATTAGAGAACTGTGCAAACCCTGGTGTTTTAAGAAGGCACTGGACGGAGAGTTCTCTTTGTTTTATTGTAGCTTTTAAATGCAGAGCTACTTGCATTACATTTATATTTGCCCTGCTATGGGAATGAAATGGCAAGCTATAGAGTGGGAAAAATGTTTGTAAACCATATATCCAACAAAGGACTAGTATTTAGAACATATAAAGAAAACACAAAACTCAAAAGTAAAAAAAAACAAACAATCCAATAAGAAAATGTGCAAAAGACACAAACCAGTAGTTCACCAGAGGATATACAGTGGCAACAAAGCAAACAGAAAGATGTTCAATATCATTAGCCACTAGGGAAATACAAATTAAACTAGCTACCACTAAGGTACCTATCAGAACAGCTAAAATGAAAAATAGTGACAATACCAAATGCTTGTGAGGATGCAGAGAAACTGGATTGCCAGCAGGTGTGTAAAATGGTACAGTCACTCTGGAAAAGAGTTTGGTAGTTTCTTAAAGAGCTAAATATGTAACCCCTATAGATTCTAGCAATTGCACTCCTAGGCACTTCTGCCAGAGAAATGAAGGCTTGTGTTCACACAAAAAACTGAACACGAATGTGCACAGCAGTTTTATTTGTAATAGCCGAAATCTGGGAACAACCCAGATGTCCTTCAACTGATGAATCATTAAACTGAGGAACATCCAGATCATGGAATACCACTTAGCAGTGAAGAAGAAGGAACCAGTGATACACACAATAACCTGGATGAACAGACAAGAAAATTATGCAAGTGAGATAAACCAATCCTAAAAGGTTATATACTGTATGATTCCATTCATATAACATTCTTGAAATTATAAAATTATAGAAACAGAGACAAGAGTACCGGTTGCCTCGGGTTATGGAGGGTGTGAAGATGGGAGGGAAGACGTGTGGCTTTAAACGGGCAATTTAAGGGATCCTTTTGGTGATGGAAATGTTCTGTATCATGACTGTATCAATGTCAACATCCTGGTTGTGATACTGAACTACAGTTTTTCAAGATGTTACCAGCAGGGCAATCTACTGGATACAGGGAATCTTGCTGTATTACTTCTTACAACTGCACGTGAATGTGCGATAACCTGTTTAATGTTTAATTAAAAAAACTTGAACTTGAGAAGAAATGTCTTTAAATATAACAAAATGTCTTTAAAGTAACAATAAAAATACCTGGTAAATTAGGATTGTTAAATTAGCATTCATGATACTTTTTCACATATACCCTGTGGTTGAACTCACTATGGAAAATGACAGCCTAGGTTACCAGACTATCTTTAGAGGAAGAGATGATGTGGGTAACTGCTATTTATCTGCTCAGCATCATGGTCATTTTAATGATTCTGGAGGTTTTACGAACAAATAGCTTACAGAAAAAAAAAAAGAAAAAGGCAAGCAAGCAAGCTAAGAGATTTTCAGTCCAACCTGCCTGTCAGTTGTGGAGAAACTGCCACAGAAGTTTTCAGCACTAAGAGTTTATTGACATTTATTTATACCCTTACCCTGTTAGTACCTTTCTTTCTCTGGTCTCTAAAATACTCAAATAACGCTTAAAACACATATGAATAGAAGCATCCAATGTAAGACAATCAGGTCATAACACACTCATCAGTCTGCTTCTCAGCTCATTATAATCTAACCATAAAAGAAATGTAGTTCCCTATGGCAAAACACTTTATTTTTGATAATAGGAGGAAGTCTGAAATCAACTCCATACCATCTTTTAACTAATATAAAAGGGCTGGAGTTAAGATTTAGCAATGTTGTGGCTGTGTGAGTCTTTTTTTTTTTTTTTTTAAAGAATGAACAAATTTAAAAATACTAAAAGCATGGAGAGACTACCAAACATCTGTGTCCTCCCCTTTGGATTTAATAAATGTTGGACATTTTGACAATTTTAGATTTTTAACAATTAAAGACATTATTGGTAAATTAAAGTTTCCTTAAACCCCATCTCATTTTCACCCTATTTTCCTAAAGGTAACTTATTTTTATGACCATCTATCTTCTGTGTCCAACCAACCAATTTTTCTATAAATTTATGCAAATCCACATAAAAATTTTTACATAACTGGCATCATACTTCCTGTAACTGATCTTCGTCATTCAGCATTTTCAAAATTCTATCCACACTGATATTAATGTAGCTTTATTTCATTAGTTTTTAACTTCTGTATAATATGCCACTGCACAAACATACCATACTTTATTTCTCCATTCCCCAACTGACAGGCCATTTAGATAATGTCCCATTTTTGCTTAGAAATGTACATGATGATTGCTAAATACAGTCAGAAAAAGAATTGCTTTGATGTGTGATCAAGTCTTACTTCACTGAGTGGATCTACTTTTTAATTCTGATGATCAGCACGGAGAAGTTCTAACTGGAGAAATGAAGACTTAACGGCTGTTACGTCCACTAAGCATTCAACAAATATTTGAATGGTTACTGTGTGTTAAGGTACTGTACTAGGAAGCTTTTGTAGGTCCAGTCAAAAACTCATTTTTCCCCTTGACTTTCATACTGCCTGCCAACTGTCTCTCCCTACATTTATTTATACCCCTAACCTACTAGTCCCTCTCTTTCTCTGGTCTCCAAAAATGAAAGGTGCTATATCCTACTAAAGTTCAACTGATCCACTTGTACCTAGGGCTCCCATTCCCCTACTGCCTCTTCCAGGACCTTACCCTACTATTAGTTAAACCTTTTCTTTCATTTATGTTTAATGAATTTTTACTTAAACATAATTTTTTTTTTTTTATACTTTCTTCTACACCATTTTCCTTTTGTCTACAGATAAGCTAAAGCAGGAGTCTACAAACTGCAAACCCAGTCCTTGTAAATAAAGTCTTACTAGAACACAGCCAAACCCATTCTTTCCGTAGTGTCTACAGCTGCTTTTGCATTACCGTATCAGAGTTGAATAGCTAGCTGAGTCACACTATATGGCCCTTTAACAGAAAGTCTGCCAGCCCCCTATCCTAGAACTTCTCCAATCATTAAAATACAAACAACCCCTCACAAAACACTCCTGCTACCTACCACACATTGCTGTTAACCACTATCTCCTCCATTCATAGGAAAACTTTCTTAAAAAACAAAAACAAACTCATACTTGTTATTACTCAACTTACTGCAACATGGTTTCTATTCCAAAATTTCTAACAAAGTTGCTCTTGGTAAATTACCAAGGAGCAAATCCAATGATATTTTTCAGTCCTAACATTACTAACCCCTCTGTTGCTTCTGATGCTGTTGATCGCTGCCTCTTCCTAATTGCCTCAGCCTCCATGACCCAGAACTCTCCTCCCTCAGTCCCGTCCATGGGGTTTCTCACTCCTGCAAAGTTGAGAGTTCCTCAGATGTCTACGCTCATTCCAATGCTCTTTTCAACTCTAAAGATGTTTCCTAGATATTTCACCCAGCCTCATAGTTTTAACAAACACATGCTAATAATTTACAAAGATATCCTCCCTAAGCTCTAACCTGTTCGTATATTCGACTTCTGTTAGGTATATCTACAAAACATCCCACATTTAACATACCCAAACTGAACTAACGATCTTTCCCCCAATTAACTAGCTTTTCTCCTGTATTCTCTCTGGATGTAAATCCTCTGCATCTAAAGAGGTAAATCATGAACCACATGCTCCAAAGATTGAGGACAGAAAACATAAAGGATTACTGTACTCTTCAGTGACCAAGGAACATAATAATTGTTAATATAGAAGTAAATCCTTTCTCATGGGAATTATGAAGTATAAAGACTAAAAACACACCAACCACTCTGTTTACTCACTTTTTGATCATCAGGAATTGGTTCCTGGGATTTTAGAAGTGAAGCCCTTTCTTCATCTACCCAGTTCCCCCACTCTTCTGCTGGTGCATTCCAATCAGAGCTGGGATCAGCAGATGACAGACCATCTATAATTCAGAAGTGTGAATTAGGCATCAACCACAAACCAAATGCAAAAAATAAAATTCTCTAAGTTGAACTAAACTGGAATTTGAAAACTACTGTTTTTTTTTTTTTTTCCCAAGTACATTTTAAGGGCTAGGGGAAAAACCCAATAAAATGATGGTAAAAACCTTCATCCCAACTTCTGCTAGGCCTATTATATGGTTAATTAAACTGAATTTCTAAGAAACTCCAGAAAACTTAAAATTAACCTTTCAATTCCACTCTCCCTGCTTTCTTTATCTGTCTCCTGTATCTGCTCTCTTTTCACTACAAATCTGTAACTTGGTCTAGGAGTTGGTGTCTTTTTTTTGTCCTGATTATTTCAAGATTTTTGTAACGGATTTATTTTCTAGGCTCCAGAATTAGTCAATCTTTAACAGCAGTGCCAAAATTATAACTCTACTTGTCATATACCTACCCTTTCTTATGAGCGTTTCAAGATTAGGTTTCTCTTCAAATTCACCAAGTCACGACGGAACATTTAACCTCTTCTTTTTCTCCTCTTTTAATAACTTAACCTGTACCACCCTACATTTTTTAACTTATATAATGCTCCTTTAATTGGACCATTTCAAAAGTATTTGAGTCACTTTCAGGGCTTTATTCATCTTATTTTCAAGAATGAATTATTATTCCAGACTTTCAAATCAAATCTGTTTCTCTCACTCCAGGAGGGACTAAATTCTCTCTCTTTTAGGAAGCTATCATTGGCTTATCCTAAAAGGGAAAACGATCCTATAGGCTTTACTTTGGCTAAATACGCAGCTCTCAAAATTAATTCTTCCTTCTTCTCCCCTCACACCATACATTCCCATATACATACTCCTGTAATACACACTTATAGTCAGGTTTCATTTACAACGGTTTGAGGTTAGGATTTATTTCCAAATGATTAACAAGTTGTTCTAAAATTGCTTAACCGAAAAATCCAACTATTTCCCACTCACATCAAACGTCACTTTTAGCAAATACTAAATTCTTTCATGTACCTGTTAGTCTGTTTCTGAAATTTCTGTTCTATTCCACTCATCTATTCTTGGGATAGTGTCATATGTAATATAACTTTGTAATAATTTTAGCATCTAGAAGGACAAATCTGCCTGCATTACTTATTTTCGTCATTCTTATTTTTCTAGGTGAACTCTGTATTACTTTTTCCTTAAAGAGGAGGTATTATGATACACCATCATGAAGGCTTTAAAACCCATGTTTTGGAAGAATCTGGAAAAATGTTCACAGGAAAAACACACACACACACAACTGTCTGGACAGTATAATCCCAGATTTATATGTGACAAAGAAATAAAAGAAAATAACATGTTTATAATAGCTATATCTCAATAGTAGTATTATAAGAATTTTATCTATACATCTCTTCCTAAGCACTTACTATGTGCTAGGACTATTAAAGGCAGGTGTTAATCTATATGTTATCTTGTAGGCAGGTGCCAGATATACAAAAATGATCCCTCCCGACACGGAGCGGAGTCTATCCTGGGATGGAGAAAGGTTAAGGACAATAGACAAAAGTAAGTACAGAATGATAGATTCTATCATGGGTCATGGAAACAGAAGAGGGGCTAATCTAGTAGAGGACTGGAGAAGTTGAAAAGATAAGAATTTACAGTCTAGTGAGGGAAAAACACTGAACAAGTGCTTACAAGTATGCAATGTGTTACAAAGGGGAAATCTCTGTGAGGTTAAGAGCATGGGCATTAAGGTCAAACAAATCCACATTTGAATATTGCTCTACTATGTAATAAGTATGTGACTTGGGCCAAGTTTCTCAATCTTAATGGGCCACATATCAACCTCATAGGATAACCCAGAGGATTATGAGAGATACAGGTAAAGCAGTTCATAACAATGTAGCAAATGCTCAGTAAGTGGTATTACTGTTTTTATGTATCACTGGTAACATTAACGTTAGAAAGCCAGCTTCTAAGCCATCAGGCACATATAATGAGAATTTATTCCTCACAATCCTGACACATCACTTCTGTCACACTGGTTTAGCTTAAATCTCCCAAATAAAAAATCCGGGTTTGGGATATTATTTGTTCGTAAGTCATGTCTCCAAGGCCACTTGCCAGAAAAGAAGCAACTACTAAGTTTGGGGAGAAACTGTGGCCTATGGTTTAACTTCTATAAGAACATTAATAAAGGGACAAATCTATTGACTTCATAAAGCCTTAGGGTGATTGTTCCATGTTATTAGGTTCAGGGTTTTAATTTTTTTATTAAGTGGGATCAGATAAATCAAATAATATTTTCAAACAACAGATCAATCACCTGAACCTAGTAATTGCCACCAGATTCATGGGCTTAATTTGCGAATAAACTTCTTAGACATAGTTCCCTTTGAAATGATTCAAATTATAGTTCTCCCCATTTTTAAATAGAGTAATTTCTCATTACTCAAAATTCTCCCATTAGTCTGCCAGTCTGTCTTTTCAAAGAGCCCGATGAGTTTTTTCAATATGGTAAGAAATTTGTCTCTATTTAACTTGCTATTTAATAATGTTTTAAGTTTAAGCATCTCATTGTTAGTCTTTATTTTACCTCAGAGTAAGAAAATGATTATCAGCTATTTCCTGTCAGAATTTAATTCAGCACTAACTTTAATAAGACAAAAACAATTATTCTAGAAAGGCATTCTCCAGTGTTTAACAGACAATATTAATTAACACCACTAAGGAGATTATTATTTTTGCCATTAAAACTAAACCAAAACCAAATCCATGGCCGTCAGGTCGATTCCAACTCAGAGCAAACCTACAGGACAGAGCAGAACTGCCCCACAGGGTTTCCAAGACTGTAATCTTTATGGGAGCAGGCTGCCAGGTCTTTTCTCCCGCAGGGTGGTTGGCTGGTTCGAACCACAGACCTTTTGGTTAGCAGCCAAGCTCTTTAACCACTGCGTCACTACGACTCCTGATTTTGCCACTAGGGGAGGAGTAACAGCAACAGCACCAGTAGGACTTACTGAATATTTACTGTATACCAGGTACTGTTCTAAGCACTTTATACATTTTAACTCATTTGACTCTCTCAACAATGCTGTGGGGACGAACTATTATTTTTCTCATTTTATAGATGATGAAACCAAGGTATAGAGAGATGATGTAACTTGCTCAAGGGCAAGGGAGCTGGGTTTCAAATCCAAGAGGTCTATTCTCAAAGCTCATGATCCTAACCACTTCACTATGCTACACTATTTGTTCATATCTGTTACATTATTCAAATACTATTCCATTCACTAGTACTATATGCTACACTATTCAGTCACTCCTGTGTGCCAATGAGGATTAAGTTTTATTAAAAATCTTACTTTTTATAGGGGTTGTAATGATATTTTTCCTTTACCGTAAAGATAATGGATAGATTAACATGTGTCTTTAAAAAATGTTTAAGCCAAAATGTTATCTTCGTACCTTAGTATCTCTTCTTTTTTATTCATATTCAAGTGCTAGGGCAAATTCAATGCCTTTTTGTTAAATGATGATGTTTATGCCTCAAACCAGAGAGGTGATACATTAATCACATTGTAAAGGTAAAGCTAATATAATAAACTTTATGAATTAGTAATATCAAATATGCATGCTTGCATACTAAATCATGTATTCTTCAAATTCAGAAGTAACAATTATAGTCATTGGCCACCAAAACAGCCACATTAAAGACTGCAAAAATAAAATTCAGAGAAAATGAAATTAAAGAGAAGGTTTGGACCAAAAAGACTGCCAATACAGTGTAACAGAGATGGTGTTCTTGATACATGTTACTTTAATTACAAAATCTTAGGGATACATATATATACACACACACATACATATTTTCAATCTTTAATTTCAGCAGCCAATCGTGTTTTTCACGTTCAAAGAATTCTAACACAGATAAGACAAAAGTGGAGCTATTCTATACAAGTGGAGAAGCCTTGAGCCCTGTTTGCAATTTTCCTCAGCCTCAACCCACAGCCGCCTAACATACCTCAGTGCTATTTTTCTATAATGGCTTCTATTATTCTTACAGTCACTCTTCAATTCTAATCAGCACACTGATCATTATTCCTAAAAACACCTTGGATTTATATAATACTTTATAATTTACAAAGAGCTTCATGTTCATTCATAATCTTTTTAAAATCTCACAACCACCTATGGAAGTAAATATAACAGATTATTAGCTCCATTATAGAGCTGAATACATACAGATTGTAAGATAAGTGACAAAGCCCAACCCATATGAGGTATTATGCTTTACAGTCAGGACTGGAACTCAGCCAGTACTTCTCCAACTCCCGCACTTCCTAATCTTTAGCCAGCAATTCAAGATTTTTCACAATGTGTCCCTAGTCTACCTTTTCAACCTCAACTCCCTCAACCTGTAAGAATTCTGCTTCACCCAGACTACTTATGTATTGAGTTGCAAGCTTACTTCATAATTTACAATCATCACCAAGGCTATATATACCACATAGTGCCAAACTACCAGGGTTTGAATATCACCTCCACCACCTAACTAGCTGAATGGCCTGGAACAAGTTACATAAATTTCTTTGCCTCAGTTTCTTCTGGAAAGTGTGGAGGAAAAACAAAACAAACTTACCTCATAGTATGCTATTAGCATTAAATAAATAATACATAAAATGACTTGGAACAGTGGCTGGTGTTTGCTTTTATTACCGTTATTACTATTACTAAACGTATAAAACACCGCAGCAAGTAGTAAGTATACAAGAGTAAGGGATAGCTCCTATCTTCGGAAGGTTTCAAATTTATTTGGAGAAACAAAACATGTTAAAAAAAAAATTTTTTTTTTTACAAAGACCAAAATGGAAAATCTCACAAGGTGGGATATTAAGTGCTAATAGTAGAAAAGGATGTGCTATAAAAATTCAGAGAAGAGTAAATTCTGAGGTTTGGGGTTATGGGGAATAAAACTCAGACTTTTTAAAAAGATGACATGGTATGAGCTTTCTGAACATAATTATGCTAAGAAAGTAGCTAGTAGTACAAAAATGAGCACACTTTAAATTTCAAAAAGTCGAAGCCATATTCTATTCACTCTGTTAAAACTAGGAAGAGAAATAGGACATTCATTTAAAATAAAACAAAAAAATTAAAAACTACAAATACTACAGAATTATAGGAAAACTTCACGTCTAAATATTATCTCAATTGCTATGAAAAATGACTTTAGTTTTAATTCTACAGGTATTCAATGATCAGTTTACAAGTAGTGTATTTGGTTATTACATTATATTGCTAAGACCTAAAAATTGAGAGATTAGGATTAAAGTTAAAACATAAAGAATTCAGGGTTCTAGAAAGAAAATTCTGAAAAAAATAACTGATAATTTTTAAAAGGACATACTTAACCCAGACCATTCATCATCGATATAGGGTTGATTACGGCTAACATCCCACTGATAATCAGAAGTGGAAGACTGAGAAACTGGCTCAGCAGTAGACCCTTAAATAAAAAACGAATGCAATAAAATTAAAAATGGAATTTTCTAGTGATGTTTCATAACAATAGCTCTAAACTTTGTACACGGAGACTTAAATTATTTTTTATTTCCCCTAAAAGGAAAAATTCAGACATTAGAGTAAGAGGCCAAAAAGAAAAGCAGAATTGAGTGTAATTTTAGATTACATATGTCAATCATTTAATCGGAAATATATTTTTCTCTAGAACCAATCTGTTAGATTTCTGTCTTTTGTGGTGTATACTTCCAAGTAATTATAAATTTTGAGAAGTCACGAAAGTTTATTTTTCTTAATGGAAAACAATAAAAGACAAGAAATCTATTATTAATCATTTCAGTCCTAGATGTTTTAGTATATACGTTTATCCTTAGAGTCCTAAAGAAGAGAATTAGAAAATACCTATTTTATTTATAATAGTTTACTGATAGAGTTAGCTAGAACCTTTTGGTTGAGAAAAAATTAAAGCAATAGATAGGTGATTACCTAGAGAGGAAAGGCAGAGAGAAGCCAAAGCACAAGAGAGTTGCTGGAGGTTTAGAAACCACGTTAAGTTCAGGTGTATTTAGAGAACAGAATATCATTGAAGTTTTTTTTTTTTGGAGCGGTTACAGGGTAGGGGAATAAGTGAGAGAGAGTGGGGATTATATAGCCCTTTGGGAATCTGATGAAAGATGTGGTGGACTACTGTCTAGAACTTAGATAAAATTTCGTAGTTTGGGGGCATATAAATTCATGGATGCTAAATCAAAAACCTTGATCTATAGCCATAAATTCATTTTAGAATACAAATGTAACGCAGTGGCTCTCCATCGAAGATATATATATCCCAGACCCGCTCAATCAGTTTCCATGTGTATCAGGGTATTTTTTTTTTTAAATCAGGGTATTTAGGTGACTCTGACATTCACTTTGAATTCAGAGCCACTGACATAAAATGATTAAGAAGAAAAGATACCTGTAAGTATGAATGACTTATATACAATCACTTCCTCCTACCAGAGTCCTTACCAACTCACATATTTCCACTTGGTAATAATCTTACTGCTAGTATTCCACTAATATGATAATGCCTGATGTATACTCAAAATAATCATGTATTTTTATATAATTTTAACAAATGGGACAACTCTATAAAATCCAAATATAATTAACATATTAGCCACTTAGAAGGACTACTGTTAGTAGTCTGTAGTATTTTCTCTGAATATATAAAGGGAATACTATCTGTGTTATACGAAGTCACCCAATGAGTGAGGCAATTCACTCGTACCTCTGGGACTAAAACATGGTCTATGAGACCAAGTCTGGCAGACTACGACCTATGGGCAAATCTGGCTATCCCATTTTGTGCAACCCATGAATAATATAACTTCTATTATAATTAATAAAAGATAAATTCATTTAAGTAATTCTGAATTTATAGTTTTTACATTTTTTAATGGTTGAGGGGGGAAAAAAAACTAATACCATAAATAAAATTTTATCAGTAATCAGCTATACTTGTCTGTTGATGTATTGTCTCTGGCTACTTTTCTGCTTTACAATGGCGTTGAGTGGTTAAACAGGGACGGTATGGCCCACAAAGCCTAAAATATTTGCCATCTGGTTCTTTACAGAAAGTCTGTCGACACTTGTTCAAGGCTAGTGCTCCCAGACACTGTGAAACTACAGAATTGTAGTACATTGGCTCCATGAATTCCAATGTGTACCAACACTGCAAACTAAACAGATGTCTCCCACATTTACATAAGATTTATTAAATACATAATTTACTTCAGTAATTCTGAATTTATAGTAGTTTATTAGTTAGTAATAGTGTATCTTCTAAATCAACAGATAACCAAAGTAGAGTTATTATGTGGGAGCCTACATAACCTGAAAAGGGTTAACTATGAAGTCATAATGAATAAGGGTAAATGGAAATAAAACGTCAAATTGCAAGTATAAGAATGGGCAGAGAACACTAGTGACAGAAGAGTACCATGATTCTGAAGGGAAGGCCTTCCATGTACATCTGTCTGTGTGCCAATGTATTTTCAACTACGTCAGGTCACAGAATCTTCTTATCTCCCCTACAGAAAGGAACTAAGCCACCCGTAGATATGATTTTAAGTCCCCTCCTCCCCTTTTAAGGCCTGGGTCATTTTATATCATATACCGTATTTTTCACAAATAATATGTCCACACACAATGTGCGAAAATGACGCAATTAAGTAAAACCGTCCAGAGGCAGCATATCCATGCATATACCGCAAATGTCTTACGATAGCTCCCGAAGTGAATTTTGACCCCATTCACCCATCCTTCCATATTACAGGTAAATCATATTGTTCTGTTCATTTTATTTAATCTGCTTATGTGTATAAAGAGTCCAAAAATGTAACTTTGATTGTAACTGTATAATAAAGGTGTAAGCCACGGTCAAGAAGTCATAGATCGAGTTTGGTAATCCCCCAGTAATCGGAAAATAAACAATTGAAACTGTGTTTGGTTCTATTAATTTCAGTTGATAATTATAGTGCATTAGCTCAACAGTTGAATGTGAAAACCTTATCATCTTAAGTGAAACCATTAAGTTGTTAGGTCAGCATATTTCATAGTTTAATTATGTCTTCTTGGTGTCAACTGAAGTCAGCAACATGTGAAAAAAAAATTGGCATAATACTGATACGAAAATAACTTGCATGTGGGGTGGGAAGGAAGTTTATGCAGCTGGAAAAAAGAATGTATAATGCATGTGTTATTTGTGAAAAAAATACGCTACCTACTATTTATGGTGAACAGCAGTACCTGTCTCTGGTTATTTTTCCAAATAGCAAGCACTAGAATTAATTCAAACAAATTTTTTGGTTAACTAAATGAAAGACTGTTTTCACATACCAGAAACAGCAGAGTTAAGTGTGAGAGATGCAAAAGAAGCAGAATTCTGTTCAGAGGTATTCATTCCCCTATCCACACTAGACCAAGCAGCTGTCAAAATAAAGAACGTCACTTGGAACCTTCAATTTGCAATGAAACTTGAAAAATATGTACAGATTTAAAACTATGATAACAATATTTAAAGATAACCTTAGAAATTAGAACCACTTAATTGCAATAGCTACTATTTATTGAATGTCTATTGTATGCTGGGCCCCTTATACCAACCAGTTCTAACCCTGTTAGGCAGTTTCAGAGCAGTTAAGTGACTTGCTGATAGCTAGAAAACAGAAGAGCCATGACAGGAACAAGTCAATTTCCACTATACCAAGCTACCTTATTATCTACCATCGTTTAGCAATTACTTTGGGCCAGGCACTGAACTTGGTACTTGATATTCATTATAATCAATCCTCACAACTTAAGTGTGAGATTCATACAGGTTAAACAAGAAGTCTTGTGTCCATAAAAGCTAGCAGGCGAAGGAACAGGGATTCATATCTAATAGGTCTATCTGAACTAGTGCCCAAGTGCATTCTACTACACCATGCTACCCTCTCAATCTCTTCAAGGGATTTCTTATATACGAGTATTTTAAGTAACATTCAAGTTCATATACCCCCACATGAGACTATTGACACTTATCTTTCTTCTCAGTGGCCCACTGCAAATCTAATTTAATACAGTTCCATTTCAATTTCAACAAATGTCTCAATCTATCCTGGCATGAACTCTAATCTGCTGTTTAATTTTACCTGCAGCAACATTAAGCAAGTGCCATCTAATTTAAGCTTTTCTGTTGAAAAAGGGCTTGGAATTTAGGGAGTAACTCTTCCCCCCCCCCCAATTTTCATATTCCTAAACAATTTTTGGACATGGCAGGGGAAGGTGGGGAGAGAAAGCTTAAGAGCAATATTAGTAAATGATCTAGAATTTGCTTCTTGCTGATGTTAGTTAACAGGACTCTTTCTAAGTTTAAAAGTGATGTGTTATCTACTTAAACACTAAAAACTTTCTAGAGTCAACCGCTCCGCCCAAACTAAAAGAAATTAAGGAAAAAAATCTGCAACAAACACAACAGAAAAAATTATATGCTTAATACACAAGGAATTATATCTTGATAAGAACACAGTCCCTAGACAAATGGACAAAGGACACAGACAATTCATAAATGAAAAAGAAACGATCAAGAAAAGTTGTGTGGAAAAAAAAAAGTTAAAACTATTTTTTTTTTCCTATCAGATTAGAGAAGATTTAAAAATGTAAGAATACCCAACCCTGGAAAGCATACGATGAAATGGGAATTCAGTGATGCTGAGAGTACAGATTAGAACTCTCTGAAAATACTTAGGCAATACGTAGTAAGAGCATTACAAACACTCGTATTTCCTTTAATTCAATAATATCACTCCCAAGATTCGAGCCTAAAGAAATTACCCCCAAAGACAGTCAATGCAAAGTTATTTTAAAAAGTTTTAAAAAAGAAAAATTATTTCTCTAACAACACAGGAACAGTTAAGTAAATTATGCTATGTTTACGTAATATATATTAAAAAAATATTATAGGTCATTAAATAGAAATACTTACAAAGAGGAAGGAAACTTCTTATTTACAATGTTAAGTGGAGGAAAGAGGAACATAGAAATGCATATCCAATTTATGTTTTTTAAGAAAAAAAGTAAAAGCCCTATACAGAGGGGGAAAAACCCACAAAGAAATATAAAAAGTAACAGTTATCTCTAAGTGGTTTTTCTCTTCTCTGTCTGTAGTTTCCCACATTGAACACAGATTTCTATAACCAGTTATAACACACACAGACACACAGACACACACACACACACACACACACACAGCTTTTAACTTGATGGACCCTCAACAGAAAGAAGGTTCTCAACTACTGGTCTTTACCTTTAAAATCCAGGGGGAAAATTAAGTATAAACAAAATTGCAGACTGCAAAATACTATACAAACGTATGCTAAACTATACTTCAATTTACTATTTTTATTTAGATCCACCAGAACTGTTTTCAAATTAATCAGAAAGTCTGCTCACACACTGCACTTATCATAGGTGAGAGCACTCTGTAAAGAGTAAATAAGGAACAAATGCTATTATTCACTTACTTGGTTCCTACTTTGTTCCATGTGAACGATTTAAGATGAGTTATTTAGCATTATTTCTACACGGTATTACTAATTTTTCTATATATGGCTTTTTTTCCCCACGCTTGGAAATTTTCAGTGTGCTGGATAAACAATTTTGAACAAACTTAAAATTTCTAACAGTTCTTACCAATGCCAGAAAATATTGAACGGTCACTCCAGCTCCTTCCCCAGTCCTTTCCATTTGCATTAGCGTCTCCAGTGTCTTGACCCCAAGCAGATGGCTCAGTTTTCCTCTTGCCTGCAGAAGGAGGTGAAACAGAGTTCCACTTCTCCTCACCTGCACTGATCTGGGAGGACAGTTTCACAGACTTTTCATTCCAGCCTCCTCCATTTAGTGTGAGGCTTTCATTCAGACTTGAAGAAACTTGAAGAAAAAAAATAATAAAGATTAAAAACTTGTATGTGACTCACTGTTAAAACGAGGTTATTTTTAAATTTCTGTGATTGCTTGGATTATATTTATCACTTATTTTTTTTTCCTACTGTCCTTTAAATAGTTTGTGTTTTAAAGAGAAAAACTGAATTCCAAAAGTAATATGATCACCATGGATGCCTTTTAGATAATTTAAAAACAGGATGTCTGAACTTGTAATATATATATACACTAACAAAATTTTCAACAGCAGAAATGACTTGCTCAAAGGAAGTACAAGAGAATAAAGAGAGAAACAGCACATATTCTAGAACATTCAGAATACTCACCCACTAAGAATATGAAGACTTTTCCTTAGTTACATGTTCTTTCCTTAAATATCTTATACATCACGTATAAGGCAGTAATTCACAAACTTGGCTGCACATTAAATTCAGCTGAGACACTTCTTAAAAATATAGACACTGGTGTCTCAGTCCAGATTAATTAAAATCAGAATCTCTGGAGGTGGGGCCAAAGCATCAGTATGTATACATACATGTGTATGTATATGTGCACACAAATGCACACAGGTGTGTCTGTGTATATATAAGTACCTGTTTCTTTTTATATACGTGTGTGTTTTGTTTTTTGTTTCCTAGATAACTAATGTGGAGCCAGGATTGACAACCACAGACATGAAGGAAGGTGACAGGGTCAAGAACAAGTCTGAAGATGAGAAGGTACTTTTTCATTTCCGAATTTATATTTTAGTACAACACTTCTGTTTTCAGGTTAGGTACACCACCGTACTTAATTCAATCTTTATCACAAATGAGTAAATAAAAGATATTTTGTTTGTGAAGCACTGCATAACTTTAGACTAGTCTATTTATTGTGAAACATTTGATATTTCCTTAGTGTAGGCAGTTTAAAAAGGCTTTTTTTCTTATTATATAGTGGTAAATCTTTTATTCCATGTATGCCTATATTGAGCCCAAGTCCAAAAAGATCTTTCTCTGGTGGCTTAAAGAATGTAACCAAGAATCAAAATTACATACAAACTACTGAAAAAAACAACTACTGATCTACTTTCCAAAATCTCTGGACTGTGATTTTGTTACTTTAGTAATTAAAAATAGTTTTTAAACCCTTCTTCCCCTCCTGCATTATTTTCTCATGTGAGGAAAGAGACACATATGCAAGTTTCTATTTTGACGGGCCTTCAGTTTAAGTTACACGTAATTTCTCTCACCCTGAAGTGTAGAATCTCCTTTTCCAGACTTAAAGTTGCTAACTTGAATATTTAGATGAGAATCACCTGGTTGAAACAGAAATAAAATGTATTTAATACTAAATAGGCCACTATGCATATTAAATTAAATTAGGACTAATGTACAAATTAATTTTTACTAGCTATGATGAATTGCTCCTGCAAATGCTAAATTATTACACTGGAAAATAGTCGGCTTACCCACAAGATAATTCATACGTTTTAAGAATTGAATTCTCTAGTTATCATATTCTTAAGTCAACTAAAATGCCAATTAACAGGCCTGACAAATGCTCAAGTATACATAGAGTCTGCTGTTCTACAGCTGTTATCAAAAATTTTTAAAGTAGGAACCAGAGAGCTACGCTGTGTAATTGGATTCAACTTTGCCACCTCTCAATAATACCAGCTGCCTTTTCAATAATCCTGGAAGCAAACACATCAACTTAAGAACTTTGCCAGTATTTGGGACCAGGACTCAGGAAATACGGCAAGAGGTGAAAATACATGTTACAACACAAAAATACTATTTCTCGGACACTAAAAAGCATAATGATCACAATGTATCAAAACCAACAACATAATGTAGGATTGTGCTAGCAAGATAGGCATGCAAAAGACAGTGAAAGAGGGTTACCAACAAAAACACTAAAGCACAGCTAATATGTAACAGTGAAAATGGATTAAACAGAAGTCACTGCTGTACCACGGCAGTAAATTCCACTAAGTCAACAAGCAAAAAAAGTAAAAGGTAACAAGGCTAAGAAAGTGGTCTGAAGACAACTGGGTGAGAAGCAATTAATAAAAAGGTGAAGGAAGATAAGTCAACGTCTTGAAGCAAGTTGAACAGTACCACTCTGTAGACTGACCTCATCAAGGATAAAAACGATGGCAATCTAAAGAGCTACCAAGAGGCCACCACTATTGAATAGTTCGAGCATTTCCAATACTTAGGAAAAAGAACATTGGCTCAATAATCTTTGAAGTTCCAGTTTAGCTTTATTAAACACCTTAGGGTACTTTCAAAAAGTTGGGGTGATAAGGAATATGGACAGGGCCTACACCAACCTGAACATGCTTGCTTCATCTTGGAATGAAAACACTCAACATGCAGAGTGATGATAAATAGTTCCACTTAAATATCTTATCCCCTATAAGAAACACGGATGCAACAGAGTTGGGGCAAAGCAACACACGTGAGGAAAAGTGCCAACATCATTTTCTCATTTGACTGAAGGCAGAAAGCAAATCTTAATTTGACAGGCCATTCATTAGGCAACATGTAACGAGTAACACTGCTAGTACTAAGTAGACCAATACATGGTTCACAATACTCTCACGAAGAAGGGTGTACCAGCATCATGATGGAAGCAGTTCAGAATAGTCAGATTTTGATGTAATGATATTTTGTACATCTGATTAAAAAGAAATTTGATTTGATGTATCATTCTTATGTTCCACTAATATACCTTTATTCTTCTTGGAACCCACAGGAAATGATGTAGTTGTAAGTTGCTCGGTGGTAACTGTGATGGTATTTTCTATTCCAGGGATAGCTGAATCCAATGAACCAGAATCAGTCAGCACCTTATCACGTTTACGCTGCTGTCGTTTCTCTCTGTGACTAATTTTAGTTTCCCAGGCTCCTAACATAGCCCCAGAAAAAAAATGTTATTCAGTAAGGGGAGACAAAAAGAATTGTAGCTTTGGGAGGAAAATGGGGTGGGACACACACAGTATCATGATAAATTTAGATATTATGCTAAAATCCAAGAGTGTTAATTGTATTAATTTATCCTACTCTCATTTTTTTTGTTTAACCAATAAACTGTCATTATTTACTATGGTAATTTTGTTAAATCTCTCATCTATGGTTTAGGAAGGTGATAGGTATAAATCATTTATCTTGCTGGGTGGAAGTAATAGGAGAAAGTTATATATAATCACTAATAGGTTTATTAGGTGATGACAATAAATGGTTCAGGCATTTTCTACACAGCCTTCTAGGGATGGTATATTTAAAACCACATTTCTAGGAAACAATGACAAGAAAACTGCTATTCAATTGCTTAAGATATTGAGCTAGACCTCAGATTTCAAGGTGGTTCCCACTTCTGGAAAGGCATTCTTGGATCCTTAAATAATTCAGATAGCAAAAGTGTTTCCTAACAATGTTACACATCTGTACATTAAAATTTGCAGTTATTAAAAAGAAGAGCTACAGATACACGATTAAGTGAAACAAATGCAGCTTTTATATAACACACTTTGGTAAAAAAAGAATTAACAATTTTTTCTACAGTCTTTCCCCTGCTCAAGTACCTTCATCAACTTCCTTTCCATCATGGCGTGAACTGTTTTGCGCTGCTTTAGCATCTGACTTTGATTTCTTCTTATTTTTCTTTGACTGAAAGTAAAATAGAATGTTACTTAACAATACTTCATTGTATTCTTGAAAAGACAGGAGTCAGTAAAATACATAATGAAATGTATGATGCTGACAACCAATATAATTTAACAAGTTTGATTTAAAAAACAACATATATTATATGGACATAATAATATGAGGCTACTACTATTTATTGAGTGGTTACTCTGTGCCGAGTACATTCATTTTCTCATTTATTCCTTAAAAAAACTTGTTGGGGATGGTATCACTTCCGTTTTAGAGACGAGGAAACAAAGACTTAGAGATGTTAGGTAGGCTATACTAAACCACATTAAGTTAGTAAATAGTAGAAACTGTAACAGCAGTAAGTTACAAACTACGTCGTCCTGGTTTCAAAGTCTGTGCCCTCAGCCACCATGCTATCTTAACAGACATCCTAAGTGAGGTACTATAATGTGGTGCTTTCAGAACAATTGAATTGATTTTTTGATTATTGATTTTTTGAATTTGCATAAAGCAGATTGTTGGCACATCCTTTGTTTCTATAATAAATTTATGAGCCAATTGTACAAAGTAGGTAATGTTTTGTCAACTTCAAAGCAATGTGAAAATATCTAGGATTTGTGTTTAATAATTCAATAAACTATTCACACACACAAGATACAGGCATTGTGGAATGGCCTTCCAATTCCCTCTGTTAAATTATATTCTTTTCTCCTTTCAATTGCTTACTAAAAACTTTACCAAGCTTTGCCTCCAGGAGAAAATAATTAACATTCACAAAAGTGTTTTCATATATACTTTGTAGTTATCCAACTAATTATTTGAGATTAGCAATGTGGTATAGTGGTTAAGTGCTACAGCTGCCAAGCAAAGTGTTGGCAGCTCGAATCTGCCAGGCTCTCCTTGGAAACTCTATGGGGCAGTTCTACTCTGTCCTTATAGGGTCGCTATTAGTCAGAATTGACTCGATGGCACTGGGTTTGGTTTTTTTTTTTTGGTATGTGTTATTGTGAACTTAAGTTTACAACTAAGTTAATTAAGTTTACAACTATGTAAGAGGTTGCACCTTGATTATAAGCTTTTTTATGATAAGCTTCTAAAGAGTAAGCAATAAATGGCAACTAACTGCCTTTCCTATCAATAAACAATTCTCAAATATTTTCATGGGGCATGACCTTCTAAAGGCCATCAAAAATCGACAATGGGAGTATACGAAAACCTATTTTTGGCAGTTTTTACTGTCCCCATAATTAACCTGCATGCTTGTTTCTTTCCATGTTTGATTATCATTAACATGTATCATGTTTAATACACTGTTGTATCCCATTTACCAAATTAGGTTCATACCCATTCTTTTCTTTTAAATTGAGATATCCTCCATATACTATAATATGTGCCCTCTTGAAGCGTATTGTATACTTCAGTGGTTTCTAGTGTATTCAAAATTGCTTAAGTAGCATCATGATCTAACTCCAGAACATGTGTACTGTCCCAAAGTGAAGCACCCTACCCATCAGTAATCACTCCCCATTTCTCCTCTTCAAAGGCAACCACTAATCTACCTTCTATCTCTACCCTTCTCTGTTTCTATCACATTCACTCTTAAGCAAAGATAACACAATTGAGCATCTATCATCTACAGTCTACTGCAGGGGTCAAATCATTTCTGTAAAAAAACAGAGTAAATATTTTAGGCTTTTGTGGTCCATGTGGTATCTGTTGCAACCATGCAAGTGTTTCTCTGGTGTGCAGACAATACATAAATGAAAGGGTGTGACTGTTCCAAAAAATGTAGTTTACAAAAACATGTCTGGGTAGATTTGGGCCAGATTTGGTTGGCCTTAATTTGCCAACCCCTGGTCTAGAGCAGGGCTGTCCCACAGAAATATAATGCAACCCACAAATGTAATTTAAAATTTTCTAGGAGACATATTTAAAAAATTAAAATGGGCGGCATTAATTTTAATAACATCTTTAACCCAACGTATCCAAAATATTATCATTTTAGCATGTAATCAATGTAAATAATTATTAAAAGATAATATTAAAAAACATAAACTAAGTCTTCAAAATTTGGTGTGTATTTTATGCTTAACAGCAATCTCAATTTGGACTAGTCACATTTCAAGTGGTCAGTAGCCACATGTGGCAAGCAGCTACCATATCGGACAGGGCTGGTCTTAAGAGTAATTTAGTGTGGGAGTAAGAAGTACCTTACATTTAGTGCTTTAAAGTTACCACACACAAATTTTGTTTGATAAATTAAAACCCATCATTTTCTATTTATGCCCCTCTTTTCTCTTCCTTCTTCAAACTGGCAAGTGAATGAACTTTTTATTCCCAAAACTTTGAGATAGGCGAATATATTTGGTTTGACTAGTTAAAAACAAAATTGGCAATAGGAAAGAGACCTGTTAATGAACTGACTATAGAATTTCAGCGACTATTATTCCATTAATGGTAAGGAAAAATCTTTTCTAAAGTCTTACTAAATCATGACACTAATTTTTCAATGTCATCCTCCAGTTATGCAAAGGTTTTTGTAGAAATTCAAGTAATAAAATTTAATCTTCGACATCATTTGTTCCTGAGAAATTTTTACGAATTTTTTTTGTATTTGTAACGAAAGGTTTCACTAAAATGTCTTATGGATTTTTAAGTTGGTTGTACAGCTATTACATAGCTCTAATTAACCCACTTAATTCTCAAAGTAACCCTATAAGTAATGCTATTATCTCTATTTTACAGATAAGAAAACAGAGGCATATTGATTGGTTAACCCCAAGATCACATGTGCAGTAAGGGTAGGGGCTGGGATTTTCATCCTAAATAGTGCTCCAGATTCTGGGCTTCTAACCACTATGTAATTTTTCTGTTAGAAACTACTTCCAAGCTGTTAAATTGTACAGACATGAGAATTTTTATGAGTAATACACAAATCATTTTTAGTAACAAAATCACACAATGATGTAATTTTTTTTCAGAATACTCTCTTCATTGCATGAGTTTCTTTCAAAAACCCACTGCTTTTTGAGTCCTTGTTAACCTTAAATGGACAGATAAAGTATAAAATTTCCCCCCAAAGTATCTGCTAAGTACAGAGCCATTTGACATAAGAAAACATACATTTGGAATACTTGATTTTCAGTAAAAGAAAAACGTGTGGCTCACTTTTTAAAAGTTGGTCACCACTATAAAATTATTTTGTCACAAGATAACCAATGAATCCTCTTAGAAGACTACCACCTTGTCCTTACTATAAAATTTTTGCCTTTCAATGTGCGATCTCTTCTGTCATCCTAGTTTCCTAGAAGTAAGGCACTAAATGAATTTCATGCGTGGTGCTATCTCTACAACATATATGTAATCTCGTGATGATGATGTTGATACAGAATTCCTACTAGGAACAGTAGTGTCCACTCTGTCACTTTTTAGTTGTTGTGCCACATAATATTATCATCTGCAAGTCCCTACTTTAGATTGCTCCGTATTTTGACACTATTCATTTTTCTCACTTGTCTCAAACACACAGGCAAATTGGACATGGTTAAATGGGAAAGGATGGATGGATGCTCCAAGAGATGTACCGATTATATTTCTTTACTTTCTCTATACCAGCAGTTCGCAATCTTAATTTTTAACACAATGTCAGGTTAATTATGAGGTGTTGCAAATAAATCTTTTTAAAGTAGAAATGTTTGCAACTGATCTCCCCCTTTTTTGGGGGAAGTGTAATTTAAACTAAGGAGCCCCTGTGGCTAACCTGAAGGGTCAGCAGTTTGAGCCCACTAGCTATTTATTACACAGGAGAAAGACATGGTAGCAGGCTTCCATAAAGATTTATAGCCTTGGAAATCCTGTGGCAGTTCTACCCTGTCCTATATGGCTGAGTCAGAATCTACTCAATGGCAATGAGTTTGCTTTTTTTTTTTTTTAATGTTTCTTACCTACTTTTTTTCTTTATTAACTTTTATTAAGCTTCAAGTGAACGTTTACAAATCCAATCAGTCTGTCACATATAAGTTTACATACATCTTACTCCGTACTCCCACTTGCTCTCCCCCTATTGAGTCAGCCCTTTCAGTCTCTCCTTTCGTGACAATTTGCCAGCTTCCCTCTCTCTCTATCCTCCCATCCCCCCTCCAGACAAGAGTTGCCAACACAATCTCAAGTGTCCACCTGATATAATTAGCTCACTCTTCATCAGCGTCTCTCTCCCACCCACTGACCAGTCCCTTTCATGTCTGATGAGTTGTCTTCGGGGATGGTTCCTGTCCTGTGCCAACAGAAGGTTTGGGGACCATGGCCGCCGGGATTCCTCTAGTCTCAGTCAGACCATTAAGTTTGGTCTTTTTATGAGAATTTGGGGTCTGTATCCCACTGATCTCCTGCTCCCTCAGGGGTCCTCTGCTGTGCTCCCTGTCAGGACAGTCATCGATTGTGGCCGGGCACCAACTAGTTCTTCTGGTCTCAGGGTGATGTAGGTCTCTGGTTCATGTAGCCCTTTCTGTCTCTTGGGCTCTTAGTTGTCGTGTGGCCTTGGTGTTCTTCATTTTCCTTTGCTCCAGGTGGGTTAAGACCAATTGATGCATCTTAGATGGCCGCTTGTTAGCATTTAAGACCCCAGACGCCACATTTCAAAGTGGGATGCAGAATGTTTTCATAATAGAACTATTTTGCCAATTGACTTAGAAGTCCCCTCAAACCATGTTCCCCAGACCCCCGCCCTTGCTCCGCTGACCTTTGAAGCATTCATTTTATCCCGGAAACCTCTTTGCTTTTGGTCCAGTCCAATTGAGCTGACCTTCCATGTATTGAGTGTTGTCTTTCCCTTCACCTAAAGCAGTTCTTATCTACTGATTAATCAATAAAAAACCCTCTCCCTCCCTCCCCCCTTCGTAACCACAAAAGTATGTGTTCTTCTCAGGTTTACTATTTCTCAAGATCTTATAATAGTGGTCTTATACAATATTTGTCCTTTTGCCTCTGACTAATTTCGCTCAGCATAATGCCTTCCAGGTTCCTCCATGTTATGAAATGTTTCACAGATTCGTCACTGTTCTTTATCGATGTGTAGTATTCCATTGTGTGAATATACCACAATTTATTTACCCATTCATCCGTTGATGGACACCTTGGTTGCTTCCAGCTTTTTGCTATTGTAAACAGAGCTGCAATAAACATGGGTGTGCATATATCTGTTTGTGTGAAGGCTCTTGTATCTCTAGGGTATATTCCAAGGACTGGGATTTCTGGGTTGTATGGTAGTTCTATTTCTAACTGTTTAAGATAACGCCAGATAGATTTCCAAAGTGGTTGTACCATTTGACATTCCCACCAGCAGTGTATGAGAGTTCCAATCTCTCCGCAGCCTCTCCAACATTTATTGTGTTTTTTGGATTAATGCCAGCCTTGTTGGTGTGAGATGGAATCTCATCGTAGTTTTAATTTGCATTTCTCTAATGGCTAATGATCGAGAGCATTTTCTCATGTATCTGTTGGCTGCCTGAATATCTTCTTTAGTGAAATGTGTGTTCATATCCTTTGCCCGAGTTTGCTTTTTTGGTTAATTTAAACTAGACTGAAAATTATTCTCCTTGCTACTGTTCTTCTGATACATTTTCCTGAGTGAAAGAAACAGGAGTACAATTTCAAGTACAGGAAATTCCCCACGACCTGCACTTTATCTCTATCCCCTTACCCTGTTTAATTCTTTTCTTCCACAACATTTATCATCACCTGACAGAGAATGTATCTGTTGTTTTTTTAAGTGGTTTCCTCCATCAAGCTTCGTGAGAGTGGGGACTCCTGTTTTATTAACTGCCGTATTCCTAGTACCTAGAATTAGTACTTTGCACACAGAACGTATTCAATAAATACTTGGTCAATCAAGCAAAGAATCTAAAACTAGGTCGTCCAACTCTCCTTCTGCCACTACTCCCTGCCCAATAAAATGCTGAGCTATCATATTTGTATACTTGATCCATAATTCAAGTCACTAAATTATTTAAATGGTGTGTGCTCACAAGGCATGGTATACTGCTCATGTAGCAGCAGCATGGTTATCAACTCACAATCTTAGAACATTTATAAGAAACCTTTCATAAGAACTTTTATCTAGCCCTGAACATTCCCAGATATGGTTCCTTCATTTCCAATACACTAATTAATCAATTCATTCCATGTTGCGTTCCCATTCTCACCTCAGCGTTATATTAAAACCAAATCCACCATCTTGCTGTGTTTCAATCCCCTCCCTGGTACTACTGTGGTACAGTGAAAAAACAATGCACTGGGATACAAGTCCTGGTTCTGGTTTCAGTTCTGTTACTTTTTAGGTGTTTGAACAGAGAATTCTGGGGCGGAAATAAGGTTTCCCTGGGAAGACACAATTCTCTTTCATAGAAAACTGTTCTGTTTACCTTAAAGATGACCTTGAAAACTAATTCTAAGAAATCACAAAGCTACAAACATTGTGGTACCAGGGAACCCGAGAGGTCAAAGGTCTAAGGCCCAGAGAACTAGACTCTATCAAAGCACAATGGATTACGACACATTTTAACAAATGCAAAAGACTGTAACGGTTTAAACCAGGGGTTGGCAAAAAAAAGGGCCAGACAGTCAACATTTTAGGCTTTACAGGTCATGAAGTTTCTGTTGCAGTGACTCAACTCTGCTCTCTAGCAGGAAAGCAGCTGCAGACAATATACAAATGAATGAGCATGGCTGTGTTCTAGTAAAACTTGATTTTCACAAAACCACGCGGAGAGCCAGATTTAGAATGCAGGTCATAGTCTGCCAGGCCCTGGTCTTAAACTACAATTTCTAAGATGTATCATGGAAGTTAAAACATGAATGTACATAAGCTCTCTGGGAATGCAGGTATTCTGTTTTGCTAAGGACTGCTCTGGCTTATGCTTGCTTTAATCTGCACTGCCTCTGAATTATTTTATCTTTCGCCTTCTAAACACCAATCACCCACAGAGCAGCAGTTCTCAGGATCCTTTTATACTCTTAAAATGTACTGAGGACTTCAAAGAGCCTCTGTTTATGTGAATTATATATATTGATATTTATCATATTATAAATTTTTAAACTGAGAAATTATTTAAATATGGATTACTTTATTTCACAATAATATTAATATTACATATTAATATTAAACAATAGCTATACCTATATAACTAACTATATTTTCCAAAACAAAAAAAACTTTAGTGAGAAGGGTGGCATGTTTTACATTTTGCAAATACCTTTAACGACTGGCTTAATAACAGCTGGATCTGCACACCTGTTTTTGCTTTTATGATAAGTTGTTTTGATTGAAACATGAAGAAAATCTGATTTCATACAGACATGTAACTGGAAAAGGGAGGAATATTTTAATAATAAAAGAACCTCTGATGGTGCAGTCGTTAAGCGCTTGGCTGCTAACTGAAAGGTAGGCAGTTTGAACCCATCACTAGCTCTGCCGGAGAAAAGACCTGGTGATCTGCTCCCATAAAGATTACAGCCTTGACCATTACTGAACATTTTGATCAAAGATTTCTATAGAAGAATCCTGATCACAAGGGGGAAAATGCAGAACAGAATTTCAATTTCTCATTGACTCCAAACTTTCTATAGCCATGGGGGCTAGATGAATCCCTGAAACTACTGCCTTGAGATAATCTTTAAAACTCAAATCAAAAATATCCCTTGAAGTCTTCTTTAAACCAAATAATAGTTTTGCCTAACTAGTAAAGAGTGTCTGCCTTGAGCACTGTGCTCTTTTAAGAACTATCTACATGGGATCAAATCGACAACACCAACTCAAAAGATTTGATAGGAACATTAGAGGGCAGAGAGTCTATGTAAATAGGGGAGGGACAACTCAGAAAAGAAGGGTTAGAATGGCTGCAGGACTCAAAGAACATAATCAATGTCACTGAATTGCACATGTAGAAACGGTTGAATTGGTATGTTTTACTGTGTATATTCTCAAAAACAAAATAAATTAAAAAATTTTAAATATGTGTGCTTCCTTGTTAACCCATTAAATCAGTTTTACAAGCTAAAAAAAAAAAAAGATTATAGCCTTGGAAACTCTATAGGGCAGTTCTACTCGGTCCTATAGGATTGCAATGAGTCAGAATCAACTTGACAGAAATGGGTTTGATTATTTTAACAGTATTTTTAGATAACTGTGGATATTCTTCTTTGATAAAATACACCACAGATTAGTGGTTGCCAGGGCCTGAGATTGAGGGGGTAAAAGGAAAGATAGGGAGATGGAGTGTGATTGCTAATGGGCATGAAATTTCTTTCTGGGGTCAAGGAAATGTTCTAAAATTATACATTTTGTGGTGATGGCTGTACAATTCTAGAAATATACTAAATTTATACACTTAAATGAATTTTACAGTATACCTCAAAATAAAGCTGTTTAGCAAAAAAAGAAAGAAAGAAAATCAATGTTGCTAGAGCTTAGAGGAGGGTAAGAGATGAGAGATGAGACAGAGCCATATACAAGGCCTTTTAGGTCATGTTAAAAATTCTGGAGTGTTCCCTAAAAGCATGTGAAAGTCATGAAAGGCTTGAGATAGAGGAGGGAAAAAAAGATTACACCAAAATCCATTGAGTGGTAGTTTCTTAAAATCAGTTACAATGTGGAATCTGAAACTGTCAATGAACTTTCTGTACTCTATTACATTAAAATCCACTGGTTTACCTCACACTGTGAATTGATCTTTTAATCTTGCATGATTTTGTAACAAGAAAGCATTGGTCATTCAGAAAATACTGGCTCACTTAGTTACACATTTCTTCCAAATGTTAACATATTTCATTATACAATATTAAAAAACACACACACACATATGTTAATATAACAACCACTCTCATCAGAAATTAGTAAAGTACTGGGAAGTTGTCAGACTCATGGTAGACACACAAATTTTCCAAAATTCTAATTTTCATTTGGCAACAAATCATTTTGGTTATTTTTGAGAAAATGTCTGCATACATCCAACTGAATAACCATGGTTTGTCCATCAGTTGTTCTTTGAAGTAAAAATGGGGTAACATGAAGTAAGCAGGTAGTTCAGCTTGCAACTCAATTACACAAGTATTTTTCCTCAAGACAACCATTGTTACTCAATATACAGCATTACTTTATGCATACTTCTCACTTCATCACACAGAACATTTAAAAAGCATACATTCAAGGACTGATATTTAACAAAACTAGTAATTTTTATTTTTACTGCTTCATCAGGGACACTTGATGCTAGTGAAACTAGGATTTAATTTTTTTTTATCTGCATGTGAATGGCAGTGAAAAATATAATTAGTACTAGGAGTCTGCCACACTATTACTTCTGTGCCATTACTGCAAACATCAACACAGTGAAAAAGTCAAATGTCTCAATTATTACGAAAATAGTTTTGCTCTCAGGGACCCACAAAGCGTCCCTGGGATCTCTTCCCGGAGGTTCACAGATCACACTTTGAGAACTGCTGCCTTAGATAAATTGAGGGAACATTATTTACTAGCTATGTGATCTTGGGCCATTCACTAAACTCTTTATTGAGCTGTATAAAGGGAAAAAATTTCATATTTCTCCTGGAGTTGTTAGTCAGGATTAAGAGATGTAGAAATATTTTGTACATTGTGTAACATCAAAAAAATCTAAGGGATTATTAGTACTTTTAACTACTAAAGTGGTCAACTACACTGGCACACCAATGACTTCAAGGACAACCTTGGTGACCCAGTTTTACACATTTTTGCTTTTATTATCTCTCTCATTACCAGTATTAATACTGCTACCTTAATTCTGATCCTTATTTTTTTATTATTGTAGATGCAAGATGCATCTATTAAGTATAAGTGTTGCTGCTAGCTTAACACATTTAAGTTTTATCATAAAGTCACCTAATCCTGACCAGTTCAACTGGTTTAGGGCTTTCCCTCAAATGTGTCTGAATTTGTTCATTTGTTTCATCTGAAAAATGTGATTGTGTTCAACTGTTCCTCTTACTGAAATACCACACCCACATTAATAGTCCAAGTTAGTCAATCTTTTCTGACTACCCAAGTAGGATTATCTTTCTCCTCTGACCATCTGGCACTTAATGCCTGTCATTCCTTAACTAGATTAATCTTCTGTGAGGGCAAGTACATCTTATACTTCTTTATTCCTTTCACCATATATTAGCACAATGCATTCAGCCTGGCTAATGGTCCTACGTGCACTTTACTAGAGACCAGCATCAATGAGGCACTGACCTGCATATCCAAATAAAGACTTAGAAAACTATGGTAATTTAATCTGCTTTACAGCCATAAGATCTATAGCTTTTGTCATAAACAGTTTCTATCAATGAGGCTTACTAAGTAACAAGGCAAGGAACCCAACACCCTAGTTTAGAGTGTGATTATAAGCAAAAAATCATACTTTTCTAAGTGCCCAAGATGTGGCTTTGAGATGAAAACAAAGATATGATAATGTATATCAAGGTGCATAAGTAGATCTAGGATATGTCTGCTTATAAAGGAAGATAGTAATGTTGTTGTTGTTGGATGCCAGCAAGTTGGTTTGGACCCACAGCGACCCTATAGGACAGAGTAGAACTGCCCCATAGGGTTTCCAAGGAGCAGCTGGTGGGTTTCAACTGCTGACCTTTCGGTTAGCACCTAAGCTCTTCACCACTGTGCCACCAGGGCTCTAAGATGTCTGCTTATAAAGGAAGATAGTACTAAGAAATCTAAAAAACACCACATATTTAAAACACACACACAAAGTTGTAATAGTATAAAAAATTAACTGAAACAAGTTACTTGGACTGAACCAAGTTAAAAAGTATGAACTGAAGATGCAGGATAGCTAAAAAAGAACACCAGCCTTGAATTGTGGCATTTATTATTACACAGAAAATACAATGATAAAATTAAAAAAAAAACAAATAGGTAACGAACCAAAGGAAAGAAGCTTTGTGCTGGAAAAGCAACAGCAACTGAAAGGAGGTAGCACTGCTGAGTAATAAAAAGAGCATGGACTTTGGTGATGGAATAAGCTGGGTTCAAATCCTAGTTCAGAAACTGTATAACATGAGTGAAATCATGAAATCCCTCTAAGCTTTGGAGTCCTTATCTGTAAAATGGGTCTCTTATCTGCCTGACAGTTTTTAAGGGGGTCAGAAATAATATAGGGCAGTCAAAAGCACAGACTTTGAAATCAGATGGATCTGATCAGAACGAAGTGTACTTTTTTTTTTAAAAAAATTTATTTATTGTGCTTTTTAAGTGAAAGTTTACAAGACAGTCTCTCATACAAAAACTTATACACACCTTGCTATGTACTCCTAGCTGCTCTCCCTCTAATGAAATAGCACACTCCTCCTCTCCACCCTGTATTCTCCATTACCACGCAACTAGCTCCTGTCCCCCTCTGCCTTCTCATCTCGCCTCCAGATAGGAGCTGCCCACACAGTCTCATGTGTCCACTTAAGCCAAGAAGCTCACTCCTCACCAGTATCATTTTCTGTCTTATAGTCCAGTCCAATCCCTGTCTGAAGAGTTGGCTTTGGAAATGGTTCCAGTCTCAGGCAACAGAGGGTCTGGGGACCATGACCTACAGAGTCCCTCTAGTCTGAGACCATTAAGTCTGGTCTTTTTACAAGAATTTGAGGTCTGCAGCCCACTGTTCTCCTGCTCCATCAGCGATTCTCTGTTGCATTCTCTATCAGGGCAGTCATTGGTGGTAGCCAGGCACCATCTAGGCTTCTGGTCTCAGGCTGACCTAGTCTCTGGTTTATACGGCCCTTTCTATCTCTTGGGCTCATCTTTACCTTGTATCTTTGGTGTTCTTCATTCTCCTTTGCTCCAGGTGGGTTGAGACTAATTGATGCACCTTAGATGGTTGCTTGCTAGCATTTAAGACCCCAGATGCCACTCACCAAAGTCGGATGCAGAATGTTTTCTTAATACATTTTGTTATGCCAATTGATCTAGATGTCCCCTGAAACCACGGTCCCCAGACCCCTGTCCCTGCTACTCTGGCCTTCAAAGCATTCAGTTGTATTCAGGAAACTTCTTAGCTTTTGGTTTAGTCCAGTTGTGCTAACCTCTCCTGCACTGTGTGGTGTCTTTCCCTTCACATAAAATAGTTCTTGTCTACTATCTAATTAGTGAATATCCCCTCCCTCCCCACTCTCATAACCATCAAAGAATATTTTCTTCTGTGTTTAAACTTTTTCTTGAGTTCTTATAATGGTGGTCTCATACAATATTTGTCCTTTTGCAACCAACTAATTTTACGCAGCATAATGCCTTCCAGATTCTTCCATGTTATGAGATGTTTCACAGACTTATCGTTGTTCTTAATTGTTGCGTAGCATTCCATTATGTGAATATACCATAATTTATTTACCTGTTCATCCGTTGATGGGCACCTTGGTTGCTTCCATCTTTTGGCTATTGTAAACAGCGCTACATTGAACATGCCTGTGCATATATTTGTTCGTGTGAGGGCTCTTATTTCTCTAGGATATATTTCAAGGAATGGGATTGCTGAATCGTACGGTAGTTCTATTTCTAGCTTTTTAAGGAAGCGCCAAATCAATTTCCAAAGTGGTTACACCAATTTATATTCCCACCGGCATAGTATAAGTGTTCCAATCTCTCTACAACCTCTCCAATACTTATTATTTTGTGTTTTTTGGATTAATGCCAGCCTTGCTGGGGAGAGACGGTATCTCATTGTAGTTTTGATTTGCATTTCTCTAACGGCTAATGATCATAAGCATTTCCTCACGTTTCTGTTAGCCACCTGAATGCCTTCTTTGGTGAAGTGCCTGTTCATATACTTTGCCCATTTCTTAATTGGGTTGTCTTTTTGTTGTTGAGTTGTTGTAGTATCATGTAGATTTTACAGATCAGACGCTGACTGGATTTGTCATAGCCAAAAACTTTTTCCCAGTCTGTAGGTAATCTTTTAATTCTTTTGGTAAAATCTTTGGATGAGTATAACTGTTTGATTTTTAGGAGCTCCCAGGTATCTAGTCTCTCTTCTGGTGTTTTGCATTGTTACTAATGCTTTGTATATTGTTTATGCCATGTATTAGGGCTCCTAGCGTTTTCCCTATTTTTTCTTCCATGATCATTATCGTTTTAGATTTTATATTTAGGTCTTTGATCCATTTTGAGTTAGTTTTTGTGCATAGTGTGAGGTATGGGTCTTGTTTTATCTTTCTGCAGATATCCAGTTAAGCCAGCACCACTTGTTAAAGAGACTATCTTTTCCCCATTTAACAGACTTTGGGCCTTTGTCAAAACCAGCCGCTTATATGTGGATGGATTTACGTCTGGATTCTCAATTCTGTTCCACTGGTCTATGTATCTGTTGTTGTACCAGTACCAAGCTATTTTGACTACTGTGGTGGTATAATAGGTTCTAAAATCAGGTAGTGTGAGGCCTCCCACTTGGTTCTTCTTTTTCGGTAACATTTTACTTATCTAGGGCCTCCTTCCCTTCCATATGAAGTTGGTGATTTGTTCCTCCACTCATTAAAAAATGCTATTGGTATCTGGGTCAGTATTGCATTGTATCTATACATCACTTTGGGTAGACATTTTTACAATATTGAGTCTTCCTATCCATGAGCAAGGCATGTTTTCCCACTTACGGATGTCTCTTTTGGTTTCTTGTAGTAGTGTCTTGTAGTTTTCTTCGTAGAGGTCTTTCAAGTCTCTGGTAAGATTTATTCCTAAGTATTTATCTTCTTGGGGGCTACTGTAATCGGTATTGATTTGGTGATTGCCTCTTTGACGTTCTCTGTTAGTGTAGAGGAATCCAACTGATTTTTGTATGTTTACCTTGTATCCTGATGCTCTGCTGAACTCTTTTATTAGTTTCAGTAGTATTCTTGAGGATTCTTTAGGGTTTTCTGTGTATAAGATCATGTCATGTGCAAACAGAGATACTTTTACTTCTTCCTTACTAATCTGGATGCCCTTTATTCCTTTATCTAGCCTAATTGCTCTGGCTAGGGCCTCCAGCACAATGTTGAATAAGAGTGGTGATAAATGGCATCCTTGCCTGGTTCCCCTTCTCAAGGAGAATGCTTTCAGACTCTCTCCATTTAGGATGATGTTGGCTGTTGGCTTTGTATAAATGCCCTTTATTATGCTGCTGAATTTTCCTTCTATTCCTATTTTGCTGAGAGTGTTTATCATGAATGGGCTTTGTCAAATGCCTTTTCTAAGATCATGTTGTTCTTATCTTTTGTTTTATTTATATGATGGATTACACTGATTATTTTTCTAATGTTGAACCATCCCTCCATACCTGGAATGAATCCCACTTGGTCATGGTTAATTTTTTTTTAATATATGTTGTTGAATTCTATTGGCTAGAATTTTGTTCAGGAATTTTTTGTGTCTAAGTTCATAAGGGATATAAGTCTCTAATTTTCTTTTTTTGGCGTGTCTTTATCTGGTTTTGGTATCAGGGAAATGCTGGCTTCACAGGATGAGTTTGGGAGTATTTCATTCTTTTCTAGGCTCTGAAATACCCTTAGTAGTAGTGGTGTTAACTCTTCTCTGAACGTTTGGTAGAGTTTTGCAGTGAAGCCATCAAGGCCAGGGCTTTTTGTTGTTGTTGTTGTTGGGTGTTTTTAAATTACCTTTTCAATCTCCTCTTTTGTTATGCATTTATTTAGTTGTCCTACCTCTGTTTGTGTTAGTTTAGGTAGGTAGTGTGTTTCCACGAATTCATCCATTTCTTCTAGGTTTTCAAATTTGTTACAGTACAATTTTTCATAGTATCTGCTATGATTCTTTTAATTCCAGTTGGGTCTGTTTTGATATCGCCCATCTCATTTCTTATTCAGGTTATTTGCTTCCTCTTCTGTTTTTCTTTTGTCAGTTTGGCCAATGGTTTATCAATTTTGCTGATCTTTTCAGAAAACCAGCTTTTGGTCTTGTTAACTCTTCCAATTGTTTTTCTGTTCTCTATTTCATTTAATTCTGCTCTAATTTTTATTATTTGCTTTCTTCAGGTGCCTGAGGGTTTCTTTTGTTGCTCTCTTTCTATTTGTTCAAGTTATAGGAATAATTCTTTGATTTTGGTCCTTTATTCTTTTTAGATTTGTGCATTTATTGCTATAAATTGACCTCTGAGGACTGCTTTAGCTGTGTTCCAAAGGTTCTGATAGGAAGTGTCTTTACTCTCATTGGGTTCTATGAATTTCTTTATTCTGTCCTTAATTCTTCTATAAGCCAGTAGTTTTTGAGCAAAGTGTTATTCAGTTTCCTTGTTTCTGATTTCTTTTCCCCCCTTTTTCTGTTACTGATTTCTACTTTTATGGCTTTACTGTCAGAGAAGATACTTTGTAGTATTTCGATGTTTTGGATTCTGTTATGGCTTGCTTTATGACCTAATAAGTGGTTCATTCCAGAGAGTGTTCCATGTGCGTTGGAAAAGAAAGTCTACTTGGATGCCTCCCTGGTGGGTGGAGTGTTCTGTATATGTCTATCAGGTCAAGCTGAGAACCAAGCATACTTTTTATAGCTTTAGGTAACTGATTTAAGCCTCAGGTTTCTCATTTGTAAGTTTGGTATAATAACACCTTCTCAGAACTTTTGTGAGGATAAATAAAATACCTGTAAATATTCTACAGAGTCATAAAAGTACACCTAGCATTTACTAAAAAAAGAAAAGAAAAAAAAAAGGCACATCAAACGGCACTGCCCTTGAGTTGATTCTGACGCATAGTGACACTAACGGGGCAATTGTACTTGCTGCATAAGGTTTGAAAGGTTATAATTTTTATGGAAGTAGATTGTCACATCTTTCTCCTGCACAGCAGCTGGTGAGTTCAAACTACCAAACTTTCAGTTAGCAACCAAGCACTTTAACCACTGCGCCATTATACTCCATAAGTTGTTCCTACTAGATACACGTAAATATATTCATAAAAATACCTCACCTTGCACAATGACTGGAATATTACAGATACCTAATAAATCTCAGAGGGAGCTCTGGTGGCACAGTGGTTAAAAGGTCGGCTGCTAACCAAAAAGTAGGCAGTTTGAATCCACCAGCTGCTCCTTAGAAACCCTATGGGGCAGTTCCGATCTGTCCTATAGCGTCACTATGAGTTCAAATCAACTCAATGGCAACAGGTTTGGTTTTGGGTTTTTTTTCTTGTTGTTTTAATAAATGTCAACTATTACAATTATTTCCTACCATAAAAATTTTAGAATCATGATTTTATAAACTTTAAACTGTGGTTTTACACCCTGATACCCTTAATCTACATATAATTAATCAATCAGAGATTAACGATAGTTCATGAATTATTCCAAGAACAAATTTGTCACGATAATTCAGGGAATAGGAAGCAGGAGTAAATACAAATTAGTCACTAATAGAGGGAAAGCACAGAAACAAGGAAACTCTAGGTGCGAACAGTATAAATCTGTAATAGGCATGTAAAGTATTCACCCTGTAAACTCAACAATCCCTAAATTAAGCACTTACTTGTTTATGCAAGTCATTTACTACTCATCTGCCAAAGGCAAAGTCAGATATAAATTTAATTCTTCTACACAATTATCTTTTATTTCAAGCCATCACACTTCCTACCGTCTTAGCCCTAAACCAGTTTCACTGGGCTAAACCAAAACTAAACTTGTTGCCGTCGAGTCTATTCCAACTCATACAGACCCCACAGGAGAGAGCAGAACTGGTCATGGCCAAGGAACAGCTGGTGGATTCGAACTGCTGACCTTTTGGTTAGCAAACGCTTAATCACTGCGTCACCAGGGCTACAGAAGGTGAATTGATATCATTAATTCTTTCAAAGCTATTTTGAAATTTAAAAACATCAAGAAACTGCAGCAACCATTTCACACCACTATTTTATGGGGGTGACGATATTCCACCCCGGTTCTTAGAAACTACTAACACACTTAGGCAAACACTCCTCCCTCAAAAGCAGTTATGTACAGGGTGAAAAAAATGGGGGTGGGGGGAGAGAAAGTATTCAACGTATGAAAATGAGTTCAATGAAAAGTTTCCCACAGTTGGAGGAACGACTGCTAACAGTTTCTTGCACAATTTTACTTAATTCCAAACCAGATTAAGTCGAGTAAAAATGGGCTAATTCTAACACTGGCAACTGGAAAATTAATAAAATTAAAGGAAGGTACCATTTACTGGGGTACGAGTAATAGTCTTTTTGGAAAGCTTCAGAGTGCATATAAAAAAAAAACCCCAAACCAAACTCACTGCTGCTGAGTCGATTCCGACTCACAGCGACCCTACAGGACAGAGCAGAACGACCTCATAGGGTTTCCAAGGAGCGCCTGGTGGATTTGACTGCCAATCTTTTGGTTAACCACTATAGCTCTTAACTACAACACCCCCAGGGTTATAAACCTTTTAATAATGACCTGAGTACAGAACTTCGTTCTAAAATGAAGATGATTATGTCTCCATCACAACAGAAATCTATTTTAACAATACCACTGGACAATTCTGCTAAGCTTTTTATATCAGAGGTGCACTATTAACAAAGATAACACGATTCTGTTTTCTAGTAAGAGATATGTTATATATCTGGAATCTTACTCATTCAAAAAATGTTGAAGTCATGATTAAACCTTTTTTGGCATAATGAATATTTAAAATCCCTAAGGAATTTTAAAATACTTGGTGATGAGCACTTCCTATTAAAATAAACTTAAATTCTCACTACCCATCCACATACTGCTGTAAATTCTTATTTTCATATTTTTCCTTTTAATGGGGTATCCTTACAATGTTTTGAAACAGAAAAGCATCATTTTCATAACAAGTCACTTTCATTATTAAGGGTTTTGTGTATTTCATATGCTCCCAAACTTACCTTTTCATTTTTCTTGTCTGGCTCTAATGGCTGCTTTGCTGACACATTTCGAGGAGTACGAACAATTTCATCCTCAGCCACTTCAACAGTCCGTCCATTTGGCTGTATGTGAGGGGGAAAAAAAAAAAAGCATGTTATAAAAGCACTCGGCAGATTAAACCAAAGACTTTTACTTAGGCAACAGTATATGCTACAATCAAATTCTACCCCTGACCCAAATTAAAAAGGCTTTTGTGCAGCAATGTTATCGAAGATCTGATGCACTACTGCCCCCAAGTAACAGTGGTTTGTTGTATAATGATATAATGAACTTATACACAAAATTCTGTACCACAAGTGTATTCTCTGATCTCACCCAGGTATATCAGTTCCTTCAATAAAAAATACTAGAATGGAGACAGGAAAAGGTGAACTAAACTATATTTGCAGTCTGACCACCAGTTAGCTGTGTAATCGCACATTTTACTCATCCATGAGCCTTATTTTGACATCTCTAAAACAATACATTTGATCTGCTCAAAAGTTGGCAAACTGTAAAATGCCAGATAGTAAATATTTCAGGCTTTGCAGGCCATACAGTCTCTGTTACAACTGCACAACTCTGCCATTGTAGCAAAAAAGCAGCCACAGATGATATGTAAATGAATAAGCATGGCTGTGTTCCAATAAAATTTTATTTACAAACACAGATGGAGGGTCAGGTTTAGCCCATGGACCATAGTTTATTGACCCCTGTATTAGGTAAGGAGCACCTTTTTTACTGGGTATTAGGTAATGTTTAATGTCTCCTCTAGTCCTACAATGTACTATTGTTCTGGGATTAAAAATCTTACAAAATCACTGCCACAACTAAAAAAGCCTATCTCAACTTCTCTCACATTCCTAAAATAACAGATAGAATTTAGAGGTGTTCATGAGTGGAACTGAGTCTATGATCCTCCAATCTGGCTCTTTAATCAAAATCACTGATTTTTTTTCAATAAGCATTTCTGAACCTCATTACCAAAAATTTATGTAGATTTAGGATTCCGATGAACGGGGCCCAGTTTTCGGTGTTCTAACATCTTTCTGCACCCCAGCACTTCTTTTCACTTGCCCAGTTCTTGCAGAATTAAAAAAAAAGACTGTCTACTCAATACAGCAAAGATATACTCAACAAAACAATCTGAATGTTCAAAGTTCCTGTAATTGACTTTTCCTGCATTTGTTAAAAATTAACAGACATATGCAGTGGGGGAAAAAGACATAGCTAATGGTAAATCTGGAACTAATATCCAGGTCTCCTTACTCTCGACTTGGTTTCCTTTCCACTGTGCTACTTCCAACTTTACTGCCGCACCTTCTAATCTCTCTCTATGTATGTATGCATATACCAAACCCGCTGTGATCGAGTCGATTCCAACCCATAGTGACCCTGTAAGGCAGAGGAGAACTACCCCCATAGAGTTTCCAATGAGCGCCTGGTGGATTTGAACTGCCGACCTTTTGGTTAGCAGCCGTAGCACTTAACCACTATGCCACCAGGGCTTCCATGTATGCATATATATGTAAATATTTTTGTAGAACTTCAACTACAAATGCAATTTGACAAAATCAACTTACTAATAAGTATTTGACATGTGCAAACACAAAGAAAGTCATCACAAGCAAGGCTTTTCATTTATACCTCAATTCTCTTCATAAATAATTATGAACTGACTTAACTGGGCATCTCCATTATTTTTAATGCCAGTCTTTTATGGTTAATTGAAGAGAAACTACTTCAAGTACCACAATTACACTAACTTCTAAAAAGTATTCACATGAAGAAGTCCCAAATGCATGGTTAAAAATTCAGTCAAAATAAAAGCATGTTTTAAAAAAGTGGCTTATGATGTATATTGGAAAACTACTATTCCACCATTTGGAGCCCTGGTGGGGCAGTGGTTAAGAGCTCAGTTGCTAACCAAAATGTCGGTGGTTCAAATCCAACAGTGGTTCCTTGGAAACCCTATGGGGCAGTTCTACTCTCTCCTATGGGGTCCCTATGAGTCGGAATCGACTCGACAGCAATGGGTTTGGTTTTTTTTTTTTTTGTTTATACCACCATTTATTAGAGAACCAACCCTATATCAAATTTCTCAATCTCAGACTTCATGCAAAGAAAGTGAAGTACTAAAGGGCTTTTTAATTAGGCGGTTTCATTCCCTCTTAAGTAGAAATGTATACAGTAGATAGGAAAGATTCTTTTAAGTTCCAGTTTTTTTTTTTTTTAAACTTAGGACAAGGACCTACCTGGCATTCCCAAACTGTAGGAACGTATGTACACATTCATTTTTTGTCTGGGTTTTGTACTTACTAATTATCTCCAGAAGGTTAGGAACCACTGCTTTAGAATATATGACTTTTTAGTCTGGGGACATATATTCCCAGATTTAAATTTTCATTCTTTCAACCAATAAATGTTTGTATCTCTAAAATATTTCCGGAACTGTGCTAGGGATACAACAGTAAACAGATGAACACAGTAGACACTGTGTGTGTGCTAAGAGGAGTAGTGGTAAGCCAGAATGAAGACACCTAGCTGACAATAAGGAGAAAGGGATGAGAACCAAAAAAAAAAAAAAAATCCAAACTCATTGCCGGTGAGTCAATTCCAACTCATAGCAACCCTACAAGAGAGAGCAGAACTGCACCATAGAGTTTCAAGGAGCGCCTGGTGGATTCGAACTGCTGACCTTTCGGTTAGCCGATTGTAGCTCTTAACCACTATCCCACCAGGGTTTCCAAATGGAATGAGGGAGGGGGCTAAACAGCAGGGGAGCAAGGGGTTATTTCATGACTCGTGATTTTAAGGAAACAATACTCAGGTTAGTCAATATTCCATTTATTAATTCCATAAAATTCCATAAATGTTTATTAAGTACTAGGACTAGGCGTTATGCAAACAAGACATATAAAAGGAACCAGCCCTTAAGGAGTTATAAGGTTCAGAATAAGAAGGTATGTTTAATAATAGACTTCTACTTCATCTGAGCAGCCTTCACGTATTTATTAAACTGATTCCAAATTACAAGTCTGTATCTGAATGATAAACATATATAAAAAGTTTAGCATTTGACTTCTAAAATGAAACCATTTAGAACCCTATTTTCACTTAGTTACACGTAAATATTATTCCTAGCCACAAAATGTAAAACCCATGACTTCAGATTACTTGGAAACTTCTTAGTTTTAGAAACCAAGAGCAGCCTATCAACTAGGAACTAATGAAATATGAAAAGACTATGTGCCTTGAATTAACAATAACCTTGTAAAACAGAAAGCACTAGGTCCAGATGGCTTTACTGGTGAGTTCTACCAAACATGTAAAGAAGAAATGATACCAATTCTCTATAGTCTCTTCCAGAAAATAGCATATGGAACACTTCCTAACCTATTTTATGATGCCAGCATTATCTTAATAAAAAAAACAGACAAAGACATTACCATAACGGGAAATTACAGGCCAGTACCTCTCACAATGCAAAAAATCCTCAACAAAATATTAGCAAATAGAATCCAACGATGTATAAAAGAATTACACATTGTAAAAGGGACTAAGTATGCAAGGCTGGTTCAACATTCAAAAGTTGATTAATGTAATCCATCACGAGTAAAGAAGAAAAACCATATGATCATATCAACAGATGCAGGAAAGGCATCTGACAAAATCCAGTACCCATTCATGATAAAAATTCTCAGCGAACTAGGAATAGAGGGAAACTTCCTCAACTTGACAGTAAAGGATCAAAGGTCGCCAGGGACTCAGGAGAAAAGGGAAAGGGATGAAAAGCTGGAAAACAGTGTAAGACACTATAATGATGATACATGTCATTCAGCATTGGCCAAAGCCCACAGAACTGTACAATACTGAAAGTGGGCCTAATGTAAACTATGGACTTCAGTTAACAATAACTTAATAATGATAAACCAGTGCTGGCTCATCAATTATAACAACTGTACCACACTAAAGATGGGGAAACTGTGTTTGGGGGGAAGTATATGGGAACTTTCTGGACTTCCTATGTAATTTTTCTGTAAAACTAACTACTCTAAAAATAAAATCTATTAAAAAAAGAAGACGATGTGAAGACAGACAACCTAAAATTAAAACCTAAGTTCAATATTTATTTGCTGTGATTTTAAGCATTTTCCTTAACCTACCCCTTTGATTTCATCATTTGTAAATTATCATCCCTTGTATATAGAGAAAATAATGTCATTATCCTACAACTTTCTTGTTAGAATTACATTAAGTGAGAGAACACATGAAAGACCACTTACTCAAGAAACAGTTTCTTCTCTTTCAGAGCTATGATGGCCCATTATCCTCCGTAAAAATGGTGGTGTTGGGGCGTCTGACCTCCTCTAACTTCATGAAGAGGAGGCAGAATCACCATCATCATCAGCCCAAGGCTGATTCCTATGAAAACTCCCTGCTGTCTTGTCAATTCTGACTCAGCGACCCTACAGGACAGAGTAGAACTGCCCCATAGGTCGTCCAATGAGCAGCTGGTGGATTCAAACTGCCGATCTTTTGGTTAGCAGCTGAGCTCTTAACCACTGAGCCACCAGGTGGAAGTTATGGGGTTTATTAGGGAAGGAACAGGTACAATTCAGGATCAGGGACAACTCAGGATATAGCCCTTCTATCAGGACAGCTTGTTTTCAGCCGTGCCTGCAGGCAGGCCTCTCTCCGGCCCTTGCCCACCAAGTGTTACAAACCTCTTTAACTCCACCAGATCACTGCCCAGATCAAAAAGAAAGACCAGACTTGCTGGCCTGACAGACTGGAGAAACCCTGAGAGTATGGCCCCCTGACACTGTTTCAGCTCAGTAATGAGGTCACTCCTGAGGTTCACCCTTCAGCCAAAGATTGAACAGACCCATGGAACAAAACAAGACTAGAGGGGTGAGCCAACCCTGGGGCAGGGACTGAACGGCAGGAGGGAACAGGAAAGCTGGTTAATAGGGAATACAGGGTTGCGAAGGGAGAACGCTGACATGTCGTGGGGTTGTTACTCAATATCATAAAACAATGTGTGTACTAACTGATGAGAAACTAGTTTGTTTTGTAAACCTTCATCTAAAGTATGGTTAAAAAAAAGAAAATATAAATTATATTTTTAACAGTGGGCTTTGGATTGTGAACAATCTAATGAATGTCACTGAACAATTTGTACAGAAACTGTCCAATGAGAACCTAACTTGCCGTGTAAACTTTCAAAGGAAACACAATAAAAAAATTCGTGGACAAAAAAAAAAAAGTGCCCATGGACATCCTATTCCACCAGTAAGCCCGGGCCTGAAGGTGCTCAGCTCTCCCACTCCGTGAGTCGGTGAGCTCTGCCAAGTGCCCAGACACACCCACTCCACCAGCAAGCTCCCTGCTCAAAGGCACTCAGCTTTCTCACTCCACAGGCAAGAAAGCCCACCATGCCATCTCCTGCCGGTCTTCTGGTTCTGCTCCCTCTGCTGCTGCTGTTTGCCTGCTACTGCTTCTCTAGCAGGATGTCAAAACTGACCAATCCGTCGCTAGGGTTCCATCTTATTTGCATGGTCCCATCCCCTCCACAAGAGGTTCATGAACCTTATTCACACAGTCTCACCCAATCATTTGGTGGGAGTTAAAAGACCATGGTGAGAAAGACCATATAAAAGCGATTCATTGCACCGCGCCCTCTATTCCCATGTTAAAGCACTTGGGTTATTTTTTATACTAAAAAAAAAAAAAAACTAGCAAGTTCAAAATGAATGTTAAATTTTGGTGGTCAAAGGGGCCAAGAAAAAGTTGTGTCCACCAGGCCCAGACACAAATTCTTCTGGGAAGTTAATAGAATACAAATTTTAAGTAGATACATTCTCTCAGAGGCTAAAAACAGTTCAGACTAACTCCAGCCACAGCACTGTAATGCTGTTGTTCTTTTTTAAAACAGCTTATAATCTCATCATTTTCTAAGAAATTATATAGTATTTGTTCATTCACTCAATACAAAGTGAACATGGTATAGCAATATGTTGAACCCTTAAAACCTTGAATCGAAGACAAGTAAGGCACAATCCCTGCCCTCAAGAATCTTAGAGCCTAAGTAAAGGAAGAAGAAATGTATGCAACAGCACATACTAAAACACAAGACAAAAGGTAAACTTTCATCCTCCCCACGCCCCCATCTTTTAAGGGAAAAAGTAGGGGATTTGAAGCCAAGATGAGAAACTACAGTTGAAATCCCAAATGTGTTACCATGGACAAGTTACTACTTTACTGAAATCTCAACATTATTAGCTCAAAAATATTCTAAACATACAAGAGGTATATATATATTAAAAAAATAAAAGGCAAGATGTTATGGAAATTCAGAAGAGGTATTACAGATTAGACTAGGAGACAGCCTGATGATAACAACTAATGATCTCTGAGTATGTACGTGCCGTGGCAGGCACCTTAATAGATGCTTTATATGGACTATCTCCTTTAATGGAAAAGACTAGTCTTGATTTGTTCCATAGTTTTAGTTGTGAAGAGTTCTGATACAAATTCAAAACAGAACAATTTGTGGACAGTCTGTTTGAAAGCACAAACCCTGTGTTTTTTCTCTGCCAAACTGTGTGTGTATATAAACTACACAAATGATACCTAAACGTGAACGTGAACGTACACATACGGTGTCAGCCATAGTAATTTACCTACTCATTTTTCAGTTCAACCCCAATCTGAAACTCTTAATAACCAAAAGAACAATCTTACAAATATGACTAATAATTCAAATTTATAAAATCTTGCTATTTATTCTGAGGTATTTCCTAGTGCCTTTTAAACAGCTAGTCAAAAACTCAGCTATTTCAGTATTCCACACTATCTCCTTATTGACTGTACCAGGGAGGTTCTGGGGTATTTTTATGGGATGAGGAGATGACACTCAGTATCTGTCCAAAGGGCCAAATTACACTAATGATGACTTGTGAAAAACTAAATGGAACACTGATTTCAAGTTTCCATCCGATAGGTACTGACATAACGACTAAAGTGATATATTAGACACATATCCATGTTCTTCTTTCTTAAATCCTGATGGATGCTTTCTGGAATCCTGATGCTCTATGCAACAGTTTGAAGACTACTGGCATAGTTGGAGAAAAAATGGTGAATTTTAAAACTGGTGGACTAACACCAACTCCTCATTTAGATCTCTTGATTATGCCTGAACAATACTAATTATGAAGTAACTTCAAGGATTTCACAACCTTGAGAAGTAGTTAAACCAGTTGCCGTGGAATCAATTCTGACTCATCGCAACCCCATGTGTGTCAGGGTAGAACTGTGCTCCACAGGGTTTTCAACAGCTGATTTTTCAGAAACAGACCGCCAGGTTTCTTCTGAGGCACCTCTGGGTAGAATCAACCCTCCAACCTTTTGGCATGCACGTTACCCATTTGCACCACCCAAAGGCTCCCTGAGAAGCAGTACAGTTAAGGCAATAATGCCAAAGTACAACAAAACATGTATTCAGAGGGTTTACTGCTGTTCTTGGTGTCTGACTACGATGAGCACAATTATTACAGGTCTTTTTCTGTCATAACTATTAAAGGTCTTTTCTGCTAGGCCTCTGGCATAAGAGAATGAAAAGATGAAAAAATTCCACCACATAACTAAAAGAAGCCCAAAAAATGGAGCCAAAATTCTAGAGCTTTTGTAAAGGTCGGCATAATTTTCAGCAGAAACTTGTGATTATAAAAGTAAAATTTAAAAGCAATAAAGAAAGGTGTAACTCACTGGGAAAATTAGATTTGTTCTCTGAATGTAATTCAATATCCTGGAACACGCTATGGAGACCAGACCGGTATACTGAAAATAATGGTGAGTTCTTAGGCTAGAGATCAGGATACTGTTTTGCCTTTGAAACTCCTTTGCTCTTTAACCTTGAATAAGTTATTTAAATGGTCTGAATTTCAAGATTCCTATTCTGTGAAATCAGGAATATTTATTTTATCTATCACTCAGGGTTGTTTTATCAAATGATTATTCTTTAAAGAATTTCACCTAAGGGGACAGTGATCTAGAGGTGAAAAGAAATCTTACAAATTTCTTTGATAATGACATATATAGGTGGCAAATGACAATTTACCTTTAATATTACCTGGGGTGATACAGCAAAACCACCATCTTAGAATAAAAGCCACAATTCTATTGGAAATACCTTAAAAGACAAAGTTACTTAGCTCAATAGCTGATTACCCAGTAAAACTATGTGATGTCATTTTAGCCACATTGTTCAGTATTTAGTTCACCAAATAATTATCAAAGGCTCTTTTATATGCCAGGCATTGTTTGCAATTATATGTCCAGAAAATAAATAATTTAGTAGAGTGAAAACACCCCATAAAAGTAAATCATCTACAAACTAATGAGTATTGTGAAGGAAATATACAAGAGCTGAGACAGAAAATAGAAGGTGAAGCCTATGTGAAACCGGGTGATCAGGAAAGGATTTTCTGAGAAGGTGAGATCTGAAGATGATGAGAACAGTGGGGGTAAAGATTGTTCCACAGAGTGTTAACAATAGCTCATAAAAAGGCACTGGGTTGTGAAAGAGTTTGAAGAACTGAAAAAAGATCAGTATAGTTAGAGGTAGCAAATGAGAAGTAACTCAAAATCAGCTTGGGAAGATAAGCAGGTGCTGGCCGACGTAGGCCAGGAAAAGAAGTTTAGAATTATTTTATACGCAAAAGCTACTGAAGTGTTTTTAGGCAGAACAGTGATCTGTTTTGAAAAAATTCATATTAAGGTGTTAGGAAAGGGTTGGAGGCAGTCAATTGAAGGCTACTGCAGCAATTCGGACAACAATAGTGGCCTGAACTACAGTGATAGTAGTATTGGAGAGTAACTGATCTGAGTATTTATTTTAGAGTTAAAATTAACGGTACTTGCTGATGAAGAATGAAGCATCAGGACTGGAGGAAGACTCATTAACAATCTGCGATATATAGATGACACAACTCTGCTTCCTGAAGTGAAGAGGACTTGAAGTACTTATTGATGAAGAGCAAAGTCTATAGCTTTCATTATGGATTAAACCTCAACATAAAGAAAACAAAAATCCTCAACAACTGGATCCGTAAGCAAAATCACAATAAATGGTGAAAACACTGAAGTTGACAAAGGTTTCATTTTACTTGGATACACAACCAATATCCATGGAAGCAGCAGTTGAGAAATCAAATGATGTATTACATTGGGCACTCTGCCGCAAAAGACCCATTTAAGCGTTAAAAAGCAAAGATGTCACTTTGAGGACTAAGGTGTGCCTGACTCAAGCCCTGGTATTTTCAATCGCCTCATAAGCATGCAAAAGCTGGACAATGAATAAGGAAGACCGAAGAAGAACTGGTGCCTTTGAATCATGGTGTTGGCAAAGAATACTAAACATACCATGGGCTGCCAGAACAATGAACAAATCTCTCTTGGAGGAAGTACAGCTTTTAAGAATGCTCCTTAGAAGCATGGATGGCAAGACTTTGTCTCACATACTCTGGACATGTTATCAGGTGGGACCAGTCCCTGGAGAAGAACATCATGCTTGGTAGAGGGTCAGTGAAAAAGAGGAAGATCCTCAACAAAGGGGATGGACACAGTGGCTGCAACAATGGGCTCAAGCATAATGATTGTGAGGATGGCGCAGGACCAGGCAGTGTTTTGTTCTGTTGTACACAGGATCTCTGTGAGTCAGAACTGACTCCATGGTACGTAACGACAACATCGTCAAGCTGATGGATTAGATACAAGGGGGTAAGAAAATATGATGAGCTAAGGACAACAGAAAAATCTAGGAGTAATCTCTGAAAGTGTACGACACACTTACCATTGACAGAAATGGGGGGAGACTGGAAGAGAACAGAGAATTAAGAGTTTGGTAAATGTTAAAGTTTGAGATAGCTGTCAGACTTCTAAATGGAAAAGTCAAGTACACACCTAGGCATGAGATTCTGGAGATAAAAGGAACGGTCCACTTAGAGATACAGATTATTATATTCATCTATTCATTCCATTTTTATTTAATAAAGTATGTTCTATGTGTGTTATAAAGTTCCTGGGTGATGCAAATGGCTGATGTAATCAACTGCTAACCAAAAGGATGGAAGTTCAAGTCTGTCCAGAGATGCCTCAAAAAGAAAGGCCTGCTGACCTTTTGGTTAGCAGCTGAGTGCTTAACCATTGTCCCACTAGGGTTCCTGTACTCTATGCTACTGCTATGATAATGGACAAAATAGTAGATGCTCAGATACTTGTTGAATGACTGTTAGACTTAACCACATGAAATTCTGATATCCAACCATTTGGACCTACAAATATGGCAACTGCAGTTTCCACTAAACATGCCAGGTGCTACAAGAAACACAAAAAAGTGATACAGGTAGCGTAGTGGTGCAAGTGGTTAAGTGCTCGACCATTAGATGAAAGGTTGGTGGTTTTAGGCCACCCAGAGGAATCTCAGAAGACAGGTCTGGCGATCTACCTCCAAAAGGTCATAGCCTTAAAAACCCTCTGGAGCAATTCTATGCTGCACAAGTGGGGTTGCCATGAGTTGGGATGTCACCAACAACTAACGACTTTATTATTAACCAATTATTTATACAATGTGGCCCAATATGATTTTTTAAAAAAGAGACTAAATCTAGGTGAGAGGGTGGGGGAGCTTTATAGTAGGGGTATCCCTGCAGGTGGCAAGACCTTTCTAAAAGATGATAAATAATACCAACAAAGAGTAACAGAAGTCTAGCTGAGCAGAACTGTCTTAGGGGTAACGAAGAGAGACAAGATGGGGTTAGATCAGGATCAGACTTGAATGCCAAGTCACAGACTTTGGATTTTACTCAATAGGTAATAGGGAAACTACTGCAAAGATGTGAACATGAAAGTCACATGATCAGAGCTGGGCTTTAAGATTCAAGCAAGTGGCATAAGTGGATAGAAAGGACTGGTGACAAAGTAACTGGAAGAAGAAAAAGGTATTAAAGCCCTGAAGAGGGCAGCAGCGGGAGAAACCAGAATGGGAAATAATGACTACAAAAGGCACTGGATACCATTAGGATAGTTTACTGACTGTAGAAAGGTGGACCTTAAGAAATTTTAGCCAGATGAGGAATAGTGTAGCAGATGAGGCAATAAGCCATCGTAACTCTGCTGCAAAAATAAAAAGATGCTCATATGGCTGTTTAGCAGGCTTGAAAAATATGAATCTAAGTTGTATAAATACTTTGATCATACTATTATTCAATCATTATTTACTGAGTGCCAAGCACTATGCAAGGTTATACAGTAGCAAACAAAACAAGAGAGTGCTCTTTTCTTCGTGGAATTTACAGATATTTATAAGTATGCTATGGCAAATCTTTATGAAAACTCCTATATTAAAATACGAACAACTTGTTCACTAAAATAAATTTCTTTGAAGCTGACCCTGGTTATGTGCTTTCAGTTAAAATCCAAAGCATCAATTGGTAAGATTACTTATCTAAGGCCTTGTCAGCAGCTGTTAAGTTGGCCCCCAACTCATGGCAACTCCATGCACAATCCATTTGAACGGCTTTGATCCATATAGGGTTTTCACTAGCTGATTTCCAGAAGCAGATCACCAGGCCTTTCTTCCTAGTCTATCTTAGTCTGGAAGTTCTGCTGAAACCTATTCAGCATCACAGCAGCACACAAGCCTCCACTGACAGGCAAGTCGGCAGCTGAGCTTGAGGTGCTCTGGCTGGGAATCAAACCTGGGTCCATCAGACAGAAAGTGAACATTCTGAACCACTAAAAGCCACGTGAAAAAATATTTGTTGAGTGCCTATTAAATACCTACACTGAGCTAGGTGTCATGGAAAATATTCATTGGATAATAATGATTTCCAAAAGTAACAAGAACTAAGCCTAATGAAAAGTGTACCCCAGCCTCCTCTTTTAAGTAAGGCAACAAACTATAATTCATAGCCCTAAAAGACCTATGCTAAGATTTTATTAGGGGCTAAAACCAAACTGACATAAGAATTTCACACAATTTGTGTATTAACTATTTAATAAGAAACTACTTTTCTCTGTAAACTTTCACCTAAAGCACAATAAAAATAATTTCAAAAAATGTTTATGAATAGGTCCAAACACAGATTCTGAAAAGCTAAATGCCAACTGCTCTACAAATAAAGACAAGTTCCCAGAAACAAATTTTGAAAATTGAAGTTGCAAAATTGGAATGATTTAAGAAAAAACTAAAAATAATAGAAAACATGACAATAAAATTATACTTAAGCAAAATGTCCTAAAAGAACTTGCAATGCCCTTTCTAAAAAGCTGTAGTAGTTTACATTACTGAAGCCACCTGAACCAGAATAAGTATATTCTAAAATGTTCATCAGAAGGATGTAGTAATGAAGAAAGAGATGGATTATAAAATTTAAGGGCTCCACTTGGAGATCTCTCTCACTAAAGGTATTATGGCCCTAGCCAGTGAGTAATTTTCAAAGCAAGCGAAGATTCATCATGAGAGCTTGTTAAAAATGAGATTCCCTTGACCAATTTCCAGGAATTGTGAATGCGTATGATTTCTGAGGCTCAGGAATCTACAAACCTTAACATGCATTCAAAGTGACTCTTTTGCAAGTAGTCAGGGATAACTTTGAGAAATCCTGCAGTGTTTTAACTTAATGAAAAACTTCAATTTATAAACAAGATAAGCTACACAGAGCAAGGTTAAGTACCTTACTCAAGTTTAGAGTTCCCCATTCCTGCCAGGCTGACAAAGTTTTCCTTATGGGCCATTTGGTCGGCCTCTCTCAATGTCCTCCTCCTTCACCTACTTTGAAAGCCAACTTTTGGGATATGGCCTTCCGTGCCCATCTCAGTCCCCACTGGGGTGGTATCGTTGATTTTTTAAGTGAGTTTATCTTTTTCCACAACTGGAATAAAAAGCTCCCTGGGGAGAAACTGAGCTTTTACTCTTATATCCCCTTCACAGTGACACATACAAATACTGTATTCCTTTTTACTGCCTTCAATCTGCAAACCGTATCCTGCTTTTCTCCAAGTAAATTCTTAGCACTGTGCAAGGCACAAAATGAGAACTAAATAAATGGCAGCTTATACTCCTTAGCCTTATAAAACAGTGTTTTTCTAACTGTGGGTCACTAGTATCATCAAAGAAAAACTGAACAGTTTTGTGGGGGGTGGGTATTTTAATGGAAAATATATATTTTACTGTGGGTTGCAATCAACAAAGTGTGAAAGGCACGATTTGGTAAATGCTGATGGAGCTGAACTCCCATACGTCTTCACCATTCTGTTGGCAAAGATACTTTTCACCCACTTCACATTCAACCATCCAATCAGTTTTTTCATTCTCCACTCATCAAAGGTAATACTAGGTTATTTAGTTACAACCTCTTCCCCTTTAACTCAAATGAAAAGGGGGAAATGATAGATCCTAAGTCTAATGAGCACTCTTCACAGTACAAGCCTTCAAGTCTGGGATCCTTCTTTAGATGAGTCATATGGGTGTTATGATGCACTTCAGACCGGCTCTTGGAGCACCTGTCTTGCAACTCAAGTCTATCTGAAATTCTAGCCATGCCAAATAAGGCACTGAAATTTTCACAACCTGCTTCATCCATACGAGGCTTAGGCTTAATGAATACGGTTTTTTCCAAAATCACCTTCTTTCCTTACCCTGGAGCCAGGTTATTTATTTCCACCATAACATGACTTTCTGGTAATCCTCCTGACGCTCTCTATAAATTTAATTACAAATACCTGTACTCCTAAACTCATGGGAGTACAGGTATATCAACGCAACAGCAACGGATTTGTTGTTGTTATTATTATTATTTTTTTTGGTACTCCTAAAAGCCCTGGTGGCGCAGTGATTAAGAGCTCGGCTGCTAACCAAAAGGTCGACAGTTCAAATCCACCAGCAGTTCCTTGGAAACCATATGGGGCAGTTCTACTGGTAATCCCCTTAACGCTCTCTAAAAATTAATTATATATACTTGTATTCCTAAAAAAGCCCTGGTGGTGTAGTGGCTGAAGCGCTCAGCTCCTAGCCAAAAGGCTGCAGTCTGAACCCACCAGCTGCTCCACAGGATAAAGACATGGCAGTCTGCTTCCGTAAAGATTTACAGCCTTGGAAATCCTATGGGGCAGTTCTACCCTTTCCTCTGGGGTCGCTATAAGTTGGACTCAAAGGCAGTGGGTTTGGTTTGGGTTTAGTACCCCTAACAACTTCTCCTAACTTAAGGCAGTACTCCCCCTGAAAAAGCTGTGCTTTTTCTAGGTTTTGTACACATCTTGCATCTTTTTAATCAGCAAGCAAAATGTAAATGCTTATCTAGGTTTAATAATGAATTAACTGGGGGCTGTCATGTCTCTAAAACAGCTTTATTCTTTGCACTGTTTCCAAAAATACTTTCATTACACTAGTTTGAACTCAAATTCCACTTCCTCTAATAACTTACCTAAATCCCTCCAACAGAACTAGTTTCCCACTCTCTAAACCTCATTAACACTCTGCTCACCCCTCTGTAGCACTCATCAGTCTATGCAATATTGGAATTATTTGTAACTCCGTCTCCTACCCTTGGCCTCCATGATTAAATCTGACTTCTACGTGTATACCTTGCACTGCCCTCCAAACAGCAGTGCACTCCACATAGTAGGGCCTTGGTATTGGCTTGCTGAATTGTACCGAAAGGATGATGAGCTTAATTAGTGGATTTCAAAATACGTTAGGATGTATTTTTACTTTCACACACCCTTCATACCCTCAGTTTGCTCAGCTGTAAAGTGAGCATTTAAAGAATAACACTATGAAAAGTATAGTGGGAGAACTACGGGGAGATGGAAACAAACAACGTATAAATACAGCAAGGAGTCATGATAAAAGGGATGTGATGCTCCCTGCATTTCCACACGTGGTCTAGTAATTCGGCATCTGAACCCTCTCTCTGTCTGCACCACTGTGCTCTGTCACACCCTTGTCAAACACCTGCCACACCATGGGGTGTACCACAGACCACTTCTCTCACAGGACTAGATACCCTAAAGTATATGAGGTAACCAACTGCTGGTGGTTCTGGCCTCCACGGGCCACAGTCACCAGCCCAAGAGTGTGCAACCATTTGCCATTAACAGTTCCTGCGAAAATGAAAGTGCGTCTAGACCTGGGCACCTTTAATGCTCTGTAAGCCCCAGATTTTTTAGGTCACCGTTATTTCCTCCATTGGCTAGAGTATCAATGTGACTCGAGATAGCATCTGTCTTCCAGGTGAAGTCTTTCCACAACTTCCCAGCACCACCTTAAGGTCCCATTAACCTCCACACACAGGTTACCCAGTAGGCCTCGATTAAGGTTGGTGTGTTACTCAAGCCGTCAAGGTTCCCCCAATGTCTTAACCTCTGGGCGTTGCCATTAAACATATCCCCCAGACCTTCTAACTCCTTCCTCGAAACTGGTCCTCTCCACTCGTCCTATACTTCCTGAGTTTCCACCATTCGTCAGTGACATGTCCACCTACCACCTCCTCCACCTTGGGAGACGTGCGTCTCGGCTCTCGACGAACCTCACTCTTTTCCACTCCTGGCTAGCGCACGGCCTCCCACAGGAGGGTCTCCAAGCCCGGCCGCTGCGCCGACCCCCTCGCCCCTACTGTAACGCCGCTACTCTCCTACTCACTTTGGGCTTCTCCGGCAATTTCTTCCGGTTCTTCTTCTTCTGCTCCTCGCTTCGGAGATTCTTCAGCAGGGCTAGGTCGTCAGGGGCTGGGGCCGGCGCGGCCGCCGCCTCCTCCCGCTTGCGGGGCGGGCTCCTCCGCTTTTTGCGGGCGCCAGCGCAAGCCGCGGCCCAGCCGTAGCCGAGCAGTAACAGCAGCAGCAGCCCGAGCGCGCCCGTGCCCACGAGTATCACCCAGCCCGGGTACCGCTTCGGCTCCAGGCCCAGGTCGAGGCCCAGCTCGGTGCGCAGGAAGCCTAGGCCGACCGAGAGCATTTCCCGGAGCCGGGCCGAGCCCTCCTCGGCCTGCTGGGCCAGCTCGTCCTGCCAGCTCCGTGCAGCCATCTTCCCTCCCGTCAGAGCGACTCGCAGGAGGACCTTGGGGCGCCGAGACGCCGTGGAAGAGTCAAGGGAAGCAAGGAAAGGCCGGGCCAGGCGGCCTCAGGCCGAACGCATCGCGGCCGCCCCTCGCGCCGGAGCCGGGGATCGGCCGCTGCCGCCGCGGGGAGGGCAGAGGGGGCTCCCAGGTTCCCCCTAGTCAGCCTCACTCCGCCACCGCCAGGGGAAGAGGGAAGCGGAAGGTGGTGTCTCCAGTGGCGGCCGCTAAGCGGCGTCTCGGCGCCAATGCTGGGGCCCCGCAGTCTTCCCTCGGCGGAACAATGGCGGCCCCGGCCGTGATTCACGCGGTGCGCGGGGACGCCGGGCTGGCCGCGGGTCACGTGGGGGCCGGTGGGCGGGGCGCTGGGTCACGTGGGTAGGGCGGGGCCGGGAGGGGCGGGAGCCTTTGGGCGGAGGCGCGGGGTTGCGTCGAAAGTGACGGGTTCGGGCACGGTCGAGGTGCGGAGCTAGGGAGCAGGGTGACACTGTACGGAGTAGAGCCTGCGAGGGGTTCAGGGGAGGCGGTGGGCCTGGCTTAAGAGACGTGTCGCTCTGAGAGAGTTCAGAGGAGGAGCTCTCGAGGAAGCGTGGTGGGGGAGTGGAAGAGGGTGAAGAGCAGTGAACCGAGTCACAAGGTCTAGGTCAAAAGTCGTCCTAGTAGGTATAGCGTTTTTTTGCTTTTCCTAGGGGTGAGTGGAAGCGGCTTCTTCTCCATAGGGTCACCGGTCGGGTAGATGCTTCCAGACTGGGCTCAGCTGAGTCTGAGGCTGTTCGTTTTTTTTCCCCAGGGCCTGGGTTTAACGCACAAATTGGATAGTTCTCTTCGGGGCCAGCTAACGCAGGTTGCTTGCCTACTGTTTGCCAACCTGGCTTGGGCACGTTCGCGTCGTTTCGCTCATTCACTCTCTCACTGTTACTCCCCAGAATTCAAAAGTTGGAAAGCCCGTGGGAGGAACTATTCTTTTCCAAATTTGTAACTTTAATAAGAAAGAAACAAATTAGACTATTTACGTATAGAAGTAGCTTCCTTATTGCGCTTTATTTTAAGCTTTTACGCAACGTCGCAAAAGGAGTTGCAGAAAGTCTTATTTTTATATGCTGTGGGTTTTGCTTTTTTTTTGTTTGTTTGGTGGACCATGTCTGGGAGGTAGCTTTAGAAGGAAATGAATTGCCTTTTCAAGGTTTTAATGACAAGATGGGTTTTTAAGTTCCATTCTGCTGTAAGGAAACTCAAGGTTTTACCTTTAAATGAAAACTAGCGCGTAAGCAAGTGTCTTAATACAACAGGCTTTCTCAAATAATAGAATGGGGGTAATAATAATAAGCACCAAATGCCAAAAATGTATTAAGGAGCGTTTTGACCTACTTTGCAACAATATTGTAATGCGTGTTGTGATTAATGAGTGGGAGGGAGTTTTGTAAATAATGAAAATGAACTACTCTTGCAATTATAAGCTTTATACACACTTATAATTAAAGACAGTGTAAATTACAAGGCTAAAAACTTAAAGAAGATGTCATCAGGATCTGCTTTAACTTTAAAAGTTTCCAAATTCCATTTATATTTGTGAAATTACATTCATAATCCTACAATGTGTTTTGGTTCCAGAAAGGTGAAGGTTGCAATGCTTTGCCTAAGAAGTTTCGCTGACCATTCTGGGCTAACGTGTGGATTTTTTAAATTAAGCTATTACAAAGGAGCCCTGGTGGCACAAAGGTTGATAGCTGAGCTGCTAACCAAGGAAGATTGGCAGTTTCAACCCACCCAGGGCTCTTCAGGAGAACCACCTGGTGATCTCCTTCCATAAAGATTATAGCCTAGAAAACCCTTGAGGCAGTTATGTCTTGTCTCATGGGGTTGCTATGAGTCGGAAATCAACTTCACAGCACCCAACAACATACGTATAATAGTAGAGGGGTTTGCCTGTTCCTTGAGTAACCTAGCAAATATTGATTCAGTTAAATGATATCACTTTTATTCTTTCTGTGACTGCCCTTTAACCTAGAAAACAATACGTTTACTGTATCACCACCCAGAGATACTCATTCTTCATGTATAACTTTCTAGTCATCTTTTCATGGATTTGTATTTAGAAAACAAAAATCAGGTCACACACTGTTTACTACTTTGCACTTAACATAGTCATGAACATGCCCATCACTTGATAAAGCCCATTGGGGACACACCTGTAGTCCCACAAAGTTAGTTTTATTAACTTGCCGCAGGAGTTTGTGTAAGGGGGTTGATATCAGCTGGGCCTGAGAAGTAGACTCAGAATCCCAATTCTTTGAAAATCATAAATGTGAAATGTTATGTCCGAAACCCCTTACCTGAAGCTCTGCACCTGGGTTGGAAATAAAGACAACCCATGTGGAATGGATATACAAAGTGTGGTCTATCCACACAATGGAATACCACTCAGAAATGAATGCGCTATGAGTACGTGTAATAGCATAGATGCATCTCAACATAGTTATGCTTGGTGAAAGAAGCCAGACCAAAAAAGAGTACATACTATATGATCTCATTTATATAAAACTTATCTACTTGACAAAAAGCAGATCACTGGTAACTTGGGGATGGTGGGAGGCAAGGAGGGAGGTAAGGAGAGAGGGAGGATTATCAAGGGGCGAGAGGAGATTTGGGAGTGATGTATGTTAACTGTCTTGATTGTGGTCATGGCTTTATGGGTATGTATGTATGCAGTGGGTGGTGGGATGTATGCAAAGCTTATAAAATTGTATACTTTAGATATGTGCAGTTTATTGTATGTCATTTAACCTCAATAAAGCAGTTCAAAAAAAGTGACTCGCATTGTTCAGATCCTCCAGATGGGTGGGATGTTTCATTCTGACTGACGGGATTTCAAACAAGGTTTTTGTCAATCCATGATTTTAGAGAACAAGGTTTCTCAGCACTATCTCTTTGATATTAACAAAAGGAGTATTTTACATGTTTGCACAATATTCTATTACAGTATCATTTTTAATGGCTATGTAGTCTACTGTCCGACTTTACTAGGATTTATTTAACTAATACTTTATTGTTGGAAATTTAGATTATAGGGTTTTTTTTTTTTTTGCTGTTAAAAGCAAATCCATCATAAACATGCTTGTAACTAAGTCTTTGTGAATATAATTACTTCCTGAGGATAAGATACTGGTGCTGTAATTGCCTAAGCCATACCTGTTATATGTGAATTAGACACTTAATTTGTAAGTTTAAAGGGACCTGAAGAAGTTACCTACTTTTAGCTTCTCCCCTTATACCCAAAAAAACAAAACGCACTGCTGTCGAGAAGAGAACAAACCCAACCCAACCTGTTGCTGTCGAGTTGATTCCGACTCATAGCGACACTATAGAACAGAGTAAAACTGCCCCATAGGGTTTCCGAGGAGCGCCTGGTGGATTCGAACTGCCAGCGTTTTGGTTAGCACCAGTAGCTCTTAACCACTACAGCACAGGGGTTTCCAGAAGAGGACGGGTGCTTCAGATGATTAATACCCTGTAGTCAGAGTGGCCCTCTTGGTTACTCCGCTTCAGTTATGCTATACAATCCATGGTGTTAGTGCAGAAAGCTAACTTCCACTCAAGTAGCTCATTTTTGAGGGCTGACAAAAGAAAAAAGTTGGCTTGGGCCTTCAAAATATAGAGAGTAATGGAAATCAGTTCCCTGCTGGGTCACAGGGTTGTGCACTCTAGGAAGACGATTTTAGATTTGACAGTAAAGAAGGGAACTAGAGGGTCCTGAGAATTTGGAAATATGGTCAGGAAAGCATTACACTCAGAATAAATCTAGTAAAAATTAGTAAATAATGAATCATCTGTAGAAATACCTAAGCTGAAAAGTAGTTTATAATAGTTGCTGAAAGGGCCAGGGTATTTCCAAGTCTCCCTAAAAGATTAGGAGATAGGCTTAGAACCTGCATGGATATAAAAACGGGAATTGTATCAGTTGTACCTAATTTAAGCACTAGGAGGGGAACCAGGGGATCAGCCAGGGCTGTGAAGGTGATAGCAAAAGTGCAACTTGTAGCTTGTAAGTGGAGTGCTAGGCAGTAATAAACGTGTCAATGGATATTTACACCCTGATACCAGGCTTGCAAAATTAAAAAGAAAAACAGAAAAACCAGGTTTATAGATACATATGTAGTGAAAATGTAAAACCATGCATGGAGGGAGTAATGAACACCAAATTCGGGATAGTGGCTATTTTCAGGGAGAGCAGGAGAAAAATGGGATTGGGGGAATATACAAGGGGCTACAGATGTTATCTATAATGTTTTATTTTTAAACTAAGTTATGGGTTTAAGTGTGCTCGCTATTATCTCTACCTGAAATATTTTATAACATTTAAGTGATAAAAATTGAGAGATACAGGTAATAGTTTGCATGGAAGCTAGACAACATAATGGAGGCTCCCGTGCTACACGATTGCTGGGTGGATATAGCCTTACAGTAGGGAAGAGTATATTGGACTGTTTAGCTCGATAGCTATCCCCTAAGGTCATCTAATCCCCTTTGCTCTGATTTCATGCTCAACACACCAGACCCATATAGTAATGTGGCTTCACATGTGGCCTTTACTAAATAAGAGACTGAGTCCCCTAGCTGACTTTTAAGCAATCTGATCCTTTTCACAGTTATATTTATTACTGTAAATCATTCATTCTCAATGGAACAACATTTCCTCCATACAGGGAAAGATTATTGGGTCTTGGGGGTGAAAATCTTATGTATAAAGTACAGTATAATATAGTACATAGATATACAGTAAATCTATGGTATTAAAATTTTACGGAGGGGGTCGTTAGGAAAAAATGTCTAAAAGGCTCCTTGAGGAAGTGATAATGAAAAAATGGTTGAAAAACACTGGTGGAATGGAAAGGATTGTTCTGTCAATTAGGTACCTGTGCTTTTGGTGAGTCAGTCCCCTTGGGCCATTTATTTAATGATTACTTCACTAATTTTTAAAATTAAATCAAAACTCTGCTTTATTATTATTTATTAAGTATGACATTTATATATGTCACCATTATTGTGCTGTATATTAATTTGGCCATTGTACCTCCATTACTGTTTCTTTCTGAAGATAATTTTTTTTGTTGTGCTTTCAGTAAAAGTTTACATGTCAAGTCAGTCTCTCATACAAAAATTTATATACACCTTGCTATATACTCCTAATTGCTCTCCCCCTAATGAGACAGCACACTCCTTCCTTCCACTCTCTCTTTTCGTGTCCATTTGGCCAGCTTCTGACCACCCCCCACCCCCCCACCCTCCCATCTCCCTTACAGACAGGAGATGCCAACATGGTCTCATGTGTCTACTTGATCCAAGAAGCTCATTCTTCACCAGTATCATTTTCTGTGTCCAGTCCAATCCCTGTCTGAAGAGTTGGCTTTGGGAATGATTCCTGCCTTGGGCTAACAGAAGGTGTGGGGACCATGACCATTGGGCTGCTTCTAGTCTCAGACCCTTAAGTCTGGTCTTTTTATGAGAATTTGGGGTCTGTATCCCATTGCTCCCAGAAACCCTGGTGGTATAGTGGTTAAGTGCTAACCAAAAGGTCAGCAGTTTGAATCCACCAGGTGCTCCTTGGAAACTCTATGGGGGAGTTCTACTCTGTCCTCTAGGGTCGCTATGAGTTCGAATCGACTCGACAGCAGTGGGTAGTGGGATCCCACTGCTCCCCTGCTCCCTCAGGGGTTCTCTGTTGTGTTCCCTGTCAGGGCAGTCATAGATTGTAGCCGGCCACCATCTAGTTCTTTTGGTCTCAGGCTGATGTAGTCTCTGGTTTATCTAGTCCTTTCTGTCTCTTGGGCTCATAATTCCCTTGTGTCTTTGGCGTTCTGCATTCGCCTTTGCTCCAAGTGGGTTGAGACCAATTGATGCGTCTTAGATGGCCGCATGCTAGTGTTTAAGACCCCAGCAAACTCTTTGCTTTAAATGCATGGTTTCTGTCCTCGAAAATCTCAAATCATATTGAATACAATGGACCCTTCCTTGAAATACATTTAATACCACAGAGTATCGCTATGGTGAGTTGATTTGAGCATGCAGTTTGTAGTGGAAACTGTGATGTATCACTGAGACCCCCCTTCAGCAATGAAGAAGTTTGTCTTAGGCAGGGTTCTCTAGAGAAGCAAGGAACCGGCTTACGTGATTGTAGAGGCTGGAACATCCCAAATCTGTGGATCAGAATAGAGGCTTCTCCTGATTCATGTAACCACAGGGGCTGGTGAATGCAAGATTGGCAGGGCAGAGAGCAGGGCTCTTGCCCACAGGCTCTAAAGATCCATGAATCCCAAAATTGACAGGTAAGCTGCTTAGGTCAAGTCCCAAGAACTGGAGGTCAGATGAACAGGAGCCAGCTGCAGGTTCCAGTGCAGGCAAAAGCCAGAATGTCCGTTTATATTTGAATGCAGGCCACGCACCCAAGGAAACCCCCTTTCAACTGATTGGTGACTCATAGCAGATCCCATCATGAGAGTGATCACGTATAAATACTGAGAATCATGGCCCAGCCAGGCTGATACACAAATGTAACCATCACAGACTTATTCCCCAACTCTGGGCATGCTGCCAGAAGACATCCCTGCTAAACTTTTTTTTGGGGGGGGGGTGGTGGCTACTAAGGGAAACTGCCTTCGCCAAGGTCATGCCCCCACCTAATGACTGATCAGCCTGGGTGTATAAAATCTTGACCTTCTTTCCCCAACTTGGGACAGTTCTATAGGGCTATCCTAGCTTCAGAATACTTCATGGGATAAGCTGCATCTCAGCTCAGTTCTGCCTTTCCCCAATCCTGCTTCCTTCCTCTCCTTCCGTTTGCACTGGTTTCAAGAGTACTTCCTAATAAATGTCCTGTAAACTACTCTGTTGCAAAGTCAGCTTCCCAGACAACCCAACCTGCAACAAGGTTGATGAAGCATTTATACAGTATTTGATATCACTAGATTCCCTGTGTGGCACAAAGAATTAAGCACTTGGCTACTAACTGTAAGGGTTGTCTGTTCAAACCCACTAGAGGAATCTTGGAAAATTCCTGGTGATTTGCTTCTGAAAGGTCACGGCCATGAAAACCTTATGGAGTGCAGTTCTACTCTACAACACATGCGGTTGCCATGAGTTAGAATTGGCTTGAAGGCAACTGGTTTGTTTGTTTGTTTGTTTTTTGCTTGATATCATTGAGGATGGAGACATTATTTCCTAGGGGTAGTAAAAAGTAGAAGACTTTAAAAGCTATATATTAAGGTTAAGTCATCAAAGAAGTGTCATTCACTAAAATAGTGGATATTGGGGGAGAGTTCAGTAGCTTAGTGTCTTAGGCTAAGTTCTCTAGAGAAGCAAAACCAGTGAAATGTATGTATAAAAATATGTATAGATTTATCTCAAGGAAATGGCTCACATGGCTGTGGAGGCTGGCAAGTTCTAAATTTGTGGGTCAGGCATCAGGCTGTTGGCTCACGGGGCTGCAGAAACTGGCGAATCCCAGAATCTGCAAGTCCGATGACACGTTCAAGTCCCAAAAACTGGAGGTCAGATGATGATGAGCTGGATGCAGGATCTAGAGCAAGATAATGCTTTGCCAGAGCGTCCATATATATTGGATGTAGGTCACCTCCTCAAGGAAACTCCCCTTACATCAGATACTTCAGTAAGGCAGTGACTTGAGTAAGGGTGTGACTTGAGTAAGGGTATGACTTGAGTAAGGCTGTACTTGAGTCAAGTCCTTTAGTAACGTATGTGACTCAAGATACACCCCACACTAATCGTGCCTCACTAACATATAGAGGTTTATGATTTACAACACATAAAATGGAGGATAGTCATGTTGTTTTTGTTAGGTGCCATTGAGTCAGTTCCAACTCATAGTGACCCTATGCACAGCAGAATGAAACACTGCCCAGTCTTGTGCCATCCTCACAATTGTTGCTATGCCTGAGCCCACTGCTCTACCCACTGTGTCAACCCATCTTGTTGAGGGTCTTCCTCTTTTTTGCTGACCCTCTACTTTACCAAGCATGATGTCCTTCTCCAGGGACTGATTCTTCCTGATAACATGTCCAAAGTATGTGAGAGGTAGTCTCACCATCCTTGTTTCTAAGGAGCATTCTGGTGGTACTTCTTCCAAGACAGATTTGTTTGTTCTTTTGGCAGTCCATGGTATATTCAATATTCTTCACTGACATCACAATTCAAAGGTGTCAGTTCTTCTTCAGTCTTCCTTATTCGTTGTCCAGCTTTCACATACATTTGAGGCAACCGAAAACACCATGGCTTGGGTCAGGCGCACCTTAGACCTCAAGGTGACATCCTCGCTTTTCAACACTTTGAAGAGGTCTTTTGCAACAGCTTTGCCCAATGCAATGCATCTTTTGATTTGTGGATCCAAGTAAAATGAAATCCTTGACAACTTCAATCATTTCTCCGTTTATCATAATGTTGCTTATTGGTCCAGTTGTGAGGATTTTTGTTTTCTTTATATTGAGGCGTAATCCGTACTGAAGGATGTGGTCTTTGATCTTCATCAGTAAGTGCTTCAAGTCCTCCTCCTCACTTTCAGTAAGCGAGGTTGTATCATCTGCATATTGCAGGTTGTTTGTGAGTCTTCCTCCAATCCTGATGCCCCGTTCTTCATATAGTCCATAGTCTGGGATTATTTGCTCAACATACAGATTGAATAAGTATATGGTGAAAGGATACAACCCTGATGCACACCTTTCCTGACTTTAAACCAAGTAGTATCCCCTTGTTCTGCTCAAACAACTGCCTCTTGATCCATGTACAGATTCCGCACGAGCACAATTAAGTGTTCTGGAATTCCCATTCATCGCAATGTTATCCATAATTTGTTATGATCCACACAGTTGAATGCCTTAGCATAGCCAACAAAACACAGGTAAACATCTTTCTGGTATTCTCTGCTTTCAGCCAGGATCCATCTGATACCAGCAATGATATCCCTGGTTCCACATCCTCTTGTAAATCCAGCTATAATTTCTGGCAGTTCCCTGTTGATATACTGCTGCAGCTGCTTTTGAATAATTTTCAGAAAAATTTTGCCGCCATATGATATTAATGATATTGTTCAATAATTTCTGCATTCGGTTCAATTGCCTTTCTTTGCAATAGGCATAAATATGGATCTCTTCCAGTCAGTTGGCCAGGTAGCTGTCTTCCAAATTTCTTGGCATAGATCAGTGAGCGCTTTCAGCACTACATCTGTTTGTTGAAACATCTCATTTGATATTCCATCAATTCCTGGAGCCTCGTTTTTCACCAATGCCTTCAGTACAGCTTGGACTTCTACCTTCACTACATCAGTTCCTGATCATATGTTACCTCCTGAAATGCTTGAATGTCAACCAATTCTAGAGACTGTGTGTATTCCTTCCACCTTCTTTTGATGCTTCCTGCATTGCTTAATATTTTTCCTGTAGAATTCTTCAGTATTGCAAGTCAGATATACAATACCACAAAATGGAGGACAATTACACAATATTGAGAATCATGGCCCATCCAAGTTGACATATAACATTAACCATCACACTTGGTTTTGTACACATTGAGTTTGAGGTAGAGATACCAAATAGGTGGATATATGGGTGTGGACCCCAGAGGAGAGATTGGAGTTAGACATACCTCTTGGTTTCCAACCGCACTTTTCATTCGTAATCATACTATGATCTCTACTGTTGAAGGCCACTTGCACTTGCTCTTACCTGTGCACAGAATTTATTTCCTTGCTTTTCCTATTTAATTTCTGCTCATTCTTTGTATCTTTTTTTTTTTCGTACATTAGATGAAGGTTTACAGAACAAACTAACTACTCATTAAACAGATAATACACATATTGTTTTGTGACACTGGTTATCAAGACCACAATATTTCAACACTTTCTCTTTTTTATTTTGGTTCCCTATTACCAGCTTTCCTGTCCCCTCCTGCCTTCTAATCCTTGCCCCTGGGCTGGTATGTCCCTTCAGTCTCATTTTGTTTTATGGGCCTGTCTAATCTTTGGCTGAAGGGTGACCCTCAAGGGTAACTTCATTACAGAGCTAAAAGGGTGTTCAGGGGCGGTACTCTTGGGGTTTCTCCAGTCTCTGTCAACCCAGTAAGTGTGGTATTTTTTCACAAGCTAGAATTTTGTTTTATATTTTTCTCCAGCTCTGTCCGGGACCCTCTGTTGTGATCCCTGTCAGAGCAGTCAGTAGTGGTGGCCAGGCACCATTCAGCCATGCTGGGCTCAGTGTGGTGGAGGCTGTGGTTGTTGTGGTCCGTTAGTCCTTTGGGCTAATCTTTCCCTTGTGTCTTTGGTTTTCTTCATTCTTCTCTGCTCCAGAGGGGGTGGGACCAGTGGAGTATCTCAGATGGCCGTCACAGGCTTTTAAGACCCCAGACGCTACTCACCAAAGTAGAATGTAGAACATTTTCTTTATAAACTATGTTATGCCAGTTGAGCTAGATGTTCCCTGAGATCATGCCCCCCATAGCCCTCAGCCCAGCAATTTGGTCCTTCAGGGAGTTTGGATATGTCTGTGGAGCTTCCATGACCTTGCCTTGGACAAGTTGTTCTAGCTTCCCCAGTATTTTGTACTCTTACTCTTCACCAAAGTTACTACTTATCTGTAGTCTATTTAGTGTTTTTTCATCTCCACCCCTCCCCTCCCTCGTAACCATCAAAGATTGTTTCTTTTTGTGTGTAAACCTTCTCATGAGTTTTTATAGTAGTGGTCTCATACAATATTTGTCCTTTCGTGGTTGACTTATTTCACTCAGCATAATGCCCTCCAGATTTATCCATGTTATGAGATGCTTCGAAGATTCATCATTGTTCTTTATTGGTGCATAGTACTCCATTGTGTGTATGTGCCATAGTACGTTTATCCATTCATCTGTTGATGGGCATCTAGGCTGTTTCTATCTTTTTGGTATTGTGAATACTGCTGCAGTGAACAGGGGTGTGCATATGTCTATTCGTGTGAAGGCTCTTATTTCTCTCGGGTATATTCCTAGAAGTGAGATTGCTGGATCTTATGGTATTTCTATTTCTAGCTTTCTAAGGAAGCACCGGAAACCCTGGTGGTGTAGTGGTTATGAGCTACGGGTGCTAACCAAAAGGTTGGCAGTTTGAATCCACCAGAAGCTCCTTGGAAACCATATCGGGCAGTTCTACTCTGTCTTATAGGGTCACTATGAGTTGGAATCGACTCGATGGCAATGGGTTTGGTTTTTTTGGCAAGGAAACACCAGATCATTTTCCAAAATGGTTGTACCATTTTGCATTCCCACCAGCAGTGCATAAGACTTCCAATCTCCTCTCAGCCTCTCCAACGTTTGTTATTATATCTTTGTTTTTTGATCTGTGCCAGTAACGCCAGGGTGAGATGGTATCTCATTGTGGTTTTGATTTGTATTTCTCTAACGGCTAGTTATCGTATTTCCTCATGTATCTGTTAGCCCCTTGAATGTCTTCTTTGGTGAAGTGTCTGTTCATTTCCTTCACCCATTTTTTAATTGGATTATTTGTCTTTTTGTTGTAGAGGTGTTGGATTTTCCTGTAGATTTTAGGTATTAGTCCTTTGTCGGATTTTTTATAGCCTCAATTTTTTTCCCAGTCTGTAGGTTCTCTTTTTACTCTTTTGGTGAAATCTTTTGATGAGCATAAGTGTTTAATTTTTAGAGGATCCTAGTTATCTGGCTTATCTTCTGGAGTTTGTGTGTTGTTGGTTATGGTTTGTATCCTGTTAATGCCATGTATTAGGGCCTCTCGTGTTGATTCTATTTTTTCTTCTATGATCTTTATAGTTTTTGGTTTTATATTTAGGTCTTCAATTCATTCTTTGTCTCTTTAATAAAATGTCATTTTCTCCTAGAAGCTGTGCCGAACCACTAGATCAGGTCACTACATCACATTCCATGTTTTCATAGCATCATGAACTTTCATAGTATTTGTCAATGTTGTAATTTCACATTTATTCATAGGATGATTTTCTTTCTCCTTCTGACTATAATTTCCATGAGAACAGGAACTGTGTTTGTTTTTGCTCGCTATTGTACTACACCCTATATCTACCAGCATAATGCCTAGCACGTGATGGGTGCTCAGAACATATTTAAAAGAATAATTTATATTAATATGAATAAAAAGAACAATAGCTGTTGACACATGATGCACAGATACATCTGACTGAAGGCATCAGTTAGTACTTTGTGGAGGAAAGACTCTAAGATGATTCCCAGTTATCCCCACTTCCTTGTTTTCACACCTTGTGTAATTCCCTCCCCTTGAGTGTGGGAGGGACCTATGCCTTGCTTCTAACTAGTAGACTATGGCAACAGGTGATGGAAGTCACCAGGGAAGATTAACCATTAAGCACGGTATGCACTGGCTTATAGTAAGCAAGGTATGCATGGACTTAATTGTGTTTACTGACTCATCTGTAGTGCACAATTTCACATGCCTGTGCGTACCATGCTTACTGGGTAATCTGCCCCTGGGTGTCACTCACATGATTATGTTCCATAAGGTTGAATCTTCCATAGAAGACTCTATTTTCTTTCTCTGTTGATGGCTTTGTTAAAGCAAGCTTCCATGAAGAAAGGCCCATTTGACAAGAAACTGAGGTTGGCCCCCTACCAGACCAGCAGCCAGCAAGAAACCCTCAGTCTGACACCCCACAGGAACTGAATCTAACAACCATGCAAGTGTGGGAGTAGATCCTTTCCCAGTTGAACCTCAGTGAGACTCTAGTCCTGGTAGACATCTTCTGAAAGACCCTAAAGTAAGGGGCCCCTATGTTGTGCCAATATTCCTGACCCACAGAAACTGTGAGATAGCAAATATATTTTAAGTTGCTAGTTTTGTGCTGATCTGTCATGCAGCAATAGATAACTAATACACCTGTTATATTCCCAGAGATGAAAAAGATGGGCAATACTCAGTGTGTGCAAGGCTGTGGTGGAACAAGTATCCTCAGACAGTGTCAGTAAGAATAAATTGGTACACAACTTTCTGAAGTTATGTTGGCAATATAGATGTAAAAAAATAAAAAATCCAGCAAAGTTCACTGCTAAGAAATTTTCCAAAGGATGTAACTGGACAAATACACAAAAGTGAATTTACATAGTCATTACAGTATAGTTTGTAATTTCCAAAAAATTTTAAAAACCTAAACAGATGCTTAGTCGAATGTACTTTAACATATACAAGGATGTAAGTTTTATGCAGCCATAAAGAATATGACATATATCTATATATATCAGTTATTCACAGGCATTGAAAGCCACATTGCTGAGTGAAAAAAATCAGATTCTAAAATAAGATGCTTAGTATTAGTTCATTAACATTTTAGAATGTGTGTATGTGTGTACATGTATAGAGAGACATCTGGAAAGCTATTCTCCAAAATCTTTACAATAGTTGCATCTAGGTACTAGGATTTTTTGGATAGTTGTTACTTTTTCCTATATACTCTTTCGAATTGTTTGAATATTTTATGCGAATATATATTATTCTCTTAATCAGAATGTTATCGTCAGGTGCCTTGAGCCAATTCTGACTCATAGAGACCCTATGTGACAGAGTAGAACTGCCTCATAAGGTTTTCGTGGCTGTAATCTTTATTGAAGCAGATCACTAGGTCTTCCTCCCATGTAGCTGCTGGGTGGATTCAAACCAACAACCTTTCAGTAGCAGCCAAATGCTTAACCATTCTGCCACCAGAATAAACTAATGTTATATTTACCTTTTAAGAATCAGGGGGAGGCTTGGTATTGAACCATAGAAAATTTTCTTTCAAGAGAATAATATTTTTTGAGTATTACGTGTTAGAATAAATCTTTAAAGTGCCTTCCTGGAAAACACTTCCCAAGAGTTGTAATATTTATTTAAGTGCTATGTTTCACTGAGGTCCCCTTTGCTGAATAATGCCACACTGAATTATAAGATATGCCCATCCATGTCATTTATTAATATAACCAGTGGCTTTCTACGGTTCCAGTTAAATATTCAGATGTATTTCTAAAGATGTGAAACCTTTATTACTAAAATAAAAACTTCTCTAGAAGGCAATAAATAGCCTCTCCTGGAGAGAAAAAAATAGTAATAATACCCCAAACCGCACTTCAGACCTAATGTCTGTAAAAATGGGTAGCTATTCTGGTGGTTGAGCAGAAAGGAAGAAACACCTGTTCTTGCTGAGAAAAACCAAAGTATTTATGTAAATTAGTAGCCTCAAATACTCAAAAGCTGACAAAAGAATTGATAATGTAATCTAAAAAATGAACTCTGGCTGTTAGCAGTTTATTATTCCAGTGTGATCTTGCTACATCTAGAAAATCTTAATTTGATGAATTACTTGAACTCAATGAGCATTTTTTTTTTTTTTTGCTTAGACTATGGTACAAGAGAATTGCAAGTGTGGTTACTGTTTGGATAAATTCAAATATGCTGTGACCTCTAATTCTGAGCAGTTATTTTGTGAATATATGTGAGAGCTTTAATTGCTTTGGTACAAATCTGTTATTTTTACCAAAAAAAAAAAAGAAGACATTTTAGGTAGATAACTTGTCATTTTCAAATAAGTATGTTAGGATGTTATTATTATTTTGAGTAGACAAAAAAGACAAAGTATAATATGGCACACCTAATTGCTTAAAAATTGTTGTTGTTAGATGCTGTTGAGTCGATTCCAACTCATAGCAACCCTATGTAGAACAGAATGAAACACCGCCTGGTCCTGGGCCATCCTCACAATCGTTATGCTTGAGCCCATTGTTGCAGCCACTGTGTCAATCCATCTCACTGAGGGTTTTCCTCTTTTTCACTGACGCTCTGCTTTACCAAGCATGATATTCTTCTCCAGGGACTGATCCCTCCTGATAACATGTCCAAAGTATGTGAGATGAAGTCTCGCCATCCTTCCTTCTAAGGAGCATTCTGGCTGTACTTCTTCCAGGACAGAATTGTTCATTCTTTTGGCAGCCCATGGTATATTCAATATCCTTATTGGCTGTCTAGCTTTTGCACGCATATGAGGGGATTGAAAACACCACGGCTTGGGTCAGGTGCAACTTAGTCCTGAAAGTAACATCTTTGCTTTTTAACACTTTAAAGAGGTCTTTTGCAACAGATTTGCCCAGTGCAACTCGTCTTTTGATTTCTTGACCACTGCTTCCATGGGCATTGATTGTGGATCCAAGTAAAATGAAATCCTTGACAACTTCAGTCTTTTCTCCCTTCATCATGATTTTGTTAATTGGTCTGGTTGTGAGGATTTTTGTTTTCTTTACTTTGAGGTGTAATCCATACTGAAAGCTGTGGTCTTTGATCTTTATCAGTAAGTGCTTCAAATCCTCTTCACTTTCAGCAAGCAAGGTTGTATCATCTGCATATTGCAGGTTGTTAATGAGTCTTCCTCCAATCTTGATGCCCTGTTCTTCTCCATATAGTTCAACTTCTCAGATTCTTTGCTCAACATACAGATTGAATAGGTATGGTGAAAGGATACAACCCTGATGCACATCTTTCTTGACTTTAAACTATGCAGTATCCCCTTGTTCTGTCCAAACAACTGCCTCTTGATCTATGCACAGGTTCCTCATGAGCGCAATTAAGTGTTCTGGGATTCCCATTCTTCACAATGTTATCTATAATTTATTATGATCCACACAGTCCAATGCCTTTGCATAGTCAACAAAACACAGATAAACGTATTTCAGGTATTCTCTGCTTTCAGCCAGGATCCATCTAACTCAACAATGATATCCCTGGTTCCACATCCTCTTATGATTATGGGTAAATATGGATCTCTTCCAGTCAGTTGGCCAGGTAGCTGTCTTCCAAATTTCTTGGCATAGATCAGTGAGCAATTTCAGCACTATATATGTTTGTTGAAACATCTCATTTGGTATTCCATCAATTCCTGGAGCCTTGTTTTTCACCAATGCCTTCAGTACAGCTTGGACTTCTACCTTCACTACATCAGTTCCTGATCATATATTGTCTCCTGAAATGGTTGAATGTCGATGAATTCTTTTTGGTATAGTGACTGTGTGTATTCCTTCCATCTTCTTTTGATGCTTCCTGCGTGGCTTAATATTTTCCACATAGAGTCCTTCACTATTGCAAATCGAGGTTTGAATTTTTTCTTCAGTTCTTCCAGCTTGAGAAATGCCAAGCGTGTTCTTCCCTTTTGGTTTTCTAACTCCAGGGCTTAGCACATTTCATTACAATACTTTACAATTGCATAAAAATAATCTTTCATAATTGTTAAGTGCTTGACTGCCAGCCAAAATGTTGACAGTTCAAACCCACACAGAGGTGCCTCAGAAGACAGGCCTGGAGATGTGCTTCCAAAAGTGACAACCCTGAAAACCCTATGGAGCAGTTCTACTCTACACACATGGACCGCCATGAGTAGAGTGGACTCAACAGCAACTAACAACAACAAACATCTAGTTTTGGCCAAGATAATTGTCAGCTGCCTACTCTTCTCCTATGAGTATCAGATGAAATCTATGTATGTGAAAGTGCTTGTTAGCTATAAAGTGCTGGCAGATGTAAGTTTACCGAGTCAGGCTGTTACTTTATATTTATGTTTCCTGTTCCTAAGAGGTTGTTTAGCTTCTTTTGTATACTTTCCCTGCAATTAGAGTAAGGAAACCCCTTGTTAGTACCTTAGTTATAGCATCCTCTTTCAAATAGTCAGACTTCAAACATACGTAGGAAGATCTGAGAGATGTATTAACACACTTTTGAAGCTATACTTTAAGAAATAATAGAGTTCTGTATTAAAATAGTAAAGCAGAGTGGTGATGAGGAGTAGCTTGACCAAACTCTGGAGTAGAAAAGAAATGGAGTCTTTGGAGAATTTTACTGGACTGGAGCCAATGGCTGGTTAGTGTTAAGCACTCAGCTGCTAACTGTGTAGCTGTACTGCCTCTTAACCATCGCATAGTAGCACTCTTGAGGAATGGTTAACCAGCCAAGAGCAAGAAACAGTCTGATGAAGAATTTTTACTTTTTAACAAATTGTGTACTGGCAATAGTTCAGTAGATGTTTTCTGTCCATACATTATTATAAGTATATAGGGTTAAAAGTATGAACAGTGAAGAAACATTTGACTACAAATGGCAAGAGAGAAAAATAAAAGATCAGATTAAATAATCTTCCTGACAGTGCAATGAGGTGAACAAAAGTAGATGAGATAGTGCGGGTGAAGGGGTGAGGGGGATGAGAATTCCTGAATGACATCCGAACAAAGGAGAACAACTTTATGTTATAAACTTCAAAACATGACGGAAGTTTTGGTATAGCTCTTTTCTTCACACCCGATTTGTAGAACTAGTATTTAGAACTCTGATCTTTTTTTTTTCTAAATTTTATTATATTGTTGTTGAGAATATAAACAGCAAAACATACACCAATTCAACAGTTTCTATATGTACAATGTAGTGACATTGATTACATGCTTTGAGTTATGCAACCATTCTCATCCTCCTTTTCTGAGTTGTTTCTCCCTCATTAACATAAACTCACTGCCTCTTAAGGTTCCTATCTGATCAGAGCCCTCAGAAAGAATCAAGATGGCTGACACCCTGATTTTGGACTCCTAGCCTTTTTTTTTTTTAGCCTCTAGAGGTGTGAGAAGATAAATTTCTGTTCTTTTAAGCCACCCAGTTTGTGTGTGTTTTTTTTTTATAGCAGCCCTAGGAAATGAATACATCTGGCAAAGTAAAATATAATATAAACAATGAAAAATGGAACGGGGAAAAGGTAGGAGATATTGTTATGAGTGAAATCATCTCATCTTTCATAGTAGGGAGTCAATTCATGCTATTAAAATTAAACCTTGTAGTTAAAAAAAGTGTTTCTAACCCTTCGGTGATTTTATAATCTCTCTGCTTAACCTGAAGAAGCTCCTGTGGTATAGAAGTTAAATGGTTGGCTGCTAACCAAAATGTTAGTGGTCTGAGCTGCTAACCAAAAGGCAGTGGTTTGAACCCACCAGCTGCTCCACAGAAGAAAGATGTGATAGTCTGACTCCATAAAGATTTATAGGTCTTGAAAACCCCATGGGGCAGTTCTACTCTGTCCTGCAGTGTCACTATGAGTCAGAATCAACTCAATGGCAATGGGTTTGCTTAACCTAAGAGCCAGAGCCAGAGACATAAGCCAGCAGCCAGTGCCAGATTTGTAGGCAGCTGTGTTTTGGTTTCATACAGTCCGTTCAATGTTTTCAAATATTTTTTAATCTGAATGTCTCTAAGTGAGGGTGTGCTCACCACTTAGGCCCAGTTTTCCCCTCTTCATTCGGGACCTGCCTGGCCCTCTCCTTGGAGCAGTCTTTAGGAATCGATATCTCTTGTGGTGAAGAATCATTTATCTAAAGTTCAGTTCAGTCATTCCTAGAGTCAGATGAAAGAATCATTGCCCAATGGATATAGTCATCTTATTTGCATAACAAGGGATATTTTCTCATCCACTCTAAGCACAGAAAACTCTCTCCTGATAAATGTAGGCACTGCTGCCCCCACCTTTTTTTTAACTTTATTGCCATCAGGCCTTCAATTTCAGTGCAAGGAGTGACTTTCAGAGAGGTAGGAGCAGTCCAGGTAAGCATCTCCTTATGTGGTGTCTTACTCTATTTAAAGCTTTGGGGCCTTAGCTGCTGTTACCTTCTAGTTGTTTCTTTGGCTCAATTCTAACTTTCAGTCCTTTAAATAGAGTAGGAATTGGAACTCAAATGGAGCCAGAAGAAACACCCGGTTGGCTGTGAAGGCCCCATTGGGAGGTTCTGACCCTGGCCTCAGAGGCTGAGCTGGTCACTTTAAAAGCAAATGCATGGGCAGTCCCTGGTCTGTGCTGGTGTCTTTAGGAGGGGCAGTTGACGGACACTGAAAGGACTGGCACTCCAGGAGCAGTTCAAAGATTAAAAAAAAAAAAAAAAAAAACCCGTTGCCGTCGAGTGGATTCTGACTTATAGGACTCTATAGGACAAAGTAGAACTGCCCCATAGGGCTTCCAATGAGCACCTGGTGGATTCCAACTGCCAATCTTTTGATTAGCAGCCGAACTCTTAACCGCTACGCCACCAGGGTTTCTGTTCAAAGATTAGGCACTGCAAAAAGAATCGCAGAATTCTGAAGCAGTATTTCCACATACAGGTATTGTATTAGTTCTTTAGGGATCTGCTGAAAACAAAATAAACACCACCTTAGGAAAGCAAAACTAGGCTTTTATTTAAATTCAGCCCTGTAATAATCAAGAGAGAAATGCCTCTCACACTTAGGTTTTGAGCCTTTAAATATTTTCATCTTGAACTGTTGAAGTCAGTTAGAGGTGTCACCAGGTACTCATGGGAAAGAATAAAGGCTAGATTATAGGGTCGCTATGAGTTAAAATTGACTGAACGGTAATGGGTTTGGTTTTGGTTTGGGTATGAAGGCAGCAGGTGGGTGGGGAGGGAGGGGCAAGCATGAGCCATGTCAAAGGAAGAAGCAAAGCTTGGTTCCTGATTGGATATGGAACAAGAGAAGGAGTCAACCTTGATTATTTGGCTGCTAACCAAAAGGCTGTCAGTTCAAATCCACCATCTGCTCCTTGGAAATCCTATAGGCCATTTCTACTCTGTGCTATAGGGTTGCTATGAGTCAGAATTGACTCGACAGCAATGGGTTTGGTTTTGATTTGGATGGGCAAGTGGGGAGCTCTGGTGGTGCAGTGATCAAAGCACTTGGCTGCTAACCAAAAGTCTGCAATTCGAACCAGCTACTCTGTGGAAGAAAAATGTGGCAATCTGCTTCTGTAAAAGATTTACAGCCTTGGGAAGCTCCACAGATACATCCAAACCCCAGAGGGACCAAATTAATGGGCTGAGGGCTGGGGGCCATAGTCTTGGGGGACATCTACATCAATTAGCATAACATAGTTTATAAAGAAAATGTTCTACATCCTACTTTAGTGTGTAGCGTCTGGGGTTTTAAAAGCTTGAGAGCAGCCATCTAAGATACTCCACTAGTGTCACCCCATCTGGAGCAAGGGATAATGAAGAAAACAAAAGACAACAGAAAGATTAGTCCAAAGAACTAATGGTACCACAGCCTCCACCAGGCTAAGTCCAGCACAACTAGATGGTGCCTGGCTACCACCACCAACTGCTCTGACAGGGATCACCATAGAGAGTCCCTGACAGAGCTGAAGAAAAACGTAGAACAAAATTCTAGCTCACACACACACAAAAAATACCAAATTTACTGGTCTGACAGACACTGGAGAAACCCCGCGAGTACGGCCTCCCTGAGAGTATGGTTCAGGAGTGACTTCAGTACTGAATATTCCAGTATTCAGTACTGAAGTCACTCCTGAAGTCCACCCTTCAGCCAAAGATTAGACAGGCCCATAAAACAAAGTGGGACTAAATAGGCATACCAACTCAGAGGCAAGGACGAGAAGGGAGGAGGGGACAGGAAAGCTGGCAACCAGAAACCCAAGGTTGAGGAGGAGAGAGTGTTGATCTGTTGTGGCAGTGGCAACCAATGTTACAAAACAATATTTGTATTAATTATTTAATGAGAAACTAATTTGCTCTGTAAACCCTCATCTAAAATAAAAAAAAAAAAAAAAAGGAAAGATTTACAGCCTTGGAAACCCTATGGAGCAGTTCTACTTTGTCCTATGTGGTTGCTATGAGTTGGAATTGACTCAACAACAGTGTGTTTTTGGTATGGGCAAGCTGAGGGGTTTATACACAAGCTGTTCTCACTTGAACAGGTGAGTGGTTGCAGTGCATGAGGTGTATCAAACTGGGTCTCCCGCATGGAAGTCAAGAATTCTACCACTGAATCACCACTGACCCCATCATCTGATTTAGGAAGATGGAAATTTTTTTATTGCATGATTAGAACACATTGGACTCTGCACTCCTTCATCGAGATTGTAATATTCCCTTTGCTGTCCAGTTGGACTGTACATTGTTTTCATATTTTTCTTTTCAGGCTCTTGATCACAATTCTATAGTCAATTTATTGTTAAGATCCTAACTCCTAATTCTCTTGCATGTACTAGTCAAGCATCCAGATACTGCTACATTGTCTGTATTCTGCAGAAGCTCAATAACCATCTGTTAGAGAAGTTGTACAAGTAAATTCTTCATTAGGCAGGAAATTGAACTAGACCAATGATGACTAAGTTCCCATTTAATTCTAAGATTCTATGCTGGCAGGCACTGTTGGTTGCTCTCCCAATATTCAGTTTCTCATTTTCCTTTACAAACAGATATCCGATTGTGTTTAGAATACTAATGTGTCCAGTTAAAAAGGTATAATCCCCTGAATCCTTTGCTACTAGAGGTGGCCTTGTGACTCAGCTCTGGTCAATGGATATAAGCAAAAGTCCACAGAATGGAGATTCTGGGAAAGCAATTATTTTCCTTGTAAAAAAGGAACATGCTTAGAGAATATGTGTTCTGTAACTTCTTCCTGCCCAGAACATAGATGTAACACCTGGTAATAGAAGAGCCCTCTTGTGACCCTGAAGCAGAAAGCCACCTGAAGCAGATCCATGTATGACCAGCAAACCAAAGGCATCTGAAGCCTTGATGATTTCCTCAAGTAAATGCACCAGACCTGGTCTACCTCCTTCTGGACTTCTTGTTACATGAGTTAAAGAAACCCTCTTTAAAACACTGTAATTGAATTTCTGTTAAATGCAAGCTAATACAAACCTAACTAGGATAATGGAAAAAAAACGCTGAAGTTAATCTGAATTTAATTGTCTAATACATCCAGCTGTGGCCTCCAGTGCGTTCTTATATTGCTTTAGCCTATCATCTCACTACTCGGATATTCTTGACCAAGTTAATACTGTGGTAGAGTGCAGAGTGGCTTTGGAATCAGCCAGAAGAATTCACTATTTGTATAACCTTGGGCAAGATTACTCAGTCCGTTTGAGCCTTAGTTTTCTCACCCATGGAAATGAGACTAAAGATCTCCTCGTTGTTGTGAGGATTAAATGAGATAAAAGGCAAAATCTCTAGCATAATGCATTGTGGCTCACAAAGTAGGTATTCAAGAAAAGAAGGCTCCCTTTCTCCCATTACAGAAGTAAGTTAGTTTCATTCATCCCCAGTGGTAAATATTCAGTCCTGTCTCCTACTAGTTTGAAGCTGAATAACAAAATTTTAGTAGGAATCTATTCTCAGCCTTTTGGCTAAGATCAGTGTAAAAATATAACAGGATTTCGGTGTGTTAATGTTTATGCAAATTTTTAAATAATAGGTCAGGTAAAATGTGGCTGCCTTGGCAACTGGCAGGGGGTACAATGGAGAAGGTGGGGTCCTGATGATCTATGGCAGCACTGAATGGTGACATTTGGGGAGCAGGTAAGAGGATTAACAAAGATAATGATGATGATGATGGTGGTAATGACAGGTAATATTTCTTAAGTATCTACTGTGTGGTAGGCACTGTGGTAAATACTTTGTATGCATTACCTCGTTTAACAGTCATGAGCTACGACCTGCTATTATTATAGCTGCTATTATTATCCCCAGTTTATGGCTAAAGAAATGGAAGCTTAGGCTAAATAATTTGTCCAAAGTCACTTAGTTGTAGAGTTGGAACTAGGCCCCAGCTCTGTCAAACTCTAAGGTCATGCTGGGGATCACTGCCTACTGATGAAATATAAATCAGTGGTGAGCTTATTTATGTGTATCTCTTCACAAATCTGCATTCAGTGAAGTCACATTGGTAGCATGAAATTGGTTATGGCAGGAGAATTTACACCACAGGAATTAGGAGATGCTACAGACGAGGTCTCTCTCCCTCTCCCCTGCCCTAAGAGCTGGTTACTAAGCATTTACCAGCACACCACTGCATGTAATATAGCAGTTCTAAAGAAGATATGGATCAGGAAACAGTGCATCTGGTGGGTAGGAGAGACTGAAGTATTAAGTGAGAGCAGAACAGGCCCTTTAACATTTGTCCAGGTAAGACAGATTCCTGTGAACAAGGAACAGGAGCATTATCCTTGGGACAATGGAGAGAAGGGAGTCAAGGTGGAATGAGGGTCCTCTGAGAATCCCAAACAAAAAGGACATAATATACATTTCTCCACTTATTCCAAGATCCTTTTTTGAGCCCCTTTTCTGTGCCAGACACTGCTATGTATCACATAGAGAAACATCAACAAAACAGAATCAATTCTCTTGGTAAGGAAACATATATCCAAGTAATTACAATGTAAAGTGAAAAAATGTAATATAAAATCTATCACATAAATTTTTGGTGAGGTAGGTATTTATTTGTCAGGACCATATCAAGTAACCCTTATAGTGACTCATAGATCTTTTGTGGAAGCTGTTGTTGTTGTTATTAGGTGCCCTTTGGGGGAATGGTCTGCTTCTATGCCTCCCATTCAGGCTGCCTAAGTGAAGGCCTTGGGCCCAGAACATTCTCTGATAAGGAGACTGGGAATTGGATTGCCCTCTCTCTCCCAGCTCTTTCTCCTTGTCCCCCTGTTCTGGGCACACAGTAACTTTCTCTGTCTATAGCACATGTTCAGGCACCATACGGCACCTAGCCAACCCCACTTCTATTTCTGTTCCCAGTGGGGAGGGAACAGGGTTTCTTGTACTATGGCGGGGAGCATGCCAGATTTTAAGAGCCAGCCTTGAGGGGTGGACTGAAGGGGAAATAGGTTTTGTGAGGCCCAACGTGGGTGCCCCCATGTGATCCATTAGTTCACTACAGTTTGCATTCTTATGTAAGTCCCTGGTATGGAGCCACTATGGTCGACCACCACTATAAAACCTCTGCCCTCCCACTGCGGGGTGCAGAGATCTGCTCTGGTCCTACTGCTGTCCAGGACTGCCTCGTATGTAAGTCATCCTAATAAAATCCTTTGTTGCCACACAGAAGTCATCTACCTCTTTTTTCTGTCTCTCAGTGCCCTCCATTTTTGGAGGCAAATTTCAAGGTACTGGTCCATGCCTAGACAGTACTGTTGAGTTGGTTCTAATTCATAATGACCCTATGTACAACAGAACAAAACACTGCCCAGTCTTGCACCATCCTCACAATTGTTACTATGTTTGTGCCCATAGTTGTAGCCACTGTGTCAGTCCATCTCATTGAGGAGCTTCCTGTTTTTTGCTGACCCTCTGCTTTACCAAGCATGATGTCCTTCTCCAGATCCCTCCAAAGTACATAAGATGAAGTCTTGCCATCCTCACTTCTAAGGAGCATTCTGGCTGTACTTCTTCCAAGACAGGTTTGTTTATTCTTCTGGCAGTCCTGGTATATTATGATGGATTATGTTAAAAACAAAGTCTCAGATTATGCAGATGTAGTTGTTGTGTTATCTCAAGCCATGACGTAAAGGTGCACAACTATAGAGACCAAAATCAACCCCATCAACATTTACTTGTCCAAGAAAGTTGATATATAAGGCCAAATTTAGTTCTCTCAGGTTGGTTCCCCGTTCCCCAATAGTTTTCATGTTTCCCTGTGCCTTCTTCAGGCCGTCAAACAGGAAAGGATCTGCTATGTCACTTAATGGTTACTGAGGGACTGCATACGTATTTCTTACTGTGTACTATTTCAGTCACTGGGTTACTTGAACTTGTGTTTAGTCTTTTAACTTCAATCTTAGAATACAAAGGTTTTTTTTTTTTTTTTTTTTTTGCTTGTAAAGGGACTTCAGCAAGCTGGTAGAGGGATGTTGGAGGTAGAAGAAGAGAAGTCTTTGGAGTATACTCCATATTTACATTGGGCAAATCTGCTGCAAAAAACCTCTTTAAAGTGTTAAAAAGCAAAGATGTCACTTTGAGGACTAAGGTGCACCTGATCCAAGCTGTGATATTTTCAATTGCCTCACATACATGTGAAAACTGTACAGTGAATAAAGAAGACCAAATAAGAGTTGACACATTTGAATTATGGTGTTGACGAAGAATATTGAATATATTATGGACTGCTAGAAGAATGAACAAATTCGCCTTGGAAGAAGTACAGCCAAAATGCTTCTTAGAAGTGAGAATGGTGAGACTTCATCTTGTTCACTTTGGACACGTTATCAGGAGGGACCAATCCTTGGAGAAGAACATCATACTTGGTAAAGTAGAGGATCAGTGAAAAAAAGGAAGACCCTCAATTAAATGGTTGACACAGCGACTGCAACAATGGGCTCAAACACAATGGCACAAGACTGGGCAATGTTTCGTTCTGTTACACATGGGGTCTCTAACAACAACAACAACAATTAAAAAAACCCAAATTTAGTCATTTTAAGGAGAGTAACCATCACCTGTCTGTTGGTTTGTCATACTCTGGTAGCTTACATGTTGCTATGATGCTGGAAGCTATGTCACTGATATTTCAAATACCAGCAAGGTGACACTTGGTGGACAAGTTTCAGCAAAGCTCCCAGACTAAGACTAGGAAGAAAAGTCTGGTGGTCTACTTCTGAAAATTAGCCAGTGAAAACCCTATGGATCACAGCAGAACATTGTCCAATAAAATGCTGGAAGATGAGCCACCTAGGTTGAAAACCAAGCCAAAAACCAAACCCATTGCCATGGAGTCAATTCTGACTCATAGCAACCCTATAGGACAGAATAGAACTGCCCCATAGGGTTTCCAAGGCTACAAATCTTTATGGAAGCTGCCACATCTTTCTTGTACGGAGCAGCTGGTGAGTTTGAACTGCCAACGTTTTGGTTAGCAGCCGAGTGCTTAACCACTGCACCAGAAAGGCACTCAAAATACACAATGGGCTTGAGCATACCAAGGATCAGGAAGATGATGCAGGACCAGGTAACATTTCATTCTGTTATACACGTGGTCACCATGAGTGGGAGCCTACTCCATGGCAATTAACAACAACAAGGAGAATAAAAGAAGTGATGAAAAGAGTCTGGGAGCGAATGATTTTAGAAGCAACATTTTGCTGTTCATTTACACAGACATCCTTTTTCTCTCCTCTGGAGGAAAAACCAGGGAGAGCCTCACCCCGCTGTCAGTACTGGTGGAGAATAATTTCTGGTAGCTACACTCGGCATAGAAGGATTTCTGGTGGTACATTGGTTAACGTGCTTGGCTGCTAACTGAAAGCCAGCAGTTCAAACTGACCAGCTGCTCCGAGGGAGAAATATGTGGCAGTCTACTTCTGTAAAGATTTACAGCCTAGAAACCTTATGGGGCAGTTCTTCTCTGTCCTACAGGGTTGCTATAAGTTGGGATCAACTTGGTGGCAACGAGTCAATTTGTTTTTTCTTTTTACACTTGGCATCCTTGGGCTTATGTCTCACTGTCACCAACTTCTTCCAAGCCTTCCCAGTTGTACAACAGGTAAGAGCAAGACTTCTCCCTCGAGATGCTCCCCCATCTTCAGTTTGCCCTTTCTGCATTCCTTGTGGAGGTTCAGGCGGTGGTGTGTTCACAAGAGCCAAATGTTTAAACTTTAGGAATTTTATGAGACATTTCTTAAAAACAGCGATTATTAGAAATAATCTTTTAAACACTTGAGGTTAAATTATATTCAAACCAAAGATAATAAGTACTTACAGCCTATCGGTTGCCAATTATTTTACTATACCTTATTGTTATTTAGGAGCCTTAGTGGCGTAGTTGTTAAGCATCTGGCTGCTAATCAAAACGTCAGCAGTTCAAACCCACCAGCCTCTCCTTGGAAATCCTATGGGGCAATTCTACTCTGTCCTATAGGTTGGCTGTAAGTCAGAACCGACTTGATGGCAACTTTTTTTCTTTTTTAATTGTTATTTATGTTGTTGAGGTTATTTGTGTCTATTGTGTTTGTATGGTGTATGACTCTATAGTAATGTGCTACTTCACATCTCTTTCCAGCCCTGTGTTCTCCATGTTCTGTCATGTCCTGTCAGTAGCTTGAGCCTGGCCATGGTGCTCCTACAGAAATGCTACAAATCAGGGCCCGATGTATTGTTTTGCTAATTGTTGGACTTGATTTGCAATTGTATTTCATTTCTTTTAGCAATTCAGCATCTATTATCCCTCTGATTGCATACAAAATAGTGTCATATTCCCCTCAGTGGAAAAAAAAATACATAAAATAGAAAAACTACTATGATTTCAGATTTCCTGATTTACCTACAAGGAAACCTGGTGGCACGATGGCTAAATGCTTGCCTGCTAACTGAAAGGTTGGTGGTTGGAACCCACCCAGCAGCTCTGCGGAGAAAGACCTGGCGATTTGCTTCAGTAAAGATTATAGCCTAGAAAGCCCTGTGGGGGCAGTTCTAGTCTGTCACATGGGGTAGCTATGAACCAAAATCGACTTGAGGGCACCCAACAACAACATTTTACCTACATTCAAAAATTACTACATGTGTACTCAATTTTTATTTTTGTTTCCTTTTTAACTCCTTTGGGTATTGTTAGAGATTCTATGTGGGTTTTTTTTTTTTACAGAGAGTCTTTACACTAAACAATGATTGATTCTACATTTTCTCTACTCTTTAAAAAAATTTTTTTTAACCTCAACAAAAGCATTTATTGCCATTTGCCAGGCTGGAGATTCAGGTAATTTTGTGATAAAACAACTCTGGTTGTGTATCTTTCAAGATGGGAGAAGGGCTATTGCAAATCTATTGTGCACTCACTTTCTCTATGAGTCTTGTAAGATTTTAAAAATCACCTTTTTATGATCAAGTATTTTATCTCCTGTCTGAGAGATCCTTGTGAATATTGTATCACTGTTCCTTAGAAAAGTGTAACGAATTAGGCTGGCCTCTTGTTGGGTTTTTTTTTTTTTTTCCTTGTTGTATAAAAAGTCACGTTCTCCCAGGACAGAATGTTTAGGGGAGATAACAGTTTTCAACCTCAGAGTCATATATTCAAGTCAGAGACTTAATGTCTGGGTTGTCAGATACAAGCAGAACAATAAAGATAGCTTTCTTGAATTACATTCAGGGGAAAAGATAATAGTGACCTTAAATTAGACCAGGGAAGAACTCCAGATCAATTTCTAAAAACTTGGTAATAAGTCATTCTAAGCTGGGTACATTATGCCTCTGAAAAGTCCCCTTTAATATCTCGATTCCAAAAACAAAATCCATTGCACTCGAGTTGATTCCGGCTCATAGTGACCCTGTAGGATAGAGTAGAACTGCCCCACAGGGTTTCCAAGGCTGTAATCTTTACAGAAACAGACTGTCATATCTTTCTCCTGTGGAGGGACTAGTAGGTTTGAACTGCAGACCTTTCAGTTAGCAGCTGTGCCACCAGGGCTCCTAATACATTTTTTTTTTTTTATTGCACTTTAGATAAGTTTTACAGAAGAAACTAGTTTCTCATCAAACAGTACACACATTATTGTACGACATTGGTTAACAACCCCATGACATGTCAACATTCTCCCTTCTCAACCCTGGGTTCCCTGTTACCAGCTTTCCTGTTCCCTCCTACCTTCCAGTCCCTGACCCAGGGCTGGTGTGCCCCTTTAGTCTTGTTTTGTTCCATGGGCCTGTTCAATCTTTGGTTGAAGGGTGAACCTCAGGAGTGATCTCATTACTGGGCTGAAAGGGTGCCTGGGGGCAATACTCTCAGTGTTTCTCCAGCCTCTGTCAGACCAGCAAGTCTGGTCTTTCTTTTCGAGTCAGAATTTTGTTCTACATTTTTCTCCAGCTCTGTCCAGGACCCTCTATTGTGATCCCTGTCAGCAGTCAGCAGTGGTAGCCAGGCACCATCTCGTTGTACCAGACTCAGTCTGGTGGAGGCCATGGTAGATGTGGTCCATTAGTCCTTTGGAGTAATCTTTCCCTTGTATCTTTAGTTTTCTTCATTCTTCCTTGTTCCTGAAGGGGTGAGACCAGTGAATTATCCTAGATGGCCACTCACAGGCTTTTAAGACCCTAGATGCTACTCACCAAAGTAGAATGTAGAACATATTCTTTATGAACTATGTTATGTCAATTGAGCTAGATATTCCCTGAGATCATGGTCCCCACAGCCCTGAGCCTGGCAATTTGGTCCCTAAGGGAGTTTGGATGTGTCTGTGGAGCTACCATGATCCTAATATCTTGATTAAAAAGAAAAAAAACCAAACTTGTTGCTATTGGGTCAATTCCAACTCACAGTGATCGTATAGGACAGGGTAGAACTGCCCTATAGAGTTTCCAAGGAGTGCCTGGTGGATTCGAACTGCTGACCTTTTGGTTAGCAGCCATACCATTTAACCACTCCACCACCAGGGTTTCCAGTATCTTGATTAGGTACTTTAATTCCTTTGTAGTCATGAACAATTTTGATTTGATATCCCTCTTATTTAGCCTCATCCATGGAAAAAAATTTTTTTTTTTTATGGGTTTGGTTTTCTTTTTTTTTTTAGCAAACACTGGTGGCGGAGTGGTTAGGTGCTACAGCTGCTAACCAAGAGATTGGCAGTTTGAATCCGCCAGGCGGTCCTAGGAAACTCTATTGGGCAGTTCTACTCTGTCCTATAGGGTCACTATGAGTCAGAAGCGACTTGACGGCAGTGGGTTTTGGTTTTAGTAGGTCTATGAGGCATTGGTAGATCAGCAGAATTCGAGTATTAGAATTCTTGCCCTCCGTGCCAGAGGCTAGGTTTGATTCCTGGCCAACGCACCTCAAGCGCAACCCCCACTCATCTGTCAGAGGAGGCATGTGTGTTGCCGTGCTGAACAGGTTTCAGTGGAGCTTCCAGACAAAGAGGGACTAAGAAGAATGGCCTGGTGATCTACTTCTGAAAATCAATCACAATGGTCTGATCCACGATGGACCATGGGGATGGCACAGGACTGGGCAGGGGCCGATTGGATGGCAATTAATAAAAACAACAGTAGGTCAGTCTACAAAAAGCAAAACAAAACGTAGGTCTACAGGTACTGTAAAAATGAACAAAACAGCTCTGTGCTGGTATTAGCCTGACCAATGTGGGGTGGACGCTTCCCTTTCTTCCAGATGGTCTTACGTGGGCCACCTGGGTCACTGCCAGTATCTTCTGGTTGTTATTGGAAATGGACCAGATTTCATGTATCAGAGAGTCTAATAAGCCGACTGTTCTTCATTGTTCAATTTTTTCTATTCAAATTCATATTCCCTTACGGATACTCTGTCTTTTTGCCTTGTCTAAAAATATTATCTTTGTTTTTCATTCCTTGAAAGTCTCAGTAATACTTTTTTTTTTTGGTAGTACTGGTCTAAATAGACTTTTTATTATAAATAGAAGTAGTGTCACATTTTCCTTGGCATGGTTTAAACACACTATTATTTTCCCAAATATTTTTCTTACATATTTTGAAGATTTAAAATTTTTTAAATGACTAAAACCCTGATGCCAGCTGGCCCCCAGGACAACTTCTGTTCTCATTTTACACAAATCTGGGTCTTGATACGTTCTCCAAAAACCTACTTGCAGGATGGTGGTTGGTGTGGTGGATTTGAATCCTTGCTCTGCGTGTACGACCTTTGATATGTTAATTAACTTATTTAACCCTCATTTTCCTTATCTTTAAGTGGGAGAGGGTGGTAATAGCACCTACCTTACAAAGCTCTTGTCAGGATCAAATAAAATAATTCACGTTCAGTGTTCAATAAATCTTGGCTGTTAATATGAATGGGTAGTATAGATTAGAGAAAACTTTTTATTAATGAAAATTTCAAACATGTACAAAAGCACAGAGAAGAATAAAATAAACCCCAAGGTACTCATCTTGCAGTGTCAATGACTATCAACTGATGGCCAATTTTGTTTAAGCTATTCCTTTATCGGAAACCCTGGTGGTGTAGTGGTTCAGTGCTATGGCTGCTAACCAAGGGGTCGGCGGTTGAAATCCGCCAGGCGCTCCTTGGAAACTCTATGGGGCAGTTCTACTCTGTCCTATTAGGGTCGCTATGAGTCAGAATCGACTCGATGGCACGGGGTTTGGTTTGGTTCTTTGGTATTCTTTTATCTGCTTCTTTACCCAGTATTTGTTTGAAGCAAATCTCAGATATTTTATATCTGCTTATCTGTATGTATATTAAAAAAATTATTTGGTAAAATATAGGTAAAAAATTTGTCATTTTCATCATTTTTAAGTGTGTAATTTAGTGACATTAATTACATTCACCTTGTTGTGCAACCGTCACCACTATTTCCAAAAGTTTTTTGTCATTCCAAAGAGAAACTCAGTAGCCCTTAAGCAATAACTCCCCATTATCCTTTCTTTTTAACCCCTGATAACCACTAACACATTTTGCCTCTATTTGTTTGCCTATTCTTGATGTGAGGTGTTGTTGAGTCAGTTCTGACTTATATCGACCCTATGTACAAGAGAATGAAAAACTGCCTGGTCCTGTGCCACTCTCATGATTGTTGTTACGCTTGAGCCCATTGCTGCAGCTACTGTGTCAATCCATCTCATTGACAGTCTTTCTCTTTTTTGATGACTCATGTATAAGTGGGATGATATAATTATTTGTCGTTTTGTGTATGGCTTATTTCATTCAGCATAATGGTTTTAAGTTTCAACCATGTCGTAGCATGTATCAGAACTTCATTTCCCTTATGGCCGAACAATATTTCATTGTATGGATATACAACATTTTGTTTCTGCATCCATCTGTTGATGGGCACTTGGCTTGTTTCCACTTTTTGGATAGTGTGAATAATGCTGTAATAATCGTTTGTGTACAAGTATATGTTTGAGTCGCTGATTTTCAATTCTTTTGGGTACTGTAAAATGGTAGTGGTGTTAGTATTAGTATTGTCCGAACTTGTCTAATCTCAGGGGCCATAATAACCAGGATCAGCCCAAGGCTGATCCCTATGAGGTGGAAGTCAGACACATCCACTCTCTAACCTTTCTTGTTTTGTTTTATGCTTTTTTTTTTTTTGATTGTGTTTAAGTGAAAGCTTATAGTGCAAATTAGTTTCTCATTCAAAAATTTATACACAAATTTTTTTGTGACATTGGTTGCAGTCCCTGCAATGAGTCAGCACTCTCTGCCTTTCCACGCCAGGTCCCCATGTCCATTCATCCAGTTTACCTGTCCCTTCCTACCTTCTCGTCATTGCTTATGGGCAGGTGTTGCCCATTTGGTCTCGTATACTTGATTGAACTAAGAAGCACATTCCTCACCTGAGTTATTGTTCGTTTTATAGGCCTGTCTTATCTTCAACTCAAAGGTGGACTTCGGGGGTGACTTCAATTCTGAGTTCAAAGCGTGTCCAATGGTGGTCATAGTCTCATGGGTTCCTCTAGTCTGTGTCACACCAGGAAGTCTGGTCATTTTTTGTGAATTTGAATTTTGTTTTACATTTTTCTCCTGCTCTGTCTGGGACCCTGTCTGAGTGGTCGGTGATGGTAGCCAGGCACCATTTGGTTCTTCTGGGCTCAGGCTGGTGGAGGCTGTGGATCATGTGGTCCATCAGTCCTTTGGACTAATATTTTCCTGTGTCTATGGTTTTTTCATTCTCCTTTGCTCCAGATGGGATGGGACCAATAGATGTATCTCGGATGGCTGCTCCCAAGCTTTTAAGACTCCAGACGCTACTCATCAAAGTAGGATGCAGAACATGTTCTTTATGAACTCTGTTACGCCAGTTGACCTAGCTATCCCCCAGGACTATGATCCCCAGCCCTCAGCCCCAGCAACTCGGCCTGTCAAGGTGTTTGGATGTGTCTAGGAAGCTTCTATGTCTTTGCCTTGGTCAAGTTGTGCTGACTTCCCTTGTATTTCCATTCATCAAAGTTAACACTTGTCTACTATCTAGTTAGTGATTTCCCCTCTTCTCCTCCCCTCTCTTTTGTAATCATCAAAAATTGTTTTTTTTTCCCGTGTGTAAATCTTTTCTTGAGTTTCTATAATAGTGGTCTCATATAATACTTGTCCTTCTGTGATTGACTTATTTCACTCAGAGGGAGGCCCTCCAGATTCATCTACGTTGTGAGATGTTTTTTGGGCTCATCATTGTTCTTTATTGTTGTATAGTATTACATTGTCGTGTGTACCATGATTTGTTTATCTATTCATCTGTTGATGGGCACATAGGTTGTTTCCATATTTTTGCTATTATGAATAATGCTGCAATGAGCATGGGTTTGCATATGTCTGTTTGTGTGATGGCTCTTATTTCTCTAGGATATATTCCCAGGAGTGGGATTGCTGGGTGGTATGGTATTTCTATTTCTAGCTTTTTAAGGAGGTACCACATCATTTTCCACAGTGGTTGTACCATTTTACATTCCCACCAACAGTGCACAAGAGTTCCAAGCTCCCTGCAACCTCTCCAACATTTGTTATTTTCTTTTTTTTGATTTGTGCCAGTAATGTTGGGCTGACATAGCATCTCATTGTAGTTTCGATTTGCATGTCTTTAATGACTAATGATTGCGAGCATTTCTTCATGTGTCTGTTAGTTGCCTGAATGTCTTCTCTGGTGAAGTGTCTGTTCATATTGTTTGCCCATTTTTTAATTGGATTATTTGTCTTTTTGTTGTTGAAGTGTTGAAGTATTTCATAGATTTTAGAGATTAAACTCTTATCCAATATGTCATAGCCAATTTTTTTCCCCCAGTCTGTAGGTTCTCTTTTTACTCTTTTGGTGAAGTCTTTTGATGAGCGGAAGTGTTTAATTTTAGGAGCTTCCAGTTATCTAGTTTATCTTCTGGTGTTTGTGCATTGTTACTTATGGTCTGTATCATATTTATGCCATGTATTAGGGCCCCTAGTGTCGTACCTATTTTTTTTCCCATGATCTTTATCGTTTTAGGTTTTATATTTAAGTCTTTGATACATTTTGAGTTGTTTTTGTGTATGGTATGAGGTATAGGTCCTGTTTCTTTCTTTCTTTTTTTTTTTTTACAGATGAACATCCAGTTTTGCCAGCACCATTTGTTAAGAAGGCTGTCTTTTCCCCATTTAATGGACTTTGGTCCTTTGTCGAAGATCTGCTGACTCTTCAACCTTTTTACCAATTCTGACACCAGCCATCCCTCCCACAGCACTCTCTACTTTTGAGTTCCATAATCCATTGTAATGGCCACAACAAAACTCACAGACCTTACTTACAGTTAAGTGGTTTATTAAGGAACAGGGTACAACCTGGAATCAGGATCAACAGGCTATAGCTCAGGAATCAGGATCAGGAACCATGTAGGCAAAGTCTTCTTCAGTGCAGAGCAGCTCTCTCAGCTCCTTTTGGTTGTGCAGGCCTCCTCTCAGCCCCCTAAGGAGAGGCTCCTCTTGGTCTTGCCACTTGTCACTGCCAGCTCAGCAGCTGGGCCCCTTCTGGGTCTGTCCCTGTCTTTATTGTTTTAGCCCTTGACCTGTGTTACAACTCTTTTATGAGGTTCCTATCTTCCTCTCTCTCTGCTTCTTTTCTTTCTTCTGCTTCTCTTCCTGCTTGTTTCTGTCTCTAAAACCTTTGTGGGGCTGACTACTTAAATACACAAACTCTGTCAATTTCAAGGCATGACACTCCTACCAGGCCATATATACTTCATTTGTATAGTAGGTTACAACTCACTTTATTTGCATAGTCTATTGACCAGTCCTTGCCAGGTGCATACCAATCACAGGGCAGGTGGCAGCCCAGGACCAGACAGAAAGTATCAAACCAAGTTGTTTACAGCCTTACCCCGGAAATGTTAATCAACGTGGACAAAAGCACAAACCCTCTGGGGCAGAAAACTAGGGCAAAGGTAACTCCTCAGGGCTTAAGGGAAAAATCTCTCCAGCTATTTTCCAAAAAATAAAGGCAAAAGGCATCTATTATTCCTCTGTAACTCATGGAATTGATGGATCATATGGTAATTATATGTTTAACTTTTTGAGGAACTGCCAAACTGTCTTCCACAGTGGCTGCACCATTTTACATTCCACCAGCAATGGGTGAAGGTTCCAATTTCTCGACATCCTCACCAAAAAAACCCCAAACCAAAAACAACCAAACCTGCTTCCATGGAGTTGATTCCAACTCATAGTGACCCTACAGGACAGAGTAGAACTGCCCCATAGGGCTTCCAAGGTTGTAATCTTTATGGAAGCACTGTCACATCTTTTTCCCATGGAATGGCTCGTGGGTTTGAACTGATGACCTTTTGGTTGGCAGCTGAGTGCTTAGCCACCGTGCTGCCAGGGGTCCTAACATTTGTTATTTTCCATTTTTCTTATAATAGTTGTTCTAGAAGGTTTCCTGGTGCAGTGGTTAAAGTTCTCGGCTGCTAATGGAAAGGTCAGTGGACTGAACCCACCAGCCGCTCTGCGGGAGAAAGATGTGGCAGTCTGCTTCTGTAAAGATTGCAGACTTGGAAACCCTATGGGGCAATTCTACTCTTTTATAGGGTCACTATGGAGTTGGAATCAACTTGAAGGCAATGGGTTTTAGTAGGTACGATACCCATAACAATTTTAGTATAGTTTTTAAAAGATAAACGAAAGACTTATATTTTAAATAACAACATCATCATGTATTAAAAATTGATAAAATATTCTTAATTCATCTAAAATCAAGCCACTGTTCAAATCTGTAATCGTCTCATCAAGGTAATAAGAAAAACAAATCAGTTTACTTGTTTGAGTCAGGACTCAATTAAGGTACACATACTGTGATTGTTGATGTATCTCTTAATTTAGTCGTTTTAATCCATAGCCTTCCACACTCTCTCTCTCTCCTTTTTCCCCTTGTAATTTAACTGTTGAAGTGACTGGGGCATCTGTACTTTGCTAATTGTACCCCCATAGTGTGCAGTATGTTCCTCTGTCTCCTATGTTTCCTGTGCACTGGTAGTTAGATCTTGAGGCTTTGTTAGATTCAGGTTTGAGTTTTCAGTAAGACTATTTTGTAGGTAGTGTGGTCCTTCCATCAAGGGGTAACTAATGTTTCTCTTTGTAATGCTAGCAGCCATTGATGGTTAATGCCTACATCCATTAATTCATTTATTACCAAACCCGTTGCCCTGGAGTCACCTCTGACTCGTGGCAACCACATGTGTGTCAAACAACCGTGCTCCATAGTTTTCAATGGCTGATTTTTCAGAAGTAGGTCACCAGGCCTTTCTTCTGAGGTGCCTCTGGGTGGAACTGAACCTCCAACCTTTCAGTTAGTAGCCAAGCTCACTGATTGTTTGTACCACCCAGGGACTCAAAACAAAAGGACAGAAGGTTTTATTTCATTATTCCCTTCAATATTTCTCTTCTCCCCAGCACCCTTCTCTACACTAGCAGGAAAACTTTCCAGACTCCAAGCGCCCCCTCTCAGGCTTGCCCTTGTATTATGCAGAGCACTTTAGGTCTCCTGTTGCTCCTCTCTCCAGCCTTGTAGACACCAACCTAACACTTACTCAGGAAATAAAGATTCTCCACGCATCAGGACCTACTCCTTGGAGGCCACCAGGGTGTTGTTATTCTATAACTAGATTTAGATGTGTCACTACAAACCTCAAATTGTAATGCCCACGTAAATGACCTGTAGAGATAAACACGTCTACAATTTAAATCTTATGCATTCAAGCCATTGAAATCCCTAGTTTTGGCCGTAGGGTTGCTTTGAGTCAGAATGGACTCCAGGGCAACAGGTTTGGTTTTTGGTTTTAGTCAAAGATTAAGGTCTCATTGATTTGGAAGTGGGAATAACCGCCCTTTAAACAAAGTCCACAGAAAGAAATCCAGTTAAGAGTGATCACTCACTTTAATAGTTTTTGGTTTTCTTGCCCATTTTGAAAATCCTCCTCCAGTGTAACTAATCCTAAACAGGAATTACTTACTCATTTCAATTTCAGGGCCATGGACATGCCGCTTCCCACATTTGCAACATCTTCTGTTTCTGTGCATGGCTTTCGTCAGCAGTTGGCTTAAAATTCATATTCTCCAGGAAGCTTGCTTATCTGACCAACTCCCCTCTGTTAGGATCCTTTCTGTACCCCACATGCCTCACGTTAAGGGTTGCCAGGTGTAGCAAATAAAAAATACAGGCTGCCCAGTTAAATCTAAATTTCAGATAAACAACAATTTTTTTTTTTTTTTTGGCACAGGACATACTTATATTAAAAATTATTCATTGACTATGAAACACAAAATTAACCTGGTATTTTCGTATTTTATCAGGCAAGTTTACTCAAATTTAAAGGTCTTAAAAGACAAACAACCCAAAGACATTGTTATGCTTGTTTATTATGTTGCTTCCAAAAACTTTCTGTGAATTATTTTATGTGTATATTTTGCTAACTAGATTATAAATTCCTTAAAAGTAGAAATTGTGTCTTCTGCTTTCTGCAGCCTGTCTCTCCTCCCACCCCATCCAACACTGTGCCTCCTCAATCGTGAGCTAATGTTGGATGAACGAATAAATCCTTAAAATGAACTTCGTTTTCCATTAAAGAGAAATCAACTTCCATCCTTGAGAAAAATTCTGTGGTTTAAACATAATACACTATAAAGCTGCTTGAAAATGATCTGAAACCAATCTAAATTTCTAAGGCTGATTAGAGTAAAAGCAGAAGTTGCTTTCATTTATTGTATTTGATCCTAACAAAATCGTACCATTACCTTACCTTCAACATACATGTATATTAATAAAATTTAGTAGCAATTGGAGGGAACAGCTATTCCTTCCAACGGCTTTAATCACTAAGCCAATGCAAAAAAACTGCGTAATGTCAGAGTCATTATCTGCAGCGGCATCATCTCAGCATCAGTAGAGCTGGGGTCCTTTGAAGTCAGCAGAGGGAGCCAACTTCAGTTTTCATTCCTCTCTACTGAGAATTAGCTAAACTCTACTTCCAAATGTTTAAGTTCCAAAATTTAGAGGGTAGTATTTGAAGACCATTTATTTGACCTCAGTACTGAGAATGAGAGTATAGGTAAAACGTTAATTGAGATAACTCAATAACCAGTATCCAATTTATGTTAGCAATTAGTGAGGTGCAATTAAAGCTGATACCATGAATTGCAGTAATGAAAGCAGTTTAATTTGCTGTTCATTCTCTGCAACGTCCTAGCGTAGGTGCGTTGAGATTTTGAAACTTGCATCTTGGTTTCTGAAGGAACCGGCAAGGTTGTAAAAAGAGAACCTGAGGGGAAGCGGCTGGGGAGTGTTTCATCACTGGGGCATTGGACCCAAGGCAACCACACAACTGAAAAGGGAAGAGTTTGAAAGAGTGGGGTGGAGTAAGCGGAAGAGAAGGGGAGCTGTTCTTTTACCTACAGGGACCATAAAGGGAAATGGTGGTAAGACATGTTCTGACTGTAGGGGAATCTACCTAGTCAGAGTAATTCGTCGTTTTCTCGAACAGCAAGCAGCGTGGCGTCCTTGTGGTAGGAAGGCAGGAAGTAGGCGTGGAATGGGAGGAGCCTGTGTTAGCAGGCAGAGGGCTGGCAGGCCGAACAGCAGAAACCAGAGTTGGGGTAAACCTGGGCTGGGAGGGGAGGGCTGCACACCCAGGTAAAACTAGGGGTGAACTATAAACTTTTGAAACAAGCTCTGATGAGATTAGAGATGGAATCAAATTAAATAAATAAATAAAGGGAAAATAATTAGAGAGGTACATTCTAGATTTTTGTTTAAAACAGTGATTTCTGGTTGTTAAATAGATAAAATTATTCTCGGTAAAAATAGTTTATTTTTTTAAATTAGGGATATGGTATGGAAAGTCATAGTTACAGAGCTCTGTGTATTTGGCATGCAGAGCCAACATCAGAAATTTGTCTGCCACATATTAGTAACTTTAATCAAAATATCATCTGTAGAGAATGAAAAACAAAACAAAAACAAAGGAAAAAAACCAAAGACACGAGGAAAGTATTAGTTCAGTGAATTAATGGAGCACATGACCCACAGCCTCCATCAGTCTGAGCCCAGAAGAACTAGATGGTGCTGGCTACCACTACCATCCGCTCTGATAGGGATCACACTGAACTAATACTTTCTGGACAGAGCGGGAGAAAAATGTAGAACAAAATTAAAATTCACAAAAAAAGGCCAGACTTTTTTAGTCTGACAGAGGCTGGAGGAACTCCCAAGACCAGGGCTCCCAGACACCCCGTTAGCTCAGAACTGAAGCAACTCACGAAGTCCATCTTTCAGCCAAAGATTAGACAGGCCTATGAAACAAACAATAACACATATGAGAAGCGTGCTTCTTAGTTCAGTCAAGTATACGAGACCAAATGGACAACATGTACCCAAAAGTAAAGATAAGAAGGCAGGAAGAGACAGGAAAACTGGATGAATGGACACGTGGTACCCGGAGTGGAAAGGGGAGAGTGCTGACTCATTGCAGGAGTTGCAACCAATGTCACAAAACAATTTGTGTATAAATTTTTGAATGAGAAAGTAATTTGTGCTATAAACCTTCACCTAAGCACAATCAAAAAAAAAAAAAAAATCATGCACAGCCTCACCACTCAGATATAACCGCTATAACAGTCTGATAGATAGCCTTCTAGAGAATCCATGTGTTCACGTATAGGTATGTTGGATATTTTAAAAAGCAACGGGATCACACTGTACACAATAATGGTAACTAACATCAGCTTGTTGTTATTGTTGGGTGCACCTGGGTCGACCCCATGAGACAGAGTAGGCCTGCCCCATAGGGTTTTCTTGGCTGTAATCTTCATAAGAGCAGATCGCCAGGTCTTTCTCTGTTCGAGTTACTGGGTGGGTTGCAACTGCCAATCTTTTGGGTAGCAGCCAAGCACTTAACCATTGCACCACCAGGGCTCCTAACACCTCCTTAGAGCTTATTCTGTGCCAGACACTATTCTCAGGGCTTTATCTGTAATATCTCATTTAATCCTCACAATAACCCTGTGAGGAGTAATATTACCCCCATTTTATAGATGAGGCCCTGAGAGGTTAAGAAACTTGCTCAAGGTTACACATGTAATTGTTAGGATTTGACCCCAGATGATCCGGCTCCGTAACCTGTGGTTTCAGCCATTATAACAAATTACCTTTCACAGTTGTGTTCTGTATTCTACTTTCTTTTCACTTAAAAATAACATATAATGGACATGCTTCCATGTCAGTATAAAAATTTATCATCCTTTTTAATAATGTATGTACTGAATTCTCCACTGATGGCCATTTAGGTTGTTTTCACTTTTTTTTGCTTTTCTCAATGCCTGTGTAAACATACATTTCTTCACTTATTGTATTATTTCCTAGAATGAATATCTCGTGGAGTTTCTAGGTTAAAGGCTTTAAAATTTTTTTGGTAGCATTGTGAAGTCACTTTGAGGAAAATTCTCCATAAACACTCCACTAGTTTTGGGTCCTGAAGGGCTTACACACTAGCCCTAAATTGTGCTTATATGGCAGAGACTCCCTATTGCCACCTAGTGGCACCATCTCTAAATTGTAGCAGCAACATTTTGAGACCGATTAACAACAATCCGTAGAATAAATATTATGCACACTGCTAAAAAAAAAAAAAAAAAAAATTTTTTTTTTTATACTGCTCAGGGAAGGACCTTGAGAAAAACGTTCTCAGTTTTTCTGGGGTTATAAATAATATCACAATTATCAGATTTATCCATATTTTCAGATTATTTCATAAGGGGATTAAAAAAAAATCCATTGCCATCGAGTTAATTCCTACTCACAGTGACTCTATACGACAGAGTAGAACTGCCCTATAGGGTTTTCTAGACTGTAATCATTACGGAAGCCAACTGCCACATCTCTCTGCCATGGAGGGGCTGGTGGATTTGAACTGCCGACCTCTTGATTAGCAGCTGAGCTCTTAACCACTGTGACACCAGGGCTCTTTCCTAAAAGGGGTGGGCTCCTAGAAATGCCATCAGATTGTCAAAAGGTATAAACATTAAAAAAAGCAAACAAATTTTTTTTATTGCAAATGTAATGCATGGCTTGCAAATATAATACAGAACGAAAATTACATCAAAATGTAGGAAAAATGAATATGACTCGTAATTTTATTACCTAGCAAAACCACCGTTAACATTTAGGTACATTTTATTTTAACCTAAAACAACAACTGATGCCAAAAGTGTGCACAGTTTAATAGCTGTGTTTTTTTTTTTTTTGGTTAGATTTTACAGATCTGACTTCCTCACAGAGCCCTTAAGGACAGACTTCGCCTCATTATTAACATCTACAACTAAAAAAAATTAAATTTTTCTTTTTTTAATCTACAATTACACCTGGCAAATACTGGTTGAGTCAATGACTGAACGAGTTGGAACTTTTTAAAGTCTTCTGATAACACATGACTCAACAATATTTGTAAAAGATGAGAAAAATTTTTTTTCTTTCCATTTTTTTTCTCCATTTCTGCAATGTTATTTCTGCTAGGCTATACAACTCTTGATTCTGCCTTAAGGGAGAAGTTTCAACATTTTAATTTGCTGATGGGTTCAGCTATTCTTACCTCTCTTTCTTCTTTCTTCTCCCTTACTCTTTTTTGCAGTTACGTGGTATAAGAAGAGACAAAAGCCACCGCCCTTCCCCCCTGCCCGCCCATATGGAGATTAATTAGAAAACTTGCTGTAAGAGAGAAGTAGGCAGAGAAGTGACTGGGTGAGAAGAGCCCTGGACTACTAGAAAAGCCTGGTTCAGCTGATATGCCTGTGATTGTCCCTAAACTCCTCCATTTCCTGGCATAAAAAATGATGGAGTTGGCCTCTGGGGTCCTTTGCAGTTCTAACAATCAGGGGTCTATAATTTTTAATTGCTGCATGGGTCGGGAGGTAAATATTGCCCTGGAGATGGAGGCAGATGGGTAAGAATTGAGGCACCAGCAGAGAAAGGAAAGAGCCCTGATAGCGCAGTGGTTAAGTGCTCTGCTGCCAAGCAGAGTTTGAACCCACTAGCCTCTCCTTGGGAGAAAAGACCTGGCGATCTGTTCCTGTAAAGATTATGGCCTAGGAAACCCTATGGGGTTGTTCTACCCTGCCCGATAGAGTTGCTATGAGTCGGAATTCACTCACAGCACACAACAGCACAACACACGTTGGTAAAAGGGCAGAGCCAGCTATTTGGGTGTGTGACCTGTGTAGTCACACAGGGCCCTGCCCTCAGAAGCGGCCCATGCTTGGTTTACATTCTGCTGTCACCATCTTGACGTTTTTTCATATTTTTGAACAAAGGATCCATATTTTTATTTTGCACTGGGCCCCACAAATTATGCCAGTCGTGGGTAGAGAACAAGGGGGGCGGGGGTGGGGAGAAGGAAAAGAAGAACACTGTGGCATAGATAGGAGAAAGATGAAATATGAAAATAAAGGGGCAGGGCCCTCTCCTATCCAGTCTGCCTACCCTAGGGACTGAGTCTCCTGAGTCCTGCACCAAATGCTCCACCCATTACCTGGATCCAGAGGTCTTATCAGCTTCCTCCACGTATCCCCTAGCCCCAAATTAGCCATACTTCCCAGTGTCTGCTGTTCTCCCCTTCACAGAAAACTACTGTGTAAGGAAGCCTTTACTTTAGAGTAGTCACTCTTTTTTTTCAGTGAATTCAGCAGAACTTGCAACTTAAGGCACTAAATAATCTCATGTTTAGGCTTATGTCTAATTTGCTTGGCTCTTATACCCAGGCCTGCAGAGTAGGCAAGTTAGAGAACAGCTATCGAATCGTCCATACTTTGCGTGAGGGTAAATGGTGGTCTTCCCTTTTTCTACCCTCATTCCACTCAAGTTTTATTTTGTCTTTCCACGCACAGACAGTCATGAGACAACCCAAAGGTAATCTTTGAGAAGTTGACTGCTCACTCTTTGCAGTGGGAGTGAGGTGCTAGAGGCTGGGGGTTGTTAGTCTCGGAGTTAAACTAGGATTTGAAGGAAATAAAACATCAACTCTAAGTTTAATGAATTCTCTTCAACAGAATCCCAGACATGTAATGCTCAGCTGAATTTACAGATTGTCTGTTGGTATTAGAAAGAACTATGGGTATTATGAAGAATTAGGGGTAAGGTAAAACCAAAAAACCCAAACCAGTTGCCATCAAATCCATGGGGTAAATTAATAAGCATTATTTATTCATTGTGAAGAAAATGCCAGGTGCTGTGATATATGCTTTAAATACATTATTTCCTGTAGTCCTCACAAAACCACAGTGTGGTAAGTACCTTTACTGGTCTCATTTTACAGATGAGGAAACAAATACAGAGATGAAAAATATGTCTTAGGAACCCCTGAAACTATTGCCTTGAGGTAATCTTTAAACCTTAACCCCAAAATACCCCAAAGTCTCCTTAAAACCAAACTATAGTTTAGCTTAACTAGTAAAGAATGTTTGCCTTGAGCATTGTGCTCTTTTAAGAAACATTTATATGGGATCAAATTGACAAGGCAACTCGAAAGATTAGAGAGGAATTTAGGGGGCAGTGAGCTTATGTTAATGGAGGAGGAACAACTCAAAAACGAGGGTGAGAATGGCTGCACAATTGGAAGAATGTAATCAGTGTCACTGAATTATACATGTAGAAATTGTTAAACTGGTGTATGTTCTGCTGTGTATATTATCAACAACAACAAAAAAGATAAAATACATTATATAAAAAAATATGTCTTAGGAAGTGATGTTACCAAAAATGGTGGAGTAGGGCGCTCCGAGGGTTGGTCCCTGCACTAAAGTAACCACCAAGCTGGTAAAAACTGCCAGAATTAACTTTTTTTGAATTCAAGGATCTAAAAAAAACCTTACAGCAACCAGGGGAGTGCTTCAGAAAGAAGGAGGCTGCTATATTTCGGTGTTTAAGGAAATCTTTGTCAGGTCACTGGCTGAGCGTCGAGATAACGGAATGGAGACTTCAGTGACCACATACAACAAGGAATAAAGCATCTGCAAAAAATATTTTGGAAAAGTCACTAAACAGGTGACTGCAGCCCACAACAAGAAAAAACAGCAAGGTATGGGAAGAGGGGCGGATCTGATTTCTAGAGTTACCACGTTACAATATTCACTATGTTCAGTTTTCAATAAAAAATTACAAGGCATACAAAATATGCTCCATTCACGGGAAAGAAAATTAATTGACAGAAACTATCCCTGAGGAAATTAGACCTAGTAGACAAAGGAACCCTGGTGGTGCAGTGGTTAAGCGCTCAGCTGCTAACCGAAAGATTGACAGTTTGAACTATTAACAGCTCCGCTGGAGAAAGATGTAGAAATCTGCTTCTGTAAACATTACAGGCTAGGAAACCCTATGGGGCAGTTCTCATCTGTCCTATAGGGTTGCTATGGGTCAGAATTGACACGACAGCAACAGGTTAAACGAAGACTTTAAATCAACCATCCTAAATATACTCAAAGAATATGGATTTCTTTTCGAGGGAGTGAAAATGTTCTAAAATTAACTGTGGTGATGGTTGAACATATTTGTGAATATACTAAAAACCATTGAGCTGTACACTTCAAATGGGCGAAATCTAAGATATGCGTTGTGGGAACTATGAGAGAACGAATATCTGTTGTTTTAAGCTACCAAATCTGGGGTACTTTGTTACGGCAGCCCTGGGAAACTAACACAGTATGCAAATAATATCTCAACAAAGCTTAAAAAAATGAAAAACAGATAACAGAAATTTTTTGAATGCCAGTCACTGTACTGGTCCCATTCACACATGTTATATATGTTAATTAATTAACAAATTGTCGTTGTTAGCTGCCACTGAGTCGGCTCCTAACAATGGTATGAAATGCTACCCAGTCCTGCGCCATCCCCGTGATCAGTTGCAGGCTGGACTAGTGTAATCCACAGTGTTTTCACTGGCTTATTTTTGGAAGTGTATCATGAGGCCTTTCCTCCTAGTCTGTCTTAGTCTGGAAGCGCTGCCGAAATCTGCTCAGCACCCTAGCAACACCCACGCCTTCACCGATAGACAGGTGGGGGCTGTGCATGAGGTACATCGGCCAGGAATCGAACCCAAGTCTCCTGTAAGACTTAGTTAGAAGCAATAATGAGACTGGTGTTAGGGTAAAGAGAGTGAGACGTTTGCCTGTGTGTAAAATTTTGGGGGGGTGCCAAAAATGCAATAATAAAAAAAAACAATATTTTAATAGAGAATTGAAAAAAATCAGAATTAATGCCAAAAAATCCATGATGAAAAAAAATGTAAAAAATTTAAATAAAGGCAGGCTGTTTTATGACCCCATGTTATTGTGCAATGGGAACAGCCATTCCCAATCCGCCAGCTGTTGACAGTGGCGTGCAAATAGATTGGGTAATTCGGGATAATGCATGATAGATAGTCATGTTTTGGGATTGTTCAAAATGTGGGAAGAAGATATGACTGGTGATCTGCTTCCGAAAGGTCACAGCCTTGAAAATCCCATAGAGCAGTTCTACTCTGCATACATAGTGTCTCCATGAGTTGGAATGGACTAGATGGCAACTAATAGCAATAACAACAACATTTTGATAAGTGTGTATTAGGACTCGCATTTCTTCTTTTGGCTCAGGCTCCAATATGACTCAACAGGACTCAGTGACTGACCTCAAATGTGCTAACTTTAGCCCAAGTTGCTTTGGTGCCTGGAGTGATGGAGGGGCCAAGCAGATCCGGCCTGGTCTCAGGGATATGGGGAGGATTTCCCTAAGGCTGTGAGAGCCTGCTATGAAAGAAGCTGTGCCACAGTATCCAGAGCAGTGGTGGAGCCATGGTTAGTGCTGGGGCTACACTCGGCTGTGGAGTAGACATGAGGAGTCCATGGACCCTAGTGAGGGGATCACGAGCAACTGCACTGGAGGGCAAAGCACTGAGGAACACAGGCAACACCAAAATCTGGACAGGCAGATCAGGAGCAGACGCCAGCCACAATGAAGCTGGGACACAAGAGATGAATCCTAAAAATCTGGGTCCCGAGAATTAGAAATAAAGCCCTCAAAGACGGGGCCACCACAATCAAAGTGTAATTGGCAGCAAGGTGACTGGATGCGGAGGTAGAGAACTCATGGCATTGAGAGTCCTCATCTGTGCTTCCCAAAGTGAGGGTCTGGCTCAGGGTAGGACAGAGAGGCCAAGACTATGGTCATGGTGAAAGGAAGGGGGAAAAGGCTTACGACAGGAAGGCAGAAATATTTGGGCCATACCTGATACCATGAGCGGTTTGAACTCACCCGGTGGTATCCTGGAAGAAAAGGTCTGCTGCTCTGCTTCTGTTAAGATTGTGGTTGTTGCATACCGTCAAGTCAATTCCAACTCGTAGCGCCCATAGAATTGCCTCATAGGGTTTCCTAGGCTGTAATCTTTACAGAGGAGTCCTGGTGGTACAGTGGTTAAGCGCTAGGCTGCTAACCAAAAGGTTAGCAGTTGGAACCCACAAGCCCGCTCCACAGGAGAAACATGTAGCAACATGCTTCTGTAAAGATTTACAGCCTTGGCCACCCTGTGAAGCAGTTCTACTCTGTCCTATAGAGTCGCTATGAGTCGAAATCGACTCTACGCCAGTGGGTTTAGGTTTTTTTTTCAATCTTTTTGGGAGCTGATCACCAGCTCTTTTCTCCCATGGAGCAGCTGGTGGGTTTGAACTGCTGATCTGTTGGTTAGCAGTCAAGTCCTTAACCACTGCGCCACTAGAACTCCTCTGTTAAGATTACAGCCTTTGAAAACTCTATGGAGCAGCTTACTCTGTAACACATGGGGTCACCATAAGTAGGAATCAACTCGAGGGCAACTAACAACAACAACAAATCGCCAAATGCTTTGAAGCCTTGTTTCAAGTTGGTTGAAATGTCAGAATCCAAGTGTTAGTGTCTGGTTTACATAAAGCAGGTCTGCGGTTGTGGGAAGGAAATTAAGAGTCAGGAGGCTTGCCACGTTCTTGGAGTATGACATTGGGCAAGGGATTGGGTTTCAGTGGGCTCTTCTGTAAAACAGAGTTAGTGATACTCATTCAATCACTCACTAAATAGGTGTAAGGATCAAAGGATGTAACTTAAGTGAAAGAACTTGGAAAAAAGCAACCTACTCTTTAAATGTAGATTGCTATTATTTTTTGTAAAGCCTATTTACATCTGTCCGTGGCTTTGAGGAATTTCTGATATTGAATCAACTTTATCATAATTAAGAATATTTCATTGCTGCTACCTCTTCTTTCCCTTCTATTTGTCAAGAGCCATACATAATACCTTTAAGAATTAAAACCACGTGGACAATTCCAATAGCTTCCTGTTTGTTCTTCTGGCTTCCACCTCCTTCCAAACCATTCTCCATGCAGTAGCCAGAGGAAGTCCTGCCCTTCCTGAAATCCTCTGATGCCTTCTCCTTGCATTTAGAATAAAATCCAAACTCCTCACCAGTTCCCAGGAAGTCCCACGTGCTGGGTCTCTGACCCCCTCTCCTTGCCCGTGACATTACAGTCTCATTGACCTTCTTTCAGCTCCTCAAACACACCAAGCTTTCCCTACCTTTTTACACGTGCCTCTCTCTCTGCCTGGAACTGTCTTTCCCCCCTTTACCTGGCTTGTTCCTTCTCATTGACAGATCTAAACTGAAATGCCACTTCCTCACTGAGGCTCAGCCACATCTAATGTCATCCTTCCCTTTTAATTCTCTCTCATAGTATCCTATTCCTTTTCTTTGTAGCCTTTTATCAAAATTATATTTTTATGTGTGTAGCTGTTTAATGCCAACATTCCTGATTAGACTGGAAGGTGCAGCATCCATCAAGGCAGGAGCTTCGTAGGTCTCAGTGAATCTTTATTGAACAAATACTTGGATGGGTAAATGTGTGGCAAAAAGCGAAAGGTGTGCTACATGAGAAGCACGCTCTGTAAATGGACAGCAGCAGTCAATATATTTTGTCCAATATATTGTGTTCAAATCCTCGTACAAGACGCTCCTGGTCACTTAACTCTGACATTCCTTCCAGCTCTTAGCTTCCTTTCGGCTACTTGACCTTTGCTTTTGGGTGCACAATGCTACCCATGTTCAGTCTTGTAGTGCTTGACTAATTTCTGGCTTCTCAATCCTTGCTCCTGAAATTTTCCTTGGGCTTGTAAACCATTTCCTGCTACTATTGTGTCACCTCTGGCCGTGCTTCCACTGGGTCTGCTCAGGTACCCTTAGTCTTGGGTTTTGATTCTGGGTCCTCCTGGAATCAGTGCTTCACATTCCTATGTGGTGAAGGCCAGGGCACCAGATTTGCCCCACTGCTCTCTGGCCCCCAGCACAGGTGCCTGGCACTTAGTCGGTACTCAGAATATTAACTGAGTTGAAGTCTACCCTCTGTTCTCTCAACATCTTGCCCTGACGTCTCTGAGTTTATCTGCCTATCTAGGAATATGACTGTAGTTGAAATGTGACCCTTTAAATCAAGGCTTTGGAATAGAAAAACCAAGACCTTTTCTTAGTTTGGGGTATCATTTCATTTTCAAGGAACAAAAAACCACTTAAACTGGTTTAAGCAAATATTGTAATTGTTTTATTTATTGATTTAAAAAGACTGGAATAAGGGAGATGTCAATTGGAACATTTCCACGATACCATTGGCTATCATAATGGACTGGAACCAGAATGCCATTTAGAACCAAAACAGCTATTATCAATCTCTCTGGGGCCAAATGGTACCTTGTCTCTGTTTCTCTCTCAAAATGTTCCCCTGGTCCCTTCTAAGTTATACAGGCTTCCAGGTCTGAAGGAAGGAACTCTGGTGGCTCAATGGTTTAGAGCTTGGCTGCTAACCAAAAGGCCAGAGGTTCAACTACACCAGCTGCTCCATGGGAGAGAAGACGTGGTGATCTGCTCTCATAAAGATTATAGCCTAGGCAGTTCTACTGTGTCCTATAGGGTCACTATGAGTCGACATTGACTAAACAGCACACAACAACAAAGGTCTGAAGGCCACAGTCTCTCTGGGTTCCAGATTTAAATTCATAGGACAGAAAATCTGATTGGTCCATCTGGGGTCAGGTGTCAAATCCTGGCTCAGTTAACTGGGTGGAGAGGACAGGGTCATGTGGGACATTGCACTGTTCCTTCTGGATCTGGAGTGGGGGCATGGGAGGGGTGAAAGGAGCAGGTACTCCAAGGAAGAATTATGGGACCAGGTGGCAAATTATGGTATCTCTTGTACAAACTGGATTGCACTAGAGCCTTAATTTTCTTATCTCATTGAGAGAATAACATAAGGTGTAACATTGATAAATGAGAATGAAGCTGTATGTGGAAGAGGATTTTAAGAATTAAGTTCTGGGAAAAAAGTTTTGCTTCCCTGAGGAACTGAGATTTTTGTTTTTCATGGGCACGTTTGAGTCCACCCAAAGAAAGGCCTGGTGATAGACTTTAGAAAAATCAGCCATTGAAAACCCTATGGAGCACAGGTCTGGTCTAACACACATGAGGTTGCCATCAGTCAGAACTGATTGGATTTTTTTTTTTTTTAATTTATTAATAAGGAACAGTGGTGGTTCAGTGGTAGAATTCTCCATGGTAGTTGTCTGCTGGGATCCCTCTCCCTGCACTGTAACCACAGCCTCCTCAGGGCATGAGGGACTGAGATCTACATAAGTTTGCCTCAAAGACCCCCAGGCCACACAACTGACCAGGTAGTGTCCATTGGAAACATGGCTGTGAGACATGTGCTGTCTCAAAGCTGGCTCAGGGAGCAAACACTGACAGGATGTATATACTGTAGAGTGCTTGTTCTAAGTCTTTCATAATCACCTCCCATTTTGGCCTACTCCCCATCACCATAACCACCCCAAAATCCTAAAAGCAGTGTAGCGAGAGAGGAGTATCCAAGTGGAGTCAGAGGGCTTATAAGTCGTGCCATTGCCACCATTGACAAGGTCTTGTCCTTAGCGGCCCCATTTGGTCATCTTCCCTTCTTTTGGGCTGTATTAATGCTACGGTGGTGTGCCTGGGCGGTGCAAATGGTTAATGAGCTTGACTGCTGACTGAGAGTTTGGATTTTCTGGTCCTCCCAGAGGTGCCTCTGAAGAAAATCCTGATGATCTACATCTGAAAAATTAGTCATCGAAAACCCTGTGGAGCACAATTCTACTCTGACACACAGGGAGTTGCCATGAATTGAAGTCAACTTGACAGCAACTAGTATACAGTGTGGTATGCATGTAGCCTTTAGAAAATTCCTCAGCGGGATTTTTTTGTGCCAAAACATCACTTTGAACTTTATGAATCTTCTTTCAGTCCAATAAACACCATAAATCTTAAACCTCTCAACTGAGCATACTGAGCTACATGCCAATCAAAAAAGGAGATTATAACATATTTTGGGCTAAAAGGGGGGTACTGGACATCACTAAGTAGTGAATCACCTTCACAAAACAACCATCCAAAGGAGAACCAGGCCAAGTTTGAAGCGTCTACTGACAGAGACCTGTGTCCCTTGAGCTGAGGACCTAGCATAAGTCACCTCTATTTTCCCTGAGTAGCTCAATCTTTGCACTGTCTACTGAATTGAGACCCAGAAGAGTTGTCATGGAGCCCACCACAGGAAAAAGCAAAGGTATCCCAATAGCAACGTACACGTCTAGCATCTAAATCTTGATTTCTAAATACCAGTCTCCACTAAAAGGATCCAAGACTCATTAGAAAAATGGCTGATTCCAACGCTGGGGCAAGAAAGTACAGGATGAGCTCAAAGCATTGTCTTGTGTCAAAGGACAGAAAAGCCAGCTTGATAGATTAAAATCCATTAAATAAAATAGAAGTCCATGAATCAATATGATATAAATAAGTAAATGAATGAATTGGAAGGTTGACAAGGTACAGGATATCTACATAATTTCAAAATATGTATCCTTTTTGTTGTGTGCCATCAAGTCGATTCTGACTCCTAGCGACCCTATGTGACAGAGTAGAACTGCCCCACAGGGTTTCCTAGGCTGTAATCTTTACAGGAACAGATTGCCAGGTCTTTTCTCTGGAGAATCTCCTGGTGGGTTCGAACTGCCGATCTTTTAGCTAATAGCTGAGCACTTAACCAATGCACCACCGGGGGTCCTTAGGTATTAATTACAGAGGGACGAAGTGTAACTTTCCACTGGAAAAGGCTGGCAGACACCAAGGAGGAAAGTTAACCGAAAAAACCAAACTCACTGCTATTCAGTTGATTCTAACTCATAGCAACCCTATAGAATAGAACAGAACTGCCCTATAGGGTTTCCAAGGCTGTGATCTTTACAGGAGCAGACTGCCACATTTTTCTCCCATGGAGACTTTGGTGGATTCAAACTGCTGAGCTTTTGGTTAGCATCTGAGTGCTTTAATCACGGTGCCACCAGGGCTCCTTGATGAAAGTTAATAACGCCAATAATAAATCCTACTGGGATGTAATGGAAGGGCACAGCATCTCTTCGGTGATATCCCAGCAGGAGATTGATAACCTGAATCTAATCACAGGGAAACATCAAACATACAAACATTAACTCTCTCGAAAAATTTCCAAATCTAGAATTCAGTCGTATAGAAGGTTGGAAGAGATAATTAACCCAGTGCGGTCGAGTCGATTGTGACTCATAGCGACCCTATAGCACAGAGTAGAACTGCCCCATAGAGTTTCCAAGGAGCACCTGGTGGATTCGAACTGCCAACCCTTTGGTTAGCAGTCGTAGCACTTAACCACTACGCCACCAATAGGACTCCGTATATCCGTTGTAACTATCTAAGATTACTTATAGAATGCATTTTCAAAAATCTGCTGAGTCTAAAACTCATTCATGAAAGAAATGTTCAGACATTTATTATTACAAAAATGAGACAAATTACAAAAGTATTGCTTTCACTTGTAAGAAATGGAAGAGTGATGATAAGAGGAAGTCAATATTCACCCAATATAGACATAAATTTTCATGATATGTATTAACGTAGCACGTGACATAATCAAGTGACCACAAAAACACTAAATCCTTTATTTTTACTCTGTCTGAACTAAATTCTTAAACTGGCTAGGATTTGTTGTAGAGAATTGTGCACCTTTTCCTTTTTTAAGTTTGGGTGACTGTCTAACTATCAGATCTCTTTTGCTAATCAGAGATGATGAATCTGAGTCAATAGGCTGAAAATAAGTTCCTTTTTTTTTACCCACTGAATTCATTGGCAGACTATTTCTACCTGCGAACATTTTTCTCTAGGTTTCTGAGTCACCCCACCCTCCTGGTTTCCTTCTTCCATTTATCACTGGGTCTAGATTTCATTTGCTGATGGCTCCAGTAGGCATAAATGGTTAAGCACTGGATTACTAGCCGAAAAGACTGGCAGTTTGAACCCACCCAGAAGTGCCTGGGAAGACAGGCCTGATGATCTGCTTTCGAAAGGTCACAGCCTTGAAAACCCTATGAAGCATAGTTCTATTATGCACACATGGGGTCGCCATGAGTCAGAATTGACTCAATTTCCACTATCAACAACATCAACCACCTCTTCTAGCAGACTTTTAAAGGGTAAGAGTACCCCTGGCACTCAATCTTCATTCCCCTGATCTGTCTACATCCTGTTCCTAGGTGGGGTCCTCAAGTCCATGGCTTTACATATCATCTGTAAGTCAACGGCACTCACATTTTTATTGCCAGACCAGACCTCTCCCCTGGTCTTCAAACATGTGTACCTACATTTTGAATTAACTTCTACACTTGAGGAAACCCTGGTGGTGTAGTGGTTAAGTGCTATGACTGCTAACCAAAGGGTCGGCAGTTTGAATCTGCCAGGTGCTCCTTGGAAACCCTATGGGGCAGTCCTACTCTGTCCTATGGGGTTGCTATGAGTCAGAATTGACTCGACAGCAATGGGTTTGGTGTTTTGGTTTGTCTACACTTGAATGTCTAGTAGCCAACTAGTTGCTGTCATGTTGATACTGACTCATGTGAACCCCATGTGGATCGGATTAAAACTGTGCTCCATTTGGTTTTCGATGGGTGATTTTTTGAAAGTAGATAACCAGGTCTTTCTTTTGAGGCACCTCTGGGTAGACTCAAACCTCCAGCCTTTCCGTTAGCAGCTGAGCCTGTTAACTGTTTGCGCCACTCAGAGACTCCTGAATATCCAACAGGCATAGCAAACTTGCTGTTGTTAGGTGCTGTTGAGTCGGTTCTGACTCTTAGTGACCCTATGTACAACAGAATGAAACACTGCCTGGTCCTCACAGTTGTTGCTATGTTTGAGTCCACTGTTGCAGCCATTGTGTCAATCCATCTTGTTGAGGGTCTTCCTCTTTTTCACTAACCCTCTACTTTACCAAGTATGATACCCTTCTCCAGGGACTGGTCTCTGCTGACAACATGTCCAAAGTACATGAGATGAAGTCTTGCCATTCTTGCTTCTAAGGAGCATTCTGGTTGTACATCTTCCAAGAGAGATTTGTTCATTCTTCTGGCAGTCCATAGTTTATTCAATATTCTTCACCAACACCATAATTCAAAGGCATTAATTCTTCTTTGGTCTTCCTTATTCATTGTCCAGCTTTTGCATGCATATAAGGCTATTGAAAATACCATGGCTTGGGTCAGGTACACCTTACTCCTTAAAGTGACATCTTTGCTTTTTAACACTTTAAAGAGGTCTTTTGCAGCAGATTTGCCCAATGCAGTATGTGGTTTGATTTCTTGACTGCTGCTTCCATAGATGTTGATTGTGGATCCAAGTAAAATGAAATCCTTGACAAACTCAATCTTTTCTTCGTTTATCATGATGTTGCTTATTGGTCCATTTGTGAGGATTTTTGTTTTCTTAATGTTGAGGTGTAATATATACTGAAGGCTGTAGAATTTGACCTTCATCAGTAAGTGCTTCGAGTTCTCATTAGTTTCTTAGGGTTTCTAAGGCTGTAAATCTTTATGGAACCAGACTGCCACATCTTCTGCACAGGCGCTGGTAGGTTTGAACTACTCACCTCTTGGTTAGCAGCTGAGGACTTAACCACTGAGCCGCCAGGCCTCCTTATAGCAAACTTAGCATGACAAATATAAAACTATTGATTTCCTCATCTTGTTTTCCACTAGACATAAGCAGTAAAGGTCAAATGGGTGTGGGAAAGCCTGCCTGACCCAGCACCTTCTATGACTGGGTAGATAAAAATCTGTCTAATTCAGGAGGACTGAAATTTGAAGCTCGCTTGGCTCCTATACCTTGGTTAGATTTTCTGAATCAGCTTTATCAGTGTTAAAGGTAATAGAAATGACCCTGCAACGCTGACTCTTTGTCTTATTTTTGGGTCAGAACTTGGCATGGAAATGGGATGCTATTTGTTGATGTCCCCTTTAGCTCCCCCAGCATTTACGTATTTGAGTGTTTGATGCTAATCTTCCCTTCTGAATATGAGTCCTTGAGGGCAGGAACTCAATTGGCCTTTTTCCCTGCCTAGGACAATACTTAGCACAAAGAATGTGTTCAATAACATTTATTTACTAGAAAAAGTTCCTTGTCAAAATACAATAGTCACTGAAGCTTTGATTGTTGAAGACCTACTGTGCTATAGGTCAAATTAACTATAAAGACAAAGGTAATCTTTTGTCTAAAGTTGCACCTATTAACCTTCAACTTATTTAAAGCAATCATATTCCTTTTCATAGAACATATTTTTAAAACGAGCCCTTAAACATTATTTAATCTTTTTTTTAAAACAGGATATTAAATGATTTTTTTCACCCAATTCATGTTAACTTGATGGCTTTCAAATTGGCATTAACATTGTAATTCACTTGTTAAGCCTAAAATGAGCCAATATTTGAGATTTCTATCACCTAGGTACCTAGAGTAGCTGGAATGTAAATTAATATATGTCATATTTGAAGATTTTCAGATATTACACAACGAATTGTTTAGTAAACATTCATCATGCAACTAATGCGTACGATACCTCGTGCTGGGCATGAGTTTACAGACGTAAGTAACATACCCCTCAAGCAGTGAGCTATTGGGAGATACAGACATAATACACAAATAATATTAGGATTACTATGTGCCCAGCGTTGTCTTAAAGTCTTTGTATTTATTAACATGTTTAATATTCACAACAAACTGGAGAGTTAGCTACTTTATCATTCTTCTTATTTTACTGCACGTCTTGTGCTTGAGGCACTAACTGCTCTTTTTTTTCTGGACTATCTTCTCCAGGATATTTGTATAGCAAACAGCCTTGAAATATATATTGTCTCCTCATGGAGCAAAGTGGTGCAAATGGTTAATGTGCTCAGCTGCTAACTAAAAACTTGAAGGTTTGAGTCCACCCAGAGACACCTCAGAAGAAAGGCCTGCTGATCTAATTTTGAAAAACCAGTCATTGGAAACATGGAGAACAGTTCTAGTCTGACACAAAGGGGGTTGCCATGAGTCAGAGTTGACTTAACTGTAACTTTTTTTGGAGCAAAGGGTGGTTTCCTTGAATTCAGGGTTCCTTTTCTGTAATCAGAAACCCTGGTGGCGTAGTGGTTAAGTGCTATGGCTGCTAACCAAAGGGTCAGCAGTTCAAATCCACCAGGTGCTCCTTGGAAACTCTATGGGTCAGTTCTACTCTGTCCTGTAGGGTCACTATGAGTAGGAATTGACTCGTCGGCACTGGGTTTGTTTTTTTTCCTGTAACCACGCTGGACACGCAGGAGTCATTTGGCCCTTTTTTCATCACCCTGGGGGAATTGGGGCTCAGGAAACCATTGCAAAAACATGCTGATATACTGGCTACTGCAGTTGTTGTGAGTAATAAACTGGCATTCATCTCTGACCCAGCAGTCTCGTCTCTTCTACCAGCATCCATGAAGCTGTGGTAGATAAACTTACTATTTTGCAAATAGGGTAACATCTCAGAGTCTAGTTTGTAACACATACAAGTGAGGAAACGGAAACACAAAAAGGTTTGATAACTTCCCCAAAGTCACACAGCTAGTAAATGGTGGAGGTAGGATCCGAATTCTTGTAGTCTGGGGAAGTTAATGAGTTCAGCTTCAGGCATATGGCATGGTTTAATGTTCCTTGGACCATCTAACTGGTGATATATCTAGTAGGTATTTGATCATTTATGAAGGAACCTGGGACACAGATTTACATTTGGGAACCACTGACTTAAAGGTTGTTGCTAAAATGATGAAGTGAGGATAGAATATGTAGATTCCTATTTCTAGAAGCTTGGATATAGAGGGACAGAGATAGGTTGGATACTAGAGAAGGGTTTGGGGGGTCATTTGTTTATTTTTAATTCAGGATAGACCTGAACATTTAAAAATATTGATAGGAAAGAACCAATAAAGAGGGAGAGATTGAAGGTAGAGAAGAGAGAGGGAAATGCTGATGTAGCAAGACCCTTGAGGAAATACAAAGTGAAAAATTCCAGATCATACCTTTTCCACTGAGGTAGAAGAGAAGGAAGGGAAGATGGATAAGGTGCTGGTAGATGTGTAGGTGTGAGGGTGGTGTGGCAAGTTGATGGAGTCCTCTTCTAAAATAGGAGTCTGGGTCACTGATAAGGGGAATAGGGAGGTGTTGTGGCTGGGGGTCCAGGAGAACAATATAGGTTAGAAATAGCTGTAGTAAGGAATAGCAGATGGAGCTGCAGACCATCGAACCATATGGGTCTGATACAACACCTTACACATAAAAAGGTGCTAAATAAGTACATCGGATTAGTGAGAAGAGACACCTGGAAGGATTCTTAGGCAGCATTGAGGTGTTGGATATGGTTGGAGACTAACTTTCTGCAGAGGCAGGGTTCTGAGATGTCGAGTTAGACAGTGTTTTAGGCAGGGTCATACTTGGCGATAACTTGTAGCCACTAAGCAGTTTTCATCTAAAGTCTCAAGTAGAGACAGAGAAGGGTATAGGTAATGGAGAAGGAATAATTCAGCTTGAGGGCTCTACTTGGATCACTGTGGACCCCAAGAGGCTGAAGTCTAGCCACACCTAAATTTTAGGCATATTATGGAGCAATCTAGAATTGTTTAAATCATGATGTAATCCGAGAATAAATTCGACCACATGACCTCATTCCAAATGGAATCTGTTTTCATTTTTAATGTATTTATAGACTTGAGGTTCAAGCTTCCAAGGGAATGAGATAAAAGGATGGAGGTCAATAAAGGGGGGTGAGAAAAATAGCCCAAAATGAGCTATGGGACATTTCTCTTAAAAGAAATGTGTTTATGGTCAGCCAGAAAATGATTACAATGCATGTAAACAGGGAATAGTCATAAGAGAAAGATTTAAGTAACTTTCCATTACTTGGCAATGTTTTTAATTTGGCTACATCTAAGGCAGAATGCAGGCCCATAATTCTAAAACCAAATTAAAACAGCTCTTGAGGCCTCTGAAGATTTTGATCTTGGAGGATAATTGGTTTTTGTTTCAGCTCACCCAAGTCAGGAGGCAGGGTAAAAAAAGCACTGACCTGCAGCAAAGCATTAGCCTTCTAAGCAGTGAGTCTTGGTTTCCGTAAATGCTGTTTAGAAAAAAACTCTTCCAACCTTCTGGATCTAAACTGAACCATGCAGTGCAATTTAAATGTGCACTACTCTCACACACACCTTTGGCAGGTGTCCAGGGATACCAGCAGCTCCTGGGCCTGACTTATAGTGAAGGACACAGGGTGACAGTACGTCCTAAGAGAGCCCTTTCTAGGACACTAGTGCATGTCATTTTCCTTAACTATCAGCTAATTGATCTTGATGTTTTTGGACTCTGCCACTTATTTCAAGATGAAATTTTAGGCTTTTAAAACTGGCGCATTGTGCCTGGTGACCCAATGGTTTCCCATTACTCACCTGCCATTGCTTGGGAAAGTCATCTGAGGAAATGTAATGAGATCACTGGGGCAACCCCTTTTCAAGGCTAATTATCCCAGAACACTCTGGATTGCATGGTTATTTTTAACTTACTAACATTAGCTTTCTTCTTCCTAAGGCAACTTGGGTCCACTCAATTTCCCTAACTGTCAAAAACGCAAATTGCAATTTCATTTTTTTCCTATTTCTTGGGAAATGATAGTCCTTATGTCCAGCCCCATTTTCTCTTTTCAATTTTTTGCTTTCCTTACTGAGCAGGGATTAAATATAATTGCTGTGAGATGACATTGCAAGCGCGAGCTGGACACATTTTTAAGTGGCCAGATTTTTGGAGATGAAGGCAGGGGCAAGGGTGGCTTCCACTTCAGTAGGGCCTCCTAATTAGTCTTCTTACTACTGCCCTGGCTCCTCTCCAATCTATTCTCAACCTGGTAGCTGTGGTGATCCTGCTAAGGCATGAGCCGAGCATGTCAGTCCTCTGCCCCAAACCCTCTGTGGCTTCCATCTCAACACAATAACCTGCGTGGCCCTACCTGATCTGTCCTCCCATTATCCCTCTGACCTCATCTCCTACTGCTCCCCGTCATGCAGTCCACTTTTGCCACGGGTTCCCTCACTGTTTTTCCAACACACGAGGCATAATTTTGCCTCAGGACTTTGCCTTGCTATTTCCTCTTTCTAGAAAGCTCTTCCCCCAGATATCCATATGATTTGTGCCCTTACATCCTTGAAGTCTTTACTCAAATGTCACGTCAGTGAGGCCCTCCTCGATCACCCTAGTTTGAACTGTGAAAACTCCCAACCTGGAGCTTTTTCCCCCTTCCCCGTATTGTTGTTACCATCTATTTTGTTATGTGCATTGGCTTTTTTAAAAAATTTTTTTCTCTCCCCACTAGAATCTAAGCTCCAAGAAGCAAGACATTTTGTCAATTTTGCCACTGCTTGTAAGGATACCTTGAACCAATCAGTAAATACGTTGCCTTAACTAGTTGTCTATTTCAGTAAGCCTACCAATACTTTTTAATGTCATTTCTTAATACTGGCTAGAGTCTCCCTTATCCAGCGGTGTGCTGATAAATGTTTAACGTTCATCTGGAAGGCAAAAAAAGCCCTGATTTGTAGTGTGGCCATTTTCCATGATGTAAATACGTGGGGTTGGGAAGAGATGCTCAGTAGCACACTGTCAGATAGTTCTTCCTCCATACAGATACAACGGACATAAACTAACTAAAGAGCATAGATAATAATCAGTTGCTGAGGACTCAGCTCCTCCTCATGATGACCCCATGTGTTTCAGAGTAGAACTCTGCTACATAGGGTTTTCGGTGTCTCCTTTTTCAGGGGTAGATTGCCTGCCTTTCTTCTAAGGTGCTTCTGGGTGGACTTGAACATTCAACCTTTTGGTTATCAGCTAAGCATGTTAATAATTTGCACTACCCAGGGACTCTGTACACCCAGTGCTGTAGAGCTGATTCCGACTCATATCGACCTTCTAGGACAGAGAAGAACTGCCCCGTTGGGTTTCCAAGGCTGTAAATCTTGTAAAGCAGATTGCTACATCTTTCTCCCACTGGACTTTTGGTAGCAGCCAAGCTGTTTTAACCACTGCACCACCAGGGCTCCTGTAACCAAAAACCAAATACGTTGCCATTGAGTCGATTCCGACTCATGGCGACGCTGTAGAGTAGAACGGCCTCATCCGGTTTCCAAGTGGCAGCAGGTAGATTTGAACTGCCGACCTTTTGGTTAGCAGCCTGAGCTCTTATCCTCTGTGCTACCAGGGCTCCTATACAGACAATAGTGAAATAATTAGGAAGTGATGAGTTTAAGTATTTATTTCCTTTGTTTTTAATATAATTTACTTAATTGTGAGTTTCTAAAATTTAATTTTAATAACAGCTGTGCTTAACAACCAGGTCACAAACTTCCTGAAAATTTAACAGTTGGTTCTTGTGAGCCAGATCCAGCACAGCACTCACTGCTTGATCACCAAACGTTACGTCTTGGCATGCCTTCTGTCTACTTTAGTGCAGCCCCTTCGGAATCTGCACAGGAGCTACTGCTCCTGGTAGCCACCCTCTAAACAGGAAATACTTAAATCTTTTTGAGTGTTACATAGTCCCTCGAGAACTGTATATCATTTTCCTAGAGAAACGAGCCTACGTACTTACATATAAAACATTGTAAACAGTTCACAGTCTGCATAGACAGCACCCCTCCACCCCCCTCCCCACCCGTCCAGACAGGGGTGAGGCCTTTGCCTAGATAATAGCCTTTGCTTTAATCAGCAAAGCCAGGAGAACTTTATTCCTTGTCATCCTCGTCAGTCACTGACACCACTTCCTCCACAGAGGACATGTGCTCCTGACCAGTGTCATAATAACGTTTCTTCACGTCTTATTTGGGAGGTCCTTCTTTTCTTTAGTCTGCCCACGTCTGCCCTTCTTCAAGTGTGGCTGAGAGCCAGCATGCTCCCTGAAGGCTTCTCCAACTCTTGGGCTGCCCAGTGAGCTCCCCCCTTTCTGAAAAGCACTCCCTGCGGTCTGTGCTGTCCACCTAGCACTAGGTCAGATACTGTCTAATGTTGTTCTGTAATCCTTTCCTGTTGGAATTCTGTCCCAGCTGTGTTTTGGGAGTGCCTTTTCACTGACTCCCATGACCTCTTGTGCACACCTCATCACTGTACATGATGCTGTAGTTAGTTTATTTCCCGTTTTGGAGGACGTGTGCTGTGGTGGTTAAGCACACAGGCTTTCGGGTAAGATTGACCCGGGGATAAGGGCCTAGCTCTGTGGCTTTGAGTATATTTCTTTTTCTTTCTTTCTCAATTGAGATGTAATTCACATACCGTATGGCTCGCCATTTTACAGTGTAAACTTCAGGGGATTTTAGTGTATTCACAGTATCATGGAACCATCACCACCGTCTAATGCCAGAATATTTCATCACCCCAAAAAGGAACTCTATACCCAATAGCAATCACCCCTTGTTCACCCTTTCCCCCAGTCTCTGGCAACCACTAATCTCCTTTCTGTCTCTTTGAATTTGTCTATTCTGGACATTTGATACAAATGGAATCATATAAATGTCTGTCTTTTTTCACTTAGTATAAGGTTTTCAAGGTTCATCCATGTTGAAGCCTGCATTGATTCTTTATTCCTTTTTATGGCTGAATAATATTTCATTATATGGATATACCAAATCTGTTTATTCATTCATCAGTTGATGGATTGTTTATTTTTTTTAAAGCTTTCTTTATCTCTGTTTCTTCAAATATAAATTGAGGTAAGTAACCATATCGATATCATAGGGTTCTTGTAAAGATTAAAGACTTGTAAAGTACATGGTACAGGGTCTGACACAACGTAAGAGCTCACTATGTGGTAACTATTGCCATAAAAATGTGACTTGCTGCTTCCTCCACTATAAGCATATTAAATGCAGGAATGATGTCTTATGTCTCTGTATCTTCAGTGTCTGGCACATGCTCGGCAGCAAATAAAAGCTTGTTGAATAAACCCTGTTTGTTGTTGTTGTTAGCTGCTATTGAGTTGGCTTCTGACTCATGATGAATCTGTGCACAACTGAATGAAACGTTTCCTGGTCCTGCGCCATGCCTATGACCAGTTGTGTATCAGGTAATTGTGATCTATAGAGTTTTTATTGGCCGTTTTATGGAAGCAGATTGCTAGGTCTTTTTTTCTAACCTTAGTCTAGAAGGTCTGCTGAAATCTGTTCAGCGTAATAACAACTTGCAAGCCTCCACTGACAGGTCGTGGGTGTGCATGAGGTGCATTAGCTGGGAACTGAACCTGGTTCTGCCACATGGAAGGTGAGAATTCGACCACTGAACCACCACTGAACCACTATTGCCCCCCAAACACTGGTTACACAGTGGGCACTTAAAAATGTATAAAGAAAAGCTCAATAAAAATTATAAAAAAAAAAAATTTATAAAGAAATGATGTAAATTTAAAATGAATGGGGACATAGTTATAAGGCTCCTTTGGTGACTTATAAACTGACACTTATTTTCTGTTTCAGTTTTGGTCCAGGTCTACATGGTCTACACCAGTGGTTTTCAAACTTGGGTATGGATTTTACCAAAAAACTGGTAAAAAAGACAGAGGCCTAGGCCCTATTCTACTTCACTGAGCCCGGGGGTCTTTGTTTTATATCAGTGCTCCACATGGTTCTGTTACCCAGCAATGTTTGTGACCCAGCGGTCTTCTTAAAGCGAGGCACTCCTGTAAGTCACCCTTCCTTGAAGCTGGGAGAGGTCATGAGGCCCATGGGTGCCTGAGCTGGGAGACAGCTGCAAGGCTGTGACAAGTGGTTTCATATTATTCTCTTAGTCTGCTTTCCTTCCCAAATGCTTAACATATGTGGGGACTCCATCGCATGATTGTACTTCCTCGCTTCTTCTCCATCTTCCCATCCTGGGGTGCTCATGCTGTATTATCCTTCCACAAACAGATACCACAAATGGCCAGAACCACTCCAGAAGAGAATCACAGAGGAATATAATGGGTTTTTAATGCATGTCTCCATTTTTGAACACTTGAAAAGTAGGTCTTTCCCATGTAATTATGAAATCCATTATCACCATTAGCAAGTTATTAGTGGTGACTTGAAACTAAGTATGTGTGTCATAATCTTTCTCCAAGTAAGGGAATAGCCCTGAAAGATGTCTTTGTGAATTGGATCAACTTGGTTTATTTTTTGCAGAAGTGATTTCTCTGTAGTGGTGAGCAATTTGTTTACTCTTTCAATATTAACCACCTTCTCTATTCCAAGCAACAGCGTTATGTTTGGAGAATGATTCAAATGATTCTTGACCTATAGCAATGCAAATAAATCTCTCTCCAGTGCAAAATATTATGTTGCAGTTATTTCATTTATTTAGCTCTATTAACAGTGTTCAGTTGGGGTACTTGTCTTCTACTGGACCAGGACCTTGGTAAAAGTGCTAGGTATTTTCCTATTTAGGAACCCCAGGAGGTCACAGCTTTTGAGAGACCCACAGTTTACTCTTCTGGGGATTGCTTGGCTTTTTGGTAAGCCCTAGTCTTGATCTCAAAGGCCTGTGTCTCTTCTACCAACTCCCAAAGCAACCGGCAGATGAAGCTCCCCCAGAGCAACTTCTGCTGTTCTGTGCTGTATTCAGTCCTTTGTGAGCAGTGGGTTTGGTTTTTTGGGTGGGAGTGAGTATATAGATAATGTTCTTTTGACCCAGTTCACCTTAACTTATTATTCTTTGAGGGACTTGTGGGTTTCAATTGTGGTTTGCACTCCCCTCTTAAACATAATGAACATATATTTTCCAATTCAACATTCATTCTAGTATAGTGGGTAAGCATGTGGGCTTTGGTGTGCCAAGTAAAAATTTCAAAACATTAAAAATATTACTCTTATTTGAAGATATAATGAACATGCATCCCAGATTTAATTAACTCAAGATGGTTAACCCAGTTCAAAGGATTACAGTTGAGACAGAAGTATTTATAGTTGCTGAAAGAAAGATTGCTTGAACAAGATGGCTAAATTAGTTACCAAACTGCCTGATCTCCTAGAGGAAGATAAAACTACAGCTTTTCGAGTTATATTTTCCACTGGAGAGAAACTCATTTGCATTGCTATAGGTCAGGAATTATTTGAATCATTCGCAGTTTTCTACAAGTAAATATATCCTAATCAATAGTAGAGAGTGAGTCACCAAAGGTACCCTCCCCTTCCCTCAGAGGATAGGATAATTCTGGGTGAATCTGGTAGGCAGTGTCCCAACATGACATTGAAAAGATGCACAGTCATTCTTTTGCCTCTTTCCAAGTTTTGGATTTTTTTTTTTTTTTAACAGTGGTTTATTAGTTTCTTAGGTTGTCACCACAAATTATCACAAACTGTTGTTGTTAAGTGCGGCCAAGTTGAATCCGACTCATAGTGACCCTGAGTACAACAGAACGAAACACTGTCCCGTCCTGTGCCATCTTCACAATCATTGCTGTCTGAGCCCGTTTTTGCAGCCACTGTGTTGATCCATCTCGTTGAGGATCTTGCTCTTTTTTGCTGACCCTCTACTTTACAAAGCATGATATCCTTCTCCAGGGAATGGTTCTTCATGATAATATGTTCAAAGTATGTGAGATGAAGTCTCACCATCTTAGCTTCTAAGAAGCATTCTGGCTGTACTTCTTCCAAGACAGATGTGTTTGTTCTTCTAGCAGCCCATGGGGTATTCGATATTCTCTGCCAACACCATAACTCAAAGGCACCAATTCTTCTTGGGTCTTCCTTGTTCATTGCCTAGCTTTGGCATGCATATGAGGCGATTGAAAACACCATGGCTTGCATTAGGTGCGCTTTAGTCCTTAAAGTGACATGTTTGCTTTTTAACACTTTAAAGAGGTCTTTTGCAGCAGATTTGCCCAATGCAATGCGTCATTTGATTTCTTGACTGCTGCATCCATGGGCATTGATTGTGGATCCAAGTAAAATGAAATCCTTGACAACGTCGACATTTTCTCCATTTATCATGATGTCATTTACTGGCCCAGCTGTAAAGATTTTTGTTTTCTTTACGTTGAGGTGTAATTTGTACTGTAGGCTGTGGTCTCTGATCTTTATCAGTAAGTGCTTCAAGTCCTCTTCACTTTCAGCAAGCAAGGTTGTGTCATCTGCATATCGCAGGTTGTTTATGAGTCTTCCTCCAATCCTGATGCCCCATTCTCCGTGTAGTCCAGCTTGTTAGATTATTTGCTCAGCATACTGGTTGAATAAGTATGGTAAAAGGATACAACCTTGACACACATCTTTCTTGATTTTGAGCCACACAGTATCCCCTTGTTCTGTTTGAACAACTGCCTCTTGGTCTAGGTTCCTCATGAGCACAATTAAATGTTCTGGAATTCCCATTCTCCGCAATGTTATCCATAATTTGTTATGATCCACACAGTTGAATGCCTTTGCATAGTCAATAAAATACAGGTAAACATCTTTCTGGTAATCTTTGCTTTCAGCCAAGATCTGTCTGATATCAGCAATGATATGTCTTGTTCCATGTCCTCTTCTGAACCCAGCTTGAATTTCTGGCAGTTCCCTGTTGATGTACTGCTGCAACCACTTTTGAATGATCTTCAGCAAAATTTTACTTGTGTGTGATATTAATGATATTGCTTGATAATTTCTGCATTCTTTTGAATCACCTTTCTTTGGAATGGGTACAAATATGGATCTCTTCCAGTCGATTGGCCAGGTAGCTGTCTTCCAAATTTCTTGGCATAAACAAGTGAGCACATCCAGTGCTGCATCTGTGCTCAATTGGTATTCCATCAATTCCTGGAGCCTTGTTTTTCACCAGTGCCTTCAGTGCAGCTTGGACCTACCTCTTCCTTAAGTACCATCGGTTCTTGATCATATATTACCTCCTGAAATGGTTGAATGTAGACCAATTCTTTTTGGTACCACAAACTAGGTGGCTTAAAATAACAAATTTGTTCTCTCACAGTTCTAGAGGGCAGAAGTCTGAAATCAAGTTATCGGTAGGTAGGGCCATGCTCCTTCTGAAGGCTCTATGAAAGAATTCTCTCTTGCCTCTTCCTGGATTCTGATGGCTCCCAGCAACCCTTGGCATTCTTTGGCTTGTAGCTGCATCATTCCAGTTTCTGCCTCCATTTGCACATGGCCTTCTTCTCTGTGAGGGTATCTGTGTCTTCACATGGTGTTCTTATAATGCACCAATCATTGGACTTAGGGTCCACCTTAATCCAGTAGGGCCTCATCGTAACTGATTATACCTGCAAAGACCCTATTTCCAAATAAGGTCACATCCTGAGGTTCCAGGAGGACATAAATTTTGGGGGACACCATTCAATCCAGTACAAGCAGTTAGGTTGCCTGGGTTCAAATCCTGGTTCCCATACTCACTAGTGGTGTGACTTTGGTTAAGTTACTTAACTTCTCTAAGCCTCCGTTTCCTTATCAATAAAATAGGGATAACAATAATTTCTACCATCCAGGACTATTGTGAGATGTAAGTGAGCTGATTCATGTGAGAAAAGAATAGTGCTTGGCACACTGTAGGCGCTCAATAAAGTTTAGAATTATTGTCCCTATATGCATTAGTCTGAGCTATAGGTAAGCAGGGAAGGGTTTATGTCTTTTATCCTGTTCTTTTGACCCAGTTCACCTTAACTTATTATTCTTTGAGGGACTTGTGGGTTTCAATTGCGGTTTGCACTCCCCTCTTAAACATAATGAACATATATTTTCCAATTCAACATTCATTCTAGTATAGTGGGTAAGCATGTGGGCTTTGGTGTGCCAAGTAAAAATTTGGCCTTGTAAGGGAGAAAGCTGCAACTCTAAGGCCATCACAGAGTAGGTTGCAGTGACCAGAGGGAGTTTACATCATCCAAGAGCTACAGGGAACTATCAGCCCCAGCTCAATGTTAGAGTAGCAGTTATTGGCAGTCCACAGCAGAGCTTAATGGAGGTTTAGATGGGGGCTCATGTGAGAGAAACAAGAGGTGAGACAAACTGAAAAGGGGAGCTGAGGGCTTGGTGTCATTCACCAGTAAAAAACCAGCTGCCGTAGAGTTGACTCTAACTATTGGAGACCCCATGTGTATGAGAGTGGAACTGTGCTCCACAGGGTTTTCAATGACGGATTTTTTTGGAAGTAGATCGTCAGGCCTTTCTTTTGAGGTACTTCTGAGTGGACTTGAACCTCCAATCTTTTGGTTAGCAGCCTACTATGTTAAACGTTTGAATCCCCAAGGATTCCAGACCCCTCACAGGTGGGGTCTATTAAGACAGTAGACATTTGAGTTATTTTCCTCCCTACCCTCTCTGCCTCCTTCCCTTCCTTCCTTTCCTCATCTATTGAAGTTCCCACAGCATGTACTGGTCACTGGAGATTTGAAGTCTATGGTAGGGACTCTATCATAGACTCATAGACTCATAGACTCACAGAGGAATGAAACATGACCAAGTAATCACAGCACATGTCCACAGTGTGGGGTCATAGAGGAAACATGCCTGCAGATGGGATGCTTTATGTTTTCTCAAGATTGTTCCAGCAGCTGGTTGCCTGGGAGGGAGCACAGAAGTGTGTCCATGGAGCTTATGGATACGTCAAGAGAGCTATAGGGATTGGTGGGAAAAGATGAAACCAGGGAACTTAAAAGTTCTTATGGAACCTGGGACACAAAAAGGTGATATTTTTATTATTATTTCAAAGTTTGCATTAAAAAAAATTGTAGAATAGGGAAACATTGATACAGGGTTTAAAAGGCACAACTCACATGGCTCAGTCCTGGAATGGTTTGGTCAAAGAGGAAGGTCCATGAGATCAAAATGATAAAGAACGATAGACAACGTTCATGGAATATGTCGAGTGACCTATGCTATTCTACATCCTTTATATGGAGTAACTCATTTGACCCTTTCAGCAACTCCTATGAGTTAGGTATTACTTTTTTCTCATCTTACAAATGAGGAAACTGAGGTATGGAAAGGTTAAATAACTTGCTCAAGGTCACATTTAGCAAGTAACAGAACTGGGAGTCTGGTTCCAGAGCTTGTGCTCTCACCCATGAAGTCTTTTACTTAGACTTGGGAGTGGGCCATAAAATCTTTACCAGCATTCTTTCCTATCCACCACCTTCATGCTCACAATTGCTGTCTCCTCAGCCACTGCTCTTAAACACTCTCTCCACAAACATTCCCTGGTGCCTTTTTTTGTTTCTCATTCTTTCATATTGGTTTCTTATCACAAACTCTGCTTGAAGGGTGGGTAAGCCGAAGAGCCTGAAGCAGGCCAAAGAGTAGGTTCTGGGCCAAGGAAAGGCTGGGAACATTCCCACATGAATCATCTTTTATTTCTTCTGTCACACTTATTATGTGTGACTATTCTTAAGTTTTGGGAAAATAGACTAAGGATCTGCTCTGAATATTGAATCATAGAACTTTTAAACCAGAAAGGACTTAGAGATTTTCTGATTTGGTGGATTTCAAACTTTTCTTGGCAGATCTCTCCCAAGCCTCTAGATGAAAGGCCCTGGGATCCTCCCATCTACCATCCTTCCTCCAACTACATTGGCTTTGATTTGATCTCTGATTTTAAATTTTGGGTAAGATTTCATATGAAGAGTAGAGCAGTAGTATTTTAAAATCTAAATTGTTTTTCTTTTCTGGTACTTCCGTATATACCTCTTAGCCCTTTACCCATTCAGTGAGCTTGGCTTTCCATGTTCTTTGCCTTAGGAGAAAGACAACTCAGAGAAAGTAGAGGAGCCATCAAAGGAGGGCATTCTTGGGTTCTAAGTTGCTGAAACCTAGGCTTCAGAAGGAGGAAGATTCCTGTGCATAGATAAGAGATTTGGGAGATAAAGAAAAGCAAAGCCTTCTGCTGTAGAAAGGGCTCTCAGTTCTGGAGGAGAGGGAAGGAGGGAGGGGAAGTGGAGAGAGGGGAGGTTAGTGGGGTCTGAGTGAGGGTCTAGATTCCAATAGGCGAAGAGCTAGAGATTGCCCAGGCTCCACTGGCACATAAGCTATTGAAGAATGACTCCTCTACTCTGGGTGTTCAAGGAACCCAAGCCTCTGTTGGAGTGGGTACTGTGTCCCCTTCAAGGAAGAACTTTTCTGGTTGATGTCTAGTGAGAACTCCTTCTTAAACAGCCATCTGCGTGTCACTCAACGACTAGCATGAGGGACACCCATCTTTGTCTCAATACTTTTCTAACTGCTGTGGCAATGCAGCTAGCAGCCTATTCGATTTCCAGTTACCCCCTTTCCCTGGCTATTACATCTTCCATTTGGCTCAGGGTAGCAATGTACCCACCAAAAAATTCCATTTGCCAGTTTTCTTCAAGGTAGGGGTGATCCTGTGGATAGTTCTAGCCAATGAGATGTAAATGGAAGGCTCACATATTCCACTGGATGAGGCCTCCAGGAAAGCTATTGTTTCCTGAATAAAAATGGACAGACTCTTCTGGTGGGGGCCTTTGCCTTCTCCTTTCCTCCCCTTTTCCTGTCTGAAATGGCGACATGATGACTGCTTGCTAAGGATGGCAGGGCAGGAAGGTGGAAGGAGCCTGGTTCTTGAACAGCCACATTACCACTGCCTTATCTGTTACTCATAGTTTCCTTGCTACATGAGAGAAATAAACCCCTCACTTAATCCATTGTTTGGCAACTGAAACATGTAACTGAACACAACCCTGACAGGCCCATGACTCATTCTGCTGCTCTCACCCTTGGGTGAAACCCAACAGAACCAGTTTCCCATTTTCCTAGAGCCAGGACTTTTTTTTTTTTTAGGACATTGGTAGAATATTCCCCTTCCATTATGGAAGAAAGGGCTCACTTTAAAAGAAAGAAGCAAAATTCTATGCTCCAGGCCACCCCCCTCCCATATTTTGAAGGAAGAAACTGAGGCTGATGTACATGAAGTCACTTGCCCACAGTCCCACGGTTAATTGGTGGCTGATGTGGATTGGAAGACAGGAGTCCTCACACCCCAGCCTGATAATTTTTCCACTGCTGGAGTGATTCAAGTACTGGGTTGCTGAGTATTTTTGTTTGTTTTCTACAAAGGCCATTAGCTGAATATCTGGCAGCCAAATTAGCAAAATTTGAGGGATTTTGAATGAAAGTGAACAAGGATTAAACAAATCAAATAATTCAGAAGAAATCCAGATGATAATTAAAGGACCAGTCCTGGTGTTTCTAAATGGCAAACTGTTCTCTTAATCTTAATTATTAATTGCTAAATTAAATGTAACAGCCTCATATGTCCTCATATTGTTCTGGTTTATTCATCGTCAGTATACTTAAGAGAAGTGTGAAGTTCTGTACTCAAGAGCAGATGCAAGAATAGAAAGTGCCCCCTCTAGTGCAACTCTACTGGGTGTAGCTGAAGTGGAATTCCAGTCTGGGGCAATGTTGAGCCCATCTGACTCTCTGCCACTTAAAAATTGCGTCTTGATCTGGAAGTCTAGAGCAGAAGACACGGTGATTTTCCTCGGAGCACGGGTTATGAAAGACTGTTGAAAACAACTATGAGAGCTTTGAGACTGACCCATGGTCAAAAACCAAAAAACCAAACCCATTGCCGTGGGGCTGATTCTGACCCATGGTAAAAACAAACAAATCAAAACAGACAGACAGACAGACAGACAAACATCCCTCTGCCATCAAGTCCAACTCATAGTGATCCTATAGGACAGAGTAGACCTCTCCCACAGTTTCCAAGGAACGCCTGGTGGATTTGAGCTGCCAATCTTTTGGTTGGCAGCCGTAGCTCTTAACCACTACTGTACCAGGATTTCCCAATCCATGGTGGGTCTTCAATAAATGAGCACTTAAGAGGAGGCTCTCCAAGGCAGTTCCTTTGGATTTTGGTAGAGCACCCTCTGGTGGCCAAATATTTTCCGGTAGCTTTTTTTCCTGCTGGAAAACGGAGCCAAAGCCCCTAATAATTTTAGGACCACAGTGTTTGCCATTTTTATGGTGATTCTGTATCTCTGTAAGAAAACGTTCTATTGATCCTTAGCTTTTATGTTTAATAAAACTTTCCTGATTCCTAACCTGGGTTGCTATTGATGCTGTTTACATTTTTATTTCTTGGTTTTTCTCTAGTTGTAAATGAGAGTGATGCTTTCCAAGGCATCTAAAAACGCACGATTTCAAATACTGTATTTAAAGCCAATTTTTAGAGGACAAATTGGAAGGAAGAAGACAGCTTCTCCTAGATCCATTCAGCATAAATGAGAATCTTGCTATGCTTCCTCTCTACCACTCCAAGTTTTATTTTTGGATTGATTTACTTTTTAAATTATTTTTATAAATTTTATTGTGCTTTAGGTGAAAGTTTACAGCACAAATTAGTTTCTCAGTTAGAAACTTATTCACAAATTGTTTTGTGACATTGGTTGCAATCCCTGCAAATGTGTCAGCACTCTCCCCCTTTTCCCTTATACCCTGGTTTCCCCATGTCCATCCCTCCACTTTTTGTCTTTGCTTTTGGGCAGGTGTTGCCCATTTGGTCTCACATACTTGACTGAATTAATAAGCACATTTCTCACATGTGTTAGTTTGTTTTATAGGTCTGTCTAACCTTTAGCTTGAAGGTGGACTTCGAGAATGGCTTTAGTTCTGAGTTAGCGGAGTGTCCGGGGGTCATAGTCCTGGGAGTTCCTCCAGTCTCTGTCAGATCAGTAAGTCTGGTCTTTTTTGTGAATTTGAGTTTTGTTCTACACTTCTCTCCTGCTCTGTCTGGGACCCTCTGGTGATCCCTGTCAGAGCGGTTGATCAGGGTAGGCAGGCACCATCTAGTTCTTCTGGGCTCAGGCTGGTGGAGGCTGTGGCTAATGTAGCCCATTAGTCATTTGGGCTAATATTTTCCTTGTGTCTTTGTTTTTTTTTTCATTCTCCTTTGCGCCGGATGGGATGGGACTGATAAATGTGTCTTAGATGGCTGCTTACAAGCTTTTAAGACCCCAGACGCTACTCACCAAAGTAAAATGTAAAGTGTGTTCTTTATGAACTACGTTATGCCAATTGACCTAGATGTCCCCTGAGATTTAAATTATTTTTTAATGTATGGGAAAGCACTTCGAAAATTGTAAAATTCTGCACGCATCTCTGTCATCTGTCTCAAGAGAAAAGAAGTAGCCACTGAACACAGTTACAAAGGCAGGGAATCCTCAGCCAGAAGGTTGGAAGCTCATCCCTTCATTATTAGCTCATCAGACACCTACTTAACATGTGCATGTAGCAAATACAAAGGTGTCCTAAGGAGTTTGTAGTCTAGTGGGGGAGAGAGAAACATCAACAAAGAGTAAGGATGGATGAGAGCTTTCAGAAGGCGTCAATTTCCTTAACGTTAACAATAACACAAAACCACTTTAACCCATGCAATTTGGGAAGGCATACTACTTGTTAACAGTTACATACACGTTTTATATAAGAGGAAATAAACTCACATTTATTAATCATGGAATAGTTCAATTGTTTAAATGATACCTGAAAAGGTTTCTTTTATTCCACTGTTTTCTGAAAAAATAGTAAAAAAAAAAAAAAATGCTGGCACCTCCCCCCCACCAAAAAAAAAGAAAAGGAGAAGTTTTCATGATAAGCACAGTGTTTGGCACATAGTAGGAGCCGAACAAATACTTGAAAACGAACAAATACATTAATAGCAAGATGGGGGAAGGGATGTCCCTGTTTCTTAAGTAAGCATTGTTTAGGATGCCTATTTTGGAACTGAATAGAGGCTCTTATACCCTAGCTGTGAGAGTGTTAACATCTACACATGAAGGGTACATGAATAGAGTGCTATGGGAGACTACATTTCCTAATAGACTGGAAAGACTCTGCTTGTGAGGACCTTCCTTGCAGCTAGGTGTGACCTATGAGTTGAAAATGGAAGTTGTAGAGTAGGGTGTCTAGGTCGTTTCCTTACACAGAATTGACTCAGCTGGGAGGTGGTTTCTTTTGATCTTCTCTTTGTTCAACTGTCCAGAACACAGATATGATCGCTGGAGCTCCAGCAGCCACCCTGGGCCATGAGATGACCTTGAGGAAGGAAACCAATGCTAAGGATAGTAGGGAACAGAAAGATAAACGGAGTCTGGGTCCCTGATGACAACCCCTAGATTGTCAACCTCTTGCCTCATTTTATGTAAGAGAAAAGAAATATTTTGTTTAAGCTACAACATTAGGTTTTCTGTTGTATGCAGCTGGACCGAATCCTAACTTATACACTATCCTTTTGTTGTTCTTCTCAGGGCCTTGACAGTAAATTCCTTCCCTTTACCTCCTTTCACTGCTTTCCTTGCCATAAACCTTACATCTGTCCTTAAGTCCAGAGGTCAGCAAGCTTTTTTTTGAAGGACCAGATAGTAAATATTTTAGACTTTACGAGCCGTACAGTCTCTGTTACAATGACTCACCTTTGCTGTTGTGCAAAAGCACCCATAGACAATATGTAAGTGAATGAGTGTGACTGTGTTCCAATAAAACTTTATTTATAGGAACAGGCAGCTGGCCTGCGGTCCCTTGTTTGCTGACCCATGCTTTAGTCTAAAATCAGGAGAAATGAAAAATAGCCTTTGTTCACAAAATGGTTGAGGACAGCCTGTTGTCCGAGGATGTCTCCCTTATCGGACTGTAACTTCCTTCTCCAAGGTAGGGATCATATTTTATTCATGCATACCACCTAGCACAGCACTAGACCCATAATACAGGTTTAGTATTCATTTTTGTATAAATAAAAGGAGCCCAGGAGACCACAAGTCTTTTGAAGGTTAAGATTGAGATTGGTGACAAAGAGACATCAAGCTCTGGTTTAAGCTAAAATTCTTTTAAGTGAAAACCGCTTGTGTGGTTGTAAGACCCGTGCTTATCGTAAGTACTGCTTCCTGTTTGTTTTCAGCAGATTAATTCACATTTCCTACGAAATCTGCACAGTAAACAACAGAGCAAGAGCACCCTCCTCCCCCTTATTCCTCCCCGTGCACACTTAGAGGAGAGCATGGACAGAGGATGGGGGGAGGAGATGCCCATCTCAGTCCAAGTTTGCTGGACTGGACAGGCATGAAGAAAGGGCTAGAACAGAACGAGGAGCCTGGTGAGCTGATGCCGGCATTGCTAGCAGGAGCTGGAGGCAAGCATGCCTTCTGTGGGGGGGGAGGGGGGGGAGCTGCTTTAAGTGGCAGAGGGTTGCAGAGGAATCTGTGCCTCACCTGACCAGGATCCGTATCTGTGACAGGAAAGGGCTCATGAGGTCCCAGGGTGATGATGTAAATAGTGACAGGTTTCTTCGGACGGGGCTACTTAACACTGATGAACGGACAACATTCATATGCCCTGCATGCAAACTCACACATCCATCTTTGCCCACTCATCTTGTATTATAAGCCCACAGTTTGCCTGCTGTGGTACAAGACGCAAATGAGAACAATACTTCTAGTGTGAAGGCGTTAGCTCCCGTTTTGCTCATTTCCCTGTTAAATTACATATGGTGTTGTGTTGCTTTGCACCAACTCATAGTGACCCTATGGAACAGATTGCTAGGTCTTTTCTCCTGTGGAGCTGCTGGTGAGTTCGAATCGCTTACCTTTCGGTTAGCAGCCGAGTGCTTAACCACTGCTCCACCAGGGCTCCTTTAATTTACATACACCAAAAACAAAACAAAGCAAAAAGCAAAAATACCAAACCTGTTGTCGTCAAATCCCTTCCGACTCAGAGTGACCCTGTAGAATAGAGCAGAACTGCCCCATAGAGTTTCCAAGGCAGTGGTTGGTGGATTCCAACTACCGACCTTTTGGTTAGCAGCCATAGCTCGCCACAGCTCTTAACCACTGTGCCACCAAGGCTCCGATTTACATATACTGGTCCATAATCCCTTATCCAAAACCGCCGGGGCCATTTGTGTTTTGAAATTCCAGTTGTTTTGGGTTTTAGAAAGGTAGAACAGTGCACGTTACATACCACGTAGGGCCCCCAGCAGGGTCTGGGACAGCACCCCTTGATCAAACACATTAAAATTTGTGCTGAAAAAATACGAATATTCACACCCAGTGGGATCAGTGAAGACTATAAGTAGCCTCATTCATGTCAGGTCAGGTTTTGCCACCAAATAGATTTCGGTGCCAAACACGTGAAAAATAATTGGTTTCCCAATCTTTCTGGATTTCAGAAATGTGAGTAAGGGGTTGTGGACCTGTATTCACTCTTTCTTAAAGTGCTACCTTCCAATGAATTCATTTTAGTATGGAAACACATCTGTAAAGTGCTTTATGTTCGTCACAGTCATTTCATTGTTTGTCCCTTACCACGTTGCCTAACGCGTAAAAGATGCTTCGTAAGTTGTTGTTGACCAAACAACAGCCTTGGGAGATAAAAGTTGTATAAGTTTTTGCAGTTGCTAAAACCAAGCTCCAGGAGGTTAAGGGGCTTGGTATAGGGTGACATGAGTCTTCTAACTCCTGGTTCTTTGTTGTTGCGTCCAGTTGCCATCAAATTGACTCTGACTCATGGAGACCCTAAGTGTGTCAGAGTAGAACTGTGCTCCATAGGGTTTTCAATGGCAGATTTTTTGAAAGTAGATCAATAGGCCTTTCTTTTGAGGTACCTCTGGGTGGATTTGAGCCTCCCACCTTTCAGTTAGAAGAGGAGTGAGTTAACCATTTGCACCCCAGAGGGATTCCTGTCCTTGCTACCTCCTGTATATTTGCACACAATATGAGCACTGGTTTGTAAATATACCCAGGTTTTAAAAAGGAAAGAAGCTGGATCTAAAACAGTGGTTCTCAAAAGGGGGAGATTTTGACACCTCTCTCATCCCCCACACAACAACGTCTGGCGACATTTTTGGTTGTCACAACTGTGGCAGGAGGGCAGTACTACTGGCATCGAGTAGATAGGGGCTGCGGATGCTGCTAACCATCTTACAACGCACAGGACTTTTCCCCAACCCCATCCCCACAAATATCTGGTCCCAAAATGTCAATAGTGCTGAGGCTGAGAAACCACTCAATTCAGCATAGTGCAGAAAAAAAAAAAAAAACAAAAAAAAAACAACCCAATCAAACCTCTAGAGTTTGGAGAATCTGACTCCCCTCTGTGATACTGATTCTCTATGTAACTTTGTACAAACGCTTTACCTTACCCAGGGCACCGTGTAGGTACAATCCTGCCCCCCTGGCGCCCTACATCCTACAACACAAACCAAACCTGCTCTGTTGCCAACTGAATGTTCCTCTGACTTGCTGCATGCTCTGATGTCCCAACTCCAGGACGGGCTGTGCTACTGCTCAAGAGAAGTGTGAGCAAACCATCTTTTCTCTCCATGGGGAGAGTATGCCTAAAGGAACAGAATACCTGGCCAAAACCACAAGCTAATGGCTTTACAACTGGAATAATGATTTTACGTTTCCTGTCTCTTCACTTTGTTCTTGTGAGATGGAAAAGCAAAACTCTTGCCTATGGTATCTTTTGAATTACCAGCAGAGGGCAGACACTGCTTACCTAAAAGAGAAATCCAAGTTCTGCCCTGTCTTTAAGCAGACTGAAACGTCAGCATCTGCAGGAACCCGCTGTTGATAGCTGCCCCTCCTGGCCATTTTCTTCCTCCACGTCCTCATCGACATGATTCACATTATCTCACTTAGTTATATTTCTGTATCTTGCAAGATTTGGTTTCTCCTTTTTTGTGACAACTATGTTGAGGCGATTTAAAATTCTTCCTTGAAAAAAAAGTATATTTTTTCCTAATTAAAAGTAATGTGCTCCTTGAAGAAAACTTGAAAACTATATAAAAGCACAAAGGATGACCACTGTTAGTTAGCTTTCCGGCACTTTTTCTTCCAATCTTGTTTCTATTAAAGCTTCTGAAATGCATTTGTAACAATGACACATGAGGGCCTTGACACACTGAGAAAATGTATTTGTTATTCATTGCTTTGGCTGTGGTTTCTTGTCTCTGTGCTTTTGCTTTCAGCTCAACTGGGAACTCTTATTTTAACCTCTGAAAATTCAAATCCTGGATATTCTTCAAGGTCAAGCACAAATGTCTTGCTTGATTCTCCCCAGCAGGAATTGATCTTTTTCTCTGGATTTTTTTCGCCACTGTGTCTACTATTCTTTTAAGGCAATTACCACCTTCTGTCTTAATATGATTTTTACATCACCTGAATCTTCCTACTAGGTCGAAATCATTTGAATGTGGGAACGTTAGTCACTTTTGTATCTTCTATAGCATCAACATTGAATTTACACATAGTAAGTACTGGTAAGTATTCGTGAAAATGAAAGAAGGAAAAACTGGAAGAAAGGAAGGAAAAATGAAGGAGAAAGAGAAGGAAGAAAATGGTTTCATTATGATTTGTAACAAGCTTTTGAAAAAGGCCACCAATAACCAACTGCTGTCGAGTCGACCCCAACTCCTGGCGGCCGCGTGTGCGTCAGGGTAGAACTGTGATCCGCGGGGTTTTCGACGGCTGATTTTTCTGAAGTAGATCACCAGACCTGCTGGGTGGACTTGAACCTCCAACTTTTCAGTTAGCAGCTGAGCCTATTAACCATTTGCACCACCCAGGGACACCTTTGAAGAAGACAGGAAGGCATTATTCCCATTTCATAGAGGAGGTCTCAAGAAGCTAAGCCCTAGCCCATATTTATAATGCCATTTGGTGGAATTTTCTTGGATTTGAAGACTCAGAGTTGGGTGTCATGTTAAGAACTCACAGTGATAACAGGCAGTGACCCACGTGGGGAATGAAGAGGAGTCCGGTGGCCATCTGGAAGGAAGTCAAGGTTCCACGGAGCTATGGGGAGTTTTTGGAGAGAGTCAGATAGAAGGGGATTGTATGATGGATTCAAAGGTAACGTCCCGTCCTTTCTTTGCCAAAATTTCAGCGCAGATAAATTCTTCTTTTTCCTGTATTTATTTTTAAATATATTAGGCTTTACTGAAGGTGTTTGAAAAATGTTGTAAAAGTTTTACCATCTGATTTCTCCTGTGCCATCAACTGACTATTTTTAAGTGCACATGCCAGCAGTTAGCATCTTGTTAGCTCCACAGTAGTTTCTGTTATATCGTGATTTGTTGTCACAGATGATGTGAAAAGCTAAAAAATGTTACCACCAGGATCAAGCTCTTGTAATGAAAATAAGGATTTAGTATGTTGCAGCCATTCACTTATCCATTGGTCTCCTAAGGGTCTTATAGGATTCTGAGGATTAAATTATAACTGGGAAAATATTGCCAAAGTAGGGGAACAGAGCGTCCCATCAAAAATGCCCAAATGGCCTCATCCTCCCCCCGCCCATGGCTCAGGTAACTGAAATACTGTGGCCCCAAGATGGATAGAGCAATTCTTAAAATAAAAAACCTTGCTGGGAGGTGTAGGTGATACTACTTGGTAGTAATGTCACCATCATTTCCCACGGTAGAAAAAGTAAGGGGACACCTCGATGACTTTTCTTAGGTTTTCATGCTTCCAGCATTGCATGAATAATGATGAAGATGATGGTGACAGTGATCACAATAACTATAATCTCTGGAATAAACAGAACAGAAAAACTATTTATCCTAGAAAGGATATTAGCCTAGGCTCTTGGCTAAAATGTCTGGCATGTAGGATTCACTCAATGAAAGTTTGATGGCTGACTGGAATGAATGAACGAATAGGATCCCTCTCAGTAATGCCCTTTATTCCTCTGTTTGTCTCTGTAACTCCCCAACAGGCTGTCTAGGGGTGAGGAAGACTCAACGAATACCAATAATATGTGGTCAAAGCTGTTAATTTAGAGTAGTATTGAGTTTTGGTTTTTCTATGTCACCTCCTGTCATTTCAGGGTCACTGCTTCCCGAGCATATTAGTGGCTGATATTTGATCCTAGACAAAGATTTCAGGGATGTTGTGATTGTCATTATCTTCAAAACCAAAGGCAACTACATTGACTGTAGCAATGACTGTGACATTTCTGCTTCCACTTTCTGGTATATCCCTCGACTAAAATCTTATTTGGTTAAAAATGATATTATCATGTGAGCACTTCCTCATCTTAGAATTTAATAGTAATTAATTTAATCTACCTGTTAGTTTGTTGGAAACCCTGGTGGCATAGTGGTTAAGAGCTATGGCTGCTAAAAAGAAGGTCGGCAGTTCAAATCTACCAGGTGCTCCTTGGAAACTCTATGGGGCAGTTCTACCCTGTCCCTTAGGGTCACTGTGAGTCAGAATCGACTCGATGGCAATGGGTTTGGTTTGGGTCAGTTTGTTGTACTGTGGTGGATTGAGTGTTTGTATGATGCTGGAAGCTATGCCATCAGTATTTCAAATATCAGCAGGGTCACCCATGATGGACGGGTTTCAGTGGAGTTTCCATACTAAGATGAGGAAGAAAGGCCTGGTGATCCACTTCTGAAAACTAAGCAGTGAAAACACTAACATTGTTTGATATAGTTCTGGAAGATGAGCCTCCTAGGTTGGAAGGTACCCAAAATACACAGTGGCTGTAACAATGGACATGAAGAGGTGCAGGGCTAGACAATGTTTCATTCTGTTGTACATGGGGTCACCATGAGTCGGAGCTGACTAGACCTCAACTAACAGTAACAATGACAAATTTATTCAACAAATATTTTTTGAGCACCTACTATGGCTACCCCGTGTACAATGGGACAACATACTGCCTGATCCTGTGTCATCCCCATGATCATTGTGGATTGGACCATTATGATCCATAGGGTTTACATTGGCCCATTATTTGGAAGTAGATTACCAGGCCTCTCTTTCTAGTCCACCTTAGTCTGGAAGCTCTACTGAACCCTGCTCAGCATGATAAGCAACCCACAAACCTCTACCGACAGCTGGGTGGTGGTTGTATATTAGGTACGTTGGCTGGGAATCAAGCCTGGGTCTTCTGCATGGAAGGCAAGAATTCTACCACCGAATCACCACTGCCCCTGCTACTACCCTTAGTGGGATTGCCTTTTAGGTGAAAGTAGAGTCACTTTCCCCTGAGGCACTTAACTGTGTGGTACCTGAACAAAATTGTGTTTCTGTTAGGAAGGAAGAAGGGGGAATGGGTATTTGGTAGGCAACCAACAGTGCCTGCTATGCAAGGCCAGCATGGTTCAATATGGTGCCGATGATAGGTACTTATTTTGGTGGACTGTGGTAACGCAAAGCAATACTAGTATGAGCTACTTGATTGTCAGGGTAGTTAAGGAGACCATAGTGAGCAGGAGAACACTACGTGCATGTTGAAGTTTCATAGTCAAGAATCCTGTTATATATAGGACCCCGATGTTGTTGTTCTGCTGATGAACTCATGCCTGCACAGGGGACAACAGATGTTTAGAGCAAAGAGTTAGGAAAAAAAGGGAGAAGAAATGGATCCAAGTTCTGCTGCATAATATTCAGGTGTTTCATCAACTTTTAACTGCATGAGTCCCTGAAGAGGAGGCGAGATGCTTTGAGTCAGATGTTTACATGTAAGTAGTAGATCAAAAATAAATTAGCCTTTTGCTACATCGTGCAGCCTGTGGTGGTGTTTAGTCACATCAGGTTTCATATTTATTCACATTAACAGTAGGAAATAACAGAATGAATATAATAAGTAGGACTGGATCCAGATCATGTTCTCCCTTGGGATAGTGGGAAGGTCTTCAAGTTCCTGATTATTCACAGTAATGGATGGAAGCAAGAGAACAGCTAATCTCAGCCTGAAGTCAAAAGAGTCTCTTTTGGCAGCTGTAATTTGCCTATAAACATGAGTATGTCTGCTATTTTGTTACTGAAAATCAGTCCTCAGAATTAGAAATCTCTCCATTTTTTCCCTTCTTCCCTCCTGCTGCTCCTTGGACCTTTGCTTCACGCAGGCTGAGTAACATCCATGCCTTTGTGTATGCTGTTCCATCTTAGAATGCTCTTCCCTGACTTGTTCACCTGGCAAATTTATGCTCCTCCTTTTAGATTCAGATCAAGGCTTTGGAACTTCTTCCCTCACTAATGACTCCCTGCCACTGAAGTGGTTGCTGCTGCTTCTGTTTCCATAGTACATGAAAAGCTGACCATCAGCCTGTTTTCTGAACTGCTTGGTTTCTTTTTCATCTTTCCTACTAGACTTTGAGTTCTTTGAGGGTATCATCTCCTAGCTCCTTGTCTCATTTCAGGCACATACTGTATTTTTGGGGTGAAGAATGATCTAGAAAAACTCCCAGGGAAGAGAAGACTTCTTGGAATGTCTTCTAATAGTCCCGTTGTCTTCAGAAGGCCCCAAACTAAAGAAGATGTTTCAGCGGGAGGGCGACTAGCCATGCCAGTTTGCCTGGGGCTAGCTACCCCAGTTTGCCCAGAAAATCCCTGGGCAAACTGGGATGAGTTAGTTTTTCTAGGACATCAGCCAATTAAGAATGAGGAAGAAAGAGAACCAAAGAGGCTTGGGAGGTGAGAAGGAAAGGGTGAGGGAAAGGGTGAAATGGTGCCCAAGCTCTCGTGAATCCCTCTCCCTCAAACTCCAAAATTCATCACATACTCCAGGCTTTGAAAAATAATGAAGGAGAACAGTTTCAAGATGGAGAAATATAGTAAGGTGTTAATCTTTTCCCTTTAACATAACATGTTCAAAGTATCACTCTTAAATGGATGCAATGACTATTGGATTGTCAAGATACCTCAGCCAAGCATTTATGAGGTGCTTACTGATGATTCTATCTCAAAAGCTGCCCTTCCTTGTAACTCATTCCCCCTTCATTTATTCATTCTTTCTTTCATTCAAGAAGCATATCCACTGAGCAACTACTGTGCCGGGCACCGTGCAGGACCCTGTCTCCCAGAGCCAGAGCTGACTTTTGATTCCTTTCCCACATCTTCTTATTCACGGCTGGTGGCTTTACTGTGCAGGGGGATCTTGGTAGGCTTCCAGAGTAATTTTGGGGGTAAAATGGTCATCAGAAACTTGGCAGATTTGAATATAGCACAAGTACTCTGAGATGCCCAGGAATAAAAATAGACAATTACAATTCATCTGCAGCTTATATACAATTGTGAGATATGTGGCTTAACTCCACAGCTTCTTTTCTCATCACCTCCCTCTGTCCACCCCAATGAACTATTTGTAGCTCCCTGAAGTTGCCTGTTTCTCTTTTGCTTCTAGGCCTTTCCACAGGCTGTTGACTCTGCCTGTATCATCCTTCCCACCCCCAAACCTGCCCCCACCCCCATTAACCTGGCTGGTACAAACTTGCCCCTGAAGTTTCAGCTTCCCCATCCCTTCCTCCTGTATACCGTGTCTGCGCCTACTCCTCTGGCATCTCATAGCACCCTATACCTGCCTCTTAACAAGAACAACAAACCAGTTGCTGTGGTGCCAACTCCAACTCATGCCTCATGTGTATCAGAGTAGAACTGTGCTCCATAGGGTTTTTTTTTTTAAACATTTTATTGTGTTTTAGGTAAAAGTTTACAGAGCAAATTAGTTTCCCATTCAATAATTCGTACACGAATTCTTCCGTGGCGTTGGTTGCTATTCCTCCCCCCCAACCCTGGCAATATATCAGCACTCTCCCTATTTCCACCCTGCCTTCTCCATTTCCATCCTTTCATGCCTCCAGTTTCCCTGCCCCTCCTTGCTGTCTCATCTTTACTTTTGGGCAAATGTTGCCCATTTGGTCTCGTATAGTTGATTGTTCTAAGGAGCCCATTCCTTGTGGATGTTATTATTTATTTTATAGGTCAATCTCTTATTTGGCAGAAAGGTGACCTCTGGGAGTGGCTTCAGTTCTAGGTTAAAAAGGTATCTCAGGGTCATACTCTCGGGGGTTCCTCCAGTCTCTATCAGACCAGTAAGTCTGGTTTATTTTATGAATTTGAGTTTTGTTCTATATTTTCCTCCCATTCTAACTGTGACCTTCTATTGTGTCCCTGGTCAGAGTGATAGATAGGTATTGGTAGCTGGATACCACCTAATTCTTCTGGTCTCAGGCTAGAGGATGCTGTGGTTCTTGTGGACCATTAGTCCTGTGGACCAATTGCTTCCTTGAGTCTTTGGTTTTCTTCACTCTGTTTTGCTCCAGACAGGAAGAGACCGATAGTTGTATCTTAAACGGTCACTCGAAAGCTTTTAAGACCCCAGATTTTACTCACCAAACTAGGATGTAGAACATTATTTTTATGAGCTATGTTATGTCAATTGACCTAGACGCCCCCAAGACTATGGCCTTTAGCCTTCAAACCCAGTAACTCACTCCCACAAGGTGTTTGGATGTGTCTAAGAAGTTTCCATAACTGTGTCCCCTATGTGCTCTATGATATATGTGAATGTATATGTAGCAATACAAATATGTATATACAAATGCCCACAACTATACCTGTATGTGCATGCTTATGTACTCCCATGTGCCCTCCCTCCCCTATGTATAGCATACATACCTACCTATGTAACCACTCACAAGTTTTTGGTTGTTGCAAAATTGTATATGTTATAGCATTTACTGTAAAAAAAAAAAAAAAATAGTTGCCCTTTATTCTTGAGTACCTCTCTGTGTTTTCGTTTACCTTGGTCATGTTGTGCTGACTTTCCCCATATTGTGTATTGCCTTTCCCTTCACCAGAGTTAATATGTGTCTACTATCTAGCAAGTGATTCTCCTTCCCTCCCTCTCTCATGCCTGGTAATCATCAAAGAATGTTGCTTTCTGTGTGAAAACCTATTCTTGACTTTTATAAGAGCGATATCATACAATATTTGGCATTTTGTAATTGCCTTATTTCACTCAGTATAATTCCTCCAGATTCATTCATGTTATGTTTTTCAGATTCATCATTGCTCTTTATCGTTGCAGAGTATTCCATTGTATATACATGTACCACATTTTATTTATCCGTTCATCCATTGATGAACACTTAGGTTGTTTCTATCTTTTTGCTATTGTGAAGAGTGCTGCAATGAACATGGCTGTACATATGTCTATTCCTGTCGCTGCTCTTATTTCTCTGGGATATATACCTAGGAGTGGGGTTGCTGGATCATGTGATATTTCTATTTCTAGCTTTTTGAAGAAGTGCCATAAGATTTTCCATAGTGGTTATACCATATTACAATCCCACCAGCAGTGTATAAGAGTTCCAAAATTCCCACAACCTTGCCAGCATTTATCGTTTTCTGTTTTTTTGATCGGTGCCATTTTTCAGGGGTGAGGTGGTATCGTTGGCTAATGATAGTGAGCATCTCTTCATGTGTCTGTTGGCCATCCGAATGTCTTCTTTGGTGAAATGTCTGTTCATGTTTGTCTTTTTGTTGTTGAGGTGTTGAAGTTTTCTATATTTTTTAGAGATTAGACCCTTGTCAGATATGTTCTTCCCAAAGTTTTTTTTTCATTCTGTATGTTGTCTTTTTACTGTTTTGGTAATATTTAGAAGGTCCTATTTTTAAAGTTTATCTTCTATTATTTGTGCATTTTAGTTATGTTTGATAGTGTATTTATGCCATAAATCAGGACCCCTAGCTTTGTTCCTGTGTTATCTTCCAGGAACTTTGTAGTTTTAGATTTAACATTTAGGTTTTTGATCCATTTTGAGTTAGTTTTTGTGTATGCTGTGCGGTATGGATGCTGTTTCATTTTTCTGCAAATGGATATCTAGTTTTGCCAGTACTGTTTATTAAAGACATTATCTCTTCCTTATTGAATGGACTTCAACCTTTTGTCAAAGATCAGCTTCCATAGCTCGATGAATTTACTTTTGAGTTCTCAATTCTGTTCCACTGGTCTATGTGTCTGTCATTGTACCAGTCCCAGGCTGTTTTGATTCCTATGGCTGTATAGTAAGTGGTTAAGAGTTTGTGTACTAACCAAAAGGTCAGCAGTTCGAATCCATCAGGCACTCCTTGGAAATCCTATGGGGCAGTTCTACTCTGTCCTATAGGGTCACTATGAGTCGGAATCAACTCGATGGCAATGGGTTTGGTTTTTGGTTCCTTTCCGCATAAAGTTGGAGATTAGTTTTTCCATTTTGTTAAAGAATGTTATTGGGATTTGGGTCAGGATTACATTATATCCATAGATTGCTTTGGGCAGTATTGACATTTTCACAATGTTAATTCTTCCAATCCATGAGACTCTATAGAGTTTTCAGTGGCTGAGTTTTTGGAAGTAGATTGCCAGGCCTTTCTTCTGAGACATCTCTGAGTGGACTTGAACTTCCAACCTTTAGGTTATCAGCCAAGGGCATTAACTGTTTACACTACACAAGGACTCCCTTATGCCTAATAGTAGCATTTATTACACGGTATGGACATTATTGATCTAGATATCTCTCTTCCTCACTAGATTGTCATATTTCTGTGCCCTGCTCACCACTGAGCAGGTGCCTAATATAATTATTTGTTGAATAATTGAAGGTGAGAATAAAATAAAATTCTAATGAAACTATAGCAAACATATGTTTTATTTTTCTCAAGACTAGCTGATGCATTTATGCTCAATAGTTCAGTTCAAGAACGATATTCAAAATATTTATTTACTTCTGAACTAGACTACCAATCGGAACGGTCTCTAGCCCAGTGGTGCTAGATTAGGGTGCTGGAGGCCCCTGCTGTGCCAGGTGTTAATGCTTTAGTTGCTGGATGCTGGGGTGTTGAGGGTCCCTAGGGAGGAGTCTGATGTCAGGGGTGAGGCATGTTGGAAGCATGGCTGTTTACCAACTGGTAATAAAGTATTTCAATATTTTAACAATTGCTGTGGTCATACAGTGCATTTGGGCCACATTTCAGCCCTGGTCAAGTTCATCTTCTTATTAAAATGGATGCTGTGCAGTTTGTAGCAGGAACAGAAAGGCTGCATTTCAAATAGTTCCAATTTTCCCCGGTGGATGATCTGTGTAATCTTATCAGGTTTGTTTATGCATGGAGAAGACTCTTTATGCGGATTCCACAGCAGAGGAGAGACACGTTGATTTTTGTCTAGAACTTTCTCCTCTAAATGGCAGGCAAAAGGGGTTCATTGGAGCCCATGCTGGCCACTGTCCTTGACTTGGACAATTAGTAAGCCCCATGTGGTGCAACGGTTAAACACTCAGCTGCTAACCAGAAGGTTGAGGGTTTGAACCCACCCAGGGGCTCCATTGGAGAAAGACCTGGAGATCTACTTCTGTAAAGATTACAGCCAAGAAAAATTCTATGGGATGGTTCTACTCTGTCACATGGGGTTGCTAGGGTTGAAAATTGACTGTACAGCACCTAACAACAACCTGCTTTGCAGGAGGGTAGACTCAGATGGGGACGCTGTGGTGGGGATGGTGGCACCCAAGGGGTGTTGAGGCTGCTATACCTCCTGGGAGATTTCTCATGGACACTGACCTTAAACCAGAGATTTTCAAAACAAAAAAAAAAGCAGATTTTTTTTTAGAGCCTGAAAATGCCAAGGTAAAGTGTAAAATCACTAAGAAAAGAAAACACTGGGATATGTTTGAAGCTTCCTTGTGTTTCTGAAAGACTCTAAAATTTGGCTTCACTTAATTTAGCCATAGGGAGATGGCTTGTATACATCTGTGGGCCTATTTTGCTTTACTACTGAATATAGAAAGGCATTTAACTACAACTTGGATGCTAATGAGTACAAATTTCAGCAACTCTTCCAAGTTCCCCAGTGAAGCTTCTATCTACAAGAATTAAACAAAGCTGGGCTTTCTCTCTAAGCATAAGGGATTTCCCATGGAAAGAAACAACTTTCAGAAAGTGCAGATTTGTGTTCTAAAACCTGTTTCCCACCTGTTTTATATATGCTTTGAAAATGCAGGGGTATTAGAAGAAGAAGAGAACATAAGATATAAGTTAAGTGCTGAAAGTTCCTGCAGAATGGCTTGTAAAGTATAATAGGATGTAAGATGATAAGAGATTGCATCAGCACCTAGCTAGCCCTGCTCCTGATTAAGAGCTCAAATCTAATGGCCTGGACACCTGAAACAGCTGAATGAAAATAGAATCCCTGTAAGAATCTTTGAAAATAAAATAGGACAGAAGCCCAGAGGCATATCCAGAAATCGCTAAAGGCACCAAAGGAAAAAAGGTCACAAAGAAGAAAAGAACCTGGAATAGCTAAAGGAAGGGGGAGATTAAAGGGGGTATCTCATTAAAATATTGGTTGAAAAACCAAACTATTGCTACTCACCTATACACAAACCCACTGCCTCATCTATAGGAGATAATACGATGTGCAGGCCAAAATTCATGCTCAATGTTATTTATCATAACTCAAAAATGGAAACAACCTTAAAGGCCAACAACAGGAGAATTATTAAGCAAATAACAGTGGGTCTATATAATAGAATATATCACAAAGTCATCCGACTGTGTCTATCACAACAAGGTATGAATAACATTGCAAAGAATGGGAATTCCACAACACTTAGCTGTGTTCATGAGGAAGATATACATAGATCAAGAGGCAGTCCTTCAAACAGAACAAGGGGATACTTCAAAGTTCTACTCTGACACACATGGGGTCGCCATGAGTCAGAATCGACTTGATGGCAACTGGTACGGTATACATCGGTGAACGTCATCTGAATGTCACTGTCTGCTGTTGCTATTGCTTTTGAAGAGAATAGGAAGCGTGGGAAAGGTTTCTGAACACTGTGGAGAAATTATGGCTCTCCTAGTTCTTTAAGATGGAAACCCTGGTGGTGTAGTGGTTAAAAGCTATGGCTGCTCACCAAAAGGTCATCAGTTCGAATTCACCAGGCACTCCTTGGAAACTCTATGGGGCGGTTCTGTTTTGTCCTATAGGGTCGCTATGAGTCGGAATCCCCCACGTGTCTGGCAGTTTGTCACACTGTGATGACTGCTGATGTTGGATGGATCCTGGCTGAAAGCAAAGAATACCAGAAGGAAGTTTACCTGTGTTTTATTGACTATGCAAAGGCATTTGACTGTTTGGATCATAACAAATTATGGATAACATTGTGAAGAGTGGGAATTCCAGAACACTTAATTGTGCTCATGAGGGACCTTTACATAGATCAAGAGGCAGTTGTTCGGACAGAACAAGAGGATACTGATTGATTTAAAGTCAGAAAGGTGTGCATCAGGGGCATCGGGCTTGTATCCTTTCAGCATACCTATTCAATCTGTATGATGAGCAAATAATCCGAGAAGCTGGACTATATGAAGAAGAACAGGGCATCAGGATTGGAGGAAGGCTCATTAACAACCTGCGTTATGCAGATGACACAACTTTGCTTGCTGAAAGTGAAGAGGACTTGAAGCACTTACTAATGAAGATCAGAGACCACAGCCTTCAGTATGGATTGCACCTCGACATAAAGAAAACAGAAATCCTCACAACTGGACCAATGAGCAACATCGTGATAAATGGAGAAAAGATTGAAGTTGTCAAAGATTTCATTTTACTTGGATCCACAATCAACAGCCATGGAAGCAGCAGTCAAGAAATCAAAAGACGCATTGCATTGGGTAAATCTGCTGCAAAGGACCTCTTTAAAGTGTTAAAGAGCAAAGATGTCACCTTGAAAACTAAGGTGCACCTGACCCAAGCCATGGTATTTTCAATCGCATCATATCCATGTGAAAGCTGGAGAATGAATAAGGAAGACCAAAGAAGAATTGATGCCTTTGAATTGTGGTGTTGGTGAAGAATATTAAATACACCATGGACTGCCAAAAGAATGAACAAATCTGTCTTGGAGGAAGTGCAACCAGAATGCTCCTTAGAAGCAAGGATGGAGAGACTGCATCTTACATGCTTTGGCCTTGTTGTCAGGATGTTTCAGTCCCTGGAGAAGGACATCATGCTTGGCAAAGGACAGGGTCAGTGGAAAAGAGGAAGACCCTCAACAAGGTAGATTCACACAGTGGCTGCAACGATGAGCTCAAGCATAACAACGATTGTAAGGATGGCTCAGGACTGGGCAGAGTTTCGTTCTATTGTGCATAGGGTTGCTATGAGTTGGAACCGACTCGACGACACCTAACAACAAAGAGTTGGAATCGACTTGAAGGCAATGGGTTTAGTCCTTTAAGAATTGGTCACTATTCAACTATCTCAGGAGTTAGCATAAGATCAGGAACCGATGGTACTGAAGGAAGAGGTCCAAGCTGCACTGAAGGCATTGTCAAAAAACAAGTCTCCAGGAATTGACGGAATACCAAATGAAATATTTCAAAAAATGCTGTGCAGGAAGTGCTCGCTTGTCCTGACCAGCCGACTGGAAGAGATCCATATTTATGCCTATTCCAAAGAAAGGTGATTCAACCAAATGCAGAAGTTATCAAACAATATCATTAATATCACAAGCAAGAAAATTTTGCTGAAGATCATTCAAAAGTGGCTGCAGCAGTACATCAACAGGGAACTGCCAGAAATTCAAGCCAAATTCAGAAGAAGATGTGGAACAAGGGATGTCATTGCTGATGTCAGATGTATACTGGCTGAAAGCAGAGAATACCAGAAAGATGTTTACCTGTGTTTTATTGACTATGCAAAGGCATTCGACTGTTTGGATCATAATAAATTATGAATAACATTTCAAAGAATGGAAATTCCAGAACATTCAGTTGTGCTCATGAGGAATCTGTACATCGGTCAAGAGGCAGTAGTTCAAACAGAACAAGGGATACTGCGTGGTTTGAAGTCAAGAAAGGTGTGCATCAGGGTTGTGTCATTTCACCATACTTATTCTATCTGTATGCTGAGCAGATAACCTGAGAAGCTGGACTCTGTGAAGAAGAACAGGGCATCAGAATTGGAGGAAGACTCATAAACAACCTGCATCATGCAGATGACCCAACCTTGCTTGCTGAAAGTGAAGAGGACTTGAAGCACTTGCTGATGAAGATGAAAGACCATAGCCTTCAGTATGGATCACACCTTGACATTAGGAAAACAAAAATCCTCACAACTGAGCCAATAAGCAACATCATGATAAACTGGGAAAAGATTGAAGTTTTCAAGGATTTCATTTTTCTTGGATCCACAATCAACATCTGAGGAAGCAGCAGTCAAGGAATCAAACAATGACTTATTGCATTGGGCAAATCAGCTGCAAAAGACCTTTTTCAAGTGTTAAAAAGCAAAGATGTCACCTTGAACACTAAGGTGTGCCTGATGCAAGCCATGGTTTTTCAGTTGCCTCATATGCATGTGAAAGGTGGACAATGAATAAGGAAGACCAAAGAAGAACTGATGCCTTTGAATTATGGGGTCGGTGAAGAATGTTGAATATACCGTGGACTGCCAAAAGTACGAACAAATCTGTCTTGGTTGAAATACAGCTAGAATGCTCCTTAGAAGCAAGGGTGGCGAGACTACATCTCACATACTTGGACATGTTATCGGGAGGGATCAGTCCCTGGAGAAGGACATCACACTTGGTAAAGCAGAGGGTCAGGGAAAAAGAGGAAGACCCTCAATGAGTTGGACTGACACAGTGGCTGCAAGAACGGACTGAAGTATAGCAACGATTGTGAGGGTGGTGCAGGACCAGGCAGTGCTTCGTTCTGTTGTACGTAGGGTCGCTATGAGTCAGAACTGACTCGACGGCACCTACCAACAACAAACAGCAGTCCTTTAACACTGGTCTCTACACTGCACCTCAGCTTTTATGAAGAGTAGCATTGAGTGTTTATTTGGTGCACTGGAAGAGCCAAGAATGGCAAATACTGTTATCACCATTCTATTAACCAGATCATTTTTTTAACCACCACTTCTGTAATGCTGGAACTCTGGTGGTGCGGTGGGTAAGAGTTCAGGCTACTAACCAAAAGGCTGGCAGTTCAAATCTACCAGCTGCTCCTTGGAAACCTGATGGGGTAGTTCTGTTCTGTCCTAAATGGTTGCTATGACTCAGAATTGACTTGATGGAAATGTTTTTTTTTTTTTTTTCTTCTATAATAAGATTGTGGGATACTTTCATCCAGATTGGCTCAGCACAGGTTTAGGATTAAGTACATTTTCTTGTAATCTGGTTTTTTGAAAATTGGTATTTCGTATAGGGTCTGAATCGCAATTTATTAACTACAACATTGGTTTTCAAACTTTTTTTGTATTTTAGATGAAGGTTTACAGAACAAACTAGTTTCTCATTGAACAGTACACGTATTGTTTTATGACATTGGTTAACAGCTCCACATGTTAACATTCTTCCTTCTCAACCTTGGGTTCCCTATTACCAGTTTTCCTATTCCCTTCTACCTTATAGTCCTTGCCCCTGGGCTGGTGTGCCCCTTTCATCTCATTTTTTTTTTTTTTTTAATAGGTCTGCCCAATCTTTGGCTGAAGGTAAACCTCAGGAGTGACTTCATCACTGAGCTGAAAGTGTGTCGGGGTTTCTCTAGTCTCTGTTATGCCAGCAAGTCTGGTCTTTCTTTTCGAGTTAGAATTTTATTCTATGTTTTTCTCTGGCTCTGTCTGGGACCCTGTATTGTGATCCCTGTCAGAGCAGTCAGTAGTGGTAGCTGGGCACCATCTAGTTGTGCTGTACTCAGTCTGTTGGACCCCATGGTAGATGCGGTCCATTAGTCCTTTGGACTAATCTTTCCCTTATGTCTTTAGTTTTCTTCATTCTTCCTTGCTCCTGAAGGGGTGAGACCAGTGGAGTATCCTGGATGGCTGCTCCCAGGCTTTTAAGACCTTTGACACTACTCACCAAAGTAGAATGTAGAACATTTTCTTTATAAACTATGTTATGCCGATTGAGCTAGATGTTCCCTGAGACCATGGTCCCCATAGCCTTCAGCCCAGCAATTCAGCACCAAGCCTTTTCTTTTTAAACAGAGGAATAGCCCTTTCTTCAAACCAAAGCTTATATAGAGATTTAATAGGTCAAGGAATAAAAGTTGGACAGCTCTGATAAAGTTGTGGAGGACCTGCAAGACCCCCCAGCTCAGCTCTCTTCTTCTTCAAGATACTTTCCCCTCCCCCAGGGCTCTGTGAACACCATTAGGAAACCACAGAACCTAAATGTTCTAATGAGAATGAGCTTTGCTCTAACCAATCATAGGAAACCTATGATTCTACAGCCTCCAGATTAGTGTAAACTTATTATGTACTACATATTGCTGTGGCTTGTAGGGAGGTAGGGGAGAGGGAAAGAAAAGGGTGTCTCCCTTAGGCTGGGAAAGATTTGGAGGTCTCCAGGCCCCTTCCCTCTCTTAAACTTTGTCATTTATTCTCTTCTTTGGACTGTGAAATCTGAGAGTGAGATAATATTCCTTTACGGAATGCAATGTAAAATTAAATTAAACCAAAAATTTAATATATTCCAGGGTCAACTGTACATTTGAGATATGAGACAGAAAAATATGCTAGCAATGCTATATCATAGGGCTTTTGAGTTTTAAGGTTCATTTTCACATGGCAAATTTTCTCAACTTCTCTCTTTTTCCCAGTTACAATCAGATTTCTCAGAGTTCCTCCAACTCATTTACCAATTATGTGGCTCCAGTGGGAGGCAGAGGAGGGCTCCTAGCCTGGGTTCTGGAGTTGAAAAGAAAAAAAAAAAACATTGCCATTGAGTCAATTCTGACTCATAGCGACCCTATAGGACAGAGTAGAACTGCCCCATAGAGTTTCCAAGGACACATTGTGGATTCAAACTGCTGACCTTTTGGTTAGCAGCTGTAGCGCTTAACCACTATGCCACCAGGGTTAAAAAGGCTGCACAAATCCTGACTCCGTCATTTACTAGAGGTGCGCTGCACTAAGTTACTTAAGCTCTGTGAGCCTCAGTTTCTCTTTGCAAAGAGGGACAGTAAAAATACTTATATCGAAGGGCTGCTGTGAGGATTAAATGAGATATGCATTTAAATGCCTATCATACTGCCTAGCACATTGTAACTGTCCAATAAATATTTATTATTATTGTAATTTTAGTTCACGTGCCTCCAATATAGGGATTCTTTATCTTGGCTGCCCACCAGAGTCATCTGTGGAGCTTTAAAAAATATGAATTACTGGTAGCCCAGACCAATTAAATCAAAGCTCCTGGGGTGGGGCCCCAACCCAGACCTGCCCAGGCATCAGTAATTAAAAAAAAAAATCTCGTGGTATATCTAATGTGCAACTAGGGTTGACAACCACTGGGCTGAAGTTGGCAGGTGAGGGTGAGAATGCCTGATGGTGGAGGAAAGGGAGTACAGGAGGTGGTGGGAGCCTGTGGGGACCCACAGGAATCACTGCCACCCATGACCTTCCTCTGTTTGTCTCCACAGACCAACCAATCTAAGGAAGAGAGGCCCATAGTAACAGCAAGGATCGACAGGAACTCATTCCAGAGGGATGCTTGGCGATAAGGGAACCAACAGTCAGATCTTCACTGTGTGTGGTCCTTTACCATTAAAAATTGTTTTTTTCTCAATAACCCTGTGGAGTACACAAGATACCTATTATTCTCAATTATAGGAAGGGGAATTGAGTCACACGGAAATCAGCTCATTTGCTCACAGTCAAACTGTACCTGGTAGGCAGAGACACGAATAAACCCATATCTCCTGATTCCAGTGTCTTTCCAGGATACCACTGTGTCTCTTGCTAACTCTTCTACCTGGGAGCTGTTTTCCACTCACCTCCTAACTAATGGGGGCATCTCTGGAGAACCTCAAGGTTTAAAAGGCAAACACTGGAGAGTGCCTTTTTGCCTCTTCCACAAGTGATGTGATCGGGGTAAAAGAAGCTTCTAGGGGGAGTAAATATGAAATGTGACTCCCCTTATTGTATTAGCCTGCCTCTCTCTCAGAGCTTTGAAGTACAACCAAGCTGGCACAGTCAAGAGGAATTCAGTTTTGAACTTTGTATCAAATCTGTTGTTGTTAGGTGCTGTCTAGTTGGTTCCAACTCATAGCAACCCTGTACAAAAACACTGCCTGGTCCTGTGTCATCCTCACAATTGCTGCTATGTTTAAGCCTATTGTTGCAGCCACTGTGCCAATCCATCTCGTTGAGAGTCTTCCTCTTTTTCGATGACCCTGTACTTTACCAAGCCAGATGTCCTTTTCCAGGGACTGATTCCTCCTGATAACATGTCCAAAGTACCTGAGTTGAAGTCTTGCCATCCTTGGTTCCAATAAGCATTCTGGCCATACTTCTTCCAAGACAGATTTGCTTGTTCTTCTGGCAGCCCGGGATAATATTCAAAATTCTTCACCAGCACTGTAATTCGAAGCCATAAATTCTTCTTTGGTCTTCTTTATTTATTGTCCAGCTTTCGCATGCATATGAGACGATTGAAAATACCATGGCTTGGGTCAGGCTCACCTTAGTCCTTAAAATGACATCTTTGCTTTTTAACACTCAAAAGAGGTCTTTTGCTGCAGATTTATCCAATGCAATACCTTGTTTGATTCCTTGACTGCTGCTTCCATGGGCATTGATTGTTGGATCCAAGTAAAATGAAATCCTTGACAACTTTAATACTTTCTCCGTTTATCATGATGTTGCTTATTGGTCCAGTTGTGAGGATTTTTGTTTTCCTATTGTTGTGCCTCACCTCCCAGAAGTTGAATAAAGTTTGTGAATGGGAGACAAATATATTCGTTGATGGATTTCAAGCCACTTGTGTTGAGTATTACAGAAAAAGCTGACCTGAGAATACATCATGTTCTCAGTGTTCTATGTAGCTTCTTCTTAGAAGAACCTGTTCCAAAGTAAACTGTGGTCTGAACAACAACAAAACTTTTACACACATGTGCACTGCCCTGCTCTCCCCAGTGACAATAACCAAAAATTGGACCCAGCTCTTAGATACTCTATGGCCCACTATGGCTTTGACACTAGCACTCTTCTGTTAGTCCAGCGTAAACTATCTAATTTCCATACGCTTGGAATCTGTTGCAACTTTAAATGCTGTAAACAGCTGATGGGTTTACAGGAATTGCCTAACAGGGATTGCATATTGATTTGTGGTCTCAAAATTGGTTATGGTGTTGATTCTGGATTCAAAGAATCAAGTGACCCCAGCATAAGGATGTGGGTTGATCTTAAATACAAGAGTGGATATTCGTTCAGATACAGCCCTCTGGGAACTAGCTTGTTTTGTACTATGAAAGGAACCATGAAGGTAGGCTATTTTTTTTCCCCTTTTATATAAGACTCTGGTTTAGTAATTTATTTTGAGACTTTAAATTACATGTGAAATCCCCCAGGAACTGAAGGAGTGAATGGCAAAACTATTTTAAATCCTGTTTCAGTCATGGGTACTGAGAGAAATGTTTCCAGAAAATCTCTGGTTTCCACACTTAGGGACTTATTTACATGAGGATCTCAGAAACAGTCAGAGAAATGTCTGGTTCGTATTTTGCTTTCTAGATTCTGATCAAGGTAACTCTCATCATAGTTTTGATAAGTCGTCATGAGAAAAGATTGACATACAAGAATAATCTGAGGAGAAGTGAGACCACTAGTTACTCACCCCTCCTTATTTCTCAGTTGTCCTACCTTTCTGTTCCTGGATAGTGCTAGGCTTCTTTCTGCCACAGGGCCTTTAACCATCCTTCCCTCTGCCCCACCTATCTTCTTCCGATTAGCTCCCAACCATCCTTGATCTGAGTTCAAGTGTCACTTTTTGGAGAAGGCTTTCAGATCCTCCTCGGCCTAGATTGTGCCCTCCTCTTATGTGATCTCATATCCTTTGTACTTTTCCTTTGTGGCACTTAACTCATTTAGCAATTACTCGCTAAGTTTGTATTTTCTCTTAGACTGTAACCTCTCTGAGGGCAGAGGTGTTGCATCTAGGGCTTGTCATTGTGTTTCCAGCAACTAAGGCTGTGCCTGTCATCAGTATCCACTCTCTAAATATCTGTGGAATGAGTCAATGAATAATGAGTAGATATATTTAAAGAATTTATTTTATAGCTTTTCAAAAGCATCCAGAAGCTAACATTTTCTGGACAGAAATTTCCTGGTTAAAGCTCACATTTTCTGAGAGAAGGGATTGCTGCTTGAGAAGCTTGAAAACCCACCTTCTCGTACTTACTCACAATGTTTTTCTCTAAAGCCCTGAAAAAAAATATTTAGACGTTCTTTTATATAAATAGTTTTCAAGACGGAAACAGAGAATGTGAAAAAAAAAACCTTGCTTAAATTGTTTAAAGTCTCCCTCTCCTCCTTCCGCCATAAAATGCAATTTAGAATATATTTTGAATATCCTTTTCTTGATGGATTCACCACTTAAGGGAGTAGCAGGACCATTCATTGAATATGAAATGAGTCAACAAGTAGTTGAAAGTATTATTTTCTTTGCCTTTTCCTCAGTGCCTTCTAAGTTTTTTAGAAGCTGTTGGTATAGATTGTAAAGTGTCTTTCTAAAGTCTCATATTCCCTCTTGGCCATGAATAATACTTGGAGAGAACACTTAGAAATGAAAATATGAAGCCTGACTATAAAGTAATCCATTGAAATACGTGTTTCTCTTCACTTTGGGGTATTTAATCTAAAGTCATTAGAAACATTTTTGTTAACTCTTATTTTGGAAGAGTTTCTGAAGCTTGCAAGAAAACCAGTCTTATTACTATGCTGTCATGCCTGGTTTTGGAGGAAAAGAATAAATATCCTCTTTATTTACCAATGTGATCACCATACGATTTCTGGCGATTTCAAAGGATGACAATTTGCCCATGAAGGGGAAATTCAAAGAGTTGGGCTCCGCTATAGGAGACCAGAGGGCTCAGCAATGTCAGCTGTGGTACAGGAGGAAGTGCTGTGAGTGTGGGCTTGGCATGGCTGAGTTCAAGCTCCACTGGTGATCTTGAGCTAGTCCTCCAACTTTATTGAATCTTACTTTCGCTTGTGAATAATATTTCATGTTTAGGAAAGTTAAGAACATGGCTTGTGATAATATGTGTGAAAATGCTTGACCACATATTAAGTGCTCTGTGAATGTGAATCATATCTGAATTTAATGAGATATAATTATACTGTGAATCCCTGGGCAGTGCAAATGGTTAAGTGCTCAACAATAAGCCAAAAGGTTGTTGGTTTGAACCTACCCAGAGGCCTCTGGCATCAGGCCTGACGATCTGCTTCTGAAAGGTCACAGCCTTAAAAACCCTATGGGGAAGAGTTTTACTCTGCATACATGGGGTCGCCATGAGTTGGGATCGACTTGACAGCAGCTAACAAAAATGATATTCTATACTTTTGTGATACCTTACCATTTACAAAGTATTTTTGTCTACCTTCTACTATTTGGAAACCCTGGTGGCATAGTGGTTAAGTGTTCAGCTGCTAACCACAAGCCTGGCAGTTTGAATTCACCAGGTGCTCCTTGGAAACCGTGTGAGGAAGTTGTACTATGTCCTATACGGTTGCTATGAGTCGGAATTGACTCTACGGCAATGGGTTTGGTTTGTGTTTTTGATTCTACTATTGGATACTTAAAATAATCAACTAAGCAACCTGGGTTAGGCATCAAGCTACAAAGGTGAATAAGATAGAGCTCCTGGCTTCAAGCAATTTATGGCCCAGTGGGAAAGACAGACACCTAAGCAGATAATTTCAAAAGTAAGTGCAGAGATAGAGGCATGGTGGAGGAATATCCCAGCTGACATGTAGTGAATGTTTAGTCTGTGTCACGGGCTGTGCTTTGTACTTTATTGTATTATCCAATTAAATCCTTAAAACCAACCCATGAGGTAGTAATGCTTCTCTAGGTAACATGCCCAAAGTCACACAGCTTGTAAAGGATGAAACTGGGATTGAAATTTACATGTATCAACAGAGTCTAAGGGTTTCAGATGTGTAGGGTTCATGGCTGGGTTCCAGTAACGAATCCCAAAGAGAAACAGGAAGAAATGGTAACACCTTTTGAGACTTAGCTTTGCAAGTTGCATAGCATCCATTCTGCTGTAGCCACAAGCCTGTCCAGATTCCAGAGGGGAGAGTATCGACTCTCTTTTGATGAGAGAAGTGTCAGAGTTACTGGAGAACAGCATGTGGGATGGCAGATACTATCGCAGTTATTTTTGGAATCTTAATTCTGGCATAATTGGGAACTATGGGATTGTAAAGGATGAATACCTAAAGATTCCAGAAAGGCTGTCAGAGGGATTAGACCCAACGTGGGTTTGAACTCACCTTTTCCATTTAAAAACTGTGTAATACTGGACAAGTTCTTTAGTTTCTTAGAGCCAATTTCCTCCTTTGGAAGTGGTGATAATAATTTCTTTCAGGTATATTGTGAGGTCATCAATAAAATAATGGATATAAATGACCTGGAACGTAGTAGACACTCAGTAGAAACTGCCTATCATTATTATTTCACAACCAGAGTATAGAATAACTTTAACTGCTCCTTAGTGCTCCAGCAATCATCCTGACCTGGTTCTGGAGGGGCTTAAGTCTTCCCTACTAAACAGGCTCCATCTCTACTCTGCTAGGTACTTTGTAAATCAAGTTCTATAGGCCCCTGAAGGCCTCAGGGCCTCTGATGAACATTGGCAATGCTGCTAGGAATACCAGATATTTGGGGGTACTTAAGGAGAATTACAGGGCCCTGACGGTGCAATGGCTAAGAGCTTAGGCTGCTAACCAAAAGGTCAGCAGTTTGAATCCACCAGCTGCTCCTTGGAAACCCTATGGGGCAGTTCTACACTGTCCTATAAGGTTGCTATGAGTTGAAATCGATTCGACGACGATGGGAAGGGGAATCCCAAGGTTAAATACCAGTTCCTGAACTGAAGCTTGTGTGATGGTTCAGATGTGTTGGCCGCTGTGATAGACTGCATTTTTCACCCCAGTTCTTCACCCTTTCCTGCATCCATGCCTTTTGCCATGTGACTTTGTAATTCCTTTTACTAAATGGATGGAATGTATTTCCTTGTCCCTTGGCTTCGGGTTTGGCTGTGTGTTTTGCTTTGGTCAATAGAAGAAGTAGAAGTGATAGCATATCAGCTCCAAACCTTGTTTTAAGTGTCCTCATATATTTCCACTTTCCATTTATTTTTCCACCATCACTGTGAGTACATACCTGAGTTTGCCCTCTGATCCTAGGAGGTGTACAAGAGCCATGTGGAGCACAGCCAAAGCAGTTGAGCTGCCCCAGTCAAGCTGCTCTAGCCAGGCTCAGCCTAGATCAGCTGACTCCCAGCCAACCCACAGAGGCGTAAGTTAAATAAACGCTTATATTTTAAACACTAAGATTTTGCCGTTGTTCGTTACACAGCAGTAGCAAACCAATACAACTACAGTTCTTCAAATTCTAGGAAATTATTGAAAAATAATAAGGAATTCAGAAAAAGCAGCCCTGGTGGTGCAGTGATTAAGAGCTTGGCTGCTAACCAAAAAGGTCAGCAGTTCAAATCCACCAGCCACTCTATGGAAACCTTATGGGGCAGTTCTACTCTGTCCCATAGGGTCGCTGTGAGTCTGAAATCGACTCGACAGCAACAGATTTGGTTTGTTTTTGGTAATAGAATACTGGGGTCCCTGGGTGGTGTAAACATTTAACATGTTGACTGTTAACCAAAAGGTTGGCCATTCAAGTTCACCCATGGATGTCTCAGAACAAAGTGCAACCTACTTCAGAAAAATCATCCGCTGAAAACCCTATGGAAAACATTTCTACTCTGACACACATGGGGCCACCAGGAGTTGGAACTGACTCAACAGCAACTTGTTTTTAATCAAGTAATAATTTATTATGTATGTACGTTGGCAGGATAGGGGGCCAGGGAGAGTAAGAAATGAAATGATTAGGTATGTTTATTATACAGCCAAACAGGGATCAGGAGAGAGTACATAAACTGTCTACAAGTATTTGAAGTACAAATATCAAGGGTGGAGTAAATAGTGTACTGAGTTCCAAATGGGAAATATTTAGGGAAAATGCATCAACGCTGAGCCAAAAAAAACTTATGTTGGAGCAGGAAAATGTCTTCATGATAAGATCTGTATTCATCTTTCTCTTAAGGAAGCATTAGGGGCCTCCTTGCTCTGAGACTTTTAAATTTGACTGAATGAAGGAATAGAAACATACTGTGGAAGTATACTTGGGCCACCTGGATTGGGGTTAGAATCGACAGGCCTGTAAGCTTGAACATCCAAATCTCAGACAGATGGGTGCCTATCCTATACCCAGTAATCTTTCCTGTGTCTAATTATAAAAAAAAAAAAAATTTTTTTTTATTATATAGCAGCCTGCAAATTTTAGACAACTTAAAAGAAGAAATATTGTAAATAATCTCTTGACTCAGAATACTTTCCTTTAAAATTAGACATAAGGCACAAGCAGACCTAACAAGGATTCTAGGCTAATGGGATTTGGGTTGGAAAGGAATTGGAGTCGAGTCAAGTTAAGTCTTTTTAAGCATGGCACATAGCCTTGAGACTACTGTCAGCCACTGGTGGCCATTCCAGTCAGGGTCTCATTGCTGTCATTGCTAAATGCTTGGGAAGCCTAGTGAATGCTGGGCTGCCCGAGAGGCTTTTTTTTCTTCTTCTTCTTCTTTTAAATGTAACAGCTAGAGTGAATATTTCAGGGGAAACTAACTCCAAAAGAAGCTCCTGTTCCCTGGATAAATACAGGCTTTCAGTACTCTTAATGGCCGTTCCAATTTCTTCTTCGGAAAACAAATTTTATTCTAAAAGACACATTTAGAAGTCTTTCTTGCAATTTGGAGAGTCGAATAGTCTGTTGGTTATACAGGAATGGATTTTATGGGAGTGTTGTGGAGTTCTCTTAATGGGAAGGAATTCACAAGGGGACGGGCAACACAATGTACCTTCTTGCCATTACCAGGGAAGGAAATGTTTTGTCTGGTTTTAACAGAGGCTGGAGCTTCTTGAATGGCTTTTCCTGGTGTTAGTAGTAATCTACCTCAGAATGCGGAAACCCTGGTGGCATAGTGGTTAAGTGCTACAGCTACTAACCAAAGGGTTGGCAGTTCAAATCCACCAGGCGCTCCTTGGAAACTCTATGGGGGCGGTTCTACTCTGTCTTATAGGATTGCTATGAGTCGGTATCGACTCGATAGCAATGGGTTTGGTTTTTTGGTTTGACCTCAGAAAGCTTTAAAAAGAATTCAGATTGGCTTTTCTGGTTTCTCCTAAATTAATTCCTTTCAGCATCTGGAAATAGATACCTGGGAGACTTGCCACAGCACCTTCCTAAAGTTGATTTAATTAAAATAGCTGCTTTCTCACAGTTTTCTGCACTCAAGCTCATACTGCTTTGACTTCCATGGGTTACTGCAAACAGAAAGTTGATATAGCACTATCATTCCTGGGGGTTAAATATTTTCCTAACAGCATGGAAAGACTAAGTTCTAGGCCAGTTGTTAATGTTTCTGGAATGTAGTTTTACGTATGTGTGAAAGTCTTTCCTACACGAGCGATAGGATGCTCTCCCGTATTTGTATGTGTAGGGATACTTTAGCCTTCTATTCTTATTTTTAATAAACAAATGGAGACAACCTTTAACTTCATCTATGCACCTAACTCCCTCACATGTCTGTTGATTTGTTGTACTGTGAGGTCTTGTGTGTTGCTGTTACCCGTGGTTTCAGCTGAGCTTCCAGGTCAAGACAGACTAGGAAGAAGGACCTGGCAGTCTATTCTGAAAAAAATTAGGCAGTGAAAACCTTATGAATAGCAGCAGAACATTGTCTGATATAGTGCTGGAAGATGAGCCCCTGAAGTTAGAAGGCACTCAAAAGACGACTGGGGAAGAGCTGTTTCCTCAAAGGAGAGTTGGCCTTAATGACATGGATGGAGCCAAGCTTTTGAGAACTCATCTGCTGATATGGCAATACTCAAAATGAGAAGAAACAGCTGCAAACGTCTGTTAATAATAGGAATGCAAAATGAACAAAGTATGAATTGAGGAAAATTGGAAATCATCAAAAATGAAATGGAACACACAAACATCAATATCCTAGGCATTAAATGAGCTGAAATGGACTTGTATTGGCCATTTTGAATCAGACAATTATATGGTCTACTATGCCGGGAATGACAAATTGAAGAGGAATAGCATTGCTTCATTGTCAAAAGAACATTTCAAGATCTATCCTGAAGTGCATTGCTGTCAGTGACAGGATGATATCCATACACCTACATGGAAGACCAGTTAATACGACTATTATTCAAATTTACGCACCCACACTAAAGGCAAAGAAGAAGAAATTGAAGATTTTTACGTGCAGTCAGGACGCATTGATAATTACTGGTGATTGGAATGTGAAAAAGTTGGAAACAAAGAAGAAGGATTGGTAGTTGGAAAATATGGCCTTGGTGATAGAAATGATGCTGAAGATAGCAAGATAGATTTTTGCAAGACCAACGACTCTTCATGGCAAATACCTTTTTTCAGCAACACAAACAGCAACTATACACGTGGATCTTGCCTGATGAAATACACATGAATCGAATTGACTACATCTGTTGAAAGAGACGACGGAAAAGATCAATATCATCAGTCAGAACAAGTCCAGGAGCCGACTGCAGAAGAGAACATCAATTGCTCATATGCAAGTTCAAATCGAAGCTGAAGAAAATTAGAACAAGTTCACAGGAGCCAAAGTATGACCTTGAGTATATTCCACCTGAATTTAGAGACCATCTCAAGAATAGATTTAACACATTGAAAAATAATGACCGAACACCAGATGAGTTGTGGAATGACATCAAGGACATCATACATGAAGAAAGCAAGAGGTCATCAAAAAGACAGGAAAAAAAGAAAAGACCAAAATTGATGTCAGAAGAGAACTCTGAAACTTGCCTTTGAACGTAGAGTAGCTAAAGCGAATGTAAAAAATGTGATGTAAAAGAGCTGAACAGAAGATTTCAAACTGCAGCTCGAAAAGACTAAAGTATTATAATGACATGTGCAAAGACCTGGAATTAGAAAACCAAAAGGGAAGAACACACTGGGAATTTCTCAAGCTGAAAGAGCTAAAGAAAAAATTCAAGCCTCTAGTTGCGATAGTGAAGGATTCTAAATACTAAATGACGCAGAAAGTATCAAAAGAAGATGGAAGGAATACACAGAGACATTGTACCAAAAAGAATTGATTTATGTTCAACCATTTCAGGTACTGAAGGAAGAAGTACAAGCTGCACAAAAGACATTGGTGAAAAACAAGCCTTCAGAAATTGAAGGAATACTGATTGAGATGTTTCGACAAACAGATGCAACACTGGAAGTGCTCGCTCGTCTATGCCGAGAAATTTGGCCAATCAACTGGAAGAGATCCATATTTATGCCTATTCTGAAGAAAGGTGATTCAACTTTATATGGAAATTATCAAACAGTATCATTAATCACACATAATTAAAATTTTGCTGAAGATAATTCAAAAGTGGTTGCAGCAGTACATTGACAGGGAACTGCCAGAAATTCAAGCCTAATTCAGAAGAGGGCGTGGAACCAGGGATGTCATAGCTAATGTCAGATGTATCCTGGCTGGAAGCAGAGAATACCAGAAAGATGTTTACCTGTGTTTTATTGACTATATAAAGGCATTTGACTGTGTGGATCATAGCAAATTATGGCTAACATTGCAAAGAATGGGAATTCCAGAACACTAAATTGTGCTCATGAGGAATCTGTACATAGGTCAAGAGGCATTCGTTCAAACAGAACAAGGGGATACTGATTGGTTTAAAGTCAGGAAAGGTGTGTGTCAGGGTTGTATCCTTTTACCATACCTATTCAGTCTGTATGCTGAACAAATAATCTGAGAAGCTGGACTGTGTGAAGAAGAACAGGGCATCAGGATTGGAGGAGAACTCATAAACAACCTGTGATATGCAGATGATACAACCTTGCTTGCTGAAAATGAAGAGGACTTGAAGCACTTACTGATGAAGGTCAAAGACTGTGGACTTCAGTATGGATTACATCTCAAAGAAAACAAAAATCATCACAACTGAACCAATAAGTGACATCATGATAAACAAAGAGAAGACTGAAGTTGTCAAGGGTTTCATTTTACTTGGATCCACAATCAACACCCATGGAAGTAGCAGTCAGGAAATCAAACTATGTATTGCACTGGGCAAATCTGCTGCAAAAGACCTCTTTGAAGTGTTAAACAGCGAAGATGTCACTATGAGGACTAAGTTGCGCCTGACCCAAGCCATGGTGTTTTCAAGTGCCTCACATGCATGCGAAAGCTGGACAATAAATAAGGAAGACCGAAGGAGAACTGACGCCTTTGAATTATGGTGTTGGCGAAGAACTTTGAATATACTATGGACTGCCAAAAGAACAAACAAATCTGTCTCGGATGAAGTACAGCCAGAATACTCCTTAGAAGTGAGGATGACGAGACTTCACCTCACATATTTTGGACATGTTATCAGGAGGGATAAGTCCTTGAAGAAGGACATCATGCTTGGAAAAGTCGAGGGTAATTGGAAAAGAGGAAGACCCTCAACAAGATGGATTGACACAGAGGGTGCAACAATGGGCTCAAGCATAACAATGGTTGTGAGGATGGTGCAGGCCCTGGCAGTGTTTTGTTCTGTTGTACATAGTGTCGTTATGAGTTGGAGGTGACTCGACGGTACCTAAAGACAACAACCCACCTAATTGCATCTGTGTCCATCCACTCAACCCTTCCTCCTCTGTGGATGAGTTATCTATGCTCCTTCTATGAACAATATCCCTGCTTTTGTACAGAATCCCATTCCCTCTCATCTTCTTAGAGACATTGTATTTGTGTGGAAGGAGTTTCTGGTGACTGGGACCCACAGAGTAGGAAATTTGGACTCAGGGCACTGATGTCGTCAGGTGCCATTGAGTCAGTTCCGAGTCATAGCTACCTTATGTACAACAGAACGAAGCACTGCCCAATCCTGCACCATCGTTACAGTCATTGTTACGCTTGAGCCCATTTTTGCAGCCACTGTGTCAATCCATCTCATTGAGGGTTTTCCTTATTTTCGCTGACCCTCTATGTAATAATCTATCTTTATTAGTGTGGGGCGCTGACGGCCCAACCTATATTGAAATTTGGATTAAAAGATATATTGCAAAATGAGTCCAAGCACTCCTTCAGCCAGCTAGTCTATTCTATGTGTGGGGCAGAGTGATAGAGAGTGCCCTGAAGGGGTGAAACTGGGGTAGGGGTCCATGCTAGTCCATGTCCAGGCTTGTGGCTTCCCATTTACATGGCATTGCTGCCCTTAGCCAGTCCTAGGCACTGGAGGTGGTTGTTGTTAAGTGTCATCGAGTTGATTTTGACTCATAGTGACCTCATGTGACAGAGTAAAGCTGCCCTATAGGGTTTTCTAGGCTGTAATTTTTACAGGAGCAGATTGCTAGGTCTTTCTCCCAAGGATCCCCTGGATGGGTTTGAACTGCCAACCTTTTGGTTACCAGTCCAGCCCTTAACTGTTGCTGTAACAGTGCTCCTTAAGCATTAGAGGGAAACATGGGAAATCTCAAGGAAGGTTCTTCTGGTGACTGGGACCCATGCAGTACCAGATTTGGACTCAGAGCACCTTACCTGGTTGACATTGGTGGCTCTGGGTGGTCCCAAGCATAGAAGAGGAACTTAGGAAACTTTGAGGAAGATATTCTAAAGCTTGGGGTCCCCTGATGTGTGAGGTTTGGGGCAGGGGCCCTACTTTGGTGGATCTAATGGTGGGACTGCAGTGATCAGTTCTCAACCCTCATCTTCTTTGACTTTTTTAAAAAGAATTTGTCACAGTTGATGACTTCTTTCTTTTAACACTTTCTTCACTTGGCTTCTGGGAACTCATAGTCTTCTGGTTTCCCTTCTGCCTTACTGGCTACTTTTTTCTCAGCTCATTCCAATTTATTTCTCTGCCTTCTACGCATTGGAGTGCCCCAGACCTTAGTCATCAGATCTCTTTATCACTAGTCCCTTTCTAGGTGATTTTGTCTAGGGCCAACATGTATGCCTTAATTCCAGGAGACGCTATGCACAAAAACTACAATGTGAATGGAACTGTGCTGTGCAAAATCTGATCCAGCTCCTTGACTTTAAATATTTTCTATACCTGATGACAATGAGCTTTTCCCTAAACTTCAGACTCACACATACTCAACAGTCTTTTCAACAGCTCCACTCAGACATTAAACCTGATATCTAAAATCAATTTCTTGATCTTCTCCACTATGTTTGTTTCTCTTGTAGTCTTCTCATTTCAGTGCACGGCCATTTTTTCATTCTAGATGCCCAGGCCAAAAACCTGGGATTCATCCTTGATTCTCCTTTTCCCATATCCAATTTGTCTGCAAATTCTGTTAGCTCTACCTTAAAAATATATCTAGAATCTGACTACTTCTGACTAAGTTTTACCATTACCACCTTGGTCCAAGCCATTATCATCTCTTACCTGTATTATTGCAATTTTTTCTAACTGACATCCATGCTTCTATCCTTGCCCCGTTCAATCTAGTCTTAACATTGTAGCCAGCATGAGTTAGTTAACATATAGTCAAACGGTGCAACTCTGCTCAAGACCATCCAGTGGTTTATTCTTTCACCCAGTGTTAAATCCAAAGTTCTTAATATGGCTCCCAAGGCCCTAGATGGTCTCTGTTTCCTCTCCTACCCTTTCTCCCACCACTCTCCCTTTTGCTCACACCACTTTGTCTTTAATGGTTTGGTTGTTGGTCCTTGCCCATGCCAAGCCTTGGCACTCGTTCCCTCAGTCTGGACTGATCTTCTCTCAAATGTCTCCATGACTTGCTCTCTCACCTCTTTGGCATCATAGGTCGGCTGCTAGCTTATCAGCGAGGACTCCTTGACCACTATAATTGAAACAAAAAACACCCCCTGCACACACACATGCAACTCACACTCCCTACCTCCCTATCCCCTGCTTAAGTTTTACCCATAGCACTTATTTCCCTCAGTTGTACTGTATATTTTACTTTTCAATTTCATTTATTGTCTGTCTCCACATACTAGAGTATTGTTAAGTGCCACTGAGTTGGTTCTGACTCATAGTGACCCTGTATACCACAGAACGATACATTGCCTGGTCCTGTGCCATCCTTAGAATTGTTGCAGGCCATTTTTGCAGCCGCTGTGTCAATCCACCTCGTTGAGGGTCTTCCTCTTTTCTGCTGAACCTGTACTTTACCAAGCATTATGTCCTTCTCCAGGGACAACACATCGAAAGCATGTAAGATGCAGCCTCGCCATCCTTGCTTCCAAGGAGCATTCTGGTTGTACTTCCTCCAAGGCAGATTTGTTCGTTCTTTTGGCATTCCGTGGTATAATCAATATTCTTCGCCAACACAATTCAAAGGCGTCAATTCTTCTTCGGTCTTCCTTATTTATTGTCCAGCTTTCATATACATATGATGTGAATTGAAAATACTATGGCTTGGGTTAGGTTCACCTTAGTCTTCAAGGTGACATCTTTGCTTTTCAACACTTTAAAGAGGTCCTTTGCAGCACATCTGCCCGATGCAATGCGTCTTTTGATTTCTTGACTGCTGCTTCCATGGGTGTTGACTGTGGATCCAAGTAAAATGAAATCCTTGACAACTTCAATCTTTTTTCTATTTATCATGAGGGCAGTGGTTTTTGTCTGTTTTGCTTACTGCTGTATCCCCAGTGCCTAGAACTGGCACAGAATAAGAGTGTAAGTATTTGCTAGATGAATGACTGAATAACTTTATGGTTGATCTTTTTCTCTCTTTTAACACAACATGCGTTTGTACGGATAGTATTATTTACAACCCAGGACTATGTTGCACTGTTGTTTTCTAACTTGCTTCAACATTATTTCATGAACATCTTTCCGTTCCTTAAATAGTTTTCTGTAGCCTCATTTTAATGACTGCTTATTTCATTGTGTAAATAAATCACATTTTATTTACCTAGTGTTCTATTGGTAGAAATTCACATTTTTCCCAGGGACTGGCAACTATATTACAGTAACTACTTGGCCATACTTAATAATCTTCATAAGAGCAATGACTGTCATTTATTAAGTACTTCTTTTGTGCCAGGCTCTGGGCTAAAGCTTTACACGTATTACGTCATGGCACCATTCTTTTTGTCTTTATCTTGATCGTATACAGTCGAGATAGTTTTCTGAAGTTACTTAGGTTAGTTCTTTTCTTCTCCACTCCTTTCAGTGTGGTTATATTAGTTATTAGGAATACACTTTTTACTCTTTGTATTGTGTTTTGGGTTTCCCCGCATCTTGGTTAATTTTAATTATTTGTTTTTTTGGGGGGAGGGGTACGTGAAACTTTACTGTGGTTCTAAGAGTCAGAGTGATATAAAAAATTATGCTCAGAGAAGTGTCTCTCCTTCTTTATTCCTGCAAATGGTGATTCAAGGTATAACAATTGGTCTCTTTCCTTACTTTTTTCCCATCCCTTTCCTACCCACTGCCATAGTTAATGAATCTCTTCCATTTCTGGTTCATCCTCACTATATTTCTTTTGCAAAAACGAACAGGTAAATGTCTTTTTCTGTATCACCCTCTTTTTGCATGAATAAATACTCTTTTCTAATTAATGAGGTGTGAGTGTCCTCTATATGATCTGAATACCAATCCTTCATCATATAGATGTTCTGCAAATATTTACTACTGGTCTATGGCCTGTCTTTTTTTTTCCTAACAGTGCCTTTTTTTTTTTATAATTTATTTTTGTTGTTGAGAATATACACAGTGGAACATACATCAGCTCAACAATTTCTACGTGTACGATTCAGTGACATGGATTATATTCTTCAAGTTGTGCAACCAATCTCACCCTCCTTTTCTGAGTTGTTTTTCCCCCATTAACATAAACTCACTGCCCCCTAAGTTTCCTGTCTAATCTTCTTAGTTGCTATTGTCAATTTGATCCTGTATAGATAGAACTTAAAAAAGCACGATGCTCAAGGTAGACATTCTTTACTAGTTAGGCTAAACTATTGTTTGATTTTAAGAAGACTTTAGAGGATATTTTTGTTTTCAGGTTTAAAGATTATTTCTGGGCAGTAGTTTCAGGGGTTCATCCAGCCTCCAGAAAATCTGGCTTCCATGAGAATTTGAAATTCTGTTCTGCATTTTCTTCCTTTTGATCAGGATTCTCCCACAGAATCTTTGATCAAACTATTCAGCAGTTGTAGCCGGGCCCCATCCAGTTCTTCTGGTCTCACGGCAAAGGAGACAGTTGTTCATGGAGGCAATTAGCCACACATTCCATAAAAATATCCTCCTCCTATTCCTGACTCTCCTTCTTCCTCTGTTGCTCCAGGCAAATAGAGACCAATTGTTGTACCTTGAATCACCATTTGCAAGCTTTTAAGACCCCAGGCATTGTGCAATGAACTAGGAGGTAGAACAGGAAAAAAGAAAAACAAAAACAAAAAAAAACCTTGTTTATCTGCTCATCGGAAAAAAAAAAAAAACCTTGTTTATCTGCTCATTTTTGCAAAAGAAATATAGTAAGAATGAACCAGGAACTAAAGAGATTCATCAGTTTGTTATTAAACAAATTAACTCAAATGACCCACGAAACCATGACCCTAAACATCCAAACCAAGGAACCAAATAGCATGAGATGTTTGGTTGTACATAAACAGCCCTGGCAGTTACTCTTTTTTTTTGTCATTGTAAACATATCTATCACACTGTTTTTGCCGGTTCAGCTTTTTACAGGTGTATAACTTATTGACAGAAATTACATTAATCTGCTGTGCAACCCTACCCTTAATCAATATGATTTTTTCATTGCCCTAAATTGAATCTCAGTACTTCATAAGCAATAACCACCCCCGTTCCTTCTTCCTCCCACCCCCGGTAACCACTAGTAAACTTTGGTCTCTATACATTTGCATTTTCCTGTCTTTTTACATAAGTGAGGTCATACAATACTTGCCCTTTTGTGATTTTTGAATTGTCCTTTTGTGACTGACTCACTTCACTCAGCATAATGTCTTCAAGCTCTATTCATATTGTGGCATGTATCAAGACTTTATTTCTCTTACTGGCTGAGTAGGATTCCACTGTATATATGTACCACATTTTGTTTATCCATTCATTCATTGATGGGCTTTTAGGTTGTTTCCACTTTTTGGAATAGTACTGCAATAAACACTGATGTACAAATGTCTGCTTGAGTTTCTGCTTCCAAGCCTTTTGGGTATATATCGAAGAGTAGAACTGCAGGGTCATACGGTAGTTCTCTTTTTAGTTTTTTGAGAAACTGCCACACTGTTTTCCACAATGGCTGTACCATTTCAAATTCCCACAAGCAATGGAGAAGGGTTCAAATTTCCCCATGTTCTTGCCAACATTCGTTATTTTCTGTTTTTTTTTTTTTAATCTTAGCCATTCCCGTGGGAGTGAAATGGTATCTCATTGTAGCTTTGATTTGCCTATCTGAAGGCTAATGATGTCGAACATCTTTTCATGTGTTTGGTAACCATTTGAATGTCCTCTTAGGTGAAATGTCTATTCAAGTCTGTCCATTTTATGATTGTATTTTTGTCTTTTTGCTAAGTTTTATATATATTTTGGTAATTAGATTCTTATCAGATATACAGTTTCTGAAGATATTTTCCCAGTTGCTAACTTGTCTTTTCAATTTTTTGGTAAAGTCTTTTGCTGAACAGAAGTTTTTAATTTTTTATGAGGTTCTATTTATTTATTTTGTCTTTCGTTGTTTGTGCTTTTGTTATTATATTAGGTAATCCATTGTTAAAAGCTAGGCTAAGAATTTTATGGTTTTAGTTTTCATATTTAGGCCTTTAATCCATTTTGAATTTGTCTTTTGTGTATGGCGTGAGGCGTGTGTACTGTTTCATTTTTCTGCATGTGAAAATTCAATTTTTTCAACCCCATTTATTGAAAAGACTTTTCTTTCCTCATTGAATAGACATAGCACCCTTGTCAAAGATCAGTTGACCATATGCGTGGATTTATTTCTGGACTCTCAATTCTATTTTATTGGTCTATGTGTCTACTGGTATACTAGCACCATGCTGTTTTGATTACTGTCGCTGTATGATATGTTTAAAATCAGGAATATGGGTCCTCCTACTTTGTTCTCTTTCAGCATTGCTTTAGCTATTCAGGGTCTCCTGTTATTCCATATAAAGTTGAGGATTGGTTTTTCCATTTCTGTAAAGAAGACTGTTGCAATTTTGATTGGGCTTATGTTGAATCTATAGATCACTTTTGGTAGTATTGACGCCTTAACAATAGTAAGCCTTCCAATCCATGAACACGGAATATCTTTCCGTTTATTTGTCTTCTTTAATCTCTTTCAGCAGTGTTTTATGGTTCTTGCTGTATAAGTCTTCCTCATCCTGGTTTAATTTATTCCTAGGTATTTTATTCCCTTAGATGCCATTGTAAATGGAATCATTTCTGTAATTTCCCTTTCAAATTTCTCATTGCTCGTGTACAGAAACCCAAATGATTTTTGTTTGTTGACCTTGTACCCTGCAACTTTTCTAATGGTGTCTTTTGAAGAGTGGAAGTTTTATTTGATGGAGTTGAATTTATAGGTTTTTTTTCTGTTATGAATTGTGCTTTTGGTGTTATGTCTAAGATATCTTTCGCTTGCTGAATTCTGCAAACATTTTCTCATTTTTTTTCTAGAAGTTCTATAATTTGAGATTTTACATTTAGATCTGGTCCATTCTGAGTTAATTTTTTTATGTGGTACAGTGTGTTCGTCAAGGTTCACTTTTGCATGTATGAATGTCCAATATTCCAGCTCCTTTCTTTGTCAAAAATCAATTGACTATATTTATTGGGGTCTACTTCTGGGCTCTCTCTTCCAGAAGGATCAATTCTGTTTTATGTGTCTACTTTTTCACCAATACCACATTGTCTTGATAACTGTAGTTTTATAGTAAGTCTTGACATTGGCTTGTATGAGTTCTCCAATTTTGTTCTTTGTCTTCAGTGCTGTGTTGACTATTCTAGATATTTAGCCTTTCCATTTAAGCTTTAGAATCAGTTTTTCAATATCTACAAAATAGCTTGCTAGCATTTTGATTGAGATTACATTGAATATATATATCAGCACTGAATCTTTCTACCTATGAACATGGAGTATCTGTTTATTTAAATCTTTTTGATTTCTTTCACTAGAGCCTTATAGCTTTCTGCTTATAGATTCTATAAATATTTTGTTAGATCTATACTTAAATGGAAGCCCTGGTGGTGTAGTGGTTAAGAACTATGGCTGCTAACCAAAAAGTCAGCAGTTCAAATCCACCAGGTGCTCCTTGGAAACCCCATGGAGCAGTTCTACTCTGTCCTGTAGGGTCACTATGAGTCGGAATTGACTCTACGGCAATGGGTTTGGTTTGATTTGGTTATGCTTAAATATTTCATTTATGGTGCTACTATAAATGGTATTGTTTTAAATTCCATTTAATCATTGCTGGTATAGAGGAAAGCAATAGGCTTTTGTATATTAACCTTATATCCTGTGATTGTGGTATACTTGCTTATTAGTTCTAGGAGGTTTTTTTTTTTTGTTGTTGTTACTGTCAGTTCTTCACTGTCTCCAGTATAGGTAATCATGTCATCTCTAAGTAGATACAGTTATATTTCTTCCTTTCCAGGATGCATATCTTTTATTTTCTTTCTTTTTTTATTGTACTAGCTACAACTTCTAGTAAGATATTTCATAGGAGTGATGAGAGACGACATCCTTGCCTTGTTCTCAATCTTGGGGGCAAAGTATCCAATTTCTAACCATTATGTTAACTGTAGATTTTTTGGTAGATATTCTTGATAAGAGTTTTTATCATGAATGGGTGTTTGATTTTGTCAAATGCTTTTTTGGCATCAATTGATATAATCGTATAATTTTTCTTCTTTAGCCTGTTGATGTGGTGGTTTACATTGATTGATTTTTGAACGCTGAACCAGCCTTGCTTATCTGAAATAACCCCCCCTTGTTTATAATTATTTTTTACACAGTTATTAAGGATTTTTGCATTTATGTTCATGGCAGATATTTGTCTGTAGTTTTCCTTTCTTGGCGGTGGGTTGTTTTTTTCCTTGTTCTTTTGTTTTCTTGTGATTTTTGCTTGAGAGCTAGACAGTATGTGTAGGACAGTAGAGACCGAGATAAATAAAAATTAGTGCCTGGAAGTAGGCACACCTCTTCTTGGCTAGGTTTTTAGTGTGGAGAATTAAGTTATTTAGTCAGTATTTGAGTTGGTTTTGTTGTTGTGGCTACCCTCAATGCACTTCTAGTGTCACTTTGTGTTTAGGGTTGGGTCTAGTTTGCCAAAGTCATTTATTAATGTTCCTTTCCCGCTTTCTCCTTTTGGCCTTCTTGTGTGCCAGTGGCTCAGAAAGTGTGTCTCCTTGTGCCCCTCCCAAACATATAGACTGCTGGTGGTGGTGGGTGGGGGAAGAGTTCTTTGTTTCCTTGGTCTAGTCTTTCTTGCCAAGCTTTTCCCCCTGGATCTCTGTGGTGGGGCTTTCCCAGTGATTTTGCTCTTCTTCCCTATGGCAGTCAAAGTTTGTCTTGTATCTCTGGTGGGTCTTGTGCGGAAGAGAGCTTTCTTTCTACTCCTCCAGAGGTAGGACACCTATAATGTTTTGGACCCAGATATTCTCTTGCCTTTTCTCTAGGCTTAGGTTTTTGTTTGTTGTTGTTGTTTCCTTTCTTCTAACTGCAGTGGGTCTTTATCTGTGTCCTGGAGGCATCAGGATTTAATTTCCTTCCTCTAGTGGCTCAAGGTTTTTATTCCATAGGGGATTAGGGTTCAGGTGGGACTTCGTGCCTTTCCCACATTAGTAGCTATTCTCCTGTACCAGTCCCACACCACAAAGGGAGATTTTCTCTGATCCTGACCTTCTCCCAATATTTCTTGTGACTACCTAGTGGAGATCTGTGGAGAAGAGTTTGCCACTAAGAGCCTGTTTACTAAGGTGAACTCCCTTCTGGTTGCAGCTCCCAAATGGTCTATACATTCATTGTAACCCACTTGTGGCTTCTAGCAACTTATTAAAGATTTTAGCTGAATTCTTACCCATTTGTATGGAACAAGGCATCTCTTTCTTCCATACATTGCCACAGGTGTTCACATGCTATCTCTTTGGAGGGGCTTGTCTTTTCTTAGATTTCACACTACTTGGCTGCTCTGGGATCACAGCTTTCTGATGGATTAAAAAATTATTTTTCAGTGTATCTAGCTTTTTCTTGTCGTTGGAGTGAAAGTAATGTTCTTTTCAGCTTTTACACCTTAGGTATAAGCAGAACACATGAACAGTGCTCATGTGTACATTACTGTTTAAGGCTTTTTATGTGAATGCTTGACTGTTGGAGAGATTTTTTTTCTTTGCTCATCAACTTGTAAACCTCCCTCATGTCTACCTAAGTGGATCATAGGCCCATTGAGAACCACTGTAGGAGAATTTGACTTCTCTTATTTCCCCCAAAGTGCTCAGTGCAGTGGGTTCACTACGCAATTGGCTAAAAAACTCAGTCTTTCACAACCCAGTTTAACTGATTTCTTCTTATTCTATTCTTAATTAGTGAAGGTGGGGAAATCATGATTCATCTCCAACTCTTCAAATCATCCAATTTTCTCCTGCATGTGTGACACTAGTGCAAAGCTCTTTAAGTTTTCACCCTTTCTTTGCTTCCTAATTGTTCAGTCTATGTATGAGTATACATTTTCTCTGGTCAGAAAACCTCTTGAAGAAAGCCTTAAAGAAAATCCATACATATAAAATATAGGAGATATGTAGCTTACACATGGAGAAACACCTTAGGGGCTTCAGAAGATAAGCTCATTTGGAGTCAGTGGCAGATATGGCTTCCAAAAGGGCTAATGTGGTATCAAGCTATGTTTGATATTCATCCACCAGAGACATCCCTAAGATCCAGGTTGATGAGTTTGGTCTCTAAAAAGGCTCTCTATTGAAGAGGCATTTCAGTTAATTGTGGTATGGACCACTGGTCCTTAGGATGAATTCTTGTGATAAAGTAGTAACTGGTCCCCTTTGAAGAAGAATAGAAATGGTTCCCCAGAAGCCTCAAAATACTGCCCATCTACTCAGTTGATCAGACAGCTTTACCCTTCAAATCTCTACCTGCTAAGACTGGAATGAAGAGAGCCTTTTGAAGCAATTTCCTCTCAGTGATGTGCCAAATAGGCAATAGCTTTGACACTTTACAGAATGAGCAGGAAACACATTAGAGATTTGCCTCAGTTCCTTTCCTCTGCGTCATTTGCCAAAATGTTTTTTATTTATTCTCTCACAAAAGTAAATTTTGCCACTGGATAATTTCTCTTTTTTTCTGGATTCTTCTTTTTGACTTACTCCTTCACTTTCCTGCTTTTTGGTTTCTTTTCTTTCCTCTTGCTTTGTTTTCTAAATTCTCTTAGGCTTACATCCACCAAGGACTGTTGGACTGCCTTGGCACTGCACTTCTGTATTCGATCTTATGGGCTTGTTCTGCATAATGATGATTTCTAACAGGAACCGTAGTTCTCCACACCGCGAACTGCAGAGACCGCAGCTCCCGATTCTACTTCCTCTTTGAGCTGGATCATGTCAGAGGGGCCTCATATGTGTGGAGTGAGCTCTTGGCTTGACCAAGAACTTTCAGCTTTGATTGGACTCAGACTTTCTAACACGAAACAGCCTGGGCTACACTCTTAGTCCTCTCAACTAAGAAATCTGAGGGATTCCAGGGGCTGAAGAAATGGGCCTAAACCAACAAGACAAAATTTAACAAGGATATATGTAAGCTTCTGAACTTGGAGTCGAAAGTCCTGCTATATGTTTTCAGGTGGCTTAACATGGAAAAGAAACAAGAACTAGTCAACAATAAAACCAGTGTTAGTCAAAACTTTTTGAAAAAAGTTATTTTGTTGTTGTTGAGAATATACATAGCAAAACATACACCAATTCAACTGTTTCAACATGTACAATTCAGTGACAGTGATTACATTCTTTGAAGTTAAAACTATTCTTTGTGGCTTTCTTTACAAGTTAATGTCATATTAGACTAGGCTATGGAAATAAGGTTAAGTGAGCTGGAACTTATTATAAAGATCAGCATAGGGAATCACCTATGTGGTAGATTGACTTCAACAATGTCCCCCATTTTTTACCCTCCTCCTTGTTTCCATACATTTTGCAGTTTGACCATGCAGCTCTTCCCATCAAGAGGTAAAGCCTATTTCCCATCCCTTGAATCAAGCCTGTGGATTGCTTTGGTCTACATGGAATGTAGTGGAAATAACAGTATACCAGTCATGAGGCCTTGTTTGTTTCCACACTTTCTCCTCGAATAGTGCCTCTGCCATATGAATAAACCTGGGTTAGCCTACAGGATGATGAGAGACACATGGCCTAGTCATGCCCATTACCCCAATCAAAAGTTAGCCAACTGCTGCACATATGAGGAGTACATCTTGGACCAGCCAGTCCTCAGCTGGTGACTGCTACTTGTCTGCAAATGCATATATAAACCCACCTGAGATCAGGTAAGCCTGGCCCAGTTTAGCAGAACCACCCACCTGACCTATAGACTTGGGAGCTATAATAAACAGCTATTTTTTTTGTTAATGGGAATAGTTGAACATAATTAATGTCACTGAACTATACATGTGAGAATTGTTAAAATGGCAAATGTTTTACTTATATATTTAACCCATTGCTGTCGAGTCAATTCCAACTCATAGGATAGACTAGAACTGCATCCATAAGGTTTCCAAGGCTGTAAATCTTTACAGAATCAGGCTGCCACATCTTTCTCCTGTGGAGTGGCTGGAAGGTTCAAATCGCCAACCTCTTGGTTAACAGCCAAGTACTTAACCACTGTGCCACCAGGGGTCCCTACTTATGTATTTATCACAATTAAAAAAAAATGGATATTTTTTAAATCACTAAGTTGCCATTTGGCTTGTTACACAGCAATAGCTAACTGATAGTCTTGAGGGCATATCACATTAAGAATTGTTAAAGGAGCTGACAATACTGCTTTTGTGGAGGAGAAGAAACGGGGGCATAATATCTCTGGAGACTGTGGGGCTCAGAGGGTGGTGCCAGATCCTCCTCTAGAAAAAGCTAAAGGCCAGAAGATCGTGGAGGCCAGACATTCCCATGACAGAGCAAAGAAAAGTGGCTGCCTAAGGAGTGGCCTGCACTCCCATTTTGTGAGGAAAAGAGTGTATATTTCAAATAGACTCACTATGGACCACGGCCTCCAGCAATTTTAGAAACTCTGCTCAAGAGAATAACCTGCAGGGGTGTTAGGATCCTAAATGAGAGATTTTTCTGGAGTGGTCTGCGAGAAAAAAGTGCTGAGGAGTGGTAATAAGCAGCCAGCTGGAGCAGGTATCAGATGTGTTAAGGGAGGTAGGTGAGAGATTACCAGGCAGGTCTCTGAGGAATCCACTAATTCATTTTAAGTAAAATAGTCCAAAGAGAACCAAGGCCAATACAAAACAATACCTTTCCAGTAAGACCTGTCCCTGCCCTTTACTGTCCTCCTTCTCCTCTTCAGCTCTTCAGGGGCAGGGGCCATCTTGTGCATGGAGGATGAGGGGTGGAAGTGTTAGGTAAATAGAATAAGTGACCAGGTCTTCCTCCCCTCACTGCTCTCTTCAAGCCTGGATTGCAGAGGGTAGGAATTTTAACTTTAAATGAAATTTGGAGCTTTGTCTACTACACGGCAATAGACATTTTATCTGCTCAAATGAGATTATTTTTGTGACTAGAAATGACTGGAGGTCTTTTTATTATCTAAGAGTTTGCAGATAAGATATATGCCTGCTCAAGATCTCATTTAGGGGCAGGGGAAGAACTAGCTGTAACCTGTGAGTCTTACTTTTCAATATACACAGATGTGTGTGTGTGTATACATATATATTCCCTGGGTGGTACAAATGGCTAAGTGCTCAACTACTAGCCAAAAGGCTGGTGGTTCAAACTTAGCCAGAGGTACTTCAAAAGAAAGGCCTGGTGATCAGCTTCTGAAAGGTCGCAGCCTCAAAGACCCTATGGAGCACAGTTCTATCCTGAAATATATGGGATCACTATGAGTTGGAATAGTCTTGATGGCAACTGGTACTGCTATCTTCTCCATCTGTTCTTTTAAGCACAAATGATAGCATACCAAACTCACTGTTTGCACCGTGTTTACTAAAAATATTTGGAGCTCATGCCTCAATGCATACAGGCTATCCGGATGCTTTAAAAATTTGTTCTAATTATGAGCTTGTTGCATCTATCTCCTTTCCTCTGGTGATTCCTCTGTGATCTTGAGGTTACTTGTCCCACAGGCACTGGGAAGAAGTGGAAAGATCATACCCATCGTTCTATCCGGGTAATGAATTGCATTTCAGTATTTGAAAATTCCCATTGAAAAAGCATGAGCTTTATTTCAGTTCTGAATTGCATCTTGGTACAATTTACAGTTTAATATATCTGCTATTTCACTATTTCCAAAAAAAAAAAAGAAAAAGAAAAGACACCAAAAGCTAGTAGATAGAAACCAAGAAAACTACCTTGTGAAATGCCATTTTCCATGCCTCCATCATTCAGGAGAAATTTAAAAGGAGGAGGAACATCCATGCAATATGAAAACAGATAAATTGATTTGCTTCTGATTTAAAAAACACATTCCTATGCCAATACATCCTTTCCGTGTGGCAGTTTTCTGCCTGAGGTGACATATTGAATCTGAAAAGGTTTATACAAAGAAAAAAAAACCTAATAACTCCAACTCACATGCTAGCACCAAGTTTGTACTATATCAGTGAAACATAATCATTGCAAGGAGTGGAAAGAACTTAAACTTTGGAAGCAGACAGACCTGAGTCTGAATTTACTAGCTGTGATTCCTTAAGAGAGTATTTTAAGCCCTTGGAGCTTCACTTTCCTCATCTATAGAAGGTCGTTAGCAAAAGCTATCTTGCACAGTTCTTGTAAGAATTGAACAAGATAATATATGGAAAGTAACTAGTTATACATAGGGTCACTATGAGTTAGAACTGACTTCACAGCAGCTAACAACAACAACTAGTTGTGTGTCTGGCACATAGTGAGTACTCAATTAATGATAATTTAAAAACCATATCTAATAAAATTCTGGGAGTTTTGGCAATTTTTTGACTCAGCATGACACCCAGTGCCTCACCAACTCTCAAGGAATGTTCAATAGAACGAAGTATAAAGTGGTGTCCCATTGCTAGAGTACCTACAGTTTATTTTTAGAAAATAATCTAGGTACAATTTTGTGTGTAAATGCTCCCCATTTTCTCCTTTGTCTACAATTATTGCTGATGTCAGATGGATCCTGGCTGAAAGCAGAGAATACCAGAAGGATGTTTACCTGTGTTTTATTGACTATGCAAAGGCATTCAATTCTGTGGATCATAACAAATTATGGATAACATTGTGAAGAATGGGAATTCCAGAACACTTAACTGTGCTCATGAGGTACCTTTAAATAGATCAAGAGGCAGTTGTTTGGACAGAACAAGGGGATCCTGATTGGTTTAAAGTCAGGAAAGGTGTGCATCAGGGTTGTATCCTTTCACCATACCTATTCAATCTGTATGCTGAGCAAATAACCCAAGAAGTTGGGCTATATGAAGAAGAACGGGGCATCAGGATTGGAGGAAGACTCGTAACAACCTGCGTTATGCAGATGACACAACCTTGCTTGCTGAAAGTGAAAAGGACTTGAAGCATTTACTAATGAAGATCGAAGACCACAGCCTTCCGTATGGATTGTGCGTCAACATAAAGAAAACAAAAATCCTCACAACTGGACGAATGAACAACATCATGATAAATGGAGAAAAGATTGAAGTTGTCATGGATCCACAATCACCAGCCATGGAAGCAGCAGTCAAGAAATCAAAAGACGCTTTGCATTGGGCAAGTCTGCTGCAAAGGACCTCTTTAAAATTTTGAAGAGCAAAGATGTCACCTTGAAGACTAAAGTGCGCCTAACCCAAGCCATGGTATTTTCAATCACATCGTATGCATGCGAAAGCTGGACAATGAGTAAGGAAGACTGAAGAAGAATTGACTCCTTTGAATTGTGGTGTTGGTGAAGAATATTGAATATACCGTGGACTGTCAAAAGAACGAACAAATCTGTCTTAGAAGAAGTACAACCAGAATGCTCCTTAGAAGCAAGGATGGCAAGACTGCATCTTACATACTTTCAACATTTTGTCAGGAGGGACCAGTCCTTGGAGAAGGACATCATGCTTGGCAGAGTACAGAGTCAGCAGAAGAGAGGAAGACCCTCAACTAGGTGGACTGACACAGTGGCTGCAACAATGAGCTCAAGCATAACAACGATTGTAAGGATGGCTCAGGACTCGGCAGTGTTTCATTCTGTTGTGCATAGGGTCGCTATGAGTTGGAACCAGCTCGACGGCACCTAACAATGACAACAACCATAGAGTTGTCGTGAAGATTAAATGAAACATTCTATGTGAAATTCCTGGTGTACTCAAGTAAGTCCCTGCTGTTGCTGTTAGGTGCTGTTGAGTCCGTTCCTACTCATAGCTACCCTGTAGGACAGAGGAGAACCGCCACATAGGGTTTCCAAGGAGTGGCTGTTGGATTCAAACTGCCAACCTTTTGTTTAGCAGCTGAGCTCTCAACCACTGCATCACAAAGGTTCCAAGTAAGCCCATAAAAAACCCCAAACCCATTGCCATTGAGTCGGTTCTGACTCATAGGAAGACCATAAAAACCAAAAAACCAAACCCACTGCTGTCAAATCAATTCTGACTCATAGCAACCCTTCAGGACAGAGTAGAACTGCCCCATAGAGTTTCCAGGGAGCACCTAGTGGATTCGAACTGCTGACCTCTTGGTTAGCAGCCATAGCACTTAACCACTATGCCACCAAGGTTTCCAGTAAGCCCATAGTAAGTAGCAATTTTTGATGTGACCCTAATACTTCACAACATGTTTTTTCCTTTTCAAAATGGGTGATTGAGAGCTTGACATAACTAACACCATGATGAAACTGTAAGTTTTTTCTGCCTGCCTTCTTCTTTCCACATACTTCTGTTAACAACTTTGTTTTGTTCTGTCTGGCGACCTGTGACTTATGACTCCCTACAGGAAGATTAGAGCCCAGATGTCTGGCATGTGTATCTTTAGCCTGATAAGGAGATGTCCAGCATGTATCTCTTTAGCCTTATAAAGAGTGTCTTATAATTATCTTGTAATGTATAACTCATCCAACCATGCCATCTGTGGCCCAAAAGACACTTCGTAACAGTGATATATAAGCTGTAATGTGAAATTGCCTTTTGGGACTCCGTAAAGACAGCCTGCATTGCTGCCGGACTTCCCGTTGGTGTCACCTCCTAAATAAATGTTCTCTCTGTTTCTGACCTGGAGTACATTTCATTGGCTTGACTGCTTTAGGGCATGGGCCTTAATCAGGCAACAATGAGAACAGTTTTGAATACTGCTGGGCCATTTTGATAGGCTACCACCAACTGGCCCAAGGCAGACAACAAGGAAAATGAATAATAGAAGAGGGAGAAGGAAGGCAGAGGGATGAGGGGAGGGAAGGAAATGGAGAAAGAGAAAATGAGAGCTATAATGAAAAAAAAGAATGAAAGATTTCTACAGGAGAGGAATAGAGATAAAGAAGAATGTTTAATATGACTCAAGATGTACAAAAAATAGTTGATGTCGTATTGTTCTGAAGCAACAATTTCAACTGCTGTAAAAAAAATACCTTAGAGTTGCCTAAAGCTAGAAACTCAGTGCTCTGTGAGCAAGCATTTAGTTAACTTAAAGTAAAAGCTTCCCAGAGAGCTCTTTTTAGCTTCCCAAAGTGTCTCTCTTCCAGTTTTTCTTCAAGATGGTGCCTGAGTGAGGCAAAAACCTCATGGCGGCAGGAGCCTGGGTTTCTGGCTCTTGTGATCCTTGCAGCCTTCTCCTGAGAAGCCCCTGGAGAGTCATAGGGCATCCTGGTCTGGCTTGTACCAGCTTGTACCAGCCGGTCTTTTCACTGTGGAAGCCCTTGGTCCCTGGTCAAACATCTGGGGGGATGAGCACCACAGTCAGCATTTTTCCTGTCCTGACTACAGGTCTCTTTCTATTATCACTTCCTCCCACTCACACCCCACCCTCTATGCCAGGAGCTTATGAATCCCTTCACACCAGCTACCATGGACAACTGGAAGTAAAAATGCTAACTTGGGCCCTTCTATCCTCTGGGCACTGTCCCCCTACTGCTGCTCTACTGCCAGAATGAATGCAGGACTTCTCCCAAATGCTCACAATCCTCCCAGGCTTCACCTAAGCAAGTGGGGTATCTTTAATTCCTTCCAACCCATCTTGGGCTGAGATCCAAGATGAGGTCAGGGCTGGGGTTCTGAGTCCTTTCTTAGGGATCCTGGTAATACGCTAGTTTCATCTGTTTCGAATTCCTCACCGTGGTCATCAAAGTGTTTGGCTTCAGGGCCCCTTCACGCTCTTAAAAAATTATTGAAGACCCCTAAGATCTTTTGTTTATGTATCTATATCTACTGATATTTTCTAACTGGGAGTCTGAAACAGAAAAATTAAAAAAGTATCAGTTCATTAAAAAAAAAAAACTGCGTCTTAGCTACTGCCCTAGAACTTCCTCCTTGTACTGCTAGAAGGGCTGTCTACATCTTTTGCCTGTCTGTTGGGAACTGCCCCTGTATCATATCCTCTGCCTTCTTTACTGGCATTCAACTTTACATTCCCTGGGGCAAAAATAGTGTCTGGGTTGTAGAGAAAGAAGTTGGATTTTCTAAGAGGGAAAATACATAGGTTGTATTTCAAATGGATCTCCATTAAAAGAGGGAGCGGAATCAAAAGGAAAGAATCGTTGAAAGTGAAAAGTACCTAGGCTAGGGAGTGACCGAATGCGCCCCATCAATTGCCCAATGATGGGGTGTCTGAATGCTCTGGTATGCCTGGCCTACTTAGCAAATACAGTGTTCTTTAGCTACATTTATCCCATGGCTCTCAAATTCATGAGGCCAGCTCACTTCCGTGATAGTCAATTCATGAGCTTCTTTATCATCTTGATTTGGGCATCAGAGGAAGGAAAACGTACATGCTTCCTTTGCATAAGGATAAACAGGTATCACATACTATTAATGTCTAATAACCAAGAGCTGTAAACTCAGCCCAGGGTGAGAAAATCATGTGATTTTTTTTTTTCCAACATGATTCACGTCAGTCCTCCTTCACCACAACATCATCAATCAATCAAATTGCTCTTCAAGTTCTTTATGTTACCACGGCAACACTTTCCTACACAGTTAAAAATAAAACTTCTCTGCTCCTGCTGAAATTTGGAGAAAGCAAGAACCTAATTGCCTGGCAGTTCTCACCATGGGAAAAATTGATATCCTGGAAAAAGCAGTCCAGCCAACTTTGTACTGGAAAGTGAGGATGCAAAGCAACCAGCGAATCCTGCGTCTCTCTCCCTGGATAGTACCCATGAAAGAGTGAGGCTGCCTCTTGTGGAGTTACATTGGTATTTTTCGTCACAGACCCACTGGAGACTTCCCAGTTCTTAGGCTTAGGGGCCTTGACAGGCATCTTCTCTGCAGTTTGGCAAATCTACAGGGAAGAAGAAGAAAGACAATCAATGCAGAAAGCTGATTGGGAGCTTGAACTGCTCTCTTGGCCACTTTAGATTGCTGAATGAGGAAAAGATGTTTGTGGAAATGCAGTCTTCATTTGACTCCCACCAGAGACAGACCTTGAGATGAGGATTCAGGGTCTAGTAGTTTATTTGAGGGTGGCTCGAGAAGACAAAGTAAAGTATTATGATGACATGTGCAAAGACCTGGAGATAGAAAACCAAAAAAGAAAAACACACTCAACATTTCTCAAGCTGAAAGAACTGAAGGAAAAATTCAAGCCTCGAGTTGCAATACAGAAGGATTCTACAGGGAAAATATTAAACGACACAGAAAGCACCAAAGAAGGTGGAAAGAATACACAGAGTTACTATACCAAAAAGAAATGGTCGATGTTCAACCATTTCAGAAGGTAACGTATAATCATTCAGGAACCGATGGTACTGAAGGAAGAAGTCCAAGCTGCACTGAAGGCATTGGCAAAAAACAAGGCTCCAGGAATTGACGGAATACCAATTGAGATATTTCAACAAATGGATACAGCACTGGAAGTGCTCCCTTGTCTATGCCAAGAAATTTGAAAGACAGCTACCTGGACAACCGGCTGGAAGAGATCCATATTTATGCCTATTCCAAAGAAAGGTGATCAAATGGAATGCAGAAATTATCAAACAATATCATTAATATCACATGCCAGCAAAATTTGCTGAAGATCTTTCAAAAGCATCTGCAGCAGTATATCTACAGGGAGCTGCTAGAAATCCAAGCTTAATTTAGAAGACAACGTGGAACCAGGGATATCATTGCTGATGTCACATGGATCACAGCTGAAAGCAGAGAATACCAGAAAGATGTTTACCTGTGTTTTATTGACTATGAAAAGCCATTCTACTGTGTGGATCATAACAAATTATGGATAGCATTGTGTAGAAGTGAATTCCACAATGCTTAATTGTGCTTATGAGGAATCTGTACATAGATCAAGAGGCAGTTGTTTGGACAGAAAAAGGGGATGCTGCATGGTTTAAAGTCAGGAAACGTGTGTGTCAGGGTTGTATCTTTTCACCATACCTATTCAACCTGTATGGTGAGCAAATAATCTGAGAAGTTGTACTATATGAAGAAGAACGGGGCAACAGGATTGCAGGAAGACTCATTAACGACCTGTGATATACAGATGACACAACTTTGCTTGCTGAAAGTGAAGAGGACTTGAAGTGCTTACTGATGAAGATCAAGGACTATACAGCCTTCAGTATGGATTGCACCTCAACATAAAGAAAACAAAAATCCTCACGACTGGACCAATAAGCAACATCATGGTAAGTGGAGAAAAGATTGAGGTTGTCAAGGATTTCATTTTTCTTGGATCCACAATCAACACCCATGGAAGCAGCAGTCAAGAAATCAAACAATGTATTGCATTAATCAAATCTGCTGCAAAAGACATTTTTAAAGTGTTGAAAAGCAAGGATGTTACCTTGAGGACTAAGGTGTGCCTGGCCCAGGCATGGTGCTTTCAGTCGCCTCATATGCATGTGAAAACTGGACAATGAATAAGGAAGACCTAAGAAGAATTGACGCTTTTGACTTGTGGTGTTGATGAAGAATATTGAGTATACCATGAACTGCCAAAATAACAAACAAATCTGTCTTGGAAGATGTACAGCCAGAATGCTCCTTAGAAGCAAGGATGGTGAGACTCTGTCTCATATACTTTGGACACGTTATCAGAAGGGATCAGTCCCTGGAGAAGGACATCATGCTTGGGAAAGTACAGGGTCAGTGAAAAAGAGGAAAACCCTCAAGGAGTTGGATTGACACAGTGGCTGCAACAATGGGCTCAAGCATAGCAACAATTGTGAGGATGGTGCAGGACTGGGAAATGTTTCATTTTGTTGTGCAGAGGGTCACTATGAATCAGAACCAACTTGATGGCACCTAATAACAGCAACAAACCATATCCATCAAGTTGATTCCAACTTATAGCAACCCTAAAGACAGAGTAGAACTTCCCCATAGAATTTCCCCAAGGAGCAGCTTGGTGGATTTGAACTGCTAATCTTTTGGTTAGTAGCCGCCGTAACTCTTAACCACTGTGCCACCAGAGCCCCCCAGCAATAATAGTGAGGGCAAAAATGGTAAAAGGCAGAAGTTTTTGAATGATTTTGCTTTATTTATTTATATTGTGATTTAGGTCAACATTTACAGAGCAAATTAGCTTCTCATGCGACAGTTAATACATAAATTTTTTTTTGTGACATTATTACCAACCTCGAGATGTGTTAACACACTTCCCGTTTCCGTCCCAGATTTTCCGTTTCCATTCGTACAGTTTTTCTGTACCTTCCTGCCTTCTCCTCCTTGCTTTTGGGCTGATGTGCCCATTAGTCTCATATACATGATTGAACTACAAAGAATGTCCCTCATGTGTGTTATTATTTAGTTTGTATTTTTAAGTAAATATTTTTCCTACAGGAAGCCAAATCATTAAATGGAGATTTGAATTTTCACTATTTAAAATGTTGGTTTTCTCATCCTCAACCAAGCTCTTAGAACTTTAGCTTTTCAAATCCATACATTTAATCCCAAAATATCCTCATGTCACTGTATCAACATGAGCCACCTTCCCTAAGCATGTTCTGCACTTCCTTTGAAACTTCCCCCAGATGACTCCTGAGAATACTGGAATAACTGAAACCAGGTTTCCGGAAGGAGAGAGAGTAGTAAGAACTCACATCTGCTGAGTGCCTACTCTATGCCAGGCATTATGCCGAGTGATCTCAATACACTATTTCATTTAAAATTCATAACACCCATGATGGAGGTTCTATGATTACCCTACTTTACAGGTGAGGAAATTAAAGCTCAGTAACTTGTTCAAGGTTCCAAATCTGGCAAATTTAGGAGCCAGAACCAAAACCCAGACTGTATGATCCTAGAAAAGACATCTTTAGTCAACTTTCTTCTGTTTTTTCTTTCATTAATTCTTCTTCCAAATCAAAGTTGCTATTTTCATTTGACACTTCAATATTCAGATGGCCTATAGTCAACATGTCTTGGATTATCTAGGGCCAACCCATCTGTAACTATAACCATTTCAACTGGCTCTGGCCAGGAAGCAATGCTGCTTAAAATCAGATATTCAAGAGAAGCTCTACTATCATTCCTCAACCCTCCCCGCTCTCCCTCCAGGTAGCAAATTGGTAATACTTGTTCTTAAATACATCCCTCAGGAAATATTTCTTTTGCACTTCATTGTTAAAACTTGGGAGCTTCAATTGATTAAAATTTGTCGAGGCCTTCAAGAAGATTCTTCTTAAGAACAATTTTGTCTGTGGCTAAATCCGTTGCATAGGTGAAACACCTTGTCTACAGGTAAAACAATATTTTTAATTTATTCCCTCTGGGTGCAATAGGAGTGACTTAGAAAATTTCCTCAGGTAGTTCAGCTTTTTAAGGATATATGTACACAAAGCAAAACTTGTTCCTGATGAGTTGATTCCAACTCAGTGACACTACATGCACACAGAAGGCAGAAAAACTGAAGGACGAGACAGGAAGGGAGTCAGGTTGACTGCGGAAAGGTCAGGGCTTATACAGCAGAGACAGGCTGAAGGATGTGAATTCTAGCACTGGCTCAGCCCCCTCTGCAAGCCTGCTCTTATCCTTTCTCCCTAAAATGCAACTTTTTCTTATTTGTCTCTATGTACTTCTCTGCTTCATATCTCTGCTTCTCTTAGCTTTCTCTCTTTTTAAACTTTGGTTGCAGTGGAGCAACATTGAAACCTGACCCTATGAATGCTAGTAAATTTCCATTAGTCAAAAAAGATTTCCTTAAACTAGCCCAAGCCAGAGTTGGCCTGCCGAACATGCGCAAAAGGGCCATTTGTGACTGTTAGTTGACCCCACAGAGGGTGCAGCAACAAGTGGAAGGAATCAGAAGGAAAATCATCACCCGTTCCCCATTCCGAAGTGAGAGGTCCGACAAGAATCATGTCACCTCCTGTTTCCTGGTCACCATAGTTCCTGCAACTTCTTCTTTCTAGAATTTTTCCTCCCCAGTACGCCTGCGCAGCCGCCATCTTGCTGCCCAAAACATACATAAGCGCTGCTTCCCCATAGCCGGAGAGTCAGAGTTGAGAAACTTCCTGCCTGCTCATTGCTCTGTGCATTGCAGTAAAGTTTACTTTGTCTTTCTCATAGGCCGTGTCCTGATTATTGGCAGGCCCGAGCACACTAGACAGAGGCCACTTTCTAGGGTTTGACAACAATGTGAACCCTGCCTGACTTCTATCTACGTCATGATCTTTCAGCTGCTGTTGCCACAGTTAACTGCCCCAATCTCTGTATTTTTTGGCTTAAATGACAGAGAGAATCTGAATGGACAAGTTCATGGTTTCAAGCCAGGCCATATCATAGGGTATTGGCCTTTAATTCAGGTGACTTCTCTGACCAATCAGCTTTGACCAAGTACACCTGGTACAGCAAATATGTCTGCAAGGGGCTATGGGCACAGCGAGTACCCCGATTGAAATCTATTGTATTGCTCTTTGATTTTCATAGCCAAATGACATCTTTCTCCCTGCACTTTTGTTACCTAAAGCATGTGGAGTTGATTGCAGGCCATCAACAGGGCTATAGACACGCTCAAGAGAGCTCAGTCTGCAACTGGTTGTTAAAAGCACAATCATGATATTTTAAATTTGAGAAAGGAAATCTAACAGAATTTCTAATCATCTAATCTAGATTTTCCAGGCTGTATCTTTACAACAAGTTACAACCCCAGAAAATTACCTGGACTACATTAGTTTGCTTCTCTGAAGAAATGCCTTCATAGAATTATGTTTTACTATTAAATTCTTGGGGTTGAATACAAGAAATTCTCACATGAAGAACATATTGACATGTTTAATTGTCTTAAAACTTGCCTATTATTGTTGTTTAATGGTCTTTATATAAGAATTCATGCAACAATTTTCTCTTAGATTTCAGCATCAAGGAAAAAATTTGTTTTTATTTTAATATATACTTCACCAGATTTCCTATTTGCCACTAAAAAATCCAAAGCAGAATTTAGGATTCAATTATAATAACCCTTCTTAGCCTGGATTTCTGGTATAATAATCTTCATTGTCTCAAGTGCATGGATTTTGATATTTTATCCTTATTTCTATGACTGAGAAATACATGTCTGTTGTCTCAATCACCTCAAATACCTTTTTGAAGTATCTGGATTGCAAAAAAAATAATATTCAATAATAACATTAATATTTAAGGGTTTGTTGGTTAGTGGGATAAATGATGATGATTTTTAGGAAAATTTTTGGTTTTAGTGGGTCTTCAGACTAGTGACTTTTTATGCTCAAACTGGGGGAATAGTAAATGAGATATTACTTAGCACTGTGCTTCTGCTAGTAAGAAAATGTCTGCAGGTACCCTGGAGCAATCGATGATGTACTTATGTTGCAGAAAATTTGAATTTAAGAGTTCATACAAAGATTTTTTGTTGAAAGGGGAAGAGCCGAAGTTGGTAGCAGTAGAGAAGAATTATTCATTTCAGTAAAAGAATCCAAGAAAATTTCATTATGATTTGCCTTTTATAATTGATGTCTTCAGATGACTAGAGGCTTTTGCTAGCTACTTTTAAGTATTTTCCTTGTTTCACATTTCTTACACATGCCCTGGAATAGTGTCTTTATTTCACATGCCTTAGCAACCAGTTGAAAATTTAGTCCAACAACTGTTTGTTTTGCCTATTCAATATCAATAATAGATTGATTTTTTTTTTTCCCAACTAAAATAATCAAACAGGTGAGTTGTTTTAGCATTGGTAGACACAGCTTCAGTATGCAATTTTAAATAAGTTCATGGAACCATACACTTTGCAGAAAGAAAGGCTTGTTTCCTGAAGGTGGCAAGCTATGCGGCCTACCAGAGTCACAAACCTGTTTTCCACTAAGTGTCTTTTGAGCTTTGCATTAAAAAAATGAGACAGCAGTAGCACAATCAAAAGTGGTTGTCAGGGTGACTTGCGTCTTCGTGGAGTGATGTTTTCTGGGTCACTAGGCATTCTCGTCTACTGGATTTAGAGACATGTCACTGACTTCTTATTTTGAAAATTGCTGAGTCTTACAACCTGCAGCCACTTCAGCCCCTGTGCAGCCCCCCACTGGGCCTGCTGGGTCCTTGGCCAACCTCTGCTGTACAGTGAATTTGATTTGTTACCTTGGAACGGTTCTCCGCTACCATTTGTCCTTTTGGTCTCACTTCAGAGGAGCCAGTGCAGTTGCTGTTGGCACCTGAGTTTGTAACCTTTCCTGCATTTCTCCTTCACAACCTCTTGTCACAGACCCAAATTGCAAAGGTGCATGCTAACTCAGCCCAGATGCCAGGAGGATCCACCCCCAGCTGGGCTACAAGACCCTGAGAGCGAGCAGCCATATGTACAGTTAATTAAAACTGAAGTAAAATAATAAAATGACTTTTCAGGGTGTACTCGGCAGTTGCAAGGTTTCCTTTTTTAAAATCTGAAAACAACTTAGACAGCCACCAGCGGAAAGGGACAGGTTACTCATATGAGATTCCCTTTCCTTCACAATCTCAGTTTAATGGCAATAATATATGTTATATTCTGAAAAGCCCCCTGAAAGATACAGTAAAAAAGGAGAGAGCACAGTCTCTGTCCTCAGTAAGTATCATGGATTGGATTGTGTCCCCCAAAAATGTGCATCAACTTGCCTAGGCCATGATTATCAGTATTGTGTGATTTTCCATCATTTTGTCATCTGACGTGATTTTCTTAAAAGTGCTGTAAATCCCACTTCTATGATGTTAATGAGGTGAGGTTAGGAGCAATAATGTTAATGAGGCAGGACTTAATCTACAAGATTAGTTTGCATCTTGAGTTAAACTCTTTTGAGATATAAAAGAGAGAGAAGCAAGCAGAGAGACAGAGGGACTTCATACCACCAAGAAAGAAGAGCCAGAAGAACAGTATGTCCCTTGGACCTGGGGTACCTGCGCTGAGAAGTTCCTGGACCGGGGGAAGATTGATGAGATTGATTAAGCACCTTCCCCCAGAGCTGACAGAGAGAGAAAGGCTTCCCCTGGAACTGCCACCCTGAATTTGGACTTCTAGCCTCCTAGACTGTGAGAGAATACATTTCACTTTGTGAAAGCCATTGACTTGTGGTATTTGTGTTACAGCAGCACTAGATAACTAAGGCAGCTAGGTTATGGTCTAATGGGACATTGTAATATCTGTACACTATCCTTCAATGACTGAAATTCATGGTTTTTATTTTCTGGCTCCCTTGATCCTCTGCCAGTAGAATTTACCTTCTACCTTTCTGGTTCTATAGCACTCTGTGTCTACCTCTGTGTTATAGCTGATGGTTAACGGGTTATCTCCCTCCTTGCAAGGTCTAATGGTTGTGCTGAAGCCCACTAGTAGCAGCTCATGAGAGCCAACTGTTATATGTTCAGGAGAGTTGTGAACCAATGTTAAACTCTTGGTAGCTTGTTAGCAGCCATGGTGGGAATATTTAGGTCATAGAACTTGGCAAATCCTACAAATCAGGGCTATGATTTTTTTGAGAGTGGGTTTACCATGATGTGAGGTCCTTGAATTCAGGAATATGGCTGTATTTTTGGCTTCCCAAAGCCTAAGAGTGCCTGTCATATGGTGATACTCAATACCCAATACTTAATATTTGAGTAAAAAAAAAAAAACCAGCTGCCCTTGAGTTGATTCTAACTTATGGCAATACCATATGTATCAGAATAGAATTGTGCTCCACAGGGTTTTCATGGCTGTGAGCTTTTGGAAGCAGATCACTAGGGTTTTCTTCTGAGGCATGTCTGGGTGGGTTAGAATTGCCAACTTTTGGTCAGTAGCACAGAGCTTAACTGTCTACACTACCCAGCTACTAAAGGTACTAAACCTAGGCTCTGTAAGACCCACACAGAATAAAACTAATCAACAGATGAAGCCCAGTCTTATGTATAATGCAACAAGCTGTCATAAAGATGTAGTGATTTGAGATACCTGTTGAAAGGTCTCCACCTCCCCATCAAAAATATACCCCTTGTCTTCTTGCTGCAGTACCTGATTCCTGTATTTGGTGTCATTTTTAGAGTACACATTTCGATTCATTTCGATTCATTTAAGGCAGAAGTTCACTGGGTGGAGCAGGAGAAGAAGGAGAAGTTGATCAGGACAAGACAGTGGAGGTAACACATTACCAGATAACATGCTACACCAAGGATTGGTTTATCCAATTATTATTCCACTTCTGATCTACTGCTGTCCAGAACTAACCAGTACTGTGAAATGAATGAGATTTAATTTCAATTCATCCTAACTTTCCTTTCCTTCTTGGACTTTCTTTGTAACCCAGGGCCTTTATGTTATCCTTTGTTTGTCTATCCAGGAAGCTTTTCTGCTCTTCTTCAAGTACTGGGTAGACCTATTTCTATCTCCCACATTGTCTTGTGGTCCAGTCTCCATGAGCTCTCTATTCCTGGCAATGCCTTTATGTGTTAGTCTAACCAAAGTGCTATTGTAATTCAACAGAGGACTCATGGAAACAGTAAATGTCGAATCCAAAGGAACAAAACTCCAATGATGGTATTTCAGAGAATGTGATAGATGTATGGGAGACAGTTTTCTTGTGGGGGCAGGGAGCATTCAATATGGAGTGCTTCAGATCATATCACATAAGCAGTCGCCTCTTTGCCTTATATAAGGTAGGTTCTGATTTCTTTTCATTAGAAGAGAGCAGGGGCTCGATGAGGTAGAAGTTGAGAAGTTGGGATAGGCAATCTTTTTTTTTTTTAATTAATTAATTAAATTTTCTTTTGGTGAAAATATACACAAGAAAACATACACCGCTTCAACAATTTCTACAAGTACAATTCAGTAACATTGGTTACATCCTTCAAGTTGTGCTTCCTTTCTTGACAACCTTTTCCAAACTATTTCGCTGTCATTAATACAAACTCACTGCCCCTCTAAGCTTCTCATCTATCCTTTTGGGTTGCTGTTGTCACTTTGATCACGTGTAGATAATTCTTTAAGAGAATATACTGCTTAATGCAGATATTCTTTTCTAATTAGGCTAAACTATTATTTGGTTCAAAGATGACTTTAGGAGATAGTTTTAGTTCAAGATCTAAAGACTTCCTCAGGGTAATAGGGTCATCCAACCTCAATGGCTCCAGAAAGTCTGGAATTCCATACGAATTTGAAATTTTATTCTCTATTTTCTCCTTTCTGATCAGGATTATCCTATAGATACCTATTCCATTTCCTCCATTGATTCCTGAACCTCCTTCTTCCTCTAGTGCTCTCAGTGAATGGGATGGGTAAATTGTGATGGAGGGAGAGAAAAGGAATAGGTCTAGGATGGGGAGATGTTCTTTGCCATGGGTCCTGGGCATTCAAGGTTATCAGGAATGTGTAATGTGGTATATACTGGAGACTAGGGTGGTGGGGGCAGGGAAGATGAGTCCTCTGAAAGGTGTTCGGTGAGAAGTGACAAAAAGAAACGTACAGGGCCTAAGAGGAAAACAGTGCCTAGAGCCAGCACTAATTGCCAGCTGTTTGTTTGGTCTTTTATGATACAACCAGCTTTTCTAGGAGTCCCTGGGTGGTGCAAATGGTTACTGTGCTTGGATGCTAACTGAAAGGTTGGAGTTGCAAGTCTACCCAGAAGCTCCTTGGAGAAAGGCCTGGTGACTTACTTCTAAAAAACCAGTCATTAAAAACCCTAAGAGCCTAACTCTATTCTGACACACATGGGGTTGCCATGAGTCAAAGTCATTCGGATGGTGGTAGTTTTTCTAACTGCTGAAAACACGTAATGGGATAAGCTTCTCAGGGTATATTTGAAATTCTGTGCTGATGGGCTATGTCCATTGGGTTCACCTTTCCGGGAGGACTGAATAACCTTAAAAAACATCCCCTCTCCTCTCTCCCTCCCACCACTTGCCCTTGCAAAGCCTTCAGGGAGAACACAGCACCAAACTTAAGGAAATCCCAAACAAGACTTGTTTACAGTCTGTTGGAAGATTCTGGAAAATAATTTTTGTTTATACCCAAAAGCAAAAGAGACAGGATCTGTTTATTAAAATTCTTTCATTTATCCAAGTGTATGTCTTAGACAAGCTGTGAGAAGCTGGCAGGTAGGGAAAAATCCAAATCCTCAAAAATGGTTTGCAGTGTTTATAAGGTTTAAATGAGGATTTCATCAAGGCTTCAGAAAATTGCATCTCCACTCTTGACTACAGCTCTCTGTCTGGGCAAGAGAATGAGCTACAGTAGTTTGAGAAAATGACTTTACTTTTTTTTTCTCACTGGGGTTGACACTAATAAGTAGCATTTTTTGAAATAGCGTGATTAGGGAAATAGTGCCAATGCATGAGTGAGTTGTACAAAGGTGCCTGTGCCAAGATGTTGGTTTGTAACATGTAGTACAGAGCTCGAATGAAACCTACTCTCCCTGTCTTTAAGGTGTCAGCTTAGAAGTAATAATGGTAATATTAAAAGCGCAAACACATTTATCAAGTAGTACTTACTATGTATTGGGTTCTGTGTGCTAGGTGCTTTCTGTGGAATATCCCGTTTACTCTTTTAACAACCCTGTAAGCTAGTTATTGTTATAATCATCCCCACTTTACAGGTGAGGAAACCGAGGCAGAGATCATTTAAGTTACTTGCCAATGGTTAACAGTGGAGATGGGGTACAAACCCAGGGAATGACTCCTTAGCCTGTGCTTCTAGCCACTACACTACTCTGTCTCCTAGTAGTAGCAGTCAGGGCAAAAACTGCAGAAGCAGCAGCAATGAGCATTTATTGAGCACCTACCATATGCCAGGCACAGTACTAAGGGGCTTCCATGTATTATTCATGTATTTGCATAATGATACTCTGAGGTTGTTACTACTATTATCCCACATTTTACCAAAGAGAAAACCATGGCATAGTAACTTGTCCAAGGTTACATAATTAGTATGATGGAGCTGGTGGGGATGAAGCTGCAGCTGGGCCTGAGCTGCTACAACTAACCACTAAAGAGACTACAAACACCAAAAAGAGACATATACCAGTTTTCACAAAGGCTAACCCCAGGGTCTCACATAATTGGTTACCAGTCTGCTCACACCATGCAAAAAAGTGTGATTTCTCTCACCCATTGGTGCCTCCCAGGGGTAGCACTGTGGTTGCTAACCTACCTTCCACAGCAACAAATATGCACACCACCTTTGGCAAGGTCCTGCCTGTCACTGCTCTGAACATTTCACTGCCCAAGGCCAGCCTCCTAGGGCTTTGCAATGGAAAGCCTTTTGGCTGTTACCTGTGGGTGAAGGGTAGGTGGACAGAAAATGTCATTAGTTGGTTGGTTGGTTGATTGGTTCATTCATTCATTCATTTATGATAAAAGTAGGAGGTGTCAGGTTCTCCTTTACTCCGCTCCTGTTATCAACATAACTCCCCATCTTTTTCAGGCAAGTCACTAAAAGCAGAGTCTGAGGACTACAAAGATGGTCGTACCTTGAATCTGTGTGGCCCACTTCAGGGCCAGAAGTTGATCGAATATGTCTCTGGCTTAGCAAGGAAGAAAGTCTATTATGCATTTCTTATTGGACTTCACTTAAACTTATGGTGCTTCAAAAATTTGGTGCCATAGATATTAGACTAAGGGTTCCTTATTTTCTCTTCTCCAATTCTGTTTATCACTACATAATTACTTAATTTTTTGTGATCTGGGGACTGGTCATCTCAATAGCTTATAAAATGAGAACTGAGAATGAAAGGTGTAAATATGGCTTACTATTTGATGACTTGCTATTTGTATTTGAGTTGTTTTGTGATACATTGGCAATGATTCATCATACTTTCTTGCCCACAGGTCTCTGGTGACTAGAAGCAGGTGGTATCCAAATTTCCTCAAGTCTCCTGAGTTTACATGACTGGAAACAAACAAACAAACAAAAAAACCAAACCCATTGCTGTCGAATCAATTCTGACTCCTAGCAACCCTATAGGACAGAGTAGAACTGCCCCATAGTTTTCAAGGAGCACCTGGTAGATTAGAACTGCCAACCTTTTGGTTAGCAGCTGTAGCACTTAATCACTAGCCATCAAAGTTCCACCAAGTTTTTGGTGGAAGTCTTTGGGGCTGCCTCAGAGCTCCTGAGCAGTGTTTCCCTTTTGAGCCCCCTTGTTAATGTCTGTGGTTTGAGAACAGCATCTCATTGCAGCCACTGCTCCAAGACATTGGTGCTCAGAGTACAGTCTCCTGACGCTTCCCAAATAGTGAACCCTGATGGGGCCCATGCTGCCTGGCTCCCTCTGCGTGCCCCTTCTGCCCACTCTGTGCCACAGGTGATTTAGAAAATAATATTGGAATCATTATTCCCTGTTGTTGAGCATAGCGAATGTGACCCAGCTGGAACTGGGCTTACAAGGGCTCACAAGAACTCACAAGGGCACATCAACTGGGCCCTGAGGTATAAAGATGATAGCTAAGATAATCTTGGAAAACATCTTTTAGGAAACTTTTCACATAAGCCAGTCAAACAGAACACAAAAGACTTTCCACTGTTGTCTTTTACTATTGGCATTTAGCGAATAGAAAATTTGTTGGACCAATGAAGACCCTCCTGACTGTCATTACTGAAACCCGTACCAATGACGGTTAAGAAAGACAATTCAAATTGTAGGATCACAGTTTCTAGCCAGTCTGTAAAAAGGTGAAGCTTTCAATGGTTTTCGCTCATTTATGAATGTTATATATATACTGATGGTTCTGTAACGCTCCTCTGACCTGGGCAGACATAGCTGTGGCAGCATGTTTGTCCTTTTTCCCATTCTTGCTTATTCTGTCATATTTCCTTGGACTCGGGCAGACATGGCTGTAGCAGCATGCTTGTCCACTTCCCACTTTTGCCTTTTTTGGAATATATACTGAATAAAACTTTCTTTTTGCTTTATTAAATTTTGTGATTTTTTTTACAACACAGGTGCCACCTGGGCACCACGGTGGTCCTGTGTGGGTCTCTGAGTCTGTTGCTGTTCTTCCTTTGGCTTCCATCTTCAGCATCCTCCATAAGCCTCAAACATGAGTTCATGGCACTGGATGGGGTCAGTATCAGACATGGACTCTCCAAGAGTCCTTCAGGCATACCCAGACAATGGTGAATCCCAGCAGCAGGCACAAATGAGGATGAAATTGGGACCCCAGCCACTCATGTAATTTCAAGACTTTTATTCAGACAGATCAAGGCCAAAGATGAGAGTGAAGCTAATGAGCATTTCCACCCAGCCCCGTAACACACTGCTTTAGCCTTTCCAGCTCTACACCCTGACTACTCAGTGTGTTGTCCCTTACCTGCAGCATCCACATCATGGAGGAGCTTGTTGTAGTTGTTGGTTGCCATCTCATGTATAACCTTATGTATAACAATGAAACATTGCCTAGTCCTGTGCCATCTTCATGATCTTTGATATGTTTGAGACCATAGCTGTGGCTACTGTGTCAATATCTCAGTGAGGCTTTCCCTCATTTCCTCTGTCCCTTTACCAAACACAGGGTCCTTTCCTAGGGGTTGTTTTTTTCCTGATGACATGTTCAAAGTAAGTAAGACTAAGTTTCAACATCCTAGCTTCTGAGGAGAATTCCGGTTTTATTTCTTTAAGATTGATTGGTTTGTTCTTCTGGCAGTCTATGGGAGAGTTTGTTAGAAATGAAGATTCTTAGGCCCAGCCCAGCCCCACTGACCGGGAATCTGCATTTTAACCAGCTTCCCTGGTGATTCACAAGCACGTAGAGTCTGAGAAGCACTGCTCTATACCATGGTCAGCAGATCAGATGGTCCTGAAGAAATGACACTGACAAGATTTTCTAGAAGATTTGGGAAGCCATGCAGTGTAGTATGTTTTAAGCAAATCCAACAACTTCTCACTTTTAAATATCTATAGAAATGTTTTTATGTCTTTACTTACCACTTTAGTTCAAATTCAGATTTTATTTTGGTATTTTTTTATTTCTATGTTAGTCAATAATGAAGTTGGATATTGTGTATCAGCTTGAATTCTTTCTTCCCACCCTACTCCCCCCTCCACTCCCATTGTTCTTGGGTTAAGAACTCTGATAATAGAAGGAAACTATAAAGCTGACATTCAAGGAAAATCCAGAAAATGAATTCCTTTTTATCTTCAGGCAGAGCAGCTCCAATGAATAGAGTACTGTAATAAAACCTTTTTATATGCCTGTCATAGAAAGACAAACCTTTTCCAAAGGAAATGGATTTGAGTATTTGCAAGATATGATAAACAGCCTGACAAAAAAGGCCCTGAATTTCCCTTTTAAATGTTCAGTAGGGGGAGGTTTTAACTTCCCTTGTCAGGTAAAAAAAGAATTCATTATGGAAGCCATTCCAGCTGAAACTCAGAAGTGAAAACTAGACCCGATCAGAGTGGAAAGCAATGATTTAGAAATGTGTTAAAGTGAGTAGTTTAATGAATAAAGTGTCAACTTTCTATAGGAGCAAAAATAAATCACGCATGGGCTTAACCTGTTTTGTCGTCGTGAATTAGATGGGTGTAGCCAGCTCAGAACTCAGTGCAAGGCGAGGATGTTAAAATCTAACCCTCACAAAGATTTGTATAAGTGCATTGTTGATAATGATGTTAATAATGGCATTGTATCCATTTTATGACTTCTCTATTCCAGCAAATGATAAAGGGAAAAAGAAAATGAGGAGCGTTTGAATGAAAATGGCTCTCATTTTCAGAGTTTTTCCATTCAGCAAAGGAATGACCTGAAGTCCTGCTACCTAGCTGTCTAGACTCCGAGAGCTGTTGCCCTGGTTCTTGGTTTGCAGGTGAGGCTGCTTCCTAACAAGGTTGTTGGATTTGTAAAAAACTGTCATTGTCCTAGCACGCTCCTGGGCATGGGGTCAGAGTTCAGCAAACCATTGCTGAATAAATAAAGTCATTCCTTACCTAGGTAGAGACACTTACAAAGCACCCTCACATACCTTGGGAGAATGAATTATACAATACTTATTTTATAAGTGCTGAAACGAAGCACTAAGAATGCCTCTCACATTCTGTAGTTATCTGGGTTATATTGTTTAGCCTTTGTTTCTCAAAATAAAGATGAGGGCAGGGACCTTGACTGATTTGCTTAATGCTTTATCTCCAACATCTAGCATGGTAACTGGCACATTGGTGTTGTTGTTAGGTGCCATGGAGCCAATTCCGACTCATAATTGACCCCACGTACAACAGAATGAAACTCTGCCAGTCCTGTGCCATCCTCATAATCATTGCTATGCTTGAGCCCATTATTGCAACCACTGTGTTAATCCATCTTGTCGAGGGTCTTCCTCTTTTTCACCGACCCTCTACTTTGCCAAGCGTGATGTTCTTCTCCAAGGTCCAGTCCCTCCTGATAACGTCTAAAGTACGTAAGGTGAAGTCTCACTATTTGTGCTTCTAAGGAGCATTCTGGCTGTACTTCTTCCAAGATAGATTTGCACATAAAAACTAACCTATTGCTGTCAAGTTGATTCTGACTCATAGCGACCCTATAGGACAGAGTAGGACTGCCCCCACAGGAGCAAGCAGCTGGATTTGAACTTCTGACCTTTTGGTTTTCAGCTGTAGCTCTTAACTATTGTGCCACCAGGGCTACAATTTGTACATAGTAGTTTTTAATAAATATTTGTGGAGTGATGAATCCAGGTTTTCTGACTATAAATCTAGTTCTGTTTCTTTATAAATTAATGGATGAACAAGTGAACATTTTCCACCACTCTGGCATCCTACACAGAATTCCACTCTATAGTGAATAATGAATAGTGTTAGGTTGATGTTACAACGAGATATATCAGTAGGCTGAGAAAAATATCATCTTCCTAGATTTTTACACAGCATACTTGAGAAGACTCTAATCTAGTGGCTTTCAAGCATTAATCATTGTACGTTGTGACTTAGTATGTATGCACACACAACTGATACACACATTTCATTAAACAGTACTTAACCTTACTAGGGAAACCCTGGTGGCGTAGTGGTTAAGAGCTACGGCCACTAACCAAAAGGTTGGCAGTTCGAATCTACCAGGTGTTCCTTGGAAACCGTGTGGGGCAGTTCTACTCTGTCCTTTAGGGTCGCTATGAGTCGGAATCACTCGAGGGCAACAGGTTTGGTTTCAATGGGTTACCCTTACTACATGCAATATTCTCAAAGCCCTCCTCTCCCTTCTCCTCTGCTCCTCTTCTCTTCCCTTGCCTTCTTTCCATCTTAAGAAATGTTAATACGCACGTTCTAGGTGGTGAAATGGTTAAGCAGTTAAGCTTGACTGCTAACCAGAGCACCCAGCGGCTCCACGGGGAAAGACCTGGTGATCTGCTCCTGTAAAGATTAGAGCTAGAAAACCCTTGGGGCAGTTCTACTCTGTCACATGGGGTTGCCATGAGTCTAAAATTGAGTTGATGGCACCTAACAACAACCACAACAGATTGACTTTATGACACATTAAAGATTTGCAACCTGCAATCGAAAAACACTCTGGTAAAATCCACTAGCTATTCACCGAAATCCATTTTCCCCTTCTCGGGCCCATGGCAAGAACACATTTCCTAGCCTTCTTTGCCTTTAGGTGTGGCCGTGTGCCTCAGTCCTCTCCAATGGGGTGTGTGTGAGTGGAAGTAATATGTACGACTCTCAGGTCTGGCCCCTAAAACCCTCCTCTTCTGGATGACTGGGATGGCAATACCAGGGATACCTTGGAAGCTGGATTATGAAGATGGCAGATCCATTGTTAGCCTGCAGAGGAGAAATAAATACATTTGTTCATTAGGCTTCTAAATCTTTGGGGGCTATTTGTTAAGGTCACATTGCTTGCCCTCACTTATATAATGACCAAGAAGAAGTTTGACTTTTAAGAAACTCTCCTTTGTAGCTGTGGGCCACATTGAGGTATACAGCCCTGAGTGTAAATACATAGAAGAAAACAGGGGCAGCCCTTATCAACTTGTTAGCACAAAAGTCAAGAAGATGACCTCATGAAGATGACCTCATCCTAGGCTTATTGACCACTTGAGCTTGGTACTTGTAGGTGGTCAGATTTAAATCATTACTGCTGCCTTTTCATATGCAGAGTGAAACAGCACAAACAGATGGGAAGCACAAATTGTAAGAATGGGAAGAGGAGAGCTTTACTGGGAAAATAGACATCAGATCTGAATGACTGTGAGAAAGCCTCCAATTTAATATACAGATTTATGAGTCTCTTTAGCAGACAGCAAGGGAAGGTGGTCGTTTTGTGCTAGTTCTGGGAATGACAGAACCCCTATTGTGGAATCAGAACATATGTAAATGACTACAGGTAACTCAAGCTGAATTATTTGCAGCAATCATGAATACCATCCAGTGGTGTTGTGAGATTAATTTTTACTTCCTACCCTCCCGCTGAAACCCTTATCAAAGAGTGGCCTAGGAACTGCCTCAGTTCCGGTCAAGTTGATTCTGACTTATAGCGACAGAGTAGAACAGCCCCCTAGGATTTCCAAAGAGCAGCTAGTGGATTTGAACTGCCGTGGTGGTGCAGTGGTTAAGTATTTGGCTCCTAACCAAAAGGTCAACAGTTCAAATCCACCAGCTGCTCCTTGGAAACCCTATGGGGCAGTTCTACTCTGTCTTATAGGGTCGCTGTGAGTCAGAATTGACCGGACGGCAATAGTTTTTTCTTTTTTAATCAGGCTAGACCATATTAATACATGAAGGGGTTCTCTATATTATGATTTTATAAAGATAACAAGTGAGATTTGCTGGGAATGACAGCAAGAATGACTGTATAGGTAACCCAAGCTGGATTACTTGCAACAATCATGAATACCATCCAGTGGTGTTGAGGTTAATGTCCACTTCCTAACCTCCTGGTGAAACCCTTATCAGAGTGGCCTAGGAGCTGTCTAGGTCCCAGTCTGATCCAGGATCTTTTCATATACCTTCCTCATCCTGCTGACCCTCTCCCATGTGGCCCATGCAATTCTTGTCCTAAACCACTCTGTGGGGTGCTGTTGATTCCTTGTGGCATCTGACCCTTACTAACACTTGGAGAGATTCCTTAAACGTCTAAAAAATGAATAAATAAATAAAAAACCAACCTTTCCTCCAAAAAAACCCAGACCTACTGGACTGGTGGAGACTGGAGGACTCCCCGAGACTATTGCCCTGAGACAGTCCCCAAACCTTGAACAGAAACTAACTCTTGAGATCACCTTGTAGCAAAATAACAAATTGGTTTGAAAAATAATGAATATTGCCCATAAGAACTATCCTCCTTTAAAAAAATCACCTGCATGAGACCAAACGGTCAACAATTACTTTAGAACTAAGATGAGAATGTAAGGGAGCAGGGAAACTAGATTAATAGAAACAGGGCAAGCAGAATGGACACAATGCGAACGTTCACACGTTGTGAAGAAGGTAACCAATGTCACTGAACAGCTTGTGTAGAATTTGCTGAATAGGAACCTAAACTGCTGTGTAGACCTTTGCCAAAAACTGAATGAAATATTATTAGAAAAAAAAAAGACATTAGATGAACTGATACACGCAATAGCCTAGATGAACCTCAAAAACATTATGCTACTTGAAAGAAACTAGAAACAAAAAACTACGGACTGTATGATTCCACTTACATGAAATTTCCAGGCAAGGGAAATCTATAGAGACAGAACTCTGCACAGTGGCTCCCTGGGGCTGGGGAAGAAGGCATGTATTGACTGCAAATAGGCATGAGGGAACTTTCCAGGATGATGAAAATGTTCTAAAAGAAACCCAGTTGCCATTGAGTTGATTATGACTCATGTCGACATCAAGTATGTCAGAGTAGAACGGTGCTCCACAGGGTTTTTGACGGCTGATTTTTTGGAAGCAGATTGCCAGGCTTTTCTTTCGAGGCACCTTAGTGCACTAGAACCTCCATCCTTTTTGATTAGCAGTTGAGTGTGTTAACCATTGAATTCTACATTAATGGTATTTAAAAGAGTCTGATATCCCTCAACATGCTCAGGAAAAATGCTGGATTCCTACTTATCTTCGTCGTCAGAAGGGTCTGTTTTCCCAAGGCTCTGGGGTTTGGTCTTATCTCTGTTCTGAGCAGCTTTACTCTGGCCACCTCCTCTGAGCTCCGTCCCTGTGTTTTCTGCTAAACTGTGACATTGGGGAGAGATTTCCCCCTTGGCTTACTGGTGAAAGATTAGCTTTCAGATTGGTGCCAAGAAGAAAACGGGCTTTTCCTTTGGCTTTAAACACAGAGGCCATTACATTTCCTGGCCGATGGGGTTCTATTAACATCGTCCTTAGCTGCTAAAGCTCTCGATTTTACCACGTAAGCTTTTCATATCTGTACTATCGAGGAGTCCCTGGGGGGCACAAGTGGTTAAGTGCTCCACTATTAGCCAAAGGATTGGCAGTTCAAACCCACCCAGAGGCCCCTTAGAAGACAGGCCTGGTGATCTGCTTCCAGCCTTGAAAACCCTATGGAGCAGTTCTACTCTGCACACATGGGATTACGATGGCAACTAACAACAACAACAACATACATACTATCAGTGTGGGGTATGAAAGTGTACGTGAGGTACCTACTGCCCCCAAAGAACAATTCTAGTTACTCAGTGAGGAAACGAATGGTCACGTACAGCCCTTGCTTCTTCAGGGCCCTTCAGTTGAGCGGGGAGATGAGAACGCCATCCAGTGTTTGTGCTTTCAGTGTCACACCAGTATCAGAAAAAACGATTTGATAAGTGAGAGCATGCTCGTGGAAAGCCCAAGACAAAAACAAAACCCCAAACAAAAACTCTTGGTCCGACAGAAAGGTGGTAGGTCCAAGGGTTGACAGAGAGATAAGGCTTTTATTCTTACGTTGAGTGACAGCCACAAATGAGAGAGGCAGCCAGGTAATCCCCAACTTTTGGACTGTCATCATTGCCTGTCGCTTTGCTTCCAACCCTCACCCCTTTTCTTCCTTTTCTGCTTCTACTTCCTTTTAACCGGTTGCCATTGAGTAGATTCTGACACATGGCAAGCCCATGTGTTTCAGAGTAGAACTGTGCTTCCCAGGGCTTTCAAGGCTGTGACCTTTCAGAAGCAGATCACCAGGCCTTTATCCCGAGGTACTCCTGGGTGAGTTCAAAACACCAACCTTATGGATAGTGGCTGAGCGTCTAACTGTTTGTACCTCCCAGGGACTCCTGCTTCTGCTTAGCCTTTCTCACTTACTCACCACTCTATCGAGGTGTTAGCTGACCACCAAAAATTTGTACTCTCTCTTCCATGTTGTAGAAACGTTACCGGGAGGAGGCAACCCACACAGGGATTACCTTTTCCAGCTCCGCTTGCGTAAAGCTGTGACTGTGTAACAATTTCTCATCAACGGAAAGAGAGAGGAATAATGTATGTCATTTCTGGCCTGGGGCTTTAGAAAGCGGGTGTGTCTCTTCCCTCTTCTACCAGCTCAAAGTAGAGCATTCTAGGGTTCTGGAGGTGTGGCTTAGCCTTTGCAGCTCACTGGAATCGTCTGGAGTGCTTTAAAAAATCTCGCCCTGCTGCAGAGATGCTAATTAATTGGTCTGGGCTGTGGCTTGGGCAGCAGGATTTTTAATGGCTCCCCAGGGGATTCTAGTGGACAACCAAGCCAGAGAGCTGCTGCTCTGGACGGGGTGGTGGAGCTGTGAGATGGAAATCATCATGTGGAAGAGAGCTACCCACTGACCAGGAACACCCACATTGGAATATTCTGAAAATAAGAACCAAGCCTCTATCCTACTAAGCCACCGAAAATTTGGGGTTTATTTGTTCTAGCAGTTAGGGTTGGCTAACCAGTCGCCATTCAGTCGATTCCAACTCACAGCTACTCCAGGTGTGTCACAGTAGAACTGTCCCATAGGGTTTTCAACGGCTGATATTTCAGAAGTGGATCACCAGGTCTTTCTTCCGAGGTGCCTCTGACCAGACTCAAACCTCCTACCAGCTGAGCACGTTAATTGTTTGCACCACCCAGGGACTCCAACTAGGTTGTCCCAATTAATACATCTTTTTAGTGAGCACAGAGAAAGTGCCTCCTTAGCATGCTAAGATTTCATCCCAACACCTGCCAGCTGCTTTGTTGTGTAAGATTAAGCCGTCTCACTGCTAGGATCCTGCGCATTGGTGGGACGCTGAACCTCCCCTCTGCTCTGGTGCTGCAGGTCTTGCTTCCTTGGAGAACTTTGGCTCACGCAGCAGCACCCCTGTCAAAGATAAGCTCACGCAGGGAGATAATCACTATGTTATCTCAAAGACGGTGTTTCCCTCAGGGTTGCCTTTGTTCTGTGATTCTATTAGGCTCTGTAACTCTGCTTACTGTTATTGTCCAGTGCTCCGGATGATGCCTTCTGCTTTGTGGGTTGGTGATATGGTACCACATTTCATTTTTCCAGGTTTTCTGATACCACTCAGTGGGAGAAATAATTGTTAGTGTTTGATTGCAAAATGTTTCTCACGTAATTGTCTCAAAACAGCAGGATATGTATTTGATTTCTTTGATTGATCTGTTTTGTATATGCATTTTCCGAACATCTTGAATAATTTAGGACCGATCCTTGGTTTGTGGATGATTTGGTGTCTAGCAATTATGCATCCTCCTGAAGCGGCATATTTCTTTCAAGTGTCTGAAAGTACGAAAGAACTGCATCATAACAAGACTCATTATGACATGAACTTGGGCATACCGTGTGGCCAGTCAGGTTCCCGGAAACCTGTGCTTACCTTCAGGCAAAGCCATGTTCCAAAATGCAGATGTTGGTTCTACCTCCTGATATCAGCATTGAGGGACTGAGTTTTCTGTTTGCTCTAAGCTCTTTCCTTTGTGTTAATTGAAAGCAATAATGGAAGGGAAAATCATGACTGCTGGAGGCTCTGAACCAAGTTTGGAAGGAGAGTCACAGGGAGGAGGTAGGGTCATATTTGTTCACCTGTTTTTGTCCCTTTTTCTCGCACCTATGATCCAGCTCCGTGGGAAGGTAAGTCAGTTCTAGAATGGAATGGGGCTGTGGCTGGGGAGTAAGCACCAGGCAAGCGGATGCTCTGGAATCACCAGGGTCATGTAATGAGCTGTCCCAAGGGGGCGGTAATCCACCCTCAAGCAGGCGAAGGGATTCATCTTTACAAGACTGCGCACTTTCTTCCCTGACTTCTTAAGGCAGGGTTCCCCAGCCGAGAGGTTGGGATTTTGCCCAGTGGTGCAAGAGTTAAGCTCTGGGCTGCTAACTGAAAGGTTTGCAGTTCGAACCCACCCAGCAGCTGTAAGGTAGAAAGACCTGGCGATTTGCTCCTGTAAGATTATAGCCGAGGAAACACTATGGGGCAGTTCTACTCTGTAACACATGGGGTCGCTATGAGTCAGAATTGACCCAGTGGCACACTACAGATCTGGCAGCCACTACGTCGTTCTTCACCTCATGGAGACTGCCCTCTCTGTTGTGCTCCTCTCATGGCAGTATTCCTGGGAAGGGAGACAGGATACGGAACAGATCCCTCTTTCTCTTCCCTTTGAAGGTCCCTGGGTGACGCAAATGATTTGTGCTTGGCTACTAGCTGAAAAGGTTGGCAGTTCGAACCTACCCAATGGTGCCGTGGAAGAAAGGCCTGATGATATTTTCTCAGGGAACTTAACTGGTTGTCCTCATAGGAGGCTCGGATGATCTCAAGGCTCTTGGCAGGATATGGATTTATCTTGTCAGTGTCCTCCAGCCAAAGACCACCAAGAAAATACCTGCTGTTGAACAAGGTGGGTTTATTGCTTGTTGCAATGAGGGAGAACACACACCATGGGAAACTGTGGGCCCTTCAGTAGAAGTGTGTTAGAAAGAATCAATTACAAGATTTGGGCTTGTGTTCAGTGATTTGGGGGAGGGTTCAAGAAATTGGAGCTTTTTTCTGGATTGGATCAGGAAGTGGGGGTAACTTTATGAATGGTTGTCTTAAACCATCTTATTTAAAGGTGAGAGGAATGAATCAAGGTTAGAGCTGTAATTGGTACAGAAGCAGCACTCGTTTGCCAGGATGGTGGTGGTGGTGGGGGGTCTTTGGTCATGTTCGTGCTTTGGGCAATGTTCTTATTTTCATCTGTGTTCAGGCTTGATTATGAATTGGTCTTGTTTTTGCTTTGATCTGTCACAGTCATAGAGTGGTCTTATCGAATATTGGTGTTCTGTGAAATGGTTTATCCAACAAGGCCTGACCGTCAGTGCAATCCAGCTCCTACCAACACAAGGCCTAGTGATAGTACCAGACCAGTTCCTGAACGTCAGGGCCTACTTTTCTCATTCTCAATCTGGTACACTATGGTACCGCCACACCGATCAGTAAAAGATTGAAATACTTCCGTACTGCTTGGTAAATAGGCAGTGCCAGGAGTCTCCTGAGAGATGTGTCTTCATGCCCCTGCCCCTTGCCCCTCACCCATCTCCCCAGACTTCCCCACAACCACCAGTTATGACAAAGCTGGGACCTTTCAGCTTCTGTTGCAGCTTGACTGCTATATTTGTTCTGATGGGTCAGGGCATGTGTGTGTCAAAATCTCTGAATATCTGAGTATTGAGAGGAGGCCAGAAGACAGAAGAAATGGAGAAGAGGAGAAATGAGAGGCATAAGAGACAGTGAAGGAGAAATAGGGAGAAAAGGCTGAAAAGGATATCTAGAAAATGAAGCAGAAATGAGGCCCAGAAAGTGAACTCAACAAAGACAAAAAACAGAAAAGAGCGAACCGAGCAGGAAGGATGAATAGAAGAAGAAAGGGCTTGAAAACAAGAGAAAATAGAAGAAAATTCAGGCCGAGGCAACTGCCTTAAGGGCCTTATGTTATGTTGTGGTTCAGTTATATTGAATATGTCTCAAAATGAGTTTGCCACCAGCTGAGGCTTAGAAAACAATCATTTGTTCAACAGAACTCTGAGTTGGAGTTGGATCAAATTTGACAGAGTTTAACCTGTAAAGAAAAGAAGGAAATGGAGCTGTACATTCTGATGGCCACTTGTGGCCAAGAGTTCTGGAAGCTGGTTATAATTCACAGCTTGGCGCCCTGACTGCTTTCCTTTCTGTTTGCATCCCATGATGCTCCTTTGAATCATAACTTGCACAGGTTCCCGTGCAGGTATGAAAAATCTCACTGTCTTTGAGTTTGGATGAAAAACAGCATGCGTTTCCCTGCCAAGTCTCCAGGAGAAGGCAGTGTGAACAGATGGTGGAAGAAACTGCACAGAGAACCTTGATTAACCCCACCGTGATGTGGAGGGGGGTGGATCACATGTGACGGCCTTTTCTCTGCTGCATGTGAAGGACTTAGACAAATGGTCAGTGGGAACGTGGGAGTGGGATGGGGGGCACTAGAGATGTCTTTCCTTTGAAGTCTAGGTTCTTTGAATTGGCAGCAAAACCGCGGCTCCTGTGTGCACACAGAGATATTTGAAGGCATCAGTTAAGAGAAAATAGAAGGTACGGATGAAGCAGGGAAACAGCACGTTAGCAAATGTAGGCTGGGCTCAGAAGCCCAAATGGACCAGGAGGATCACTTAATCCTGAGTGCTCATTGCAGTTCTGTGTCCTGGTACTCGGTACAGAGAGCACCCTGGTACTCTGGGTACAGAGTGTACCCTGGTACTCTGGGTACTGGGAGTACCCTAGCACTCTTGGGCAGCCACTGTCTTTCTGAACTCTCCCCAGTGCAGGGCTGTGTTGGGTAGAAACAGGCATTTGTGAAATTCAGGCCAGGGTCAAGTAAGTAAGATACTGAGTGCCTATTTGATCAAATCTCTCCTTAGAGATTGTTTTTCCCTAGGGAAATTAGAGTCCCATTTCACATATACTTTCAGAAAAGCTCTGGGTCTTCTTTGTGCATGTGCACATATGTTCAGTCCAGTCTTAGGGAAATAATTGTTGCAGAAGCTGCTCTTGTGGGGAGCTTCCTATGTCTAGGCACTGTAGTATGCAGTTTGTCTAAATTTCTGTTTTACTTTTTTGGCTGGATTTCCTTACAGATCATGTAGAAGTCAGTGGTTTTCAATGAAGAGGGTTACTTTGCGTTCCCAAATGTGTTATATCTACCTCCACCACTGAGACACCTTGCTTTTGCTTTGTCTCCATTTAGAGAGACAGCACTGTGTACTGGATAAAGTTATAACATTTTATCCAGCACTCTCAAACCTGGTCATCCCTTAAAACAACCAGCCCCCGCACCCTGCCCTGATTGCCACTGAGTTGATTCCAACTCATAGCAGCTCTATAGGACAGAGTAGAACTGCCCCATAGGGTTTCCGAGGCTATAAATTTTTATGGAAGCAGACTGTCACATCTTTCTCCTGCAGAGTGGCTGGTGGGTTCGAACTGCTGACCTGTTGGTTAGCAGCCAATTGGTGAACCACCGTGTCACCAGGGTTCCTTATCCCTTAAACAGAGCCCCCTAATCTCAGGATAAAGCCCAGGTTCCCTACTATAGTTGGCCCTTTTTGATCTGGCTCCTCCCTGCGTCTCCTGCCTCCTGTCTCTCACTACTCCCCTTACAGGTTGCCTACCTTCCTTCACATGAAAATCCTTGAAATCCCTCCATATAAGCCAGGCTCATTCTTACTTTTCTGCCAAAGCATGGGCTGTTTCAGGAGAACCAATACCAGTTGCCATCAAGTGTTGACTCTGAATCCTGGCGACCCCATGTGAATCAGAGTAGAGCTGTGCTCCAAAGGGTTTTCAAGGGCTGATTTTTCAGAGATAGATCACCAGGTCTTCCTTCTGAGGAGGATCTGGATGGACTCGAACCTCCAACCTTTTGGTTATCAGCCAAGAACTTCAACCATTTGCACCATCCAGGGTCTCCATTCCATGAGAAAGTGCTAATGAAACACACCATCTTGTTGGACAGAAAAGGCATGTCCCTATTATGTTAGTTAGACTCATTTGGGTTGCAAGAAAAAGAGACTTGGTCAGATTGTTTTGGGGTGTATTTTGAGGATGCTCAGGGAATTAAGAAAAATAAGAAATTGTCTTATCACTGCACTGCCTGAACTCACAAAAAAGGAATGATATTTGGAAACTAGATCTTGGTCTAGGATATAACATGGCTTATCTCATTATTGGCTGCATCTGCTAGTGTGCCGTGTCACAGCATCTCGTCTATTTCTGTGTAAATGTTCACTGTTCTGACACTACTGACTCACTCTGCTCTCTACCTCGTATGCTTGTTTATTCATGGCTTCTGCTTATTGGTTTCTTCAAAGTGAGTTTCTTTGCTTCCATTGCCTGTCTCTTTTCATGTCTGTGTGTCTCACATTCAGACTTCCTAAGAGAGAGACTGATTATTTGGGCAGTCAGCATCCAGGAGAGAATGGCACTGTTGGGCAGAGCTTTTGTTTTAGGCCACTTCATAGGGCACTTGGAGCCCTGGTGGTGCAATGGCTAAAGTGCTCAGGTGCTAACCGAAAGTTAGGGGGTTTGAACCCACCAGGGGCTCTGTGGGAGAAAAGACCTATTGAGCTGTTCCTGTAAAGATTATAACCTAGGAAACCCTATGGGGTAGTTCTACTTTGTCCTAGAGGGCACATGAGTCAGAATTGACTTGGCAGCACACACCGCCAACAACATGGGGCACTGGCCAACCAAGAGATAACCACCCTTGATCAGATGCTAATCCTTAGTCTAGTCAGCTGTTGCCACTGTAGCCAAATTATGGGGTTTAAAATATGGAAACCTAGGATAGGAAGTCTCTGAGAGGGGCTTTCTGTGGGTGGATTTGCATGGTGGAATAGATTAGAAATGCTTGCATGGGCTGCTTGCTACACAGAAATAATAAAAGACAGCAAATAAGTGTAGTATTAGTAAAATACACAATGGGTGCATTAGACAAAGCCAGAGAAGCTGAGATCATTATGGTTTGGGGTGGGCATCCTTCTGCTTACAATGTTAAGGACAAACTTCTCAGAACGGCACAATGCCGTTCGTCAGATCAACCCTGCTTACCTTTCCAACTTCATTTCCAGCCCCACAGGCATCTCTGTTCCAGCCCTGGGTGATAAAGCCATTTGGACTCAGGTGCTGCTAGGAAGAACTCTGATGCTTCTTTAGCTTTGAGATGAAGTAGCTTTGCCCTACCTCAGACACTCAGCACCTTAGCCTGTTCTCCAGCCCTCTGTACCTGCCTCTGTTATAGCACTTGGTACATTGGGGTATGATTATTAGTTGACATGCTTGCCTTGCTCGTTGGACTGTGTGGAAAGGGACTGACCGTATTTACTCATCTCTGTATCCCAGAAACTAGCCTAATGCTTGGGACCCACTACTATTGCTACGGCTAGCTCATATTTCTCAAGTTATTACTCTGCTCCACGCATGTTCCAAGGGTTTTATATGTATTAGCTAATTTAATCCTCTCAACAGCCTTTTGGAGGAGAAGCCATAATTATACCCATTTTATGTTTTGGGAAAATGAAGAGGCAGACAGGTTAAGTAACTTGCCTACGGTCACATAGCTAATAAGTGGTGAGTCAGCATTCAAACCAGGCAGCTTTTTCCAGAGTGTGCTCTTTGTCTACTGAGCTATACTGCCTCTCGACAATAAATGTTATGGAGGAGTTAGTAGTCATTCAGTTCATGTTGAAGAAATAAAGGAACCAAGGCTGGAGTTTTCAGGGAGAAGAGGCCAGGGGGAAGGGATCCTAGGAGAGGGCAATGAAGCATGCAAAAACCTGTCCACAGAACAGCAAGGAAGAGCCTTGGGAGACAAGACTGAAAATGAGAGATTGTGGGTACTCTCAAATGACAAGATAAGGGATTGGGCCTCTGAAGAAGGGAGTGAAATGATTAAACGCAAGTTTTAAGAAGATTAATCTAGCTTCAGAGTACAGGATGGTTTGAAACAATTAAGTACTAAAACCAAACTAAACCCGTTGCTGTCGAGTTGATTCTGACTCATAGCGACCCTATAGGACAGAGTAGAACTGCCCGATAGAGTTTCCAAGGAGCGCCTGGTGGATTCGAACTGCCAGCCTTTTGGTTAGCAGCTATAGCACGTAACCACTACGCCACCAGAGTTTCCTGATTCAGTACAGAGGGTCCAATTCAGAAGCCATTGAAATTGTCTTGGGAGGCAGTGCAAAGATGAGGTTGCTAGCATGGAACTAGAGTCAGATGAATGAGGAATTTGAGTCCTGGTTCTGTCACTTGCTGGCTGTGTGATCACTCTACAGCTCCAAGCCTCCATTTTCTCATCTAAAAAATGGGCATTATTACTCACTTTATATATTGTTGTAAGGGTTAAACACATGTTTGCCAGCGCTTAACACAGAACATGACTTTATTCTTCTTTCATCCTGGGTTGAGGTGATAAGGACTTGTATGCTTGTGGTAGCACTGGGAAGAGAAAGGATGGAAAAATGGGAATCAGTTGAACTTGTTGATTGATGGATGTGGAAAGCTGGGGCAAGAAAGGGTCAGTGAGTGGTCAGTTGTTGTTGTTAGGTGTCATTGACTCAATTCCTAGTCATCGTGACCCCATGTGACAGATTAGAACTGCCCCTTAGGGTTTTCTTGGCTGTAATCTTATGAAAGCAAATTGTTAGATCTTTCTCCCACAGAGACACTGGTTAGTTTTCAATTAGCAGCCGAATGCTTTACTGTTGTGCCACTGGGACATCTTTACAGGTGGTAAAATCAGGGTTCCTGGGCTCTGGATCTGGTCTGTCACTAGCTATCCTGGACACATCGCTTATTCCCATTTGCAGATCCTAGATTCTCTCCTGGAATGTAAACATTTTGCACTAACAATTGCTCTTTTTCTTTTTTTTGCAGGTCTGAAGTGCTATAATAATGTAGCCAGGAGGTTTGGCAATTGGACAACTGGGAGATTATAAAAGATGTCTGAGCTCTGCCTTTGCAAAAATCCCATCCTTTGTCCTCCCTTTGAGTTGGAAATATCATGGTTTTCTTTTGCTTTGGGCAAAAGACTTCAACAAATCAGCTGCCAATGAATGATTTTGCAACCAGAGCTGAAGGTGAATTTGAGATAAGTTTTCTTGCGGAACTTTCCTGTCACCCTACCCTGTCGTGAGCCTCTCTGTTTCTCAGAGAGGCAGGAGCAGGGGCTTCTCAAATTCTTTACCCCTTTTTTCCTCCCTGCAGGTGGTTCACATCCTTCTTGGTTTGTGGTGATGCTCCTTAGCTGTGTTTTCCCCCTGGACTCTCCAGCAGGGCATCCTCAAAAGAAAGAAGGTGGGGCCTATATCAGTCAAAATACACGTACAGGATCAAAGACATAGATATAAAACCTAAAAAGGTAAAGATCATGGGAGAAAAAATAGGGACAACGCTAGGGACCCTAACGCATGGCATAAACAGAATACAAAACATTACTAACAATGCACAAACACCAAAGAGAAACTATATAACTGGGAGCTCCTAAAAATCAAACACTTATGCTCATCCAAAGACTTTACCAAAAGTGTAAAAAGATGACATACAGACTGGGAAAAAATTTTTGTCTATGACATAATTTGGGTCAAGTCTTGAAAAGCTACAAGATATCACAAAACCTCAACAACAAAAAGATGAATAACCCAATTAAAAAATAGGCAAAGGATACGAAAAGGCACTTCACCAAAGAAGATATTCAGGTGACTAACAAACACATGAGAAAATGCTCAGGATCATTACCAATTAGAGAAATGCAAATCGAAACTACAATGAGATACCATCTCACTCAACAAGGCTAGCATTAATCCAAAAAACACAAAATAATAAATGTTAGAGAGGTTGTAGAGAGACTAGAACACTTATACATTACCGGTAGGAATGTAAAAAGGTACAACCATTTTGGAAATCGATTTGGCTCTTCCTTAGAAAGCTAGAAATAGAAGTACTGTACAATCCAGCAATCCTACTGCTTGGTATATATCCTAGAGAAATAAGAGACTTCACACGAATAGATATATACATACCCATGTTCACTGTAGCACTGTTCACAATAGCAAAAAGATGGAAACAACCTAACTGCCCATCAATGGATGAATGGATAAAAAAATTATGGTATATTCACACAATGGAATACTATGCAACCATAAAGAATAACGATGAATCCCAGAAACACCACATAACATGGACGAATCTGGAAGGCATTATGCTGAGTGAAATTAGTCAGCTGCAAAAGGACAAATATTGTATGAGAATACTATTTTAAGAACTCAAGAAAAGGTTTAAACGCAGAAGAAAACATTCTTTGATCTTTACAAGGGTGCGGAGGGAGGGAGAGGGGTATTCACTTACTAGATAAAAAAAAACTAAAAAGTAGTTTTTTTTTTTTCAGATAGCAGACGAAAATTATCTTAGGTGAAGGGAAGGACAGCACACAATGCAAGGGAGGTCAGCACAAGTGGACTAAACCAAAAGCTAAGAAGTTTTCTGAATACATCCAAACACTTCGAGGGATAAAGTAGCAGGGGTGGGGGTCTGGGGACCATGGTTTCAGGGGACATCTAGGTCAATTGGCATAACAAAGTTTATTAAGAAAATGTTCTGCATCCCACTTTGATGAGTGGTGTCTGGGGTGTGAAAAGCTAGCAAGCAGCTATCTAAGATGTATCAATTGGTTCCAACCCACCTGGAGCAAATGAGAATGAAGAACATCAAAGACACAGGGAAAATATGAGCCCAAGGGACAGAAAGGGCAACATAAACCAGAGATTCCATCAGCCTGAGGCCTGAAGAACTAGCTACCGCCAATGACTGCCCTGACAGGGAACACAACAGAGAGTCCCTGACAGAGCAGGAGAAAAGTGGGATGCAGAACTCAAATTCTAGTGAAAAGACCAGACTTAATGGTCTGACTGAGACTGGAGAAACCCCAGAAGACATGGCCCCCAGACTCTCTGTTAACCTAGAACTAAAACAATTCCCGAAGCCAACTCTTCATACAGAGATTAGACTGGACTATAAGACATAAAATGATACTCGCGAGGAGTGTGCGTCTTAGGTCAAGTAGATACATGAAACCAAATGGGCAGCTCCTGTCTGGAGGTGAGATGAGAAGGCAGAAGGGGACAGAAGCTGGTTGAATGGACACAGGAAATCTGGGGTGGAAAGGAGGAGTATGCTGTTGAATTATAGAGACAGCAACTAGGGTCACATAACAACGTGTGTATAAATTTTTGTATGAGAAACTAACTTGAGGTGTAAACTTTCACTTAAAGCACAATAAAAAAAATACATACAATCATAAAACTAAAAAAAGAAAAATACACAAGTGGTCTCTTGTTAATAAATGCCTGTATTGCAAGCCCTTCTCTGCCTGGATTACACTTTGCTGTGGGTGAAATGAAACGTTTGAGTAGTTGCTGGAGTTCAGGGCCTCATCAAAGAAAAGCAGTTTATTTTCAGTTAACAAAGGGCAAACAGATCTTTACTGCAATTTTGCCTATGACAACTTTAGACGAATTTCCCTAGACCTACAGGTGCCAAGTAATCTCTCACCCACTTCTCTTTATGTAGCTGGGAGGAGGGCCACTGACTTCTGTAAGATTATAGTACAACACCCTGGACCCAGGATGCTGGTGATATGGACCAACTAAAGAATGTTGTTTCTTAATCGAAAAGGAAAATATTATCAAATTGACTCACTAGGCATTAATCAAGCACCTACTGATAGTTTTACTTGCTAGAGATGGCAAATTCCACTTTTCCAGGATTCTGGGTTGGGCATTGAGACTGGATGCCCATTTAAGAGAAGGAATTGTGGAATTCTTTTAGCAGCTGACAAAAGATAGACGTGTGAACAATCACCATATTACATATTTCAAGAATCTCAGACTCTCTGAGGAGATGGAGGAGATGACTATTCAGGTATGCTCAGTAAAATAGCAACTCACCACGTGGAAATTTACCATAACGCAATTAAAAGAACAGGGAATAATATTGCCCCAAAGGCCGGGAAAAATGAAATTCTTGACCCAAAAAGATGTCCAAAATTTCTTCCGGTTCACTAATTTTCTTTTCTACTGTGACTTATCTGTAGCTAACTTCACTTATTGTGTTTTTTGGTTCTTCTATTTTTTAGCTTTGGAAGTTCATTTGACTCTTTTTCAAGTCTACTTTATCATTTTGTATAGTTTCCTACTATTTCTATATATTTTCAAGTTTGCTATTTATTTTTTTTTAACATGATTGTAAAAATATTTTACAAATCTGAGCCTAATAATTCCAGTTTCTGTTGTCTTGCTTGGATGCCTGGTAATCTCTGGTTCCTTGTCCATCATTGCTCTTGAAAAATTATTTGTGAGTGTTCTCTGAGATCTAGAATGTATGTGCCTCTTCCTAAGATACACTATCAGTCAAATGTCTCGAAACAGGTTCAAGGCCTGAGAATCACTGGATCACTGTTCAGACTGTAGAACAAGGTGAAAAATTCGTGAGAAGACAGACTCCTAGTCACAAATACTCAAGAATAGCTGCTTTTCCTGTTCTTTTACTTTTTGTGCTTCCCTTTTACTTATCACCAAGATGTCCTTTTGTGAAGTTTCTAGAGGTTTTGTGGGGGAGAGGCTGGATATGATCTGGTTGCTTTTGAGCGTATAGCCCTCTTGGACCCCAGCTCAGTGTGCGTAAGGATCTCCCATTAGACTCCTTACCCTTGCCAGGCTTGAGCTCAACTCCTGTCTTTCTGGGTCTGCAACTGGCAACCTGAGCATAGGTATTTGTGTTATGGGCAAATGCCCTCAGATCATAAACAGTTTTGTAGGCCTTCTTTTTGGCTTACCTTCTTGGTTATAGGCTTTCATCCAAAAATTAGCATGGAAGTTCCTCATGTCTTTTCATATCTTTCATGTTTTAATGTTGTTTTTATTTTGACAGTTTTATCTATCATTTTCCTTTGTTTTCAGCTGAAGAGTTGATCTGAGTAACCTAGCCTGAGTAACTTTACCTGAATAACTTTTTCAGATACTGGAAAGGCACAGGATCTTTCAAAAATGCAGGTTTCTCCTCATTACCTATTATAGTCATTCTAAAAATGGCTTACTTGTTAAAATTATCCTTTCCAGTTGAACCCAATGTTGCAGTTTGAGAGAGTTGCTGGATAAATTTCAAGCTGCTTAGCATGGAATACAAGACCTCTTCCTACCACCCCAGACCTATCTTCTTCTACTCCCCATTTCTTACCCCACAGTCTGTTCCAGCAATACCAACAACTTTAGAATTACCTAAACATACTGTGACATTTACACCACTGTGTTTGCACATGCAGTCCCCATTGAATAGAATTCCCTTTTCTCTTCATCCATGAAGCAAATGAATAGTTATATTCCAAAAGTCAGCTCAGAGGTCACCTCCTTCAGGAAGTTCTCTTAGACTGCCCATACCCATACTCTATGATTGATATTCCCTTCCATGGCATACCTTGCACATAATTCTATGAGTACTTAGGATACTACTGCCTTTTCTGCTAGATTTCAAGCTCCTTGAACAGAGGGATCATGATTTATTCATCTATGTTCTCCCCAATCCCTAGTTCAATGACTGGTACATAGTTGATGCTCAATTATTTTTGTTGGTTGATTGAATGAATGTGGTACACAATTAGGCAATTCAGATACCCAGACCAAGAAGGAAGAACATTTTCAGCTCTCATTTTGGATGCAGTTGGTACCTAGGAATACAATCTGGTGGGTAGGGGCCATAGCAGGAAATCTAAATGTAGACCTAACATCCAAGAGACAGGGAGTTGCATGTAACAGCTAGCATTTAGCAATAGCTGCCTTTAGATTATAGGCAGGAACCACTCAGTGCCTGACACATAGTAGGTGCTTAATTTGTTAAATGAATGAGATGGGTTAAGTGTGAGTTGGATCTTGGTGGATGGGAAAGCTTGGACAAAGAAGAGTTAAGGAGGACATCTAGGAACAAACTGGCCAAAAGCACAGAGCAAGGAAGCATGTGGCAGGTTCAGTAGAGTCTGGTAGGCTCATATAGAGCTAAAGAGCAAATAGGATGGATATGAGCAGAATTCATAGATCTTTATCGGTATTAGTATATTGGTTTGGTTGCTTTAACAGAAACCAAGGTATAAGGTTTAGTTCTAAGTCAGGTTAACGTCCAATTTGGTAAGTGGTCCAGGGTGGTAGGAAACTGCTTCACAGCGTCATCCAGAGACTCATTTTCCTTTCATCTTATTGCTCTTCTGTCCCCTGAGGTATTGTCTGCATAGTGGAAGATGGTTCACCTCCACCACGTCTCTGTTCTGGTGCATGGGAAGGGAGAAAGAAGAAGTAAAGGACAAGCAACTTTCTTTTAAGGAGATGACTCAGATGTTGTCCACATTTTTTCCTCACATCCCATTAGCTAGAAAGTAGCAAGATGGGAAACCAGGAAACACAGTAACTAGCTGGGCAGCCTTGTTCCTAGGTAAAACTCAGGTGGGTCTTGGGAGTTGTATTAAAAAAAAAAGTAAGGAAAGAATGGATATTAGGGGGAAATTAGCAGACTATGTCATACCAGCTTAAACTGTTTGGACTTTATCTTATAGGCCATCGAGACCTGGCGAGTTTTGTGAAGAAAATGGTCAAGCTCAGTTCTAAATGCCTTCTAGTGCCTCCTGAGTGATTTTTGAGATTCCTAATACTCATTCCTCCCAGAGCTATGATGTCAGTGAGCTGAGATGAGAGGAGGGCCAGCCTTACCACATGAGGAGGAGGAACTGTCCAAAAACTTCCACAAACGTCTTCTCCACTGATGCTTGAAATTCTTCCTTACTGGCATTCTTTTGGGAAGGCATTGAAAAGTCAACCTCTTTGAGCCTCTTCCCGCAGGGAGCACTATGAGCGGGGAACACGTATTCCCAACTGTGGTAGTCCGGATAAAAATAAAGAATCAAACTCGTTGCCATCGAGTCGATTCCAACTCATAGCGACCAGATAGGACAGAGCAGAACCTGCCCTATAAGGTTCCCAAGGCTGTAATCTTTATGGGAGCGGACTACCACATCTTCCTTCCATGGAGTGGCTGGTAGATTTAAATTACCGACCTTTCAGTTAGCAGCCAAGAGCTTTAGCCACTGTGTCACTGGGGCTCCTTAGCCTGGATAATGGACCTTCAAAAGATAGCCACATTGTAATCCCTGTTATCTGTGACTATTACCTTATAGGGCAAAAAATGACTTTGCAGATGTGATTAAGCTAAAGATTTTTGAGATGGGGAGATTATCTGGGTGGGCCCTAAATGCAGTTACATGTATCCTTACAAGAGGTAGACAGAAGGAGATTTGACAGAAGTGGAGAAGGAAATGTGACCACAGAGGCAGAGATTAGAGTGATGCGGTCACAAACCAAGAAATGCCGGTAGCCGCCAGAAGCTGGAAGAGAGAAGGGAGTATTCTCCACTAGACTCTATGGAGGGGCTATGACCCTGCTGACACCTTGGTGTCAGCCCAGTGATACTGATTTTGAACTTCTGGCCTCCAGTACTGTGAAAGAATAAATTTCTGTTGTTTTAAGCCATCAAGCGGGTGGTAATTTGTTATAGCAGCCACAAGAAACTAACGCAAACACTTTTTTTAAAAAAATTTTTATTGTGCTTTAAGTGAAAGTTTACGAATCAAGTCAGACTCTCATACAAAAAGTTATAAACACCTTGCTAAAATCTCCTAATTCCTCCCCCCGCCCCAATGACACAGCACACTCCTTCCCTCTGCTCCCTCTTTTCATGTCCACTGGGCCAGCTTCTGACCCTCTCTACCCTCTCATTTCCCTTCAGACAGGAGATGCCAACATAGCCTCATGTGTCTACTTGATCCAAGACGCTCGTTCTTCACCAGTATCATTTTCTATCCCGTAAAAAAAATCTGGTCCAATTCCTGTCTGAAGAGTTAGCTTTAGGAATGGTTCCTGTCTTGGACTAACAGAAGGTCTGGGGAACATCACCTCCAGGGTCATTCTAGTCTCAGTCAGACCATTAAGTCTGGTCTTTTAATGAGAATGTGGGCTCTGTATCCCACTGCTCTCCTGCTCCCTCGGGGGTTCTTAATACAAACACTCTTGAAGGTTCCTTCTGTGCTAAGCATCCTTGCTTAGAGGAACATTTTGGCCTCCCTCTTTTCCTGTGTTATTCTTGCCCAGAGGAGAAAGAATGTCTTACCTGATTGATGAATTTGGGACAAGTGGCTGTGTTGGAACTGCTTAGATCCACCTTAGCTCTGCTTGCCTGTAGGAGAGATAATGCCCCATTTGTTCTTCACCATGAGGAACGCTCTGCATGCTGGGTCTTCAAGGAGGAACCTGTAGTTTTCCAGCTGTACCTGTCATTGGTGAGTAACCAGACCTAAACCATGCCTCCATTAGTTTTTAATTTGTATTGAAGGAAATATTGGATCTTTATTTTCCAGATTCCTGTGTCTACTTTGAATTGGTTCAAAACTCCGGTGGGGTACCGGGATACAGTTTATTGGCTTCTCAAATGCCAGCAGGCATGCTTAGAGGCTGCTCCTGGAGGCTGATCAAAGGAGTTCTCTCTGCTCATTCCTCCTTCTGCCACGGAGCAACAGGGGAGAATGCAATTGGCTCTTCAGGAAATACTTCTAAGCTCATCAAACCCATACGCCATAGCGCTCTAAAAAATTAGATGGGTATAAGACGGCAGAAGGAAGGGAGAGGAAAGCAAGAGAGAAAAAGGGCTCAGAAAAAAGGCGGCTGAATTAGTGAACTGAAGTAGCATTATTGGCATAGTTGAGGGTGTGGTGTTTTAAATTTTTCTTTAATGATTTTTCTTTGCTCCCAGCCTGACAAAGCCCAGTTGTATGTTTTCACTCTCTGGGTCTGTGAGCTCAGACTTTTCCACAACATACTGCTTAGTTCCATAAACTTAGGTAACCTATGAGTATGGTTTTCCATTCTGCTTTCCAGTGTGCTTGGCTCCGTCAAGGAAGCTTGGAAGGCTGTAGGAGCATGCGACACTTCTCTTCATGGACTCCAGCTGCAAGGAGTCCCTCATCTCTGAGGTTATTGATGACTCACTTGCCTCAGCCTGACTTCAGAAGCTCCTGAATCTGATACTCCTGGGTTATACTCCTGCTTCATAGCCCTTCCCAAGAAATTATCTGCCACTGTTCCAGAATCCAACCCCAGCTGTTAGATGGAGATCCCCATTTCCGACTCTGCCATAGCGGGAGGGTATATGCAGAGCCATCAGCTCAGATGCCTTAAAGGAAGAAAGGAAAGCTGCGACCAAGAGAAGCAGGAATGGGCAGGCAAGGCTAGGGTCTCAGAGGATTCTGTTTATTACACTGGGATCATCAGGCCTTGATATAATGACTGCTCAAGATTCAGACAGATTACAATTTACTTGACACAATAAAATGGTTCCTAATCCCAGTTGCACATAATAGAAATGTCCACTCAGATGTTTAATAGGTATCTGTCTTAGATACCTAATGCTGCCATACAGGAACACTGGGGAAGGTGGGATGTGGCAGTTCGTCACTGAAGATCCACCAGTAACTGGAGATTCCACCGTGATGGTGGTGACTCTGTAGTGGCCGCCCTCAATAGACAGAGGCAGGTGAGAATGCTTTTGCTAATTAGGTTTAACTTGTAAGTTACAGAAAAACCTAAATAATTGTGCGTTTTTTAAACGAGATTGAATTTTATTCCTCTCTCAAGTTGAACAAGTCAGTAGGTAGTAGTCCAGAACAGCCCACAGTGTCAGAGACCTACAATCTTTTCATCTTGTTGATATATCTTCCATTCCCAAAGTCACTTCATGGTTCAGTATGGAAGCCAGAACTCCAGCCATCATATCCATACACCAGTCAGCAGATAGGGAGCTGGCAATCAATGCAAGAGTTCATGCTTTCCTTTAAAGACACTGCCTGGAGATTGCGCACACCACTTCCATTTATACTCTTCTGTCTAGAATTTAGATGCAAGCACAGATAGTTGCAAGGGAAGCTTGGAAATGTAGCCTGGGTGACCATGTGATCCTCTGTTATTCAGGAAAAAATGTAGAACTGATACTGAAGGTCAAAAATAGATTCTACCACAATCCTCCACATGACTTGGATACCAGCTAATCGGTGCTGTGTGATGTTTTCACTGAAATTCCCAGTTTTGCCAGAGGGTAGAGCATTTGTTCATGCTCCTTTTTGAGATTTTAAAAATCGAAGTTCTACATCCAATAGGATATAAAACTTAAGTCATTTTTTGTCCATTCATTCATCTTCTATTGGTTACACAGTCTAAAGAGGGAGGGCTCTGGAGTCTGACTGCCTAATTTAAAATCCCAGCCCTACCACATACTGCTTTTGTGGCTAGGCAAGTAGCTTAACCTCTCTATACCTCAGTTCCCTCTTCCGTAAATTCCTCCCAACTTCAGAGGGTTGTTGTAAGGAATAAAGCAGACAGGTATGACGAGCACTGCCATGTTTGTAGTAAGTCTCAATAAATATGACTGTAAGTGTAGTTTGAGATAAGTTATACACAAATGTATATGTATGCATAAATACACATATAGCACCTAGCATGTAAATATATGTATATATATTTTTTTAGTACCTAGCAAATGAGAGGAATTTAATAATTATTGAATCTCACACACACACACACAACATTTGCATAATCTCTTTTCAACACCTGGGGACCGTTGGCCTGAAGCACCAGCAGCAGTTGCTTGTTTTGCTTCGGCTACCTGATTTCCTTATTTCCTTTTCTCCTCTGGTTTAATTTGATGCTGCCATCATGCAGGAGAGGCTTAGACGTTGGGAGAGAGTGGAAAGAGAAATGTGTATGTGGTGTAAGGCATTTGTGTGCACATCCGAGCTGTTGATTTAATGAGATGACATCCCTGTCCACAGACTGAATGAGAAGGAAGAGGGAAGGGATTTACAAGCCGACTGGATAATTACAGATTTATTTAACTGTCACTAGGATTCTATTTCATGGCTCTGTTTTTATAATTAAAATTATTTCACCACTGGGTTAAGACCTCATATCTTAAGTGTCACCCAGAAGCATATTTTTGTGATTGAGTTGTTCTGGAAAGCTTTTGAAACACAAGGTTTACTAAGGAAATAATAAAATACAGGCATAATAAATACAGAGGGAGAAGCTCAATGTGCTTGACTGATATGTAAAGATTATTGAAGTGTGCAGTGAAATATGGGGTAATCTAGTGGATATGGTTTATTGGTGGAAATTTGAAAACGCAAGATATTTTAAGATAAATAAAACCCAATTTTGATGAGTATGCGCACTTTTGTTAACAGAATACATAATCTTGAAAAAATATTGGGGTCTGTTTTGAGGTACAATGGTTTTGCACAAATTTTTCATTTGAAATTAGTGTTTACTCTCAGATGGAGGAAATTCCCAGATGTTTTTCCATTAGGCCATGTATTTAACTAAAAAAAAACCCCATTGTCTGTCAAGTTGATTCTGACTCACAGCAATACATAACTGGAAGCCGTAATTACAGAATGCTCTGTAACGTGCAGTATGCTATCCCTCATATTAATAACTATCGTTCATTATGGGGTCATATGTCCGGCCCTGTGCCAAGTACTTCTCCAACTCATTTAATCCTCAGAAAAACCCATGAGTATTACTGTGGCCATTTCACAGATTAGGAACTTGCTATCATGTGAGGAGCCCTGGTGGCACAGTGGTTAAGAAATCCCCTGCTAACCAAAAGGTTGGCAGTTGGAATCCACCAGCTGCTCCTTGGAAACCCTATGGGGCAGCTCTACTCTGTCCTATAGGGTTGCTATAAGTTGGAATTGACTCGATGGCCAATAGGTTTTTGGTATCAAGTGAAGTTTAATGCCTTGTCCGAGGTTGTGAAGGGGCAGAGCTGGGATCCTGGTCCATTCTATCTAACTCCAAATCCTGTGCCCTTAATCACCGTGTCTGCTTTGGGTTCTGAGTGAGGAGGCATTTGCATAGGGATCCATCTGTCCAGTCTTGTCCTGATTTTGACAATGTGTGGTGCAGTTGGAAACAATACCTGGTCACTGCCATGGCTAGCAACCAGCACTCAGTTTTACACTCTGTAGAATGGGCATCACAAATTACCGTTCCTTACAGGGTTTCTGGGAGTCTTAAGTGAGACAATACATAAGAAAAGAATCACGAACAGCAAGGAGTCATACAAATGTAAATATCAATTGCATTAGTTTTATGATAACACTAATATGAATCAGTCAGCCCTCACAAACTCTGGGGATGCAGTGACTTTTCCTGTTTCCCAGGGAGGCAGAGTGGTTGACTGGCTTTTTAAAGTTTAAAAAATAGGAATGTGTTTACGAGCGAAATCCTTTTGCCTATCCCTCCTCCTTCCTGCATCTCAAATCAGATGGCCCACGCCTCTCTGGAGAGCGAGAGTTTTGTTCAACTGAAAATCTGGAAAGCATTCTTTCCTTTGCATTGGCATCTGGAAAGCATTCTTCCCTTTGCACAACCATTTAAAAGCTCTCTTGCCATTGGAAGAACTGAGTGTCCACCACTGCACCCCACCTCCATCGTTTTATTTTTTTCCCCCCAAAACTCCAAAGTTTTTAAAGAGGAACTGTGAGATTTTTTTCTATCATAAAAGGGGTGTTTATTTTATTTCAAAATGTCAAATGACTCATTTACTGGAGCTAGTAGAGAGCCATAGTAGAGAGCCATTAAAGATATTACACTGCTGTACTTCTAAATAAATAATAGGTGGCAGGTCTAGAATGATTTCTCTAAGTCTGTGCTTTTCTAAGAAGAACCTCCATTTAAAGAATCTGAGTGAGTTGCCAAAGTTCTTATGGTTCAGAGGCTGGAGATAAGGTATGAAGGACATTTTCTTGAGACCAACCCATTATATGAAATATCCATTTGGAGAAGCTTCTGGAAACTCCTATCAATTCAATTCAGTAAATATTTGCTGAGTGCTAATCACACGGAAGGAGTCCTGGTGGCACAGTGGTTAAGAGCTCAGGCTGCTAACCAAAAGGTTGGCAGTTAGAATCCACCAGCCGCTCCTTGGAAACCCTATGGGACAGTTCTACTCTGTCCTGTAGTGTCACTATAAGTTGAAATCAACTTGAAGGCAATGGATTTGTTTTTGGTTTAATCACATGGAAAGCGCTATGTTAGGGAGTTTAGGGATGCAAAGAGAAGTAAGACTCAGGGCTTGTTTGCAAGATACTTTTATACCATTAGGGAGGAAAAGACTAGACCACAAATTAGTATAAAATTAGGTACAGTATAACAAGTGTCATAATAAAGATACAACATGTTTGATTAAGAGGGGGGTTAGATCATATTCTCTTGGGGGAAGTGAAAAAGACGTCATGAAGAAATTGGAGCATTGGGAAAAAAAGTTGTCCAGCTTGGCTAGAGTGTTGGTTACTGTAGGGCAGGAGTGAGTAGCAGGGTAGAAAGTTCAGTGGTTTAGGTCACAGTGCAGACAGTCTTCAAAATTAGACTCATGAAGGAAAGTAAAAGAGGAGTTAGTCCCTGGAGTCATCTCAGGTTTCTAGATCCATTTCAGGTCATTATGTAGGCTTATGAAAATGTACATCTCTTGTGAGTTACCTTAGGTAGAGTCCCTTTGCAGAAAGAAAATGACCAAAGAAAATCTACTTCCTTTATTATGTTTTTCTCCTTGTATTATATCTCCCCTTTCCCAGGGCTCAACATTAGAGGTATGAGTGTGTGAGAACTGGCTTCAACTATTGAAGGCAAAGATGTACCTTGCTCAACCCATTTGAAACCTCTTATGATTACACAATCCTGTAACAATTGGAATGGATCAGGGCTCACTTCAAAACACAGGGAGGAATTCCTCAGATTATTGGTTCTCAAACTTGGAGGCACACCAGAAGCACTTGGGCAGCTTTAAAAATTCCAATTCTTTGGCCCATCTCAGGATAACTGAATTAAAATCCCTGAGGTTGGGCTGGACATTGGTGTTTTTAAAAGTTCCTCTGGTAATTCCAATGTACAATGAGGGTTAAGAACCACTACGTTAGATAATTTCCACCAGGACACATAAAATTCAGCTGTCAAGAAGCCTAATGTTTCCCTTTTGATGCTTTTTCCTGAATCCAGAGTGAAATTTAAAAGTGCAGTTTCTCAGTCTAAGTTGCCATCCAAGAGTATCTAGAAGTAACAGCCAACAGCCTTAATACAGGGAATGACATAGATAGCACATTTGCTCAATCCTGGGACCCAGGCAGACTAATATCAGAATCGTGGGTCAACACTGCCTCTTGTTCCTAAATATTGTCTCACCAGACAATGACTTCAGAGGCTAATGTAACCAGCTCCTCCTTCTCCCAACACATAATGTTGACCAGGCAGGTGGGAGAGCTGAACACAGCTACTCAAAATAGATTTCTCTGTCCAAAGAAAGACTTTTACTTAGCACTTCTCAATATGATGTCAGACTCCTCACAGAGAAAGAGTATTTATGGTCTGAGCCTCAAGAGATAAGTCTGGTTTCCAAGAGCTTGATACTTTTGCCTTGAATTATCTGGGTAATTCTTTTAATAATGCCATTCTATATAAGACTTTTCCTTGGATCAAGAAATACAGATCCAAAAATACAGAGCATCATCTTTGACATAAATGGTTCTTCCAGGACTTATACAATGAAGGAGGTACTCTTCACAAATGCCATTTCAGGGGAAGAACATGATCCAAAGGCACAAATTGCTTTGGCTGCAGAATTGTCAGGTGGAAAATTACCTTGATGTAATGGTAGCCTCCAAGTACATTTTTTAGGCCAGCCATCCCAGAATAAAGACTGTACTTCTCAGGCTCCCTTGCAGCTAGGTGTGAGCATGTCATTAAGTTCTGGCCAATGGGATATAAGCAAAAATGATATATGACATTTCTAGGTCATAAAACTCAGAAGAAATGAGTGTTCCTTTTCCTTTCCTGCTTTCTTCCTTCCTAATGGCAGGAATTAGGACTTCATAAAAAACTACCTTGAACCATGTGTTTGAGGGCAACTTTCATACGAGAGAGAAATACATTTCTATCTTGCTTAAATCAGTGTTATTGTGGGTCTCTGTTGCACACAACTGAATTCATATCCTGACTAATACACATTTCCTCAAAGTCTTAAGTACCATTGCAAAAATCTCCCTTCTATTGCTTTATTCCTGGAAGGCACTTGGCTCCAGAAATGGGGGCAGGAAAGAAAATTTGACTTGAAACATAATGATATTATTACCAACATTTTTGTTAAAAGTTTTCTGACCTGAGCATGACATTTAGTCAAGTAAAAATGGAGTGTAGGAAAACCAAACAGTACAGAGGGGTCACAGAAGCACAGATGTACTAGTTTAGCAACCTTTGGAGATGTCACAAATGTCAACTAACTAGGAGAGAAACACAGCAGAAACAAACTCAATTCCACTGAGAAGAAGAAAATGATTGCTACACTCAGTAACCTTATATAACATAGGATTCCAAAAAGAAGATACCCACATGCTTCATGCACAATTCAGTGGGAATAATTCATTTAAAATAAGACATTAGTTATGTCTACACGTTCAAAGTATCTCCCAGAAAAAAAAAAAAGGGCGAATTTCTAAACTGTCTGCATCATACCTTTGCTAAAGTCATAAATTGAAAGGGAAGAGAGAAATGTGAAAGGTGTGAAGATCCAGGGAGCACTTCTGGCTGGGGTAGTGAGTCCCACGCCATTCCTCACCAAGGTTGGCCGCCATTTGTTTCTGCATGAGCTCCTTAAGCAATGATCCTTCTGGATACCTATTGAGAGGAGTGGCTGAACTCTATATTTCATAAGGTTCACTTCATTTTTCCTCAGCCTCAGAGAAGGTAGTCTAGCGTAGAGCATGTTTAGAAAGGAAAGTAATGAGCTGTCAGGAAGGGAAGATTAGAAGCAATTCACTGATGAGCCAGGATTCTCAGCCATGTTCTTGTCAAGTTGGCGAGTGTTATGCTTCTCAGTTCTTCTTAGAAATTCATATATTACCCTAGGGTAATGCATCCAATTAAAGTGCTTGGGTCATCTAATCCATTGACACTGGCTCTAGTTTTCTAGACATGTAAGAGCTGAAGACATATTTGATATACGCACATATTTTCTCTCCTGAGCCATCTTTCTTTCTTTGTTTTTTTTTTTTTTGATTATGCTTTAGGTGAAGGTTTACAGAGCAGATTAGTTTCTCATTAAACAACTAATACCCATATCGCTTGTGACGTAGGTTGCCAACCCCTTCTTGACCTTGGGTTCCTCATTTCCGTTTGTCCAGCTTTCCTGTCCCCTCCTGCCTTCTCGTCTTTGCCCCCAGGCTGGTGTGCCCACTTTGTCTCATATACGTGGTTGAGCTACATGTATTATTGTTTATTTTATGGGCCTATTTAATCTTTGGCTGAAGAGTGAACCTCAGGAGTGGCTTCAGTACCGAATTAAAAGGGTGTCTGGGGGCCATAATGTTGAGGTTTCTCCAGTCTCTGTCAGACCAGTAAATCTGGTCTTTTTTGTGTGTGTGTTAGAATTTTGTGCTATATTTTTCTCCAGCTCTGTTTGGGACCTTCTATTGTGATTCCTGTCAGGGCAGCTGGTGCTGGTAGCTGGGCACCATCTAGTTGTGCTGGACTCAGTCTGGAGGAGGCTATGATATTTGTGGTCCATTAGTCCTGTGGACTAATCTTTCCCTCGTGTCTTTGGTTTTCTTCACTCTCCCTTTGAGGCACCTTTCTTGCCTCTATACCAGTACAAATCCAGATATTTCAAAAGCACAAGGTTTAACGAAACATATGATACTGAGTTATATGAAATGTGGTGTTTAATTCCACCCAGAACTGTATTTGGTGATATAGCGTGAAGTTTTGAAATAATATTTTAGCACAAAACTGTAAGTGTTCTTGTAAATGTCACATCTTTCCCAAGTGCTTTGGTTGATTCATTGTTAAATGGAAAGCCTTAATTTTATTTCTGTTACTCATTAACAGCTGCAGAGCAGGATGAGCAGGGAGAGTAAGTCTCAGAGCATTCTGAATGCTGATTTGAGGAGACAGCTCACAGATACTGCGGGAAAATCATGTCCCACAAGGAGACGGGATGATGGACTTGCTGATTTTTTTGTGTGTGCTATTTTTTTTTTATAGCCAATCTTTAGGGAAGGATGCGGAACTTTTTAGGAAAAAATTGTCAAGGTCGAGGCATGACATTCTTACAGGTCACTGAGGTTCTTTCAGATCTGCAAGGACACTGGTGTCACTATCAAAGGCTCCTGACGCCAACCTCTCCACCAAACTGTCAACCTCCATCCAAGATAACAGTCCCCATTTGTTGTTATGGTCCTTTCCTCTATACCCTTAAGAAGGTGTATAGGTTCTGAAGGAGAAAGCGAGGACCAGTTGGCTGTGAAGGCAAGGAGAGCAAGGTCTGGGGGCCAAAAGGAGAATGAGTCAAAAGAAAAGACAACTTAATATATGGGCGCACAATAGGCTGGTGGGGGTGAGATTTGTAGTGCAACAGCCAGGCAAAGACCTCGAGGCAATCATGGAGACCAGGGTCTACCAGGGAACGGCCCTAATGGGCAGGGCCAGAAAGATGGGCCTTGTTGATGGTGGTACAGTGGTTAAGCACTTGGCTGCTAACCAGAAGGTCAGACAGTTGGAACCCACCATTTACTCCAGGGAGAAAGATGTGGCAGTCTGCTTCCGTAAAGATTTATAGCCTTGAAAATGCTATGGGGGCAGTTCTACTCTGTCTTATAGGGTCGCTATGATTTGGAATAGATTCGATGGCAAGATGTCCTTTTATTTATTTTGGGGGGAGAAGCCTGCTTAGAGTGGCCAGGGAGAAGTGGTCCAAAAAGCTAAGGGCGACTGAGTTTATACTAATTGCCCTAAAGGCTGTATATAGTTTGCTTCATTTAATCTTCACAAATTAGCTTTTCAAGTTAACTATTATTATCGTTACCTTGTCAAGAGAAACCAGGAAAATTAAGTACCTTGACTGAAGTTACTCAGTCAGAAAGCCATGAAATGTGGAGTCATTTGTTCATTAATTCATCCATTCATTCTGTACAATTTTATAAATGATTACTTGTATGTGCTGAGAAATATGTAAGTTCTTTTTTTTCTATAACTCAGGATGTCCCACTGATGTTCTGTGGCACTACTTGTTGCAGGTAGTACCTACCCTGGCTTGGAAGGGGTACATGCATTATTGTCCCCAGGCCACAGAATGCAGAGGATGTGAAAACATTTTCATGAATTAATTAATTCAACGAATATTACTGTGCACCAGCTGTATTCCACTTGCTTCCAGGTATTTGAACTCAGATCTGTGTTATTCTAAAGGCCATGCTTGTTCCCCTAAGCTATATTGTCTCTGCATGTCAGGCCTACAGTAATTTCCATTGTTTCTATCACACCTCCATGCTGTAAGCTGTCTCCTTCTAACTTTGCTCTCTCCTATCCCCTCCCGTATCCATCTCTCCATCTAATTTCCTGATCTGTCCTTGATCTGATTCCTGGTTTATTCCCAGGCTTGGTCACGACCTTTTGTTGTCATAGTGACAACCGGCGCTGGACTTCAGGTTCTCCAAGGCCAGAAAACTAAGTATTCCCATATTCCAAACCATTCTGATGACTGATGACTCCTAAACCTGCAACACTAAGAACACCTGCCACACTTACCTGAGCACCAGACTCAGAGGTCACTCAGACTCAGAGACTAGGCTAATCGCTACCTGTCTTTCAGGACCCTGAGCAGGCCCATGCCCCCCGGGAGGTATTCCTTAGCACCTGGCTAATGTGGGAGCGTTTCTCTGTGCTTATAAAAGAAGCCCTGCTGGCGCAGTGGTTAAGCGATTGGCAGCTAACTGGAAGGTCAGAGGTTCCAGCTCACCCACCGGTCTGTGGGAGAAAAGTATGACAGTCTGCTCTGTAAAGATTTACAGCCTTGGAAACCCTTTGGGGGAGTTCTACTCTGTCCATAGGGTTGCTGTGAGTCAGAATCGACTCGATGGCAATGGGTTTACCTGTGCTCCCCTGGCATTCTGTGCCTACCTGTGGCCCATAGACCAGAGGTTCTGACTGTGGTTCCCACACTAGCATCATCACTATTGGCTGGAGACTGGTTAGAGATGCAAATTCTTTGGCCCCAGACCTACTGAATGAGAAACTGTGAGGTTGAGGCCCAGTAATCAGTGTTTTAACAATCTAGACTTGAGGGTATTAGGATTCTTGCTAAAAGTTGAGAACCACTCTCCAGAGAAATAATCTAATCTGTTAGGCTATAAGCTCCTCAAAGGCAGGGCTGAGCCTTACTGCACCCCAGTATCTAGGAAAGGAGCCCTGGTGGCCTAGTGGTTAAGAGCTCGGCTGTTAACCAAAAGGTCAGCAGTTCAAATCTGCTCCTTGGAAACCCTATGGGGCAGTTCTACTCCATCCTATAGGGTTGCTATGAGTTGGAACGGCCTCTACAGCACATAACAACAACAACAACATCTAGGAAATTTCCCATATACCTGGCCCATGATGGACGAAGCTGTGGTTTTGCTGCTTTTTGATGATTTTATGACCAGAGACCCAGGGATGCATGTTTTCCAAATCCAGCAACAGCCCCTGCCCCTTCCTCCCACAGTTTCTGAGAGAACAATAGATGAATGAGAATAAAGAACTGCTTTATTCCCCGGGTGGTGCAAGAGGTATGGGATCAGCTGCTAACCTAAAGGGTGGCTATTTGAACCTACTCAGGAGTGCTGCAGGAAAAGAGGCCTGGGGATCTGCTTCTGTGACATTGTTGTGCTGTGCCTTTGAGTCAGTTTCAACTCATAGCAACCCCATGTGAGAGAGTAGAATTGCCCCATAGGGTTTTCTAGGTTGTAATCTTTATGGGAGCAGATCGCCAGGTCTTTCTCCCACAGAACCACAGGGTGGGCTCCAACTGCCAGCCTCTCGGTTAGCAGCTGAGCGCTTAATCGCTGCACCACCAGAGCTCCTCTGTAAGACTACAGGCAAGAAAACTATGGAACAGTTCTATTCTGTAAGACACCATGAGTCAGAATCAACTGAATGGCAACGGGTTTTTTATTAATAAGTGTGCCCACTGAAACTCAAGAGTAACTTGGTAAATGCTGGTTTAGATCATCCAATTTTGGCTCAAGACCTAGGCAGTCTTCAAGTTACCCAAGAGTCAGACCATGGATTACAAAGCCCTCTGCCTGCTGAATACAACAACGACATTTAGGAGAGGGGCTGAGAGTTAGTCCGAGAGAAGGCCCTGGCTCAGCCTATCACACAGCTGCGTGTAAGGGTGGGGTAGCAAAGGGACAGGAGACTGCTCTTGGGGGCCTTGAGCCACTTTACCCACCCAGCCACATGGAATCAAAGAAGATAATAAGAGTCATCATAATGCTAACAGGAACTAACATTTACGGAGTACTTGGTTAAGAGCTCGGCTACTAACCAAAAATCAGCTCTTTCGGTAAGAGAACTGAGGCACAGGGAATGTATTGTCAAGGTTATAAAAACTGGTCAGTGGTAGATCTAGGCAGTCGAAGTCCAAACCTTAATCCCATAACTACTAAGCTTTTAAGGCACAGTGAAAAACTTTTCCTCCCCAAACCCCTGAACGCTAGTAAACATGGCTCAATGAATATCTTCGGTCAGATTAATCTGGTTAGTAAGTCTATCTTCAGGTGCAGGGAGTGGAGCTGGGAGGGAGGTGGGCCATGCCACCTTGGCTTAGTGGAACCATGTTGCCCTGCCCTTCCCTTGACCACGGAGTGAAGGGGAAGGAGAAGGGACAAGGGAGGGAAGGGTCTCCAGGTAACGATGTGTCGGTAGTGGGACTGGGATGGGGAATGAGGCTAATGCCTGAGTAAATTGGCAAGAGGGGGAAGCAGGCAGGGAAATGACTCTTAACCCAATTCACATTTGGGCAGTTGCAGAACTTCCTTTAATGAGGGAGGTGACTGTAAATGGAGTAGAGATTTTAAGCTAACAAACAAGAAAGTTGATGCCTTCATCACTGTTTTCCTGCAAAGCTTTTTTGATATTGCAAAACCATGTTTTTCCTTTTCTGTAAAACCACCAGCTTTGGCGTTTCTCCTGGCATTAAAGGTGCATTACTTTTCCTCAGAGTGACTAGATTGAAAGCAAATTAGTTTATTTCACTCATTGACGTTCCATTTGAAATGTGGTGGGTTGGGGAAAATGGAAGGGTTTCTCAATCTATCTCTTTTTCTGAATATCTCAAAGCACATGTTTGGTAGCTTGATCAAGATTTTTATCCCCATGTTATGAATGAGGAAACAGACTCAGGGAGGTTAAGAGGGCTGCCCATGGGTGATCACTCTGCTGTCAGGGGCAGGGCAAGGTCCCAGTTCAATCTTCGCCTGTGTTTCTGAGGCAAGTGACCTATTTCTAAGTAGGCTCATCACGGAGAGGCCCTGAACAGATTTACCTCACGTTTTAAGGGAGGAGATAATTTCTTCTTCTCCCAAGATACACATATAATGGATGAAGTTAGTATTTCTTCAGCTTAATTCTGTCTCTTTTTACTTTGGATGTAGGGTACTAGCTGCTCCCTCTTCTGCTCAAAGAGATTGCTTGCTGTGGTGAGGATCACCCATTATTTCTCCCACAATGGAGCCAGCAAGTAGACTTCAGAGGTTGCTAGTTCCCACATCTTGTAGCTTTGGGAGCCCAAGCTATACACCCCAGAGTAAGGCCCATGGATACTACAGCTGGATGGGGTCACCAGCCTGACTTTTCTCCATCACCTCCTTCACAAACCTTATGAAGCACAAGGCAGTCCATTCTGGAGCTGGAGAATGGAGTATTTAATTAGCTCACAGGGCCCTAAGGGGACCAGGATCAGGCCCAACAGTGAAATCTTTGGATTGTTTCCAGTTTCAAGGGGTGTATGAACTCAATAAAAGATTATTCTGGAAGCTTAACCAACAGTAATGAGCATCAACACATTTGTTACATGAAAGAAAGAATTGATTTAGGTAGAGAAAGCAAAGAAACATTATCTTTGTCACATTTGGCTGAAATGGCATCTAACAGATGTCAGAAAAATAGCACAAGAGAAGGATAAGCTAAAAGATGGAAGGAGAGGCATGTAAGCACACACACAAAAAATCTCTCCCTGTTGTTTCTTCAACAACTAACTTAAGGAGTGACTAGTTATTCGAAAGAGGCCCTGGGTGGTGAAAATGATGAATGTACGCAGCTGTTAACAGAAAGGTTGGAGGTTTGAATCCACCCAGAGGCACCTCAGAAGAAAAACCTGGTGATCTACTTCCAAAACATCAGTCATTGAAAATCCCGTGGAGCGTAGTTCCACACTGACTCACGTGGCACCGCCATGAGCCAGAATCAACTCAACAGAAACTAGTTTATGTATCTGGAGGCATTTTTCTACATTGTTGTAGTATCATGTGACCTCCTTGGAGAAAGAGTCTAGAAAAACACAAAGCTTAATGATTACCGTAAATAGTTAATTCCCCCCGTTGAACACGGGAATTATTATTTGTAGTGGATTTCAGCCTTTTAATTTTGCCCTTTATAGAGCATTAAATGAATTTCCAAATCAAGAAAATTCTCAAAGGCCTTCACAAGGTAGAATTGTTTATAGGGTAAAAACTCAGTTCCCAAGAATTGTTTATGACTTAATGACGCGTTTATACAAAGCCCAGAATTTTTGTACAAAACAGGTGTCAACACAGTATATGTTTACTGCTCTGTTAAACAGCTACTTTTCCTTTAAAATTACTCCCCATCTTATCTGGCACAAATGTACCGAAGTGGTCATTTATTTTATTAAATTAACTTAGGGCTAGACTGAAAAAGATGGGTCTCAGATGATGGCAAAATTATTCCACCGAGGTTGCCTTTACGACTGTTAATCGTAAAGTGATCTTTACAGGTCAGCGCTTTTCATTCCTACCTGCTGTGACTACATGAAATGTAAGTGCCTGGCACTGGGCAAAGGAGATGTTTGACCAATGGGCTTTATGGCTCGTACTTCTTAAAACTTAATTTTTTCTTTTTCCCTTTACTCACTGTTGGGACATGTGGAAAACAGACATTCTGAGCAAAGGAGACATTCAAACGCCTTCCTGTTCCAGGGGAAAATGTAAACAAACATGCCGGTCATCAGTTTATAGAATTTCCCATTTGTTGCTTTCATTGCACCCGCTGAGTCTTGCTACAGGAACCAGTTTTGTCTGCTGCTTGGGGCTCCTCATTAGTAGAGGGAATGAGCAGATAAGCAGAGTTCTCTCCCTTTAAAGATTTGAGACTTTGCTCTACTCAAGTGGAAACCCTGGTGGTGTAGTGGTTAAGAACTATGGCTGCTAACCAAAAGGATAGCAGTACAAGTTCAACAGGGGCTCCTTGGAAACCCTATGGGGCAGTTCTACTCTGTCCTATAGGGTTGCTATGAGTCAGAAATGACTTGATAGCAATGGGTTTTTTTTTTTTTTTTTTTTGGATCCAAGTACTACTTTCCTGGAGCTTAGTCCCCAAGTCTTATAGTCCAGCACCTTTGCTTCCTGCCAGAATAATCCCAAGAAGTGAGGAAGGAGCTTGCTTCTCTGAGAGGAGGTATTGGGTCTGTGGCTTTGGTTCCTCATTTGCTCCTTGATTTTCATGCTTTCCCTCAGAGTTCCCTACCTCCTGGTTCCTAACTCTTAGTTCAGCCACATAGCAGTGGCATAAAAAAATAAATAGCTAAAAACAAGGGGATGAACTGTGTGTCCTGATTTATGTAGTTTTCTCTCCTCTTACTGTGAATGATGTCTTCTTGAGGCTGTGGTGCTCGACCTTGGGTGCATGTTAGAATTACCTGGGAAGGTTTTAAAACCCCTATGCTAGGTTGTCTTCAAGATTGATTACATCAGAATCTCTTGTGTGGGACTTAGGCATCAATATATTTTTTAAAACTTCTCAGGTAATTCCAATGTGCAGCTGAAGTTCAGAAGCACTGTTTTTTGAATGATTTTGATATTTCTTAGGTATACCCTGTTGTTGTTGGGTGCCGCCAAATTGATTCTGACTCATGGTGACCCCATGTGACAGAGTAGAACCATCCCATAGGGTTTTCTAGGCTGTAATCTTTATGGTAACAGATAGCAAGGTCTTTCTCCCATGCAGCTGCTGGGTGGTTTCGAACAGCCAACCTTTCGGTTAGCAGACAAGCATTTAAACATTGTACCACCAAGTCTCCTTTGGTGTACCCTAGCAGGATTTCTCTCTCTCTCTCTCTTTTTTTTCTCCTTGAAATAAATCTAACCTGAAAAAGACTGGGTCTGAAGTTATCACCTGAGGCGTCTCTGACTCCTGAACATCGAGAATCTTTGCTCATTGAAAAACTTTTACCTTAGAAGGGCTGCAGACTTTTAGAATGAGAGAGCCAATAGTTTTTCTCCTCCCTATTAACAACCCTTGTGGCACAGTGGTTCAGCATTCAGCTGCTAAACAAAAGATCAGCAGTTCGAATCCACCAGCTGCTCCTTGGAAGCCTTATGGGGAAGTTGTACTCTGTCCTATAGGGTTGCTATAAGTTGGAATCAACTTGATGGCCGTGGGTATTAACAACTAAAAGCTATGGTTATTAGTTAGGGGAATTATGGAGCATTGCTTAGAAATTTCATTGGAAAGTACAATTTATTAATTAATTTGGATATGTGCACTTATATTATTTAGTACAGTGTGTTGCTATGGATACATTTTCTTTATATTTGACCTAGTTTCCTAGGGCTGCCATAACAAAATACCACAAAGTGAATGGCTTTAAAGAATAGAGATTTATTTTCTTACAGCTCTGGAGGCCAGAAGTCTGAATTCATGGCACTGACAGGGCTATGATCTCTCCGTGCCAGCTTTAGGAAAAGATCCTTCCTTGTCTCCTTCAGCTTCTGTAGCCCTAGGCGTTTCTTGGCTTGAAGAGGGATACTCACGTGCCATTTTCCCTTTGTGTGTGTGATCTTTCTGTGTCTGTCTTTCTCTTTTATAATTGGCACCCAGAAGGGATTAGGATTAGTATCCGTCCTACTCCAGTGTGACTTTGTTAATTGACTGATAACATCTACAAAGAAAAACTCTATATCCCCAAACAAGGTCGTATTCACCAGTACAGGAGTTAGGACTTCAACATACCTTTTTTGGGAACATCGGGTCAGTCTGTAACAATATTTATACCCTCAGAATTTTGAAAGACAGAGTGCAATTCTGACACTCAAGGCTGCTAACCAAAAGGTCAGCAGTTCAAATCCACCAGGCGCTCCTTGGAAGCTCTATGGGGTGGTTCTACTCTGTCCTATAGGGTCGCTATGAGTTGAAATCAACTCAACAGCAATGGGTTTAGTTTTTTGGGTATTCATTGCTTAGTTGTAAATTCCTTTACAGTCCATATATTTCTCTTCCAAAAGCAAAACAAAGTAAGCAAAAAATTTCCAAGAAAGAGCATTTCAAGCTTAGAAAGTTGTTTTACATTAAAAAAAAAAAAAAAAAAAGGCAACCTCAAATGTCCTTAGATGCAGCCATGTTTTTAATTATTATTATTATTTTTTTTGTGATTGGATTAGATTTTCTGTCTTCCAAATAGCTAATTTCTATATCATCACTACCTGGCTTGTAATGGATCTGGTTTATTAAGACCATCACAATAAATACTTGGGCCTTTGGTTTCTAGAAGGTAGAACACAATTTTTGGCCAAGTGTCTGAATAAGCACAGATTGGTTACCTCAATGTGGGTTAACACATCAACATTATCACTATAACATGCATGAATATCAACAACGATACTGAAAAAAATAGTTCTGAGTCATGCCATATATTCCATGAGTTAACTTGTAAATTCCATTACCATGTTTCACTTTGGGTACTAGAAGAAATCTCAGAATCAAAGAATTTTGGAGATGGACACCTATAATCTTACCCAGTTCTGGGATGGCAAAAAGATTTCATCCCTTGTGTCAACATCGAACTACGGTAGTGGTTTCTCGGTATGTTGTGTTGAGAAGGAGATGAGACATCTGGCCATGGCAGAAAGAACACCCTTGTCAATAACAATGTTTGCAATGGGTGTGAGAGGAGGACAGTGGCAGAACACGGGTCAAATCTTCACTGCATCTCATCTAGCCTGATTCATTTTCCTTGTGACAGTGGTTCTTGATATAGTTTTATACTGAAATCATTTGGGGAGCTTTTAAAAATCCCAGTGCCCAGGCTACATACACCAAGACCAATTAAATCAGAATATCTGGGTGTCGGCTTGGGGTGATTCAAATGTGCATACAAGGTTGAGATACACTTTCTAGTAGGAAAGGAAACAAGGGCCTTAAGAGATAATGTGAATCACATTATCATATATTTACCAAGTGTCATAATTTCCACATACTTTTGTTTTCACCATACCATACTGTTTCCATCATGAATCTTTATGGAAACACATGAATGATGATACATTACTGATTACTTTGTCCATTGACTTTAAGACCAGTGGTTCCCAACCTGTGAGCTGTAAGCATTGCCTCTTTAGACTAAATGAATAAAAAGTATTATATTTTAAAATTACTGTTTTGAAAATATATGCAGAACTTGTTTTGATGAGTAGAACACAAATTTATTTGAAAGCGTTGCTGAATTCAGAGTAGCTTTTTGACCTTTTGTGTTGTCTCAGTTGATAGTACCCTCTCAATTACTGTCACATTGGGGTCGGGCATCACTGATTTTGACCTAAGGGGTGCATGAAGCGGTGCAGCTGTGAAGAACCCAGGCTCTCACCAGGACTAATTAGACGGCTCAGTGATTGCCTGCAGATAAGCTTTGACACTAGTGTTGCTGACCTGTCTGCTGTTGTTGACATACACAGGAATGTGAAGATTCTTTCAGGATTCATGTGACTTAATATAACCTGACTTCTTGGGTACTAGAAAATGAGTCTGATGAGTCCATGAGTCTGATGCAGTGAGGATGTCAGTGATACCTCAGCCGGAGGTATTCTGAACCACTTTTAGGGCAGAAGCAAGCCACCCAATGACAGGGTGTGGCAGAATTTGAGATTATATGGTTTGCCACCATGTTTCTTATGTGTATATAAATATCCATCTAGACAATTCCATTTATTCTAGCTGGATAGCCTTGTGCCAATCACTTCCTTTCTCTGTGACTCAATTTCCTAGCCTGTAATTAAAAAAAAAAAAAAAGAGAGATTGTTGTTCCTTCTAATTCTAAGAAACTATCTCCTAAGGACCCAAAAGCCTCTTTGAAGGTGTGTTTATAAGCAAAGGTCTGAAGAAGGAGAAGGAAGATGAAGTGTAGTTAGGAGTGGGGTAGAGAAAGTAATGGATTAGGTGAGTATGAGCCAAAGGAAGGAGGCCTGAGTGGCGTAAGATGAGTTAGAGACACAAAGGGGAAGATGGTAACAAACTGTAAAGTGATGTGGGAAAATATTGAAGGAGAATTTGATGTGGAGTAGTTAGAGGATGATCTAGGAGGGCTTCAAAGGGGAGATGACATTCGAACTGGGTCTTGAAGCATGAGTAGGAATTCTTCAGGCAGAAAAGGGAAAGAAGAACATTCCAGGGCAAGAATAGCTTGTTTAAGGGCAGGCAGCGAGTGAAAAGACATGATTTGGCATAGTCAAATTCTTCAGAAAAAAATATAATAATTAACACCATGGCCGCCAGCACCAGTTATATTCCCTTGTTTCATGTCTACCATGGATGGGTGTTTGTGTGTTTTCACTGAAAATAAAGCTCAGATAGTTTTATTTACTGCTAATGCTATGAAAAGCCCATAGTGTTGGCCCAGTAGGCAAGTAGAACCATCCCCCAAATATTTATTTCCATAGCCTGTTTGTCCTAGCTGGACTTAAAAATGTATATTTAGCAGGTGCAGAGATGAGCCAAAGTTTGAGTTAGTCCATATTGCATTCTGCTCGAAGGCTCACACGGGCTTAACTAGTTCAGGAAGTCAAGACCCTGTTGGCAAAGAGAAATTGAGAATAAGGAAACCTCCTAAATAATTCAGCACTTTGACTTGGATTTGTGCTTCTGGAGAGATCCTAACTTCCTCTCCTTCAATGCTCCATGACACAGCACTCAGAAGCCAGTCCCTGAAGAGGCAGAAATTATAAATAACCATCCATTAGGACTCATTTCTTATCTTGCCTTACCCTGCTTACCTTGGAAACCATGAGAAATCCAACATCCCAGGCAATCTTCACATCATCCTCTCTCTTGTGGTCTTTATATCCCATTCTCTGACTCAAGCTTTGACCCTCTCCAGGTCTTTAAACGCTTCTCTCATGCCTTCTGGACTCATGGTCTATCATCAGCAAAATCTCCCCTAAACTTGAATTATTTCCTGAAAATTTTCTTCATCTTTTTGCAGACACAACTGAAATCCCCTGCAGCCCTCTCAAGTAAATTTTTTCTATCTCCAACATTCTTCATACCACTGAACCTGGAGCCAGGCTAGGTCTCCTTGCTTCTCGTTGTTGCTTCTAGTCCTTTGTTCTTCCCACTCTCTAAAATATTCCAGCACATTTGAAATACTTGCCATGGAATTCTACCACATCCTACTCCTCCTTTTGACTCATCTACCTTCTTCCTCTTCATGCCCACTTATTTATTGGTACTTTTAATAACTAGATTTTGATCTTCCCACCACTACTTTTGTTATTATTTTTAGTGTTCTGAATATCCACATAGATGACTCATCCAACACCTTGGCCTCTCAGTTGTAAGGCTCTCACAGTTTATCCATGTCAGCCTTTTACTTTCATGGCCGTATATCCTAGGCTTTGCATTACCAATTATCTCACCATCTCAAAATCTCAATCAGTTTAAGCTTTCCAACTATCATTTCTTTCTATTCTAGCCCATTCCTCTGGTATCCCAATTCCAATAATTCTTTAGCCCTACTTAAACCTCCAATCCATCTTCTTCCTTTTCTCTGTCCATCACTTTACTCTTTATCCAGCTAAGATTTCATGGACTGTCCTGGCTATGTTTTCTTGAATCCCACTCAACTCACTGGTTCACCTGTCCCTTCTTTATACTTGTTGACCAAACTCCAACGCTGGTTAAATCCAATGCTTTAGCTTTTCCACACCTGCACACTGAATGTGCAGCTGAATGTGGCTTGAGAAAGCACACAACCTTGCCGACTGGCATTTCCATTCATGACCTTAAGTATGATCTCAACCATGCCTGGCAAAGCTGCTTCATTTCCCTCGTCAAGTCATTTCCCACACTCTGAGAGAACTATTTCACTCCTCTCTTCTTTCCTCAGACCACCTATTCTCTCTCCCCACTACTGCCTCTCACCTGATAGCCTTGCTTCTTACTTCACTGAGAAAATGAAAACTCTCTAAAGAGAACTTCGGTAGGCTTCAACCACCAGATCTATGATCCTCCCTGCATCTGCACCATGTCCTTTACCTCCCTCTATTAAGAAGTCCTTGTCGTATATAAGGCTGGTTCTCCACCTGTGTACTGGATCACATCCCCTCTCCCCTATTCAAAGACTTTGGTCTTGCAATTGTCCTTGCTGTCTTCTGCCATCACCCATCTTCTTTGCTGTAGCATTCTGGCGAGTGTTTAAATACACAGCAATACCTCTTATCTTTAACTCCACGTCCTGTACAGGCTCCAGCCCCATTTTGTGTTCCCCATTGTAGTAAAACTTCTATTTGCTCTTTCCACTTCCTAATTTTTTGTTCTTTCTTTAACCCACTCCTATCGGGATTCTCCAGGTGGTGCAAATGGTTAACATGCTTGGCTTCTAACCAAAAAGTTGAAGGTTTGTGTCTACCCAGAGGTGCCTAGGAAGAAAGTCTTGGTGATCTATTTCCAAAAAATCAGCCATGGAAAACCTTATGGAACATAGTCTATTCTGACACACATGGGGTTATCATGAGTTGGGATCAATTTGATAAATAGCCCCTATCTCTCTCCTCTCCTACTTTCTAATTTTTAATAGCACTTTCCTCTAAAATACATTTTTTCTTATTTGCTCTTCTGCCTTCTCTATTAGTCTTTAAACTCCATGAGGACAGGGACTCTGTCTTGTACATGGTTAATTCTGAGAACATAAAACAGTATTTGACATGCAGGTACTCAATAAATACTTGCTGAATGAATGAATGAATGGATGTGTGGCATGGTTCTAATTCTTTATTTCATTAGGCATATGTCTTAGTATTCCGCATATAGTGGGTGCTCATTAAATGGGGATGAAATAATACTAAGCTCTTGGGGCTGTTACAAGCCTTGAATCAAGTAGTGGCTGTGCATGTAGTTGGTAAACTGTATACAAAGGCACTTACTGTTGCTCTTATTGCTGAGGAATTAACTGGTAGGGATAGGAATTTCGGTTTCATTTATTCAGTCACTCCATGCCAGGGGGAGTCCTGGTGACATAGTGGTTAAGAGCTCAGCTGCTAACCAAAAGTTTGGCAGTTCAAATCTACTAGCCGCTCCTTGGAAGCTCTATGGGGCAGTTCTACTCCGTCCTGTAAGGTCATTATGAGCCAGAATTGACTCGACAGCAAAGGATTTGGGTTTTTTGTTTTGTTTTGTTTTGCATGTGCCAGGGTGGTCTCTGGGTGGCACAAACAGTTAAGCACTGGGCTATTAACTGAAATGTTGGTGGTTTGAATCCACGCAGAGGCTCCTTGAAAGAAACACCTGGTGATCTGCTTCTGAAAGGTCACAGCCATTGAAAAACCATAAAGCACAGTGCTACTGTGACACACATATGGGGTCACCATGAGTTGGAGTTGACTGGGCTGGTTTGTTTTTTTTTGGCGGGGGGTGGTATGCACCAAGCACTATTCAAGGCTCTGGAGATAGATACAGCAGTGAACAAGCAAGTCTTCTAGAACTTAGGAATTCTCAGAAGACCAAGTTTCTCTTTTTTTCTGCTGTACTCCAATCTCACTAGGGTGTAGTTTGAGTAGACGGTGCAATTTGAACACAGGAGAGAGGTGGTATGGAGTGTTAGGATAGAGTGGCTTATGGGCTGTCAACTGAGGGCATTTTCAAATCCCAGCTATACCATTTAAACCTGCATGAAAGGGAAAATTGCCTAATCTCTATAAACCTCAGCTGTCTCTCCAGTAAAATGCTGGATGAACTGAATCTACCTTGCTGAGCTGTTGTGAGAATAACTTATGTAAAGTACTTGGTGGGAGTTAAGTGCTCAGTAAGTGGTACTTGTAGAACTGTGTTTTAAGGAGAGGTTGAGGAAGGAACAGCTCTCAAGGGAGAGAGTTTCAGATCTCAGGGGAAGAAGGAATGAGGTTTCTCAGAGTAGTCCTGGCTGTAGGAGTATTTGTTCACAAGAGATTGTTGCTTACAAAAGGATATCAGGGAAGGGGCTGTAAGAAAGGTAGGAGAGAAGCAGGGCTGGAGCAAGAAAGTCGATTCAAGTAGGCGGGAGAATATGGGAAGAGGTGGCTTGGAGAAGATTTATGTTTGAGGAGATAACTTCTGAAGCCCAAGAATGAAGGAAGGTGGTATAAGTTGATGGACTTGGGGCCTGAGAACGTAAAAGAAGAAAGAGCTGCTAGCAGATGTGGGCCTATGTTTATTTAGCTGGCACCTCGAGTGGCTTTGGGTTTGCTAAGGTGGATGTGAATTTGGCTGAGGAGAGTTGAATGGTTGAGCTTAATTGAGTGAAATGAATTTGGAGTTTCTGGGGGCACTTGGGGAAGTGAGTTGGAGGAATGGTGAAGGGAAGGGATAGAAAAGCAAAAAGCAGAGCCAGCACATGGTAGGAGGCTGCTATCTAAAAGGGATGATGAGGTCAGTTAGGGATTCCTATGGCAAGATGGCTGAAACAATTTAAGAACAAGGACAATTAAACTGCAATTTCAAGTTGATATCTGTAGGTATGACCTTGTAACCCTTCCCCTACGATATGCAGATCTCCTGGGACAGTTCTGACATTAGCAGCATCCTTGCTTTCATGGATGGCTAAGTGTAGGGTTGAGAGGATTGATTCAAGTCATCTTTTTGGAATACAGTTTCATTCAACCCAGTACACACACACGCACGCATGCACAGTTCCATGAAACAATATTTACCTTTATCATGATTGATAAATTAAAAACAAAGTAAAATATCAAATACGATTTTCCCATACTTAAATGCAGCACAGAAAAATTTCAGATAAATAAATAAAAATTAGAAAATATTTTTTATACTGAGTCAATTGCGCTTGCCTGTTCATAAATCCACCCTAAGATACATGTGGGCAAAACTTCAAGGCATATCTAGTGAGCTGTTGAGCACACACTTCTTTGCTTTTAATCTAGTCAAGATTGAAAATTCATTCACACGTATGAATTGCTGTGAATGATACTAGCAATACACCTTTTTTAAAAATATGATTTTATTTATTTTGTTGTCACGGTTGAGAATATACACTGCAGAAAGCAATAGACTTTCAAAATTAAACTTTTGGAAATCTTATTTAATCTTAATCCAAACTGATGTACATAAACATAAATTTTTAATTACTCTTCACTGCAAATGACTGAGCTGCAAAAATGTATCCTCTTCTTTGGACACCAAGTTGAGTTCAATTATTGAATCAAGCTTTTGAGAGAAAATGGATTTGTAATCCAAGTATTTTTTTTTTTTTTTTTTACTGGTTCAATTCTCTTCTTGAAAAAAAAATTAAAAGTTTGGAGCAGAAGAAAGTTGTAACAATATTGATAATTCTCTTTTTTTTTTTTTTTGACCGTCTTCATTAATAATATTCTCTTCAATGTATCGTAACAATATTGGGAATATGTAGTGGGGAGAGTAATTATTTAAGTCTTACTTGACAAAAAATATGTCTGTCAGTTTGTCATACTGTGGGGGCTGTGATGCTGGAAGCTATGCCACCGGTATTCAGATACCAACAGGGTCACCCCTGGAGGACAGGTTTCAGCTGAGCTTCCAGACTAAGACAGACTAGGAAAAAAGACTTGGCAATCTACTTCTTAAAAGGATTAGCCAGTGAAAACCTTATGAATAGCTGTGGTACATTGTCTGATACAGTGCCAGAAGATGAGCCCCCCAGGTTGGAAGGCACTCAAAAGACGACTGGGGAAGAGATGCCTCCTCAAAGTTGTTGTTTTTATGTGCCGTTGAGTCTGTTCCAACTCATAGCGACCCTATGCACAACAGAATGAAACACTGCCTGGTCCTGCGCCATCCTTACAATCGTTGTTATGCTTGAGCTCATTGTCGCAGCCACCGTGTGAATCCATCTTGTTGAAGGTCTTCCTCTTTTCCACTGATCCTGTACTTTGCAAAGTATGATATCTTTCTCAAGGGACTTATTCCTCCTGACAACATGTCCAAAGTATGTAAGATGCAGTCTCACCATCCTTGCTTCTAAGGAGTATTCTGGCTGTACTTCTTCCAAGACAGATTTGTCCGTTCTTTTGGCAGCCCATGGTATATTCAATATTCTTCCCCAACACCACAATTCAAAGGCGTCAATTCTTTTTCAGTCTTCCTTATTCATTGTCCAGCTTTCACATGCATATTATGGGGTTGAAAATACCATGGCTTGAGTCAGGTGAACCTTAGTCTTCAAGGTGACATCTTTGCTTTTCAACACGTTAAAGAGGTCCTTTGCAGCAGATTTACCCAATGCAATGCATCCTTTAATTTCTTGGTTGCTGCTTCCGTGGCTATTGATTGTGGATTCAAGTAAAAGGAAATCCTTGAAAACTTCAGTCTTTTCTCTGTTTGTCATGATGTTGCTCATTGGTCCAGTTGTGAGGATTTTTGTTTTCTTTATGTTGAGGTGGAATCCATACTGAAGGCTATGGTCTTTGATCTTCATCGGTAAGTGCTTCAAGTCCTCTTCAGTTTCAGCAAGTAAGGCTGTGTCATCTGCATAAAACAGATTGTTAATGAGCCTTCCCCCAATCCTGATGCCCCATTCTTCTTCATATAGTCCAGCTTCTCGGATTATTTGCTCAGCGTACAGATTGAATAGGTATGCTGAAAGGACCCAACCCTGGCACACAACTTTTCTGACTTTAAAGCACTCAGTATCCCCTTGTTCTGTCTGAATAACTGCCTCTTGATCTATGTAAAGGTTCCTCATGAGCACAATTAAGTGTTCTGCAATTCCCATTCTTTGCAAAGTTATCCACAATTTGTTATGATTCACACAGTCGAATGGTTTTGCATAATCAATAGAACACAGGTAAACATCCTTCTGATATTCTCTGCTTTCAGCCAGGATCCATCTGACATCGGCAATGATATCCCTTGTTCCACGTTCTCTTTTGAAACCGGCCTGAATTTCTGGCAGTTCCCTGTTGATACGCTGCTGCAGCCGTTTTTGAATCATCTTCAAAATTTTGCTTGTGCGTGATATTAATGATATTGTTCGATAATTACCGTATTCAGTTGGATCAACTTTCTTGGGACTAGGTATAAATATGGATCTCTTCCAGTCAGTAGAGTCAACTTTAACGACGTGGGTGGAGTACAGCTTTCGGGACCTTCATTTGCTAATGTGGCACAACTCAAAATGAGAAGAAACAGCTGTAAACATCCATTAATAACTAGAACATGGAATGTATGAAGTATGAATCTAGGAAAATTGGAAATCATCAAAAATGAAATAAAACGCATAAACATCAATATCCTAGACATTAGTGAGCTGAAATGGACTGGTATTGGCCATTTTGAATTGAACAATCATATAGTCTACTATGCTGGGAATGACAACTTGAAGAGGAATGGTGTTGCATTCATTGTCAAAAAGAACATTTCAAGATCTATCCTGAAGCACAACGCTGTCAGTGACAGGAAAATATCCATACGCCTACAAGGAAAACCAGTTAATATGATTATTATTCAAATTTATGCACTGACCAGTAAGGCCAAAGATGAAGAAATTGAACATTTTTATCAGCTTCTGCAGTCTGAAATTGATCAAACATGCAATCAGGATGCATTGATAATTAGTGGTGATTGGAATGCAAAAGCTGGAAACAAAGAAAAAGGATCGGTAGTTGGAAAATATGGCCTTGGTGATAGAAAAATGCTAGAGATCGAATGATAGAATTTTTCCAGACCAACGACTTCTTCATTGCAAATATCTTGTTTCATCCACATAAACAGTGACTATACACGTGGGCCTTGCCAGATGGAACACAGAGGAGTCAAATTGACTACGTCTGTGGAAAGAGACGATAGAAAAGCTCAATATCATCAGTCAGAACAAGGCCAAGGGCCAACTGTGGAACAGAACATTAATTGCTTATATGCAAGTTCAAGCTAAAACTGAAGAAAATCAGAGCAAGCCCACAAGAGCCAAAATATGACCTTGAGTATATCCTACCTGAATTTAGAGACTATTTCAAGAATAGATTTGACATGTTCAACACTAATGACTAAAGACCAAACGAGTTGTGGAATGACATCAAGGCCATCATACATGAAGAAAGCAAGAGGTCATTGAAAAGACAGGAAAGAAAGAAAAGACCAAGATGGATGTCAGAGGAGACCCAGAAACTTGCTCTCCAATGTCGAGCATCTAAAGCAAAAGGAAGAAATGATGAAGTAAAAGAAATGAACAGAAGATTTCAAAGGGTGGCTGGAGAAGACAAAGTAAAGTATTATAATGACATGTGCAAAGAGCTGTAGATGGAAAACCAAAAAGGAAGAACATGTTCGGCATTTCTCAAGCTGAAAGAACTGAAGAAAAAATTCAACCCTCAAGTTGTAATAGTGAAGTGTTCTATGGGGAAAATATTAAATGACACAGGAAGTGTCAAAAGAAGATGGTAGGAATACACAGAGTCATTATACCAAAAAGAATTAGTCAATGTTCAACCATTTCAAGAGGTGGCATATGATCAGGAACCGATGGTACTGAAGGAAGAAGTTGAAGCTGCTCTGAAGGCGTTGGTGAAAAACAAGGCTTCAGGAATCGCTGGAATATCAATTGAGATGTTTCAACAAACGGGTGAGCGCTGGAGGTGCTCACTCGCCTGTGCCAAGAAACATGGAAGACAGCTTCCTGGCCAACTGACTGGAAGAGATCCATATTTATGCCTATTCCCAAGAAACGTGATCCAACCGAATGCAGAAATTTTCAAACAATATTGTTAATATCACATGCAAGCAAAATTTTGCTGAAGATATTTCAAAAGCAGCTGCAGCAGTATATCGACAGGGAACTGCCAGAAATTCAGGCCAGATTCAGAGAGGGCGTGGAACCAGGGATATCATTGCTGATGTCAGATGGATCCTGGCTGAAAGCAGAGAGTACCAGAAGGATGTTTACCTGTGTTTTATTGTCTATGCAAAGCCATTCGACTGTGTGGATCATAACAAATCATGGATAACATCGAGAAGAATGGGAATTGCAGAACACTTAATTGTGCTCATGAGGAACCTTTACATAGATCAAGAGGCAGTTGTTTGGGCAGAACAAGAGAATACTGACTAGATTAAAGTCAGGAAAGGTGTGCGTCAGGGTTGTATTCTTTCACCATACCTATTCAATCTGTGTGCTGAGCAAATAATCTGAGAAGTTGGACTGTATGAAGAAGAACAGGGCATCAGGATTGGAGGAAGACTCATTAACAACCTGCATTATGCAGATTACACAACCTTGCTTGCTTAAAGTGAAGAGGACTTGAAGCACTTACTGATGGGGATCAAAGACCATAGCCTTCAGTATGGATTCCACCTCAACATAAAGAAAACAAAAATCCTCACAACTGGACCAATGAGCAACATCGTGATAAACGGAGAAAAGACTGAAATTGTCGAGAATTTCATTTTACTTGGATCCACAATCAACAACCATGGAAGCAGCAGTCAAGAAATCAAAAGATCCATTGCATTGGGTAAATCTGCTGCAAAGGACCTCCTTAATGTGTTGTGAAGCAAAGATGTCACCTCGAAGCCTGACTTAAGCCGTGGTATTTTCATTCCCATCATATGCATGCGAAAGCTGGACAATGAATAAGGAAGACCAAACAATTGATGCCTTTGAATTGTGGTGTTGGAGAAGAATAATGAATATACCATGGACTACCAAAAGAATGAAGAAATCTGTCTTGGAAGAAGTACAACCAGAATACTCCTTAGAAACAAGCATGGAGAGAGTGCATCTTACATACTTTGGACATGTTTTCAGGAAGGATCAGTCCCTGGAGAAGGACATGATGCTTGGCAAAGTGTAGGGTCAGTGGAAAAGAGAAGACCCTCAACGAGGTCGATCGACACAGTGGCTGTGACAAATGGCTCAAGCATAACAACGATTGTAAGGTTGGCACAGGACCTGGCAGTGTTTCATTCTGTTGTGCACAGGGTCGCTATGAGTCAGAACTGACTCGACAGCACCTAACAACAAAAACAGCAGACAGAAAACTTCTTTAGGGGCTCTTGAGGATGTTAAGCATCTTGTTGATTTTCCTCTATGGTTTCAAATTTAGTTCATTAGGAAGTCTGAAGATACCAGTTTAAATATGCTTATTTTATTAACAAATATTATCTTTGAAACAATTGCCAAATGACAATGCTTTGCAACTAAAAAAAATGTGCTTCTTCTTCCTGAGTTCATATATGGTGGTTAGCACGATATATGTCCCTTGTGACAGTCAACAAACTTTGGGATGATAGAGTAAGTGGATATGATTAGCTCTAAGCTCTGAATAAAATATTCCAAGAAGTCAGTTAGTGGGATTCTTTTAAATAAAAGTAATAACTTAGACAGTATTTTGCAATTTTTCCATGAGAGTTAGTATAATATCTTTAGATGCCCAAACTCCTAGATACACAAAAGAGATTCAAACAGCACTGTTACTAGTAGTGTTTAACCATTTTCAATAACACCACTATACCTTCCAGTCATATTTGCCTTCCTATGCCTTTAATTCCTTTATAGTAAAAAAAAAAAAAAAAATTTATAGTAGTATATTTTAATTCCTATTGATCAATAGCAAATGTTTCAAATTTTATAATCATGTCTAATATAATTATGGGAGACTAAATTTAAACTATATAACAAATCCTCCATGAATTCTCTCCCCATACATATCTGACATAAAGAAGAATATTGCTTCTCTTACAATTTCAGTGTTCTCATCAAGTCAGACCTCAAAATCTGTACTAGCCTTGTGTTCTAGATTATGTTACTTTGTTTTCAGGTTATCATAAAAAATTACATACACCATATCTATGCGTGATGAGAGAATAAGTTTATGAACGGGCAATCTATTTTCTTTTTGTAGATATACAACTGCATATGAGAATAAGGCTTTCTTATTTATAGGAGTAGAGTGACTAAAAATAAAAAAAACAAATACTTCTAGAGTGTTCTTTATAGGCAGGCTGTATTCTATGTGCTTTACAACAGCCACCTGGACTGACTACCATTCTTATTTTCATTTTAGAGATAAGGAAGTGAGGCACAGAGAGGTAGAGTAACCTGCCTGAGTCCACGGCTTCTAAGAGGAGGCTCTGGGACTCAAACCCAGGCAGCTGGCTCTAGAATCTCTGCTTTTAATCAATATACTGAGCTACCTCTCAAATGAGAAATTGTGCTAATAAATTGTCTTTGTTTTTCTTCATTTGAAAAGACTTGAGGGATTTCTTGTCAATACATATTTACAAATAATATGTCAGAGTCTATTGTTTTCAATCGATTGGGCATATTAGATAAAGTCCATATTTTAAATAGTCTTACTATAAAAATTTGCATGTACTTTTTAGAATAAAACTCAAATGAAATCCCAATGCATTGATTAGTCAACACTTTTTCAATATTGTTATTTTTGGACTTCCAAATTTAGCAGTTGATCTTGCACTTATGCCTTTGGAGTTTTCACCTCATCATTCTTTTTAATTCTAATAATAAAATGATCCTTTTAAATGGAACTTTATACTGTTTCAATTAAAAGGTAACGATTGTCGAGAAACTGGAAAAACGTCATGCTTGACAGCGTCTTTTCTGAAAATGGTCTTGCAAATTTGTAATTCAAACTCAACGGACAATCTCTACAATGTTGCTGATGGGGGAAATGCAAATTATGATAACAAAAAATAAAAGAGCATTAAATTAACCCTCCCATTATGGTGATGGTCAAATCGACCATCATACACTGGGAAATAGAATGAGACGTCATGAAGCAAAGGAGCAAATGACCTGTTCGTAGCTGCCATGTGCATTCATCACGTGCCCACCCTGTGGCTCTCACACAGCAGGGAGCAAGAGGTCACACTATTTGCTGCAACATCTGCATTACCAGGAGTCCTCCTATGATCTCTGATATTTTCTATTTAATTAAAAAATGCTGGTTGTGACCTGCCAGGAGCCCTGGTGGCACAGTGGTTAAGAGCTTGGCTGTTAACCAAAAGATCATCAGTTTGAACCCACCAGTTGCTCCCATGGGAGAAAGATGTGGCAGTCTGCTTCCATAAAGATTATAGCCTTGGAAACCCTATGGGACAGTTCTAATCTACTATATAGGGCTGCTAAGAGTTGGAATCGACTCAACAGCAAAGAGTTTGGTTTTCGGTTTGGGGGCTGTGGCCTACTACATTGATTTTATCCTCCACCAGTGGATGGGGCCTCCAGTTTGAAAAACATTTAATTAAGGATAAGAGCTAATTTTTCTCATTGAGTCAGTGCTGGAGTGATATAATAAATTGATTTTCTTGAGATGTAGAGTCAAGAATGTGAACTAAGAGAAATTTAGTGGAGCCACACCATTAGAGCCATATGAGACCCTTGACTCACTGAGAAGTCTCAAAAATCTTGGGAGGCGGGCATTGCAGTTTTCCCAGGATTTGGATGGAAGTTTGAGCCAATCCCATCTTAAGGGATCCAGTGGTGCCAGATGTCATTTGCTTGACTGGAGCAGCAGTAAAGTGAAGAGGTCCAGTGTATGGGCTTTTGCTGGGTTTGAATCTTGGTTCTGCTACTTACTAGCTGTATAACCTCAGGCAGGTTACTTAGCATTTTTTTTTGGCTCAGTTTTTGTAAAATAGTAATAATAATAGTATTGAGTTTAGAGGGTTATTCTGAGGATTAAATGAGTTACTACATACATGTAAAACACTTAGGATAGTGTTTGGGATACAATATGTATTTATTGAAAATTAACTTTAAAAAAATTTTTAAAAGTAATTATCAAGAGGAATTGTGGCCAGCAGGCTATAGGAATTGAAGGAGCTTCTCAAGATTGCTGCAAATCTCTAGCTGAAGGTAGTCTATCTTGGTGAATGGTGCTTAAGTGAATTGGAAATACTGTAATCTCCATTCAGACCCAGGCTGGAAGATGATGCACTATTGTATGAATCTGTTTTCAGAGACTGTACATGAGTGTCCAGGAGCTAAAGTAGTTTCATTTCATCAAAGGGCCTGTGTAAAACCAGAGAATGTCAATCAATACTCCTCCAAGATCATATGGGATCCTGGAGCATCTCTAGGGACTTGGTCTTATATGTGGGCTCACTGTGTAGTAGGTGTTTACCTGGAAATTTGAAACAAAGCCTGAGGTTTCTGTTTTCTATTTTCCTACATAGAAGAAGGTTAAGTAGAGAAGGCAGGAGTTGCTGGTCTCCCAGGAAATTGTTGGTTAAAGAGATTATTGGAAGGTACAATTGACAAGAAGCTGTAGAAAAAATATAGGAAGGCCTTTGTCTTAGTCATCTAGGGCCACTATAACAGAAATAAAACAAGTGGATAGCTTCTACAAACAAGTTTATTCTCTCACAGTCTAGTAGGCTACAAGTCCGAATTCAGGGCATCGGCTCCAGGGGAAGGCTTTCTCTCTCTGTCGGCTCCGGAGGAAGTCCTTGTCATCAGCCTTCTGGACTAGGAGCTTCTCCGTGCAGGAACATTGGATCCAAAGGATGCACTCTGCTTCCGGTGCTGCTTTCTTATTGGTAAGATGTCCTGTCTCTCTGCTCGCTTCTCTTTTTTATATCTCAAAAGAGACTGGCTCAAGATACAGTCCAATCTTGTAGATTGAGTCCTGCCTCATTAACATAACTGCCGCTAATCCCATCTCATCAACATCGTAGAGACAGGATACACGACACATTGGAAAATCACATCAGATGACAAAATGGTGGACAATCTCACAATACTGGGAATCACAGCCTAGCCAAGTTGACAGATACTTTTGGGGGACACAATTCAATCCATGACAACCTTCCAGGTGAAAGAAACAGCACGGGAAGAAGAACAGGATTTTGTTCTGGAGAATGGTAAATAATTCTAGCCATGTTAGCTTGAAAAGAGAATATGTTTACAGAAATATAGGAGCAAGAGGGGTGGAATGTGCAGCCTGGGTGGACTCTCTGAGTCCGTGGGAGCATCTACGGATTTTGGACATGGGTAGGGAGGCAGCTGATAAAGGCACTTCACTGACTCAGACAAGTTGTGTATTTGAAAAGAGAAGCAAAAGTCTGAAACAGCTGCTGACGAGAGGGAGTTAATCTAACATAAGTAAAAGGGTTGACAGCAGTGCTGAGAGGCCCGCTAAGATGGGAAAGCCTACAAATTTTAGTGGCCCCAGTCAGAGAGGTTGTGAGATTTCTCAGATGCGCTAAGTTTTTTGATACCGGAGGGGCAGAGACAGGCTATTGGGTAGATCCAGTGTTGAGTCTGGAGGCTGAGTGTGGTGGAAAGATAGGGGATGGGAGTGGTGCAAGTGCAGGTGAGATGGTAGTTCAAGGAGGCTCAGCATGGGGGAGAAGAGAAGCAAGACCACAAAGGGGCTGCTTAATTGGAAGAAGAAGTAAAAGGGAGTGAGACAGAGCTGAAAGACAGGGAAATTGGGGAAGAAGTTTAAGATGTTTGCAGTTGAGGAAGCACTTTCAAATTTTATATGTTGGAATTTAAGATTTAGGAGGCACAGCAGTTATGGGTAGGGTCAGGTGTGCTCATGGATTGGGTTTGTAGAAATGGAGCAGAGGTGGAGGTAACTGAAATCAGGTATATAGACATGGAGCTTGGAGGTATCATCCAGGGCTTCAAATTGGTTTTAAACGGTTCAGACATGCCCAAGTGAAATAGGGGCAGCATATGTATTGCATAGCAACCAAATCTCTTGTACTTAGGCTTTTGACCTGAGTAGGAAACAGGCAGCAGTGCCCCTCTCAAAATGGCGGCGTCCTTCTCCACAGTCCTGCCAATAATCCAATCTCCGGCATCATAGAAACTTTCAGGAGCCTGATGCGGGAGATTGGATTATTGGCAGGATTGTGGAGACTAACACACACATTCAAAGCGGTATGGTCAGCCCTCATCTTTGAGAGGGGCACCACTGCCTGTTTCCTACTCAGGTCAAAAGCCAACACGCAAGAGATTTGGTTGCTAGGCAACACCTCCTCTACCCTTGTTTCCATTAGCCATGACTGAACCGCTTCAAACCGGTTGGAAGCCTTGCCTTATTTCCGTAGGCCATGACTGAACCACTTAGAACTCGTTCAAAGCCCTGGTATCATCTGCAGGAAACTGATCACTGGGGAAGTGTCCAGGCTGTGGGTGGAAAATGAAGATTATAAATCAGGTGCCAGAGTAAGTGACTGTGTGTGGGGGCGTTTACTGAAAAGTGACAGGTAATAGTGACGGTGGTGGGTAAACAGTGGTATGAGCTTCAAGGGAGAAGGTTTTCTGCAGGAAGTGGGTGGGTGGGATCAAAGAGTGATGGCCTAGAAACAACGTGGGAATACTGATGCCACCTCTTGGCCTGAGAGTGTTCTGGGGCAAGAGGAAGAGAGCAGTCCTAATTTGAGAGGACAGGAAGAGAATTGGTGTCCTTTGGAGAGTTTGACATCGCTGAGGGCGTTATGTGAAGGGAATATTCTGTTAAAGACGGAGAGCAGGTTCTGATAGTAGGGAAGGAGGAGATGGGGGGAAGAAGAGAGCAACAGGAAATGGTGACTCTAGAGCACCCTGGTGACGATACAGGCTGTGATTTAGGAGGTGTGAGACTGAGAAAAATTGGGGACATGAGCTGACGTGACCCAAGGGGACTAAGTCTGGAGGAGAGATACCACTGTGTAGGCTTTATAAATAAACATGAGCACCCTTCTTTCTTCTCTCTTTCCTGTTTCTGAGCCTCAGCTTCCCATCCTGCAAACTGAGAGAGGAGATTTTTGTATATTACTGACAAACACAAAACTGCGCAGTTAACTTGATTTCATTCTTTGTCTTTGTACGCGCACCCTCCAAGGTCCCTATTCATGATCTTCCCTGGAGATGGACCCCACCCCCCCAAAAAAAACCAAACCGCTTGCTGTTGAGTTGACTCTGACTCATGGCGACCCCATGCGTGTCAGAGTAGAACTGTGCTCCACAGGGTCTTCAATGGCTGATTTTTTTTGGATCACCAGGGCTTTCTTCCTAAGCACCTCAATATGGATTCAGTCTGCCAGATTTTCAGCTGAGTGCACTGACCATTTGTGCCACCCAAGGACCCTGACAGACCCCAAATGGTCCTTAATTCCAGCCATTGGAACCTGTCGAGTTGTTTAGTGAGGTTTAGCGGCCTCAGTAGCTGCTTCACTCAGTCGGAGTGCTAGGGTTTTCCTTACATACCACCATGGCTCTTCCAGGCTTAAGGCACCCCCCCTTCTGTTTTAGGGACTTAAGAGCATTTAGGAAAGGCCCACATGGAGCACCTCTGACGAGGGTTCAGCAAAGCCTTGTCCCACAGGCTGCAGGGTGGGCCAGGTGATGTGTAGGCTGCTGTTGAGGGGAGACCCTGGCCGCTTTGCGGATGTGGCCTCTACACAGGAGCTGCTCTCTAGAAGGGTTGGGATAACCTGTGGGCATTAGGTTGTGTTCACTGGTACTGACCTCTGAAGGGCCTCAGATGTCCCTCAACACAGATGTCTCTCTCTGTGAAAAACCCCTGGACCCCACAGCAGGTCCAATCTTCTTGTCTCTGGCTACAGAACTTTCCAGGTCATGGCTGTACCATGCTAGTCTCTTCTTCCAGCCCTGGTGACCTTCATCTTGTCGCCAGGGAGGAAGTGAGCCAGGTGGTCACTCCTTCCCCCTCCGTTATCTTTCTAGTCTTTATTACAGCATAAACTCTGTGTTCCTTCCATCCTGGGTCTTCACTTTTGAATTTCAAGAGTGTAATTGGGAAGTAAAAGACTGAATATTTACTCTCCTTTTTTGTGTGTGTTCCACTAGCTAGAGGGCCTGCAGGTTCCCACAACTGATTAAGGAAAAGGAGTGTCTTTCAAATCTTGTTATGGCACAAACTCAAAGTCATGTAGGACCTGCTCCTTTCACAGTCAGCAAGCGGGGGAATAAAGAAAAAGCTCCAAGATTAATATTTCAGGATCTTATCTCACTACGAGTACTATTTATTGTTCAGGAGCCAACTTCAAAGGGCTGCGCTGGAACAGGCCAGAACATTCTACTGTCCCGTCACAGGTCCTCTGTGTGAAGGGACTTTGCTGGATAGCTGCTATCTGAATCAGGATTCTCTTGGTTACAAGGATCAAAAGCTCCCTGGAGAATATTTTTTCAAAGGAAAGAAGAATGTCTCCCCGTAGTCAGGGGTGGGAGCACAGTTGGCCTCAGACAGAGCCTGGCACACAGAACTGAAGGTTCTTCTTGTGTGTGCTCTTTTGTTCATGCAGACTGGATTTCTTTTCCTCAGGCCACTTGGCCAAACATGGCTACCCCAAGGCACTTAAACGTACATGATACAGGGTCAGCCGCTGGGGCACTGCCCACTACTGTACTTCCCCAAGTCCCAGTTTCCAGATGGAGAATTGGCTTTGGGTCAGGCATTTGCCCCTGCTCTGATTATCAGTAGCTGGGGTGGGGGATGACGCAGGGTGGGAGAGGGTGGGAGAGGGCTCATAGAATACAAGAATACAGGCATCTCTGTAGGTGAGGAGGTGGGGAATGGGCCATCCTCAAAGATGGGGGAATCATTGTGTACAGTGCACATTCTTGCCCACTTGTCAAGCTGCATTTGCTCAGAGCCCCCATTTTGCCAGGTAGTGGTCAGCCTATGGGCCGTCTCCAGTGAGGGACAATCCCTGTCCCTCCCACTCTAGCCAGTGCTGATAGATTGTCTCCCTGAAACTTTCACCCTCTAGTCCTAGTTCCAGCCTATAGGCTATCTAAAATAAATCCAGTTGCTATGAGTTGAAAATGACTTGATGGCAATGGGTTGGTTAATTTGTTTTTTTCTAACAAGCTTTTACAGTATTTGAAGTCTTCAGAGAACTATGGCCAATTCCTTTAGCTTTTCCTTGTGGGATGTAGTTCAGATTCTATTGCCACCCTGAATACTGTCCGCCGAATGAGCTCCCGACTTAATAGTCTTTATAGTGTGCCTTCCTGGACTGGATGCAGTAATACTCTGTGTGTGGCCTGGTGTGGCACAAGGTAGCGTGGAACAAACTTGCGCCATTCGAGAAACTACAGTGGATTTGGTTATGATGCACCAGGTTATTTAATGGGCCTCTGTACAGCTCAGAAGGTGTACACCAGGATTTAAAACTAGGTATGTGGGTTCTAATCCTGGCACTGCTACTCATTGGTGAGGGGATCTTGGGAAATCACTTCAAGAACTTTTTGAGTCTTAGTTTCTGCCTCTGTAAACTGGGAATAATAATGACCCTAACCTCGTAAGGTTGTATGTTTGTTTTAAATGGAGATTAAGTAGGTGAATACAAGGAAAGCACTTAGCACAGAGCTGATGTCTATACATGTTCAATGAAAGTTAGCTGTTAGAACCGTAATTAGAAGTATAGTCTCAAGTACCACTGTTAATGAAATCCTTGGGTGTTTCTCACACAGTGTTCTGCTAAGTATATGGGTCTCCCGTGTGGTGCTTTAGAGTCAGTGTGGGACTTGTGTTAAATTTCGTCTTTAAATTTTGTCATTATCCTGATCCTATTCCAATAATTTTGGATTCTGAATCAGTGAAGCAATATATTCGATGCCACACCAAATTTGAGTATTGCTCAAATTTTGGGGAATTTCAGTACCACTAGAAGGGTAATTTTTGCTCTGTCTTTTCCACTCTGAGGGTTGGTGAGTGGAGTGAAAAATGTGAATGGAGAAGCGTGCAGCCCTGTGAAGTCAGAGGGGAATGATGGTCTGAGCTCCAGATCTGGGCTCGAGCCTCTAATCACTAGCTGTGCAATGTTACACATGCTCACGGACCTCTCTAAGCCTCAGTTCCCTCGTCTGTAAAATATGAGTAATAATAGAACCTACCTCATAGGGCTGTGGTGAGGATTATATGAGAAAACACCGGTCTGGCACACACGTAGTAAGAGCTCAGCAAGTACGAGCTGCCATGTTTACATTGCTGCTGTTGTTCTCTGGGGTTCTGGATATGATCACTCAACCCTGCCGCTAAGACCAGCAGGAGTGTGGAAGAGGCACTGGTGCCAGGGGTAACACTAAAACAACCCTCTGGGAGAAAAGAGAACAGGTTGGAATGAGAGCTGGGGGATCTGATGGCCAGGGGAGCCAGGTAACAATAACAGCAGCAAACACGGTCCAGCTCACACAAGTGACCCTTTGTTCAGCCCTTTGCTGGCAGGTTCTCCTCAAACACAGAGGCTATTATAACACAGGCCTCCCTAAGAGCACACACCATCCCCAGCTGCCAAGATCAGGTATATAGAGCCAACCTTCCCCCACTTGTGGTCTGGCCAGCCCCCAGCTCATCTGAGGGTTGGGTGCTGCACGGAGAAAGAGGCAGAGGCCCAGGGTGTAGGGAATTATAGAGGATGGGTCTTAGTATGGCCATCACGAAAGTGTGAAAAAGGCACTTGTTTTTAAAAGCTCCTACCTAAGAGCTTTGAGTCGAGGGCCCCCAGAGATAGTGGTAATAAAATGATGGTGGTGAATCAAAATGTTAGGAGAGGTTGGGGTTTCTGAAAAGTATTTTTGCTAGGTGGAAATAAACAGCATGTTTTGTGAACACTGAAAATTAATTAAGTGATTTAGATCTTTGTGTAATTAAAGTCCTTTACAGGGATCAAAGAAGCCTCTACTGGGAGGCTTTAAAGATGCGGAGGTCCTTGGCATGAACATTCTGGAGATCTTGGAGATATCATAAATGAGGCTTGTTATGTCCAAGCTTAACAACAGCAGAGTCAACAAGAGTGAAACCAAAAATCAGGGAGGATCAGCCCAGGTCATTTGTGTCTGTCTGGTCCAGAATTATCCCAGGGTGGCTGGACACTGCCAGGGCTCGCAGACCTCCGCTTGGAGGAACTTCCCTTGGTCCTCCCACTTGCTCTGTTCTGACTTGGGAGGAAGGACGTCTGTGCCCCCAAGTCCAGCTGTACTCCAGACCCATTCCTTGGCCTCAGGTCCTGTCCAGGAGGCAGGAGCCAGCCAGACCAGCATAGCCCTTGAGGGCAGATGGGAAACCCTGTCCCAGGGCCACAGCATCAGAGGCTGTCTGTTTAAAAAGGGGAAAATTAAAAATAGGTCACTTGAATTCTGATCCTGTGCTCTGGGGCCACTTTCTAACTTCTCTGAGGTTTCCCTTGCTCTGTAGTGGCATGTCCTTTTCAGCCGGTTCCAGAAACCAGGTTTCCTGATGGCTGCTGGGTCCCTGGCACTACCCCTGGTTCTTGGGTGGCCGGGGCTGCACCTGGAAAGGATCCTCCCACCCCTCGAAGCCTCTTGCTCCAGCCTGAAACAGTTCTTATTCCCCACATCTCCCGTGTTGCCTAGTCCACTAGTTCTGCCTTCACTACAGCTTTCCCTTGCATTTTAACTGTGAAGATGCTGCAGTTCAGACTCTTCATGCCTCTTACATTAATTGTTATTACAGTGAATCCCTAATGCAGTTTTGGAGGTCAGAAGTCTGAAATCAGTTTCATTGTTCAAGGTGTCGGTAGGGCTGGCTCCTTCTGAAGGCTCTAAGATAGAATTTGTTTTCTTGTTTTTTTCAGCTTCCAGTGGCTGCTGAAAGTGAAGACGACTTGAAGCACTTACTGATGAAGATCAAAGACTACATACAGCCTTTAGCATAAATTACACCTCAGCATAAAGAAAAAAAAAATCCTCACAACTGGACCAATAAACAACATTATGGTAAATGGAGAAAATATCGACATCTGTCAAGAATTTCATTTTACCTGGATCCACAGTCAACATCCATGGAAGCAGCAGTCAAGAAATCTGCAGCAGTATTGCATTGTGCAAATTTGCAGAAGACCTCTTTAAAGTGTTAAAAAGCAAAGATGTCACCATGAGGACTAAGGTGCGCCTGACCCAAGCCATGGTATTTTCAGTTGCCTCAAATACATTCGAAAGCTGGACAATGAACAAGCAAGACTGAAGAATAACTGATGCCTTTGAATTATGGTGTTGGGGAAGAATATTAAATATACCATGGCCTGCCCGAAGAACAAACACACATGTCTTGGAAGAAGTACTTAGAAGAGAGGATGGCGAGACTTCATCTTAGGTACTTTGGACATGTTATCAGGAGGGACCAGTCCCTGGAGAAGGCCATCATGCTCAGTAAAGTAGAGGGTCAGTGAAAAAGAGGAAGACCCCCACTGAGATGGATTGATACAGTGGCTGCAAGAATGGGCTCAAACAGTAATGACTGTGAGGATAGCCCAGGACCTGGCAACGTTTCGTTCTGTTATAGATAGGGTCACTATGAGATGGAACCGGCTCAACAGCACCTAGCAATGGTGGCTGCTTGCATCATCACATCACGTTCTCCTCTTCTCTACAGGCAGTTCCCAGATTATGAACAAGTTCTGTTCCTAAATCTTTTAGTCAAATTTGTATGTCGGAACAGTTAGATACGGTTCATATCTAACGTGAGTTAGTTAAATGTTTGTCTTTGTGTATAGTAGTGAACATTTAATGCATAAAAAACATTAAAGAAACACTTTGATACACTAAAACATCTTTAACGTGATAATACATTAATAATAATAATGTTTGATGTGTATGACAAAGTAGCACTAATTTGTTATTGCAAACCACTGTAGGTACCTCAAATTTTTAATATAATAGGCTTCATGGGGCTTGGTTTATAACTGCAAACCAGTTACAAAAAGGTTGTAGGTAAGTTAGACATTCATAACCCTGGGACTGCCTGTAGTAGTAGCTTCCACTTGTGATTACATCATTGGGCCAACCTGGATAATCCAGGTTACTCTACTCATTTCCAGATCCTTAACTTAATCACATCTGTGAAGTCCCTTATGCTATGTAGGGTAACATATTCACAGATTCTGGGAGTTAGGATATGGACACTTAGGGAGCCATTTTTAGCCTACCTCAAAGATGCTATTCTCTAATTGTTAATATCTAATGCATTTTATTTTTGCTTTAGGAAACTTATTGACTTTTTGTGGAGAATTAATATTTTTAAGGTTTTGAATAATATTATAATTAAATAGCTATTTTGATGTGACAGTATATAATATGAATGTATTAAAATTGGCAAGACCGTGTTGTATATGGAAGACAGGAGAAAAATAGGCATCTTAGAAAAAAATGAATTAGGAAATGCTTGTATAAAATCAGATGAGAAAAGACTTAGTAAAATTGTAGTTAAAATGAAACATCAGCATGAGCTTGTGACTTTAACTGCTTTTGCTGTCACTAAGATAGCCTAGGCAGCCTCTGGTGTAACTGTGCTCACTGCCAATAATAAAACAAAACCCCAGCATAGACTTGAAATTCAAACCAAACCAATTGCTGTCAAGTCGATTCCGACTCTTAGTGATCCTATAGGACAGGATCATAGTGATCCTATAGAACTGCCCTATAGAATTTCCAAGGCTGTTAATTTCATAGAAGCAGACTGCCACATCTTTCTCCCATGGAACAGCTGGTGAGTTTAAATTGCCGACCTTTGGGTTAGCAGCTGATTGCTTAATCACTGCACCACCAGGGCTTCTAGCATAGACCGATCAACCAAAACCGAATTTGTCGCTATCCAACTGATTCTGACTCACAGCAACCCTATAGGACAGAGGAAAACTGCCTTGTAGGTTTTACCAAGGAGCAGCTTGGTGGGTTTGAACCACCAGCCTTTGGGTTGGTGGCTATCACTTAACCACTGAGCAATCAGGGCTCCTAGTATAGACAGCAGATGCTGATTGTGACCATTGCTTTTCAGCATTATGGGTCAAAGGCTTTCTGCCCTGCCCTTCAGTATCTGCAGTAAGGAATACAAAATAATATTTGCAAGGCCCTACTTGAAGCCATTTGTTCTGAACTCCTGCGTGCTTGCTCTTTTGATGTGTCCCTTTGTAGCAGGAAAAAGTTGTAATGGAATTTTGCCATGGCCAGAGTTCATAATGGATTTCTCCATGGGTGGTGGTTTTAAGTAAATTTCACCATGAGTCTATAATCTGTTTGCTGGAATCGTAACCTGGAAATTCCCTACAGGACTTGGCAATAGGCTCCTGGAATGCTTTGTATCACTAAATCACTTTTTTTTTTTTTTTTGCTTGCACCTTAATCGCTATGCAAGCAATCCCAGCTGTAGGTACTTGGGTTATTTGCATAATTGAGTTTCCAATGCTTGGGCACAGGGCTGAAATCAATGTGGGCATTATCTACATATCTAAAAGCCTTGAATTTGATAGTGAATAAAGGGCTGTAAAACCCTTGACCAGTCTGTCTTTTATGGTTCCGTCTAATTGTGATTCAAAGACTCAAAGTATTATCTATCCCAGAGATGGTGGCATTCTGAAATTTGGTCAACTGTAAAACATTTACCAGCTTATTCAGATTTAACTATAAGCTCTCCTAGTTTCTTTGCTTATCAGTTATGGAAAAATGAACATTTTGTTTTGCTCAGATCAGATCTGTCAGAGGTGACTTGACTTTTTAGAGACGTTCTGTCCTTTACCAAAAGCGATGTGCTGAAGTCTCCTACTATTATTGCAGAACTGTCAATTTCTCTTCTCTGTGCTGTTAGAATTTGTTTTACGTATTTTGGAGCCCTGTCATTGGGTGCCTAGGTATTTATTATGGTTACGTCTTCATGATGGGTCATCCCTTTAATCATTATATAATGCGTTACTTTTTTACAGTGGATTTTATTTTAAAGTCTATTTTATCTGAGATTAGTATTGCCATTCCTGCTGTTTTTTGGTAACTGTTTGCTTAATATATTTTTTCCATCCATTGATTTTTAATAAATTTACATCTTTGTTTCTAAGGTGTGTCTCTTGTGACAGTGTACTGATGGATCCTGTTTTTTTAATCCATTCAGTCACTCTCTGTCTCTTGATGGTACTTTTAGGCCATTTACATTCAGTGTAATTATCAATAGTTGTGAGTTTATTGCTGTCATTTTGTAGTGTTTTTTTGGAGTGTTGACGTTTTCTTTGTTCCTCTTACCCTCCTGTGCTGAATTTCTTTTGTTTCTGGGTTTTTTTTTTTTTCATTTCTTTTATTTTTGTAGATTTTGTTTTTAACTGAGACTTTATGTTTTCCTCTTAATTTTGATGAGTAGGTTTGTTAACTTTGTTTGTGGTTACCTCGAAATTTACCTTTATCTTCTAGGTTTGAACCAGTCTTTTACTACTTGGTATCGCCTTGCCTTCCTCTCCTTTAGAAAGTTCTATACCTACACCGTTTCTTCCCTCTTTTATTGTTCTGACGTTGTTGTCATTTACAGATTAACCTCTTTGGCTCCCTAGGTTGGTATCTGGCTGGTGAAATCTTATGTCCTAGATTCAGGCTGTCATCTGATGTTTGTTCTCAAACTAAAGGGCTGCCTTTAATAATTCTTATAAGTTTCGTTTGATTTTTACATATTCCCTTAATTTCAGTTTATCTGGAAATGTCCTAATTTCACCGTCATATTTGAATCAGAGTTTTGCGGGATATATTATTCTTGGTTGGCAATTTTTTTCTTTCAATGTTTTATATATATCATCCCATTGCTTTCTTGCCTGCATGGTTTCTGCTCAGTAATCAGAGCTTAGTCTTATTGTTTCCACTCTCTATGTGACTTCATTTTTCTTGAGCTACTCTCAGGAGTCTTTCTTTGTCTTTGGTTTTAGCGAGTGTGATTATGATATACCTTGGTGATTTTCTTTTGAGGTCTATCCTATATGGGGTTTGTTGAGCTTCTTGGGTGGTCAGCTTTTCATCTTTGATGATATTAGGGAAGTGTTCTGTCAGCAATTCCTCAATCATCTTCTCTGTGTTTTCTGCTTTTTGCTTCTGATTGTATTCCACATGATTTTCTTCGTTTTTCTTTGTTCTTTTTTTTCTGATTTTTCCTCAAACAAAGTGGTATCCAAGTATTTGTCTTCAATTTCACTGATCCTGTCTTCCATTGTTTCAAACCTGCTCCTCAGACCTTCTATGACACTGTTCATTTCTTGAAATCTTGTTGTTTATCTTTTGGATTTCTAATTGTTGTTTTTGTATGATTTCTAGCTGTGAATTTGACATTTTGTTCCTGTATTATTTTCCCAAATTCTTCCCTTCTTTTGGTCTGCATTTTCCATGATTTTGTCTGCCTTTTCCATGAATTTGTCTATTTTTTTCCTCATTTTTATCTGCTTTTTGCTTCAACTCTTGGATAGCTCTGAATATTAGAGATTTGAATTCACTATCAGGTAGTTCCAGTGCCTTTCTTTCTACTGGAAAGTCATCTGGTGTTTTATTTTGGATGCCTACTGGAACCATCCTGTCCTGTTTTCTTAATATGTTTTGGTGTTGTCTGCTGTCTTTGGGACATGTAATAGTTATTTTCTTCATTTACTGATTGCAGATTTGTTTTTTTATCCTGATTTTTTGTTTTATTTGGTTATGTCTGAGCAGGCAGGCTGTGTGTTCTTTGCTGTTTGCTTGTCTGTGGGCACAATAATTTTCACCTCCTTGTCCAAAGGGCAAGGCCAGTCACTCATCTATGGTGCAGCAGAGCAGGTCCAGCTGAAGGGGAGAGGCTGGGATAGGTTGTTTGTGGCACTTACAGGGGCTGACAGGGTGGACCAAGGGTCAGTGCAGGACAGGTTCTGGTAGGCCATGCCTGTGCTGCTCGGGGGTGCAATGTTCAGTGCACAGTGCAGATAGACAGGAGGGAGGGGAGAGGTTGTGATGTGTAGGGCTTAGCTGAGTGTAGGAAAGAAAAGAGGAGAAATAGGAGCCAAAAAAAAGTGCCAAAGGAGCCTGCCATTGGGGTGGAGAGATGAGAAACTGAGAAATTGAGAAAAACAAAAAGAGAAAAATAAATAAAAATGCCCACAGGGATCCCACTGGGGACCAGGAAAGTGGCTCTGAGGTTTCAGGGCGCAGCCCATCTAGAAGCGGGGGAGATGGCATACAGCACCAGGTATTTAGAAAACAGAAAAAGAAGGAAAGTAGAGAGAGATGAGAAACTGAGAAATGAAGAAAAAGAAAAAGGGAAAAGAGAAAAAATTTTTTAAAAAAGGAAAAAAATGCCCCCAGGGATCCCACTAGGGGCCAGGGTAGTGGCTTCGAGGCCTTAGGGCACAGCCTGTCTAGAAGGGGCAGAGATGGCACACAGCACCAGGTATTTGGAGACAGGAAAAGAAGGAAAGTAGAGAGAGATAAGAAACTGAGAAATGAAGAAAAACAAAAGGGAAAAAACAAAAAGAAAAAAACGATAATAATTAAAAAAAAAAAAATGTTCCCAGGGATCCCACTGACGTGGTTGCAAAAACCCGAGAAGTAGCTCCCAAGCTGTGCAGTATAGCCTGGCTAGAAGGAGCAGAGATGGCACATGATGCCAGGTATTCAGGAGACAGGAAAAGAAGGTAAGTAGAGAGAGACAAGAAACCGAGAAATGAAGAAAAACAAAAAGGAAAAAAGAAAAGAAACAAATAAAAAAAAGACCCTGGGGATCCCACTGGTGTGGCGGCATGGACCTGGGAAGCAGTTTCCCAGCCGAGCAGTGCTTCAGAGCCTGTCAAGAAGAGGCAAAGACGGCACATGGAGCCAAGTGTTCAAGAGAAAGGAGGGGGAGTTGGTGAGGGACGGGGAAGAAACCAAAAGAAGCTGAAAAAAGCAACATCAGCAACAAGAAATGGCACTGAAGGAGCCAACTGGTGTGGGTGAGCAAATCCAAGCAGCACAGAGCTGTGCCTCCTGATTGAACGAGTAAGGTCCACTGGGAAGTAGCAGAGACTGAGGAGGGGGAATAAGGGTGGGGAGTGGAAAATGTGTATCGCTGGTTACCGTGTGCTCCGTCTCCTGCTGGGAGCTCCATGAAACTGCTTTTCCATAGTCCCTGTCCACCGATTTCCAACAGGAGTCCAAGATGGTGAATCCATGCTGTGTTAGCTGATAAGGGACCTCCGCTCCATATCCTTCTTTGCTCTCTGTTCCCTGTCAATTTCTTATTCCATTCAGTGCTTGGTTGAGTTCTCTATCTCAACATTTGATGCTTAGTGTTCCAGGATAGATATTTGTTTCTGTTTTACTTAGTTTTCCGAGTCTTTGCTGTGGAGGGAAGGCATGGTGCTTCTGTCTATAGCACCAAGTTTGCTCTGCCTCAAAAGCTCTAAGTTATGCATTGACAGCAGCTGGAAGAATGGACTGGAGACAAGGAGACCAGTAAAAAGCTTTTGCAGTAGCATGGATGAGAGATGTTGGTGGCTTATAATGGGAAAATGGAGAGAAGCAGACTAATTAGAGAAGATTAAGAGTTGTAAACATAGGACTTGGGGATTGGATGTATCATTAAAGAATAGAGAGGAGACAAGGATAAGGTTTAGGTTTAGACTTTCAGCAGCTGGGCAAATGGTGACACATTCCTTGTAGATAGAGATCAGAGCAGTACAAGTAGGTTTAGGAGCAGATGATGAGTTCAGTTTTGGACACGTTGAGTTTCAGGTGCCTCTGGGACATCTGAACGAAGATACCCAGAAGTCATCTGGGTCAGTGGGCTTAGAACTTAACAAAGATACCTGAAATAGAGATATGACTTAAAGAGTTAGTAACATATAGACAGAAATTGAAGGAAAGGACAGAAAAGATATTACTTGGGAAACACAAGTAGAATGAGAAGCAATATTTAAGAGATACATAGAGAAAGAAGGATCTACAAAGGGGCACAGAAGGAACAGTTAGAGAGTGTATTAGTGTTCTGACACTGCCATAACAAATTACCAAATTTAGCATCTTAAAATGGCACCCGTTTATTATCTCTCAGTTTTGGTGGGTCTGCTAGTTCTGCTTAGTGTTTCACAAGGCAAAAAACAAGATGTTCACCTGGCTGTGTCCCTTTCTAGAAGTTCTGGGTGAGAATCCATTTCCAGTAGCTTGTGAATCCTTTACAGCAGGCACCATGCCTGCCTTTTCACTGTGTACTGTCCATCCATCCTTAGCACAGTTCCTGGAACGTGATAAACACCCAATAAATATCTGTTGAAGAAAACAATGAATGAAAAAATAAACGTATAAGGAGGAGGGGGTAAAAAAAAGAGTAGAGGAGGTTTGGCGAGAGTAGAGAAGGCCTGACATGGCCACTGTGGAAACTGATGGAGAAATCATCAGCAGATGTTGTATTGGCTCTATGATACCAGGCCTGGACTCTGACAGTTGCTTTTAAAGCAGGTTAAAAAAAATTGCTCAAGATACTGAGGTTGAGTCACACTGACATATCTTAAACATCTTTCACCATCTGACTAGTTTATCCCAACAGCCTTCTACAATAAGTCAACGTATTTAATTACTGGTTTATCTTGGAGAGCTCACCAAGAAGTGACATTGCTTAAAGCTGGATGTTCAAGGTCTGCTTTAAGCAGTTTATTTTTTCAATGACTGTGTCTGATGTTGGGTCCCAGCTGATTAAAAAATTTTCCAGGCGGGAATGATCACAACCATGTCCTATGGAGTAAGATTTTGGAAGCTTAATCATCCACATTACTCTGATGCACCATAGTCATTTTATGAGGGAATCTAAGCCCCTCCCTGCTAACTTCCCTGTGTCTGGCTCTGTGCAGAGGTGGGTTGGGGCCCACCTATTAGATGCCTGTCCTAGAAACCTTGTGCTCCATAAAAGGGTGTTAGTACATAGACATCCTATGGAACTACATGTTGTTTCTTTTTGTGTATTTGATCCCAAATCACGGCGATGCCATGTGTTACAGAGTAGAACTGCACAATTAGGGTTTTCTTGGTTAAAATCTTAACAGGGAGCCCTGGTGGCACAATGGTTAAGCACTCGGCTGCTAACTGAAATGTTGGCAGTTCAAACTCATCAGCCACTTCACATGAGAAAGATGTGGCAGTCCGCTTCTGTGAAGATCTACAGCCTTGGAAACTGTATGAGGGCAGTTCTACTCTGTCCTACAGGGTCACTGTGATTTGCAGTTGACTCAATGGCAATGGGGATATCTTAACAGAAGCAGATCACTGGGCCTTTTCTTCCGAGGTACCACTGGGTGGGTTCAAACTGCCAACCTTTAGGTTGACAGTCGAGTGCAAGCTGTTTGTGCCACCGATGATGGAAGTACATAGGCTTGCCTTTAACTGGTGCTGTGGAATGCCTGCACTCCAGATTTGTATCACAGAGTAAACCTCCAGGCTCAGCCTTGGTGTTTATGGACCTCTGCCTCCTGGGACTCAGCTGGGCCACCGGGAAGCTGTAAAATCTGGGCTTTTGCTCTTTTAACCTAAGCTTTGATGTTAAGCCATTTCACTACCCTGAGATGCGTTATAAATGAGTCTATGAAACAACTCCACAGAATCGTTGGTGAATTGGCTTTAGGGATGCTAGTGAGGACCACAGTCTGTCAATCCTTAAATCACACTGTCTTTTTTAAAGAGGCTCAAGTAAGAAATATTCTGTTAAGTCTCAGTACCAGGATATATATATATATATATATATATTTTTTTTTTTTTCCTGAGCACCTAGTTTGGCTTTAATTTTATGGTTACTGTAAAGTATGTAAATGAACACACCTCCAAATATAGAACCAAATTTGTTGTTTTCTTCTAGACAGTGCACAAGACACTGTAGGTATATATTTTGTATACTAATTCCAACTTTATCTCATTTGTTTCTACCTATTTTTTTCTTTTTTTATCTCTTTACTAATGTGTTATCTTGTGTGCTGAATGTAGTTTTGTAAGTCTTCTCAACAACTTTTTGGGATGAAGGAAATAGAGAAAGGTGCAATGATTGAAAGTGTGATATCTCGTGTCAGACTGACCTGAGGCAGAATTCCTGCCCTATCACTTAATGTGTGACTGTGGCTAACTTATCTGACCTTGGCTAACTTAATTATGACCTTGTTAAATCTCAGCATCCTCATCTGTAAAGTGGGGATAATAAGAGTTCCTATTTAATAAGGCTTTTATGAGCATTCAATAGAAAGCATTTAACACAGTACCTAGCATATAGTATCCATTGCCTTCGAGTCGATTCCAACTCGTAGCAACCCTATCAGACAGAGTAGAGCTGCCTCATAGAGTTTCTAAGGAGTGGCTGGTGGATTAGCAGCTGAGCTCTTAACCATAGTAAGTACTGAATAAATGCTATAAAATTAATACTATTATTGGCATTAGAGAAAACCCTCATGGTACGGTGGGTAAAGTGCTCAGCTGCTAACAAGAAGATTTGTGGTTCCAACCCACTGGCTGCTCTGAGGGAGAAAGATGTCGCAGTCTGCTTCCATAAAGATTACAACCTTGGAAACCCGATGGGGCAGTCCTATAGGGTCATCATGTGTTGGAATTGACTTGATGGCAATGGGATTGGGTTGGTATTAGAACTAGTGAGAGAATAAATAAATAATGAATAAATAAGTGTACCTGTTGGAAAAGACAAAAATCAGTCCCATCCCGCCAGGGCCTTTCCTCTGCTCCCATGTGTGAAGGCAGCCTGGAGTCTTACCTGTACACACTATAATGATGATGGCTTAAAATCCTTGAGAAGTTCACAAATCCCCAAACCTCTTGAGAAGGCTTTTTATTTTTTAACTACAAGAGAATAGAGAAAGGGTTATAAAATGTTAAAGCATCCTTCCTTTGAGATACACACACACACACACACACACACACAGCTCAAAACATTTGCCATTTCAACATTTTTTACATGTATGATTCCGTGATGTTAATTACGTTCATTATGATGTACAATCATCACTGCTATAGATTTCCAAAATTTTTCCATCTATATTACTATTTAACCAAACCAAAAAACCAAACCCATTGCCACTGAGTCAATTCCAACTCATAGCGACCCTATAGGACAGAGTAAATGTGCCCCACAGCGTTTCCAAGGAGCGGCTGGTGGATTTGAATTGCCAACCTTTTGGTGAGCAGCCAAGCTCTTTACCACTTTGCCATCAGGGCTCTGGTAACTCCTAAATTACTATCAGATGAAAAAAGAATCTGAACAGTAATGGTGCAGCTGCTGTCATGAATTCAGTTGGGGAATTGCTAGCTACTGGCCACATTCCTCAAACACTTAAACACCAAAACAAAATGGAATGATAGATGATTCTAACATTGCAGAGTAGGCTGGTATTGCCACAGTGAGTAAAAATGAGATTTATTTGAGAAAGAATAGTAATAATACTAAGGATTGAGGTAATGTTTTTATTAAGGTACTTTTAAACATGAGCCTATCATTCCTCCGAGGATCTCTCTGGAATAGAGAAAGCTCCAAGCTCATTTTGATATGGACTCTTATGTGCCTAACTCATCTTTGACTCAGTTCCAGCACCCAGCACATGCCTGGCACAAATGTTTGTTCACAGAACAAATGAATGAATAGGGTACCGCAAGCTGTGTGTGTGTTTGGGGGGGGTACTCCCACCAATGACTGCACAATCTTCCTAGAGGCATCAAGACTAAAGGAAATTATATGACCTGTGAGTTAATGAATAAGCAATTGGAAGTCTTTAATCCCAGGAACATGGATTCAGGGATTGGATTCATTCAACAAATTTTTGTGAAGTCCCTACTCTGGCCCTGATGCCATGCTGGCCATGGTGGATACAACAGACAAACCGAATTCAGGCTTTGCCCCCCCCGGCACAGACCAGACAATAAAAGACAGTGGGGCACCCCACTGTGTTCTATGGGATAAAAAAGGAAGTACTCCCCATCTAGACTTGGGAGCAGTCAGAGAAAGCTTTCATGAGGAATGGACATCTGAAGGATGAGTTGGAGGCCTTGACCAAGAAGAGGGTAGAAGGCCATAGGGAAAAGCAGGAACAGCCAGAAAATGACAGCTTGAGTGACACATGTGAGACACTGACCATGCCAAGTCAGTGTAAGTGGAGCAGAAGTGAGATGGGAGTTTAGTGAGAGCCGAGTCTGGGAAGAAAAAGACAGGAGCAAGATCAAGCAGGGCCTTGTCTGCTGTGATAAGGAGTGTGGGCTTTATGCAAAGAGCAATGGGAAACTGTTGAAGATGCTTAGGCAGGAGAGTTGCAAGATCTGATCTGAGTTTAGAAAACTCACTCTGGATGCTGTGGAGAAAGGATTTAGGGGATAGACACTAGAGGCAGGGAGACCACCCAGTAAGGAGGCTGTTGCAGTTGACCAGGCAACAAAGGCTAAGAGTGGTAGTGATTGGTTGTAGTTGGGGAGAGAAGAGGAAGAAGGACAGAACTATTTGCAGAGAATGAAAGTAAGATGGGTGTTCCCCTTGTGAATAGAGTGAACATCTTTCTACCTTAGCTCTTTGCAAAAGCCACCTTGGATAGGACCGTGAGATATGTGTCCAACATGCAGAGCCATCCCAAAGTTCTTGGAGCACCTCCTCTTACCTCATTCTGATCTTACTATCATGGTGGCCCTGGAGCACTGGTCATATTGGGCAGTCGTGGGACCTGAGGCAGAGGCTTTAGATCTTCTGACACTGCCTCCCTTGGGTGGCTGGAGCTTAGGAGTCAAATATGCGGGATTCACAGGTAACTGGTGGAAATCAGTGACACACTACAGTTGCTGTATTGGGCTTCCCAGAATTTGGAGGCAAAAACCTGCATTCAGTTTCCATTTGGGGTAAGTTTGAGCAAGTTGTTTAAAATCCATGAGTCATTTTAGCCATTTATGCTTCAAGAGTTTCAGTTTTCTCCCTTATATAAGGGGCGTTAAGATACCTGCCCTTGTGTAACTTGGACAAAGGAAGTTATACAAGAAACGTTGTTGTTAGGTGCCGTCAAGTCAGTTCTGATTCGTCACAACCCTATGTGCAATAGAACAAAACACTGCCTGGTCCTGCGCCATCCTCACAATCATTGCTATGTTTGAGCCCATTGTTGCAGCCACTGTGTCAGTCCATTTTGTTGAGGGTCTTCCTCTTTTTCACTGACCTACTTTACCAGGCATGATGTCCTTCTCCAGGGACTTGTGCCTCCTGATAACTTGTCCAAAGTACGTGAGATAGTCTTGCCATCTGTGCTTCTAAGGATCATTCTGGCTGTACTTTGAAAATCAAAACGTGATTAAAAAAAACCAAACCCATTGCCTTGAGTCGATTCTGACTCATAGCAATCCTATGGGACAGAGTAGATCTTGGAGGGTTTCCAAGTCCGTGAATCTTTACAGAAGCAGACTGCCACATCTTTCTCTCATGGAGTGGTCTGTGGGTTCAAACCACCAACATTTTGGTTAACAGCTGAGTGCTTAACTACTGCACCACCAGGGCTCCTGTAATAGTGCTTCGTAAATTGCCATATGATTAACTATGTACGTTTTGGAAACCTGTGAGGCTGTGTCACTTGGTGTGTTAAGCATGGATTTCACGAGTCAGACAGACATGGGTTTGGGTTCGGAATACAATACAAATGAGTTGTTGGCAAGTGTGGTCGGCTGGTTCTAAAATGGCTTCCAGTGATCCCACCTCCTGATATTTACTCCCTGAGTAGCCTTAACACCTTGTGTGTGGGCTGGACATACTGACTTGCTTCTAATGAGTAGAATATGGCACAAGCGATGTGATGTGACTTTGGAGAATAGGTTAGAAAAAGCTGTGACTTCTGACTTACTTGTGCTCTCTCTCTGATGAGGCAAGCTACTATGTTGTGATCTGTCCTATGGAGAGGTCCATGTGGCAAGGAATTGAGGGCAGTCTCCAACCAACATCCAGCAAGGAACTGGGGCTCTTAGTGCAACAGCCTATGAATGAGCTTGGACATGGATTCTCCTCCACTAGAGCCTGGACATGTCTGCAGCCCTAGCTGATACCTTGCTTGCAGCCTGAGAGACCCTGAGCCAGAAGACCCCACTAAGCCATGCCCAGATTCCTGACTCACAGAAACCCTAAGATAATAAATGTTGTTTTAAGCCACTAAATTTTGTAGTGATTTGATACACGGCCATACATAGCTAATACAACTCAATATCTCTGAGCTCGAGCATCCTCCTAGGTAAAGTAGTATCCTAATATCTACTTTGAAGGAGCCATAGCAGAAATTTAACAAGAGATTTTATCTAAACTAAATGAGTGCCTAGCACATAGGGGCACTTAGTAAGTGATAGTTGTTTTTATTATATAAAAGTGCAATGGGGTTTTCAAGGGCAGTCTCCCATGGCTGCCCTACCATAGCATAGCCACACTGTTATTAATGCTTGTTTAGTTGTGTGTCTTCTCCAGTTGACTATGAACTTGAAGAGGACAGGGAGTATGCATGTCTTCTCCCCACATACTTGGTGAGGGTTTATTAGATGAAAGAATGAATAAATAATTGAATTAATGAGAGGGTTAAGAGATTCCTCGTAGTTTGTGGATGTCTGATACTTAAAGCAGCAGTCTCTTATCCCAGTAGATAACATGGGAACTGGAAAGGACCCTGGAGCTAGACTGTCAGGGTCAAGTCTGATGCTCATTAGCAGATACTCCCTAGCTGTGCACCTCACTCAGGCAGCACGTCACCACCTCTCCAAGTCTCAGTTTTCTCATGTGTCAAATGGGAATAATAGGTGTCCTGGTGGCTTGAGCGGTTTGTGCTTGGCTACTAATCTAAAGGTTGGCAGTTCAAACCTACCCAGTGGCACCATGGAAGAAAGGCCAGGCGATCTGTTTCTGTAATGATTATAGCCAAGAAGACTCTATGGAGACGTTCTAATCTGTCACAAGGGGTCACCATGAGTAGGAGTCAACTCGATGGTAACTAGTTACCTACCTAATACGATGGCTGTGGAGATTAACTGAGGGTATGAATGCAAAGTACAAGAGCTTTGAACCAACTCATTGGGGTTTGAACCCCTGCTGAGAATTTGCATTCCTAACAAGCTCCCAGGAAGTTATACGCAAGACTCACCCGGGGATCTTGGTAAAATGTACATTCTGATTCAGTATATCTGGGGATGAAAATGCAAATTCTCAGCAGGGAATCTGAAAAGTACTTTGTAAACTGCAAACACTACACAAATGTTAGTTATTAGGACCGTTGGTGGAAACTGGCCCCAAGATGGCCATTCTTCTTAAGTGGTGTATTACTCAGTCAGACGTGTTTTGACACAGCTCAAATTTTTAAAATGTGTTTGGATTGTAAGCAAAATTCATGAACCAATTTCATAAAAAAACATTCTGCCAAAAAAAATATTATCTGGAACATGTATTCCTTTTTCAAAGGGTAGAATGCTTTTTTTAAAAAAAAAAATCCTTTGAACTGTTTTTATTTCCCATCGTGATAGACATGTTTGGGGTTTGTAAACAGGAAACATGTCCTTTATGGATGAATTTCTTTAGCACGTAGGGATACTGTGGTTTTGCCTTTACAAGTGTTGTTGGCACATTTTGGCCCCAAGCACTTGTTTTGCACCCATTAGCATGAGAGTGAGCACACTTGCTGGGTAAAGGAAACGAAAGCTTTTGTGAAGGTTCCTCCCTATGTGTTCAGGCTGGGTTAATCCTATAGGAACCATTCTGCCTTCTGTGAAACAGACCAGCAGACCCTGATCAGACAAACACTTCTGCCTCAGAGAAGCCCAAACGCAGCACAAGATGGCTAAGCTAGTTTCCTTGGAGCAGGAAATTGCAAGGTACTGTCTCATCTCACCCCAATCTCCCTTTCCAAACATATCCTTCTCTGCAAGCTAGATGTCTTCCCTCAGCATTTCTAAACTGAGTTCAGTGAGATAGTCGTCGGTTTTCTATAAATAAAGGCATCATGTGCCATCAACATAAGTTTGGGAAACATGTTGTTCGTGTTAGGTGCTGTCATAGCAACCCTATGTACAACAGAACAAAACACTGTCTGTTCCCGTGTCATCCTCGTGATTGTTGTTATGCTTGAGCCCATTGTTGTAGCCACTGTGTCAATCCATCTCATTGAGGGTCTTCCTCTTTTTTGCTGACCCTCTATGCTACCAAATATGATGTCCTTCTCCAGGGACTGGTCCCTCCTGATAACACTTCCAAAGTACGTGAGGCAAAGTCTTGTCATCCTCCCTTCTAAGGAGCATTCTGGCTGTACTTCTTCCAAGATAGATTTGTTCGTTCTTTTGGCAGTCCATGGTGTATTCAATACTCTACTCCAACACCATAATTCGAAGGCATCGATTCTTCTTTAGTCTTTCTTATTCGTTGTCCAACTTTCACATGCATATGAGGCAATGGAAAACATTGTGGCTTGGGAAACATGGCGTACTATAACTCCCTGTTGGAAAATCACAGTGGCCATGTTAGACAATTAACTCTAACATGACTTAGGTCAAAATAGACATCACCTAAAAAACAAAGCAAAACCTGTTGCTGCCCAGTCTATTGCAACTCATGGCGAACCCATGTGTTACACAGTACAACTGCTCCATAGTGTTTTCTTGGCTGTAATCTTTACAGAAACAGATCACCACATCTTTCTTCCGTGGTGCTGCTGGGTGGGTTCAAACTGCTAAACTTGCGTTAGTAGTTCAACACAAATTATTTGTGCCACCCAGGGACCTAAACCACCTTCAAATAAAAAACCAAACCCGTTGCAATCGCGTCGTTTCCATCTCATAGAGACCCTACAGGACAGAGTAGAATTGCCCCATACGCTTTCCAAGGCTGTAATCTTTACAGGAGCAGACTGCCACATCTTTCTCCCAAGGATATGCTGGTGGGTTCGAACTGCCGACCTTTTAGTTAGCAGCCCAGCACTTAACTACTGCGCCACCAGGGCTCCTTAAACATCACCCCGCCAGAGTTAAATTGATTCTTTTTAGATTCTTATGTCTCTTCGGTAAAATTGACAACCTTCTTTCTTACCTTTTAGTTGTTTGTGCATTTATCTATCTCCCCGATTACCCTAAGATCTTCAAGAGTACAGGCTAGCTGTTTCACATTTGTTCTTCTCCTGGGCCCACCACAGAGTTATAAAAGGAATAGGTGCTCAATAAATGTTTGTGGAATGAGCCAGTAGATTATAAATGCTGACTCATCTACATTAGGCCAAGTAAGCCAAACCTAGAAGAAGGTGTATGGAGGCAAACCAAGTAAGCTTTCTTAATGGTCCAGAACTGAATTGTTACGGGGTGAAAATATCCCTCAATCTAGCTGCTTCAGGCAAAGTCCGACATCAGTGGACTGTACATAGTCATTGCTCCAAATAGATTTGGCCCTTTCTCACCCTTTATTCAGTGCCATATAAGCATAGTCTGTTTTTATGTTCTTGTCCAGGGATATTTCTTCATCCACAAAAATCTTCTTCAGTTTTTTTCCTCAAGACACTGAGTTTCTTTCCTGAGGGAAGACAATTTACAGACGGCTCACCTTGATTTGGAGTTAACGAAACCAAATACATTGCCAATTTTAAATGACTGACTTGACGATCGTCTCACAATAACATTGGTAGTCTCTGGCCAGATACCAGCTTAGGTCATGCTTTAGCCGTCTGTCTTACCAATGACCTTCTCTTACGCTCAGGTAGAGGACACTACTGGAGCCTTTGAACACATGCTCAGATCCTCCATTACTCATTAGGTTTTCCTTTTGCCTCATGGGCAAATACAAGCCAAGTGGAAAAAAAAAGGCTTTGACTCAGACTTTGGCCCAAGAGTCAGAATAGTGTTTGTTGGTGTCAGGAGCTATTTCTCCTCTGTAAATGTTATCAGTGGAGAGTCTATATTTTTCAGTTACCGGCTAAGCTACACATATTTGGGGGCCTGAGTGTGAGAGAAAGAAGATAACTTTTCAGATAAGGATTCTGGCTCCCAAAATGCACTGACTGCCGAGGGAAGGGGAGGCAGGACTGCCTTGGGCTATTTCACTCTTTTGCTGTTGTTGTTGCTGTCGAGTTAGTGCTGACTCTTGGCAACCTTATGTACAATGGAACAAAATGTTGGTTGGTCCTGCACCATCTTCATATTCATCAATATGTTTGCGGCCGTTGTTGTGGCTTTTGTGCAGTGCCTTCCAATTTAGGGGCCTCATCATCCAGCACTATATCAGACAATATTCTGTTGTGATCCATAAGGTTTTCCGCTGGCTAATTCGCAGAGAAGTACATTGCCAGGCCTTTATTCCTCGTCTGTCCTAGTCTGGAAGCTCTGGTAAGACCTGATCACCATGGATGACCCTGCTGGTATCTGAAATATTAGTGACATATGATACTAGAAGTATCATAGCATCAAGCAAGCCACCACAGCACGGCAAACTGACAGGTGGGTGGTGGTTTTCACTCTTAGTGAGACAAAATACCAGAAGTGCTAATCCCAATTGTGTGTGGACAGGGTGGTGGGATCCTTTTCAGTCTGATTATGGTATAAGAAGCTTCAGAACACATCTTGGTCTCTTTTCTGAGACCCAAGTGTCATTCATTGCTAAGGAAGGGAAACCAGCCAGGAGATACGACAAGATCTTGTGGAGCATCTGTCAAAGGCCCTGCGGGGACCCCAGCTGGGAGAAGCAGACTTGGTAAAGAGGATCTTTACTAAGTGACACCTGTTAAATTGCTAGTTATTGACAGGGACTCATGAGGCATGCCAAAGACAGAAGAACCAGCCTTCTTTTATTATTCCTCTTCTTTTTGACTCCAGGAGGGAGGGTGGAGGGGACCAGTGGGGCAGGAACCTGGGCAGTGCTGGGAGCCAGAAAAGAAGACTCAGAAGCTGGAGCTGAGGACAAAGGGAGGTCTCAGTCAGCCAAATAGATAAACCAGGTGGTGAATTCCTTAGGCCAGCGAGGGATGCACTGAATCATTTAATGCTGAAATTGCGGTTGGAGTTACTGCAAGGAGTCTAGGAGCAAGGCAGAAAATCATTAGCAGAAATTATTCACTGTTTTCAGCACCAAAAATTGTATTGACCTACGCAAACCAAAAAGACCATGGAAGAAGCCAGAAGGACTGCTTTGGTACCTGAGGGTTCCTGGAGTGAGGGGGCTGCTTTTCTGGCAGGCAGAGGAGAGCTGGGATGGTGTGGGGGTTGTCTGTGATGCTCTGGAGGCAATAATAATACCACGGGCTTTTGTGTAGCTGAGAGAGGGGAGGATTTCTGTAGCTAAGTGGGGAGACGAGGTCAGCATTGATTGGGCCCTACATCCCCTTGTGAAGAAAGTAACTGCAGATAAGCTCAGCTATTGGCATGGAGTGTTGTTTGGTTTGGCCCCAGGAGTTCCCCTGTAGAACCCCATGGGCATAGAGAAGGCACACACTGTGTAGGCTGGGGGAGAGGATGACTGTGCCAGAGCACACCACAACTCCAGAAGCTGAAGGAGATATGTCAACCCTCTCCTCCTCATGGGTCAGAGCCCAAGGGTGTCTTGCTCCCACCAACACATACAACTTCAGCTTTTTGGGCTGTAGCTGTTTTCTTAGGTGTCTAGGCAGCATCTCTCAACAAGGAACTGTCTGATAAACCTTTCCCTTTCAGGGATTGTGGAGGGGGATGTGGGTTGGGAGGTTGCTGGTGTTCTGGCTGTCTTCCATGAAATGGTGATGGCTGGGAATCAGCGCCAGGAATAAGGTAAAGTGAGTGAGGTGCCTAGGGTACGAAATTTAAGGAGGCACTCATTGTCAGGGTCATATAAGTGCGTGGTTGGTATTTGCATGATGCTGAGAGTGAGAGCCTCCTTAAATTTTGCTTCCTATGTGCCTCATTTGTCTCACCCTAGTTCTGGCCCTGGTTGGGTCGGTGTCCTTGCTCTGCATTTGGGAGTGACCAAGGCAATCTGGAGTCTGTGTTTCTGTGGACTCCGTTTTGCTGTGATCAAATCTGGGATGCTTCAGGGTGGGGGTGGAGGTGGCATGTTTTGTTTTCTGCAGCTTCCACTCTCCTGGGATGATCATTAAGGAAGAAGCTATTAATGACCCTCTGCTGTGGGTGCTTATAGCCTGTATAGTATCCCTTCTCTAGACAGGGGAGGTGAGAAATAGAGAGCTTTAAACAGCGTGAGCTGAGGGGAATCCCAAAAGGACATTGATAAACTTTAAAAAATTATATATATATGTATATACATATATATAATGATTAGAAAAATAAGTGCATGTTCATTCTAGATAGAGTTAAAAAATAAGAATCACCTATAATTCTAACTCCTAAGGTTATCCACAATTTCCATATTGGTGAATTCATTTGGATTTTATCTTTAATAACATGGTCCTGGTGGTGACAATGATGAAGATGACGACCATAATAATAAACATGTATTGAGCACTTTTCTATACCAAATCAAACCTGTTGCCGTTGAGTTGATTCTGACTCATAGCGACCCTACAGGATAGAGTAGAACTTCTCCATAGGGTTTCCAAGGAGCAGCTGGTGGGTTCAGACTGCCGACCTTTTGGTTAGCAGCCAAGTTCTTAACCACTGTGCCACCAGGGCTCCTCTCTATGCCAAGCCCTATGCTAATTGACTTATCTGCATTTTCCAATATGATCTATTAATTCCTCCTAACATTCCATGAGGCCAGCAATTCTGTCCCTGTTTTACAGATGAACACACTGAGATTTAGAGATATGGAGCAACTTGTCAAGGTAACAGGCAGAGTTGGGATTCAAACCCAGGTCTACCTGGCCCCAAAGCTTGAGAACAAGAAGAAGGGATGGGTAGGGTTTCTCTTCTTCCTGTCCCTGACACCCACTCCTATATCATCCCTGTGCTTGCACAAAGGAGGCACAGAATAAAAACACAACAGAATATCCTGTTGGAAGATTGCTTGTCCTCCCAGGAGGAATAAAATCAATATCCTCCAAACAAGAGGTAGAAAATATTGGCCCCTCCAGTCCATTCCACTCCAAGATCTGTAGTGTTTATTGAGCTTACTCACACCATCTAATTTACAACTTTGGAATAAAAAGCTCCTTGTTTGCTTTTTGTGTTTGAACTTTGATTTCCTGGGTTGTTTTGAATTGTTCTGGTGTTACACGCAATTCAGAGCAGTGGAAAAGACAGGAGTGTTGAAGAGGATGATGTTCCCCTTCAGATCAACACCTGCCCATATCAGACTTTCCCCAGTGGCTTCGAAGTCAGACATAATGGGCTACACTCCGCTGTCATAAGAAGAAACTGCTCTTGTGCCCAGATATGTTTTGGAATTTTATAAAACAGTGAATGTATGCAGCTTAAAAATGGCCACAAATTCTTTGACTTTCCCCCTTTGAAAGGTGCAGTCTATTTCTCCTCCTTTTGAACCTGGGAGTGATTGGTACCACATTGACCAAGAGAATATGGCAGGAGTGATGCTAAAGTCAGTTCTGGGCCTAGCTTTTATGAGAATTGGCAGCTTTCACCTTGGTATCTTAGAATACTCTCTCTTGGGGTCCTGTGCTACAGAAGTGGTTGAACTAACCTGAGGCCACTATGCTGTGACAAAGTCCAAGCTAGCAACGTGGAGAAGCTCTGTGAATGAGTGTGGATGTGTGTGGATGCGGGTGGAAGGGTGGGGACAAAGATCTAGCTAGCCCTGCAGCCGTTCAAGTCATCTCAGGTGAAGCTCAGACATTGTGGAGCAGATATGAGGTATCTCTGCTGTGCTGTTTCTGAATCCTGATCTATAGAATCTTAAGGTAAAATGATAGTCACTTTTAGGCACTTTTTGGTTTGTTTGTTTGTTTACTATGCAGCAATAAAAAACTGGAACAGAATTGTTTATAAAATTTTACAAACCACTGAAGATACTTTGATCCAGGCAAACCTAAGAATGCAAAGGAGTGCTTTGGACAAGTGAGAGGTCAGGGTAGCCAAATGGCCTTTCTCTGACAAAACACATTTCCCTTTAGTAGAGCTAAGTGATTTTTTGGTTTTATATTCCAGTTTTAGCTTTTCCTTTTGGTGTATAATTCTTGAACTACAAACATTCGATGTTCTAGTCAGACATTTATTTACAACTTTAATTGGAAATGCTTCATGGGTAGCCTTTGGACATGTTTACATTGGTAAGGATAGGGAAAGCACATTCAATGTGCTGCCTGTTATAAGCACCTGATCTTCTAAGAAAAACTGAACAATTAGATAATAGTGGTACTGCCCCCAATTCCCTCTCTCCCCATCACTCTCTCTCTCTGTCTCTGTCTGCTTTCTCACACACAGAGTCACAAAGCTCAGATTGTTCTACAAGGAACCAGGTCCAATCATAGTCTACACTCTGATAGGGGCTGCTGGGCAGGAACATCATGGCAATCTAGGCATGAGGATAGGCAGGTACTGGACAGCCTGGGAATGAGAGCCAGGGCTGACAGTATTCATTCGGTGACTCATGCATTCATCCAGCACACCTGCACCAAGTAGTAGCAGTAGCACATCTGCCATTAACTGAATACTACTACTGGGAACCATCAGAAGACAACTTCAGCTGTTGTCAGTAAGGAGTTTTTCAGCACTGAGAGAAGCCAGGAATGCTAAGGGAGGTGGAATATGAAGTGAACAATGATCTACCAGGATGAGTGTGAGCCTTGAAGAAGATGGTAGTGGGGGTTGGGGTCAGGGTAAGTGGAAACATACAGATTTATAGCCACAACTAAGAGTTCACTTAGATGCTGGGGTGAATGCATGCTGACTTCACGTTTTAGGCAATCTTGTTTAATGATCAAGCCCTGCTTATCCATTGGTGCCAAGCCACTGGAGTCTGAATCCCAGTTCTGCCCCTTATCTGCTGTCTGATGTTGGCAGGTTACTTTCTTTCTCCAAGTCTTAAACCAAAAAATAAGTAAACCAAACCCGTTGCCGTTGATTCCGACTCATAGTGACCCTATAGGACAGAGTAGAATTGCCCTTAGGGTTTCCAAAGCTGTAATCTTTACAGGAGCAGACTGCCATATCTTTCTCCCGTGGAGGGCCTGGTGGTTCAAGCCGCTGACCTTTCAGTTAATAGCCGAGTGTTTTAACCACTATACCACCAAATTGGAATGATGTTATTAATTAACATGTATCAAATGTTTCCTGTGTTTTAAGTGCTTTACATTCACAATATCATTTCATCCTCACAAAAACCCTCTGAGTTTGGTATTATTATAAACTTCCTTTTCGAATGGGGTAACTGAGGGACAAAGAGGTCAAGTAACAGCTAGTAGCTGGAGTTTGAACACAGAAATTCGGCTCCACAGTCCTGGCAATAATCCAATCTCTCACATTAGGCTCCTTCAAGGGCTCACTATGCCTCTTTCAAGTCTCCCATTCCAGGGCTCGGACCTGCCATTTTTCCCATTCTGGTTATTGTTCCACTTCATCTCAATTTAAAAAATTTGGGTCTGTTTCAATTTCGCTTTGTCGGCCACGAGTGAACCAGTTCAAACCAGTTTGAAGCCCCACAAGAAAATAAAACCTGTAACGAGGAGATCAACCAACCAAAACTGACACAAATGTAGGAATGAATCAATCCAGAACTGACACATTTATCAGAATTTTCAGAAAAGGACATTAGAACAGTTATTTTAACTATTCCATATGTTTGAAAAGTTAGGTAGAGATACAGAAGATATAAAAAAGGCCCAAATTGAACTTCTATAGATGAAAAATACACTGGATGGAATTAACAGCAGATTAGATAATGCAGAAAAAAAAAGAACTTGAAGACGTAGCAATAGAAAATACCCAAAATTAAACACAGGGATTAAAAAAGAATTCAAAAATATAAATATTGCATCAGTGAGCTATGGGACAACTTCCAGTGACCTAAAATATATGTAATTGCAGTCTCTGAAGGAGGAGAAGGGGCACAGAAAAAATAGTTAAGAAATAACAGTTGAAAATTTTCCAAATTTGTTGGAAATGGTAAACTCAAAGATCGAAGAAGCTGATCATTAAGCATAAGAAACATGAAGAAAATGAAACAAAAGCACATCATAATCAAATTGCTAATAAAAAGAAAGCATTAAAAGCAGCCAGAGAAAAAGACATGTTTTGTACAAGCAAAGATAAGGATGAGAACAGATTTAGAAAAAGAAGAGGAAATGAAACCCAAGGCAAGCAGAAGAAAGAAAACAATAGTTTTAGAACACAGAAAAACAACAGAGAAAATGAAACAAAAGCTGTTTTTTTTGAGAAGATCAACGAAACTGATTAATCTCTAGCAAGACTGATCAAGAAAAAAAAAGAAAAGGCATAAATTACCAATAACAGAAATGAGAGAGGTGACATCAGTGCATGTTCTACAGATATCAAAAAGAAGATTAGGGAATATTATGAATAAATGTATACTGATAAATTTGACAATTTAGATAAATAGACAAATTTCTGGAAATATGCAAACTACCAAAGCTCATTTAAGAAGATAAAGATAGCCTGAGTAGCCCAAGGGTTAGTGAGGTTGTGGAGGAACTGGAACTCTCATATACTGCTGGTGGAAATATCAAGGACACAAAGGAATTGTAAGTTCATCCAGTATATGTTTTGTGTCAGATGTAGTTTTCATCTTTAGAAGTTCAATTTGGGTCTTTTTTCTGTCTTCTATTTTTTTTATAGCTTTACTTAACTTTTAAACATAAGGACTAGAGCTATAATAGCTGTTTTAATGTCCTTTTCTGCTAATTTTGGTAAATGTGCCAATTCTGGGTTGATTCATTCTTACATTTGTATCAGTTTCAAGTGATTCACTTATCTCCTCACTATAGATTGCATTTTTCCACTTCTTTCTTCCTTTCCACTTTGGTAGTTTCTTAACAAGTTAAACATACCACCATCATATGGTTCAGCCATTCCTTTCCTAAGTATTTACCCAAGATAAATGAAGTCACGTGTCCATACAAAACCACATTACACGAATATTCACAAAAGCTTTATTTACAATAGCCCAAACTGGAAACAATCAAATGCTGTGTTTAAAAGGTGAGTGGATAAACAAATTGCATTATATATATACAACAGAATACTATTAGTGATATAAAAAAACCAAACTATTGATACATGCCACAGCATGGATGAATCTCATAATAATTTTCCTGAGTGAAAGAAGCCAGATTAAAAAATATACATACTGTACATTTCCATTTTTATAAAATTCTTGAAAATAAAAAATAATCTATAGCAATAAGAAGCAGATCAGTGGTTGCTTGGGAATGGAGTAGGAGTTGAAAAATGAACAAAAAGAATGTTAAAGGGGCAAGAGAAAACTTTTGGAAGTGATAAATATGTTCATTTGTCTTAATTTTTGTGATTGTTTCATGGATATGTATACATACATGAAACTCATTGATTTATACTATGTATGTACAGCTTGGAGTCCCTTGATGGTGCAAATGGTTAATGCGCCTGGCTGTTAACTGAAAGGATGATAGTTCGAGTCCACCCAGAGGCACCTTGGAAGAAAGTCCTGATGATCTACTTCCAAAAAACAAGCTACTGAAAACCATGTGGAGCACAGTTCTACTCTGACACACATAGGGTTGTCATGAGTCCGAGCAGGCTTGATGGCAAGTGGTATTGGAAATGGTAAGATAATTATGTGACTGAAACCCTCATACTAGGAGAGGGTTTCAGTCAACCAGGCGGGCTGACCATCACTTGTCAAATAAATTTTTGGATTAACCAAAGCAAGAATGAAAATCTGGGGGCATTTGGTATTTAGGAGAATTTTAAGGTTATTCTCTCATCTCAAGAAACTTGGACAAATTGGCTTCTTCTTTCCCTAGTCCTTTCCATCCCCTTCTTAAGGATGAGAAGGGGTTAAGACCAAGACGTATACCTGGGGAGGAGGAATTTTGACCTACTTTGGTCAGATTCCAGAGCACTAATCGGGTTGAACTTATCGGGAGCTGAGACTCTTGCTCCTGCTCAATGTTTTTTTAAAAAATTAATTAGTCCCCAATATCCAAATATTAAGAGAGTTCACATAAAACTTGGATTTCTGGCTGGTCTTGAAAAATTGGACCTAGAAACGCTAGGCCTGCAATCCTGTCCCTGGCGGTGATGCGAACACTGGTGACTGTCCCCTTTAGAGCAGCTCAAATGCTCCAATTTGCTGCAATGTAGTTGATTCAATAATATTATTCTCCTGGATATTGTCTATGGTTTAGTTTGTACATCATGTTAAAGGCTCAGAGCATGTGGGTATGGCCCTTTTGAGAGGATTCCTTTGTAGGACTGTGAGATTTAGCAAATAAAAATACAAGATATGCAGCTAATTTGAATATCAGATAAACTTATGTCCAATGCCTAGGGTTTGGTGGTTTCAGTGTCAGAATTCTTGCTTTTCACGTGGGAAACCTGAGTTTGATTTGTCAGGGAGGCATGCATGTTGTGACACTGAAAATGATCCATCAAATCTTCCAGACTAAGACAGACTAAGAAGAAAGGCCTGGTGATCTATTTCTGAAAATCAGCCAACGAAAATACAATGAGGATGGTGAAGGACCAGGCAGCGTTTTGTTCTGTTGTTTATGTGTTTGCCATGACTCAATGGCAGCTAACAACAACAACAAATATTCCATGCAATATTTGAGCCATACTAACAATTTATTCATTGTTTATCTGAAATTCAAATTTAACTGGGTTTCCTATAATCTATCTGGCAATCCTAGTCCTTGGAGCTGGAATAGTCAGAAAGGTCAGGACTGCTCCCTTTGGGCAAAGTTCTGATTGTCTTTGTTCCTCTTTGTTTCTTTTTCTCTGTCACCGGCTTGGGCAGCTTGAAGCGGCCTTTGCTTGCATTGCAATGGTAAGACCAAAGACTCAGATACAGTTGTTGTTGTTGTTGTTAGGTGCTGTCGAGTTGGTTCCGACTCATAGAGACCCTATACACAACAGAACGAAACGCTGCCCGGTCCTGCGCCATCCTTATAATCGTTGTTATGCTTGAGCTTATTGTTGCAGCCACTGTGTCAATCCACCTCATTGAGGGTCTTCCTCTTTTCCGCTGACCCTGTACTCTGCCAAGCGTGATGTCCTTCTCCAGGGACTGAACCTTCCTGACAACAAGGCCAAAGCATGTAAGACGCAGTCTTGCCATCCTTGCCTCTAAGGAGCATTCTGGCTGCACTTCTTCCATGACAAATTTGTTTGTTCTTTTGGCAGTCCGTGGTATATTCAACGCCAACACCACAATTCAAAGGCGTCAATTCTTTGGTCTTCCTTATTCATTGTCCAGCTTTCACACGCGTATGATGTGATTGAAGATACCATGGCTTGGGTCAGGCGCACCTTAGTCTTCAAGGTGACATCTTTGCTCTTCAACATTTTGAAGAGGTCCTTTGCAGCAGTTTTGCCCAATGCAACGCGTCTTTTGATTTCTTGACTGCTGCTTCCATGGGGGTTGATTGTGGATCCAAGTAAAATGAAATCCTTGACAACTTCAATCTTTCCTCCGTTTATCATGATGTTGCTCATTGGTCCAGTTGTGAGGATTTTTGTTGTCTTTATGTTGAGGTGGAATCCATACTGAAGGGTGTGGTAAAATCTACAAAAGCCCAAACCTGTGTAAGGTGGAAACCTGTCAGAGAAGGAAAACTCAATTATTTTCCACTAAAATGAGTGATAGAAAAGTGGTAAGATTGCACCCTGTCAAAGGTGGAAAACTTGCAAAACCCAGAAAATCAAGGCAGTCTCATCAAGTTCTGGTTCTCACAGGCTTCACTGTATAAGCTTGGGGGAAAATGACCAAAGATTTGCTTTGATTCAATGCTACTGAGACCTACCTAGCATAGGAAAAAATAATTCACCATAGAACCTAACTTTGTTTATTCAAGTTCTTCACTCAGTTTTGAAGCGTAACTTTAACCAAGAGTGAGTGCTGCTTGCCTAACTTTGCTTCCTTCATCCTAAGGTCGGCAGTTCAAAACCACCAGGCACTCCTTAGAAACCCTACTCTGTCCTTTAGGGTTGCTATGAGTCAGAATCCACTCAACGGCAATTTTTTTTTTTAATACCTTTTAATAGGTTGTATTAAAAAAAAAAAAAAGGTTGTATTAGTGATTAGGAAACCCTAGTGGCATAGTGGTTAAGAGCTATGGCGGCTCACCAAAAGGTCAGCAGTTCAAATCCGCCAGGCATTCCTTGGAAACCATATGGAGTAATTCTACTCTGTCCTATAGGGTCACTATGAGTTGAAATTGACTTCATGGCAACAGGTTTGGTTTTTTGATATTAGTGATTAAGGAAAGAAAGATGACAAAAGAGATATTCCTTCCATGGTTCTCTCCCTTGGACATGAGAGTGGTCTTGTGACCAATACTTGTAATGCTTGATAGTAAGTTAGGGAAGTGAAGGTCAGGCTGAAATATAGAATTATGGAATTTTAGAGAGGAAGAGATCCCAGAAACGATGTAGTTTTATTCAGGCCATTGGAGCATCACTGGGCATTAGCTAACTTTTGGTTGATGTGGACAGAAGAATCAAGAAAGGAGAGGGCCACTAGTGATGGGAAGTACAGCTGTGGAGGTAGAAGTGCTGCCCTCTGTCCCCCTGCTTCCCAGTAGTTGGCCTGGAATTGCTAGGAGAGGGGAATGTTATGGACAGCATATTGAACACATTTCTGGTGCTATTCACAGAGAAGGAGTCCCTGGGTGATGCAAATGATTAATACTCTTGGCTGCTGACCAAAAGGTTGGTGGTTCAAGTCCCCCACAGGCACCTTGGAAGAAAGGCTTGGCAATATACTTCTGAAAAATCAACCACTGAAACCCTGTGAACACAGTTCTTCTCTGTGACACATGGGGTTGTCATGAGCTGCAATCAACTCAAAGCCCACAGTATATATATATATTTTTTAATTCATGGAGAACACAGTGTGAGTGGTGCACTCTGGAATTATGCACTGAGTGGCCATGAACTGGATTGTGAGATGGGGGTGTTGGACAGTGAAGACAAAGCCCCCAATGAGGGAAGAGACCCTATATTGCTGCAGAGAGCCTCAGAGATCTGGCCATTATCCTGGCAATGACAGGATTGACAGAATCCCTAAGCATAGGCACTGCGTATATTTTAAAAAATATCCATTGCCATCGAGTCAATTCCAATTCATAGCGACTCTATAGGACAGAATAGAACTGCTCCATAGGGTTTCCAAGGAGTGGCTGGTGAATTCGAACTGCCAGCCTTTTGGTTAGCAGCCAAATGCTTAACTGATGAAACACCAGGGCTCCACTGCATATATTAAAGGACTCCAAATAATCCTGAAGACTGGCTGGTGAGATTGCTGAGCTCTTGACTTTCTACCAGGGAGAGACTCGGATAGTAAAGAGACTCTATGACTTTTGGGGGAAAACCTCAAGAAGTTAAACCTCATTTATATTTTGTTGTTTCGACCTCAGAACTATTCAAATTCCAAGGCCTAACAGAATATTTAAAGCCTAAATAGGCTTTAAATCTGGCTGGAGGAAAGTGGCTCTTTCCTTTCTAATAGGGAAAGAGATGCTCAGTTTTGGACAAATAGAAAATGATTTTGGAAGAGACACTTCAGGGTAGTAACAGACATATCAGCTTTACAGCTTGATGTAACAAGGCTGAATTACTCGCGGCAAGCTTCAAAGCTTGAAGACTTAGTCTATATCTTCAATTACTGTCGGATGAGGATTCATCAGTCTCCAGGTGCTTTGCTTCAAGCCGTCCGATGAAAAGAAAATGTACTGCAGAAATGAAAAGGGGGCTCTCAAAACTACTGATTTAGGGAAACGTGGCCTTTGTCCAGGTGAACACAAGCCTGGTTAAGGTGGGCGTGAAAGTCCTTTTGTGCTCTTGTGTCCTTTTCCTGTGTGGAAGTTATCAGTGTGTTATTATTACCCATTGAAAATCATCAGGAAAAAAGTCAGGAGCCCAAAGCCCATTCAGTTTAATCATCTCAGTGCATTTAATCACACAACTGTCAGCCTTAGTGTAATCACAGCCGGCACAGGCAGTAAATGGCATTTCAGAAATGTGACTGTAGGGGCCTGCCTTTTCCCGGCCTCTGTGGCTTCCTCCTTCCATAGTTGAGATGATTTGACCCCCACTGGCAGATTCAGTGCCACAAGACTTCTAGGAAAAGGATTGCAATGATACCTGCCACTGCTTCCTACTTTCCTGTCCAAGGCAGACATCATTAATGGTTTGCCAGCTTCACTCCTGCTAAGTTCAGCTAGACGCAGCCTTTAATTCTTCTTAACTTGGTGCTCCAGGAAGTTACACCAACTGCCTGGGATTGGCATGCAGGAGGGAGCCTATCTGGCCTTCTTGCCCTTAGACCCACCGTCATGTAGGAAGACAATAGGAGAAGCAGCCTAGGACTCTAGGACCTGCACTGACTCACCCAAGCTGCTTACTCTGCCCTGACTTTGTGCTTCTGTTCTTGCAGCTGACTCTGTTTTATTCATCCATCCATCCATCCATCCATCCATCCATCCATCCATCCATCCATCCATCCATCCATCCATCCATCCATCCATCCATCCATCCATCCATCCATCCATCCATCCACCCACCATGCATCCAACAAATACATACTGAGTGGCTCCTCTTCTGAGCCCAAGAGAGACAGTATTTTATTCTAGCAGTGGAGAGAGATCATAGACAAACAAACAAATCTGGTAGTAATAAATGCTAAGAAAATTAATGCAGGACAAGGGTATTTACATGTCAAAACTAATTAAACTGTACAGTTTCAATATGTGCAGTTTATTATACCCGAATACAGTTGAAGGAGGAGGTAAATTTAGAAGAAAAATGCTGGTGAGTGCAATGAGAGGGGAGTGGTATCTCAGATGCAATGGCCGAGGAACTATTCTCTCAGATAGATATGTGAGCTGCGCCTGCACGAATTGAGGGAATGAAACAGGAAGTTATCTGGGAAAGAACGTTCTAGATTGCTCAAGAAAGATAGGAAACCATTTAAATACTATTTCTCTTCTTTCAGATGAGCTGTAGTGAGATTATGTAACTTGTCTATGATATTTTATTGGGAAAAAAAAAACAAAACAAAACAACAACAGTTGCCTTCAAGGAGATGCTGACTCATTTCCACCCGATGTCTGTCAGAGTAGAACTGTGCTCTGTGTTTTCAATGGCTCATTTTCTGGAAGTAGATCATCAGGTTTTTCTTCCAAGGTGCATCTGGATAGACTTGAACTTCCAACCCTTCGGTTAGCAGCTGAGCACTTACCTGTTGGCACTACCCAGGAATTCCAGGTTGTTGTATTAGTTAAGGTAGTAGAAGTTACAATAACAGATAAACCTTCAAATCTCAGGGTCTCAGCACAACAGAAATGTACTTCTTGTTCACCAGAAATCCAGAGCAGGTGTTCTTGACTGGCAAGGGCTTTCCTCCAAACTGATTTGGAGGTCAAGCTCTACCCAACCCAGGGTTTTACCTTTCAATACCAAGGTCAATGCAGGGGCATGGTAGAGTGGTAGATTGGTCATGGGCAATTTTAATGCACCAGCCCTGATCACTTCCATTCACAATGCACTGGCTAGAATGCAGTCACATAGCCACAACTTGCTGCAAAGGATATGTGCTCAGAAGCAGAGGGATCAGATGTCTACTCCACTAGCAGTTTCCTGCACAGTAACATAGTGGCCAGGCCAGGATTTAAACCCAAGTCTGCCTGCCTCCAGAGTCAACTCTCCCAATTACGGCCTTCTTCTGTCCTTTATGGAAGCTATAGGTTGGAGACCAGCTTACTTTGCCCCCATCTGAGGTCCTGCCTCCTGCTCCTTAGCCTGTCTTTCATATCTGCTGACAAACTTCACTTAGTCCCACTGCCTGCCTGCCTACTTCTGAGTATTGTCTGTTTCCAGATCCCTTTCTCTGCGTTTTGGCCAGGCATCAGTGTACTGGTTCTCATGTTGCCTGGGGTTACCCTTCTGGATGCTGAGAATCTGTGTGCCACATTGGACTTGCCCCTGGCGCCTGTATCAGGGCCTGTCCCTTGTCCCCACCATTTTCTCCATCCCAATGGGCAAGCCTCTCCTGATATTGCTAGGTTTTCTGGCAATTAAGGGGCTATTCTCAGTGCTAAATGCAGGTACTATATTTGGAAAATCAATGGTTTCAGTATCCACAACTGGTTTGACCATGATGATTAAAGGCAAGGGACTTTAGCTTCTTTTTGTAGAACGAAAGTAGACAAGAACCTAACTTTTAAATGAGTTTAAAGTCATCAGAACCACTCAGAATACAACCGTTTGGAAGTCTCAGGATACAACCATTGCACATATCTGTGATTACAAAGAGCCTGGGGTGCAGAAGGATGGTTTAGGGCATCCCATGCCATGCCCAGACAAACAACTCAAAGTACCTGTCTCCTGCTGGCAGGCTGGTGATCTCATCTTTGCACGTAAAAGAGAAGACACATGTGGAAAGAGACGATGGAAAAGCTCAATATCATCAGTTGGAACAAGACCAAGGGCTGACTGTGGATCAGGCCATCGATTACTCAACTGCAAGTTCAAGTTGAAACTGAAGAAAATTAGAACAAGTCCATGAAAGCCAAAGTATGACCTTGAGTGTATTCCACTTGAATTTAGAGACCATCTCAAGAATAGATGAACACTAATGACGGAAGACCACACGAGTTGTGGGATGACATCAAAGACAGCATACATGAAGAAAGCAAGAGGTCATTAACAAGACAGGAGAGAAAGAAAAGACATAAATGGATGTCAGAAGAGACTCTGAATCTTGATCTTGAACATCAAATAGCTAAAGCAAAAAGAAAAAATGATGAAGTAAAAGAGCTGAACAGAAGATTCCAAAGGGCTGCTCAAGAAGACAAAGTAAAGTATTATGATGACATGTGCAAAGAGCTGGAGATAGAAAACCAAAAGGGAAGACCATGCTCAGCATTTCTCAAGCTGAAAGAACTAAAGAAAAAATTCAAGCCTCGAGTTGCAGTACTGAAGGGTTCTACAGGGAAAATATTAAATGATGCAGGAAGCATACAAAGAAGATGAAGAAATACACAGAGTCAAAAGAATTGGTCAGTGTTCAACAATTTCAGGAGGTAAAATGATCAGGAGTCGATGGTACTTAAGGAAGAAGACCAAGCTGCACTGAAGGCGGTAGCAAAAAAACAAGCCTCCAGGAATTGATGGATTACCAATTAACATGTTTCAACAAAGGGATGCAGCACTGAAAGTACCCATTTGCCCATGCCAAGAAATTTGGTAGACAGCTAACCAGCCAACCGACTGGAAGAGATCCATATTTATGCCTATTCCCAAGAGAGGTGATCCAACCGAATGCAGAAATTATCAAACGATATCATTAACATCACATGCCAGCAAAATTTTGCTGAAGATCATTCAAAATTGGCTGCAGCAGTATATCGACGGGGAGCTGCCAGAAATTCAAGTGGGATTCAGAGGAGGATGTGGAACCAGGGATATCATTGCTGATGTCAGATAGATTCTGACTGAAGCAGAGAATAACAGAAAGATGTTTACCTGTGTTTTATTGACTTTGCTAAGGCATTCGGTTGTATGGATCATAACAAGTTTTGATAACGTTGCAGAGAATGGAAATTCCGTAACACTTAATTGTGCTCATGAGGAATCTGTACATGGATCAAAAGGCAGTCTTTTGCACAGAACAAGGGATACTGCACGGTTTAAAGTCAGGAAAGGTGTGTGTCAGGTTGTATCCACTATACCTACTCAACCTGCATGCTGAGCAAATAATCAGAGAACCTGGACTAAATGAAGAAGAATTGTGCATCAGGATTGAAGGAAGACTCATTAACAACCTGTATTATGTAGATGACACAACCTTGCTTGCTGAAAGTGAAGAGGACTTGAAGTACTTAGTGATGAAGATCAAAAACCACAGCCTTCAGTATGGATTACGCCTCAACATAAAGAAAACAAAAATTCTCACAACTGAACCAATAAGCAAAATGATGATAAGCGGAGAAAAGATTGAGGTTGTCAAGGATTTCATTTCACTTGGATCCACAATCAACACTCATGGAAGCAACAGTCAAGAAGTCAAAAGACACATTGCATTGGGCAAATTGGCTGCAAAAGACCTCTTTAAATTGTTGAAAAGCAAAGATGTCCCCTTGAGGACTAACGTGCCTGACCCAAGCCATGGTGTTTTTAATCACCTCACATGCATGCAAAAGCTGGACAATTAATAACGAAGACCGAAGAAGAATTGATGCCTTTGAATTGTGGTGTTGGCGAAGAATACTGAATATACCATGGACTGCCAAAAGAACCAACAAATCTGTCTCGGAAGAAGTACAACCAGAATGCTCCTTGGAAGCAAGGATGGCGCGACTATGTCTCACATACTTTGGACATGTTATCAGGAAGGATCAGTCCCTGGAGAAGGACATCACACTGGATAAAATAGAGGGTCAGCAAAAAAGAGAAAGACCCTCAACGAGATGGATTGACACAGTAGCTGCAACAATGGGCTCAAGCACAGCGATAATTGTGAAGATGGCGCAGGACTGGGCAGTGTTTTGTTCTGTTGGGCATACGGTCACTATGAGTGGAACCCACTCGACTGCACCTAACAACAACGATAGACAATAGAGCACACAAGGGCCACTGTGATCATTAAGGTTGCCTGTCAACTCGGTTGGGCCGTGGTTCTCAGTGGTTTGACAGTTATGATGTAGTTTGACAGCCCTATGATCACTTACATGATGAGATTTGATATAATGTGATCACCTCCATGATAGGATCTGTGGTGAGTAGCCAATCAGTTGAAAGGGAGTTTGCTTGGTGAGATGAGATTTGATGAGATTTCCATGATGAGATTTGATATAATGTGATCACCTCCATGATGGGATCTGTGGTGAGTAGCCAATCAGTTGAAAGGGAGTTTGCTTGGGGTGCACACACCTGTATCAAATATAAGTGGACTTTCTGGCAAGGCTCGCAGGATTTTGCTCGCACTGGATCCTGCAGCTGGCTCCTTTCATCTGCTCCCCAGTTCTTGGGACCTGAGCTAGCAGCTTACCTGCTGTCTTGCCTGCTGCTCTTGGGATATGTTGGTCTTCATAGCCTGTGAACCAGAGCCCTGCTGTCTGACTTGCCAATCTGAGGTTCACCAGTGCCTGTGGCTATGTGAATCAGGAGAAGCCTCCAGACTGACCCATGTTCCAGCCTCTACAAACTTGTGACTCATTTCCTTAATATAAATCTCTCTATATATTTATAGGCTTTACTGGTTTTGCTTCTCTAGAGAACCCAGCCTAAGACAGCCACAGTCAGGGCAACTTCTTAGACATAACAAAACACCTCGTGGGATGAAGTCCCTAGGTTCAAAGGCAAAGGACCATAGATTTGGGGGTTATCTACATCAATTGGCACAATATAGTTCATAAAGATAAAGTTCTATATCCTACTTTGATGAGTAGCATCTGGGGTCTTAAAAGCTTGTAAGCAGCTATCTAAGACATATCTACTGGTCTCTTAATGTCCAGAGCAAAGGAGAACGAAGAAAACCAAAGATTCAAGGGAACAATTAGCCCAAAGGACTAATGGACCACATGAACCACATCCTACATGACCCCAAGACAGAAAAACTAGATGGTGCCTGGCTTCCACTACTGACTACTCTTACTGGGATCACAACAGAGCGTCCTGGACAGAGCAGGAGAAAAAATGTGAAACAAAAAATAAAATTCACACACACAAAAAAACACCAGGCTTAGTGCTCTTACAAAGACTGGAGGACCCCCCTGAAAATATGGCCCTAAGCTGGAACTGAAGTCATTCCTGGAGATCACCTTCTAGCCAAACCATAGACAGGCCCATAAAATAAATAATAACACCTGAGAGGACTGTGCTCCTTAGAACAATCAATTATACAAGATCAAAAGGGCAACATGTGCCCAAAAGCAAAGATGAAAAGGCAGGAAGGGATAGAAAATCAGGACAAAAGGAAACAAGGAACCTAGGATGGAAATGGGGAGAGTGCTGACACATTGCAGGGAATGAAATCAATGTTATGGAACACTTTATGTACAAACTGTCTGTAAACTTTCACATAATGCACAATTAGAAAAAAAAAAAAAGGCGCCAACCACCCTTAATAAGGTCAGTTACATAAGCAGGGAATTAGTTTGAGGACAGAATGTCAACATTGGTAAAAGCTGCTAATTTGGTTATTTTTGAAGGTGTTGTAGCCGTGGCACTCATCTTGTAAATAGAGACTCTTGTTTGCTATGACTGCTTTTAAAGATTACACGCATGTCAGTCAAATGATTCATTCACTAATTCCCTCAACAAATATTTGTTAAGGCGCTAGATGTGAGGCTGTTGACCACTTTGCAGAGCTTATGTGTGTGATTCTATAGTCTGAGAGTTAGTATGAAGAAGATGAAAGTTATGGGTCAACTTGACCCAGAGAAAGAAATCATGCCTTTGAAGTTCCACACTAAAGGTGAGAAGTAGGTAGATGATGCTGATTCCTGCTGGCTTGGCAGAACACTGATATATTTCAAAAAAAAAAAAAAAAAGGCTCAATGACCCCAGCATGGTCACACTGGGGAACAGAAGACATTGACTCTAATGAAGAAAGTGGTCCTTTGGTTACTGCTGCAATGGGTAACCAACCATAGGGCTGAGTCACAAAAACAATAAGACTATGGTGTTTCTAGTCATTGAGATAGGAAATTAACAAGGAAGACAGGTTGAGGTGGTTACCAGGTTAGGGGAAAAAAGGTAGTAAGCATGTATTAGATTGGGGTTCATTGGGATGGTTAATCCAACTTGAATGTATTAAGTTTGAGAATCCCAAGAACAAACAAGTGGGGATTTCCAGTGGGCAGTTGGATATACAGTATTTTTACACAAATAACCTGCAGCTTCTCAGTTTGTTTACTGGCCACAACCTCCCCACCACAAGGTATTTTCATAGGCTTCACTATGCCAGTTTTTTTTTTTTTCCCCTCGTATTGCTGTAAAAATGATATGTAGGACTAGAATCCGTGCTCAGAGCGGCCTCTCCTGGTGAGATTTAAGGGTCCTCAGCAGAAAGATTCTGTTGAAGCCTTGTGAATGGATGCACAATGAGAAGACTATCTCTAGAAACGTCCAAACTGTAGAGGCAAAGTGGGGGAGAGAGTAGAAAAAGTGGAACAAAGGAGGCAAAAAGCATCAGCTAGAGAAGTGGGAGATCAGGAGAAAACTGTGCAATGAAAGCAAAGGAAAGATTATTTCAAGAGAAGACGAGGGCCAATAGTGTTGATAGCGAAATGTCAAGATGGATAGGCACTGAGAAAAATCCAGGAGAATTTGCAGGAGGGAACTCATCAACCACGTTAAAAAAAGCAGTTCTGGGGGAGTAGTGGTGGCAGAAACTAGTTTGCGTTGTGATGGGGAAAGGACAGAGGTAAGGAAATAGAAACAGACATATAAATCATGGGCCCTCAGATTTGGCTGCTGTCATGGACTGAATTGTGTCCCTCCAAAACATGTCAACTTGGCTGGGCCATGATCCTCAGTAGTTTGGAAGTTATGTAATGATGTAGTTTGGCCATTATGTAATGACGTAATCTGACAGTTATGTAATGATGTAGTCATCTTTCACTTTGTGATCTGATGTAATTATTCTCCATTTTGTGTTGTAAATCCTAAAACCTCTGTGAAGCAGGATTAGGGTGGGGTATGACTGCCCTATTTAAGTCACCACCCTTATTCACTGCCTTACTCAAGTCATGACCTTGCTTGAGTCACATCTTTTATTTCACAAGAGATACAAGGAGAGAGAAGTGAGCAGAGAGGGAAGGACCTCAATACCACCAAAAAAAGAAGAGCTGGGAGTGATAACTGTCCTTTGGACCAAGGGTCCCTGTGCTGAGGCCCTCTTAGGCCCAGAAGAAGGTTGATGCCAAGACACTTGGAGATATCCAAGGAACTCCAGGTCCACCGATGTTGAAAAGAGACAAGGACCTTCACCCAGAGCCGACTTAGACAGAAAGCCTTCCCCTGGAGCTGAATTTGGACTTCTAGCCTCCTAAACTGTGAGAGAATAAATTTCTGTTTGTTAAAGCCGTCTACTTGTGGTATTTCGGCTGTAACAGCACTAGGTAACTAAGATAGCTGCACATTTGAATTGTCTGGAAAAATTTTTTAAATACCCATGGCTGGGTCTCAGCCTTAGAGATTCTAGTTTAATTGGTCTGGGGTGTGTCCTGGGCATGAGGCTGTTCAAAACCATCAGAATTAGGGAACCACTGCTGTGTTACACTTTGGGAAACTCAGCTGTGAGGGGGAGGAAGCATTACCTTTGGAAGAAGCAGGCCTGAGGAGACTTTTTTTTTCTTTTTTCCTTGTCAATGTAGTATTACCAGTTTCTGCGGCGTCAATTCCAGCTCATGGAGACCCCACGTGTGTTAGGGTAGAATGGTGTTCCACAGGGTTTTCAACCTTCAGGGCTTTCTCCAAGGCACCTCTGGGTGGACTTGAACCTCCAACTGTTAGTTAGCAGCTGAGAATGTTAACTGTTTGCACCACCCCGGGATTACTAATGTGACATGGGTCTGTTCACTTCCTAAGGGGGGAAAAAAATCAATACAGAAGATAAAAATGAGAGCACAGCAGTGAGAGCGTAATTGAGGGAGGGCCATCCACAAAGAGACAGAAGAGATTGAGATTTGAGGCATAGGTAAAAGAGTGAGCTTTTGGTGGGAAGAAATGCAGCTGGCCCTCTGTGGGGGAAGAAGAGGCTATAAGATGTAACGAGGCGTTTGTAACTTAAAGGAGGGAAGAAAGTTGAAGGAGTTCCCTCTTCTTGTTCTGTTATTCTCGTTTTTCTTGTTCAAGTTCCTCTAGGGATAGGGTGCTGTCCTTTGTGTGATGAATTGCCTGATGTTTGTTTTCTTGTTTACATCTGTCTGTCCCACTAGACTGCAAGCTCCAGGGGGAAGATTCCTCATCTGTCTTGCTCACTGTGGGATCTCCAGTGACAAACTTACTGCCTAGACTATAGTAGGTGCTCATTAAATTTCTGTCAAATGAATGAGTGAATTATTCATTTTGGTGTGCTCATCAGTGATTAATCTTGTTGTTGATAGTTGCTGCTAAGTCGACTCTGACTCATGGTGACCCCATGCAGCATAAAATGTTGCTTGGTCCTGCATCATCTTCACAATAGTTGGTATACTGGAGTCCATCGTTGCAGCCTTCCAACCTAGAAGGCTCATTTTCCTTCATTATATCAGACAATATTCTGTTGTGATCCACAGGGTCTCCACTGGTTAATTTTCAAAAGTAGATCACCAGGCTTTTCTTCTGAGTCTGTCTTAGTCTGGGAGCTCTGCCGAAACCTGTCCACCATGGGTGTGACCCTGCTGGTATTTGAAATACTGGTGGCATAGCTTCTAGCATCATAACAACATGTAAGTCACCATAGTAAGATAAACTGACACAGAGGTAGTACAGTGATTACCAGGGTGCTCAAAAAAAAAATTGAAAAAGTGAGACACTGGAGGCCTGCCACAAATCACATCACATCCAACTTCTTAGTTAATTCATCAACACAAGAGCCTAGAAACTGAAAACAAAGACCAGTGCTCAATGTGAAGCTATAAAAGCATGTGACTGCCTGTGGAGTGACCTGGGTAGGCTGGTCACCTAGGCAAGTCACTGGAGAAGGGAAGGAGAGTTGGAGCTGGAAGTAGCTATTTGGGAATGTGAAGGAAGCAAGGATAATTCCAAATGGTGCGAGTAGATCTTCTTTTTTTTGAAAATCAATTTAACAAGTGAACTGGCAGAAAGAAATGGATTAACAAAACCCAGTGTCTCTGTTCCCTTGCTGGCTTAGCATGTGCCTTCTGGGGTTGTTTGAACTTGTTGGTTTGTTTCCCCTAGTGGAAAGTAAGCTCACTAAGGGCAGGGAATGTTGTCTGTTTGATTCTCTGATTTATTTTATTCCCAGTTGCTAAGTCAGCATCTGCCCTCAATAAATATTTATTTTATGAATGCTCACATCGTGCCTTGGATGTTATTCCAGCCCTCTGTGGGTTCCCTGCTCTCAACTCCTGCAGCACCCTCCCTCCCAATCTAGAACTTAATCATCATGACTCTGGGCATGTATACTTTGTCTAGATGCCGGTCTTCTTGAGGGAAGGGCTTTTGTCTAATCTCTCTCTTCAATTGTCTTCACTAGCTATCGTAGTCCTGGGCATGTAAGTATTAATTAAATATTGAATTCATTCATTCAACAATTATTAACTGAATTTTGTGAGTTCCAGGCACTGTGCTAAGCTCTATTGATACCATGTTAAACAAGACCCAATTCCTGACCTCAAAAGTTTACAATCTAGTGAGGAGGCTGGCCTGTAGGCAAATAATAAAAATACCAGTAATAAGTGCTACAATGGTGATCTGTACAAAAAGCATCAGGAGCATAGACAAAGGAGCACTGCAGTTGGCCTGGGCCTGGGGAAGTGTGTGGTTGGAGGGGGAGGTCAGGGAAGGCTCCTCAAAGGAGGCTATGCTTGAGTAGAGAGTTGAGTATATACTTGGGTTGGCAGGCATGGATGAGAAGGGTGGCAAAAGTGTGAGGGGAAGCATTTTAAGCAGAGAGAAGAGCATGGACCCAAACCAAACCAAAACAAAGAACAAGGAGGCATGAGAAAGTGTGGGTGTGATCAGGGTTTGGAATACCTGTCGTGACATAGTAAATAATTGGTAAATAATAATATTAATTGATTACTATCAGATTGACACCAGACTAGAGCCTGGGACTCAAACTCAACTCTATCAATGAAAGAAGAAAGAGCAGAATCTCTCTTGTCCTGGCTGGAGTGAACCCAGTCTGGGTGCATAGATGCCAATAAATACCACCTACACACTGTGGCTTGAGCTCTGCTTGCTCTGTTTGCAATTAATTATTGTGGTCATTAAGATCTCATCTTTCTCCCCTCTAAATCCTGCATCTTGCATCTATGTGATTACACTCTTCTCTTCAATATTGACTTGGTTTTGTGGCATAAGATATACTATCAAATGATAAAACTTGTTTTCTTTGAGATAAAAGGGATGGAAAAGAAATTGACCATAGTGTCTTCAGAAGGAGAAGGAAATACGTATTTTGGGATCAACATGGACATCTGAAGCCCCAAACTCTGATTTATTAGGAACATTTATATCCAGAAAGCAACCCTGTAGACAGCAGTGAGCAGCAAATGTTTGGGCTGCAAATACTAACGGCTTCAGGGAAGGCATTCCTCTTTTAAAATAATCAGATTCAAAGGAAAGAGAACTGAAACGAAATTGCATCACTAATTTGTGCTAAAAACCATGTGGTCAAAGTGTACAATTATCCTTGGCCTCTTGAATTGGCATACTTGGCTTCCTCAACGAAAGGAGGGAAGTGAAGGAAGAACAATTTTTCTCAGAACGTATTTCCACTCCGAGTGGGACCTCTGCTTAATTGGTTTTGTTCTGATTGTTCTGTGAACAGAAATGCAGAAAAGGGGGCAGGGTGGACTGGTCAAGGCACAGCCCCCCAGACGCCTGTCTCTTCAAGCAGAAGAGATACAATAGACTTTTTGACATTTTGTTTATGTTTTTCTTACTTGGCTCAAGTCACCTTTCTTCACAATGCTGGTTACACCTTAGAAATGGATACCCCCCCCCCAACCCCTCTGTAATTCTCATAAGGGACCAAAAAAAAAAATTTACCTCCAGCAATATGACAACGCAGTGGGCTAGGATTATGTAGACATAACCAGGTTACCCAGTTGCTGTGGAGTTGACCCCAACTCATGTCGACCCCATGTGGGTCAGAGTGGAATTGTGCTCCGCAGGGTTTTCAATGGCTGATTTTTTTCCAAAGTAGATTGCTAGGCCTTTCTTCTAAGGCCTCTCTGGGTGGACTTGAACTGCCAACCTTTTGGTTACCAGCTGAGTATGTGAACTGTCTGGACCACCACTCTGCTACACACTTTGCTAGGAGCTTTCCTGCTAATACTTCATTTCATTTCTACAACAGTCCACTGAGTTAGCTATTAATATTCTCCACAGTTTACAAAGGGGAGACGGGAGGCCTAGAGAGGTTAAGTACCTGGCCCATGTTACACAGCTAATAGGCGATGGAACCAGGATTAAAATCCACATCTGATTCTAAAGTCAGTGCTCTCACCTGATGTACAACATTGTCTGCCCTTCCGAGGGCTGGGTCACTTTCCATTCCTGCCTTTTTAATTAAACCCATATTCCTTTGACACGAATCTTGAGAAATTGTTGGCTGCCCTTTCCCGACTATGCTTCCAGTAACAGTTTCCTTGCAGATGATGAAGTGGAAATGGTACCAACTGGTAAGAAGGAATGGATGGGTGGGGAGTTCCAGATGGAGGTGGGAAAGCTGAAATGATGAGCTGTTATCCATAAATCAGCAGATGTGCTACAGTTCTCAGTGATAGCCAGTTGTCTGCCCCATGGCCAAATTGTCTGTTCCTGCTTTGCTGGGCTGTAGTGGAAGGCAAGGTGTCTACTGTTCAATCAGTGACCCAGTAAGAGGGGCTATAATCGTGAAATCAAGCAAAACCAAAAAGCATACTATGCTGCAATGCAAGGAGCAATGTCCTGTGCTTGTTTCTGGATATTTCAGAGATCAATGCTGCCCAGGAATGGGTTTCCAATGACTGGGAAGGCAGAGGGGCGATTGCCTTAATGCCTTGAACTTAAAGTCTTGTTTGTTCTTCTGCCAGGGAGTAAATGAAACCAGAGCAGAAGGAAGCGTTATTGGATGACCTTATGTTTACTACTTGAGCTAAAATTAAAGCAGAAAAGGAAGGTCCTCCAAGTCATAGAGGATAATAGTTTAAGCTAGAGAGGGAAATCTAAAGCGGGTCTTAGCAAACCTTGATTTTCTACCCTATTACTGATGCAGACGGGGCTATGGATCTTTTGAGCTTTGTTGCTTTCACGTATATTTTAACCATGCAAATTTGAAATAGTGTAATATGGAAATGATACTAAAACCTCCCTTTAGGTAAAAAAAAAAGCTTGAAATAATATAAATTCCCCTATGCCTGTCATGGTTCCAGCAGGAAATAGATGGCACACTTGACTTGGAATAAAGGACTGTTTACAAAGATGTGGGCAGGGTGTAGGGAAAAAAGGAATAGCACGTGTGCTTCCCTCTAACCCCGGAGGGGCAAGGGGAGAGAGTAGATAGTGAAGCCTGAGAGTGTGGCTCTGTGGAGTGAACACAAGCTGGGGTCTGTGGTAGAGGGACACAGCTGACCCACAGTGACCTGGCAGAGAAGGAACCCTGGAATTAATACCCCAGCCTCTCTCCTCCATCTCTCTGATTTCTTGCAGGTGACACCCATGGGTAGAACCTGCCTAGAAGCCAGAAAGCAAGATAACTTGTTGAGGCAGTCCATACAGATCAGTTTCCTGGCGGTACAGAGCAGGGTCTGGAGGGGCAAACAAAAAAACCCAGCACACCTCCAAACCAAACCAAAAAGTGAGCCAAGAATCATTCCAAACCAGTAGGTAGGACAAATTGTAAATGGTATTTATGCTATTGCCACATGGCAATGCCAGTATAGCTGGTAACAGCCACCCTCTGCCTGCAACTATCTATCTTTTGTTAGGATTGCTCTTGAGTTGTGTGGATTTTGAATTCTAAGGTGCCTTCAGGAAACATCCCTTCCATAAAGTTCAGCCTTCCCGGTTCACTTTCTTCCCCAAAATACCACTTTTATTTGGAGTCTCCTGCCAGAGATTTTGGGGCTCTGGTGGCCAAGTGGTTAAGAACTCAGCTGCTAACCAAAAGATCGGCAGTTCGAATCCCCCAGCTTCTCCTTGGAAAACCTATGGGGCAGTTTTACTCTGTCCTATAAGGTCACTATGAGCCGGAATCAACTCAAGGGCAATGTTTTGTTTTGGTTACAGGAGATTTTAAGCTGCTAATGAATTACCAGGCTACGGGAAGAATTCTGGCTTGCCTCCCTTTATACAGTTTCTGTGCTCTTGAAAGGCCATAAAAATTGAGATTTCTAAATACAAGTCTATTTTTATCTTGAGGCATGAGATATTTTCAGAGCTATGTAGCCTTTGTTTCTCTTGCCCTAGAATTGCCTAGTGCTCCAGAAAATTAGTATCTAACAGAATTAACAGCAGTGTTTCCATCCGTTACAATGGTTGCAGCAACTCTGGCCGCTAGACTGTAAGCTCCCTCCAGGGCCGGGGCTGTGTCTTATTCAGCAACAGATCTCCAGCTTCTTAGTTAATGCCTGGCTCTTAGAAAGTATTCAGTAAATATTTCTTAAGTGAATGAATAAAGTCTTTACAATTATGCATAACTAACTTATACCAACTTCAAGCCGTGTTCCCTAGTATGTGCTACTAAAGGAGCCCTGTGATGGTGCAGTGGTTAAAGCGATCGGCTGCTAACTGAAGAAGGTCAGTGGTTCAAAGCCTCTAGTGGCTCCAGAGGAGAAAGATGTGGCAGTCTGCTTCTGTGAAGATTACAGCCTTAGAAACCCTATGGAGCAGTTCTATTGTCCTGTTGGGTTGCTATGAGTGGGAATTGATAGCAGTGGGTTTGGTTTTTTGGTTTTATGCGTTACTAAAAAAAATTTCAGAATCACTATAAATGATACAGGAGCCCTGGTGGTACAATGGTTAAGCTCTTGTCTGCTAACTGAAAGGTTGGCAGTCCAAACCCACCCAGCGGCTCTGCAGGAGAAAGACTTGTCGTCAGTCTGCTTCCTTTAAGATTTCAGTCAAGAAAACTCTATGAAGTAGTTTTGCTCTGTTACAGGGGTTGCTACGAGTCAAAAACCGACTGCATAGCACTTAACAACAACGTAAAGGATATTGTGAAAGTCATGCTTGCATATGGTTTCTCCCCTCCACTAGAATGCTAGGAACCTAAAAACTCAATTAAAATACAGGACTAGTTCTTGCGTTATGGTTCTGTCAATTTGAGGGTTCTCCAAAGTATAATCATTGCCAATGGAAACTTTTTCCAACCAAGACCCAAAGAAAGTCATTTATCCTTTCAGATTCCTTGTGCATGAAGAAAACCTGGAATCTCAACCAAACCAGGTCATGGAGGCAGGTCCACTTTGTTTAATTACCTGCTTTATTTAAACAACAACAAGCCTGCACCTTTCCACCATCCCAGCTGAGCCCTAAGTCGGTTGGAAAAAGCCTTTGATCCTGCCTAGGACAGCACAGTTCACCTTACATTTCTTGTCACAAGACAGAGATGAGGGCGCGGTAGAAGGGGCCTGGAGGAAACGAGAAAAGCTTTGTGCCACAATATTGTACTTTGCTTGGAAAGCCTGCATCCTAGCATCTCTTGATGGTAGTTTAATTTGGGGACTTTTTAATCCAGGAGATTAAATCAAGCCATCTGTTAAGAAGGTAATCCATGCACTTGATTTCCATTAAGAGGGAGAGGAAAGGATTTTTTTCCCTCACTTCTTTTTGTCCTAATGTCCCCTTTACTTCAACTTCCTCTTCTCGATGATGTCATTGTAGCTTTTAGTCACTGGCCTGGGGAGTGGGTGTGAGAGCTCCCTCTGCAGCCATTGCTGATTCATCTCAGCGAGTCATCAGCCTGGGCTTCAGGGCCCAGAGGGAGTGATGTAACGGCACATTTTCCTCCTTCTCCCGGGCCTCCTCTCGAATAATCTCTATGTTCAGAACAGGCGTGTTCAGCTGAGGCTGCCTAGGAGCCTGGGAACTCACTAAGCCTCCCCATTGCCAGGTGATCCGTGCAGGGAACCATGGGGTTCTCAGCAGTGCAGGACTGAAGCACTCACTCTGCTTACCATGGAGCCATTTATAGGTTCAAATAGCTGGGAGGTGACCAACCCCATACATTCCAGGCAGCCAGACATCCAAGAGTCAAGCTTCCCAGCTCTGCTCAGCCTCTTTGCTTTGAGGTCAATTATTACAAACTATCATTTTGGTAGGAATGTTCTTACTTCAACTGTTGTATAAACCATGGTTCTGTTTCTTAGCAATTATAATGCACAGCCTTCCAGACAACTATAATCCCTGGTTTGATCTTTTTTGCTCTCTTTCTATTTCTTTCTTCTTCTCTCTTTCCCAGATGGGTGCTCCACCCTCACTCCTAACTTAACTGTTTCCAGCTGTGTATCATTTGGCTCTATTTTCACCTTTGCTTCTTCCATAATCTGCAGTTGGACCACTTGTAGGTCCCAGATGTGCTATTTATTTATGCTGAAGCATCTGGGCTTCGATATGGTCCTGTCACTACAATGTGGCGAAGCTGTGAAAAATCCAACTGGTGGCCAACTAGGAGGCTGCACCATCCTGGCCAGCCAGCTTGGCATTTCAAAGGAGTGCGAGGCGAACCCAAGGGAAGAGGTATGAGGGGCGACGGGAACCCAGGGGAAGGAAGAAGCCACATTCTCCCATAACCTGGCTTTTCTGGTTCCAGATGAGCCTAGTAACACTGGAAGATGAGGGTTTGGTTCCTTTCAAAGCAGGATCCTGCTGCTGCTAGATCCAAAGGACTAACCATTTCCCCCTGTAAGTGAACCGGAAGTAGGGTCACTCAGTTAAAGCAAAGTGTTGCCACCCCTAACTGATAGGGCTGTGAGCACCAAAGAAGGGAACCCAGGATTTGTAGGGCCACAGGAGAGGGACCACTGGAATGTGAGCCAAAAGTCTTAGTTCTTGTTCCAACTTTGTACTTGTTCTTGTTGTGACTTTGGACAAGCCTTTCCATCTGGGATTCTATTTCCTTTTCTGTGAAATAAGATGATTGGATTAAGTTAAATCTTTGTTTTAAAGATTCGAACCCAAACTTGAATAGAAGGCTTTTATGTCTGCAAGCTCGGCACTACTGTATTGTGAAAGGAAGTAGCAATGACAGTGTTTTATTAAACAGCCTTACCGGTAGCCGGTGCACTTCCAGCGCACACCCTTATCCCAAAGGATGACCTGTTCAAAACCTATCTTATGATTCATACAGAGTTCAAAGGGAGGTGGGGGTGTCAGAAATGCACGTCTCCTCCATCCAACCATTCTCACCCCAAGAGTTATGGGGCTTGGCCACATGGCTACACTCTCAGAGTCACAGAGAACAAACCTCCTCTTTGGATCCTCTCCCTTCCTTGTTCCTCCCCTGGCCTTGTCTTTTTAACTCCCTCCACTCCTCTTCCCTTTGGTCCTCTCTTCTCCTTAGTTTCCTATATAGAAGATCAGTCATTCTGTTCTATCCACTCTGAATGGGCCATACAGGGTAGGGGTGGAGCAGAACCATTTCTACCATCTGGTGAAGCAAAGCCCTGACAGACAGATCTTCCAGACCACCAGGATAGAGGCTCTCCTAGCAAACATGTGTGTCATTTTATCAAGAGGAGTCTCTCTCTTCTTCCACCTTTAGTCTCATTATTGAAAGTGCCATTTCTTATCTGAGCCCTCACTTCTGTGTGTGCCAAGCCTCCAAGAATGAGGCTGAGGGCATGTATGGGTGTGTGTCCCTCTATCTGGATATTTCTGAGACACCTTTATAGAACTCCATTCGAGAACCACTGGACGAGATGCTATTTATCACTCCTAATCCTTGAGTCCTAATAACTGTCCCCAGAGAATGTTGTTCTCCACCTGAATTATAATCTTAGAAAGACTTTGGACTAGAGAGAAGCTTTGGAGACACTTGCTGTCACCTGCTACTTTGAGGAAGATCTACACAAATCTAGACTCCTGCTAGTTGGACAAAGTTACCCTGCAGAACAATTCATAGCTCCTAGTGGCACATAGGGTCCCTGGGCAGTATAAACAATTTGCACTTGACCATTAACTGAAAGATTGGTGATTCGAACTTACCCAGGAGCACCACAGAAGAAAGGCCTGGAGATCTGCTTCTGTAAAAGTTATAGTCATGAAAACCCTATGGAGCTCAGTTCCACCCTGTAACACATGAGATCACCATGAGTCGGAATTGATTTGACAATAATAGAAGTAGCATATAGGTATCCTGAGGTGATACACCTTTTTCTTTCTAATGGTAGAATGTTAGACACTTTGAGCACCTGGATGAAGGACAGTTCAGCCCCTGAGGACTCCCACTACACAAGTGACTTGTTATGCATAGACTCAGTAGTCCAGCTGAACTGGAAATAAATGTGTGCCACTAGAAGAAAAAAAAAAAAAGCCAAACCTGTTGCTATCGAGTCGATTTCAACTCATAGCAACCCTATAGGACAGAGTAGAACTGCCCGATAGAGTCTCCAAGGAGTACCTGATGGATTCGAACTGCTGACCTCTTGGTTAGCAGACATTGCTCTTAGCTACTACGCCACCAGGGTTTCTGTGTGCCACTAGAGCAGGTCCCAAATCATTTTGACTTGCTGTGGATAAACTATTACTTCCCCTCTCATCTCAAATAAGCAATATGGCACAGTAGTTAAGGAGCTGTGGTGGACTGTATTATTGTTTCCAAAATATTTGCTGCCCCGCGTAGTGAGAGAATGATACCTCTCTGTCCTGTGGATGACTGGCTTAGCCATCACCTTGCTCTGGCCAATGACATGTGAGCAGAAGTGATTCAGATAAGGCTCTCTTCCCCCTCTGCTAAGTATCTGAAAGTGGCAATATCATGCAAGGGTTGCTTCTTCACTCTGGGTTTCAGAATGATGACAACATGGAGCAGATCTGCTGCAGACCCAAGACAAATGTGTAGTGGACAGGGAGCACAAGTAAGAAATAAACCTTTGCTATTGTAAGCCTAAGGAGCCCTGGTGGCACAACAGTTAAGTGCTTGGCTGGTAACCAAAAGGTTGGCAGTTCAAACCCATCCAGTGGCTCTGTAGAAGAAAGACTTCGTGATCTCCTTTTGTAAAGATTACAGTCAAGGGTACACGATGTCAATGATGTCGTAAGCCTCAGTGTACTTGCGTTGTTGGTTATTGGTTAGGAGCCAGGCAGGCATAGGTTTGAATTTCAGCTCTATGACCTTAGACAAATTTCTTAACCTCTCCAAGCCTCGGTTTTCTTACTCATAAAATGGGGATGATAATGGCACTTACCTCAGTGAGTTATTGAGAGGGTTAAATATGAAAATGCATGTAAATTGCTTAATGGAGTACTTGGTACATAGAAAACCCTCTGAAAAGTTACCTCTTATTATTATCATGAAATAGATTTAGGGCACAGAAATAAAAAGGTGCTTGTATATATGTGACAAAAAACAACAACAAAAAAGAAACAAAAATATATGTGACAGAGATGGACAAATATAAAGCATGACAACGGATCATAAATCTGCTAACACTTATCTTTTAGAAACAATACTCAATAATCTATGACCCTGTAGTAGGTAGAATAATAACCGCAAAGATGTCTGCACCCTAATCGTCAGAACTGGTGAATATGTTGCCTCACGGGGCAAGAGATGTTGCAGATGTGATTAAGTTAAGGATCTTGAGATGGAGAGATTATTCTGGATTATCTAGGTGGGGCCAATGTAATCACAAGGGATTTTATAAGTGAAAGAAGAAGGTAGAACAGCCAGAGTGAGAGAAAGACACGTGATGACGGAAGCAGAGGTTGCATGCGAGGCCACGAACCAAGCAAATGGCGGCCTCCAGAAGCTGGAAAAAGGCACGGAAACAGATTTCCCCCAAGAGCAGGAGTGCTGACACCTTTATTTTAGGACCGTATGGCCCATTTTGGCCTCCTGATTTGCAGAACTTAGTAATTTCATGTTGTTGTAAACCCCTATGTTTGTGGTAAATTGTTACAGAAGCCACAGGAAACTAAGGTCGTTAGTTGCTGCCGAGTTAATTCAGCTCATGGTGACCCCACTGTGCAGAGTAGAACTGTGCTCCACAGAGTTTCCAAGGCTGTGACCTTTTTGGAAGCCAGGCCTGTCTTCTGAGGAGACTTTGAGTGCATTCAAACTGCCAACTTTCTGACTAGTAGTTGAGTGCTTAACTCTTTTTGTCACCCAGGGACTTCTAGGAAACTAATACAAACCTAAATTTTCTTTTTTCTTATTTTAGCATTGCTGCTTCTAACAGGTAGCCTCATGTTTCCAAGATTGAAATCATAAAGGTCTGGGTAGGATTTCTTAAGACCCCAGCCCATCCTGACTTATTGGTTAGCCCCCTGCCTGTGGCCACTGTTTCTTGCCAAGCCCTCTCTGATTCCACCATCCCACCCTATTCCATCCCATGTGTGTGTACATAATCTCGAAAACATAAAAGAGATTTTCCTATTTAATTTTAAAATAGAAAACATTTTACTTACTTAGCCGTGTGTAATTTGGGGGTTTGTCACGATATTTTCTAGTCACTATTGAATGAAGAAATTTAGGCCAGAAGGCCAGGCCCTTAGACAAACCTGAATTATGCCAGCATGATTGTTAACATGATTTTTTGCAGAATTCATTTCTAGTAAACGAATTCTTTCATCATCTAGAGAATGTCACATTTTGAAGAAGGTGGGGGAAAAAAAGAGAAAGAATGTCACATATACTCTCTTGATGAAAGTATTAATTTACTAGAGTAATATATGAGGCATATGGAAGCAATTTTTTTTTTTTAAAGATTGGTCTCCAAAATCTTGTTTGATTATAAACTTGGAGGTTTAATTATTGTCATTTGCTTCTTCTAGGTAAGTTTGTTTTACTTTTTAATTGGTTGGAATGATGGAAGACAAGAGGAATATTTGTCATCTCCTTCCCATAGGCACTTTTGTTTTATTTCATTTTTTCTCTTAGTGGTGGGTAGGCCACCCTGCACTTCGGGGGTCCCGCTTGTGTTTGTAAATCTTCTGCGGAAACACACTGCTGTGTCTACTGTTATTTCCAGGCTATTCCTGGTTGATGATGCTTGCTTCTTCCATCACTCATGCAGTGGGGATCCTGGGGCTTGGAGTTAAGATAACACGTCACATAAAAAAAAAAAAAAAAATCACATAGGGAGGCATAAATCTCTCTGCCTCTCAAACTATAGGTCATATGTTTAGCCACAAAAGGGTAAATATCCTCTTTCTATTTTAAATACAATAATAATTCATTGTTCAAAATTCTACTTGTTTTGCTTCCGAATAGTTCCTGACACACAGATCCCATGCTGGGAGTATCTAGCTTTCCATAAATCTCCTCGACCATGATCTGCTATTTAGCTTTAGTTATTTTTTTCATATTAAAATAGGATTGCAGCATGGGAGGAGTGCCCTCTATAAAGCTGGACTCCAGAAAATAAATCTTTTCTCTTGCTCAGTCTTGCGTTTCCAGGCCTTCTTTTCCATTGTTTTAGACCTTAGAGCTGTGAGACTCCCCCAGTCCCTGAGTTTTCCATCTCTCTGTGACTGGGTCCTAGAGAAAGGAAGTCTAGTCACCCTCCAGTGACCAGCGTCTACCCTCCTAGTGTGGGTAACGTCTCATGCGTGGGTATCCAAGGATACACTCGGTCTACTCATTCTCATGTTAGATTTTTGTTATTTTATTTTGATCCAGATTCCCGCTGGGAGCTCTTACAAATTTGCTGCTACGTAATTCACTTTATTCAATATTTTGTCCAAATATGGTTATACACATTTTTAGCTAGATATTGTATGAATTAGTACTGAATCAGGTCCAAGACCAGATGGAGTTTGCCTTTTTTGAGAAAGACAAAGCTTGAGGTTTCTTTTTTTTTTGTCTTAGTTATGAAAAATGCCAGCTTGAGCAATTACCTGGCTGGTATCCTAATTGTCTTAATCTGTGAATCAGAGGGACCATATGGCCCACCTGATCAATTATGTAGATATTGATTAAGGTGGGTATGAAAAAAAAAAAACTCAGAGAGGCATAGTTAGTCACTCAATTCAGTCATTTACGTCAGAAAGGTGTTAGTTGCTCAGTAAAATTTTTGCTGATGCTGCTAATGAGACAGTGAATAGCACACATGTGTCTCCAAGCTGGTCATGGAAACCCTTCCTATTAAAGGGAGATAAAAATGTTTATGAAGTCTAAATTACTCATGTTGAGAAATCAGAGGTAGTAGAGAGGCCTATGTGTATATATATATAAAAGCAATTAAAAATAGCGATCATCATCTTTGAAAACGAAAAAAGGATAAAAATCTTGCTTGACAAAAATATAAACTCTTATTTGTGCCCATCTTGAGTAAAAACTCTCTACCACTTACCAACAGTTCCCCATTTGCCTTAACAACACTCTGAGGGCTGCCTTGAGTCATATTACCACTATTTATTTTCAAAAGCTCTCTAGTGACAGGAACAAAAATCTCTCATCTTTGGAGGAATTCAAATAATTTCCAGACATTTGCTCATAATTTCACTTAAACACTCAGTTAAAACAAAAAACAAAAACCAAAGTGTAAGAGTGGCAAAGTGGAAGCCCACAAACAAAATTGTTTGGTCTGGCTCTCACAGGATTTTGAAAAGTGAGAAATTTCACATAAAAATATGGATTTCTGCATGGCAACAATCAGTTGGAGTTGAGTGGCTGCCTGTTTTGTTGTTGTTCCAACTCATGGAGACTCTATGTGTACAGAGTATTATTTTTTCGTAGGGTTTCAAGGCTGTGACCTATCAGAAGCAGATTGCCAGGTCTGTCTTCCGAAATGCCTCTGGTTGTGTCCGGACCACCAACCTTTTGGTTAGTAGTTGAATGCTTAACCTTTTGCACCACCCAGGGACCATACCTCCCTTATAAGGGTCATATTCCACCCACCCCTTTCCCCAACTCGCTATGGACATGCAATGGGCCTGCTTTGTTCACTTAGGCCACTGCCTGACCCTGTACTTGAACCCTGACCTGAACAACCACCTCTGAAACTATGGGGAAACCAAGGCAAGGAGTCAATCTGAGAAAAAACCAATCTGAACTCCACTGGGACTCAGTCTGCATGTGAATGGGGGAGGACTTGAGTTGGGAAAATGTTTTTTAAAGCAACTGGAATGGTTTTGGTAACCACATCATTTTGTGAAGAGGGCAAAGAAAGTGAGGGGGCAGAAAAAAAGAAGAAGGAATGAGAGAGGGAGGCTTGGCTCTTGGACAACTGTGTACCTGTTTGGTAGCAGGGAACAGAATGGCATTCACCAATCCATTTCTATTGTGATGTTGTCTACCACTGACAATACCCAGGCTCCTGGCATTGCCAGGGAGAATAATGTAACCGAAGAAGACAGTATTTGCAGAGACTGATTTAGGGATATATGTCCATCCTCACCTCTAAATTCTCCACACTATTTCCTTAGATTAAGCCATTCTAGGATCTGAACCTCTGTGGAACTGCTTTTATGAAGTGGCTTTCTGTCCTGCTCACCAGCCTATGTGGAGAGTGCTATTAGCATATGGGAGTCCTTGAGGAGTGCAAATGGTTCCTCGGTGGCACAAACAGTTCACACTTGACTACCAGCCTAAAAGTTGTGGTTCAAACCCACCTATCAGTGCTGCGAAAGAAAGGCCTGGCAGTCTGCTTCTGTAAAGATTGCGGTCAAGAAAATTCTACGGAGAAATTCTAGTCTGTAAAAAAATTTTTTTAAATATATGGGGTCACCACGAGTCTGAATCAACTTGGCGGCAATAGGTTTTTTTTCTTTTTTTCATTTGTGGGGGGGGATGTAAAATGGCTAACTGGAAGGTTGGAGGTTTGAGTCCACCCAGGGGCCTGAAAAAAAAAAGCCTGGTGATCTACTTCTGGAAATCAGCCATCGACACCCTTACGGAGCACAGTTCTACTCTGACACACATTGGGTTGCTGAGAGGAGGAGTTAACTTGATAGCAATTGGTTTGTTTGTTTTTTGTCCTTATTAGGATATGGACTGCAGTGCTAGGATACTACTGGAATTGTCAATCCCAGCATCTCTCTGGATGTAGTATTGTGACTAAATGTGTTCTTCCTGAGTACCTAATGTTTAGTTTTGCTTTTTTAATATCACCAAAAAAAAAATGCTGAGTCAATTCTGACTCATAGTGACTGGGCCTTAGGCTGGGTTCTCTAGAGAAGCAAAACCAGCGAAGTATATATGTGTGTGTGTGTGTAGAAAGATTTATCTCAAGGAAATGGCTCACATGGTTGAAAAGGCTGCTAAGTCCCAAATCTGTGCATCAGGCTGGAGGCTTCTCTTGACTCATGTAGCTGCAGGGACTGATTAATCCCAAGGTCAGCAGGCAATATGGCAGCTGCTGGCTCAAGTCCCAAGAACTTGAGGTCAGATGATAACGAGCTGGATGTAGTATCCAGAGCAAGCAAGTGAGCTTTGACAGAACATCCAAATATATATTGGATGGAGGCTACACCCTTGAGGAAACTTCCCTTACAAGTGATAGGCTGATCAGATCAGATCACATCATGGAGGATGACTACATCATTAATAACTGCCAAATTACCTCATTACATAACTGCCAAACTACATTATTGTGTAACTGCCAAACCACATTACATAACTGCCAAAACAATGAGAATCATGGCCCAGCCAAGTTGACAAACAATCTTGATCATCACAGTGAACTTTAAAAAAAAAAAAAAAAACACTACCATCGAGTCGATTCTGACTCATAGCGACCCTACAGGACAGAGTAGAACTGCCCCATAGAGTTTCCAAGGGGTGCCTGGCAGATTCGAACTGCCGACCTCTTGGGTAGCAGCTGTAGCACTTAACCACTACGCCACCAGGGTTTCTGCAGTGACCTTATAGAGCAGAATAGAACTGTTCCATAGGGTTTCTGAAGCTGTAAATCTTTACAGAAGCAGACTGTCACATCTTCCTCCCACAGAGCGGCTGGTGGGTTTGAACTGCAGACCTTTCGGTTAGCAGCCGAATGCTTAACCACTATGCCACCAGGGCTCCTTTTTAATATTGCAAACATTATAAATATTATAACACATCCAATATATCTTTTTGCACTGGCGGATAAAAGGTCAGAGTCAAATCTGCACCCTGCCTTTAGCAAGTATGAGACACAATGGAACGCATTTGGGTACTTCACTCTGCTTTGTTTTTTCCTAATTTTCCTGTCCTCATTTTTCCTTTGTTCTTTTTTCTTGACTATTAATTTGAGTATTTTTTACAATGCCTTATTGCTACCAGGTGTTACACAAATACAGAATGAATAACCAAGGCACGAATTCTAGAAGGCGATGAGTATCTTCAGTTAAACAGGCCTGGGTAAATGAAATGGAGAGAATGAAACCCCATGCTTATGAGTACTTACTAGTTGATTGCAGCATATAATTGAAAAAGTTCACCCCGTGATATTTGTTCATTAATTTAAAATTCAATTAACTTTAGTTTTGTCCACATTTTCCTATGCTCTTGATGTAAATTCCTACCTTTGTGAGAATCAATGGTTTGTTGAGATGGTCTTGATAATGGGAAGGAGTATTCTCATTGTCGCCTCTCACCACCATAGCTGCCTGGCTGGATAGTATGCTAGGGATCACCACTGCCCCCTACTGGGACCCTAATTCCATGAAGCTCCCTGGCTGCCTTCTCCTCTTCACTCTCAAATCCTCGTGTAATTCATGCAGGATCTTAGACTATACGAGGTGGAGGTGACTCCAGTTTCTGTTTTCCCCGTTGCCCTTTCTCAATGACTTTTTTCTGGGATAGACCAAGATTCACATCTAGCTTGTGTTGGGATCATTTCCTCCAAGTTATTCTTCCAAGTGAAAATCTTCCAACCTCACTTCTTTCTCTAGTATATTTCTGTATTGTTAATGAGTTGTAGTTGGGAAAGTAGAGGGGGTGTACCTACAGGAAGAGAACAGTAAAGCTATAAAAACTAGGGGTATGATATGAACAAACATTCCTGAGTGACATTAAAAGAGATAATAGATACAACCATTTTGGAAAACAATATGGCAGTTCCTTAAAAAGCTAGAAATAGAAATACCATACGATCCAGCAATCCCACTTCTAGGAATATACCCAAGAGAAATAAGAGGCATCACACGAATAGACATATGCACACCCATGTTCATTGCAGCACTGATATTCACAATAGCAAAATGAAGGAAAAAACCTAAATGCCCATCCATAGAGGAATGGATAAACCAATTATGACATACACACAATGGAATACAAAGCAATGAGAAAGAACAATGATGATTCCATGAAACATCTTACAGCATGGATGAATCTGGAGGGCATTATGCTGCTTGAAATAAGTCCGTCACAAAAGGAGAAATATTGTATGAGACCACTATTATAAGAACTGTTTAGACAGAGAAAAAAACCATTCTTTGATGGTTACAAGAGTGGGGAGGGAGGGGGACGGTAAATCACTAACTAGGTGGTAGACAAGGGTCAACTTTGGTGAAGGGAAGGACAACACACAATACAGGGGAACTCAGCACAACTGAACCAAAGCAAAAGCAAAGAAGTTTCCTAGATACATCCAAACACTCTGATGGAGGGAATAGCTGGAGCTGGGTCCTGGGGACCATAGTTTCAGGAGACATTTAGGTCAGTTGGGATAACATAGTTTATAAAGAAAGTGTTCTACATCCCACTTTGGTGAGTGGCCTCCAGGGTCTTAAAAGCTTGCGAGCGGCCATCTAAGATGCATCTATTGGTCACATCCCACGTACAGCAAAAGAAAATGAAGAAAACCAAAGACACCAGGAAAATACTAGCCCAAAGGATAAAGGACCATATGAACCAGAGACTCCACCAGCCTGATACCAGAAGAATTAGGTGGTGCCGGCTACCACCAATGACTGCCCTGACAGGGAACACAACAGAGAGTCCAGGACAGAGTAGGTGAAAAATTCTAGAGCAGAACTCAAATTCATGTAAAAAGACCAGACTTAATGGTCTGACACAGACTGGAGGAACCCCAAAAACAATGGCCCCCAGATAGTCTGTTAACCCAGAACTGAAACCATTCCTGAAGCCCACTCTTCAGACAAAGATTAGATAGGCCTATAAAATAAAAAATAATATACATGAGAAAAGTGGTTCTTAGTTTAATCAAATACCTGAGACCAAATGGGCAGCTCCTGTCCAAAAGCAGGATGAGAAGGCAGGAAGGGACAGGAAATGGTCAAAGGGACACAGAGACACTGGGGTGGAAAGGGGGAGTGTGCTGTCACATTGTGGGGATTGCAACCAATGACAAAAAACTATGTATATCAATTTTTTAATGAGAAATTAACTTGAGCTGTAAACTTTCACCTAAAGCACAATAAAAAAAAAAAGCACAGAACAACTTTGATAGAAAAAAAAAAGATAATAGAAAAGAGAGAGACTTTTCATCCTACTGTTTTCTGCATTAAGACAATACGTGGTAGTGTCAACTGAGAACAGCTTGTTTTTGGTTTGGGAAAGATGAGGGTTGGTTGTCCATGAGTGGCTTTCGTGTAATTCAGGGAGAAGATTTTATGCAGCTTATATATATGAAACAATAGCAAGTTGCGCTTTGTAACTCAGGGATGGTCAGTATAAAATATAACTCCTGTCCTCACAGGGCTTCTGATCTGGTTGGAGATAAAAGGCTTGTATATGTAACCCAAATGGAGAAGAATACAAATGATAAATTACTAAATTATGTATTAAAAACAATAATTGCAATAAACAGGATGCACCTACAATTCTAAATTTGTCCCATAGACAATTCATGAAAGATTTTCTTGGGGGCGGGTCGCTTAGTTCTGTTTTAGGATTTTCTCCCTAAATTGTAGTAAAAATAAATGCTCAAATTTGGTGATGGGAGGTTCATGGATAAAATTTATTGATTTTTGCAATCATAACCATGTCTCTTGAGGCATTTTTAAAATATCTTCTGCTATCTTCTGAAGTTATCAATGTGACTTCTCTTCTAAGGAGTTTTAAACTCATCTCTATCTCAAGCTTTTTTACCTTTGTTGTTGTATGGCTAAAGCTATCAGATACTAGGCCTAATCTTGGTCATACTATTGTAGTGAGTATGAATTTTCATAGTTACAACAATTTTCAGAATTAAGGTGAAATTAAACTTGCCAATTGAAGTGACTTGGTCACTTAACATTTTTAAATTCCAGTTTTTTTTTTTTTTTTTTTAGGTAATTTAGTCAATTTAGGAACCTCCCTGTTCCTTTTTTCCATTTCCCTGGGGACTAAGGGTCATCCTATCACTGATGGATGGATGTCTGGTGTGCATCTTGTCTTCTGTCTTTGCTGGTCTTGGCTGAGGTTTAGCTGGCCTTGCCTGGTCTTTGGAATGTACTTTTACTTCCATTTTGTCTACTGCTGAAGCTTCATATGTCCCCCATGGTCTCTAATCACCAGGTCCTTTATTCCGCATCCTCTGTGCCTACATTGCAAGGCTTGACTGGACTCCCCACCTGCTCTTAGCCAACCTCCATGTTCTCTCCAGTAAACATGGGAAATGAATGTATGCTCTTCCACTCCATTCTAGGACCTTGAGAAATTGGGAGTTGGGTGCTTGGTGGGTGGGGCAGGCCATTTCAAAACTTCCTTTGTCAACACATAGACTATACACACTTTTAGACTATCCTAGATGCCTATTCTAGATGTCCCCCACGTGTCTGTCTGCTTTTTGTATTGTGGGGGCTTGCATGTTGCTGTGATGCTGGAAGCTATGCCACCAGTATTCAGATACCAGCAGGGTCACCCATGGAGGACAGGTTTCAGCTGAGCTTCCAGAATACGACAGACTAGGAAGAAGAAGCCAGCAGTCTATTTCTGAAAAGCATTAGCCAGTGAAAACCTTATGAATAGCAGTGGAACACTGCCTGATATAGTGCTGGAAGATGAGCCCCCCAGGTTGGAAGGCACTCAAAAGATGACTGGGGAAGAGCTGCCTCCTCAAAGTGGAGTCGACTTTAATGACATGGATGGAGTAAAGCTTTCGGGACCTTCATTTGCTGATGTGGCACGACTCAAAATGAGAAGAAACAGCTGTAAACATCCATTAATAATCAGAACCTGGAACGTATTAAGTATGAATCTAGGAAAATTGGAAATCATAAAAATGAAATAAAATGCATAAACATCGATATCCTAGGCATTAGTGAGCTGAAATGGACTGGTATTGGCCATTTTGAATCAGACAATCATGTAGTCTACTATGCTGGGAATGACAACTCGAAGAGGAACGGTGTTGCATTCATCGTCAAAAAGAATATTTCAAGATCTATCCTGAAGTACAACACTGTCAGTGATAGGAAAATATCCATACGCCTACAAGGAAGACCAGTTAATACGACTATTATTCAAATTTACGCACCAACCACTAAGACCAAAGATGAAGAAATAGAAGATTTTTATCAGCTGCTGCAGTCTGAAATTGATTGAACATGCAATCAGATGCATTGATAATTACTGGTGATTGGAATGCGAAAGTTGGGAACAAAGAAGAAGGATCAGTAGTTGGAAAACATGGCCTTGGTGATAGAAACAATGCCCGAGATCAAATGATAGAATTTTGCAAGACCAACGACTTCTTCATTGCAAATACCTTCTTTCACCAACATAAACGCCGACTATACACATGGATCTCACCAGACAGAACACACAGAAATCAAATTGATTACATCTGTGCAAAGAGACGATGCAAAAGCTCAATATCATCAGTCAGAACAAGGCCAGGGGCCGACTGTGGAATAGACCATCAATTGCTCATATGCAATTTCAAGCTGAAACTGAAGAAAATCAGAGGAAGTCCATGAGAGCCAAAATGTGACCTTGAGTACATTCCACCTGAATTTAGAGACCATCTGAAGATTTGACACATTGAACACTAGTGACTGAAGACCAAACAAGTTGCGGAATGACATCAAGGACATCATACATGAAGAAAGCAAGAGGTCATTGAAAAGACAGGAAAGAAAGAAAAGGCCAAAATGGATGTCAGCGGAGACTCTGAAACTTGCTCTCAAACATTGAGCAGCTAAAGCAAAAGGGAGAACTGATGAAGTTAAAGAACTAACAGAAGATTTCAAAGGGCATCTCGAGAAGACAAAGTAAAGTATTATAATGACATGTGCAAAGAGCTGGAGATGGAAAACCAAAAGGGAAGAACACACTTGGCATTTCTCAAGCTGAAAGAAGTGAAGAAAAAATTCAAGCCTCGAGTTGCAATAGTGAAGGATTCCATGGGGAAACATTAGTGATGCAGGAAGCATCAAAAGAAGATAGAAGGAATACACAGAGTCATTATAGCAAAAAGAATTCGTCGATGTTCAAACATTTCAAGAGGTGGCATATGATCAGGAACTGATGGTACTGAAGGAAGAAGTCCAAGCTGCTCTGAAGGCACTGGCGAAAAACAAGGCTCCAGGAATTGATGGAATATCAATTGAGATGTTTCAACAAACAGATGCATCGCTGGAGGTGCTCACTCATCTATGCCAAGAAATATGGAAGACAGCTTCCTGGCCAACTGACTGGAAGAGATCCATATTTATGCCTATTCCAAAGAAAGGTGATCCAACTGAATGTGGAAATTATAGAACAATATCATTAATATCACACACAAGCAAAATTTTGCTGAAGATCATTCAAAAGCGGCTGCAGCAGTGTATCAACAGGGAACTGCCAGAAATTCAGGCCGGTTTCAGAAAAGGACGTGGAGCCAGGGATATCATTGCTGATGTCAGACAGATCCTGGCTGAAAGCAAAGAATACCAGAAGGATATTTACCTGTGTTTTATTGACTATGCAAAGACATTCGACTGTTTGGATCATAACAAACTATGGATAACATTGCGAAGAACGGGAATTCCAGAACACTTAATTGTGCTCATGAGGAACCTTTACATAGATCAAGAGGCAGTTGTTCGGACAGAACAAGGGGATACTGATTGGTTTAAAGTCAGGAAAGGTGTGCATCAGGGTTGTATTCTTTCACCATACCTATTTAATCTGTATGCTGAGCAAATAATACGAGAAGCCGGACTATATGAAGAAGAATGGGCCATCAGGATTGGAGGAAGACTCATTAACAACCTGCATTATGCAGATGACACAACTTTGCTTGCTGAAAGTGAAGAGGACTTGAAGCACTTACTAATAAAGATCAAAGACCACAGCCTTCAGTATGGATTGCACCTCAACATAAAGAAAACAAAAATCCTCACAATTGGACCAATGAGTAATATTTTGATGAACGGAGAAAAGATTGAGGTTGTCAAGGATTTCATTTTACTTGGACCCACAATCAACAGCCATGGAAGCTGCAGTCAAGAAATCAAAAGACCCGTTGCATTGGATAAATCTGCTGCAAAGGACCTCTTCAAAGTGTTGAAGAGCAAAGATGTCACCTTGAAGACTAGGGTGCACCTGACCCAAGCCGTGGTATTTTCAATCACATCATATCCATGTGAAAGCTGGACAATGAATAAGGAAGACTGAAGAAGAATTGATGCCTTTGAATTGTGGTGTTGGTGAAGAATATTGAATATACCATGGACTGCCAAAAGAACGAACAAATTTGTCTTAGAAGAAGTAAAACCAGAATGCTCCTTAGAAGCAAGAATGGCGAGACTGCATCTTACATACTTTGGACATGTTGTCAGGAGGGATCAATCCCTGGAGAAGGACATCATGCTTGGCAGAGTACAGGGTCAGCGGAAGAGAGGAAGACCCTCAACTAGATGGATTGACACAATGGCTGCAACAGTGAGCTCAAGCATAACGATTGGAAGGATGGCTCAGGACCGGTCAGCATTTCATTCTGTTGTGCATAGGGTCGCTATGAGTCGGAATCGACTCAATGGCACCTAACAACAATGACAGATGCCTATGTTGGTGGAGCTCTCTAAGAGGACTTCTTGTCTGAATTCTAGTTAACAAGTTGGAAACTAGTGGTTGTTACTCTCAGATCTCTATCTTATCCAAGGAAGGTAGTCTCTATCAAGGGTTTTGACTCCTGTAGGGGCTCACTGTGAGAACTCCTTTCTCAAGATATTACACCAACTATTCACTCTGAATCTTCTCCAAGCTCCTCAACCCTAGCCCAGAAAAGAGTCTTATCTCCCCTTTGTGTGGTAGAGAAATAGCTCTTATATCATCACACATTTATATTATAAGCTCTATGTTCTTAGTTCCAGAATTTGCCTTTGAAGAACTATAAAAATCTTTTCTCTTTTAATGTTATTGTATCTTCTCCTCTCAAGAGCCTATTTTGGAATTCAAAATAAAGAATTTGACTTGCTGAATTCTTTTTGCTTGGTTCTTTGGCATTTTCTCTTCTCTAGGACAAAGCCTTCGCCTAAAGATCTAATTTTAATGGGAGAACGTTTCAAGGTAAAAAGGAAAAACAGATCTAGAAATATAGCTGCTTATCTTATATGGACTTAAGTGATTTAGGTGATCTACTATGGGGCCCTGGTGGCTCAGTGGTTAAGTGTTTGTCTGCTAACCAAAAGGTAGGCAGTTTGAATCCACCAGCCACTCCTTGGAAACCCTGTGGGGCAGTTCTACTCTGTCTCATAGGGTCACTATGAGTCGGAATTGACCGGATGGCATCAGGTTTTGTTTTTTTCTTTTTTTGGTTTTACTATAAAATTTTGTTCTTTTGGGGGAAACTGGGGTGAAGTTATGCACATTTCTTGCATTATCAATTTTAAATAGTCTTGAAATTTACCAAAGAGCAGATTTTTTTCCTCTTCCCTACTAACGGTCACTGTGAGTTGGAAGCGATCCGATGGTAAAGGGTTTGGTTAGCTTTTAAAATATTTCCTATGACAACTCCATCTTTTCTATGCCCTCCCATAACCTAGTAGGCTTGGTTGGCAAAATTCCACACAGTAAGCAATACTCACTGTCATGGAAAAAAACCAAGTATCTTCTTAGTAAAGAAGAGAAAAGCCCTGTGACTAAAATATGTCCAGCCTGGGATCCTAAAGCTTTACACGAGAAACTGTGAGGAATGTTCCCTTGGCTGGGAAATGGATTGGATGATGGAATGTCTTTTCCCCAGGTTGTTCATTTCAATGGTTTGAGGAAAATGGACCTTAAAAGGAAATGAGGAAGCACAATTTTCAGGGAACAAAGTGAAGGTTATTCAAAATATTTTGAAAAGGGTTTTTGTGAGTTTTTTGTAAATATTTGCTAATGATGAAATAAGGAACCTTTGTGGTACAATGGTTAAGCCCTCAGCTGTTAACCCAAAGGTTGGTGGTTTGAACCCACCCAACAGCTCTACGGGAGAAAAACCTGGTGATGTGCCTCTGTAAAGATTACAACCAAGTATATGTTGTTGTTAGGTGGTGTCCAGTCAGTTCTGACTCATAGCTACCCTATGTACAATAGAACAAAACACTGAAACATGTGCCCAGTCCTGTGCCATCCTTACAATTATTGTTATACTTGAGCCCATCGTTGCAGCTACTGTGTCAGTTCATCTCATTGAGGGTCTTCCTCTTTTTCACTGACCCTCTACCGAGCATGATGTACTTCTCTCCAGGGACTGGCCCCTCCTGATGACATGCCCAGAGTATGTGAGACATAGTCTCGCCATCTAAGGACCATTCTGGCTATACTTCTTCCAAGACAGATTTGTTCATTTTTCTGGCAATCCAAGGTATATTCAATATTCTTACCCAACCCCATAATTTAAAGGCATCAATTCTTCTTTGGTCTTCCTTATTCATTGTCCAGCTTTTGCATGCATAGGAAGTGATTGAAAACACCATGGCTTGGGTCAGGTGCACCTTAGTCTTCAAGGTGGCATCTTTGCTTTCTAACTCTTTAAAGAGGTCTTTTGCAGGAGATTTGCTGAATGCATTGCATCATTTAATTCCCTGGCTGCTGCTTCCATGGGTGTTGATTGTTGATCCAAATAAAATGAAATCCTTGAGAACCTCAATCTTTTCTCCCTTCATCATGCTTTTGCTTATCGGTCCAGTCATGAGGATTTTTGTTTTCTTTATGTTGAGGTGTAATTGATACTGAAGTCTGTGGTCTTTGATCTTCATCGGTAAGTGTTTCAAGTCCTCTTCACTTTCAGCAAGGAAGGCTGTGTCATCTGCATATCACAGGTTGTTAATGAGTCTTCCTCCAATCCTGATGCCCCATTCTTCTTCATATAGTCCAGTTTTTTTGATTATCTACTCAGCATACAGATTGAATAAGCATAGTGAAGGGATACAACCCTGACGCACACCTTTCCTGACTTTAAACCATGCAGTATCCCCTTGTTCTATTCTTGATCTATGTACAGGTTCCTCATGAGCACATTTGTGTTCTGGAATTCCCATTCTTTCCAATGTTATCCATAATTTGCTATGATCCACACAGTTGAATGCTTTTACATAGTCAATAAAACATCTTTCTGTTATTCTCTGCCTTCAGCCAGGATCCATCTGACATCAGCAATGATAACCCTTGCTCCACAACCTCTTCTGAATCCAGCTTGAATTTCTGGAAGTTCCCTGTCTATCTACTGCTGTAACCACTTTTGAATGATCTTCAACAAAATTTTACTTGTGTGTGATATTAATGATATTGTTCAATAATTTCTGCATTTGGTTGGATCACCTTTCTTTGGAATAGGCATAAATATGGGCCTCTTCCAGTTGGTTTCAAATTCCTTGGCATAGACGAGTGAGCACTTTCAGTGCTGCATCAGTTTGTTAAACATCTCAGTTGGTATTCTGTCAATTCCTGCAGCCTTGTTTTTCGCCAATGCAGCGTTCAGTGTAGCGTGGACTTCTTCCTTTAGTACCATTGGTTCCTGATCATATGCTACCTCCTGAAATGGTTGAATGTCGACCAGTTCTTTTTGGCACAGTAACTCTGTGTATTCTTTCCATCTTCTTTTGAAGCTTCTTGCATTGTTCAATGTTTTCCCCACAGAATCCTTCAATACTGCAACTGGAGGCTTGAATTTTTTCCCCAGTTCGTTCAGCTTGAGAAATGCTGAGCGTGTTTCTCCCTTTTGGTTTTCTAAATCTAAGTCTTTGTGCATGTCATTATAATACTTTACTTTGTCTTCTCGATCTGCCCTTTGAAATCTTCTGTTCAGCTCTTTTACTTCATCAATTTTTCCATTTGCTTTAGCTTCCTGACATTCAAGAGCAAGTTTCAGAGTCTCTTCCGACATCCCTTTTGGTCTTTTCTTTATTTCCTGTTCTTTCTAATGATCTCTTGTTTTCTTCACGTGTGATGTCATCCCACAATTCATCTGGTCATTAGTGTTCAATGCGTCAAATCTATTCTTGAGATGGTCTCTAAATTCAGGTGGGATATACTCAAGGTCGTATTTTGGCTCTCTGGACTTGTTTCTAATTTTCTTCAGCTTCAAATTGAACTTGCCTATGAGCAAGTTCTACAATCAGCCCCTGGTCTTGTTCCAACTGATGATATTGAGCTTTTCCATCATCTCTTTCCACAGATATAGTTGATTTGATTCCTGTGTATTCCATCTGGCGAGATCCGTGTGTATAGTCGCCGTTTATGTTGTTGAAAAAAGGTATTTGCAGTGAAGAAGTCGTTGGTCTTGCAAAATTTTATCATGCATTTTCTGGCATCGTTTCTATCACCAAGGCCATATTTTCCAACTACTGATCCTTGGTTTCTGACTTTTGAATTCCAATCATCAGTAATTATCAATGCATCTTGATTGCATGTTTAATCAATTTTAGACTGCGGAAGTTGGTAAAAATCATTAATTTCTTCATCTTTGGCCTTTGGTTGGTGCGTGAATTTTAATAATAGCTGTATTAGCTGGGCTTCATTGTAGGCGTATGGATATTATCCTGTCACTGAAAGCATTGTACTTTAGGATAGATCTTGAAACATTCTTTTTGACGATGAATGCAATGCCATTCCTCTTCAATTTGTCATTCCCCAGCATAGCAGACCAAATGATTGTCTGATTCATTGGACAGTTGAATGCCAGTACCAGTCCATTTCAGCTCCCTAATGCTTAGGCTATCGATGTTTATGTGTTCCATTTAATTTTTAATGATTTCCAACTTACCTAGATTCATATTTTGTAATTCTATGTTCCAATTATTAATGGATATTTGCAGCTGTTCTCGTTTTGAGTCGTGCCATATCAGCAAATGAAGGTCCCAAAAGCTTGACTCTATCCATACCATTAAGGTTGACTCTACTTGGAGGAGGCAGCTCTTCCCCAGTCGTCTTTTGAGTGCCTTCCAACCTGAGGGGGTCATCTCCCAGCACTTCAGACAATGTTCTGCTGCTATTCATAAGGTTTTCACTGGCTAATTCTTTTTAGAAGTAGACTGCTGGGTTCTTCTTCCTAGTCTGTCTTAGTCTGGAAGCTCAGCTAAAACCTGTCTGCCTTGGGTGACCCTGCTGGTATTTGTATACCAGTAGCCTAGCTTCCAGCATCGTAGCAACAGGCAAGCCCCCACAGTATGACAAACTGAAAGACGTGTGGGGGATATATATATATGTGTGTGTGTCTCTGTGTTGTGTGTATATATATATATGTCTCTATATATAAGGAAACCCTGGTGGAGTAGTGGTTAAGTGCTATGGCTGCAAACCAAAGGGTCAGCAGTTCAAATCCACCATGCACTCCTTGGAAACTCTATGGGGCAGTTCTACTCTGTCCTATACAGTCGCTATGAGTCAGAATCAACTCGACGGCACTGGGTTTGGGTTTTTTAGGTTTATATATATAAATTTCTGAAAAGTGTGAAAAGTATTTTACCCACAAGAGTTTGGAATTTCAACCTCTCAAGCTATAATGTTACATCATGAGGTAGTGGTTATGAGCATGGGTTCTGGAGTCAGATTGCCTGGGCTAAAATGGTTTATTAGCTGTAAGATCTTGGGTGAGTTACTGAATCTTTTTGTGTGGCAGTAACGTTATCTCTAAGATGTGAGCAATAACCACACCTGCCCCATGGGGTACTTGTGGCGATCAAGTGAGTTAAGACATGATGCCATATAATGTCCAAAATAAATATGAGCTTCTATTATTAGAAATACTAATATGTACAAGGCCCCTTGCTAGGTGTTCTGAGGAAGAAAAGCAGAAAGAGACACAGTCCCTAAGCCTACATAGTTTACTATCGAATTGGAAACCCAAGTTACCGTCCCATATAAAATTAAATATTAATACCTGAGCAGAAAACCAACAGTTCAGTCAGCAGCAGAGACCAGCCTCTTAAGTACAGAAGCCATAGGGGCTGAGTGACCTGGGCCAGAGAGTATGTCCCTTTATACAAGGTGTTTCCCTTCACATAATGCTTATCTCTTTGCCACAACCTGCTCATTGCGGACTGTATATTAAACACCACTGGCAGTGGCCTGGCCTATGTTAATCCTACAGTGGCTTAGCCATGGGTGAGCATTAAGTGACGAAGATGCTGATGGGAGATTAAGCCTTTTGACAACAGAGCTGAAAGGAGCTCTGACTAGTGGCCTTCACTTTTTGTCATATATACTGATAGCCCAGTTTTGTAAACTAGGTCTGAAGCAGTTCAAGGACTTGCCAACGCACCCACGCTGAGTAGGTGCTTCACCGATGCCTGTTCATTAACAGGCAAGACTGGCCTTCATTACAGCTAGCGCATTTGCAGCTGAGCAGGAAGAAACTGTCACTTGTGAATATAAAACAAAGACTCTGGGGGCAATACAAATGAGTAATGGGCTCTGCTGCTAACCAGAGTCCACCCACAGGTGCCTTGGAAGAAAGACTTGGCGGTCTACCTCTGAAAGATCAGCCATTGAAAACCCTATGGAGTGCAGTTGGACTCGATAGCAACTCTTTTCTTTTCTTTTTTTAATGGGGTCAGAGAGATTTGGGCTTGAATTTGCTTCCATCGCTGACGGTGAAATCTTGGGAATGTTTCTTGGCACCTCTGAGCCTCAGTTTTCTTACCTGGAAAATGGCAATGATAACAGTACCTCCCTCATAAATTGAGATAGTGCATATAAAGCATCTAATAAAGTGCCTGGTATATGGGGATACTTAAAAAATATTAACTATTATTTTTTATATTTATTATTAACATCCCACCATGTATCCAATTACTTCCTAGGCTGGCATTATGGCACCCATGATTAGGCTCTCTGGAGTTAATCTATCGGGGCAAATCCCTCAGCAAAGGCTTTCACGGAGAGACACGGAGTCCAATGGCAGTTACATTATGACAGATGTCCAAAACATAGCCGAAGGAACTGAAGATGTTTAGAAGAAAATAGATGATGGAGGGATGGATGTAATGGCTGTCTTCAGGTTGTCTTGTATTGGAGGAATTAGACGTATTCAATGGTCTGAGGGCACAACTGAGATCAATGCGAAGAAACTAAAGGCAAGCAAAATCCAGGACAACAAGAGAGAGAACTTCCTGTGAAAGCTAGTTGGGGAGAGATGGCGGTAGGGGCTTTCAATGAGGATGGGCTCATGCGCAGATGCAGAGGCGGCGGAGCCAATCACCGGGCGCAGCCAGACCTCGCGCGAAGGTATAGTCGTACATTGGTGACGTCGACGGTTACCATGGAGAAGCCCGCTCGCTAGGGACCGCTAGCTGGCGCGAGGGGCGGCCGGACCTCAGCGTGGCTTTGAAGACGCTTCCGCAGCCAACATGAGCGGCCGAAGTAGAAGTAAAAAGTCCTCTCGTGGCAAAAGCCGGGGCAAAGCCCGTGCCAAAGCCCGAGTTCGCCCTGCTCCTGACGACGCTGCGCGCGACCTGGACCCTCCACAGTGCCCGGAGCTCCGGGAGGAAAGCACGGAGGGGGAGGAAACCAAGGAGGCACAGGTGCAGGCTGGCGCGGGTCGGGGTGGCCTGGAAACTGCTGCGCCCGCGCTTCCCCGCCGCCGCTGGGAGGAGGGGGCCTGCCAGCTCCCCCCGGACTGTGGCCTCGCGCTGCGGGCCCGAGCTGCGGGGGGTAGCGGGCAGGGCGCCCCCAGGGCCGACCTGGAGAGGGTCCCACCTCTCTCGGAGCGCCTGGAAAGAGACACCGTCTTCGTGGGAACGGTGGGAACTGTGGCAAGGCCGAAAAACGGCCCTCGGGTTGGAAATCGGCGTGGCATTGCTAGGAAGAAGGCCCCAGAAACCTGTTGCAGAGCGGGGAGGGGGCCCCAGGCGATAGTTGGTGGGCTGGTGAAGAAAGGGACCACTGGGGAGTGTGCCTCTGCCTCGGTGATGGAGGAGAAGAAGGTGGAGAATGGTGCAGGGCCAGGGCCCCAGGCCGCAGGCGGTAGCATGGGCACCCTGGAGAGTGTCCAACTGAAGCTGGAGACCATGAATGCCCAGGCGGACAGAGCCTACCTTCGCCTCTCGCGCAAGTTTGGTCGATTGCGACTGTACCACTTAGAGCGCAGGAACCTCCTTATCCAGAATATCCCGGGCTTCTGGGTGCAAGTGTTTCAGAACCACCCCCAGCTATCATCCTTTCTGAGCAACCAAGATAAAGAGGTACTCTGCTACATGAACAGGTTGGAGGTGGAGGAGCTTGGCCTTGCCAGATTGGGCTACAAGATCAAGTTCTACTTTGTGAGCAACCCCTATTTCCAAAATAAGGTGCTCATCAAGGAATATGGGTGTGGCCCTTTAGGTCAGGTGATGTGTCGTTCTACTCCAATCCAATGGCTCCCAGGCCATGATCTCCAGTCCCTAAGCGAGGGGAACACAGACAACAGCTGTAGCTTTTTTGCGTGGTTTTCAAACCACAGCTCTATTGAGTCTGACAAAATTGTTGAGATAATCAATGAGGATCTGTGGCCCAATCCTCTGCAGTACTATTTTACAAATGAAGGGGCTCTTGGAGAGAAAGGAAAGGAGGTCAGGCGAAGTCCAGCAAAGCAGGCAGTGGAATTCCCAGGTGTAAACCAGCACAACTGATCCTGCACAATTCTCATACCTCCTGCTGGACCTGTGCTTGGCTGATGACATGTACTTGGCCATCTGCTGTCTCTTCATGTTTGGCCTTGGTGCACCATAGCCCCTTTGGACCTTCACTACCCTTAGTTACAAGAATATGGACTTTCCGATCATGTTCTTTTGCCTTCCTGTGGCCTTCATGCGTTTTTACATTAGTGTTACATGTTATGTGATCTCACATGCTGTTTATATGCTAAGCCCATGGTGCTTCAGATGTGTGCTGCCTTTATCTACATCACCTGGACCCCGTTCTTGGTTCCCACCTTTCCCACCTATCTTTAACACAGACACTCACGAGTCAGCCTCCAGCAGGACCAGTACATCCTCAAGCTCTGTTCCATCAAGGCTAGTGACTTGCTGGCCTTGGTGTTCATGCTGGCCATGCATGCGATCTCTGGCAAGCTTCTCTGTTAATGCTGTACAGTAAAACCAGTGCACATGGTATTGACCATCAGCCAGAACTGAGAGTTCCATGGCCCTGGGACAGCAGTCATGCTGCCACCTACTGGATACCTGGCTTTGGCCAGGAGTCCATGCTGCCCACCCTGCTGGACACTGAAGAATGGGTGTTTGGCTGCTGGGCATGGATGAGGTTAAGGGCGAGGAGCAGTATGCCATGTGTTCTACACCATCATGCCTCTTCCTGATCCTCTGGCCCCTTCTACTGTTGAACCTTTGTTGAGACCTGTGCCATGTCCCATCATTTTCAGGCCACTGAGTTTTGTTTAGGTTGCCGTCATCCCCAGTTGGCTTCCTGGTCAAGAAGGACTTCAGGAATTACTTGTGGACTTAGACGCCCTGCCAGTGCATGAGACACACACCTATCCACCCCAGCCTTCTAGAAATTTTACTGGCTGCCAGACGGGTGGGCTGGTATGTGTGGACATGTCATCGCTGTCATCGTGCTGTGGATACAGGTGAGGGTGGAGACTGGTCCACACAGAATCTAGATATCTTAACTCCCCCTTCCCTTCCCCAGACATAATCGGGGTGCCATGGTGGGGTCCCAGGGAAGTGGTATTTCTGATCTGTGGGTCTGTCTCTACTTGTTTTCATCGCCAACCTCTATACCTCCTGACTTACCCTCTTTCTCCCCTTTCCTTCCCCTACACACAGGTATGGGGACAGCTTGGACTCATTACGCGCACATACTCTGCACACAGACTTTGGGCTAAAAGAAGATGGAGAAAGCCGGAAGGCCAAGTGGCCTGTGGTCAGACCCTGGTCCTGACTCCTGGACTCAATCCACAATTCTGAAGCTGGAAATTCTTTGCCTGCTTATGCATCTGTTAGAATTATGAACCCCAGGGCAGCAGTGTTGTGAGCTCATGTTTACTCTTGTTCAGACATTTTCTTGTGTGTATGCCCTTTAAGCCCAGGTGCCTCCCACTGCAGTGTTCTCTGTGGTAGCTTCTGGTCATCTGAGCCCTCAGCCCCCAGCTTCTCCAATCTCAGCAGTCCTTTTGCTCTCTTTGCTTGAATACCCATAAGGAACAGGCCTTAGTCTCCAGTATGGGGGTCCCAATGCTCTGTTCTGGGACCTGGGGAGAAGGGTGGGCAGAATCTTCTCTGTGTCTTCAGGATCATTACTAGGGGGTGTGAAAGCTGAGCTGGGCCCTCCCTGCCCAGGCTTGACTGCCCTCTTTCCCTCTCATCCCTGAGGGTGGGGAGGTAGGACTGTACCTATACCTGCCTGCCCCCTAACTTCCCTTTCCTTATGGAAGACCTTATTCTAAGTTCCTCAGGGTCTGGTAAGCCTTGACTCAAAGTTGTAAAGAGGGTGTGCTAGGCAGGGGAATGAGAGAAAAAATGTAGAGGCAGGAATAAGCCTGGGGCTTGGGCTGGGAAAGGATAGAAATGGCTTGAGAGGCTTCTGGGAGTACAGGGCTATCTCTCAGTGATGGAACAGGGACAGGCCTTCCCAGGATTGGGATGAGAGAATTAAAAGGTGCTTAAAAATAGGTGGCACGGTGGTTAAACACTCGGCTGCTAACCGAAAGGTTGGCAGTTCAAACCCACCAGCAGATTAGCGGGAGAAAGATGTGGCAGTCTGCTTCCATGAGGATTTATAGCCTTGGAAACCCTGTAGGGCAGTTCTACTCTGCCCTAAAGGGTTGCTATGAGTTGGAATTGACTCAACGGCAGTGGGTTAAAATAGGATGCCTCGAAGAGGGTGTGCCCGAAGTTTTGCCTAGTCTTTCTCATCACTAGTGGATCTGGTAAATCACAGAAACAAACCAGAAACAGAATAATGTTGTTTTGAGTGCTTTTTCTCTTGTTCTAGGTGTTGCCTTGTTATGTGGAAGGTGAATGCTGTATGCTGCTTATTTCACTTCCAAGTAAAAATCTTACCACTGCCTCCATTTTTGCCTAACGGGAAAATAGAGTATACATGTCTGCTTTTTAAAAAAAATTTAACTATTTTAACTTGTGGTTCATTATTATAGATTTTTTCAGACATGCACAGAAGTGTGCCCATCACTTAGCTACATCAGTTATCAGGTATGATCAACCTTGTTTCATCCGTGTCCCCCTCTCTGTGCTGGATTGGTTATCAAAAGTCCAAGACACTGTACCAGTTCAACTGTGACTGCTCTGGGCGATTGGGACACTGGTTTTGGTGATGGTAGTGATGGGTTGTATTGTTATTATCACATCAGGTCTGACTTTTGCCTTTAATGTTATGGAATGAAGTTCCAGAGATGGGCCTTAAAAGCGCAAGTCTTCAGAATTAACAAAGAGTCTCCAAAAGAGGCAAAGAAGATGCTCCCTCCCCCCTGCATCCACAAAAGAAGAGAAAGACTGTTCTGTTCTGAAATTCTTTGAAGACTCTTGATACGATCAGGCGCTTAGTTGAGATCCTTCTTCAGAATATCAGTCTCTTTTTTCCTGTGTAATATGGAGGCTTCTTTGTCTTTTAGGAGTGTTATCAACTTGTCCTAGTCTCTCTTAGTACAGCTCCTGTCTGAGAAGTATAATTTGGAAAATGTTGCTGTGTTCTGTGAAAATAACCTCCCAGAAGTAGTCAGTAATGGGTTGTCTTACTGGAGAATTTGAAACCTTGGTGATAATGTAATTATTTCTGTATTCTTAAACTGTAAATAGTTGTAAGCTTACATGCATGATAGAAAAATAAAAGCCTGTATCTGTTATATTTCTTATTTTCAAAAGAGAATGGGAAGGTGGTTTAAGCAGAGATTGGGTAGTTGAGGGGATATATGCATTGGCCTAGATACAAGTGAGTCCCAAGCTTGAGATTCTGGTGTGACAGGGTATGTAAAGATGGTCTTAGAAGCTTATTAAGGGCCTCATTCCCGGGCCCTTCCCAGAGATTGAGATTTTGTAGTTCTGGGAGGCCCAATAGTCTTGTTTTTAACAGGCTTTCTAGATGATTCCAATGGGGACTTGCTGCTTCTCAAATTTTAGAGTGCATCTAAATCATGCGGGACTCCTGTTATAATATGAATTCTGATTCAGTGGTCTGGGGTGGAACCTGAGATTCTACATTTCTAACGGACTTTGGGTGATGCACGTGTGGTGGTTTGTGAACCACACATCAAATAGCCGGGGAAATGACTGGCAAGGCCCTGTTGGACTAATGCTATCATTTCTTTTAGATATTTTAGCTGGTATTTTCCTATAAAGAAGACCTTTCCCTCACTATGTGCAGATCAACTACAGTTACTCTTAAAAAAGCAGTGTAAGTGCTTAATTCCTTCCCTTTAGTTACCAATTTTCAGAATCAGAAGTTGGCATAATAGCCACCTCCAATGATGATGGATAAAACCCAAAAACCCAGTGATAAGGGCATTGTTTTTCTGTCTTTGAACTTATTGATTTTTATTTATCTAATGTTTCACAATTGATGATAGCCATCCTTCTATTGGCTGCCCAGCTAACCCACATTTTAGCCCTAACTTTTACCAAGTTCCTCTTGTCCTCGTCACTAACTTTCCCCCACTGCCCCTGTGTGCTGTGCCCCAGGCGGTATGGACGCCCATGCTGTACCTGCAAGCCCTGCAGCCCCTCGCAGGTACTCAGATACAGTTCAGATACTCAAGGCTGAATTAGTCTCTTCATTTCCACGATATTTTCTCCACTCTTCAACGTACAGAACCTAACATGCTGTCTTGTACTTACATGTTTACCTGGCTGCTCCGGTTACAGACCATGAGATCCTTGAGGTCACAGAATAACAGTGGCAAGCACTGTCTTAATCAAGGAACCCTAGTGGTACAATGGTTAAAGCAATTGGCTGCTAACCAAAACGTCAAGGGTTCAAACCCACCAGTCCCTCTGTGGGAAGAAAAGACCGGGTGATCTGTAAAGAGAGTAGCCTAGGAAACCCTGTGGGGCAGTTCTACTGTGTCCTGTAGGGTCGCTCTGAGAGAGAATTGACTCTATGGCATACAACATGTCAATTATTTTTGTATTCTTGTAGCTTAGTGGTTTACACACAGTAAGTGCTCATTAAGCACTGAGTGGGCGAATGGTCCCTAAAAATTCAGGAAGGCCTGGGTGACAAACTAGAGAGTTTAGAAGCTCCCAGGAGCAGAGTTTGGGAATAATTTCAAGTGAAGGAGAAGCATGAACCTAATAAATGGATTAAAGGCAGGAAGCTATTACCTGCCCAAAGCCTCAGGCAAAAAACTTGGTGGCACCAAATTACTCTCACAGCATATTGAAAATCAAGTAGGAAAATGGGAGTGAGCAGGAAAGGAAATGAAGAATGTTGGAAATGTACCATGTATGCTGTGCTTTTGTGATGTTCCAGAGCCCACGAGCTCTTTGGGGTCTGTAATTGAAAACAAGAAAAAGCAAAGCTGATGTGATTCTGGATGACAACATCTCTGGGGATTTTTCTCTTTATATGGATATGTGTACGTAATCTGAGATCTCATAAGAGGTACCTGGGATTTAAATGACTCCAAAAAATGAGGTTAGAACAGAGGTAATCTCTAAAAGCGATACCACTGAAAAGCAAGCCAGACAGAGGATTAAACCTGCAGAATGGAAAAGAGTGAGCAGATCTAGGGGAAAGTTACCCTGAGCTCCAATACTAACTAGTCTCAATTCCAGGTTATGAGGTAAATATGGTCATCAAAGCCCACTGTTGCTTTGCCAAGTGCTGTGGCACCAGATACTTTATGAGAAAATTCAGAACACTGAGGGGGAAGAAAGGTGCAAGACACGGCGTTTGTAACCCAATAATGTTCTGGAGAAGGTTATGATCAGGAGGTAGATGGTCCCTCAGGAGCAAGGTTGTAGGGCCTCAGGATGCCATACGGGAGACTCTTCATCTTCCACCCTGAGGACTCACCTTGCTGTCAGTGCCACCTCTGGCTTTGGGAGCATTTATTCCTCCAACCAGCATTTACGTGATAAGGGTCACAGAGCTCCGACATGGTTACGTGTCATTCTTTCAGCAAGAGGTTTTAGCTTTGTCTTACCTTGACTCCCCAGTAAAATTATACCTGACTCCCACTATTTATTCCTGCTAACGTCTCTCTCTCCTTTTTCTTCATAGGCTTTATCACAGTTCATGACTATGATGTTATCTCTGTTTTTTTACTCCCCTAGACTATGAACTCTCAAGGATCTTTGTTCACTGCTGGGTCACATTGCCCACACATAGGAGGTAAAAACAAAAACCCAAACCCACTGCTGTCGAGTTGATTCTGACTCATAGCGACCCTATAGGGCAGAATAGGACTGCCACGTAGAGTTTCCAAGGAATGGCTGGTGGATTCGAACTGCCGACTTTTAGTGGAAATGTTAGTCCTATGAACCAGGGCCAAGTAAGATGGCAGGCTGGATAGACCAGGCCATGGAATTGTTACCCCATGGCGGGAAGAGGTGACTCTTCCTATTTAAGTGATAGCACGTGGAGAGTCTTTGAGTGCAGACATGTCAAGCACAGTGCTAAGCACATTTACACATATTATCACCGCAATCCTACTATTATACTTCTTTTCCGGATTAGGTAGAAGAGCCCAAGAGAGTTTAGCCCGAGGCTGTATAAATTGTAATTTCTGCAGTTAGGGGTGGCACCAAGTTTTTAACCACTATTCTACACTGCCTCTTAGGCTGGGTTTTGCAGTGTGTGTTGATGTGGCTGGGGTATCATTGTGTCCATTGCATGAGAAATGAGGGAGTCTCTAGGTAGGCTCCCAGTTTTCCAGAGGGTGGCCATCCCTGTGCCTACTTACCAGGTAGAGGAAGGGTGTGTCCATATATGGGTGTGCTTGCAGGGAGGGTATAGGAGTGGACTGCAAGTCCTCTTTGGAATGTGGAGCATGGACCATGGGGTTAGGTGGCCAGCTGCTGGCCCACAGGCTCACGGCACCATAGGCTCCCAGGACATGATGGCCAGTCACTCAGGATCACTGGCTGAGGTAATGGAGTTCTAAAAAGGGAGTCCCAGCTGTGGGCAGGCAGAGTCCTGGCATGAAGTACCCTGGGAGAAGGAGGCCTCTGAAGAGCGGCATTGAGCAGATGGTATGAGAGGGAGGCTGAGTCACAGATGGCACCAGGCTCAACAAAAGGCAGTAACAGCTAATAAATGAGGGCATTTGTTTGTGTACAGGCAACAGAAAGCCTTCCTGATCATAAGCTGTTCTTTGAGCTGCAGCCTCCCACAAAGACAGCCGGCCCTGCCGTTCGTTGCTCTTGTCTCTGAAAAAGAATGATGATGAAAAATCCTTATTAACATTACCACTGGGGTGCGTGCTCCTCTTCACAAAAAATTCACCAGACCCTCTACTCCACACAGGGACTGGTGGGGGGGTGGGGGGGGGGTCAGGGAGGTAAAGCAATTAACATTTATTGAGCACCTTTTGCATGCCAGAGTAGGTGACTTTCTTACAGTCATTATTTCTGACGACAAGTTTATGAGGTGGTCATTATTACCTACTTTACAGCTGAGGACACTGAAGCTCTGAAAGTTAAGAAACTTGCTTATGGTTACTCAGCCAAAATTTTATCTGATTAGAGTCTATTGACCCCCAAAACTCCATACTGTCTCTCCTAGAAGAAGAAAAGAAATAATTCTAATTTTAATGAGAGTGATCAAAAACTAAACCCAGTGCCATCGAGTCGATTCTGACTCATAGCAACCCTATAGGACAGAGTACAACTGCCCCATAGAGCTTCCATGGAGCACCTGGCGGATTCAAACTGTCGACCCTTTGGTTAGCAGGCATAGCACTTAACCACTACACCCCCAGGGTTTCCATGAGAGTGATATCAATGAGTTAATATGTTTTCAGCTGCAGGTAACAGAAACCCTGACTAATAACATCCAAGAATAAGGGCCGTTACTATTTCTATAATGAGAAATCTGGTGGTAGTTGATCCCGTGGTTGGTTTAGCTGCTCAATTATTTTATCATGCCCCCAGGCTCTTTTCATTCTTGTCATCCTTCTCCAACAACTTCAGCATGAACCCAGTGAAGACTTTTTGCCCTTGAACTTGTCTCATGGTCTCAAGATGCTGCTTCAGCTTCAGGTACCATATCCGGAAGACAGTGCCCAAAACTGGGAAGGAGGGAAAAGGAAGAGTTCTCTTTGTACAACCCTCTCTTTTATGGGGGAGGAAAAGATTTTCCTGAAGTCTTCTAGTGGACTTTCTTTTTATATCTTATTGGCCAGAAATGAGACTCACATATACATCCCTCCTTAGACTAATTCCTGGCAAGAGGGAATGTTACTGCAATGATTCGCTTAGACTGACCAGGATTAGATCCCACAGGTTGGCTCACTGCCTGCAAAGTAGAATGGAAAATGGTGTTGGGTAGGCAACCAACAAGGTTTGCCACATGATAATAAAGCTATGAGGCTTTTTGACTGCCCTAGTTACCTACAGAACTGAATGCCTTGAAGAATTGAGGATCTTTACTATGAATTCATTGACTTATGCTTATTTAGTAATTTCTCTGATCTCAGGCCTGAGTAGGTCTAAGGACTACAGGATACAGACCCTGCCTTACTGTATAGTCTAAATAGGGAGGGAGTACATATATAAGTGAAGAGTTAAATAAAATCATGAAACAAAAATTTAAGCCAGCAAAGGTCAAGTGGCCTCCAAATCAGAGGGCATTTCAGCAGATTTTCTTGGAAGTCTTTTTTAAGTCTCTTTGTCCTATTCATGACAGAATGGAATTACTTTAAACTCTTTTCAATCAGCAGGATTAATTTTATACTATCTGTTGGTTTTATTTCCTTCCAAAGAAAATACATATATACTTCAATGATTTGGGGGCTATTTTGGCCAGGGAAATGATTTTTCTGGTATTACATACAATATGGCTGGCCTCCTAAAAGACATACTGGGTGCTTTAGTAAGAGATCTGAACCAGCAATGAATTTTAAGTATCAGTTTTTGTGGCTTTATCTCGTATGGTTGACTTTTTATGATTTTTTTTTTTTTTTTGGCTTTTGGGGGACCCCCTGTGAATCCAATCACTACTGAAATGAAACATTGGCACCTTACATTCAAATTAAGCACACATTCATTTTAACAGTTAAATTTGAGGCATTTGAATAATGCATAGCAAAATGCCAGAGCAGCAGCCAAAAGTTTAATTTGGCCCCTGATTAAAGGCAATCTTCTCAATCTGGCCCCAATTCCTAGAGTAACCCATGAGCAGATTAAACACAAACACACACTTTGCTGATAATTGTGTGTTGATTCTATAATAAATTGGTTAGGAGTAGTCTATTACCTTTTGAAACCAAAAATCCCTAATTGCTGATCCAGAATATGGGCTTTCATTTTCTAGACATCAAGCTTGAGAACTTGCCCCATACCCCGTAACTTTGTTAAAATCACCATTTGGGAGACCTTCTTTTTATCTTTGGATTTTGTTACATGATCCTCCCAGAAAAGTTTATGTTATTTATTCCAGCCTCTTGGTTGGGGGTGGGAGTAGGGAGGGTGTGCCCCTCCCAGCATGGCATGGGCCATCCATTTCTTAGGCTCTCTCTTCAGGGGCTGTTCTAATTAGAGGTGGTGCAGGGGTTAAAGCACTTGGCTGCTAACTGAAAGGTTGGAGATTCGAAACCACCAGTGGCTCTGCAACAGAAAGATGTGGCAGCCTGCTTCTGTAAAGATTTAGAGCTTTGGAAACCCCATGGGGCGGCTCTACTCTGTTCTATAGGGTTGCTATGAGTCAAAATTCACTCGATGGCAGTGGTGTTTTTTTTTTTTTTTTTCATGGTAAGTGTATTGCTGCTTTACGCCACCCTGTTGTGTATTTAAAATGCTCCTTGGCCCTAGCTGAGCTGGAGCATCACTGACCCAAGCCAATCTGAAAAGAGAAGGCTCTGCCGAACAGTCATCCATGAGCAGTTCTCTGTCCCTGAGTACTCCTGTGGCTTCTGGGTCAACAAACAATTGAGGAAAATTTTGTGGCTCTCTTGGCTAAAAAAGAAGGGTAAAATGCAGCTTTCAGAATGTGCTCCCCTTATAGCTGGCTTGAGATCTGCATTGGAAAGTCCTGGCCTTCGCATCCACTACTGAAACTCCAGCTGGAACCAAGAAAAAGCCATGGGTGTGAACTCTGATCTTGGCCAGGCTTTGAGTTTTGGTGGTGACAACAAATGTTCCGGACTGGTTGCCTGTTAAATGTTTACCACAGTTAGGTCTGAGGCCCAGAGACTGAGGGGAAAGGAGTATAACGGGTGTGGCAGCTAAGACTTGGGATCAGGTATATCTGGGTTTATAGTCAAACTCTGGAAGTTACTAGCTGGGGTGTGCGAGACTGACATAGAGAAGAAACAGGGAATGAGCCCCTAGTCAAGGAACCCTGCAACACCTGTAACTTGCAACTTACTTACAATACTATGTGTTTGGCTAATGCAAAACCCCCATCCTGGAATGTGCGATAAGGAAGGAAGAATGTACTCCCTTGTAAGCTCTTCTTCAGAAGGAGCGACCTGATCTGGTTCCTGGGGCATGCACAGAACATCCACCTCTGGCTGCTACATGACCTTCCACCAGGGGCAGCAGAGGGCCACAGTCACAGCTGGGGAATCGAACTCAAGGAGTGAGAGACTGTACCCCATAATAAGTCCTGCTATGAATCCCAGAAGCCTCCGGGGCAGGAGCCTTCTTAAAGCCATCTTAGAAAGCTGCTCCGTGCACACTGTAGTTAACGTATCCCCGCCCAGACAGGCCACTAGCCAGAAAGCCCCACCTATACCTATGAATAAACATAAATCTTTTCCCACTCAAAAACCTTTAAAAACCCACTCAAATCCATTGTTCTGGGAGACGGGTAAGCGTTGCCTAGGCCCTCCTCATCTCTGCTTGCAAGCCTCTTCAATAAAACTTTGCTCATGTGGAAAATTCTTCATGCCCTACCTGTTCATTCTTGACCAATGAGAGGCAAGAACCTTATTTAATTAAAGGTGTAGAGGCTCTGGCAACAAGACCTTGGCAAGTGTTTTAGCTCCTCTAAGCTAAATATGGTTTTGCTAACCAAAAGGTCGGTGGTTCAAAACAAACAACCACTCCTTGGAAACGCTGTGGGGCAGTTCTATTCTGTCCTATAGGGTCTCTATGAGTTGGAATCGACTCTACAGCAATGAGTTTTTGGGGGGGAGCTAAATATAAGAGACAAAAGTATTGAGTTAGGTGAAAGTAATACAAGACTCAAATTAGCATAATAAATAAAACCAAAACTACTATTGTGTGTAACTGAAAAGTCCAGAGGCAATCTGAGTTTCAAGCAGGGCTTGATTCGGGGGCTCAAATGATATCTTTCTCCACCTCTCAGCTTCTTTTTCCTCTATATTAGTTCTAAGGCAGGTTTTATTCTTCTGTTAGTAAGATGACTGTTCAGTGTTCTAGGCCCACAAATCTTATCCTTTCAGCAACCCTAGTTAACAACAACAACAACAACAAATGTATTTTTTTCCCTGTCAGTTAAAAAAAACCCCAGAGTCCTAGGATTGACTCTCTTGGTTCATTAGGTCATTACCCATCCTTGAATCATAAGCTAAATCCCTTTTACTGCCCTGCCCTGGAGTCAAGAATTGGGGCAGCCCCACCCAACCTGCAAGGGCTGAGAAGAGGGAAAACCAAAACAAAACCAAACCCAGTGCCGTTGAGCTGATTCTGACTCATAGCAAACCCATGGGACAGAGTAGAACTGCCCCATAGAGCTTCCAAGCCTGTAAATCTTTACCGTGGAGTGACCTGTGGGTTTGAACCAGCAACCTCTCAATTAGCAGTTGAGTGCTTTAACCACTTTGCCACCAGGGCTCCTGAAGGGAAGAGAAGAGTTTTTCCAAAGTCATGGTGCTAGTACCAGAGGAAAGGGGATGGATACTGGGCAGGCAAAAACAATAGAGGCCATTTCCAGGTCAACAACTTCCAGGTCATTCTTGTTCATACAGAAATGGGAGAGGCCAGGGAAAATGTGCTGTTATCTATAAGAATCTAGGCTGGGGGTTCGACATCAAGTGCCAACAATAACCCACACTGCCTTTCTTCACAGTATGACAATCTTTATACTATAGATGTATGGTGCAGCCTGAATGCGAGAGTCAACCTGTGCTGCTTTAAATTCCTAAGGCATCAAACTTATTTACAATTTCTCCTTTATCTTTTCCTCCTCCTCCTCTTCCTTTTTCTCTCAAAGTTTTGGTATTTTTCCTGTATTTTCTGGTGTGCTTCTTGGCCACAGATAATCCAAACTGTGGGCATGTCAGGCTGCAAATTCAAACAAGTGAACTACTCTCAGCCAATATTGACAGATGAAAAGGGTGTCTTCAGGGGCAGGTAGGCAGGGTCTTTCACTGGAAGCTATTTTGAGCCAGATGATATAGGCTGATGCCTCAGAGAATCTGGAGAAAGAATTTTTTCCTGGGAGCCATCAGGGTTTTTGATAACCTTCAAAGAGGTTTAGCAGTTTTTCATTCCCCCCTTTCCCAGGCCAGTACCCTGCCCTTTGTCCCTCCTTACTGCATCCAGAGTACCCACCAAACTCTAGGCTTAACCTTATGTAGCTCTTCCTGTCTTCTCTACACAGTGGGCCTGTTCCTTTGGGGGTAAGCCCTCACAGGTCACATCTCGGGAATATGGGTGATAGAGGGACATGTGGATGGGTGTCTTCCAAAACTGTACAGTGCCAAATGAAGGATGGACATCAGACTGGCCACACAGGTGAAGAGAAGGCATGTGGCTTTATCCAGTATGTGGAGGCTAACCACTTATTGACACTATTGACCACCACTTGTCTGTTAGTTTGTCATACTGTGGTGACTTGTATGTTGCTGTGATGCTGAAAGCTATGCCACAGGTATTTCAAATACCACAATGGACAGGTTTCAGCAGAGCTTCCAGACTAAGACAAACTAGAAAGAAGGATCTGGCAGTTTATTTCTGAAAAAATGGCCAGTGAAAAACTTATGAATAGCAGCAAAATATTGTCTGATATAATGCCAGAAGATGAGCCCTTCAGGTTGGAAGGAACTCAAAATATAAGGGGAAGAGCTGCCTTCTCAAAGTACAGTGAACTTTAATGATGTGGGTGGAGTAAAGCTTTCGGGGCCTTCATCTACTGATATGGTACCACTCAACATTAGAAGAAACAGCTGCAAATATCCATTAATAATCGGAATGTGAAATGTGTGAAGTATGAATCTAGGAAAACTGGAAGTGGTCAAAAATGAAATGGAACACATTAAGATTGATATCCTAGGCATTAGTGAGCTGAAATGGACTGGTATTGGCCATTTTGAATGAAACAATTATGGTCCACTGCAACAAGAATGACTAATTGAAGATGAATGGCATCACATTCATAGCCAAAAAGAATATTTTCAAGGTCTATCCTGAAGTACAACACTGTCACTGATAGGGTAATATCCATGTACCTACAAGAAAGATCAGTTAATATGGCTGTTATTCAAATTTACACATCAACTGCTAATGCCAAAGATGAGGAAATTGAAAATTTTTACCAGCTCTGCAGTCTGAAATTGATTGGACATGCAATCAGGATGCATTGATAATTACTAGTGATCAGAATGCAAAAGTTGGAAACAAAAAGGATAGGTAGTTGAAAAATATGACCTTGATGATAGAAATGACACTGGAAATCACATGATAGAATTTTGCAAGACCAACAGCTTCTTCATTGCAAATACCTTTTTTCAACAACATAAATGGTGACTATACATGTGGACTTCGCTGGATGGAATACACAGCAGTCAAATTGACTACATCTGTGGAAAGAGACGAAGGAAAAGCTCAGTGTCATCAGTCAGAACAGGGCCGAGGCCAACTGTAGAACAGACCATCAGTTGTTCATATGCAAGTTCAAGTTGAAGATGAAGAAAATTAGAACAAATCCATGAGAGCCAAAGTAAGACCTTGAGTATATCCCACCTGAATTTAGACATCATCTCAAGAATAGATTTGACCCATTGAACTCTAATGACTGAAAACCAGACAAGTTGTGGAATGGCATCAAGGACATCATATATAAAGAAACCAAAGGTCATTAAAAAGACAGGAAAGAAAGAAAAGACCAAAATGGATATTAGAAGAGACTCTGAAACTTGTTCTGAAATGTCAAATAGCTAAAGCAAATGGAAGAAACAATGAAATAAAAGAGCTGAACAGAAGATTTCAAAGGGTGGTTCAAGTAAACAAAGCAAACTATTATAATGACGTGTACAGAGGCCAGGAGTTAGAAAACCAAAAGGGAAAAACACACTCGGCATGTCTCAAGCTAAAAGAACTGAAGGAAAAATTCAAGCATTGAGTTGCAATATTGAAGGATTCTAAGGGTAAAATATTGAACGACACAGGAAGCATCAAAAGAAGATTGAAGGGATATATGGAGTCACTATACCAAAAAGAATTGGTCAACATTCAACCATTTCAGGAGGTAGCATATGATCAAGAACCAATAGTACTGAAGAAAGAAGTCCAAGCTTCACTGAAGGCATTGGTGAAAAACAAGGCTCCAGGAATTGATGGAATATCAATTGAGATGTTTCAATAAATGAAGAGAGCACTGGAAGTACTCACTCATCTATGCCAAGAAGTTTGGAAGACAGCTGCCTGGCCAACCACCTAGAACAGTTCTGTATTTATGCCCATTCCAAAGAAAGGTGATCTAACAGAATTCAAAAATTATCTAACAATATCATTAATATTACACACAATTAAATTTTGCTGAAAATAATTCAAAAGTGGTTACAGCAGTACATTGACAGGGAACTGCCAAAAATTCAAGCTGGATTCAGAAGAAGACCTGGAAAGAGGGACATCATTGCTGATGTCAAGTGGCTCTTTGCTGAGGGCAGAGAATACCAGAAAGGTGATTACCTGTTTGGTGAAGGGTAAGACAGTACACAATACTGGGGAAACCAGCATAACCTGTACAAGGCGAGGCCATGGTAGCTCCGTAGACACATCCAAACTCCCTGAGGGACCAAATTGCTGGGCTGATGGGTGTGGGGACCATGGTCTCTGGGAACATCTAGTTCAATTGGCATAACAGAGTTTATAAAGAAAACATTCTACATTCTACTTTGGTGAATAGCGTCTGGGGTCTTAAAAGCCTGTGAGCGCCCATCTAGGATACTCCATTTGTCTCACCCCTTCAGGAACAAGGAATAATGAAGAAAACTAAAGATACGAGGGAAAGATTAGTCCAAAAGACTAATGGACCACACCTACCACGGCCTCTACCAGTCTGAGTCCAGTACAACTAGATGGTGCCCGGCTACCAGCACTGACTGCTCTGACAGGCATCACAATAGAGGGTCCCAGACAGAGCTGGAGAAAAATGTAGAACAAAATTCTAACTCAAAAAGAAAGACCAGACTTGCTGGCCTGACAGATTGGAGAAACCCTGAGAGTACGACCCTTTCAGCTCAGTAATGAGGCCACTCCTGAGGTTCACCATTCAGCCAAAGATGGAACAGGCCCATGGAACAAAACAAGACTAAAGGGGTGCAGCAGCTCTGGGGCAGGGACTGGAAGGCAGGAAGGCACAGGAAAGCTGTTAATAAATAGGGAGCCCAGGAGTGAGAAGGGAGAGTGTTGACATGTCATGTGGTTGTTAAACAATGTCATAGAAAAATGTGTGTACTAATTTTTTGATGAGAAACTAGTTTGTTCTGTAAACCTTCATCTAAAGTTCAATTAAAAAAAGAAAAAAAAAGATATTTACCTGTGTTTTATTGACTATGCAAAGGCATTCCACTATGTAGATCGTAACAAATTATGGATAACATTGTGAAGAATGGGAATTCCAGAACACTTAATTGTGCTCATGTGGAACTTGTGCATAGACAAAGAAGCATTTGTTTGAACAGAACAAGGGGATACTGTGGAGTTTAAAATCAGGAAAGTTGTGCATCAGGAGTGTATCCTTTCACTTATTCAATCTGCATGCTGAGCAAATAATCTGAGAAGCTGGACTATATGAAGAAGGCAGCATCAGGATTGGAGGGAGACTCATTAACAACCTGTGATGTGCAGATGACACAACCTAGCTTGCTGAAAGGGAAGAGGACTTGAAGCACTTAATGATGAAGATCAAAGACTACAGCTTTAGGTGTGGATTACACCTCAGCATAAAAAAAGCAAAAATCCTTACAACTGGACCAATAAGCAACTTCATGATAAATGGAGAACAGATTGAATTTGTCAAGGATTTCATTTTACTTGTATCTACAATCAATGCCCATGGAAGCAGCAGTTAAGAAATCAAATGACGTATTGCTTTGGGCAAATCTGCTGCAAAAAGACCTCTTTAAAGTGTTAAAGAGCAAAGATGTCACTTTGAGAACTAAGGTGCACTTGACCCAAGCCCGGGTATATTCAGTTGCCTCATATGCATGCGAAAGTTGGACGATGAATAACAAAGACAGAAGAAGAGTTGTGCCTTGAATTATGGTGTTGATGAAGAATACTGACAGACCATGGGCTGTATGTTGGAATCAAAGAATAAAAAAATCTGTCTTGGAAGAAGTACAGAGGATTGTGAGACTTCACCGTCTGTATTTTGAACACGTTATTAGGAGGGGCCAGTCCCTGAAGAAAGACATCATACTTGGTAAAGTAGAGGGTCAGTAGAAAAAGAGGAAAGTCCTTCGATGAGATGAAATGACTCAATGGCTTAACAAATGGGCTGAAACATAGCAAATATTGTGAGGATGATGCAGGACCAGGCAGTGTTTCATTCTGATGTACATAGGGTCACTGTGTCAGAATCAGCTTGACAGTACCTAACGACAACAATAAAGTCCCTGAGGCTCAGAGAGAGCAGAATTTACCCAAGGACATAGAACAAGACAGAATTAGAATGAATTCATAACAAGGTGAAAAAGATGCTTCGTGAGAGACAAATTTCATGATGTTCTTCATATGAGAAGAACATCAGTCAGAGAAAGAGATGAATTATACTTAGTGGTGGTGGTGGTGGGCTCTGTGTGCTCCTCTCTGGGTTGCAGTGAGAAGGGGGATGAGAGAGAACTAAAGACAATTTTAGTCTTTGATACCAGAGGTGGGACTAAGAGAAGAGGAGAGCCCCAGCAGCATGGCCTAGAAGGGGCATGGGCTAGTTATGTAGGGAAGGTAATCTCACCCGGGAGTCTAAGTGGTGGGCATGGCACCTTGACAGGAAAGACTTCTTCCCTGGACAATCAGAAGGAGATCAAAGGAGATGACCAGGGCGTGAAAGAAGAAGGAAACCTTCACCCTGAGGGTGAGGGTTGAGAGAGGAAGGGAACAGAGACCACCCACAAAGGGGAGCCTTTCTTGTCCAAAGGCAAGAGACCCTGAAGACTGTGCAGAGTGATCTCAGACGTTTGAATGCCTCAAATTCCCTCATGCAGTTCTTGGGTGGTACAGTTAGTGCACATGGCTGCTAATTGAAGGGTCGAAGTTTGAATCCACCCAGAGAGACTCCTTGGAAGGAAGGCCTGACTATTTACTTCTGAAAAAATTAGCCATTCTGCTCCAAACAAACAAAACCCTGTAAAGCACAGTTCTACTCTGACACACATGAGGTCGCCATGAGTCAGAATTAACTAGACAACAACTGGTTTAATTCCCTCATCTATTTTTAGTTATGGTCAAGCCAGGGCTTCCAATCAGTTCATTCTCATTTGAACCCCTGCTGAGAGTTTGCATTCCACCCCAGATATACTGAATCAGAATCTACATTTTAACAAGATCCCCAGGTGATTCTTAGGTATAATAAGTTTTGAAAACCACTGCTCTACTAGTAGTTCTCAGAATTGGTCCCTAACCAGCATTAGCATTGCCCGGGAACTTGTTAGAAAAACAAATTCTCAGCAGGGGTTCAAACCAAATGAACTGGTTCAAAGCCCCGGGTCAAGCTTAGCTCTGTACCTGAGCTGGATGTATGATAACAGGTGTGGGAGGGCAAGGTAGGGCAATAAAGGGGTACTGAAGAATGACTGGCCACCGTGGAAGCCCAAGACTCAGGACAGAGGCCTTGGCAGCAAAATCTTCTCCTCCCCTTACAGTAAGGTAGTGGTGGCTAGGAGAAGGTCCCTGGGTAGCTAGGTAACTGTAGCCCCCTTTAGCCCATTGTGGGTGCTCAGCTTGCCTCACGGGAAAGGCAGGGGTCCTGTCCTGTTTCCTCCCAGGCCTGAGGGCTATTGTTTGGTTCTCTCCCCCACCCACTCACCTCCACACTTCCAAACAATAAAGCACTCTTTAAAGTTCTCTAGCTCAATCTAGAGGAAGTATTTGTTCTCTCAAGCTTTTTTCCAATTTCCATAGCACAGAAAAAAAAAAAAAGTCCAAAACTAAAAGTAAAATCATTTTAAACAACTAGGGTTTTTTTTTTTTTTTTAGGGGGGAAGGGTGTGTGGGTGGGGCTGGGGGAGGGGAAAGCAGGCAGAGGTGTTCTTCCTCACTGGAGAATCTAAATCAATGAAAAACACAAGAAAAACTGGCTCCCAAGATGACACTGAAGAAGCCTCAACCCGGAATAAACTGTGCAAGCTGCATTTTCAGCTCGAAAAATGAGGGCTTTATAATGGAAATGCTGGCAGCTTCTCACTCTGCGATGCTGTTTATTTGAAGACGGACAGTTTTTTCAGGACGAAGCCCGTGGGCCGGCACCTTTTATGGAGTGTGGTCTTGGCAGCGCCAGATCCCCCTCTGTCTCCTGTGTGAGCCGCTCCTTTTCATGGAGCCCTGGGTCTTAGCTCCATCGCTCAAGGGCTGTTACTGCAGATCAGTCCTGGGCATCTGCCATTCACTCTGCCTTTGAAAGAAGACACTGCTGCTTTCCACCTGCCTCTCTTCAGTGGAGAATTTTCTTTCTGTCTGCCTGCTTGACGGTGGGGGGCGGAGGGGGGGTGCAGCTGTGGGTGGGAAGGGTAAGGGACTACTAGGGGCTGAGGTGAAGGGAGAAGCCATAGAAGGCGCCCGGGGGCCTTGTCTACTGGGCCCATTCATGTCCATCCTCCAGTGGCTGTTTTCTGTAGGCTGACAACTGAGCTCCCTCTCCCCTTCTCCCAGCTGTCCTTGTTACCTGAAGAGAAGCTATACTTGGCTATGTGAGGATGGCAGAATACCTTTGGAGTTGAGGCAGGGGATGGTGGGGAGGGGCAGAGAGGCAAGGACAGTATGGCATAGTGATTAGGAACACTGGCTTAACAACAAGACGGATATGAATTTGAATCTTGGCTCTGGTTCTTACTGGCTGTGTGGATTGAGCAAGTAGCTTGACTTCACTGAGGGTTCGTTTCACAAGTGGTTAAGCATTTGACTGTTAGCCAAAAGGCTGCAGTTCAAACCCACCCAGAGGCACCTTGGAAGACAGGCCTGGCAATCTTCTTCCGAAAGGTCACAGCCTTGAAACCCTTTGAAGCAGTTCTACTCTGTACGCATGGAGTTGCTATGAGTCAGAATCGACTCGAGGCCAATCACTGCCACCAACAACAGTATAGAAATAATAATATGTAGCCCAGCTAAATGCTCAGGCCCTCTGGTGCCCCAGAAAATACTATGTGATTTTGAAATGAATGCCTTGGACTTAGACCTGGACACTTGTGGATTCATCTTTCCCAGCTCCAGTTTGCACTGCAGTCCCTGTTTTGCCTCTACATCAGCCCGTGCTCAAAACTCAGGCCCTTCTGCAGTTTCCACAAAAATCCACGCATTGCACATGCTTTGCAAGTTTGGTATACTTCATGGGTGATTTTTAGGCAATGTGGCCACCCAGAAGAAAGACCCCATTCCCCAGCCTCCTTTGCAGATAGACGCAGCCATGTGACAGAGTAAAGCAGAGGTGTTGGTGGCATCCTTCCTTAAAAAATAGCCAGTGCACACTCTTCACAACCCCTCTCTTCACCTCCCTCCGTCCTGCTGTCTGTTTTGTGGATGTGGGCTGTACCCTGGGGATGGCAGAGCTATGAGCTGGAAGGAGCCTGGGCTCCTGAAGAATTTATGCAGCCGCCATACCAGTTCTGGACTGGTTTCCTCTGGATTTTTATGTATAAAAGGAAATAAGCATCTATGTTGTTTAAGCTGCCATTACTTTGGGTCCTGGGACTCACAGCTGAACCCTCTTTTATCTGACGGCAAAGATTTCCTGACTCCTGCCCAGGGCACAAGGAGCCCTGGTGGCGCAGTGGTTAAAGCTCTCAGCGGCCAACAGGAAGATTATCAGTTCGAACCCACCAGCCACTCTGTGGCAGAAAGATGTGGCAGTCTGCTTCTGTAAAGATTTACAGCCTTGGAAATCCTATGGGGCAGTTCTGCTGTGTCCTATAGGGTCACTATGAGTTGAAATTGACTTGATGGCAGTGGATTTGGTTTTGGGTAGCCCAGGGCTCCTGTTATCATCACAGGCTGCCTACAAGGTATTGTGCTGTGGGCTCACTGGGGGTCCTGGGGTGGTCAGCAATGAGGATGGGCAAGTGAAGTAAGGCCTCAGAACGTTCTGGGTGGCATTCGGCATACAGCCTCCACATGGCCTGCAGGGGAGCAGGTCATCTGTCATGTCAGGAAGCTTTGGCCCCAGCACCAGAGCCTGAGGTTTGTCTTCAGTGCCCCCTTCTCTACCTTTACTTGCTGTGCCTTTCCCTTCTACCTGGTGCTGGTCCCCCACCCTACCATCCCCCCCGCCCCCCGCCACCCTCTAGGCACTACCACCTGCTGTCAGGACAACCTGAAGATTGTAATCAATGTCATTGAACGTACATGTAAAAACTGTTGGACTGGTGTATGCTCTCAGGAAAGGATCTCCATGTGTATCATGCTCACAGGGGTCAGAATTGCAATCCACGTCCCCTATTAACGAAACGTCACACTTCTGTATGGATGTAGAATATTCTGGGGAGATTTTTCTGATGTGTCTAAAACTATTCGCCATACAGCCAATCACCGGCACTCTCACAGCTCACCTGCCCAGAGGGTGTGGAGATCACAAGGCAGTGGGACCTGGTGAAAGGAGCCCAGACCTTGACACTGGCAGTCCTGAGTTCTAGGTTCTTGTTGTGGAACAATGAGAAGCCTCGGGTTCTTTGTAGCGGGTTGGGATTTCTGGAAGGAGAAACGGAGACAGACTTTGGCGTCTAGGGTATTTATTATGGATCAACGTGTGGGCCAGATAGGAAAGGCACAGAATCTGGCAGAGGGAGAAGCTGATTGATCAGCTACTATGGGGAGCTCTGGAGCAGGTACAGCTGACCAGATTTGTCCTTGTGGGTGGAAATTGCCTTTATACCCCTGCCACGGTCTGTCACAGCATTGTGGACACATAGGGAAGGACATACACTTGATCGAAGCAGCTCTCTTCAGAGAGGCAAACCCTGAAGTAGTTGACAGCTGCAGCAGCAAATTGTTCTTTGAAGGTCTGGGCAGTGCATCACCTGTTCCCCCACATTTTTCATCTGTAAAATGGGAGTAATAATAGTACCGACTTCCTGGGGTTTAAATGAGATAATGTGTGTGGATGTCCTTTGTGCACTCCTAATGAGGTGTCTTCATGGGCATTCCTTCTGCCAGGCCACCCTGCCCGTGGGAGACTTTCTCAACACAGCCTCCCTGGGAGAAAGCCCTGGGTAAGTCATCAAGCTTGACAGCAGCCCTTTCTTATAGGATTAACTCCCCAGGAATGCCAGGGGTAGTAAATCCTAAGCCCTCAGAGCCGAACGCTCTGAAGATTACGCTTTTATTGAGTCCTATCCATGCCTTCATTCGGCTGTTTCACATTAAATTGCACTCTGGATCCAGAACAAGATGATCTGTGAACAAAACCAATTAAATTGAATATGGGAAGTCTAGAAGAAGGGGAATACTGAAGGAACCTGAATGCCATTCTATTCTGAGTGCTCTGAATATATTTAAGTCTCGCGTCTCCCTCCTCTAAAGCCATACAGCATAAAAGGCTTAAGCTATCTATTCCACATCAGTCAGGATCTAAGAGTTATCTTTGACCCAAGTCGGAGTAGGGAAGATGATTAGCATGAAGCTGAGGAAGATTGTCTCCATATTGGCCCCCAATGGGTCATGCTTCCTGGAATTCACACCCTTGTGTAACCCTCCTTCACTCTGACTCTGGGCTTGGCCATGCTGCTTGCTTTGGCCAATGGGACATCAGCAAATACAGCACAAGTGGGGGCTTGGCAAGTGCTCGCACACTGGGGTTTGCTGAAACTTGGAGTAGCCTCTCTGAGGCTGAAAGACCACCGGAAAGAGAGGCCCAGCCCTCCCAGCTGTCCCAGCTGAGCCCAGCAAACCTACCTACTAAGAATACAGATGACAAATAGATCTCCAGGTTTTAAGATTAAAAAATGTAGATTGAAGTTCAGTGATATGCTAGGTTCCAAATGGTTAAAAATAAAATCCCCAAACCACGTCCTGGTCATTCATGTGAATGGAATCCTTTGGAAGTGTGCAACATGGTGGCCCTGCTGCATCCCTTGGAATCATAGAAAGAGTGAAAGCAGGATAGAACCATAGAGAGTGTCCATCTGCATTCCATTCAATGGGATCCTACTCAAGACGTAACAGGTGTGAGTCATCACGGGGAGAAGGAAAGAGATCCTCTGGAGGACAGGACACTTGGTGTGGGTGAGCCCAGTGTGGTAGGGCTCTTTATCCATAGGCTGAGGCCATCACAACTCATCACCTCTCCCTGCCTGCACTATAGTTTCCTTCCTTCCTTTCCTGCAGGATCAGAGCCAGGAGCTTTGGGAATGACACAGCTCCCAAGAAAAGCTGAACAGGTGTGCAGCTGGCTGTGAGCTGAGCAGACAGATTGGAACACTCATTTGTTAGGAATCCCTGGAGCCCTTCTGTCACCCGCCATTATTTATGTCCTAGAATCTTTCCTCTCGTTCAGCGGACACATCCATAAACTTAATGCCTTTGTTTTTTAAGAGGACAGAGTGTAAGTCAACGGCTATTGCAGTAGATCCCCACTCTCTGAGCACTGCCCACTGTCACAGTTCATCTTGTTGAATGCTGGCAGGTTGGCCTCAGTGGAGAAAACAATTAACTAGTGCAACTTCACTTTTGGATAGAAATTGGAAATTCTCTGAATTTCCAGCCTCGGTGCTGGTTCTTCTGAAACAGGAAACTCTCTCCTTGGTGCTTTAGAAGCCAAACAGATAATGGAAACACTTCCCTAAAATGGTCGCTGAGAAATGGATGCTTCAAAAGCATTACCCTTCTCAAATTCAAGAAGAGTTTAGATGGAAAACATTTGGTTAGTGTTTTCTGATGGATAATCTTGCAGTCACTTGAAAGGCATTGGTGGGGATTTAAGTAAAAGGTCTTCATCCACTTTATTCTTGTGTCTGGTGACTGCTCCTATCCATTCTAACCTTGCCCACCTCTCTGCCTCTGCTCCTCCTGATTAGAGAATCCTAGAATATCGGGCCTAAGGGAAACATGGAGATTGTCTTATCTAACTCTTCATTTTTCCCCCTGGGGCAAACTAAAGCCCTGAAAGATCAATGGAATTGTCAATAGTCAATCAGCTTAGAATCAAAGCTGGGACTAGGAATCAGGGATCCTGACTTGTGTTCCTTGTTTTTCATCTAAAGGACCTGGTCCGTAGATCCTTTAATGGCATACCTGGCTGAGCCCCAGGCTCCTGTTTGGAAATAGTTGGGAACCAACTGTATTCCAACTTTGTCATGGCTTGAATTGTGTCCCCCCAAAATATGTGTATCAATTTGGCTAGGCCATAATTCCCAGTATCATGTGATTGTCTACCAATTTGTCATTTGATGTGATTTTCCTATGTGTCAGAAATCCTATCTCTATGGCGTTAATGAGATGGGATAGGCAGCAGTTATGTTGATGAGGCAGGACTCAATCGACAAGATTGGATTGTGTCTTGAGCCAATCTCTTTTGAGATATAAAAAAGAGAAGCAAGCAGAGAGACAGGGGGACCTCATACCACCAAGAAAGCAGTGCTAGGAGCAGAGAGCATCCTTTGGATTCTGGGCTCCTGTGCAGAGAAGCTCCTAGTCCGGGGGAAGATTGATGACAAGGACCCTTCCCTGGAGCTGATGCCCTGAATTTGGACTTGTAGCCTATTAGACTGTGAGAGAATAAACTTGTGTTATTATTGAAGCCATCCACTTGTGGTATTTCTGTTGCAGCAGCACTAGATCACTAAGACAAACCTTGTGTCCACAGATTGACCAGGACAAAGCTCCACTAGACACACAAGCTTTGCTTTTTTGGACCAAGCTGAAAGCTATATATAAAAAATGTTTTGTTAATAACTACATTGTATGAGAACAAAGGCCGTTGGCAAGTTTAAGGAAATTCAAAGAATCCTTTTGTGATACAAGCTAGCATTTCTTAATTTGCCTTATGATAAATCTGGAGTTCACAAACCATGAGAATCTGTATATTTTGAGATTATATAAACCCTAGGACCAGGTAACCTCTCCATATCTTTGTTTTCTCATCTATAACATGATCTTGATATTAGTCAGGATCCCCTGACAGGGCAATTTTTAGGTTATAACTTGCTAGACTATAAAGAAGGTAGTAATCCCATTTCCTGACACCAATATTATCAGCAGTTCTTATTCTGCCCACAGCCTTGCTGATATTAGTTGGAATGTTCCTTCCTGAAACACTGAGTATAGATTTATGAATGTATGTGAGCAGAACTGGAAAGTAGTTTTCATGCTAGAGAAACTATTCAGTTAGAAGAAGCCCAGATTGAGGGTGTGACAACCCAATTCAATTTGTGTGTATTGAGCAGCTGCAATGTACCAGGTTCTGGGGAATAAAGAACTCCCTCACCAACCCCAGCTCTCAAGTGGTGGGGAGGGGCCGCAGGTTTTAAGGCAAGAGGGTCCTTGTCAGAGCACTGCGGGGCCCATAAAGAGTCATTCTCCACCTTGTGCCTCAGTGCGGCCCATGGGGGGAAAAAAACCCCAAATTCAAACCCATTGCCATTGAGTTGATTCCAACTCATAGTGACCCTATGGGACAGAGTAGAACTGCCCCATAGGGTTTCCAAGGAGCAGCTGGTGGATTCGAACTGCTGACCTTTTAGTTAGCAGCAGATCTCTTAACCGCTACGCTGCCAGGGCTCCAGGGCAGAGCTATTTCCCACCAATGTGTTTTTGCTGCCTTGAAGCGGTCCCAGCAGAACCAGCTGAATATATGCTGAAGAGCAAGAGAGGGAAGAGATGCATAGAAGAAAGGCCCAGGTACATAAGGTGACTCGAAACAGAAAATTTTATGATGCTGAATTCAAAACCCTTCGTTGGAAGAGTTCTGATCAAGCTTTTACTCTGCAAAGACACTTCTCTCCAGCTTCCCTCCAGCATTTGAAGCTGAAAGTCCTGAAGGTGAGCTCAGGCCTTCACATCCCTGTCCTTGGCTCCAGCAACACCAGTTACCATGACAAGTCACACCTGGCCATGGCAACAGTCTCATTTTTTCGAAAAACCAATCTGGAATGGTTATCATGCATTAAAGGAGCGTTGACAGACAAACAGCCTTCAGGATGCCATTTCCAAAACTCCATCTCTAACATGGCATAGCTAACAAAATGTGTATGGTGATTATTTATTCCACGAGGGAGTCAAGGTGGTGGAATCAGTTGCATATGATATTTGCTTTGACAAAGCATCCCTGATGATTTAAGCCCTCCACTGTGCTCTGGCCCGTGAAGGCTCCGCTAGTGCAAACAGCAGAATCTAGATTGAAGTCAGCATCAGGCCTGCAGTCATGCACCATTTCCTGGGACTGCAGTCTGAGAAACAAGCTGCTGAATAGTGGGAAGTTTAGGGGACTGCAAGATACAGGCCAAAACACTGTCACTTCCCGAGGGGGAAGCCGCTGCTGCTTCTGTGGAAGACCAAGCCAGGGTAATGTATAGGGAGGTATAGAGGCCCAGGTGGTGCTGGTAGTGATTCCGGGGTCTCAGAGAACCTGAGCATGTGCCTCAATTTCTCCAGTTTCAAAGGGTAAGAAATCATATCTGCCTTGGAAAATCTGGAACCTCAGGCTGCCCGCAGTTTATCCAACATTATCTATTAATGTTTAGAAAGCATTACATTGGGTCTCTGGAGAAGGACATCATGCTTGGCAGAGTACAGGGTCAGCGGAAAAAAGGAAGACCCTCAACGAGGTGGATTGACACAGTGGCTGCAACAATGAGCTCAAGCATAACAACGATTGTAAGGATGGTGCAGGACCGGGCAGTGTTTCGTTCCGTTGTGCCTAGGGTCGCTATGAGTTGGAACCGACTCGACGGCACCTAACAACAACAACGTTGGGTCTTTATGGGTCCAATCTTTAGCTTGGAGATGCTTCCACATTTTTCCAGAACAGAGGTCCTGGGACAAGTGGGTGGTTCACTTTGATTCAAGATAGTAAAGTTGTCTTAAAAGAACTCATAAATACCATATGGTCTGTGTCAGTTAGGATTAGTTTCAGCTGCTAGCTACAGAGACCAAAAATACATTGGCTTAAAAAACAAAGGTTTATTTTCTCCTATATGAAATAAGTTCAGATGTTGGCACTCCAGAGCTCATCTATAGGCCCCTGACTTCCATGGTCCAAGATGGCTTCTAGAGCTCTAGAGCTCCAGCCATCACATCTGTGTTCCAGGCAGAAAGAAGGAGGAAAGGTAAAAAGAATGCCTCCCGGTTGAAGCCATTCTCTGTAAAGGAACTCCATCTAATGACTTTCACTTGTTTTTATTGACCATCTCTAGTTGCAAGGGAAACTGAGATATGTATCATTTTAGCTGGACACATCACTGCTCAGAATATAGTAGGCCGGCTCTGCCACATCATTCTTAAGGAGCAATCGCTGCAGCTAGGTGGAGAGAATATTGCTTTAAAATCTAGGCATAACTGCCTTTGAACCCTGGCTCCGTTAGTTCTTAGCTGTGTAACAATGGGCAATTTATTCTGATTTTCTGGATCTGTTTCTTCAGCCATAAAGAGGATGGTGATAATCCTTCCTTATGATGCTGTTAGGAGGATTAGATGAGACAGCTCCTGTAAAGTGCACAGCACAGTGCCTGACATTTGAACAGTAGGCGTTCAATAAATATTAGTGCCCCTTCTTCCTTCCTGCCCATAAGAATGTTTTATTTACCCACACAGAGGTGTTCACAACCAGCTCCTCCACTGAGACCATAGTGTAAATTCCCTGGCATCCAATGCCTAAGAGGATAAGATAGCAGTCATATTTTTAGTAAATACAGCCACAGAAACGAGAGTTGGCATTTATCACGTGTCTTCTACATATTGTGCTAGATGTCTCACATAAATTATATAATTTAATCCTTGCTGTGCCAGACACCAGTAATGTTTCCAGCCAGATCTTTGGGTCCTTTTTACCATAACTATGCTCTCAACGTGGAGTCCCTGGGTGGTGCAAATGATTAAGTGTTGTGACTACTAATCAAAAGGTTGGCACTTTGAATCCACCCAGAGGTGCCACAGAAGAAAGGCCTGGAAATCTGCTTCTGTAAGGTCACAGCCATGAAAACCTTATGGAGTGCAGTTCTACTCTGAAACACATAGGGTTGCCATGACTTGGAATCAACTTGATGGCAATTAAAAAAACAGTGCCCTAAAATAGTCCCTGGGTAGTGCAAACAGGTAACACTAACCAGAGTGTTGCTAACCAAAGTGTTGGTGGTTAGCCATTGAAAACCCTGTGGAGCACAGTTCTACCCTGTCACACATGGAATCGCCATGGGTTGAAATTGACGTGACAGCAACTGGTTATGCTCTCAACGGTTTGTACCTGTGACTCTCACCAGGGGTCTGCCTGGGGGTTCCTGGAGCCTCTTTGCCCACAGTGCAGAGCCAGAGGGCCTGGAAGTTTACCTCCCCACTATGGCCCTCAGCCAATGAGTGACCAGAGCAGGAGTATGAAAGCACAGCTCCCTTGTCTGAGTTGAGACAAACCATGAGGTGTGACTCATCTTCCAGTGTGCCCCAAGGGGGCAGGCTGAGACTGGGACTTCACCTGCAACTCTCTCTTGCTTGGCCTTTCCCCGTCCTTGGCTGCTTCTGCCACTCCCTTACTGGTGTTTCTGGGGAGCATGTCCTCAGTCAATCACTTGCACATGAGCGCTCCTCTCAGGGTCCGGTGTTGGCGAATCTGACCTAGAATACGCACCAAGCCCCATGAGATAGACTTATTGGTAAACCTTTCCATGTTATAGAAGGGAACATCAACGCTTAGAGAGTTCAAGTAACTTGTCCAAGATCGCACAACTAAGGTGATAGAATTGTGATTTGAACCCAGGTCTGCCTGGTAGGACCCTGAGATCTTACCTCCCAGGCTGTATGCTTTCTCCGAATGGTGGTCCGGGACCTGCAGGGATAAAGTACCAACAACTTTGTCATGGCGAATCCCTCAACCAACCCATCAGTGAGGTGGAACTTTATTGTTTCCCAGGGGCACTGACACAGCATCTGTGTTCTCTATGAAAGTTCCATCAAAGGTGTCCTGAAAATTCAACTCTTTTTATTGAGGTTGAGTCCTCTTCAGTTTGGGAAAGGAGCAGTGGAGCCATTGGAGAGGATAAGGATCTGCCTAGCAAGCTGGAGTCCAGCCTGGTGGTCCGTGGGCACAGAGGTCACAGCAGAATGCCCCTCACATCCAGTCATCCAGTCCTTGCCATTTTCCTTTCCCAGAGCCCTCAGCACCTGACCTGCACACCAGCATCAATCCTGCCCAGAAAATTGGGCTCACTTCTCACTGGGTTGTTTCCAGACCATTTTGGCTTATCTCTGAAAGAGCCAACGCTCTGGGGCCTTCCCATTTCTGAAAGGCTTGGAAACTCATTCCTTTCCCTCCCTTGGGCGTGAGGAGACTATTAGCACCACTCACATTTAGGGTGTCTGGGAAATAACAACAAAATTAGCAATAATAACTCAAAATTTTAAAAGGTCGTCATTGTCTGATGTTGCTTGACATCCAGAAAAAAAGCCACTCGAAAGTGAACCCACTTAAAACATTTAACAAAAGATCAACATTTACCACAGGTCATTGGTGAATAGTCAGCAAAAACCACACACACACACACACACACACACACACAAACCCAGCTTGTTTGTGATGTTACCTTAAAAATGAAACTAAAATCAATAAAAATAAGTTTATGTACTTTCTGCTAAACACAATTTAGGCCATAATATCAACTATCAGTTAATTCTTAAAGAATGAATGAAAAATTGTTTTGTGGTGTGTATGAAAAATTTCCAACAAAATTATACACTTGCCTGATAACTAAATTTTTCACATTTAACTTTTTACCTCAATCCAAGTGGGTAATTTTTACAAAATACTTGAGTTTTATCAATTTTCCCAAGACTCTCTTTTAAAGCTTTGATATTCAGATAATTTTCTTCGACAAATCACTTCTTCATATGGTAACTGGCTACCTTTGTACATACTCCTTGGTCAGTGGCTTAGCTGATTGAATTAACCAGCCTCCAACATCACTTTCTTTGTCCTCATGAAGTCCCTCATTTATTGCAAGATTTGCAGTTTGATTTTGCCATTTACTTGCACTGCATTTGCAAACAAGGCCAGATATTATGGGCATCATAGTATCAGGAAAGGACAGACCTCCCACTCCCGGCAGATATAAATGCTTATACTAATTGTCAGCAGGTTTGAAGTGGGGACAAATTTTATAAATACGATACTTAAGTAGTGAACAATTTTTGTGAAATGAAACCTTGTGCTTCCTTTCGCCACTCAGTGTAAACAGTGCTCCAGGGTTTACAAAGTACTTTGACATTTTATTTGATCTTCACAGTTGCCGTCATTCTCTGGATGACCTTCCTGAGATCCAGAAAGGTTAAGTGACTTGCCCAAGTTCCCACAGGTGGTGAGATGCAGAGCCAGGGCTGGATCCCAGCCCTGTCTGTTGATTGTTGGTCCTGGCTCTTTCTCTCACTCATTACAGTTCCGGCTTACCCAAGAGGGAGCCTAAAATATGCTTAAGACATGCCCAAAACTTTTTTTTTTCTTAAAGAAGAATTTGATATTTCTAAGTAATGCATTGAAGTCATCATCATGGGAACAATTAGAACATCATTAGAATTCCTGGAATTAAGTTTAGGAAGTCCTAGTAGCACAGTGGTTAAGAGCTCAGTTGCTAACCAAAAAGTTGGCAGTTCAAATCCACCAGCTGCTCCTTGGAAACCCTATGGGGCAGTTCTACTCTGTCCTATATGGTCGCTGTGTGTTGGAATTGACTCGGTGGCAATAGGTTTTTTGTTTGTTTGTTTTTTAGTATTACATTTATTTTAAATCATGTAGAAGACTTTTTTTGGTGCTTAGATTTTTGGAAGGTCTTCATTCGGCCGTGCTCACCTGGGCACCCAGCAGAACAACTGCAGACCCTGAATAAAGGCCTAGAATGGAAAGACCCCCTGATTCTGTCTAGGTCCTTCCTCTCAGCCAGGAGGTCCCTATAATGCAGAATCCGATACTCAGTGCTCCTCTTATTTATCTATCCAGGTTAAAAAAAAAACCCATTGGCAAAGCTCAATATGACATTTCTAGACTTTATCAATACCAAAGTTAGCTCCTCCGCTTCTAGAAAAGTCCACTGTGGGCTGGAAATGCTTTTTCGTCCAGAGCTGCTATTCGGCTCACCTTGGTAACATCACTTCAATTAGGGTCAACAACCCTCTTAATTATGCGTGATTCCTTAAGCAACAAGGTAATGCTTCATTCATCAGAATTTTATCTCCTAGTTATACTGCTAAGAGTCCCTTTGGTCCACTTCATTGAAACTATCAACAAGAATAAATCCAAGAGAGTTCAATATTACTGCAGAGCCATCCATTCATTAGGGCTTGTTTTATTAGTCTCTCAAAGTTTGGAGCTGCCAAGCAGTGGGCAATCTGCTGCTGCTGAGGCTGAAACATTACAACCAGCCACTTGGGCAGTGGCCAGGTTGGCTCCCAGGCAGGCCGGGGTGGAGAAGGGGACCCTTGGGAGGGTCCTGGAGGGAAGCCAAGGGGGAGGAAGGCTCTCTTCCCTCCAATCATTTCTAGCAGGTGAAGCTTTCTCTTTACCACTTCTTTTCAATCATGTGACCAGAGAGGCCAAGGACTCCCAAGAATTTTCCAGCTTATTCCTCTTCCTCTAAAACGCTAGCTCCCACATGTAGACCTTGGACCCCTGGAGAACTGAGAGATTATTGTAATTGTTCAGGGACGCTCTGAGTCCTTCCAGCATTGTATGCACCATAATTTTTCTAATGTTTCCCGATGCTTCTGGGATGAATAAAATAAAAATTCATTTTAAGAGGTATGGAATTCACAGTTGTATAAACCACCTTTTGGGAGCGTCTTCTCAGTTTTCAGAGACTTTTTTTTTTTTTTTTTTAAGAGCTAAGCTCCTTTGCCCTGTAGAAACTGGCTTCTGCCCCATATTTGTACCACGTGAGCCCCCTTCTTCCCAGTCACAGCTCACTGGGCCTGGGGTAGACACCTTGCCTAAGCTCTGCCGATCAGTCTCCCTTTTAGGAACTTGGAATTAGGACTCAAAGACAGTCATTGGGTGAAGGAGACTGACCCTGAGGTAATATGTAGCTCGGAACTGTGGGGCTCCATGTCGTTGTTGTTAGCTGCCATCAGTCACTCTGACTCATGGGGACCCCATGCATAAAGGAATAAAATGCTGCTTGGTCTTACACCATCCCCATAATCGGTGGCAGATCGGACTGTTGTGATCCATAGGGTTCTCACCGGCTGATTTGTGGACGTAGATCACTAGGTCTTTCTTCCTAGTCTGTGTTAGTCTGGAAGCTCTGCTGAAACCTGTTCAGCATCGTAACAACACACAAGCTTCCACTGACAGATGGGTGGTGGCTGCATATGAGGTGCGTTGCCTGAGAAGTGAGCCAGGTCTCCCACGTGGGAGGTGAGTATTCTATCACTGAAGCACCGCTGCCCCATGCTGGGGCAGCGTCAGGTCCTTCTTTAAGCCTGGAAAGCTGGGATGCTGAGGGGCGAGAGTGCTGCAGACCCATGGGGAGAAACAGATATTGAGGGAGCGCACAGCTGTTCTCAGTGGCTCTCCAGCTCTCGTTTTCTTACCTCCACAGAGGGCTGGCTGACTCTGGGTGTCGGAGGAATCCTCCCAATACACTAAAAATCGATTAAAATAGCTCAAACTGGTTTCTGGAACTTCAACCAAAGAAACATTGACAAAACAGTGACTCCTTGATATTACATAATTTCTCAGACAATAGATACTGAAGTATAACTATTATTACATGGAGAATCCTGATTTGGGTGCAGGGGCGGGGAGGAGAAATCAAGGCAAAATTTTATCTCTTTGTTGTTTTTGTTTTCCTGAGAAGTAGCTTTTTTCCCCCCCAGGGAGGAGGATCCTTATTTTTTTTTTTTTTTAATTCATTACTAAGCTGTCTTCTTTTTTTTTAATGTTTTTGCGTAAAATCTTTTTTTTTTAATTGTGCTTTAAGTGAAAGTTTATAAATTAAGTCAGTCTGTCATACAAAAATTTATACACACCTTGCTATGTTCTAATTGCTCTCCCCCTAATGAGACAGCACACTCCTTCCCTCCACTCTCTCTTTCAAGTCCATTCCACCATCTTCTAACCCCCCTGCCCTCTCATCTCCCCTCCAGATAGGAGATGCCAACATAGTCTCAAGTGTCTACTTGATCCAAGAATCTCATTCTTCACCAGCATCTTTTTCTATCCCATTGTCCTGTCCAAACCCTGTCTGAAGAGTTGGCTTTGGGAATGGCTCCTGTCCTGGGCTAACAGAAGGTCTGGGGGCCATGACCACCAGGGTGCTTCTAGTCTCAGTCAAACCATTAAGTCTTGTCTTTTTACTAGAAACTAAGTTGTCTTAATTCTTAATAAGACTGTTTTAGAAGGACGGTGGTCTCTGCTTTGCCTACAAATTCTTTAGAGAGGGAACATACCACTTGCAGGAGATAAATGACGCAAAACACTCAGCACACAGATTAAGTGCGCAATAAGAGTTCATGAGTATTTCTTCACTGCACAGAGACTCATGCCAGTACTCACAATGACCAGGTCAGAAAAACCTTCCTGCAGTCTCTTCTGTGTTTGAATGGTCACAATTTGGGCGTGTCGCCCTTCACCTTGAAGAACTTGGCTGCCACAGAGCACTTCCCCTGTTGTTAGGAGTAGGAAGAGCAGACACTGGGATTGGTTGGGGATACGAGGTGGTCTTACAAGAATCACCTGAAGGATGTGAGGAATTACTAATTCCCAGGCCCCATCCCACACTCACCATGTGGAAGCTCTAGAGGAGGGACTGGAGAAATTGTGACTTTAAAATGTGCCCCAGGTGATTCTTATTATCAAGGATGTATGAGAAACACAGCTCTACGGGATTTATAAAACCCTGGGTCTATGTGGACCAGCCACACGTCTGATGAAGTGTATTACCCACGAGGTGTGTTAGGCATGGAAAATCATAATTTTTTTTTAACATTAGGAGTAATTTTGGTTGCTTCCCCAGTATTCAGTTGGCCACCTTTTTCCCCCCCGACAAGACCAAGATTTTCTTTTTGCTTTCTACCTTTTCCCCACAAAGCCTAAGTGCTCCTGGGAAGCTGACCCTTTTCCCAGGTCCAAGCATGGTCCCATCAAGGTGAATTTCAGAACCGTTGCTTAGAAGGGATGATGTGGTGTAAGGATATGAGGCCTGGAAGTGTTGCAACTATTTTTTCCACAGTGAAAAAACAGCTTTAGGATGACTATGACCCTATCGAAAGCAGAGCAGATAATAGAAAACAGACCAAGCCCTAACTGACATTATTAAGGTACCAAAGCTCAACTTACCTCTGTACTTGCCATTTATGTGGCTCAGTACACGCCGTTTATTGTTTTAGTCACTCTGAGTTGGGTATTTGGAACTTGCAACAAATGGTACTAATGGACATACTTCATAACATTTTTTTTTTTAAAAGGATAGGTTTATTTAATGTATTAATGAAAATTGATCAAGGCTTTAAATCCTTGGCTGATCCTCAAACAAGAGAGAATAAATTTGAATTTCAGCAAGCGGGATTTGAGTAGAAAGAAGGAAAATTTTTCTTCCCATGAAGATTGTAAGATAATTAAAGGGATCATCTAGGAAGGTTTTAAGAGTTTTTGGTTCTGAAGACTTAATAATAATTTTTAAAGGATAGAGAATTTTCTAGGTTAATCTCAGTGTTTTCCTGTGGAGCCATGGAGGGATAGATTAATTGGCCTCACTTAGGATCTCTTCTATCCCATGATTTCATAAAAATGTCCCAACTTTATTCTGGACCAGATTCCTGATTTCAGTTATGAAATTCATCATCCCAGTTCTCCTAGAGTTACTCAAATGACACTTTACAAACATTCTCAGGCAGACCCACCCAGATGCCTTCTCCTGGGCTGCTGTGGAATGAAAGAGTTCATTCTCTCCCTCGTCCTTGACTAACCAGATGTGTCACTTGGCCAGCCAGGAATATTTTTATTGCAAGCTATGTTGTTTCCACTGACCACAGTTCCAAAGCCGTTAAGACAAAAACAGAAAAAAAGATCATATTCTGGTTTGTTTGATTTTCTGATGTGGGCTTGATGAGGCAGACGTTATTTCAGGGTCTTAAACCTTTCACGCTGAAATGTCCCACAGCTCCCAAAGCTCATTTATACAGCGGGTACAGCAGTGGTGCAGGGGAGATGACTTTACCAAGAAAAAAATATATTTTTTTTTCCTATGGGGTGCTCTTAACACGTTGATGTGAACAGTGAGGGCCTAGTCCCAAGTTCATTTATTCATTCAACATTTATTGTGATAGGCATGGGGTAGTCAGATTTGAAATCAGACACTGTCCTTGCCATTGGCAAACTCACACTCTAGAGACGGAGACCCAGAAACAGCTAACAAGAATGTGAGAAGTGTGAGCAAAGCATGAGGGAATGGAGCAAAGGATCTGCCGGGCAGACATTCGCTGAAGAGAACTGTAAGTAATTCTTGTCTTGGGGTTAAAGCTATGGCCTCTTAGTCCCAACTCTCCTGTTTTTACCTTAAGCAAATCACTAAATTTTCTTCAGCTTGTTTCCTCAACAGTCAAGCAGAGCCTATAAACTTACCTCAGAGTGAAGAATTCCTGCAAGTGAGAGTGCTCTGTAAACAGTAATGTCTCACCACACAAGAGTGAGTTATCTGTCTCCATGAAGCTTGGAAGGAAATGAGATCAGTGGAGCCAGAGGAGCCACCTTTCATGAAGAGAATGTGGACTGAAGGGAAAGCAGGCCACATGTGAGGGAGGTGAATCTTCATGGAGGTCGAACCTTCATGGAACCTTTGTGGTGAACCTGCATGGAGGGATCAAGCGGATTCCTACAATGCCTGACAACTAGGAACACTCTTAGGAATATGGACCCTGGCTGGTCTCTTTTCAGCTTAAAATAGCAAATAGTTCAGGTGATCCTCGACTTGGGGAGCAGTGGTGGTTCAGTGACAGAATTCTCACCTTCTATGTGGGAGACCCCTGGTGGCATAGTGGTTAAGAGCTATAGCTGCTAACCAAAAGATTGGCAGTTCGAATCCACCAGGCTCTACTTGGAAACTCTGTTGGGCAGGTCTACCCTGTCCTACAGGGTTGCTATGAGTTGGAATCGACTCGATGGCAACTGGTTTTGTTTTGTTTTGCTATGTGGGAGACCTGGGTTTGATCTCCAGCCAATGCACCTCGTGCACAGGTGCCACCTGTCTGTCAGTGGAAGCTTGCATGTTGCTTTGACACTAACCAGGTTTCAGTGGAGCTTCCAGGCTAAGACAGACTAGGAAGAAAGGCCTGGTGATCTACTTCTGAAAATCCTATAGCTCACAACGGCCAGGTCTACAACCAATTGCAGGGACAGTGCAGGACCGAGCAGCATTTTGTTCCATTGCGCATGGGGGTCACCATGAGTAAGGGGCTTACTCAACAGCAGTTAACAACAACATTGACTGTAGTGTCAACCAGTTCTTGGGATGAGAGCCAGAAAATCAAAATTCCAATCTGGTCTCCCTTGCCTAGCAAAAATGCTCAACTTATCTGTGTGGCTGTTTTTTCCACTCTCTCAAAGCTCAGTGATATTTGACAAACCAGGCTGCATCACCATGGAGATGTGAACTTGCCAGGTTCTTCACTAGTCAGGGCCACGCAGGCCCAGTGAACGCCTGACTCTGTGATTTCAGAAATACCAGGAGGCCCTGCCTCTTCCTCAAAGACCCACAGGCCTTCTTTTCACATTTTTGTCCTGTTCACTAGTGTATGAATTTCGTTTAATGAGGACTAAGCATTTCATTCCATAATTTTCTAGAAGGCCTAAGATGCCATCGCCCGGAGGAAAACAGTAGTGCTCACACAGACATGTAAACAATGCATATGACACCCTTTGAGAAGGATGTTGGTGGCTAGAAACCAGTGAGAAAAGGGCTCTGCCATGGATTGAATTGTGCCCGCCAAAAATATGTGTACCAGTGTGGCTAGGCCATGATTCCCGGTATTGTGTGATCATGCACCATTCTGTCATCTGATGTGATTTTCCTATGTGTTGGAAATCCTCCCTCTCTGATGTTAATGAAGTGGGATAGGTGGCAGTTATGTTAATGAGGCAGAACTCAATTTACAAGATTAGATTGTGTCTTGAACCAATTTTTTTTGAGATATAAAAGAAAGAAGCAAGCAGAGAGATGGGGGGACCTGATACCACTAAGAAAGCAGCGCTAGGGTCCTTTGAACCCAGGAACCCTGCACAGAGAAGCTCCTAGTCCAGGGGAAGATCGATGACAAGGACCTTATCCTCCAAAGCCAACAGAGAAAGCCTTCCCCTGGAGCTGACACCCTGATTTTGGGCTTCTAGCCTACTAGACTATGTAAGAATAAACTTCTGTTTGTTAAAGCCATCCACTTGTGGTATTTCTGTTACAGCAGCACTAGCACTGGGGGTTTTTTTAGCCCTAGAGGACTAAGATAGGCTCAAAAGCGCTCAGTGTTTAGGAAGCCAGGAAAGGACACCATGGCAAAAAGAGAAGGGAGCAGAAACACTGCTGTCAGAATAGTACTCCCTTCAGAGTTTTCTCTGGGATTGGTCCTGCTAATAGTGCCTGAAATTTGTGGCTGCTCCCTGTCTGCTAAAGGAGCCCTGACAGTGCAATGGTTAAGCACCAGCCGCTAATCAAAAGGTCAGCAGTTTGAACTCACCAGCGGCTTTGTGGGAGAAAGACCTGGTGATCTGTTCCCGTAAAAATTACAGCCTAGGAAACCCTATGAAGCAGTTCTACTCTATAACACCTGGGTCGCCGTGAGTCAAGACTGACTCAACGAGTTTGGATGGTTTGGTTAGATACCTGTCTAACATTATTTCTGTGTATAAAAGTAGATTAACTGGCAATAAGTAGCAGCTAAGGAGCCCTGGTGGGGCAATGGTTAAGCACTAGTCAGCAGTTTGAATTCACTTAGCAGCTCCCTGGGAGAAAAGACCTGGTGATCTGCTCCCATAAACCTTACAGCCTAGGAAACCCTATGGGGCAGTTCTACTCTGTCATATGGTATTGCTACAAGTTGGAATTGACTCAATGGCACACAACTACAACAACAATTACGTCTTCTTTCAGAAGAATAGAGGGATAGGACTCATGTCTCAATTTTTAAACCAGGAAAAAAACTGTAAATTTTGGAAAATATTAGGTTTACTGTTGATCCTCAGCTAAGTTCTAGAATAGATTATTTGTAGAGGTTTGTAACGTTCATGAGTTACAAGCAAAGACTTAGTTAGGAATTTGTAGCTTGTAGCCCATCTTCTTCCTAGTAACTGCTTTGTGCAAGACAGGCAATGAATAAACATTTGCCACAAAACTGAAGGGAGATTTAAGGTGGTCTATAATAATAAAAATGTGTCCTAACACGCATCATTAAAAAAGAGATAAGAAAAAAAAAAACTGGAAGAAAGGAAAAAATAGAGAAAAAAACAGAAATAAATATTTTGGTATCTGGGATGATTGAATTACAGGAAATGAATACGAGATTTAGCTCCGAGATTTCTGGAAACAAAGCAAATGAGTAATTGCTAGGCTTTCTTATTCTCTCAATGTCTGGTGTGAAAACGAAACATAGAATTGCACCTGGATAGACGTTTTTAATTTCTTTTTTCCTGGCATTGAATTCTGTGTGAAATTTATTGCATGAAAATTGTATTTTATAAGGAATGGCAAGTAAAACAATATGTTTCAAAAGATACAGAAATATTCTACAAATAGACCTTTTAATACTGATTCCCTATAAAAGCTGAGGACTTCATATTGAATCATAACTCAGTTAAGACATTTTTGCAGGGAACTATTATAATACAGACCAGATAAATTTCTTTAGAAATCTTGAAGGAGATAAGTAGTGTGTACTCTGGTGCAACTCTGTCAGATATTAGATATGGGGATGGAGTTCTGGATGTTAATAACACTGACAGATGTCAGAAATGTCCATATTGTGTATTTTTGATGAGGGAGAGAGCAAAATGCTTTAGAAACCAGACATGCAGAAGAATATTTGCTATCGTTACAGAAACAGTAACTTAACCAAAAATTTTTACCCAGAGAGGCAATGTGGTGTAGAGAAATAAGAGCCTGGAATATCTTTCAGACAGACTGGCTTTCAAAATTTGGCTCACCAATTACTCTGTGTCCACCTTGGCTAAGTTACTTAACTTCTCTGACCTCAAGATTCTACTTGCCAAAATGTGGATAATATGCCTTGCTCTTAAGATTGAGTGAGAATAAAATGACATAGTATATTAATTACAATTCCTTTCAGCTGAAGTAGCAGGAAAGCCTCAAAGGACTGTGGCTTAGATAAGATAGAAATTTATATCTGTCTTATGTTCTAGACCAGAGACCAGGCTCCTATCTACCAAGAATGGCTTCTATTCCCAAGATCACCTCATAGTCCAAGTTGGCGGATGTAGCTCTAGCATTACATTCACATTCCAGCAGGCAAGTAGGAGGAGAAAAAGAGAGGGCACACCCCTTTCTTTAAAGAAAATATTTATTTATACCTTTTTTGGCCAGAATTTTGTCACTTTTATTCAGGGCAGCTCAGTGCCAGATTTAACAAAAACCTATAGTGTACACAGTTAAATTAGAATTTTAGATAAACAATGAATAATTTTTTTAAGTCTATGACCTATACAATATTTACGGTATACTTTTACTAAAAAATTATTCATTGTTCATCTGAAATTCAAATATAACTGGGTGTTCTATATTTAATCTGGCAACCTTAGCCCGGTCAAAACTCAAGAGTCCTATTACCAGGGAAAGGAACCCTCATGGAGCAACAGTTATGTGCTTGGCTGCTAACTGAAAGATCAGCGGTTTGAACCCATCCAGTGGCTCTTGTAAAAAAAATACAGCCTACGCTCCAACAGGGATCATAATAGAAGGTCCCAGACAAAACGGGAGAAAAATGTAGAACAAAACTCAAATTCACAAAAAAAAAAAAAAAAAGACCGGACGTATTGGTCTGACAGAGACTGGAGGAACTCCCAAGACTATGGCCCCTGAATATCCTGCTAACTCAGAACTGAAGCCACTCCTGAAGTCCACCTTTCAGCCAAAGATTAGACAGCCCTATAAAACAAATAATAACACATGTGGGGAGTATGTTTCTTAGTTCAATCAAGTACACTAGACCAAGTAGGCAATGCCAGCTCAAAAGCATAGAAGAGAAGCAGGAAGGCACAGGAAAACTGGACGAATGGACACAGAAAACCCAGGGTATAAGGGGAAAGGGAGAGAGTGCTGACACATTATATTGTCACTGGGTTGCAACCAATGTCAAAAAACAATTTGTGTATAAATTTTTGAATAAGAGACTAATTTGCGCTGTAAGCTTTCACCTAAGACACACACAAAAAAAGTGCATTGCAGTCTAGAAAACACTGTAGAGCAATTCTATTTTGTCACATGGGGCCGCTATGAGTTGGAATCAACTTGACCGCACCTAACAACAACATTGGAGGGAGAGACGATGGATACTGGGGCATGTGTGAAAGTGGTCCCCAGTAAATGTTGGTCCTCTCTCGCCTTCCTATATGTGGTACAGCAAGTCAGAGGGCAGTCTTGGGGGTAAATGCTAGTAGAGCCAAAGTTTGCCTTTGAAATAGAACTTGCAGGCTTGTTTAAATACATAAAAGTATAAGTACCTGGTTAAGACATCAGAGAAGAGATGGTTTTGGCCTGAAAATGAAAAGCACTGCCCTTTAAAATCACAAAAACCTTGTCTCGTCTCTCTAGAAAGTCCACTTCTGAGCACATCTGCCAGTTAGTAAACCCACCAACTGAGCTGGTTGCAAAGGAACATTCTCCTAGCTGAAGGAGAGACCTGTGGGCTTGGGGAAGGAGTATTTTGTCTTTTGCTTCTTCTCCAATGCAAATATTTTCCCTTCAGCATAGCCGATGTGAGATTGTTCTTTCTGACTGTAGTTAACTGAATGTTTCAGTGTCTTCTCGAGGCCACTTCTAGCTCCTGACCATAAAACCATGTCATCAGTTCCCAAGTGCTGTGGCAGAGAGAATATGAGTTCACGTCAGTTAATAGTGGATGTAAATTATTTGTGTTTAAGTTAAGTTAAAGTGGGGTCAGGACATCGTCCTGTTTTCCAGTCTGAGATTTTGAGGTTTTGAGAGGCATGAGTGTATTTTCATGAGGGAGAAAAATAGTTTGTAACCAGAGGGCAGACTGTGGCAGATTACAGATGACTTCAAATTCTCTGACCCTTTGCTAATCAAGAGGTAGTGTCTAATTCTCCTGCCCTTGAATCTGAGCTGGCCTTAGTGAATTGCTTAACCAATAGAATGTGATGGAAGTGATGTTCTTGGACTCCCAAGATTAAGACATAAGAAGACTTGGAGTTTTTGCCTGGGTCTCTTGGAATATAAAACCAAAAGGGGAGAATACGCTTTGTACTTCTCAAGCTGAAAGAACTGAAGAAAAAAATTCAAGCCTCGAGTTGAAATATTGAAGGATTCTGTGGGCAAAATATTGAACAATGCAGAAAACATCAAAAGAAGATGGAAGGAATACACAGAGTCACTGTGCCAAAAAGAGTTGGTCAATGTTCAACCATTTCAGGAGGTAGCATATGATCAAGAACGGATGGTACTGAAGGAAGAAGTCCAAGCTGCACTGAAGGCATTGGCTAAAAACAAGGCTTCAGGAACAGACAGAATACCAACTGAGATGTTTCAACAATCCGAAGCAACCATAGAAGCACTCACTCATCTATGGCAAGAAATTTGGAAGACAGTTACCTGGTCAACTGACTGGAAGAGATCCCTGCTTGCGCCCATTTCAAAGAAAGGTGATCCAACAGAATGCGAAAATTATTAAGCAATATCACTAATATCACATGGAAGAAAAATTTTGCTGAAGATAATTCAGAAGTGGTTGCAGTAGTACATTGACAGGGAACTGCCAGAAATTCAAGCTGAATTCAGAAGAGGACATAGAAAGAGGGATGCCACTGCTGATGTCAGATGGATCTTAGCTGAAAGCAGAGAACACCAGAAAGATGTTTACTTGTGCTTTAGTGACTATAGAAAGGCATTCAACTGTGTCGATCATAACAAATTATGGATAATATTTTGAAGAATGGGGATTCCGGAACACATAACTGTGCTCATGAGTAACCTGTACATAGACCAAGAGGCAGTCATTGGAATAGACCAAGGGGATACTACCCAAACCCACTGCCGTCGAGTTAATTCTGACTCATACCAACCCTATAGGATAGAGTAGAACTACCCCCATAGAGTTTCCAAGGAGTGCCTGGTGGATTCAAACTGCTGACCTCTTGGTTAGCAGCCGTAGTACTTAACTACTACACCACCAGGGTGTCCAAGGGGATGCTGCATGGTTTAAAGTCAGGAATGGTGTGTCTCAGGGTTGTGTCCTTTCACCATACTTACTCAATCTGTATGCTGAGGAAATAAACCAGGAGCAACAGGCCCAGTGCTAGGCTTTTAGTGAGTGGCTCATCATGGCTAGTAAATAGGTGTGAGTCATCTGCTTCTGTCCAAAAGCTGGATGAGGAGCTTAGGGGCAGGAATTAATTTAAGAGCCTTGTTGTTTGCCAAGGACCTGAGAGTAAGGTTAGTTTATTACCATCTTTGCATTTGCTTCCCATCTGCCACAAGCCAGGAGGGAATTTTGAGTCACTGGTGGAGTGTTCCAAAGAAATTTTGGTGTCAGAAGAAATACAGCAACTTAGCCATTTGAAAATGGGACTGTTAAGATTCCATAGATGGTGCTCACCATTCAGGAATGGATTACCCAATAAGCAAGATATACATGGGCTTACTCGTGCTTACTTACTAATCTGTAGTGCACAATTTCACTTTGTGGTGAAATCCAGGTGAAATTGTGCACTACAGATTAATAAGTAAGCACAAGTACGCCCAGGCATTCCTTGCTTACTGGTTAATCCACCCCTGTTACCATCACCACATGGGCTGAGCAGATCTAGTTCAAAAAGTGAATAACGAGCAATTGAGCAGATCTGGTCCTTGTCATATAGTATCTGTGGACTTCCTAGCCCAGGCAGGAGGAGAGGGCTCTAAAGTCTCCTGGAGGCCAAGGTTGGTGCTATCCAGTATGTGCGTGTGTATGTGCATGTGTGTGTGCACACGTGTCTATGGGGAGGCTGATATTCAGTGTGGGTGACTGCAAACTAAAAGAGTGCGAACCCCAGCAGACAGACTTAAAGGAGCATCATACTGATGTTCCAGACATCATCATACCGATGCTTTCAGTGAGAATTTTGTCATTCATTCAGAATGGCATTTACTCAACAACCACGTGTTACACATTTACTGTATACCAGACACAGTGCTATGTGCTGTGGACCCATGATGCATGGGGGTCTCATGATCTAGTGGAGGAGACAGACAAGTAAACAGGAAGTACAACCACAGGGTAAGTCCCCCAGTAGAGGGTAATGTAGCAGCTCAGAAGAATGGCCCAGTCCTGGCATCAAATCTGCTCCACCTCACGACAAATTATAAAAGGAGCAGCAATTGGGCATGAGGTGTATCTTCAAAAAGGACAGGCTCAGGACTGACCAAGAATGAGCTGCAGGCAGGTGCCGCAAATGGACCAGAGGTACCAAAGGACAGGCAGCCCATGCTGGCCTCTCTGCAGGCTATAGTATGGCCCTCGGTGAGGCTCAACTCCTGAAATCTGATGGGTCTGTTCCAGGCCTCCTGTGGGGCCTGCAGAGAAGGAATATCTCTCACAGGCACAGATGTAAAGCAAAGCATCTTAACTATGTTGGTTTTGGCTCCAAAGATGACTTATGTGGGTGTATCTTTTTTCTTTAAGTGTTCTATTACTTTTTATTATGCATGGTCTAAAATATTTTTTTAAAAAAAGCTAAAATAAACTTCTACAGAGTTCAAAATGGCAGACTGTGATTGGAGCCAATGTTCTTTTCCTTCCAATGCTGGCTTGGCTACCAAGTGACCTCATACATACTTGGTGAGGGTATGCCTCTCCCACTCCATCGTTTCCTTCCTCTCATGCCCCCCACCCCGGTTCCCACCCACATGAGGTTCTCATCAACATCAGCTGTGGTCAAAGGATTGGGCCGTCGGTGAAATTTACCCTGAACTCTTTTTGGGACTTGGTGGAGGGACTTGTGTCCCTATTAGAAAGTTGAATTGTCCACATGGGCTAGGAGCCCAAGGTGGCATTCCTGTCAGCAAGAGTATAGACCTCCCTCCTTCCTTATCCCACTATTGTCTAGCCTGAGTCAGGAATTGCTTTCTCTCCTGAATAATCACAAAACATGGGCCGGCCATGGTCAAGTACAGATCCAGTGTAATGTTCATCTGTATCAATTGGTGAGAGATCCACTTCTAGTGTGAGAGCTCCTTGAGGGCCGGAACAAGACCTTCTTTCCCATTTTCCAACACCTACCAAAGACCCCTGTAAAAATGGCACGGGGGCAGCATTTAGCCTCCTCTAGCTTCACGAGGGGAAAGGAGAATCAAGATCAAACCCAAGGCTGATTCCTATGAGGTAGAGGTCAGATATGCCTCCTCTCTCCACCATCTTTACTAATTCTGGCACCAACCATCCCTCCTGCGGTGCTCTCTAACTCTCTGCTGGGTTCAATAATTCATGGCAATGGCCATACAGAACTCACAGATAATACGATTATAGGGTTTATTAGGGAAGGAACAGTTACAATTCAGGCTCAGGAAACACTCAGGATACAGTCTTCCATCAAGACACCCTCTTTCCAGTCATGCTGTCAGGCCCACCTCTCCCTTTCCCTCAGCCTCTGCCTAAAGGCACTCAGCTTTCTCTCTCCATGGGCTGGGAAGCCCAACACGTCTCCTGCTGCCAGGTCTCTGCAGCCACTTCTTTTTATTATTATTATTAACATTTATTAAGCTTCAAGTGAACGTTTACAAATCCAATCAGTCTGTCACATATAAGTTTACATACATCTTACTCCGTACTCCCACTTGCTCTCCCCCTATTGAGTCAGCCCTTTCAGTCTCTCCTTTCGTGACAATTTTGCCAGCTTCCCTCTCTCTCTATCCTCCCATCCCCGCTCCAGACAAGCGTTGCCAACACAATCTCAAGTGTCCACCTGATATAATTAGCTCACTCTTCATCAGCATCTCTCTCCCACCCGCTGACCAGTCCCTTTCATGTCTGATGAGTTGTCTTCGGGAATGGTTCCTGTCCTGTGCCAACAGAAGGTCTGGGGACCATGGCCGCCGGGATTCCTCTAGTCTCAGTCAGACCATTAAGTATGGTCTTTTTATGAGAATTTGGGGTCTGCATCCCACTGATCTCCTGTTCCCTCAGGAGTTCTCTGTTGTGGTCCCTGTCAGGGCAGTCATCGATTGTGGCCGGGCACCAACTAGTTCTTCTGGTCTCAGGATGATGTAGGTCTCTGGTTCATGTGGCCCTTTCTGTTTCTTGGGCTCTTAGTTGTCGTGTGACCTTGGTGTTCTTCATTTTCCTTTGCTCCAGGTGGGTTGAGACCAATTGATGCATCTTAGATGGCCGCTTGTTAGCATTTAAGACCCCAGATGCCACATTTCAAAGTGGAATGCAGAATGTTTTCATAATAGAATTATTTTGCCAATTGACTTAGAAGTCCCCTCAAACCATGGTCCCCAGACCCCCGCCCTTGCTCCGCTGACCTTTGAAGCATTCAGTTTATCCCGGAAACTTCTTTGCTTTTGGTCCAGTCCAATTGAACTGACCGTCCATGTATTGAGTGTTGTCTTTCCCTTCACCTAAAGCAGTTCTTATCTACTGATTAATCAATAAAAAACCCTCTCCCTCCCTCCCTCCCTCCCTCCCCCCTTCGTAACCACAAAAGTATGTGTTCTTCTCAGTTTTTACTATTTCTCAAGATCTTATAATAGTGGTCTTATACAATATTTGTCCTTTTGCCTCTGACTAATTTCGCTCAGCATAATGCCATCCAGGTTCCTCCATGTTATGAAATGTTTCACAGATTCGTCACTGTTCTTTATCGATGCGTAGTATTCCATTGTGTGAATATACCACAATTTATTTACCTATTCATCCATTGATGGACACCTTGGTTGCTTCCAGCTTTTTGCTATTGTAAACAGAGCTGCAATAAACATGGGTGTGCATATATCTGTTTGTGTGAAGGCTCTTGTATCTCTAGGGTATATTCCCAGGAGTGGGATTTCTGGGTTGTATGGTAGTTCTATTTCTAACTGTTTAAGATAACGCCAGATAGGTTTCCAAAGTGGTTGTACCATTTGACATTCCCACCAGCAGTGTATAAGAGTTCCAATCTCTCCACAGCCTCTCCAACATTTATTATTTTGTGTTTTTTGGATTAATGCCAGCGTTGTTGGTGTGAGATGGAATCTCATCGTAGTTTTAATTTGCATTTCTCTAATGGCTAATGATCGAGAGCATTTTCTCATGTATCTGTTGCCTGCCTGAATATCTTCTTTAGTGAAATGTGTGTTCATATCCTTTGCCCACTTCTTGATTGGGTTGTTTGTCTTTTTGTGGTTGAGTTTTGACAGAATCATGTAGATTTTAGAGATCAGGCGCTGGTCGGAGATGTCATAGCTGAAAATTCTTTCCCAGTCTGTAGGTGGTCTTTTTACTCTTTTGGTGAAGTCTTTAGATGAGCATAGGTGGTTTGATTTTTAGGAGCTCCCAGTTATCGGGTTTCTCTTCATCATTTTTGGTAATGTTTTGTATTCTGTTTATGCCTTGTATTAGGGCTCCTAGGGTTGTCCCTATTTTTTCTTCCCTGATCTTTATCATTTTAGTCTTTATGTTTAGGTCTTTGATCCACTTGGAGTTAGTTTTTGTGCATGGTGTGAGGTATGGGTCCTGTTTCATTTTTTTGCAAATGGATATCCAGTTATGCCAGCACCATTTGTTAAAAAGACTATCTTTTCCCCAGTTAACTGACACTGGTCCTTTGTCAAATATCAGCTGCTCATACGTGGATGGATTTATATCTGGGTTCTCAATTCTGTTCCATTGGTCTATGTGCCTGTTGTTGTACCAGTACCAGGCTGTTTTGACTACTGTGGCTGTATAATAGCTTCTGAAATCAGGTAGAGTGAGGCCTCCCACTTTCTTCTTCTTTTTCAGTAATGCTTTGCTTATCCAGGGCTTCTTTCCCTTCCATATGAAGTTGGTGATTCGTTTCTCTATCCCGTTAAAATATGACATTGGAATTTGGATCGGAAGTGCGTTATATGTATATATGGCTTTTGGTAGAATAGACATTTTTACTATGTTAAGTCTTCCTATCCATGAGCAAGGTATGTTTTTCCAGTTAAGTATGTCCTTTTGAATTTCTTGTAGTAGAGCTCTGTAGTTTTCTTTGTATAGGTCTTTTACATCCTTGGTAAGATTTATTCCTAAGTATTTTATCTTCTTGGAGGCTACTGTGAATGGTATTGATTTGGTTATTTCCTCTTCGGTGTTCTTTTTGTTGATGTAGAGGAATCCAAGTGATTTTTATATGTTTATTTTATAACCTGAGACTCTGCCAAACTCTTCTATTAGTTTCAGTCGTTTTCTGGAGGATTCCTTAAGGTTTTCTGTGTATAAGATCATGTCATCTGGAAATAGTGATAACTTTACTTCCTCCTTGCCAATCCGGATACCTTTTATTTCTTTGTCTAGCCTAATTGCCCTGGCTAGGACTTCAAGCACGATGTTGAATAAGAGCGGTGATAAAGGGCATCCTTGTCTGGTTCCCGTTCTCAAGGGAAATGCTTTCAGGTTCTCTCCATTTAGAGTGATATTGGCTGTTGGCTTTGCATAGACGCCCTTTATTATGTTGAGGAATTTTCCTTCAATTCCTATTTTGGTAAGAGTTTTTATCATAAATGGGTATTGGACTTTGTCAAATGCCTTTTCTGCATCAATTGATAAGATCATGTGGTTTTTGTCTTTTGTTTTATTTATGTGATGGATTACATTAATGGTTTTTCTGATATTAAACCAGCCTTGCATACCTGGTATAAATCCCACTTGATCATGGTGAATTATTTTTTTGATGTGTTGTTGGATTCTATTGGCTAGAATTTTGTTGAGGATTTTTGCATCTATGTTCATGAGGGATATAGGTCTATAATTTTCTTTATTTGTAATGTCTTTACCTGGTTTTGGTATCAGGGAGATGGTGGCTCCATAGAATGAGTTGGGTAGTATTCCGTCATTATCTATGCTTTGAAATACCTTCAGTAGTAGTGGTGTTAACTCTTCTCTGAAAGTTTGGTAGAACTCTGCAGTGAAGCCGTCCGGGCCAGGGCTTTTTTTTGTTGGAAGGTTTTTGATTACTGTTTCAATCTCTTTTTTTGTTATGGGTCTATTTAGTTGTTCTACTTTTTTACTTCTGAATGTGTTAGTTTAGGTAGGTAGTGTTTTTCCAAGAATTCATCCATTTCTTCTAGGTTTGCAAATTTGTTAGAGTACAATTTTTCGTAGTAATCTGAAATGATTCTTTTAATTTCATTTGGTTCTGTTGTGATGAGGTCCTTCTCATTTCTTATTCGGGTTATTTGTTTCCTTTCCTGTATTTCTTTAGTCAGTCTAGCCAATGGTTTATCAATTTTGTTAATTTTTTCAAAGAACCAGCTTTTGGCTTTGTTAATTCTTTCAATTGTTTTTCTGTTCTCTAATTCATTTAGTTCAGCTCTAATTTTTATTATTTGCTTTCTTCTGGTGCCTGATGGATTCTTTTGTTGCTCACTTTCTATTTGTTCAAGTTGTAGGGACAGTTCTCTGCTTTTGGCTCTTTCTTCTTTTTGTATGTGTGCATTTATTGATATAAATTGGCCTCTGAGCACTGCTTTTGCTGTGTCCCAGAGGTTTTGATAGGAAGTATTTTCATTCTCGTTGCATTCTATGAATTTCCTTATTTCCTCCTTGATGTCTTCTATAACCCAGTCTTTTTTCAGGAGGGTATTGTTCATTTTCCAAGTATTTGATTTCTTTTCCCTAGTTTTTCTGTTATTGAGTTCTAGTTTTATTGCCTTGTGGTCTGAGAAGATGCTTTGTAATATTTCGATGTTTTGGACTCTGCAAAGGTTTGTTTTATGACCTAATATGTGGTCTATTCTAGAGAATGTTCCATGTGTGCTAGAAAAAAAGTATACTTTGCAGCAATTGGGTGGAGAGTTCTGTATAAGTCAATGAGGTCAAGTTGGTTGATTGTTGTAATTAGATCTTCCGTGTCTCTATTGAGCTTCTTACTGGATGTCCTGTCCTTCTCCGAAAGTGGTGTGTTGAAGTCTCCTACTATAATTGTGGAGGTGTCTATCTCACTTTTCAGTTCTGTTAAAATTTGATTTATGTATCTTGCAGCCCTGTCATTGGGTGCATAAATATTTAATATGGTCATGTCTTCCTGATCAATTGTCCCTTTTATCATTATATAGTGTCCTTCTTTATCCTTTGTGGTGGATTTAAGTCTAAAGTCTATTTTGTCAGAAATTAATATTGCTACTCCTCTTCTTTTTTGCTTATTGTTTGCTTGACATATTTTTTTCCATCCTTTGAGTTTTAGTTTGTTTGTGTCTCTAAGTCTAAGGTGTGTCTCTTATAGGCAGCATATAGATGGATCGTGTTTCTTTATCCAGTCCATGACTCTCTGTCTCTTTATTGGTGCATTTAGTCCATTTACATTCAGGGTAATTATAGATAAATAAGTTTTTAGTGCTGTCATTTTGATGCCTTTTCATGTGTGTTGTTGGCAATTTCATTTTTCCACATACTTTTTTGTGCTGAGACGTTTTTCTTAGTAAATTGTGAGATCCTCATTTTCATAGTGTTTGACTTTATGTTAGTTGAGTCATTACATTTTTCTTGGCTTTTATCTTGAGTTATGGAGTTGTTATACCTTTTTGTGGTTACCTTATTATTTACCCCTATTTTTCTAAGTAAAAACCTAACTTGTATCGTTCTATATCGCCTTGTATCACTCTCCATATGGCAGTTCAATGCCTCCTGTATTTAGTCCCTCTTTTTGATTATTGTGATCTTTTACATGTCAACTTCCATGATTCCCTGTTATGTGTATTTTTTTTTTAATTAATCTTAATTTGTTTGTTTTTGTGATTTCCCTATTTGAGTTGATATCAGGACGTTCTGTTTTGTGACCTCGTGTTGTGCTGGTATCTGATATTATTGGTTTTCTGACCAAACAATATCCTTTAGTATTTCTTGTAGCTTTGGTTTGGTTTTTGCAAATTCTCTAAACTTGTGTTTATCTGTAAATATCTTAATTTCGCCTTCATATTTCAGAGAGAGTTTTGCTGGATATATGATCCTTGGCTGGCAGTTTTTCTCCTTCAGTGTTCTGTATATGTCGTCCCATTCCCTTCTTGCCTGCATGGTTTCTGTAGTCTGAACTTATTCTTATTGATTCTCCCTTGAAGGAAACCTTTCTTTTCTCCCTGGCTGCTTTTAAAATTTTCTGTTTATCTTTGGTTTTGGCGAGTTTGATGATAATATGTCTTGGTGTTTTTCTTTTTGGATCAATCTTAAATGGGGTTCGATGAGCATCTTGGATAGATATCCTTTCGTCTTTCATGATGTCAGGGAAGTTTTGTGTCAGGAGTTCTTCAACTATTTTCTCTGTGTTTTCTGTCCCCCCTCCCTGTTCTGGGACTCCAATCACACGCAAGTTATCCTTCTTGATAGAGTCCCACATGATTCTTAGGGTTTCTTCATTTTGTTAAATTCTTTTATCTGATTTTTTTTCAGCTATGTTGGTGTTGATTCCCTGGTCCTCCAGATGTCCCAGTCTGCATTCTAATTGCTCGAGTCTGCTCCTCTGACTTCCTATTACGTTGTCTAATTCTGTAATTTTATTGTTAATCTTTTGGATTTCTACATGCTGTCTCTCTATGGATTCTTGCAACTTATTAATTTTTCCACTATATTCTTGAATAATCTTTTTGAGTTCTTCAACAGTTTTATCAGTGTGTTCCTTGGCTTTTTCTGCAGTTATCCTAATTTCATTTGTGATATCATTAAGCATTCTGTAAATTAGTTTTTTATATTCTGTATCTGATAATTCCAGGATTGTATCTTCATTTGGGAAAGATTTTGATTCTTTTGTTTGGAGGGTTGGAGAAGCTGTCATGGTCTGCTTCTTTATGTGGTTTGATATGGACTGCTGTCTCCGAGCCATCACTGGGAAACTAGTTTTTCCAGAAAATCCGCTAAAAAAAAATGCAGTCAGATCCCTATCAGAGTTCTCCCTCTGGCTCAGGCTATTCGGATGTTAATGAAGCCACCTGGGGAGGGTGGGGGAGGGATCAGAGAGATAGGAGAGTAGCACCTCAGAATATAGCCAGAGTTGCTTGTCTTGCTTGGAATGACTATTATATCTGAGATTCCCTATGTGTGCTGGCCGTGTGGAGATTGCCCCCGGGGGGTCTGGCCCACTGGAGTCACGGTCAGATCCTCCGCTGCCAGCCCCACGCCCAATGTTAAGGTTCCCCTGCTGGGACGGTGCACTCTCAACTCCAAAATCAGTCGCTGCCTCCCGGAGACTTCTCGTCCCGCCAGCCGCGTCGCCGTGCCGCCTCCGCGAACCGGGTAGGCCCCCTCCCAGGGTTAGTTCAGGTGAGTGGAGCAGCTCCCCGTGCTTGTGCCGTGACCGTGTGTCTCGGCTGGGACGCTGCTCTCCCTGCTCCAAGACCAGTCGCTGCCTCCCGGGGACTTCTCCCACCGGCTGCGTCGCCACGCCACCCGGGCGAACCGGCTGGGCCCCCTCCCGGGGTTAGTTCAGGGGGTGGAGCTGCTCTCCGTGCTTATGCCGTGCCTGGGCCCAGTCAAAATTCTGGCCGGACGGTTCCCCGGCTGGGACGCTGCTCTCCCCGCTCCAAGACCAGTCACTGCCTCCCAGGGACTTCTCCCACTGGCTGTGTCGCAACACTGCCCGCGCGAACTGGCTGGGCTCCCTCCTGGAGTGAGTTCGGGGGCTAGGGCTGGGTCCCTTGTTTGTGCCTTCTCTGTAGCCACTTCTTGCTGCCTTCAGTATTACAGCCTATCTCTCTCTGTCACCTGGTTCTAGAAGTTCTCAGCACAGGGATCCTGGGTCCAAAGGATGTGCTGGCTCCTGGCTGTTCTTCGTTGGTGGTGATGGGGTCTTCTCCTTTCCCACCTCTGGGATGGCTCACCTCCAGCCCAGCAGGATGGCAAAACTGACCAATCCCTTTGATGGGCTGTAATTACCCTATCTGCACAGTCCCACCCAATCATGGCAGTGGGAGTTACAAGTCCATGGGGAGAAAGGCCACACAATAGTGATCCATCGCACTCAACCCATGACATCTGGAGGGGGCTCAGTAGTGTTCGTTGAATTCAACCTGAATATCACACAGGCGGGAAACAGCCCTCAGATTCACCTTAGTAGGTGTCACAGCCAGATAATAGTAATGGTAGTAAAAACTATTGGTAATAAAAACTATTCCCATTTATTGAGCCCATATTAGTTAATATGCTTAGCTGCTAACCTAAAGGTTGGCAGTTAAAGTCCACCCAGAGGTGCCTGAGAAGGAAGGCCTGGTGATCTCACTTCCAAGAACTAGCCTTTGAAAACCCTATGGAGCACAGTTCTACCCTGACACACATGGGGTGGCTATGGGTCAGCATCAACTTGACAGCAGCTGGTTACTGGTATGCTTTTTGAGGTACTAGGATAAGCATTTTATATCCATCTTCTCATTTGAAACTCAGAACCGCTCATGTGTGGTTATTATCATTCTCATTTTACAAATGGAGAAATGGAGTCTGAGAGAGGTGAGCTAACTTTCAACAACCTGGTTGATGGAGCTGATCTAAACATTGGACAGTCAATTCTGATGACTGACTCTTAGCCATGATAAATTGTTGTGGATGTCTGGGCTAAGACAGCTGGAAGGGCCCAACCCTCAGAGTTCAGCTATCGGGGGATGAATTCATACTCGGAGTTCCTCTCAGGCGCCACCTTGCTTAGAGCATACCTCCAATTCTCTCTCCTTATTGAGGCCTGAGGCTCAGGAAGCAGGAGCCAGACTTACAAAGTGGGAGGGTCAGCTTCGGTCCCCAAGCAGCAAACAGATAAATGCCCTACTAATTTCCACTTAAAAGAAGCAAACCATTCCCCGGGTTCACATGGACAGAGCAGAGGGCTGAGGGATCCAGTAGGCCTGTTTCTTTCAGTCTGTATTTGACCTTGTACATTTGCCACCAAGCAACCCCCACTGAATGCAGAAACCTTTCCCTGGCTTGAGGAACATTTCCATACAGACAGGGGCCCGACACAGATGTCAAAAATTAAGATGTACTCTCTTTTTTTTTTTTTCTCCAGCTAGCCTTGCTGTATTATTTAAAACAATTACCATACGACTTTCTTTTCACATAGCCATGGAAACCCTGCTGAAAGGATTTAATACAATTTATTGTGTGAAGCTTAAGAAGAAATCTATTTCCCCAGTGCCGGAAAACAAAGCAAGCCAATTTCTCCCCACTTTGTCCAAGGTGTGATAGATGCAAATTGTGGAACAGTGACCCCACACAGCAGGCGCCTGAGCTCCCTGGGAAAGCACTGCAGAGATAAGTGGCCTTGCTTCCTTTAGATTTGTCGGAAAACAAAGCCCGTGCCAGATGAATGATAATGGCTTTTGATGTTCCCGGAGCTGATTTACTATTTCAGGGAGGGAAGCACAGCTCAGAGTGGCAGGGCCGCAAAGCTCTGCAGTAAACACAACAGAGAAATTTCCCCCAGAGAGTTACCCTGGCAGGCTCCCAATTCACAGGTTCCTCTTACAGGTATCTAGGGCCCCCATGATTTGATCTTAGGAAGGAGGGTGGTGTGGGCCTGGGGACTGATGAGAAGGGGTGATCTCTTTAGAGGCTATTGAGCTCATGACTCAACCATCGATTCTCAACCTTGGCTGCATATTAGAAACCACTTTGGTGGAGAGGGGAAGGCCTCCAAAAATACTGATGCTTAAGCCCCAGACTGGATTGACTGAATTAGAACATCTGATCTAAGGGGGGGATTGTTGTCGTTGTTGGCTGCCAATGAGTCAGCCTCTGATTCATGGTGACCCCATGCACAGCGGAACGAAACACTGCCCAGTTCTGCACTGTTCCCATGAGCAACCATTGTGATCCATGAGGTTTTCATTGGCTGATTCTTAGAAGTAGATTGTCAGGCCTTTCTTCCTAATCCATATTAGTCTGGAAGCTCTGCTGAAACCTGTTCAGCATCATAGCAACATATAAGCCTCCCTTGACAGATGGCTGATGTCTGCACACGAGGTGCGTTGGCTGGGAATTGAACCCGGGTCTGCATGGCCGGTGAGAATTCTACACTGAACCACCTCTGCCCCCTGAGGCTGCGGCAGGCATTGGTATTTTCAAAAGCCTCTCCAGGTGATTCAAATGTGCAGCCAGGGTGGAGAACCATTCCTCTAAGGCTTGAATGTCTTTAGGTTGAACTTTTTTTTTTTTTAACTTTTTATTGTGGCAAATTTCAAATATATACCAGAATAAAAAGAATAGCGTAATAAATTCTTGTGTCCTCAGCCCCCAACTCCAATAATTATCAACTTTTTTTAATGCTTTCTCTTTTTTTAAGAAACTAAGTTCTTTGGATTTAGCCAATTAATTTTTTTTTTTAGATTGTGGTAAGTATGTATATATAGATCCCAGGTGGTGCAATGGTTAAGCACTCGTCTGCTTGCCTAAAGGTCGGCAGCTGGAACCCACCAGCAGCTACACAGGAGAAAAGACCTGGCAGTCTACTTCCATAAAGACTGCAGCCTGGGAAACTCTATGGGGCAGGTCTACTCTATCCTATTGGCTTGCTATAAGTTGAGCCAACTCAACAGCACACAACAAATATATATATATTTACATATACCTATACAAATCTGCCATTTCAGCACCTTTTATGTGTACAATTCAATGACATTATTTATGCTTACCATGTTGTACAACCATCACCACTATCCATTTCCAATTGTTTCCATCACCTAAACAGAAGCTCAGTGTCCCCTAAGCAGTGAAGCCCTCTTTGCCCCTCCCTCCCACCCTTGGTAACCACTAATAAGCGTTGTTCTCTATACACGATGCAGAGCGAATGAAGTCAGTTACGAAAGGAGGAATAGTGCATGATCCCACTTACATGAAACCCCTTGAATAGGCGTATGTATGCCTGAACTGTTTTTACCTGCTTACTCTCTGTTTCTCCACAAGAGGCCCAATATCTGATGATCTGCAAACCTAAAAGAACCTGCTTTAGCACAAAATCCCAGTCTCTGCAGCTCAACTCTTCATCCTGGGTGATGGGAAGAGCATCAAAGTCAGCCAGAGTTCGGGAAGTTGGGTAAAGTGTACGCGGGACTTTTCTCTACAATTTTTGCAACTTTCTATGAGTCTATAATTATTTCAAAAAAAAGAGTTAAAAATTTTGCCTCTGAAGACTTGGGCTCAAATTCTAAATTTGTTACTTATTAGGTATGGAATTTGGGGGAAATAACGTATTCTCTCTGGGTCTTATCTTTTCCTTTGAATGAAAAGGATAACTATATTCCATGGCCAAATGAGATAATAAAAACGTATAATGGAGGTGTTAGCTGAGTGTCTCCTTGCTCTTTCAAGGCTAAAGGAGATTGTTCAAACCCTCAGTCTGCAGATTATGGAACATCTCATTACTTTTTCAAGAGTTGTGAGAATTTCTGGGAAATTTACATCCCTGTGGTCACACCTTAGGCTCTGAACTCCTGCATCCACTAAGTTAGTTCAGTTTAGGCATTGTCTCACTACCCCATTTGGATTGTTCAACCCAAATGTAGAACTCAGATATTTCCCTTCCTGTTGCCATCTAGTCGATTCTGACCCATAGCTACCCTATAAGACAGAGTAGAACTGCCCTCATAGGGTTTCCAAGGAGCAGCTGGTGGATGCAAACTGCCAGCCTTTTGGTTAGCAGCCTGAACTCCTAACCACTGTGCCACCAGGGCTCCTCATTTCCCTTAGCTTCATCCAAATAAACCTCTTGCACAGGCATTTTTGTGTGTAGGTTTTCCGAAGATTTGGGAAGATGAAGCATCAGAAACAGAACACAGTGTCATATAATCTTCTTCCTAAAAGCCCCTTGGCCCCCTCTATGTTGCTTAGTCCTCCCTGCTCTACTCCCATCTTCCTTCCTGTCTGTCTTAGTCCTCTAGTGCTGCTATAACAGAAATACCACAAGTGGATGGCTTTAACAAAGAGAAATTTATTCTCTCACAGTCTAGTAGGCTACAAGTCCAAATTCAGGGTGTCAGTTCCAGGGGAAGGCTTTCTCTCTCTGTTGACTCTAGAGGAAGGTCCTTGTCCTCAATTTTCCCCTGGACTAGGAGCTTCTCCGCAAAGAAACCCCGAGTCCAAAGGTCAAACCCTGCTCCTGGCGCTGCTTTGTTGGTGGTATGAAGTCCCCATGTCTCTCTGCTCACTTCTCTCTTTTATACCTCAAAAGAGATTGGCTTAAGACACAGTCTAATCTTGGAGATCTCATCAACATAAATGCAGCTAATACATGTCATTAACATCATAGTGATAGGATTTACAACACGTAGGAAAATCACATCAGGTGACAAGATGGTGGATAATCACACAATACTGGGAATCAGGCGTAGCCAAATTGATACACACATTTTTGGGGGACACAATTCAATCCACGACACTATCTTTTTCCTTTTTCCCCAAGTTTCTGTCCATTTCGAAGGTAAGAAACTTTAACTATCTCATTTGCTTCCTTGGCTCTCATCTTTCCTTCAGGGAGCTTATCAAAATATAGTCCTACTTATCTAGTTCCTCTGAAACTCCATGGAGCTTCAGTCAGGTCCACAAAAAGCCAGCGCTTTTCCCTCTGACATGGATGTGGCAATCACAGCAGGACCCCTGCTTTCAGCTAAAACCCACTGTCCGCAGCACCCTGATACCATCTCACCTCCAGCCCTGTAGGAAGCCTTGCAGAGGTAGAGGTGGAAATGGGTCTTACTCAAACTTCGACTTCTCAGGCTTGGAGGTGGAGACTATAGTTTCGACTTTGAGTCTTCAAAAATCCAGCATTGTTGGAAAGAAGGGGTGTCTAGAGGCTTCTTGTACCTTGAACAAAAAGTGGCATTTTGAAGGATGTAAACAAGTCAGAGACCCAAGAATTGCATTTCCTCTGAAATGCACAAGTTTACAAAAAATGAAAGAAAGTACAGCAGGCAGAGTGTCCCCTGCCAAACCCCAGACATTCAACAAGAATTTGGAGTCATGCTGCTGCCCACAGCCTCCTACCCACAAGCCCACCTGTGGACGATGAGAGGCTGAGGCTCTGCAAACAGCTCCCCGCTTCATTCTCCTTCCTGGGGTGGGGATAGAGTGGGCCTGCATGCACTCAGATGTCAGGAAGCTAAGAGTCTTGAAGCAAATCACTAAAAGACAGAAGGGATCCAAACGGTTCCTATGGCGTAGGAATAAAAAGCCTTTTCCCCCTTGTTCCCTTGAGGATGTTTCTCTGCCCTGCCAGACCCAAGGTGGCCTTGTCTGAGAAGGCAAGCGTGAAAATCATCTCCTTGGCCTAGGCAGAGTGTATTCACCTCCGACTGTACTGTCGTGGGTGCTGTTCATACCTCCATCAGCACAAATTCTACCCTCTACTTTCTTGCTTGCTTGCATGCTGGGTTTGCTCTTCCTTCCCAACACTGGCTGTAGCTGATGAGGGCCTCAAAGGCAGGAAACACGTTCTTTTCAACACATAACACAGTTCCTGGTGCAGAGACAGCTTTTGATAAACATTGGCTTTAAGAATCAGTGAATAGAGGAGATCTCACCAAACAACAACCCTGAGTCCACTAGTGTTACTTATTTTGATGTCATGCAAAACACAAAGAGGGTATCACCTTCTGCTGTTCAACCCTTTGTGGTTGGTTAATCAGCAAGTTATGACTAGAGATAGCTACAGCCTAAGAACAAGGTTAGAGGGAAGCAATGACAACCGTATTCTTAAAGAAGTTTGTTAATCAACTGTAAAATAACAATTTGTTATGTGCCCTCAAGTGGATTCCAACTCATAGGACTCTATAGGACGGAGTAGAACTGCCTTTTTCTTGGCTGTAATCTTTACCAGAACAGATGACCAGGACTTTCTCCCGTGGAGCCCCACTTGTGGGTTCAAACTGCCAACCTTTCAGTTAGCAGCCTAGTGCTTAACCATTGCACCACCAGGGCTCCTTAAAATAACAACGCCACACCACACATTATAAAAACCATTCTTCTTAGAGCTCAGGATTTTATTTATAAAGTGCCTTGTTTAATTTAAAAAGATTCCAGCAAGAATAAAAGACAGCAGAGTTTATAATCCTGAGTTTGCACTTGCCAGTGAGCACCAGCTAGCCCCTGATAAGATGAGATTAACACTCTGATCTTCCTTCTGAAGTCTCTGCTCACGTATATTTTTCCTGGAATAATACATTTCGGGAACCAAACCCATAAATCTGTTGTCAACAGGTTGATTTGGATTCATGATGACCTCAAGAGTTACAGAGTAGAATTGAGATCCGTAGTGTTTTCTTGGCTGTGATCTTTATGAAATCAGATTGCCAGGCCTTTCTTCTGAGGCACTGATGGATGTGTTCGAACTGCCAACTTTTCAGTTACTTAACCAAACCAAACCAAATCCACTGATGTCAAGTTGATCCCGATTCATAGTGACCCTATAGGACAAAATAGAACTGCCTCATAAGGCTTCCAAGGAGCTCCTGGGGGATCTGAACTGCAGACCTTTTGGTTAGCAGCTGTAGCACTTAACTAGTATGCCACCAGGGTTTCTGAACTAGTCAAGTGTAAATCATTTGCACCACCCAGAAGAGGAACTAAATACTTTTGGTGGGCAAGGATGTGTCTCTCAGCAGGAGAAGGTAGAGCTCAGTTCTCAGTGGCACCATTGCTATTTCTTCTCTGGGGTCCTCTGAACTTGGTCTTTTAGTTTCCAGGTCAGTGCTGGACTAGTTAGGTTTCAGCCTGAGGCTGGTAATGGGGCTGGAGATGGACAATACTAACCTGCTGAGGCACTTGCCAAACCTCAATGCTCAGGCTTATTCGGTGATGCTGGATTGAGACAGCATGACATGCACTCATTTATACTTTGTGAAAAGCTGGTCCACAAACATTCGTTGAGTACCTTCGATGTTGCAGGGGCCCTGGTGGCGTAGTGGTTAAGAGCTTGACTGCTAACCAAAAGGTTGGCAGTTCGAATCCACCAGCTGTTCCTTGGAAACTCTATGGGGCAGTTCTACTCTGTCCTATAGGGTCGCTATGAGCTGGAATCAACGCTATGGCAATGGCTTTGGTTTTGTTCTATGTGCCAGGCACTGTTCTGGTGCTGAGGATTCAAAGGTGAACAGGAAAGTCACTGTGACTTCCCTGAGGGTCTAGTGGAGAAGATGGGTATTTAACAAATAAATGGCTGTACACACGCAAATTGCTGTGAAGGAGAAGTGCAGCACAGGTCAAGAGTGGAAAGGGGGTGGCCGTGGAGGAAGCTGAGAACAAGGTCACCCTGTGCAGACTGTAGTTCATGTGACCGGCACCCCCTGGAGTTGTGTGTTGCCCAATCTGTCTGGCCAATGTGCTAGACCGAGGGGGAGGAAATGACGTGTGAACTGAATCTGAAAAAGGTGAAAAGGATTGGCCAGGTTAAGAAAGGAGGAGTAGCCTCACAGAAAGGGGGAATGACATGTGCAAAAGCCCTGAGGCAGAAGGGAGCTGAACATGGCCAAAGAACTGAAGGAAGACTAATGTGGTGGGTACGGAGGAGCCAGATCAAGTAGGGTCTGGCATGTCGTGGCAAGGAGTTTGGATATCATTCTAACTGCGGTGGGAAATACTTGAAGAATTTTTAAGCTGGGGTGACATGAAATGGTTTACATCACTTTGGCTGCTGCTTAGGGGATGGTTTGGGATGAGGGGATGGCAAGGTTTGGGGTATAGAGAGTAATCAAGGAACTATTAACAGAGTCCATTTGCAAAGTGCTTGGTACAATTGGGTGCACAATAAACCATGGCTTCCTTTTTCTTCCCCCTCGTATCATTGTGACATGCTTTGCGCTTCCCAAAGCACTTTCAATTCATCTGATCTGCACAATAGCTTTATGAATGAGGTGGGTATAATCACCCACTTCACATCTGCTGCTTCACGACTAAGACATAGGAGGGAAGGTGGCTCTCCCAACATCCAGCAACCAGTAACTACTGGAGCTGGCAATCAAATCAAATCAAGGAACTTGACTGATCCCAAGCTCTATGGGAGTATGCCATATCCAAACTAAATTATATCATTATTTTCTTTTTTTCAAACGCCAAGAAGTAATTTAAAATTTCCAGGCGTCATGACTTGCAAGCAAAAAAGGAAAGGAAATACCAATGAAAGAGGTGATATTTCCCTAGGAACAGCCTGAGTCATCTAAACTTCAGATTAATTGAGTTAGAACAGCACATTTCCTCAGCGTCACAGCGGCCTTCTCTTCTCATCTTTGTTTACCCCAGCGTGGCCCACTAAAGAAGATCCAGTGCATTCCAAGTCTCAGAAGATATGTTTTTGCTCATTAATCACCAAACAGAGGTTAAGACACAAACAAATCAACATTATTTATACTGAATGAGGCAAACACTCCTTTCAAAGGCTTTCGTTTCCTCTGGGAACACACACTACCTGAGCCATAGCCACTGAAATAGGTATTTTTGTGCCCTTTTAAAGAAATGCCACCTCCTTGCCAAACCTCAGACACAACATCCCAAATGAAAGGAGATGTTTCTCAAGTGTAACAGGGAGAAAACTCAGATTCAAAAGCCTCTCAGTTCCCTAACCAGGGACTTTATCCGAAACCGCTTGTGCATAGTGTTTCGTGTTCTGCAAATCTTCCATTGAAAAGAGATTTTCATTACACTTGGTTTATAAGTTTCTTCCCCATGATCCCTCCTTGTCCAGGAGCCCAAAGCACAAACTTTGAATAGTTCTCAGACTTTATTTCCAATACCCTCATTAAGAAGGAGAAAGACATCAGGGAAAATCATTATCTTGCCTTTGTCCCTGATCCTGGGGAACACCAGAGAGTTGCTGTAATCCCTCTGAGTTTGGGGCTTTAAGACTATAGTATGTGATAGGCCCTCTTCCTTTTTTTTTTTTTTTTTTTTGTCAGAATTAATTCACTTGGGTTTTCTGTTTTGCTAGAATAAAAATCTATGGAAATTATTAACCCGGAGCATTACAAGCACAGTCCCCACGAAAGCAAAAAGCTTAGATGTGGTACAGTATAGTCCAATGGGAAATGAAGAACTGTAAACATGAAAGGGGATGTTTTACAGCAAGCTGGCGGGGGGTGGGGAAGGTTCTAGACCCCAAAGCCGCCATGTCCCCAGAAAGCGTTCTGTGGAAGGTTTCGGCTTGGGTATTTGAGACTCTGCTTGGTTGAGGGTTGAGGATGCGGGTTGCTGAGCATGCCCTCCTTGGCTTGGCTTTGCTGTCACCGCCGAGCAACTCCCTCCCACTTCCCCTGGCCCCTGGCCAGAGATGGAAGCAAGGGGGTGGTGTCAGATTTGGCCTGGCTGCATTGGCTGGTGTTGGATCTTAGCTCCAGGGAGGAAGCTCAGCAGGAGAGACCTGACTGGCTGTTACCCAGAAGCAGGCAGCAGAGGTGGCACCTGGGACAAGCTCTGCTCATTCCCCTCCTTCTTTGGGCTATTCCACTTGTGTCCAAAGCATCCCTGTCCTCATACTTGCTCCAGAGTTTAGGTCATTTCCTGACCCCATGGGGATTTTTCCAATCCAACATGTCTCCTCCTTTTTGGCAGGCTTCCTGGATCTCTATCCCTACCCCCCAGTACATATTCTTTATATTTACTCCCATAGTGCTTACCTTCAGCATTTACCACACCCACTGAGGATTATCTCTGCACAAATTTGTAACCATTAGGGTTCCTTGATTGCAAGGGACAGAAAGCGACTCAGGTTAACCAAGGAAAAGGGAGTTTATGAAGAGGTTGATCAGGCCCTCATAGTACAGATGTTGTTGTTGTTGTTAGGTGCCGTTGAGTCGGTTCTGACTCATAGCGACCCTATGCACACCAGAACGAAACACTGCTGGGTCCTGAGCCACCCTCACAATCGTTGCTATTCTTGAGCTCATTGTTGCAGCCACTGTGTCAGTCCACCTCATTGAGGGTCTTCCTCTTTTCCACTGACCCTGTTCTCTGCCAGGCAAGATGTCCTTCTCCAGGGACTGATCCCTCCTGACAACATGTCCAAAGTATGTAAGATGCGGTCTCGCTATCCTTGCTTCTAAGGAGCATTCTGGCTGTTCTACTTCTAAGACAGATTTGTTTGTTCTTTTGGCAGTCCATGGTATATTCAATATTCTTCGCCAACACCACATTTCAAAGGCATCAATTCTTCTTGGGTCTTCCTTATTCATTGTCCAGCTTTCACATGCATGTGATGCGACTGAAAACACCATGGCTTGGGTCAGGCACACCTTAGTCTTCAAGGTGACAACTTTGCTCTTCAACACTTTGAAGAGGTCCTTTGCAGCAGACTTACCTACCCAATGCAATGCGTCTTTTGATTTCTTGACTGCTGCTTCCATGGCTGTTGATTGTGGATCCAAGTAAGATGAAATCCTTGACAACTTCAATCTTTTCTCCATTTATCATAATGGTCCAGTTGTGAGGATTTTTATTTCCTTTATGTTGAGGTGCAATCCATGGTAAAGGCTGTGGTCTTTGATCCTCATTAGTAAGTGCTTCAAGTTCTCTTCACTAGAACAGACAGGAATGATGAAAAGCCAGGCTAGGAAGCAGGCAGGAGGTAAGGTGGCCCTAGGGGCTAGAAGGGAAACCACTGGCGTGGTATTGTACTAGGACCATGCACTTGGGGTGCCACCAGTGGGGCAAGGGGCTCCGGCCATATCGTAGGTCACTGGGGCACCCACTCAAGAGTCAGAGTTGGGGAAAAGCATCTATTTACTAAGTTTAGACCTGTGCATGCCCCCTGTAACGCTGGGACATTTGGAGAGGCTCTGGGGAAGGAGTTTTTTTTTTAATTTATTGTGGTAAACATATAGGTAACAAAACATTTGCCATTTCTACAATCTTCACATGTACAGTTCAGCGACATTAATTATGTTCCTTATGCTGTTCATTGATCACCATTAACCATTCTCAAATTTTCCACCCCCCCCAACAGAAACTCAGTGTCCCCTAAAGCATTTTATCTCCCTTTTTAGGGGAGAGGACACCCTGGTGACATAGTGGTTAAGTGCTACAGCTGCTAATGAAAGGGCCAGCAGTTCGAATAGGCCAGACACTCCTTGGAAACTCTGTGGGGCAGTTCTACTCTGTCCTATTGGGTTGCTATGAGTCGGAATCGACTCAAGGGCACTGGGTTTTTGTTTTTTTTTTTTTGTTGTTGTTGTTCTAGGGGAGAAGCTTTTGATTTCTCTTTTTGGAGGGCAGGCGCTGGATTAATCATCCCAGCAAGACCAAAACCAGAAAGAAATCAGGGCCTTGTTAGGGAAGGCAGATGGAGGCTGAGCAGAAAGGACGGGAGAACAAACTTTCTCTCGTCCCGGTTAGACTGTGAGCTGTCCCAGGTAGAGGACCATGCACTGTCTTCCTCTTTGTATCCCTGGTGCAGAGGTTCCTGTTTAATGCAAATACCCTGAGGCAGAGGTGAGATCTGCAGGGCCCCAGACAGGGGCTCAGGCTGGGCTTGCTGCTGTAGGTTCAGTTCGTGGGGTGAGATGCCCTCTGAGAGGAGGTGAGGGGGTGTCCTGAGTTCCGCCTCCTCAGTACCTGCTAGCTGTGAGCACTGGTCTCCTCCCTGCAGGGACTTAAAAACAGGAGTCAGAGGCCTCTGAGGAACAGGGAGGGGTCTTTCCCAAATCCCTCGGGTTACCAGTTCCCACTATTCAGGCAAATCTCCAGGAGCAAGGGAGTGACAGGAGGCAAGTGCCACTGAGGACTGGGAAAACAAATTGCACTGCTCTGCTGCTCCATGTCGATCTCCTGCTCTCAGCAAATGGTGGTCACCTTCCTCCCCTTCCCTCTGTCTCAATGCACAACCATGCTAGGACTCCTGACTACATTTGCCTGTCTGGAACAATTAAAAAAAAAATAGCACCTCCTAAAGATTGCTGGCTGAATTACGATGTTAACCCAGGATGAGACTTCTGTTTTCATGAAAAAAGAAAAAGCACTGGCTCTGTGAGGTTGGGAATGTCATGTCACCTCCCTGGGCCTCAGTTTCCTCCTCTGTAAAATGGTAGAGACAGAGGGCTGAGCTAAATGTCTCCCCATTACCAACAGGCCCCCATGCTAAATTAGCAGTCTGCACTCTGACTGCTTCACTAGAATGCATATATTTTTGTTGGGTACTCTTGAGTTGATTTAGACTCATAATAGTGGCCCCATGGGACAGAGTAGAACTGCTCCATAGGGTTTTCTAGGCAATAATCTTTACAGGAGCAGATTGCCAGGTCTTTCTACCATGGAGCCACTGGGTGGTTCAAACTGCCAACCTTTCAGTTAGCAGCCAAGTGTTGTGCCACCACGCCTCCATTAGAATGTATATCAAAAATCAAAAAAACCAAACCTGTTGCTGCCAAGTCAGTTCTGACTCATACTCCTCTGCTCTCAAGTCGATTCCAACTCAGCGACCCTATAGGACAGAGTAGAACTCTCCCACAGGGTTTCCAAGGAGTAGCTGGTGGATTAGAACTGCCAACCTTTTGGTTAGCAGCCAACATTTTGACCACTGTGCCACCAGGGCTCCATCCCAACTAATAGCAACCCTATATGAGAATGCATATAAACCTCGTTCATTCAGGACTGCACTCAGAATTGAGAGGTAAAGCTGGTCTCCTAGGTGACTGCCACACTACACCACAGTAATCTATTTCCTGTGCCTGTTTTCCCCTGCAAAAGGCTCTGCTAGATCTCAGAGGTGCTACAGAGCAGGGAGAAACCTGGGTTGTGAACATACATTCAGTAACGTTTAGGCTCATGTCGGCCCTTCTAAAACAAGCTGGCACAGACTTAAAGCTCACAAGATGATGCTTTTGGCTCATGTTCTGCTTAAAAACAAAACAGAAATCTACCAGGAGTCCAAAATCTCCTTCAGCAGCAAAGGAGGGATACTTGGTAGAAGTCAAATGTTGTGTGGATCAGATACTCATCTCAGATAGCTGCATATTAGCATATTAAAGACCTCTTGAGGTCCTGTTATAAAGAGGTTTAACATTTTAAAACTTAGCATTCCTCAAACGTAATTGAACTTGAAATATTTTCTTTGAATGAAGTACTTGTTAACCATAACTTGGGAATTTTGCATTATTTACATATATATTTTTGTATAGGACAGGGACTTCACATGTGTTCTGAGTGCAGTGCTCTCTCAAACCTCTTTCTATAGGGTTGGGGTATGTTAGACAGCTTGTAAAGCGACTTGGTAGAGAATCAGCGAGAATTGGGGAAACCTCAATGAGATTGAGTGACACCATAGCCACAACAATGGACTCAAACATATCAACGATCATGAAGATGGCACAGGACTGGGCAACGTTTTTTTTCTGTTATACATAAGGTTGCCATGAGTCAGAGCTGACTCAATGACAACAATCTCAAAGAAATTACTAAATTAATAAGGTCATCAAATATTCTTAGCACTCATCACGGTTCAGGTGTTGTGCTGGGTATAAAATGATAAATTTGGAAAAGTGTGTGGTCTCTCTCCTCAAGGAGCTGGTAGACCAGTAGGAAACAGATGCATGAAGAATGACAAATACAGTATGTCCTCAGGCTGAGAAGCTGGAGAGAGCTCTCCCAGAGCTAACCCACCAATGACTTGGAAAGCCTATTGGCTTGGACTGGCTGAGCTGGCAGCAGGGATGGGTCAGACCTGGGCATGTGGGCAAATGTCAAGTCTGAGATCCCCAAAGCAGAGTTCAGTTAGGTCCAGGATGGGCAGGCAGGTGTACAGGCTGGAGAAGCAGAGGGAGAAAATTGGGTGAGGTGTGGCCAGGTGGATGAAAGAAAGACCTGGTTGAGCAGGAGCTGAGGTTCTGAAGTCAAAAGGAATAGCCAAGAAAGTGTCTGAAACTACACCCAGGTGAACTGTAAGTTGCTTCCTGAAGCACACTATCCTGTTCTATGGGGCTTGCCGTGAACCGTCTGTGGTCTTCTGGAAGTCATGTCACATTCCTGGGCCTCAGCTTCCTCAACTGATTCATGAGGGGGTTGGTCTAGCTTTGGCTGTAATGTTGTGTAATTATTTGGCCCCCTACATACAGAAGTGAAATGCTGGTGGTGTGGTGGTTAAGTACTACAGCTGCTAACCAAGAAAGGGGCAGTTTGAATCCACCAGGCGCTCCTTGGAAATTCTATGGGACAGTTCTACTCTGTCCTATAGGGTCGCTGTGAGTCAGAATTGACTTGATGGCAATGAGTTTGGTTTTGGTTTTTTTAATAGAGAGAAGGAATCAACTTGCCCAAGGCATGCAGGATCACCTTCTAGACTATGTCATATGCCAAAGAAGACTTGTCAAGTTTGGCTCTGTTGGCAAACAACATGCAAGTTGGAAAACATTGCATCTGGCTCCTTATTGGTTTCCCTGATGCTGGTCTCACACTCTCCTGACCATTCGCTACTGTGCTGTGAGAAAGATAGAAATAAAATACAAATCTAATCATGTCAAAATTCTTCAACATCTTCACTTTACTTAAAGCATTACTCCACTGTAGGGTGTCTTATTTTCCTGATGCTGCTGTAACAGAAGCACCACAAATTTGTGGCTATAAAAAACAGAAATTCATTTTCTTACAGTTCAGGAGGCTAAAAGTTCAAATCAGGGCCTTGGCCATGTTGATTTCTTCCTTGTCAGTACCCTTGGGACTTCCTTTGTTCTTGGTGATCCTCACATGACATCTCTTCCTCAGTACATGCTTGTCTCTGTGTCTAACCCGCTTCTTTTTTTTTTTTTTTTTTTAATATGTAGCCAGAAGTGATTAGGTTTAGGACACACCCTGTACTGGTATGGCCTCATTTATATAACATTAGATTACATTGTAGAAGATGATTACATTATATTACTTCCACAGCATAGGGCTAGGATCCAATGCATATTCTGGGAGGACACAATTCAATCCATCCCATAGGGCATGCCAGCTTTTCAAGATTTGGTCCCAGCCAAGTCCAATGTGGGTTCATGGCCTTGCTCCTCTATTTCATCAGCACATGGGAAGAGAGCTCACAGTTAGGTGGATAGGAGAAAATAGATGCCTGGAAAGCTGCCTAGTTGGACTGCAAGCCTGGGGAGCTGCCCCAGAATTGGGCAGAGAGGTTTGTGCATCAGAAACGCAGAGGATGTTCTGCTGGAAGAATCTCAAAAGTGAACAACTGATATGTCAGGAGTTGCCTGGGGAGAGAGGCTCGTCAGCAGGATTTGTGTGGCACCATCACCATCGTCAAGTCTAGAGTCAATGAATTAGGTTGGATAGAGGACAGCAACCTCACCACGGTCACCCCCATAAGGAGATGTCTTGCCTCTTTTCTCCTCCTAGCCACAAGACCAGAAGGATAGCACCTGGAAGAGGCATTGCAGAGGGTGGTGAGAAAACAGACCGTGACCCAGCCCTGCCCTGGTCTCAAATCATAGGAGCTACAGATTCAGTCAGCACTGGCGGGGGAAAAGAAAAGCCAAATATGGGCTTGCAGTTTCAGAATAGAAAACATTGCATCTTAATAAAGAAAAAAAAAATTTAATGACTAAAGGTGATACAGCGTACTTGCCTCCAGTTACTGAGAAAATAAAATTGTGCTATGTGTATGCCTTGCAAGTTGAGACTCCTCAACTTTTTAGATGAGGAAACTGAGGCAAACACGATGTCAGGTATGTATCACATTCAGTTTTGGGGAAAATGAAATTGTGCATGATTCTTGGCAAGTTAAGTGCTTTGTAGATCTTAGCTTTTATTATTTCAAACAGACAGAAAGACATGTATGAAAACACTGGCATCAAACAGCTGATGCTCTACAGAACCTTGTGTTGCCTCCATTTTGGCAGTTGTCATGCAGTATAGTAATTGTTGCTTTGCGTGTCTGCTGGTCTGCTTGACTGTGTGTACTGTGCCTGGATCGTAAATGATGAATGGATGAGTGAATGAATGGTGAATGAACGAGCTAATAAATTGTTCCTTTTTCAAATTACAGGAATTAAAAGGGAGACTTGGCGAGTAGGGTTGGCTAAAATTGTTGGGATGCTGAATAAAGACAGTGATAAACTCAGGATTTGGAATATTTTCTCAGCGATGCAGGTTGTAATGAGCTTAGGTTTGTGAAAGAAACAGTGAGAATGATCCGACACCTGTAACCCCAGCTTGACCAGTGATGCAGGATAGGGAGATGCCTCTGGTTTCCAGGGAGCCCTAGGCAGCCTGGATTAGGTGGTGACCAATGATTATGAGTCCATGGGCCTCGAGGTCAGCTTTAATGGTAAATTCTTTTTTAAGGCGAAGGGCCTGCAGCCAGTGATCTCCCTGCCCCTCCAGATTTTAAAATTTAATCTTGATTAAAAAAAAAACAAAAACCCAAACACATGTATGTAGTGCTGCCAATGTCCCGTGTTCTGTGGTAAGTGCTGGACGGGACGTGGTTCCTGTGTTTGCTTGGCTTGTTTTCTAGCCTGGGAGACGGAGATGTAAACAAAAACAGGATGATACAGGGAGCACCAGAACTGTGGCTATTTTCACCTTCAACATCATGGGGAAGATCCGGTCAATACCTTGGCCGCTCAGCATATTAGCGGCCTCACCACAGTGTTGTTTTTTCCATCCCACCTCAACATCTTTCTCCCATAGCCATACTGTTGTGCATAGCGCCATAAAGTACAACTGCACACAACTGAACTCTTGTTTTCAAGTATCTTACTCAGACCACTACCTCAATTACTCTGGTAACCCTGAACAACTCTTTGAATCCACAGGGACTGCCTACCCGCTGACCCTGCCAAGTTTTCACAAACTACCATTCTCTGTGTGTTCTCAGTTCCTTCCTAACCTAGCTTAGAATTCTTGGGAACGTCTTATTTCCCTGGCCTCTCTCCCTAGGTTGTACTTGCATGGCCAAACCTACCTTAAGCCTGCACCCCCGTAGCTCACCCTCCCTGGGGTGGTTCAAGGTTAATCCAAAGCTTTGGACTGAGCACTGGAAGGATGGAGTTTCCATTTATGGAGATGAGAAAGACTTTGGAAGGAATAGATTTTAAGGTGAGGAGTGAGAGTTGGAGTTCTGTTTTGGATATGGCAAGTCTGAAACGGATGTTGGTTTGGATTTCTGAGTCTGCAGTAAAGTGAAAAGAGGTCTACGCTGCATATATGAATTTTGAAGTCAGCAACACATGGTTAGTATTTGGAGCATTGAGACTAGCTGAAATGATCTAGGAAGCGAATATAGTTTAGAGAAGAGGAGGTTTAAGGACTGAACTCTGGGAATCTCTAACGAGTAAAATTCAGGGAGATGAGGAAGAACCAGCGATGAGCTAAGAATAAGTAGCCCACGAGGTAGAAGGAAAATCCAGACAGTGTGGTGTCTTGGAAGGCCAGTCAAGGAGGAGGGAGTGATGGGATGGGCCAAATGCTGGAAGGACTCACTATGGAGCCTCCTGATAGCCGTATCTGACAGTATTCTGTAAGAGAAAAGCATCAGCCAGCCTTCTCCCACTGCCTCTCGAACAGGCATTTCACACTGAACTCAGATCATCTCTTTGAGGATGGCTGGAGGTGGCGTTGGGCTTGGAGGAAGGGGAGCTGGGTTGTAGACCCTCCACAGCTTTACTGCATGGTTTGCATGTGCCATTGTTTATTATTGCTTCTGTTATTGTCATTGTTGTCGGGAAGGGTCATTAAAATTCCGTCCTTGATCAGGAAAGAAAGTGGTCCTCCAGTCTAGAACTGTGTGTCACACTTGTAAAAACAAAACAAGCAAACAAACAAAAAATAAAGAGCTCCGGTGGTATAGTGGTTAAGTGCTGGGCTGCTAACCGGAAGGTCAGATGTTCGAAGGCACCACCCACTTTGAGGGAGAAAGATGTGGCAGTCTGCTTCCGTAAAGATTACAGCCTTGGGAACCTTATGGGGCAGTTCTACTCTGTCATATAAGGTCGCAGAAGGCTATAAATCACAATGGCACCAGTTTTGTGGTCAAACAAATCTAGGTAGTCACAAATCCTAGCTTTGCTTCTTTCTAGCTGTGTGAGATGCCAAGTAATCTCCCCTAGTCTCAGCTTCCTCGTCTACAAAATGCACATAATATTTACCTCACAGAGCCGTTGTGAGAATTAAAGGAGAGAAGGCAGGTAAAGCTCTTACTTAGCACGTTCCTAAGTGCTCAGTAAGTGCTCCAGAAATCCTAGCTATTATTAGCACAGAAGACCACAGGATAAATAGGATACTTTTTTTTTTTTTTTTGAAAAATCAGTTTTGTTCAACGAGTTGGGAGTTTTGAATTTTGATTATCTTAAAAAATATATAAAAAAATTTTTTTTTAATATAGCACATCACACAAATTTTTAAAATAAATTTAAAGATTAAAAAGGGAGCCTTCACCATAAAGAAAAAAAAAAATCGTGCTTCAGTGCTTGTTTCGCTCTTTCAGAGCCTGACTATGAGACTCCAGGCCTGAGATTGTAAGCTCACCCTCCTCTACCCATATACTCTCTGCCATCAAGTTGATTCTGACTCATAGCTGCCCTACAGGACAGAGTAGATCTGCCTCATAGGGTTTGCAAGGAGTGGCTGGTGGATTCGAACTCCTGAACTTTGGGTTAGCAGCCGTAGCTCTTTTAAATCTGCACATCAGGCCCATCACAGAGCCTTAATAAATAAATTCCTGGCCTCCTGGTCTCACATTACCAGGAGAGGCAAACACACACAGGGGCTGCCTCCCAGGAAAACTGCCTACTTGGGGAATGGGGAAGGAGCAGAGACTTGTCCTCTCTGTGGAACTCCTAAAAAGTCACAGATGAGTCAGCAATTGATTTGTGCCTCAAGCCAGACTAGAAATGATCCAACGGGGAGGAGTGCAGGCAGTTCTGTTCATTTCTCTGCTCTGAAGTCTTTCAATATCTCCCAGTATATTTAACCCCAGAATTGATACCCAAAATCTGCTGCAAAGACCTCTTTAAACTTTTAAAAAGCAAAGTCGTCACTTTCATGACTAAGGGGCTTCTGACTCAGGCCGTGGCCTTTTCAATTGCTTCATATGCACACAAAAGTTGGACAATGGAAAAAAAAAGATGGAAGAAGAAATAATGCATTTGAACTGTGGTGCTGGTGAAGAATACTGAATATATCATGGACTGCCAGCGGAACATACAAATCAGTCTTATAAGAAATACAACCAGAATGCTCCTGAGAAGCAAGGATGGTGAGCCTTAGGCTCAATTACCTTGAACAGACAGAAAGACCAATTATGGCTGGTAAAGTAGAGGGTCAGCAAAAATGAGGGAAACCCTTAATGAAATGGGTTGACACAATAGCCAAAACAATGGGTTGAAACGTACCAAAATCGTGAAGATAATGCAAGACTGCTCAACGTTTTGCTCTGTTATATTTAAGATTAGCCTGAATTGGAGCGGACCCAACAGCAACTAAAAACAGCAATCATTTCCTCAGTCTGTGAAGTCACTTCAGAGTTTGGCTCTGGCTGCCTGGAAAGGTGGACAGAACTGTTGAGAATGCAGCAATTATGTCTCCTGCCCCAGGGCTTTTCACTTGCATTGTGGCAAAGCCTGAATGTATGGTTCTCCACTACTCCTTTATGGTAATTAGACACTAAAAAACAAACCAACAAACTTGTTGCCATCGAGTAGATTCCAACTCATAGCGGCCGTATAGAATAGAGTAGAACTGCCCCATAGGATTTCAAAGGAGCAGCTGGTGGATTTGAACTACCAACGTTTTGGTTAACAGTTTTAACTCTTAACCACTGCACCACCAGGGCTCCAGATACTCACAGACAAGTAAAACATACGGACACCAGCAGGTTAGCTACTCCATCAAATACCTCTGGCAGCTCATGGCTGTGATGTATCAGGAACGTGAGAACTCGAGGTCTCTGAGTCACCAGGTCATCATAGGTCTGTTTAAGGTCAGTCACGAGAAGTTCTGAACAAAGGATTACTATAAATCTGACAAATCAGGTTGGAATATGTGTTTATTTTGTCGAATTTCTTGCGTAGTAGCACTTCCTGGTGGAGGCTGAATGATGGCATTCAGCATGCATACTTGCTCATCTTGACAGCTAACAAGATAAACATGTCACCCTGTGATTTGCCAAATGCTTTCCCATGAATTTCAGATAGAAGTTGCCAACAGTGCATGCTTTGGAAAAGGGATGAGTGTCGCACTCAAGATAGTGGCTGTAAAATAATTCATTTCTGCGCAGTGTTTGCTTCCGACGGCCACATCAGCCACGCCCATGCCCAGTTGGCCAGCTCAGGATGAAGCATTGTGGTGTTAGAGGGGCCCTGGTGGGGAGCTGAGATCCTGGTCAAAGGTGCTCTGTGGGGATGGCAGAAGACACAGCTGATCTGCAGCTTGGAGGCACTTGCTTTGCCTATGGCATTTATGTAGCCACAGGTGTGCCAGGAGCTGTGTCACAGGTAAGGGCCGGGCACTGCCAGAATGCTCCAGAATCTAGCCCTGGAAAGGACCTCATGCATCTCAGAAGGAAGCTAAAGCATGGCTGGGGGATGGCAATAGAGAAGAAGAGGTCCCAGTGGGGTGGCTTGCCAGGGACCACGGCAGCCACCTGCTCCATCTCCCTAGGGCTATGCTGGCAGGAGATGGCACTTGCTGGATTAACTTGTTCCTCTTGCTTGGCATGTGGCTGCAGTCAATGTGTGCCCGCAGTCAATGTGTGCCCAGGGACACAGGGTGCTTCCAAGCTCAAAGTGCAGTAAGCCTGAGTGGAGAACATGCTTTGACAAAAGGGTCACGTCAGCACCGCAGAAGATTCCCCCCTCCACCCTACTGACCATTGCAGAGCAAAATTACCACAGCTCCTTCAGGCTGGTGGCTAAGCAGACAGGCTGAGAAGCAGAGCTTCCAGGAAAGCTCCCTGGGGTCTTATAAGGAAAGGTGGCTGTCCTTATCCCTTGTAAAGCTGGGAGACTGTGCAACTCTTCAGGGGTGTTTGGCAGTAGGTCTACACCCCTCAGCAGAGTATTGAGGTCCCTGATGCCTCCGGGCCCTGAGACCTGTGGTCAAGGTCGCTGGAGCCCTCCAGGTACTGGATCTTGCCTACTCGTGAAAAACATTTTATTAAAACTCGAAGCGTAGTTGAAATTGGAGTCAATTTTCCAGAGCACATCATTCTTTTTGTTGTTGTGTGGTGTCATCGAGTCAATTCTGACTCAAAGTGACCCATGTGACAGAGTAGAACTGCCCCGTAGGGTTTTCTAAGTTGTAATATTTACGAGAGTAGACGGCCAGAGAAGTGTCTTCTCTTTGCCTTCTTAGTTTTGCTAAAGGCTGATCACACTTTTGGGTATCTCCAGAGTGGTGGTTGTTGTTAGGTGCTGTCGAGTTGGTTCCAGTTCATGGCAACCCTATCTATGTACAACAGTGCCGGGTCCTGTGCCGTCTTCACAATTCTTGCTAGGTTTGAGCCCATTGTCACAGCCAATGCGTCAATCCATCTCGTTGAAGGTCTTCCTCTTTTTCACTGACCCTCAACTTTACCAAGCATGATGTTCTTCTCCAGGAACTGGTCCCCTCCTGACAACAAGTACAAAGTATGTGAGACATTTGCACTTCTAAGGAATGTTCTGGCTGTACTTCCTCCAAGATGGATTTGTTCCAGGGGGAAGTGGGGATGAAATGCCTCTGGGTTATGTTCAACCTCCTCAAGAGGTTTCAGTCAGGTAACTCTCAAGCGGGTCATGTGGGGATGTTTGGAAATGTGTAGAGTGGCTTGGATTGCCTCATGACAAGGGGTGCTACAGGCGCTTGGAATGTGAGGGCCAGGATGATAAACTTTCTGTAATGCTGGTAGTCCCATTAAGGAGGAATTGTCCTTTCCAAGTCCCAAAATGCTAGTCCAGACCATAAAGGAAAGAGCACTGCCTGCCTTAGTGGCCAACAGCTGCTTTGAAATCTTGACTCTGATTCTTGCTGTGCAGCCTCAAGTTAGTTACTTGACCTCTCTGAGCCTCAATTCTCATTTGCAAAGTGGTGATGCTCAGACTTCACAGGGTCCCTTTGTGGCTTGATAAAGGGGTTTGGCACCAAATAGGTACTCAGTGAACAGCAATTCTGAGTCTAAATGCAGGGAGCAGAGCCTCCATATGCTTCACACTTCTGAAGAGACCACGGACTTGGCTGCTACTTTTGAAGGAAGCTGACGGTCTTGCTGTTTGATAGTTAAGAGGTGCCTTCCTCCACCATGCCTGAACACTGTCTTATGCTGGGCTAGCCCAATAGGTGTTCATAATGGGTGTGTCAGTGAGTTTACTCCAACAGCCCACAGCTACAGAGCTGGGGAAGGGAGTTGGTAGGCAGAAGGGCTACATAAGCAAAAGTGGGCAGGTCCCATCCACTTACTGCTGGCACCAGCATCAGCTCCCTTGGTGGTGGCGTCCCTCTGCTTCGAACAACCCTGTCAAGGTCAGATCAACTGAAAATTGCGGCCCTTTACAAAGACAAGACCAGCCCGTGTAGAGGAAGCTTTATCTTCAGTAGGGCCAAGGTCCTGCTGATTTCTTCTGGGTCTTTCTTTCCCAGCTCAAGGCAGAAACTCTAGAAGACTTTGTTTGCTAAGCCACAGGCAGCGCTCAATTACAGCTCCACTCGGTGAACATTGCTTGCCTTAGGTTATAAAACGAATTTACCCACCAAGCCTGGGATGTCAGAGTTTCGAGGCCACTCAGATTTCACAACATCCCTCTCGAAAAACGAAGTGACAAAACCCCTGTCTTATCTAGGCTTTTGTCAGTCCCCGGTGGCATAGCATTCTTGTCTCCAGCTAGGGCTTTAGAAGGAACACTTCCTCATACCTTGTCCGCCCCTTCCATCGGCTTGCAGGTTCCCCTGGCACGAGGGAGCACGTGACTTCATATCCGGGCTGATAAATCCCAGGGGCTGCAGCTGGGGTAACAAGTGTCACCGGGAGGCTGGTTACCTCCAGAGTTTCAGTGGCAGGAGATTTCCGTTTTCCAGCCCATGTAATGCTCACTGATCAGTGACATTTCTGGCAATTGTGAATAAAGTTCCATGATTCTGCTTATCTTTTGATGACAGTTGAGTCAGGCTCAGCTAGTCAGGGGGCTGGGGATAGGCTCTCTCACCATTCTCAGACATCATTCAGAGGTAAGCTGTGCCCTCTCAGGATGTTGTCACTTGGTGACCTTTCACACTGTCTCTTTCAAACTTATTCTACGGCTGCCCACGTGAAAAGTATGGCTCCTTAAACAAGGAGGAGGAAATCATTGGCTAATGCTTGCTGCGTGCTCAATTGAATCAGGTGCTGGTCCAAGTGTCTTCCAGAACTAACTCATTAATCCTCATCTGCCAGAGGCAGCTACTCTTGATTATACCCATTTTGCAGATGGAAAACTGAGGCTCAGAGAAGTGGAATGACACAGATTATAAATGGTGACACCAGGGCTCAAGGCCAGATCCTCTGACTCCAGAGCCCATGGTCTTAACTCCAGCACAAAAGGAGAGGTATCCAAAAAGATGTTGTGCTGTTTTGCATGGTCAAAAGTTCTCTTTTGTATCAGTCAGGGTTCCACCAGAAAAAAAGAACCAGTAGAATGTGTGTGTGTATAGGTAGTGGAAATAGTTACCACAGTCGGCTGCTAACCCAAAGTCTGGAGGTTTGAGCCTACCCAGAGCCACCTTGGCAGAAGGACTGGTGATGAACCTCTGGAAAAACCAGCCATGGGGTTGCTATGAGTTGGAATCAACTTGACAGCAACTTATTTTACTGATTTATTTATTCAGCGTTACATTAGAGCACCTATTTGCCAAATCTTCACTAATAATGTTTATACTTATTTAAAAGTTATTTGTGAAAAATGGAGCTTTATATTTCATTTCTTTATGAAAGTTAAACTTTAAAAGACATATGTTTGTCATTTTCATTACTCCCTTATTTCAAGGCCTGTTCATGTCCATCGCCCTAGAGAGCCTTTGATATTATAGCACAGCAAATTCTCTTCTTGTTGTGAAGTTCACTTTTGGAGCTGGGTGACTTTTGCCCTGGCCAGCCTTGGCTCTGGGCCTGGAGCCATATAGAAAGGCCGCTTGTATGGTTGCCTGTGACTGTACGATGTCATGCGTCCCTCTGTTTTAACTTGGCCCAGCTCACTAGGTGGAGAGCAGGACCCCTTGCAGCACGTAACAATCACTTACTCCAAGTGGCCCCTTCCTCCTCCCTGCCGCCCTCCACGTCCAGCTTCTTCCGGATGGCCGTTTTCAGCTGAGATGACCATGATGTTTTGAAGCCTGCTGCATTTGGGACCTAAATACAATTTCTCTGGGAGAGGGGCCAACCGTGACGGTTTATTTCCGCTCAGCCTGTGCCTGAAGGCAAGACTGAATGTGAGAGAAGATGTAGAAGAAACGACATGGCATTGCCAAGAGCCACCCACCACCGCACATGGACTGCTTGGTGCCAGAGGGGTGCCAGAGGACAGGTCGAGAATCACTCCCACTTTTGAGAATCCCCAGAAAGCAACTGAGTCACAATGTGTAGCAAGGCTTCCTGGTCTGAAATGACATGGGTGTGTGTCTACCCAACTTGATGGGAAGGTTCTGCCTGAATTTCATTTCTCACTCTGGTAATTCATACTCCTGGGAAGAACCGCCCCATAGGGTTCCAAGGAGTGGCTGGTAGATTTGAACTGCTGACTTTTTGGTTAGTAGCTATAGCTCTTAACCACTGTACCACCAGGGCTCCCCCAACACATAAAGCCTTCCGTGATCTAATCACGGGCTTCCTACCTTTTCAGTCTTGATGAAAACTAGACCAAACCAGTTGCCATGGAGTCACTTACGACTTATGGTGACCCCATATGTTTCAGAGTAGAATTGTACTCTATAGGGTTTTTAATGGCTTTGACCTTTTGGAGGCAGATCTTCAGGCCTTTCTTCCGAGGCACCTCTGGATGTGTTTGAACTGCCAGTTGTGGTTAGTAGCTGAGTGCTTAATCACTTGCACCACCCAGAGACTCCTCAGTCTTGATACTTTCTTCTAATTACTGTGCTCACCTCTCTAGCCATACCGAACATCTGCAGTTTCCAAGTGTGTTACGCTATTTTATACCTCAATACTTGTTCATCTATTATTTTCTCTATCTGAGTTACAACTGGAAAACTTCTACTCATCTTTCCAAACCCAGACACAGGGTGCTGACCCACCCAAGCAGAGTTGATCAGTCATTCCTTTGTTTCAGTATGGCTCCCAGTTTACATATTTGTTGTCTTAGGACTAAAGTTTTCCACGCTTGTGTGTCCTCTATTGGAGTATGAAAACTTTGAGGGCAGAGTCTTCATTCACTCATTCATTTACCCATTTGACACATTTTACTGAGGACCTATCTTTGAGCTAGGTGGGTTCTTATTTATCTTTGCGTACTCTCTGCCGAGCACAGCACTGGGACATAGTAAGTGTTCAAATATGGGTAGTGACAAGGCAATTACGAGCCCAAGAGACAGAAAGGGCCACATAAACCAGAGACTCCATCAGCCTGAGACCAGAAGAACTAGATGGTGCCTAGCTACAACCGATGACTACCCTGGCAGGGAACACAACAGAGAACCCCTGAGGGAGCAGGAGAGCAGTGGGATGCAGACCCTAAATTTTCATAAAAAGACCAGACTTAATGGTCTGACTGAGACTAGAAGAACCCCAGTGGTCATGGCTCCCAGACCTTCTGTTGGCCCAGGACAGGAAGCATTCCCAAGTGCCCACTCTTCAGACAGGGATTGGATTGGACAATGGGATGGAGAGGGATGCTGGTGAGGAGTGAGGTTCTTGGATCAGGTGGACACTTGAGACTATGTTGGCATCTCCTGTCTGGAGGGGAGGTGAGAGGGTAGAGGGGGTTAGAAGCTTGCAAAATGGATACGAAAAGAGAGAGTGGAGGGAGACAGTGGGCTGTCTCATTAGGGCGAGAGCAATTGGGAGTATATAGAAAGGTGTATTTAAGTTTTTGTGTGAGAGACTGACTTGATTTGTAAACTTTCACTTAAAGCACAATAAAAGTTTAAAAAAAAAAATGGGTAGTAACTCTCTTCCACTGGAAGCCGACTTGCCACCATGACAGCTACTGTCATGTCTCTAGTGATCTCCAAGAATTTCCAGCACTTTTTGCAAGTACTGAACACTGACATCGATTGGTGGTGGAAAATAGCCTTTGCCACCACTGCCATTAGGGTATGGGGTGAAGATATGCTCATGTGACATTGAGGAAAGCAGACATTGACTTCACCAAGAAGATGGCAGAGATCACTGAGGATGTGGTGAAATGTGTGGTCACCATTATGCAGAATTCACACCAGTACAAGATTCTAGTCTGGTCTGGTTTTTGAACAGAGAGAAAGATGCAAACTATGGAAAATACAGTCAGGTTCTGGTCAGTGGTCTGGACAACAAGCTCTGTGAAGACCTGGAACAAATAAAGAAGATTTGGGTCCACTGAGGACTTTGGGGTCCTTTGTGTCCGAGGCTAACATACCAAGACCACTGGCCACTGTGGCTGCACTGTGAGTGTGTCAAGAGGAAATACATCAAAAAAAAAAAAAATTTTTTTTTTTATTATTATTAAATAGTTTACATACCTTCAAAAAAAAGGGGGGGGGGATGATGAATAGGATGAAGTTAAAATGGCTACATAACCCATGCCCACCTCGGAGAATTGTCATCAGGGGCAGTGTATTTTAATCATCCTGGGCTTTCACTCAGGACTCACAAGTGGGGTTTCTTGATTCGTCTCATTGTATGGGAAAGATAAGTCATCATTGCTCCACACCACCCCAGAACTCCTCATCACATCCTGGCCTCTCAGTTTCCCTCTGTGTCCAGAGCTGCCATATACAATCAGGAGACTCACCTGAATTCTTGACTTCTTCCCCTACAACCAACTTACTTTCTCAGTGAAAATTATGTGTCATGAAGGACCCAAACCAAAAACCCATTGCTGTTGAGTAGATTCTGACTCATAGAGACCCTATAGTACAGAGTAGAACTGCCCCATAGGGTCTCCAAGGTGTGCCTGGTGGATTCCGACCTTATGGTTAGCAGCTATAACTCTTAACCACCATGCCACCAGGGTTTCCATGAAGCACCCAGAGGGTCCAAAGTGTGCTCACTGCGTGGCAAAACTATGACCAAAATCCTAGGAACTGTGCTAGGACAGCAGGACAGTAACAAATTGCAGATAATAGGAAGTGGGTGTTGTCAATAGACACCATTTTTTATCAAAGAGAAAGAAATGCAGGATTAAGATACGCAAAGATCATTTTAGCTAGCAAAGTCCTAAGAATGCTTGGAAAGAACTGTAACTGGGGGCAAGGTGGGGGAAAAGAGTATATGTGAGGGTGGAATAGAGAATGAGTGATTAACCCTCCCCATGTATCATTAACATGGGTGTAGTTCATGCTTAGCTTTTTGGGTGTACCTGCCATTTGTAGAGTCAGGTTTTTGTTCTTGGGTTCCAGACTCCCTCCATCAAGTCTCTATGCCCTCTGTCGGGCTAGTCTGTTCCCTGACAGCCCCAACCAAACCTCACTGAAGGAAACTGTCCCCAACCTGGTCTGTGACTGTACCCACATTGGTCATTATTCATAGACCAGCATCCTGTAACCATTTCCCATAATTAATTATTTGTGTTTATAGGTTTATTTTTTAATCTTTTTTGGTACTGTATTTGTGCTTGATATACAATTTATGCTACTTCTTTGAAAAATAGGTCAATCTCTAGTAACTGGTTATATGCACCATTTTTTTTTTTAATTTGATGAGCTGATTGAAAATACTATGGTTTGGATCAGGAGCACCTTAGTCCTCAAAGTGACATTTTTGCTTTTTAATACTTTGAAGAGGTCGTTTGCAGCAGATTTGTATAAGATTCCTACTTACGGTGACCCCACATGAGTCAGGAGTTCTAAATGATGTAAACAGTTAATGCACTTGGCTAAATTCACCGTTAACACCATGCAATCACCCAGAGGTGCCTCGAAAAAAAGACCTGGCAATCTACTTCCAAAAAATCAGCCATTGAAAACACTATGGAGCATAATGGAAGACTGTATAATAAATCCTTATTACCTGAGGTGACTCGAAGGTGTTCTTTGGAGTTAATATAGCCTAAACAAAACTTTGATCTTAAACCGGGGTTGGCAAGCTTTTTCTGTAAAAGCCCCGAGTGTAAATATTTTTAGGTTTGTTGTCCATACATTGTCTATTGCAACTATTCAACTCTGCTACTGTTGCAGGAAAGCAGTCATAGAAAATCTGTAAATGAATGGGCATGACTGAATATCAATGAAACTTTACTTATGGACACCGAAATTTGAATTTCCATACAATTTTCATGTACCCAAAATTAAAAATATAAAATATATAATTTACAATTTTAATTTGTACAATCTAAAATGTAAAAAAATCAGTCTGAGCTTGCAGGCTGTAGAAAAATAGGTGGTGAGCTATTTGGCCCACCGGTCATTGTCGGCTGAGCCTGGTGCAGAATGAGTTTTAAAAATCAGGTTTTTTTTTTTCTTTTCGTTTTTTTATTGTGCTTTAAGTGAAAGTTTACAATTCAAGGCAGTTTCTCATACGAAAACTTACACACATATTCTTATGTGACCCTAGTTGCTCTCCCTACAATGTGACAGCACACTCCTCCCCTCCACCCCCTATTTCCATGTCCATGACTAGCTCCTGCCCCCCTCTGCCTTCTCATCTTGCCTCTGGACAGGAGCTGCCCACATAATCTCATGTGTCTACTTGAGCTAAGAAGCACAGTCCTCACCAGTATTTTATGTCTCATAGTCCAGTCTAATCCTTGTCAGAAGAGTTGGCTTCAGGAATGGTTTTAGTTCTGGGCTAACAGAGAGCTCAGTGGCCATGGTCCTCTGGGGTCCCTCCAGTCTCAGTCAGACCATTCAGTTTGAATATTTACTGCCTGCTTTAGATTGGTCTCCCTGTTATATTTGAGCACTGACTCCACGCCTATACTGGGCTATCACCACCAGTAGCCGTCTGCTGATTCTGACTCGTGTGTCTGCGTAGAACTGTCCTCCATAGGGTTTTCAATGACTGATTTTCTAGAAGTAGATCCAGGCCTTTCTTCCAAGGTGCCCCTGGGTGAACTTGAATCTCCAAATTTTGAGTTAGCAGCCACATGTGTTAACAATTTGTACCATACAGGAAGTCCTACACTGTGCTCAGTTCTCTATACACATCATTGAAATTTCAAGAAGAAATTGGTAAATCCACCATCATAGTGAAAGATTTCAACACAACTCTCCTCAAAATTGGTCCATTAGTCGGATATATGATATCCCTTTTAATCTTTACAACAACGCTGCTGCAAGGTAAGTTTTATTATCCGTATTTTACAGACAAGTAAACTGAGGTTCAGAGTGGCTACTTATCTAGGGTCACATGCTGAGCAAGAGGTATAATTGAAATACAACCTAGGATTATTTTATTTCAAAGCTCAGGTGCTTTGCACTAGTCACCATGGCTACCTTTAGCCCACCAGCCATGTAATCCTTTAAAGACATATTAAACCCAATAAGGTAGGCAGTAAAGAAGACTTGGACAGGCAAAGTAGCACTGAATCAACTGACCTCATTCTTTTTTGAACCCACCTCAATGATTTTTCCAGATATTTGGGGTCGTATTGGGATAACAGGAAACCCTGGTGGCACAGTGGTTAAGAGCTACGGCTGCTAACCAAAGGGTCGGCAGTTTGAATTCTCCAGGCACTCCTTGGAAGCTCTATGGGGCAGTTCTACTTCATCCTATAGGGTCGCTATGAGTTGGAATCGACTCGATGGCACTGGGCTTGGGTTTATTGGGGTAACAAAGAAACCCTGGTGGAGTAGCAGTTAAGAGCTACGGCTGCTAACCAAAAGGTTGGCAGTTCGAATCCACCAGATGCTCCTTGGAAACTCTATGGGGGAGTTCTACTCTGTCCTAGCAGGTCGCTATGAGTCGGAATCCACTTGATGGCAGTGGGTTTGGTTTTGGTTTTGGTATTGGGGTATCAAAGGAGTCTGGTTGCACAGTGTTTTAGCACTGGGCTGCTAAATGGAAGCTTGGCAGTTCGAACCCACCAGTTGCTCCACCGGAGAAAGATGTGGCAGTCTGCTTCCAAAAAGATTTACAGCCTTGGAAACCCTACGGGGGCAGTTCTACCCTGTCTTATAGGGTCACTGTGAGTCAAGATCCACTCGATGACACCAATGGCAAGGGGTTTGGTTTTTTTGTTTTTTTGGGGGGTAACTGTGAAAGTTTGATCAAAGTACCAGCAACTGAAATGCTTTTTAAATTTGGTTTTGCGTTTTTAATCCCATAGAGCAAGCATTCCTATTAATCAGGAGTCAATGGCCACGTGTGGTGAGAGACACCCGTAGTGGAAGAATAATTACTGAGGTCATAGAGTGCTTTGGAGCAAAGCTGACATAGAGGCCTTGTTACTGGTGAAATCATTGAGGATGCAAGTCAACTGAGGCTGAGCCATCCTGGATAAATCCAAATCTGTCCGCATTAAAAAAATGTTAATTAAATTGAGGGGATTTGGAGACCAGAAAGATAAATAATAACAGCTTTCAAAGGGGCTGATTCAGGAAGTCCAATTTCTGAACTGACACAGTTGCAGAGAAGGTAAACGAGGGAGGAGAGCCATTTCCCTACGTTTAGCTCGAGAGTAAGGGAGAAGGTCAAGTGGGAGCTTGAATTGTTCCAGAAGTCATGAACTGGGCTATTCTAAGAAAAAAAGAGAGAGAAATGGATACAAAATGAGAAACAAGCAAAATAGCAATAAAAACTTGAGGTTTACCATAAGCTGACCTTGGAATAGCCTCTGAAAGGAAGTATGTATTTGTTGTGGGAGAAGCTAAACTAGGTTGTAAAAATGAGATAATAAGCAAGCGGGAGGGAGCGATCTTGTCTGACAAAGAACAGCGAGGAAATGATGGGTCTTACCACATCCGTTTTGTCACACTGTTACCACAGTGACCAGATTTCAGGGTGTGCACCCATAACAGTGGATTCACGAGTTTGTTCTTCCAAGGAGTTATGCCAGTGCCCCAGGGTGGAGGTCAGACACAGGTGGTACCAAAGAGATTATAGGAGAGTGTTCTAGCTTGGATTTCCCTTCTCTGTCCCCTCCCCGCAAGCAGACCCTGAGACAAGCATTCCAGGGCAAAATAATTTGGGGAGGGGGGACTGCACGGAACACTGGTAGGGGGTGGGAAGTGAGTCTGAGCTGGGAAGACCATTTAACTGTTGCCATCGAGTCAGTTCCAACTCATTGCAACCCTATGGGACAGAGTAGAACTTCCTCCATAGGGTTTCTGAGCCTGTAATCTTGACGGAAGCAGACTGTCACATCTTTCTCACTCAGAGTGGCTGGTGGGTTAGAACTGTCAACTTTTTAGTTAGCAGCTGAGCTCTTAACTACTGTGCCACCACGGTTCCCTGAGCTGGGAAGGCAATCAACTAAATGTGCTTCATCAGGCACATTGTCACTGTGGACAAACAAGCCTTAATCCCACTGAGGATTGCTGGGAGCCAGGTTAGAGTTATTGTGAGGGCAGACGGAGCTGGGGTGTTGGTCTACCATCTGTGAGCCACTTGTCAAGAACTCTTCTCCCACACAGGGTGTGACCCTTGACTTCTGGTGGGCTCCAGTGGGCAGGGCAGGGAGAGTGGGCTTTAGCAGCCAGAGAAAGCCCTTGGTAAAGCATCACAGATGCTGGAAGTAGACAGTTGGGCCAGCATTTTCAGAAACGGTAAGTGATGAGGGGAGGTCTCGTGTGGTACAAATGGTTAGCTCTTTCAGCTACTCATGGAAAGATTGGAGTTTCAAGTCCACCCAGCAGTGCCTTGGAAGAAAGGGCCGGTGATCTACTTCCGAAAAATCAGCCACTGAACACCCTACAGAGCAGAGTTCTACTCTGATACACGTGGGATCGCCATGCATCAGACTCGACTCTAAGGCAACTGATTAGTTAGCTAAATTCAGGACGGTGGGTGGCGGGATATGGCTTGGGGCACTGACAGCGTCTGCTGCAGAAGAATCACCTTGGAAGTGAAGGTTTAAAGGTTATGATCTTACACGTACAGATGCCCCTGGCTAAACAAGAAGGGAGGAGGGTGTGCAGGAGAAAAGAGAGGGAACAAAGCTGTAGAGAAGAAGAAGGACAGTTATAGGGAAAGTTCAGTGAGGGGCAAAAGGTGTCAGAGTGAGGACCAGAGCAAGAAAGCAGGAATCTAGAATTTTCTTGTCTGTTGCCCATCCCCTGTAAAAAAAGGGAAACTGGATACTGTCTGATGGCCTCAATAATTCAAGTACTCCATGTTCTCATGCTGAATATCATGCTAGTAGATATTAAGATATTAAGATAGATGGTTTTCTCCTTGAAAGTGGAACTGGACACAGGAGAAAAACTTTGGCTATGTTGAAAAAATTAAGCTGCTTTTGTTGGCTTGGAAAATTCCACAGATTAGGGGAAGAAGAACCTCTGGAGTCTTCCTTTTAAGTGGTCCAGTAGTGAGACTATTCTTCCCAAATGAACTCCTGGGCCAGTATGAACTTCTGCTGGGGCTGACTCTGCAGTGGTCCCTCCCTCTACCCATTTCCCCCAGAAAAATGAGCTCTGCCAACACCTCTTCCGATGAGGCTATGCTTTTGGAAGGCACCCAAAATGTTAGCCTTGTGAAGGGTTGGATGCCTTCATTCAGGCAAACATGCCCATTCATCCACTGGGTCCTGAAGTTGGCTGTCTAAGGATGCCCGTTGGGTAGCCTCTCTTCTTTTCCCCCTTGGGGGTTTAATTTTTTATTTAATTATTTTTATTTTTGGTGAAAATGTACACCACAAAACATTCAGCAAGTTTTACATATACAGCTCGTTGAATGATTACACTTTTCACATTGTGTCACCATTCTCCCTGTCTCTGTTCACATTGTTTCACCACCTCAGTCTAGACTTTCTACCCTTTAAAGTTCTTGTCTGTGTTTTAGAGTTACTGTTGTCCATTTACTCTAATATAGAAACTTCTTTAAAAGAGCATGTTATGGATTGAATTCTGTCCCTCCAAAATGTGTGTCTACTTGGCCAGGCCATGATTCCCAGTATTGTGTGATTGTCCACCTTTTTGTGATCTAATGTGCTTATCCTATGTGTTGTAAATCTTAGCTTCTATGATGTTAATGAGGTAGGATTAGAGGGAGTTATGAGGCAGGACACAATCTACAGGATTAGGTTGTATATTGAGTCAATTCCTGTTGAGATATAAAGGAGAAAATCAAACAGAGAGGAATGGGACTTCATACCCCCAAGAAAGAAGAGCCGGGAGCAAAGCACATCCTTTGGACCCGGAGACCCTGCACTGAGAAGCTTCTGGACCAGGGAAAGAATTGATGACAAGGACCTTCTCCTAGAACTGACAGAGAGAGAAAGCCTTCCCCTGGAGTGGACACCCTGAATTGGACTTCCAGACTACTAGACTGTGAGAGAATAAACTTGTTTATTAAAGCCATCTACTTGTGGTATTTCTGTTATTAGTCCCTGTACCTATTGCTGTCAAGTCGATTTTGACTCATAGTGACCCTGTAGGACTGAGTGGAGTTGCCTCATAGGGTTTCCAAGGAGTACTGGAGGATTTGAACTGCCAATATTTTGGTTAGCAGCCGTAGCTCCTAACCAGTACACCACCAGGATTTCCTCTGTTATAGCAGCACTAGATAACTAAGAGGGAGCACAACACTCAAGGTGAACATTCTTCCTTTATTAAATGAGCTGAATTTTTGTTTAAAGATGACTGCATGGGATAGTTTCAGTTTAAGGCTTAAAAGTTGTTTCCAGGCAATAAATTCTGGATTCCTTCAGTCTCAATATATCCTCTCTTCCTTTTAGTGGACTTTTGGCTTTGCTGTTACTCAGGGAATGATGTAAAATCCCCAGGATTTAGGGCATTAGCACAGCCCAGGGAACCAAGCTGTAGTTGAGTAAATAATGGCCACCCAAAGATATCAGGTTCTAATCCTTGAAGCCTGTAAATGTTACCTTCTTTGGGAAAGAAGTCTTCATAGATGAGATTAAGCTAAGGATTTTGAGATAAGATTATCCTGGATTACTTGGATAAACCCTAAGTGCCATCATAAGTGTTCCTATAAAAGAGAAGCAGAGGGAGATTTGACACAGAAGAGGAGAAGGCAATGCATCCATGGAGGCAGCTGTTGGAGTGATACAGCCACAAGCCAAGGAATGCCAGCAGCCACCAGAACCTGGAAGAGGCAAGGAATGGATCCTGCCCTAGAGTCTCCAGAAGGAGTGTGGTCCTACTGACACCTTGATTTCTGACTTCTGGCCCCAGAGCGGTGTGAGAATACATTTCTGTTGTTTTCAGCACCAAGTCTGTGGCAATTTATTACAGTATCCACAGGAAACTAACACATGAGTGTACCAAGAATCTGATTATAACTGATTACAGTCAACTTGTGGGTTCAGTCAGGCTACATTCAACAGTAGCTTCTTCTGAGCTTGGGAAAGCATGGGTAAGGAAAAGGTGGGGAGGTGTTTGTTTCCAGCAGTAGCATCGCTGGGGTTGTAAACTTGATCCCAGAGGCCTCGGGGAGACTAAGCACGTTCTTGCTTTTCTCTCCCAAATGGGTGTACAGTGCTATCCATGGATGGGGGTGACCCAGTGAAGGAATGTGGGATGTGATATAGGTTTGGGGCCTAGGGTCTAGTTCTAGCTTCATTTGTCCTCACTCCAGTGAAACGACTGTTCAGGGCCTGTCCCTGGTAGAGCCAGGATCTGTACCCAGCTTTCCTGGATCTACCACAGATACTACAGGGACACGGACATCTTAATCTGTCATTGGGCTGTGGGGGGCCTGTTGGTCTCAGACCCTGTCCTTGGTGGGGGCGGGGGGTGAGGAACCAAAGTTCTCATGGTTGACACTAAACGCAGTGTACCAGGCACTGCCCTAAGCACCTCACAGACATCATCTCATTTCTATCTTCACAACACTTCTATAAAATAGGAATTACTACTCTCCACTCTCCTTTTTAAACTAAGCTGTCAGGAAGTAAAGGAACTTGCTCAAAGTCATGCAGCTAGTGTGTGATTTGACTCAAAAGCTCAACTTAACCACCGTGTTATATTGTTTGTGGATATAACCCCAGCATAAGGCTGACGTTGGTTGTGGAGAAATATCCTAACTCTTTGAGCAGGTATGTAGTTCTCCCCTTCTCCTTTATCACACCCAGATTAGGCAACGAACCAAGGTGACCTATCCAACTGGAATTCTTTTTCTTCCTTGTTTACTGCTTGTCTTTAACCTTCTGAGCTCTTTCCTTTGGCGATCTGCTGCCCTTCATATTTCTCTGTAACCTAGCTAAGTTTACACCAACACATGCTTCCCACTGGTATTCTGTTTTTTTAAGTTACTTACATACTTCACAAAGGTTTCACATACCCTATATTTACCTAGAGAAAACTCTTGGTCCACAGCAACAAGTCATGCTAGGACACATTCAGTTGGGGATATCAAGACAGTTTCTATTCTTTCTGCTAATCACAGGGAAGAGAGATGAGAGAAGAACCCAAGAGTTCTTGCTCATGAAGGACGAGACCTTGAAGGTACAGCCATCTCTTATACATCTTTGTGCCCTCTATCAGTCAGTAAGGAGCCCTGGTAGTACAATGGTTAAGCACTTGGCTACTAACTGAAAGATAGGTGGTTCAAACCTGCCAGCTGCTCCTCTGGAGAAAGGTGTTGCAGTCTGCTCCCGTAAAGATTTACGACCTTGGAAACCCTACGGAGCAGTTCTATTCCACCCTATAGGGTCGCTATGAGCTGGAATTGACTCGACGGCATTGGGTATCAGTCAGTGTCCAATCATTAAAAAAACCATAACACTTTAGAGATCTCAAACAGAGAAAATGGAATCAGGGAATTGATTGGAAGGTTTGGACTGCATAAAAGGAAGGACAAGAGAAACCAAAGATTAGTAACTGCAGAAAGTTGCCACCTCTCCTCAGGCAGGGACCAAAAGGGGAAATGGTGCCCAAATTCATTGGACTACTGAGGCAACTACTGTCACTGTCTCTTCCAGAAGCTAGGAAAAAAATGGTCTGTCCCTAGATTTGGGGTGTTAGGGAAATGCCTGGGATTAATGGATAGAGAGAGGAAGTGAGCCTAATGGTGTAGCTATGGTTACAAAGCTCTGTGGAGATGTTTATGTTAGTGAGTGCACAGGATCTTACACTACTTATTACCTAGAGTAGGTTGGGTCCCGCTTCATTCTCCCTAGCACACTGTCCTCCCTCACAGAACTTGGCATGTGATGTTACTTCTTTTATCATACATAATTATATATTTTAGCCATCTTCCTATCCAGACTGCTCCTTCCATGAAGTAAGGACCACATCCCCCTGTTTTCTCTTGTGTCACCTGTGCCTGGCACTCAGTGGTTACTCAATATACATTTGCTAACTGACCACCTGACTGGAATCTCAAGAGTTATCACTTTCTTTTCTCATAAAAAAATACGCAGAGAAATAAAGGGCCTCAGCAGTGGCATATCTAGGGTATTGCACTGGTCCTGGGCTTGTGGCACCACTAAGCAGTTTCAATTAACCCAGTACAGCCCAACATCCTTCCTCAAGCATGGTAAGGTGTTAATTAAAAGATTAACAAGCTTGACTTGTATTTTTGAGCTGATATTATAGTAAAGTTATCTAAAAGGGGTGTCAGATGCTCAGACAGGGGCACAATTTCAGTGCTTGCCATAGGCACCATTTTCTGTAGATATGCCACTGGCCATACCGGGTTAAGAGAAACTGCTCAGTGGCTCCACGTGCCCAGTGCCAGTGCAATACCCATTATATCCTAGTTACACCTCTGCAGGGAGTACCTGCTTTTTTGAGAAAAAGCTTGATTTGTAGGCTGTGTTTTTACTCAGCTGTTTATATCATCCCTAGATGACCCAAATGGTTAAGTACTCTACTACTGGCCAAAAGGTTGGTGGTTCGAAACCCAGAGGGGCATCAGAAGACAGGTCTGGCGATCTGCTTCCAAAAGGTCATAGCCTTGAAAACCCTATGGAACCGTTCTACTCTGCACACATGGGGCCACCATGATTTGAAATTGACTTGACAACAACAACATGGTTGTATCATTCAATTTTTCACAAAGAAAAGGCAGCACAAACAGGAAGGTAAAGTGCAGCAGAAACAGGATTCAGGAGAACATATGCTCCCTTCCAGAGGCCTCTCTGAGTGGAGATGTGGTGGTTGCTGAAGCAAGCAGAACTGGAATGCAATAACAGCCTGAAGCATGCCCTTCATCCTCTCCTCAGCCATTTTTCTCTTCTGCCATTATTTACAGCTTGCTGCCTCGATCCCACAAGCTCATCTTCACTCCCACAGGAAAAAGAAGTGAAATAGATTGATAGGGTGCTTTCCTCTGTGTGAAAATCGGTATGTTTTGTCCAAGAGAGAGCAGTGCCCATTCTCCCAGAGAGGAATTCCCTTAGTCGGGTGTGCTGGGCCCTCTGGGGAAGCTGCTCTTTCTCTCATTTGGCTGAAAATAAACAGACCCCGTTCCTCTCCTCAGAGGTGTTAATACTGAGAGTTCATGAATGCAGCTGTCAGTCTGATTGATGACCACAGCCTGGGCACCTCGGATGCATTTTCACCTTGTCCTTGGCAAATACATTAACAGGCTCTGCATGTGTCCAACAGGCAGCCACCCATCTACCATCTGACAAGTACAGTACAACTTTGAGAATCTTGTAAAACACAGGCTTTTTAAAAAAAAAAAAATATTCTTCTGTGGGAGGGACGTACATAAGTTTTATCTTGCATGCCCACTTTGATCATTTATTGGTGGTGCTTGGGGTCCGGTGTTGGGAAGGGAAGGATTCTGAAGTGCTGTGATCAGGCAGTTATGGGCTCCAGAAGACTCATAAGACTCTTTTATAAGAGACACGCTAACAACTCAAAGACTCAATAAATGTGCTTTTCTAAAGGTCCCCTGGGAAGACTTCTGAGGCTTCCCTAGAATACAGAAGTGGCCACGATCATTTCTATTTTCTTTTTGTTAATAGCAGAATTTCCCTCCCTGCCACCCTTGTCTATCACCAGACATGATATACTTCATGGTATCATTGAACATTAGAGCTGAATGATTCTTTAAAGAGCATTTAGTGTAAGCATCTGGCTTTTCTCAAGGTGAAAATGAGGCCTTGGGACTATGATTTTCAAAAGGTCAAACATTTACTTAATAGCAGGTTCCCTGACTCCTATTTATCTTCTTTTGGACCTTCTGCTTCGAAGGCAGAAAATCTGTCATTACTTTGGCTCTCTGTTAGTAAGACTGTGGGGGTGGGGGTGGGGGCGGTGGTGGCAGGATAGGGAATGTGGGGAGGTATAGGATTAGACCCTCTGAGTACCATAAGCTGTAAGGATACCACCTTTGAATCCCATATTCTGACTCACTTACCAGTTGAGGAACTAACTAGTAAGTGGCTTAACCTTGCTAAGCCTCAGTTTCCCCCTCAGTAAACTGGGGGTGAGGATTGTGAAGATTAAATGAGATAATAAATATAAAGTGAGTAGTACTGGACTTGACTCAATAAATGTTGGCTATTGTTATCATCCATAGAACAATTAACTGGATTCAGTGATTCCTTGCTGTTCTAAGAGCCTATGATTGTGAATATCGGTTGATAATTTGTGGGATTGTCTTTAAATTACCTGTGATGAGTTCCTTAGGAAACCCTGGTGGCGTAGTGGTTAAGTGCTACAGCTGCTTACCAAAAGGTCAGCAGTTCGAATTCGCCAGGCGCTCCTTGGAAACTCTGTTGGGCAGTTCTACTCTGTCCTATAGGGTCGCTGTGAGTCTGGATCGACTTGATGGCAATGGTTGATGAGTTCCACGTGTTCATTAGGATTGTTTTATCCAATGAAATAATATGCAGAGATTGAGATCTTTGCTAACTACAAAGCATTATTCATTTTTTATTTTAGGTAATAACACGTTTATCATCATCATTACAAAAAAGAAAAATTTTCTGTCCAGTTTATTCCAACTCATGGCAACCCTATGTGAGTCAGAGCAGAACTGTGCTCCACAGGGTTTTCAGGGGCTGATTTTTCAGCAGTGTATCACGAGGCCTTTCTTCCAAGGTGGCACTGGATAGACTGGAACCTACAACGTTTTGGTTGGTAGCCCAGCACATTAACCATTTGCACCAGCCAAGGACTCCTCCTCCTCATCACTGCTACTATTAATAACTGACCATATATATTCTATGGATATGCCTCTGACTCCAATGGCAAGTTTTCAAATCCATGATGGACCCTACGGAATTCTCAAACTCCCCTTCAGTATAATATCTTCTTGCCAACATTTATGTTTTCACCCATGTCTTTCAACTGACACTTTTCAACAAGGTGGTATTTTTAGGCTGATCTTTATAAAAAGCAAATATAAATATGATAATAATCATAATATCTTGCTACGGTACTATCGTTATTATTTTTATATTTGCTTTTTATTGATATCTTATTTCAGGGTTTTCATCCCATAGTCATCTATCTGTCTTGGAAGAAGTACAGCCAGAACGCTCCTTAGAAGCAAGGATGGCAAAACTTCATTTCACGTACTTTGGACATGTTATCAGGAGGGCCCAGTCCCTAGACAAGAACATCATGCTTGGTAAAATAGAGGGTCAGTGGAAAAGAGGAAACCACTCAACTAGCTGGATTGACATGGTGGCTGCAATGATGGGCTCAAGCATAACAACGATTATGAGGGTGGTGCAGGACCGGGCGGCGTTTTGTTCTGTTGTGCATAGGGTCGCTATGAGCCAGAATCAACTCGATGGCACCTAACCACAACAACAGTCATATCCTATAAAACATAGTTTTTAAAAATCCAATAAATAAATAATGAATGTGTGTATGTGTGTCTGGGATTAAGTCAGCACCAGCTTCCGAGTAGTCACTGTTAGGTATTTGCGTGTACATGCGTGGGTGTGTATGTCCAGGCTGAAGCCAGCACTAGTTTGTGAACAGTGAGTATTAGGTATTTATGAAGTGAGATGGCGTCTGAGGCAGAATTGTCTCTTGCATCTCAGGATGTTGTTGGGGCACATGTCCCAAAACATGTCATTTCTCTGCCACACTCCACACTGACAGCATGGTCTCCATTCCAGTCCTGTAGTCCTGATCCACACCATCTGTAACAGGAAATGGTATGGGGAAGATAGCATCAACACGGACTCAACAGATTCCCACCAGCGGATTTCCCACCATAAGGTATGTCAAAGCTCCAGTGAGTGCTCCTGGCCTGAGCATAGTTTTGCTGGAGTTGGTGCTCCATGTACCACATACAATGGTGGTGCTCAGTAACACCTGACACAGCCTAGAGAATCTTAAGTCATTTGTGGTGGCAGGTCACAGATGCATTAGGGAAGACCTCCTTGAACCTAAGTCTACTACTTTTTTCATGAAAAGGAGGTGTAACGACAAAGTGGAAAAGAGGAGACTTTGTGGTCAGAATCCTGATCTCGTACTGCCACATACTCCTGTGTTTTTATGCAAATCACGGGCACCTTTTATGTTTGTTTGCAAACAATTATCTGCTGTAAAACAAAACAAAAAAAAATTGGCATAGCAGGCTTATGAAAATACCTTGCAGAGGGAGGGCACTGTTGGCAAACAAATGCAGAAGTCATGTGTTATTTGCATAAAAATATGGTAGTTGTCTGACCTTAGGCTGGTTCCTTAATCTCCTTATGAGTCAGTTTTCTCCCCTGTAAACTGGAGAAGGATACTTCCCCTAACTACTTAGAGGATGTTGTGAGGATGAGATGAGATAAAAGTTACCAAAGATTTGTAAATTCTTAAGTCACTTCCAAAAACAAGTTTCTTAAGATTATAATGATGGAAAAAAAAAAGTCTTCTCCCGCACTAAAGACCCAGGAGCAGAGGGGAGGGGCAAGAGAGGTAGATAAAGAATAAGAGGTATAATCTCTGCTCTTAAAATGCTGCAGCCCAAACTAAGCACGTGGTTCCTGACAGAGAAAACCGTCAATAAAGGCCTGCAGTTAGGACTTGGTGAGAGAGATCTCTTACAGCCATGACTGATAGAGACCCAAGTCAGCATGAAGTCAGCAGAAAGAAATATATTGTCTCTCTTCACTGAGAAGGCCACAGCTAGATCCAGAGGCTCAGTGTCATCAGGACCCAGCCTTTCTCACTCAATTTCTGGGCTCCACTTTCCTCTTTGTTAGCTTTATTTTTAAAGGAGCCTTGGTGGTGCAACGATTAAATGCTGGGCCGTGGTTTGAACTCACCCAGTGGCTCCTCAGAAGAAAGAACGTGGCGATCTACTTCCATCAACATTACTGCCTAGAAAACCCTATGGGGCAGTTCTACTCTGTCACATGAGTCATCATGAGCCAAAAATTGACTTGATGGCACCTAACAAGAACAGGAAGCTTTACTTTTAGGCAAAAATAATCCCACAGTTCTTTTATCAATGCCAGCAATAAAAGAACTTTCATTCCCAACAAAAGTCCTAGAATTTAATTTTATTGGGCTGACTTGGATCATGTGTTCATTCCTCAATCAACCACCATGGCCAAGGGAATGTAATACATCTATTCATTCATTGAACCAATACGTATTAATTGAGCATCTACTATGATCCAAGTATTTTTGTAGGAACTGAAGAAAGATCAGTGAACAGAACAGACAAACAAGTAAATATACAAATACAAAGATAATTTCAGAAACAGATTCAAATTCAGAGGTTCTGGGTGAGGGCCAAACTCTGCACTTTTAGCAGAATTCCCGGCAAGTGGGATGCAAGTGGTCTGTGAACCAGGAAACGCTATTCAATTGCAAGTCCTTTCCTAGGTCTTAGAGGCTCCCAGAAGTGAGCAGGGTGGACAGTGACACACCAGTGACAGCTTTGGGCGTGGGCAGGAAAGCATTCTGCTTGCTTGATGGGCAGGAGGAAGATCTCTACTTGTTCAAGGCTCCATTGCCTCCCCAGCCAAAACTCAGATATTTCCTGCAAATATCAGAACAGGGATTGCTTCCTTCCTCTCTTTCCTGCGGAAATATTTGTGAAGATTCAGTCTGTGTGGGAATTCATCGTTTTGTTCTTAGTGTTCGAGATGGGGCCTACATATCAACCTTATTTCAATGATAGCTGATTATTATCCCATTAGTTGTCTCTCCCTCCCCACCCCCCACTTCAGAGGGGCCTGTCATATCTCATTTCCTTCCCATCCCTCAGAAGGCAAATCCTTGTGAAAAAACATTTCTATATGTGTGTGGAGGTCTAGAGACTTATTTCTTGGAGACAAAGAGTGAGAGACGGCTTAAAATCCGGTTTTACAAGCCTCCCTGTTTTACCAGAGGTAAGAAGCCAAAGCTGAGGCAGAGTAAGCAGACAGAGATTCTGGAGCCTTTTCCTGTAAACTGCCCTGAGGCTGTTTCTGTGAGTGCCTCCTACTCCTTTCCTAGCTCTTCCTATCGCCTCCTGGGAAGCTGTCTATGCTGTGTGGCCACCTTTTCCTGTGAACTCTCAGCCTTTGGTCACTATCTTTCCCTTCTCTAAAGATAAACTGGGACCTTGCTGTTCCCTGTACATTAAAAAAATAGTTGTCATCCAATTACAGTGACCCCATGTGCGTCAGAGTAGAACTGCTCCATAGGGTTTTCGATGGCTGATTTTTCGGAAGTAGTTTACCAGGCCTTTCTTCCGAGGCACCTCTGGGTGGACTCGAACCTCCAACCTTTCAGTTAGCAATTTGCACCGCCAGAGACTCCGACTTGTACATAGAGGCGCTCAATAAATGTTTATCAAATACATGAATGATTGCTACAGTTGAGTGTGGGAGGGAGAAGAAGATAATTATAATGGAATGCACAAAAGGAAGGCAAGGCCTGTACCCAACATAGGAAATAGGCAAGTAGGGGACACATTAAATATTAGATAAGGAGGAGGCAACTGATGTGGTAGCACTTCTGAACAATAGCGGAGGAGAAGTTTAGAACCATTCCTTTACGGCCCTCCTTCGATCATTCACAGATCAATCACTTAATTGGGAAACTTGATTTAAGAGTGGGCGCTTAGAAACATAAGAAGGCAGAGAAATGCTTCAGAGATCATCCTGTCCAGCCTCATTGTACAGAAGGAGGAAATGAGGCCAGCAAGGGAGGATGATTTGACCAAAGCCACAAGGACCTTTCAATGACAAAGCATTGCAAGTCCTAGGCAGAAGCCAGGGAGGCCAGGGCAGCTAAGATTCACCCAGAAGTACCATTCTTAAGGTCTATTACGTTTTATAAAAAAGCAAAGTTTGGTATCATTTAGTCATTGTGGAAAAATGGATGCCGTAATGAAATTTCAACTTCACTCACCCTTTCCTTCCTTTGTGGCAAGACCAATGCTGATGCTCGGTAGAGCACGGGTGGCTCTAGTTGCCAAGAGGGATGTTTTTGAAATGAAATGGCAACCCTCGATTTCTCTCTGTAAGTGAGCAGCCTTCTGAGCGATGACATCTGGTTCTTGCTGGTCTGGCAATTCACTCTCTTTTTAAAGCATCTAGAAAAGAATTTGCACCCTAATTTAAAATAATAATAGTAAAATAAAAAAGATGAGGTATTAATTCAAATTGTAAGTCATTTTCTAAGGAACCGTGGTGGTGCAGTGGTTAAATGCTCCGCTGCTAACTGAAAGGTTGGTGGTTCGAACCCAACAGCTGCTCCATGTAAGAACTATGTGGCAGTCTGCTTCTGAAAAGATTACAGCCTTGGAAACCCTGTGGGGCAGTTCTCCTCTGTCCTGTAGGGTCGCTATGAGTCAGAATCAAATTGACGCCATGGCGACAGGTTTTCTGGTGGTGTTATTTCCTGCAGTCAACCTCTCAATCCATAAACCAGTTGCTTCCGAGTTGATTTTGACTCATGGCGACCCATGTGTTTCAGAGGAGAAATTGCACTCAGTGGGGTTTTCCTGACTGTGATCTTTTGGAAGTAGGTAGTCAGGTCTTTCTTCCAGGACACCTCTGGGTGGGTTTAAACTACAAACCTTTCAGTTAGTAGCCCAGCACATAATCTTTTGAGCCATCTGGGAACTCCGTAGTCTTTAGCGAAGTCTGTAAGGGTCTGCACGGTCTGACTTGCCCACCCCTAGACTTCCTTTCGCCAGTCTGAGCTACCGGCTGGAGTATTTTTAAGGCCAAGTTATGCACTTAAATTCATCAAATCTGGGAAAGTGGGTTATCTGTTTCAGTATGTGCGAAATTGGCTACTTTTTTTTTTTTTTTTTAAGTTAAATTGTCAGTACAAATGTCTGGACTATGCAAGCTGAATCCAAAATGAATGATCTGGGGGAAAAAATACAATTGGGCATTCATTTAAAAAATAGTAGTTTGACCACCAGTACTGAGGTGAATGGGGTAGAAGTTCCTGAAGTCAAGTTCAGATGTGACAGCCTTTCCCAAAAAGGCACAATTAAGATCATATATATCAAGTCAAGTCCCAAATTTGCAAGTGAAAATGCTCAGTTATGGATGTAGCAGGCTGTTTGCAAGGCAAATTATAAGGAAATATTTCTTACTTCTGTCATCAAGACACGATTTTAGCTGTTTCTATTTTAATTTTGTAGGCTGGAAAGCCCTTGTTGCCATTAGTTAGTTATATTTGGCCAAAACTTGAATGAGTGGAGATGGTTGATGATAAAATAGAATTGCAGCAGAAAATCTTGCAGAAGACCACACCAGCTGAAAATGCTGGGAAAGGGCAGGCTTATAACTGTCTGTGCAAAGAATCCATTCCGCCAGGGTGCAGAAGATAAAGGTGCCTTTAAGAGGTGGACCACACCTTTCAGATACCCCTTTTCCCTGTGTCCTCTACTCTTACCACCCCCCCACCCCCCTCCCCACCCCACCCCCCGCCACCACCCGGGAGGAAAGAGCTCAAGCCGAGCTTACTGGAGTCCTCAGTAGTGTCTGGGGCCATTATTTCTCTGTCTGTGCCTTAAATCATTAGACCCCCCAGCAACATGTTTTCCTGCTTCAGTTTGGCTGACAACACTCAGATAGATCCATTCCAGCCAAGATAAGGAGTACTTAGGTTCTCAAACTCTGCACTTCAAAATCACCCAGGGAGATTTAAAAAAATACTGATGCCCGGGGCTCACCCCCGAGAGCCTGACTTAATTGGTCTAGCTGGGCTCAGACATTCATTTTTGTCTTTTGTTTTGTTATGTGTTTTATTTAGCTTTCCCCATTGATTCTAATGTAGGAGTAGGGTTGAAACTTTATGCATTTGAGAAAAGCATGAACAAGTCAGGGAAGCTGCTTGCTTTTCCATAATTGTGTGTAGTTCTACTCGGGAGGTCTCAGACATGCTCCTCCCAGGAGGCACTGGATAGAGGACAACTGATGAGGCCTGACTTTGGGCTCATCATCCCCACTGACTGAGTGCCTTAACCTCACCAGGCTTAGATTCCTTCCTCATGGATGGAATTAAGTGGGTGGGCTGAGTCCCCATTTCCTTCAGCTCTTCCAAGTAGTGACATTGAGATGCTATCTTAGGCTGGGTTCTCTAGAGAAGTAAAACCAGAAAAGTGTATAAAGATAGATATAGAGAAATTTATATCAAGGAAATGGCTCTCACAGTTGTAGAGGCTGGAATGGCCCAAAGCCATGGGTCAGGCTGGAGGATTCTCCTGATTCACATAGCTGCAGGGGCTGGAGAACCCAAGGTTGGCGGGTCAGGCAGCAGGACCCTTGCTTACAGGCTGTGAAAACTGATGAATTCCAAGATCGGCAGGCAAGATGGCATGTAAACTGCTAGCTGAAGTCCCAAGAACTGGAGGTCAGACAAACAGGAGCCAGCTGCAGAATCCAGAGCAAGCAAAAGCCTGCAAGCCTTGACAGAAAGTCCACCTATATTGGATGCAGGCCACACCCCTGAGGAAACTCCCTTTCAACTGATTGGCTACTCACAGCAGATCCCATCATGGAGGTGATCACATTATATCAGATCTCATCACGGAAGTGATCACGTCATCATACGACTGCCAAACTACGTCATAACTGCCAAACAACTGAGAATCATGGCTCAGCCAAGTTGACATAAAACCTTAACCATAACAGATGCCTACAGAACTTCTGTTCCTCTGTTGACTGAGGCATACACAATTAGAAAGCCACATTGTTTGCTTTGTGTCTCATTTAGCCCCCAAACCCAAACCAAACCCATTGCCGTTGAGTTGATTCTGACTCACACCCACCCATGTGTACAGAGTAGAACTACTCCATTGGGTTTTCAAGGCTGTGATCTTTTGGAAGCAGGTCACCAGCCCTTTCTTCCAAGGTGCTTCTGAGTGGGTTCGAACCACCAATCTTTTGGTCAGTAGTTGAGTGCAAACCATTCGTGTCACCCAGGAACATTTTAACCCAGGCAGGTTGGTAAAAGTTTGTAAAAGTGACCCCACTTTACTCTTTCTCCTTTCATATTTCAGTTTTGGGGTAACTGCGGGTTTGTGAATCCAATTCTCTAATCAAACCATTTTCTTACATTTAACTCTAAGTGGAATTGAGATGGGCATCACATGTCCTGATGCAGGAAAAAAAAAAAAAATGGCCAAGATGTTAGGTCCTGGATTGCAAGCGAACTCAGTCCTATATTAGTGCTACAAGGATGAAGCATCATACCTCAAAAGGCGCCTTGGAGTTGAGCTCTCCAGATTGGCAACCCAGATGCTTGTGATGCTTAGAAAGTTCTGGATTGAAGAAGAAACTTCACTTCCTTGAGGACAAAAAAAACTCTCCACAAATCCATGGTTTAAATATGAAAGACATAAATGCCCACTGAGCCCTGGAAGACTGGAGTTCTAATACAAGAGTAGCTATATGAGTTACTAAATAAAAGATGCGTTAATAAATCTTAAGGACAAAATTGAAGCACAGACAAATTAGAAAGATTCAGATTCCATTTTCCCTGAAATGCAGCACAGGATGAAAAATAAAATAAGACAAGGGTTTGGGGCTGAAATACGCTGAGGTCTTGCTGAACCCATGCTGTGCACAAAAGCAGTTCAAGGTACTAATGTATGTGAGTGTGTGCATGGCTCTTTTTTTTCTTTCCTTGAACCTGCTGCTGGAATCTATCGTCCTGTCCTTCATAACCTTCTCGGCAGGGTAGATGCACTCTCCCAACTGGGGCTCTATTTGCTCTGCCAAATCCCATTCTAAAAATCAACTTTCCAAATGGCAGCAGTAAGGGGACCCAAACAAGGCTGAAAACCAGAGAACAACTGAAATGAACGACTTGAGTTAGGAAGTTAAAGAGAATCTGAGAAGCCCCGTGGAGAAGCTCATATTTCCCTAGGATCCTGCTGACTTGTGCCAGTTGAGGTGACTGGTCTCTCCAGATGAGACTTGAGACTTTGTGAACTGGGTTGTAATTGCCCATGACAATTGCAGGCTACTTACTGCACCAGAAAAAGAGATATACCAACAATAATAGCAACCAGAAACCCACACTTTTTGAGGCAGATGTCCTATTAAAACTGTAATGGTCTCCATTAGAGAAATTCCTCCCCATGTTCTCATTCTTTGTTGCATGTACCTATTTTCAATAGTCTTCATCTGCCCACCTCCCCCTACTCTCCTGCTATGTCTTTTGCAGAAGAGAACCAAAGGTACCACAAACCTTGACTCCTCTTACTGTTCATATGCATAACCAATATATTATAAACCCATAAAATCTCTTGCTGTCGAGTGCTCCAACTCATAGCAACCCTACAGGACAACGCAGAGCTACCCCATAGAGTTCTCTTCATCTTTATGGAAGCAGACTGCCACTTCTTTCTCCCTCAGAGCAACTGGTGGGTTTGAATCTCCAATCTTTTGGTTAGCAGCCGAGCACTTGAACTACTCTACCACCAGAGCTCCTTATATTTCTTATAAGTTTCTCATTTTAGATACCCTTGTGTTTTTTCATTTATTCATCCACCTATCCATCCATCCATGTACCCATTTACTCAATAGTCACACATTTAATGTACCCTGTGAGACTATTTGTTTTGCCTGCCCAGAAGCTTCTCCTCTTCTTTTGGTAACAGCTCCACTTTCCTTTGGGAAAACACCCTCCTTCATTTCCAATCCATGCGGTTCAAGTGGGGCTGATCCCAGCACTAGCAGTAAGGTCTGGCCACTCTCCTGACTCAGTAACTAGATTAATTGGGAAAATCAGAGTCAGTCCAATGCCTTGGCCTTGGGTTGGAATTCTTGGGGGAGAGAATCTCTCATATAGCTGGGATTGCCAAGCTATAGGAATGTCAGCTCTGAGTTGCCAATAGACTTGAAGGAAGAGTGAGATCAGGAAAGAAAAAACAAGACAGGACTGAGAGAGAGTGGGAGGCTGAGTCCTTACTCATGGTTGAGCCCCTGGACCCAGCTGTTTGAGTCCTGTCACCTGGAATTTTCAGTCTTGTGGGTCAATAAATATTTCTTTTCACTTAAGTCTTTTTGAACTTGGTTTCTGTCCCTTGCAAACGAAAGTCTGTCTACTCTGAGCCAGGCCCTGGAACTAAGACAAAGTAATTCCAGAGCCCCAGCTGCCTAGCAAAGTGGTTGAATTCTGGTTTTACTACTGACAAAGTGCATGACCTCATACAAGTGACTCTGTTCCTCAATTTACTCATGTAGAAAATGGTGGTGGTATAAATGCTGCCTCCTTCCTCATCAAAAAAATTTTTTTTTCTTTTCCTCATACGTGTTGTGAGGAATAAATAAGCTAATTCATATAGAGTGTTTGCGTGGTGCCTGGTCTGTAGTGAGCATTCAATAGAAGCCAGCACTACTTGGGCTTTCATTTCACAAAAACAGCATGTCTTACCATCTTTCTAAACTGAGGCAGCCCCATCATGCTTTGAATTATGGTGCAGGGGTGCTTGACTTCTAATCGAAAGGTCAGTGGTTCGAAACCACCACATGCTCCGTGGGAGAGAGATGTGGCAATCTGCTTCCGTAAAGATTTACAGCCTTGGAAACCCGATGGGAAAGTTCTACCCTGTCCTATGGGGTCGCTGTGAGTTGGAATCAACTCAATGGCAACAGGTTTGTTTTTTTTTGTTTTGTAGGCAAATTGTGGTCAGCAGTACCTAGAGGCAATGAATAAGGTCTAAGTCATGACAGTACTCGTATGAATCTGTTTTATCTTTCTCCTCCTTTCTACAGCACAATTAATCATGAATTGTAATTGTAAGCAACTGAGATTTTTTGTATTGTTCTTGTCTGTGGTATATCTTAGCAAAAGCTGGCCAACTTATCACTTCTCGTGACCTACCCACAAAAAGTGCTGCATGTCTTGAGCTTAATGGGGTAAGTTAGTGTACTCAGGATAGGGGGAAAGTGGGGTGGAAGGACCACACTACTAGAATCTTGGGGTGCACAATGTTCACATGCCCTGTCTCTCTGCCACATCAGCTTTCCCTGCTGATTCTATGGTTATGAAGAACAGAGTTGAGATTTGAACAAAGGGACTGTGCACTAAAGAGTTAATTCAGTGGGCTTGGGGTGTTCAAATCCTGTACATTCCAAAGAAAGGACTGGTCCTTGACCAGATCCTAAGTGATAACCTCTAAGTCCTTGGAATATCCTTCTTGATAAGAATGTCATTGTATATCTGGGGCCTTGGACCATGCCATATAGTCTATACTAACAATATGATTTATGGTGGGGGCCTGGAACCGTGCTGTATCAGTATGACCTCTGGAAGGGCTGGAGACTGCATAACTAAGGTCAATCATGTAGAGGCCCCATGCCTATGTGTTTGAACCCCAATAAAAACTGTAGACACCAAAGCTCAGTTGAATTTCCTTGGTTGGCAATACTGTGCAAGTAGTGTCGAATAATGTTGGTAGGAGAATTAAGCATTTTCCTTACAATTCCACTGGGAAAGGATAAGTGGAAGCTTGCATTTGGTCTCTTTTTCCTTTGCTGATTTTCATCTTTTTGCTGTAATAAACTATAACCATGAGTATAACAAATTTTCTTAGTTCTGTGAGTCCCAGAAAATCTCTGAAACTGAAGATGGTCTTGGGGACCCCTGACACAGGAGCCTGCACCAATGTTACATACTTGCTTTACAAGAGAGTCATAAGGACAAGTACACCTGGCCACAGCTGTAGATTGCCAATTAGTCAGACTCGCTTCTATGAGTTCTATTTTCATTTCTTGGGCAGAGGGCATATGAAACCAGCTGGGTGTCATTAGTTGGTGGCCAAATGGAGACCAGGAATATTAAAGGTTCATGTATACTCAGTGCCTCTTATATTTAGTTTCATGTGTATTTAGTACGTTATTAATATTTAGTACTCAAAACCTAAAACCCACTGCCGTCAAGTCGATTCCAACTCATAGCGACCTTACAGGACAGAATAGAACTGCTCCATAGAGTTTCCAAGGAGTGCCTGGAGGATTCGAACTGCTGACCTTTTGGTCAGCAGCTGTAGCACTTAACCACTACGCCATCAGGGTTTCTGTATTTAGTACATTATTAATATTTAGTTCTCAGGTGCACCATAAATACTAGGTATGTCTTGGTCCTCCCATCCCTCTCTATCTGTGTTTAACACATATGTGCTCTACATATGTTTAACACATCCCATGAATTCAGTCCATGCGATCAAAGATTTCGCTTACTAGCTACTCATCTACACATAAAACATATTGAAATGTTTTGCCTATGTTTTACAAACTGTGACATAGGAAATTCATTTAAAAGAATCAAACATTCATAGGGCACACCCTGCTAGGTGAGTTAGGGGAGGAAGCATGAATGTGTCATAAATGCTTTAGTGCTCTGAGTAATTCAGTTCCTGAAGGCTATGGGGTGAGGCCTAACACGCTGGAATCCTGCTTCCTGTCTTCTTTGTAGCTGCCTTCCAAAAGTTTTAGCTCTTATTAATTGTTCTTGCTGAATAATGATAATAACAGCAATCACTTAGAGCTACTATGTTCCAGGCACTATTCTAAGCACTTTATGTAAATTAATGCTTCAAAACAACCCTATGAGGTAGGGGTAATTTTTAATTTCATTTTTACAGATGCAAATGGGTTAAATAACTTGACCAAGATCAATAGCTGGAAGTGACGGTATAGTCAGGAATCAAACTCAGTAAAGGGGGCTCCAGAATTCATGCTCTTAGCCACTATACTCTGCTGCTTTCCAGGACAGTCTTCCCCTCATTTGCATACTGCTTTGGTTGAACTCAAGTGGAAATGCCTTGTAAATATTGCTAAATATAAAATATTTGAAAACCAAAATTGCTTAGGCTGAATGTTGGTAAGATATCAAAGAGTGAAGGTGTAAGTGTGTTAATTTATATTAACCTGAGACAAGACCATTGTTGAGTAGGATGTCATATAACTATCCTAATTGCAATACGGCACAAAGCGCAGAAGTTCAAAATGGTAGAATGTCATCCAGTGTTAGAATAACGAAGTAGATATTCTTAAAAGATAATTAGATTTTGAAGTGTTATAAGGAAAAAATGTTATCTACACAGATATCAAAAACATATAATAAAAATGGAGCATCAAAACACACAACCACTTCAGATTTACCTGGTATTTTTCACAAGGTTAACATTCACACTCTTACTTCAGAGTTGAGAATGTGAAAAAAAAAAAGTACAAAAACATATATAGTGTGGGTCAGATTAGAGAATGTCACACTCAGATATCTACAGAGGTAGACATTTTAACATTCCTTCCTTTGAGCTACATGCTTATGAATGCTTATGACAATGATTCTAACTTCCACGACAAGTAACTCTTTGAGTTACTCTGTTGAGGCAGGGCAGAGAATAGGAAATGACCAAACTCAGGTAAAGAACTGAAATGCAAATTCTGGTTCTGCTCTCATTGTGTGATCTTTTGTAAGTCTGTGAACCTGAATCTCAATGTCTTCATCTACTGGTGACCATAGCCTGTACCAGGAAATTATGGGCCTTGTGAGAATTAAGGAATATGGCAAGGGAAAATGCTCTGATTAGTGTCTGGTATACAGTAGGTGCTCAACTAGTGATAGTGGAATCTGAAGTGGATAATACATTTTGTCAAAATATCCCTTCAGGAGCTGAGCTCCTAAGTTTTATCCATCCTAGATCCTATTTGTCCTCAGAATGCTGGTGACGGTGAGTTAGGAAATTGAATTCCTGATTTTATTGGTTCAAAACCAAATTTGCTTAACAAAACACAATGCTTTGTTTTCAAGGGCCTATAAAAAGAAAACAATCTCATCTCATTCCTTGGAAATCCAGTGCCTCTTATGAGATGGTACTTTAGGGTACGGCTGTATGCAGAATCATTGGGAACAGTCTTGGAAAATGCTGTCTTCACCTAGCACCCAAGCCAGGCTGACCAGGGAACTAGCTCTCGGCAAGAGTCTGTCTGAAGTCCACCAAGATCTCAAGTTTATAGAACGAGGGATCTGCTGCATCACACCAACTCATCTTGCCCTAGACCAAAAACAAAACCAAACCCAGTGCCATCAAGTCGATTCCGACTCATAGCGAACCGATAGGACAGGGTAGAACTGCCCCGTAGAGTTTACAAGGAGTGCCTGGCAGATTTGAATCGCCGACCTCTTGGTTAGCAGCCGTAGCACTTAACCACTATGCCACCAGGGTTTCCTCATCTTGCCCTAGCCCCCTTTATACCCTGTCACTATTAATGAGTCCCCATGGGCAATAATCCCCACAGCTAAAGAACCCCAACACAACAGGCCTCTTGTCCCCACACAAGTCCAAACGTTGCACACAGTATTGTACTCTTCCATTAAGCCCTGACCCAGGAGACGGTTGTTGCCACCAAACGTGGCTACCTGATTAGCCCTCTTCCTGTGAATCGCTGTAACTCCCTCGACTTAGAGCATGAAGCTCTCCTTGTAATTAACCTCCCTTTTAGAGCTAATGGTTCTTGCAGCTAGTCCTCTAATGTAGGGCAGCCAGTAATTCACCCTGAGGGCTTCTTTCCACGAATGAAACGAAAGCATTTTTAAAGAGTCTTTCTGTGGCATAGCAGCGGCTAAAATTTGCTTAGAAAGCTAATGGGAAAGGCTTTTATTACTCTGAGGATAGTCCCTCTGGACCTGAATTTGACTTTCTTACACTTTTTTCTCTTTCTTCTTCTTTTTTTTTTTGACAACAACCAATCAAGTTCATCCCCATTTAACCATCTCCTGTGATTGCAAACAGTTCCCTCTCCTATTCCTGGGAACATCTGGCTGTGGGTTGCTGGAAGCTGAGACTTCTCAGAATTTCAACCTGACAGTGACGTTGTCCTTAGGAAGCCCTCAAAGAAGAGAGGAGCCATACTGCCTCCCTATGAGTTCTTTAAATAAAACACATTTATTTGAGGCAGGGGGAAAAGGGCTGGAACCTTCCAACAGATAACCTGCTAACAAATGATTTCTGCCACAACTCCAAATAAACAAACAAAACCAAACAAAAAGCCTAGGATCCTGAAAGAAGAAAGAGAATGAGTGTGGGCATCAATCGATTTGTTGATAATAATCCTACTGCTGATTGAGAACATGCCAGACACTGTTTTAAGTGCTTGATAATCGTTACCTTACATCATCTTCAGGAGAATCCTATGAGACAGATGCTACTCTACTATCCCTGTTTTACAGATGAGGACACTGAGGTGAAAGAGCATGGGGTCAGATAGTAAATGGTGGGACATGCTGGGGAGAGGACTCCAGATCCAAGCTTCCAGCCACATTCTTACAGCTGGTCCTTAAAGGCGTCCTCTCTGGGCCAGTCTTGGGTGACACGCCTGGCTATATGTGCAGCTAATGCTATCTTTTCTGCTGCATAGCACTACAGCTCCAGGAAAGTTCTCCCTATTCAGCCCATGTCTTCAGGCTGTTCCTATCTGAGTCTCTCCTCAATTAAGTCTGTTTCCTCTAGTCTTGTCGAACCAGGGATGAGTAGGAGAGAGCATTGTTCATGAAACACTAACTGGGATCTTGTAATGTGTGGGGTTCTCGGAATCAGAGACAGAAAATCTGAGGTCTTTGGCCTCAAGGATTTCATGCTCTGGGGGTTGAGACAGACAAACAAACAATTCTAATATATGTAACAGAAGTTATTATAATAGCTATGAATAGCACTTAATTTGTACCAGGTACTGTTCTTAGTACTTTTCATAGACTTTTCTCATTTAATCCTCACAGCATTCTATGAGCAGTTTTGGTTAATAATGCTTTGCAAAGAAATGGAGGCACTGAGAAGCTGTGTTACTTGCCTGTAAGTGTCAGAGCCAGGATTCTGTGTCCAGGTGGTCTGGTCCCAGAGAATGTGCCTTTATCCACCTGCTCAGCTGCCTCTCTCTGACGGCAGCAAGGGCAGGGTACTTGGGGAGCACAGAGGAGGGGCACTCAACCCAGCCGAGTGCACCAGGGAGAGAAGGTTCTTCCCAGAAGAGGTGGATTTCCAGCTAGGAGAGGGCAGGTGGGAAAGACTTGCCCCTGAAATGTAAAACTGTGAGTAAGTGGGCATCTACCTGAAAAGAGAGGTCCTTTTACCTCTGCCAACACTAGTGCATGACTGGACAAGATACAGGGAGGGGGAAAAGTAAAGCCTGATTCAGGCACTTCATAGAGTATAGGCTGTGGCCAGAAGCAATGGGTTGGATATGCCCAGGGCAACACAGATAGGTCTTCTAAACACAGGACCGAGTATCAAGAGGATGACATGGAATGAGACCCACAGTACAGTGTCATTTATGTAAATTAAAAAAACATGAACACAAAACGATTTACATTTTACAACCCATTTAAATGGTATGAGTCCTATCAAAGTAGAAGGGTTTCCTTTGGGGTGGGGAGAAGAATGGGGGTGCAGAATAGGAAGACGATGAAATAAGTAAAATAAATGCTGCATCAATGACAATTGTGTGCTGTGTACTAAAGGGAATGAGTAAGTCAGCCTTTGGCCTCTGAGGGAGCTGGAGGGAGAGGAACAAAATGACTCTGTGCTTTTCTCATTATCTGTCAAGCACGCCTTCCTATGAATCCACCCTTCCCTCTCTCCTTCCTTGGGGTGCGCCAGGAGAGCTGTGTTTCTCTGTATAGTGTGATCCCACCCCCTTCTCATAGTTGATTGGTCCAGGGGTAGGCATCTAACTCAAGCTCAGCCAATCAGTGCACTTCTTTTTATAGCTGGCTTTACTTCCCAATAGAGCTCTATAGCATTGGGTTAAGGGTGAACTGTAGCCAAACTGGATTCAAATCTTGACTCCACCACTAGCCATGTGACGGTACGAATATTGCTTAGCCTCTACCGGAGTTTTCTTATTGGTAAATGGGAAAATATAATATCTAACTCTTAGAAATGTGTGAAGATTTAACGAGTGAATGAAATGCATGTGTGGTACTTAGAACAATGCCTGGCACACAATGGGAGCTCCGTAAATACTGGTGATTATTATTTCCTAAGAATTTTGGAATTGGGAGAATATAGTGCGCCAAGGGGTAAGTCCAGAGCTGGTTATTTTCAGTTGTATGAAGCAGCCTTATCACTTTATCTCCATGGGCCATACAAATATCATCATTTTATATAACATTTGTGATGTAAAAAGGGTTGGAAGACACTGCTGAACTCCAATTCAGTTCCTGAGGCCCTGCTACATGCCAGACCTTGCGTTCATGTGCTACCTCAGTATTTTTTCATTTCATTTCCGTTTTGGGCTAAAGTTAGTTTAAATGTATGGCTGTCACTTACTGATAGAGTCCTGATCATAATGACAGAAAAGACCCCAAAGCATCGGCTTCTTAAGTTGTCTCCACATTTGGTGAGTCCTATGGCACATTCCACACTGAAAGTCATCCTCAAATCCTGGTTACTTTGTTAAATGTTGTTGAAAAAAAACAGATCATATATCCTTCCTATGGCAATGGGTGGGTATGGCAATGACCAGGCCCTAATTCATACAAATGGTAATGTAACAACTTCAGCACACTGGGTTTTACACAGAATTTTCTGCTGTGATGACGTATTTAAGTATGTGGGTGAAAAAAATCAATTGTTGCCCATACTGATTTACATCTGCGCTGGTAGGTTCTATTTACCATTTCCTAATAGAATGCTTGGAAGCCCTGGTGACATAGTGGTTAAGTGCTACAGCTGCTAACCAAGAGGTTGGCAGTTCGAATCCTCCAGGCGCTCCTTGGAATCGCTACAGGGCGGTTCTACTCTGTCCTATAGGGTTGCTATGAGTCGGGTTGCTATGAGTCGGAATCGACTCGACGGCAGTGGGTTTGGTTTGGGTGATAGAATGCTTATACAATTGTTTTGAGAATAATAATTTTCAACATCTTTAGGAATGTTGCCCAAATTTTATTGTGTTTCAAACAAATAAATGATGGTTTTAAATTTCCTAGAACAGAGGTAACTAGAAGAGAACATGACAGTGTTTCTGGAAGGATGAACAAACAGAAAACCTTCCCTGACCTCGGAAGTCAGGGAATAGTCAACAAACTGATTTAGGCAATGCGACCGCTTTGAAGGGTTTCTAAGAAGACCCATTTCTGTTTGTTCAGCCACCATTTGGAAGTGCAGGGATCAGGGACATCAAAAGCTTTATCTGAGCTGTTGAACGTGTTGGTGAAATCACTAGTGTGTCAGTCACGGAGGCATTTCCCAGAGATCTGCATTGTGGCAGTTTTTATCTACGTCAGCGTGTCAGGTCACATCTGATCAAGTGAGTGGTTCTTCCGGCATGCCAAACGCCTTCCAAATGCATGCCAAAGAGGAAGAAAAACCAGCCATTTCTTTTGATTGGAAGTCAGAGGCAGCGAGAGGGGTCTATAATGACTTCCTGAGGATGTTTAATCAATCATTACTGTAGCTGAAAGCTTGTGCATGAAGCTTGTCATTTACACTTAGCAAGTCCAAACCAAAACCCATTGTTGTGCAGTTGATTCCCACTCATAGTGACCCTGTAAGACAGGGTAGAACTGCCCCTTAGGGCTTCCAAGGAGCAGCTGGTGGATTCAAACTGCCGACCTTTTGGTTAGCAGCCAAACACTTAACCACTGTGCCGCCAGGGCGCCACACTTCATGAGTAGAAACAGTAAATCTTTAGAAGCCTAAGGCCAGTTGCCCTTCAGTAGGAAGCACGACTTTAAGAAGTTTTATCCAGGGGTAGTGGGTCTAGGGCTGGTGTGGTATCCCACAGTATCAGGGAGCCACATTCCTTCCAGTTTGCTTCTCTGTTAAGTGTGGCTTCCATTCCCAAGTTCACTTCATGGTCTGAGTCTGCCTCTGCTGCTCCAACCTTCCAGCAATGAAGGAGAATAGGGAGAAGTGTATGTCTATCCTCCTAAAATTCCCTAAAAAAACTTCCTGAAACTCTGGAAGTTTCCTCAAAGCTTCTCACGTCACTTCCAGTTTTAACCCATTAGCCAGAACTTAGTGACATGGCTACATCTAATTACAAAATGGGTAGGGGAAAAAAAAAAAAAAAAATCCTTACTCCAGCTAAAATTTAGGAGTTCTGTGGTAGCGCAGTGGTTAAGCATTTGGCTGCTAACCAAAAGGTCAGCAGTTTAAATCCACCAGCCACTCCTTGGAAACCCTATGGGGAAGTTCTTTTCTGTCCTATAGAGTCGCTATGAGTCAGAATTGACTCCATGGCAATGCGTTCCATTACCATAAAAATGAGTGGAATGGATCCGAAGGACAGTTAGCTGTCTCTGCCTCATCATCCTTCAGGTCTCAGCTCAAAGTTTACCTTTTCAAAGACATCATCTTCTCTTACTTCTCTTCCTCACTTACTCTATCACAGGACCTGGTGGTACAGTGGTTAAGCATTTGGCTGCCACCCAGAAGGTCGAAAGTTTGAATCCACCAGCTGCTCCTTGGAAACCCTATGGGGCAGTTCTGTTCTGTCCTATAGGGTTGCTATGAGTCAGAATTGACTCGATGGCAAGGGATTATAATGGGGGTTAGACAGGAGTTCCTGAGTAAGGCAAATGGTTAAGTGCTGGGCTACTAACCCAAAGACTGGTGGTTAGAACCCACCCAGAGGCACCTTGAAGGAAAGGCCTGCCAATCTGCTTCTGAAAGGTCACAGCCTTGAAAACCCTATGGAGTGCAGTTATGCTCTGATACACAGGGTTACCATGAGTCAGAATTGACTCAATGGCAACTGGTTTGGTTTTTTGAGGGGTTAGATAACTTTGATTAAAATCTTAGCTCCACTGCTTATTATTAACAATGTGACCTTGAGCAAATAACTTGTCTAAGTCTTGGTCTCTTCATTGTAAAAATGGAAGAGAGGTCTTCTGTGAAAATAAAAAGGGTTAATACATGTGAAGTGTTTAGCACACTGCCCGGGTGATACCAAACACTTAATAAACGTTAGCTGTATTAGTTTCCTAGGGCTTCGGTAACACATTACCACAAATTGAGTGGCTTAAAACAATAGAAATCTATTCTCTCACAGTTTCAGAGGCTAGAAGTCAGACATCAAACTGTCGGCAGGGTCATCTTCCCTCTGAAAGCTCTAGATAAGAATCCTTGCTTGACTCTTCCAGCTTCTGGAGGCCCCAAGTGTTTCGTGACTTCTGGCAGCATAAGTCCAGTCTCTGCTTCTGTCTTCATATGGCCTTCTTCTCTATGTGTTTCGTGTGTTGTCTTTTCTTCATATAAGGACACCAGCTGTTGCATTTAGGGCCCAGTGCACATCCAGGATGATTTCATCTCCAGATACTTAACTAATTACACATCCAAAGACCCTATTTCCAAATAAGGTCACATTCTGAGGTTCCCAGTGGACATTGATTTTTGAGGAGCACTTTTTTTTTATTCAACCCACTGGAGCCCTGGCTCAGTGGTTAAGAGCTCAGCTTCTAACCAAAAGGTTGGCAGTTCAAATCCTTCAACCACTCCTTGGAAACCCTGTGGGGCAAATTCTACTCTGTCCTGTAGGGTCGCTGTGAGTTGGAATTGACTTGATGGTAACAGGTTTGGTTTTTTTGCTTTATTCAACCCACTACATTAAAAAAAAAAAAAAAGCTTTTATATATTACCAAAATAATAATAATTATTATGGCTATTATTGAGATCCATCTAAAGCCCAAAGATTCAAAGGAAGTTTCCCAGAGGAGAGTTGAGTAATTGGAGTTGAGTCCGATGGAAAGGCAGGAGTTAACTAGACAAAGAAAGGGATAAGGAGAGAATACCATAAGGAGAAGAAATCTCATGTGCAGAGGTCTTGGGGCAAGAGGAAATATGTTGGAAGCATCAGGAAAAAAAAAAAAAAAGTCAATATGCCCATAGTGAAGAGGTGGAAGGTGGTATAAAGGTAGACTGGAAGGGAAGGCAAGGGCTAGACCATAAAAAAAAAAAAATTTTTTTTGCAGGGCCTTATATATTTTGAACTTTATCCCAAGTGCACAGGGAAGCTACTGAAGGGCTCTAAGCTGGTGAACACATAATCAGATCTGTAAAGTCTGAATGGAGTCCCTGGGTAGTACAAATGGTTAACGCATTCGGCTGCTAACTGAAAAGTTGGAGGTTCGAGTACACCCAGAGGCACCTTGGGAGAAAGACCTGGTGATCTACTTCCAAAAAAGAGCCATTAAAAGCCCTATGGAGCACAGTTTTATGCTTAAGCACACAGGGTTCCCCATGAGTCAGAAACTACTGAAGACCAACTGGTTGGGTAGTTAGGGAGGGGTTAGCTTCTCAGAGTAACTTCCTATGTATACAAAACTTTCAGAAGTCTACTGTATTTGCATGTTAAAATGCAGGCCTGTCCCTAACTCCTCTAACCCCTAGGCAAGGAGAGCAGGGTGCACCAGACTACCTGGTGCTGGCTTTCCCTGGGCTCCTTGAATGTGAGAAAAAAGGTTTAAATACACTAAATATGTAGAAGTTATAAATCAATTCACAAAGTTTTATATATTTATTTGATAAATTTTATTTTTCTTGTCTTCATTTCAGCAAAATCACATATTCTGTTCTTATAGTCCAGATTTTCACATAATTTGTATTCTATTGAAAGTAATGTTCTAAAGAATTAAACTATAAAATGTATTTTTACTCAAAGTGTAAGAAATTTGAATACCTTTAACAAAAATGTAAATTAAAGTAAATGTAAAAAAAAATTTAAACCATTTAGATTAGCTTTCTCCTAAAATGTTCAAAATTAGCTATTAAGTTAAAGAAAAATATAAATTATAACCAATTAATATCAAAATTATAAATAAAAAAAATTAGCATTTAACCACATTGCTACCAGGATTTCCAAAATTATAAATAAAAGCATTTAAATAAAATGAACATTTTCTATTTAAATTTTTACATGTTTGATAAATATTATTAGATAATTTTATTTGAAGAAATGATTTACAATTCTAGCATAAAATGTCCATCTAGATGCCAATGTAAATTATCAATATTACTTTCCAGAAGTGTTATGCCTAGACCAACACACATTCAGATTTATGAGGAATACCAATTATTTAATATTGCAAATACTTAGCAATGCAAACACCACCATATACAACTGGCTGAATACCATGCTAATTCATGAGTACTGCCAGAACCACAAATTGGAACATGATGAGAATTAAGAAAATAGATGCTTAAAATGGCTGGCAAATAATACTTCATTATGCAAGAGTCTATTGCTTTCATGCTGTCTGAAAGATTTGACAAGTTAATGGATTTGTCTTTTCTCCTTCTTGAGTATTTACGTTCCTCAGCTCCTCCTCAGGCTCTGAAACAGTGTCTGTCCTTAAAACATGCTGACCTGGTCTTTTCTCAAAGGCAGGACCTGAAGAGAGGCCTTTCTCTGGAGCCTAACTGGCCTCACCCTGAAAATGGATGCTTAGAGTTATGGGTCGTGCTGTCCATCCCTGAGTGCCAGATGTCTGGTGACGGAGGCTTCCATGAGTTCCTTAAAAAATGTACTATTGGTATATGTTTGTGGTATGTGGGTCCTGCTAAAAAGCACAGGGCCCAGGGCAGGGGACCCTCTTTCCTGGGTGTAAGGATGATACTGTTCAAGACCTACTTGCTATTCCTCAGAATTAAAAATGCACCATTTAGACTAGATCTATCTGCACAGTGAAGGCCAGAAGAGTCCCTCTCCAGAGTTTCATGTTTTTCTGAGGGGGATATTTTGGTTTGAATTTTCTAGCTTCCAGCCATATTTTTTCAGCTCTGACACCTTGAAAAGTTAATTCTGAGCTGTTTACCCAGGTTTTCTCATCTCTAAAATGGGGATTAAAATAGTATCTACTTCATTGCATTGGGTGAGGATTAAATAATAATAAAAAAAAAACAAGTATAAAACTCTTAGCAGAATAATTGGCACAGGTAACAATTGGTAGGTAGATAATGGTGACAATGATTTGGATGGCAAGGTAGAGCGTAAGAGAAGCCTAGCTTGGGGGAAAAGTCATGATCTATTATAATTTCTGGCTGGTACCTAGTATTAAGAGAACTAATTGTTCTTTAAATTTGGAAAATAAAACAAGGCTTTCTGAGGTACAAGCAAACTCATAGATAGTTATGTGGCTACTTGAGAAGACCCGAATGACCACCAATGATACTAAGAAAGTCAAGGAATCCATTGATTGGAAGAGGGCAAAGAGCTGATTTGATGAGACCTGGGTTGACCTGTTTCATTTTGTGTACAAAGCTCTATTAACCATTACATTTCACCGTTCCTATAATTAACTGAGGATCATCCAAGGCAGAGAAAAGAGAGAGAGAGGGAAAACAAAAAAAAACTTCAAAGGTAATTTCTTCCTGCTCCAAAAACAGTGTTGGGTTTTCTGGTTTAACAGAGAATTGAGAAGTAAGTATGCATCATTAATTTCTATGCAGAAAACATTCTTCCCTTCAAATGGCAATTAGCGATAACATTTCTATTTTGTGTTGTGATGAGATTTTTATGCTAATCATCACATAGCATTAAATTAATCATTTGGGCACAGTTAGAGAGAATGTATATTTCATGAGACAGATATAGATATCAAGATCAGTTCGATATTTACTCAAGGTAAATGGAAAGCATCTCAAATCATTATGAAGGGAACATACAGAGCAAATACGACCATGTGGCAATGTAGGCAGTGAGACACAGGAGGATTTTCAAAATACTCTTGGTGTCATTAGTGTAATTATTGTGAGGAAAGCGAAACACTCAGCGGAGCTTAAATTACAACTCATTCAGAGACAAAGCCTCACCTACACAATGTCAAGGGAAGACTTGGGCAATTGACCTCCTTTCTCTCTAATTCCTCCTTTTTCTGTTACAGAATTCACCCTTTTCACATTATATAATATTTAAATGGGCTTCTCATCTCAATTTGCACTTAAGTTTACTCAGCAAATGAATCAGAAAAGCGACTTGACCTAAAGTCAAATTGGAAAACGGCTGCACACACAAGAACAAGGCCATCACTCAAATGATACTCCAGTCCTTAGCAGATGGAGAGCTCCTTTCATAGAGCTTCTTGGAAAATAAGAGAATTGTGCTTAAGGGCGCCCATAGCTATCATTGCCCAATAACACATGGCAGGCTCTGAGGCTGCCTGGTAGACCTAAGCAATCATGATGTGTAGGTAGAGTTATCATTAGAAAGACTCTATATACCCCTCTCTTTTCTTATATTTCTCTCTCTGTCCACCTCTTTTTCCAACCCCCAATACTTCTCTATGCCATAATATTAGCACTACTGAGATAGCCACAGTTAACGACATCACCCCCCACACACCTGGGCATATTCACATTGTCCTCCTGACCCAGTCTCTCATATGCCTCCTCCAGTAAGACAGCAGTAAAGGGGCCTGTGATGGTTAAGATTGTGTGTCAACTTGGCTGGTCTGTGATTCTCAGTGTTTATATGTGATCACTCCCATGATGGAATCTGCTATGGGTAGCCAATCAGTTGAAAAGGAATTTCCTTGGGGGTGTGACCTGTATTCACATATAAGCAGAGGTTCTGGCTTTATTCCCCCACGTGTCTGTCAGTTTGTTGTATTGTGGGGGCTTCCACGTTGCTGTGATGGTGGAAGCTATGCCACCGGTATTCAGATACCAGTAGGTTCACCCAAGGAGGACAGGTTCCAGCTGAGCTTCCAGACTAAGACAGGCTAGGAAGAAGGACCTGGCAGTCTACTTCTGAAAAGCATTAGCCAGTGAAAACCTTACGAATAGCAGCAGAACATTGTCTGATATAGTGCTCAAGATGAGCCCCCCAGGTTGGAAGGCACTCAAAAGATGACTGGGGAAGAGCTGCCTCCTCAAACTAGAGTTGACCTTAATGACGTGGATGGAGTAGTTTTCAGGACATTCATTTGCTGATGTGGCATGACTCAAGATGAGAAGAAACAGCTGTAAACATCCATTAATAATCGGAACCTGGAATGTACAAAGTATGAATCTAGGAAAATTAGAAATTGTCAAAAAATGAAATAGAACACATAAACATTGATATCCTAGGCATTAGTGAACTGAAATGGACTGGCATTGGCCATTTTGAATCAGACAATCATGTAGTCTACTATGCTGGGAATGACAACTTGAAGAGGAATGGTGTTGCATTCATCGTCAAAAAGAACATTTCAAGATCTATCCTGAAGTACAATGCTTTCAGTGATAGGATAACATCCATATGCCTACAAGGAAGACCAGTTAATACGACCATTATTCAAATATACCCACCAACCACTAGGGCCAAAGATGAGGAAATAGAAGATTTTTATCAGCTGCTGCGGTCTGAAATTGACCAAACACGCAATCAAGATGCATTGATAATTACTGGTGATTTTAATGCAAAAGTTGGAAACAAGAAGGATCAGTAGTTGGAAAATATGGCCTTGGTGATAGAAACAATGGTGAAGATCGAATGATAGAATTTTGCAAGACTAACGACTTCTTCATTGCAAATACCTTCTTTCACCAACATAAATGGCAACTATACACATGGACCTTGCCAGATGGAACACACAGAAATCAAGTTGACTACATCTGTGGAAAGAGACAATGGAAAATCTCAATATCATCAGTCAGAACAAGGCCAGGGGCCGACTGTGGAATAGACCATCAATTGCTCATATGCAAGTTCAAGCTGAAACTGAAGAAAATTAGAGCAAGTCCATGAGAGCCAAAATATGACCTTGAGTATATCCCACCTGAATTTAGAGACCATCTGAAGAATGGATTTGATTCATTGAGCACTGGTGACCAAAGACTGGATGAGTTGTGGAATGACATCAAGGACATCATCCATGAAGAAAGCAAGAGGTCATTGAAAACTCAGGAAAGAAAGAAAAGACCAAGATGTATGTCGGAGAAGACACTGAAATTTGCTTTCAAACGTCGAGCAGCTAAAGCAAAAGCAAGAATTGATGAAGTAGAAGAACTGAACAGAAGATTTCAAAGGGTGGCTCGAGAAGACAAAGTAAAGTGTTATAATGACACGTGCAAAGAGCTGGAAATGGAAAACCAAAAGGGAAGAACACGCTCGGTGTTTCTCAAGCTGAAAGAACTGAAGAAAAAATTCAAGCCTCGAGTTGCAATAGTGAAGGATTCTATAGGGAAAATGTTGAATGACGTAGGAAGCATCAAAAAAAGATGGAAGGAATACACAGAGTCATTATATCGAAAGGAATTAGTTGATGTTCAACCATTTCAAGAGGTAGCATATGATCAGGAACCAATGGTAGTGAAGGACGAAGTCCAAACTGCTCTGAAGGCGTTGGTGAAAAAAAAGGCTCCAGGAATTGATGGAATATCAATTGAGATGTTTCAACAAACAGGTGCAGCGCTGGAGGTGCTCACTCATCTATACCAAGAAATATGGAAGACAGCTTCCTGGCCAGCTGACTGGAAGAGATCCATATTTATGCCTATTTCCAAGAAAGGTGATCCAACCGAATGTGGAAATTACAGAATATCATTAATATCACATGCAAGCAAAATTCTGCTGAAGATCATTCAAAAATGGCTGCAGCAGTATATCAACAGGGAACTGCCAGAAATTCAGGCCGGTTTCAGAAGAGGACATGGAACCAGGGATATCATTGCTGATGTCAGATGGATTCTGGCTGAAAGCAGAGAATACCAGAAGGATGTTTACTTGTGTTTTATTGACTATGAAAAGGCATTCGACTGTGTGGATCATAACAAATTATAGATAACATTGGGAAGAATGGGAATTCCAGAACGCTTAAGTGTGCTCATGAGGAACCTTTACATAGATCAAGAGGCAGTTGTTTGGACAGAAGAGAATACTGATTGGATTAAAGTCAGGAAAGGTGTGCATCAGGGTTGTATTCTTTCACCATACCTATTCAATCTGTATGCTGAGCAAATAATCAGAGAAGCTGGACTATATGAAGAAGAACGGGGCATCAGGGTTGGAAGAAGACTCATTAACAACCTGCGTTATGCAGATGACACAACCTTGCTGGCTGAAGGTGAAGAGGACTTGAAGCACTTACTGATGAAGATCAAAGACCACAGCCTTCACTATGGATTGCACCTCAACATAGAGAAAACAAAAGTCCTCACAACTGGACCAATTAGCAACATCATGATAAACGGAGAAAAGATTGAAGATGTCAAGAATTTCATTTTACTTGAATCCACAATCAACAGCCATGGAAGCAGCAGTGAAGAAATCAAAACAGGCCTTGCATTGGGTATATCAGCTGCACAGGACCTCTTTAAAGTGTTGAAGAGCAAAGATGTCACCTTGAAGACTAAGGTGCACCTGACCCAAGCCATGGTATTTCCAATCGCATCATATGCATGTGAAAGCTGGACAATGAATAAGGAAGACCAAAGAAGAATTGATGCCTTTGAATTGCTGTGTTGGTGAAGAATATTGAATATACCATGCACTGCCAGAAGAATGAACAAATCTGTCTTGGAAAAGTACAACCAGAATGCTCCTTAGAAGCAAGGATAGCGAGACTACGTCTCACATACTTTGGACATGTTGTCAGGAGGGATCAGTCTCTGGAGAAGGATATCATGCTTGGCAAAGTACAGGGTCAGCTGAAAAGAGGAAGACCCTCAATGAGGTGGATTGACACAGTGGCTGCAACAGTGGGCTCAAGCATAACAACGATTGTAAGGATGGTGCAGGACTGGGCAGTGTTTCGTTCTGTTGTGCATAGGGTTGCTATGAATTGGAACTGACTCAATGGCCCCTAGCAACAACATCTGGCTTTTTTGCTTGCTTGGGATCCCGTGGCTGCCTCCTGTTCATCTGACCTCCAGCTCTTGGGACTTGAGCTATCAGCTTATCTGCTGATCTTGGGGTTCCTTGATCTTCATAGCCTGTAGGGAAAAGCCTGCTCTCCTCGATCTGCCAATATTGGGTTTGCCAGTCCCTGCAGCTATGTGAATCGAAAGAAGCCTCTATCCTGATCCATGGACTTGGGACGTTCCAGCCTCTACAATAGCATGAGACGTTTCCTTGATATAAATCTCTATATATATTTATACACTTTACTGGTTTTGCTTCTCTGGAGAGTCCATCCTAAGACAGGGCCCCATATAATTATTTTCTCCCCAGGGAGATAGTCTTTATGAGGAGAGGCAATGAGTCTTATTCCATTTCCTTAGAGCCACTTCTAGAATACATTAGTATTCTAGAATGTAGAAGGAGAGAAAGGGTCTAGTTTCCTAGAGGGACTAGGCAGGTAAGCACTGACTCAGGAGGTAAGCTGGTGGGGGAGAAAATGACAGTTTTGCTAGGTGGTGGGAATTTCAGGCTAGAAACAACTTTGTGACAGGTATTCTCTTTCGAAGTTGCTCTGAAGTTTAAAATTCTGGAATGGGATGGGGGTGTCCTGGTGGCAATGAGTGGAGAGAGAGAGAGAGAGAAAAAAAGGAACTTCCTTTAGGCTGCACCATCTTTGGGGATGATCTAAAGATGCTGTTCAGGTCTGTGAAACAGAAAGTAGCCACAAGTCAGAGGGAGCTGGAGCTTATGAGTGTCTGTATTCCTATGGAGATGTTTTTCTCTGCTGTTCTTCATGGAACTGGAAGAAACTTAGTCCAAGAGGGTACAAACACTCCGTTTTAGGGAGTTACAAGGCGGCAACCGAACAGCCAAGAGATTTTAAAGCTAAATATAAAACTGGATACATCTTTTCTAGAAAATAATCCTCAAAACCCAAAACAGATTACTAGATAAACCATAGATTATCCTTAGACTCTGATAATTCATAGATGTCATGAATTTTAACTCAGTCTTTGGAACATTAATAAAATCCCCAAGAATCTATATTTTCAGATTGGAATTAAGTGGTGAGAAAAGACTGACTCAAAATGTAAAAACAATATGGATGTATATATTAGACAAAAATTAATTAGATGGTATCCATTCTGACCATGTAGGAGGAACAGGGATGAGATTTGTTCTTATAAAGGAAAAAAACAAACAAAACAAAAACAAAATATATAAAACAACAGTTTTCAAGACACTGGACATTAGGAAACAAAGGATAATGACGCCCGAGAGTCTGAAAAAAAATGAGGTGATCCCTATGATTGCCTTAGTTTACTATCTGGAGAGAATTTCTGGTTGGAAAACCCAAATAGAGCCCAGAAGTTTCCACCAGTTGAGGAGGAATCTGAGAGTCCAGGGAGGCCAAGGCAGCTAGAATTCAAAGAGCACAGTCCTGAAGAGATGAGAGCTATACAACAAGAGAACGCCAGAGATATGCAGAGGATCTCCCCGCCCCCAGGTCTTCAGCTGAGTGTTGATCAGACCATGTGTTTGAGGAAACTACTCAGGCTAAAGAAAGAACTAACTCAAAGGAATGGAGAAAATAATACCAGGAGCTCACACAAGTCAGCAGAACACCTCATAATCCATGGGACATTGAGAACTCTAAAGGGTCTCGCCTCAGTTGTGGGAAAAAATCAGCCCTAGACTAACTGCTGCTGTAGTTCCACTTAACAACAACAACAACAACAAAGCTTGGTTAAATTGTCAGGACTTGCTAGGTCTCTCAATCCTGCTTGGACCTGAAAGTGACTGTCATTTGGCCCAAGGTGAAAGACAACACCTTGTAACCTGCATGTTATAGGTTGATCAATATTTCTCTGTTAAGAGCTCTTTTTGTGTCCGTTGATTCCGTAAGATGCTCCTGAGACTCATGTGTGAGATAGCCAGCTCCTAAGATGGCCTCTAGTGATCCAACCTCCTAGTATTCATCCCTTTTCCCTTGTGTGGGCGATGGACCTAGTGAGTTGCTTCTAATGAATAGAATAAGGCAAAAGTGATGGGCTGTCACTTAGAAGTTAGGTTAGAAAAGACTGGGACATCTATCTTGCTAGAGCTCTCACTCTCTTGCCTTCTCAGCTTGTTCACTTTAAACAAGAGGCTACACCGGAGAGGTCTGCATGGAAAGAACCGAGGGTAGCGTCCACCAATAACCAGAAAGTAACTGAAACTCAGCCCAACAGCCTCTGAGGAACTGAATCTGCCAACAACCACTACGTATGAGCTTGGAAGTGGATCCTGCTCCAGTTGAACCTTGAGATGACTGTGGTTCTGGCCAATGCCTTGATTGTAGCACTGTGAGAGACCCTGATCTGGAGGACCCATTAAACTGTACCCTACAGAGGCTGACCTAATTATGAGATAATAAGTATGCATTGATTTAAGCTGCTAATTCTGGAGTAATTTGTTATACGACAATAGTTATCTAAAACACTGTATAGTCATTCACACTCACTTCTATATAGTAATCAGTTTGACACATTAAACAGACAAGCAAAGAACAAGAATGCAAACCCAAAAATTCTGTTGTGAAATTTTGAGTGAGATTGTATTGACTCTGTAGATAAATTTGGGGAGAATATTGAGTATCAAAAACATGAACGTGGTATATTTCTTCAATTTAGTTCTACTTTAGTATGTTTTAATAAAGTTTTATAATTTTCTCCATAAAAGAATCTTTTACATCTTTCTGTAAGATTTCATTCTAGACATTTTATATTACTGGATGCTAATGTAAATGGTTTCTTTTGGGGTTGCATTTCCTAAGTGTATATATAGAAATGCTTCTGATTTTTACTTGCTGATTTTTTTTCCCTTTGAGCAACCTTACCGAACTCTATTTTTAATTTTCAATTTTTTTTTGTAGAGTTTTAAAAAATTTTCTCCATAGACAATCACATTATCTACAAATAATAACAGTTTTCTTTCTTCTTTCCATAGCTTATTCTTTCTCCCCAACCCCCCACCCCCACCCTTCTGTGGCACCTAGGATATCCAAGATACTACTGAATAGAAATGGCTACAGCAAGCACCCTTATTTTATTCCTAATCTTAAAGGAAACATTTTCAGCATTTTGCCATTAATTATATTTCTTTAGCTTTTTTGTAGATGCTTTTTATTAAAAAAATTTTTTTTTAATTAAGCTAAGAATATTTCTTTAATTTTTGTCATAAATGTACTTTGCATGTTATGATAAACCAATCTTGTGTATCTGGCATAAAACCAACTTTGTCACAATGTATTATCTTTTTATTCAGTAATAGGTACAGTTTGTTAATTTTTTTTTCAGCTATAATTCTGAGTGAAATCAGCCTGTGATTTTTCCAAACTGTCTTTCATGGGATTTTGTATCAAGCTTATACACTAGTCTCATAAAATGACATGGAATTCATCCTTTTTAAACACATATTCAAATTTTGGCAGAACTAGTTTGTAAAACTGGCCTAAATGATTTTGGAGGGACATTTTAAACTAGCGATTCAATTTATTTAATGTCTATAGAGTTAATAAGATATTCTGTTTGTCAGACAATGTAGGTAATTTACATTTTGCTAGAAATTGGTCCATTTACTCAAGATTCCAAATTATTGGTGTAAAGCTTTTCGTAAGTACTTTAATTAATATTTTCAAAGAACCAGCTTTTGGCTTTGTTGATCCTTTCTATTGAATGTTATCTGTTTCACTGCTTTCTACTCTTATATTTATTACTTATTTCCTACTTTTTTCTTTGCGTTTATTCTGCCATTATTTTTTTCTATCTTCTTGAATTGAAATTTTTTCCCCTTAATTTTTGGCCTTTTTATTTTTGGCATTTAGAACCGTAAATTTGCCTCTCAATACAGTTTATCTGCATTCTACGAGTTTTGATCTGGAGTAATTTTCTTTTGTGCCATTACTCAGTTGTAAATATGTTCTAATTTCCATTGTGATTCCTTCTACGGTTGGTGTTACTTAGTAGTCATGTCTTCATTTTATTAAGTCACTTCTTATTTTCCAAACACATGAGATTTTTTTAGTTGATTAATTGCACTGTGATCACTGAATAGGGCATTAAATTTGTTGAGCCTCTTTTACATTTTTTTTAAAGCTCCAGAGGGAGAAGTTTTTATTTGTTTTATTTTATAATTTACATACGAAAATATTCCTTCTTTGTGGTGTATAGTTTTGTGGGTTTTGGCAAAGACATATAGTCTTAAAACCACCGCAGTTAAGCTACAGAGCAGTGCCATCATCCCTCCAATTTTTCTTGCGCTGTCCCATTTCAGTCATTTTAGTTATGCCCCCACTCCCTTACCCCTGACAACCACTGATCTGTTTTTCATTGCTACAGTTTGGGCTCTTCCAAAATGTTATACAAATGTAATCGTACAGCATGTAGCCTTTTTGAGTCTGACTTCTTCGACAGTGCATAAAGCATTGGAGATTCATCCATGCTATCGTGTGTATCAATAGTTCACTCTTCTCTATTGCTGAGTAGGACTTCCTTGTACAACTCTGTCAGTTTATTTATTCACCAGTTGAAGGACATGGGATTGTTTCCAGCATTTGAAGACTGTGTATAAGGCCACTATAAACATTCACATGCAGTTTTTTTTTGTTTTTTTACTGGTTGTAACTTCTATTTACTTGGTTATTGCTGAAGTTGAGATTTTTTTCATATGTTTATTAAAAAAAAAGTTTAATAAAAAAATGCTTATTAGACAGCTTTATTTCTACTTCTGTAAATATTTAAAAGTGTCTTTATTCCAGCTTCATTCTTTTCCATTTTGCCTTTTTGAGTCATTTTGTTGTTATATACCCTACGTATATTTGCTATGACTACCCTAGAAAATTTAACATACTGAACTTAGCAAAGCCAAAAGTTAGATAATACCTTTATCCTCTTCTTGAGCAATACGAGAACCTTAAAACCAAACCAAACCCACAGCACAGAGGAGAACTGCCCCAGAGGATTTCCAAGGCTGTATATCTTTATGGAAGCAGACTGTTAACATCTTTCTCCTGTGGAGCTGCTGGTGCATTCAAACCACCAACCTTTGGGTTAGCAGCTGAGCACTTTAACCACTGCACCACCAGCGCTCCTACAAGGACCTTAAGCTAAAAACCAAACCAAACCCATTGCCTTAGAGTCACTAACAAGGACCTTAGTATACTTTAATTCTAGTACCTTCCTTTACTTCTATTCTAGTTATGTATTTTCTATGTTGTTGTCTTATTAAATACCACCTTATTATTATCTTATTTAGTCCATGCTTGTATATCACTATTATCACTTTCTTTACTCTTTTGTCAACCTGTCTGATGTTGAGGTGGTCGTTTTGGTCGTTGAGTGGTATCTTAATCATCTAGTGCTGCCATAACAGAAATACCACACATGGATGGCTTTAACAAAGACAAGTTTATTCTCACACACTCCAGTAGGCTAGAGTTCCGAATTCAGGACGCTGGCTCCAGGGGAAAGCCCTCTCTCTCTGTCGGCCCTGGAGGAAGGTTCCTGTCATTAGTCTTCCCTTAGTCTGGGAGCATCTCAGTGCAGGTACCTCAGGTCCAAAGGATGCGCTCTGCTCCTGGTGCTGCTTTCTTGGTGGTATGAGGTCCCCATGTCTCTCTGCTCACTTCTCTCTTTTATATCTCAAAAGAGATTGACTTAAGACACTATTTGGTCTTGCAGACCTCATCAGTATAACTGCCACTAATCCATCTTATTACACCACAAGGATTTACAACACATAGGGAAATCACACCAGAAGATAAAATGGTAGACAATCATACAATTGTACAAGGGAATCATGACCTAGCCAAGTTGACAGATATTTTGGGGGGACACAATTCAATCCATCACAAGTGGCCAATTAGGACAATGAGCCAAACTGACAGTAACAATCCTCCATTCACTTAGTTCTATAGTGTAAGCAAGGGGCAAAAATAGGCACCAGCTCTCTGCTGTTCCACTTTTCCCCACCGAACAGCACTGGGATGGGCCAGGTGGATCAGCACTGATGGCAGTAACCCTCCCATTGCTGAGGAACCCTGGACAAAAGTCTCTTGCCATTTTATGGATCTGGAGAGGCTTGGGGAAGGGAGAAAGGGAAAGGTTAGGAGTGGAAAGTGCTGAGCCAGAGTGGAAAAAAGTAATAAGGAGGCTTCTGAATGGAAGAACCTGGGCTAGGAATACTAAAAACCAAAAGCCAAACCCTTTGCGGTATAGTCAATTCCAACTCAGAGCAACCCTACAGGACAAAGTAGAACTGCCCCATAGGGTTTCCAAGAAGCCACTGGTGGATTCCAATTACTGACCTTCTGGTTAGCCAACTGAGCTCTTAACCACTACATCACCAGGGCTCTGGTCTAGGAATGCAGCTGTGCATATATGCGTGGCTGTTAAGGGGTGGAGGATGGGATGGGATCTGACTCCTTGACTGTAACGTCCTCCAAATCTGGTGTGAAGAGGGAAGCTTTCCTCCAGGAAGCCTTGCAGGAGAAGCCTTTGTACTTACCTACAGTTGGGCCTGAAAGATCAGACATAGAGTTCTGGCCTGGAGCTAAACTTCTCACTTGTACATTAGTCTTCATTCTGGGATCCTTTAATTCTGCTTGGAGTACGCCTTTTCAAATTTCCTATAGTGAAGATCTGCTGGTGGTAAACTCTCTCAGCTTTCATTTTTCTGAAAATATCCTTAGTTTCTCCTTGTTCTTGAAAGATATTTTTGCTCAGCAAAGAGTTTTTAGGTTGGTAAGTGTTGGCATGCTGAAGATATCATTCCACTGTCTTCTGGCTTGCATAATTGCTATTATTTAGAAGTCCAATTATTATTCCTTTTTAGTTAACCCACCTCTTATCTCTTGCTTTGAAGATCTCCTCTTTGTCTTTTGTGGTCTATAGTTCCTCTATGTTTTAGGGAGGATTTATTTTCATTCATTGTTTGGAATTCACTGGGTGTCTTGATTCTGTGGGTTAGCATATTCATTATTTCTGGAAAATTTTTATTTATTTTTTCTTCAGATATTTATTTGTTCCCATTTTCTCTTTTCTGGAGTTCTAAAAAATTTTCAATCTGAAAATTCCTGTATTAGAGGACATTGTGGGTTTAATGCTGCTGTTCACTTTTTTGGTTTGCTCTTGTTCAAAATGCTATTTATGTCCCCTGTTTTCCTGTTTGCTGCTTGGTTGGTTTGGTGATGATTGTTTTGCTTTGTTTTACTTTTGACTAAGAATTCATATTTTTTGTAACTTTATCTGTGGGAACTTCTTTGGAGCCTGTGATGGGAGGAAAGCTTCTCCAGAGAATATTTACTTTTGCTTCTGCCAGCTGCCTGGAAGCACTGTACATTTGGGACCAAATTAAACTAAATCCTCATATTGAAGGTTTTTTAAGGCATCAAAGTAAAGTAAATTTGAGCAGAAGTCTTCCATGAGGTCTGGCTGGTGGTTATGAATTCTCAGGTGAGTCTTTCACCTCCACTCTGCATTTACTCAATAAAGGTAATTTTCCTTGCATTCCTCGGAGTTATTTCCAGTTCACGATTGTACGGAGGTATAGCCCTGAAGGGTCCCAATTTTACTGCGATTCTGTAGTATCCCTAACTTTGGAAGGCCCTTGACCTTGTTTAGTCCCTTAAGCCCTGCAATGCTGTATACCCTATTTTTGCAAAAATTACGCAAGCGGTTCTACGTTTGTTTTACATGCTGTAAAAAAAAAAAAAAAAAAAAAAAATTGGCATACTACAGTGTGCTTGGAAGCCCTGGTGGGCATGGTGATTAAGAGCTAAGCTGCTAACAAAAAGGTCGGCAATTCGAATCCACCTGGAGCTCCTTGGAAACCCTATGGGGCAGTTCTACTCTGTCCTCCTATAGGGTCACTATGCGTCTCAATCGGCTCCATGGCAACGGGTTTGGTTTTGGTTTTAAAGTGTGGGGGGAGAGCGCAGTTCACAAACTTAGAACGCATGCATTATTTGCGTAAAAATACAGTAAATGGAATTTAAGTTCACCAAATTCTGCAGCTTTCCTCAAAGAGAATGCTGACTTAATGTTCTGCATATCTCTCGATTCATGCCTTTGCTTAGTGTTTTTGTCTAATTACTCTTCACCTTTTAACCAATTCGTTAATATATTTAGAAAAGTGTTTCTAAAATGTCATTCAGGCAGGGTTTTTAGTTTCTGAAATGTTTTCACTGGGAGGGTCAGTCAGAGTATTAGCTCTCTTGCCAGAAATAAAAGTCCCTACTGTATCCTTCAATCATTTTAATTATTACCATTAATAAAATTGATACTTTTCTTCTGGGAACCCAATTACATGTATATTAGACCATTTGACATTGTCTCACAACTCTTTGATATTCCATTCTGGTTTTTTTTGTTGTTTGTTTTAACTCTTATTTTAGTATTTCAGTCTGAAAATATTTTATTTATTTATCTTCAAGTTCACTGATTCCTTCTTCAGCCTTGTCCAGTCTGCTAAGTCCAGCCAAGAAATTAATCATCACTGACACTGTAGTTTTACTTTTTTTAGCATTTGCATCTGATTCTGTTTTATAGTTTGTCTCACTCTTCCATGTCCCCATCATGAAGCCTTTTCTCTAGCTACTCTGCATGATCAGCTCTCCCCTATATAGAACAGTAGGCTCCACATCAAAGGCATTGCTCTGCAGTTCAGTCTTGGTGCTGAATTGCTTGCCATGAGCTGAGGGGTACACCCCTCTCTGTTCTTTTCTCAGACCCTTTTGACTGCTGACACTTCTTTGATTCTTCCAGCCTCACCTCGCCTCAACACTTGTCTTTGTCATCCTAGTTATGACCTTGGCTTTTTCATTATGAATCCAGTCCCTCCTGAATCATAATGAATCCACATTATCTCAGGTTGCTCTAGGCAAATACCCCTTCTTAGCTTATCTGTCCTTGATATACTCTGCTTCAGGGCCTTGGATGGTGATCACTGTTTTTGCTCTGTAATCCCGTGAAGAGTTATTCAGTCTATCTGAGCCTTAACCTTATTATCAGCAAAATGTGAACAAGCCCCAAACCCACACAGATGTTGTGTGAAGTATCTAAAACAGAAATGTAAAATGGCATTATCATTTATCTAATTGCAGACCCTAGTATTCATCTTTAACAAGGCAATTGGATTATACATACTAGATTTTTCTCCAATTGGTGAAAAACTTTTCTGTTAATTAAAAAAAAAAAAAAATCCGTATCTTAAAGAATGGAAGCAATATAAACATGTACTAAAATTCTTACATACATTCAATTAAAATCATACTACAATTGTGCAGCTCCTTTACAACTTCAATATATGACATTAAACACAAACATTGATGTCACTGTATTTGATTTAATAAATAAACATAAAAATTAAAGGTCTTCCAAAGATTTATTCAGTGCTTACTTGCAAAATAGGAAGATTATTTTTCACAGGTGGTGTAAAGAAATGCCCCCACTGTGATCCCTGTCATTTGCTGATTATAAGCGGAGGCAGGAATCATTTCTTATTCTAGACAATTCAGAAAATATTAAGAAAGATAGTAACAGAAATCTGAAAAATAGTCATGCCTTGAAGACAAATGAGATTAGATTGTTAGGTGAGGATGGGCTTCCTGAATCTGCAGGCTGAAGACTCCTAGCTGGAAAGAAAGAACATGCCTTCTTTCTTGCTCTTGCTAGGATCTGGGCAGCATTTCTTCCATGTCTGCAACGACGTAAGAGACAACAGCCCAAAGAGCAGCGGCAACATTCATCTCCTTTGGATCCATGACAGTCATGGTGTCTCCATGGGAGTGATGGAAGGAGAAATATTTATATAGGTCATCAAGAAGACTGGCACCTGGGGAGAAAAGGGGGAGAATTCTTAGTGCAGTGCTTGACAGATGCTGCTGGATTGCTGCTAGGAACCCACTGACACCCCTCCCCACTTCAGTCTTGCCTGCTCCTACTGTACAGACTGCAGTTGCAAAATAATTACTTTCTTAGCTTCCCTTGCAGCAAGAAGTGGCCATGAGACATCATCTGACCACCAGGACGTGGGTGGTGGGCTGTGGGAGAATCCTAGGAAAGCCTTTACTTTTCTGACAAAAGGGTTGAGAAGATGCTCCTAGTGCTGCATTAAAGATAGATGGGAAGTTTGGAGCTGCGTGGAGCAAAAAGCCCACACACTAAAAATGGCAAAGTGGAAAGACAAAAGGAGCCTGGATTTAGAAATATTGCCAACTCACTGAACCAGCTCTGCATTGCCTACTTCTGTTATGTTACATGAGGAAAAATAAAATCTTATTTGTTTAAGTAACTGATAAAGATATCTTCATATTTATTCACAAGGGTGTAGATTATGTATCTTCCTGGATATAAAAGAAAGTCAACACTCTTTTGCCAAAGTGTCCTTTTCAAATCACTCATTTAGTTCGCACAGCCATGAAATCCCCCAGCAACCTCCAAGGGCATCAGCAGGAGCCTCTGCCCCACTTAAAAGCTTTCTTCATACTCAAGAGTGAAGCTTTGCAGTAGTTTCAGCCCTGGACCAGGGTCTCAGGAAAACTTCTCTGTTTCTCTTATTCATCCTTCGGAGCTTATATAGCCCATATTTTGGGTTCCAGTTGCAGTTCTTTAGCCTTTGGCTAGCCTTCCTTCTTTCCTTCCTGTTTTACTGTGAAATATACCATGTGTACAAAAGAATGTGGAAAATATAAATGTATATTATAAGGGGTGATGATATAAAAATTACACATATATATCCATGATTAAACGCAAGAAAGATACTACCAGTATTGGAGGCCCATTTTATGTGACCCTTCATCTTATAAGCCCCTTCCTCCCTCCAGAGGTACCCATTATCCTGTCCTGTCCTGCTTGTCTGTTAATCACTTCTTGCTTTTCTTTATAGCCTTACCACATACATGTACATACATATGTATGATTTATTATTTAATATTGCCTTCTTTGAACCATGTACTCCAGATATATTTCTGTAACTTGCTTTTTCTACTGGAGCATATGTGAGATTTGTTATTGTGTATAAAACCAACCCATTACTGTTGAGTCAGTACTGACTCATGGTGACCCTATAGGACAGAGTAGAACTGCCCCATAGGGTTTCCAAGGAGTGGCTGGTGGATTTGAACTGTTGACCTTCTGGTTAGCAGCTGAGCTCTTATCTATTGTGCCACCAGGGCTCCATTATTGTGTATAACTGTAGTATTTTCATTTTTTATTCATTATATTATCATCTTTATCTTATTATATTTATTGATCCATTCTCCTGACAATAGACATTTAGGTTGTTGCCAGTTTTCTGTTGTATGCTTCTATCAATGACCTCTTTAAGGTTTTAAAAAGCAAAGCTGTCACTTTGGTGACTACAGTACACCTAACTCAAGCCATGGTCTTTTCAATTGCTTCAAATGCATGTGAAAGTTGGATAATGAAAAAGGAAGACAAAGGAAGAACTGATGTGTTCAAACTGTGGTGTTGGCAAAGAATACTGAATATACCGTGTACTACCAAAAGAATGAACAAATAAGTCTGAGAAGAAATACAACCAGAATGCTTTTTAGAAGCAAGGATGGTTAGGATTCAACTCATTTTTTTGGACACATCATCAGGAAATACCAATCGCTAGAATAGGACATCATGTTTGGTAAAGTAGAAGGTCAATGAAAATGAGGGAAGCCTTCAGTGAGACAGGTGGACAAATAACCACAACAACTGACTCAAACATACCAATTATCATGAAGATGACACAGGACCAGGCAATGTTTTGTTCAGTTATACATAAGGTCTCCATGAATTAGAGATGATTCAATGGCAACTAACAACAATCAACATTCTCTAGTGTCTGCGTGTAGGGGTGGAATTGCTGGACTGCAGGGTATGTGTTTAACTTTACCACGGAATTCTTAATTGTTTTCCAAAGTAATTTTAAATTTACACTTCCACTGTATATGAGCCTTCTTGTTGCTTCATATCCTCTACCACTCTTGGTATTGTCAACTAATTTTTGCTAATCTGATGGGTATGGCATGTTATCTCAGTACGGTCTTAATTTTATTTTTGGTGAGAGTACACATAGCAAAACCAGTTCCCATTCCACAGTTTTTAGACATAATGATCAATGACATTGTTTACATTCTTTACATTGTGTCAACATACATGTTATTTCTGTTTTAGTTGTTTCACTTCCAGTTACTTAAACTCCCTGCCCCCCAACCTTCTCATCTATGCTTTAAAATAATTGTGGATGCTTTGTTCATATATATATATATTTAAAGAATGCAATACTCACAATAAAATCTATTAAGAAAACATTCTACATCCCACTTTGGAAAGTGGTGTCTGGGGTCTTAAACGCTACCAAGTGGCCATCTAAGATGCATCAATTGGTCTCAACCCACCTGGAGCAAAGGAGAGTGAAGAACACCAAAGACACAGGGTAATAATGAGCCCAAGAGACAGAAAGGGCCACATAAAGCAGAGACTACATCAGCCTGAGACCAGAAGAACTAGATGCTGCCTGGCTACAACTGATGACTGCCCTGACAGGGAATACAACAAAGAACCCCTGAGGGAGCAGGAGAGCAGTGGGATGCAGACCCCAAATTCTCATAAAAAGGCCAGACTTAATAGTCTGATTGAGGCTGGAATGACCCCGGAGGTCATGGTCCCCAGACCTTCTGTTAGCCCAAGACAGAAACCATTACTAAAGCTAACTCTTTAGATGGGGATTGGACTGGACTATGGGATAGACAATGATACTGGTGAAGAATGAACTTCTTAGATCAAGTAGACACATGAGACTATGTTGGCATCTCCTGTCTGAAGGGGAGATGAGAGGGTAGAGAGGGTCAGAAGCCAGCCGAATGGACATGAAAAGAGAGTGGAGGGAAGGAGTGTGCTGTGTCATTAAGGGGAGAGCAATTAGGAGTATATAGCAAGGTGTTTATAAATTTTTGTATGGGAGTCCGACTTGATTTGTAAACTTTCACTTAAAGCACAATACCCTATAGGACAGGGTAGAACTGCCTGGTAGAGTTTCCAAGAAGTGCCTGGAAGATTCGAACTGCCGACCTTTGGTTAGCAGCAGTAGCACTTAACCACTATGCCACCAGGGTTTCCAAAGCACAATAAAAATTAAAAACAAAAACACAATATTCAAGGGTGACAATCTTTCCTCTTTGAGCTAATCTGTTATTTAGTTTAAAGGTGACTTCAGGGGATAGTTTCAATTCAAGGTTTGAAAAGCAACTCAGGGCCATAATCTCAGGGACTCCCCCAAGACTCAATAGGTCCAGTAAGTCAGGATTCTTTAAGGATTTGAAGTTTTGACCCACATTTCCCTCCCTGTTTATCGGGATTCATCTATTGTGTCCCTGATCAGAACATTCAGTAGTGGTTTTTTTTTTTTTTTAAGACAGGTACCATCTAGTTCTGACCTCAAGGCAGAGGAAGCAGTGGTTCATGGAGACAATTAGTCCTTTAGTCTAGTTCCTTCTCTGATTCTTGGCTTTCTTTTTTTTTTTTTTAATCCAGATGAATAAAAAAAAAAAAAATAGAGAGAGACTAATAATTACATCTTAGATGGCTGCTCATAAGCTTTTAAGACCCCAGACAACACTACTCACCATACTGGGAGGTAGAACATAAACTTTAAGAACTATATTATGCCAAATGACTGGACTACCCCACAAGACCATGGCCCTATGCCCTCCAACCAAGAGAATTAACTCCATGAGGTGATTGGTTATATCTAATTAGTATTGGCATCTGTAACCTCCCACCACCCCGCCACTTTTTTCATTGTTGTTATTGTTGCAAAACCATACACAACCTACCATTTGCCCATTCATCCCTTTTCCCTATGTACAACTTACTGACATTGATAACATCAGTCACGCTGTGCAAACTTCACCCATATTCGGTGCCACCTTTCCCACTACTATAGACAGAAAGTGACTACTACCTAGGGAGTATTTCCCTTTCCCTCCACCTCAAATAACCACTAATGAACATTAGTCTCTGTATATTTACCTACTGATGTCATTTCAAAAAAGTGAGAACATACATATTTGTCTTTTTTATGATTGACTTATTTCACTCAACAATGTCCTCCAAGTATAGTCTTCATTTTATTTTTTAAAATTATTAATGAGATTACTCATGTTAAATATATGTGTTTTCTCCAAATATCCTATTCATGTTTTTTTTTTTTTTTTGCCCATTTTTTACCCGTTTTGTCTTTTTCTTACTGATTTATAGGAGTTCTTGATATATTTTAGGAAAACCTGGTGTGTAGTGGTTAAGTGCTATGGCTGCTAACCAAAAGGTCAGCAGTTCGAATCCATCAGGCACTCCTTGGAAACTCTATGGGGCAGTTCTACTCTGTCCAATAGGGTCATTATAAGTTGGAATCGATGGCAATGGGTTTGGTTTGGTTTAGTTTTTTAATATGTTTTAGATACTAATTATTTTTGGTAATAAGTTTGTATATATAATTCCCCAGTTTGTGGCTCATCTTTTTATTCTCTTTATCATGTCTTTTGATGAATAGACATTGTTAATGTTAGTATACTCAGATTTATGAATTTTTCCTTTATGATTTGACTTTTGATGTTTTAAGAAATCCTTCCCTACCCTAATATCATAAAGATATTCTCTGATGTTTTAGTCTAATATTTTTAAAGTTTTGCTTTTAAATTTTAAGTGCTTCATCTATTTATAATTGGAACAGATTTTTACATAGGGTGTGAGATAGGCTTCTATTTTTATTTTTCAGTTGTCCCAGAAAATTTATCGATAGTATTGAAGAAGTCCAATCTGCACTGAAGGCACTGGCAAAAAACAAACAAACAAGGCTCCAGGAATTGACAGAATATCAATTGAGATGTTTCAATAAACAGATGAAGTGCTGGAGGTGCTCACTCGTCTGTGCCAAGAAATTTGGAAGACAGGTAAGTGGCCAACTGACTGGAAGAGATCTATAATTGTGCACATTCCAAAGAAAGGTGATTCAACAGAATGCAGAAATTATTGAACAATATCATTAATATCACATGCAAGTAAAATTTTGCTGAAGGTCGTTCAAAAGTGGTTGCAGCAGTACATCGACAGGGAACTGCCAGAAATTCAAGTGGGATCCAGAAGAGGACGTGGAATGAGGGATATTACTGCTGATGTCAGATGGATCTTGGCTAAAAGCAGAGAATACCAGAAAGACGTTTACCTGTGTTTTATTGACTATGCAAAGGCATTCGACTATGTGGATCAACAAATTATGGGTAATGCTGGGAATTCCAGAACACTTAATTGTGCTTGTGAGGAACCTATACATAGACCAAGAGGCAATTGTTGGAACAGAAAAAGGGGATACTGTGTGGTTTAAAGTCAGGAAAGGTGTGTGTCAAGGTTGTATCCTTTCACTGTACTTATTCAATCTGTATGTTGAGCAAATAATCTGAGGAGACGGACTATATAGAGAAGAACACAGCTCCAGGATTGAGGAAGACTCATTTACAACTTGCAATATGCAGATGACACGACCCTGCTTGCTGTAAATGAAGAGGACTTGAAGCACTTACTGATGAAGATCAAAGACTGCAGCCTTCAGCATAGATTACACCTCAACAAAAAGAAAACAAAAACCCTCACAACTGGACCAATAAGCAATATCATGATAATGGAAAAATTACTGACGTTGTCAAGGATTTCCATTTTACTTGGATCCACAATTAACACCTATGGAAGTAGCAGTCAGGAAATCAAATGAGGTATTGCATTGGGCAAATCTTCTGCAAAAGACCTCTTTAAAGTGTTGAAAAGCAAAGATGTCACTTTGAGGACTAAGGTGTACCTGACCCAAGCCATGATATTTTCAGTTGCCTCATATGCATACGAAAGCGGGACAATGAACAAGGGAGACCGAAGAATGATTGATGCCTTTGAGTTACAGTGTTGGTGAAGAATATTGAATATACCATGGATTGCCAGAAGAATGAACAAGTCTGTCTTGGAAGAAATACAACTAGAGTGCACCTTGGAAGCGAGACACTCCATCTCACTCACTTTGGATATGTTATCAGGAGGGACCAGTTCCTGGAGAAGGACATCATGCTTGGTAAAATAGAGGGTCAGTGAAAGAGAGGAAGACCCTTGACAAGATGTATTGACACAGTGGCTGCAACAATGGGCTCAAACAATGATTGTGAGGACAGCACAGGACTGGGCAACGTTTCGTTCTGTGGTACATACGGTCACTATGAATTGGAACCAACCTGATGGCACCTAACAACAACAATAGTAAGTACATCCTCTTTCTTCACTGTTTTGTGGTATCAATTTTGTCATTAAGTTTCCTTATCTTTGTAGGTTTGTTTGGGGCTTTCTAATTCTGTTCCAATGGTCTATTTATTTATCCCTGTGGCAATATCACACTAAGTTAATTAGTATTGCTTTCTAAGCCATGATAGCTGGCTGGGCAAGTTCTCTCACCTTCTCTTCTTATTTTCCTCCTCTTCCTTCTCAGGAGTGTCTTGGTGATTCTTGACCATTTGTTCTACCATTTAAATTTTAGAATCATTTTAAATTCTACAAATAATATTCATGAAACATGATTGGAATTGTGTTAATCTACATATCATTTTGGGAGAACATCTTTATGATATTAGGGTATTGTTTTTACCCATGAACATGATGTGTTTCTATATAAGTCTTCTTCAGTGTCTTTAAATAAAGTTTTGTAATACAGTTTTGCATGCATTTTGTTAGTTTTCTTCCCTAGATGACTTATATTTTCCATTGCTGTTGTAAATTATATATATATATATTTTTTAAATTTGCATTTTCTGTTTGTGGCTGTCTGATTTTAGTGTCAAGGATATATCTGATTCATAAAATGGAAAGTGTTCTTTCTTTTTTTGTACTCTACAGAATAGTTTGTGTAAGATTGGAATTATTTATTTCCTGGTTACTTTGTAGAACTCACAAAACCATTATTCACGTTTTGTTTTTCTTCTTGAATTAATGTTGGAAATTGTATTTTTCTGGGAATTTGTTGGTTTTGCCACAATATTGGAATAATTGGTATGAACTTGTCAATAATACCCTGTTATAATCTCTAATTATGTCCGCAGCATCTATAGTGATACCTCTTTTTCATTCTTGATGTTGGTTGTTGGTGTCTTTTCTCCTGTTCATTGATTTTGCCAGCATTTTACCAGATTTATTAGTCTTTTGAACTAAAAAATGATGACAAATATGGGTTTTTGGGATCTTTCCTATCGTACAGTTTTTCTTTCATTTATTTCTGCTCTTTATTATTTCTCTTCTTCTACTTTCTTTGGGTTTCTTCATTTTTCTTTTTCTAACTTCTTGAGTTGAATGCTCAACGTACTACTTTGCACATTTCCTCTAGCATACACAGGTAAGGCTATAATTACCCCCAACAGTGATTTAGCTGTATCCCACAAGTTCTGATTAGTATTTCATATCATTCATTTCTAAATATTTACTAATTCCTGGTTTGACTTTTTCTTTCACTCATGAGTTATAATGTGTTTTTTAATTTCCAAAAGTACGTGGTTTCTTTCATTTTTTTTTTTTCCACTATTGATTTCTAATTTAACTGTGAGAGAATTAACAGATTCTGGCCTATACGAAACACGTTCTTCGTATTTTGTTGAGACTTTCTCTATGGCCTATTATACAGTTTGGTTTTATAAATGTTCCATGTGTACTTGAACATCATGTGCTTTCAGTATTCTGTGCATGTCCATTAGAGCAAGCTCGTTAATTGTGTTCTTTATATCTTTTAACTCCTTCCTGATTTATTGTCTATTTCATCTAGTAATTTGGAGAGAGATATGTCAACATGTCCCTCTGTGATTTTGGATATTTTTATTTTTTTGTAGCTCTAGTAATTCCTTTTTTATATATTCCAAAATTATGCTATTAGAGGTATACAAATTTAGAACCATATCTTCCTGGTGATTTGAACATTTTTGAATATGTAGTTATCCTTTTCAGTCCTGAAGTCAAATTTTTTCAATATTTAATACAGCCACACCAGCTTCCTTGTGCAGAGTATTACCCTTTTACCATAATTTTACTTGAAGTCTTCCTCTGTTCTTATGTTTCTGGATTCTCTTATAGTTTAGAGTTGGCTTTTAAAAATGTAGTCTAACAATCTTTGATTTCTAACTGGAGAGTATAACCCATTTATGCAGATTGTGATTATTGTCAAATGAATTCATTTGGACCATCTTAGTTTTTGCTATTTGTTCATTTTGTTTTCTAGATTTCTTATTTTTCTTTCTTTATTGCCTTCTTTGGGATTCTTTTTTTTTTTTTTTTCTCCTCTCATACCTTTTCCTCCACCCTGTTAGTTTAGTGGTTAAACTATTTCTATTCTTTTAGCATGTGGAAGTTACGCACTCTATTTCTACTCTTTTTAAGCAGAGATCTTAGAAATTATAGTGCAAATATTTATCTTATTAAGTCCAAAGTTAAATATATTATATAAGGACATTGGAGACCCCCAAGTTTTGTCCCCGTCTCAGGTTCACTTATTGCTCATTAAAGCCCATGCTTCAGGCAAACAGGGATTGGCAGATCCTGTCAGACAAATGCCAGGCTACGGAGTTTCCTTACCTCTTATAGATCCTTATTTTATCATTTCTCACATCTGACGAATTACTTGCTAAGCCATTTATTATAAAAAGATAAACACATGGGTCACCATGAATCAGAATTGATTTGATGGGAATAAGAACAATTATTATTTTACCCAACAATTTTTTTTCAGAGGGGTGGTTTTTACCACATTGCCAGGGTTCTTCTCTCCCAAACCTCTACTTTCTGTCCTATTATTAGTCCTGAGGAGTCCTGGTGAAACAGTGGTTAAGAGCTCAGCTGTTAACCAAAATGGTAGCAGTTTGAATCCATCAGCTACTCTTTGGAAACCCTATGGGGCAGCTCTACTCTGTCTTATAGGGCTGCTATGAGTCAGAATCTACTCGATGGCAATGGGCTTGGTTTTGATTTTTAATATTCCTGAGCCCTCCCTTACCTCTGGATGCTGTCTATATTTCTCCTAAGCCTAACCCAATTTTTTTAAACCTTATACCAAGATTTTCCCCTATTTATCTGGCACAGTGGTTAAGTGATACAAGTGCTAACCAAAAGGTTAGCAGTTCAAATCCACCAGCCGTTCCTTGGAAACCCTATGGGGCAGTTCTATTCTGTCCTCAAGGGTCGCTACGAGTCGGAATCAACTTGACAGCAAAGGGTTTTTTTTTTTTTAATCCTCCCAAAGGAGTCCCTGGATGGTGCAAACAGTTAATAGGCTTGGATGCTAAACAAAAGATTGGTGATTCGAGTTCACCCAGAGGCCCTGGAAAGAAAGGCCTGGTGATCTTCTTCCAAAAAAATCAGCCATTGAAAACCCTATGGAGAATAGTTCCACTCGGACACACATGGGGTCCCTATGAGTTGGAGTCCATTGTACAGAAGCTAGTACTGGTATCTTCCCAAGGCCCTGGCTCTGGAGGAGTCCATTGTACAGAAATTAGGACTGGTATCCTCCCAAGGCCCTGGCTCTGGAGGAGAGTTTGATTTCTCTTATTCATTCATATGCCATACCAAGTTCAGCCCTGGTGCTGTTAAACACAATGCAAGCCCATGAGGCAAAAAAGAAGTATAAGAGAAAGCTCAACATCAAACCTGACAATTAATGGCTCCAATGCCTGTCAGCAAATATCCAAAACAGGTTGCCTTAAGCTTTCAATGTCTACCAAACCCTTAACTTGTGTATAGAAGGCTTCTTCTTCCTCAATGATTTTCTTTCTAAGCTAGTAAAACATATTTTCTGTTATCCCAGTAGCTCAGAAGGGTGGGATGTCACCATCGTCCAGACTGATAACATAAAACCTTCAGTGCATGGGCTGCAGCTGAGGCCCTAAATGTTTTAAAGATTCAATCTAATTCAATTAGAGAAACATTTATTGAGTCTCTATAATATTCTAGACAGTGGGTTATACGCTGAGGCAGACATTAAAGTAAAAAAGACAGTCTCCGCTCTCAAAATCTTACTGTGCAGGGCAAAATGTGTACATAAGAACAGCACAGCCTGAATGAGCTGCGTGTCATGAGAAAAAGACAAAAAAGTAGTGGGTAGCTCATGTAACTGAATGAACTCCGGAACCCCTAGACTAGGTAAAAAAAGAAAAAAAAAATTTTTTTGAGGTCCCTTTATTCTGCTGTCTGTACTCGCTTGTTTAGTGCCCATCCCCTCCCCTCCCCATACTGTATTGCAAGCTCTCTGAAGGCAGAACCTCCGTTTTGTTCCCCACTATGTCACCGGTGCCTATAATGTAGCACCCAATAGATGCTGAAGGTGTGTTTGTTGAATGAATTAATGAAATCAGCAAATTTCATGAGACAGCTGGGCCTTGAGGGTACTGTCAGAGTCCCTGTAGGATATAGATGGGACATTCTAAGAAGGTAACTTGGAGAATATAATGAAAGGATTATTTACCAAGAGTGGTCAGGGTTAAGTAAAACCAAAAAGGAAAGGGGAAGCACTCCAGGGCTAACAACAATGTGGAACCATTACACTTTTAGACCTGAAAGGGCAAAGAGAGAGAGAATGATTATTGTAACCCACTTACAGCTATAGGTTAGGGTTTCCTGAAAAGCTGTGGTTGTTGGTGGCAGAAGCCAGAGAAAGGAGCCAGTGGGATCAGAATCCTTGATGGTGCCTCCCAATATCCTACTGGGCCTCCCATTGCCCAAACCCAGAGGGTAAGGTGACTTGTTAATGTAGTCCATGAAAGTTAGCCCCAGGACAGTACAGGAAAGAGGAAAGTAAAGAATAGTATGGATTGGTAAAAGGGAACACCCAACACAGGCACTCAGGTGTCAGCAGACAGACAGGGGGTACTGGCATTCCAGGTGAAAGCAACAGAGCCTGTGTGTATTCCAGTTTGGTTGACATAAAGGTAACCTGGGTTAATTACTGGCAGTAAAGTTGGTGACCAACAGTGGAAGCTTCTACATGTCTGCCTAAAAACAGATTGAATGTTGTTCATAAATGGGGAGCCACTGGGGGCCAATGGGCAGGACAGGTGTGACTGGAGCTGTACCATGGGAGGATGCTCTTACAAAATGTGGAGGTAAAGGTGTGTAAACAGCCCTGGCGGTGAGGAGACAGTTGGGGAGGAGGTATAGTCAGGGTGGGAGTGGGGAGCAACAAGGACCAGGGCCTGATGGCATTCCAACCTCTGGAATTCTCTGGAAGGTACGTGGTGGATGAGATTAACCACTCTTCCTAGTAGAAACGCCAGAAGTCAGTTTTAAAACCAAAAGCCTCTTTCTGTGATGAGCTCACAGCACACCCAGGAGGGACAATCTGCCTGTTTACTTTGGTAGTAGCTAGAAGCATTTTAACAGAAACAGTGACATTTTAGAATTACTTGAAACTGGTGGGGAGCATATGCTCTGGACTCCAGAGAGCATCCGGTGAATGCCAAATCCAGTGCACAAGTTAAGGACAGAGTCACAGGGTACAAAGAATGGAAGTCACTGAGGGTGGATAGAGGAGAAATCAGAATTGCAAACATCGGGAAACAGGAAGAGGCATTTAATTCCAGCAGACAGAGTTTGACTAGCTTGGGGCAGTTTTTCTCCCATCCAGAGCTTCTTACAGACACCACACGGTGGGATGACAAAAAAAAAAAAAAAAAAAAAAAAAAAATCCTGTCCCAAAGGCTCCGAATTCCATATTGAAAAAAATAGAGGCAAAAAAAAAAAAAAAAAAAAAACAGTTGTGCATGCCCTCTCTGGGCCTCTGACCTTCCCTTTCTCTCCCAGACTGAAAGCAACTTGAGTGCCGGATGGGTGGGAATTTGGCTGCCTCCCTTCAGAATTAGAGGCTTAAGGAAGGCATTTCCTCAGAGATCTTCTAAGTTCCTACAAACATTTTATAAAACTAAAATAACTTCAGAAAATCAGATATCGCCCATGCAAATGCTGATAACTAACCACAGGGGATATGAGGGTCGGACCTGTTGGCTGCCTTGCAGTTTTGTCTCTGCAATTCTAAGAAGACATTTTATCAGTGACAGCTACTGATCTAAAAGACCAGCACTGAGAAAGATCCTGCTTTTCAATTTCTGAGAGCACCTGAGATCGCAGGGCATGCGAATGTTAAGTACCTCTAGGGATAAATTTCACAGTATCTTTTGACAGGTAGATGAGCTCTGAACAAGGGATCATCAAAAGCTTTTTAGAAATAGACAGTAGGAACAAGCCTGCTCCAAAGGCCAATATTCAGCCCTGGAAACACTGTAGCATCGTTATTAGAGCAGTTCATTGTTAGGGAATTATTTCCAAAGGGAGGTTTGGAACGTGAAATGACATATCCTTGAGTATGTCAGCAAAGGAGAAGTCGGACGTAGGCAGGGAGTTACAGCTGAGAGAAAATGAGATTTAGAGGCAGATAAAAAAAAAAATAAAAGATGGTTCAAATTCAAATGCTCCTCTTTAATAACTCAATGACTTTGGAGAAATAATATAAAGTCATTCAGTCTTTGTTTCCTCAGTTGTAAAATGAGGCTAATGATACCCAAATCAAGATGGTTGTGAGGGCTGTAGGCACTGAATACTTAATTATAGCTGTTATAAAGGAGCCCTGGTAGCATAGCGGTTAAGCATTTAGCTGCTAACTGAAAGGTCAGCGGTTTGAACCCACCAGCCACTCTGTGGGAGAAAGATGTGACAGTCCATTTCTATAAAAATTGTTTTTGTTATTATTAGGTGCCTTCGAGTCAGTTCTGACTCACAGCAACCCTATGTACAACAGAATGAAACACTGCCTGGTTCTGTGCCATCCTCACAATTGTTGCTGTTTGAACTCACTGTTGCAGCCACTATGTCGATCCATCTTGTTGAGGATCTTTCTCTTTTTTGCTGACCCTCTACCTTACCAAATGCGATGTCCTTCTCCAGGGACTGGTCCCTCCTGATAGCATGTCCAAAGCATGTGAGACAAAGTGTCACTATCCTTGCTTCCAAGGAGCACTTTGGCTATACTTCCAAGACAGACTTTTTCATTCTTCTGGCAGTCCGTGGTATATTCAGTATTCCTCACTAACACCATAATTCAAAAGTATCAATTCTTCTTGGATCCAGCTTTCGTGTGCATATGAGACAATTGAACAAGCCATGGCCTGGTTTAGGTGCACCTTAAAAATTCTCAAAGTGACATCTTTGCTTTTCAACACTTTCTTTGAAAGAGGTCTTTTGTGGCAGATTTGTCCAATGCAATACATCATTTGATTTCCTGTCCATAAAAACAATCAAATCAAACCGTAAAGATTACAGTCTTGGAAACTCTACAGGACAGTTCTACTCTACCTTACAGTCAGTACGAGTGAGGATTGACTTGACCGCAACGGGTTTGGTTTTATGGCTGTTATATAGCCACAAAGATGATCCAACTTATTCACTGCAGCATGATCAATTAAGTCAACTTGGAAAACTTAAAGTTCTGATTTAATAAATCCAAGTTCTAATGATTATGTGTAAAGCTGGAACCACTGGACTATGAGTTCTGTATTTCTGCCTTGACCCTGGTTTGGATTATTTTCCCTCCTCCTGCTTCCCTCCACTTTTCCTCTCCCTTTATGAATCTATTTTTGTAGACAGAAAATATTTTCCAGCTTTGTGACTAGGTGAAGACAGTCCAATAATATTATAAGAAATGCCCACCTGCCCCATGTTGCTCACAGCAGGTCCCAGATCGTCATTGGGAGATTCCAGCAATGACTGTGGTCTGTAGAGGGTATCAGAACAAGACTGAAAGCATCCTAGTTCCTGAAAAGTGGGGTAGGCGAATATACAAAGATTCTTGGAGCCGACTCTTATTTACATGTAATCACTGGGTTTTAGTGCACAAAAACTAAGCAATTTGTATATGATAAGCTTTTGAAAGACATTTGAAAGCTATGAAGTTTAAATTCAAGTCTATTATTTCAGTGCAAACATTGGCTGCAGTGATGTTGCATTATGGATATACTCACAGGCAAGCAGCTGTAGAAAATCCATTTTTTTCTTTATAAACAGATCTTGAACAGTCTGGAGTACATAATTTAACTGCAATGGAATGTATTACAGACATTCCCCTATCATAATAATTATGGGGTTAGAGAAGAACGTTATGGTCCTATTCCCTGTAAGAAAACTTGTTTCTTTAGAATCCATAAAATGCTAAAAATATGTTTAAGATTTAATGAAAATTATTTCTTTCAGCAACGTTATCAAATGAAAAAAACTTATTACCAAAATGATTAGAAAACCAATTCACAGAATTTGCAGACATTTAATCTCTTTTCAAAAAGGCACTTTTACCTCTACTATACTAAATCTCATTGAAATCAGAGTCAGAAACAACTAATTAATAGCTTCCTAATCCATAGCTCCTCAGAAGAGAAAGCAACTCATAAGAGAGAAGGGAAAGGAAAGGAAGGCAAGGGGAAAATAATCCTTGATCAAAACTCCATGAAAAGTACTATAATTTTAGTTTCTAAACTCTCAATTTATCTAATAATCAGTATACTCCAAGAATCTCCAAGCCTGTGTTAAGAAGTTTCAGGTGTTCCACTAAGCCCCTGTACCTCCATCTCTTGGAAAACTTGGATTGGTTGTTGGGATAATTTGAACAACATAGTTTGGGTCAACACTAACACACCTGATGGACCTCCAGTTCGTAGGGTACACAAGCTATGTGATAACAACTCATCTTTCCATAAAGTTGAAGAGCTGTACAGTGGCATTAAGACTGGTTAATCATTACTACGTGAAGATAGTACTACAGCCTATCCATATGTGGGAATAACAAGAATAATAATTACCATTTGCTGAGTGCTTCTTGTGTGCTAAGGGATTTTTGGACATTATTTCACTTAATTCTCCCAATAATCCCACAAGAAAGTGATTATCATGTGTGATTTATAGATACCAAAAAAAAAAAAAGATTTAAGTTTCTTGTCTAAAGTCTAAGTGGTAGAGACAGGATTCAAACCCAGGTACCTCTGATCAAAAACTATGCCCTAATAATTTGTGCTATATACTATCTCTCACTGCCCTATTACAGGAAATCTGTGAATGCCTTTTCCCCAGTGGGAAATTATTTGCATGATTTGCCCCATTGGCTGCTCTGGTCCTCCACCTCCATTTCTACCTCACAAGAAAAAAAAAAACAAAAAACCTCACAAGAAAAAAAAAGGAGATGGAAATTCAGGTTGAAGGTTTCCTTGGACGTGAAACAGTGAAGACTTGAGTGAGTCCAGGCAGCCTGAGACTCTCAACAGAAGATGGATGGCTGTTCTTACTGAGCACCCTCTGCAGGTTCTGCCACCCCTCCTGGAAGTCCCTGACCAGCCTATCTAAAAACCTACTTCTCCCCTCTGGGCATGCATTATCCCCCTTACCCTGCTTTTTTTTTTTTTTCCCCATAGCATCTTTTACTACCTGAAACCATATTATCCTTGTATTGGTTTTATTTGTTGCCCATTTTTCCCATTAGGATGTAACATCCATAAGAGCAGGGACTTTGTCTTATTTACAACTATATCCCCATTCTCCAATGTTTGGCATGTAGTAGGTTCTCAATAAATATTTATTGACCCAATGAATGGATAAATGAATGAATTATTAACTATCTAATGGGACAAAAGCAAAGATAAATATCGGCTTCCTCTTCCCTCTCTATAGGAACTTTTGGCAAGTAAATCCCCCTTTCTGAGGATTCTTCTCTTGGTTCCTGCCTTGGAGAATGACAAGTAGGTGCTCCATACAAAAAATGCAGGATATTTACATGCATAAACTGAGGTAAAAAACTCTCTGCATACAAAGTACTACTTAATATTTTTTTATACCTCCTACCACTATTATGAAAATTAATCAAACTTGGAAATAAAGGAAAAAGGTGGGCAGCACATCCTTCCAATGTCATTCAGGGGCAAAGGCCATGTAAGCATTATTTAGGGGAATGTACAGTTTGAATTACTGCTTACTATTGATTAAAGGTTCTAGATGTAGTGGAGTTACATTTTAACTTGTAGATTTTTGTCTAATAGAGATGAATCACAAAGGTCACAGTTTATTGGTTTTTTAAGACATTAACCAGCAATATTAACCTAATATTTCTTTATGAAATTGCATAAACTTAGGTCCTCAAATGTTCTTTGAATTGGTGTTCCCCATCTTACTAATCCTATCATTTATTAATGGGTTAAATAAAATTTTGACATATGCTCATTTTATATTTACATTAGAGTCATGATTTTACCTTTTAAAAAATTATACTTAACACCACCCACTTACAAACCTCCAAAGAACAATCACATTCATATGTTTCTTTACAAAAAGTAAGCGACTAACAAAGTTTCCATCCATGATTTCACCCATGATTGCCCCAATGAGCAAGATCACTGGGCAAAGTGGTCACCAACATAAGCGCTGGTCTTCGGGTAGGAAGTTTGCCTTTTCCCTGTATGGTACTGGATGGTCTTCAGGTACGAGGAAGACTGGGGGAAAATATATATGAATAATACACACACACACGTGTGTGTATATATACTACCTATATTTTGTGTGTGTGTATACAGTGAGAAATACATATATGTATACGTGTATGTAAAAATATGTAATGCATAAATATAATTTCACTCTTCCTGAATTCCTATACATTCCTTGATACCCTTTATTTCTCCCTTGACCCACCTTACACCTTTCCTCTGACTCTAGGCTCTTTATCTTTGAGTTTATAATTGTTTATAATCTCCTTCTCTCTTGTTATATAACATAGTGATACACTTCCTCTGTGAAGAGTGATTTTGAATCACACTCATGTTTATATATCAATCTCAATTTATCATTCTTACTTTATCCACACAAAACTTTTTGCTGACTCCTTTCTTCTCTTCCTATCTGAGCCAGCATTCCAAAGGAAAAAAACCAAACCTGTTTTCTTCGAGTTGATTTCAACTCCTAGTGATCCTATAGGACAGAATAGAACCACCCCATAGGGTTTCCAAGGAGTGGCTGGTGGATTCAAACTGCCAGCTTTTTGGTTAGCAGCCAAGTTCTTAACCACTGTGCCACCAGGACTCTGAGCAAGCATCACTCCTTGTAAATGCCTTTCTGCAGTTCTCTCTACACCTAGGGAATGATGCTTACAAGAAAACATCAGTAAAAATTGTTTCTGACATAGCAGACTGTCAGAACATTCAATGTGTATGGGTGTTTGGACTCGAAAAGACTCTAAAGTCTTTTTCCAGCGTGGAGCTTATAATAAAGGTCTTATAATTATCATAGTTTTACATAATTGTGCTCAAATTGACAGATTTTTCTTCTTTCTAGCTATTGACACAAGATGGTTACAAAGTCACAGTGCAATGAAAGACAGGTTTTAACAGATATGACATCTGAACTTATCCTTCTTTTCCCACCCACTCACTCCCCACCTCCCATTCTGTTGGCAAGCAAAAACAAAGGAATCAAATGAGTTGGAAGTATTACATGGACATGCTGTTCTAGACCTAATTCCCATACTGAATATGAGTAATTCAGCAAGGCTGGTTGGCAGGAGCTTTGCAGGAATGCCCAAGTAACACTGTAGAGCCAAGTCCCAATTTCATCAGTCATCATTAAATGATTATGGTATTGGAGGGGAACTGGTAAATAGTTAGGAATATGCCCATCCATTAGAGAGATCATGAGAGAGGATCTATGAACCTCTGATCAGTGAATCCCACTTCTACATGGTCAGGCTGATGGATTTATAAAATTAAAGTTTTATTATTAAGCACTTAAACACATACTCTATAGGAAAACAGAGGACATGGCTTTTTTAGGAGGAAGCCTTGGTGACCAGTTCTTTACACTCTTTGAAAGGGTAAAAAAAGGCTAGGCAAGGAGAAAGGATGATTTACCTATTTAAAAAAAAAAAAAAGAAACTTTGAAAAAAAACTACACTAATCATCAGAAAGGTTGAATTGTTACAGGTTGAAGGAAATGTTTCGCTGTAAATAGGGAACTAATTAGCTATGAGAAAAAGAACAGAAGCAACAGATATTTCTCATTAAGAAGGTCCACCTAAGGATTGGTATCATTATTTGGAATTGGAATCAGTCTTGAGAATCTGTAAAGTTCGTTCTGGTTTTAAAATTCTGTAGATCCCCCTTACCCCTTGTTATGTTTTGAATTGTGTCCTCACAAAATGTGTGTCAGCTTGGCTAGGCCATGATTCCCAGTATTGTGTGGTTGTCCACTGTTTTGTGATCTGATGTGATTTTCCTATGTGTTGTAAATCCTGCCTCAGTGATGTTAATGAGGCAGGATTAGAGGCAGTTATGTTGATGAGGCAGGACTCAATCTATAAGATCAGGTTGTGTCTTAAACCAATCTCTTTTGAGATATAAAAGAGAGAAGTAAGCAGAGAGAGGGGGTGGGGAGGGGGGCACCTCATACCACCACGAATGTAGTGCCAGGAGCAGAGTGCATCTTTGGAATTGGAATCCCTGCACTGAGAAGCTCCTAGCCCTGGGGAAGACTGATGACAAGGACTCCCTCCAGAGCCTACAGACAGAAAAAGCTTTCCCGTGGAGCTGGCACCCTGAATTTGGACTTTTAGCTTACTAGACTGTGAGAAAATAAACATCTGTTTGTTAAAGCCATCCACTAGTGGTATTTCTGTTACAGCAGCACTAGATAAGTAAGACACCTCCCAAGAAGTAGGACAGGCTAAAATTATCCTTTGAGAGGGCTCTAGTACAAATATATGACTGATTAAGCTGTACTGGGTTATAAAGAGAAATGGGATTCATTTAGAGACAGTGCACCCAATAATTTTAGGGGTGATGCCAAAGTAGGCAGTTAAGCCCTCCATGAAATTCCTCTTGGGCCCATTGTCAGAAGTTTAATTATGGGCTGGACGGAATAAGAATCTGAGTCAAGGTGGGCTTTTTTTCATTCCTGGATACCAGCACTGTCAAGATCACAAGAAGTACCACAGATAATAGGAGATACATTTATAGAATAAAATTTTACTACTATAAAAAGATAGGATCCATCTGACATTAGCAATGATATTCCTCATTCCACATCTTCGGAATCCAGCTTGAATTTCTGGCAGTTCCCTGTCGATGTACTGCTGCAATCACTTTTGAAAATCTTCAGCAAAATTTTGTGTGATATGGTTTGATAATTTCCATATTCTGTTAGATCACCTTTCTTTGGAATGGGCACAAATATGGATCTCATCCAGTCAGTTGGCCAGGTAGCTGCCTTCCAAATTTCTTGGCATAGACGAGTGAGCACTTCCTGCATCGCATCTGTTTGTTGAAACATCTCAATTGGCATTCTGTCAATTACTGGAGTCTTGTTTTTTGCCAATGCCTTCAGTGCAGCCTGGACTTCTTCCTTCAGTACTATGGGTTCTTGACCATAGGCTACCTCCTGAAACGGTTGAATGTTGACCAATTCTTTTTGGTACAGTGAGTGTGTATTCCTTCGATCTTCTTTTGATTTGCATCGTTCAACATTTTGCCCATAGAATCTTTAATATTGCAACTCAAGGCTTGAATTTTTCTTCAGTTCTTTCAGCTTGAGAAATGCCAAGTGTGTTCTTCCCTTTTGGTTTTCTAACTCCAAAGTTAGGTGTTGACAATGGTGAACAATTTTGGTGAATGTTGGCTCAGTTATTCTGACATGCTTTCATTTTACTTACGCAAATAGCCTTTTTCTTAGTTACCTGGCAGCTTCCTACTTGGCAGCTAAATGTGGCTCCTCTAACTGATGTGAAGGTTTTTTTTGACACTAAATCTTTTAAAATATAACTTTCCAAAAACCATTATGCAGTGAGGGAATAAATGAGCTAAACATGAAAAGTCTTGTGAATTCCAAAGTAAAGGAAAACAAATCTGTAAGAAGGAGCCTGTGAAATGCATATGCTTTTAATGAAAATACATTTCACTTAAAGTAAAATTTGGTTCAAGGAATACTCATTAAATGTCAATAAAAAAAAAATTTTTTTTTTTTTTTTGCCAATGAAAAAATCCTGACCCGTGGCAATCCATTTACAGGGAATCTACAAGGCTGGGATGCAAATTTAATATTTAAATGTAGCTAAACTCTCAATGCTATTTATGGTTGGCACTCATTAATGTAATTTTTAGGACAATCCTTGTAATGAAGAAACAGTGATTATTCTCAGTAGTCACCCAAAATATAATTATAGTACATTTGATTAAATGCTTCTGTGGCAAGATAAATTGCAATTTACACATTTCTGTGTGTTCTTTAAAAAAAAGGAGAGTGAAAGAAAGAAAAAAGACTGATGATGATATAAAGGAAGCTAATTTTTTTTTTTTTTTAATGCTACTTTGTGGGGTAACATGTCATGAACTGTTCCATCATTTATACTCATACTCTAGAATTATGGGGTCAGGTAAATGCTGTTTGAGATCCCCTGCTATAGACCCTGAAATGATTTCCAGCACAGAGTTTATAAATAACATCAGCAGTCCTGCTTTTTCACCTCCTAAGTCATTTTTCTCTAAAGCCTTTAGAATTCTTGACAAAAGATGGAAAGGAAAGTATGCTGTCCTTCACTAACTAATTAAACTAGTAAAAAGGCCTTATTATGAAGGATACGGAATGTGAAGCATGAATTATTTGTTTAATTTCACACAGCTGAGTAATAATCTTCTAGTTGCTGTAAATAGGTTAGGTGACTACTCAGAATGATCACAGTTACATTTGCAATGTATTGACCTTTCACTCGGCTGCACAGCAAGGCAGCCACTAAAAATTCTTTCAAACTTGACTTGCAAAAGAGGCATCTGGAAAGAAGATAACGTGTTCATTCAACTGTTATTTACTGAGCTCCTACTAAGTGCCAAGTACCTTGCTAAGCCTTGGGGATACAAGGGTGGGCATAAGTGACCAGGTGCCTGCTCTCATAGAATTTTCAGTCCAGTGGAGTACACCTCTGTAGAAACGAGGCCCCGGAAGTCATGGGGACTCTGCAGATGAAGCTTAAAAAGAGGAAAGCCTCATTCTCCCCAAGTTCCTGACACAGTAGAGGGTTTTTTTTTTTTTTAATGGGAGTGTTATTGGATGACATAGGTTGTTTCACTATGGGCATGGTACAGAAGTTGGGACATAACACTCCAACTTATTGTCTCTGGGGTATTGGTTATGTGGTTGTGGTACAGCATTGCTGAGAAGAAGAGTACAGGATAGAAATAGGTTGGGGCTGTCATCAAGCATAAAATTTACAAAGGAAAGGGTGGGCTCTTCTCTCAAGAAAGACTCTCACCTCCCGGCACCGGGTATACTACAACCAACCATCAGGAGTTTCGACAAATGCATAGACCAAAACCAAACCAAACCCATTGCCATTGAGTCAATTCTGACCTACAGCGACCCTGCAGGACAGAGTAGAACTGCCCCCATAGAGTTTCCAAGGGGCGCCTGGTGGATTCAAACTGCTGACCTTTTGGTTCACAGCCATAGCACTTAACCACTACGCCACCAGGGTTTCCAACATCAGTGTAAAAACCACAATAAACAAGATGTAGAACATTTCCATCACTGCTAAAAGTTCTCTTATACCCCTTTCTAGTTCCTCCCACCCTCAGCCCTAGGCAACCACTGATTTTCTTCCCGATAGAGTACTGAGGTGCAACGATGGTTTTTCTCCTTTCTCTGAGTTTCTTCACAAACTTACTGAAGACCCTTAGGGCACTTGTACTGAGGGAGAGTCTTACCTCCCCAACTTGTTACAAGCCTTCAAAAGGCACCATCTCACATTGCTTGAAGTTTCCTCACTGTGAGGAGCACAATGACATATGGCTTAATAATAAAAAAAAAAAAGTAACAAAATCATAATCATAACCATAGTCAAGATTTACTAAGTACTTTCTATGTGCCATGACCAGTACTAAACATTTGGCATATATTATCTAATTAAATACTTACAACAATTCTATAATTATTATTAGCCTCATTTTACAGATGAGTAAACTTAAGCTTGAAGGGAATAATGATAATTATAAGCAAGAGTCTAGTGATAGGATCCGTACACCTCAATCTTTCAAACTTGTCCTGAATTCATTCTTTCATCTGAAGGATAAGGCCACAGAAGGTGGCCACACAGAGTGAAGCAGTAGGGCAGTTCTATGGAGCTGCCATCCTCAGATGACAGAGGCTGGCGTCATTTGCCCTCTTTGGTTTTCAGAGAACTTCTCAGACAAATCTGTGCTTTTTGAAATTCCTTCCATTATACTTTATGTCTGATGTGTACATTTCCAAAGTTAGATCCTTCTCTTCTAATTCAACTCCACTTGCTCATTAACAGATGTCTAATCCCACTGTGCTTGTTCGGTGGGGGATACACCCCATTTTGTTGGTTTGGGGGTGAACCCCAAGCTGCCTGTGGTCAGTGGATTGTTAGAATGGCTACTGTCCCTCCTAGCTTTTAGGATCACTTCTCTCTGTGAAGAAAAGCTTCATTTTTTTCCCACACAATCTCAAGGCTAGAACTTCTCTAGTCTAATCATTATCAAACGTTTGGAATACTTCATAACTTTCGGAATAAACCTACTCCCTACTTACCAACTATATTGGTATCTGACATTTCACATTTACAACAATAGTAAAAAATCTGCTACCTGACTATTTTGCTTATAAGTGATGTATATCTGGCGGTAAGGAATGCTGAGGTACGAGGCAAGAATGATGCTGGCTGAGATGGTTACGGTTTTGCGTCAATTTGGCTGGCCCATGATCCTCAGTGGTTTGGCAGTTATGTGATGATGTAATTTGTCAGTTATGTAATAATGTAGTCATCCTCCATTTTGTGATCTGATATGTTCATCCTCCATTTCACATAATGCTGATCCTCACATAACAACCTGGTCTTTGGAACCTAGCCATGTTGACAAATGAGGAGTGTGTGTATATGGTTGCTGAGCCTTTTCTTGAACACCCGTGTTGACAGGAAATTCAGTACTTTCAAGAGTAGCCCATTCCAATTTCTCTCTAGCAATGCATTCATTCAACATTAACTACCTTAATAAAATGAGCTGAGTGGAAAGTTTTAAGTAAATCATGTGGTAGTCATACCAAGCCCCTGCCCTTGAGGAGGCACTACTAGAAGAGCTAGGAGGTACACACCAAGAGCTAGAACATGAGGTTCAAAGTTCTGTAAGAACTCAGGTGACAGGGAAAGCTCACTACCGATTGTGATGCCCAATCAGACCAAGAGGGCCCATGTTAATTTCCCAATTCTCTGATTAAAATAATTCATAGTACTGCAAAGCCTTGGGAAAGAGTTAGCAGTAAGTGTTAATAGTATTGCTTATCCAACAAAACTATTAGCATATCAATTTAGATGCAATGTACTTACAATAAAATATAGTCATTTTAAGTGTACAATTTGATAAGTTTTGACAAATGTATACGCAACTGTAAATACCACAACAATCAAGGTGTAGAACATTTCTATCACTGCTAAAAGTTCCCTCATACCCTTTTTAGTTCCTCCCACCCTCAGCCATAGGGAACCACTGATTGCTTCCTGTCATTGTAGGTTAGATTTGCCTTTCCTAGAATTACATATGAATTGAATCATACAATATAAAATCTTTTGTGTTTGGCTTCTTTTGCTTAGCATAACAATTTGGGGATTTATCCATATTGTTGCATATTTGTTCTTTTTATAATGCTAAACAGTATTTCATCACATGAATACAAAAACAATTTGTTTATTCATTTATCAGTTGATGGACATTTGGATTGTTTCCATTTTTGTCTAATGAATAAATCTGTTATGAATATTCACATTCAAAGTCTTTGTGTGGACCTATGTTTTCGTTTCTCTTGGATAAATACCTAGGAGTGAAATTACTGTGTTCTATTGGTAAGAATTTGTTTCACTGTATATGAAATTGCCAAACCGCTTTCCAAAGTGGTTATACCATTTAACATCTCCACCAATAAAGTATGAGAGTTTCAGTTGCTTCATATACTCACTAACACTTGCATTGTCTGTCATTTTATTTTTGGCCATTTTAGTGTGTGCAAAGTCTCTGATTTATTAAAAAAGTTTATAGTACTGCCAAGTCTTGGGAAAGAGCTTTTGTTTGTCTAAATATTTATTTCACCCTAATTTTTGAAGGATATTTTTGCTGATTATATAATTCTAGTTTGGCAGGTTTTTGTTTGAACACTTTAGAAGATGTCATTCCATTGTCTTCTACAAGAAATTGTATTGTTCCTCCCAAGAAATCAGTGATTATTCTTATATTTTTTCCCCTTTATGTAATATGTTTTTTCTCTTTGGAAGCTTTTAAGATATTTCTTTATTGCTGGTTTTCAGCAAGTTGATTTTAACAATTTTCTTATTATTTTTTGTGGTTGGGTTTTATTGAGTTTCTTGGATATGTAGGTTTACAGTTCTCATTAAATTTGGAAAACTTTGGCCATTAATTCCTTAATCTTTTTTTCTACTACTCCCCACTCACCACCATTTTCTGAGATTACATTTACCCATATTTTACACTGCTTTATGTTACTATGTTTTCAAGTCTACTAATCTTTTATTTGGCATTATCCAATCTGCTATTGAGCTCATTTGGTGAATTTTTAATTTAATATTTTGTATTTTTCAGTTATAGATTTATGTGATTCTTTTCATAATTTCCATTTTTCTTCTCATTATGTTTTTGATTTCCTTTAAATTCTTGAAAATATTTATAGCAGCTATTTATATTCCTGATCTGCCAGTTTCATCATCAATATCATTTCTGGATCTATTTCTCTTAACTGAGTATTCTCCTGGTTATGGGTCACATTTTCTTACTTCTTCACATGTCTAGTTATTTTTTACTGAATGGTGGACATTTAAAATTTTATATCGTTGAGTATCTGTATTTCTTGACTTCCTTTCAAAAGTATTGAATATTGCTTTGGCAATATAGATGTGCTTGATCCTTTCAAGACTTGTTTTTAAGTTTTGTTAGGGTGATTCTAGAGTAGTCTTGATACAGGGGTTACTTAGCCCTACTATTAAAGTGTGACCTTTCTGTGGTCCCTACTGAACATGCCATAGTCAAAAAGTTCTCTCCATTTTGGCTGATCAGAACTCAACTTTTCCCAGCCCTGTGGGCTCTGAGAATTGTTCAGCCTACACCTCCCTAATAGTTGTTATTTGCTAAATCTTGTGGAATTTCACCCTATGCATGTTTAGCTACTATTCAGCTAAAGACTCAAGAGGACCTATATGCAAATTCCTGGAGCTCTTTTTCTGTGTAACTCCCTCCTCTCTGATATTCTGTCCTACAAATCATAGCTGCATCAGACTACCTGAACTCTAATTGCTGTCTCTGCAATTTAATGAGATCATTGTGCTATACTTAGGTTTCCCCTCCCTGCTCTATGGCCTAAAATGGGACAATCATAGGGGTCATCTTTTGTTTCCTTTATCTCAGGGATCACAGTCCTCACTTCATGTTGTCTAATGTATGAAATCAGTTATTTGATATATTTTGTTCAGTTTTCTAGCTTTTTTTTTTTTATGACAAAGGACGTGCCTAATACCAGTTCCTCTCTAATGGCCCAAAGCAGAAATTCTTATTAGCTTCTTGAAGATAGAAAACATGTCATATGCTAGCCTTACCCCTACACTTCAGCACCTGACAGTTGCTTTACTTGTCAATATAGCACAGTGGTTAATAGCACAAACTGTAGAGGTAGTCTTGCTGAGTTTGAATCCTGGCTCCGCACTTACCATCTTGTCGCAGGTTATTTTACTTTTCTGTGCCTTTACGTCCTCATCTATAATACAGGAATGATAAAAATTGTACCTACCTTTTAGGTTTGTTTGGACTTCAATGAGTTAATGCAAGAAAAACACTTAGAATGCTTCTTGGCACATGGTAATGTTCAATATGGTAGCTATTATTAACAGCATTATTATTTAACATCAAAAGGCTAGTTAGTTTATTCCTTTATGACTGATTTTCCTTCCTTCCTTTCTGTTTTGAAACCTCAGGCAGATGAAGATAGTGTATTAGTCAATGAAATCACATAAGATCGTTTCACTGTTATCATTTTAAAGCAGTATGTACCCCATCTCTCCCAGCCTATCATAAATAATAACTAACATTAAACTCCTAGGCTGAGAACAAAAGATTTTGACAAAAGCTACATCTTAAAATCTAAGGGAATTATAGGTGCAACCTGCTCTTTATCTTTCCATCCAGGTTAGCAATGAAAAAAGTATATGTGTACTGCATTGTAACAGTGGAATTTTATTGGAACTGCACTAGTGGCAATAGATCAGTAAGGGAACACAGCAGTGAATCTGCTTGTAAAGTGAAAAATCCTTTTACGAAAGGATTGTCCTACTAATTTATCTATGCCATGAATCTGGAGTTGCGTATGTTGGGTCTGTAAATGGGCTGCACCTGAGCCAATGTTATTTTCAAAGACCAGGCTTAGCTTCCCTAGATGGCTGCTTTCAATTATATAAAGAGCTGCTCCTGTAGGGTGATCCTCCCTGGAGCTTTGAGAGAGTTCTTAGGTAAGAGAAGGTCCTAATATTTACATGTGTTAGGCAAAGGTTTGTTAATCACATGTGTATGTGCTTAACCAGCATGGATCATCAATCATGCGTCCAAGAATCAAATACAAATTAAAGTTTTAACATAAATAAACATCTTTGGTATTTGCTCTGCAAACCAGCCCATGTGCCACCACCACCACTGTTCTGCTGTCTGGGAAGTAGTCCTTCCTCCTCTGCCTGGAAGGCCTCTCTGTCTTGGTCCTGGACTAAACTGGCCAGCTGCCAGATGACCCTAGCAGAGATGTTGGCCTGATCTGAAGTTCATGTCTTGTAAATGTTTAATGACAGTCTTCAGAGGATAAAGGGATAAAGAAGCAATTAAAGCCCACACTTTTGACTGCATACAGCGATTAAATTATATTCTGGTGCATTATTTTAGCTTTTGATGTAGTACCACAGTGAAGGGGTCTATATGCTGTCACTGATGTAAGTAATATTCCACTGATGTACTTGAGAGGACTAATATCAGAGAACAATAACACATCAGTCATCATTTCTGACTCACCCAACAGCATCTACCTTATGAGTAACCCTTTGAATTTAAATAATCTTTTTTACAGAAAAGATTAATGTTTTTTATTTTCTTATCCATGCTATGGTTATCTATCCTAACATTTCTATGAGTTTCTGTGAGGGCTGGATTTGTATTCCCCTCTTAAATGTATGAGAAATAGAACCAGAGAGATTAAAACATTTGCTTGAGATCGCACAGTGATGTAGAAACTAAGGGAATCCAGAACCTTGGAACAAACAGTCTTGCAGCCTTCTGCTAGATCAGGTCAGTGAACAATTTTTGTAATAGACTGGACACTAAACATTTTAGGTTTGGGCAAAAGTCTCTTGCAACTACTAAACTCTTCTGTTGTAGCTTGAAGGTAGTCACAGACAATATACAAAGGAATTAGCATGGCTGGTTCTGATAAACTTTTTTTTACAGAAATAGGATTGTGGGCCAGATTTGGCCCATGGGCTGTGGTTTGCCAACCCTTGTAATAAGTCATGGTGTATGCTAAATGATACCTTTAGCTGTCAGGATTACTGCAAGACAGCAGAATGGGATGCTGGTCCTTGCTGCTTACCATTCGATGTTCACAAGAACCCTGCTGTTAATGATTTTCCGTTTTATATGTGAGGAAACTGAGAAGCTAATTCACATGTGTAAGGCCACTGGGTTTCTGGCTAAGTCCACATGGTTGTAAATGAAAAGTGAAGACTACAACATGGGTTTCCTGACTTCTAATATTTCTCTCCTGCTAGTTGTTCCATGGGAAATTATTACCACACTTTCATTTTCAAAGAAGGAAATCCAAGGACCTGGGAAAGTTGAGTGACTTCTTTGGGGGTCAGTGGCTTATTAGTGCCTGAGTCAGGACTTGAACCACTGTCTGTTGGCTTCCAGGCTGGTCTTCTATCCCTTCACATTATTGTGAACATTTTCCAGTAAAAAAAGGTATAATGAGGCACAATGATGGTATGTCTGTTATATTTCATTCTTTCAACTTTCTGAAGTGATACCATTTTACACATGGTCTCTTTGATGTGCCAAGCGGCTTCCAGATACAAAATTAATCATTATTAATTCACTTTATCTTTTTGAATATCTAATTTTCAAGTCTCAATCTGGATTATAAAATTCTTATTGGCACATGGCAGTACCTTTTTTAAATTTTATTCTCCAATTTCAGTCTGAAGATAACATTTTCAACCACAGCACTTAATTATCTTCCCCAACCTACGACATACGTGAAACAAAAGGAATACATATTGATAAAGCGGATTTCCTGGCTTTAACTATCACCCTAGTTGCTGAATAAATATTTGATGGATTAATGACCACTAACCATAATGCTAGCCCTGGAGGTAACGATTCTCACCTGGAACAGGGACCAGGGCATTGGAGATAAAAACAGAAGGGATGTACAGCTTCAAAGGACCCCTGATGGTGCACTTTAACCAAACTGATGGACTGCTAATCGGAAGATCAGCGGTTCAAAACCACCAGAGGCTCCGTGGGAAAAAGATGTGGCAGCCTGCTTCTGAAGAGATTTATAGCCTTGGAAGCCCTATGGGGTCACTAAGAGGTGGAATTGATACAGCAAAGGTTGGGGGGGTGGGGGTGGATACAGCTTCATAGTAGCACTTGAGCATAAATGGGCCTCACGATTTTGTAGAAAACCAGACCCGACTACATTGAAATATCAAGGCATATATATGAAAAACCTGCCCAAAGACAAATATAAATCAATTTGGATTTTTATTACATTTCCCACTCGTTGGTGAAAACTGTATAATCTATCACTTAACCTAAGAAACATGTAAACAGTGAGGGCTTTTAGTTCCAGCCATCATAGAAGCTACCTAAAAGGGCTTGACAGAAGTCAGTGCTAACGTGGAGAACTATCTGTAAGCTACTAAAAAAAAAAAAAAAAGCTACTGGTGATCATTAATTCCTGGACTCAGTGGAGTATTCAGTTGCCAGCACAATATATGCAGCAAGTCTGAAAGGTTGTGCCAAGTTTCCTGACTGCGGAACTGAGGCCATCGGCCAAATGACACCTTCCTGAGATTTCTCTTAGGCCTCCTGCCATCTCCACCTGCCTCAAACAACTCTGGTGTTGCAACTCTGGGCTAGCTGAGAAGACCTGCTCTGGATTTCCCAGCTTCGGTGTTCAATGGAAGAAAATTTGATTTTTGGGGGCACAGACAAGCTACATGTATTTGGTGGGTACAGTGTGTGCTAAGCTGGATAGAGATGTGTATTCGGATCCCTCACCACGTATCAGAGCCCCTGATGGTCCCACTAGAGTCCAAGTCTCTTAAAGTTTCCTTTGTTATTCAAAGAGTTAAGCTTCCTGCCACGGGGCCTCACTTACACCATAGGTGTCAGTCCTTCAACCCTGCCCTGTTGAATGTTAGAAGTAATTACTAGAAGGAGTCACATAGTCCAGCAATGGAACAGTTGCTAACATACTAAAAAAAAAAAAAAAAAAAAATTCTAGATAGGGTTAAGAACCACAAATAACTAAAAATTTTGGAAAAAGCAACATGAATGATTTTTAGACTTTTCCTACAGAAATACTCATCACTGAAAGCCTTATTCTAATTTTCAGTTATAGTCTGTGACTGTTTATTTAAGCCCTTGGTTAGAAAAATTCAGTTTAAATATGCATCAGTGAATTCTGTTGCTATTACAGGCTGGCCAAACCCAGTATTGAGTCTGGCTGGCTCTTATTTCAGACTCTGAATTAACACATGCAGGGGACATTCTCCCTGACTGTCAGGCTGTCCCAAGGAATGCAGACACCTAACTTCATTAGGGATATATCTAGCCCCTCCCCACTTTCTTCCAGGCCACCAGTAACCTATAATTTTTGGGACCTGGGTATCTCTGATGTTTCTCTCCATATTTCTTACTTTGGCCTTCACTTTTTCTATTTCCTTGAGTCCATTACTAAACTCCTAGCATTTCTTTTCCTGTCTCCTTTCTTCCCTCCTGTTTCTTCCTTGACCCCTTCTCCCTTTCCAATACATCTTCTGTCAACCTCACCCATTTTTATTTGTTATGTTACTCTCTCTTTTTAAGTGTCCTTGTCTTTATTACCTAATTTCTCTTCCTCTTTTGCAATTTATCCCCTGCTTTCCACTTTTTTTTTTTTTCCACTTGGAATTTCTTTAAGCATTCTAAAAACCAATTATCATCATGTAGCTTTATTTTTAAGAAATGTGACTCTTAAAGTAGAAACACTTTTTTTTTTTTAATAAGGTGATTTTAAGGCTGATTTTTAAAGCAGAAACACCATTCCATTGGTGTGCTATGGCAGAGAGGTGAAAACATAAACGAACTAGAACTGGCTGAGATGGGTCACAGAAAGCCAATACGTAGCTGTGTGCCACGATGAATATGAAGCGGGTGGTGAAAAAAAAACAAAAAACCATTGCTGTTGAGTTGATTCCAACTCATAGCGACCCTATAGGACAGAGCAGAACTGCCCCATAGAGTTTCCAAGGAGCATCTGGTGGATTTGAATTGCTGACCTTTTGGTTAGTAACAGCAGCTCTTAACCACTATGCCACCATCTCTATCCAGCTTAGCACACACTGTACACATCAAATACATGCAGCTTGTCTGTGCCCAGAGAAAATCAATTTCTCTTGCACTGAATGCCAAATGAAAGCTGTCAAAGTCAGGTGCTGATGAACTATTATAAGAGAACAAATTAAAAAACGGCACCAAGTCTTGAAATTGCTATGCTACTATACTGTTCCTACGAAGTCCAGTTTTGGAAACTGAGTACTCAAGTCAGCTGAGGATATTCCTGCAGGGCCAATGATGTCTATGCATTGGCTGAAATGTTCGAGTGTATTTGCAAGATCCCCAAACATTCTGCTAACATGAAATCTGGGCAGCACAGGCTACAAACTTGAGTAAAATTGCCTTGGGTTGATAAGCCTTCAATTGCTTTCCTGAGTTTTCTGCAGTATCAGACTCATACCTGCCAATATAGCTTTTGATTACAAAACACTACAGTTGGACAGGCCAGGTAGCAGTAATTACGTTGGTAATTAGATTCTGCCATGCACTGTGTACTCAGGGCTTCTGGGCTTTTGTGGAAACAGAAGAGGCATCCAGAGTATCTTTAGAGGACTTGGCCTCTTCCAGTGAGCAGGGCACTAATAAGCTCTTCCTGAAACAATAAGAAGGCAGATTGCTTCTCTTTTCATCCCTCCTTCCTCCCCTTTCTGGTTCAGCAAATTTTAGTTGTGTTGCACAATGGGGGAAAAAAAGGGAGAAAGCTAAATGAGGAAGGGGGATGGAAACAGTCCAGGAAGAAATCCAATTTCTGTCTTGTGCTCTGTGCGTTTCAAAATGGAAATGCTACACTCATTAAACTGCCCATTAAGCAAATAACACAGAGAAACAAGATGGGGTTAGGAGGCTGGGAGGCAGAAGAAGAGGCAGGTTGGAGAGAGAAAGCAAAACGTGGCACTTGTTTTTAAAGTTGATTGTTTTTAACCAGAAGAAAGAAAATGCTTGCGCGGGTTTCATTTAAGAATGAAGGAGTGCATCACTTCAATACTGACAACTGTCAATAATATCTCTATTGCAGCCACACAAAACTCGGCTGGTGTCTGACAAGATTGTGGTTAGTCTTGGTAATGGTGTAACTTCCACGCTGAGAGTTTAATGCATTAGGATAAGGTGTGACCAAATACTTAATATATTGACTTGAAGTGAAGAAATGTATCAGATTTGTGAGTGGTTACCTAGTAGTCAAAACAGGGACATGGAGAATGGAAAAGAAAAAGATAAATACCTACTGCTTGACAGATATTTCCACAAACATTGTCACATTTAATCCTTAAAACACAATGATGTGGTGGGTATCATCAGTCTTGGTTCACACATGAGGAAAGAAGTAGGCCCAAGAAGAGATGTAAATAGCCCAAGTTCACATAGCTGCTCAACAGAGGAAACAAGATTTGAGGGCAAATCTCATTATGCCTTCTACCCTTCCATGCTGCCTGATGAGAACACAGTCTCAATACCTTCCAGAAAGGAAGAAAAGAAAGAAAACCAGTACTTATGGATCACTAGCCATGTGCCAGTGACTTTGGAACATAGCGTCATATTCGTCTGTAATTTCAGCTCCACCAACATGGAGATGATTTGACAGGCAAACAGCATGGGGCCTCTTTAAAAGACAATTCAGATTTCCACCACTGCAATTATCCAAATCTGGTTCCTGCCGTTGGGAATATTATGAAATCCCCAGCATCTGGCACCCCTCCTGAACAGGGAAATCTCATTTGAAAACCAGAAGAAAGGCTTTGGGGAAAAAAAAAAAAGGGCAGGGTAAGGGCCCAAAAGAGATTTCCTGACTTTGCACATCTTCCTTCATGAAGAACACTTCTGCAGTTATTCTGGAGCCAAGCAACACAGCAATGTGTTAGAACAGGCCCAGCTCTGGAGGACAGGCTTGATTTCAACAACTTAGAAAACAATGGACACACACAAAAAAACCCCATTGCCGTCTAGTGGATTCCAACTCATAGCGACCCTACAGGACAGAGTAGAATTGCCCCATAGAGTTTCCAAGGAGAGCCTGGAGGAACTGAACTCCCGACCTTTAGGTTAGCAGCCATAGCACTTAACCACTACACCACCAGGGTTTCCCAATGGACACAAGGACACATTTTTTCAGTATCTTTAGCAGTTTGTGTGAGAAGGTACCAGATAAATTCCTTCCCTGTAACTGTAGGCTTCAGTAGATGATCATAGCTAATATTTATTGGGAAACCCTGGTGGCATAGTGGTTAAGCGCTACGGCTGTTAACCAAAAGGTTGGCAGTTCGAATCCACCAGGTACTTCTTAGAAACTCTATGCGGCAGTCCTACCCCGTCCTATAGGGTCACTGTGAGCACTTGCCTATGTGTGCCACTTTATAGATCTTCTCACATTGAATCTGTACAAGATTCAGAAGTGGGTGCCATTATCTCCACTTCAGACAGAGAGAATGGGTAACTTGCCCAAGGCCCACCGTAGCTGGGAATGGAACTCAGGGACTGACTCCAGAGTTTGCCCACTTTGCTGCCCCTACCACATAGAACTCATTTCTCTTATCCTTTTGCAAATTGGGTATTCTTATTTAAAAATAAGAGCCTACTACCAGAGTTTTGCCATTATCAATTTTTTAAGCCAGTAAATAAAACCAAAAGCCCCTTGCTGTCAAGTCGATTCCAACTCATAGCGACCCTCTAGGACAGAGTAGAACTGCCCCATAGGGTTTCTAAGGAGCGCCTGGTGGATTTGAACTGCTGATCTTTTGGTTAGCAACTGGACTCTTAACCATTACACCACCAGGGTTTCCAAGCAGTGAATAGCATGCCTATATTCTCCCACCTGTTATTTGACTACAATTGTAATATCCTACAATTGCCTCACCACGGATTTCATTCATTCATCCTTTTACCTCATTCTAGATAGCATCAAAGTCCTGTTTATGTTTCTCTCATCTTAAAAAGCCCTTTGAATCCACACCTACCACAGGTATGAACTTAAATACCACCTCTCCTTTGAAGTCTTCCCAGACCTACCAAGCCTGGACTCAGTGCTTCTCTCATTGTCCCTATAGCCTCCTGAAAGTCGTGGTAATGTTTTGTCATTGTCTCTTTGTGTGCCTGTATCTCCAACTAAAACATAAGTTTCCATCTTGATCATCGTTGGACTTTCTAACCCCTACAATTATAAAACCAATCCAAACCCATTACCGTCGAGTTGATTCTGACTCATAGCAACCCTATAGGACAGAGTAGAACTGCTCCATAGTGTTTCCAAGGAGCAACTGGTGGATTCAAACTTTGACTTTTGGTTAGCAGCTCAGCTCTTAACCACTGGGCCACCAGGGCTTCAATCCCTACCATAGTGCCTAGCAAAAAACAGGTGTTAAATATTTTTGAACGAATAAATAGTAGGGAATGGGAGATGGGGCAGTCACAGAGTACCATAACCAGCTGAGGAGATGACCAGGAGAGCAAAACAAGGAAGCATGGGAAGGTGGTATTCCTAGGTACTCCAGCTCCACTGTTAAAGATCCAAATTCTCTGGAGCCCAATATAGACAATGGGAGTCAAAGGAGAAGACATAAACTCTGCTTTCCAGTCTGTCTTTCAGGAACACATCTGTTCTTTTCATTAAGGAATAGTTGCCCAGAGCATATGGAGGAGCAGACAGGGTATTGTTTTTTTTTTCTGAGAAAAAAGACAGAACAAGAAAGAAGAAAACCAGGAGGGCTGTTAGACCCCTCTCTTGTCTTGTTCAAGATATTTGCCAAATTTAAGCCAAATGTTTCTATGTCTCCCTTGGAAAATGGCAGCCCTGTACTGATGGTACAAGGCAGAGCCTTCCTGCACACCCCGAGAACTGAATGCTTTAACATGTGCTCTTGAATGCTCGAGTTCTGGACTGATGGGTGAGTGATAAAAAACATGGTCTGAAGCAATATACTGCTTCAAGATGATGGCAGGAGGCAGACAGTGCTGGTTAGGAGCAGAGTGGTTCATTTTGAGCAAGGGACATCAAAAGAGGTTTCGAGCAGCAGCTGGCCCTCTGGGACACAGCAACAGGCATCTGCTGTATTCTTGCCCTTTGAGGAGCTTTTTGGTCCTGGGATGACCTTTTACCCTAAAAGCCCTGGAAACTAGGATGGGGCCATCATCCCATCCTGAGAATGTTATAATAATAATTCATAGGAGAGAATAGTTATTTTGGAATAAAGAAGCTGGGAAAGTTTTGTAGAGATACTGGCATTTGTGCCAGGCCTTGAAGACTTAGCTTCTAGGAGGGAGAAAGAGAGGGCATTCCAAGTAAGAATTTTCTCCATATTGTGGGAAAAGGCAGGGTGAAGAATATGGACAAGGTACACCCAGGGAATAATGATAAGACCAACTTGGCTGGAGAGGTGGGCTCCCATCAAAGAATATTGGAAGCTAAGACTGGACAAAAACACCCCGCAGTGTTCCACAGGTAAGATCAATGGCTCATTTACCCAGCTTCAAAAGGCTGCAAATAGGTATTTTTTATGTTGGAAAAGAAATCCAATAATTTGTCTCACTTGGTGCTATGAATCTGATAAATAGCCTTTCCTAAAGACTTTAACAAATGGCCACAGGAGCCCCGTACTCAAGCTGCAAAATTGTAATACACCGCCGGGTGAGTCAGATCATATTGATTTTCTTGGGCACTTGGCTGTCTGCACTGAATTCCCAGAGTCCCTGGCTCTTCTACTGGGTTCCATTTTATTCTGTTCTATACAGATTTAGAGGGAGTCAACTCTAAGGAAGACGACTGTGGGTGTACAAAGATGACTGAGGCATAACTGCAGTCCTTAAGAAACTTGCAGAGTGGAGGAGGAGATAAGATGCTCTAATAGTATAGGGCAAAAGTGTCACTGAAATGCATGAATGAGGACATGGAAGTAAGAGATGGACATGGAACAACTGGAACTCTCAAACACTGCTGGTAGCAAAGGCTTCGATGAGACGGTACACAATAGCTTTATGTATACATGGATGTGTATTTAACAGGAAATGGATAAGCAAATTGTAGTATATTCATTCAATGGAATAGGTACTTAGCAACCAAAAGGAATGACTACTGATAAATACAAAAACATAGATGAATTTCAGAAACAGGACGTAGAGCTAAAGAAAACATGACACAGTGCCCTGTCTGTGATTGCATTTATATGAAGTTCAAGAGCATGTAAAAGTAATCTATGGTGACAGAAATCAGAATAGTGGCTGTCTCTGGAGATGAGGGTAAGGGTGGGGACTGAATGGAGGGGAGAATGAGGAAATGTTCTGGGGTGATGAAAATGTTACATCTTGATTTGGGTGGTAGTTACATGGGTGCACGCTATTATCAAAACTTATCAAACTGGGTGCACTTTACTGTACGTCAATTATGTTTCATTAAAAAGTATAAAAAGAAGTTGGATAAAGGTTTTGTAGAAGTGCTGCCTCAAGAAGGCTTCCTGGAAGGGGATCCTTAAAAAATGACTGATTAGTGGAAAGGCAATCCAGCTAGATAAACAGGGAGATAAAAGCAGGAGTTGAGAAAGTGTACTGTGGGTCTCAGGAATATGAGGCATATACGGGAAATGTGAGACAAAGCCAGAAAGGTAGGCTGAGATCATATCAACGGTCGAGGCAGTAGCAGCCTAAAGCATGACTATACTTCTGACAAGATTTCCCAAGAAAAAGAAGGGAAACAGTAATTTAAAGCGGTTGAGAAACCTAAAGAAGTTTTTTTTTTTTTTAAATGTTTATTGGCCAAAGGGTAGAATCATTGAGGAAGAGATCTTGAAGAGAGGAGATCATTCTAGAGCAAGGTTCCAGTAGACATGGATAGTCACCCCTGGGAAGGAAGAGGGACCTGCTACCTCTCAGTCAAGAAAGAACAGGGAGGCCAGAGTGAACTTGTGAAGAACAGGGTAGAAGGAAATCATGGGAGCTCACGATGCGTGTCCTTTAATGTCTCAGTATAGCACTACGAGAGGCCTCCAGGAACAGTGACCAAGGAAGAGGTAGGGCTGGGGCCTGAGGTGCAGAAAAAGGGTTCATAACAGGTAGTGTAGAGCATTTTAAAGGGGATTTGCCTGAGATGGATGGAAAAATTATACAGTGACACAGAGAGTTATACAGCATTGAGGGTTGATAATGGAGCTAATTACCAAGGTTGGGTCTGGAAGGCATGGAGTGTGGAACTACAGGGCGGTTATTGAGAACACATTTGAAATGGGTAATAGCTGGCAGTGGAAATGAGATAGGGTGGGGCCCATGGAGATTAGATTGAGGTCAAAGGTGTGGAAGTCAGGAAGAAGTATAGGTTTGGGAAGCACAGGAAAATGGACAAGTACAAGGTAGTGTTGATCAGTGAAGGGAGTTTTAGGGTTCAGGATGTTTGAAGGAGAGCAGTTAAATAAAGATGAATTCTGAGGTATGCCGATGGATAGCTTGAATGGCGATAACATTCAGTGTTGATAGTTGGAGTCACTAAGGATGATGGCAAACGATGTGGCGGGAGGCAAACTGTGAGCCAAGGACTGAAGTCCTTGAGAAAATATGGTGGTGTCCCCACTTACAAGTTTTTATCCTTCTGTAAGTGAAATGTGAGTTGACCTGAGCTTTTGTTACAAAATAATACTTTAAATACTACATTACTGGCTATATTTGATCCTTTTTATTTTTTTTTTATTCTATGAAGTTCAAAATGCTTTAAGGGTATGTTTTAAAATTGATCTCAGTCAAGGCTCTGAGTGACACAAAAGTGGTTTTTATTCTCATTTTATAAATGAGGAAACTTACTTCAGTGCCTCATCTCCCCCACCCCCTCCCACTGCCTTCTTTCCAATCAGGATAGGATTTGGATGCATGGAGGTAATTGCTGAAATCACTTGACTATTCAGAGAGTGATTGCATTAGACAAAGGGCACAAAATGTCACGGGTTTTGGTATCTGAAAAGAAGTTGTGTGTTTTGACACTTAAAAAAAAATGAAATTTACAAGAAGAAAGGAGTTGTTTTGTACTTATTCATCTTTCCAGTTCTTTTATTGATTTCGTTATTGAAATAATTTCTTCAACCTTTTAAAAATCAAAATCCTTATTTAGGCACTCTCAGAGTTCTATATCAAGGAATATATTCAAAAGGCCAGTGGGATCTGCATGATACATAATGAATCAGAAAGAAATGGCAGCAGGGCTGTTTCTACCACTTATTGGCTACCGTCCCTCGACAAATCACTGTTTCCCTATGCGTCAGTTTCCTTATGGAGAAATTGTGAAAGTGACAGAGCCATACAATGTGGAGTATAAGTATTTAAGGTACTCAAAAAACAGTGAATCATTGTGGAGTATAAGTATTTAAGGTACTCAAAAAACAGTGAATCATTAGTGAGTCCTTAAATAGAGATTATGGGGGCAGTGGTGGTTCGGTGGTAGAACTCTTGCCTTCCACTTCGGAGACCTGGGTTTTATTCCGGGCCAATGTACCTCAAGCACAGCCACCAGCCATCTGTCACTGGAGGATTGTGTTGCTATGATGCTGAACAGGTTTCACTGGAGCTGCCAGACCAAGATGGATTAGAAAGAAAGGCCTGGAGATCTATTTCCAAAAATCAGTCATTAAAAACCCTATGGATCACATCAGTCAGATCCATGAACCATGATCCATGATCAGTTGATCAAGGGGATGGTGCAGAACTGGGTAGTATTTGGTTCAGCTGTGCATGGGGTTGCCACGAGTCAGGGACTGACACAATGGCAGCTAACAACAACAACAACAACAAATAGAGATTAAGTTAATGAAAAAAAAGTCAACTTTGAACTGAAATAGCATTCTGGCAAGGCATTCTTCATCTGGGATCTTCTGGAAATGAGTGCTGATTAACCAGAGGCAAACTTCCACATCCTCCCACGACCACAGCTACTCCCTCATCAGCATCAGCGCCCACATACTCTGTCTTCCTACCTGTCACCATAGAAGAACTATTTAAGCTTATATCCAAAGCCAATTTTCACACTTGTGCACTAGGTCCTCTTCCCTTCTGCCCGCTCAGAGAACTGCTTTGATAATTCTCTCATGTCATCTATGTTTCCTCTTTACTGAATTGTTTTCACGAGCAAATAAACATGCTGTTATTAATCTTATCTAAAACTTTTTTTTTCCCTTTACCCATTTTCCCCCCCAGCTCAGTATTGCCCTGAGAGGAGGCAAGAGGGCCCCTGAACTTGGCCCTGCACCTCATAGGGCCCCATTTTGGCCCTTCTCCAGTCACGTATGTCCCTATGGGGCGAAGAGTCTGATGAGTGCTTATCCAGAGCTGATACTCTCTGCTCTCTAGACCATACTCTGGGCACCCTGGTCCCAGAATTCCATGCCCAAATAGTCCTTAGCCCCTTCCAAGGCTTGCACATTCCTCTTTTCTGGGTCCATAATCCCTAGATTGAGCCACAGCTTGGACACACACTGGATGTCCACACACAAGCACATAAGGTCCTATACAATATACGATGGAGCTGGGGTTTGAAAGGGAAGGCATGCGGACCACAGGCCCTTTCCCAGTGCCAGCAAGTTCTGACTGGAACTCCAAAGCCCAAGAATTCTAGACTTGAACCTGGCTTTCCAGCTTTTTAAGAAGGTATATTTTTCAATGTAATGGAAAGAACATATTTTATTGTACGGTTTGTTAGCTTGGTATGTAATTTTTACATATTGTATGTAGGTATCCATTTGTTCTTTTGCCCTGGACTTCACAAATGTTAGGAATGCACCACTTACTAGTCCTTTTATTGTTATTTTTTTTAATTCCTCTTTGCAGCGAAATTCTACTAAAGAATACTGTATAGTCAATATCTCCAATTCCTCTCCTCCTGTTCATTCTTAAACATACTCATATCAGGTTTTTTCTCATCATCTGTTAAAACTGCGCTTGTCAAGGTCACCAATAACTCACTTTGCTAAATCCAATGATGAGTTCTAGATCCTTATTTCACTTCATATATCAGCAGCATGTGACCTAGGTGATCACTCCCTCCTCCTTGATACACTTTCTTCACTTCGCTTCTAGGATTTCATACCCTTTTGATTTACCTCCCTGGTGACGGACTGGTTAAGCACTATAGCTGCTAACCAAAGGGTTGGCAGTTCAAATCCACCAGGTTCTCCTTGGAAACTCTATGGTACAGTTCTACTCTGTCCTATAGGGTCACTATGAGTTGGAATCAACTCAACAGCACTGGGTTTGGATTTTTTTTGGTTTTGATTTACCTCCTACCTTACCAACTTCTCCTTCACAGCTCTTTGCTGATTCCTTCTTTCACCTTATCCCCAACCTCTTAATATTAGAATTGCCAGGGCTCAGTCCTTGTACCTCTTCTCATTTCTTATTATATTCATTCCCTTGTGATCTCATCCAGCACCATGGCTATGTTGTTGATGATTTCGAAATGTTTTCTGTAGCCCAATCTCTTCCTTATCTTCATACACGCTATGTGACATCTCCACCTAGATATCTAATAGACACCTCAAACTTACACATGTTCAAAACTGAACTCCTGATCTCATTCCTAAACCTGGTCCAACCACAGCCTTCCATGTTCTAGTTATGTCAGCTCCATCTTCTAATTGCTGAGACCCAAAACCTTGGAGTTATACCTTACTCTTCTAATTTAGCATATTGGCTCTATTTTCAAAATATATCCAGAACACATCATTTCTCACCACTTCTACTGCTACCACACTCTGGTCCAAACTCCAGTCATCAGCTACCTGGACTGTTGCAATGGCCTTCTCACAGGTCCACTGGCACTACTCTTGCCTCCTTCCAGTCTATCAACACAGAAACCAGTGTGATACTTTTCAAATATGACAGATGATGTTATCCCTCTGCTCAAGATGCTGCAAATATTTCTCATTTCACTAGAGTAAAATCCAGTCATTAATAGTATTCAGTGCTCTATATTCTCTAGATCTCCTTCGTCTCTTACCATTCTCTCCTTTGCTCATTCAGTTCTAGCTACATGGACCTCCTTGCAGTTCCTGGAACATGTCAAGCATGCTCCTGACTTAGGACTTTTGTGCTGGCTGCTCAGTCTGTCTGGAATGCTCTTCCCTCAATTGTTCAATTATATGTTGAATAAAGAGAAACAGCAACATATACAATATTCCTGTTGAATACAAATCACTCTGGTCCTCGTCCTATTTCCCATTATAGAAACGTCTTCCCTGTCCCTTCTATGTTTCTGCAAAAGGGCGGCTTAACCCGAACAGTAGGCATGGTTGGACAAGGATAATTTAGCAATTATGTGTTTTGTTTTATAAGGTCTTCTTAGCTTCTAGCTTCTATCAGAGTTGAACCAACAAAAAGTTCCCCCAGAAGTCTTCCTGAAATCGAAAGTGGCTTTGCCAAACTGGAAAGAAACACATTATTATCTTTATTATTTTTAGCTTGAGTGCGTTTTCATTTTTAAAATAAACCAAAAGCTCAAATGATCATATTCATTTTAAACAGGAATAGCATTTGACTGATTCACATAGCTAGATCTTGTTTCTATACCCATACTATATAGTAAGCTCCTCTAGAACAGGAAGTGAGTCTTACATACCTATTGTTTTCTCTTTAGCACCCAGCATAAGGCGGGCTGTAAGTAAACAAGAGACAAAGAGAGAAGAGAGAGGGGGAGGGAGAGGGAGTAAGTAGTTGATTCACCAATCAAGTAAATTAATAACGACAGATCAAATGAATGAAGAAAGCAACACGTGGGAAGTGAGGTGGAGACATTAGTTTCTGCATTTATGTATTATTAATCATATACACTTGCAGGCCATTAACAGTGATAAAGGGGATTCTTTGTTTGTTGACAACTTTTTAGAGCCATACTTTACTCCAGGATGATAAGTTTCAATTTGCTTATGCCAACTCTGATCTACTGGCATTAACTGTCTAGAGACCCTTATGGCAAAGAGATAGACTAACTCAAGGCTTAGCTGGAAGGAATGTGGGATTGATTAGTGATGTCTGCCATGGGCTCAGAATAGGGGAGTTATAGGAGTATTATACAGTTGCTGAATCTGTCCATACAATTTGATCAACTGTGCGTAGACATAATGCCCAAATCTATTTTAATACAAACATCTCAAGAACTCTCTCTACTCTATGAATATGCAGTTTCCACCTCTGCTTCTTCAATAGTTTCTTCAATGTGACAACCAACAAATCTTACTTTATGTTTCTAGACATATTAACAATAACTTTAAATTCAAGAATATATTTGAAAAGAAACTTAAATCAATGTTTGTCAAGTTCTCTGAAGATGAGGAATATTATACATGTCAAATATCATTAACAACAACAAAACTTTGTCTAATATTCGTTAACAATACAAGTGCAGTTGGGTATTATTCTAATCAAGTTCCTTTGCTGGCTGACTCAGTGAATGAAGGGATCTTTACTTCCCACAGTTCACATCCCACGTTTTCGCTTTCTGAAACAAATGCATACAATTTAATTTTATTACACAAATTTAACTTTTAAGTCACTTCTAACAATCAAATGGGGACCTTTTTTTTTTTTTTTTAATGGTGAGTTAGGTGAAAACTTACAGAACAAATTAGATCCCTATTCTATAGTTTGTACACGAAGTGTTTCACAGCCTTGGCTTCATTCCCCACAATGTGTCAGCACTCTCCCCATTTCCACTTTGGGTTCCCTATTTCCGTTTGTCCTGATTTTTCACCCCTTCTTGCCTCCTAATCTTCGCTTTTGGGCAAATATTGCCTTTTTGATCTTGTATAATTGATTTTTCTAAGAGGCACATTCCTCTTGGTGTCACTCTTTATTTTATGGGCTTATTGTTCAGCTGGAAGGTGGTCTCCAAGAATGGCTTCAGTTCCAGGTCAGACAGGTGTCTTAGGGCCATAGTCTCAGGGGTTCCTCCTGGTTTTTTAAAAAATTTTTTTATGAATTTGATTTTTTTTTCTACATTTTTCTCCCGATCTGTTTGGGACCTTCTGTTGTGATCTCAGTCAGAGCGGTTGGTAGTAATAGCCAGGCACCACCTAGTTCTTGTGATCTCATACTGTAGGCTTGTGGTTCGTGTGATCCATTAGTCCTTTGGAGTAATTGCTCCCTTGAGTCTTTGGCTTTTTTCACTCTTCTTTGCTCCAGACTCGAAGAGACCAACAGTTGTACTTTAGATGGCTGATCACAAGCTTTGAAGACCCCAGACACTACTCACCAATGTAGGATGTAGAACATTGTCTTTATGAACTAAGTTGTGCCAACTGATGTAGATGTCTCCTAAGTCTGTGGTCATTTGCTTTCAAGCCTAGGAAGTCCATCCTGAGAGATGTTCGGTTATGTCTGAGAGGTTTCCCTGACTGTGCCACTTGCGTGCTTAATTTTCTATATTAATATATGAGAAGCACCTATAGTCATGTACTCAGAAATATCCATCACCAAACCTGTATCTGCCAATGAGTATGCTGCCTTACACCCTCTCACACCTCTTGGCATATCTATGTATCCATTTATAAGTTATTGTTTGTTAATACTATTGTTGCAGGATTGTCTATGTCATAGTAGTTACTGTAGTTGCCCTTTATTCCCGCGTCCCTCTCAGTGTCCTGTCCTGCTTTGGTCATATTGTACTGACTTCTTTCACATTGTGTATTGCCTTTCCCTTCCCCAATATTAACATGTCTACTATCTATTTGGTAATTTTCCTTCCCTCCTCCTTCCATCCCTGGTAACTTTCAAAGAATGTTTTTGTTTTTTCCTGGCGTAAACCTTTTGTTGTTACTTCATAATAAGGGTCCCATACAATATTTTTCCTTTTATGGTTGACTTATTTTACTTAGCATAAAGTCCTCCAAATTAATCCATGTTATGTTTCGTGGATTCATCATTATTCTTTATTGTTGCATATTATTCCATTGTGTGTATGTACCACAGTTTGTTAATCCATTCATCTCCTGCTGGGCACTTAGGTTGTTTCCACCTTTTTGCTATTGTGAATAATGCTGCAATGAACATGGGTGTGCTATTCATGTCACTGCTCTTATTTCTTTAGGGTATATACCTAAGAGTGGGATTCCTGGATCATATGGTATTTCTATTTCTGGCTTTTTGAGGAGGTGCCATACCATTTCCCATAGTGGTTGTATCATTTTACATTTCCACCATCAGTGTATGATTTCCAATATCTCCACAACCTGGACAACATTTGTTATTTTTTGGTACTTTGATTAGCGCCAGTAATGTCGGGGTGAGATGGCATCTCATTGTAGTTTTGATTTGCATCTCTCTGATTGTTAATCACTGTGAGCATTTCTTCATGTTTGTTAGCAGTCTGAATGCCTTTGGTGAAGTGTCTGTTCATATCCTTTGCCCAGTTTTTAATTGGTTTGTCTTTTTTTTTTTTCCTTTGAAGTGTTCAAGTTTTCTATAAATTTGAGTTTAGGCCCTTGTTGGATAAGTTGTAGTCAAGTTTTTTTTTTTCTTCCCAATCTGTAGACTCTCTTTTTACTCTTTTGGGGAAGTCTTTTGTTGAACATAAGTGTTTAATTTTTAGGAGGCCTCATTTATCTAGTTCATCCTCTTCTGTGTGTGCATTTTTAGTTATGTTTGGTATTCTATTTATGCCATATATTAGGGCCCCTAGCATTGTTCCTATTTTTTCCTTCATAATTAGCATTGTTCCTATTTTTTTCCTTCATAATCTTTATAGATTTAGGTTTTATGTTTAGGTCTTTGATCCATTTTGAGTTAATTTTTGTGTATGGTGTGAAGTATGGGTCCTGTATCATTTTTCTACAGATAGATATCCAGTTCTGCCAGCATGATTTGTTGAGTAGACTCTTTCCCATTTGATAGAATTTGGTCCTTTACTGAAGATCAGTTGTCTATAGGTAGCTGTTTCATTTATTTCTGCTCTAATTTTTATTATTTAATTTCTTCTGGCAACTGTGGGCTTCTTTTTCTGCTCTCTTTCTAATTGTTCCAGTTGTAAGGTTAACATTTTAATTTTTACTCTTTTTTGATGTGTGCATTTATTGCTATAAATTGACCTCTGAGCACTGCTTTTGCTGAAAGGTTTTGGTATGTTGTATTTTCACTCTTGCTTGATTCTAGGAATTTTTTAATTCCATCTTTGATTTCTTCTATCAAAGTAGTTTGTAAGCAGGGTGTTATTTAATTTTCAGGTATTAGATTTTTCCCCTTGCTCTTCCTGTTATTGATTTCTACTTTTATGGTGTTGTGATCAGTGAAGATGCTTTGTATTATTTTGATGTTTTTGAATTTGTTGAGGGTTGCTTTGTGGCCTAAAATGTGGTCTATTCTGGAGAATGATCCATGAGCATTGGAAAAGAAAGTGTACTTTGCCACTGTTGGGTGAAGTGTTCTGTATATGCCTATGAGGTCTAGTTGATTGACTGTGGTATTTAAATCTTCTGTGTCTTTGTGGAGTTTCTTTCTAGTTGTTCTGTCCTTCACCAAGACTGGTGTGTTAAAGTCTCCTAGTTTTATTGTGGAAGTGTCTATTTCTCTTTTCAATGCTGTTAGGGTTTGTTTTATGTATTTTGGGGCTTCTCTATCATTGGGTGCATATATATTTATTATGGTTACACCATGTTGGTGGATTGACCCTTTAATCATTATATAATGTCCTTCCTTGTCTTTTATGGTAGGTTTTCCCTTAAAGTCTATTTTATTAGAGATTAATATTGTCACTCCTGCTGTTTTTTAGTTGTTGTTTGCTTGATATATCTTTTTCCATTCTTTAAATTTTAGTTTATTTGTATCTTTGTGTCTAAGGTGTGTCTCTTGCAAACAGCATATTGATGAATCATGTTTTTTAATTCACTCTGCCACTCTCTATCTCTTTACTGGTGCACTTAGGGCATTTACATTCAGTGTGATTATTGATTGGTATGAGTTTACTGCTGTCATTTTATATCCTTTTTTTGTTGTGTTGACAGTTTGTTGTGCTTAATTTTCAGTGCTTTTTTTGTTTGTTTTTTAGCTTGTTCTTTCATTTCATTTCCTTCATTGTTGTTGGTTTTGCATGTACTGAATCTTTACAATTTTCTTCTTTTATATTTAAAATTTTATATTATATTTTGATAGTAGGTTTGTTAACTTTGTTTACCTTGAAATTTACTTTTATTTTCCTAAGCTTAAAGCAGTAATTTATTTCTTGATATCGTTTTGACTTCCTCTCCATATGGAAGTTCTAAACCTATGCCCTTTATTCTCCCTTTATGTTTTGAAGTGGTTGTCAGTTACATATTGACATCATCCCTGGTTCCCTATTTTTCATCTTTTAGCTTTATTTTATTTTTGAGAGTTTTTTTCTTTTTATGTGGGTTGATATCTGGCCGGTGTTGTCACGTGTTTTAATCTCAGGTTGTTGCCTGGTGTTGTTGGTTTTCTGTCCAAAGACCTCCCTGTAACATTTCTTGTACAGCTGATCTGGTTTTTACAAATTCCTTTAATTTCTGTTTATCTGGAAATGTCATAATTTCACCATCACATTTGAGGGACACTTTTGCTAGATATATAATTCTTGGTTGGCAGATTTTCTTCCCAGGTTTTATATATGTCACCCCATTGCCTTCTTGCCTGCATGGTATCTGCTGAGGAATCAAAGCTTAGTCTTATCAACGCCCCATTGTGGGTGATCTTTTATTTTTCCCAAACTGCTCTCAGGATTCTTTCTTTGTCATTGGTTTTGGGAAGTTTTGACTATGATATGTCTCAGTGTTTTTCTTTTGGCATCTATCCTGTATGGGTCTATTGTGCCTCTTGAATAGTTATCTTCTCATCTTTCATGATATTAGGGAAGTTTTCTGTCAGCAAATGCCCAACAGTTCTCTCTGTGCTTTTTATTGGCCCCTCCCCTTCTGGGGTTCCAATCATGTGTAAGTTATTCCTCTTGATACTATCTAACTCTTAGGCTTTCTTCATCTTTTTTCATTCTTTTTTTAATTGTTCCTCAGATTAGTGTCAAGGGATTTGTCTTGTATTCCACTGATCCTGTCTTCCATTGTGTCAATTATACTCCTATGACTTTCTATTGAGTTGGTTATTTCTGAAATTTTATTGTTAAAATTCTGGATTTCTAGTTGCTGTTTTTGTATGGTTTCCAATTGTCTATTTATTTTGTGCTTGTATTGTTTTCCTCAATTCTCCCAGTGTTTTGTTTGTGCTTTCCTTGGTTTTGTCCGTGTTTTCCATAGTTTTCTTTGTGTTTTCCTTATCTCTTTGAGGGCCCTATACATAAGTCTTTTGAATTCCTTTTCAGGAAGCTCCATTACCTTTTCTTCCTCAGGGAGGATTTCTGGTTCTTTATTTTGGTCACTTGCTGGGCTCATCTTGGCCTGTTTCTTTAGGTGGTTTGCTATTGTCTGTTGTCTCTGGGACATTAAGGGATTATTGTATTTATTTTTTGTTTTTTTTTCAATAACATTTATTAAGCTTCAAGTGAACGTTTACAAATCCAATCAGTCTGTCACATATAAGTTTACATACATCTCACTCCCTACTCCCACTTGCTCTCCCCCTCTTGAGTCAGCCCTTTCAGTCTCTCCTTTCTTGACAATTTTGCCGGCTTCCCTCTCTCTCTATCCTCCCATCCCCCCTCCAGACAAGAGTTGCCAACACAATCTCAAGTGTCCACCTGATATAATTAGCTCACTCTTCATCAGCGTCTCTCTCCCACCCACTGACCAGTCCCTTTCATTTCTGATGAGTTGTCTTCAGGGATGGTTCCTGTCCTGTGTCAACTGAAGGTCTGGGGAGCATGGCCGCCGGGATTCCTCCAGTCTCAGTCAGACCATTAAGTTTGGTCTTTTTATGAGAATTTGGGGTCTGCATCCCACTGATCTCCTGCTCCCTCAGGGGTCCTCTGCTGTGCTCCCTGTCAGGGCAGTCATCGATTGTGGCCGCGCACCAACTAGTTCTTCTGGTCTCAGGATGATGTAGGTCTCTGGTTCATGTGGCCCTTTCTGTCTATTGGGCTCTTAGTTGTCGTGTGGCCTTGGTGTTCTTCATTTTCCTTTGCTCCAGGTGGGTTGAGACCAATTGCTGCATCTTAGATGGCCGCTTGTTGGCATTTAAGACCCCAGACGCCACATTTCAAAGTGGGATGCAGAATGATTTCATAATAGAATTATTTTGCCAATTGACTTAGAAGTCCCTGCAAACCATGTTCCCCAGACCCCCGCCCTTGCTCCGCTGACCTTTGAAGCATTCATTTTATCCCGGAAACTTCTTTGCTTTTGGTCCAGTCCAATTGAGCTGACCTTCCATGTATTGAGTGTTGTCTTTCCCTTCACCTAAAGCAGTTCTTATCTACCGATTAATCAATAAAAAACCCTCTCCCTTCCTCCCTCCCTCCCTCCCTCCCCCCCTCGTAACCACAAAAGTATGTGTTCTTCTCAGGTTTACTATTTCTCAAGATCTTATAATAGTGGTCTTATACAATATTTGTCCTTTTGCCTCTGACTCATTTCGCTCTGCATAATGCCTTCCAGGTTCCTCCATGTTATGAAATGTTTCAGAGATTCGTCACTGTTCTTTATCGATGCGTAGTATTCCATTGTGTGAATATACCACAATTTATTTACCCATTCATCCGCTGATGGACTCCTTGGTTGCTTCCAACTTTTTGTTATTGTAAACAGAGCTGCAATAAACATGGGTGTGCATGTATCTGTTTGTATGAAGGCTCTTGTATCTCTAGGGTATATTCCTAGGAGTGGGATTTCTGGGTTGTATGGTAGTTCTATTTCTAACTGTTTAAGATAACGCCAGATAGATTTCCAAAGTGGTTGTACCATTTTACATTCCCACCAGCAGTGTATGAGAGTTCCAATCTCTCCGCAGCCTCTCCAACATTTATTATTTTGTGTTTTTTGGATTAATGCCAGCCTTGCTGGTGTGAGATGGAATCTCATCGTAGTTTTAATTTGCATTTCTCTAATGGCTAATGATCGAGAGCATTTTCTCATGTATCTGTTGGCTGCCTGAATATCTTCTTTAGTGAAATGTGTGTTCATATCCTTTGCCCACTTCTTGATTGGGTTGTTTTTTTGTGGTTGAGTTTTGACAGAATCATGTAGATTTTAGAGATCAGGCGCTGGTCGGAGATGTCATAGCTGAAAATTCTTTCCCAGTCTGTAGGTGGTCTTTTTACTCTTTTGGAGAAGTCTTTAGATGTGCATAGGTGTTTGATTTTTAGGAGCTCCCAGTTATCGGGTTTCTCTTCATCATTTTTGGTAATGTTTTGTATTCTGTTTATACCTTGTATTAGGGCTCCTAGGGTTGTCCCAATTTTTTCTTCCATATCTTTATCGTTTTAGTCTTTATGTTTAGGTCTTTGATCCACTTGGAGTTAGTTTTTGTGCATGGTGTGAAGTATGGGTCCTGTTTCATTTTTTTGCAAATGGACATCCAGTTATGCCAGCACCATTTGTTAAAAAGGCTATCTTTTCCCCAGTTAATTGACACTGGTCCTTTGTCAAATATCAGCTGCTCATACGTGGATGGATCTATGTCTGGGTTCTCAATTCTGTTCCATTGGTCTATGTGTCTGTTGTTGTACCAATACCAGGCTGTTTTGACTACTGTGGCTGTATAATAGGTTCTGAAGTCAGGTAAGGTGAGGCCTCCCACTTTCTTCTTCTTTTTCAGTAGTGCTTTTCTTATCCGGGGCTTCTTTCCCTTCCATATGAAGTTGGTGATTTGTTTCTCTATCCCCTTAAAATATGACATTGGAATTTGGATCGGAAGTGCGTTAAATGTATAGATGGCTTTTGGTAGAATAGACATTTTTACTATGTTAAGTCTTCCTATCCATGAGCAGGGCATGTTTTTCCACTTAAGTATGTCCTTTTGAATTTTTTGTAGTAGAGCTTTGTAGTTTTCTTTGTATAGGTCTTTTATTCCTAAGTATCTTATCTTCTTGGGGGCTACTGTGAATGGTATTAATTTGGTTATTTCCTCTTTGGTGTTCTTTTTGTTGATGTAGAGGAATCCAAGTGATTTTTGTATGTTTATTTTATAACCTGAGACTCTGCCAAACTCTTCTATTAGTTTCAGTAGTTTTCTGGAGGATTCCTTAGGGTTTTCTGTGTATATAATCATGTCATCTGCAAATAGTGATAACTTTACTTCTTCCTTGCCAATCCGGATACCTTTTATTTCTTTGTCTAGCCTAATTGCCCTGGCTAAGACTTCCAACACGATGTTGAATAAGAGCGGTGATAAAGGGCATCCTTGTCTGGTTCCCGTTCTCAAGGGAAATGCTTTCAGGTTCTCTCCATTTAGAGTGATACTGGCTGTTGGCTTTGCATAGATGCCCTTTATTATGTTGAGGAATTTTCCTTCAATTCCTATTTTGGTAAGAGTTTTTATCATGAATGGGTGTTGGACTTTGTCAAATGCCTTTTCTGCATCAATTGATAAGATCATGTGGTTTTTGTCTTTTGTTTTATTTATGTGATGGATTACATTAATGGTTTTTCTGATATTAAACCAGCCTTGCATACCTGGTATAAATCCCACTTGATCAGGGTGAATTATTTTTTTGATGTGTTGTTGGATTCTATTGGCTAGAATTTTGTTGAGGATTTTTGCATCTATGTTCATGAGGGATATAGGTCTATAATTTTCTTTATTTGTAATGTCTTTACCTGGTTTTGGTATCAGGGAGATGGTGGCTTCATAGAATGAGTTGGGTAGTATTCCGTCATTTTCTATGCTTTGGAATACCTTCAGTAGTAGTGGTGTTAACTCTTCTCTGAAAGTTTGGTAGAGCTCTGCAGTGAAGCCGTCCGGGCCAGGGCTTTTTTTTGTTGGGAGTTTTTTGATTACCGTTTCAATCTCTTTTTTTGTTATGGGTCTATTTAGTTGTTCTACTTCTGAATGTGTTAGTTTAGGTAGGTAGTGTTTTTCCAGGAATTCATCCATTTCTTCTAGGTTTTCAAATTTGTTAGAGTACATTTTTTCATAATAATCTGAAATAATTCTTTTAATTTCATTTGGTTCTGTTGTGATGAGGTCCTTCTCATTTCTTATTCAGGTTATTTGTTTCCTTTCCTGTATTTCTTTAGTCAGTCTAGCCAATGGTTGATCAATTTTGTTAATTTTTTCAAAGAACCAGCTTTTGGCTTTGTTAATTCTTTCAATTGTTTTTCTGTTCTCTAATTCATTTAGTTCAGCTCTAATTTTTATTATTTGTTTTCTTCTGGTGCCTGATGGATTCTTTTGTTGCTCACTTTCTATTTGTTCAAGTTGTAGGGACAGTTCTCTGCTTTTGGCTCTTTCTTCTTTTTGTATGTGTGCATTTATTGATATAAATTGGCCTCTGAGCACTGCTTTTGCTGTGTCCCAGAGGTTTTGATAGGAAGTATTTTCATTCTCGTTGCTTTCTATGAATTTCCTTATTTCCTCCTTGATGTCTTCTATAACCCAGTCTTTTTTCAGGAGGGTGTTGTTCATTTTCCAAGTATTTGATTTCTTTTCCCTAGTTTTTCTGTTATTGAGTTCTAGTTTTATTGCCTTGTGGTCTGAGAAGATGCTTTGTAATATTTCGATGTTTTGGACTCTACAAAGGTTTGTTTTATGACCTAATATGTGGTCTATTCTAGAGAATGTTCCATGTGCACTAGAAAAAAAAGTATAGTTTGCAGCAGTTGGGTGGAGAGTTCTGTATAAGTCAATGAGGTCAAGTTGGTTGATTGTTGTAATTAGATCTTCCGTGTCTCTGTTGAGCTTCTTACTGGATGTCCTGTCCTTCTCCGAAAGTGGTGTGTTGAAGTCTCCTAGTATAATTGTCGAGGTATCTATCTCGCTTTTCAATTCTGTTAAAATTTGATTTATGTATCTTGCAGCCCTGTCATTGGGTGCATAAATATTTAATATGGTTATGTCTTCCTGATCAATTGTCCCTTTAATCATTATGTAGTGTCCTTCTTTATCCTTTGTGGTGGATTTAAGTCTAAAGTCTATTTTGTCAGAAATTAATATTGCTACTCCTCTTCTTTTTTGCTTATTGTTTGCTTGATATACTTTTTTCCATCCTTTGAGTTTTAGTTTGTTTGTGTCTCTAAGTCTAAGGTGTGTCTCTTGTAGGCAGCATATAGATGGATCGTGTTTCTTTATCCAGTCTGTGACTCTCTGTCTCTTTATTGGTGCATTTAGTCCATTTACATTCAGGGTAATTATAGATAAATAAGTTTTTAGTGCTGTCATTTTGATGCCTTTTTATGTGTGTTGTTGGTAATTTCATTTTTCCACATACTTTTTTGTGCTGAGGCGTTTTTCTTGGTAAATTGTGAGATCCTCATTTTCATAGTGCTTGACTTTATGTTAGTTGAGTCGTTACGTTTTTCTTGGTTTTTTATCTTGAGGTATAGAGTTGTTATACCTTTTTGTGGTTACCTTATTATTTACCCCTATTTTTCTAAGTAAAAACCTAACTTGTATTGTTCTATATCGCCTTGTATCACTCTCCATATGGCAGTTCAATGCCTCCTGTATTTAGTCCCTCTTTTTGATTAGTGTGATCTTTTACCTATTGACTTCCATGATTCCCTGTTATGTGTATTTTTTTAATTAATCTTAATTTGTTTGTTTTTTGTGATTTCCCTATTTGAGTTGATATCAGGACGTTCTGTTTTGTGACCTTGTGTTGTGCTGATATCTGATATTATTGGTTCTCTGACCAAACAATATCCTTTAGTATTTCTTGTAGCTTTGGTTTGGTTTTTGCAAATTCTCTAAACTTGTGTTTGTCTGTAAATATCTTAATTTCGCCTTCATATTTCAGAGAGAGTTTTGCTGGATATATGATCCTTGGCTGGCAGTTTTTCTCCTTCAGTGTTCTGTATATGTCGTCCCATTCCCTTCTTGCCTGCATGGCTTCTGCTGAGTAGTCAGAACATATTCTTATTGATTCTCCCTTGAAGGAAACCTTTCTTTTCTCCCTGGCTGCTTTTAAAATTTTCTGTTTATCTTTGGTTTTGGTGAGTTTGATGATAATATGTCTTGGTGTTTTTCTTTTTGGATCAATCTTAAATGGGGTTCGATGAGCATCTTGGATAGATATCCTTTCGTCTTTCAGGATGTCAGGGAAGTTTTGTGTCAGGAGTTCTTCAACTATTTTCTCTGTGTTTTCTGTCCCCCCTCCCTGTTCTGGGACTCCAATCACCCGCAGGTTATCCTTCTTGATAGAGTCCCACATAATTCTTAGGATTTCTTCATTTTTTTTAATTCTTTTATCTGATTTTTTTTCAGCTATGTTGGTGTCGATTCCCTGGACCTCCAGATGTCCCAGTCTGCATTCTAATTGCTCGAGTCTGCTCCTCTGACTTCCTAGTGCATTGTCTAATTCTGTTATTTTATTGTTAATCTTTTGGATTTCTACATGTTGTCTCTCTATGGATTCTTGCAACTTATTAATTTTTCCAGTATGTTCTTGAATAATCTTTTTGAGTTCTTCAACAGTTTTATCAGTGTGTTCCTTGGCTTTTTCTGCAGTTACCCTAATTTCATTTGTGATATCATTAAGCATTCTGTAAATTAGTTTTTTATATTCTGTATCTGATAATTCCAAGATTGTATCTTCATTTGGGAAAGATTTTGATTCTTTTGTTTGGGGGGTTGGAGAAGCTGTCATGGTCTGCTTCTTTAAGTGGTTTGATATGGATTGTTGTCTCCGAGCCATCACTGGGAAACTAGTTTTTCCAGAAAATCCGCTGCGTCCAGTCCAAATCCCTGCGGGACGGTTCCCCGGCTCGGACGCTGCTCTTTCTGCTCCAAGACCAGTCACTGCCTCCCGGGGACTTCTCTTACCGGCTGCGTCCCACGCCGCCCGTGGAACTGGCTGGTCCCCCTCCCGGGGTTAGTTCAGGGGGGTGGAGCAGGTCTCTGTGCTTGTGCTGTACCTGACTGGTACGCTGGCTCCAGGCTCTGGAAACAATCGCTGCTTCCCCGTATTAGTTCGTTCTCCGTCTCTAAATCTGTGTTTGTTGTTCAGGGTTCGTAGATTGTTATGTATGTGATCGATTCACTTGTTTTTCCGTGTCTTTGTTGTAAGAGGGATCCGAGGTAGCGTCTGCCTAGTCTGCCATCTTGGCTCCGCCTCCCTGTATTTATTTTTTAATTGTATAATTATTTGCTGGAAACCCTGGTGGCGTAGTGGTTAAGTGCTACGGCTGCTAACCAAAGGGTCAGCATTTCAAATCCGCCAGGCGCTCCTTGGAAACTCTATGGGGCAGTTCTCCTCTGTCCTATAGGGTTGCTATGAGTCGCAATCAACTCAACGGCACTGAGTTTTTTGAGCTTTAATTATTTGCTGAGTCCTGTTTTTTTGCTTTGTTTTGTTTTAATGATTCCTTGCAGGTGTGACTGATGTTGTGCTGTGGTTGCTGGACCTGCCATGCTGGAGCACTCCCTACTTGTCTCTGTGCAAGCAGGGCGGTGGGTAGGTGTGGGAGCTTGGTTTCTGTTTACCGGTCTTACAGTGTGGCTGAGGGTGGGTTGGTCGGGCCTTGGACTCTGTCTGTCTTTAGTTCAGTGGCACAGGAGCAAGGTAGTGGTGGACGGTGTTGGGTGGGGTGGGAGGAAAAGGATAGGCTCATGTTGTGGTTCCTCAGTCAGGTGAGGCAGTTGGAATAGGGGACCCTCTGCTGCCTTGATCAGAGAATGGAATGAAGGGAGTGTATCCCTCTGTCTAGGATATGCATGTGCTGGAGTACATGTCCACTGCAGCCAGCAAGTGAGACTGTCACCTCTTGAGTGTGAGAAGGGAAGGCTACCTGGAGACTGGTTACTTGGAAGACTGCCTGCTGATGCTCTGCGGGTCCACCGCCTGTGCGCGCCACTCACCCCTGAGGTCAGGGGCCGCCGCTCCTGAGTATCTCTAGTTCTGGATCCTGGCTCCTTCCCTGCCTCTGCTTCTTTCCATGTGTGTCTATGGAGTTTTTCTCTCCCTTTTGGGAAGTGCCTTGTTGTTTCTTTACCTGAGATTGCTGCTGGCTTCGTCCTAAGATGGCTGTGTCGGGCTGGGACAGCTGGCTGAGCAACTCTGTTCTGTGTTACTCCTCTTTCACTGCTTTCACTCATTTTTTGCCTTCTAGTCGGTGTTCGGTTCAGTTCTTAGACCTTGTTTTTTGATATTCAGGGTTTCTGGATTTTTGTTTCCTTCTGTTTCACTTGTTTTTGGGGTCTTTGGTGCAGGAGGACATTATAGAACATGTGACTAAGCTGCCATATTCGCTCTGCCTCTTACTTAGGAATCTTAAAAATAATTTTTTACCTGCCCTCTTTTGAAATTATTCAATAAATAATCAATAGATTTTATCTTTTTTTTTTTTTTAAACCTATTTCTTCCCAGGCACACATCCAGGAGCTATTCTATGAACTACTTTCCCACTCTAAGAAAATCATCATAAGCAAAAGGCCACCCAGAGCATTGTTTTTATTAATAATAAAAATAATAATACCACTTTTCAAATAGCTTGTCAAGTTTTCCACCTATAGTATCTTCTTGATTTTTATTTGATATATGTCCTATGGTATGATTCCCATATTACAGATGTTAAATGAGGCTAAATGAGGTTATTTAGCCAGTTAGTGAATAAATGGCAGAGCCAGGACATAAACCCAGTTGGTTTGACTAAATCCATATTACCCGCCTGGTGACTATTACACCACCATGTGAATCCTCTGACCCAAGCCCACTTCCTTACTACACCTTGATCTCTCCTTCCTCTATTGCTTTTCTTTTCTTCTTGCCTGGTGTTATGGATTAAATTGTGTCCCCCCAAATTATGTGCTGTAAATCCTAATCGCTATACTTGTAAATGTACTCCCATTTGGGAATATGGTTGTCTTTGTAATGTTAATAAGGCCATATCAGTGTAACGTGTGTTTTAGGACAATCATTTTTGAGATATAAAAGAGCAGATTAGGCACAGAAGCAAAAACAGATGGGGAACGATAGATGCTGCACCACATTGCCAAGGAACCAGAGGACAGAAGTTTAAATTAGATAAGGACCTTCTCCTACAGCTGACAGAGAAAGCCTTCTCCTAGAGCTGATGCCCTGAATTCAGATGTCTAGCCTCAAAAACTGTGAAAAAATAAATTTATGTTCATTAAAGACATCTAGTTGTGGTATCTCTATATAACAACACTAAGAAACTAAGACAACTGGTCTACCTGCCCCTCTCTTGCCCATTTTTCAAGATCTGTAATCCTTCATGGCTCAACTCAACTCCACCATCATTCATGAAATCTTTGCTATTGTTTGTTTTGTGTGTGTGTGCATGGTACAAAACATTTGCCTTTTTTTTTACATGTACAATTCACTGACATTATGTTCACCATGTTGTACAACCATCAACACTATCCATTTCCAAAAATTTCCACTACCCTTAACATAAACTCCAAAACCAAACCCAACCCACTGCCATTGAGTTGATTACAACTCATAGTGACCCTATAGGACAGAGCAGAACTGCCCCATAGAGTTTCCAAGGAGTGCCTGCTGGATTTGAACTGCTGACCTTTTTCTTAGCAGCCATAGCTCTTAACCACTATGCCACCAGGTTTTCCAACATAAACTCAGGACACCCTAAGAAATGACTTCTTCTTTCCCCCCTCCTTCCCAAATAAACTTTGGTCTCTATACATTTGCCAAATTCCAGATATTTCATATAAGTGTGATTATTCAATATTTGTCCTTTTATAACTGAGTTATTTAACCTAGCATAACGTTTTCAAGGCTCATCCACGTAGTAGCAGGTATGAGGACTTTATTTTTCTTTATGGCTGAGAAATATTTCATTGCATGTATATATCATGTTTTGTTTATCCATTCATCTGTTGATGGATATTTAGGTTGTTTCCACTTTTTGGCTGTTGTGAATAGTGCTGCAATCAACTTTGGCATGTATTTTTTTGCATTCCTGCTTTTAATTCTTTTGGGTATATACCTAGGAATAGAATTGCTGGTTTACTATTCTGGATGAACTCCTTTAGCTCTTCCAGTTTTAATATTTGAGGATATTTTGCTCTATGCTGTTTGATTTTAATTCATTCAACCAGTAATTTTTGAAGTAACTACCACAGGCCATGTACCACTCAAGGCATTAAGGATTTAGCAGTACATATGTCTGGCTCTCATAGAAATCACACTCCAGTTGGGGCTCCTGCTTGGAATCATCACATCTAGATTTTTAAACTCCTTGAGAAGAGAAACCATGTTTGTGTTTTCCCTATTCTTATGAAAGAGTGACATAATTTCACTGTTATACAGCTTATCACTACATTAATAAAGTGGTTGTGTTAGTAGTTTAAGTATATAGCTGGCTAATGTCAGAGGACTAGACAAATAAATGTCATTGAGATAGCAGGTCAGTCAATTCTCCCATAATTTTATAATGGTAGGAAATCTACATTACTGTTGAGTAATGTATTCTAGGAATTCTTAGGAGGGCACTTGCAAAGAATTGTAAGGAGGAATTGCCTGGGGACCGGTTTCCTGTGTATGTTCCAAAATGTTAAAGATCCAAAATGTTCATTTCTCAGAGATATGCCCAGAAAGTCCCACCACACTTGGGAACAACATTTTAAGAGGTTTTGAACTATAGTGCTCATTAATATATTCTTCTCTTCTTTGATCTTTTCCTTGGGGACAACTAGAGCTGTTCTTACAACATTTCAGGGTGGTAAGAATTTAGCAGTAGGAGAAACCACTTGCTAAGAAAAACATATTTTAAGAATTTCTGCTGTAACCAAAATGAACAAGGGTGGAGTTGAATCTACTAAAACAAACACCTGCCCCTCCCAAGTGTGATAGAAGTGATCAGAGAGGGAGTTTTAGGACCACTTCCAGAGAATTCTTCCTGGGAAACTTGACATCTTGAATGTTTTAAAAGCTTGGTTAAAAAAAAAAAAACTTGGTGGCTGTGTTATATTAAACAGGCCTAAGGCAGTTTTCCCCAGAAATTAATAATATGCATATATCTACAACCTCCAGTTATTATGGAGTTTAGTTTGAATTCACCCCTTGGGGAATTATAGGCTACCTAGGGCTGTTTCTGGGACTTGATTTGTATAAATACCCTTTTCCCCATGGGAAAACATGTGAAGAGGAACTTGGAGCCACTGCTGATTCTTCTAGTACCTGAGATCAGACTTCCTCCAGAGGCAAGTGGTGGTCTGTGCTGGGACCCCCAATATAGTCAGATCCACTCAGGAACTATGAAAGGTCACCCTCTGCCAGGAAACATCAGTGAATTTGAGGCATAAAAAAAAAAAAAAAATTTTTTTTTTTTTCACGATACAACCACATGCTTAGGAAGAAGCAGGGGTATGGCACTGGGTTATGCTCTCTAGACTTATCTCTCAAAATGAATTCTAGGCATCTTTGAAGAAGTTCCTTGAAAAGACAGAGCATCTCCTACAGAGAGCTGCTGTCTAGAGCTGGTGTGGAGAGGAGTATGCCCTCTTTCTGAAGAACCTAGAACAGTTTGAGAGGTAGAAAGGTACTGGAAAAGCATTTTGGAGTTGATTTTTTGATATGTCTCCATAGGAGTGACTCCCATTAGACTGTGAACATCTTGAGGGAAATTGTCTGGTTTATCACTGACTCACCATACCCAGTACAGTGCTTGGCATGCAGTAGGAGCTCAACCAATAGTCCTGAACCAAACTAAATGGGAATCAGATGCAGAAAGTCACGATCATGGAAAAAGTAGATAGTGTCAAGTTGGGAAGACTGTATTTTTTGTGTATCCCCAGATCTTTCCACCTGTCATGGATTGTATCACATCCCCCCAAAAATGTGTGTATCAACTTGGTTAATTCCTGATTCCCAGTATTCTGTGGTTGTCCTCCATTTTGTGATGGTAATTTTATGTTAAAGAGGATTACGGTGGGATTATAACACCCTTACCAGGTCACATCCCTGATCCAATGTAAAGGGAATTACCCTGGGGTGTGGCCTACAGCACCTTTTATCTCTCTAGAGATAAAAGGAAAGGGAAGCTAGTAGAGAGTGGGGACTTCATACCACCAGGAGTAGAGTGAGTCCTTTGGACCAGGGGTTCCTGGACCATGGGTTCCTGGAGCTGATGCCCTGTATTTGGACTTCTAGACTGTGAGAAAATAAATTTCTCTTTGTTAAAGCCATCCATTTGTGGTATTTCTGTTATAACGGCACTAGATAACCAAGATACCACCTTAATATTTGACAGGAGGTAGACACTTTCAAACTATTCAGGACAACTGATAGAATAAATAGAATAAAGGCTGTGATACTATTTGTTAAAATAAAAATAACCATTTTATTTTTCTCCTGGAAACACATGAAGGCTACCTTTTCTGGCTCCTTTGCACGTAGATACGGCCATGTCACTTGCTTTGGCCAATGGAATTTGGGTAAAAGTCATGAGTGGTATTTCCAAGCCTTGTTCTGAAAACCTCTCTGGCAATTGTGCATTCTCTCTCTCTCTTCTTCTGCGTATCTAATCAACCAGATGCACAGTTTCCAGTGGAGACTTCAAGGCTCTGAGGCCTTAGAGCACAGCAAGGCCAGTAGATGGAAGGTGTCTGGCTACCTGAATAACTTGTGGGGCACAGCCAACCCTCACACACTCTTCCCACACACCAGTTCCCAATTGACTGTGACATGAACAAAAAATAAATGTTTGTTTTGTTAAACCATTGACATAGGGTTGCTGTCACTGCTTGCATTATTTACTCTGACCAATACAGATACCACTGAATTCTGTGGTAGTTATAGGAGTCTTGATCTCTCTGATTTCTGACAGAGAGCAGGACTGGAAAATGAAGGTTAACGATCACATACATATTTGCATATATGTACACTAAATCACAAATGGAATTTATTAATATCTTCCATAATCAAAATAGCAAGTCAGGCATTTCAGAATGATTCTTTGTGCACTGATAAAGTATCAGAAGAGAGTCAAAGGTTGACAAATTTATCATGTAGCCATGTCAGAGTTGTCCATTACCAAGTTCAGGTTGCCTATGACCCTTAGCTATTTTTCCTGAGAAAAACTTAGCATCTATAAAATAGTTTTCTGACTTTACTAAAAAAAAATAGAATGGACCTATTTAGTAAAAGTATTCATAGTCTCCTGAGCAGTCGACAGAGTAGGGTCCAAGTTCCCTAGGCCGCTTTCTGGGTAGAAGCAGCACAACTCTGTAGTTTGTGAAAAGGGCACTGACAACCTTTTCAAGACAAGAATTATACTCAAAACGGAGACCTCTGGTTGCTCAATCCTCTGCTGGTCTGTTAATGTACCATCAAAAAGCCCCAGCTCATTGCCCAGGGAGGCGGGTATGGGTAGAATGCCCCAGCTAATGTGGAAATGGACTGAGTTCTCAGAGGGAAAGATGTATCAGTTTAAAGTTTCCTGGGCCTCACTTCCTTGATTCCATAGATGCCTACAGCACCAACCAACAGATTCTCATTCAAGAATCAATAGACTACACTCCTTTATTATTCTGCTTGTAGGGAGAAAGATTTTTCCAAGACCTCTTTATTCTACTACTTTGCCATAAAGCGGGTGATAAGAGGTGGTTGTTCTGTTCCCTAGAACTACCCTTCTAATCCCGTCAACTCTTCATTTCTCTGCTATCTCCACCTATTAGGACTTAACTTCTCAGGCACCTATCAGATGTCATTGCATCTAAAAAGACTTTCCTGACTTCCTCAACTAGGTATGAACTTTCTTTTCAATTTTCACACTTGTAAGTTTTAGCATTTATAATATTTTGTCTAGTTATTTAGGTATATTCATATCTTATTTCCCTTTCTAGATAGTAAATTTGAGGGAAAAGTTATACTTTATTAAAGATCTAACTCAATCCAACACAAATAGATTAAAAAAAAAAAAAAAACCTATTGCCGTTCAGTCGATTCCGACTCATAGGGACCTTATACAAATAGACGCATATTAAATATTTTGGATTGATTTTCCAGGCTCTCTCTTGTAGAGAAAAGGATGGAATAAGGTTAGTATCAGGACATAGACCATATTTTCCTTATTCTTTTCTTTAAGAGCTTGGTCTCTGGAGTCCTTACTACTCCATGTGTTCAAATCCTCGTTCTGCTAAGACAGGGGCTCCCAGGCTGCATAAAATTCCACTGCCTCCAGCAGCTTGCTTGCCGTGCCTCATAGCTTTACATTAACATCCTGGTTCCCTTGCCTGACATGTCCCGTACCTTTACATTAATATCCTGATTCCCCTTTCCTTTACTGCTGCCCAGAACTAGAGGAAATCGACAGAAACTGGTTTAGGCTCCATGTTGGCATTCTGGATAACCATTCAGCTCATTAAGTACCTCATACATAGTAACTTCCCCACCTCTGCGTGGAGTTTAACCACCATTTTCATGTGATGCATGAAGTTATACGTAAACCCCACTGCGCCCACATAGTATGATTAGGAATGTTGCTGACATGACTTGTATGAACTTCCTGCTTGTAAACCCCATGAAAGTAACCTTCCCTCTCACCTTTGCTGAACAGTCTTGGCAACAGCAGCCCTGACTGTTGCTTTCCTTGCTCAATGAAATAAAAATGCCTTTCTGATGTCCCACCTGTCATTTATTGGCTGAGGCAAGTCGCACTGAGCAAAACCAGAATTTCCACCTGGCAACACTGCCACTAAATAGCTGTGTGACTTGGGCAAGGTAGTTACCTCTCTTAGCTTTAGTTCTCTATTCCATTAAATGATACTAAAAATAATATTACACATATGAAGGATTTAGAAAGTGCCCAGCACATAATAGAAGCTCAATAAATGTAGTTATCATCAATTCAGGGAACAGGAATGAATGAGAGGAGAAAAAGCTTGGCTATGAAGAAAATAGAGAGCTGAGAGGTCATGGAGTCGAGTGAAGGTGTTTATATATTTTGGAATGAAAAAGACTTGAGACTATTTTATATTCTGAAGGGAAAGCTTTAATGAAGAGAACTCAAGATATAGGATAAAAATGATTGCTGGCATGAGGTGCTTGAGAAGTAGGAGGGTATAGGACCTGGAGCACAGCCCTGGATAAGAAGAGGGACACATGTCTTACTGTATCCAAAATACAGAGTGGAAATGGATGGAGAATGGATGCCCTTTGCTGAGCAATGGAGGAAAAAGCAGGTGGGAGAATGAGGTCAGTGGTGACAGTTTGGAAGAGGAGCTGACTGAGGACACACAGCAGGATTAGGAGGGCTCATTGACAGCCCAGCTAAGGTTGGGGGTCATGAATCTGCCGTGGCACCAAGCTAGTGTTTATGTGACTTTCTCAAGTAGCCCTTGGCTGTTGAGTATAAACAAGGGCAGAGAAGGCAGATGAATGAATTGATCCAAAGTGTCCAGACATCTGGGGAAAAACGCATGCTCATGAACTGTTTAGTGATTTACTCAGCTTGAAATTTCATTATGAGACTGAACAATTTGCAAACCTGCAAATCATCTGAGATGTTCCCAAAGCTGTGCTGAATACTAATTCATCTAGATAGACAGTGTAACCTGCAAGAGAATTGGAGCCTTTAAACTCAATTCTCTCTTGACACTTGAGAAATGAATGGAGAATTATGCGTCCAATTCTTAATCCTTGGAGAGCTGAGCACAAAAGTGTCTTACAAGAGTTCTCAGAGAAGAGTTTTATTCTCCTCAGAATGCTCCTTCTGAGGAAAAGAGGGGAAAAAGGAGCAAGGAGGCTTTCATGTACCCCAACGTGAGAAAGAGATTGTCACCAAGGGCACTCCATACCTTGGTTTGTGAAGCCACAGACCTTATGGGACTCACACAATAAATATTAATTATTATAAATAAATATTATAATATAAATAAATATTAATTCAGTACATTTATGATACCAGAAAGCAGACTATCATATCTCCACTCTGATCACAATAGTACCAGGGATTCTGGATACTGGTTATGATAAAACTTTAGATTTAAAGTAGAATGTAAAGAAAAAATTGCAGGCAAATGGCTTCCCTTAAAGATTCCATTCTGATTGGTGGTTTAACCTCTCACAGGCCTACTCCTTACAAAGAACAGAGAAAGGAAGAGCAGCCACTGTGTTCACTGACCACAGCAGCAAGCATCAGATGTGCATTCAGTCTCCCTAGACAGCACCCATGTGGCACAGCTGGGTTCCTCCCCATACCTTTCTACTGCATCCCTCTCAACTGGGTAGCTCTGCAGAAGTACTCGTTGGAAAAAGAATGACTCTCCCACTCCAGAACCTGATTCTATTCCATGTTTCTATGAAAATCAATGTTTCGTAAGTGCTAAACCTTATAATTCTGAGGATAACTAAAGCTGACAACCAATTTCTGACAGATTTCAAAGGCAGTGGGTGTTAAAACTAAATGTTGCACATAGTTTTCTACTAGAGTTTTCATTCCCCATATTTTCCCTCTAGTTATGAAGCAAGAAAGTCTCTTGGAACATTAACTGCTCTTTTGCATAATTTTAGCATTGTGTGTCAACACCAGGCGCAATACATATATACACATGTACATAATAAAATGGTAGGAATCATGTGTTTTGTTGGTTATTGGCTCTAGACGTAGTCAAGTTAATTGTAGCTTTCTGGGGTAGTGAGTTCAGTTGGGCTTAATGTCTGTCTGTCTGTCTCTCTCGCTCTCTCTCTCACACACACACCCCTCACTTGAGTAGACTTTGGCAACTATTTCATTCCCATTACTCTTCCTTATAATTTTCCTACTGACCCACTGCTTCATGGGGAGGAGCCTCTCTTCAGTCTTCTTACTGTTCCTAAATCCCTTGGTGCTAGGGGCATGCATCTTGAGATCAGATCAACTGATCATAATGAACAATAGCAAAGCTGAAGGTTAATTTAAAAGTAGTACCTACAAAAAGATCTGAAATGTTCACCACAAAAAGTCATACTGCCCTAAAACTGATTTGACGTTACAAAGACATCTGATCTGAAAAAGAAAAAAAGTAGTCCCTGGCATCCAGCAACTGTCCTAACGACTTAAGCTAGGTGTCAGTGTTATTAAAGAAGCTCGACCATCTTGTTCTCCTATTGGACATAAACAACCTCACAGAACACCAGCATCAGACAAGATCATTCTGTGGCTGTGACAAAGTCAGTCAAAACAAGCCACTTCGTAATTTTTTTCTAAGCCCCAACAAAAATAAAGTCACTGTGGAAACCACAAAACACCAAACATTTCCCTCTTCTGGGTAGTATGAGTGACTGCTGCTCTTCTACTAATTACAGTGTTAGCTTTGATCTAGTTTGCCCTCCCGACAGTTGTTGTTGCTGTTATTTGGTAACTTTATGTACAACAGAAGGAAACACTGCCTAGTCCTGTGCCATCTTCATGATCATTGGTATGTTTGAGTCCATTGTTCTGGCTATTGTGTTAATCCATCTCATTGGGGCTTTCAAAAGAACTACGCGAGAGAGAGCGTTCCCTCACTCAGCTTCTTCTGCTTTTGCATGAGATCTTGTATAACACAGAGGCACCCACACACTGACTCATTACTGGGGAGGGCTTTGTGGTTTAATCTGACTTTTTGTCCCATACAATATCCCAGGCTAGTTCAGCAGCCGTTTCTTATTCTCAGGGAGTCAAACATGGTTGACCTTCTAGGTTCTGAGTGTGGGAAATATAAAATTTCCAAGGACATTGGTTTGAAGATGGCTTAGAAATGTGATATGTAACCTGGCATCTCGATATTGTTATAGAAATTAATCGAGACAGTATGAAGGTAAAGTAGAAAGTTCTAGGGAAAGTCTCTGAGGAAGTGGTTTTAAAAAGCCATCATCTAAAACTAAGGAAAAGTATTATAAGGAAAATGCTGGGTGTTCTACTGGTGCTTGGTTTCTGGAAACCTAGAAATTAGCTTATTTTTACAAGTAGTGTCTCGACATTTGTCAGAGGATTGGTATTATGTGGGTAGATGATTATCTCTACTGACACACTAGAAAACTGAGTTGTGGTAATAACTTGTACAGTGTCATCAGCAGAGCCCTGGAACTCACCCAATCCTTCCTACTCCAGAGGACTCTCAGGGCCCACCAAGCTGCTGTCCAAGTGAAGTAACCTAATTGTTACCCTTATATCATACATACACACACAAATACACACACACGTGTGTGAGACATACGTGTGTGTATTTAATCTTACTTCAGTATGCTTTTGGTTCTAAACCAAATAACATATTTATTAATAAACCTGGGAAAACACTGCCTAGATCACATAATTCTTAGGCAGCCATAGCAGGTAATTTCTGTGTGAACAAGTAACCATGAATCCAGAGCCCATCCTGCTGTTTGAAGGATGTTTCCTGGGCCCCTTGCATCTTAATTATAGGGAAATTTATTAAAAATGAAGATTCCAGGTCTACCCTAGACTTTCTAAGTAAGCGTTTCTGGGAATGTGACTCAGGAATCTGCACTTTCAGCAAGGTTTTCAAAAGATTCTTAACTATAGTTGTTTGAATACTAGGGGTAAATGTTTCCAAAAGGCTACTCAAAGTTAAAGAGAGAATCAACATTACCCTACTCCCACCCTAAACTGACTTCAATACACATAGGGAATAGTGGTGAAAAGAAAAAGTGGCAAAAGTTTAAATTAGGAGTTACTGAGCAAAGATTTCAGAAGGGGTCCTCTTAGTTTTTATTGACTACAAAATAGTCAATAGAATTAGTCAATGTTCAACCATTTCAACAGGTAGCATATAATCAGGAACCAATGGTACTGAAGGAGGAAGTCTAAGCTGCACTGAGGACACTGGTGAGAAAGAAGTCTCCAGGAATTGATGGAATATCAATTGGGATGTTTCAACAAATGGATGCAGCGCTGGAAGTGCTCACTTGTCTATGCCAAGAAATATGGAGGACAGCTTCCTGGCCAACTGACTGGAAGCGATCCACATTTATGCCTATTCCCAGGAAGGTGATCCAACTGAATGCAGAAATTTTAGAACGATATCATTAATATCACAGGCAAGCAAAATTTTGCTGAGGGTCATTCAAAAATGGCTGCAGCAGTATATCGACAGGGAGCTGCCAGAAATTCAGGTCAGATTCAGAAGAAGACATGGAACCAGGGATATCATTGCTGATGTCAGATGGTTTCTGGCTGAAGCAGAGAATACAGAAAGATGTTTACCTGTGTTTTATTGACTATGCTAAGGCATTCAACTGTGTGGATCATAACAAATTATGGACAACGTTGCGAAGAATGGGAATTCCAGAACACTTAATTGTGCTCATGAGGAACCTTTACATTAGATCAAGAGGCAGTTGTTCAGACAGAACAAGGGGATACTGAGTGGTTTAAAGTCAGGAAAGGTGTGCGTCAGGGTTGTATCCCTTCACCACACCTATTCGATCTGTATGCTGAGGAAATAACCCGAGAAGCTGAACTATATGAGGAAGAATGGGGCATTAGGATTGGAGGAAGACTCATTAACAACCTGAGTTATGCAGATGACACAACCTTGCTTGCTGAAAGTAAGAGGGCTTGAAGCACTTACTGATGATCAAAGACCACAGCCTTCAGTATAGATTGCACCTCAACATAAAGAAAACAAAAATCCTCACAACTGGACCAATAAATAACATCACGATAAACAGAGAAAAGATTGAAATTGTCAAGGATTTCATTTTACTTGCATCCACAATCAACACCTAAGGAAACAGCAGTCAAGAAATCAAAAGATGAATTGCATTGGGCAAATTTGCTTCAAAAGACCTTTTTAAAGTGTTGAAAAGCAAAGATGTCACCTTGAAGACTAAGGTTTCCTCTGACCCAAGCCATGGCATTTTCAATAGCATCATATGCATGCAAAAGCTGGACAATGAATAAGGAAGACCAAAGAAGAATTGATGCCTCTGAATTGTGGTGTTCGTGAAGAATATACCATGGACTGCCAAAAGAACAAACAAATCTGTCCCGGAAGAAGTACAACCAGAATGCTCCTTAGAAGCAAGGATGGCGAGGCTGCGTCTTACATACTTTGGACATGTTGTCAGGAGGGATCGGTCTCTGGAGAAGGATATCATGCTTGGCAAAGTACATGGTCAGTGTCAAAGAGGAAGACCCTCGAAGAGGTGGATTGACACAGTGGCTGCAACAATGGGCTCAAGCATAACAATGATTGTAAACATGGCTCAGGACCAGGCGGTGTTTCGTTCTGTTGTGCATAGGGTCGCTATGAGTTGGAACCGATTCAATGGTACCTAACAACAACAAAATAAACAGATCCCCAGCAGAAAGGATCAGAGTTTTTCAGGTCCTTTTTAACAAAGCTGCTGTTCTTGTGCCCATAAGACAAAAAGAAAAAAAAGTATGCTGATAGCAGATAAAAGCAAACTAATAGGCTATTCTGATGCTAGCAGGATCTGTGGCTTTAGGTCTGCTCTTGACTGAAGGGGAAACTAGGGACCATACCCTGGATCATTAGAGTTGCTTCCAGGCCTGCAGTTTTTTAAAAAGATGCAAACACATAGTAGGGATACATAGAAGGAATGCAATTTTCTTAATAGCAATGGTTACCTGAGGATTTTAGGAATGGTCTTATTATAATTTTTTTTTTTTTAAATAGAAGGGTCACCTATAAAAGTTATTTTAAGCATCACTTGAGCTTGTTATTTTACAGCTAAGATGTAGGCAGTCTACTTCTTCCTGTAGGTGTGACGGTTTTTAATCAAGCTGTTCTTTTAAGCTACCTATGGCTAAAAATTGACCACGTTTGATCAAAATAATCCTAAAACCATTAATTACCCTAAAGTAGCATTAAAAAAAAAGAAAAGAAAAACCAGGTTCTAGGTTCTGAATGAAAAAATCTCCCACGAATGAATAAAGGCAACATAAGGGACCGAAGAATCAAGCGGCAGCACAGTCTCTAAGAGAACCATCAGCCTCTCTGGCTTTAAATCTCAATTACTCTATTTTCACCGTTGCAACTGATAAGTTTCGGTTCTTCTACAATTACACACACAATTGCATAACATTAAAAAACTCACAGTGAAATCACACGTTCTCATTTTTAAAAGGCCATTCTAGACTACACAGTCTGCAATAAGGCAAGCCATTTGCTAAAGTTGGTGTAGAATTTCTTTTTTAAAAAGTCTCATTTGGGACTTGAATGAATTATATAGAACTAAACAACGTGAATTAAATGAAGCCTATGAAAGTTTTAGCTTCCTTTTCTTCAATGGTCATCTTGAACGCAGATGTTTAAAATGTGCTACAGATGTATAAATCAAGGCTTACAGCTATTTATAAAATTAAAATTCCACTGATCAAAGATGAAGCATTTATATTTTTACCCCACTACCAGCTTGACAACTAGTTTAGTGGAAATTAACTACACTTACAATGAAATTTATTACCTCTGCTTTCATTAGGAAAATAGTGGTGGCACAGTGGTTAAGGGCTTGGCAGTTTGGACCCACCAGCTGCTGTGCAGGAGAAAGACATGGCAGTCTGCTTCCACAAAGATTACAGCCTTGGGGCAATTCTAACTCTGTCCTCTAGGGTTGCTATGAGTTGGAATCGACTTGACGGCAATGGGTTTGGGTTTTTGTTTGTTTTCTGCTTTTATCACTATCATTTCTCCTTCACCCTTAATATTTTTAGGGCAAACAAAGTGTGAAATATTATTAAAGAAGCAGATTCTTTCTTTTTTGAAAACATATTATGAGAAAAAAGGAAAACATGAGAAAAAAGGAGAAAAGTAAAAACTCATTCTCTTTTTCTTGTTTTCCCTCTTTGCTTTTAACTTCTTTCTGTTTAGACGTAAAATGTTTAATTACTGGAAGTCAATATCCTTTGATGACAAAAAAAAAGTTTCCAATATTATAAACTGGGCTTGCAAATCACCAGAACGAAATAACAACTACAGACATTTCAATTTAAAATATGATCAAGTGCTCTAAAATGCATACTTTTTCTTTTTTTAACCAAGTACTGAAAACGCATTTTTACCAGGTACAGAATATGAATATAAAATATCCCATGTTAGCAATAACCTTTTGTGTTTTTTAGTGAGGTCTTTTCACATTAATCTTTCAACACTCATATTGAGAAATTCCAGTTCTTGTCAGTTTTCAGATTTAATGACAGCCTTTTGCATTTGTGATGTTCGGGATTAGACTGAGGTAATGAATGCACAAACTTGGCTAATTTAGCTTACCGCAGTCCACAAAATTAATGCAACTGGATTCCTAGTGGAAAAGGTTTTTAAATTTAAAATTCTGTTTTGGATTTCTTAATTTGCTACTCAAGATGTAATGCTAATTATCATTATTTTTTAAAAAAGCTTAAAATAAAGAGAAGAGCCTGCAGTGCTCTTCCAGAGTGGTGAGGACTTTGCCAGGAAGGGCTGCTCCTTAGGCAGAGGCGGAGGCCGTGACCTCCGCAGCCGGCTCCTGGGAGAGGTGTATTCTTCCAGGGCAGCTGCCTGCCTGAGCCACAAGCCACAGGGTGTCTAGATTCCCCTTAGGTTTTTTACAGTGCAAGGCCATTCCTTCCAGTCCAGTGTAATTTGCAGCCATTACCATAGATATTAGAAGTGGAAAGACTTGGCAGGTCACCTAATTCCTCAGCCCTTGGTGCAGAATGCCCCTGTTGAATATTTATGAGGCAATTGTTAGCAGGCGCCTACAGCAGGCAGCCTATTAGCAGTTGTGGCCATTTATCACCACCTTGGGGGCAAACATCATCAAAAGAGCGGTAAAATATAAGCATAAACGGAAAAATAAGTAATGAAGGAACGCCATTGCCTAGCTATTTGACTAATTGTCAACTAATGAGGTTTATTAAAAGCGTCCATGGAAAATTAGATTCTGCTTCTGCTTTTTCTGTCTGGGGGTCAGTTGAAAAGGCTCTGAATACCTGCTAGTAGTTTTCTTTCCGTCCATGTAGGGAAAGATCTCAAACCCAGCTCTTCTCATGCCAGAGGTAGAGCAGGCTTCACTACCCAACCTGAAGGATTCTTGATTTAGGAACCACAAATTTAATTAATATGAGACAGCACATAATTAACATAAGAAAACATTCTTAGTATTCCTCAGGGACCTGTGAGTTTTGAGGCATTTTAAACTGGCTACTTTTTAACAAAGCAGAAATTGGAGAGAGGGTCTAGCGTTATTTGATCTATAGGATGATTTAGACACCAATCCACATCGGTCAAGCCCCAAGTAGATTTATGTGTGTGAGGTTGCCTGTTTGTCTTCAGTGAACCAGGCTGTGCCAAGTGCAAAGCCTAAATGAACGAAGAAGCTGCCACTTTTACTGTTTTCAACATAATGCCAGGGACGCAAAGACCACAGAAAAGCTAAACAGACTTTGTAGTCAAACACAGCCAAGTTTTACATCAGTAATCCATCCCATACTACTTTGGTAATTGTTCCTGGCCTGTCCTAGCTTCAGTTTCCTCACCCGTAAAAGGAAACAGCAATATCTACTCACACAGCCGTTCAGTGGCCTTGATAAAATAGTGTATGTGATCGGATGGATTGGCCAGTAAGCATGGTACGCACTGGTCTGCACAGGCTTCATTCTATTTACTTGCTGATCTTTGGTGAGCAATTTCACGAGGGTTTCCCCACACTTTTGCTGTGGTGGGAGAGAGGTGAAATTGTGCACCTCAGACTGATGAGAAGGTACAGTACGGCCCGTGAGTACCTTGCTAATTGGGTATTCCGACCCTGAATGTAATGCACTTGGCACCTTGTAGGTCTTCAAGGGTCAGAATCGACTCAACAGCAATGCGTTTGGTTCGGTTTGAGTTTTCTCCTGAGCCTTCTATACTTCCATTTAATGTTCATTTCTAGAACATTTCTAGTTTATTTAGGAGTACAACCAAATTTTTATTACAGGTAAATTTGCGTGGCTCTAATGCAACTAAATTTTCAAAATATTTCTAATCCATTGAACAGTAGAGCAGGCTTTTTAAGTGCCAAGCAATTAAAATTGCTTCCTTCACATACTCCTTGAATTTAATAACACCAAACGGACGCAAAATTTAATGCTGTAGAAAAGGCACGCTCACGCGTCCTGTTTTCCCCATTTGATGGAGGTGGAAGCCTGGAATTTTACAGCTTCCTCTCTCCTGTGGGGAACCCTGGTGGTGCAGTGGTGAAAGAGCTCTTGGCTGCTAACTGAAAGGTCAGCAGTTAGAACCCACCAGCCAGCCGCTCCACTCGAGAAAAAAGATTTACAGCCTTGGAAACCCTGTGGGATAGTTCTACTCTGTCCTATGGGGTCTCTAGGAGTCTGCATTGACTCCATGGCGACATTTGGGTTTTTTTTTTTGGTCTCCCTTCTGCCGAATTCTTGATGCTCTTCAAGATGCTCTCCTCTTCAACAAACACTACAGTATTTGTGGGTTATTTTCCTCTTTTCTCCACTATGGTGGCCATTCATTTAGATATTAAAAGTGATTAAGCACTACAACACACTTGATATTTAAAGATAAGAAACATCATTAGCCACCATGGATGAAACCACCACTGGCATTACCGTCAGTCTCAACTTCTTTTCCTCCCAGTTCTTCTTTCAGCATTTAAATAAGGCCATTAAGTAGCTCTTCTAAAATTCATTTAATTGTTTGTAATATTGTTAAAAACAAAAATTTCACAATATTAATTTTGTGTACAGACTCATAAGCTTTATTTTTCAATTCATCAACTGGAAGTCAGACAAGAGTTCCAAAGCTTGGGTACAAAGGCAAAGGTAACAAGGAAGCTTATACTGGGCAAATTTTGGATTGGCTGGCAGGAATTTTCTTTCCTTATTTTGAATAAGCAGTAATTTTGAACTAGCTTAAATGCATAGGCAAGTTATAAATGGTTAGCTTATGTTTCAGTTTCCAGGAGAGTCAATTGCTTAACTTGGGTTTTGGCTGCTGGGAAGGTCAGGCATTTATAATAAACAGAAACTTAGCTACATCTAGATTTGCTGATGTGGGGCTTAGCACAAGTGGCTCCATTTTAGGCCGAGTGTAGTCAGGTTGGAGCCCCGGTGGCACAGTCGTTAAGAGCTTGGCTGCTAATCAAAAGATCAGCAGTTCGAATCCACGAGCTGCTCCTTGGAAACCCTATGGGGCAGTTCTACTCTTATATAGAGTTGCTATGAGTCGGAATTGACTCCACAGCAACAGGTCTGGTTTCTGGTTTTATAGTCAGGTTAACAGTATTAATAAGAGATGCTCATCCCACAATGTGCAAAAGAAGTACCTCTTTTTTAAATTAAAAAAAAAAAAATGATGTTACTGTGGTAATGCATACCGAATATTAAATATTTGGGTAAAAAGAGGAAAAAAGGCAATATTCTGAATATTTCCAGTGTTAAGATTAGATAGAATGCCTGCATAGATAACCTGCAAAGATATAGCTGTAACTCTACTTTTCTAGGTACTAGAGTTTTTTGGGTAGATACTTCCTGTAAGTATGTACCTGCTTATGGAATGAAAAATGGTAGGTACATACTTACAGGTCAGGAAGAGATCCAAAAGAAAGAGGGCACAGCTCCAGAGAGAGTCCCAGTAACTTAGGAAGACATAGCTTATACTTTTAAAAAATATGACTCATCTTAACTGATGAACATGAACATATAAAATCAGGACTAAGTAGTATTCAAAAAACAGACAAAATTCAAAAGAAGCCATGAGATATGCTATTAACAAAAGAATGAATAAAAAAGTAAAAGCAGCAACTTACAAGGAAGGTTTGCGAGTGGATAGAAGAAAGTCTTTAGCTTATTACTTGGCTTGGTTCTTTGGTGCTCGTACGCACGCACATGGTAAAAGAATACAAAAGAGAATGCCTAGCTCCTTTACAAGGCACATAAACACATTCTCAGGCAAAATTAAACCCTTTAGTTCCAGGACAGTTAAAAGCACACACTTTGTAAATGTCCCTGAGGGCCTGTGAACCAAGGCCCAGGGAGGAACATGCCATATAATAAATGGCATCGTGTGTGCCTCTGTAATCATCCACAGATGGGGCATGCCAACTGATGGAATGCACAGCTTCCACTTAACACGTGCTTTCCAGTGACTGACAGGACAGGAGTCTTGGAAAAATGAAGGGGTGATGAATAAGGCATCCTGCTTAATTGTGCTAAACTAGTTTAGTTCAAATTTTCATAAATAGATTGAACAGTTGAGAAATAGGAAATCTTTTCCTGATGCTCTCAAGAGGAACAGAGGGGAGGGGTAGGAAAGAAATGAAAGAGAGAAGCACAAGATCACGTTGCCATGGGATACTTAAACTGTATAAATCAGGTATTTATGTGGTTATATTAGCAGAAATTGAAACAAAAATTGGCACCAAGACCAGATATTTAAAAAAAAAAATTAAAAAAACATGTTCCTTCACTGCCAAGATATTCGCACCAGTTTTCTCCCTCCATTTTAGTGATGATGAAGTACCAATCTTTTAAATAATTTAAAATCCATAGCTGACCTTTATTCATGTTTGTTTGATACTGGAAATTTTGTGCTATTTCATCTCTTGCTTCCTAAATGGTAGAGGTTCATTAGTAGACTGCTCCTTCATTCACACACTCCTGTTTTACATCGAAAGCAATTTTCACCTCTGGAAAAATTAGGGTTTTGGTTATAGAGTCTTAACACTAGAGGGGGCTTAGAGGGGTAACTGCCCGATTTTCAGGTCAGAGAAGATACATATTATCTCAATATCACTGTCTGGGATGAGGCTCCTTGCCAATAGAGAATACCTGTCCATATTAGACGATCTACAACTTGATGCTGCCCATGAGAGTCAGAGTGTTGTCTGCATCTTCAGCCACATGCTAGTTGGTATATACACGCTCACTCATATAATCCTCCCACCAACACTTATCAACCCATAATCATTTCACTTTGGCTGAACAGGAACCATAAAGAAGGCCTCAAAATCCCCACAGCATCATATAGAATAGAAAAGTATTAATGTTATTGATATTTTACTTTCTTCTTTCCTTCCTTCTCTGAGGTCTATGTTGCACTATTTCAATGGTGAAATGAGTCAAGCTGTTTTCCTAAATAATGCTATTGAATGGTTAAAGTAGCAGATGGTTTAGAGTGGATGCGGCAACAACATCACTCTTTTATGCAACCACAAGTGGTCACAAAGGTTAGTGAGTACGAACAATACCTGTGAATCTTCGCCAACGTTTCTTGAGATATTCAAGTATCCTCCCAATAATTCTTTCTACTGGGTCTAAATACAAGAGAGCATGTTCACAGCAAGGCCTCTTCAATAATTTTTAAAATAGGAAACTATACCAAAACCCTGAAAAAAAAAAAAACCACTTTTTGAATGTCAATTGTATAGGGCCCAATCGACTTTTACATACATTATCACATTCAGTCCTCACAAGAGTTCTGTGAAATATCATTGCCTTCATTTTACAGATCAGAAAACTGAAGCTCAGAGAGGTTAAGCAACTCATCAAAAGCACACGGCTCTACAGAGATGAATCCTGCTCCTTTTTCATGGCACCTGCTGCTTCTCCACCACAAGTGGTAGGTAAGTGGCTCCAACACTTCAGAGGTTAAAGGCTCGAGGTCTTTTGTGATTGTTCTTCCCTTTGGGTAATATACACATCAGAGTTGCTGTGGCGAGTTTCTCATAAATAACTCTGCTGTGCGTTCCCATCTATACAGGTAAGGAGACACTGTGCGGTGGGAGTTGGAGGAGACAACACTTCAGGTGTTAGATAATGCCAAGAGCTGGGAATGTGGCTTGAACTTGTGTAACATCATCTGCCTTTCAATCTGAGTGTCTCAGGTAAACTGGACTGGAGAGGCTTTTCATGTCCTAAACTCATCTTAGGGTCTGATTACTGCACATAGGTGGTAAAGAGTAGAGTGATTTGGCATCTTAAATTCAGGGGATTTCTTTACTGCTTCTGGGACCTTAATGTTGTCCTTCCTTATCTGCCAATATGCCCTAGGACTGCAGAGGGTTTTGTATATTTTTCATCAGGTCTCAAGAGGGAAAATAAAAGTGGTTGTTGTGCTCATCTGCACAGTTCTCCTTCTCCCCATTTTAAGGGCTCAGGATATTTGGACAGAGGACTCAGGCTGGGCCACTTAGAACCTCAATAACCTGGTCACAGTATAAGGTCAGGGAATGAGAATGCTACTCAAGCCAGGCCAATCAGAATTCCTCTCTGGGATTTTTCCAACTTAATCGGAAAGGATGAAGTATTTTTCTCTTCTGGGTTCATGAGGCTACGAAGATATAAGCGTTAATCTGCACATGATCGTAGTTTAGTCTTTAAGGAGGCAGCTGGTCTGCAAGAATAAAACCACCATGAAAACATAAATTGAGACGAGCACCAGAGAGAGAGTGTGTGTCCTAACAGCACTCAAATGTCAAAATCTGAGAGTCCAACCCTACCCTTCTTGGGGCTTGATTAAATTCTTCATTTTTGCTTCAGGTATTTTGATTGGATTTGTGTCACTTGGTAACGAAGGAGTCTGGACTAATACAGAGATCTTGCCTTAATAACTGAAATAATAACAGTGGTTTATTGAGCATTAACTTTATGCCAAGCATTTCACTAACACTGTCTTATTTTTTCTTCAATATAATTTCATAAGGCAGGTATTATTATCACCATTTTATTTATGAAGAAATTGAGGTTCCAAGAGGTTAAATGACTTTCCTAAGATCACACAGCTAGTAAGTAGTAGATATATAGATTGTGAGTCCAATTCTATACGGTCCCTTAATCTGTGCACTTAATGTCTATATTACACCCCCCAAAAAAACCCATTGCCGTCGAGTCAATTCTGACTCATAGCGACCCTAAAGGACAGAGTAGAACTGCCCCATAGAGTTTCCAAGGAGCGCCTGGCGGATCCGAACTGCCGACCCTTTGGTTAGCAGCCGTAGCACTTAACCACTATACCACCAGGGTTTCCATATTACACCCCAGGGGTTCTCAATTCTGGCTGCATGTTAAAGCCAGCTGGGAGCTATTAAAAACAGGAGTGTTTAAGCCCTATCTTCAAGGCCTCCAAGTCTGCACAACTACCATTCATGTAGAATATAATGGAGTAGTGCTCCAGGGGGATAAGAAGAAAAAAAAAAAAGGGAGAGTAAAATCTCAGTAAATGGTTCCTCCCAGACTTGTGCAACTATTGCGGTCCTAAAGCCAGACCAATTGAATCTGAATCTTTGGGAGTGGGGTCCTAGCATTGCTATGGTTTTAAAAGCTCCTCTGGGGATTCTAAAGTGTAGGCAAGGGTGAGAACCACAACCGTAAAAGCTAGGGTTAATATGGGCTTTAAACTAGGTCTCCACTACCATGAAAATGAAAAATTAAAGCTCAGGGGACAATTGGAGCTAACTTGCCAAGTGGCCACAGGTATCAGAGTATCTCAGATGAAAATCTTCTGAGAGAAATAGTGAGTGTGTAATCACGGACCCATCTGGATAACTACTCTGATTAGACACTGCATTTTAAAGTACCGTACTGACTAAAGATATTAAAGCAATATCTATGAGTAACTTCGCTCTTTAAATATGACTTTACCAACGATTAACTCTATTGGGAAAAAAAGTGTGGATTTTGTAAAGATAATGTCTAGCGAAAATTTTCCACTTCAGTTTAAACCTTCAAAGATTAGAGAGTTTTGAGTATTGCCAAAGCCAATGCCCTATCTTTACATAAGCTTCTGTTCTCTCACCTGTCAGGAGACTATTTCAGCCATTACAAGCAAAAAATGAAAGAATACCAAGGAAGCACTTCATAATTCACTAACTAGTCCTATTACAGACAACAGCCAACTCATGTCTCAAAAGACCCATAACCAATAGATTTCACAGATCTCAACCACTATTTGATTTGTACGTTATGGACTGGAAGGACAATTAAGACAGCAAATGTCATGTTATATAGAAAAGTTTAGTTATCATGAATTATGCAGTCTCACACTTATAAAAATGAAATAATAGAGATACTTCATCCACTGTGTTTGAGATTCCCACAAGGAGGTTTGTATAAGAATATCAGGTTAAGTGGTCATTTTTGAGCTTTAATACTGAGGAAAAGCAGGATCATAAGCCAACAAAATTGCCCAAGCTAAGGAATATATTGAATATGACTGAAGTATAACTCATTCCCACAGTAAAAAGTGCTTTGGCCAATATGAATTCAATTTCATCAGTATCTCTTGAATTGTGATGTTTTTTGATGTTGCTTTCATAATCCCCTAATTACTAAAGTAATTAAATCAAAAAATATATTTTTAGCAAAGCATTTATAGGAAATTGGTGAAATGTCACAAAACTCTACAGCTTATTTAATCAAAGAAGGTTCACAAGTGGATTAAGAATGTCCAGTTAGAGTCAGACTTCATTTGTTGATCCCTGAGAAATCCAGTACAGCCACTGTCGATTACAGCGCTTTGTGAGACTACTCTCTGTCTCTCCACTTGGAAGGCTTAATTTGGCAAAACTTCAAGTAGTACAACATCAAAGAAAATTACAATGTTAGCAACAAGTTTCCAGAAGGCACACAAATCTGTGGATCTATGAAGCTAGGTCTTGCCTTGAATCCCTTAATTAAAGGAAGAGGATCTGGGTTAGATGGAACCTGTTCAATGGCTAGACTTTAGCCATGATGTGTCACTCCTGTTCAAAACCAGCAAAAGTTTCTAGTTGTCCCAAATATTCAGGATAGCATTCAGGTCCCAACTGGAGTCCCAAGAAATATTTTTAGTCTTATCTCTGATTATTTCTCTATATTAATCTAAACGTTGGCCAAGCAAGACTACTCATCATTTAAAAAAATGCATTTTATTTTTTTAGCTACAGAATTTTTCTCATGTCCATCTTTCCACATGGAATGCACTTCCTCTCCACCCAAAAAAACTATATTCTTTCTTCAGAATCAGATGGAATGCTACCTCTTTTCTGTTGCTTCAGAGAGTTTCATAAATCTCTTGCCTGAAGTTCCATTGTACTTTGTTCTTCCTTGTCTAAACTCTCCTTTAACTCCTCTGTCTTATATATGACTCTGGTAATCAAACAGACATATATACTAATTCTAGCTTCTCTACTTAATAGCTGTGTGACTTTGGACAAGATAAATTCTCTGAGCCCCAAATGCCTCATCTGATAATTGGTTATAGTAACAATGTATACTGTAAAAGGTTCTCATGAAAGTATATGAGATAATATATGTAAAGCACCTAGCATAATACTTGACACATAGTGAATTTAGCACATGTTAAATTCCCTCCTTATTCCTCTTGCCTGAATGTCATATAGCAATTACTAGGTATCTGTTGAATAAATAAATGAAATTGTGAACTTGTCTCAGTCAGGTCTAAGAAGTAAGAACAGGCAGTAGTCATCCTGAGGATTCAACTATGTTTTACATAATGATTCCTACCTGTAACTTCTTTCCTGTTTTATAAAGAAAATCAGAAATAAACATTTATAAATCAGTAGCTTTGGTTTTTACAGCAAAAATAAAGATGGAAATTATATCACATTCAGAGTAATTTGCATTACGGGTTAACAGAAATGTGTACATCTATAGTGGAATATACATATTAAAGACAAAAAGAACCACACACACACGCACAAAGCCACTTTTAAAATAAACATATTGTTGGTGATTTTGTTGGTATTGTTATTCTGAGATTATTGTGTGTGCATCGTGAGACAAAGCAAACAGGTGATTCTGTTGTTCTACTGAGAACCAGGGTTTGGGGCAAGTGAAAATGGAGATACAGATATAACATTGGTGAAATTAAGTTAAAAACCTTGTAGTTCTGAACTGAATGGGAAATACCACAAAATCCATAATATAGTTTCTCTTTAAAGAAAAAAAAAAAAAAACATATTTCCTAGTTCCGCCCTCTGAAAAGGCCTAGAAACAATGACTAACCCCCAAAATGGACAATGAACAACCCTTGGTATTCAGGTATTCAGATTGTGGCCTCTAAATACCATGACCTAGTAAAAGAAGGAAACCTTGGTGGTGTAGTGGTTAAGTGCTACGGCTGCTAACCAAGAGGTCGGCAGTTTGAATCCACCAGGCACTCCTTGGAAACTCTATAGGGCAGTTCTACTCTGCCCTATAGGGTTGCTATGAGTTGGAATGGACTTGACGGCAGTGGGTTTGGGTTTTTTTGGTTAGTGAAAGAAAGGAACCCTAGTGGCACAGTGGTTAAGCTTTTGGCTGCTAACCAAAAGGTCGGCAGTTGGAATCCACTAGCTGCTCCTTGGAAACCCTATGGGGCAGTTCTACTCTCGCCTATAGGGTCGCTGTGAGTTGGAATCAACTTGACAGCAATGGGTTTGGTTTAGTTTAGTAAAAGAAACTGGACTGTTTGGAGAAGTGGCTGATTCCAGATAGGCAGGAAATGTACAAGATGGCCTGAAATATTTTGTCATATCAGAAAGCTAGGAAACTATCAATGACTATGAAGGTCATGCCAAAAGGACTTGGTAACTAGCTTAATGAGGTTCCCACTGGCCAAAGATGGGACCTTGGGCATCAGTGAAAAATAATTAGTACAATGGAACAAAGCACATCAAATACTTTTAAAATTATTAGTTAATAATGATACTAAAAAAAAAAAAAAATCAGTAACTTTTGAAGATAATAGGGAAAGTGATAGGGAAAGAATGAAACATTTATCCTACCTTTCTCATACAAAAGTACCTTAGGGTAATCTAATAGTTGATAAGGGAAAAGCTACTTTTGAATAGAATTATTTCAACTAAAAAATAAAAAAGAAATAATAGAATTAGAATATACCATTTTGTACCCCCAATGAAATAATAGATTTCGGCAACAATCTTTAATGAGTACTGACATCATAAAAAGAGTCAATTAGATATTACTCCTAATAGAAACAAACAGCAACACCTAGGAAGTATTCTTGTCAAAACAAAACAAAAAATCAAACTTGAGTCCATATCAAGCCTGTAAATCTAACTACCAACTCATAGGAAATACAGGGGGAAGGGACTATGTTAAATGATGCTATGGGAATGGAACCACCTTGTTATGGATTGAATTGAGTCCCCAAAAAGATATGCTGAAGTTTTAACCCCTGGTACCAGTGAATGTGACTTATTTGGAAATAGAGTCTTTGAAGATGTTATCAGTTAATTTAACAGGAGGTCAGACTGGAGTTGGGTGGGTCCAACATGAGTGGTATCCTTTGTAAAGGAGGAGACAAGACACAGAGAGACACGCAGAGGGAAGGTGGGCATGTGAAGATGGAGGCAGAGATTGATCTGCAAGCCAAGGAACCCCAAGGATGCTGGCCAACACCATAAGCGAGGAACAGATTCTCCATCAGAGCCCTCAGAAGGAATCAACAAGGCCAACGTCCTGATTTCAGACTCTTAGCCTCCAAAACTGTGAGGCAAATGAATTTTTGTTCTTATAAACCACTCACTTTGCAATATTTTATTACGGTAGCCCTAGAAAACTAATACACACCAAAATTGAGACTGTGGAAAATTTCACAGGATAAATTATTTGGTTTCTTTAACAAATAAATGGCAATGGGAAAAAAGATGAAGGTAAAATTTATGCATTAAAAGACTGGAGAGATATATCGACCAATTTAATTGTTTGGACTTTACTGGAATCCTAGTTTATATCAGAAAACTGAAAAAAAAAAATTTTTTTTTTTTAGAAAATAAAAATTTGGAGACAATTAGGATCACTTGAAACCTGGCCATATACTGAATATTATACTTAGGAATTATTATAAAATATTTTAGGTAGAATAATAGTATTATAATTATGTACAAAAAAGAATCCTCACCTTTTAGAGATAAACCCAAACCCAGTGCTGTCGAGTCGAGGGATACAAATTGAAATATTTACAAACAAAAATGATATGATATTGGGTATTAGCTTCAAAATAATCTGTGTGTGTAGGGAAGTGGTTGGAATAGAGATGAAATAAAACTTCCCATGAGTGAAACATTGTTGAAGCTAAGTGAGGGATACATGGAGCGTCATTATATTATTCTCTCTATTTTTGTATGTATTCAAAATTTTCTTTAATAAAATTTTTTAAAAACCATACTTCAAAATACTTTTATATAACGAAACAGACTGAACTGAATTTTACATTCTCTCATCATTTGAAGCAGTGAGAGACAAGGTTTACATAGCTAACAGGGAGGAAATATATTTTAAAGTCTTACTTCCTTGTACTCTGCCTTGCCTGAAATTTATGAGACTTCAAAAAAAAAAAAAAAATTTTTTTTTTTTTTTTTTTTTTCCAGAAGGCAGGGTATGATTAGCTGCCTGATGTTTAAACAGCGCCCTCGTCGCCTTCGAGTCCATAACTATCCTACAGCGTATGAGCCAGGTCTGCTTCGGACAACTATTGTCTTGTTGTACTAAGCTCTAGTTTCTACTTCAATAAACTGAAAATTAAACTTTTAGTGTGCTCCTAACATTTCTCATGACATAGGAAAGAACAGTGGAAAGGAATATGCAAAAATGGTAGCTGTTATTGTCCCAGGATGATCGGTCATAGTGATTTATTTTATCCCTATTTCTCAAACTTTCTGCAATAGTATTATTTTATATTATTTTACATTTAAAAATGTATTTTGAGGAAAAAAAGAAACTTAACAACAGTATTATTATTATTGTCTTCTTAGACCCCTTGGCACCTATAACACATAGTAATTAGACAGTCCACAAATACTCAATGAGTGTAATCTCCATAAAAGCAGATGTGGAAAGGTTAAACAGCAAATCACAGATGGCTGCACCAGGAAGGAGGTGTGATACTGCAATTCAGACAGTGTCACAAAGGCAGTGTCTCCTGGACAGCAGGGGGGATTTTTTTACAATGTGTATGAGTCTAGAAAATGCTCATCTTGCACTGAGGTCCTACGAGTTGCCGAAGCAGAGAGAAAGGGTTTGCAGGCATTTGCTGAGCACGCCCTGGTGAGAGGAGGTCTTTTTATGTTTTAGCATTGCCATGGTTTTGTGTGCCATTGAGTCGAGTCCAACTCACAGTGACACTATAGGAGAGAGCAGAACTGCCCCATAGATTTTCCAAGGCTGTAATCTTTAGGGAACCATCCTGCCACATCTTTCTCTTGCAGAGCAGCTGGTGGGCTCAAATGGGTGACCTTTCAGTTAGCTGTTGAGTGCTTAACCACTGCACCACCAGGGCTCATTTCCCACGACCTTGCTACTACTACTCATTGCCATCAAGTGGATTCCGACTCATAGCGACTCTACAGGACAGAGTAGAACTGCTCCATAGGGTTTCCAAAGAGTGGCTGGTGCTGGCCTTTTGGTTACCAGTAGAGCTCTTAACCACTGTGCCACCAGGGCTCCTTTCCCATGACCCTAAAAAAACCCATTGCCATCGAGTCGTTTCTGACTCATAGTGACCCTAGACCCTACTTATTCAGCATTTGATCCATGGACATTTTGTTGAAGGTTGGGAACTTCTTCTCAGGCACCGGGAATTCTGAGGAGTTCACAATTGATCACAGTTATAAGTGCAGGGTAAGTACTATGAGGAGAGGTGAACACAGGGTGCTATGGGCACATACCCCAGGAACGCTTACCCAGACTGTAGGGCATCAGGGAGAGGAGGAGAACCAGGAGCTGAATAGTGATGGATGATTAGGAATTTGCTGGTTAAAGAGATACAACGGGTAGATCAATGGCAAGAAAGAGGGAGAGTACGAGGGGGTGCCAGGAACTTCAGTAGAGCTGTATGACCGAGGAATGGATGGAAAAGAGTGGAGGAGCCCTGAGAGAAGAGCCAAAGGGAAGAACAAGATGGGTTTTGAATTCCACACTAAGACTTTAGTAATAGATGGCACCCTAAAGGCAATGAGGAGATACTGAAAGATTTTAAGCAAGGAGGAGAGATGACCAGATATTGAAGATACTCTTAGTAGTTTACCCAACTGAAATACCCTCTTCTTCCTAAAGAACCCCAATTTTTCCCATATAGCGGGAGGCTAGGTTTTCCAGTGGAGACTGGGTCCCGCCCCAGGCCCAGGAAGTAAAATTTGATCAATTTAAGCCATCTTGGTAATTCCACTCCATGACCACTGCTTGATTCAGGCACAGGCCTATGCCATAATTACGGCCAACGAGACTATGGGGAAATCTGTCTGGAGGTCTGGAAAAGATTCCCTCACTCTTAAAAAAGGATATAAATTGTGGACATTCTCTTTTTTGCTACTGAACAATGTATGAGAATGTGTTGGTTGGGACTGCTGTAGCCATCTTGGGACCACCAGAAGACAAGTCTGAGGACAAAAGGCAACATGATGAGGATGGCAGAATGGAAAGATGTAAAGAATCTGGGCCCTTGATGTGACTGATGACTAAATTAAGGACACTGTAACTGCCCACTCCAGAGTTCTTCTCATGTTATTTAACAAAGACCTTTACGGCCATTCTGAATTGGGTCTTCTATTTTATTTTGCAGCCAAAAGCATCCCAATTGATACACTGATTTTCAATCTAGAAAGTTCACTCTGAAAGCAGTGGGCCAATTAGGTGTAAGGGGACTAAGAATGCAGGTTGGGGTATTAGTAGGAGGCTGAGGTAGGAATCAGTGTGTATTGATGAGAGAAGTTCTGCAGGGTGGACAGGTGGGAATGGGTTTAAGAAATAGGAGGAAGTTGGAATAAACAGGACTTTGAGATCATTGGGTTGCATGTCCCAGATGATTTTGAGGTTTCTGGATGGTAGGGGCAGTCAATAAGGTAGAGGACAGGGAAAGAGGCTTGGTAGAAATGATGCCTAGTGTAACGGATTGAATTGTGTCCCCCCAAAATATGTGCCAACTTGTTTAGGCCATGTGTATTTGCCTTCCATTTTGTGATTTTCGTATGTGTTATAAATCATAATCTCTGCCTGGATCCAAAAGGGAGTTTCCCTGGGGTGTGGCCTGTACCACCTTTTATCTCTCAAGAGATAAAAGGAAAAAGAAGCAAGCAGAGAGTTGGGGACCTCATACTACCAAGAAAGCAGCACCAGGAGCAGAGCGCATCCTTTGGAAATGGGGTCCCTGCACCTGAGAAGCTTCTTGACCAGGGGAAGATTGAGGACAAGGACCTTCCTCCAGAGCTGACAGAGAAAGCCCTCCCCTGAAGCTGACACCCTGAATTTGGACTTGTAACCTACTAGACTGTGAGAAAATAAATTTCTCTTTGTTAAAGCCATCCACTTGTGGTATTTCTGTTATGGCAGCACTAGATGACTAAAACACCTAGTAAGTTACCAGACCCACTTTGCAGATGAGATAACCAAGTCTCACTCACTACACTGTACAGCCTGTGAGGGTAATAATCTTGCCTATTTTCTTTATCACTGATTCCCCAGTGATGCAAAGTAGATGATTAATAAGAATGCTTAATAATAAACGAATAAGGCTTAGAAAAACTGTCATCTGTCTAAGACAGCACATGTAGTTGGAAGTTGTGAAGCTAGAACACACACTCAGATCTTCTCTTTCCAACACACTCTCTACTATATGCCAACAACATCAGTAAAAGGCTGAATCTCAGATTCTGAAGCAGAGGAAGAAACTCTTATTGGCAGATATGGAATAAGAGTGGGCTCTCTCAGGTGTCTTAGTACCTAATGCTTAACGAAAAATAACACAAGTGAGTGGCTTTAAAGAACAGAAATTTATTTTCTCATAGTTCTGGAGGCCAGAAGTCCAAATCAGGGCACTGACCCTGGGTTGGGGGTGCGGAGGGTCCTTCCTTGTCAGTAGCCCTGGACATTTCTTGGTTTGTCAGGGATCTTCACATGGAGTCTATCTTCCCCCTGTGTGTGCATCTCTCCATGTCTGTTTTCCCTTTTTATAAGAAACCACCCAGAAGGGATTTGGTTTTGGATCCACCATACTCCAGTATGGCTCAATAAAATGTTGTTTTTATTGCTAGGTGCCCTTGAGTCAATTCTGACCCATAGCAGCCCTATGCACAGCAGAATGAAACCCTGCCCAGTCCTGCGCCATCCTCACAATCGTTGTTATGCTTGAGCCTGTTGCTGCAGCCATTGTATCAATCCATCTTGTTGAAGGTCTTCCTATTTTTCTCTGACCTTCTATTTCACCAAGCATGATGTCCTTCTCCAGTGACTGATCCCTCCTGATAACATGTCCAAAGTATGTGAGGTGTAGTCTCATTAACATAACAAAATAAAATCCCTACTTCCAACAAGGTCATATTTACAGGTACATGGGTTAGAACTTCAACATAACTTTTTTGGGGACACGATTCGATCCATAACAGAGGGCATCTAATTGTTTTTATTAGTGTATATTTTATGGAAGTTTCTTAAGAAAAATGCTCAAGAAGGATGCATTTTGGAATCTGAGAATCATGGGTTATACCTCATTGCTGACATATTCAGCATGATACAGATTCCTCCCATTCTAACTTGAAGCTCATAATCCGAGAAAAAGGCAAAAATTTGAGATTTAAGGCCTCCTCGGTCTGTCTGGAGTGAATACAGGCTAACCTAAATCCCCTTATACAATTTTAAATCTTATTCTTGTATTGTCTTTGAAACAGTCAGGAACAAATTGTTCACCATCTTATGTATGAAAATCATTAAAGTGCTGGAAGACATTATTCAATGTCCTCTCAGTATTCTTTCCTTTAAGTGAACTACTCTTTAATTGCTCTAGTCTTCCTAATCTATATGATTCTTGCAATGTTTTCTATACCTTTATGGCTCTTTTCTCAGCATCCTTCATTTTCCTCCATACTCTTAACCTGAGGGACCCAGAAACTTGTCAAGAAAAGAATTATTTCTATATTTTATTTTCTTCTCTAAAGTCAGTTTTACAAGAATATATATGTTTCCCAAAATTAAGCTAACAGCTAAGGAAGAGGCAAGGAAGTAGAAATCATTGACCTTAACCTCAAAGAACTGACCTCTGGGGATAGGAGGTGGGAAGCACATAAACCACGACACAATCCAAGAACAATATCATCGTGTACAATTCGAGTGCCCCATTATGGGATACACATTAAAAGTGTTTTAGAAATTTAGAAAAGCAGTATAGCACCATGGGCTATGAATGAAGGATTCTTGAAGACCAATAAATATGGAGTGGGCCTTGAAGAACATTTAGAATTTCCAGGGGAAACATGATTGTCTGGTAAGAGGTGGCAATGGGAGAGATCTGTAGTATAAAGAACTAGAACAGAGAATTTATGTGGAAAGTACATCCAAGATACTAATATTTACTAAGTACGTGGAAGAACGGAAGGAAAAAGGAAAATGAGAAAGAGTGGGTAGAACTTGGAAATATTTCTAATTAATTTCTCAAAAGTTAGGTGAGTGGTTATTTAAATCATAATTAATATTTTGAATCCTTAGGTTTAAGTCACAATAACTTGCCAGGTACTCAAGAATACACAGTGCACAACTGGTATATTTTTTATTTTCTGTTTTAGATTACCTATGGTTCTTCAACTTAAAGTCATGAAATTTTTAGTAACTAGCAAGAGTTATAACATAAACCGTTCCATTATTTCTTCCAGGAATAGCCCAAATTTGGAATATCAAAAGGTAGTTCAAAAGCAATAAGGGGAAGACTGCAATAATTTGGTTTCATCTCATAGTACTCTAAAAGAAATAAAAAAGAATTTCACGAAACATTCGTCACTGTCTGAACGAACCTTTGACTTTATATAAACCTTCCTGATCTACAGAGGGAGAGAGGGGAGTGGAACAAGGAATGTGAGAAGGAATAAGTAGTTATTTACAATAATAAACTCCTTTCTCCCATGGGTAAATTATTCTGGAACAGGAATGAATTGAAATGCTTTACACAAGCAAGAGCCGAGTAACATAAACATTTTAGACATTGTCATAGATTCTGAGGACCATCACAGCATTCCAGACAACCATGTGTTGTTGCATATTATGGGGAAAAGGTCATGAGACTTGGAGCCAAAATGTCCTGTTTTCATGATGACTTCTGCACCCTGGTTGCATAGTGGTTAAGTGCTATGGCTGCTAACCAAAGGGTCGGCAGTTCAAATCCGCCAGGTGCTCTTGGAAACTCTATGGGGCAGTTCTACTCTGTCCTATAGGGTCGGTATGAGTCGGAATTGACTTGACAGCACTGGGTGGGGTTTCTGCACTTAAGAGCAGTATAAGCCTGGGCAAGTCATTTAACCCTTCTGATTCCATTTCTTCATCTGCAAAACCTACTCCATACAATGGTTGTACAGATTAAACAAGAGAGTGTGCAAAAGACCTAACCAACTGCCTTCTAAGTAGCAGGAGCTCAATGGATGGTGACTCTTATAAATTCTTAAGCAATCATAAACCCCCCAAAAACCAAACTCACTGCCATTGAATCAATTCTGACCCATAGCAACTCCATAGGACAGGATAGAACTTCCCCATTGGGTTTCCAAGGAGTGGCTGGTGGATTTGAACTGCCAACCTTTTGGTTAGCAGCCAAGCTCTTAACCACTATGCCACCAAGTTAAGGGGGCTCAAATTCCCCAATTCATTTCACTAGGTAGAAATCAAATCTGACCTCTCTGTGGCAATGGGGGAAAGAGGTCTTCTTTCCTCAGGTGAAGACAATTAAATCAACTTGTTAATTTCTAACAGAACCATTCTTAATGGAACATTAAACCCATAAAACCAAACCCACTGCAATTGAGTTGGTTCCAACTCATAGCAACTCTATAGGGCAGAGTAACCATAGAGTTTCCATAGAACTGCTGGTGGATTTGAACTGCCAACCTTTTGGTTCACAGCCAAGCTCTTAACCACCGAGCCACCAGAGCTCCTATGGAACACTGACTAGAGCCAATTCTCAATTATCCAAAGCAACAAAAGCAAGAAATACCTGAGAAGAGGGGATGAGAGGTTTTTCATTCTGGCTCTATCTTTGGCTTTAGCACCTTCTTACCTCCCTTTGACCACCTCCAGTTCCTGGGTGGTGCAAACTGTTAATGCAATTGGGTGCTAACTAAAAGGCACTTTGAAAGAAAGGCATCGTGATCTACTTCTGAATAATCAGTCATTAAAAACCCTATGGAGCTCAGTTCTACTCTGACGCAAATGGGGTTGCCATGAGTCGGAATCAACTCAAGGCAACTGGTTTGGCTTGATTAGTCTCTACTCTAATTCACCATCAATTCTTTCCTCACAGCTACCACCAAGCAGCTTATTTAGATTTTCTCAAATTTCGAGAAGATTCTTATTGACAAATTAAAGGCTAAGGAAAAATCTAAAAATCAAATTATTCCATACAACTTAAAGGTCAAACTTCCCCCACCCCCTGACCTTGATCATGTTTATCAGTGACATATATGTAGAGAGTCTGGGATTTGTCCAGATGATGTATAGCACTGTAAATGGAAACATTGCTTTAAGATAATTTCAAAATATGGTTAAAATATACACAGACCAAATGGGGAATCTGGGTCCTAGTATTAGAATAAAAGAAAGTTCCTTCTATTTTTAGTTATGACACATTATTGAAAACCTAAAGCCTAAAATATGCTTTAAAAATCTGTGACTTCTCAAGAATAAGCTTTTTAAAAATCTTAAATCCATGTAGTATGCTGTTGATAAAAGCTACTCTGCGGGCTGAAAAAAAAAAAGCTGGAGTGGGGTAGGTCTAGAAAAACACTTTTTAAATACACCTATGAAATGTTTTATTGCCACAAAAATAGTTCTGGAAATAGTAATGTGAAAATTATTCAAAAGTTGGACTTCTTGTTTGTATTAACACAAATATAGAACAATTTGCAGATGGATTTTTTTTTTTTTTTAAATGGATATAATGGTATTGAGGGAACAGCTTTGGGTCATAGACACTTAATATCATCAATAACTCTTTTCCATGGCCAGTTTTAGGAAAACTTGTGAAGTAGCATGAATTTGTCATCTTTAGACTGTTTCACTTTCTATCCCTGTTAACCACCCCAGGTCTACTCCCATTCCATAATTTCATCCCTGCCCCTAGATTCTTAAGACTTCTCTTAAAGATATCAACCTGGTAAATCACTGATCAAGGGAAATTAGGTTGTGTCCAACTTCTTCCACATGCCTCTACATTAAGGAGGGAAAACGATCAGCAGGAAGTACCTCACACTCAAGAAATAAATTTCTAATGGTAAAATTTCAGGTACCACTGCATTTGGGTATGGAACTATTTGGGTCAGAGAAGATTTCCAAGCAAAAGACTAGAATAGAAGGTTATTAGTAGTAATAATTGCATGCTACTGCATTTCTCAAGTTTTAGTTCATGAAATCACTTGTGTCACAATCACCAAGGGTACTTGTTGAAAAAAAGATTTCTAGGCCCAATCCTAGGATCATTAAATCAGAATTGCCGGGAATAAGGAGCTTAGAATTTAGAAAGGAAAGACAAATGGGTAAACAAATATGAAGTATTAGTACCTCGATTTTGGAGGTCATTAAATTATACCTTACAGACAAAAGCTGAGGGTCTCCCTGCATTAATTGGCCTATCAGTGTCACTGTGTAATATTAGAATAGGCATTTCATTTTAAGTTGGTGGCAGTATATAAGGAACACCATCCTTATACAAGTTCGTCTTTTAGTTTTACCTGGCACTCCATCTTGGATCCAGTAGTTAATGTCTGTGCCTTCTCCATTCCTAAAGACCTGTGTGATATTGATGGGCTGCAGCAGACGCATGACCTCCTCCATGATGGCCCTGGCCTTGTCACTGCCAGTGAATTGCAGTCCAGAAGGTAAGAAGGTTCCTGAGTCTGACTCCATCACCAGGCTGTAGTTAGAAATATTTGCCTAAACAAAAGAGAAAAGTGTTTGGTTCATACTGTTTCACTTCTTTGCTTTCTCCTTGGGAACTACCAGACAACACCAGCCATAACCAAATACTTCACTTCCTTACAAGCTGTTACTAAAACACATGCTGCTCTGCCAGACTTAGGGTCTGGTCTGCAGATTACCTAGCCCTCCTGAGATGCACAATTACTCATCCTGGAATTCATCAAACTCAAGAGTTGACTTGGAAGGATTCAAAAATATAAGGAAAGAGAAACAGAACACCCCATATTAAAACTGCTCAATTATTTCTACTAACAATAATATTATTTCAACCATTTTTCTTAAATGCCTACTATATACCAGTACACAGTTCCTCCTCTATGGTGGGAGATCCAATAGTGTTATTCATGCTCAGACAAAAGAAGGTATGCCCTATGAACCTGGTTCTCTGCACTTTTTCCCTCTAAATAGACAGCCTATCACATTTCAATTGTGAATTCTGCCGAAGCTTACAGGCATCAAACTGACAGGCTTGTCTGGGGTTTCTGATTTTGTTGTTGTTCCATCTGTTGAATCCCTGAGGAGGAAGGTAAGAGAACAAGACATGAAATGCTGCTCTCCCTGGTGTAAAACCACACCACTAGCAACAGGCAACTCTGCCAGGGCACTGGTTTGTAAACTCTTACTAAATAACATCTGGTAAGAAAGCACACAATGGTTATGTGTAGCTAACATTGTCACTCCAAGAGCTTAGAATGTAAGAGGCTCTTGCCACGTTGCATGGCTGAATTGCTACCTGGCCCTGGGCCTTGCAAGTTGAGAGCCCTTCAGGCTAGCAAAGCCATCTGTTTTCCAGAAGCCATACACTTCTTGAAAAATGACCAACTACTCCCTTGGTTGAGTTATTCCCAAAATATCTTTGGACATGTACGGCCAATCATTCCTCATGATTTATCCAGTAAAAATCAATAATGACATTTCTATAGTGCTTCCAGAGAGCTTTCACATTTACAATCTTCTTTGATCTTCTTTGACAACCTCGTAAAGCAGAAAAAGTAGTTTTATTACTGATGTTGTTTCATAGAAAAGGAACTGGATCAGAGAGAAAGGTCAAGTGATTTGCTGAAAACCACACAGTTGGCAAATGGTAGAGCCGGACCTGAAATCTTATGCTTTCCAAAATTCTGCACTGCTGTCACTAGCATGGGACTGAAGTAGTAAGTAACACCTGTCCTGAATTATAATGATTTTTCACTTATATAACTATTTGAGGGTTGCATAAGAATTTTTTTTTTTTTCTAAAACAGATTCCATTTTACAATGATTTCCTAACTAATTGCCGTGGGAATGTACTGTTGTTACAAGGGCAAGTGCAGTTGCTGTTCTAAAGAAGGACGCTGCCAGCATTTGCAGGACTAAACGCTGTGGCCCTGGGATACCAGCACTTTTTTTTTAAATTGTTAATGATGAGAAGGTTGTTATTGTTAGGTGCTGTCGAATTGGTTCATAGCGACCCTACGTACCACAGAACGAAACAGTGCCCAGCCCTGCACCATCCTTACAATCCCTGTTAATGCTTGAGCCCATTGTTGCAGTCACTGTGTCAATCCATCTCGTTGAGGGTCTTCCTCTTTTCTGCTGACCCTGTACTTTACCAAGCATGATGTCCTTCTCCAGGGACTGATCCCTCCTGACAACATGTCCAAAGTATGTAAGACACAGTCTTACCATCCTTGCTTCTGTGGAGCATTCTGGTTGTACTTCTTCTAAGATAGATTTGTTCATTCTTTTGGCAGTCCACAGCATATTCAATATTCTCCACCAACACCAGAATTCAAAGGCATCAATTCTTCTTCAGTCTTCCTTATTCATTGTCCAGTTTTCACATGCATATTGAAAATACCATGGCTTGGATCAGGTGCACCTTAGTCTTCAAGGTGACATCTTTGCTTTTATAAGGCAGCAGTCTGTTCAAATTTCCACTCTCACTTTTAAGGAATTTCTGTCTTCATGGTGATTTTCAGAGAAAGACCTAAGGTGTTTATAATAAAAAAAGGCCACCTCAGTATTCAGCTGTGGCTACTGTATGGCGCTAGCATCATTAGAGTTAATAATATGCTAAATATTTGCATTAATGTCTTGTATTCAGGGCTTGTTTAACTAGCATATTGATGCTAGTTCAGCAGGTTGATATCTAATTTGGTAGTCCTTACCCTCTACCCTTATATGCTCTGCTACCCACCCCTACTCCTTACCCCTGAATTCTTTCCCTCCCATATATTAAAAAAACAAAACAAAAAGCCTGAATTCTCTCCCTCCCCTATAGAAAGGAGAAAAGAAAAATCACAATATATCTCACAAATGGAAACAGAATTGGGTAATGTTGAATGTGAGGGTTCCCATATTGCAAGCAGATCCTATCCTTCCAGTAAGAAAACTAGGCAAAGTGCCCCTAATTATGCACTGTTTAGGTTAAAAGTGGAGCTAGTTAGCTTTGTGGCTGTCAGTGCTAACACTAATGAGCTGTCTGGTAAGGTGGACACAACCGTGGACCCACTGTCTTCTATTCCCAACTCAGCAACTGACATGCTGGGCTACCGATGGGAGTGACTGGCCTCTTCCTCTGTTCCCAAGTCATGTCACCTTGGTCCTTGGCTTCTCCACTTGTAGGCTAGAACACATGCCCTTTTCAAAAGCTTGCATAATAAGCCTGTGCATATGAAGCTTTGAGCTCCTTCAAAGCAAAGACCTTCGTAGACCAACGTGAAAGTGGCTATATAAATATTCATTCAGGGCTTCCTGGCCCTCTCCAACTGCAAGTGAACAGATATCCTAGGGACAGGGGACTCGACAGTTTGTGAGTGCCACTGTGCAATGTCACAGAATGTTGATAGGCACGTAGAGACATTTAAATAAAGGAGCTTTCAAAAGTGTGGTAGGCTATCTATGTGAGAGCCAGTTTAGCAGAGATAGAGTATGGGTTTTGGAATTATCTATAGTGGGCTTGATCGACTACCCAATATTAGCTGTATGTCTTTGGGCAGTCTGTGTAAGTTCTCTGTTCTTCTCCATGAAATGGGGATGACACTGATACCCAGATGGTGGAGTTGTTGGACATCCTGGATGTACAGCCCACCATGTAATTAACAGCTGTTAAACAGCGGCATTATTTTTGTTACTGCTCTTAGCACTAGGCAGCTATACCTTCAAGGTTTTTAAGGAGGGTTGCAGTATAGAGGATCCTGTTAGCAGCTTATAATGATGATAGGTAGAATTATTGGGGTGCTTCCTACATGTAGACACCATGCAAAATGCTTTACGGCTTATCCCACGGAATGCTCACGATCATTCCACAAGTGCTATTATAGCTCTCATTTCAAAGACGAAGCAACTGAGGTTTGATAAGGTTAGCTAATTTTCCCAAGGTTATTTAGCTAGTAAGTGGTGTAGCCAGAATTCAAACCCCAGAGGTCTGCCTCTCCAGCCTGTGCTCCCAACCCCTCCAATACCCTGTCTCCTGTAAGGTCACTTCCAACTGTCAACCACAAGTCCTCACTTTTGATTAAAAAAAATACAGAGTCTGTAGCAGAACAAATGTATAGATTTAAAAAATTACTTTCCATATCATAACACAAAGTCAACTTGGACAGACCTCATTGCCCCTTCAAAGAAAGTAATTTGATTAAGTAAAGAGAGGAAGAGAAAAGCAAACAAATTCTTGCTCCACAATTTTCTTCCAACTAGGAATAAAAAGCCTAAAATAATAAAACATCTTTTTAAGCCAAATTAGACAGGATGTGTGGATATCGGTAAACCAGAATTCTGGCATAGGTAGAGAAATATTTGATTTCTATTCACGTAAAATTGTATTAGCCACTGTTAACACAACGGCAGCCCTCTATTGTTTTCTATATATATAAACATCTCTATATATTTTCAATAAAGGGCTAAGAAAACAGACCACCCACTGTCCACGACACCGCTTTTTTCCTCATTTATGGAGTCACTGTCTAATTGTTAGAACACGGTGAAGGAGTTGGGTAAACAAAATGTCTCTGCACAAAGAAACGGGAATAAACAAGTTGAACTGGGCTGTTAGAGCTGCTGCTTCTTCCAAGTGTATCCTCACAAGCATCGGTGGTTCTTACTACACAATGAGTTGCTGGGGACACTCAGTGTACATTTGAAAAGTTGGTTACAGCTAGTGACAGCACAGCAGAGTCATGCTTGTTTCACTTAATCCATTTTAGCATGAACCAAGATACTTGTCCTCTTATTTACAGGGTATAGAAAGAAACATAATTCTAGAGACTGAGTACTTTATTGCTGTGATAATCACCACTGTTTGAGACATACAGTGGAGGAGGCAACTCACTGATAAGCTCAGATATTATCTGTACCCCCCCTTTTCTCTCTTAATAAAGAGAAACATCTCTTTATTAGAAGTCAGGGAAACTGTCCTTCATTGCCACGTAATGTATATAATGAAATGTATGGAAATGGTTCCCAGTAACCTCCCAGGTTGGGTTCATAACTTGGTCTTATGTTACAATCACATCCTGTAACATTTCTTCCTTTCTGTTTTCTTTTTTTTAAGGGTCAGCTCACTCTGCCAAAGGACAATTTGGTAACCATTAGCATTTTTAAATGATTAAAAAGAAGGAAAGTGTTGAAAATATACATCGTTATAAATTCTTACTTCCTAACATAAACACAAGGATGACGTGTGTGTGCTTTGCTTTTAGAAAATTCCAGGCGACTCTTCTTCAGAAATACAGACCCAAGTTCAACAGCGTAGCCTCTCTCCCCAAATTTGGCAGCTTCTTCTTTGTTTTAAAGTTTTTAGATAACTAAGGTGACATGCCTTTGGTTTTGACCTAAAGGAACACTGAAATCCCAAAATCAAATGAAGAGAAAGGAGACTTCTAATTTTTTGAATTAATCATGTATCCTTCTCGATTCAATCTTCAAAGAAGTAAAGTCCACTCTGATGCAGGACAATCAACCTTAGTGCCACTTTCTTGCCCTGGTAAATGTTGATACTTTACAGATGATGGTGGGGATTCTGTTTAGTCAGGTGGTAGGCTCAAAGCAAGTTCTCCAAAGCAAACTTCCTTATGACATGTGCACTGAGCTGCTGCAGTCATCTTTTCCAGTTGTGGCAGTACCCTGGAATTCCCAGGTCAAGGCGTGGGAGGAGGGTGGAGATTCCTCACAGAGCCTCAGCTCAAACAGGGAGAGGTTTCGCCCTGTTGTGTAATGCCCAAATAGGCATTACTTTCTGGTCAGCTCTACTCTGAAGCTGAGACTTTTATTTCTGACAGTCTCCAGCATTCCATTTTGAACAGTCTCAGGGACCCAAGGGACAGCCAGGAAAGGGATGATGACAAGGTGGAGTACCATAAGTTATTTTTATTTGACAGCTAAACTGGCTGCAGCTTGGGGAAATGGGCAGTCTTGGGTAAGTTACATTAGTACTAAAATTGCAGACAGCTATTGCGGTTTAGCCACTGTTCTGCCTGGAGACAGGGGAATGGAATAAATGGCTTCTAGATTTCCCTTTCCAGCCCTATCATTCTCTGTGTGTGCACAGAGGGATTCTGTTGTGAGACAAACCCATGTTTTCAGGCAATCCAATTTTTACAATGTCATTTGAGGCACTCCCAATCTCAGTGAATTCTCCTCTTGTGCTGGTTAAGGTCCATTAAAAAAAAAAAAAAAAGGTCCATAGGCAGCCCTTAAACTTCCTGAAAACACATCATCTCTCTATAAAGTCACTATGGTAATGATGGTGAACCAGGAGGCTACAGAAAAGATGGCACAAGCATAGGCTAAAAGACATAATTTTTTTATATTATATAGGAAATAGGACTGTGTTCACATTTCTTTTAGAAAAAAAAAGGAAAGCAATATCTAGGGTATTTGGTGAACAGACTTCAAAAGGCTCACATGGAAATTTAATGTCTATCTCAGTTTATAATTTTATTCCTGCATGATGAGGGCCATAATTAATAGCATCAGTGAGACTCAAGATCTCAGGATCAAATTTTCATTCCTTTAATGCATTGTGGAGTCCTTGGGTGGTGTGAATGACTTAAAGTGTTTGGCTGCTAACTGAAAGGTTGGAGATTTGAGTCTACCCAAAGGCACCTAGGAGGAAAGGCCTGGTGATCTACTTCCAAAAAATCAGCCACTGAAAACCCTATGGAGCACAGTTCTACTCTGACACACGTGGGATCACCATGAGTCTGAAGTGACTTGACAGCAACTGGCTCTCAATATATTGGTCAAGTGTTTCATGTTACTAGTTTCATATTCATATCAACTTACAACTGCAGAAGAGACATCTTCCAACATCATTGGCTTTGTGAAAGCAGCCTTCTCTGTCTGTCGTTCTCTCTCTCCCCTCTCTCCCAGGTTTTTTTCCCTATCATTCTTTTTTTTTATGCCCACCATACTCCCATCATTCCCCAAGCTTAAAATGCAAGAACTGAATTGTCTAAATGAGGAGCCTTTCCTTCAGTTGACCCTCTTTCTTTAACACTGTGACATGCTAAATAAACATAAAGATATGCTAACTGTTTTTGGTGGTAGTGTATTTCCAGAATCACAATGATTCTTGGTTGGTTAAGAGGTACCGCATGGTATGGTTGCTAACCAAAGGTTGGCAGTTCAAATCCACCAGCAGCGTCTTGGAAACCGTATGGAGCAGTTCTACCTTGTCCAGTTGTTGTTGTTAGGTGCCATTGAGTTGGTTCTGACTCAAAGTCCTATAGGGTTGTTATGAGTCCAAATAGAATGGACTCAACGCAATGGGTTATGAGTAATATTCTATTGGCTGGGAAGACTGCAGCGGCCCGTTAAGTCCCTTTCCAAGGTTATATATAACTGACTACTGAGTTCACCTTCTTAAAAGCATACAGGCTATTTCTTCTTAAGATGCAATACTTTTCACTTGCTTGTCCTGCAAAAATAGGCTACTCTGTACTCTGTTGTTGCTGGTGTGTGCTGTTGATTCAATTCTAATACATAGCAACCCTATATAACAGAGTAGAACTGCTCAAACCCAAATATTCACTCAATCCTGAGGCATATCATATTAAAACCCAATTCACTAATTTCCTTTATCTATATAGCCTAGAGTCAAGCACCTACAGCATTCTTGGATTATGATATTGTCCCGTATACTGTATTTGATCAAGCATCCCTTTACTAATATAGTAAAGCTGCTAAACACAGCTTTAGAAATGATTTTCTTTTCTTAAGTGCACTTCTCCATCTTCTCTCTCAAAAGCACAGTATGGGTTTGAAGCCTCATGAAAAATAGTATTACTCAAATAGGAGCTGCAAAGCTGTTGGTGTCCTCAGTGGTTTTATGCCCTAGCTCCCATGCCCAAGCCTGCCACGCCTAACACACCACACCACTATCTAACACACTGTGCTGTTGAACTTTATTCAGTTTGTTTTCTACACCTGCCTTGATCCTGGGAGAATTCAAGGCTTCTTACAAGAAAGATCCAAATGCCACATTAAAACGGTAGGTAAACTATCACGAACCAAGAAAATGCCATGAAGGCAGGGATCAAGTCTGTGTGGATCTCCCCAGCTTAAATAGCAGAGTTCAGCACAAAGTAGGTACTCAATAAATGTTTGAGGAGAGAGTGATAACCAGGAAAAATTGACATAATATCCCAGCAGCAGCTTAAGGACATAATTTAGCTCTATCTGCGGATGCCAAGGAAGAGGGAAGATCAATGTATTACTGAGCTCTCATTACCTAGGAAAAGAAAGCATACCACCAGCTCCTTGAAAAAAGTAACTATTTTTCCTGCATTCAATTCTAAGAGGAATTATTACATGGGTCTTCATATGAGAAACACTGAATAAAACAATGGACGGAGTCCTCAATAATGGTTTTACCAAGGAGGCAGAAACACTTTGCCGAACACTATTTCCTACATATTGGTCCTCAAAGCAAAAAACAAAATATTAAGTCATATTTTAGTAAATGTGTTTCTTCAGGGAGCAAAATGTATTTATTCAACAAACAGTTATCGAGACAGAAACTGAGGAATAGGGTGACCATACATCCCTGTTTGCAGGGGCAGTCCCAGTTTACATCCATTATCTTGGTGCAATTATTAGTAACGCCTGCTTTCTCTCACAAAAGTTTACCGGTTTGAACAATAAACCATATTGCCAGTCTACCTAGGAAGAAATCTGTATACGAAGATGACTAAGGTAGGATTGCTTCTCTAAGGAAGCAGTGTGTACCAGCAGAAGCAATACTCAGCTGTTCTGTGAATGAGATATACACAAAAAAGGGAAGGAAGCTACTGTTTTTTTTACTTCTTTCTGACCTATGGACATCGGGGTGGTGGAAAACAGTCTGAAGGCCTCTTGTTTTCTCCATCCACATTCACTCTGTTGGTGATCTCATCCAGTCTTATGGTTTTAAATAAATCTATATGGCAATGAGTTCCAAATTCATATTTCCATGCTGTGTCTTTCTTTTGCACTCCACACTCATATTGAACGGCTACTCAGTATCTCCACCTAGATGTCTAATGATGTATTAGCTTCCTATGGTTGTTGTTACAATTTATCATAAATTTAGTGGCTTAAAACACAAATTACTGGATTGCATAAGTCTGAAATGAGTCTTGCAAGGCTAAAATCAAGGTGGTGGCAGAGCATGTTTCTTCCGGAGGCTCTAGGGGAGATTCCATTTTCTTGCCTTTTCCAGCTTCTAGAGGCTTCTACGCTCATGACCCACCATAAATTGCCTTTCCTCTCCCTTCCTCCAATGTCATATCACCTCTGTCTCCTTTGACCTTCTTGTTTCCCTCTTATAAGGCTCTAACCCAGTAAACAAGTCAATCCATCCTTCTAGTTGCTGAGTCTAAAAACTTTGATAGTCATTTTTGACCACTCTCTTGCTCTTAGACCCAAAATACAATCTCTCAGCAAATCCTTTTGGCTCTATTTTCAACATATACCTACACTACAACAACTTCTCCCCAATTCCACTGCTATCACCCAGTCTAAGCCACCATTACCTCTTGCCTGGAGTATTGCAGTAGCTTCATAACTGTCTCCCTGTTTCAACCCTTTCTATGTTTTAGCCTGTTCTCTACATGGAAGCCAGAGTAATCCTGTTAAAAAGTGTGAATCAGATGATGTTACTCCTCTTCTCAAACCTCTCTGTAGCTTCCATCTCACTAGTGGTAAAAGATGAAGTCCTTAACATTGTAAAGCCCTACAGGGTCAGATCTCCCATTACATCTCTGACTTCATTCCTATTAATCTCCATCTCAGTCTCTGTTCCAATCACTATGCAGTTCTTCAATTGTGCCTGCACCACAGAGCTTTTGCACTTGCTTCTTCTGCGTGGAACACTCTTCCTCTGAATAGCTCTCACTTTGTTCAGAGCTCTGCTGAAATGTCCTCTTTGGAAAGTTTCCATCCCATATAGAATAAGACACTCCCTCCCAACACTTACTATCTCCTTCTGGAAGAATGTAAGGTCCCTGATGGCAGGGCCTTTTATATTTGTGTTTACTACTTGTGGTAGATTATTGAATGACTATAAATCCTTCCCTTCCCTGGATGAATGTCTTTTTGGAATGTGAATTTGCTGCTACTTTCATCAAGAGGAACAGTGTCTTTCCACACTCCCTGAATCTGGGCTGGCCTGTGACCTTTTTTGACCAATAGACTATGGCAGAAGTGGTCACATGTGACTTTTGAGTGTAGGTCACATAGACCTTGCAGCTTCCACGTTGATCTTTGCTGCCCTAAGTCTGATATGTGAAGAAGCCTGGCTAGCCTCCTTGAGGCTGAGGTACCAAATGGGGAGAGTGGCTCAGCTGAGAGCCAGCCCCAACTTCCATACATGTAAGTGAGGCCATCTTTGACAACCCAGCCTCACTGACCGGGGTTGTCAGATAAAATGTAGGACACCAGGTAAATTTGAATTTTAGATAAACAATGAATGTTTTTTTTTAGTATAACTGTATCTTATGCAATATTTGGAAGAATATAAGCTCCTTAATGACAGGGGGTCTGGTGCCTGGAACAGCACCAAGAACTTGTAGCAGGTGCTCAATAAATATTTGTCAAATGAACATTCTGTGTAATTTCTTGAAGGACAGTCATGTGTCATGCGGTAGATTCTCCCTCCTCTGTGGAGGTGGCTTCAGGAGCACCTCTATGTTCAGAGCCAAAACCATTCTCAAGAAGCACTTTAGCATCTGCTGAAATGCCTGAATATCTACTCAACTGAATTCCCAGAACTCTTCACCAAAAGAATGGAAGAGATGATCTTGGCTGGGAAGAATCTGGGGGCAAGAGTTATAAATTATTTGGTTTTATGATTAAAGAAACCTCAAGTTATCTACAGAATATTGAATTGAACCTCAAAGAAGTCTGAACAAATTAGCCACAAAAATCATGCCACTCAACTAAATCAGTTGACCTGTTGAATAGAAAGACGGCAGATCCGGTGGCTTTTGGGGGCCAGTGGCTACAATGGCCATAGGGTAAAGAGAGGTGAGATGGAGAAATCAGGGGTGGGAAGAGAACAGCCCAGAGACCTCATGGGAAAAGAAGTTCATGAAGATGGCATGAAGGAGGTCTGTGGAGAATGTTGACCCTGGGAACGAGAGGATCCTCAAGATGAAGGGACAGGGCCACCAAGCACACTATATCTCCCAGAGAGTAAAAGCAACAATCCCAGGTGTTGATAGCACAGAAGCTGAGCTTTTACTGAATAAGAGGCAAAGGTGTTGGGAGGAGGGTAAGCGTTAAACTGTTGATGTAGATGGAGCATTATATGGAGAAAACTACATGCTCCTGAATATCTATAGACTCTCCCCTGAATTCAAGGCACTTTTACCATGCTGCCTACTCTACCTCTCTAGGTGGATGTCGATATCTCAAACTTAACACATCTAAAACTAAGCTCCTGATCTCTGCCTCCCCACCCAATGCTTCCCATTCCACTTGCTCAGGCCCCAAACTGTGGGATCTCCCTTGACTTTTCTCTCTCACACTCTATATACAATCCACCATCAGCTCCTGTTGGCTGTTTCCTTAAAATATATCCAGAGTCTGACTATTTCTTACCCTCTCCACTGCTACCTCCCTGGTCCAAGATACCACCATCTCTCACCTAGGTTATTGCCTTGCTTCAGTTCTAGTCCCCCTTCAGTCTATTCTCTACTCAGCAGGGTCATTTTAGAATGTTCATTAAGATCATGCCACTACTCTACTCAAAGCCTCCAATGGTTCCAATCTCCCCCAGAAAATGGCCCATGAGTCCTGGCATGATCTGGGCTACTTTATATTGATAACTTCATTACCTTCTTCAAGCACACTGGCCCCCCTTCAAGGACAATAGCCTCCTTGCTTTTCCATGAATGTCAAGCATGCTTCCCCATCAGCATCTTTGCAAAAGCTCTCCACTTGGTAGAAAGCGCTCTTCCGGACATCCATATAGGTCACTTCCTTGTCTTCTTCAGGTCTTCACTCAAATATTATTACCTCAGTGAAGACTTCCTTGTCCCCTCATTTAAAAATAAAACAACTCTCTCCACACATATCCTATCTCTGTTCCCTGTCTTATTTTACTACTCAGCAGCTATATTTTTCTATTTTACTTACGTCTAGTGATCAGTCCTGAACCACCAGAATGTAAGCAAGAGGAAGGCAGGCCGTTGAACAGTGCCTGGAGCTGTTTAAATAAACAAGGTTTTCAATAAACATGTGTTCTGTGAATGAATACATATATGTGTTTAAATACACATGTATATATGTGTGCATGCAAACCTATGCAAGCACATAACTACATGCTCTTTTTTTAAAATTTTTGTTGTGCTTTAAGTGAAAGTTTACAAACCAAGTTAGTCTCTCATACAAAAACTAGTTGTTCTTCCTCTAATGAGACAGCACACTTCTTCCCTCCACTCTCTATATTCGTGTCCATTCGGCCAGCTTCTGACCCCTCTGCCCTCTCATCTCTTCTCCAGACAGGAGCTGCCCACGTAGTCTCATGTGTCTACTTGATCCAAGAAGCTCACTCCTCACCAGTATCATTTTCTATCCCATAGCCCAGTCCAATCCCTGTATGAAGAATTGGCCTTGGGAATGGTTCCTGTCTTGGGCTAACAGAAGGCCTGGGGACCATGACCTCTGGAGTCCTTTCAGTCTCAGTCAGACCATTAAGTCTGGTCTTTTTACGAGAATTTGAGGTCTGCATCCCACTGCTCTCCTGCTCCCTCAGGGGTTCTCTGTTGTGATCCCTGTCAGGGCAGTCATCGGGTGTAGCCAGGCACCATCTAGTTCTTCTGGTCTCAGGCTGATGTAGTCTATGGTTTATGTGGCCCTTTCTGTCTCTCGGGCTCATAATTACTTTGTGTCTTTGGTGTTCTTCATTCTGCTTTGCTCCAAGTGGGTTGAGACCAATTGATGCATCTTAGATGGCTGCTTGCTAGCATTTAAGACCCCAGACACCACTCTCCAAAGTAGGATGCAGAATGTTTTCTTAAAGGATTTTATTATGCCAATTAACTTAGATGTCTCCGGAAACCATGGTCCCCAAACCCCCACCCCTGCTATGCTGACCTTCAAAGCATTCGGTTTATTCAGGAAACTTCTTTGCTTTTATTTTAGTACAGTTGTGCTAACCTTTCTTGTACTGTGTGTTGTCTTTCCCTTCACCTAAAATAGTTCTTGTCTACTATCTAATTAATGAAAACCCCTCTCCTTCCCTCCCTCCCCGCTCTTGTAGCCATCAAAGAATATTTTCTTCTCAGTTTAAACTATTTTTCGAGTTCTTATAACAGCGGTCTCATATAATATTTGTCCTTTTGCAACTGACCAATTTCACTGAGCATATGCCTTCCAGATTCCTCCGTGTTATGAAATGTTTCATGGATTCATCATTGTTCTTTATCGATGAGTAGTATTGCATTGTGTGAATATACTATACTTTATCCATTCATCTGTTGATAGGCACCTTGGTTGCTTCCATCTTTTTGCCATCGTAAACAGTGCTGCAATGAACATGGGTGTGCATATATCCGTTCGTGTAAAGGCTCGTATTTCTCTAGGATATACTCCGAGGAGTGGGACTGCTGCATAGTATGGTAGTTCTATTTCTAGCTTTTTAAGGAAGCGCCAAATCGATTTCCAAAGTGGTTGAATCATTTTACATTCCCACTGGCAGTGTATAAACGTTCCTGTCTCTCCACAACCTCTCCAACATTTATTATTTTTTGTTTTTTGGATTAATGCCAGCCTTGTTGGAGTGAGATGGAAACTCATTGTAGTTTTGATTTGCATTTCTCTAATGGCTAATGATTGTGACCATTTCCTCTACATGCTCTTTTTGATGATGGTGGTGGTGGAAATGATAATGATGATGATGGTGTTGTGGTTGTTGGTGATAAGGAAACATCAGTTTTTCACCTTCCTTTTTTTTTTTTTCTCAAGAAAGCATAGAGTTCAACAGCTAAGGTTGTAAGCTGCATCTTTAGAGTGTATTGTATAAAGTACTTAAAAACATACAAGATTTTACAATATCCATTATAAGTGTTAAAAATAGATACTTTCCAGAAGACTATATAAATTGATATCAATGAAAAGTTGGCCTTAAATTGTCTAAATACAAGTGAAACATCTAAGGTCCCTTCAATAATGAAACAAGAAACCCTTATTCTGGAGGGTGTGTGGCAAAAGTTGTCTCCTCAGGTGAAATCAGGGCTGAATACATCCTTAAGGAGACCCTATGTTGTCATCATCTTCATGATTAAAGATGAGAACCTCCAATGTGCAAGGCTCACCAAAATAAAGTGGACATCATACTCTGGAGGAGAAGGGCATGGGCAAGAACAACTGAACTGCCAACAGAGTGGGCAGGGAAGAGAATTTTAAATAGTTTTTCCAAAAAACAACAACAAATCCTCTAAAGTTGGTTATGCTAAAGTTAGTATAACATGGGGCTAATAATACATGGTGTAATTGGTAAAACTCAATTACAGAAACTAATAAATGTATCCTGGGACTACTTAAAGCTTTAACAATCACTTCACATACTTTGTAAGTTTTAAAGTATTAAGAGAAAATGAAAGGAAAATAATAAACAGATAAGGCAATTTAGCTTCCAGAAGAGTTAAGATAATTTAATAGGTATAGTTTAGATAAAAGGAGGCTATGGAATTGTAGCGATTACAGAAAAAAATCCAAATAGGTACCTGCATTGAACTAAGTAGGGTGAAGAAAAACAATTTTCCTCATCTGAGAATAGCAATAAGCAATAGCAGTAATCACCAAAAAGTAGAAGAGGAAAATAACTAAGGTAGAAAATAGCATTGAATATGTTGGAAATAATGATCATTCTGGAAAGCCACCTAAGGTCCACTTAGAGGAGAAATACTCAAGGCAAGATGAATAAAAGCAGTTAGTCAGGCACACAGACCCCTCCCCAAATTTCTCATTAGCCATCTGCCTTCCTCACCAGTGGTATCAGTGGTGTTTGAAGGATGCACAGGTGATTACGGTGATAATCCTGAGGGAGCTGTCCGGCTCTGGAGTGGGGTGATACTCCGATTCCCACTTCAGACTGCAGTTGGGAGCAAGAGGAGCTGACATACAGACGCTAATCTCATTTGACCCATTTCTTGGCCATTTTGTAAAATATATTGGGCAAATCACTTAATTTCTCTGGGCCTCAGTTCACTTACTTATAAAATGGGGATAATAATAGTTATTTTGCAGGTTTATTCTAAAGCAGGATTTCTTAATCTGGGATTCCTTTGGGGTTCAGAGATAGCATTAAGAGTCTGTGAACTTGAATAGGAAAGTATTATATCTTTATTATTATAAAACTCTAACTGAAATTTAGCATTGCCTTCAATTATGAATGTAAGCAATGAACCACAATAGTATTAGCAGACTCTATCACTTTGTTACCAATAGAAATCACAGATATTTTCCTATCACCTTAGACTTACTGCAGAAATCTCAAAATAATCTTTAAGTTCCTTACTATTTTGAAACTACAGTAATAATCAGATAATACTGAAAGATCTTGTTATTTAATGCATTTTTTAAAAACATATGACTACATCACAAATTTAATTTTATAAGTTTTGATAACTGTATTTTGCTAAAATTGATTTCTTTGTAATCCTACACGTTTTATTTTATGCATTCAAAAATGTTATTTGAGAAGAGGTCCTCGCCAAAATAAAGTGGACATCATACTCTGGAGGAGAAGGGCATGGGCAAGAACAACTGAACTGCCAACAGAGTGGGCAGGGAAGAGAATTGGTTTCTTTGTAATCCTACACGTCTTATTTTATGCATTCAAAAATGTTATTTGAGAAGAGGTCCATAGGCTTCACCAGACTGACAAAGCAGCCCATGGCACAAAAAAAGGTCAAGAACCTCCACTGGGTAAATGCTAGCTTTATTATTATTATTATGACCATCATCATCATTCCTATTATCATTATTAAACTCACCAGAATTAGTTTGTCCTGGACACCTGGCTTTGAATTCTAATTCTGTCACATAGTAGCTAGATGACCTTGGCCATTTAATCTCACTGAGCTTCATTTCCTCTTCAATAAAGCAAAGACCCTTTGTTTTAAGGGATTATTCTAAGGATTCCAGAACAACCTAAAATCTAAGGAGTCTAAGGATTATATGAGGTAATGTATTTGAAGTATATCTTATTTCAAACTATTTAGTTCTCTTTTAAGAGTAATTATTATTATCATAAACAAGAGTACCTAATACAGTGAAAGGGGCACTATCAATAATTACGACAGGAAAATGGGTAGAAACTGGACTCTCTCAGGCAAATCAGAAATCAGTAGGCTACTTCAATACTAATTTCTGATTTTTTGGTTTTTTCTATGTATGCCACTATAAAATTGAATGGTTAAACACCATATTTCCTTGGTTATAAGAATGATGTCTTTCTCCCATTTTAACATTCTGGAAATTGGAATGCATTTTGCTATTGAGGCACTCTGTAAGACACAAGGAAAGAAACAAATTGTGCCATATATTACGAGTCATTACTTGTCCGTGTGCAAACTTCATCAGGCAGAGAAGGTCTCTCTGGTAACTCATTTTACCCTTCAGTTGTGTTATTTTCAATGTGATAAACACAGATTATTAAATGTTAAATTTGAATCCCTAATTATTGATTCAAATTCTTCAAAAAGTTTTGGAGTACATGGAAGATTGATTTTCATATATGAGTCAAAATAATTAAAGGTAGTAGACTTTGCAAAATCTTCAGAAGAGATCCTACAGTGTTCAAGGTTGGGAAGATCCTACAGTTTTCAACGTTGGGAAAGACTGGTGTAACCAATCCCACATTATGGTGACCTCCCACCCTTTTGAACAGTTTGCCAAAAGTTCCTTTGGACTTTCAGGAGAAGCTGTATGGCTTTTAGAAATATTAAAAACAAAACAAAATTTTTAGCCAAATTGGAAATACGGAGGAAAGCCTATATTCAATATGCCTCATAATTAGACCATTAGCCCTAAATGTGCTAAAGATGTCCAAACAAAGAGCACAGGCTACACAAAGCGGCTCTCACCCTGGTATTGAGGCTTCTTTGCTAATGACCAAAATAAATCCGGAGCAATCTCTAGACTCTGAATTGAAGATGTTTCAGACATAGACTGTGATTCTAAGGACAAAAGTGTTAGATATTAAGGACAAAAGTGTTAGATATTGGGGGCAACGAAATGCTAGGTGTTGTATACTACTGCCAGTTTCAGAGCACTATACATTTAATATAGTTTTATTTTTCTGAAAAGCTGTATTAACCCTAATAGTACTCCTTACAATTGACAATCTTTAAATCAAAGAAATGGAGAATTATATTATTTTTAACTGTGTTACTTTATCACTCTTCAGCTTTTCCTCACTTCCCGTTCTCTCAGGCTCCACCGTTATTTTCGACTTTAAAACTTGAGAATACAATATCTGATATCTGTTGTTCAGGCTGGAGAGGTCTAAGTCATTGTTTTTTTTTTTAAAGTAAAAGTAAATCTCTTTCACCACTATTCACACGTCAACTGGTTGTACCATGCTTTCAGTCAGTCTGGATTGTTGCAGCTGTTGGTACCACACCCTGTAACATCCTTGGTTGCCCTGTCAGTGATAATTTACTCATATAAATCTTATTACCTTATTTTAACGGTGAAATATCTCCTAACAGGAGGAGGTGGCATTATACATACAAATATAGAAGACAATTTTTGACCTCATCACAGTGGTCATCAGAAGAATACACTTGATTCCAGCTGAAAAATTCAATATTAAAGTCCACAATTGCTGGCTCTTATGAAGACGATGTTAATTTATTACTTCATATGTGTCACTTCCCTATAATGAAATAATTAGCTGGGAAATTATATTTGCATTCTTAACATTTTTGCACAATAGGAATGTCAGTGTAATTAGGCATTCACTACAGTTTTAGAGAACCGAAGGTAGCAGCTTTGTGTATGAGGGAATATTTTTTCTTCCTCTTCATTTTGTTCCATTCTTGTCTCGGTGATTCACAAAAACATGTTTAAATAGAGCCTTTCAATGGAGGCCATCACTACAGTGTGCCATATTAAGATAATTGCCTAAAAAGATGAGACAATAATAATCACATGGGTGGTCAAAGCCTTTCTGCCAAGCTCTCTGGAAGCCATTGGGCTACGCCTTAGGCTCCAGCTATTTGTTACACTCTTGAATATGCCTTTCATTCACCTTTTCCTTTCCACTTCAGTTGTACTGGCCTGTGCCAGGCTGAACTATCCAAGAGGGGCAGCTCTTGATCACAACCACCTTTCATTTAAGAAGAGCAAACACCAATTCATTTTGGCAAGTGCAATTTTCTAACACATTCAGAAAACAGTTTGCCAGAGAATGTCCTAACAAACTGAGCCCTCAATTAGGAAGAAAAGAGTATGTTTAAGGTTATGAATTACTTATCAACCAAACAAGGAAAGACTAAATTAGAGCCCACTTTCTTAAAACCAAAAGCAAAACACAACAAGTGTTTAGTCTTTTGTGCTTTGAGTTTAGTTTGCAAATAATGACTAAATTTCTCCCTTGCAATTCACATTTCATATCCCCTCCAAGTCACTTATCCTTCCTTAGTGTTTTCACATAGGAACTACTAAGGCAGGTAGGATTAAAGTATACTTCTTGGAGACCTGACAGCTACCTTCTTTCATAATTGCTCCTTCACTGTTCTGAATTGCACCCTTAAACTAAGGTATCACTAAGTGGACCTGACCTGGGATATGTTTATTGCCTGATAATGTTAAAAAAAAAAAATACAGACAAGTGAAATCTCTGTCCTTGGAAATCTTTAAAAATAGCATAAGCAGTGATCCATCCTGGTAAATGTCTGTCCTTGGTGTATCAGACACAGTCACTCTGGAAGGAGGACTGGATTTGTGGAGGGTCCTGATATATTTTCCTAGGTGTCCAAGCTCTCTACATACAGAGAAGATTTAAACAGATATATACACGTACTATTTCCATCTCTCAGGGATTAGGGTTCTGGTCTCATTTTTCTTTTCTCTTAGGTTAGAGACAATGGGAAATGTTGTAAGGGTGCTTCTGATCTAAAGACAATCTTTTTAATAGTGGAATGATCAAACATTTATCAGTGTGTGAAAGGGTTTCATATCACTAAAAGATTTCTTTGAATTTTTTTATTTTTTATTTTATCCATTGTCCAGCTAAAACTTTATTATAGAGAAAATGCCCCAATCTAAGATAAAACTACACTGAAGACTGAAGTGTTTTTGTTTTAACCATTGTAGCAGGATTTTAAGTTCACTTCATTAACAAATACATATATTTTTAGACTCTTCAGAGAGCATACAAATACAAAACATTGAGAATTATCAGTGATCCTCACAGTTACACAATCTTATACTCCAAAATTTTGTAGAATATGATTTTATGCTACATGTTTTTTTAAACTAAGCACCTTGAAGTGACTTCTCCATTCATCCATTCAAGTATAATTGATTATCCAGCAAGCATACATATATTGGTATGTACGTTCTTCAGACTGTGGTCTAGTGGATAGGCACTTATATTTGAGATGGGTGGCAGAGAAGTACATAGTCACAGGAGTTATTATGACTGAAGTCTAGAACAAAAAAGCAAGGTTTAAGTTCAGGCTCTGTACCTAGCGGGCTGTGCTGTGCAACTTTGGGTACATTCCTCACCTTTCTGAGCCTCTGCTCTCTCATCTGTGAAATAAGGAAAACAGACATAGTCTGGCAAGTACCAGAGTCATTACTACAATGAGATCAGATGATGTCTGTGAAAAATTAATTTATAAACAATCACATAGATGCAAGGGATTAAAGTGGTATCTTATAAATGATAAGAATTTGTTACTTATCTGTTTGGGAAATGGGATTTTTCAAAATTCTTGATGGTTTCATTTCTCTATAGAATTCTATCTAAAAAAATCTCTAGTAGGGTACTAGATATTTAGATCTAATAAAAGGAACAAATTACTCTCCCTTATATGGAAAAATGGGCAATTTTCACAAACCACTTTTCCTCTGTCTACTATTATGTTCTCTTCCCTTTGACCTTTCCTAATTCAAATGACAAAACAGCTTGATTGCCTCCCATTTGGCTCTGCAGTGCATAATATAGTATTTTCCAGAACTTTGTGTCGGGGGTGGGGGAACCACCCAGCTATGCCAGTGATGGGGGATGGAGGTATGCCATACATTCTCCCAGTCCTCAGCTGATACCTGGGGAGCTCCCCAAAACACATTTACAAGTGTTTACCATAGCACTGTTTCTGATTTCATGGTGTGGTTCATCTCATTGATAAGTTTTATTAAATGAAACTATAGGAATCCATAAAAGCAAATTATATTCCTATTTTAACTAGTAATGGAAATTCTGCCTAATCTCAAAATAACTCATGTAATGAAACCACTTTAAGCCTTTCTTGAAAACCCCAGTTAAGCTTTTTAAATTTGAATTGTTGTTTATATATGTTTTGCTGTGTGGGATATAAAAGCTCTTTAGAAATTTATTCTAAGAAACTCTCCTTTAAGAGAACTCTGAAACTAGAGCCATTTAGACAAACTACTGGTTGCTAGGGGCAACCACAGCTTCTAGAATGAGTCATTGCAAATGCAAGACAAGAATTTGATAAGTGCAGGCAAGAGTGAGGTCTTCTGAAAGAAATAAGGAAGAAAAGTCCTAATTTTCTGTTTTTAAAAAATATGTGACTGTGTTTCTCTACACAAAATAGAGAGTAGAAAAGCTCAGAGGAATTATAGATGTTACCTAATTGATAAGGAAATTAGCGCCCACGTGTTTGTCAGTTTGTCATACTGTGGGGGCTTGTGTGTTGCTCTGATGCTGGAAGCTATGGCACTGGTATTCAGATACCAGCAGGGTCACCCATGGAGGACAGGTTTCAGCTGAGCTTCCAGACTAAGGCAGACTAGGAAGAAGGACCCAGCAGTCTAATTCTGAAAAGCATTAGCCAGTGAAAACCTTAAGAATAGCAGCGGGACACTGTTTGATATAGTGCTGGAAGATGAGCCCCCCAGGCTGGAAGACACTCAAAAGATGACTGGGGAAGAGCTGCCTCCTCAAAGTAGAGTCAACCTTAATGACGTGAATGGAGTAAAGCTTTCGGGACCTTCATTTGCTGATGTGGCACAACTCAAAATGAGAAGAAACAGCTGCAAGCATCCATTAATAATCTGAACCTGTAATGTATGAAGTATGAATCTAGGAAAACTGGAAATCATCAAAAATGAAATGGAACACATAAACATCAATATCCTAGGCGTTAGTGAGCTGAAATGGACTGGTATTGGCCATTTTGAATCAGACAATCATATAGTCTACTATGCTGGGAATGACAACTCGAAGAGGAATGGTGTTGCCTTCATCGTCAAAAAGAACATTTTAAGATCTATCCTGAAGTAAAATGCTGTCAGTGATAGGATAATATCCATACGTCTACAAGGAAGACCAGTTAATATGACTTATTCAAATATACACACCAACCACTAGGGCCAAAGATGAAGAAATAGAAGGTTTTTATCAGCTTTTGCAGTCTGAAATTGATAGAACATGCAATCAAGATGCATTAATAATTACTGGAGATTGGAATGTGAAAGTTGGAAACAAAGAAGAAGGATCAGTAATTGGAAAATATAGCCTTGGTGATAGAAACAATGGTGAAGATAGAATGATAGAATTTTGCAAGACCAACGACTTCTTCATTGCAAATACCTTCTTTCACCAACTAAAAGGCAACTATACACATGGACCTCGCCAGACGGAACACACAGAAATCAAATTGACTACATCTGTGGAAAGAGGCGATGGAAAAGTTCAATATTGTCAGTCAGAACGAGGCCAAGGGCCGACTGTGGAACAGACCGTCAATTGCTCATATGCAAGTTCAAGCTGAAACTGAAGAAGATCAGAGAAAGTCCACGAGAGCCAAAATATGACCTTCAGTATATCCCACCTGAATTTAGAGACCACCTGAAGAATAGATTTGACACACTGAACACTAGTGACCGAAGACCAGATGAGTTGTAGAATGACATTAAGGACATCATCCACGGAGAAAGCAAGAGGTCATTGAAAAGACAGGAAAGAAAGAAAAGACCAAGATGGATGTCAGAGGAGACTCTGAAACCTGCTCTTGAACGTCGAGCAGCTAAAGCAAAAGGAAGAATTGATGAAGTAAAAGAAGGGAACAGAAGATTTCAAAGGGTGGCTCGAGAAGACAAAGTAAAGTATTATAACGATATCTGCAAAGAGCTGGAGATGGAAAACCAAAAGGGAAGAACATGCTCAGCATTTCTCAAGCTGAAAGAACTAAAGAAAAAATTCGAGCCCCGAGTTGCAATACTGAAGGATTCCATGGGGAAAATATTAAATGACACAGGAAGCATCAAAAGAAGATGGAGGGAATACACAGAGTCATTATACCAAAAAGAATTAGTCTATGTTCAACCATTTCAAGAGGTGGAATATGATCAGGAACCGACGGTAGTGAAGGAAGAAGTCCAAGCTGGTCTGAAGGCACTGGCGAAAAACAAGGCTCCAGAAATTGATGGAATTTCAGTTGAGATGTTTCAACAAACAGATGCAGCGCTGGAGGTACTCACTCATCTATGCCAAGAAATATGGAAGACAGCTTCCTGGTGAACTGACTGGAAGAGATCCATATTTATGCCTATTCCCAAGAAAGGTGATGCAACCAAATGTGGAAATTATAGAACAATATCATTAATATCACACACAAGCAAAATTCTGCTGAAGATCATTCAAAAACGGCTGCAGCAGTATATCGACAGGGAACTGCCAGAAATTCAGGGTGGTTTCAGAAGAGGATGTGGAACCAGGGATATCATTGCTGATGTCAGATGGATCCTGGCTGGAAGCAGAGAATACCAGAACGGTGTTTACCTGTGTTTTATTGACTACGCAAAGGCATTCAACTGTGTGGATCATAACAAATTATGGATAACGTTGTGAAGAACGGGAATTCCAGAACACTTAATTGTGCTCATGGGGAACCTTTACATAGATCAAGAGGCAGTTGTTCAGACAGAACAAGGGGATGCTGATTGGTTTAAAGTCAGGAAAGGTGTGTGTCAGGGTTGTAGTCTATCACCATACCTATTCAATCTGTATGCTGAGCAAATAATCTGAGAAGGTGGACTATATGAAGAAGAAGAGGGCATCAGGATTGGAGGAAGACTCATTAACAACCTGTGTTACGCAGATGACACAATCTTGCTTGCTGAAAGTGAAGTGGACCTGAAGCACTTACTAATGAAGATCAAAGACCACAGCCTTCAGTATGGATTGCACCTCAACATAAAGAACAAAAGTCCTCACAACTGGACCAATAAATAACATCACGATGAAACGGAGAAAAGATTGAAGTTGTCAAGGATTTCATTTTACTTGCATCCACAATCAACAGCCATGGAAGCGGCAGTCAAGAAATCGAAAGACCCACTGCATTGGGTAAATCTGCTGCAAAGGACCTCTTTAAAGTGCCGAAGAGCAAAGATGTCACCTTGAAGACTAGGGTGCACCTGACCCAAGTCATGGTATTTTCAGTGGCATCATATGCACGTGAAAGCTGGACAATGAATAAGGAAGACCGAAGCAGAATTTATGCCTTCGAATTGTGGTGTTGGTGAAGAACAGTGAATATACTATGGACTGCCAAAAGAACGAACAAATCTGTCTTAGAGGAAGAACAGCCAGAATGCTCCTTAGAGGCAAGGATGGCGAGACTGCGTCTTAGATACTTTGGACATGTTCTCACAAGGGATCAGTCCTTGGAGAAGGACATCATGCTTGGTAGAGTACAGGGTCAGCAGAAAAGAGGAAGACCCTCAATGAGGTGAATTGAAACAGTGGCTGCAACAATGAGTTCAAGCATAACAACGATTGTAGGGATGGCTCAGGACCGGGCAGTGTTTCATTCTGTTGTGCATAGGGTCGCTATGAGTTGGAACTGACTCGACGGCACCTAACAACAACAACAAGGAAATTAGAAAACCATACCAAGACCAATGCTATCAGGTGACAAGTGGCACCTTAAGATACCACAGGACATGGGTTAATACCTATAGGAATGGCCTGTGAAAATGAGTCCCAGGGAGGAAGTCTCTCAGGTTTCCCTCATAACTGTGTTCTAAGATTCTGCTTCTCATTCTCCTGCCTGATTCTCAGTCCCAAGGTAGACATAGCTTTAGTACTACCCATGTGTAGCCTCTGGTCACTACTTTTCAAAGCACAACAGAACTCATCACCCACTAGTTGCTTTCTAGCATTGACCTTGCAAGCTTGCCAGTATCATTCTGCCCATTCATTCCTCAAGCCATCTCTGCCAGTTGGTTCTTTGATGCTTACGTATTAGTCTAGCAGAAACACAGAAAAACCACAATGGTCAGAAGTGGTGGATAAACTTCCAGCAGGGCTACCGATTACTGAAACACCTGGTGTTCTTGGAATCTCCTGAGAAGAGCCTCATTCACAGACAATAACTCAGGTTTAATAAAGAAAGGCTGTAGGCCATCCTATGGATAAGACCAGGATGTGATTAAACAGAGAATGGTAATCATTAAGGAAGAGTAAGAAATTTGTCAAGTAAGTTGTACTGGAGTTTCTTTAAAAGACCCTTTTTTTTTTTTTATATGTATAGGCTTAAAAATTATACCCCTGAAATATAGTTTTTAATATTATTACATTTAGCTACCACAATAAAGGGTTCTGCTCTTGTTTCAAGGAATATTGGGAAAGTATGGTAATCCCCTTCCTCCAACCAGGTAACTATGGCTACGGTATGGCTCATTCAGCGATCACTAAGGCATTGGGTTGACTTGGCAATGGTTATTCTGTTGTCCAAATACCTAAAGGGTAACAGTTGGAACTTCTTGAGTGCTGAGCTCATTATACACAGTCATATTAGAAGTCTACCAAGACACAAGCTCTAAATTTTAGAATTCCACTATGCACTACAAACTTGTTCCACTAAAAGGTATGATTGAGATTGGAAAAGGCTTCAGAAGAAAATTTTCTAAACTTTGGCTCAATAACAGTTTATTTAGATCAGGGGTTGGCAAACAATGGGTAATTTGCCAAATCTGACCTGCTGCCTTTTCTTATAAATAAGGTTTTATTGGAACAGAGCCATGCTCATTTGTATAGCATTGTCTATGACTGCTCTTGTACTACATGATGATAGAGTTTAGTAGAGAGACCACATGGCCTGCAAAGTCTAAAATATTTACTATCTGACCCTTTACAGAAAAAATGTGCCAGCTCCTGCTTTAGAAGATGGAGTAAAGATGAGGAAAGACGATAGCTCTAGGCAAATTAAAATAGTGCTGATGATTCAAAAAGAGGTTTGCTGACTCTCTAACTTAGTAAGCCCCAAGCACATGTGATGGAACAATTTAGACCCAAAGGCTTTGACCCATATAGGTCACTTGTGAGCCCAAGGCATGACATCTCAGTTTGGATTTGTATATCCTGGCGTGCCTACCTGATTTCCTTAGAAAGTTCATGCACTATGGAAACTGGATATGCCATAGGTCCTTCCAGGTCAAATCATAAGCTGGTTGGGAATAGGAAGGTAATGAGGCAGAAACCATCCATGCCTAGTAGGCAACCTCTAGCAAGTTAATAAAACTCAAGGCCTTGTTCATGGTTTCAGAAATGGAGACTAAATGAGATAAAATGCCAGCCATGATAATTCATAATAAACTTCAGTGTTCTGGCACAATCTTCTCAGAACCAAACTTATGAGGAATCGACTCCATGGAAACGGGTTTGGTTTTTTTGCTTTATTTGGGTTAGTAATGGTAGCAAAGTTGGAGTCCCTGGGTAGTGCAAACCATTAACCAAAAGATTGGCAGTTTGAATCCACATGATCTAGTTCTGAAAAATCAGAGCCATTGAAAGCCCTATGGAGTGTATTTGTACTCTGAAATACATGGGGTCATCATGAGTTAGAATCACTCAATGGCAACTGGTTTGGTTTTTTATTTTCTGTTTTAAATTTTATTTATTTTATTGTTGTTCAGGATATACACAGCTGAACATCCGCCAATTCAACCATTTCTGCATGTACAATCCAGGGACACTGATTACATTCTTCAAGTTGCAAAACTATTCCCAGCCTCCTTTTCTAAGTTGTTCCTCCTCCATTACCATAAACTCACTGGTCACTAAGGTTCCTATCTAATCTTCTGAGTTGCTGTTGTCACATTGATCCCCTATAGATAGTTCTTAAAAAAGCATAATACTAAAGGCAGACATTATTTTCTAGTTAAGCTAAACTATTATTTTGGTTTTAAGAAGCCTTCAGGAGATATTTTTGGTTTAAAGTTTAAAGATTATCTCAAGGCAATAGTTTCAGGGGTTCATCCAGCCCCCACGGCTCCAGAAAGTATGGAGTCCATAAGAATTTGAAATTCTTCTCTCTGCATTTCCCCTCTTTTGATCAGGGTTCTTCTACAGAATCTTTGATCAAAATGTTAAGTAATGGTAGTTGGGCGCCATCCAGTTCTTCTGGTTTCTTGGTGAAGGAGGCAGTTGTTTATGGAGGCAATTAGCTACATATTCCGCATCCCCCTCCTATTCCTGACTTTCCTTCTTCCTCTGTTGCTCCAGGAGAACAGACACCTATTGTTGCACCTTGGATGGCTGCTTGCAAGTTTTTAAGACCCCAGGCACTGTGCAACGAACTAGGAGGTAGAACAGAAGCACTAAACACGTTATTAGGCCAGTTAACTGGGATGTCCCAGAAAACCATGACCCTAAACCTTCAAACCAAGGAACCAAATCCCATGAAGTGTTTGGCTGTACATAAGCAGCCTCAGCAGCTTTTTTTTTTTTGTCATTGTAAATATATCACACAACTTTTGCCAATTCAACTTTTTACAGGTGTACAACTGTTGACAGCAATTATAATAATCGGCAGTGGTTTTTTTTTTAAAATCAGAGCAGAAACGTCAAAACACTGTATTGGCCTGCAACAAGCACTCAAGAAAAACCACCAGTATCTGAAACCATAAGGTGCTGTGTGATAAATACTACCCATAAATCTAGACAAGGTCTTTCCACCTCAGGAGCATGAAAAGATTTCATTCTAGTCAGCACAGCCAGTCTTTTTCCCTTTAAACTATTTCTATTCTCTTCTATGGGGGCGGGGGGTGGGGGGAAGCCAGTTAAGAAGGATTTCTTCTAAAGAGAGATAAAGGAAAGAAGTGAGTCAAAGCCTGGTCATGTTCATTCACAAGGCAGCTTAATGTGATGGTCTTAATATCAAAGGGAATGTGTTGCTAGCTCTGCCCAGGCAGAACTACATATAATTACTCTACATACGTAAGATGCTGAAGTCCCACATTCATAATGAAATTCTACACAGGAGAAAGCAACGCAGAAGAGAGCCCTTCCCCTGCCTCCTCCGCCTTTTTTAAAAAATAAAATCCACATATTCCACTGGGACCCCAAAGAGCTTTCGGGTGTACTGTAGAAATTATTTGAATGTTGGAACTACAAGGGCTCGAAACCAAGAACACACTGAGATAAATGCAATTTAAACCAATTTCGTGATGGGCTCGACAGACTAATGCAAATATCTGAAAGAAAAACACCGGATGCACAAAAGCCAGCAGTAACGACTGAGACAATAACCTCTGATTAGTGTGTCTACACTGCACGGAACATTAAAGATATAAGGAAGGCAGTGCTGTAGACAGTCCAGACACAATTATGCCGAATGGGTATATCAGCTCCATTATTTTTACATCTTGAGCTGTGCATGAGTACAACACTGTTCCAACCCTAGCAGTGTCACCCTAGCTAAATTAAGATTACGTAGAGGCAATAGGGTTGGGAAAATAAAAATGCCAAAGAAACCCATTTGCTCAGATAATATGAAGAAGCATTTCTAATACCTTCTTTTATTTTAGAGTGAAGGAAGAAATCTAGTGTGGGTTAGGAAGTTGAAAAGAACTTCACTACTAACAGAGACTAGCATTATTATTTATTATATAAGTAAAAATAATTTTTTTCCCTCAACGTGGCAACAGAGGAAATTCTGACAAAACATTCCACATACTCATTTTACATTTTTCTGTTTTAGACTTGGCCAGAGTTAAGATAAGCTTATGCATTTAGAATGAGTATACATCCCATCCCGCATTTAATAAAGTCTATTTAAAATATGCATTTATTAATGACTAACAGAACACAGCAGTGTTCATAATGCCTGTAATTCAATTGCTAGAAGTTTGTGTAATAAATCAGGAAAAGGTTAAAATATTGTTCATGCCAGAATAGAACATATCAATCTATTTTATTTGATTACCTTGTGTAATGAGGCTTTCTCAAGGGCAGATTACCTTACTCATTATAATTATGCCAGGTCATATTTTTGCTTAAAATTGAAAAGATTAAAAGAAAAAAAAAAGGCAGCAATCCAGTTGAAATTATGCTAGTTCCCCCTCCCCCTCCTTTGTACATTTCAGGACATGAGAAATGCCATGCTGCTCTCCCTCCAAGAGTAGAGAAAAAAAACACTGTTCCCATGAAAAGCAGATTAGGCAAATGGCATCTGGACAATCCTCATGTTATTCACCAATGTGAAGATTCAATAAAATATCTATAATACGTTTTAGTTCTAAATCTAAATTCCACTCCCACGAACTCTGAAAAATTACTGGAGCACCGTAACACCCTTCTGTGTGTGGTGACGTTTCCTTCTGGGTGAAGGTAAGCTGGATGTCATTCACCAAGAGGGAAGTTCATGTTGAAAAAAAATCAAATATTTTATAAAATCTATAGGAAAGATTACAAAAGCATTTTCTGAAGTCTTTTATCCCTTTCTAGAATAACCTCTTTTCTGGCCATAAGAGAAATCTCCCTCCCTAAATCTTTTTGGGGATCACTCTTGCCTCTGCCCCCCTTTGGACTCCAGCAGCCTCCAGCGGCAATCTAAAGTCTGTGCTTCATGGAGTCAGCTGTGTTTATGAGCAAGGCTGCATTTCTGTGTCCTGCTTGTGCCACCGTGCTCCACGATGAAACAGGGTCACTCCAACCACTGGTGGACAGAGGAAATGTCTACCTCTTGCTATCTCACAAGCATACAAACCTTATTCAGGGTACAACGGCCTTTGGCCTCCCTGAAATCATAAGGCAGAACGCTGAGTGAAGGTAGTCTCAAGACATGGAAGCAGAGTACGGTGAAAGAACAAAGGCCATTAGAAGTGGAGGTAGAACTTTTCTTGTGACTCTACCTTGAAAAATATAAAAATATGACAGCCACAAAAATGATTAAAAAAAATAAACAGAAAGACTGATAATACCATGTATTACCAGGTATGTTGCTGGTGAGAATGTAAAATGGTCCAGCCACTTAGGAAAACTGGCAGTTTCTAATAAAGCTGAACAGACACCTGTCATATGGCATAACAATTCTACTCCTAGGTATCTAATGTATATGTCCACCAAAAGATTTGTACGAAAATGTTCACAGAAGCTTTATTTATAACAGTAAATACTAGAAACAACCCAAATGCCCATCAACAGGACAATGGATAAGAAATTGTGGTACTTCACAAATAGAAAACTACTCAACAACAGAAAGGAACACACTATTGTTAGTGAAACAACATGGATGAATCGCAAAACCATATTGTTTAGTGAAAGAAGTCAGACACCAAAGTACATACCGTATGATTCAATTGATATAGAGTTCAAGAATAGGCATATGATTTGAGGTGACTCTGTTCTTCAAGTGTAGGAAAAAGTTTGGTCCTTCTTTAGTGGTGTGTTTCACATGGATAACATAGCTCGCATAGCTAGGATTTACAGGCAATCTAAATATCCAGTGACAATGGCATTCAGCTTTCTTTGGTGTGTGTGTGTGCTTATGCGGTTGATTGGCAAGGCCTCCTGGTAGTAATGGTGGTAGTGAGTTCTTTTAGGCAGCTCATCTCTGAGCTGATCTCTAAGAGCCATGGAGGTAAAGACCTCAGGGTAGCTGGAGGTGTTTTGGGAGCCAGGACATAAAGTGACAGAAAGACCCTGGAGAAGGCCAGCTTTCCACCAAAGACGTGTGATCCCCTTCTGCAGTATAGAGTTATTGCTTGCAAGTGGTTGCCCAGACAGGTTCTACATTTCCTAGCCTCTCATGTAGTTGGACTATATGACTAGTTCTTGCCAACGGAATGTGAGTGAAAGTAATGTGAGCCACTTTCAGAATGGCCCATAGAAACATCCCACATACAACTCTCCCCCTCTCTGTCAACTGGATGTTGGTGCTCAAGGTAATATTAAAAATTATCTCTAGAGTCTGTTCTCCTAGATTACTGAATAACTCTGTGGAGCACAGCCCTTTTGCCAACTGGATGTTAAGTGAGCAAGAAATAAACTTTTATTATGTTAAGCTACTGAAATTTTAGGGTTTATTTGTTTCAGCAGTTATCATTACCTTATTCAGAATAGAAGATCTCTCTGTTGTGACTAGAATGAACTGGACATTGTTTGTTTTCTGGCATTAAGTAATGCTATGGTTTGTGACTTGCTTATTATATTTAACTTTTAAGTTAAATTCAGCCACTCCAGAAATGATTACGCTCTTGACAACATTTCTATCGATATGGTAATCATTGACTCCACTGAATCCAGAATAAGTCCTTCACAATTGGCTATATCATGTAAAACATGCAGAATGTTTTTTTAAAGGTAAGAAAAAGAGCTATCCTAAAATAAGAACACTCTATCTTCCCTTTGTGAGAGTTCTTTTTTCCATTCCTGAAAATGCAATACACACCAGCCACCAATCTCTATACACATTTGTATGAAGGCAACATGGATACCATCAAGATAAACCAGCTTTGTTAATGTGATTACATTTCCCTTGGACGTATATATCCCTGCCAACCTCTTATAAATTTAAAATCAAGTAATTTCTGGCTGCACCCATGCTATAGTGCTATGAACTCTATAGCTATAAACCTTCTTTTCTCAGATCTAAGGAATGTTAGTGGTCAATGAAATTTCAAGTCTGATATATTACAGTTTAAATCCAACTTTTTTTTTGTTGGAGTAGAGTATATTATAGAGAATAAAGGAACTTAACACAGTTATTTTAAGTATTGTATTTTCTATAGAGTTCAAGATGTACAGAATCTTAAAGCTCCTCTTGCCCTTAGGATAAAGTCCAAACTTCAAAACATGATTTATAGTTCTCGTTTGGGCTCTGGTCTACTTCTCCACTCTCTGTTCCCACCATTGTGCACCTGGCATTCTGTGCACAGCCACTCTCAAGTACTTCCAGTTTCTCCTGCACGCTGTGCTCTCTGGACCTCCAGCCTTTGCGAATAGTTTCCCCTGCCAAGGAAGAATACTCACCTCCTCCCTACCAACTCCTTTTCCTTGCCTTACTTCTACTCAGTCTTCAGACCTCAGCTTGGATGTCATTTCCTTCACGTAGCTTATCCTGACCCCCCTCACCACCCAAGACCAGGCTAGGTGAACTTCCTGTGTGTTCCATCAAAACCTTATTACTTCTCTATCAGAACACTTAACACATTATTTTGTAATTGACGTTTAGTGGTTGGTCTTCTCTACTAAATTTCAGTCTCCATAAGGCCAGGTCTATCTTTTTTAATGAAGCTAAACCAAGTGTCTAATATAATGTATGGAATATAGTAGATGCTCAGAAAATATTAACTGAATGTTGCTGAATCAAGAAGAACTCCTATCTGGTGTTCTAGTCTACCACAACAGATAGATGATAATGGTACTGTCCCATCAACCAAAAGACATATGTCTTGAATTATCTTAACCCTTGAGGCCAAAAGAACTGAAGTAGTGAAAGAGTTGGCCAACAGGCACAGGCTTTCCTCTGGACAGTAAATAACTACACTCAGTGACCAAATTTACAACTCTGAACTCATTACTCTCAAGCTCTAAATAACTGAAATAGGGTATTAAAGACATTTTGTGTAAAAAAAAAAAGTGTAAAAGGATCAAAAATGATATAAACATGATTGACAAAACAAATTAACCCCTCTCTGATTTTGATAATTTAAATTTGCAACATGTGTTTATTCTAATCTGGAGATGCAGGGAAAACAATCCCAGCAACAACAGTAACAACGGCAGCACAACCATTGACTTGGGAGTCCTCTTTGAACTAACGTTGGATTTGAATCAGAGCATTTCTGAGCTATACATTTTGCTCCCTCAAAGTTTATTTATGACATTAAGCTCCTGATCCTCTATCTAAAATATGATCTTGATTTCTAATCAGGATCCTCCACCATCACCTTTTCACCTCAAGCTTCACTCTTGCCTATTCATAGTACCAAGCCAGGCTGTCCTCCGCAGCCCCAGGTCTGAGGTCTCTGGTTGCTACCATTTTCACTGCCATTATGGCAACACTCCTGGCTAATGCAAGGTCTCAGGACTTGGCTCTCAAATTCCGGGGTCTTCAGGAGGATTTGGGCATTGAAGTATGGGGATGGGCTTGGTGGAAAGAGGAAATGTCTACCTCTTGCTATTTCACCAGCATACATGAGTGTAACACAAGTAAAGAGACGTTAAGAAAATGGCAGCATGACAGTTGGGCTTTTTTAAGGCCACAGACCATGATGTAGAAAGAGAAAAGCCCTTTGCTCCATACCATAGCACTCTCAGTTCATCTGTGCCTTCTCAGTTACAGGGCTAGATGAGGAAAGCTTTTGCAAGGGGTGTTTGCCAGGGTCAGCCTACCTCTAAGTACTGTTGTGGGTGTTAAATGGGATAATAGAAGAAATTTTTAAACCAAAAGCACCAATGCTTTTGGTTTACACTTGTAAATGCCCAGCAATCCATGCCCTTACTTTGTGTAACTGGTAATACTGGAAGGCACCGACTCCACCTTGTTCCTCCCCAGTCCAGAGCACCAAGCGCAGAGTCCTCTTTGGGCGCAGTCCTAGGAAAAATAATAAAACAAGTATAATTGATACTTAAGTTGATTTTGGATATAAAAAAGCTGGCAGAACCCCTCCTCTGCATTCTGGAAGAAGTAGAGAATCAGAGGTACTCATCACTGGCCAATATGGCTACCTGATTCAGAGTAGCTGACACAGCAAAGGAGCAGCCTCAGGGCTGATCTCCAGGGCGGGTTAGTGGAGGAAGGGGTTGTAACAGATGCTGTCTGCAGGAAGGGAAGGGAGAGCTTCTAAATCACACCCTAAACTGAACATCCTGTCCAGCAAGACCCAGTGGATGGGCCAAGTTTGGTGGAATATTAGATGGTGTCCAAAAGAGGCAGTTAGGTAGTCTTCAGGCAGATAACTGAAAGCCAGTGGTTTGCCTCTACTTCAAGAAAGAGTGCATAGCAGATTACTTCTTAGTCTAATTCTATAGCTAGCCACCCATGCTGTCCTCATGACTGCCCATGGCCATTCTCTTCTCCTACTTGGAAATGTAAGGTCATTCACTTAAGGTCAATGAAAATTAATTGAACGAAGATAATACATTTTATTTGTCTTGCTACTGCATAAACAACTTGGTGGCAATTACATTGACTTGGGAAATACAAATTTGTGTCCTAGAGTTAGAACCCTTTTTTAGTGACTATGTCTGCTCTGTGAAAGTTAACTACAAGGAAGCTTTGTTTCCCAAACTTAAAAAAATAATAATAATCATAAAACTGTATGTTAAAAGTACCAAGAATTAAAATGTTTTGATTTCAGACCTGAGGATGTTGTTTCTGAGAACTAACAAAGGCAGAGAAGCATGAAGCTGGGCTTAAATCTTACTAAGAGGATCCATCCTCCTGCCGGGATACACTACAAATGTCAAGTATCACCACCCAAGTGCTGCCACTGAGGTGCATGGCCTTTGAGGAGGACAACGGGTCAGTCGCAGCCTGGATGATGGAGATCCATCCTGCCTCCTCCAGCACCAACAGGTATCCTCTTTAGAGAAGCCCAGCCCTAAGGAGCTTAAGAGGAGCTAAACTAAACTGCCTTTAAACTGAGCATCTTAGCATACATAATTAAAAGAATGCAGGCTTAGGATACAGGATGACCCTAGTTGGAATTAAAGCCTAGAAAAGCAATTTCCACATGCAATTTTTCAGCAAACCCCATTGGCATTTCCCTCTGAGTAGATCTAGAATCTAAGCTCTCACCTCTGCTACCACTCTGGTCTAAGACATCATCGTCTCTTGCCTGGACTGCTTCAGTGGCCTCCAAACTGTTCTCCTTGCCTCAGTCCTTGCCCCTCTGCAGGAGAGGCTCCACACTGCAGCTAGAGGGTCCTTGTAAAGCCCAAGCCAGATCATGCCATTTCTCTGCTCAATACCTTCAAAACCTAGGATATAGGTTTCTGGAAGGTAGGGATTCATTTTTTTTTTTTTTTTTTAATTCACTGCTATGTCTCCACTACCTAGATTATTTGGCACATAGCACTGTTTTTGTCGTTAGCTGCCCTCTAATTGGTCCCTGACTCATGATGATCCCATGCATAATGGGATCGAACAATTGTGATCCATAGGGTTTTCAGTGGCTGGTTTCTTGAAAGTAGATCACCAGGCCTTTCTTCCTAGTCTGTCCTGATCTGGAAGCTCTGTTGAAACCTATTCGGCATCATAGCAACACTCAAGCCTCCGCTGACAGATGGGTCGTGGCTGTGCTTAAGGTGCATTGGCTGGAAATCAGGAATTAAGCCAGTGTCTCCTGCATGGAAGGAGAAAATTCTACCACTGAGCCACCACTGCTCTCATTTGGCACATAGTAGGTGCTCAATACTTACGTACTGAATGAGTGAATGAAAATCCAGTGTCATACTGAGAATAAAATACAAGGCCCTTCACTACCTCCCTAGCCTCATCTCCTAAAACTTTTCTCTTAACTCACCCCCAGGCAAGGTATGATAGTTGAAAAGGCAGATAGACCCGGTGAACCCTGCCATTATTAGTCCCCAGCTATGCAATCACTAAACTTTAACACCTGAAAAGTAGAGATAATGATGCCTGTGCCACAATTTTTCATGGGGTGGCTGTGAGGATTAAATGAGATGTGATAACGTGTGTAAAACGCTCCATACCTGGCACGTATTAATGAATGAACTATTCAACTACATAAAGGATATGCAGGCACAGAGCATATACTTTGACCCCCAGAGAGAAGAGGAATTCTTACAAAGGCTTTTGAGCGGAAGAAGAATCCTGGTGTGCCACTGCCCTCTCTGCAGAATCAAACTACTTGCTCACATGCACGCACAAATTTAACAAACTTTGACTTAGAATGAAATTTAATCAGTGTGGCTTAGGATCACAATCCTTCATTTCTCTAAAAGAAGTGTGCTTAGAGTCAATTTAAATCAAATGTCATTTTGCTTGTAACATTGAAAAAATAACAAAGGATAAAGTACTATTGCTTACATGCTACAAATGAAAATTCTAAACATTTTTCAATCCATAAGAAAGGGAAAAATGTTTTCTTATTAAATATATCTGCACCTACGAGCAAAATGGTACCAAATTATTAAAATGATGGAATTCTCTAAATATGGATAAATGGACAGTTAGCACAGGCTAGAGAAAATTCCTATTTTTCAGAGCAAAAGCCTTGGATATCCCTACAGATTTGGTGTTCCACTTGAAAGTCATTATTGCACAGGATTAGGGTCCTTCACATTTCAAATCAACCAGATGGCCAATGATGTCATGCTAAGATAATAAAGAAGTAATCGGTTTGAAGTGAGAAATCCTCAGGCCTCAAAGCCATGACAGCATAGCTGTTGGTGTATAGCTAGCCCTAAACAGATCAACAGAACCTCCTGTAAGCCCCTGAGAAGCTCAATACATGTCAGCATGGAACACCAACACCTGTAAAACGATCTGCTAAGGGCCTGATGGAAGCAGTAGGAACCAGTGGTTTAGCACATACTCGACTGAACTCTGAAGTCTCCCCACTCTGATATACTCATTGTCCCTGACCCTAAGAGAAATGCATGGGATTGCATTCATTGACTATACCCTGAACCTAGTGTGCAGTTCAGGCCACTAGGCCACCTAAGTCCATAGACTGGCCATGGTGTCTGAACACAAGCTATGTTTAATGCCTGGCAATGATATTTCCTAGCTCTGTGACTTTGGATTAGTTGCCTAATCTCTCTGAGCCTCAGTTTCCTTATCTACACACTCATGAAAATAATAACTGCCTCATAAGATTGTTAAGAAAATTGAAACAAGGCAAATATGTATCAAGCCCAGTGCCTGGCACATAGTAGGTTCTCAAGAACCGTTTGTTAGTTTCTCTTTACATCAATCAGACAACTTTTGGTCTTTACCAACAATCAGTTCCAGGTAGATCACATGGCAGAACTAGGAAAGAATGCATATTCCTCATTCCTTTTCCTTGTCCTTGTTGTTGTTAGGTGCCATCAACTTGGTTCCAACTCACAGCAACCCTATGTACAATAAATAGAACCAAAAACTGCCTGGTCCTGTGCCATCCTAACAATTGTTGCTAAGTTTGAGCCCATAGTTGTAGCTACTGTGTCAGTCCATCTCGTTGAGGGTCTTCCTCTTTTTCGCTGACCCTCCATTTTACCAAGCATCATGTCCTTTTCCAGGGATTGGTCCTGGCTGATACCATGTCCAAAGTATGTGAGATGAAGTATGCCTCTAAGGACCATTCTAGCCACTGTGTCAGTCCATCTCGTTGAGGGTCTTCCTCTTTTTCGCTGACCCTCCATTTTACCAAGCATGATGTCCTTTTCCAGGGATTGGACCTGGCTGATACCATGTCCAAAGTATGTGAGATGAAGTATGCCTCTAAGGACCATTCTGGCTGTACTTTGTCCACAACAGACTTGTTCCTTCTTCTTGCTGTCCATGGTATACTCAATATTCTTTGCCAACACCGTAATTTCTTATCCAGCTTTCGCATGGTGTGAGGTAATTGAAAACACCATGACTTGGGTCAGGCACACCCTAGTCTTCAAGGAGACATCTTTGCTTTTCAACACTTTAAAGAGGTCTTTTGCAGCAGATTTGCCCAATGCAATACGTCCGTTTGATTTTTTGACTGCTGCTTCCATGGGTGTTGACTGTGGATTCAAGTAAAATGAAATCTTTTATAACTTCAAACTTTTCTCCATTTATCATGATGTTGCTTATTGGTCTAGTTGTGAGGATTTTTGTTTTCTCTTTGCTGAGGTGTAATCCATACTGAAGGCTGTGGTCTTTGATCTTCATTAGTAAGTGCTTCAAGTCATCTTCACTTTAAGCAAGGTTGTGTTACCTGCATAATAAAGGTTGTTTATGTGTCCTCCTCCATTCCTGATGCAGCGTTCTTCTTCATAGAGTTCAACTTCTCGTATTACAAGTATGGTGAAAGGATTCAACCCTGACGAACATCCTTCCTGGCTTTAAAGCATGCAGTATCCCCTTGTTCTGTTCAAAGGACTGCTTCTTGGTCTATGTACAGGTTTCACACGAGCACAATTACATGTTCCAGAATTTCCATTCTTTGCAATATTATCCATAATTTATCCACAGAGTTGAATGCCTTTGAATAGTCAGTAAAACACAGTTAAACATCTTTCTGGCATTCTCTGCTTTCAGCCAAGCTTCATCTGTTCTGTTTGAACAACAACCTCTTGATCCATGTTCAGATTCCTCGTGAGCACAATTAAGTGTTCCGAAATTCCCATTCTCCATAATGTTATCCATAATTTGTTATGATCCACCTAGTCAAATGCCTTTGAATAGCAAGGTATGCACAGGCTTACTTGTGTTTACTACTAAACTGTCATGAACAATTTCACGTAGGCTTCACCACATCTTTGTGGCAAAAAACCGATGAAATTGTTCACTTCAGATTAGTAGACCCTTGGCCGTCGAGTCAATGCTGACTCATGGCAACCCTATGGACAGAGTAGAACTGCCCCATAGGGTTTCCAAGGGGCAGGTGGTAGATTCAAGCTGCTGATGTTTTGGTTAGCAGCCAAGCTCCTAACCACTATGCTACCAGGGCTCCAAAGATTAGTAAGTAAGCGCCAAGTAAGCCCATACATACCTTCCTTGTTCTTTAATCTGTCCCTGCACAGTTGTTATGATTTAGGGAACAATGGCTGAGGATGGGAATGTAAACAAAGGGAGCCTACAACCTTATTGCCCAAAGTGGGTACCATTCTGGCTTAAGCCAGGCCTGGACCTGAAGCACTTCATTCAATGTACGGGATAAGTGATACCATGCAGCAGCCAGAGGTGGGTCCAGTTACTGGTTTCCCAAGGAGGACTGGTCTGCTGGGGCTGAGTAAAGTCCCTCGATTCATGAACAATTTAAGGGTGGGAGGGAGAGAACTCAAGCAGAGATACTAGGCTTCCTGCTAATAAAACATGTGGAGGCGTGGGTGATTAACTGTAAAGGAGATTAAAGAGGTGTAATCATATTTATAACCTGTGTTTGTGGAACAGGTCCTAACAGTTATAATTTCCATAATTCATAGGAAACAGTCCTACCTCATTATAATGATTAGGATTCTATTAGCCTGGAAAATCACTATTAATCATTTCTGAAGTAGAAACACTGTGACTACCAGTGTGTGAAGCCCATTTCTGGCCCTAACCTGGTTTTCCACTCTTATCTCCTACTCCTGCCTCTCATCCTATACTCTGGCCATACCATGTTTCCTACCAGCTCTTGAACATGCCACACCGTATCAGATCTTTGGCCTTTTGCATATGCTTTTCATCCTATCTGAAATGCCCCTCACCTTTTCCATCCGGCAAACTCCTATTCATTCAACCAAAGCTCAGCTGTAATATTACTTTCTCTGGAAAGGCTTTCTTAACTCCAAGATAAGGCTGACTGCTCCTTTCTCATGTGTTCCTCCAGAATGTCATACATATCTCTGTTTTCATTCTCAACCACACTTAAATGTTGATCTCCCCACTAGACTATTAATTCTTTGAGTCTTACTCAATTTTTTTTCATGATCCAAGTCCAGTGCCTAAAGTTTAACAAGTGCTGAATAAATGCTTATTGACTTATTGGCTTACTGACTGATGACTAAATTAATACATACATATGTATGATATATATATATATATATACACATATATATGATTGGAAGAGATCCATATTTATGCCTATTCCCAAGAAAGGTTATCCAACTAAATGCAGAAATTATCAAATGATATCATATGCAAGTAATGGATTACACCTCAACATAAAGAAAACAAAAATCCGCACAACTGGACCAATAAGCAACATCATGATAAATGGAGAAGAGACTGAAGTTCTCAAGGATTTCATTTTACTTGGATTCACAGTCAACATCCATGGGAGCCACAGAGAAGAAATCAAAAGATGCATCGCATTGGGCAAATCTGCTGCAAAGGACCACTTTAAAATGTTAAAAAGCAAAGATGTCACCTTGAAGACTAAGGTGCACCTGACCCAAGTCATGGTGTTTTCAATCACCTTATACCCATGCAAAAGCTGGACAATGAATAAGGAAGACCAAAGAAGAATTGCTGCCTTTGAATTGTGGTGTTGGCAAAGAATATCGAATATGCTATGGACTGTCAAAAGAACGAACAAATCTGTCTTGGAAGAAGTACAACCAGAATGCTCCTTAGAAGCAAGAATGGCGAAACTACATCTCACATACTTTGGACTACATCTCACATCCCTTCTCCAGGGATCAGTCCCTGGAGAAGGACATAATGCTTAGTAAAGCAGAGGGTCAGGGAAAAAAGAAAGACCCTCAACTAGATGGACTGACACAGGGGCTGCAATAATGGGCTCAAGCATAACAATGGTTGTGAAGATGGTACAGGAACGGGCAGTGTTTCATCCTGTTGTACATAGGGCCACTATGCATCAGAACTGACTCATTGGCACCTGACAACAACAACATACATACATACTTACATATATATGTGTGTGTGTGTGTATGTGTATACCCCAAATACACTTCCATTGATTTCAACTCATAGGAACCCTATAGGACAGAGCAGAATAGCCCATAGGGTTATATATAGCCCCAAGGCTGTAAATCCTAATGGAAGCAGACTGCCACATCTTTCTCCCACACAGCGGCTGGTGGGTTCGCACCACTGTGCACTTTAACCACTGTGCCACCAGGACATATATATACATATATATGCACACACACACCTATAACATATATATACATACATAATGTTATATATACATACAAATATTTAAAACATGATGGTGCTGCCTGAATTTAGAAAGATGATAAGATAAGCTATTTTTGTGAGATCAAAGCCCAAATAATTCAGACGAAACCACTCCAGTTGCAAATATAACTAGGTGTGTTTCAATTTTGACTTTTGCTTCAGTTGCTATTAGATTTACCTACTTTTGCAGAACATCTGGGTCTAGTCATTAAACAAATAAATAGATTATGATCACTGAAATCTTTTCATTCAATAACTGAATTAAATTATAGATATTTGCATTTTCAACTGATATCTCTTTAATTTTTGATAATTTTTCTGGTATAACAATATACCCATTGTTAAATTAAAAACTAAGGAAAACAATTAAAAAGTAGAAAACAAAAGTAAGCCATAAGCATATTGTTGCATTTATTTATAATTTTTGTATGCATATATTTGTATATATATGTAAACATATTGATATATATATAGCTTTATACTACTTTTCTACTTAAAATCACAGCATGTATGGTCTTTCCCTATTATAATAAATAATCTTCAAGAAAATGAGTCTTACTTTTTTTAGCTATTCTTTTTACTGTTGGACAGTTAAGGTTTTTATCTCTAGGGTATGCTCTTAAAAGTAGTAATATTGATTCAAAATAGTATAAACATTTTTAAGGTTCTTGACGTACGTCACCAAATTGCTCTAAAGAACGGTTACCAATTTGTATTCCCACCAGTAGTGTATGAGAATAGTCACTTTTAGTTAACGTGGAACTTCTAATCTTATCTCCTTTGTTTTTCTGTAAGCCAATAGGTTATATCTATTTTTCTGTATATTCCACCTATTTTCAGCAAAAAATTATTACACACACACATACATGCATGCATATGCAGGCACACACACAATTTATAGTCTATTCTAACTTGATAGAGACAAATGTTAAGTTTATATCTGATGCCTGACTAGAGTTAAAATACGTGAATTTGTTTTTCTCACTTAAATTGCCTGATAGTAGGGCTCTTTCATCAACATGTTTCTAAGATACTGTCAGTATCACGTATGGATCACATACTAGTTCTAGTTGATTTGAAAACATACTAGTTCTTTTTCCCTATCATTATTTACAGTGTTTTAAACTCCAAGGAGAAATTGAGATAGCTGGTTAAAAACAGATTTGAACTCCGAATCACACTTTTGTTAAGAATTCTATCCTGCAGAAACATCAAATGGTAAGGCGTTAAACATACAGTACAATTTTTTAAGAAAATGATAGTAAATCAAGTACAAATACGATGCTTTGTTCTACAAATTTACACTCATCAATAGGGTTCTTTAAATTTTATTTCTTGAAAAGATGGAGCTCTGCGAGGAAAAACAAATGTGTTTGTAATGGAATCAGGGATTATCAAAAAGTAATGTATCTCCAACAAGCAACTGAGATGGAAAATTTCTTGGATTCCCTTTCAACATTAAACAGCAGGTAGCCACAAATTGTTTGATATACAAGAGTCATCATGAAGCTACTTCTGTTAACTCTTTCAAGTGCTTTTTGTGGTTATGGTGCAGAGGATGTTATCTGCATTTTCAAAGATTTTCCTTATGTATAAATTAGTTATGAAGTTATCAACATTTGTTTTTGGCCAGTAATTAATTGTGTGTTTTTTTTTTAATTATCAGATCCATTTAAGTTTAAGTTGTCTTACTTAGTCATCTAGCGCTGCTATAACAGAAATACCACAAGTGAATGGTTTTAACAAAAAGACTTTTATTCTCTCACAGTTTAGGATGCTTCAAGTCCAAATTCAGGGTGCCAGCTCCAGGGGAAGGCTTTCTGTCTCTGTTGGCTCTGAGGGAAGGTCCTTGTCATCAATCTTTCCCGGCCAAGGAGCTTCTCAGTGCAGGGACCCTGGGTCCAAAGGATGCGCTACTCTCCTGGTTCTTGGTTCTTGGTGGTATAAGGTTCCCCTGTCTCTCTGCTTGCTTCTCTCTTTTATATGTCAGAAGAGATTTGCTTTACATAAAGCCTAATCTTGTAGATTGAGTCCTCTCTCATTAACATAATTACTGCTAATCCTGCCTTATTAACATCATAGAGATAGGATTTACAACACACAGGAAAATCACATCAGATGACAAAATGGTGGACAATCACACAATATTGGGAGTCATGGCCTAGCCAAGTTGAGGCACATTTTGGGGGGACACAATTCAATCCATGACACTTACCACACCACATTTGGTAGTACCAATACATTTTCCAATCAATTTTGAAGCAAAAAAAAAAAAGCTTCATCTTGAGCACTGCTCTATTCTCAGCCCCCAAAGTGATTCTAAATGCCTTTACTAAGGGAAAAATTTCACCATGAAAGAACAAGATCTTCAAAATGTCTGGAACTTTCCCCTTCCTTTCCATTCCCACTGTGGCTACAATTTAAAACCTTTTAAGTTGTGGCTACAATTTAGGCCCTTTGAATTGTTGCAATCACCAAATAACTGCTTCCTCCAATCTTCTCTGTACAACTGCTGGCAGATTCATATTAAAATACTGCTTTGAACATGTCACTGGCTGCAAGGAAGCCATTAACCACTCCCCATCATCTACCACAGTAGTCTGTCTCTAGACTGTTTTGAACATGCATCTCTATCAGTAAAACAATATGGAGCATACATTACCACGTATGTATATTTATGTAAAAATGACATGTACAATATTATTAATTCATGTAATAAATATAGTAAAAATTAATTTATTTCTTTTTCTAGAAAAAGGGTAAGTATTTCTTGTACACAAATGGATTGTCCTACACACTCCCTGGCTTTGGAGGTCCCTGGTCTATAGGATAGAGTTCATCCTCTTTGGCATAGCACCCAAGGCCCTACGAAGACCAGTTTCAATCTGCCTCTCCGGAGTTACCTATCCAACTACATCCCTTACCAAAACTTCATTTCCAGGTCAATTGGTCTCTTCACTTTCTTCCTATCTCTTCATGCTTCTCCTCATGCCATTTATCCTATGTGGATTGCCCTTCATTTTGTCTCAATTTACCCATATTGCAACCATCTTTCAAGACCCAGTTCAGATTTCTCCTGCTTCACTCTTTCCTTCCTCTGAACTGCAAAGCTGTTATCTTCTGTTCCACCCATTTGACAATTAATCATGACTAATGTACTTTTCAGGGTTGCTATGAGTCGGAATTGACTTGACGGCACTGGGTTTGTTTTTTTTGTTTAATGTACTTTCTGCTTTTGGCTTCCATACATAACCCCTGGTAAATCAAAAGAACCCTAGATATATTTGTTGATGAACTGCTTAGCACAGCTAATGGAAATTGCTTTAAGCTGCAATAAGACAGATATATATATATTTTTTTATGTTAGGTCTACTAAAAGAAACTTTTGGACAGAGAACATTTTTAAACATAAAGACTACAACCTTGGAAACCCTATGGGGCAGGTCTACTCTGTCCTCTAGGGTCGCTGAGTTGGAATTGACTTGATGGCAATGGGGGGGGTTTGGTTTTAGTGTCCACAGGGACATGGGACTAGCATTTTTTCAAAAGAAGCGTTTGGCTTCCCAGGAGAAGTGTGTTCATCTCAAACATTCTCAGTCCTCAATTATGGGAATTTCGAGACACATTTGTGTCCTATAGATAAAAGTATACTTAGAGTAAACCCAGGAGTGTTTACATGAAATGTCAATGCTTCAGAATTTATGAACCTTACATTGCAAAGGAAATGGATCATCTGACCTTATGGAGCTTTTGCTTCTCTGGGTCATTTTGTCACATCTTATATATAAAAGCTGTTAGGGTAAGGGAGAAATTTTACATAGTCTGTTAAAAGTATTTATAGAAGATTGTAAAAGTTTACTTAAAACCTCAGGGGATTGTTCTCTTAGAAAGACTCCCCAAGTTTATCTGCTGCCCTCCTAGCGCTGAGTGTACAGTGTGTGTTCAGATTCTGTGAACACAACACTTTTGAAATGAAACCAAATCTATGCAAAGTTATGTGCTTCATGTGGGAAGGGATTTGATGCCTCCATTCTCAGAGCTTTTCCCAGGACCGCCTTCCTTAAACCTCTCCTTAAATCTTAAAATCAATCTAGATTTTTTCCCCTGTGTAGACACTAATATTTCAAGAACACTATTTCCTGTTACATTCTAACTTATTTATGCTTAATTTCCACCTTTAACACACTAAAATACATCATCAATGTCCATATTGGACATCCAGTATACATTTAAGAATTCTATTTCATAAAAAAAGAAACTAAAATTCTGTAATGGGAGAAGTGAACCCACAAATCAACAAATAGGCATTTGGGCCAACTGAGTGCAATAAAAAAGATTAAATGGCACAATCATAACCTACTCAAAATAGTAGATTCATTCATTTGACAAACATTTGTTCTAGGAACTGAGAGACTTAGGGCTCAAGAAGACAATCATGCTCTTTGACCTCGTGGAAACTAAAATCTAGACAATTAAAGAGAGTAAGAAATTCCCACATTATCTTTATCATCATCACCCTTACCATCATCATTGTTGAATTCATCTAAAAAAACCGATTTTTCTTTTAACTGTTATCATTGTTCTGGACAGCGAGGTTGCATCAACAAAAAAGAGTCAAAATTGAGGTCAAGAATAGAATTGCGAGTTAGGGCAGAAAGGTAATAAAGGATTGGAGGATATCAATTAATAATGGTGAAAATATTTGTACCAACACCAGTGTGATTTTAGAGATGGCCAACATTAAGAGGACGATGTGGGGAGAAGGGACCAAGATTCACTGGGTACTTAGTACTGTGCCAGACACTGTGCTAAGGTGTTTCCAGACAACATCTCATAATTTTAGAAACACTACCTCATTTAATTCTTCAAAGCAAGTAATACTGCCTTCTCATTTTATAAAATAATGAAACTTGAGGGGTAGAGAAATTGCCCAGTGCTACACAGCTAATAAGTGGCAGAGCTGAGACAGTCTGATGCCAATCTGGTTCTTAACCACTTCATGTGATGGCCTTCCCAAGTGATACGCTGCACGAAAGAATTGGATCGGTCCTGTACAACCTCTACCGTCTTCTGTCTCTTTTTTAAGCAAAGCTCTCACATTAGAGAATGTAATCTAGCAAATCTACTCATACCTGTCCCTGTTACTCAAAGGCCCACATTAGCACCTTCAAATTTCATCTAAAAGTGTCCAATTTCAAACAGACAATGTGACAATAATATGGTTTCTAGACAGCTGGTTAGGTAAATGTGTTTGGTCAGTGGGAGAGCTGAGAACCAATGCAAAGAAAGGCATTTCCTAGACTGATGGAAATAAGCAATAATCCCTAAAACAACCAAGTGCTGAACAACATTGGAGCTTGAAGTAATCAAATTTACAGCAACAGAGATGACAAAAGACTTGCACTGTTGAGTCCCAAAAACATCACTTACCTTAAATAAGTAGAGGATAGAGGAGAATAACTTATCTTTCAGATGGGTTACTAAAGACTCACTTGCATTTTGGGGGACTGAGCTCCAGAAAAATCCAAACTAATCTAAAACAATTATAAGCCACTGAGACAAATCAACAAAATGTACTTTCTGTACGCAAAAATCACAGGCTCCTCAAAAATCAAAAAAGTATTACCACCAAGATTGTGAAAAATAAGCTCCAAATATAAATATATTAATTTTTATTGCCAACGATAAATTCTGTCAGAAAACAAGAACTCACAATGACATTGTAGGTTAAGTTCTTCTAAGGAAACAATGATGTTCTCGACAACCAAGTTTCAGAGGTGGAGATTATACCAGCGAGAGAATCATAATTAAGTTTAGGAGTGAAAATGGAGGAAGGGCAGAAAAGTGATCAAGGAGAGGATTGGTAGAGAGTCATTACATATTAGTGAAAGTATTTACAGTACCACCGATGCTGTATTGGAAACAGCTGGCCAACATAAAGGAGGTGGAGCTGGAGGAGAGAAGAAACCAAGATTTACTGGGTACTTACCACTCTGCGAGACACTGTGCTAGGTTCTTTCCAGATATTATCTCATTTAATTTTCAAAACAATCCTATAATATATGGGAGTATTATAATACCAGGGGATATTATTTCCAAGTTGTAGATAAGGAAACAAAGGCTGAAAGAACTTCAGTGCCTTGCACAATATCACAGAGCTAGTAAGTGCAGAGATGGATATGAATTCAGATTTTTTTTTTTACCCTAGTATCTGTGCTTTTTCAACTAGACTACCCTGTTCATTCTGCTACCCTGAGAACATTCTCAGGCATATGAAAGATCAAAATAATTTAGGACAAACACTGGTGACACAGGTAGACCATAGAGGTTGAAGGTAAAAGGCTCCAACAAAAATGTGGAAGTAAAACGACTTGCTTTCTAATATATATTTTACTAAATCAGCCAAGAACTGTGTCATGGATTGAGTTGTGTCCCCCCAAAATATGTGTCAACTTGGGTAGGCCATGATTCCCAGTATTGTGTGGTTGTCCTCCATTTTGTGATTTTCCTGTGTGTCATAAATCATAATCTCTGCTTGTGGTTAAAGAGGATTAGGGTGGGATGTCACACTCTTGCTCAGGTCACATACCTGATCCAATGTAAAGAAAGTTTCCCCAGGGTGTGACCTGCACCACCTTTTATCTTACAAGAGATAAAAGGAAAGAGAAGCAAGCAGAGAGTCAGGGATCTCATACCACCAAGAAAGCAGTGCCGGGAGCACAGCGCGTCCTTTGGACCTGACGTTCCTGCACAGAGAAGCTCCTAGACCAAGGGAATATTGATAACAAGGACCTTCCTCCAGAGCCGACAGAGACAGAAAGACTTCCCTTGGAGCTGATGCCCTGAATTTGGACTTGCAGCCTACCGGACTATAAGAGAATAATTTCTCTTTGCTGAAGCCATCCCCTTGTGGTATTTTTGTTATAGCAGCACCAGATGACCAAGACAAATTGTGTTATCAGTGTTAAGTCACAGTGCATCATCACAGCAGAAGAGAGGGCCATTTTTCAAGTCTTCCTATTCATTCCCACTATGGCCCCACCCTCAAGCCCCTCCTCAAGTTTCCAGTACAATCTTCCCCAGGAAATGAGGACTGAGATAAACTCAGTGTGAGGCAGGAAAGAAGCAGTACAAAGGCAGACACAAAGTGTAACACAAGCAAATCAAACACTATCAGAAAAATGGTTGTAGAAATCACATCGTGAGCTACAGGTTCTGAGGCACTTCTGTCCTGTTCTTCCACCACACCCTATGCACAGCTTTCTGATAAAAGTCATCAGCTTATAATTCAACAGGTCGTGCCCCTCACCAGACTAAAGGAGTGACCAAATGAACTAACAGATCAAAGAAAGAATATATGACTGAATAAAAATCGAGAATTAAGAAAATCTAGAAAGCAAAATGACTCAGACATACAGGAAATGGATATGATACAGACATTCTTAAGGCCCATTTCACATGACGAAAGCCAGGACGGCAACCTGCGTTTCTTTTGAAAGGATATATAGAACAAAGGATGTCTTTTTTCCATTAGATGAATAGCTCCTCAAATAAAAACTGGTGGCCATAAACAGCACTGTCAGAAACTCAAGAAAAGAGGAAGGCACTTTGTCACTCCTTGTACCTTCTGCAAACACCACTCTGGGGCAGCTGTCAGCAAACAGCACTCACCTCCTTAGGCCCTGCACCCACCTTCTACAATAAGGAACAATCAGATGTGACATGGAGGAAATGAGGTGGAAAGTACATGGGACCAAGTAGAAACAACACTGGAACTGGCCAAACAGAAGCAAAGAATCCCAGAGGTGAAAAGTGTCTGTCTGAGCTGGCTCTCTGAGGGATCAGAAGGTGCACTATTGTTGCTAGAAGGTATAACAGAGCTGGTGCTGATGGGGAACAAGTGTCCAGGTGCTGATTAGCTTGAGCCCAATTAGCCGGCTGTGCAGGGGCACCAATGCAGAAGAATCAAGAAGATTCTGCCACTGATGGGAAAGAGGGTCTGCTCCTGGCATTGTGCATAGAACTGGATGAGATTCAAAGCCACAGGGCACAGAACGGTAAGTGGCCAAGATCTCAGTGCCAACAAGGTAGGGAAATGAAGACACAGTCATGTGAGCAGCAGACAGAAACACAAAACAGACTTCTATGGTGTCACGCTGACCCTGATGTGGAAGGAGAACACTAACTACAGAATAAAACTGTTGGGTAAAGAGGTAAAAGAAAAAATAAAGTTAGTATTTATCAAGTGCCTATTATGTGCCAACCCTGAATGAGATGGATTGACACAGTGGCTGCAACAATGGGCTCAGGCATAACGACGATTGTGAGCATGGTGAAGGACCAGGCAGTGTTTCGTTCTGTGGTACCTAACAGCAACAACAACGTTATGTGCCAGGAGCCTTGGTGGTACAGTGCTTAAGAGCTCAGCTGCTAACCAAAAGCTCGGCAGTTCAAATCTACCAGCCGCTCCTTGGAAACCCTATGGGGCAGGTCTACTCTCTCCTATATGGTCGCTATGAGTCGAAATCGACTCAACAACAACAGGTTTGGTTTGGATTATGTGCCAGGCAGTATGCTCAGCACTGTAGATGCATTAGTTGTTTTAATTTTTTTCAGTTGATTCTTGCAGTAACCCAAGGATGTAGGTATTATATTTTCCCCACTACGGATCAGTAAGCTGAGGCTTAGGGAGGTGAGGTACTCGTGGCTGCACATAAGGAGCAGAAGTAGGACTTGAACTCCTGACCTTCTGACCCTAAAGTCCATGGTTTAAGCTATATATCGCTCCCTCAGTAAGCACAGCGGACTGGGGCTGACTCACTTGGAAGTCAGTCTGGTGGGAGGCAGGCACAGGCATGTGATGAAGATGATCACAGCATCATCAGAGGCACACTCACAAGGCTCCAATAAGAAAACAGTACACTCTGTGCCAAAACTGAAAAACGAGGAACCCAGGGGAAGGAAGAGCTCTTCTCTTGGCACTAGGCTGATGCTGGTCACAAGTTGAAGGTATATTTATACACATTTGTATAAACCAACTGACCAAGCAGTTATGTGCTTTGCGTGGGAAGGAATGTGATTCTGACTCATGGCAACCCCATGTGTGTCAGAGTAGAACTGTGCTCCATAGGGTTTTCAGTGGCTGATTTTTCACAACTAGGTCACCAGGCCTTTTTGTCAAGGTGCTTTTGGGTGGACTTGAACCTCTAATCTTGTGGTTAGCAGCTGAGAGTTTAACTGTTTGCACCACCTAGGGACTCCATTTATAGACACCCTAAAATGTCCAAGCATAAATTGACACCTTACTAAAGAGACTATTGGACTATCAATCCCAGCTTCCCAGCTCTCCTTGGCTTAACTCACACCATGTTGCTTAAATGTATTTCTGTGTACCAACAGCACAAAGCATTAAATTGTTCCAAGCAAATAATTTTGTCTTTCAGTTCTTCAAATGACAACTGACATTAAAGAGATTTAAAGATATGAAGATATCAGGTCATTTCCATAGACCTTGGTCTTCACACAGGACCCTAAAGAGGGAGGGCCCATTCACCACCCACCATCCCCCAACCATATATATGTTCATCTGCTCTGTACACTAACGATGTTGATTTATTCATTTCTAAGCCTTGAGCCCTGAGTACTTTGTCAACTGCTGAATCTAATCTTAGCCAGTCTGTTTTACTGTTCTAGCATTAAACAATAGCCCCAGAGTTAGTCTCTTCGTACCTAATGTACCAGGGGCATTAACAGTTAAATAAATATGACTTACCCCAGTGTTTCGTAGCCCACTTCTTTATAGTATTAAAATCTTTACTTCATCCCCCTGAAGTTTCCAAATAAGAAAAACAGTCCATTCTTTATTATAAGTAATAACAACTTCCCCTCACAACTAGAAAAGGTGTGCCATTCCCCACTATGAAGTTTTATTTAAAGAATTAGATCACCTGAGACTAAAGCATAACTGTTCTGGCTGCCCGTATGTTTCGGGGAAATCACAATCCACTTTGAAAATGTACACACATTTGTTGTTTTAGAAATATTTCTTTGCTCTGGCTTTTCAGTACGTAAAGTATTTTTCTAAGGACAGTGTCAATGGCTCCATGATTACTCCCATTCTGGCATGCTAATCATTTTCTTCAATTACCAGGCTACAGACACTGTCAGCCTTGAACGCAGGCTCTTTACTGAAATGCAAATATGAGGCAGGATGCCAACAAGTTCTCAGTGACACGTGTGTCACTGTATGCCAGGCAGTACCTGTGGCTTTTCTGCAGGGTGGGCCTACTTTTATCACTTGCCAGGGGCATTGTGGGAGGACACGGGCATTCAAAGATCTGGCTGAAAAACCACCACGCGGCTTCTGCTAAAAGAGTCAGATGCCAAAAATTAAGCCACACAGAAAACCATTGTGTTAAACCCCTCACGAAATGGGAGATGGTGTCTCTCGTAACAGAAGCCCCTCTCATTCCAGACCAGCTGTTGAAGGCATTGGTATATTTGGGGATTCTTCAGATTTCTACAGAGGAAACTCTTCAAACAAACAAACTTTAGGGGAGGCAGTGGGAGCAGGCAGGATTGGGAGCAGTAGTGTGCCTTTAATGACTGAGGCTAAATATGCCTTCCTCTGGTTTTCTTTTATGTTTCTTCATAAAGCATTTTTCATGCCTTCCTGTTCTGTTATTTTGCAGTGGCCTTCCCCCCCCCCCCCGCCAATATACTTAGGCTGCCAAACTAAAAAGGAATCTCTGCCCCTATGTATTCTATTTAGTTGAAAGACAAGTTTCAACTTTTCCACTCAGGAGAAGGAGCCAGCAACCTGCCACAGAAGTCAGGTAACAAAAGGCTTCCTTCAGAGCTGTCGGTTTCCAGGCCTGCGGCTCTGTGACCAGATGAGTCCTGCTGGCACACCTGGGCCCTCCAAGGTGACCAGCAATGGTTGTCAGCGTTACCCATCAAGGGTCCAGCGGCTGTATTTACATTTTAATAAGTATTTTGTTTTATTGCTTTTTCTTGTCTGTTCTCGATGGTTCTAAGGGAAAGACACGGTAATAACTAACTCATATGAGATAGAATCAGCTACCTTCAGTGAACTGCAATTCAGACTAAGAAATCAGAGCTGGAATTTTTCAAATGAGACAAATATTTAGAAGGCTGCCAAGGTGTTTTGTGTATGTGTTCTTTCCCTCACACTTCTTTGTAGCCTGAGCAATTCCCCACTGGCCTATTCACTGACTATAAAAGGGGTAGTGGGGTAACAGTTCCCCAGGAGCCTGTCTGCTGGATTCAACCTTTTGACACTCTTTGGGGCAGGTCTGGGTGGATGCAAGGAAGCGTAAGAAAGGTGTGGCAGTCTGCTTCGGTAGAGTTTTACAGCCTTGGAAACCCTATGGAGTTGCTATGAGTCCGAATCCACTCGACAGCATGTGGGTTTGCTTTCGGTTTAGAAGGAAGAAAGAGTAGGACATGTGCAACGGGAGGAAACTCTTAGAAAAGGCAACTCCAGTTTTAGATTCTTTTCTCCCCTATTTCAATCTCAACTTTTATTCCTTATGCAAAGTGTAACAGTCTTCCTGCGTTCTCACTTTTACTGAAATTCTGGGGGCTTCTTTGTTATCACTCGGCTGACCTAAACCAAAAGGCCTCTGTTAGTGTACTGCATTGTTCAGCTTGATTAGACTGTTTCCCTCCCCATACACGTCTGGGGAAAGTATTCAGGATTCTAAGCTGCAGAGGGCACCAGGGACAAGGGTGGTTACTGTCAACACTTTTAAGAAACATGTGAAATAGGCCGTGATCTTTATTTTGCGTTCCTGTTACTGGGTACAGCAATGCATGCATATATGGGGGAAAATACCTCTGGAATGGGAAGATTAGCCCTGAATGATTACAAACTGAGATCTGAATACTCAAAACAAACAACTACTATATATACTCACACTCACACATGTAGATTTCACCCCATTAAACTGATAAACTACTTAATGAAGAGATAAGGCTCATTTATAATCAGCACCATGTTTAAAAAAGTCCATCAAAAAACTGCTTAGCATAATTTAGGACCTAAGCTATGACTCAACTTTTCTGGTTATCTTTTTCACGCTCTTAAGTGTTAGCTTAGGAGAAACTATCTTTGCTGCTCATTCAAAGTAGACCTTAAATGAGTTCTCATGATAATACTCAACTGCTAGTGAAAAAATTCATAAGCCTACCCAATCAAGCAACGTTTGTGGAGGCCTTTTACCCAGCCCCATAAGTGGTATACGAAAATACCCTTCCATTTGTGTTTTTACCTGTATTCTCAGTTGTTGTTGTTTTGGTTTGTTTTTTTAATCACTAATTTAAGAGGCTAAGAATGTTATTTCATTCTTCTGAATTGCATGTATTTGCTACTGGGATTTTAATTTTTACAAATCACACATTTTGGTCCTCTGCTCATTTATTTACTGAGTCCTGGGACTTCTTTTCTTATTAATTGATCTGAATTTTTTATTTATTAAGGATATTATTGGTTATAATTTTATTGGGATCCCTTCATATATTTTGTATTAAATTTTGTGATTTTACAATCTGCCCTTCTTAATCCCTGAACTTTCTTTATGCTAACATTTCAAAGGATAACCTTAGATTTCAGTATAGTAAAAATGAATTAGAAAAAATTTTTTTAAAAGTCAGAGTATTTGAATTCAAAATTCATTCCATCTTTAAGGTTATAAATTCAATATTACCGTTTCTTACCATACCCCAAAATTTCTCCCTAAGTCTGAGCAGTAAAGACAGAAGCATATATCCTAGATGATAATGATGCTCCATACATGTCCCTCCTGACAATGAGACTTATTTTCCTCCTGGCTTTGCTTGGTATAGTGAAGAAGTGCAATTAAAAAGACATCTTCCAAATAGAGGTTGTCAATATGCACCCATGCTTATTTTAGGTCTTCACTGAACCCTCTGGCTGTCAAATTCACTTGTCAAAGAGCAGAAATAACTACAGATTCAGTTAGATGACATCAGACCACCACAGAACGGGAGCAAAAGTAACACCACAGTGGGAATCTAGTGATGGGATCTCGAAGTGCAGCAAAGCTGGTTACAGCTTAAGAAGGGGCCAAAACTTTCAGGCTTCAAGAGACATATTTAGGGGCTTATCATGTGTAGGGTGCTAGGAACTAAGTCAAAATAATTGCAGACAGATCTCATTCATCTAAAACAAAAACTTCATATTAATAACTAAACTGCACAGTGTTTTGAGGTGGTTCAAAAGCTTTTCATATTCATTTTCTCATTTGGTCCTCCCAAAAATGTAGTGTGTATGATTATATTAAGTTTATAGATATGGCAACCAAGACAACAGAAGTTTATGTAGTGTCCACAATAACAAAGCTTTAAAACTGCATCAGATTAATCGACTGTGAGACCAGTCAACTTTGAGTCTTCATTCAATAATTCCTAGGCTTGCTATAGCCTGTCTTCTCAGGCTGAATTACAGGTTCTCAGTTTCTCCAGAAATTTCACCATATCTAAAACCTTTGTTTACATGGCTCTAACAAAAATAACTACCTTGTCCTCCATGAGCTCAGTGGAAATTTGGGGACAAAGAGCTTCTTTCGTGAATATGTTTCCTCATCTATCCCTCAGCGTGACTTCAGCTGTTTACTCTTGACTTAGGGAAAACTCTATGGAAGACTGCATTGGGGTAGCTATTATCAGGGAAGCTTGTCCATAGTCTAAAGGACTTGTCTAAAGACTAAGGAAGTCTAGCTTCTGTGGGTGCCCCCTGTGCAACCTCGACAGAAAGCTCAACCTGACTTCTCTCTACAACGTTATAAAATTCAAAAGTAGACCCAGCATCTGCTTTCAAGAGAATCAGGGAAGGCCTTCAACTTCTGGCAAGAGAAGACTCTTAGGGTTCTTTAAAAACCAGGTAAAGTCTATGCCTCAGGAGCCTGAAGAGTTTCTGCTTCCCCAGAAGTATATCATAGGAGTAACTAGACTGGCTGACAGATTACTTATGATTTTGCAGCCTGGATGGTCGGCTACATGTCAATCTGAAAAAGAGAAAAATCTATAAAACAACTAATCACATGCCTATAGGTCAGAATTCCATCAATCTCAACGTTCCAGAATACAACCCCATAGGAGAAAGGCCACTGAGAAAGACTGCTGAAGGTACCTGTCGCTTTCCTAAAGGCTTCTGATGAAAGAAACTATCATAGAATAGTCATTAAGAATCTGGGCTCTGGAAGAAGACTGACTTTGGAAAATCTGGGATGTACCACTTATTATACTGGCTACTTGACCTTGGGCAAGTGACCTAGCCTCTCCAACAAGTCTCAGGCTCCCCAGCTGGAAAATGGGGATAATATAATAGTACCAGCTTCATGGATTTGTTGTGAGGATTAAATGAGAAAATTCTTGTACATAGTAAACAGCTTATAAATGTGAGCTACTGTTATGCTGGTATTATTATGTTTTAATAGTCTTTGTTCCATAGACTACTCTTATTTATTATAAGTCTCTTAATAAATACTGTTAGAGGCTAGTAAAACAACTGCATAAAAAGTGACAGCACACAAACAACCAAATCAACAGAAGAAAGCTTTATCACAACAGAGTGAGAGAATGTTGTTAGTTGCTATCAGGTCAGTTCCAACTCATAGTGATGTTACGTATAACAGAATGAAATATTGCCTGGTCCAACGCCATCTTCAAGATCATTGGCATGTTTGAACCCATTCTTGTGGCTATTGTGTCAATCCATCTCAGGGTTTCTCTCGTTTTTGCTGACTCTCTACCAAATATGAAGCCTTTTTCCAGTGATTGGTCTTTTCTGATGGCATGTCCAAAGTAAGCAAGCTGAACTTCCCCCACCCTCATTTCCAAGGAGAATTCTGGTAGTATTTCTTCTAAGACTGATTTGTTCATTCTTCTGGCAGTCCACAGTATATTTGATATTCTCTGCCAGCACCATGATCTGAATGCATCAATTCTTTTTCTGTCTTCATTTTTCATTCACATGTATATGAGATGATTGAAAAGACCATGGCGTGGTTCAAATGCACCTTAGTCATCAAAAAGACATCTTTGCCTTTTAAAACTTTAAAGAAGTTTTTTGCAGCAGATTTGCCTAATGCAACATGTAATTTGATCTCTTGACTACTGTTTCCATGAACGTTGATTTTTGATCCAGGTAGAATGAAATAACTGACATCTTAGACCCCTGGTAATGAAGGAAAGCTTAGGCAATATATCCCCCCATTCAAAAAGGCAAACAGTTTGTCCTCGATGTTTTTTAGATTCACTATAATGCAAATACAGAAGTTTATAAAAAGTTCATCTTACTTGGCACTCTGTCCTTTTTTGAATGTGAATAATCATGTCTTTCCTTAATTCTAGAAAATGTTCAGCTCTTTTCTCTGTTCTCTCTCACTAGAATTATTAACTGATGTATAATAGAACTTCTCATGTTTCAAAATCTTTTATATCTTTAATTCTCTTTTCTTTTTTTTTTACACCATTTGGTAATTTTCTAATTTCCATCTTCCAATTCATAAATGCTGTCTTTGACAGATTCTGTCTTTGAACATTTATTTCTTCTACTGAGACTTAAAATTTTTTTTAATGACTATACATTTTTATGGAAACCTGGTGACGCAGTGATTAAGCCTTCAGTTGCTAACCGAACAGTTGGCAGTTAGAATCTACCAACCACTCCTTGGAGACCCTATGGGGCAGTTCTACTCTGTACTAGAGGGTTGCTATGAGTCTGAATCAACTTGACAGCAACAAGTTTTTGGTTTTATACATTTTTATTTCCAATCATTTTAATTGGTTCTTTTTTAATCTACATGTTCTGATTTCATTAGCACTAAGTTATTTCATAAACTCCAGTTCTTACATGTTTGGTAGATATTATTCACTCTCTGATTTCTTGAAGTTAAAGGTATTTACTTTTAAGTCCCTTCCATCCTAGACATTGCCACTCTAGGATGATTAGGATAGCATGGTATGCTATAATAAAGATAAGCTCAGGTTGCTGGATGGTGTAAGAGAATATAAGACTGAGGGGACAGTAAACGCAGAAGAAAAAAAGCCACCACATAACTCATTTTGCTCACAATGGATTTTAAGATACCTAGATATTCCTTCTTGTCTTTTGCATGGGCTTCTTTTCTTTTGCCCTTTAAATATTGGCCTGTTAAAAGCCAGAGATCTGTTAACTTAGCCCTTTCTATTCTTAACCTGAATACTCTCTCTAGTTGATCTCTCACATCCCCACGGCTTCAACTACCATATAGATCCTAACCAAAAAAACCAAACCAAACCCAGTGCCATCGCGTTGATTTCAACTCGATCCTAAAGACTTACAATTTCAGCTCAGAACTCTGATTCTCAGACCTAGAAATTCAGCTGCCTATTAACACTGACATTTGAATCCTTTTAAGAGATATGCTAGGCTAAGACATATGATAAATGGCTCACTTTACAAATTCAAAATGCTAACTATCCCCAGGAAGTTTTCATTGTCTTCATTGTCCATTACTTAACAAAAGCGCTTGGGACTTAATATTGTTCTCAATAACTATGGGCTGAATAGATGAAGGATAGATCCATCTATTCACATTTAATGTTTCTGAAATTAGAACGGTCTTTTTTTTTTTTTATGATCAGTGCATACATTCATTGAGAAAGTTTTATTTATTTATTTTTCCTTTTGAAAATGTCTTATATCAAAGGTGTATCTTTAATGTTATTTGGAATTGAAGAAATAGAATCTATTAATATCATAATTTTGAAAAGGCTTTCAACATAAGCATGAATACAAATAAAATGAGGGCGACAAATTAGAAATTTCTAATTAAATGGGAACAACAGAGACCAATCCCTAACTGAAAGGCACAGGCTATGTTATACTATAAAGTCGGCAAAAGTCTGAGCTTGGTCAAAACCAGAGGAAAATTAAATTATAAGGGCTTGAACTCTTTGAAGGAAAATAACCTTTTCCTAGCTCCCTAGGGTCTGTCCATATGAACAATTCTGACTCTTACAGCTAAAGTGAGTTTTCTAATAAACCAGTAGAACCAAGTTTATGAGCTTTAATCTACCCAGTTAAGAGGATTTTAATTGGCAGAGAAAAAGCTAGAAGGGGGGCTTGTGAATGTTTTTGATCAGAATTGAGGTATCTGGGAGAACATTTTCCCTTGAGGTAAAGAAAACAGTTGAAGAGACTTTCCAAACAGAATATCCCAGACAAAAGTTGTAGTACAGAATTATGACAGAGTCATAAATTCTGGTTCTCTTATGCCCTAGCAAGACTGAAGGTGAGTGATAGGAAACCTGGGACCTTTCAAAAACAAGGTCATTGGCTCCTCCTAGTAGAACATTTCCAGATGCTTAGCCTTATTCCACTAGTAGCAAACTAACTGCTTTGCTCTAGTCAATAGACTAACCAAGGCTCTGCAGGCAAACGTTAAAGTCTTTAAAAAATAATTGCCATTCAGTAAATCTCATCCAATGGCATGACCTAATGATTTAATAATTACTCTTTGAGGTAAGCTAGAAACAAAGGTACAAAAAAAAAAAAAAAAGGTCAAAAGACTAAATTCCATATAAGCATAAGCAATTGATTTAAAGGAGGTACCAATTACAAAATAAATTATAAAGGAATTATATGTCTGTGATGCTAAAAAATAAAGAATGCTATTCATAAATAAGCTATGCATGGGTATATGTTTGATTCCTAAAAATGTTTTCCTAAGAACTTGTAAGTTCAAGTTAAATTCCAACTTAAATTTGTTAGGAGAAGACAGACTTTATGCCATGTCTGCGGGTGTCAACCTGTGAAAATAAAAGCTGAATCTAAGCTTATCAAGTAGAGAAACATGGGATAATAAACACTTTGAGGCAGAAAAGACTCTGAAGGTCATGAAATCCAAAACATTTCCTGATCTGCAAATCGCTTGTGCAACTCTGAGAGCAAAGGATTGTGTAGGCTCCGCTTTTAAGCACCGTCCAGCCACCAGGTGACCATTTCCTTTTCCTCACAATCAAGTCACCTGAATAAGATGTCTCACTCTCTATGTGTCCTCTCTTCTGATTCTCACCTAAACCTTTTGTGATCAGACTTTCACCTTCCTTTCTCCATTAAGTCAATTCTCGGTAAAATCACCAATAGCCCCAACTGCCAAGTTCAGGGAACTCATTTTTGTTCTTATCTTCATAATTTGTGTTTGCCTTTTAATACTGTTGTACAACTTGTTCTTGATTTTCTCTCTTACCTTGACTTCCTTCACATCACTCATCTAGTTCTCTTCTACTTCTCTAGATATTCCTTCTTGTCTTTTGCATGGGCTTCTTTTCTTTTGCCCTTTAAATATCGGCCTGTTAACAGCCAGAGATCGGTTAACTTGGCCCTTTCTATTCTTAACCTGAACATTCTCTCTAGTTGATCTCTCACATTTCCATGGCTTCAATTACCATATAGATCCTAAAGACTTACAATTTCATCTCCAAACTCTCTCTGATTCTCAGACCTAGAAATTCAGTTGCCTATTATTAGACACTGACATTTGAATATCCCACAGGCCCCTCAAACTCAACAAATACAAATCATGCGCATAATTTCCCTCACATAAATTGACTTTTCCTACATTTACTCTTTTAGTGATCCATCCAAACCGTATGCATCATTTCCCCACATAAATCAACTTCCCGTGTTTACTATTTTCCAGAAGCATCCACAAAGCCATCCAAGTCAGAAGTCTGAGAGTTTTCTTAGATATTTCTCTCATATTCAGCCATTGCAAAAGAAAACATCATTATCATCTTCATTATTGTGATCATAACAAATGCATGTTAGGTACTCATAAGCTTTATAAGTTTTTACCTCATTTAATTTTTACAACAATTTTGTAAGTATTATTATTATCCCCATTGTACAGAAGAGTAAATTGAGGCAGTGATTAGTTGCTAGTAGATAATAAGTGGTGGAGCTGGTATTCAAACCCAGGCAGTCTGACTAAAGAGCCTGAGGGTATTAACCATTATGCTAATTAGTTATTAAGATGTGTGCAATTTACTTCCTCCAACTCTTTCAAATAAATTCCCCCCTGCTCTATCCTCACAGCCACTGCATTTGTTTAGGTCCTCATCAGTCAGAAACTCTAAGTTCCATGAAGTCCAGGATCATGTGTTCACCCGTGTCTCCAGTGCCTTGCACAATGATTAACCCATTGCTGTCAAGTCAGTTCTGACTCACAGCAGCCCTTTAGGACAGAGCAGAACCGCGCCATTGAGTTTCCAAGGCTGTAATGTTAGCGAAGCAGACTGCCACATCTTTCTCAGAGTAGCTGGTGGGTTTGTACTGCCGACCTTTCAGTCAGCAACTGTTTAACCACTGTGGCACCAGGCTCCTTAGTGCAATGATTAGCTTGATATAGCCTCAATAAGTATTTTCTGAGAAAATGAATAAAGTATTTCCATCAAGTTAATAATGGACAGGATGGCCATAAAATTTATTGTCCAAAGAAACAAAGTTTTGAGATTGAAACAGGGCACTATCAATAATTACTCTGGGTCAATAGAAATAAATTAGGAGTGCCCCCAGGAAAACTGGGGCATATCATCAACCTAATAATTGGACTACCTATGCCATATTGCTTTTTGGTGACCCAACACCATTTTCTCCTCTATACTACCCCCTATATTGTAGGGGCTGGAAACATGGGAACTACAATCCCTAAAGTCTTACCAGCAGGATTATGGTTTAGGTTACAACAATGAGACTCATTCATGTGAAATTTCAAAGGCAAAAGAGAAACAGAAATCCTTATGACTTCTATGAGGTGTGTAGCCACAGGGGCTTTGGCAGACAGCGGATGTGAGCTTTTACCCAAAGCCTCCAAGTATCTTCCTACAAATCACACACTTCGGTGCTGTAGGCAGCTGAGATTATTGGTGGCAGTCTCCTGCAGTTCTTATGCTTCATGATATTCTAAATACTAGTAATTGCTTCTCTAATCTTTCCTTGCTGGGCTTCTGATATTTTAAAGTCCCTGTATTTGTAAGCTGCCTCAACAGACAAAACTCTCAAGTATCTGTGGCTTACAACAGTAAAAATTGATTTTTTTGCACAGGCAAAGTCCAGTGCAGGTTGGTGAGGGCTCTTTTCCATCTGGTGACTCAGAGAACCAGGATTCTTCCATCTTTTCACTTTTCATTTCGACATATAGCTTCCAAGGTTGCTTCCAGGACAAGTGAGGGTTGGAAGAGGCACATCAGCTCTTAATCATTTTGGCCCTGAAAAGTTCCTACTTTACTACCCTTCACAGTCCTTCCATCAGGACCAGTTATAAGGTCCCAACCTAACAGCAAGAGAGGATAAAGGAACAAGGAAATGTTCAGTGAACCTTAACTCTTTCTGCCATAGGCTCTAATTCTTCAAATTAAATTCCTTTCTGTTTGAAATACCTAGTTTCTATTTCTTCTGGTTGATACATTGTGAAATAAAACATAATGGTAGAAATCTAAACATATTAATTTTATGAAGCAGTACTAACAATTTGTTTCCACACTTAAGTGTGGAAATATAGGCTTTATTTTGTATGTATACAAGCGTATTATCGTCTAGAAAATTTTACATATATGCTTAGTCTTTAGCTCATCTACCTATTGATAAATATTATTTTGAATTAATGGATTCAATAATAAGATTAATGTCTTTAATGGAGAGAATAAAAGAAAATATGAATATATATATCTAATCACTCCTTTAAATGAAAATGGCTTATATGTTTTAGTAAATGATAATGCCTTGGAATTTACAAAGACATAGGACTCTCATTATCTTTGGACCTAGAAAGACGAGGGTCCACATCGATATTTTCATATATCAACATGCCTGATGATGCATAAGTTTGTACTAAAGTGAGAAAATAATTCTATCCCAGGGCAGATGTGAAACATGACACTGACTCCTGAATTTGGTAATCATTATACTTTCATGTAAAACTATTAGCTTCTAATCAGCTTGTAGTCAAGAAATAAATAGTATATACACAAATCCACTCATGCAAAGCAATACCTTAAGACATTTTCAAAGTGGTTGACTTAGCATAATGCAAATACAAACATGATTATACATGTGGATACACCGTATATACCACGCTGGGCCTTCATCCTTCCCATTTGAAGGTGATGTTCAATGGACAAGCACTTGTTTCCATCTAAATGACTATGGTGAAGATGGGTTAATTTCCAGGGGTGATGTATAGGCAATGCAGGTAGCAGAGCTGGCCTACCCCACAGGCAACATTCAATTTCTGCCTCAACTGAGACATTCATCACTGTGTTCTGCCTACTCGTGTCTCTGTCAACGAATGAAGGTCATGTTACTCCCTCCAATTTCTGTTAATAAGAAATGTGGGTACAACAAGCAATCTGAAAGATGGATGAATTGAAAGGATAAGCCGTTACAGAACTGAAGTTTAATTCTACCACATTTCATCTCAGGTTAATTTATGGAAAAGAGAATAAAAGGAAAGAAAGTGGGTGGAAACTCATTTCTACTGAATACTTATGTATGGGCCAGATTCTGTACTTGATGTATTTTCCTGTTGATTCATTACAACATCTCTTGTGGAAGGCACTATTATTATCCTAATTATTTCAGTAAGTAGGCCTGACTGTGTCACTTACTGTCTTGAAAACTTTGAGCAAAGCCTCTTATCTATCTCAGCCTTGGTTTTCTCACCTGTTAAATGAGAATAATAATACCTGCCCTACATCTAGGCATTCTTCACACATATAATTATTTCTTTAACATTTTTCTTCCCTGCTAGATTGTTAGCTGCATGAGGCTTTTAAAAGGAGACCTGTCAGATGCCAAAGGCCCTACTCTTTCCTCTGTGCCTCCGAGCCTACCTGTAGGAGGGGATTTAAAAGAAGTGCCCACATGGACAATCTCAATCCTCTGCAGACATGAGTGCATCCTCAGGCAGAAGCCACATTTAGTACAGTACCATAAGAAGCTTATCTTTGCCATTAAAAATACTCATACATCAAAGACCAAAGGCAAGAACATTACAAAAGAAAAGCAACCAGTGATGATAAGCAGGGAAGATCACTTTGCTGTTGATGATTACTGAGTAAAGATCAAACTCATCCACCTTGGGTGCCAGGTATGAAGACTGGTAAAGGATCTATAAAGAAACACCATGAACTTTAGAAGTTACTCACTTATGATCAAGGGTCAGCAGTGGGCCTCTGTTGATTCACTGTGGGTCTTCTGTCTCAACTACTTCATAGTCATGGAGAGTGCAAAAGAGAAGTCCAAACTACAAACTACAACCCTCTAGGCAGCCTAAATTCAACAACATCAAAGATACTAAGAATCATAATAACTGCTCATAATTGCTCTGAACTTTTTTTTTTTCTCTGTCACTTGGTCAACCAACCATGAATACAGTAAATGCCTTACTATGGGTCAAGTTCTGGGGGATAAAGTAATAAACAAGACACATATAAACCTTGCCTTCATGAGTGGGGAAGTAAAATGTTAAATAATTATATATGTGAAGAATGCCTAGATGGTGCTCACTTCAGCAGCACATATACTAAAATTAGAACTACACAGAGAAGATTAGTATGGCCCCTATGCAAGGATGACACGCAAGTTTGTGAAGCGTTCTATATTTTATTGTGGGAATTACAACTAATGTCACAAAACAATATGTGTATAAATTTTTGTATGAGAAATTAACTTGAGTGTAAACTTTCACCTAAAGTACAATAAAAATAAATAAATAAGAATGCCTAGATGTAGGGCAGGCATTATTCTCATTTAATAGATGAGAAAACTGAGGTTGAGAGAGGAAAGAGGCTTTGCTCAGTTGTTGACACAGTAAGTGGCATAGTCAGGCCACAAACTTGGATTTATACTTCTAGCCTAGGGCTCTTTCTACATTGCTACGCTGTTTGGCTGCCTGTCACTAATGACCCTTTTCTACCAAAGGCATTCTGCGTCAAGTCTACTGTGGGTTGGATATGGTGAATACAAAGAGGGGAAGAGCCGAATTGATTATAATTGACTTTGGAGATGACCTTGAGTCCTTTCCTTTCTTGGTTTTAAACCATAAGGCCATTCTTTCAGGAGGGGCTAAGAACAGTAGCTAGAAAGCATATCTATGGATTACACTATGATTCAAAGAAGCGCCTTTGTTTAGGATAACCATGGTCCTCATTAGTTCCTATGAAAAATCTTCCTGTTATTCGTCAGGATACCTGTGACTTTTCTAGGGATCACTGACCACCTACAAAATACTTCTAAGGTGATGGCTATGTGGATACCTACCCTGTGGTTTCCATCCCTCCCAAAAGGGAAGCTTTAGATGAAATCGAGACTCTTGAAATTAAAATATTGGCAAGGCCTTTGGGAAGCTTCTAGCTTACCCACAGTAGGAAATATCTCTGGCAAGAACTGCCCCTGGAGAGGAAGGATAATGGAAGTGGCTGCGGATGCACGCGTTGGAAACATCTGACCAGTGGAGGCCGATTCTGAGGAGAACTGAACATCTGTGTGTTTGATTTCTGTGTGTCTGAGCCTCTTTTCCTTGCCTTATCTGCCCAAGAGTTCAAGGGCCCAGAACAGAAGGCTGTTCAATAGGCCTGTCAGTAAGCTGGAAATCTGCTCTGTACCCAGCCTGGTGGAGGACTAGAGTGAAGAAGACACAAACCCTGACTTTGGAGGGCTTAGTCTGGATAAGAAATTGAGATCGACATGAAACAGTGAGTGAAAAAGGGCCCAAATAGGTCTAGAGAGAGGAGAGGTCAATTTTGGAAGTGGGAATGGACTGGGCATTGCAGGATGTGATGTATTTGAGCAAAGAATTTGGAGGAGAAGAGCATGCCAATCAGGGCACACAGCATCAGCAAAGGTGCAGAAGGGAGTGAGGGTGGTTTGTAAAGAACCCAGTGAGGTGACCCAGCTGGCTGAAGCAGGGAATGTGTCTTGGAGAGAAATGGGATTCAGCTGTTGTGGTATAGTATAGAAAGACCTAGACCATGAGTCAGAACTTGGCTCTTGGTTTCACATAAGCTCTGGTCCACGTCCTGAGCAAAACCACACTCTCTCGGGGATTGAGTTTATTCACGTGAACAACCAGATCATTCCACTAGATGATCTTTGAGATCCCCTTCCAGCTCTGGCAACTAAGATTCTTTGATTCTCAAAGCCACTGGGAAAGAAAGGATGCATCTCAATTTCTGGCTAAAGGTCCAGAGGGACAGAGAGCCAATGCCACAAAGAGAAAAATGTTCTATTATTTTTAGCACAGTTGAGACTCCCTCGAATTCCTTAAACCAGAAGGAAGAAATCTGGTGCCTTGGTGCTGGGGACTGCAGAGGGGGGCCCTGCCTTCTATGGGCAGCACTCAGAAGGGCAGAAATCACCTCTGCCCCCTGGCAGATGAGCAGAATAATTGTGCAGAAGGCATGGTAAGAGCCTATCTCTTGTAGACATAATTCACACAGCAGATAATCTTGTCTGTGTCTCAACACAGCCAGGATAAACATGGTATCTTAAACAGGCTTTTATATAGATCAAGTATTCTGCAAGAAATAGTTTGATCTAGATATAGTTCCCTAAAAAGAAGAAAGACATAAGAAAATTCATCTTTGAAGACCAAATAAAAATAAGCACATACACACACACTCATCAAGGGGAAGCTGCCAAGACTCTGACTTTATTTCTATTTACCATTCAGCATCTTTGGTTTGTTTTTAACTAAAGGAGGAGGCATTTCTGTTTGATCATTTTTATCTCCTCCCCTTTAGCAAGCGTTTGCTTTTTAAATTGCCAGCTGTTCTTAACAAGAAGCAGAATGACCAAAGTTGCCTTTTCCTGGTGGTGTCTTAGAAGGTTTTGACTGCTAATATTATTACTTCCCCCATTGAATCATGTGTGATAAATCTTTCTAAGTTTGTGAGGTCAGCCACCAAGGTTTTGTCAAAGCTGGAAAGCAGTGCCTATACTTCAATGTTTCTCACGGTTTCAAGCAGTAAATCACAGAGGGAGAAAAATAAAAAGGCATTTGTCAAAATTACATTATCCACTTATAAATAGCACATTTTTTTTCCCAGTCTGGAAGATACAAAAAGAAAACAAAAGTCCTGGATATCTATGCAGTATCTATGCAATAGATAGGGGAAGATGCTGGTCAGTCTTAAGTCATATATATATTTACTTATATGCATAAAATCATATATATATGAATTTTGAGATTAGGTACAGTGATACCTGTGAGAGCCAGAACCCAACAGGACTGCCTTGTTTTTCCAGGTCTTACATGTTTTCTGCCTTGGACAGGGTGCAGTCTTACCACTTTTCTATTGCTTTCTATTAGTGGAAAATATTTGAGTTGTTCTTCTCTGACAGGATTCTGCCTCACACAGGTTTCAGCTTTCACAGGTTTTATTGTATAATTTTGAGATAGATATCTCTCAAAATTTTAAGAAATAAGACTTGTATAGAGTAGCAGGTTTATGGCTTATTAAAAAGCTGAATGTAATAAAGCTAGTATCACTGAAAAAAGATTAAAAAAAACTTTTTTTTCTACAGCCATTCTTCAGTAAGTGAAGGGAAAGAAAAAGAGTATGTAAAAACACAGCATCTTAGTAGAAATTTTCAGGACAACTGAGCATAACAAAACTGTCCTAAAATGAACTAGCAAATGGCTAGTCCACACCAGGTCCAATAAAAACAACAAAAATATGCTTGAACCCCTTGAATGTAGTTCAATTTATCTCACACATTTTGAATCTAAAACAAACCCTACATAGTTGCTGATAGACAGTGTGGAAAGAAGTATCTCTTCAAAAATGATCACAGCAATTCACAGTGACAGGACAACTCCCATCATGGGAATTCACTTCATGCCATTAAGTTACTTTTTATAGCGCTTGGAGACTTATGAAAAATTTGCCACTGTGACCACAACTAATCTCCCTGTTTGAAACACATTATTAAATGAGATCTGTCTTCTTCCATAAGAGGAAATAACTGCCACTTTAAACATGTGTACATCAAAAAGGACCAAAAGAGGTTCACCAGGGGCGCTGCCCAGGTTAAAAGAAGTTCTTTTAGTTTATGAAAGACTTAACATTAATGTGATGTTTAAGACAGTGCCAAGGAAGGGCAGAAAAAAAATGATTATGAAAAGTAAAGGCTATAATGATGGTGACCAGATCAAATAGATGTAGACAGGGCCCTCTCATCTGGCTTTATGATATGCACCTCAAACGTCACTCTCTCATTCAACTGTGCTTCCCTGAGCCAGACTCTGCTTCTACTTGGTTGTGTCTCTTTTCCGTCTTTCTCTCTCTGCTTTCCTTTTCCCTTAATCACAGTTATACTTCTTTACCCTTTCTGTGTTCCTGTAGGAGACCAAGGGCCTCTAGGGATTGACTCTCTCACTTTCCTGGACTCAAGCATTTGAATGGGGTCAGTTCTGCTAAATCTGACAAACAATATGAGTAGGTACCTTGAGTTGGGTTCTGGGCATGCAAAGATTAGAAGTAATGCTTATTATCATAAAGAGCTCAACTCTGACAATGGAAACAATGAGTATCCACAGGTATGGTTTCCTGGTGAATGAGGAAAGGTGAAACAGTATGGTATATTTAGGAATCTGCACATAAACTTAACATAAGATGCCCTTGAATACACAGAGTAGGCAGCAGGCCCTGTGGAAGGATTTGATGGATGCATATATGTCCATTGCCCATATGACCCCTAATCGTGCACTCTCAGTGTCCTATCCCCCTCTGCTTCCATACCAGTGACCAACACTGATCCCATCACTCCCCATGCCAGTCTTCTTACCCGTATTCCCCAATTTAAATGCAGTAGCCCTAAGTATAATTATTAATACGCCCATCTTTCATTTAATGCTGTCTTTTCATATGAAAAAAGAATAGTACATAGGGGTGAATCAGGTAAATTACAAGGCTAGAAGTGTGATTCAAAGCCTGGATAATAAAACTGTGTAGTTTATCCCTCTAGCTCAGTCCATTCTAAATATATGTTTTCTCTAACTATGTAAAAAAACCAAGGGAGGTCTGTTCCTATTGACAACTTCCAGTTCACCCTCCCACTGTCTTCCCAGGCTATCCAGTGACTAGTGCTTTGGCCGCTGTCCTTCTATGACAGGCCAGCTTCAGAGTAAGTCCAGTTGTGAGTGTCAGAAGTGGCTTAGACTTGGAATTAGGGAATCATTTCTTCTTCAATGCTGAGGTTGAGGGTTGGGGGATGGCATATGAAGATCTATTTAATAATTGCCAAGAAAAATCAGTATAAATTTTTTAAAGGTATAATTCTGAAAGAATAAACAAAAACCCATGCTGAAAATCTTTGTTAAACGAGGGCTGGTTATACAACTTGCATTTATCGAAACTGGGCAAATAAGTCGTGTTATTGTCATTGTTGTTAGCTGACATTGAGTTGGCCCCAACTCATGGCAGTCTCATGTACAATGGAACAAAATACTGTCCAGTCCTGCACCATCCCCATGATCAGTTGTGGATCTGACCGTTGTGATCCATAGGGTTTTCACTGGCTGACTTTTGGAAGTATATTGCCAGGCTTTTCTTCCTAGCCCATCTTAGTCTTGAAGCTCCGCTGAAACCTATTCAGCACCACAATAAGCTATAAGCCTCCACTGAAAGACAAATGGTAGCTGCACACAAGGTGCATTGGCTGGGAATCAAACCTGTGTCTCCCACATTAAAGGAAAGAGTTCTACCACTAGACCACCAATGACCTCTAGATAAGCCACACACACACACACAAAAAATCTGTTTTCATGGTCCGGGGCTTTCTAATCTGATATGAAAATTGGAGTCATTTTTCAAAGGTGGCATTGAGATGATTTTGTGTGATACTCTTCCCCATAGTCCAAATAACATCCCCCAAAACCTAATCAATGATAATGCCTAGACCACTACAGGAGACTACCTGTAGGTGCTGTGACTTAAGCCAAGAAGGGAATGAGCAGTGGCTACAGGTGCAGGTCCTGGACCAGCCAGCAGCGGCTAAACCTTAAGAGAGGAAGGACATAAACCAAAAAAACCAAACCCAGTGCCGTTGAGTCGATTCCGACTCATAGCGACCCTATAGGACAGAGTAGAACTGCCCCGTAGAGTTTCCAAGGAGCGCCTGGCGGATCTGAACTGCCGACCCTTTGGTTAGCAGCTGTAGCACTTAACCACTATGCCACCAGCAGCAGCTAAACCTTAAGAGAGGAAGGACATAGATAAGAGGAATTTCCTTATTTCTAGGGCTCTACTCGGTACCTTTATGCCAATGTTTCCAAACCTAGGATCATGAAATGGAGTCTATGAGCCAATTTCAAACATTTTAAAAAGCACAAAAGAACTCATACCTTTATGGGCGAGATAGCTGCCTCATTAAACTAAATTTGCAACAATTTAGTTGGGAGAATATCAGCTTGATGCAGCAACATTGGTCATATCATAATGAATTAAAGTATGTTATAAATTTTTATAGTTAACAAAATTTGAGAATAAATCATTATTAATTTTTGTTCTTCTACATTTTACTTATTTTGTTGTTATTGAGAATATATACAGTAAAACATATACCAATTCAACCATCTCTACGTGTATAATTTAGTGACATTGATTACATTCTTCAAGTTGTGCACCCATTTCACCCTCCTTTTCTGAGTTGTTCCTCCCTCATTAAGATAAATTCACTGCCGCCTAAGGTTCCTATCTAATCTTTCAAGTTGCTATTGTCAATTTGATCCCATATAGATAGCTCTTAAAATAATACAATGCTCAAAGCAGACCTTTTTTTACTAGTTAAGCTAAAGCACTGCTCAGTTTTAAGAAGACTTCAAGACATATTTTTTATTTAAGGTTTAAAGATTATCTCAGGCAATAGTGTCGGGGGAAAATAAATCATTAACAGTAAACAAAAATGCATATGGGCTTTTTCGGGACAAAATCTTTCAAAGCACACAAACAAAGATAAAAAAATACAAGGGAAACTTGGTAGTAAAATGATTGGGGATCATTGGCCTTGGGTATTTATGTTTCTCACAGTTCTGCTCACCCACTTCCTCATTTTTCCATGCCAATGGTGTCACAGACAGGTCACTGTTTTGATTTCTTAGTTTTTGTTTTCTCCAGGCTGAATGGAAGTTGTTTTGCTTTCTTACAAAAGAACTAGAAGAACTTCTGACTGATCAAGGTGATATTGAAAGCCTCCTTTATCATACAAAAAAGTAAAAATGCTTAGAAAACATAAATTTAAAAGCTACTGTTTAATGCATAGCATAACTCAATCAGAAAGGAAGGAAGACAAGAAGGAGGGAGGAGAGGGATGAAAGAAAGAGAAAGACAGAAATCCCTCAGATACCAGAAATAACAAAGGAATTCAAGCTGGAGCTGAAAGTAAAAGCTGATGCTACAGTAACCCCTGGAGTTTTGAAAACCTCAAGCTGAGGGAGTAACCAGAAACACGGGTCTGTAATCTCTGAAACTCAGAGAGATCAAGCCAGACCACGTGTGGATTTGCTGTGTAGGCACCTTTAGAACTCACCCTTACAGGAAACAAACAAACAAAAAAGAATCCAATAAAATCGTAAATGAAAAGCTACACTACAAAACATTATATAACAATATATAACTAAACCATGTGTAGTTTAAGTTAAGAACTCAATGGTAGGGTTCAATAGAATTACAGACACAACTGAAGAGAACTACTGTGAACTGAAGTAATGGATCTGAGAAAATCACCCAGAAAGCTGCCAACAGACGAAGAAATGCAAAGTATGAAAGTGAGATTAAGAAACATGGAGGATAGAATGAGATATTTATCTTGTGGAGATTCAGAAAGAGAAAAATAGAATGAAGGAAGGCAATATTTGAGGAGATAATATGGCATTACAGAGCCAAAAAAAAAGGCAAGAGTCTTCAGATTGAAGAACAAAAAGAATCAGAGCAAAAAATAAAATAAAAACACAAGTTGTTAAATACCATTGAGTTGGTTCCCACTCATAACGACTCTATGAACAAAAGAACAAAACATTGCCAGTCCTGCACCATCCTCACATTCTTGCTATGTCTGAGCCCACTGTTGCAGCCACAGTGCCAGTCCATCTCTTTGAGGGTCTTTCTCTTTTTCCACTGACCCTCTACTTTACCAAGCATGATGTTTTTTTCCAGGGACTGGTCCCTCCTGATAACATGTTAAAGTACGTAAGACAAAGTCTGGTCCTCTTTGCTTTTAAGGAGCATTCTGGCTGTGCTTCTTCCAAGAGAGATTTGGTCCTTCTTCTGGCAGTCCATGGTATATTCAATATTCTTCACCAACACTATAATTCAAATGCATCAATTCTTCTTTGGTCTTCCTTATTCATTGTCCAGCTTTCAAATGTATATAAGACTATTGAAAATACCATGGCTTGGGTCAGGTGCACCTTAGTCCTTGAAGTGACACCTTTGCTTTTTAACCCTTTAAAGAGGTTGTTTGCAGCAGATTTGCCCAATACATCATTTGATTTTTCGACTGCTGCTTCCATGGGTGCTGATTGTGAATCCAAGTAAAATAAAAACCTTGACAACTTCAATCTTTTCTTCATTTATCATGATGTTGCTTATTGGTGCAACTGTGAGGATTTTTGTTGTCTTTATGTTAAGGTGTAATCCATGCTGAAGGTTGTAATCTTTGATCTTCATCAGTAAGTGATCAAGAACCCATAGTATTGAGGGAAGAAGTCCAAGGTGCACCGAAGGCACTGGTGAAAAACAAGGCTTCAGGAATTGATGGAATACCAGTTGAAGTGCTTCAACAAACAGATGCAATGCTGGAAGTAACCACTTGTCTATAACAAGAAATTTGGAAGACAGTTACCTGGTCAACCAGCTGAAAGGGATCCATATTTGTGTCCTTCCAAAGAAAGGTGATCCAACGGAATGCAGAAATTATTGAACAATATCACATGCAAATAAAATTTTGCAGAAGATAATTGAAAAAAAAAGTTAAGCCCAAACAAATCATGCAGTTATGTCTCAAGAACAACTATAAGAGCCAGAAGAAAAAAGAATAATACCTTCCAAATGCTGAGAGAAAATAATTGTCATCTAAAATTCCATAGCCAGCTAACTATTGTTCAAAGGTAAGGACAAAATAAATGCATTTTTAAACAAAACTGAGAGAATTGATTACTCACAGAACTTTATTATAAGAATTACTGTGAGTTTTAGTTCAGGAAGAAGGTAATTGTACAAATAAAAAAAAATACCAATAAACATGTTGATAATCTAATAAATACTGGTTATAAATAATAATAACAGCTAAAATTCACTGAGCAGTTATTGTGTGCCAATAGCCAAACTAATTCATTTAAATATTTCAATAAACCGATAGGTAGACACTATTATAATCCCCACTATAGATATGAAGAAACTGAGGCACAGAGTACTTAGGCAGCTTGCAAAACCAAAAAATAACAATAATCAAATAATAATCAGTCTGGGGATGGTTTAGAAATAAAGTACTAGTCAACAGAATACAAACTAGTTAACAGAAATAAAATTAGTATTGTATATGATAATATATATTACATATAATAAGGGCAAATATATTGATATAACATCCAATCTGTGGTTGTTGAATTATTCAATTAAGACAAATATGCATGTTACATTTTAACAGTAACTACTGAAAGGATAGAAAGAGAACTAAATAGTGGAGGGAAAAATGTGGGAAGGAATAAGAAAAAGCAATGAATCCAAGAGAAAGCAAAAGATGAGAAAAGATAAAGGAAAAAATAGCAACGTTAACAGAAAAATGCTAAAAAAAAAATACTAAAATATAAGTAACCACAATAATGACAAGCAGAACAAACTCCCCTGTTAACAGATATTGTCATAGTTGATATTCAAAAATCTATATGCTGTTTACAACAGAACCAACTAAAACACAATGGCCTAGATGAGTTGAAAATAAAGAAATAGAAAAAAGAATGAGTAATCAAAAGAGCTGGTGTGATATTAATAAAAGATAAAATAGACTTGCAGGGAAAAACCATTATTAAGCACAAAGAAAGTCTTTAGGTTCAACTATATAAAGCAACAAAGCCTAAAACTATATAAAGCTAAGCTCACAGAAATTCATAAAATCGCAGTCCTAGTGGGAGATTTTTAATATCCTTATCTCAAAAACTGATAAAGAATGAAAGAAAATATTTGGTAACCATATGTCTGATAAGAGTTTAATATACAGAATATATAAGGAACTTGTACAACTCAATAACAGAAAGACTACACAATGAAAAAATGGGCAAAGAACTTAAATAGACATTGCTCCAAAGAAGATATAGCATATGAAAAGATGCTCCACGTCATTCGTCATTCCAAAAACCAAACCCATTGCCGTTGAGTCGATTCCTAGACTCATAGTGACCGCTATAGACAGAGTAGAACTGCCCGGAAGAGTTTCCAAGGAGGACCTCGTGGATTTGAACTGCTGACCTTTTGGTTAGCAGCCGTAGCACTTAATCACTACAGCACCAGGGTTTCCAATTAGTCATCAGGGGGATGTAAATCAAAACCACGTTGAGATACCACTTCACCCCCACTGAGATGGCTATTATCAAAAAAATGGAAAACAAGCGTAGGAGAGGATGTGGAGAAACTGGGACTCTCCTCCATGGCTGGCAGGAATGTAAAATGGTAGAGCCACTGTGGAAAACAGTTCCGTAGTTCCTCAAAAAAGAATTAATCCAAGGAAAAATAAATTTATGTAAATTTAAAAACACAAAAGCTATATTAAACAGTTTTTGGATATACACATGTACAGAATAATGTAAAAATCCCCTAGGAACCATAGTCATATTTGAGGTCGGAGAAGGGGATGGATTATGGAGGGGTACAAAATAGGTTTCAAGTGTAGTGGTAATTTTTCATTTCTTTTAAAGATCTAAACAAGTATCTGAAGTTGGTAACATTTATGAAATCTGGGTGGAGAATATGTGTTTATTATTCTTTGTAGAAAAAACTGAATGACACAGGAAGCATCAAAAGAAGGTGCAACAAAAAGACATGGTTGACTCAACCATTTCAGGAAGTAGCACATCATCATGACCCGGTGGTAAGTCCAAGCTGCACTGAAGGTATTGGTGAAAAACAAGGCTCCAGGAATTGACAGAATACCAACTGAAATGTTTCAACAAACAGATGCAATGCTGGAAGTGTTTACTTGTCTAAGCCAAGAAATTTGGAAAACAGGTACCTGGCCAAACAACTAGAAAAGATCCATATTTGTGCTCATCCCAAACAAAGGTAATCCTCGGGATGCAGAAATTATCAAATAATATCATTAATATCACATACAAGCAAAATTTTATGGAGGATCACTCAAAAGGAGTTGCAGCAGAACATTGACAGGAACTGCCAGAAATTCAAGACCAATTCAGAAGAGGATCTGGACCAAGGGACATCATTGCTGATATCAGATAGATCTTAGCTGAAAGCAGAGAATAGCAGAAAGATGTTTACCTGTGTTTTATTGCCTATGCACTGGCATTCGACTGTGTGGATCATAACAAATTATGGGTAACATTGTAAAGAATTGGAATTCCAGAACACTTAATTGTGCTAATGAGGAACCTGTACATAGACCAAGAGGCAGTGGTTCAAAAAGAACAACGGGACACTACATGGTTTAAAATCAGGAAAGGTGTGCATCAGGTTTGTATCCTTTCACCATACTTATTTGTATCCTTTCACATAAAATAAAACTAAGCAAATAATCCAAGGAACTGAATTATATGAAGAAGAACTCAGTATCAGGACTGGAGGAAGACTCATAAACAGTTTTCTAAATATAGGACCTGAGGTCCTTTGGCAGATATTTTGCATTTTTATCAAAAAGCTTGGCTTTATAAGTTTAACCACTATTTTTTGCAACAACATATTCTAAGTATCCAGAAAGGTAATCCATTCAAAAATTCATCTACCAAACTCTTCATTTGTGACCAAAACTGACATTCGAATGACTTCATCTAAAATTATTCAACTATAAAAATTGAATTTATACATCCTTCTTTCAGAAAAGGTGTAATTCCAGTCTGAAGCACTTTATAAAACATTGCTTTGTTCTAACGTGCTACCTAAAACAAGTGAACGCAGAAGGGCTAAATGGATATCTGGTCTATGGTGATGAGAACAGAAATACTGCTTTTGAAACACTTCCTGACTTATATTTTCTCACATACATTATTCAAAGTAATAACTCAGAATAGTTTCAATTATATTTTAAATATATTCCTTTTAAAAATCGCCATTATTACAGAGAAAGGACAATAAAACAAGCTTCATTAGCCATAGTCCTTGGCTTTCTCTGCATGAATATATTCTGAGAATGCTGGAAATCTTGGGGTTTTGGCAATATTAAAAATAAATTTGTTCAGAATTCAGTGACAAGGTAAATTGTAAACAGTAAGCACTAGATTCAATTCTTTATTTTTCTGCCTTGATTTTTCTTCTGTATCTCAGTTTACAAATTCAGCTTATTAAATTCAGTTGCCCTTAACAGCTATTTCCTGTGTTATTACTAATTTTTTCCTTAGATATATTAAAAGTCTTTGTATATGTAATGTTCCTAAGTTATGAACATTGGCAGAGAGAGCAAAGGGGGTGGGAAAAAATGACATTCTCTCCATCCCCAAATCCTGGAGAGTGTTATTTTAATTCTGTATAAATATGAAGCATCTATTAAGTGGCATCCTCTACAACAATGGGCGAAGAGTCAGCCTGATGTATCCTCATTGATTGTGGCTATACTGGTATGACGGTTTGTGAGTTTGGGTCCTCAGAATCACTTATTGTTCGTTTATTTGGAGGGGTTCTCTGCTATGGGAATGGCCCTGATCCAGCTGAACTATGTGGATGGGACATGTAGAATTGAGAGCTTAAAGTGGATACGGAGATTATATCCTCAGTTGGAACATCTACACCAACTGCTTCACAATTAGGATGGGATAATAGGATAATAATGGAGTCCCTGAGTGGAACAATTGGTTAACATGCTTGTCTGGTAACCAAAAGGTTGGAAGTTTGAGTCCACCCAGAGGTGCCTTAAAAGAAAGGCCTGGCGATCTACTTCCAAAAAAATCAGTCATTGAAAACCCTATGAAGCTACTTTGACATACATGAGGTGACTGAGTCAGAATCAACTTGATGGCAACTTGTCTTTTTTAATTTATTGATGGCCTAATGGGGGCCGGGTACTGCATAAATTATTTCAAGTCATCCCGTCAACTATTCGAGATAAATTGCTCCTATTCTAAAGAAGAGGAAGCTAAAGATTTAAAAGGTTAAATAATTTTTCCAGAACAATATAGATGCTAGGTAGCACAGAAGGATTTGAACCCAGATTGCTCACATAGGGTATATGTTTCTTCTACTATCCATGCTGCCTCTCATTTATCTCCAGATTTTGAGTTAATTTTTTTTTTTCAGGTTAAAAAAGGAGGATTTAAATGGCTGAAAACTCAAGAATCTGAGTCACTTCGCAGTCTGGAGATGTGGTGTCAGGCAAGAACATGGGCTGAACATTGGCTCAACAATGATGATCATCCAGTATGAGGAGGTGGTTAGCAAAATTACAGATAAATAATCTTATAACAGTCAGCTTCTTTCAATTTTTTCTTCAGTCTGTCATTTGCATCACATACTCAGCAGAAACTTCGTTCCCAGGGCTTGGTTTTCTCTCTCTTTTTTTTTTTTGTACTTTAGACAAAGGTTTACAGAACAAACTAATTTCTCATTAAATAGTTAGTACACGTATTGTTTTATGACATTGGTTAACAACCCCAAGACATGTCAACATTCTCCCTTCTTGACCTTGGGTTCCCTATTACCAGCTTTCCCGTCCCCTTCTGCCTTCTGTCCTTGCCCCTGGGCTGTCGTGCCCCTTTAGTCTCATTTTGTTTTATGGGCCTGTCTAACTTCTGGCTGAGCTAAAAGGTTGTCCAGGGGCTATAAGTTTCTCCAGTCTGTCAGGCTGGTTAAGTCTGATCTTTTGTGAGTTAGAATTTTGTTCTACATTTTTCTCCAGCTTTGTCCAGAACCCTCTATTGTGATCCCTGTCAGAGCAGTCAGTGGTGGTAGCGAGGCACCATCTAGCTGTACTGGACTTGGTCTGGTGGAGGCTGTGGTAGATGTGGTCCATTAGTCCTCTGGACTAATCTTTCCCTTGTATGTTTAGTTTTCTTCATTCTTCCTTGCTCTCAAACAGGTGAGACCAGTGGAGTATCTTAGACGGTAGGGCTTCCTTTTGAGGATGCTCACAGGTTGGAGGGGCCTAAAAAAGGACTAAACTAAATCCTTATCTTCCGGGACCTTTTTCAAAACTCAGTTAATCATAAAGGTCCAATTCGATGTTCATAGTGTATTTTCTTGTTTCTTTGTTTGCAGACCTCTGTCCTTAGGCAAGCTCATAGAAGCAGAATTCATTTGGAGGCAATACTGGAAGCTGGGAAAACCACAGTGTTTGCAAAGTACAGCATTAGCATGATGCAGAGAAGTGTGTAGGCGAAGAACAACACAGCATCCCTGGAAAACCCATCACTTTCTCTGTAGTATATTTAGCATGGAGAGCTGGACACTGGCTCATCAGCCACATAGCACATAAAATTTGCTTAGTAACTCCAAAGCTGTGGCTTTCCAGACTCGGTATAGCTGGGATCTCCTCCCTCAGTTTTTCAGCGTCGTATTGTATTTGTCACACTGCTTTACAGGTTCAGTGGATAACCTACCAGTTATCTTTACTTTAGCAAGAAGTCTTATCATGCCATTTCTTTGCTTAAAATCTCCAATGGCTCCCACTGCCTAAAGTACCAACTTCAGATTTGCATCCTCCAATGCCCTTCGCAACATATCACCTTTCATTTCAGACCCATCGTTCCACCTCTCTTCACTTGCCTATTGCTCCAGATGTACAAAAACATCCTCTAGGCCTCAGACTACATACTTTCAGGAGCTCTAATTTTGTCCTTTGTTCTCCCACCTGTTTTCTCTTCAAGGTTTAGCTCAAATTTCTCTGCTCATGTGAAGCCACTGCCACCTGACTGTCAGCTCCTTGATAGAAGGACCACTGTCCTATCTATTTTCATTTACCTGGCATGAAGTGGGTACTCAATAATTATTGAAATAGATGATCATGAAGTCACATGTAAGCTGCATTGCGCAAAACTGTTTTTAATGAAGTAGCCTGAGATTTTCCAGATGGCCCTACCCTGGACTTATATGGATCCCATGCATGGTTGGGAAGAAACACACTGGGGCACTAAAGATACCATTATTAAGTCTTTCCATGACCTTTCTTCTCCAGGATAAATAATACTAATTTCTGAAGCTTTCACTACAACCACATTTCTTAATTTTCTAAGGCATACAGGCCAAATCAAAGCAGATGCGGGGGAAGATGCTGAGCACTCTATGGAAAAAGGACCCCAGGAGGCTCTCCTCACAGCATTAGTTTGCAACCCCTCCAGACTCTCTGTCAGGCAGGAAGGAATAGGTCATGAAGCTGTATGCCACCAGGTCCAGGCCTTCGCTCCTTTTACATGGAAAAGTATACTGTAACTAAATGATAAAATGCTAACGGCAATGTTCATATGCGTAAGGCTCTAAAATAACTATAGAATGGCTCATACTACATTCGAACTAAAAGGTAGGTCATATTCTAAGTGATTAATTTTTAACAATTTTAACTTTATTTCATGGACATACTTAGCAGATCAACCTACACCCAATGTTTGCCTTTTTTTATACATGCCAGTGGGAACGGCTGTGTCAGTGAAATGAGATGTGCATGAAAATTATAAACGTGTTCAAACCTCAAGAAAGCCTCCAGAAATTCCCAGCTGAAAAAAATATATATCTGCCACAGGTCTCATGGTAAAGCCAGACACTACAAAACTTGTCACTAAAGGAAATACCATCATCTGAATAAAAAATGAGAAGATTATGCTAAAAACCACATGAGAAGCAGCTACAAATGCCCATGACCACAAACCTGCTTTTAGAAGTAACAAAAAAAGGAAGAGTAAGCAAATTCTCAAAGTTTCTGATTTCTCTATTGTTGTAGATATTTGCCTTACTAAACACAATTATAAAAAGTCAAGATCAAAATTTGTTCAGAAAAAATAAAAGCAAACAACTGTCTAATATGAAAATTCAATTTAATTAAAAAAAAGTTTAATGGTATTGGGAGAAATTTTTTGTTTAGACTTTAAACAAGTTAGTGTCTTTGTCAGCTTCACAAGCAGATATGCTATTCCCTAAAGGTACTGAGGACCAGAGATTTTGAGAGAATACCTTTCTCAGGGCTATCAGTCTCTTTTCCTGTGTTCATGAAGTAATTTTGGAGAAAGAGCATCGAAAGTGGGTATAGGTAATTTACTGCAGTGTTTTAAGAAAAAAAAAAAAAAAGTCAAGGAAAGAAAAATCCCACAAAAGTCAGCTTCATTTGGGGACACAGCAAAACTTGGCTGAGAGAGTCGTTAGCATATTTCATATATTCTCAATGATACTAGGTTCATCTTAATAAAATAAATAGTCTCAGATAATGTGGTAAGAGGTTAGTCGTTGGGTAGACTTTGCACTTGGGTGGGTACAAATGCTCCTCAAGGAGAAATACAAGAACTGTTTTTCCATGCCAATTATGGCACCATGACATGGTTCTCTTTTGTCATCACTCTGGCAACCTCGAACTCCCACTGGTAGCCAGAAAATCTAGACTGAAAACAAATCCAAGGCCATTTGTATTCAGTCTACGAAGTGCATCTGACCAAGTATTTTTGGAATCTTCTTCAGCTCTACCACCACCAAAAATGCCCAAGAGCAGTGTTTCCCATAGTACACTGCATCCATGGAAGGCTCTTCAACAAATATTTTTTGATGAAAAAAGAAATGACCAAGAGAATTTCCCAAACTTATTTGACCATAGAACCATTTTTTTGTTTTTCCATCTAACATTGATTGATATCTGAGTATGAGTGTTCCTAGACTCTCATCAAACAGAAAAACGGACTGGGGATGCTATTCCAAGTATGCAGTATTACATAGTATTTAACAGTATAGGGTCTGGAGTCAGGCTTAAATTTAAATGTGTCACTTAATAATTGTTTGACTTTCTGCAGAGTACTTAGTTTTTCTCTGCTTCCATTTCCTTTTCAGTGTAACAAATACAACAAGAGTATCTACTGCCTAGAGTTACTGTCAGCAAAAGAGAGACAAGTACTTAGCACAATGTCTACAACATTTCAGTGGCCAGAAAAATGTTTGTTATTAGTACTTTTATCATCCCCAGAGGTATGGGTAGGCCCAGAGGAAGGCCCTTTCTAAATGAGACTTCCTTCTAGGTCTGGGCTATAAGCAAATTGGCTTCAGGGCTCTAGCTGTACCTTTCAAGTTTCCTTTTCATTGGATTATATTATTTTCCCAGTTACTCCAGATTGGACTTCCGCAGACTTTTCCAAGGCAGACATGATCAGGGGCTGGGAAAAGGAAACCCTCTTTCCAGATCAGTCCTCAACTTTAGGAGAGAACCCACTGCACTAGAAATGGCTGCATAAAGCTCTAGCTATACAGTGGAACTTGTACCAAAGCTTGGGCATGCATTTGGCCATTTTTGCTGGGCCGGGACAGCTTGGTGGACTCCTACACAAGTCTTCCTGCTTCCCACCTTTGCCCTATTGTTCCTGTCGACAGAGTGTTTGTGGTAATGGAGATACCACGAGGCTTTTTATTTATTTATTTGGCCTTTGAGAGTTTTTTTCCCCATGACTACTAAAGTTGTTGTTGTTGGGTGCTGCTAAGTTGATTCCGACTCATAGCAACCCCATGTGACAGAGAAGAACTGCTCCATAGGATTTTCTTGGCTCTAATATTTATGGAAGCAGATCACCAGAGATCTTTCTCCCATACAGCCACTGGGTGGATTCAAACCACCAACCTTTCCGTTAGCAGCTGTGTGCTTAACTGTTGTGCTACCAGGGCTCCTGTGATTACTAAAGCAACACATTATATAAAAATCTGACATTATATAAATATATCAGGTAAAAAGTAAGCATCTCTTGCAATTCTGCAACATCCCCCCAACCCTCAGTCCCAAGACTGCTACTGTCAACAATTTTCTCATCATTTCTAATGATGTAAAGAACTAGAAGCTCTATAATCTGCTGGGAATTCTTCATTCTGTCCCTTTCGCTTCAGTAATTTCTCCTCACCTTTTTAGAAGGAAGCTCAGGTGTTACCTTTGTGAAGTTTCCTGACCCAGACAAGCAATGCTGGCTTCTCCTTCACTAGGTCCCCAACGCTATTTGTATCTACTTCAATTTCCACACTTGCAACAACTGCATTGCCATTGTTGAAATAAATGTCTCTCCCACTGGATTCAAGGACCATGTCTCATTTCTCTTTGGTACAAGGCCTCTGGCACTCTGCAATACTGCCAATGCATGATAAATATTTAAGTCAACAAGTAAAAAAAATACACAAATAAAATACTTCCTAAGAATTAAACTTTCAAGCTATATAATAATCACAATCACAACACTCACACTTAGATTTCTCTAGAAAGATGTTTCTTATATAGCCCACATCAACAACCAGGTAATACTGTTCATTCTAATCTCTTCATTTGTTTAAGCCTGAAAATGCAAAATTTTAACCTTGCAGACGTGATAAATTGGAAGAATTTTGGGATGGATGGTGGTTTATTTTTCAAGTGCCAAATGAACATTTTGAAGCATAACATATTTGGCCATAGGCTTTGTCCACTGATACCAGAACATTCCAGGAAATGACACTTCAAATAAACAGTTTCAAGTCCAGTAAACCACAAACACAAAAAAGTATTCAATAGCATTTCACTGCAAATAGCCTTCTGTTGACAGTTACTCAGGAGTGACTGATTATATTTACAAAGCACAAATATCTCTTCTGTTAGATTAATTGAATGTAGTTTAAGCTGATGGCTTGGGCAAAAGAGTGAATCTATAAAAGTGGTGAAAGAGGAGGACAAAAGAGAAGAGACCAGAAGGATGAATCTGAGAAAAATATTTCCAAATATCGGAAAGCCCCGCTGGGCCTACACTTCAAATTAACGAGTCACTCTGAGGTACTTTGACACACATGCTGCATGACATATTGTCCAAGGGACAGCATCCAAAAAGAGTCTCACTTTTCTTGGAAAAAGAGATTTCCTCAGAGCTTTCATATTTCACCAATTAAAAGTTTGGGCTTAATGTAATTATATAATGTAATTATGAATCAATTTCTTGGCCTGTAGCCCAGGCGCTATTTTTTGTTCAAATATAGCAGTAATTTTCATCCAGAACTCATGTGTCACATGTTGGCCTCTGCTCTTCATATTAAAATATACAGGCAATCTACAAATAGAAATCCACAATGATTTTTAAAATTAAAGGGTAAGACTCAATGGGCGTAATCGCAGGAAAGAGATGCAGAATGGAGGCTGGACATTCGGCCTACTCAGAAAATGGAAGTAGGAAGGGATCAGGAGAAATATGAGACCCTTGAAAATTTCGTATTGTTGTTAGGTGCTGTCAGTCGGTTTTAAATCATAGGGACTCTATATGCAACAGAACGAAACACTGCCTGGTCCTGTGCCATCCTCCCAATCATTATGCTTGAGCCCATTGTTGCAGCCACCATGTCAATCCATCTTGTTGAGCGCCTTCCTCTTTTTTGCTGTCCCTTTATGTTACCAAAATGTGAAAAATGGAGAGGTCAAAGGGTTTCCATCATACAAGGGATGGTGACTTCAATAGTAAGGGGAAAAAATATTTCAGGGATACCAAAGCAGTTAGCCCTAGAGTTACATCAGTATGACTCACATATTAAAAGGCAAAGCAATCAATAAAGTGAGTAGGTGTAGGAAGTGGGGAAGGGTTAAAAAATATATATATATATTATCCTACAAAAAAGTGCTATTTTCAGAGTCATGTATATTAAAAAATAATAGCTAACATTTATTGAATACTTAGTTTGAGTCTGTTTTAAGTACATAACATGAATAGATCATTTAATTTTCAAAGCAACCCTAAAAAATAGGTCCTACTATTTTCCCCATTTAACAGATGAAAAACCTGAGGCACAGAGAAGGAAAGTAATTTGCCCAAGGTCACATAGCTGGTAAATTGCAGTCTCGGGATTTGAACCTGGGCAGTCTGGCTCCAGAATCCTGTGTTTTTTAACAGTATTCCAGGCTGTTCTTAACACCTACTCAGATGAAACATTACTTTTTATTTTAGAGTTTTCTTCAAAACATGTTTACATAGGTTTTCAGAAACCTGTGGGAGATTTAAAAACAACTGAAATCAATGTAGTTTCAGAGCTGAAAAAAGATACTCAACTCACCTTTGCATGATGTCTGACATTTATCCATGTAATCAACTTCAACTCAATTAACAGTGATTTAGGGTACCATGCTGAGTACTAAAGAAGTGAGATTCAAAGCCTAGAGAAGACACAGTATTTATTCTAATCTAGAGCAGATAAAACACTCAGGAAGCATATAGTTGAAAAGAGATGAGGAAAATTAAGCCCAGAGAGTTCAAATGACCTGCCTGAGGCCAAAAAAGAAGTTTGTGCACAAAGAGACCTGCAATCCAGTTCGCGTGGGCCTAGTAATTCTTTTCACTCTACCACTAAGTATCCAGCCAAGCTGGCTAAACACTGAAATCAAATCAACTTCTAAAATAAACACCTGTGCCCCCAAAATGAGAAAAAATGTTTGACATGTGACTGCTTTACTCTGTAACCCACTTCATTCTAGACTGAAAGTTAGGAAAGACAGAAGAGATACCCAAGGCAACATTTTTAAGGGGAGGAGGAAAAGGAGTGAATTCACATACTGAGTCTCCCAGACCTTTCCTGAAGGGAATTTGTGTTCTTTGGTTTTATTTGTCATATATTTAATTTCTTTCAATCATGACCCAATTTTAAAAGCAGATGTTGAAATTACACCTGTATGATAAGTGTGTGTGTAGTGGGTGTGCCTATCTTCAACTAGATTCTAAGGGTATTAAGAACAGAGGACATGCCTTAAACCTCCTTCTAGGCCAAGCTTTTATGAAGTGCTTCCACACAGGAGGTGCTCAGTGAATTTTTAATGGTGTTAAAAGTATATACACTGTGATTTCATTAGCTTAAGTTTTCTTTAAAAAAAAATGAGTTTATATTCAGGTCACTTAGAGATTTCTCATCAGCTTATTTTAGTGGTTCTCATCCTGGGGTAATTTTGTCCCCCCAGGGGACATCTGGCAATGTCTAGAGAAATTTTTGGTTGGCACAACTTGAGAGGGGGGTATGCTACTGGCACCTAGTAGGTAGAGGCCAGGCATGTAGCTGAATATGCTACAATGCACACAACAGCCCCCCACAACAAAGTATTATCCAGCCCAAAGTGTCAATGGTGACAAGGCTGGGAAACGCTGGCTTATTTGGAAATAAAAAAAGGCACGGCCATCTCTCTTCATTTCTCCATTTTCAAACATAAAACATAAATCACAATGGTGCACCAAAAGATTTGTCCCAACATGCCGATTTCAGCAATCTACTTTTTTTTTTAATAACTTTTATTGAGCTTCAAGTGAACGTTTACAAATCAAGTCAGACTGTCACATATAAGTTCATATACACCTTACTCCGTTCTCCCACTTGCTCTCCCCCTAATGAGTCAGCCCTTCCAGTCTCTCCTTTCGTGACAATTTTGCCAGCTTCCAACTCACTCTATCCTCCAGACAGGAGATGCCAACACAGTCTGAAGTGTCCACCTGATATCATTAGCTCACTCTTCATCAGCATCTCTCTCCTACCCACTGTCCAGTCCCTTTCATGTCTGATGAGTTGTCTTCGGGGATGGTTCCTGTCCTGTGCCAACAGAAGGTTTGGGGACCATGACCGCAGGGATTCCTCTAGTCTCAGTCAGACCATTAAGTATGGTCTTTTTATGAGAATTTGGGGTCTGCATCCCACTGTTCTCCTGCTCCCTCAGGGGTTCTCTGTTGTGCTCCCTGTCAGGGCAGTCATCGATTGTGGCCGGGCACCAACTAGTTCTTCTGGTCTCAGGATGATGTAGGTCTCTGGTTCATGTGGCCCTTTCTGTCTCTTGGGCTAAGAGTTATCGTGTGACCTTGGTGTTCTTCATTCTCCTTTGATCCAGGTGGGTTGAGACCAATTCATGCATTTTAGATGGCCGCTTGTTAGCATTTAAGACCCCAGATGCCACATTTCAAAGTGGGATGCAGAATGTTTTCATAATAGAATTATTTTGCCAAGTGACTTAGAAGTCCCCTTAAACCATGGTCCCCAAACCCCCGCCCTTGCTCTGCTGCCCTTTGAAGCATTCAGTTATCCCAGAAACGTCTTTGCTTTTGGTCCAGTCCAGTTGAGCTGACCTTCCATGTATTGAGTATTGTCCTTCCCTTCACCTAAAGCAGTTCTTATCTACTAACTAATCAGTAAAAAACCCTCTCCCACCCTCCCTCCCTCCCCCACTCGTAACCACAAAAGTATGTGTTCTTCTCAGTTTATACTATTTCTCAAGATCTTATAATAGTGGTCTTATACAATATTCATCCTTTTGCCTCTGACTAATTTCGCTCAGCATAATGCCTTCCAGGTTCCTCCAAGTTATGAAATGTTCCACAGATTCGTCACTGCTCTTCATCGATGCGTAGTATTCCATTGTGTGAATATACCACAATTTATTTAACCATTCATCCATTGATGGACACCTTAGTTGCTCCCAGCTTTTTGCTATTGTAAACAGAGCTGCAATAAACATGGGTGTGCATATATCTGTTTGTGTGAAGGCTCTTATTTCTCTAGGGTATATTCCGAGGAGTGGGATTTCTGGGATGTATGGTAGTTCTATTTCTAACTGTTTAAGATAACGCCAGATAGATTTCCAAAGTGGTTGTACCATTTTACATTCCCACCAGCAGTGTATGAGTTCCAATCTCTCCGCAGCCTCTCCAACATTTAATTTTTTGTGTTTTTTGGATTAATGCCAGCCTTGTTGGAGTGAAATGGAATCTCATTGTAGTTTTAATTTGCATTTCTCTAATGGCTAATGATCGAGAGCATTTCCTAATGTATCTGTTAGCTGCCTGAATATCTTCTTTAGTGAAGTGTGTGTTCATATCCTTTGCCCACTTCTTGATTGGGTTGTTTGTCTTTTTGTGGTTGAGTTTTGACAGAATCATGTAGATTTTAGAGATCAGGCGCTGGTCGGAGATGTCATAGCTGAAAATTCTTTCCCAGTCTGTAGGTGGTCTTTTTACTCTTTTGGTGAAGTCTTTAGATGAGCATAGGTGTTTGATTTTTAGGAGCTCCCAGTTATCTGGTTTCTCTTCGTCATTTTTGGTAATGTTTTGTATTCTGTTTATGCCTTGTATTAGGGCTCCTAAGGTTGTCCCTATTTTTTCTTCCATGATCTTTATCATTTTAGTCTTTATGTTTAGGTCTTTGATCCACTTGGAGTTAGTTTTTGTGCATGGTGTGAGGTATGGGTCCTGTTTCATTTTTTTGCAAAAGGATATCCAGTTATGCCAGCACCATTTGTTAAAAAGACTATCTTTTCCCCAATTAACTGACACTGGGCCTTTGTCAAATATCAACTGCTGATATGTGGATGGATTTATATCTGGGTTCTCAGTTCTGTTCCACTGGTCTGTGTGCCTGTTGTTGTACCAGTACCAGGCTGTTTTGACTACTGTGGCTGTATAATAGGTTCTGAAATCAGGTAGAGTGAGGCCTCCCACTTTCTTCTTCTTTTTCAGTAATGCTTTGCTTATCCGAGGCTTCTTTCCCTTCCATATGAAGTTGGTGATTTGTTTCTCTATCACCTTAAAAAATGACATTGGAATTTGGATCGGAAGTGCATTATATGTGTAGATGGCTTTTGGTAGAATAGACATTTTTACTATGTTAAGTCTTCCTATCCATGAGCAAGGTATGTTTTTCCACTTAAGTATGTCCTTTTTAATTTCTTGTAGTAGAGCTTTGTAGTTTTCTTTGTATAGGTCTTTTACATCCTTGGTAAGATTTATTCCTAAGTATTTTATCTTTTTGGGGGCTACTGTGAATGGTATTGATTTGGTGATTTCCTCTTCGATGTTCTTTTTGTTGATGTAGAGGAATCCAAGTGATTTTTGTATGTTTATCTTATAACCTGAGACTCTGCCAAACTCTTCTATTAGTTTCAGTAGTTTTCTGGAGGATTTCTTGGGGTTTTCTGTGTATAAGATCATGTCATCTGCAAATAGTGATAACTTTACTTCCTCTTTGCCAATCCAGATGACCTTTATTTCTTTGTCTAGCGTAATAGCTCTGGCTAGGACTTCTAGCACAATGTTGAATAAGAGCAGTGATAAAGGGCATCCTTGTCTGGTTCCCGTTCTCAAGGGAAATGCTTTCAGGCTCTCTCCATTTAGAGTGATGTTCGCTGTTGGCTTTGCATAAAAAAAAATAGATGCCCTTTATTATGTTGAGGAATTTTCCTTCGATTCCTATTTTGGTGAGAGTTTTTATCATAAATGGGCGTTGGACTTTGTCAAATACCTTTTCTGCATCAATTGATAAGATCATGTGGTTTTTGTCTTTTGTTTTATTTATATTGTGGGTTACATTAATGGTTTTTCTAATATTAAACCAGCCTTGCATACCTGGTATAAATCCCACTTGGTCGTGGTGAATTATTTTTTTGATATGTTGTTGAATCTTATTGGCTAGAATTTTGTTGAGGATTTTTGCATCTATGTTCATGAGGGATATAGGTCTGTAATTTTCTTTTTTTGTGATGTCTTTACCTGGTTTTGGTATCAGGGAGATGGTGGCTTCATAGAATAAGTTGGGTAGTATTCCGTCATTTTCTATGCTTTGGAATACCTTTAGTAGTAGTGGTGTTAATTCTTCTCTGAAAGTTTGGTAGAACTCTGCAGTATAGCCATCTGGGCCAGGGCTTTTTTTTGTTGGGAGTTTTTTGATTACTGTTTCAATCTCTTTTTTTGTTATGGGTCAATTTAGTTGTTCTACTTCTGATTGTGTTAGTTTAGGTAGATAGTGTTTTTCCAGGAATTCATCCATTTCTCCTAGGTTTTCAAATTTGTTAGAGTACAATTTTTCGTAATAATCTGATATGATTCTTTTAATTTCAGTTGGGTCTGTTGTGACGTGGTCCTTCTCGTTTCTTATTCGGGTTATTTGTTTCCTTTCCTGTATTTCTTTAGTCAGTCTAGCCAATGGTTTATCAATTTTGTTAATTTTTTCAAAGAACCAGCTTTTGGCTTTGTTAATTCTTTCAATTGTTTTTCTGTTCTCTAATTCATTTAGTTCAGCTCTAATTTTTATTATTTGTTTTCTTCTGGTGCCTGATGGATTCTTTTGTTGCTCACTTTCTATTTGTTCAAGTTGTAGGGACAGTTCTCTGCTTTTGGCTCTTTCTTCTTTTTGTATGTGTGCATTTATTGATATAAATTGGCCTCTGAGCACTGCTTTTGCTGTGTCCCAGAGGTTTTGATAGGAAGTATTTTCATTCTCGTTGCATTCTATGAATTTCCTCATTCCCTCCTTGATGTCTTCTATAACCCAGTCCTTTTTCAGGAGGGAATTGTTCAGTTTCCAAGTGTTTGATTTCTTTTCCCTAGTTTTTCTGTTATTGATTTCTACTTTTATTGCCTTGTGGTCTGAGAAGATGCTTTGTAATATTTCGATGTTTTGGATTCTGCAAAGGTTTGTTTTATGACCTAATATGTGGTCTATTCTAGAGAATGTTCCATGTGCGCTAGAAAAAAAAGTATACTTTGCAGCAGTTGGGTGGAGAGTTCTGTATAAGTCAATGAGGTCAAGTTGGTTGATTGTTGTAATTAGGTCTTCCGTGTCTCTATTGAGCTTCTTACTGGATGTCCTGTCCTTCTCCGAAAGTGGTGTGTTGAAGTCTCCTACTATAATTGTGGAGGTGTCTATCTCACTTTTCAGTTCTGTTAAAATTTGATTTATGTATCTTGCAGCCCTGTCATTGGGTGCATAAATATTTAATATGGTTATATCTTCCTGATCAATTGTCCCTTTTATCATTATGTAGTGTCCTTCTTTATCCTTTGTGGTGGGTTTAAGTTTAAAGTCTATTTTGTCAGAAATTAATATTGCTACTCCTCTTCTTTTTTGCTTATTGTTTGCTTGATATATTTTTTTCCATCCTTTGAGTTTTAGTTTGTTTGTGTCTCTAAGTCTAAGGTGTGTCTCTTGTAGGCAGCATATAGACAGATCGTGTTTCTTTATCTAGTCCGAGACTCTCTGTCTCTTTATTGGTGCATTTAGTCCATTTACATTCAGGGTAATTATAGATAAGTGTTTAGTGTTGTCATTTTGATGCCTTTTTATGTGTGTTGTTGACAATTTCATTTTTCCACCTACTTTTTTGTGCTGAGACGTTTTTCTTTGTAAATTGTGAGATCCTCATTTTCATAGTATTTGACTTTATGTTTGTTGAGTCGTTACATTTTTCTTGGCTTTTATTTTGAGTTATGGGGTTGTTATACCTCTTTGTGGTTACCTTAATATTTACCCCTATTTTTCTAAGTAAAAACCTAACTTGTATTGTCCTGTATCTCCTTGTATCCCTCTCCATATGGCAGTTCTATGCCACCTGTATTTAGTCCCTCTTTTTGATTATTGTGATCTTTTACATATTGACTTCAATGATTCCCTATTTTGAGCATTTTTTTTTTTTAATTAATCTTAATTTGTTTTTGTGATTTCCCTATTTGAGAGTCCAATTAGGGAAGGATTTTTGGTCCCTGGGTTTTTTGTGGTTGCTTCTCTCAGGCCGGAAGAATGGGTTAGGAAAAGATCAAAAAAAAAAGGGGGGGCGGAAGCAAAGCCGGGGAGCCGGAGCCGTTCTCCCTCTGGCTCAGGAAATTCCAATGTTAATGAAGCCGCCTGGGAAGGGGAGGGGAGTGTTCAGAAAAACAAGAGAGAGTAGCACCCCGGGATATAGCCAAAGTTGCTTATCTTGCTTGGGATGACTATTTTATCTGAGATTCCCGAGGGGCGTGTCACCTATGTGTGCTGGCTGTGTGGAGATTGTCCCCGAGGGTCTGGCCCGCTGAAGCCGCGGTCAGATCTCTGCTGCCAATTCAAAGCCCAGCGTCAAGGTTCCCCTGCTGGGACGCTGCACTCCCGGCTCCAAAATCAGTCGCTGCCTCCTGGGGACTTCTCCTCCCACCAGCCGGGTTGCCACGCCGCCTGCGCAGACTGGCTGGGCCCCCTCCTGTGGTCAGTTCAGGGGGGTAGGGCTGCGCCCCGTGTTTGCGCCGTCACAAGATGTTGTGTTCAGCTCCCCTGGGCCCAGTCCTAAGCCTGGCGCCAAGGTTACCTGACTGGGACGCTGGCTCCAGGCTCCGAAAACAGTCGCTGCTTCCCCGTAGTTGTTCGTTCTCCGTCTCTGTCACTCTGGTCAACTCTTTAAATCTGTGTTTGTTGTTCAGGGTTCGTAGATTGTCATGTATGTGATCGATTCACTTGTTTTTTCGAGTCTTTGTTGCAAGAGGGATCCGAGGTAGCGTCTACCTAGTCAGCCATCTTGGCCCCCCTCAGTAATCTACTTTTAAGAAGATGAACATAATTATTTAATGGCTTGATTTACAGGATTAGAAGAGTTCACTAAATGCAGGAGCAAAAGCATAAATTTAAATGTATGTGTACTTAAGTGATAATGGAAAGCCTTCACCAGAGAGAATGGTCTGGTCTTTACTGCATCAGAAACTGAGGTTATGCCATAGCTTCAATACAAAACATTCTGCTGATGAGGCATTTAAAAACCACCACTGGTCTGATTCAAACAAAGAACTCTTGCTTCAGACTGTTTCATTGTTGAATTAAACAAATTATTTCAAACCTCACTCAAAATTCACCATTTTGACTAGCACAAAAGCAGTGTGTTTTTTTTTAATTTGCAAATATGCTCATCAAAATAAGCTATCACTATGAGCCTACTCCAACTCATAAACAGACTCCAACTCATGGTGACCCCATATGTGTCAGAGTAGTAGAGCTGTGCTCTGTAGGGTTTTCAATGGGAACTATTTTTTGGGAACTATTTCATCGGGCATTTCTTCCGAGTCATCTCTGGGTGGACTCGAACCTCCGACCTTACAGTTAGCAGCTGAGCATGTTAACTACCTGCAGCACCCAGGGACTCCATTACCACTATTAAACCAAAACCAAGCCTGTTGCCGTCAAGTCAATTCTGACTCATAGAGACCCAATATGACAAAGTAGAACTGCCTCCATACAGTTTCCAAGGCTGTAAATCTTCACAGAACAGACTACCACATCTTTTTCTGAAAAGCGGCTGGTGGGTTTGAACCATTGACCTTTCTGTTAGCAGCTGAGTGCTTAACTACTGTGCCACCAGGGCTCCTCTTATCATTATTAACCCCTCCTTTTTATGCCTGTCTTCCCCGTGTTTAGGTTTATCTAGGAACCCCCAAATTTTAGCCTGATTCCTTATTGTGGCTAAAGGAATCACTCCTTCAGTCCTAGGCTGCTCTGTTTGACTACCATGGGAAGACAACTGGACCAAAGCTATCCTCCGAGTCTGATATTGTCTTTGAGATGAGCAAGGAAAAGGAAGTAGGGGACCCTGCTGATTTTTCTTTGCACTTATTCTTAGTTTCCTTACATATCTCCAGCTAGTATGGTTGCATTTACTTCAGTTGTGTTTGCTTGTTCATATTCCCCAGTGGCTGATCATAATATTTGTTACTTTGGATGTCTGGAGTACACTTGAACAAAAATTTATTTCTTTAGAGGGATAAATTACTTCTGTTCTGGGAATCAACTGACAAGCATTATAGAACTCAGGATGATCATTGAACATACCAAACTAGCTAAATCGTTAAGCATTTTGTATGCTGAGTTAATTATGTCACTACGAAGACCTTTACCCATCGGTTAATGACTTTCTAAATATTTACCAAGATCTTTAATAAGTGAGAGTGCTTCCCAGGATATAAAGGCTCCACCGCCATCATCCATGGCACCCTGCCCAACATCCCAGCTGTCCAGATGTCCACTGACAAGTACAACCTAGAACAAATAATGAAAAGAAAAAAAATAAAACTAAGGAATGACATCAAAGAGGAAGAATTCATAGGCATTCCAAATACAGAACTGAAACTTTTATGTTTCCTTTTCTATTTTTATGTCTTAAAAAATATGTGTCACTATGAGTGGAAAAAGTTTAGACAGTACATAATGGGTCTAAGGTCATCCTAAAAGCAATAAAAGTTCTCACCTTGTACCTCTCTTTATTAATTATGAGTACTAGAGAAAAATGGCTTATTACTGACAGATGTTTGACAACTTTATTATATGGCTTAAAACCAAAATTACACAAAAATGGAGCTCAAAACTTCAACCATATTCTGAACTGTCCCAAGTTTCAGTAAACACATAGTAAACATGTGTTGAATTGAATTCAAATGAAAAAAGACAATAATTTATTTTTTTTCAAATGGCTGTTTTGTGCATCATAAATCATTTTGGTGTTGAATAAGTAAATATGCTGGATTTACAAACTAGAGGCTAAGTGAACAGAAGGACTTTGAAGAGAGATTTCAATTTACAATAGTGTTGATAAAGCTAGAGATTATATTACAAATTTTAAATTACCATAGGTTTCTTCTTTTTCAAGAAGCATTAGTAATTATCTCCAGGAAAATATAAAACATATTTCACTGAAACCAAATTTTATGGACACATTTTCAGCAAGTTAAAAGCCAAGTAAAATGATGCTGAGTTAATAGTATGTCCATACAGATAAAAAAGTTTGTGATCTCTATGTCATACGATATATAAATATCAAGGCAGATGGATTGTAGATCTAAATAAAAATTTCAGAAGAAAGCTTAGGAGAACAGCTTCATCAATATGGAGTAGGCAAAAAATTCCTAAACAGGGCAAAAAAGCATAAGCCATAAAAAAAAAGTAGTAAATTGGACTTTTTAAGAATTAGAGTTATCTGTTCATCAAAAGACCCCAACAAGAAAGTAAAAAGGTAACTCTCGAAGGAGAAAATATCACAATACATGTATACACAAAGGATTCATATCCAGATTACATAAAGAAAACCTATGAAACAATAATAAAAAGTCAGTCAACTAATAGAAAAATGGGCAAAAGACTTGAACAGACACTTTACAAAAAAAGATATACACATTACTAACAATCATATGAAAAGGTGCTCAGCTTCATTACTATCAGAGAAATGCAAATTAAACCACATTACAATATATCTGGTAATATGGCTAAAATAAAAGGACAGAAAATGCTAAATATTGGTGAGGAAATGGATCAACTGGAACTCTTCAACATTGCTGGTATAAGTACATAAACTACTTCAGAAAACTGGCTACATCTACTAAATATGAACATATGCATACCCTTTGTTGCTGCTGTTGTTAGGCGCCGTCCAGTCAGATCTGACTCTTAGTGACCCTACGTACAACAGAACGAAACACTGCACGGTTCTCTGCTGCTACTCATAAGGTTTTCACTGGCCATTTTTTTTCAGAAGTAGATCATCAGGTCCTTCTTCCTAATCTGTCTTAGTCTGGGAGCTTCAGTGAAACCTGCCCACCATGGGTGACCCTTCTGGTATCTGAAATACAGGTGGCATAGCTTCTAGCATCACAGCAAGACGCAAGCCACCACAGCACGGCAAATTGACAAACAAGTGGTGGATGTAAACTTTATTACCTACCAGTCTTAGGTATATATCCAAAGGTTCTGGTCATGCTGTTTCCTGCTCTGGGTGCTGGTTACACACGTGTGCTCAGTTTGAAAAGGGTCATCTTGTCATACATTTAGGATGTGTGCATTTTCTCTGAGTATATTACATTATCACATCTATTAGAGCTCAGTAAGAAGTTGGTTTAACAACAACAAAGAAGTTCAAAAGATTGATGTCTACGTATAGCATGTAGGAAGCAAAGCAAAGCTGAGTCAATCTTCCTGATGATTAAAATAAAAATGCCTCGTGACTTTGGGAAAGGAGAATTTTACAGTATCAGGGTGACCACTTGCACAACCTGATTCACTGAGCAGCTGCAGAATCTCCTGTTGACTCTGTATACAGGCCCGGCCTAGTATGACTTCATTGTACTCACAAACAAGCCCAACAAATGTTCATGTAATAGACCCAAATGGATTGTTTCTAAGGAGAAAAAAGAAGAATAAAGAAAAAACATGTTGCAATAGCAGGAAACTCTGATTCAGAAAGTGGCGTAATCTCATGTGGGACCGAGAGCCCAATTAGTCAGTCAACTTTCTCACCAACCTCAGCACCATTTTCCTGATGAAGTTAAAGTGCCAGTGGATTAAAAGTGTCAAAATGTTTTTTCAGTGAACACTTACTCAGATAACATGTAAAGGTAAGTAAATCAAGGCAGGTACTGTTTTATACTTAAGACTTCCTTAAGGACGATTGAGAGGTTTTGGGTTTTTTTTTAACCATATTTCTTTATTTTTTCTTAAATATCCCCATTCTCCAATCCAGAATGGGTGGAAAAAATGGTTTTGAATGATTAGAAATTAAAATATATCCCTAGGGTATGGTCATTTCACAGTGTTATGGAAGAATAATTGCAAACCTTCTGGACTATGAGAACTTATTTTAATATTTTTTTTAACCAGAAAAAAAAAAATATTGAGAGCCAAAGTAAAATACTAGTTCTAATTTAATATCTATTGATTTAAAAACTAGGTAATGACAAAAAGCTACTTCTAATTCAACAGTATTTTTTAAACTGAAAATGGCAGTGAAAATCTCATTCAAAATGGTGTCTGGCTAGCATTTCTTAATGCAGTCTCACAAAAAACTAACCCAGCAAAACATACAAACCCACCACACTACTGAAAACTCTCCTCATGTCAGGGTCAGGTAGGAATGACTATTAATTATAATACAGATGGGTCTGATTTAAGCAAACAAAACAAACTACTCAGGCATATAGTAAACTCCAGTTTCACAAAAAAGAACCATCTTATAGGAAATAGCAAAGTCCCTCCATTGCCTGTGCTGCTAGGTGTGGAGCCTCTTGAGCAATACCATGGGTGAGACCAGCACAGAAGTGGTGCCCATTCATCTGTTCCTCCCTGTGTTGCTCCTGGAATTGGGCAGAGCACTGACTGATTCCATGCCACCACCCCAACTTCCTTTCCACCACCATCTCCTCCAGATGCAAGCAAAGAGTACAAATGATTAAAGCAAAAGCAACAGTAATAGCAGCCACCACAACACAACTAGGAAGGCACAACGGGAGCTGGCAGCGCACTAAAATGTACAGTTTCTTATTTGTGAGCGACAGGGAGTCGGGACAGACAAATGATAGGAAGAAACAGCAGATAACTGTGTGGCTGGTAACTGTACTTCTTCAGGTCCTACACTAGTTTCAACTACCAGAGACTTGGACCTTGGAAGCAGGAGGAAGCAGTCATCTCACTGGGGCAGGGGCAGATTGGGTGAAAACTCTCTAGGATGAGGAATTAGACTGGCAGTGGTACACAACCACCTGCAAAACAAATACAAACAAAAAAATAGGAGAAGAAAATCACAAAAGAAACAGAAGAGTAGGATTCCATTCACAATTCAGTTGAACTAAATAATATAATCTTTGGCAATCCCTACAAAAATGGTAAAACCATGAAAAAATCAAAGGAATAAAAAAAAAAATTTTTTTTTTTTAATAGTAAACCAAAAATTAGGATATCATAGAGGAGGAGATAATCAGAAGGGGCACACAGCTGGCTTCTAAGGCACCGGTAGTGTTCTTTTTCTGAAAATGAGTCGTGAAAACATGTGTTGCTGGTCTTTAGACTGTTTACAGATATGAAAGTATTTTGCATGTGTGCCATATTAAGCAATGGCAGGAGTTATCAAAGACCTGCCTTAGAAAAGTATGGGGCTCAAAGAGTTGTATAAATGAGTTCAACCAAACCTGAAAGGCTGGATTTACCTAATTTTATTTCAACTGTTCCAAAGCAAAGAAAAATATACTTACAAAGCTATCATAATCTTAAAACTAAAGTCTGACAACAATGGTGCCCTCCCTAAAAACCAACTAGAGATCAAATAAAATTGTAAAGACCTGAAATTGTATCCAACAGCATATTAATGGCTGGATAAAAATGGCAATAATGGTTCAGTGGTCTCCAAATGTCCATGGTAACTAGAAGTTACATATACATCAGCTATACTAGAAATGGCCACCGCTGGGTAACACTTATCTTCTTGGCATGCATAGATTCAACATTCTGCATTTTAAATTGGGGGAACTGATTAGGTATATTCTAAACCTGACCGTGTTCTGTTGACCAGTCGTCAGCAAAGAGAGCACATGCTAACATTGGCAATGGAGCATGTGTCCTTGTACAAATGCTTCAGTCAACAACCACAAGGCAAACAACTCTGTGTTTTTGTGAGGTTTTGTTTCGTTTGTAGCTCCTTCATTCCACCAGTCTTGTTTTATTTGGTGTATGTAAAGAGGTAGAAGGAGGAGTACTAGGGCAACAAAGTTCGAGGCCTAATTCATTTCCAGACATAGGAAGTCCCCAGTCAAACTTCCAACAATAAAAATCATTAAATGGTTGAAAAATATAAGCTACAAAAAGAGAGGGGAAAAAATTCTCATTATTTAGCCTTAGAGAAGGGCCAAGGAGTGACCTAATAATGGGCTTCAGTTCTGACACGTTCCTCTTTGGAGAATATGAGCAACAGAAGATAAAGCAAAAGAAAACAGGCTGGGGCCACAGCAGTGAGCATTAGGGTCATATAAGCAAGCAAGAATTTTCTGATGGAAAGCTTTTGTTGAAGTTAGAAAATGGCTAACAGGGGAAAGATTGTGGAAAATTTCCTTCCTTAGAGGGTTTCTAAAATAGGATACATTCTCAGATCTTGGATAGAAGGCTAAAAGAGAAAGGATAAATAATATCTTTCAAGGTTCTACCTAGTACAATATTCCATGACAGTTCTCAAGAATTCCTCTATTTTAACTACTTGAAAGGGGGAAACTGCCCTTTGAAAAGTCTCAAAAGACTTTTTCCTAAGCAACTCCTCATTCTTTACTGCCAAGCATCCTCCCACAATTCAGAATCTAAACACAAGTGGGCAGGCACTTCTCAAGAAACCTGTGTTTGTAATCCCTGTCAGAGACCAAGTCTTGGCTTCTAGTGGGCAGTTGCTGAAGGCATCGTGCTATTGCCCAGCACAGAAGAAACTGACTATGGTTGAACAAATATTTTCTTCCCCAACAATTCAGACTAGGCGGTCAACAGAGTAAACCTAAGCCTCCTGACTCACACAGTGTGTTCAGAGACAACTTAGCAAATATCTGAGATCCTCTTGAATTGATTTCTTTCTTATCTTCAAGCTTTGTTTAGTGAAGCTGTTGGGTGTTCATAGCTTGTGGAAGACAGATTGCTTTCACAAGAAAATGCTCCATCTGACCAAATGCTCACGCGTTATCACAGCTGCTCCTGAAAGGAGTTTCTACCCTCAAATTGTCTCCTCTTACTAGTGTGGGGCAGTCAGATTGGCTTCATAATAGGAAGATCATGCCTGTTCCTGCTTGAATTCTCAGAGCACATTACTGGACTGATACCTGAGGATAAAAAAACAAGAAGGGGTCTAATTTATCTGTGGCTCAGGAAAATCAAATCTTAGGTAGATTTATAAAATGTGATTGCAATGTATTTGGAAGAAATGGCAGAAATTGATTAAACATTGATTTGAGAATAGAGGCACAGCAGAGAATGTCTGTGGAAGGGGTCATTCTGATTAAATGGAGGCAATTGGGTTTTATCCGGAAGTCATGACTGGCTGCAACGGGAGATGATCTTCTTTTAAGTGAAAGAACCGTGCTCCTGAATTCCTTCTCCTTTGGCCTACGCAACCACAGGAAAAGTTGACTTACTTGAGAAGTCTGGAGCACTTAAAGAGTTGAATTACAATATTGCATTTGAACTTACTGAGGAGAAGGAAGGGTGACTGTGAGTTTAGGCAATTTCTATCTCAATAGCGATCATCCTTCCCATGGTCAAATCCAAGTATGGTATAGTACACGCCTGTAACTTTTCTATTATTACAACCATTCATTCACCACTATGAATGGCTTTTGTTAGACATAGGATAGAATTAAAAGAAAAAAAAAAAAGAAGCAGCATTATTAACATTTTGGTACAGTACAGGCTCTTTTATGGTTCAATTTAAAGAAGATAATAGGAGTATCGTGAATCTTTCATTATAGAAAATGGGGTCAAGGTGCTTCCTACCAAAAGAAATCTTCTTTAGCTTATTTCTCAGACATTCAGATTTACAAGCCAAAGGATTCTTCTTGGATTCTAATGGTTTCTAAAATTCCAGAAGCATATGTAGCTTAGAGTACTTTTTTTTTTTAGGCTTGTTTGTCTATTGATTATAGAAACGTTCCCAATTATTAAACCTTCGGTGGTCTCCTGAATGCTCTCTACAGAAGCCAGTATGACAAGATCAGCTAAAAACTTCTGTCTATACAATGTTCTTAAGTCTCCATCTGTGGGCATATCTGATGAGCCGTGAGAAACAAAATGAACAACAAATTAGGGTTTACCCATTTAAATGAGTGTCATCACTCTGAAAAGCACAAAAGTCAATGATAATTCCACCTCTACCACCAGTCCTCATGAGGAGAAAGCCAAATTAACATGAATCAATATGGGGATTTACTTCTGCATACCTCTTCCTCAACAGCAAGGAGTCAGGTTTGAGGATAGGAGATTTCCAGTAATTGTGATTGCGAATGATTACAAAAGGAAGGGAGGGGGGAAGGGAAGGAGGAAGGAAGAAGGGGGGACGAAAGGAAGAATCAAAGGAAGGATGGAAGAAAGGAAGGAAGGAAGGGAGAGAGAGAAGACAAGGAGAAAGGAAGGGAGAAGGAAGGGAGGAGTAGGGAGAGAGGAAAGGAAAGAGGGAGGAAAGAAATGCGAGCAAGCAAAGTGATGACTAGCATTAAAAGAGGAAGTGAAATGGAAGACATACTACAAGGGAGAAGGGTTGAAAAGCAGCTTCAGGAAAGCGAGAAGAAGAGAAGGGAAAGCAAACCCAGGTCAATAAGTTCACCCAGACCTGGGAGTTGCTGAGGTTCACATAACAAAGTTAAAACAAGTTGTTTGCCGTGTTCTGATGTATCATGGTTGGTGCTAAGGCTGGAGAAGCTGAGAAGTGGAGAGATGGCTTTGAGAATAATTGCCTATGTCGTTTAAATAAGAGAATTTCCACGCCGAACAGCCAAGTTATTCTGTTGGCTCCTGCCTGCCATATCCCTGGACCACAGTGGTAGTAATGAGACAGAAATCAACCATCCCAAGTCCCAACACTTGGCAGTGAACTTTAGGTTAGCTGCGTGGCTTCCTGAGATGGCAACACTTGAAGACAACGTTTATTTTGATGGATAAATTCTAGCCTAAGCATATTACAAATAGTTTTCTTGACAGCCCTAACGGACTTCTTGATGATCTGATTTTTAGCTTTAGAACAGCGTCAAGGAGACAAACTTACTTTGAAAAGCTCTAGACTTACATAAGCAGCATACTTACTATCCAGGCACAGTACGCCTGATCCTCAGTCCTTTCATTATAACTTGACCTCACATACAATCAGCTAGGTCAGTTAATAATCTCTGTGTTCAGACTCTAGGGGACAAGCCAAATTTCTATTGGCATTTTGTTTTAGGAAGGGGGTGTTCCAAATATTAAAATTTCATTTTCTTGTATTCTTGTACAAAAGAATATTATTTTTTTCCCATTAACTTTGATTCTTTCTTTTCTTTTCATTGAAATTTATACATCCTGGGGGTGGGGAAGGGAGAGAATAGATATCTATGAGAACTGGTTTTCTTTTTTTTATGAATGCTATGAGATCCAGGAAAAAGCGTTATTATATGTATTTACCTAAAATTAAAATGAAAAACTTTTCTTTTCCATTTAAAAATATAATAAATTGAGACTTAACTTTAATATTCACAGTCAAATAACAAATGAACTTGAAGAAGAGAAGTAAGAATCTTCAGTCTCACAAGAATCAAAAGCCATAACAGCTAAAATGCTAATTAACCTTATAATGTTCGTGCATCACAACTCAAAAAGAATACCCTGCAAGTGATTTATTCTAAGTCTAAAGCTAAGTTACAGCATGGGCACCCTTAGCACAGGCAGAAAACTCACCTTCTGCCCTCTTAAAGGTGAACTTCAAGAAAAAGGAGTAGGAGAAGCTTGAATGTCATAAAGTTTGAAAAGGCAAACCTGCTGGACAGAAATGAATAAAAAGTTTGCCCTATTAGAAGCCAAAAGTCTATGAGGAAAGGCTGTTAAAAAAAAAAAAATGAAGACAAGGTAATTTTCCAAACTTAACAGAAACCACAAAGGAGAATGACTAGTTTAGCTTTCCTCTCCCCCAAATACAATTAATTGAAAGAACACCATGAAAAAAGAATATGCACTTTCATCATCAATGGATATTCTGACATTTATTATCGTGTTGTGGATTTAGATTTGTAATGCCGATACTCATGTGGCCCTAAGTATATTTACTTGTCATTAGATAATATTCTCATTGATTAAATTTTGGTTGTAGCCATGTGTTTCGAATGGTTAATCACACACCTGTGGAAAATCTAAAAACAACTGCCACAAAGAGTGGATAAAGTTGTACATTTTCTGAAAAAACAAAAATGCTAATGAAAACAACTAGTAAATACTAGTTTAACTAGTATTTACTAGCACAAACAGTATATTTTAATAGACTATAAAATTAGAGCAAGATTTAAAGAAATGCAAGCATTAAAGTACATACCCACTAATCTCTCCTCTCAGCTCGCTTCTCTTATATCTCAAAAGATTGACTCAAAACACAACCTAATCCTATAGATTGAGTCCTGTCTCATTAACTCAACTGTCTCTAATCCTGCCTCATTAACCTCATAGAGATTAGGATTTACAACACATAGGATAATCACATCTGATCACAAAATGGTGGACAACCACATGATACTGGAAATCATGGCCTAGCCAAGTTGATACATATTTTGGGGGGACACAATTCAATTCATAACAGCTTCCATAGGTAAAAAAAAAAAAAAACTCTGTAAACTTATCATCTACTATGTGACTCGACGGCAGTGGGTTATGTGAAATAGTACTTACCTGTATCTATACTAAAATTACCTTCTCAAGTACATGTTTGTGATGGTTAAAGTCATGTATCAACTTGTCTGGGCCACAATTCTCAGTGGTTTGGCAGTTATGTAATGATGTAGTTTAGCAGCTGTGTAATGATGCAATCATCCTCCATTTTGTGATCTGATGTGAGCAGCCAATCAGTTGAAAAGGGAGTTTCCTTGGGGTTGTGGCTTGCATCTAATATATACGGATGTTCTGGCAAAGCTCATGCACTATGGGTCCTGCATCCAACTTGTTATTCTCTGACCTCCAGTTCTTGGGAAGTGAGCCTGCCACCTGATTTGCAGATCTTGGGAATTTGCCAGCTCCTGCAACCCTGTGAGCCAGCAGCTTTCTGCCTGACCTGTCAATTTGGGGTCCATCAGCCCCTGCAATCATGTGATTAAGGAGAAGCCTCCAGCCTGATGCCTGCTCCACAGGATTTGGGATTTGCCAACCTCTACAACTGCGTAAGCCATTTCCTTGAGATAAATCTCTCTCTCTCTCTCTCTATTTATATTTATGTGCTTCACTAGTTTTGCTCCTCTAGAGAACCCAACTTAAGACAATGTTGTTATTGTAACTGTGTGTTGTCGAGTCAATTCCAACTAATAGAGGCCATATAGGACACAGTAGAACTGCCCCACAGGGTTTCCTAGGATGTAATCTGTATAGGAGCAGATCAACAGGTCTTTTCTCCCACAGAAGCACTGGTAGGTTCAGAATCACCAACTCTTTGGTTAGCAGAGAGCTGCTTAACCATTGTTCTACCAGGGCTCCTCTCTCAAGCACATAACATAAAAATCGTGATTTTGTAGACTTTTCTAAGTGAAGGCTTTTTTCTCCTTTCTAGGCTGAAGATTGCTATACCTGTTATAATAGCCTCATCATATCATTTTGATTGTTCCTTCTAAACTTTTTCCAATTTCAACAGATTTTGGAGATGTAGCAACCAAAACTGTAATATATGGAAGTCAAAAATATTTTGTGCATTATTACTTAAATGTACAAGACTGATAGTTCCCAGAATTTACTCAGTCTCTTTAATTGCATGGGATGGCATAAATTAAGAAGCCTACAATGATTCCTGGGTTCCTTTTCAGGCTTCTGTGTTCACACTCTATTAAAGCTAGAATCATCTTAACAGATTATGGCCAACACTTGTACACGTGTAAAACACAATTTTACAGAGAGAGGTGAAGTGATTTGCTCAGGTGGCAAGGGCCAAGAACAGAACCCAAGGCTTCTGACCCACAGCCAAGGGCTGTTTTCATCATATCCCTCTGCCTGCTTTGTAAAAGATGGTGCAGAACCTACTTTTGTTTGCTTTTCTCTCATGCATTACCTTTCGCTTGACTATACTAAAAATTTATCTACCACTCCTTGCCTATATACATAAAGTAATGAGTTTTTCAACTATTTATCCGTATCAGCTTGACACAGGCAGGTTACTTAACCTCTCTAAACCTTATTTCCCTATCTGTAAGGTGGAAATAATAATACAAGCCTGCCTTTAAGGTGTGTTGTGAGAATTAAATGAGATGACATAGTCCCTGGCAATTCGCATGAACTCTATCAATGTTTGCCATTATTAATTACACCATAATTGTCTTAAGATGGTCTCAAACATTGTACCATTCTCCCTAGGAAATACTCACTTGGGAAGTTGGGGACTTTCAGTATATTTCATACAGACAGCTACAGCAGGCACAGGTTTAGGGTATTATGTGCTGCCAGTTTGAATTAGAGTGGGTATCAATCACAAGTACATGTTATTTAGAAATGTGACAAATTTTCTAAAAATGTTGTTTGGTGAACTTAATTTAAAACAGTCTGAACTTATTCCATTTGAAAACATCCCATAGTCCATGAAATAGCTAAGTTACATTTTCATTTCAATAACTGATTGCAAAGGGGAAAAAAGTTACAGCTCAAAAATTCTCTTTTTTTTTTTAATAATTTTTACTGTGCTTTAAGTGAAAGTTTACAAATCAAGTCAGTCTCTCACACAAAAACCCATATACACCTTGCTACACACTGCCAATTACTCTCCCCTGCCATGAGACAGCCCGCTCCCTCCTTCCACTCTCTCTTTTCATGACAGTTTTGCCAGCTTCTAACCCTCTCTACCCTCCCATCTCCCCTCCAGGCAGGAGATGCCAACATAGTCTCAAGCGTCCACCTGAACCAAGTAGCTCACGCCTCACCAGCATCCCTCTTCAACCCACTGTCCAGTCCAATCCATGTCTGACGAATTGGCATCGGGGATGGTTCTTGTTGTGGGCCAACAGAAGGTCTAGGGGCCATGGTAAACCAGGATCCTTCTAGTCTCAGTCAGACCATTAAGTCTGGTCTTTTTATGAGAATTTGGGGTCTGCATCCCACTGTTCTCCTTCTCCCTCAGGGGTTCTCTGTTGTGTTCCCTGTCAGGGCAGTCATCGGTTATGGCCGGGCACCATCTAGTTCTTCTGGTCTCAGGATGATGTCGTCTCTGGTTCATGTGGCCCTTTCTGTCTCTTGGGCTCATTATTATCTTGTGTTCTTGGTGTTCTTCATTGTCCTTTGATCCAGGTGGGCTGAGACTCATTGATGCATCTTAGATGGCTGCTTGCTAGCATTTAAGACCCCAGATGCCACTTTCCAAAGTGGGATGCAGAATGTTTTCTTAATAGATTTCATTATGTCAATTGACTTAGATGTCCCCTGAAACCACGGTCCCCAAACCCCTGCCCCTGCTTTGCTGACCTTCGAAGCATTCAGTTTATTCAGGAAACTTCTTTGCTTTGGTCAGTCCATTGAAGCAGCCCTCTCTTAGTAACTTTGTAGTTACTAGGTAATAGGTAGAACCACATGAAAATGAATTTAGGTGTTTGAACTGAAGCTTCCCATGCACCTGAGATGAGTTTTTTCCTGAAAATAGCTAATCTAGTGAACGACTGTACCATCAATTGCATTTACAGACTTGGCAAGACTGGCCAGAGAGCAGCTCTCTCTCTAGGAGGGCCCTGACTACACAGAACTTTCTAGAAAAGGACTTTGGAGAAAGCATCAAAATGCTGGCATATCTCCTTTAGAAATGAAGAGCTTAAGCTGGGGACATAAAGCATCTCCTGACATCACATTTGAGCACAATTTCTGTACAGAAGGTATAACATCTCTAATAATGGGGACTGAATAACAAGCGGTAAATATTTCTATTTTTTTTTCTATTATACACAAGTTTAACTGTAGCATTGTTTAAAGAGAAAAAAATGATCTATCGGAAGGGTATCATTTAATTTTTTAAACCATATACTGTAATCATATAATATATAAACCATATACTGTAATTCGAATCTGCCAGGTGCTCCTTGGAAAATCTATGGGGCAGTTCCACTCTGTCCTATAAGGTCGCTGTGAGTTGGAATTGACTCGACAGCACTGGGTTCTGGGGTTATACTGTAAAAATTTATGAATTTTAATCTCCCCCTTCAGTAAACTGCAGCAAGGTAGAGCATGCTTCAGCCTTGTCTTTGTCCTTCTTATAGCACCAGAGTAAAGACTGTGGGCTTTAGAGGTGGACAGGCAGAATCTGAACCTGCCTCTACCACTTACTAGGAACTCTTGGGCAAGATGCTTGAACTCTCTAAGCACCGTTTCCGTATATCTTAAAATAGATGCTAACAACTGCCTCACAGCATTGATGCAACACTGATTGTAAGGAAAGTACCTAATGCATTGCCTGGTACACAGAACATGCTCAATCGATCCAGTTTCCTAATCCATTTTTTGTTTAATTATGTTTTATTGTTACCATAATACCCAATTGATATGGCATAGTTTCTTAGTAAAAGCGGCTCTCTCTGATGGTAACTCTCAAGCAATTCCAGGGGAGGGGTGGGCAAGGAAAATACTTCCCTAGGGTAGAAGGCTGGGAAGGAGAGAAAATAAAAAAGCCTCTCATTCCTGATTCTAATACACTTCTGAGGGGTGAGGTGGGGAGGCAGGGTGAGGGTAATATCTTCCATCTCCACCCCTCAGCTGAGAAATCCTGGATTGGAAGATTCCTAATGGCCGACACCCTTTACTTCCTTAATATATATTTCTCACAAGGCCTGTGTCTCAGGCTGGGTTCTCTAGAGAAGCAAAACCAGTGAAGTATATACACACACACACACACACACACACACACACACATATAGAAAGAGAGAGAGATTTATCTCAAGGAAGTGGCTCATGCAGTTACAGAGGCTGGCAAGTTCCAAGTCAGTGGGTCAGGCTGGAGGCTGGAGGCTTCTCCTGACTCACGTAGCTGCAGGGGCTGACGAACCCAAGATCGGCAGGTCAGACAGCAGACCTCTGGCTCATAGACTGTGGAGGCTGATGAATCCCAAGATCAGCAGGGAAGCTGCTAGCTCAAGTCCCAAGAACCAGAGGTCAGATGATGATGAGCCAGATGCAAGATCCAGAGCAAAAGCCTTGCTGGCGCATCCATCTATAGAGTGGAGGCAGGGCATATGCCCAGTGAAACTCCCTTTCAGCTGACTGGCTGCCCACAGCAGATCTCATCATGGAATTAATCAGCATCATTACATAACTGCCAAATTACATCATTACATAATTGCTATATCAAACTACGTCATGACTGCCAAACCACTGAGAATCATGGCCCAGCCAAGTTGACACAAAACCTTAACCATCACAGCTTGTACAGAATCAACAAATCAACTTGCATTGATTTGTTTCTGTTTAGTAATAAAACGTGATTAAGAATAAAGCTAGTTCAGTCTCTTAAAGAAAATGATATTACCTTGTGATCAATGTACAATTAAAATGAATTTCCCATTAATTACCTTGACTTTTAAAATTTTAGTTGCATAAACCCATTAAAGTTTATTCTCAACTGCTACATAATGTAACGTACTTTCTCTCTGTTATGAGTATAAACAATGAGTACATTAAAAGAGGATTAACCTTTAATGTGTTCTTCAGAAACTTACAGAGCTGTGGACACCAAATTAGGCCAAGAAGTAATGTTTAAAAGTCAATGATGAGACTTATGGTAAACAAGGCACAGCAAATTCATACATTTAAGAGCCTCCTCTGTTTTAAATATGTTGGAAAGTAGAAATGAAATTCAAAAAGTAAAAACCAAAAGATCATAGCATGGCTCCAAAAACAAGATAAACACCTCTGTAAACCAGAAATGGGTTTGAATCACAAAGAGTGATGGCGACAGATTTGAATTTTATGGAGGTAAAGCCAGGGGACCTGCATGGCTCCAGATCCAGAAGCCAGCATTGACTGCTGGGTCTTCTCCTCCTCTACAATGACTTCACTGAAGAAGCCCTTGGGGGCACAGTGGTTAAGCGCTAGGCTGCTAACTGAAAGGTTGGAGGTTTGAACCTACCAACCGCTCCACCAGTTGCTTCATGGGAGAAAGATATGGAAGTCTGCTTCTGTAAAGATTACACCCTTGAAAACCCTACAGGGCAGTTCTGCTATGTCCTATACAGTTGCTATAAGTCAGAATTGGAATTGACTCCCACAGCAACAGGTTTGGTTTTTGGGGGATTTTTTTTTGGAGAGAAGGAGGCCTTAGCCAGGTTAACTAAGCCAAGCACTGGGTTGGGCTCATGAAAGGAGGCTGAATAAAAACAAAACAAAAAACATGCTTAGAGCAACAGCTTTATAAAAAGTTGAGCCTTTGGAGGAGAAATGGATAAAGATATGGCAACCAGGCACTAAAGCAAGCCACCTGCTAGCTTAGGGACAGAATATGTGATATGCCCACTTTAACCACTGGCAAGGAGTGTGGAAACAACATAATAAAATTTGGTCTGGATGGGAAGCATTGTAGGCGGGTAAAAGTGATCACAACACCTCTAGAGATCAAACAGTGAGCCCAGAGGGAGAGAAAACAGTAGAATAAAAACTCAATTTAAAAACATCCTACTCAAAATGAGTCAGCAAACCAAAATTCCAAAACACATGAAGAAATACAATGTTAAAAATGTCAACAAAATCAACAACTGGCATAAAAATTCCACTTGAAATTAAATTAATTTTATGGAAGAATCATATAACAACTTTTAAAAACTATGCTTATGGTGCTCAAAGAAATGATTGTCTAGAAAAAAATTACCAAAATTGATTCAACAAGAAATAGAAAGCCTGCAGGTATCAAAAATCATTAAGAAATTAAAAATTATAAAGTACCTGCCTTCCTCTCTTCAACACACACAGGTACAAATTAAACACCACATGCAAGAGGTTTTACAGGTGAGTTTTACCCAACTTCAAGGAATAGATAACCCTCAAACTAAGGCAACTAATTTGTGAAGGTATTGCCTTGATACCAAAACAAGACAAAGACAGTATAATGAAATAAATTTTAGAAAAATCTTATTTATGAACACAATGCAAAAAAGATTACACAAATTATTAAACATGATACAAAAATTTTCTCTAGTTTCAATAGATAAATTAAGAAACAAATATATAATAAAGGCTAAAAGCGAGTTTAAGATTCCAGTTAATTTATATAATGTAGTATTATAAAGCAAATTCATCATTCTCGAAACATATAAACATATTAAAAAAAAAAAAAAAAACTGTGATCCAAAATGTAAAATACAATTTTGTGATTCTCTATGGATAAATAAAATCTACAAAAATTCTGATTATGCTCAGAAGGTTCTATAGGTTTGGTACATACCACTTGGGTCAATTAACTCCCAGCTTGTTGCCCAAAGATTAAAGAATTGTGTTAAGCAGAAAATGGGCACACTAATTTATTTCCTCCTTCTGCTTCTCTACTCATATTTATGAAGCCTAATAATATTGTACCTTAGGCATCAATTTTACTTATTCTTTTATGTATACGCTATTACACTGTCAGTAGAATATCTGACCACCTATAAAGTCAAAACAGCGATAAAACAGGGCTGTGTTTCATTTTGCCTCCTGTACCAAACAGGAGCCTTGAAGCAGCATGTGCCTGCCCAGTCCACAGGCTTCTCCTTAGGAAAGCAGCTTCAAGGAATTCTTTCTGCATAGAGTTATTAGGGATCCTGCCATGTACACGAAATGAAATCAGCTCTGCTACCGTGACTACAAACAATTATACCAAAAATTAGTTCTCGAGTCAAAGAAACATGGATAATCAGACATGAGGGAAGCCTACCTCTGACCTGGCTTGGCTCTAAAATCTACTCAAAAGGGATGAGTTACATTGGATAGCAGTAAGCTATGGACATACTTAGAGAGGGGGTGGATGAGGAAGAAGTCTCCTTCACCCTCTGGAGTTCATCTTGGCTCTTTGTAATGCAGTCCTACATGTATGTTGTTGTTGTTGTTAGCTGCCACTGAGTTGGTCTCCGACTCATGGTGATCCCATGCATAGTGGGATTGGATCATTGTGATCCACAGGGTTTTCACTGGCTGAATTTTTAGAAGTAGATTTCTAGGCCTTTCTTCCTGGTCTGTCCATTAATTACTGTAGGCTAAAATGAAGATTATGTACCTATCACCCCATATGTCCTTGTATGCTTGCAGTAAATCACTATTACCCTGGTTAATCTGGTCATATCTCATTCCTTCCATGTTCCTCCAACTGTGTTTCTTCTTGGAAGACACTTCCTGGAGATGTTAAAAAAAATAGAGCTTTAAAATATGTGCATGTTTGTTCTTAGTCAAATATATTTCAGAAATACTGTGCTGGTATAGCCCGCTCTAGAGAAACTTGTTTAATCTTGTTTTACACACCATTTACAAAATGTTTCCTCCATATATTCAGCAATCCAGCAAGCGTTTATCAAACCATTATTTGCCAGGAACCACCCTATACAATGGGGATAGAGCAATGAATTGGATCTACAAGGCCTCTGCTCTCCTGAATTTACATTGTAGTGGGAGGACAGGTGATGAGCAAGTGAACCAACATTACTTAAGACAGTGACACATGCCATGAGAAAATAAAACCAAATGATGTGAGTGGTCTGTCTGAGTCTCCAAGAAGATGAGTCTGAGTTGAGAACGGTAAGAGCTGGCACGTGAAGATCTCTGGGAAAGAGAGCTCTAGCCAAAGAGAACAACTGGTGCAAAGGCCCTAGGGTGGGGAGGAGTTGGAGCGCTCAAGCCTTTCTTCACAACAAACTTGCAAGCATTCAGCAGAGTAGGGAGCCCCACTGGAAAACACCTGAGGTACCAGACATAATGACTTCATCTGAATTTGGGGATTATAGTTAGGCATGATAATTTAAGAAACTAGAGAAATAACTAGACGCTGACAAACAGATCCATCTGGAAACACCGATAATAATCCCTTTCAAGTGGTGAAATGCAAAAAATTAGAAGTTCTAAGAAAGATCAATATTATATACTAAAACGTGATTTTCTAAAATTATTTTTCTAATCATAGGCAGTCATCAAATAATTTTGTCTTGGAAATGAAATCAAATTATCATAGATGTACCGTGGAAGGGAACAAAATGGATAATTTTTTAAAAAAATCTATCTTCCAGAGAAACTTGGGGAAGGCATGAGTGCTGAAGATGGGATTAAAAGAAAGAGGAGTGGAATAACCAGGAAATATAAGTAGAGATACATCTTTTCACAAAGTCTATTAGAAGGCCAACTTCACAGAATGAAGCTGTGATGTGAGTAGCCTGTGGTACTAGTAGCATAAACCAATCAGTAAAAAAAAAAAAAAAATTTTTTTTTTTTTAGACCCCAAGAAATCTGCAATGTATGAAATGAGCAGCCACTGCTCAAGGCAATTCACCTGGAAGTCACTTGGGCTGACCACAATCCACTGTGTCACCAGTGACTGGCAAAAAGCAAGCTCAGGAATATCTGAAAGAAAACCACTGGTGTGGGCACCTTCCTCAAAAAGAGAAGGTAGTTCCAGGGCAAGTGGAAGCCAGTTTAGGAAGAATTCACATGGGGCAATTATGAAATGGGGACAAGTGAACAAGAGGAAGTTTGTGTTTTACATTTTAGCAAGGAAAGTATTATCACACCATTACAATAGAGTGTATTATAGAAATGTATTATAAGTGTTTCCAAATTTCAAAGCTAACTTGAAAGAAGCACTAAAGTGTAGAAAAATGCAAAAAATAACCATGATGCTGAGCATTTTTTCTTCTTGAGAAAAAACATGCTCAATCAAATCATTCATGGAATGGGGTATTCTGATTAAATTAATGTTCTCATTAGATAGATTAGACTTTTTAAATATAGTTGCCAATATTTCTTAAGGATGTCAGCTAAGGCCAATGGTACAAAACAGAGTCCTGAAACAGATCTGTGTATGTGTGCACAAAGTGCACAAAGTAATCAAATATTTTATAAAATGTATTACTATATCACATACCATGCACATTATAAAACATTGTAAATTTTATATTTTCTCCCTACATCCTCATGGATCTCTCCACACACATCTTAGGGACCATTGCCCTGCCTACTATCGCCTTTGTCTACACTGACCCCTGCTACACTGTAACCATGAGCTCCAGGATGATAGAGCCCATGACTACCTTGCTCATCATTGAATTCCCAGTGCCTTAGAGCACACAAGAAATATTCACTCCCCCCTGTGGTGGTTAATGTTTTGTGTCAGCTTGGCTAGATTATGATTCTCAGAGGTTTGGCAGACACTGGACCAGGTGCTCTTTCATAATGTTAAAAAAAAAAAAAGAAAAAAAACCTGTTGCTGTTGAGTCAATTCTGACTTACAGTCACCCTACAGGACAGGGTAGAACTGCCCCATAGAGTTTCCAAGGAGTGCCTGGTGGATTTGAACTGCTGACCTTTTGGTTAGCAGCCATATCACTTGACCACTATGCCACCAGGGTTTCCTTTCATAAGGTAAAAAAAAAAAAGGTAGTATAATGAAATTATGTTCCATTATGTGATCTAATGTAAACAGCCAATCAGTTGAAAGGGGTGTTTCCTTAGAGGTGTGGTCTGCCTCCTGTATATAAATGGATGTTCTGGCAAAGCTCTCTCAACCATATTCTGTTCTCATTGCCTAACCGCTGGTTCTTGGGAGGTAAGCTTGCAGAAGTCTCTGGCCTGCTGCCTGACCTGTGGATTTTGGATTCGCCAACCCCCTGCAGCCCCAAGAGTCAGCAGAGTTTTCAATCTGCCACCTGACTCAAGGATTTGGAACTTGCCAGCACCCACAATTGCGTGAGCCATTTCCTCACAATTACTTGAGCAATTTCCTTCAAGTAAATCTCTCCATATATACCATATTTTTGTGCCAATAAAAAAAAAAAAAAAAATTTTTTTTTTTTTTTTTTTTAAGCATGGTACAATTACAAAAATATCTCACTGGGGGAGTGCGAGGTTGGCAAACAAAGGAAGGCACCCATTATTTGTGTAAAAATACAGTATTTATATATGCATTTCACTGGTTTTGTTCCTCTAGAGAACCCAGGCTAAGACATCCCCTGAGCCCTTGCATTCACAAGGGACTGACAATGGACATCTGTTTTGGGTTAAATTGTGTATCCTGAAAAGATATGTTGAAGTCTTAACCCCTAGAACCTGTGAATGTGACCTTATTTGAAAATAGGGTCTTTGCACATGTAATTTGTTAACATGAAGTTATACTGGCGTAGGGTAGGTCCTAATATGATTGGCATCCTTGTAAAAGGGAAGAGACATGCAGGGAAGATGGCCATGTGAAGATGGAGGAAGAGATTGGAGATTTGCTGCCAGAAGCCAAGGAACATCCGGCCCTACCAGAAGATGGAAGGGGCAAGGAAGGATCCTCCCCTAGAGATCTGGGAAGGAGCATGGTCCTGCAGACACCTTGACTGAAGATTTCTAGCCTCCAGAACTATGAAAGGATAGATTTCTGTATTTTAAGCCACCCAGCTTGTAGTACTTTGTTATGGCAATGCCAGGAAAATAATACAACATAGGAAATATAAGCTTCTCTATTAGCTTTAAGGAATCTAATGATACACATTCTAATTATATAACCTCTAGGTTGCACTGAAAATGATTCCTACACCCAATTAAGAGAATAACAAGCACTGGGGTGTAAAGTGAGTCCTCTAGCCTAAGGCTACTGCTGAAAATGAAGGGGATTTTCTGTACTCTCTAGGAAATGCAATACATTAAAGGAGGAATTTGAGGTATTTCCCCACTACCCATGCCACTGGAAGAATTTTTAAAGCTGAAAAGAGTAAATATGCGCATACTGTAACCTTTTAGAAGCACAACTGTTTAAAAAGACTGTACTGGCAAGCTGCTCAAATATTCTAAAACAATGAGCAGCTTGACATTTTTCAAACAAATATTTTAAAACTTAGGTCCACATGTGCACTGGAAATTAATGCCATTTGTTCAACAGTAATAGTCTTGATTCATATCCACTCTCATACATTGGATTATATTTGCTGATTTCATTAAACCTTCAAAAGGTTAAAGCTGGTTGACATATGAAGAACTCCACACCTCTAGAAGAAAGAATGTTATACCAGTTCTTCTTCTTCTTCTTTTTTTTTTTTTTAAAACAAAACCACTCCTCATCTGGTATGGGAAAGTGTATAGAGTCCAAAGTTTACTGCTGGTTACCAGGAGTTGGTGGGAGGGAGGGGGAAAGGAAGACACATGCTTAGGAACACTGAGCTTCTGTTAAAAAAAAAGAGGGAGATGGAAAAACTCGAGAATAGTTAAGGGTAATGGTTGAACAACATAAAGACTATAATTACTGTCACTGAACCGTACATGTGAAAACTGTTGAAAGGGCAAATGTTTTGTTACATATATTTTTTACCACAAAAATAAAATAAATAAATAAATGGTAAAGCCTAGGGCTCTGTTCTTTACCATCACTGATTATATACTCAAAATTTTATTTTCTTGGTGAACAGAACCTGGGGTCTTAAAAGCCTGTGAGCAGCCATCTGGGATACTCTACTGGTCTCACCCCTTTGGGAGCAAGGAAGAATGAAGAAAACTAAAGATATAAGGGAAAGATTAGTCCAAAGGACTAATGGACCACATATACCACAGCCTCCCCCAGACTGAATCCAGTACAACTAGATGGTACCCAGCTACCATCACTGACTGCTCTGACAGGGATCACAAAACAGGGATCTAGACAGGGCTGCAGAAAAATGTAGAACAAAATTCTAACTCAAAAAAAAAAAAAAAAGACCAGACTTGGTGGCCTGACAGAGACTGCAGAAACCCTGAGAGTATGGCCCCCAGACACCCTATCAGCTCAGTAATGAAGTCACTTCTGAGGTTCACCCTTCAGCCAAAGATCGTGTTAGGGGACGCTGGAGACTGAAGACACCTAATTAATTAGTACTTCACCAGGTATCAGGCCACTCCTTTTCACCTCCCTACCACGTCACTCGCTTCCTCTAAGTTGTTTTTCAGATCCTCCGAGAGCCCTGGAAGGGTCCAGATCTAACTGGCTTAGAGTAGCCTGACATGCGCAGAGCAGACCATGATGACCGACAAAAGACCCTGGGCTGTCACGTATGTTCGATAACACAAGAGAACTTATGTCAAGGAACCAAAAGACTCATGCCAAGGAACCAAAATCACTGGAAATGCATCATCGACAATAGTTGAGCCCATTTCAAAAGCGTTTGTACGGAGTCTTAGCCCCACCTCGTAGTAAATAATCAGTAGAAACCACAAATAGGTAAAACCTCTGATCCTGCCTACTGTTTCCCTCCACCCCAAAATGAATATGTGTAAGTATAAATTGTACATTGGTTGCGCAGATCAGGGAACTCAATCTGAGGTCATTACCTCTAAATTCCCACTTGCTAGCCTGCAAAATAAACTCTTTCTTCCTCTCAAAGCCAGTGTCTGAGAGTTTGGCTTCTTGCACGCTGGGCACAGACCAATTGGTCCAGTTTCAATTGGTCAAGCCCATAAAACAAAATGAGACTAAAGGGGCACACCAGCCCTGGAGCAAGGACTAGAAGGCAGGAGGGGACAGGAAAGCTAGTAATGGGGAACCTAAGGTTGAGAAGGGAGAGTGTCGACATGCTGTGGGGTGGTTAACCAATGTCATGAAACAATGTGTACTAACTGTTTAATGAGAAACTAGTTTGTTCTGTAAACCTTCATCTAAAGTATAGTAAAATTTTTTTAAAAAAGAACACCTTTAAAAAAAGAAATTATTTTCTTGGGATATGCTAACAAGGAAACAGAAGCACGTGAGAGACACCTCCAGTAGCTCTGAGAAATGTCTAGAGGGGGCTTTGTAGGGGGGCCAGGAGGCTTGCAGCTCTGCAAGCAGGGATATAGGATACAGAACTGGACATCAGCATAAATGAGACTGTCTTTATACCCACAAGTTGATGGGGCAGGGGGGTACTTTGATCATAGACAGAACTCTGGAATCCAGTACTAAGCAAATGTCAACTGTCTTCCTTTTTCCCTGCAGAACACTAAAAAAATCTTCCAAAGGGATTCTACCACAACTAACAGAAAGGCTCTGTAACTCCAGAGAGATTGAGGACAGCCTTTAAAGATGCTTTATAAAATGAATCAGGAAAAAAAAAATTGACCATGCCAGGAACATATTATGATCAATGTGGGTTAAACTAGGGGCTTCCATAATCGTGACAGTAATTTCTACGGTAAGATCTTTTACAGCTACTAATGTACAAAACTCTCCAGCCTAATAGGTTTAGTGACACAAATAACTATTACATTGTCAAACCCTGAGTGACAATAAAAGTCTTGGAATTAACCCCAATATGCATTTAGAGGCTAGAGCTACCACACCTTGATACATTTATGAGAAACTTTAAAATTAAAAAAAAAAAAAGCTATACCACTTCTTATAAGTGGTCATGTCTCTATAATGTCCTTCATGTATTTATTTCCCTTCCCATTTGAAAATGGAGGCTTCTTCAGATTGCTAGCTTTCTCAGTGGTTTCATTTTAACTTACACATTTAAATAGCCATATCAAGAAGACCAGACTACTATTTTCTAACTGTGGAACATTACAAAAGTTACTTCACTTCACTGTGCCTTAGTTTCTTATCTATAAAAGGAGCTTTCCAACACAACAAGGGGATACTGCATGGCTGAATACTGGAAAAGGCATGTGGCACAGTTGTATCCTTTTCCCTCCCTTATTCAACCTAAATGCTTAACAAAAAACCCAAGGAACTGGATTACAGGAAAAAGAAGGCAGTATCAGGAATGGAAGAAGACTCATTAACAACCTGCAATATGCAGATGACACAACCGTGCTTGCCAAAAATGAAGATGACTTAAAGCACTTACTGATGAAGATCAAAGACTAAAGCCTTCAGTATTGATTATGCCAGAACTTGAAGAAAACAAAAATCCTCACAACTGGACCATCATGATAAATGGAGAAGAAATTAAAGTTGTCAAGGATTTCATTCTACTTTGATCAACAATCAATGTCACTTTGATGATGAAGGTGCATCTGACCCAAGTCACGGTCTTTTCAATCACCTCATATTCATGCGAAAGTTGGATAGTGAAAAAGGAAAACAAAAATAGAATAGAACCATGGCAAAAAATAGTGAAGATACTGTGGGCTCCTAGAAGAATGAACAAGTCAGTCTTAGAAGAAATACAACCAGAATGCTCCTTAGAAGCAAGGATGGTGTGACCACAACTCCTTTAATCTGGACACATCATCAGGAAAGACCAATCGCTAGAAAAGGATACCATGGTTAGTAAAGCAGAGGACCAGCCAAAACGAAGGAAACCCTCAATGAGATGGATTGACACAGTAGTTGCAACAATGGACTCAAACATACCAATAATTGTGAAGATGCCACAGGACAATTAACTGAGATGTTCCGTGAAACCATGACCCGAAACTTCCAAACCAAGGAACCAACAGTTGCACAGACAATTACTGTAATTGCTGTCAATAAGTTATACACCTATAAAAAGTTAAACTGGCCAAAGTTGTGTGATAAATATGTTTACAACAAAGAAAAAAAAAAAAAAGAGTAGCTGCTGAGGCTGCTTATGAACAACCAAAAACCTCATGGGATTTGGTTCCTTGGTTTGGAGGTTTAGGATCATGGTGTCATGGGACATTACCAGTTAATTGTCCTGTGCCATCTTTATGATTGTTGGCATGTTGGAGTGCAACCCTACCCTGGAGCCCTGGTGGTGCAATGGTTAAGAGCTCAGCTGCTAACCAAAAGGTCAGCAAATCCACCAGCTAGTCCTTGGAAACTCTATGGGGCAGTTCTACTCTGTCCTATAGGGTTGCTGTGAGTCAAAATAGACTTGACGGCAACTTTTTTTTTTTTTAAACCCTGCCCTTAATCAATGCAATTTTTCTATCACTGTTAACTTCCCTCCCCTTTCTGCCTCCTTCCTGTCCCTGGTAACTGCTCATAAATTTTGGACCCTATACATTTGCCTTTTCTTTGACCTAATAATGTGTTCAGTGCTTCCGTTCTACCTCCTAGTTCGTTTCATAGTGCCTGGGGTCTTAAAAGCTTGTAAGCAGCCATCCAAGACATGACAATTGGTCTCTATTCACCTTCAGCAAGACAGGAAGAAAGAGAGTCAGGAAAAAGAGGAGGATATGGAATGCGTGGTTAATTGCCTCCATGAACAACTGCCTCCTTTGCCACAAAACCAGAGGAACTGGATGGTGCCCAACTACCATTTTTTAACATTTTGATAGACGATTCTACATAAGAATCCTGATCGAAAGGGAGGAAATGTACAGCAGAATTTCAAATTCTCACAGATTCCATAATTTCAGGAGCCATGGGGGCTGGATGAGCCCTTGAAACTATTGCCCTAAGATAACCTTTAAATCTTAAACCAAAAATATCCCCTGAAGTCTTTTTAACACCAAAAATAATTTAGCTTAACTAGTAAAGAATGTCTGCTTTGAGCATTATGATCTTTTAAGAACTATCTATATGAGATCAGTGTGACAATAGCAACTCAGAAGATTAGATAGTAACCTTAGTGGGCAGTGAGTTTATGTTAATGAAGGAAGAACAACTCAGACAAGGAGGGTGAGAATGATTGCACAACTTGAAGAATATAATCAATGTCAGTAAATTGTACATGCAGAAATGGTTGAATTGGTGTATGCTTTATTATTATTTTTTTTACTATGTATATTCTCAACAACAACAAAAAAAATTTTAAAAAAGATGATACAGGACCAGGCAATATTTTGTTCTGTTGTATATAAGGACACCATAAGTCAGAGCGGATTTGAGAGCAACTAACAACAACAAACAATAATAATAATACGGTATTAGTTGTTAAGAGGATTAGCAGAATATATATGGATATATATACACACACACATACACATAGTATATATTTGACTGTGTGGATCATAAATTATGGATAACATTGCAAAGTATGGGAATTCCAGAACACTTAATTGTGCTCATGAGGAACCTATACATAGATCAAGAGGCATTCGTTGGAACACAACAAGGGGATAGTGTATGGTTTGAAGTCAGAAAAAGTGTGCGTCAGGGTTGTATCCTTCCACCACACTTAATCTGTATGCTGAGCAAATGATCCGAGAAGCTGGACTATATGAAGAAGAACACAGCATCAGGATTAGAGGAAGACTCATTAACGCCTGCATTATGCAGATTACACAACCTTGCTTGCTGAAAGTGAAGAAGACTTAAAGCACTTACAGATGAAGATCAAAGACACAGCCTTCAGTATGGATATAATAATATAAAGAACACAAAAATCCTCACAGTTGGACCAATAAGCAACATCATGATAAACAGAGAAAAGACTGAAGTTGTCAAGGATTTCATCTTACTTGGATCCACAATCAACATCGATGGAAGCAGCAGTTAGGAAATCAAAAGACCCATTGCTTTGGACAAATCTGCTGCAAAAGATCTCTTTGAAGTGTTGAAAAGCAAATATCACCTTAAAGACTAAGGTGTGCCTGACCCAAGCCATGGTGTTTTCAGTCACCTCATATGCATGTGAAAGCTGGATGATGAATGAGGAAGACAGAAGAAGAATTGATGCCTTTGAGTTGTGGTGTTGGCGAAGAATACTGAATATACCATGGACTGCCAAAAGAAGGAACAAATTTGTCTTGGAAGAAGTGCGATCGGACTGCTCCCTGGAAGCAAGGATGGCGAGACTAAGTCTCACATACTTTGGACATGTTGTCAGGAGGGATGAATCCCTGGAGAAGGACATCATGTTTGATAAAGTGAGGGTCAGCGAAAAAGAGGAATACCCTCAACGAGATGGATTGACACAGTGGCTGCAACAATGGGCTTGGACATAACAACGATCGTGAGGATGGTGCAGGACTGGGCAGTGTTTCGTTCTGTTGTACATAGGGTCACTGCGAGTCGGAATTGACTTGACGGCACCTAACAACAACACATAATATAGAACAAGGCCTTACCCAAGTAAGCAATAATAAATGACTTTTATTATTTCAGTAGCCTATACAGATTGTATGAAAATAGGTCCTGCCATGAGAGATGGGGGAACCTCTCAAATTTTTGGAATTTACTTCCAGGTCATTAAGCTCTCCCACCTAAATTCTGGTCTGGGAGAATCTCTTACTTTACACTAAGGAGCCAAGTGGCTTCTGAAAGGAAGAGGATCTGGGTAGGTCTGAAAGGCTAGCTGCTCCCTTCAGCTTCCTGTCATTCAAACCGCTGGACATAACATGGATCCAGTGGGAGACTTTCAGAAAGCCAAGTCTCCAGTAAGTAATGTATTTTAAGTCCACTCAGAGCTCAACCATGTTAAAGTACATCACAGGAATTCCTGCCTCTAGCCCTAAGTGGTGACATTAAAAAAATCATATTCAGAGTAAATTCCTGAAGCAGAAGCAGAGCACCAAAGGAAAGACATGAGAAAAAGCACTAGGTTGGTGTTCCTCGAAGTGTGGTCCTCAGACAGCCAGCATCAGGCATCATCCGGAACATTTGTACAAATTCAGATTCTTGGGCCCACCGCAGACCTACAGAATAAGAACCTGAGCATGGGTGTCAGGAATTTACATTTTTAGCAAGTACCCAGACGATGCCTATGTCTATTGACGTTCAAGAACAGCTCCAAGAAATTAGGCTCGGGTCATGGAACTGAGCCACAAATCTGCATCAGCTAGAGCGTCCAGAGGCTATTTGACATCTGGCCCACCTCTCTGACAGCTCAAGAATATTGTCTTTGCAGGATTACTTCCTTAACATGGCATCTGGCAAGATTATCTAATTTCCTTTTAAAAAATAACCATGGGGATTTCGGCCTAGACGGTAAGGTTTGCAAAAAACTAACTCAGCCCCCTGCCTTATAGGGGTCAGAGAAGGAAACAGAATATAGCAAAATGTATCAATTTTTTTTTTTTTTTTTTGTGGTCTACTTGTGAAATCAAGCAGTCGTTGGAAGGACAATGCTTTTTCAGGTTCTGCTAACAAGAGTAGCCATACGGTTTCTCTAAATTATCAATCGGCATATTCCCCCCCCCGCCCCCGTTATTTAGACATTGTGAAATAAATTCATTTTCTCTAGAGAAAAGGGAAAAGAGTGGGGATAATAAAGCAGTCTAGCACAGATGTCATCATTAAAGAAACTCTGTTTTCAGCGGTTGCTTAAATGGCTAAACATCTTCCTCTTTCAATCTTACCTGCCCCATTCTCTCACTTTACCCATTCGGATTTCTTGCATTTCTATATTTAAAAAATAAAAATGATGACACTTGATCCCTAAGTATGAGAAGAGAATCTATTGATGTGTAATGTATGTAAAGATGTGATAACAATGCTTTCACATGGTAAGGCCACAGAGTAATATTACGAGCTTTCCATTTTAGAATCAGGGTTCTCAGGTACGCTCGTGACATCCCTAGTAATAAAAGGAAAACCTCACCTCTGCAGGGATGGAATAGGAGACCTGGAGTGGCTTGGCAAATTCCCCAGGGTCCCACCACAGCACATTTGTTTGGAAACCCTCACTCCTGAGCTGTCTCAGTGATTCCATCTACTCAGCACCATACTGAAGAGCAATAACAACTCATTACTACTAACAGCAACACATTATTTGGTGTTAAGATACACTGCTGGGCTTTGGACAGGAGCCTACAAAGAAAGACTTTTTACAGAGTGTGAACTGGGGCAATACAGAGCCAGCTGAAAGTGTGAAGCTGATTTACATGCAGGCCAGCTAGGACAAAAGATTAAAGGAAATTAGGGACCCAGGACTCATAGCTATAGGGTCACTATGAGTAGAAATCAACTCAATGGCAGTGGGTTTGGTTTTTTTGTTTTATTTTTAGTTCAGGGACCCAGGAGGAGCCCGGTGCACAATGGTTAAGCACTCGGCTGCTAGCCAAACGGTTGGCGGTTCTAACCCACCAGCTGTTCCGTGGGCGAAAAGACCTGGCGATCTGCTCCCATAAAAATTACAGCCTAAGAAACCCTATGGAGCAGTTCTACTCCTTCCTATAGGGTTCCTATGAGTCAAAATCGACTCCAAGGCAGATAACAACAACAAGAAGAGATCCAGGCAAATTCATCTGAGCTCTGGAATGCAAATAAAGTTTACAAATGAGAAAGGCATCAAGGTTATAATAGCAAGAGTGCAAGCCCAGCACAAATGAGTTCAGCCAATCCCAGCAGCTTGTTAAAAGCATATCTCCCCTCCCCCACTGTATCTGCTTTCTGATCTCAAAGTTACGTAACCACCACCGCACTCCACCCATTACCCGAATTCCACCCGGCTAATTACCAAGTGCCAGACACGCTTCTATGGGAGAGGGTTGAGAGCAATTTTGTAAGTCCCTGTGTTTTCATTAATGTGAATTTCTCAGCTTTTCTAGGTCAGAGAAACATTGGGTGATTACAAGCTCTTACTTGTATGGAAGGGGGAAAAAAAAAAGACTGGTTCATTGCAAGGAGCTGATGCCAGCACTCAAGATTTAAAGGACGGAGATAGATAGCTTAAGAGAATGCAAAAGATATATTTTTTAGTAAAATAAACTAGTAGAATGCTTTAAATCTCCTGAAGGAATCAGTCAAGAAGTCACATAAGGTGTTCTATGTATTAAATTACCAAAGACAACTAATTCCAATTAAAAAAAAAAGGGGGGGGGCTAGTTGATGGGAATTCAATTCCATGGAGCTCTTCCTAAACTATATATAAGAAAAAAGAGTTAAGAACTGAAAATATTTTGAAAACGTTCATTCATTCACTCATTTAGCAAACACTCAGCAGAGCCCACCCCATCCCAGGTACTAAAGTGGACTCAGGATACAAAGGTCAAGTTTCCTCCTCTGCACTCCAGAAGCCATCTATCCTTTCCTTAAGGTCTCATTTAAAGCTTATGATTGCTGTTCATTGTTGTTAGCTGCTGTTGAGTTGGCCCTTGGCTTACAGCGACCCCATGCACCACAGAACAAAATGTTGACTGATCCTGCACCATCCCCATGATGGGCCGCAGATCAGACTGTTGTGATCAGGGTTTTCACTGGCTGCTCTTGGGAAGCAGATCCCAGTCATTTCTTCCTCGTCTATCCTAGTGTAGAAACTCTGCTGCAATCTGTTCACTGTCATAGCAACATGCAAGCCTCCACTGACAGAGGGGTGGTGGCTATGCATGAGGTGCACTGGCCAGGAATCAAACCCAGGGCTCCCACATGGAAGGCAAGAATTCTCCCAATGAACCACTAATGCCCCTTCATTTATAAGCTACATAATAATAACTCATTTCCTTCTCCACTAGATTTTGAGCTAGTCAGTGAATGAATCATAAAAGGAAAACAGATAAATTAAGAGGAGAGAAGAATAGAGGGAAGCAAAGAAACACAATTCCTTTCAAAGGACACACAATCCAGTTTTCTGTGAGTGTCAAGGTGGCCTGGAGTTTGGTAAAAAGGGGCCTCAGAGCACTGTTTGGCTTTCTGTTTCTCAGTATCCTCCATATGGAACCAACCCCAATCTTTAGCTTTTATGAACCGTAATTTGCACGTGAAGTCCTATCAGAATCACATTTATTTTAGAGTTGGAAAGAATTTAAAGACCCATTTGGCAGATGTGTTCTCAAATTATTAACTAAATTTAGACTGTGTCACAGTTTGTAGATGATATAAACTTCAAGGAAAAAATGAGGCAGATAAAAGAGGGCAGGAAAGGGAAATCAATTTTATAGAGAAAAGTAAATTCATTTTTTAGGAAAGGCAGGCTAAAAATATTATGATAACAGAGTCAGGCTCTCATTAAGTATACACTTGGCATCCCTGAAAAGAATATTAATGGTAAAAAATTAAGACGTCTGAAAATACCAAGAGTTGGGGAGGACAAGGAATTACATACTCCTGGTGGGAATGTAAATTGGCACAATCTCATTGAAAACAATTTGATATTACCTAGCAAAGTTGAATATGTGTAAACCCTATGACCCAGAAAATACCATTCCTAGGAATATGCCCTAGAGCAACTCTTGCACATAAGTTCCAGGAGACATAGACAAAGGTATTCATAAGCAGCACTGTTTGTAATAGCAAAAACCAGAGACAACCCAAACGTCCATCAACAGTAGCACAGGGAGGTAAGTTGTGGGATATTCACACAATGGAGTACCATAAGCTGTGAAAATAAAAGAAGCACAGCTGCACAAGAAAATGGGTGCTACGTTTAAAAAAAGAAAGTTGTGGAAGACTATATACTGTTTAAATATCATTTTAATAAAGCTTTTATAAAAATCAAAACGATATGTATGTTTTAAGATACATACGTATATAAAACAAAACAAAAAAAAACCTGTTGCCATCGAGTCGATTCTGACTCATAGTGACCCTACAGGACAGAGTAGAACTTCCTTATACCATGTTCAAGGAGCGGCTGGGGGATTCAAGCTGCTGATCATTTAGCTAGCAACCGTAGCTCTTAACCACTGCACTACTAGGGCTCCATACATATATAGAAAAACTATTTAAAAACATAAGGGAATGATTAACACACAAAATCCAGACTAGCCTTTGTAGGGTGAGGGGACACAAGGAGATGGTATAGGTGACTGACCCAAGGTATAGTCAATGGTACTAGCTGAGAGGTGAATTTACAAATAATCATTTTATTATCAGGCTTCATAAATTACATAAATGGTGCATATCCTGCTATATGTATCAACTATTACATACATGTAATTCTAAAGGACAAATTCTGATATCTCAATGATGAAATGCTATACAGCCATTAAAATGAGTGAATTAAAATTAATATGTGCTGATATGGAAGGATCTCAAGACAAATTGTTAGCTTAAAAAAAAGTCATAGAACAATATCATAGTACAATTCCATTTCTGTAATAATAAGCAAAACAAACAAGCAAAAACTCATAAAGCTATATGATATGCATATATTTGTACTGGATACTTTCCTTTTGCCCCTACAACCCACCTCCTGCCTTCTTCTACCATTATCTGCCCAGGAGGCTGACCTGTATGATTGCACCAAAAGGGCTCTCATGCCCCCTGGATCCCTGAAGGGTTTGGTTAATGGGGAGTTTTCCAGGAAAGTGGAGGTAGGGAGAGAGGGACCAAGAAGAGGGAGGTCAATGTGTTTATTCCCAGCTACCTGCTTGCGGTCCCTGAGAATTGGCTGTATCCCTCCATGAAAGGTCTCAGTGCCCATCACTGGGTCCTTTCTACTGCATCCTCTCTGTGTCCAGGTTTTCCCATGTGCCTTGTGCTCCTCAGGTCTAGGGATAGTAAAGGTGGCTGCTGTTACTAGCCTTAAGGCACTGCGTTATCTCTTTTGGTTTCCCTACAGCCTCCTTGTACCTTGTAAATAGTCCCATTATTAAACTCAACTTCAGTTATCTTAATTGGAGTGAGCCATCTGTTTCCTGCTGGGACCCCAACTAGTACAATTATATATAGATACACAAGCATAGAATAAGGACTTTGAAAGATACATACTAAAAGGTTAGCAGTGGTTAATGCTGGTGAGAGAAGCCAAAATTAGAGGAATAAGGGGGAAAACACTAATGTTTGGGCTTTGTATTTCTGTATTGTTTATCCGATTTCTAAGAGGAAGTATTCATGTATTATTTGGGCAAAACAAAATTTTAAGAGTACAAAAAAAAAAAAGTTAATGCACACCCTGGGTAACTTAGTTAAAGAACAAGTTGAGTCCTAGCTGTCTCTACATCCTGATGCCCAGCACAGCACTGGCCACATAGTACATCCTCACAAGGACTGCTGATACTGTAATCCAGTGAACTTCAGCCTTTGAAAATTGATCAGAAGCCAGGTAAACTTCTATGAGGTTTAGTGATAAGAAGGAAGGGATAAAACCTCCTAGAGTAGTTCAACAGAAGTTTCCTACAAAGTGTGGGCAATGGTGGCCTCTGTTGACTACAGATGCAGGTGACACCTGACCTGTCAGCCTGACTCCTGGACTGCACCGTGTCCCATGGCTGAGGCCCCAGACCCTCTGCAGGCTGAGCTGTGTCATGGTCTCTGGGCATTAGAATTGGGCCTGACTGTGCTCATGCAAGCATGTCTCCTAAAGTCTGACAGGCTTCTAGTACTACTATCTCATCTCCTGGTACCTGGGGTTTGGATGCAACTCTGGACTATGACCTCTATGGCCAAGCCCTTTGGGTACCATGCTATGACTGCTGGACTGGACTCTGTCTGAACACCTAAAGCTGGAAGTGGCTACCCACAGCTGCCTCACCCCAGTTTTTGTTGTCATTGTTGTTACTGCTGTCTCGATTCCAACTCATAGCAACCCCATGTGTGCAGAGTAGAACTACTCCATAGGGTTTTCAAGGCTGTGACCTTTCACAAGGAATTCACCAGGCTTATCTTCTGAGGTGCCTCTAGGTGGGCTTGAACCATCAACCTTTCAGCCAGTACTCTAGCACTTAACCATTTATGCCACCTAGGGACTCCTCACCCCAGTAGGTAGATTAAATCCAGGCCTAGGCTCCTCCTGGGAACCCTGGTGGCATAGCGGTTAAGCGCTACAGCTGCTAACCAAAGGGTCGGCAGTTCGAATCCACCAGGCTCTCCTTGGAAACTCTATGGGACAGTTCTACTCTGTCCTATAGGGTCGCTATGAGTCGGAATCGACTCGACAGCACTGGGTTTGGTTGGTTTTGTAGGCTCCTCCTATCTGGCCCACTTAGCCATAAAAAACAAAGTCTGGCTTTTGCCCATCAGAACTCAGATTAGATGTCACTTTCTCTGAAAAGCCTTTCCAGATTCTACGAGTTGGGTTAAGTCCTCTTCTTAAATGGTTCCATAGCACTCTGTACCTTCCTTCTTGTAATATTTATTATATTGTACTGAAATTTCCCGTTTACTAAACTGTAAGCTAAGCCCTATTCACCTCTGTATCAAAAGGGACACTGATACTGAGTTGTTGTTGTTGTTGTTAGGTGCCGCTGAGTCCGTTCCAACTCGTAGCGACCCCATGCACAACAGAACGAAACACTGCCCGGTCCTGCGCCATCCTTACAATTGTTGCTATGCTGGAGCTCAACGATCCACCTCGTTGAGGGTCTTCCTCTTTTCCGCTGACCCTGTACTCTGCCAAGCATGACGTCAGTTTGTTGTACTGTGGGGACTTGTGTGTTGCTGTGATGCTGGAAGCTATGCCACCGGTATTCAGACACCAGCAGGGTCACCCACGGAGGACAGGTTTCAGCTGAGCTTTCAGACTAAGACAGACTAGGAAGAAGGACCCGGCAGTCTACTGAAAAGCATTAGCCAGTGAAAACCTTATGATACCGAATAGGGTTTCATTAAATGCTTGAAGGAGAAAAAGAAGGAAGAAAGGAAAGGAGACAGGAAGGAAAAGAGGAAGGGAGGGAGGGATGGTTGGAAGGAGGAAGAGGGGAAAAAAAAAAAGGAACCACATGCCGCTGGATCCATAGATAGGACAGTACAAAACAGATCACCCTATTTTACCTGTTCTAATGACTTTTTGTTGTTCCTGTCAGTTGCCATCAAGTTGGCTCCCATTCATGATGAGTCCACGTATAACAGAACGAAATGCTGCCCAGTCTTGTGCCACTTTCATGATCATTGGTATGTTTGAGTCCATTGTTGTGGCTGTTGTGTCAATTCATCTCATTGAGGGGTTGCTTCATTTTCACTGATTCTCTACTTTACTAAGCATGTCCTTTTCTAGCGATTGTTTTTTCCTGATGACAGGTCCAAAGTAAGTAAGGTGCTGTCTCGCCATCCTCGCTTCTAAGGAACACTCTGGTTATATTTCTTCTAACTTGTTCATTCTTTTGCAGTCCATAGTATACTCAGTATTCTTTGCCAACACCACAGTTCAAATACACCAGTTCTTCTGTCTTCCTGTTTCACTATCCAACTTTCACATGCATATGAGGGGATTATAAAGACCATGGCTTGGGTCAGATGCACTTTAGACATCACAGTGATATCTTTGCTTTTTAAAACTTTAAAGAAGTCTCTTGCAGCAGATCTTTAAAGTCATGGAACACACGAATCAACTTAAAAGCAAAGCCAGTGATTCATCATGGGGTTATTGAGACCCTCCTCTCCACCAATCACTGTGTTAGGGACTAGAGATATAATTAAAAAAAAAAAACAAAAAACAGGCCATCCTTCCTTCCCCTCTCTCACGTGCATATGTGGGAAGTTTTGTTTTTCAAACGTGCGATGTTTCTAAATGTTTTGAAATAGTTTCCAAAGATCTCTCCGATATCTTGGGGGTATTTAGATATTTTTCTACATACCTCAAGAGACTCCGTAACGGTGAATTAATTAGCTTTGGGTACCACTATCAGGGACCTGCACTGGTCCCTCTGTGCTGAATTATCTCAAGAATCCTTTGCCAAAGTAACGAAAGTATATATTTAACACTGCCCGCCCCCCCGCCCCATCTGTCTGATGGCTTCACAGAATTCTATGGTATTTGAAAAGCATCAAGGAAAGTAAATAATGAAGATTGGGTGTTCCTTTTTAAACACAAATGACACCATTAAGCAAATGAGTCAGAAATCACACAGGGCAACATTAGGAATTAAAAAAGATTGAAAAATTATTTCTAAGAGATCTTATGCAAAAATGCCATTCAACCCAGCCCAGGAATACTGCATTAGTCCCACCCATAGTGAGCAATGCTACTTTCTAACTGCCCTCCCCACCCTTAAAACCTACTTCTGTGGAGTTGATTGAGATTCACCTCCTTATAATATATGTTCACCTAATCCCATCCCCATACTACATCAGGGTGAGAGAATGGAAGCATTTAATTCTGAACACACAAGCCCAGAGTTTCCTCCAGGGACATGAGAATTATACAAAAGGTCATGAAAAGGAGAGAAAGAATATATGCAAAGTTATAATTTCCTATCTGATGTTCACTACTTGATTGGCTCATGAGACATTGTTGAGGTAAGCAATACATGGTAAGAAAGACCCAAAACCAGTGCCGTCGGGTAAGAAAGAGGTAGACCAAATTGGGAAGCACTTTTGGAGGAATTAATGAGTATCAATTTCCAATTTCCCACACGTGGTTAATCAGTGGAAGTCTTTTCATCTCAGGCTGATTCCCTGGCCACCATCTGGATAGGATTTACGAGTAGACAGTTGCTTTGTGCTATGATTTGGGGGAGCCTGAAAACCCCTAAAATTCAAAATCTCTACCTTCTCAAACCACTTTCCATGGTACACAAAATTCCCACATTATATACATTAAAACACTGAAAGTCCTTCACAAGAGGCAAATGATATCAAGAGTACAATATCTTAAACTGTTTTCAACTTGAGGTGGATTGTATGTGTGTGTATATGTGCTGTGTCTGGGTGAATGCACTCTAGCTCAACATCCATTTCCTATTCTTTGAAAACAGAAGCTTGATTTCCTTTTGGGAACCACCTCTTCCCCACTCTCAGTTCATGGTTTGGGTGAGGTTGACTCCTGGATCCAGTGGCAGGCACCTAACCTAATCCTGGGCAATCAAAGCTCTACAATCTCATCATCACAGTAAAGTGGGCATATGACTTAAGTCAAACCAATGAAAGCCCTACAGGACAGAAACCTGAGCTGTTAGGGCCTTTTGAACATCATTTGTAGGCAGCTTGCCTGAGAATAAAGCCACATTGAGAAAAGAAGAGGCTTACAAAGGGAAATCAAATGCTTGAGCCTTCTGGACAGCTGGGTCCAGGCCTAGCAGAACTCTTCGGTTACACAAGCTAAGGAATTACCTTCTTATTAAACCAACTTCGTTCATTTTCTGACACTTAGAACTCCAAGAGTTGTGATTAACACGTAAGTATCTCTGACCTGAGGTAGTGGTGGTTCAGTGGTAGAATTCTCGCCTTCCGCCAGGGAGACTGGGTTCAGTTTCTGGCAATGCACCTCATGCGCGGCCACTACCCATGTGCCACTGGAGGCTTGTATGTTGTTATGATGCTGAACAGATTTCAGTGGGGCTTCCAGACTAAGACAGACTAGGAAGAAAGGCCTGGTGCTCTACTTCCAAATCAGCCAATGAAAACCCTATGGATTACAATGCCACTTGATCCTGATCATGGGGATGGTCAGGACCAGGCAGCATTTTGTTCCATTGTGCATGGGGTTGCCACGAGTCAAGGGTCAACTCCTCAGCAGCTAACAACATCGATGCCCTAGTTCAAATTAATCAGAACGCCTGGTGAAGAGAAGTGCAGGCTGCATAATGGCAGAAAACAACATAACTGGAAGATCACAAAGATCTGGCTCTCTCCCTTTTCTTTCCCTATTTAACCTTGGGCATGTTTGTTCACTGTAAAATAAAGGGGTTATAATAATGAACTCTAAATTCCCTTTGAGCTTTGACATACTGTGATTCTAGGTATGTTTTTGAGGGAGGAGAATCAGAAAAGGGCTGCTAAAAAGGGCATATTCTGCAGACTTCCAAGGTGGGGTGAGGGTGGGGGCTGTTTAGCCAAGCTGACAGGAAAGCACAAGGAAAGAAGGTGAGGTTGCTGACAGAAAGATGATTGGTCATGTGGACGAACTTCAATGACTTGACAGTTTTGCCAGAACCAGCTCTGGCTATCAAAAAAACAAACTTCTGAGCCAAAGCCAAGAACTTTGTGTTATCCATTCTCCTCCACAGAGTGAGGCTGCCCCAGAGGTATGGAGATGAAGGAAGCAGCTGACATGCTTGATGTGTGAGTTGGCCCTTTAGCTCAATCATGCACCTGCCTGGAATGCCCTCTCCACTTCCTGTCTAAAGCCTACCCAACCGTCAGCACCCAGTCCAGTGCCCTTCTCCTCCATGAAGTCTTCCCATAATATCACAATTCACAGTGATGTCTCCATTGTCCTTAATCCTAGATCACTGGTTGTACAATTCTCTCACTTAGAAATGGCCTGATTTATGGATGGGCCTCTCTGCATGATGGGAGACATCAGAGGATGCCAGAGAGGATATGCCTAAGAGCACCCAGCTCCTCAGTGACAGAGTAGGGTGAGAACCTAGGTTTCCAGACTCTACATCCAGAGCTCATCCCTCCATACCCACCAATACCTACTGCTGTAGTCTCTTCCTGCTCCTGTTACCTTTTGACTGAATGTTCATTTCAGTCCCCCCACCCCCCGCCCCCCCCACACAGACACACTTCTTATTGAGCACCTCCCTTGTGTTAGGCACTGTTAGCTTCCTTATTAGCATTATCTATAATATTGCAATCATCCCGGAGACACACACCAACATTCCTATTTTACAAATGAGGCACAGAGAGGTTGAGTTATTTGCATAAGATCACACAGCTAAGAAGAGGAAGAGCTAGGACTTGAAACTAGGACAATTTAGTTGTGAAGTCATTTTTTCCTTCTCTATCATCAAAAAAAAAATTTTTTTTTTCATCATCATTGTTGCCACAGACACCACATTAACATCACTGCTACTACTTAGCAAGCAGCAGGCAAGTTAAATGCATTACTTTAAATCTCTTAACCCAGCAAAGTGGGTATTATTTCAGTTTTATAGATGAGATCACTTTCCCCAGAAAGCCTTTGCTGACCACCTGACACCAATTATGCTGGTGTCCCTACTAAGTGCTCCTAAACCAGCCTGTGCTTCCTCTCCTTATTTTAGCATTTATCTACTGCCTTGAAAACATGAGCCTTCCATCTTCTCCACTAAATTAGAAGCAACTTGGGGGCAGGGACAATGTCTTGTCAGTTGCTTATCCAGTAAATAATTATTGAATGAATGAGGACAAAACGTTTGCTGATGGTACAGAACCATTTTCCATTTCACGCTGGCCCCTACAGCCATTCGTTACAGTAGGGTACATCCACTTCCAGGCAGAGCAAGAACAAACTGGTCTTGGGCTACTGAGAAGAGCAGTGTAAGGGCAAAACTGTCTCCCTTTGGCTGGGGTTATGCACTTGGCATTTTCTCACCAAATCCGGTATTCATAACCTTGCTGGGACCTAAAAAAACCCAAAAAAACCCAAACCTGTTGCCGTTAATTCTGACTAACAGCAACCCTATAGGACAAGGTATAACTGCCTCATAGTTTCCAAGGAGTGCCTGGTAGATTCAAACTGCCAACCTTTTGGTTAGCAGCCATAGCTCTTAACTACTACACTACCAGGGTTTCCTGCTGGGACCTAGTCAAAGCCAAATCAAAGTTACTTCCAAGAGACAGATGGCAAAAGAGCATAACATCTGCCAGACCTTTCAAATCACCATTTCCCCATGGCAAGAGCTTTTGATGGCTCTTTACAAACATCCAGTTCTCCTCAGTAAGCCATGCAGAAGGAGCTTATAATCCGAAAGAATTGACAAAAATCTATTGTGGCAATTCTTGAAGAATAAACCAACCAGCAAGAAACCAATGGTTTCAGGAGGGTCATGTGACTGTTTTTTAACAAAGGTCTTAATATTTTCTTATATGCATTCGTAATTGCAGCATTAAACCCTTATCCTATAGCCATCTACTTTCCTGCAAGCAGACATTCATCCAGCAACTATTTATTGCACACCTATTTAGAATTAAACAGTCTCCCTGATGCTGGAAAGGCAATGGTGAACAAATGGAACCTGGTATCTCAAACTCTCTTACCTGGAAGGAGTTGCTCATGAGGCTATCTGTACTCACTGGGGTCAAAGCACACACTAATTATCAAATGAGCTAATGGTTCTTTTGAAAAGCAGGACCAAGGAGGGGAATGGGACCAAGAACGGGTAATTCACGATGATTGGAAAGGAAAGTTGAGGCTAGGTTGTAAAGAGTAGGGGAAGTTCCTAAGGAGCTGTATGTAATAAAGTAGCAGAGAAACAGTAACATTTGGTAAACTGTGGTTGGTTCAGAGAGTTAAAATGGATGAACTAGAGTCAGATATATCAACATGGATGAGTCTTTTAAGAACGCGATAATAATATAAAAAAATAAATATATTTATAGAGCAAAAATAATCAAGTAGCAAAAGGGTGCATATATTAAGTACTGCTTGTTTAAAATTTTAATACCAAAAATCAATACACATGCTATTTATGAAAATGTGCATGTGTAATAAAAACACTAAAATATGCCTAAGAATGATATGTACAAACTTCAAGGAGTGATTTCTACAGGCAAGAAAAAGACCAAGGAAATCTGGGTAGAACTTAGCTATATCTGTATTGTTTTCATTTCTTTTTTTTCCCCTTTCTCTAATCACTTCTCCTTCTTCCTCTCCCTCCCCCCAAGCCTAGCCTTGCTTTCTCTCTTTATTAGGAAGGAATCAGAAGCAAATGTGGCAAAGCTAATATCTGCTCAATCTATTCAATCATGGATAGTGGATATATACGTGTTTGTCTTTTTCTGAGTTTTTTAAAATATGTTTAAAATTTTTTAAATTAAAAATAGTAAAAGACAGAAAAAATATTAGGAAAAGTTAGGGATGGATGCATAGAAGATCCAGAATAAAAGATCACAAGTTTCCCCCTGGGGAAGTAAGCAATTGGCTGGAGGAAAGGAGTCCCTATAGATCCATAACTATCATTCAAGGAAAAAGGATTTCCTAGCCTATTTTTTTTTTTTTTTTAGGAAGACCTTAACCTGCTCAAACCTTTTGCCATGCCAAGATGCAATCAGATGCCTTTTCTTCTCCTAGTTCTATCAAAAGAGGTGCCTTCGATTTAGAGCAACTTTGCTCACAGAACTCTTTCTTAGAGCTGGGAGAAATAGGATGTGTGGGGCTATGAAGAGGGAAAAGCAGTAATCCCAAAGCTAAAGATATCCAGGCCACTGCCTTGCTAGTCCTGGAGCTCAACTATGCCAAGCTAGGGGATGGTTGTAGGTGCTTAAGGTAGGGACTCCAGTCAAAGAATGGGAGATCACACAAAAGCAAACTAAGCCTGTGGGAGCCCCATACACATATTTTCTGCTATGCCTACTCCTTCTCTAAAGGTGAAGCCACACACAGTCTGGGTGATCGCAGGAGCTGTACAGGGCCCAGAAGAGTTAGCATTCCAAGTTGGTAAATAAAACAAGTGCAAAGGAAGAATGAAACTATAGCAAAAACAATGAGGATGCAGTAAAAACCAAAAACCCACTGCCGTCGAGTTGATTCTGACTCATAGCAACGCTATAGAGGCAATTCTCCAGTCCATAATAAAATTATAGGACGAAAACTTCATTTTTGCCAAAAACTCTTTAGATACTTAAGACACCTACTTGTCCTTTTTGGGAGCACAACAGAAAAGTTAAAGAGAAGTAAAAACAAAGGAAGCCAAAAACAAAACTGTTGGACCTATTTTGTAGCGATTACATGAAAGGGCCAGCCCAGCACTGCTCAACTTCAGACAATAGCCTTGGTTCCTGAAATGCTCCATAAGGCGAAGCCAGTTACCTACTATTCACTAAGATGATCTTTGCTTCAACATATCTTTTGTGGGGAAGAAGGGAAGAGCAGGTCAGAGGCTGCACGTACATCTAATGAAAGGCTAATGAGACCTTTGGTGTGTACACAGCCACTGACAGAAGAGGGGTTTCCTTTCGTCCCTATGACCTGGATGTTCAGCACATGCTTGGGGACCACCAGCTAAGGTCACCAGTGCAAAGGAAGTTTTTAAGACTTAGCACATTGATGTGCATCTTTGCCCTGTCAATGTTTCTTTGTGCAACATCTCCCTCCTGACGATGCTGACAGATTCGAGTACACAGAGATATAAATCAAAGTTATATATAAATTTATTTACACAAAATATATAAAAATTCTTCCCTCATCTTGGAGCTCGGCCAGATATAACTCTCTCAATCCCTATACTTTTTTTGTTTTTAGGCATTTAAATGACATGTCTGGTGCTGATGGGTGAATGGAGTAGGCACTGTCCTCTGCGTTCTGCAGACCTAAAAAAGTCATCACTGGGAGAACCAGAAGGGCAATGAAGGCTTTCCATCTAACCATAGGGTACATGCAAATTATTCCTCCGGTTTTTTACAATGTGTGGTTTAAAACTAAAAATCTCCAAAGAATACCATCCTCACTCCCAGGGCTAGAACCTTTGGGAAGTAGTGTTTGTGGGGCTTTGACTTATAGTCTGAAAACAGCCAACCAAAGAATCAAAGGTCTGGAAAAACAATCGTACAGACTTCATTCCATAGGGAAGCTGGGAAGTGAGCTAAGCTCTTTATTCCAAACAACTTCTGCAAAAATGAACGGGATTGACATTTCAATCGCTCCAAAAGAAGTCTCTCTACAAAAAAAGCACTGGTCCTCACCCTCTAAGGAGTTTCAGTTCCTGGCCATCTACTAGGCTAAAAGAAACACATGTCCCTCTTTGCTATGTGATGTTCTACGTATTTGATTCCTTGATCTTGGGCTCATGTGAAGTTGAGGGATCCTTAAAGAAGATGGCACTTTATATTCATTTTTCATTTTCTGTTGTCATAGAAACACCTATGGTGTCTCAAGGTATGTCAGGAAATCTGTATCTCCTTCTTGATCTCCTAACAGTGAAGCTCAGAAAGGATAAGATTCTTCCCTCTTGGTTTCTGACTGCTCCAGCTGGAGCGTTCTTGATATACCTCAACCCAAGCTTTGACCTGAACACGGCTCCCCTTGAGTTCTCAGCTCACAAAAAGGCTATTTTCAAAGCACAGCAATTACTGTAAAAAAAACTTTTGCCTACCGAAATACTCTGAGACACAGACCTGCTGAATTCTCTATCCACATTTTTCAGTAGGTCCTTTCAGTTAGAAGAATGAGTAATTTTATCCCAAAGTATAACTCATTTAGATGTTATATGCATACTCCCAAGAGTGAGAGAATAGAGTGAAAGTACATTTTCAACCCAAATTCTACAGTGTAAGGACCAATAGGGGAAAAATTAATTTAAGCGTGTTTCAGAGAGATGGTCAGAACTGGTAAGATGCCATGCTTTGAACTATGCTGAAAAAAACTACAAGAATATGTACGTGGATTTCCGAAATTTAGTCAAAGGAGACCAACAAGAGAGGGGACTGAACCCCACTGCTCTAGCATGGGAACTGAGGAATTTACATTTGGAAAGCATACAAGGCCAGGAAGATGAAAATTTTTGTTTAATCTTATAAAGCAGGTAAAGAATCATGAGCATAACTTCTTTACCATAAAATCAAAAAAAAAAAAAGACCCACTAAACCCATTGCCACTTTGTTGATGCCAATTCATAGCTACCCTACAGGATACAGTAGAACGTAGAACTGCCCCATAGGGTCTCTAAGGCTGTAATCTTCACATCTGTCTCCAGTGGAGTGACTGGTGGGTTTGAACCACCGACTTTTCGGTTAGCAGCCGAGCACTTAACCATTGCACCACCAGGGCTCCTGTGCCCTATAACATTGCTAAAAACACATTCAATCAGAGCAAATTATCTTATCTTCCAGTATTTCTCTAACCAATACAATGGATTGCACCCACTCACCAAGACCTAAATAAGGCTTTCATAATGCTGACAGAATGGAATGCTGCACATTTTATTCCTTTGCCTTTGAAAGTTCTCTCTAGAGTTTTAGTCCCTTCCCTGTGTCCCCCTCCCAATAACCTGGGATTTTTTTTTTTTTTTATTGTGCTTTAAGTGAAAGTTTACAAGTCAGTCTCTCATACAAAAATTTATAAACCCCTTGATGTATACTCCTAGCTGCTGTCCCCCTAATGAGACAGCACACTCCTTCTCTCCACTCTCTCTTTTCCTGTCCATTGGGCCAGCTTGTGACCCCCTCTGGCCTCTCCTCTCCCCTCCAGACAGGAGCTGCCCACATAATCTCATGTGTCTACTTGATCCAAAAAGCTCACTCTTCACCACTATCATTTTCTATCCCATAGTCCAGTCCAATCCCTGTCTGAAGATTGGGCTTTGGGAACGGCTCCTGTCTTGGGCTAACAGAAGGTCTGGGGACCATGACCTCTGGGGTCCTTCTACTCTCAGTCAGACCATTAAGTCTGGTCTTTTTACGAGAATTTGAGGCCTGCATCCCACTGCTCTCCTGCTCCCTCAGGGGTTCTCTGTCTTGTTCCCTGTCAGGGCAGTCATCAATAACCTGGGATTTTAAACTAGCACTCATATAAATGCGAATGGACTTCCATCATTAAAAAGCCTGCACAAGCTCTTAATGTAAATGCCTGTTAACAGTTCATTAGAAAGTCATGTGCAAAAATGAGGTTGGAAAAGGAGAGCATCTTCTCACTGGGAAGAAGTTATAATAAAAATACAGATTTGAAATAATTTACCGCTCCTTAAAAGCAACTGGGGTTGGGAAGTCTGACTTTTGTTTGTTTTCAGACTCAGCAGAAAACCTCCAGGCCCCTGACTCCTCAAATTAAAATCAGACCCAAATCCAAACGAATTGTTTCTTCTGATTTGCCACCCTCAGACCTGGTGCATAATTTTCCTTCATCAGGGTCTGAACTTCAGAAGTCCATCTTGCAAGCAGCTTTCAGTGGCTTAACATAGAGAACAGGCCTCTGTTTTTCACTGTGAGAGTCAGAGAGGTGAAGAGTCTGGCAGCTCTAAGCACAGCCCGGGTGGGTGCAGTCTAAACACATGGGCTGTTTGCATTCTCTTCTGGAACTTTTGAACACAGGGTAAACTGCTTAATCGTGTTTGTCTGCAGGAGAATACCATGGGCAGGAGAACCTGGTTAGGAGGACTGCAGTTGGCAAAAAGACAAACATCCGATAAACGAGATGCACCCACAAATTCCAAGGCCGCCTATTTGCTGCTAAACACAAGGTCAACGCCTCTCTCTTCTCTCTCTCTCTCCCCTTCTCCCTCTTTCTCTCTCCTTCTCTCATGGAATTCCCTCATTTATACCAGGGCCTAATTTTTGGTCTAAATTCCAAGTAGGCAGATGCTAGGCAGCTCAAAAGAAGGAAACGTTAACCCCTTAATATTGAATTTCCTGACATTTGATTTATGCCACCATGCCAATGTTAACTCCATTTAATTTAATTGCTTTGGTTTACATTCTTTTGAAAAGCACAAAGAAGGAAGGTTATTAGTACATAAATGCCCCAGGGTTTAGAATTGAAAGAGCACTTTTCCCTCACTCCCGGTCTTATGATATTAGAAAATGCTCCCTGAGAGTAAGAGATGGGCTCAGTCAACCCATAAAATGAATTGAGTAATTGGTTGGTTGTAAAACGTCATGATGAACTTGAGCTGTACAGGACTTGCTTGTCTGGCCTGCATATTTCCAGTCCTGTGTCTGCTTTAATGCTGATGCAACTGCAATCAGGAGAGGGCACAACTATCTCCTGGCATAATCTGTGCCACGGGATAAGGCATGGCATGGTGGAGGAAGAAGCCAGAATTCATCACCAGAGTGCAAATAGCAGTGCACTGATGGATTCAAAGGACTTCGGATCATCTCAGAGCTGCATGTATTTGAAGGAAACGAGGATCCATGATCTAAGCAAGCAAAAGAGGAGGATGGAGGAAACATCTTAGCTAGCTTGAGTCCTAGAGTATAAAATGCCTCCCTGATGTGTTTCTAGGATGGTGAAAATGAAACCATGTTCTTGTTCCCAAGAAAAAGTCCTTAGGACCCCTTATTTCCCTTGGAGGGGGCAGCATAGAGTTTTCAACATTTCTTCAGCACCACTTCTTCTTTTACATGGTGTTCATCCCCACTGTGCCCAGTGCCACCTCATTACACTACTCCAGGGTGTACCTTTCATTTTATGTCTATGAATTTGTGCCCTCAGAAGCACAACGACATGAACAGAGTCCCTGAAGCAGGGCTTCCAACGATTCATTCGGCCCAACCCCTGCTGAGAATTTGCATTTCCACCTCAAATATACTGAATTAGAAACATTTTTAACAAGATTCCCAGGTGATTCTTATGTATAATAAATTTTGAGAACCACTGCTGTACTAGTGGTTCTTGGAATTGATCCCTAACCAGCAGCATTAGCATTACCTGGCAGCTTGTTAGAAATGCAAATTCTCAGCAGGGGTTTGAACAGGAAACTAGACCTAGAGTCCTGATGGCCTGCAACCCTGCATTTCTGCTCCTTGAACAAGCCTTGGGGAGCTATATAAGGCCAGTGTGACCCAAATCTGCCCTTAAAGTGCTTTGTTTCCCAGCAAAACTTCAACTTCAGGGAACTGGCACAGCCAAGCACTGCTGGACAATGATTTTCCCAGGAGACATCATCGGGCTTCTTACATCGTGGGGAATAACGGGAGGAAAGCAATTTTGTTTATCTTTCCCCAGAAAACATCATAAGGAAGTCAAACAAGTATCTTAATCATTTACTCTGGCTTCCCCAGGGCTGCCTCATTTAGAGGCACCGAATGACTCAGGAGGAGGAGCTCTGAGCAGTAACCTAGGATATCACCATCTGCCCTCAGGGCAGTGTATAAATAAAGTCACATGAAAATATGTCATATTTAAATCCTCCAGGAAAGATTTCACAACCTTACTAACAAAACTGTTCCCAAGGCTTCACAGTCATCACTCTGCTGCCTAAATTTCACATGTTGTAGCCTTAAGCCTATTTGCTCTTTTACTGTTCCCAGCCTGGGATAATCTTTTTTGTAAAGTAATGTGGCAGATTAAAAAAAAGTCCAGTATTTATTTAGAGAAATGAACACTGACTGTCAAATTCTCCTAGGAATCTTTAATTCCCAATGAGGTAGCCCATTGTCCAATACCTAGCAGGCATTCTATAAATTTTATTGAATGAATGCATTGTTCAAACATTTTTAAAACCTGTCAGGAAGCTTTTTTGTTTTTCTCCAAAGTGGTAGAAATAGGAAGAATAGGTTGATGCTACAAGGAGATGGACCTGAATCTAAACTTGTTAGAGCTGCCCTAAGATGAACTTGGCTGCCCTGAGGGATAAGTTCCATGTCACTAGGTATATTCAAGCTGGACAACCAGAAATGTAGAGGTATTTGGGAATGGAAGGGTGGTTAGGCTAGATGATCTTTAAAGTACCCTGAACCAAAATACAAGGCCAATTACAAATGTCATTAAGAGGTTCAATCAAGGTATCCTGGCTCTTCAGAGAAGGGAGCGATCACACCCAGGTGGGATGGTGGCTCTCAACCTTGACTGAGCACTGTAACCACCAGAGAACTTAAAAAAACCGTAAGGCTTGAATCCCACCCCCAGAGGCTCTCCGATCTGGGGTATAGCTTGGGCATAGAGAGTTTTAACAGCTCCCCAAGTGATCCTAATTACAGCCAAGTATAAGAAGCACTGAAATGGAAGAAATGGGGGAAGCTTCATTCAAGAAGAACTTATACCTAAGTCTTAAAGGTTGGATAAGATTTAGATAAGAAGAGAGAGGCATTCCTAGCATAACCTGGTACGTGTTCGAGAAACACGTATATTCCCGCTTGGCTGGAACATAGGATAGAACACCCATAAATGAAAAGAAACTTAATTTATTCATATTTTTTACAGTTTATGGGAATTTATTCTTAGAGATAAATTTCAAGTGGATTTCTTTTATTTATTCAATAAATAGATTCCACGTATTAATCACTTAGTTACTTTTGTCTTCAGTCCAGTGAAGTAAGAGTAGAACTTACATAATCGTGGGTGGCTGTGTTAAGAAAAAGAACAAGGTTATTAATTCAAATATAAAGGGTTAGTGAAATCTTTTTAACGGATCTAAAGTAGATGGCATTCAAATTTTGACATTTGAGCATATTAATAGCCACAAAAGTTTATTTTTTAATCATTTCAATATTGTTACTGTTGTTAGGTGCCATTGAGTTGATTTCAACTCATAGCAACCCCATGTGACAGAGCTAAACTGGCCATAGTGTTTTCTAGGCTGTAATCTTTACAGGAACAGATCACCAGGTCTTTCTCCCATGGAGTTGCTGGTGGGTGTGAACTGGCAACTTTTCTGTTAGCACCCGAGTGCTATGCCATTTCACCCCCGGGGCTCCTAATCAGTTCAATAGTACTTGGTAAATTAAGTCCACCAAGCCAAGCACTCAATAATCATGGTATCTAGTCTGGCTTTATATCCATTCCCTCTTTTGTGAAAGATGGGCTGAATCAAATATTTTTCTCCCAACTTTCCATGTATAGTGTCTGCTTACTAACACACCATAATTAGTGAATGAATGGATGATAAAGCAAGCTGCATTAGCCATTGGAAGAATTATGCTATAAGGATGTAATCATTTCCAGTTTTTTTAAAAAAATCATTGCACAAGAATGGCAAAATGTTCTTTTCAAATGATAGATAATAAATCAAATAGGCATGATTAATGTCAGCACAGGGGAATTTGCAGTGGTGCTTTCAGTTACAATATTTTTCTTGTCTGCATAAATCTGCTGAAAAGAGGTTGTAGAGAAAAGGGAAGCTATATATATTCAGGAAATGAATAAGTCCGATTCTAAACACAGCGCTATATATCTGCACATGAAACAGAATAAATGCTCACTCTGGTAAACTTTACTGGAAAATGGAAAATTCTCATGTATTTCCATTTAAGGCAATTGGGATGGCCACAGAAGTTGAAGCAGATGCTATAGATGCCCCACTCTTCAGCCTTTGGGCCCACCTCTGAGTTCACCAGCAGCCTTGATGAAAAGAAACTATACATGACCTTGTTCTCTGTTTTTCTACCTGACAGCTTTCTCGAGCACTAAATCCTGCAAAGCATGCTGGGAGGACATCCTGAAAATGACAGGAATATAATGCTCACAGGGTAGCTCTCAATCAATCAGGGACAGGAGTCAATGGATAAACATCCTAGACTTTCCATCCCTTAGTAGGACAATTCTGAGTCTGCTCTACAAGGTTTTTCAAAAAATTCCCAGCATCTCATTTTTCATTATTTTCCTAGCTTTGTCAGAGAAATGATGTTTTGAGAATAGGCCTCACATGCACATAGTGGATACTCAACAAATGACAGATGGATGGATGATGGATGGATGGATGGGTGGGTGGGTGGGTGGGTGGGTGGGTGGGTGGGTGGGTGGATGGGTGGATGGGTGGATGGATGGATGGATGGATGGATGGATGGATGGATGGATGGATGGATGGATGGATGGATGGATGGATGGATGGATGGATGGATGGGTGGATGGGTGGATGGGTGGATGGGTGGATGGGTGGATGGGTGGATGGGTGGATGGGTGGATGGGTGGATGGGTGGATGGGTGGATGGGTGGATGGGTGGATGGGTGGATGGGTGGATGGGTGGATGGGTGGGTGGGTGGGTGGGTGGGTGGGTGGGTGGGTGGGTGGGTGGGTGGGTGGGTGGGTGGGTGGATGGATAGATAAGAATGTATTACTGGAGAAAATTGATAAAATAAGAAGAAGATAAAAACTGGCATCATGGGAAATAATGACACTTGCAGAAAAGAGAGAGAAAATGAAATTGAATAAGGAGACAGAATTGTTGCTATTAGCTAGATTCTAGGATCTAGTCAAGTGATTCTGGTGGAAGAGCTATGCCAGTGCAGGGCTAGAAAGGAGTTGTTTCATGGACTGGTGGGAGACAAGCACATTAACAAGGCACCACTCACTGAATACCCAGGCTATGTGTTTAACTATCTAACCTCTGATGATTCAATTTCATTTTTATACTGCTTCCTTATACTTCTTTGCATCATGATCTTAACAACTTCAGGTTAATGCTTTACTTTTCCCCTTCAGGTTAGAATTCCAATTTGAAAAGAGCTGATATACAAAAAATCAGGAGATGATAGTATGAAAGACAAGGAAAAAGAATAGTTAAGTGTGTCCCATGCCACTAAGAGGCCTGGTATGATCATGACTGAGAAGTACTTATCACTGTAGCTGAGCTAAGATGGCTCTAACATGCAGTGATAAGGGTTCATGGAAATATGGTTGAACAGTATGCAGCCCATGACCTACTACTTACCGCTGGCCCAAGGAAAGATGGGGCTGTTCTGGTAGAGACAGTTCTCCTAACTCCCCTGTCCCTACAGGGAATTCATTCCTACTGAGACAATGGAATTGAACTTAGAGGAGTTGTGAATGTTAAGGAGTGGTCTCAATTGCATAGTCTTTAGGTGGTACAAATGGTTAACAAGCTCAGCTGCTAATGGAGAGGCTGGAGGTTTGGGCCCACCCAGAAGTACCTTGGAAGAAAGGCCTGGCAATCTACTTCCAAAAAATTAGCCACTGAAAACCCTATGGAGCACAGTTCTACTCTGATACACATAGGGTCCCCATGATTCAGAGCTGACTCTACACCAACTAGTTTAACTGGTTGGTCACTACTTCAGTTTTGAAGATCTGTTCATCTTACGGGATACGCTACCCAGTCAAACCCTGGTGGATTATTCTGACACTCCTTTGGACACTCTGACCCCTCTGTATACCACAGTGGTCTAATCAAAACCAATTATGTACGCACTTATGCTAGAGAAATTGGCCCTTCAAGTACATTATGACCTGCTTTAAAGTACTCATTTGAAAGGAGTTTCTACATTAGAGATGGAGATAACTATAAGGACTTTGCTTAACATTGCTACAGACAAGTAACATCACACTGTTCTATCAGAAAATATAAAATATTTAAAAGCCTTTCAGGTTGAGGAACACATTGATGTGAAAGTTATAATATATTTTTAGATATTAAACAAAACAAAACCTTACTACATAGAGTTATGAGGAGCAGGAAAACCATGTATTGTCACTGCCTCATGTTTTGGTCACTAGTCAGACAAATGGTTTCCAATCATGCTTGGCAGCTCAGGCTGAGTATATGGAATTCATGGCAGCCTATTCTCTTCTGAAAGGAAAAACAGAAACAAATTAGGGGTTTAATCCTTGCCATCTGATGAACTCCCACAGTCTGAATCACATGCTGCTGAACAAACAGCTTTATAGGCTCTGTTTGTAAAAAGTATTTATCATCCAAAGTTGTTTTATTTTTTTTTCTAAAACCTCTACTTATGTCATTTTGTAAAACAGACAGTTGGGAAAGTTTTAGGGCTTGAGCCTGGTTAGGAAGAATGAGTTGTCGTAGTTACTGTTTTATAAATATTGGCTGTGGACCAATTCCAATGCTGATCATACTTAGAAAACATCTTTTTAATTCAATGGCCAGAAATTTAAAGTTATATACTCTGTGTTGTCACACAAGAACAACAAATGTCTCTGAAATTAAAAAGATTAAAAAACTTAAAAGACTTTTTTTTATTATTATTTTTTAAAAATCATTGCTACTCTCAGAGGAAAAAAAGCAATAGGAGCATTCTCTATTTCTTGAAGTAAAATTTTTGGTGAAAAGAAAATACAATACATACAAACCTATTTGAATTACAGTCTGAAAATAATAGGAAAGAAATCTCAAATAAAAGTTGTTACTTAAATGTCCATTCTCTGCGTATCCACTTTCTCTCCCAAGATACTTTTGCATCTGAGCAGTTATAGCTTTAATTATGAGTGACTGTGACAATAAACTAAGATTATATGAAGCCAGAGATTGCTGTAATATTTGGAAGCAATACTTTTCAAATTTCTAGAGAAACCTTTCTGGAAATGAAGGAGAATATTGAAAGTTTAATTTAGGGGTGGAGGAAGTACATTTTTAAACAGACAAGAAGCTACAATGCATTATGGAAAAGGGAAGCCTCCTTGGCTCAAGAGCCAACGGTTTCTCTTCAGCTCCATCTCTCCATGCTGAACACACTAGCTCCTATCTCAAAAACTGACATCCAAAATTAGGGCTCAAAACAGATGCTCAATACATATTTAGGAAATTAATGAACAACTGAAAGTTGATCTAACCACATAGAATGGCTTAAAATCAGAAAAACAACAATGTGTATATCAATATTCCATTCTTCCTCTTCAGTGGAACAATGACATAAAATTGAAAGGCACTAGATTCTGGAAGCTGAGTATAAAAATGCCCTCTTTCCAGATCTGGCAGTATGCTGTTTTCCTCAGACCAGCATTCAGCAAAAATTCAGTCACCGGTGGTAGGCTGTTAGTTGTAGAGAGTTCAAGACTTACTCATAACAAAGGGAGCCATCCAAAACTGGACCTTTGGCCTAGCCTGGACTCATGTCAAGGGAGCAACACTGACTCTATCTTGATTCACCTACAAGTTCTCTGAAAAACCCCACCCCCCTTTCAGGCTTTGCAAACTAAGAAATACTGGTAGACTATTTTTGACTCTTTGTTTCAGGAAACAGCTGCACCCGCGAGCAGTTGGTGGTCCACCGAGCAGTAGGTGGTCAACCCACTCCAACCACGTACCTGCAATGAGCCTATCCAAGACCCAGTCCTGCTTCTGGTGTAGCCCAGCTCCAAAGTCCTGCTTCTGACATAGTGAACCTCTAGTTTCCTGACTAATGAAGATAGTTGTAGTTGTACCTCACCTACTTATGGTTTTTTGCCTTTTTAAGGGCATGTTAAGATGAACCCTGTGGACTTGTTTGGTTTCAGTTGTTGCGATCTCATGAGCCCCCATTTGGATGTGCCCTTGAGTGCTTTAATAAATCCTCTTGTTTCACCTTAATAAGGTTTGGAGTCGTCTTCTCCATGGCATTCTTTGGCGTAGTTGGCAGGATCCAGTGACAACTTTACTACAGTGGACCCCGAGGAATGATGGACCGGAGCCTGGTGCTGGCATCCGAGCCCCTTGTGCCCTTTTCTTTTCCCCGAGGCCTTCAGATTCGCCTGAGAGGTAAGCACTCCCAGATTGAGCCCCACAATCTCGCGGCACAGCTCTCTGAGGATTTATTAAGCTCTTGCTTTTGTTTCTGTTCATGATCTGAGCATTGTGAGAGTATATAATTGCTTGTTTTCCCTCCTGGTAGCTGTGGAGGTAATTCTGCTTCAAAGAGCTCTGAGTCACTATAAACCGCTTCAAAGAGCTCTGAGTCACTATAAACCGTAAACACAATCTCAGGCCCAGGTTGACCACTTAATTGCCGATAGGGCAGTTGCCAGCTGCCTCAAGCAGTTAAAAGCTCCTGTGACAGGATGAACTGGTCATGAGATGGGCCAGAAGCATTAGACTGCTCGCTGGTTGCAAGCAAAAGTTTACACAACACAGGTACATAAGAGAGGCGAAACAGTGCAAATTTCCCACAGTGCTTCTGGTTAGAGTTATAATCTGGGACTCAAAGAAAAGTGAAAGGAGTTCTCCTTGCTAAGTGATGGCCTCCAAGGAGTGTTCAACAGTATCGTCAGATTACCATCTAGCAGCCAAGAATACAATTTCAGTTTGGACTCTTTCTTTTCAGAGGGCTCATTAGGCTTAGTGTTCCTTATTCTATCAGCACATGCATTAACTGAGTGAGATGTGGAATGCCAGTTCAAAGGGATCATGTGGGCCCTCCTTTTGGAACTTCCATGGCTTATATAGCTAAGCATTATGGTCTGGATTCTGTACTATACTTGGCTGCCGGCATGCACTCACACAAAAGAACCTCAAGCATCGGTGGCCCTTACGGAGTAGTTTCGATGTAAATACGTTAATTCTGCCCAGTAAATTGGAAGCTGTATCTTCCCAAATAAAACAAAACCAGCGGGAAGCATATTTTAATTGGTCCCGAGAACATCAAAAAGGAAAATGGAAAGTAGATTTCTTCTTTACAAGATACAATAAGTAGACTTCCTCTTCACAAGATACAATGTCTAAATAAGCTAAGCGCGTTAAGGAATTATCATGCTCTCCAACTCTACTTCATTCCCTGCCAATTCTACCACCGCCTTCTCCTCTTTCCAATCTTCCTCTCCATACTGCTCCCCCTCCTTGTCCTACTACTCCTCTGGCAGCTGCCTCCCTATATGCACCTGTCCAACCATATCCTGAAAACCTCTTCTCTGAAATTCTTTATTGTTCAGAAGACTTGAGGACTGATCTGCCTAAAGGTGTACCACACCTTGAGATGCCGTTTAAGGTGAAACCACCTGGTCACACACCTGTTCACCCATAAGTAGTTTTACCCCTTGGATGAAGACCGAGTTGAGAGCCATAGTAAAGGACTTCCTGAGCCCTAGGGAAGATCCACATAAATTCAGTGAGGAATTTAGAATCCTTACTTATACTCACCAACCTGGCTTACCGGATCTCTACCCACTCATTCATATGCTAATGGACTCCAGAGAGGCTCACTTATGGATGGAAGAGGCTGGATGGTATCACCTTGAGGAATCTCTACTTGCCAGGTCTGGTTTAACTGACAGAGAACTTTTGCAAGAAGCCAAAAAAGTGTAACATCAGCTGTTGAAAGCTATCTCTAATGTCTTCTTCAAAAAATAGAGGGGGCAAAGGTCCAGACTTGAACCAAGAAAAGGGTGAAAGCATTTATAATTACTGGGCTAGATTAACTAAATACTTTAATGAACATTCTGGAATGTCCATATAGTACAATGGTACTGAAATGGCTTTCGACTCATTGTTTCTTAATGGATTTTACCCTAACATATCCAATTGGGTAAAAAGACATAATTTACATTGGGAAACAGTTCCTGCTACCAACCTTGTTACTTTAGCTCATAAATTGTCTCAGACCATTGGGCAAGAGGCTTAGGATGCTAAACAAAAAACTAAAACAAAATAAGTTGACAGCTTTACAACTACAGCAGCTACAGACCAAGAGCTTGAAAGGAGTCCAAGGTTTCCCTGAGATTAAATCAAGGACCCCTCAGCCCAAGGTGCCAGGTATGTGCTTTTATTGCAAGAAACCTGGAATTTTAAAAAGGACTGTCTAAAACTGAAGTCTAAACTGGGCACTTGGGTGCCACCCGGTAAATCCCAATGAAGAAGCTCCAGGGATTTTTTGAGGCTTTTCCTACGGTGGCTTTAAGTTCTCAAGGGGAAACCACCCTACATGTTAATGGAGAATGCTGCAAGTTTTTAACTGATACAGTAACCACACTGTCAGCCTTAAATGCCATGTGTTTACAAAAGCCTCTGCCCCAGAGTACCAACTCTACTAAAATCGTGGGAAAAACTAGGAAAAATTTTGAACATAGTTTCAGCCAATTAATAGTTCCTTAGGACCAATTGAGGATATACATCCTTCCCGTTAATTTGCTTGGAAGGAATTTACCTTTGAAATGGAAATGTAATTTACAATATACTGAGGATGGCAAAGTTTGCTTGAATGTGCCAGAAATTCCCCATAGCACAAGTGAATATCAGGAAGAGATTTTATGCTATGCACAGGCCCTCAATTTGTTTGATACACCTTTACTTGCCCCTTTGAAGCCAACTTTGCACTGCCCAAGAATTTTTGTAGGCTTCCTCCTCCAGATGTTGGTTGAATACTCTCAGCTGAATCCATTAAGACTCAAACTGATCATTCTAAACCCTTGCTGAGAGTTTCCCAATATCCTGTAAGTAGGAATAAAAACAAGGATTGGCTCCAATAATTCAGGACTTTTTAACCAAAGGACTAATCATTCCCTATACCAGCCCTTGCAACATCTCTATTTTCACAGTTAGAAAAGCTGGCAACTGAGGCTGGAGATTTGTTCAGGATTTGTGATCCATAAATAGCACAGTGGTTCTGAGATTCATGGTTGTGCCAACCCCTCACTTACTTTTGTCCAATGTGCCACCAGAATCTACTTGCTTCACAGAAGTAGGTATATTCAGCACTTTTTTAAGTATCCTGGTCCATCTGGAAAGCCAATATCTGGGAAGACGAACAATTCTCCTGGACAGTTATGCCCCAGCATTTCACTGAGTCTCCCACCTATTTTTCTCAAGGTTTGCATTTTGATTTGCAGTCTTTGTGATTTGTCCATAGATCCACTTTACTCCAATATGTGGATGACCTATTAATTGCTCTCCAACCCAAGAAGCTTGCCTCAAGAATAGCATCAACCTCTTGACTTATTTGGCTAACAGGGGCCACAAAGCTTCCAAGGAGAAATTACAATTAGCACAGCCATGTGCAAAGTATCTGTGACATATTATTTTAGCAAGAGTCTCTATAGATTCCAAGCACAAAGAAGCTACCCTAGCCTTCCCCCTACCCAAGACCAAGAAACAGCCTAGAGGATTTTTGGATCTTTGCAGGTATTGCTGACACTCGGATACTCAACTTTTCCTTAATGGCTCAGCCCCTGTACCAGTACTTAAAACCCTCAGAGCCTGAACTTTTCAACTATCTGAGGAAGGAAGGGCACCTGTCCTCAAGCTGAAACAGTCATGGTTACAAACCCCTGCCTTGGGATTTCCCAGCCTTGGCTTGGATTTTTCACTTTTTGTTCATGAAGTAAATGGAAATGCATCAGTGGTTCTTACCCAGAAACATGGATGACAACAGAGACCGGTAGGGTACTACAGTGTCCAGCTGGACCCTGTAGCCCAAGGATACCTCCCATGTCTCAGAGCAGTTGCTGCTATCGCTGGCTGATCGAAACCATCAAAAATACTGTTCTGGATAATACCTTGAATGTGTCTGTTCCCCATACTGTTTCAGCTATTTTAAACTCTGGCCCTGCCCAACATCTTTTGCCAGCTGAATGACTCACTATGAGATCCTCTTGCTAGTAGCCCCACATATTAGATTCCATAGTTAGTGGGTTCAACCCCACCACACTTCTTTTCCTATCAGATGAGGACACTGGACCTTTCCATGACTATATAGAGTTAACTGATCATTTGTCACCATAAAACTTGATTTGCAAGAAACCCCAATAGAAAATGCAGAATTAACATTATTTGTAGATGGTTCATACTTAAGATCGCTCATTACCAAGGAGGATATTCTGTGACTACTTCTACTGAAGTCCTCAATAGTCAGTTCTCTTCCTGAAGTGACTTTGGCTAAACTGGCTGAACTGATAGCACTTGCCTAGGCCTGCAAGTTAGCTTCCAGAGGGTTGGTAAACATTTATATGGACTTGAGGTATACTTTTGGGGTTGTACATGCCTTTGGGATTCTCTGGAAACATTGAGGGTTCCCCACATCATCAGGAGCCCAGATTAAAAACGGCACCTTAGTAGCTGACCTCTTCGAAGCTATATTGCTTCCCTCTGCAATTGTGGTAATCAAAATACAAGCCCGTCAATCTAAAAGGATCCCTCAAACAGAAGAAATAAGGGGTAATAATTTGGCAGATGAGGCTGTAAAACTAGCAGCATACATAAAATTTCAAGTCATGGCTGTCTCTGACAACTGTTGTGAAAATAGCTGCCACAAATATCAGAAGCCTAGCTTAGCAAGTGATGAAGAGGACATTTTTATACAAGACAATATGCCTGGTGGGCCTGTATTGCACAACCTTGCCAGTCACCAGAACCTGGCCCCCCAGGAGGAAAGAACCATTGGAAAAAGGAAGGATGTTGATTAAATTGGAACTCTGAGTTTGGGAAGGACCCTCTCAAAGGTCTGGATTCCCCAGTAGAAAACAGTCCTTCCAAAATCCCTATACATTTCATGGGCTGGAACACTGCATGCTGACAATCACTGGGGAAGATATAAATTAACAGATGGGCTATCTAAGCACTGGTAGGGACACTTCTGGTACACCACTGAGCATGTAACTAAACACTGCACTATTTGCTCCCAATTGATTGGCCATATTGACCACCCCCTGGGACGTACCCACTGCCTACCTGACCCATGTTAGAATGGCAAATTTATTTTATCCAACTTCCCCCTTCCAATGGCTATAAGTACATACTAGTAATGGTTTGCAGATTTTCACATTGGGTAGAGGCTTTCCCTTGCCCAAATGCAACTGTCTCTTTTGTGGCTAATAAAATATTAGAAAAATATTATTCTCACCTGGGTGCCAAACTCCTTTGCAGTGATCGAGGTACACTTTACTGGCCAAGTTTTGAAATAATTATATAAAGTTTTTCCAGTTTTCCAGAGGCTTCATTGCCCACACCATTGCCAATCATCCAGTCTAGTCAAAAGGACAAATGGCATAATGAAGGCCCAGCTGGCTAAACTTGTCTTGTCCCTACGTTTACCTTGGACTCAGGTGCTTCCTTTGGTTTTAGAGAATTTAAGGTCAACCCCATTCAGCCCACATAAACTAACCCCAGATGAAACTGTCCCCTCTATCTTTGTTTGTGGCTTGGATTCGCCCCATCCATGTCAGAGATCAGTGGACAGGGAGTATGAGAAAGCAGCTTCAGGAAGTTCCCAGGAGGAGTCAGAGCACCCAGTAATGAGTGATGTATACTTTCTTAACCACCCCTTCTGGCCACTTCTGCTTCCTGCCAGCTGCAGTCTCTTGGCTAGGAGGCAACTGCTTTGGCCTCAGGCTGCTTCAATTTGCCCTGCCCACACTGGCCGAGCCCCTGAGCTGGTGTTGGTTCTTTCCGTCTCTATTGGTTTCTTCTGTGCCTCTAACCACCTCCCCCTCCTTTCTCTGGGAACATCTGGCTCCATGTGCCATCTTTGCTTCTTCTTGAAAGGCTGTGAGGCCACGCTTGACTGGGGAACTACTCCCCCAGCCCACAACACTACTATGGTGGGATCCCTGGGGCTTTTTTTTCCCTTGTTTTGCTTTGTTCTGTTTTGTTTGTTTTCTTTTTCTTTTTTGCAGCTTGGGAGCCCCTTCAAGTCAGGCTGCACTGCTCAGCTTAGGAGCCACTCCTCCAATCTCCGTAGCTGTGTAGGTGCGCTCCCTGGAGGCATTTCTTTTTTTCCTCTTTGCTTTCACTTTTTCCCATTCTGTCTGCCTTCATTTCTCAGTTCCTGTCTCTCTACACTTACCTTCTTTTTCTGTCTCCTGAATACCTGCTGCTGTGTGACATCTGTGTCATGGTGTGGCCTTTTGCTCTCCCCTATTGGTCTGCTTGGACCGACTCCAATTTCTTATTAGCCACTTGTCAAAAATATTGCCAGACATTGATGCATTATGCCAATTGTTTGTTTTTGGCTCCTGTTTTTCTCTCCTCTCTCTCCTCTTTCCCACACCCCTATTAGCTCCACACATCACAACCTCCCCGCTCCTTTCTGCCTACCTGCACCATGCACTGAACATCACACCTCTGAGCAGCACAGGCATGGCCTACTGGAACCTGCCCAGCACTGATTCCTGGCCCGCCCTGTCAGCGCTATTACATGTCATAAACAACCCATTCCAGCCCCTCCCCTTAAGCTGGACCTGCCCTGATGCACCATAGCTGAATGACTGGCCCTGCCCATTGGACAAGGAGGTGAAAAGTATTGTGACTACAGAGAAGCAAACAACAAAGAACACACAGCCCACCTGCTCAGACGTAACCAAATAAAACAAAAAAAGCAGGACAAAACAAACAAATCTACAATCAAGAAATGAAGAAAATACCTACTGTATGTCCCAAAGACAGGAGACAATATTAAAACATACAAAAAAGCAGGACAGGATGGGTCCAGGAGGCATCCAAAATAAAACACCAGATGACTTTCCGTTAGAAGAAAAGGTACTAGAACTACCTGACAGGGAATTCAAATCTCTAATATTCAGAGCAATCCAAGAGTTGAAGCAAAAAAGCAGACAAAAATGAGGAAAAAATAAGCAAATTTTTGGAAAACACAGACAAATTCATGGAAAATACAGACCAAAAAAATGGAACAATTCAGGAAAGTAATACGGGAAAAAAATGCCAAGATAAATTCACAACTAGAAATCATACAAAAACTACAAGTAGAAATCCAAAAGATAAACTGCAAGATTTTTGAAATGGGCACTGTCATAGGAGGGCTGAGGAGCAGGTTTGAAATGATGGACAGAATCAGCAAAGCTGAAGACAAACACCTGGATACAACACTGTTCGAGGAAAAATCAGAAAAAAAGAATGAAGAAAAATGAAGAAACCCTGAGAATTATGTGGGATACAATCAAAAGCAAATATTTACGAGTGATTGGAGTTCCAGAACAGGGAGAAAAAACAGAAAACACAGACAGGATCATTGAACAATTGCTGACAGAAAACTTCCCTAAAATCATGAACGATCAAAAGCTGACCATCCAAGAAGCTCAACGAACTCCATATAGTATAGACCCCAAAAGAAAAACACCAAAGCATATCACAATCACACTCGCTAACACCAAAGACAATGAAAAAATCCTGCGAGCAGCTCAAGAAAAACAAAGAGTCACATACACAGGAGAAACAATAAGACTAAGCTCTGATTATACAGCAGAAACCATACAGGCAAGAAGGCAATGGGATGACATATATAAAACCTTGAAAGAAAAAAATTGCCAACCACAAATAATATATCCTACAAAACTTTTGTTCAAATGTGATGGTGAAATTAGGACATTTCCAGATAAACAGAAATTAAGGTAATATGTAAAAACCAAGCTAAACTTAGAATTATTAAAGGGAGTCCTTCAGCCTGAGAACAAACAACATAAGACCACAGCCTGAATCTAGGACGCAAGATTATACCAGCCAGATACCAACCTAGGAAATCAACCCTCAAGGACTATCCAAAACAATTGCAACAGGGAACCAGAGAGGTCAATCTGTAAATGACAATAACTTCAGAACAATAAAATCAGAACAATAAAAGAGGGAATAAATGGTATGGGTATAGAACTCTTTAATAGCTAGGAAGGCAAGGCGATACCAAGTAATAATAGACTAGTTCAAACCTAGGAAGATAAGGGTAAATTTCAAGGTAACCACAAAGAAAGTTAACAAACCTACTTATCAAAATAAAGAAGAAAAACAATAAGTCTCAATAAAAACAAAATCTACAAAAACAAAGGAAATGAAAAAGAAATCCACAAACAAAAGGAACTCAGCACAGGACACTATGTTGAATGAAAAAAGTCAATCACAAAAGGACAAATACTGTATAAGGCCACTACTGTAAACACTCATGAAAAGGTTTACATACAAAAACAAACAATATATGATGGTTATGAGGGACGGGAGGGGTGGGGATGGAAAAACACTTAATAGACAAAAGATACGCAGTAACTTCGGTAAAGGGTAAGACAGCACACAATACTGGGGAAGCCAGCACAACCTGTACAAGGCAAGGCCACGGTAGCTCCACAGACACATCTAAACTCCCTGAGGGACCAAATTGCTGGGCGAGGGGCTGTGGGGACCATGGTTCCAGGGAACATCTAGCTCAATTGGCATAACAGAGTTTATAAGGAAAATGTTCTACATTCCACTTTGGTGAGTAGCACCTGGGGTCTTGAAAGCCTGTGAGTGGCCATCTAGGATACTCCATTGGTCACCCCTTCAGGAACAAAGAAGAATGAAGAAAACTAAAGACACAAGGGAAAGATTAGTCCAAAGGACTAATGGACCGCATCTACCATGGGGTCCACCACACTGAGTCCAGTACAACTAGGCAGTGCCCGGCTACCACCACTGACTGCTCTGACAGGAAACACAATAGAGGGTTCTGGACAGAGCTGGAGAAAAATGTAGAACAAAATTCTAACTCAAAAAGAAAGACCAGACTTGCTGGCCTGACAGAGACTGGAGGAATCCTGAGAGTATGGCCCCCGGACACCATTTCAGTTCAGTAATGAGGTCACTCCTGAGGTTCACCCCTCAGCCAATGATTGAACAGGCCCATGGAACAAAACAAGACTAAAGGGGCACACCAGCCCTGAGGCAAGGACTGGAAGGCAGGAGGGAACAGGACAACTGGTAATAGAGAACCCAGGGTTGTGAAGGGAGAGCGTTGACATGTCGTGGGGTTGTTAATGTCATACAACAATGTGTGTATTAATTGATGAGAAACTAGTTTGTTCTGAAAAATTTCACCTAAAGTTCAATTAAAAAAAAAAAGAAAAGAAAAACACCCTGGTTTTGGATGTAGACTCCTTAGGTCATTCTTCCCCTTTGTCAGAGTAGCCCAATTAGAGAGAGCTCTCAGAAACATTTCAGCAACTATGGAATAGTTAGCTGATGACATTGCAGATAACCTTGCAGCACAACAAGAATCCCTGGCATCTTTAGTTAAAGTAGTTTTGAACAATCGAATATTCCTTGACTTTCTGTTAGCACAACAAGGTGGAGTATGTGCCACCACTAACGCTTCTCGTTGCACCTGGGAAGAACCACCGGAAAGGTAGAACAAGGCATAAGGAAAACTCACAAGAAAGCTACCTGGCTTCACACAGAAGACACTAGCGACCCTAGTGACTGATATGACATTTTCAATTGGTTACCCAATGGTATCAAATCTTGGGTCAGCTCTTTCATAAAAACTAGGCTGGTTACACTTTTTTAACGGTTATTTTCTTTTGCCTAATCAAATGTTTCCTTTTCCACATTGCCCAACCTGATATCTGAATACTCATCCCCACTCAAAAACCTGAGGAGCCCTGGTGGTGCAGTGGTTAAGAGTACGGCGAGTTTATGGCTGCTAACCAAAAGGTCAGCAGTTTGAATCCACCAGCTGCTCCTTGGAAACCCTATGGGGCAGTGCTGCTCTGTACCGTAGGGTCCCTATGAGTTGGAATCGACTCGACGGCAGTGGGTCTGGTTCTGGAGCCTTAGTGGCACAGTGGTTAAGAGCTGTGGCTGCTAATAAGCAATCGAGTTTCCAACATGCTATGTACTTTGAAGAAATTATTGAGACCCTTGTAGACTCACCTGTTACTTGACTTGAATCCTTACCTAGGCTAACTCGTTCCCTTTTTAATTTGGCCTTCCAGTCAGCCCTCTATAGTTTTAAGCAGCATGATGAAAACACCTGCAGCGGTGCCTGGTTATCTGTCTGATGATATCTGAACCCTTCCATCTGTCTGGTAACATCTGGAGACTTAAACAGTTTCGTGAGGTAAGTGGCTACAAATACAACTACCTAAATCCTTCCAGAAGATGGGTTACTCCTTTTTGGGCAACATGAAACCTGCTCACCCTGAAGATGAAACCCTAGATATGGCAAGATAGACATAAACAGATGGTCCCAGGCTATTCTCTTAAAGATGGAGTCTGTGGTTTTAAGAGCCTATCTAACATAGGCAGCCATCTAATCAATTCAAGGAAAGTAAGTCCATGCAGAAGACTTATAATAGTGATCAATGAATTCCTAAGAAGTTTCTTGATCAAAAAGAGGGAAAGACAAAGGGAACCATTCAAAACCAGACCTTTGGCCTGGCCTGGACTCATGTCAAGGGAGCAACAGGGACTCCATCTTGATTCGACTACAAGCTCTCTGAAAAATCCTCCCCCCTCCTCCTTGGGCTTTGCAAACTAAGAAGTACTGGTAGACTATTTTTGATTCTTTTTTACAGGAAACAGCTAAATCCACGAGCAGTTTGTGGTCAGCCAAGCAGTAGATGGTCAGCCCATTCCAATCACATACCTGCGATGAACCTATTCAAGACCCAGCCCCACTTCTGACATGGCCCACCTCCACAAGCCCTGCTTCTGATGTAGCCCACCTCTAGTTTCCTGACCAATGAAGATACCTCAGTTGCTTGTGGTTTTTGCCTTTTTAAACACATGTTAAGATGAATCCTGTGGGTTTTGTTTGGTTTCACTTGTTGAGATCTGATAAGCCCCCATTTGAATGGTCCCTTGAATGCTTTAATAAATCCTCTGTTTCACTTTAATAAGGTTTGGAGTCTTCTTCTCCGTGATATTCAAAACTACTTCATTCCAAATCAAGTGCATAAACTACAGGTGGAAGGAATAGGCCTAAACTACACACTAACGGTAAGGGGAAAAGAGAAGTGAGAGATACACTGGTGAAGTGAAAAGAGCAAAGGATTTAAACAAAATAGCCTGGGTTCAAATCTACCTGCCCTGAGTAGATATGCATTTGTGTAAACTCTCTGAGTTTCAATTGCTTCATCTGTAAAATGGACTTAATGGTAACACTGAATTCATAGGTCTGGGTATGGTTCAAAAGATGTGTATAATAAGTGCTTTATAAACTTGTTATGTGCTGTCAATTCTGACTCATAAGGACAAAGTAGAACTGTCTCAAGGCTGTCATCTTCATAGGAAAAGATCGCCAGGTCTTTTCTCCCACAGAGCCACTGGTAAGTTTGAACACAACCTTTCTGTTACCAGTGAAGCACTTAATACTGAGTCACTAGGGCTACAAGCAGGGATGGATTAACCAGTAAGCACAGTATACACTGGCTTACAGTAAGCAAGGTACACATGGGCTGAATTATGCTTACTTAATACTCTGCAGTGCACAATTTTGCCTGGGTTTCATCACACATGAGCTTAACTGTGCTTACTTATTAATCCATAGTGCACCACATCCGTAGTGCATCCATAGTTTCACCTCATCAGTGAAACTGTACACTACAGATTAGTAAGTAAGCACAGTTAAGCCCTTGCATACCTTGCTTATTGGGTAGTACATCCCTGGTTACAAGGTATAAATTAAAATTAAAAATACTAGTCTAAATTTTGTTCCTGATGTCAACTAAATATGAGCTTTAATATAAAGCCCCAAAATTTGGTGGGCAGATAGGATATTGAAACAATGCTGAAAGCTGATAGGCTGACTAATTAGCAGAATGCCAGAGTTAAATTATAGCATTTGGAGAGAACAATATAATTGTTAAGAAACCAAGTCCATTACCAAAATAACACATTTATTTACACCAATGGCCTCACAACATTAACAACTAAATGGAGTAGCTAATGCACTTTAGATCATAAGAAATGATTCGTATAGCTGGTCTTTTCCTTGGCTGCTAGAACACAATCTTTCAATTTAATAGGGCTCAGTGAAGGAAGTACCGCTGCTTCTCTAGATTGCCAAATTTTGTATACCCGACAGTCAACACTTATCTAAAAATTTTCCCTAAACTCCTTCAAGTTATTTCTGACAATCATTAAATATTTGCTTGGCATTATATTAATTGTCATGATAGATAATAACAAATAACATTTATTGAAAGCTTACCACATGCCAGGCATAACGCTCAGTGTTTTACATATACTTTTCTTATTTAATTCTCACACAACCAATTTCAAGCAAGATGCTCAAGAGCAAGTTTCAGAGTCTCCTCTGACATCCATCTTGGTCTTCTCTTTCTTTCCTGTCTTTTCAGTGACCTCTTGCTTTCTTCAAAGATGATGTCCTTGTTGTCATTCCACAACTCGTCTGGTCTTCATTCACTAGTGTTCAATGCGTCAAAGCAATTCTTCAGATGGTCTCTAAATTCAGGTGGGATATACTCAAGGTTATATTTTGGCTCTCGTGGACTTGCTCTGATTTTCTTTAGTTTCAGCTTGAACTTGCATATGAGCAATTGATGGTCTGTTCCACAGTCAGCCCCTGGCCTTGTTTGACTGATGATATTGAGCTTTTCCATCGTTTCTTTCCACAGATGTAGTCAATTTGATTTCTGTGTGTTCCATCTGGCGAGGTCCATGTGTGTAGTCACCGTTTATGTTGGTGAAAGAAGGTATTTGCAATGCAGAAGACGTTGGTCTTGCAAAGTTCTGTCATTTGATCTCCAGCATTGTTTCTATCACAAAGGCCATATTTTCCAACTACTGGTCCTTCTTCTTTGTTTCCAACTTTCGCATTCCAATCGCCAGTAATTATCAATGCATCTTGATTGCATGTTCGATCAATTTCAGACTGTAGCAGCTGATGAAAATCTTCTATTTCTTCATCTTTGGCCCCAGTGGTTCGTGCATAAATTTGATAATAGTCATATTAACTAGTCTTCCTTGTAGGCGTATGGATACTATCCTATCACTGACAGCGTTGTACTTCAGGATAGATCTTGAAACGTTCTTTTTGATGAAACTTGCTCTTGAGCGTCAAGCAGCTAAAGCAAAAGGAAGAATTGATGAAGTAAAAGAACTGTACAGAAGATTTCAAAGGGCATCTCGAGAAGACAAAGTAAAGTATTATAATGACATGTGCAAAGAGCTGGAGATGGAAAACCAAAAGGGAAGAACACTCTCAGTGTTTCTCAAGCTGAAAGAACTGAAGGAAAAATTCAAACCTCAAGTTGCAATAGTGAAGCATTCCACGGGGAAAATATTAAACGACACAGGAAGCATCAAAGGGAGATGGAAGGAATACACAGAGTCATTATACCAAAAAGAATTAGTCGATATTCAACCATTTCAAGAGATGGCATATGATCAGGAACTGATGGTACTGAAGGAAGAAGTCCAAGCTGCTCTGAAGGCATTGGCAAAAAACGAGGCTCCAGGAATTAACAGAATATCAGTTGAGATGTTTCAACAAACAGATGCAGCACTGGAGGTGCTCACTCGTCTATGCCAAGAAATATGGAAGACAGCTTCCTGGCCAACTGACTGGAAGAGATGCATATTTATGCCTATTCCCAAGAAAGGGGATCCAACTGAATGTGGAAATTATACAACAATATCATTAATATCACACGCAAGCAAAATTTTGCTGAAGATCATTCAAAAATGGCTACAGCAGTATCTCGACAGGGAACAGCCAGAAATTCAGGCTGGTTTCAGAAGAGGGCGTGGAACCAGGGATATCATTGCTGATGTCAGATGGATCCTGGCTGAAAGCAGAGAATACCAGAAGGATGTTTACCTGTGATTTATTGACTACGCAAAGGCATTCGACTCTGTGGATCATAACAAATTACGGATAACACTGCAAAGAATGGGAATTCCAGAACACTTAATTGTGCTCATGAGGAACCTTTACATAGACCAAGAAGCACTTGTTCGGACAGAACAAGGGGATACTGATTGGTTTAAAGTCAGGAAAGGTGTGCGTCAGGGTTGTATTCTTTCACCATACCTATTTAATCTGTGTGCTGAACAAATAATACGAGAAGCTGGACTATGTGAAGAAGAACGGGGCATCAGGATTGGAGGAAGATTTATTAACAACCTGCATCATGCAGATGACACAACCTTGCTTGCTGAAAGTGAAGAGGACTTGAAGCACTTACTAATGAAGATCAAAGACCACAGCCTTCAGTATGGATTGCACCTCAACATAAAGAAAACAAAAATCCTAACAACTGGACCAATGAGCAACATCATGATAAACAGAGAAAAGACTGAAGTTGTCAAGGATTTCATTTTACTTGGATCCACAATCAACTGCCATGGAAGCAGCAGTCAAGAAATCAAGACACATTGCATTGGGTAAATCTGCTCCAAAGGACCTCTTCAGAGTGTTGAAGAGCAAAGACGTCACCCTGAAGACTAAGGTGCGCCTGACCCAAGCCATGGTATTTTCAATCACATCATATGCATGTGAAAGCTGGACGATGAATAAGGAAGACCGAAGAAGAGTTGACGCCTTTGAGTTGTGGTGTTGGCGAAGAATATTGAATATACCGTGGACTGCCAAAAGAATGAACAAATCTGTCCTGGAAGAAGTGTGGCCAGAATGCTCCTTAAAGGCAAGGGTGGCGAGACTGTGTCTTACATACTTTGGACATGTTGTCAGGAGGGATCAGTCCCTGGAGAAGGACATCATGCTAAGCAGAGTACAGGGTCAGCGGAAATGAGGAAGACCCTCAACAAGGTGGATTGACACAGTGGCTGCAATGATTAGCTCAAGCATAACAATGATTGTAAGGATGGCTCAGGACCAGGCAGTGTTTCGTTCTGTTGTGCATAGGGTCGCTACGAGTCGGAACCGACTCGACGGCACCTAACAACAACAACAACCCATTAACATGTATATTGTTATTCCATTTTTGATATTGAGAAGTTGAGGCTCAGAGAAGTTAAGTCCCTTGCCCAACATAACACAGTTAGAAAGTGGGGAAACTAAGATTCAAACACAGATCAACCTCTAAAGCCCATATTCTTAGTTGTTACCTCGTGTAGCCTTCTTATCCTAACTCTAACTGTACCTCCATGCCGAAATTATTCCTAAAGGCTAGGTCACAGCCAATTCACAGCAAATCTCCCCAGATCTGAAATTAAAGTACAAGAGATACATCTGTTGCATTAGAAAAGTCAAGTCCTTTAGACAAACTCCTAAGTTACAATATCCTCAATTTCCTACAATTCTTTTCCAAGAATATCTTCTAGAGGCAACATAGTTTTGGGGCATGAAACTGGGTTAAGACAGGAATGTGATATTCTAGTTCAGCCCAACATTGCCACTTAACTTCTCAAATGGTGCCTGAGCAACTATAATGTATCCCAGAGATGTTAGTGCCTGCTTGAAGTTAATACATCAAATACAGTGCTGTCTACTTGTTTTTGGTTAAACAAGCTACAGTGAGTGCACCTACCAGAGGTAGGCCGGTGCAAGGTTCATGGTGCACACACATTAGTTAATTGTGTTCCCTGCCCTAGACGGGCTCATAGGCTAGTGAGAAAAATGACCAGCTGTATACAGTGCCCTGACAGAGCTACAGTCAGAAGTGGAGGCCAAGGGCAAAGTAACTTACTTTGCTTAGAGGTCTCAGGAATGCCTTCTCCAAAGAGATAACATGAGATGAGTCTAATGTAGGTCATAGTGAACGTAGATTGGCCATGTGACTTCTGGTTTAAGTTGGGGTTCTTTTTCTCTCTGAAAACACCCCCAAACAACCAGTAGCATAAGAAACACAAACAAGAACTCCATCTTTGGTGAAACTTAAAGACATCTGTTAACACTGAACTACACTAAGTGAAGATGCAAAGCAGATAACAGAATCTTACTGACTTGTCAGAGTAAAGTAAGGAGAACAACCTATGTGTTTGCAAAGGGGATATCTAAGAGAAACAACCTGTATTATAGCAAAGAACCTAAGGAAGGGACAGGAATTAAAAGTACCAGGTACCACAAAAGCAAGGGTGAGGCAGAGTTGAAAGCAGGATGTTGGCTTGAAAGTAGGTATGAGAACCACATAGACTCCCTAATTCCCTACCCACCCAGGCAACTGTACCCCAAATTCTCCAAGCCACAGCAGACAGGAGTCTAAGTCTCACAGAAACTGAATCAGAAACATTTGGGACTCAGTCACCTGGGTGCAGCATAACGTGGATATGGCACCAATCTGAGAATAGGGAGGTTAAGTGAAAGCCTACATACAGAACAACCAGACCTCAATCTCCTTCCACCTGCAGCTTCCAGATAACAGCAGTCTTATTCCTGGCTCTACATATTTATTCTCAATGAAGTAGCCCAAGAAGACAGAGGGCCTCGGGAGGTGGGATGAGGTCTGAGAGGGAACTGCAGATTATCGAGTAAGTTACCTGGAAAAAAAAAAATGTTGTAGGGTAGGAGACAGCAACAGCTACAAAGAATAAATTATTAATTCTGAGATTTTCAAATATTAACAAGAAAGTAAATAATATAAACATTGAATATTGCTCTAACCAAAATTCTTGAAATAATTATTTTGTGAAGATTTGAGTCTGGGTAAGGAGGTATAAAAGGTACACAATATGAGATCAATGGAGAATATTCAAAATTAATGTCTCAAGAGATAATCTTGAAGTGTATCATTTAGATGTATGGGTGCAAACAGCTAAAAAAGTTAAAAGTTGTTGCTCTAGTAAACAGGTCAGGGTAGAGTGAGAGGAGGGTAGTATTGTGTATTACTGTAAGCCTTTCAGCACTATTTAATATCTTTAGCTAGTTATTTATCCACTGGATAAATATAAAACATAATTTAAAAGAGATGACTCTAAGAAACAACTTCACTGTAAGGAGTAGGGGAACAAGGTCCTAATCTAAGTAACTTTGGAAGTGAGTGGAGTCTGTAAGACTAAAGACAAAATGAACTGTACTTAAGCACTGTACTCCAGTTGATAAAGTTCACCCCACCCTTGACTGGGGTATGGATTAACAACTCTGAAACCAGTATACATGTCTACCGGAATTGAACAATTAAGTAAATGGATGGTAGATGGTAGGAACCAGGCTTCTCGCTGTTGGAGCAAGAAGATATAGAAAAACAAGTGGGCGAGGCTAGAATGATCCATATGGCAATGGATTAATGTTGGAGACATCAGTATGAACTCATGTTTCATTTAATATACACAAATGGTCATACTATAGAAATATTTATAGTATATACAGATATATATCTCCTTGCTCTGTCAGCTGAGAGGGCCTAAAAGCAATGCCAAACCAGTATTAATGGGTATACCTAGTGCCAGATCTTGGTTTCTAATACTATGATTCAATAAAAGGAATCAGGGATCCTTGGAAAAATAGCTGATTCTAGCACTGGGGCAGGAAAGTGACAAGATGAGTCTAGAGCATCTTGTAGTAGCAGAAAGTATGCATGTGCTCAAAAAACAAAGAAAAACCCAACAACAACAAAAAAGCAAACAAACAAAAACCCGAAAGGATGGGACAATGTCAAAGGGATACAGAAACCAACTCAAAGAGCCCCCAGTGGCTAAAACTGGAAAAATTTGAGCAACAAAATAAAGTAGAGCTGAATTACAACCTAAAGTATAAAATAAATATCTGTGAGTCCATACTGGTATAAATACATGATTGAATAAACAAATACATGGAGGAAAATATGTAAATCTCCCGTGCAGAAGAATTTAAAATAACTTACGTAGAGACTCTGCCCTAAGGCTTCTTAAGTGTGAGATGCACCTAGTGACTTCTCAAAGAGTACAGTATGTAAAGTGAGGGAAAAAAAGAATAGCTTTACAGAGGAGAAATCTGATAAACACTATCTCAGACAGATGATCAAATTAACATCTATAGTATTAAGTGAAAATGATGTACACTTGACATGATGTGATAAGAATGGCATTTTACCTCTAGGATCTTCCTTACCAAACCACATTATCTCAGCTTATTTATGAGGAAACTATTAGGCAAATCTCAATTGCGGGTCATTCTACAGACTATCTGACCAGTAATCCCTAAAACTGTCAAGGCCATCAAAAACAAGGACTGGCTGAGAAACTATCACAATGTACAGAGACACGACTTCTAAACGCTGTATAATACCCTGGATAAAATCCTGGAACAGAAGAAGGTCATTAGCGAAAGGCTGAGGAAATCTTAATAAGTATGGACCTTAGTTTATAATTATTAATATTGGTTCATTAATTTTGACAAATGTACCATACTAATGTAAGATGCTAATAATAGGAGAAATTGGGTGTGAGCTATGTAGAAACTCCCTGTATTACCGTCACAATAATTCTGTAAATCTTAAACTATTCTAAAATAAAAAGTTTATTTAAAAAATATATAGTGGTCATAAATTTCCAGTTAATTTGTACTCTAACTTTCCATTCTAAACTTACAAAGTTGCTAAAACTTTAGGAAAAACTGAAGTGATATAAGGGAGAATAATATTACTTGGTTTACTTCATATCTATGATCCCTTTAAATTCCAGAACTTTCTGAGCTTTAAGCAACAACCTTCACTATGCTTTTGAAATGCTGCAAGCCATTACGGCAGATTAATAAGCACTAAAATGCAGACTGTATCAGAGTGCTCTTCTCAACAATCAATAATGAATTTTGGACAGTTTATTCAAAATAAAGGTATTTATTGGAAAGATATGGGGAAATACAAAGAATCTAAGGTAAAGCTAACCCAACTAGGCCTCATAAAGTATGAGAAGCAGATAGCATGAAGGCTAGAAAAAGATTTCCCATCTTCTCTTCAAAGAACTCCCTTGAGAGGAATCAGCTCCAGCTGTTTTCCACCCTAGCAGGATTTTGCTCAAAACTCAGCTTCTCAGAACAGAGATGGAGAATCTGGGTAGCTTATTTTGAGTCATGTGTCTATCTCCTGGCCAGAGGAGATACAGTATTTTAACTTGGGTGTCATTTAGCCTTCATGCAAAGGGGGAGAGTGAGTTCTCTTGAAGAACTTAAGTACTGTTTCCTTCAAGGAACACAGTAAGTTCCTTTAAGGAACTTAAAGGAATTTACACTCTAAAAAGGTCAGAGTCAGTAGGGTAGTTGAACCCAAGTATCCTGAAATAGAAGACGCAGGCAGAAAATTACAAAGCAGGGAGGTAGGCCCCTCAAGAGAAGAATCATTAAGGTTTTTCCTCAGTACTGGAAGCACTGTGATTGAGAACACAGAGTCACACAACAACAGGCAGGTGTTCTGGGGTAGAAGCATTTAATTAGAAATAAGTACAGAAAAACCCAAATGACTTACAATTCATCAATGAATAGAGTACCCCATTTAGTGTACATGGGTGGGTGGTATCTTCTCTTGTTTCCTCTTTCAAAAATCTCATTTTTAGAGTGATTTTTTTTAAAAGAACATGCACACAACCCATGAACAAAAAGAAAAAGTATGTCTAGTCTTAGGCATGCTTCCAATGAGCAGCGAGAGTTACTCTGATGTTTGGCATTTCAGCTGCAGGTTTCTGGGAACAACGTGCATGTTCCTAGAGTAGGAAGTTACAGACACTTCAAGGAGCTTGCTTCCACCTCCCCTATGTGCAAAGAGCCTTGAACACAGAAGAGAACTGAAAAAGAACCTTCCCAAGGCCCCGTCTCTTAATAAACATAAGGCTGTGAAATGGCAGGACAGAAACGGGATTTGCAGACAATAGTTATCATTGGGCAAGTCAGTGCTAAAGAACACTTAACAGTTTCTTGTTCCTTTAGTTCCTCCCTTAAAAATCTTTCAGGTCATGTGAGGGAGGTAAAGCTGATAACCCAGGAAAACCAGCACCCTGTGCCACAATCCATCTTTTCTGATAACTTAGAAGATTTCCCTCTGATTATTCCATCGGTGATTTCAATGCCAAAAAGCCAGCTGCAGTAAGTAATTTTTCCCATTTTTGACTATAAAATAGGCCATGGTTGGCAGAAACACATCCCACAAGCCAGTCTCTAACCTATGATTTGGGCTGACATCAACAAATTCCTCCAAACTGCCAAGTGTTATTCCATCCGTGCAATCACCTTATTCCTGGCACCCTAGTATACCGCTTCCTGTTCTGTACCCTGGAGGTGGGGACCATTTATGGCTGGTTGGAGTCAGCAAACCCAGTTTTAAATTAGCCTGCTGGAATTCTGACCAAAAATCCCTTACTATAATTTTAAAATAAATCATCCCCAAATGACAAAGCAGGGCCAGGGCTGTGTTCCCCTCACAGAAAACTAAGAAGGAAAATGTCAAAGCTACAGGAAAAATTACTAGTACAAAAACTGTAATTCAGATTTCAGAGCACAAGTCAATTATGTTTCCTAAACCTGTTCGAAGGATAGGTAAAATGCCAGCCAAGCTCATTGCGTTGATATCTATTAATTTTCTACCACCAATACTTGCCATAAGTGTCACAAGAGAATTCCTGAACCCTGCACAGGGCCCTGCACTTCTGCTTTCACCGTCTTACTGCTGTTGCTATGAACTGCTCTGTGATTGGAAGCAAGCAAGGAACGAAGCAAAACTTTTCCTTCATATCTAGGTTGTAGACAGTACCTGCCCCTGCCTTTTTAACTACAAAGTCTTGGGTTGCTGTCTCCTTTCACAAAATTAATCAAAGCAAAAAGCAAGTCCCCAGAAAGAGGTGAAGTTTCCTTTTGACACATCGCAGGTACTCGATAAATGCTTGTCAAATTAATTAAAAAGCAAGAGTATCAGCACCACTAACATAATGTTGTCTATCGTAAAACGAAGGAACTCTGCTGGTGCAGTGGTTAAGCGCTTGGCTGCTAACCAAAAGGTTGGTGGTTTGAACCCACCAGCTGCTCTGTAGGAGAAAGATGCAGCAGTCTGTTTCCATAAGGATTTACAGTCTCAGACACCCCGTGGGGCAGTTCTACTCTGTCCTATAGGGTCACTATGAGTTGGAATCAATTTGCAGGCAATGGACTTTTGGATTATAAAATGATTAAATTTGTTTCAACTACATTCCCAATTTACGACTATAATCCCCCAATACTCATGTGACACAATCGCGTAGGGTAGCGTGAACACAATGAAAGGAATATGAATTATTTTCTTTAAAAGCCACTTACAGTCACTTCGTAAACCCAATTGCGTTTAGCAAGCTTTGTTTTGCACTTTCTTTAAAGTGGTGATCAAGGTGATCATGTGGGTGCATAAACAGCAAGGCAACGTCTGAGAAGTAAATGACCACAATATCTTTTGTTGTAGAGTTTTCAGCAATCAGCAAGACTTTAGACTGAATAATAATATTTTATAAATAGCTGGACAACCAAAACAACTTTCTTTCAATTGCCTCCTTGAAAATGTTGGCTGCTGAGGGATTCTTCCGAGAGAAGGGAAATAGGACATTTGTAAAACACAAAGAATTTACCCTCCATTCTGAAATCAAACCTTGGAGTCTTGGCTAGAAAGGGAATTACTAGTATTCAATAACACTCGAAAGCTTATAATGAGTTGGGTCCAAAACACTGCAAAGAGAAAGTCCAGTTCCCCTTAATTCCCTCTTCCTGCATCTAATACATGCCTCTTTTCCTTGCGAGGGCAGGCTTATGGCAAAGCTCCCTGTCTTTTACTTTCACTGAAAAATTAACTATCACCTTGTACTAGGGAAGCACATGGAGTTGACAACTCAAGAGGAGGGAGGTATCTGCTAGCCTGCAAGCATCGTAATGACAATGTGGTTGGATCAGCAAGACTTCAGAAACCAGAGCAAAGAGCAAGAGACCATATGTGTTATGACCATTTTTTTAAGATGATGCCAGCCCCACCAGTAATATGGACAATGGCCCATATGTAAGGCACATCTGGTACTCCATGTCATTGCCTGATTGCCTTGCTCGATGCTTCTGCATATTTAGTAGAATTAAAGAATTTAAAACAGATTCCTCTGGTGCAGTGGTTAAGAATTTGGCTGCTAACCAAAAGGTCGGGAGTTCGAATCCACTAGCTGTTCCTTGGAAACTATATGAGGCAGTTCTACTCTATCCTACAGAGTCACTGAGTCAGAAGCAACTCAACAGTGATGGTTTTTTTAAAAATTTTTCTCTTCATATCAGAGACTCATGATACCTCTTCCCCAAGTATATAATTTTTTAAGTCTCTCATTTCCAAGAGAAGAGTGTGCGTATATTTGTGCACACACGCTTAATCACACGTGCAGGCAGTGGGGGACCCTGCGCAAGGAGAAAGCAGAGGAAAACCGGGCAGTGCTGACTTCTCTGTAAAGGAGGATGTCATTTTCACAAGAGACAGCTGTGTGTGGCATGTGCGTGCCTTGCATATGCTCCCCAGCGGAAGACTTCTGTTCCACTGCTTTTCCTCCCATTTAGAGATAAGGAGAGGTCTCTGAGGAGAGCATATGGAATCAGTCTATGGAGCTGAGGTCAATTTGATCTTTGAGACTATTTAAAGATTCTAAGCCCGCAGCAATATAACTGGGTTGTTTCTCTTAATTCTCCTTTGCGGTAGGTCAGGTTCTACCGTTTCCTTCAAAGAATTGGCAAAGGATTTCACATTCCTTTATTTAAGTATTATTTCTATAAAACTCTTAAAAAAAAAAACCCATATAAAGTTAGAATTTGGCTAGTGCATGCCTGATTTAATGCAATTGTGCAAAAATAATAACCTGTTTATATGCCCTTAGTCCTCAAAATAGCCTTATCTTTTAATATGCTTTTTAATAAGCATCTTTGTCATTATTATTATATTGGAACTTTGAGATTTTCTTGACATTAAAAGGCTAGATTGAAACAAACAATATGTTCACAGACATGTACTTGGCACATAGAGTATATTTTCACATTCATATGCAAGATAACAAAAAGAATGCTTTTCGTACCGCCTTGCTCACAGTGAAAGGATAAGAAATGAAAGTAACCTCCAGTGAAAACTTATTAATATTGAAAGGCTTGGCTTTTAAAGTAAGGTACAAAACTTTAAAAAGTATTTCTTATCTCTTTCAATAAAATAAATGCCTTTCACATGTTAAAAGAATCCCGACTGACCTTTGTCTAGTTAAGGCTCTCTAATGAGGGAAAAATATCACAACTGAATCATTCATTTGGTTCTCGGGCGCGAGATCAGGCAAAACGCTGTTGTGTCACTAAGTCCTCCACAGGCGGTTGCTCATCTGATCCTCACAGCGGCAGCCGGTGGGTACCTGTGCCAGCATTGTCTCTCTACAGATGCAGAAGGGAGGCTCGGAAGAACTTCTAGAGGGTCTCACAGTTAAAAAGCTGCAGAGCCAGACCTCAACCCTAGGCCTGTCTGACTCTAAGCCTGCATTCTTACCTTCTGAACAATGCAGCCCCTGTGCTGCTTTATAAACCTGAACTCTGTAAAATGTCCACAGAAATAGCAGAAATAACGAGGAAGTCAGACTAAATCAGGTTACATAGGGAAACCTCAGAATGTCAATATTTACATTTTTTAAATTTGCGTGGTTTTCTACACATGGTCAATAGTAGGGCCACTGAGATTAAAAGATTTAGTTTTATTGTCGGAAAGAACTACTTTTCAGGAAACCTACTTTTTATATAGCTGGCCTGGAAGTTTGGGCGATTCAGCATAACAGGACAAGCAGGGACTAACACAGGACAAACAGGATATAAGTGAGATTCATTTCAATGTCTTTATCACCCAGAATCATTAAACCACACTGGAAGGAACAGATGTACCACATGGCCGAGAAGCTGGGAAAATGCAGAGGACTCCTCACTGGGATGAGAGCACTGAGCAAAGAGGCAAGCACAGGCCCACAGCCTCTTCTCTCTTCTGCCAGCTCAGCTCCAGACCCCCATTTGAGAACATGCGCTAGCTTGACCCTTACTGGCCTGAACCTGAACCAGACATTGCCAGGAACAAATGACTCAGGTGGTCTTCTCATTTATGAGCTGCATTTTTGAAGTAGTAAACTACTCATTTGCACGTTGGAACAGGGGCCTTTTCTGGTTGTTATCTTGTATATTTTGTTTTGTTTGCTTTGTAACCACTCTGGATGGAAACCTCCTGCCTCTGGCTCCATCTCTTTACTTACCCATGAGAACCTTCTGGTGGTTAGAAAGCACATGGGTTACTAAAAGATTAATATAATTCAAGAAAACTATTTTGGTTTTCTTATAACATCCTCATCCTAAAAAATCCCTAAGTACAACTACAATGTTACAGATAAGCATATTGATTCATCTTTGTTTCATCTCGCAGACCCCTCCCACACATGCGGGTGTAACAATGAGTCCACTTAGACTAGAGCGAGGCCCACACATTTGCAGTCTCACAACCCCGAATTCGAGTCCTCATTCAGCCTTCAGTATGGCCTCAACAAGATATCTGGCTTTTCAGAGTTTTCATTTCCCCAACTGTAAAAGAGGAGTAATGATGAAATTATAGCACTACGTACTTCACCTACTGCATATTTACTGAGAATATGCATTTTACAAAGTATTTCAGAGAGGAAAAATATTATACAAATAATAATTTTTATGTTTATTGTGCAGAACTACCATGAGTGACAAGGATGAGAAAGGTAGCACCAGATCTAGATATACCATAGTAAAAAAATGTCTTGGAATAGGATCTTAGAAACCACTACTTCTAGTTCCAGGTCTGCCTTTAACTAGATATACAACATTGGGCAAGTCATTTAATCTCTCTGGATCAACATTTCTTCATGTCTCATAAATGTGAATGGAAAGAAGGAACAAACACCATGGGCCACACAATGGGCTAGGATTTTACATACTCTCTCTCTCATTTAATCCAAACCGTAGGCTTCACAAGAAGCATTATGACATCTACTGCCACAGATGAAGAGAAATGAGACAGTGAGAGGTTAAGAAACATGTCTCAAAGCACACAGTGGTGGCTCAAAAGTCAAGTTAATTTCGCTGACTCCAAACCCCATGCTCAACCTGGTCGAGCACCACACAAAGGGAAAAACAGTGGCTGTGGCTTTGATCGAGGTGATTTCTAAGGGTTTCTTTTAACTCTAAAACACCATGAGTTTAAAATTTGATGAATTTTTCTACTTAATGAAAAATAAAAGTCCAAGTAATCCAGAGTTAAATAAATTTTCATTTTCTACATGGCCTCTCTCCACAACGTTCCCTTGTTTTTCAGAGACAGGCAGGCTGGCTAGTAGTGGGCTGATCAAAGTTCTTTAGATGTTCACTCCCAGCTCTTCTCTGGGGATGGACATGACTCATCTCATTGGGCTCACAGAAGTCATCTCTTTTTTCACGAAAACACAGGCCAACAACAGGAGGACAATCACACCACTGGTTTCCAATACTGTGAGAAAGAGCTGCCCACACATCCCCAGCTCTGTGGACAGAAAATAAACACAGCTCTCCCTCTCACTGAAAGAACATTGCTAAATATATAGCATGGTACTTTCGTGGTAACAATACAAAAGGAGCGGGGAGAAAACCACTGAAGAGGTCTCCTCTCGGACCAAGGCCTGTACCACAAGAAAAGCATTTGAGAAAGCTGCCTTGTGTTAAGTACAATGCCCCTAACTCCATTTTATTTCCACTGCTACTGATGTAATTGTGAATTCCTGCTGCATTTATAATTAAGAAAGAAACAGATGGTAATGCTTAGGATTAAGCAATAAGGAGTGGTCATTAAAACAATCTAGAATGCCAGCAGTTGTATATGATATCAGAGGTTTAGTTTACCATAACAAAGTTTTATATCCCTGGGAAAAAAGGAAGAGAAATTAAATGCTTCTCTTTCCCCTCAAATCCATTCATATCACAGCTGTCCCCTCACTGAAAGCACATCACAGCAGACTCCAACATTCCATTGCTGGACACAAATAGGTTACATCTTGATTTTATTATAAGTTACCACCACAAGTGTCAAAACATGAAATTCAGATGGAAAATTCACCAAGCTATGGAAATGCAATTGGTGAGACACTAGAGAAACACTAAAATCACACTTAGGTGATGGAGCAGGCTAACAGTAGAGGGAAGAATTCTAGAATCCTATGGTAATGTGGCCAACAACCCAGCTCTCCTGGAGGATATACTAAAAAAACCAAACCAGTTGTTAGTGAGTTGATTCCAACTTATGGCAACTCCATGTGTGTCAGAGTAGAACTGTGTTCCATAGGACTTTCTTTTTACTTTTATTAATTTTATTTTGTTGTTGTTGTTGGCCCATAGAGTTTTCAATGGATGATTTTTTGAAAGTAGATCACCAGGCCTTTCTTCCAAGGCACCTTTGGGTACACTCTAACTTCTAACCTTTTGGTTAACAGCCAAGCATGTTAACTGTTAGCACCACTCACAGACTCCCCTGGAAAATACAAGGAGCTATTAAAACATGATATAAAAATAAAACAAAACCCTTCCTCCCTCCAAATATATACATACATAGAGAGACAGAGAGAGAGAAATGGCTATGTAATTTTTCCAATCAAATAAACTTTAACGATAACATCAACTAGCTCTTAGGAAAGTAACCTATCTCCCATTCTCCCACATCTACACACAAATTTTTTTGCCTTTAATAATCTGAACTTCCTAAACAATTTCTCAGCCCTCAAACCTGCCTTCAGTTTCTTCTTTGAAGTAATTTCCTCTCACTGGAGTCATCCGATAGTTTCATAGGGATCCAATTACTATGATGGGAGGTCACTCTCTAAACCAGTACACTCATCCAGGTGGCAGCTCTAACACTTATCAGTCTGCTTCCATCCTCCTTAACAGTTTCTGTCAACTGTCAACCTCCAGTCTAAGTCACTAATCTTACAAGATGCAAGGCTGCAGAGTGGCTTCACCTTTAGACCATCCCAAGGCAGCTAATTATAAGGTCTTCCTGTTACGAATAGTGCTGTATGTACATCACAGACTACTGAGGAACGAACCCTAAGAATTCTAAAATACTTTGTACTTGTGGAACATTCTGTTCCCAATCCCCAACACACACACACAGAAAAAAAAATCAAATACAGAAGTAGTATAGAATAAAGAGAATGCAGGGACACGTGGAGTCTTGGGAACCATCTGTAAAAATGCTGAAAATCTGTGAACTCATTTTCTGCCTGGATGATCCTTAAGAAAAGGTTCTTAGTGTTCAGAGCCTTCGATTATGTGACAATAGTCACACTTGAGATTCAGTATGTCACAACTGCTGGAAAAGCAAATGGAAGACAATTCACATTAGCACTTTTGCCAACATTTTCCAACCAGCACATTTATTAACTGTGTGATAGGGTTTAACAAGTCTTTTCTCATAACCTGCACAGGCTACAGCAGGAGAACCCTAAAATTGAGAAAAGGGAGTACAGCACCCACATTACCCAGAACAATTCTTAGGCTTAGCTGGATATCAGGAATAAGGCTTTGGACAAGCTGGGAACAGCTCCTCAAAAGAAATACTGATAATCCACATCATAGCAACAGCTCTGGCCAATTAGTGAAGCCATAAAAGTTAGTGATTAGTTCCATTTTCAAAGCTCCATATACCCTTCCTGTGGCAGAGACTCTAGTTAGTCACAAATTCTGTTCTACCCTACTTTTATAGCATTAATAATAGAGTTATAGCTGGGTATACATACGGCTTCTCAGCTAGACTGCATTTCCCAGCATTCCTTTCACTGAGGCATGGTGGGGTTTTTAAACTTCTGCCTACGGTCTATGAATGAAAGTGAAATGTGCCACTTCCAGGTCTTAAGATGTCCCACATTCTCTATCCCATTACAATTGTTAAAAACCAGCTTTTGCAATGCAGATGATGACAGTGGCATAGGTGATAGCAGAGCAACAAGATGGAAGGAATCTGATCCTTGAATGACTATTAGGAACACAGCTCTTAAGAGACCTGGACCATTCAGACTGGAACTATTACATGAGCAATAAACAAGCTTCCTTGGTATTTGAGCCACTATATTATTAGGTCTCTTTGCAACAGTAGATTAGACTTTATTCAAACTGATAAAAAACAAATGAATCAAACTCATTGCCGTCAAGTCCATTCCAACTCATAATGACCCTGTAGGTCACAGCAGAACTGCCCCATGGGGTTTCCAAGGCTGTAAATCTTTACAGGAGCAGACTGCTACATCTTTCTCCTGCAGAGCAGCTGGTGGGTTCGAACTGCCAATCTTTCAGTTAGCAGTTTAGCTCTTAACCACTATACCACCAGGGTTCCTCCCCAACCAATACATTTCCCAAATAGGAACAAAATACATTATGAATATAATTCATTGTTCAATATTTGTTTTCCTTTTCTGCTGAGCTTTCTCTCTCAAACTGCCTTAGCAATTCTCCTTCTGCATTTTTTTTTGGTGGATTCTATTTTCTAATAGGCACAGAGACATGACTAATAGCGGTTCTGTCACTTTGATACTCTAGAAATCTTTCAATAGTTCCTAAGCAAACTCCAAAAAAAAAAAAAAAAAAAACACAACTAAACCTGTTGCTGTCAAGTGGATTCCAACTCATAGTGACCCTATCAAACGTATAATAGGGTACCTTCTATATGCCTATTCCTACACTAAGCGCTGAGGCAGGGGAGTTTACAAAAGTCTGTAACATAAACTTTCATTTATGTAGATTTCTATTCTAAGTACCAGCACCATCTCTTTTATCCACACAGTTTATTTTGAAATACTTTTCTGAGACCTGTGATTTTGGTAGGAGAAAGTATCAATGCCTCTTACATGATGCGAAACTAATGCTCCAAAAAGTTAATACAATTCCCTAGGGACACAAATCTAGTCCAAGACAAAGTTGACCATCTTTCCTCTTACTGTCTAGGACAGTGTTCTCAGAGTCTTGGCCCTGAATACTCATGGAAAATGCAGAGCCCAGGTCTCCCCTCCACACCTACTGTATCAGAATTGGTTGGGGACATGGCAGGAATCTGCATTTATGACAAGAGCCCCAAATGATTCTCATGCAAATTAAGCAAAGCACTGTTCTTGACGATGGACATATCTCACGTCAAGTTCAGCAGCATCTTATTAACTTGTGAGAAGAAGTTTTATTTTTTACCCTTTAATCCCAAGTGCATCCTAACTCTCTTCCTGGAATTCTAACCTTTTATCTTCCCTAGTAAGCACGACTCTTTTTCCATCTTTTTCCAGCATAGTTGACTTCTGGGAACTACTATGATACCTCTAAACAGGCTTAAGTGTAAACTAGTCTTTAAAACTTGCACTTTGATTCAGTTGAGACAAGGCTTAAAAATTTTTTTTAAGCATTTTACAATATATAAAGGGAAAACAAAGCCAAAGAACTCCCAAAGCAAAGAAGATAACTGACAACTAAAAGCTTGTCTTCACTGGAAGAAAGCCTTGCTTTTCTTCTTCATTCCAACCCTGTCTGGGGAACCCTGACTCAAGGCCCATCTTTCAGGCCAGCTACCTTCAATGTTCTACTTTCTTCATAGATCTATTCCTCTTGTCATGTGGGTACCAGCTGTAATGTGGGGGACAATTTCATAGCCAGCTGCCTGTGAGCCATGTTCATTAGCTATTCTTAAGCTGCCATCCCCTTTCCTAACTTATTGTCATGGCTATTGTGTCTCCATCTTTACTTAACCACATGCTCCTGGGCCACTGTTCACTTAGTATCTCATTCCATTCTACTGTCATAAGGTCAGAGAATAGCCATGCTTGGAAAAGACCCTCTGAGAGATCTGCTTGTACAGAGCTGCTGTGTTACACAACTCCAGGAGGTACTGTTCACCTTGTATTCCATGTATATCCATGGTGCTCGAACAAGGCAATTGGTGCCGGTTAGTGTTGCCCAACTAGCAGGACTGCATAAAGTGGTTCCCAAATTGTGCATCAGAATGCCTTGTGGGGCTTGTTGCAATTATAGATTTTAGGCCTCTTCTTCCTTCCTTCTACACTTTTCTTTCTCCTTCCTTCACCTGATTTGTAATTCAGGAAATTTGGAATGAGGTTTTTTTAAAAAAGCATTTATGGTGATTCTGATGATGAACATGGTTTGGGGATATAATCTCATCAAACTCTCTCATTTTGAAGGTGAATGAACTGAAACTCCAAAGGATTAGATGACACATCACAACTACACGAAGCTGGTAAGTCAAAGCTGCAATCAGGTCCCACATCTCAAGACTCTTCAATAAAGGTCTTTTGCCACCACCATTTAAACAACAGGAAAAATAATAATAATAAAGCAAGCAAACAAATAAAAACATTACTTAGGGTGATAAAAAATGGTATGAGGCATCTCAAAGTCAAACATGAAACAGTGTTCCTACCTTCCACAGTCATAGATCACCTGCCCCATGGCTTCCTTCTATGGCAACGGTGGCCCTATTCATAGCACAAGCACAAAACTCTGGGGCTGCACTGAGCAAAGAAAGTTGGAATGATGAGAACTTTAGATTCAAGGGAATAATTTTTTAAAAAAATTGACTCCCCTAAGGACACCTATCCCTTTCAGCACCCAATTATTTTCTACTTTGAATATTTTTTTTGATATTATGTTTTCATTAATGGAAACAAGCTGAATCATTGAGAGTGTCTGAATTTCTGGTAGGGAATATGGATTTTTTTTTTCTTGCCATCTCCCGCAAGCCTACCCTTAGACACCAGTGGGACATATGGTGTCCCATTAATTGTACACCAGAGGCCACCCAGAGTCCAGTGGTACATATGTGTACCAAATAAAATTTTTCTGAATTTCTAGTTTTCCTACCAAAAATGCACACACCTCATACAATACCCTATAGAAACAGCAATTTGCAGCAAGTGCCCATTTTTTCAGTTTCAAACTGTCATAAAGGCCCCTGCCTTGCAGCAGCATGCACTATCAATGGGAAGGCAGCTTCCTAATAAACCTAAGGGGCAGAAAACATTGGTGGGCAACTGTTTATCCCATAGGTGATGAAAGGCCTATTAAAGAAGCTATCAAGGATCAGTCCTGCTGGCTGTTACAGGCAGGGGGACCTTTGTTAAGTCACCATAATTCAGGGTTTGGTTCTGCCAGGCAGACTTAAAAGACCTGACTCATGCCAATCCAATACATGAAAACTTGATCAAGGAGCCAGAGGGCCCATGTATTATTTTACAATAGCAGGAAGTCTTGGTTTTAGAAGTATCGATAGCTTGCTACTCATGAGTGGGGCACCTCCTCCTAGGAGGCAAGATACTGCAAACACCAGCAGCTACCTCCACCAGAAGTTGCTTTTGGAGCATATTAGAATAAAGGGAATAAGATGCTTTCATACCACATTTTCTCTCCATGTGGCTTTTCTCTGTTCCAAATAGCTTCCTTTAAAAAAAAAAAAACTTGGCAGAAGACAGTAAAGGGCATCAGTTAAGAGTATAGGCTTCAGAGTTAGGCAGACTTGGGTTTGAATACTGGCTCTAACACTCATTAGCTGTTTAACAGTTCTCTTCTTTGAATCTCAGTTTTCTACCTCAAAGGCATAAATGAGAAAATGTACATAAAGCACATAGCATGATGCCAGGCATGTATTTGCTTAGAAAATGGTGGCTATTTTTGTTACTGGTAACTTCAAGAGAGGAGATGATGAAAGCATGACAGGCAGTCAAACAAATCTGATCTGCAATCAGCCTAATCAGGGAAGGAATGCCCTGGCAATGTTCTTCATTCCTAAAAGTCCCTTCTCCTTCTTTACAAATGCTCACATTATGTAAAATCAACTTCTTATTAAGTACTGAAACTTACCCTTTAATCATAATATCAACTTCCACCTTACACTAAACTTGTTTTTCAAAGAATCTATGTCCTTCTTGTCTATGAACAATGAAGTCTTAAGAACTATGTCCATTACTCTACTTGTTTCTACTGTTTAGCCCAGACTCTCTTCGTTTAGGTTTTAATGCCTTTTTTTTTTTTTTTTTTTGGAGTGGGGGAGCCCTAGGAGGAAAGCAAAGGTTAGAAAGAAGAAAAGTGGGACAAAAAAAAAGACGTCGAGCAATGCCAAGTGAAGAATCACTATGCTAGCTTTGGTCTCTCAATAAGCCACAAAGACACACAACAGGTCCTTCAGCACAAGAGACTTCTCTGGATGGGCTACGAGGAAAACCTGTGCCTCAAAGTAGTTGATGGGACAGAGGAAGATAAGGAATTTTATCCAGCTGCTGCCTTCCTGCCTCTTGCTGTCCTCTGTTCAAATTTCACTCTAGAGGGAATTAACTCCCCTCACTTCTGGGTTATATCATCCAACATTCATGGATCCATTTCCTATGTCCCATGGTTTGGCATTTCATCCAAGTCCTGAAGTGGCAGAAAGAGCCAGGCATGGGCCTGGTTGGCCACGTTGCATGGTGGCAGCCAAGGGCGTGGGCCCAGCCCCTCCAGGGCAAGTGACTGGACGATTCCCTGGGCTGAGCAATCCAGGATGCCATTAACACACATGGATCTGAGGAGGCATACAAAATGTGTATCTGATACAGCACTTTCCTCTACCCTCCTCCCCGCTCCCCCACATTCTGAACCAGTCTTGGCTTTTCATCAAGGAAATTTATAATATAGAAGAATCTTCTACCTCAGAAGCAGGTATGTAAGCAACAAGCTATATTCAAAAGAATATAAACTTTGGGAAAAGACTACATAGGTTTGAATCCTGGTTCAGTCACTTACTAGCTATGTGACATTGGACAAGTTAGTTGATGTTTTTGTGCCTCAGTTTCTTCACCGTTAAATGGGTTTGATAATAGTACCTACTTCACGGGCTTGTTTTGAGGATTAAGTTACTTATACATATAAAATGCTTAGAACAGCACCTGACACCTAATGTGTGACAAATAATGAGTATTTGCTATTTTAGACATCTGGTCTACAATTAGACATCTAATTTCCTCAGCTCTCTGGCTTGTCTCCTCATTTCCTTCTTCTTGATTCTGAGATGACCTTCTTGAACTTAACCCAGTCTATCCCTCTTTGCCTTAACTGACCTTCTTCCTTCTATGCCCTGGATATCTGGTCTTGTTGATGTGTAGTCATCACCAGATCCCTCCTTTCTCACCAACCTCTCAGTCCTGGTCTGCTCTGTCCTATTACTGCCAAATTCTTAAGATGACAAGGATGAATTTTTTGACATGTTTTGTTAGACAGCGCAAGTACTATAGACAATCTCATGCAGGTCTCAGAACTCAAAGCTCTCCCAAATTAAATAAAAATGCTAACTGGCTGTCTAACTACATCTCTAAATATCTTGAAAAAACCCACAGCTCTGGCACTGCCAAGATAAGCTCATGAGGAAGCTGCCAATGAAAAACTATGGCTGTGACATGACTGGGATTATTGCGACGAACCACTTTAGGTCTGAGCCACTAGTGGCTAATTCACACGTAAGGGGCAGCAGTTCCTATAAAAGATATGATGCTATAACAGTGCTTTAGTTCACACAATAGAGTTGTTTACCAGAGGTCTACCTCCCAGGTCTCTCATTCTTTGACCAATTTAACAATAAGATACTGCATGGCTGATCAGAGTCAAATTACATTTTATATGCAATGGACACAGAACAGCTAAATCAAAGACATTCAAGGAACTCTTAGATAAACCATTATAAAAATACTTGGTAGTAAGTGTCCACAGTTGCTAGAAAAGCACAAGGGGTATATAGACTTTTCTATAGTGTTTTTTGCAATTTCTCTTTGTGATATGTTACTGTTGGGAAGTCCAGCTAGCCAAGATAAGTGATTTATTCTTGAGTGCACATATCTGCTTCACTACTTATAATTCATTAGAAAGTCTCTCTATCTCTTTTGATCGGAGAAGAGAAGCCTGGCAATAGTTCCATGGACTTGTTAGGGGAGAATCAGTCCAATAGGACTCTGTCCTTCATAAAACCCATATACTCTCCATCCATGAAAAAGACAAGTTACTAGAAACACATGTTGTTACTTATGGCAATCTCTCTGTATCAGCCCTATCTGGTGCCCTGGCTTACATCTTTTCAGCTCAACTTTTTACTCCCACTATTATTGCAGCAACCACTGGGCACAGAGGTAACCTGACAGCACTTTGCCTCAGCTGCACTGGGTTTCTCTTATTTTCTGCCCCAGGACTTCTCTGACCCTGTTCCTGGGGTGTCAACAGGTACCCACTCAGCTGTTCTGAGGCACACAGAAACCAGAAAAGCCAGGGAGTTAACACCTCAAGAGACAACATTTGACCAGTGGAAATCAAGAGCTAGTAGAGAAACATTCTCTTCTTCTATCCTCTGGTGGATAATTCTACACAGCTTCTCAGAAGGCCCCAAGTAGGAATGACCTCCAGTTGCTGACAGTGGTAAGTACCTCAGTAACGAACCCTTGGATTGGCTTTCCCTTCTTTGCTGCTCCAAGTCTCCCACTCTCGTTTCCTGGAATAATTTTCCAAAATAAACTACTTACCTACATGAGGATTTGTTTTGAGGAGGAAGCTAAGTTAAGACATCCCCACTCAAAAATTTCTCTCTATATCGTGGGAGGTAGATTCATAGCAATGAAACTCAATTTAAAATATTCTTCAAATATGATTATGTAGGAGATTAACCCTAGGTACCCATATACTCCAGAAGTCTATCAAATTACCCAAGTCCATAAATAAATCAAAATGTTTTCATGAAAAGATGTGAAGCCACGTATTACAGGTTGGCCTCCCCAAGAAGCTGACTCATCTGGAGCCTGACGTGTAGAATGCTGATGCCCTTAGGATGAATACCTGAGGAAAGGAGAGGAAGGAAGCAAAATGGACAGAAAGAGAAGTCAAATTGCAGTGCACCCAGGAAAGCCTCGGCTGAACAGATGGAGAGCTCCGAAACTAAAATGGCTTGTCCGAGTTGTCACACATTGGAGCAAAATAACTGGGCTTTTATACACCCACCTGAATCAATCATTGGATGTGGACCACACCAGGCAAGAGTGTGAAGGTTGTGACCTTGGATGATGCAGCCCTGTGCCAGTGAGACAAATCTTTGAAGGGGATTACACTGTAGGCCATCTGCTGACTGCATTCTCAGAATCTGAACCAGCAGCCTTTCCCAAAGGAAAATGTCCCTCAAAAAACCATGGAAGAGATGGTAGCTCAGCCCAGTAAAGAGAAAATCAGGAGAGACATGGCAGCTGTTTCAAAATATGTGATGAATTCTCATGTAGAAGAAATACTGGGACTGGTCCTCTATAGGAAGAATTAGGAATAAGTGGTGAATATATGCTTACAGAGAGGAAGACTTTACCTCAAAAGTAAGAACTTTTACATAGGGAGGATTATCTAAAAAAGGACTGGAATGTGTCAGTAAGGATCTCATGAAGATGTAAAGCAATGTCTGAATATACAACAAATCTAAGAAAGACTATTAAGCTCCCCTCCAACCCTTGAGATTCTATGATTCCAAGAGTCAGAGTAATGTTCATAACACAAAATTGTCACTTATGCATCATTCATAGGCAATAGTATCAGCCCTAAGGCACAAAAAATAAATATGGAAGTGCCATTTGTCATGGCTACATGAGAAAATAAAGTTGCTAAGCAATAACAGCTAATGACTGCAGATATTTCCCAGCTTAAAAACACCGAACGCACCAACAACCAACCACCCATCTAGCTAGCTACTTAGTAGTCTATGTATCCACTTATTTAGCCTCTACTAATTCTGTAGCAAATGAAGCACTCCAAGTTAATCCACCTTCACCACTAGGCGGGAAACCAAGATTTCTCTTGTGACCAAACAGTTGGACATGGCTATCTTAAAAAAAGGCAGTTCAAAATCAACATATCTAAAACCAAGCTCATCTTTCCTTTACCTTCACCCCAACTCCAATCTGTATTCCCTTATTGGAATGTGTTAATGGTGGCACTATTAACACCAACATTGCAAGCCAGAAATCTGGAGCTCATGGGGTTTAGAGCAAGGCATACTTGATTATGAAACTTTCTCTACTTATTATATGAACCCAGACAAGTTATATAAACCTCTCTGAGCCTCGTTTTCCCCAACTATAAAACTAGGATAATTCTTACCTTATCAGGTTGTTTTGCAACTAAAATAAATAACATACATAAAACACTAGCAAAGTATTGAGTAGACAGTAAGTACTCAACCAATGTTAATTCCATTCTGCTTCCTCTCTTACTTCCATATTGAATGGGTCTCTAAGTGCCAAGTATCTCTCCAATTCATTTTCTCTTCTCTATTGCTCTGTCTTTTCCTTAGTTCAGGCACTCACTATCTCTTGCCTAGACTACTGCAGTAGATTCCTCACTGCTCTCCATGACTCTCATCTCCCCCTCCTCTGACCCATCCTCTACATGCCATCCTATAACCCTCCACCTGAAAATATCCTGGCCCTCACAAATTCTGTTACCTTTTTAGAATGCCTTTTCTACCTGGTTCCTCCTGGTGAGCTCCTACTTATTGTACAAAATTATCTAAAGTAGCACTTTCCTAGAGAAACTTCCCCAAGGATGCTGTTGTCCCCTAGGCTGAGCTCTGCCTCTTCTGTGTTTTCCTAGTTCCTTATATGTAACTCCAGCATTAACTGTAAAAGACTATGCTTTCATGTCAATCTCTTCCAGTAGAATATAAGCCACCTCAGGGTAGGGCTTGTGTCCTATTTATCTTCATGCACCAAGTATCTACCACATACTGGGTACTGTTTGTGCTTAATAAATATTTGTGAATAAATGGATGACTGAATGGGATGAATGTATTTTTTTAACTTTTTATTTTGAAAAAATGTCAAGCTTAGAAAGAAGTTACATATATATAGTATACTGAAAACCAATATACCCTTTACCAAAATTCACAATTATTAACATTTTGCCACAGCTGATTTCTCTCTCCCTCTCCATAAATATGGAGATCTGTACTTTAGCAGGTAGATTCCTAAGAATAAGAATGTTCTCTTACATAACCACAATATAATACCTAGATTTAACATTAAAATTAGATTATATTAGATTTGAATATATAATTTAACATTACTATCATATCATTATCTCGGACATAGTGCATATTCGAATTTTGCTAGTTAAGATGGATGAATTCTTAATGAATATTATCATAAAGACAATTCTTCCCGTTAGAAAATGTAGGCTGCAAGTTTGTTGATGATGTTGAAGACGAAGAAATCTTAAGAATCATGTGGGACTCTATCAAGATAAATAACATACAAGTGATTGGAGTACCAGAACAGGGAAGGATAACAGAAAATACAGAGAGAATTGTTGAAGATTTGTTGGCAGAATACTTCCCTGATATAGTGAAAGATGAGAAGATATCTACCCAAGATGCTCATCAAACTCCACGTAAGGTAGAACTTAAAAAGAAAGTCACCAAGACATATTATAATCAAACTTGCCAAAACCAAAGATAAAGAGAGAATTTTAAGAGCAGCTAGGGATAAACAAAAAGTCACCTACAAAGGAGAGTCAATAAGAATAAGCTTGGACTACCCAGAAGAAACCATGCAGGCAAGAAGGCAGTGGGATGACTTATATAAAGCACTGAAGGAAAAAAACTGCAAGCCAAGAATCATATATCCAGCAAAACTGACTCTCAAATATGAAGGTGAAATTAGGACATTTCCAGATAAACAGAAGTTTAGGGAATTTATAAAAACCAAACCAAATTTGCAAGAAATACTAAAGGGAGTACGCTGGTTAGAAAATAAATAATATCAGATATCAACCCAAGAATGGAACACTGGACAGAGCAATCAGATGTCAACCTAGATAGGGAAATCACAAAAGCAAATCAAGATAAAAAAATGCTCAAAACAGGGAAACCGCGATGTTATTAGGTAAAAGAAGACAACATTAAAACAATAAAGAGGAACTAAGAAATGTAGTCACAGATCTTTCATATGGAGAGCAAGACAAGGCAATATAAAGAAATAAAAGTTAGGCTTAAACTTAGAAAAATAGGGGTAAATATTAAGGTAACCACAAAGGAGACTAACAATCCTACTCATTGAAATGAAATACAAGAACAAGATAGACGCTCAGCAGAAACATCCTGTGCCCCTCATACTGAGTTTTTCTTATTCTTAATTATGGATTCTATTGGGTCTCCCCAAAATACATGTTGTAATCCTAACCCCTGTATCTGTGATGTAATCCTATTTGGGAATAGCGTTTTCTTTGTTATGTTAATGAAGCCATATCAGTCTAGGGTGTTTTAAACCTAATGACTTTGGAGATATAAAAAGAACAGATTAGGCAGAGAAGCAAGGAAACACAAATCAGGAAAAGACAGATGCTATATGGAGATCACCAAGGAACTGAGAAACACTAGGACTAGAGAAGCTGAGACAAGGAATCCCCCCCAGAGCAGACACAGAAAGAGCCTTCCCTTAGAGCCAGTTGTTGTTAGGGGCTATCGAGTGGGTTCTGACTCATAGAAACCCCATACACAACAGAACAAAACACTTCCAGGTCCTGCGCCATCCTCACAAATCGTTGCTATGTTTAAACCCATTGTTGCAGCCACTGTGTCAATCCACCTCATTGAGGGTCTTCCTCTTTTTCACTGACCCTCTACTTTACCAAGTATGATGTCCTTCTATAGGGACTGATCCCTCCTGATAATGTGTCCAACCAAGTACATGAGACAAAGTCTTTCCATCCTCACTTTCAAGGAGCATTCTGGCCGTACTTCTTCCAAGATAGATTTGTTCATTCTTCTGGCAGTCCATGGTATAGTCAATATTCTTTGCCAACACCATAATTCCAATGCATCAATTCTTTTTTGGTCTTCCTTATTCATCGCCCAGCTTTTGGATGCATATGAGGTGATGAACATACCATCTCTTGGGTCAAGTGCACCTTAGTCCTCAAGGTGAGATGTTTGCTTTTTAACACTTTTAAAGAGGTCTTTTGCAGCAGATTTGCCCAATGCAATACGTCATTTGATTTCTTGACTACTGTTTCTATGGCTATTGATTGTGGAATCAAGTAAAATGAAATCCTTGACAACTTCAAGCTTTTCTCCATTTATCATGATGTTGCTCATCAGTCCAGTTGTGAGGGTTTTTGTTTTCTTTATGTTGAGGTATAATCTATACTGAAGGCTGTGGTCTTTGAACTTCATCAGTGAGTGCTTCAAGTCTTCTTTGCTTTCAGCAAGCAAGGTTGTGTCATCTGCATAATGCAAGTTGTTAATGAGTCATCCTCCAATCCTGACACCGCATTCTTCTTCATACAGCTCAGTTTCACAGATTATTTGCTCAGCATACAGATCAAATCAGTACGGTGAAAGGATACAAACCTGATGCACATCTTTCCTCATTTTAAACCACAGAGTATCCCCTTGTTCTGTTTGAACTACTTTCTCTTGGTCTATATACAGGTTCCTCGTGAGCACAATTAAGCGTTCCAGAATTCCCATTCTTCACAACGTTATCCATAATTTCCTATGATCCACACAGTCATATGCCTTTGTATAGTCAATTAAATACAGGTAAATATCTTTCTGGTATCCTCTGCTTTCAGCCAAGATCCATCTGACATCAGCCATGATATCCCTTGTTCATGTCCCCTTCTGAATCCAGCTTGAATTTCTGGCAGTTCCCTGTCAATGTACTGCTGCAACCTTTTTGAATTATCTTCATCAAAACTTAACTTGGGTGTGACATTAATGATATTGTTCGATAACTTCTACTTTCTTTTGGATCACCTTTTTTTGGAATGGGCACAAATATGGATCTCTTCCAGTCAGTTGGCCAGGTAGCTCTCTTCCAAGTTTCTTGGCATGGATCAGTGAGCACTTCCAGCTTTGCAACCATTTGTTGAAACATCTCAGTTGGTATTCCATCAATTCCTGGAGCTTTGTTTTTCACCAATGCCTTCAGTACAGCTTGGACTTCTTCCTTCAATACCATCAGTTCTTGATCATGTGCTACCTCCTGAAATGTTTAAATGTCAACCAATTATTTCTGGTACAGTGATACTCTGCATTCCTTCCATCTTCTTTTGATGCTTCCCATGTTCTTCAATATTTTGCACATAAAATCCTTCAATATTACAACTTAAGGCTTGAATTTATTTCTTCAGTTCTTTCAGCTTGAGAAATGGTGAGCGTGTTCTTCTTTTTGGTTTTCTAACTCCAGGTCTTTGCACATTTCATTTTAAAAATATTTTATTTTGTCTTCTCAAGCCACCCTTTGAAATCTTCTGTTCAGCTCTTCTACTTCATCATTTTTTGCATTTGCTTTGGCTACTCTCCATTCAAGAGCAAGTTTCAGAGTCTCTTCTGACATCCATTTTGGTCTTTTCTTTTTTTCTTTCCTGTCTTTTTAATGACCTTTTGCTTTCTTCATGTATGATGTCCTTTTTGTCATCTCACTACTTGTCTGGTCTTCGGTCATTGTTGAATGAGTCAAATCTATTCTTGAGATGGTCTCTAAATTCAGGTGGGATATAGTCAAGGGTGTACTTTGGCTCTAGTGGACTTGTTTTAATTTTCTTCAGCTTCATCTTGAGCTTGCATATGAGCAATTGATGGTCCCTGGCCGTGTTCTGGTTTTTCCATTGTCCCTTTCCATAGATACAGTTGATTTGATTCCTACATCAGTGTATTACATCCAGAAAGGTCCACGTCAATACTATTTATGTTGTTGAAAAAAGGCATGTGCAATGAATAAGTCATTGGTCTCGCAAAATTCTATCATGTGATTTTCAGCATCATTTCTACCACCAAATCCTTATTTTCCAACTACCGATCCCTCTTCTTTTTTTCTACCTGTCACATTCCCATCGCAAGTTGTTAATTATCAATGCATCTTGATTGTATGTTTGATCAATTTCAGATTTCAGAAGTTGGTAAAAATCTTCAATTTCTTCATCTTAGGCATTAATGTTTGGTGCATAAATTTGAATTAATAATAGTATTAACTAGTCTTCCTTGTAGGTGTATGGATATTATCCCATCATTGCCAGCATTGTACTTCAGGATACATCTTGAAATGTTCTTTTTGACAACGAATGTGACACCATTCCTCTTCAATATGTCATTCCCAGCATAGTGGATCATATGATTGTCTGATCCAAAATGGCCAATACCAGTCCATTTTAGCTCACTAATGCCTAGGATATTGATCTTTATGCCTTCCATTTCATTTTTTTTAATTTATTCCATTTCATTTTTGATGACTTCCAATTTTCCTAGATTCGTACTTTTTACAGTCCACATTCCAATTACTAATGGATGTTTGCGGCTGTTTCTTCTCATTTTGAGTCGTGCCACATCAGCAAATAAAGGTCCTGAAAGCTTGACTCCATCTACATTATTAAGGTTGACTCTTCTTTGAGGAGGTAGCTCTTCCCCAGTCATATTTTTAGTGCCTTCCAACCGGAGGGCTTATCTTCTAGACACTGAATTCGAAATTCTAATCTCCTAAAGTGTTTTTTTTTTTTTTTAAGTGTTAGAAAACAAATTTCTATTCATCAAAGCCTCCCACTAGTGGTATTTTGTTACAGCGTTGCTAGGGAATTAAGACAACCTCTTACCTTTTTCTGGTACACTTAGTAGTAGAATATGAATTAAACAGTCATTTGCAGCTTTATTTCTATGTGGAAATGCATTCCAAATTTCAAATAACCTACTTTTTGTACAACTGCTATTAAGTTGCCATTTGTTCAACTTCAAATAATATAACAAAAAGTTATATTTTAAGTAGGTACGTAGCTGCACCTATAGCTCCTAATACTCTCTCCCGGTTCCTATATTAAACATCAAAGATAGATGCATGATCAAAACTCTCCCAGTTCATATCAGTGTTCCTCCAGCCAGCAGGATCCTTTCTTTTTCTGCCAGAGCCCTTTAATTTTACCCACAACCTTTCATCAGTTAGAATATACAAAGTCTTGGTCCCAGATTTCCTTAATACAGGTGCTTCCGGGGTATTTCATTTATAATTCTCTATATTCTTATTATCAAACCTAATATACACTATCTCACTTTTGAAGTTCTCACCACCCATGCATTCATTAAAAGAGGGACTTGGCCACTGGCTTGCTGGCTCCTTTATAGACTAAACAGTTGCCATTGAGTTGATTCCGATTTATGGTGACCTCATGTTTTTTTTTTTTCATGTGTGTCAGAGTAGAAATGTGCTCCATAGGGCTTTCAATGGCTGATTTTTTTGTAAGTAGATTGCTAGGCCTTTTGCCAGGCTTTTCTTTCAAGGTGCCTCTGGGTGGACTCAAATCTTCAACCTTTCAGTTAGCAGCCAAGAATATTAACCATTTGCATGATTTTTTTTTTATACACACACACATTCTATTGGTTTTATTTTCCTGGTAGAACCTTGACTGATAAAAAAGAGACCCTCTGACCACTTAAAGCAGCATAATTTTTTGAGATACCTCCTCTTTCGTGGCTTCAACATTTTGAGCAAAACAACAAAAACAAAATTCAACCACAGAGTCTGATTTATCTTTCATAGAGCTAGCACAGAAACAACTATGTAAATAAAAATCATTTGCAGTAATAGGATCCGGAATTTATAGTGCCACTGTCCAAGCTCACACATTTTCTAACCTCTTGAATAAAGAAGAGCACAGAGGTGGAGCTCATGGGGCTTTAGAGACTAAATGACGAAGTTTCCATCCTGCCTGTCTGCACACATACTAGCCCGATGGGCATGGACAAGTTGCCTAATCTCCTTAAGCTTCCAGTTCCCCATCTGTAAAATGAGTACAATCAAAGTACCTGATTCATAGGGTTGTTAGGGATTAAGTAAGAAATTGGACAATAAAGACCTTGACACGAGGCAAGCACTCAAAAGCAGAGCCAATGGTTATTATTATTGTTTTGGTGCCTCACTTCTATTAGGAACTAATCAAAGTCCCTAACTCTTACTTATTATTAAAAATAGATAGCTTTTCAAAATTATTTCATCTGCTATGCTGAACTCAGGTTCATTTGAATGTTAAAATAAGCTACTGGCATTCTGAAAGTAGTATCTCCCTATTCATTTATGTCCTTAAATCACTATGGCTCATACTGAAAACCAGTGAAAAAGTGCAATACTGCCTTTGACTTCAATTTCTAGATAGGATACGGTATAAAAGCACAGTGGAAAAAAAGTATTGATCTGTGAATCAAATGTGGGGATTTCATATCCTTCTCTACTGGGATAATCTAATATGGAAACCATAACTGAGGGTACTTTATAGACTTGAAAACCCATAACAATCTTAAGTGTCCATTCTGGTTAAACCATTTTATTTTGATCATTAACTTGTGTTAATGAAGAAGAAAAGGCACAATTTTTCTTTTATTCACTAGGTCATCCATCTATCCACTCATTCATTTCTTCCTTAATTCAAAAAGCATTCTTGAGCACCTATTTTATACACAGAAATGAAGTATATGACTTGTGACAAAAGAGAAGTATAAAAACAACCTGTACTGAAGAGGGAGACATTGCATCTGGCTGAAGTGGTCAGGAATGGGTTCTTGAGGGGGTGCATTTGACCTGACCCTTCAAAAGTGTCTGGCATCCAATGGTGTTCAGGAAATATTTATTAAATAAATGAATGTCAGGAGTCCCTGGGTGGTGTGAACAGTTAAGTGCTTGACTACTAGCAAAAAGGTTGGTGGTTCAAATTCTCCCAGAGGTGCCGCAGAAGACAGGTGTTTCCAAAAGGTCACAGCCTTGAAAACTCTATGGAGTAGTTCTACTCTGCACACATGTGTTTGTCATGAGTTGGAATTGACTAAATGGCAACTAAAAACCACAACAACAAATGAATGTCACTGAACCATTCAATCAATGAATGAATAAATGAACAAAGAGTAGGCAAGATTTCAATAGTGGATTGGCACGGGGAAGGCACAAAGACAGGGAAGTGACATCAAACACATGGAACAGAGAGTCATCTGGGGCTCCTGGATCACAGGTTGCTTGTAGGAAAAGGTATGACTAGTATAATATCTCGTGGATGCAAGGCTTTCAATGCCAGATTTAAGGAATTTCGACTATTATATTGTAGAAGCAGAGAGCCATTGACTTTTTAAAATACTGAACTGACAGACATACGTTTACATAGAGGCATATTGAAGGAATACTGGTTGGGTGGCGGTATGCAAGATAGATGGAGAGGGAAAATACTGGAACAGAGATGGTAAGATGGCATCTCTAATGCCCACACAATATCCTCTGGAGGATGAAGCTAGGACTGGGTCCAGCAAACTGATTTGCATTGATTTTTATGACTTTGCATTCAGGCCCACTTCTTGGCGGTTTATTACGAAAATACATATATTCTGGTTTATAGTATAAACTCAAAAACCTTCTGATATAAACACTGAGGGAAAAAAAGAAGACAGTGCTACTTAAAAATCTGGTCAGAATAAATTTGGAATGAAATATTGTAATTTGGCAAAGACTGGAGGCATGACTAAGGAAGAGCATGCATTAACTGCCCATAATTGCTGCTAAAAATTCACATGGCATTAAATTAAGTTAGTTTAACCTTAAATTAAGGATCAAGAGAGTGCACAGAATAATAATGTTCTTCGTTCAATCATTCATGTTTAACTTAACTAACAGCATGACTATGACAGCACATTCAGCACATGGCCCCAACAGTCATCTTAGAACTTTCCAAAGGCAGTTCTTTTGGCGGGGAGAGAAACCATATTAACCTCTTCCTAAGCTTCCCATTGATTATTACTTAAAGTTACACCATTATCACAAAGTATAAACAGTCTAAAAGACAACTTCAAAATATCCTAGCTATAAATTTATTTAGATGTGACATTATTTTTACTGAAAGATTTGTGTATAGCCAAAATATCGAACAGGTTAATTACAAAATACTCATTTGTCAGGATAACTTAAAGATATATAAAATTAGAATTTGACAATATCTATAAAATATAACTATATAAAAATATTCGTATAAGAGGAGATAGTGCAGGAAACGCAGCAAAATGTTAATAGCAATTGTCTTTAAGTTAATGTGTTTCCAAGTAAAAATTATTCTTTTCTCTAGTCTTTCAAATGAGCAGATATTTTGTTAAAAACCCAATTTAAACAATAAACATAGTCTTTCTACCAGGAATGGCTACTAACTTTAGAAAACAGTAGAGCTGAAACTGTGATGCAAAGAGATTTTTTCAATACAAACATAAAGGTTTGGTTTATGGGCCTATCACAATGGGTAACACATGGGTAGCACTCAATAAACAGTGAATCAATGAATGAGGTACAGCATAGAATAACAAGACAATTTGGGCAAGTTTCTTTTTAAAACAATCAGTCGGTTAGCATGATGCCAAGCAAAACACATAGTTGGTTATAAAATGTTAACTTCTACCTAATTGTTGTAGCAGAGCTGCTGGAATGAAACCCTGGGGAAAATCCAGGTGTCCCTCATTAGCTACTCCTTAGCCCTAACTTTAAGCTAAAAGTTTTCAAAACATGGATGCAGACAATTTGGTGAAGTAACAATTCAGGAAGAATCCATTCTGGGTAGACTGGACTCCACTTTAACTAAAGATTTAAAAGATTTACACAGTACTACTTTTGAAGTAAATATTGCAAACAATCTTTTAATTGCTTTCCTATCTTGTTAAATGGTCCATATGAAACTTAACTTCTTGAAGACTCGAAGTCAACTCTTAGAACATCAGTTATTACATTAAGATGTAATAGAGTGTAAATATAATTAATGCCACTGAATTGCACACTTGAAATAGTTAAAACAACATTTTATGTTATGTATATTTGTGTATAGGAAGGCATATGCAAGTAAATGCACGTGCATGTATAGGTGTATCTGTAGGCATATATACGTTTGAGTGTGCTGCATATACATCCGTGTACACAACAAAGCACACAGTGGGTATAGTTACAAAGGCATCCTAGACATATTCAAACAACTCACAGAATTGGTTTATTGGGTTAAACAGCTTAGGACCATAGTCTTGGGGGACAACTTAGTCAACTGGCATAACATAGTTGATAAAGATAAATGTTCTACATCCTAGTTTGGTGAGTAGAGTCTGGGGTCTTAAAAGCTTGCGAGCAGCCATCTAAGATACAGCTATTGGTCTCTACTCGTATGAAGCAAAAGTTAAGAAGGAAACTGAAGGCTCAAAGAAGAAACTAGTCCACAGGAATAACAGCCCACATGAACCATGGTCTCTTCTAACTTGAGACCAGAGCTAGATGGTGCCCAGCTACCACTAACAACCCTTCTGGCCAGGGACACAATAGAAGGTCCTGGATAGAATGGGACAAAAATGTAGAACAAAACTCAAATTCCTAAAATAGGCCAGACATACTAGACTAATAGAGACTAGATGAAACCCCGAGACTAAGCCCTAAGATACCCTTTGAATTTAGAAATGAAGCTAGTTCTGGAGGTCACTATCTAGTGCTGCTGTAACAGAAATAACACAAAGAAAATAACAAAGAAAAATTTATTCTCTCACAACTTAGGAGGCTAGAAGTCCGAATAATGGGTGCCAGCTCCAGGGGGAGGCTTTCTCACTCCATTGGCTCTGGGGGAAGGTCCTTGTTATCAATCTTCCCCGATCGAAGAGCCTCTCAGCACAGGGATCTTGGGTTCAAAGGATGCACTCTTGTCCTGGCTCCTGTTTCTTGGTGGTATGGGTCCCCTGTCTCTCTGCTTGCCTCTCTCTTATATCTCAAAAGAGATTGACTTAAAACACAACCTAATCTTATAGATTGAGTCCTGCCTCATTAACATAACTGCCACTAATCCCACCTCATTAACATCTTAGAGGTAGGATTTACAACACATAGGAAAATCACACCAGACCAAAATGGTGGACAATCACACAATACTGGGAGTCATGGCCTAGCCATGCCAACACACATTTTTGGGGGACACAATTCAATCCATAACAGTCAACTTTCAGCCAAATAATAGACTGACTTACAAAATAAACAATATTACCTGTGAGTAATGTGCTTTCTTAAACAATCAACTAGATGAGGCCAAATGGTCACCATTTACCCAAAAGCAAAGATGAGAAGAAAAGGAGGGGAAGAGAAGCCAGGTCAATGGAAACACAACAAACAGAATGGAAACAATGAGAATGCTGACAGAATGTGAAGATTATAACCAATATCATGGAAAAAATATGTATAAAAATTTTTAAATGGGAACCTAATTTTGCTGTGTAAACTTTTAACTAAAACACAATAAAATCTTATTTAAAAAAAAAAAACTTAGTAGCTTAAAACAATGAATATTTATTATCTCACAGTTTTTGTGGGCCAAGAATTTGGGAGTGGCTTAGCTGGTTGGTTCTGCCTCCAGATCCCTTATAAGGTTGCAATCAAAATGTTGGCCAGAGTGTCCTTGAGCGGTGGAAACAATTAAGCGCTTGGCTACTAGCCCAAAGGTTGGCAGTTTGAACACACCCAGAGGCTCTTTAAGACAGGCCTATTTACTTCCGAGACATCACAATCTTGAAAACTCTGTGAGGTGCAGTTCTACTATGCACACATGGGGTTGCCACAAGTCAGAACCAACTTGACAGTAACTAACAACAACAATAGTCATCTGAAGGTTTGACTGGAGCTGTTGGATCCACTTGATGGGTGGTTCACTCACATGCCTGACTGACTTGTGCTGGTTGTTAACTGAACACCTTAGTTCCTCTGTTGTAGATCTCTCCATAGAGCTCCTTAAGTGTCCTCACAACATGGCAGCTGGCTCCCACCAGAGTGAGTGATCCAAGAGAAAGAGCAAGGAGGAAGCCATATTGCTTTTTATGTTATCATCTTGGATGTCACACCCCATCACTTCTGCCACATTCTATTCACTCAGATGTCACTAAGTACAACCCATACTTAGGAAAAGGGAATCAAGCTGAATCTCTTAAAAGGAGATCAAAGAACCTATGGACATATTTTAAAACCATTAAAATTGTTCTTCTTGCATTAAATTACAATTATTTATTTAAATGTTTTCATTTTTTAGGTTGTATTTTGAGGCATCCTTAAAGCACTTATTTTATGCTATATAAAACTGCAGGGTTCTACCTGTGACCATAGCAAGTTATAGAGGGGAATCAAACTTTGAATCTTATCTCCCACTTATTAGCTGTGCATCTGACTTCAAATTATTTAACCCCTATGAATCTCAGCTTCCACATCTTTAAAGTGGGAATCATAATAGTAAGGCCTGTTGTGAGGATTATGTGGGATTATATAGGAAGTACAAGGCAAACTGTAAAGTATTACATATATACATTAGGGCTGGGCCAGCCAGGATGTGGTACTCCAAGCCCTATGTTAGAGCTAGTACAGTCCGAGTTCCAGAATTTACTGCATGCTTTACTTATACCTACAAAGCAAAGGTCCCTTTATCTTCCCTCCTCTCTGCCTCAGAATATTTCCCAAATTTGTAACATACAGTCCATAGTAGGTGTTCAGCAAGCATTTGTTGTTGTTGCTTAAGATGCTGACAGTGGTCCTGGCTTTTTTTTTTTTAGGGTAAAACAGAGGAAACTCTTTAGGTGGTGGCATTTCACAATATAGAACAGAAAGAGACTGAGAAGTACAGGATAATGAATTGTTAAGAGTAAACGTCTGGCAGACTTAATGGTCTGACTGAGACTAGAGTGACCCCAGAGGTCATGGTCCCCAGACCTTCGGTTAGCCTAAGACAGGAACCATTCCCTAAGCCAACTCTTCAGACAGGGATTGGACTGGACTATAGGATAGAAAATGATACTGGTGAGGAGTGAGCTTTGTGGCTCAAGTGGGCAGCTCCTGTCTGGGGGGGATATGAGAAGGCAGAGGAGAACAGAAGCTGGCTGAATGGACATGGAAATACAGGGTGGAGAGACTGAGTGTGCTGTCTCATTGAGGGAAAGCAACTAGGACTATATAGCAAGGTGGATATAAATTTATATGAGAAACTGACTTTCACTTAAAGCACAATGAAAATTAAAAAAAAAAAAAAAAAAAAAGAGTAAAGGTCTGGGAAAAGACCAGCTTCAGTTTAAAGCCCAGCTCTACTACTCAGAAGCTTTGGGAACTTTGTGATCTAAGTCTTGGTCTCCTCATCTGTAACATAGGGCTGTCCCTGGGTGTTGCAAATGGCTAATGCTGCTAACCAAAAGTTTGGAAGTTTGAGTCCACCCAGAGGCACCTCAGAAGAAAGGCCTGGTGATCTACTTTCAAAAAGTCAGCCATTGAAAGTCTTATGCAGTCGCCATGAGCTGGAATCAACTCTTCAGCAAATTGTCTAACGTGGGATAAGAGCATTGCTTATTTGACAAGATCATAGCCAAGACTAAAGGAGATCATGCATAAGAAGTACTAGGATCGTCCCTATTACACAGTAAGTATTCCTAAATGTATATGATTATTCATCTTAGGATTATGATTTTTATTAAATGGATCCATCATTAATGAAGGTAAGGTGTTCAAACTTATGAAAGATTGCAAGCCCCACTGTGACTCACTAGGATGACTTACTAAGTCCAGGAAAGAGTAATCTCCAAGGTTCGCCTTGCCTACCTGGGTGGCTATCTATCTAAAGCAGCCCGTCTGGCTTGAGCTATTTCCATTTGCTGCCTTTACGGGCCCAGAGGCATGCACAGCTATGAGCACATTTCAGAAATGTGAAAAATAAACAGTGAAATGTCTCATGCTTGCCACACATGTATTTTTCCTTCTGTGATTTAGGTTGGCTGATTCTAAGCCATAAAAAGTTTATAATAAGAAAGAAAGAAAAAAAAAAAAAGAATTAAATTTGCCAGCTTAAAACTCTTAACCCCACTCCCAAAAACTTTCCAACTCAAGGTTAAGATGTGAACAAATGTTCCAACCAATATGTTCATGAAAGATTTAATAATTACTTTGCTTATGAAAGTTTAAACAGCTGCGTAAGTTAGTAGAAAGGCTCCCACCCAGGCAGAATAGCTTGCTGTACCCATCAAGAAGGTTTTACAGATCATCAGACTACATATGCAGATGAAAGGCAAAGCTGCATTTGCTCAGCAGCCTCTAACTATTCAATTATGTATGGAATGAGTTTGTCCACCAGGTCAATCAGGTTTTGCTTATTTCTCCAATAAGGGTCTTGACAGCATCAATTTTAAAGCAGTTTCCAAAGGGATTGCTGAGCATTTTAATAATTTATTTGTAAAAACACATATACATGAAATAGGCCATGCCTTTTCTTTAGGTTATTTTACGGCATAACTCTATGAAAACAGAGTTCATAATCAAATGAATTTGGAAATTACGGGAAGTAGCATCACATTCCTTAAAAAAAAAAAGAAAAAGACTACTTTTACAAATTTTCATATATACTACTCCCTCTGCTTGGAATATTTCCCTCCCTAACCCCATCCCTTTAACTCTTAACTCCTACTCATGCTTTAGGAATAAGATGACTCTCTCCAAAAGGCCTTCCTAGGCCTCCTTGACCAGGATGGACGACCCTGAGATGAGCCCCCCACCATACCGTGTAGCTGCCATATTACAACACTTGCCACTTTCTATTACTGTTCCTTGTTTAATTGCTGATCTCCACCACTCTACCGCATGTGCCGTGAGGGCAATTGGATTCACCCAGCCTATAGTAGGAACTATAAAAAAAAAAAAATTTTTTTTTTTTATAGTAGGAACTGTAGAATGAATGAATGAATTCTGCTTAGCACCCCAATTTTTCTTTTCCCTCTTTTTCTCCCCTATATCTAATGTCTAGCAATTCCTGCCAATTTTATTTCCTAAACATTTCCTGATTCCTTCCCCACTTTTCCACTATTTCAACTGCCTCATTGACATTGAAATTCCGTCAGTTCCAACTCATAGTGACCCTATAAGACAGTAGAACTGGCCCATAGGGTTTCCAAGGAGCGGCTGGTGGATTCAAACTGCGAACCTTTTGATTACAGCCAAGCTCTTAACTACTGTGCCACCAGGTCCTCAACTGCCTCAGTCAAGCCTTCATTATCTCCTGACTGAATTTCAGAACCTGTCTCCTCGGATGTATATAGTATCTGTCTTAGGCTGTGTTCTCTAGAGAAGCAAAACCAGTGAAGCATAGATATATAGAGTAAGAGACAGACAGGTTTATAACAAAGAAATGGCTCACACAGTTGTGGAGGCTTGCAAGTCCCAAGTTAATGGGTCAGTTGTCAGGCTGGAGGTTTCTGACTCACACAGCTGCAGGGGCTGATGAGCCCAAGATCAGCAGGTCAGACAGCAGGCTGCTCGTTTATGGGCTGTGGAGGCTGATGAATCCAAGATTGGCAGGTAAGATGGCAGGCTGCTGGCTCAAGTCCCAAGAACTGGAGGTAAGACCATGACAAGCCAAATCCAGGATCCAGAGCAGAGCAAAATCCAGAGAGCTTTGCCAGAAAGTCCCTATATATTCGATGTAGGCCACACCCCCAAGGAAACTCCCTTCCAACGGACTGGCTGCTCTGCTCATAGCAGATCTCATCATGGAGGTGATTACATCATCACATAACTGCCACACTACATCATAACTGCCAAACAACTGACAATCACGGCCCAGCCAACTTGACACACAACTTTAACAACTAAACCAGTTGCCATTGAGTCAATTCTGGCTCAAGTCAGCCCCACATGTTACAGAGTAGAACTACTCCATAGGGTTTTCTCGGCTGTTATCTTTACAGAAGCAGATCACCAGGCCTTCCTTCCATGGCACTACTGGGTGGGTTCAAACCACAAATCTTTAGTTTAGTAGTCAAGTACAAACTGTTTGCACCACCCAGGCACCATATATAGTATACCCAAACCAAACCCAGTGTCATGGAGTCAATTCAACTCATAGTGACCCTATAGGACAGAATGAAACTGCCCCACAGGGTTTGCAAGGAGTGGCTAGTGGGCTCTAACTGCTGACCTTTTGGTAGCAGCTGAGCTCTTAACCATTGTGCCACAGGGCTCCATATGTAATACTAAAACAAAACAAAACCCATTGCCTTCAAGTCGATTCCAACTCACGGTGACCCTACAGGACAGAGTAGAACAGCCCCATACGGTTTCCAAGGAGTGGCTGGTGAATTCAAACTGCTGATCTTTTAGTTATCAGCCAAGCTCTTAACCACTGTGCCACCAGACCTCCAAATATAGTACAGAGTGATATAAAATGCAAATGTACCATTTACAGCCCTCCAGTTTCTCCTGCTGTCTAAAAGAGAAAGCCCCTGTTCTTCACATGGCATGCTAGGCCTTCTGTGGTCTATCCCTTCTAATGAACTCTTCCTATTTCTCCACTCTGAATGGAAGGCTAATATATAGTGAGGCCCAGAGAGGTTAAAATAACCTACAGACAAAATATAAGAGGCACGATTTGAATCCTACAGGCTGTGTTTCTAACCAAACTGCTATACTGCCCATACACCCATTGTTATTGCTAAAGCCCTAGTGCCTGGCACATACCAGATACTCAATAAATGTATGCTGAATTAATAATTGGATAAAAACTCTAATACATAACCTACCCAATGGATCTTCTGCATCTATCCTATTGTTTCTCAAAATGTGTTTCATGTTAAGATAAACCCACAGCCGTCAGGTCAATTCCGACTCATAGTGACCCTATAGGATAGAGTAGAACTGCCCCATAGGGTTTCCAAGGAGCACCTGGTAGATTCGAACTGTTGACCTTTTGGTTAGCAGCCATAGCCCTTAACCACTACGCCACCAGCGTTTCCCATGTTAAGATACTCTACGAAAAAAGAGTTCCATAACCAACAGTTTAGGGAGTACTACAAAGCCCTTCGTAAAGATTCCCAGTTCACATGAGCACATTAAAGGCTTACGAAGTGCCACAGAAAAGGAGCCTCTTTAACTTTTTGAATAGATGAGTTCGTAACTGTATTTGAACACAGAATTTTTGTAAATGCCTACCAACAGCTCTTCCCTATGAAATAATGCTCTGCTCCAACACTAGCTTTACAAAGAGCTCCTACTAAGACTTGTTACCATCTAACAGTACAGAGGGTATACCACCAACCTTGTGGTAAATTTCATCTTCAAGTATTTTTAAAATAATGGCATTTTAGGCCTGGAAATGACCTTAGAGCTTTTCCAAAATCCCGCGTTCTACAGATGAAGTATTAATTGTGCCAAAGTCACTCAGCACATTTGTGGCACAAACAAAGCCAAAACCAAGGCCTCATGACACCACCCAGTCCTCTTCCATTATTCCACACTAGGGGTTCTCAACCTCGGGCGATTTTTGCCTCCCAGGGGAGATTTGGCAATGACTGGTGACATTGTTGATGGTCATGTCTGGGGTAGGGGATACTATTGGCATCTACCAGGTAGAGGCCAGGGATGCTACTAAGCATCCTACAATGCACAGGATAGCCCCCACAACAAAAAATTATTTGACCCAAACTGTCAATAGTGCTGATGTTGAGAAAGCCTGCCCCACACGAAGGAAAAGTAAATTGTCCTTTCCCAATCAATGTAACAACTATGGTTTTCATCTCTATGTGCTCAAATTGCCTATGTAGTGCTACATTATATTTGAAATGATGCTAGTATACGCAACTGAAATTGTTCTTTGAATCCATGAAAATAACTGCTTTAGGGAAAAAGTATGTTTGAAAAAGCAATTCCCCTCATTAAGGCTTTATCAAAATGGGTTTGGGTGTTATTAACCAAAAAAATCAAAGCACTTTTCCTCACTATCCCCTCAAAAGAATTCTTGAATACATTAGCATTTTAACATACTGCACTACTAAATGAAACTTCATAATAAAGCCTAGGAAATCACTGGTGATCAAAGGAAATGAAATCAGCCCCCAGAGTCAACATAAGGGAATTTACAACCAGTGAGAATCTCTCCTACAGGTGCAATAAATGCCTAGTTTAAGGTCAATTTGCTTCTAGTCGGGTCAGTTTGAGCACAGTCTTCCTTCTGTTTTTTGTTTGTTTTTCAGTGTGTAAAGCCATGGAAGCACCATAAACTAAGCACAGGAAAGTACTACCTGGGCTAACATCCAGGCAGGGTCTGCCCTGCACTCGGGACTACACAGAGGGTGCCCACGAAGCCATTCTTGCTTTCTACCCTGGCTTGTTTTCTGTTGTCATAGATGCCCATCAGCCCTGACTGCATAACAGGGAGGTACCTATAAAGCAGCACTCTCTCTCTCTCTCTCTCTCTCTCAGTATCTCCCCATCAGTTTGCTACTGGGTTAACGAACTATGGTTATGTAAGATGTTATCATTGGGGGAAGCTGGGTGAAGGGTATACCCAATTCTCTGTACTATCTTTGCAAGTTCTTGAGAGCCTAGAATTATTTCAAAATTAGAAGTTTTTTTGTTTTTTTTGTTGTTGCTGTTGTTTTGTTTTTCTTTGTAAATGATGTGATTGGTACTAGATTTATTTTGGCTATGTCTGTGGTCCTCTGCTAAAAGAGAAACATCTGATTACCTGATGATGGGGTAAGGGGGTATAAACGGGACAGGGGAACATGTCAACAGGGCATCATAACGAGTCATTAACACCACAAAAGTGATATATTCTTGAGTTCCTCTTCCAAAGTGACCAGGAGCTAAAAAGGAATGAGGCCAAGAAAGACTTTATGGAAGGAGGATGAGAAGAACAAGACCAAGCATGCCTTGGTTTCCCAGGTAATGCCCTTTCATGGATGCTCTGGGGAAACTCTGAGACAACAAGGGACAGTATACATGAAAGCTCTTTGTGCCTAGGAAAGAGATGTCAGAAGAAAAAGCATGACGTGAAGACACAATTTCTCCTATGCAATGACTTGGTAGGGATGGCATTACCTGTATCCCGAGTTTGCATCAATCTATGTCCCACAGATCTAGATAAATACCCAGCTAATGTGTGTCCAGGCATAATGGAATCTCTTTTGGGTGAAAAGAAATGGGAGTCAGGAAATACGGAGTCATGTCCCAGATGTGTTCCTGTCATGTATTTGCTGTGTTCCCTTGGCTAAGTCACCCCTGGGTTCAGTTTCCTCATATGAGAGCCAGGGGATTGGTTTGTTGTTGTTGTTAGGTGCTGTCTAGTTGGTTCCTACTAATAGCGACCCTACATACAACAGAATGAAACACTGCCTGGTCCTGCGCCATCCTCACCGTTGGTATTATATCTCTAAAATCCCTACCTCTCTATCTCTGTCTAAGGAGTCCTGGTGGCACAGTGGTTGAGCACTCAGCTACTAACTGAAAGGTCAGTGGTTCAAACCCACCAGCCGCTCCATGGGAGAATGATACGGCAGTCTCCTTCTATAAAGATTTACAGCCTTGGAAACCTTATGAGGCAGTTTAACTCTGTTCTACCGGGTCACTATGAGTCGGAATTGACTCAACAGCAATGAATTTGGTTTTTACTTTGGGTACTTCTGTCTATGACTATGTTAAGTATTAGGATGACCTCTGCTGAATTAATAAAGAGCTATTCATGCTGGCAACAAGTCTCCTATGAATTTTAAAACACAAATTAGCTCCTTAATGAACTAGAAATAATATCCCTATCTTAGTGCCAGGGTGTATCTGCTCGGAAGTCAAAGAACTCTCTTCCCACTCTGTCAGACTCATTCTCAACAATGGATGGGCCTCATATATGATTTGGTTTCTCAGGGATAAAGCTGTCTGAGAGAAAGGACTTCAGAGGCCTAATGTCAGAGCTTCCCGATGTCTGCTTTTTCCCCAATGAAATACACTTCTTGATGCGTTCGAGGTCTGCTGAGCTCTACACGACATGCTCAAATTACGGAGGAGTGCAGATTTTGATCCACAGTGGAGAGAGAAGTCTTGGCGTGGAGAAGCCAAAACGTGACACCATGGGTTATTCAGGGAGAGGACAGGACTTAATGTCTACAATATAGAGCCCAAGTGGCATAAGCAGTTAGCAATTGACTGCTAACCTAAAGGTTGGTGGTTTGAACCCACTCAGCGGCTTCGTGAAAGAAAAGGCCTGGTGATCTCCTTCCATAAAGATTACAGCAAGAAAACTCTGTGGAGTAGTTCTACTCTGTAACACACAGGGTAGCCATGGATTGGAATCTACTCGACAGCAATGGGTTTGGTTTGTTGTTTGTGTTACCCTCTCTGCCACTTTCACATATTTTGAACTTAACAAATTATTTGTGTATCGGCATTTTTTTTTAACATCTGTTGTTACTTTGGCCCAATCTTATGACTAGATTATGAAACTGGGTTTTGTTTTTGTTTTATTATTGTTGTAAAGATATATGTAATACCACATTTGCCAATTAAACATTTTCACTTGTACAATTCGGTGAGATCAGTTACAATAATCACGTTGTACAACCATCACCTATATCCTTTGCCAAATTTTCTATGAAATGGGATTTTGAGATGTATCAATGCTGCATCAATCACATGTACACTTTTCTAGAGCTGAAATTCACCACATCTTGATCTAGGGTTCCTGGGCCAAAACTGAATGATGCTTTACTTGCTAACTTCTTTGTCTTTATTGAGTTGCTGTAGCAGCTTCCGTAACGAGATGGTAAGGGATTGTGCTATTATCGGTAAAGACTATCAGCCACAGCCTGAGTGTTAGCCCACCTTCCTCCCCTCTGCCTACCTTCATGTCTCCCCAGCATATTCAACCCGTAGGCAGAACAACGGTAATTTCGACACACCCTCTTTTTTTTTTTAGAAATTCTACTGCAACGAATTTGTTCAGCCTTATTTGTAGCACTAATCTTTAATACGGTATGGAACAAGTTACAAAGGATGTGTCAGAGATAAGGAAGTCAATCTAAACCATCAAAGCCAAATTTATGTCACTGTCAGCACTATTGATAATTAATAATAAAGTTGAATGACTTTAGGAAAGTTTGCCAGAGTTTAGGAGAGCTGAAGCCGACACTGCCTACAAAAGAACAGGTCTCAGCTGGCACTGAATCTCCACATACATTTCCTTTCCCCCTTTCTTCATTCCACTTCATCTTCATTTATGAACAATACCATATAGCTTCCTTTTAACTGTAACTGCCTGCCATCCAAGCCTCCCAAACTATCCTCCCTCCCTTTTCCTGTGTTCTGCTAACCTCTAATCACTCACCCCATCATTTATCTTTATCACAATTTTTATCTTATAGGGTATGGGGGAGGGCAGCCTGAAAGCAGAGGAACACCATGTCAAGATCACTGTTTTAAAGGATAATTTTCAGCTGCATTGCAAAAATCAGAAGCAGGAGAGAGACCAGAAGGAAAATAAAAATCAGGAGGGAAATGGCAAGGGCCTGTATTTGGACAGCAATAGTGGGAAAGGTGAGGTAGGCAGATTTTTAAAAGGTCTGCTAAAGGCAGGCTGAACAGGACACGGTGCCTGGCTATACGACAGTGATAAAGAGGGGAAATGAAAGATAAACTTGAAGTTTTCTAACTGTGCTGACAGGTGAATATGGCTCACTTAATAGAGACAAGAAATGAAGGTGCAGATCATGTAGGAAGGAGTTGATGTGTTCAGTTTGGACATTTTGAAATTGAGATGCATTCAGGGAAGATATTCAAAATGCCGACAGAACAATTAGTGTTCTAAATGAGTTGAAAAAATTCCAAGTTAAAAAAAAATAAAAATTGAGAAAATTCCCCAACAAGCCCTGGTGGTACAGTGGTTAATAGACTGGCTGCTGACCAAAAGATCAGCAGTTCAAACCCACCAGCTGTTCCTTAGAAACTCTACTCTGTCCTACAGGGTTGACTATGAGTCAGAATCAACTCAATGGCAATGAAACAAAAACAAAAAACCAAACCCGCTGCCACTGAGTCAATTCTGACTCATAGTGACCCTATAGGACACAGTAGAACTAACTGTTCCATAGGGTTTCCAAGAGCAGCTGGTAGATTCAGATTGCTGACCTTCTGGTTAGCAGTTGTGCTCTTAACCACTGCACCACCAGGGCTCCCCATGTTTTTTTTTTTTTTCGGTTTAGTCTACTCCTTTACTATCTCTCTTTATTTCACTGAAAACAAGGTACCTCTTTTTTATTGACAAGCTACTTCATGCTAAGTCCTGGGTTAGGCATTAGGGAAAACACATAAACAAACAAAAATAACAGAAACAGAGTGCCTGCTCTCAGGGCATGTATGAGCTCTAGTGGGAGGTAGGAAACCCTGGTGGTAGTTAAGTGCTACAGCTGCTAACCAAGAGGTCAGCAGTTCAAATCTGCCAGGCACTCCTTGGAAACTCTATGGGGCAGTTCTACTCTGTTCTATAGGGTCTATAGAATCGACTCGACAGCAGTGGGTTTGGTTTTTTTGGTGGGGTGGGAGATAACACCCTAACAATGTACAAAGTGCTGTGGGTTAGGATGAGGTAAGGGTTACCAGAGGAGGCTTCATGGGAGAGGTAGCATTTATCAGGTCCGGGATAGACTGCATTTACTCAAGTTCACAACTAACTTAACACCTGGAGGGAGACTACACGTTTGCTGGGCCTGCCCTGTGCTTCCAGGCCAATTATAAGGCAGATTCTCCCTAAAAACACAGCCACATGAACTTTATTTTGCTGCGCTCATTGAAAGTCCTTCTGTAGAAGTTATGTTGTCACTTCTTTGTGTGACAACTTTTGTTAATCTTCTACCTTTCACATCTTGGTACCAAAAAAAAAAAAAAACCCTGTTGCTATTGATTTCAACTCATAGAGACCCTACCTATAGGACAGAGGAGAACTGCCCCGTAGGGTTTTCAAGGAGAGGCTGGTGAATTCGAACCGCTGACCTTTTTTTCTTCCTTTTTTTTTTTTTTGGTTAGCAGCTGTAGCTCTTAACTACTATGACACCAGGGCTCCTACATCTTGGTATTTATGACCAACTCTTGGAGCACTATACAAGTCCATGCTAGAGGTGAAAGACTTAATCCTGAGTCCTGAGACCTCTCTGGAATTGTTCATCTATCCATGCGGACAAGGTGCGACTCCTACAGAATACAGAAAGTCAAGCATCTTGACAAAGATCAGAGTGCTTAAAATCCAAGCTGGCCTGGAAATTCCACATCTAGGTATTTACCCATGAGGAATGAAAACATATGTCCACAGAAAGACTTGTGCAAAAACGTTCACAGAAGCTTTATTTGTTAATAGTCAAGAACTGGAAACCATTCAAATGTCCATCATCTGCTGAGTGGGTAAACAAATTGTGGTCTATCCATGTCGTTGTGTGCTATCGAGTTGATCTCAACTCACAGCTATCTAATGGCCTATGGTCCTCCTGAGATCTTGCATTTTCATTATCTCTGTGGCCACAACCACAGGGTTGATGTATGCCAGAGAGAAAAGGCTCCTGAACTTACAAGAATTTTTATGGCAGCACAGCCCTCAAGTCTAAAAGAGGTCCTGACTCAAGATATATACAGAAGGTTTTGTTTTGGAGGGACAAAGTCCATCGCTATTTACTTTTTTCTCAGTTCCACTGATATCCTCAAACAAAATACAAGTCCTGAATATCATTACCTTCAAGCTCTATTTTCAGAATTTCAAAACTACTAATACAAGAGATTTGTACAGAAACTTTATAGAAGAGATGTGTTTCCTACCACTTGATGTTGAATGAAGTAAACTTACACTCAGTAGTGTCTGTGATGTGCCGAACACTGTACTGGACTATTGGATGTGCGATAATTCCGTCAGTTACATATATCATCCTTCTCTTTGCAGAGGTGGTCACTAAGACTCTATAATTAACCTGCCCAAGTTATTTAACATTAAACTAGCAAAGTACAGAGTTTAGATTTACCTCTAGGTCTATCTAATTTTCAAGCTTGACTAAGCAAGAATAAAAGTTCTCTGGAAGCTGCACATAAATTGTGATTTAAAGCTTGGTTTAACAGTCACGATGTCCTGGGTTCAAAACTCTTTTCCCAGCCACTTACTAGCTGTGTGGACTTTGTGCAAGAAACTACCCCCTCTAAGTTAGTTTCCTCATCTATAAAACGAAGGCAATCGATCCTACTTCATTGAGCTGTAAGAGGATTAAATGTGATAATTTACACAATAAGCACAACTATTAGCTACTAATATTATCTCAAACGCCAAGGTGCTCCGCATGGAATAAGTACAATGTATATATTTTTATATATACAAATACAGCTTTCAACTATTCAGGGGCTAGATTTCCACACAATGGATCCTACTCTGCCCTTCAATTAGTCCTGCCCTTCTCAAGTCAACTGAGCAAAAGTTTTCACAGGAAAAATTATCTATCAAGCTTCTGCATATAATGAGTCTATAAGGACCAGCTTTGCAGGTTCATGTTCTGTCTTTCCTAAACTTTCTCTGAAAACTGAAACTTGACCAGAACAGCCTCTTCCCAGACAATCCATCCTCCCCTTCACTCACCTGCTCCGGGTACTTGCTCCCAATGATCTCTGCTACAGTGTTGAAGGAATCAGCATCTGGGTAGCTCTTTGCCCCCATCTTCAGCTGAATGATGATTCTGGCTCCATAAGACGCCATTCCTGACATCATTTCTGCATCTTCCACTGTAATGCAGGCCGTTGGGATCTTGGGCACACCATCCTGGTATTCCTGAATGCCTGTGTGAGGACTTGAGAAAAGAAGCCAACAGGTTACCTTGAAAGTGAAAATACAACAAAAGTATCTTTAAAAATCCGTTGTATATTGACACTTGACTTTCAATGATCTTTATTTGCATATGATGGGTAAGGTGGCATAGTCCTGACTGGAACCCATGCAGTCTGTTCCAAAGTTCATGTCCTTAACCATTTTGCAGCGGAGTTTCTCTAAGTAAACAAATAATCACCTGAAATATGGTCACAACAGTGACATCAAGAATGCAGTGATAGAATCATTGTGCTTGTGCACGTGGAGGTTGGAGTCACTTCTGTGGGGGAGAAGCACCAAGCTATCATCTGTACAAGAAGAAAAATGTGTTGTGGCTAAAAGGAGGAGAAAGGCTGTTTTGTATTATGAGACAACTTGAAACAAATATGGAAATATTTTTAAAAATTTAGTTTTAAAAGAGAGGCTTTGAGCTATGCTTTAACCGAAGAGGGAAGAGACAAGTGGGATGTGGTGTGCACTCAGAAGCCATGGTTGTTGGGTCCTGAGGGAACTGGGGTTTCGGAGGTTTGGAGAGCTAACTCAGGGACGAAAAGGACAGCTTGAGAAAGCAGTTTTAGAAAATTATTTCAATAAACTAGATTAGCAGGTACAGAGGCTAAATCAACAGTAAATTAATCCAAATGTCAACTACTGTACAGCTGTTTCTAGTAGTATAAGAAGCATCTGTATCAGGCAGTGTTCTGCTGTGATTCATAAGGTTTTCACTGTCCAATTTTTTTCAGAAGTAGATCGCCAGGTCTTTCTTCCTAGTCTTTCTCAATCTGGAAGCTCCTCTGAAAACTGTCCACCATGAGTGACCCTGCTGATATTTGAAATATCAATGGCATAGCTTTCAGCAGTACACGAGCCACTACAGTATGACAAACTGACAGACAAGTGGTAGAAGAGCTGCCTCCTCAAAGTAGAGTCAACCTTAATGACACAAATGGATTAAAGCTTTTGGCACCTTCCTTTGCTGATATGGCATGACGCAAAATGAGAAGGTACAGCTACAAACATCCATTACTAATTGGAACATGGAATGTATGAAGTATGAATTTAGGAAAATTGGAAGTTGTAAAAAACTAAAATGGACTACATAAAGATTGATATTTTAGGCATTAGTGAGCTGAAATGGACATTGACCATTTTAAATCAGACAATCATATGGTCTACTATGCCAGGATTGACAAATTGTAGAGGAGTGGTGTCACATTCATCCTTAAAATGAACATTTCAAGATCTATCCTGAAGTATAGTGCTATCAGTGATATGATAATACTCATATGCCTATAAGGAAGAGCAGTTAATATGACAATTATTCAAATTTATGCATGTCAAAAATTAAGAAATTGAAGATCCTTACCAATGTCTGCAGTCTGAATTGATCAAATATGCAATCAAGATGCATTGATAATTACTGGTGATTTGAATGCAAAAGTTGGAAACAAAGAAGAAGGATAGGTAGTTGGAAAATATGGCTTCAGGATCAGACTAACAACTTATTTATTGGAAATACCTTTTTGCAACAACACAAATGGCGACAACACACCTGGACCTCACCTATAGGACATTCAGAAATCAAATCAACTACATCTGTTGAAAGAGACAATGGAGAAGTTTAATATCATGAGTTAGGATAAGGCCAGGGGCTGGCTGTGGAACAGACCATCAGTTGCTCATATGCAAGTTCAAGTTGAAGCTGAAGAAGATTAGAGCAAGTCCATGAGAGCCAAAGTACAACCTTGAGTATATCCTACCTGAATTTAGAGAGCATCTCAAAAATAAATTTTGAATGCTAATGACCAAAGACCAGGTGAGTTGTGGGATGACATCAAGGGCATCATACAAGAAGAAAGCAAAAGTTATTAAAAAGGCAGGAAAGAAAGAAAAGACCAAAATGGATGTCAAAAGAGAGTCTGAAACTTGCTCTTGAGTGTAGACTAGCTAAAGTAAATGGAAAAAATGATGGAGTAAAATAGCTGAACAGAAGATTTCAAAGGACAGCTCAAGAAGACAGAGTAAAGTATTATAATGAAATGTGCAAAGACCTGGAGTTAGAAAACCAAAAGGGCAGAACATGCTGAGCATTTCTCAGGCTGAAAGAACTGAAGAAAATATTCAAGCCTTGAGTTGTAATATTGAAGGGTTCTATGGGGAAAATATTGAAGGAAGCATGAAAAGAAGATGGAAGGAATACACAGAGTCACTGTACCAAAAAGAATTGGCCAATGTTCAGCATTTCAGGAGGTAGCATATGATTAAGAACTGATGATATTGAAGAAAGAAGTCCAAGCTGCAATGAAGGTATTTGGGAAAAACAGAGCTCCAGCAATTGATGGAATACCAATTAAGATGTTTCAACAAACGAATGCAATGCTGAAAGTGCTCACTCACTATGCCAAGAAATTTGGAAGACAGCTACCTGGCCAACTGACTGGAAGAGATCAGTATTTGTGCCCATCCCAAAGAAAGGTGATCCAACCGAATGCAGGAATTATAGAACAATATCATTAATATCACACACAAGTTAAATTTTGCTGAAGATCATTCAAAAGCAGTTGCAGCAGTACATCGACAGGGAACTCCCAGAAATTCAAGGCGGATTCAGAAGAGGACATGGAACGAGAAATATCATTGCTGATGTCAGATGAATCCTGGCTGAAAACAAAGAATACCAGAAAGATGTTTACTTGTGTTTTATTGACTATGCAAAGACATTCAACTGTGTGGATCATAACAAATTATGGATAACATTGTGAAGAATGGGAATTCCAGAACACTTACTTGTGTTCATAAGGAATCTGTCCATACATCAAGAGGCAGTTGTTTGAACAGAATAAAGAGTTACTGCATGGTTAAAAACAAGGTGTGCATCAGGACTGTGTCCTTTCACCATACTTCTTCAATCTGAATGCTGAGTAAATAATCTGAGAACCTGGACTATATGAAGAAGAAAGCAGCATCAGGATTGAAGGAAGACTCATTAACAACCTGTGATATGCAGATGATACAACCTTGCTTGCTGAAAGTGAGGAGGTCTTGAAGCACTTACTGATGAAGGCCATAGACTACAGCCTTCAGTATGGATTACACCTTAACATAAATAAAACAAAAATCCCCACAACTGGACCAGTAAGCAACATCACGATATATGGAGAAAACGTTGAAATTGTCAAGGATTTCATTTTACCTGAATTCATAATCAACACTCATGGAAGCAGTAGTCAAGACATCAAATGACGCATTGGGCAAATTTACTGCAAAAGACCTCTTCAAAGGGTTAAAAAGCAAAGATACCACTTTGAGGACTAAGGTGCACCTGACCAAAGCCATTTTATTCTCAACTGCCTCATATACATGTGAAAGCTGGACAGTGAATAAGGAAGACTGAAGAAGAATTGAATTGATGCCTTTGAATTATGGTGTTGGTGAAGAATATTGATTATACTGTTGGCTGCCAGAAGACCAAACAGTTGTGCCTTGGAATAACTATAGCCAGAATGCTCCTTAGAAGTGAGGATGGCGAGTCTTCGTCTTACATACTTAGACATGTTATCAGGAGGAACTAGTCCCTGGAGAAGGACGTCCTCCTCGGTAAAGTAGAGGGTTAGTGAAAAGGAGGAAGACCGTTTATGAGATGGTTTGACATGGTAGCTGCAGCAACTAGCTCAGACATAGCAATGATTTTGCAGATGGCACAGGACAGGACAGTGTTTCGTTCTGTTGTACATAGGGTTGCTATGAGTCGGAACCAACTCAACAGCACCTAACAACAACAACAAGCATCTGGAAAATAACAGGAAAAATTTAACCATACAGGGTGATGTTTCTCTTTTACTACCAAAATTATAATAGTTTGTTTTTCTTGAGGCAGTAAATACATTGCCCTGAGTTTATTCTGCATTTTACTTCGAACAGTGTTTTACAGGTTTCCTACACCGTGTTCTACTACTGATGTGGGGCTCCTGTATTCAGACCTCTGTGTTTGGGTGGGATGGGAGTGAGTCCAGTGCAGGTCAGCAACCCTACAGCGGCTCTATCTGGGTCAGTTTTCCTCCTGACGTGTAGGCCTTGTCTGCAGCCTTGGTGGACTCCAGAGCTGCCTTGGTCTCCCCATACAGATGTGTTTACCTTTGATCATGAGGGCACTCCCAATTTCCTTCAGAGTTTGAGGCATTTTGGAACTGTAGGGGATTATCTAAACCATCAAAATAAACCCATGTGATGTTTTCAATGTTGTTGTTTTTAGGTGCCATATTAAATTGAAGTTTCCAAATTACTTTTACCAAAAGTAAAAAATTACATTCACATCAAAATCAAATAAGTCAATACAGAAGTGACTCCAACCTCCACGTGCACAAGCACAATGATTCTATCACTGCATTCTTGATGTCACTGTTGTGACCATATTTCAGGTGATTATTTGTTTACTTAGAGAAACTCCGCTGCAAAATGGTTAAGGACATGAACTTTGGAACAGACTGCACGGGTTCCAGTCAGGACTATGCCACTTATTGCTAAGTGACCTTGGGCAAATCACTCAGATCCTTGCTTCAGTGTCTTCATCTATAAATGGCAAATATATTAATAATAATACCTATTTCATAGAGTTTTTCTGAAGATTCAATTAATTGGAAAAAGTAAAGCACTTACCCTGACAAACAGTAAGCATTCAATAAATTCTAAATGTTTATTTCATTAACTTGTAATATGATATTATGCTTGCAGAGAAAGACTGTCTAATCTCAAGTCCTTAGTACCTTAGTACTTGAGGTACTTATAACAATTTGAGTACACTTTTTTTGGAAATTTCTTAAATGTTGATTGAAAATTTCCTTCTTCATTAACAGAGAGACAGCTGACCCCCATAGCCGGAACTTGGAATACAGGGACCTGGAATGTGAATCCATGCTCAAGAATATAACTAATTCTCTATAACTTCTGGCAGGGCAGACTCTGGGGCCACATAACCTGGGTCAAATCTTGGTTCCACCATTCTCTACCTGCATGACACTAAGTAACTCAGATTACCTCTCTGCTTCTGTTTTCTCATTAATAAAATGGAGAATAATATTAATAATGATGTCATAAAATTGCTAAGGGAAATGACCAAACCAAACCAAACCCAGTGCTGTCAAGTCGCTTCCGACTCATAGCGACCCTATAGGACAGAGCAGAACTGCCCCATAGGGTTTCCAAGGAGTGCCTGGAGGATTCAAACTGCTGACCCTTTGGTTAGCAGCTGTAGCACTTAACCACTACGCCACCAGGAGATAACAAATATAAAGGATTTAAGACAGTGTCTGCCACGTATTAACTACTTAGTCAACATTAGCTATTATTATTATTTTTTAGTGCTAATTTTCCCCACTGAGTTGGCAGAGTGGTTAATGACTAAAAAGTACCTTGAAACATGTAGGAAGACAACTAAATATTTATTATTCGTATTACCTTACGTGATGTCTGGGATTCAACAAACTCTCCTTGTTCTCAAACTCTCTTACTCAAAAGGAGGTCAGAATAACACTTCTTAACAAGGCTCTTTTAAATGATGTTTCTAGACTAATTTGTATGTTACAGGTTATTGAGGGCAATGAGCCAGGCACCCACCCAGGGTTCCATTGAGACAGATTGTTCTGAAAGGCATCTTCCAACTATAGTTCTGAATTCAAGCCATAAAAACCTTTGAATTTGTTTCAAAGTTAAGCATGTACTGCAGTGGTGGGGCATTCATCATTGTTTAGTAGAAGTGAGCAAAGTGAAGACCCAACACTTTCATTTAGAGTCATTCACTTTCACTCTAATAGAAGTCAATTGTCCTAAAGGGGACAATCAGCATAAACACCACCTTTCTGCTTCATTTACAGGCCCTGCCTGCCTTTTAACATCAGCAAAGGGTAAGCATCAAAGGAAGCCATCAAAAATCAAAATAAGAACATTTAAAGATTAATATCAATCCCTCACAAACTTTTCCAATTAGAACTAATAAATTTAGCAAGGTTATAGAATACAAGATCAACATAGAAAAATCAATTGTATTTCTACACAGCAGTAATGAACAATGTCCAAAGGAAATTAAGAAAACAATTCCATTTGCAGTAACAATGAAAATAATAAAATAGGAATAAACTTAACAAAAGGAATACAAGACTTGTACATTGAAAACATTATTAAAAGACATTACAGATGATCTAATAAGTGGAAAGTCACTCCATATTCATAGACTGGAAGACTTAATATTGTTAAGAGAGCAATACTCTCCAAAGTAATCTACAGATTCATTTCAATGATTATCAAAACCCCAGCTGTCTTTTTTTGAAGAAATTCATATGGAAAAGCAAGGGACCCAAGAATAGCCAACATAATCTTGAAAAAGAAGAACGAAGTTGGAGGACTTATGCTTTTCAATTTCAGACTTACTTACAAAGCTACAGTAATCAAGCCACTGTGCTTCTGGCATAAAAATAGAGAAATAGAATTGAGAGTCCATAAATAAACATTTATAATTATAGTCAGCTAATTTTTGACAAAGGTTCTGTTATGGATTATATTATGTCTCCCAAAAATATGTGTAGTAAATTCTAACTTCTATGTCTTATAATCCCATTTGGAAATGGGTTGTCTTTGTTATATTAATGAGGCAGGATTAGTGTAGGGTGTATTTTGAGTCAATCTTTTTTGAGATATAAAAGAGATTAAACAAGCAAACTAAAAAGCAGCAATGGAGTAAGATAGATGCCCAGATACATGGAGATGTCCAAAGAATCAGGGAGATGAAGTGGAACAGACACGGAACTTTCTCCAGAGAAAGAAAGCCTTGCTTTAGAGCCAGAGCTCTGAATTTGGACGTCTGGCCTCCTAAACTGTGAGAAAATGAATTTGTTAAAGCTACCCAGTTGTGTTATTTCTGTTATAACAGCACTAGATAACTAAGACAAGTCAATGGGGATAGAACACTATTTCAAGTGGTGCTGGAAAAACTGGATATCCACATACAAAAGAATGAGTTGGGTCCACATCATGCCAGATACAAAATTTAGCTCAAAGTGAACCATGAGCCTAAATATAGGAGATCAAACTACAAAACTCATAATAGAAAACATAAGAGTAAATCTCCAGGAGCTTGAGTAAAGAAACTTGTTTAGATACAATAACAAAATCATAACCAAAAAAATAAAAAAAGAATTGTACTTCATCAAAACTAACAATTTTTGTATGTCAAAAGACAGTATCAAGAAGGGAAAAAGATAACCCATGGAATGGGAAATAATAGTTGCAAATCATCTATCTGATAAGGGTCTAGTATTCAAAACATAAAAAGGACTCTTAAAACTCAATAATAAAGACAAATGACCCAATTTAAAATATGGGCAAAGGATCTGAAAAGATATTTCTCCATATAAGATATATAAATGGGCAAGAAGAACATGAAAAGATGTTCACCATCATTAGTCACTAGGGAAATGAAAATCAAGATCAGAATGAGATACAACATCACACCCACTAGTATGGCTACAAACAAAAAGACAGGTAAAAACAAGTATTGGTTAGAATGTGGAGAAGCTGGAAGCCTCATACATTGTTGGTGGGAATGTAAAATGGTACAGCCAGTTTGAAAAGCTGTTTGGCAATTCCTCAAAATGTTAAACACAGAAGTATCACATAACCCCACAATTCCACTTGTACATACATATATATATATCCAACAGAAATGAAAACATACGTCAACACAAAAGCTTGCACACAATTGGTAACTGCAGGATTATTCATAATAATCAAAAGATGAAAAGAACTCTAATGTCCATCAACTGATGAATGTATAAACAAAATGTAGGATATCCATACAATGCAATAGTTGTCAGCAATAAAGGAATGAAGTACTGATATATGCTGTAACATGGATAAACCTTAAAAACATTATGCTAAGTGAAAGACGAAAATCACAAACGTCACATATTGTAAGATTCCAATTATATGAAATATCCAGAATAGGCAAATTCATAGAGATAGAAAGTAGATTAGTGGTTGTCTAGGATTGTTGGGGAAAGAAAAATGGTGAGAGACTGCTAACAGGCATAGGCCTTTCTTTTGGGGTGATCAAAATGTTCTAAAATTAGATGGTGATGATGGTTGCAGAATTCTGTGAAACCACTAAATACTAAACACCAATAAATTACACATGTTAAGTGGGTGAATTTCATGGTATACACATTATACCTCAATAAAAATTCTATTATAAAAATCAAAGTAAGGATCTTAAGCTTCCAGGTTTCTTATTATAGTGAAAATTCTGGCATCTTTATCATCCAAAAATCATATTTTCATGAATCTAAATTATGAAATGTATAAAAACAAAATCTGCTAGTCCCTTTACTTGCAAGACTAAAAAAAATAAAACAAAACCTGTTGCTGTTGAGTCAATTCCGACTCATAGCGACCCTGTAGGACAGAGTAGAACTGTCCCATAGAGCTTCCAAGGAGTGTCTGGTGGATTTGAACTGCTGACCTTTTGGTTAGCAGCCGTAGCTCCTCTTAGCCACACCACCACCAGGGTTTCCCTTGGAAGATAGTATGCCCAAAACATAAATAGAATATGCGAAAATATGTCTTAAATTTCTTTTTCAAATTTTATTAAATTTCCTGTGTATCTTGTGTAAAATGACATAACTTGAAGTCAGCTGTATATTTTTCAGTGTTTGAACAAATAAATTAAAAATTTCTCACCTGATTACCACACATCAAATTCCTGTAATGCTAATTAATCACATCTGACTGGTTCTTTATAAAGATAGTGGTCTTTTACGTTTCCATGTATTTCAAAATTTGAAAAGTTCAAATCAACCTTTAAAAGTGGATATTAGCTTATATGGTAAATACCCAGCAAGAGGACTTATACATACACATACACAGGGGTGTATAATACATTGACAAAAATACAAATTATTCACAACACAATAAAGACAATGAAGCCTGGGACTGTCTCCTAAAAGGTCTAAGAAATGGAAATGGTTATGAGAACTGTGAGCTTTTGAAGCTAGTCTTTTGTTGCTATGAATTTTCAGCTTCTTTATTGGCAAGGTTAAAAAAGCACTTATCCTGCTTCTTAGAAAGACTTTTTTGATGGAAACATCAGTTTGAAAGTAACTCTCTTGAAAAAATTACAATTGATTTCATTAAAAATTTCTGTTTCAGCTCTAGCACCTCAAGAGTAAATTCATCTCAGACTTTTATACTGTCATTAACAACAATAAAAGTAAACTACCTAAGACTTTTATACTGTCATTAACAACACAAAAGCAAAACAATTCATTCACACCACAATTTCACAAAGGGGAAACACTCAAACATTTTCAACTGTCACAGGTAACTAACACGCTGAAGTATAAGGAGATAGGACTAAATTTTATTCCTAATTTCTATGATTCATCTGAGATAGCAGAAGAGAGGTGAGGAAAAGTCAATAATTGATGACAGACTCCACATGACCAAAACTCAACTGACATGTTTCACATCTTATGTTCATGGGCAGATTTCAGTAAGGAGGCTGCTACAAACACGGTATCAGGGAGATACTGCTTCTTCCAAAATAAAGACGGGCAACCAACTCCACAAGAGTGTAAGGAAGAAGGAAGATGGCCAAATGCTAAGGGGAATAACATCATTTGATTTATAATGTCCATGTAAGTCCATACTCTACAAGAAGGACTTTGATTTTTTTCTCTAAAACACAAAAATATAAAGAAGATTCAAAGATATAAAGAAATAAATATAGATAAAAAAGCATAAAAGCTAAAAAATTTACATGTAATATTTTGTCAGAAAGCATTACATAAATATTAGTTTTTATTACTATTACATATTTTGCAACCCAAAGTAAACATCACAAAATATATTAGTTCCCTTGTTTCCTTCCTGACCTTGTTCTTTACAAGTTACTTATCTGTTTGATCACCATTGTAATTTTTTTTTTCCTCAAACCTTTACAGTTATAAAAGAAAGATGTGTTTATGTGTAGCAGTATTAAGCAAAATGGATTTTTGTGTTATGGATTGAATCATATCCCTAAAAATATGTGTTGTAAATTCTAACCCCCACCCCCACCCCCGCCAAAAAAAACCCATATCTGTGGTTATAATCCCATTTGAGAATGGATTTTTTTTGTTATGTTAGGAGGCCATATCAGTGTAGGATGTGTTTTAAGCCAATCACTCTGAGATACAAAAAGAGCAGATTAGGCAGAGATGGGAGAAGACAGATGCCTTGTCCCGTGAAGATCTCCAATGACCCTCCCCCAGTGCTGACAGAGAGAGAATGCCTTCCCCTAGACCTGGCACTCGGCATTCAGACTTCCAGCCTTCTAAACTGTGAGAAAATTAATTTTTGTTTGTTAAAGTCACCCACTTGTGGTGTTTCTGTTATAGCAGCACTGAGTAGACACCTGGGAACAACAAACATATTTAAAAATGGATGATTTGTTTGATAAAGCTAATGACAATAAAAGTCATTTGGTAAACATAGATTGTAACCTTAACCAATGAAATGCTCAGTCCATGTTACCAACTAAGTACTGTTCTCAGTTTATCCTCCAATGAAAATAATTCTAATTGATTAACTAAAATGAAATGTACTTAAGGATCATCTAAATCAGATGATTGTCTTCTCATTCAGAAATATCCTAAATTCCTAAAATTACCTCTGTTAAACGATGCCACACTCTCTTACTACCTTGATAGCACCAACATTCTCCTGTTAGCACATAGCAATTTTATTGGAAATGACATTTATTGAAGAAAGACCTTTGAAAATTTTAACATTCATTCTGGACTAGAACTCTGGAAAAAAATAGGAATGATCGATTTCTTTTTTTGACAAGAAGAGAATATATTTAAGACAAAGCATCAGCTAAGTATGATGGAGAAACACTTTTTTTTTTTTCCTAGTTGCCATCAAGTTGATTCCAACACATGAAACACTGCTGTTGTTGTTGTGTGCCATCAAGTCCATTCTGACTCATATTGATCCTATAAGACAAAGTAGAACTGCCCCATAGGGCTTCCAAGGCTGTAATCTTTATGGAAGCAGACTGCAATATTTTTCTCCTATGGAGAGGTTATCTGGATTCACATTGCTGACCTTTCGGTTAGTGGCCAAGCACTTTAATCACTGTGTCATCAGGGCTCCTTGGAAAAACACTAGAACCATGTTTTTCAATGTGCATCCCACAGAACAGTAAGCCTAAGAAACCTCATAAAGAAAAATAGATTCTGTGGCTAAATAAATTTGTGAAACACTGGTTATTATTTCCCCATTTGGAGGAGTCATGACCTGTGGCAGCCTCTGAGAAGTAATGTCTAATGAAACATATTTGATATTTAGCATTTCCCAAATTTAATTGACCACAGAACCCTTTTTTGTATACCACTTTAGTTATCTCATAGATCCATTGTTTTAAGAAATACAGTTCGTGAAATGTTGATTCACTATCCTTTAAGGAAGACCAAGCCAAAAATACAGTTTGTAACTGCCCCGGTAGAGTTTATTAGAACAATGCTAGCAATAGCATTTCCCATGTATCCTGTATAGAGATCTCCACTGGCTCCCCATTGTCAGAAAGTAAATTCCAAACATCAGAATGGAGTATAACGTCCGTTATAATCTGGCTCTGACTCATTTCTTTTCCCATCTCCTGCCATTGTCCCCACAGAAGCCCTACTACGCTCCACCCATACTGAGTTCTTACCACTCTCAGAAGATGCCTTTCTCTTTAATAACGTGCTGCTGCCTCTGTCTAGGCTGTTCATTCCCTCCCTCAAATTGAGCACATTTTCCTTCAAGGTCCAATTCAAATGGCCTCTCCTCTGTAATGGCTTCCAAAAACCATTCGGGTAGAGTTGGAGACTTGCTCCCTTGTATACTACAGCTATCTCCTCTGTATCTGTTTATAACCCTTATTACTTTATGTTGTAATCCTGTGTTTAAATATCCTATAGCAGATATGGAGCCCTGGTGGCACAGTGGTTAAGGGCTCAGCTGCTAACCAATAGGTCGACAGTCCAAATCCACCAGCCACTCCTTGGAAACACTATGGGGCAGTTCCCCCTGCCCCTATCCTATACGGTTGCTATGAGGCGGAATTGACTCCAGGGCAACAGCTTTGGTTTTGGTTTTGAATACTAGATATGAGCACCTCAGGTGTCAAGGCCTGTCTATTTCTTCTTTGTATCCTAGGAACTTAGAGTTTCTACCATATTTTTAAGTGGTTAATAAATACATAAATGCTGTGTGTATTTGATAATGAAATATATCCAAAGAATAAGTAATGAATCATGTCAAGGAAATTTTTTTTTAGGTAATGATGATGCCGTGTCAGATTTTAAAATATATTACAAAGACCAATAATCAAAACAGGTAGTATTATAACCAATAGCACAGAATACAGATTCCAGAAAAAAAAATTAATTATTATAAGAAAAGCTAGAAAATTCACAAGGGAAAAAATAATGATGTAATAAATATTAATGTAATTACATATCACTATGGAGAAAAATCAGTTTGGATCCATATTTTACATTGTAATAAATTCCAGAAGGGTCAGTGTTGAACACTAAAAAAAAAAAAATAATAACAATTAACATTGTAACATTTGTTACAGCTGTGAAGAAAAATAAATTTCCAAATATTAAAGAAATGCAAGATAGAAGCAGAGACAGAATAAATGAGATGAATTCAAATTAATTTTTTCAAAATACAATGTGATTTTAAAAGAATTTTAAAATAATAATAGATAACATAATAGCATGTAGAAAGAATGTGATATATGTAGCTAATTAAAAACTATTATAGAAACTATTTTGAAAATAATTGACGAAAATTATACCCATATTCCACTTGGTAAGAGGTTGCGATAGGTCACTCTCAAGTGGCTCATCTAACACCATTCCCAAGCACTTTCACCCTTGCCCTCCTCTATATTGAGGCTGAAAAGCTATATGACCAGTCACCAGCTTCCCTTGTAAATAGAGTTTGAGCATGTGATATGGTTCTCACAGAGATGGAGGTGCAAGTGTCTGGGAAGCATCCAAAAAAACTCATTGCCAACGAGTTAATTTTGACTCAGAGTGACCCCATAGGACAGAGTAGAGCTGCCCCATAGGATTTCCAAGGCTGCAGTCTCTACAGGAGCAGACTGCCACATCTTTCTCCCATAGAGCAGCTAGAGGGTTCAAACCATCAGCCTTTTGGTTAGCAGCCAAGTGTTTAACCACTCTGTCACCAGGGCTTCTTCTGAGCAAAGGCTTGGAGAAGAAAGCGCTTTCACTCTTTTGCCCTTCCCGTTTCATCTCCACTTAGAACAAAGATGTGAAGCCTGGAGATGCAGCAGCCATCTTGTGACCATAAGTCAGCAGGGTAAGGATGAGGCATATTTACTGAGGATGGAGAAACAGACAAATAGAAAGAGCCTGGACTCGGATAGCATCATTGATCAGAAGCCCACCGCTGATTTACCATTATGTATGGTAAATAAACTGCTAATTCTGTAAGCCACAATTAGTCAAATTTTATTTTCAGCCAAATACGTCCCCAATATTTACAATGACCAAAGGAAATAAATCAGTGCATTATACATTTAAAAATTATAAGTACTAAATCAAAACTTTTACAAATGTACAGCTTCATATCAGTTAAAGAAATCAAAATTATAATTACTGTAAGGAGCTATTACATACGTAAATCAAAATAAAGTTCAACATCATGTAAGTTGTGGGGTAAGTGTATATATATCCTTTGCTGGTGGCACTGTAAATTGGTTTGTTCTTTCTAGAGTGTGATCTCCCGATATATAGCAAGAACTATAAAAATACTTACTTCCTTTCTCCTGGTTATTCTTCTTGGGAGAACAAACTCCTTGGCAATACCATAAAAGAGTGAAAATAATTTATACAGAAAAGTTCTCCGCATTTCTGTGTATAAATATGAAAATCTAAAAAATCCAGTAGAGGAACCTCAGAAGAGGTAGCAGCGAAATGGAGGACATGAATGGCAAGAAAATGGCCAAAAGGAATAAATAGAAATATGTAGATAAACTAGTGATGAGTTAGAATATGTCTCACTTATTCTGAAAATGTTATCAAGAGGTACCAGTCCCTCAAGAAGTACATCATGCTTAGTAGGCAGTCAGTGAAAAAGAGGAAGCGCCTCAATGAGATGGATTGACACGATGGTTGCAACAATGGGCTCAAGCACAGCAAAGATTGTGAGGATGGTGCAGGACAGGGCAGTGTTTCATTCTGTTGTACACAGAGTCACTGTGAGTCAGAGCCGACTCAACGGTACCTAATAACACTAACAATCACAACAGCACCTAATAACACTAACAATCACAACAAAAACAAACTGAGTTAATATTCACTTGATTCTTTGAAAAACTAGTCATCCTGTTACCATGTGAACTTCAGCATTACCAACAAGCAGAATTAAATTCTCAGAAGTATGTGCCACAATCTGTGGAAAACCTGGAGGCAAAGCCTGAAGCTAGCACAGTAGCAATTTGAATCTTTGAAATCCTAGGTCACAGGCATTTGAGCACCTGTGGCAAATTAATAGAAAAAATGTCTGTTGAAATGTTCTTTCTTCCACCATCAATTCCATGAAATACTTGCAGCTGAATCCTTCTGCAGTCTGGTCCATCAATGTACCATCTAGGCAGAATTACAAAGCTAATATTTTCTTGATGTCAATCACTTTGTGTTCAAGGATGCTTCCTATACATCTGGTAGTGTTTTAACTGTTTATCCACATTGCATACATCTTCTCAGCCTCTGAGGCAATAGATACATATTTTAGTCTTCTAATCATTAGAAAAATTGTATATGAGATCTCTGTCCCACACAATGACTTAGAGGGCACAGAATTAATTTTGAAAAGACTCTGCTGGCACAGATAAGAAAACAGCACTTAGTTACTTCAAAGAAGGAAAATAATGCATACAAACAACATCTGGGCATCATTATCAGTATATTTGCTTAAATAGAGCATTTGAATGAAATAAAAATGGGTGCCCTTTGATTTAAATTCTCCCTTCCCTTGGCCTTTTTTAAGCTCTAATTTGGTATCAGTTTATTTTTTTTTCTTATTTTTAGATAACTTGAAAAAAACTTTACACACGTAATTAGCTAGTTTTGAACCAAACAAATTTAAGAAAGGGTGATACTCTTGTTCCAAGGACTCCCAAGGCATATGCCATTCCATCAAATTCACAAAATACCAGAAACAAATGTTAGTCTTTCTGACAGAGGGGTCCCTAGAATATTCTAGAGAAATTAATGACAACATTATCTAATGCTTACTGAGCATTCACAAGTACACCTGGTGTCCTAGTCATCTAGTGCTGCTATAACAGAAATACCACAAGTGGATAGTTTTAACAAAGAGAAGTTTATTCTTTCACAGTCGAGCAGGCTAGAAGTCTAAATTCAGGGCGTTTGCTCCAGGCGGAAGGCCTTCTCTGTCAGCTCTGGAGAAAGGCCCTTGTGATGCATCAGTCTTCCCTCGGTCTGAAAGCATCTCAGTGCAGGAACCTCAGGTCCAAAGGACGTGCTCTGCTCCCAGCACTGCTTTCTTGGTCGTATGAGGTCCCCATGTCTCTCTGGTCAGTTCTCTTTTTTTTTATCTCAAAAGAGATCAGCTTAAGACACTATCTAATCTTGTAGACCTCATTAATATAACTGCCGCTTTTAATCCATCTTATTACATCATAGTGATAGGATTTACAACATTCAGGGAAATCATATCAGAAGATAAAATGGTAGACAATCACACAAGGGAATCATGACCGAGCCAAGTTGACAGATATTTTGGGGGGACAATTCAATCCATGACACCGGGTATAGTTCTGGGTGTTCTATATGCATTCATTCAGTTACCAGTAGTTGCAACTTTATGAAGGACTCTAATTGTCCCCATTCTACAGATGAGGAAATCTCACAGCTAGAAGCTGACAAAGCCAGCATTTAACCGCAGCAGTATGGCTCCATTCCATGCTCTTAACATCCATAGAATCTATAGCTTACTGCCGCTTACCATAAATCCACTGTCGTCGAGTTGATTTTGACTCATAGCAACCCTACAGCACAGAGCAGAACTGCCCCACAGAGTTTCCAAGGAGTGCCTGGTAGATCAGCAGCTGTAGCACTTAATCGCTACACCTCCAGGGTTTCCCACTTACCATGGTGGTGACAATATTTTTAAATATTATTTTGATGATTACGGTTAATAACAATAAGAAAATAATTACTATCTATTGAGTATTTCCCCATGCATCAACGGCACCGGGTTTTTTTTTTAGTATCTGTCAGTTAGTCATTCTGTGATGGCTTGTGTATTTCTGTGATGCTGGAAGCTAATGCCACCAGTATTTCAAATATCAGCAGGGTCAATGGTGGACAGGTTTCAGTGAAGCTTCCAGACTAAGACAGACTAGGAAGTAGGACCTGGAGGTCCACTTCTGAAAAAGTTGGCCAGTGAAAACCTTATGAATAGCAATGAGCCCCTTAGGTTGGAAATCACTCAAAATATGACTGGGGAAGAGCTGCCTCCTCAAAGTAGAGTCGACTTTAATGATGTGGATGGAGTCAAGTTTTCAGGACCTTCATTTGTTGATGTGACACAACTCAAAATAAGAAACAGCTGGAAACATACATTAATAACTGGAACATGGAATGTACAAAGTATGAATCTAGGAAAATTGGAAGTTGTCAAAAATGAAATGGACCACATAAAGATTGACATCCTGAGCATTAGTTGACTGAAATGAATTGATACTGGTCACTTGAATTGGACAATCATATGGTCTACTATGCCAGGAATGACAAATTGAAGAGGAGTGGCTTCACATTCATCATTAAAAAAAAAAAAAAAAATTTCAAGATCTATCCTGAAGTACAACACTGTCAGTAATAGAATAATATCCATACACCTACAAGGAAGGCCGGTTAACATGACTATTATTCAAACTCGTGCATCAACCACTAAGGCAAAAATGAGGAAATTGAAAATTCTTACCAACTTCTGCATCTGAAATTGATCAAACATGCAATCACAATGCATTGATAATTACTGGTGATGGGAATGCAAAAGTTGGAAACAAAAAAGGATCAGTAGCTCAAAAATATGGCCTTAGTGATAGAAAGGACGCCAGAGGTTGCATGATAGAATTTTGCAAGACCAACAACTTCATTGCAAATACATTTTTCCACAACATAAACATTGACTATACACGTGGACCTCATCAGATGGAACACACAGGAATCAAGTTGACTACATCTGTGCAAAGAGACCATGGAGAAGCTCGATATCATCAGTTAGAACAAGGCCAGGGGCCGACTGTGGAACAGATCATTAATTGCTCATATGCAAATTTAAGTTGAAGCTGAAGAAAATTAAAGTCCATGAGAATCAAAGCCACAAACTTGAACATATCCCACCTGAATTTAGAGACCATCTCAAGAATAGACTTGAGGCACTGAACACTAATGACTGAAGACCAGATGAGTTGTGGAATGTCATCAAGGATATCATGCAAGAAGAAAGAAAAAGGTCACTAAAAAGACAGAAAAGAAAGAAAACCCCAAAATGGATGTCAGAAGAGACTCTGAAACTTGCTCTAGAACGCAGAGTAGCTAAAGCAAACAGAAGAATTGATGAAGTAAATGAGCTAAACAGAAGATTTCAAAGGGTGGCTCAAGAAGACAAAGTAAAATATTATAATGAAATGTGCAAAGACCTGGAGTAAGAAAATCAAAAGGTAGAACATGTTCGGCATTTTTCAAGCTGAAAGAACTGAAGAAAAAACTCAAGCCTTGAGTTGCAACATCGAAGAATTCTATGGGGAAGATACTGAAGTATGCAAGAAGCATCAAAAGAAAATGGAAGGAATACAGAGAGTCACTGTACCATAAAGAACTGGCTGACGTTCAATCATTTCAGGAGGTAGCATAAGATCAAGAACTGACGGTACTGAAGGAAGAAGTACAAGCTGCACTAAGGCTCCAAAAATTGACAGAATACCAACTGAGATGTTTCAACAAGTGGATGCAACACTAGAAGCGCTCACTCGTCTATGTCAAGAAATTTGGAAAAAAGGTTCCTGGCCAACTGACTGGAAGAGATCCATGTTTGTGCCCATTTCAAAGAAAGGTGATCCAAAGGAATGCAGAAATTATTGAACAATATCATTAATATCATATACAAGTAAAATTTTGCTGAAGATTATTCAAAAGCAGTTGCAGTAGGACATCGACAGGGAACTCCCAGAAATTCAAGCCAGATTCAGAAGAGGACATAAAACAAAGAATATCATTGCTGATGTCAGACAGATCTTGGCTGAAAGCAGAGAATACCAGAAAGATGTTTACCTGTGTTTTATGGACTATGCAAAGGCATTGGACTGTGTGGATCATAACAAATCATGGATAACATTGTGAAGAATGGGAATTCCAGAACATTTAATTGTGCTCATGAGGAACCTGTACAAAGGCGAGAGGCAGCTGTTCGAACAGAAGAAGGGGATACTGCTTGGTTTAAAGTCAGGAAAGCTATGTGTCAGGGTTGTATCCTTTCACCATACTTATTTGATCAGTATGCTGAGCAAATAATCAGAGAAGCTGAGCTATATGAAGAAGGGCGGGGCATCAGGATTGGAAGAAGACTCATTATCAACCTGCGATGTGGAGATGACACAACCTTGCTAGCTGAAAGCGAAGAGGACTTGAAGCTCTTACTGAAGAAGATCAAAGACCACAGCCTTCAGTATGGATTGCACCTCAACATAAAGAAAACAAAAATCCTCACAGCTGGAACAATAAGCAACATCATGATATACAGAGAAAAGACTGAAATTGTCAATGATTACATTTTACTTGGATCCACAATCAACACCCATGGAAGCAGCAGTCAAGAAAACAAATGACACATTGCTTTGGGCAAATCTACTGCAAAAGACCTCTTTAAAATGTTAAAAAGCAAAGATTTCACTTTGAAGACTAAGGTGTGCCTGACCTAAGCAGTAGTATTTGCAATCACCTTATATGCTTGCAAAAGTTGGACAATGAGTAAGAAAGACCGAAGAAGAATTGGTGCCTTTGAATTATGGTGTTGGCAAAGAATACTGAATATATACCATGCACGGCCAGAAGAATGAACAAATCTGTCTTGGAAGATGTATAGCCAGAATGCTCCTTAGAAGCAAGGATGGTGAGACGTCGTATCCTGTATTTTGAACATGTTATCAGAAGGGAGCACTCCCTGGAAAAGGACGTCATGCTTGGTAAAGTAGAGGGTCAGTGAAAAAGAGGAAGACCATCTACAAGATGGATTGACAGAGTGGTTGCAACAATAGGCTCAAGCATGGCAAAGATTGTGGGATGGTACAGGACAGGGCAGTGTTTTGTTCTGTTGTACAAAGGGTTGCTATGAGATGGAACCGAGTCAGTGGCATCTAACAACAATTGAATACTTATGACATGCGCTGAGCTAAGCAACTTCATATATTCCCTTATTTAATCTGCAAGTGATTATAAGATAAAAAAAAACAAAAAACAGTTGTCATTGAGCCGATTTCAACCCATGGCAACCCCATGCGTGTCAGAGGAGAATTGTGGTCTAGAAGGTTTCAGCAGCAGATTTTTTTCAGAAATAGATTGCTAGGCCTTTTCTCCACGGTGCCCCTGGGTGTACTGGAATCACCAACTTGTGGGTTAGAGGCCAAACACTTAACCATTTGTGCTATCCAGGGATGTTAATTCTGAGTCAAGTTCCAATATATTTCCAAAATGAACTGGCAAATAGAATCCCTCAATAAGTCGAGTGCTCTGGGCAAGAAATGATCAATTTTGAGACCATGTTTATATTCGTTCTGGATTCAAGGGAACCCACTCAAGGCACCCAGGACTTTTTTAATCTTTTATATTACTTCTGATGGGCAGGCTGAAGGAAATAATATATTGTAATGGAAAGCACTTGTACTGAGCCTGACAGACAACATGTGGTTAATAAATCGTAGCTATCATCCTCATCAAGAAGCTTTGGTTGCGCAGTGGTCAAGAGCTCAGCTGCTAACTGAAAGGTTGGTGGTTCAAACCTCAGGAGAAGACTTGGCAAAACCCATAAAAGATTACAGCCTAGGAAACCCTATGAGACAGTTCTACTCTGTCCTGTAGGGTCACTAGGAGTCAAAACTGACTCAACAGCACAGAACAACATCGTCCTCATCACCTATATGCTTCTATGTTGAAAGTATCACATACCATTGTATTTATTCATTTACACATTTTACATCCATTTATCTCTGCCAGACCGTCAGCTCCATGAGGGAAAAGACATTACCTTTTTCACTTTTATATAGCCAATGTCTACAGCATAATTTCTGGGCCATTAATAGGTGTTCAGAAAAAATTTATTAAACTTTACTAACCTCTTTTTTTTTTTTTTTAACCTCTAGCCTCTGACCACAACTTTATCTCATCACAGAATCACCATCTTGACCTCCCTTTCCAGTTTTTCCCCAGGCAAACCTTAACACTTACTGATCATGTATGATGTGTCAGAGTCATGTGGAGCATTTGTTAAAATGTGGATTGTTGGGCCCAACCTCCAAAATTTCTGATGCTGTAGGTATGGGTAGGGCTAGGGAATCTGCATTCCTAACAAATTCCCAGGTGATGTTGATCCTGCTGGTCCAAAGTACGGGAGAAATCAACCCTTCACTAGAATAAGGTCTCTGTCAACAGAAGAGTTGCCCTCAAAAGGCAGTCACGTTTACAGAATCGATCACAAACACACACAGGCACGTGCATATATGTGCAAGACACTAATGGGTGTGCTGTGAAAGAATCAGTCCCTGCTCTCAAGGAACAACATTTATATGGAACAGTAAACCAAAAAAGAAAAAAACCAAACCAGTTGCCATTGAGTCAATTCCGACTCATAGCGACCCTATCAAAAAAAAAAAAAAACCTATAGCGACCCTATAAAAAAAGTAAGACAGCCCCACAGTATTTCCAAGGAGCAGCTGGGGGGTGAGTACTGCTGAGTTTTTTGTTTAGCAGCTGAGCTCTTAACCACTGGGTCACCACGGCTCCACTTGGTACGTTAAGTTTATGCAAAATATGACTATAGAGCCGTGGATTTAGTGGACCTGGTAACAAACCTACCCAAACTCACATAACAAAAGAACCGTTGTTCCCCGGAAGCCGCCACTGAGGGAGGCTGCAGTTATTCCGGGGATTGACCATTACTCTAAACATTTTTGGAACTTTTCCTCTGAAGTCGCCTCCAAAGCATTTGGCAGCCTTCCAAATGGTCAAAATGGAGGCAAAATTTCATTCTTTAAAGTTAGAATTGATTTTTGGAAGGAGACAAAAGATGATGAATGAAATGAATCAATAATTTGGGTTCTACACTAAGACATGTTATAAAATAATGAGACGGGTTTTTGACATGTGGCTTATCAGCTGGCACTAAAGACAGTGTCAAAGAGACGCATAAGAAATGTCTGCATCTACCTATGCATCAGTGACAGAATATATGTTCAGGCTTAGAAGGAATTTACACAATAATACTGATCAGATGTACACATTCTAGTATATCTATTTTTAAAATGTTTTAAAAAATTCCTTATTGTGGCAGTTATCTCTGAAAAACTGGCAGCAACCTAAAGCTCAGAAATTAGGAGACTGCGGTGTAAATTATAGTGCTCAATTTCAACAGACTATTTTGCAGCCATTAAAATGTTAATTATGACAGCTATAAACAACATGAAAATTTTTGGTAGAATGTAGAGAAAATGTCCATTTGTATGTAAACTATGATAAGCAACATGATACGATTTTATCCACAAGGAATGGAAGGAAATATGGGATAATGGAAATAGGTTTGAATGGCGGTGGAATTGCGAAAATTTTTCTCTTTTGAACTTTCTCATTTTTATGCAACCACTAAATTTAAGCAAACAAAAAAAATCAATCTTTAAAGCTGCTATTGACATTTGCCAGGACAACTGAAATACATGATGGCACAGCGGTTAAAGCACTTAGCTACTAACCAAAAAAAAAAAAAAAGTCACAGTTGGAGCCCACCAGCCACTCCACAGGACAAAGATGTGGCAGCCTGCTTCCGTAAAGATTTACAGCCTTGGAAACCCTATGGGGCAGTTCTACTCTGCCCTATAGGGTGTTATGAGTCGGAATCGACTCGATGGCAGTGGGTTTGGTTTTTTGCTTTTTAGGAATCGTAAGTATTATGAGAGAGAATGAAGGTATGAATAAGTATATACGTATGTGGTATGAGTTACCAAATATACCTAAAGTTAGCGAAAACACCACCTTGAAAACAGCTACTTAAGTGGCAATATTCACTAATTGTTAGAGAATTTGAAGGTGTGTACAGTGATCTGGCATATAATTCATGGAAACGAAGGTGAGCACGGATCCACTTGATGATCACAAGATTCCTCATACAAATACATATAATCAATGTGTCAGTCAAGATAGGCTAAGTCATGCTATGACAGAAAACTAAAACCAAAAAAAAAACCAAGCCCACTGCGTCCAGTCGATTCCGACTCAAAGCAACCCTATTGGACAGAGTAGAACTGCCCTATAGAGTTTCCAAGGAGCGCCTGGCGGATTCGAACTGCCGACCTTTTAGTTAGCAGCCGTAGCACTTAACCACTACGCCACCAAGGTCTCCAATGATAACAAGCAGCCCCCCTAACATTTCATTGGCTTAAAACAATAAAGGTTTGTTTTTTTGGCTCACTTAACCTACCCACCCAGGTCGGCTGAGTGCTCAGCTGGGCTTTACCGTCACTCTGGGATGCAGACTAGTGAAGCAGCACTCCCCGAAACACAGCCGGTTTTGGTGGCAGAGGAGGAAACACTCTGGCGGCTATATCACCCACAATGAAATGCTCTACTCTCATCTCATTAGCCAGAAAGAGTCCCATGGCCTCCCTCAAGCCCGAAAGGGACAGGAAGTGCAGGCCTGTTTTGCATGCAGAAGGTGAAGAGCCAGCAATATCGACTATAACTGTCACCATAGTGAGCCAAGAGGTACTCTGTGAAGGCAGAGGATGAACTGGGTCATCATGAGGCTGAGACTGGGCACCATAAAAGGAAAGGGCAGACCACATAAATTATGATAAAGTCATAGTAAGTAACTCTGCAGCCATTAAAAACCATATTTTGAAGAATATTTGGAGACACAAGGAGAATGCTTAAACATGCTACAAAATTGTGCACATCTTCCTCCCCCAGAGTGGCTGGTGGTTTCAAACTGCCAACCTTTCAGTTAGCAGCCAAGCGCTTTAACCCCTGTACCACCAGGGTTCCTTAGAAGAATAAATATTATAAGGCAATATTAAAAGCTGACATTTTATATTCAGATTGGGAGGGTGAAAATACAGTTGAACTTTTAACTTTCATTTTTTTAAATTAAGAACATTATAATAGTTTGATGCTGTATTTAGTTTTAAAATGCTTTATTTTTTTCTGATTACAGAATAGTAAATACTATATAAGAAAAAAATCAGAAAATACTATTCTAACTATTCTCCCAATCTGAACATAAAATGTCAGCTTTTAATATTGCCTTATTCTCCCCTTCTTTCTATTTCTTTCTCCCAATACACCTTTCCAAGTCATCTTAAATTGATTAATGGTTATGAGCTAAGCAGACAGATTTTTCAAAGAATTAGATTCTGCTGCTGAGTTTTGAGGGATTAGTGGGTGTTCTTTCATCCATTTTGTATAATGTGAATTAATAATCTAACTTATAAAATTGAGAAATTAAACTCTTCTTTCAAAGAGAGAGTACTTTTAGAGGGAAAACAGAAGAGCAAGGGAAGGTATGAGAAACATGGCCAAGGTCTTAGTATTCACATGAAATTCCACAGAACAGGCTGGATTTTCATCATGTGCCATGGAGAAAATAGGTGGTGATAGGGAACAAGTCCCTTGAAGGCAGAAGGGGTGGGGGTAAAGGGCTGTCAGGAAGCTCAAGTGTAACATTTAGTTGATGTAAAATACTTTCATCTGGTACTTTGAAGTAGGCAAATATATTTTTGTACCACAAACTCAAAGTATAAACAGGACATTAGTGAAATGGCGTTTTATAAACATCTAGATAATGTGTTCCTAAGACCTAGGCCTAAAGGTCCAGGAATCAGCTGGCAATAATTCCAAATCCATCACTGATTAAAACACTTTTCAAACACAAAAACTCTAGTACTTGCTGTGATTTCAGACTGCAAGGGAATATTCTCTAAGATTGAATCCATTTCATAAACACTGTGTTAAGGTAAAAGAGCCCTGATGGCACAGTGGTTAAGGCACTCAGCTGCTAACTGAGAGGTCCTTGGTCTGAACCCACCAGCTGCTCCACAGGAGACTGATGTGGCAGTCTGCTTCCATAAAGATTTACAGCCTTGGAAACCCTATGAGGCGTTCTATTCCTTCCTATGGGGCCGCTATGAGTCAGAATCAACTTGATGGCAATGGGTTTGGTTTTTGGTTATGGTATGTTGAGGTAAAACATCAAAATACAGATGAAATTCAACCGTAAAAAAATCAATAATCAAATGGAAATGATCATTTCTACTTTTAGAATTATAATTCAACTTTTGTGATTAACATCTATACCTGTTTCTGAATCATTAAAAAAAAAAAATCAAGTATCTAATTAATTCCCCATAATCTGCTCCCTTTCCAGGTAATTGTTGCTTTTAAATAGCAAAATAGATGTAAGGTTTAGTGTTATTTTCCTAGTTGCCTTGGAGGAGCATTATATAATCTAAAAGGTCTCATTTGCTGAGAAATTTTCCTAAGCTACCTGGTGTAACTCCTTAAAACCGCCAACAGACTTGCTGAGCCTGTCATGAGCCTACTGCTTTTATTAAAAATAAATCACTCATAAAACCTGTGACTAAGCACATTCATCAATACCAGAATTTAAACATTTGGCTAACAGGTTGATTTTGGCAACCAAAATTTCCTAGCCCACAAAAGAGACTTAAAAGGACTCACTGGTTAAATTAACCCATTGTGGCCACTTGATAATGTAATTAGAAATACTAAGTCGATTCAAGTAAAATCTACTGGGAACTTGGTTGATCCAAGTTCTGTGCCAGGCTTTGAAGATAGGCTATATCCATAAACAAAACAAATGCTGTTCCTATTCCCTTGTGGAAAAAAATCACTTTATTAACAAAAGCTTGTTGAATAATTATTTTCCAGACTAGTGGGAATGCCACCCTCACACTCTCCAACCCACTCCCTGGGTCAGGCATTGTTTATGCATTTATCTCTATATTTCCAGCACATAGTATATAGCCCAGTACCCAGGGGGCTCTTCATAAATGTTTGACGAATGAATGAAAAAGATGGATTATTACTTCCATTATTATGTCCATCACTGGGGGATGATGGGTTTAATACTGACGACTTCAGTTTAGGAAAAATTTAACCCCTCCTTCTTGTCTGAGCTCTAACTGCTCTCAAACTCCATGGGTCTATTTAAAATCAATATCATCTAAATTTCTAACTAAGTCTAACAAAGAATCAGTCACACACCAACTTCAGAGAAAGCTCAGCTTAAGAAACAGGAGCATGTTGCAAACCCTTCAAGATGAAATGAACTCAAGTTGAGTGAATAGGAATTCAATAAACGGCCACCCGTCTACAGGGTCACCTAGGGACCACAGACACCAGGAAGGATCCTGCTGAGCTGGTCTGGCACGAGGAATGAGATCCCTGGGTACACATCTTCTACGTGTTCCCATAAAGATTACAGACTAGGAAAATCTGTGGGGCAGTTCTACTCTGTCCTGTAGGGTCACTACGAGCCAGAATCAACTCGACGGCATAGAACAACAACTTGGTAATTCTATTTAACTTTTTTTTTTTTTTTTTTTTGAGGAACCACCAAACTCTTCCACTCAGCCTTCAGACTTTGCACTCTGTTTACTACAGTCTTTCTCTCTCTCTCAGAAATTTCATCTCCTCCCATACATTCAACTATCAAGCCATTAGAGGCCTGCTCCCCATCTGAGTCTAGACCTCTCCTCCAGGCTCCTATCATGGGTTTCCAGTCACCTGACTTTTCCACTCAAACCAAAATCATTCTTCTCCTGATCCAGGCATGTTTCCTTTATATTCCTATAACTGTTACTGGTTTAACATCCTAGAAACTAAACTACTTATGTATTTCCTCCATCCTTGAATTGGTTAAGATTACATTCTACTACAAGTAATAGAATTCCAATACCCCAGTGGCTAGGGCAAGGTAGTTTATTCCTCTCTTGTGTAGAAGTCTGGTGGAATTTAGTCTAGAGCTGGTAAGACAATTCTACTCCATGAAGTCCTTTGTGACTCAGGGTCCTTCCAGCTCACCCCTCCACTATTCCTAGGGTTCAAATTAGCATCCAGACCTAAAGCAAGATGGCAGATCATCTAGCAGGATGGAGGGAGGAGGAAATGACAAAGAAGAAAGACGTAAAGGATGTGTGCTAGCCATCTTTTAAGTCACATGATACTTCTGGCCAGAACATAGTCACATGATCATATTTAGCTGCAAGAGAAGTAGGGAAATATAGTCTTTATTTTAGATGACCATGTTTATAGCTAAGAATCAGGGGATTTATTACTATGAAAGGGGAAAGAATAGATACTTGGGTATCACTAGCAGTGTTTGACACCATGCTCCATATCTAATTCCTGTAATCCATTAAATTTAATCTCTGCAATGAATCTGGCACCTGCACCGTTATCAGAAAAAAATTTCCAATCCATTAAATTTAATCTCTGCAATGAATCTGGCACCTGCACCGTTATCAGAAAAAAATTTCCATTTCTAAGCCTTAATCATATCACTACCCAGTCAAAAATTTTCAATGGCTCTCCAGTGGCATAAAAGAAAGTTCATATTCCTTAACTAGATCCTAAGACCATCCAAAATTTGATCACAAACTACTTTGCTAGTCTTATCTAATACTGTTGTCCAAAACTGAGACAGTCTAACTACTTACCATAATTGCATCCATTTATTAAGCACCAGAGGGTTTACATAGATTCTGACCTATCTTCACACACACACAGAAAAAAATGTAAAATCAATATTATTTTCCCTATCTTAAAGAATAGGAGCTGATATTTGGAAAAGTTAAATAATCTGAGAACAGTACCATATTTATAAGTGAAACATTTGGGATTTGAAGGCACATCTGCACGATCCCAAAGTGCAACGTTTTTCTGTGTGCCCAACCCCAGGTAACACACTGCCAGTCATCAAACGAGCTCCCTCTTTCCATGGCTTTGCTTAGTGTTGCTAACTCACCCACAATGCCTGTCTCTTCCCTCCCTATTGAGATCCCATCATTTGTTAACATTCAAACCAACTTCCATGATCTGTTAAAATATCACCATGGGTGGTACAAACGGTTAAGTGCTCAACTGCTAACCGAAAAGTTGGTGGTTCTAACCCACCTAGAGGCATCTCAGAAGAAAGGCCTGGCAATCTGCTTCTGAAAGGTCACAGCCTTGAAAACTCTTTGGAGCAGTTCCACTCTGCACATATGGAGTCACCATGAGTCAGGATCAATTCGAAGGCAGTTAACAACAATAACGAAAGAAAGGAAATTAAAATGAGAAAGAAAATCAATACATTTATTTTCTTAAAAAATACTCTCTCCCAGAGAACACAACAGAAAATCCCTGAAAGAGCAGGAGAACAGTGAGATGCAGACCTCAAATTCTAGTAAAAAGATCAGACTTAATGGTCTGACTGAGACTAGAAGGACCCCAGAGGTTATGGTCCCTGGACCTTCTGTTAGCCCAAGACAGGAACCATTCTGAAAGTCAACTCTTCAGACAGGGAATGGACTGGACTATGAGATAGAAAATGATACTAATGAGGAGTGAGCTTCTTGGATCAAGTAGACACATGCGACTATGTGGGCAGCTCCTGTCTGGAGGCAAGATAAAAAGGCAGAGGGGGGCAGAAGCTGGCTTAATCGACATGGAAAGTCAGGGTGGAGAGAAGGAGTGTGCTGTCTCATTAGGGGGAGAGCAACTACGAGTATATAGCAAGGTGTATATAAATTTTTGTATGAGAGACTGCCTTGATTTGTAAACTTTCACTTAAACCACAATAAAAAAAAAAAAAATACTCTCTCCTTCATGAAAGCTTCTCTGATATGTTTGCCCTTTCTTCTACCCCTGCCTCCAACAGCAAGAAGTACTTTTCCCCCTCTGAGTACCCACAATATTTTGTCTGTATTCCCTTTCAGGTTTCACTTATACTGTATCCCATTTGGGTTTTTATATATATATATATATATATCATGGTTGGCTCTACCCAGCCTGCCCTCATGCTATGCTGCTGATTCTGAAAGAAACCTGTATGCTTGTCATGTGCCTCTCCACTTTGTTAGCATGGGGTGTCAGGCATTTAGGTAGTAATCTAGTTTTTGCTGAGTGAATAAATCTGAATTTAAACATATCAAGTTTGCTTAAGAATAGGCACACCTATTTTAGATATATCTCCACTCACTGTTGAGCATGTGCTCTGTAACAAGTTATGATGCCAGAATTAGTAAAGGGAAGTGAGAACATGAAGAATTTGTCACACCCCAGTGATGTCCTCATCATGTACTTACGCCATCAGGGCCACAACGTACTCACTGGGAAACAGAAGATCTTTGTACACTTAGTGATCTGAATAACCTTCCTCAATCCTTGTTGTTGCTTTTCCTCCTTCTGTTCAAATTTTGTCCTCTCAGCTCTGACCTCATTCCATTAACTTCTTGCCCTTTCCACTGCTCTTCGCAATTTTCTGCTTAGTCTTTGTCATAAGATTATAAATTACTAGTTAAAAAAAAAAGCAAAGTACTTTCTCATACAACTGGCCATACAATTTTACTCCTAACTGGAGGATTTTTGTTTGATTTCTATTTACTATATTCTAAAATGCTCATTCTGGTTCAGAATTGCAATCTAGACAATTTATGTGAATCAACAACAACAAGGTATCATATTCTTACTCATTTTTCTGTCACTAGTGCAAAGTCTAATGTCTAACGCATAGTAGGGATTTAACAACTGCTTAATGAAGACAGAATAAATGAATGAGTCCAGAAGAAAGACTGCTTTGTTTCTAACTCTTTCCCCCGTTATATTTCAGGGTGAAATTGGCAGCACAAAATCAAAATTCAGAATAAATCAGTGTTTACTACCAGGACACTCACACTGGAAATCCATTTACTAGTTTTAAAAATAAGCACTATAGTTTCTTGTTTCAGTAGGATAGAGATTATATTAATGCTGCCTAAAGCTAAGTGACTACAAAGGAAAAGAGAAATAAGGAATTTTACTTTAGGATGTTAGGTTAAGTGTCCAGAGGCCTAAGAGTTATCCTACCACCTACCTATTCAGCCAAGAGCTTAATTCTACCCCAGAGTGAAAGGAGACTCAAGACAACTATTCTACCAGATTCGCCCTAAGAACTAAAAGAAGTTCTATAGCTGAATGCATTTTTACACCCCATGTTCACAGGCTCCAGCCCTTCCCACTGCTCAATACCAATAAATGACTACCTAGAAAAAGCTACCTTCCCACTCCCCGTGGCCTGGCAAGAAAAGTAACTGCTTTCAGGCCAAGAAGCCTGAAAGAAACTGAAAGGTATTCAAATACACTGAGCAAACCATCCAAAGGACTGATTTTATAGCAAGCACATGGGAAAATCACTGATATGAATAAAGAGCAGGCCCCACAGCTTTGAAGGTATAGCCAGCATTCTTTCAATGCAAGAATATCTAACCTTTTCAACTGGGAAATTGCCTGTATTGAAAATATGCTATTCTTGGTGAATTTGTTATTTTCTACTTAATGTCTCCTCAGTGTCTACATCATTCCCGCGGTGTCTGAGAGAATGTGTTAAACTCTTAACCCATTGAATGATCATTTAACACTTTGTAAAGATAGTAAATGTGCCCTTAGGAAGGCAGCAGGGGCAAAAGAGCAGATAAGCCCTCGGTGTGTCCCAGAGTCGATGAAGAGTTAATGTTGTTGTTAGCAGACACCAAGCTGGCCCTGACTCATGGGAACCCCATGCACAACAGGATCTCACTGCTACCAATAAGATTTTCATTGGCTGATTTTTAGGAAGTAGATCACAAGGCTTTTCTTCTTAGTTTGTCTCAGTCTGGAAGCTCTGCTGAAACCTGTTCGGCATCATAGCAGCACACAAGCCTCCACTGATATATGGGTGGTAGATGTGTTCTACCACTGAACCACCAATGCCCCCTGAAAAAGTTAATAACCTTTGATTTCTATTCATAGCAACCCCGTATGACAGAATAGGACTGTCCTAGAGGGTTTTCAAGGCTGTAATCTGTACAGAAGCAGACTGCCACATCTTTCTCCCACTGAGCAGCAGATGGTTTTGAATGGCCAACCTTTCGAACACTTAACAAACAGGCCTCCCCTGGTAGAACTATGCAGTATTAGTGTCAAATGACTAGATCAGGCACAGACCTAAAAAGTATTGGCCCAGATGAAAGGAGAGCACAATGCTGAGATTTAAATTTAAGCCTTTTTGGAGAACAATTTGGCAGTCTCTATTAAAATTTAAAATGCTTATTTTTTAATCCAGAAATTCCAGATACTAGTAAATGTCATGAAAAATGTGCAAAAAGATGCATGTACTTGAATTTTCATTGCAAGATTGTAACAATGACAAATTGGAAACAATCATCATGTCTATAAACAGGGAGATGGCTAAATAAACTATTAAAAAATAGTTGCCATTGAATGGATACCGACTCATGGGGACCCCATGTGTGTCACAGTAGAACTGTACTCCATAGGGTCTTTAATGGCTGATTTTTCAGAAGTAGATCAACAGGCTTTTCTTCCAAGGCTCCTCTGGGTGGACTTGAACCCCTAACCTTTCAGTTATTGGCCAAACTATAGTACATGGTATATCATGCAATGGAATAATTTACAGGGACTAAAAACAATGAGGCACAAATTCTACTTTGGTAGAATGAAGTCATTCATGGAAGGCCAACACTGCTATTGAATAAACTATAAAAATTATATAGTTAAAGACATTAGAGAACTATTGAAGAAATAGGACTAAAGAAAGTAAACTTCCTGAGATTAGTTTGTGGGTCATGGGTCACCATGAATCAGTACTGACTCAATGGCAACTCTTTTTCAGGGATAAAACCAGAGATTTGAGGGAGCTTAAACACAGAGATGGCTTCCCATCAAGTTATTTGCCAAGTTCTGAAGCTGTACCGGGCAAAAGGCTAAAGAGCTAAGCCAAAATCTCTCAAAAGCACAGCAGAGATTCTATAATCTCCCAGTGTTGACCAGATAAAGACCTACCAGGCTCTCAAATGAAAGCCCTGGAGAGCCATGATCCAGTAATAGGGAGGTCCAGTAGCCTAAGTCTTAATAAAATTGTAACCTATACTGATGTAACTTAGTCTGTGATTTGATTAAGGTGATCAGTCCCTCTACTTGACCTGCCTAGCAGAAGAAAAGTGAAACTGTGGAGATTTTACAGCTTTTTAAAACAATGTTCAGAACTCAAAAAAATTACGAGGCATAAGAAAAGTTAGAAATACATGATTGACAACCAAAAGGACAAAAGCAAAAAGCAAAAACAATGAAATAGCACTATTTATTCTGATATAAAAAGATTTCTAAGTTGAGTTGTTAGGGAAAGAAAATACAAAGCTGCACATCTATATATGTACATACCTTCATATGTCAATGCATAGAAAAAGATTTTGAAAATATACTCAAACTCATATTGGTGGTTACATCTGAGGATACTGACTGAAACAGAGCAGTAGGGGATAGTCAAGGGAAATATTTACCTTTTAAAAAACAATTTTTTTTAAGTAATTAACTATCAAAACTAGTTAAATGGCTCATCACCTTGGAGGTAGGGAGATACACATAGCTTTCCGCATCGGAGGAAAGGAGGCACTGACTGCAACAGCTGGGAGATTAGAGAGCCAGCACCCCATTTGACTTGGAGAAGACAAGAGAGAAAGAGAGAGGCCAGTGGGAGTAGAGGGAGTGGGGAATCTCTGCTCATTAACTACCCCAGCAGTGGTGATTTTAATCATACCCATTTTGTTAACACAAGTTTTATATTCGTGATTATTCAGCAGGGGGAAAAAACCAAAGGAGTAACTATCACAACATTTGACATTATTGTGCAAAAGAACTTAGAAATTAAACAAGGAATTAGAGAAACATAAAGCAAAGCATAAACTCAAAGTAGGCAGAAGGTAATCCGATAAAAACAAATGGCAGATTAGAGAAATGCAAATTAAAACTATGATGAGATTTCATCTCACACCAGCAAGGCTGGCATTAATCCAAAAAACACAAAATAATAAATGTTGGAGAGGCTGCGGAGAGATTGGAACTCTCATACACTGCTGGTGGGAATGTAAAATGGTACAACCACTTTGGAAATCTATCTGGCGTTATCTTAAACAGTTAGAAATAGAACTACCATACAACCCAGAAATCTCACTCCTGGGAATATACCCTAGAGATACAAGAGCCTTCATACAAACAGATATATGCACACCCATGTTTATTGCAGCTCTGTTTACAATAGCAAAAAGTTGGAAGCAACCAAGGTGTCCATCAACGGATGAATGGGTAAATAAATTGTGGTATATTCACACAATGGAATGCTACGCATCGATAAAGAACAGTGACGAATCTGTGAAACATTTCATAACATGGAGGAACCTGGAAGGCATTATGCTGAGCGAAATTAGTCAGAGGCAAAAGGACAAATATTGTATAAGACCACTATTATAAGATCTTGAGAAATAGTAAACCTGAGAAGAACACATACTTTTGTGGTTATGAGGAGGGGAGGGAGGGAGGGTGGGAGAGGGTTTTTTATTGATTAACCAGTAGATAAGAACTGCTTTAGGTGAAGGGAAAGACAACACTCAATACATGGAAGGTCAGCTCAATTGGACTGGACCAAAAGCAAAGAAGTTTCCGGGATAAAATGAATGCTTCAAAGGTCAGCGGAGCAAGCGCGGGGGTCTGGGGAACATGGTTTGCAGGGACTTCTAAGTCAATTGGCAAAATAATTCTATTATGAAATCATTCTGCATCCCACTTTGAAATGCGGCGTCTGGGGTCTTAAATGCTAACAAGCGGCCATCTAAGATGCAGCAATTGGTCTCAACCCACCTGGAGCAAAGGAAAATGAAGAACACCAAAGCCACACGACAACTAAGAGCCCAAGAGACAGAAAGGGCCACATGAACCAGAGACCTACATCATCCTGAGACCAGAAGAACTAGTTGGTGCGCGGCCACAATCGATGACTGCCCTGACAGGGAGCACAGCAGAGGACCCCTGAGGGAGCAGGAGATCAGTGGGATACAGACCCCAAATTCTCATAAAAAGACCAAACTTAATGGTCTAACTGAGACTAGAAGAATCCCGGCGGCCATGGTCCCCAGACCTTCTGTTGGCACAGGACAGGAACCATCCCCGAAGACAACTCATCAGACATGAAAGGGACTGGTCAGCGGGAGGGAGAGAGACGCTGATGAAGAGTGAGCTAATTATATCAGGTGGACACTTGAGATTGTGTTGGCAACTCTTGTCTGGAGGGGGGATGGGAGGATAGAGAGAGAGGGAAGCCGGCAAAATTGTCAAGAAAGGAGAGACTGAAAGGGCTGACTCAAGAGGGGGAGAGCAAGTGGGAGTAGGGAGTGAGATGTATGTAAACTTATATGTGACAGACTGATTGGATTTGTAAACGTTCACTTGAAGCTTAATAAAAGTTATAAAAAAAAAAAAATGGCAGGCATACGTGCTACCAATCTCAATGAGGCCTGCCACAGAACAGAGAAAATTAGTAATTCAAGAGGAATGCTCAAAGTTAGGATCTGGACAAAAGGGTGCAGAAGGATCCCCAGTAAAGCCTGGATTCCTCCAAAGAGTATTAGTATCTCTTTCTCCTGCGTCCTCACAGGACCTCATATTTCTCTTGTTAATCTTAGTACATTCTGCCTTGAGATACAGCTTTCTTGTACACCTCTTCTCAAGCCTCACTTACCGCTTAGCCCCCAGGGGACAGAACTGTGTTGGGTGTATCTCAGTATCCAATCCTGCTTCTAATAGAGTACCCTCACATAGCAACCAGTCTACATACAGTTGTAATATAATCCAAATTGAAGAGACCACTGGCTATGGGACTTATCAGCAAGAAAATGGACTGGCACCTACATTGCAGGGCACCATTCACTGAAACAATCAGTTTTGAATTATTAATTGAGTATCTACTATCTGCTTAGTATCATGCTAGGTACTAAACTCAGTCTTTCCCAGCAAAAATGTTGTCAAGACTCGTCTCTTCCAGTCTGCTTTCTGCTTTCCTTTTCCTCCTAAAGGTGATAAATGGATCAGGGTCTTGATCTATGGGGAACACAGGGAGAAGAAAGGTTAACAAGCAGGCAAAACTTGAGGAATAGTTCCCAGTGGAGTCCCAGTATACGGGAAAAAAAAAAAAATTACAGGAAGCATGCAATAAATATTCATTGACTGACTACCTGACAACCAAAAAGTCTCTTCTGGTTAAAATGTGTACAGTAGTTTCATAAGGACAACTGAAAACTGCTGTGCTACCAAATCATCCCAAATTTACTCCAGTGAGGGAAGATTTTTTTCATTTTGACCAACAACTCCGTGAAATTTTCCCCCTGATCGTTCATCCTCATCCGAGAATAAAACTGCTTAAGTGGAAACAAAGTTCTTTTGAAAATCTTCTGTTCAAACCAGATGCCGTGGAAGAAATGACTTCATAAGAGGATGTCTAAATGTGTTCCTTAAGTCGAGGAGGAGGAGGCAGTTTTTTGTTGTTTAATAAAAATTCAGTGCTCCTCAGACCCATCTGGGCACTGCTTTCTGACACCCCTTGCTTCCTGGCCTAAATTTATTCCCCTTACAGCAGATTTAATTCTTCCCCAGTGACCCTGAGGCACTATCTGCTGCTAAATTTGCAGGAAGGCTATGTGTGGGTACACAAATCCATAGGTGGGCTGTCCATGCCTATTAACACCCATGGCCAGGGAGGCAGTTAAATTATAGGCTGGCCCAACGTGGGCCCACAGGTTTACTCATGGCCAACCTATGTGAGAAAAGAGGGGCTTGGTCAATATTCCTAGGTCACATCACACAGAAGCCAAAACAAGTATGGAAAGTGCACCAGGAAGCATGGCTTCTAGGTATGACCACCCACTTGAATCGCCTGGGCATATATGATCTGCTTAGCACTGTACAAAGAATGTGAGATCTAGTCCTTGCTTTCAGAGAAGTTATGATCTACTGAGCACATGCAGAACAACAGAACAACCAGAGGAGATGTTTCCCTTAACCACACCATATTTATCCTTTTATAACACAGCATATATCAAAATACGAAGCAACTTTGTTGACATGTTGATTGTCTACCTGCTCCACTAGAATGTAGGCTCCATGACCTTGGTAGGGGTCCTTTCTGTCTTGCTCTCCTTTGTATCTCAGCATTGGCACAAGCCTGGTCCATGCTAAGTACTCAGTAAATATACTATATATCCACACATCCAAGGCACCGCATTGTTCTAGACACTGAGGATAAGGCAGTGAACGTGATAAGCAAGGTTACTTCTCTCACTGTACCTACAGCCTGATGGGAGGAGACAGGCAGAAAACAAGTACACAAGTAAATAAATAATTTCAAATGAAAGTAAGTCCTATTAGGAAAATAAAACCTAGGAGTTACCCTTGAATCCTTTATTTCCCTTATTCTCCATATCCAATCTATCAACATATTCTGAAGGCTCTGCCTACAAAAGGCCAAATCTAAACATTGCCCGTGGTCTTCATTGCTACATCCCTAATCCAGCCATCATCATTTCTCACCTGGACTCCTGCAACGGTCTCCTAAATGTCTGGTCTTCTCCTACTCCTGCTCCCCACAATCTCTGTCCTACCCAGCTGTCAGTGATCTTCCTCACAATAAATCAGACTACATCACTCCTCTACTTAAGACCTGTTTCCATTAAGATATAATGTAAGCTCCGAACCAAGGCCTAATACAACCTTCTATGAAGATCTGGCCCTGCCAACCTCTCTGACTACCTGTTTCAGCCACATCAGCTCTCATCTAGTTCCTCGAACGGTGGGAATGGCTCTCTCTGCTGAGCCTTCACTCCAGTTGTTATCTTTGCCCAAGAGGCTCTTTCCCTAGATATCTGAATGGACAGTTCCTTCTCACCATTCAAATCCAAGCTGATCATATGATCTTCTAGATAGTTCTTCTGTGACCAGTCTAGCTAGAGTAACCACTCCCTCTCCCCATGTCAACATTATACTACATTGCTCCATTTTATTTTTATAGCATTTATCACTATCTGAAATTACCTTATTTATTTTCTGGTTGCCCCCACTAGTGTGTAAGAAGCACGAGGATAGGAATGTTGTCCATTATCAGGGTCACTGTGGAGTCCCTAGGGCTTTCACAGGGCAGGCCTTAAATAAATTTTTTGGTAATGAATGAATGAGTGAGAAAAACTGAGAGGATGACTTTAGATAGTGTTTAGGGAAAGCTTCTCTGAGGAAGAAATATTTGAGTGGAGGCCTGAATGAAAAATTGAAAGAATGATCGTATGAATGATTTCCATGGCTTGGAAGCTAATCCACCTCACCAATGCCTCAGCAAAGGAGAGCCAACAAAATCAGGCTGTGTGACAAGTGTGGAAAAATGCTTGAAGATACTTCTGTTCATACGATGGTGAGAACTGCCAGGCCTTGGCCGGAGTCGGGGACTATCCAAAATGTCAAATTTTTTGTAGCTTAGGTAACAGATCTGTTCATTAAATAACTAGCAAGGCTCAAAATTGAGGCTTCTTCATATGTGTACCCAAATGGGTCTGGAAAGTGCCAGTAGTAAGTCCTGGCTATTCTTTTCAAGGAATGTGAGCATCTTATGCTGAGTCACTATCAACTTTTTTTTCGGCATCTTCCAAGAGGAACTTCATTTGTATTTCAAGGTCTCCATTGGGTCAACTGAGAACAAATAAGAACAGGGGAGAAAGAGAGAGACAGAGTGGCCACCTGGAACGTGAGCAGGGAGTCTGATAAGTCGTGCCATCTGGTGTGTCCTGGCACTTGTCATCCAAATTGCTGTTCTCCTGAACAAATTTAGTTCAGCATAAATGAGCTGGTACTGTCTATACAACACCTCTCAAAAGAAGAGTTAAAGATTTTTCTAAGCCCTGAATTGAGGAAGTAGGGGGAGGGGAGCAGAGAGGGAGAAAGAGAGAGATGAGCAGGAGGAAGAGGGCAAGAAGGAGGTATGCACGCAAAGCAGAAAGACTGCTTTCTTGGAGGGCTCAGTGTATTTTTATATTTACCTACAAATCTAATGCTAGAAGGTGGGAAAGGAAAGAAAAACACCACTTCCAGCCATATTTGCTAAGGGAAATATGATTGAACACACGAAATATGAAAATAGTACAAACCACCTTCACCCTCATCTAGTGCCTTTTTTTTTTTTTTTTGGTCTGTTTGTGGTGCAGTGTTTTGTTTTGTTTTAAGAAGTAGGAAATAGCAATGGAGAAATCTGATCTGCTTTTGACAGTATGACCAATGCTCTTTTTCCATCCCAGCTGGAACAGGATTCAGTAACAGGCAAGGGCAGGCAGAGGGGTGATTTCATTAACTAAATCTTGATTCTCAGGTTTGCATATCTGTAGATCTGCTTTTTCCTCCCTCGGTCTTGGGAAGCTGCCAATGTGGGCAAAAGAAGTGATAATAATGGATAGAAGCTGCCACAGGGCAGATCTCTGGAAGGAAAGATATCATAAATAATTGCCAGGAGGGTACAGCCTGGGCCTTTGCCTTTCAAGTTGGAAGGTAACAGAGACTCTAACTAATTTAGTAACTGTTATTTGCCACAGGGAGGTACTGAATAAAGGAGAGGAGGATGGGAACAAGGACTGGCAGAAACGAATGGTCGCCACAGAAAATACAACCAAACACGTCTTTCAAAATCCTCAAAAAGAAATTCCCAAAAAAGGGGCCCAAGACTGTAGAAGCCTCTTCAAATCTGCTGGTATTAGTGAATTTGTTCGCAGTTTTCCTCCCTTTATTCCAAATACCTGGTCTGCTCAATTGGAACATACTGTTTGGTCTCTTATGCAACCATTAGTAAAGTGATCTGACAAAGAACTTTGTTTATATCAGTATTTTTTCCTTTATTTCCAATTTAGTCATGTCAAGACTATCAGTTCTGAAGTTGGAAAACAAATAATCTAAACATGTTTTTCAAAATGTCCTAGGATAGAATCTTGATGTTACTCAAATGTAAATGTGCCTAAAGCTTCCTGTCTCTCAAGTAGCACTGGATTGTAAGGAATCAACTGAGATGCTATTTACAAAGTACCCAATACTTAGAAGCTGTTGAGTTTATAATAGGGTTTTCTTCTTCTTCTTCTTCTTTTTCCCTTCTTTGAATTAAGAGATTCCTAGAATTTATAGCAGAAAAATCCAGATCAATGAACTACCAAATATGGAGCTTGGGCAATATTTAGGCATACATCTGTAAACTTAAGATTTGAAGGGGAACAAATCCAATTAGAGATAAAAATTGGTGTAACATCATAATGCCTCTTTATGAGGCATTTATGAGCATCAAAGTCTCTTTAAAAATTATTCCAATAGAGCAGTATTTTAAACACACCATGGTGCTATGCACACAGCCGGTGCTAAGCAACTTGAGGCACGTAAGCAACGAAGATTTATTTCACAGCTTCTTTCCTTAGCAGGCGAAGAGATGACATTTTGTCTGCCTGGCCTCCCTGGAGATTAAAAACCAATCCCCAGAGAAAGGCTAGGCAGCTGACACATATGCTCTTCCCCTGCTGAGGAAAGAAAAACACAAAGTCTGATGAAAGCTTACCTTTTCACAAGGTGAGTCTCCATTTCCTGAGGAAGTGTTCATGCTATGGCTCACTTTGCAAAAAGTCCTACCACAATAAGCAAAGTAATACTATTATATGGCATTTTAGAAGCCCACTGAATGTTCCAGCCCTTAAAAATATCAATCGTGGAAAAAAAAATCCACAGAGATTAAATAATGCAAGCCTAAACTAATTTACACTTAATCCTGGGAGGCTGGGTGTAGTCTGATACAGATCTACCCATGAGACTTTAGAGAAAAGAAACATGGTATCAAGACTAAAAGACGTGTGTCCTTGTTCTTCCACTAACTGGCTGAGTGGCCTTCACCCCCAATTTGGTTGTATTTCTGTGGCGACCATTTGTTTCTGCCAGTCCTTGTTCCCATCCTCCTCTTCTTTATTCAGTACCCCAAATTCCTGTAAAATGAAGGCATGGAACAGATGTTCTCTAAGGGCTCATCCAGCTCTAACATTTTGGAAATCTAGATTCTAAAAGCAAAAGGAAGTACAAATAGGAAGAAACTACTTATCAAGAATTTCAAGAGCCAAATCACCAAAAACTAGTCAAGGCCATATGCTATGGGCTGTACTAAAAAAAAAAAAAGACTGTACTAAAAAGATGTGTAGAAATGATGATGGGGAGGATGGGAATGATACTATCAACTAAAACAGCTATGGATGCCTTACTAGGAGTATAGAACTGATCCAAGCACTTTACACGTGTCAGCTCTTAATCTGTTCTGACTTCCTCTCTAGCCTACTCCCCACTGTATTGAATAAAACTAGAATGACTTCAGGCATTTTGAGGATTCAGCTAAGAATAAATTGAGTTTGGGATATATTAGTTTGGGTTTAACCAGTTGCCTGTCCCGTCAACTCCAACTCATGGTGACCCCGTGAGTGTCAGAGTAGAACTGTACTCTACAGGGTTTTCAATGGCTGCTTTTCAGAAGTAGATCACCAGGTCTTTCTTCAAGGTACCTCTGGGTGGACTCAAACTTCCAACCTTTTAGTTATCAGCCCAGAGAGTTAACCATTTGCACCACCAGGGACTTCTAGTTTGGGTTTAGGGTAATGTATGCTTACAGTTGTTTCCATGTAGAGTTAAGTTCTTGCTAGCACAACCTCTAATTTTGTATTTTATTTTTCTTTTGGGGGGAAATCATGAAAAATGGAATTTATTAAAATCCCTGCGTCTGCAGGACACAAAGCACTATAAAAGGCGAATGCATCTATGTATGAAGTTACAGGTTTATTCATCTCAACATGTTGGATTGCATGTTAGCATATATAACACATGTTATTCTGACAAAGTCTAGCAATTCCAGGCAAGAGGCATACCAAAAATAACAATTTATTGAGAAGAGATGTACTTTGAGTCTTCATGATGGAAAGTCAATTAGATTATTTAATAATCCAAATAATGAAGAGCAGATCACCTTGCCTCACGTGCATGTGAAAGCTGGACAATGAGTAAGGAAAACCAAAGAAGAATTGATGCCTTTGAATAATGGTGTTGGCAAACAATATTGAATATACCATGGACTGCCAAAGAACAAACAAATCTGTCTTGGAAAAAGTACAACCAGAATGCTCCTTAGAAGCAAGGATGGCGAGACTACATTTCACATACTTCGGACATGTTATCAGGAGGGATCATCCCTGGAGAAGGACATAATGCTTGGTAAAGTAGACAGTCAGTGAAAAAGAGGAAGGCCTTCAACAAGGTGGACTAACACGGTGGCTGCAACAATGGGCTCAAGCACAGCAAGAACTGTGAGTATGGCACAGGGCCGGGCAGTGTTTCTTTCTGTTGCACATGGGGTCACTATGAGTCGGAACTGACTCAAAGGCACCTAAAAACAACAGATCACCTTGGAAAAAGATTTAAATTTCCTGTTGATTTGACACAAAATACTGACAAATACAAAGGTAACATAAAGGATAATACACCACTAAAACGAGGATATAGACAACAAACTGGCTTGAATGTTGTCAATTCAAAATCACTGCACAAGAAAGCTTCTGATGCCCTCAGATCTTACAGCTCATACATGAAAGAAACTTGGTAACAGCTTTCTGAAATTTGGTAACAGTCCTAAAAATATATATGATTTATTACTAATAAAAAGTTGGAAGGCCTAAACTTTTCCAAACTACCAATAAAAAAACTGAATTTTGACCAAACTAGACGAAAAGACTGAATTCTCTTCCTCTTCCGTCTTTAGAAAACATAATACAAAAGCATTCTCATGTAAAGAGCAATCAAAGAGTATGCAACCACCAAACATCTTGCGAGATTGGTTTCCTGGGTTTGAAGGACTAGGACCATAGACTTGTGGGACAGTTCAGTCATTTGGCATAATATAGTTGGTAAAGTTTATCTTCTCTATCCCCAGCTTAGTATGTAGTGTCTGGGGTCTCAAAAGTTTGCAAGCAGCCATCTAAGATACAACTATTGGTCTCTAATAATCTGGAGCAAAAGAGAAAAAAGGAAACCAAAGACTCAAAGAAGATACTAGTCTGCAGAACTAATCGTCTACACAAATGACAGCCTCATCTACTCTGAGACGAGAAGAACTATATGGTGTCCGGCTACAGACCATTCTGATCAAGGCTACAATAGATGGACCGTGAAAAAATGTAGACCAGAACCTCAAATTCCTAAAAAAAAAAAAGGCTTACTGGACCAGTTGAGACAGGAGGACTCCCAAGACTATTGCCCTGAGATACTCTTTAAACCTCGATCTGAAATTCGCCCCTGAGGTCGCCTTGTAGCGACATAACAGATTAGCTCGCAAAATAAAGAATATCACCCAGAAGTACTGTGCTTCTTTAAAAGAACAATCTATGTGAGACCAAATGGTCAACAATTGCTCTAAAACAAACGTAAGACTGTAAGTGGGCAAGGAAACTGGATTAATGGAAGTGGAACAATCAGAACGGAAATACTGAGAATGTTCAGGAACTGTAAAGAATGTAAACAACGTCACTGAACAATTTATATAGAAATTCTTGAATGGGAACTGAAACTGCTGTGTAAACCATCACTGAAAACACAATAAAATATTGTTTAAAAAAAGGAGTATGCAACTGAAAAATGTAGAAACATATAGAAGCTCAATAGGGAGTTATTTAAGAAAAATATTATATTTTTTCTCAATTTTGTAAAGTTTATAGCATTTGGCAGCTTTCTCATATTTGTAATTTATCATTTCTTTCCTATCCTAAATAAACGTTGGCTTTATGTCTAAACTTGTATTTGTAGTTTTGTACTCTTTTTCCTAAAGCAGGCCCCAAAATTACACAAGCATCAAGCCCTACAAAATTTGAGTCCTTCCCTGGCCTGGAATATAGAAGACAGTAATTTTATTGTTTTAATAAACAATACATATATTAAATGAATAAATGAATTTGAAAAATGTTAAAAATTAAATTCTTCTCCAAGATCTCAAATATTTAATTTATAGAACAACAACCAGTACAGCAACAGAGGTTCACCCAGCTTCTTTTAACATCAGCCGGCCTTTCCATATGACGAATGGCGGAGGATATTACACCATTACTGTCGACTCAGTAGCAGAGAGAGGTGGGTAATGTATTCTTTTTTATACTACACTGTATATGCGAAGGACACTCACACCAAAGAAACATTTTCATAAACCCACACTGAGATCCTCCTGGAAACAGCCCTTTGAAAACACACTCTTCTTCAACATCATCACTACATAGAAAAAAAAAAATTCTAGACAAACAAATGGCCCTTTGAAAACACATTCTTCTCAACATCAGGACTACACAGCAAAAAAAAAAAAAAAAAAATTCTAGAGAAACACAGAAGCAATTTCTGGATTTGAGATTTTTGTACTGTCATTTAAACAATGAACAGCAATTATGTATGGGGTGAAGAATCTTCATTTGCATATGGCTTACACAGTATACACTGATAATGGTTAACTCTAAAAATAACTTCAGGACTTATTACCCTAAAGCTCATGCTGTTAATGAGAAAGTTCAGAGGAAATGGTATTGATTACATACTGCTAATTAGCTGACTTATCTGGGGGTAGTTTGGGATCCTTTTGGATTAAAAAAAAAAAAAAAGTGAATTCCTTTCCACACTTTTAATTCAAGCATATTGTATATTAGCTACAATATATTCCCTCCACAAAAGTGAAGAGGTACTTTTTCTGTGAAGAAATTCAGCAAATACTGCCTTAGACAAGTGATCATAGTCTGACAAATTAGGAAAACTAACAGTATTTGCCCCTTATGTAATACAACAAAAAAACCAAACCCCCTGCCATTGTTAATACAATAGGTGAGACAAAATATTATCCATATGTAGTTTTTACCAAAAATATTTAAACTAAATCTAATAATGAGGCAACAGTCAACAGCTTCAAGTTGAGGGACATTCTGCAAAGCAGCTGCTCTAGATTCTTCAAAAATGTCGGTGTAATAAAATACTAAAACTGCTAGAGAACAATTCCAAATTAAAGGAGGCTCTCATGGATTGAATTGTGTCCCCCCAAAATATGTATTTTGTCCATGATTCCCAGTATTTTGTGGTTGTCCTGCATTTTGTGAGTGGATGTCATTGTCCCATGTGTTACAAATCCTAACTTCTATCTGTGGTTAATGAGGCGAGATTAGGTTACATTAAAGAGGATTAGGATTTATAACACATAGGACGACACACTTAGGTCATAGCCCTGATCCTAAGTGAGAGGAGTTTCCCTGGTGTGTGGCCTGCATCACCTTTTATCTTACAAGAGATAAAAGGAAAGAGAAGTGAGCAGAGAGAGCAGGACCTCCGACCACCAAGAAAGAAGAGCTGGGAGCGGAGTGTATCCTTGGGACCTGCACTGAGAAACTCCTAGATCCTGGAGAAGACTGATGACAAGGTCCTTCTCCCAGAGCCAGCAGAGAAAGAAAGGCTTCCCCAGGATCTGGTGCTCTGCATTCAGACTTTTAGCCCCCTAAACTGTGAGAGAATACATTTCTGTTTGCTAAAGCCATCCACAAGTTATGCCTGTTATAGCAGCACTAGATAACTAAAACAAAGACTAAAGCTACAGACAACTAAATGTAATGCAGGTCCTTGACTGGATCCTAGAATTTAAAAAAAGAAAATTGCAGGGGCATTAATTGGGAGGGACAACTGGGGATATTTGGCCTTCACATTATATAATACTTTTATAACAATGCTAAATTTCTTAGGTTGTACAATAATATTACAGTTATGACAGAGATGGTCCTAGTTTTTGTAAAATACATGTTAATGTATTTATGGGTGAAGCGTCAACAGGTCTGTACCTTACTTTCAGATGACTCAGAAAACAAGGGAGGGAAGAAGAGAAACAGAGGAAGAGGAGGGGAAAAAGAGACAGAGAGAGAGCAAGCAAATATGGCAAAATGTTAAATAGTGAATCTAGATGAAGGGTCTCTGGGTGAACACAGAAAGTAACAACCACAAAATAAAAATTTGATTAAGTTATGCTCCATCAAAATTTAAAACTTCCACTCATCAAAAGGCACTTATTAAGCAAAGCAAATAGGCAAGCCACTAACTAGGAGAAAATATTTATAAAACATACATGACAACAGACTTGGGTCTAGAATATATAAAGAACTCGTACTATACAATAATAAAAAGACAATCCAATTTTAAAAATGGGCAAAAGCCTTCAACAGGCTGTTTTCAACAGAAGGTACAGGAATGTCCAGTCAGCACATGAAAGTGTGTTCAACATCATTAGTTATCAAGGAAATGCAAATCAAAACTTCAGTGAGATACAGACACACCTACCAGAATGGCCAAAATTAAAAAGACCAACAACACAAAATTTACGTAAGCATGTGGAGCAGCCTGAGGTCTCGCAAATGGCTGGTAGGACTGTAAAATGGTACAAGCCCTATGGAAAAAGATAAAGCAATTTTTTTTATAAAGAGTACATGAGTCATTTGCTATTCTTCCAGCTTTACCATAAATTGGTATTTTTGCAAAAAAAAAAAAAAAAATGTGGGGAAAAATCTGTCGTACTTTAGAACGTGGCCTCAAAAACTAGCCAAGATTCAATATGTATCCATTTAGAGTTGTCTCTTTCAATTCTTTGATCTTAAAGGATTTTTTGAATAAATATTCATTTAACAAATATTTATTGAGCATCTGCATGTAATAGGCAATCTCTTTAGTGTTGAGAATATAGTGGTTTTCTTAGTTACCTAGTGCTGTTGTTAACAGAAATACCATAAATGGGTGGCTTTAACAAACGGAAATTTATTTTCTCACAGCTTAGGAGGCTAGAAGTCTGAATTGAAGGTGATAGCTCTAGGTCCTCATCTGATTCTCAGTTCCTTGGTGATTTCCATGTGGCTCAGCATCTATCTTTCCCCATCTCTGCTTCCTTCTCTGTAAGAATCTGCTCTTTTTATATCTCAAAGGTGACTGGCTTAAAACACACCCTACACTGATATGGCCTCATAACATAACAAAGAACACCCATTCCTAAATAGAATTATACCCACAGGTATAGGGATTAGGATTTACAACACATGTTTTGGGGGGATACCATTCAATCCATAACAGTGGTGTACAAGAAAGACCTCATGGAATTTACATTCTCATGGGGAGATAGATACAAAACAGCAGACAAGTATATAGGTAGATAGATAGCTAGGCAGATACACAGAAAAAGAGAGAGAAAGAGAGAGAGAGATGATAGATAGACAGACAGATGAAGTTACCAGCTATTATTAGAATTCTGAACATACAGGGAAGGTGCTATGAATGCAAATTTGAGGTAGAGTGCTACTCTATTTAGGATAGTCAAGAAAGGCCTTTCAGAAAAGTTAAACTTTTGGTGGAGATCTGAAGATTGAAAGGGAGTCAGCCATGCAAAAAGCTAGGGAAATAGCATTCCAGACAGAAGCAACAATGAGTTGAGAGGCCAGAAGTAGAAAGAAATTTAAATATTGTTTAAAATAGAAAAGTTGCTGCATCTTAGTCAGCTGACCACCGATCACTGGTCTAGGTCACCACATCTTCGGTACTAAAACCAGAAAAAAAACACACTGTCGTTCAGTTGATTCCAACTCACGGCATGCACAAAATCAGCAACCAGCATTCACCATGAGGCCAAAAGGGTGGAAAGGACAAAGGAACACAGTTTGAAGCAAAGTCTGAGGGAGAGTTAGGAGAACGGGTACCTAGAGTCATGAGGTAAACAGAACCAATGAACTGGAGCCCACATTGAAGAGAGTCCTGAGATGCTGATTTGTAAGATAAGTCACCTCATGTCAACCTAACTACTTAGTTGTATCATTATCTGATGATAATGACTGTGATGGTTAATGTTATGTGTCAACTTGGCTAGGCCATGATTCTCAGTGGTTTGGCAGATATTATGTAATCATCCTCCATTTTGTGATCTGATGTAAGCAGCCAATTAGTTGGAAGGGGAGTTTCCATGAGGGTGTGGCCTGCATGAAATATATATGCATGCTCTGACAAATCTCACTCTCTTTCTCTCAATCCTATACTTGTAGTCTGACCTCCAGTTCTTGGGGAAGCCTTTAGCCAGTCATCTGACCTGCACATTTTGGATTTGCCAAGTGCAACACCATGAGTCAGGAGAAGCCTCCAGCCTGACAGCTCACCTACAGATTTGGGACTTGCCAACCTCCACAACTGCATGAGCCATTTCCTTGAAATAAATTTTTCCATATATATTTATATATATCCTTCACTGTTTTTGCTCCTCTTGAGGGCCCAGCCTAAAACAATGACCGTGATCAAGAAAAGATGGCAACTACGATTTACTGATTGTATTGTGTCAGGTTCTGTGTCAAGTGCTGAATCTCATTTAATTCTCTCAACAACTCTACAAGGTAAGCAGTCTTCCCCTCAATGTTAGAGTTGAGAAGATAGGCTCAAAGTGGTTAAGTAATGTGCACAAGGTCCCACAGTTTCTAAGTGGCAGAGCCAGCATTCCAATCCAAGTCTATCTGATCCCACTCCCACTTTCTGTATTGCTACCTTTGGTAATCTCCCAATCTCCCTGGTAGGGCCTTCTGGTTGGTACTTTCTATGGAAAGCCAAAAGGGTCATTTGAATGCCAGAGCACTTTAAGAGTAAGAGTTCTCTTTACTTTGATGAGAATGAGAGTGAGAGAGAGAGAGAACAAAAGCATATGCAATAGTAAAAGACTGGCTTGAGGTTACTAAAGACTCTTTTGGTTCATATGCCACCCTAGACATTTTTCAAAGGGTACTGTATAAGCAAACAATATTGTCATAATCCTGAAATCTGAATTCAAAATGCATCAATTCCTTTTTACTACTAGAGATTCTGAAAAACATGCCATGGTGATATGATTCTTAAGCTTGTGCTTTCGATAATCAGAAGGCTGAGAAATAGAAGGTGAACACTTATATATATTTTAAAATTATGAATGCAAAATAGCAGCCAAGAATAAATTTTTATATCAAGAATAAATTTTTACATAAGCTGATGAAAAATGACAGTCCGTACTAGACATGCAAACAGACCATTAATTATAGCAGCCCCGAAAAGCACTAGAGTAATATGCTGTTTGAAATACTTTACCAAAATTTACATAACTATATAGTCTCAGATTTCAGAGATTCTGTTTTTGATAAGTAGCAATTCAAAAGGTTAGTCACCTCATCTATATTATTATTATTCAGCTTCTATGAATGTGAAATGGTGACACCTTGAATTTACATGTTAGCAAACCAGACCAGCCTGCCCCCGATTCTTTGTACTCACTCATTCCATCCCTACATTTGCCAGGCCTTGTGCACAGCCCTGGGGACACCAAGATGAAGAAGACACACAATGTGTCCCCAAGAAAACTTCCAATCCAGACAGGGAAACAGACAAGGAAACAACCCCAGCAGAGTCTGGACAAACTAAACAGAGAGAAACAAGCTGGTAATATGATATGAGGGTTTATCTCCTAAACAGATAATCGCAATTATAACTCACCAGTTATAATAGTGATGTTGGTGGTGGTGTCAGCCGTCTTTGGGTTGGCCCCTGACTCATGGCTACACCACGTACAACAGGATCACACTCTAGTGATCCATAGGATTTTCACTGGCTGGTTTTCAGAAGTAGAGCTCCAGGCCTTTCTTCCTAGACTGTCTTAGTCTGGAAGCTCTGTTGAAACCTGTTTAGCATAGCAACACTCCACTGACAGATGGGTGTTGGCTGCTCATGAGGTGCACTGGCTGGGAATGAAAACTGGGTCTTCCACATGGAAGGTGAGAATTCTACCACTGAACTGCCACTACCCCTGATTAAAAAAAAAAAAAATAGTGAGATTAAATAAATTTAATTAATTAAATTCTTCTTTCCTTCCCCTCTCCTTCTCCCTCCCTCATCCTCCTTCCCTTCCTTTTTTATCCAATAAGTATATCTGGCCATTATTTAGCAAGACCATATAATGAAAGCACTTTCCATGCATTTAAAACTTACTATGCACCAGGCTATAATAACATCATCTCATTTCATCCTCCCAAACTCCAGAAGAAAGGTACAATTATTTCCCCCATGGTACAGACGAAACTGAGGTACACAGCAGTGCCACAGTTTGCGAAGGTCACATATCTGGCAAGTTGCTGAACAAAGACCCAGGCACTGCAGCTACAGAACCCCAGCTCCAAGTATGTTGCCTGGCTCTATTCATTTCAAGGTAGGATGCATATCACACTACCTGAAGCAAGAAGGAGAATTCAGTGATTAAAGAATGTTTCAGAATTTCTAACAAAGGCCTTCTAAACAAAGAATCTGCTTTTCAAATATCAGAGAAGGGGTAAGAAATGGATGATGAGAAGAAAAAAATGTAATGTTCAATGCAGGTCTTCTCTGGTTTCCCCCCTTGGGAACACAGTGGCCCTCCACCTGCATAAATGATGAAAATTGGCATTCTGCTTGATTACTGTGCATCTGTTATGGTCCTCAGAGTGAATTAAGCAAAAACAAAATAAAGGAGGAAAAGAGCCTACTAATCAACACTAGCCCAGTTGCATCGTTTTGCATCACGGTGGTATTTTCCTTAATTTTTAAATCAACGGCAGGCACATGTGCTGCCCCCCCCCAAATTGCAACACTGTTTCAAAACAATTTAAATCAAGCTTGATAGCTAATTATCCTAAGGTCACACCAAAGAACCAAACCACCGTTACATCAAAAATCCAAGACAGTCTAAGTATGAACTACACGGTATTCATTTTTTTCCCCGTTTAAAAAAAAAAAGGGGAGGGGAGGATGAGTTTTTTTACTTTCTGAGAATAACCGGCTTTCAAAAATCATCCAAAATAGACCTCTTAAGATATTTCATCTCTGCTCTGAAGGTTTTAAGCTGGCCCTCTGATTACAAAAATGTTCATGTTAAATCTCATCAAGATGCTTCCTTAAGATGCAGAATGTTTTATAAATTGTAATGGCTTTAATCAGGGCCTTCTTTGAAGCTCTTTAACTGTATGATGTAGCTCAACCAGGGCTTCAATTATATCATTTATTGACTCTGTATTGATTAAGTATCATTATAGAGATTGATTTATATACTTTTTCACATCTCCCTCACCAGATGGTACAGCATTCTCCCTCTCTGACACTCCATAAACATCACCTGGATTCACTTATCTCTCTCCCCAGCTGAATGCTTAATCAGATCTTAGTCATCCTCAAACACAATTGCTCCTCTTCCTCCTCTTCACCGTACTCTAGCAACACAGTACACAAAGGACAAGTGACATAAAATGAGCCAGAAGTGTTTACAAAGCCAAGTGCTATCAACAACTCATTCCCACCTCAATGGATTCTTACCAGTGCGGTGATGCAATTTTCACAGTAAAGAAGAGCCTTTAGCTTCTGTAGCTGATTGAAACTTAGAATCTGTATTCAATTATCTGGGTAATGGATAAAATAACTAGGAAAAAATGTATATTTGGCAGTGGGAGTACAATAGACAACTATGACCTCAGTAGATTTTCCGTCTGAACCATATTTTCCTCGGGCTAATATAAAAATGACTTTGCATTCTTGAGCTTGCAGGTTGAGAAAGCAAGAGGTGGAAGTCCCAAGGTGTACTGTACTGCAAAAGAAGTCAGCCTAGAATGGTTAAACGCTCAATTGCTAACCAAAAGGTCAGCAGTTTGAATCTACCAGCTGCTCCTTGGAAACCCTATGACGCAATTCTACCCTGTCCTATAAGGTCAAACCCATTGCTGTTGAGTCGGAATCAACTCAACAGCAATGGGTTTGGTTTGTTTGTTTTTGGTTTCGGTGATCTAAAAAAGTGGATAATAGAGACAGGAAAGTCCTAACTAATTCTCTTTCTTACACAATATAAAAACCAGATTTATGGGACTATCTCACAGTCTCCTCAAACGCAAGATGTCTGAAAGTCAAAGTGGTCATTTATACCTCCAAACCAGCTCCCTTGCCCAATTTCTACATTTGTCATCATTCTCCAGTTTCCAAGCTCAGAGCCTAAGAGAAGGGGTCATGAGGTCAAATGCCAATGGCACTCAGGCAGATAACATACATGAATGAAGAATAAAAGGAGTGGGGGAACACTGTGGAAAACTGAAGAGTGTACATCCCATCAACCAAAAGGACCTGGTGGCTGATCCACTGTGGCTGAGATTTGCCTTAAGGAACATAGCAGATGTCATCAAATCTGGATTTTCTTTAAAAACTACAAACCCCTATTTTTTTGAATATATAATTTTTATTGTGCTTTAAGTGAAAGTTTACAAATCAAGTCCAAGTCCGTCTCTCAGACGCAAAAACCCATATACACCTTGCTGCACACTCCCAATTACCCTCCCCCTAATGAGACAGCCTGCTCTCTCCCTCCACTCACTCTTTTCGTGTTCTTTTCACCAGCTTCTAACCCCCCCTCCACCCTCTCATCTCCCCTCCAGGCAGGAGGTGCCAACATAGTCTCAAGTGTCCACCTGATCTAAGCAGCTCACTCCTCACCAGCGTCCCTCTCCAACACATTGTCCAGTCCAATCCATGTCTGAGGAGTTGGCTTCAGGAATGGTTCCTGTCCCGGGCCAACAGAAGGTCTGGGGGCCATGACCACCAGGGTCCTTCCAGTCTCAGTCAGACCATTAAGTCTGGCCTTAGGAGAATTTGGGGTCTGCATCCCACTGCTCTCCTGTCCCTCAGGGGTTCTCTGTTGTGTTCCCTGTCAGGGCAGTCATCAGTTGTAGCTGGGCACCATCTAGTTCTTCTGGTCTCAGGATGATGTAGTCTCTGGTTCATGTGGCCCTTTCTGTCTCTTGGGCTCATAATTGCCTTGTGTCCTTGGCGTTCTTCATTCTCCTTTGATCCAGGTGGGTTAAGACCAATTGATGCATCTTAGATGGCTGCTTGCTAGCGTTTAAGACCCCAGATGCCACTCTTCAAATTGGGATGCAGAATGTTTCCTTAATAGATTTTATCATGCCTTAGATGTCCCCTGAAACCATGGTCCCCAGACCAAACCCCTATTTTTTATATAACTCATGATTTTTAAATATTGGGCTAAATGCAGATTCATCACAAAGTTTTTGATTAACATAAAATGACACCACCATTAACATAAAATCAGTGCCACCCTCAGCAAAAGCTCTCTCACTGTCAACATTGACTCCTCCTCCCTTCAAATCTAACAGTTTCCAAGTTCTGATAACTTTTTTTCATACTATCCCTCCCACTGTCTCTTCCCATTCCCACTGCAAATTTCTATGTCCTCATTATTTCATCTCTTCTCTATTATAGCAATATCCTGTCTTTCTTTCTCCAATGCACAGTATGCACAAACACTAGATTCATCCTTTTAAAACTGTAGTTCTCAAATATTAGCATGCATCAGAATCACCTGGAGGGCTTGTTAAAACACATATTGGCGGGCCCCACATCCAGAGTTTCTGACCCAGCTGGTCTCAGTTGGAGCCTGATAATTTGCGTATCAACAGTCTCCCAGGTGATGCTGTTCCAGAGACCACACATAGAAAATCACTGTTTTGAAACATCACCACACAGTACTAACACACTCTATGGTTCTCCATTTCCTGCACATTAAACTCAAAACTTCTCAGTCTGGTACTCTGGATTCTTTATAACGTGATCTCTTCCCCTCACTCCAAAATTACATTTCTCTGCTCCCTTATGGAACCTTCTGGCTCTAGCCAAATTGATCTAATCATGGATCATTCCCATCTTTATGCCTTGATCACGCATAGAATATCTTTTCGCCTTCTTTCTCTTGTTCAACTTCCACCTTTTCATTGATTACAGCTCAAGGCCCACATCTTCAATGAAACCAGACTCAATCAGACTTCTGTTATCTCCCTTAGGCTCCTATAACATTAGTTCTCCAGGTTGCTTGGCTGCTTGATACAATCTAAAGAGCATAGACTTTGGAGTGAGAGACTACTGAGTTTGAATCCTAATTCTTCCACTGTGCAACTTGACTAGCCATTTAACTATTCTGAATCTGCTTCTCCTTCAGTAACAGACAGTTACCAGTATCTGCCCCCACTGCCTGCATAAAGAATTAATTGAAAGAAACCACTGAGGCCTCTAGACAAGTGTGGTACAAAGTAAGTGCTTAATAAATGTTAATTTCCTTCATCCCTTTCTCCTAATCACGCAGTTAGCACTGTTGTTTTTGTGTGCCATAGAGTCAATTCTGACTCATAGTGACCTATAGGACACTGTAGAACTGCCCCATGGGGTTTTTTAGGCTATAAATCTTCAGGGGAGCAGAACACCAGGACTCTTCTCCCATGGAGTCACTGGTGGCCTCGACCCTCTGACCTTTTGGATAACAGCTGAAAGCTTTAACCACTGCACCACCAGGGCTAGTTTATTTAGCACTAAATATAAAATATACTAGTCATTTTTATTTTAAGCTTACCCCTGTCTCTTTTAGCTAGAAAGAGTATTTCTGAAGAGCAAAAAAACATGTCTAAATCATCTTCCTAACCCTAAATCATCTTCATAACTTCTAAGCAAGTAGTAAGCTCTCAACAAATATTTACTAAAAATATGATTAATTTGAGAAACGATGTAAGACAAATCGGTTCCATAGAGAAGCTTTCCTCTGCAGAACTTAAACCTCTTAATAATTATATTTATGCTTAAAACTTAAAAATCTCCCATGACAAAGGCACTTAGCAAAGGGCCATTATCCAAGGGGGAGAGCCAAGATGGCAGCTTAGTCAGACATACCATGCCATCCCTCTACAGCAAAGACCCAAGAAACCAAGTGCAACAGATACAGATCACAATCCTGGAACCCTGAGCAACAAATGAAATGATAAAGAACTAGATCAAACCCCAACTGGATGAAGAAAACAATGGAAAGTAAGTAAGGAGATATATGAAGTGGAGATGCCCTGACAGCAGGGTCATTATGAGACAAACCCAGCACCAATCCCAGGTGAGAAGCACAGGAAAGCAGAGAAACTGTGTAGACATAACCGGAGTGAAGCAAGGACATGAACCAGATCTAAGGAGAAAAGGCACAGGAACGATGGTGAAAACTCCAGGGATCATGGTGGCCACAGAGCATGGATAGAGCTAGGACCCAGAGGCAGGGCTACTCACCAGAGGCGGTCCTGGTCCAGTGGGGTGGGTGGCACACACTCAGTAATAGACCTGTAGAGTATCAACAGGAGGCTCCCCACCTAACCCGACTATGGACAGCACCCCCCCCACACTTAATTGATGACAGGTCCCAATTGCTGGCTGCAGCCAACAGGAAATTCTCAAAGACCCTCGCCTGGTGACCAGAGAAATACGCTTCTCCTCTCCCATTCTCTCAGTGATTAGCAGCACAAACTCCCCCATTCCTGAAGCCTCGATTGTGGGGGGCCAGAGTACAAGCACACAGTACCTCTCCCCCTGCACCCAGCTCCATCTACCATCCCCCACCAACCCACCAAGCAGCACAACAGTGCTATGGCATGGCCAACAGCCCATCCACCACCACCACCAAGCTGCCAAGTGGCACTTCAGTGCTCCAGTTCACCACAACTCCCTCCAGACCACTGAATAGTGTGAGTACTCTGACATGCCTGCTACTCTCCACCACCAACGCACTAAGCTGTACAAGAGCCCTCTGGCACTCCTGTCCACCACTCGCTCTGCCAAGCCACTGATTGGTGCAAAAGTGCTCTGACATGCCTACTCACCCAGCTGCCATCCCCCCACCAACCTGCAAAGCAGTATGAAAGCACCACAGTATGCCCAGCCTCCACCCACCCCACCAACTTGTGGAGTGGAGTGGAGTGAGAGTACTCCAGCAATCCCAGCCATCTAGCCACCACCCCACATCGCTGACCCACCGAGTGGTGCAAGAGTGCTCTGATATGTCCATCTACCCATCCACCACACCCCCCACTGATCCACCAAAAGGCTTGAGAGCATCCAGCATGCCCAGCTGCCACCTGCCCACTACCCACTGAGTGGCATCAGAGTGTCCCAGTACACCCATTCATCCATCCACCACCCCACCCCTCTGAACTTCCACATGGCAATAGAGCACTCTGGTGCTCCCAGCCACCCACCACACCCACCCCAGCCACTGCCCCGCCCACCCAGTGAGCAACTGTGGGTGTCCCCATGCTGCTGGACCAATAACAAACAGTGGCCAGCACCCACCCATCTCACCCTCAGCCGTCTCGCACACTCATTGAACAGTAAGGTGAGCTCGCCCTACCTACCACTACTCTGCCCACCTGGAGACAGGGTAAGTGCTTCTGTACCGCCAGACAAGCAATCAGCAAAGTATGCCTAACCCACCCACTCGGATATAGCAAAACAAAACAAAAAATCAGGATGAAACAAACATACAATCAGTAAATAAAATAATACCTTTATGCCTCAGAGACAACAGACAGTAAGAAATTGTACGAAGAAACAGGATAAGGTCGCTGAAATAAATTACCAAAATAAAGAAGCAGAAAACCTTCCTGAGTAAGAAATGGTAATAGAACCACCTGATAAGGAATTCAAAAGACTTATGTACAGGATCTTCAAAGAGATCAAGGAAAACACGACAAAACTGAGGAAAACATAGACAAAACCCTAGAAAATTTAAGGAAAACAATACAAGAATAAAATGACAAAATAGAAGCCATACAAAAACAATTAAAATCCAGATTAATAATAAAATATCAGAAATACATAACTCAATGGAATGACACAAAAGTAGAATTGAATCAATGGAAGAAAGAGTCAGCAAAACAGAGGACAAATCCCTAGATACTAATCTGTTTGAGGAACAACCAGAAAAAAAGAATAAAGAAACCCTATTTTTTTTTTTTTTTTTAAGAGCTATGTGGGACACCATTAAGAGGAATAATTTACATGTAATAGGAATTCCACAAGAGGAAGAAAAAAAGAAAAGTATAAAAAGGATCTTTGAAGATATATTGTCTGACAACTTCCCAAATATCATGAAGGGTGAGAAGGTTACTATCCAAGAAGCTCGTAGAACTTCATACAGGATAACCCAAAAAACCCATTGCCATAGGCTTGATTCCAACTCATAGTGACCCTATGGGACAGAAAGAACTGCCCCATAAGGTTTATAAGGAGCAGCTGGTGGATTCAAACTGTCAACCTTTTTGGTTAGCAGCTGAGCTCTTAACCACTGCACCACCAAGGCTCCATATACAGGATAGATACCCCCCTAAAAAAATCACCAAGACATATCATAACCAAGCTTTCCCCCAAAAAAAGAAAAATTCTGAAAGCAACTCATGAAAAATGAAATATCACTTACAAATGGGCACCAATAAGACTAAGTGCTGATTTCGCAGCAAAAACTGTACAGGCAAGAAGGTAACAGGATGACATATATAAAATCTTGGAGGAAAAGAACTGGCAACCAATCATCATATACCCAGCAAACCTGTCTTTCAAAAACTATGGCAAAACTAAGACATTCCCAGATAAATAGAAACTAAGGAAATTTTTAACAACCAGATCAGCCTTATAAGGAATGTTAAAGGGAGTCCTTCAGATAGAGAACCAACAACATCAGAAAATAACCTGAAATAAAGATAAACAACAATAACACCCAGATACCAACCCAGATAAAGACTTCACAAAAGCAAGATAAAGCTAAAAACCAACTACAGGGAACCAGAGGAATTAAGCTATGAAGGACAACATCAAAACAGAAAGGAGGAATAAAGGATGTAGTTATAGAACTTCCATACAGGGACAAAATCAACACGATTTCAAGACATAACAGGTTCTTTTAATTTTAAGAGGACTAAGGTAAACTCCAGGGTAAATACGCACAAAAAATTAATAAATCTACTCACGAAAATAAAGAAGAAAAACAAAAAGACTCAGTAAACACAAGAATAACAACAATATATAGGAAAAGAAAATACATATACAAAAAGACTCTAGTAATTTCAGATAAAATAGACTTTAGATCAAAATTCATCATAAGAGATAAAAAAGGGCATTATACAATGATTAAAGGATCAATCCACCAAGAATACCTAACAATAATAAACAACTATGCACTCAATGGCAGAGCTCCAAAATACATAAAACAAACTCGAACAGAATAGAAAAGTGAAATAAACAGTCCTGCAATAGTAGGAGACTTTAACATACCACTCTTGACAATGGATGGGAACAACTAGAAAGAAACTGAATAAAGATACAGAAGATCTAAATAATGTGATCAACCAACTGGACCTCATAGGCATATACAGAACACACCACCCAAGAGCAGCACAGTACACGTTCTTCTCCAACGCACACAGATCATTCTCCAGAACAGACCAAATTCTAGGCCACAAAGCAAGCCTCAAAAAGTACAAAAACACTGACATAATACAAAGCATCTTCTCTAAACATAACACTATAAAAGTAGAAATTAGTAAAGAAACTGTAAGGGAAAAAAAATTAAGTGCATGGAAATTGATTAACAACATACTCAAAAACTGGGTCACAGAAGAAATCAAAAACAAAATTAAAAAATTCTGAGAATCAAGTGAAAATGAAGATACAATATAGCAAAACCTCTGAGACACAGCAAAAGCAGTGCTCAGAGGAAAATTCATAGCAATAAACACATCAAAAAAGGAAGAAAGGTTCAAAATCTATAACTTACCCCAATAATTTGAACAAACAGAAAAGGAACTGCAAAAGAAGTTCATAGTCACCAGAAGAAAGGAAATAATAAAGGTTAGAGCAGAAATAAATGAAATATAGAACAGAAAAACAATAGAAAGAATCAGCAAAACTAGGAGTTGGTTCTTTGAGAAGATCAATAAAATTGACAAACCACTGGTCAAACTGACAAAGGAAAAAAATGAAAAGATGCAAATAAACAAAATAAGAAATGAAATGGATGACATTACAACAGAACCAACCAAGATAAAGAGGATTATTACAGAATATTATGAAAAATTGTACTCTAACAAATTTGAAAACCTAGAAGAAATGGACAGATTTCTAGAAACACATTATCTACCTAAATTTTTAACACAAGCAGAGGCAGAAAACTTAAGTAGACTCATAACAAAAGAAGAAACTGAAGATGTTATTAAAAAAAAAAAAAACAAACTCCCAACAACAACAAAAAACCCCAGCCCGGATGGCTTCCGTCATGGTTGAATTGTGTCTCCCAAAAATGTATGTCAACTTGGCTAGGGCATTTTGTCATCTGATGTAACTTTCCTATGTGTTGTAAATCTATCTCTATGATGTTAATGAGGCAGGATTAGAGGAAGTTATGCTAGTAACGCAGGACTCCATCTACAAGAATAGGTTGTGTCTTGAGTCAATCTCTTGAGATATAAAAGAGAGAAGCAAGCAGAGAGGAGAGGAACTTCATACCACCAAGAAAGAAGTGCTGGGAGCTTACAGCGTTCTTTGGACCCAGGTTCTCTGTGCTGAGAAGCTCCTAGACCAGGGGAAGATTGATGACAGGGATCATCCCCCAGAGTCGATAGACAGAGAAAGCCTTCCTCTGGAGCTGGCACCTTGAATTCTGACTTCCAGCCTCCTAGATTGTGAGCGAATAAATTTCTGTTTGTTAAAGCCATCCACTTGTGGTATTTCTGTTATAGCAGCACCAAATGACAAGATAGCTTCGTGGAGAGTTCTACCAAACATTCACAGAAGAGTTGCCACTAATTCTATTCAAACTATTCCAGAGTGTAGAAAAGGAAGGAATACTCCTGAATTCATTGTATGAATGTGGTACATACATATGATGGAATACTATGCAACAATAATAAATAATGATGAGTCCGTGAAACATCTTACATCATGGATGAACCTGGAGGACAGTATGCTGAGTGAAATAAGTCAATCACAAAAGGACAAATATTGTATGATACCACTTTTATAAACAGTTAAGAACAGGTTTACACGCAAAAAGCAACGTTCTTTGATGGTTACAAGGGATGAGAGGGGGAGGGAGAGAAAATCACTTACTAGATCGTTGACACGTGTCAACTCTGGTGAAGGGAAAGAGTATACACATTATGGGGGAAATCAACATAATGTGACCAAAGCAAATGAAGACACTGAGAGGTAAGCAAGAATAAAGGACAACTATATTATTTTTTTTTTTATGGTAACAACTATACATACTATATACAATTCTGTAACAATAGTGATAACAACCTAAAATCTGTGTGTTGTTACACAGGTAGATATACACGCTATAGAAAGGTGGAAGGGCATAAGGGAGTGCATGTGTATGCATACATGCATATAAGCCAACCCACTGTCATCGAGTGGATTCCAACTCCATAGGGTTTCCAAGGCTGTCTTTACAGAAGCAGTCTGCCGCATCTTCCTCCCACAGAGCCGCTGGTGGTTTCAAACCAACAACCTTTTGGTTAGCAGCCGATCACTTTAACCATTGCCCCACCAGGGTTCCTTACATGGGTTAGTTGTGAGTAATTGTATATACATATTTGTATATGCTGCATACGTATTTAAATATATAATAGAACACATAGTGGGCACAGTTATAGAAACTTCTTAGATATATTCAAACACCTTGTGGGACTGAGTTACTAGGCATGAAGGATAAGGGCTATAGTCTCATGGGACATCTAGCTCAACTGACATAACAGAGTTCATAAAGATAATGTTCTACACCCTAGTTTGGTGAGTAGCACCTGGGTCTTAAAAGCTTGCAAACGGCCATCTGCGTTACAACTCTTGGTCTCTTCCTGTCTGGAGCAAAGGAGAGTGAAGGAAACCAAAGACTCAAGGAAGAAATTGGTCCACAGGACTAATGGCCTACACGAACCACAGCCTCCTCTAACCCGAGACCAGAAGAACTAGATGGTGCCTGGCTACTACTTCTGACTGTTCTGACTAGGGACACAACAGAAAGTTCCAGTTAGAATGAGAGAAAAAAATGTAGAATAAAACACAAATTCACAAAAAAAAAAGGACTGGGCTTACTGAAATGATAGAGACTGGAAGAACCCCCAAAACCAGCACCCTAAGAAACCCTTTCAACCTGAAACTGAAGCCACTTCCAGAAGTCACACTTCAGCCAAATAATAGATTGGCCTATAAAACAAACAATAACAATCGTAAGGAATGTACTCCTTAGAACAATCAGCTAAATGAGACCAAATGGGCAACATTTGCCCAAAAGCAAAGATGAGAAGGCAAGGAGGGGTAGGGAAACTGGAGGGATGAAAACGTGGACGCCACGGTGGAAGTAGGGAGAGTGCTGACACATTGCGGAGATAGCAACCAATGTCAGGGAATAATTTGTATATTAATTGTTGAATAGGAAACTAATTTGCTGTATAAACTTTCACCTAAAGCACAATAAAATTTTTTTTAATGCCATTATCCTCATTTTACATTCGAAAAAAACTGAAAAAGATCTAACGGTGGTCACAGTTGATAATCGATGGTGAACAAAAGAAGGGCCATTATAAAAGCATCGATAAAGAAAAAGTGTTTGAAGTAAATCTGAACACAAGAACATTAATATTGGCAATACAGAGAAATAATAACGATGAACCTGGGGATGATGCTGGCAACAAGCAGTATCTGTCCCACCAGCCGGTCCGCGGGACACAGATGTGGCAGTCTGTTTCCGAGCAGCTCTACTCCGAGTCAGAATCAACTCAACCGCAACGGCCTTTGGTCATATGCCCGTGTGACTGTTGTGCTTCCAGAATGGCTAACAAACACTGATAATTACACTGACAATTATCAAGCTGTAAAACCCATTTCCTACCCTCTACGGGAGTCTCTAATTTTGAAGCCAAGCAGTAACAACTTAAAATATATGTTCTGTTAGCTAATGTTTGTGACTTGTACAACATTCCTACATAGAACTCAATATCACCCATTTTCATAGAGCTATGGGTGAAATGCCTGTCCGAGAAGGGAGCTATTTTCTTCAGTTAGTAACTCAAAACATCATTGTTCATGAATGCCATAGCAGAAAAAAATACATAATCTGGCATATTAGACATCTGGATATTTTCCTCCAAACAAAAAACCAAATCAAACATGTTGCCGTCAAGTCAATTCCTCCTCATACACACCGTATAGGGCAGAGTGGAACTGCCCCATAGGGTTTCCAAGGCTGAAATCTTTACAGAAGCAGATTGCCACATTTTTCTTCTGTAGAGCAGTTGGTGAGTTCAAACCACCAACCTTTTGGTTAGCAGCCTAGTGCTTAACCACTGTGATACCAGTCCTCCTTATTTTTCCTTCAAATACAGAGCAAAATGCCCTTAAACTGAAAGTGGTTTTGAACTTAATATACACAGACTACAGCATTTGATCATGAGTGCAATCAGGCCACTTGGTTAATCATAAGAATTCTGTCACAATTTACTATACAACCTCAGACAAGTTCATTCCTTCAACAGACATTTCCTGAGTGACTACTGTATATCAAACATTGTATTAGATGATAGGGATACAGAGGTAAAAAATATATATATAATCCATACCTTTCTGGAACTTATAGTAGAGTGTGGAGGTAGGCAACTGGGGCAGACTGCCCAGTTTTTCATCCAACCCATAACGTTTTCACCAGGAACATAAAGACAGACCAATTTCCTAGCCTCCACATGACTGCATTCTGGCCAGTGGAATGCGAGCAGAAGTGATGTTTTCCATATCCAGGCCATGAAAAATCTTCCTCTTGATCATTCATATTCATATTCTCCCTCTTTCTCCCCCACTCCTTGTATTCTAGCTAAATGCAGAGGACCCTGCAGAGGACTCCAAGGTCTTAGGGTTAATGGAGCCACAAGATGGAAGGAGTCTGGGTCCCTGAATTATTGTGTGGAAGGCCATCTGCTAAATACTCCCCTGAAACTACAATGTGAACAAGACAGTGAAATGCATGCAGAACGCTCATATTCTGTTAAGTGACTGAGATTTGAGGTTGTTACAGCAGTTAGTCTACCCTACCGAAGCATGAACCAAAACGAACTCCAATCATTGTGATACAGAGTATGCACAGATGCCATTGGATTACCAAAGCTCGCCTGGACAGGAGCAGCGTATCAGGGAGGCCTCCTCAGAAGAAATACGTGAGATGAACTTTGAAGGATAGTGTGTGATGGTGAGGAAGGGAATGGAGAGCAGTAGATGAGAAATCATACGCAGTCATGGAACTCTTAGGAAGTGTAGTACACTGAGGGAGTGTGATTCCTGACTACTGGAATATGGAGGATGTTGAGAAATGGAACTGCTCAATGTGTGCTTGTTGTAATGACTGATAAAGAGTGGAACTTAAGAGACTTAGTAACTCTAAAAATGACAGATAAAGGAAGAGAAAAAACAATCAAAGGCCATCTGACTTAGAAGGCAGAAGAGAGGGCATCACTTTCATTGAGATAGCAAATGCAGAAGAAATACATGGAAGGATGAGATGAATTCAGTTTCAAACTGAAACCGAGGTCACTATGAGACATCCAAGAGAAGCAGCAGTATGCAGTTAGGGACACGGTCCTGGAGCTCACGGCCGTGGTGTGAACGGGAGAGCTGGGTCTGAAAACTGCCGTGGTACAGATGGCAACTGAAACCATAAGCAGGTGGGATTGCTCACACAGAATAATCGGAGTAAGAATCAGAGAAATAGGGAAGGGGAGAAAGAGAGAGAAGGGGAAAGAGAGAAATGAGAGAACAAAAGCGACTATAAGAAACGATTCGTGGAAACCAAAGAGGGATTCAAAATTGAGAAAGCAGTCAATAATGACAATTGCTTCAAAAAGATCAAGTAAGATGACGTCCTGAAAAGCATCCATCATACCTGACAACTAGGCAGCTATTTGTAACCTTAACAATTTCCATTTCAGTATTGGCAAAAGCTAGGTTAAAATGAGCTGCAGAATGAATGAGAACAAGGAAGTAGAGATAGAAATATAGAATGTTCTTTAAGGAAACTTGGCTGTAAAAACAATTAGCTAAAAGAGGTCAAAGAGACAGAATTTGTTTCATTTTGTTTTTTTATTTTTCAACATAAAAGACTTAAATATGTTGATACATTGAGTTGCTCATTCTAGTTCTCTATTTCCCTATCGTGACCCTTCTACTTGGCCTATTGGGTTGTTTTCAAAACAAATTAGCATAACATATGTAAAAGATTGAAAAGGACAATGTTATTTTATATATATACATGTTGAAAGAATGGAGTTACAAAAGTTAAGAGTCCAGTGAAAAATGGTTGGCTATAAAATCAAAGAAAAAAATTAGTCTAGGACTAGAAATATTAAGAAAAATGTCCATTTAATATACAGCACAAGTTGCTGACCACAAAACCTTAGCAGATAACAAATTTTTAAGTCCTACACTGGTGGCACAGTGCTTAAAGACCTCGGCTCCACTGCTAAGCAAAAGGTTGGTGGTTTGAACCCACCAGCCACTCCATGGGAGAAAGACGTGGCAGTCTGCTTCAGTAAAGATTTATAGCCTTGGAAACCCTATGGGGCAGTTCTACTCTGTCCTTATAGGATCGCTATGAGTCGGAATCAGTTCGACGGCAATGGGTTTGGGTTTGGGTTTGGGTTTATGTTGGAAAAAATGCTTCTGGTGCTCCCAGGTTGTGGCTTGAGTTTCCAGATATCTTCATTAAAAAAAAAAAAAAAAAATTTTTTTTTTTTTTAATCTTCATTAGGCCAGTGAGGGGGGAAAAAAAAGCCAACAAACGCTGGCAGATCACTGTACATTAAGTCATCTGAGAATTTATCAGTCTTTATGAGTGGTAGTTCTTAACTAAAGATTTCTGGCAGTCACCCAGTTTCACCAAACAACAGACTAACTCTATAATTTAGATCTCATGACAGTGAAATCACGGCGAATGGCCACAGCTTGCTGGGTCTGTTATACCAAAGGGTAAGTGAGGTATTCTGGGAAGTAAGTTAACCATTTTAGGACTTCCCTTCTGGAAAGAGTCAACCATCCAAAGGAATATGGTCCAACCATTGTTTCACCAGTCATGAAACCTTTGAAGACTACAAAGAACGTTATTTTTTGCACTATGACATCAGTGTAATGAGTTTTTCTCTCATAAAACTTCTAACAAGTGGTTTTAGCATGCCCCATCTTCCTCCCATGGGAAGACATCTTATCCTTATAAAAGAAAAATGTCTCTCTCCTTTTTTCTGCACTTTGGACAACTCCGCCTGTCTGGGTTTCCTAGTTGTTGATGTCTCCTCCTCAGTCATTTTACTTTCAAAAGTGCAGGGTGCTAACTGGACTAAACCAAAAGCAAAGAAGTTTCCTGAATATAATCAAATGCTTCAAAGGCCAGAGTAGCAGGGACAGGGGTATGGGGACCATGGTTTCAGGGGATATCTAGGTCAATTTTAAAAAAAAGGAAAACAAAACCCACTGCTGTCGAGTCATTTTCTACTCATAGCGACCCTATCGGACAGAGTAGAACTGCCCCATAGAGTTTCCAAGGAGTATGTGGTGGATTCAAAGTGCTGACATTTGGCTACCAGCATTTAACCACTATGTCACCAGGGTTTCCCTAGGTCAACTGGCATAACAAAATGTATTAAGAAAACATTTTGCATCCCACTTTGGTAAGAGGCGTCTGGGGTCACAAACACTAGCTAGTGCCCATCTAAGACACATCACTTGGTCTCAACCCACCTGGGGCAAAGGAGAATGAAGAACACCAAAGACATATGGTAAAGATGAGCCCAAGAAACAGAACAGCTCACATAAACCAGGGAAAACATCAGCCTGAGACCGGAAGAACTAGATGATGCCCAGCACCACTGGTCACTGCCCTGACAGGGAACACAACAGAGAACCCCTGATGGAGCAGGTCAACAATAAGATGAAGATATCAAATTCTCATAAAAAGACCAGACCTAGTGGTCTGACTGAGACTAGAAGAACCCTGGAGGTCATGGTCCCCGGACCCTTTGTTAGCCCAAGACTAGAACCATTCTCAAAGCCAACTCTTCAGACGGGGATTGGACTGGACTATAAGACAGAACTTCTTGGCTCAAGTAGGTACATGAGACTATGTGGGCAACTCCTGTCTGGAGATGAGATGAAAAGGCAGCGGGGGACAGAAGCTGGTTGAATGGACATAGGGAATACAGGGTGGAGAGGAGGAATGTGCTGTCTCATTATGGGAAAGCAGCTAGGAGTACATAGCAAGGTATGTATAAATTTCTTTATGATAGACTGACTTGATTTGTAAACTTTCACTTAAAGCACAATTTAAAAAAATGGCGCAGGGTGCTAATTAAGGTCAAGCAGCTGTGTCTCCAGTTCCAAACAGCAATTGTGCAGAATAAATAAACTTCCCTTCACAATTAAAAAGAAAAGAAAAAAAAAAAAAACCACTGCTGTCAAGTCAATTTTGACTCATACCAATCTCATAGGGTTCCCGAGGCTATAGATTTCTACAGAAGCAGACTGCAACATCTTTCTCCTGCACAGCCACTGGTGGTTTAGAACCTCTAAGCTTTTGGTTAGCAGTTGATCCCTTTACTCACTGCACCACCAAGGCTCCTTTTCCCCTTCACAATAGATACTAAAAAATCCAATCTTGAGACCCAAGTAAACTCTATCTTCAAATATTTTTGCATATATATATATATATGTATATATATATATATTTATCTCAGAGAAACCAGGCTACGACACAAAAATCAAAAAAAACCAAACCTACTGCTGTCGAGTTGATTCCCATTCATAGCGACCCTATTGGACAGAGTAGAGCTGCCCCATATGGTTTCCAAGGAGCTCCTGGTGGATTCGAACTGCCAGCCTCTTGGTTAACGCCTCTAACTCTAGATGGTGCTTTTCATCCATGTTCCTCAAATATTTTATCTTTAATATGTGATAAAACCATATATTGCTATTAAACTAGGTTGAATGTCTGCAGGTCAAATTTTAGATTTTTTTTATACACTGAGATACTGAATTTCATCTTCAGAATGGCAATCAGTAAAGCACTGAGGCATTACCAAAATCAGAATAACAAAGAATAAAACAAACTTTACAATGTCCTCAAACAATACTTGCTGTTAAGTGCCATCAAGTCAATTCTGACTCATTGTGACTCTATATACAGCAGAACAAAACACTACCCAGTCCTGCGCCATTGTCACAATCATTGCTGTTTCAGCCCATTGTTGCAGCCACTGTGTCAATCCATCTTGTCGAGGGTCTTCCTCTTTTTCACTGGCTCTCTACTTTACCAAGCATAATGTCCTTCTCCAGGGACTGATTCCTCCTAATAACATGTCCAAAGCAGGTGATCCACACAGTCAAATGCCTTTAAATGTCAATAAAACACAGGCAAACAACTTTCTAGTATCCTCTGCTTTCAGCCAAGATCATCTGACATCAGCAATGATATCCCTCTGTCTTAGTCATCTTGTGCCACATCCTCTTCTAAATCTAGCTTGAATTTCTGGCAGCTCCCTGTCAATGTACCGCTCCAACCACTTGTGAATGATCTTCGGCAAAACTTGGCTGTGATGTTAACGATTTTTCCATAATTTCCACATTCTGTTGGATCACCTTCCTTTGGAATGGGCACAAATACGGAACTTTCTAGTCAGCTGCCACGGAGCTGTCTTCCAAATGTCTTGGCACAGACCAGTGAGCACCTCCAGTGCTATATCCATTTGTTGAAACATCTCAATTGGTATTCCGTCAATTCCTGAAGCCTTGTTTTTCACCAGTGCCTTCAGTGCAGCTTGGACTTCTTTCAGTACCATCAGTTCTTGATCATATGCTAGCTCCTGAAATGAATGAAAGTAAACTACTTTTTTTTGGTACAATGACTCTGTGTATTCCTTCCTTCTTTTGATGCTTCCTGTGTCAATCAATATTTTCCCCATAGAATCCTTCAATATATTGCAACTCTAGGCTTGATTTTTTTTTTTTTCAGTTCTTTCAACCTACCTGAGAGTGCCAAGTGTGTTCTCTTTTGGTTTTCTAGCTTCAAGTCTTCGCATATTTCATTATAATACTTTACTTTGTCTTCTCAAGCTGCCCTTTGAAATCTTCTGTTCAGCTCTTTTACTTCATTATTTCTTTCATCCACTTTAGCTACTCTACGTTCAAGAGCAAGCTTCAGAGTCTCTTCTGATGTCCATTTTGGTCTTTTTTTGTTTCATGTCTTTTTAATGACCTTTTGTTTTCTTTATGTTTGATGCCCTTGATGTCATCCCACACCTCATCTTGTCTTCAGTCATTAGTGTTTAATGCATCAAATCTATCTTGAGATGGTCTCTTTCTCATGGACTTCTTTAATTTTCTTCAGCTTCAACTTAAAGTTGCACATGAGCAACTGATGTTCTGTTCCACAGTTGGCCCCTGGCCTTGTTCTCATTGATGATATTGAGCTTTTCCATCTTCTCTTTCCACAGATGTAGTCGATTTGATTCCTATGTTTTCCATCCAGTGAGGTCCACATACATAGTCACCATTTATGTCATTGAAAAAAGGTATTTGCAATGAATGATTTGTTGGTCTTGTGAAATTCTACCATGTGATCTCTGGCATCATTTCTATCACCAAGGCCATATTTTCCAACTTCAGATCCTTCTGTATTTCCAACTTTTGCATTCCAATTGCCAGTAATTATCAATGCATCTTAATTGCATGTTTGATCAATTTGAGACTGCAGAAGTTGGTAAAAATCTTCGGTTTCCTCATCTTTGTCATTAGTGGTTGGTGTATGAACCCCTGGTGGTGTAATGGTTAAGAGCTACGGCTGCTAACCAAAAGGTCAGCAGTTTGAATCCACCAGGCTCCTTGGAAACCGTACGGGGCAGTTCTATTCTGTTCTGTAGGTAGCTGTGAGTCGGAATCTACTTGACAGCAATGGGGCTTTTTTTTTTTTTTCAGTATAACATGTGAGGAGCCCTGGTGGTACAGTAGCTAAGAGCTTGGTAGCTAATCAAAAGGCCAGCAGTTCGAATCTACCAGGTGTTCCTTGGGAACCCTATGAGGCAGTTCCTATAAGGTCACTATGAGTTGGAATTGACTTGATGGCAACGGGTTTGGGTTTTGGTTTGTTTGGTGTATAAATTTGAATAATAGTATTAATGTACTATTAAAGTGGTCTTCCTTGTATGATGTGGTTATTATCCTATCACTGACAGTGTTGTACTTCAGGATAGATTTTGAAATGTTCTTTTTGATGATGAATTCCTCTTCAATTTGTCATTCCTGACATGGTAGACAATCTGATTGTCTGATTCAAAATGGTCAATACCAGTCCATTTCACCTCACTAATGCCTAGATTATCAATCTTTCTATGTTCCATTTCATTTTTGACAATTTCCAATTTTCCCAGATTCATACTTTGTAATTCCACATTTCAATTAATGGATGTTTGCAGTTGTTTCTTCTCATTTTGAGTCATGCCACCTCAGCAAATAAAGGTCTTAGAAGCTTAACTCCATCCATGTAATTAAGGTCGAGTCTACTTTGATAAAGTAGCTCTTCCACAGTCATACTCTGAGTGCCTTCCAACCTGAGGGGCTCATCTTTCAGCACTATATCAGATAATGTTCTGCTGCTATCCATAAGGTTTTCACCAGCCAATTTTTTTCAGAAGTAGACTGCTAGGACCTTTTTCCTAGCCTGTGTTAGTCTGGAAGCTCTGCTGAAACCTGCCAACCACGGGTCACCCTACTAGTATTTGAGATACCAGTAGCATAGCTTCTAGCATCACAGCAACATGCAAGCCACCATAGTACAACAAACTGACAGACACATGGTGGCAAGCAACACTACCAAACCTTTATACAGACCTTTGTAGTTAATTATCTTTCATGAATTTATCTCATTTATTCTTAAAACAATTGTGTATATTTATTATTCTTCCTCATCACCGGTTAACAGATGAGAAAGCTGAAGTCCACAGAGTTTAAGAAACTTTCCCAAGACCACATAGCTGTTTGGTGGCAGACTGAGGTCTATATATCCCAGGACCTCTGATCCCTAAACTCTCTCCATCACACTATAGACACTCTCCAACCCCCACCCCCAATCGTTTTACCTACTCTATTTTTATTTCACTTCTCTCACAACAATGGAAAATAGTCTGGCTTCCTCTGAAGCCATTAGGAATATTTGATGAAACACAGACGTGAATTTAATTCTCTCTCCATGAAAATATATAACATATTCGTTAAATAAGGAATGTTATGGGATCATCATGGATGTAGAAATTTTTTTAAAGGAAGGTAAAAATGTTGTTTGGAATCCTGAAAAGGCTAAGGAAGATATTATAAACAAGTGACCAAATGTGGAACGGGGAAAATTCCATGCACAATCAATATTTTCATTTGAATGGTCTTTTATTTCTTAAGGCTTCTCTTTCATGGACAATCCTGGTTTTTTTTGGAAGGAGTTCAAATGAACAGCATGACTAACCTGTAGATGGAGAAGGGAGTCACTGATCGGATGAGGGATGCCACAGCCCCCAGTCTGGCAGCTTCCACTGCTCCTCGAACTCGGTACAGCACCGTGCTCGAGTAGTTGACGTAAGGTTGGTTATAAACAACAATCTTCCCTCTGGCTTCTGGGGCCCTTCTTTGCAGTTCATCGAAAGAGGTCACCACCAGAACTTCTGCTGTAATGCCTAGAAATAAAAGTCATACAAGATTAATTTATGGCTTCCGATCAGCCAGGTTAAATTGGCACACAAAAGGTCACACGTGTTCTATTCGCCACATCTGGCAAACTGGTTTTAGAAGATCAAAGTTTTAGAATCATGGGAGAAAGATTGTAGAGGTTACCCAGTTTCCCAAGAGGCAGAAAAAGCATTCAAGATAATATAACATATGATTCATAAGGTTTTTCAACTCACTTGACCAGCTGGTATTAAATCACAAATTGTTTGAAGAGACAATGTTTTTCTCTTCTTCTTTCCCACCCTAAAAAGTCATGAATTTCACAGAATGACAGTAATTATTTATAAAGAAAATGCATTTCAGAAAGCTCCCCTTGGGATTAATTAAACACATATTTATCTTTTCATAAAACTAGTTTAACATGTTGCTAAACAACCTACACTGACATAACACAAAGGATGGCAGTCTGTGAAGAATGCTCTTCAAAGCCAACATTTTTCATAAATACAACTTTTAGCAAATAATTAACGTAACCTCTCCAAAGAGCCACAAAAAGAGTTTGTTTTCTCTTCTTCTTTGTACAAAACACTCTTAAAGACATGGAAACTTCTCAAGCTTCTCAATTTACAATACCATCAATACAGTCTGTGGTCCCATAAGGTTAGGCAGACAGTCCCAGGGTTATGAACAACCAATTTACAAGCAACTCATAGTTACAAACCAACCCCCATAAAGTCTATTATATTTAAAATTTGAGGCATATACAATGGTTTGTAATAAAAAATGGGAGCTACTTTGCAACGTTTATGTACAATTTATGTACAAATTTGATTAAAAGCAGATTTAGGAACAGAACTCATTCATTATCCAGGGACTGCCTGTATATAACATGGTGTTTACACAACATCCAAATCACATAATGTCTTATCTCACACAAAGTATTGTGGACGTTAAGTGACACATGACTACTCATTCATCACCAAACACATCACCATTTTTCAAATAAAAATATTTTGAAGACGTTGTGTAAATATCCTATAATCCTGCTGTCTCACTTAGAAAAAATACGCTATCTTTCTGCACCAGAAGACTTGCCCAGATCTTCTAGATTAGGGAGCAGGGTTTCACATCTTCCAAGAAGTCATTCAACAACTGACAGGCCACCGAAAATCCAATTTGATAGAGTAGTTAAAATGACAAGTAAAAAATATTTAGCAACAAAGGCCTGATGCAGTAGCTAAATGTAACGATCTAAAACAAAGTTATAGGCACCTGCTGTTTCGTGGCTTCAGCCATGCAGCCATGAAATACATCAGTAAAAACCAAAACATCGACACATATTTGGTATTACTTCCTTAATCTCACAAACTAGAGAAGAATTCTGAAAGTTTATCGAATGTAATAAAAATGTTAACTGTTATGTTGAAAATCCTTTTTAAATGTGTAACAAGTATGAAAGAATTCTTGGTTTCAGTATTAGCTCCACCATAACAGACCTTTGGACTAGCTCCTCTCCTACTTCTTTCTGGTTCCACCTCCTCATACTGAATTTGTACTTTTACTTTAAAGTGATTGGCTACAGATCTATAAGCATGTCTCCACCAAAATTCAGAACTCAAAACTTAATTTATAATCTCAAAAAAGGTAATTTGCAATTATAGAAAGTAAGAAAGGCACTATCTTTTTCCCATGAGACGCGTGTGTAAAAATACAAATAAGGATTTGGCTAGACAGATTTTGAGATTCGTAACTTTCTGATACCTGAAGTTACCTTGAAATTTGACTGGGGTTATTGTTGGCATAGTATGGGAATTTTTCTGATGGCTGTCAGCTGTTCTTAATGAATAACACGTTCAGTGGTCCACCCAAGGGATGTCCCAGTGATGGGATAATTTTGGCATCTAGATTGGAGCCACTAAAAATAAAGCCATACTTCTATAAATTTTCATAGGCCACTGCAAAATTAACGGCATACGAGGCTGGTACCTCACTAAGGTCTAGCTTCAAATCAAGTTCTTTTAATAAATGAGAGAGGGATGGAGTCCTGCAGAGCCAAGCCCTAACCTAGAGACCACAGTTGCCAGTGACAGTCACCAGTAGCACTGACAGGTAAAAACTTACCACCATGAACTTGGAAGAGGAGCTCAAATTATTTTTCTTCCTGAAACCTTAGAGTGATATTTGATTCCTCTCTTTCCTTTATCCTGCACATCTAATCAATGCCCAAATGCTGCTGATTTTACCCTTAAACATTGATTGAACCACATTCCCATTCTATCCCATTACACTATCTCAAATGGGGCCCTCATTACCTCTCTTTTGGATGGTTGCAAGTCCCTTCCTGTAACACTATCACCACTGATATCCCAGCCACAAGCCCAGCTCCCCCAGTTTAATCTCCATAGTGCTTCCAGAGTGATCTACTTGAACTACTGGAAGGTCAGATCTGCCTATGTCACCACCTTCTCACTCCTACCTCTGCAGAAAATCCAACACTTCAACGTACCACTCAGGCTTATCTAACTCTATAGACACTGGATCCCTTTTATTTTAAACTTCAACCTTACTAAACTTTAATGGTCCCCCTCAACACCATGCATGCTATTTCACCCCTCAGTGTCTTTGTACACTATGGTATATCATGTCTTGCTGACATTCTCCCAACTTCATCATATGACTTAAAAAAAAAAAAAAAGTTGCAGTCCAGTGATTTCAACTCAAGGCGGCCCAATGTGTTGTACAGTAGTACTATGCTCCATAGGGTTTTCAATGGCTGTGACCTTTCAGAAGCCGATTGCCAGGCCCTTCTTCCAAGGTGCCTCTGTGTGGGTTTAACCGTCACCCTTTTAGTGAGTAGCTGAGCACTTAACTGTCTGTGCTACCCAGGGACTCCTATCATGTACCTAACACCACATATTTATCCCTTAGCATTCCACTCAAGAACCACTTCTTTGGGAAGTGTACCCTGGCCCCTTGCCTCATGTCCCATCCCCCTAGCCCACTCCCAGTCAGGCTAGGTCACGCACTACCCTCCTCTGGAATTTCAGGGCACCCTGTTGGGCCTTCCTTCACACTAAATAAGTGAAACTCTACCTGTTTATGGCTCTCTTCACCCTCGCAATTATGATCTTCTCAGGGCTTAGGGCCATGTCCATTTTTGTTTGTATCCCCAGGGCCTAACACAGTGCTTGGCCTCCGTTTAGGCAGTTAGTCAATAAATACTCATTGAATGCCATTGCTCTAAATAAGGGATCATTGACTGGATCTAAAGCATTTCCTCGGATGTGCAATTTTACCTTTAAAGTTTGATAGCACTTCTCCCACAGTAACTCAGTGGTCTGATTCTCTTACCAACCCAGAGCACAGCTGCAAAGCAATAGCCAAGAACAAAAGGCCTTCATGCGATGAGAACATAAATATAAATTCCAAGTACTAAAGTTCAGGTATCTGATTTATATGAAGGCTCTTCTGGCCCTCTTTTATATAAAATTTTAAACTGGTGCCTAAACTTGTAAACTATGAGAAACAACAAATCAAAAGGAGAAGATAAGCCAGAAAGTTGATGGGAGCACCACACACACAAAAATTATACATAAAGGTATACATGTATGTATATGTATGTATGTATAATAAATGACAGAAACACCATAAAATAACAAATATTAACAGAGCTTTCTACAATGATGAAAATGTTCTGTCTGTGGTAACATAGTAGCCCTTACCCATATGTGGCCACTGAGCATTTGAAATGTGACTAGTATGATGGAGAAACTGAATTTTTAATGTTATTTAAATTAATTTAGGTTTAGATTTAAACAGCTATTTGTGTATAGTGGCTACTATAAAGAACTCACAATCACTCAGGTTCAGGCCAGCATGTAAGGGCACACAGCTGAAAGTGGCCCTAAGGACTGTGCTCCATGACAGCCCAGTAACAGATGGGACCGTATGGTGATGACTCCTGCGTTAGTCACAGGCCAGGAGACTGTACTCAATATCCAACATTCAGGAAGGCAGGGTGTGTACAAACACTTTAGGAAGATTTTTGCTGAAATTGAACAAAATAAAACAAGGTCATCTGGAAAGCTTCACTCTTCTAAATTAGTTTCTATGTTGGCACGTGTTACACCAAAGAGAATTCCCATGCTCGCCTTCAAATCAGCAGGCTCCCATTCTTTTTTCTGCTCTCATCTTCCTTCTCCCATCCTCCCATGCCAGAAGATAGTGCAAGCTAATAAGAGAAAACCAGTGTTATCTTCAAAATAAGGCCAGCTCTGCCCTCCCTATTTAAAATTGCAATCCACTCCCTTCCTCCTATCCTCTCATCTTTCTTCATTTTTCCACAGCATTTATCAGCTTCCAACTAACTGTCTCCTCCTATAGTAATATAAGCTCCATGGGGGTAGAATTTTTTTATCTGTTTTAGTCACTAATGTTATCCAAGTACCTGCTGAAATATTATCTGATGTATAGTATGTGTAATGTATAACCCACATAAAAAAAAAAAATTTTTTTTTTTATATATATATGCAGATACATGAGACCTGGTGGTAGAGCAGCTAAAATGCACAGCTGCTAACCAAAAGGCTGGCAGTTCAAACCCTCCAGCTGCTCCACTGGTGGCACTCTGCTTCTGTAAAGATTTACAGCCTTGGAAACTCTACGGGTCAGTTCTACTCTGTCCTATATGGTTGCTATGAGTCGGAATCGACTTGACTGTAGTGGGTGTGGCTTTGGCTTTTTATATATACATATGTATGATAATAAATATATATATATATCACATACTATTCAATGTATACTATTCACACTACATATACTATTTAGTGTATACTATTAGATACGTGCATGAATATATATGTGTGTGTGTATGTCCGTACACACACACACACACACACAGAATAAAGGGAAACCAAAATAAATATTTAGTACTCCATCCATAGTGCCCTTGAGAGGGATATCAGCTTGGTAAAGTTCAGGGTCAGTAAAAAAGAAGAAGACTCTCAATGAGATGGATTGACACAGTGGCTGCAATAACGGGCTCAAGCATAACAATGATTGTGAGGATGGTGCAGGCCTGGGCAGTGTTTTGGTCTATTGTACACAGGGTCACTATGAATCAGAACAAACTTGATGGGACCTAACAACAACAACCCTATCCTTAATTACCCTCTAAAAAATGTACACTTCCAAGGACTTACATGTTTCTGTAGGACAGAATAATTGATAATATAGTGAAATCTGTGAGAGCCGGAGCTCCAGGGTACTGCCTCATTTTTCTGGTCTCACAAGTATTCCGCCTTTGACAAGTTGCAGTCTCACCAATTTCTATCACTCATTTTAGTGGAAAATGTTTGAGTTTTCCTTCCATGACAGGTTTCTGCCTTACACAGATTCTAGCTTTTCCAGGTTTTATTGTAATAATAGCTACATTTGAGTGTCTATTTTTTACACTAATGTTCACAGCTACAATGCAAAGCAGTTACAAGAAAAATGAGGTTCAGTGAAATAAGTTCACACAACTACTAAGTGCTGAAGCTGAGATCTGAAGCATAGGTTGTCTGAATCCGGGGTTCATGTTCTTCCTATTAAATGCATTGCTATCTTCTTTCACAAACGCAAAATATATCAAAACGAAACCTCAAGACTTCCATTTTAAGAGGAATAAGAAGGAAAAATAAATAGGCATATAAAAGTGTGCCTAAATGATCAAGTAAAAGAGCTGAACAGACGATTTCGAAGGGCAGCTCAAGAAGACAAAGTATTATAACAAAATATGCAAAGACCTGGAGTTACAAAACCAAAAGGGAAGAACATGCTCAGTATTTCTCACGGTGAAAGAACTAAAGAAAAAATTAAAGTCTCGAGTTGCAATATTGAAGGATTCTATGGGCAAAATAATTGAACGACGCAGGAAACATCAAAAGAAGATGGAAGGAATACACAGATTCGCTGTACCAAAAAGAATTGGTCAATGTTCAACCATTTCAGGAAGCAGCATATTATCAAGAACTGATGGTACTGAAGGAAGAAGTCCAAGCAGCACTGAAGGAATTAATGAAAAGCAAGGCTCCAGGAATTGATGGAACACCAATTGAGATGTTTTAACGAATGGATGCAGCGCTGGAGGTTCTCACTCTTCTATGCCAAAAAATTTGGAAGACAGCTACCTGGGCAATTGGCTGGAAGAGATCCATATTTGTGCCCATTTCAAAGAAAGCTGATCCGACAGAATGCGGAAATTATCAAAAAATATCATTAATATCATACACAAGTAAACTTTTACTGAAGATTATTCAAAAGCAGTTGCAGCAGTACATCAACAGGGAACTGCCAGAAATTCAAGCCAGATTCAGAAAAGGACACGGAAAGAGGGATAACCTTGCTGATGTCAAACGCATCTTGGCTGAAAGCAGACAATACCAGAAAGATGTCTACCTGTGTTTTATTGACTATGCAAAGGCATTGGACTGTGTGGATCATAACAAATTACTGGTAATACTGCAAACAACTGGAATTTCAGAACACTTAATTGTGCTCCTGCAGAATGTGCACATGGACCAAGAGGCAGTTGTTTGAACAAAACAAGGGGATACTGTGTGGTTTAAAATCAGAAAAAGTGTGCATCAGAGTTGTATCCTTCCACCATACTCATTCAATCAGTATGCTACGGAAATACTCCATGAAGCCGGAGTATATGAAGAGCACAGCATCAGGATCAGAGGAAGACTCATTAACAACCTGTGTTATGCAGATAACACAATCTTGCTTGCTCAAAGTGAAGAGGACTGGAAGCACTTACTAATGAAGATCAAAGACCACAGCCTTCAGTATGGATTGCACCTCAAAATAAAGAAAACAAAAATCCTCACAACTGGACCAATACACAGCATCATGATAAAAGGAGAAAAGACTGACAATGTCAAAGATTTCATTTTACTGGGATCCACAATCAATGCCCATGGAAGCAGCAGTCAAGAAATAAATCAAATGACACATTGCATTGGGCAAATCTGCTGCAGAAGACCTGTTTAAAGTGTTAGAAAGCAAAGATGTTACTTTGAAGACTAAGGTCCGCCTCACCCAAGCAATGGTACTTTCAATCATCTCAAATGCATGTGAAAGATGGACAATAAATAAGGAAAACCAAAGAATTGGTACCTTTGAATTATGGTGTTGGCAAAGAAGATTGATTATACCATAGAGTTCCAGAAGAACGAACAGATATATCTTGGAAGAAGTATAGCCAGAATGCTCCTTTGAAGTGAGGATGGTGAGACTTCATCTCATATACTTTGGTCATGTTATCAGGAGGGACCAGTCCCTGGAGAAGGATACTATGCTTGGTAAAGTAGAAGGTTAGCGAAAAAGAGGAAGACCCTTAACGAGATGGATTGACACAGTAGCTGCAACAATGGGCTCAAACACAGCAAGGATTGTGAGGATGCCACAGGACCGAGCAGTGTTTTGTTCTGTTGTAATGAACTGACTCGTTGACACCTAACAACAAGTTATCAGTTATTTTCCTTAGTCTAACCAGGACATTCCTCAGCAATCAGGGTGCTGCTATCACATTCAGTTCCAATCAGTTACTAAGGGTTCTGGGAGGGGTGCTTCACTCTAGGACAAAAGTCATCAGACTCTGAGTAATGAAAAGGATTAAGGGAGTTAATTCTGAAGAGAATGTGGGACTGAAGCTAAATATACTCATATTACAAAGTGACTCTCTTTTGACTACAACCTATTATACCACACAAAATAGCATTAAAATCCTCAGGTTTCTTTTTATCCTCCATATCTAATTTTCAAAACTGATCAATTTATTTTTTGAGCAACTTGCCTGTGTGTAATTACTGCTGCTGTCTCCTCAAGGAGACAGCAGATGCTAACTGCTGTGGCTTGGCTCATATCACATATTCTACGGAGGACCTGACAGACTTCAGTTACAAACTCTTCTGCCATTATTCCTCCCAAGGACAGCTAAGACAGGGAAGAACGTGAAGTGAGAATTTTACAATGTTTTCTATTATTGAATAGAAAAGAGACTACAGACAGAAAAACTGTCTCTGGGTCTCAATTTAATGTGGTATGTTTTCGGAAATTGATTCTGGTTTCAGTTGAAGACTTAACCCCCCCAAATAGGAAATACTCCAGCCCCTAGCCAGAAGGAGGCCCTAGCATCTTATTCTTCCCACTTAGTCTTACATCACCTGCATGTACTATATAACTAGGATGGATGGAATGACTGCCTTTTCCTGAACTCATAGTCATGGAGAAGGGGAAACAGTTGTTCTTGGCAACTCAAGTGTTTTGGCCTAAAGTGGTAAGGAAATTGAAAATTCATGGCAAGACAGATAAAAGAACATCATAGCAGTCCTTTCCAAGGGTTCATTAGTTTGGGGAGAGTATTATAACTGCAATGTTCTTTTCATGGAAGTATAAGCCTTAAAGATTCAAAATAATTCACCACATTTACAGCCCTCCCACTGGTCCTGGCTTCATGCTGGGCACTGGGGACATTAAGAAGATGAACAAGATCCAGTCCTACCCATCGGATCATTATCTGGGGAGAAAAAAAGGTAAACAATAACTTCAAAAGGAATGCAGAATGTCATAGGTACCAAATGAAGATACAAAGCAAAATGTTATGAAAGGGTAATATAAATTGACATTAACTCTGACTGGGAGAAACCCATGAAATTCCCTGTGAGAGGAAACTTTAAGTGGGCCTTGAAGGATTTCAGTAGCCTGAAAATGAGGAAAAGGGCATTCCCAGGCAAAGAACAAAGACAAAAATAGATGAAACAACTATTGTCATTTACAGCAAATACTCAGATTCCTGCCAAGTCCTAAAACAGACAGTGAAACTCCCTAAAATCCTCCAATTAATAACTATGACGTTTATGGACCCCGTCCTCATTATACAAATTCCAGGAATGGAAGGTAAACATTGTCCTTGATGCAATTTGCAGGAAAAATTTCAAAACTCAGCTATTAGTTGAATGAAAGTTACAAGAGCAAGGAGCAAAGCACAACTCTGAATGTTGGCAAGAGGCATATGACCCATCTTTCCAAGTCTCCAGGGAGCTGGCTCCAAATAAACCTGGACTGTCAGCCTTGCGAGTGAGCCCAGACACAACTGCACCAAATTCCACGATGCAGTAAATAATCATCATCTCTAGAGAGGCAGCTGTCAGCCCCATGGAACAGTGTGCCACAAGCCATCACATCATACTGATACCTAAGGACAAGCCGCAAGTGAAGTAACTCATCTACTCTGACCTCTAAAATGAAGAACTTACAGAGAGACCTTTGTTGTTTAATGGGGAGGCACCTACCACAGGACCGTTATATTTGACTTAACATGTAACGTAAGACACTCAAGCTTTACAGGGATCCAACTCAGCAACATGTGGCAGCACTAAACCTAGAGCCCAGACTTGTCCTCAGGAAGTTGATGACCTCAGATTTCAAACTGCTTCTGCTGGTATTGCTGCAGCATGAGCACGATGACTTTTGGGTACTACCTTGATTGCTTTTTTTTTTTTTGGAAACCCTGGTGGTGTAGTGGTTAAGTGCTACGGCTGCTAATCAAAATGTTGGTAGTTAAAATCCACCAGTTCGAATCCTTGGAAACCCTGTGGGACAGGTCTATTTTGTCCCATAAGGTTGCTATGAGTCAGAATTGACTTGACAACAATGGGTTTGGTTTTGGGTTTTTTTATTATTATTACTTTTAGTAATTATCACAAGAAGCATTTATACTCTAAAACATGAAGTGTATGTACTCTCGATTGTTTTTGAACCATGGTTGAACACGGCTGCTTTCTCCTCAGCCACTAAGTATTTCCTTATAATGATGACTGGCGTTGGTGAGCAAGCACTTTCACAAAAACCATGGTCATCTAACGTATCTATTAAAGTGAGCACCAGAAAGGTACTACCCACATCACTCAGCTTCCAGCAGTATTTAAGGAGTAAAATCCACAGGTCTCAGTGATAGGTGGGAGACAAAGGTTGGGAAAAGAAATGTTTAAAGGGTGTCCGTTGAGTTTCCGGCTACAGTAGAATAAATCAGGGGTAATTATCATGGTCTAATCCATGGGTCCATTGCCAGAGTCCTGATGGTACAGTAGTTAAGAGCTCAGCTTCTAACCAAAAGGTCAGCAGTTCGAGTCCACCAGCTGCTCCTTGGAGACCATATGGGGCAGTTCTACTCTATCCTATAGGGTCACTATGAGTCGGAATTGACCTGATGGCAATGGGTTTGATTTTTTTTGTTTTGTTCTGTTTCAGTCCCTGGGTGGTACAAATGGTTAATAAGTTTAGCTGTGAACCGAAAGGCTGGAGGTTCGAGTCTACCCAGAGGCACCATGGAAGAAAGGCTAGGTGATCTCCTGAAAAATCACCCACTGAAAACCTATAGACCACAGTTCCACTGTGACATACATGGGGTCACTATGAGCGAGAATCTACTCAAAGGCAACTAGTTTTTTATCCTTGTCTGGGGTTCACCGCCAGCTTTCCTGGGAAGATGGAATCTGAAAAGTGAATGCTAATGGACTAGGGGACACTGGCAGGGAGGGAGAGGAGGAAGAGGATGGGAGAAAACAATGTGAGACGAGGCTGGCAAAGTTTGTGGGTGAGATCACATGGCAGCCCTACAGCTTTATAGGAAATTTGGGTGGAGATACAGAAGTCAAGCAAACTCAGACTAACCTTTTTTTTTTTTTTTTTTAAATTGTGCTTTAGGTGAAAGTTTACAGAGCAAATGAGTTTCTCATTCATCAGTTCATGTACAAATTGTTGTGTGATACTGGTTTCAATCTCCACAATGTGTCAACACACTCTCTTTCCCCACCCCAGGTTCCCCATTTCCATCCATCCATTTTTCTTGCTCGTTCCTGCCTTCTTGTCTTTGCTTTTGGGCAGCAGTTCTCCATTTGGTCTGATATACATGACAGAACTAAGAAACATGTTCCTCATGTGTGTTATTGTCTGTTTTATTGATCTGTCTAATCTTTCGCTGAATGGTGAACTTCAGGAGTGGCTTCAGCTCCGAGTTAGCAGGGCGTCTGGGGGCCACAATCATGGGAGTCCCTCCAGTTTCTGTCAGACCAGTAAGTCTAATCTAACCTTTTGAAAATACCACTAGGCTTAGTGTAGCAAAAAGTTTAAAGGAGGGAAGACAAGGTATGAGGGACTATTTACAAGATATTCTAGGTGAGAGGTGATGGTAGTTATACCTGAGCAGGGCAATGGAGATAAAGCAGGGTGGACCACTTTGAGCAAAAGAATGGATGGCATACCATTTACTGCAATGCAAAAACTGGTGGCATGAAGTTTTGTACTTTAATAACTATTGCTCAATCTACATAATGATTGTTTTCCTAGGGAAAGCTGTATATGAACTGAAACTTACCAATTGGATCATTCAAAATGAAGAAGACATTTGAAATTTTTTTATGGTGTATCCTTTTGGTGAAACAAGCAGCCATCTTACTCCATAACATTTTTTTTTTTTTTTACAAAAAGGTAATTTTTTGTATTATACATTCTTGAAGATATGGTTAAAACAGGGTATTTCTACATCAATAACAAGAAGTATTCATCAGTTCATACCCTGGCATGTATACCGGCTATTAACTCACTAGCCTTTTGATCCTGAATAAGTTGCTTAACTTCTCCCAGCCTGTAAAGTGGGAATCACAATAATATTGGCACCACCGGGCTTCTTTGAGCATCAAATGAGATGGTAGCGGTAAAATTGTTCTGTACATTATAAAGTACCGAAAGATAGTAAGTTTAAAGTATGTAAGGTTCTGGACATATATTGAACAAGTATAAGCAGTAATTATCTTATTTTATTTAAAATTCTACTTCAAGCCAAATTACTAAGATTAAAACAAAAAGAAGAATGAATATGACTTCAGCAAATATCCAGCCTACTTGGCTCAGGCCAGAGCTATTCCTTACTACATCAGTTACCTCTAGAGGCTGGCTTAATTCTTGTTAGTTTTTACTAAAACAATAACTTAATCACCATAAGGACCCCAAATCAAGCTGGGAAGAGAAGCTGAGCAGATTTCATGAACACCCTATATTCAAACAGGAATATACCCACAGATACAGGGATTAGGATTCCAACACATATTTTGGAGGGAAACAATTTAAATCCACAATAGGAGGGAAGGGCCTTTTTGGAGAAAAAAGAGCAGCAGAACAGGGCAGATGAGAAAAAAGATGACAGATGATGCTGGCCTTATATAAAATATGTTGTTGCTAGTGGCCTTCAAGTTAATCCTCATTCATGGCGATTCATGTGTGCAAACAGACCTGTGTTATATTCTGTCATTCCCTCTCCCCTTCCTTACAAAAGGATAACACATCCCTGCCAACTGTCTTGTAGACTGAAATACTTCTGTGGGAAGAACAGAATCCCTTGCCCTTGACACTGAGCTTGGCCACATGACTTGCTCTGACCAACGGAATGCGAACAGGCATGATGAGTGTGGTCGCAGTTGAGCAGGGGCTTTAAGAGCCATTCCAAGTTTTGGTTTTGCCTCTTAAGAGCTCTTTCCCTCAGGGATGAGAATGTCACCTCCCAGATAGGAGCTGCTTCTTCAGCCTGGGTCCTGGAATGAAAAAGATACCTGAGGCAGGAGTAAAGGCACTATAAACAGGAAGTCAATACATATAAAATGAACAAAAAATAAATTTTTGTGATTCTAAACCTCTAAAATTTGGGGGGTTATTTATTACCACAGCATTGATGAGTGAGAGCTGCCTAAAGAAAGGGCCCCGAATTTATAGTTTCTATTATACCGTTTCCAAAGGAGCCCTGCTGGCACAGCAGTTAAGCTCTCAGCTGCTACTGCCAAGGTCAGTGGTTCGAACCCACCAGCCACTACACAGGTAGAAGTCCACTTCCATAAAGATTACTGCCTTGGAAATCATATGGGGCAGTTCTGCTCTGTCCTATATAGAGTCACTATGAGTCAGAATCAACTCAACAGCAATGGGTTAGATTTTCAGTTTTTTTTTACTGCATAGGATTTCACAATCTGTGGCCGACAACAGATCAAGTATGTTGCTGTTATTAGGTGCTGCTGACTTGGTTCCAACTCATAGCAACTCCATGTACAACAGAAAGAAACACCGCCTAGTCCTGAGCCATCCTCACAATCTTTGCTATGTTTGAACCCACTGCTACAGCCACTCTGTCAATCCATCTGTGGCAGAGAGTCTTTCTCTTTTTCACTGAACCTCTACTCTACCAAGCATGATGTCCTTCTCCAGGGACTGGCTCTCCTGATAACATGCATAAAGTATGAGAGATGAAGTCTTGCCATCCTCACTTCTAAGGAGGATTCTGGCTGTACTTCTTCCAAAACAAACGTGTTTATTCTTCTGGCAGTCCATGGTATATTCAATATTCTTCACCAACACCATAATTCAAAGGCATCAATGTTTCTTCAGTCTTCCTTATTCATTGCCCAGCTTTTGCATTCATATGAAGCGACTGAAAATACCATGGCTTGGGTCAGGTGCACTTTAGTCCTTAAAGTGGTATCTTTGCTTTTTAACAGTTTAAAGACATTTTTTGCAGCAGATTTGTCCAATGCAATATGTCGGTGACTGCTACTTCAATTGGGCGTTGATTGTGGATCCAAGGAAAATGAAATCCTTGACAACATCAATCATTTCTCCATTTATCATGATGTTGCTTATTGGTCTACTTGTGAGGATTTTTGTTTTCTTTATATTAAGTTGTAAACCACACTGTAGGCTGTAGTTTTTGACCTTCATCAGTAAGTGCTTCAAATTCTCATCTACATATCACAGGTTGTTAATGAGTCTTTCTCCAGTCCTAATGCTGAATCCTTCATATAGTATGGCATCTCAGATTATTTGCTCAGCATACTGACTGAATAAGTATGGTGAAAGGATACAACACTGACGCACTCCTATCCTGATTTTAAACCACACGGTATCCCTTTATTCTGTTTGAACAGCTGCCTCTTGGTCCATGTACAGATTCCACAGGAACACAATTCAGTGTTCTGAAATTCCTATTCTTTGCAACGTTATCCATAATTTACTATGATCTACACAGTTAAATGTCTTTGCATAGTCAATAAAACACAGGTAGACATCTTTCTGGTATTCTCTGTTTCAGCCAAGATCCATCTGACATCAGCCATGATATCCCTTGTTCCATGTCCTCTTCTGAATCCAGGTTGAATTTCTGACAGTTCCCCGATGATGTACTGCTGCAAACTTTTTTAATTGTCTTCATCAAAACTTAACTTCTGTGTGATATTAATGACATTGTTCGATGATTTCTACCTTCTGTTGGATCACCATTGTTTGGAACAGACACAATATGGATCTCTTCCATTTGGTTGGCCATGTAACTGTATTCCAAATTTCTTGCAAAAGATAAGTGAGTGCCTTCAATGCTGCATTCTTTTGTTGAAACATCTCAATCGGTACTCCATCAATTCCTGGATCCTTGTTTTTTGTCCATTCCTTCAGTGCAGCTTGGACTTCTTCCTTCAGTTCTTCCTTCCTTATATCATTGGTTCTTAATCATATGCTACCTCCTGAAATGGTTGCACATCGACCAATTCTTCTTGGTACAGTGACTCTGTGTATCCCTTCCATCTTCTTTTGATGCTCCTGCATTGTTCAATATTCTGCGTCATTCAAAATTGCAACTTCAGGCTTGACTTTTTCTTCAGTTCTTTCAGCTTGAGAATGCTACGCATGTTCTTCCCTTCTGGTTTTCTAACTCCAGGTCTTTGCACATTTCATTATAATTCTTTACTTTGTTTTCTCCAGCCACTCTTTGAAATCTTCTGTTCAGCTCTTTTACTTCATCATTTCTTCTATTCACTTTAGCAACTCTACATTGGGCTCAAGCATATCAATGACTGTAAGGATGGTGCAGGACCGGGCAGTGTTTTCATTCTGTGGTACATAGGGTCGCTATGATTTGGAACAGACTCGACAGCACCTAACAACAGCAACCCTACATTCAAGAGAAAGTTTTAGAGTCTCTTCTGCCATCTATTTTGGTCTTTTCTTCCTTTCAGATCTTTTTAATGACCTTTTGCTTTCTTCATGTATGTTCTTGATGTCATCTCACAACTTATCTGGTCTTCAGTCTTTAGTGTTCAGCACGTCAAATCTATTCTTTAGATGGTGTCCAAATTCAGGTGGGATATACTCAAGGTCATACTTTGGCTCTCATGGACTTGTTCTAATTTTCTTCAGCTTCAACTTGAACTTGCATAGGAGCAACTGATGGTCTATTCTGCAGTCAGTCCCTGACCTTGTTCTGACTGATGATATTGAGTCTTTCCATCATCTCTTTCCACAGAGGTAGTCAATTAGATTCCTGTGCTTTCCATCTGCTGAGGTCCACATATACAGTCACCATTTATATTATTGAAAAAGGTATTTGCAACTAATAAGTCATTGGTCTTGCAAAATTCTATCAAGCGATCTCCAGAGTTGTTTCCATCACCAAGGCTGTATTTTGGAACTACCAATCCCCCTTCTTTGTTTCCAACTTTTGCTTTCCAATCACTGGTAATTATCAGTGCATCTTGATTGCATGTTTGGTCAATGTCAGACCACAGAAGTTGGTAAAAATCTTCCATTTTTTCATCTTTGGCATAATTTTTGATGTGTAAATTTGAATAGAAGTCGCATTAACTGGTCCTCCTTGTAGGCATATGGATATTACTCTATTACTGACAGCGTACTTCAGGACAGAACTTGAAATGTTCTTTTTGATGATGGATGTGACACCATTCCTCTTCAATTTGTCATTGCTGGCATAGTAGACCATATGACTGTCTTTTTCAAAATGGCCAATACCAGTCCACTTTAGCTCACTAAAGCCTAGTATATCGATTTTTGTGCATTCCATTTCATTTTTGATGACTTCCAATTTTCTTAGATTCATATTTCATACATTCCATGTTCTGATTATTAATCAATGTTTGTAGCTGTTTCTTCTCATTTTGAGCTGTGCCACATCAGCAAATATAGGTCTCGAAAGCTTTACTCCATCCACGTCATTAGGGCTGACTCTACTTTGAGGAGGTAGCTCTTCTCCAGTCGTAGTTTGAGTGCCTTCCAACCTGAGGGGCTGATCTTCTGACACTATATCAGACAATGTTCTGCTGCTACTCATAAGGTTTTCACTGGCCAATTTTTCAAGAGTAGACTGCCAGGTCCTTCTTCCTGTCTTAGTCTGGAAGTTCTGCTGAAACCTGTCCACCATGGGTAACACTGCTGGTATTTGAAATCGTGGCGGCATAGCTTCCAGCATCATAGCAACAGGCAAGCCACCACAGTACAACAAACTGACAGACAAGTGGTGGAGATCAGACATAGAATAAATATATTGGATACCTTCCAGGAAGATTGTTTAGTGAAAAGTAAATAAATACTTTTCTCCTCCTATCACACATCAAAGTGATCAAATGATGAACACCAAACAGCAGAAAACAAACAAATATGAGAATTTAGGAAGTGTTAGTGATTTAACACATGCACACTAAATAGCAAAGAATTTTAAGTAGGAGATAAACACCCTAGAGATCATTAAAATACAGAGTTTTGGCAGCTTCAGTTAGCAAACCCACCCCATTGTCATTCCAAAAATAAATGAACAGCCCTGTGGTAATGTTAAATAATTCTATACACTTTCAGTAAATTTCAATATTTCACCTCCAAATGTATTTTCTCTCTAAATTTCATCTTCAAAAGCCAAGGCCAAAAATTACAGAAATGGTATGCTTATGTTTGTGTCAAGTACAAAGTAATGTTACTACAGTTTTATATCAGAGAGATAAAATAACTCTATGACAGCTTGGCATTCTAAAATGTTTTTTTTTATTATTATTATTTAGCTATGTTTTGAAATGTGAAATGTCCTATGTACTTCTTCGAAAAGTATAACTTAGAGGGAAATACTGTAACAAAACAGAATATCTACCCCCAAATAATAAGAAACATGGCTCAGTTTCACGATTCAGTCTGACACATAATTTGCCACCAGAAGATTTTAGAGACATGATGGAAATATCAGAACCATATGACTTACACAAACATTTCCTTGATATCATAGTACTAAACCCCATTGACTGGAAGGAAACAAATCCAAATATTGATGTTAACCTTATTACAATTAAAAGCCAACACCATATAGTTTAAAGAGGAGGGAGTAAGGGCATTAGCTACACTTTATAGGGGAGAAAACTGAGGCACAGGAAAGTGCTTGGATTTAAATCCAGGTCTGACTGACTCCAAATTCATGCTCTCCTTGTCTCATCCCATATAGCTCCCCTCCTAGTTAACATATTTCAGCATGTACTCATGACTTCCAGTACTCTTTCCTCGGGTAGCCAATGATGTTCACAGGAGCCAGACATCCTGTCTTATTCCACAAATCCTGGATTCAGAAAGTGGAAAGGAAGGGCAAAGACGTTCTAAAGCTTCACAATGAGTAAGTATCATTTACTGAACTTTTCAAATATTCAGAGGCCATGGCCTTGTATCAGGATATGCAAAGCCGCTTATCCCCTGCTTCCTCTCTTCTATCCCTGGGCCCTAGCCATTCTATAAACATCCCATCCCTCTAGTCTCAGCCAAATATCTATTTGATTCAACTTACTGTAGTTCAGTCTAGATTCAGCTAAAATAATTGACATTAAAGTGGGGTTGTGTGGTGGTATTTCCATTTTAAAAGAGATTTTCACCTAAAATTATTATTTATTAACAAATTTTTGAGCCCTTCCAATATGCCAGGCCTGTCCAAAGTCCTAGGGATATAGTAGAGTTAAAAAAATTGATAGAGTCATTTCACTAATGAAGATTACATTCTAGTGAGGAGTACAGATATCAATCAAAAACCGTAAACATATTAATATATATCTACAGTCTCTAATCCACCACCCATCTGTCAGTTTGTCATACTGTGGTGGTTTGAGTGTTACTATGATGCTGGAAGCTATGCCACCAATATTTCAAATAACAGCAAGGTCATCCATGGTGGACAGGTTTCAGCAGAGCTTTCACACTAAGAAAGACTAGGAAGAAAGACCTGGCAATCTACATCCAAAAATTAGCTAACGAATACCTTATGTATTACAACAAAATACTGTCTGATACAGTGCTGGAAGGTCAGCACTTATGGCTGAAAAGAAAATATACCAACAATTATGAGGATGGCGCAGACCAGGCAATATTTTATTCTGTTATACATAAGGTCACCAGAAGTCGAAGCTGACTCAATGGCAGTTAACAACAACAATAATCAGTAGTAAGTGAAATACATGATGTTCTAAAACTAGAATACTTGGAACTTGATCTAGTCTGACAGAGTCTTGGAAATCTTCCAAGAGAAAGAAACATTAAGAACCTGAGGAAGAGGAGGCGAAGCCAAGATGGCCGACTAGGCAGACGCTACCTCGGAGCCCTCTTACAACAAAGACACGGAAAAACAAGTGAATCGATCACATACATAACAATCTACGAACCCTGAACAACAAACACAGATTTAGAGACAGAGAACGAACTAATACAGGGAAACAGCAATTGTTTTCAGAGCCTGGAGCCAGCGTACCAGTCAGGTACGGCACAAGCACAGAGAGCTGCTCCAACCCCCTGAACTAACCCCGGGAGGGGGACCAGCCGTTTCCGCGGGCAGCGTGGGACGCAGCCGGTAGCAGAAGTCCCCGGGAGGCAGTGACTGGTCTTGGAACGGGGACAGCAGCGTCCCAGCCAGGGAACCATCCCGCTGGGATCTGGACTGGACACAGGTACAGCATAAACACGGAGAGCTGCTCCACCCCCCTGAACTAAACTCAGGAGGGGGCCCAGCCGGGTCGCGCGGGCGGCGTAGGACGCAGCTGGTAGAAGTCCCCAGGAGGCAGCAACTGGTATTGGAGCAGGAAGAACAGCGTCCCAGCTGGGACACTTGGTCACGGCACAAGCACGGGGAGCTGCTCCACCCACCTGAACTAACCCCGGGAGGAGACCCAACTGGTTCACGGAGGCGGCACGGCAACGCGGCTGGAGGGACGAGAAGTCCCCGGAAGGCAGCGACTGATTTTGGAGTCGAGAGTGCACCGTCCCAGTAGGGGAGCCTTGACACTGGGCGTGGGGCTGGAAGCGGAGGATCTGACCTTGACTCCAGCGGGCCAGACCCCCCGGGGGCAATCTCCACACAGCCAGCACACACAGGCGACGCGCCCCACGGGAATTTCAGATATAATAGTCATTCCAAGCAAGACAAGCAACTCTGGCTATATTCTGAGGTGCTACTCTCCTATCTCTCTGTTCCCTCCCCCACCCTCCCCAGGCGGCTTCATTAACATCCGAATAGCCTGAGCCAGAGGGAAACTCTGATAGGGATCTGACTGCATTTTTTTTTTAGCGGATTTTCTGGAAAAACTAGTTTCCCAGTGATGGCTCGGAGACAACAATCCATATCAAACCACTTAAAGAAGCAGACCATGACAGCTTCTCCAACCCCCCAAACAAAAGAATCAAAATCTTTCCCAAATGAAGATACAATCCTGGAATTATCAGATACAGAATATAAAAAACTAATTTACAGAATGCTTCAAGACATCACAAATGAAATAAGGCAAACTGCAGAAAAAGCCAAGGAACACACTGATAAAACTGTTGAAGAACTCAAAAAGATTATTCAAGAACATACTGGAAAAATTAATAAGTTGCAAGAATCCATAGAGAGACAGCATGTAGAAATCCAAAAGATTAACGATAAAATTACAGAATTAGACAACGCAATAGGAAGTCAGAGGAGCAGACTCGAGCAATTAGAAAGCAGACTGGGACATCTGGAGGACCAGGGAATCAACACCAACATAGCTGAAAAAAAATCAGATAAAAGAATTAAAAAAAATGAAGAAACCCTAAGAATCATGTGGGACTCTATCAAGAAGGATAACTTGCGTGTGATTGGAGTCCCAGAACAGGGAGGGGGGACAGAAAACACAGAGAAAATAGTTGAAGAACTCCTGACACAAAACTTCCCTGACATCATGAAAGACGAAAGGATATCTATCCAAGATGCTCATCGAACCCCATTTAAGCTTGATCCAAAAAGAAAAACACCAAGACATATTATCATCAAACTCACCAAAACCAAAGATAAACAGAAAATTTTAAAAGCAGCCAGGGAGAAAGGAAAGGTTTCCTTCAAGGGAGAATCAATAAGAATAAGTTCAGACTACTCAGCAGAAACCATGCAGGCAAGAAGGGAATGGGACGACATATACAGAACACTGAAGGAGAAAAACTGCCAGCCAAGGATCATATATGCAGCAAAACTCTCTCTGAAATATGAAGGCGAAATTAAGATATTTACAGATAAACACAAGTTTAGAGAATTTGCAAAAACCAAACCAAAGCTACAAGAAATACTAAAGGATATTGTTTGGTCAGAGAACCAATAATCTCAGATATCAGCACAACACAAGGTCACAAAACAGAACATCCTGATATCAACTCAAATAGGGAAATCACAAAAACAAACAAATTAAGATTAATTAAAAAAAAAATACACATAACAGGGAATCGTGGAAGTCAATAGGTAAAAGATCACAATAATCAAAAAGAGGGACTAAATACAGGAGGCATTGAACTGCCACATGGAGAGTGATACAAGGTGATATAGAACGATACAAGTTACGTTTTTACTTAGAAAAATAGGGGTAAATAATAAGGTAACCACAAAAAGTATAACAACTCTATAACTCAAGATAAAAGCCAAGAAAAAAGTAACGACTCAACTAACATAAAGTCAACACTATGAAAATGAGGATCTCACAATTTATTAAGAAAAACGCCTCAGCACAAAAAAGTATGTGGAAAAATGAAATTGTCAACAACACACATGAAAAGGCATCAAAATGACAGCACTAAAAACTTATTTATCTATAATTACGCTGAATGTAAATGGACTAAATGCACCAATAAAGAGACAGAGAGTCACGGACTGGATAAAGAAACACGATCCATCTATATGCTGCCGACTTAGAGACACAAACAAACTAAAACTCAAAGGATGGAAAAAAATATATCAAGCAAACAATAAGCAAAAAAGAAGAGGAATAGCAATATTAATTTCTGACAAAATAGACTTTAGACTTAAATCCACCACAAAGGATAAAGAAGGACACTATATAATGATAAAAGGGACAATTGATCAGGAAGACATAACCATATTAAATATTTATGCACCCAATGACAGGGCTGCAAGATACATAAATCAAATTTTAACAGAATTGAAAAGGGAGATAGATACCTCCACAATTATAGTAGGAGACTTCAACACACCACTTTCGGAGAAGGACAGGACATCCAGTAAGAAGCTCAATAGAGACACGGAAGATCTAATTACAACAATCAACCAACTTCACCTCATTGACTTATACAGAACTCTCCACCCAACTGCTGCAAAATATACTTTTTTTCTAGCGCACATGGAACATTCTCTAGAATAGACCACATATTAGGTCATAAAACAAACCTTTGCAGAGTCCAAAACATCGAAATATTACAAAGCATCTTCTCAGACCACAAGGCAATAAAACTAGAACTCAATAACAGAAAAACTAGGGAAAAGAAATCAAATACTTGGAAAATGAACAATACCCTCCTGAAAAAAGACTGGGTTATAGAAGACATCAAGGAGGAAATAAGGAAATTCTTAAAGAAAGCAACGAGAATGAAAATACTTCCTATCAAAACCTCTGGGACACAGCAAAAGCAGTGCTCAGAGGCCAATTTATATCGATAAACGCACACATACAAAAAGAAGAAAGAGCCAAAATCAGAGAACTGTCCCTACAACTTGAACAAATAGAAAGTGAGCAACAAAAGAATCCATCAGGCACCAGAAGAAAACAAATAATAAAAATTAGAGCTGAACTAAATGAATTAGAGAACAGAAAAACAATTTCAAAGAATTAACAAAGCCAAAAGCTGGTTCTTTGAAAAAATTAACAAAATTGATAAACCATTGGCTAGACTGACTAAAGAAATACAGGAAAGGAAACAAATAACTCGAATAAGAAACGAGAAGGACCACATCACAACAGAACCAAATGAAATTAAAAGAATCATTTCAGATTATTATGAAAAATTGTACTCTAACAAATTTGAAAACCTAGAAGAAATGGATGAATTCCTGGAAAAACACTACCTACCTAAACTAACACATTCAGAAGTAGAACAACTAAATAGACCCGTAACAAAAAAAGAGATTGAAACGGTAATCAAAAAACTCCCAACAAAAAAAAGCCCTGGCCCGGACAGCTTCACTGCAGAGTTCTACCAAACTTTCAGAGAAGAGTTAACACCACTACTTCTGAAGGTATTCCAAAGCATAGAAAATGACGGAATACTACCCAACTCATTCTATGAAGCAACCATCTCCCTGATACCAAAACCAGGTAAAGACATTACAAAAAAAGAAAATTATAGACCTATATCCCTCATGAACATAGATGCAAAAATCCTCAACAAAATTCTAGCCAATAGAATCCAACAACACATCAAAAAAATAATTCACCCTGATCAAGTGGGATTTATACCAGGTATGCAAGGCTGGTTTAATATCAGAAAAACCATTAATGTAATCCATCACATAAATAAAACAAAAGACAAAAACCACATGATCTTATCAATTGATGCAGAAAAGGCATTTGACAAAGTCCAACACCCATTTATGATAAAAACTCTTACCAAAATAGGAATTGAAGGAAAATTCCTCAACATAATAAAGGGCATCTATGCAAAGCCAACAGCCAATATCACTCTAAATGGAGAGAACCTGAAAGCATTTCCCTTGAGAACGGGAACCAGACAAGGATGCCCTTTATTATGCTCTTATTCAACATCGTGCTGGAAGTCCTAACCAGGGCAATTAGGCTAGACAAAGAAATACAAGGTATCCGGATTGGCAAGGAAGAAGTAAAGTTATCACTATTTGCAGATGACATGATTATATACACAGAAAACCCTAAGGAATCCTCCAGAAAACTACTGAAACTAATAGAAGAGTTTGGCAGAGTCTCAGGTTATAAAATAAACATACAAAAATCACTTGGATTCCTCTATATCAACAAAAAGAACACCGAAGAGGAAATCACCAAATCAATACCATTCACAGTAGCCCCCAAGAAGATAAGATACTTAGGAATAAATCTTACCAAGGATGTAAAAGACCTATACAAAGAAAACTACAAAGCTCTACTACAAGAAATTCAAAAGGACATACTTAAGTGGAAAAACATACCTTGCTCATGGATAGGAAGACTTAACATAGTAAAAATGTCTATTCTACCAAAAGCCATCTATACATTTAACGCACTTCCGATCCAAATTCCAATGTCATATTTTAAGGGGATAGAGAAACAAATCACCAATTTCATATGGAAGGGAAAGAAGCCCCGGATAAGCAAAGCACTACTGAAAAAGAAGAAGAAAGTGGGAGGCCTCACTTTACCTGATTTCAGAACCTATTATACAGCCACAGTAGTCAAAACAGCCTGGTACTGGTACAACAACAGGCACATAGACCAATGGAACAGAATTGAGAACCCAGACATAGATCCATCCACGTATGAGCAGCTGATATTTGACAAAGGACCAGTGTCAATTAATTGGGGAAAAGAAAGCCTTTTTAACAAATGGTGCTGGCATAACTGGATATTCATTTGCAAAAAAATGAAACAGGACCCATACCTTACACCATGCACAAAAACTAACTCCAAGTGGATCAAAGACCTAAACATAAAGACTAAAACGATAAAGATCATGGAAGAAAAAATTGGGACAACCCTAGGAGCCCTAATACAAGGCATAAACAGAATACAAAACATTACCAAAAATGATCAAGAGAAACCCGATAACTGGGAGCTCCTAAAAATCAAACACCTATGCTCATCTAAAGACTTCACCAAAAGAGTAAAAAGACCACCTACAGACTGGGAAAGAATTTTCAGCTATGACATCTCCGACCAGCGCCTGATCTCTAAAATCTACATGATTCTGTCAAAACTCAACCACAAAAAGACAAACAACCCAATCAAGAAGTGGGCAAAGGATATGAACACACATTTCACTAAAGAAGATATTCAGGCAGCCAACAGATACATGAGAAAATGCTCCCGATCATTAGCCATTAGAGAAATGCAAATTAAAACTACGATGAGATTCCATCTCACACCAGCAAGGCTGGCATTAATCCAAAAAACACAAAATAATAAATGTTGGAGAGGCTGCGGAGAGATTGGAACTCTCATACACTGCTGGTGGGAATGTAAAATGGTACAACCACTTTGGAAATCTATCTGGCGTTATCTTAAACAGTTAGAAATAGAACTACCATACAACCCTGAAATCCCACTCCTCGGAATATACCCTAGAGATACAAGAGCCTTCATACAAACAGATAGATGCACACCCATGTTTATTGCAGCTCTGTTTACAATAGCAAAAAGTTGGAAGCAACCAAGGTGTCCATCAACGGATGAATGGGTAAATAAATTGTGGTATATTCACACAATGGAATACTACGCATCGATAAAGAACAGTGACGAATCTGTGAAACATTTCATAACATGGAGGAACCTGGAAGGCATTATGCTGAGCAAAATGAGTCAGAGGCAAAAGGACAAATATTGTATAAGACCACTATTATAAGATCTTGAGTAATAGTAAACCTGAGAAGAACACATACTTTTGTGGTTACGAGGGGGGGAGGGAGGGAGGGTGGGAGAGGGTTTTTTATTGATTAATCAGTAGATAAGAAATGCTTTAGGTGAAGGGAAAGACAACACTCAATACATGGAAGGTCAGCTCAATTGGACTGGACCAAAAGCAAAGAAGTTTCCGGGATAAAATGAATGCTTCAAAGGTCAGCGGAGCAAGGGCGGGGGTCTGGGGAACATGGTTTGCGGGGACTTCTAAGTCAATTGGCAAAATAATTCTATTATGAAATCATTCTGCATCCCACTTTGAAATGTGGCGTCTGGGGTCTTAAATGCTAACAAGCGGCCATCTAAGATGCAGCAATTGGTCTCAACCCACCTGGAGCAAAGGAAAATGAAGAACACCAAGGCCACACGACAACTAAGAGCCCAAGAGACAGAAAGGGCCACATGAACCAGAGACCTACATCATCCTGAGACCAGGAGAACTAGTTGGTGCGCGGCCACAATCGATGACTGCCCTGACAGGGAGCACAGCAGAGGACCCCTGAGGGAGCAGGAGATCAGTGGGATACAGACCCCAAATTCTCATAAAAAGACCAAACTTAATGGTCTGACTGAGACTGGAGGAATCCCGGCAGCCATGGTCCCCAGACCTTCTGTTGGCACAGGACAGGAACCATCCCCGAAGACAACTCATCAGACATTAAGGGACTGGTCAGCGGGTGGGAGAGAGACGCTGATGAAGAGTGAGCTAATTATATCAGGTGGACACTTGAGATTGTGTTGGCAACTCTTGTCTGGAGGGGGGATGGGAAGATAGAGAGAGAGAGAAGCCGGCAAAATTGTCACGAAAGGAGAGACTGAAAGGGCTCACTCAAGAAGGGGAGAGCAAGTGGGAGTAGGGAGTGAGATGTATGTAAACTTATATGTGACAGACTGATTGGATTTGTAAACGTTCACTTGAAGCTTAATAAAAATTAGTAACAAAAAAAAAAACGCAGAAAAAAATAATGCAAAAAAAAAAAAAGAACCTGAGGAATGGGTAGAATTTAACTAGTTGCAGCAGATGAAGGAGGGGAGATATATAATATTCCAGGCAGAATAAATAGCACATGTAAAATCCCTGAGGTGGAATTAACTCCAAGGAACTGAATGAAAGTCAAGGTAGAGTGGGAGAGTGATGCCAGATGACGATGGCAAGGTAGGGAGGGGCCAGTTTAGTCAGGACATTATAAGTCACTTAAAGGAATTGTGGTATTTATCTAACAGGCAATTGGAAACAACTAGAAGGTTTTTAGTGGGAGGACTCATAACCCACCTTAAGTTTTTAAAGATTTTACAGGACTTCACTCAAGATGACAGTGGTGTTGTAATTTTATGTTTCAAGCATTAACTCAGAAGAAGAAAAGGTTGTTCACTATTACCTCATTAACCATTGTACTAAAAGTCTTAACCAATACAGTTATTGTTGTTGGTAGTTGCCGGCAAGTTGATTCTGACTCATGGGGACTAAAACAAGGAAAAGAAATAAAATACTTAAGGACTGGAAAGAAAGAGACAAGTTGTCCTTACTTGTAGATGACATGATTAGGTAGGTAATCCAAGAAAATATGCAGAGAAGATATCTGAGAAGTAGGAGAACCCAGTTATGTTGATTATAAACTACCAGTATTACAAAAATCAAAATGTCCCCATATACCAGGAAAACTCTGGTTAGAAAATGTAATCAAGAAGAAGATTCCATCACTTTTTTTTTTGCATGAAAAGGTATTTTATTTCAAAATTCTCATTAATAAAAATAGATTTCCAGAAAAATATTTATCCATGTATCACATCATTGATTTCATTTATTTATTTATTGGTGAGATAGATACAGCAAAACATATACCAATTCAACAATTTCTACATGTACAATTCAGGTGGCACTGGTTACCTTCCTCAAGTAGTACCACCTTTCCTGATATCATTTTCCAAATTATTTTTCCACCATTAACACAAACTTGCTGCCCCAGGGTTCCATTATTAATAGCAACAGAAACCATCAGTTAACTTTAAAAAGTTAGGAAATACAGTATTAAAAAATTGACCTTGAGTTCATAGATAGAGGGCCAAAGGGAGCCAGGGATATATCACCAACAATAACAAATACTAAAACAGAGAGGGCACTACCAGCTAGCAGCACTTATTTAGAGCTTTAATAACAAAAGAAGTATGGTATCACTGCATGAAAAGACAAAAAAATAAATGGAAAAGAATAGAGTTCAGAAATAGGCCCACCCATATATGAAAACTTGGTACATGATAATGGTGGCATTCCAGACAAATGGGGAAATGATAAATTCACAATGACTGATCCCAGGAAAATATAAAACTTGATTCCTACCTTCTAACATACAGAAAAATTAATTCCAGGCAAATTAAAGTCACAATAAAAGCAAAGCTTTAAAAGTTGTTAGAGAAACTATTAAAAAAAAACACTCATTGACAGCCAGTCGATTCTAACTCATAGCGACTCTATATGAAAGAGGGTTTCCAAGGAGTGGCTGGTGGATTCGAATGGCTGACCTTTTGGTTAACAGCCATAGCTCTTGATCACTGTGCCACCAGGGCTCTGAATCATACTATAGATATCTAAAACCAAAAACCCATTTATAGGAACTATAGAAATATATTGAAACTATAGGAACAGATATTGATAATCTCAAGGTATGGAAGCAAACTCTTCTCTAAGACACAAAAAACACGAAACACAATGAAAAGTTTGTTAAATCTGATTACAGTGAAATGTAATAATATAAAAACTTTCGTTTGAAAAAAACATCTAACAAACAATGTTAAGATGTCACAGACTGGGACAAGATAGTTGCTCTTCATACAACTCGTAAAGAATTTGTATCCAAATTATGAGTCCCTGGGTGGTACAAATGGTTAAACGCTTAACTACCAGATGAAAGGCTGGCAGTTCAAATACACCTAGAGGCACCTAGGGAGACAGGCCTAGCGATCTGCTTCCAAAAGATCACAGCCTTGAAAACCCTATGGAGCCGTCTACTCACGGGGTCACCACGAGTCAGAATCAACTCAGCAGCAACTAACAACAACAATCCAAACTATGTAAGGAAATCCTGGCAATCAATTAAAAAAAAAAATAGTCCAAGTAAAAAAATGGTCAGCACATATAAACAGGAAACTGACAGAAGTAGAAACCCAAAGGACCAATAAATAAAAAGTTTTAACCTCTAATTACTCCAAAGTGAAATAACATTTGACACCCATTAAACTAAAGAAAAATTAAAGTCTGACAATACCAAGGGTTGGCTAGTGGTAGTATATAAATTGGTACAAACAAAAGAGAGAGAAATTTACCAATATCAAATAAAGTTAAAGATGTCCTATTCAACAATTTGATACTGATACATTGTCTTAAAGAAACTTTCCATATATGCACCATAGAAATGTATAAAAGATGTTTGTTGCAGTATTGTTTTTAATTGAATAAAACTTGAAATGACTTAAATGTTCATCAATAGGAAAAGAATACATAAATTATTATATATTAGTTCAAAAGAACACAGTTATTGAAATGAATGAACTAGATTCATATGTATCAACATGGATAAATCATAAAAACAACGGGAATTTTCAGAACAATTTGTGCATTAAAATTCTACTAATCTTAACGTCCAGGGTCCTAAAAGCTTGTGAGCGGTCATCTAAGATACTCCACTGGTCCCAGGCATTCTGGAGCAAGGGAGAATGAAGAAAACCAAAGACACAAGTGAAAGATTAGTCCAAAGGACTAATGGACCACAACTACCACAGCCTCCACCAGACTGAGTCCAGCACAACTAGATGGTGCCCAGCTACCACCACTGACTGCTTTGATAGGGATCACAACAGAGGGTCCCAGACAAAGCTGGAGAAATATGTAGAATGAAATTCTAATTCACATAAAAAGATCAGGCTTACTGATCTGACAGAGACTGGAGAAAACCTGAAAGTAAGGCCCCCGGACACACTTTTAACTCAGTACTGAAATCACTCCTGAGGTTCACCCTTCAGCCAAAAATTAGACAGGCTCATAAATCAAAAGGAGACTAAATGGGCACACCAGCTCAAACGCAAGGACAAGAAGGCAGGAGGGGACAGAAAAGCTGGTAATGGGGAACCCAAGGTCGAACAGGGGAGAGTTGACATGCAGTGGGGTTGGCAACCAATGTCACAAAACAATATGTGTATTAATTGCTTAATGAGAAACTAATTTGCTTTGTAAACCTACAAAAAAAACTGAAGTTAAGCCAAAAAAAAAAAAAATTCTACTTCTGTGGCATTTAAAAACACACAGAATACAATACTACATATAGTTCATGACACATACATACACAGTAGAAGTAAATTTTAAAAAATGCAGAAGAGAGATACATAACAACTTCAGAGTCGTTACTAACCAGAAGGGAGAAAGGAAAGGCAATACAATTTGTGAAAAGGCCAAAGGGAGATTCAACTGTGTAAGTAATAACTAAGTTCTTTAAAAAAAATCATAAATGTGTGTATGCACGTAGCAAATATAATCAAAATTCAACATTCATTAAATCTGGGTGGAGGATACTTTTCTGTTAAATTTGAGATATTTAACAATTCACTCCATTTGAGGGAATTGGGGCACAGGGGGTGCTGCACTTTCCATGCATCCTATATCTTGTCCTCCAGTGAACAAAGCACAACGCGATATTACTACAGACACACACAACTTATTTTGCAATTTAGGAAATATATAAGTTGTTCAAAAAAATTGCGGCTTAATCCACTAAAGCCTGTCATCAGGAATGCCCCATGGGGAACATCTCCTGTACATGGGAAACACAGAACCTAGCATAAGGTTTAGGAGTCCTTGGATGGTACAGATGGTTAAGCACTGGACTACTAACCGAAAGGCTGGCAGTTCAAACCCGCCCAGAGGAGCCTTGGAAGTAAGCCCTGGCAACCTGTGTTGGAAAAGTCATAGCCTTGAAAATCCTGTGGAGTGCTGTTCTACTCTGCACCTTTGAGGTCACCATGAGTAAGAATCGGCTCATGGCAACTAACACAACAACAAGAATAAGGTTGAGCTGACATATCAAATCATCATATACTGAGAGCTTAACTATGTGCTAGGGATGACCCTAACAGACTCAACAGTAACTAAGACAGATATCATCCCTTCTCTCAAGGCCTTTCAAATAAATACTTTGTCATTGGTTAATTCTGTTCCAAAATAATATTAATCTCTGGGTCAAGCTTTATTACAGATATGAATCAGTGTTCTAGAATATAGAAACAATTGAGTTATGGCTATCATAAATTCTCTTCTAATTACTGATCAAAGAACATGTTGATTCACACACTTGCACGTGATACAAAACCCCACTCCAACTGGTTTAAGGAAATGTATTGGCTCACGTGACCAGTGGTAGGGCTGGCTTCAGGCAGCTCCTGATTCCTGGTACTGCCCTCCATGGCATTAGTGTCATCTTCATGTCTATGGGGTGCTCTGCTCCCTCACATCTCCAGATTCTCCCAGACCTCACATCCTAACTGCACTGCCCGGGGAAAGAAGAGAGTGTCTCTTCCAGCAGTTCCCACAAGAAAGACAGGAAGCTTCATTTTCCCAGGAATCCCACCAAACATCTGCTCAAGACTCATGGTTTCTGATTGGGTCATATGACCACTCTTGAATCCAGCACTAAGATCACTGGGATGGGATGTACTGACTACCTTAAGCCAATTAAGGCCAATCCCTAGACTTGAATACAAGGTCAATCGCATGCAAACCACATTGCTGGGACCTGGCAAAGTCTGCAGTTCCTGGATGGAAATGATGTGGATGTTGGGTAGCAAGCAGCAGATGGCCACCACCCCTTGATATTGCCTCGATATGCAGCACAGCACTTTCCCCATATTCTGAATTCAGGATATATGTGTTAAATTGAATTAAACTGACCCTACTGTTCATGATCTGCTTTGTCAGGGCAAAAATCCTTAGGCCATTTACCCTCAACCACGTGAACTCAACAAAATGAACAGGAAATTTTGGATGAGCTTTTGATGAGCTACCAATTAATGAAAACCAGACATCTGCTTAATACCACTAATAGTTTATTAATCCATACCAGAAACTTAAGCATAAATGCTATGGTAATAGAAACATTAATGCTACGAGAGTCCGGAGCTGACACAGTTCCCAAAAATCCATGTGGACCATTTGTGATTCCTGAACCATAATTGCAAAACAACTATTCTATATAAGCTCATGATGAAAAAAGTAAAAATTTGGCACCTGTAGAATTTCTATCAGATTGAAAGGCAGAGTTTTAAAGAAAAATATCAGGTAAATCCAAGAGGTAAAAAGGTAATCATTCTTTAGTTGAAAAGATTTGCATGAAACTCATGACAACTAGAATAACAATGATATGCATACTCTGTACCAAAGCCATTTACATGCATTATTCCCTGTAATCTCTATGTCCCTATGTGGTAGGTACAATTGCTGCCCCTGTTTACTGACATGAAAATTGAGACCTGACCTAGTTTTGTTAGTTATAGATCTAAGATTCAAACCCAGGCCTATCTGATAAAAAAAAAAAATAGAGACCAAAAATCTGATAGAGACCAACTATTGCTAACACGAAAAAAGGTAGAGAAAGGGCAACAGTTCTTCTGGTGATTAGATCCAGTTAGTCACCTACATGCTTTATCCACAAGATGCCTAAGTACTAAATGCATCAAATGTCTTGGAGGCTATCTCTACTGAGATTTTTAGCATATTATCTTATATAGCACTATGCATTTGCTAGCTGCTACATAGATTATAATCTGCAGACACAGAATAACTGTTGATGAGTGGACCTTAAATGCATGATTTTATCTTTTCCCTCTTCATTTAACACAGTTCATGAGTGTTAGTAAGACTATTTCTTCAAGCAGGCTTATTTACTGGTCATGTCAGTAAAGATTTAATTACAAAAATTAATACTAAGCTAACATTTATATAGCTCTTACAATAAGTCAGACACTCTTCTAAATATATTAACTCATTTGATTCTCTCAACAACCCTATGACGTAGGTAGTTTTATTATCCTTATTTAATACAGGATATTTTATTTATTTATAATGTATTTTACTTATTTCCTGACTTATTACCAAAAGAGTTTAAGGACACTTGCAAAAGTATATCTAACTAAATAAATAAACAAGGAAAGGCAGTAAAGAAAATAGGAATAGTAAAATAAAATAATTTCAAGGTTAACGCTAAAGAAAAAAAATACATGCCTTATGGTTAGCGCAGTTCCTAAAGAGGACCATAAATTTAACTAAGAACTGCCTAGCAAATAAGCAAAGAGGGAAACATAATCAAGCATAAGATTAACAGTGTCCATAATAGGAAAACAAAGCAGTTGCTCAGGAAAAACACAAATTTCCTGGTAATGAGAACCATAAGAGTTATTCGGGGGGTCATCTTAAAGAAAATGTTACGTAATATAATGGATAAGACTCCATCCCTATCATAAGTACTGCATGTAAGGACATAATTCCTCTTCCCTTATATCCATCCCCTCCTCTCTCCTTTCTCAGTTATAGAACATTTTAATTTTGCAGGGAAAATGACTGCCTAGGGAAAAAAAAGACTTCATTTTCCAGCTTCTCCATAGCTAGGTGTGGCCATGCTACTTAATATGGGAGGCATGTCCTTATCCTCCTCTTTCTCCTTCCTGATGGCTCAAGTACAGATGTGATGACAGGATCTAGAAGAGCCATCTTGGGCCATGAGGTAGACCTAGAAAGGAACATCTCAGCAGAAAGACTATGGGTCCCTATACCGTATATTTATCTAGGATTTTAAGTTTTAGAGAAAGAAACTTGTTAAGCCAATGTTATTTTGGGGTTTTCTCTCATTCATAACTAACTGAGGAACAAAGGGGGTAGACACCTCATTTGGATCTGGTGATCAGGGAAGACCTCTCCCAAGGAGACATTTAAGCTGAGAACTGAAAGGTGATGCTAAGGAGCTATCCCCCCTGAGAAGAGTAGAGACATGAGCTCCTTGCAGAGGTCACTGCATATACAAAGAACCTAAGGCAGGAAAACTTTTCTGAGGAACTGAAGTAACACCATTATGCCTGGGGTGTAGGGAGCAAAGGGAAAGAGGAACATGAGATAAAGTTTGAAAGAAAGGCAGGGACTGGGTCCTGGAGGGCCTGTGGGTCACGGTAAGGAGTTACAATTTGTTCTATAGTCAATGAAAGAACACTCTGGCAAATAGTAGGCCCTCAAATATTTGCTGGGTGAATTGTTGTGTATTTTAAAAGATAACTCTGTGTGAAGATAATTTTTCTAGGCAGAAGGACCTGGAGGAGAACCATGTGGTAGAATTTGCATATTAAGAAGATAGGTCTTACAGTAAGGAGCAGAGGAAGGCAAGACTTGAAGCAATGAGACCAATGGGGAAAAAAGACTTGGACAAAGATGATGGTGGCCTGGCCTGACCTGGCAGCAGAGAAAAAAAGAAATGGATAAATTTTCAACATATTTTAGAGAGAGAATCCTGCTGAGTGATTTTATATCAGGGCAGGGAGGGGAAGTGCAATGAGAAAGAAGGAAGAAGGATGAAACATTTGATGAAACTTGAATAACAAAGAGATCGAGGGTGAATTCTCTGTCAAAAACTTGGAGAGAAAATACATTCTGTGTTGTCAATTCATATGCACAAGACAGCAGATATCCTCTTGCAAAATTAAGACAGCTAATGAGGACACATGTCCAAATCCATGTCCACCATACTTACACTGATTGGTAGCCAATTAAGTATGCGGCAGAGCTCGATTTTCCTCAGAATAGAGTTGGGCAACACAGGCAAATGAGTGGACATTTTCTTATGCTTAAGGGATTTAAAAATGTAAATAATTTACTTGGCTTAATTCACTAGCCTACAAAAGGATAAAAGAAAGCAGTGCTGAAGTGTGTGATTTGGAATATAAGAGCTTCTGGAATTCAAATAATCCAAAGTGTCTATACCTTCATCAATATTTATCTTTCTTCCTTCCCTCCAACCTCAGTGGATTTACATCCTTCCATTCTGAGTCAACCCTTTAACTTGAGAGTTTTATTCTTCAATCTGCTTTTATTAAGCTGTGTGTCCTTTGGCAAGTTGCTCGAGCTCTAAAAGCTTCAGTTCCTTTATCTATATAATAGATAATCATACATAACAAATCCACAGAAACTATTGTATAAATTCCACCACCTGTTTGTCAGTTTGTTATACCGTGGTGGCCTGCGTGTTGCTGTGAGACTGGAAGCTCTGCCATAGATATTTCAAATACCACCAGGGTCACCCATGGTGGTCAGGTTTCAGCGGAGCTTCCAGACTAAGACAGACTAGGAAGAAAGACCTGGTGATCTACTTCCGAAAATTAGACAATGAAAACCTTATGGATCACAACAGTACAATGTCTGACACATGGCGGAATCAGTAGTTTAAGGAGAGCATCATGTTTGGTGAAGTAGAGGGCCAAGAAGGATGAAGGAGAAGAGATGGCTTGGCACAATAGGATCAAAGAAAGAAAGACTTAAACGTGCCAGTGTTCATGAGGATGACACAGGACAAGGAAACAGTTCATTCTGTTGTACAGTATGCCTCCATGAGTTGGACATGACTCAATGGAAGCTATCTACCTACCTACCTACCTATCATCTATCATGTAAATAAAATATGCAAAATAGAAATAAATTCCTTTTACCATCTTCTCTTTCCCTTTTTCCCATCATTGGAAATTTTCTTGAGAGCTATTTACGTCTTCCATTTCCTTTTAAAAATATATATAACATCTCTATATAATTCATATACTATAAAATTCACCTCTTTTAACATGTACAACTAAGCGGTTTTTAGTATATCTATAACATTATGAAACCATCACCATTATCTAATTTTAGAACATTTTCATCACCCCAAGAAAACCCTTGTCCCCATTAGCAATCATTCCTTGTTCCTTTCCATCCTCCAGCCCAGTGTAATGTTTGAGTTTCATCCATGTTGTGGTGTTTTTCATGAACTTTATTCTTTTTCATTGCTGAATAGTACTCCATTATAGGAATATACCACATTTTGTTTTTCAATTCATGAGTTGATGGACACTGGGTGTGCTTAAGAACTCATCTTTGTGTTCCCTGCAGTGCACTCACATGATGCCAGCAAGGACCATGAGCCTCCTGGGGTCAGCAGCTGTGTCTTACTCACTTCTCTGTCAACAGCACCTGCATCCCAACTGGCATATAGGAGGTGTGCAGTAGAAGTCCACTGAATGGATGAAACAATGAGAGAGGTTCAATAATCCTTTATTGAAATAATATATATGCCGGGGACAAGACTTAGAGAAATGTAAACATCTAGATTCAAATTAGTACATTTTACTAATTGACCCATAGACAGTACTATTAACTGCCTAAACTGATTTTTTATCAAGATGAATAGATTGTTTCCTTCACTGTGTACTGAATTTCTTCTGGAATGAAAGCTCCCTGGAACATTCCTCATCCAGGTTCCCTTCAGTTTTGTGCCAAAATTCCCCGACTTTCCAGCTTCTAATCTTTCTAGTGAGAAATTTGTTGTTTCTAAAATAATCAGAAAAAAAGAGCACTTAGTTGCCTTTCACAGCATGCACAATCCTAGTTCTAAACGATAAGAGTCCCTGTAGTTCTGTGATCCGTTGACGGGGGGAAGAAAGGACAGAGAGAGCGTGCAAGTCCACGCACTTTTAAGGAAACCAAATATTATTTTCTTTCCACTAAAAAAATTTAAAAACTAAGTTATATGAACTTGGGTTTACTGTTTAGTCTTGTTCTCGGTTTCAATAAGTTGATAGAAATAATGCCCAAAAATGTTATTATCCAAAAAGTGCTTAATACTTAGATAAGATGTAATGAGAATTTAAGAATGAATATAAAACATTTCTTAGTCTGAAATAACAAATTAACCGGGAGAGATGAAACAATTTTATGCACTTTATATTGCCACCCAAATACCATAAAGAGGCTACCATGCTCTAAGAATTATAATTCTAAAACATGTTAAAAGAACCCAAAGAAGGGGGATCCTGCCTTACCCACATCCCTCACTTTCTGAAACCAGTCTGACTACATATCCTTCAAGCCCTGGTTTTCATGGTAACTTCCTCAAGTCCAGCCCTGAACATCAGACTGATGGTCTGGTATCCTGAGTTACTCATCTAATTCCTACCTGTCACTTGAGATTGACTCATCCTTCCAGAATCCAATACATCAGCTCACAGAACGTGTCCTAAATCTGTGAGTGAAATGGCAGTCTGGCATCAAGAAATGTCACTTTCTTTGAACACAGCCATCTATACAGGCACTGTTCCCTCACCTTGGAAAGACATCTTAGAACAACCGTGTGGAAAGTACTGGAGTTCTCTAAGCCCCTCTGAACTTAATGATCTGGCTACTAGCCCCTGTTAGCGTTCCCTAAGCCTCACCCCTCCAGCTTTAGCTTGCTCCTTCCTTCTGCTAGAGCTGAGGTTCAAGTTGGAAAGTGGTAAAATTTATGTTTACACTGGAGCCAAATTCTAGAAGGCCTTCACCTGCCACATTGAGGTGTTTGGGCCTTTTCATATAGTCACTATGAGGAAGGGAGGAACACTGAAGGTTTCTCAGTAGAATACAAAAAAAAATAAAATCACTGTTTATCTTATAACCACAACCCTCTGACCTAACACCCCCAAAAAAAAAAATTTTTTTTTTTTTTTTTTTTTTTTAACCCCACAGGACCAAAATCACAGGAAGAAGTCTCTCACTCTCTTGGAGGGAGGGTGCTCTCTTCAAACCAGGACAGGCTTGATGACAAGCATTTTAGCTTTCTTTGAAACGGGAATGCTGATCCTTCTTTATAAAAGGAAGAAATAACATATTATCAAGAAAGCCAAACACCAGTTCAGCTTGAGGGAAAACCCTTCAGAGGGGCTCGGCATTTCCTAACATCAACCTTATTTATCTCTTAGTTGTTATAGTATTAATATCATCCTTTTCTCCTATGTGAATGCAGCTGTACCAGGCACTGCAAGGATTTTGACAAAAGACTGGGGAGACCCCTGTTATTAAGGACTTCATGATCTAAAGATCTTTTCAAACCACTCTATCATTCTGCTACTTCAACTCTTCTTATCCAATTTTATGTTTACACCTAAAACACTCAAAACAGCCTGCCTCAGGGCAAAGTTACAGAGCATGTCCTCCCAATCACACTAATTTCTGATCCGTCCAGCAACATTTTACAGCAATTACTTTCAAATGAGAAGTTCCTTATTATACATGAGGCAAGAGACGTCGAATAGCACTTTTTTTAATAAGCAGTCCTATAAATTAATACTTGCTGCTTAGTGGATAGGCATAACATTTTTGAAGGTAGTCTTAAGCTTTTTAAAAATTAATGTTAAATTCAAATGTAATTAAAGATGAGTGGCTGGGAAACACCTTTGCTATGGCAGGATAACCCAGTATGGGCACCAAACAATCTCCAAAGAAAACAAATGTCTGAGACGTCATGATGCTGCTCATCTGCGGGTGGGGGAGTACAGAGGGTGAACAGGAAAATGCCTGTGTAGAAAAAGCTATACTGGAATAAAGTAGTTTTGTTAAATGCAAAGAGCTCTGGATTAGACCCTTGGAAAGAACTCATTTGGTAAAAATATAGTATTTCTCTTCTGGATGCTCCAAAGAGAATTTCCTCATAAGAATATATAATTGTATATAAAACAATAATCCACAAAGAAAAGGAATTATTGGGTCAATATCTCAGCTGTAAGAGTCACTAATGTGGATTTCTAAATAAAGCTCATAAACAAACAACTGGTTTGTTTTCAAGTTCTTTCCACATTCTCCAATTTATAAAGTCACTCATGGGAAACTCCAATTTATGCAAAGTAAATGGACATAAGTATTGGATTTATTCCCCAAATATTTTTATATCCTAACCAAAAACACATTCAAATATTTATCTATACATGCTGCAAGAAGTTAGTAGCCTTTAGCATATTGCTTGAAAGGTTAAATCAATTAAGTCAGCAAATTATTTTTAAATTCTTACTAAGATTAAAATATAGGTTTGTATCACCTTAAATGAGGAATTCACTTACTAAAAATTGCTATAATAGAGGATTCTTTTGCTTTCTATTGTAATTCTATCTCATAAATTTAAATGTTTGCATGAATACTATATACCAGTGAAATATTTCAGTATCTCACATTTCTTTGTTGATTTCATTTGTTTTTAATCAGTCTGAAATAGTCACTTTATCTACATTATTGTGATAAACAAATTTGAATGTTCAAAATTTATACAACTAATGAGGTTTTCTACTTTGTGCCAAATAAAATCAAAGAAGTTAGTAGAAACTAAAAATAATGATGAATAGAGCCAATCAGAGCAGGTCAAGGGCTAGCTTTTCCTCTATTACCTAAAAACAGGGCATTCCTGTAGACTGCATTCCTTTTTATAACGAAGGGAAAATATTTATTTTTGTAAGATAAAATGCCTATGAAATGTGAGTATAAATGCCACAAAGATAATATGCTGTCACTCAGATTTTAAGACCTGTGAACGATGAATCTTTGATACAGTGAAATTCTTTAGTCCCAGAAAGCTCTAAATAAAGACATCGGTAGACTTCCAAAGAGCCGAGATATTTTTATTAGCTTAAGCTTGCAAAGTTTATTTGTTGACCCAAAGTTATTCTAACAGACTCTGAAAATGAGATGCAATTAAAACTTGATTTTCAAATTTAGCCTTCTTAAAGAAAACTGTATTCCATTTATCTAGACTTCTGGTTAAGATCTACTTGGTTTGCCACTTTTACAGGGCAGGATGTGTTTTACTACTTTAACAAATAGCAGATATTGCTGAGCACAAGGTACTGTATTATATACTGTAGCAGATCCACAGACAAGGTCCATGTCTTTGAAAATTTTATAGACTGGTTAGCAATTGCTTCAGTGAGAAAAAAAAAAAGTGGGATTGATTTCATAAGACTATAGATGTTTCTCACAAGCAGAAAAAAACATTTTAACTAATTGCCATTAAGGAGTAAGATAAACACGGCAATGCTAAGGCTATGCTTAAACAGTTGAAGGTGGAATGTGTCAGTATTTTTCATCTGGTTCTGCATCACTATATCATAAAAAAAGAGAAATTATACTTTTCCAACGGTATAGTAATAACTAATGTATGCACACTGCATTATCATATACAGAGTGCTTTCACATACACTTTATTTATATCTCACAGTTATCCTATCTGGTAGATAGGACTATTTCCCTCATTTTCTATCTGAAAGCTGAGGTTGATGCATTACACAGCCTATCCAAAGTAACTCTAACCACTATGACAGATTGGGATCCAATCTTCCCTTCCTTCTCTTCTTTCTACAATTTCACACTGCCTCATCACCATTCCCTGAGCCACTTGCATTCACTCATTCCACATTTATTGACCACCGATAATGCACTGGAATTAGGGGTAAAAAGATGCGTAAGATGTGGTACCTAACCTCTAGATGAATATAGTCTTTCAGGGAAGACAGACCCAAAAAGAGATCATTATCATGTAACCTGGCAAGTGTAGTGATGAAGATTGCACAGGGATACATAAAGGTACCCCAAAGTGCATGGAGTGGGGAGAAGTTAAGGAAAGCCTCCTGGAAAAGGTCAACCCCAAACTGAATCTTCAAGACTAAGGAGTTAGCCAGGTGAGGGAGGGAGGAAGCAGAAGTCTCAGGAGAGGACAGAAGAGGGAGCTATTCCAGTTGAGAATGCAGGCATAAATCCATCTACCTCTGGTGAGCTGATCTTTGACAAAGTCCCAAAGTCCATTAAATGAGGAAATGACAAGACTCTTTAACAAATGGTACTGGCAAAACTGGATGTCCATCTGTAAAAAAATGAAACAGGACCCATACACAAAAACTGTAACTACAACTATAAAGATCACGGAAGAAAAAAATAGGGACAATGGGGACAAAAATAGGGTAGAAATCATAACTAACAATACACAAATACCAGAAGATAAACTAGAGAACTGGGAGCTCCTAAAAATTGAACACTAATGCTCATCAATAGACTTCACCAAAAGAGTAAAAAGGGAACCTACAGGCTGAGAAAAAAAAATTGGGTATTTTTTTTATGACATATCTGACAAGGTCTCATCTCTAAAATCTGTAAGACATTGCAACACCTCAACAACAAAAAGACAAATAATCCAACTAAAAAATGGGAGAAGGATATGAACAGACACTTCACCAAAGAAGACATTCAGGTGACTAACAGACACAAGAGGAAATGCTCAGGATCATCAGCCATTAGAAAAATGGCAATCAAAACTATGGCGAGATATCATCTTACCCCGACATTACTGTCACAAATCAAAAAAACCAAAAATAACAAATGCTGGAGAAGTTGCAGGGAGATCTGAACTCTTATGCACTGCTGGTGGAAATGTAAAATGGTATAACTATGGAAAATGACATGATGCTTCCTTAAAAAGCTAGAAATAGAAATGCCATATGATCCAGCAATCCCAGTCCTAGGAATATATTCTAGAGAAATAAGAGCTATCACATGAATAGACACATTCACACCCATGTTCATTGCAGCATTATTCACAATAGCAAAAAAAAAAAAAAAAAACGGAAAAAACCTAACTGTCCATCAACAGATAAATGGATAAGCCCACTATGATATATACACACAATGGAATACTATGCAACAATAAAGAACAATGATGAAAATTCAAAATACCTCACAACATGGCCAAATCTGGAGGGCATTATGGTGAGTGAAATAATCAATCACAAAAGACAAATACTGTACGAGACCACTATTATAAAAATTCAAGAAAAGGTTTACACACAGAAAGAAATTATCTTTAATGGGTACAAGGGAGGGGAGGGGTGGGGATGGGAAATCACTAACTAGATAGTAGTTAGGTGTTAATTTCGGTGAAGGGAAAGACAGTACACAATATAGGGAAAGTCAGTGCAACTTCACCAAGGCAAAGTGAAACTTCATAGACACATCCAAATATCCTGCAGGACTGAGTTACTGGGGCTGAGGGCTGGAGACCATGGTCACGGAGATCATCTGGGTCAATTGACAAAACACACTTCATAAAGAAAATATTCTACATCCAACTTTGGTGAGTAACGTCTGGGGTCTTAAAAGCTTGCAAGCAGCTACTGGTTCCATCCCATCCGGAGCAAAGCAGAATGAAGAAAACCAAAGACACGAGGGAAATATCAGTCCAAGGGACTAGTGGACTGCAAGTACCACAGCCTCCAACAGCCTAAGCCCAGAACAATAAGATGGCCTGGCTACCACCAGCAGCTCTGACAGGGATCACAATAGAGGGTCCCAGACAGAGCAAGAGAAAAATGTAGAACAAAATTCAAATTCACACACAAACACAAAAAAAGACCAGACTTACTAGTCTGACGGAGACTGGAGAAACCCCCAAGACTATGTCCCCTGGACACCCTTTTAACTCAGAACTGAAGCCACTCCCTATGTTCGCCCTTTAGCCAAAGATTAGACAGGTCTATAAAACAAACAATAACTCGTATGAAAAAGCACTTCTTAGTTCAATCAAGTATATGAGACCAAATGAGCAACACCTGCCCAAAAGCAAAGATGAGAAGGCAGGAGGGGACAGGAAAAATGTACGGTTGAAAATGGGGAACCAGGGTGTTGACATATTGTGGGGACTGCAACCAGTGCCACAAAACAATTTGTGTATAAATTGTTGAATGAGAAACTAATTTGGTGGATAAAGTTTCACCTAAAGCACACACACAAAAAAAAGAGGGAGCTATTCCAGGCAAGCGTGCAGCATAAGAAAATGATAGCAAAGAGAAAAAAAATACAGTGCGTATGGAAGGCTGCTGTCTTAGTCATCTAGTGCTGCCACAATAGAAATACCGTGAGTGGATGGCTTTAACAAAGTGAAATTTATTTTCTCACAGTCTAGTAAGTTACAAGTCCAAATTCAGGACATCTGCTCCAGGGGAAGGCTTTCTCTCTCTGTCAGCTCTGAGGAAGGTCCTTGTCCTCAAACTCCCCCGGTTGAGGAGCTTCTCAGGTGCCGGGACCCTGGGTCCAAAGGCCATGCTCTGCTCTTGGTGCTGCTTTCTTGGCAGTATGAGGTCCCCAACTCTCTGCTTGCTTCCCTTTCCTTTTATCTCTTGAGAGATAAAAGGTGGTGCAGGCCACACCCCAGGGAAACTCCCTTTACTGTGCATCAGGGAGGTGACCTGAGTAAGGGTGGTGTTACAATCCCACCCTAATCCTTTTAACATAAAATTACAATCACAGAATGGAGGACAACCACAGAATACTGGGAATTATGGCCTAACCAAGTTGATACACACATATTTGAGGGGACATAATGCAATCCACGACAGCTGCTTAGAGTTCAGTGTTACTAGAGACCAGTGCTCACTCAATGTAAGAGATGAGGCTGAAAAACTGGGTAGTGGTGATGCTTATACACGATAAACATAGTTAATGTCACTGAATTGTACATGGAAAAATTATTGAAACAGCAAAATTTTTGTTATATATATATACCCACCACAATATTAAAAAGCTTAAAGAGAAATATATAAACTATAAAGAAGAACTATTTTGATTTACGATAGAATGTTTCTCTCTTCTTTTTCAAAATTAGATTTTCTATTTTTTCATGGAAAGCCTGGTAGCATAATGGTTAAGTGCTACGGCTGCTAAGCAAAAGGTTGGCAGTTCAAATCCACCAGCTGCCCCTTGGAAACCCTATGGGGCAGTTCTACTGTGTCCTGTAGGGTTGCTATGAGTCACAATCAACTCGACGGCCACGGATTCAGGTTTTTGTTTGTTTTACAATTTTCAAACCACATTCACAGGCATGATCTCATTTTACCCTTCCAGCAACTCTGCAAAATAGGTGTGGTGAACAATCAGCTGGAAGTGTCAGGGACAACCTCACCAGGTACTTACAGTATCTGTTCTGATTAGCTGACAGCCAGGCCACACTGACTGTCAGATACTTTGAATATCATCTCCTCAAGTAGGTACTATTGGCCGCATTTGAAGATGAGGAAACCAAGGCCCAAAGAAGTTAAGAAACGTGTACACTGTGAGGCCCTGCAAAAGCATACTACCCAGAACTTCTGAAGCGCCTGCCTTTCCGTGTCTTATGGGCACCACAAAGGAGTAAACAGGTGGGTGAAGAGCATACTTTAAATATAATCAGAGTGATAAAGAAGTTACCTTTCCTCCCACAGGCCTTTTATGAGAAGCCTTTCCCCTGATGTTCCCAAATTCAACTCTAGAGAATTTTAACAAAAACGCATCGGATTTCTCTCTACAGAGTGACAGGTAGAGAAAACAATATCAGAAATGCCAGAAGCCTCCATCTTTGAGAGGAGAGAGCTATAAGCCAAGCTCTGTGATGACAAGGATCAGGGACTTTTCACGCTCTGTGTAGCCACGGTCATTGCGATCCCATAACAAGCTCTCCCCAGAGCCAGCCCAGCTACCTGGCAGCTACAGCTCAACTACCAAGTCCCACTTCACTACTTCAAGGATTTTATTTTTCTTTCTTTCTCTCAGAAAAAGCCTTAGGTATTTTAAAGGGAATGTTTCTTCCACTTTCCATAAAACATAGCTATATTGTCACAATCTTAACAACCTTCCTAAAATCACCAACTAATAAACATTGTTTGCTAGAACAGAATGGAATACAAACAAGGACAAAATTAGCATTGTCTGGATTCAACCACAGCCCCAAGGTGCAGTTGTGGTCTCAGAAGATGAGTTGTAAAAGCAGCAACAGCACAGAATCGCAGCTTCGCCCAAGGCCGTGAAGGGTGAAGGGTGTGCCTTCCTCTGAGTGGTGTGACCCCCTCTCCTATCTATGCTCACCCTGACACTGTCTCTGGTCCTAGGCTTAATATGGCCAACTGCTTGACAAACTGAAATGGCCAAAGAGCCTTTCAAATATGAACATTGACATATTTTGTTTTCAAGGTTGGTCTGGGTCTGAGCACAGCCTTTCTTCACAACTTAGTATCCAAAACTGATCTTATATATTCCAGATCAGTGATTTCACATTTGAACTTTAGAGACGCTATGGTTATATCATAGACTATCCCTGGAAAGACATATGGGAAACCCTTAAGAGTGGTTTCTCTGGCAAGGGAAACAAGGGGGCCAGGGATCAGGAATGGGATGAAGACTTACTTTCCCTCACGCTGCTAGAATTTCTCTTACTGTGGTCATATATTAATTTCTTCTATTCCCCATCTCCGTTTCAAAAAATCATAAAATATATTGGTTATATGAAAAAGAGATAGTATAGAACATATCTCAACCACCTTAACTTTTAATAGTTTATCATATTGCTTCAGTTCTTTTCTTCTCAAGTAAATATACATAGAATACAAATACATGATGTTTATTTCCCCCATCACATTCTCTGCCTTCTCCAGCAAAAAGACTTATTATCTAAATTTGGTGTTGACATATGCATGTATTTACACTTTCATTACAGATAAATGTAACTGTAAATCATTTACAGTATTATTTTACATGTTCTTTAATTTCACATAAATTGCATAATACTATACATATAATTCGTCAACTCACTTCTTTAAAATTCAACATCATTTGTTAAATTAATTCAGGTTGATACATACAGCTCTAGCTCATCCATTTTAACTGCTATCTAATATTTGACTGTGTAATGTAAAACCAAAAGAACCAAACCAGCTGCTGTACAGTCCATTCTGACTCATAGTGACCCTACAGGACAGAGCAGAACTGCCCCATAGGGTTTCCAAGGAGTGGCTGGTAGATTCGAACCACCAACCTTTTGGCTAGCAGTCATACCCTTAATCACTGTGCCACTAGGGCTTCGTGTAATGTAAATCTGCCCCAAATTATTTATCCACTCTCCTGTAATAATAATTTATTAGTATAAACAACATTGCAATAAATATTCTTATATCTGTCCCTTTAAATATGGTGTGAGGGTTTACTTAGGGGTGTGTGTCAGGATGTGCTCACTTGCATTTAGCATCTCTCCAAAGCTATTGTAACAACTGCTCATACTCCCAGTAGCACTTAAGAGTCCTGCTCCTCCACATTTTGCTAGAGTCAAACTTTTAAATTTCTCTTAAACTTAAATATTTTATAATTTTTACTATGTTTTAATAAATAAGTTGGGGGATGGAAGTAGTGTGAGTGTCTAAGGCATCACCAAGACACTAGAAGACAAATGTGCTGCTGAGTCAATACCATCAGGTAAAAAAGCAGCAGAACTCATTAAAGTGGCTCCTGCCTCATCCCCCCTCATCTGCCCTACCACATGCTGGTGACATCTAACTCCCCACCCTAAATCCCAACGTGGTTCTGTCCCCAGAGTTCAGCCCCCTGGTTCTTTCTGCTTAAAAGCAATGTATCGACCACTAACAAGAAATCCTACTGCTGACCCCGTGGCCAGAGGGGACTCTCATTCAGACTCTAGACTCACCAAATTCTGATAACCAACCTTCTCCAGCCAGGTTTCTTTGTTCCCACCAAGTCTTACTGTAGAGGGCATGTGAGAGACTGTTTACAGAAATAAACCTGACAGCAATAAAGTGAGGTCTTTTATGAGACTAAATTCATATGAGTTTCAGAAACCAGTGGAAAAATTTTCACTCAGGGAAGTCTGACTCAGCACTTCTTTTTTAAATTGAGCTTGACACACAGGTCAATAGCTGAATGATAATGATTTTGATGGAAGTGACTGTGCATAACTTAGCAAACATTACACACAGAAGAAAAAAAAACCCAGAAATAACTAAAATATCCAATAATGAGGGAATGATTAACCTGATAAACTATTATATTCCTACAATGGAATAACAAGGCTAACACTTGTTTGTTATGTACCAGGCACTGAGTGCTTTAACTCACTCCAGCCCTATGAGGTAGACACTATGATTATCCCCATTTTGCAGAAAACAAAACAGAACCTTTAAAAGGTTAAATAATTTGATGAAGGTCACATTGCCAATTAGTGATTGCATCAGATTTCAACCTCATAGCCAAGTTCTAAACAACTATACTGTATTCTCAGCAAAAAAGAGGGGAAATGTTTGCAGTATATTGCCAATGTATATGAGTCTTCAAACACATACAACAAAAGAGAAGAAGCAGATATACCCAAACGTTCATAGCTTTACCTTTGGGCAATAGGGTTTTGTGTGATTTTTTTTCCCCCAAGTGTGCTTTTCTGTATTTTTCAAATTTCTACTTTGGAAATGTATTACTTTTATAATCACGAAAAATACCATTTTTAAAGACTGTACGGAACTTATACTTTCTGCTTTCACATCATTAGCTATTTGTTCAGACCAGGTGTAGCAACCCATCTTGCCCAAAAGTAAGTGCTTAATAAATGCTCTTCAGGATGAAAATAACACAGTCTGAGGGCAAATGTCCTGTTCCATGAACTGAGGGACAGAGACGAGAACCTTCTCAGAAAACAAAGCACTGGATGTTTTGTGGTAATTTCCCCAAATTAGTATAGAAAATACGCTTGAAAGCTAAGGTTCAGGAGTAGCACTATATGGCAGCCTGAATACAAAAAAAAAAAGGAAGAAAAAGACATTTTGCAAATAATTAGTTCTTTTACTAAAAGCCGCATTAGCTTTAGAGTCATTTGGATCATAATAAGACTGACATGGACAGATAGTTTACTGCAGATTTTCCACGGGACTACCTTCCATGGAAATTCTCTCAAAAAGGTCTTGAGAAGCGTATTTTTTGGTGAGCCTCACCTCTTTATTTCAGAGCCGCCTGTGAAGACAAGACTGGAAATTATTTCATTAATGCCTGTGTGATAAACAGAGTATGAACAGTAGTTTGGTTGATTAGATTTTTTAAAAAATATAAAAGCTAGAGATATTGCTAAAAGATGGGAGGGGGAAGCTTTCAGGAATTTCCATATCAAATACAAATTATAATAGTTTTTATAAGTCCCATAGAAACTAAGCCCAGAGAGTTCAGAGAATTTTAATAACTTTGTCACAGTCACATTAGTTAGCAGCAAAGATTAAAACTCAAAACTCTTTAATCCTAGTTCCTTACCCTTCTATTAAAAGATATCAAATTAGGTTACCATGTAATCTCCCTCCTCTTCTTTCCTTACTCTAGAAATAATTTCCATCCTAAGAAATGTAAGAATACATAAGACGGCCTTAGCAAGGCTTCATTACAGTCTACCCTTCTACCTTTCCAGTCCTATCACCATCCACTTATTTCTCCACACCATGGCCTTACTCTCCCAGTCACTAGGCAAACATATCATTCAGTCTCACACCCTCATTCCTTTGTTCTTCTTATTTCCTGTCCCAAAAAATCCTTTCTCCCTTTTCGGTCCCAGTGAATCCTTCATCCTTCAAGGTCATGTCCCTTTTAATGTTTGTTGAACCCCCACACAGAATTAATCCCACCCTCCTCCATATTTTCACATTACTTACACCAGTGCTAGGTCCCCGTCTGGTTCATCTATATATTCTCGCCACCTAACCCTATGTAGGGCATTCAGTGGATGCCAATGCAATAACCAATTACTAAGTACCTTCCCATGGTGTGTGCCACCTTAGGAGCTAGAGATACAGAGGTTACAGGCAGCCCTTGTCTCAATCAATCCTGACCGGACAGAAAAGTAAGCAGGAATCACTGTTGTGGTGGTGTCAGCAGAAGACTCAATAGTTTGCAGAATTTAACTGAAGAAAATAAAAGATGCCACAGGGGTAGGATCAGTCATCACTCTTGTCCATTTTTATCATTTTGTGGCATTTGGGGGCATTTGTATAAGACAACATGACTGACTGCTTTCTAAGGCATTAACCTCAAAAAGTCAGTGTTTCTAAAACTAAACTTATTATCCACTGTCTTCAATAAGTTTCCTCCCTAACTGTCCTCTTTCACTCTATAATATCATTATGGTTTTTCTACTAAAAACCATTTGTCACAGAGATAAGAAAATGCTTTCTCAAAAAAGTTTATCTAAACATTCCCCTATTTATAAGCGTGTAATAATTCCCACTGACTATAAATCAGATCTCGCTCTGTCTTGTTTCGACCATTATTCAGGTGCCATCTTCCCTCCCACATGTCTTGTATACACATTTTCAGAAATACCCTACTCATTGTCACGGATAAAGAAATGAAATAAAGAGGTGAGGCTCACCAAAAAATACACTTCTCAAGACCTTTTTGACAGAATTTCCATGGAAGGTAGTCCTATGGAAAATCTGAGAATTCACGGGCACAGTGGCAATTGACAAAGGTTGGCACAATTTAACCAAGTTTCGAAAATTTCATTCTCAAGTTACTTCAAAAATACTGGGCGTACACCAATGTTCACTGCAGCATTATTCACAATAGCCAAAAGGTGGAAATGGCCCAAACATCCATCAACAGATGAATGGATAAATAAAATGTGGCACATACATACAGTGGAAAATTATTCAGCCATAAAAGCGATAAAGTTCTGATGCATGCTACTACATGGATGAACCCGGAAAACATTAAAAATGTGCATGTCTAAATGAAAAATTAGGAGTCCCTGGATGGTGCAAACAGTTAAGCACTCGACTACTAACTGAAAGGTTGGTGGTTTGAAGCCACACAGAGGTGCCTCAAAAGACAGGACTAGCAATGTGCTTCCAAAGGTCACGGCCTTGAAAACCCTATGGAGCACTGTTCTACTCTGCACAAATGGGGTCACCATGAGTCAAAATCAACTCGATGGCAACAAAAACAAATTAAAAGTTACAGTGATACATCATAAATAAATCTAAATTCTCTATGGCCAAAAATATAAATACTGGGTGGATGTCATCTGGTCTCAATGGTTTATCTACCAACTACTTTGTTAAAAAAGCCTTGAACATCCAATACGTTGATACTTTCCACCCAGTAGTTGATCCAAACAGTCTGAGCCATCTATTTCTAAAGAAGACATGTTTTCTTAATGTTTTTTCTCAGCAAAATGCTTCAATTTGATGACACAAAGTTCTCAAACTTCCTGAAAATTTTGCATACAAGTTTTCAAGAAAAAGAAAATCAAGAATGTAAGATGTACTATAAGGACTTAGCCTATTCCACTCTCCTGGAGAATCAAAATGCCTTCAGCTAATTAATATTACTAATGCATTTTTCCAGGCACCTTCTAAATGGCATTGACTCTCAGGAACCCACTTCCAATGTAAAATGTATCACAAAATTTTTCTTTTCTGTTGTAAAAGTACAAAGTATGTACTCACCAGCTTAAATAATTGTAATTCTAAACTGCAATAAGGCTGTAAAACAGGACTTTTATCGATTAAAAACCAGACAGAAGTTTCTACTTAGATCTAGAGCAAGAGCCTGGACATAGCTGCAAATACATTGGTATTGGATTACACTGCTGGTGAGACCGTGAACCTGAAACTAGGAGGTAGAAAACAAAAAGAGATCAAAAAAAAAAAAAAAAAGAGAGAGAGAGAGAGACAGAATCTAAAACAAAGAGACAAGAGAGAATGAAGGAAAGGGCAAAAAAAACAGAGACAGAAAGATATGGTAAGTAGAGAGAGGTAGAAAGAAAAAGAGAAAGCAGAGTAAATAACAAAGGGAAAAACAGAAAGACAGAGATATAGAGAATCACAACTGTCAAAAAGAAATAGCTAAATTTCTTAGTTCTACATGATTAAATTCAAAACTTACAGTGCAACAGCATATTAAAAGGCTTACCTTAAACCAAAATATCCCCTGCAGTCTTCTTAAAGCCAAACAATAGTTTAGCTTAACTAGCAAAAAATGTCTGCCTTCAGCATTATGATCTTTTAAGAACTATCTATTCGGGATCAAATTAATAACAGCAACTCAAAAGATTAGATAGAAACCTTAGGGGGCAATGCATCTATGTTAATGCGGGAGGAACAACTCAGAAAAGGAAGGTGAGAATGGTTGCGCAGCTCAAAGAATGTAATCAATGTCATTAAACGGTACATGTAGAAACTGTTAAAAAAAAATTGGCTTATATGCCATGACAAAACGGGATTTATTCCATGAATGCAAGAGTGGGTCAACATAAAAATATCAATGTAATACACAGCAATAATAGAACAAAGGATAAGAACCACATGCTCATCTCGATTGACGCAAAAACGCATTTCACAAAACTCAACACCTTTTAATGATAAAAACACACAGCAAACTAGGAGTAGAAGGAAAACTCCTCAACATGATAAAGGGTATTTATGAAAAAATCATAGCTAACATCATACTTAATGGGGAAAGACTGAAAGTTTTCTCCCTAAGATCAGAAATAAGACAAGGATACCTACTTTCATCCCTGCTAGTCTACATTGTGAGCCCTTGTGGTACAGTGGTTAAGAGTTCAGCAGTTGGAATCCACCAGCCACTCCTTAGAAACCCTATGGGGCAGTTCTATTCTGTCCTGTAGGGTCACTATGAGTCAAAATCAATTCGACTGCAATGGGTTTGGTTTGGTTTTTGGTATTCTACATCATACTAGAAATTCCAGCCAGACCAATTAAACAAGATTAAGAAATAAAAGGCATCCAAATCAGAAAAGAAATAAAACTATCTCTATTTGCAGAAGACATGATCCTATATATAGCAAATTCCAAAGAATCCACAAGAAAACTACTAGAATTAATAAACAAATTCAGCAAAGTTGCAGGGTACAAGATCAACACACAAAAATCAGTTGTGCTTCTATACACCATAAATTAGCATCTGAAAAGCAATTTAAGAAAACAATTCCATTTACAATAACACCTAAGAGTAAAATACTTAGCAATAAACTTCACCAGGTAGGTGAATGATTTGTACATTGAAAACTATAAAACATTGCTGAAAAAATTAAGAAGACATAAATAAACAGAATATCTACACATTCAATGCAATTCCTACCAAAATTTCTACAGCTTGTTTTGCAGAAATGAATAGCTGATCCTAAAGTTATACACAATTGCAAGGGCTCTCAAATAGCTAAAACAATCTTGAAAAAGAAGAATTTGCACTTCCCAATTTCAAAATGTACTATAAACCTGCAGTAATGAAAACAGTCTGGTACTTCTACAAAGGTAGACATCTAAATGAATAGAATAGAACTGAGAAGCCAGAAATAAACTTACACATCTACGGCCAATTGATTTTTTTTTTTATTAACTTTTATTAAGCTTCAAGTGAACGTTTACAAATCCAATCAGTCTGTCACATATAAGTTTACATACATCTCACTCCCTACTCCCACTTGCTCTCCCCTTCTTGAGTCAGCCCTTTCAGTCTCTCCTTTTGTGACAATTTTGCCGGCTTCTCTCTCTCTCTATCCTCCCATCCCCCCTCCAGACAAGAGTTGCCAACACAGTCTCAAGTGTCCACCTGATATAATTAGCTCACTCTTCATCAGCGTCTCTCTCCCACCCGCTGACCAGTCCCTTTCATGTCTGATGAGTTGTCTTCAGGGATGGTTCCCGTCCTGTGCCAACAGAAGGTCTGGGGACCATGGCTGCCGGGATTCCTCTAGTCTCAGTCAGACCATTAAGTTTGGTCTTTTCATGAGAATTTGGGGTCTGTATCCCACTGATCTCCTGCTCCCTCAGGGGTCCTCTGCTGTGCTCCCTGTCAGGGCAGTCATCGATTGTGGCCGCGCACCAACTAGTTCTCCTGGTCTCAGGATGATGTAGGTCTCTGGTTCATGTGGCCCTTTCTGTCTCTTGGGCTCTTAGTTGCCGTGTGACCTTGGTGTTCTTCATTTTCCTTTGCACCAGGTGGGTTGAGACCAATTGATGCATCTTAGATGGCCGCTTGTTAGCATTTAAGACCCCAGACGCCACATTTCAAAGTGGGATGCAGAATGATTTCATGATAGAATTATTTTGCCAATTGACTTAGAAGTCCCCGCAAACCATGTTCCCCAGACCCCCGCCCTTGCTCCGCTGACCTTTGAAGCATTCATTTTATCCCGGAAACTTCTTTGCTTTTGGTCCAGTCTAATTGAGCTGACCTTCCATGTATTGAGTGTTGTCTTTCCCTTCACCTAAAGCATTTCTTATCTACTGATTAATCAATAAAAAACCCTCTCCCACCCTCCCTCCCTCCCCCCCTCGTAACCACAAAAGTATGTGTTCTTCTCAGGTTTACTATTACTCAAGATCTTATAATAGTGGTCTTATACAATATTTGTCCTTTTGCCTCTGACTAATTTCGCTCAGCATAATGCCTTCCAGGTTCCTCCATGTTATGAAATGTTTCACAGATTCGTCACTGTTCTTTATTGATGCGTAGTATTCCATTGTGTGAATATACCACAATTTATTTACCCATTCATCCGTTGATGGACACCTTGGTTGCTTCCAACTTTTTGCTATTGTAAACAGAGCTGCAATAAACATGGGTGTGCATCTATCTGTTTGTATGAAGGCTCTTGTATCTCTAGGGTATATTCCGAGGAGTGGGATTTCTGGGTTGTATGGTAGTTCTATTTCTAACTGTTTAAGATAATGCCAGATAGATTTCCAAAGTGGTTGTACCATTTGACATTCCCACCAGCAGTGTATGAGAGTTCCAATCTCTCCGCAGCCTCTCCAACATTTATTATTTTGTGTCTTTTGGATTAATGCCAGTCTTGCTGGTGTGAGATGGAACCTCATTGTAGTTTTAATTCGCATTTCTCTAATGGCTAATGATCGGGAGCATTTTCTCATGTATCTGTTGGCTGCCTGAATATCTTCTTTAGTGAAATGTGTGTTCATATCCTTTGCCCACTTTTTGATTGGGTTGTTTGTCTTTTTGTGGTTGAGTTTTGACAGAATCATGTAGATTTTAGAGATCAGGCGCTGGTCGGAGATGTCATAGCTGAAAATTCTTTCCCAGTCTGTAGGTGGTCTTTTTACTCTTTTGGTGAAGTCTTTAGATGAGCACAGGTGTTTGATTTTTAGGAGCTCCCAGTTATCGGGTTTCTCTTCGTCATTTTTGGTAATGTTTTGTATTCTGTTTATGCCTTGTATTAGGGCTCCTAGGGTTGTCCCAATTTTTTCTTCCATGATCTTTATCGTTTTAGTCTTTATGTTTAGGTCTTTGATCCACTTGGAGCTAGTTTTTGTGCATGGTGTAAGGTATGGGTCCTGTTTCATTTTTTTGCAAATGAATATCCAGTTATGCCAGCACCATTTGTTAAAAAGGCTTTCTTTTCCCCAATTAATTGACACTGGTCCTTTATCAAATATCAGCTGCTCATACGTGGATGGATCTATGTCTGGGTTCTCAATTCTGTTCCATTGGTCTATGTGCCTGTTGTTGTACCAGTACCAGGCTGTTTTGACTACTGTGGCTGTATAATAGGTTCTGAAATCAGGTAAAGTGAGGCCTCCCACTTTCTTCTTCTTTTTCAGTAGTGCTTTGCTTATCCGGGGCTTCTTTCCCTTCCATATGAAATTGGTGATTTGTTTCTCTATCCCCTTAAAATATGACATTGGAATTTGGATCGGAAGTGCGTTAAATGTATAGATGGCTTTTGGTAGAATAGACATTTTTACTATGTTAAGTCTTCCTATCCATGAGCAAGGTATGTTTTTCCACTTAAGTATGTCCTTTTGAATTTCTTGTAGTAGAGCTTTGTAGTTTTCTTTGTATAGGTCTTTTACATCCTTGGTAAGATTTATTCCTAAGTATCTTATCTTCTTGGGGGCTACTGTGAATGGTACTGATTTGGTGGTTTCCTCTTCGGTGTTCTTTTTGTTGATGTAGAGGAATCCAAGTGATTTTTGTATGTTTATTTTATAACCTGAGACTCTGCCAAACTCTTCTATTAGTTTCAGTAGTTTTCTGGAGGATTCCTTAGGGTTTTCTGTGTATATAATCATGTCATCTGCAAATAGTGATAACTTTACTTCTTCCTTGCCAATCCGGATACCTTGTATTTCTTTGTCTAGCCTAATTGCCCTGGTTAGGACTTCCAGCACGATGTTGAATAAGAGCAATGATAAAGGGCATCCTTGTCTGGTTCCCGTTCTCAAGGGAAATGCTTTCAGGTTCTCTCCATTTAGAGTGATATTGGCTGTTGGCTTTGCATAGATGCCCTTTATTATGTTGAGGAATTTTCCTTCAATTCCTATTTTGGTAAGAGTTTTTATCATAAATGGGTGTTGGACTTTGTCAAATGCCTTTTCTGCATCAATTGATAAGATCATGTGGTTTTTGTCTTTTGTTTTATTTATGTGATGGATTACATTAATGGTTTTTCTGATATTAAACCAGCCTTGCATACCTGGTATAAATCCCACTTGATCAGGGTGAATTATTTTTTTGATGTGTTGTTGGATTCTATTGGCTAGAGTTTTGTTGAGGATTTTTGCATCTATGTTCATGAGGGATATAGGTCTATAATTTTCTTTTTTTGTAATGTCTCTACCTGGTTTTGGTATCAGGGAGATGGTGGCTTCATAGAATGAGTTGGGTAGTATTCCGTCATTTTCTATGCTTTGGAATACCTTCAGAAGTAGTGGTGTTAACTCTTCTCTGAAAGTTTGGTAGAACTCTGCAGTGAAGCTGTCCGGGCCAGGGCTTTTTTTTGTTGGGAGTTTTTTGATTACCGTTTCAATCTCTTTTTTTGTTATGGGTCTATTTAGTTGTTCTACTTCTGAATGTGTTAGTTTAGGTAGGTAGTGTTTTTCCAGGAATTCATCCATTTCTTCTAGGTTTTCAAATTTGTTAGAGTACAATTTTTCATAATAATCTGAAATGATTCTTTTAATTTCATTTGGTTCTGTTGTGATGTGGTCCTTCTCGTTTCTTATTCGGGTTGTTTCCTTTCCTGTATTTCTTTAGTCAGTCTAGCCAATGGTTTATCAATTTTGTTAATTTTTTCAAAGAACCAGCTTTTGGCTTTGTTAATTCTTTCAATTGTTTTTCTGTTCTCTAATTCATTTAGTTCAGCTCTAATTTTTATTATTTGTTTTCTTCTGGTGCCTGATGGATTCTTTTGTTGCTCAGTTTCTATTTGTTCAAGTTGTAGGGACAGTTCTCTGATTTTCGCTCTTTCTTCTTTTTGTATGTGTGCATTTATCGATATAAATTGGCCTCTGAGCACTGCTTTTGCTGTGTCCCAGAGGTTTTGATAGGAAGTATTTTCATTCTCGTTGCTTTCTTTAAGAATCTCCTTATTCCCTCCTTGATGTCTTCTATAACCCAGTCTTTTTTCAGGAGGGTATTGTTCATTTTCCAAGTATTTGATTTCTTTTCCCTAGTTTTTCTGTTATTGAGTTCTAGTTTTATTGCCTTGTGGTCTGAGAAGATGCTTTGTAATATTTCGATGTTTTGGACTCTGCAAAGGTTTGTTTTATGACCTAATATGTGGTCTATTCTAGAGAATGTTCCATGTGCGCTAGAAAAAAAAGTATATTTTGCAGCAGTTGGGTGGAGAGTTCTGTATAAGTCAATGAGGTGAAGTTGGTTGATTGTTGTAATTAGATCTTCCGTGTCTCTATTGAGCTTCTTACTGGATGTCCTGTCCTTCTCCGAAAGTGGTGTGTTGAAGTCTCCTACTATAATTGTGGAGGTATCTATCTCACTTTTCAATTCTGTTAAAATTTATGTATCTTGCAGCCCTGTCATTGGGTGCATAAATATTTAATATGGTTATGTCTTCCTGATCAATTGTCCCTTTTATCATTATATAGTGTCCTTCTTTATCCTTTGTGGTGGATTTAAGTCTAAAGTCTATTTTGTCAGAAATTAATATTGCTACTCCTCTTCTTTTTTGCTTATTGTTTGCTTGATATATTTTTTTCCATCCTTTGAGTTTTAGTTTGTTTGTGTCTCTAAGTCTAAGGTGTGTCTCTTGGAGGCAGCATATAGATGGATCGTGTTTCTTTACCCAGTCTGTGACTCTCTGTCTCTTTATTGGTGCATTTAGTCCATTTACATTCAGCGTAATTATAGATAAATAAGTTTTTAGTGCTGTCATTTTGATGCCTTTTTATGTGTGTTGTCGACAATTTCATTTTTCCACATACTTTTTTGTGCTGAGGCGTTTTTCTTAGTAAATTGTGAGATCCTCATTTTCATAGTGTTTGACTTTGTTAGTTGAGTCGTTACGTTTTTCTTGGCTTTTATCTTGAGTTATAGAGTTGTTATACTTTTTGTGGTTACCTTATTATTTACCCCTATTTTTCTAAGTAAAAACCTAACTTGTATCGTTCTATATCACCTTGTATCACTCTCCATGTGGCAGTTCAATGCCTCCTGTATTTAGTCCCTCTTTTTGATTATTGTGATCTTTTACCTATTGACTTCCACGATTCCCTGTTATGTGTATTTTTTTTTTAATTAATCTTAATTTGTTTGTTTTTGTGATTTCCCTATTTGAGTTGATATCAGGACGTTCTGTTTTGTGACCTTGTGTTGTGCTGATATCTGAGATTATTGGTTCTCTGACCAAACAATATCCTTTAGTATTTCTTGTAGCTTTGGTTTGGTTTTTGCAAATTCTCTAAACTTGTGTTTATCTGTAAATATCTTAATTTCGCCTTCATATTTCAGAGAGAGTTTTGCTGGATATATGATCCTTGGCTGGCAGTTTTTCTCCTTCAGTGTTCTGTATATGTCGTCCCATTCCCTTCTTGCCTGCATGGTTTCTGCTGAGTAGTCTGAACTTACTCTTATTGATTCTCCCTTGAAGGAAACCTTTCCTTTCTCCCTGGCTGCTTTTAAAATTTTCTGTTTATCTTTGGTTTTGGTGAGTTTGATGATAATATGTCTTGGTGTTTTTCTTTTTGGATCAAGCTTAAATGGGGTTCGATGAGCATCTTGGATAGATATCCTTTCGTCTTTCATGATGTCAGGGAAGTTTTGTGTCAGGAGTTCTTCAACTATTTTCTCTGTGTTTTCTGTCCCCCCTCCCTGTTCTGGGACTCCAATCACCCGCAGGTTATCCTTCTTGATAGAGTCCCACATGATTCTTAGGGTTTCTTCATTTTTTTAAATTCTTTTATCTGATTTTTTTTCAGCTATGTTGGTGTTGATTCCCTGGTCCTCCAGATGTCCCAGTCTGCATTCTAATTGCTCGAGTCTGCTCCTCTGACTTCCTATTGCGTTGTCTAATTCTGTAATTTTATTGTTAATCTTTTGGATTTCTACATGCTGTCTCTCTATGGATTCTTGCAACTTATTAATTTTTCCAGTATGTTCTTGAATTATCTTTTTGAGTTCTTCAACAGTTTTATCAGTGTGTTCCTTGGCTTTTTCTGCAGTTTGCCTTATTTCATTTGTGATGTCTTGAAGCATTCTGTAAATTAGTTTTTTATATTCTGTATCTGATAATTCCAGGATTGTATCTTCATTTGGGAAAGATTTTGATTCTTTTGTTTGGGGGGTTGGAGAAGCTGTCATGGTCTGCTTCTTTAAGTGGTTTGATATGGACTGCTGTCTCCGAGCCATCACTGGGAAACTAGTTTTTCCAGAAAATCCGCTAAAAAAAAAATGCAGTCAGATCCCTATCAGAGTTCTCCCTCTGGCTCAGGCTATTCGGATGTTAATGAAGCCGCCTGGGGAGGGTGTGGGAGGGAACAGAGAGATAGGAGAGTAGCACCTCAGAATATAGCCAGAGTTGCTTGTCTTGCTTGGAATGACTATTATATCTGAGATTCCCGCGGGGCGCGTCGCCTGTGTGTGCTGGCTGTGTGGAGATTGCCCCCGGGGGGTCTGGCCCGCTGGAGTCAAGGTCAGATCCTCCGCTTCCAGCCCCACGCCCAATGTCAAGGCTCCCCTACTGGGACGGTGCACTCTCGACTCCAAAATCAGTCGCTGCCTCCCGGGGACTTCTCGTCCCTCCAGCCGCATTGCTGTGCCGCCGCCGCGAACCAGTTGGGCCGCCTCCCGGGGTTAGTTCAGATGGGTGGAGCAGCTCCCCGTGCTTGTGCCGTGACCGAGTGTCCCGGCTGGGATGCTGTTCTCCCTGCTCCAATACCAGTCGCTGCCTCCCGGGGACTTCTCCTATCGGCTGCGTCCCACGCCGCCCGCGCGACCCAACTGGGCCCCCTCCCGGGGTTAGTTCAGGGGGGTGGAGCAGCTCTCCGTGTTTATGCCGTACCTGCGTCCAGTCCAAATCCCGGCAGGATGGTTCCCTGGCTGGGACGCTGCTCTCCTCGTTCCAAGACCAGTCACTGCCTCCCGGGGACTTCTTCTACCAGCTGCGTCCCACGCCGCCCGCGGAACTGGCTGGTCCCCCTCCCGGGGTTAGTTCAGGGGGTTGGAGCAGCTCTCTGTGCTTGTGCCGTACCTGACTGGTATGCTGGCTCCAGGCTCTGAAAACAATCGCTGCTTCCCCGTATTAGTTCGTTCTCCGTCTCTAAATCTGTGTTTGTTGTTCAGGGTTCGTAGATTGTTATGTATGTGATCGATTCACTTGTTTTTCCGTGTCTTTGTTGTAAGAGGGCCCCAAGTTAGCGTCTGCCTAGTCCGCCATCTTGGCCCCGCCCCCCGCCAATTGATTTTTGATGAGGGTACCAAGTTCCTTCAATGGGGAAAGAATAGTCTCTTCAACAAATGGTACTGGGACAACTGGATAGCCACATGCAAAAGAATGAAGTTGGACCCATACCTCACACGATATACAAAAATTAACTGAAGTGGATCAGTGAATAAATATTTGAACAAATACCACAAAACTCTTAGAAAAAAACTTAAGGGTAAAGCTTCAAGACCTTGTTTTTGAAAATGGATTCTTAGATATGACACCAAAAGCATAAGCAACAAACAGATAAATTGGACTTCATCCAAATAAGAAAATTTTGTACACCAAAGGACTTTATCAAGAAAGTGAAGAGACAACCTACAGAATTGGAGAAAATATTTTATAAACATATATATGAGTTTAATACCCAGAACATATAAAGAACTCCTACAACTCAACGGCCAATTCAAATACAGGCAAAGGACTTGAAGAGACATTCCTCCAAAGAAAATATACAAATGGCCAACACGTATCTGAAAAGATACTTAACGTCATTAGTCGTTGCTGTGTGCCATTGAGTCAATTCCGATTCATAATGACCCTATAGGACAGAGTATAACTACCCCATATGGTTCCCAGGCTGTAATCTTTATATGAGCAGATCATCAAGTCTTTTTTCCTGTGGAGCCGCTGGTGGGTTCTAATTGTCAATCTTTCAATCAGCAGCTGAGCACTTAACCACCGTGCCAAGAGGGCTCCTCACTAGTCATTAGGCAACTGCAAATCAAAACCACAATGAGATCCTGCTTCACACCCACTAGGATCACCATAAAGAGTCCCTAAGCAGCACCAACAGTCAAGCACTCTACTACTAGCTGAAATGGTGGTGGTTCAAATCCACAGAGGCGCCTTGGAAGACAGGCCTGGTGGTCTACTTCTGAAACGTCACATCCTTGAAAACCCATGGAGTACAGTTCTCTCTGACACACTTGGGGTTGCCAGGAGTCAGAAATGACTTGACGGTAATTAATAATAATAATATGGCTATTATCAGAAAAATGGAAATAACAAGTGTTACGGAGGATGCAAAGAAATTGAAACTCTGGTGTATTTGGTGTTTCTGGTGGGAATGTAAATGGTGCAACCACTGTGGAAAACATTTTGATGGCTCCTCAAAAGGTTAAACATAGAGTTACCATAAAACCAAAATAAAACCAAACCCATTGCCATTGAGTTGATTCCAACTCATAATGACTCTATAGGACAGAGTAAAACTTCCCATGGGGTTTCCAGGGAGCGCCTGGTGGATTTGAACTGCCAACCTTTTGGTTAGCAGCCGATCTCTTAACCACTATACCACCAGGGCTTCCAGAGACACCATATTACCCAGCAATTCCACCCCTAGGTATATAACCAAAAGACTTGAAAGCAGGCACTCAAACAGATACTTGTACCCCAATGTTCACTGCAGCATTGCTCACACTAGTCAAGAGGTTGAAACGACCCCAATGTCCATCAACAGATGAATGGATAAACAAAATGTGCCATAGCCATAGAATGGAATATTATACAGTCATAAAAAGAAATGAAGTTCTGATACATGCTACGACATGATAAACCTTGAAAACATTATATTAAAATAAGTCAGACACAACAAAACAAATATTTATGATCTCACTTATATGAAATACCTAGAATAGGCAAATGCATAGAGACAAAAGTTTACTAGTGGTTATCAGAGGCTGGGGGTAGAGGGAGGAATGGGGAGTTATTGCTTAAGAGGCACTGAGTTTCTGTTTAGGGCGATAAAAAAACCTTTTAGAAATGGATAGTGGTGACAGTTGCACAACATGGTGAATATAATTAATGCCACTGAATTGTACAATTAAAAATGGTTAAAATGGCAAACTTTAAATATTTTTATTATATGTTTTTTATATAATATACAATAATTTTTTAAAAAATAAACTTATTGTATCCCCCTAATTATTAACTTTATTGCTTAAATCCACCCACAACAGAAGTTATTAATAATCCATAGCTATTTTTCAATGACATTTTCTGGCAGGAAAAAGGAGTCAAAGAGATGGTGGGAAGGTGGGGATGAGGACAGCCTGGAATAGGGGTGTTTATTAAGAAGGATGCCTGAGTGCCATCAGCCTACATTATTTCATCATCACATCCCCTGGGAGCATTATCCACACTTGTCGAAGTTCAAAAAGAAAACCACCACCTCGAAGATTTTCCACAATTAAACTTTGGAATTAACACTAATGTGATCTAAAGATTTGTCTACATTAAGAACTATAAAAAACAAAAGAAAAAAAAAGAGATATCAACCCTGCCCCCAGAAGCTTTGAAACTAAGAAGACGACACTGATAAAGCTATACATAACACGGAAAACTCTAAAAACAAATAAAAAGTAAAGAATTTACATAGTATAAGCAAAAGTCACAAGATGGTGAGTGAAGAGGGAACTGGGCCAATGTTAAAGAGAGACGTAAAAGAGAGGTGGTCTCCTTTCCTCTCAGAGAAAATTTAAAAATTAGCCCAAATTCCTACTGTAGCCTCATCGCCCATGGGCAAGTGGATTTTTTTTTTCTTTTTTAATATCAGATGCAGAGTGTTCAGTTAGTTATCTCTTAATTCATAGCACACCATCCTATCAGCTCGTGCAAGACCAATCTCTTTATCTTATTCACTTGTTTTTAAAATTTATTTGCTGATGTGTGCCACCAAGTTAATTTCGACTCATAGCGAATCTATAGGACAGAGTAGAACTGCCCCATAGGGTTTCCTAGGCTATAATCTTTAGGGGAGCAGACTGCCAGGTCTTTTCTCCTACGGAGCAAATGGTGGGTTCGGACCTCCAACCTTTCAGTTAGCAGCCAAGTACTGAACCACTGCTCAACCAGAGTTTCTTGATTTATTTATTATTTACTATATTTACTTGTCCTATTCTTCATGGAGTTTTTCACACTTCTCTCTCCACCATGCCCTAAATAGGCAACCTTAATGCTTAATGTGAAACTTTTGTTTACGTATCTTCTTGCAAAGTGTGAAACATTACTCTGTATGCATGTAAAATTTTATTTATATATATGCACTTGTATTATTCTGTTTTTTTTTTTTTTAACCCATCCTTATTGTTATACACATAATTTGTCTGTTGTTTTCAACTGCTGCGTGATACTCCATGGGGAACATTCACTACATTTTACAGTGATGAACTCCCAGATGGATTCTGCCCCCACCTACAGGGTGTAACAACTATCCTTGTACACATACCCTGGTACAGGAACCTGTGCGACAATTTCTTAGGAAAATAAACCGAGGAAGGGAATTGCTGAGTCATAAAAAAAAATAGAGCATACAAATATATTTAATTCGACTAAGTACTAACTGATTGCTCTCCAGAACGGTGACATGATATTTCCCACCCACTGATCAGTGCATGACGATTCTTACGTCCTCATTGCCTTGTCAACACATTTTATATCCCCGCTATAAAATAATCTCCTTTTTTAATTTTTATTGTTCTGATTACTAATGGGTTGAACATCTGTTTATATGCTTGTTGGCTTTTAGACTTCCTCTTCTTTAAATTTCCTACCCAAAGCTTTTGTTTATTTTTCTATTAGGATTACTGCCTTTTACTTGATGGCTTGCAGTAGTTTTCTAGCCTGCATATTAATCTACCAACAATTTTATACAGTGTTAATATTTTCTTCCATTTTACCATCTATAGCTTTGTCCATGGTATTCTTTGTTGAACAGAAATTCTTAATTCTGATGCAATCAAATTCACTTTTTAGGTTGTGTTTGTGTGAGAGTACTAAGGAGCATATGAGATTGGTGTTGTGGCACCATTCTTAGAGAAACAGCCAAGAAGACGATGGAAATACCTGAAAGATGTGTGCAGAAAGACTCCCCCATGCGTCAAGGGAAAGAGGGAAGGTATCACGGGCTACTGGAAAGGCATGACCTTGAGGCAAGAGTCTGACACTTATTAGTTATGTTACCTCACACAGGTGCTTAACCTCCCAAAGTTAAAAACCTGCCATCTGCAAAGCAATACCTACCCCAAAAGACAATGTAGGCAAAGGAATCTACAAAATGGCTTCCACATACTACACACACACAAAAAAAAATGCACTCAATAAATGTGAGTTCCCTTGCCTTTTTCCTCCTTATTCTCACCCCCGACTTGACACAGACAGAATTTCCAACCATTGACACTTTAGAATCAGATCCTTCAGCTGACCCTGTCCCCTCAAATTCAGAGCATCAACTGTGGTGACAGGGTCTCCATGGCACTTCTGCTCATACTTCAATTAGCTATCAGACAGAGATTAAGCCCTGAAAAAACAATGAAAGTGCTGTTTCCCTGATGAGACCAAAAGAAGAGAAGCCAGCAGGTGTAAATAACTAATTATCTGGTGGTGGGACCTTGTGACTAAATTAGTTAGCACCTTGTTAAGAAATGGATTGAAAGTATTGGCTGTAGAACATCTTCCTTTGGTGGATGTGTGAGGAGTATGCAGGAAAGCTATTTTAGGTTCCTACAAAATGAATACAAAGTTTGGAAATAAAATTTAGCTGTAGCTTTCCAGACTTTCTGATCCATACTGCTTAAGTATTCCAAAAGAATAAACTGTGGCAAACAACCTAATCATTATCTGACTTGATGCTATGATACTTATTTATCCTCCTCTGTCCTATTTGTCTTTGCCTTGGATGCCAACTTAAATTCACTGTTATTTGGATATGGCCAGGACGTTAAATACCTATGGAAATCACATAGCGCTAAAGGAAGCTTGTTTGAGTATGAATGAACTTTCAATTACCTTTTTAAATCTGTGCTCTTTCTCACAATCATTTCATTATTTAATCAGCAGATGTTGAATATGTATCTATTACATACCGGGCACTGAGCCTAGTGCTGAGAAGATATAAGGATAAGTCAGACATGGCATTTACCATGGAGGAGGACATAGTTTCTCAAAGTTAATCATGTGATTAATCAACTACCATAAAGTGTGATCATTTCTATAATACAGGCAAACAATGTGCTATAAAGAGCACAGACGACAGTAGAAGCACAAGAACACCTAAGTTTATCTGGGTTTGGGTTCAAGCAAGATGTCAGAGAAAAGATTCACCTTAAGGGAGTTTGAAAAATGAGTAGGAATTTACTAGGCAGAAAGGATTTGGGTTGAGTTCGGGTTAGAGGTAATATTAGGGTTAGGGTAAGGGTTAGAGTTAGGTTAGCCAGATAGCCAGGAAGCAGCTCTTAAGGCAAGGAGGTAAGGACATGTTGAGTGAAGAGCAGTTAGGCCCATGTGACTGAAGCACAAGGTATACAGCTAGGTATATGGCACAGGGTATAGGAACTAGACATAAGCCCAGAAACACAGCCTGGTCACTTTTTGAAAAAAAAAAAAAAAGGTCGTAATAATTTAAAATATATGCTGAACAATAAAATTATTTTAAGAAAGGAAGTGGCATAATTAGATTCATATTTTACAAAGAGAATTAAGGTACCAGCATATCAACACACTGAAATGAGACTGCGGTCAGGGAGATCAGTTAGGAGCTAATTATAACACTATAGGCAGGAGGTGTTAGGTCCTGAACCCTGAAGTGAGAGCAAGGATGGGAGAATGGAGTCATATATGACACTTAAGATATAGAATGGTCAAGGTTTGGTGACCAACTGAATGTTGGAGTTAAGATAAATGGGAAGATTTATTCAACAAATACCTCTTAAAACTTTTCTATGTGTTAGATACTGTAATAAGGGCTAGGGCAGAATTTCGCAATCTTGGCACCATTGACATTTTGTTGTTAGGTGCCGTCGAGTTGATTCTGGCTCATAGCGATCCTATGCACAACAGAACAAAACATTGCCCCATCCTGCACCATCCTCACAATTGTTACTATGCTTGTGCCCATTCTTGCAGCCACTGTCAATCCATCTTACTGAGGATCTTCCTCTTTTTCGCTGACCCTCTACATTACCAAGCATCATGTCCTTCTCCCGGGACTGATCCCTCCTGATAACACATCCAAAGTATGTGAGATGTAGTCTCACCATCCTTGCTCCTAAGAAGCATTCTGGTTGTACTTCTTCCAAGACTGTTCGTTGTCTTAGTCATCTAGTGCTGCTATAACAGAAGTGGTACAGTGGTTAACAATGAGAAGTTTTTCTCACAGTAAATTAGGCTAAAAGTTCAAATTCAGAGTGTCAGTTCCAGGGGAAGTCTTTCTCTCTCTGCTGGCTCTGGAGGAAGGTCTTTCTTGTCAATCTTCCCCTGGACTAGGAGCTTCTCCGAGCAGGAACTCCGGGTCTAAAAGATGCGCTCTGCTCCCGGTGCTTCTTTCTTCGTGGTATGAGGTCCCCAACTCTCTGCTTGCTTCCCTTTCCTTTTATCTCTTGAGAGATAAAAGGTGGCGCAGGACACAATCCAGGGAAACTCCCTTTACCTTGGATCAGGGAAGTGACCTGAGTGAGGGTGGCGTTACAATCCCACCCTAATCTTCTTAACATAAAATTACAATCACAAAACTCTTCTTCAGTCTTCCTTATTCACTGTCCAGCTCCCGCATACAATGTGGTGATTGGAAACACCATGGTTTGGGTCAGGCGCACCTTGGTCCTCAAGGTGACAACTTTGCTTTTCAACACTTTAAAGAGGTCTTTTGCAACCGATTTGCCTGATGCAACGCATCTTTTGATTTCTTGACTGCTGTTTCCATGGGAGTTGATTGTGGATGCAAGTAAAATGAAATCCTTGACAACCTCAATCATTTCTCCATTCATCATGATGTTGCTTATTGATCCAGTTGTGAGGATTTTTGTTTTCTTTGTGTTGAGGTGTAATCCATACTGAAAGCTGTGGTCTTTGATCTTCATCAGTAAGTGCCTCAAGTCCTTTTCACTTTCAGTAAGCAAGGTTGTATCATCTGCATAACGCAGGCTGTTAATGAGTTTTCCTCCAATCCTGATGCCCCATTCTTCATATAGTCCAGCTTCTCAAATTATTTGCTCAGCATACAGATTGAATAGGTATGGTGAAAGGATATAACCCTGATGGACACCTTTCCTGACTTTAAACCACGTAGTATGCTCTTGTTCTGTTGGCATGACTACCTCTTGATCCATGTACGGATTCCTCATGAGCACGATTAAGTGTTCTGGAATTCCCATTCTCTGCAATGTAATCCATAATTTGTTATGGTCCATGCAGTCAAATGCCTTAGAATACCATTGTCAATAAAACACAGGTAAACATCCTTCTGGTATTCTCTGCTCTCAGACAGGATCCATCTGACATCAGCAATGATATCCCTGGTTCCACATCCTCTTCTAAACCCGGGGATGAATTTCTGGCAGTTCCTTGTAAATATACTGCTGGAGCCGCTTTTGAATTATCTTCAGCAATATTTTGCTTGTGTGTGACATTAATGATATTGTTCCATAATTTCTGCATTCGGTTGGATCACCTTTCTTGGGAATAGGTATAAATATAGATCTTTTCCAGTCAATTGGCCAGGTAGTTGTCTTCCAAATTTCTTGGCCTAGACAAGTGAGCACTTACAGCACTACATCTGCTTGTTGAAACATCTCAGTTGGTACTCAGTCAATTCCAAGAGCCTTGTTTTTCATACATGTCGTCAGTGCAGCCTGGACTTCTTCCTTCAGTACCATCTGGTTCCTGATCATATGTTTCCTCCTGAAATGGTTGAACATCGACCAATTCTTTTTGGTATAGTGACTCTATGTATTCCTTCCATCTTCTTTTGATGTTTCCTGCATCATTTAATATTTTCCCCATAGAATCCTTCGCTATTGCAACCCGAGGCTTGAATTTTTTCTTCAGTTCTTTCAGCTTGAGAAATGCCGAGCGTGTTCTTCCCTTTTGGTTTTCTATCTCCAGGTCTTTGCACGTGTCATAATAATCCTTTACTCTGTATTTTTGAGCTACCCTTTGAAATCTTCTGTTCAGCTCTTTTACTTCATCATTTTTTCCTTTTGCTTTAGCTACTCGAAGTTCAGAAGCAAGTTTCAGAGTCTCTTCTGACATTCATTTAGGTCTTTTCTTTCTCTCCTGTGTTTTTAATCATTTCTTGCTTTCTTCATGTATGATGTCCCTGATGTCATTTCACAACTCAGCTGGTCCTCAATCATTAGTGTTCAAAGAATCAAATCTAATCTCAAGATGGTATCTAAAGTCAGGTGGGATATACTCAAGGTCATACTTTGGCTCTCATGGACTTGTTCTAATTTTCTTCAGTTTCAACTTGAATGTGCATATGAGTGATTGATGGTCTGATCCAAAGTCAACCCCTGGCCTTGTTCTGACTGATGATATTGAGCTTTTCCATTGTGTCTTTCCACAGATGTACTTGATTTGATTCCTGTGTATCCCATCTGGCGAGGTCCATGTCTATAGCAGTCATTTACATTGGTGAAAAAAGGTATTTGCAATGAGGGAGTCGTTGGTCTTGCAAAATTCAACCATGAGATCTCCGGCATCATTTCTATCACCAAGGCCATATTTCCCAACTACAGATCCTTCTTCCTTGTTTCCAACTTTCACATTTCAATCACCAGTAATTATCAATGCATCCTGATTGCATGTTCAATCAATTTCAGAGTGGAGTAGTTGGTAAAAATCTTCAATTTCTTCATCTTTGGCCCTAGTGGTTGGTGTATACATTTGAATAATAGTCATATTAACTTGTCTTCCTTGTAGACATACGGATATTATCTTATCATTGACAGTGCTGTACTTCAGGAGAGATCTTGAAATGTTCTTTTTGACGATGAATGCAATGCCATTCCTCTTCAAGTTGTCATTCCTAGCATAGTAGACCATATGACTGTCCAATTCAAAATGACCAATGTCAGATCATTTCCACTCACTAGTGCCTAGGATATCAATCTTTATGCATTCCATTTCATTTTTGATGATTTCCAATTTTCCTAGATTCATACATTATACATTCCACCTTCTGATTATTAATGGATGTTTGTAGCTATTTCTTCTCATTTTGAGTTGTGCCACATTAGCAAATGAAGGTCCTGAAAGCTTGACTCCATCCACGTTATTTAGGTCAACTCTACATTGAGAAGTCAGCTCTTCCCCCACATGTCTGTCAGTTTGTCATACTGTGTTGCTGTGACGCTGGAAACTATGCTACCAGTATTCACGTACCAGCAGGGTCACCCACTGACATTTTAGACTGGATCACTCCTTTGTTGTGGGGCTGTCTTATGCACTGTAGGATATTTAGCACCATTTTGGGCCTTTACCCACTAGGTGCAAGTAGCACCACCCCCATGTCATGACAATCAGAATGTCTCCAGGTATGGTCAAATTTCCCCTGGGAGCAAAATCAACCTTATTATTTAGCAAAAAAAAATGCTTAGGAGAGAATCATGTACAGGGATGCAGAAAGGAGAAAGTGGCGATACTTCTTGGGGATAAGCAAGCTAAAAAGCTCCACAGAGGAGGAGACATTGAGCTGAATCATTAAATATGGGCATTCCAGGCAAAGGGTCAAAACATTAAAGCAAGCTACCATAACAGACATTATAACTCTGAGGCTTCTAGCTGGGTGGATGGCAATGTCATTGACCAAGGTGAGAAACACAGGAGAAGCAGGGCACTAAGTTTTGGGGGCTTGTAGGGCATCTAGAAGGTACTTGGAAATGCACAGATAGAAGTCAGGGACACATATATACACACACTTAGAAGTCATAAATATATAGGTGGTACTTAAAGCAATGGGACTTGATCATATCTCTTAAGAAGAATGTTTACAGGCAGAAGATAAAAACCTTTGAGAACATCAAAATTTTAGATGAGGTCCATGAAAAACAAGCATGCAAAATAGACAGGGGGAGAACAGTAGAAAAGGTGAAAGAGAACACACTTAAACTTATTTGGCAAACTTAACAAACAGCCTAGAACAATTTCTCTCCAGTCTGTCAGGATGACTAGGGAGATCTGTTCTTTCATTTTATGATTACTTTCTCTACATTTCTTTTAGTCTCATCAAATCCACTATAACCCATTAGCTATAGAGGACCAAAATGCTACTAGTGGTGTACTATATAACCAACGGCTGATATCTTTCTTACTTGTTTATTTAGTAAACAAAAATAAGTTCATATCATATTGTTGATTAGGACGCATAATGAAATGAGCACCATGTTTGATGTGGACAATTCGCTTTCAACACCCATTCTGACTTCCTGAAAATGTGTTGGTCTGTAAAGTCTGAACACCTAAGAACAACATTTCTAGGACTGTCCTGCAGCTAGAGTTCTAGAAGTAATTTAAAGCATCATCAATTTTTTCCACTAGAGCAATATCTGGAAAGCAGAGTTAGGTAGAATGCTTTCTGCTATTTCTACTGTTTCAAAGCAAGCATCATTGTGGGAATGCCTGAATTTTGTACAGCAGCTTTCTGGTAAAGGCCATTATTTAATCTAGGAAAGGCAGTAGCAACCTTCGTAGCCTGGCTCTACCGAACAGTTTCCAAATTCATTCCTGAAAAACTCAGCCAAGAGTCTGCATCCTCAACCTTCCCAATGATTCTATAAGCATTTAAAACCTTGCAATATACCTATGTCTGTTGAAGTCAGCTAAACTAGATTCTATTCTCTGCAACTGAACGTTAACTAGCCAGTCAACTCTATGCAGTAAACCCAGTCTAGCGCTCTCTCTCTCTGCCTATTTTTTCCATTCCTAAATTACTCCCATAAAGAAAAGCCATGAGGTAGGTACACATACTTTGAAATGCACCAACAAAAGTACCAATAAATACACAAAGCTCAAAATCCAAATCCAGCCAAGCCTGGGACCTTAAGTTTCTAAGTGCAGTTTCAAGGGCCTGACGCCCTCCACTCTGCAAACAATGAGGTTACTGTTCCAAAGACAAGGTAAACTGAGCAAAATTGCTCACAGTCTCCTAGAGCACTTTATAGGGCAGAGGAAGGGTATATTAGTCAAGTTGGCTGTTCTGCAGCCTCTTAAGCACATGCCAAGGCCAGCCAGCCATCCTACAAATATGAGAAATAGATAATGTTTAGAGGAAATAAAAGAGAGGGTGATGGATCAATGCTAATTACCATCTTAACATTTATTTTTTAAAAATTCATTCTGAATCAAATATGATAATCAAATTAAAACCCTTACTATGTAATGAGAAGCCCTGATGGCACAATGGTTAAGAGTGTGGCTGCTAATCGAAAAGTTGGCAGCTTGAACCCACCAGCTGTTCTGCAGGAGAAAAGGCCTGGTGATCTGCTTCCATAAAGATTACAGCCTAGGAAGCACTATGGGGCAGTTCTACTCTGTCCTATAGGGTCACTATGAGTTGGAATCAACTTGACGGCACACAACACTATGCAATGAACTCTTACACATCATTAGAAAATGATTAAAGCACCAATAGAAAAGGGCGAAGGTAATTTAAAAAAGAAAAACTCAAATGGCCGATAAACATGAAAATGTCAACCTCACCAATAAGCAAAGTAATGCAAATTAAAATAATAGTGAAATAGCACATTTTGCTCATCAAAATTGGCAAAGATTAGGAAAAAAATACCCAAAGAAATGAAGGTGCAGGGATTAGAACGTTAAGACATTATTGATAGGAGGATAAATGTGTACTATTCTTCTGGGAAAAATTATCAAGAGCCTAAAAATATCAATATTTATATTAATATTTTAAAAGGTTAAAACATAGTACATATTGTATTATATTATAGTTTATGTTGTATCATATATAACATTTTATATTTTTTTAATTCAAAAATATTAACAGAAAAATACTTCTAGATTTTATAGCATTTTTTTACAACCATAGGAGCAGTTTACAAACTATTTTTTGCTACCTTCCTAAGTCTTCCTAAAATATCCCAATTATTTCCTTTTTTATCTTATTTATCAAAAATATAAGAACTTCCCTTTTAAAAATCTATTCTATATTAAATTCTACACTAATCTAACTCTATATTAATGGGTTTTTATAGCCATGCTATTTAAAATGGGGGAAAAAAAGGACAGAAATAATCTAGATTTTAGTAAGAGAACCTTAGTTATGTTAATTATTATATATCTGAATTGTGGAACAACTACAACTTATTTTTAAGGAGTAAATGTTTATGATATATGGATAAAAAGAACAAAACTATATGCAGTGTGAACTCAAACTTATAAAATATATATACATATACATACATACATACATATGGAAAGATTAGAGGAAAAAATTAAAATGTTAGTAATAACTCCAGTTGAAAAGATAACAGATGGTTTTTATTATTTTTATATTTATGTATGTTTTCTATAATGAGCAAGTATTAATTTTATAAGCAAAAAAAATTCTAGGCAAATGAAGACAGATCAATAACATCATCATTATGTAGAAGGAAGCATTTTTGTTCTATTACAAGCAAATAATGCCCAGAGAAATGAGCTACATAAAAGAAATTCATTGTTCTTCAAATACTGAATATGTAACTACCATGTACTAAGAGAATGGTGCTAGGTACTGAGGGTAGAGAGACGGACAAGATTCAATCTAGTCCTCATTCAGGAGCTCCCAAACTAGTAGAAAACATACATATAACTTATACTTTGGGAAAGCCCAGTATCTCTAAGGAGATGTTAGTCTCCATGGACGATTGATTAGTACCCAATGATCTACTGTGCTGGGTTTAGAGACCACACCACAAAGACCCACAAAGTTGTGTCTGTTGAGGAAGAGCCACAACATTCTGTCCAAGGTCCTCTTTCTTGCCCATATGTCAGCCTGTCCTGGGTTTGACTGCTGATTCTCATCCTTGCACTTGGTCCATTCAAATCTAAAGTGTGCTGTGTTATCCCAGGATTGGTTGAAGGTTATATTTCCTCTCGTCTTACTTCTGAAACAAAGTTTTGTTCGGCATCTCATCTTGCTCAGCCTGCCCATATATGTGCTTTCCTTCGACTTTGCAGTTACAGCTCCAGAGACCTCACGGTGCTAACACATATTGTAATATTCAAGTCTAGAATTGGAAAGTTAAAAAAAAATCACCTATGGTTAAGTGCTATGGCTGCTAACCAAAGGTTCAGCAGTTCAAATCCACCAGGCGCTCCTTGGAAACTGTATGGGGCAGTTCTACTCTGTCCTATAGGGTCGCTATGAGTCGGAATCGACTCAATGGCACTGGGTTTGGTTTTGGTTTTGATGGTTATATAAGGAATCTACTCCATAGCATATGCCTGGGAGAACCCTGCTCTCATGAACTCTAGCTTCACTGGTCCCTTGTGTATAATCCTCAAAATCACACTTTTCAGTCTGGAAGAGAACTTACAGATTCATATTCTGCCCTCTCTCATTTTACAGGTCATGGCATTAAGGCCCTTTGAAATTTAATGGTTGGATCAAGGTAGCACAACTAGTAAGTGGCTAAGCCAGGGTGAGTACACGGGCTTCCTGGGACAGAGGCTAGGAGATGGAACTCTGCACCACTCTACCTGCATCTAGAGATCCTTTCATGCTGACTTCACACTATTTCCTGTGGGAATTTTTTCACACCTGGTCCAACCCAACTCTCTAGTCTCCTCAGAGCTTAAAATAGCCCAGTTGCCAGACAATTGTTTATCTGCTTTGAGCCCCATGGAATGAAGGATGGTGTGAAAGTGGTCTTGGAACACCAAAATAGATTCCAGTGAGTAAAACTCACTTCCCCTGGGTTTTAAAGGCCCCAGGAGCAATCAGTAAGTTGGCTTAGTTTGCAATACCAGGCATATATCCAGGGATGAGCAGGCCCAGCTACAGAATGAGACATGAGGATAAGAAAGAAAGCGGAATGAGAAAACAGATCCAAAAAGAAGATGCAGAAATCAATATATTCTGCCATCACAGTATAGGTATCAGCAGCTTTTGAAACAGATCTCTTTCAGGCAAATGCTAAAAAGAAGAATCTTATAAATAAAAGTACCAGAAAAATATCCAATATATGGAGGAGTGTAGCCTAGTGACTAAAAGCACAACTCTGGAATTTTAAAGTTTGATCATTTCCAAACTTGGTCTCTTACTAGCTATGTAACCCTGGGCAGACTACTTAACCTCTTGGAGTCTGGTTTCTCTCATTTGTGAAAAAGGACCAGTTTTCAGCTCTTTTTTAGTTAGGAGGACTTAAAATGATAATGCTTGTCAAAAGCTGGTGTGTCATAGTGCTTAACAGAAAGGAATTAAACAAAACTCCCACCTGACACCACAGAATCTGGGCTGAGGGGCTCCCTACTACCTTAGATTCAGCCATCATCAGAGCAATCAAAACTGACCATCCCGGTGAGTGTTCTGGAATAGAAGATTGGGGAGGTCGGAAGATCCTCTCCACAGCAAAACAACTATTCAACTGCTGGAAAAAAAATTTTTTTTTTAATTATTGAAAGTCTCTCAAAATTGTCCTAAGGGCATGCAGCAGAGAAATATTCGTTCAAGAAAACCTACAAAATATCAGTAAGAACAGCAACAGTCTATGGCACTGAAGCCACGACCTGCTCTCTTCTCCTGCCCCCAACTCTGTGTTGCAGAAACTCTATTCTGGCTACTCTGGATGGGTGTAGCCAAGAAGAGGGGAGCTGCCTTTAGCGCTCAGTCTAGGGGTATAGTTTCACCCTGGCAGGGGCAAGCCACTGGTTTTTCTCATCCCCCTTGCATCCCCTTATTGCAAAAGCTGTATTCCAGGCAAGCTTAGTTGACAGAAGTGAGGTCCCATTCTCCCACTCAGAACCAACTAACAGGGCAGAAACTCTGCCCCAGGAACAGGCACCAATAATAATGGAGCTTCCATGGCTCCTGCCCCAGCTTGCTTGTAAGACGGAGACTCCATGCTGAGGGGCCAAGCTGAGGAGACCACAGGCTACCAGCTCCCTACTCCCTAGCACCTGCCTGCTCATAGGGGAGAGGTGTCACTCTGAGAGAAGCATGCCTATCTCCTATGCAGTGGTACAGGCTGCCTGCCCAGGCCATAGGGATAAACAGCTCTGCAGCTCTTCCTGAGGAAACTGACTTTATTTGGAAGACAGAATACAGAATCCAAGCCCAAAGGTGTTTTTGAACACGCTGGAGATCTTGGTAGAGAGTAACTGTGAGGGTACTGGTAGTCCAGGACACCGACGAAAGCAAGCAAAATGGCAGAGCAGCCAGAAGTTTAACAGAGAAAGAAACAGCCAAGAAGAGCCCTCCTGGGATCACAGTAAACTGGGATCGGAAAGCCTATGCACATGCGCTGGGCTGAACTCACTCAGGAGCAATTAGCAGAAGACATGGTTCAGGTTTGAAAACATCCCCACATACAGATCCTCCAACAAAGGGCAAAAGCCTCACTAGCACAACAGGCTTAAGCATAGCCTCTGACCAAACATCGGCTGAAAAATAAGCTACTTTGATGTAGGGGCAACTACTATTAAGTCAAGCTTAAGAATAAAATCACATGCATCTTGGCTGTCGGGAAGACTGCATATTCAAAGCTTCACCCTCTCAAGAGTGAGTGAAGAGGAAACTTTCAAGCTACTAGTCCCTGGCTGAACATGGAACAAAAACATAAACTCCCTGAACTGTGATTAAGAGACTCCATGCCACACAAGCATGCAATGGTAACCCAACCCGTTGCCTCTGAACTTATTCGGACTCACAGTGACGCTATGCAATGATGGAGGGTAAAAATCTAACCGGCTAAGGGGGTAAAGCACAATCTTTGACCAATAAGTAGCTTATGCTGACCCAAGGGTGACCCCTAAGTAGCCAGGCTAGAATCTAAAAATAAGATTTTTTTTTTTTTTTTTAAATCTAAGCAGGGACATCAGAACCTGCACACTGTAGGATAAACAGACTTCATGGAGCCTAGCCAAGTTACTGGAAAAAAAAAAAAGTGACCAAGCAAAGAACAAAAACATCAGCCCCCAGTGGAGGTAGGAGGAAGAATCAGTAATACAGAATTGCTAGAATATATTATTTAAAATGTTCAATTTTCAAAATAAAAAAATACATATACAGACTTCCGGCCAACATGGCGCCATAGACAGAAGCACTACGCCGTCCCTCCACAGCAAAGACCTGAAAAAGTAAGTAAAACAGAGACAAACATTATTCCTAGAACCTGAAGTACCAAATGAAGAGATAGAGAACTCAGCCAAGCACCTAATGGAATAAGAAACTGACAGAGGATGGAGAACGAGGAGAGAGACATGCAGATGGCCCCATCAGCTAACACGGATCCGCTATCTTGGACTCCAGTCGGGCATCAGCAGACAGGGACCACGGGAAAGCAGCGTCACGAAACTCCCAGCAGGAGACAGAGAACCCAGTAACCAGCAATACATGCTTTCCCATCCCCCCATTCTCTCCCCCCTGCTCTCTACCTCCAAGCTTCCAGGCTGGCTGTGGTGGCTTGGCTGGCCAGGAAGTACAGTGTCTGGGCTGCTTGAATTCACCCCACCCACATCAGAGATCGGCAGACAGGGAGTATGGGAAAGCAGCTTCACAAGGTTCCCAGCAGGAGACAGAGCACCCGGTAATTAGCAATATACACTTTCCTAGCCCCCCCTCCTTTTTCCCCCCACCTTTGACCTCCTCTGCTTTCCACCAGCCAGTCTCTTGGCCAGGAGGCAACACTTTGGCCTCAGGCTGCTTGGATTTGCCCTGCCCACACTGGCGGGGCCCCTGAGCTGGTGTTGGTTGTTTCCATCTCTTTTGCTTTCTTCTGTGCCTCCTACAGCCTCCCCTTCCGTTCTCTGGAACACTTGGCTCCATGTGCTATCTTTGCTTCTTCTTGAAAGGCTGTGAAGCCATGCTCAACTGGGGAACCACTCCCCCTGCCTGCAACACCATGCTGCTGGGATCCCTGGGGCTTTGTTTTCCCCTTGTTTTGCTTTGTTCTGTTTTATTTTGTTTTTCTTTTCCTAGCTTGGGACCCCCTTCTAGCCGAGCTGCACTGCATGGCATAGGAGCCACTCACCCAATCTGCGCAGCCACCGAGGTAGGATCCCTGGGGGCATTTCTTTTTTTCTTCTCTCTCTCTTTTTCCCTTTCTATCTTCATTTCTCAGTTCTCGTCTTGCTACACTTACCTTCTTTTCCTCTCTCCTGAATACCTGGTGCTGTGTGACATCTATACCCCCTCTAGCCAGGCTATACTGAGCAGCCTGAGAGCCCCTTCCCCGGTCTTAGCAGCCCCACGGGTGCGACTGTGGGACTCCTGAGGAATTTTTTTTTTTTTGGTTCCAAATTTTTATCTAGTTTTTTTCTTTTTTTGCTTTTCTCCGTTTCTTGGTTTCTCATCTCTCCACTCCAAAGGCAAGCTCCCTTAGCACTATTTTTTTTTTCTCTTTCTTTGTTTGCTTGTTTGTTTTTGGCGCCTGTTTTTCTCTCCTCTCTCTGCTCTTTCCTACACCCCTATTAGCTCCACACAGCACAACCTACCCCCTCTTTCCTGCCTACCTAAACCGTGCACTGAACATCACACCCCCGAGCAGCACAGGCATGGCCTACTGGAACCTGCCCAGCACTGATTCCTGGCTGGCCCTATTGGCCTTAGTAGGTACCACAAACAATCCATCCCAGCCCCTCCCTTTCAGCTGGCCCTGCCCATTGGACAAGGAGGTGAAAAATATTGTGACTACAGAGGAGCAAACAACAAAGAATGCACAGCCCACCTGCTCAGACATAACCAAATAAAACAAAAAAGCAGAACAGAACAAACGGATCTACAATCAAGAAATGAAGAAAATACCTACTGAATGCCCCAGAGACAGGAGACAATATCAACACATAAAAAACAAGACAGGATGGGTCCAGTAGGTGTCCAAAATAAAAGAACCAGTTCACTTTCCAGTATAAGAAAAGGCACTAGAACTACCTGACAGGGAATTCAAATCTCTAATATTCAGAGCAATCCAAGAGTTGAAGTAAAAAGCAAACAAAAATGAGGGAAGAAAAGACATTTTTGGAAAAAGCAGACAAATTCATGGGAAATACAGACAAAAAAATGGAACAATTCAGGAAAGTAATACCAGAACAAAATGCCAAATTAAAATCACAACTAGAAATCATACAAAAACAACAATTAGAAATCCAAAAGATAAACAACAAGATTTCAGAAATGGACAGTGTCATAGAAGGGCTGAGGAGCAGGTCTGAAACAATGGAAGACAGAATTAGCAAAATTGAAGACAAACATTTGGCCACAACTCTGAGGGAAAGTCAGAAAAAAGAATGAAGAAACCCTGAGAATTATGTGGGATACAATCAAAAGCAAAAATGTGCGAGTGACTGGAGTCCCAGAACAGGGAGAGAAAACAGAAAACACAGAGAGGATCACTGAATAATTGCTGACAGAAAACTTCCCTAATATCATGAATGATGAAAAGCTGACCATCCAAGAAGCTCAACGAACCCCATATAAGATAGATCCCAAAAGAAAAACACCAAGGCATATCATAATTACACTTGCCAAAACCAAAGACAAAAAATCCTGCAAGCAGCTCGAGAAAAAAAAGTCACATAGAGAAGAGAAACAATAAGACTAAGCAGAAACCATGCAGAAAAGAAGGCAATGGGATGACATTCATAAAACATTGAAAGAAAAAAATTGCCAACCAAGAATAATGTATCCTACAAAACTTTAGTTCAAATATGATGGTGAAATTAGGGCATTTCCAGATAAACAGAAATGAAGGGAATATGTAAAAACCAAACGAAACTTACGAGAATTATTAAAGGGAGTCCTTCGGTCTAAGAACAAACAACATCAGACCACAGCCTGAACCTAGGACACAAGGTTGTACCAGCCAGATACCAACATAGGTAATGAACTCTGAAGGACTATCCAAAACCAAAACAATTGCACCCGGGAACCAGAGAGGTTAATCTGTAAATGACAACAACGTTAGAACAATAAAAGAGGGAATAACCAGTATAGGTATATACCTATACCGAGGAAGGCAAGGCAATACCAAGTAATAATAGACTGGTTCAAACCTAGGAAGACAAGAGTAAATTTCAGGGTAACTACAAAAAAGTAAACAAACCTACACATCAAAATAAAGAAAAAAACATAAAATCTCAATAAAAACAAAAGAAATCCACAAACAAAAGGAACTCAGCACAGGACATTATGCTGAGTGAAATAAGTCAATCACAAAAGGACAAATATGGTATGAAACCACTACTGTAAAAACTCATGAAAAGCTTTACATACAAAAAGAAACAATATTTGATGGTTACGAGGGAGGGGAGGGGTGGGGATGGAAAAACACCGAATAGACAATAGATAAGCAGTAACTTGTGAAAGGTAAGACAGTACACAATACTGGGGAAGCCAGCACAACCTGTACAAGGCAAGGCCATGGTAGCTTCATAGACACATCCAAACTCCCTGAGGGACCGAATTGCTGGGCTGAGGGCTATAGGGACCATGGTCTCAAGGAACATCTAGCTCAATTGGCATAACAGAGTTTATAAAGAAAATGTTCTACATTCTACTTTGGTGAGTAGCGTCTGGGGTCTTAAAAGCCTGTGAGCGGCCACCTAGAATATTCCACTGGTCTCACCCCTTCGGCAACAAGGAAGAATGAAGAACACTAAAGACACAAGGGAAAGATTTGTCCCAAGGACTGATGGACCACATCTACCATGGCCTCCACCAGACTGAGTTCATTACAATGAGATGGTGCCTGGTTACCACCACTGACTGCTCTGACAAGGATCATAATAGAGGGTCCCAGACAGAGCTGGAGAAAAATGTAGAACAAAATTCTAACTGAAAAAGAAAGATCAGACTTGCTGGACTGACAGAGACTGGAGACACCCTGAGAGTATGGTCACCAGATACCCTTTCAGCTCAGAAATGAGGCCACTCCTGAGGTTCACCCTTCAGCCAAAGATTGAACAGACCCATGGGAAAAAAAAAAAAAAAACAGACTAAAGGGGCGCACCGGCCCTGGGGCAGGGATTGGAAGGCAGGAGGGAACAAGAAAAGCTAGTAATAGGGAACCCAGGGTTAAGAAGGGAGAATGCTGACATGTCGCAGGGTTGTTACCCAATGTCATACAAATGTGTGTACTAACTGTTTGATGAGAAACTAGTTCTGTAAACCTTCATCTAAAGTTCAATTTAAAAAAAAGCAATATAAATATATATATGCATATATATATGTGAGACATAAAAAGAAACAGGAAATTGTAACTTATACACCAAAAAAAAAGCAGGCAATAGAAACTGCTTCTGAAGGGGCCCAGATGTTGAACATAGCAGAGTTCAAAGCAACTATTATAGATACATTCAAGGAACTAAAGGAAATTATACTTAAAGAATTAAAGAAAGTGTGACAACAATGTATCATCAAATAGAAAATATTGATAAAGAGAAACTATAAAAAAGACAAAATGGAAATTCTGGAGTTGAAAAGTACAATAATGGAAATAAAAAATTCATTAGAATGCTCAATACCAAACCCATGGCCGTCAAGTGGATTCTGCCTTATGGCACCCCCACATGCTACCAAGTAGAATTGCTCCATAGGGTTTTCTTGGCTGTAATCTTCACAAAAGCAGATCACCAGCCCTTTCTTCCATGGTGGTACTGAGTGGGTTCGAACCACCTACCTTTCGGTTAGTAGACGAGTGCAGACCATTGTGCCATGGCCATAAAAGACTCAACAGAGGTGGCAAAAAAATTGAATAGACATTTCTCTAAAGAAGATATGCAAATGGCCAATAAGCACATGAAAAAAATGCTCAACATCATTAGTCATAAGGGAAATGCAAATCAAAACCACAATGAGGCACCACTTCACACCTATTGTTGTTGTGTGTCACTGAATCAATTTCCATCTCATAGTGGGAACAGGTCTCCTGGGATTTCTCCTGAGGAGCTGCTGGTGCGTTCAAACTGCTGATCATTCGGTTAGCAACTGAGCACTTAACTATTTCACTACCAGGGTTCACACCCACTACAATGGTACTAATCAAAAAGACAGGCAATAGCAAGTGCTAGAGAGGACGTGGTAACATTGAAAATCTTACACATTGCTTATAACACCGTAAAATAGTACAGCCAATTTAGAAGACAGTTTGGCATTTTCTCAAACTGTTAAAGTTCCTATTTGGCCCAGCAATTCCATTCCTAGGTATATACCCAAGAAAAATGAAAACAAATGTCCACACAAAAATTTGAACATTAATGTTTATAGCAAAATTTTTCATAATAGCCAAGAGGCAGAAAAAACTCAAATGTTCATCAACTGATGAATGGATAAACAAAAAGTATACCCATACAGTGGAATATTATTCAGTCATAAATAAGAATGGAGGACCGATACATGCTACAACATGAATTAGCCTGGAAAATATTACGCTAAATAAAAGAAGCCAGTAACAAAATATCATACATTGTATGATTGCATGTATATGAGATCTCCAGAATAGGCAAATCCATAAAGAAAGAAAGTATATTAGTGGTTGCCTAGGGCTTTGACCTGGAGCTATGGGGGTGGGGATGGGAAGTGATTGATAATGGGTACAGGGTGTCTTTTAGGGATGATGAAAATAGTTTAGATTGGTTGATGTTTGCACAACTGTGTAAATATACTAAAAACTACAGAATTGTACGTTTCAATTTTGGGAATTTTGTAGTATATAAATTTTATCTCTACAAAGATGTTTTAAAATAAACTGGCTGTCCCTTCTCTGCTGGGTGTTCCTCCTGGCATTAGAGAAGAACAAAAGAAGAGAAATTTGTTTCTCTGCCATAGGAGATTAGTCCATGAATACATTCAAGACTGACTGTTAGCTCACTGTTGACTGGCTATAAATTCCAGCTGTAAACATTTATGTTGTCTGATGAAGTTGAGTCACAACGCTAATAAATAAAAGCATAACTCCAGCATAAAATTTCATGGATTAGAGGCCTTGGGTTTTATAAAAATAATTAAGTCAATTCAGTGTGCAAAGTTGTGTTCCCTGTTTCATTAATTCAAAAAATTCTGCACATCGAGGCCACTTGGAAGAAGATAGTTTTTGCATCCTAGTTACATATATTTTAATTCTCCACAGAGAAACTAAAGTAATAAGGCTAAGTGTCATTGACCAATAGCTATAGGTTGTCCCTTTTAAAAGTTACACCACACAATCTTTTTTAAAAAAAGAAAGAAAGAAGAAAAACTAAGAGTAGAGAACTCATTAAGAAGTGGAATAAGAAATTATTATGTTTTCCTTTTATCATCCAAATTATAATGTAAATCACGCATATTGTAATTGATTGTGCTAAGTGATCTTAGTTTTATAAAGTATATAGAAAATTGACTTGAAAAGACAAACAATACCTTCTGGGGGGGTCCCAATGCTACTGCCAAGGCCCAAAATAGCCATCTTTTGAATTCTCGGTTCCAACATCACAGCAGACTCTTCTCCCCTTTCCCAGTGGGGTATTTTGACTGGCTCCAGGTGGACATTCTCCAGCCCATCTTCCCGTAAGTTTTGGTACATGATTTGGATGGCTTTTTCTAGGTTCTTGGAGCCGCTTAGTCTGGGTCCAACAGCGTAAACCAGAAGTGCCAATCGCTCATAGGATCTGTTCTGGGCCTTACCATAAACAGCATGGTTGATGATGGCTTTAGCAACATCTCCATAGCTGGCTATTTCTTCTTTTATTTCTTGAAAAGCGCTCTGAGAGACATCATTTCTGTATATAGCTTTCCCAGAGCTCAGGCAAAAAAGGTGAACGACGACAACAAATGTGAAGAAAAGGAACTTCATTTTTTTTTTTTCTTTTTTTTCCAGTTGGTTCTTCCTAAAATAATCAACATAAGAAACCATTTATGTTTTAGGGTGAGGAAATGTCACAGCCATCTTCCCACAACACAGGGGTTGCTGTTTGTGCTGCAAGGGCAGCTGCACTCCCCTTCTGGACCATTCCCCAACCTCCACCATCAAATTCAGTAATCATCACTTCCAGGAATGGACAAGTAAAGAGACAGTGGTTGGCCATATTGAAGATACCGTATTTATTAAAACCACAAAATCATATGTTATCTAATAATTCTGTTTAAAAACGCCAAAAGATTAAAAGAAGAAGAAGACCAGGAAAAGGAGAAGTAGTGGTGGCAGTAGCGACAACTGTGATACAGTCGTTGTTGTTGGGTGCCATCTAGTCAATTTTGACACATAGGAAGCCCATGTGACAGAGCATAACTGTCCCATAGGGTTTTCTAGGTTATGATCTTTAAAAGAGCAGATCGTCAGGCCTTTCTTCCTGCAGAGCCAGTTGGTAGGCTCAAACCCCTAACCTTTTGGTTGGCAGCTGAGCACTTAACTGTTGCACCACCAGGGCTCCTGTGATAGGGTTAAAATAAAAAACCCAAACTCATTGCCATCTAGTAGATTCTGACTCACAGAGACCCTATAGGACAGAGGAGAACTGCCCAACAGGGTTTCCAAGGCTGTAATCTTTATGGAAGCAGACCACCCACCACATCTTTCTCCCATGAAGCGGATGGTGGGTTTGAACCACCAACCTTTCACTTAGCAGCCGAGCGCTTAGCTACCGTGCCATCAGGGCTCCTTGTGATAGGGTCAAGGCAGTGGAATCTGCTGCACTGCCCTCTTAGGGTAGGTCCAAAGGGGTTTCAGTGTCCCTGCTGCCTGGTATGCTCTTTCCTCTTCTCTGCCTATTGAACTTGTCCTTTGAGGCCCTCTCAGATGCTGTCTTTTCTAAAAGGCTTTCCCTAACCCCCCTTCCACTGAAAAGAAGTATTTCTTCATCTGTGCCCCAAGAGTATTTTATGCTTATGTTCAAAAGGTGTTTTACTGAAAGCTTACTATATGTCAGGGATTTCAGTGGGTTATTAGAAGGAAAAAATCTAAGCTACTACAAAAAAGCAGAGAATTAATAACAAAAAGATTGGGCTCTGTTACCATCTATCTGTGTGACACCTCATTGTTTACAAGACAATACTGAAAATAATAATAACAATAAGAAATACAGGAGCCAGCTACTTGTTTGTTCATATAGTGCCAGACCTTGTTCTTAGTATATTACATTCATTAGCTCATTTAATCTTCACAATAATTTTGTGAGGCAGTTTCTTATTACAGGTAGTCCCCGACTAACGATGTACTGGAGGAGTTACAATGAACTGCACTTATTACCGTCTCAGTTTTTTGGGGTTTTTTTTGGTGCTATTATCATTAGTAATATGTACTACATACAATGTTGCAGAGTGTAAAAGGACCATACAAACAACTCACACTAATTTTCTGACTAAAAACACCATCTGTAATCCCAAGGATAATCCAAATGATCCAGAACCTTCCACAAGTAGAGTTATTACCGCAACTGATTAAATGCTAACGTTGTGCATATTTTTATGGATGTGTGTATTTTTTATGTATGTATTAAAATATATTTGTAAGTTTATATGTAATGTTTCCAGCCCCCAAAGACAAGTAAAGATCGGATTTATAAAAATACTAATAATAAAATGCAAATAATAACGAAAACTAAAAAAAAAAAAAAAAAAGAGGTACTTGACGTATATCAGAACTGACTTACCATGAAGTCATCAGAACAGGACCCCATTACAAGTCAGGGACTACCTATATTTTCTCCTTTTTACAAATGAGGAAACTGGGGAGCCAAGAGATGAAGTAATTTGCCCAAGACACAAAGCTTTCTAGCTCTAGAGACCATGTTCTAAATAGTGCTGTTCAAAGTATGGATTACAGACCAATGCTAGTCTGCAAAGTTTTTTACGAAACTGAGGTGGATAAATACAAAGATTGAGAGTGAATGTATCCAGTGCTGTCCAATGCAGTAGCCAATAGCCTCGTATGATACTTAAATTTAAATTAATTAAAAGTAAATAAAATTTAAAATGCAATTTCTCAGTCACACCAGCCACATTTCAAATGTTCAATTGTCACATGCAGCCAGTAGCTATCATCTTGGGCAGCACAGCCATTTCCATGAACACACTACATTCTATCGGACAGCACTGGTTTAGACACTTCTATGGACGACTGGCAGAGTTATGGCACATCTGTCAAATCTAACGATAATAAAAATGGTATTCATTTTGTAGGTCTTTTCATTTTTCTTCTAATTCACTTGTATTGTATTTTGAAAAGGTATCAGCCTGCAACAAATTAGAAATTTCAGAACTGATCCTTCCCTACTGATCATTTGAGAAGCACAATCATAAACTACTATATTATAAGGATAAATTTCAAATTCAGCCTGGCAGAAATGGCCTTTCAAAATATAGCTCCACCAATCACTTCATTTCTCTAGAGTGCACATATGTTTTCATTCTCCCTCTATCTCTTTCTCTCTTGCACACACACACATACACACCCCTAAGCTTCTACATAGTGAACACTTTAAATGTGGCTAGCCCAATTGAGATTGTTAGAAGTGTAAAATACATCTGATTTTCAAGACTTTGTATAAAAAAAGAACATAGATATTTTATATATATTGGATTAAATAAAATATATTATCATTAATTTCACTTGTTTCTTTTTACTTTTTTAATGTGGCTACTAGAAAATTTAAAATTACGTATGTGGCTTGCCTTATATTTCTGTTGGACAGTGTATTCTAGCTGCACTGAACTTCACACTATTCTTCAAATACCCAGACCCCTTCATAACTCTGTGTCTCTACATATGTTCATTCCCTTTTACTGCAAAATCCTTCTCACCCTGCCCCCCTTCTTCTAGCAAATGCCTCCACTCAGCCTTTGAGAGCCAACATTGTTCAGTCAGTGTATTTGTTTATGAATCTATCTCCCCTATCCTTGAGGGCAAGTAAATTGTTCATCACTGCACTCTCAATCCATATTCATACACATATATGTTGTTGTTGTCGTTGGGTGCCATTGAGTTGATTCTGACTCATAGTGACACTGTAGGAAAGAGTAGAACTGCCCTATACTGTTTCCTAGGATGTAATCTTTATATTAGCAGATGGCCAGGAGTTTTCAGTGGAGCCGCTGGTGGGTTCAAACCACCAACCTTTGGGTTAGCAGCCAAGTGCTTAACCATTGAGCCACCAAAGCTCCTTATACATATTCATATATATACACATACATATGCACTCAATACATTTTTATTTAAGGAATGAATGAGCTTTTAACCATTCTACGTCTTCCCTTGCTGGGGTATGAAAGTATCTGTCTTGTCTCCTTCTGAAAGAATCTGTAGGAATAAAAATCTTCTGTCATATTTAACATATTTTGAAGAATTATGAAAACCATATATTACTGCTACTGTCTTTTTTGTTAAAACTATTTTCTTAGAGAGGCTCTTGTTTTCTATACCCAGCATAACGATGCTTGTTTTGAAAAAGCTAAATGTTTTAAACCAATCAAAATATTTTATCAGATTCCAATTTATTTTGAAAGTATATTTTTCCAATATGTTTTGGTGGGAAAAAAAGGTTCACAGTTGATCAATTCATTAATAGTAACCACAAGTACCTACTCTTCATTAAAAATTTTCTACCCACCGTGAAACATATCTTAACATGGAGGAATCTGGAAGGCATTATGCTGAGTGGAATTAGTCACTTGAAAAAGGACAAATATTGTATGAGACCACTATTATAAGAACTCAAGAAAAGGTTTAAACACAGAAGAAAACATTCTTTGGTGGTTATGAAGGTGGGAAGGGAGGGAGGGAAACGGGTATTCACTAATTAGATAGTAGACAAGAATTATTTTAGGTGAAGGGAACGACAACATACAATACAGGGGAAGTCAGCACAACTGGACTAATCCAAACACTTCGAGGGACAGAGTAGCAGGGGTGGGGGCCTGGGAACCATGGTTTCAGAGGATATCTAGGTCAACTGGCATAACAAAGTATACTAACAAAATGTTCTGCATCCCACTTTGGTGAGTGGTGTCTGGGGTCTTAAAAGCTAGCAAGCAGCCATATAAGATCCATTAATTTGTCTCAATCCACCTGGAGCAAAGTAGCATGAAGAACAACAAAGACACAAGGAAAATATGAGCCCAAGAGAAAGAAAGGGCTACATAAACCAGAGACTCCATCAGCCTGAGACCGTAAGAACTAGATGGTACCCGGCTACCACCAATGACTCCCCTGACAGGGAACTCAACAGCGAATCCCTGATGGAGCAGGAGAAAAGTGGGATCCAGACCTCAAATTCTAGTAAAAAGACCAGACTTAATGGCCCCCAGACTCTCTATTAGCCCAAAACTAAAACCATTCTCAAAGCCAACATTTCAGACAAAAATTAGACTGGCTATAAGACACAAAATGATACTGACAAGGAATGTGCTTCTTAGCTCAGGTAGACACATGAGACTATGCGGGCAACTCCTGTCTGGAGGTGAGATGAGAAGGCAGAGGGAGACAGGAGCTGGCTGAATGGACATGGGAAATACAGGGTGGAGAGAAAGAGTATGCTGTCACATTGTAGGGAGAGCAACTAGGGTCACATAACAATGTGTGTATAAGTTTTTGTATGAGAAACTGATCTGAATTGTAAACTTTCACTTAAAGTGCAAAAAAAAAAAAAAAATTCTACCCATAAAATAAAAGAAGACTAAATGGGCACACCAGCCCAGGGACAAGAATGAGAAAGCAAGAGGGGACAGGAAAGGTGGTAGTGGAGAACTCAAGGTCCAGAAGGGGAGAGGGTTGCCATATCTTGGGGTTGGCAACCGATGTCAAAAAACAAGAAGTGCATTAATTGCTTAATGAGAAACTAATTTGCTCTGCAAACCTTCATCTAAAGCACAATTGAAAAAAAATTTCTAAGCATTCTGCAAACATTAATTAACTATTTCACAATACATTTCTGGTGATGGATTAGAATCATATAATGACAGCACTGTGGAGATTCCGGAAAGTTTAGGGATCCCCAGTTCATACCCTTGTTTTGCAGAAAGTTCATTGAGGCCTGTTTTGTAATCCCCACGCAGCATATAAGCCCCAGCAACTACAATCAACCAGGTAACCGAATGGACTGGCACAGGCTTCCCAGAGGATCACAGACGGTTTTCTCATAGGAACTGTACGCTTTTACATAAAATTGAAACCCAGTGAAGGATAACCAAATGCAGTCTGAGAAGCAAGTAACTGTAACACAATACGTGTACTCAAGTAGACTCATGAAGGGTATCACGGGAACGAGGAAGAACGCAGGGGTCAGGAAACACCGCAGAGAAGACATAACTTCTGAAGAGGGTCTCCAGGAACAGCTCCGTGGGCAGAGGGGAGGGAATCGCAACCTGCCAGTGCAACCGCTGAAACACCATGCTTACCTCCACCTTCTAGTGAAAAGATAAGTCCAGACAACAGCGGTACCTTTTTGCATCTTTCTGCATGTATGTCAATAGCATTACTAGATAATGTGCCATTTTGTGATAATAATACTCAATGCCTCCTGTCAGTTAAATTGATTTTTCACACTGAGAAATGATATAATTACTTTAAAAAAAAACCAGTGGCTACCTTATTCTGATTACCTTAGCTAGAGTGTATCTGCAAATCTCATAAATATAACACTTATTTTTAAAAGTAGCCGTATTTAAAAGATGCTGGTTTGTCATCTTTCAGTGGATCAGTTTTTGCCTGAGTGTAACATCAGCATTTTAGAAGGTTTACTGAGACCAAAAGCGCAAGATAATGTACTGCATATAAAATCACATAGAAAGCTTGACATAAGTAAACACTAAACACATCTTAGTTGATTCTAAATCTGGTTTTCCCTAGAACATAATCTAAAAATTACTCATGTAATTCTTGGCTAGAACAAATAATTATATATCTCTCCAATAGAGCACTACTAGAATCTTTTATTATTATTGTTTTTAAAAGGGCACATTAGTCCAACTCGGATGCTTTTTATTAATAAATAGTAGAAAATAATAATAATTACTAACTGTTTACATTTGGAGAGGTAACAAAAGTGGAACAGGATATTTACAGATCATATTCCACTTGAGAAAACCCTGGTAAGATGCAATTTTAAAACACAGGGACTACAATTAGATACATAATTTATATATTCTAAACAAGAAATAAAGATGTATCATAAAAATTAAAATACTGAATTATACAGCCCGAATAAAAGCCTATAATCAAGGACAACTTGAAGAAATTCTCTCCTAAAACACAGATTTAGAGTCACTATAAATCATGAAATTTGTTCTAGAACTGAAGTCGGTCCAAAGGAGATGATCAAAGGCAGGGGGCAGCTTATTTGCATGAAGGGCCTAAAAACATTAGCCCTCCTTAGTGTGAAAAGACACAGGCCAAAAGCAGATATATTTTACTGTACAGAGCTAATTTTAGGAAAATCAAAATGTACAACTTCACACAGTGAATGATAAAGTGATGGAATTCATTTACCTAAAAGAGAAACTGAGGAAAAAATTATGAATGAGCAGTCATTGGAAGTCTTACCCTTTCAGATATACCACAAAGCACTGGAACCACACTGACCCAAGTAAAGCTCTCTACAGTATTTCTAGGAGGATATCCTGATCTGAAAGACTATTATTCTGTCCTAGTTCAGAAATACATTTCAGTAGAATAAAATTAAGCAAGCTACAATGGTATTTTTCCACAGTCTGCAAAGGGAGAAAATAATTCCACGGTGAATATGATCAACAAAGACAAATAGTATTACTCATCTCAAACATTTTCTCTCCATTCAGTTGTAAAAGGTGTTCTGTTTTGTGTTGGCTCATAACTTTCTCTCTCCACTCATTCAACAGAAATTTAATTCTTGCATTTCATGCAGGCAACCTGAGTTCAATTTCCACCCAGTGCAACTCAAGCATTGGCTACTACCCATCATTAGTGGAGGCCTGCGTGATGATATGATACTAAGCAGGTTTCAGCACAGCTTCCAGACAAAGATGGACTGGAAAGAAAGGTCTGGTGATCTGCTTCTAACAAGCAGCCAATGAAAATTCTATGGATCACAATGGTCTGAAAATCCTATGGATCACAACCAATCATGGGGACGGCACAGGACCGGGCAGCATTTCATTCAGTTATGCGTACAGTCGCTATGAGTTGGGGGCCAACTCAATGGCAGCTAACAACAACAACCAAGCATTGAAGACACAAATATACAGGATAATATGTATACCCTCAAAGAGCTACTGTGTATAGCAGAAAAACAGACCATGTGAAAACCCCTGTAATAGACACAGTTACAAGGTTCTGTTGGAAAAGAGAGGAGGGGGGATTTGCAAGACATAACGTTTGAGTTAAGATTTAAAGGATAAGCAGGAGTTACTGATGGGCATGTGTAGAAGATGGGGGTGGCCCTGGAGAAAAGGTAGCTTAAACAGAGAAAACAACCTGCACAAAGACTTAGAAGCTTTACAAAACATGGCCTATGCTGGAACGGCAAATAGCTGCATGGTGAGTGGGTAAGAATGGCGGAAGACATCACAGCAACAGAAAGGAATTATTACCCAGGGTTTGCCTGAAACTGTCTACTGTATGGAGCTCCAACATATCCACTACAAAAATGCTATTGGATTGCTGTGACAGAAGACAGAATGAAAGTTCCCCACCCCCTCATACAGCTGGGAGAAGGAAAGATCACCCTTCTCTGATCTTCACTGTCTTTTGTCTCTTCAGCACAAAGAATCCACCCAGATACCACAGTTGGACAAGGACAGCATATGAAGTTCCTCAACATCTTCAAACCAGATGTGTCCAGAATAAGCCACTACTTGTTACAGATCTCATTATTCCATGAATTTTTCAAGAGGAATGAAAATAATGCTGGAAAACTAACCTGTGCTACAAAAGACGCATGAGTGAAACAATTCATTTACACGTTCATGATACTCTTCCACTTAAAATGCTTAAAATATTAATAACTTGATTGACACGAAAAAGTCTAGAGCTCTCTCAAGCAATTGTAGGACCATTTAAAATGTCTAAACTTACACTGCACATTTTTTTAAAATGTTCTTTATTCTTATACACAAAAGGTTGAAGTCATCATTCATAGCTGAATTCAAACTATGGAAATATTAAATGTTACACCTTTCAAAACGTTAAACAACTATTTTTAAGAACTATGCTGTATCATGCCTTTGAATTCATAAAGTTATATATTCAAAGGCAACTTTGGAGCGCTGTTTGAAACAGATTTGCTTTTCATATACAATCCATAGTTATAGATTATCTTTTTCACACACACACATACACACAAAAGATAAATTTCTTTATAATATCATTTTCATTCTTTTCTACTGGGAAATCTGGAAGCAAACTAAAGCAAAACCAACTACTCTCCTACTGTGAATTATATTCTAAGAATAGGTTTATATTTTGAGGAAATTAAAAAAACCTTTACTTCTATTTCTAAATATTTTTCCTAAAATACTATTGTTTGAAAATATCTCAGGCTAGGATAAAAATGCCAGAATGAATAGACTAACTGAAGTGCAAAAGGGCACAATGAAACCAGAATATGTTGAAAGAAGATTCAAGGGTTGAAATTTTTATTGATTTTTATTTTGCCATTTACTTTTTTCTTCTAAAGACAGAATATACTACATACATGAAAACTTAACTGTTTCCCCTAAACCTTCCATTGCTGAACAGCATTTACTGATATACATTTAACTCTCAAAGACTTCAGCCCAGAGCCTGTACAGATAAAAAGATCAGAAATGCTAAATCCTAGCATAGACACTGGCACATTGAAGTTCACTTCCAACTTCTGCTAGTATTCCTGGATTTATAATAATTATCCCTTTAACCATCTTAGGGAAGATACTTGCCTTTATTAAGCTCAAAGTGCAAATAATACTGAGTTTCCACTTCCCATGGCTTATATTCCAATTATTCATTCAGTCACTTAAGAAAGCTTTTGAATACTTCCTTTATGCTGGGAATTGTGCAAAAATTAAGGAAGATACAAAAAAAACCAAGACCCAGTTCCTACTTTTAACAGACACTGTTAATTACCTGTTCAACATCCATTCCCTCTTTTCCCTGCTAACCGAACCTCAGTTTCGTTTGGAGTACAAAGTGCCCATTAATCTAAGTGAGTTGTTCTCAATATGAGCAGTACTACCCCAAGGGGGTGTTTTGAACATGTGGTGGGGGGAGCATTTTTGGTTGTAATAAAGTTTGTGGGTGCCTCTGTGACGCAGTGGTTAAGAGCTTGGCTGCTAACCAAAAGGTCAGCAATTCAAATCCACCAGCTGCCCCCTGGAAACCCCACAAGGCAGTTCTACTCTGTCCTATAGGGTTATTATGAGTCAAAATCGACTCAACAGCAACAGGTCAAGTTATTTTTGGAGCCCTGGTGGCATAGTGGTTAAAAGCTCTGCTACTAACCAAAAGGTCAGCAGTTCAAAGCCACCAGCCTCTCTTTGAAAACCTTATGGGGCTATTCTACTCTGTTCTACAGGGTCGCTATGAGTCGGAATCAACTCAAAGGCAACGATTTTTTTTTTTTAACTGGTTAATTAGTTGGCATAGACCCAGGACAATCAACATACTGCTGTATGGGTGTCGTTTCTATGTACCAAGAACTGTCCTACCTTCCATACAGTTTTTAAAATGTAAATAACTTATCTAAGACTTGAACTTTATTCTCTTGTACATATAAATACAAAATAGTCTTTCTACAGTTTCAGTGCACACTGGCTTTTTCAGGAAGCAACTACTATGTCTATGAAGGGAAGAGTGTACTTTGTTTTGTTCAGAACTTTACAAAGAAGAGTTGGTCACCATTCCAGTAAAAACACCAATGACTATGCTGCTTATGGTCTTGGAGGCACCATTTTTGTACCTCTGTGCCATCTGCATTTGCTGCTGTCAGATCTACCACAAAATCATCTCCCTAATTCATTATGTTATCTAGTGCACTCACAGCTGGGAATTTACATTTTAAAATATTTTATTATAAATTACTTTCCTTTAATTGCCCCTTTATATTACATTTAGAATAGCATACTCTTTTCTTTGAAAATGTGCACAAGTAGGTTAGCTATGATTTTTATTTAAAGATAATAAAGTAAGCATTATAAAAATAGGAGAAAATAATAGGCTAGGGGAACTATTGGTTTAAGTGAATCTGATATTTCTCTTCCTCACTTTTGGGGCCTCCCTTTCACCTAGGGGAGGCCCTGTGATTCAGTTCTACCCAGAGACCCAAACAGAAGCAGCTGGCAAGGAGATGAGCACGATTCTAGAACTGCATCAATTATTCCATAACCATGGGGGAAAGCCCAAGAGAATCAGCCCTGAGCAGCAGCCCTGAGCTGCTGAACCAACGCCAGCATCACCAACTTCACTATTAGTGAAAAAATAAACTCCATTTGTTTTGGCCACTGGTCATTAGATTTTCTTTTACTTGCACCTGTGAATATATTCCTAACTGATACACTACTTTTAGGGGCTTCTTGGGGGTCCATAATTAGATATATTGCTTATATTAATTAACACAAGCAAGACCTAGGAACTCATGTATAGCGTACCTAGATTTCTCACATGCCTAAAATCCTAAATATCCAACACCAAACTCAGAATCTTCCCTTCCAAACCTGTTCCTCCTTTACTCCCCACCAGAGTCAGTAAGTTAGAAACTGTAACATTTTATTGGATTCAGCCTTCTCCTTCAGGGAGAACAGGTGAACAGCTGGCAAATCCTGCCTGTAATTCCACTTCCAAATTCTTTCCTAACTCCCCTGCTATCTGCCCTTGCCATTTCTGCCCTAGTTTAGAACCTACCATCGCTTGTTTGAACCACTTCCTCACACATCTCCCTGCCTTAAACCCAGGTCCCTTACCAACCTATCTTCCATATTGCCAGCAGATTTATCTTAAACCCAAATCGAATGACTACTTGACTTAAAATCTGTGGCTTCTAGTCTTCACAATCATTCCCTGTCATTCCCCACTCCCCTTACATTCCAGCCCCACCAGGCTCTTTACCAGTAATGGACTTTATGGAATGCTCTTTACACTTCTCTGGTTTTGCTCACGCAGTTCCTTCTGCCGAAAATGCCCTTTCATTCTTCCTCCATTTGGCGAAGTCATGACCATCACGCGAGGTCCAGCTTATCTGTCACCAACTCCTAGGCAGAACCATTCACTGCCTCTTCAAGAGCACACTGTATACTAATGTTTCTGTGTCTGTCACCCTGTTAGGCTATACGTCACTTTTATAAAATATTTTACTTTTATACTATTCACAAAGTCTGCTCTCAGCAAGGAATGTGTTTTATTTGTCTTCATATACCAAACAAATAGCACAACACCTATCAATAAACATTTATAGAATAAATGAATAAATTCATTGAACAAGTAGTTATATTTTACAATAGAAGTATACTGTTCTGATTCATCACTTTAATGATTACTTTTCCTGCATCAGACATTAGTTTGCTCTTTCAAACTATAGCACATTTGCAACTTCTTTTTATAAAAGGAGCCAAGAGACCTGGGGTTTGTTCCTGGCTGTCCTTCTTTAGTTGTGTGACCTTGAACAATTTCTGTGAAGGGTCTCTTTACATATAAAATAAGGGATTAGATATCAGCTCTAACATTCTATTGTGGGTTTCCTTAAATATTTAATATCAATCATACTTTTCTTTACACTCCATGTTGGCACTTGACTAAATCACCTTATAACAAACTTTTAATTATTTCATATATAAAATCAGTACTCAATCTGTGGTTATAGTTTCTGCTTCCATCAGGCAACTGAAAATAAACTCATGAAGGTCATTCCGGACATTCTTATCCCTAAATCCAATGAAAACATTTTAATTCCTATCATACTTGACACCTGAAACATTTGACATTGTTGATGGCCTCTCCTTTTCGAAACACTTGTCTTCCTATACCTCTACTCTCCTTCCCTATCTCTTCTGTAGGGTCTCTTTCCTTCACTCATCCTTTAAGTTTTATTGTCGCCTAGGGTTCTCTTCTTGACCCACTACTACACACTCTTCCTGGCGATGTATCCACTTCAAGGCTTCATTTACCATCTATAGGTTGATGAGCTTTCTCAGTTTGGATGTCCCATAGGCAACTAGAATTCAACATATCCAAAGTTTTCTCATGCTTTTTCTCCAGAGCTGCTCTTTTCCCTGAATTCCTATTCTTGGTTCATTTCCACCACCCCATCATCTAGGACTAGGAATACTTCTCTCTCTCTTTTAAACCTCTCAGCCAATTAATCATCAATACTGTCAAATTAAACTTCTAACTAGTTCGCAAAGCCATCCCTTCTCCCCTGGGGCTTCCTCACCACCTTGGTTCAGGTCATATTACCTTAAGTTGAATGACCTTAACAATCTCCTGTTTTCTCTGTCTCCAGCCTCCTCTTCCCCCATACCTTCTCTTTTCTACAGCAGTTATGTTTCTTCAAAAGAAATTTGGTCACTTTTCTCTTCTGCTCAAATCCCTACTGGCAGCTCCCTACTGCCTTCCGGATAAAGCCCAACTCTTTTCCTGGCATTCAAGCCCTTGTCTCTTTTCCCAGGTTCATATTTTAGGCCTCTTTATCCTATATACTATAGTCCAGCCAAGATGAACCCAAAGTTCCCCAAAAATGATGCTCTTTCTTAAGTTTCAGAACCTTAATATGTGCTGATCTCTTTGCCTGAATACCCTTCTCCAGCTGATCCTTTGTCTTAGAGTTCCTAAGACACCCTTTGCAATCCTAGACTCATCAGTTTAGCTTTCATCTCCTCTGAGAGCCTCTGCTGGACTTCCCTGGTCTGAGTCAGCTGCACTTCCCATGTGCTCCCACATACCTTACTCATACCTCTATGAATATCTCTTATTATGCTCTATCACATTTTCCTCCTTATATGTCCCTACTTATTAGATTCCAGGATAGGGAGAGAACTGTCCCAGACCCATCTCTCCTACCATTCTGGACTAGTATTCACCTGTGTCCAATAACTTCACCTAAGAGTCGTGATAAGGAGGCTTCATTTCAAATAGCTTTGCCACTGAACACAACATCCTGAATAAGGAATGGGAATTGTAGAGACAAAAGGGAAGGAGGGTTGAATGAAGAGAGGAGAATCCTAACAGCTGGGTAGAGAGGCCAGTTTGTGACATTTCCCTTTCTCCTCCCACAGGTTCAAGAATTAGCACAATAGTGATGACAGCAAGGCAGATTGTATACTCTCAGTGCCCTTCCCAGAGAGAATCCCAGAAGCTAGGTCAGAGGTGTGGGGCTAATAGCCTGCTGGGAGAGGTCCACCAGTAGACTCCTCTCCTCCCCACTAGCCACACTGAATCACTCGTGGCCCCACTCCCTGCTGCTAGCAAGTGACCTCCTCTTTCCTCCCTCCTCATCCCACCAGCATGAGTCAGCAACCTGACTCATTTTGTGTCCCTGACATTTTACTGTTTACAAGTGAGCAGTTTTGAGTTTGCCTTCTTAGAAAATTAAGATTTCCTTATCCTGTTCAAGGTTCTTGAATGTATAAAACAAAGAAGCTTAAATTCCTACTGTTCAAAAATAGGCTGTTATGGAGTTGATCGTAACTGGCTTTGGACCTACATCAAGATCGGACTGAGCTAAATAAATATGAGGCTACGTTACATGCTGCTTAAGTGAAACATTATGATTAAAATTCCAATAAATGAAATTTGACCACGAGCTCTAGGGCACATTTTGTATTCTTGGCTTGCAAAATCTTCGCTGAAATCCAAAGAGAATGTGAGACAGCCCATAGTTCCTTTGTTAGCTGAGGATGCCGGGCTGACCACAAGGTGCCTATCCTTGAGAGCTGGGGTCTATGATCTGTGATTCTGTCACATGTGCACATGCCAAGCACACACAGTCAATAAAATCACAGCTAAATCATCAAGAATGCAGTTTATACACTTTGGGTCCAAGTACTAAGTGGGTAACTCTAGGCACTACCCATCCTGAGGTCCCATGATCTGAAAGAACCGAAGAAAGGAAATAGGATTACAGCCTCATAAAGTCCTAGTTTCCTAGGACTTGGACTCCCCAATACAAGAGTAATACCAAAAAAAAAAAAAAAACCCCAAAAGTAATAGGAAGTACTTTATTTCTGCCAATAAAGTTAGCGAAGCATTTGTCTTCGATCTGGCAATATTAAAAAGCTATTGCAAGTTTCCAGAGGCAGGGGAGAGAATATGGGCTTCCTTGAATCAGACAAAGTACAGGAGGCTTCCAGAGATTCAGCTGCAGAAAACTATAAAGCTGGAGATATATAGATTTAATTACCACTTGCCACTCTAGGGTTTCAGTAAGTTGACTGTACTAATGGGTTTTTATTGCTAAACAGCATGTTTCCCCCATGTGTCTTCCCCTGAACTGGTTAAGAACAAGTTCCGAGGAACATTCTAGTAGAGATACGAGTAAATTCCTTTGGATTGTACCTTTCCATTTCCCTCACTTTAGCCTGGCTCACCCACCTCCCAAACACAAAAGCAGAAAGACCCCCATCGAATCTTGCTGTAAACACAGTTCCTGTTACAGCCTAAGCCAGGGAGGCCTGTTCAGCATGTCATTTACTAGAAAATTTGCTACTAAACCTGTCAGACATAGATGAAAAGAATGCTTCATGAAACAGCTGTTAGGTTTCGTGAGCTTAAAAAGAAAATACCATCCAGCTACACCCTGTTAACTCTACAGAGATTCGCCATTCCGTTTCAAAAATCTGATAGGCCAGTACACTTTTCCCTTAATCCTAGCATTTGCTCTCTGCGGTGAAACGGCTGCCACACAGCAGCATTAGCAAACACTGGCTGCGAGCATACACACACAGGCTTACTCTGCAACACTGCATGTCCCCTCCTGCTGCAAAGAGGTGCTCTGAGCATCTGTTGCTTCAGGCTCTTGCCCTGGAAAAAGAGCACTTTTCATTGGCAAGGGGAAGTTAATGAGCTAGCTCCTCCCTGTTCCAAAGGTCAGACATTTATCAAAGGTGGCAAAGGGAAAGTATTAAGCCAAAGAGATTCACAATAATGGAGCTGAAACAATTATTCAAAGTGTTTAATCACTCAATGTAAAATAAAACCACTGTAGCACTACCTCAGTGCACAGCGAGCCAAATTATACTGAGGAGACAGAACATTCACCAAACAAGCATTCTAGGAGATAGAGGGAGCAAGGTAAGACAGCAGATGTTTGACAGCAGGAAATTAGAAGGTAACCTAAAAATTTAAAGAAAAAAAAAAAAAAGAATTAGGGAGATGCTTGGAGAGAGAGGAGTATGGAGTGTAGAACAAAAATCAGGGAAGGAGAAAAACTAGAGAGAGGGTAATTTCTAAATAATTCAACGGGTAATTTCTAAATCCAAAAGTCATTTCTAGAAGGACAAAAAAACCAAACCCAGTGCCGTCGAGTCGATTCCGACTCATAGCGACCCTATTGTAGAAGGAGAATTACATTTATTGGGAGGCTAGGGATATGATTTAAGGGATTATGAAGATGGGCTTAAAGAAGATGATTCTTGGATCCCTGGTAGAGACTGCAGAACAAAAAGAAAACAGAACTGGTTACCTCCAGGGAGAGACAAAACAGGTTGGGAGAAGGGCAGAGAGAAATCAAAGGTACCATTGCTTTTCTCAGTTTTTGTGATTTATTTCCCAATGTCTCACTGGAAAGATGAAAAGCCCAGAGTCAGGTCACTCAAGTCACTGTTATGGGAAATGAGGTGAGGAAACACTAAGTTTGGAATAATCACCCATAATTGCCTAGAGGTCTACTACATCTGTGAAGGATCGGCCTATTTCCTCAATGTAGAGCGTTTGATTTCCCTCCAGAGAATGCAGGAAATTGTACCCTTTGAAACAGATGAGAAGTTTTGGATAACATCAGATTCTATTGGAAAGCCCTCGGGTAATGAGTTGGCAACTTGCAGCCTGCACAACAGCGTCTGATACATTTAGTAGCAGATGAGGGAAGTTTGTTGTGACAGCTGTGCAGGAAAAACAGTCTGAAGGTTAGGTAGACTTGCAACATGAGAAGGTGATTTGGGTTTAGAAAACACTAAGTCTTCTTAGGGAGGAGAGAGTACAGAAAAGTGAACAAAAGGAAACACAGGATGGTAGAGAGCAAAGTGTGTCCAGCTTGCTGCGTGGTTTGCTGCACTGGATCCCTGCATGGGAAACACCTTCTGGTCAGTCAAAACACCTCCAAAACACAGTGACACCATTCACTTTTATAGCAGTCAGGGCTGGCCTAGATTAGGAATAACGTGGTATTTACAAGATGTATGGACACAGAGTAAACTTGAGCTATCTTTGAAGATGACTCATGGCGACCCCACGTGCAATGGATCCAACTGTCGCCAGGAGTTGGGGGCCCGCTAGGTGGCAGCTAACCACAACATCCTTGGAGATGATTCTCTTCTCTATCTGTCCTCCCCTGAGAGAATGCTTTCCGCCTTCTGCTTCTCTCCACTCAGTTGCTAACGCAAACTTCCCTCACAGCTCCCCACACACGTGGCCCGGGGACAGATGAGGGAAGCTACTTGCCCCTCACACACACAGGGCCATGCTGGTCTTCTGGTCAACGTGACCCTACGGAAGCTGCATTTGTTTCCCATCTTCCCTCTGCCTCTGTCACTTGCTTAGAGGGCAGCCGCTTCCCCTAATGAAGTGTCCCAGGCAGCACATGAAAGACCCCGTGCTGTACATGAGCATGACCCATACCAGCAACAGAGGGACAAGACCCTAACGAACTGGAAATAAGACGATAAACACCAAGTCACAGAGACGACGACTGAAAATCCTCCAAATGTTACCTCTGAGTAGTTGGCTTTGGAAGTCACACTCCTCATTTGATGGAGGCAGAAGGGGAGGGAGAGGGGAAGGAAGATAACCAATACTGAGTTTGCTGCTAGCAAGTGACTAAGTGTTTTCATATATGTCATCTGATTTAATCCTCATAAGCAACCAATGAGTGATATTATTACTTCTGAAATGGAGGCTCAAAGAGCCTAAGTGATTGGCTTATTGTCACTTAGGTAGGAAGAGGTAGTTGCCTTTGCCCTACCTTGTTCCCAGGGTAACACTGACTCATCCTGGAAGAAGCCTTGCCTGACCCCCACAGTTTGGGCTGGGTGGTCCTATAAGTCCCAGTACTATTCTGTTCTACCTACTTTCTTAAAAGTACGTATCGTTCTGCATTATAATTGCTGGTTTATTGCTCAGTCTCCTCCTCTAACCTGAAGGCTCTTTAAAGGCAGAGACTCTCTCACCTCCGTATCCCTCAATGCTAAGTACAATGCATGGCCTAGGTGTGCTTGAGGAATGCTGGGCAAGAAATGATAGCCAATGAGTTCATACCGTCTCTAATACTGCTGAGAATTTTAATTTAGCCAAATGCTTAGTGAAATGAAAAGGAATGGTAAGAAGACTAAGCTTGCCCTACTTTCAACACCCTACTGTAGAGTCTCCATGGTACCAGTGCTACTATGTGGAACATGGTTATGGGCTTGTAAAACAGGGCATTTAAATGCAAGTGACTATACAGTACTCGCTATTCCCTGGTTGAGAATGAATGTTGGGCTGAAATGTTTGACTATAGGTTTTTTCCAGATTTTTTTCCTTTTAGTAACAAGCAGCACTGATTGGTAAGCCCTGTTTTCACCCTCAGAGTCCAACAGTGTCACAACATCAAAATGTTTAAGATGCTCTGAAGTTTGATGAGTTCTTTCTTTTAGAGATGAGAATGAAAAGAGAGTCAAATTACCTTAGCCCCTGTTTTTGGAAGTATTATAGTTTCTGCACCAGAGAACCCTGCAATCCTGTTAACAGCAATTCCATTCCAATGCATGTTTCCAAAGTAGAAAATGCATGACTTGACCACCAGGAATGTTTGTACTAAGTCCAAGTCCAGAGCAGGGCGGCTGCCTGAACTATCACCCCTGAAATACTGTCAACTAGTAAAGTCTAATCAACCCAGAAAACCACCAAAAAGTCAGCCAAACAACTAAGTCCAGACTGCAGTGAATCTGCTTCTAGTTACTTTGCTCTCTTGTTCCAAACACATCTAGGTATAAAAAAAAAAAAAAAATTTTTTTTTTTTAGGTATAGGCTCTAACAAAGGCATGTCCAAGGGCTAGTTTTACTGAATTCAATACCCTTTGGCGCTAAACAGTGCACTTGAAAAAAGTAGCCTCTAGCAACTAGAACCAAAGTTGAGCATACATTTAATTCAAAGGTACTGAACCCTATGAAAAAAATTCAACCTTTCTCAATTTGCCTTGGCAGTTGTATGGCTCTGCAATGTATTTTAGAGCTACCAACACTGTGAAGTGTCTCTACTCAGTCTTCTGGCTTCCTGGATTGGACACTTCCTGAAGTATACAAGAAAAACAGCCCCTCAGATGCTGCCCGGCTACCACTGATGACTGCCCTGACAAGGAACACAACAGAAAATCTCCAACAGGGCAGGAGAACAGTGGGATGCAGACCTCAAATTCTCATAAAAAGACCAGACTTGGTGGTCTGACTGAGACTGGAAGGACCCCAGAGGTCATGGTCCCCAAACCCTCTGTTAGCCCAGGACTGGAACCATTCCCAAAGCTAACTCTTCAGACAGCGATTGAACTGGACTACAAGACAGAAGGAAACCCTGGTGGTGTAGTTGTTAAGAGCTATGGCTGCTAACCAAAAGGTCAGCAGTTCAAATCCACCAGGCACTCCTTGGAAACCCTATGGGGCAGTTCTACCCTGTCCTATACTGTCACTATGAGTCGGAATTGACTTGACGGCAATGGGTTTTATGGGTTATAAGACAGAAAATGATACTGGTGAGGGGTGGGCTTCTTGGCTCAAGCTGACACATGAGACTATGTGGGCAGCTCCTGTCTGGAGGCAAGATGAGAAGGCAGAGGGGACAGGAGCTGGTTGAATGGACATGGGGAATACACGGTAGAGAGGAGGAGTCTGCTGTCTCATTAGGGGGAGAGCACTTAGGAGTATATAGCAAAGTGTGTCTAAGTTTTTATATGAGAGACTGACTTGATTTGCAAACCTGCACTTAGAGCACAATTAAAAAAAAAAAAAAAGCCCCTCAAATGCCGTTGGGATAACAGAAATTCTAATGGGCCTGAAAACTGATTAGCTAATACTCTTGTATTTTTTCTTTGATTCATCGTACGACTGGTCCAAAAGTTTTCAATCACTTTTTAACCACTTTATTGAGGTATAATTAACATACAATAAGTTACACATATTTAAAATACACAAGTTGATAAATTTTGACATAGGTTTACATCCAGGAAAACATTACCACAATTAAGATGCAGAAAGAGGCTTAGAAAGGATAAATGATGGTGTCAATTTCTCAGCATAATGAGGGGCAGAGCCACAATTTACACCCAGATCTGTGCCTGCAGAGCTGGTTCTTTTCACTACCCTGTATCCTATCGTCTCTCTTAAGGAGAGAAAGAGCAAAGAAAAACTGTAAAACTTTCTACCATGTAACCCCCCACTCTCTACCCTTGTAACTCCCACTCTCATTCCCTGCTGCAGGGCAAACACTCCCTAGTCAACCTGGTTGACCCTTCAGAGGGAGCTCCCCATTAGAGAGCAGAAGTCAAAACAGGGCTTCCAGAGAAAGAAAACAGGGGTGCTTGGATCACAGGTGCAGGAAAGCCCTGGCCCCGGAGGCAGCAGAGTCCCATTAGCAAGGCAGCTTGGGGCCATGGCAGCTTATCTGTATCTGATCAGCATCACTGAGTTCAGAACAACTTGTGTGCTTCAGGGGCAGATGTATAGCTTTCCTCCCACAAGCCAAAAACCAGCTGGGCCAGTCTTCTGGGCTCAAAACCACCTTGGGCAAGGAAAGCCTTAGAAGGAAAAGGAAAATGCTTGTTACCCACGAGTTCTGCACTTCTACACAACTATTCTGGCAATAGCACTTTGAAGATTTAGAAGAGAGATTTTTACCTGAAACTCATTATTAGCTCGTTCCCTATGAAATTTCAGGCAAAATGTTCAGCCACATACCAGTTTAATGGAGAAACATCCTGAGACTTTTACAGTTTCAGTTTCTCCAGTTAGGAGATTTTGCCTCTCTCTGACATAATTACAAGTTCCATATTTTTGCCCTAAGGCTAAAATGTAAATCATTTCCTGGTATACCACAACTTCCCAACATTGACTATATAAGGCAAGGCTGCATAGCATTTAAAATTAAAAACACCATTTTCCTAAATGTGTGTGTCATTATGATGTTTACCAATGTGCTTTTGCTAGTTAAATTCCAGTTTCCTGTGTTTTTCACTCAAAGACCTGCTGGCATCATGATACAAGCTCAGCAATGTAGCCTAAAACTTGCCATAGTTTTTCTTCTCTTTGGGTTCTCTTATGAGTTGCTTCATTACAGGCAGTCCCAGGGTTATGAACGAGATCCGACCCTAAGTCTGTCCTTAAGTTGAATTTGGAGGTAAGTCGAAACAGGTACATAGCATTCTTATTTAGCGTCAGTTAGTCAAATGTTTGTCTTGTTGTTGTTAGGTGCCCTGTAGTAGGCTTCGACTCATAGCCACCCTGTGCACAACAGAACGAAACACTGCCCAGTCCTGCACCATTCTCACAATCATTGTCATGCTCAAGGCCATTGTTGCAGCCACTGTGTCAGTCCCTCTGGTTGAGCGTCTTCCTTTTTTTTGCTGGCTCTCTACCAAGTATGATGTCCTTCTCCAGGAACTAATCCCTCCTGATAACATATCCAAAGTATGATGATATAGTCTCATCATCCTTCCTTCTAAGTAACATTCTGGCTGTACTTCTTCCAAGACAGATCTGTTCATTCTTTTGGCAGTCCATGGTATATTCAATATTCTCTGTCAATACCACAATTCAAAGAGGTCAATCCTTTTAGCTTGAGAAATGCTAGTCTTCCTTATTCATCGCCCAGCTTTCACACGCATCTGAGGTGATTGAAACACCATGGCTTGGTTCCAGAGCACCATAGCCTTCAAGGTGAAATCTTTGCTTTTCAACACTTTAAAGAGGTCTTTTGCAGATTTGCCCAATGCAATGCATTTCTGGATTTCTTTACTGCTGCTTGCACAGGTGCTGTGGATCTAAGTAAAATGAAATCTGACAACTTTAGTCTTTTCTCCATTTATCATGATGTTGCTTATTGGTCCAGTTGCGAAGATTTTTATTTTCTTTATGTTGAGGTGTAATCCATACTGAAGGCTATGGTCTTTGATCTTCATCCATAAGTGCTTCGTCTTCACTTTCAATAAGTAAGGTTGTGTCATCTGCATATCACAGGTTGTTAATGAGCCTTCCTCCACTCCTGATGCCGTGTTATTCTTCACATAGTCCAGTTTCTCGAATTATTTGCTCAGCATACAGATTGAATAGGTATCGTGAAAGAATACAACCCTGACGCACGCCTTTCCTGATTTTAAACCATGCAGTATCCCCTTGTTCTGTTCAAATGACTGCCTCTTGATCTATGTACAAGTTCCTCATGAGCACAATTAAGTGTTCTGGAATTTTCATTCTTTGTGATACATGATCCGCACAGTAGAATGCCTTTGCATAGTCAATAAATACATGTAAACACCTTTCTGATATTCTCTGCTTTCAGCCAGGATCCATCTGACATGAGCAATGATATCCCTGGTTCCACGTCCTCTTCTAAATCCGACTTGAATTTCTGGCAGTGCCCGGTTAATATACTGCTGCAGCTGCTTTTGAGGATCTTCAGCAAAATTTTGCTTGCATGCGATATTAATGATATTGTTCAATATCATTGAACCACACTCGACTGGTTCACTTTTCTTTGGAATAGGCATAAATATGGATCTCTTCCAGTCGGTTGGCCAGATAGCTGTCTTCCAAATTGCTTGGCATAGAAGAGTGAAAACTACCAGTGCTGCTTCAGTTTGTTGAAACATCTCAATTGGTATGCAGTCAATACCTGCAGCCTTGTTTCTTGCCGATGCCTTCAGTGCAGCTTGGACTTCTTCCTTAAGTACCATCGGTTCCTCATCATATGCTACCTCCTGAAATGGCTGAATGTCGACAAATTCTTTTTCATATAGTGACTCTATGTATTCCTTCCATCCTCTTTTGATGCTTCCTGCATAGTTGAATATTTTCCCCATCAAACTCTTCAATATGGCAACACCCAGCTTGATTTTTTTCTTCAGTTCCTTTCAGATTGAGAAATGCTGAGTGTGCTCTTCACTTTTGGTTTTCTATCTCCAGGTCTTTGCACATGTCATGATAATACTTTGTCTTCTTGAGCCGCCCTTTGAAATCATCTGTTCAGCTCTTTTATTTCACCATTTCTTCCTTTCACTTTAGCTACTCGACAATCAAGAGCAAGTTTCAGTGTCTACTCTGACATCCGCTTTGGTCTTTTCTTTCTTTCCTGTCTTTTTAATGACCTCTTGCTTTCTGCATGTATGATGCCCTTGATGTCATTCCACAACTCATGTGGTCTTAGGTCATTAGTGTTCAATGCATCAAATCTATTCTTGAGATGGTCTCTGAATTCAGGTGGGATATGCTCAAGCTTGTACTTTGGCTCTTGTGGACTTGTTCTCATTTTCTTAATTTCATCTCCAACTTACCTATGAGCAATTGATGGTCTGTTCCATAGTTGGCCCCGGCCTTGTTCTGGCTGATGATATTGAGCTTTTCCATCGTCTCTTTCCACAGATGTAGTCATTTTGATTCCTGTGTATTCCATCTGACCAGGTCCATGTGTATATTCGCCATTTATGTTGGTGAAAAAAGGTATTTGCAATGAAGAAGTCGTTGGTCTTGCAAAATTCTATCATGTGATCTCCAGCATTATTTCTGTCATCAAGGCCACATGTTTTGTCTTACTATAAAGTATATATTTTACCTTTCTACGTATATAAAATACTTAAGAAACACTTCCAAACCATGCAATATTTTCATGATCATTACAAAGCAGAATGTGTGCTCATTATTATGAACCATTGTATTTAACTCAAATTTTTAATATAACAGATTTTATGGCAGTCCATTCTTAAGTATTTGTTGACCATAAATTGGATGTTCGTAACTTAGGGATTGCCTGTACATTCTTTATGGGGCACCAATGTACCAGTTATAATGCTTTATAACCGGCAGGGCCTAAATTCATCTCCGTTTATTGAAGTCTCCTTAGACCCCTAACAACATTGCCCCTTCTCATTAGCCCTTGTAACACTGCCTTGAAGCTGGGTGCTACTGAGGCATATAGGAGATTTTTTTTATAGGCTTTAGTGTTTGATAGACCAGGATAAAAATCCTGACTCCTCCATTTACAAGCTTGAACAAATTTCTTCACCTCTTCAAACCTGCCTTCCTTCCTCTACAAAGTAGGAATGATAATACTAGACTCACAGAGTTTTTGAAAGGCAGATTTGTAACAGTCACTGGGCATATAGTGTTGTTGTTGTTGTTAGCTGCCCACTGAGAGGGCCCTGACTCACAGCGGGCCCCATGCACAAAGGAACAAAATGCTGCCTGGTCCTGCACCACCCCTTCGATCAGTTTCAGATCGGACTGTTGTGATCCATAGGGTGTCACTGGTTAATTTTTGGAAGTAGGTTGCCAGGCCTTTTTTCTTAGGGTTATAAAAAAAAATAGAGTGTTAAATGATAAAATGTACATAAAGGGCTGTGGGATAAAGAACTAAGCATGGCCTTTTGTCTCTGGTTCCTGAATATAACCCAAGCAATGAAGATGACTTTGTTTTCCAAAATAGCCAAGCATGTAGGCTACGCAGACCCCACACCTGGCAAACTAACTTCAGGAAGAGAAAGGGCATGATGCAGTCATGCATATTCATTGACTGGGTTGATCATTAACTATGCATTAAGGCCCCAGTCTGGCATATTCACTGAGGTCCCAATGACTAAGGGACCTAGACCTTGGAGCTTCTTCGTTTGGTGCTTCCTGGAGTGGTGAGAACATCTATGCATGGGAAAGGGCGTATCAAGTCCTCAGGGACAATGGAAGTTTCTTACCTAGGCCCTTCCCAGACATTGCCCGATGTGTCTCTTTGCTTGTATCCTTTCTGGTTATAATAAATGGTTAAGTATAAGTATAGGTAATAGCCTCCATGAATTTTGTGAGCTGTTACAGAGAATTAACGAACCTACAGTTAGCAATGAGCCAGCAGGGCTGAAGACTCAGCTCTAGGTGGCTGGGTGATAGAGACAGGCTGCATGGGCAGTTGATGAAAAAGGATACAGTCCTTCTAGCATGTGACCTGTTCCCAGAGGACTAGAGAGAGAAATAGGGGTCAGGTGGTCTGAAGCGCAAGGAGTTGTGAAGACTCCTGAACTTATGGCTGGTACACAATGACCTGATCCTGGGTGCCAGGGATGAAGTCTGACCTAACTCTGGGTGGTTAGGGTCAGAGAGAAAATGTCATGTGAAGTGGCTGGTGACACAGAATGAAGATGTGGGAAGGTGAGGCCTGGATCCATTTCCAGCCGGGAATTAGATTCATCCTGATCCTTGCCGCACAGTCCATGGCAAAAGTGGCGTTTACCCACTTTGTCCCTTCTTTTAGGGCATTTCAAGGGCCTAGCCCAGTAACTGGCAGATTGTAAATACTCACTGTAAGCAACCGTTAATTACCGTTAGCAATAATGATAGGCAACATGCCCTTCCCATACTAACCAAGACATGGCTCCTAGTCAATATGCAGCCACCTTACTTATTGCATGACCTTGGATAAGTCACTAAAATGCTCGCACCTCAGCCTCCTTATCTATAAAATAGGAATGATATTAATACTCCCAACATTTTTCATGGCACTGTTGGGAGTATCAAATAAAATAATGGTTATAAAAGCACTCAATGGAAGTTATAGTCCAGAAATTTTAAAAGGCATTGTAATTACAAAGGAGCTCTAGTAGTGCAGTGGTTTAAGCACTCAGCTGCTAACCGAAAGGTCAGCAGTTCAAACCCACCAGCCACTCCATGCATGAAAGATGTAGCAGTCTGCTTCCGTAAAGATTACAGTCTTGGAAACCCTATGGGACAGTTCTACTCTGTCCTATAGGGTCACTATAAATCGGAATTGACTCCACAACAATGGGTTTTTATTACTATTACAATACAAAATATTATACAAATGCTAATGATAAGGTTCTTAAAGTTCATCTAAAAAGCAAGTTAGTCTTAATGGGGCTTAACCGAGTACAAAAAAAAAAAATAATAATATATATATATATATATATATATATATCAACCCAGAAGCATCCATTAACCTGAAAATCACAAAGAAGGGTTTTAATGCTTCATACATATTTATGTGGTCTGTTTCTGACTTTGGTATTCAACAGCCCATTTTCCTAATACTAAAATCCCTTCTTCTCTCATTGGAGGTTTACAAGGAAGGGAAGAAAGCAGAGACGAGAATAAGTTGAGCACCCAAAAGCAGATAAAGAACAGGGCAGGGATGGAGCAAGATGAGTGGTTCCATCCTGGAGAGGCCTCAAGGAGGACGTTTGCTGGCATAGTCCCAGGAGACAAGACTAGGTAGCACATTATTTCCCCTGCCAAGAGACCAAGAAACCAGGGAATGAGGTCTCCTCAGTAAACACTTGGGTTCAAAGTCCTCCTTGAAAAATAGAACTCAAATCCTTTCCTTTTCCAAGATTTTGCACTGGTAGAAAAAAGAAGAGTTAGAGCTGACTCCTCTCTCCTTCACGAAGCTGACCAGCATCAGTAGATATGCATTCAACATCTATTATATGGGGAATATAAGGAGTAAGGTTTGGCTTCCACCTTCAAGAAAGTGTCTCACAATCTAAGTGGTGATACAGTACCAGAGAGAATTATCGATGCAAGGGATAAACCAGAATGTGGTAGCAATAAGAAGATTCATAAAGGAACTCAGGGGTAAAATGATTGGGAGAGTACCCAAGATGAGTTTAGCGAGAGAGATTTCAATTCCCTAGTAAGAATTAAAAACACAAAAATAAAGACAAAACATGAAAAGCAAAAATTAAAATAACTAAAGAGAAAAACAAAAAGGCCACTTGACACGCTTTTTGTTGTTAGTTGTCGAATTGCCGTCAAATTGAATTCCCCTCATGGTGATCCCACACGTGCAGACTAGAACTGCTCTATAGGGTTTTCAAGGCCATGACCTTTCAAAAGCGGATCACCAGGTCTGTTTTCCGAGGCATCTCTGGATGGGTTTGAACCAACAACCTATCAGCTAGTAGTCTAGCAATTAAACACTTGCACCATCCAGGGACTTCTTGATACACTTAGCACATTAAAAATCAGTAACCAACTAACTGTTGGATTTCTTCATATGGTAGCAGGCTGGATGGGCATGATAGGGTTGGTCCTCATTTCTCATTATACAAACCATGCAAACACAAAAACACACAACCACTGGCAAAGTACAAAAAGTCAAAGATCAGAGGGTAGGATAGTTCACTGTGGGGGTACGAATTCCATTTAATACAGCATCAGTGGGAAAGGATTAGAAAGTGCATTCTTAGACTGTACATCACATGCTTTATCCTCACAACAAGAACAGAATGGATGGTCTCAAAGAATGTAGGCAAACGAACTTGAGGAAACTGGGGCTGCAGTGGTCAGAAATATAGTGAACATTATCCAGTTTCATGGGAACTCTCTTTCTACCAGTCATGGGCTTCTACGCACAAGTCTTCCAGTCCCATGAGCTCTACTCACCCTACTTTTGCTTAAGAGACCTCAGCTTTCCAAATTTAGCAAGAAAATGAGTATGAGTGGAAGCAGTTTTTAATAAAAAGCTTCATAAATTGGAGCAAAGACCACAGGAACTCACATTCTAGGAGGGCAGAGAGTATTGTTAACACTTTACACTAATTAAATAATTGCAAACTGCTCGTAACCCTATAGTTTCAAACATTTTAAAAGTCGTATTAAGAGTATATTAACTGTTGTTAGGTGCCATCAAGTTGGTTCTAACGCATAGCGACCCTATGTACAACAGAACAAAACACTGCCCAGCCCTGCACCACCCTCACAATCATTGCTATGTTTGAATCCATTGTTGCAGCCACTGTGTCAATCCATCTCACAGAGGGTCTTCCTCTTTTTCCCTGACCCTCTACTTTACTGAGCATGGTTTCCTTATCCAGGTACTGGTCCCTCCTGATAACATATCAAAGGATGTAAGGTGAAGTCTCATCATCCTTGCTTCTAAGGAGCATTCTGGCTGTACTTCTTCCAAGACAGATTCGTTCGTTATTTTGGCAGTCCATGGTACATTCAATATTCTCTGTTAATACCACAATCTGAAGGCATCGATTCTTCTTCAGTCTTCTTTATTCATTGTGCAGCTTTTGCATGCATATGAGGCAACTGAAAACATCATGGCTTGGGTGAGGAGTACCTTAGTCCTCAAAGTGACATCGTTGCTTTTTTAACACTTTAAAGAGGTCTTTTGCAGCTGATTTGCCCAATGCAATACGTCCTTTGATTTCTTGATTGCTGCTTCCATGGGTGTTGATTGTGGATCCAAGTAAAATGAAATCTTTGACAACTTCAATATTTTCTCCCTTTATCATGATATTGCTTATTGGTCCAGTTGTGAGGATTTTGTTTTCTTTTTGTTGAGGTGTAATCCATACTAAAGGCTACAGTCTTTGATCTTCATCAGTAAGTGCTTCAAGCCCTCTTCACTTTCAGCAAGCAAGGTTGTGTCATCTGCGTATCACAGGTTGTTAATGAGTCCACCTCCAATCTTGATACTATGTCCTTCTTCATATAGTCCATTTTCTCTGATTACTTGTTCAGCATACAGATTGAATGAGTACGGTGAAAGGATATAACCTGACGCACACCTTTCCTGATTTTAAACCCCACAGTATCCCCTCTTTCTATTCCAACAACTGCCTCTAGGTCAATACACAGGTTGCACATGAGCACAATTAAGTGTTCTGGAATTCCCACTCTTTGCAGTGTTATCCATAATTTGTTATGATCCATACAGTCGAATACCTTTGCAAAGTCAATAAAACACAGGAAACATCTTTCTGGTATTCTCTGTGTTTAGCCAAGATTCCCCTGACATCAGCAATGATATCCCTCATTCCACATCCTCTTCTGAATCTGGCTTGAATTTCTGCAAGTTCCTTGTTGATGTACTGCTGCAACCACTTTTGAATGAACTTCAATAAAATTTTACTTGCATGTGATATTAATAACACTGTTCAATAATTTCCACGTTCTAGTGGATAACCTTTCTTTGGAATGAGTACAAATACAGACATAACCCATTTCCAAGTTGATTTCAACCCATAACAACCCTATAGGACAGAGAACTGCCCTGTAGGGTTTCCAAGGAGCAGCTGGTGTATTCGAACTGCTGACCTTTTTGTTAGCAGCCGAGCCCTTAACCACTGAATACCTCATTTTATTGTGCTTCACTTTTTGTGCTTCGCAGATATTGCATTTTTCACAAGTTGAAGGTTTGTATCAACCCTGAGTCAACCCTGAGTCAAGCAAATCTATTGGTGTCACTTTTCCAACAGCATATGCTCACTTTGTCTCTGTGTCACATTTTGGTAATTCTCACAATATTTCAGACTTTTTCATTATTATTATGTCTGTTACGGTGTTCTGGATCAGTGATCTTTGATGTTACTATTGTAACTGTTTTGGGGCACCACGAACCACGCCCAAATAATGTTGTGCGTGTTTTGACTGCTCCACTGACCAGCCATTCCCCCGTTTCTCTCTCTCTCTCTCTCTCTCCCCGCCCTCAAAATCCCTGAGAGGTGCCAATATTGAAATTAGGCCCATTAATAACCCTACAATGGCCTCTAAGTGTTCAAGTGAAAGGAAGAGTCCCCCGTCTCTCACTTTAAATCAAAAGCTAGAAATGATTAAGTTTAGTGAGGAAGGCATGTTGAAAGCCAAGATTGGCTGAAAGCTAGTCCTCTTGTGCCAAACAGTTAACCAAGTTGTAAACACAAAGGAAAAGTTCTTGAAGGAAATTAAAAGTGCTACTCCAGTGAACACATGAATGATTAGAAAGCAAAATAGCCTTATTGCAGATACGGAGAAAGTTTTAGTGGTCTGGATGATTTCCCTTAAGCCAAAGCCTAATCCAAAGTAGGCCCTAACTCTCTTCGATTCTATGAAGACCGAGAAAGGTGAGGAAGCTGCGGAAAAAAAGTTTGAAGGTAGATAGAGGTTGGTTCAGGAATATCTTAAAATAACAAAGGGTCAAAAATGTTTAAAGTTGATGAATCAAGAAGCTGAGATTTAAGTATTTTTACAAATTATAAAAGTCACTTATATAAGAACAAAAAGTGAAAACTGGGAGAAATTTGAAAAGGAGAGGTAAGGGTAAACCAAAAAAACCAAACCCAGGGCCATCAAGTTGATTCCAACTCATAGCCACCTTACAGGACAGAGTAGAATTCCAAGGAGTGCCTGGTGGATTCGAACTGCCAGCCTTTTGGTCAGCAGTCATAGCTCTTAACCACTACGCCACCAGGGCTTCCTAGGTAAGGGTAGTTTAAGTTAAATATTAACCTTTCATATTGAAGAATCAATAGGTACTGTTTACAGTTAATAAACTAAGAATGAAAGATACAAACATACTATTTAGAGTTACAGAGGTAACTACCAAAAGAAATAAAAATAGTGAAAAGTGTTCAAAAGCAATTACCACTGAAGCATGAGATTGGAGGAGGGAAGTCTGAAGAAAGATTTTACTTTTCATGTACGGTATTACTTCTAGGATTTTGTATTTAAGAACTAAAACTTACAATCCAGAAATATGGAATGAAAACCATTAAACTTCATGTGCCAAATATAATGGCATAAGATATCAAACAAAAAATTTATCAGAATGTAAAAACGGCACAGAAGCATCATCTAACCTCCTCTAACTTCACAAGGAAGAAGAACCATTATCAGCTTCAACAGCCCAGGGCTGATTGCTATAAGTTGAAGGTCAAACATGCCTCCTCTCTCCAACAGCTTTTTTGTACTAATTCTGATTCCAACTGTCCCTCCCACTGTACTCTCTACTTCTTTGCTGGGTTCCATAATTCATTGCAACGGCCACACAGAACTCACAGACCATACTCACAGTTATGGGGTTTATTAGGGAAGTAACAGGTTACAATTTAGGTTCAGGAAATACTCAGGATACAGTTGTTCCATCAGGACAGCCTCTTCTCAGCTGTGCCACAGGCGGACCTCTTCTTGGCCCTTAGGTTCCTCGGCCCCTCAGCCTGGCCTGTGCCCTGCTCAGACAAGTGTTATGAAGCTCTTTTTGCTCCACCAGTAAGAGTCCAAAGGCATCCCAATCCACCAGCAAGCCTCAGCCCAAAGGCACTCAGCTCTCTTGCTTTGAGCCTAGCTCTCCCGCCAAGTACCCGGAAGCATTCAACTTCACCAGGAAGCCTCCCGCCTGAAAGCACTCAGCTCTCTCGCTCTGTGGGTCAGCACACCCACTGTAACCACCTTTCTCCATGGGCTAGAAAGCCCACCATGCCGTATCCTGACAGTCTCCTGGTTCAGCTGCCTCTGCTGCCACCATTTCTCTGCTGCTGCTTCTCGCCATCTCTCGCTGTCTCCGATGTTACAGCTCTCTGTCTGTCTCCTGGGTCTAGGAGGTCTCAGCACAGGGATCCCGGCTCCAATGGATGTTCTCCATTCCTAGTTTTTCTTTTTTGGTAGTAGTAGGTCCCTCTTAGCTCTGGGGTTGACTCTCATTTAAGCCTAGCAGGATGGCAAAATTGACTAATCCCCTTGTTAGGATTTCATACATTGCCTGGTCCAATCCCACAAGCGCACTATGCACCTTATTTATATTAGCAAGCTATCCAATCCCCTTGGTGAGCCATGGCACCTCATTTGCATAGTTCTCAACCAGTGGGAGTTACAAAGGCTATATAGCTAGAAGGGCCATATTAAGTAATTCACTGCAACACACAGAAATACATATATAGAAATTGAGAAAAATTCAATTTTAGAAGAAAACTTATTTACCATTCTCTATAAAAAATTAAATAAACCACAAAAACAAAAATTATTTTGAATTAATATACTTTGTACCCTATGGAGGCTATATATTTTTAAAATATCTATGAAATATTTATAAAAATTAACCATGTATGTAATTGATCACATGATAAATCTCAGTTCTTTCCAAAGCGTAGAAATTGTAGACTGCATTGTCCAATCGTAATACAATAAAATTAGAAATTAATAACAAAATAATTTAGTATTCTACAAACAAGGATTTTAAAACCATTCTCCTAATAAAAGTATCAAATAGGAAATCTAAATTATAAGTAAAAGCTCCTTTAAAATAATGCAAATGATAAGTAAGTAAAATTGTATGGATTCCTGACAAAACTATACTCAAAAGCAAAATCCACCTTTAATAGCTCTGGAAGAAAACATACACAGCTGGTAACTTTGGTTACCTCCTGGTGAGGAACTAGAAAACTGAGGCAGGGGAAGGAAGCAGACTTACTTTTCTCTTTGTGTACTTAAAATTTTGTGTCATGTGCATAAAGGGCCACAAAATACAAAACTATTTTTACATCAAATTGATAGACTTAAATATTTTCATTACTAACCAAAAATGTTGCTTTAAATGAACTATTCAATCAACACAATAAGCTAGAAAAGAAAGAAAAAACAACTGCAAGGACAGCAGGAATAATAAAGATCTAAGCAGAAAGCTAACAATTTTAAAACAATAAAATTAATAGACGGACAGATGAATGAGTGGATGGAAGAAAGGAAGGAAGGGAAGGGAAAAGAAAGAAGAGGTGGTTCTTCAAAAAAAGTTTTAAAAATCAGTGAACCTCTGACAAGTCTAAATAGAAAAGAAACAAAATTAGAAAAAAGATAGGAAATAAGAGCTAAAAGCCATCCTTATTTACTAAGAGCCACGCATTTTTTTTTTTTTTTTTTTTTAGGTTTCAAGCATTTGGCATAGATCATCTCATTTGATTCTATTTATTAACAGATAGGTAATATGTATTTTAAGAATTTAAGAGCGTTCTATCCATAATTATTTTTTTTTTAATTTAAAAATCACAAAAAACTGAATAATTTTCTGGGACTGTAAATTAATAAAATTGATTTGATGGAATAGGAAAGCTGAATAGACTAATAATCATGGAAGACACTGCAAATGCTATCAAGGAATGATAAAAGTGGTTCCAAGACCAGACAATGTTATGGGCAAAGCCTTTCAAGTTTTCAAGAAACTGATAACATCCATATTGCATCATCTATTCCAGAGCATATGAAATTAGAGAAAGCTTTTTTTTATCCCAACTCACTTTATGAGGTTAGTATTACCCTGATACCAAACTCTGACAATGACTAATATTTTCCCATCTGTGGAAATTAGTGTCACTTTCTGTAAGGGAAAAGTCTATTGTGGATTAGTTTGGGAAACACCGTCTCAGAGATTTACAGCATGCATTAGTTAGCATAATAAGGTTTCTGAGAGACTAAAAAAAAAAGAGCAATGAAATTTGTTAAAATGTTTTAATTCACCTTTTTTTCCAAATATACTTGACCAAGGAACCACTTTGGTTTTTTCTCATAATATTCCTTCTTAAAATACACTTAAAAAAATGCTATTCCAGTCAAATTTATGAATATAGTTGTGAAAATCCTAAATAAGGAACCAGTGAAATGAAGTCAAAATATATTGAAATAATAAGCCTGCAGGATCCAGTACAAATTATCTCAGAAATGCAAGGATTACTAGAAAATAGATTAATATAACGCAGCACATCATTAGGTGAAATAAGAAAGAGCATATAATTATCAGAAAACACAAAAATCATTTTTATTTTTAAGTCTCCTAGTGAACTAGGAAGAAAAGCATATTTCCTAATCTTTCTTAGACCAATTCCCAACACCTCTTAACAGCAAAATTCTAAAGCCACACTCCTTAAAATAAAAGGAAGGTAAGGATGTCCAGAATCAATACTAACCTGCAAGAAAAAAAAAGAGGATAGAAATTGTAATTCTTCATATAAGATGATATGATTGTTTTTCTAGAAAATATAAGAGAACGAACCAAAAAAACTATTAAAACTAATAATAAACTCCGTAAAACACCTAATTCTAAAACATGTATTCCTTTCCTGTATAGTAGCAATAGCCAGTTAGAAAATGTAATGATAGGGAAAATCCAACTCACAGTCCCAACAAACTATAAAATTACTTAAGCAAAATCTTGAGAGATCTTACTTTACTGCAAAACACAGAAGAAAACTTGAAGAAAAACATAAAATATGTTGCTGGAGGGGAAGGCTAAATAATAGAAAACGTCAATTATTCCCAAAATATATTTTTGATGTAGTGCCAAGTACGTTTCGACAAACACTGTGCGTGAGAATAGCTAAATTTAAAAAAATAAACCAAAATGAGGGGAAATGTACACAAAATAGATATTAAACTGTATTTTAATTCTTTAGTAATTAAAACAGTATCATGCTGGTGTGAGAATCAATCATCAGATCAACGCAACAAAAGAGGCCTGAAACATACCCTTGTGTACATTATAACTTAACATATAGGAAAGTACACACCACTAGTCAAAACGAAAAAAATGGAGAGCTCGATGAACAGTTAAGTGTAAAACTAAGTATTTTGGAAGGAAAAAAAAATTAGTGATAGTCTCACCTTACAAGATACAAAAAATGAATTCCAGAATTAAATGAAAATATATTTTTATAGTAGAATAGGTAAATATTTGTCAAATTTTTGAAAGGAAGAATATTCTAAACATAATAGCACTGGGAGGGCTGGCAGGATAAAATGGTGGAATGGCACTGGATCATGACACCTGACTCTCAAGACCCTAACTAAACGAGCACAAACAATGAGCAATCGGAAATATACCAGCAGCACTCCAACGAAGGAAGGGACACAACCTCATACCAAGGAAGGGACTACTAATCTCATGCCACATTGTCTGAAAAGTGAAAAAGGCGAGAAAAGATCTCAGGTATCAAAAAGCAGCTATCCCCCAAAAGCAGTTCTAACGGAAGATGACAAATGGGTAAAGTTCAAAATCTCTGCCCAATATTACCTAATAGCACCAAGTGTGTGGTAACATTGTCTGCCTATTTGATCATTAAATTTGCAAACACATGTGGCACATTTACTCTGTTCCACCTGTTGTTCAACCTTGAGATTTCCAGTCCGAAGGAATTATCCTTTGTTCAAAAAACCTGTTGCTGTCGAGTAGATTCTGACTCATAGCGACCCTACTGGACAGAGTAGAACTGCATCATAGGATTTCCAAGTAGCAGCTGGTGGATTCAAACTGCTGACCTTTCTGTTAGCAACTGAGCTCTTAACCACTGCACCACCAGGGCTCCTCACTGCACCACCAGTGTTCCATTCTTTATAGAGCTAATAATTTTGAAAAACATTATTATTTCTTTATAATTTAAGTTTTACATGGTCTCTATACAAAATTTGGGAACTCTGGTGGTGTAGTGGCTAAGAGTTCGACTGCCAACCAAAAGGTTAGCAGTTCAAATTCACAAGGCACTCCTTGGAAACCCTGTGGAGCAGTTCTACTCTGTCCTATAGGGTTGCTATGAGTCAGAATCGACTCAACGGCAAGATTTTGGGTTTTTTTATACAAAATTTGGAGCATAAAGACAAATCAAAGAAAAACGGCTCAGTGTATAATTCTCAGTAATTGGTGCATATATACATATATATGTTTTACCAAAATTAGTCATAATTTACCTATGGTTTCATAGATTGCTTTTTTAAAAATCTGACAATGTATCATGTGTCTCTGTCCTTTTTCATACATGTATCTCTATATCATTATTTCAATGCCTGCATGACACTTTGTTATACAGACAATTTGTTTGATTAGTGCCCTGTTTTTGGACTTTTAGATTGATTCCAGATAAATACCCTCATACAAACATTTTGGTACACTTGTCAGATTATATCCTTAAGAAAAATTCTTAGAAGTGAAATTAGTAGGAAAAGAAAGTCTAAATCACCTTTAACATTTTAACATGCACCGCAAAACTCTACTCCAGGAAAGGTGTACTAATTTACACTTCTATCTTCCTCACCAATAGTGTCAAGCGTCTGCTTTCTCAGACCCTAGACAGCACCCAGTACTGTGGTACCTCCTTGACTACTGTGCCCTTGCATTTCCCTACTTAACAAGTTCTTTGCCTGCTAAGTTCTTAGTTCTTTGAGCTAAGGCTTTTTCACAGTCCCCAGTCTCAGGTTGGAGAAGAGCACTCCTTTCAAGCGACAGGCTCCTTCCCTCTCTTTGACATCTAGCCCTAAAAGGTCTTTGTTGTTTATTGACAAACCATTTCAACAATTTTCAGATCAGAATAGAAGACTGGGAATTCCTGAGCTCTGATCCTTGCTGACTGAAAGATCAAAGCATTGGCCCTAATCCAGATTTTGGACAGGCACAAATCTATTAATCCAAAAAGACAGTTGCAAGCTTTTCAAATAACCATCCACACATCATTCTCAACAGATGAGTTTTTCTTGGCTGCTTTTTGACAGTGTTGAACTAGCTTCCCAGAGCAGGGAGGGTAGTCAGATCACTTGGCCAGCCTGTCATCACTAAATAGGAACACATAATATTCTGTGTCCTAAGTACTAAAAAATAAAAAATAAAAAAAATTTTTTTTTTAAGGACTACAGAAGAAAGTAAGGAGGATAAGGTTCTTGAGGAACAAATATCTTAGTCAAAACAAGACTTTGATTTAACATCAATTATTGAACATCAACTTTGTGTCTGGCCCCACACAGGCACTTTGATATAAAACTGAATGAGACATAACCCAGCAAGAAAGGCAAAAACATAATAATAACTACTGATGTTATTGATATTATTATTGTTGTTATTATTGGTGTTGTTATTATTATGTTCAATATGAATTATTTTTTAAAGTATAGACAAATGTACCAAGTAACATGGAACATCAAAGGAAAGAGTAGTTGATTCTGTTGGGGTCAGAGAAGGCTTCTCAGAGAGGGTGACAAGTCCACTGGGTCTTGAAAAATAAGTAGTTTTTCAGAAGATGAAGTTTTGGAGGCATTCGAGACAGAGAGAACCACAAGGACATAGGCCCTGTTACTTTGCCGCTTACAGAAAACACTGGGTGTTCCACAAACTGAATCAAGGCTTTTTCCTGTTCAAGTCACATAATGGCAAGTTGATGCATTCTGTGGCAAATCTGTTTTTGAAAAAGTAATATACAAAATTTTCTTAATTTTAAGTAATTCTTACACAAATATTTCTTTGATATTTGTTTTCACTTTTCTAATAACAAGAATTATTAGCAAACAATAAAAAATAAATACATTAAGGGAAAACACAGAAAGGGGCAAACTAAATTCAGTGCTTGTTTTTTTTATTAATACATGCTTATGGTTTCATCTTTTTTTTTATGAATAAGATTGTCCCTACATCATTCAATGGAGTAAAATAAAAGCTATATTATATTTAAAAAACAAACAAAAAAAATAAATAACGCTAGGTAATCGGCTACCTAAAGCAGTTTGAGAACCAAAGGATGCCTGGGTGAATGAGGGTGGAAATTTAGGAGATAAAACTATAAAGATAAACTACGATGCAATACTTGGAAAGGCCTAAAAAGCTCCGCTAAGAAATTAGGGGCTTTTTAACGCAAAGAAATAACATATCAATTGTGTGTGGAATTTTGTATGTGTGTTTGTTGTTTTATAGACCAAAAACAAACAACTGATGACTGCATAAAGGATGGACCTGACTGAGAAGAGACTGAAGTAACTGTAGTAATGCAGGAAACAAAACTGGACCAAAACAGATAAGCTAGGAGAAGCAGACACAGCTAATGAAAATAGTATATTGTCATCACATGCTAATTAGTTCATTTCTGGCAAATTTAAGCCCATTATAGGCTCTGACATCAAAGAAGAAGAATAAAGAAATCTCTGCCAAAATGAAATCCGTAATTGCTGTCTCCCTTCATCTCTCTCACTCAGAAAATCATAGGACATCAGAGGTAGAAAGAACCTTAGAGTTTACCTCATCCAGAGAGGCTCAAATTAGTGCACACAAAAATCACTTAGATTTTTAAAAGGTAGGTACCTGAGTCCCACCCTGGGAGATTCCTATTCAAGAGGTTTGGGTGGAGTCCAGGAAACCAGATTTTTACCAAACTTTACTGCTGCTTTTGATGCATGTGATCCAATGACTGTATTCTGAGAATCACTGATCTAGTGCAAGTCCCTCAAGTGTCAGATAAGAAAACAGCCAGGAAGATAAAAGCAATGACTCTAATCTCGAGCAGTTCCAGAATTAAACCTTGAGCTCCTAATCCCCAGTACTGGTAATCTTTACACTATACTGCTCTGACTTCCCAAACAACCCAGAATCAACTTGAGTCCAGCAAGATGAAACCAGAATAACCAATCAATAGAGACACATGGCCCAATTCTGAAAGCAAGAATTTTTCTTGGGTGTTTTGTTGGCCTCACATAGCAGGTGACGTCACATTCGCTGAAGGCCTTTCTCTATATTTGTTCACACTCTAGTAGCTTTTAAAATTCATTCTTCTTTCTATGCACTGGGCAGCACTTTATTGGTCCATTCAAATAATGAGCCCAGTTAAACGCAAAATGCCAATTTCCAGGTATTAGCCATGTCATATAACTTATAACCCAAGAGTCAGAAACCCCTGCGAAATATGTTGGAACACAACATTTGACTATTAGAGTTGTGGAGCTGAAGGATGCTAAAACTCTACCACTGACTACTTAGCAAATCACAATCTCCTTATGCCTGTTTCTTCATACGTCAAAAAGCTATAATGAGATTTCTCCCCTTCACCTCAGAGAGACGTAGGAAGCAGTTAGTCGTGAAACTGCTTTTACAAGGATTAAAAGGACTACCTGAAAGTAAGGAATGTGTGAAATCCTTCTTTGTATGCTTCAGCTGCCACTACTGAATACCTGCAGAGTGAGGTATAAATCAACAGAAGCTTCTGGAAGAAATATGCTTTTGGCTGGGCTTTTAAAGAGGGGGCAGTGGTTGCTGATGGAATGATAGTATGGATAAAAAAAATAAGATGGACAGAAGCAGGTCTACACGGAGCTAGCCTAAAGAGACTGCTGACAGAACAAATTTTTTATTTTTATGGGCTCTTGACCTTCACAAGACATAATGTGCCAACAAAGCAAGACACAAAGGATAAAATTTTTATTTTTCCATTGAATTCTGGATACCTTCTAAATGCTCTCACCTAGCTCTAAAATAATATTTCATTTTAAAACATTGTATATACTTAAAATTAGGCACAAATTTATTGTTAAGTAAGGTTTTTAATATGTGGCATGTTGATAGTAAATGGAGTCTCTCAGCTTTTGCATTTCTCGGCTCCAGCACTTCAAATTAACTAACCTTAAGCTGCACTTGTGTTTTCACTCTGTAAAACACACATGACTTGTTTCTCTCCTATCTAAACAGACCATCATCACATCATCATCAAATAGCATTTTATTAAGCTCCACATGTGCACATCATGTAACCCTGCACTAAGGAAACTGGGTAAAGAAAGGATAAGTTCATATTGCGGCTACTTTCAGAAAGCAGGGAGAGCTGTGAAAGGCATACACTTGTTAAGCTTTGGCATGGTTTCAATACGCTGATGGAAACTGAAATAGACCTTAATGATTATCTAATCTAAGTATCTGTTATAAAGTACAACTTCCTACTCAAAATAAAACTTTCCCTATAATACTCTTGACATATGACCACCTTGTCTCTGTTTGGAAACATCCAGTGATGTGATGCGCAGTAACTCAAATGATAGTTCCTACATTTTTTAACAATTTTAATTATTAGAGAGTTCTTCCTTTATTTATTTACCAGTTCTCTTCCATGTGATATAAGTCAGCAAAAAGAACAAGGGTTTTAGAGTCAGACAGAATTAAGTAGGATTCCCAATTCTGTCACTTACTAGTTGTATGACCTCGAGTATCTTCTTTAAAGTCTCTGAGCCTCAGTTTCCTCACCTATAAAAATGAGGATAATATTCTTCAAAAAGAAGTTAAACATAGAATTACCATATGATCCAACAATTCCATTCCGAGGTATATGCTCAAAAGACTTGAAAGCAGGGACTCAAACACACACTTGTACGCCATTGTTCATTGCAGCATTATTCACAATAGACAACAGGTAGAAAAAAAATCAAGGATCCATCAACAGATGAATGGACAAATAAAATGTGGTATATACATTTATTTTTTATATATATACAATGAAATACTCTTCAACCCTGAAGAGAAATGAAGTTCTGATACATGCTACAACATGGATGAATCTTAAAAACATTATGTTAGTTCAGTTAAATAAGTCAGACACAAACGGACAAATATTGTATGATTCCAATTGTACGAAATATCTAGAATAGACATGCATAGAGTTTATTAGTGGTTACAGGGGCTAGAAGAGGGGAAAATGTGGAGACGTTGCTTAAAGGTACTGAGTTTTTGTTTGGGGAGATGAAAAACTCTTGGAAATAGAAAGTGGTGACAGTTGCATAACATGGTGAATATAATTAATGTCATTAAATTGTCACTTAAAAATTATTAAAATGGCAAAATTGTTGTTATATGTATTTTACCACAAAGAAGACCTTTTCAAAAATATCTTCAGGGTTCAGGGGGAAAGAGGGAGGAATGAATAGGTGAAGCACAGGGCATTTTAAGAGCAGTGAAATTACTTTACATGGAACTGTAATGGTAGATGCATGACATTGGGCATTTGTTAAAATCCATAGAACTGTACAACACAGAGAATGAGCCCTAACGTAAACTACAAATTATAGTTAGCCATAATATAGCGATATTGGCTCATTAATTGAAACAAATATACCACATGAATGCAAAATGCTAATAGTAGGGGAAACTGTGAGGGATGGAAGGAGGTATATAGAAAATCCTTGTACTTTCTGTGTAATTTTTCTGTAAACCTAAAGCAACTCTAAGAAATAAAGTGTATTTTTTAAAATGAGGATAATAAACTCCTACCTCTATTTATTATGTGAATTAAGCTATATGTGAAAAGTACTTAGAAATTTACCTGGCTCGTAACAGTTCCTTGATGAAGAAAGTATCATTCTACCCATTTGTTCTAGCACTATCATTTGCTGCTAAATTTTTAATCCCCCGTTTATATGCATATGATAGTCCTTCAAATATGTGATGCTGCTGAGCTTTTTCCTTCCTGACACTGCTCTTTACCCTGCTATCTATCTCTAGTTCTCACAACATTTTATGGGGCCATTTAATCCCAAACCATGACACTGTTGAGTGCCATAGGGATAGTCCAATGTAATGGGCTATGGATGAGTGACTGGGTGATTCAATGGTTGGGACATCTTCCAACCCAGGGATGTGAAACAATCCAGATCGACACCTTAATCCAAACTACTACAAGATGGAAGAATGAATCCAAATATAACATTAATCCTAACCAATGTAAATAGGCTAGATTATCTGGCTAAAAGACAAATACCACTGATTGGATTTTAAAATAATATACAACCCAAGTTATTTGCAAAAGACACATTTAAAGCTTAAAACACAAAAACTGAATGTGATAAAAGACATATTAAGAAAATACTACTCAAAATACTACTAAGGATGTATCAATATCAGACAAAATAAACTTAAAGGCAAAAGGACAACTAGATATAAAAAAGATCACTACATAAAAAGCTCAACTTACCAGCAAGATACAACAATTTTACATATATATGCACTTAATAACATAGATTCAAATATAGATAAAGTTTGAACTACCGCGAAATTGGTAAACCCACATAATAAAAGAGTTTAACACACCTCCTTAGTAGCTGACATTTCAAACAACCAAAAAAAAAAAAAAATCAGCAAGTAGATAAAAATTTGAACAACACAGTAAACTTGATCCAATATATATCTATAAAACAATGCATCTAACAACTTGATAATGTACATTTTTTTCAAGCACACATGAAATATTTATGAAAATTAACCACATTCCAAGCCATAGAATATATCTTAACAAATTATAGAGTGAGCATCTCTGAAATGCATCTCTCTTGTCAGATACTACATTATCTGACAACAATAGTTAAATTAGAAATCAGCAGCAAAAAGAACTATTAAAAATTATATATTTGAAAAATTCAAAACATAATTCTAAATTACATATAGGTTGTAAAAGAATGGAAATTACAAAATACTTAGAACTGAAAGATAAAAAAGATACTATTAATCAAAACTTGTGGGATGCAGCTAGAGGCAGATTTATAGTCTTAAATACTTATAAGTGGAGATAAGAAAGGTTGAAAAATTAATAAGCTAAGAATCCAACTTAATAAATTAGTAAAAGAATACCTAAATAAACATAAAAAATTGAGAAGGAAATAATAAAGATAAAAGCAGATATAAAATAGAAAGTAAATATACAATAAAGGGAAACAACAAAGCCAAATATTGGTTCTTTGTAAAAACCAATAAAATTAACACACCTTTGGCAAGAGAGAATGAGAAAAAAAGAAAGACAAATAATACTACAAAAAAAAAAAAAAAGACAGAACTACAGATGCAATAGATATTAAAAACTAAATAAGAGAATTTATAAAATCCTTTAGGTGAAATTTATGAAATCCTTCAGAGTAAACTGCTAGGATTTGCCTTTTAAAATGCAGGTTACAGCATGAAGAATGAACTAGAGACCAGGCAGAGTGGAGGTGGGGAGCCAGGTAGAAGCTATTGCAGTAATCCAGGTGGTGGCAGCCTGTAGTAAAGACAGGGTAGCAGAGATTGAGGGACATGGTCTGATTCCAAATATACTTTGGGTGTAGAAACAACAGAATTCAGTGAGTCAGGATTGGAGAAGATAGGGTTGGGGATGAAGGAGATGAACTGTTATAAATAATTCCCTTCCTCGCAGGGACAACTAGGTAGTATTATTGAAACAGCACCCCAGCATACAGCCGTACACATTGAAAACACCACCTCTTAGGGGTCTGCGATGTCCTACCTACAAAACCATATATGGCAGGCCTATCAGTGACAATTACTGAATCGGAAAACACTAGAGGAGAAGCAGATTTATGGAGAAAAATTATTAGTTTAATTTTAACATTTTTCATAAAGAAGGCAGTCTAATTAAAACTAAGTACAGGCTCATGACTCTATACTCTTCTTACTTAGAAACTTTCTAAGTCTGCACTGAATATGGTTTAGCTATTCATTTAGCTATTGAGCACTTGGAATGTGCCTACTTGAAAATTAGGTATGCTTGGAGTATAAAACACACCTGATTTCACGAAACCACTACCCGTTGCCAACAAGTCGATTCCCATGCATTGCGACCCTATAGGACAGAGTAGAACTGCCCCATAGAGTTTCCAAAGAGAGGCCGGTGGGCTCGAACTGCCAACCTTTTGGTTACCAGCCAAACACTTAACCACTAGACCACCAGGGTTTCCCATTTTACTAACTGCAGGGGAAAAAAAAAAAAAAGACTATGAAATAACTCATTAATAAATTATACTGATTACATATTGAAAGTATCATATTTGAGATATTAGGTTAAATAAAAATATATTATTAAAATTAATTTCATGTGTTTCTTTTTTTTTTTTGAAATGCGGTTACTAGAAATTTTAAAATTGCATATGGGACTGGCATATTTCTATTGGATAGGGCCATTTGTTCTAAGAAATAACTGAACCACGTCTTCATTATTAACCATGTCTTTATTAAATAACTTGAAAAAGTTCATTGTTAAAACTGGTGAAAAGGAAATAAAGACATGCCTTGAAATGAAAAAGTCAGAGTCATAATAAATGAAGTCATTTGTTAACTGAATGCAAAGTGAGGGACTGAAATCCCTACTCCACAAATTCCACCTATTCACCAATACTGAAAATTAAGTCACAATCTGGCAGGATTTTTTTGCTGGAGTTGAGATGTCACTATGTCTGATCTTTGGTAAGAATGAAACGAAACCCAAACCCATTACCATCTAGTCAATTCTGACTCATAGCGATCCTGTAGGATAGAGCAGAACTGTCCCCACGCCCCCCTCATAGGGTTTTCAAGGCTGTAATCTTTACAGAAGCAGATTGCCACATCTTTCTCCCACAGAGCAGCTGGCAGGTTGTTACTGCCAGCCTTTTGGTTAGCAGCACAGGGTTTCAATGTCCTGGGGAAGGGGGGGTGTATAAGAAAAAGGGAATTCAGCGATGTTAAGGTAAAACTTAAATAGGGCCTGTCTTTACAAAAGGTTTGAAATAGAAGTTATGAGTTGATATTTGAGGGAAAAAAAAAAAAATTGAGAAGGGTCTATTAAAAGACTCTATGCATCAGTCTGCCCATCAAATCTATACCTGAAAACACCTTTGTTAACAGATGAGAAATAGTTGAGGTTTTTAGGGAACCCCTTTTGAAATGTATATATTCCTATATAGGATAATATCTTGAGTCCAGTCATTGGTTAGTTTCTACATACCTTGATCTAAACTATTTTTAACTAATTCTTTCCTCAGACAACTCACTTGTTAATTGAAGGCAAAGGCTCTTGGGGTATGAGAAAACAGGAAGATGCTAAATTTTAATTTTTGGGTATAGACTTGGGGGGAGTGGGGCTCTTAATGGGACATTGTAGACAAACAAACTCTGATGACTACTGAGCCACTTGGGGGCCTTGGTTAGCACCTGGATGTGAATGCAGGTGTACTAGACAGTAGGACAATAATATAGGAAAGAGGCAGCAGTAGAGAAAGCGCAACAATTTTGTGTGGAAATTGCCTTGGTCTCAATTTCAAATTGTAAGAAGAGATGCATTATCCCAAATAAGTATCATTGTTAAGGACAGAATTGTATCCCCCCAAAATATGCGTTGCAATTCCTAACTTCTACGCCTATGGTAGCAAGTTCAAGTTGAAGCTGAGGAAAATTAGAACAAGTCCATGAGAGCCAAAATATGATCTTCAGTATATCCCACCTGAATTTGGAGACCATCTCAAGAATAGATTTGATGCGTTGAACACTAATGACTGAAAACCAGACAAGTTGTGGAATGACATTAAGGACATCATACATGAAGAAAGCAAGAAGTTATTAAAAACATAGGAAATAAAAAAGAAAGAAAAGACCAAAATGGATGTCAGGAAAGACTCTGAAACTTGCTCTTGAACGCAGAGTAGCTAAAGCAAAAGGAAGAAATGATGAAGTAAAAGAGTTAAAGAGAAGATTTCAAAGGGCAGCTCAAGAAGACAAAGTATCATAATGAAATGTGCAAAGACCTGGAGTTAGAAAACCAAAACAGGAGAACACACTCAGCAATTCCCAAGCTGAAAGAAAGAATTGAAGAAAAAATTGAAGCCTCAAGTCACAATACTGAAGGATTCTACAGGGGAAATATTGAACAAAGCAGGAACCATCAAAAGAAGATGGAAGGAATACACAGAGTCATTATACCCAAAAGAGCTGGTTGACATTCAACCATTTCAGGAGGTAGCACATGATCAAGAACCAACTGTACTAAAGGAAGAAGTCCATGAGGCACTGAAGGCATTGGCAAAAAACAAGGTTTCAGGAACTGATGGAATATCAATTAGATGTTTCAATGAATGGATGCAGCACTAAAGGTGCACATTCATCTATGCCAAGAAATTTGGAGGACAGCTGCCTGGCCAACTGACCGGAAGAAATCCATATTTGTGCCCATTACAAAGAAAGGTGACCCAATAGAATGCAGAAATTATTGAACGATGTCATTAATATCATGCACAAGTAAAATTACGCTGAAAATCATTCAAAGGTGGTTGCAGTAGCACACTGACAGGGAACTGCCAGAAATTCAAGCGAGATTCAGAAGAGGATGTGGATCGAGAGATATCACTGCTGATGTCAGATGGATCCTGGCTGAAAGAAGAGAATACCAGAAACATGTTTACCTGTGTTATTAACTATGCAAAGGCATTCAATTATGTGGACCCTAACAAATTATGGATAACATTTCGAAGAATGGGAATTCCAGAACACTTAATTACGCTCGTGCAGAACCTGTACATAGGCCAAGAACCAGTCATTCAAACAGAACAAAGGGATACTGCTTGGTTTAAAGTCAGAAAAGGTGTGTGTCAGGGCTGTATCCTTTCACCATAATTATTCAATCTGCATGCTGAGCAAATAATTCGAGAAGCTGGACTATATGAGGAAGAATGAGGTATCAGGATTGGAGGAAGACTCATAAACAACCTGTGATATGCAGATAACACAACCTTGCTTGCTGAAAATGAAGAGAACTTGAAGCACTGACTGATGAAGATCAAAGACTACAGTCTTCAGTATGGATTACATTTCAAAATAAAGAAAACAAAAATCCTCACAACTAGACCAATAAGCGAAACAATGATAAATGGAGAAAATAAAGAAGTTGCCAAGGATTTCATTTTACTTGAACCCACAATCAACGCTCATGGAGGCAGCAGTCAATAAATCAAAAGATGTACTGCATTGGGCAAATCTGCTGCAAAAAAAAAAAAAAAGACCTCTTTAAAGTGTTAAAAAGCAAAGATGTCACTTTGAGGACTAAGGTGCTCCTGACCCAAGCCACGGTATATTCAATCACCTTTCATAAGCATGTGAAAGCTGGACAATGAATAAGAAAGGCCAAACAGCTGACACACTTGAGTTATGGCATTGACAAAAAACACTGCATATACCATGGACTGCCAGAAGAACGAACAAATCTGTCTTGGAAGAAGTACAGCCAGAGTGCTCCTTGGAAGCAAGGATGGCGAAACTTCATCTTGAGTACTTTGGACATGTTATCAGGAGGGACCAGTCCCTAGAGGACATCATGCTTGGTAATGTAGAGGGTCAGTGAAAAAGAGGAAGACCGTCAACAAAATGGACTGACACAGTGGCTGCAACAATGGGCTCAAGCATGATGATTGTGAGGATGACACAGGGCAGTGTTTCGTTGTGTTGTACACAGGGTCACTATGAGTCAGAACAGACTCAAAGGCACCTAACAACAACATGCACTGTGGTTAACAGCTGGGCTGCTAGCCAAAAGGTCAGCAGTTCAAATCCACCAGCTGCCCCCTGGAAACCCTATGGGGCACTCCTACTCTGTCCTATAGGGTTGCTATGAGTTGGAATCAACTCAGTGGCAAAGGGTATGCCTGTGGTTATAATCCTATTTGGGAACAGGCTCTCTTTGTTGTGTTAATAAAGCAGAATTAGTGTAGGATGTGTCTTGAATCAATTTCTTTTGAAATATAGACGAGGTTAGACAAGCAAGGGAGCTAGCAATGATGGCGGAAGATAGATGCCAAGCCACATAGAGATCTCCAAGGAACCAGTAAACAGATGCTAAAGAGACAAGGACCTTTGCCTACAGCTGACAGACACAGAAAACCTTCCTCTAGAGCCAGAGCCCTGAATTCAAATTTCTAGCTTCCTAAACTGTGAGAAAATACATTTCTGTTCATTAAAGCCATCTACTTGTGGTATTTCTGTTATAGCAGCACTAGATAACTACGACAATCACTTTTTATTTCTTGGGAGTTTTGTTGTTTTTTCATCTGTCTATTAAAAAAAAAAAATTAAGAATGAAAATAAAAAAGTACAGCTACTACATTAGAGTAGAGTAGGAACTAAACCGACAGTGAAGGTATTTTGGGTAATCACATATGAATAAGATAATTCCAAAAAAAAGTCTTTAAAGACTATGTATCATTCCCACTGAGCTCACCGAACATTCTAACTGTTCCAAACACATACCCCTCAGTGTTCTTTCTCCATTTACCCAGACACCTGAAAGAAAAAAAAAAAAAGGTTTCTCTGAATGCTCCTCCTTGTGAATGCTGTGGTAACTAAAAAAAACATTTTTATTCTGTAGAGGCTGGGGTGTGCAGAACCTAAAAAAGAACATGATATGGAAATTGATGCCAGCTTTGTAAAAGATAAACAGGAAATACCACTTATCGCCATGTTTACACTTGAATCACAGGCCAGATCCAAAGGAGTTTTCCTTTATTAGATTCTAGATCACATTTGATTTGTGTATTCTACTCAACATTATTCAATTACCGATCACCTAGCTTTATAATTCTCCAAGCCTCTAACTTTTCTAGCTATTTTACTACTTACTAATGTCTGGGTAGAAACAGGAAGAAGAAGGAAGTTAAAGTCATACCAGTCAAGTAAACTTGATTTAACAACACCGGTAGTTAAATTATTAATAAGGGAAAAGTGAGGTTTCTGCTTTATCTGGGAGTTTTGTTTAACCATATTGGAACACCAAAATGCGAAGGAATATGTTCGTGTTTATTCATGCCTACTTAAAATACCATTATCCTTAAAAAAAAAAAAAAAACTTCTCATTCATGAACCTGTTCCTATGGTCCACAGATAATGCCTTCGCACCTCAAATCCTAGCCCCTGCCCCACCACCATTATTGACCTTTATACTCTTTCCTACATTCCTTCTCATGGAAATGGCCTTTTGCCTGGTTCCCTCTTGTGAATTTCACAATTCATCTGAGTTACAACAGCATTTTCCAAGGCTTTTCACAGACGCTCCTGGTCTCTCTCTCATCACTCAGTGGTGAACAACAACCTCCCTCCCTTACCCTATTTCCTCCTAAAATTCCTGAAACAATCATATTGTACTCTTGGGTAGTCACAGATTCCCTCTACATGGGTAAAGGAAATCTTTGATTGCCCTAGAGTACAATATGAAAGCACCCAAAGGTTCTCAAATCAAACCAATTAATCAGTTCCATCCCAGAACAGACCCAAACGCTTGTAGTGGCCTCAAGGAAAACCTGAACTCTCCATGGAGCTAAGCTCAACTGAAAGTCCACTATACGCTTCCTTATACTCAAGTTTAGTCTCCACTGTTGTTATTGTTAGGTGCCGTCAAGTCAGTTCCGACTCATAGCGACCCCGTGCACAACAGAACGAAACACTGCCCGGTCCTGAGCCATCCTTACAATCGTTATGCTTGAGCTCATTGTTGCAGCCACTGTGTCAATCCACCTTGTTGAGGGTCTTCCTCTTTTCCACTGACACTACCAAGCATGATGTCCTTCTCCAGGGACTGATCCCTCCTGACAACATGTCCAAAGTATGTAAGACGCAGTCTCGCCATCCTTGCCTCTAAGGAGCATTTTGGCTCTACTTCTAAGACAGATTTGTTCGTTCTTTTGGCAGTCCATGGTATATTCGATATTCTTTGCCAACACCACAATTTAAAGGCGTCAGTTCTTCTTCGGTCTTCCTTATTCATTGTCCAGCTTTCACATGCATATGATGCCATTGAAAATACCATGGCTTGAGTCAGGTGCATTTTAGTCTTCAAGGTGACATCTCTGCTCTTCGACACTTTAAAGAGGTCCTTCACAGCAGATTTACCCAACGCAATGCATCTTTTGATTTCTTGACTGCTGCTTCCATGGCTGTTGATTGTGGATTCAAGTAAAATGAAATCCTTTACAACTTCAATCTTTTCTCTGTTTTATCATGATGTTGCTCATTGGTCCAGTTGTGAGGATTTTTGTTTTGTGTTGAGGTGCAATCCATACTGAAGCCTGTGGTCTTTGATCTTCATTAGTAAGTGCTTCAAGTCCTCTTCACTTTCAGCAAGCAAGGTTGTGTCATCTGCATGACTCAGGTTGTTAATGAATCTTCTTCCAATCCTGATGGCCCATTCTTCTTCATATAGTCCAGCTTCTTGGATTATTTGCTCAGCATACAGATTGAATAGGTATGGTGAAAGAATACAACCCTGACGCACACCTTTCTTGACTTTAAACCAATCAGTATCCCCTTGTTCTCTCCGAACAACTGCCTCTTGATCTATGTAAAGGTTCCTCATGAGCACAATTAAGTGTTCCGGAATTCCCATTCTTCACAATGTTATCCATAATTTGTTATGATCCACAGAGTAGAATGCCTTTGCCTAGTCAATTAAACACAGGTAAACATGCTTCTGGTATTCTCTGCTTTCAGCCAGGATCCATCTGACATCAGCAATGATATCCCTGGTTCCACATCCTCTTCTGAAACCGGCCTGAATTTCTGGCAGTTCCCTGTCGATATACTGCTGCAGCTGTTTTTGCATGATCTTCAGGAAAATTTTGTTTGGGTGTGATATTAATGATACTGTTCTATAATTTCCACATTTGGTTGGATCACCTTTCTTGGGAATAGGCATAAATATGGTATCTCTTCCAGTCGGTTGGCCAGGTAGCTATCTTCCAAATTGCTTGGCATAGAAGAGTGAAAATTACCAGTGCTGCTTCAGTTTGTTGAAACATCTCAGTTGGTAATCAGTCAATACCTGCAGCCTTGTTTCTTGCCAATGCCTTCAGTGCAGCTTGGACTTCTTCCTTAAGTATCATCGGTTCCTCATCATATGCTACCTCCTGAAATGGCTGAATGTCGACAAATTCTTTTTCATATAGTGACTCTATGTATTCCTTCCAACCTCTTTTGATGCTTCCTGCATAGTTTAATATTTTCCCCGTCGAACTCTTCAATATGGCAACACCAGGCTTGAATTGTTTCTTCGGTTCTTTCAGCTTGAGAAACACTGAGTGTGTTCTTCCCTTTTGGTTTTCCATCTCCAGCTCTTTGCGCATGTCATTATAATACTTTGTCTTCTTGAGATGCCCTTTGAAATCTTCTATTCAGCTCTTTCACTTCATCAATTCTTCCTTTTGCTTTAGCTGCTCGAGGCTCAAAAGCAAGTCAGAGTCTCCTCTGACATCCATCTTGGTCTTTTCTTTCTTTCCTGTCTTTTCAATGACCTCTTGCTTTCTTCATGTATGATGTCCTTGACGTCATTCCACAACTCGTCTAGTCTTCGGTCACTAGTGTTCAATGCGTTAAACCTATTCTTCAGATGGTCTCTAAACTCAGGTAGGGTATACTCAAGGTCATATTTTGGCTCTCGTGGACTTGCTCTGATTTTCTTCAGTTTCAGCTTGAACTTGCATATGAGCAATTGATGGTCTGTTCCACAGTCGGCCCCTGGCCTTGTTCTGACTGATGATATTGAGCTTTTGCATTGTCTCTTTGCACAGATGTAGTCAATTTGATTTCTGTGTGTTCCATCTGGCAAGGTCCATGTGTATAGTTGGCGTTTATGTTGGTGAAAGAAGGTATTTGCAATGAAGAAGTCGTTGGTCTTGCAAAATTCTGTCATTCGATCTCCGGCATTGTTTCTCTCACCAAGGCCATATTTTCCAACTATGGATCCTTCTTCTTTGTTTCCAACTTTTGCATTCCAATCGCCAGTAATTATCAATGCATCTTCATTACATGTTTGATCAATTTCAGACTGCAGCAGCTGATAAAAATCTTCTATTTCTTCATCCTTGGCCTTAGTGGTTGCTGTGTATATTTGAATAATAGTCATATTAACTAGTCTTCCCTGTAGGCATATGGATATTATCCTATCACTGACAGCATTGTGTTTTTGAAATGCTCTTTTTGACGATGAATGCAACACCATTCCTCTTCAAGCTGTCATTCCCAGCACAGTGGACGATATGATCGTCCAATTCAAAATGGTCAATACCAGTCCATTTCAGCTCACTAATGCCTAGGATATCGATGTTTATGTGTTCCACTTCATTTTCGACGATTTCCCGTTTTCCTAGATTCATACTTCGTACATTCCAGGTTCTGATTATTAATGGATGTTTACAGCTGTTTCTTCTCATTTTGAGTCGTGCCACATCAGCAAATGAAGGTCGACTCTACTTTGAGAAGGCAGCTCTTCCCCAGTCATCTTTTGAGTGCCTCCCAACCTGGGGGGCTCATCTTCCAGCACTATATCAGACAATGTTCCGCTGCTATTCATAAGGTTTTCACTGGCTAATGCTTTTCAGAAGTAGACTGCCGGGTTCTTCTTCCTAGTCTGTCTTAGTCTGGAAGCTCAGCTGAAACCTGTCCTCCATGGGTGACCCTGCTGGTATCTGAATACCGGTGGCATAGCTTCCAGCATCACAGCAACACGCAAGCCCCCACAGTACGACAAAATGACAGACGTGTGGGGGTAGTCTTCATTACAACCTATGAAATAAGTATCACCCCCAACTAAGAGACAGGGAAACTGAGGCCCAGAGAATTTAGGTATAGTTGCCCAAAAACCACATAGCGAATAAGGTAAGTGACAGAGCCAGGGCTCAAACCCAGGTCTGGATGGTTAAAATCCAGTAAACTCTAGACCAATGGTTTTTCAAATGGTCCTCTTCAGGAGCCTAGTTCAATGAAGAGGCTGCTACAGGGAGGAAATGAGAGAATTGGAAAAAAATGGGGGATGGAAGGTCGTAAATTGTACCCAGTGGGCAAGGTTTCAGGACCTCTTAGCTAAAGCACCTCAACCTTTATCTTTTTTATGCATTAGGCTTCCATAAGGTTTAATCAGAGAGTGGTGGGAGAGGCATCTTAAAAATAAAAAATAAAAAGACTTGGAAATCATTACTCTGTGACAGTGGTTGTCAAACTTAGATGCATCTTAGAATCATGTGGGGAGTTATCAAAAATCTTTTTGTTCAAATCACACCCCAGACAACATATTCAGAATTTCTGAGAGTAGGACCCAGGCATCAGTATTTTTTAAAGCTCCCCAGGTGATTCCAATGTGCATTCAAGTTCCAGTATCCTGCTCCAGGTTAAGAATGCTAATGATAGAGTTAATCTTCCAAAAACCTTTAAAGGTTTTTGACCAGAAAGGATTTCGCAGGCTTCCTAACAACCCCAAGTCTTCTGGAGAGAAGGAGAAAAGAGATGACCTGGACCCGCCAATTTATTGTCTGCAGCCCTCCCTTCTACTTCTGTCTTCTTCCCAAGTCTTACCCTTAATGTCTGCCATCATCTCCCCAGACACTTGGTTCTCAGCATTTGTTTATTTCAACTTTGGGTTCTCTCTACCCTCAAGAGAGATGAATAGACTTCAGGAAACAAGAACAAACTCAAGTCGTCAAGCCACTGAAAATTGCTATGACCTTCTCATAGTTTTAGTTTCCTTTTTCTCTCTTGGTTTTTATCTTGCTTTATTCAGGATACACTATTCAAAATACATTTTCAATAGTATCATTATATCCTCAAGCCCTGTGGACTATGGCCACGTGAGTCTGTGTCTGTCAGCCCCCCCCCCCCAGGAAGAGGACACAGGAACATGGAACACTCCACTGCCGTTACTGATGTTTACTCCATCACTACTGGAGGCCCTCTATGTACAGGGTCTCCCAGCCCCAAGGCCATTTTCCATACTAAATGCAAAGCATTCAAAAAAACTCATCCTTAAAAATCAGACAAATCCAGAAGTTGAGAGATGGTACAAGATAATTAGCCAGACGGTTCAACAAATCAAAGTCACATGTCCACAAAAAAAAAAAAAAAAAAAGCAGCAATCTAAGATACTCTACTAGTTCTACCCCATCTGGAGCAAGGGAGAATGAAGAAAACCAAGGACACAAGGGACAGATTAGCCTAAAGAACTAAAGGACCATCTACTACCACAACTTCCACCAGACTAAGTCCAGCACAACTAGATGGTACCCCGCTACCACCACCAACTGCTCTGACAGGGATCACAACAGAGGGTCCCGAACAGAGCTGGAGAAAAATGTAGAACAAGATTCTAACTCACAAAAAAAGACCAGACTTACTGGCCTGACAGAGACTGGAGAAACTCTGAAAGTATGGCCCCCAGATACCTTTTTAAATTAGTACTGGAGTCACTCCTGAGGTTCACCCTTCAGCCAAAGGATTAGACAGGCTCATAAAGCAAAACGAGACTAAATGGGCACACGAGCCCAGGGGCAAGGATGAGAAGGCAGGAGGGGATAGGAAAGTTGGCAATGGGGAACCCAAGGTTGAGAAGGACAGAGAGTTGACACGTTGTGGGGTTGGCAACCAATGTCACAAAAAAAAATCTGTATTGTTTAATGAGAAACTAATTTGCTCTGTAAACCTTCATTTAAAGCACAATAAAATAAAATAAATCCTAAAAAAAAAAAAGCCGGGGTGAGGAAGGACTGGTCTAAATTAAAAGTGGCTAAGGAGATGTTAATAACCAAATGAAATGCATTGTCCTTGACTGTATCCTGAACTGAACAAACCACTTGCAAAAGATACTTTGGGGACAATTGGGAAATTTGAACATGAACCAAGTATTAGATGATATTAAGGAATTATCATTATTTTTAACAGGAGTGATAATAGTATTGTGATTTTGTGTGAGATTGCTATTTATTAGAGAAATATTTAGAGTGACATTACACTAACAAAAAAAATGATGATGTAAACATGCAAAATGTTGATAACTATTAAGTTCAGATAATGTGTATATGGATGTTCATCATACTATTCCCGTTACTTTGAAAATTTTCATAAAAATTTTTAAACCTCATCCTTGAAAAATAGATACAGCTGGAAAATACTGGCCTTCCTATAATGAAGATTTCTATAGGAAAATACTCAAGAAATGTGAAACCAGAGTGGGCAAATATACAGGTACATAAGGCAGCCAACAGGACAAGTATCTATAACCCCAGGCCCACACACAATTCTCTCTGCCCTTTTACCATCTTCCACAGGAAGAGAGTGTTGTCTTGGGGTCCATGAGCATGGCTGCATACCAAACAAGAATTCACACAAAGCTCTTTGGCACAGTTATGGAGTTTCAACTTGGCCTTGGAGGTTCTATCCCAGCTCCGCAAACAATAAGACTCCCCCAGTTCTGCCAGATTTTTCTGAAAACCACCAGAGTTTCCAACTAGTGCACCTGTAATTACATATGTTGGGAGATTCATGGGGCAAAAATATTCTCCCTATATGTAGGTAATATACGTACTGACTCCACCCACAAGTGACGTCACCTATCACATCCAAAGAACAGGTGCTCTGTGTTCATTTTTCTGCTAATGATGAGAGGTTTGTTCACTTTCTAATCTAATGCTCCTTGGGTCTAATACCATACATCTTCCAGAATGGCTGAGCCAGGAGTCCCTCCTTGGGCTAAGTTAACAGATCTTGTGTTCATTATCACCTTGCTCTAACTAACCCCAAAAGCTCAATCTTAGAAACCACATCTAGAATGCGACACCTGGCAGACCAGCAAGACTGGCTCAGAAAACATCTATGTCTGATACTGACCCAAATGCAGAGAAAACCGTGTGATTTATGAAGTGATTTCTTGGTTTACCGACTTGATACTGACCACATTCACCTTACAACGTGCCAAATCATCCCCAGCAAAAAAAGGTTGTCTGTTTCAAGAAGGCTACGCTCAAAATGCTCAAAAGCCTAGAACCTGCACATCAAAAGGTGGTAAACATTTCTAAGATGGTGGGAAAGTCAAAGACCTTTTTTTTTTTCTTGATCAAAAAACTAAGTCTTGATGGGAAAATTTCGAAGTGGATAACAGTAATGGTTGAACAACATGATAAACTTACCTAATGTCATTGAATTGTACATATGAAGAATGTTGAAATGACAATTTGTTACATGTATTTACAAAAAACAAACAAACAAAAAACTGACCTTGACTATTGTTTTAGCCCACCAGCCTATTGGGATAAGAAAAAAAAAAAAAGATATAGCTTCCAATAAAGTTGGGGTCACCTGATTTGAGCAAGAATAACAAGAGAAACCCTAAAGTACAAACAGATTTCAGAGCCACTGAAGAATAAAATGCTAAACTTTTGTCATACTTACTTTTTCAACAGTTTTAGAAAAAATACCTTCCATATAACATTTCTCTTCGACTAAAATGATCAAAACAAATCAGGCCTCCCAAGCACGAGCATTTGGTAGAAGCTCTTAAAGCAAGCGGTGAGGGAAAGGCTAAGTAATCAGACACTGCCCTGCCTGCTCTCAGTAGCAGATCACTTGGAAGTCAAAGACAACCTGACAGAACTCTCAGTGAACTGTCACCCCAGAGAATGGATGACACCACGGTAGAAACAGCCACACGTGGGCAGAGACTAGGCAATAGCCAAAGCAAACAGTAGACAAGTGTCTTAGTCATCTAGTGTTGCTGTAATAGAAATACCACAAGTGGATGGCTTTAACAAAGAGAAGTCTATTTTCTCACAGTAAAGTAGGCTAAAAGTCCAAATTCAGGGTGTCAGCTCCAGGGGAAGGCCTTCTCTCTCTGTCGGCCTTCTCAACAATCTTCCCCCGGACTGGGAGCTTCTTTGCACAGGAACCCCGGGTCCAAAGGATGTGCTCTGCTCCTGGCACTGCTTTCTTGGTGGTATGAGGTCCCCCAGTCTCTCTGCTCACTTCTTTCTTTTACATCTCAAGAGGTTGCCTCAAGACAATCCAATCTTGTAGGTCGAGTCCTGCTTCACTAACTGCTGCCCATTCTCCCTCATTAACATCATAGAGGCAGGATTTACAACATATAGGAAAATCACACAATACAAGGAATCATGGCCCAGCCAAACTGATACACACATTTTTGGGGGGGACATAATTCAATCCCTGACAACAAGCCAAAGTTTAAACCAAAGGCCATAAACGAGTGATCCGTGAACTGAATCCAGGTCAGATATATCTTGTTTGAACTGAACAGTGTTTTTCCAAATGTCAAATCAATTATTGACACTAAAGAGTCAGAAGAGTTCACATAAAGATAATGATTTACCTGAGAAGAGGCTACAGTCGCAACTACTCCCTATTGTATTATACTAATCCTCCGTCAGTCCTTAGTGTTCCCATTCTGGCCAATTAGACATTTGAATGTGTCATCCTGGTTTAAGGATCGTTCAGCTGCCAAAGGCGAGAAGAAGACCAGGGGTCTTAAAGTCAGTGAGTCCTTAGAGTTACATTTCCTCAGCTAAGGATCTTGCAACCAGAAAGCTAGGTGAGATGTGAAAGAACTGTGAGGTCTCAAGAAGCTAGGAAAATCAAGATGGCAGCACCACCAAACAGAGGACTGAGACTAAGCCTCAGAGGCAATGACAGCGTTTTTATACCTTATGTCAGGAGCAGGAACTGCTAACCAGACAGAGGATACCCCAAAAGTGAAAGCAGGTGATGAATCATACTTGTTTCCAAAATTAGACGACCTCGGAAGTATTTTTATCCAGGTCCCAGCAGAAGAAAGGGAATGGAAATTGTAGAGGCAGTCATAAATAGCTGTTATTTCATGAGAAGAGTGAAATAATTACCGTTGCTTCCTTCATATACTGGCTAAAGGGATAGGAAACAGTTTGGCATTACCTCCTAAAGTAGAAAGCTTACATTCCCTATGACTCAGTTCAGGGATGGATTACCCAATAAAGCAAGGTGCGCATGGGCTTACTTGTGTTTACTTACTAATCTGTAGTGCACGATCTCACCTGTTTTTTTTTTTAACTACATCGTTGAAATTGTGGTGAAACTGTGCACTACAGATTAGTAAGTAAACACAAGGAAGCTAATGTGTACCTTGCTTAATATAAGCCAGTGTGTACCTTGCGTACTGGTAAATCCACCCCTGACTCAGTTATTCACTTCCTAGATACATATTCAAAAGAAACTATTTCACATGTACAAAAAGACATGTACAAGGACATTCATAGCCAACACTGTTAACAAGAACAAGAACCTAGAAACACCCCAAATTTCTACCAAGAGGAGAGTGGATGAATAAGCTTTACACAATAGAATATTACGGAGAAGTCAAAATGAATGAATGACTATGATATGCAACAATATTCTTAGCAATATAATACAGAATTTGAAAAGTAAAAAGTAATCCCAAAAGATTACAAATATCATGGTGCCCTATTTTTAAGTTAAAAATAATTGGGGGAAAAGGGGGTACATGTAGAGACAATATAACTATATTTTAAAAAAGCAATGAAACATGAACATAAAATTAAGAAGTATGTTAACTCTGGTAGTGGTAGAAAAGGGGATAGCTTGGTCAGGTATAAAAATGGATAACTGTCAGCGTCCTCACTTTTGTTTTAGGTGATAGGTTCTTGAGCACTTACTATGTTATCAAAAATTAAAATAATAAAATTAAATTGAAAACTACAGATCCTGAAAATGCCCTTTGAAATATGGTCTTCCCCCACATAAAAGTTCTCTTGGGAATAAATAACATGTTCAGGACTTTAGAGCTACGGGGGGAGTCCCAAACTTCTTTAGAAGATCTGGCACAGAAGTTGTTTGTTATCCTGTACTTCCAAGGCTTCTAACCAACACCTACTAAATAATAGCAGAATGATCCCTAAATCCCCTTTGAGTGCTAAAATCTGTGATTCTAAAATTCAAACTCTGATCCAGTAGAAACCAATTATTTTCAAAGGTGTCCATTTAAGGAAAAAGAAATGGGGGTAGTAAAAGAAAGATTGATTCCAAAACCAGCTCTCTTCAACCACAGCACCTCCCTTTTATGTGTTTCATAAATTGAACTTCCCCCTAAGATTTCATCTGCTGAAAGGGCTCTATCGCTTAAAACAAAAGATGTGGGGGCTTAAAAGCCACCACTCTAAATCATGACACCCTATTGATAGGATAAGTTTTCACTCTACATGTAACAAAAACCCAGTGCCACTGGACATGTAAAGGTTCATAAAATATCCTCTTGTGTCAAGGAGATCCTTTTATGGCATTCAAAACACCGCAGTATTTATCTGATATGAGGACCTGACCCACAACATTGCTCTAAACATCAAATGGCCACATCATGGGGGAAAAAAATCCTCTTATTTAAAACACTTTTGCATGTTATTTTTCAATAGTAAAATGGAAGATTGAAAAAAACTGCAGTATTTCATTTAATTTGCATGATAACCATATTTTGTCAACTAAATGTTTAAAATGAAATCAAATTTTAAACAACCAGTGGATCCTAATTTTAAAAGAAAATACTTGTGAATTTTTTTATTTAAAAAAAAAAAAACCTTCTTGTCTATTTACTTCTAATTTAAAGAAAAACATGGTGTTAATAAACAAATCATAATTTCAGCAGAGAAACAAACTGTAAAAAAGAACCAAATTGAGATTCTGAGACTGAAAAGTACAATAACTAAAATGAAAGAAGTTGGTAGACCTCAGGGATATTTTAAGGGTTATATATTTAGGACATTCAACACTGGTAAATGGATATGGGTGATAAAGTAGAGGTGATTCCCAAAAAGTTTGTTCAGACAATTGGGCGGTGGTGGTACCGTTTAGTGAGATAAACAGGTTTACATTATTCTAAAAGTCCAAATCAGAGGGCCACTGTGTTGCACTTATAAAGAGCCAGACGATAGGATCACTTAGAACAATCAGAGTTGCATAAAAATTTATCTGACTTTGTCACTAAGTAAGGAGTACCCTTCACAGGAAACTACTGACAGAAACTAAATGAACTCTAGGTTTTATAAAAGATTCCACAGAAGAGAATAATACTGTATGGGTTAGGAGACGAGGTAAAATATAAGTCCTCTTTTAAAGTTAAAACTCTAATGTTCTTGAGTCACTATGAGATCCCCATTACCGAGCTGAACAAAATACAGGGATAGTATTTCAACAAATAATGTGAGAAGGATGTATAAGGTTTAGCCTGCCTTTTCACTAAATGGTCCCAGATTTGGAAGATGACGTGGCAGACAGAATAATGGCACCCCACAGATGTCCAAATTCTAATTCCTGGAACCTGTGAATATGATATATTACATGGCAAGGGGGAAGTAAGGTTGCAGATAAAACTAAGGTCCCTAACCAACTGATCTCAGGATAGCGACGCTATCCTAGATGATCCAAGTGGGTCCAATGTAATCACAAAGGTCCTTAAAAGTGGCTAGAAGGGGCAGAATAAGAGAGTTAGAGAAAGACGTTACTATGGAAGAAAGGCCCAGAGAGATACAACATTGCAGGCTTTGAAAATGAAAGGAGGGGCCATTAGCCAAGGAATGTGGTCAGCCACTAGAAGCTAAAGGGGACAAAGAAACGAATTCTCCCCTAGAGCCTCCAGAAAGGAAAGCTGCCCTACCAACACCTTAATTTTAGCCCAGGGAGACCCATATCAGACTTCTAATCTAAAGAACTGTAGGATAATAAATTTTGTTGTTTAAGCCACTAAGTTTGTGGTAATTTGATATAGTAGCAATAGGATGCTAATACAATGACCAAGAACTGTGTTATCCAACATGGTAACCACTAGCCACACATGATTATTTAAGCTAATTAAAATTAAATGAAATTTAAAATTCAGTTTTTCAGTTACAATAATCACATTTGCAGTGCTCAATAGCCGCCTACGACTAGCAGCTACTGTACTGAACGCTGCAAACATTTCCATCATCACAGATATTTCCATTGGACAGCACTGATTTCTTCAGTATCTCTCTTTAATTATGCCTTAGGGCCTATTACTTTGTATGGGGCTATTTTTGTAGCTCCAAGTCTCCTTTTCTTTTCTAGAACAAAGTAAATGCTATGTGTTTCCAGGAGGAAATAAATAAAATGTCAAGTTAAAACTAAATCAAATAAGCTCTGGGCCTGATACAAGAAAAGAGATGCTATACTGGCTTTACTGAGTCAAGCCGTGGGTTTTGTAGAAAGTCTTTTCATTGAGCTCAAAGGCTTTTTACTTCAGCTTACTCCTGTATTTGTGGCTATTCCAGAGGGTTATAGTTGTAAGAAACATGAAAACTAAATAGCAAGATCATTACTGCAACTTAAAATTTGCAAAAATGTAAAAGGATAGAAGTAATGGCTATTGAATAAAAACTCTAAATAATTTCCTCCTCTATAACCTTCCTGGGTTTTATTCACAGTATTAATACAAAGAAACTTGAAGATGTAAAGCAGTTAGTCTCAAGGAATAAGGTCATGATACTCAAAATTATACTACTGTTTGTGAATCATAACTTCCCCTTTTAACATTAAGCTGTCATTTCAAATGTATGCCTTCAAATGTTTTAAAAACTGATCTTTGCTCAGGTAGACAGAACTTCATTTTCACCTTGATTTGAAATCACTGAGGTTTCCTTGGTTGAAAGTCTTCCTCCAACTTAGTCCTATGTCACCTAGACAAAAGGCATGATTTGACTCTCCAATCTTGATTCCTTCCACGTATCCACCCCCAACACTGAGCTAAGCCCCACTCATCCCCAGTCACGTGCAGGTTATAATGATGCTTTTCTTCCCCAAAGCTAACAAAATGCCCAGTCAGCCAGTCACTTGAAGATGTGAAATATAACAGGCTGCACAAAAGGTAATAGACACAGGCTGAAACAAAAGTACCTGTCTTAAAATAACAGAGTCATTGGTTCAAAACCAGAGACAAGAAAAATTCCACAGTTCAAGTAAGCATAAAAATCTACAGGTCAGGAACAAAGAGTAAGTCCAGGAAAAAAGAAAATTTGGGCAGGAAAGGTCATGAATTAAAGCAGAATCCACACAACAAGGATTGGATCAGCAGCTGACAGCAAAAGCCGTAATATTTCAATTTTTTTTTTTTCTTTTTTGCCTCAGCCCAGAAAAAAGAACGAATCTCCAAACACAAGGATAGCAGCCTAACTTAGCAGAGGCACCCAGCAGGATGTGGAATGATGGGGAGGAGAGGAAGGTCCATTGACCTTCACAAACTGGTCACATTATCATTGGATCTATTATCTAAGAGGCTACGGGAACCACATTACCAAAGATAAAAATATACGATATGGAATAATGAATTCCAGAAGAGAAAATGGTGAAGAAAGGTACTAATTCTGCAAGAATATTATTAAATCCTGAGTAAATCATGTCTATTTTATTATAAACGATATCCATAGTACATCTTCAAAATATTTGTTAAATAAACAAACAAAAATATCAACTTCTATAGGTCCCCAGGCATATATAAAATCTTTTCTGGATCAGAGTCCCCTCACAGAATCTACTTCTCTAAACCCTTAATTTAGGTTCCTCATAAGCACAATTAAGTGTTCTGGAAGTCCCATTCTTCGCAACGTTATCCGTAGTTTGTTATGATCCACACAGTCGAATGTCTTTGCCTAGTCAATAAAACACAGGTAAACAACCTTCTGGTATTCTCTGCTTTCAGTCAGGATCCATCTGACATCAGCAATGATATCCCTGGTTCCACGTCCTCTTCTGAAACCAGCCTGAATTTCTGGCAGTTCCCTGTCAATATACTGCGGTAGCCGTTTTTGAATGATCTTCAGTAAAATTTTGCTTGCATGTGATATTAATGATATTGTTAAATAATTTCCACATTCGGTTGGATCACCCTTCTTGGGAATAGGCATAAATACGGATCTCTTCCAGTCAGTTGGCCAGGAAGCTGTCTTCCATACTTCTTGGCATAGATGAGTGAGCACCTCCAGCGATGCATCTGTTTGTTGAAACACCTCAATTGATATTCCATCAATTCCTGGAGCCTTGTTTTTTGCCAATGCCTTCAGAGCAGCTTGGACTCCTTCCTTCAGTATCATCAGTTCCTGATCATATGCCACCTCTTGAGACGGTTGAACATCGACTAATTCTTTTTGGTATAATGACTCTGTGTATTTCTTCCATCTTCTTTTGATGCTTCCTGCGTCATTTAATATTTTCCCCATGGAATCCTTTGCTATTGCAGCTCGAGGCTTGAATTTTTTCCTCAGTTCTTTCAGCTTGAGAAATGCCAAGCATGTTCTTCCCTTTTGGTTTTCCATCTCCAGCTCTTTGCACATGTCATTATAATACTTTACTTTGTCTTCTTGAGAGGCCCTGTGAAATCTTCTGTTCAGTTCTTTTACTTCATCAATTCTTCCTTTTGCTTTAGCTGCTCAATGTTCGAGAGCAAGTTTCAGAGTCTCCTCTGACATCCATCTTGGTCTTTTCTTTCTTTCCTGTCTTTTCAATGATCTCTTGCTTTCTTCATGGATGATGTCCTTAATGTCATTCTACAACTCGTTTGGTCTTCGGTCACTAGTGTTCAATGCGTCAAATCTATTGTGCTCATGAGGAACATTTACATAGATCAAGAGGCAGTTATTCGGAGAGAACAAGGGGATACTGATTGGTTTAAAGTCAGGAAAGGTGTGCATCAGGGTTGTATTCTTTCACCATACCTATTTAATCTGTATGCTGAACAAATAATATGAGAAGCTGAACTATAGGAAGAAGAACCGGGGCATCAGGATTGGAGGAAGACTCATTAACAAGCTGCGTTATGCAGATGACACAACCTTGCTTGCTGAAAGTAAAGAGGACTTGAAGCACTTAATAATGAAGATCAAAGACCACAGCCTTCAGTATGGATTACACCTCAACATAAAGAAAACAAAAATCCTCACAACTGGACCAATGAGCAACATCATGGTAAATGGAGAAAAGATTGAAGTTGTCAAGGATTTCATTTTACTTGGATCCACAATCAACAGCCATGGAAGCAGCAGTCAAGAAATCAAAAGATGCATTGCATTGGGAAAATCTGCTGCAAAGGACCTCTTCAAAGTGTTGAAGAGCAGAGATGTCACCCTGAAGACTAAGGTGTATTTTCAATCACATCAAATGCATGTGAAAGCTGGACAATGAATAAAGAAGACCGAAGAAGAGTTGACACCTTTGAATTATGGTGTTGGCGAAGAATATTGAATATACCATGGACTGCCAAAAGAACAAACAAATCTGTCTTAGAAGAAGTACGGCCAGAATACTCCTTAGAGGCAAGGATGGCGAGACTGCGTCTTACATACTTTGGACATGTTGTCAGGAGGGATCAGTCCCTGGAGAAGGACATCATGCTTGGTAGGGTCAGTGGAAAAGAGGAAGACCCTCAACAAGGTGGACTGACACAGTGGCTGCAACAATGAGCTCAAGCATAACAACGATTGTAAGGATGGTGCAGGACCGGGCAGTGTTTCGTTCTGTTGTGCATAGGGTCGCTATGAGTCGGAACCAACTCGACGGCACCTAACAACAAAAAACCCTTAATTCTTGACTTCTTATCTTCACTACAGATAACAGAGTATAGAGTACCCACACAAGTGGCTGATAACCTGTTTATCAAAGTGCTCTTGATAACTAAACAATTCACTCTCATACAACATTGTACACATTGTTGTCCAGTTGAATGCAACCCATAAGAACCCTATAGGACAGAGTAGAACTGCCTCATAAGATTTCATTCCACTTCAATCCCCTGCTGAGAATTTGAATTTCCACCCCAGATATACTGAATCAGAATCTATATTTTAACAAGATCCCCCAGGTGTCATTATGTATAATTTCCTGGTAACTTATTAGAAATGCAAATTCTCAGCAGGGGTCGGAAACGGAACTAATTTATTCAAAGCCCTGCTTTACAGGAGCAGACTGCTAGTGGTTTCAAACCACCGACGTTTCAGTCAGCAGCCAAGCACTTAACCACCGCACCACCAGGGCCCCATTCATACGACACAGATGAACCTTAATCTTATCAGGCAAAATTAAGGGAAACTAAACAATATATAAGATTCCAAGGTGTCCCAAATGGTTCGTGTTCAACTGCTAAACTAAAGGTTGACGATTTGAACCAATCCAGCAGTACCATGGAAGAAAAGGCCTGGTGATATGTTTCCATAAAGATTAGGGCTAAGAAAACTTTCTGGAGTAGTTCTACTCTGTAACACATGGGGTCGTCATGAGTCAAAATTGACTTGATGGCAACTAATGACAACAAACAATTTATACAGCAAACTATGTAAAATTCCATTCCAAAAATCTCAATAGCCAGTGTTCAACAAATATTATGTAATCATCTAGAAATCAACTTGGAAAAACTTGGTTGCTACACTTGTTACAAGGTCTTATGGCTTACTTATAAAGAAAGAAAATATTGATTCCCAGGTTCAATCACATATTTCTTAAAATGTAGAGTAATAGTCTCTGGACAAAGTGAAAGAGAAAGATTAGGACCAGATGAGTAACTAGCTATGCTAAAGCTGGGGTCTTCTCAAAGCCAATCTCCCTCCTACATGTCTGAACTGGAGAATAGGAGAGGAAGTCAGGGCCATAGCCAGTGAGAAGACATGAGATACAATGGTTATTATACAAACAAAAGTTCCTTCAGCTGGGGATGGGGAAGGGGTCGGGAGCAGACACTAAGCCAGCCCAGAGTGGCAGAGCTTTAGCTGGCAACACGAAAACTGCCCCCTGCCAAACTCACAGGGCCAGGGTTGCCAAGGAATGGGCTCCCATGGTCAAGAGTATGTTATTCAGAGGGTCTTCCCAGTGAAATGTGAGTGGCACATTTTGAGGCTGGCGGTAGCCTTGCCTCAGATCTTCTCTTCAGAGCTTCCTCATCTTTCTGATCAGAACAAGAAGCCCTTTTTCTGTCTTTCTCATGGTTTTCATAGCACCAGCTTCCAGTTAGACACATTTAAACATTCAAATTAAGCAGCAAAACACTTTGAAAGTGTACAATGTACTTGAGTTTATTGAAAAAGATGGTTTGGGATTTAGAAAACATCAAGTACTTACACGATTCGACACATCTAACTACAACAAACTCTATTTGATAGCTACGTTGGCCATTAGTACTTCATTTACAAAATCTAACTTCAGTTGTAAAAATAATCACTTCCCCTGTCAAAGATCTATGCTACAGGAATCATGAGGCACATCCTAGAATTAATTTCATTTGTCGTTGTTAGGTACCTTCAAATCAGTTCCAACTCATAGCAACCCAATGTACAACACAACTAAACACTCCCCAGTCCTGCGCCATCCTCACAATCGTTGCTATGTTTGAGCCCATCCTTGCAGCCACCTCATCAAGGGTCTTCTTTTTCATTGATCCTCTACCTTACTAACCATAATGTCCTTCTCCAGGTACTGGTCTCTCCTGATGACATGTCCAAAGTACATGAGATAAAATTTTACCATCCTCACTTCCAAGAAGCACTCTGGCTGTACGTCATCCAAGACAGATTTGTTCCTTCTTCTGGCAGTCAATGGTATATTCAATATTTACTCACCAACACCATAATTCAAATGAGTGAATTCTCCTTCGGTCTTCCTCACTCTTTGTCCAGCTTTCGCATGCATATGAGGCGATGGAAAATACCATGGCTTGGGTCAGGCACACCTTAGTCCTCAAAGTGACATCTCTGCTTTTTAACACTTTAAAGAGGTCTTCTGCAGCAGATTTGCCCAATGTAACGCGTCCTTTGATTTCTCGATTGCTGCTTCCATGGGCCTGGATTGTGGATCCAAGTAAAATGAAATTCTTGACAACTTCAATATTTTCTCCATTTATCATGATTTTTCTTACTGGTCCAGTTGTGAGGACTGCTGCTTTCTTTATGTTGAGCTGTAATCCACACTGAAGGTTGTGGTCTTTGGCCTTCATCAGTAAGTGTTTAAGTCCTCTTCACTTTCAGCAAGCAAGGTTGTCATCTGCCTATTGCAGGTTGTTAATGAGTCTTCCTCCAGTCCTGATGCCATGTTCTTTTTCATATAGTCTAGCTTCTCAGGTTATTTGCTCGCCATAGATTGAATAAGTATGGTGAAAGGATACAACCCTGATGCACACCTATCCTGATTTTAAACCAGTAGTCCCTTGCTCTGTTCGAATGACTGCCTTTTGGTCTATGCACAGGTTCTGCATGAGCACAATTGAGTGTTCTGGAATTCTTATTCTTCCCAATGTTATCCATAATTCGTTATGATTCACACAGTTAAATGCCTTTGCACAGTCAATAAAACATAGGTAAACATCTTTCTGGTATTCTCTGCTTTCAGCCAAGATCCATCTGACGTCAGCAATGATATCCCTGGTTCCACGTCCTCTTCTGAATCCAGCTTGAATTTCTGACAGATCCCTGTCAATGCACTGCTGCAAACGTTTTTTAAATTATCTTCAGCAAAACTTAACTTGTGTTTGGTATTAATGATATTGTTTGATAATTCCCACATTCTGTTGGATTACCTTTCTTTGGAACGGGCACAAATATGGATCTCTCCCAGTCAGCTGGCCAGGTAGCTGTCTTCCAAATTTCTTGACATAGACGAGAGAGCACCTCCAACACTGCATCCATTTGTTGAGACATCTCAGTTGGCACTCCACCAATCCCTGGAGCCTTGGTTTTTGCCAATGCCTTCAATGCAGCTTGGACCGCTTCCTTCAGTACCATTGGTTATTGATCATATTCAATCTCCTGAAATGGTTGAATATTGACCAATTCTTTTTGGTACAGTGACTCTGTGTATTCCTTCCATCTTCTTTTGATGCTTCTGCATCCTTTGATATTTGTCCATCGAATCCTTCAAAATTGCAACTGTAGGCTTCCATTTTTTCTTTAATTCGTTCAGCTTGAGAAATGCTGAGCATGTTCTTCCCTCTTGGTTTTCTAACTCCAGGTCTTTATTTTGTCTTCTAGAGCCACCCTTTGAAATCTTCTGTTCAGCTCTTTTACCTCATCATTTCTTCTATTTGCTTCAGCTACTGTACATTCAGGATCAAGTCTCAGGGTTTCTTCTGACATCATTTTGGTCTTTTCTTTCTTTCCTATCTTTTTAATAACCTTTTGCTTTCTTTATGTTTGATGTCCTTGATGTCATCCCAAAATTCATCTGGTCTTTGGTCATTAGTGTTCAATGCTTCAAATATATTCTTGAGATGGTCTCTGAATTCAGGTGGGATATACTCAAGGTCATATTTTGGCTCTCGTGGACTTGTTTTAACTTTCTTCAGCTTCGACTTGAATTTGCATATGAGCAATTGATGGTCTGCTCTGCAGTCGGCCCCTGGCCTTGTTCTGACCAATGATATTGAGCTTTTCCATCTTCTCTTTCCACAGATGTAACTGAGGTGATTACTGTGTTTTCCATCTGGTGAGGTCCACATGTATAATTGCCATTTATTTATTGAAAAAAAGGTATTTGCAATGAATATGTTATTGGTCTTAAAAAATTCTATCATGCGATCTCTGGCATCATTTCTATCACCAAGGTCATATTTTCCAACTACAGGTCTTTTTTCTTTGTTTCCAACTTTTGCATTCTAATCACCAGCAATTATCAAGACATCCTGATTGCATGTTTGATGAATTTCAGACTGCAGAAGTTGGTTAAAAAAAAAAGCTTCAATTTTTTCATCTTTGGTATTAGTGGTTGGTGCATAAATGTGAATAGGTGTATTAACTGGTCTTCCTTGTAGGCATATGGATATTATCCTATCACTGACAGCACGGTACTTCAGGAGATTTTAAAATGTTCTTTTTTGATGATGAATGCAATGTCATTCCTCTTCAAGCTGTCATCCCTGGTATAGGAGGCCATATGACTGTCTGATTCAAAATGGCTAATACCAGTCCATTTCAACTCACTAATACCATAGTATCGATCTTTATGTGTTTTTTTTGACAACTTCAAATTTTCCTAGGTTCCTATTTCATACATTCCATATTCCAATTATTAATGGATGTTTGCAGCTGTTTCCTCTCATTTTGAGTCATGCCACATCAGCAAATGAAGGTCCCAAAAGCTTGACCCCATCCACATCATTAAGGTCGACTCTACTTTGAGGAGGCAGCTCTTCCCCAGTTGTATTTTGAGCGCCTTCCAACCTGGCGGGCTCATCTTCCAGCACTGTATCAGACAGAGTTGTGCTGCTATTCATAAGGTTTTCACTCACCAAGTTTTTTCAGAAGTAGACTACCAGATCTTTCTTCCTAGTCTGTCTTAGTCTGGAAGCTCCACTAAAATCTGCCCATCATGGGTGACCCTGTTGGTATTTGAAATACTGGTGGCATAGCTTCCAGCATCACAGCAACAGGCAAGCCACCACAGTACAACAAACTGACAGATGCATGGTGCCTTAGACTCCTTGATCCGTGTTTCAATTTCATCCTCCCAAAATCCCTAGAAGGTTGATGTTACCACCCATTCCCATTTTATAGTTAAGGAAACTCGGGGGGAAGTAATTTGCTAAATATCATGTGGAAAGGATTCAAACCCAAGTCAATCTGACTTTAATATCTATATTCTTTCCACTCTATTATATATAACCGGGTTATTAAATGGTATGCCCTCAGTGGTATATGAACTTGAAATGTTTTTATTTTCTCCAATCATGGCTGCCAGCTGTGCTACATTGAATCATACTTTACTATTCCTTAATAACATCTGGGCTGATTCCAGAGCTTTCAAATCACTTTCAGTTATTAGAAGAGTGTCATTCCAGTAATTAAGACTCAATCCCAGTAATTTTTTAAATTCCATTTTCACAACCAATGTAAAGTTCTTCCCCTTCCCTCTCCCCAAGGCCAGCAGGGCTCTGGGTTGGGACTTGGAGGGATCAGGTGGATGGGTCTTTTCTTCTCCTCCTCCCCACCTCAAGTGGAAAGGAGGTTTATTAGTATTCGGGGGCTGCGTAACAAATTAAACAGATTGGCTTAACACAACAAAAATTATCCCCTCACAGTTCAGGAGGCTGGAAGTCCAAAATCAAGAAGTTGGCAGGGTTGGCTCTTTCTGGAGAATCTATTCCATGCCTCTCTCCTAGCTTCTGGTGGTTGCCAACAATCCTTGGCACTCCATGGCTTGTAGCTGCATCACTCCAATCTCTGCTTCCTTCATCACATGGTCTTCTTCCCTGTGTGTTTTTGTTTCTCTATGTCTAAATCTTCCTCTCCTTTCTCTTATAAAGACACTAGTCATTGGATTTAAGGCCCAGCCTAATCCAGAATGGTTTTATCTCAAGATCTTTAATCACACCTGCAAAGACCCTATTTCCAAATAAAGCAATACGCTGAGGTTCTGGGTGGACATGAATTTGGTCAGGATGGGGGTGAGGGGGTGGCATTATTCATCCCACTACAGGAGATATACTCTCTGACTAGTACACCTCCTCCCTCCTTCCTCTTCCAGACTTTAAGTTCCCCAGTGCATTGGAGCAGGGAGGGTGAAATCCAAGGAGTAGGGGGGTTGTCTTATGAAGCTGGCTGGCTATGCATTCAAGTTTCCATCCTAGCTAGGTCTGGCTCTCTCAACTGCTGATGGTTTCCACGAGGACTCCTTTACACAGAAGGTAAAGGAGTCCTCGTGGCACTCGGCTGCTAAACAAAAGGTCAGCAGTTTGAACCTCCCAGCCGCTCCATGGGAGAAAGGTGTAGCAGTCTGCTTCCATAAAGATTACAGCCTTGAAAACCCTATGGGGCAGTTGTACTCTGTCCTAAAGGGTCTCTATGAACTGGAATTGACTCAATGGCAATGGTGCATTCAGTTGACTTGGAAAGATGTTCAACTTCACTCCAGCTCAGACCATGGCTGAAAATGCTCTCAGAGAAGGGGCAAACTATGTCTCCATTTTGTCTCTGCCATGATCCATGCCCCCAATCTTCTCTTCAAATGGAGCATCTCCTTACTAGATGCAACCTGATCTACCCCAAAACTCATGACTTGCCTTCTACAATCCATACTTCCTCTGTGAAGCCATGGGAACCACTATAATCCTCTTCCAGGCCTTCCAGGCAGGGTAGGGTATTTCCTCTCTCTTCTCAGACACCTCATCCTGTGGTCACTTCTCTATTGGCTTTGGCAGGATCCCTCAACAAGAAGTGGGCACCAGTTTTTGAAGTTCACAAATGCCCTAACACATCACGGACCCATGCCAATCTCTCCCCTTCCCTCACCTCACTGAGCTCTACTCCATGCTAATGATTATGACCAAGCAGGGCCTCTGAGGCCTCATCTTAACCAATATCTAGCCAAGAGTGAGCTGCCGGTATCCAGCTGACAACCCCAGGCTCTTCTCTTGTAATCCACCTTTCACATGGCTTTGAGGTAGGCAGGCAGCACCCAGGGGAAGGGAAGTAAAAGCCCAACATTGACCATTTGGCCCACAACTCATGATTGTAACATTGTCTTCTTCTTTCTCCTCTCTACCCTGTATCTTCTCATAAATTGGGAGGTTGGGAATGATAGTTTAAAGTAGTAAAACAGTTTGATCACCTCTTACTGAGCTTTGAGGGAGGTTAGCTGCAGCTAATTTTAGCATCAATGACTCTCTCCTCATCTTGGGCTCTAACCACCAATCCCAAGGTAACAGGAAAAGTCTGGGTCAATACATGGTAACATAAATTCTGCCTAATTATCCCATAAGTACCATTAGTGAAGTATAAACATGAAACAGTGGTTCTGAATTATTTCAAAAGACTTCCAAAGTCCAACAATTCAGTGAAAACTCTATTTCAATGTTGTCAATTTGTCAGTGAGTCAGAAAAAACATCATTCAGATTGAAACTGATGAAGAGAAATGTACCTACTCTCCATCATAAGTGGCAATTCCAAATAAAAGCCAGCCATCAAAAGGCCAAGTGACCATGCGAAAGGCTTTCTCAGCCCTCTTTTAACAGGGGTTGTAAACTGGTATTCCAGGGGCCAAGATTGCCGATGGGCATTTTTGTTTTAGCCACACAGCATCTTAAAAATTTTGTAATAATTGCCAATTCATCAGGCCTTTGTTGATTATCCCTTTCATGGCATCTCTTCTTTGCCTACTGCCTCAGCAAATGCTTTTTTACTCAATTATTCCTACCTCAGAGCTTTAGTAATCAAAATATATCCAACCCATTTAATCCCTTAATATATTGCTCAGTCTCTATTTTTTGCCAGAATTCACATCTCCTCGAAAATTAAACCTCTCCTGTATATCAGAGTACAGAAAACCCTGAACCCGTAACTGCTGGTTTTGGGGGTCCAGGCTCTGCTCTCCCCTTCCCTGGCCCTATTATTCACAGAACCTGAAGGAGAATGTCTCTCCTCCTGACAAGTGGTCCAGATCCTGCCCACCTCCTCCAATATCATGGCCCTGCTCACACTTGCATCTCTAGTCCCTGTCTCTCAATTGCTTCCTTCCCCTCTCTCACCCAGTAGGTACAAATCTTTCTCACCTGGTAACACAGTTACTTGACTGGCTTGCCTGTTCAAATAACTAGTAACTTCCTTGCACTTATTACCATACATTTCAATATGTCTCCATTTCCTCATCACTCCCCTCCTGCTCAATTCTCTGCAATGTAACTTTCAGTGTTCCCTAGCCAATCACATATCCACAGTGCTGAATGTGTTATTAACATTCACAGCGACTCCCAGTTACCAAATGGACCTGCTCTTTGACCTCTCTGGAGTGTTTGGTTTGATTGATCAAACCATGCTTCTCAAAATGTTCTCCTACTTTGGCTTCAATGGCATCAATCGACCACTGGTGGCTCTTTCTCTGTACTCTTCACAGGCTCTTCCCTGGCTCCTTCCTTCCTTTAATCCAAGTGTTTTTAAAGCAAGTGGCACTACCAAATGAGTGGTGATCCTAACTGTGGAGGATGATAAAGACTCGAAGGCTATAGAAGTCTTACCCTTTATTAAGATCTACGACTTTATTGAGAGTATTTCTATTACTTACAAGCAAAAACTGACTTCACAATCTTGTGCTTCTACCCAAATTCTACAGCAGTCCCACCAGACAAGACCACCCACTTGCTGTCTCAAGTTCACTCTAGGCACATTCATCCTGTTAGTAATGTCATTCTCACTGCATGGAATTCTCTCTCACTCAATAATATCCTACCTAGCCTTTAAGACTCAGCTCAAGACCCATTTTCCAGAGACAACTCCAATCATAGAGACTTTGGCTTTCTGCAAAATTACAGGACTTAAAAGTATTACCGTCTTGCATTTAATCATGTGTAATCATGTGTTTTAATAAAGCCCAGCTCCTTCACTGTTTTCCAGAGGGAATCCACTCAACCAATCTTCATTGTGATTTCTATGGTTTTATTGATATCTGTACCATAAAGTGGAAGGGCCACATTGCACAGAACACAGCATTTCACATAAAAAGTCTCCATTAAGCTTGCTGCTCCCTAAAGCCACCTTCATACCACTATCAGTAACCCTCCCATCCTTTAAGTTCCCTCTTCTTTCAGAAATCTGAGAACCATCCAGGCCCTGGAGCTAATTTCTACCCAAGCTTATCAAAGCATCTTCTCAAGAGAGGCTTATTTCCCAGCAAAGGAATCCTCACACCTATAGTCAAGATGACTCCACTTTGTTTTTTGTTTTAACTCGTAATTTTTCAAATGTAGTTCTTGAGTCCTCAATTAAATTATAAACATCTCTTGGACAAGACAGTCCCTACTGTGGAACACTGTTATTCACAAAGACAGTGCTCTGTAAACATCTGTCAAATGTATGAGAAGGGGTAACACAAAAAAGAAACACCAGTATAGTGGGCTGAATTGGGGTCCCCCGAAACTATATGTGTCTTAGTCATCTCATGCTACTATAACAGAAATACCACAGGAGGATGGCTTTAACAAAGAGAAGTTTATTCCCTCACAGTAAAGTAGGCTATAAATCCAAATGCAGGGTGTCAGTTCCAGGGGAAGTCTGTCTCTGTTGGCCCTCTCATCAATCTTCCCCCAGAAGCTTCTCCAAGCAGGAACCCCCGGGCCAAAGGACGCCCTAGGAGAGGCCTCTCCCCAGTTCCAGGTGACAACCCTGTGAGCCAGTCTTGGTAAACCCGTCTCCGTTGACAATGACTGATATTAGCATGCACATGTGGTTCAGCTCTGGCCAGTGGGACATGAGGGGACCTGTGTTTCTTTGCTCTAATGAAGAAATGCGAAATGTGCTCTCCTGCCACATATTTATGGTAAGTTAATGCCTCTAAATATAACCACGAAGACACACCATGATGATTAAAGCCTACGTACATGTTGAGGATCGCAGAGTGAGAAGACGGAAGAACCTGGGTCCTAATGACAAGGTTGAGATGCTAGACCAACTCTACCTCTGGACTTCTTACTATTGAGATAACAAGTGTCTTTCTTAATTCAGCAACCATTAGATGGGTTTTCAGTTACTTGCTGATGAAAATATTCTGATATACTAGAGGTCAAAAGGGATTGCTTAAAATTGATAAACCAAGCAACACAAATACATATATATATATAAATGTAAAGAGGTAAACATGAAGAAGAAATTATATCATCGATCTTTGGGTGGAGGAAGGTGAAGGACATGAAAATTGCCAACTCCATCAGTGCTCATTGGAGGCAGCAGAAAGATCTACATAGAGTTCTATAGGTAACTGCCAAAACAAAAATGCAAATCTTCCGAATTATCAGAAAATGCACATGCCCCACCCAACAAAGCAGAAATATAGCTTATACCGTGAATTTAACAATAACAGCAACAGCAAAAGAAGATATGATGACAGAACTAAAACCATGTATAACAGGATCAGATCGGCTAATTCTTTGGAAGTAGATTGCCAGCCCTATCTTCCTAGTCTGTCTTAGTCTGGAAACTCTGCTGAAACCTGTTCAGCATCATAGCAACACACAAGCCTCCAGTGACAAGCAAGTGATGGTTGTGCTTGGGATGTACTGGCTGGTATCAAACCAAGTCTGCCACATGGAAGGCAAGAAATCTTCCACTGAACCACTGCTGCCATTTCAGCAAAAGTTTGGAAAAGCCTAAATGTCCACATATAATAGGTAAGGTAGACCATGAGGCCATTAAAAAGAATGAAGTGGTTCTCTATGGACAAATATTGAACAGCCACCAAGATGTAATGTCAGGAGACCAAACCAAGGTGCAGAACAAAATATATAGTAAGCTACCATTTAACTAAAAAGAAAAAAGAATATATATATAATCTCCTATACACACACTTGTGTGTGAATATGCTCTCTTGAAGGATACGCACTGGTAACACTGCCTCTGTGGAGGGCAGCCCAGTGGCTCAGAGCAAGAATGAAGAGGGAAGCTTACATTACTCTATATCCTCTTTTTGAGTTGTGTTCCACTTGCATATATTACCAAAAAACTATTTTTAAAAAATTTAAAGGCTTTTTTATATAGTTTCTTTTATCAGACTCAGGTATCTTCTCAAATTCTCAACAAATACGCACTTAGCGTCTATCCGCCCAAAGAGGGTGTCATATTTGTGGGTATTCTTGTTTTGTTCCGGGGACAGGCATGATAAATTTAGCCCTTAAAGGTATCAGTGTTTCAATTTTCTGTGTGATGATGATCTGTAGGAGAAAAAAAAAAAAAAGACAACACTGGTTCTTTTTTTAAAAGCCTGTAAATCATTCCTGTTCTTAAGCAAAACTGTTGCCAAACATCAAAAGGTTTCTCTCTACCTTTACATGCAAAGATAAACCATTTTTCAAAGGCATTTCTTATTTTACCAAAAGCACAAATAAAAACCAAGATTCCCAAAGTTTTGTAAGATGTAGCTAGATCAGTGCAAGAAGGGAATGTCTCCTTCTTCAAACAAAAGAAGAGAAAGGAAGATTCTGTTCACGTTTTGTTTCAATCTCTTTCCTCTTTAGAACTGCTGGGCCAAGTTTCAACCTGAAAATATGTGGCTGGAATGGATGTGCTGACAGACCTTTATCTAGAGAAATGTGAATGTAACACAATGATTCTTAGCCAGGTGAGTTAGGGATTTTTCATTATCTTAAAGGTCCCTCAAGCATTATGGAAACTGATATCCCTAAAAACACGAATTCGGGGCAATACAAAAGTTTACTTAGCTTATAAAGTCTTGGACATTACAAATTTAAAAACTATGCTATTCAGCCATGCAGATATAACATTAATGATATGTAAATGAATGTACCTATTAAAAATGAATGTACCTACTCTGCAGGGCTGCTATGAGTCGGAATTGACTCAATAGCAACGGCTTTGGTTTTAGTAACGACTTTTTTCCCCAGTTGCAGACCTAATTTTAGCATTTCATTGGAACTGCTTCAATGTATTTGAACTGCTTTCTATCTGGTTAGATGATATCACTTCCCTGCTTAGAGCCTCAAGCTACCATTAAGAAAAGGATAAAAAGTTCAAAAAAAATACACATATTTCGGTTCCTTCTGCCTCTCAGACTATCTTCCTCTTCAGAATCTTTTCTGTTTCCAACTGTTTTTTTCACTGGGAGGAATCCAAACCGTAATGCCAGCTTTGAGTATTTTGCCAATGTTGAAAATTTTCAGAAGCCATGATAATGGTTGACGTATTGCATTACCTCCTGAAAAAGATCTGTGGCTAGTTCATTGTTTCTATTTGAACAACTACTTTTTTAGAAAAAAGTATACATTTTTATTACAAGCCAGTATCTCCCCATTCCTCTATTTCTAGTCTCTTCAAAGTAACAGGAAGTCTTGTCAATTTTTTTTGTATTCTTTTCCCATTCTAACCACTTTTTTAGGAACCCTGGTGGCACAGCGGTTAAGCGCTCTGCTGCTAACCAAAAGGTCCGTGATTCGAACCCACCAGCCGCTCCGCCGGGAGAAAGGTATGGCTGTCTGCTCCTGTAAAGATTTACAGCCTTGGAAACCTGTGGGGCAGTTCTACTCTATAGGGTTGCTATGAGTCGGAAGTGACTCAATAGCAACGGGTTTGGTTTTAGTAACGACTTTTTTCCCCAGTTGCAGCCCTAATTTTAGCATTTCATTGGAACTGCTTCAATGTATTTGAACTGCTTTCTATCTAGTTAGATGATGTCACTTCCCTGCTTAGAGCCCTCAAGCTGCTCTCCACCTCGGAGTAAAAGCTAAAGCCTTTAACACGGCTGAGGAGGCCCCTGCTACATTCAGGCCGCATCTCTACCAGTTCCTCCCTCTGCTCCAGCCACTCTGGCCTCCTCGCTGAAGTACCATCTCCCCACCTCAGAATTTCTGCAATAACTGCTTCCTCTGCTTGGAATACTGCCCCCAGGGGGAACACAGAACTATCAAGTCTTTGCTCAAATTTCACCTTCTCTGTGAGTCTTTCCTTGACAACCGTATTTAAAATTGCAACAACCCCCTCATCCCAGTAATCCCACTCCTCCTTCAATGCTCTGTTTTTCTCCATAGAACGTGTCACCTGCACATGCTATAGCAGTAACTTAACCTATTTAGCTTACTGTCCATAACTCCAGTCTAGAATGGAAATTCCATGAAGGCAGGGATTCTTGTCTGTTTTGTTCACTACTGTAGTTCTAGCCCCTAGAACACTGCTAGGGCATACAGTAGGTCAGGCACAGAGTCTGGCAGGCTTGCACAAACACAGCTCCAGACGACACCATCCACATGGCCCTGGAGTGATGCACCCCTGTCAGTGTCTCAGTGTTTGCTGACTACCTGCCTGGTGATCTGTAATACAGCAGCCATCACAAATGCTCTAAGGAGTCCAAGGAGATTTCTTTTTTTACTCCATTTTGCCTTTATGGTTTCGTTTTTCATATGTAATAAGCAGGTGACAGGTACAGTCAGAATCAACTTGATGGCAACGGGTTTGGTTTTTTTGGTTTTAGGTACAGCATAGAGAGAATACTTGATTCTGTAAAAGCGGAAACCCTTATCAATTTCACCTAAATCTGTAAGAATTCCTCTAAACCAGGAGATCTAGTATTTTTCTGCCAAACCCCTTGAAAACCATATTAGTGAACTATCACTCAAGCTAAACACTATTCTTGGTTGTCTCAAGTTTTAAATTTTTTCCTCAAATTCAGAGAACTGTGAAAATCGTTTCTTAGGAGAGATTCTGTACACACATTCATTGACAATTAGGAAAGAATTTAAACTGTTAAACTTTCATATGTTTCATAAATACAAACCAAGGAAAAGTTGAAAAGAATTTTTTCTTCAAACTTTTGGAAATAAGTTGCTGATTCTTCATACAATTCTTCATTCGTTCCAAGCACTGTGATTACTTAGAGGAATATTCTTTTAAATGTAACACATTACAGCACACCTCAAGTCGATAAGTTCCTTGTTGCAGCTGCCAAACCTTAGCAAGGCCATTTGTTTTCCTTTTGTTTTTCATAATTCATATGGATTTGACAACACAATGGTTGGTACTGTAGTGAAGCTATGTATCCTGAGAGAGGATATTCTTCTTGGCAAGTTAAGAGTTGAATAGGATTACAGATGCCACTTTACACTGTAGCTCTTACAATTTACAATGAAACATTAGAAACATTGAAAGACAGGAGTTATATCCACTTTCCCAGACATACCAGCACATGCTTTGCACACACACAGACCCACACATACATTTTAGTTTGTATGCACTCCAAATCTTATGCTTCTATAATTGTATTCTTAATATTTCCAGTCAGCATAATGCTGGGTGCAAAGCAGAAACTCAGAATAAATATTTGCAGACCAGTGTTTCACTGGTTGACAGAAAGATTTGCTCTAATACTGTCAACCACAGGGATGGAAGGAATGTCTAGAAATCTCATTCCAGAAGCTACACTAAGGCACACTAACTTTTTAATTATACTTCTTATTTTGAGCTAATTGTAGATTCACATGCAATTGTAAGAAATAATACAGGAAGATCCCACATACTCTTTACTGAGTTTCCCCCAATATCTTGCAAAACTATAGTACAATATCACAAACCAAGGTAATCATATTTTAGTTATACCTGGTGGGAGGAACAGGAAAAAGTATGTCTATGCCATCTCCCGGAAGCAAAAGCTCTCTGACATGCTAATTTTTAAGAGCACACTGTATAAAGTACAAAATGTTCCCAAAGTAAGCATTAGTGTCAATGCTACCTCCCTGCATGCTTCACTTTTGCCCAAATGTCATCTCTTCTGTAAATCCTTTCCTGAATCACCTACGTCAGAATGAATTACTCCTTCCTTTATGTGTCCATAGCACATAATTTACTCTTCTGTAATGCTTTATCATCATCCAACGGTCTCACCATTGCTTTTATAAGAGAAGGAGACTGAGAATGAGGACCATGTTGGATTCATATGTGAATTCTGAACATCTAAATGACTAATAATAAATATTATTACTCACATAATACAGGATACATAATGGGCACTGAATAAATATTTGTTAGCTAAATAAATAAACAAATTAACATCTACTCAGTCCTTAGCCATATGTTCCAGAACTCAGTAAGGATTTGTTCAATAGAACTGAATTGTTTCAACATCTGTCAGCCTAGTCAATCCACAATTATTTGTTGCCATGGGGAAGAGATGCTCACAAATATATCCAAAGTGCAATTACTGAGGATTAGTGTTTTTTTCCAAATCAACAATTAATCAATTATTTATTTAAAACTGTATGCCCAGGCCCATGCACAGTACAAAAGATGTGAAAATTAGGATGTCCCGCCCTCAGAAGTATAACACATATTGTGGAGAATAAAAGATAAGCAAAAATCAAAGAGTAAATAATCAAATGTTGTATGGTATAGTATAAACAGTGAGTAAAACTGAAGTATAAGGAAAAAAGGAGAGAATATTAGTGACCGGGTAATCACAGGGCACTTCATGAAAGAAACAGGACTTCTGGCAGGCTTGGAAGGATGGTTAAGATTTAGTTAGGCAAAGACGAGAGCAAAAACAAGGGCATTTCAGGATTGGGGATAATATAGAAAGATGCAAGGATAGAAACAAATTTGTCGTAAGTGTGAGAACAAAGGAATTCACATAGCAATAAGAGATAAGGCTGAACATTAAAGTTTGGAATTGATGTCATTGAATGAGAAATCAAGAAATCACCATCATCTGAACTACAACACAGTTTACAAAGGGCTTTCGAACACGCATTATCTCATTTATCTCTAAATATCTCTGATGAAATGCAGAGGAGGAACCTGAAGTGACTTGAATATAGGTCTTTAGACTCTCACCCTTGTGCTATGTACACACCATCCTCTCTCTCTCTGTAATGTTACGAATAACTATTTTTTTGAGAGAAGAAACATGATTTTCCCCAGTGATATAAACCTGGCAATGTTAAGAAAAATGGGCTGGAAAGAAGAGACTAGAGAGGTGGTTAGGATCCTAACTAAAAAGGCAGCAGTGAATATGAGTGAGGAAGAAGTAAATCTGGGCGATATCTCAAAAGAAGATAGATGACTTAATAGAGATGGGAGGAAAGGAGTCAAAAGAGAAAGCTAGGGCTTCTATTGTAGGCACTGAGGAAAACATTGCTACCTAGTCAAGTGAACTGGAAAACAATAACGATAATTTTGTTTTTGAACACTGAGTTTCAGGAACTATATCCTCTAGGCTTGTAGAAGCACAGGACAAAAGAAAGGTATCAAGCCAGGCAACAAGCAGTGAATGTTGTGCAATAAGGGCTGTTAAAACAGTAATCCTTAACCTCACTGGAGTCTAAACATCTACAACTACATTTGAACTGCAACCTGGTCAGCTCATCCAAGATGGCTCCAGGCACCTGTAATAGACGATCGTAGCTATAGTTTTTGGCTTCCCAACATACTTTCCCACCTCCTGCTTTCTTTTTCTTTAAGGTGCTGCACCCTGAGCCCCATAGCCCGGTCTAAGTTAGCTGTCAATCACAGTATCATCCCTCACCCCATACCCTACATCCAAACTATAGAGATGGGATGACTCAAGTAAAGCCCACCACAATAATATTCCCTGGTATTGATACCTGGATGTTGCAAAGAAAAGTTCTGCTAAAATGTAAATCTAGAGCTTTAGGTACCCATCTTGCCTACCATATGCTGAGATCTGTCTGTAGAATGAAACTATGCAGTACGAGCTGAGCCAAGAAGAAGATAACAGGGATAGCAATAGAGCCATATCACATCATTTGATCCCTGCATCCAGCAAAGCCTAAAGCCTGCTGTACCTTTGAACTCTCCAATTATGAAAGTTACAAAGTACCTCATTTGTTTTAATCTTATTTTAATTGGTGCCTTAGTTATCTAGTGCTGCTATAACAAATACCACAAGTGGGTAGCTTTAACAAACAGGAATTTGTTTTCTCACAGTTTATGAAGCTAGAAGTCCAAAATCAGGGTGCTAGCTCTAAGGGAAGGCTCTCTTTCTCCATTCACTCTGGGGGCAGGTCCTTGTCTCTTTTCAGCTTCTATTCTTAGGTTCCTTGACAATCACATGGCGTGTATCTTCCCTTCCATCCATGCTTGCTTGTTTAATCTGCTCTTTTATATCTCAAGAGACTGTTTTAAGACACACCCTACACTAATACTACCTCATTAACATGATAAAGAAAACCCATTCCCAAATGGGATTATAACCACAGATAAAGGGGTTAGAATTTACAACACATAGTTTAAAAAAACCCACTGCTGTGGAGTCCGCCAGACGCTCCTTGGAAACTCTATAGGGCAGTTCTACTCTGTCCTATAGGGTCGCTATGAGATGAATGAGTACACGTAGTTTAGGGGGACACAAATCAATCCATAACAGTTGGATTACATTCACTTTCAACCAAATGTTTTGATTCAACATCTTCAAAGTCATCACCTTCCCAAATCTCTAACTCAGGGTTTTGCTCTTTCAGTTAACAGCATAACTATCCCTGTCACTCAGCCTAAAAATGCAAAATCATCTATTCATTCCTCCACATATTCAGTCAGTCACTAAATCTCATCATTCTATCCTCCTCATATTTCTTTCTTCTCTCCCTACCAATAAAATTTTCACTGCTTCAATTCCAGTTTTCCTTCTCTCTCACACTTAGCAATAGTATCATATCTAACTCATTTCAATAATCACCTTCTCTCTGAAATTTTTCTTTATATGCCCTGGCCAAATCAATCCCCTTGTTCTGCGTGTTCCTTTCCCCTTTTGCCATTCTTTACCCTACTCTCCTACTCAATCTTCTTTATAAAGCTCAGGCAAGATCTCTTCCAGGATACTTTTTGTGGTCTGGCCCTTTCTTCCCACAGGTTGTGTTGAATGTCCTCTCTATGATTTCCTAACATCTTTTATAATTTTTTTTTTTTTTTTTTTACTTACCTCTTTCAAAGTTTATCACAATCTGAATTAAAATTATCCAAATTATGTCACTAGGCTTAAAACTTTTCAAGGGAAAGATCAATGTCATAGGGATCATCTGACTAGTATATAGCAGGAACTTAATGAACGCTTTTGAACTGATAAAGTGAATTGTGTTTCCTTCATGTTTAGTATCCCCATCACTCACCACATGTGTGGCATAGAGTAGCAGCTAGATTGATATTGGCTGTATAAATGAAGGGCCTCCCCACCTCCAGTCTGTCCGAAATTCTACCTGTCCAACTCACCATTTCAGATTAATCTTGGCTAGCAACCATACTTCGTAGTTAATGATTTAAACAATGTTTTCATTAGCACCTTAGGCTGTCTTTGCCTTTTTTCCTTACCTCCTTGCCTATTCCTCAATACTAATTTCGAATTTCTGTGTATTTGCTCCAGGGTGCAGAATACCACCATCCACATTTAAATAATCATGCCAAATGTTTCCACTATACATTAAAGCTATCTGACCTCGGCTGGGTCCTTGCATTTCTGGGCAACCCTTATATTTATCTTCAGTTGACCCCTATCAAATTCCCCACAGCAGCTGCTACAAAATTTTTCCACTCTCCGTAAGCCCCAAATTCCACCCTTACTCCCCTCATGCTCAGTAAAATCTCTCCTCTTCTATATAACCAAGGGAACAATATTATGGCCATGAGATGCCTTGGCTTTCTCCATCCTCATCACAAAATTTCTCTATCCCTTTTATCCATACAGTCTTTCTTAGCACGGGGCCGGGGGCGGGGTGGAGGGTTGGTGGGAGAGGGGAGGACCTGGCTCTGCTCCAGCCTAGTCCTATTTCACTGTCTCAATCCTACTTTGGTGAGTAGTATCTGGGGTCTTAAAAGCTTGTGAGTGGCCACCTAGGATACTCCACTGGTCCTACCCTTTCTGGAGCAAGTGAGAATAAAGAAACCCAAAGACACAAGAGAAAGATTAGTCCAAAAGACTAATGGACCACAACTACCACAGCCTCCACCAGACCGAGTCCAGCATGACTAGATGGTACCGGCTACCACCATTGACTGCTCTAACAGGGATCACAATAGAGGGTCACGGACAGAGCTGGAGAAAAATGTAGAACAAAATTCTAACTTACAAAAAAAGACCAGACTTACTGATCTGACAGAGACTGGAGAAACCCCGAGAGTATGGCCCCGGACACCCTTTTAACTCAGTACTGAAGTCACTCTTGAGGTTCACCCTTCAGCCAAAGATTAGACAGGCTCATAAGACAAAACGAAACTAAATGGGCACACCAACGCAGGGACAAGGACGAGAAGGCAGGAGGGGATAGGAAAGCTGGTAATGGGGTTGGCAACCAATGTCGCAAAACAGTATGTGTTTTAATTGTTTAATGAGAAACTAAATTGCTCTGTAAATCTTCATTTAAAGCACAATTCTTTTAAAAATTGTCAAAATCATCATTACTGTTGCAATCAGGGACTTATAATTGGTTGTTTCTTTGTCAACTAGGATGGGAACACACACAACACTACTATTAATACTTGTTCAATAAATGTTTGTTAAAATGTTGAAAAAATGAATTCAATCCTTCGAAGTATGTTTTAAAAAAATACCAACATTGCCCTTTGCTGTTTTTCTCAGCTGCTGTCACTTTTGTAATTTTCCAGACACTTAGCTGTTGAGGACTGTGCAAAAAAAAACTAAAACTCTGAGTAGATTTTCTTGGTTTTCAAAAGCACTCACAGCCTGGAGACTTTTCTTTAGCTACCTAACCTAATCCCATGGTCCACAGCTTAGCACAGCCTCTGTAGCTTTCAAGAGGAATTTTGTCTGAACAAGAGAGACAAGATCGAACCCAGAAAGGAAGAGCATGCAACAGTATAGGCTGAAGCACTTGCCCACCAGACAGGCCAGAGCTGACACCCGGTTAGCTGAGGAAACAAACATTTCTTCCATTGACAAGTGTTTAATTGGACATTTTGAGAATCTAATGTCATGGATGCAGATGCAAATGTCTGAGGAGTTGTTTACAGTGTAGTTTGTGCCAGACAGGCGCCCATGCCAAGCCAGCACACAGCCTCCCATTATTCTGCTGGGCTCAGCTTTGAAAGATGTTTCAGGCTTCCCCGAGCCTTGTAAATTTCCACATCCAAAAGCTCAAATGTGTTTTCAAAGTACAATCCTTCTTCCCTCGTGAGTAGACATCAGTCTGTCCCCTGTCAATCTCTGTTACTGCCTGCCCTGGTTCAGAAAACCCTTTGGAGAAACAACTTGAGAGGTGATTACTCCATCTCTAGAAAGTTTTAGTAGCTTTTGGAAAGCCCCAGGTCCCTGCTCAGAAACTGGACCTTGGTTAATGATTTCAAGAGTCATTTTTGTTACTCATCGACCTAGGAGGATGTAGCTTATTAGCTCAGCTAATAAACAAGTCCATCTTAATATATCAGATATAAGGAAATAGTTCTTGATTCGGAGGGTAAACAAGGATATATTACAGATGGACACTGGAGAATCCAGTCATCTTTAAGAATTGGGCCATCAATACTCTGCCTTGAAAAATGCAACACAGAGAAAGAGCCCATTATCACAAATTATGATGCCCTCACTTTGTCCTTCTCTTATTATCACATAACGTCTCCAAAAGAAATTTTAAAATGCAGAAAGTCCTAAATTGGAAGTGTACAGTAACAACATTGCTCATGATTCATGTTAAGGATACTTAATTCAAGAAAAGATTCATAAATAAAAGTGTTGCCTATCTTTTTACATTTGGTAAGCTTTTTTTTAATCTGCTGGTCTCCACTGTATAAAATGCCATAAGAAAATTAATAGCATTTATTAATGGGTTTATTCATTTATTAATGTTACAGTTATTAATTATCAACTATGTTCAGAGAGACTACACTGCTTCAGATATACAGAAATAAACAGTATGTCAGCCTTGGCCTCAGGAAGCTAGTGAAAGAGAAAGGCAAATAACTATTATACAAAGCAAAAGGAAATAAATCCATAAGTACTTATAATAAAGTCATGATAAAATACTGCAGGATTAAATCTGGAAAGAATAAGGAAGAAACAACAAAGAAGACAGTACTTCAGCTCATCCTTGCAGGGTGAATGAATTTCCATATTTGTATGACAAGAAGGCTATTTCCATGAGCAAAGGTATGAACATTTATAATATGTTCCAGAAATGGTAAAGTGTCTAGGGAAGCCGGGATGTTGTAAGGCATTAAGGAGAAGTTTAAACACACACACATACACACCTCAAACATATCCCCACCCTATTTCAGACCTAACGATGCAGAACCTCCCGGGAGCTGGATGGGACTCAGGAATCAGTATTTTTGAAAAGCTTCTCAGATGATCTGATGTGCAACCAAAAGCGTAGAATACATGGAGGGATATAGTAGGTAAATTCACCTAAAAATATATTTTAATACCAGATCCTTAACCTTAAATGTCATATTATGTGTTTAGACTTTATTCTACAGGTAATTTCTCAAAATTCAGGTCTTTTGAGAAGGGAAGTAGCTGATCCAGCCTATGGCCCAACTCTTAATGCAATGTAGATAATGAAATGATTTAAAAGATTCTTCCAGGCCAAGAAGGAGCCCTGGTGGCACAGTGGTTAAAGCACTCAGCTGCTAACAGAAAAGTCGGTGGTTAAAACCCACCAGCTGTTATACAGAAGAAAGATGTGGTAGTATGATTCCATAAAGATTTACAGCCTTGGAAACCCTATGGGACAGTTCTGCTCTGTCCTATTGGGTCACTTTGAGTTGGAACACACTCGATGGCAATGGGTTTTTGGGTTTGCCAGGGCGAGGCAAGAAACAATAAGGAGTAGAACTAGGGCAAATGACTGACTGAAGGATGGGAAAAAAAGAAAATTTCAGAAGTGATCACAGGTAAGCAAAACAACACTTGGACATTTCTTAATTTTGGAGGATGAGGGAAAGCAGAGAGTTAAAGATAACCTCCCAGGTTTTAAGCCTGGTTTGCACCCCATCTTCCAAACGCATCACATCACTTACTATACCATAGATTGAGATGCCATTGACCAAAATAGAAACCAAAAAAAAAAAAGCATATTTGGGAATGAAATTGGAATGAGTTGGAAACCAAAGAATAGAAACCAGAAAGAAGTCAAATGTAGAGATGATGATCTCATCAGTGAACAGGAGATCCTTAAAGCCAAGGGGGAAAGGAATTGCCCTCACTTCCAATTTTAGCTCCAGCATGTAGAGTTTGGAAGTCATCTCTCCTGTCTTTACAGCAACAACAAAAACCCTGAACAAATTGAAAATCAATGACTGGCCTTGGACTCATCAGACAACTGAGGCTGCAGGGCAAACTGCCACCCCAAGATCTGGAAAGAGGCAAATCCAGAGTCAAATCTGAGATCTTACCTGGAGCCATAAACTAGTAGGAACACTTACACGGTAATTTTGGAAAACTGCTGGAGGCTGAGTGTGGACTACCACGAGAGTTATAAACTCCTAGGGCCACAGTCTTGGAGGGGTCCCCTCACTTTTAGGTAACCACTATGAGCAAAGGGGCAAGGGCAAAACTGAAACTAAAATACCAATGAATAATAATAGCACCTAACATTGACGGGAAGGCAGTGTTGGTTCAGTAGTAGAATTCTCACCTTCCATGCAGAGGACCCGGGTTCCATTCCTAGACAGTGCACCTCATGCAAAGACACCACCTGTCTATCAGTGGAGGCTTGCGTGTTGCTATGATGCTGAACAGGTTTCAGCAGAGCTTCAAGACTAAGACAGACTAGGAAGAAAGCCTCGCAATCTCTTCTGAAAATATCAGCTCATGAAAGCCCTATGGATCATAACAGTCCGATCGGCAATCACTCATGGGGATGGCACAGAATCGGGCAACAGCTGTGCACGGGGTCATCATGAGTCAAGGGCTGACTCAACTGCCCCTAACAACAACAATACTGACTGAGCACTTAGCCTTACAACAATTCTACAGAGAAGTATGTTAGTTTCTATTGCTGCTATAACTAATTACCACAAAGTTGGTGGCTTAAGCAATACAAATTTATCTTACAGTGTTATAGGTCAGAAGTCTGACAGTGGACTCACTGGGTAAAATCAAGGTGTTGGCAGGGCTGCATTCCATTCTGGAGGCTCCAGGGCAGAACATGTTTCCTCGCCCGTGCAGCTTCTAGAGGTTGCCCACATTCCTTGATTTCCTCTTCCTCCATCTTCAAAGCCAGCAACATTCCATCTCTCTACCATTCTTTCATAGCCACATCTCCCTGACTCTCTGACTCCTTCTTCTGCCTCCCTCTTCCATTTTTTAAGGGCCCTTGTGATTACATATAGGGTCACTACAAGTCAGAATCGACTCGAAGGCAACGGGTTTGGGTTTTTTTTTTATTTTTTGTGATTACATTGACATACCCAGATAAAACAGGATAATTTCTCTATTTTAAGGGCAGATGATTAGCAATCTTAATTTCATCTGCAACATTAATTTCCCTTTGCCATGTAATCTAACATATTTACAGGTTCTGAGGACTAGGACATGGACACCATGGGGGGGAGGGGAGGAGGGGCATTATTCTGCCTACCACAGGCAGTTATAATTATTTCCCCACTTTACAGATGAAAAAATTGAGTCACAGAGAGGCTCTGTAATTGGCCCAAGGTCACAGAGGTGGTAGTGGCAGAGCTGAGATTTGAACCCAGGAAGCTGGAGTCAAAGCTCATGTTCTTAACCACTGAACTACAGAGAACATAGTGTGCTAGTATGCGTTCAGTTTAAATTGTAAACTCTAAAATTTGGACTGAGTAGGCAATTAAATGAAGTCAGAATAGTGCTGATTTTCACGATTTGCCATCTGCTTCTCAAGTGAACTTAATTGGGTTTTGTGATACTGCTATTCAATTTCTAGCTTTCCTATAGTCCCCTGGTTTTCTTTAAGCTTCAGATAAGAAAAACCAAGGAAAAAAATCCTATGAGAGAACAACCAGATGTTTTGGACAGTAAGTTTTTCAACACACATGGCATTAGTGATTTAGAACACTTAATCAAATGTAACAAATATAGCTTCAGATTAGTCATTAAGTAGATTCAATTTATTTTGATGATGGAAAAGAATTTCAAAATCATGCTCTAGGCATAAAAGGATATATGCATATGAAGGTGGAAGATAAATTATATGAGTCTCTTGACAGCTTCATGAAACAACAAAAATTTCCTTTTTTTTTTATCACTTAAAACTATTGCAAAGCTAGCTGAATATATGGAATTAACCAGAAGACTGAGGCATTGGGCCAGTAAGAGCAAAAGGGTCCTGGAATCACTAAAATCTTTGACTTTTTTTACAATCAATCTTTCATTAATGTACAAGTGTGTGATGTATATACACATATGTTCACATGTACATATATAATTAAATAATACACATACATATTCACAAGTACATTTATGTGCATATGTATATATATATATGCACATGGCCATATGTGCGTACATATTCAATATAAACAACTGCACTATTTAACATCAAATTTTTATGTTATCAAAACTTTCTATATACCTTGTTATGGATTAAATTCCATCCCCCAAAAATGTGTTATAAATCCTAACCTGTGGTTGTAAGTCCATTTGGGAATGGGTTTGCTGCTCTGCTAATGAGGTAGTATTAGTATAGGTTGTGTCTTAAATCAATCTCTTGAGACACAAAAGAGCAGATTAAGCAAGCAAGCAAGCACAGACAGAGACAAAGATACATGCCACATGATCATCAAAGAACCTAGGAATAGAAGCTGAAAAGAGACAAGGGCCTTCCCCCAGAGCAGACAGAGAGAACGAGCTTTCACTTAGAGCTGGCACCCTGAATTTGGACTTCTAGCCACCTAAACTGTGAGAAAATAAATTTCTGTTAGTTAAAGCCACTCACTTGTGGTATTTGTTATAGCAACACTAAATAACTCAGAGATTCCTATCCACCCTTATAAGGAGCCCTGGTGGCACAGTGGTTTAGAGCTCAGCTGTTAACCAAAGGGTCGATGGGGAGAGGTGGGGCTAAGATGGCAAAATAGACAGACACTCCCTCTTACAACAAAGACCCGAAAAATCAAGCGAAATGATTATATTTATTACAAGCTAGGAGCCCTGAACATCAAAGGCAAAGTTAGCAAATGCACTGAGCGGCAGGGGAAGAGAGAGGCGGTTTAGAAGCAGAGAGGAGTTGCCGGACCTGAATCGCTGGGAGCCCTCAGGCATTACTCCCAGGAGTGGCTCCAGTGGGCCAGTAGTAGCATTTGGCAGCAGTTTCCTCAGGGAGAAGCAGTCAGCTGCACAGCCTACTTACACGTCTGGAACCAGAGAAGAACGGCGCTCTCAGCAAAAGCTAAGTGCTTGCGTATATTTTACCGCACCCCCCGCCCCCAAAGCGGCTTCAGTGGCTGTTGATTTCCATGGGCCTGAGATGGGCCCATTTGAGTGCCCTGAGCCATGCTCCCAGCCTTGGAGAAGGAATAAATGCACATCACAGGGAAAAGATAATTTGCCAGCTCCACTAACCAGGGGAGCTCAGGACAGAAGTGGCTCCTGTCTAGGCATAAGCGGTCTGTGGACTTTGAATACCTTCCCCCCCTGCATGGACCTGTGTGGGCCTATTTCAGGAGAATAGGTCCTCGCTGGCAGACTACAACTGTTTAAGCTGTGCTGTGGAGAGGCGGGTGTTTGATATCTCACACCGCTTTGCCCATTAAATAGGGTCCTCACCTACTCACATTAGGGGCCTAAGGTCTGGTGGCTCCATTCAGGTCACCCACCCACACGCAACAGGAGTCCAGGGATAACTGGTACCTCCCAGCCCCTACAACCAAAAGCATTGGGTGCCCGTCTGCAGAACCCACCTACCTGTATGCTCTAGGGAACAGGGATGCCCTTTGCTCAGAGACACTCAGGGGATGGTTCTCAGCCCCCTGCCTTGTTCAGAGCATGACTCTCTGCTGCAATCAGATACCGGTACCTACACCAAACACTCGTGCCCCTCTAAGACTGTACAACAGAGACTGTATCACACACTTGATGACCAGCTACCTGGACACCTGAGCTGAATCCACACAAGAAAAGTGAGTGAACTCATAAGCTCATACACCTGATACAGCTCTAGCCATCTGGTAACAGGACGTCAGAGCTCCAAAGGCGAAAATAATCAAGCTAGCTCACTCAAGCAACCCATTTGGGCAAATCAAAACAAAACAAAGCAAGAAACTAGGATACAGTAAGCAAACATAAAATAAACTAATATAATAACTTATAGATGGCTCAGAGACAACAGTCAATATCAAACCACATAAAGAAACAGACCATGATTGCTTCGACAAGCTCTCAACACAGAGAATGAAAGGATCTTCTGGATGAAGGTGCCTTCCTGGAATTACCAGATGCAGAATACAAAAGATTAATATACAGAACTCTTCAAGACATCAGAAAGGCGATCAGGCAATACATAGAACAAGCCAAGGAACACACAGATAAAACAGCTGAAGAAATTAAAAAGGTTATTCAAGAACATAAGGAAAAACTTAATAAGCTGCAAGAGTCCATGGAGAGACAACAATCAGAAATTCAGAAGATTAACAATAAAATTACAGAATTAGACAACTCGATAGAAAGTCAGAGGAACAGAATTGAGCAAGTGGAAGGCAGAATTAGTGACCTTGAAAATAAAGCACTTGGCACCAATATATTTGAAGAAAAATCAGATAAAAGAATTCAAAAAAATAAAGAAACTTAAGAATCATGTGGGATTCTATCAAGAGAAATAATCTACGAGTAATTGGAGTACCAGAACATGGAGGGATAACAGAAAATACAGAGAGAATTGTTGAAGATTTGTTGGCAGAAAACTTCCCTGATACCATGAAAGATGAGAAGATATCTATCCAAGATGCTCATCAAGCTCCATATAAGGTAGATCTTAAAAGGAAGTCACCAAAACATATTATAATCAAACTTGCCAACACCAAAGACAAAAGGTCAATGGTTCGAACTGTGATAGCAAACCTCTAAAAGTGAGGCACTTGGCATAATAAAATGGCTGACATAAGGACTGAATCAAAACTCCATTTTGTTCTAAGCTCCTGCTTCTGCATTACTGAGAATGTAACCTTGACTTCTTCCCATTCATATGCATACGGCCTTGGGCCTCTAGCTGGGTAGGACCAGAAGACTCAGGCCCCCTATCATTCACCTTCTTTAACCGGCCTCACTCTTGCCCCAAGCCACTCTTAGCGAATAAGGGTGGAGGGGTCAAGAACGGGCTTGGGCTTGGACTAAATAAAGGCGATAAGAACTCATTGCCTTCGAGTTGATTCCAACTCACAGTGACCCAGTAGGACAGAGTAGAACTGCCCCATAGGGTTCCCAAAGAGCAGTTGGTGGATTTGAACTGTTGGCCTTTTGGTTAAGAGCCGAGCTCTTAACCACTGTACCACCAGGGCTCCTCAAAAATAAGGGTGATAGAGAAAATATTGAAGTTGTCAAGGATTTCATTTTGCTTGGATCCACAATCAAAGCCCCTGGGAGCAGCAGTCAAGAAATTAAATGATGTATTTTATCGGGCAAATCTGCTGCAAAAGAGCTCTTTAAATCATTAGAAAGCAAAGATGTCATTGTGAGGATTAAGGTTCATCTGACTCAAGCCATGATGTTATCAATCACTTCATATGCATGTGAAAATGGGGCAATGAATAAGGAAGACCAAAGAAGAATTGATGCCTTTCAATTATGATGTTGGCAAAGAATACTGAATACACCATAGACTTCCAGAAGAATGAACAATTCTGTCATGGAAGTACAGCCAGAATGCTCCTTGGAAGCAAGGATGGAGAGACTTCGTCTAATATACTTTGGAGATGTTATCCGGAGGGACCAATCCCTAGAGAGGGACATCATGCTTGGTAAAGTAGAGGGTCAGTGAAAAAGAGGAAGCCACTCAACTAGGTGGATTGACAGAGTGGCTGCAACAATGGGCTCAAGCATAACAACTATTGTAAGGATTGCGCAGGACCTGGCGGTGTTTTGTTCTGTTGTACATAGTGTCACTATGAGTCTGAATTGACTCGATGACACCTAACACAACAGTAAATAAAAGTGGGGGTCAGGAATGTGGTTGTAGGAGAATGACTTTACTCAAAATATTCCAGGAAGAAGGTAGTTGAAAACAGAATTGCCGATGATGTACCCACTTTGTAACCACGAGACGATCACTCACTCACCTTCCTCATCTTTACTATAAAAGCACGCCTCGCCCTAGGAATGTTGGGGCACTTGGTAGATTCCTCACTCACCTGGGTCTCTCCAATATGCCAAGTGTATTATCCTCAATAAATCTCTGTTTTTACTTTAACAGAGTGAGCATTCTTACTCTATGATAGAAACCACTAGGCACTCCACAGGAGTACAGCCTTGGAAACCCTATGACAGTTTTGTTTTGTCCTATAGGGTTGCTATGAGTCAGAATCGACTCTATGGCAGTAGGTGTTCACAGTACTCAACGCAGACATTCTTTACTAGTTAAAGAATTGTTCTGGTTTTATATTTTATTTTTTCTATTCTATTCTATTTTATGAAGACCTTGATATTTTTGGTTTAATGTTTAAAGATTATCTTAGAGCAATACTTTTGGGCATTCATCCAGTCTCCATGGCTCCAGAAAATTCAGATCCCACGAGAATTTTAAATTCCTTGTACATTCTACCCCCTTTTGATCAGGATTCTTCTATAAAACCTTTCATTAAAATTTTCAGTAACAGTAGCTGGGTACCATCCAGTTCTTCTGGTCTCATGGCAAAGGAGGTAATTGTTCATGGAGGCAATTTGCCACACATTTCATTTTCTTCCCCTATTCCTGACTCTCCTTTTTCTTCTGTTGCTCCAGGCAAATAGAGACCAACTGTTGTGTGTTGGGTGGCACTTGCAAGCTTTTAAGACACCAAGCACTACATAAGGAACTAGGAGGTAGAACAGAACCACTTGGCCAATTAACTGGGATGCCCCATGAAACCATGACCCAAATGTCCAAACCAAGAAACCAAATCCCATGAGGTGTTTGGTTGTACATAAGCAGACCCTGTAGCTATTCATTTGTTTTATAGATTTTGAAGATGTATATTTTTAAATGTTCAACCCATAGTCACGGCTACCCTATCTTCCTTATAGATTTTATCTTTTGTCAATACAAAAAACTCTGGATCTGGTAATAATGTTCTTTGCTTTGAACAACACTTGGTTTCATTTTAATCCTGAAGTAAAACTCAAAAACCCTAAGAGTGATTGGTTTCCCCACCCAAGCCCTCTACATTGATGGATTTACATTCATGACCACGTCTTGTGGGTCCCACCAAAAGACTGAGGCTGGGCTTGTCTCTCCATCTCCCAGCTGTGCCTCACCCCAACCAATGCACTATTTGTAAGTGTAAAAGTAGCTAGATGGATTTAACAGCAAATCATTACGTTCAATATGTTTCAAATGGCCTCCAATACATAAGGAATCCAGCTCCAGATCCCCATCTTCATATTCAATACCCAAGAATGGTTATAAAAGTCTTCACATATAATAAAGTCTTGATTTATTCAGACTGTATATGAAGGACAGCAGTAAGATAACATCCCTACACCTACAACAAAGACCAGTTAATACGACTATTATCCAAATTTACGCACCAACCACTAATGCAAAAGGTGAGGAAATTGAAGATTTTTTTACCAATTTCTGCAGCCTGAAATCAATCAGACATGCAATCAAGATGTATTGATAATTACTGGTGATTAGAATGCAAAAGTTAAAAACAAAGAAAAGGATCAGCATTTGGAAAATATGGCCTTGGTGACAGAAGTGATGTCAGGGATCGTATAACAGAATTTTGCAAGACCAAAAACTTATTCAGTGCAAACACCTTTTTTCACCAACATAAACAACAACTATACACATGCACCTGCCAGATGGAATACAAAGGAATCAAATCAACTACATCTGTGGAAAGAGAAGATGGAAAAGCTCAATATCATCAGTCAGAACAAGACCAGGCACAGACTGCAGAACAGACCATCAGTTCCTCATATGCAAGATCAAAATGAACCTGAATAAAATTAAAACAAGTCTGCAGGAGCCAAAGTACAACCTTGAGTATCTCCCACCTGAATTAGCTACCATCTCAAGAATAGATCTGACACATTGAACACTAATGACCAAACACCGGACAAGCTGTAGGATGACATCAAGGATGTAACACATGAAGAAAGCAAAAGGTCATTAAAAGGACAGGCAAGAAAAGACCAAAATGGATGTCAGATGAGACTCTGAAACTTGCTCTTGAATATAGAGTAGCTAAAGCAAAAGGAAGAAATGATGAAGTAAAAGAGCTGAACAGGAGATTTCAAAGGGCAGCTAAAGAAGAGAAAGTAAAGTATTATAATGAAATTATAAATACTAACTGAAATGTTTTAATTAACAAACGGATGCAATGGTGGAGGTGCTCACTGGTCTATGCCAAGAGATTTCAAAGACAGCTACTTGGCCAATCAACTAGAAGAGATCCATATTTGTTCTCATTCCAAAGAAAGGTGATTCAAAAGAATGCAGAAATTATTGAACATCATTAATATCACACACAAGTAAAATTTTGCTGAAGATCATTCAAAAGCGGTTGCAGCTGTACATTGACAAGGAACTGCCAGAAAGTCAACCTTGATTTAGAAAAGGATGTGGAAAGAGGCATATCATTGCTGAAGTCAGATGGATCTTGGCTGAAAGTGGAAAATACCAGAAAGATGTTTACGTGTGTTTTATTGACTATACAAAGGCATTCAACTGTGTGGATCATGACAAATTATGGGTAACATTGCGAAGAATGGGAATTCCAGAACACTTAATTGTGCTCATGCAGAACCTGTACACAGACCAAGAGGCAGTCATTTGAACATAACAAGGGGATAATGTATGGTTTACAGTCAAGAAAGTTATGCATTAGGGTTGTATTCTTTCACTGTACTTATTCAATCTGTATGCTGAGCAAATAAATCCAAGCAGCTGGACTATATGAAGAAGCATGTGGCAACAGGATTGGTGGAAGGCTCCTTAACTGTGCAGATGACCTAACCTTGCTTGCTAAAATCAAAGAGGACTTAAAGCACTTACTGATGAAGATCAAAGACTATACCCTTCAATATGGATTACGCCTCAACATAAACAACACACAAATCCTTATAACTGGGCCAATAAGCAATCTCATGATAAACGGAGAAAAGACTGGCATTGTCAAGGGTTTCATTTTACTTCGATCTATAATCAATGCCCATGGAAGTAGCAATCAAGAAATCAACCAATGGGCAAATGTGCTGCCAAAGACCTCTTTAAAGTGCTGAAAAGCAAGATGTTATTTTGAGGACTAAGGTGTGCATGACCCAAACCATGATATTTTCAACTGCCTCATAAGTTGGAGCCCTAGAAGCACAGTGGTTAACAGCATGGCTGCTAATCAAAAGGTCAGCAGTTCACATCCACCAGCCACTCCTTGGAAACAACATTGGGCAGTTCTGCTCTGTTCTATAGGGTCACTGTGTGTTGGAACTGACTCCAGGGAGACGGGTTTAGTTTTGGTATATGCATGAGAAAACCGGACATTGAATAAGGAAGACCGAAGAAGAATTGATGCCTTTGAATTATGGTGCTGGCAAAGAATATCGAATACACCATGGATTGCCAGAAGAACGAACAAGCCTATCTTGGAAGAAATACAGCCAGAGTGCTCCTTGGAAGTGAGCATGGTGAAACTTCATCTCACGAACTATGGACATGTTATCAGGAGGCGCCAGTTCCTGCAGAAGTACATCATGCTTAGTAAAGTACAGCATCAACAAACAAGAGGAATGCCCTTGACGAGATGGATCGATACTGTTGCTGCAACAATGGCACAGTTGCTCCAACAATGGGCTCAAGCATAACAACGATTGTGAAGGTGGCACAGGACTGGGCAGTGTTTCGTTCTGTCGTACAGAGTCACTATGAGTTGGAACTGACTTGGTGGCACATAAAACATATTAAGGAATGACTGATTGTTCACTTTATATAGGATTTATATACCTCATAGAAAATTTAATCACAAGATTGTTTTGTACTGTAGACTCTCCCGTTGCATTCAAAGTGTCATTTGATGTCCACACATTTTCTCTAGTCAACCCCTCGTGAACATTCCTACTACGCATAGCAAAGTTGATGCTAAGAATCCTTTCCATCACTGCCTCTCTCCACAGAGATCTTGGCTCTATTGCCTTCAAATATCATCTGTTCCACTTTAATGTAATGTGAAACCGTGGTGGGATGTGGGGGGGCACCTTGCAAAAGGTCAAGTTCCAAGGCAAAGCAAGAGCTTTTTAAATATAAGGCGCTATGCTAGCATACTTTTTTCCCAAGGAAGCTTAGTATCGCAGCTCTAAGAGAACACTGCATCCACCTGCCTTTTTCTTTGTTACCAACTATTTGTCATAGAATTTGTTAACTGTTCTAAAAAATTCCTCTAAATCATTATCCTTTTCATTTTTATCTTATTCTCCCTGTTATTCTTCTCTCAGTTCAAAGTCTTCCAACACTTTTCTCTGCAAAATAAGATCAATCCGTTTTCTCTGCCCCCACACCTTTTAACGACCTTTTTTTTTTTTTTTTTACTTGTCTGTTCCTGACAATGAATAAGATGAGAAATCAAAGCTTGTGATATTCTTACCATTAAAGAAGTCCAGTTATTTGGAATATCAGTTCCAATTTCTTCTCTGTACTGCAAATCTGCCTATAACTCTGCTTTTAACAGTCCCTGCTTTCTGCTATACTCCTGCCATTTGCTTATCTTTGATGATCTTTTGAACCCCTTCTGTCTGTGTTTTTCTATTTAGGGGACCTGTAATAACTCTTCATTGTTTGGGTCTCCCCAGTCTTTTTTCCCTCAATGGAAACTATGTAAGATTTAGGCTTCTAAGGTCTTGCCTGAAATATGATGCAATGGTCATTATCCAAGTCTAATGTGTTGTTTTTGTTGTTGTTGTTGTACTTTTGTTATCTTTTTTCTTCTTTTTAAGCAAGTTGTTAAATTGAATTGTCTTTTTAGACTGAGGACCAGTCGTAATGTTTGGGAGAGGTACCGACTACCTGGCATCACAGTACAGCGACAGTCAAAGCTGTATCCTGGGAATCTCCACCTGGATATTCCACAGTTACCTCTACTCACTGTCTTTCTCCCAAAACTTCTTTCTCATCTCATATTTATTATACTCATTAATTGCACCTCTATTCACCAAGTCAAGCAATTCTGAAACCTCGAAATTATTTTCAACCTTATTTCCCATATCCAGCCAGTCATTAAATCCTGCCCTCTCTACTTTCTAAATATCTCTAAAGCCTATCTTAGTTTAGACCGTTTTCCTATTTCATTTGAACAATAGCCTCCTTATTTTCTTCTGATTTCCTGGCTCTCCCCTCTCCAATTCCTTCACCACATTATTGCTGGAGCTATTTCCTAAAGAAAAGCCAATCACATCACTCTTCTACCTACCAATTTCAACTTACAAAACTCCAGAAAATGTTATATAGGCTATGATAAAGTCTAAATTCCATGGTATCTAAGGACCGCCACTATCTCACCCCAACCTCACAAGACCTCTCCACTGCAGCCACACTGAACCACCCCCCGCCCCAATCTCTCCCTGGGAATGCCACTTTCATTCTCACCTCCTTTTCCCTGCCCCTGCAGTTTCCCCTGCTTGGAATACCTTTCTCCCTCCTCTTGGCCTTCCATCTTCAAACCCCAGTTCAAAATTCACCTGCTCTGTGAAGTCTTCCTAAACTCCAACGTCAGCCATGTCCCAAGAGAATGAGCGGCTACTATTTCCACGTCACCCTGTAGTGCAATTATCTGTGGAAGGGTCACTCTCCTAGATAGGCTACTTAAACTGATTAGCTCATTCATCTTTACCTGACACATAGTACACACTCAGTAAATGGTTATTAAAATTAATATTTGCTTAATAAAATAGTAACTAAAGAAAAATTGCAGAGACTGAGAAGTACACCTGTCCTACTCCTTGTCTAAAGAAACAGGACCCAGGGAAAAAGGGAGAGAAATAATAATCTGACTGTAGCAAACACATGAATGGGTTGTTGTTTTTAAAAGTTAAGTGGTTTAGGGAGGGTGGGAGGAGAAGAAAGTACATTTTAAAGCTCTAGCTCCAGGGCAAGTAATAAAAATTGTTGCTTTAATGTTTTTTCATAATATGGTGAGCAATGGGAAGGTCTATTCCATCACACCAGCCTTTAGGGCAGAATGTTTCAGCCTCCTGAGCTAGATCAAACTGGCATCAGCTCTCAGTTTCTCTGGGAGGCAGCAATTGGTCTCTGCCTTCAGTGGGGCTAAACTTGGCTGACAAAAAAGAAACAAAATAACTTTCCACTTACTTTATGGGCCTCTCTTTTTCTCTCGTCAATTAATTATAAGGTCCTGGAAACTCATCCTGTGTTCTTGACCCTGGATTTACAGGGATGCAGGTGTTGTAGTATGCCTGCACTAAGAGTTGTCATTCTCACAAAGGAGGTTGGCAGGCAGCACCCTACCAAGGACATGAAATTAGCCCAAGAAACAACACAGCTGGTCCTCACTGTTCACAGACATTTAAAGACAAAGCCTTTAAGTATCATTCACTAATGACAGCTCTTGATGTCAGCCATTCCAAACCCCCTAAATTGTTAAGTCTGAACATGTTTAAATTTATGATATACGTGCATGTAGGTCAAAGTATCAGAGTTTACTAGTATCCCGATGGTAATCAATAATTCTCAAAATGATAAAACAACAATCTCTCTGTAATTCAGTCTTAATCGTTCTATCCCTGGGCTCCTATCCTAAATCTCTTAGCCGCAATGCTCCAGAGTCTATATACATCCTGGAACACACACAGACATGACATTCTCCCAGGTCACAAAGATTTTCCTGGCAGAAACTGTCTATGTTTACTTGAGAAACCCTGCGTCCATCTGCCTGTGTTTTGACTACCTGACCTTCACATTTGTTAAGCATTGTTTCTATTTAGGAATACGAATTACAATAGTACCAAACTCTTAGGTTTATATATTAAGTGGGGCAATCTAAGTAACAACATTAAATATAACAGTGTTTGGTATGTGGTCAAACTTCTTGTCATCAAGTTGACTCCAACTCATAGGGTTTCCAAAGCTGTAAATCTTTATGGGAGCAGGCTGCCACATCTTTCTCCCACCAAGCAGCTAGTGGATTCAAACTACCGACCTTTCAGTTAGTAGCTCAGTGCTTTAACCATTGTGCCATCAGGGCTACTGGTATGTGGTCAGTGCCCCATAACTATCAGCTTTGTCACATTCCATGCATGAACCACCCATAACCCCAAAACTGGTTCTTTGGGAAAAGAGTCCAAGTCAGGCTTTTTCACCAAGCACCACATTGGCTCCACTTCTCCCAACAGACCTGAAATAACTGAAGTAGGTAACACTAGTTTTATTTTACTTGTTTGGGACTTTGTGTTTGTTAAATGTAGCATGAAAAAAATTTTTTAATATGTATGCAAAGTGATTTTTTAAGTGCCTGTAAAAAGTCTCTAAGGCCCTTCTTGATTCAAAATGTTTGATTTATGGTAACTAATCTCAAATGTATGTAAATTAATAGTGATATAAAATTCCCCAGATATACTGGAAATATATGGTATTGTCAGACTGGGTTGCACTGAAACAAGTTAGACCCACATCCAGAAGCCTGGGGCAATGCAGAGTAAATTCTTGCCCTCCTCTCCACCCGCCAGCCCACAGCCCGTAATTCTCATCTCAGGCTCCTAGGTCCTCTTATAGCAAATGTGTAGAGGAAAGGGGATAAGCTATATAATTTGCGGAGAAGAAAGTAGGGACAAGACTCTTTACAGAATCCTAAGCAGAGCAGCTTAAGTGAACAGAACTCCATGAAATCATCTAAAATTTAACCTCTAACCCTGATAGAATCCCAGAAGTTTAATTCAAGAAGGGGCCACAGCTAAACTTCTTCACTAGAAACTGAGACCTAAGGAGAACATGTGACAAGTCCAAGGTCATCGGCTTTTCCGGAACCTGGGTCTGTATATCTAGAACTGCTGCAATGACCAACTTTTATAAGCAGTCTCAACCTAGGTATCTTCCAAAGTGTTCACACACAGATAAATGTCTCTCTTCTTCTGTGGACCATAACCAGTCTTACAAGTCAGCCAGCACCTGTCTGAGGAAAACAGGCAGTATTCTTCACAGTCTTGAATTCAAGAGAAATGCCGGGTTCCACAAAAAAGTTACCAATGCCCAGTCATGTGGGTGTGCCTTTAGATTCACCCTTAAAAACCGAAACCAAATTCGTGCTCTGAAGTCAATTCTGACTCATGGTGACCCATGTGTTACAGAGTAGAACTGCTACAAAGGGTGATCTTGGCTGCAACCTTTATGGAAGCAGATCGCCAGACCTTTTTTCCATGGTGTGGTTTGGTGGGTTCAAACCATCAACTTTTAGGAGATGAGTGCACCACTCAGGGACTAGATTCACCCTTACCTTTCAGAGATACACTAAATAATATTATGGTGATAATGGCTTTTTGAGTCCAAAGTAGGAAAGAACAAAGTATAACAAGAAAAAGCCACAAGTATATTTTGAATGAAGCAAACCCATACATGAAAAATGTACATTTATAAAATATCCAAAGTGGAAATAAAAGGCAGTGTTTCTGGTGATTAGTTTCTTTAACAAGAGCATAGACTAGAACACCTTTTAAGTGGCCACAATCAGAATCATTCCATTTGCAAAGGTGTAACATTTATATGGGAAATCCTGGTGGCGTCGTGGTTAAGTGCTACGGCTGCTAACCAAAGGGTCGGCAGTACGAATCCGCCAGGCGCTCCTTGGAAACTCTATGGGGCAGTTCTACTCTGCCCTATAGGGTCGCTATGAGTCGGAATAGACTCGACGGCACTGTGTTTGGTTTGGTTTTTAACATTTATACAACTTTTTGGAAAACTACCGGACAGTAGATAAGAGTTGTAACCCTGTGTCTCCACTGCCCCCACTTCACATGTATTTATATCCATTCATGTGTTCGTTCATTCAGCTCTACTTCATATGTGCTCATTCAATTACTTATTGAATACTACCGCGTGAGTGACGAGTCACACGCGGGCACCGCCCTCACGCAATTTAAAGTCTAGAAGGGGAGCCTAGCCTTGCACACAGAAAGCAGAAGTATAAGGTAAAAACTAAAGGAGTCTCAAAAAAGCCCCAGATAAAGCGCCATGGAGGCTCAGCGGAAGGAGGCATTGTTTCCACATGGGGGATGAGGGAAGCTTCTTGGGGGCTTGGACTGGGCCCTGGCGACGAAGTGGGAAGGGGAGCCGCATTCCTGGCGAAGGGCGGATAAAGGCCGAGCAGCTGTATCGCAGCATCCTCCGACTCCCGGCGGAGCGCGGCGAGCACGGCCTCCCCGTTTCTGGGGCCTTGTCACGGGAGCCGCGCAGGCCCTGCCCGTCTCCTAGTGGCTTCGCAGCCCCGTCTATCAATCGCTCCCACAAATGAGCGCCGCAGGAAGTACGTCCCCAGGCCGGCACCGGCCTCAGCCCGCCCGCCCGCCCACAAGGAGGCTTCGGGGCCTCGGCTCAGCCACCGCGGGGCCGCCCGGCTTCGGGAACGCACCTGGTCCGGCGCTCAGGAGGTGGCGGTGGCGGTGGCGGTGACCGCGCAGGCAGCGCCCGAGGGGAGGCGCGCGGCCCGGCCTTAACGGGGCGGCGGCCACACCCTGGAAGTGGCCCGCGCCCTCGCTCCGCCTGGCGACCGCGGCCCTGCCCCCGCCACTCCCTTCGGCGCAGCCGGCTGAGAAGCCCCGCAGGGAAGGCCCGACTGAGAGGTCGGATGCCCGAGCTGGAGGCGGGGCGTCGGGGCCTCACCCAGACTTGGGCGACCTTAGGGCCACTGGTCGACCGGATGGCTCCTCACCTTCTGGGTTCTAGTTTCTGTTAGTGTCACACCCAGGGTCCTGGGCCAGTTGACCTGGCCTCTTTAAATAGGGGCGAAGAGACTCGGACGTCGGCGTCAGACCCCTAGTCCTCACGGCCTGGCTTCTGGCCACGGTGTATTTCAGAAGCTGCAGCCTCCAGTCTGGCCTGCAGCAGGAGCATGAGAAGATGAAGAGTAGTCAGAGGTGCCATATGCTTTAAAGAGTGTAGTGGCAGAGCAGGTAGGGGAGAACGAGATTGTGAAGCTGAAAAGAAAACGTGAAAAGTTTTGGTCTGTCTCTGAACCTGGCCAAAGGCAGCTGGTCCTCAAAGCAGGGCGTCTTTTGAAACTATGCTTCGTGAGCTGTCAGACACCACCCACGTGTAGCGATTATTAAACCCTTATTTTCCCATTTTGCCCTTGCAGTTGTTAGAAAAGCAATGATGATGGAAGACGGAGGGGTGACCCAAACAGGGTGGATTATTTAATAGGCAAGGTAAGCACGGTGCTTACCTCATTTACCACATCATCCGTAGTGAACCATTTCACATTTTTTCACCACATCAAAGATTCTGCTTTGAGGTATGGCTGGCATCTGTCTCTCTCTCAACCCCACAGCACCTTCCTACAGAATCAAAGCCTCTTTTCAAATTACCTTCCCTGACAGGGATAGATTACCCAGTGAAACTCATGTGGAATTACTCACTACAGTTTAGGAACTAAGCACAAGTAAACCTGTACTTACCTTGTTTCTTAGGTAATCTGCTCCCGGATAAGAGTGCCCAAAAAGAAAGGAGACTCATCTGGTTATCTGGGGTCACTTACCTCAACAAGTGGCATGCCTTTCTGACCACAAAGTATGTGCTCACGTATTTCCAGCGTTTTTTGTTTTGATAAATTTAAGTTAGTTTGCTTAACCAAACCATTATCAAATATAAACAGTTATCTTTGTGAAACAGAGCAATTCCTCTTAACCATAATAAATTTATTAATTAAATCAATCTTTAACTCTCCAACTGCATCTCCCACTAAGCTTCCCAGCTCCTTCCACACACTTGTCTTCTTTCCTTTGCTCCTGGGAGTCATGTTCCTTCTGACAACAGAAGATCTTATTCCCTCAGCCCGGAATGCCATTCCTTCATTTTGTTCCCTCCTTAACTCAAAATCACCCTTACAAATCTTCACTCAGGAAAACCCTGCTAGACCTGGCTAAATAACACAATTATGCGTTGTTAAAATATTTTTAGTTCATAACAATTATCATTTTATATTTTATTTGTGTGAATATGTGACTAAGGTCAATCTCCTCAAATCAGTGGTAAGCTCCATGAGGGCAGGGTTCTTACTTGCCTACCTTTATATCCTCAGCACATAGTACAGTGCCTGACACATGGTAGGCAGTCAGTAAACTTTCAGTGACTGCATGAAAAAAATGGTGTATAGAAAAAAGGTGTATAGAGTGTTAGGAAAATATACGAGGGACACAGTGGTGTGCTAGTAAATGTTTACCAACCAGTTAAAAAAACAAACAAAAATAGAACTGTCCAGCTGAGTCCAGTCAATTCAATTCACAGAACTATGAGATAATAAAAAATTGTTTTAAGTCACTGTCTTAGGCTGGGTTCCCTAGAGAAGCAAAACCAGTGAAACATATATATGTAGAGAGAGAGATCTATATCAAGGAAATGGCTCAAACAGTTGTAGATGCTGGAAAGTCCCAAGTCCATATCAGGCTTTAGGCTGGAGGCTTCTCCTGACTCACACAGCTTTAGGGGCCGACACACCCAAGATTAGCAAGTCAGACAGCAGGCTACTGGCTCACGTCCCAAGAACCCAGAGATCAGTTGGTGATGAGCTGAATGCATGATCCAGAGCAGAGCAAAAGCCAGTGAGCTTTGCCAGAAAGTCCGTATATATTGGATGCAGACCACACCCCCAAGGAAACGCCCTTTCATCTGATTGGCTGCTCATAACAGATCTTATCATAGAGGTAATTACATCATTATATAACCGCCAGACTACATCATAACTGCCAAGCCACTGAGAATCATGGCCCAGCCAAGTTGACACACTTCTTTAACCATCACAGTCACTAAGGTTTGTGATTTGTTCCTCATCAATAGATACCTGGAACAGATCCTATTAAGTGAAAGTCAGATCTTGTCATTCCTCTGTTCAAAATCCTCCAATGGTTCCCACTGTACCCAAAGTAGAAGCCAAAGTCCTTATAATTGTCCACAAGATGCTACATGATCTAGCCTCCATCTCCATCTCTCTTCCCCATGATCATTCTGCCAGTTATGTAATGATGTAATCACCTCTATGATAAGATCTGCTACGAGCAGCCAATCAGAGGAAAGGGAGTTTCCTTGGGGGTGTAGTCTGCATCTAATATATATGGACTTTCTGGCAAAGCTCACTGGCTTTTGCTCTGCTCCGGATCACATATTCAGCTCATTATCATCTGATCTCCCTTCTTGCTGTTTCCTAAACACTCCACAGACATTCCTACCATAGGACCTTTGTCCTGGCTATTCCTCTTCCCTAGACATATGATTTACTAACTCTTCTTTCTCACTTCCTCAAGTCCATGCTCAAGATACATCTTCTCCGTGTAGCCAAACTTGACTAAAAAAAAAATTAGTTATTTAATATTGTAACCAGCCCTTGCACTCCACCCTAGTACTCTAACCACCCTTACCCTGTTCTAATTTTTTTTTTTTTTTGCATAGCACTTATCATTTTTCAACATACTACGTAATTAAAAAAAAAAATCCATTGCCGTCAAGTCGATTCCGACTCATAACAACCTTATAGGACAGAGGAGAACTGCCCCACGGAGTTTCCAAGGGGCACCTGGTGGATTTGAACTGCTGACCTTTTGGTTAGCAGCTGTAGTACTTAACCACTACGCCGCCAGGGTTTCGTACTATGTAATAGTACTTATTTGTTTTGTTTATTGTATAGTGTCTGTAAGTTCCCCAAGGGCAGGGATGTTAGCTTTTTCCTTGTTCATCTACTATATTTCCAGCATCTAGGGCAATGTCTGACACATAGTAGGCATCCAGTAGATATTTACAGTACAGTTCCTGATAATAGTTGAAGCTGAGCTAACCAGAATGGCTATGAGGATAAAATAAAAGTAACTTGCAGAGCCATATGAGAAGAGAGAGCTAAAAGTAAATATAGAGGAATGGACTGGCAGAAAACTGGTCACCATCCATTCCCCAACTCCCTTCCCAGCTGAGAATAGCACTAGGAAAATTACATTTGGAATAAAACTTTCAGCTCATGTAACAAACCCAAGATGGCAACATATGTCACCTAATTCAAAGCCATTATATGAGTTGATATAAACCCCATTGTAATACTCTTTGTGGGAGAAAATACCTGGTAATCTGCTCCCTTAAAGCTTACAGGCTAGGAAACCCTATGGAGCACTTCTACTCTGTCCTACAGGGTCGCTATGAGTCAGGAATCGACTCGACCACACACAACAACGACATAATACTGTTCCTAATTATAATGAATTACAGCCAAATTACACTCTCCAAAACCAAATAAATATAGAATCTTCCAGGTGGTGGCCCTGTTTTCCAACACCAGAGTTTCAAAGGAATTGCTTGGTATTTATTTTGAATGTGCTATTCTGCAATTCTCCAATTAACAGTTTAGTTTTTACAGAATTGCGAGACCAAAACCAGCTTTTTTTGTCTAATGTTTCCAGAGATATTACTATACCTTTAAAATGCAATGATGGTTTGGGATCCTCTAAAATAGTAGCCAAAAAAATTAAATCTGAATTTTCAGGTCAATGGAGTATTAATTTCAAAGTGTTTGTAAGCATGTAGAGTTAGAACAATGAAATGCATCACATAAGAAGAGATATATTTGAATGCTTTTTCAAAAAAATTATACAACTTTCATATTTGAAAAACACATCATGAAATGCAAATGACTGATAAACAGAAAAATATTCAACTTCACTAGTAATCAATAAAGCCAAATTTAAAGATGAGAAATCTCTTCATGCAAGGTGGCAAAAATATTTTTAATTCTGATGATGGTGTGGGCTTCTCATGCATTGCAAATGGGACTATACATTAGCAATACCTTTCTAGACTGTAGTTTACAAAAAAATACAATACAAAAAATAACAGAAACGTATGTATAGAGAAATTTTAAAATACGTAATATTTTTATTTGTTAGGGTAGCACTAGCTGCTAAAACATTGACCCAAAAATGCATAACGGCTCAGAAAAAAAAAAAAAGAAGTTTGTTTCTTCCTCATATAATTGTCCTAAACTGTTTCAGGTCTCACGGGTATGTGTGCACACGTTCACTCACGCACATACACTCTGCTCTATACAGTCATTCAGGAACCTTGTCCATTTTCAGTAGAGATGTCCAGGGTCATGGTGGGTATGTGCATCGTGTCAGCAGAAGTGGAAAGAGTACAGAGGAGTTTGCACGTGAAGTTTTAATGGGGCAAGCTTGGACGTAGCTCACATTCATTTGGCTAGCAAGGGGGACTGGGAAATGTAGTCTAGTTGTGTGTCCAGGAAGAAAAGGCAACAAATTTGCTGAACAACTAGCAGTCTCTGTCATACTCTTTAACCTAGTGATTGCGATTCCTTAGAATTCATTCTAAGGAAATTATCATAAACACAGCAGGTTAATTTAGAATAACAAAATATTGGCAATACCTCAGATAACTGAAAATACAGGGCTATTTCATAAGTGTTGGTGCATCCACATAAAAAATAGTGAGGTATAATGCAATAATTCAAAATTAGGCTTACAAATAATTTCTCACAACGTGAAAAATACTAGCATGTAATTTAAAATAAAAAGCAGAATACAGAACCATATTTATAGTGTTTTAATTATACAAATGTACATATTCGTCATATATATCATTTATCTACCCAACAAGAGAATCATTTAGTAATAATTATAGATGGTTGCATAATATTCCATTTTATATTACGTTCACAGAGATTAAAACATTGGAAGAATGCTACTGATATAATATTAAACTCTAAAGCAGGAAAATGCTTATACGATAATTGCATTAAAAAAAATCATAGAAAGCATGGGAATTAAATGTACCAGAATGTTAATAGTGGTTGTCTTTGTGTGGTGGGATGAATGTGTTTATTTCTTCTTTCTCCTTGTATGAAATTTCGAATTTTCTAAAGGTTACTTTTACATTGAAAAAAAAATTAAATTCCTCAAACAGAGTGTCTTTTAGAATCATTTCAAAGTTTGAGTAAACCCTTTAATAATGTCGTGTCTCTGTTAGAAGATAAGTAGTGATGATTCTAGAAATGGAAGGTAGGGCTTCCTTGTGTCCTCTGAATCTCTTAAAAGAGGTGATGAGAGGAGAAGTCACTAGTCAGTGACATCATTCTTGTCTCCCTGAAAGACTGGCTAGTATAGGAACCTGGAATGGAGTGGGGTAGGGAGTGGATAGGGCATCAAGGAAGCATCAATGAATGATTCATGCTGAAAGATCCCCAAAATGTTGGAATATGAGTATGCTAAGGAGCCCTGGTGGCATAATGGCTAAGTGCTAGGCTACTAACTGAAAGGTTGGTGGTTCAAACCCACCCTGTGGCTCTGCAGGAGAAAGACCTGGCTATTTGCTCCCATAAAGATTACAGCCTAGGGAACCCTATGGGGCAGTTCTACTCTGTTACACAGAGCCTCTATGAGTAGAAATCAGCTCCACAGCACCTAACAACTACGTGAGTATGCTGCCAAGACCCCTATCCTGTACCTCTTTGTGATAAAGGGTGGTGGTATTAGAAACCAGAAGAGGCAAATGGCTTTTCCTCAGTATCAACAAGGACACTATTTGGCCTCAGAGAGGTGGCTTGTTACAGTAAAATAACTGGACTAACACAGAGATGACATGGGCTCTGACTCTACTACCACCTAGCAGCTGACTATGTGGATCCAGCTTTAGCCCAATTCTAAACTGCTTATACTCCTCCACCATGCCATAGTATTTCATGCCTCCCTGCCTTTATTTTACTAACTCCTTGGAGCACTGCTGGCAGGCAGATAGCCAGCCCTCAGCTGTTAGCCCTCTTCTGAAATTTCCTTTGTTGAAGGGTTGCCTCATTCATTGAGTACTTCCTTGCTCTTTGGCACAAAATAAAGGGTGTGGTGCATTAGAGGAACATGGGAAAAATCAAAGCTATAAGAACACTGAAATTGAGTGGCTGTGCTCAGGCAATCAACAGCAGCTTAGGCTGATTAATGGGCAATCAAAAGCTAACTATGAAAGCCAGAAGGCTTCCTTGGTGACACATAAAGAGCTTTTCATCTCTTGCAGCAGGAGGACAGAAAAAAAGCAGAGGGCCTTCCTTAATCATTAGAGTAGAGCTTCAAAAAAGGTAAAATTCTCAACCTGGGTAAATCTGCTGTGCCAAGGTTAGGGCTCTGGTTGAGGCTGTACTGGGTTTGAAGAGGCCAAAAGGGGATAATAACCCAAAATTGCTGCAGGGTCTGGCTAACATGTACCAGCAGGAGCTTGGAAAGCCTTATGGGTCTGTCTCTAAAGGTGCAAGATCAAGGAGTTGAATATGGGGAAATTTGAATAAGGGTGCACATTCCCCCTGATACAGGATTTCACACCCTGGCAAGGACCTCAGAAGATGATGCTAATATGCCGCTAAGTTAGCTCTTTTGGAAAATTGGAAAAAGTGATACCACCACACTAAATGAAGTACAAATGCCAGAACTTTCCTGGCAGATGGTAGAGAGAGATATAAAAAGGTTCAGAGAGATGGGGAAACAAGAAGAGATAGATTAGCTAAGGCTAGAAAACCCATCAACCAACCATGGGAGGGCCCAGGGAACCCTCCACTTACCAAAGCACTAAGGATGCACAAGTGAGAGGCATTAGCATCATGCGAAGCTCAGAGATAACTGTCCACTCTGGGCCAGTGCTGATGGTAGGGAGTGCTGTAGGGATGATGGAAACCCTGGTGGCGTAGTGGTTAACAGCTATGGCTGCTAACCAAAAGACTGTCAGTTTGAACCTGCCAGATGCTCTTTGGAAACTGTATGGGGCAGTTCCACTCTGTCCCACAGGGTCACTATGAGTCAGAATTGATTCGACAGCAATAGGTTCGGTTTTTTTTTTTTTTTTTTAAGTAGGGATGATAGAGTATCAAAATAATAGAGACCAGGCAGCAGTGATGGAATGTCAGAAGGTGGGTACAAGTATTGCAATGTAACAATGGTAAGAGAAAGATCAGAATGACATTTAAAGATCTATAGGATGCATGAGCGGTGGCCTCTATCATATCTGAATTTACCAGTCTGGACCCCTCCCAAAAAACAAACATAGCTTAGAAGTTAGATGAACTAAACCTAATACAGGTAGTCCCCGACTTATGACATATCGAGTTACAACGAGCCATACTTAGGACCATCAGTTTTTTTGTTTAATAATTTTTATTGAGCTTTAAGTGAACGTAGTTTTGTTTTTTTAAAAAAAAAAAAATACATATTATTGTTAGTACATCTTCCTGGGAGGAAGTTATGGGAAAATATATGCAGGGGATATGGAAAAAATTGCTAAGTTACATGAACACACTCCAAGCATTTGATCAGGATAACATGATGGAAGAGACCGGTGAGAAAATCGTCCATGTGGTAAGACCACTGACTTTAGAACTTGTTGTCGCCGATGTGGAACAACTCATAGACCATGAAGGAGGAGAACTGACAGATCAAGACTTGGTGAATTTTGAAAAGGAAAAAAAACGCTGAAGAAGAAAGAAATAATGGGGAAGAGGAAGGAGAGAAGTTGTAAAAAAAAAAAAAAAAAATTACAGTGAAAGGATTAGCTGGAGCTTTTTCTAAACTAATTCAGTTGCTTGGAAACATGGAACCAAATGCTGACCTCTTTGCTAATAATGGAGAAAAAAAAAAGAAGGGCCATACAGAAAACTCTCACTCGTCTTCTGACTATAAACGACATCTCCATTCCCAGGGATAATCCAGATGATCCAGAACCTTCCACAAGTGGAGTTATTACCACAACTGACAAAATGCTAACATCAGCCAACTCTTCTTCGTCATCAGAGTAAATTTTTCTGATTTGTGTATTTTTTATGTATGTATATGTATATATCTCATGTCTCCAACCCCTAAAAGCAAATAAAGATCAGACTTACAAAGATACTGATAATAAAAGGCAATACTAATGAAAACTAAAAAAAATGAGGTATTCAACTTCTGTCTGCACCAACTTACAACAGAGTAATAAGAACAGAGCCCTGCCGTAAGACAGGGACTACCTGTAGTAGTAGTCCCAGGTGCAGCTGCTGGTCCATGTGGTGGTACATTTGCTAGAGCAGATTAACATGTCCTCAGGCACATAGTACACAGCCACCTAGCTGGTAAATTTTTTTTTCCATTCCTATTAGAAAGGATGATCAGAAACAATTCACATTCACTTGGAATGGACTATCTTGCCCAAAGCCTATGTGAACTCTCCTGCCCTCTATCAACATAGTGCAAAGAAACCTGGGCCACCTGGATAGCCCACAGAACATTACAGTGGTCCACTATATTGATTAAACCACAAAACCAAATCTATTGCTGTTGAGTCAATTCCATCTCATAACAACCCATAGGACAAAGTAGAAATGCCTTGTACAGTTTCCAAGGCTATAATCTTTATGGAAGCGAACTGCTACATCTTTCTCCTGCTGAGCAGCTGGTGAGTTCAAACCACCAACCTTCCAGCTATCAGCCAAGCACTTAACCACTGCACCACTGGGGCTCCTAACTATTTTGATTACACGATGCTAATTAGAATGAATGAGCAAACAAAGGAAGTAGCAATAAGATACATGATGAGCTCCAGAGAGTGGCAGATAAACCAAACTAATGTGAAATGTCCCATTATGTAAGTAAAATATTTAGGGATGCGTGGTCTGGGGAACGCTGGGACATCCCTCCAAAATAAAAGTCATTAAATCTTGCACTTTCCATCACAAAGAAAAAGCACAATGCTGGGTGGGCCTCTTTGGTTTCTGGAGTTAGGATTTCCACACCTGGAAATTCCACTTTAACCTGTATACTAAGTGATGCAAAAGACTGCTAGGTTTGAGTGGCAGCCCTGAAGTTGGGCCACATAACTCAGCAGACATCAGTGGTGAAAAAATGCACTTTATAGAATTTATGGCAAGCCCCAATGGAAGAATCACAATTTAGTCCCCTAGGATTCTGGAGCAAGTCCATGCCATCTGCAGCAAAATATAATACATGTTTTAAAAAGTGGCTCTAGTATGCTTCTGGGTTCTGGTAAATATGGAATGCCTGACCATAGCCTACACCAAGTAAACATGTAGCCAGAGCTGCCTCTTATTAGCTGGGCTTTCCAGATGCACCAAGTTATAAGGTCTAGAGATCCCAGCAACAACCTGTCACAAGATAGGCATGGTGCATTCAAAATCGAGCATGAACATGGCTGTATGGTAAAAGAAGGGGCACAAGTAGCCATTCCAGACCCATCTACCACTTTTTTGCACCAGCACCTCTCCCTCAGCTCACATCCATTGCTACATGAGGAATCCTAAAAGACCAGCTGATGGAAGAGGAAAAGCCCAAGTTTTGTTCAGATTGCCAGTTTGGTGTGTTAGTGTGATTCAAAAATTGACTGTCGCTACAGTACAGCCCTACTCAGGGGTGGCCCTGAAGGACTCCAGTAAGGGAAGTTCTTCCCAATGGGCATAGCATAATGTAGCATTGCAAATTGTATTTTCCGAGATGGCTTCAAGACCTCTCAACCCCATATGCTCTTGACACTCCTCCCTTTGAGGAGTAGGGTCTATGCTTCCTTCCCTTCAATCTGGGTGGACCTGTGACTACAGCAGAAGTGCTAAGTGACTTCCAAGTTCAGGACATAAAAAGGAACACAGATTTCATCTGGTTTTCTTACACTTAGAAACCAATTACTATGCTGTGAGAAAGCCATGCCACATGGAGAAGTCACATACAGGTGTTTCAGCTGACAGTGCTGATCTCCTGCCTATAAACAATATCAGCCGCCAGATAGTGAACAAGGAAGCCTTCAAGATGACTCCCTGGAATTGTGTAATCGCAACCACATGAGAGGTCCAGAGCCAGAACTGCCTAGCTGAGCTGAAACCCTCCAGAACTGAGAGAGATATTAATAAAATGTTTGTCGTTGTTTATGCCACTAAGTTTTATGTGTTAGTAGATAACCAGATTTTTTTTTTTTTTTTAGATAACCAGAACAGGCAGTGCATCTGGTAATCCACTTTGTCTGCAAGACAAGTGGTCCAAAATCAGAATATATGTGTATTCATGGGCAGTGGCAAATGGCTTGTCCAGTTTGTTAGGAGCCTAGAAGAAAGAAGATTGTAAAATTCATCACAAGGAAGTTTGTGGTAGAGGCATGTAGATGGACATATGAACGTGAGCTGGAAGTGGGAAGATTTTCATATTTTATGTTAATGCCCTCCAGAAAACATTTGTCACAGAAGAGGACTAAGCAACTAGGCAAACAAAATGGCCTGGCCAACTGGTATCAGCCAGCCTATGTCATCAGGACCCCAGCGCTGGCATAGTGGACACATGAGCAAACCCATATTGGCAGGGATTGAGGCTATGTATGGGCCCAAAAGCATAGAATCCCACTTGCCAAGGCTGACTGGGCCACTGCCACTCCTAAATGCCCACTCTGCCACACTATATCTCCAATATGGCACCATCTCTTCAAGAACAAAGCAACCCCTTGATAGTGAATTGACCACATTGGGCCCCTACAATCACAGAAGGAGAAGTGCTCTATTTTGACAGGAATATACATATTACAGGTATGAATTTGTCTTTCTTTCCCACAAAGCCTTCACCAGAACCACTATCCAAAGGTTACAGAATGTTTAATTCACTGGCGTGGGATTACACTATCACTGTGTCAGATCCAGGGACCTACTTGATATCAAAGGTAGTATGGAAGTGGCACAAAACCATGCAATCTGTTTGAAAGGGAAGCAGGCTTTGGAAGGCCAAACTTGAGCTCCCTCATGCTGTTCGCTAACTCCCGCTGTTTGCCATGTCATTCTTTAATTCTTTCTGAGACGGACTTATTATGTAAGCCTAGAAGCCTCCCTGGCATGTAGCCACTATTGTTGACCTCCACTATAAAACCTCTGTCCTCCTATTGTGGGGCACAGAGATCTGTTCAGTCCTGCTGCCACCCAGGACCCGTCTCATATGCAAGTCTCCCTAATAAACTCCTTTGCTGCCACCCTGGACCTGCCCACCTCTTTCTTTGGTCTCTCAGCACCCTCAATTTTTGGAGGCAAGTTTCATGTTATAAGTCCATGCTAGGACACCATCGTTTATACTACCTACCTCTCCATCCAGAAGAGCAGTGAAACAGCCTGTTAAATACACACCTGAAGCTTGGAGGCAATACCTTGTGAAGATGGGGCATCATCCTGCAGGATGCAGTATATACTCTAAATTAATGGCCCAGTAGGTACAATATACAGATCTTAGCACCAAGAGTTGTAAGAAGTCTAGAATAGAGAGTAGAGGAAGGAGATGATGTATATTAATTGTATCTCCAAGACCAACTACAGTTGCAAGGGGTTATACTTTATCCCACTAACCTTCCACTTATAAGTTTCTCCCAGGAAAAGAGGAATCTTGAAGGAGGTGCTCCCATAACTTACACAAAGAAGCGGATCTGAGCTGCACGAAGGTAGACTGTAATGGACACTGGGGTGTGTTACTCAGATCCCCTTTCAGGGCTGAAGGGCTTATTCCTCCCAGTTGCTGGGAGTGTTGCTGACAGATAGCCCTCAACCATCAGCTTTTTCAGGTATTGCCTCAGTTGAAAAAATTTGCCCCCTCCAAGACCACCCTCCAAGGTAGGACAACTCTGAAAAGCCATCCCAGCTTTAGGGCTCCCCAAGCTTCCATCTAACCCTGCTTACTTCCTTTCCCTTTATTTCCATAGGTGCTGATCTCACTAATGCTCCTTATAATCTTTCTGCATTATTAATGTTTATCTTAAAGTCTTCTTTCTAAAGATGTTCGCTGAAGAATGAGTTTGCTTCAAAGTAACAGTCTGTAGGGGAAAAAATAGCTTGGGAAGAGTATACTAGAAGTTTCTCTTGGAGATCCATGACGTGCATTAGCAAATAAAGGACCTAAGAAATGCTTCATTAAAAAAAATACATACTTCCTGGGAAACCCAGCCTGCGACAGGTGTTTTGTTTGTTTTAAGCATGTTGTATGATTCTCATTATAATCTCTGCAAATGATTTCAGTTAGGTCCTGGTCGAACAAACAAATGCTTATTTTCATTACTCTTCTTCCTTTCAAAATTTTCTATGGATAATATGCCATAAATCCAAATAAGAACCAATTTGAGACATAGTGTTGTTGTTATTGCCTGTTGCTGTCTAGTCGATTCTGACTCATGGCAACCCCATGTGTGCAGAGTAGAACTGTTCCATAGGTTTTTCAAGGCTGCGACCTTTCAGAAGCAGTCCTCTGAGGTGTCTCTGAGTTGGTTCAAACCACCAACCTAGTAGTCAAGTTCTTAACTGTTTGTGTCACCCAGGGACAGCCCTTAAATAGTTGGTAGGCAAAGAAGATGGGGTGAGGGGGGACTGGGCATAGTTAAACCCTTTCTTTTATTAAGAGAAAAGAGTCTTTTCTTGGAGTAAAGAAAAGGTGCAGATGGATTTCTAAGTTTGAGAAGGCTTTAAGTAATAGCTTGTTATGTTATGCTTTGTTTAGCATACATTACTAGGTTTGTCCTGTGCCAGGCACTGCACTGGATGCCAGGAATCAAAGATAAATTAAACACTGTGCCTTAAGGAGCCTACAGGGGGGTGAAAGAAACAGCCATGTAAACAGTAGTTTTAATATGGTGTCATAAAGAGTAGGCGGGGTGAATTAACCACTAAGCAAGGTATGCACAGGCTTATAGTAAGCAAGGTATGCACGGGTATACTTGTGCTTACTTACTAATCTGTGGTGCACAATTTCACCAGTTTTTCACCACATCAAAGAATCAGTCCCTGAGAGTAGGCTAAAGGTAAGCACATCTAAACCAAAAAACCCTTGCTGTCGAGTCAATTCTGATTCATTCGGACCCTGTAAGACATAATAGAACTGCCCCATAAGGATTTCAAGGAGCAGCTGATGAATTTGAAATACCGACCTTTTCACCACTGTGCCACCACACAGATCTAAGGGACATCACACTGGAGAACAGAAAGAACTTCCTGGGTTAGATGACATTTTAGCTTCATCTTGAAGAATGATTAGAACTAATTAGACAGAGAAGGAGGGAAGGCATTCCAGGCAGACAGAACTCAGTACACAAAGACATGGAGGTGTAAAACAGCACGACCTGTCTGGCAACCCACAGTAATGCAATGTAGCCGAAGGGAAGTGGACATGTAGGGGAGTTGCTGAACTATACAGTTAGGTAGGTGTCAGATCCAAGGAGCGTTTAGAGATCAATTAGAGTCTAGACTTTAACATAAAAGCTATAAAGAGCATTCAAAAATTATAAGAAGAAGAGTGACATGATCTTTCCCAGCCCAGTTTCAGAACAGTGCAATGATATTTCCACAGTTGGTTGAAAAGTGTTCAAGAAGTTGTCTCAGCCAGCAATTGGCGCATAACACACCACCCCAGAACTCAGTGTCTTAAAACAATGTTCATTTATTCTTGCTCACATGTCTGCAGGTTGGTCAGGGCTAATCTAGGCTGGCCTTGGCTGGGTTGCTCTGCTTCAGTCTGCATGCCTGTCTGGTTTCAGTTCCTTGCCAAAGATTGGACTCAGGTTAGCTCATGTGTGTTCATTCTGGGGCTCACGCTAAAGGGGCAGGAGCTACCTAAGGGGCATTCTTATTATCCTTCTTGGACCTGTTGACTATCTGGACATTTTCTTCTCATGGCAATGGCAGAAGTGTAAAAGAGCAAGCAGAAACCATGATGCCACTTAAGGCCTAGGCTTAGAATGGGCATGTGGTGACTTCCATCCACATTCCATTGGCCAAAGCAAGTCACATAGCTAAGTCCGAAGACAAGAGGCAGGGAAGTACATTCCGCCTCTAGTGAAAGGTACTACAGATTCATTTGTAAAATGTATGGATACTGGGAGAGGTGAAAAACTGGGGCAACAATTAAATCTAACAGAGGTCATTTTTCCTCAGTACTCAGAAACTTCATAGCATAATAGGGTATCAGCTGTGGAGCTAGATAGACTATCACATAATAATCACTGTCACTTAATAACTCTGTGACCTTTCATGAGTTATTTAAACCTTAAGACAACAGTTTTCTCATCTATAAAATCTAAATTGACATCTTCCCACCTTCTAAGTGATTATAGGAATTGCATGTAATATTTTTCATGGACTTTTCACTGTGCCAGAGTGCTAATGCTAGTTAGGACCCTCTGACTACTAGTTATACACAACGTGCCTTGATTCTATTAGTAAGAGCCATGGGGAGGGAGAGCAATGGTTGTATTTTGGTGCTGCTAAGTCACCGAAGTCACCGTATTGGAAAGAAACAAAAACCCAATAGGATTCAGAGTATAGTGTTCACCAGAATGTCTGTATGCACAAAGGGACTGTGTATTAACATCTCCTCTGGTTGCAACTGCAGCTTTTGTATCTCCCAGAAGAGAAGTAAACCACCTGTTAATATGTCTTTGGTCTGAGAGTTCTTTTCTACATCCACTTTGTTCCTTGGTAGCTTAAATTTTTGGTTCATGGATAAGAGAGATATTTACCCCAGGAAGTTCAGGGACAAAGCTGGGCAGAAAGCAAATAGACATAGTGCCCTCTGGCATTGCTTCAGAGATGTTCTCTCCAAGTCTGCAGCTGTTGCTCTGTCCATGTGACCTCTCTTGGCTATAGGATTATGCCAAACACCATGCCAAAAGTCTCCTATTTGTCTTCTCAGATTAAGACCAACTTGCCCAACATCACACAGATTTTTTGAGTCCACGCCTCTTGAGTCTGATGGCAATGTTCTTTCTTCTATTGGTATAAATCATATAGGCAACTGGCTAATTCTTTTCAGAAGTAGACTGCTGTCTTCTTCTTCCTAGTCTGTCTTAATCTGGAAGAAAAAAAAAATTTTTTTTTTTTTTTTTTTTTGAAATCTGTCTGTCATGGGTGACCTTGCTGGTATCTGAATAACGGTGGCATAGCTTCCAGCAACACAGCAACACTCAAGCCCCCACAGTGTGACAAACTGACAGACACCTGGGGAAAATACACTGGTGAAAAACAAGGCTCCAGGAATTGATGGAGTACCAACTGATATGTTTGAACAAACGGATACAGTGCTAGAAGTGCTCAGACATCTATGCCAACAAATTTGGAAGACAGATACCTGGTCAACCAACTGGAGGAGATTCATATTTATGCCTATTCCCAAGAAAGGTGATCCAATCGAATGTGGAAATTATCGAACAATAACAATAACATCACATGCAAGTAAAATTGTGGTGAAGATCATTCAAAAGCAGCTGCAGCAGTACATCTACAGGGAACTGCCAGAAATTCAAGCCAGATTCAGAAGAGGACATGCAACCAGGGATATCATTGCTGATGTCAGGTGGATCCTGGCTGAAAGCAGAGAATACCAGAAAGATGTTTACCTGTGTTTTATTGACTATACAAAGGCATTAGACTGTGAGAATCATAACAAATTATGGATAACATTGCAAAGAATGGGAATTCCAGAACACTTAATTGTGCTCATGAGGAACCTGTACATAGATAAAGAGCAGTTGTTTGGACAGGACAAGGGGATACTGCATGGCTTAAGGTCAAGAAAGGTGTTCATCAGGGTTGTATTCTTTCACCATACCCATTCAATTTGTATGCTGAGGAGATAATCTGAGAAGCTGACTATATGAAGAAGAACCGGGTCATCAGGATTGGAGGAAGACTCATTAACAACCTGCCTTATGCAGATGACACAAACTTGCTTGCTAAAAGTGAAGAGGACTTGAAGCTCTTGCTGATGAAGATCAAAGACCACAGTCTTCAGTATGGATTGCACCTCAGCATAAAGAAAACAAAAATCCTCACAACTGGACCAATAAGCAACATCATGATAAATGGAGAAAAGATTGAAGTTGTCAAGGATTTCATTTTACTTGGATCCACAATTAACACCCGTGGAAGCAGCAGTTAAGAAATCAAAAGATGCATTGCATTGGGCAAATCTGCTGCAAAAGTCCTCTTTAAGGTGTTGAAGAGCAAAGATGTCACCTTGAAGACTAAGTTTTCCCCTGACCCAAAAACCAAGCCATGGTATTTTCAATAGCATCATATGCATGTGAAAGCTTGACAATGAATAAGGAAGACCAAAGAGGAATTGATGCCTTTGAATTTTGGTGTTGGCGAAGAATATTGAATACACCATGGACTGCCAAAAGAACAATCAAATCTGTCTTGGAGGAAGTACAATCAGAATGCTCATTAGAAACAAGGATGGCGAGACTACGTCTCACATACTTTGGACATGCTGTCAGGAGAGATCAGTCCCTGGAGAGGATATCATGCTTCATAAAGTACAGGGTCAATGAAAAAGAGGAAGACCCTCAACGAAATGGATTGACACAGTGCCTGAAGCAATGGGCTCAAGCATAACAACGATTGTACGCATGGCACAGGACCGGTCAGTGTTTTGTTCTGTTGTGCATAGGGTTGCTATGAGTCAGAACCAACTGAATGTCACCTAACGACAACAACAGATAGGCAACAGGCTAATCTGCTGTATATAATCAGTTGCCATTGAGTCAATTCTGACTCATGGTGACCCATATGTGTCAGAGTAGAACTGTGTTTCCTAGGGTTTTTAATGAATAAAATGCAGTGGCTTCAATAAGACAGACATTCATTTCTCTCTCACATAGTTCAGAGGTAGGCAGGAAGTCATTTATAATGAGTTGGAGGCTATGGTCCATGAGGACATCCGAGGAAGCTAGGCGCCTTCTCTCTTGTTGCTCCAAGATCTTCTAACAGACCTTCTCAGTGAAGGTTTCTGAAAAGAATTAAGCTTTAGTGCCTTAAAGCATCCATTGTGGTAATAAATTAACTTTTACCTGATGTATCTAGAATGGTAGAACTTTGTACCATTTTTGGAATAATAGTGATAAAAGCTACTCAAATCAGTTTCTGTAGGGGTGAATTTTCTTACAGGAACTCCAGTTGAGAAAGGCTCCTAGAGAGTAGTTCTTATCTTGTGGTTGAAACTGGACCTCCAGCATGTCTGCTTGTTCCAGTCTATAAAAAAAAAAAAATTTATAGGAAGGGGTTAAAAAGAATTGAGAACAGGGAGATTCTTTAAACAACACGACCTGGGAATTGTCTGCATTTCTCAGCTCACACTACCTTGGTCAAAACATAATTTCATAACCACTGCTGTTGTCGGCTTTGTTAGGTGCCGTTGAGTCAGTTCTGACTCATAGCGACCCTATGCACAACAGAATGAAACACTGCCCAGTCCTGCACCATCCTCACAATTGTTGCTATGCTTAAGACCATTGTTGCAACCACTGTGTCAATCCATCTTGTTGAGGGTCTTCCTCTTTTTCGTTGACCCTGTGCTTTACAAAGCATGATGTCCTTCTCCAGGGACTGATCTCTCCTGATAACACATCCAAAGTATATGAGATGCACTCTTGCCATCCTTGCTTCTAAGGAGCATTCTGGTTGTACTTCTTCCAAGACGGGTTTGTTCATTCTTTTGGCAGTCCATGGTGTATTCAATATTCTTCACCAACACCTAAATTCAAAGGTGTCAATTCTTCTCTGATTTTCCTTATTCATTGTCCAGCTTTCACATGCATATGAGGTGATTGAAAACACTATGGCTTGGGCCAGGTGCACCTTAGCCCTCAAGGTGACATCTTTACTTTTCAACATTTTAAAGAAATCTCTTGCAGCCAATTTGCCCAATGCAATGCATATTTGACCGCTGCGTCCTCCTTCCTAGTCTGTCTGAGTCTGGAAGCTTAGCTGAAACCTGTCCACCATGGGTGACCCTGCTGGTATTCAAATGCCAGTGGAATGGCTTCCAGCATCACAGCAACACACAAGCCCGCACAGTATGATAAACTGACCGACTCGTAGGAGAATCAAAATTCAATATGGACAGTAGAAAAGAGAAGATGGATTCTTCTGGACATGTGAAGGACAATGGAAGTTGTCCTATTTACAGGTATCTTTCCCAGCCCCAGAAAAGTCATTAAGTAGGGAAAGAATGCAGACAACCCAAAGAAGGAGGCAGAGTTGAGCTGAAAGCAGATGGAGGGTGCCGATGATAAGCCCCAAATCTACTTGTGCTGATGCTAGATTTCACTGCTTTTCATTTATATGTATCAATAAACCCTCCCCCTCCCCCAACACACACACACACTTTTTTTTTTTTTTTTAATTTAGGCTTATTTGAGTTAAAATTTCTGAAATCTGCTTCCTAATGAGTTCTGACTATATGGAGTGCCTGAGAATTGGTCTGGTTATCCTGACAGCTACCTCATCACCCACGGTTGAAGACCTATAAAAAACACCAATAGTTACATCCTAGTGGCTCAGAAAATTGCTCCAGGTTCCACTTTGTACTTCCCACTTCAGAAACTCTTGCTCTGGTTCCTTATCTCTATCCTCTCCCGTGGCCTGGTACCTAGAGATCTTTAGATTGACAGCTCATGGTACATCAAGCCTGGACTTGTATTTCAGTTTCACTCTGAATGTAGTGTCTTCAAAAACCCTGAGCTGTGCCCTCTTTGGGAGTCCCTGGGTGGTACAAACAGTTAAGCAGTCAACTGTTAGCTGAAAGGCTGGTAGTGTGAATTCACTCAGGGTGTCTCAGAAGAAAGGCCTGGCAATTTGCTTCTGAAAGGTCACAGCCTTGAAAACCCTATGGAGCAGTTCTACTCTGCACACATGGGATTGCATGGGATTGCCATGAGTTGGAGTTAGCTCAAGGGCAACTAACAGCAACAAAGCATCCTCTTTACCCCATGGGCCAGTGTCTCCCATCTCTGCACCTATCCCAGGACCCCTGGAACTTGACATCTCTTTGAAAGCAAGGACCACTGATTCGTTTTGTCTCTTGGAGTGAGCCCCGTAGCAAACCCCAAGAATGTCCTTTAGCAGAAGGAGTCAGTCCAGAATAACCTGTTCAGTTTTGTTGTCATGTATCTTTAGTCTCTTTCAATACAGAACATTACTTTATCTTTCCTTGATGTTCATGACCTTGACACTTGTGGAGATTAAAACCAAACCAACCAAACCCGTTGCTGTCAATTCTGACTCATAGCGACCCTATAGGACAGAGTAGAACTGCCCCATAGGTTTTCCAAGGAGCGCCTGGTGGATTTGAACAGCCGACCTTTTGGTTAGCAGCCGTAGCACTTAACCACTAAGCCACCAGGGTTTCCGCTTGTGGAAATTAGAGTCTAGTTATTTTGTAGACTGTCCCTCAATTTAGATTTGACTGATGTATCTTCATGATTAGATTCAGGTTACACATCACTGGCAAAGCACAGAACTGGTGCTATATTCTTCTTATTGCATTTTATCAGGATAAGATGTTTATTTGTCTGATTACTGATGATGATGTTAACATTAAATTTTGACTACCGTGGAGTCTTCCAGGCTTCTTGCCCTTTGTAACTTGTATTTTGTGGGGAGGTACTTTGAGACTATGTAAATACCCTGTTCCTCATCATACATTTGACTTGTTCATTTATTTATTCATATCAGTATAGGCTCAAGGATTTCTATTATACTCAGTGGGCTATAATCCATTACTATCATTATTTATCTTCAGTACTTACATTGTTCCATATTTTTGGCCAGTAGGAGTCCCTTCATGCTGGCTCCTGTGTCTTTTTTTGATGTGATACATCTCTAAATTACTTGAGAACTTTCTTATTTTCTGTTTGAAAAAAAAAAAGGTCTCAAACTCATACTTCCCCTGCCTCAGCTCTGGAATCAACCATTTATCCAAGGATCCCTGGTGCCTTTTATTGGAGAATGACATTTAGAAACACAAATCTAGGCCCTCAGTATGTTCAATGCTGTTATGGTGTCGCCTCTCAGTAAACAGAGCTCGTGCGTGTGTGTGCACTTTAACACTTTTACATTTATGCTTCTTAATGTTATCTATCTATATATACTGAAAACTACGTGCTGAAATGGAGAAGTGGAGATCATTGACTGAAGAAGAAAAGCAGGTATAGGACAACAGCATGCATCATGTAGTCTCATTTTTGGCTAAAAAGCAGAAATACAACTAAAGATCTCAAGGATGTGTACCATCCTTGTTAACACTGGTACTTGCTGAGTGAAGAAAAAAAATTTATTTTCTTATTTTTGCTTGTCTTTATTTTCTCATTTTTGCTTGTCTTTATTTTCTCGTATGTGACAATGCATGTGCCCCTGTTTATATACTAGTAAAAAATGATTTTTTAAAAACCAAATTTGCCTTAGGGGCTTGTATGGCTGGATCAGTAATTTTAATACCACATAGAAATGCCTCAGTTATCTCACCTGTAAAATGGGGATAATACCCTGTCTCAGGGGGTTACTGGAGGACTAAATGAATCAATATACCTGAAAAGTGTTGAATAAATAATAAATACCAGCAGCACAACACTTACATAAATAAAAAATTTGTGATCATCTCTATTTATTTCATGAAGAGTCTCCCAGTTCAGATTGGAACTTAATATTTATTTTCATTCATAAATGCTTATATTATACCTTCTGTATGCCATACACTGCTCTAAGTGCTTTATAAATAATAAATTTTTAATCATAGGAGGTAACAATTATTATTCTCCCTATGTTATAGTTGAGGGAAGTGAGCCCCAGAAAGGTTAATTAACTTGCCTAAAGTCACAGAGCTAGTAAGAAGTGGGGCCAGAATTAGAACCAGGCTGTCTGGTTCAGAAGCCATGCTCTCTAGCTCAACCCATGCTGCCGCTGTTAACAATCAATCACATAACCAAATACAGGCAAACTCCAATTTATGTACACATTGCTTCCCAAAAGTCCACTTGGAAGCTAATTTTTCAAGTTCCAAATGCATTTCCCCCCAAGCATTACTACAAATGAAGTTCGGTTCTTATGCAAACCTATTTAAATAGTCCAAACCTATTCAACTCACAACATAGTTGATTAAGAACAGCTATGGCTTCAAGGCCAGCATCCCTCTAGGCAAAGGATGGTGAATAGGTTTCATCTCCCAACCAATTTCTGTAGATTAGTAGTGGCTGCATGGAGCACCATCTGGAGGAGAATCCTGAGGTTGGCCTGAGCAGGATAAGTGTACTAGGATCAATTAATGATGTCTGCCATGAGTGGAGAAGCAGTAAGAGAGGCCCCAAAGCCAGATATTTGCCACCTCCCATCTGAAACCAGTTGCCGTTGAGTCAACTTGACTCATGGCGACCCCATGTATGTCAGAGTAGAACTGTGCTCCACAGGGTTTTCAATGGCTGATTTTTTGAAAGTAGATCGCCAGGGGTTTCTTCCAAGGCACCTCTGGGTGGAACTGAACTTCCAACCTTTTCATTTGCAGCTGAGCATGTTAACTATTTGCACTACTAGGGGCTCCCTCCCCATCTTCATACCAAAACCCCCAAACCAAACCCATTGCTGTCGAATTGATTCCCATTCATAGCGGCCCTATAGGACAGAGTAGAACTGCCTCATAGCATTTCCAAGGCTGTAAATCTTTACGGAAGCAGACTGCCACGTCTTTCTCCCATGGAGCGGGTGATGCGTTTGACTTGCTGACCTTTTGGTTAGCAGCTGAGCACTTAACCACTGCACTGCATCCTTTTAAACCCTGGCATTAAGCTATAAACTAAGACTTGCCACCTAATCTCTGAGTACCCCTTGATCTTGAGCCTGAAAAGTCCAGGGAGTGAGGGAAGGGAGCATGCCAGGGGTTCTGAGAGCAGAGAGACGGGGCAGAAACCGAGTAGAGGCTTCAGTGACAGTGTGGGAGGGCCTGGTGAAATCAATGGTTGGGACGGCTCTGAGAGGCGATAACAGCTGCTCGTAAGTATGGGTAATTTATAAGTCGAGCATTCCTGTGTAAGCAATGTCTGCCAAGCCCTTCCTCACAGGTTGCAAACATCACCCCAATGATCCACACAGCAGCAAGTATAAGGAAGGTAAGACATTGACATCTCCTACTCCCTTGGCATTTAGAGAACTTGGGCCCAGAATGGTTAAATGACTCATTCCAGGTCCCACAGTGATGCCCAGAAAACCAGTCATGAGTTATATATAAAAGCAATGTCAGAGTAGAATGAAAATGAGCACACATAACCCAGCAAGATGATCCCACAAACCACCAGCTTATGTACAGGACTGTTAAACAAAGGTTTGGGATGGGTGGATCCTCGCTCATGCTGCCGAGGTTTACAGAGAAGGTCTTTAAGATGCAAAATAGACTTTGCATGTGGTTTGCTGAGGTCTTGCTTCTCAAGATAAACCAGGGAGGGGAAAAAAAAAAAAAAATATATATATATATATCACACATATATGTATGTAAAGCTAAAAGTGAGTCCCAAGTTGGTCACATTTCAGAGAGGACTATAGCCCAGCAGGCCCCCAAACGTCATGTCAGCTTTTGAAGGCATTTTGCAGTTGCTGTTAACAGCACCGTTGGAACAAAGCCAAGCAGCTTTAGAAGCAGCCCAGTCTCTTAGACATAGATGACACTGCCAAGAGCAAAATAAAAGAGGGCCGTTGCCCAGCTTGGCATCTGGGTCCTGCAGCTGCCAAATCATATCCATTAACCATGCCAAAATAATCCATGGAGAAATTCCCAATGAGAGGCCGAGTGGCCCAACATGCTAGAAAATTGCCTGTGATCGTCGAAGCAGCGGGTTCCAGTTCTCCAGCATCACCGAGATTTCCAGGTATCTTTGAAGAAGTCAGTAGAACAATTTCAGTGATGCTCATATTTAGTGTGCGTGAGTGTGTAGGAGAAGACTGACAGATGGGGTGGAGGTAGAGAGAGAGCTGGAAGCAAAACTAAAATGAGCAATAAAATTCTAAGTTGTACAGAAGACAGGGTTAACATGACTACATAAACTAAAATGAGCAGTGAGGAGAAAAATGACTCTGGCCATTTCCTAGTCTCTTCTCCTGTACAACAGGAAACTGAGACACGGGGACTGAAGTCCCACCCTGAAGGAAGAAAAGTCATGCCTGTTCTGCAAGGGAGAAAAAAGAAAGCCAAGTAAAAACTCAGGAAAGTTGGCTAAGCCAGGCGGCCGCTTTTCTCCCACCTACACATCTGCCTTGGGCTTTTCTTCTTTTCAGATTGTTGCGAGAAAACAGATGGCTGCAGGAGCCTGAATTTTAAATTTATGAATGGAAATTCGAACAGATGTTAGCAATCAAGATGGCATATAAGAATTTTTTTCATACCGTGTTTACAACCCAGCCTCCTTCACAGAAATGGGAGAGAGGGTCATAAAAAGGGTAGGTTTTGATCTCAGGACAGCATGGTAATTACGTGACACAATAACTGAAATACTGAAAGAACAAAGGCAGGAAACACTAATCAGCTCCTTGTGTAAATGCTATATATTCATCTGCAAAATACTAAAATCTAGCTGCAAGAAAACCATCAACCCATCAGAGCCCTTTCTGTGTTTTAAGTAGGTGAAACCCAAGCCCAAGATTTTAACAAATATCTGTGAACAGCTAGCTGCATCAATTTTGTTTTAGACTTTTGACATAATGTAGGTTTTTTTGTTTTTGTTTTTTTTGGCTGAAGGTCCTCGACTGTATAGGGCCTTAACCAAATTTTACAGAGGAATTGAGTCTGAGGCTAGTAACACAGAAATCTGTTCATAAATGCATTTACCCATCATTCAAGGCTAGGAACTGGGCTAGGTAGTAAGAGGGGGGACAAAATGAACCAGACCTTAGTAATGTCCTCAATGTGCATAGAACTGAAGGGAGAAGCAGGTATATATAACAATAGGCCAGAAAAAGGTATATGCTGAGAGTTATAGGAATGAAGAGAGTGAGTTTGATTGGGGGACTGGATAATGCCAATGGTTCCTGATGTCACAGGAGAATGGAGGAGTCCAGAGCTTGTGGATATCTGGAAAAGAAAGTGTCATCCTATTAGCAAATCTTGTTGGCTGTATTTTTAAAATATGAGATGGCCATAAAGTAGGGAGACATGGGTGTTATGTTATCATGTATTCTAATATAATATCAATAAACCTAAGTTTCCAGACTTCTTGGCCACCTGACTCTCCAGATCCAACCAGTTTTCCCTATCTCCACCACCTTGAGTACTGCAATCGCCTCACGAGTCTCCCAGCTTGTGTTTTTGCCCACATACGCTGCCCCCACCGACCAGTTATTGTCAGCACAGCCATCAGAGTGATCTCTCTGAAGCCCTGGTTCTCAAGCTGGAGTCCCTGGAAGAGCACCAGCAGCGGCACCTGTGAAATTTCTAGGGCATGCGCATTCTCAGGTTCTATCCACCTAGTGAATCAGAAACTCTGAGGGTGGAGCCCTGAAATCTGGGTTGTAACAAGTCCTCCAGGGCATTCTGATGCCTCCTAAGGTTTGAGAACCAGGTTTAAGTATACCAGATCACTTCACTCCTTGGCTCAAAATCCTGCCATGGCTCTCCAAAGTCATTACAACAGCTGCAAGACCGTGCACACACCATCTGGCTCGTGGATACTTCACCGATGCCCAGGACTCTACTTTCTAGCTCACTTGCTACACTCGAGGCCTTGGCACTTGCTGTTCATCTGCCTGGAATGCTCCCCAGCCCTCCAGGCTTCCCACACCATAGCTTCATCAATCCCAAACCACCTTTGTCTCTGCTCCAATGTCACCTTCTTGCTAATACATTACATATTTGTTATTATCTATCTCTTTCCACTGGGATGTTAAGTTCTATGAGAGCAGGGCTTTGTTTTGTTGGCTCCAGTATTCCGAGGGCGCTGGGGTTTTTTTTGGGGGGGGGGGTGGTTAGAACTATGCCTAGCACATAGTGAGTGCTCAGGACACGTGTTAAAGCAATGAAGAAACTATCCTGTATTGAAGGCCTACTAGATGCCAGATAGGTTCTAAGCACTTCACCTTTATTTTTTCATTGAACTCCCATAACAAGCCAATTATTATTGTCATCTTTATTTTACACATGAAAAAATTAGCTAAGTAAAAAAAAAAAAAAACAGTAACAGATAGTGAAAAAAAGCAAAGGACCGAGACGTGAGATTATCAGAAAAGGAAAATACACGATTTCCAGTTCTGGTCTCGGTAAAGTCAAATCCATCTACATTTTTAAACATTTTTACTACCTTTTCCTGCAATTGGCCTGGACAGAGGTATTCACCTAAGCAGAATGTAATTAAGGAGGCAAAAATCCTGCTTTCAGTGGCCCCAGGACAAGGTTACAAGTGGGATGATTACACACTGTTTTGTTTGCTGATGTTTTCCTATTGTACACACAGTTAATAGAGATATTTCCTGAATATTCAAATAGCTCTTACTCTTTTGCCCGGTTACTTTTTTTTTTTCAGTATAAAATCAGTTAATATTGTGTGTTAATAATGATCTGGTAGAAGTGGATACTTTAACACGCTTATTAATTTTCTCAAAAACGAGCTTTCCATGATGCATTACAGGGATTTTTTTCTACTTGCACGTAAAGATTGTGTTCCCTGATAAGCATCTGCCAAAATGGCACCCAATCCAGTGACCAGTGTTAAAGACTGAATCTGGTAGTGATTCATCCAAGACATAGTCAGACTTGGCTGGAAGAGCCACTGTCTTTCCAGACAATCTCATCTAGTCCCATGGCTTTTTGATACTATCTATATGCTGTTCGCTCCTGTGTCATCAGTTGGTATACAAGAAGGAAATTAGAACTCATAACAGGTAACATATCCAAGGGAACTGAATTCAGGGAATTTGTTACAAAGATGCTCGAGAACTATAAAGGCAATCTGGGAAGGATAAGATTACCCAGAGAATAGCCATAGCAGGACAGCTGCTACACTCCCTAGGGCTGGCGAAAATAAAGGAGAAAGTGGGGTTATGACAGTTTAAGAATAGTGGGAGCTGGGACGATGGAGGGGGGCCTGCCTAGTGGGAGTTCAAACCACAGAGGAGATGCACTACTGCTAGAAATGATGCCCAAAGCAGAGAAAGAGAGGAAAAAAATACTCTGGCTTTTCTCCTTCTCCTAACCAGCCAGCTCCTGCCAGTGCCTTCCATTAGCCAAACCTTCCTAGAAGCCAGTTGGCAAGGAAGCTTGGGAAATGTAGTTTGCATGGATCAACTACTCCCTCCCTTCCATATAGAGCAGAGCAGGGAAGAGCAGGAAATGAATCAGAGTGCTAAAATGAAAATAACGAACTCAACTCCCAAATTAATAGCTCAGACCTCTTCTCTGAGCTCCGAAGTCTTATACTCAAATTCTTACCTGACACCTCCACTTGGGTGTCTAATAGTCCTCGCTAGCTTAATGTGATCCAAAAAGAACCCTTGATTTACCAGCCCACCCCCCACCCCTTTGCACCTAGTATTCACTTTCTCAGTACATGATTGACTCATGGTCAGCAGAATACATAGATGCCATCTTTGATTCCATGTTTTCCTTACTCCCTATACCCAACTTCCAATCACTTAGCAAGACCCGTTGATTCTATGTCCAAAAACAAGTCCTCTCCACACCACTCCGTCTTCATCATTACTCCCTTAGCCAAGCCACTATTTCTCCCCTAGATAACTATAAAACCAAACAAACAAACCCGTTGCCATCGAGTCAATTCTGACTCATAGTGGCCCTCTAGGACAGGGTAGAATAGCCCCATAGCTTCCAAGGAGCGCCTGATGGATTCAAACTACTGACCTTTTGGTTAGCGGATGTAGCTCTTAACCACTACACTACCAGGGTTTCCATTTTTCCCCTAGATAACAATAATCCCCTTTTTTAACTGGCCATGCTAATTCCACCGTATCCCCTTACTACGCATTTGTCCTGGGTCAGGTCCTATAGGCTTTAACGGCAAAAGTAAGGAGCAGAGACTTTATTCTTAGTGCTGTAAGAGCCATTGAAGGGTTTTAAGCAAGACAGCAACAAACTATATCTTAAAGAGATCAGTCTAGCTGCCTCATTAAGAATAAATTTTGAAGGGACGAAAGTAAAGGAAGGAAGACCAGTTTGGAAGCAATTACACTCTTCTCAGATCTCTTCTTCCACTTCTCTCCCCTTGCCCAGCAGCCACTTGGCCTTCTCGCTATTCCTCCAACATTCCAAGCTTGTTCCCTCTTGAGGGCCTTCCATAGCCTGGGATGATCTTACCCAGATTGTCACAGAAATGGCTGCATATCTCTGAGATGTTTACTGACCATGCTGTTGTAGTTATTATAAATAATAATAATAATAAAAAAACCGTTGCCGTCAATTCTGACTCATAGCGACCCTATCGGACAGAGTAGAACTGCCACATAGGGTTTCCAAGGAGCAGCTGGTGGATTTGAACTGCCGATCTTTTGGTTAGCACCCACAGTTGTTAACCACTACACCACCAGGGGTTCCTGTAGTCATTATAGCTGTTCATAAATATCATCTCCTAGGCACAAGGTACGATTGGACCTCTCCGCCCCTTGGAAGTTCAATGTGGCCATGTGACTTGCTTCGGCCAATGAAATGTGGGTGGAAGTGACACGTCGCCAATGGGTGGAAGCTTTCAGAGCTGTTCTGTGCTTTGCCATTCTTTCCCTTCTACTACTATGGCTGGCAGTGTTCCAGATAGTGGCTACTCTTGCCTGAGCTGGAGGATGACAATTATTCTGAGAACCTTCCACCAGCCCATGTAAGTGTGAGCAAGAAATAAATCTTTGTGATGTAAGTTGCTGAGATCTTGTGATTACTGCAGCACACTTAGCCTATCCTGATACAGTCCTTTGGTCTCCTACATCAACCTTTGTCATGCCCAGCATGGAAATCACTCCCTGATAAATCCGAATTGTTAGTTTTGTTTCCACTATGTCCTTGCCCTACTGCTCCCCCAAGAAGCTCCATGTACCTTGCCCTACTGCTCCCCCAAGAAGCTCCATGTACCTTGCCCTACTGCTCCCCCAAGAAGCTCCATGTACCAGGAGAGAAGGGTCTTCTTCTATCTCTTTCACCACTATTACCCAGAGCTCCTAGAAGAGTGTCTGGTGCTTAGTCAGTATGCAAATACTTGTTCATTGAACCCCTTTTGCTTTGCACATACAAGTATTTGTTGTGTGAATGCTACTTTGCCAAAGAAACTGGAATAAATGTGTCTTGTGCTCAGTGCATCTAAAGCACCAATGCCTAAAGCTTCACTCTCCTATTTGTGGGTTGGAACTATGACTTGGGTTACATGCATCCAGCTAATTCACAGGAAACCAAATTTCTCCCAAAGCCACCAGGATTCCTTGGTCAGAACAGGCTCTGCTAAAGACCATATATAGCAGATAAAAAAGAAATGAACCTTAGAACCATAAATCGTAGTTCAAGTCACCCAGAGTTGAGACAGAGTGAGACAGAACTCATTTTGATACTGTTTTACCGCTAAAAGGCAGACGGATGTTGTTCTAGCCTTTTTTAAAGTTTTCTGTGGCCGTTCAATCTCATTTCCCAGAAATAGCCTAGTCTCACATTTCACTATTGTCATAAAATATCAGCACTGAAAAGAACTTCAGTGATTATTCAACTCGGACTAGTCCATTTATCATCTGGTTTGATTAATTTTAATTGAAAGCCTTTTAGGTCTCACTGTTGTCTGCCAGAGGCTTAGAGCTTATAAACTCATGTTGGAGATTTAGTGTTGCTTCAAGTCATTGCCTTTTTAAACCGAATATATTAAATTTTTTTTTCTAGAACCACCCCACTGATACTTTATCATAGAGCTTTAAAGAAAATCTTGCTTCCAAAAAGAACCCTGCAATGCAGTACATTTTTAAATTTTATACTTTTGCTTCTGACTTACAAATTTTCCGGGAGGTTTCAAAATGTTTAAGATATTGAAGAAATAAACTCCTAAAAAGTACAAAGTTATTATCATGCCTGTTCCTGCAGGAATCAACACCCTTTGTAGGACATATTAGTTCTTTAAGGTCACTGGGATACGGTAGCTATGTTCTCCGTATTTAGCTTATTCTCCTAGCCCTTATATTAAGCAGATTACATCTTCAATAAGCAAGAAAATTTTACCTAATCTGCAAAAAAGGAGCATATTAACAAGAGACCAAGTCATTAAATGTTTGACATAAAACTTTATCAATTTTTAACATGAATAGGTGGTAATTTTTACAATCTTCTTCAGTTTTATTAACCAGGTCCTAATTTTGAGGTAAGGAGGCCTGGTGGTGCAATGGTTAAGTGCTCAACTGGTAGCCAAAAGGTTAGTGGTTTGAACCAACCAGCAGCTCTGCAGGAGAAAAGACCTGGCAATCTGTTTCCGTAAAGACTAAAAGACTGCAGCCTAGAAAACCCTATGGGGCAGTTCTACTCTGTCCTATAGGGTCACTATGTCAGAATCGACTTGACGGCACACCACCACCACCACGATAATTCTGACGTTCTAAGTACTAAGTACCTGCGGCTAAATCTTAAAAAAAAAGTGAACTCATCCCATTTCCCCCCATATGCTGAATATGGGACAGTTCAAATACATTGCCAAGTCTCAAACACCATATTCACACAAAGGAAATCATTTACATGTGGTTAAAGAAACAGGAAATTTTCTCATCAGCTTTAATATTTACACTTTACTAAAAATTTCCTGAAGTGAGTAACATCACTAACACTTTTTATAGTATTTGCTGTATCTTAAAAAAAAGAAAAAACTAAGGAGAAAACATACAGCTGAAGAAAACTGGATGTCAGTCTACACAAGGAATTTTCTCTTTCGGCATGACAGACTTTATTTTGGCACTTTAACAGATATTTTGCTTTACAGCAGTGACAAAATATTTGCCAGAAATTTTCTTTTCCTGGCACAGATATTCCAAGCAGTTCTCTGAATTGAATTTCACTATGCTTTGCACAGTTAGAGGTATACCCACTACATTCTGAACCTCTGTGATTGAGGGATATGGTGTGACTTTAGAAGGTGCTATTACTTCCTTTTAATCACTCAAAAGTGGACTGATTCTGCAAGTGATGGGAAAGGAATTCGAGAACTAAGGCCATTAAGCATTTAAGTAAACATGGTTCCAAACATCGCTTAAAAAAAAAAAATTTAAAGCAGTTCTGTGACAATTCCAGGGAATGTTCTCTAAATGAAGCATTTATATTTTATTAAATTATATGTTGGGAAAGTTTCCTTTTTGCTGTTTTCTTCCTACTTTGGCAACTCACAGTTTAAAAAAACAAAACCCTGTTGCCATCAAGTTTATTCCCACTTATGGCCACCTCATGTGTTTCAGAGTAGAACTGTGCTCCGTGGGAATTTCAATGGCTGATTTTTCGGAAGTAGACTGCCAGGCCTTTCTTCCAAGGGCCTCTGGGTGAACTCAAACTTCCAACCTTTCGATAAGCAGCTGAGCGCATTAACCATTTGCACCATCCAGAGACTCTGATGGTAAAAAGAGAACAATACTTGGGCAGAAGGAAGTACCTAGCCAGGTCTTTGCCTGCCTCTACATCCTCCTTAGGCATTACTGCTTTCGAGCAACTTCCATTGTAAGCAGGGAGGCCCTCCTGATGCAGAGCCGCTCCTGCCCTACCCTCACTCCCTCCCTGTGGTATGAATTATGGTATTCCATCCATTTGTTCTTCCGTTAAGCTTCAGAAGATTTGGAGTGAAGTTTCAAAGGTAAATCAATCTATAGGATTAAGCTTTAGATACCTACTTCTGGAAAGCCCCTTCAGTTCTTTGGAATTTATAGTCTTATAATTTATTTGCAAAAGTGGGCATCTGTCTCAATATTGCCATCAGCTATCCCATCAAGGTTGCAAACTTTGCAATTCCCTGGCAGCCTTCCAGAACCTGAACCCACACACACAAATACAATACATCCAGATTTCCTCTGGCCAATTCAGAAGCAAATCTGGTAATAAACAGCCTTATCCACAGTCTCTTTGGTCTTGATTTACAGACACTGTGGAACAGTCAGAAATCAAATCCATGGCGTCCTTGAGACCAGTCAATCATTAGCAAAGGGGAGATGTACATTTGACCGAAAATGTATAGAATTTATAACAGTGACATTTTCAATATTAGGCCACATGATTTATTCAGTAGTTTTTATGTTCCCAAATTAACAATTTATGTCTATTTATAAGACTACAAAAGTTACCATTAGATTTGTCTGTGCTTATAAAATATGAACTTTTTTTTTAAACTGTTATATATACTCATTAACACCAGTCTGCGACGAGTTACATAGAATCATAGGCACTTCAAAGGCTTAAAAAGACGTTTACAACTTAAATGCATTTTTAAGAACAAAAACTGATTTTTCCTTAAACCCCTACTTGTACCTTCAAATTGCAAGAAATTAACAAATACAGTGGCCAAAGGTATCTGTAGCAACTTCTCAAAATACTGTTAGCATCTTTGGGTTTGCTGAGGCTTCTCAGTTAACTCACATCAAATCCTCCCAGAAGAAGATCTGATTAGATAGATACGACTAAACAGTTTTGTGGTAATAATCCAATTTTACACATTAATTTGCTGTTGCAAATTTGCCCAAAGCTACAGGTAATGAAAAAGCAAGTGTAAAATGGAAAGTCTGACACTTAAAAGTTTATACAAAGTGGAGGTTAAAGTTTACATACTTGAAAATCACATATACACTAAATTTACCATTATCTGAATTATCCAAAGACAAATTGCACCATGAGAGCTACAAAAGGCATAGAGTTTTGCTTTGTTTTGAAGGGGACATAAAGGGAGGGGGACAGAGAAGAGGGAAGCAACAGATAAATTAATGACAACCAGCTTGGTAGGGTCAATCTGAGACATGCCGACAAAAATTAAACAGCTTTTATCCTCGAACCTTAGGATAAAAACAATGACTTCGTATTTGCGCATAAGGTTTCAAACGATTCCATGAAAATCAAGGGTTTTCATAACATAATATTTTGCCACTGCTATTCACAGAACACTGCAGATGTTAAGTTTTAATTTTACGTGGTTCTAAAGAAATACATGAAAAAATTTAAATACAATGGGATTTTATCATTAAGGTGCCAGAATGGCTCTTTAATGAAAAAACAAAAAACAAAGCTCTTCATTATTCTATGCAAAAGCTTTATTTTTAAAAGTTCAGTGATCTCATAAATAGAGACACTAAGTGGGAGTTTTATGCATAGAACTCCTTAGTAGGTGCCTTCTGATACGCAGCACTGGATGGTTTGCGTTCCCCGAGGTCATAGCTTCCTTCATCCTTCTTTCTCATGCGATACACCAACAGCAGGATAAGGAAAATTGCAAAGAGAAAGCCAATAACTCCACCAGCAATGACAGCTGAAACACACCAAAAGGAAGCTTGCTTTTAGAAAGGATTCCAGGGTTACAGAAATTCGCTTTGTCAAGCTCAATCCACTTATGCTTTTATAAAAGGCTTAATTTGAAAACCCTCACTTAAAAAAAACTGGATTCAATGAAGCAACCAGGTAATTATGCAAATTTGACATTCTTCAGGAAGGTACAATACTTTCTTTGATTGGTATTAATAATGTCACCCAAAGCCTCAGCAAGAAAAATCTGGCTGTGACCGCAACTAATTCCATACTTTAAAATACTTTAGTCTTTTCAGTACTCACATTTCATTTTCTAATCTTCTAATTGCTTTTTCAGTGCAAACATAAAACATGATTTAATTGACTTAAAATTTTTAAGCATAAATATGAAAAAACATGCAACTTTCTAGTCTTAGATTCAAGACTATCAAGAATTAGGCACTCTAGTAGCTATTCAAGGAACAACAATTGGTCTCTATTTGCCTGGAGCAACAGAGGAAGGAGAGTCCGGAACAGGTGGAGGAAATGGAATGTATGTCTAATCGCCTCCATGAACCAACTGCCTCCATTGCCATGAGACCAGAAGAACTGGATGGTGCCTGGCTACCATTACTGAACATTTTGACCAAAGATTCCATAGAAGAATCCTGATCAAAAGGGGGCAAAATATGGAACAGAATTTCTTCTCTTGGAATCCAGTATTTCTGGAGCCACTGAGGCTAGATGAACCCCCAAAGCTATTCTATGAGATAGACTTTAAACCAAAGATATCACCCCAAAGTCTCCTGAAAACCAAATATAGTAGTTTAGCTTTATTAATAACGAATATCTGCCTTAAGCATCGTGTTTTAAGAAACTATCTATATGGAGTCAAACTGACAACAGCAACTTGAGAGATTAGATAAGAAGTCTAGGGGGCAGTGAGTTTATGTTAACGGAGGAGGAACAATTCAGAAAAGGAGGTTGCGAATGTTTGTACAACTTAAAGAATTTAATCATTGTCACTGAATTGTACATGTACGAACAGTTGAATTGGTGAATGTTCTGCTGTGTACATTTTCAACAATAACAACAAAAAATTAAATGATTTAAAAAAATCATAAAGAAAGTGGAAAAAAAATCAGGTGCTCTTAAATTTTACAAATCTTCCCCCTTAAAATCAAATGCTAATGCGCCCATTAGATAAGTTACAATTAGAGACTACATTCTTACAGCCATGGGCTTATATGTGTAAAGTATGCCTTCCCTCCCCTCCCCTTCCCCTCCCCACAAAAGATCTTTTCCTTTTCTTAAGTTTCCCTTGAAATCAGGGATGGCTTGGAGCAAGACTGATGGCTCTTCACACACACCTTTCTCTACCCACACCCTTCCCAGCCAAACTGTCTAGGACCAATTCAGATCTTAACTTTCCTCTTCCAGGCCATCACCACACCAACCCCACTTAAGGGCTGGCCAAAGAACAGGCCCAGAGGACTGGCAGAAAATAAAGCCAATGCTTGCTAACCTCCTGCCCCTCATTCTGGAATGAGAAGGGTTGTAAAGACTGCCTTCAGTAGGAAGGTGACATTCAGCAAGCTTTGCCTACACACACCTGAGTAACACTTTAGAGGCCCAGGTAAGGACCACCTCCCCACCTGAGCCCCACCCTGCTACTCACCTGCCAGGACTTCTTTTCGTTTAAACAGATTGTCTGAGTGCTTCTCAGTATACACATTTGTATCCTCTTCTGCTGGATCCATTTTCCTTTCTGAGTCTGACACTTGAACATTCTCCTTATCGATTTCTTCGTATGACTGGTATGGGAAACGGGGAAAGATTACATAGATAAAAAAAATGTATTGGGAAGCAGACATAATAAGATGAGTATACTCCAACATTCCTTTTCTTCATACCATGAATTTAGGAAATAAACTGGAACCATTACTTTGGGTGAAGTTTATACCAGCGAACTGAGTTCCATGACGGATTTATGTAGTTCCTGGTTTTGTATATCACTTCATTAAATGTGTATGCAAGGTGGATATTTAATGAGTGCACAATAATCCTAATGACACGGTTAGGCTCAGTCACTACTTCATAAGATCTCTCTTTTCTCATCACTCTTCTGACTTCAGGGAGTCTCTGGGTGATGCAAAGAGTTAAGTGCTCAATTACTAGCTGAAAGGTAGGCGGTTCCAACCCCTTAAGCAGCGCCTCAGAACACAGGGCTAGCGCTCCGCTAGGGAAAGGTCACAGCCTTGAAAACCCCATGGAGCAGTTCCACTCTGCATACGCGGGGTCACGTGAGTTGGAATCACCTCAGTGGCAACCAACAACAGCTTCTGACTTCAGGCCACCATCTTCCTCTGACTGCTTCAATCCAAAAGTATTGCCCCAGTTCCCCTTATGCCTTTGTCACTTTGCTACACATGGCACCGCTGATAACCGCTTCCTTTCAGGGTATTCCCCACACCTGACTGCTCCTCCCTCCTCTTACTGTGTAGGGAGTACTCTTGCTCAGGCCTACTTGGTAATTTTTCACTCTGCTTACTCACTCTCACACCTTCAGAGAATCCTGGGCTAGGGCTTCTTCTGGGGGCCTGGGTTCTGCAGTTAAGACCTCTGGGACCCTGACCAAGTCATGGCATGTTTCCGGACCTCGGTTTCCTCATCTGGCAACCGAGGGCACTTTAAGGTTCTTGGGCATTCTACAATTCTAAAGTATAAATCTACAGTAATAACTCATCTCCAGTCAGCATCATGCCAACCCAGCCAGTGGTCTACTACAGGATAGTAACTCTTGGCTGTAGCACCTTTAACACTACATGTCAAATTTAAAAGGTAATTCACCACCAAATCATATCGATCCACTTTTCTATTTCCATTAATGGTACTGCTATCTTTCCCCATTTTTCTCAAATTAAGTTCCTTCCTTGGATTCTCATTTCCAGGTCTTGATCACATTACACCGAAGTTCCTGCAACAACCTCGTAACTGCATGTGTTTGCTGGCTTCCAATCCCACCCACCCCAACCCACCTCTAACATCCCAGTAAAAAACCCTGCCAGGTCATGTTCACACTGCCTATTACTTAACAAAGATGGCTCTTAACATCTGTGCCTTGGTTCATGAAAGTTTCCTAACCCCAATCCAAATAACTCACTTCTTTCATTGCCCATTTGTCCTTAATAAAGCTCTCCCTGATTGTTCACCTCTCCAAACCCCCAGAATACTTTTTAGTCTACCAGACCAACACATACATCATCCACTGCCTTTCTAATATTCATCACTAATGCTAACCACCTTGGGTCAGTGACACAAGGTTACAGCAATGGATTTCCAACTCTGACTAGAAAGCTTAAAAATAAATACATATGGGCCCTACCACTAGAGAGTTTATTTCAGTTGGTCTAGGGTGGAATCTGACATTGATTATTGTTGTTGTTTATTTAAAGTTCTCCAGACAATTCTATGGTTTGAGAACCACTGGGTTAGAGAAGTTCAGTTCAAATGAATCGACTATTCTCTATCAGACTGAAGTTCTTCTTGGCCAACACTATTGATGAAAAACACTGCCAACTCCATTAGACGACAATCCTTTTTAGCTCTACTGCTCTCCCTAAGAACATGTAACCACCCCCACTAAACCAAACAAAAAACTAAACCAAACCCACTTCCTCTGAGTCGTTTCTGGCTCATAGTGACCCTACAGGACAGAGTAAAACTGCCCCATACAATTTCCAAGGCTATAAATCTTTACAGAAGCAGTCTAGTGCTTAAGCACTGCCCCACCAGGGCTCCTAGGACTCTATAAAGTCTATTGCACTATGGGACCATTATTGATTGCTTTCTGAAGGCTGGGGTTCATTCAAAATGGCAGCCTAGAGAGTTAAATTTAAGAAGGAAAAACCTCACCTCCAGGCGGTGCCTTAAGGACTCTCTTGTTTCTAGAAGTACTACAAGCTAAACCAGGTAGATCCATATGAACTCCAGGGTATGCTGGGTCTCTGCCTCAATGAACAGAATACTAGGCTGCAACTGAAGACTATATGTAATAAAGTGTGATAAAGAATAATTGTCTCATTTTCTTTAGCCCCAAGAAACCCTGTACTGCCTTAAACCTCAATCTGACATGGTTTACAAGAAGCAGCAGGCCACAGAGGAATTATCTTATACAACATATACCCCAAATGCACTGTTGTCTACATTAATGTGATAGAAAGAAAATAAGAAAGGTCTTTCCAGGCCTTCATGTACCAAAGCGAAGCACAAGAGAGAAAACTCATTGGCAGTATTTTGTCTGAGCTTTTCCCATTCTTCTCATGCGAAGTCCATCAGTAATTGGTAGAATGACAGACAACTCAACAGATCAGAGAATGGATTATCCAGGTTCTAGTCTAGGAATCTTTTCATTGCTCATTAGAACTGTTATCAAAAAAACCCCAAACCCATTGCCGTCGAGTCAATTCCGACTCATAGTGATCCTATAGGACAGAGTAGAACTGCCCCATAGGGGTTTCTAATGAGCAGCTGGTGGATTCGAACTGCTAAACTTTTGGTTAGTAGGCTGAGCTCTTAATCACTGCACCACCAGGGCCCCAGAACTGTTATCAGAGGTCCGGAAAGGGAAGAGGAAACTCAAAGAACTGGACATTCAGGCTGGTGACTAGAGAGAGGTAAACAAGTTCTGGCGGGGAAGGAGATAGACATAAACAGCTATTGTGATATTAGAGATCAAGTTTATCCATGTCATCTTCATCCCATATTATGGCAAGTCACGTGATTTCACTTCAGGTTTCCTGAGTCCCTAAAATCATCTGAGAGAGTTCTTGACATTGTTCAGTTCCCTTTAATTCAGTTTCTGATCCAGCAGGAGGCAGAAGCTTGAATTCCAGGGGTCTGGGAGTTTGGACACAGAAGGTCTCCACAGAGCTGAGCCCACCATGCCCTTAGATGAATGATCCACAATAGGCTTGGTGCATAAACCCAGCACAAGCTTCAAGGCACTCTGAAAGGCACATTCATTTTTTAAACTGAAGTTTTCTTGTACAGAAGCAGGGGTTTGACTAAAAGAAAAATCATTCTACAGTAAAGAGCTAATATGAAATACCTTAACTCTTGTATACATATGTAACATGAAATTACAAAATGGCAACAGGAATGATTTAATGAAGCCAATTAAAAATGCCACAACATGTCTGCTTGTTTGGATGCCATGGGAATGTAACGGAGGGAACAGGTTATGAACAACGTGCTGCTTGAACAAATAACCATTCTCTTTTTTTGTCACATAAATTTACAAGTTAGAATATCTTCAGCAGTGACATTAATGTCACTGTGAGACTTACTCAAAAGCAAAACCTACACTAATGTTAACCTAGAGGCAATGTTTAATTCAACTGTAGCATGTAACTGCAAAATGGAAAATTTAATCACTATTATTAGTAAATGCTATTGGTGATCAATATTATCATTGTCAGTACCTAGAACAGTGTGCGACATTCAGTGGCACTTAATCTCTCCTGAATAGACGCTCATCTGCCAAATGCCTATCTTCTTCATCATGAACTGATGCAATTACTCCCTCAAGGCAATTTTTAAAAACCTTAAATCAATTTTCAATACGTTGTTTTCACCAGACCAGAACTCGACGTCAAATTAGGTTTTGCTTAGGATACAATTCTTTATCACTAAAGACAAAAATTTACCCAGGAGAGCTTCTTGCCTCAAGCAACCAAGTCCTAGCAGTTACTGACTTCAGGAGCTTCAGCCATGATAGGGAGTCAGATAAAATGTGGCAAAAGCCAAACACAGCTCTCAAAAGCTACACTGGGTAACTGTGTCACAAACACAGTGAGGCACTCAGACAACCTACCACCAATTACATCTACTTTTCATTGCTCCCCTTCTCCCTTCATTTACTCAACTTATACATTTACGGAGTGGCTACCACACATGGAGTCAGCACATGCTAAGTATGTCTGCCTCAGTTCTTGGAGCTTCTCTTTTCCTTCCTACCGCCTGGCCTGTGAAGTCAATCTATCCTTAACACTAATTGACTCTTCTTAGCACACCAGTCTGGAGAGGGGTGACCTCTTGGCTGCTCCAAATCTGCAGAAACCCAGCATCTTGGTCCCATGCACTAGAAAGACTGACCAGGAGGAAGAGGAAGAAGAAAGGCATTCTGATAAGGGTAGGGAAGAAAGAGCAGGAAGCCCACATGTGCTCCTGTCTACAGAGATGCTTCTTCCTCCAGAGGAGACCTTTCACTATATTCATGACATAACTTTCCACATCCTTTCTGCTGCTAAGGCTTGGCAGCATCTGGTTTCTAATCAACAGATGGGGGTAAGCTCTGTTAAAAGGGACACTTCTAAGTTTCTCAGGCAGTGTGCTACCCTTCAACCATCTACAAAGTCTACCACTGCAGGTATTACACAGGCTCACTGAACACAGGTGAAGTGGTTTGGCCTCTACCGCTCCACCAAATTCAAGTAAGGCTTATGGAATGCTTACTAGGTCTCAGGTGCTGTGTTACATGCTGTCATGTTTAATCTTTTCAACGGCCCATAAGGAATGGATACAGAGAAGCTGAGAAACTTGACCAGCTCCAGGATTTGCAACCTAGGTCTTTTTCAGACTAAGGCATTTTCTAACTTAAATAGCTTACCTATTAGTGGATGGTCAGCTAATTGCAATATTATGTTAACAAGCCCAAAATCATGAGTCTCATATTTTTCATTAGCTGGTAGCTTTGCTTTGTTCTAAGACCAAAGACCTATAAGTCAGCTCTCAAACAGATACACCCAACAAACACAAAAATCCAAAGTCACTGCTGCTGAGTTGATTCCGACTCATAGCAATCTTACGGGACAGAGTAGAACTGCCTCATAAGGTTTCTGAGGCTGAAAATCTTTACAGACGCAGACTGCCACATCTTTCTCCTGCAGAGGAGCTAGTGGGTTCAAATCATAGACCTTGCTGAGCACTTAACCACTGTGCCTCCAGATGCACCTAGATTCATCATTATCATTAAAAGAGTTCAAAGTTTACATCCTACTGATGGTAGACGTGAGGAGACTCAAAGAAAAGACTAAGTGAGACTATTTCCAGCTCAAGACGTGACTTGGAATCTCCTTATCCTGGAACCTGTGGAGTACGTAAAGTTCACAATGGTTTTAACTTAAAACCTCCTTTATGAAATAAAAATAAATTTTCTCGGCTTAAGCTTAATAAACTGAAAAGATTTTGTTTCTTAACTGGGTTGTGAGTTCCTTAAGAAGGAACACAGTGTCAAAAATAATTGTATATAAGGTAGGTTTGGCGTGATAAAAGTACCAGGTAGGTAAATTAGTCAAAACGATCATAAAGAATAAGGAAAAGTCATTTACAATAACATAAGGAAAAGACTATTTGTCCTTCCATAATTTAAAACGGAATCTTTTAAAAGGACTATTTTGTAAAATATAACCTGAAAAGCATTTACAATAACCTGATAATATAATACAAAACGAAACACACCTTTGTCTGAGCAGGTATCTTGTCCTGAATTTTCAATGTCGTGGTTTCCACTCTTGGGGCAACACTAGTGAACGGTATCTTTGGAAGTGTTCGAGATGTTGTCATCTCTGGCCTCTCTACGTCCTCATCAGCTCCTGGAAAAATAAGCAAAGATGAGCTGAGAACAAGAATCACGACGCAGATTTCTACATTATCTGACAATACTGTCTAATGTTGATACCGGCAGAAGCCATGTTCTTTCCACATTTATCTGCTCCTTGAGAATTCAAGCACAAACTTTCCTTCAGTCTTCACTGAGATGCAAAAATAATTTCAAAGGGGATCTCTGCGTAGCCTGGTGATTTTTCTACAATATTATTAGTCTAAACACTCTCAATCTGCTCTTCTTTCACTTATATGTTCAATCTGTCCTGCTTAGTAAGATTTCCTCCTATCTACACGGGAGCATGCTCCATTCTCCACACAAACAAAAACACAACATAACAAACAAAACTATTAACATAACAAAAAAACACATTAAAACAATCAACAAAAAAGAAAACTCTCCTATAGCTGAACCTTTAATTCATGCTTTCCTCACCCTCTACTCGACTTTCTGCTCTTCTTCCAATCGGACTCTCCCTGTTGACAAGGAGTATTGAAACTCTAGCTTAACATGACTAAAATGGCTGATGGTTACTTTAGCTCAAGCTCCATTTTGTTGTTTTTCTTCTTTTTCAGTTACATAATTAGTCACTAGAAATTTGCTGCCTAGATACTTCCCTGAGAAACCCACTGTGAGCTCCATTCTCTGAATTACACTTTTAGCCTGTCTCTCCTAAGTTCCCCTTTCTAAGAATGGAAACTGTGTAACCTCCTGTGAAACTTTAACCACCCTCAGCAAACAGTAGAAAGGGCAAATATGTAATTTGTGAAGAAATGTTTGTCAAGAAAGGTTTGTCAAGATAGTCTCAGGAAAAGCAACATACCCCAGGGAGAATGTACATGTAAGTGTTTCAGAAAATCATTTACTAGGTTGACTTCAGAAAGCCTATGTTAGAAGTTGGATTAGCTAACTTTATAAAATTTCAGCTTGCTATTGTCCTGCTACCATGTGTGACCCCAAGCCCCCATGACTGTGGTCACACACTCTCTCCCCCACTTTTCTGTATAAAAGGCTCGCCTCTCTCTGGTATGTTAGGACACTTGGTACTTTGATCTGTACTCTGTGTTTCCCGGTTCGAACTTTCTCTCTCACCCTCAATGAAACTCTGTTTTTACTTTTACAGAGCCACTTTTTCACTCTTTGACACTGTCATCACACCACTGGTACTGTCTTGTGAAGGTCACCAATGTCCTCCGAGATGCCAAATCCAAAGGCATTTTTCAGAGTGCTCCTCCTCTAACCGAAACTAGCACCACTGGGCACTGTCTACTACCATCTCCTTTGATAATGCCCTCTTTCTTTGGGCTTCTATGATTTCCTGGCTTTCTCCTCTCCTCTCTGGCTATTTCTGTCTTCTTTGCAGGTTCATCCTCCTCTATCTGGACAAACAATATGAAGAGCTTCTTAAGGTTCAGCCGTAGGCCTCTTCTTGCTGCACACTTTCTGCCTCATCCACACCCATCAATTACAATCTAAATATAGATGGTATCACCCTCTGAAATTGAGACCCACGTATCAATGGCCTACTTGACATTTTCACTTTAATGTCTCAAAGGCACTATACAAACCTAACATGTCCAAAATGGAGCTCATGATATTGGCCTCCCTTCTCTTCACAGACCTGGTCTTCTCACTATGCTCTTGTATTCTTGCATCTTGCATTCCTACATACCAAAACTTTCTCTTCCTCACTTCCATATTGAATCCATCACCAAGTGCCGCTGATTTTATCTTCTTAATATCCTGTTATCCTGCATTCTAACACCTGAATCCAAGCCACCACCTCTAAGGGTGACCACCCTAAATTAAACCACTGTCACATGAACTATTATAACTGCCTTCTTCCTAATAGCCCGTGTCACTCCTTGGTCCACAAATTAGCTGTGGTTCCCACACCCTGCTTACAACACTTACAATGCCCCTCTGCTCTTGGGATAAATATAAAATGCCTCAGCCTAGCCCTACATGGTCTGGCCTCAGCCTACCTTTCCAGCTTCCTTGAGCCCTATTTTCCCTATTATTCCCTGTGCTTCAGCCATGGTCTCCTGATCCCTCTGCCAGAAGCCCTAACCTAGTTAATTCCTAACCTGCCTCCAGACCTCAACAAAGGTCATATCGTGAAGAAGATCACCTCTGGTCCTAAATATGTTAGGTCAGAGTCCTTTTTTAAATGTTTTTTTAATACCATCCTTCTTTCTCTAATGGTTTTTATCACAAGTTTGAGATTATGTGTTCTTTGTGTAACTACAGACTAAAGTCTCCCCTACTAGACTGGAAGATCCTTAAGAAAAGGATTTCATCTGTTTTGCTCCCTGAGCACCTAACACAGTGGCTAGCACACAACAGACTGATTTGGTATTTGTTCAGTAAGTGACTACTACCAACTTTCCACCTGAGTACTATTTTTTTTTTTTACCAGAGTAACATTTAAGAATTTCTGACACTTAAATGTTATTTTAAAGCTGATCATTCATCAAATGTATAACAATTCAAGTTTAAGTTCTATAAGTTAAACTAACCTGTTTTCTCCAAGTCCTTCTGATTACCTTAGAAGAATTACTTGCAAATTCCTCAACTAAAAGAAAGTATTTTTCACAGAATCATACTAATATAATATGCGGTTTAGAAAGTTAAGAGGTAACATGATTGAAATAGTGCAATGGCTATATTACTTTGGTCCATTTTTTAATATGCCAACTATCTCCTTTAACTTCAGAACATATATACTTATTACACAGAGAAGAAATGGTGGGGTATATTGGAATAAATACAGGATTTGGTATTCAAAAAACCCAAACAAACTTAGTACTGGTTCTGGCACTCATTAGCTCTGTGATCTTGAGCTAGTAATGCTTGAATTTTAGTTTCTTCATCTGTAAAATGGGAATAATAGTATGTTATAATAATATGTCACATTTGAGCTCTTAAGAGTCTCAAATGTGATATCTATTTAAAAGCATTCTGTACACCAAAAGTTATGTAAATGTAACTCATAAATAAGGACAGCTCCAGAAATACATTACTCTTTTATATTAGCCTGCCTGATTTTCTATCAAAGTTTGACATACATTATTAACATATATTTAACTGTTACATATTTTAACTATGCTTGATTTCTTCCTAAAATGAATCATTCTTTCACAAGGAATAAAATCAATGAGAAATAAAAATTTCAATTAAGGGCCTGCAAGACCCCCTTGTGCACAATAGTGACAGATACGAGTCATCAAACCATGGGTGTGGAGAATTTGTTGCGAGAGCAAAGAAATTTGTAAAGTGGAAAAATTCTCTCTCAAGCTAGTACTTCTTAAGTTAGAGACAAATGAGTAATCTACTTCCCCAAAATGGCTCTTCCTACTGTTTCAACTATCTTTATAAAAAAGATTAGTTCATTTGTCCAAACCAGAAAGCTGGGAGCCCCTTAAGTACCTCTTCCTCATCCCTGACTTTTGGATCACACCATTCTCTTTGCCTGAAATATCCTACTCAATCCACCTGGAAAACTCCTGTTTAATGCTATTTTGTCCAGCATCAATGCCATCCTCCCCTCTCTGTGAAGCCATCCTTGATCTCTCCATACAGAGCTGTTTCTTCCTATGTTCCCACTGCTCATTGTACCTCTTCTTTTATAACATTTTCTTCTATTTACAAAGAGAATACATGTTTAAAAAAATACACATTCATATGTGAAATCTGGAGATATAAAAATACACAAAGAAATAAATTATCCTACTACCAGAGAAAGCATTACTGTATTTTTGCCTATTTTATTTACTGAAGTGTTCCTAGCACTTAGAAAGGTACCTGTTCCCTCGTGTAGTGAGTGTTAATGAATATCTGTTGAATAAATACGTTCTTTATCTTCTCACCTTCTAATAAATTTTTCATTTTTGACATGATAGTTCACTCTCCAAGAGCTCTCTTGTGCTCTTAGAATGTTCCTTTTTCATAGCATCCTGTTCTTGTTTCATAGTTAAAGCATCTTTTCTTATCTCTCCAAGTTTTTCTATAAGTTCTCTTCTCCCTGTACATCTCTCCCCTCTCCCCATTTCTGAGTTTCTGTCTTTCCTGTTGTAAGTTTTTCATGAATGTCTGGGAAACCTTGGTTGTCCTTTGATATCTTGGAGGGAAATACCAAAAGCTGACTAGACGCTCTGAGTACGTGGGAGAAGTTTTGTCAAATGTGGGCATCATCAGTTAAGATACAGCTGTGTGTTTTGTTAGAGAACTCTCATTGCTAGTATCTTTCAGTTTTTTCTATCGAGTTAGTCCAGTTCCCCAGAGACAAGCCTCCCAATCCCCTACTCAGGGGATAAAGGCCAGAGTGCCAGTTTTCTGGGAACTGACTGATAGAAAACAGGTTGGGGGGACACCTCAGCATTAAATAATACTTAATCTAAGAACTCATTCCCCTTGTTTTCAATATGGAGACCCCAGGCCCATCTGTGCCTGGTACTCGGCAACCCAGAGACCCTCTGTTTTACCCTCTCCAGATATATTAAACCCTCACTTTTCCTCTGAGGTTGAGGAGCATCAGTCCCTTTCTTTGCTGCATGAAACAGAGAAAGAATTTGGGACTATAATTGTTTCTTAAACAAACTTTCAACCAATACTCTTGCACTTAGTGTCCACTTTTACACTCTGTTTGGTGCCACCAATTCCCAGGTACAAAGGGGATTCTGCTATGTTAATCAGGTTGCTTCTTGCTTTCCCCACTGCTGGCTAACTCAGCCTTGTCATGTCTGCTCAGCCTGTTACTACTAGCCTCTCTGCTTTCCATCTTTTAAAACTTTGTGGCTTTGCCCTCCTCTTCTGTTCTGTTTGTCCTTATGAGTTTATGACCATTCCTTTATTGTCAATTTAGTTTTTTTAGAAGGTATGTATGTTTAATCCGTCTTCTTTAACCAAAAGCCTATATTTAACTCTTAAATTTTTGTTGTACAGCAGTATTCCTCTGTTACGGCACCCATCACATTGTGTTTGCTGTTGTTGTCAGGTGCTGCCCATGTTCTTGGGACACAGAGATGAGAGACAAAGAGATGAGAAATACTTGGTTTCTGCCCTCAAGGGACCAAGATTCTGACGAGAAAAATGTAGAAATGAGAAAAAGTAATTGTAACACAATGTGAAAAGTACCGTAAGCGTTCCTTTTACACTGTGTTTCAGTTACATTTTCTCATTTCTGCATTTTTCTCAACAGAATCCCGGTCCCTTGAGGACAGGGACCAAGGCCTTCTCATCTCTATGTCCTAAGAACATACAGTGCCTGGCTCACAGCGAATGCCTATGGAATGTTTAAGTGAATGGCTAGAGGTTTTCATTTCACTAATGCTCACACTGAAGTTCACATATGTAACATGGTGCCATCTTCCTGCCTCTGAAGTAGCCTCTGGGCCTTGTCATTTCCCTGGAATGGTATTTTACTGGATGGCTTCATGGTAGCTAGGACAGAGGGAACACTGGCCAAAATTGCGGGGAATCCCAGTGCCTCCAGCTAGGACAGGGCATCAGTTTTTAATTCCAGAACAGAGTTTTATGACACAGGAGGCAGTACTACAATGGATTGAAAGAGAATGCTCTCTCAAGTCTGACTCCCTGGTCCCTATCCCACCTGTATCACTTCCTAACTGTGATCTAGGGTGAGTTACTCACCCTCTCTGTGCCTCAGTTTTTCTCATTTGAAAAACGGAGCTAGTGATAGAACCTATCTTTACAGGGAAGTTATAAGAATGAGAACAGTGCCTGATATACAGTAAGTGCTTCACGTATTTTAGTCACAGCTACTACTACCTTTAAGTTGAAAAATGCCCCTGTGCAGTGCAAGGGAATTTCCAAAGTCAAGAATGATGCTCTTCCATTTTTTAGCAATAATCAGATCAAGTGTAGAACCAAGACTGAAGCTGCGTGGGCCCACGTTTAAGCCTCAGCTTGATCTCTCTAATTAGTGGGTTAGGATTTCAAGTGAGCCACACCAACCCTCATTCCTCTAGATGAGGAGGGAAGACAGGGGAGCAGGACTGTGCACCTGTTTTTTTTTTTTTTTTTTAAGTTAAACTTAAGGACAATCTTGGCAGAAGTCAGCAAGATGACTTGGCCAACCTCTACAGATGCCCTCCAACTTCTGGATCCTAAGATCTGTGACATGGGGACAAGAAAGTGTCCATATTTATTATTTCCTGAGGCTCTTTGACAATGACAATTACAAAGCAATTTTGAGGTGCTGAAAAAAAAAAAAAAAGGCACCATGCATGAAAGATATTAATAGACTTGTGGCTACGGAGAACAACTCTTTTCACACTCATTCTGTGTGTGCGATATATATCACTCTCCCAAGAATAACTAGGGTTATTTTTACATTAGGATTGCATTGTAGGCTTACCGTTACTAGGTCAACCACCACCTCTCTTGTCTTTCTTAGATTTGCTGTTTTCCGACTTAAAACACTCACTCTTACATGGCTAGAGATCTACCAAAGACACAACTGACTTTAATTTGTTTCTGGGTCACTCTGAAGCCCAGGCCAATCTGATCATCAGACATCAACCATGTTTCTACAGTCAGCATAACTTTTCACATCTGTTGAATCTACAATGAAAACCCTAAGCAAGAAAGTTCTGAAGAAGACTTTTCTAGCATTCTGTTGACAACATATTCCTGACCCAACCATTAATTAAATATAGGTACTTCCTCACTCTCAGCTTCTCAGGGGCCACTCCTGGCACAGGAGAAACATTTACCAAATATGGTAGGTTACAAAAACGGCTAGAATCCTTTATTCCCCATTGCATACACATCTTCTGTAACTTGACTTTATAGCTCCTTCCATTAAGATATGGAGTCTAGGCAGGCCTTTTGACTTGCTTTGGCCAATAAAATGTGGTAGAAGTAATGATGCACCAGTTCTGAGCCTAAGTGTTAGGAGGCTTTGCATACTTCTGCTTACTTGCTCGGGATCTCTGTCTAATCCTTGTTAACCAATGACTGGCCTACTAGAGGATGACAGATTGTCGGAGCCAAGGATGACAGGACCGGAGCCAAGGTAGCCCAGTTACCCCAGAGTTAGGACAGAGCCCAGCCAAGATCAGCAAAGCTGCACATCCATCCTACAGCTGATCCCTGTGGGAGAGCCCACTAAGTCCTGCCTTAACTGCCAACCTGCAGGATTAGTTAAAAAAATGGTTGTTGTTTTAAGCAGCTAAGTTTTGGGGTGGTTTGTCATACAGCATTACCGTAGTAATAGATAGCTGATACACCAGGGGAGTTGGGGACATCACTATATAATCTTTTTACTTGGCTGCTACATCTTCCCTCCTACTTTTGAGCAATACTCTAGGAGCAAGGGAAACACTGGTGGTGTAGTCGTTAAGTGCTACAGCCGCCAACCAAAGGGTTGGCAGTTCAAATCCACTAGGTGCTCCTTGGAAGCCCTATGGGGCAGTTCTACTCTGCCCTTAGGGTTGCTGTGAGTTGGAATCGACTCGATGGCAATGGGCTTGGGGCTAGGAGTAAGAAAGGAAAACTCTTCTTGCTCTTACATATAATCTTTACCAAAGACAAGGGGTTTTTATGAAGCTAGCGTTTGAGAGATTTCTTTAAGGCTGGTTTCCATGACACTCGTTGATAGGTTTGATAATAAAATTAAAAGCTAATGTTGAAGAGCACTAACTATGTGCCAAGCCCCAACTCCTTAAATTCTCACAACAGCCCTATGTGGCAGGTGCTATTACCCACCTCCATTTTACAAATGAGGAAACTGAGGCTCAGTGAAGTTATAAATTCTTCAAGATTTCACAGCTGTTAAGTGGTAGAGCTGGAATTTGTACCCAAACTTTGACTCTGACTCCAAAAGACATGCTATCAATCACTGTGCATCCTGCCTGTCTCCTTGAAGTAAATTCCAGTAAAGTATGCATGCGTGTACATGGAGAATGGAGGCGAGTGTTCAGAAGGAGGTAGCCTTACCTGAGCCTGAGGCAGACGCGTAGTCATCGTCATCAATAGGATACACTCCTGAAGCTTCTTCAACAGAGCTGTTGTCAAGGTACATGTCTTTATCAGATGTCAGCTCTGCTCTCTGAGAAGAGGAGGAGAGGGAATTCAGGATGGTAAGAGATTAAGAAACACGCTTATGTACCTTACTGTTCAGGTTTACACCATGTGACTGATCCTGCCTACTCCTCTGTTCCTCTAAGTCCCTATTTCTAGCCCTACCCTTCCTCGGGACACTTTGACAGTTGGAATTAAGTCAAGGGCTGATCACAGGCTAATTCCCCCGAGGGGAGCCTACACAGCCTAACCCAGTAGGATAAAGACAGCTCGGAGATGCAGTGCCCATCATGGGCTTATTGTGTTACATCCCACTAAACCTGCCTGCATTTCAATCCCCCCAATACTAGTGATAAACCACAGCAGGCATTTTCTTTGTCACTAAGTCACTGTGAGATTTCCGTAATGGAAATGCTACAGACTTCCAAATCACTTAAGAATTTCATGGGTCTGAGGACCACAGTTTCGCGGGATATACAGGTCAATTGGCGTAACAAAGTTTATTAAGAAAACATTCTACATCCTACGTTGGTGAGCGGCAGTTGGGGTCTTAAAAGCTTGGGAACAGGAGGCGGAACCAAGATGGCGGAATAGACAGACTCTTCTGGCGAGCCCTCTTTACAACAAAGACCCGAAAAAACAAGTGAAATGAGTACATTTGTGACAAGCTGGGAACCCTGAGCATTAAAGGCAAGCTTAGACAATGAACTGAAGGGGCAGGGGGAGAAAGAGGCCGCTCAGGAGTGGAAAGGAGTTACCAGACCTGAATTGCAGGGAGCCCTCAGGCACCATTCCCGGAGCAGCAGTGGCAGCGGTTGGTACTAGCATTCAGCCGCAGTTTCCTCAGGGAGAAGCAGCCAGCCGCACAGCCTACTCACACCTCCAGAACCTGAGAATAACGGCGCTCTAGGCAAAAGCTAAGTACTTGCGTATATTTTACCAAACCCCCCCTACCCCCAAGCTGGTTTCAGCGGCTGAATTTCTGGGCCTGAGACAGGCCCTGTTGAGCACCTAGAGCCATCCTACCAGCCTAGGGGAAAGAAAAAAATTGCAACTGGGGGAAAAGATAATATGCTAGCTCCATTAACCAGGAGAGCTCAGGACAGAAGCAGCTCCTGTCCAGGCATAAAATGTCCATCGACCTTGAGCACCTTTCCCTTCTGCATGGACCTGTGTGGGCCTATTTTGGGAGAATAGGTCCTTGTTGGCGAATTCCAACCACTTCAGCTGTGCGGTGGGGAGGTGGGTGTTTGATGTTTGACATTGCTTTGCCTATTAAACAAGGTCCTCACCTACCCACATTAGGGACCTAAGGATTGGTAGCTCCCCTCAGGTCACCCAGTCACCCGCGACAGGGGTCCAAAGATAACTGGTACCTCCCAGTCCTTACAACCAAAAACTTTGGGTGCCCATGGTCCATCTACAGAACCCACCCACCAGCACGCTCTAGGGAGCAGGGATGCGTTTTCCTCAGAGACACTCGGGGGTTGGTTCTCAGCCCCCTGCCTTGTGCAGAGCGTGACCCCTGCTGCAATCAGATACCGGTATATACCCCAATCACCCCTGCCCCTCTAAGACTGTAGGACAGAGCCTGTACCACACACTTGATCAGTTACCTGGAAACCTGGGCTCAATTCATACTAGAAAACTGAATGGATTCGTGGACTAATATACCTGACAACAGCTCTAGCCAGCTGGGGACACAGGACACCAGAGCTCCAAAGGTGAAAACAATCAAGCTAGCTCACTCAAGCAACCCATAGGGGAATACCAAAACAAAACAAAGCAAGTAGCCATGATATAGTAAGCAAGCATAAACTAATACAATAACTTACAGATGGCTCGGAGACACCGGTCAATATCAAGTCATATAAAGAAACAGACCATTATCACCTCAACAGGCTCTCAAAACAAAGAATCCAGGGATCTTCTAGATGAAAGTGCATCCCTGGAATTGCAGAATACAAAAGTTTAATATACAAAACCTTTCATGACATCAGGAAGGAAATGAGGCAATATGCAGAACAAGCCAAGGAATACACAGATAAAGGAATTGGACAAATTACAAAGATTATTCAGGAACATAATGAAAAGTTTAATAAGATGGAAAAGTCCATAGACAGACAGCAATCAGAAATTCAGAAGATTAACAATAAAATTACAGAATTAGACAACTCAATAGAGGAGCAGAACAGAATTTTGGAACTCGAAGATAAATCACTTGGCACTAACACATGTGAAGAAAAATCAGATAAAAGAATTAAAAAAAATGAAGAAAACTTAAGAATCATGCGGGACTCTATCAAGAGAAATAACCTACAACTGATTGGAGTACCAGAACAGGGAGGGATAACAGAAAATACAGAGAAAATTGTTGACGATTTGTTGGCAGAAAACTTCCCTGATATTGGGAAAGATGAGAAGATATCTATCCAAGATGCTCATCGAACTCCACATAAGGTAGATCCGAAAAGAAAGTCACCAAGACATATTATAATCAAACTTGCCAAAATCAAAGATAAAGAGAGAATTATAAGAGCAGTGAGGGATAAATGAAAAGTCACCTACAAAGGAGGGCCAATAAGAATAAGCTTGGACTACTGGGCAGAAGCCATGCAGGCAAGAAGGCAATGGGATGACATATTTAAAAAATTGAAGGAAAAAAATTGCCTGCCAAGAATCATATATCGAGCAAAACTCTCTTAAATATGAAGGTGAAATTAAGACATTTCCAGATAAACACAAGTTTAGGGAATTTGTAAAAATCAAAACAAAACTACAAGAAATACTAAAGGGAGTTCTTTGGTTAGAAAATCAATAATATCAGGTATCAACCCAAGACTAGAACACTGGGCAGAGCAGCCAGAAGTCAACCCTGGCAGGGAAATCAAAAAAAAAAAGGCAAGATTGTGTGTGTGTGTGTGTGTGTGTGTATATATATGTATATATGTGTGTGTGTGTATATATATATATAAAAGCCCCAAACAGTGTAACGGCAATGTTATTCTATAAAAGAAAACAACATTAAAATAATAAAGAGGGACTAAGAAATGTAATCATACACTTGGAGAGGAAGATACGATGATACAAAGAAATAAAAGTTAGTTTTAAATTTAGAAAAATAGGGGTAAATAATAAGGTAACCAAAAAGGAGACAAACTACCCTACTCATCAAAATAAAATACGAGGGTAAAATACAGACTCAGCAGAAACAAAATCAACGACAACCAATATGAGGAAAGGACAATACATAAAGAAAATCTACTCACTAGATGAAATTAAGTGGGAAAAAGAAACTGTCAACAACACACAAAAAAAGACATCAAAATGATAGCACTAAACTCACACCTATCCATAATTACCCTGAATGTAAATGGACTAAATGCACCAATAAAGAGACAGAGAGTGGCAGGATGGATTCAAAAACAAGATCCGTCTATATGCTGCCTACAAGAGACACACCTTAGACTCAGAGACACAAACAAACTAAAACTCAAAGGATGGAAAAAAATATATCAAGCAAACAACAATCAAAAAAGAGGAGTGGCAATATTAATTTCTGACAAAATAGACTTTCAAGTTAAATCCATCAGAAAGGATAAGAAAGGACACTATATAATGATTAAAGGGACAATACACCAAGAAGATATAACCATATTAAATATTTATGCACCCAATGACTGGGCTGCAAGATACATAAAACAAACTCTATCAGCATTGAAAAGTGAGATAAGACAGCTCCACAATAGCAGTAAGAGACTTCAACACGTCACTTTCGGGGAAGGTAAGGACATCCAGAGAGAAGATCAATAAAGACACGGAAGATCTAAATGCCACAATCAACCAACTTGACCTCATAGACATACACAGAACACTCTACCCAGCAACAACCAAGTATACTTTCTTTTCTAGTGCACATGGAACATTCTCTGGAATAGACCACATATTAGATCATAAAGCAAGCCTTAGCAGAATCCAAAACATCGAAATATTACAAAGCATCTCCTCTGACAATAAGGCCATAAAAGTGGAAATCAATAACAGGAAAAGCAGGGAAAAGAAATCAAACACTTGGAAACTGAACAATACCCTGCTCAAAAAAGACTGGATTATAGAGACATTAAGGATGGAATAAAGAAATTCACAGAATGCAATCAGAATGAAAACACTTCCTATCAGAACCTTTGGGACAGAGCAAAAGCTGTGGTTAGAGGCCAGTTTATATCAATAAATGCACACATCCAAAAAGAAGAAAGGGCCAAAAGCAAAGAGATATCCCTACAACTTGAACAAACAGAAAGAGAGCAACAAAGGAAACCCACAGGCACCAGAAGGAAACAAATAATAAAAATTAGAGCTGAACTAAATGAAATAGAGAACAGAAAAACAATTGAAAGAATAGGATCAAAAGCTGAGTTTTTGGAAAAAATCAACAAAATTGATAAACCACTAGCCAAACTGACAAAAGAAAAACAGGAGAGGAAGCAAATAACCTGAATAAAAAATGAGAGGAGTGATATTACAACAGACCCAACTGAAATTAAAATTAATTACTATGAAAAGCTGTACTCCAACAAATCTGAAAACCTAGAAGAAATGGATGAATTCCTAGAAACACACTACCTACCTAAACTAACACAAACAGAGGTAGAACAACTAAATAGACCCATAACAGAAGAAGAGATTGAAAAGGTAATGAAAAAACTCCCAACAACAAAAAAAAGTCCGGATGGCTTCACTGCAGAGTTCTACCAAACTTTCAGAGAAGAGTTAACACCACCACTACTAAAGGTATTTCAGAGCATAGAAAAGGACGGAATACTCCCAAACTCATTCTATGAAGCCACCATATCCATCATACCAAAACCAGGTAAAGACACCACAAGAAAATTATAGACCTATATCCCTCATGAACGTAGATGCAAAAATCCTCAACAAAATTCTAGCCAATAGAATTCAGCAACATATCAAAAAAATAACCCACCATGACCAAGTGGGATTCATACCAGGTATGCAGGGATGGTTCAACATTAGAAAAATAATTAATGTAATCCACCACATAAATAAAACAAAAGAATCACATGATTTTATCAATTGATGCAGAAAAGGCATTTGACAAAGTTCAACACTCATTCATGATAAAAACTCTCAGCAAAATAGGAATAGAAGGAAAAATCCTCAACATAATAAAGGGCATTTATACAAAGCCAACAGACAACATCACCCTAAATGGAGAGAGCCTTGAAAGCACTCCCATTGAGATCTGAAACCAGACAAGGATGCCCTTTATCACCGCTCTTACTGAACACTGGGTTGGAGGTCCTAGCCAGAGGAATTAGGCTAGATAAAGAAATAAAGGGCATCCAGATTGCAAGGAAGAAGTAAAAGTATCTCTCTTTGCAGATGACATGATCTTATACACAGAAAACCCTAAGGAATCCTCCAGAAAACTACTGAAACTTATAGAAAAGTTCAGCAGCGTATCGGGATACAAGATAAACATAAAAAAGCAGTCGGATTCCTCTACACCAGCAAAAAGAACACCGAGGAGGAAATCATCAAATCAATGCCATTTACAGTAGCCCCCAAGAAGATAAAATACTTAGTAATAAATCTTACCAGAAATGTAAAAGACTTATACAAAGAAAACTACAGTACACTTCTGCAAGAAACTAAAAGAGACTTACATAAGTGGAAAAACATACCTTGCTCGTGGATAGGAAGACTCAGCATTATAAAAATATCTATTCTACCAAAAGCGATCTATACATTTAATACAATTCCGAACCAAATCCCAACAACATTCTTTAATGAGATGGAAAAACAAATCACCAACTTCATATGGAAGGGAAAGAGGCCCCAGATAAATAAGGCATTACCGAAAAAGAACAAAGTGGGAGGCCTTACTTTACCTGATTTTAGAACCTATTATACCGCCACAGTAGTCAAAACAGCCTGCTACTGGTACAACAGATACATGGACCAATGGAACAGAACTGAGAATCCAGACATAAATCCATCCACATATGAGCAGTTGATATTTGACAAAGGCCCCAAAACAGTTAAATAGGGGAAAGACAGTCTTTTTAACAAATGGTGCTGGCATAACTGGATACCCATCTGCAAAAAAATGAAACAAGACCCATACCTCACTCCATGCACAAAAACTAACTCAAAATGGATCAAAGACCTAAATGTAAGATCTGAAACGATAAAGATCACGGAAGAAAAAGTAGGGACAACATTAGGAGCCCTAATATATGGCATAAACAGTACATAAAACATTATTAAGAATGTAGAAGAAAAACTAGATAACTGGGAGCTCCTAAAAATCAAACACCTATGCTCATTCAAAGACTTCAGCAGAAGAGTAAAAAGACTACCTACAGACTGGGAAAACTTTTAGCTATGACATTTCTGATCAGCGCCTGATCTTTAAAACCTACATGATACTGCAAAAACTCAAAAACAAAAAGACAAATAATCCAATTAAAAAATGGGCAAAAGATACGAATAAACACTTCACTAAAGAAGACATTCAGGTAGCTAACAGATACGTGAGGAAATGTTCACGATCATTAGCCATTAGAGAAATGCAGATCAAAACTACAATGAGATTTCATCTCACTCCAACAGAGTGGCATTCATCGAAAAAACACAAAATAATAAATGTTGGAGAGGCTGTGGAGAGACTGGAACACTTCTACACTGCTGGTGGGAATGTCAAATGGTACAACCACTTTGGAAATCCACTTGGCGCTTCCTTAAAAAGCTAGAAATAGAACTACCATACAATCCAGCAATCCCACTCCTTGGAATATATCCTAGAGAAATAAGAGCCTTTACATGAACAGATATATGCACACCCATGTTTATTGCAGCACTGTTTACAATAGCAAAAAGATGGAAACAACCAAGGTGTCCATCAACAGATGAATGGATAAATAAATTATGGTATATTCACACAATGGAATACTACGCATCAATAAAGAACAGTGAGGAATCTGTGAAACATTTCATAACATGGAGGAACCTGGAAGGCATTATGCTGAGTGAAATTTGTCAGTTGCACAAGGACAAATATTGTGTAAGAGCACTATTATAAGAACTTGAGAAATAGTTTAAACTGAGAAAACATTCTTTTGTGGTTATGAGAGGGGGGAGGGAGGGAGGGTGGGAGAGGGGCATTCACTAATTAGATAGTAGATAGGAACTACTTTAGGTGAAGGGAAAGATAGCACATCATACAGGGGAGGTCGGCACAGCTGGACTAAACCAAAAGCAAAGAAGTTTCCTGAATAAACTGAAATGCTTCCAAGGCCGGCGTAGCAGGGGCAGCGGTCTGGGGACCATGGTTTCAGAGGACATCTAAGTCAATTGGTATAATAAAATCTACTAAGAAAACATTCTGCATCCCACTTTGAAGAGTGGCATCTGGGGTCTTAAACGCTAGCAAGCAGCCATCAAAGATGTATCAACTAGTCTCAACCCACCTGGATCAAAGGAGAATGAAGAACACCAAGGACGATTATGAGCCCAAGAGACAGAAAGGGCCACATGAACCAAAGACTACATTAGCCTGAGACCAGAAGAACTGGATGGTGCCTGGCTACAACCGATGACTGCCCTGACAGGGAACACAACAGAGAACCCCTGAGGGAGCAGGAGAGCAGTGGGATACAGACCTAAATTCTCATAAAAAGGCCAGACTTAACGGTCTGACTTAGACTAGAAGGATCCCGGTGGTCATGGCCTCCAGAACTTCTGTTGGCCCAGGACGGGAACCATTCCCGAAGCCAACTCCTCAGACATGGATTGGATTGGACAATGGGTTGGAGAGGGATGCTGGTAAGGAGTGAGCTTCTTGGATCAGGTGGACACTTGAGACTATGTTGGCATCTCCTGCCTGGAAAGGAGATGAGAGGGTGGAGGGGGTTAGAAGCTGGTGAAACGGACACGAAAATAGAGAGTGGAGGGAGAGAGCAAGCTGTCTCACTAAACCCCGAAAAAAAAACAGTGCTGTCAAGTCGGAAGGGGGAGAGTAATTGGAAGTGTGTAGCAAGGTGTATATGGGTTTTTGTGTGAGAGACTGACTTGATTTGTAAAGTTTTACTTAAAGCACAATTATACATTAAAAAAAAAAGCTTGAGAGCAGCCATCTAAGATGCATGCATTGGTCCCAACCCACTTGGAGCAAAGGAGAGTGAAGAATGCCAAAGACACAGGAAAATACTAGCCCAAGAGACAAAAGGTCCACATAAACCAGACTCCATCAGCCTAAGACCAGAAGAAGTAGATGGTGCCCAGCTACCACCAATGACTACCCTGACAGGAAACACAACAGAGAGTCCTGGATGGAGCAGGAGAAAAGTGCAGAGCAGAACCCAAGTTCACATAAAAGGACCAGACTTAATGGTTTGACAGAGACTGGAGGAACTCCCCAAACTATGGCCCCCGGACACTCTGTTAACCCAGAACTAAAACTACTCCCGAAGCCCACTCTTGAGACAAAGACTAGACTGGACTATGAAACAAAATAATACTCACGAAAAGCGTGCTTTTAGTTCAGTCAGATACACGAGACCAAATGGGCTGCTCCTGTCCAGGGGCAGGATGAGAAGGCCGGAAGGGACAGGGACTGGTTGAATGGGCATAAGAAGCCCAGGGTAGAAAGGGGGAATGTGCTGTCACGTTACAGGGATTGCAAGTATAATGTCACATAACAATAACGTGTATAAATTTTTGTGTGAGAAATTAAGTTGAGCTGTAAACTTTCGAGAGCATAATAAAAAATAATCATTTCTTGGGGATATATACAAAGATATTATGATGCTTAAGGAGTCTACGGGTGGTGTAAATGGCTAAGCACTTGGCTACTAACCAAACAGTTGGTGGTTCAAACCCACCCAGAGTTGCCTTGGAAAAAAGGCCTAGTGATCTGCTTCTGAAAGGTCACAGCCTTGAAAACCCTATGCAGAAGTCCTACTCTGAAACAAATGGGGTCCATCACAAATCAGAATCGACTCAACAGCAACTAGTTTGTTTTTATTTTTTGTGGTGCTTAGACTAAATAATCAACCAGGGACCCATCAAGGCCCACCAAATGCTTTGCAGGCCTGGCCATGCTTGGAAGCTTTATCACTACAGACAAGAGCCCCCAGTTGTCTCAGCATTCCAGAGCTTTCTACCACAGCCCGCATCCAAGCCAATGCCAGGCATGGCACCCTGCTTGGAGCAATAGCTTTGCTGCTCATCGGACAAGGGCTAAGGCCCACTGTGCACCTGCTTCTGGGGCTCACTGGCTTAGCAGAGCCTTAATGACAAACACAGATATACCCACACAAGCACATTCTTATTGTATTACTAGCACTTGGTAACAGCAAAGCCCACACTTAATGCAGAGAAGGATCATTCACTAAGTATACCAGTTCCACAGCTCCTTAGCTATTCAGTGTAGGAGTTTTAGTATTAAAATTCAACCTAATCCTGCCAAGTGTAACCCATATGAATTGCAGGCAGAGTGGAAATATATTATCTTAAAAAATGGTTTCAGAAAATTGATGTTTTACCGCTAGTATTTTTTTCTTTTTTATTATATGAAAGCTCAGAAACAAAGCAGACTGCCAACTCTTAAATGACTTTTGTTCGGAAATGGGCAGCACTTATTATTGTCCTATTTTTAAAAATCAAGTTGAATATTTGTTCCTAACAGGCGTTATAAAAAATTTTTCCCTTACCACATTGGCTTTCATCAGATTTCCTCTCAGAATAAAACTTTCTGTTCCAATAGTCACTGTGATGGGGACCTTCCAGGAGGACAGACAGGTACAGTCCTCTGTAACAGTGCCACTTTATTCTCTCAAGTTTCAGCAGCTGGCTAGAGAGGCTGACGCATTGCAAACCTGATCCCACATTCCCCACCGGGCTGCAGTGCCAAAGTATGGGAACCCATTTTGTGTGAGCTATCACACTGGCAGATTCTCAGGACTGAAACCTGAGGGATTGGTTTTCTAGTGGCCTGGCTTTCAGGCATCGAGTAACAACCTTGAGCCAACAACATGCTGGAACTTTCTGCCAGAATGGTTGGAGCTTAACTCTGCAATCTGAGGCAGTCCTGCGTGACACCCGTTCCCAAGGCTCTCACCATTCCAGGCCTAATTCCCAAAGCCTGTGAACCGCATCGGGAGCCCTGCATTCCATAGTTCTACAATCAACCTTTTTCCAGTTGCTGTCGCGTCAATTCTGACTCATGGTGATCCCATGGGTTGCAGAGCAGAACAGTGCTCCATAGCGTTTTCAATGGCTGTGACCTTTCAGAAGTAGCTCACCAGGCCTTTCTTCTGAGGTGCCTCTGGGTGGGTTCAAACCGCCAACCTTTCCAGTTAGCAGTCAAGAGCTTGACTTTGTACCACCCAGGGACTCCTTACCATCAACCTTAACTGGCTCCTGTGAGTCGTAACCGACTTGACGGCAATGGGTATTAGGCTCAGCTCCTTCGAGCTCCAAGGCCACATCTTATCCATCTTTAATCTTCCCATCTTCGCCCATAATAGTGCCTGGCATGTGGTAAGCGCTCAGTAAATGTTGCTTGGGCTAAACAATATCAACAGGCTGACCTATTTGTGCTCCCACATAAAAACCACTCTCTGTCCTGCTTGTATTAAACTGTCCTATTCACTTCATCTAGAGCACCCTCTCACTTCCCTTCTCCAATCCTGTCTACTAGGAAACTAGCTCTGACTTCTCCAGCCCTTTTACATCCCCTTGTTTTGGATTTTGTACCACATGAACAGTTTAAGACATAAACACTGTTATCTTCAGTGGTTTCATATATGTTTGTCTTGTCCCTCAGCACAGTGCAACTCATTGAAGGTGGGTCTTGATTGTATGCCCTGCCTTGCTCCAAGTGCTTGGCATGCTGTAGGGACTCAGTAAGTATTTGTCAACTGAGATTACTTAAACAAACTGGCCTGTGACTCGGGTTTCAGAGTTCACACATGTCACAACACCACCAGGATCACCACCATTAAAAATTTCTAAATTTCAAGCCTAGAGACCATCTGCCCGCAACCTCCTATACCATCCTTCGTATCCGCTAAGTGACCTAGAGTTTTAAAAGCAAGGAAAAGATCTTTTTACATATTTAAAAACCTGTCTTCCTTTTCTTAACACTGAAATGACTTTCATTTTCCTCTTCGCGCTGTCAAAGAAGTTTGATGAGGCAAGAGTAACATTAAGGTACTTAATCCCTATGTGTAAACTGGATTTCTATTCATTAGATAACCCAGTTGTCCAGACTGACATATCTCTCACCTTAACATGCAGATGGGCCAACAATGTCTCCCAGAGAATTCTGGCCACCTCACAGTTCAACTGCCCCGGGCAGTCTGACAACCGACTGCCCCAGGAAAATCGACTCCTTAGGAAGAAACTGTCAGGTCTGTATAACTACGAGACTTTGGTGGAGATGAGGGTGTATCTGAAGAGTTGGCTTGCCCTCGGTCACTTGAGGTCTGCAGGGCTCCAGGGTGGTTCCGAGGCTGACAGGATGTTTTCACATGCTTCCAAAAAAAAAAAAAAAAAACCAAACCCGTTGCCATCAAGTTGATTCCAACTCAGAGAGACCCTACGGGACAGAGTAGAACTGCCCCATAGGGTTTCCAAGGAGTGCCTGGTGGATCTGAACTGCCAGTCTTTTGGTTAGCAGCCGTAGCTCTTAACCACTACACCACCAGGGTGTTCCTTCATGTGCTTAAGGATGGCTAAAAGTACATGTTTCTCTGTCATCCATGGTGGTGCACATTATTTTGACATCAAACTAGAAGTTATCTCCCACTCTGATATCTGGGACACCAAGTACATTGGACCTATCTATCGGTTTGTTGTCCTGTGGAGGCTTGCATGTTGCTATGATGCTGGAAGCTATGCCTCTGGTATTTCAAATACCAGCACGGTCATCCATGGTGGACAGTTTTCACTGGAGCTTCCAGGCTAAGACAGACTAGGAAGAAAGGTCTGGTGATTTACCTGCAAAAATCAGCCAATGGAAACCTTATGGATCACAAATGAATATTGTCCGATACAGTGCTGGAAGATCAGTCCCCTAGGTTAGAAGGCAACAATAGATTCAACCATGTTGGTGATCATGAGGATGGTGGGAGAGCAGGCGGCTTTCGTTCTGTTGTATACATGGGGTTGCTATCAGTCGGAGCTAACTCAAGGGCAACTAACAAGTGCATCAGAAGAATTACCAAGTCCTTCCACAGAGTCCAATTTAATCAGCAGGGTTCTTTTCGCTGTAGCAGATAACGCTCAAAGAATACCTCCACTGTCTACCGTAAAACAAAAGCTTTCCAAATATGATAAATTCCTTTTCTGAAGACTCCGCTCTCTGTTGAAAAGATTTTTGCAAGTTAACATGCTTGGAGAGGGAAATGAATTATACACCAACATTCTCTGGGGACCTGTGTATCTCTATACTACTGATTTTACACCCTAGCCAAATGAAGTCTGTCTCGTGGAACAGAAAACCCATGGCCATACTCAGAGTGCTCTCACTTGCTCAATGGGACAGAGCCACTGGACAAAAGTGGCTGGGAGGAAATGTGCAGAGGCACGGACCAAAAACCCAAAACTGCAGCCTGACTGTAGGATTTTATAACTGGGCTGTTTAATTTGGGACTATTTCTGTGAGGCAGCGCCAGTACCGTTGGCTAACAGGGTTCAGAGTACAAGTTGGAAGAAAAACAAAGCTGGTCTTTCAGACCTTTTCCCCCTTGGCTGATGCAAGATGTGAATATATGAGAGCAAAGGGAAGTTGTGGAAAGCAACCGGGTACGATGAAGAGGACAATCTACTGCAGATAGATGGAGGTTCTGGCTTTACACCATGAACCTGAGCACCAAATTGCCTTCATTAAATCCCATAGAGGGCAGTGGTGACTCAGAGGTAGAAGTCTCGCCTTCCACGTGTGAGACCCAGTTTCGATTCCTGACCTTGACCACCACTTGTCTGTCAGTGGAGACTTATGAGTTGCTGTGATGCTGAACAGGTTTCAGTGAAGCTTCGAAACCAAGACAGATGAGGAAGAAAAGCCTGGTGATCTGCTTCCAAAAATGAGTCCATGAAAACCCTTTCACTCACTCACTGCCGTCAAGTTGATTCAGACTCATAGTGACCCTATAGGACAGAGCAGAACTGCCCGATAGAGCTTCCAAGGAGCGCCTGGCGGATTCAAACTCCCGACCTCTTGATTAGCAACCGTAGCACTTAACCACTATGCCACCAGGGTTTCCTTATGTTTTATAAAACCAAAAAACCAAACCCACTGCCATCGAGTTGATTCCTTATAGTCCACTCTAATCTTTGTCGGAAGAGTGGTCTTCAGGAATGATTTCAGTTTTGGGTTAACAGAGCATCTGGGGGCCGTGGCTTTGGGGGCTCCTCCAGTCTTAGACCATTAAGTCTGAATGGAAGTTATTTTTCCAAAAGGCCTCGCCTGTATTTCCAGTGTTTGCTGCTGCCACTTACTCTACCCAAACCCCAGGCTCCAGGACAAAAGACACTACTAAGAGATCTGGGAGGAGACCAGGTGCCAAAGTGGTTAAAGCTCTCAGCTGCTAAGTGAAAGGTTGGTGGTTCGAACCCACCAGCTGCTCCGTGGGAGAAAGATGTGGCAGTCTGCTTCTGTAAAGATCACAGCCTAGGAAACCCTTTGGGGCAGTTTTACTCTGTCCTATGGGGTCGCTGTGAGTGGGAATCAACTTGACCGCAATGGTTTAAGAGATCTGATGACACTAATTTCCTTTATATAAAACCCTTGAGAGGAAGTAAATTGCTTTAAAGATGGAAAACTGTGGGAAGTAATGGTGATCTAGGCCTTACATATTTAATAACAATAAAAACTAAATTTTGATAAAACGATTCAGCTCAAACTTATGTGGTGTTCGTAGAGAAAACAACAAGAAAAAAATGTTGATTCAATGCATAAAAGACCCCCAAATAAGTGCACCATTTTTGGTTTCAGTGAGAAACATCACAAACCCGTCCATTTTCTCAACTAAAAAAATCTGTGGGATGGCAACTGAACACACCTACTTGTTTGGTTTTTCTCAGGTAAATAAAGCCATTAAACAAATACCATGTTTCAAACCACCAGTGTGGAAATCTGTTATTTAGAAATCTGAGGCCTTCCTAGAAACATTCACTGCCTTACCTACTAGGTAAATGCCCTCCAAATACATTAAAGTAATGCAAAAAACAATGGTCAAGATCATTAAAGCTCAAGGCAGTGAGAGTTAACCTCACTTTGTAGTTTAAATTTAGGTTGATAACTAATGTGAGAAAGTAAATTTTAAGGACACTACACAGCCCCAGACCCAACACTCAGAAAATCAACTTTGGACATGAAAGTGTCTATATGGCCTGGTATTACATTTCTGTGCCATGCCACAGAAAATAAACACCAAGATGATGCCACCTTAGTTCGAGGATAAAGGCTCACTCATCCAGCCCTAATTGAGACTCAAATGCATATTAACTTTTATGATGATTACAAAGTGCCAAATTGGCTGTCATTTTAGCTTATCTTTCCATAGGTGATTTAGTAAACTATTTTATTACTAGCTGACACACATGTAAATGAAACAATAATGAGCTAAAAATTTCTCCAGCATAGTCGTTCAGAGATGATACAGCTGACCTTAAAATGAACTTGCAAATTCTGGCCTAGGTAGACCCCAAAAGATTGTATTAATTTTAGAATCCGACTGGATGTTATAGGTGCCACGATGACTGACTTTTTTCAAAAATGAGTACAAAGAACACCATAGTGGCAAAGTAGCTCAAAACCATCCTGTGCAGTTGATGGCTAAACTGATGCCCAACGCTCCCAATACCTAATTCTGAGCCCTTTTTGCTGCACCATAATGCCCGCGACATGAAGGACAACAGAATCGATCGGCCTCAAATTCAAAAGGATTTGTCGTAGCTGTTAAGAGTTTATTATTCAACAGCATTCATGCTAAGCATTTTATATGCACCAGCTCATTTAATCATCACAACACAAATTCCATTGCAGATGAAGAAAGGCTTGTCCCAAGTCACACAGCCAAGCAGTGGGGACTCTGGAGTCTGTGCTTATTGAGAATGTTCACTGTGCTATATCCACCTCCCGTACCTGTTGCTGTCAAGTCAATTCCAACTCACACAACCCCACGTGTTATGGAGTAGAACTGCACCATAGGACTTTTTGGGCTGTAATCTTTACAGAAATAGATCACCAGGCCTTTCTTCCACAGCACCACCAGGTAGGTTTGAACCACCAACCTTTAGGTTAGTTGTTGAGTGCAAACCCTTTGCACCACCCAGAGACCTGTGTCTACCTCACCTCCTCTTTTTTGTGATTCAGTTGTAATCACATTAAAAGGCCCTGGGAAGAACTGCAATGAAGGATCATGAAAAACTTGGTTTATTCTACCATCTTCAAATTTTGGCTATAGAAATTCTTCCCCCAAAATACAGTGAAATCTGTGAGAGCTGGAACTCGGTGGGAATGCCTTGTTTTTCCGGGTCTCACAAGCTTCATTCCTTTGGGTGCAGTCATCACTTTTCAATCACTCTCTGTTTAGCGGAAAATATTTGTGTTTTCCATCTGACAGGTTTCTACCTCACACAGCTTCCGGCTTTCATAGGTTTTACTGTACTTATTAACATCTTCCAGAACTAGTGTTATAGGCATCACGGATTGGGAAAAAACTGTGTTGGGTTTAGAATTCTAGCTTACCAGTTTCTTCTCTGCCTCATGTTCTGTAAGTTTTGCTGCCATACACACCAATAGTCCTTCATTCATTTTTTTTTTATTAACTTTTATTGAGCTTCAAGTGAACGTTTACAAATCAAGTCAAACTGTCACATATAAATTTATATACACCTTACTCCGTACTCCCACTTGCTCTCCCCCTAATGAGTCAGCCCTTCCGGTCTCTCCTTTCGTGACAATTTTGCCAGCTTCCAACTCTCTCTATCCTCTCATCCCCCCTCCAGACAGGAGATGCCAACACACTCTCAAGTGTCCACCTGATATAATTAGCTCACTCTTCATCAGCATCTCTCTCCTACCCACTGTCCAGTCCCTTTCATGTCTGATGAGTTGTCTTCGGGGATGGTTCCTGTCCTGGGCCAACAGAAGGTTTGCAGACCATGACCGCCGGGATTCCTTTAGTCTCAGTCAGACCATTAAGTCTGGTCTTTTTATGAGAATTTGGGGTCTGCATCCCACTGATCTCCAGCTCCCTCAGGGGTTCTCTGTTGTGCTCCCTGTCAGGGCAGTCATTGATTGTGGCCGGGCACCAACTAGTTCTTCTGGTCTGAGGATGATTTAAGTCTCTGGTTCATGCGGCCCTTTCTGTCTCTTGGGCTCTCAGTTGTCGTGTGACCTTGGTGTTCTTCATTCTCCTTTGCTCCAGGTGGGTTGAGACCAATTGATGCATCTTAGATGGCCGCTTGTTAGCATTTAAGACCCCAGATGCCACATTTCAAAGTGGGATGCAGAATGTTTTCATAATAGAATATTCTGCCAATTGACTTAGAAGTTCCCTTAAACCATGGTCCCCAAACCCCCGCCCTTGCTCTGCTGACCTTTGAAGCATTCAGTTTATCCCGGAAACTTCTTTGCTTTTGGTCCAGTCGAGCTGATCTCCTTCATTCATTTTTAGTAATACCTTCATCTCCAACAATCAGGTGCCCCACTCAAATTAAAAATGTAACAAAAGAATCGTATGTTTATTGTTGAAAAAAAAATATGTTGTCCTTGAATGTATGAAATATGACTGAGTTATGTGAGTTTATAAGCACATACTGTTGTATCTACAAGCACTTATTTCAAGGGTGTGTTTACAGAAAACTAGCTGGTACCTAACAATTGTCCAGGCTTACCCTATGAACTGGCATGTATATACAAACCATTCATGGAAAAAAGCCACGAGGTCAAAGGTAAGGTCACACATAAGAGAAAATCCTTCAGTCCCTTACTTAAGAACTCCTGAGTAACCTGACTGGTTCCATGAAGCTTCTGAAACAAATGAAAGCCTGGGAGATGACAGACCTTCTACTGTATTTATTTATAATCCTTAAAGTTTGAACCACTCACTTGGAACTACAACTGCAGTTGGATTTTCCTGCCGGATGTCCAGTACAGAATGGGAGTCTTATCTCATCACTTAGAATATACCTCCTGTGCCAGGTCCAGGAATCAGCACCAGGTCTGATACATTTTCTCCATTCCCTAACATGTCTATTATCGTGCTCTACCAACAACAACAAAAAAGACAAACCCATTGCCATCGAGTCGATTTCAACTCATATATCATAGCGCTCTAGGAACCAGCATATGATAAAGGCTCCACAAACAGTTGCTGTTGTTGGGTGCCATCACAGTTGATTCCAGCACACAGAGACCCCATGTAATTGAGTAGAATTGCTCCACAGGATTTAGGGTTTCCTAGGCTGCAATCTTTACTGGAGTAGAGAAGCAGGTCTTTTCTCCCACGGAGCCAGTGGGTGGGTTTGAACCACCAAACCTTCTGTTAGCAGTCAAATGCTTAGCTGTTGTGCTCCTTCAACAAATAGTTAAAAAACAAACAAAACAATAAAAACCAAACCCATTGCCATAGATCAACTCTGACTCTTAGCAACTCCATACCAAACCAAAGCCAAACCAGTTTTCTTCCAGTCTATTCCAACTCACAGCGACCCTACAGGACAGAGCAGAACTACCCCACAGGGTTTCCAAGAAGTGCCTGGTGGATTTGAACCACCAACCTTTTAGTTACCAGCTGAGCTCTTATAACAACCCTATAGGACAGGGTAAAACTGATTGATAAGGTTCAAACAAGACTGTAGATCTTTACAGAAGCAGAATGCCACATCTCTCCCCTGCAAAGCAGCCTGTGGGTTAGAACTGTCTACTTCTCTTTCAGTTAGCAGCCAAGCACTTAATCACTGTGACACCAAGGCTCCCCAACAACAAACAGTAGAAGAGGTCAAATTTTTCTGAAGGGTTGAAACCAAGCTTTAAACCATTTGGTGAAAGGAACAATTATGCCTTCTAAAGGAGCTACCTAGTTACACTACATCTGGGAAAGATCCGTCAGTGTTCTCTTAACTGGTCTCTTTAAAAGGTGCAAGCTGGAATTCAGTCTTACACTTGTGAGGAGAACTGCCAGGAGAGGTAAGCGTGACCTCAGAAGAAACTGCCAACTCATGAAGAATGCCTCCATCAAACCAGGCAGAGCACTAGAATTTGGAGAACATTTAAATGGCTGAAAAGCATTTTAAAAAGTAACACCGAGTTAGAGCAATTAAGAGTGGAAATATTGCTCTTTGTTTAAAAAGAACTGAACTTGATTCAAGGCAGGTAAGATTTCCTGGCCAACAAAGCTTAAATAAAATCTTTGTTTAATAAAGTGCTCAACTCAAAAATTGGCACATCACATTAAAATATATACATATATTTGCCTGAGGACTACTTGGCTCATTTAAATTTATATTTATGATTCAATATAATCAATATCATTTCCAGAAAAGGTGCCTCACTGTGTGTACGTTTGTGTACCCGGTACTGGAAAATTATTTTTCCTACAGCGTTTGTCTACTGATTCTACAGAACAGTACTTGGCTCAAAAAGTGGTTAGAGAACAGAATATTCTTTGATGGTTATGAGAGGGTGGAGGGAGGGAGGGGGAAGGGAGGGGAAGAGGGAGGGAGGGAAGAAGAGAGAGGGGTTTTCACTAATTAGACAGTAGATAAGAACTATTTTAGATGAAGGGAAAGACAACACACAATACAGGAGAGGTCAGCACAACTGGACTAAACCAAAAGCAAAGAAGTTTCCCAAATAAACTGAAAGCTTTGAAGGCCAGCGTAGGAGGGGCAGGGGTTTGGGGACCATGGTTTCAAGGGACATCTAAGCCAACTGGCATAATAAAATCTATTAACATTCTGCATCCCACTTTGGAGAGTGGCCTCTGGGGTCTTAAACGCTAGCAAGCGGCCATCTAAGATGCACCAATTGGTCTCAACCTACCTGGAGCAAAGGAGAATGAAGAACACCAAAGACACAGGATAATTATGAGCCCAAGAGACAGAAAGGGCCACATAAACCAGAGACTACATCAGCCTGAGACCAGAAGAACTAGATGGTGCCTGGCTACAACCGATGACTGCCCTGACAGGGAACACAACAGAGAACACCTGAGGGAGCAGGAGAGCAGTGGGATGCAGAATGTTCTCGTAAAAAGACCAGACTTTATGGTCTGACTGAGACTAGAGTGACCCCGGAGGTCATGGTCCCCAGACCTTCTGTTAGCCCAAGACAGGAACCATTCCTAAAGCCAACTCTTCAGACAGGGATTGGACTAGACTATGGGATAGACAATGATACTGGTGAAGAATGAGCTTCTTGGATCAAGTAGACACATGAGACTACATTGGCATCTCCCGTCTGAACGGGAGATAAGAGGGTCAGAAGCTGGCCGAATGGACACAAGAAGAAATAGAGGAAGGAAGGAGTGTGCTGTCTCATCCGGGGGAGAGCAATTAGGAGTATATAGCAAGGTGTTTATACAGTTTTGTATGAGAGTCTGACTTGATTTGTAAGCTTTCACTTAAAGCACAATAAAAATTAAAAAAAAAAAAAAAAGTGGTTTGTTGGGTAAATTTACAACAGCATCTCACACATGATGACCCAAAAAGATCTTGTATGCTTATTTAATGGAATGATGCACATGTCTCCCACACAAGCATGATGACCAAATAAACACAAGTTATAAGTAACCAGTACCAACTGCCGTGGAGTTTACTATGACTCACAATTACCCATACGCGTCAGAGTAGAACTGTGCTCTACGGGGTTTTCTTTCTTCCTTTTTCTTTTTTTTAAAATTTATTTCTTGTAGCTGGTGTTGAGAATATACACAGCAGAACATCCAACAATTCAATTTCTACATGTACAATTCAGTGACACTGACTGCATTCTTCAAGTTGTGTAACCATTCTCATCCTCCCTTTCCGAACAGTTCCTCCTCCACTAACATAAAGTCACTGCCCCTGGGTTTCCTATCTAATCTTTCAAGTTGCTATTGTTAATGTTATCTCACATAGTTCTTGAAAGAGCACAACGCTCAAGGCAGATGTTCTTTACTAATTAAGCTACAGCCTTCAGTACGGATTATACCTCAACATAAAGAAAACAAAAATTCTTGCAACTAGACCAATAAGCGTGATAAATGGAGAAAATATTGAAGGTCCCACCAGATTGTCCACAGGAAATAGATGTAGCAGTCTGCTTCCGTAAAGATTTACAGCCTTGGGAACCCTATGAGGCAGATCTACTCTGTTCCTGTAGGGTCGCTCTGAGTCAGAACCAACTTGACAGCAGTGAGTTTGGTTTGGTTTATGAAGCAATGTATATTAAAACAACGCCTAAGCCTTTGAGTGGGATTATGCTGAATATGCATGACACACAAAAAGAAAATGTTCATCAGTTACAGATGTGTTCCAACCCGTGTTTTCTTCCTTTTTTGGAATATCAAACAGGGAAGCAAGAGTACGTTTGTAGCCATGTTATTATAAGCTCTGCGGGCTCAACCTCTCCCAAACTAGAATATGCCAGTATTTATTTTGCTATCCGTATGACCACAGTTTACACTAGAGTAAAAATAGAAGCTGTGTGAGCCTAACCTGAAAAGTTCCAAGTGCTGGAAATGGACAGCATTAATATATTCTAACTAAAGCATCAAGATTCTGTTTCCTGGTATAGTTTGGCAGGAAACAGGGGAAAAGATATTTGGAATTTATTTGTTATTCAGAAGCGTTTTTTAAAAAACTAACAAAATGGAACAGGCTCCAAGTCAAGCACAGAAAACCAAAGACTCTGGTTTAAATTTAATAATTTGCTCTAAGGGTTTTTTAACCACTACAATTCTAAGCCCCAAGGTACAACCACATATATGCTATAGGAAGCATATGGGACAGGAAAACAGGAAAGTCCACAGGTCCAAAGGGCCGATCATGCTCTCAACGGCCACGTCAGCCACGCTCACTCCAGCTGATGCCAGAGCAAGAAGCTGGGCTCTGTGGCTTGTCATAGTTGATGGATGGAATTTCTAAGTCAGCCTGTATTTCAGCGGCCTAAAATGGAACTATGTCCCTGGGTGGTGCAAACGGTTTGCACTGGACTACTAACCTAAAAGTTGGTGGTTTGAAACCACCTAGCGGCACTGAAGAAAAAAGACTTGGCAATTAGCTTCCATAAAGATTACAGCCAAGAAAACCCTACAGAGCTCAGTTCTATTCTGTGACACAAGGGGTAGCCATGAGTTGGAACTGATTAGACAGCAATGGGGTTTGTTTGTTTTAATTAGAATTGAGTATGAATGTTAAAAAGAGTATGGGACACTACTGTTGGCTTGTAAAGAGAAGCCTTAACTATTTAAAAGAAGCTAACAGAACCATGAATCAGGACTGGAGGAAGACTCATTGACAACCTGCCTTATGCAGATAACCCTACTCACTCAAAGTAAAGAGGACTTGAAGCACTTACTGATGAAGATCAAAGACCACGGCCTTCAGTATAGATTACACCTCAACATAAAGAAAACAAAAATCCTCACAACTGGACCAAAAAGCAACATCATGATAAGCGGAGAAAAGACTGAAGTTGTCAAGGATTTTATTTTACTTGGACCCACAATCAACACCCATGGAAGCTGCAGTCAAGACATCAAACAACATATTGCATTGGGCAAATCTGCTACAAAGGACTTCTTTAAATCATTAGAAAGCAAAGATGCCATCTTGAAGACTAAGGTGCTCCTGACCCAAGCCAAGGTGTTTTCAATCACCTCATATGCATGTGAAAGCTGGACGATGAAAAAGACGGAAGAAGAATTGAAGGCTCTGAATTGTGGTGTTGGCAGAGAATGTTGAATACACCACGGACCGCCAAAAGAATGAACAAATCTGTCTTGGAAGAAGTACAACCAGAGCGCTCCTTAGAAGCAAGGACGGTGAGACTACATCTCACATACTTTGGACATGTAATTTAGGAGGGATCACTCCCTGGAGAAGGACATCATGCTTGGTAAAGTAGAGGGTCAGTGAAAAAGACGAAGACCATCAATGAGATGGGACTGACACAGTGACAACAACAATGTGCTTAAGCATAATGACTGTGAGGATGGTGCAGGACCAGGCAGTGTTTAGTTCTGTTGTACACAGGGTTGCTATGAGTGGGAACCGACTCAATAGCACCTAACAACAACTAACAGAAATTGACACAGTCCTTTTGGTAATGTGTTTTCAGAGGCCATAAAAATCTTTTATACCATCTGACAGATATTTCTCCCCTTAGGAATTATGTTAAGGAAATGGTCTAAAAAGGAGAAAAGCTGGGGTGTTTACTACAGCATTAAAGCAAAATCACTGAGACAGCCTAAACGCCAACTACAGGGGAGTAAATACGTATAACAACATATGACACGTTAATATACTCAACATCACCATTAAAAATTATAGACCAATAGCAACAAGGAAAAGTGTTTATGACAACACATTAAATTTAAAAGGTGTGTTTTTTTTTTTCTTCTTCTAGTATTACAACTATATAAAAATGTCAAATACTTTGGCCAAGCATTAGAAGGAGAAATGGAAAAAGAAGAGAATTAACTGGTTAGGGTGATAGGTTTGTGGTTGATTTCTTTCCCAATTGACACTACTGTTACATTTTTGCAGTAAGTACATATATTTGTAAGGTGTTAAATGCACAGAAAGGAGCCCTGGTGGCACAACAGTTAAATGCTCGGCTGTTAACCGAAGGATCAGCAGTTTGAACCCACCCAGCAGCTCTAAGGGAGGAAGAGCTGGTGATCTGCTCTCATTAAGATTACAGCCCAGGAAACCCTACCAGGCAGTTCTACTCTGTCACATGGGGTCGCTATGAGTCAAAAATCGACTCGAAGGCACCTAACAACAACAACAGCATAGAAAGCACAAGACCAATGAGTCATGGTCACAGATAGCCAGGGGTGAAGCTTCCGAACATCAACTGGACAAATGAGCTTCTGAAACAAACGTATTTATTGTTTCATAGGGAATATATTCAAACATATTCATATAGGTATCTATAAAGGCTCTGAAGAAAGCCTGATGCAAGAATGGGGTGTTTAAGTGATAAGCGTTTAAAAAGCCACAGAATCACAGTCCAGCGCTTGGGCTATTCCAGTTCCATTCCATCTGCGGGCACCAGGCAGAAAGTCTAGTAAAAATGGATATTTAATTGCATCGTTCCAGGTTCTAAAATTTCCTGGGTCTAATTACCCATTTCATTAGCTACTCTTTGTTCCTGGGTTATTTAAAGCTAGGAATCTACTCCCTGTGATGCTTTGAAGAATGGTCAAGGTAATTCACTCAGTTGCCCAGTGAACAAGCTCCCTACCAGCTTGGCTCAGATCAACATGAGCCAATACCTGACCTTGGAGGGCTGTGCCCCTAACAGATCTGCAGGGCTGAAAGGCCAACTAGCCCCACAAATGTTTAGTATTGCTCCCTGGTTTTATCCATCTGTTCTATTACACTTGTAGGGTGTAATGGGAGCCTCTCGTTCTGCCGCTCCGTGGCTGCTGATTACAGGAAAGGACTACCTGACCTAGGAGGGCTTTTAAAATGAAAAAGATGACATTTGCAGCTGGTTCCTTATACTGGAAGACGGAAAATGTGCCAACACTTATCCAAATAAAAGCAATAAAACTAGAATGGAGGGGATAAACCCAACGTTGTAAAGAACAGTGATTTCAAAATTGGAGTTTAAAAAACTATTCCAAATGGAAGGCTTTTTTTGCGATTGTGAGGGTCTTTTAGTACCTGGAGTCCCTGAGCAGTGCACAGTTAATATATTCAGCTGCTAATCAGAAAGGCCTGGCAATCTACTTCCAAAAAACCAGATACTGAAGACCCTATGGAGCACAGTTCTCCTCTGACACACGTGGGGTTGCCATCAGTTGGAATCAACTTGACAGCAACTGGCTGGCTGGCTTTAATATCTTCTATCAAGTCACTGTATATCAAATACAATATATTGAAAAGATTACCCACATCCACATTCCTTTTAGCCACTGTAAAAACACCCTGATTCTGCCCAAAACTCATCACCCAGGCCTTGTATTTCTTTTTCTATATAAAGGAACTGTTCTTGACCAAATTTTTTAACCAAGTAAAATAAACCATGAGTGCCAAACAGTTTTTAAATAAATGGTTTCCTTGATAGAGAAACCAGGAAAAGATTTAAAGGTACCACAGTCCATTATGAAATCCATCGTGGACTCTTCATGAAGTAATTCCCCCCAAAATGGAGCTTCCCACAAGCTGCTCCCAGTCTCATTTATCTGCTTTACAGGGAGGGTATTTATTTATTTATAGCCTTCAGCACCATCTCTAAGCAAGCACAGCGTAGGAAGAGCTCCTGTTGGTATGCTACCATATTGCATATAAGTACTTTATCCCCAGATAACATTAACAGTCTTGTCAGACGAGGAGCAAAGGAGAATTAGGAACAGAAATATTTTCCCCACTAATGATGATCAAATACTTTACCAGCTGTGCAAACCAACATGTGGCCAAGGCCTTAAAAACCCCAAAAGGTAATCTAACCCATTCCTGCGCTGCCTTCTGGCTTTCTGATCTACCTCCATCAGCATCTACATATGAGGACATTCTGAAATCCTGCTGATGGAATCCTTGACTCTTACTGGTATGATATGAGGGTCAAGGAGGATGAGGAACTCACAAGATGAATAATTTAAAAATAGTAATATATAAGAAGTGCTTTTGAGAATATATTGAACAGAGTATATACTGTTATGACTTTTTTTGTCACCAAATGAGGCTCATTTATGGTAATTCACTAGTGATAATTAAAAGTCTCAGCTGGAACACACATTTTCATGAGCATCATTTCATAAGAGACACAGAACTTAGTTTTCTAAAAATATGGCAGATGAAGAACAAATACTTATTAAACCGTCCCAAAAAACTTTCTTCTCCAAGTAGTTCGGTAATAAAAAAATTTACCAGCTGATTTCACTAGTGCTGAAGCAAGCTGTACCAAATGCCTCTGTGGCTATTTAGTACCAAGGATGCTAAATAAAAATCGATGATGCTAAACTTAACATTATTTTCTTCAAATTTCTACTTGCCCCAGGATCTTCATTTCCTCCCAAATTACTGGGCCATCCTATTCTTACTAGGGCTTCTCTAAATCAATCAGGGCAAGGTCTATCTAAAAAGCCCCCTTTCAGGATGAAAACCACCTTGGTTACCTGTTATATTTTAATTTCCTAGAAATTGCAGAGTCTTACAGAGAATTAAACTCAGGGAGCCCTGTCCATATTAATGGTCTCTCACTTGGGTTCTGTCACATGCCTTGGATGATGGGACCAGTTTCTAACACATTTAACTGCTCCAGGCACACCCGCCTCCAGACAGTGCCTCTGCCTACAGAGTGGAGTTTATCGTTTAATTGGTATAAGATCAGCATGCAGCTGGACAGTAGCTTGGTCATGGTGTTCATGTGGAAGATGCCAAATGAAGACATGTCCATTCCTCCTAGGCCTCAAGACAATAATTGAGGATCCCCAGACTGCGGAGCTATCAGCTTCTATTACCCCAAACTCGACTGGACCTACCTGCCTTTGGCCAATGCTCTGTAACAAAGACAGACTTCGGACTCTCCCTTCCTGCTGTTTCACCTCACACATGCCTTGTAGAAAAATCACTTGCTTTTCGCTCCTCCTCCTTGGGAGTCTGAGGAATGCAGCTAAGTGACTGCAGCTGCCAGGGCAATCTCTTTGGCATGCATGGCTACAACTCCTCATCTAATAGCCTTTCCTCTGCCTCGCTGCCCTGGCCCACTGGTGATCACTGCAATCCTTTCAAGTGGTCACATTGCAGGGCAGCCCCCATGGAAACAAACCCATTTGGAACTGTTCAAGCTCATACCAAAGAATGATGTTTTTAATACAGATTGTTCTTTTTAAATCCTTTACAAAAGCAGCTGTAATCAATCGTGCTGGGGGGCTCTGTAAAAATCTGCCACTCGGAAAGCCCCAATATTGATTCTTTTCCCTTTCACGGCTTTCAGGAAAAAATTCCACGCTAAGAAACGATTGCATGCTAAGAAACAATCAATTTTTCTAGACTTTGCTAACATGAAACAGTATCTATATTAATGTTTTTTAAATTAAATAAAAACCACAGGCTGATATATGAAACCCACCTGTTATTCTGCCTTTCATATTAGGACATGTTTGTTTTTGAAACAAAAGTCGGCTGAACAAATTCAATAATTATTCAACGCTGATTAAACATCAGCAATTCTTGTAAGAGCTGTGGAGCAGGTGACACTAGGTTAAAGATGGAAGGGAAATCTGTCTTCATGTGAGATCTGGCGTTTCCAGTTCTTAACTTGCAAGGTAATATGCCGTTCTCTCAGTGCCTATTCTTAAAGAAAGCTATCAATCTGAGCCTTTGCATATACTCCTATCATGGTTCCAAACGCTCACATTCTGACTGAACTTTCAAATACCAGAACATTTTAAGTCTTTTCACAGCAACTACGGTAGATGTATTATTCTGTCAAATTTTCCTCTTAAAACCGAAATATTTCTAAAGGTGGAAAGTCAGTATTTAAAGCTACAATGTGCAGACAAAGCAATTTAGCATTTTCATTTAAAAATCACATTAAAAATCCTCACCAGCGTCAACAGCCAATTTCCAGGTTAGACATTAAGGAAAAGCACAATTTAACATAATGTCTGTTATCTGCACCTCTGTTTAGAAGAAAAAAATAAAAAGACTTTATTAAAATGCCATACATAAAATTAATACAGAACCAAAAGCCATGTAGACTGACAGCCCATAATACTTTGTGTCAGGGTGGATATCTAACACATGGATGAAATTAAATCTGGTCATGTCCAAAGAGCTGGCGAAAAAAAAAAAAGGGCAAAAAAAACTTAACTTCTATTTGCTTTGCTGCAAATAAGAATAATTTCCACTTCAGGGGCGTGGGCTACGACTCGTGATATTTATCCATGTTCCATGCTCCTGGCCTCCAACAACCAAAGGAGTCTACTGAAGTGATGGGTGTACAATTTGTACACGTATTAGTTGAGGAATTTAACTCCCTCTCCACACCTACCCCAGCCCCTCAAATTAGACAGGGCCCCTGCTTTTTTTTATCAGCCTAAATAAGCAAAGACTGAGAGAGCTCTGTAAAACTCCTTAACATTAGCTGATCAAGGGCCTCCATCTTTGTCAAATCGTACCTCCTGGGGCTGTCACACTTGGCAGGTTTCACAGCCCCACTGGCCTGGGTAGTCTTTTTATCCCCCGTAAGTTATTTTAAGCAACTTTTTGCCAACAAATACATCTCTGTGCTAGGCTTCATCTCTTCCATTGTAAAACTGTTGCAGCACAAAATAGCTAAGCATTAAAGAGAAACTAGAATCAGAATAGTAAACTAACCTTCTGTGTTTTGAATGCTCCAGAGATCAGGGCTGTCCAGCAAAACTTTCTGCCATGATGTTAATGTTTTCTATCTGTGCTGCCCAAAATGCAAGCCCCTAATCCCTAGCCACGCGTGTCTAACATGCAACTGAGATGTGGTGAGTGAAAAAGAGAAACTGAATTTTTAATTTTTTTTATTTCTCATCGATTTAAATTAAAATAGTCATGTGACAATCCCTGGGTGGTGCAAATCGTTAACATGCTTGGCTGCTAACCGAAAGGCTGGTGGTTTCAGTTTACCTAGAGGTACCTCAGAAGAAAGGCATGGCAAAAGCAGCCACTGAAAACCCTGTGGAGCACAGTTCTACTCTGACACATGTAGAGTTGCTATGAGTTGGAACGGACTTGATGGCAACTGGCATATACTGTATATGCATGTGACTTGTAGCTACCATATTGAACAGTGCTGTTCCAGAGAGAATTCTCAAATCATCGTTGGAAGCCTGGGCACATCAAAGCCATCTACCTCTGCTGGGCTAAGCACTGTGGGGGGCCAAATGCGCTCTCCTGCACATCAGCAGAAGTCAGTGCTTAACAGCTTCATCGCATTTTCCATCAGGGCTCTCCCTTACCACTTCACACCTGTCAGAAAAATTAAGGATTAGAAGTGGCTAGGTCATTTAACAAGCACCTTATCAAATACCTCCTATGTGCTGAAATGTTCCGTCATTTATTTAAAAGTTTAAAACAAAAGGCGGAGGGGGAAGAAATCTTGGGTCACCAAATCTGAGTAAGCAAATCACTATCCTGAACCACATGAAGTTCAAATCCCTGGAGAACTCACTAGGCGAGCCCATATATCCTGCCCTGGGCTCTGCTCCCTTCCTTCTGGAGTGTTAAAAACTAAAACACCAAACCAAACCCATTGTCTTCGAGTCGATTCTGACTCATTGAGACCCTTTAGGAGCAGAACTGCCCCAAAGAGCTTCTAAGAAGCATTTGGTGGATTAGAACTGCTCACCTTTTTGGTTAGCAGCCGTTGCTCTTAACCACTACACCACACGGGTTTTTGGCAAACCAGCACACAATAAATAGTTCCTGGTTGCTGGCAATGAGTTTATCTGGCTGGCTCACTGTGGCATCAAACTCAGTTAACTTCACTGAATAAATGATGCATTCCTGGACTGGTAGACATTGTAAGAAGCTCATTCACAGTTGTAATGGATGTTGTATAGCTTCCTAGGGCTGCAGTAACAAAGCTGGGTGGCTTAAAACAACAGAAACTTAACTACCTCACAGTTTTCAGGCTAGAAGTCTGAAAGCAAGGTGCCTGCAAGGCCAAGCTCCCTGTGAAAACTCTAGGGAAGCTTCTGGGTGTTGCTGACAATCCTTGGCGTTCCTTGGTTTGTAGGCATGTTACTCCATTGTCACATGGAGCTTTGCCTACGTGTCTCTGTGTCCAAATTCCCTCTTCTTATGAGAATATCTGTCATTCTGCATGTGGGACCCGCCTTCATCCAGAATGTCCTCGTCTTAACTTGATTCCATCTACAAAGACACTGTTTCCAAATCAGGTCACACTCACAGGTTCCGTGAAATTACCTACCCATCCCCTCACCCACCCACTCATCTACCACCCCCTGCTCTCCTACCACCACCTAATTGGGGGGTTAAACCAGATGTCTGCTCAAGTCCCTAGCTCTGCTTTACCTTCAAACTCATCATCTTTTCTTTGTTTTATGTCTTGAATTTCCCTTCACTGTGGATGCCAATTTTTGGAGGACACTATTCAACCCAGTACAAGTGTTATGCATTCACTCCCGTTCATTCATTCTTGCCTACACTGTTGCATCAAGCAAGAAAGGGAACTATCAAAAGAAGATAGGAAAGCACACTCTCCTCCTGGGAAAATGGATCATTTGTCTACATGCGTCAAGTAACGATGCTGCACCATGAGTTCCATCCACTTAGCCATCACAATTGTTGGGATATTTTCCGATGCATTAATAAATTGTGGGGACAAAAACACTAGTAGATCCTGGGTGTAAAAAAAAAAAAAAAAGACATTTTGGGGCAACTGGAGAAATCTGAGTACAGACTGGTATTAGAAGAAAACATTATGGAATTATTATTAATATTCTTAGGTGAGGTTGTGTTTATGTAAGGTATTGTCCTTATTCATAGGGGACAGATGCTGAATGCTAAAGTACCCAGGGTTGGAGTGTTATGATGGCCAAAATTTAAAAAATTTATCTATTTGAGAATAAAGCAAATATGATTACTGTTGAATTTAGGTGGAAGATAAATGGTTATTTATTGTACTACTCTTTTGGACTCTTCTGTGTATTTGAGAATTTTCATAATTAAAAAGTTGGGGGAGAAAAAGTCCAGGAGAAAAATTTCAAGTGACACTGAAGCTAATCATAGGCAAATAGTTCAACACTAATTGGACAAGAAAGCTCTGTTTCCGTACCAGGCGGAAAAGTGAGCTGAACTTCATTAAAAATTTCTATCAGCCTGTGCCTGTTGGTTTAAACTAACTGGTGCCACTGAGGTTAGCACAGAAGTGATCAGATAATTTTCTTCCAAAAGAAATGACAGCTATGAACTTGGCAGACAGGCCAGTGCCCTAAAGGGAAAGTGTTTCCACCTCTGAAGACAAAAAGGGGGAAGATGTAAGTAAGGGTTGGCAAGAGAGGCAATCATGGTGAGGAGCTTCTGTATCAGAACAACGTACGGAATTAAACTCTTCGGCATCTTTCATTGGATAAATAAGTACATACGGGTGGCTTTAGTAGAATTCATGTATGTATTTAAAAGGCTAAAGAAACCGATTAAAGGTGAAAGTTACAGGTTATGAGTGGCCCAAATATTAACAAAACTTTGCCTCCTTGAGTAAGGAGAAGATTATTAAACAGTGTTAGGAGAATTCAGAACTTCACTCCTATCTCCAGCCTCACCCACCCTTAATTAAACAAGATACTGAAGGTAGCCTCAAATCCTAAAATATTAATCTAATATATATTAACACATTGAAAGCAACTTGAAAATTCAAGTTGCACACGTAGGATTTGCGCACTTTTCTGACTGTGTTATACTCAGTAAAAAGTTGACTAAAATAAACAAACAAAAAGAGACTAAGCCGAGTTTTAGAGAACAAACCCTTACCCCTAGCCACGGTATACAGATCCGCATTTACTTGTGTATCTGAGCACGAATGTCAAAGAGATGTCACCACTCACTCTCAAAATGTATCTAACAAGGTTATCATGTTATGGGAGCAAAGCCAACCTCCATGGTTTTCAAGAAGGAGAAAGGCTTGCCTTTCTAGTTAGAGCACACATTTAATGCATAAGTTTTCTGGGTTTCCTTGCACTTCCAAAGAAATGACTATAACATAGAGATACCATTTACCAGCTGTAATTTAGTTGATTCCAACTCATGGAAACTCCATGGGTGTCACAGCAGAACTGTGCTCTTTAGGGTTTTCAATGTCTGATTTTGGGGAAGTAGATTGCCAGGCCTTTCTTCTGAGGTATCTCTGGTTGGACTCAAACTTCCAACCTTTCCGGTAGCAGCCAAGTGTGCTGTTTACACCCCCCAGGAACTCCTAACATACTTCTATCCAATGAGTATCATTATTATCCCCATTTTACAGCTGTGGAACCTGAACCTTAGAGGTCATGTGGTTTGCCTGCCATTACCCATATAGTAAGTATAAGAATAAAAAACAAACAAACAAAAAAACCCCAAACCTGTTGTCATTCATTCCAACTCACAGTGACCCTATAGGATAGAGAAGAACTGCCTCATAGGGTTTCCAAGGAGGCTGGTGGATTTGAACTTTTGGTTAGCAGCTAATCTCTTTACCACTGTGCTAGCCGGGCTCCCATCTAAGAACAGCACCCAGGTTTTCTGATTTGGGCCCCTCAGTGGGAGCAAGGAAATTGACTGACCTCACAAATACAGGAGAAGCATGTTGGTCAGGCTGAGACAGTAAACTGTGCTTGAGACATGAGGAGCTTGAAGAATGAGCAAGAAGGATGTGCCAACAGGAGTTACTAAAGTAAGACTCAGAAATGATAATTGGCAGATGACAGTTTCCCACACGTATGTCAAATGATTTGATTTTTGTAGTCCTTTTGGCCACTTGGTGGAAGGTTAGGCAACACGGTAGTTGGGAGGTATGGTGAAAAGAGAATCTGACCTGAAGCCAACACATCTGAATTTAAACTCTGAGATTGAGTTTCCTTATCTGTAAAAACAAGAAAAATAGTCATACCGATCTCCCAGGGTCCATATGGAGATTAAAAAAGATGAAATGTGTAAAACAGCTAATATAAACTTTAAAAAACTATAAAAATAATTATATTTGTGTAAAACAATTCACACTTTTAGCAAGGTAGGGTGCTACGTTTAAAAAAAAAAAAAGTGTTCGCTGAACTCAAGCCACCTGGTGGAGGGGCCCTGTTCACACAGCTTTCTCAGTCTGTGTTATAACTAGGCCAGGAAGTCACAGTGATCTGGCTAATCTTGACATGAACAACACAAAACAAACAAACAAACAAAAGAAGCTGCTCAGGGCTGAAAAACAGATGAAGAAAGGAACTGTTGCTAAGTCTAAATCTAATCCCACTTTCATATATTGTTGTTAGGTACTCTTCAGTCATATGATCAGAAACCGATGGTACTGAAGGAAGAAGTCCAAGCTGCACTGAAGGCATTTGGAAAAACAAGGCTCCAGGAGCTGAAAGAATACCAGTCGAGGTGTTTCAACAAATGGATGCAGTGCTGGAAATACTCACTTGTCTATGCCAGGAGATTTGGAAGACAGCTACCTGGCCAATCAAGTGGAAGAGATCCATATTTATGCCCATTCCCAAGAAAGGTGATCCAACTGAATGCAGAAATTATCGAACAATATCATTAATTTTACACAAATAAAATTTTGCTGAAGATCATTTAAAAGTGACTGTAGCAGTATATTGACAGGGAACTGCCAGAAATTCAGGCTGGATTCAGAAGAGGACACGGAACCAGGGACATCATTGCTGATTGTCAGATGGATCCTGGTTGAAAGCAGAGAATACCAGAAGGATGTTTACCTGTGTTTTATTGACTATGCAAAGGCATTCAATTGTGCGGCTCATAACCAATTATGGATAACGTTGCAAAGAATGGGAATTCCAGAACACTTAATTGTGCTTGTGAGGAATCTGTACATAGATCATGAGGCAGTTGTTCAAACAGAACAAGGGAATACTGATTGGTCTAAAGTCAGGAAAGGTTTGCGTCAGGGTTGTATCCTTTTTTCATACATACCTGTTTAATCTATATGCTGAGCAGATAATTCAAGAGGCTGGACTGTATGAAGAAAAACGGGCATCAGGATTAGAGGAAGACTCATTAATAACCTCCATTATGCAGATGATACAACCTTGCTTGCTGAAAGTGAAGAGGACTTGAAGTACTTACTGATGAAGATCAAAGAGCACAGCCTTCAGTATGGATTGTACCTTTATTTGTATAAAATAAAACTTCTCACAACTGGACTAATAAGCAACATCATGATAAACAGAGAAAGGATTAAAGTTGTCACGGGTTTCATTTTACTTGGATCCACAACCAACAGCCATGAAAGCAGCAGTCAAGAAACCAAGAGACACACTGTGTTGGACAAATCTGCTGGGAAAGACCTCTTTAAAGTGTTGAAAAGCAAAGATGTCACCTGGAAGACTCAGGTGTGCCTGACCCAAGCCGTGGTATTTTCAATCGCATCTTAGGCATGCGAAAGCTGGACAATGAATAAGGAAGACCAAAGAAGAAGAATTGATGCCTTTGAATTGTGGTATTAGTGAAAAACATGAAATGTACCACGAACTGCCAAAAGAATGAACAAATCTGTCTTGGAAAAAGTACAACCAGAATGCTCCTTAGCAGCAAGGATGGCGAGACTACATCTTACATACTTTGGACATGCTGTCAGAAAGGATCAGTCCCTGGTGAAGGATATCATGCTTGGCAGAGGACAGGGTGAGCAAAAAAGAGGAAGACCCCAACGAGATGGACTGACACAGTGTCTGCAACAATGGGCTTAAGTATAACAACGACTGTGAGCATGGCGAAGGACCGGGCAGTGTTTCATCCTGTGGTACCTGGGGTTGCTATGAGTCAGAACCGACTTGAAGGCACCTAACAACAAAAACAACCCTTGAATCAATTCTGGCTCATAGGAACACCATGTGACAGAGAACTGCCCCATAGGGTTTTTCTAGGCTGTAATTTTTATGGAAGCAGATCAACAGGTCTTTCTCCCGAAGAGCTGCTGGTTGGGTTCTAACTGCCAGCCTTTCGGTTAGAGCCAAGCACTTGACCATTGAGCCACCAGGGCTCCTTGCGCTCTTCCATATAAACCTACCGAAATGAGGAGTTTCGTACCAGATTACGAGTATTCAATTAATGTCATTAATGACTTACATTAGTTGACTGATAGTAAACAGATGACACAACAGGGACCCCACAGAAATGAACCATAATATGTACACAGCTGAGAAATCTTTTAGAAATTTCATGATGGTTTTTGGGCATAGATTTCTGGTTTGTGGCTCGGGTATCAATAATTACACAATGAGGGCGGGAGGGGGGTGTGGGTGGAGAGGCAGAACAGGCCTTTATTGTTTTTAGAAAATTATCTTACACTGCACCTAGGCTATCAGGAAATGATATCTAGTAATCCTTGGAGAACACAAAGTATCCAGTCAACCTTTAAGCTCAAAACAGCTTGGGGAAAAGGCAGACACCTCTCTACTCATACCACCTGAGATCCTGAGAGCCACTGAAACCATTTTTCAAGGATTTCAAATATGATGCTGAGTATCTCCACAAAAGAACCAGAGCATGAGGCAGTAATCATCATTGCTGGCTGGACTCACTGGTCCTCAGCAGGTGGCCCAACATGTTTCAAAGCCCAGAAAATATTTTCACAAAATGAAAAATTCTAGGCATTAACCATCTTTCCCTTTAATAAGAACAAACATTTCCCACCAGGGACTCTGGAGTCAAAAACCATTAAGAAAAATACTTGTTCCGCAGCACCTCCTGTGGGGTCGCCTTCACTCTCCCTGGCCCCTAACCCAGGGAAGGCCAGCAAAGCAGACTGGAGAAATAGAATGCGGTCGCAGTCATGGCCATAAGCCTACTGAGCCTACCTGATCCAGCTGCTGATGGCCTTTAATATATAAACAAATGCTAACGACCCTTCCCTGCTGAGAAAGCCAACCCCTCAATTTACTTGTCCTGAGCCAAGACCTTTCCAAAAGGAAAAGTCTACCTGTGCAATAATAATAAATGCCCCCACTGACTTGACAGAGCCAAGATCCGAAGGTGTTAAGGATACAATTCTCTCTCCCTCTGGGTTCCAAAAAGCCACCAAGCTGACAAAGACAAGGTTTATTATAAAATAGGAAATGGTCAAGGTACTGCTTCAGGGTTTTTTATTATTTGTGACAGTTTTAGTTTGTCGCCAGTTAGGTTGGCTTCCGTTTCAACAAAGATTCGTTATCAAGTATTGTGCTAGCCGCAGGGCATGTGGGCCAACAGGACATGGTGCTGTCTCTGAGGTACTCACCAAGGAACCATTAGAAAACAAGGAGGTGCTTTCTTTGCTAGTAGGCCAACCAATCACTGGTGAAATTATTAAATCCCAAAACGACAAACAAAAACTAGGTTGAATCATATGAAAATCGCCATTTTGTAGGTCAAAAATATCAATAATTTCATATGGTTCAACCTATACAGAAATTTGCATTTTTTATTGCTGTCTTTCTACTTCCAAGTATAATGCTGGGCAAGAGAAATATCCAACTCTTCGCCATAGTCCATTAAGACCCTGCATGATCTGGGCCCTGCCCCGTGTCTATCTTTGTCTCACTCCATCTCCCCCTTGTTCAACAGTTCAGTTTCTGAAACATGCAAACTTGTTCTTACCTCTGGGCCTTTGCACAGTTTCTCTCCCTAAAACTCTTCTCTCAAGCCTCTGTGTAATCAGTTCCTTCCCATTTCATAGGACTCAAATGGGGCCTCCTTAGAGAGGCCTTTCTTGTCATCACTCTCTGTCCCATAAGAGTCCAAAAGAAATACAATGTGAGCCAAAAAGGTGAAATTCATTTTAATAATTTTATTTAAGACAATAGATGTGAAATAGTTTCAGCATGTAGCCAATATAAAATTATTAGTAAGATTTTTATACTTTAATACTAAGTCTTCAAATTTTCGTGTGTATTTGACACTTAGAGCACATCTCTATTTGGACTGGCCACATTTCAAGTGCTCGAAAGCCACATATGGCCAGTGGCTACTGTACTGGACAGCTCAGGTCTACTACATTCCAAAAAAAAGCAAACCTATTGCCCTCGAGTCGATTCTAACTCACAGCAACTCTACAGAACAGAGTGGAACTGCCTCATAGGGTTTCCAAGGAGTGGCTGCTGGATTCCAACTGCTGATCTTTTTGTTAGCAGCCGAGCTCTTAACCACTGCACCACCAGGTCTATTATATTACCTTGTTTTATTTTCTTCATTCACCTTTCTGTATCTGAAATCATCTTTTTCTTTATGTACCTGCATGTTTTTCTATCTCCTCCCAGCACAATCCAAGCACTCCAAGGGTAGGGCCTTTTTTTCCATTTTAAACCAAACTTATACTAAATAGGGTACAGTTACAGAAATATGGGCTAGGCATGTTTTTAAAGCAGATGTTTTTGGAAATGGGGGGATGTGCTCCACAGAAGATCACTGATATTCTGCACTGTCTGGAATGGAAATCTCACCGGAGACTGCTAGCAATTGTTTGTGCACAAGACTAAGCGGCAGAATGATAAAATGGTGAAGAGCCTGGAACCACACCTGCCTGGCTCTGCCACTCACCAGCTGTGGGACCTCTCTGAGCCTCAGACTCTTCATCTATAAAATGGGGACGGCAGTAATAGTGCCTATCTCACAGGGTAGCCATGAACATTAAATCAGGTATTACTTATAAAGCACTGAGAGAGTGCTTGGCACACAGCGCTCTGTGTGCTTGTATGATCAACAAATCACAGTAATGTTTTTGCCAGTGCCGCTTCAGCCATGGCTTTACACTGCTTCAGGCATCTCTCTTCTTTGCACAGTTCAAAGTAATGCCAGGACTACTTTACCAGAGGACATGTGTGTGTGCGCGCACACACACACACACACACACACACACACCTGCTTACAGCACAAACAACCTCCACTGCCTCCAGAAGCAAGTCTAAACCCAGCGAGTAAGAGGCAGGGCACCATGTGAGTGAGAGCAAGCCTCCAGCTCACACTGCTGTGGTTTAGCCTGGGCTCTGGCCACTTACCAGCTGTGAGACCTTTGAGAAGACACTGAACTCCATGTGCCTTGGGCTCTTCATCCCTAAAATGGAGTAGCAACCTTTTGGGTTGTTGAGAAAATGAAATGAGTCAATGCGTACAAAACAATTTTCACAGTGCCTGGCAAACAGTAAGCACTCAATAAATATCTTATTATCACAGGGCCCTCCACAACTGAACTCCAATCTACCTTTATAGCTTCATTTCTTAAACAGCTTTATTGCAATACAATTCATACACTACACAATCCCCGCATTTTAAGTGTACAATTCAATGGCTCAGTATAATTCACACAGTTGTGCAGCCATCACCACAATTTTAGAACATCTTCATAACCACAATAAAGTAGCCCCATGCCCCTTAGCCATGACCCTCATTCCTCCCCGCCCCAGGCTCCAGGCAACCACTAATCTATTTTCTGTCTCTATCTCGTTGCTGTCAAATCAATTCCAAGTCATGGCAATCCCATGTGTTCCAGAGTAGAACTGCTCCACAGTGCTTTCTTGGCTATAATCTTTACGGAACTGACTCAACGGCAGTGGGTTTGGTTTTTTAACCTTTATGGAAGCAGGTTGCTAGGCTTTTTTTTTTTTTGGCAGCGCGACTGGGTGTTCAAACAGCCAAACTTTAGGTTAGCAGTTGACTGTAAACCACTGTGCCAACCAGCAGGGGGGCCCTTCTGTCTCTATATGTTCACTTACTTATTCTGGGCATTTCATGGAAATGGAATCAATGGAAATATATGGTCCTTGGTGACTGACTTCTTTCATTTAGCATATTTTAATAGCTTCATTTTAATTCATTTGGCAAATATTTAATCACCGACTTTGTGCTGGGCATTGTGTCTATATGGCTCTTCCTCTTATAAAAGCTTATAGTCAGAGAGCAGAAACAGGTAAGAGCCAGTTATAATCCAGGGGTTAGATGTTCTGATAAGGGCTGTACACTGTGCTAGAATCACACAGCCAAATCTAACCCACTCCTGGGGTGGGGGTTGGGGAAGGGATTTCATGGAGGAAAGGACATCTAGGCTAAGACTACAAGAAGGAAGAAGAAGGATGAGCAGGAAAGAAAGTTCTACCATTCTAACCCAAGCACCAGCCACGTGAAACTTCTTGCCATTTCCTGATTACGTAATGACTTTTCTTTATTCCATGCCTTTGTACTTGCCTTTTGCCCATTTTTAAAATACTGGGTCCTGTTTCTGTTGCTGTCAATTCCAACTCATAGCGACCCTGTAAGACAGAGTAGAACTGCCCCATACAGTTTCCAAGGAGCGCCTGGTGGATTCAAACTGCCGACCTTCTGGTTAGCAGCTATAGCTCTTAACCACAACACAGGGGTTTCCAAATACTGGGTAGTTCGTCTTTTTTTTTATTGAGCATAGGAACTATGTTGCATGTGAAAGCTGGACGATGAATAAGGATAATCGAAGAAGAACTAATGTCTTTGAATTGAGGTGTCAGTGAAGAAGATTAAATATACCACGGACTGCCAAAAGAACAAACTAATCTGTCTTGCAAAAAGTACAACCAGAATGCTCCTTAGAAACAAGGATGGTAAGACCACGTCTCACATACTTTGGACGTGTTATCAAGATGCATCAGTCCCTGGAGAAAGACATCATGCTCAGTAAAGCAGAGGGTCAGCGAAAAAGAGGAAGACCCTTAACGAGATGGACTGATGTGGCTGCAACAAGGGGCTCGAGCATAAAAACGATTGCGAGGATCGGGCAGGATCAGGGAGTGTTTCATTCCATTGTACCCAGGGCTGCTATGAGTCAGAACTGACTTGATGGCACCTAACAACCAACAACAATAGAAATTACGTGTGTGTGTATATATATATATGTCTTATTGATGTAAGTAGGAAACCCTGGTGACGTAGTTTTGAAGAGCTATTGCTGTGAACCAAAAGGCTGGCAGTTTGAATCTAACAGGCGCTCCCTGGAAACCCTATGGGGCAGTTCCACTCTGTCCTACAGGGTCAGTCGGAATCGACTTGATAACAACGGATTTTTTTTTGTTTAATTGATGTAAGTACTTTGCCAGATATAAGTCCTTTGTCACATTCATGCATTGTAAATATTATCTCCCAACCTGCAGTTTGACTTTTTGGCTTCTCAATCGTGGCTCTGGAGGGGCATAAGTTTTTTTTTATGAAGTCCAATTTATTAGTGTTTACTTTTTGTGTCCTGTTTGAAAGACCTTTGCCCAACCCAAGGTCATGAAGGTATTCTCTTATGTTTTGTTCTAGAAGCTTAACAGTTTTATCTTTCATATTTAGGTCTATGATCCACCTCAAATTAATTTTTGTGTGGTACACAGGGTAAAGGAGCCCTGATGGTACAGTGGTTAAGTGCTCGGCTGCTAACCAGGGGACCGGTTGTTTGAACCCACCAGCTGCTCCACAGGAGAAATATATGGCAGTCTACTTCCACAAAGATTATAGTCTTAGGAACTCGATGGGGCCGTACTATCAACAGCAACGGGTATGAGGTAGGGGTCAAGGTCCATTTTCTCCCCACATGGGTATCCAGGTAATATAACATTATTAAAAAGACCTGCTTTCCCCCCCACTGAAATGCCTGGAGACCTTTGTTGAAAAATGAATTAAGCATTTATGTGTGGGTCTATTTCATTCTGTTCTCTTTGCCCAAAAAGGCTTTCTTCCTCTTTCTGCCTAGAAAACTATACATCATTTAGCCCTAGGAGAAACATCCTGTTCTCCTGCAGACTTCTGACTCCCCCAGGCATGGGTGACTGCTCCAAAAAATTTTGTTCATTACCTCTATTATATGAAGCTTATACCTTTTACTTGCATTACCATCTGACTCTCCCCCAAGCACATGGAGAGTTCTCCTATTCATCTATTTCACCACCAATAAGCACAGAAAATGTTCTATAAATGTTCACTGAATGAATTCACTCTTCCTCTAGCTTCCCTTATGACTAAACACCCACACTTGCAAAATGGCAGCCTGAGATATGGTCTTAGACCAGTGCTGTAGTAACCAGCTCCTGGTTTCGGCAGACCCATGCTCAATTTACTGTATCTAATCAGTTCACAGTCTACAAACCTGCAGCTACAAGAAAGGATGGTACTAGCTGTCTCTGTGGTATTTATTTCCAACCATGAATCAAGAACTCCAAGCAAGAGTGCCAACCACAGGTTTTCCCCTAGGCAAGTCAGCGAACCTCTCTGACCCACACTCAACTAGCTACCTTGCCTGTCTAGCTAATGCAGACAGAGCTTCAAGTCTCTACCACCAGGCACTAATATAACCATTTTAGTGACTGGCAAGTTCTTTAGTATCTCCAACAGTTTGGGTTATATTTTAAAGGTACATTATAAAAAGCAAATTCATTCAAGTTGTTCCCTGCCCATTTTTTAAACCAACTCTTTGAGTTGGCCAACAATTTTACTACAGCTAACGTTTCATTTTCCACCCCCACAAGATGTATTCCTTCACCACAAGATGTGCCAAGGGTAATTAAGAACTTCTGAGACAGAAAAAACCCACAGGCTGTGCTGCCGACACAGGGTCTACCTGGCTCATACCTTGTGTTAACTTTGTAACGCAAAACAAAGAAAACTGAAGCAATTCTCCTTCAAGTTTATCAAAGACAGAACACAGAAATAAGCTTCACTGCTGCATAATAGGTAAAGAGCCAGTAACTATACCTCTATAAGGTAACAGTGAGAGAAACATGGACTTTCCCCATGTTCCGCAGACCTGGGTTTCAATGACACCACTTTATAGGAATTTCCTCTTCTAAAAACTGAAAATAATACCACTACTTTTTCTAGTGGTTATAATGACTGCTTACATATAAAGTGTCTAATAGTTCCTGGCACATCCAAACCAAAAACTCATTGTTGTCTAGTCAATACCAACTCATAGCAATCCTATAGGACAGAGTAGAACTGCCCCATATGGTTTCTAAGGTTATGACTTTTACAGAAGCAGATTGCCACATCTTTCTCCCGTGATGCAGCTGGTGGGTTCGAGCCATTGATCTTTTAGGTTGCAGCCCAGTACTTAACCACTGTGCCACCAGGGCTCCAGGGCTCCACCTGGCACACAGTACTTGCTAAGTCACCAGGGCTCCACCTGGCACATAGTACTTGCTAAGTAAATATTACTTCCACTCCATTTCTGAGAATACACGTGAGCAATGAGGCTTTTATGGTTTAAAAAAAAAGTTTAGAAAAAACTACGTATAGCAACTAAATGATTCTTGTGACCTCTCAATCAGATTAAGGACGGCAGAATATGCCATTTTCTCCTCCAACTGCAACTGAGAAATGAGCATTCTTCTCTCTCTTTTTGCTGCCAGGACTCTTGGAGTCAGGCCGTAATGGCATTCGATAGAAACTGTTACAGCCATTAGGGCTGATAAGTCATCACTTGTGTAAACTTTAAAAAACAAAGATATACTCGAGTACACACACATATACCCCTTGCTAAATATAAATGTTTACAATGGAATTAAAGTATAAATAGTGCCCATGTTTTCAAATTACAAGGTCAGAATGACTTTGGAAAAGAAATAAGAACAAGCTGCAAAAATATTTCTTGGTATAGTATATATGCTTGCTAGTTGAATTTCAGATAGTACTATTATGTTTCATAGTTTATTTTCCTAGAAATGTTGTGAGAAGAATGCTTGAAAACCCTTACACAATATTCCTTATCATTCTAATGAATTAGCTGTCATCTTTGCTTTCAGAGCTATAAAGCCATTAATGGTTGTATACATCCATTGCATTAGGATGAATTAAACACTCCTAAGTAATCAAGAAATATTTAAAGGCCATGAGAGAGTTTAAATGTTTCAAGTCATAAAATTAGCAAAGTCAACTCCAATGTTCTGATATGAAGTGCATTTTTAAATTAAAATCTCAAGTTTCTCCCAGGGAAACATCTGAGAAACCCACGAAGAAGTCAGCCAACAAGTACAATAATCATGATAAACAACCAGACACTTTGGTTTGCTGCTTTACCTCTATGAAGCACTTTCACACATCCTTCCAGTAGTTAGTGCTCACTGCACCAGGCTGTGGTCATCATCAACAATATTTTACAGGTAGTAAAAAGGACTGTGAATTGAAGGCCTTGCCCAAGATCACACAGCTACTAGGTGGCGGCGTAAGGGGGTGGGGAAAGAAGGAAGACCCAACCCCAGGTCTTCTGAGTGGCAGGTCCACGGTAGTTCTTCACTACATTGTGAATCCTCTGTGGGGTAACATCCACCCAGAGACTTCAAATGGCTGCCCAGCTCCAACTCCTCAACTTTCAGGATGCTGATTACTCCATCTATCCTATTCCTGGGCCTTTCACCTCCAACCCCTGGGGTAATGCCATTATACTCAATATATCCAATTTCTGTATTGCAATGACCTATGCAGCCTTCCCAGTCAGACATTTCTAGGGCTGAGGGAAGAAAAGCAGTCTTTCTCAATCTGTGTGTGACATATATATGACCAGTGTCAGGGAAAATGGAGACAGGGCCACAAAGGCTACCTTCTAAACACTATAGCTAGAGAAGCAATGCTACTTGGTGTCACTTTTTCAGTCCTGTACTCCCATCCCTACTCTGCCCCATCCACATTCCACCTCAACCATACCCTAACAGACGAGAACATATTTGTATATAATATTAAGATTTCTGCATGTTAAACTTTACTTATCCAAAATCCTATTGAATGAAGGCATGACTTAAATTCATTTGTTCAGCATACAGACTATTAAACAAGGAAGATTTTTTTTAGTATGATAACCCTATAAACACTGAGATACCTCCTGAATTAAGGATTAAATCAGATTCAGTATGGTTTCAGAGAACAGCATGCAAGTATCAGGATCGCAGTGTACTTATCTATAAAATACCTATAAAAATTAGAGACTGGACTAATATGTTTTTATCATGTTTTTAAAAACTTTCACCTCTAGAAAAAAACAGGTTTTAATTTAAAAAAAAATTGATAATTCATAAACAGTAAATACAGATTGACTTAAGCAGACTTTTTAATAAAAGACATCCCATTTCCAAAACAAACTTCATAGTAGTTTGCTGTATTCACTCTCGTAATAAACTAAAATACTTGATATATTTCATAATATAATTAAAAAATATTCACAACTAGACCACAAAGCAACATCATGATAAATGGAGAAAATATTGAAGTTGTCAAGGATTTCATTTTACATGGAAGCGGCAGTCAAGAAATCAAAGCGTTGCACTGGGCAAATCTGCTGCAAAAGACCTCTTTAAAGTGTTCAAAAGCAAAGACGTGACTCTGAGGACGAAGGTGCATCTGACTCAAGCCATGGTATTTTCAATTGCCTCATATGCATGTGAAAGATGGACAATGAATAAGGAAGACCAAAGAATTGATGCCTTTAAATTACGGTGTTTGAATATTGAATATACCATGGACTACCAGAAGAATGAACAAGTCTGTCCTGAAGAAGTACAACCAGAATGCTCCTTTGAAGCGAGGATGGAGAGTCTGTCTTTGTGTGCTTTGGACATGTTATCAGGAGGGACCAGTCCCTGGAGAAGGACATCATGCTTGGTAAAGTAGATGGTCAGTGAGAAAGGGGAAGACGCTTAACAAGATGGATTGACAGTGGCTGCAACAATGGGCTCAAACATAGCCATGATTGTGATGATGGTGCAGGACCGGGCAATGTTTCACTCTATTGTACACAGGGTCTCTATAAATCAGAACCAACTTGATGGCACCTAACAACGATGCATATGATTAACACATTGCAATTTTCCTAAAAGTTGTTTTCCTTTCCTCAATGTACAATTTTTAAAGAATAAACACACCTGTCAAGAAGGGATAGTCTCCACTGCTAACTCATCAAAGTTTATGAAGCACAGCGAAGAGTGCACCGAGAATGACGAAAATGTGACAGCAGACAAGTAAGCTCATTTTCTAAAGGAACGGAAGTCTGATTCCCAAAACAATGGTCAAGGCGTTTACCCAAAGCATTGCCTGGGCTGACTTAATCACTTACCCACGGAAGGTAATAAAACTTATAAGATGAAGTGAAGAAAGAAACCTGGAATTTCAAGGCATTTCCTTGGAAAGATTTATCTCAGGTCAGATATCAAAAGACCAGAGAGATGTGGAAAGCAAACATCTTCGGTACATTCGCCAGCGGAGGCTGCTGTTCAAGCCTTCACTTTAGAATCCTTCAAGAGAGAAACCCCATTTAAACAGAGGTTCCTTACCTCTCTGTGCAACAGTAGGTTACACGCAACCAACACATGCAGCTCTACCCTCAAAAGGCTACAGTCCAGACCAGCAGAACGCAACTTCAAAGAGCAGAGAAAATCTGTGACTAGGTACTGATTACTGTCTACGGAGTTCCAACTGCCCTACTCAAATGGCACTCGCCCTCAGACATCCCCTTGCAAATTCAAAGTAACTAAACCAAAAAACCAAGCCAAACCTATTGCTGCTGAGTTGATTCTCGCTCATGGTGACCCCACGTGTTCCAGAGTAGAACTGCACCCCGTATGGGTTTCGAAGCTGTGGTCTTTCAGAAGCAGATCGCCAAGCCTTTCTTCTGAGATGCCTCTGAGTGGGTTTGAACTGCCAACCTTTCGGTCAGCAGTTGAGCACTAAAACATTTGTGCCACGCAAGGTCCCCCAAAGTACTAAAGTGCCTTTAAAAGACTATATAGCTACAGCCCCTTCCCACCCCTCCTTCCCTAGCACCACTGACTGTACAGGTGGCGTATGCTTCCATTTTGAATGAGGCAAGGGAACAGCCCATACATTCAACAGCAAGACTAAAAGGTAATACCTTCTCACCAGTACAACTGGAGACAGCTGAGTTTTTAAAAAGACATAATTACCAAGTTACAAGGCTATGCCTGTGGCCTGGTAAGAGAAGAAACAAGCGAGATGCTGGCGTAAGCTTGGCTAAACCACCTTCAGAATATACATAGGTCTGTAGTTTGGTAACTGGCAGTTGACTGGCTGTAGGACTTGTTGGTCTGTAATGACAGAGCGTAGCCATCCAGGGCCCGCATCTCAATACGGCAAGTGTCCTCATCCAATATGTGGAGAGCGACAGAAGTTGAATCCTCAATTCAACAGTGCTTTTACAAAGGGCTTGTCACTTAGCACAAGTAGGAGCTCAAAATATTTTTTTTTAAGTCCAAAACATAATGTTAAGTACAACATAACTCAATGTTGTACATAAACTCAAATGCACAGGTTTGAATAACTGAAACAAACACAAACAAACAAAAAAGCCCAAACCTGTTGCTGTGGTGTTGATTCTGGCCCACAGTGACCCTACAGGGCAGAACAGAACTACCCCGAGCAGTTTCCAACGAGCATCTGGTGGTTTCAAACTGCTGACCTTTTGCTCAGCAGCCGGGTTCTTAACCACTGTGCCACCAGGGCTCCTGAATAACTGAAAGCCTCCTGAATTAAATTTATCTTGTAACCAAAATGTTTAATTATGGACCATGATACGTCCACACTGGCTTTGAAAACTGCATAGAAAAGTGATTCTCAAGGTGAGGTCCCTGGGCCAGCAGCATCAGCATCACCACTACCTGGATACTTTTTAGGAATGTAAACTCTCAGGGTCCATCCCAGATCTACTCAGGGCTTCAAATGGGTTCCTTGAGCTTCAAACCCCTGCTGAGAATTTGCAAGTTCCCGGACAACACTGATGCAGCTGGTTAGGGACTAACTCTGAGAACCCCTAGTGGAGCAGTGGGTCTCAAAATTTATTATCCAGGAGAATCACCCGGGAATCTTGTTAAAACTATGGATTCGGATTCCATATATTTGGGGTTGAAATGCAAAGTCTCAGCAGGGAGCTTGTTAGAAATGCAAATTCTCAGCAGAGGTTTGAGGCAGAACAACCGAATTTAGGGATGAGGAGCCTGCAGAAATGGAGAAAATGAGGAAAGGGCTCATTGTTATTTCACTAGTACAATGCCTCTCACTTTTGCTCTGATAGCAAGGAGTCCTTTCCTCAGAAGCTACCAAGACCTCCAGGGAGTCCCCTCCATGCCTCCTCCCTGCCATCCTGACTTCCCAGGCTGACCATCGTCTTCAAAAATTCCTGCCTAGGGCAAGCAAGGGAGGCAGCTCCAAAGAAAGATGCCCCTTTCTGTTTAAGTCACTAAAAGGTTGTGTGGCATGTTGACTTCCCTCTTCCTGGAGGGGTCAATCCACTCACTCTGTGTTTGTTGTTGTTAGCTGCCACTGAGTCAGCTTCGACTCATGGCGACCCCATACGCAACAGAACAAAACACTGCCCAGTCCTGAGCCATCCTCATGATCTCAGCATGCTTGATTCCATTGCTGCCTTCCAACCTAGGGGGCTCATCTTCCAGCACCATTTCAGTAAGTATTCTGTTGTGATTCACAGAGTTTTCACTGGGTAATTTTCAGAAGTAGATTGCCAGGCCTTTCTTCCTAGTCTTAGTCTAGAAGCTCCACTGAAACCTGTCCACCAGGGTGACCCTGCTGGTATTTGAAATATCAGCAGCAAAGCTTCCAGCAACACAGCATGCAAGCCACCACAGTACTTCAAAGTGACAGATGGGTGATGGCACTCCGTGTTTACCGGTATTTATTTGAATGTCACCTCATCTTGTCTCCCTTTCCCAACTCTCTGGGCTTTGTTCTTAGATTCCTTTGCCACTGTTACTCAAGTATTTCCCACAATAATGCATCTTAAATTAGGGGAAGTAACTGGGAAAATAGATTTGGTAAAAAAGAAATCTGCTTGTTAAAAAGGGCAGGAACATCTTTGTTAAACCTACTGAGGGATGTCACACTGCTGGGCATCTATGTGACAAACAACAATGGTATCAAGTGGCCTGTGTGTAACAGCTCTCTAGAGAATAAACTCAGTCAAGGCCATCCCACATACCCTGTACGGTAGGGCTGTGGTGAATTCCCATCTCCCCAGGTGCTTTGGGAATCCAGTGCCTGTTTATATAAGGGTTCTAAAATGTAAAAGCCCAAGGGGTACTACTTTCAATATGAAAGGTACTCTGTGTGCTTGTTCTTCCTCTTACCACCTCTGCCTTTCAAAGGTACTATGCTTCCTTTCTTCTCTTTGTGAGATGCAAGTACCTTTTTATACCTACAAGAAAATTTACCTTGCTTAGGTAAGTACACTGGGCACGCTTTACACGGATATTAAAAACTGGAGGGTAAATAAACACACTTCATGCTGATGGCTGTGTTTCTCTAACAATATGTGGAGCCACTCACCCCAGCTTTGAAGAGCTCTTTAATCTCTTTTTAGATCAAGGGGTACTTCCTGAGATATAGGGAGTGTAGGAACGGTTTAAGGGATCTATGAACCTTCTGATATTTTTCATAAAATCAAGTGTATGGGTATAGATTTCATGAGACTCTCAAATGGGTTTATAATCCAAAAATAACATAAGTACTACTGTACTAGATTCCACAGAAAGATCCAGAAAATTCCTTCCATATTAAAAGTCAAACCCTAAAGTCTCATAAATAATAAAACCATGGCCTTAAAGCATAAAGTCTGTCCTTTCATACCCAAACATTTTTATGCATTCTAATATGTTCCACTATTTTAAGGAATTAATATTTGAAATCCTATAATAAAGTTATTTAGTTATAGTCCCTGTGGAACAATTAACTCTTATAACACTTAACAAAACACTTCTAAATAAATATCCTTTAATCTTCACAAACAAGTTGTGAAGTAGATATTATCCATGTTTTAGAAATATGGAAACAGGCTATATAAAGTTAAAAAATTTTCTCAAGTTCATAGTACTTATTCTTCTGTTGACCAAATCCATGGTAAAATTCTATAAAATACTAGTTTAAAAAAGTACCAATTGTGAACATTTTGGTGTATACATTTTCACTACGATTAAAAAAAAAAAAACAAAACCAATTGGACTACAAAGCCAGAAATTAAATGAGTGGTTGGTTGCCTAGAGCTTAGGAGGGAGAGGGAGGAATGGCAAGGCAGTGGGGACAGGGAGTAACTGCTAATGAATACAAGTTTTTTCCGGGGAGGGAGCGATGAAAAAGTTCTAAAATTAGATTGTGGTAATAGTTGTATAACTCTGTAAACAGACTAAAGACCACTGAATTGTACACAGTTTAAATGGATGAACTCTATGGTGTGTGAATTATATCACAATAGAGCTGCTTAAATATATCAACTGGAATTGAAGGAAAAAATTAATTTTTGGTATTTTGACATCTTTAAGATCAAAATTAATACCAATTCAAAAGGTAACATTTGTTCTATATGAAGCCCTTTATGATTCATATAAATCTAGATGTTCTTGTTTCCCCAAGTATTTACAATTCATTTAACGTTAGGAAGTTGAGTTGTAAGTGGAATAGGCAAGTTGGTTTGCTATTCCTGGATGAATTCAGACTTGGTGATAAACCCCTGAGTTCCATTCCCCTTCTGTAGAATGGGGGTTATAATACTTACTTGCACTCTAACTTAGAAAGGTATAAAAACTGAAATGCTTGCAAGAGTTTAATGAATAAATCATTCCGATTTAATCACTTTAAGCTAAAAGGTTAGAGGGAATACTTACTACAGGCAACATCTAGTATACGATTACATGAACAGCAAATTATTCTAATGTCACAAGAAGTACAAAAGAACTCAGCAAATCAAGCTTCCTTCAACGTGAATTCATTCTTCTACTCCTCTCCAGAAATCATTAATGGCTTCCTATTACTTATTTTATTAAATCTCAACTCCTCTACCTGGCCAATTCTACCTTATTCCACCTTTTACCAACAGGCAAGTTCCATACTCTGCTCCATCTCCAAGTTAATGGAGATTCTCCAGTAATCCCTTCTTGCCTCCTCTATGATCTAGCTGTCATAATTCTACATCTTTCAAGCCCCATCTAAAATTTCACCTCCTTCTTGGCCATTCCTGCCCTGATGCTCCTTTTTTACATCATCACATTCCACCTAGTCTCTATTTCCCCTTGTGTCAAACATCGCAACCTTGTTTCCACCATTATTCCTTGGGGAGGGTCCACCTAGCAAGCATCTAGCCCAGAACAGAGCATAAAGTAGATAACTTACTTGAAGTTTCTGTAATTAAAAAAAAATTCATTTTACCACCCAATTTCAGTAAGTCATGCAAAAACAGTCTAAAAATAAGCCAGTTTCTCCACTGGTAATCTATGAAATAATCTAGAAATTATCCTTACGTGTGACTTTTAAGATACTGTCTGATAAGAGTTTTTCACTGAGGTACTTTACTAATAATGTATATCACTTAGTTCACTATAACACGATCATACACGGTAAATAACCGGTTCTCCAAAGCTTTGTTTTGTTAAAATGCTTCAGAAATAGATATTTGATTTACACAGACTTACATCATTTAAAAATCACATTCATGAATTCATTAAGCAAAAATTTCTAGACACCTACTAAGCTAGTATCAAGAGGTGAAATCCAGAAATTCTTTGATGTTTACCTTGAAAACATTTCCTCACTATATGTCAAGAGTGTAACTACAGACAACAACCAACACAAGCACCTACACAGCAACGTATCTATCAAAGAAATCCTATTGGTTGCTTGCCATATAGCTTCTATTATCCACTGCCTTTGCTTAAGCATTGTTCCTGGTCACTCAAATGTCAAACGAGAATCACCACTCCCCTTCTCAACTATCCCCAAAACCAGAGCAAATTCCCCTCATCCCATCTCCACCCACCAGAAAAGCCTGCCTGAACCCTAGCAAACCATCTCTAAAGGACACACAGTTCTACCCTACACTTATAATCTCCTCAACCACCAAGAACAGAATGAATCCTTCTCTCAGACGAGTTTCATACAATTAGAACTGCTCTAACTACTCATGCAGACCAATTACGGGCTTTATTTACAAAGTACACCAAATGTAGACACAATTTGGACACGCCCTAACAGATTTATCCTTAGGATCAGTTAAATATACTTGTGTTTCTCCTGTACTTATGTATCTTCTTTAAAAAAAAAAAAAAAAAAATCCTTAGCCTTGGCTTCGAGGACCATCCTACTATACTACTGCATTCTTGGGTTAGGTGCAAGGTGACAAAAAGATAAAAATATTGTTCAAGAAACAGCACTGTTCTTATATAAAAACATCAACAGTCTAGACATACAGCAAAATATTTAATTGATGCAATTCCAAAATATGACGTGGTTGGGGCGGGGGGTGGGGGAGGCCAAGGAGAAAGAATAATTCTTATGTTTGGTTTCTTTTTCTTTTAAACCTAATAAAATTACAGTATTACTAAAGCTGGTTTGTTTATATGTAGTTAACCTCTCAATTATCAGCCCCAAAGAGGAGAACATCTAGGTGGGGAATCTGAAATAACATTACAAAAATAATCCAAACCGTAAACTTTTTCAGTTTAAATTTTGACTTTCAAGTATGCCATTTAACCACTTTGCCCGTGTGTATATGTGATATTCTGAGAATTTACTCCAAATAAATTACATTTTAACCATCTAGCTCAAGAGGAAGTTGAGATCTCTAGTCTTCACCAAGTTTAACAACTTACTACATAGCTCAAGCTGGAAATATACTACTTTTAGACCAAGAGAAAATGTACCCTACCCCAAACCTTCCCTATAGCAGGCAAATAAGTTTTAAGTACATGGATTTGTAAGTTTTGCCTCAACTTCCAGGGAGTTTGAGAGACAAAGAAAGGACTTTGGTGCAGAAAACACTATTAAATCTCAGGTAAAAGTTTTGTAAGGAGTAATCAAGAAATAGCCCCGTTTTTTAAAACACTTTCAAAACTGTGAGGTATTATACACCAAAGAGAAAATTTTTATACCTAACCTAGTTCATTAAATGCCACCAATGACAGACATACCATTTGTGTTTAAATGTCTGCGTAGCTCTCATGATACTGTTATTTATCATCTGCACACTTTTACCTAGTGGCTAGCAAACAGCTACTTGAATGATGAGGTAAACACGCAGAAACTCTAAGATGGAGAAATAAAACGACAGAGCTACAGATTCTGAGGCCCTGCCTTGTGCTAAATAAATATCGATTAATTGATTGAAGCTGGAACTGAAAAAAAATGAAGTATTGTTACTTTGTTCAAATCCAGCTAAGAGCTGTACCAGCTACCCTTAATGGACTGAATCCCCATGATTCTCACGATGTAAGAATGGAGACAAAGTCTGTATAACTGCTGAGTCTTTGCATCATTCGGTCGTTCACCTAATACATGGGTACCTCTTATGTGTAAGGCACCAAGCTGTTAGCTGCTGTCAAGTCAATTTAGACTCACAGTGACGCCATCTGACAGAGTGGAACTGCCCCACAGGGTAGGCTGTAATCTTTACAGGAGCAGGTCTTTCTCCTGCAGAGCCGCTGGGCGGGTTTGAACCACCAGCCTTAAGGTCAGCAGCCGAGCACTTAACCGTTCTGCCACCAGGGCTCCAACCACTACCATTTTACCAAAATCATTGCCACTGAGTCTATTCCAACTGATAATGACCCTACAGGACAGAGTAGAACTGCCCCATTAGGGTTTCTGAGGCTATAAATCTTCACATAAACTTACTGCCACATCTTTTTGCCGAGGCACCATGGGGCTGAGAAAACGAATGGGGTGCAAAACTGGACAATGATCTAATGAGAAAGACAATCGGGTTATCATAAAAATAACCTATAGATATAAGTGCTTTCACGAAAGGTAAGTAGAGTTATGAAACTGTATAGTGTGTGGGGAGGGAGAGAGAAAGTGGGTCAAGAAAGACTTGGGCTGTGGTCTGAAAAATGACTAGGACTTAACTAGGAGAAGAAGGAAAGGAAGGAACAGGGGCAAGGAAGGAAGAGAGTTGCATGCAGAAATAGCAGTTTATGCAAAAGCCCTTGGAGGAAGAAAGTTGACACCGCAGGAAAAATGCAAAAGCAGCTAGCGCTGCTGAATGGCAGGGGGTGAAGGCAACGTGAGGTGAGATGGCAGTGGAGAAGTAGGTATCAGCCAGACCTGGGGCAACCTGTAGGCCTTTTTAAGGATTTTGTTATTACCTTAATATTTAAAAAGAAGAAAAATCAAAATCACCACAAGATATGTCTTCACACCCACTAGGATGGCTGTTAACAGAAAAATGGAAAACAGGTGTTGGTAAGGATATAGAGAAACTGGAACTCTCAGGCATTGCTCGTGGGATGCAAAACACGCTTGCAGTTCCTCAAAAAGTTAAACATGGAATTACCATACGGCCCAGCAGTTCCACTCCTAGGTATATACCCAAAAGACCTGAAAGCAGGGTCTCAAGCAGACATGTACACCAAAGCTCACTGCAGCATTATTCACAACAGCTAAAAGGCAGAAACAATCCAGGTGTCCATCAAGAGATAGTGGATAAACGAAACATGGTACATACACACAATGGAGTATTGCTCAGCCACCAAGAGAAAGGAAGTTCTGATACATACACACATACTGAGGTTAGGGCAGGGAATGGGGAGTTACTGCTTAATGAGTACGGAATTTTTGTTTGGGTGATGAAAAACTTTTGGAAATAATAGTGGTAACTGCTGTACAACGCACAGTTGGCCCTCTGTATGGGATTCAACCAACCATGAATCGAAAATATTTGGGTGGGGGGGGAGGGAGAAAATTCTGTTTACACAGCATTGAAACCCATGTTTGCGTATCTATCTACTCCACACTACTTACCTAAAAGCTATTTACATAGCATTTACATTATATTAGATATTGTAAGTAACCTTGAGATGATTTAAAGTATATCAGAGGATGTGCATAGGTTATGTGTAAATACTACGCCATTTTATATAAGGGACTTCAGCATCCTGAGATTTTGGTGTCTGCGGGGATCCTGGAACTGATCCCCTGAGGATACTGAGGGACAACTGTAGTGAATATAATTAACATAATTGAACCGTACACTTAAAATGGTTCAAATGGAAAATTTTATGTTTTACATTTCCTGTTATATATATGCAACTACAATTTAAGAAAAGGAAAATAAAAACTTTCGTGTGACACAGTAGACAGCAGAATGGACCTTAAATCAGAAAACTTGAACCCAAGTCCCAAATTCTGGTTCTACACTGGTGGATGCTATACAGCCTTGGGCACAATCTCTTCCATCTATCTCAATCGTCATTGTAAGGAATGAATTATATTAAAGGATGTGAAATCGCTTTGTAAAGATAAAATGTTTGGCAAATTAACAGCACTCTAAGATTACAGTTTTTTTTTTAATTTTTATTAAATGCTGGAACATAAACCACGACCTGTGTAAAACCTACTTTTTCCTTTTAAAACCAAAGGCAAATTAAGAAACACACGCTCAAAGACTGAATAGTTCAAAAAGAGTAATATCCTAATAATTGAGCTTCATCAAAGGGAATGATTTTCACAAAATTCGAGACTTTAAAATTCAGAAGTTAACCTGGATTGTAACACTTTACAGATGGCAGGCTGCTCAAATACATATTTCAATACACCAGAATCTTATATTTTAACTAATCACCAAATAAACCTTCTTAGAAAAAAGCATCCCTGGCATAAATCCAGAAATGTATGTCATCAATCAATTTCCTTATAATATAGGCAGGTTAGAGCCAAGCCAGACAGATTAAATCTATCTTTGTATAAAATTAAATAAGTTGAAGCATAAGTGTATTTTGAAGTAAAGTAATAAAGCAGAAAGAAGAGAATATACTTGTGTTTTTTTAATAGATAAATGGCTGTATTATCTGCTATATAATTCATGTGTGCAGTTTTTGCTACTAAAAAAATTACAGTAAACAACAAAGAGCAAGCTGTTCTAAAACTGCTGTTGGCATAAGGCTAGCCTCTCTTTACAGCTTCCCACTACTCTTATCTCCTCCTAAAAGGAAGATACTAAAGCAATCAAACTTAGCATCACTACTGAGTAAGGACTCAGGAGACAACAAACACCACCACCACCACAAGCTCACTAGGCTATTTTAAAAACATATACAACTTGTAGATCATTTACAATACACTGCAGGTACCTTCAAAAATTACTTACAATATCAAAACAATAAAAATAGTGGTAAAACTACATTCTTTTCATATACAACCAGAGTAGATAGAGTATTTACAGATTAGCCATCAAAGCTGACCGTCTGTAATTAATCTTTTCTGAAGTGAGTACCAATAGAAATAATGGCTTACCAGGCTTGAGTCTATTTAAAAAGTGATGCTATTCAAAACACATTTCTCTTTCAAATATTTATGCAATGAAACTTTTTACCTTTTAGCAATTCCTCATTCAATATAAAAGGGCAGTTTGCAAAATAAGGGTGTCATATTTTTACAAAATTTAAAACTTGCCCCCGAACTGCTTTCTTTTCTTCAGTCTGATTATAAAATAGCTATTTGGCATTCCTGAAATACCTACAATTCTTTTTCATTCAACACCAGAAAACTCTTATGAGCTTAATGAATTGGAGAAACATTAAGCCCTAACAAAGCTGAGATCCTTCATGACACCGAAGGAATTTTCATCATTCAGTCCTCTCACATGTGTGGGGAAGGATACTTCTGTGAAAAGTTAACTACATATTTATGTATACAAAGTATGTAAAAAATCATAAAGTTATTTCTTATAAAGAACAAGATAACCAAGAAACAAAACTGAGAGTCTTCAAAATAGTATAAAACTACTACTTACAATAAATTACCAACAAATTAAAAAAAACTCCTTTTTCGTCCCTTCAGTCTTGATTGCAGGGAAAGACTATAAGTGGGCTATTAAAAAAAATAAATTGAAGTAAACTTTAGAACCTCACAATGATACTGAATCAGAATAAAGTCACCAGATTTATTGAATGGATCAATCAATTTTTAAAAAGGCAAGCAAAAACTAATTTTATGCTAAAAAGAGGGGTGGCTTGACACAATCTCTTTCCTCTAGAAGCTAGAATACAGCCGTATATAAGGTTACAACACCGCACCATTCACTTCTCACTCAATTGTGAAACCCACATTTGCCAAGATCAATAATATGTGATATAATTCAAGAACTTTAATATATCAAAACAAAAGAGGGAAAGCAGCCCCTCAGAGCCTCTGGGTAAAATATAGTCCCAAGACGGAGCTCAGAGTACAAACAAGTTACAGTTTTATATTAGATACTAAAATCTGTTTCATTCCTCATTTCACCTGGAGGCTCAGACATTAACTCGAACAAGATTTTCATAAAGCAGGGGTTTTGGCCAAGCCTAGTGAGAGAAGGGCAACATCGAATCAGAGGTGAGCCAAATACACATCAACCTGCCCCTTCTGTTCAACAATGTGATTTGTTACTGTCCCCGAATGGGACGTTCTTGCAGTCCAGCTGTTAGCAGAATTAAAGTTCTTGCCTCTCACTGGTCAAGAATGAGCAGGTAAGGCACATAGTTTTCCACAGGAGCAAAGCCTTACTGAAGAGGCTTGCAAGCCGAGAGGAGGAGGGCCTAGAGCAACACCCTCAACTCAAAGAACTAAAGACTGGCCTGAGTTTTTAAAAGTTCTTGGGAAACGATTCATGTTTATTCGTAGGCACAGGCGGGGATATGTTGTTAACTAAGGTGCACGAGCAGTAGCTTTCCAAGATGGCTCCTGTCCTGGAGGCCTCTGGGATTCGTAGCAGACTTATTATGGGGTGTCACGCCTGCACAGTCTCCCACTCTTCTGGGTTCGATTCCCCGGCTGGGGCTGTAGTCCCTCACTGCCCCTGGTGGAAGGTCACACAGCGGTCACAGGTGGATGCTCTGCGAAGTCCCTGAGCCTGGTTTTCTCCAGCTGCTTCTGAAAAGCAACTTTAAAGAAGTTTGTGGGCTATTTTTAGATACCCTGCCCCATTGTTCTGGAAAAGGGCTTTGTTTCTGTGCCCTGGCTTATTTCTTGTTACTCTGGGGGCCCATCTGTTCCTTGTCTTACTAAGTCTCCAGGTCCTATTCTCAACCCCCTCTTACCTCCCTGATAGTATAGTCTATTTCTCCTCCAATCACACCAGTCTCTTAGCTACTTCTCAAACAGGCACCCTCCGATCTCAGGGCCTTTGCTCCCTGTCTTACAGCAAGGTCACAGGAACTGGCACCTTTCTCCTGCCAATCAAGTCCCTGACTCCTGAATATACATACCCTGCCTCCAAGAGTAAACACAGGTTGATCTTGTTTACGGGAAAGGAAGGAGGAAGGACAGATTCGAAGGAGGGTGGAGAGATATGAGGAAAACTATTCCAAGAAGAAAGAAATGGGCAGCAGAGGGCTTGGAGCCCAAGTTAATGGGCTGGTGGAGTCATACGGGAGGCAGAGAAAGTTCCAGAGTTCTTGGGCTTGCCAAAAGCACTGAGGTAGTGAGGTCTCTTCCTTGATATATCTTCTCTGCATTTTCAGAAAAGGACGTGTCTGCTCTCATAACAAGAAAAGACGTGACAGTCTGTTTGCGTAAAGATTTACGACCTTGGAAACCCTGTGGAGTTACTATGAGTCAATCAACTCGATGACAGTGGATTTGGTTTGGGTTGGCTCTCATAACTGATCAAACACAATCACCTGAAAAGCCCATCAGACTCAAAAATTAACCACCCTGAACGAGGTGGATTCTTTTTCATGCACTTGGTGAAGAAAAGTTAAGAGCAGGGCCCTGAAGCCAGATGGGCTGGGTTTATGCCTGGATCCACCAGCCTGGTGACGTTGGGCAAGTTACTTAGCTACTCTATGACCCTCTGGTTTCCTCACCTGTCAACTGGGGCTGATAATAGTACCTGCCTCATAAGACAGTTGCGAGCTTTGAATGATTTAATATAGGTAGAATACTTAGAATAGGTACCTTGGGTACAAAGTAAGAAAGTGATACATAATTATTGTTGCTGTTGTTAGTTCCTGTAAAGTCAGTTATGACTCATGACGACCTTATATACAATAGAATGAAAGGATGCCTGGGCCTACACCATCTTCATGATTGTTGAATTGAGTTCATTGTTGGGACTATTGTGTAGTGCCTTCCAACCTAGGGGGCTCCCCTCACCTTCCAGCACTGTATCAGACAATACTCTGTTGTGACCCACAGTGTTTCGTTGACTAATTTTCAGTAGATTGCCAGGCCTTTCTTCCTGTCCACCATGTGTGACACTGCTGGTATTTGAAATACTGGTAACATAGCTTCCAGCATCATAGCAACACACAAGCCATCACAGTACAACAAAGATTTTTGCCAGTCACTGTCTGTCTGTCCCACACCCTGCAGGAGAACCTTGATAACACCAGAGTGACTCAGAGATGACTGCAAAGCAAAAGTAGGAAACACAGGTAAATGCTGGAAAACAAACACTTTGTTTGTTTTTCCCCAAGCCAAGATTTCCGGGAGGAAACACAGGGGAAAAGTTTGGAAATGACCAAGATTATTTTTAAATAACGTGTTTTCCTGAGGAAGTAGGAATCTCACTTTTAGTGCAAAAGTGTTCTGTTGAATGCTCAGTTTTTAGATTCCTACACTTAGATGACCCAAGAAATGTTTGTGACAGATATAATTTGCCATACAAAAGATAAAAGGTACACAGCCACATTTGAGTTCAATTTACTAGAACACGGGTTAAGAGGGAATTTTGCACAACATATATTATGTTGCAAAAACTCATTAAAGGTTTTCTAGGACGCTCTAGGAAGTTCTGGCTCCAACGTAGAATTGTGATCAGAGCTATTTTACTGCTGTGGTCCCTCCTTACCACCAAAACTGCCATCAAGACGGTGAAGTGGGCAGTCCTCAAAGCTGATAATTCATCATTTCATGTTCACTGCAAAGCAGATTCTCAATGTTACAACTGGGAATTCAAATGGACGACTCGGACCAGGAATTTCACTGGTCCATATCCAGTCATAACTACTTCCTGCAGCTTCGCACCTTCCACTAACATTCATGCCACATCAGGAAGAAAAAAGAAGGCACTGAAGTGATGGGGTAAACAGGCTAAAAACAGGTTAAAAGGGTGGCACCTTGCTCATCCCAGTCTCTGAAGATGAGAATTCCTCCATCAAGATGAGTCACATCACACTGTTGTTGTTGCTGTTAGGTGACATCAAATCAGTTCCAACTCATAGCGACCCTACGTACAACAGCACATATCTGCAGCAAAAAGCATCTGCGATTCTTAAGAGCTTTCTTTCTTTCTCCTTCACCCTTTGTGTTGGAGGAAATACCCAGCAAAGAACAGACTTCTTGGAAGCCTTTTACTATTATTATTACTGGAAGTAGTAAACATCTACAAAATCTGTATTAGATGGTTCAAAAAATGAATCAGAACGCATACCAAGGCAGTCCAGGTATTACGACAAAGAAAAAACATCCTTTAAACCCAGATCTCACACTTTCACATAGCTTATCCATATTTTCAGAGCCTTCACCCAGAGTCACCCTGATATCCAACATCGGCCCATAAAAATATACTCTACCAGGTATACCCAGACATGTTTTATTGCCAACTGTAGCTCTTACAGGAGTCCTGGTGGTGCAGTGGTTAAGAGCTACTGCTGGTAAGCAAACGGTCGGCAGTTTGAATCCATGAGCAGCTCCTTGGAAACCCTATGGGGCCGTTCTACTCGGTCCTATAGGGTCGCTATGAGTTGTAATGGACTGTATAGCAAGGGGTTTTTAGTTTGGTAGCTCTTATGGAGTCCCTGGGTATTGCAAACAGCGTGCTCCTCTGCTAACCTAAAGGTTGGAGGTTCCAGTCCACCCAGAGGTACCTAGGAAGATAGGCCTGGTTCTACTTCTGAAAAAATCAGCCATTGGTGACCCTGAAAATCATGGGGTCACCAGGAGTTAGAGTTGACTCGATGGCAACTGATGTTTGTATTGGTAACTCTCATGGAGAGACCAAACTAGCCTCAACACTGAACACTATGATGAGGCAAATGAATACAGATCTTGTCCTCCAGGCACGCTGAGCCATCTAACAATTCCTAGGTGGCTTCCTCCATAAATAGCCCAGTGGAGAGCGTTGGTGGGGAGATGGTCCCCAAGTTTATGGGGGAGCTTGAGTCATAATTAGCCCTTCTAGAGCCATATTTACTAACTGTGACTCACAGGGGAGCTGCAGAAGTCTTTTAGAGTATAAGTTAACGAACCAGATACAAGCAGACCTTCAAACAGGAGACAATCATCATCACAGAAATGTTGTTGACTCAACCTTTAAAATACAATAATAAGTTGAAAACAGCCTGCATCTTTTCCCTTAACTCAAGATATGAGACCATTCAACATGACACAAAAAGGTTTTGCAAATCAGTAGGCCATTTAGAAATGGCCCATTTTCATTCCAGCCCTGTGGCTTTTTAAAAATTGTCACACCCAAAAGAGACTCTACAGGCTTCAAGGAAAGTGCAAGTTCGGAGAAGCTTTGCTCATTGTGATGGTTACTATCAGCAGAGGGAATTCACAGCAGGAGGCTCTGCTGGGTCTATCCATCAATATATGGAAATTCAAACAAGAAGCTTGTTTAGCCCCTCTTCCCAAAAGCATTTTTTAATTCCAACCAAGGGATCAGAAGCCAGAGACTGCAGAATGGTTAGAAGGCTAACTGTTCTGACAAATCTTTAACGAAAGACTTGAGAAATCCACTCACACGTAGCCCTGTTTCACACACCAGCTTTTTCCTCAGCTCCAAACTTGATAGTAACAACTAGTAATTCACCTCCTTGCCCACCATTAAACAGTCCCTGTTTTTTTTTTTTTTCTCTTTGTAGTTCAGCTCAGATCACTGAAACTGCTCCAAAAGGGACAGAAAAATTCATCATACATTCTGCAAAGAGCTCCCCATTCTCTTTGCCCCAGCTCCACCCCCCAGTTTATTATCAATGATAGCAAACCCACCCAACCTGAAAACAAGAGTAGGGTTTTCTTTCTGTAGAAAAGTCAAAGTCTCCATCATCATATGGGCTGGGGCCTTCCTTGTTCTTCCTGCTATTTTTTTCACTAATGGGAATTTGGTCTGGCCTTCAAATTTTTTTTTTTAAAAAGAGAGGACAGAGAGAGATGAGAGACAGAGACAGAAGCAGAGAGGGAGAGAAAGACAGCACAGAGAGAAAGCTAGCCAGCTAATCAGCCAAGCAAGGCCTCTTTTGAGAATGCCATCAAGACTATGGACTCTCCCCAGTAAACTGAGACCATCACAGAATTCTACAGGTTTTTTTTAGGGAATTGGTTCCCTAAGCCCTTAAATCCATCCAGGGCTGACAGACTAGACCAATCTCTGGCCTTTGGCCACTTTGGTTGGCTGTGAGTCACTTCTTTAGAAAGGTGGATTCAAAAGGTTATGTTTCTAAAAATTTTTAACAGATTATGTAAGTGGAGGGTTTCTCTGCAATTTCTTAGCCTTCTAAGTGATCTCCCTGTTACAGCCCTAGTCTCCCTTACTTAAACCCTAAAATGTAATGACTCCAAAATGATGCCCCTGCTAACCTATCAGCTTATCCTCTCTTACTGCATATACAGGGGTTTCATCACTTCAGTGGGTTCAAGTTCCAGCCAGATGCCAAGCTTCATCCTAAAGCTATAGAACAACCCAAACTGACAGAATTTCAAGGGAGGGGTAGAATCAGATATGAGAATGCTTAACAAGCTCACTGGACGCTTCTTACACCCACAGTTTCAGACCCACTGGATTTTATCTTCCATTAAAGCCTGGTCAGGATCCTCCTTGTTCTTTCCTCCAATTTTAGGTACTCATTCTCACCCTTAGACTTTGTTTACCCCTACATGGAAATAATCTCCTCTCCACCTGCCTAAATCTTATCCATTTTGGAAGACCTCAAAGTCCTTCATTCCTCCAGTACTGATCTATTCTGGTGTCTCTTCAAAGTGAATTTTTCTCCGACAATACATGCTGAATTACTTTGGTGAGGGGTAGGCTTCTTAAAAATGTCAATTCCTGGGCTGATCCAAGATCTACTGAATTGGAAGAACCTGGAGTGAAATATAAACATTTAAGAAAAAAAAAAAAAGGTACATGTAGGGTAATGGTATTCAGCTATATGCATCTCCTCTCTAATGGAATCAGCTTTGCTCTTCCCCAAAGCGTGCTGGGGATGAATTTGGGATGGACTCAGGCTAAGGTACAAGGCCAGGAGTAGGGCATGACCAGGCCAGCAGCCAAGGCCGAAGAATGCCTTGGCAACAAGAAGGAAAACATCTGGGCCTGGACATGAAGTCCCTGGGAACACTGACTGCCCAAGGACGTGGGGGAAAAACGATGAGCCTTGGTCCCAGGTGGAATGGTATATAAGCTTGGGTCCCTTGCTAGGTGGTAGCAGAAAATACTCCAGCTGGCCGCCACTGGAGAGCAGCTGCTGCCCGTGTCAGTAAGTTTTCCTGAACACATGAATCTCGAAAGGGCTGTGTGTCAGTTCTGCAGATTATCTGCCAGGACGCACAGACAGGGTCTTTCCTTGCTGGGGCTGTACCCCAACAGTACATAGAAGACAGAGGGAACTCCCCAAACCACCAAAATCCCTGTCTACTGAGTCTTCCCAAAAATCCTCTCAGATATTTCTAAAACCAGGCTAGGCAGAGAAGAGTTAAAATCATAAAACCTGTTCTCTCCGCTAATGCAATGCAAAAGACGAGCTAGTCAAGTGGGAACAGCTGTGCCACAGCTTAGCCTAACAGGATATACCAATAGCAAAAGAAGCCAGCTCACTGAGCTTCAAAAAAGGATCTCACCTCTACACCTTCCCTCCCCCTTCTTCACAGCAGTATTCTCCAAAGCACCTATTCAATGTAATTAACGGTAGCCCACAAAAAGTAGTTCAGGCTTATAACAGTACATGATAAACTACTGCATACAAATATACAATTACATTTTTAATTATGTACAAACCAGGTGACAATTATACCAAGATAAGGTTCCCTACAATATTAACGTGCCTTAAAGATTTGCAACTGCCTCATAGCTTATAAGTAGGCATAACCAAACCTAAACCTATTCATTTATCAAAAAATTAACTGCACTGTTACTAGAGAAATGGCACTAAACGTTGAGGTGACACCTTGAGGGGCTCACCACAGTCTCATAGGGAGGAACATAATGTAGACAAATAGCTATAAGGTAATGTGTGATAAGAATAAGGGAAATTCAAGGTACTACAGGAACTTAAAATGGGAAGAATTATTAGAAGAAATAGAGAAAACATCATTAAGGTGGCCAAATTTCACCTGGTTTCTGAAACCTGAGCAGAAGTCTGTGAAGTGAAAGCTAGAATAAATAGAATGTATTAGCTAATAAAAAAGTTTTTTTTACTTTTTTATTAGCAAGTAGGAAAGGCAAGAACTAAGAAAGGATGGAAGAATGCCCCTGTGTACTACGCTAAAGGAGACCTGGTGGCGAAGTGGTTAATTGCCCGGCTGCTAACCATTAGCTGCTCCACGGGAGAAAGATGTGGCAATTTGCTTCCGTAAAGATTACAGCCTTGGAAACCCTATGAGACAGTTCTATTCTGTCCTATAGGGTTGCTATGAGTAGAAATCGACTCGACAGCAATGGGTTTGGCTTGGTTTTGCATACTATTACAGGAATATAAGAGTCAGAGTTGTCAAATGAGTCTGAACTGAAACCCCTCACCTGTCCTGGTTATAACCGTAGGGTGTCAATAATTACTCATCAGTACCATAATTCTGCACCAGGCCCTCAAGGAGACAGATCGACACACTGGCTGCAACAATGGGCTCAAACACAGAAACAATTATGAGGATGATGCAGGATCACACAGTTTTCATTTTGTTGTATGTAGAGTTGGAAACAGCCTACAGCACCTAACAATAACAACCACTTTTAAGGTCACCTTGTTGATGGGCAAACCATGTCGAATTAGGACAAAGGCACCAGAATTCTTTGTTTCCTAACAAGGAATAGTGTGGCACAATCTCAAACTGGACTAAATGAAAAAGAAACTTGAAAATAAAAATTCTTTCTGAAATATACTGACAAATTCCTAGGCAAGACGAGGTAAGAAGAAGTAAGGGGATACATCACGGACAGAGCAATGGACACAGAGCATGAAGACATGGGTTTGGGTCTACATTTGTCCCACCAGCTATAACACTTTGAGTTGAGTAAATCACTTACATTTCTGTTTCTTCACATGCAAAATAAAAACGGTAATTTCTCTACCGTGTAAGACTGTTTGCTGGGATGTATGTGAAGGTCCTTTATAAAACCATAAAGCTCCTTCAAAATAAGGCAGTATTACCAGATAAGGGAGCCCTGGTGGTGCAGTGGTTATAGCACTAGGCTGCTAACTGAAAGTTCGGTGGTTTGAACCCACCAGCCACCCTTCAGGAGAAAGATGCGGCAATCTGCTTCTGTAAAGATTTACAGCCTTGGAAACCCTATGGGGCAGTTCTACTCTGTCCTATACAGTCCCTCTGAGTCAGAATTGATTTGATGGCAGTGGCTTTGAATTACCAAATAAGTTTTGGAAATATTTTTTAAAATTTATTTTTATGTACATAAATTACACAGAAGCACAAACACAATATACACTCACACACATATTATCACAATGAGAAATTCAAACAATTTGATGGTTCTCTAGAGCAAGGGGAGCTAGGCTCAGGTGGAAGTAAACACCAGCAGTGTCAGAACAGGGAAATGAAAAAGAACAGGATTGTGACAGATTGTTAGGCTGCTGGATTACCCAACCCTGAAAGCACCCTACATCTAGGCTTTCTGTTTACTTAAACTGATAAATCCCTTTAACAGAAAATCACTCAAACTGGTCTAAACTGAAGCTTGCAACATAAAAATTCCTAAATGATATTTGAATAAAACACTTATTTTCCCAATTATATATGATGTTCCCTTAACAAATACGAAGAAATTAATACTGGTACTACCCAATTTCCTTGGCTTTTCTTAATGTTTAAGGAGCCCTGGTGGTGCAATGGTTAAGTGCTAGGCTGCTATACCCCAAAGGTCGGCGGTTCAAACCCATCAGTTGCTCCGCAGGAGAAAGACGTGGCAATCTGTTCCGTAAAGATTAAAAAACCCAGTGCCGTGGAGTCAATTACAAACCCCCAAAAAACCAAACCCGTTGCCACTGAGTCAGTTCCGACTCATAGTGACCCTAAAGGACAAAGCAAAACTGTCCCACAGGATTTCCAAGTAGTGCTGGGAGGATTTGAACTGCCATCCTTTTGGTTAGCTACCGAAGGTCTCAACCACTATACCACCAGGGTTTCCATAAAGATTACAGATTTTCAAATTATATGGGGCAGCTCTACTCTGTCCTCTAGAGTATGAGTCAGAACCGACCTGACAGCAGTAGGTTTGTTTTTTTTGGAAGGCCCATGAATACTGAGTGCCTACTATGTGATTATCTAAATTGAACACATGCTCATACAAAACAGAATTTTAACAGACCAAAATTCCTTTTCATAGCTAAAGAAACAAATGCCAGATACATACACATGTGTATTAGAATGAACTCTTTTACCAATAGCCATCAAAATGTTTGAAGCTAATGCTTTAAACATATTGACCTATTAACATGCACTAAAAGATCCTATACTACAACTAAGTAAAATCTTCCTCTGATCCCATGCAGTCCTCAATACTTTCAAACTAACAGATTAGCATGGTTACAATTTAAAGGTCAAATAATTTTTCTTCCATCCAAAGACTACAGGGCTACTTCTCAAATTCCAGAATTTCTAGCAGCCTCTGTTTCCCTTCCTCTTTCTTCCCACCTCCCTCTTACACCTGATTATCTCTATGTTCCCCCTAATAACTATGGCAGCAAATATACATATCATATATATATGACATATATAGCAAATATATATATGTTCCCCCAACAACTATGGCAGCAAATATGTATATATCATATATAAATATGGTAGCAAATACATATCATATATAGAGAGAGAGATACATATATCATCCAAACCAAGGCACTTTTCAGAGTAAAAGAGTGATCTATTAATAATTACACCAGGAAAACAGGTACAAACTGGAACATATGGTTACCCTATTTACTGTTAGCCTGGCTGGAAAGAAGGAAAAGTCCATTCACTAAGGAAGAGAAGGAAAATCTCTTATTCAATAAGCTGAACTATTACACAAATATTCTGACCTATCCCAGCCCTGAACTCCTGTCTTTGAACCATGCACAAAGACGAGAAGACCTTTCTCTTCCAAGGGAAGCGGCCCCAACTGTTTCTGTGTTCTTTCGGGGACACTAGGTCCAGGTCAGTATCTCCCGGGACAATACTTGACTGACAATTCTTCAGCACCACTGAAAGGAGCTTGAGGGCTTGTTAGTTTTCTGCTGTAAACAGACTATCCTTCACCACTAAAGAGTCATTAACAACCTTCAATTAAATAGGCATTAGCAACGCCAGCTTCCAAATTCAGAGGCTCATCCTCATCCAAAACATTCATTAAGTACGGTTTACTGGGCTGGGTACCACAAAGGTCCAAGTGCATTGCCCACATCCTCTCTGGATTCACAGTCCAAAATGGAAAATGATGTGGGCTAGAAAATGGTAGAAACACACACATCAAATAAGGAATCTGAAAGCGCAGGCCAACGAAGAAGAGCAAAGCTGGATTTAGGAAAACAGTAGAAGGCAAACTAGTTAAAGAAATAGCCAAAACCAAACCAAACCCATTGCCATCAAGTGGATTCCGACTCACAGTGACTCTATAGGACAGAGTAGAACTGCCCCATAGGGTTTCCAAGGAACAGCTGGTGAATTTGAACTGCTGACCTTTTGGTTAGCAGCCATAGCACGCCGTTGCTCTCAACCACTGCACCCACTGGCCTTGGAATGCAGCAATGCAGCAGTGCTAGAAGCTGTAAGGGCGGAAGGTGAGTGAGCTGAGCAGAAGTGAGAATTACAAATGGAGCCATTTCCGGTCCTTTTTCAGGGCGAGGTTCAGGTTCACCTGAATTTAGGACTGAAGCACCCTTAACTACAGCGGCATGACCCTTTGTTCTCTACCCCTACAGCACTCTGCCCTCACCCTTCACTCACCAGTAAGTTCCCTCAGGCAGAGGAGCAGGGCTTTGTGTCAGTAACTGCACTATAATCAGCACCAAAAAAAAGTAGTCAATAAATAGCTTTTGAATCAATGAAGTAACTATACTTAACAGACTAGATAGAACACAAGAACAAAGAAAACCTTTTTAAAATTTGAGAGAATTTCAAGTCTCTTTCTTGGATTAGAATATTCAAAAATTCTTAAAGAAACAGATGAGGTGGCAATTAAACAAGCAAACAACTTGGTTGTAACTGCAGAACATCGATAATTTTGACAATACTAAGAACCACCCCCCCTCAGGCTCTCTTCTATTTTCTACCACTCGGCGAATGCAGGACTCAATAACCAACTTGGCCTGTGTGAACTGAGATTCTTCTGGTAACTGCCTTGCTTTCATCAGCTTGTATTTAATGCTTCCGTTTCAGTATTGTAAAGTAAAACCTATTTTCATGAAGGCCAAGAGAATAGCCTCTTCAACAGGAAAGAGAAAGCCACGACTGAATGAATAAACATTGCTGAGTCTTTTCAAATCCTGACTTCCATAATCCACAGAAGTCTTAAGAAAAAAGTGTGAGGAGAGGGTGGTCTCTGGGTAGCCACAGTCTCCACAATGCCGACCTCCCAAAAATGCCCCCCAGCTGACTCTGACTCATGGCGACCTCATGTCTGTCACAGAACTGTGCTCCATAGAGTATTCAATGGCTGATTTTTTGGAAGTAGACTGCCAGGCCTTTCTTCCAAGGAGCCTCTGGGTAGACTACAACTTGCATCCTTTCTGTTAGCAGCCCAGCACATTAACCATCTACACCACTCAGGAATTCCACTATACATGTAGGGACTTCATTTTCCTTCCTACCTGAATCTAGGGATTCTGAACAGACATCAGAAAGGAATAACCACATTAACAAACACTGTACTTTTTTTTGGAACTTGATCTAATTATCTTAATAAAGCTAAATATAATGCTTTAAAAGAATCTCTTTGGTCAACTCTTCCTGTTAACAAGGCCCCATTTTTCCAACCAAGTGGCTGAAACTGCTTCTGTTAATTTCTATCATATGATGTCCTAAGGGTAGAAAAGGGTTAAATTATACCTGCATCCAGAAATTGTACCTTACAAAATTAGAAAACCTGTGTAGAAGAGTGGCCGCCAAGACTAAGAATCCTAGAAGTGTAATCTAAGAAAACAGAATGAATGGAAAAAATGTGAGCAGGCTGAGTGGTAGTAAAAACCTAGTTAAACTCATGTCATACTGCTTTTTAACTATTTATTTTAAAGTACCTGAACGTGGTCAGGGAATCAGACCAGGCAACTTAAAGGGAGCAAGGATTATGTCAAACATTTGTATTGCAGCAGAGTGCTAAGGCAAATAGCAGATACTCAATACATGCTGATGTGTATAAATTGATACTTACTTGACTATTAGCAATAATACAAGATTGTTGTTGCATTTCTTAATATAATCCAATTTTTTTAAATATAAATTCAACTGGAAAATAAATCAGAGTTGACATATCATGAATCCAGAAATATTTAAGTGTTTTACCACATATGCGATCCTACAAAGTAGGACTTCAAACCCGTTCGTTCCAGTTCAAATTCCTGCTAAGAATGCATTTCCACCCCAGATATACGGAATCAGAACCTACAACTTAAGCAGACCCCCAGGTGATTCTTTCATATAAGTTCTTGGGAACTTGTTAGAGATGCAAATTCTCAGAAGGGGTTCAAGCTGGACCGAACAGGTTCAAAGCCCTGCTACAAAGCACAAAATGTAGTCAAAAGGACCAGTAAAAAAAACTAAGTACCCAGTAATGTTTGAAGAAAATACTTCTGTATCATCTCATTCATGCTTAGATGTGTTTCATCTTTGAAAACATGGGAGATAAAAGATCTTCCTTTAATGTCATTTCTGGAGGAACTCCAATGGCTCATGTAGGCTCAGACATACAAAATTGTATGGTCAGTATTGGTTACTATGAGATAATGCCAGGGCCTGTTGTATCTCTTATTTAAAAGAAAAAACACAAAATGATTATAGCCTAAACTTGGTCTTAGGGCTGAATTTTGTATTTTTCTTAATTTCTTGAAACAAGCAAAAAAAGAAAAAAAAAATCACTTCTAAACACATACAGATTAAAGGACCATATCCTCATGATTCACCACCTGTCAGTTTGTCATACTGTGGTGGCTTGGGTGTTACTACAATGCCAGAAACTATGCACTGGTATTTCAAGTACCTGTAGGGTCACCCATGATGGACAGGTTTTAGTGAAGCTTCCAGACAAAGATGGACTAGGGAGAAAGGCTTAGCAATCTACTTCTGAAAATCAGCCAGTGAAAATCTTATGGATCACAGTAGTCCAATCCACAACCAATCAGGGGGATGGTGCAGGACCCAGCAAAATTTCATTCTGTTGTAGATGGGATGACCATAAGTTGGAGCTGACTTGAAGGCAGATAACACCACCACCAATAACCCTAATAATATGCAGACAGCAATCCCCACCCAATGATAGCTTAACTTGCTATTGCTTCTCATAAGATCCTCACAGGATTGACCAAAACCCACTGTGATGGTTAAGGTTGTGTGTCAACTTGGCTGGGCCATGATTCTCAGTGTTGTGGCAGCCACATGATATTGTAATCGCTTCCATGATGAGATCTGATATAATGTGATCACCTCCATGATGGGATCTACTGTGAGTAATCAGCCAGTTGAAAGAAGTTTCCTTAGGCTGTGGCCAATGATTTGGCTGGATGATCAGAGACTTGGAAAGAACATGATTGGAAAATTGGAGTCAAGGAGGTATAAGGAAGAGGTATGTGGACAGACCTCTCTGAATGGGCCAAAGAAGTGAAGATGTTTGTGTCTTATGTGAATGCTCACCAAAGGATGACCTTGGTAGAGGAAGATTTTAACAATCAAGTGGATAGGATGACGCATTCAGTGGAAACCACTAATCTTCTTTCCCAGCTATTCCCGTCATCACTCAATGGCCTCATGAACAAAGTGGCCATGGTGGCAGGGACGAAGGTTATACATGGGCTCAGCAACATGGACTTCCACTCAAAAAGGCTGACTTGGCTACAGCCACTGCTGAGTGCCCAATCTGCCAGCAGCACAGACCAACAATGAGTCTCAAATATGGCACCATCCCTTGATGTGATGAGCCAGCAATCTGGTGGCAAGTTGATTACACTGAACCACTTCCGTCATGGAAAGGGCAGCGTTTTGTTCTTACTCTGAATATGGATTTGCCTTCCCTGCATGCAACGCTTCTGCCAGAACTACCATCCATGGACTTACAGAATGCCTTATCCACCGTCATGGTACCCCACACAGCATTGCCTCAGATCAAGAACTCACTTCACAGCAAATGAAGTACAGCAGTGGGCCCATGCTCATGGAATTCACTGGTTTTACCTTATTTCCCTTCATCCTGAAGCAGCTGGCTTGGTAGAACAATGGCATGGCCTTCTAAAGACACAATTACAGTGCCAGCTAGGTGGCAATACCTTGCAGAGTTGGGGCTATATTCTCCAGGAGGCTGTATATGCTCTAAACCAGCAACCAATACATGGTGCTGTTTCTCCTATAGCCAGAATTCACGGGTCCAAGAATCAAAAGGTGGAAATGGGAGCGGCACCACTCACTATTATCCCTAGTGACCCACTTGCAAGATTTTTGCTTCCTGTCCCCATGACCCTATGCTCTGCAGGTCTAGAGGTCTTAGTTCCAAAGGGAGGAATGCTCCCACCTGGAGACAAATCACTGATTCCATTGAACTGGAAGCTAGGAAAGCCACCTGGCCACTTTGGGCTCCTTTATGCCTCTGGATCAACAGGCAAAGAGGGAGTTACCATACTGGTGGCTGGTGTGATTGATCCTGATTATCAAAAAAATCAAACCAAACCCAGTGCCGTCAAGTCGATTCTGACTCACAGCGACCCTACAGGACAGAGTAGAACTGCCCCATAGGGTTTCCAGGGAGCGCCTGGCAGATTCGAACTGCCAACCCTTTGGTTAGCAGCCGTAGCACTTAACCACTACACCGCCAGGGTTTCCTGATCTTGATTACCAAGAGGAAATAGGATTGATATTTCATAATGAAGATAAAGAAGAGTGTATCTGGAATGCAGATCTCTTAGGGCATCTCTTAGTAGTGCCATGCCCTGTGATTAAAGTCAATGGAAAACTACAGCAGCCCAATTCCGACATGACTACTAATGACCCAGACCCTTCAGGAGTGATGGGTTGGATCACCCCACCACGCAAAGAACCACAACCAGCGGAGGTCCTTGCTGAGGGCAAAGGGAATACGGAATGGGTGGTGGAAGAAGGTAGTTCTAAATACTAGTTACAACCACGTGACCAGTTGCACAAACTGGGACTGTAATTGTTATATGTGTGCATCAAATATTTTTGTTTTCTTCACTTATAAAATATACCATGTAAACAGGGCTAGTGCATTTTTGGTTGTATGTGTGTTAGTTGTATCATGTTTGGTGCAAGTGTAACTTTATACTTGTCTTTATTCAGAGATTATGTATAGTTTAAGGAGATGTGCACAGGTGCCAAGTTGACAGAGAGTGGATTACGATGCTTAAGATTGTATTCCAACTCAGTTGGGCCATGATTCTCAGTGGTTTGGCAGTCGTATGATGTTGTGGACACTTCCATGATGAGATTTGATACAATGTGGTCATCTCCATGATGGGATCTGTTGTGAATAGCCAGTCAGTTCAAAGGGAGTTTCCTTGGGCATGTGGCCTGCATTGAATATAAGTGGACATTCTGACAAGGCTCATGTGTTTTTGCTCGCTCTGGATCCTACAGCTGGCTCCTGCTCCTCTGGCCTCCAGTTCTTGGGACTTGAGCTAGCAGCTTGTCTGCAGTCTTGCCTGCTGATTTTGGGATTCATCAATCTTAGAAGCCTGTGAGCAAGTGCCCTGCTCCCTGACCTGAAGACCTTGGTTTCACCAGCCCCTGTAACTACATGAATCAGTAGAGGCCTCTATCCTGACCCACAGACTTGGGACATTTCAGCCTCTACAACTGGATGCGCCATTTCCTTGATGTGGATCTCTATGTATATTTTGCCCAAAGTAAACATCTTGTTCAGTGGACCAGCAAGGCTGAGTCAGTTGGAGACAGTACAGACTTAGCTAACTGTGCTTGGGGAAAATGAATTTCTATAGCAATGCTCTTCATATCCTGAAGACTGGATTGAATTCTCCATATTTCCTTCACAGCTCAGCAAAGAAGATCCTTCTGAAATAAGAGAACACAAGAAGGCTAAAGAAGTTGCCATGGAGACTGCCCCTCCTTCAACTCTTAGCACTTAAGAAATTTTATGTCATTTCTCTACTTTTAATAGGCAACAGAATTTGAATCAGGTAACCTTAACTTTTTAACAAAAATTTAAAGTCCTTGGAACAGTGGGAAAAAACACCTACGCTTTCTTTAGGGAGATTTAGCATTAGACTCTTACAAACTTCAGTTAATTCAGCCTATGCAGAAAAAAATGCCCAAAAGTTAACATCTACAACAAAGTTTTATTATTATTATTATTGTTGGTTTGAATTATTTAATGAATATTTGTAAAAAATGTGTATTTGTGTTTCTGACATATTTTCGTACCCACTCTGGTATTTTTATATTATCAAACAGGCTTCCATGAATGCAAGCCCAATATGTAAGATAGGCTTTATATAGCACACAGTCCAGAGGGAAAAAAAAGGCCTGTCTGGGGTCATGCCTCAAAACTATATGCTCAGGCATCAATTAGGACTGAAGTCAGGGGTCACTTGTAAATAAAAAGATTTCAAGGACAAAACTGACAGATATTCTTAGGTGCATTAGTCCTTAAGAATGCAAGAACGACCACTTTTTTCTAAGCTGTCATTAAAATTCATGGCTGTATGCTATGGTCCCACACTACAAAATACTGGGCTTATTGAAATGGTATTTGAAACCAGTAAAAATAACCAAAATATTCCAAAGAAAAATATGAAATGAGAAAAGTCATTAATTCCTTTTAACCTCCTGGAATATACAAAGCCACTGATTTCTATGTAGCCTCTTTGACATGGTTACTGCCTGATTTGTTATTTTCCCCAACAGAAAACTCTGCTATCTCTAAAGAGTACTCTACGGCATGCATTTGTTCTTAGGGTAAACTAAAGGGTACACTGGTTTTACCATTTTCTGAGAATTGTGTGACAGCTCTGAGATACTGAGACATCGAGATTTTGCAAACTTCCCGTTGGGAATCCCAACCAACTCGACATTTTTAGAACTCAGGCAAGATAGTCTAAACTCCAAGAGACTTTAAAATTTAATTTTTCTCTTATTATTAAAACAGAAAATCAGAACTGCCAAAACCACTAAACTTTTTTTATTCTTCTACTTATATTCTTTATTAATGCCATTTATAAATTCTTTTGGTAAGGGAGGAGAAAAAAAAATGTTACTGTCATAGTACAATCTTTTACCCTCCCAAAATTTATCAAAATGCCATTAGAATTAATCAAGTTCTACTGTTTTTCACATTGGTAGATGTCCTCCAAATCCAGGCAAAGGCACTGATAATGCCCAAATATTAGAAGGCATTCTATCTTACATGAGATGGGATATGCTTTCATTAGGCTTGAATAGATAAGATAAATCGGACAGATGGATAGGTAAGTAGATAGACGGACAGATGGGTAGATGGGTAGACAGATAAGACAGATACTGACTGATCAATTGATTAGACAGATAGGCTGGTTGATTATCTATTTTTATTAAAGTCTGCATTATCAGCTTGGACTGACTACTGAAGATTCTGGCATAAGGCTCCTCAAAGAGCTGCCTCAACAGTGGCTTCATGTAACTTAAACTTTAGGAAATGCTCAAATACTACCACTACTCTTTCAAATACAGAATAAGATCTTCAGAGAAAAAAAAAAAAAATAGTCTACGGGTAAAATACAGACACCCTTGCATTTGCTATGTGATTCTCAGATCAAATTACCATAGTTATGAGGGGTCTCAGAAATAATTTTATTTTATTTTACTGTACTTTAGATGAAGGTTTAGAGAACAAACTATTTCTCATTAAACATTTAGTACACATATTATTTTATGAAATTGGTTGGGGTCTGAGAAGTTCTGATGAGCTTTTCAAACAATACTGCACAGTCATCTGCCAGGTATCCAGTATTCTGGATTTTCCAAACAACAATGCACGACATCTTCAGGTACCCAGACTGTTTCTCTAATCACCACAGAGGGAAAGAGCACGGGTAGTAACTCTAAGACATCACCTAGAGGCCAGGATCCCCTCCCCATCTGATATAGCTTTATATTTCTCAATTTACCCACCATGATAGAACACAAGTCAGAACTATGCCTGTCTCATTCATTGCTGCATCTCCAGCTCCTAGAATCCCGTGGGGGTACAAAAAAACACTCAATAAATATTTGTCAAATAAATGATGATCTACATACAGAAGGTACTCAATAAAAAATACCGAACCATGTGTGCCACCTCTACCTGAGAATATCTGTGCTATTATTAACCTTCACTTGATATCTCTATCCACAGCGTGGCAGACCTATTTCTGTCTCTCAGGAGAGAAATATTAAAAGAAAAACAAAAGGAAGAAAAAGAACATCGAGTATAAGCCATTCTACTTTCAAATTTCTCACCCATAAATTAAATTCCTTGAGGAGTAAATCCATGTCATCTGATTACTTCAGTATTACCCATGGGCATTTCCATAAATGTTATTGGGCTGACAAACACAAATCATTTTTCTTTGGTTTTTCCCCTTTAACATCATGCCTCTGAGAGGCATGAAAAAGCCATTCTATTTTTTTCAAACTGCCTAATATAATACTTAACTGGTGAAGGATCATCTTTTTATATCACATCTCAAGTCCGGATCCTGAAAACTCATTGACAGCATCCTCCAAGGCCGACTTTCTGCTCTGTTTGCTTAATGTCTGATCACTAGGATTGTGAATTATGTATACAAGATGAGATTTTCCAAAGTTTTGAATTGAGGTGGAAGGGGCAGATGGATAAAAAACTGTTAACTTTCACCTACTTCCAGGGCTAACATTTAGCTGGTATGCATTAACACCAGTTTTTTATAGCCCATGTCCATCCTGGTTGGGCCAGCAAAGCTTTCACTGACTGACACCCACGTGTTACAAGATGGTAAACTTTAAAAAAATTTTTTTTATTGTGTTTCAAGTGAAAGTTTACAGCACAAATCAGTTTCTCATTCAGAAGTTTATATATAAATTGTTTTGTGATGTTGGTTGCAATCCCCACGATGTGTCAGCACTCTCCCCTTTCCCTTTCCACCCTGGGTTCTCCACAGCCTTTCATCTAGTTTTCCTGTCCTTTCCTGCCTTCTCATCTATAAGATAGTAAACTTTTGAGTATTACTGCTGCTTTTGTGAGCTTCTGTTAAGTTGGCCCCCAACTCATGGTGACCCTATGCATTACAGAGTAGAACTGCTCCTTACAGTTTTCTTGGCTGTAATTTTTATGGGAACAGTTCACCAGGCCTTTCTTCCGTGCTCCTGCTGGGCGGGTTCAAACCACCAACCTTTAGGTTAGTTGTTAATTGCACATCGCTTGCGTAAGCCTTGTCTATTTCTCTTATCAAAAGTTAAGTGCCCAGGTGCATTTCAGCTAAGTGGCTACAAAGTACCAAAGACACATACTACTTTTTGAAAATACATCTTCAAGTGTTACTTGTGCCTCATGGAACTGCTGGGACTTCAGGCGATGCTCAAATACTATTACTGCTGTTTCAAATGCAGAACAAAGTCTGGGGGAAAAATACCGTAATGGTAAAATACAGACACCCTTCCATTTGCTACGTGATCTCTCAAATCAAAGTAGTTTCATGTCTCCTGCCCCAAAATCACAGAATTCCCCACTAATTGTCAGAATCTCCTATTAACCTGCAAGCATTTTCTTTTTAACCCTTTCATGCTCACAGGTACCTCTAGGGACCAAGTACTTTTTCTGCCTCTTTCTGCTGCTCCACCATGCTGCCATAAGGCAGAGCCTCTACGACTGTTGGAAACCGAAGAGATGGGCATGTACCGTAAATTACTGTTTTTACAGAGTATTGTATGAGGTGTCTGAATGTTTGGTAAGAAAAATAAAAATTTCGAAAATTTTTAATTTGTTACACATATGTACCAACAGACCCCAGTAGGGACACTGGGTTATAATTGGTGGTATTTCATATATACCACTACACACTTAGGGTAAGCTTGTAGAAAGGGGCAACAACAACAACTAAAATCCATACTACCTACCAAAAATTCAGACACATTCAGTGACTGGGCATGCTTCCATTAATGAAAACACATGGTATCAACAATGTATTCAAAGCAGAAAATAACTGGTTTGAGAAAGGGTTAAGTTAGTCAAAACAAGACCTTAGCAAGTACCTGGAAACCCTCTCTTATTCTCCTTGGCATTCCTAAGGCTAAAATTATGCTGCCGGGCGGATAAAAGTTACAACAGTATAACTGGTAGGGATATTCATAGGACTGTCAGAATTACAAATAAAAATACAGCACACACAATTAAATTTGAATTTCAGACAAACAACAAATACTTTTTAGCATCAGTACATCCCAAATACTGCATGGGGCATACTTACACAAAAAAATTATCTGTCCTAAATATTACATGGTGCAAACTTATGGTAAAAATTATTTAGTGTTTATCTGAGTCTGTGGGGGAGGGGAAGGAACCTGAAAATCATTAATCTAAAGTCACTCTGAAAAGGCAACTGGCTAGAAACAGCTTAACATGGGCCACCACACAGGAAATTGCCCCAAATATGAAGCAAAATAATTCTCTCCAACTTTAAAAAAAAAAATCACTTTGGCAAAGCTTACTCAGAAAAGGGAACACACACTTAGGTGCACAGTGTGTGTTCCAGGCACCTGGCTAGTCTCTTACACAATACTCCTGGCACGCTTACACCACCACTATAAGGTGGCTCAATCTTTAGCGTGATGGGAGAAGTTAAAGGCATTGCCCAGGAATGGATCCAGCCACTAAGTGGTGGGCAAGGATCCTAACCCAGATTGCCTGAATTCAAAGCTCTTGCTTGTTTCCTCACACTTTTTGGGGGCACAAGACTGAGAAAGCACCATGCTGTCTGCATGTATTCATTACATGCAGCCTAGGAAAGCCAAAAGTTGGAGTCTTTGTTCCTCCGTTCTGGTCCATGACATTTCTGCAAAAGATGACCAGAATTTAATAGGAACTAAGGCAAAAAACAGTATTTTATCCATGTTCCAGGAGGTAGGCTATCACCATCATTTTCTTTTTCCCCCAAAGAAGAAAGCCAGACACAAGCCACTTTAGTAGGCAGAGACTCAGGGCTTCTGGCAATAGTCATGCCCTTGGTGCCCCAAGAAATCTGTTAGGCAACTGCTATTTTTATAAAAGGTCTGAGATTCGCAAAGTAGGGTAGGACCTCTTAATTATAGACTTCTGCATTTAAGAGATGGCAAAGATATAAACCTTTTGGAAAAACTTATCTATAATATCTTAATATCCTGGAAGAAGGTCATAATGAGGCACCATTCTATGTAAAAGAGTACTGGACTCCAGTTTCTGAAATGCTTCAATTCTATTTACCGCAACACTACACTAACTCACTATGTGACCCTGAACAAGGTACTTGACCTCTTTAGGTCCTGATGTTCTCATCTATAAAATGGGAGGGCTGGATTCTATCACTGTTCTCAGCTGGGATGCCCCTGCACAGTTGTGCGAAAATTCTGACGTCCCTTAGTCCTCAGGACAGCTGAACAGAGCCCGGGAGGTTCCAGGTCCATTGCCTCCAGCCAAGGGCAGACCCAGAAAACTGTGCAAATACTACCTTTTTCTCTGTGTTCCGTGATATGAAAGTGGTTGGGAAACACTGGATTAGGTGGCCTCAAGGTCCATTGAGCAGACCCAGCGAACTGTGCAAATACTACCTTTTTCTCTGTGTTCCATGATATGAAAATGGTTGGGAAACACTAGATTAGGTAACCTCAAGGTCCATTCTAGCTCTGACATTTTGTAACTCTAAGATGACAGGTCTTTGTGAGATTTCACTCATTGCAGAATATGGTTCTATCATCTGCCTGACTTATAATTAGTAGGCACTCAAAAATCTGTTACCATGGCTCAAATTGAAATGGCAAATATTAAAGGCATCACTGTAAGAAATCAACACTACTTTTAAAATTAAATGTATATTACAAGGTTGTTTACTGGCATTCTGTCCAGTGGAAATTTCTATTTTTTAATATCTTAATTTATTATCCATGTCAAAAGGTTGATGCATACTGTGGGATCCTGAAGTGTTATAAAACTAATTTATATTTAAACCAAAAAACCAAACCTGTTGTGGAGTCGATTTCAACTCATGACAACCCCATGTGTTATACCATAGAACTGCTCCATAGGGTTTTCTTGGCTGTAATCTTTACGGAAACAGATCACCAGGCCTATCCTCTGCAGTACCACTGGGTGGGCTCAAACTACCAATCTTCCGCAGTCGAGTGCAAACCATTTGTACCTCCAAGGGACCCTCATTTATATTTGTTGGTGGTGGTTTTATACTCAGTATAAATTAGATACTGTAACATACCATAATTTTTATAAGTAATTATTACATGACATGCTAACCCAGCTATTAATGATTCTAAAAATTTGATGAAGCATTATAATGGTACTTCTCCTAATTCCCCATGTGCCCTCCAACTCTACCTCCACCGTATAGACAAAACAATCACACTTTGCAGAAAATTGAAATGTGAGGAGTCAAAGAAAATAGGGTTTTAATGTGTATGGCTTTTATTCCTCAAAGTAAAGCAAAATCAAGAGAGGGCAGGATTTGGTGCGTGACGTCTGGGGTCTTAAAAGCTTGCAAACAGCCATCTAAGATGCATCAATTGGTCCCAACCCACTTGGAGCAAAGGAAAATGAAGAACACCAAAGACACAAGGAAAATATTAGCCCAAGAGACAAAAGGGCCACATCAACGAGAGACTCCATCAGACTGAGACTAGAAGAACTAAATGGTACTCAGCTACCACCAATGACTGCTCTGACAGGGAACACACCAGAGTTTCTGATGGAACAGGAAAAATGTATGGAGCAGAACTCAAATTCACATAAAAAGAGCAGACTTAATGGTCCAGGACTGGAGGAGTCCCCAAAGCCACGGCCCCTAGACGTCCTGTTAACCCAAAACCGAAATCATTCCTGAAGCCCACTCTTCAGACAAAGATTAGAGTGGACTATAAAACATAAGGAAACTCTGGTGCCACAGTGGTTAAGTGCTACAGCTGCTAACCTAAAGGTCGGCAGTTCAAATCTGCCAGATGCTCCTTGGAAACTCTATGGGGCAGTTCTACTCTGTCCTATAGTAGGGCAGCTATGAGTCAGAATCAGCTCGACAGCAACGGGTTTATAAAACATAAAATAATACTTGTGAAGAGTGTGCTTCTTAGTTCAAGCAGATACAGTAGACCAAAAGGGCTGCTCCTCTCCAGAGGCAGGATGAGAAGGCAGGAAGGGACAGGAGCTGGTTGGGTAGACACGCGAAACCCAGAGTGGAAGCGGGGAGGTGTGCTGTCACATTACAGGGATTGTAACTAGTGTCATATAGCGATATGTGTATAAATTTTTATATAAGAAATTAACTTGAACTGTAAACTTTCACCTGAGGCACAATTAAAAAAAAGAAAAGAAAGGGCAGGGAAAAAAACTGTTTTTTAAATCTGCTTCAAACTAATAGGTTGGAAAGTTCTAGGCATCTCATTATCAGAAAGTTGTAAACAAGCAGGAGGGAGTTAGAAGAGGAAAAACAATAATGACCATGGAACAAGAGGGACTGGCATGAGGGACACGTTAAAAACAGAATCTCCATCGCTTAGCTCAGCAGGCACAAGGGAAATCTAACTATATATACACACAGGGGATCGAGAAGAACAAAGAAAGGAAAGAATTACTCAGTGATTCCAGAGATCATAAGGAAGGGAAAAGAGAGGGAAGAAAGCATTAAGGTAGCGTGATGAGGAGAGGGCAGCTTTTGGTATAAATTACCCCCAGTCAGGAGAAAAGCCTCTAACACATTCTATAGACAGGGCATTTGGCCTAAAGGTTATCTCTCATGCCTTAAACTAGTATAGAAAATAAAACACTGGGCAAAAAATCCTGGGATCAAAATGCGCCAGGAGACTTACATAACAAGAAATCTCAACTCTGTTCCATTTGGTGTTTCATTTTTTGTTACATTCTCAACTCCGACAGGCACGGGCCACTTGTACTCATGGAGTTTTGGAATGTAAAGATGGGGACAAGTAATGCCATTGGTTTATAACAACTTTTCTTAATTTAAAATTGGGACATTCTTAACATAGTAAATTTGAAAGATACAAAAATTATAAGAATATTAAAATTGCCCATAAGCCCACCACCAAAGATCATCACTGATAATATTTGATATGTTTTTCCATTCATTTTTTAACAGTTATTGAATACTGAGTAGAAAGATGAGCGGTTCATTGTGGTAGCCGACATTTTAATCTCCTTGTCCACCTAGCTTTAACCTCTCGTATTTAAGAGTGAAACAGCTCTTTGCATACAGGTTTTGTGTGTTAAGTGTCATGTGGTAGTACCTGTACAGTTCACCTGGTCCACTGCTCACTTGGTCTATTCTTGGCTAGAGGTGATCAACCTAGGGCCTCCGCCCCAGGCTCTGCCTGGCTGCATGAGGGTTGAGGAGCGTTGTTCTCTTGGTACAGCTGTGCCAGGACATCCTAGTTGGGAAACTGTGATCTAATCCAACCCTTCCATTTTACAGATGATAACATTGAGACCCAGAGAGGTGAAGTATCTTGTGCAAGGTCACACAACTGAATTAGTGATGTTACGTTAAGCAGAATCTGAGCACTTCGGGAACTGGAGTCTAGTATGACTTCTCTTTCACATAGGATGCCTTAACATAGTCTTCTTCCAGGATACTGAGGACCACAGAACCCCTTTACCCATTGCCATCGAGTCGATTCCAACTCATAGTGACCCTATAGGACAGTGTAGAACTGTCCCATGATGATGGCCAAGGCTGTAAATGTTTACAGACACAGACTGCCACATCCTTCTCCGGTAGACTGGATGGTGGGTGCAAACTACCGATCTTCCCACTGGGCTTAACCACTGCACCACCAGGGCTTAATCACTGTACCACCAGGGTTCCTTAAAACTCCTTTAGAGGGCATGTTTTTACTTTATCTCTCTTGCTATTTTTTATATGGAGAAGTATATGATGAAGGTTAGTAAATTACAACTATCTCTTTGACAATCCCAAAGACTAAAAGTTTGTTTAAAAAAAAAAACAAAGATTAAAAACCAAAGTTACGAAACTAAAATTGGAGAAATTTTCACTTTGAAATAATTCACTCCAGCTTTTAAATAGTAAGTTGCCCCACCCAGCTGCCCCAGTATATGTAAAAAGAACCAAATCACTTGAAAAGATTTTATTTATAATTTATATTTAAATCACATTCCTTTCTAGAAAGACTGTCTAACCAAATCCTTACGAGTACTTGCATTTTATAAATCTTTCCTAATTTGATGACAGAAAAATGAATACTTATTTGGGTTTGCATTTTTTTATTCTTGTGATCATTATTAGTCATTTATAGCTCTTCAGTAAAATGAAAAATTTTGTGTACTTAAGATGAGCAACCATTTACAGCTTCTTGCTTTTAGGCTGTTTTGGAGATCAAATAGCTTCTAATTTTTCTTTTAGTTTAGGGTTTAAAAAAATGTATTTAACTCCAATCCACATGAATGATATTTTGCCATATGACCTGAGGCAAGGATCTGATTGATTTTTTTTAATTATCAATTTTACAGCCTCTTTACCAAATAACCTGTCTCTTCCCCAATAATTTACCACATAATGAAGCTAGTCTATACACTGAAAATATTTAAGAGATTCTATTTTGTTCAATTTTTTGTATATTTTATACCCACATCATCCTTTTTATTATCACAGCTTTATAATACGTTTTAAGCTCTTACCCATTCTTTTTCTTTTCTGAAATTAAAAAAAATATATATTTATTCTTCCGGATGAATTACAGTATCAGTTGAAAAATGGAATTTTGGTTAAATTGATGATTTTTGAGGACTGCATGAAGAAAGTGGCATATCAGGATTGAAGAAGATGCATTAACAGCCTGCAATGTACAGATGACCCAACCTTGCTTGCTGAAAGCAAAGAGGACTTGAAGCACATACTGATGAAGAACAAAGACCACACAGCCTTCAGTATGGATTATACCTCGATAAAAAGAAAACACAAATCCTCACAACTGGACCAATAAGCAATATCATGATAAACAGAGAAAATAAAGAAGTTGTTAGGGATTTCATTTTACTTGGATCCACAATCATTGCCCATGGAATCACCAGTCAAGAAATCAAACAATATATTGCACTGGGCAAATCTGTGCAAAGGACCTCTTTAAAGTGTTAAAGAGCACAGATGTCACTTTGAGGACTAAGATGTGCCTGACCCAAGCCACAGTATTTTCAATCGCCTCATATACATTCGAAAGCTGAACAATGAATAAGTCAGAAGAAGAACTGATGCATCTGAATTATGGTGTTGGTGAAGAATATTCAATATACCATGGACTGCCAAAAGAATGCACAAATTTGTCTAGGAAGAAGTATAGCCAGAATGCTCCTTAGAAGGAAGGATGGTAAGACTTTGTCACGTCATCAGGAGGGACCAGTTCCTGGAGAAGGAAACCAGGCTTGGTAAAGTAGAGGATCAGCAAAAAACAGGAAGACTCAACGAGATGGATTAATCCACTGGCTACAACAATGGGCTCAAAGATAGCAATGATTGTGAAGACGATGCAGGACTGGGCAGTGTTTCATTCTGTTGTACACACGGTTGCTATGACTTGGAAGCTAACAACAGCTCCTAACAACAACATATGCAAACATCCCTTAATACCTTGTTTTTTTTCTGGTTATTTAACACATTATTCCAAACATTCGATGTCCTTTTAAAAAATGCATCCTAAAGGCTCTCCCAAATATTATGTTGAGTCTCCACTTATTTGGAGACTCAACTCAAAGCAGTCTTCTTTTGAAATCCAACGACAAATCAAACTCCAACTGGTAGATCATGATCCTCGACTTGAGCAGCCTGCAGAGCCCCACATGGCGCCCTGGGATTTGACATAACAGGCGAGCAGAGGCTGATCACACAGAAACCTGTGTGCCATGCTGTGATGAGTATGAACTTTACTGAAGGCAATGGGGAGCCACTGAGGACATTTAAATAGGAGAGTGACACAATCAGATTTCTCCTTTAGAGAGATACCATGAGAGTTTTAAGGCAGGTTAGTATAAAAGTACTGGAAAGAGGCAGGGAAAAGAGTCAGGAGTCTGCTGCAGTATCTGTTCTGGAAGAGTAGTGACAATGACAGGGGTGATAAAGAACAAAGAATGATTTAAGTGGTATTTATGATACTTCAGTACTGATCTTACTGCTACAGAGGACGCATTCAAACACTCCAGAGGCAGAATTAATGAAGCTCACCAACCTCTCCCAGAGCATGGTCTCTCTCCCCATCCTGCCGATAGGCAGGATGCACCTCTCCTTTTCCCCCTGAGGTGTGTAATCATTCAACAAATATTAACTGAGCACCCACTATGGGTCTGGCACTGTGCTAGCTGCTGAAATAAATCCTAAATGGGTCAGTGCCAAAAATCAGCATGAGACATGGAGAATGAATAAGAGTATGTATCTGACATCCACAAAACAGAGCTGAATCCTGGGAAATAGAGTGACCCCAGACATCAGGAGAATGTTGTACGGAGTCACCAGCAAGTATTTTCCCAGAGGGCCCCTGCCTCCCCACTCCAGGCCCTGTGGAAGGCCCCTTACCTCCCCTACAGATCTCAGCCTCCCCATCCCAGGTTCTAGGGCACTCGTGAGTCTTCCTCAAGGCACTAGGCATCAGAAACACTGCCCTTGTTTTATAGACGGAGCAACAGATACAGAGGGAAATCAGGAGTCCTGACCACTGCTACACAGGTGGTCAACACAGACCCAGCTCTTGGTTCCCTCACTCGACCCCTCAGGGCCAGAACCCACTCCCCTTGGCACTCCTGAAATCTAGAAAGGCCTTCCTCTATCTCACTGAAAAGTGGTTTAGAAATATCTGTTCTACCTTTTTAACCTCAAGGAAAGAAGAGAAGAAATTTTTGTTAACTGTAAAGTATTTAGTCATTCCATTTACTAATAATATGCCACATAACAAGAAACAAAAGTTATTATATAACTGGTTTTTATCAACTGCTTTAGGGAAATCAGCTCTCTATATCAAGCGTCAATTTCAACTTTTCTCTTTTGCCTATATAAAATTATTTTTGATATTGTGTCTTCTACAAAACTTAAAATTGGCATTACCTTTAAACATTCCTTTGTTAAATCCATAATCACAAATAATTAGTACAGTCACAGAATTATAACCTCCTTGAACCACAGCCCATAACATAAATAGATACAAAATCACTCGGGAAGGCCTACTGGACCAAAACATCAGGGAATATGTTTTTAAGGCATACCTACCACTGCCTGACAGTCAAGTCCAAAGCCAGGACTATTTACATCATTTGATGCTTAACAAACTTCACATGGAATGCTCAGTTTTGAGATGTGTCCCCTTTAATCTCTCTGGGCCTCACTTTCCTCACCTGCACAGTGAGGTCGATAATACCTACCCCACAGGTTTACTTTGAGAACTTGTACTTGATAATGTGGAACATGCTCTATAAATTATAAAGTGCTACGCAAACATACCAGACCCTTTCTTCCTCAGGAGACCATCGGTTCCATGAGTTAGTGGTCTTATCCTGATTTTACCTGTGGAGAAACTGAGGCCAAGCAGTGCTTCTTCCGGGGTGGGAGCGGGGTCGGTGGGGGTTGGGGGGAACACAACAAATCAAGGGAAAGCGCTCAGAAATCAATAGAGACTTGGGAGTCCAGCCTGCCAGTAAGGTATTGTGTTAGACAAGTCCTCTAACCCTTCCAAGCACTAGTTTTCTTACCTGAGTTCAACTAACCTGCCTGGAAATTAGACTAGCTGAGGAAGGGTTTGTCACAAGTGAGCTTTAAGGGGTAGATAAAGACTGGAGAAATGGGGCCTGACTCCCAGCCCCCAGGGACAGAACCTTCTCCCTGCCCCTAAACTGTTCATGAGCAAGGGTAGCCCACCAAGGCTGCTGAATGACTGGATGGGATGCTTGTTATTAACTGCCACTTAGTTGGCCCCTGACTCACGGCAACCCCCATACATAACTGAATGAAACATTGCCCAGTTTCGCATCATCCCCATTATCAATTTCAGATTGGACTGTTGTGAGTTATAGGGTTTTTACTGGCTGATTTTTACAAGTAGATTGCCAGGGCTTTCTTCCTACTCCATCTAAGTCTGGAAGTACCTCAGAAACTCGTTCAGCATCATAGCAACACGCAAGCCTCCAATGACAAACAAGTGGTGGCTCCACTTGAGGTACACTGGCCAAGAATCACACCCAGATCTCCCACATGGGAGGCAAGAATTCTACCACTGAATCACATTGCACTCTGGATGGGGTGCAGGCTCACTCAAACTAGAAGAAACTTGTCCAATGGACCTAAGGTTACTACCTCCAGTGCTATAGGGAACAAGGCCTCCCAATGCAATCAACACATGAAGGAGGCCAGCAGTTGGAAGAATGGAAAGGAAGCTACAGCCACACCAAGAAGGGTGGTTTTCCGAGGTGAGGGCAGAAGCTTCTCCAGGATAACCAGGATCGAGAGAATAGCATGTCCCGCACTATGTGATATCACACACTGCCAGAAGTGTCACCATTTCTTCCCTCCAAGTTGTCAAAAGATAAGAATACCATGGGGTGGGGGGAATGGAGAGCCCTGAACACTCAGGAATACTTGGGCAGAGGCTGAAATCATGACTGGGATTTGAAGGAAGAGGAGAAGGAGGGCAAGGCTTCCAATAATGTCTCTGGAGTTAGTTCTAAGCATAGAGTACTACAGCTGTCATAATTGTGACCCAGTTCCTCTGGTGTTTCCAAAGCCCATATGGCAATCTATGTTACCTGTTAAACAATGGCCAAAGTCTCGTCTCACATAAATTCTCATTCCTTAAGAGACCATCCATAATTGTTGGAAAGTCCTCAAATCTCACATCATGGCAAGACTGAGACTGAGCAGTCAGTAGACAGCACAAAAATAAGAACCACCCACTGAAGTGCACAATGACTCGACATTAAGCTGCATTAAGCAGCCCAATGAAGTCTGCAGTATTTATTAGGCATAATCACAGCAGTGTTCTGACTTCTAGTAGGAAGAAGGAACAGGGAGGAGGAATTATTTTTAAATATTACTTGAGCATGTTGACTACAAGCTTTGCAGCATTGGTTCATTATTCCCAAGCACTCTGCAGTCATTAACCCCGGGCAGCAGTGAGGGTAGCTGAGACAAAGAAACCAAGGCTCTTGCCCAAGGAGACTTCCTGATGCTGCCTTCCACAAAGACTTTTCGCAAGCCGTAACTTCTACATCTGAATCCGAAAGAGCTGACATCCTGAACTGGAATATCTAACTGAAATTAGTTCTGACTGATTTTCACTAAATCTTTTTAGCCATTTGCCAGTGCGCTTCAGAGGCTATACATATATATATACTTACACGTATATGTATATATTTGCACACACACACACACATATATATCACATGCTCAACAGATGTGGGACAGAATCAAAGCCGAGCTGAGTCTAGCTGTACAGACAGCGAGCTGCAGCTCCCCTGAACAAAAGGTCAGCCGTTTATAATGACATCCCCAGAGTAATATATGTGCACATTAGAAAGTTAAATTTCATGAAAAGAATGTCCAATAAAGCCATCAATTTTGTTTTTCATCCATCTGGCTGCAATTTCTGCCTCCAGTCATTTCACTCTGGGAAAACTTAGCACAGTGCAGGCACCTGGATTCACTTCAGGGTCTCTGGTCCATGAACGATTACATTCCACACATAGTTTCCCAAAGCAAGCACCAAAATGCCTGCTTCCTACTTCTTAGCTCACCGCCTGTGTAACATTCTCTGCCCTTTGATGTGAGAGAAAAATACTCCACTTTACAACATTAGCCTCAACCGGACTGCTTTTTTGAAAGCAGCAAACACCTCATCACCATTGCGGCCACCCTGCGTGCCCGCAGCAACAACTTTAGAACAGACATTCTTAAAACTACAAACACTTTGAGTGAGTTTACATCGACCTAAATTCTGTTACCTCATATAATATTTTAAGGGAAGAGAAGTTAATTAGTAGAATTTTCCACTATTATTATCGGGGGGGGGGGATCCCACTGCATTTTTTTTTTTTTTGGCATGGATTCTTGTACCAGATAGTTAAGAATTCCTCCGCACTTCTTCAAGTGCCAGGGTAATTTGTTATTAAATGCATGTTTAAACCAAGGTTTTATAGTGTTGCTGCTCTTTTCAATGAATCTCCTGCCTTTTCTTACCAGGCACTTTGCGCTTTAATAGCTGTCCCACAGTCACCTCCTACCGAATAACTATAATAGAAGGCCAATTAAACTAATCACCTTTTCATGTATTTTTATCCAGCTTAAAGATGTAAATCTCTCCCAGAATGGAGAGAACGGAAGTTTCCTCTCCAACAACCCAGGACTCAGTGCTATCCTGGAAGAGGCCCAGTCCACCAGGGTCAAGCTTAACTCACACACAAAATTCATAATTAACATTTTCAACCATGTTATATTCTCATATATTTACCATGCATTCATCTTCCTTCTTTAAGAAAACCTAAGGGATCCCCCGTTATGATTCCTGAACTACTTCTATAGTTCAAAAGCCTGAACTTCATGTTAACGTGGTTTAGTTTAAGTGCCAAAACACCACCAAATCCTCTAAAAAGGAGTTACGAAGAATGACAGTGCTATTCAACATAGGATTTTAGCTGCCTAGAAAAGCCGCTGCTTGCAATTTTTCCGAAAAAAAATTTTTTAAAGAGAGATCAAATTTATCATGCAGTGTGAGCTATTTACTACGGAACAACTGAATCAATGACTCCTTGAAGCAATTTTTCTTGATGAGTTACACGGAATCTTCTGGCTCTCAGAAAGAAGGACACAGTTCTATCCAAACACCAAGGGACAAGCAATGAAAAGGAAAAATCCTAACCCCAGGCAAAAGCTAAAAAAAAAAAAAAAAGCAGCAGGTGGGAAATAACACTTTATTTGTGTAAGAGTCATCCAGAAAAAATAAACATATCTCCTTCCTAGATAAAGCTACCACCAGGGGAATGTTACTTCTGGTCAGGGTGACAATTTGGAAGTGGTACATATATAGGACTTATCTTACATGTTACATCCTGAAACTATTCATTTTGCTCTCCAAAAATCCAGTTAGATAGCTAAATAACTATTTCAACTATAGATCAGACATCCTTTTAAGCTATTTCTCTTACCTTAGAATTCAAAACAGTTTTCCCCCAAGTTTTACAATACATCATACAAACTAATTGCCTACAAAGAAAATCACTTCAGCTGCCTCCTTTGACATCTTACAGCATAATAATACCATTAAGAGAGTGCTTCTCAATGGGGTGAAGAGCCACTACTATCAATTAACAGAAACAAAGGAGGAGAAAATTAACAACTTTGGGATACCTTCTCTTTCCTATAGGGTCACTAGGAGTCACAACTGACTCCACAGCAGTGGGGTGGGGTGGGTTCTTTTTCCAAAGTACCCAAACCTGTGTCTTCGGTAAAGATCAACAAAAATAATATATAGCTTTCCCACCTGCCTTAACTTTTCTCCAGCTAGAGGAAAAAATCAGGTAACCACTTGAAAAATTCACTTTCAGGCAACAGGTACTTCAAATCAATCAATAAATAAAGCAGTAAATAGGCATGATCATGTCCTGATGAGACCACTCAATAAAAAAACATTTCCCAAGGCATAGCTCTGAAAGAGAAGCCTCTTAGGTCTTCCTATTTGGGACATCTCATCTATCACTCTGGAAACCCTGCTGGCGTAGTGGTTAAGAGCTATGTCTGCTAACCAAAAGGTGAGCAGTTTGAATCCATCAGGCCCTACTTGGAAACCCTATAGGGCAGTTCTACCCTGCCCTATAGGGTCGCTATGAGTCAAAATCGACTTGAGGGCAATGGGTTTGGTTTTACAGGTTTATCATTCCAGCCCCCCTCTTCCCTTTATATGTATCACCAAAATTTTAGCAAAAGAATAAATGCAAACAAAGAAAGACATTCCACTGTATCCCAAAAGAGTATCCTAAACACAGCATTTTCTTTCGAGCTCTAGAGAAAGGATGGTAGGGCCACAGGAAAAAAATACACACTCAACATAACCTTTGCAAACGAATAAAGCAATTAAAAATCCCACTATGAAGTATAAAAATAGATTCCAAGTCCCCTTAGAATTTCAATGAATAAGTCCATCCTAATTTTTCTCTCTTGCTTAGTCAAAACCCTTTAGGTCAACAATGGTAAATAGTTCCATTATATCAAACAAAACCCTAACTGCTAAATCCTTTAATTGGGCAAGAAGAAAAAGCACCCACGTTTTAATGATATCCTTGGATTTAATGTGTTATTTCCTCCAAGAAATTAGCTTCCCAAGCTTTGAAAAGAAAAAAACTGGAGATCTTGTTACAGCCACAAAGCAGGGAAAATTTCTCAATACCCAACACAGATGTGAAATACACAGAACACATTACTCTCAAAGAACTCCAGATAGCCATCTTCTTTGACAAAGCCTTTTGTTATGTGGATGGCTTTAGGCTTAAAGACCCCACACACATTCTTCAACACAGATAATGTGAGCCCACCTACCCTCTCCAGACTGGAGGCCATAAATCCTCAGACCCTGCAGCCCTGTTCCAGACACAGTTGAACAAAAGTGTTTCTTACATAAACATCCTTCCTGGTTTTCAGAGTAGTGTTGCTAGATTCAAGCTTTCCCTTCCAATACTTCCACAATATGCCTTTTCTGCCTTTAAGAATCATACATGGAACTTACTGGTCACTCCTTAAGATTTTCACACTCATAAAATGCTACTAGTCCCTAGGTGGCAAACGGTTAACTGCTCGACTATCATCTGAAAGGTTGGTGGTTTGAACCCACCCAAAGGCACCTCAGAAGACAGGCCTAGTGGTTATCTGCTTCTGAAAGAGTCCAGTCTTAAAAACCCTGTTGAGCAGTGCTACTCTGCATACATGTGGTCGCCATAAGTCGGAATCAACTTGATGGCAACTAATAACAACAAAATGCTATCCCTTAAAAGAAAAATGGGAGTATGTCTGAACAGTCTATAAAAGGTGGTTCACACATAATTCCAAAATGCTTTAAGTTTCTTATCTCTCAGCTCAATTAAAAAAAAAAAAAAAAATCGTTGCCATCAAATCTATTCTGTCCCACAGCAACCCCAGAGGACAGAGTACAACTGCCCTGTAGGGTTTCCAAGGAGCGGCTGGTGGATTTGAACTGCTGACCTTCTGGTTAGCAGCTGTATCACTTCACCACTGCGCCACCAGGGCTCTTTTTAAAAACAGACAAAAAAACACAACATATTATTTACATTGACGTGAGAATCATCATGTCATCAGGCATGTAGCTCTATATGAAACAGCTCTAACCTAGATTTCAGTTCTGGCTGGTTCTTAGTTGTTCTATATGATTCTGGCTGTTTCTCTTTGGGCAAGACACTTAACATCTCTGGGCCTTAGCTTCCCCATCTATAAGAAGTCACTGGCAGCTACCAGTTAGTTTCCTTCCTAGATTGTTCTCTCCAATCCAACCTCCAAGAGCTCCGCGTTCTTTTAACCTCCACTTTGTTTTGGCTTTTGCCCTTGGGTGTCCCTGGGAAGAGTCTTTTGTTTAAAAGACAGCCCTGAGGTGCCCCAGGGGCCCTCGGGTTAATGCAGGTCTCCCAGAGCAGAAAGTGCACAATCGCACTCAGACAGCAGCTGCAGAGCTGGAGATAATCCTTAGAGGACTGCTTCAGAACTCCTCTTTCTCTTGCAGTGAAACGGCCTGGCACCAGGCCTGTTCCGGCTGTTTGGACCTTATGTTTTCGGCACATTGCAAACAACATCTTCTGTGGATTTAATTCTCAAAATGCCAACGGCTTTTTCTGTTTTGCTTTCTCAAGCTGGCTCTCCAGAAGTAAATACTTAAAACATAAGCATGCACAATGTCCACACATTGAACATCATACATGGACAGATCGGGATGGGAAAAAAGGCTCTTTGAGGGGCAGGGATGTAGGATTCCCTGTTCATGGAATTATTATTCCTCCTGTATCCACTTTGAGAAACTAGTGTGTTCATGAAATATTAAAAATAAGGCAGCAAAAACCACAAATTCAGGAACTGTGAAATATGTGGATGTCACACTAATTTCTAATACGGACTACTGTTTCCATTTAGTCACAGCCTCTCTTACCTTCAATTCACTGGACTCCTAAAGTGAAAACAATTTATACCTTGTTTTCTTGGAAATATAATGTGACTAATAGCTTAACTTTAGTAAAATGGATTCTATTTATAGACTCAAGAGCGCTTTCTACCATGTGTACTTTTAAAAGTAAAAAGGTTGTCATTAGGAAGTTTTCTTGGCTGGATTCTTCTATGAACTATAAGTACCCGGAAAGAGTAATCTTGTTCCAGAAATTCTTGTGATAAAGGTGAAGATGATGTATTGTAAGAATCACATAATTCCAAATAATGACTGTTTACTAAATTAGCCAAATGCGTGGCCAGCATAAGCTATAAGAAGCTATCAACCTATGCATACAATTGGTTTTATACTTTTTTAAAAATAGTAAATTTAATTGAGATTAAAAATTTTGTTTTCAAATTTGAAATGTAAATTTAGGATTTTCCAAGGTAAAAAAAGGCTCTTTTAATAATGTTCTGTCATTACATGTTCTCATACCACACCTATTTTGTTGTTACTAAAAGCTCCCCAGAATACAACCTCCATCCAAAGTACTCTTCAAGAGTAAGAACACTCATTCTCTTTTCATACTATTCTCTAACAAAAATCTCCCATTTTGAAACATTTTGAAAATTTTCTCTTTATTATGAAGATGAAGAAACCATAGAAAGTAAACTCTACTAATACACCCGTTGCCATCGAGTTGATTCTGACTCGTGGTGACCCCCATGTATTACAAAATAGAATTGCTCCATAGGGTTTTCTTGGCTGTAATCTTTACGGAAGCATTTTGCCAGGCCCTTCTTCCACGGAACCACTGGGTGGGTTCAAAGCGCCAACCTTTAGGTGAGCAGCCAATTGTAAATCGTTGTGTCACGCAGGTTACCAATACATTTTATTGCTACCTCGGGTTCTGAGAACTTTACAAAAAGCAAAGTGATAGCTTTAAAAATCAGCTTTATGATTTTTATCCCAAAAAAGCAGTGAGTGGCACTTTGGTCCCACCTCCATTCACAACAGCCTTAAGCAAAAGGTCTCTCCTAACAGGTAGGAATCCTACCTGACAACTGCAGAGAAACGTAAAAGAGGCTGCAAGCTCTCTGTACACACTGGATACAGTTTACTATATGATGTACCACCTCTGCTCTAAACATCTGATACGGGCTTAGTATCCATGTTACTTCTGCTCAAGTGCTGTGTAGCGAGGATGTCTGTATGGATTTCACTGAGTGTGGGCTGGTTTCAAGACGCCCTGGTGGCACAGTGGTTAAAGCGCTCAGCTGCGAACTGAAAGTTTGGTGATTTGAACCTACCAGCTGCTCCACAGGAGAAAGATGTGGCAGTCTGCTCTGTAAAGATTACAGCCTTGAAAAACATATGGGGCAGTTCTACTCTGTCCTATAGGGTCACTATGAATTGGAATTGACTCAATGGCAGTAGGTTGGCATGGGTTGGGCTGATTTCCTGTGTGTGTGTATGTGTGTTTTTAGGTGGGAGGTATTAAGATCATTAACATCATTGTAAGAAAACTAGCAAGACAAGGCAGCCTTACACTAGCTGACCACAAACTAGGATGGACCTCTTCCAAATGGTTCCACTCGAAGACTCTGCCAAACTTCAGATCAAAGACATTTAAAGCTAACAGCTTAAGAGGTGAACCATATTATTACTAATCATTATTACCACTCTAGCTGTGAACAATTAAGAACCTATCTCTCTAGATTCCCAAAGACCCTAAAATAAAATTAAGACATTTGAGAAGGCAATTTTAGCTATTTATCCGGTAGTCAACAACTCCCAGGCTAAGGCTGTCTATATCTACAAAGCAGAAGCACACAGTGTCATAGCCAAGTCTGTGTTTTTCTATGTGCTTATGAATTTTACCAACTGAAGTTAATACAACTAAGAATCATACAATTTTGAGCTGACTGGGGGAAGGCACTGGAAATAATTTATACACGATGCTTCATCTTAAAGCTTAAGAAACTTGGGCCCAGAGAATCTACATGCAGGGTAGAGGTCATTCGGAGCTCATGAAGGTCACTTAGCCAAGTCCTTACTGGCAGGGCAAGAGCCAAGGACCGGGAACAAAAATATGCTCCACTCCAAAAGATTCCACAACGCATTCCAGCTCGGAGATGAAGGGAAAAAAAAAAATCTAACAGCTACTCTTTGTACCCTTGGCACGTGGGTTCAACTAAGGCAGAAAGGACTTCACGGCCAAAACTCCTGATATTGCTAATGGCTATTTCCACTTTCCAATAACTTCTTAAATTCCTACCTTTTAACCTGTCCCATTTTCCTAACCACACAAACTAAGGCCAAAGGAGAAATATAGACCAAAACCAAAAATTGTTTTTACGATTCCTTTCTATGTATATGGAAACCCTGGTGGCGTAGTGGTTAAGCGCTACAGCTGCTAACCAAGAGGTCAGCAGTTCAAATCTGCCAGGCACTCCTTGGAAATTCTATCGGGCAGCTCTACAGGGTCGCTATGGGTTGGAATCGACTCAACAGCAGTGGGTTTGGTTTTCTATGTATATACACATATTTGTGTACACAAATATGTACACATACTATATACAAGGGCAGACACATCAATCAATGGAACAGAATTGAGAAGCCAGAAATAAATCATTACATTTATGGTTAACTGATATTCAATAAGTGTGCCATGATAATTCCATCAGGAAAAAACAGTCTTTTTAACAAAAGGTGTTGGGACAACTGGATAGTGGATGCAAAAAAAAGAAAATAAAAAAATTGAAGTTGGACCCCTACTCACAACACGCACAAAAACTAATTCGAAATGGATCATAGCCCTAAATTAAGAACCAAAATTATAAAACTCTTAGAAGAAAACATAAGAGTATACCTTTGTGAACGTGAGTTAGGCAACGGATTCTCGTATATGACACCAAAAGCACAAGCAATAAAAGACAGATACGTTGGAATTCATCAAAATTAAAAACTACTGTGCTTCAAAGGACACTATCAAGAAAGTGAAAAGATAACCTACAAAATGGGAGAAAATACAAATCACGTATCTGATAAAAGACTTGTATTCAGAACATCGAAAGAACTCTTAAAAAATAAAAAGACAACCCAACATAAAAATGATCATAGGATTTGAATAGAGATTGCTCCAAAGAAGATGAGCCAATTTTCAACAAGAATATGCAAAGGTGCTCAACATCTCTACTCCTCGTTGTTAGGTACCATCCAGTCAGTTCATAGCAACCCTACGTACAACAGAACAAAACGCTACCCAGTCCTGCACCAACCTCACAATCATTCTATGTTTGAGCCCACTGTTGCAGCAACAGTGTCAATCCATCTTGCTGAGAGTCTTCCTCTTTTTTGATGACCCTCTACCAAGCATGATGTCCTTTTCCAGGGACTCGTTCCTCCGGATAACATATATGTGAGACAAAGTCTCAGATCTACAATGTGATTAACACTTCACATCCATCAAAATCACTATAACCAAAACTGCACATTAACTAGTATTAGCCGGGATGTACAGAAATGGAAGCCCTCATACACTGCTGGTGGGAATGTAAAATGGTACAGCCACTTTGGAAAACAGCTTAGTCGTTCCTCAGAATGTTATACACAGCTACCACATGGCCCATCAATGGCACTCCTATGTATATACCCAAGAGAAAAGAAAAACATCTGTCCATACAAAAACTTGTACACTAATATTCATAGCAGCATTATTCCTAATAGCGAAAGGGTGGCAACAACCTACACATTCATCAACTGACAAACGGATAAACAAAATGTGATCTGTCCATACCATGGAATATTATTTAGCAATAAAGAGAAATAAAGTATGAAACATGCCACAACATAGACGAACCTAGAAAACATTATGTTAAGTGAAAAAAGCCAGACAAATGATCATACATTGCATGATTTCATTTACATGAAATGTCCAGAAGAGGTAAATCTACAGAGACAGAAAGTAGATTAGTGGTTGCCCTGGGCTTGGGGAAGGAGCACCGGTGGCACAGTGGTTAAAGCACTCACTCAGCTGCTAATCGAAAGGTTGGTGGTTCCAACACACCAGCTGCTCCACAGGAGAAAGCTGTGGCAATTTGCTTCTCTAGAGATTTACAGCCTTGGAAATCCTATGGGGCAGTTCTACTCTGTCCTATACAGTCGCTGTGAGCTGGAATCCGCTCAACAGCAACGAGTTTGGTTTTTGGTTCAGGGTTTGGGGACGAGGGGGAGTACTCACTGCTAATGGGTAGAGTTTCTTTTGGGGGTGATGAAAATGTTCTAAAATTGGATTGTGGAGACTGTTGCACAACCCTGTAGTAAAACCCACTAAACTATACACTTTATTTTCTCTATAAATTTCATTTTTTGGTGAATATAAGAACTGTACACTTTAAACAGATTGATTTTATGGTATGTGAATCGTGTCTGAACAAAGCTGTTAAGAGTATGTATATATATGTACATCAACTACAAGTAGCATAAAAGGAACAACATTGCCTGAGTTAACTTACTGTGTGACCAAATAAACTACTCTGTTTTTTAAAATAAGTAACTTACAAATAATTCTAGGTATGTTTTGATCCCAAGTTCAGTGTCGAATTTTGCATTCCCTTAGGGGTGGAATTTTAAAAAAATGCCAAAAGGTTAACAAAGAGGTGTGGTCCACAGAAAGTGATTCCAAGATTTCCTGTCTCTCAGCCTAAAGCAGTGATTCTATAACCTGAGTATATTTAGACACACCTAGGGAAATTGTGAAGGAATCCCAGTGGCGCAGTGGTCAAGCACTCAGCTGCTAACCAAAATGTCAGTGGTTCAAACTCACAAGTTGCTAAGTGGGAGAAGAGACCTGGCGGTCTGCTCCAGCAAAGATTACAGCCTTTGAAACCCTATGGGGCAGTTCTACTCTGTCCTACAGAGTCACTATGAGTTGGAATCTACTCTGTGGGAATGGGTGGGGAACTTGTTTAAAATTCAGGGTCTAGGATGATTCCCAAGAATATGCATTTTTAAAAAATCTCCTCCTCTCCCTGCCCCACCAAAATGACTCTGACACAGGCAGTGTGAGAACAACACGTGGTGTATGGAGACCCAGGAGTCTGGAAACACTCCTTTTCCAGGGCAGCACTGGGGTCTTCATGCAGTCCTGGTGCTAATGAGTTGTAAGTTGGTGGGTGTGTCTTAATCACATCTGGGCAGCGTTTTTATCTGCCCCATAATAATTCTTGCCATCAACTTAATAGGCATTCAGGAGATTTTCCAATTTAAAAATTTCTGGATAGATCATGTTAGGTGAAATTTTAGCCTTCAGAAGACAAGGTTCTTCAGTTCCTTGGGGCCCACAGGATACAACAGTTGAGCCATTTGCAGCCTCATGACCTTTTCTCAGAAACATTAGCTTGCCCAGCTTTTAAGAGAAACTGTTAGACTTCAGGAAAACACCACCACGTATCCAGCGTGTAATACTCTGAGCCTAAAATACAGAAAAATATCTGCTGGGGATTGTTATCCACAGAACATGGACAGCTGGCTTTCACACCCCAGTTGTTTCCTATAACAGGTGGACAACATTTTTCCCCTGCTGTGAGAACTTCACCTCCTATTCCAACTTTTATTTCCCATGCTTAAAAGCAAACTCCATCCTCCTATCTGGGAGGAAGAAACCTGAGCTACAGCAGCTAGATGAAGTGACATCTTTAAGAGAGGAAATGGTTTAGTCATGAAAGATTACTGCATTCTAAATGACAACTGTAACCAATTTATTTTGGCTGGCAAAGGAGAGGAGAAGAGAGCACAATTTTAAAGTCTGGGCTGGAATATTAAAAACTTTATCCCCCAAGGCAGGAAGGAGAGAGCAGAAAAAGGGTTTCATGTATATATATACACACACATATACATATACATGTAGTCATCACAGAGCCACACAATGCCTGATTACAGAGATCAAATAATTTTATAAATGGGGAAAGTGAGGTAAAAGAAGTTCATTCATTTGCTGGAGGTCACAGCTGTTGAGTGTCAGAGAAAGGTCAGTCTCTAAGAACTCAGGTCTTCTGGTTACCTGCCCAGAATTTTCTTGCCTCACCCAGAATAAAGGACACATGGAAGTGGGTGCTATTTTGGGTAAAGACAAGACATAGAAAAATGGTTTATAACCTGGACTCCCTCAGTGCACCATTTGTTTCAATGGTGTTTTTCACACTGGTCACATAAGCCTCAAGAGGCAAGCTTTGAACTATGACCATGCATCATGACACAGCATGTCTGCCTTCACCCAGTCAGTCTAAGCTACTTGGTCCATGCAGCAAAGGGGTGCAGTGAACACCTGGGAAGCTAAGAGTACCTCCCTCACACTCAGCAGGTTGGGAGAGTGGCCGCCTTTCCCTTTTTACTCTTCGTGTTGGCTTGCACCCTCTGTCTCTGCACCTGTGGTGGCTCTCTTTCTGCCCCAAGTCCTTCCATATGCGTTGGAACACACTGTTTCTTGTTTTTATCTGATCTCCCAGGTGCACACCTCTCTGGCTCACATTAGACAGTCCACTGGGATATTCCACCTGATAAAGTAACTGTCAGAATCACTTGAAATTTGAGGCACTGTCAGATTTCAATGGTTACTTTGTCCCCTAAATTTGGTAAATCAAGGATTTTATCATTATGTTAACAGAAAGTTGGTCCCAGGATACCATACTGTTTCAACTAAGGCCAACAAAAGATGTCTAGTCAGTCAAATCGAGTTGTGAGAAAAGGAAATAAAATTAAATTTTAAGTTGCCCAGAGCCTAACTTCCAGATACTATAAGAACCATATTACCTAATGTAGAGGCAGGGCCCCCACAGTGCTGTATTCTTTACCTGGCTTCCTCCTCTACAATGCTGTATTGAAAAATCTTTTCCTTTGCTGGACTCCTCCCCCTACCCCAGCTTTGCATTTGAATCCTGCTTTGCTTGGAGGTTATATGTAAAGCCCATTGAGCCTGCTTAGCATGATTAAGAATGTTGCTGACATAACTTGTATGAACTCTCTACTTGTAAAAACCAAACCCTCTGCTGTCCAGTCGATTCCGACTCATAGCGACCCTACAGGACAGAACAGAACTGCCCATGGAGTTTGCAAGGAGCACCTGGTGTGTTTGAACTGCCAACCTCTTGGTTAGCAGCCATAGCACTTAACTACTACACCACCAGGGTTTCCCTCTACTTGTAAACTCCTTTAAAAGTAACTTGACTGCCTGCCCTTGGCGAGCAATCTTGGCGGCAGCAGCTCCAATTGACTCCTTTATCTTATACGACAAAATAAAGGTGGCTTTCCTGTTCTCCCACCTTGATCTCTCGTTTATTGGCCAACACAGGTCACGTCAAGCAAAAGCCTGGGGTTTCCACCCACTAACAATGTTAGAAGAAAGCTTTAAGCCAAAAAAAAAAAAAAACCAAACCCATTGCCATAGAAAAGAGTGGATACCAATTCATACCAACCCTATAGGACAGAGTAGAACTGCCCCAAAGGATTTCCAAGGTGCTAAACCTTTACAGAAGCTAACTGCCACATCTTTCTCCTGCAAAATAGCTGGTGGGTTCCAACTGCTAATCTTTCAATTAGCAGCTGAGTGCTTAAACACTGTGCTACCAGTGCTCCTGGAGAAAGCTTTAAAGGTCAGCTAATCTCCCCAGCAAGCTGATTCTTAAATCTCCTCCCTAAAAATCCCAAATAAATGGCCAACCAAACACATGCTTGCTTAACTCCAAACATGGGCCCTCACTTTTTCTGAGGTGGCCTATTGCATCTTTGACTGCTTTCCTCCTATTCAGTCAAAATCTGTCTTCTTGGAAGCTTCTACCCCCTTCATTCCTGACTGTCCAGAAGAATATGAGATCCAGGAAGACTACCAGTAAGATGAAACTCATTACATTATATCTTTCAGTGGTTACTGGATAATGATACTTCCAGGAGACCTTTTTATTGCTGTTTTTTAAATTTCCAGTAAAACAAAAATTGAACTCCTAACCACGCAGAATGCTAATAGAAAAGAGTTTTATATTAAAATAAACTAAAATGCTCGACTGAGTGAATACCAAACACCATCTGTAAGTAATTTATGGTATGGAATCTGCTTGAATCTTCTGGGTTGTCTGTCTCTACACATACCTCGAGGCACAAAACAACAAAAGCAGCCTGGTAAAGAGCCACAAGAGCAGTTAATGCCCAAGGAGAGAAAAACCAAATGCTTGGAGGCATCTCACAAATGCTCTCTTAATATTTATTAAGCCAACAACAGTGTTTTGGGTAAATCTCATTATTAAATGCAATGTACAATGCTCTGCGCAAAATGAAATTTTAATTCATTTACATCAGATAAGCCTGCAATCCACATTCTTATTAAAAGGACAGTAAGCATTCAGCTGAGAGGCTTGGGAATCTCAGGCGATTTTCAATACTGTGTATTATTTTTCACCATTTAAGACTGTCAAAACTTTTTTTGGAAGATCACCTCAAATTCTTTGTGCAATAAGTAAGGTATAAAAAAACTACATTAAAGGAAACAAAACCTTGAGAACTAGAAAGCTGGCACAAGCACAATTCACAATTTTGTAACACTTAACCATTATTTAATGGGCTAATGGCCTCTATTTATACAATCTTTAGCAGTTAAAAATCCAAACCATCTAATTTGGAATGTCAAAAAAAAAAAAAAGGCATTACTAACATTACTAATCAAAGATAAGCAAATGTATCTTTCCCTTTGTTCCAATTTACCAACCATTAAGATAAAAGGTCAAAAGTGCATTGCTCATGGAAATGTAAATATGGAAGTTTTGCTGGTGAATGTTTTGGTGTATTTTCACTATACATACATACACACACACAGACACACAAAACAGTCTACAGTCTCTTATACTTATTAAATACATCAAATTAATTTTCTCCTAAATATTTTTTGTCTAATATGCTGATAATCTTCAAATATTTTACATTCAACTAAGTTGCTGTTACTGTGGTTTACTGACACTGAGTCGGCGCTATGCACAATGGGACGTTTTGATCCATAGGACTTCCATTGTAGATCACCAGGCCTTTTCTTCCTAGTCCATCTGAGTTTGGAAGCTCCACTGAAATTTGTTCAGCATCATAGCAATAAAAAAGCCTCCGTTGACAGATGGGTGGTTGGTGCACATGAGGTACACTGGCCGGGAATCAAACGTGGGTCTCCCGCAAAAAAAAGGCGCTGAGAATCCTACCACTGAACCACCACCTCCCCCTTCAGTGAGGCTGACAGTAAGTAGACCAGCCTTTGGTTTAGCATCCCCAAGTTCTCCACTTCCTTTCTTTTCTAGGACCAAACGCCAAGTAACATGAGTGAGGTTAAACTCAGCCCACTATACCTACTATTTAATCTGTCACCAAACCATATACACATATAGAACAGCTTTTACATGGATACACAGTGATGCTTGAACCCGTATCTAAAATGATGAGTGTGGGACCTGACACAAATTGTTGAGTGTGCCAAACATTTTATACTGTCAAAATCAGGTAAAGTTAAGGTACGATCTGAAAGGGAAAAGTCACAAAGTGGTAGCCAGAGCACAGGCGGAAGGAAGGAAAATCGACCTGGCCTTGACATTTCTCCTCCCTCCAGTAAAAGCCCCTCCATTTCTCTTTGGGGAGGCAACCACTTCCATGTGATTCGGCTGAAGCTTCCTGCACTTGTAGTTACAGGGATGATGTATGTGACCCAGGCCAATCAACAGTCAATGAGAGGCTTATTCTGGAAAGCTCTTTCTACTGCAATTGCTAAGAGAAAGACTATTAACCTGGAGTTGCCAGTCTGCATCTTGCCACACTAGGGGAGAGACTCTCCTGGTTGTCATCAATATCTAAAATCTTCCCTTCTTTAATAAAATAACCCAGATTTTAGCTGGGCATACAGCCATCTATCCAGAGACTACATTTCCCAGTCTGCATTGCAATGTGCTATGGCCAAATGACTAAGTCCTGACCAATGGAATGTAAGGGGAAATGATGTGTTCCTTTTCCAGTTTGTGGCCCTAAAAGGAATGGGTACAGCCTTCCCTTGACCTTCCCCCTTTCTCCTGTCTGGTGGAGACAGCCATGTTGGACCCACAGATGAGAGCTGGACAGGAGCATGGCAGAGCTATTTATTTCACCAACCCTGTCTTTGGACTGCTATGCCAAAGGGAAATAAAACCTCTATTTTCAGGCCACTATATTTAGGAATCTCTTTTTAACAGCAGTTTCACTGTTAATTAATATAGAGCCTGAAAAACCTGAGGGTGAATCTAAAAAGACAGTTGAGCTGAGACAGATACAAACATGAAGCCTGATAACATCATTTAAGCCTCTAGATGCAGCCAGGCCTGAAGACAGTGCCACTCAGGGGCTTTTCCGTTATCTGAGCCAAAAAGTTCCTTTTTATTGCTGACTCCAATCTGAGGTGACATTTTTTTTTTAATTGACTACTGGAAGGGTCTCAGCTGATATCCTTCACTTGACGATGGCTTACATGCTACTCTTACGCCTGATGGCCTCAGGTCTTCTCCCCAGTAGCTGTTGGAGCCATTCTTTTCTCCCCACTACGGTTGCTTCTCTGAGTCACTGTCCAGCACAGGCCAAAGCAGCTGTTCTGGCTCCTCACAGAACTTTTTAAATTAAGGGTATTCTACGGACTGACTTCTATGAAGACAGTCACTGTTTCTATAAAGCAGTGTTTCACAAACTTTCATGTGCTTGGGAATCTGGTTAAAACGCAAAGTATGATTCGGGGAGTCTTGGGTGAATTTCGAGATTCTCCATTTACATAGTAAGTTCCTAGGTGAGGCCTATGCTGGTGTGGATCCACGTTTTGAGTAGCAAGGTTGTCCAAAAGCAGGCCTGCAAGCCCAACTGCATATAAGAATCACTTATAGGGCTATAAAATATACATATACGGATATCTGGGCCCCACAACCAGAGATTTTTGTTCAACTGTTCCTTGAAGCCAGAGATAGGAACCAATGCTCTAGGTAGTGCTACAGCGGTACCCAAACTCTAGCCTGCACAGTACCACCTGGAGGGCTTTGTAACTTAAGATTGATGGGCTCCACCCCCAGAGTTTCTGGTGCAGCTGGTCTCTCGTAAGGGTGACACCCTGCATTTCTAACAAGTTCCCAGGTGATTTAGATGGGTGCTGATTGGGGACCACACTTAAGAGAAGCACCGGACTGATGCTAAAGTTACTGACTCCTTGTAATAGGACCAATTTTCACTGAGAAAGAATACTTCTATCCACAAATTGTAATACATCAGTGCTCTAGAACATCTATCTGGGATACACTGGAGGTTAGGGGGAGAATTCACATTTATACTTTTAAATTCTAAGATTATTCCAAGGAAATACCTGATGCTTTGTTAAGACACATTTGCTGTAATAGTAAACATTAATGATGAATTTTCTTCTAGATGTTGCTGTTAGGTACCCTCAAGCCAGTTCCGACTCACAGTGACCTTTTGTTTAAGAGAATGAAACACTGCCTAGTCCTGAACCATCCTCACTATCATTGCTGTTTGAGCCCATTGTTGCAGCCACTGTCTCAATCCATCTCACTGAAGGTCTTTCTCTTTTTCACTGACGCTCTGCTTTACCAAGTATCATGTCCTTCTCCAGGGACTGGTTCCTCTTGATAACATGTCCAAAGTACATGAGAGGAAGTCTCATTTACCCTTGCTTCTAAGGAATATTCTGGTTGTACTTCTTCCAAGACAGATTTGTTCATTCTTCTGGCAGTCCATGGTATATTCACTCTTCTCTGCCAACACCATAACTCAAATGCATTAATTCTTCTTTGGTCTTCCTTTTTCACTGTCCAGCTTTTGCATGCATATGAGGTGACTGAAAACGCCACGGCTTGGGTCAGGCGCACCTTAGACCTCAAGGTGACATTTTTGCTTTTCAACACGTTAAAGAGCTCTGTTGCAGCCGATTTGCCCAATGCAATACATCGTTGGATTTCTTGACTGCTGCTCCCAGGGTTGTTGACTGTGAATCCAGGTAAAATATGAAATCCTTGACAACTTCAATAGGTAGTATAGACTTACTGGGTTTAAAAGTCTATGAATCCTAGTAAATGGCTCATTTTTGCAGTTTTCTAAGAATAATTCTTTTTCCAACTCTATGGTAGAACAGATACATGTTGAGTGACAGTTTCCAAAAGGTCAGCATTTTAATGTTATCCCGCAGAGCATTTTTTAAAAGCTTTGCAAAATCTAGGATTCTTAAACAAGGTTTTTTTCCCCAAGTCAATTAAAGATACCCCCTTTCATTCAACGGACAGAAAATTGTGTTTCAGAGTTGAGTGAGGGCAAACGTGCTCCCAAATTAGATATCTGAACAAAGTAAACTATGAATAGACTAGATAATGGGCTGCTGCTTTTTTGCTTTTGCAAGAACTAAAGACAACTCAGATGTCTTATTCACAGGACAGCCTAAAGCACTCTCTCTTCCCTACTTCAATCAGAAAAAAAAAATATAGTTCCATGGAATTAATGTGAGTTGACACAGATCCAAGTTACTGAACTTAAGTTCTGTTAAGACAAGAGGGCCATCATTAAGACACGTGTGTAAAGCTTATACATGATCAGTAAATTCAGACAAGTCCTAGGATACATTTCCAATCAGTAAAACACAGGATTTCTCTATTCAAAGCATCAACTCAAGCAAATCTAATAAGCTGATCAAACATGCTTTTCTGCAACTAGACCAAGAGGACAAGGCTTTGCTGCACTTAGGAAAGCTTTCCTTTGGAAAGGGAAATGTTTCGATTTTTTTAAGACATCCTTGGGTAAACTTAACTTATACCTATATAATCTTTTGTCTGAAGGGCTCTTAAATGTATCATAAACCAACACAATTACCAGAAAAGTATGAGCCCGCAAAAAAAGAAGTGAAGGGTAAAAGTGGGGGATATTGGACAGGAGCAAGCATTTTCCAATTCTACACAGATTTAGACTGTGACAATCAGATGTAAAGCCTGTAAAGCCATCGCAGCCCATGGGGCTTGGTCACAAACAACAGCACACAAGCTTTACGAATACAAAGTCTACCTCCTATGCATTCCTATAGCCTGGAGGGAACCTAGAAGTAATCTAGAGTAGTGATTCCCAAACCTTCTGGACATGAGACTCACCTGAGGGGCTTTTACAAAAGACAGGCATCTGGGCCACAACCCCAGATATTCTGATTTAATTCAACTGGGGTGGGGCCCAGACATAGATATTATTTACATTTAAAAGCTCCCAGGTGATTTAATGTGCAGAAAGGCTTGAGAACCGCTGATCTAGAACTACAGACAAGGAATAAGAGCTAGAGAGGCTAAAATGCCTCCTTCTTTCACCAAAACACAACCACCACAAGAAGAAATGGAAAACTTCAAATCCTCCTTTTGACTTTCCCATCATTCTCCTTACTGTCAGGTTCAAAAGCTTCAAAAGACAACCCCTTCTTTGAGGAGAAAATCCAACTGGCTGTCTAATTCAATCATCACCATCATCAGGATGCTAGTGTTGACCCTAACCCTTTCATAGTTCTTGGGACTGAATGCATCCGCTATTTTCAGCTTCTCAGGTTTCTTGGGAGTCCGTGTGTCCCACTAAAAGTACATGCTGCCTTCCAGTGGGGGCTTGTGTAACAGTGAAAAATCAAAGAAACGTTCTTTGGCGAAAATACACAAAAGGCTTAGGTACAAGGTAGTACACGCAGGAAACGCAATTAGATCAAACTTTTGTTTCTTTTGGCTTTCGTATAGTTAAATAACCCTTGTAAGCATATTTATGGCTTCGAGTGATAGCTAGGGAGCCCTGGTGGGTTTGTTTGTGGGCGTGTGTGTCATACTTGCAAAACTTGAGATGCCCAATGTAACCAAATGTGTATGTTGAAAATTTTAATGTTTTTTGGGACATATGTGCCCCACAAAACATGTACCAAAATCCACATTTTGTAACAAAGTTTCAGAAATGCTCCTTGATTCAGCATGCCTTCCATTAATGAGAACACATGGTATCAACAAAGAATTCAAAGCAGAAAGTAACTGGATCTTCAAAGGGGTATCAGGCACTGTTTTAAGCGTTTGACATGCATTAACTCAACAACCCTCACAGCATCTCTATAAGGCAGCTACTGCAGTGAAACCTGTGAGAGCTAGAACTCGATGGGGCTGTCTTGTTTCTCCTGGTCTTCCAAGTTTTCCATCTTTGACAGGGTACAGTCTTATCACTTTTCTATCACTCTCTACTGGTGAAAAATGTTTGAGTTTTCCTTCTCTGACAGGTTTCTGCCTTACACAGGTTCTGGTTTTCACAAGCTTTACTGGATAACTAATCTCCTTTTTTACAGATGAGAAGCCTCAGGCATGGAGAGGCTAAGTAACCTGCTCAAAGTCACACAGCCAGAAATCAGCACAGCTGAGATTTTAAGGTTCCCATCAATTCTACCCCTTAGCTCTTCCATTACCAGATTGGTATTCGTGGAGCAAATCCATCAAAGCAATATGTTAAACTTTGGTAAAGAAATCAGAGTATCAGTGGGCCAGAGTTGTGCGTCAAGCAATGCAAATAAAGGATCTGATACTTCATTATTCAGGGCTGCATCCATCAGGATATATTAAAAAGCATGATACATTTAAACACTTTTACTGATCTCTTTCAAGAGTGTAGTATCATGACCCCAGTCCCAGTTGTAGTTCTTTGGCAGGTTTTGTGTCTAGGTCCAGATTCTTATCTCCTGGAAGCTTTTATCTCCTTTTCTGCCTACAAATCGCCAAAATCTTCCTTAGATTTATACTCATTGCTGTTGAGTAGATTCAGGCTCATGGTGCCTACATGTGTTACAGAGTAGAACTGCTCCACAGAGTTTTCTCAGCTGTAGTCTTTATGGAAGCAGGTCACCAGACCTTTCTTCCATGGCACTGTTAGGTGAGTTTGAACCACCAACCTTCAGGTTAGTAGACAAGTGCAAAGTTTATGCCTCCCAGTGACCTTCTAAAATTTACAAATCAACTTCATATCAGTCCCTGATCTCTCTGGGTCTTCCAAATCCCAGTGCTCTCAGCTTTCCTTCCGTAATTAGCCAGACGGTTCACAAGTAAAAGAATACCTTGAGCATAGTTTTTGATGGAAACTGAGGCATTATTTAAACATCACCTTATTCATTTTGCACAAACATACATTCCATTAATCACACGACACAGTGTGTAACACATAAAGTATATTCCATTTATTATTTCATTTATTCAACAAACACGTACAAGAAGTCAGTGTACTCAGTGCTAATCACTGATATGGGGAATGAGGGAGAAGGAGCCAGAAAGGCAATGTTTCATGGGAAGAAAAAACTACTAATAAACGAGATGGCCTAGACTCAAGTTATTTATTCTGCCACTAATTAGCTATGTGATCTTGGACAAATCACTTTGTCTCTGTAGATGCGTTTCCTTTTTTAAAGTCAATTCCAGCTCAAAAATCCAATTTTACATACCGACTGCAGAAGCAGAATCTAAAAGAACACAATGAGAATCATCCCAGTGCTTTCGTACTCCTTTCATTCATGAGCTATTTGATCTTAACTGAACACATCATGTAAGCTCCAGTCTTACCTTTAAGAGTCCAAAGCTTAAATGCAAATCATTGGAGTATGGAGAATTAGGCTGGATGAAATGTAAGGTTTCTTTCCCCCCTAGTATAAACATTGACTGATTATTCAGATCTTACACCATTTCTCACTGATTGTGTCTTTCGTACATCTTACTATTCAGAAGTTTGTCCTTTGCAGGGTAGGTGGGACAGAGGAGAAAATAAGAAAACCAAGTGTCCTACAATCATCAACAGAATTCTGATTTTCTACCAACACACTGTGACACTTTGTGGAAGGTTTTTGTTTGATTTATTTTTGCTTTTTTTTTTTTTTCCAGGAAAGCAGTGGACTTCTCTTCCATTAGGGGCTCTTCTTTTCTTTTTTTTTTATTGTACCTTAGATGAAAGTTTACAGAACAAATTAGTTTCTCAACAAACAGTCAGTACACACATTGTTCTATGACATTGGTTAACAACCCCATGACGTGTCAACACTCTCTCTTCTCAAACCTGCGTTCCCTATTACCAGCATTCCTGGTCTCTCCTGCCTTCCAGCCCCTGGCCCCAGGGCTGGTGCGCCCCTTTAGTCTTGTTTTGTTCCATGGGCCTGTTCAATCTTGGCTGAAGGGTGAACCTCAGGAGTGACCTCATTACTGAGCTGAAAGGGTGTCTGGGGGTCATACTCTCAGGGTTTCTCCAACCTCTGTCAGGCCAGCAAGCCTGGTCTTTCTTTTTGAGTTAGAATTTTGTTCTATATTTTTCTCCAGCTCTGTCCGGGACCCTCTATTGTGATCCTTGTCAGAGCAGTCAGTAGTGGTAGAAGGGCACCATCTAGTTATACTGGACTTAGTCTGGTGGAAGCCATGGTAGATGTGGTCCATTAGTCCTCTGGTCTAATCTGCCCCTTATATCTTTAGTTTTCTTCTTTATTCCTTGCTCTCAAAGGGGTGAGATCAGTGGAGTATCCTGGATGGCCGAGGCTCACAGGGTTTTAAGACCCCATACGCTACTCACCAAAGCAGAATGTAGAACATTTTCTTTATAAACTATGTTATGCTAATTGAGCTAGATATTCCCCAAGACCATGGTCCCACAAGGGGCTCTTCTTATCCTTCTTAATTTTAGTTCTTTGGCCGTTCTGATTGCTAGAAATATCTGACCAGATTGAGACAAAAACAAGGTGATGTTTACTTTTCATTTAATGCATATGTTAAATACATGCCCAAATCATCTTCAATTACCCTAAGTAGTCTAAAGGTAATAGTTGCTTGAAGGCAGGCATCATGTCATAATTTCTCTTTAACTTTCAAGACCAGCAAAGAACTTTCTCCTTGGTAGACACGTAGCAATATATGTTATCTGACTGACTTACCAAATGTAAAACTTAATTCAATATCTAATCAGGACAATTACAAAATATAATCAAATCAAAATACTTATCATTCTAATACCTAAATAAATTCAGAAGTGGGAGCATAAATCAAGTTAAGGTTTTAATTCGTTAGTAAACTTAACAGTTGGCAGTGTTTACAATTTAAGGTTTCAATGCTGGCGTTCTTTAAGCATTTTAAAATTACAATCCCAAGCACTACCATAGATTTTTAATTCTTAACTTAATTTCCAAATTAAGCAAGTCTATTCTGAGCTTTAGTTGAGTGTTTATTCAGGAGACGTGGAGGACGGGGGAAAGAAAAAGTGTAATTCAGCATCACCCCTGCCTGGTAAAAAATAAACTGGTCATCTTTTGTATGTATGAAAACATATGTCCCTTGGTGTTAAGGATAAGAATGCAAGTGAGAAACAAGAAACGTATGCATACACACACATAATATATCCCAGAATCACAAAACCTAAAGCTGAAAGGAAACACAAACAAATGTGGCTAAATACTACTATGGGTCAATTTTTTTCAGAAGTTTTCAGTCATTATTGAGGCTAATCTTTGAAATAACCAAAAAGAAAAAATCATAATCCCGAATTTTACATTGAAAAAACAGGCTCAGAGATGATAAGAAGCTTCTCCAAGGTCTCAGGGCTTTTAAAGTAGTAATACCAGAAACTAAACCTCTATTTATCTGATTCCAAAACATTCAAGATCATCTCCTTACAGTAACTTAATTTGGGATAGCATACAACTGAACATTGGCAACGCCAGAACCACATCTCCATATGAATTACAATCTATATATGCTACGACCCATACTTTATTGCACTGCCACACACCTGTTACCCATGTAACTGGAGACTGTTGCCTAACAACTCAGTAAACACTAGCCTTTTGGTTCCTAAACACATCAAGTGAATTGAGCCCTTAGCACAGATGTAGTAACCTTAATATAGTAAACCTTCAGTTAACCAGAATTTAAGGACCTTTATCTTGGTATTTGTATATACTTTTATCAAATGCTTTCTCTGCCTCTGTTGAGATGATCATATTGTTATCTCCCTTAAACTATTAATAAATGCACTGCTTTTCTGATGTTGAAGCATTCCTTCCATCAACCCTACTTGTGCTCACCGTTATACTTCTAATAAGCTGCTTTACTCAGTTTGACAGTATTCTCTTTAAAATTTAGGCACGTAAGATCGTAAGTGATACTGGCCTATAGATTTGTTTTTAGGTGCTCTCTTTCTCTAGGTTTGACAAAGAGTAGTGCTAACCTCATAAAATGAAATGGACAGTCTTATATTGTTCTCTAAGCTCTAGAGCAACAACTATCTGTTCTTTGAAGGATTAGCAAAATTTACTTGTAAACCATCTGGGCCTGGTGCCATTTTTTTATTGAGATAAATGTAGATTCACATGCAATTATAAGAAACACTAACAAGACCTCTTATTGTCCTTTACCCAGTTTCCCCTAATGGTAACACTTTGTAAAACTATACTACCCTACCACTACACCAAGATATTGACGTTGGTACAACCCACCCATCTTATTCAGAACTCCTCAGTTTTACTTGTACTCATCTGTGTGTGTGCATGTGTGTGTGTGTGTGTACACATGCATACATATATATAGTATGTACACTTAGTTCTATACAATTTTATCATATGTTAAGGTTTGTGTATCAACCACCACAGTCAAGATACAGAATCATTCAATCACAAGGCTCCCTCCTGTTGCCCTTTAATAACCACGTCCACATCCCTATTGTCATTCCCCCACCACCCATCCCCTAATCCCCGGTAACTACTAATCTGTTCTCCATTTCCATACTTTTATCATTTCAAGAATGTTATATAAATGGACTCATACAGTAGGCAACCTTTTGAGATTGGCTTTTTTCACTCAGTGTAATTCCCTGGTTATTGTGTCAACTATGCCTTCCTTTTTCTTGTGGAGCAGTATTCCATGGTACGGTTATACCAGAGTTTGTTTAACCGTTCACCCCCTGAAGGGCATCCAAGCTGTATCCCGTTTGAGCTATTATGAATAAAGCTATGAATTTTAGTGTACAGGTTTTTGTGAACATGTTTTCATTTCTCTGGGATAAGTGCCCAAAAAATCTGTAATTGCTAAGTCATATGGTAACTGCGTGTTTAGTTTTATAAAAAAAGTATCCAACAGTTTACCAGAGTAACTGTACCAGTCTACCTCCCCATCAGTGATCCAATTTCTCCACACTCTCACCAGCAACACGAAGCTGCTGGTGTCACTATTTTAGCTATTCTGATAGGTATATAATGCTATCTCATTGTAGTTTTAATTAGCATTTCCCTGATGGCTAATGATGCTGAACATCTTTTCATGTGCTTATTTACCATCTGTAGATCCCGTTCAGTGAAATCTCTCTTCATGTCTTTTGCCCATTTCCTAATTGGACCGTTTGTTTTCTGTTGCATTTTGAGAGTTCTTCATATATTCTAAATATTGTCAGACATGTGGTTTGTGAGTATGTTCTCCCAATCCGTAACTTTTCACTCTCTGGTATCAATAAACTGGATCTCATTAAAATTTAAAATTTTGATGTGACCCAATTTATCAATTTTTTCTTTTATGAATCCAGTGCCATTTTTAAGCATAAATCTCTTGACTCCTTTTTCATTGTTTTTTCTGGTCATTCCTACTCAGATTTTTTTACTTCTTGAGCCAGTTTGGTAATTTATATTTTTCCTAAAAAAAAAAAAAAAAAAAATCCATTTCAACTTGATTTAAAATGTGCTGACACAAAGCAGTATATATTATCATAATTTTTAATCTCCTCTGCAACTTAATTACTTCCATTATTTTTAATGTAGCTTATTTGCAACTGCTTTTTTATGATTATACTAGCTAAAGATTCATCTATTTTATTCATCTTTTCAAAAGATCAGATTTGGTTTTTATGATCATCAGTTCTGGACAGACACTCTAGTTTTCTATTTCATTAACATACACTTATGCTAAGTTTCTTCTATTTTCTTTGAATTTATTTCACTCTTCTTCTAACATCTATAATTAAAAGTTTAATTCATTTATTTTCTAATCAACACATTCGTAATCCCAAAAAGTTATGTTCATTGTTGAAAACTTAATATAAAAAAGTGCTAAGAAGGCAATGAGAATCATTCAGAACCTTACAAATCAGAAATAATCGCGGCTTTCATTTATAATTTTCCTCAAGTCTCTGGAAACCTGGTGGCGTAGTGGTTAAGTGCTACGGCTGCTAACCAAGAGGTCGGCAGTTCAAATCCGCCAGGTGCTCCTTGGAAACTCTATGGGACAGTTCTACTCTGACCTATAGGGTCGCTGTGAGTCAGAACCGACTTGATGGCAGTGGGTTTTTCTCTCTCTCTGTGTCTATGTGTAAACGCACACACACAAAAATGTATTTTATATAACCAAGATCTTACTATAGTTCTATATCCTGCTTTTTGTCCATTATAAACATTTTCCAAGTTATAGATATCCTTCAAATACATTTCAACAGCTGTATGATTATTAACGTATGAATTACTTTTATTTAACCACTCCTCTATTACTGTATATTCTGGTTGTTTCCATTTTTCAATTGTTACACATAAGGCTTCAATAAATACATTTGTGAAAAATATTTACCTGGCTATGATTATTTCCTTTGGGTAGATTCCTCGAGGTAATATGCTAGACAAGATGGGCTTTCTACATCTTGCCGCTTATGGATTCATCCAGTCCCTGGAAGGAACTTTTCCCCAGCCGGAAACAATCTCTCACATCACCCACATTTAGAGGAAAAGCTGACCAAAACCATATCCCCAAGACAAGGCAGGGAGCACAGCTATGAAAAGACAGATGTTACCATGTATGTGCTAGGACATTCTCTGGTCTGGAGCTTCTCAGGTGAGCCCATGTCATGTGCCAAGTCCCCACTATGGTGCTTTAGGGAGGCAGGAAACTAGGAATTAGAATAACAAAGACTAACATTTGACATAGGACATGGACATGCCACTGTGCTAAATGCTCTTGCCTATTTTGTCTCACATCATCCTAAGAATCTATTTTAGGATCCCCCATTTTACAAATAAGAAAACTAAGCACAGAGAGGTTAGGAAACTTGCCCAAGGTTATACAGTTGGTAAGTGGACTCAAACCTAGGCAGTCTTAACTCCACAGCCCGTGCTAAGGACCACTCTACTATACTGCCTGCTCATTTACATTCTCCACAGCACTTAGACTGTCAATCCTATGGGTAGAACCAAATGAAATGCACCAGTTACAGGCTCTTCTCTGGAATGCAGGTCCAGGCCAGAAACCAAATGAGGAGCAGGAGATGGTTCAGTGATACATGCCTTAAAAAGCTGCCTAAATTATATCAAAAGGTCATGTTGTCTTCCACCTAAAATGAAGGTAGATTCCACCATATCGACTGGTCTTGATGCTACACCAGCTTATATTAGAAAATGTGTGAAAAAACATCAGACATTAAGATCCTGAATATTCAGAGTAATGTATATAATCCTAACACTCAGTGGAAGTTAAACGGTTACCAACAGCTATCAGAAATGACTTACCTTTCTATAATGCGAATGAGGTCCTTGCTTCAATAATAAAATAAGAAACATTTCAGAGGAGCTTAATAATAACTGATTAATTAGGCTAATCTTAAATTTTCTTCAGTCACACCTTGAAGCACAAACAAAATAAATACTAAAGACAGAAATTTCCTCTAAACTCCATTATTTTATAGATGGAGAAACTGAAGTCCCACGGGGATTAAGATAGTTAATGATATGTGTGCCAAGTCTCACTTTTGCCCCAACCCAAAATGTTGTATTTTAATATATTTAATATGGTACTAAATTTATATTTAATATTCATTTTAATACAATTAATATATTTATATCATTTCCTGTATTTATGTATTTTAAATATTAACATATTTATACCTCCTATAAAAATATATTTACAGGTATTTAAACATTTTTTATATATATATTTTTTATATCTAATAACAAATTATACAAAAACACATATTTAACTATTTCCCTTTTTGGGGTAAGAACTTAAAAAAACATTTTTCCTTTAATAATTGGATGTCTTGTTCCACGTGTCACTCTTACCATAAAACTAAGTTATATAAAGAAATACTCTCTACTACAATTCCATGCTCCATAAATTATCAGTACTTTTTATATTTAATACACCTGTATAATCATAGGAAAATAAACATCAAAATGCTTTGTAAAGGGCACATTTACTGCACCTTTGCAACATTTTTCATAAGTCAGATTCAACATCAAAGGTAAAAAAAGCAAAAACCTATCTTGGCCATCACATACTAGATAGCTTTGCTCTGCTGATGTGAAATTCAAGTGGGAGCCATTACTGAAGCCAACCCTTCAGACAAAGAATAGACCGGACTATAACATATAAAATGATACTCATGAAGAGTGTGCTTCTTAGTTCAAGTAGATTCACGAGACTAAATGGGCAGCTCCTGCCCAGAGGCGAGATGAAAAGGCAGAAAGGGGACAGGAGCTGGTTGAACGGACACGGGAAATCCGGGATGGAAAGGAGGAACATACATTCACATTATAGGGATAGCAGCTAGGTCACATAACAATGTGTGTATAAATTTGTGCAGGAGAAACTAACTTGAGCTGTAAACTTTTACCTAAAGCACAATTTAAAAAAAAAAATTCAAGTGGGAAATCTCCAGACTTCAAGTCTTCTCTCCCTTTCCCTGTCCTAACAATTCCTTGAGATACCTGAAAAAAACCGACACTCACCATTCTATTTCAATAGTGTCCTTTCTTATTCAGCGGCAGAGCCACCCTCGAGCCCTCTTGCAAAAGCTAAAGCTGTCTTAAAAACAGACTTGTCAAAATGCAACTGAGATTCTTAATAGTAAGAACCGAAGCTCAAATTGCCAAAAGGAGGAAATTTCATGCATTTTTATCTTTTAACAAAAATACTTCTTTTCTCTCCATCTCCCCTAACATTCATTCACCAACCCTGCCTCCTCATTCCAGATGACCAGCAGCCTGAGAGTATTCAACAGACCATCCAGGGTGTTGGGATTTCAATCCAGCCAAAGGGGAACAGTAGGCAACCTTAATGTACACTAACATCGTGCCGGGACTTTACATCAATGTCTTGTCTAGAAAAGTCAAAGCTGACAAACTAGCCCAGATTCACTCTGGTCTCTTGTATTCAGTTGACCCAGTACCACACTGCCTCCAGTGGCCGGTGCAAAACCGAGCTTCAGCTTGAGTACTGATCTACCCTAGGCTCTAGATTGTCCTGGCCCAAGGGCACCTGCACTTAATACCAAGCATCAATAAGTGTTTACCAAGCTCCAGTGGGCTCAGCACTGTGCGGTGTTGAAAGTGTGAAAACACACCCCTCCCTCCCCTCAGATAGGCATGGGAGAAAAGATTCAGCTTTCTAAAATGCCAGAGGCGAAACAGGAGTTGTTGTTGTTAGGCGCTGATTTTCGACATAGCAACCCCATGTGACGGAGTGGAACTGCCCCACAGGGTTTTCTGGGCTATAATGTTCACAGGAGCAGATCACCAAGTCTTTCTCGGCAGGGCCACTGGGTGGGTTTGAACCACCAACCTTTCGGTATGGAGCTGAGCACTTAACTGTTGTGTCCCCCAGGGCTCCGAAGACTTCAAGAGCAATTTATCCTTACAGAACCATTTACCTAGTTCCTCATTTCATAGCCAAGAAAACAGAGGCCAACAAAAAGAAAAGGCACGGGCTGAAGGGAAACAACGCCTTCTGTGCCTCAAGCACCATCCCCTCATTTTATCCTCACAATAGTCATGTTATAATGGTATTCTTAGGTCCATTTTACACACACACACACACACACACACACTTTTTAAATGACTCAGCATTTCAGTACCTTGTTTATGGTCTGACATTAAGTGGCAAAGTTCCAGCATTGAACCCAGATTTGTCTACCACCCAAGCTCTCTATGCTCTACCCTTGGTCCCCAGGGTCACACACCTACTGCTGAGAGCTTTCGTTGTAACACAAAATAGCATGTAATTAAGGGTTAAAGTGTATCTAGACCTATGGTTCCCAAATATGGCTGGTTCACTGAAATCATCTGAGATGATTTTTAAAAACACAGATTCCCCATCTCCACTTCCAGGCTTCTGATTGAATAGGTCTGGGATGAAGCCCTGAAATCCTTATTTTTATATGCTTCCCAGGTGACTCTGGTCATCAGGACACCTTACTATTTACAGAAGGATAAAAACAAGGGCTGGATCAGTCATGAAAAGCTAACCAGAGCTTGGACTTATATCAACAGAATTTAAAAGTAGAAATACTGACGAGGTGGCTAATAAAGTGGGGATGACTAGGAAAGGGGAGGCCCTGGGTGGTGCAAATGGTTATGTGCTCCACTGCTAACCAAAAAGCTGGAGGCTCAAGACCACCCAGAAGCACCTCAGAGGAAAGACCTTGCCATCTATTTCCAAATATCGGCCACTAAAAATCTTACGGAGCACAATTCTATACTGACACACATGTGGTTGCCATGAGTCGAAGTCAACTCAACATCAACTGGTAGATGATAACTAGGAAGGAGCCCTGTCACAGACTATCTTATAAATCTGGCAGATACATGTATGTACACTCCACAGCATGATAACAAGGAAGCACAAAGTTTCTGGACCATGGGGAACATGATCAAAGTGGCAGAGCATAAACCAAACAGCAGGCAGGCATCTCGGCCCAGGAAAGGCAACTACAAGGCTGCTGACATAACACAGGCATGAGCTAGCAAAGCTAAAAAATGGAAATCTGCAGGGAATACTATCTGGATCACTAGAACGTAAACGCCAAGAAGGCAGGGAGTTTGCCTGATTTGCTCACTGCTAGGTCCTGAGTAGGAGTCCTTGGGTGGTGCAAATGGTTACATGCTCAGCTACTAACCGAAAGGTTGGCAGTTCAGATCCAACCAGAGGCACTTTGGAAAAAACGCCTGGTGATCTACTTCTGATATGTCACAGCCACTGAAAACCATATGGAGCACAGCTCTACTCTGACACACACGGGGTTGCCGTGAGTCAGAATCAACTCTAGGGCAACTGGTAGATCCCAAGCACCTAGGAGGTGTTGGAAGTCAACAAAGAGGAATGAGTCAAGGATTTCAAGATTCAAGGTCAAAGGACTAGCATTAAGATGACACTGCTGGCACAGCTGACCAAAAAAGCAACATAATAATATCTTATTTTCAGAGAAGGCTCTTCTCCATTACTTTTTGCTTTTCTCTAAAACTTTATTTTGGCTTCTAGTCTGTGGAAGAATTAGGTGATTTTGAGACACTGGAACATACTGTTGACAGTAGCATGAGTAGCAGGTCTTCTTACTTGGAAAGAAGGATGGGTGAGATTTTTTAGTTTGATCTTTAGCAATGAAGGAGCGAAAATCCACTGAGGCTCTAAACTCAGATGACATTTCTCACCGGACCTACTGGACCATTGCCAGCAGACATGCCAGTGGCACAGTGGTTTGACTGGACTCCCTATAAACCTTAAGGACAGAGCTGGTTGGTCTCTGTGTGGCTGAGTCAGCCTCAGGGGCCTTGCCAACCTGAAGACACTCCACCTCCAACTGGCCAGTCGGGACACTGGGGGCTCCTGGAGAGTTGATAATTTATATGAGACTTGTCATGCTTTCAAATAGTTAAGTGAGATAAAACCACGCACATGAACACAGGCACACACACAATCTGGTTTTGTATAAAGTTTAAAAGTAGTTCCACCCTGGGAAAAACTAAAACATCTTCTGAAATCCCTCCCAAACTAATGATTATCCAAGGTGCCATTTGAGTGATCATGTTATACAGTCCCTGGCAGGCTGCCATTTGAATGGTAAGCACCTTCAAAACTGCTGTACTAGGTCCCAGAAGTGGGAGTTGGGAGCATGCTCAAATTCCCTCTTGGACACCCACCTTCTGCAAACTTGACCTTAGGAGAGCTTTCCTTCCTTCTTAAATGACAGCTACCTCCTGCTAATATCCATTTGACAGAGGAAGAGCCCTTGTTTGCATAAAATCCCTAGGAAAAGTAAACTGTTTTGCTCTTCTCTAACAGCCAAAATATTTATCTTTTAAAGAACTGCCAAAGGATGCATGATGACAATTTTATTTTTCCTTCTAATGCAAACTTTTCAAAGCCTGCACTTCACAATACACTGAGAGGTAATGCATGGGTCCAAATGCCTTCACAGTTTCTTTTAATTTACAGACATCCAAACATGTGTATAAAATTCCACTAGTTCAAAACATTTCCTTTTCTTAAACATATTTCCAGTGCAAATTGCGTGTTTATAGCAGTCTGCAATATATTATTTCTAAAGATAAACAGTCATATAAAAAAAGTGGGTAGAGAAACAGCAGCATATCACTACCGCCACACTCAGTCCATCTTTTCCCTTACACCATGTTCCAGCAGTGAAAGTCCTAGCTGCCGGTGGAAACTATGAATGCATCACCACGAATAGGCTTTCCCTGACAAAGCCCTCACAGCTCTTCCCCTAGCATCCGTAAAGGAAGGGCCACCAGGTCCTTTTCACAGACCGCTTGACACTTAGTTCCTGGGAATCTTCCCTCCTCCCCGCCCCCAACGAGGTATAAAACTCAAGACTTCACTAACTGCAGACTTTTTTTTTCCTTTCTTCCTTTTAAAGAGGTTTTAAGCTCTGCTGATCACTACTGCTAGATACCAGGAAATAGCTGCAGTTTTCAAATTAAAATGCAAGGTGCTCAAAATAATGTGCTATATGGCTAAATTTTTTTTAGTGAAGAGTTTCAACTCTGTTTATATTTATGTCTACATACATGAAACAATTATGGACTGAAGAATAATTTAAATAGACTATTAGACAACCTGGGCTTTGAAACAGCTTCTGTAAGACCAACTCATTTCCCAACAAAGACTCTGCTAGAATCCCAAAATTGACATTTTAAGTCTCTAATCACCCTCTTGGATGTTATCCCAATTACTGTAAACAGAGTCCATCACAATGAAGCAGCTCACTCCGACAGCATCCAATTTTGATTTGAATAAATAGAACATATTAATAAATATGAAAACACCAAAGACATAGATTTCAGAGGAAAGCTGTCACCAGGGAGTTGGACAGATACAATTCAGCCAAAAAGGTTCCTGAAGGAGAAATGTTGATTTATACAAAAACCCAGGGTAACACACGACAGAGACATTGTTTCTTTAGAATCCCCTAACAGTAACATTTCCTAACAAACTCCCAAAACCTCACTGAACAGGACTCAGCGGCAAGGTCCTCAGCCCAGCACGGCTTTTTAGGCAGACTTCTCTTGACACCTTCAGATGATGCTCTCCCTCTGCCCTGTTTGGCAACAAGATGTGCAATCCCTCACTTTTTATGTACAACATGCCAAAGTTCATAATTCGCTGGGCGAGTTAAACCATCGTTTGCTAAAGAGAAATACTGATAAGGCTCAGAGCTCTAGTTCACAGCCTGAACACCCAAATACTCATCTGTTCTGTACAGTTTACAATTTTACGTGCTCTCCAACCCCGGTAACGTTTGAGGACCTGCTAGCACACACAGAGGTCCCAACGCTCATCAAAAACGCCCATCTGCTGCTAAGAGGTTTCCCAAGCCTACATTGCCTCTGCTCAAAAACGGGGAAGACGGTGAAAAGCTCACAAAACCACCTCATGGTGATGTAATTTTTCTAGAGAGAGAGAGTTCAGTTAACTAGAAATGGGCAAAGAGAAAGGACATGGGCAACTAGAAGAGACCGTAACAGCAGCACTCCCTAACCGAGACCCCGGGCGGCACTGAGGCTACAGGAGCAACTGGGGCGCTGGGGCTTCCGCTTGGCCAAACTCAGGTCGGCATCCCAGGTAGGGGCCACCACCGACGATGGGACAACAAGAAGGCAGTTCCCTTTAGGGAGCGCTTATTGGGCGACGTAGGGAAACAAGATCCAGCTCCAGAAACGCTACTCGAACCGAGGAGAAATCAAGTTCCCACTGCCGGAGCCTGATAGGAAGGCTCGATGCCCGCACCGGGCCCCGGCCCGAGAAGACCTCTCCGGGTGCGGGAAGCGCCCCCTCCATGGCCCAAGAGAGTCAGCGTGGCCCTTCGCGAACGACAGAAGACCAGAAGGCCAAGCAAAGTTTCACACGCACCCCGCCTCCTTTCATCATTCGACACTCCAAGGCAATTTGTATTAAAATGTCCTCCAGCCCCTAAGGCACAGCGAACCGCCCTCCGCCCCTCAAAGGGGGAGGTGGTCTCCACAGGACTCGGATTGCAGACGCGAGCGCCCCGGCATTTTCCGGCGCGTTACGCGCACCACCACCACCCCCAACCCAGCGTCCCGCAGCAGGACCGCGGACTGCGCCTCCGAGGGCAGCGTGTCCACGTAGTGTCGGCTACTTCACCCCAGACAGAGGGAAAATCAAACAAAAGAACTTTTGCAAACTTTCCTCTCCGGGCACTTGAGGGTTTCTTCAATCTGGGCCCCATTTCCCGAGAACCTGCACTCAGTAGAGCAGGCAAGCTGACTGGGGGTGCGGAGGAAGGAACCCCAAAGTTTCCAGCTCTTCCCTAGGTCTCGGGGAGAGCGAGAAGCGAACCCGTTTCCTCGCGGGCCCTACTCGAACTCCAGTCTCCTCCGCCTCGGTCCTTCTCGGGCCACGCAGCAAGACCCCCACCCCCGAGGCCAAAGAAGCTGGGAATGACTTCTGGGGCCTCCACAACTGGACAAAACTGAGACTTCCGCCCCCCCATTCCCGGGGACCTCAGGGCAGTGCAAGCGAGCGAAGCTTTTCCGAGGCAAGGGAAAGGAGGAAAGCAGTGCAGGAGCGAGCGCATTTGTTCCAGCAGTTCCCCGAAGACCGAGCGCGGCGTCTAGGGGTGGGATCCCCCAGGTGGCGCGTCCCGATTCCCCGGGGACGCCGCGGGCTCTCCTTGAGGCCCCGAGCACCTTGAACGCCGCGCTCGTCCCCCGCCTGGCCCACTCACCGATTCCGCCGACACGCAGGCCACCAAGCCCAAGGTGAGCAGGATCCACGCGCGCCGCATATTCCCCGGGGACCAGCTGCTCACAGCCGCCGCTTGCAACCAGGGTGAAATGAAGGCTCCTGCCCGGTGATCGGCGCAGAACGCGCACAAGGATCCGGAGCCCAGCAGCCGCAACGAGCGCGGCGAGGTCTTGGGGCTCGAGGCTCGAGGGCGCTCGCTTCCTCCTCCTGCGCCTGATCCTGCCGCCCGCGGCTGCGCCCCGGAACGCGGCGCCTTCTCACTTGTTGGTTTCTAGAGTTCTGACGCGGAGTTGTGGCTCTAGGGAGATTGGTATTTGTAGCCCTTTCTCTGCTGTTGTTTTATTCCTCCGCGGACTCCTTCCTCGGATCGCGGTTTAGTTTCTGATTTCAAGGAATAGATTCGATGGCTTGAAATACGGATGGAGCTGAAGTTTGGGGGCAGAGCGGTTGGGGCGCCCTGTCTGCCCGGCCGGAGCTCCCGGAGTATCTGGAGAGATGCGCGTCCGACCCTGGCTAGTGGCTCCGCGGCTGTGCCCCTCCTCCTCGCGCCGCCGCCGCCTCCCTTCCCGGGTCCTCCTCCTCCTCCTCCTCCTCTTTCGCTCCCCCTGCCTCCCTCCCTCCCGAGCCTGCTTCTCCGGGCTCCTCCGGGCGTCTGGGTGAGAGAAGACGGCAGTGTGACTCCCAGTTAAACCCGGGAGAAATTCCTACAGGATTACGTTCCGATTGGCAGCTCCGAGGACCAGTAGGCGCCGGCGGCTCTGCGCTGTGCCTGCTGAAGGTCTGTTCCTCCACAAACCAGGGCTCCCTCTTTCCCCTTATCTCCGCTTTTCCTCTTTCTACCTCAACGCTCTTTTCTTCTCTATTTTTCTTTTTCTTCACTTCTGTCTTTCTTTAGAAAGATCGATGAAAGAAATGAGAGGCATATTTAACTTTCCGCCTGCCTGCGAGAATTAGACCAGTAGAAAGAAAACCGCTTTAAGAGTTAAAAAAAAAAAAAAGTTCACAGATGCCTCCAGGCAATGTTAAGTGTTCATAAATCGCGAATTCATTAAAATTCTATTTTAAAAGAGAAGAAAATAAATGTGCATTGAGTATTTCCCACCTACTCCAGCCCCAGCCACTCACAACCCGTCCCCTACATCCACACCCCCATCCTCACCACCCCTTTACCCCCCAGCGGCACCCCCCCAAAAAAAAAAGAAGTGGAAGAAGGCTCCTATAAACCCAAAATGCAACCATTTCAAAGCTCATAATTTCATTAAGTGCTTAAATACCACTTCTACCTCACACAGTTTAAGCCCTAAGGCATTTTATAGGCTCCGTTTCAGCACAGAGATGTCAACGTTTGGAAGCTACAAATAGGGCAGTTTGATGAGAAATTGGATAGAGACCTTGAATAATAACAGATATAAGAGAACTTCAAAGAGAAGAGGGATAAAGTAATTTCTAGTTTGAAGAAAATAATGAGCGTGTATTTCCTGAATGGAAGCAACTGATATGAAATATTTTGTTGTGAAGTTATTTTTTTTCCTTTCAGTTCAATGTCTGTGGTCTCCTATGCAACTTGGCAGATGTATATTCCCTTCCAGTTGCTACCACTATCTTTCTCTGTGATTTATGGAGAAAAGGAAATATAGAACCATTATGTTTCTAGAATGCCACTACAGGAGACCCTTCGGTGTTGTTCACCCTGTATTCCCACTCCTGGCACATAAAGGACACACAATAAATATTTCTTGTGTAAATTTTGCTCTAAAACTCAGCCTCTACCACATAAGAGTTCTGAGCCTTTAAGATACATAGATACTAAAAAAAAAAAAAAAAAAATTAACTGGTTGCTGCAACCCCCGGTGTTACAGAGTAGAACTGCTCCATGGGGGCTTCTGTAGGGTTTTCTTGGTTGTAACCTTTAGGATGCAGAGTGCCAGACCCTTCTCCTGCAGTGCCTTTGGGTGGGTTTGAACCAGCAACCTTTTGATTAGTAGTCGAGTACAAGCCATTTATGCCACCCACAGTAATTTTGAACATAGTCTTAAAGTAAAATATACCCTAAATGAGTGTTGCAACGTCTTTGTAACACATCACCATAATAAGTCTCAAAGAAAGAAATGTGAAGAACTAGAGATTTACAACTCAAAGTCAGAGAGTTTTGAGTGCCAATTACCAAGTTACACATGCCTGTGAGTAAATTTAAGGCTTTGGCAGACTAAAAAGTAATATGTAGAAATAAGAGAGTAGACAAAGAAGAAAGAAAAGTGGGGGGCAGACAAGGCTGGAAGTTGTAGTATTGAATAATTCTGATCCCACAGAAACTGAGCTCGCACCTGTGCCCAATGTGAGCTCCACTTGGTTTTGAATGAGTGAACTATGGCCGTATTTTTAAGATGGATTCTTCGTAAGTTGATGAGTTTCACAAGATGGGGAGGCTTCTGAGAGGGGGCTTCAGGGGAAGATGAGCAATGTGGGAGGAACGGAAAGAACCATAAAATGTCACCTCTGCTCCCAAAAGGGACCTAGTTGGCTCTTCAGCCTTCAGACAAAGCCACACTCCCATTATTCCCAACAGTCAGAAATCCATCAAATAAGTTAGAATTCCAATAAAATGGGAAAATGCACTCATTCACTGGTTCCCATGACGATTGCTTTTTATTGGGGCATTCACCTAGCAAGGAGCAAGGTGACCGCTCTCTGATTCAGCTTGGGCAGGCAATGGTAAAAATGAATTAATCAGATACATCTGTTGAAGGGATCTGGTTGTCTGTTCACCTGATGACATACTCCAGGGCCCTTGGCGTTTATGAGATTCCCAGTGACTTGTTTGTTTTTAAGATGATAATGCAGCGTGACAAATCGAAAGTAAGGTACGATTTTGAGAGTCATATAATCTCAGATTTTGGTATAGATAGCACATAACTGTGCAAGGACTTGTGTTCAGAGGCATTAATGGCAGGTGTGGCAAAAATGATAATCTGTGCTGAGTAGGGGTGGGATTCGAGGGCAGGAAATGTCTGCTAGTGTTTGTCAGGAGTATGTCTAAACCTGGAGACAACAAAGACCTTTTTGTCTGTTTTGCTAATTGGACTTATTTTTTGTTGTTTTTGTTAGTGGGTGGGAACTAAAATTCTGTAGAATTTTGTAGAGTACATCTAATATATTTGTGGCTAGAGCCTAAAGGTCTCTTGCTAACACATGTTTTCAGGCTATCTAGTTTGAGGGCTGTGATTTGATGGACATGCCAAGCAAAATAGCTTAACCAATCACTTCACAAATCAGCAATTGATAAAAGAACAAATACCCTACCTGAAGAATCTCTGAATACTAAAAATGAACAGAAATACAGAGACTAAGATGCAGAAATGTGAAAAAATGGGAATTACAGAGAAATCAGGAAAAATGAAAATAGAAGCTACTGAAGACAGCTATTTTCTGATTTTTTTTTTAAACCTAAGCAGACATATTGGACTCTCCTGTCACGGAATCTGATGATATCACTTTATAAAAAATAGACGTGGGCAAAACAGGTGGTTTGTTCCAAGGTGTCAGTAGGGGAAACTGCAGTGGTGAAAAGAAGCCACTTCATTTTTCTCAGTTGATCTTCCATTGCCACTCCCTGCAATGTTAGCAGGGGTATAGGCAAGAAATTCATTTGGTAGCATTAACCCTGACTAAATTCGCTGGAAAGATGGTAGAACCTGAGAGTATGAGGAAATCCAGCCAGCCAGATATTAATTACCCATGCTAATGATAAATGTCAAGTGAGCCAAGGCCATGGTGAAAATCTACAGGCAATCCAAAAATCTGTTTTTAGCCTCAAACTTTGAACTGTTCTCTTCACTTACCTCTGTCAAGGGGATTTGACTGATTTGCGTTTTGGCTCCCTTATTTTCATAATTTGATACAGTGCTAATGTTTTGGAATAAATGCCACATTTTGCATAGCAGGAAAGTCAAGGAGCTGTATAATATATAAATTATCCCCTGAATAAAACAGGAATCAAAATGCTTATGTAGGTTTCCCAAGTAGAATGGTATGATTCTTGAAAAACCAGACGCATTGCCTTTGAGTCGATTTCGGCTCGTAGTGACCCTATAGGACAGAATAAAACTGCCCCATAGGGTTTCCAAGGCTGTGATCTTTATGGGAGCAATTTGACACCTCTTTCTCCCGTGGAATGGCTTGGGGGTTCAAACTGCTGACCTTTGGGCTAGCAGTCGAGCACTTTGACCGCTGCACCACCAGGGCTCCTTGAAAGGCTGGAGAAACTTGACATTCATTCATTCAACAAACATATATGGTTGGCCTGCCACTTGTCAGGTAACTCGTTGAGTTCAAAACCAAACCTATTACTGTCGAGTCCATTCCGACTCATAGTGACCCTGTAGGACAGAGTAGAACTTCCCCCATAGGGTTTCCCAGGCTGTAAATCTTTACAGAAGCAGGCTGCCATATCTTTCTCTGGCGGAATGGCTGGTGGGTTTGAACCGCTGACCTTTTGGTTGGCAGCTGGGAGCTTTAACCATTCTGCCACCAGGGCTCCTTACTCACTGGGTAGGCACATGAATTTTCTTGAAACACATCTGATTTTATACATTCTTAAATGAAGAGTTGTTTTCAAGTCATAAGACTGTGACTAAGGTACATGGCTAATTTCATCTTAAAATCAGATACAAAATCTTAAAGAAAAACAAAAACAAAAAAAAACTTTTTTTTTTCTACGTTGTTGTTGTTAGGTGCCATCAAATTGGTTCAGACTCATAGCAACCCTATGTACTACAGAGCAAAACACTGTCCGGTCCTGCGCCATGCTCACAATTGCTATGCTTGTGCCCCTTGTTGCAGCTATTGTGTCAGTCCATCTCGCTGAGGGTCTTCCTCTTTTTTGCTGACCCTGTCCTTTATCAAGTGTGGTGTCCTGCTCCAGGAACTGACCCCTCCTGATAACATGTAGAAAGTATGTAAGACCTAGTCTCACCATCCTTGCTTCTAGGGACTATTCTGGTTGTACTTCTTCTAAGACAGATTTGTTTGTTCTTTTGGAAGTCCATGGTATATTAAATATTCTTCTCCAGTACCACAATTCAAAGGAGTCTGTTCTTTCAGCTTGAGAAATGCCCGTCTTCCTTATTCATTGTCCAGCTTTCGCATGCATATGATGTGATTGAAAATACCATGGCTTGGGTCAGGTGCACCTTAGTCTTCAAGGTGAAACCTTTGCTTTTTAACACTGGAAAGAGGTCTTTTGCAGCAGATTTGCCCAATGCAATCCTTGACTGCGGTTTCCATGGGTGTTGATTGGGGGTCCAAGTAAAATGAAACCCTTGACAACTTCAGTCTTTCTCCGTTTATCATGATGTTACTCATTGGTCCATTTGTGAGGATTTTTGTTTTCTTATGGATTACACCTCACCTTTCTGTTGAGGTGTAATCCATACTGAAGGCTGTGGTCTTTGATCTTCATCAGTAAGTACTTCAAGTCCTCTTCACTTTCAGCAAGCAAGGTTGTGTCATCTGCATATCGCAGGTTGCTAATGAGCCTTCCTTCAATCCTGATGCCAGGTTCTTTTTCATATAGTCTAGCTTCTCAGATTATTTGCTCAGCATACAAATTGAATATGTATGCTGGAAGGATACAACCCTGACGCACACCTTTCTTGACTTTAAACCACATAGTATTCCCTTGTTCTGTTGAAACAACTGCCTCTGGGTCTATGTACAGATACCAAATGAGCACAATTAAGAGTTCTAGAATTCTCATTCTTCTCAACGTTATCCACAATTTGTTATGATCCACACAGTTGAATGCCTTTGCATAGTCAATAAGACACAAGTAAACATCTTTTTGGTATTCTCTGCTTTCAGCCAGGATCTATCTGGCACCAGCCATGATGTCCCTGGTTCCATGTCCTCTTCTGAATCCAGCCTGAATTTCTAACAGTTCCCTGTCGATATACTGCTGCAGCCACTTTTGAATGATCTTCAGCAAAATTTTGCTTGAATGTGATATTAATATTATTCCTAGTCCTCACATAATATTTTCTTAAGAGACATACTTGGATATATGATTTTAGGAAGGAATCACAGAGGTATCTTCAAGTTACCTGCATTGTACTTGTGTATATACCATTAGGCAGGAAAACCTATTTTTGGCTGATTTTATGTAAAATGGTACTATTCTTATTTCCTACTCTCTGTGTTGTTATTGTTAGCTGCCATGGAATTGGCCACCAACTCACAGGAACCCCACATAACACGGATCCATAGGATTTTCTTTGGCTACTTTCAGATCACCAGGCTTTTCTTCCTAGTTTGTCTTAGTCTGGAAACTCCACTGAAATCTGTTCAGCATCATAGCAAAACTCAATCTACCAGTAACAGTCAGGTGGTGGCTGCACATAAGGTATAAAAAAAAAAAAGTGACTGGAATTGCCCACACGGAAGGCGAGGATTCTACCACTGAACCACCAATGCCTCACAAACTCCCTGTTGGCTGCTCCTTTCATGGCAGTTAGCCTCAACCCCATTCCCTATTCTTAGAGAGCCATTCTATCCCAAGGCCCTAGAGGGGAGCCCTACAGACCGAATGGTCCCACACCTTCTTGTTCACAGTTATGTGGACCAGGACTGGACAACTGATGTGGGGGAGGCAGTATATTAGTGAATCAGTAGCCAGTCAGACTCTTCACATCGTTTGAACCAAGGAACTCGAGTCCAGCTCTATTGTGCATTGACTTGGGAGTCATCCAAAGCTTCAGAGGGGTCCTTGAGTGCTGAAATTCAAAAGGTTGAACTACAATGGAAAGAATACAGCAGGTGAACAAAAAGAAGCAGAAATAGAGGACATGTGGCTCCAGAATAACGTTGGTTCCTGATTTTTTTCACTTCCTTTGAGACCCAGATCGACTTTCTTCCTTTAGGATCTGTGAGATACTCTGGTATCCTTAAGGTAAAATCCTCATTTTTCTTTAGATAATTTAAGAAAGGTTCTGTTACTGACAAATGACTCCAGAAGAAGACAGAGATGGAAATGAGGCAAAAATTTTGATTACCTTATCTTGACTCTGAATAGGATGGAATCCTTGCCATTTTTTATGAAGTATGTATAGTCAAAGAACAGTCTTAGTGAAGGCAAACTAATACAAAAATTATTTAGATTTTCAAAAAAAAAAATTAAAGAAAAATTTGCTTTAAATATTGAATTACCTTGGGGATGGGGAAGATGTTTCCCATGGTCAATAGAATTGTACCTTACAAACTTTAAAAGGGGAATAAAATAATGTTAATATAGGGCTCACATACAGGTTAAGGCTGGAAATTGTTTAATCAAACATTTCCTTAAAAAGTCTAGAAGACAGAGTGCACAATCAAATGTCCAGGTGTGAAAATGTTACTAAATTATTTCAGGTAATAAATGTGAAGCAGGTAGAAGGTCACACCTCAGTTGTTATGTAACCCAGTATTCTAAGGAGGCATAATGCAGCAGCTTCCACCTGCAGTTAGGGGAGGCTGTGCAGTAGTGGCTGGAAGCTCAAGGCTCTGCCAACAGACAAACTGAGGCTTGCATACCAGCCCTACCTTTTCCTGTGTTGTAAGAAGCCTTGACAGTGGAGCGGGATTCTACCACTCTCTGAGCCTCGGTTTCCTCATCTGTAGATTGGAGAGAATAGGGTTAATGCATGGAGTCTATGAGCTAAAAAAAAAAAAGTGCATGTAAAAAGTACTTAGCAAGTTGCCTTGCACACAGCGAACTTTCAATAAATTCCATAATTAGTATTTCCTCTGCGTGGAATAACCTATCTCCTCTCCCAACCCCCTTTGACTGGCTAACTCCTCCTTGCCCTTTAAATGTCAGTTTGACCTCATTAGCAAATATTTGCGTGCCTACTACGTGCTGTACACGTCCTCCAGGAAACCTTACCACCCCCCTAGACTAGATAACAGAGCTTTAATATATTTAATTCTCACCTACTAATTATACCTTTGTTTTCGCTGTTGTTAGGTGCCATCGAGTTGATTTTGGACTCATGGTGAATGACTCCGTGTGACAGAGTAGAATTGCCCTACAGAGTTTCCTAGGTGTAATCGCCAGGTTTTTTCTCCTGCGGAGCCGCTCCTGGATTCAAACCACCGACCTTTTGGTTAGCAGCCTAGCGCTTAATCATTTTGCCACCAGGGTTCCTTTAATTATACGTAAGATACAGTATTTGAGTCATTATAACATTTACTTAGAATTTGAAGCATGATCTGTCGTGGCTAAAAGGACAAACAAAAAGCTGAATAGCATTAGGAAGAGCAGTGGAAACAAGAATGCACGTCATTCTATCTTTTAAAAAATATGCACCGTAACAATTTTAAACCCAAATAAAAGCCCAGAGAAAGAATATAAAATTGCAAGTTATGAAATAAAATTAAAGATAATTGAATTTTTTTTTTAAATATCACCGCTTTGAATTCAGGAAGAAATAAGGAAAATGCTGTTTCCAGGAAGTAAAAAAAATTACAATCTATCCTGGCATCAGAACTTAAAATCCGCTTTTGCTCTTCTTTTTCTTGTTGCTTAATATTAGTAACACAGATGACAAAGGAACGGGAATTCTCTGCAGATTGCATTCCAGGATGTTGCACTGTAAAAGCCTGTCCTGCTCCTACTCACCTTGGGCACGCCTCAACACCCGAAGGTGACTTATGTGATTGTCCCACTTTTTTTCCCCTTCTTAGTCATATAACCCTATATGGATACACACATACATACACACAAGGGCTTCTCTTCTTTCTTTTCCTTCCTTCCTTCCTTCCTTCCTTCCTTCCTTCCTTCCTTCCTTCCTTCCTTCCTTCCTTCCTTCCTTCCTCCCTCCCTCCCTCCCTCCCTCCCTTCTCTTTCTTTCCTTTCTTCCTTTTTTGTGGTCCTTCTTATTTAAAAAAAAATTTTTTTTTTCTCTTTTTCCTCTTATTTTACAAAAATGGTATCGCATTAAACCCTTTCTTTGTCTTGTAGAAATCACTCCAAGTCACCTGGGAGAACTTTTATTTTTAACAGCTGCATATTATCCATTGGCGTGGATATTTAATACTTCATCCAGTCTTTGTAATGGGCATTCACTTTGTTTCCAGTCTTTTTTTTCCCCACTACAAATAACACTGCAGGAAATATCCTTCTCCACATTTCCTTAATTCCTGGTGATTTTCTTTTTATGGGATAGATTCCCAGGAGTGTGATTGTTGGGTTATAGGGTATAAAGGTATAAACAGTTGAAATTTTATTAGGTGGTGCTTGACTGTTTTCCACAAGATGTTTGAGAGTATCTTTTTCCTTCCTCCACATCCTGGCCAGTGTGACAGGTGCTCGCTTTCTTCTCTGCCAGTTTGATAAGTATAAAATGATAGCTCATTGCTATCTTTTCATATGTTTGTGATATTTGGAGTTGGTCTTTTGTGAATTGTCTGTTCATATCCTTTCCCCATTTTTCTACAGAGTAATAGGCCCTTTTTCTTGTAAAAGCTCCTGTATGGCTGTTATTAATATTATTATGCTATTAATCCTTCTCACATATAGTCTCATATATTAGCAAAAAGCACGGCTGTCAAGCCGATTCCAACTCATAGCGGCCCTATAGGACAGAGTAGAACTGCCCCAGAGTTGGAGCGGTTGGTAGACTCGAACCTTTTGGTTAACAGCTGAGCTCTTAATCACTGCACCACTAGGACTCCAGGCTCATATATTTAAAAAAAAAAAATATTGCTGTTGAGTAGATTCCGACTCATAGCAACCCTACAGGACATGTCCCATAGGGTATCCGAGAAGTGCTTGGGGGATTTGAATTGCCCACCTTTTAGTTAGCAGGCAAACTCTTAACCACTATGCCTCCAGGGTTTCCTAGACTCAAATATACCAGTATCTATTTCCAAGCCTCCACCACTCATCTATCAGTTTGTCGTGCTGTGGTGGCTTACATGTTCCTGTGATGCCAGAAGCTATGCTACCAGTTTTCCAAATCCCAGCAGGGTCACCCATGGTGGACAGGTTTCAGCAGAGCCTTCAGACTAACAGAGATCTCTTCTGAAAAAAAAAAAAAAAAAAAAGGTCAGTGAAAACCTTATGATTAGCAGCGGAACATTGTTTGATAAGTGCTTGGAAGATGAGCCCCTCAGGTTGGAGGATGACGCAGGACTGGGCAGTGTTTCCTTCTGCTGTAGGGTCGTTATGAGTCGGAACCAACTAGACAGCACCTAACAACAACAAGAACGTTTCCAAGGCTGTAGCCTATCCACCGATCTATTTGTCTGTTCCCATGTCATACCATATTGTTGTACCTTCTGATATCTGCAAAGCCAATTCCTCTGTTGCCCTTACCCCTCCCTACTAACACACACACTTATTTTTTTTTACACTTTTTGTGGCTATTTTTTGGCATTTATTATTCTATATAAATTCTAAGGATATTTAAGACAATTCAAACAAACCATTTTAGGATTCTGTTTGGAGCTGCACTAAATTTATATACTGGTTTGGGGACAATTGACATTTTTGTGGTATTAAGTCATCTCACACCAGAAAGTGTTCTGTTTAAGTTTGTTCAGATCTTTTTTTACATGTCTTTTCATGAGATTTTGTAGTTTTTCTATTGATCCTGTGAACTCCTTGTTAAATATATTCCCATGATTTATATAGATTGTGTTGCTATTATAAATAGAATTTCCCCTATTTTCATTTAGGAACTTTTTGCAAGAGTAGAAAAAACTGTCCACTTTTTAATATTTATTTTGTATATGTCCCCTTACCAAATTCTTTAGTCTAGAGTGTCTTGGATTTCAAGATATGCAATTATATCATCAGCAAAAAAGGTATTTTTAGTATCTTTTCTGTCCACGCCAGTTATTTAACAACAGAAATGTTGAACAACAATGATGACAACAAGGCATACCAATCTATTTCCTGATTTTAATGGGAATGGTTTACTGTATTATGTTTTATCATTTAGAATGCTAGTTGTGATTGGTTTGGATGATCGTCCTTAGTTGATCAAAAATGTTTCATTATTTATTTTATTTTTACTAGAAATGGTTGTTGAGTTTTCTCAAAGCCCTTTCAGCATCTATTGATAAGATCTTATTGGTTTTTATTTTTTATTTTATTAATGTAATACATCGTGTCGATGTTTTCTGAGAGTGCTTGTCTGATAGCAAGCCACTTCTGCATTCCTTAAGTAAGACTTGTTTGATCTTAGTGCATCTTTTTTTTTTTTTTTTGAGACTTTGCTGAAATCCATTTGCTAAAGTTTTATTTAAATTTTTGTTTTACATCTTACTTGAAAGTGATACGTTGTTGTTGTTAAGATGCCGTTAAATCGATTTCTACTCATAGTGACCCCAGGTGGCAGAAGAGAACTGCCCCATAGGGTTTTTTTTTAGGCTATAATCTTTATGGGAGCAGATCTCTAGGTCTTTCTCTCTGGGACCTGTTGGGTGGTTTCGAACCAACAACCTTTCTGTTAGTAGCCAAGCATTTAACCCCTGAGCCACCAGGGCTCCTTCTTGAAAGTGATATTAGGTTTGTAATTTTCGCAATCCGTTTTATACTAAATCAGGCTGTGATATTAGAATTGTGCTACGTAAAATGAATTGGGGAGCTTTTTATATTTTTTTTCTGACCTGGACTTAATTGAGTAACATTGAAATGATCAGTTCTTTAGATGTTTTTTTTTTTTTTAGATGTGAGCACCCACTCTAGAGACCCATTTGGTCTTTGTGCCTGTGGTAGCTCTCCACTATTTCTCCTGTCATAGTTCGACTTTTCAAGTTTACTGTTTCTTCTTGAGTCAATTTTATTTGTAATTTACAAGAAAATCATTATCTTCTAGGTTTTCAAATTAGTTGTCATAAATTTGCTTTTAGTATTCTCTTATGGTTTTTAAAATCTTTCCTCCATCTTGATTGGAAACGGTGGTGGTGTAGTGGTTAAGTGCCACGGCTGCCAACCAAAGGGTTGGCAGTTCGAAGCCACCAGGTGCTCCTTGGAAACTCTAGGGGGCAATTCTACTCTGTCCCATAGGGTCGCTATGAGTCGGAATCGACTCGACGGCACTGGGTTTTTTTGGGGGGCCCATCTTGATTGTTTCTTTTCTCCTACCTCACCTTACCTCTTTGTCTTTCACTTCTTTGGAATCAGATTCCTTGAGCGATTTGCCACTATTATTAAGCTTTTTTGAAGAAGCTTTTATATATATTTATCTTTACTCTTTTGGGGCTTACTTTCTCTTTTATTTTTGTTAATTCTCTCCTATACCTTGGTTTTTTTTTTAAACTGATCTCTTTATACTTTATTAAATGAAATTCTAAGTTCGCTATAAGTTGCAATTAACTCGATGGCAAGGTTTTTTTGTTGTTGTTTAATAGTAGGAGCCCTGGTGGCACAGTGGTTAAATGCTCAGCTGCTAATCAAAAGTTTGGCTGTTTCAACCTACCAGTTGCTCCGAAGGAGAAATAGGTGGCAGCCTGCTTCCTTAAAGATTAAACCCACTGCTGTCAAGTCAATTCCAACTCACAGTGACAGAGCAGAACTGCCTCATAGGATTTGCACGGAGTGGCTGGTGGATTCAAACTGCCAACCTTTTGGCTAGCAGCTCAACACTTAACCATTGCACCACCAGGGCTCCCTGTAAAGATTACAGCTTTGGAAACCCTGTTGGGGACAGTTCCATTCTGTCCTGTAGAGCAACAATGAGTCGGAATCAACTCCGCGGCAACGTGTTTGGTTTGGTTTTGGTTCTTTAACAGTACAAGCATTTAAGGCTATGTATTTTTCCCTGTAGGTAATTTGTTCTTTCTGCTCAGGAGCTTGTAAGATCTTCCAATTATTCTTAGCATTTAGGGGTTTTACTAGGATGTGCCTGTGCACTTACTATTTCTCCTCAGTGGACCTTTCTATCTGCAGACTCAGGTCTTTCTCCTTATTAGAAGGTTTCTTGTTTGTATTTTTTTCTTCTTTTTGAATTGTTTCCTGTCCATCATTCCCCTCCCCTTTCCAGAACTCTTACTGTTTGTCGGTTAAATGTCCTGAATGTATTCTCTAAATCTTTTATCTTTTCTGTCAAGATTTTTATCTTCTCAAGTTTTTGCATGCAAAGTTTAATTTCCAGATCACTGAATCAGATCTTAACAGCAGTGACCATCCTCTCCTTTAATTCACGTTTTGGATTTTTTTAATTAGGAAATCGTGTGTGTGTCCGCGCGCACGTGTGCGTGTTTTGCAGATGCACTCGGGCTTTTTAAGTGCTTGGGTTTTTTGTTTTGTTTTTGTTTTTTACTTCTGTTTTCGTCTGTCTCCTCTTCTCTGTTTCATTTCCCCGGATGTGTGTTCCAATTGTTCTCCCTGTTCTTTGTCTCTCTGGCTGCTCAGTGTCGTCAGATGGAGTGTTACATTTCTTACTCAGCTCTTTTGGTCTCAGATGTAATTGATGGAGTGTCTTTACAAAGGGAATCCACAGGAGGTAGAAGGCACAGGGTATCTGTTCAGGTGTTCCTGTGTGGATAGGTAGGCTTACCATGGGCTCTCTTGCCTCCCTGCTGAGTCACCTGAAGGAAGCCTCCCTCTCCGCTGGTCCCCAGTCTCAAGGGCAGGAAGACTTGGCAACTCTTGGTCTTTGCACAGAGCATCAGGAAGACTTAGCAGTGCCCTCTGTTTTCACATGTACTCCGTGGCCCACGTTTCTCTTCTGGGTTCACCCTGAAAGGGTGTACATGATAGGGAGGAATACTCAAAACTAGCACTATTGTAGGCCCTCCTAAGCTATTATTTGTTTTGTATTTTCTAAAAGTAAATATTTTAATGAACTATGTATGATAGAGTGGCTGGAAAAGCCTATGCAGTCAAACAGACAGAAGTCAGTTTGAAGTTCATTAAGTCAGAATAGAGAAGGTTTCAATAGCAGTTTTTTTTGCAAGGTGAACATCTCAGGGAAAACTTCCGACAGACTAAGAAATGTCTGCATTTGACAGATTAGAAACCATGGCTCAGAAGTTTCCATTATTTGCCCAAACTGACCCAACTAGTAAGCTTTAAATCCAAAATTCCCAGCCCAGTGTGTCTGGAGCTTTTAAAAGTCTTCTGAAATCTGTTCCATAAATTCTCCTTGGGTCAGGAATAGGAGGCATTTGATACCTGTTACATTTTTAAAGGCTTAAGCAAATTTCATCAATACCTCACTGAGGGGGTTTCCAGTTGTTTTTTTTTTTTTTTAATTTTATTGTACTTTAGGTGAAAGTTTATAGCACAAATAAGTTTCTCATTCAAAAATTCATACACAAATGTTTTGTGACATTGGTTGCAATCCCCTCGATGTGTTGTCCCTGTCCATTTGTCCAGTTTCCCTGTCACTTCCTGCCTTCTTCTCTTTTTTGCTTTTGGGCAGGAGTTGCCCATTTGGTCTCATACACGTGATTGAACTAAAAAACATGTTCCTTCTATGTGTTGTTGTTTGTTTTATAGACATGTCTAATCTTTGGCTGAAAGGTGGTCTTTGGGAGTGGCTTCAGTTCTGAGTTAGCAGGGTGTCCAGAGGCCATAGTCTCGGGGGTTCTTCCAGTCTGTGTCAGACCAGTAAGTCTGGTCTTTTTTTGTGAATTTGACTTTTGTTCTACATTTATCCCCTACTCTGTCCAAGACCTTATATTATGATCACTGTCAGAGTGGTTGGTGGTGGTAGCTGAGCACCATGTATTTCTTCTGGTAAAGACTGTGGTTCATGTGGTCCTTTAGTCCTTTGGACTAATATTTTCCTTGTGTCTTCGGTTTTTTTCATCCTCCCTTGCTCCGGACAGGATGGGACCAACAGATGTGTCTTAGATGACCACTCTCAAGCTTTTAAGACCCCAGACCCTGTAACTGAACAAGAGTTCTTGTCCTGTCCTATTAGCCGATTGAAATAAGACGGATGCCACCCCACCAGTTGCAAGGGAAACAGAAAGTGAAAATTTATTGCCTGTGCAAACAAGGAACAACGTGGGGCCTAGCAGCCACAAGACCATGTGCTCCCTGCCCCAGGGGAGCTTTGAGCTTTTATGCCCTCTAGTCCCCAAGGGGCAGGATTGATGCCCAAAATCCGACACCCTGGTCCCTCCCATGTCCATATTTGGAGGTCCAGGTACTGAGTCACTTGCAAAAGAAGGGAACTTTTGCTTTGCAAATGGCCTGTGGTTTAGCTGTGTGCTGGAAAACATCTCCCTGTCCTGTGAAGTTCAGATCTAGGGTTAATTTATGGGCCACGGCTCTTCATGTCCTGCGCATGCACTGAGATCTGAGTTTGCACCTGTGCGGGATTTCGGCACCAAATTCAAACAGTGTTTAGGGCCCACCACATGGTCGGGCCAAGCCACAGTTAGAAACCAGGGCTTGGTGGGCTAGGAGGGGGGAACTACAGCGGAGCGGGGAAAGCCTTGGCTGTGGCTTCAATGCTACTCACCAAAGTAGAATGTAGAATGTTTTCTTTATGAACTGTGTTATACCAATTGACCTAGATGTCCCCCGAGACCATGGTCCCCAGCCCTCAGCTCCAGCAACTATGTCCCTCAAGGAAGATAGGGACCGAGTATCTGGGAGGTTTCCATGACTTTGCTTGGTCAGGTTGTGCTGACTTCTCCCATATTGAGTGTTATCTTTTCCTTCACAAAAGTTAATGCTTGTCTGCTATTTCCACACCCTTCCCCTCCCATCAAAGATTGTTTCTTTCTGTGTGTAAACCTTTCCTTGAGTTTTTAGGATACTGCTGTCATAAAGTATTTGTTCTTTTGTGACTGACTTATGTCACTCAGCATAATGCCCTCCAGATCCTTTCATGTTATGAGATGTTTCACAGATTGGTCATTTTTCTTTATCATTGGGTAGTATTTCATTGTGTGTATGTACCATAATTTGTTTATATGTTCATCAGTTGATGGGTACTTCGGTTGTTTCCATCTTTTTGCTGTTGTAATTTGCAATGAACATGGGTGTGCATATGTTTATTGGTGTGGTGGCTCTTATTTCTCTAGAATATATTCCTAGGGGTGGGACTGCTGGATCGTAGTATTTCAATTTCTAGCTTTCTAAGAAAGCACCATATCATTTTCTATAGTAGTTGTATCATTTTATATTCCCACCAGCAGAGCATAAGAGTTCTAATCTCCCTGCAACCTGTTCAACATCTATTATTTTTCTGCTTTTTTGATTGGTGCTAGGAATCTCCGGGTCCAGACACTCCTTGGAAACCCTATGTGAAAGCTCTACTCTGTCCTATAGGGTTGCTATGAGTCAGAAACAACTCAACCACAATGGGTTTATAATGGCTAATGATGGAGCCCTGGTGATGCAGTGGTTAAAACCGCTAGGCTGCTAACAAAATGTCAGCTGTTTGAACTCACCAGCTACTCCACAGGAGGAAGGTGTGGCAGTCTGCTTTCATAAAGACTAGAGCCTCGGAAACCGTATGGAGCACTTCTGTTCTGTTCTGCAGAGTCACTATGAGTCGGAATCGACTCATTGGCAGTGGGTGAATGGCTAATGATCTCTAGCTTATTCGTGTGTCTGTTAGCTGACTGAATGTCTTCTTTGGTGAAGTACCTGTTCATATCCTTTGCCCATTTTTTAAATCGAATCATTTCTCTTTTTGTCCTTGAGGTGTTAAAATATTTTACAGACTTTAGAAATTAGACCCTTATCAGATATTTGTAGCCCAAAACTTTTTCCCAGTCTGTAGGCTCTCTTTTTACTCTTTTGATGAAGTCTTTTGATGAGCGTTTAAGAGTTTAAGTTTTAGGAGCTCCCAGTTATCTAGTTTATCTTTTGGTGTTTGTGCATTGTTAGTTATGGTTTGTATTCTATTTGTGCCATGTAGTGGGCCCCTAGCATTGTCCCTATTTTTTCTTCCATGTTCTTTATCATTTTAGCCTTATATTTAGATTTTCTGTCCATTTTGAATTAGTTTTTGTGTCTGGTATGAGGTGTGGGTCCTATATCATTTTTTTACAGATGAACGTCTAGTTTTGCCAGCATCATTTGATAAAAAGACTGTCTTTTTCCCATTTAATGGAATTTAGTCCTTTGTCAAAGATCAGCTGAACATCCAAACTAAACCCATTGCTATCGAATTCATTCTGACTCATAGCTGACCATACATGGGTGGATTTACATCTGAGTGCTTGATTCCCTTCCATTTTTCTAGGTGTTTGTTGTTGTACCAGTACAAGGTTGTTTTGACCACCGCGGCTGTATGGTAGGTTCTGAGATCAGGTAGCGTGAGGCCTCGTACTTTGTTCTTTTTCTTCAGTAATGTTTTGCTAATCCGGGCTTCTTTCCTTTGCAGAGAAAGTTGCTGATTAGTTTTTGCATCTCATTAAAAAAAGCTATTGGTATTTGGATCCAGATTGCATTATATCCGTAGATCGCTTTGGATAGAATTGACATGTTCACAATGTTGAGTCTTCCTATTAATGAACACGGTATATTTTTCCATTTATGTATGTCTCTGTTGGCTTCTTGAAGTAGTGTTTTGTAGTTTTCTTTGTGTAGATCTTTTTTGTCCTGCTTACATATATTCCTATGTATTTTATCCTTTTAGGGGCTATTGTAAATGGTATTGTTTTCCTGATTTCCTTTTCAATGTTCTCTTTGTTGGTGTATAGCAGTCTAACAGATTCTTTTTTTTTTTAAATAATTTTTATCGTGCTTTAAGTGAAAGTTTACAAATCAAGTCAGTCTCTCACCCAAAAACCCATATACACCTTGCTACACACTCCCAATTACTCTCCCCCTAATGAGACAGCCTGCTCTCTCCCTCCACTCTCTCTTTTCCTGTCCTTTTCGCCAGCTTCTTACCCCCTCCACCCTCTCATCTCCCCTCCAGGCAGGAGATGCCAACATAGTCTCAAGTGTCCACCTGATCTAAGAAGCTCACTCCTCACCAGCATCCCTCTCCAGCCCATTGTCCAGTCCAATCCGTGTCTGAAGAGTTGGCTTCAGGAATGGTTCCTGTCCTGGGCCAGCAGAAAGTCTGGGGGCCATGACCACCTCCAGTCTCAGTCAGACCATTAAGTCTGGTCTTCTGAGAATTTGGGGTCTACATCCCACTGCTCTCCTGCTCCCTCAGGGGTTCTCTGTTGTGTTCCCTGTCAGGGTGGTCATCAGTTGTAGCTGGGCACCATCTAGTTCTTCTGGTCTCAGGATGATGTAGTTGCTGGTTCATGTGGCCCTTTCTGTTTCTTGGGCTCGTAATCACCTTGTGTCCTTGGTGTTCTTCATTCTCCTTTGATCCAGGTGGGTTGAGACCAGTTGATGCATCTTAAATGGCTGCTTGCTAGCATTTAAGACCCCAGACGCCACTCTTCAAAGTGGGATGCAGAATGTTTTCTTAATAGATTTTATTATGCCAATTGACTCAGGTGTCCCCTGAAACCATGGTCCCCAGACCCCTGCCCCTGCTACACTGGCCTTGGAAGCATTTCAGTTTATTCAGGAAACTTCTTTGCTTTTGGTTTAGTCCACTTGTGCTGACCTCCCCTGTACTGTGTGCTGTCTTTCCCTTCACCTAAAGTAGTTCTTTTCTACTATCTAATTAGTGAATGCCCCCTCCCACCCTCCCTCTCTCCCCCGTCTCGTGACCACAAAAGAATGTTTTCTTCTCAGTTTAAACTATTTCTCAAGTTCTTATAATAGTGATCTTATACAATATTTGTCCTTTTGCAACTGACAAGTTTCACTCAGCATAATGCCTTCCAGGTTCCTCCATGTTATGAAATGTTTCACAGATTCCTCACTGTTCTTTATCGATGCGTAGTATTCCATTGTGTGAACATACCATAATTTATTTATCCAGTCATCCATTGATGGGCACCTTGGTTGCTTCCATGTTTTTGCTATTGTAAACAGTGCTGCAATAAATATGGGTGTGCATATATCTGTTCATGTAAAGGCTCTTATTTCTCTAGGATATATTCCAAGGAGTGGGATTGCTGGATCGTATGGTAGTTCTATTTCTAGCTTTTTAAGGAAGTGCCAAATCGATTTCCAAAGTGGTTGTACCATTTGACATTCCCACCAGCAGTGTAGAAGTGTTCCAATCTCTCCACAGCCTCTCCAACATTTATTATTTTGTGTTTTTTGGATTAATGCCAGCCTTGTTGGAGTGAGATGAAATCCCATTGTAGTTTTGATCTGCATTTCTCTAATGGCTAATGATCGTGAACATTTCCTCATATATCTTTTAGCTACCTGAATGTCTTCTTTAGTGAAGTGTCTATTCATATCTTTTGTCCATTTTTTAATTGGGTTGTCTTTTTGCAGTTAAGTTTTTGCAGTATTATGTAGATTTTAGAGATCAGGTGCTGATCAGAAATGTCATAGCTAAAAAGTTTTTCCTAATCTGTAGGTAGTCTTTTTACTCTTTTGGTGAAGTCTTTGGATGAGCATAAGTGTTTGATTTTTAGGAGCTCCCAGTTAATCTAGTTTTTCTTCTACATTCTTTATAATGTTTTCTGTACTGTTTATGCCATGTATTAGGGCTCCTAACGTTGTCCCTGTTTTTTCTTCCATGATCTTTATCATTTTAGATTTTATATTTAAGTCTTTGATCCATTTTGAGTTAGTTTTTGTGCGTGGAGAGAGGTATAGTCTAACAGATTTTTGTATGTTGATCTTGTATCCTGCTACTCTGCTGAATCTTTCTATTAGTTCCAGTAGTTTTCTTGTGGGTTCTTTGAGGTTCTCTATGCATTATATCATCTGTAAATATGAATTGTTCTACTTGTTCCTTTTCAATTTGGATGCTCTTTATTTCTTTTTCTTACCTTACCTCTCTAGCTGAGGCTTCCAGCACAGTGTTAAATAGGAATGATGATAAAGCATCCTCGTCTTGTTTCCATTCTCAGGGGGAATGCTTTCAGCCTCTCTCTGTTGAGAATGATGTTGCCTGTTGGTTTTGTATTGTTGTTGTTGTTATTAGGTGCAATCGAGTCACTTCCGACTCATAGCGAACCTATGTACAACATAATGAAATACTATCTGGTCTCTGCCCCATCCTCACAATTATTGTTATGCTTGAGCCTACTGTTGCAGCCACTGTGTCAATCCATCTCGTTGAGGGTCTTCCTCTTTTTTGATGATCCTATACTTTACCAAGCATAATGTCCTTCTCCAGGAAACCCTGGTGGTGTAGTGGTTAAGAGCTATGGCTGGTAACCAAAGGTTGGCAGTTCAAATCCACCAGGTGCTCCTTGGAAGCCCTGTGGGACAGTTCTACTCTGTCCTCTAGGGTTGCTATGAGTTGGAATCAACTCGACAGCAGTGGGTTTGGTTTTTTTTTTTTTTTAGTGCCCTTCTCCAGGTGTTGGTACCTACCAATAACATGTCCAAAGTGTGTGAGATGAAGTGTCGCCATCCTTGCTTCTAATGAGCCTTCTGGTTGTACTTCTTCCAAGACCGATTTGTTCATTCTTCTGGCAGTCCATAGCATATTCAGTATTCTTCTCCAGCATCATAATTCAAAAGCATCAATTCTTCTTCAGTGTTCCTTGTTCATTGTCCAGCTTTCACATGTATATGAGGCGATTGAAAACACCATTGCTTGGATCAGGCACACCTTAGTCCTTAAAGTGACATCTTTGCTTTTTAACACTTTAAAGAGATCTTTTGCAGAAGATTTGCCCAATGCAATGCATCATTTGATTTCTTGACTGTTACTTCCATGCCCGTTGATTGTGGATTCAAGTAAAACGAAATCCTTGACAACGTCAGTCTACTCGCCATTTATCATGAAGTTGCTTATTAGTGCAGTTGTGAGGATTTTTGTTTTCTCTATGTTGAGGTGTAATCCATACTGAAGGCTGTGCTCTTTCATCTATATTAGTAAGTGCTTTGAATTCTCTTCACTCTCAGCTAGCAAGGTTGTATCATCTGCATATCATGGATTATTCATGAGTCTTCCTCCAATCCTGATGCCTCATTCTTCTTCATATAGTCCAGCTTCTCAAATTGGTTGCTCAGCATACAGATTGAATGAGTATGGTGACAGGATACAACCCTGACGAGCACCCTTCTTGACTTTAAACCACACGGTATTTTCTTGTTCTGGTCTACTATGCTGGGAATGACAAACTGAAGAGGAATGGTGGTTGCGTTCATTGTCAAAATGAACATTTCAAGATCTATCCTAAAAAACAGTGCTGTCAGTGACAGGGTAATACCCATATGCCTACTCATAAGACCAGTTAATACAACTTATTATTCAAATTTACGCACCATCCACTAATGCCAAAGATGAAGAAATTCAAGATTCTTACCAACTTCTGCAGTATAAAATTGATCAAAGATGCAATCAAGATGCGTTGATAATTACTGAGGATTGGAATGCAAAAGCTGGAGGAAAAAAAGAAGGACTGCTAGTTGGAAAGTATGGCTTTAGTGACAGAAATGATGCCAGAGATAGCATGATAGAACTTTGCCAGACCAATGACTTCTTCATTGCAAATACTTTTTTTCACCAACATAAACAGCGACTATTTATGCGTGGACCTCACCGATGGAATACAAAGGAATCAAATCGACTACATCTTTGGAGAGAGATGATGGAGAAGCTCAATATCAGTCAGAACAAGGTCAGGGGCCAACTGTGGAACAGACCATCAGTTGCTAATATGCGAGTTCAGATTGAAGTTGAAGAAAATTAGAACAAATCCACAAGAGTTGAAGTACAACCCTGAGTATAAAAAAACTCTCAAAAAAGCCAAACTTGATGCTGTCAAATCAATTCCAACTCATAGTGACCCTATAGGACAGAGTAGACCTGCCCCACAGGGTTTCCAAAGAACAGCTGGTGGATTCGAACTGCTGACCTTTTGGTTAGAAGCTGAGCTCTTAACCACTGTGCCACAAGGGCTCCACCTTGAATATATCCCACCTGAATTTAGAGATCATCTCAACAATGGCTTTGATGCATTGAACACTAATGACCGAAGACCAGACGAGTTATGGAATGACATCAAGGACATCATACATGAAGATAGCAAGAGGTCATTAAAAATATAGGAAAGAAAGAAAAGACCAAAATGGATGTCAGAAGAGAATCTGAAATTTGCTTTTGAACATCGAGTACCTAAAGTGAATGGAAGAAACGGTGCAATAAAAGAACTGAACAGAAGATTTCAAAAGGCGGCTCGAGAAGACAAAGTAAGGTATTATAATGAAATGTTGCAAAGACCTGGAGATAGAAAATCAAAAGGGAAGAACACGCTCAGCATTACTCAGGCTGAAAAAACTGAAGAAAAAATTCAAGCCTCGGATTGCAATATTGAAGGATTCTGTGGGGAAAACATTAAAAGACACAGGAAGCATCAGAAGAAGATGGAAGGAATATACAGAGTCGCTGTCCCAGAAAGAATTGGTCAATGCTCAGTCATTACAGGAGGTAGCATATGATCAGGAACTGGTGCTTCAAGCTGCCCTGAAGACATTGATGGAAAACAAGACACCAGGAATTGACTGAATACCAATTGAGATGTTTCAACAAATGAATGCAGAGCTGGAAGCGCTCACTCGTCTATGCCAAGAAATTTGGAGGACAGCTCCTTGGCCAACCAGCTGAAAGAGATCCATGTTTGTGCCCATTCCAAAGATAGCTGATTCAACAGAATGCAGAAATTATTGAACATTATCATTAATATCACACACAAGTAAAATTTTGCTGAAGATTATTCAAAAACCGTTGCAGCAGTACATGGGCAGTGAACTGCGAGAAACTTAAGCTGAATTCAGAAGAGGACATGGAACAAGCAATATCATTGCTGATGTCAGGTGGATCATGGCTGAAAGCAGAGAGTACCAGAAAGATGTTTACCTATGTTTTATTGAGTATGCAAAGGCATTGGACTGTGTGGATCATAACAAATTATGGATAACATTGTAAAGAACAGGAATTCCAGAACACTTAATTGTGCTCATGAGGAATCTGTACATAGACCAAGAGGCAGTCATTGGAACACAACAAGGGAATATTGTGGTTTCATATAGATGCCCTTTATTATGTTGAGGACTTTCCCTTGTATTCCCATTTTATTGACAGCTTTTATCAGGAATGGGTGTTGGACTTCATCAGATTCCTTTTCCCTGTCAATTGAAATGATCATGTGATTCTTTTGATCTGGTTATGTGGTGGATTACATTCATTGATTTTCTAATGTTGCACTATCCTTGCATACATGGTGTGAATCCCACTTGGTTGTGGTGTATCATTTTTTGATATGATGCTGAATTCTATTGGCTAGAATTTTGTTGAGAATTTTTGTATCTATATTCATAAGAGATATTGGTCTGTAATTTTTTTTTTTTTTTTTTTGGTGGTGTATTTGTCTGGCTTTGGTATCAGGGTTATGCTGGCTTCATAGAATGAGTCTGGGAGTATCCCTTCCTTTTCTATGCTTTGAAATCATTTGAATAGTACTGATATGAGCTCTTCTCTGAATGTTTGGTAGAATTCTTCAGTGAAGCCGTATAGGCCAGGGCTTTTTTTTTGGGGGGGGGGGAGTTTGTTGTTGTTGTTGTTTGTTTGTTTTTTTAACCTTTTCAATCTCTTGTTATGGGTCCATTCAGATTTTCTATCTTAGTTTGTGTTAACTTAGGTAGGTAGAGTTTTCTAGAAATTTGCCCATTTCCTCTAGGTTCTCAAATTTGTTGGTGTACAATTTTTCATAGTGTTTTGTTATGAACTTTTTTTATTTCTTTGGGTCTATTGTAACATCCCCCATCTCACTTTTTATTTGGGTTGTTTGCTTCCTCTCCTGTTTTTCTTCTGTCAGTTTTGCCACCTATTTGTCAGTTTTATTGATCTTTTCAAAGAACCAGCTTTTGGTTTTGTTGATTCTATTGTTTTTCTATTCTTTATTTCATTTATTTCCACTTTAATCTTTATGATTAGAAGATACTCAAAAGATGACTGGGGAATTGGTAGAGTAGAGGGTCAGCAAACAAGAGGAAGACCCTCAACAAGGTGGATTGACACAGTGGCTGCAACGATGGGCTCAAGCATAACAATGATTGTGAGGATGGTGCAGGACCAGGCAGTGTCCATTCTTTTGTACATGGGTCCACTATGTGTCGGAAGTGACTAGACGGCACCTAATAACAAAAACAGTCTTTATGAATTCCTTTCTTCTGGAGCCTGTGGGCTTCTTTTCCTGTTCTCTTTCTATTTGTTCAAGTTGTAGGGCTAATGTTTTGATTTTGGCCCGTTCTTCTTTTTAGGTGTGTGTGCTTATTGCTATAAATTGACCTCTGAGCACTGCCTTTACTGTGTCGTAAAGGTTTGGGTGTTATGTGTTTTCATTCTCAGTTGATTTCAGGAATTGTTTATTCTATCCTTGATTTCTTCTATTATCCAGTTGTTTTTAAGCAAGGTGTTATTTGATTTTTTCCCCTGATCTTCCTGTTACTGATTTCAATTTTTATGGTGTTGAGATCAGAGAGATTGCTTTGCATTATTTTAAATGTTTTGGATTTATCAAGGTGTTGTTTTTTGACCTAAGATGTGATCTATTCTGGAAAGTGTTCACTGTGCATTGGAAAAGAATGTATACTTTGCTGCTGTTGGGTGGAGTGTTCTATATATGTCTATGAGGTCAAGTTGGTTGATTGTGGCCTTTAGATTTTCTATGTCTTCATTGAATTTCTTTCTAGATGTTCTGTTCTTTACTGATAGTGGTGTGTTGAAGTCTCTACTATTATTGTGGAACTGTCTATTTCTCTTTTCAGTGCTGTTAGAGTTTCTTTTACGTATTTTGGAGCCCTCTTGTTGGGTGCGTAGGTATTTATTAAGGTTATCTCTTCTTGGTGGACTGTCCCATTATCCATTACATAATGTCCTTCCTTTTCTTTTACGGTGGGTTTTGTTTTAGGGCCTATTTTATCTGTGATTAGTATCGCCATGCCTGCTGTTTTTTGGTTGTTTGCTTGATATATTTTTTTTCCATCCTTGGATTTTTAGTATATTTATGTCTTTGCGTCTGTGGTCTGTCTCTTGTAGACAGCATATTGATGGGTTGCTTTTTCTTTTTTAATCCATTCTGCCACTCTCTGTCTCTTTATGGGTACATTTAAGCCATTTACATTCAGTGTGATTATCAATAGGTTTGAATTTATTGCTGTTTGTTTTTTTTTTTATGGTGCTGGCATTTTCTTTATTTCTCTTATTTTCCTATTTGGAGTTTCTTTTGTTTGTGGATTTTCTTTCATTTCTTTTGTTATTATAGATTTTGTGTTTACTGAGTCTTTGTGTTTTTCTTCCTTTTTATTTGGATGAATATGTTTGTTAATGTTCTTTGTGGTTACCTTGAAATTTACCCTTCCTAAGTTTGAACCAATATTTTATTTGATATCCCCTTGAGTTCCTCTTCATTTGAAAGTTTTAGACCTATGCCATTTATCCCTCTTTTTATTGTTCTGATGTTGTTGTCATTTATAGATTGACATGTGTGTTCTCCTGTTTTAGGTTTTTTGCTTTGCTTTATTACTGAGAGTTCTTTACCTAGGTTGGTATCTCATTGGTGCTGTTCTGTGTCCTAGACTCTGGTTGTTGTCTGATGTTGCTGGCTGTCTAATCAAAAGGCTCCCTTTAGTATATCTTGTAAGTTTAGTTTGGTTTTTACAAATTTTCTTAATTTTTGTTTATCTGGAAATGTCCTTATTTCATCATCATATTTGAGAGAGAGTTTCTTGGTTGGCTTTTTTTTTTCCTTTTAAGGTTTTATATATGTTGCCTTCTTCTCTGCATAGTTCTTGCCAAGTAATCCAAGCTTAGTCTTATTGTTTTCCCCTTGTAAGTGATTTTTCATTTTTCTCAAGCTGCTTTCAGGATTCTGTCTTTGTCTTTGGTTTTGGGAAGTGTGATTATGATATGTCTTGGTGACTTTCTATTGGGGTCTATCCTACATGGGATTCAATGAATTCTTGGATGGTCAGCTGTTAGTCTTTCAGGATATCTGAGTTTTCTGCTAGAAAATCTCCAATAATCTTCTCTGTGTTTTCCATTTTCTTCCCCTGTTGTGGAACTCCAAACACATGCAAAATTTTGCTCTTGGTTATGTCCCCCGTAATTCTTACATTTTCTTCTTTCTTCTCTCTGATTTATCCTCAAAGTGGCGTTCATGGATTTATCTTCAGTTTCGCTGATTCTGTCTTCCGTTGTTTCAAATTTGCATCCTAAAACCTTCTATTGCATTGTCCTTTCTCAAATTTTTTTGTTTATTTTTGGGGTTTCTAGTTGCTTTTTTGTACAATTTCTAATTGTTTGTTTATTTTGATGTTTTGTTCTGGTATTATTTTCTTGAATTCTTCTATTGCTTTGTTTGTGTTTTCCTTGATTCTGACTGTTTTTGTTGGTCTTGTCTGTAGTTTTCATGGTTTGCCTGTTTTTTCCTTTGTTTTGTCTGTATTTTCCTTGATCTCTTTCCTAATCTCTTGGAGAGCCCTAAATATTAGTCTTTTGAATTCCATATCAGGTAGTTCCACTGCCTTTTCTTCTACCGGAAGGTTATCTGATTGTTTTGGTCTTTCTAGTTCAGCAAATACCACATACATACAAGGAAACCTACGCTTAGACACATCATAGTCAAACTGATAAAAATTAACATAACGAGAAAATCTTTAAAAAGCCAAAAATAAATGATACATTGGGCACCGTGGAATGACAGTATCATCTGACTTCTTTTCTGCAGTTTTGGGAGCCAGAAAACAGTAGAAAATGATCTTTAAAGTGATAGAGGGGAAAAAAGAAACCTGTCAATTCAGAATTCTATATCTAGTGAAAATATTTTTGAAAAACGAGGAGGAAATAGACATTTTCCAATAAGCAAAAGCTGAGAGAATTCATGCACTACTAGAAATATTAAAGGAAGTACTTAGGGATAAATGGAAATGCTGGCAAATGGAAACTCAAATCTACAGGCAGGAATGCAGAACAATGTAAATAGTGACTATGTATAAATATTTTCAAATGTTTTTTTTTAATTTAAAAAATGTATTTTAAGCAAAAGTAATTACATTTTTAGTGTGGGGTTTATCATTTATGTGGAAGTGAAATCTATGAGAACAATAGCAAAAGAATGGAGGGGGTAATAAGTACCATTATGCTTTTGTAAGGTTCTTACAGTTATTGAAGTGTTACAACATTAATTTGAATTCGATTTCAATAAGGTAAGAATGCGTATTGTGATCTGAGGGTGACCAAGTCTTATGATTTTCCTGTCCTGAGACTTGTGTGTTTCCCAGGAGGGTTTATCACCTTACCTCAAAGCAAACACTAAAAAAAAAAAAAAAAAAAAGAAGAAGAAGAATAGCTAAAAATCCCACTAAAAATTAAAATGGAATAATTAAAAATATTGTATTACTTCAAAGGACATCAGGAAAGGAAGAAGATTGTGAGGATGGTGCAGGATCAGGCAGTATTTCATTCTATTGTACACAAGGTCACTATGAGTCAGAACCAACTTGATGGCACCTAACGACAACAACAACAACAAGCATACCAGCATGTAATAAGAGAAGTATAATGTAGGCACAACACACGAGAGAATAGAATGAAAAGTTTTCATCACTAGTGTAGTAGGGCCATTAGTGGTGCTAATGAGATCCAGGCTATGTTAACAAACATTGTCTCTGAATTAAGGAAGGTGATAACCCCACCATGTTCCATTGTAGCCACTTTTGAAATATGTTGTACAAGTGTGGGTGACATGCTTTTAGTGAAGGCTGTATCAACTGGAATAAAGTCAGAGAAACTAATGATAACAGAGAACCCAAAACTCAAAACCCAGTGCCGTCGAGTGGACGCTAAAATCAGTGTTTGGGAATTACTGAAGGAATTGAGATGTTCAGTCTGGAGAAAGGACTTTCCAAGGAGAACATGAGAGTTGTCCACATTAGCAGAACTGTCAGAAGGATAAGCAATTAGATTTCTAATATTTGACTCCAGACTTTAAAAGTGCATCCAATAAATCAAAACTAAAACACACTCACACACAAGAGTACAAGTAAAACTGGGGAAATCTGCATAAGGTTGCAGATTATCAATATCAAATTTATCAATGTCAATATGCTCATTGTGATATTGTACTATATTTTTGTAAGATGTTACTATTAGAGGAAATTGAGTAAAAGGAGCACAGAATCTTTCTATATTACATTTTACAACTACACCTGAATCTGCAAATATCTCAAAGTAAAAGTTTAAATGAGAAAAAAAACTTACAGAACAGATCTTGGTACAACAGATTACAATTAGGATCTCCTAACTTCACTGGAGCCCTGGTGGTACAGTGGTTACGTACTTGACTGCTAACCATAAGGTTGGCAGTTTGAACCCACCAGCTCCTGCACGAGAGGAAGATGTGGACAGTCTTACACAGCCTTGGAAACCCTATGGTGCAGTTCTACCTTGTCCTATAGGGTTGCAGAGTCAATGGCAGTGGTAAACTTCACCAGCTTGTGACTATTCATATGGTCACATTAAAGATAGTGCCCAAATTGCAACTGCACTTAGCCCCCTGCTGACACAGGACTATTCAGCTCCTTGCAAAGGTGTCCTTGCCTAGGTCATTCATCAAGAGGGGTTTTCCTTGCATTTATGAATCAGGCCTGGTTGGTGCTTGCTTTTACATCCATTGCTGGAGGTTCATGGACTGTACACTGGCAACATCAGAACTGCGAAGTTGAGGACCCCAACAATCCTCAGAAAGGCTGGTCTGAGCCAAGCTGCACTCACTTACCACACAGGATTCTGAAGCTACTTGCCCCAACAGTTCCCCTTTCAGAGACCGTTTTGATTTGCAGTGGTATAGTAAATGTCGGAGCCTGGAGGAAACAAGCTGAAATCCAAGTAGCCCCACGGGCAAAAAGGAAGAGCTCAAAGAACTATGCATGTCATTTGCTGCTATTAGTGTGAAGTGTGCACTGGTGAATTACTGGGTGTAGAGATAAAAGCCAAGGAAGTCATATTTTCTAGGCTTACTACTGATTTTTGAGAAAAACATTTACACATTGTCTTTTTTATCTTTTTCTGCAACTATGAGCCAAAAAGCAAAAGCTGTAAGAAGAGACAGAAGGCGGGGGGGGGGGGGGGGAGACTTTAGATTGTATGGAATCTATGAATTTAGATTTGTAAAATACTTTGCAATCCTTGGTATATTATAAAACCACAAATGAACCAATTGTGAAAGCACTAGTTATTATTGATTATTTGCAGATTCAGGTGCAGAATCTGGTTAATCATAATCCTTGATTCACAAAACACTGTCTATAAAGAATATTACCTTTTCATTAGTTTATTTGTTCATTTGTTTTTGTTTAATTATTTAATGAAAACTGCAAACCTGCCATGCGACCCAAGAGCTAAAAAAAGCTAGAACTATCCCAAGACTTAACCTTACCTATGCATTGTCTTTCTTAACCCAAGAAACTACCCCATCCTGAATTTTGTACTTAAACTGTTTTTTAAAATATATGTGCAACCAATATGTTGTTTATTTTTGCTTATTCTATATCTTGGACTTGCTTTTCTCATTCAATATGTTACTAAAACTCATCCATGTTGTGGGCCATTATAGTTCATTCCTTCCATTATAGAAATGTACCACAAAATAATAATTCTCCTAATGTGGACATACAGTTTTTTGCTATTCCCCACAATATGAATGTTCAGGTAGTGTATAAATACATGTCTAGGAGTAGAATTGTTGGGTCATGGGATCTGGGAATGTTCCACTTTGCAGTATAATGCAAATTGTTTTCCAAAGTGAATATAACAATATACAGTCCTACCTGCAATGTAGAAGTGATCTTGTTGATTCACATACTTTCCAATAGTTAGTATTGTTAGCTTCCTTAGTTTTTGCCAATTGAATGGTGTCTTAGTTATCTAGTGCTGCTATAACAGAAATACCACAAGTGGATGGTTTTAGCAAAGAGAAATTTATTCACTTACAGTCTAGTAGGCTACAAGTCCAAATTCAGGGTGTCAGCTCCAGGGAAAGCTTTCCCTCTCTGGAGGGAAGGTCCTTGTCATTAATCTTCCCCTGGTCAGGGAGCTTTTAGTGAAGGCTATATCAACTGGAATAAAGTCAGAGAAACTAACGATAATAGAGAGTAGGCACTAAAACCAATGTTTAGGAATTACTGAAGGAATTGAGATGTTCAATCTGGAGAAAGGACTCTCCAAGGAGAACATGAGAGTTGTCCTGAACCGTGGGTCCAAAGAACATGCTATTCTCCTGGCTCTTGTTTCTTGGTGGTATGAGGTACCATGTCTCTCTGCTCACTTCTCTTTTTTATATCTCAAAAGAAATTGACTTAAAACGCAACATAATCTTATAGATTTAAACCTGCCTTATTAACATAACTGCCACTAATCCTATCTCATCAACATCATAGAGATAGCATTTACCACACATAGGAAAATCACATCAGATGACAAAATGGTGGACAATCACACAGTATGGAATCATGGCCCAGCCAAGTTGACATATTTTGGGGGAACACAATTCAATCCATGACACGTAGGTATAAAATGGTATGTCATTGTGGTGTGGATTTTTATTTCCATGTTTACTAATAAGTCTGAGCACCTCTTCAAATGTTTTTTGCCAGTGTGTGTTACCTCTTCTGTGAAATGCCTGTTTATTTCTTTTGCCTATTTTTCTGTTGGAAAACCTGGTGGCGTAGTGGTTAAAAGCTAAGGCTGCTAACCAAAAAGTCAGCAGTTCAGATCTACCATGCAGTCCTTGGAAACTCTATGGGGCAGTTTTACTCTGTCTTATAAGGTCACTGTGAGTCGGAATTGACTCTACAACAACGGGTTTTATTTTTCTGTTGGATTATTTGTCTTTTTCTTATTAACTTAAAGGCATTCTTTATATACTTTGATAATAAGTCATCATTATATGTGTTAAAAATGCTTCCTTTCAGTTTGTGATTTATCTTTTGACTTTTTGAAGTCTCTTTCGATGAGCAGAGGATTTATTAATCTTTTATTTTAAAGATATATTGTTTAAAAGATACATGTTCAGAAAGATGTTCACATAAGAGCCCTAGAAGTTCTAAATTTTTGCATTTGACATTTAACTCCTTAATCCATTTAGAATTGATTCTGTGTTTGGTGTGTGGTTGTCGTTAGGTGCCATCGAGTCGGTTCCGACTCAAAGTGACCCTGTGCACAACAGGACAAAACACTGTCTGGTCCTGCGCCATCCTCACAATTGTTATGCTTGAGCCCATTGTTGCAGCCACTGTTTCAGTCCACCTTGTTGAGGTCTACCTCTTTTTCACTAACTGTCTACTTTACCAAGCATGATGTCCTTCTCCAGGGACTGATCCCTCCTGATAACATGTTCAAATATGTGAGATGCAGTCTCGCCATCCTTGCTCCTAAGAATCATTCTGGTTGTAGTTCCTCCAAGACAGATTTGGTATGTGGTAGGAACTCAATTTCTTTTTTAATAAATAACTGTATCTGTCAGAGTATGATCAGGGAAACAAAAACTCTAGGTATTTTGAGCACAAAGGGATTTAATACAAAGAATTATAGTTGCTACAGAATTACAGTTGTTCTGGCAATTCCCAAGTTGGAAATTGCCAGAAACTAGCATCAGTGATCACAACTGCCTGGAACTCAGAAGTGGTTGATTTCCAAGGAAATGTCCAGAGACCTTGCAAAATCTCACATCTTCCTGAACCCATGAGTCTGCATTTCACTGCAGGAAGCCTTCAACTTTCCAAATCTCCCGTGAATACCTTTTTATTTAATGTAATCTAAACTGGAACCCTCCTGGCAAGTGATTCTGGGAAATTAATTCTCAGACTTCTAACCTTCTCAATACGGAGAAGAGCATAGAAGGGGGAAGGAATGGGGCTCAATGCCAACAGTCTGACACAATAAACAAGTATTCCAGTTCCGGTACAAGGATGGCTTGAGGTGGTGATAGTGCACTACCTGTTTTTTTTGTTTTGTTTTTAAAGGAATCTTCCTAATGTTTTCCCATTTAAAATATTTATTGTAGATTTTTGGTAGCTGACCTTTATCTGTTTAAGAAAATTCTTTTCTATTCCTATTTTACGAAAGGTTTTAATTTTTAAATCAAGAATGAATGTTGAATTTTACCAAATGCTTCTTCTTCATCTGTCCAGATGATCATATGTATTTTCTTCTTTATAAGGTCATATTCATAGTTTTTCTAATATTAAATCATTCACTCATTTTAACTTGTTTATAGTTTATAGTGTATTGTCTTTAAAACCGAAAAGGCAAACACACTGTCATCGAGTCAATTCCGACTCATAGCGACCCTATCATCATATATAAATGAGACATACGGCTTTTTTCTTTCTTCTATCTGTGTAAGGTTTTGGTGTCAAGGTAATATTGGCCTCATACAATGAGTCAGGAATATGCATTTTTTCTGTTGTCTGGAAGAATTTGAATAATTTAAGCGATCTGCTCCTTGAAAATTTGGTGGAATTTTTCTATAAAACCACCTGGCTCAGGTGTTTTCTTCTGTTTTTCTTGAGTGAGCTTTGGTAAATTAAATGTTTTTGATATCTGTTCATTTCCTCTAAGTTTTAAATTTGTTGTCACAAAGCAGTTGATAATATTCTTTCATATCTTTTAAATCTTGCTCTGTATTTATGTCCTTCTTTCAGAATATTATTTATTTGTGTCTTCTCTTTTTTTTCCTTAATTAATCTCATTTAACTGTTTTGTTAGTCTTGTCAAAAACCCAGCTTTTGCCATTGTCCTCTCACTCATCTGTTGCTCTAAATCTTTCTGTTTGCTTACTATTTCGTTAATTTCAGCCCTTAATATATTTTTCCTTCTACCTTTTTTTTTTTGTCTTCATTTAGTTGTAATTTTCCTAGCTTCTCAAGTTAGACATTTCATTAAGTGATTTTTTTTTCTCTCTTTATATATAAACATTTAAGGTATTCATTTCCTTTGAAGTATCCCCATTTTCTCTATTTCCCACAAGTTTGGCCATGTAGTATTTTCATTATCATTCATTTCTAAGCATTAAAAAATTTTTTTCCATTAAGATTTTCCTCTGACCCATGAGTTATTTAGAAGTGTACTCTTCAGTTTCCAAATATAGAGACTTTTAAAGTTATCATTTCTTTCAAAAATTGTCTTCTAACTGAATTTATTGTGATAAGAGATTCATTGGTCTATATAATGCTCTCTTTCTGGAATTCCTTGAGATTTTCTTATTCACCTTGTACACAATCTGTTTTTGTAAATGTTCAATATCTACTTAAGAAAAATATGTACTCTCTAATTGTCATCCAAGCTTGTTATGTTATTAAAATTGTGTGTATCTTTGTTAATTTTTGTCTCCTTCACATATCAATAATTGAAGAGCGTGTTAAAATATCTCACTATGATAACGGATTTGCCATTTTTCCCTCATAGCTCTACCAACTTTTGTTTTATGTACAGTAGCAGATGCATATATGCTTACAATTTTTATATCTTCTTGGTGAATTTAAACTTATATTATTATGTTGTGATCATGTCTATTGATGTTTTTGTTTTATAGTCTAGTTTGTCTGGTATTAATGCAGTCACAGGAGCTTTTTTGGGAGGAGGGTAAGAGTCAGCATTTGCCTGATATATATATATTTTTCTATCCTTTTAAAAAGCTTTCAAATTTTCCAACTATTTATGCTTTAGATGTGTTTCTTATAAACATGATAGCTAAATTTAAAAAATTACAATCTGACAATATCTGTCTTTTACCTCTTGAGTTTGGGTCCATTTACACATATAGTAGATATTGAAATATTTTGATTTGATTAAAACATCTTATTTTTATTACTTCTATTTGTCTTGCTTTTTAAATTATTTTCTCCTTTTTTGACTTTTTTATTGCTTTTTGTTGTAGTTATTACTATTTTTTTTTCTTACCCCTCTGTTTCTACTCTACTAGTTTAGAAGTTATTCATTCTCTTTCTGTTATTTTAATGGTTAAACTCAAATTTTGTCACTTACATTTCATTTAACCAAGTCTAAAATTAAGTGATATCTTGACTGCACTTCTGAACAATCTAAGAACAGTAGAACACTTTAGTTCTAACCTTTTCCCTACTAAGTTACCTATTACTGTTATCTGATATTTTTTTGTTCTATCTTTTAAAAACCCCACAAATAAACACATTTCTAATAAAGACAGTGTGTTTGGCTTTGTCTACAATATTTGTCATTTTATTTGTTTATCATTTTTCTTGCAATTAAGATCATCTTTATGGAATTACTTTTTCTTAGAACATCCTTTAGAAGTTTCCTTAGAACAGATGGTTTGGTGGTAAGCTCCCTCAGTTTTTATCTGCAAATACCTATTTTGACTGTATTCTTTAAAGATAGTTTTTATGAGAGCACATTTTTAGGTTGACACTTATTTTCTCTAACACTAAAAAAAAAAATGTAGGTATTATTCCACTGAATTCTGGCTTTTGTTTTTGCTTTTGAGAAGTCAGATGTTACTCTATTATATCTGTGACTTTTTGCTCTGGGTACTTTCAAGCTCTTTTTGATGTTCTTCAGTTTCACAATGAAATATCTGAAAGTGGTTTATTTTTTACTTTTTCTTCCTGGGATACATTGTACTTCTTGGATCTTTGGATGCATATTTTTGTCAGTTCCAGAAAATTTGCAGACATTGTATCTTTAAGTATTGCCTTTTCTCCATGCTTTCTATTGTCTTTTTTTGAAACTCAAATTAGATGTATATTACATCCCCTCATTTTATCATCACTATGTCTTAATCTCTTTTCACATTTCATTTCCATTTTTTCTGATTTCTTGTTTCTTTTTGTTGTATTCTGTCAAAAAATTTTGGCTATAGATTCCAGTTTATGAATCCTCTCTTTACCTGTGTCTGATGTGCTGTTTTACCCATTCAAATTAATATTTTTATATCTAGAAGTTCTATTTTTTTTTAAATATGCTTATTCCTTATTTTAGGCCAGGAGTCAGAGAACTATATTCCACTGGTCAAATCCAGCCTGAAACTCATTTTAGTATGGCCTGTGAACTGGGAATGTTTGAAGTAGAGAAAATACATTTTCTCTAGTGTTTTAAATATTAAAGTAGAGGGAATATGTTTTCTAGTTTTTTTTTTTTTAGTATAGCTGTAAAGCTGTGATTAATCTCTAGTTTTTGAAAATGGCACAGGTTCTGTTCAAGATATAGCTGAGCAGCCTGTTCCTCTCTTAAACATAACAAACACCCTAATACCTTACAACATGTTTTCTCCTATTCAAAATGAGTGATTGAGAGCTTGACATAACTAATGCCATAACGATGCTGTAAGTAATCTCTAAACATTTTTTTATTGTACCAGCTACACCGGTCTCTACCAAAGGGGTGTGGAACTCTCTCAGCTCCGGTGGCCTTGGTCTCTGTTCTCTTTTTTGTTCTCTTGAGAAATGGCTTCCAGCCTGCAAAACAGCAGAAAGGCTCCTGACATTTTTAATCTGCAACCTTCTTTTTTGCTCCCTATCTCAGCCAGAGTGGACTTGGCAGAACAGTTCCACTAGCCGAGAGATTCTTATGTGAGTTTTTTTTTCAGCCTGTTACAAATATACTGATTAGAGTCCAGATGTCTGACATGCATATCTTTAGTTTAATAAAAAGTTTCTTGTAGTTGTTTTGTGATGTATGAGACCATCTGTGGGCTATGTGCTCAAAAACATTCGGTAACCCTGACCTTCCCCCTATAAAACTCACCGGCTAGCTCTTTAGAATTAGAATTTAGGAGAAATTTAACCCCGTCTGTCTCTTGGATACCAGTATTCAATAAAGCCCTCTTGCTGCTTACCTCCTCCTGTCTCGGTATTGGCTTTGTGGCGGCGGCTTGAATCTGCAATTTGCAGTAACATGATTTTTCATTTTTAAAGGATTGAAACAAAAACAAAAACAAGAAACAAAGAAGAATATGTTCCTGCACACTGCCATTGAGTCAATTCTGACTCATAGCAACACTGTAGGACAGAGTAGAAGTGCCCTACAGGACTTCCAAGGCTGTAAATCTTTATGGAAGCAGACTGCCACATCTTTCTCCCACAGTGTGTCTGGTGGATTCAGACCATAGACCTTTCAGTTGGCAGTCCATCGCTTAACCACTGTGCCACCAGGGTTCCTAGAACATGTTAAAGAGACCACATGTGGTTTGCAAAACCTAAAATATTTACTATTTGGCCATATACAGAAAATGTTTGTCAACCTCTGTTGTATACACATCTTTGGAATTGCATTTCTTATTTTTTCTGATTTTTTTACATAGCGATTCTATGTTCTGTATTTGGCAGTTCCAGTGTCTGCCTTTCTTGGGGGTCTGTATTATTTTCTGTTTCTGCTGATTCTCACTCAAAAGTGGATTGCCTTCTGGTGTGTTTGTAATCTTTGTCTATGAGCTCATTACTTGATCTTATCACCTGGGACTGCTGTGTGCCTAACTTGGTAAATTTTCCCATACAGAGGCTACGTCTTCCAGTAGCCTGGGAACATGGTCAAACCTAGACCAATTCTGCCTCTTGTAAAAGTTTGGGGTCTAGATTCCCAACTCCTTCAAGGTTGAGTAACTCCACGGCAGTGTTGCCCTATGAATCTGACCCTAAAGGAATCCTACTCCTCTTGGCTGTCTGCAGGTCCAGGCAGGCTCCCTGCTGTTCTGACTTTCTTCTAATCTAGACCAGGTTCCCAACCTCGGAGGTCTCCACTCCAGACACACCAGCCCCAAATCCTTCCCTGGCTTTAGGCTGAACCCCAGGCTTGAGGACTCTGGCTCTGGGCCCAGTATATACATATATATAGCTTATTTTTTAGGGAAAGTGAGTAGGTACCTGTTGATCTCTCATCCTTTTTGGCAACTAGAGATGTCTCGGAGTATGTCCTGTCCAGGATTTGGTTTGTTGTGGAGCAAGGGTGTGCTTCGGAAGTTCATATTAGTTTTTTCCTGTTTGAAAAAGAAATAGGAAGGAAAATGTTTTATAAAGTATAGTTAACTCACTGGTTCATAAAAACTGCAGTAAAAGCAACGTGTACACTGGACTTAGAAGGTGTAAAGACTTGCTTTTTCAATTGCCTGATCATAGAGCTCTTGCCAAGGTGAAACTATCATTGCCTTCAGGTAAGCAGAGTGACAGAGAGCTTAAGAAGAAAATGTCTAAAGGCATATATATTTTTTCCATTGGTGTCAAGAGGGAGAAGGCTATGTCACTTATTTGTGATAACACTAGTCTAAAGTAGTACCGAAAGATTTATCACTGGATTGTAGGGATGAGAAGAGCCTCTAGAGTTACATAATGCATCATCCAGCCTCCAAAGAAGTTGCAACTAAATCACTCAAGATAAATAAGTGACTGACTCATTTTAAGCTATTTCTAAGAAAGGATTTCTTATTCCAACCCTTGTTTGTTTCTGTTAGGAAGTCTCCCCTCTGCCTACCCATAGAATCATGCTTACTTCCTTTGTACTGACTCCTTTTGGAAAATCATTTATTGTAATAATAATTTGTAGGTGGATCACAACTCTCCCTGAAGATCATAAGCCCAAATTAGTTTAAATTAGCATTGCAGATATAGGTTTTAAACTGGAGTCCATAAAAACTTTTGCCAGCCTAGAAAACATTTTCTTCTCTTCTTGACCGTGCTGATGGTAGGGATCATTAATAACATTAAGAAGTATCGGTGGTTGTTTTTTCCTTAATTGAAAAGTATTGCATTCAGTTAATTTTATGTAAGTCCCATTCAGTTTGTTTTTATTTTATTATTTTTTTTAGCTCTGTAGGACAGAGTAGAACTGTTCCATAGGGTTTCTAAGGAGCAGCTGTGGATTTGAACTGACTACCTTTTGGTTAGCAGCCATGCTCTTAACCACAGTACCGTCAGGGCTCCGGTGAAACTAGGGGAAGGGAATAAATATACTGATGGAGTTAGAAAGTATAATTGTTTTAAATAATAACAGCAGCAACAACAAAGATGCATGACAAACAAATTTAATTATCAGTTTTTTTTAAACTTCTTTTTTTTTTGTTGTGCTTTAAGTTAAAGTTTACAAATCAAGTCAGTCTCTCATATAAAACCTTATATACACCTTGCTTTTATGTACCCCTAGCTGCCTTCCCACTAATGAAACAGCACATTCCTCCTCTCCACCCTGTATTCCCTGTGTCCATTCAGCCAGCTCCTGCCCCTCTCTGCCTTCTCCCCTCCAGACTGGAGCTGCCTACATAGTCTCATGTGTCTGCTTGAGCCAAGAAGCTCACTCCTCACCAGTATCATTTTCTGTCTCATAGTCCAGTCCAACCCCTTTCTGAAGAGCTGGCTTTGGGAATGTTTCCAGTCTTGGGCTAACAGAAAGTTTGGGGACCATGACCTCTGGGGTCCTTCTAGTCTCAATCAGACCATTAACTCTGGTCTTTTTATGAGAATTTGAGGTCTGCATCCCACTTTAAACTTCTTTAGATAATGGGAAAAAAGGCAAAAATTACATGAAAATGGAAAAACAAGAAAGGCCTTCTTATAATTCAAATACATGATTACACTTTTAGATAGTTCTTTTATCCAGTAGTAGAAGAGCTAATGGTCTTCTTATTTGTAAAGTATTAAAGAAAAAATAAGGCACAGCTGCTCCTTAGAAATCCTATGAACAGTTCTACTCTGCCCTACAGGGCTAAAAAAATAATAAAATACAAACTAACTGAATTGGACTCACATAAAATTAACTGAATGCAGTATTTTTCAGTTAGAGAAAAAGCAACCGCCAGTACTTCCTGATGTTATTAGTGATCCCCACCATCAGCACAGCAATGCTATGACATGGTCAAGAAGAGAGGCAAATGCTTTCTAGGCTGGTAAAAGTTTTTATGGACTCATACCCTAACATGATAATTGTGAGGGCCATAAATTATTTTACCTCTTCTTACTATATTCTGATGATCTTCCTTGGAAAATTTTTGTTCTTGATACCTCTGTATTTGCTTGCCTTTGACATTCTTGTTGTAGATCTTTTGTCATAGGCTTAGGAATATTTCTTTTTTTAAGAGTAGAGTTTGAGTTATGGTTCTTCTGTACAACCTTGGTGATCTCAAGATAGATATCTAAGAGATAACTCACAAAGACATACATCAGTTTTAGGCAGAAGTTGTTGATGATGGCTTTATTGTTTTTATGTACAATAGGGGATAGCAATGCACATTTAGGGGTTGGGACAGGGAGAAGATATATAACTATTTAATTTCTATTTAGTTAAAAAAATTATATGTTAACATTGCTTAAAGCAATCTAAACAAAGGCTTAATTGAAGCTGGTTCTGAAACCATTCAGACGTTGAAATAGACTTAAACTCTAAAAACTGGAGACTGTCTTCTTTGGGAATAAGTAAATTGACTGGAAGTTTTATTTCTGTTTTTGTTTTGTATTCAAAGATGTTTACTCACAACTTTTCCCTCTACTGAACTAGAAGCTATACAAGCTCTTTTGGTTTCAGATCAAAGAGTTTTTGATTTCTTGCATTTTGTCTTCCAGAAACTTGATGAATGTTGAGCAAATCATTCTGTTTTCATGTTTTTGTTAACTGTTAAATGGAGATTACCAACAGACTTTACAAGGCTTTTGTGAGAAATAAAAATACTTCAATGCCATTAGCTACTATGTGCTGTGTTTACTAGCATGATTCCTCATTTCACCTTGAAGTAATCAATAGGACATCTGGGTTCGGGTCTGTCACTATTCTTGGTTTCGAACTAAAAAAGATTATAGAAAAGACATTCTATATGAAAGTATCAAAGTATATACGGCTGTGTATTATTAAGAAAGAATGAGATGAAGGAGTGAAAGTATCTTCTCTGACTTTTCCTTCCAAGTTTTAACTTTATACTCTAAAAAAGCAAAAATCAGAGAATTACATTGTAATCTCTGTATGTGAAAGAGCCAGCATATTTCTAAGTGAGAAGTCAACAGAGGGACCAGGTAAAGAGTACCTTCTCGTTCTTTCCCTTCAAAGTTTTAACTTTGATGTGCAAGCACCTCTGGTCCAGGGGAGGACCTGCGGCCTTTCCAGTGGGACTTGTCTAACCCTGCCTCTCTGGACAGGCCTATAGTCTCCAGTCAGCCAGCAGGGCTGGGAGAGCCTTGCTCCCTGAATCAGCTCCCACAGTACACTTTGGTTCATGCTTGGTTTCTAGCACCAGGAAAAATGAAAAGAGAATGGATAAGAAGGAAGGAGATAAAGCAGCAAATGGGCGTGGAGAGTCACTGATTATCCTTTTCTTGTCCTATGCAGCCTCAAATGATTGGTCATTGTTGGCTGCTCCTTTCATTGAACACTTTTACGTTCTGGGGAGGACGCTGTGCTTCACCTTTATTTCCTCCGTCCTCTATGGGAGATATCAAAAAAACCAAACCAAACCAATCCAGTTGCCGTAGAGTCAATTCCAACTCATGGCGACCCTATGTGTGTCAGAGTAGAACTATGCTCCACAGACTTTTCAATGGCTGTGACCTTTCAGAAATAGATCCCCAGGCCTTTCTTCTGAGGTGCTTCTGGGTGAACTCAAACCACCAACATTTCCATCAGCAGTGCACGCTGTTTATGCCACCCAGGGACTCCATGGAGCATATAAATGCTAAAAACAAAAACAAAAAACCCAAACCCATTGTTGTCAGGTTGATTCCAACTCATAGCGGCTCTATAGGACAGATTGCCCCACAGGGTTTCCAAGGAGTGGCTGGTGGATTCAAACTGCCGACCTTTTGGTTCACAGCCGAGCTCATAACCACTTTGCCACCAGGGCTCCATGGAGCAAATAGTGTCTTTTTCAGTGACTCCAAATGATGTTCCCATAGCTCCCAGGGTAGCTTGCCAGTGGCCATAGTTCTTTTGTTTTTAAAAAGGTGGCTGTATGATTGCTGTGAGAGAGAATTTAAACACGGTAGGGCTTGTCTTGGGCAGTGGGGAAGTCAGAAAGGAACATAAACAGGAAAACTACGGAAACTGTAATGAAGTAAAAATCAAAATACTGAGACACTCTAGTGATAAATGCTTACATATTAAGCAGTATATCCCCTAAAGGGAAGATAAAACAAAAAAATAATAGTATGGATTGCTGAGATGTTTCAAAATCTAATGGTTTATTTGATCTTTTCTTTTTAATCTTTTAAGGGAAAACTACAAACATAATTGTGCCTTAGAAACTTTTTATTCAGTTTCTAGGTGCGCCAAAAATTTGAGCTTTTAAGTTTGTACTTTTAAGATCTAGGACATAAGGAGGCCTTAAGGGGTAGAAATATTATTGCTTTTGAGGAAAAAAAAATTGACTTTCTGACAACTACACATTACACATTCTGTGTGCACAGCACTCAATGACATCTGAAGGTGGCTGGTAGAACAAAGCTCAACCTAAACGTATGCTTTTTTGATTAGGTGCCTGCAGGCTGAATGTGGGCTCAGCCCATTCCGAGGGCCTTCCCTGCGCCCTCCAGCCCAAACCTCTCCTTCCTCTGCAATTCCACGGCTCTATAGGCATGTCCCAGGCCTCCTAACCTGCACCCTAAACAGCCCGCACTGTGTGTCTTTTGTACTGAGACCATGTTTTAGCTCAGGCTCCCTAGAAACAGATTGTAACACCAGACTGTGTGTGCTCGTGATATATGGAGGGTGTTTTTTCAGGAAAAACCTGTAGGTAATAAAGGCAGCAGGACAGGGAAGAATGATGTGGCGTCCACTGCATCCTCTTGTACTCTGGAGCATAAATTGTAGAGTACTCTGTCCTGCTTTGAGACAAAGGAACGGGACTTTCCTACCCTAGTCCAGGGGTTTATTGAACATGGGTGACCAAAACCCAATTGCCATTAAGTCCACTCCAACTCATGGTGACCCCATGTGTATTAGAGTAGAATTGTGCTCCATAGGCTTTTCAGTGGCTGGTTTTTCAGAAGTAGATCTCCAGGCCTTTCTTCCAGGGTGCCCCTGGGTAGACTGACGTGTGAGAGTTAGCAGCCGAGGGTATTAACAGTTTGCATGACTCAGGAACTCAGGCCATGGATGAGGGATTTTAATCTGGGCAAAGTGGCTTCCATTGCCCAAGGGCAATCCTTTGGAGGAGACTGCAGGGAGGAGCCATCAGCCAAGGCAGCTACAGAAGCTGGAGGTGGGGAGGAAGCAAACCAACTGTGTTAGTTTCCCAGGGCGGCCATAACAAAGTACCACAACCTAGAATGGCTCGAAACAACAGAAATTTATCCTCTCCCAGTTCTGGAGGCTAAAAGTCAGAAACCAAGGTCCGGGGAGGGCTAGGCTCCCTCTGGGGCTCTAGGGAAGAATCCTTTCTTGCCTCTTCCGGCTTCTGGTAGCCCCAGGTGTTCCTTGTTTTGTGGCAGCATAACTCCAATCTCTGCCTCTGTGGTCACAGGACCATTTGCTTTGTGTCTTCTCTTCTTATAAGGACAGCAGTCCTATTGGAATAGGGTTCATCCCACTCCACTATGACCTCGTGTTAAACTTACCTGATAATATCTTCACAGACCCTGCTTCCAAACAAGGTCACCACCACAGCTACCAGGAGTTAGAACTTCATCATATCTTTTTGGGAGATACCATTCGGCCCCTAACACCAACAAACAGGCAAAAGGGATTTCAAGGGGTCTGGGTGGGGCACCAGCACCTTCTGATTCAGATGGGTACAGGAATCAACGTTGTGTTTCCAGAATTCGGGGAGCCTTCTGGAGCAAAATTAACTGAAATACAGCCAGTCCAGGGACAGCCCACAGTTTGGGGTGAGGGCCTACTGGGCAGAAATCTGCATGGATTATAACTGAAACACAGGGTTTGCCAGTATGGACTAATCATGGTTTAGGTGATAATAATTAAGAGTAACCACAATAATAGCTAATACTTCTATAGTATATGCCAGGCACTGTTATAAGCCCTTCACTTAAACACGTTTCATCATCCTAATAACTGATGAGTTAGGTACTGGTCTTATTCACAATTTACACAAGAGGATATCAATCCACAGGTTTCACTATATAAATCAGGGTATATCCAGACTACTGGGCAGTTCTATTCTGTCCTATAGGGTCGCTATGAGTCAGAATCGACTCGACAGCAGTGGGGTGGGTATCCAGACTACAGAATAATGTGTGTCCATTTAAAAGAATGTAGTAGGTCACTGTGTCCTCACCTTGAAATATCTCCAACCATATCGTTAAGTTAAATAAAGGCAATTCCCAGTTTAGTTAATGTAGTATTCATTCATTCAACCTGTATTTGTTGACAGCGAACAACCTAATAGCCAGTCATGAGGATTTAATGAGGTGTCCATATAACCATTTTCCTATTGTTGGATGTTTAGAACATTTCTATTTTTTATATAAATAACATTCCAATAAACATCTTTGTTCATACAACCTTGTATACATTTGCCAATGTTTCTGCAGGGTGAATACATAAAAGTGAAGCACTATAGTCTTTTTTTTTTTAATAAAAATCCAAGCTTCATTAATTTTATGGTGATAAAACAACTCTTTCTGACCTAGACTGGCTCTTGAAACAGACTTTTTTGTTGTTGTTGTTAAAGCTGAAAAACATCTTTTTAATAGCTAAAAGGTATAAATTATAGGTCTTCTACTGGAGATAATAGACTCAAAAGCTTTGTGTAATCATAACACAGCTATAAAATTGTGTTCTGTTCTTCAGCATGAGGCAGATAAAAAATCTTCAGAGTAATGAGTATTATTTTGGGTCTTCTAATGCCAACTTTAGCTTTATATCTTATATTGAAACCCTTTATTACCCATATTTCCTGTTGATTTTTTTGTAGATTTGTTTTTTGTATATGGCGCACCAAAATATGTGGGAAAAGTACTAGTGAAGCCTTATTTATTTATTTATTTGCCTTATGTTCGCATTCATGCATGCTTCGATTCAACTATCCTCTAAATACCTGAATGTGCCATTTCAGTTAGAATGCAGTTGGTGGGGAGGGTTAATGGGAGGTGGAGGGAAAAAAAGGTGGGGAGAGGCTGAACCTGCGGGGCTCTCCTTCTGTTGAGAAGGCTCCTAGATTCTGAAAGCATAACAGATGATCTAACCTAAGTAACAAGGAATCTGCTGGACAGAAGACACCTTGCCCTTTAGTAACCTACCTTTTGTGGCTCACATTCAAAGTTTCATTCTCAAACTTAGTTCTATTAGTTGGGGTAGCCTAGATCCCAATAATGAACTGACGCCAAAATGTAAAATGGCTAAAACACAACAGAGGATCATTTCTCTCTTGCACAGCAGTTCACAGTAGGTGGCAAGTAAATGTTTGCTAAATGAATGAATGTGAGTTATGACATTTGTATAGCCATAGTGTTACCGAGGGCCCCTTCCTCGGCTGAACCCAACTGGATTCACGCCGCCCCATAAGACTATTGAGGCAGCCTGGAGTCACACAAGAAAATTTATTTTGTCAGTCGCTAGCAAAAGGAGACAGTAAGGGCTAGAACCTTCAGAGAGACTGTCTCTCCGATTTGCCTAAGAGCCAAGTATTTAAGGATTTCAACAAGGTGGGGTCTTGATATTTATTCATGAGGTTTGGGGGGAGGGCAGAGATTTCTGAAAAGGGGTTGGGTTATGCAAATGCAGAAACACAGGCAGGATTTCTTCAGGATGGAAGTCCTTTGGTTCCCCTTGACATAACTCATTATGGGATGTGACGCAGGCGCACTAGTTCTCCTTGTCACATTGCCCCCTCTGGCGGGCACGGGAAGGACAAACAGTGGTCCCTTTTACTTCTTTTGTGTCTGCTCTGTACCTGTGGAGTCCTGCAAGATCTGCATTAGCAGTTTCTTTGCAACATTTCAGTTTGTTCCACGCCACAGCAGGAACATTTTGCCCTACAGGGCCTGTGCGTTCTCTTCTACTCTCCTGGAGGTGCGTTATGGTTGCACCATGTTGTTTATTCCACTCTCTGTCCTGTTCGACTTCTTCCCGGCCTATGTTCGTGTGGGAGGTGGGCGCAACCGGCCCTGCTCCAGCCTAGTCCTGTCTCAATAGTACCATGGAGCTGCTGGGTGGATTTGAATCACCAACTTTTTGATTAGCAGCCAAGAAGAATGATTAAGACAACAGGTGTAAAGCACTTAGCATAGTGTGGAGCACATAGCACACAGTCACCAACTGGTGGAGGTATGGCATGAATGAATGAGTGGCTGTCTAGACAGTTTTGTGTGTCTGGTTACTCTCTCATTCACGTGTGTCGGTCTCACCTCCTTATTACAGTTGTAAGCTCCTTGAAGAAGGAATTCTGCTTCTACATTTTCCCCATAGCTAAGGCAACTTGGTTTCCAGATTTTCCAGGGAATCTGTTCTATCCTCTTTCAAAGACCAGGGTCTGGACCATGCATTGGCTTCCTGGCTTAGGTGGTATGGCCAGCGGAATAGTTCAGAAGTTAAGACAATTCACTCTGAAGTCTGACAGTCATGATTCTGCCACATACTCACCGTGTGGTCTTAGGCAGATTATTTAACCCTACTAGGCCTCGATTTCCTAATCTGCTTGTGACTGTTGTGAAATAAATTCCTTAATATGTCCTTTTGCCTTGGTTCTTTGGAAAAACAGATTGAGATTTTTCCCCAAACCCTGAGGAGTTACCTCTGACCTACTTTTCTACCCCAGAGGGTTTGTTACTTTTGTCCAGTTTGGTTGACATTTCCTGGGTAAACTGTAAACAGTTTGCAGTTTAATACTTTTTGTCTGGCTCTGGACTGCAGACTGACCTGTGATTAATATGCACCTTGCAGGAACTAGAGCCCTGCTGGTGCAATGGTTAAAAGCTATGGCTGCTAACCAAGAGGTCGGCAGTTCTAATCCACCAGCTGCTCCTTATAAACAATGTAGGGCAGTGCTACTCTGTCCTACAGTGTCGCTGTGAGTTGGAATCAACTCGGTGGCAATAGGTTGCAGAGATTGGTCCATAGACTATCCATATGAAGTGACTGTGGCCTACCAAGAGGGTATTGGTCAGTTCGTGGCCCTGGTGGGAGGGCCATGCCTTGAAATTGTCAGCAGTTTGCTTATATATGCAGCCAACCCCACAGAGCTTGGCAGACAGAAGCAGAAAGAATAAAGAAGAGAGAAGAGGCAGAGAGAGAGGAGATACGGAGCCTCCTAAAAGAGCTATAACATAGGTCAAGGGCTGTGATACTGAAGACAGCAACAGGCCCTTGAAGGGACCCTGCAGCAGCCGGCGGTGATGGCAGAAACCTGCTGCTAGGAATACAGCTAAGAAAGCTGAAGAAAACTGCTCCACTGGCTATAAACTGGGTCAGTTCCCAGTGGAGAGGTGGGAAGAAGAGAGGCCTGTCCCGAGGGGCTGAGAGGAAGCCTGTCCTCAGGGGGCTGAGGGGAAGCCTGTCCTCAGGGGGCTGAGGGGAAGCCTGTCCTCAGGGGGCTGAGGGGAAGCCTGTCCTCAGGGGGCTGAGGGGAAGCCTGTCCTCAGGGGGCTGAGGGGAAGCCTGTCCTCAGGGGGCTGAGGGGAAGCCTGTCCTCAGGGGGCTGAGGGGAAGCCTGTCCTCAGGGGGCTGAGGGGAAGCCTGTCCTCAGGGGGCTGAGGGGAAGCCTGTCCTCAGGGGGCTGGGGGGAAGCCTGTCCTCAGGGGGCTGGGGGGAAGCCTGTCCTCAGGGGGCTGGGGGGAAGCCTGTCCTCAGGGGGCTGAGGGGAAGCCTGTCCTCAGGGGGCTGGGGGGAAGCCTGTCCTCAGGGGGCTGAGGGGAAGCCTGTCCTCATGGGGCTGAGGGGAAGCCTGTCCTCGGGGCTGAGAGAAGGCCTGCACAGCTAAGAGGGGGCATGCATGGCAGAGAGAATGCCATGGCCTAGAGGAGCTGAGAGAGCTGTCTTGCACTAAAGGGAGGGAGGGACGTGCTCTCTACTTTGGGGGAACCTTCCAGACTTTACCTATGTATACTTTCTGATCCTGATCCTGAGCTGTAGCCTGTTCCCTCTTTAATAAACCACTTAACTGTAAGTGTGGTCTGGGAGCTCTGTGGACCATTACAATGAATTCTCGAACCCAGAAGAAAAGTAGAGTGCAATGAGAGGGATGGCCGGTGTCAAAACTGGTAAAAAGGTTGGAGAGTGGAGGTATGTCTGACCTTCACCTCATGGGAATCAGCTTTGTGCTGATCTTGATTCTCATTATCCTCCCTGCAGTTGGACAGGTTCTGACGCTGCCACTACTGCTATTTCACAGCGACTAGTGAAAATTCCTCCCTCATAAGGGTTGGTATGAGGATTAAAGAAGATTGTGTGTGTAAAAGTACTGTAATAAGTACTGATAAATGTTAACTAATATCATCATCGTCATCACCTAAATGCAAGAAAACCTAGACCTGATGCTGAGCACTCATTTGGACAATCACTTAATGAGTGGCAACTATACAGGGAACTGTAATAGGCACTTTAGAGTGAGTGAACACATTGCCAACATCATGTTGCTTACACAGTAACAGAGGAGATAGACATAGTGCGGTAAGTTAAATGATGAGGTGGTGATGGTGGGAGGAGAATACATATATTTTCTGAATGAACTGAATGGGTATAAATCTGCTAACTGGCAAGGACTAACCCACCATTTCCATTTCCTCCCAAATCATGAAAGTGCATTTTACCCAGGGTTGGGGAAAAAAGTCTACCCTGGCTGTCTGACTCTTTCCAGAGGCTGCGTGGCAGGGCTTTCAGGGCAAAAGCCCCAAACCAAACCCATTGTCCTCAAGTTGACTCTTAACTCACAGCAACCCTATAGGACAGAGTAGAACTGCCTCATAGGGTTTCCAAGACTGCAGTCTTTACAGAAGCAGACTGCCACATCTTTCTCCCATGGAGCGGCTGGTGGGTTCAAACCACCGACCTTTCAGTTAGCAGCTGAGCACTTAACCACTGCACTTCTGTCAGAGCAAGAGGGAGGGAAATGTGACATCATGACACAGGAGGAGATGTTCTGGAGAGGCGGAACCCTGTGGTTACCCTCAGAGTCTCTATGTGGCAGCGACTGCTGTGCCTGGGGCTGGAGCAGGCCCTCATTCTTCATTCATTCATTCAACTGTCTCTGACCCTTCTCTGAGTCACTGTCTCATTAGCATGAGTGACTGGGTTCGTACATAAACATGTGTATGCCTGGCATGTACCGTGTTCACAAACACTGCAAACCTTCTGTCAACTATTTACTTTTTTTTAAAGGTTTGTATATCTTCTATGTTTACATATTATGATGCTGTGAACAGACTTTCATGTGTAGAGAAGGGAGCATGTGATTCAAGTTATAAAACTTAGATTTTCATTACAGCTCTGCCTTGGATGTCGCTTCAGCTTTCTAGGACACACTTCTCATTTGTAAAATGGGAGTGATATCGCTCGATGTCCCTCCCTTCCCCCCTCCCAGAAATATTTAAGTATTAAAAGTAGAAAGCACATTCCAAAATAAAGAGAACTGTATGCATTTAAGTTGATGCTATCATTGTTATTGCTACAAAGAATACCTGTTAAATTTGTCACAGTTTCTTAGAAAGATTAGAAAGATCAGTGGAAAATCCATCGAGAAAAAGTTCTCGATATGCCAGCTGCTTGTCAATAGGCACGTTTAATTACACACTAAAAACATCTCAAACAAGCTGAGATGCTCTAAAATGTTCAAGGGGGACACACCTAGAGTATAAAAGTCCAGTGATTGGTTTCCCAGTCATTATAGACATTGCATAGAATCAAAAACCGAACCCATTGCCATCGAGTTGATGCCAACTCCTAGTGACCCTATAGGACAGAGTAGAACTGCCCTTCAGGGTTTCCAAGGCTGTAAATCTTTACAGAAACAGACTGAAACATCTTTCTCCTGTGGAGCAGCTGGTGAGTTTGAACCGCCAGCCTTTTGGTTAGCAGCCAAGTACTGAACCACTGCACCACCACTGCACAGAGGCCTCCTCATTTTTAGCACTTTATTACAAATGCTAAATGGGAGCATCAATTAAAGAGATACTAACTGTGATGTCTTAACAGAGCAGAAGACAGCAGGCCTCCGTATGCAAGGAGGAGAAAATGAGTGGATAGTGATGTTCATCTCTGAAGAAGTTTGTAGAGGAATAAGAGAGGGAGAAGGAAAGGGAGCAACAATATTAAGGGAAGAAACATCAATGAACAGGAAGCCAGGGCAAGAAATAGATTCTAAGTCCAGTTCCCTAGCTCTGTCCAGGGAAATGGACATATAAAGTACTACATTGAACTCTGCTAAAATGTGGGTCTCACCAGAGCTGAAAACCGCTCTAATGATTCTAACTCAATCAATGTTGAGATAGTCTTTTTTAAGCAGAGGAGGGTTCAAATTATATGATTGTAATATTAGAAATAAATTTAGCCATGAGATGAAATTTACATTTGGGGAAATAATAACAACGGTTAGCGTGAGATAGCTCTGGATTTCAAGTCTTTTGTAGTATTCATGCCAAGGCGGCAGTTTCCCCAGGCTGCTTCTGGCCAGCAACTGTGCATGGTGGGGCCACTGGAGCCTGGTGATTCCTGCTCTACATGCAACTCCTGTAGCAGGCAAGCTTTGCGGTAAGGTTCCCCATCACCCTGGCTGAGATTTTCTCAGATCTACACTACAGTTTGAGTCTTCTCCTACTCAGGCCTTCTTCCTGCCCACCCACCTCACAGGTGTCAGACCGGCATCACAATCTGCTTACTTTTGCTCCCCCTCCTCTTCATCCTTCACAGGTATTTCCCTTAATAAATCAATCGCACTTCTAATTCCCCCTTGACATCTGCTTCTTGGAAGACATGAACTACACATACCTTCAAAGCATTGTCATGAAGGTTAAATGAAATAATTCATGTAAAGTGTTTGACATTGTGTTGAGTTTACAGCAAAAGTTCGCTAAAAATTAGTTGTTGAAATTTTGAGAAAGAATAAACTTGAAGGACTCATACTGCTCAACTTTAAGACTTGCTATATGAAGAGCCCTGGTGGCACAGTGGTTAAATGTTCAGCTGTGAACCAAAAGGTCAACAGTTCAAATCCACCAGCTGCTCCTTGGAAACCCTATGGGGTAGTTCTGTTCTGTCCTATAGGGTCACTATGAGTTGGAATCGGCTCAATGGCAATGCGTTTGGGTTTTGTTAGTTTGTTTATAAACCTGCAGTAATCACAATAGTGAGGAATTGGCAAAGGAATATAGAAACGTAGATCAATGCAACAGAATAGTCTAGAAATAGCCCCACATATGTATGGCCAGTTTATTCTGACAAAGGTGCAGAAGCAATTCAGTGGAGAAAAGGTAGTCTTTTCAACAATTGATGTTGGAACAATTGGACATCAATAGGCAAAAAAAAAAAAAAAAGGAACCTTGACGTTACTTCACACCTTATACAAAACTTAACTCAAAATAGATCATAGCTCTAAATGTAAAACTTAAAATCACAAAACTTTGAGAAGAAAACACAGGAGAAAATATTTGTAAATTAATGAAAATATTTGTTAGTTCTCAGACATTACACCACATAAGCATGACCCATAGAAGAAAAAAATCGATACATTAGACTTAATCAAAATTAAAAGCTTTCGTCTGTGAAAGACACTGTTAAGAGAAGGAAGAGATAAGCTATAGAGTGGAAGGTAATATTTGCAAATCAAATATTAAACAAAGGACTTATATCTAGAATATGTAAGAACTCTCAAAACTCAACAGTAAGAAAACAACTCAATTAAAAAACACAAAAGAATTGAACAGATACTTCACCCAAGAGGATATAAAGATGGCAAATGAGCACATGAAAAGATGTTCAACATCGTTAACCATTAAGGAAATGCAAATTGAAATCACAATGAAACACTACTAGACAGCTAACAAAGTGGGTGAAATGAATACTAACAATACCAAGTGCTGATAGGATGAAGAGCAACCGGAACTCTCATACATAGCTAATGGGAATGGAAGATAGTACAGTCACTCTGGTAGTTTTCTATAAAGTTACATATAGACTTACCATATGATTCAGCAAGCCCACTCCTGCGTATTTACCCTGGAAAAATGAAAACCTGTGTTCACACAAAAATATTTATGGCAGCTCTATTTTCAATCACCAAAAACTGAAAACAATCTAGATGCCCTTCAAGAGATGAATGCATAAACTGTGGCATATGTGTACAATGGAATACTACTCGACAACGAAAAGGAGCAAAACTATTAATATATGCAACAACTTGGGTGACTCTCAAAGACATTATACAAGTAAAAGAAGTCAATCTCAAACGATTACCTATTGTGTGATTTCATTTATATGGCATTCTCTAAAAAAAAAACTAACGGTATAAATAACAGTTGTTGAGTTGATTCCAACTCACGGCGACCCCAAGTGTTTCAGGGTAGAACTGTGTTCCACAGGGTTTTCAATGGCTGTGATCTTTGGAAGTAGATCACCAGGCCTTTCTTCCAACTGGATTTGAACTGCCAACCTTCTGATTAGTAGCCAAGTGCTTACTGTTTGTTTTACCCAGGGACTTGACAAAACTATAGAGATGGTGAACTTACCAGTGACCGGGGTTAGGGATGAGAGCAGGGTGTGACTGCAAGGGGCAGCATGAGGGAGTTTTCTGGGGAGATGGAATTGTTCTTCATCCCGATTGTGGGAGTGGTTACACGAATCCACACATGTTAAAATTCATAGCAGTGTATGCCAAAAAAAGTCAATTTTACTTTATGGTAATTTAAAAAATAAAATAAAATAAAAAACTGGTTATTGATATAAGAAATGTTGATATCATTGAATGTCTATTATATAAATAACAGTTGTCCTTGATTGGTCTCTAATTATTTTTTGTATTTCTAGTGTTCACTTCCCCTACTCTAATAAACCTCCCACTGAGTTCATGCCAACTGTCCTTTGCTGGGTTCTGAAATCTCATTTAATCCTGTGGTCAGACTAGGGAGATTTTGTTCAGAAAATTAGTTCAGCAAACGACAGCTAACAAATGCTTTGAAGATTGCACAGTCAATTTACTTGCAGGTGATAATGATGGCAATGATGATGATGATGATGATGCTAATTATGATAGCAGCGTTCCGAAATTTCAAAGCCTTTCTCAATGGTTCATTCGTGTAGGAAGAGCCTAACAGACATCATTAACAGTAACTCCTCTCCTTGGCATGAAAGTCAGCAAGTCATGGCTCAAAATGTGGTAAGGATATCCTGTGCATGTCCAGAGTGACACATCAATGTAACTTTGAAGGACTGAAGGATTCTTTTTGCTTCATGGGAGGGCTCTCAATAGGTCTGCACAGGAGAGTGAAAGCCACAGAAATAATGCTGTGAGGCTTGGTGCATCTCCTTTTACTTGTCACTTTCTAATCAAATTCTGACTCCTCATCAGTGGCTGACCCTGTTTCTGAAACCTGGGCACTGCTGGCTACCGGGTACCCGGTGGCCCGGTAGCCGGCTGGGCCTGGTCGAGTGGAGGAACAATAAAGGCTGGCTGGAGGTACCCAGGACCTCAATTATGTGTGGCATGTATACCCACTGACCACCTTCCATCCTTTGTGTTATCACAGTTTTCTCGAAAGCTTACCCCCTTCCCTGCCCCCCCACAGAACTGCTCTGAGGTAAAATTTCCTACATGAGGCTAATAATTCTCTAGTGGAATGCAGGCTTTCACAAACCTTACTTACTTGTTCACTGGCAGTTCATCCACAGTTTTTAGGTTCATCAAGGCTAGAAAGTGTGACTTTTGAGTGTGCAGAGAACTCTGAGGTTGTTCCACTTAATGATATTATTAGGAATTTTGCTGAGGTGATGAGGCATTCTTAGGATGGCACATGTCTGAGTGCTTTCTCCTAAAGAAAATTGTTCAGCCGCACTGGCATCCAAAGAAATAAGAATTGAACAATGCTGAGATGCTGTCTTTTATATGCTGTCTTTTATTTATCAAATTGGCAGAAAATAAGAAATGACCTTGTTCATGCCCTCACTCTGCAAGTTCACAGCTTGACTGGACTAATCCCAGTGCCCCGGGTCTAGCCAGTGCCCTCTTCCTGTCCCACACAATCTCCTGTTTTACTTTGCTATTGTTAATTTACTATTATCAAGTTTACTACTTTTTCCATTTTAAAAGCAATAATACGAGTTCAGTATTTTTTTTTTATGCAGGAGACTGGGTTCAATTCCCAGCCAAGCACCTCAAACACAGCAATTAGTCATCTAGTAATGGAGGCTTGCATCTTGCTATGACACTGAACAAGTTTCAGTGGAGCATCCAGACTAAGATGGACTAGACAGAAGGGCGATCTCCTTCAGAAAACCAGCCAGTAAACACCCTCTGGATCACAACAATCCAATCCCATTGTGCATGATAACTCCATGAGTTGGGAGCTGAGTTGATTGCAGCTTACAACAACATAGAAAATATATAAAATACCAAAAACTGCAAAGAAGCAAAACTCATGGATAAAAAAACCAAACCCGTTGCTGTTGAGTTAATTCCGAGTCATAGCAACTCTACAGGACAGAGTACAGCTGCCCGAAGGGTTTCCGAGGCTGTAATCTTTACAGAAGCAGACTGTTACATCTTTCTCCCGCAAAACAGCTGGTGAGTTTAAACCACTGACCATTTGGTTAGCAGACGAGCGCTTAACCATTGCACCACCAGGGCTCCTTCACCCATAGATAACCACTGTGAAAATGTTGATGACTCTTCTCACAGCGTTTTTTGGTCAGCAGCATTTATCCAATTTTTAAATAACAAAGACAAGGTGACATTAAATATAGTATTCTATTGCTTACTTTAATTTTCACTTAATATCTTATCAAACACAGCCTTCTGCTATCGTTCGTTTCATTTAAGCAGGACAGTATTCAGTTCAAGAGTTCTTGTCTCAAAGGATAGTTTTAATGCCTCGTCATAAGGACTCACACCACATATGGCTGCCCAGCTGCCAGGTTAAATTCTGTTAAAGCCTTTGCTCTCTCTCCATCCTCTACCATAGCGAGCTCCAGGGAGAATCAACATTTACATGGTTTTTCACTTCTAGTGAAGAGCTTTATGGCTAGCAAACCTCACCTGGCCTTAAAGAGCCTCTTGGGATCCAATTCCATGTTATGTAGAGAATCTAAGATGAGTCCATGCAATACCCTGGCATCCTCCCAGCAGCTCGCCAACACGGAGCGGAGATACACATCTGGTTCTAGCGTTACCATCCTTGTTAAACCCTAAGTCCATCTCTGGAATAACACCACCTGCCACGGTTTGGAGTTTTGTTTTCTAAAGGCTTCCTTAGTGTTTCCTGGAGTACCCACGAGAAACGAACACCCATTTGCTACAGTCTTTCAAATCTGCTTCCTGTGGAATAATGACAACAGAGGACGCCAACAGTTCCACAAAGTCTCAGAAATTATAGAAAACATTTCAGTCTCATTCAGGCCTGTGCTCCAGAATTAAGTAGCAATCAAAAGAGAAAGCCTTCCCTGAACACCCAAAGACAAGGCCAAAAAGCAGTAAGCATCCTGAGTTTACAAATATGGATTTTTGTTTCTTTTCTAAATTTTATTTTGTTGTTGATGAGAATATACACAGCAAAACATACACCAATTCAACAGTTTCTACACATATAATTTAGTGTACTGATTGCATTTGAGTTGTGCAACCACTCTCACCCTCTTTCTGAGTTATTCCTCCTTCATTAACATAAACTCACTGCCCCCTAAGGTGCCTATCTAATCTTTCAAGTTGCTTTTGTCAATTTGATCCCATATAGATAGTTCTTAAAAGAGAATAATGTTAAAGGCTGACATTTTATACTGTTGTTGTTGTTATTAGGTGCTATTGTGGCAACCCTATGTGACAGAGTAGAACTGCCCCTAGGGTTTTCTAGGCTACAGTCTTTATGGGAGGAGACCACTATGTCTTTTCTCCCTTGGACCTACTGGTGGATTTGAACCATTGACCTTCCAGTTAGCAGCAGAGCACTTTAACCATTTTGCTACCAGGACTATTGTTCAGTTTTAAGATGACTTCAGGGTATGTTTTTGATTTAAGGCTTAAAGATTATCTCAGGACAGTCGTTTCAGAGGTTCATCCACCCTCCATAGTTCCAGGAAGCCTGGAGTCTATGATGTTTTGTGATTCTGTTCTGCATTTTCCCCTTTTTGGTCAGGATTCTTCTATGGAATCTTTGATCAAAATATTCAGTAATGGTAGCCAGGTACCATCCAGTTCTTCTAGTTTAATGGCAAGGGAAGCAGTTGTTCACAGATGCAATTAGCTACACATTCCATATCCTCCTCCTATTCCTGACTTTCCTTCTTTCTCTGTTGCTCTAGGTAAATAGAGACCAATTGTTGTGCCTTGGATTTTAAGGGATGGATCTTTAAGTATTCTCCTTCTTCAGAGAGGTCTTTATGGAAGAGGTGGTATCAGAGCTGAGGTATAAAGAACAAGTAGGAGTTAACCAGGGTGGGGTGGGGGCAAATGATGGGACCATCTTGGCAAACAATATGATATGAGCAAAGGCACAGAAGCAAGAGGCAGAAAGGTAAATCTGTTCAATGTTCTGCTATTAAAGCATGAAGTGCAGGGTGGGGTCGGGGAAGGGAAGGCAGCAAAAAATGATACTGGAAAGGTAGGAAGGGAAAAAATCAGTGAGAAAAAAACTTAATCCAGTCCAGGCTGAATGTAAAACATTATGTTCTGGTGGGCTTCACTGATTCAGTGACTGTTTCTGCCTGACATAATTTTGTACAATGTTAAAATCCCAGTGCACAGCAATTAGTCTCTATTCACCTGCAGCAGCAGCAGAAGAAAGAGAGCCAGGAATAGGAGAAGGATATAGAATGTGTGGCTAATTGCCTCCATGAACAACTGCCTCCTTTGCCATGAGACCAGAACTAGATGGTGCCGGCTACCACTACTGAACATTTTGATCAAAGGTTCTATAGAAGAATCCTGATCAAAAGGGGGGAACTGCAGAACAGAATTTCAAATTCTCATAGACTCTAGAGTCTTTGGAGCCATGGAGGCTGAACAAACCTCTGACAGTGTTGCCTTGAGATCTTCTTTAAACCTTAAACCAAAAATATCCCCTGATGTCTTCTTAAAACCAAATAATTGTTCAGCTTAACTAGTTAAAAAATGTCAGCCTTGAGCATTATGCTCTTTTAAGAACTGTCTATATGGGATCAAATTGACAACAGCAACTCGAAAAATTAGGGAGGAGTCAGTTTATGTTACTAGGGAAGGAGTAACTCAGAAAAAGACAGTGAAAATGGTTACACAACACAAAAAATGTAATCAATGTCACTGAGTTATACATGTAGAAACTGTTGAATTGGTGTATATTATCAACAAAGCAATGACAAAATAAATAAAATTAAAAATTTTGAAAATAAATACACACAAAAATCCCAATATATAAACAAAGCTTTTTTTTTTTTTTTTCAGAAACCCTGGTGTCATAGTGGTTAAGAGGCACAGCTGCTAACCCAAAGGTTGGCAGTTCAAATCTACCAGGCGCTCCTTGGAAACCCTATGGAGCAGTTCTACTCTATCCTATAGGGTCACTGTGAGTCGGAATTGACTCGACAGCAACGGGTTTGGGGTTTTTTTTTTTTTTTTTTAGAAATTTTTACTCCTAAAATTTCCCTTATTACACTTTTTTCTCCCCAGTAAGAACCCATCTCCAAATATTTTTCTTCCTTTTTGATGTAGAGTTGTAAATTTAGATTATTCTCAACTATTTCATCCTTTTTTTTTAATTTCATCCTAATGATTAGAGACAAGCTGCTTATATCTGTATTATACTATTTGTGCGTGTGCATGTATGTGTACATGCATGTGTTTTAATTCGCATTTTCCTAATGCCTGATAATGTTGAGCATCCTTTCATGTGCTTATTTGTCATCTATATATTCCTTGGTGAAGTGTCTGTTCAAACCTTTTGTCCTTTAGGTTTTATTGTTATTGGATTTTGATATATATAATCAAATAAATCATATAATATATATCACATATATGTGTATATAAAGGAGACATACATGCATATATATATATGTAATATCCCTTTGCACAACCAAGGCTCCTTTATAGAGACACACGTTGTTGTTGTTAGGTGCCGTCGAGTCTGTTCCGACTCATAGCGACCCTGTACACAACAGAACGAAATACTGCCCGGTCCTGCGCCATCCTTACAATCGTTATGCTTGAGCTCATTCTTGCAGCCACTGTGTCAGTCCACCTCGTTAAGGGTCTTCCTCTTTTCTGCTGACCCTGTACTTTGCCAGCCATGATGTCCTTCTCCAGGGACTGATCCCTCCTGATAACATGTCCAAAGTATGTAAGACACAGTCTCGCCATCCTTGCTTCTAAGGAGCATTCTGGCTGTACTTCTTCTGAGACAGATTTGTTTGTTCTTTTGGCAGTCCATGGTATATTCAATATTCTTCGCCAACACCATAATTCAAAGGCGTCAGCTCTTTAGTCTTCCTTATTCATTGTCCAGCTCTCACATGCATATGATGCGATTGAAAATTCCATGGCTTAGGTCAGGTGCACCTTAGTCTTCAAGGTGACATCTTTGCTCTTCAACACTTTAAAGAGGTCCTTTGCAGCAGATTTACCCAATGCAACGCATCTTTTGGTTTCTCAACTGCTGCTTCCATGGGTGTTGATTATGGATCCAAGTAAAATTAAATCCTTGACAACTTCAATCTTCTCTCCATTTATCATGATGTTGCCCATTGGTCCAGTTGTGAGGATTTTTGTTTTCTTTATGTTGAGGTGCAGTCCATCCTGAAGGCTGTGGTCTTTGATCTTCATTAGTAAGTGCTTCAAGTTTTTTTCACTTTCAGCAAGCAAGGTTGTGTCATCTGCATAACACAGGTTGTTAATGAGTCTTCCTCCAATCCTGATGCCCTATTCTGCTTCATATAGTCCACATATAGTCGTATAGTCTTCTTCATATAGTCCACACATACACATGATATATATATATATATATATGTAATATCCCTTTGCACAACCAAGGCTCCTTTATAGAGACACAAATATACATGATATATATTATATCATGTATTCGATACATGGAAACCCTGGTGGCATAGTGGTTAAGCGCTATGGCTGCTAACCAAAAGGTCAGCAGTTTGAATCCACCAGGCATTCCTTGGAAACTCTATGGGGCAGTTCTACTCTGTCCTATAGGGTCACTATGAGTTGGAATTGACTCAATGGCAACAGGTTTTGGAAACCCTGGTGGCATAGTGGTTAACAGCTATGACTGTTAACCAAAAGGTCAGCAGTTTGAATCCACCAGGTGCTCCTTGGAGACCCTTGGGGGCAATTCTACTCTGTATGAGCTGGAATCGACTTGACGGCAGTGGGTTTGGTTTTTGGTTTTAAATACATATAATATCCTTCAGGAGCCCTGTAGCACAGTGGTTAAGTGCTCGGCTGTTAACCAAAAGGTCAGCGGTTCAAACCCACCAGCTGCTCCATGAGAGAAAGATGTGGCAGTCTGCTTCTGTCAAGATTTACAGCCTTGGAAACCTTATGGGGCAGTTCTACTCTGTCCTATATGGTTGCTATGAGTCAGAATTGACTCGATGACAGTAGGTGTGTATATATATATATATATATATATATATATATATATATATATCTTTTATCAAATTTATTCTCTGCAAATATTTTCCCAATCTGTGGCTTATCCTTTCATTATTTTAAATGATTTTTTAAAAGAAAAAATTTTAATATTGATGAAATACAATGCATATTTATCATTTCACAATCATGCATTCACTGATACTAGATAGTAATTCTTAGCATTTATATAGTGCTACAGTTTATGAAAAGCCTTCCCATACATTATTGATCCTCATAGGCTTCAGCCAAGTATCGAGATATTACTACCCTTAAAGAATCCAGACTTAATGGATCTATTGAGGCTGTAGGAGTCCTAAAGACTATGGCCCTGAGTTACCCTTCAAACCTTGAACTGAAACTATTCTCTGAAACACCTTTAAATTAAGCAACAGTTTAACCCAAAGAGTAAAGATTGTCACTCTTGAGCATTGCATTTCTTTAAAAAAAAAAAATCTACATAGGACCAACAGATCAATAGCTACTTTAAAGCATAGATGAGAAGGTTAGGAAGCAAGGATATCAACTAAATGGAAGTGACCCAACTAGAACAGAAATAAGGAGACTGTTTCATTGATAATTATGTCTAGAAATTGTGGAATGGGAGGAGGTTTTACTATGTATATGTTCACTAAAACTAAAATAAAATTAAAAAAAAGATATTATTCCCGCTTTGAAGATGAGGAATTAAACTGTGGCTAGTTTTTTAGTGTAAGATAAGGGGCCCTGGTGGCGCAGTGGGTAAAACTATTGACTGCTAACCAAAAGGTCAGCAGTTCAAAACCACCAGTGGCTCCACAGAAGAAAGATGGGGCAGTCTGCTTCCATAAAGATTTGGAGCCCTGGTGGTGCAGTGGTTAAGGGCTTGGCTGCTAGCCAAAAAGTCAGCAGTGTGAATCCACGAGCTGCTCCTTGAAAACCCTGTGGAGCAGCTCTACTCTGTCCTATAGGGTCACTATGAGTTGGAATTGACTTGATGGCAATGGGTTTGGTTTTTTGTTTGTTTTAGCATGAGATACGGAGCTCCTGAGTGGCACAAACCTTTAAGGGCCCGAATACGAGCCAAAAGATTGGCAGTTTGAACCCATTCAGAGGCACCTCAAAAGATAGGCCTGCCAATTTGCTTTCAAAGGTCACAGCCTTGAAAACCCTAGGGCGCAGTTCTACTCTGTACACATGGGGTCGCCATGAATCGGAATCAACTTGAGGGCAACAACAACAGCATAAGATAACACAGCTCATGTCTAGTATAGTCTTTTAAATCATCTTCCCTCCAGAACAATGATGAATAGCTACTATCTACTTGAATGAAGACAAAGCTTCAAAGTCTCTACAAAAGTTTATTTGCTATTTCAAAAAAAAAAAAAAAAAAAATGGTAAAGTGACAACCTTACTAACAATCAAGTAAAATACAATTAAAACAATCTTGTAATACTTTTTTATCCTTTTTAGGAGACTAGTTAATGCTAGTCAACACTGGCAAGGATGTAGATGAAATAAATGTTTTCATACATTGTGGATTCCAGTATAAACTAGTGCAATAATATTAAAAAGCTATTAAAAATATACATATCAAGAGAATTTTACCAGTAATTTAAGCTCATGAAGTATATGTAAAATAGCTAAATCTTTGGGAATAATATTAAGTTTAAAAATAAAATGTGAGTTAAATATACGCTATAAATTATTACTAAGGAAAATAAACTACAACATAATGCCAATAGTATTTGGTTTGGGGTGCTGGGTCCAATGTTTTCTTTTTTGTAAATTTTTTTGTACTACTCTTTAAATAAAAAGTGTTTTTAGAGAACTGGAAGAGAGTTGGTCAATGAAGACCTGTTTATTGCTTTTTCTCTCTAAATTTGTGTGTAGCGTCTTGGATGGGATGGGATACTCGAAAAGAGAAGACATACTAGGTTTTCCCATCACTGCAGTCCCACGTGCAAGTCCAGGTAAGCGTGTGAGCCCTGATGGGCTGCACAGCAGTTCTAAGGAGCAGGTACTCTAGTCCAGTACTACTAAAAGTGTGGTCCAGGAACCAGATGATGATGTGAACAATTTGGTACCAGTCAGCGGACTGGTCTTTTGAGTAGTGCTGCTAAGCCTAAGCAATGGTAAGAATTCGAGGTAGTTTTGTGATAAGACTAGTGGAGGTCTAAGAATCCTTGGATGAAGGCTGAAGAAAGGAGGGCCTTCTAGGCCCATAGGGGTCTGACTTCTATCAGCCTTGTTTGGCAGTCTTAGGCCACATCTGGAGGTGGGGCAGGTTGAGAAGTATTTGTACTGCCTCTATCCCTGGCAGACCTACACCATTCATGACTCAGGGCTGGCTTAGTGGATTAATAGTTACCCAGGCAACAGGTGTTGTACTGCTCCCATTGAAGGTTCTGCTGTGTGTGTGACAACTTGGTCAGGAGCACTGGGCTCTGCACTGTTCTTCTGGAACAACTGAGGTTCTCATCTGGGATTTCCTTCCAGTTTCATCACAGAGAGTGGATCCCAAGGTCACAAAGATGGCCTGAATGCGCTTCCTACTTCCGCTTCCACAAGAAGAATCAAATCATAAAAAAAAAGATCACAAATGGAAAAAAACAACTCCCTCAATGAAATGGATAGAAATTCATGTACATATTACTATTTTGAATATCATATATTGAAGCCCATAGGAGCCCCTGGAAGGATATTACAAAGATATTGCAGCCATCAAAAAACCTACCTGAGAAATACTTGTTCCTCTTTATGGGATATGGAGATTAATCCAGTTGGGCGTCAAACATCAGCCAAGCGCTCAGAAACTGTTGAGGCAGAAAACACTGCAGGTTTTTCTAATTAAAGTTCTGACTGGATCAGAGTAATGTTCCAGGTTAGTTCAAGCTAACACAAATGTCTTCTACCAAAGTTGGGCAGCATTTAACATTTCTCCTTAACGCCATTCAGAACGCGTTAATTAAAGAGAACAAAGCAAGCGGCTGGTGTGAATCTGTTCAGCAGTTATGTTTTCAGTGCAGAGGCCCAATTTTGAGCACTTCTTGCTAAGCTTTCAGTGCCATTTTGGAGTCTGGATTTTGGGGAGTCAACAAGTGTTCCCCTATAGGTAATAGTGAAATTTCAGCACCAGACTGGGTTGTTTCTTTCCACCATGCAGGCTATTCTCTTGGCCTGAAATCTCCGTTCCTGCATCCACCTGCCCAGACCTGCCTAGTGGAATGGACTGGAATGGAGTTGACTAGAATGGCATGAGTTTTGGTTAAAACTGACCTAGATTCAAACCTCAGCTCTACTACTTATTAGCTGTGTGACTTTGGAGAGAGAATTAATTAAAATAACACAAGTAAAGTATCCAGCATAGAACCTGGGCTTATTAATTGCTCAGTAAAATATACTCTTCTTTTACAGCTTGAGCTTTTTTCTGGAAACTATTTCTGGCTCTCATCTCCCATGACTTCCCACATATCTCTCTCTTATGTCTCCTCCCACTCTGTTATCGTGGCTATTTTCCTCATCTCTTTCTCCTACTAGACTGAGCCATTTGTCTCATGTGTCCCTGTATCCCCAGCAGCTAACAGCTGCTGGATCATTAGTTGTTCAAAAAATATTGTTTGCTAATTGCTAAATGCTTATAAACTACTGATCCTTACCCACCTACCTTAACACAATATTCCAGCTTGAGTTATGAAAAAAGTCTGTTCATAAGGCTTCCTTCTGCGGCATCAAGGTTAAGGTATGCCCCAGCAGTCTCCTCTCTTCCTAAACAGAAATGAGCCAGCAACACAGAATGTAAAGACAGCCTCAGTCGTTTCCAGACCATCAAACTACAAAAGAGCTCTTCCGAATCGCCATATGGCAGCTAAGCCAAATGCATCTAGTGATGAGAGTCGTGGTGACACTCACTGTGAGCCCGGATGCTCAGAGTCACTGCTGAGCATTTCCAGGGCCTGAGTCAGGAGATGATGGGACTTTCTACGCTCTTGGAATCAGAATCCCAGTGGGGGAGGGGATGATGCTTTTATCCAGCTGGCCGTAGGCAATGTGAATCCTGTTAAACCCTTGTTGTTGTTTTTAGGTGCCATTCAGTTGGTTCCGACTCATAGTGACCCTGTGTATACAACAGAACGAAACACTGCTGGGTTCTGCGCTATCCAAACAATCGTTGCTACGTTTGAGCCCATTGTTGCAGCCAGCGTGTTAATTCATCTTATTGAGGGTCTTCCTCTTTTTGCTGACCCTCTACTTTATCAAGCATGGCGTCCTTCTCCAGGGATAGGTCCCTTCTCATAACAAGTCCGAAGCACATGAGATGAAATCTCTCCATCCTCTCTCCTAAGGAGCACTCTGGCTGTACTTCTTCCAGGACAGATTTGTTCATTCTTCTGGCAGTCTGTGGTATATTCAATATTCCTCACTAACACCGTGATTCAAAGGCATCAATTCTTCTTATCCCTCCTAAATTAGCCCCAGGGGCTTAGCCTGGTGTTGGCTGACCTTATAAAGAAAACCAGGAAATGTTCAGTATGCCAGACCTCGGAGGGGGGGAATTAAGTAGAAAATTCCTGAATATATTTTCTGTAGGTTGGATGCTGTATTCACTCCAATTATCCCTCCCTGGTCTGTCTGAAAGGAGCCCTGGTGGTGCAGTGGTCAAAGCACTTGGCTGCTAACTGAAAGGTTGGTGATTTGAACCCAGCAGCCACTCCAAGGGGGAAAGATGTGGCAGTCTGCTTCCATAAAGATTAAAAAAAAAACAGCCTTGAAAATGCTGTGGGGCAGTTATACTCTGTCCTATAGGGTCACTATGAGTCTGAATCAATTCAACAGTAGTGGATTTGGTTCTATCTTAGTACGGAGGTGGTAATTTGGCATAAAATATATAGAAATTATGTTATGGAAGGTGATCATTTTAGCAAGAAAGGTTGGCTTATGTGGTAGGCGAGTTTGAAAACACAGCCAAATAGGATGTCAGTCAAGGAATCATGGGGCCCCTGAGAGATGGGACCCACCAGCTCCAGTCCAGGGGCAATGACAGGATGAAACTGGGACCCTGGCAAGATGAGAATGGAGAAGGTAGGAGGTCAGGAGGCCAAGAAGAAAAGATTTCTGTGCTCCACGTAATATTGAGTCAGCACCAGCTGAAACGCAGCCCAAATGGAAGAGTAAAGAAATACTTAGACCAGCTTGTGTTTCTGATAAGCCATGCGTAAGATTGGCCCTTCTTGGGGATAGGCTAAGAGCATCTACCTTTCTAGCCTTTGAAGGGCACAGTGGCAGGTAACATGGGCATCTCTGGTTTAAAACAAAAGCTCCTGATAACTTGTATATACATACATATATACATACATGCCATCAAGTTGGCCCCAACTTATGGTGACCTCATGTACAACACAATGAAACGTGCCTGGTGCTGCATCATCCTCACAATGGCCGGCATGCCTGATAGCTTGCCTCCCTGAAAAATCACCCTTTTTCATACCCACACCATAACTTTTACTGAGCCAGCCGCTGTTCAATGTTTTAACTCTGTGAGGTAAGTATTTTTATTTTCTTCAGTTTATAGCTAAGGAATCTGAGGCACAGAGGGGTGAAGTGACTTAATCAAAATCACGTGAGCCAGATAGTGGCAGATCAGAGACTGTGAATGTGGGGTATCTGTTGGGTCTGTATCTCTCACCACTAAACCACACAACCTCTCCTCAGCCGTCAAGACCATCTTCCAATCGTCTCTTTCAGACCTGAACGGCCTCGCTGCCTCCCACTGCTCCCCTCTTTATAATCTCCCACCTGAGCATGGGCCGCTCTGTGGAGGCTCTCCTACTGGTGTATCTGTGATTCATCTCCAGGCTAGACTGTCAAATACTTAGGGACACTATGATGGATTGAATTTTGTGCCCCCCTCCAAATATGTGTTGAAATCCTCACCCCGTAAGTGTGACCATGTTTGGAAATAGGTGTTTTCTTTTGCTATATTAATGAGGCCATGCCAGAGCAGGGTGGATCCTAAACCTAATCACTTCTGAGTTTAGAAAAGAGTAGAATAGGCATGGCGACCCACACGGCTGGGTGGGGAGGTGGGGAGAGACGACAGAGACAGGTGCATGTCTAAGCCCAGGAAGCTGGCAGCTACTAGAAGCTGAAACAGACAAAGAAGGGCATCCCCCTAGATCCATGACCTGAATTCAGACTTCTAGCTTCTTAAACTGAAAGAAAGTAAATTCCCGTTCTTTAAAGCCACCAGGTGTGGTATTTCTGCTCTGGCAGCACTAGGAAACTAAGACAGGCATGAACCTCATCTCCTGATTCTTTTGAATTCCCTGATATCCAATTTGGTATAGACCCAAAGCTAGCACAGGGCACATGTTTGACAGATGAAATAAAAGAGCAATTGAATAAACCTAGGGATACTGGAGAAAACAGGCCATATGGGGCATGATCGGAACTACTAATGGTCGTTAATATTTATTGATGGTTCACTATGTTCCAGGCAGTGTTCTGAGAACTTTTTCAGCTTTGTCTATTTAATCATCACCATAACCGTTGAGGCTAATTCTGCTATTATCCCCATTGTACATTTAGGGGAAAATAAGACTTAGGTTAATTTACTCAAGTTCACACAACTACTAATCTGCAGAGCTAGGATTCCAACTCAGATCTGCCTGATGCTGAAGCCCATAATTTTAACCTTCACAATCTTTTGCTGCTGCTCAAGCCCTGCCCCTGAGAGTCTAACTTTGCATACTTTTCATGGGAACATAGGGGAGGATTTTCAAACCACGTTTTTAAAGTCCCACCATCTTTGCTGTTGTTGTTGTTAGCTGCCATCAAGTCAGCCCCTGACTCATGGTGACCCCATTTACAACAGGATCAGACTGTTGTGATCCTTGGGGTTTTCACTGGCTAATTTGGAAGTAAATCACCAGGTCTTTCTTCCTAGTCTGAGTCTGTAAGCTCCGCTGAAATCTGTTCAGCATCATAGCGACATGTAAGCTTCCATAGACAGACGAGTGGTGGATCTCCCCTAAAACAATGCTATGTGTGATATTCTTGAAAATCTCTATTTTTCTTTTTTATGTGTTACATAATCATCATATTATTACTACTACTGGCTAATTCACATTGAGAGGTAGCTGTGCACGGCTCTGTATACTTCAGTATTTTAGTGCATTTCATCCTGTCAACAACTGTGATTGAAAGGTACTTTTATTAAACTTACGTTGCAGAAGAGGAAATCAAGGCCCAGAGAGGCAAGGCAAATTAAATTGCCTGAGGCTCTGCCACTAGCAAGGGACAGAGCTGCTATTTGATCTCAAGCAGTCTGGTTCCAGAGTCTACATTTCTCAATCACTGTGCTAACCTGACTCACCAGCAGTTTTTGGTTGTTCCATGTCCCTGCCTGGTGACTTTTAATTAGCGTGGGGTCTACAAAGGCCAAGCTTATGGACTTGATCTCTGATAGCAATAATCTTTACCTTAATCCTGCCAGATGTCCTGCAAACATCTCACAGATCTAGGCCCTTGGTTACCAAGGAAACCAGGTGGCAGAGTCGGGATGGATCAGAGCCAGTCTACCAGCTCCAAAGTGGAAAACCGTACTCCTGGCAATTGGTCAGAACTAGCCTCTCCATCTACTTAAAAATTCCCCTTGAAAACTATCTCAGTAAGTGAATCTTGTTTCCTTGTTTCTTCAAATGACAACTGTCCCCAACTGTGCTTTACATGCACAGAACATTGACTCTCATCTCTATGATTTGTTGAAAGGGTCAAATTACACACTGGCCATTTGATCAGAAGGGTAAACACTGTGTGTTTAGATATTTGATGTACTTTGACTGAGAGTGTTTCCCAGTGAAGGGTTCAGAGGTTTGCAGGCAGAGCCTAGAGTCATGGGGACGTTAGAGCTGCCAGAGGCCTTGGGGATCAAAGTGCAGCCTCCTTGTTTTATAGATAAGGGGGCCCAGATTGCCTGCCTGCATCCATGCAACTAGTGAATAGCAGAACCAGGACTAGAATTCACATCTGCCATTAATAAGTGAACTGAGACTGTGAAATCACACTTGCTCAAAATGTTTTGGAAATTTATTTTGGCTTTATTGGCAAAGCTTGGGTGTTGAAAATGTTTATTTCATCATTTGAGAAGGAAGGATATGCCATCAGGGCATTGGCACCTCCATAGGCAAACTGAAGTGAAAAATTGATCAACTTCCTGGACAATATGATCAATCAAGTTGGTCAATAGGAAGTGATTTCCTCAAGTATTCTTCAAGTAATATTTGAATTAACTACTGGTTTCACTGTTTCTTTAGATAGACTCATATTGATCTTTTTTTCTTTAACCTTAACTATTAAGAAAATTTTCGTACCATTTAATTGATCTTACTTATCATTTGGAGCCCTGGTAGTGTTTAAGAGCTTGGCTGCTAACCAAAACATCAGCAGTTTGAATTCACCAGCAGCTCCTTGGAAACCCTATGGGGCAGTTCTACTCTGTCCTATAGAGTCGCTATGAGTTAGAATTGACTCGAGGTCAACAAGTTTGTTTTATTACGTTTACATACCATTCACCTTCCACAAGTCTTTGGATACAAAAGAAGCCTGTCACTTAAAAATAAAATAAATTTATAAAGAAATCTAATTCTCGAGAATAACAAATTAGTTCATTTGCAGATAATGTTTCACTGATATATTCAATAAATATATATTGAGTGCTTGCTATGGACCAGGTGTATATTTGAAAAATATTCTAAAGTACTTACTAACTGAAGATGTTTCAAAATGTTAAGATATGTGTTTGTGTATAACTGTGTATATGTTCGGAAGTGAGTGCTGGGCATTTTCCATTTGCTCCTCTGGATCCACTCTCCACCCTTGTCTACCTTGCTTTGTGTCCTGGGAAGTTCCCCTGAATGGACTGCAGCAATAGGCTCCCTTACCCTCTGGCTTCCTCTTGGGTTTGGCCAATAGGAGGTACCATAAAAGAAGAGAGGGAGGAAGGAGAGTGAACTGGGATTTTTATTCTGTCAACTCCTCCTGCCAGGTCATTGTAAATTGGCTGCATCCCTTTTCCAGAAACCAAAGCTCCTGATGGTCAGGCTTCTCTTGCAGCTACCCTCTCAGAGTTTCAGTAAGTGTCCTCTCCCCTTCCCCCTTCTGCCCTAAGTGTTAATAGCTCCCAGCAATCGCTCAGCCCAGAAACCCTGCTGGCGTAGTGGTTAAGAATTTGCTGCTTAACCAAAAGATTGGCAGCTCAGATCCACCAGGCGTTCCTTGAAAACTCTATGGGGCAGTTAGTTCTACACTCGTCCTATAGGGTCACTATGAGTCAGATCGACTCCACAGCAACAGGTTTGGTTCGGGTTTATTGCTCAGCCCAGACTGCTACCTACACTATTTTTTTTACACTATTGTAAATGATCATTTTATTAAACAATCCTCAACTACCCTACTTGAGTGTGCCACTGATTCCTCCATAAACCATGTAGGTGTGCATATTTGTGTGTGTGTGTATTTGACATTGTGTAGCAAGTGGTAGATATTTTCTCTGCCCCAGCTCATGTTATTTAAGGTAATTTGAAGTGCATAAATTAAACTTTGCCCTGTCCTAGAAGTCCAGAAATATTCAGAATAGAGAGTTAAGTTCTAAAGACTCTTTCTACTTAAGATTGCTTCTAAGTTTTTTGTTTTGTTTTGTTTTTCTAACATTATGGCCCAGGGTTTAAAAAGTGACCATAGCTCCAAAGGGGGTAACATTTTCTAAAATCTCCCATTATTTTAAAACAGTAAAGACTAGAAAAAAATGGACTCCCAATTAATAGAATTTTGAAGTATGCGGTATTTTTATTACAAAATAAGATACCATTTCAACTGGGGAATACTGATTGCTTAAAACTACACTTTTGAATAAATCTCTATTAGTTTAATGAAGTTTTCCTGTGATTAGTATAATTTACTGCAATTGTATTCAAACCCCAAATTATGGGTATTATGCACATGAAATGCAGAACTGGTTGCAAGCAATTAGTTTAATCACTTTCCTGATGTGAAATGAAACGGGGACACTCCAGAGCAGAGCTGCCCCTCAGCACAGGATGGGAAGAGGTCAGCCTTCCTTGCTGGTCCTTGCAGAATGGCCCCTGACTCTGTCACCCCAGTCACTGCCCAGGTCCTCTTGAAGCATGTGACATTTACAAAACAAAGCAGCATATAGGGGTGATTTGTTACTGTTAATTAATGTCCTCAGTGGTGTATTACAGCCCTCTTCATCACTACCATGCTGCCCCATATTCTTATGCACAAGGGTTCCTGGATTAGAAAAACAACAAAAAAAGGCAAACCAATTGTCATCCAGTCAATTCCGACTCATGGCAACCCTGTGTGTGTCAGAGTAGGACTGCCTCATAGAGTTTCCAAGGAGTGGCTGGTGGATTCAAACGCCAACCTTTGGTTAGCAGCCATAGCTCTTAACCACTAAGCCACCAGGGCTTCCATTTAGAGAGCTAGCTGTAGAGAATTGTGTCCATGCCCCTCACCATGATTTGCAAAGCCCTCTATTGAACTGTCTTTGCCTCCCTCTTGCTCCTTGTCTCCTGCCCTTCCCTATTCCTTTTCTGTGCTACAACCTCACATAACTCCCATCATTTTCCAGATAGGCCAAGTAGTTTTGATGCCCCCAAACCTTTGCGTGTGCTGTTCCCCTTGCTTGGAATGCCCTTCTTGATGTTATGTGCCCAGTAATGTCACATTTTCTCTCATGGTCCAGTTCCAGCATCTCCTCCTCTGCGAATTCTTCCTCGACCATGCCCCTCTGACAACAACCATTCACTGAGAATCTATACGTATTGAGGGCCCTTTGCATACCTTATTTCATTAATTTGCACATTACATCTGGTATAAGGAAACTGAAGTTTGATTTGGCCTGCAGGGTCACAGAGCTAGAAAGCAGAAAATAATAAATTCAAACCCAGGTCTGCCTGATTCTGAAGCCCACTCTTTTTCTACCACACTGTGGTACTTCTGCTTTGCACAGTACTGTGACATACGTAGCACTAACCACTCTATGGCGAAATTGTCTAAAGGATATAGAATCTTCTCTGTAGGATCGTAAGCTCCTAGAGGTCACAGACTAGATATTACTTGTTTCTATATTCTTGGGTCCTGGCAGTTCGTGAGTGATTATTAAATGTTGCTGAATCACAGTGTTTGTTTCATCTCTCCAATTCCATCATAAAATCATTAAGTGCAACAACCGTGTTTTATTTCACTAATGTGCTTGGTGTTCAATAGACTCCTAATAAGAGTTTGAATAAATGAATGAATAATTAAATGAGTGCATTGACCATGGACAATGCTGGCAAGGATTTTGTTTGGAACCTGAGGGTAAGGACTCTTGCTAAGAAGATTTCGGACTTCAAAACAAAGCAGTCATTTCTATTCTCTTCATGATTTACATAATGCTATTTTTCTACACTGTGTCACATTCTACCTCCCAAGTTACTCTGAGTCTAAATTATACATTTGAATATTTAATTTGAGTTAATTTACTTTCTTTAATAAATATTGAACAAATCCACCACAAATGAAGCTCTGTTCTAGGTCCTAAGGGGTATAGAAGAATATAAAATGGAATCAGACATCTTCCCTACCCTCAAACTAGCTAAGACTTTAAAACGAGAGATAGATGGATACCCAAATAACGCCAAGGAGAAAACAAGGGAAGAAAGCAGGGGAGTGTGAGAAGGGCTATGGAAGAAAACTGGAATGATAAAGTTTTGATGTATGTTTCCCTTCAAATCTGCATAATTAGCATAGTTCGTGTTTCCCTGAATCAATACCTTAGATAGATAGATAGGCAGGCAGAGAGACAGTTAGATAGATGGATAGACAAATAGATTTAAAAAAAAAACTCTGTTGCTGTCAAGTAAATTCCAACTCACAGCAACCCTATGTGATAAAATAGAGTTGCCGCGGAGGGTTTCTTGGCTGTGATCTTCACAGGAGTAGATCACCGGGTCTTTTCTCCTGCGGGGTGGCTATTGTGTTTGAACCACCAACCTTTCAGTTAACACCCAAGCTGCTTAACCACTGCACCACCAGGGCTCCTTAGATAGATAGATAGCTGCCATTAAGTTGACTCTGACTCATGGCAGCCTAATGTACAACAGGATGAAACATTGCCTGGTCCTGCATCGTCCTCACAATTGCTAGCATGTTCAAGTCCATCCTTGCCACTATTGTGCCTGTCCATCCTGCTGAGGTCTCCCACACCCTCACTGGCCCTCTATTTTACCAAACATGATGTTCTCCTTTGTTGATCCTTCCTGATGATATGTCCAAAGCAAGCAAGTTTTATAATGCTCTGTTATGATCTATAAGGTTTCCATTGGCTAATATTCTGAAGTAGATTGACGGGTCTTTCTTCCTAGTTTGTCTTAGTCTGGAAGCTCTGCTGAAACCCGTCCACCATAGGTGACCCTGCTGGTATTTGAAACACTGATTGCATAGTTTCCAGCATCACAGCAACACACAAACCATCACAATACGGTCAACTGACAGACAGGTGGTGGAATATCTTATAAGGTCACATTTTACTGAGAATGTGAGAAGATGGAAACCCTTATACGCTGCTCGTAGGACCCAGGAGTATGAACGGGCATGACCTTTATGAAATGGAATTTGGAATACTATCCACATTCTCTAAAAACATGCATGCCATTTGTTCCAGCTATTCTACTTCTAGGAATTTATCCTAAAATAATTATCCTGGCTTTGTACTGAGCTTTATCATCAAAGATATTTATTGTAATATTATTTATAATGATTTAAAAAATGAAAAGAGATAAATTTTAACCCATAGAGAATTAAATAGTCTATGAACATATGATTGAATACTAATCTAGTCACTAAAATGATATGAAACTGTGTTTAAGTGAGAAAAACAGGTTACAAATGGAATATGCTATATTCTTCCCTACTTTGGGTAAAAAAAAGTTCGGGCATGCTTATATACACATAATATATGCACAGATACAACAAAGGACTTAAAGAAATGCCCAAAGGGTCTTTTAATGTACTTTCTGGGTGATGGGATTAGATTATTTTCATCTTTATGCTTTTCTGTATATGCCATTTTTTATAATCAGAAAAATACCTTTAAAAATAAAAATGAAGACACCAGTCTGTTCAGCCGTTCCATTTTAGCCTGGTCTCTAATTACCAAGTATCTTCTTGAAGACCTAGGATACCTTAGTGGAAATCCATTGGTAGGCAAGTTCTTAGAAATGTCTCCCGTTTGAGAAAGTCATGCTCTCTCGTCATCATTCAGTGTCTGCATCTCTTAATGTCCAATATCCATGATTTTCCTGACTCTGCTTTCAAACACAACCTAGATTGGAGCCATCTCATCTTTGCCCAGTCATCACTTGATCAGTGTCCCACCTTGTAGCCATCTGTAGCAGAAGCAACCTTTCTGGTGCTCAAAGGGTGTTGGCCCAGGCACGTTCATTCCTCACTACCCAGTTGCGTTCTGTTTGCTGTGCATTTTGATCTATAACTTCTTAATCTTTGTTGTCACACTAATCTCTTTCTCTTTTGTGTTCAGATTGCTGTTGCTTTCTTTACTGTCCTCTGTTACCTCTTCCTGAACTTCAGAGATGGTGAGGAGTGAGGGATCATACACTCCTGTGTGAATTGTTCCACTACCACGAGCCTGTGAGTCTGAAAGGAAGAGCAAAGAAATAACTAGAGCCTATTCTAGCACTGCCTCCACACATCTGTCAGCTTGTCTTACTATGGGGGCTTGTGTGTGCTGTTATGCTGGAAGCTATGCCACTGGTATTCAAATACCAGCAGGGTCATCCATGGTGGACAGGTTTTAGCTGAGCTTCCAGACTATGACAGACTAGAAAGAAGGACCCAGCGGTCTACTTCTGAAAAGAATTAGCCAGTGAAAACCTTATGCATAGCAGCAGAACACTGTCTGATATTGTGCCAAGAGATGAGCCCCTCAGGTTGAAAGGCACTCAAAATGTGACTAGGGAAAAGCTGACTCCTCAAATTAGAGTTGACCTTAATGACGTGAATAGAGTCAAGCTTTCAGGACCTTCATCTGGTAATGTGGCATGACTCAAAATGTGAAGAAACAGCTGCAAACATCCATTAATAACAGGAAAGTGGTGAGGCAGGGCCAAGATGGCAGAGTAGTCAGATGCTTCCAGTGATCCCTCTTACAACAAAGACCAAAAAAAAAAAAAAAAAAAATCAAGTGAATCGATTATATATATAACAAGCTAGGAGCCCTGAACATCAAAGGCAAAGTTAGACATCAGACCGAGTGGCAGGGGAAGGGAGAGATGGTTCAGAAGCGGTGAGGAGTTGCCAGACCTGACTCAGCAGGAACTGGCGCCCCTCAAGCATGATCCCCTGGCAAGACTGTGGTGGGGCTGGTGGTAGCGTTCGGGACACAGTTTCCTCAGGGAGAAAGAGTGAGCCCCACAGAGTCTATTCATGCCTCCAGAATCAATAAAGAACAGTGCTCTCAGCAAAAGATAAGTGCTTGTGTCTAATTTACCATGTGAATCAAAAAGCAATTCTTGCAAAAGAACTCTCTCCCATTTATCTGATCCCTCCTCTGTCTGCCCGAGCCCCCAATTCAGTTTCAGTGGCTGTCAATTTTGCTGGGCCTGAGATAGGTCCTGCTGCATGCTCTGAGCCATTCTTCTAGCCCTGGAGAAGGAACAAATTAACAAATGGGGAAAGAGTAATCTGCTGGCTCCCTTAAGCTGGGAACACAGGGTAGAAGTGGCTAGGGCTTTGAATGCCTTTCGCCCCTGCATGGACCCGTGTGGGCCCATTTGGGAAGCTTAGGCCCTTGTTGGCAGAGTACAATGGTATATGTGCCTGAGGTCTGACTTCACCTGTGTGGTGGAGAGATGGGTTTTTGATGTTTGACACCACTCTGCCTACTAAACAGGGTCCTCACCTACTCACATCAGGGGCCTGAGGACTGGTGGCTCCACCCACACCACCTAGACACCTGCAACAGGGGCCCAAGTATAAATGGTGCCTTCCAGTCCTTACAGCCAAAAGCATTGAGTACCCATGGTCAAGCTGCAGAGCCTGCCTACCTGTGTGCTTTAGGGAACAGGGATGCACTTTCATCATAGACACTTGGGGGACAGTTGTCAGCCCCCTGCCTTGCTCACAGTGTGACCCCCTGCTGCAACCACATGCCTGTGCCTATACCAATCACCCCAGCTCCTCTAAGATTGTAGGTGAGAGCCTGCACCACAAACTTGGTTACCAACTACCTGGACACTTGAGCTGAATCCATACAAGAAAAGTGAATGGACTCCTAGGCTCATATACCTGGTAACAGCTCTAGCCATCTGGTGACAGGACGTTAGAGATTCAAAGGTGCAAATAATCAAGCTAGCTCACTCAAGTAGCCTATTTGGGCATATCCAAAAAAAAAAAAAAAAGGACACAGTAAGCAAACATAAAATAAAACAAACAACAACAAAAAAATAAAATAATACAATAACCTATAGATGGCTCAGAGACAACAGTCAATATTAAATCACATAATAGGAAAGTGGAGTGGAATGTATGAAGTATGAATCTAGGGCAATTGGAAATCATCCAAAATGGAATGGAATGCGTAAAGATTGATTTCCCAAGCATTAGTGAGCTGAAATCAACTAGTATTGCCATTTTGAATTGGACAATCATGTGGTCTACTATGCTGGGAATGAGAACTTGAAGAGGAATGATGTTGCATTCATAGTCAAAAAGAACGTTTCACGATCTATCCTGAAGTACAACACTGACAGTGATAGGATAATATCCATATGCCCACAAGGAAGACCAATTAACACAATTAATTTTCAGTATTTACACAGCAACCACTGAGGCCAAAGATGAAGATTTTTACCAACTTCTCCACTCTGAACTTGATTAAACATGCAATCAGGATGCAGTCATAATCACTGGTGATCAGAATGTGAAAGCTAGCAACAAAGAAGGATTGGTAATTGGAAAATATGGCCTTGGTGATAGAAATGATGCCGGAGATCTCATGATAGAACTTTGCAAGACCAACAACTTCTTCCTTGCAAATATCTTTTTTCAACAACATAGAAGGTGACTATACACATGGACCTCACCAGATTGAACACACAGGAATCAAATTGACTACATCTGTGGAGAAAGATGATGGAAAAGCTCAATATCATCAGGCAGAACAAGGCCAGGGGCTTACTGTGGAACAGACCATCAATTGCTCATATGCAAGTTCAAGTTGAAACTGAAGAAAATCAGAACAAGCCCACGAGAGCCAAAGTATGACCTTGAGTATATCCCAAGTGAATTTAGAGCCTATCTCAAGAATAGATTTAAGGCATTGAACACTAATGACCAAAGACCAGAAGAGTTGTGGAATGACATCAAGGACATCATACATGAAGAAAGCAAGAGGTCATTAGAAAGACAGGAAAGAAAGGAAAGACCAAAATCGATGTCAGAAGAGACTCTGAAACTTGCACTTGAACAGCAAGTAGCTAAAGAGAAAGGAAGAAAAGAAGTATTTCAAAGGGCGGCTCCAGAAGGCAAAATAAAGTATTATAATAAAATTTGTGTGGACCTGGAGACAGGAAAACCAAAAGAGAAGAACACGCTTGGTATTTCTCAAGCTGAAAGAACTGAATAAAAATTCAAGCCTCGAGTTGCAATATTGAGGGATTCTATGCGGAAAATACTAAACAACGCAGGAAGCATCAAAAGAAGATGGAAGGAATACAGAGTCACTGTACCAAAAAGAACTGGTCAGCATGCAATCATTTCAAGAGGTAGCGTATGATCAAGAGCCGATGGTACTGAAGAAGGCTATCCAAGCTGCACTGAAGGCCTTGGTGAAGAAAACGAGGCTTCAGGAATTGACAGAATACCAAATGAGATGTTTCAACAAATGGATGAAGCACTGGAAGTGCTCACTTGTCTATGTCAAGAAATTTGGAAGACAACTACCTGGCCAACTGGCTGGCCATAAATCTATATTTATGCCTATTCCAAAGAAAGATGATCCAACTGAATGTGGGAATTATCAGACAATATCATTAATACCACACACAAGTAAAATTTTACGGAAGATCATTCAGAAGTGACTGCAGCAGTATATTGACAGGGAACTGCCAGAAATTCAAGCCAGATTCAGATAAGGACTTGGAACCAGGGATATCATTGCTGATGTCAGATGGATCCTGCCTGAAAGCAGAGAATACCAGAAAGATGTTTACCTGTGTTTTATTGACTATGCAAAGGTGTTCGACTGTATGGATCGTAACAAATTATATGGATAACATTGTGAAGAATGGGAATTCCAGAACACTTAATTGTGCTCATGAGGAACCTGCACATAGATCAAGAGGCAGTTGTTGGAACAGAACAAGGGGATACTGCATGGTTTAAAGTCAGGAAAGGTGTGCGTCAGGGTTGTATCCTTTCACCATACCTATTCAGTCTGTATGCTGAGCAAATAATCAGAGAAGCTGAACTATATGAAGAAGAACAAGGCATCAGAATTGGAGGAAGACTCATTAACAACCTGCATTTTTTTTTATGCAGATGACACAACCTTGCTTGCTGGAAGTGAAGAGGACTTGAAGCACTTAATGATAAAGATCAAAGACCACAGCCTTCAGTATGGATTACACCTCAACTTAAAGAAAACCAGAATCCTCACAACTAGACCAATAAGCAACATGATAAACAGAGAAAATATTGATGGTTCAGGGATTTTGCTCTACTTGGATCCAGAATCAACACCCATGAGGTAGTAGTCAAGAAATAGAAAGACTCATTGCAGTGGGCAAATCTGCTGCAAAAGACTTCTTTAAAGTGTTTAAAAGCAAAGACGCTACCTTGAGGACTAAGGTGCGACTGACCCAAGCCATGTGTTTTCAATCACCTCATATGCATGTGGAAGCTAGATAATCAATAAGAAAGACCAAAGAAAAATTGATGCCTCTGAATTGTGGTGTTGGTGAAGAATATTGAATATACCATGGACTGCCAAAAGAACGAACAAAACTGTCTTGGAAGAAGTAAAACCAGAATGCTCCTTAGAAGCAAGTATGGCAAGAGCTCGTCCCACATACTTTGGACATGTTATCAGGAGGGATCATTCCCTGGAGAAAAACATCATGCTTGGTGAAGTAGAGGGTCAGTAAAAAAGAGGAAGACCCTCAGTGACACAGTGGCTGCAACAATATGCTTAAGCATAACAATGATTGTGAGGATGGTGCAGGACCAGGCAGTGAACCTAACAACAGCAACATTCCAGCACCTAGACATTCTTTGATATGTAAAACAGACATTTAAAACAGAGAAACAAGGTAAAAAGCTCCCTGATTTCTTCCAACAAGTACAAGATAGGTTTCAGAAGCATTACATTAACTCCTTCAAGGAAAAATTTGTGTTGTCATACTAAAGAGAGTTTTTTAGTTTTTCATAAGGGAAGAGATTTTAATAACAAAAGGGTTTGTTGTTGTAGCATAACAAATATGGATCAAGCTTCCTGCATGCATCTTCACAGATCCCGGCTCCCTGATGTCACTCTGTATTGCAGCGTATGTGACAAGGGGATTCAGGAGGCAGCAGAACACCACAGGTGTGAGGAAGGAGCCTGTTACTTGTGCACGTGAAAGAGATCGTGGGATGGGGCCAGGCCCCAGGGGACCACATCCATGAACTATCCCTTCAACTGGAATAAATCAGCAAATATCAGCAAGTTGGTAGAGGAAACAAACACTGAGAGCAAGGAGACTTATGCCTGCTTGAAGAAGACACCATCCCCACCCAGTGTGGCAAATGCCCATTGAGGCCACACCTCACTCAATGAGTCCTGTGCTGCTTATTCATTGATCCATTGATTCATCCAACAGTCATCGACTACCAACCTCTCCAGCCCGCCCCTCAACCTCTGTGTCCCTGTTGCTCTCTACATCCAGCCAGGTCCCCCAATGCACTATAATGCCACCTGCCTCAGATCCTTTGTACATGCTGTTCCTGCTGCTGCAGAGTCTCAGAGGGCATAGCATGGAAGCCAGGTTGGACTTGACATTGTCATCGTAGTGGTGAGTGATGTAGAACTTGGAAGGGCTCATGGGGAAGGCTGAGAAACTGAAGAGGCACACCTTCTCAAAGATATTGACCCCACCATGGCCAGGATGAGGCTGGTGCTGATAAGCTTGGCACACACACCTGAGCTGGGCTGCTGGTGCAATGTGTTGACCAAGTACTTCGGGGGAAGTAGTACACGGCCTGTGGCGGCTCAGTGATCCAGCGTGCACCTGACTCAGGTGAGCTTGTCCATGTTGCTGCATAGGCGGCAGCACCACATGTCCTCATCCTCCTATACCTGCACCACATGGTAAAAGGGCGAGCCCCACCTCTCTAAGCTATAGTACCTCTCTGTGATGATGCTGGGGTTCAAAGTGACCACATTCATCTTCACCCCACAAACATGTGAGCAGGGTGCTAAGGAAACACACAGGAGGAGCCTATTACCCAGTCTTGGAGTGGGGGAGGGAGTGAAGGTAGTATAGGGGTTAGGAGTAGGATCAGAGAAGGTTCTGTGGTACCTAAGCAGAAGAGGAGGTAGGTCTTAGCAGGTGATGGCAGGAAGGAATATGGGCATAGTAATTTCTGGGTGGTACAGTCGGTTGCTTGGCTGCTAACCAAAAGATTGGAGGTTGGAGTCTACCCAGAGGCACCTTGGAAGAAAGACCTGACAATCTGCTTCTGAAAAATTGGCCATTGAAAACCCTATGGAGCACAGTTGTACTTGACACTCATGAGGTTGCCATAAGTTAGAATCGACTCCACGGCACCTGGTTGGTTAATCCTGGTAAAAGGAGCAGGGCCAAGACCCAAAAGGGAATGGGGGAAAGACAAGCAGAGAGCGACACACTGACCTCAGGGGCAGACCCCAGGGGCATACCACCAAGCACAGTGTAGAGGCAGCGAGGTTTACCCTCACCTAAATTTCCTTCTTGGCGGGGTGGACATTGCATAATGCTTGCAAAAAACTCAGTACATGAAATAGGCATCATCTATGAAATTGTTTGATTACCAAAAAAAAAAAAAACACCTGGCCACAAGGTTTTAGTATGAAAGATCCCTTGAAATGTCCTCAGGACCTTTGTTTATGCCAAACTCAGCCTCAGTTAGTTGGTTTCTAATCAGATTGGGGAGGGTTCCGCAGCTAGGTTCCACTGCTTGTTCTTTCTCTCTCTCTCTCTCTCCAGGGCCTGTAGGTTAATGACTAGCAGTGAAGAGAATGATTTTTATAAAAGGATTGGCACTTGTAGACTTTCTTTTCCTAAAAGCTAGCTCTGCTCTTGAAAAGCCCTAGTCACGTGCCTCCACTGCTGATTAGATAGGAGATTTTATATCACCTTCACCACACCTTAGGCCTCTTAGTGACCTGTATTGTTCTGGAGTTGTTATAGGCCTCTTTGGCCTCCCCACCTATTTGAGGGAAATCCATGTATTTGAGTTCCTATTTACCTAGAGTGCCCTGGTGGTGTAATAGTTAAAGCGCTGGGCTAACCAAAAGATCGGCAGTTTGAACCCACCAGCTGCTCTGCTCTGCAGGGGAAAGATGTGGCGGTCTGCTTCTGTAAAGATTTACAGCCTTGGAAACCCTATGGGGCAAGGTTACTATGAGTTGGAATCGACTCGACGCTTGGTTGGTTTTGAATGGACCTAGAACTGGCTTACTAGTTCTGCTCTGAAGGATATAGAGAAAAGTAAAAGACATAGTCCTTAGCTTCAAAAATCTTACAATTTAGTTGAGGTTATAAAATTTATGTATGTGAGTCCATTAGTGTATAGTATTAATAAAGGAATTCCACAACACTTAATTGTGCTCATGCAGAACCTATACATAGACCAAAAGGCAGTCGTTTAGACAGAACAAGGGGATACTGTGTGGTTTAAAATTGGAAAAGGTGTGTGCCAGGGTTGTATCTTTTCAGCTTATTTAACCTGTATGCTGAGCAAATAATCCAAGAAGATGTACTATATGAAGAAAAATGCGGCATTAGGGATGGAGGAAGACTCATTAGCAACCTGCGATAAGTAGGTGACACAATCTTGCTTGGTGAAAGTGAAGAGAACTTGAAGTACAGTGAAACTTGTGAGAGCTGGAACTCAACTGGACTGCTTTGTTTTTCTGGGTCTCACAAGTTTTCCGCCTTTGACAGGGTGCAGTCATACCACTCCTCTATCGCTCGTTTTAGTGAAAAATATTTGAGTTTTCCTTCTCTGATAGGTTCCTCCTTATACAGGATCTGGCTTTTGAAGGTGTTACTTACTTACTGATAAAGATCAAAGACTATAGCCTTCAGTTTGAATTACACCTCAGCATGAAGAAAACAGAAATCGTCACAACTAGACCAATAAGCAACATCATGATAAACAGAAAATTTTGAAGTTGTCAAGGATTTCATTTTACTTGGATCAATGATCAACACCCATGTAAGCAGCACTCAAGAAATCAATGACTGATTGCATTGGGCAAATCTGCTGCAAAAGACCTCTTTAAGGTGCTAAAAAGCAAAGATGAGGACTAAGGTGACCCTGACCCAAGCAAGCCATGGTCTTTTCAATTGCCTCATTTGCTTGCAAAAGCTGGACAATTAAAAAGGAATACTGAAGAAGAATTGATGTATTTGAATTACAATGTTGGTGAGGAATATTAAATATACCATGAACTGACAGAAAAATGAACAAATCTGCCTTGGAAGAAGTACAGCCGGAATGCCCCTTAGAAGCAAGGGTGGCGAGACTTTGTCTCACGTACTTTGGACATGTTATCAGAAGGGATCAGTCCCTGGAGAAGCTCATCATGCTTGGTAAAGTAGAGGGTCATTGAAAAAGAGGAAGAACCTCAATGAGATGAATTGACACAGTGGCTGCAACAATATGGGCTCAAACACAGCACCTATTGTGAGGATAGCACAAGACTGGGCCACGTTTTGTTCTGTTATACATAAGGTCATTATGAGTTGGAACTGACTCGATGGCATCTAACAACAACAACATTAATTAAGGTTCTTTTATTTGTAAGCAACAGAAACCAGCTTTTCCCTCTTGAACAAAAAGAGAAAATTACTGGGTGGAGACAAGGGAGTCATACAAAATAGATGGAGAGTTTGAAGACCAGAACGACGGTGTAAAGAATCCAAAACAGCTCGGGGATCTTAGCAGCAGGAACCTGTGGACCTTCTTTGTAGAGGGCTGTGGTCCAGAGGGTTGCAACCAGGGTAATTGCAAACCTCTAGAGGTGTTTGATTCATAGTACCACTTACCTACAGTCAGAGAAAGAAAGAGAGATTTTCTGTTAATTTAGAAAAATGTTTAATGGGGGGGGGGGGGAATAGCTCCCTCATGTGAATTATAGAAAACTTGGAAAATATAAAGAAGAAAATTAAAACTACCCAATATCTTATTTCCCAGAGACAATCATTGTTATGCTTTTGATACATATTCTTCCGGACATTTTTTCCTATAAATGTGTGTAATAAGTATGTGTCATGGACTTTATTGTGTCCCCCCCAAATACGTGTCAACTTGCCTAGGCCATGATTCCCAGTGTTGTGTGATTGTCCACCATTTTGTCATCTGAAGTGATTTTCCTCTGTGTGGTAAATCTTACCTCTATGGTGTTAATGAGGCGGGATTAGCGGCAGTTATGTGAATGATATAGGACTCAATCTACAAGTAGGTTGTGTCTTAAGCCAGTCTTTTTTGAGATATAAAAGAGAGAAGCAAGCAGAGAGACATGGGGACCTCATTACCACCAAGCTACAAGAGCCAGGAGTGCATGTCTTTTGGACCCGGAGTCCCTGCAACAAGAAGCTCCTAGACCAGGGGAAGATTGATGACAAGGACCTACCCCCAGAGCTGACAGAGAAAGAAAGCCTTTCCTGGAGCAGGCACCCTGAATTTGGGCTTCTAGCCTACTAGTCTGTGAGAGAATAAGCTTTTATTTGTAGAAGACATCCACTTGTGGCATTTCTGTTATAGCAGCACTAGATAACTAAGACAGTATGTATATTTCTAACAAAGTTGAGACCCTGCAGTTTATGCAATTGTGTATCCTGCTCTTTTCATTTAACATTGTACCATAAACATTGAATTATCACTACAAGTTCTTTGAAAATATGATTTTTGGTGGCTGTAATATTTAATCATATGGCTGTACCATAATTTATTTACCAGACCCCTATTATTAGACATTTAAGTCATTTCCAGTTTTTCATTATTATAAACTACATTGTACTAAACAACATAGTACATTGTCTGAATTTTTGATTAAGAAAAATGTTTCAACCAAGCATTTAAGACAGATTCATTAGATGTGATTTTAAATGTTTGGAATAACCTAGAAGATTCTGCCTAGCAAAACTTGTATGGAAGAATCCTGACCAAAAGAGGGAAAATGCAGAACAGAATTTCAAATTCTCAAGGAATCCAGAATTTCTCAAGGAAGCCATAGAGGCTGATGAACCCCTGAAACTACTGCCCTGAGATAATCTTGAAACCTTCAACTTTAAACCAAAAATATTCCCTGAAGTCTTAAAATTAAACAATAATTTAGCTTAACTAGAAAACAATGTCTTCTTTCAGCCTTGTGCTCTTTTAAGATCGATCTATATGGGATCAAATTGACAACAGCAACTCAAAAGATTAGATAGGAAACTTAGGGGGCAGTGAATTTGTGTTAACAGGGAAGGAACAACTCGGAAAAGGAGGGTGAGAAAGGCGCACAACTCAAAGAATGTAATCAATGTCAATTAGTGTCACTTAATTGTACACATAAGAACCGTTGAATTAGTGCTTGTTCTGCTGTGTATATTCTCAACAACAACAGAAGAAAATAAATTATATATATAAAAAGATTGCTGTTCTATTAACTTTGCTGTTTTATAGAGAATATTTCTTCTTTTCAAGACTGGAAAACCATTTTATAAACCACTGACTGCTTAGTGTTCTAAATAGAACAACTTAGTTACTGGAAAGAAAGAGTGACTCCAAAGCCTAATCAATACCAGGCCAATTATTTATTTTTAGTCCCCAGAGACAAATCTATTTTGTGGAGATTAGGGAGGGTCAACTGATTGCATTTCCTATTTTGGTAGACTCTGATATGTTTCAGGAGAGGAAGGAGGCAGATGAATGTCTGAGAAGGGGGATAAAATTTTGGAGACCATTAGAGATCCCAGATGCTTTTAGTTAATTTTTTTTTCTCTAATTTAACCAACATCGTATGTTAGACACTTTTCCGAGAGTTTTATAGATATTAAGTCACTTAATTTTCCTGTCAATCCTATGAGGCAGGAATTATTATTACCCTCATTTTACAAATGAGCAAACTGAGTCACAGATTAAATAACTAGTCTAAGGCCATAGGTCTAGTAAGAGGTAGAGCTGAGCTTTGAACCCAGGCAGTCTGCGATTGTATGTGGCAATTAGGATGTTTGGAAAATGCCCAAACACTATCATCAAAGACCATCAAGCCAATATGCATTTTTTTTTCCCCCTTTTACTGGATTTTAGTATTTCCTCCTTGTATAACCTAAGTATCAGCATCCTGGGTATCCCCAGCGCTCTCAGCCTTTAATATTGTAAAAACTGGCTCAAACTCTTGTAGTGAACACTGGTGGTCTCCCCAGCATTCATGCACTCGCCTTCCTTCTGTGTAGAAGCTGTTGATTTGAGAGGGGCTGACTCCAACTCCAACCTCAAGGCTGTCCAGATTGGTGTCAGTGTAACCTCCCTTCTTTGTCACAGTGAGTGTTTTGAAGCTTGGGAGTGACCAAGGCCTGAGCCCATCAGCACTTTGCTTTCCTCTGGCCACAGGCATGGTTCATAATTTTCAATCTTGCAAAGTACAAGATTTTAAGAGTTGGGAAAGAGTTCTCTTGCATCTCACTTACCATTCTCCTCCCTACCTTGAGTCTATAAAGGTACTCAATCTCTTTGTTAAGGATTGAATTGTATCCCCCAAAATACGTGTGTCAATTTGGCTAGGCCATGATTGCCGGTGTTGTGTGATCGTCCACCATTTTGTCATCTGATATGATTTTCCAGTGTGTTGTAAATCCTGTCTCTATAATGTTGATGAGATGGGATTAGCGGCAGTTATGTTAATGAGGCAGAACTCAAACTACAAGATTAAATTGTGTTTTAAACCAATCTGTTTTGAGATATAGAAGACAAAAACAAGCAGAGAAACATGGGGACCTCATACCACCAAGAAAAAAGAGTCAAGAAAATAGCGCATCCTTTGGACCCAGGATCCCTGCACCAAGAAGATCCTCCACCCGGGAACACTGATGACAAGGACCTTCTGCCAGAGCCCAGAGAGAGAGAAAGCCTTCTGCTGCAGCTGACTCCCTGAATTTGAACTTCTAGCTCCCTAGACTGTGAGAAAATAAATTTCTCTTTGGTTAAAGCCATCCACTTGTGGTATTTCTGTAATTGCAGCACTAGATGAACAAGATACTCTTTTTCTCAGACTTACCTTCCCAAAGAACCAGTAACACCAGGCAGAGTATGTGGCACATGTTTACTGAAAGTTGAGGATAGTGGAGGTGGTTATATACCACACAGAACAGCAGACAGTGTAAGACAGCCTGTTCTTCTCTCTTCTACTCCTCCAGTCTGGCTCTTTTCCCCTGAGGTGGCAGCTTCCACCATCATCCTCAATGACCCTTGCTCGGACCCCAATTTTCTTGCATCTTCTTTATTTCCCCCATCTTCTTGGGTCTCTCGTCCTTTTCCTGTCTGGTTTTTCTGCAAACCCAAGACATTCTCATTTCCTTTGCAAACTAGTTGAGCCTTCCTTTGCCGTGTCCTCTCCTTCCTATGTTTCATTTTCCATCCCCAATTAATGGATCAAGATGTTTTTGAAACACAAACCCCTTTGCTCCTTAAGAGAGAGATTCTAGCTTTTTGAACGTTTTTCTTTTCTCTGTTTTGCTCTATTAAAGATAATACCATCTGCCCTATCATCCAAACAGAAACTTAGACATTATCCTAGATGTTTTCCCTGCCTTTGAGACCTCTCTTAGTTATCTAGTGCTGCTGTAACAGAAATACCACAAGTGGATGGCTTTAACAAAAGAAGTTTATTCTCTCACAGTCCAGTAAGCTAAAAGTCCAAATTCAGGGCGCCGGCTCCAGGGGAAGGCTTTCTCTCCGTTGGCTTTAGAGGAAGGTCCTTGTCATCAGTCTTCCCTTGGTCTGGGGGTATCTCAGCACAGGAACCTCAGGTCCAAAGGATGTGCTCTGCTCCCGGCTCTGCTTTCTTGGTGGTATGAGGTTCCCAGCTCTCTGCTTGCTTCCCTTCCCTTTTATCTCTTGTAAGATCAAAGGTGATGCAGGCCATACCCCTGGGAAACTCCCTTTACATTGAATCAGGGATGTGGCCTCATCAAGAGTGTTATATCCCACCCTAGTCCTCTTTAACCACAGGCAGAGATTATGATTTATAACACATAGGAAAATCACAAAATGGAGGACAACCACACGTGGCCTAACCAAGTTGACACATATTTTGGGGTGACACAATTCAATCCATTACAAGATCCATATCCTGTCAGCCATTATACCCTGTTGATTCTACATCAGAGAAACCTCTCAAATTGAGGCCCTACTGTCCTATTCCGCCCCACTCTGCAGCTCTTGTTCAGGCCACCTTTGATTCTTCCTAGACTGTAGTTTCCCATTGTCACTCTATACATGCTAATGACATTTTTACCACTCTACAGGACAAAGTAAAAACAGGGACACTCCAGTAAGTGTCTCCATAAGTCTAAATTTATTTAAAATAATGAACTCACCTCTATTCTGACACTATGTCCTTCATATTTTTTTGGTGTGGAAATATGTTTTATTCAAAATAAAATAATAGGAATCTTAAAAAATCTTTAAAAAAAATCCTTATTTGAAAAACAAGAAGTTGGCAGTTCAATGTTGGGCCTCAAAATAATAATAATAGCATTAGTTTTAGATTTATTAAATTTATTTACTACTATTATTATTATTACTGGTCTATGAAATCTAAGAAGTTCAGGCCTTTCCTCCAATAAATCTCTTGTACATCTAATCCAGTTGTGATGTCTGCTTCTCGAAGGATCTGAACTGACACATCAGAAAATTTGAAGACATGTCCAAGAGAGTTTGTAACAGTGGTGGGATTTGAGCCCATGTCTTTTGACTCTGAAGGCCAAACTCAGGCTCTTTGCAACACTTCATTCTATGTCTTTGTAGTAGGTTAAACAGTGGCCCCCCAAAAGATATGCCCATATCAAAAACCAAACCCACTGCCGTCAATTAGATTTCAACTAACAGCAGCCCTATAGGACAGAGTGGAACTGCCCTGTAGAGTTTTCAAGGAGCAGCTGGTGGATTTGAACTAGCCGACCTTTTGGTTAGCAGCCTGAGCTCTTAACCACTGCACCACCAGGGCTTCATGACTATGGCAAGGGGAGGATTAACCAGTAAGCATGATATGCACCAGCTTGCATTGAGCAAGGTACAGGCTTAATTGTATTTACTTGATAATCTTTGGTAATTAATTTCACACGGGTTTCACCATGTCTTGGCTGTGGTGGGGGATAGGTGAAATTGTGCACTGCAGATTGGTGGGAAGGCACAATTGGGCTATTGTGTACCTTGCTTATTGGATAATCAGGCCCTCTCCATGTCCTGACCCCCAGAACCTGTGAATGTGACCTTATTTGGGAAAAGAGTTTTTGCAGATGTAATTAAATCAGGCAATGAGATTATTGTGGATTATCTGAGTGGACCCTAAATTCAATGACCAGTGTCTTTATAAAAGACAGAAGGGGACCTCATCTACCCTGAGACCAGTAGAACTAGATGGTGCCCGGCTACCACTACCAACCGTTCGGATCAGGGCCACAATAGATGCATTCTGATAAAAACGGGATAAATATGTGGAACAGAGCTCAAATTCTTAGCCCAGACTTATTGGACCGGTTGAGAATAGAGGATTCCCCAAGACTATCACCCTGAGATACTCTTCAACCCTTAAACTGAAATTATCCATTGAAGTCACCTTTTAGCTAAATAACAGATTGACTCATAAAATAAAGAATATTACCCATGAGTAATAAGCTCATTTAAAAAATCATCTATATGAGACCGAATGGTCAAAAATTACTCTAAGGCAAAGATGAGAAGGTAAGGGGGCACAGAATCTACAGTCCTGGAAATGGTACAACCAGAATGGAATGAATGAGAATGATGACACATTGTAAAATATGTAACCGATACCCTTGCCCCTGGGCTGGTGTGTCCATTTAGTCTCATTTTGTTTTATGGGCCTGTCTAATCTTTGGCTGAAGGGTGAACCTCGGGAGTGACTTCATTACAGAGTTAAAGGGTGCCCAGGGGCCATACTTGCAGGATTTCTCCAGCCTCTGTCAGACCAGTAAGCCTGGTCTTATTTATTTATTTATTTGAGTTAGAATTTTCTTCTGCATTTTTCTCCAGCTCTGTCTGGAACCCTGTATTGTGATCCCTGTCAGAGCAGTCGGTGGTGGTAGGCAGGCACCATCTAGTTGTGCTGGTCTCAGTCTGGTGGAGGCCATGGTAGTTGTGTTCCTTTAATCCTTTGGACTAATCTTTCCCTTATGTCTTTGGTTTTCTTCATTCTCTCTTGCTCCAGACGGGTGAGACCAATGGAGTATCTTAGATGGCTGCTCACAAGCTTTTAAGACCCCAGATGCTACTCACCAAAGTAGGATATAGAACATTTTCTTTATAATCTATATTATGCCAGTTGAGCTAGATGTCCCCCAAGACCATAGCAGCTGAACTCTTAATCACTGCACCACCAGGGCTCCTCAAACTTTCACCTTAAATACAATAAAATACTATTAAAAAAAAAAAAAAAATATATATATATATATATATATATATATATATATAAAGGGAGAAGATGGACATAGAGAAGTAGACCAGTGAAGATAGAAGCAGAGGTTAGAGTTATGCAGCTACAAGACAAGGAATGCCAGGAGCCACCAGAAGCTGGAAGAGGCAGGGTAAGATTCCTCTCTAGAGACTTCAGAAGGAGCATGGCTCTGCTGCATGCTTGATTTGGGACTTCTGGCCTCCAGAACTATGAGAGAATAAATTTCTGTTGTTTTAAGCCAAGCAGTTCGTGGTAATTTGTTATGGTAGCCTTAGAAAACTAGTACAATTTTTAAAATCTTTTATCTTTAAGTAGCACAGTGCCTCGGACATATTTGGTGTTTTGAAAGAGTGAATTGGTTAATAGATTAACACATGGGGATGATGAAACAAAGGCATTAAATTGTTTCTGAGTAACTTGGATGGAACATGATAAAATTTTCTTATTGATAATTTTCCAATTTGAGAGTTATCTTGGAAGAAAGCTAATATTTGTTGAATTCCCGCTGTGTACTAGACACCAAGATAAGTTTCATTCATAAATTATATCACAGAGGGAGGAAGTATTATAAATTATAATGGCAAAAGCAAGGTCTTTAGAGTTAAGTCTTCGCTGATCTTATTTGTCATGTGACCTTCAGCAAATTACTACTTAAACTCTCTTGACCAAAATTTGCTTATCCAACAAGAAGGAAAATGATTCCTCTCTCCATGCCCTGTTTGAGGATTAAAGGAGGTAGTATATGAAATAGCTGAGCATGGTGCCTTGACACATAGAAAATTTCAACAAACAATAGTTATTATGGGTGTAACATGGTGGTGAGTAGAGAGAAAACCAAAAAAAACCAAACCCATTGCCACTGAGTCAATTCTGACTCATAGCGACCCTATAAGAAAAAAAAAAAAAGGAACTAAGGCCCTTGCCTAAGAATAAGAGGTGGTTAGCACCTCAAGCTCCTTGGAAACCCTATGGGGAAGGTCTACTGTGTTCTCTAGGGTCACTATGAGTTGGAATTGACTCAATGGCAATGGGTTTGGTTTTTTGTTAGTAACTCATATTAGAAGTTCAGAAAACTATGGGGTTTGAGGACAACTGGGTCCCTGCAGAAGCCCTGGTGGCACAGTGATTAAAAGCTTGGCTGCTAACCAAAAGGTCTGCAGTTTGAATCCACTAGCTGCTCCTTGGAAACCACATGGGGCAGTTCTACTCTGTCTTATAAGGATTGCTATGAGTCTGAATTGACTCGAAGGCGACAGGTTTGGCTTTTTTGTCTGGGTCCCTCCAGGGCTTGCTGAGAAACTCCAATTTCAGCTCCACAAACCCTGCCTCCCCTCCCAGCTGTCTTCTCCAGGTAGACTGGGATTAAGGAGAAAGGTTTCTGTGTTTTTGCAAAGAGTAGATTTTTCCTCTGCCCATGTCTCTGTGAGGTAGAGGAGCAAGGCGGGAATGTGTAATTTACTCCTAAAGGGGGGAGAGGCATCTGTACTGAACCCCTGCCTATACTAATTTGGGGACAACAATTGTCTGTCCCACCACCCATCTGTCAGTTTTTCGTACTGTGGTGGCTGGCATGTTGCTATGATGCCTAAAGCCACCAGTATTTCAAATACCAGCAGAGTCACCCATGGTGGAAAAGCTTCAGTGGCGCTTCCAGACTAAGACTAGGAAGAAAAACCTAGTTACCTACTTCTGAAAATCCAATGGAAACCTTATGGGTTACAAAGAATGTTGCCCAATATAGTGCTGGAGCCCCTTAGATTAGAAGGCACTCGTCAATGGGCTCAAACATGCCAATGATCACAAGGATGGCACAGGACCACACACTGTTTTGTTCTGTTGTACATGGAGTCACTAAGAGTTGGAACAGACTCGATGGTAACAGCACAAGTGTCATGGGAAAGTTGCCAGCAGAGGTTCTAAAACTGCTAGAGTGCAGAGAAAGGGGAGAGAGAGAGATGAGGGACCTGAATGAGTATAGTCCTTCTTCCAAACTTGGGTATACCAGGAAACCTGAAGGTCCTAGTGGTCAACTGAGCCCTGCAGAAGGTGACATGGCTTCAGCTATCTTGCCCGTATTTCCCTGGAAGCGTGCCTAGTTTGGGAGGGGACCATCAGCACCAAGAGGCTGTTGGGTGGATTACCTCTTGCAGAGGGCCGAGTTGGGTAAGCTGAAGGCTAATCACACCAGGGACTAGGCAGGAGGAAGACCCTGACAGGGCCTTCTGAAGAACTAACAAATGTATTTCACAGGACAGCCCATGTTTGGACACCTGCCATACACTGGGAACAAATGGCCTGGTGGTGTCAAATGGAGGAGTTATGGTGACCAACAGAGAGGATTACAAACTTACAGCAGGCAGTCAAGTGAAATGAGACTTGCCTCCCTTTCTCCTCCCCCAACCCGCAACACCAAAGCAATGCATGCTGGCAAGGAGGAAGTATTGATAGAATGAGAGGAAGCCAGACCATCCTCCAAGACCCTAGCAGTAACCTCAATCCTGGCTGCATGTTAGAATCACCTGGGGAACTTTAAAAAAAAAAAAATCTTGATATGCCTAGATCCTCTGATTTAACCCCTCTTGGGTGGAACCAGGGCATTCCAATATTTAATGAGCAGCCAGGGTGGAAAGCCACTTCTCTAAAGCCAAAGGAGTAGCCTGCACTTAGGGGAGGGTATAAAATTGCCAGATTTAATAAATACAAATAAAAATATTATATTAGACATACTTATACCAAAAAATTATTTGTTCATCTAAAATGCTAATTTCATTGGACTTTCTCTAGTTTGTCTGGCAGTTAATAGGAGGGGAGGAAACATATTTGAAATGGAAATGAAATTGAAAATTTTCACTGAATAGGCTTGAGGGTTAAGTACCAAAAGTAACTAACTGTTTAACAGCAAAAAGTGACTGAAAAGTTGTGGTAGTGGGCTGATAGGTCATTAAAAGGACTCATACCCAGTGAGAAATGGGAATTTGGCATGAGCACAGTTTGGGGACAGTTACAGAAAATATAAAAACATTTCATGTTTGTGCTTCACTGAGTTGAGACTCCCAATAAATCAATTATATCATTATGACCAACAAGCTTGCCTGAAAGATGAGCAAATCAAAGCCTAAGATTTACGTGTGTGTATTTTTTTTTTATAAGGTTAGCATAGCTGGTAAGTGACAGAGCCAGAATTTGAACCCAGATCTATTTGACTCAAAAGCTTTTTAGTCTTTCTATTGTACCATAGTGACTTCCAGAAGTTTTCTTTGATACAAGTAGATTGATTCTCTGAAACAAGGTGATCCTATCAGAATGTTGTTGTTGTTGTTAGCCACCATCAAATCGACTCCAATTTGTGGTGACCTTATGTATAAAAGAACAAAATGTTGCTCAGTTCTGCATCATTCTCACAACCGCCTGCATGTTGGAGTCCGTTGTTTTGGTTACTGTGCCAACCCAACTCATCAAGGGCCTCCCATGCCCTTGCTGGCTCTCTATTTCACCAAACATAATGTTCTTCTCTAGTGATTGATTTTTCCTGATGATGTGCCCAAAGCAAATGAATTGGACAATATTCTGTTGTGATCCATAAGGTTTTCATTGGCTAATTTTTGGAAGTAGATCTCTAGGCCTTTCTTCCTAGTCTGTCTTAGTCTAGAAGCTCCACTGAAACCTGCCTACCATGGGTGATTCTGTTGGTATTTGAAATACCAGTGGCATAGCTTCCAGCATTGTAGCAACATGCAAGTCACCATAGCATGACAAACTGACAGGTCATGATTCTATCAGAGTAAAAAAAAAAAAAAAACCAGGGAAATCCGCCCTTATTAAAAGTCAGAGGGCGGATTGTGGTCCTAAGCAACACGACCCAGAACAGTGGAGGGCAGTAGAGTCTATGGTGTATACATTTGTGGGGGAGGGGTATTTTGGACCCTTCAGGGTCCAACCACTACAAGCTAGCCCCATTGCTGGCCTTCCTGCCATCTTGTAGGTGAGCAGGGAGAAGTGCCAAGCAGGAGACACTTGTTCTCTCAGTTGCTGAGCAGCCAAATGGCGGTGGCTGCTTGAATGTTTATTTTGCAGCAATTTCTGCTGCTCCATCGTGATGTCTGCTGCTTATATTTCTGTATTTTAATTAAATGTCATCTCATTGTGCCTGTACTTGTTGTGCTTGAGCCCTGAGGCTGTTTTAGTAAAGGGTACAATTTTGTCAATCTAATGGAGAAAAATAAACAAAACCACCTGTTCTGCAAGACTGGGTGCTGGCAAGCATCAAGCTCTCCCACCCCTCCCTACCTTCCCCAGAGTCTGCAGAAGGAGGTCTGGAGGGGACTTCAGCAGGGTAAGGGGAGAGTGAACACATCAGTGAGAGATACCCTGGCCTTATTCAACAGTAATTCAGTCTCAGGGGCTCCCAGCCACAGGCCCTTGGGCTTGGGGGGCCAAGAACAGCTGTTGTGGCAGGACAGGGCAGTGACTCAGTGTGGGGGAAGGCACAGCCTGCTGGGGGCGGAGGGCCCAAAAAATACCTTAGACTCACATAAGCGGAAGGAGCAGAATTTATTCATGAGTAACACCAGCCTTCACCTTTCCCATCCCCACCACCTGTTAAAGGAAAACATGTCTTTTTCCCACTTAGCTTCCCTCTTTTCTTGCCCACATGGAGAACTCCATGTTTGCCAACCCACCTCCTGGGATTTTGAGATGCAGGATAAGGAGAATGGGTACAGAGAGGCAGAACGAGAAGCACAGGAGGGAGTAGAGAGAGGAACTAAATGCACAAGGGCTAGTGGGCTGGGGCTTTGAGGAGCGCTTTTGGTAGGGTTGAAAATAAGATACACAAGTAGTTTTAGGCTATGAGAGAAAGGGTGTTTTAAAATGTGCTGATGTGGTTTAGGAGCTGGATCTCTTAATGTTTTTCAAGAGATGTATGTGAACACTGGGGTTTATTCTTAATAACTTTTGACTTGTAGCCTTCGGTAGGTGTCATTCCTACCAAAACTGAGGCATGTGGGCCCTGGCGTTTATTTGGATTCCACACACATCCCGTGATTACCCCAGTGTCCCCCGGGGTAGGAGACAGGAGCACCTCATCCACCTCACCCTCAGGCCCTGCACTTCTCCTGATTATGGTTCCCTGCAATGCCCTTGATGTTCATAATAATCTAATTTCCCCTGGGTCACATGAAAAAAAAAAATATATATATATATATTTTTTTCATATGTGAGGCAGGAGGGAAGGCACACTCTGTGATATGTCCTGTATCCACATCCTCTAAGGAGAGTTCTGGCCTGAAGATCCTCAGAGAGAGGGCCCACCAGCAACCTTAGAATGTGAGCTTTGGGTGTAATCTTGTTATTACCCGCCTCTTGAGTAGACCCTGACTCATGGTGACCCCATGTACAAATGAACGAAATGCTGCCTGGTCCTCTTGCCATCCTTATGGCAAGTTGTGGATCATACTGTTGTGATCCATAGGGTTTTCATTGGCTGATTTTCGAAAGTAAACCTTCCTAGTCTGTCTGAGTCTAGAAGCTATCTTCCTAGTCCATCTTAGTCTAGAAGGTTCAGGGCAGCACATGAGCCTCCACTGACAGGTAGTGGCTACGCACAAGGTGTATTGGCTGGGAATCAAACTTAGGTCTCCTGCGTGGAAGATGACAGTTTTGGCGTATACCCAGAACTCCAGAAATATTTCTCAGGCAAGTTGAACTACTCACTGTCTTCCAAACACTCTGAAATTTCCTGTCTCTTTGCCTTCTCAAGTGTCCACCCCATCTCTCTCCCCCAGGCCTCTTCTCCCCTCCCCCAGATAACCAGATGCCTTTTAACTTTTTCCATGCTTGTCTAATGATATGCAGTTATCTATACATGCATAAACATAAATATTTCCACATATTTAGGGTTTGGGGAGGCTCATTGTTTGCTTTGGAAAAATTGGATCATACATTCTCTGTATCTTCCCAAAACTACCCCATGGAAATTCCTCTCAGTCACCTGGTACTGCTCTAGTTTTTTGTATTGGCTACATAATAATCCATGATGAGGCTCTTTCATAATTTATCCAATCATTTTTCTATTGATGGGTACTTCCTTTGTTTTAAGCTTCTGCCTTACAAACAATAAAGCAATAAGCGTTCTTGTTCATAATTCTTTAATATTGGTGCTCTTACTTATACCAAATGGATTCCCAGGGTTGAAAGCGATGTATATTTTTTAATTTATTAGATATGTCCAGATTGCTTTCAAAAGGACTGAAACGTATATTTTCAGCCATAAAATTTGAAGAGTATTTTTTAACCACATCCCTACTAGCGACAGTTGCTATCACTCTTGTTTTGATTTTTTCCATTCTGATCATCACAAAGTGATATTTCATTGCAAATTTAATTTGCGATTTGCTGATTACTGGTGAGCTTGAGCATTTTTTCAATTGTTTGTTGGACATTTGGATTTTCTTTTCTGAGAATTATGTCTTCATAATCTTTGCCCATTTTTCTACTGGGTTATTATAGTTTCCTTCGTCAATTTATAGGGGCTCTTTTTATATTATTGATGTTTATCATTTATCTGTTATTTGTACTACAACCATTTTTTTCAAATCTATCACTTATTATCTTTGCTAAGCATTATCAGTTTTAATAAATAAAATGCCTTTTTTTTCCCCAGAGGTTCTGAATTTCCTGTTCTGATAAAGATGTCTCCCCAACCCATAGTTACCTACACTTTTTTCTAAGCTATTTATCTAGAATTTGTTCTTGTATATATGGCATAAGATGGGGTCCAATTTTTTCTTCCAGAAGATAGTAAGTTAAGCCAGTATCATCCTTTCCATACTGATTTTGTAACCTGACCCTATGAATGCCAGTAAATTTCCATTAGTCCTTAAACTAGCCCAAGCCTGATTTGGCCCTCCCTGCATGTGTGGAAGGGCCAGCTGTGACCACTAATTGACCTCAGCAGCAGACACAGCAACAGGTGGAACAAATCAGAAGGAAAATCATCGCTTGGACCCTATTCCAAAGCGAGAGGTCTGACAAGAGCCACATCACCTCCTGTTTCCTGGCTGCCTTCTAGAAATTCCCTTCCTAGTACACCTCCACAGTTGTCATCTTGCTGCCCAAATAACATATAAGCTCTACTTCCCCATAGCTCGGGGAGTCGGATCTGAGGAACTTCCTGCTGGCTCCTTGCTCTGTACATTGCAATAAAGTTACTTCCTCTTTCTCAAAGACTGGTGTCCAGATTATTGGCAGGTCTGAGCGTGCCAGGCAAGGACCCACCTTCTCAGGCTTGGTAACAATTTGCATTATGAATTCTGCCATATATTACATGCTCACATGTGCTGGGTTGTGTTTTTTCATTCTCTTTTCTCTTCCACTCATCTGTTGGTCTGTTCCTGAGCTGTACTAATAGACAGTGATTTCATTACAATGGCTTTTTGTAGTGATCTGATATCTGATAATTCAGCCTTCTTCACTATTATCCTTTATTCATATATGTATTTTTCTTTTCTAGATATTTATTCCTGCATGTAAATTTTAAGTACATTTTAGTCAATTAAAAAATATAACCTGTTGGAGGCAAAACAGGTAGGAACTGGAAGGGGGAATGAGGAGAGCTTCTGGGTGGTAATTGTGTTGTATTTCTTTATTGGGCATATAGTTACATGAGCACATTTATGGTTTGTGCATTTTAACGTATTTAAATTATGTTTCAATACAAAATTAACTTGGAAGAGCCTGTTGGGATTATAATTGAAATTGCAGTACATTTATATTTTGGGGAAGAATAAAATTTTTTATGATATCGACTCTTCCAAACCAATTGCATGGTGTTAAAATTTGGTCAGATTTTGTTTCATTCTTTTTTTCATAATTTTTACCACATAGTTCTGTACTTCAAAATTCCTCGATGTTTTATAGATTTTATTACCAAAATCAATTAAATAATTTTTCTCTTCTCTTAGCTGTCTAGTGCAACTATAAAGGAAATATCACAAGTGGGTAACTTTAACAAACAGAAATTTATTTTTTCACAATTTATGAGGCTGTTGTTGTTAAGTGCCGTCTAGTCGGTTCTGACTCACAGCAACCCTGTGCACAACAGAATGAAACACTGCCCGGTTCTGAGCCATCCTCACAATCGTTGTTATGCTTGAGCTCATTATTGCAGCCACTGTGTCAATCCACCTCCTTGAGGGTCTTCCTCTTTTCCACTGACCCTGTACTCTGCCAAGCATGATGTCCTTCTCCAGGGACTGATACCCCCTGACAACATGTCCAAAGTATGTAAGACACAGTCTTACCATCATCCTTGCTTCCAAAGAGCATTCTGGTTGTTCTTCTTCCAAGACAGATTTGTTCATTCTTTTGGCAGTCCATGGTGTATTCAATATTCTTCACCAACACCACAACTCAAAGGTGTCAATTCTTCTTCGGTCTTCCTTATTCATTGTCCAGCTTTCACACGCATATAATGTGATTGAAAATACCATGACTTGGGTCAGGCCCACCTTAGCCTTCAAGGTGACATCTTTGCTCTTCAACACTTTAAAGAGGTCCTTTGCAGCAGATTTACCCAATGCACCGTGTCTTTTGATTTCTTGACTGCTGCTTCCATGGCTGTAGATTGTGGATCCAAGTAAAATGAAATCCTTGACAACTTCAATCTTTTCTCCTTTTATCATGATGTTGCCCATTGGTCCAGTTGTGAGGATTTTTGTTTTCTTTACGTTGAGGTGCATCCCATACTGAAGGCTGTGGTCTTCTCTTTTGGTTTACTATCTCCAGGTCTTTGTGCATGTCATCATAATACTTTATTTTGTCTTCTCGAGCCACCCTTTGAAATGTTCTGTTCAGCTCTTTTACTTCATCATTTTTTCCTTTTGCTTTAGCTACTCTACATTCAAGAGCAAGCTTCAGAGCCTCTTCTGACATCCATTTAGGTCTTCTCTTTCTCCCCTGTCTTTTTAATGATCTCTTGGTTTCTTCATGGATGATGTCATTGATGTCATTCCACAACTTATCTGGCCTTCAGTCATTAGTGTTCAACTCATCAAATCTATTCATGAGATGGCCTCTAAATTCAGGTGAGATATACTCAAAAGGTCGTACTTTGGCTCTCGTGGACTTGTTCTAATTTTCTTCAGTTTCAGCTTGAAATTGCATACGGGTACTTGATGATCTGATCTACAGTCGGCCCCTGGCCTTGTTCTGACTGATGATATTGAGCTTTTCCATCGTTTCTTTCCACAGACGTAGTCAGTTTGACTCCTGTGTGTTCCATCTGGTGAGGTCCACGTGTATAGTCACCATTTATGTATGTGAAAAAAAGGTATTTGCACTGAAGAAGTCATTCGTCCTGCAAAATTCAATCATGCAACCTCCAGCATTGTTTCTATCACCAAGGCCATATTTTACAAGCTACCTATCCTTCTTTGTTCCCAACTTTCACATTCTAATCACCAGTAATCATCAGTGCATCCTGATTATATAGTCGATCAATTTCAGATTGAAGAAGTTGGTAAAAGTCTTCAATTTCTTCATCTTTGGCCTTAGTGGTTGGTGCATAAATTTGAATAATAGTCATATTAACTGGTCTTCCTTATAGGTGTTAGGGTATTATCCTATCACTGACAGCATTGTACTTCAGGATAGATGTTGAAATGTTCTTTTTGACAATGAATGCAACGCCATTCCTCTTCAAGTTGTCATTCCCAGCATAGTAAACCACATGATTGTCAAATTCACAATGATAAATACCAGTCCATTTCAGGATATCAATTTTTATGTGTTCCATTCCATTTTTGATGATCTCCAGTTTTCCTAGATTCATGCTTCATACTTTCCATGTTCTGATTATTAATGGATGTTTGCAGCTGTTTCATCTCCTTTTGAGTCATGCCACATCAGCAAATGAAGGTTCCAAAAGCTTGACTCCAACTACGTCATTAAGGTCGACTCTAATTGGAGGAGGCGGCTCTTCCCCAGGCATATTTTGAGTGCCATCCAGCCTGAGGCACTCATCTTCCAGCACTATATCAGATAGTGTTCCGCTGCTTTTCACAAGGTTTTCACTGCCTAATTCTTTTCAGAAGTAGACTACCAGGTCCTTCTTCCTAGTCTGTCTTAGTCTGGAAGCTCAGCTAAAACCTGTCCGCCTTGGGTGACCCTGCCGATATTTGAATACAGGTGGCATAGCTTCCAGCAACACACAAGCCCCCACAGTACAACAAACTGACAGATGCATGAGAGCTTAGTTACATAGTGTTGCTGTAACACAAACGCCATAAGTGGTTGGCTATAAAGAAGAGGAGTTTATTGTCTCACAGCTTTGGAGGCTAGAAGTACAAATCAAGACATTGGGTCTACGGGAGGGTCCTTCCTTGTCAGTAGCCCCAGGAGTTCCTTGGCATTCCTTTGCTTGTAGACAGTCCTCGCATGGTGTAGGAAATTAGGTTTATTTCCTACCATACTCTGGTATGGCCTTGTTAACATAAGAAACCCTGTTTCCAGACAGGGTCATATTTACATAGGTACAGGGGTTTGGGACTTCGACGCATATTTTGGAGGGACACAGTTCAGTCCATAGCACCATCTTTAAAGGGTGTTCACAAAAACCATCTCCCTTATGAATCCTTCCCTGATCCTTCTGTCCCAGTGGTTCTCTGCCCTGGCTGCATATTGGAATCTCCTGAGGAGCTGAAATATCAGTGCCTGGCTCCACTCTAAAGACTCTGATTCAATAGGTCTGGGGTGCATCCTGGGCACTGGGATTTTTAAAGCTCCCCAGGTGGCTCTAACATGCAGCCAGCATTGAGAACCAATGACCTAATCTGGTGTGATCCTTCCTTCCCACCTTCTTATAACATCCAGTTTTTCTTGTATTATATCTTTTGTGCACTTATTTTATCCTCCCATCAGTGAGCTTCTTGAGCCCATGTCCAATTATTCACTAAGTAATTTAATTATTCACTTCCTCACTTCATTCATTCATTCACTCACTCACTCATTCCTTGATCCAATAAATTCTTTGTACCTGCCATACTCCCGCTGGCAGGCACTAGAAGACTCAAAAATGAAGAGAAGTCACTGTGTTGATGTATTCACAGACTTATGAGAGTTTAGTTAATTTTTTTGAATGAAGATGATTTTTTTTTCCTTGTATTTTTTTCCCCTAAAATAAACCAGGAGAAAGCTGCTATAGACTGCTTGCTTCACTTTGCCCCTTGGCATATCTGCCTTGACAGATGCTTTTGTGATAAAGGTGCTATCACATATTCAATTTTTTAAAATCCAGGTGAATAAAGACTGCAGTGTCAATTTTTGACAGAGACAAGTAAGAAAAGCCAAAGGATCCGTGAACAGGAAAGCTTCAAAAGTCACATAGCTTGCAGGCTTGTGTCACTAGCATGTGCTGCTCACAAACCCAGAATATGAAATCCTCAAAGAATTGGATGCCACAGATTTCTTTCTCTCTTCCCCTCTCTGCCCTCAGAACTGGGTGTATTCACAGATACTATATAAATAGTTTTCTCTGAGACATGGAAATGTTGAAAAACCATTCCTAATAATTAACTGTTTAGTGCAGTTGAATGTTTGCGGGTTATTGCAGGAGGCACTGCTGTGTGAGAAAGCCTGCCAGTCTGCAAGTTGGGTGATATAGTCCTGGTACATCCTTGTGTCAAGGATACCCCTCACCCCCGACCTAGGAGTCAGGTGATTTCTTTCTATCCCGAGTGAACATTTATGTGGACAAGCTTTTCAAAATTGTGCAGATGGTGTGGCAAAGGACAGGGTGTCTATGAAGAGAGGTTGTCATGAGGCTAAATTCTGTAAGCACCGGGAAGAGCAGGGAAAATTGGCTTCTAAGTTAGAACAACAAATGCCATTAAATTAGAGGAATTTCCTCCCTCTTAACTCATTGCATTTAAGGTCACATCTCACCTATCTGGAGCCAAGCCAAGAACCAAGAAAGAAACCAAAAAGGCCTCTAAGCATAGCTTGAAAGGGTAGTTCAATGGCATGGGCACTCATACTTAGGAAGACACAGCTCTCATCCAACACCAGTTTTCTTTTCTTTACACACAGTTTTAAGAAGTTTGAGTATCTGGTTTCCAAACCCGCAACAGATGGGTAGTAGTTCATTGGAAGGAACATGTTGTTTTTGTTGTTAGGTGCTGATGAGTTGGTTCTGACTCATAGCGACCGTATGTACAACAGAATGAAACATTGCCTGGTCCTGCGCCATCCTCATAATTGTTGCTATGTTTGAGCACATTGTTGCAGCCACTGTGTCCATCCATCTCATTGAGAGTCTTTCCCTTTTTCGCTGACCCTCTGCTTTACCAAGCATGATGTCCTTCTCCAGGGACTGGTCACTCCTGATAACATGACTGAAGTATGTGAGACGAAGTCTCAGCATTCCAAGGAGCACTCTGGCTGTACTTCTTCCAAGACAGACTTGTTCATTCTCCTGGCAGTTCATAATTCAACAACACCATAATTCAAATGCATCAATTCTTCTTCAGCCTTTCTTATTCATTGTCCAGATTTCGCATGTATATGAGGCGATTGAAAATATCATGGCTTGGGTCAGGCACACCTTAGTTCTCAAAGTGACAGCTTTGCTTTTTAACACTTTAAGAAGTTTTTTGCAGCAGATTTGCCCAACGCAAAATGTTGTTTGATGGCTTGACTGCTGCTTGCATGGGCATTGATTGTGGATCCAAGTAAAATGAAAGACTTGACCACTTCAATATTTCCTCTGTTTATCATGTTGCTTATTGGTCCAGTTGTGAGGATTTTCGTTGTCTTTATGCTGAGGTGTAATCTGTACTGAAGGCTGTGGTCTTGGATCTTCATCAGTAAGTGCTTCAAGCCCTCTTCACTTTCAGCAACCAAGGTCATGTTATCTGCATATTGCAGGTTGTTAATGACTTTTCCTCCAATCTTGATGTGGCATTCTTTATATAGTCCAGCTTCTTGGATTATTTGCTCAGCACACAGATTGAATAAGTATGGTGAAAGGATACAACCTTGATGCACAGCATTCCTGATTTTAAGGGACATAGAGGATGCTTGTTGACAGGCAAGGTGACAGTCACGATAGGCAAGCAGGAGATAGAAAAACAGAAATGCACATGTAGTGGTGTTTCTCCATGTTTTCATCCCAATCCTCTTTTGATAAATATGAACATTTCCCCTCCTCCTGGAGATTCTGACACCTGATTCCAGTTAGATATACTCCCCCTTTTCATCACAGGTTTATTTGCCTGGGAAGCAGACTTTGAGATGGAGTTTAGCATTGATGTTGTTAGTTGCCATTGAGTTGGGTCTGACTCATGGCAACCCTATGTATAGCAGAATGAAACATTGCCCAGTCTTGTGACATCTTTATGATTGCTGGTATGTTTGAGTTCATTCTTTGGTTATTGTGTCAATCCATCTTATTTAAGGTTTTGCTTCATTTTTGCCGGCCCTCTACTTTACCAAACATGATGTTTATTTCTAACGATTGGTCTTTCCTGATGATGTGTCCAAAGTAAACGAGCCAAAGTCTCACCATCCTTGCTTCTAAAGAACATTTTGGTTGTCATACAGGATTTTTATTAAAGAGTAACCACAAGATCAATATGTGAACAGGACGGGGAGGAAGCAGGAGTGGGCAGAGGGACAAGTCAAGCTGCGATGTGGCCCAACAAAAGCCTTGGCAATTCCATGGGAAACTCTGGAATCAAAATGGTTCCTCAGGATTGTCCTCACCTGGGTCAAGAGGGCCAGGCATTTACATTCTCCACATCAACAGTCATTGAATGTGGCTTATCTAGGGTAGGGGTATGTGCTTGGGTGAGGAGGCTTTCTGCAGCTGAGCAGTCCCTGAAGGGGCTCACAGTGAAGGCTTGACTCATGCAAGGAGTACTAGGATATTCTTACCTCCTGTGTGCCTCACTGGATAGGTGGCTGAGACAGAGACTGCTAATTATCCATCAGATATCCCTCTCGGATTTTGCAATGGGAATAGCAAAGCACCCAGCTAAAATATTTTATTTTCCAGCCTTCCTTGTTACTAGATGTGGCCAAGTATTTTGGCCAATGAGATATAAGCAACAATGTTGTGTGGGAGTTCTGGGAAGGCATTTTAAAAGTTGCTGGCTCACAAAAGGACAAATATTGTATGATCCCACTTATATGCAATAGGCAAATGTATAGAAAGCAAAGTTATTAGTGGTTACCAGGGATAGGAAGGAGAGGGAAGGATGAGCCATCACTTAGGGTGCTCTAAGTTTCTGTTCATGGCAGTAGAATAATTTGGAAATGGATAGTGGTGATGGTTGTACAACATGATCAATATGTAGCCAATGTTACTGAATTAAACATGTAAAAAATGTTGAATTGGTAAATATTTTGTTATATATATTTTTGCCTCAATAAAACAAAAATAGTTGCTAGCTCAGTGAGGAGAAAAAAAAAAGTGAGGAAGTAAGTTCTTAATTCACCCTTTCTCCCTTCCTCCTTTCTGCTATCTGGAATGTGGACATGATGGATGAGCTCTGACAGCCATCTTGGACTATGAGATGACTTTAAGGTTGGAAGCTATGTGCTAAGGTGGTAGATCAGAAAGACAAGATGACTCTGGAGCCACCATACCAGACCTGAAATGTTGTCTCTGGACTTCTTTTTATAAGAGAGAAATAAACTTTGAATCCTGTTGAAACTATTGTTGTTTTAGGTTTTCTGTTCCCACAGCCAAATTCAATTCTAACAGATTCAGGGGCCAAGCTATACTGGGGTCTCTTATGGTTGATTAAGATAGTGATTTTCTTCTATTTAATAATTCGGAAATGCACCTTCTCTCCATCACCTTAGGGAAAAGTTCTTACTGTTTCTGTTACGACTCTTTACCTCCCTCAATAAATTGCCCATACTGCTGCCAGAAGAATCTTCTAAATGACAAATTTGATCAGTTTCACACTCATTGTTAAAAACCTTTCAAGAAACTACAGGCAGCCCCTGGGTTATGAATGTCCCACTTACTGACAACTCCTACTTGCCCTTTAATGTTATGTAAATTTGCCCTCACTTTGAAACAATTGAACCAACCCCTACTTGCGACAAATTCTTCCTTACAATCAACTTCACTTGTTGCATGTGCAGATTTTAAATCATTGAAAACTCTTCGAGCCTCCGAGCCTTTTCTTGCACTAAAGTAAGGCTAGCTAAATAAGAACCATATGCCCCTGTTCTGACTTACCTACAAATTCTTAAAGACACACTCAGGAACCGATCTCGCTCGTAACCTGGGGACTGCCTGTATTAAACTCTAATTTTTTCTCATTGCAAGCTTTATCTTATGAATTGAATATTAGGGCCTGAGCATGCCGACTCCAGATTTGTTTATTCTAGTATACAAGTTTATTTGTGTGTTTGTAAGTATCCAAGGAGCATTGCTAGAAACAGCATTGGCACTTCCTGCAGGTGAGGAAAACACTGGCTGGTACAACATACCATGATAACCAATGAAAGAACATAATGTTATTTGCTAGTAAGCGAGGATAGGCAAGTTCAGACCTACCTCTGAACCACAGCCCAGCAACCACCCATTCCCCCAATCACACACTTTTCTCTAACAGAATTTCATTACCATCTGAGTCATTCTATTTTTCTTTCCTGAGTGCGCCCCACCATTTTGCAATGAAATACAGATTACAAACCCACCATTGAGCCTCCAGTCATGCGCAAACCTCCACAAGATGACCAGCTGTCTTTGATTTTCAGAAGCTGCCATATCAATGTTTTTGTGCACATCTCTCTGGCTTTATTTTCTGTGTGTGGGCATGTACTTTAAAAAAACTTTTGTTTTGAAATAATGTAGACTTACATGCTGTTGTAAGAAATAATACTAATAATACTTGTCCTTTGGCTCTCCCCAATGGTAACATATAACTACAATACAATTTCATAACCAGGAAATTGATATTGATACAGTTCACATCAGTTTTTAAAAAATTTTTGTTTTCTTTCTTTTTATATTAAATATATGTATGTTTAAAAGGTAAGAACTCTCGTACCGTGAACTTACAGGATGCATTTAATGCACTTTTTCACTTCTATTCTATAAAATCCATGTGCTTCTTGTGATGAAAATACTGGTTAGGTTGAGTCAATTCAAACTCATGGTGACCTCATGTGTGTCTCAACAGAACTGTGCTCCAAAGGGTTTTCAATGGCTGATTTTTTGTAATAGATCACCTGGCCTTTCTTCCATGGCACCTGTGGGTGGACTCAAACCTCAAATCTTTCAGTTAGCAGCTGAGCGCATTAACTGTCCACACCACGCAGGGACTCCACGATGAAAATAAACTTTTCTTTATAAAAAAGGAAAAAAAATCTTTCAAGAGCTTCTTTTCCTGCTTGAGATGAAGTCTGGAATTCTTTATGTGGCCTTCAAGCCCCTTCAAGTTCTGGCCCTAACTCCCCAGCCTCATCTATAGGCACTCACCTGGTTCCCTCAGACCCAGCTGTACAGAGCTACTCCACTGCCTGGAAAGCCTTCTCCTAACTCTGTCTAGCTAATGCCCATTCATCTTTCAGATTAAGCAAAATGTGTAGCACCTCTAGAAGCATTAGCTACCTGCCCTCTCTCTCCTAGTCTGTGTTAGATGCCTTTTTATTTTTTACTTCCTTAATGCCTGGCACATGGTAGGTACTCAATAAATATTCGTTCCATGAATGAAGGAATGAATAGCTTTTACTGGTTAAGAGTATTGTAATAAACTTGTCTTTTTCTATCACCAAACTTTTGGTTTCACCGTTGGGGGGAAACTTAGACAGTTACCTTTGTGTGAGCATTACCTAGCCCAATGCCTTGCACGTATTAGGTGCTCAGTGGGTGATGATGGATGGTGAGGAAGGAGGTGAGAATCTAGACAAGAAGAACAGTGTGAACACAGACATGGAGATAGTGTGCTCCAAGATTGGCACAGAAAAATCATTTTACAGGCCATTCAACCCATTTGAGCAGGGAGTCTGGTTTATATCACTGGGCTTCTCAATAAAAGGCATTTATCGGTCCATCTTGCTTCTGCACTGCTGAAACAAAACATAAAAGAAACTGCAGCTTTTGCAACTCTATACTCTGTGAATGTCATGAACCCCCAGGGGCTCAGTTAGCTCCTATACTCCTAGATGGCTGCTTACAGAATCTCTAGAATAAAAAGTCAAGGGGAGTGAGTGTGTTAGATCAATTCCATGCACTTTCAGAAAAGAAAGATTTGCCTAAGTTCTCATGGAAACTTAAAATGCTCTCCTGCATAGCTGTGCTGTCCTTAATAAGTAGCAAGGAGACTTTTACTCTCTCAGCAGAATATTTGGGGAAAGGTCACTGAAAAAGTAATTTGGAACTCTTGTGAAGCTGAGTCTACATCCTAGTTTTGTAGCTGGTGGCTTCTAGGAAATGTTTACAGAAATGGCACAAGCTCCTGCCTATGAGACATTCAGTTCCATGGAGCCAGGGTACATCACCAGTGAGCCAGAGGCAGTGTCACTGGGGCCAGACACCCCCAGTATGGAATCTTGGCTCTGCCTTTTTCTTAACGTGGATTTAACCTCCTCAGTTTCCACATCTGTAAAATAAGGTTATAATGGTCTACCTCATAGTCTTGTCTATCCCAAGAAATTTGAAAGACAGCTACTTAGCCAAGTGACTGGAAGAGATCTATATTAGTGCCCATTCCAAAGAAAGGTGATTCAACTGAATGTGGAAATTATTGAACAATATCATTAATATCACATGCAAGCAAAATTTTGCTGAAGATGATTAAAAAACAGTTGGATAGTACATCAACAGGAAACTGCCAGAAATTCAAGCCGGATTCAGAAGAGGACGTGGAATGAGGGGTATCATTGCTATCAGATGGATCTTGGTTGAAAGCAGAGAATGTCAGAAAGATGTTTGCCTGTGTTTTATTGACTATGCAAAGGCAATTGAGTGTGTGGATCATAACAAATTATGGATAATATTGTGCAGAATGGGAATTCCAGAACACTTAATTGTGCTCATGAGGAACCTGTACATAGATCAAGGGGCAGTCGCTCAAACAGAACAAGGAGATACTGCATGCTTTAAAACCAGGAAAGGTGTGCCTTAGGATTGTATCCTTTCACCATACTTATTTAAATCTGTATGACTAAGCAAATAATCTGAGAAGCTGGACTAAATGAAGAAGAATGTGGCATCAGGATTGGAAGAAAACTAATTAACAACTTGTGGTATGCACATGGCACAACCTTGGTTGCTGAAGGTGAAGAGGACTTGAAGCACTTACTGATGAAGATCAAAGACCACAGCCTTCAGTATGGATTATACTTTAATGCAAAGAAAACAAAAATCCTCACAACTGGACCAATAAGCAAAATCATGATAAGTGAAGGAAATAGTGAAGTTTCAAGGATTTCGTTCTACTTGGATCCACAATTGATGCCCATGGAAGCAGCATTATTGCATTGGGCAAATCTGCTAGGAAAAACCTTTTTAAAGTGTTAAAAAGCAAAGATGCTACTTTGAGGGCTAAGGTGCAACTGACCCAAGCCATAGTATTTTCAATTGCTTCATATGCATGTGAAAGCTGGACAATGAATAAGGAAGATGGAAGAATTGAATTATGGTGCTGGCGAAGAATATTGAATGTACCACGGCCTGCCAGAAGAATGAACAAATCTAGCTTGGAAGAAGTACAGGCAGAATGCTTCTTAGAAGTGAGGGTGGCAAGACTTCATCTCACATACTTTGGACACGTTATCAGAAGGGACCAATACCTGGAGAAGGACATTGTGCTTGGTAAAGCAGAATGTCAGCAAAAAAAGAGGAAGACCCTTAACTAGATGGACTGACACAGTGGCTGCAACAAAAGGTTCAAACATAGCCACGACTGTGAGGATGCAGGACCGGGGAGTGTTTTGCTCTGTTGTACACAGGGAAACTATGAGTTGGAACTGACTCAACGGCACCTAACAACAACAACAATGAGTTATGGAGCTTTCATACAATTTACATTTTAATACTTAATTGTATTTTAATCTTTAATAAAGACTCCAAATTTCGAGTGTTGTATACTTGAAGGTTGTTTAGTTTTTCTCATAATAAGTTCTTTAAAAAACCAATTACTCAGGAGGCAGGGCCAAGATGGTGTAATAGTCAAACTCTTTGTGTCGTCCGTCTTACAACAAAGACCCAAGAAAACAAGTGAATCTGATATATACAACAATCTAGGAGCCCTAAGCATCAAAGTTAAAGCTGAAGGATCGGACTGAGTGACATGTGGAAGGAGAGACAATTCCAAAACAGAAGATGGAGAAATCCTGAGAGTATGACTCCTGGACACACTTTTAACTCAGCACTGAAGGCACTCTTGAGGTTCACCCTTCAGCCAAAGATCGGACAGCTCTGTAAGGCCAATGAGCTTCACAGGTCAATCATGTATACAAGACTAATGGTCACACCAACCCAAAAGCAAAGACAAGACGGCAGGAAGGGACAGGAAAACTGTACAAATGGAAACAGGAACCTAGGATGGAGAAGGGGAGAGTATTGACATTGTGGGGTTCGCAACCAATGTCACAAAACAATCTGTGTATTAACTATTTAATGAGAAACTAATCTGCTATGCAAGCTTTCACCTAAATCACAATAAGAAATAAATAAAACAAAAACAGTGGAAATGGAGAATTACAGATCACCAGATCACTGGCATCCTGTTAGCCAAACTTGCACAGCGTGGATATATTGAGACAAGCAGCACTATCCCAAGTCAAACCCACCCCATCTGGTGCAGCTAAGTGGGAGTGACTCTGCCTGCCAGAGTCAAACAGGAGTGATACCAGATCTGTGAAAGTTAAGTGCATGCACCCAACCCATCACACACACCACAGCTCCCTGAGGAGCACTTGCTCCTCCTCATCCATCCCACTCCCCACTCAGACACCAATCCAGCGCCATTCAACATCACCACACCCACTAAGCCAGGAACTCATGCCCCCAGTCTGGAGGTGGCTGTCCCTTCACCCAGCCACTGATGCAGGGGGTCCACAGGCTTGTAGCACCCTCCTCCCCCTCCAATCACCCATACCAGTGCCTTGCTGGCCAAGCTGGCATAGCATGTGTTCATTAAGACAGGGTGGGCAGGGCTCCCAACTGAAGCCCACTTGCAGCAGCCAAGTGGGAGCTGCAGACATGTGGCATTCACCACCACCCCACCCCCTAAGAAGGGTATTCATCCACCCATGCCAGGGGCCTGAGGGCTGGTGGTACTGCCTACTCTATCCAGCCACCCATGATGGGGGCCTGAGGATCATTGAAGTCCCCCAATCCTGCTATCCAACAGCACTGGGTGCCCACTGACTGGCTGTACTACCCCTATCCCCCCACTACACGTTCTAGCAGACAGGTGCACACCTTCTAATTGGGCACGTGGAGGCAGGCAACAGCCCCATGCCTGCCCCCCACTTTGCTCCCCACAGTAACCAGAGACTTGTTCCTGCTCAAATACACCCATGGAGCCCTGCCCACCTAGGACTGTAGGAGACGGTCTCAATGTGACATACTTGGTGACTGGCGACCTGGGTACCTTCACCCTGATCATCTGGCAAATGGCAGACTGCACACACACCATCCAACCCAAAGACCAGGGAGAACACCCCTTGCACCCATGGCCAGATGACCAGCAGAACAGATACATCTCCTTCCCAAAAACGCAGCTCTGCACGAACAGTGAACAGAGTTCCATGGTCACATAACTAGTAGCTACTCTGCGTACCTGGAGACAAGAGGTGAGAGCTTCAGCATGGCCAGATTAGCAATCAGAGAAGCACATACACCCAGTCTTCTCAGATACGTGAAAACAAAACAAATAAAAAATTCAGGATGCAGTAAACAAATATACAATAAATAAATAAATATAGTAACTTCTTGATACCTCTGAGACAACAGTCAATATCAAATCACATAAAGCAGCAGGACAAGATGGCTCCAGCAAGCAACCAGACTAAAGAAATGGAAATCCTTCTGGAGTAAGATAAGGCAGTGTAACTACCTGATAAAGAATTCAAAAGACTAATATACAGAGCTCTCCAAGAAATCAAGAAAGAGATCAGGGAAAACACAGACAAAACCAAGGAACACACAGACAAAACAATAGAAGATTTCAGGAAAACAATACAAGAACAAAATGACAGAATAAATAGAAACCATACAAAAAGAGCAACTAGAAATTTGAACGATTAACAATAAAATTTCAGAATTAGACAACTCAATAGAAGGGCATCAGAGCAGAATTGAGACAATGGAAGACAGAATTAGTGAGATTGAAGACAAATCCCTTGACACCAAATTATTTGAGGAAAAAAATCAGAAAAAAGAATGAAGAAAAGCATATGGGATAGTATCAAGAGGAAAAACCTGTTAAGTGATCAGAGTTTCAGAACAGGGGTGAATAATGGAAAGCACAGAGAGAATTGTTGGAAGATTTGATAGCAGAAAACTTCTCTAATATCATGAAAGATGAGAAGATATCCATCCAAGAAGCACAATGAACCCCATACAGGATAGACCCCAAAAGAAAGTCACCAAGACGAATCATAATCAAACTTACCAACCAAAGACAAAGAAAGAATCCTGACAGCACCTAGGGAAAAACAAAAAAGTCACCTACAGAGGAGACCTGTCTTAGTCATCTAGTGCTGCTGTAACAGAAATACCACAAGTAGATGGCTTTAACAAAGAGAAATTTATTCTCTCACAGCCTTGTAGGCTGTAAGTCTAAATTCAGGGTGTCAGCTCCAGGGGAAAGCCTTTTCTCTCTGTTGGCTGGAGGAAGAACCCCATCACCAATCTTCCCCTGGTTGAGGCTCCAAAACACATCAGACAAACTCTAACAGCATTGGAATGAGAAATAGACAGTTCAGCAATAATAGTAGGAGGCTTCAACACACCACCTGAGGAATGTGCTTGTTAGTTCAATCAAATATCTGAGACTAAATGGCAACTCCTACCCAAAATCAAGACAAGAAGACAGGAAAGGACACAAACTGGACGAATGGACACAGGGAGCCAGGCCGGAAAGAGGGAGAATCCTGTCACATTGTGGGCATTGCAACCAATGTCATAAAACAATATGTGTATAAATTTTTGAATGAGAAACTAACTTGAGCTGTAAGCTTTTACCTAAAGCACAATAAAATTAAGAAAAAAAATTACTAATGATTTTTAAAATAGAGTTTAAATGTTGAAAACAATTAACTTTTACTTTACTATGAAGTTTAGAGTTCCCATAGTAACATCATAGGCTAGAAAGCAATCAGACACCTGGGGACTGTTTTTACTTTCTGAAAAATGTACCAGGGACAATTGTGAGGAATGTTTTTAACTGTGGACACAGGGGAGAGCATGATCTCAGGGATACCAGGACCGGGCACTCCCTCTACCTTGTTTTTTGACTGAATAAACCCACTTGTTTATGATGGTCTGAAGGTCTCCATAAAGAGATTGAGAACTTTTTGCCTCATAAAGCACAAATACTTCAGAGAAGGCTAACAAAATAGGCTTCATCAGCAAAGAACACTTTGATGTGAAATGGTTTATTCAAAATTACAAACTGAGTCTCAGCTCAGAGTAAATAATGGCTGCTGTTGTGAAGGAACTTAGAGTCCAGTTATAGAGCGAGACATGGAAACAGATACCCATACAACTGGTACTGCTAAAGAGCCCAGTCTGAGCCCATCAGGGCATACCCAGGAGCCATATTGGTTCCTCACAGCCAGAGACAGGCTGTCAAGGATGACCACAAAGTGCCTCTCCTAATAGTTTTCCTGTTGCTGTCCCATCGAGTTCTCCTCATGTTGACCCCATGTGTGTCAGAGTAGAACAGTGCTCCATAAGCTTTTCAGTAGCTGATTTTTTTGAAGTAGGTCACCAGTATTTTCTTCTGAGGCACCTCTGAGTGGCCTCGAATTGCCAACCTTTCAATTAGCAGCCGAGCATGTTAACTGTTTGCACCACCCAGGGACTCCTTCCTGACCAGCAGGCTTTTATAAAGCAGGAGGAAAGAGTACAAGGCTCCCAGGAGATAGAAGTGGTAAAAAGGAAAAAAGAAAAGAGAAAAAAACAAGAACCTGAGGGCAACAAGGAGATGTTTGCTTCCTTCACGATTTTGTTTGGAATCTGCGCTCCCTGTACCTTAACAATTGTAGAAAGGTCGTACGATATAATTACAATCTGATTCACTTCTCCTGACATAGTCACAGAGGAAAATTAAATATAAAGAGGATTCAGGTTGACAAAGACACAATGCTTTGTGGAATGATTCAAGTTCCTGAATATAATTCTTATTATATGCTATCTAGAGCTAAAAGAGGCGTGTGTTTTATCACCTTATTTCTTTGTTTTCCAGAAAGGATTAAGTACTTTGTCCCAGGTCTCAGAGTGATAAGGCTAGATAGAACCACTGTCTCCTACTGTTGACTTTTCCTCTACATCCTTTTTGTAGCACAGTGTAGACTACAAAAGTATTAGTTAAATGACCAAATCAACTAATGGGAACATATCTGTGAAGCTAAAAGAAAGGACTGTGGTTCTGTTTCTTGATGTAGCTGCTGGTTACATGTGGGCGTTCATTTTGTTCACTCACCAAGATGTATACGATTTCCTCTATGTAGGTTGTAAACTTCTACAAAAGTTAGAAAAATAGAAGTCTGTGGGAAAGTATAACTTGAAAGACAAACTTCTACTTTATATGAAATTACTACTCCTCTGATAGAGAGGAAGTTAGAACTTTGAAAGGACCTTAGAAATAATCTGGTCTAATTCTCCCATTTTACAGATGAAAAAAAGTCAATTATAAAGAGACAGTTTGACCTGCCCCATCAACATGGGCAATTTTAAAAGGAGCAGATACCGAACAAAATTTCAGCAGACCTAGATTCTGATAGATCTCCTCTTAGAGCCTCAATTTTCACCTCTATAAAATGGTGATGATGATAATATACTGGCCTCATAGGGTTGTTGTGAGGTTTAATAAAAATTATGTATGGGAAGCACTAAGCCTACCCTGGAGCAGAATGTGTGCTCAGAAAATAGCTTGTTACAAACAGCCCCAAGCACAAGACTTTGCATATAGGATGTGCCCAATCAATGATTACTATTTTCTATTCTGTGCCCTCATTTGGAAAGAGCTGGGAGAGGTGGTAGTGGTTTTAGCATTGTACCCAAGAACAAATAAGATGGGCAGCTGCTCAAAAATTTTTAAATAACAGCCAGCTAGATGAGTGTGCATTTGTAATTAAATGGTGGCATTATTTCCAGGATGGTAAAATGTTATGTTCACACTATGAATGGTCAGCATTTACTCTGCATGCCAAGTCCGACCAGTCATTCTCATACTCTCTCTCAAACCAGCTTGCAGAAGACTGACTCATATTCCATAGCTCTAAGGTGAGCTTCCCACCTCCCATCCAAGCCCTTGGCCTCAAAGCTGCTCTTCCCCTAGATAAAATCCTAGGGATATGTGTGGCGAGGGGGTAGGAGTTACGGAGCAGCCTCCAGTGGGAAACTCAGCCAGTGGCTTATCTCTCATGGCTATTGTTCCTGAAGACATATTTTTAAATAAACATTTGCTAAAAAAAAAAGAAAGAAAGAAAGAAAGAAAAGAAATATTCACAACTGTACCAATAAGCAACATCATGATAAAGGAAGAACAGATTGAAACTGTCAAGGGCTACATTTTACATGAATCCACAGTCAAAGCCCATGGAAACAGCAGTCAAGAAATCAAACCAAGTATTGCATTGGGCAAATCTGCTGCAAAAGACCTCTTTAAAGTGTTAAAAAGCAAAGATATCACTCTGAGGACTAAAGTGTGTCTGACCTAAGCCACGGTATTTTCAATTACCTCATATGCATGTGAAAAATGGACAATGAATAAAGAAGACCAAAGAAGAATTGATGCCTTTGAATTATGGTGTTGGTGAAGAATATTGAATATACCATGGACTGCCAGAAGAATGAACAAATCTGTCTTGGGAGATGTATAGGCAGAACACTCTTAGAAGAGAGGGTGGGGAGACTTCATCTCACGTACTTTGGACATATTATCAGGAGGGACTGGTCCCTGGAGAAGGACATCACACTTCGTAAATTAGAGGGTCAGTGAAAAAGAAGACCCTTGATGAGATAGACCGACAGAGTGGCTGCAACAACGGGCTCAAACATAGCAACAATTGTGAGGATGGTGCAGGACCAGACAGTGTTTTGTTCTGTTCACTATGAGTAGGAACCAACTTGATGGCCCCTAACAACGGCAACAACATTTTTGTTACCCTGTTTTGGCATTTCCTCATTTATGCCAACAGCTTAAAAAAACAGAAATGGACTAGAAAGACCATGTCACAATGCCAGTAATAACATAAGAATAGTAGCAGCAGTAACAACTAGCACTTTCTGAGTGCTTTCTCTGTGCCAGACAACAGGCCACGTGGAAGAGTGGTGAAGAATGTGGAATCTGGGGCCTGATTAAAACCAAAAATCAAACCCATTTCTGTAGAGTTGATTGAGTCATAATGACCCTATAGGATAGAGCAGAACTGCCCCAAAGGGTTTCCAAGGAGGGGCTGGTGGATTCAGCTGCTGGCCTTTTGGTTAGCAGCCAAGCTCTTGATAACCACTGTGCCACCTTGGCTCCTGTGTTTAAATCTGTCCTCATTCTGGCTAGTGACCTAGGGCAAGTCCCTGAAGTACTCCCTTACATTGATCGTGAGGGTATTAGTAAGAGTATCTTCTCAATAAGGTAGCCTTGAGGATCATACGGTGTCCCTGGGTGGTGCAAATGGTTAACGCCCTCGGCTGCTAAGTAAAAGTCTTGAGATTTGAGTCCACCCAGAGGTGCCTCAATTTACTTCCAAAAAGTCAGCCACTGAAAAGCCTGTGGAGCATAGTTCTACTCCGACACACATAGGGTGGCCATAAGTCAGAGTCAGGTCCATAGCAACTGGTTTAATGGTGGAAAATCATACGTATTAAAATGTAATGCTCTTAGAACAGTGACATATAATAAGCAGTTAAATATATATGACTGCTTATATATTCTATGTTGGAAACACTGATGGTGTAGTGGTTAAGAGCTACGGCTACTAACCAAAAAATCAGCAGTTCGAATCTACCAGGCCCTCCTTGGAAACTCTATGGGGCAGTTCTACTCTGTCCTATAGGGTCGCTATGAACAGGAATCGACTCAACAGCAACTTTTTTTTTTTTTTTTAATATGTCAGAGTAAACTGTGCTCCATAGGGTTTTCAATGGCTGTTTTTTTTCAGAAGCAGATCGCCCTGTCTTTCTTCTGAGGCACCTGTGGTCACAACACTTGTTTATGGCCAAGAGGAAACCCAAACCCAAGCCTCTTTGACTGTCAAATTAATACTTCTTATCATTCTACCTTGGTCCATTATTTATAATAGTTGATAAAAATTGAGAAACGACCTAAAAGCGCAATAAAAATGAATGGTTAAATATACTGGGGCATCTACGTGATGAAATGCAGCCAATAAATATCACATTTGTAAACCAGGTAGACTGACTCCAAAGCCCTGCCCCCTAGCACAGCCAAGTGCTGCCTCGTGCTGTCATTAGGCCTGGCACACAGGGACAACACTGCTCGATCACAGTTCTGGGATGCCCTCTCTGCTCTAGCTCTAACCCGCCGGGACTTGCTGAGGCTCTGAGAACAGAGGCCCTCATGGGAAATGCCTTCATCTCTCATGTACTCTGTTGCAGACAATCACCATCTCTCTGAAATCTTCCCCATCCTCCCCACTTCCTCCGGGAGTCTCCTGGACCACGTCAGCCCCTGAGTATCTCTTCTCCAGCTGTTCTATTTTAGCAGTTATTGGATACATTTGCAATGTGCTCTTGTGTAAGTTTCTTTTTCACATCTCATTCACCCTGATACTAAGATATAAGCACTTGGAGGGGAGGAATTGTGTCTTCTGTTCTTTGCCCACCCCCAGTGTCCAATAGAGTATATTCAATAAGTGTTCTATACTAGCAATAGCTAACGTTGCTATATACTGGGCTGTGTGTTAAACAGTTTACACGCTGTCAGGAAGCCAAGACAAATAGAAGGGAAATGGAAAACAACCATACCCTCTTAGAGTGACCTGCATAACCAACAAGGGACAACAGCTTCAAGCAAGTTCCATAGGTATAAAAAAAAAAAAAAATAGGTATAAGAGGAGGTAAAACCTTGCTGTGTCACTTAAACTCCCTAAGCCGTATTTGCCTCATTTATGAGATGGGTATAGTACTATGGGGTTCATGGAAGGATTAAAAGAGATAATAAAAATGTCAAATGTTTAGCACAGGGCCAGAGCATATTAATCACTCCATAAGCGTTAGCCACGTTTCTGGGGGAAATGGGGCAAGGGCCCCGATCAAGACTGCAGGGAAGAGATAGAGTGTCAGACACAGCCATTTCTGAAATTTCATCCTAGTACTAGTAAGAGGGAACAGGGACGATCCCAACCTGCCCTCTCCCAAATGTGGGGTATGGGAACAAGAGGGTACAGGCTAACAGGCAATGGTCAAAGGCTACCATGTCTCCCTCACACTCAGTTCTCCTAAGTAAAATGTAGAGAAACCTGGTGACTGAGGCAGAGTGGGAGAGTCTTGAGCCTTCCTCCTCTGGCAAGATGGTTTTTAACCTTGGTTGTGAAGGTAGGGGTAGTTGACCCCCAGCCCACCCACCTTTCTCCGGGCCTTGGGGAGAGGTGGGTAAAGCAGCCTGCAGGCACCTGGCTATTTGGGAGTTTTACTGGGACAGGGTTGAGGCAGCACAAGTGGGGAGAGGATGAGGAGTCAGATACCTCAGTGATTGGTTAAGCAACAATGATGTCAGGTACTCTGTGCCAAGTACTCTTGTAAGGACTTTTCTTGTATTAACTTATTTCATCCTCCTGACAAGCCCTGAGGCAGGTACCATCATTTCTATTATCATTCTTTTTGTGGAAAGAAGAAACTGAGGCATCCAATGGCCTAATAACTTTCCTGAGGTCTTCAAGATGGTAAGTGGCAAAGCCAGGATCCAAATCCAGGCAATGTGGCGCCAGATCCCATGCTCCTATATGAGCTGTGTGTGTGTGTGAAAGAGAGTGACAGAGAGACGCGTGTGTGAGAGAGAGGTAGGTGTGTGTGACAGAGATTGTGTATATGAGATGTATGAGTGTGTACATGTGTGAGGGGTGTGTGTGTGCTTGTATGTGTGTGAGAAAAGAAAGATAAAGGGAGAGATGTGTGTACTTGTGTGGGAGAGTTTGTGTATATGAGATGTTTGTGCGTGTGTGCATGTGTGTGAGAGGTGTGTATATGTGTCAGAGATGTGTGTGTGAGAGGTGTGTGTGTACGTGTGTATGTGTGAGGGAGGGTATATGCATGTGAGAGAGACAGAAAGAGAAAGTGTAAGCCCTCCCACATAGTGAGGGTCTTGGGCAAGGTTGCTTCTCCCTGGGCCTGGCCACACAGGCCTGAGAGGGAGCTGAGCTAACCTCCTGCCTCCTGCAGCAGCAGCAGAGCAGCTGTTTCTGCCCCCTCCTCATTCCCCAGCACCCTCCCCCCCACCCTTTCCACTTTCTATTTCACTTTGACTTTCAAACTCCTTCTGATCCTCTCACCTCTGAGTTGGGACTGCCTGAGACAGTGAATGAGAAGAAAACTCTTACTAGCACAGGCTTTGGGTGAATCTCCCTGTGAGTTACTATTTTTTTACAGGTCATACAATGTCAGGGCAGAAACCGGGCCTAGGTGATGAACCTTATAACTACTGTCGTTACCAATTGTCAATCTGACACAAAGGGTCCTTCCTTGTCTTTTCTCGAGTAAGAACACATGCGAAAGATGAACTTTATCTTCAGCAAGCTTTATTTTGCTTGAGTCAAGCAAAAGGAGTCAGGGGGAATCTAAGCCTCTCCAAAAGACTGACTCAAAAAGGGAAGCAAGGCTAGGGCTTATATGGGTTCGGGGGAGACAATAGAGTAATGAATATTTAGTGGGCTTCTTTCAAGGGGTGGGTACTTCTCAGAATGGTGGTGTTTGTTAATTAGGTTGCTCGTGCATCTGGAATCTAAGATGGAACCTGCCAATATTCAAGATGGAGTCCTCTCGGCAGCCCTTGGCATCACTTATTATGGGATATAGCATGAGCACACTTAATCTCCGCCACTACATCACCATCTTCGGAGGGCTGAGGAAGGTCAAACAGCAGTCACCCTCTGGTCCTCTGCGCGTGCGGAGCCTGCAAAGGAGGGGACTAGAAAGACACTAAGAAGGAGGTAGTAATTGACAGGCTGCCCCCATCCTACCTCATGTTCACAGGGTGTGTTCTTGTTTACCCAACTTCTAGGTGGTAATCTTTTTAAAAGCTCTTCTGTTCCACCAGCACAGTTAACCCTATCTATCTCATGATAGGGTGTGTTTCCTGTTTACCCAACTTCTAGATGATGATCTTTTAAAAGCTCTTTTGTTCAGCCACCCGCACAGTTAAGCCTATCTGTCTCAATCCCCCTTGAGAGGTTTCATACTCTTTATTCTTAAAGGGAACGTGAGTGAAGGTCTCTTCTGTAACTTCTTCATGCTGGCAAATGGGTGCTGTCCTGCCTGATACAGTAGAAATCTCTCCCTATCTGGTCTAAAGTTTTGTAAGGACTGGTGGTCTCAGTTTCAAGAACAGGCTGGAAACCCTGCATCATCTTAGAATTGTTGTAACCTAGAAGACACAAACTTTATTGGAAGCTTGAAGAGATAGTGCCCCAAAATCAGAAGTGTAACAGCTAGGGGGCCCAAAAAAGATAGAAACCAAGTAATAGAGGAGAGTGCCTTCCACACTGTCCACTAAATATCTTGGCCTCCCTCTCCTTTGTTTCTCACTGTGATTCATCTAAGTCAGGCCTGCAGCCCCTGCCTCCCACTCCAAACAATGGGCTCCTGCAACCTTGGCACCGAAGGAGAAACCAGCCAAGCTAAGGGCATCCTAACCAAGCCTTGGTCTTGACTTGCCAAAATGTAGGAATAGATTTGACCCGTGTAGTGTTAGGTGTTAAAGTCAGAATGGTGAGGAGACCAGAGCAGCTGAGGTTTATCTATAAGGGATGCTGGTTGGGTGTGGGGTTCAAATTGAGAGAAGCTCAACAAATTTCCTGCCAGCAGCACCTTCCAGGGCTGGCTTGGCAACTCTAAGGTCATTCTCCTCCTGTCACTGGCTTATGCTTGTTTTCTTTATTAGCCATGCCTGCGTAGCAGCTATTCTTGTGCAGGGTGACTCCATAATTTGTCTGCATTCTTCCTTAGAAGGAGCAGGTCACCGAGGTGGTGGTAGATTTCAGAAGTAGACCTTATGTTGACATCTTATTATACAGCTTGACATCAAGAAAAAAAAAAATTTTTTTTTTTTTTTATCAAGAGGCAAATAAAATGCCCAGGTGATTTATGATGACATTCCCTCCCCCTTGGCAGATGCTGAAAGACAGGTGCATTGTATATGGTGTGGATGGGAAATAAAAGGCAATGCAGCTTTTGCCCGCTGGTCTCCTGGGGTGGAGTGTGTAAATTGGTTTTATTTGCATGCCTCATGTAAACACCAAAAGCCCTGGTGTTCCTTCTGGCCAGAATAGTAAAAGTTAATCTACAACAATGCCTACCTTAGAGCTAAAGTTTGGGGCTATTTGCTCGGTTTTTGTGTTTTCAGTCCTTTCTCCTGGTAGCTCCCTACGGGAGTTTTAAAGTTCCTCCTGGAGCCCAGGGCTAACAGCAAGACATCTTTTTTTTTTTTTGCCTGAATGCTTATTAGGGTTTATTGAGACTATGCTAAGAGAGGTAGGGGAACTGGAGGCCCAGCTAGGATGCCCAGAATTTGAATGACTTTTGAGCCCAGAGTGGGGAGAGAAAACCGAATTTTAGCATACGTTTAGCTTATGTACAGTTATTGTTGTTGCTGTGTGCCAATTCTGACTCATAGTGACCCTATAGTACAGAGTAGAACTGCCCCATAGGGTTTCTGAGGCTGTTAGCTTTAAGGGAGCAGATCCATAGGTCTTTTCTCCTGCAGAGCCACTGGGTAGGATTGAACTACCTACCTTTTGATTAATAGCCGAGCACTTAATAACCACTGCACCACCAGGGCCCTATTTGGCTGCTGCTGCTGTGGTGATGGGATCATCCACTCCAAATATACTCTTTAAAAGTTTTTACTATGAAGTAATTCACATATACAAAAAGGTAGAGAGATTACTATAATGAATAGCAATTTACCAACCATCTGTCTTAAGAAATAAGATATTACCATGATGGCTGAATGCTCCTTGTACCATTCGCAGATCACATTGTCCTTCCTCTATTCTGTAGGTAGCTGCTGAACTGGTTTGATGTTTAGACAGTGTCATAATTTTATTACATCTATTTTTATAAGATAAAGTAAACATCTTAAACACAACTTATCTACACAACACACCTTATTGTTTCCCTTATTTGAAAAAATTATTTAAATGGGATTATAGAAAATATACTTGGAGTCCCTGGGTGGTGCAAACCGTTAATGTGCTTGGCTGCTAACTCAAAGGTTGGAGGTTCCAGTCCACCCAGAGGCACCTTGGAAGAAAGGCCTGATCTACTTTTAAAAAAATCAACTGTTGCAAACTCTATGGATCACAGTTCTACTCTTACACACATGGGGTTGCCAGGAGTCAGAGTTGACTGGACAGCAACTGGGTTTTTGTGTGTGTGTGTTGTATGTTTTTTTTTATGGTATATATCCTTCTAAGACTTGCTTGTATTAATTTTGGTTAGTTCTGGATTATTTATTTATTTATTATATTGCTCTAGTATGTGCCGTTGTATAACTATAATAGAATTATTGACTCATATTTCTGTTGATGAACAGTTGGAATTGGGTTATTATGTTTTTGCTTGTTTGTTGTGTTAATCACTGCTTTGTGCTGGGCAGGAGTGCAAGAGTTTCTCTAGGATGTCTACGTAGGAACAGACATTCTGAGTCATAGGGTCTGGCCATCTTCAACTTCAGAAAATACTATCAGAATACTGTCTAAAGTGCTTGATACCAATTTGTACTCCTACCAACATATTCTGGCCACATTTAATATTGTCAGACATTTTAATTTTTGTCAATATGATGGATGTGAAACGATATCTTATTGAAGCATTAATTTACAGCTCCCTGGTAACTAGTCAGCTTGAGCATTTTTGTACATATTTATTGGCCATTTGGCTCTTCTCTTCTGTGAAAGGTCTGCTCATAGCCTTTGGTCATTAATTTCCTTGTTTGTCTTTTTCTATTTATTCATACGGATTTGCATATATTGTGAATATTCACCATGAAGACACTTTTTTCTCATAACTTATCTCTTCAGTTTTAAATAGTGTTTGAGATTTTAATGCAAATTTATCTGTCTTTTCTTTTATGCATTGAATTTTGTGCCATGTTTTAGAAATCATTCATAAAAATATTTATTCTATATTTCCTTCTAAAATTTTCAAAGTTTTGCTTTTTACTTTTAATCTGTATGGAATTACTTTTAGGGTATGAGTGAAGTGGGAATCTATTTTCATTGTTTTTTTCCCCCACACTGATAACCAATTATTCCAGCATAGTTTTATTGATTAGAACATCCTTTCCTCTTTGATCTTTAATTTTAATTCTGTCAGATATTATTTCCATATATGTGAGAGTCTATTTGTGAGCTTGCAGTTCTTTTGTATTGCTCTGTTTGTCTCTCCCTATGCCACTACCACTTTATCTTAATTGCTATAGGCAATTAAGGGCGCCCAGTTTGCTCTATCCTACCACCTCCTGATTCTTATTCAAAATCATCTGGGTTACTTTGGGTCCACTGCTCTTACATCTGACTTCCAGAACCAGCTTATCAAAATGCATGACAGGAATTTGATTGGAATTACATTGAGCTTATAGATTAATTTGAAGAAAATCAAGTATTCTGGTCCATAAATATATAATCTATTTAAGTCCTCTTTTTAAATGTTTTTTCATAAAGCTTTAGCATTTTCTTCAAAAAGATCTTATATAGCTTTTGTTATGCTTATTCATAGATACCTTATATTTCACACTGTTATTATGTATAACATCTTTTGAAGTTATGTTTCAAACTATTTGTTGCTGGTGTAAAGAAATGTAATTTTATTTTGCGTATGTTGAACTTATATCCAGCATTTTAGCTGAACTGTCCACTAATGCTAATAATTTTTTTAATAAAGAAAGAGACTCAGAGATGTTAATCTGTCCTAAATCACATCCTTAGTAAGCGTCTGTCTTTGTGTGGGAAAGTGTATTATTTTCCTAGAGCTACCATGACAAAATATCACAAATTGAGTAGTTTATAAGAACAAAAATGTACTGTAGGGACGGTTGCGTTGTTGCTCGATGCTGTCGAGTTGGTTCCGACTGATAGCTATCCTGTGTACAACAGAACGAAACACGGCCTAGTCCTGTGCCATCCTCACCATCGTTGTTATGCTTGGACCCATTGTTGCAGCCACTGTGTGAATCCAGCTCATTGAGGGTCTTCCTCTTTTTCACTGACCCTCTACTTTACAAGCATGATGTCCTTCCCCAGGAACTGGTCCTTCCTGATAACATGTCCAAAGTAAGTGAGACGAAGTCTTGCCATCCTCGCTTCCAAGGAGCATTCCGGCTGTACTTCTTCCAAGACAGATTTGTTTGTTCTTCTGGCAGCCCATGGTATATTCAATATTCTTTGCCAACACTGTAATTCAAAGGCATCAATTCTTTTTCAGTCTTCCTTACTCATGTAGGGAGGGTAGGAGTCCAAATTTTGATTATCTGCAGGGCCATGCTCTGTCTGCTCCAGGGGAAGATTCTTCCTTGTCTCCTCCAGCTTCTGGTAACCCCGGGCATTTCTTGGTGTTCCTTGGCTTATAGATAAACCTTCACATGGCCACCTTCGGCCTGTATTTCTCTCCACACCTGTTCTTTTTCATAAGGACAACACTCAGTTTGGATTAGGACCTACCCTACTCCAGTATGATCTCATGTTAACTGATAGCATCTTTAAAGACCCTGTTTCCAAACAAGGTCATGTTCGCAGGTACCAGGGGTTAGGATTTCAGCATAGCTATTTGGGGGATGCAATTCAATTTATAATAGGAGGTAAAGATAATGTCAGGGTGGGAATTTGCACAGTACTCAGTTCAAGGTTCCTTTTCTGCTTCTTGGACACAATTTGTTTATAAGACCACAAGAAATGTTTTGAAAGGCTCCCGTCACCTCTTCTAAGTAGTAGGATGTCCCTGGAGTAGGGAGTAGGCCAGAGGGATATGCAAGAAGCATAGAATCATCCAATCCCAGAGAAGGAAATGATCTTTTAAAAAAAATTTTTTTATTGTGAATTAGGTGAAAGTTTACAGGTCAAATTAATTTCCCGTTTGATAGTTTTGACATAAACTGTTCCACGACATTGGTTTCATTCCCCCACAATGTGTCAGCTCTCTCTCCATTTCTGTCCTAGGTTCCACATTTCCTTTTGTCCTGATTTTCCGCTCCTCCCTGCCTTCTCATCTTTGCTTTGGTCAAATGTTGCCCTTTTGATCATATAATTGATTTTTCAAAGGAGCTTGTTCCTTTTGGGTGTTTTTGTTTATTTTATGGGCCTGTCTATGGTTTGGCTGAAAGGTGGCTTCCAGGAATGGCTTCAGTTCCAGTTCAGAAGAGTGCCTTAGGGCCATAGTCTCGGGGGTTCCTCCAGTCTCTGTCAGGGCCGTAAGTCTGGTCTTTTTTGTGAATTTGATTTTTTGTTCTACAGTTTTTATCCTGCTCTGTCCATGACCCTCTGTTGTGATCCCAATCAGAGTGGTGGTAGCTGTGTACCACCTAGTTCTTTGGTCTCAGGGTCATGTAGGCTGTGGTTCATGTAGTCCATTAGTCCTTTGGACTAATAACTCTCTTAAGGACTAATTACTCTCTTAAGTCTTTGGTTTTTTTCACTCTTCTTTGCTCCAGACAAGAGGAGACCAATAGTTGTAACTTAGATGGCTGCTTACAAGCTTTTAAGACCCCAAATGTTACTCATCAAAGCAGGATGCAGAACTTTGTCTTTATGAAATATGTTGTGAACTATATTGATATAGATGTTCCCCAAGTCTATGGTCCTTCACCTTTGAGCCTAGGAACTTTGTCCCATGAGGTGCTGGATTATGTCTAAGAAGTTGACCTGACCATGGCCCTTGTGTGCTCTATTGTCTATATTAATATCTAACAGCACCTATAGTTATGTGTGTGGAAATATCTACCGCCAAACCTATATCTGCAGGTGGGTGTGTTCCCTCACACCCTCCCACACCTCTGGGCATACCTATCAACCTGTGTATCCATTTGTAAATTAGCATTTGTTAATATTATTGTTGCAGAATTGTCTATGCTATAGTAATTACCATTGTTGCCATTTGTTCTTATGTTCCTCTCAATGTCCTCCCATACCCTTGGTCATGTTTTGCTGACTTCCCACATGTTGCATATTGCCTTTCCCTTCACCAATATTAACACATGCCTTCTATTTAGTAATTTTCCCTTCCTTCCCCTCCCATCCCTGGTAACCATCAAAGAATTTTTTTGTTCTGTGTGTAAACCTTTTCTTGTTTCTTTATAATAGTGGTTTCATACAATATTTGTCCTTTTGTGATTGACTTATTTCACTCAGCATAATGTCCTCCAAATTTATCCACATCATGAGATGTTTTGTGGGATCACTGTTATTCTTTATCATTGCATAGGAAGGAAGGGATCTTGGAAAAAGTTTAGTCCCACCTTCTATTCTAAGCCACATAAAAATCTATTCTGAAAATGTCCCTACAAAGCCATTTATTCCTTCAGTGCATATTTTTTGAGCACCTACTAAATGGCAGATCCTGTGCTGGATGCTGGAAACGAGCACAGAGCAAAACCCTCAAGATGCTTATAGTTTTGTGACAGACTTTGGTGAAATAATTACACAAATATGTAACTGTGAGTGGAGATAAGTGTCATGGAGGAATGGAAACAGAGCTCTGAGAGAGAGAGAGAGTGATGGGCAACCTGACTTCCTGAGGGGATGGAAGAGCATTCTAGGCCCTGAGGTGGAAAGAATGTGAATGGTGTGAAGGATAGGAAGAAGTCCAGTGTAGCCAGAGCAGAATGAGAGGGGGAACTTATCAAGGCAACCAGTTCCTCCTTCATCTGAACTTTCCACTGCTCTACTTGCATAGCCAGGAAACTTAGGTTACAGACCCTGCTAGGCTGGCAGAAGGCTCCAGCTGTGCACTTGAAGAATTAATTTTTACAAGGCTTCCTCCTGCCTTCCTCAAAGGCTCTCAAATGTTGTCTATTCGTACAGGGTTTAAATAAATAACAGATATAAAAACATAGGGCTTTTTATATGATCCAGATAAGCCATAATGAAAGTATGCAAGTAGACCCCATCTTTTCCCTTATGGCCAAAGTCGTGTGGCTTAATTTCATTTGTAAAAATTTCTCATAATTTGGAAAGGAGGATTTTACTTGAAATTTGGTAGATTTGAATAGAAAGGTAAGGTTGGGCAGGGTGTAGGAGTGAAGAAAGAGGGGAAAACTTTCAGCCGACTTTTATTGATAGTGGAAAAAACTCATTAAAATGATGTGATGTTGTTTTCCAATAACACCTCAAAAATGAGTTTCAATGCTTTGAAACTTCAAATTTAATGCCAAGAGTCCCCAATAAAATGAATGTGTTGTCTAAGTAAGTTGAAAAATAGAAAGTGAGAGAACTCATTCCCTGGTCTCCATCAAAGAATTTCTTCTTTTCAACCTGACTTTGAGCAGGGAACATTTATTAAATCTAAGGTGGGAATACTTCAGGTGGTGATTTTTTTGTTTGTTTTGTTTCTTTTTATCATTGATGCTTGCCACAAACCTACTAACTAGAAACCATAATATTTGATTGAATTTTAGCCCAATGGGGTGCTTAGGTATTATAGACTAGGTGTACATAAAACAAGCTATAGTAGCCAGATACTTTTTACTATAACGTAAAACCCAGATACAAGCAATGAAAAATTCCCTTTTGCTTCATTTCCCAACATATTGTCTTCACATTAGTAGATTTTGTGCATGCTTTCTCTTTTCCACTGGTAGCATTATGACATTTTTTTCCCACTCTTTCAAGATTTAATAACATCAAATAGAGTCAACATGCCATTGCCAAAAGCTCAGGCTCCATTTCGCATGCATCTGGCAGACTGATAGACCTCTTGGAGGAGCTGCCAAACATGGGTGGTGCTAACTCAGTCAAAATAAAACAAGATGCTCATAAAAATGATTTTTGCATAAACCAATTCTTCTGGCCTTAGCAATTCTAGTTGTATAGCCGTTGCTTTTGGAATTGGGCGTGGGGCAGGTTGTGCCTCTTAAAGTAGTCTTTCCTGGACATTCCCAGAAAGGGGATCTTCAGGAAGAGAAAGGTAAAGCTGGATTTTAGATGACCCCAAAATCACATGACCCCATTTCACAAGGTAATGTTCTTACCAGTAAGTTGGGTATTGGGTAGCATAACTTCCAACATTCTTTACCCAAAGGAGCATTGTTGTTCTTAGGTGCTGTTGAGTCAATTCTGACTCATGGTAACCCTATAAACAACAGAATGAAACCTTGCCTGGCCCTCACCATCTTCATGATTGTTGGTATGTTTTAGTCCATTGTTTGGGCTATTGTGTCAGCCCATCTCATTGAGGGTTTCCCTCATTGTCACTGACCCTTTATTGACCATGATATCCTTTTCTAGCAATTGGTCTTTCCTGATACTGTGTCCAAAGTAAGTGAGTCAAAATCTTGCCATTCTCACTTCTTAGAAGCATTCTGGGTTGTATTTCTTCTAAGACTGATTTGTTCATTCTTCTGGAAGTCCATAGTATATTTAATATTCTTCACCAGCACCACAGTTTAAATACATCAATTCTTCTGTCTTCCTTTTTCATTGTCCAGCTCTCACATGCAGCAGTTTAGATATACCAATTCTTCTGTCTTCCTTTTTCATTGTCCAGCTCTCACATGCAGCAGTTTAGATATACCAATTCTTCTGTCTTCCTTTTTCATTGTCCAGCTCTCACATGCATATGAGGCACAATTGAAAAGACCATGACTGGGGTGAGATGCACCGTAGTCATCAAAGTAACACCTTTGCTTTTTAGAACCTTAAAGAGGGCTTTTGCAGCAGATTCACCCAATGCAATACCTAGATACAATGTTTTGTTGTTATGCATAAGGATTTTATTGGCTAATTTTCAGAAGTAGATTGCCAGGCCTTCTTCCCTAGTCTGTCTTAGTCTGGAGGCTGAGCTGAAACTTGTCCACCATGGGTGACCCTGCTGGCATTTGAAATACTGGTGACATAGTTTCCAGCATCATAGCAACACACAAGCAACCACAACACGACAAAGTGACAAATGGATGGTGGAAAAAAGCATTAGAGCTAAACATTAAGGTCTTTAATTAATTAACCAAGTCACTAAATATTTGTTGAGAATATATCATGACCAGCCTGTCAAAGATCATGGCCCACAAAGCACCTCAACTAGAACTGGAAGGAGTTTCAGATGCTGCTATTTCCAAGACCACACAGCTAGTAGTTGGCAAAGCCTCCCCAGGGTCCCAAGTGATATTTGAAGAAAGCTGCCACTTTCACGTTAAATTTTCTCTCCTCTAAGCGAAACAGGAAATGGTAGCCAATATGACAGTAGTTTCCAGACCCTTTTCTAGGTAGGGATGTTAGCCCTGAAATGTGGGATCAAAATTCAACATAAACCTTGTAATGCCCCATACTAGTGGCCAGTAGTCCCCTTCTCCTGTGACTCTGCTCTAAGCAGCAGTCTACAAATACATTTGCTTTGGTAAGTCACATAGGACTGAAGTCACATCAAGTTGGCAGCCCACACTTAAGGATTAATACACATTCAAATCAAAATATCTGAGGCGACCAGCAAAACTCCTGGTATTTATTTGTAGCAAGGAGGATTCATTGTTGCGAAGACAGAAAAGGAAAGGAATTAGCATTTTTTGGAAGTCTGCTCTGTGTCAGGGGTCAAGCTAATTATTTCACATACCTAATGTCTTTTTGCTTCACAAAGGGCCCTAGGAGGTATTATTTTAGTTCCCATGTGAATTTGTTTGGAATGAGCTTGGCTGTAGATAACAGACAACATGACTAATAAAGGCTTAAAAGATAGGGGTGAATTTTCTTGCAAAACAAGAAGTCTGGGTGTAGGCAACCCAGTGCTTGCACTGAGCTCTGTGTGTCCATCAGAAACCAGGTCTTTCCCTTGTTCTTTTCTGCCATTCTTAGCATGTAGACTTTCATCTTCAGGTTTGTCACCTCGTGGTTATCGAATGGCTGCTGCCCCTTCAGACATCATGTCCAAGTTTCATTGTGGGGGAGGGGTGGGAAAGAAGCAAAAAATGGAAAGGAAGAAGTTTATGTCAGCCCAGGCTGTCCTTTAAAAAAAAAAAAAAAAAACACCAGGCTTCCTACCAGTGGTACCTAGTGATTTCTACTTTTATCTCATTGGCCAGAACTGTATCAAGATGAAATTTTTCACTTAGGCACGTGTCAGCTCCAAAGAAAACTGAAGTTTTCTTAGTAAAGACACATGGGAGAATGGACATGAGGCACACAACAGCAGAGCCTGCCACTTGGTGTTACACATGAGGAAATAGGCCAAGGGACATAAAGTAACTGCTCACAGCCACACAGCTAGAAATTGGTTGAGCTAAGATTTGAACCCAAGCCCTCTCTCAGTCCAAAACTCTTACTCTTTCTACTGCAGCACCCAGCCTTTGGGCATAGCATAAACAGATCGCCCTTCCTGACATTGTCAGGAAGCTGGTATTTTCTTGGGTTTCCTGAAAGACAGATACATAAGTTCTTCCTGTGGGAAAAGTAAAGAGTAGAAGAAACTCACCCCAGAAAATAGATTTCATTTCCTGATTTCTGTCATTCGACAGACACCGAGAGCAGACCAAGTCCAGGGCAACAGGATGAGGCTGACATATGAGCGTGGGTGCTGCACAGGGAGGCAGAATGATAGCCAGGACTTCTGTATCACCCAGTAGGAGCCAGGAGCTATCTTCAGCGCATTACACATAGTAACTTGCTTAATTCTCATAACAAACTTAGGCGGATGGACTATTACTACACTCATTTTACAGCTGGGAAAATGGAGGAACAGAGAGGTAAAGTGGTTTAACAGAGGATTTGTTAGTTAAGGAGGAAGTGCAGTAGTAGTAGCATTAGTCTGAAATCTTAATGTGTCTGATACTCAAAAAGAAGAGAGAGAGAGAACCCGGAAAAGAAAGAAAAGAAATATGAATTAACAGAAACAGGAAGGAGAAAACAGACATGAAGGGGCATTTAAGAGGAGGATTTGTAGCCAAGGAACACCGCACCAACGTAAGAGCAACTGTCTTAGTTTCCTAGTGTTGCTGTCGCACAAATAGCACAAAGTAAAAAAAAAAAGTAGGTGGCCTTAAAGAACAGAAATTTATTTTCTCACTGTTCTGGGAGCCAAAGGCCCTCAGTGGCACAGTTTGCACTCAGCTACACTAACCTGAAGGTTGGTGGTTTAAAACCACCTACCAATGCTGTGGAAAAAAGGCCCCTGGCTATCTGCTTCCATAAAGATTACAGCCAAGAAAACCCTGTGGAGTTCAGTTCGACTCTATAACACATGGGGTCATCATGAGTTGGAATCGGCTTGATGCCAATTTGATGCCAATGGGTTTGGTTTGTTCATTTGTTTTTAATGGAGGCTAAAAGTCCAAACGAGGGTCTCAGCTGTGTTGATTGCTTCCTTGTCAGTAGTCCTGGGCATTCCCTGGTTCCTTAGCAATCCTCAGATGGCATCTATCTTCCCTCTGTGTCCGTCTTTGTGCTCATGCTGTTTTTTTATATAACTTAGAAGTAATTAGGTTTAAGATCCACCCTATACTTCTGTGACCCCAACTGATTGATTGATTACATTGCATTAGATTGTATTATGGAAAGTGATTACGTTAGATTAGATTACACCTGCCAGTATAGGAATTAGGATTCCAACACATGTTTGGGGGGAACACTATTCAACCCATAATAGCAACTCTACCTGGGCAGTTAGCTGCCTCTAGTCACACACCTACCAGTGTGGGTGGAGACTCAGATTCAACTTGAGACTCGTCAAGAGAGAACAAAGGGCCAACACAGAGAGGATGATGGAGGGTATTGACTGGTGTATTAAACATATATGTAGTCAATGATTGCCATGTAGATGATTTCAAAGTTCTTCAGATTGTAGTTTTTAACTGTTCCATATTTTTTCCAAGGTTGTAATCTTTATGGAAACAGATTGCCACATCCTTCTCCAGCAGAGTAGCTGGTGGGTTTGGACTACTGACATTCTGCTTAGCTGCTGAGCATTTAACCACTGCACCGCCAGGGCTCCTTTGATTTATATAAAAAATCTCAAAAACTGGTGGAACCTACAGATGAATTTGTCCTCTAAAGTGGGTCCCAGACAGAGGCAAAAAACCCTAATAACAATAAAATTTTATTTAGTGAGGGCTTGAGATGCTCCAGGCACTATGATATGCTGCACATTTGTCATCTCATTTAATCCTCACCTGTCTCTGAGTAGAGGCTTCCTATTATCTTCACTTTCCAAGTGTCTCAGGCAGGGTTCTCTAGGAGCAAAACTAGTGAAATGTATATGTATAAGCAATATGTATAAGTCAATTCCTACTCATTGTGACCGTATAGGACAGAGTAGAACTACCCCATAGTGTTTCCAAGGAGTGGCTCATGGATTCAAACTGCCATCTCTTTGGTTAGCAGCTGAATGCTTAACAATTGCACCACGAGGGCTTTGTAAATATATATAAATATACATAAAAAATATAGAAAGATTTAATTCAAGGAAATGGCTCACACAGTTGTGGAGGCTGGTGAGTCCCAAATCCATGGGTCAGGTGTCAGGCTGGAAGCTTCTCCTCACTCATGTAGTTGCAGGGGCTGACAAACCCAAAATCAGCAGGTCTGATGGCAAGTTACTGGCTTACAACCCAAGAACTGGAGGTCAGATGATGAGGAGTCAGATGCAGGATCCAGATCCAGAGTGAGCCTTGCTGAAACATCCATTTATGTAGTGCAGGCAGACCACGCCCCCCCCAAGAAACTCCCCTTTCAACTGATTGGCTGCTCATAGCAGATCACATCATGGAGGTGGCTACATTATATTAGATCTCATCATGGAGGTAATTACATATTACATTATGGAAAAACAATCAGTCCCATGTCTGTCAAACCACTGAGAATCATAGCCTAGCCATGCTGACACATAACATTGACCATCACACCAGTGAGGACCCTGAACTGAGGCTCAGCAAAATTAAGTGACTTGCCCCAAAATACATGCCTATGTAAGGAGCAAGGCTGGGACTGTCACCCAGGTCCATCTGATGCTACCTCACCAGTGTCACCAATGTGGGCTGGAGGTGGCAGAATGGAAATGGAGCAAGGACCACAAGACTTTCAAGTAGATCACCCCCAACATGCACTTGTGCTGCTGACTTTTTGAAGCTAAGCAGGGACATTACATTCATCTCTTCTAATTTACATTTTGTTAATTCAGCCCAACATTTCAGCCTGTTAAAGATATTTTTGGCCTATGATAGCAGTGCAATTCCGGGGATTAAACTCCTTTAATTCTACTGGCCTTAACTACATCTGGCAGACAGTGTATAACTTCATGTAAAATTAAAATCCAATGAAAGTTTAAAAAAACATTTTTTTTTTTTTTTTTTAGTTTGGCTGTAAAGTCACTTTCTTCCAGTTGTTCACAAATGAAACATGCTGTGCTGATTTCTGAAAACCAAGAAGCCTGGAGAGAAGTTTATTACTTCAGAACAAAATTTAGAGTTTGAGGGATTTAGCAGTTTGCAAAGAACATAGAGCTAAGCCTGTGAGAAAGGCTGTTCAAAATGTCCTGGCCTAAAGTGCCAAGTTCTTTTTCAAAAGTCCCTGCAGAAGCTCTTAGGCATCTGAAAAGGGTAAAAATAGGGAGAGTGCATTTTAAAGGGCATCTTTCCACCAGGAGCCTGTACACTTTCTCACACAAATGTCCTCAGCCGTTATGTTAGCCAGGCATTTCCTGTGCACCACAGGTTTTGTTATCCTGCCCCCACCCCCTCCGGGGAATTATCCAAGATTTGCACTGCCACATTTTCTTTCAGCTCTTGGTCACACTCCCATATATGGAAATCTTTATTACATTGCTAACTCCCCGGCTAGGGCATTTTATAGGAAGTGGTTACCGATGGTGGTCTTTATAAGCTAAGTAATCCTAAGGATGAAATGACAGCAACAGCAAACAGTGTGTGTGTATGTGTGTGTGTATGCGTGTGTGTAAATAATCTTTATAGCTGCCAGAGCATACTAGACAAGTTGTTTAAACCCAAGGGTTTTTTGTTGTTGTTAGTTTATTTGTTTTTTTATCACTTCAGTAGTTCTTGGATAGCAAAGTGAATTGTAAGTGTTTGAAAAGGAATCTTTATTTGCCTAGAAGTCAACTTAAAAGGCATAATAGGAGATTTTTCCCTTAATATCCCCCCAAAACCCCAAACCTGTTACCATAGAGTTTCTTCTGACTCATAGCAACCCTACAGAATAGAGTAGAACTACCCCATAGAGTTTCCAACTAAGGCTGTCATCTTTATGGAAGCAGACTGCGACATCTATCTCCCTCAGAGCAGCTGGTGGGTGTGAACTGCAAACCTTTGGTTAGCAGCCAAGTGCTTAACCACTGTACCACCAGGGCTCCTTTTTCCCATAATAAAGGATTTAAAATCTGCTCCATATTTGGACACTTTCCCTTCCTAGGCTGCAATAGCACAGAGTTAGGAAGAATCACTCGGTCACAAGGTTACTGTAAATAAACAAAAACAGAGTTAGCACTTCATAGAGTGGTCTTTTAGCAGGTCACCTTCCCTTGAGTGGAACGCAGAGGGGCACGTTAAATCCCACGGCTGTGTCCTACATTTGGGCCATGAATTATGCTGTTCAAAGAACATTCACATCTTTTCATCCTGGTGCAGTCTAATCCCACTTACCAGAAATCTGAGGTTGTACAAAGTAAATCATTTCTTAAGAATACACAGCTCCTCCATTCAAAAACTCTCACTGGTTCCCATTGCCTGATCACACCCAAACCCCTTAAAACAGAATTTGAGGTTTAACAAACATGTAATAAGCATTTATACATTCAGGTACCTGTGGTTAGCAAAGATGAAGAGCTGCCGTTAAGTGAGAGAATCTGTCATCACGTGAACAATTAGGTGCAGTGATATAAGCAAGTGATGAGAGAGAAAGGACTGGGATTGGGCAACATTTAGGTGGAACTAGCTTTCAAAACACTTTTTCCCCAGTTGTATCTCCCCACCACTGACTCGATCCAGGGTCTTTGAATATCTTCCTCCTGCAGCCATTGATGCATCAGAGAAAGAAGAAGGAGGCCAGTACCATCACTTAGGTAGGAGGACATACTTATAATGGTTCACACTTTCAATTAGAAGGTTAAGAGATAGCTGAGGTTACAATCAAGGCCAGGGTGGGGGAGAGAGGAGGTTGAGAAGGAACTGGCAGGGAAGACCAACACGGTGCCATTTACAATGCCCTGGAAGATATTTCCTAAATTTCCTTCAGAGATGATAGTCTAAATTTTTACCACCATTTTGGACCTAGAATACATTTTTTTTTTCTTTGAGGGGTATCACTGCTTGAGCCCTTCTCCAAAGCTAGAATCCCAGGGTCAGTGGTATAGTTAACATGTAAGTAATTATTGATCCCCCAGACATTCTAAGAAATCTCCTTTCCTATACTTAGTCCCCCATCATGTGTCGGTCAGTCTGTTGTACCACAGTGGCTTGTATGTTGTGATGATGCTGGGAGCTATGTCATAGATATTTCAAATACCAACAGTGGACTGGTTCCAGCAGAGCTAAGACAGACTAACAAGAAAAGCCTGGCAATCTACTTGAGGAAATTAGCCAATGAAGCAATATTCACAATAGCCAAAGGGTGGAAACAACCTGACTGCCCATTAACAGATGAATGGATAAACAAAATGTGGTATATACGTACAATGGAATATCACTCGGCCATTAAAAGAAATGAAGTCCTGATACATGCTACGACGTGGGTGAACATTGAAGACAGTATGCTGAGTGAAGTAAGTCAATCACAAAATGACAAATATTATATTGTCTTGGAGCCTTCGTGGCACAGTGGCTAAGCGTTGAACTGCTAACCAAAAGGTCAGTAGCTTGAATCCACCAGCTGCTCCTTGGAAACCATATGGGGCAGTTCTACTCTGTCCTATAGGGTTGCTACGAGTCAGAATGGACTCAACAGCAATGGGTTTGGTTTGGTTTTTTGTATTATCTCACTTATATGAAATACCTATCAAAACCAAAACCAAACCCACTGCCGCCTAGTCAATTCCAACTAGAAGAGGGAAATGAATAGAAATCAAAGTTTAATAGTGGGTACCAGGGGCAGGAGGAAGAGAAAAAGGGAATCATTGTTTAGGAAGCATTGAGTTTCTGTTTATGGTGATGGAAAATTTGGCAGTGGTTATAGGTGATGGTTGTACAACATGATTGATATAATTTGTGTCACTAAATTGTTGTTGATGTTAGGTGCTGCTGAGTCAATTCTGACTCATAGCGACCCTAAATACAATAGGACAAAACACTGCCTGGTACTGTGCCATCCTCACAATTGTTGTTATGCTTGAACCCATTGTTGCAACCACTGTGTCAGTCCATCTCATTGAGGGTCTTCTCTTTTTCACTGACCCACTACTTTACCAAGTGTTATGTCCTCCAAGGACTGATCCCTCCTGATAACATGTCCAAAGCACATGAGACCAAGTCTTGCTATCCTTGCTTCTAAGGAGCATTCTACCTGTACTTCTTCCAAGACAGATTTTTTCATTCTTCTGGAGGCCATTGTATATTCAATATTCTTTGCCGACACCGTAATTCAAATGCATCAATGCTTTGGTCTTCTTTCTTCAGTGTCCAGCTTTCGCATGCATATGAGGCAATTGAAAATACCATGGCTTGAGTCAGGGACACCTTAGTCTTCAAGGTGACATCCTTGCTTTTCAACATATTAAAGGGGTCTTTTGCAGCAGATTTGCCCAATGCAAAATCTTTTGATTTCTTGACTGCTTCTTCCATGGGCATTCATTGTGGATACAAGTAAAACGAAATCCTTGACAACTTCAATATTTTCTCCATCTATCAGGATGTTACTTATTGGTCCAGTTGTGAAGATTTTTGTTTTTTTCATATTGAGGTGTATTTAATTCATTCCGAGGGCTATAGTCTTCGATCTTCATCAGTAAGTGCTTCAAGTCCTTTTCACTTTCAGCAAGCAAGGTTATGTCATCTGCATATCACAGGTTGTTAATGAAACTTCCTCCAATCCTGATGCACCGTTCTTATTCGTATAGTACAGCTTCTCAGATTATTTGCTCAGCATACAGATAAGTATGGTGAAAGGATACAACCCTGACGCACACCTTTCCTGATTTTAAACCATGCAGTATCCCCTTCTTCTGTTCCAATGACTGCCTCTTAGTCTATGTACAGGGTCCTCATGAGAACAATTAAGTGCACTAAACTGACCATGTGAAAAATGTTGAATTGGCAAATATATATATATCTTTACAACAGTTTTTTTAAAAAGAAAACTCTATAGGTCACAACGGAATTTTGTCCAATATAGTACCAGATGAGCCCCTAGATATGACCAAAAAAAACCTCATTGCCATCGAGTCGATTCTGACTCAGCAACCCTATAGGACAGAGTAGAACTGCCCCATAGAGTTTCCTAGGAGCACCTAGTGGATTCCGACTGCTGACCTTTTTGGTTAGTGGCCATACCACTTAACCACTCTGCTACCAGGGTTTCCCCTAGGTATGAAGGCACTCAAAATACACAGTTGCTGCAACAATGGACTCAAGCATACCAACAATCATGGAGATGACACAGGACCTGGCAACATTTCGTTCTATTGTACATGCGTTGGAGCCGACTTCATGGAAGCTAACAACGATGTAGTCAGTCCCAGGTCTGTGAATCAGGGTTGTCTTCCAGCCTGTCTGCTTTTAAAGTCTCACGCAGGCCTGGAGATGAGTGTATTTGCTTTTCTACAGGAGTGGCTGAATCCAAGCACACTTCACTTGTGAAGACTGAGCCCTGAAGTGGCCAGGTGACTGTGCAGAGATAAAAAAAAAAAATCTCAGAGATCAGCACCAGGCAGCCAGTCCTTTGTCACGGAACCCAGCCAAATATACGCTCTCTGGGTGCAGTGAATGCCGGCCTTTGGTGTGCGAGCCCTTTGCCCACTGTGCTCCATAAGCTTTCAGAGTTTTCAATAACAATTTTGAAATCATTAAATCACCTTATACAATTTTTCTTGGGATTATAATGCTGAGAAACGTTCGTCTGCTTTAATCAAGTCGAAACGACACAAGCCAGATAAGATATTTTGAAAGGCTTAGTTAGCATGGTGCCCTCCCTTTCTTCTTACCGTCTTGCCTCCTTTCCTTCCACTTTGACTGAACACCTACTGTGTGGTGACACTGCCCTCAGCACAGGGAGCTCTGACTTTTAGATTATACTCTATCTTCCTGAAAGTAAGATCAGATTAATAATAAAAAATGTATTCACATGCCAAGACATGGATGAACCTTGAAAACATTATGCTGAGTGAAATAAGTCAGTTGCAAAAGGACAAACACTATAATCTCATTTATCTGAAATAACCAAATATATGGAAATGAAAAATTAATAGTGGTTACCCTTTTTTTTTTTTTTTTACCAGAGGTAGAAGGAGGGGAAAGGGCAAGTTTTTGCTTAGGGAGCAGTGCGTTTATGTTAATGGTGGTGGAGTGATTCAGAAAAGGGTGCTGAGAATAGTTGCACAACTTGAAAAATGAGATCAATGTCACCAAATTGTACATGTAGAAAATGTCGAATTGGTGTATGTTCTGGTGCATTCATTTTCACAATAATAAAGAAAATGTTTTGAATCAGTTTATCAGGATTACATGAGTCAAGCAACCAGTTAAATAAATAGATAAGAGATAAACAGAATAATAAATAGGTAGATAGATAGACACAGTAATTGCTCAAGAGTTAGGTATAGTCTTGAGATGACTGACCTTTTAAAATACATCTGCTCTAGACTTATTTAAACTTCCTGTTGTTGTTAGGTGCTAGTGAGTGGCTTCCAACCCATAGGGACCCTGTGTACAACAGAATGAAGCAGCGCCTGGTCCTGCGCCATCCTCACAATCCTTGCTAGGTCTGAGCCCATTGTTGCAGCCACTGTGTCAGTTGATCTCATTGAGTCTTCCTCTTTTTCAGTGGCCATCTACTTTACCAAGTATGATGTCCTCCAGGGACTGGTCCCTCCTAGGAACATGTCCAAAGTATGTGAGAGGAAGTCTTGCCACACTCCCTTCTAAGGAATATTCTGGCTGTACTTTTTCCAAAACAGATTTATTCATTCTTCTGGCAGCTCATGGTATATTCAACATTCTTTGCCAACACCATAATTCAAATGCATCAGTTCTTCTTTAGTCTTCCTCATTCATTGTCCAGCTTTCACATGCATATGAGGCGATTGAAAATATTATGGCTTGGGTCAGGTGCACCTTAGTCCTCAAGGTGACATCTTTGCTTTTTAACATTCTAAAGACGTCTTTTACAGCCGATTTGCCCAGTGCAATATGTCATTTGATTCCTTGATTGCTGCTTCCATGGGCATTGTTTGTGGATCCAAGTAAAATAAAATCCTTGACAACTTCAGTCTTTTTTTTTAAATCATGATTTATTTGTTTATTGTGCTTTATATGAAGGTTTATAGAGCAAATTAGTTTCTCATTAAACAATTAATACACATATTGTTTTGTGACATTGGTTATTAACCCCATGACCTGTTAACACTCTATTTCCTTCTTGACCTTGGGTTCCCCATTTCCATTCATTAAGCTTTCCTGTCCCCTCCTGCCTTCTCATCCTTGTTTCTGGGCTGATGTGCCAATTTAGTATCGTATACATGGTTGAGCTACGTGTATTATTGTTTGTTTTATGGGCCTGTCTAATCTTTGGCTGAAGGGTGAACCTCAGGAATGACCTCAGTACTGAGTTAAAAGGCTGTCCGGGGGCCATACTCCTGGGATTTCTCCAGTCACTCTCAGACCAGCAGTCTGGACTTTTTTATGCGTGTGAGATAGAATTTTGTTCTGCATTTTTCTCCAGCTCTGTCCGGAACCCTCTATCGTGATCCCGTCAGAGCCGTTGGTGGTGGTAGCTGTGCACCATCTAGTTGTGCTAGACTCAGTTTGGTGGAGGCTGTGGTAGTTGTGGTCCATTAGTCCTTTGGACTAGTTTTCTCTTGTGTCTTTGGTTTTCTTCATTCTCCCTTGTGCCAAACTGGGTGGGTCAGTGAGTATCTTAGATGGCTACTCACAAGTTTTTAAGACCACAGATGCTACTTATCAAAGTAAGCTGTAGAACATTTTCTTTATAATCTACATTATGCCAATTGAGCTAGATGTCCCTGAGACCTGGTCTTAAGCCCTCAGTCCAGTAATTCGGTTCCTCGGGGAGTTTGGATGTATCTAAGAAGATTCTATGGCTTTGCCTTTTTTGAGGACAACTTCAATCTTTTCTTCATTTATCATGATGTTGCTTATTGGTCCAGTTGTGGGGATTTTTGATTTCTTTATGTTGCAGTGTAATCCATACTGAAGGTAATAATAGTCTTTGATCTTCATCCATAAGTGCTTCAAGTCCTCTTCACTTTCAGCAGGCAATGTTGTGTCATCTGCATATTGAAGGTTGTTAATGAATCTTCCTCCAATCTTGATGCCCCATTCTTCTTCATATAGTCCAGCTTCTTGGATTATTTGCTCAACATGCAGATTGAATAAGTATGGTAAAATGATACAAGGCTGACACACAAATTTTCTATTTTAAGCCACGTGGTATCCCCTTGTTCTGTTGAAATGACTGCCTCTTGGTCTATGTACAGGTTCCACATGAGCACAATTAAGCATTCTGGAATTTCCATCCTTTGCAATATCATCCATAATTTGTTATGATCCACACAACTGAATGCTTTTGTATAGTCGATAAACCACAGGTAAACATCCTTCTGGTGTTCTCTGCTTTCAGCCAAGATCCATCTGACATCAGCAATGATATCCCTCATTCCACATCCTCTTCTGAATCCAGCTTGAATATCTGGCAATTTAAACTTCCTGAGCTAGTGTATATAGCTAGTTTAGGAGGAGCCCTGGTCGCATAGTGGTTAAGAGTTTGGCTGCTAACCAAAACGTCAGCAGTTCAAAATACACTAGCTGCTCCTTGGAAACCCTAAGCAGCAGTTTTACTCTGTCCTATAGGGTCACTATTAGTCAGAATTGACTCAATGGCAGTGGGTTTAAGCTAGTATAAAGGAGCCCTCCTGATGCAGTGGTTAGTGTTTGGGTGCTAACCGAAAGACAAGCAGCTTAAACATATCGGCTGCTCCATGGAGAAAAAAGCCTGGCATTACAGCCTTAGAAGCCCTATGGGGCATTCTATTCTATTTTATAGGGTTGCTATGAGTTGGAATCACTTGAAGACAATGGATTTGGTTATGGCTAGTATAGCAGCTGTGTTGGGCAGAATTCTAAAATGGTATCCAATATCTCCTCTCATCAGCACCCCTCCCACACACGCCTTCTCCCAGATACTCAGTCAAACACTAAGATAGGTACTGTTGTGAAGGAATTTTGCAGATACAATTAGGTGCCAAAATAGCTGACCTTAAGACAGGGAAATTATTCTGGGGGTGGAGATGGGACTGACCTAATCGAGTGAACCCTTAAAAGGAACTATGCTCTTCCTTTTAAAAGAGGTTTGAAATGTGATACAGAGTCAAACAGGGGAATTCTCCATATCTGGCTTTGAAGATGGAGAGGGCCATGTGCCAAGGAATGTGAGCGGCCCCTAGAAGTTGAGAACAGTCCCCGGCTGACAGCAGGAAAACGAGGACCTCAGTCCTACAACAAAGAACGGAGTACTGCCATAACCACGTGAGATTGGAAGATAACTCCAAGCTCCAGATGAGAATGCAACCCAGCCAACATTTTGGTTTTAGCCTTGTGAGATCCTGAGCAAAGAACCCAGTCGTGCTGCTCCTGGACTTCTGACCTACAGCACTGTGAACTAATAAATGGGTGTTGTTTTAAGCCACTAAGTCTGTGGTAATTTGTTACACAGCGGTAGAAACATAATAAAGCAGCTGTTCTGTTTCCCTGCTTAGCACACTTTCCCTGCACATTTTTGATAATATACTCAAATCTTCTTGACAATAGAGATTGGGCATGTGACCAAACTGGCAAATCATCATATCTCATGCCTCTGAGCATGGGTTCTGGGGTTGGGCATGTGACACACGGCAGCACAACAAGTGGCCTTACCTGTGAATTTTCAAACTTGAACTTGAGGAAGAGTGCTCATTTTCCTCCCTGCCCATAAGCTGCAGGAAAGCGAGTCCAGAGCTGCCCACAAGCGTGCTCACCACCACGTGGTGAAACTGGTCTGAGCCCTTAACATCAAGACAAGAGTATGGAGAGTCCTCACAGCGTTTGAGTCCCTGAATCCATTGTCCTCTGACCATCTGAATCCACACCCGTCCAGTGATTTGGTTATGTGAGTCGGTGCCTCCCTTTCTACTTAAGCTAGGCTGTACTCAATGCAGCTAGGGTGGAGTGGTGAAAATGGTTAGCTGGAGGAAATCAGTTCTGCTTATCAGTCCTGAGAGATGAGAACAATATCAAGACACAAAAGTGCCTACTTGCACACAGACACCTGTTTTGGTTTGTTATTTTTTTAAAGTTGGTGCTGAAGGATATCAAATAATAGCAAAAATTAACACTAGTTCAATCATCTTATTATTGGAGCTGCGAGGGACCTTCCAAAACCAAACCAAACTCAGTACCGTCAAGTTGATTCTGACTCATAGCAACCCTACAGGACACAGTAGAACTGCCCCACAGAGTTTCCAGGAAGCACCTGGCAGATTCGAACTGCCGACACTTTGGTTAGCAGCCATAGCACTTAACCACTACGCCACCACGGTTTCCTCGAGGGACCTTCCAAAAAACACCAAACCAAACCCCCTGCTGTCAAGTCGATTCCAACCCATAGTGACCCTATAGGACAAAGTAGAACTGCCCCATAGAGTTTCCAAGGAGCGCCTGGTGGATTTGAACTGCCAACCTCTTGGTTAGCAGCCGTAGCACTTAACCATTACGCCACCAGGGTTTCCAGTGAGGGACCTTAGATATCATCTAATCTTAGATATCATCTGGTCATCATTTAGTCAATGTTCATTTTATACATGCAGAAGCTCAAGCTCGGAAAGGAGAAGCAGCTAATTAGGTAACAAGCTGGTCATTCCCGGAATGATTGGAAAAATTGACCCAGGTTGACTAAAAAATGAAGCTGCTTGCATCTAATTTCTCTCTCCTGCTGTGCGTGATTACTTGGCTAGTTCTTCCATCATCCCAGTACGTTTTCCTCAAACTTTCTAAAATTGTGTCTGCTGAGCACTGTGACTCTCCTAATCCCTACAATATATTTTCAAGATACACCCTCCAGTTTCTGAAACTCTGGTAGTATCTCGGTTTGTCAGGATGATTTTTACTTGATTTACTAAGAAGCATGTAAAACTGCATCTTCGTGGCGAAGATACACCAAGAAGCCAGCCTGGGCACAACTTAGCTTTGTGAAGGTTGTACAGAGATAAATTCTTAAATGATTATCTCTCTTGAGTGTAAATATAAGTTGTTTCCATAGATACCTGCTCACAAATAACTAATGAGACAAGTGTTTCCCAAGACCTGGCTGAATGACACTTCTGACATAAGAAGTTCTTACCTTCTTGTTCCATTTGAACATAAAATCACAGAGTATTAGAGCTTGAAGGGGTCTTAGAGATCATTAGACTCAACCCTTCATTGTTCAGATAAGGACAATGGGCTCGAGACCGGGGAGGGCCTTGTTGAACATCAGAGTCTCCCTATTTTAAAACATCAACAGGTAGTTTGCAATGCCTTTCTTTAAAAGAGAGGAAGGGATAAAAATACCTTATTTAAAATTTGTATTTTCTGGATGTGTACAAAGAAAAAAAAAGCTGCAAAAAACATAAAGATTATCCATCACCTGGATTTTGAAGCAATTTGGAAAAGATTAAGAAAACATCTTACCAATAAGATAATAAAATGACCTGTTTGATGTTTCTTTTTTTTAAAAAAAAAAAGATTGCCTGAGAGAGAAGCATTGCTTTTATTATAAATGTTGGTACCAATTTATTTTTACAGATTTGAGGAATTCAAAACTGTAGGAAGAAATAAGAAGGAAAAATTACCCAAACGGAACCACTTTCTAATATGTTGGTATTTTTCCTTTCAGTCTTTCTTTCGTGTGTATAGGAAGTTTATGGGGATGACAGTCATAAATATTTTCTCATGTTATTACATCTTCTTTATAAATATCCACTAAGTGAATTGTTATGGATTCTTTTAGCAATTAACTATTCTGTTGTGGGAATGCTGGTTTTCAAAATAACCCTACAGTGAGCATCTTTGTGTGTAAACAGTTTTTCCATACTTAGAACTATTTCCTTATTCCTCATAAATGGAATGTTGGAGTCTGTTTTATAGTAAGTGCTTAGTTCAATAAATATTCACTGGAAGAATTAAGTAAGTATATTAATGAGAATAGGCTAGGTGTGCTATGGTAATGAGCAGCTTCAATGTCTCCATGACCTAACAAAACAAAAGTTGACTTCTTACTCATGCAAATCAGTTTGGGGTTCAGGTTACTCTTTGGAGCTGCTGTCTTCCATGGGGTGACTTGGCTTTTCAAGCTGTTCAGTCTTTTGGCTCTGCCATTGCAGTTAGGGTCTTTCTGACCACCTTCAGAAGAAGGCTCTTAAATGCTTCAGCCCAGGAGTGACACATGCCAGCTCTGCTCATAACCCACTGGTCGGAACTAGTTAGGTGGCTCTGCACAAAAGCCAATATCAAGGTAATCAAAAGAATGAAAATTAAGTATTTTTGCCCATCACTCTAGCAAATGTATTTTTTTTAAGAGTAATATCCAGTGCAGGAAGAAAGGCCTGGTGATCTAAAAGTCAGCAACCTATCTTGGGGATGGCACAGGACTGGGCAGTGTTTTGTTCTTTTGTGCCTGGCGTCACGGTGAGTTGGGGGGCGATGTGATGGCAGTGAACAACAGGAACAATATCCAATGAGAGTAGTAAAAAGAACTTTCTTATGCAAATTGATAGTCACGCATATTGGTATAACTCTGTAGAAAAGCAATTTGTCAATCATATCATTAACCTTAATGTGGTAGAGACTTTAGTGCCCATCTCCTTCTGGTATGTGGGAGGATTACACTTGCTTATTGTAGTTTTGATCTGCATTTCTCTAATGACTAAAAATCTAGAGCATTTCCTCATGTGTCTGTTGTCTTCTTTGGTGAAGTGTCTGTTGGTATCATTTGCCCACTTCTTAATTGGATTATTTGTCTTTTTATTGGTGCAGTGTTGCAGTATCTTATAGATTTTAGAGATTAGATCCTTGTCAGATATGTCATAGCTAAAAAATTTTTTCCAGCCTATAGGTCCTCATTTTACTCTTTTGGTGAAGTCTTTTGATGAGCATAAGTGCTTAATTTTTAGGAGATCCCAGTTATCTGTTTATCTTCTGGTGTTTGTGCATATTATGCTGTATATTAGGGCCCCTAGTATTGTCCCTATTTTTATTTCCATGACCTTTATAGTTTTAGGTTTAGGTCTTTTATATATTTTGAGTTAGTTTTTGTGTATAGTGTGAGGTATGGGTTTCCTCTCATTTTTTTACAGGTGGACGTCCTGTTTTGCCAGCACCGTTTGTTGAAGAAACTATCTTTTTCCCATTTAATGGACTTTGGCTGTTTGTCAAAGATCAGCTGACCATAGGTGGGTGAATTTCTCCACTATATTTTTATAGGACTTTCCTCTCAGCAACTTGCCCTCTTTGAAGTACAGGCAATTCCCAGGTTAGGAACAAGATCCATTCCTAACTGTGTCTTTAAGTCAAATTTGTAGGGAAGTCAGAACAGGTGCATAAGGTTCTTAGTTAGCCTTACTTAGCGCAAGAAAAGGCTCAAAGCCTTTTCAATGATTTAAAAGCTGCACGTGCAGCAAGTGAGAGTGATTGTGATCAAGACTTTGTTGTGAGTAGGGACTGTTTCAGTGGTTTCAAAGTGAGGACAAATTTACATAACATTAAAGGGCAAATATGATTTGTCTGTAAGTGGGATGCTCATTACCTGGGGACTTACTGTATTAACTTAAAAGAAATTAAGATGTTACTTCTCTTAAGGGTAATTGCATTTTAATAGGGCCCTTCAGTCCCTTATCTAAAGGAATTACTTTCCAAAGGAGAAATTTGAGACCCTGTGATAGGTAGTCAAGGAGATATTTTGAGCAAGAACTTCTGACATGTTCTCTGTGAACTACACCACATCTGGCTTGTAAGGTCAGTCTTAAGTGGCACCTATCCAAATCTTGTCTTGTTTTTTGCCCATGCTGGCAATAAATACAACCCAGTTATCATTGTGCTTACCTCATCCAAGGTTAGCTCCACTTGGACGTCCTCTCTTCGTGCTAAATCATTAATCTTTATTCCCGAGAGTGGTTTTCTCTCCTGGAGACCTTACTTCCGTCATTATTCCTGACATTGAGGCTCAGAATCTCTGTCACTTCTAGCTGCCTTGGTTTATTCACTGTCTCCTAACACTATTCAGGCGTCTGTCTCCATTTCAATACTCCTGTAATATCTTTCATCTGGAACACTGGTCCCCTTATTCAGCATTAGCTGGTCACATCTAACAGTAACCCTTCCCTCCTCTGAGCCCATAGGGGACTTCTGGTTAGGCTAGTGGTCTCCAAAGTGAGGTCTCTGTCATGATGATCAATATCTTAAAGGTGATAGATAAAGCACTGGCTCAGAGAACTGAAGATGATGGCTTAGGGGCCCCTAGGTGGCAAATGCCAGGCCAGGACTCAGGCCCAACCAGAATCCAACTCCAATGTTCAGGTATTTGGCCTGACACAAACTTGCATGGCCCAACCTCCAAAAAAAACCTCAGCTTTTCAACTAGGTTTGACTATGGTCTTGCCTGGACAGATTCTTCACACTGGACCCAAATAGGTCGCTCTGACCCCAAACACTCTCCATGGCCAGAGGTGACATCCTCTCCAAGCAACAACCCGCTCCTTCCTGGAGTAAAACACCCAGCTCCCACCTTGCCTTATTCCCAAAATCAGATGTGTGGTGCCTGAGGCTACCTAGGCCCCATTTCTGCCTCAGAGGCAGCACAGGAGTCCAACAGGAAAATGTGAGTTAGCCAGAAACCCAAGGGTGCCTGTTGGAAAACAAGAAGGCGGGTGGAATTGCTTCTGTCTTTTAAGAGGAAAGTCCACCTCCCCTGGGATGTGCCCTTTGAGGTAGGCAGTAGCCAAGCTTCCTGGCCACAGGGGACTTCTCCACAAGAAGGCATAACTGCTGAAGGAGAAAGGCCTTAGGAGACTAGAGGCCTGGCTCTGAAGACATTGAGACCAAGTCAACCTGTTGTCCTCTGGCTGTGTACACAGAGGCAGGTCAGAGGGAGAGCAGCACCATCCACCTTTCCTGGTTTCCCAAGGGAATGTCAGGATTGCTGCCCCCTGGCGCAAGGCTCTCTCAGGGGTTACCTACTTAGGAGAAAGCCCTGGCACCTAGCCAAGGGGGGTGCTCTAGGAAGAGTAACTGTCACGTGTCAGAGAAGGCAGGTGAGCTCGCCCCAGAAATACTGCCTCCATCCATGACCAGGCCCAGGTGTGTGAAGATGGTGGGGAACGTGGGGTGTGTATGAAGGGGGGTGGTCTTTTGACCTTTACAAGAAGACCCTGTAAAGGGCAGAGCCCCTTGAGACTGGCTGGCACACCAGGGGCCTCACTCACCCGCCTATCAAATTACTTATCACTTGTTCTTTATAGTCCTTACAGCACCTTCCACAGCCTGAGTCAGCAGTTCTCAACCTATCAGATCTGTTGTTGTTAGGCGCTATCAAGTAGAACTGCCCTGTAGGGTTTTCCAGCCTGTATTCTTTATAGTAGGAGCCCTGGTGGCACAGTGGCTAAGTGCTGGGCTGCTAACCAAAAGATCAGTGGTTTGAACCCACCAGCTGTTCTGTGGAAGAAAGATGTGGCGGTCTGCTTCCATAAAGATTTACAGCCTTGGAAACCCTATGGGGCAGTTCTCCTCTGTCCTATAGTGATGTCGCTGTGAGTCAGAATCCACTGGACAGCAACAGAACCTTTACAGGAGCAGATCGTCAGGTCTTTCTCCCACAGAGCTGCTGAGTGGGTTCAAACAGCCAAGTGCTTATCCATTGATATCAGACCCAAGTCCCCTTTTATAACTAATATTTTGTAATGTTCTTCTTACTATCTTAAAATGAAATTCATACATAATTTTTAAAAAATCCCATTGTACTAGTTGTTGTTAGTTGCCGTCAAGTCAGCTCTCATGGCGACCTTATGTATAACAGAATGAAACATTGCCCAGTCTTGCGTCATCTTCTTTATCGTTAGTGTGTTTGAGTCTATTGTTGCACCTACCGTTCCAGTTAGGCTAAGCTATTTGCTATAATAAAAGACCCTAATATGTTTAATGGCTTAAACACTGTAGAAGTTTATTTCTCGCTCCTATAACAGGACTGAGCAGATAAGTAATCAGTGGGGACAAGTGGACATAGAGAAGTGTACGAGGGAGGTTCTCATGGAGCGGGTCTGGAAGTGGCACACCTCACATCTGCTCAGGGTCTGTTGCCTGGAATTCATCACATGGCCACAACTAACTGCAAGGTTGCCTGGGAAATAGCCTAATTGGAGACCCAGGAGAGAGAGGAGCATGGATTTTGGTGTGCATCTTTTCGGTTTCTGCCACAAATATAATGCCCTGTCATAAAAGAGAAATAAAAGAAAAATAATTTATAATAAAGTGTTGTGATTTCCATTACATAAATTCTCAGGCATGTCCACGCAAGGACACATGGGATGTTTATTCCAATGTGGAGAATCATGTGAAGGCGATGGCCTTAAATGCAGTTAAAAACAGGTGTGTTCTATTAGTAATTGAAATGCCCTTCCCCCTCCTGAAATGGTCAACAACTCTTGGTAAAATTGTGAACAAAACAATGTACGATCTTCCCTTAATCTATACAGCTGGTGCATTCCTGGAAAATCCAGTACATATAAGAGCTCAGCAAAAACTCTTTTGTGTTTATATGTAAAGAGAAATTGGGTTGTAGGCTCAGATACTTATGAAGAACTTCTTTTTTTTTTTTTTTTTTTTTATCTTTTTTAAAAATCTACTTGAATATCCAGTGGGACACTAGGAAGCCATGTGGGACATGGATCAATTCTTTGTTCTGCAGGCTCATCTCTATATTGCAGGATGCCTAGGACCCCTGGGGCCCTCTTACTAGATAAATATCAGTAGTCTTCCCCTCAGTCATGGTGACAACCAGAAACATCTCCACGAATTTCCCAAAATCCCCTGGGGAGTTGTAGTGCTATTGGGTAGTAATACTGCAGATCTTTATCTGCTCCCACTGAGAAAAACTAGCATCAATAAATGGATACATGAATAAACTACTCCACTAACCCTGAAAATTGCTGTAAAACAAAGAATATGAATATTTTTTGCAAAACATATTCCTTTAATACAAAAAAAAAAAAAAAAACCCCACTGCCCTCGAGTCAATTCCAACTCATAACGGCCCTATAGGACAGAGTAGAACTTCCCCATGGGGTTCTAAGGTGTGCCTGAGGGATTCAAGTTGCTGACCTTTTGGTTAGCAGCCATAGCTCTTAACCACTACCACATCAGGGTTTTCATCCCTTTAATAGTAATAAAATAAATACTTCCTAGTTATTCAATCTTTTCCTGTTGAACAGTAGGCTGCTCTTTGCCTTCAGATCAGTTATACTATCCATTGAGATAGTGAAAGATTAAAAAAAAAAAAAACCTAAATCTGATAAACAGCTGAAGACCCTGCAGGAAGATAAGACATTTGAGCAAGGTGATGTATTGAAGTTTGCTTTGTTTTGATGAACAGGTCACATTATTGAGTCAGGGAGAAATCCTTTCTTTCCGTATTTGAAAGTTGGGAGCCTGTCTGTATCTGCTCCTGTTTCTGATAATTTTCAAACAGTTGCTTTAAAATAAGTCACAGTTTTAGATATGTCACAGGCAAATTACACTCCATAAACGCTATATTTTCTCCCTCCCACACCCATGGTTGTTGTTGTTAATTGCTGTCGAGCTGATTCCAACTCGTGGTGACCCCATATGTGCAGAGTAGAGGTGCTCCATAGGGTTTTCAAGGCTGTGACCTTTCAGAAGATCACCAGACCTGTCTTTCAAGGTGCTTCTGGGTGGGTTCAAACTGCCAACCTTTTGGCTGGTAGTTGAATGCTTAACTGTTTGTGCCTGTCATGGATTGAATTGTGTCCCCCCAAAATATGTGTTGACATAGTTAGGCCATGATTCCCAGTATTGTGTGGTTGTCCTCCATTTTGTGATTGATATAATTTTCCTGTATGTTGTAAATCCTAATCTCTGCCTGTGTGGTTAGCAAGGCAAGATTGGATTATGTTGGAGAGGATTAGGGTGGGATGTAACACCCTTAACCCAGGTCACGTCCCTGATCCAATGTAAAGGGAGTTTTCCTGGGGTGTGGCCTCAAGAGATGAAAGGGAAGTGAGCAGAGAACTGGCAACCTCATACCACCAAGAAAGCAACACTAGGTACAGAGCACTTCCTTTGGACCTGGGGTTCCTTCGAGGAGAGGCTCCTAGTCCAGGGGAAAATTGATGAGGAGAACGTTCCTTCAGAGCTGAAGGAGACAAAAAGCCTTCCCCTGGAGCTGACGCCCTGAATTTGGACTTCTATCCTACTAGACTATGAGAAAGTAAATTTCTTTTTGTTAAAGCCATTCACTTGGGGTATTTCTGTTACAGCAGCACTAGATAACTAAGACAGTGCCACCTTTTCTTCCCTGCTAATTGCCCACCTTTTCTTCCCTGCTAATTCTTGGTAGAGTACTTTAGGAAGAAACTGACCAACATTGGCAAGGGAAATGAAAGCTATTTGCTCTTTTGACCTAGATTTAGACCACACTTTTAGAGAGGTGGACATTCTCAGAATTTATTACCCAAGGAAGATATAGCACTTCATATAGAAATTTGGAACCTAAAGAGTGAACCTTAAACAGGGTCAGATTACCCAGTAAGCAAGGTAAGCACAGTCTTAACTTGTGCTTACTTACTAATCTATAATGACCTGATGCAGTGAATAAGTGTGAGAAAGCCTGTGCTTACCTTGCTTACTAGGTCATTCTCCTCTGTCAGGGATTATAAATTTGAAAAGAGGCTTTGATTCTGTAGGAAAGTGCTGTGGGGTTGGGAGAGGGTCAGATGTCAGCCATACTTAGAAGCAGAATCTCTGATGTGGTGAAAAAATGTGAAATTGTTCACTACAGATGATCTGGTAAGCAAGGTAAACACTGTGCTTACCTTGCCTATTAGCTAATCCACCCCTGCCCTTAGACTATCTTGGGAGGGATCACCTGAGCTTCTCTCATCTTCAAGTCTGTCTTGGGAAGTCTAGCCATGTTGGAGTACCACCAGGTGCGTAGAGGCAGATGTGGAGATATCCCAAGAGCTAGACAGGAGAGGAACACAAGCTGAAGATGAGTAAATTTAAGTTTGTAAGCTGAATTCCTTAGTTACAATTAGGTCTCTGGGTCTGGTTTCCCTATTGCTATCCCTGAGACTTAAGCAAAGTTTATTCATTCATTCATGCAACAAAAATTTACTGAGTCCTATCCAGTGGCAAAGGAACTCTGGTGGTGCAGTGGTTAAGCACTTAGCTGCTAACGAAAGGTCAGTGGCTCCCACCAGCTGCTTCATGGTAGAAAGATGTGGCAGTCTGCTTCCACAAAGATTACAGCCTTGGAAACTCTATGGGGCAGCTCTACTCTGTCCTGTAGGGTCACTATAGTCAGAATTAACTCAATGGCAATAAGTTTGGTTTTATTTTTTTTTATCCTGTGGCAGTTAGTGAGCTATGATCTGGAATATGGAGAAAAATGACACAGATAACAGTCCAGGGAAGGCAGACCTGCAATAGCCACTTACACTCTTGGTGGTGAGAGCCTTGAATGGGGAGGTACTGGTGCTATGGGCCGCACAGCAGGAGAATCCAGGCTTCTGGGAGTCTAAATGCTACAGTTAAGGGGAGTCTGTTCTCCAACATTGTTCCACTAGATGAATTGGACACAGAGGAATTATGGGCAGGATTTGGGCAGGAAGGTCAAAGAGGCAGTTACTCCCCCAGGAGTCAGGGCCTTGAGAACTGGGTACCTTATCCAAATAGAGGCTCCTCTTCCACTGCCAACCTTGGAGGACTAAGTGTGGTATTAATAGGGTTTTTTTTTTTTTAATTTCCTATGGGATATTGTAGGAGCTAAATCCCTGGCAAAGTAGCAATCTGTGATCTACCATTGTGTCTTTCTATTCCTTCACACAGGTGATTTTTAGAAGCGGGTGGTTGCCTTTCAGTCCTCCACTCTGAAGGTCTCTTGCCCTTCAACCAAGCATCCAGTACATCCCCACAACTTCCTAGAACCACTCTGAAGTCACTCTTCACTGTTGACACCACCACCACTGATCCTGACACCTAAGGTAGGAGGAGCTGAGGCCAGAAGGTCATCATGGTCAAGAGGTGAGGAGTTAATTCTCAAAGGCAAGAAGGGATTGAGAATGGGGAGAAATTCTGATAGTTATAAACGGAGACATGACAGTTATGAACAAACAATATGGAACTGGAAGAAGGGAAGAGGGAGAAGTCACTAGAGATAATACCAAGAGTGAATTCCTGGGATATGCAGTAACATAAAAGGCGCTTAGAGAAGACTTAGGGAGCATATCTGAAAGGTAGATAATGAAGGAAAGTAAGGCATTCAGCCTTTGGCATTCAGGGTGGGGGCGATGATAGACTGGATCAGAGAACTTGAGAGCTGTGATGTTGATTTGTTCTTGGAATGACTTCCTGAATCCTTCACATCTAATCAAATATTAGCACTTGTCTAGTAAATATACTAAATAAATACTGTTCTGTCCCCGGATGGGCAGGGCCTAGAGCACCGTGCCCCTCTCCCTCCAACTCAAAGGTAGCTCAGTTAGACCAAGTGGCATTGAATACAAGCTTTTCCACATAATAGCAATATGGCTCCAGTTACTTAACATTTCAAAGCCTCAGCTTCCCCATCTATAAAATAGGGATGGTAAAATAATCCTTTATGCAAAACTCTTAACACAGTTCTTGGTGCAGAGCAATCATGCCATAAATGCCAACAATTTTTATAGTCTCATGACAACCCTGCAAGAGAATTTATGACAACCCTGCAAGAGAATTTATAGCTGCATAAGCTGAGGTTCAGAGAAGTTAAGCAGCTTCCCAGAATTCAACAAACAGCTAATTTAAACCAAGCTCCCTCTGACCACAAGCTTTTGCCCTTAACTATTCTTCCTTTTTTTTTTTTTACCATCTTGGGCATCAATGGGAGGGATGAAGCTAACACTCCCTTAAGCGGTATGCAGAAAGAAATAAAAAAATGAAAACACACAGAGAGCCATACAATATCTGGGAAGGAACTTCTGGGGGCTGGCAATTTCTACCATTTCACCTGGAGGTATCAGGCTTCTGAGCCCGAAGCTGCAGGCCGGTTTGGGGCTTCCTAAGTGGGCAAGTGGAGATCGTAACATTTCTTCTCAAAAAAACCGAGCTGGGCAATAGCCCGTAAGGAAAATACTATTACAAGTACCTGTTCTCTTTTCCAGGAACTCTGAATTTCAGTTCTGCATACCAAAAGATTTCTCGTAATTCATTTGGTGGCAGAACCTGGCCTGACCAGAACTGATGTGAGTGTAGTCATCATGGTAGCCTCACTTAGGATGAATAGTCACGCATGTACTGCGGAAATGTTGATGTGATGACTTATTGGGGTGCTGCCTCAGACTCCACTGGGGAGTTAGTTAACTGTTGTGCTGCCTTTCTACAGTTAGAAAGCTTCTGAGTTCTAGAACACAAGTGCCCACCTCCCCCCCATGAGGGCTGTGGGCCTTTCCTGATTATTTCTAACCATTTTTGCAGTTTCCCAGAGCAAAGAATACAAACACTCCAGATTTAATTTACAGTGACCTTCCTTTAAAGAACCTTTATCCAAGAACTTTTCAGAGGATCCCTTGTTCATCTTTGAGGAAGAATAACAAGCCCTGGGCCATACATGCCTGGAGCTCTAATGGGCATTCTTAGAAGCCCGGTCTATTTCCTAGAACTATGGTTTTCAACTCTGTGCTATAGAACTTTCCTGCATTGTTATCCATGCCTCAGAATGCTGATTTTGGTGTGACTTTGTGGTGTTGTGGCTACAGGACTAAGGGGCTGGGGGTGAGGGAGGATGTCAGGACTGTGGCTAAAGATATGGAAGAGAAACGGGAATCATGGCCCTCCCCGGCCTCCACTCCTTTCCTAGAACCCCTGGGGACCGCAATCATGTGCTCACAGTATTTTTGGCAAAATCCAAAACCATGAATATTACATATTTTGAATGCTTAAATTTCACACCATCTTCTCTTCCTTCATCATTATTTATTTAAATGTGACTTAGTGCTCAATGAGACAAAGGCCTGGTCTTATTTTAAAATTGTGGATTCAGAGCTGCAAAGGAAAGTACCTCCGAATAAATGACCTATCTCAGTATTCCTGCTGAGTCTATCTTCTAGCATTGAAAACTCCATTCAGCCACGGTGACGTGGAGTTGAATGGGTGGAGCATTATTTCACCGCCACTTGTTTAGACACGCTTTGACAAATGTCAGTCCCAAGCCTGTGTATTTGGACGGCGGTGGACAATACGAGGCTCGCGGCCTCCGGATGGGCTTCCTGTCTGGCTGCCAAAACCTTGCTGACCTTCCCTCCACTAGGGATTGCACGACTCATAGGGAAACATCAGGCAACTAAAGCACCTGGTTGCTTTCTTCTCTCCAGGATAAATATCATAGATCAGCCAGTACAGAAGACCCTTGTCACTACTCCAGTTCCAGAGCTTCGCCAAAGAGCAAAATCATTTGAGACTTGGAGCGTTTAAAGAGAAAACAAACTAAAAATGTTTCTACATTTGGTCACTTTCCAATTATTCTGATACTTATGATCTATCCAGGGCTGTGTCTCGTCCCCTTCTCATCAGCTATACATCTTTGGCCAGCCACACAGATTGTTGATTCCTCTTCCAATACATGGGTGGGAAGCATGGAAGAAGGAAACAAAGCTGGTCTCCTTTGAGTTGAATTCAGTTTGACAAATAAGTAGAGCACCTATTAATGGACAGGTATTCTGCTTGGTGCCACAGGGATACAGGCACTGGGAATTACACACCCGATGAGAAGTAAGCACAATATGCTATAAGAACATCCATCACCAAAAAGCATTCCACTGGGGAAATGAGTAGTGCTTACGATATGTGGGTGGCTAGAAATATGATATGGGCCTTCAATGCTTGCATGAACAGAGTGTAAGAATTTGGCAAGCTCAACACTCAGCTCAGCCTTGATGCAAGGAGGGCCAAGGAAGGCTCCCTGAAGGTGGTGACAGCCATGCTAAGTCCTGAATATTGAAAAAGAGTTCCTCAGGCAAATGGGTGAGAAGCTGATGAATACATCCCATGCAGGAAACAGCTCATGCAAAGGTTCTGAGGCAAGAGCATGGCATGAATTATATTGCATGTAATTTATTTTAAAATACTTCAGCGTAGACCAAGAGATATGTGTGTTAGTCTTAACCTACACTCTAGGAGTGATTTGTTGACATCTGAAGTACCATGGTCAGGAATACACCCTCCAGAGTGCTTAGTTAGCTTTGAAAGTCTCTAACTGGAATCTACACTTCCAAGGCAGCTTCTCCAAGAGATTCAGTGATCTTTATCTTCCATTAGCACTAGAGGGTTTGTTAATTTGTATAATGGTTTTAGATATGATTTCTCATTCATGAAATGAGTGGTGCACAAGATATGTGGATGGCTATAAGTACGATATGGCCTTCCTTGCTTGCATGAACAAAGTGTAAGAATTTGGCAACTTACACTCTTCATAATGGCCCCCAAGCCTAAGACTCCATCTAGTCCTAGGTGTGGCTACCTAACAGGTGGTTTTGTTGCCTGATTCTGACTATAGATCAACTGAATTCTTCCCCTAGAGTACTGTTCAATCTGCTTCAAGTGAACCTTTCATGCAAGATGTGTGTCGAACGGAGAGCAAAGATTTTATCAAGCTTAGAAGAAAAGCGTGTGTATGGCTATAGTGCTTGCTTACTAGTAAATGTATGTATAGCAGAATTCAGTCTGAGTCTTGCTTCCATTGCAATGTATGACTACCTCTTAGAGGTCATGGTAGAGGAGATCTATAATCCTTATCTCCTTTTAACTGTGGTAACCTATAGATATTCTGAAAAAAGAACCTAATAATTCTAAGCAGCCAAATTGGATGGAGTCAGTTTTCTGCATCATGGTTCCTTGCTTGTTTTTAACAGTGCTAGCCATCCTCTCCTGCCACTCCAGGGAGAGAGGTAGCCAATGTAGCTCAATTCAGTTGAGCAGCAGGAAGGAGCAGAATCCCATGGAAAGGAGCCCAAAGTCTACCAGGAAGACAATACCAGTCCTGACAAAAGTGTAGAGTGATGCAATGACAAAAATAAGACAACCTGGCAGCTAGGAGAGCTGACAGCAGGATGGGAAGGGGTGTGAGGAGCTGGTTAGGATGAGTGGTTCAGGACTAGGGTGGTGAACAGTGGCTTATTGCCAAAGCACACCGCTACCATAGCACTGGAACATACTGTGTCAACTCAAAGGAGCCATACCCAGCTGGACACCAGTTTACTGTCCATGGCCAAGCTTACTACCTATTGCTCCTTCACTCACTTCTGACCCTGCTCTGCCACCTGTGTTTCCTATTCTGCTAATGGTATTGCCCTCTACTTGGGAATCACTGGAGATAGTTGGATGCTTCCAATATCATTTCCCCAATTTTAATTAGCCATCAAGTCTAAAAACTTCTGCTAACTAAATATCTCTTGACTCCATCCCTATTGCCACTGCCTTGCCTCCAACCCTCATCATCTCTTCTTTGGACCATTGCCACAGCCCACACTGCAAGAAACTTCTTGCTGGTCTTCCTACTTCCAGTGTCACTCTCTCTGCTACCTTTCTAAAGTACAAATTAGAGTTTGTTTATACTCTACTTAAAATCCTCTAGAGATTCCCCATTGGCCTTAGTAGACTAAATTCCACAGCATGGTGTATTAGAACTGTTTCGATTGTAAGTGATAGAAACCTAAGTAGAACGAGCTTGGGTGAAAGGAGAAATTTATTGGCTTACATAACCTCATTGTAGGAACTACAAGAGTTGCACTCCAGGGTTTTTAATCAGGGGCTCAAATATCATTGAAATTCTCCCTTTCTACTGTCCCTAATTATCTCTCCATTCTTCTCTATAAGGTTGGACCATGACCTGTGGCTGCTTGGGGCGCCCATCAACCCAGTTACACCACGAGGGTGGGAAAGGCCCCTCTTTTTTTTTTTTCAATTTGAAAAATCCTAGGGGAAGCCTCCTATTGGTCTGGCTTGAATAACGGGCCAATCCCTGGTCTAATCACTATGACTGGGACAGAGAATGGGGCACCATGATTGTCTGTATATGCCACTGGGCATGGATCATAGCATAATGCTCCATCAATATTGATGAAAGTGGAGGCCCTTAGAAAATCCACTAAAGTGCTGACCATTGAAATATAGTCCAAACAATGTTCTCACTGCTCAGCTAGCCCTAGCAGTATAGTACAGAATTAAGTCCTCAAGCTCTGGAGTCAGAGAGACGTGGGTTCAAATCCCAGCTCTCCCAATTATTAGTATGACCTCAAATAAAGTACATAGCCAAGTGAGCCTCAGTTTCTTGACCTGTAAAATGGAGAGAGGGGTATAATGAAAACTTAAAGAGACAATGCGTTGAGAGCACTTAGAAAGAGCCTGGCTCATGGTGTGTGCTTTGTCATCTCTTCCTGTTCCCAGTAGCCCTGGCACGAGTGGACAGCCTTCGGAAGGCAGCAGGGCCTCAGGCTACTGCCTGCTGCCAATAGAATGAGATCAGGCTTAATCAGAGGAACAGACTGACCTGATTCACAGCACTCCAGTTAAGTGACCCATCTGACACCCCAGAGAAGACAGAGCCAAGGAGAGTTGTTTGCACATGATGTTCTCCATAAAACAGGGCTGAGAGGCCCTTTCAAAATATCTTTGTCTCCCTGCCAGAGAAGGACAACATCTGGGGGGAAGCACATCTTCAGCTCCATGGTTATAATGCCACCAGCCTTGCGGGTTACAGGCTGGAATCATCTCTTTATTAAATAATAATAAAGAGGCTCCTGTAAAGGGAATCTCAGTATAATTATCTTATTCATTAAGCTGCCCAGTCGAAACTGGAGGCTATTTTGCTCCCATGGCTCCAGTCTTCGGTAATTTTCATGTTTCTTGAAGCAGCAAGTGGAGTCTCACTTTTGTGGGGGCTCAGTCTCAAGGTCAGTTGTTTATGTTGACACATCACTCAAAATGGCTTCTTCCAAGCATCTGATCCAAAGGGCAAGTCCTCCTCTTCCCTATATTGCAAGATCTAAATTGGTCTTGGAACAGAGAACTCAAGGAGGGGCCAAGGAACCAGCTGGGCAAAGCATCAGCTCATTAGTAGGCTCTATGGAGGTGTTGAAATTAAGCGAGTTAAAAGCATGTTCGTTTAAATGAGACTTTTCATAAATGAGGAGAGGTGTTTAGATAGGAAGCAAATGTAATCACTTTGTGATGGGGCATAATTTGATCATTAATGAAGGAGTTGTCAGTATAATCTTGAGGAAGCCCCAGGAAATGAAGAAATCTATCTTTATTAAGGAAAACCCAGGAGAAAAATGTATAGGAATGTGCACAATTCACCAGCAAGGTCCTGGTAGCACCAGTCCTTAGTAGATGTGTGTGTTGGGGCAGAGTCTTTCTGCTCCATCTGTGGTTTGTCTTGATTGGCCCAGGCCCATTACCTCTCCTCATGGAAATACAGACAGTATTGCCAAACCAAAACCAAACCTGTTGCCACTAAGTTGATTCTGACTCATAGTGACCCTATAGGGCAGAGTAGAACTGCCCCATAGGGTTTCCAAGGAGAAACTGGTGGATTCGAACTGCCAACCTTTTGGTTAGCAGCCAAGTTCTTAACCACTATGCCACCAGGGTGTTGCAGGGGGCTGGAAATCAAACACAGGTTTCTTTCTGCCACTCAGAAGGGTTTGTCAATACCTCTATCACAGGGCTTTGAACTGGATCGAGCTGGTTCAGTCATAGCTGATGAAATGAAACTGGAAGAGAACCAAATTTTCCAAAATTTGGGTGAACCGAAATGATAACCAGGAGCTCTGTTTGTACAGTGGTTAAGAGCTCAGGCTACTAACCAAAAGGCTGGCAGTTTGAATCAACCAGCCACTCCTTGGCAACCCTATAGGGCAGTTCTATTCTGTCCTATAGAGTCACTATGAGTCAGAATTGACTTGATGGCAATGGGTTTGGGTTTTTACTTGGAACGATAACCAGAACAGGAAAAATTATGGGTCAAAGCTCTGGAATGGGAGACTCAGAAGAGCTGTCGTGGGCCCTTTCAGGAGTCTGATTGGATTATTGGCAGAACTGTGGAGAGCGACACACATTCAATGTGGCATGGGCAGCTGCCATCTTTGAGTGGGGCATCAGTGTTTCCACCTGTGCTCAAAATCCAGTGGGCAAGGTTTTTGGTTGCTATGCAACTCAGATGCTGCCCTGTTTTCTAAAAAGGAGATTAAGTTCCTAGTAGGGCTTCAATCTGTAATTTTTCCCATTCCAGTTATCGTGGTGTGATTTTGCTTCATCAACCATGACTGAACTGGGCAGTGAAGCCCTGCTCTATCATGCTCCTCAGGAATTGGTGGGAAAGACAAGACTAAATGGCTCCCTGGTGTGGCAGCCAGGTTCCTGCTGCCCAAAAGCCTGCCTGGCCAGGCCTTTGCCAGCCTGGGCCTATGGAAGCAAGTTCTTAGCCTCCCCTTGGGAAGAGAGCTGTGCAAACCCTCTGCTGGCCAGAAAAGAAGTCCTAATGAAAAGTCTTACATAAGGTTCCCATAACGTAGTAGTTAAGGCACTGGCTCTGGATCTAGAACATCTGGGTTCATCTCTCCACTCAACCCCTCGACAGTTTGAGACCTCAGGCACACAACTCAAACTCTCTGTGCCTCAGTTTCCTCATGTGTAACAAGGACGATAATTGCCCTGAGTAGTGTAAACAGCTGACACACTTGGTTGATAACAAAAAGGTTGGCAGTAGAAGTCCACCCAGAGACACCTTGGAAGAAAGGCCTAGCAACCTACTTCCGAAAAATTAGCCATTGAAAACTCGATGGAGCACAGTTCTTCTTTGACACATGTGGGGTTGCCATGAGTTGAAGTTGACTTCACGGCAACTGGTTACTGGTTTATCTCAGAGGGCTGTTGTGAGGATTGACAGAATCATTCCACGTAAAGTACCCTCAGCGGTGCGTGGCACTTAAGGTCTGCTCAACAAGTGTTAGCTATTATCTAGATCTTTGCTGTACAACACGGTAGCCACTAGCCATTATATCACTTATATATGTTTATAGGAAACCCTGGTGGCGTAGTGGTCAAGTGCTATGGCTCGGCTGCTAACCTAAAGGTCGGCAGTTCAAATCCACCAGGCATTCCTTGGAAACCCTATGGGGCAGTTCTACTCTGTCCTATAGGGTCGCTATGAGTTGGAATCGACTCAATGGCAACGGGTTTGGTTTTTTTTGGGTTTATATGTTTATATACATATATATTCCACTGTATGATAGACCATATTTTGTTGATCCATTCATCCGTTTAACGGATATTTAAAAAAAAAAAGTTGCCATTGAGTTGATTCCGACTAGTAGCAACCCTATAGGACAGAGTAGAACCTCCCCATAGAGTTTACAAGGCTGTAATCTTTACAGAAGAAGACCACCACATCTTTCTACTGTGGAGTGGCTAGTGGGCTCAAACCGCTGGCCTTTGAGTTAGCAGCTGAGCGCTTAACCACTGAGGCACCAGGGCTCCTTGTTTAATGGGTATAAGAAAAAAACCCATTGCCATTGAGTCAATTTCGACTCACAGTGACCCTATAGGATAGTGTAGAACTGCCCCAGAGAGTTTCCGAGGAGCACCTGGTGGATTTGAACTGCCATCTCTTGGTTAGCGGTAGCTCTCAACCACTATGCCACTGGGGTTTCTTTAACGGGTATAGATGCTGTTTAGTGGACAGACCCTTGGGTTGTTTTTGCCTTTTGACTATTGTGGATAATGCTGATTTGAACATTAGTGTACAAGTACCTGTTTGAATCCCTGTTTTGCTTCTTGCAAGTTCTTTTGGGTATATTCCTAGGAGTGGATCAAGCAAATATTTTGAACACATCAATCTGAAGGAGGATCAAATTGACGCCAATCCAGGGTGCTTTGTGCCTTCCTCTGGGTTTGGCTACATCATTACTTAGGCCATTGTACCCAGACCCCAGGATCCTTCAGAGATCAGGACAAGTTCACTCACCTGCTCTGGGATCAGTCCTTCTCTTCTTGGGAATCCTAGAATAACCACCAAGCACACATCTGATGAACACCTCACTTGGGCTGCTTTGCCTCCCAGTGAAATTATGAAACTCTTAGGGGCAGGGGTGGGGGCAGCGTCTTCTACCTCTTTCTTCCCCTCACAGCCCCTCGACAAAGCTGTACTACGAGATTGTCATGCATTGAATTGTGTCACCAAAAAATATGTGTAGCAGTTTGGCTAGGCCATGTGATTATCTACCATTTTGTCATCTGAAGTGACTTTCCTATGTGTTGTAAATCTTGTCTCTATGATGTTAATGAGATGGGATTAGTGGCAGTTATGTTAATGAGGCAGGACTCAATCTACAAGATTAGATTTTGTCTTAAGCCAATCTCATTTGAGATATAAAAGAGAGAAGGGAGCAGAGAGACATGTGGGCCTCATATCACCAAGAAAGCAGTGCCAGGAGCAGAGGGACCTGAGGTTCCTGCGTTGAGAAGCTTCTAAACCAGGGAAAGATCGATGACAAGGACCTTCCACCAGAGCTGACAGAGAAGAGAAAGCCTTCCTCTGGAGCTGATACCCTGAATTTGGACTTGTAGCCAGCCTACTAGACTATGAGAGAATAAACTTCTGTTTGTTGAAGCCATCCACTTGTGGTATTTCTGTTATAACAGCACTGGATGACTAAGACAGAGATGCACAATAAAATACATTACATGAATGAAGGATAGAGATAAATGCTAGCAAGTTGAAGAAATTTCAGAATATGGGGAATGAGAGAGGTTATAAGCTTTCTGAGCTGGCTCAGACATGGTCCTGATTGAGGGGCCAGGTGAGGTTGCCAACCGGTGGTTCCCTCCTTCCATCAAGAAGTTTTGTTCTTGCCAATGCACATGATGGAATCTCAGAAGAAGGGCTCTTTTGCCACAGATTCTCAGATAGTGGTCAAAATTAGGTGGGGTCTCTGCTGACTGAAAAGTTGAAGACCACCTCCATGTGAATTAAAGAGATGGATTTTCTCCCCCTAACAGTGCCTACTAGAGCCCTGGTGGTGCAATGGTTAAGAGCTTGGCTGCTAACCAAAAGATCAGCAGTTCGAAGCCACCAGCTGCTCCTTGGAAACCCTATGAGGCAGTTCTACTCTGTCCTATAGGATCAACTTGATGGCAATGGGTTTGGGTTTTTTGGTTTAACAGTGCTTTTTTACCAAGAGCTAAAGAACAAATTGTTTTGGCATGAAAATCCAAGCATTAATTTGCATTCCCCGCCCCGCCAAAATATTTACAAATTAAAAAGAAAAAAGCTCATTCCCAAAGTTTTTCCTTCCAAATATAGAACTTACTTGAAACAAAGTTTAACCTTTATGGGGTTCAAGTTCGTTTATTCTTTGATTATACAACTTCAGCACCTTCTTTATTTCTAAGAATAAAGGCTTGTTAAAAGCAAAAAGACTCTAAAGTCTCCTTGGACATCAAATAGTTCTTCAGAGGAAATGCTTTGATGAGTTATGTGTAAATGAGTAAGAAACATACGGATTAGATTTCTCATAATACACATGGATTTAAGAATTAAGAGGGGAAATTTTTTTGGAAAATATGGTTTGGATTTGGATTCTGTCTACTCCACAAATGCTGATTGAGTTAAAGAATATGGATGTTCCTTGAGTCTCATCCCCCCGCCTTTATGTGCAAGCACTAAGCTAAGTCATTCTTTCTAAAGGGCAGTGTTGGATAACCAAAGGGCAGGGAGAATGTTTAAATAGGGAATTTACAGATTACCTATGTTTAGGACCCCAATTGCTTTTTGTAACAGATTTTCTTCCTCTCAGACTGTTTTTAAAGCACTTTCCAGAAGCATCTCTCTATTGGCTAACACAGCTCAGCAACCAGTAACTGTGAGTCCTGTGTTTTTGGTGAGTTAAAACACTGCCTTCTAGTAACCAGACTGTGTGGCTGATAATCCCATTTCAAGGAGGCCTCTTCCTACCCTCGGGTAGATGATTTTACCAGTTGTGGCCTTGACGTGACTTTATGCATACACCACAAGTTGAGACCAATGGAGAATGTTTTCTTGTAGTCAGCGCATACCATGGAGATAAGAGATTAAATGGGGTTAGGGCTGTGAAAGCAGCTGACATGGTATGTGGCACATGGACAGTGCACATTAAATGCTGGTTCTATCTAAAAACTCTGGAAAAAAACATCTATTACATATGAAAGGAGCCCATGTGAAGTAATGGTTAAAGTACTTGGCAGCTAACAAAAAGGTAGATGGTTCCAACCCACCAGTGGCTCCTTGAGAGAAAAGACCTGGCGATCTGCTCCTGTAAAGATTACAACCTAGGGAATCCTAGGCTGTTCTACTCCATCATATAGGGTCACTAGGAAACGGAATCAGCTCAACGGTGCCTAACAACAACATGTGAGGAGCAGGACTGCTCATTCTGCACAGCCCTGCTAAGGGGGACCCGGCTGCAAAGACTAGACAACTCTGCTTCCCTGGCACTGACCAACACTCTCCTGGGGACTTGAGATTGAATTACAGAAACTCCAACTGGATAAGCCCCGGAGCTGGATGGAGCACAGAGTGAGCCCCAGGACAGCCACTGTTCTCCTTGTGTGGAGAGAAAGCCAATAGAGAAGCCCAGCTCCAGAGAGAAAGGGGAATGAAGCAAATGCACAGAGCAGTAGGGACCAGAGCATCCTCCTCCTCCTCCCAACCTGCAACAGATGCTGTCAACCCTACCTCCCAAGTATGTCTTCTCTCCACCTTCACTGTCTCTACCTTGGCCTAACCCACCACCTATAAGACTCTCACTTGGTCTTCCTCTTCCATTCTTCTCGTTCTCCAGTCTACTCTCCACCTGACCACTAGAAGGATCGTTTGGAAATGTAAATCAAATAGTGTCACTCCCTAGTTTCAAACTGGTCAGTGGATTTCCATTGCACTTGAAAATAATCCAAATTTCTCTCCATGGCCAACAATGCCCTGCCCTATCTGGTGCCTGCCCTCCTTCCCAACCACTACGCCCCCTTCACTCACCTCCTCCCCGTCTCAGGGACCTCCTCCCACTTCCTCAAACACCCCACTTCCTCCGCCTGGAACGCTCCTCTGCGGTTTCACACGGCTGGCGTCTTCCCCGTCCTTCCAGTTGCAGTTGCAGTGTTGCCTCCTCAGAGGAGTAATCAGTGACCAACCTGTACAAAACTGGGTTCCAGCCCCACTTCCCACTGCCGTTATAGTCTTTCTCACAACATTTGTGTCCTGGTCATCTAGTGCTGCTATAACAGAAATAACACAAGCTTTAACAAAGAGAAATTTCTTTCTTCATGGTAAAGTAGACTAAAAGTCCAAATTCAGGGTGTCAGCTCCAGGGGAAGACTCTCTCTCTCTGACGGCCTTCTCATCAATCTTCCCCAGGGCTAGGAGCTTCTCCATGCAGGGACCCCAGATGCAAACAAAGGACAGGCTCTGCTCCTGGCACTACTTTCTTGGTGGTGTGAGCTCCCCCACTCTCTGCTTGCTTCTCTTTCCTTTTATCTCCTGTAAGATAAGATAAAAGGTGGTGCAGGCCACACCCCTGGGGAAACTCCCTTTACATTGGATCAGTGATGTGACCTTAGTAAGGGTGTTGCAATCCCACCCTAATCCTCTTTAACATAAAATTACAATCACAAAACAGAGGACAACCACACATAGCCTAACCAAGTTGACACATATTTTAGGGGGACACAATTCAATCCATTACAATTTGCTTTAGAAATTTCTTGTTTATTTAACTGCTTATTAATCATCCTACTAGGGTAAAACAGTCTAGAACTGTGGCTGCTGTTGACAGAAGGAACGCGGGTTCTGTAGAGAGAACGGAGGAATTTTGGTTCCTGACCCCCATTTCTGGTTCCGGTCTTTCCTGAGGCCTAGCCTTGGGTGCCATGAGACACCCCTGTGTTCTTTTATTAAGTTCCTCTCTTCTTTTAAGCTAATTTGAGTGAGTTCTGTTTTTTGCAGCTCAAGGATCCATGACTAACAATTTTTTTGTCAGCTGGTCACTGGTCTCCTTTCAAGACCAGCATTGATGGGCATAAGTCTTCTTCTTTTTTTTTTTTTTTGAGTTGCTTCTTTGTCTTATACATTCGTGTCCCCAAATATCCTCCTTCATTCTTCCGTATTCTTAATTCCTGTGTCATTAAAAAAGTATCTCTTCTCTATTCTTTCTTCCTTCCTCGTTCTGTACCTCCCTTCCTTCCTGGTCAAGTATCTATAAGTCCAGGCCATGGCTGAGCTGGGCTAGGCACTAACCACGGTGTAGACCCTGTCCAGAGGAGCTCACAGGGCCCACCAGGGTGTGCCCATTTGGACACTGGCCCTGTTCTATAGAGCACAACAACTCCCCAAGTGGCCACAGCTGGAGGCTCTGTTGGTCCCCAGCATGGGCAGACTGCATGCCAGGTGAGGGAGTTTCAGACCAGCTCTGGTCTTGTCATAGATTTTCTGGTCAGGCCCAAATTGCCACCACTTCAGGGTCTCCCTTTTGTTCATTTTCAGTTAATTCCTCTTTTTCCCCCACCGTAAATGCTTCAAGAACCAAGGGAGTAGACCTAGGTAGGCGTTGGGGAATGATAAGCAAAAACACTTTTTAGGAAAAAATATTTTGAAATAAGTAGGTGCAGGAAGAACCAAATCATCCCTAAGCCTCTTGCTGCATAGCCAGAAAATCCGTATGTAAGTATTAAGTAGATTTAAGTTCACTCTGACAACAACTATAAAAATATCTGCCATTTATTGTACACTTACTATTTTTCCAATGACTTAAAAGTATGCTATTAAATTTTATCTCATAAAGCTATTATTACTCTCTTCATTTTATGGATAAGGAAATGGAGGCCTAGAAAGGTTAAATAATGTGCCCAAGTACTTGCCAAGAAGTAGAGCTAGAATTTGAACACATGTCTTTATGAGTCCAAAGTGGGAGCATGTAGACATTAGATCACATAGATATCTCTTACTAGTTCATCAACATTTTTAAAGGTGCACTGTGGACAAATCCCTGAACTAGGCTATAATGAGGAAAATCTCAAAATAGGGGAGCAAAAAGTGATATATAAAAAAAAATAAGGAATGATAAAAGAATAATTTTAAATAAGTACAAGTATTGCTTCAGCATATGTGAATGAGGGTTAAATGTATATGTGAGTTGACTACATACGGATGAGGACAATAAACAGTCTAGCTAAATCTTTGAATCATGAAATCTCAGAGTTGGAAGGGATTTAGGAGTCATCTAATCCCACCTCCCACCCAAAGCAGAGATCTTATCTATAAATCCCTGAGCCCATTCCTTTGTTTCCAGCTCTTGATTATTACAAAGTTCCTACTTTCCATCAGTCAAATCTACCTCCCTTTGGAGAATTCTTCCACTGGTCCCAGTTTTTTTCCCCTGGATCTACACAAAATAGATGGTCTCCTTTATCTCAATGATTATCCTTCACATGGAGAAATGCAAGAAAAGCATGTGTTGATCACCTTGTTGTTAGTAGTTGTTAGGTGCTGTCAAGTCAGTTCCAACTCACAGCAACCCTATGTACAATAGAACGAAACACTGCCCGGTCCTATACCATCCTCACAATTGTTGCTATGTTTGAGCCCATTGTTGCAGCCCTATGTCAATCCATTTAGTTGATTTTTTCACAGACCTTCTACTTTATGTTTTTCTCTAGGGACTTGTCCCTCCTGTTTTCTCTATGTTGAGGTGGAATTCATACTGAAGGCTACGGTCTTTGAACTTCATCAATAACTGCTTCAAGTCCTCTTCACCTTCAGCAAGCAAGATTGTGTCATCTGTATATCGCAAGTTGTTAATGAGTCTTCCACCAATCCTGATGCCCCATTCTTCCTCATATAGTCCAGCTTCTCAGATTATCTGCTCAGCATACATATTGAATAAGTATGGTGAAAGGATACAACTCTGACACACACCTTTCTTGATTTTAAACCATGCAGCATCCCCTTGTTCTATTCAAATGACTGCCTCTCCACATGAGCACAATTAAGTGTTCTGGAATTTCCATCCTTCAAAATGTTATCCATAATTTGTTATGATTCATACAGTTGAATGCCTTTGCATAGTCAATAAAACACAGGTAAACATTTTTCTGGTAGTCTCTGCTTTCAGCCAGGATCCATCTGACATCAGCAATGATATTCCTCGTTCACATCCTGTACTGAATCTGGCTTGAATTTCTGGCAGTTCTCTGTCAATGTACTGCTGCAACCGTTTTTGAATGATCTTCATCAAAATTTTATTTGTTCAATAATTTCTGCATTCTGTCGGATCATCTTTCTTTGGAATGGGCACAAATATGGATCCCTTCCAGTTGGTTGGAAACCCTGGCGGCGTAGTGGTTAAGTGCTACGGCTGCTAACCAAGAGGTCGGCAGTTCGAATCTACCAGGTGCTCCTTAGAATCTCTATGGTGCAGTTCTACTCTGTCCTGTAGGGTTGCTATGAGTCGGAATCAACTCAACAGCGGTGGGTTTGGGTTTTTTTTTTTTTGGTTTTCCAGTTAGTTGGCTAGGTAGCTGCCTTACAAATTTCTTAGCATAGAGGAGTGAGCACCTCCAATGCTGCATCCCTTTGTTGAAACATCTCAACTGGTATTTCTGTCAATTCCTGGAGACTTGTTTTTCACCAATGCCTTCAGTGCTTCTTAAACTTTTTGCTTCAGTACCATCGGTTCTTAATCATATGCTACCTCCTGAAATGGCTGAACGTCGACCAATTCTTTTTGGTACAGTGACTCTGTGTATTCCTTATATCTGCTTTTGATGCTTCCTGCACCACTCAATATTTTGCCCATAGAATCCTTCAAAATTGCAACTCTAGGCTTGGATTTTTTCTTCAGTTCTTTCAGCTTGAGAAATACCGAGGGTGTTCTTCCCTTTTGGTTTTCTAACTCCAGGTCTTTGCAGATTTCCTTATATTTTGCTTTGTCTTCTCGAGCTGCCTTTGGAATTTTCTGTTCCGCTCTTAAGTTTTGGAGTCTCTTCTAACATCCATTTTGGTGTTTTCTTTCTTTTTAATGACCTTTTGCTTTCTTCATGTAGGATGTCCTTCCACAACTTGTCTGGTCTTCAGTCATTAGTGTTCAATGTGTCAAATCTATTCTTGAGATGACCTTCAAATTCAGGTGGGATATACTCAAGGTCATCTGCATAACGCAGGTTGTTAATGAGTCTTCCTCCAATCTTGATGCCCCATTCTTCTTCATATAGTCCAGTTTCTCGGATTATTTGTTCAGCATACAGATTGAATAGGTATGGTAAGAGGATACAGCCCTGGAGCACACCTTTCCTGACTTTAAACCAATCAGTATCACACCTTTCCTGACTTTAAACCAATCAGTATCCCCTTGTTCTGTCCGAACAACTGCCTCTTGATCTATGTAAAGGTTCCTCATGAGCACAATTAAGTGTTCTGGAATTCCCATTCTTCGCAGTGTTATCCATAGTTTGTTATGATCCACACAATCAAATGCCTTTGCATAATCAATAAAACACAGGTAAACATCCTTCTGGTATTCTCTGCTTTCAGCCAGGATCCATCTGACATCAGCAATGATATCCCTGGTTCCACGTCCTCTTCTGAAACTGGCCTGGATTTCTGGCAGTTCCCTGTCGATATACTGCTGCAGCCATTTTTGAATGATCTTCAGCAGAATTTTGCTTGTGTGTGATATTAATGATATTGTTCTATAATTTCCACCTTTCTTCCACCTTGCTTGCTGAAAGTAAAGAGGACTTGAAGCACTTAATAATGAAGATCAAAGACCACAGCCTTCAGTATGGATTACACCTCAACATAAAGAAAACAAAAATCTTCACAACTGGACCAATGAGCAACATCATGATAAACGGAGAAAAGATTGAAGTTGTCAAGGATTTCCTTTTACTTGGATCCACAATCAACAGCCATGGAAGCAGCAGTCAAGAAATCAAAAGACGCATTGCATTGGGCAAATCTGCTGCAAAGGACCTCTTCAAAGTGTTGAAGAGCAAAGATGTCGCCCTGAAGACTAAGGTGTGCCTGACCCAAGCCATGCATGGTATTTTCAGTCGTGTCATATGCATGTGAAAGCTGGACAATGAATAAGGAAGACCCAAGAAGAATTGACGTCTTTGAATTGTGGTGTTGGCGAAGAATATTGAATATGCCACGGACTGCCAAAAGAACAAACAAATCTGTCTTAGAAGAAGTACAACCAGAACCATCCTTAGAAGCAAGGATGGCGAGACTGCGTCTTACATACTTTGGACATGTTGTCAGGAAGGATCAGTCTCTGGAGAAGGACATCATGCTTGGCAGAGTACAGGGTCAGCGGAAAAGAGGAAGACCCGCAACGAGGTGGATTGACACAGTGGCTGCAACAATGAGCTCAAGCATAACAACGATTGTAAGGATGGCGCAGGACCGGGCAGTGTTTCGTTCTGTTGTGCGTAGGGTTGCTGTGAGTTGGAACCGACTCGACGGCACCTAACAACAACAACATACTCAAGGTCATATTTTAGCTCCTGTGGTCTTGACCACTTACCCTGCTAAATAGCAGTCATGATTTCTCAGCTAAGGACATTGAAGCTAAGAGGAGTTAAGTAACTTGTCCAGCAAGATCACACAGCCTAAAAGTGCTGGCGCAGAGATTTGAGCACAAACTCACCTCTTTTTTATTATACCACACTGCCCCCAGACTAAGACAGACTAGGAAGAAAGGCCTGGTGATCTACTTCCAAAAATGTCAATTAAAACCCTATGGATAACAGTGGTCTGATCTGCTATCAATCATGGGGATGGTGCAGAATCAGGCAGTGTTTTGTTCCATTGTGTACGAGGTCACCGTGAGTCAGGGGCCAACTTGATGGCAGCTAACAACAACAATAACACACTGCCCCCTAAAGCTAGTTATCATCAACAAGCCCCCATACTTTTTCTGTTACACACCATCTGTATATCCCTGGTTACTTCAGACTTTTCTGCTCAGGAGACATGCTCTCCAGAATTCTTCTGATATGCTGGAGATCATCATGCTCTCATTTGTCAATGTCCCTCTCAAAATGCAGCATCTTAGAGCAGAATACCATGCCCAGTGTGGCTGGACCAGTGCAGTGGTCAGGACCTCTTGCCTGCCTAGGATGACTTCGCTGAGCTTTCAAAGGAGCCCTTATCACACACTTGGGCTGGGGTGATCCTGGTGGGATTACCTGGGTGGTGTAAACAGTTAATGCCCTCAGCTGCCAACTTAAAAGGTTGGAGCTTTCTGTCCACCCACAGGCTCTTCAGAAGAAAGGCCTGGCAATCTATTTCCAGCAAATCAGCCATTGAAAACCTTATGGAGCACAGTTCTATTCTGACACAAATGGGGTCACATTGAGCCCAAATCAACAGAAACAGATTTTTTGAATCTTGTGTAACTACAAACCCAGGTCTCTTTTTTTTAACAAGCTAGTTTTTTTTTTTTTTTTTAGTTTTAAATCAGGCTTCATCTATCCTTTACCTATACCACTGATTATAATGAATCTCTGTTGCATTCATTTGCTGGTTTTGAGATAGTATTTCAGTTTGTTTTATAGCATATTAGCTGCCTCTCTGGCTTTAAGGTATTTAAAAATTTTAAAAGCGGGTCTTCTACGTTGTGGTACAAGTCACTGATATGAATGTTGAACATACCAGGACCAAGGGCAGAGCCTTGAGACGTCCCACTAGAAACCTCTCATGGGGGGTTGTTAATCGATTAATTAATGCTCTTTAGGTACAGCTGTCTACCCAGCTGTGATTCCAGTGAGCTATTTTTAACCCCACATTTCTCCACTTCTTTCACAGTTTGTATAATAAAAGCCTTTGCAAAATGCATTGCTGAAATATGTCCAAAACATCCTTTCTCAAATTGTACTCTGTGGAACACTAGTTCAATTGAATAATGTCCAACAAGTTTCTTTGGTGCAGGACTTCTCAGGGCCTTTAATGTGCTAATTTGTGCTGTGAATCTCAAAGAGCAAACTATTGCATACCGAGTTTCTCAAACTCCCCCTCACGGTTGAGGGTTTTTTTTTTTTTTTTGGTCTAGTTTTGTTTTGTTTTTGTTTAGGTGGGATTTGGGCTCTGAGGTTATTGGTTTGCATTATTATCTTGATCTTCCAACCTGACAGCCCTGTGAAAAAAGGACATGACATTACCCTTGCAAGACTGTTCTTAGCGAACCTCTGTTAATGCGTAGTGATCAATGTTTTCTTCTGTAAGTGATCAATGTTTTCTTCAATGGTCACAGAGCACCCTTTAATAATCTGCTGTAGAATTTACTGTGGATTAATACCAATCCACAGTAAATTCTAGATGTGCAATTTTCAAAATCCACCTCTTCCTCCATCTCCCCTGATTCGACACTTTCTTGTTTCTCAGGATTTAACCCGCAAATGACTCTGAAATTCAGCACCATGATATTTACTGTACCAGGAGCCATTTGACATTTTTAACTCAGGGGCTGCCTTGGGCTTCCGTTTCCACCTACCAATGTAGTGCTGCCTTCCAGTTTCAATATCATTCTTCTCGATGGAAAACATATAAGCAAAATCTAAATAATTCAGCCTCAATGGTCAAGACAGATTCCTAACTGACCCTGACTTTCATGCTGCTCCCACTGCTTCCCATTGCCTTCCTGACTTCTCTTTGCTAATTTGTATTCATTTCCTTCTAGACTCAGCTGGCTGATCTCTCATTTCATTCAAGTCTTCTTTGACTAACATCTTTCTCTTTGTTTATTCATTTGCTACGCATGTATTGACTTTTCTCTATTTTCTATGCACTAATTCATTCACCCAACACGTATTTGCTGAGTACCTACTGTGTATCATGCACTGTGCTAGGTTTTGGGTATCTGAGAGTGAAAAAACCAAACTACAGTCTTGGATTTAGAAATGTAGCAGGGAAGATAGGCACTGAGCAGGAGCTAGGGTTACAAAAAGAGATGGATAGTGCTGCGAGGTGATGAGCTAGTCTGGGTATCAATGAAGGTCTTTCTACAGAAGTGATGTTCCTTCCAATTGAGCGCTAAAGATGAGTATGAGTTTATTCCTCCACCTATCTGCCAGTTTGCGGTACTGTGGTGGCTTGCATGTTACAATGATGCTGGAAGCTATACCAGCAGGGTCACCCATGGTGGACAGGTTACAACAGAACTTCTAGCCTAAGAATGGAAAGAAAGGCCTGGCGATCTACTTTCAAAAATTAGTCAACGAAAATGCATGCAGCATCCCAGAATTTTGTCTGATATAGTACTGGAATATGAGCCACCAAGGTTGGAAGGCACTAAAATATGCAGTGGCTGCAACAATGGCCTTGAGCATACCAACAACGGTGAAGATGGTGCACAGCCAGATAATGCTTCCTTCTGTTGTACATGGGGTCACCATGAGTTTGAGCTGAGTAGGCAGCAACTAACAACAAATGACTTTACTAAGAGTATACTAGGGGGTGGGTTGTGACGCGAAAGACCCTGATGAAGTAATCAAAATAGGCCAGGATGGCTGGAGTACAGAGATGAGGTGGAGAGAGCTACAGAAGAGGCTGGGGGGTCCGCCGGAGGCCCAGAGGTGGACAGTTGAGCTATGGGAAAGATCCAAGAGAAATCACAGAAGGACCTGAAACAGGAAAAGACATAATCAGATTGGACCACCATGCTTTGTCCAAACAGTGGATGCCCATTCTGTTCTTTTCCCTTGTCCTATGTAGGGCTTTCAAAAGCATTCCTCACCTCCTTTTTTAAAAATTGTCCTTAGCATTTTCCAAAAACCTCAAATCACTCCAGGCCCTTGTCCACTCCTGATATTCAACTTTCACGGTGTTTCTGCCACATTTTTTTTTATAAGCCTCCTTGGTTATGTGCTCTCTATTTTTGTATATGCCCTTTAAAGCTCTGAATGTGTTAGGCAGTGATAGAAGGCTTCAGAGAATGGAGCTGGGTTCCGAAGGTGAGAAACGTGCAGTGATGGGGAAGGGAAAACTTGTTTGGTAGAAAGGACAAATTCCCAAATGCATGAAGCCGCCCAGGCTGGCAAGCAACACAGGGCTCATCTTTGGTGGCTTGTGGGTGGACATGGGGTCCAAGGACAGGCACGTTAGAGTGGGCATCTGGAGGCAGCCTGAACCCTGCCTCTGGTACAGCCAGCTGTGTGAGCCTGGCCAGTGTCTTGACTTATGAGATGTAGGGGTTCAACCATAGGCTGACCCTGGGCCCGTCCTCCTCCAAACTTCTCATGATTCCTTGTTTCTTCTGTCTGCAAGTGTGCGTATTGCAATAGGATGATTATGTCATGCAGGGCTCTTTGCCATCCAGGCCACAACCTCCCTCTTGAATGGCTGGAGAGTCAGAAGCTGAACTGTAGAAGCAACATCTGGGAGCAACTCTCTTTGGCTTAGGAAAGGGAGTGAAAATGTGTTATTATGTTTCATTTCCTCAGCCATCTTTTCATACAGCCCAGACTTATGGCTTCAATCAGCATAAGGGATCCGTAGGCTGATTACGGGATTGAAATCTTGCAGAACTTCAGGTCGGCCTCTCCCTGCAGCCAAGTAAGTAATTAGTTGTTGGCTCGCTTAACCCCAGAGAGAAATCAGATTAACAGACACTTGTTCAGAAAATGAGGATGTTGCATGTGGGGGTGGCTTTCTGGGAGAGATGTGTTTTCAAAACCATGTAAGTGTTTTATCCAGGGGAGGAGCATGGTCCATCCTTGCTCGTCTGGAAAGCTTATGGTGAGCAGATGCAAGAGGGAAAAAAAAAATCATTTGCGTTCAAAAGCAAAAAATCGCTTCCCTGAACTAAACTGGCCACAGCAGGATAAAGTTAGCAGGATGAAAGATAATTCACTTGGGGGGAGTCACCAGTGGAAGTGCCTTTTCTTTGGAGCTCTTTTCTCATTAAAGTGGTAACCAGGCCTCACAAGATACGTAAGGAAGAAAATCTTCTCTAGATACACAGCAGACGTGGCCCCTGGCAGCCCAAACCCTGTGGCTCAGCAAAGCTCCGAAAGATCCCCCACAAACACTGCTGTCACCAGCTGAAAACCAGAGGGCTGAGAGCCTGGCAGGAAGGAAGCAGCTTATATGGGGGGCAGGAACTCTTCTGTAAACTATCAAATCCTATGAAGTGGGTCCAGCCAGCGTCTTGGGAGGAAAGAACCATAAAACTGGGAGATAGGGGGTCTGCTGCAGCAGCACTTTTAGCCCTCTCTGCTTTTGTGGCCTGCGAGGCACCCACTTGCCACACCCCTAGAAGCAAGCTGTTCCAGGGAGGAGGTAGACAAATCCACCGAGGCCAGAGGCTGTCAGAGGAGGAAAGAAATTAAGAGTGCCACCTCTTTGCTCTTGAGGCAGCCCTTATGGGAGTCTCCTGAATGGATTAGGATCGCTGTGATAGGGATGGATAAAAAAAAAAAAAGAAACCCCAAAATCAAACCTGTTGCCTTGGGTCAATTCTGACTCATAGCAATCCTATAGGACAGAGTAGAACTGCCCCATAGCATTTCCAAGGCTGTAATCTTTACAGAAGCCAACTGCCACATCTTTCTCCCGCAGAGCAGCTGATGGGTTTGAACCAATCTTTTGGTTAGCAGCTGTGTGCATAACCACTGTACCACTAGGGCTCCTTGGAATGGCTACAGAAGTCCTCAACGAGTACTCATCGTGAAGGAAGGGGGAGACTGGGCTGGCAAATTGGGCTCTATGTGCAGGAAAGGCTGGGTCTGGAGCAGACTGTGTTTGTGGTTTGAACCTCCAACAGACTCCCCGTTATGGACTGAATTATGGTCCTCCTAAAATATGTGTTGGAATCCTAGCCCCTATACCTGTGGTTGTAATCTAATCTAATCTCATGTAATCACCTTCCACTGTACAAGCTAATGTAACATAGCCAAAAAGTTGAGGTCATATGAGCGGACAGTGGATCCTAAATGTAATCACTTCTAGTTGTATAAAGAGCAGCATAGACACAGGAACACACACACATACACGCACGCACGCACGCACATGCTGGGGAAAACAGATGCCATGTGAGGATCACCATAGAACTCCTAGGGCATAGGAAGGCATAGACGTGGCTGAGATCCTGATTTGGATGTTTAGCCTCCAGAATGGTGAGAAAATAAATATCTGTTCTTTAAAGCCACCCACCTGTGGTATTTCTGTTCTAACAGCACCAGGAAATGAAGACAGGCTGGGCCTGGAGCTGACGATGTTTGAGGTTTGAACCTCCAGTGGACTCCCCACCCTTGCACAGTGTTTTGGGAATGACATCTGTGCATGGTGTCACCTAGCCACCTTTTATGAATTGTGTCAATCCCAAAAAAGATATATTAAAGTCCTAATCCCTGTACCTGGGAACATGACCTTGTTTGGAAATGGAATCTCTCTTCGAAAATGTTACCATTTAAATCAACAGGGCCATACTGGAGTAGGGTGGGTCTTAATCCCTTCTGAGTGGTCACAGAGTCATGCAGGGGAAGATGCCATGTGAAGATACCTCTGCAAGCAGCAAAGGAATGTCAAGGATTGTCAACAGAAACCAGAAGCTGGGAGAGAGGAATAGAACAGCTTCTCCCTCACAGCCCTCGAAAGGAGTCAACATGGCCAATACCTGATTTGGACTTCTAGCCTGCAGAACTGTGGGAAAATACATTTCTCTTCAAAGCCACTGACTTTATGGTATTTTGTTATGGAAGCCCTGGGAAACGGAGACACTGGCCAAGCTGAGACACTGCTACTGTGGGATTGGGGCTGGAAATAAATGTCATGGCAGAGCGGACATGTTCACCACCCTGGGCAGAGCCAGGAGGCAGAGTCTGAGTCCCAGTGCTCCAGGGTTGGTGGGGCTTTCCAGTTCTCTGACCCCAACGGAGGGAATAAATCTTAGCCTTCTTAGAGTTTGGGTGGGACAGAAGATGGCCTTGGGGGAGAGGGAGAAATGCTATACTTCTGGCTCGCTGATAATGGCATCTTGGGATTTGAACAATTACTTGGGAAAACACGAGATATGGCTTATTAGAACCCCAGGCTGGTGAAGTGAGTTATACTGGTTCTGTTAGAGGCGGATTTACCAGGAAGTTAATGAACCTTAAGCTTTTGAGTTCCCTTCACTTGCATGGGCTTCATCCAAGACTCTGGGAGGTAGCCCAGCAGTGGGGCCACATACCATTTGTTTTTGTAAACTTTTCAGGAGTAAGACATTTTTATATTATTTTTCTTAGAATGGACTTTCAGAATTGTGAATGCCAGTTGGAGGGCCCCATAAAACCTGTAGTTTGAGTTACAGCCATTAACTAGACTACAGGCCAGCAGGTGGAGGGAGAAAGTAGTAGCATCCTTTAGGATCTGGCAATATCACAATAGGTATGGAAGGGAGGGAAGTAGACGGTCTTGACACCTGCCCCAGCCATAGCACTGATGAGTAAAAAGTGGCTCCTAGTCATTGCCTTCAAAGAACGAAGAGTGTTCTAAGAAACTATTATAAGGTATATTCTGATTAACACCCCAAAGAGCAGTCTATCAATTTCCACTGTTAGTGACAGTCTAACAGGAAACAAGTAAGCACAGCAGCCCTCTGAACTACCAGAGTGTGGGCCCCAAGGAGCCAGGAAAGTGTGCCAGGTAAAGAAGTGGAGGCAGCAGGACCCACTGCCAAGGTGAGCCTGGGCCAGAAGACCCTGTATAGGATTTCTGCAGAATCCAGGGGAACCAGAGCAATCCACAAAGTGTCATGTCCTGGAAGGGTGCACCTGTGGCCTCTGTCCATCAAACCACTGGCCCATTCACTCATTCAGAGAGCATTCCCTGAACACACGTGGTGTGCTAGGTACGGGGGATGAACGGTCTGAGTGGGGAGGTGTGCTGCTATCAAAAAGATGAACAGCAGAGCACAGGGCAAGGAGCACTTCTGCGTGCATCAGGGATTAGCAGTTAACCGCTCGGCTGCTAACCAAAAGGTTGGCAGTTCACACTCGCCCAGCAGCTCCATGGGAGAAAGGCCTGGCAGTCTTCCCCCGGAAAGATTATAGCCTAGAAAACCCTATGGGGCAGTTCTACTCTGTCCCATGGGGTCACTATGAGTCAAAATTGACTTGATAGCATCCTCAAACAACAACAACCCAGAGTTTAGAGCGTTTCAGCTGAGATTTGCAGGATGTATGAAGCTGGCTGGGCAGATGCCAGGGGCAGACATCAGGCATGTCAGAGACACTGAGGAGCCCAAAAGTGTGGTGTACTTGGTAGGGGCGGGGGGTGAGGGGGGTGCAGGGGATCAACAGATGATGCTGGACACATGGCTGGGTCAGATCATGGCGATCTCTTGACATGCCAAGGAGTGTGGGTTTTATCCTGGATTCCTCTCTCTCATCGGGATCAAGTCCCACTGTTTCTCTCTGTAAGGTCTCTTGGGACTATAGCCTCCTCTCCATCCTAAGGCTGCCCTAGTTCAGGTCCTCCCTAGTTCCTGCCTAGATTATTGCAGTCACCTCCTAAATGTGCCCCTGCCTCTAAAGAGGCCATCAATATACATTGATGTGTTGTTGTTAGGTGCCATTGAGTCCATTCTGATTCACAACAGACAGATTTAGGAGAGTAGAAAGAGCAGAACTGCCCCATAGGGTTTTCTAGACTATGTAATCTTCACAGGAGCAGATTGCCAGGTCTTTCTCCCATGGAGCCACTGGGTGGGTTTGAACTGCCAATCTTTTGGTTGGCAGCCGAGCACTTAACTGTTGCACCACCAGGGTTCCTTGTAACATTGATAAACAAACAAACAAACCTGTTGCCATGGAGTTGATTCTATAGGACAGAGGAGAACTGCCCCATAGGGTTTCAAAGGAGTGGCTAATGGATTCGAACTTCAGACCTTTTGTTAGTGGCTGAGCTCTTAACCACTGGGACGCTAGGGCTAACACTGATAACAGTTTATGTTTATCAAGGACTTACTGTAGGCTGAGTACTGTCCTAAGTGCGTTTACAAGAACAAACTTATTAAGTCTTGGTAACAACTCCATGAGATTTTATCATTCCCATCTTATAGAGGATGAAACTAAGAGATTAAATTACTGGCCCGTAATCATACAACTTCTAAGCGGTGGGGGCAGGATTTGAACTGGGGAAGTCTGCCATGTGAGCCAGAGTTCTTATGTTATTGCCTTTTAGGCAGAGGGATCACAATTTGCATTCTGAAATTAGATCACCTGAGTCTCTTAACCTCTTTAAACCTTGTTTCCCTGTCTGTGAAACAGGCAACTCCAATGAGGCTCTTGTGAGGAATAGGTTCGGTAGATCATCCACAGAAAGCCCTTAGTCCTGGCACATGGTTAGCCTGAGTAAGTGTCAGCTTTTAGTATTAATCACTTTGCCAAATAGGGCAAAAAGCACCACTCACTAGTCATATTGGCACCTCAACAGCAGAGAGGTGATGTCAACACATCACATAAAGAAATTTATTTGAACACCTAAATATTCCTTTTCTCTCTCCCGGTCCAAGCAGCTGGACATTTACAGTTTCCTCAAACAAGACACAGTGAAACCTGGGAGGGCAGGAGACTCGATGGGACTGCCTTGTTTTTCCAGGTTTCACAAGGTTTCTGACTTTGACAGGGTACAGTCTTACCATTATTCTATCACTTGTTTTAGTGGAAAATATCTGAGTTTTCCTTCTCTGACAGGTTTCTGTCTGACATGGGTTCTGGCTTTCACAGGTTGACTTTAAATGTTGGCAATAATTTTATGAAAAATCAAGAGTTGGAATAGGACAAATGGGAAAAGTTAAGGCAGTGAGTCTAGCATATGACATAGGTGTTTGGTGTTGTTCTCAGGCCACTTGTATTTATTGCACCCATTTTGGGTGAGATTTCATGACACTGGTCAGCTCTGAAGCAGCATACCAGAAGTTGTGTTTGTACCATTGTTCTAAACTTGAAAGCAATTGTGCCGTTCACACTACAAAACAGTGACGCTACAAGTTAATTTACATGTCAGCAATTACATTTTGGACCTGTCATTACTCAAGAACTGATTTCGTCATATCCCTTTGTAAATTTAACTTACAGATCCCAGTCTAAATACAAAGCTGATGTATACATTTTCTGTGGGTATCGCTGATGGGCTTCTCTCCTCTTTCTGTTGAAATGACTTAGATGTGCATAAACAGAAACTTCTGGCAGAGACAGCATTGAGGAGTGGGCCTACAGCTGAGGTTATCCAGGTGGCCGGACCAAACACATCCACCTGGACATGTCTGAGACCCTTCACCCTCTCCAGCATGCCCTATGTATGTGTGGTCTGGCCATCCCCCCACTTCTTCTGAGCCCAGCATTTTGTGAGTACAGGGTGGTCCAAAGAAAATGACAGGAAGTCATGAAGGGTTGGGCGTGTGTGAGTGAATAGGTGTTGGCGAGATTGTATATTTCTGTGGGTGGACACGTTTGTGATTTTAAGCGTCATATTCGAATGCGCTATGTGCATGTGGCTCCATCGTCTGTATACTTCTGGCCACACAAAGAACAACACAACCCTACTGACTTTAGTTAAAACTCTGGCAGCCTTGGGCTGCACTAACAATAGCTTGGGAACTTTGAGGCCCAGGGTGGTTTTTCAGCTTTCCCCCATCATTATGAACTGGGGTGAGGTTGGGTTTAAGGGGAAAAATGCTGAACACCATCACAACAATACCAAGCTTGGGATTCTGTGGTCTGAAAAGAACAGCGGCGGGAATTCTCACTGGCGGCCAGTGGCTCCTTCCTTCCTGCCCAGCAGAGCGAGGGCGCTGCTTCTGCTCAGTTTGTGAAATCTAAGCCTGGAGCTGACCCACTTCTGGAACGAAAATTCCAACTTACGCCACCTTTTTTGGTCTTCAGGATGACTTTGCGGCTGTCCTTACTGCTTGCAGCGGCAGTAAGAAGCTGCTCCCAGTTAGTCAGCAGAACCTTGACTGATAAGAGGGACAGGAAGAGAATTTTAAAAACCTTACAGGAAAACTTCGTCTTAGGAAGTTAAAATTGAGGATTTTGCTAAGTGAGAACAGAACATGGGGGTTGGTTTGGGGTAGAGTGACTCCAGGAATGTCACTATCACCTAGTGTCCCATCCCTCTCTGTGAAGAGTGGCATTTCAAAGTATTTTGGCCAGTGAGTCATCAGAAAAAGGCTATTTCTCATTTTGGAAAAACACTATCTCAGCAGAACATTTCACTGTTATCTGTTCTGCCTAGAAATATGGGGGGAGGGTACCCAACCCCTTAGAAATTAAAACCATATGCATAACATATTAAAAAGGAAAACCCAGGCCATTACATTATTGCTGACCATAAGAATTCGGTATTTACAATTTACATTCTTTCCCATACTTTGCTGTTTTTCAGAAGTGAGGAGCAGAGGTTTATGGCCTCACCAAATCGTAAATCAGATTCCTGAGGGCAGGGGGAGCTGCTACAAGCAAGAGGAATTGCCTTCCAACAATTTGCAGACTACATCAGCACACCAGGAAGAGAACCCAAATGGAGAGCAGGGACCCAGCTTCAAGGGATGGCATCTTGACTCATTGTAGGAGGTTGCAGGAAAAAAAAAGGGATGTTGAGGCCAGAGTCCTTCCAGTCGCAAGACATGAGAGGCACCAAGGGCTGACGTCAGTTATGCCTTCCACAGAGGGTGCGGCCAGCCAATCATGTGTGGAACTAACCTCTGGAGAGGGGTGTGGAGGTCCAGCCCTCTCTAATGAAGTGGGAGCCTGAGATCTGAGTCAGGTGGGTTTCCTTTAAAGGGAGAGTGGGACACACAAACGGAGCCGCCACCTAGGGACCGGCTCTTCACCATCCATTTAACAGCTGCTGAGGCTGGCCAGGGGAGTCCCTGGGTGGTGCCAATACCAAAAGGTTGGAAGTTTGAGTCCACCCAGAGGTGCCTCAGAAGAAAGGCCGGGCGATTTACTTCTGAAAAATCATCCACTGAAAACCCTATGGAGCACAGCTCCACTCTGATACACATGGGGTTGCCATGAGTTGGGACTGACTTGACAGCAACTGGTTAACTGGAGGCTGGCTGGGAGCCAGGTTAGTGGAGATACATGGTGGCACTGATCTGGTAATGGGGAAAAAAGTGTGTGCACAAGTACTGAATCAAGGAGCCTGGACCGGGAGAAAGAACGTTAGGCTCTGTGCTGACATGGCGGCCACCTACTGGCTGCATGATGTTGGGTCAAGTACTCAACCTCCCCATGCTTCACGTTTTTGTAAAATGAGGCTAACACTTGCAAACTCACAGGATTCAAGTGGAACGTATGTAATACATCACTGGGTATAGAGTGGGGAGGGTCTCAGTGACGCCCTTTCCCTTGGATTTGGAAATGCCACTCCGGGTGCTTGGCTCAGTAGCAAAGCCAGCTAAGGAGTCAGGGAGGAGCCATCAGGGACGAGAGGGGGAGGAGTTCTGAGAGGGGTCTTTCAAAGGACCCCAGTATTCAAATGCGTTTGTCTGGGACTTCTGAGCAGTTGTCATGTTGAACTTTTATCTCCTCTGCTCTGGATTCTCTCCACTCTTAAGATGGAAAGAGCACCGGTGGCACAACGGTTAAGCGCTCAGTTGGTAACCGAAACACTGGCAGTTCAAACCCAGCCAGTGGCTACGTGGAAGAGAGACCTGGTGATCTTTTCACATAAAGATTTCAGCCCAGGAAACTGTATGGAACAGTTCTACTCTGTCACGTGGGGTTGCTATGAGCCAGAATCCACTCAATGGCACCTAACAACAAGAGAAGGTGGAGAATTCTAAACATTTTTAAAGATGGAGATTGTTCTTAAGTCCTTCCCAGGTCAAACCCGTAAAATACCTAATCAGTCCATGATGTATGCAGTCAGATCGACGAGAATGAGCCAGAGCAGCTCTTTCTCAGGCAAGTGGAACAGTAAGGTTTATAGTCCAGATTTCCAGTAGGGATCATCGTTATATAAACCCTGCCTGGAGTTCAACACTGTAATTAAGGCTATTGTGTATGCTTTAGACATGAAAATGCAATGTTTTGGTTCTTCAGTCTCAATTTTTTTCTTTTCCTTTTTTCTTATAAAGGCCAACAGACCTCATTTCCTGTGGTTTGGAAAGCCACATGTCTGCCTTCGTCAGCATCCACGAAGGGGAAACTGGCCTCACACAGGGCAACAACTGCTCAGAGAAAACCTTCCTGCCAGTACAGAGCATTCTCAGTGCCCACGAATTTGCAGGCCCTCAGCAGCCCCCTGCTTCAGCACATTCCAGTTAACAAGGAAATGGTAACTAATGAGCACGAGCCCAAAGGAGCCTGGGTGGTTGGCTGCATCTGCTGTGAAAGCGAAATATCATTTCCTGAATGATGCTCCTGTCCTCACTGGGCTTATAAGGACGGGAGGGATTTGTCAACACCATTCTCTCTGCTCCAAAGCACAATAATGCTAGGGCCCCTGGAGACCCTTTTACCAGGACTGTGGGCAGGACGCTTGCCTGTCACCCACCTCTCCAACCGGCCAGGTACACCGCATATAAAGAGAACAGTTTTCAATCAGATTATCACGATGTATACACTAAGGACCAGGCAACATTTCACTGTTATACATAAAGTCACCATGAGTTGGAGCTGTCTTGATGGCAGCTAACAATAATAAACTAAGTTTAGCCATGTGAGGCCTAGGAGGTACGTGGACCTGTTGCAAACCCTTGAACAGTGTTGTTGCTGGGTGCCGTCGAGTCAATTTTGACTCATAGTGATCACACGTGACAGAGCAGAACCACCCCATAGGGTTTTTGTGGCTGTAAGCTTTACGAGACCAATCACCAGGTCTTTCTCCCATGGAGCGGCTAGGTGGGTTCCAACCACCAACCTTTCAGTTAGCAGTGGAGTGCGTAACTGTTGGCGCCACCAGTGTTAGAACAGCGTTAGAGTGTGACAACAAACGTCTTCTCATAGGGTAGGCAGCTTCAAAATCCACAAGGTGCAAGAAAAGAAATGTCATGACAAACTCACAGATACATATCTGAAAAATGAGTTAAACGCAGTTTTTTTGTAGACATCTGAAACGAAAGATTTTTATAATTCAGCATTCCCACAGACTAACAAGAATTCACATCCAACTATTTTTCCCCTTCTCTGGTAGACATTAATAAGTAATTAATTCACAGAATATAGCAAAGTAAAAAAAAAAAAAAAAAAAGCCGTATTTATTTATTGCATCAAAGATGATACCAAAGTTCAATTAAGAAAATGTTGCAACCTTCACCTGCGCTAGCCCCAGCCTGAGGTTTGGAATAGAATGTAAGGGGAAGTGTTGCAAAAATCTAGTTATTACAGGTTGGCAACAAGACGGTGCAGCCCAACTGGTCTCAGTCATTGCCAACGCTAACCCTTGCAAAGAACTGAGTCTCAAATATAACCCTGCAGTGCACACATGCATATGAAGGAAAGAGATGCGTTATGTAATGAAACACTGATAAAGAGAAGTCTTAACTGTCTTACGTCTTGATTTCAAGCACATAATGGGCAATACGTTGAGGACTGCAATAGGCTATCTGTGGGATTCTTAGCTGTCGTAACAGTAAGAAGAAACAAACCCTGCCTGGTCAACGCTGTGATGGGCCCAGGAATTCTGCAGCCCCCAACAATCCAGGGAGCACAGGAGTCAAGTCCCCCTGTGTTCCTGTGTTGAAAGTGCTCACTTAAGTCTGGTTTCCAATGGTTACATTTTTTGTTCCCTACTTTGTGTTTAGCCTCCCCTTCTGTGACAAGCCTTACCTGTTATTTGCAGGGGCCCTGTGAGGGCCCGAACAAGTATCCTATAATATATAAACAAAACCAAACAAACCAGGAGTCCAATTCCAAAGGGTGAGCCTTGACACAAAGGGATATCACTTACAGATGCTACACTGCAGCGTCTGAGAGAAGAGCAGTAAGGCTGAACCTGATGTATTTGGTAAAGAATTTTATTTCTCTTGAGTAACTCACAAGCTCACTACAGAAGCAGTCCTAGTGAAAATAAGACCGGCATTTATAGGATGTCTTCTATCATCAAAATGCTTAAAGGGTCAATGAAAGGTCCTGGCATTGCTGCGGGAGTAGTTTGGCCAAGACTTTTACAGATGGTGAAAAGGGACACAAGAAAAGCAGGCAGAGGCCACGGGAAGACCAAGAATGGCAACGAGGAAAAAGTGTCTAACACACTCACTACAACGCTGCTCCAGGAGAAAACACATGAAACATTCTTTGTGTATTATGTTCCAAACAGTGATAGCTTTTGAGAGGGCAGTTTGCCAATGACGAACATGAGATAATTTGCACTCAAATCATTTCTGAGATTACATGATGCCTCTGAAGCACTTATTCTATTTTCATTAATGTGAGGTCCATTTCCATAGAAATGGGTGAAAAAAGTAGGCTAAACCCAGCAGTATGGTTTCTAGGTGGCAACGGCAGCTGTTTTGGGCCAGTCGTGAGAAGCACTGGTTTTGTAACTGTTAAGAGTCAAAAGCTCTTACCAAAAGAAAAAAAAAAAAAAGTTTATATCACAGAAAGAGCATGGAAAAGTACCTGAGAACTTTCCTGGCTGTTCGTACAAAGCCATGGAGAAAAAAATTGTCTCGTGAGCACATTGCTCTTAGTATATTCCACCAGAACCCCAACCCGCACAGTGCAGTCAAATTCACCCTGTGCTAAACAGGTGCCTCCCCGATGGCGGCCTTGGAGAGAGGAAGCATGCCTCATCAGTCAGACTGGGCTATTAATCAGGGGAGTGGTAAAGTGCCAGGCTCAACTCTCCCACAAAGGAACTTGGAGACACTCAGTGAAATGCCACAGGCAAGAAGACAGCGTATACAAGTGCTCGGTGCTCAGAAAAGCAAAATGCAAAACCAACCAACCCACTCCCAACTTATCTGTGCGTTTCTCCACACGGCAGCTTTTGAAGTAAAATTATACTGAAATTGTACATGTTTATAAACGAGTCCTTGGGTGGTGCGAATGGTTAACGTGCTCAGCTGCTAACCGAGTAGCTGGAGGTTCCAGTCCATCCAGACGCACCTTGGAAGAAAGGCCTAGCAATCTGCTTCTGGGAAATCAGCCACTGGGAACACTATGGAGCACAGTTCTCCTCTGAGTGACACACGTGGGGTCACATGAGTCAGCGCTGACTCGACAGCAAATGGTAACTGGTATGTTTAAAAAAGGGTTCTTTGCTGGGTTACAGGAGTGCAGGTGTGTCTGTGAAACACGCACCTCTTCGCCTATCTCCGAGACTTCCGTGGGAATGCTGCTGTTTTCAGAGCGCAGGAAAGGTCAGAGTTGTGGCCCCTCCCAGCCAATCCCCTTATTTGTCACGTGACCTGAGGGACTGCGGGTACCGTGTTTGGCAGCTGGAGCAGGTCTGTGCGTGCCCTTGAACCAAGTGGTCGCCGCCCGCCCTCCGGAGCACAGGATGTGACCCCGGCTGTGCATGATTCATTTAACCCCCTCACCTCTGCATTCTTTTGCAGAAAAAGGAAAACATGACACTTCTAGGGCTAAAGATTTCCTTAAAGGGGGAAAAGACATTGAAACCTCTGTGCTCTGTGAAATGAGGGAACAAATGGATTGCTTTCAGCAAGTGTATACGCAAAGTCAATCAGCTGGGTACCAGCCACTTGTTAAGGAAAAATCCAACATGGTTGATGTAACCATTACCAAAGTAAAAACCAATGACCTTGTCGTTTATTTCTAGTGGTTACTTGGAAAGGTTAAGACATAGACATATTTGTCTGTAAGCTCTCTAACACATAATGTTTTCTTTTTTCTTCTGGTACAATGGTTAAAGCACTCGGCTGCTTTAATGGTTAGTGGTTCAAACTCACTAGCCATTCTGTGGGAGAAAGATGTGGCAGTCTGCTTCTGCAAAGATTATGGCCTTGGAAACCCTATAGGGCAGTTCTACTCTGTCCTGCAGGGTCACTATGAGTTCGAGTCAGCTCGATGGCACACAACAACATATATAAAACACACATTCATATCATCCTAAAGCCACTTGGAAAATACTATGATTGCTTACAAACAATGGAAAATACCAGTAAGATACAAAGAAATGAGCATTTCTCAGACACAGACCTTTGACGGGCTTTATCGTGAATTTTTTTTATTTAAAACAGGGACCCCTCGAAGGTGGTGAACTATAGGGTAAATCTTCTAGAGCATGGCACAGATGGAACATAACACTCACCAGCACCTCACGTGTGACTAAAAGACAACATCAGCAACACACCGTGGAAGGAAAAACAAATCAAATGTGCAAGGCACCTGGCTGTGGGAGCAGCCGCGGCGTCCGCCACCCCTGACAGGCTCACTTTGTGCACTGGGGGTCAGTTTTGGACACAGGACATTCGGAACGGAACAACGATGGTTCAGATCTGAAGCCCAGGATCCTATGCAGGTAACTAACCTTTTCCTCAGACTTGTTTACACCCTCCACGTAGTTTAAGGTTTTAAGAGGGGGCTGAGCTGGGATGTTAAACAGTAACACAAAACCTCCCCCCACTTTTTTTTTTTTTTTTTAATCTAGAAGGGAATATGGCCTTCCCTGAATATCAATTCCAGCAGTGGCTTCAGAAGGCTTGTAAGCATCCTAACTTAAAAACAAATAGCAAAAAAAAAAAAAGAAAAGAAAAGAAAAAACGTGGCCTGAACTTAAATCACTCAAATGGAAAGGCAGATTCATAAAAATAAAAACTGGTGGTGAGTCCATTAACGGCACAGTTGATGCCCTGTCTGAATGAAGACGTTTAAAATGATCCACAATATACCCAAGCACAAAACTGCTCTTGGCAACCATGAGTAAGTAGCTACCTTTCCCTTCAAACACACTGTACTGCTACCAGTGACCGCATGCCTAGTGCTGAAGTTGGAAGAGACCCCAAGTTGGCACAGGACCCCAGGCTGTGATCTGCCTGGTGTGGTCAGGTCAGTGGGAAACAAGACTTACACTCTCAAACAATGACCCCCCAAAAGTCCCCTCTCCTCTTCCCGTTTGCTCTGTGCGGTTTGACCTCCTAACAGGGAGGTCCAGATGAGTTCCGTTTCCCTCTCAGTTCTAGGCACTCTCTGGAACATCTCTGATTAACCAGGGTCTTTCATTTCTTTCCAACTCCGTTGGTGACTTTAGATTTGGAATGTCGGTTCCTTCTTCTGGAAGAATGGCTTTCGTTGTTGCCTGAATGCTTGGGTGGGCTGTCTTCAGAACCTGGCCAAAGGAATGAGAACACACTGTCATCTTGGGCTGCGTGGTCCCAAGGGCTTATTCCTGTGAACTGTACTTCTCCTGTCCAGACTGCCCCAGGCCTGCCAATTCCATATAGGCTCTCCACCGATGCTTGCACTCCATCTAGTGGCCTCACTAATAAATTAAGCAGGGCACACAGAAACCCCAGTACGGAGCTAGTACTGCTGGTGCCTCCGGTATGCAAAGTAATGGCCCTGGAAATTTCTGGGATGGTTCCTGAAACATTTCTCCACCCACAGTGTGTAGGAGACAGTGGGGTAGCTCGTGGTCATGGCCACGTGGACCAGAAGTAAGAGCACAAAATGAAATGGAGAGCAAAAATGAGGGACAATTAAAACCACAAGGGATGTCCATCCTACCCCTGCACTCAAAAGACACATTACTTTGGTTTCTACCTCTTGACCTGCTACATCACATGTCAGAGTTTCTTAATTGGGAAGGTTTTTAAGCTTTACATAACTAAAGCTATTACAAGTGCTCTAATGTTTGATCTGGAGTCCCTGGGTGGTGCAAATGGTTAGTGTGCTCAGCTGCTAACAGAAAGTTTGGAGGTTTGAGTCTACCCAGGGGCACCTCAGAAGAAAAGCCTACTTCTACTTCTAAAAAATCATCCACTGCAAACCCTTTGGAGCACAGTTCTTCTCTGACATACATGGGGTCGCCATAAGTTGGAGTCAACTCAACGATAGCTGGATGATTGTTCGATCTGGGGGCCAGCTTTAGAAATCAGGCCTCTGTTGCTTATGACAGACAACCTCTGAAGCCACACTGAACCACTGGAGCTAGAGTCATGCCCTCACGATGCTCAGTCTAGCAGGGGCCACACCATTCACGACACTGTATGACTTACTGATGCTCTGAGGGCTCGGAGCAAGGCTCCTGTGAAGCTGCACGTCAGCTGAGCTCTGAGCCATCAGCGGATTATCAGCCAGGTAGAGCGGGACTAGGCAGGGGAGTCAGGGGGTAAAGGGGGCGTTTCAGGTAGAGGACGCAGCACAGGCAAAGGCTTGAGACATCAGCAGAACCGTCTGGCATTGGGTTGGCTCTGCGCTCAGATTAAGTATGTGGCCAACCCTAAGTAGGTGGCCCTAACCCTACCCCCAGCGCTCAAATCCAGCCCCATAGGAACTCTCCACCAAAGCTAGCCATTAAAAAGAAAGCTCACAGAGTTTTTGTCTCCACAGAAAGTAGCATTTAGCTTAGTCCAAGAGATTCTTAAAAAAAAAAAAAAAAAAAACCAAACCCAGTGCCGTCGAGTCCACCCTGAAAATGTTCTCTTTTCATTCTACCTACCTTTCTTTTAAATACATCTCTACCAGTTGTCACTGAGTCAACTCTGAATCATGGTGACCCCATGTGTGTCAGAGTACAATTGTGCTCCACAGGTTTTCAATGGCTGATTTTTAGAAGTACATCACCGGGCCCTTCTTCTGAGGTGCCTCTGGACGGACTCAAACCAACAACCTCTCAGCAGCTGAGCACATTAACCGTTTGTACCACTCAGGGACTCAACTCTGCCTCTACCGCTGTTCTGTTCTTTTCAATGGAGAACCTAATCTGTAAAGGGAGGCCTCTGCCCCCTCTGTGAGAATTCCAAAACAGGCCCCCGAGCCCACTCCTTGACCAAGAGTAACCACCTCAAAAGGGGCGATAGGCAACTCAGCAGGGCCTGTGCTGGCATTCCCCCAGGAAGCTTGCTAATAAGCTGGACCCCCAAAGACCTCAGGGGAGCAACTGAACAGGAGCGCCTTCTTCTCCTCCCTAGACCCGCTGTTTCTCTGCAATTCTGTGAGCTAAAATTCATGGTCACCGGCGTTCACAAGTTTTTGCCCTTAGTTCAGCCTCCCACTCAGCTCGCAGGAACTGACAATCAAGGCTCATGGAGCCTCCTCAGTGCCATTATTCTACAAGCCTGATTCTTTAAAATAACCAGGTGGCCCCAAATCTTTCCAAAAGGCTCCTTGGAGACAGGTGCAATAGAGGATCCCTAAGCACGCTACTGAAATCCCTCTTATTCAGGTCAGCCTCTTGAATGAGCGTAATTTATACTGATTCACCTTTTCTGAAAGGCTTCTCTCCCTGGTACACAGGAGGTAACCCTTTTCCTCATGATGAAAACTAAGAGGAAGAACACGCTCATTCACCGCGCTTGAGGCGGTGCCGACCTCGCTCCGTTTTCCTGCCCCAGGAAAGGCGGGGCTACAGTGGGCCTCTTCTTACGAAACAAGTCTCTTAGGCAGATCTCATGGGCAGTGTGCATGTTTCTTATGTTTTTTAAGTAACAGGAGACATCGATGAGTAGCTATGAGCCCACTCAGGAAATACAGGATCAACATTCAGAGCAGAACTACTGATTCCAAATCTTTTTACCAAGCCTTAAGGAGGCAGAGGGCCCAGTAATGTTTTAAATCACGAACAAGATAAAGATACCTTTTGTGCCCTTCCCATGAGGCCAGGAGATATCTGGGCTGTAGGTGCCATCTTCACACTCTGAATAGGTCTAGGGAGAGAGAGACTGAGGTCAGAATCTCAAGTCCTCCCTGGGAAGAGGAGGAGCAGGCAGGACACTGAGGACGCCTGCATGTGATGCTCTGTCCCTGCCTCGCCGAGGCTGGGGATGGCACAAGCAAGGGATGAAACTTCCTTGTGCTTAGGTTTCCCAGCTATTAAAACCCAGGCTCTTCTATCTCCCAGGGTGATCCAGAGAATACAGAATAAATCTTCTAGAAAGTGCCTTTAGTTTCTTATACCAAAAGTATGAATAATGCCCCAAAGATGTCATGTTGACTTTAAAAAATATTACAGTCAATGAGATTTTTAGTGTTTTAAGCCCATCCACGTCTATCCCCTACTGTAAGCCTTGTCACTCCTGAGGTGGGCCGGACAGGCACCACCTGCGTTTTACGGCTGGGCAGCCCCCAGGCTGAGACAGATAAAGAGGTGTGCACCAAGTAGAAGAGCTGGGAATAAAACCTAGGCCTTCCAAAAAACGGATCCAGTACTTTCTCTGCAATTTTAAAAACAATTATATAATTACAACATTTTAAACTTTACAAAAGGAGGATAAAATTGCTGACCCAAGCAAGGGCAGCAACTGACAGGGAATGGATTCTGAAATAGTTCAGCTTCTACAATGGCAGGGCTGAAGGAGCTCCCACAGTGCCAGCTACTCCTTATCCTTACGGGAGTCTGCCCCGGGCTAAAGCTCTCAGCAGGTGTGATTATTTTCCATAAAGACCATCTCTGTCTTTCCTTCTATACCTTTTCTCGGTGACCATAGTGTTCTGCATACCACACCATGCCGTACAAACACAAGAAAGTAGTGAAGGCCTGGAAGACAAAAACAAGCAAAAAACCATGTTACAGATGTTGTTGCATTAAAAAAAAAAAAAAAATCCATTTCTCAGAACTTTCAGGTTACAATGGGAATTCATCTCAGCTGGCTCAGTGCATTTTGGCATCTTTCTCAGGGCATCTGGCTACAAAATGACCAGACGAGGCAGAGACTCATCCCATGAGATGGATGGGAGGGTGTCCCCAGTTTCTGACAAGAAGAGTTATGATTAGGCCATAGTTACTACTTGTGACTCGATGTCAGGTGGCATGAGCATTTTACAAGTGGGATAAGGAGGGCTACAGGCTCTTTTCAAGAGATATATAGGATTCAATAGTATATTTCTGCTTTTCATGGCCAGTCCCCTTCCCCCGCCCCCTCAAGAAACACAGATCTCTGGATACTCCTAGATTCAAGTTTTAATTTAGCCCTGGTGGCGCAGTGGTTAAACACTCAGCTGCTAACCAAAAGGTCGACAGTTCGCATCCACCACCAGCTCCTTGGAAACCCTATGGGGCAGCTCTACTCTGTCCTATAGGGTCGCTATGAGTTCGAATCAATGGCAATGGGTTTAGTTTAGTTGACAGACATAAGAGCCCTAGTGGTGCAACAGTTAAGCACTCAGCTGCTAAGTGGAAGGTTGGTGGTTCAAACCCACCCAGTGGCTCCACGGGAAAAAGACCTGGTTATCTGCTCCCATAAAGATTACAGCCTAAAAAACCCTATGGGGCAGTTCTATGCTGCCACATGGGGTCGCTATGAGTAGAAATCAACTCCATGGCACCTAACAACAACGGCATAGATAAAAACAAATACTGATTTTATGTCTATACTTCTTTATATCTCCTTCCATCCACTCATCTACCCATCCATTCCCAGAGAAAGAAAAGCATCATGGGAACAGCCAATGCCAGCAGGGTACACTCTGCACTTCCCTGGGTCTGCAGCCCAGTCTGGTGGGTGCAGCAAAGACCGGTAGGGGAGGCAGGGGCTGTGAATTCCCATCACTGCAGTTGTAGTCTACCTTTGGCCCGGTTTTCTTTAGGTCAACAAGATTTACTCAGTATCTACTGGGTGCACTTCATTGTCTTAAGTTCCAAAAAAGAAAGGACTCAGAGTGCTCCAGCTGGCCTCCCTTTTCCACGCCCATTAAGTGGGAAAGTGGCATGGTAAGGGAATTGCCCGAGAACTAGTTTATGTTGTATTAAATCCATATGTAAACCAGGACTTTAGGGATTTAAAGGAAAGCTCCTATCTCCCCATCCAAAAAAAAAAAAAAAGGCAGTGAATATATTGAAATTATAAAATAAAAACTAACCTTTAAATTTTTTAGTACTTGCTCAGATTTCTAATACATGCCAACATTAAATCTACCATTTTTATGGTATGGAAACAGTAGAGTGGGAAAGACTACTGAGGAATGGGGGCGAGGGGGGTAGACTCCACCATCCTCAAAACAGTCAGTGGCTGTGGGGTGGAGGTGGGGAGTTAATAAAGGTCCAACTAGACCAACAGAGCAGTGATGGATGGCTGGACTGTCATTGCAAATTCTGCCCACCAGAGGGCAGGCACAAGCGGCTCATCTAGTCCCTTTCCGGCCCCGTATACCTGGGAGACCAGGCAGGGGCAGCTGGGGCTCCCTCCCAGAAGCAGACAGAGGGGGCAGTACTGGCTTTGCAGACCACCACCACCACTTTGCAGACAGCAAGGCAAACAATGGCAGGTGCTGAGTGACAGGTGCTTATCATCACAATCGCCACACAAAGGCCCTGCTGTGGTTGCCAAACTTACCACTTCAGCTGAGAGTAAAAGAGGCCCATTTTACACTTGTCCCAGGAGACAAACGCTTGTGATTTATGGGTTTGCCCTCACACCTGTGAGAATCTAGGCACATACGCACTTAAAATGTCAAGGCCTGGATTTAAAATACTAATCACACAGATTTTGTTTAAAGAAGCAGGGAGGTGATTTGGGATTGAGAACAGGGCTTCCAACCGGTTCTGCCCAGTTCAGTCATGGCCAAAAACGAAGTAAAACCCCAACGGACCTGAATTTTTTAAATGTGGGTGAAGCGGAACGGGAAAAATTATGGGTTGAGGCCCTGCTAGAAACAGAGACTTCATCTCCCTCTTAGAAGACAGGGGCAGTATGGCATTGCAACCAATCTGTTAACCTGCAGAGTTGGAAATACAGGTGCCCTCAATCAAAGATGGCAGCTGGCCCCTCCACTTTGAATGTATGTCACTCTATAATCCAATCTCCTGCATGGGGCTGCTGAAAGGGTTCACTATGCCTCTTCCGAGTCTTCTATTCCAAGCTTTGACCCGTAAATCTTCCCATTCCACTTATTGTTCCACTTCACCCAAACTTTAAAAATTCAAGTCTGTTCCGATTTCACTTCATCGACCATGATTGAACCAGCTCAAACCCCTGGTTGAGAGCCAGGCCATCCACTAGCACAGGCACAGCAGTGATAGGTGGTGACGTGATGAGGGCACAAATCCCTGGCTCCCAAGTACAGTAATGAGCACTCAAATATATCATGATTGGCTAGACAAGTGCGGCTGGAGAAGCTTATTACATGGTACCATGAGGGACCTCTGATTCCACAGTAATTTAACTTACAAATATGTTCTCTCACCATGCCAGAGGAATAATCGGGAGCTTTGTTTCTCCAGGTAGTGAGGGAGGTACTTTGTAACTTAACCCGTTCTTACTGAATAATGTTCTCCTCTCACCTAAGTTTGAGATCCATCTCGCTCTTCACAAAAGACCATGGATATGGAAAAGTGGCAGACCTCATTTCCATTCTTTAACAGGTAAATGTGCAAGGCCATGGGGCTCATCCCATCCAAGAGCCTTTCAGGGTAGATCCCCATCCAATTAGTGTGTGGATTCCACTAGTCTTCAAAGTCCTGCTCTCCGGGGCTGGTGCTTCTCTGTGGCCCCTTTGCAGGCTCTTGTTTCTCCTCTTCCTTGGCCTGGCCTCTAAACACAGCCGCTCCTCAGAATTCCAACCTCAGCCTGCTTCTCTTTCCACAGTATGTTTTCTCTGACTCTTCACAAATTCCATAGCTTCCACTGTACCCTACACACTGGTGGCTCCCATGTCTTCGTCTTCAGCGCTGAATGAGTCTCCCTGATGGTACTGGACAGACTACTGTTTTCAATGCTACAGGACACCTTCACCTGCAAATTCTAAAGGTCCCTCAAACCCCAGCTCTCCTGAGCCAAATGCACCTCCTCCATCAATTACAGCAATAATAGCCACCGATTGGCACATACCTCGTGGTCACCCTCATGTCCTTCCCAGCCATCAAATGAGGAATGATGTCCAGTTGAGTTGACCCCTTGACCAGCTCTCAAAGCCATCCCTTTCTCAGCTTCTTCAGTGCCTCTGTCTTGGTTCAGCCTCAGCCATTTTTCACCTGGGACCCTGCAGTAGCCTCCTGACCACCCTTGCCTCCGGTTCATCTTCCCTAATAGGCTGACCTGCTCGCCACATGATTCTTGATGAGATGCAGATGAGATCACACTGTCTTCCCACGTAAAGATCTTTGGATCTCCAACTACAGACACATGAAGCCCTTCATAGCAGGTATCCTCACCCTCCAACTTCTCTAGCTCGTTCTCTTCACTCTTTTCCCCATCAGGTTACCACCTCCCGGAGATACTGGGCACTCACAGCTTCAAGTCTTTGTATGATTTTGTCTCTCACCTGCCTGCCTGTCTCCTCATCTGTGTCCACTGATGCCATTCCTTTATTGTCCATACCTTTACTAAGTGCTCCTACGTGTCAGTGCTGGACAGTGGGAATAAAAGGACGATTAAAGCTTCTTCTCTGTGAGCAACAAGTGCAATGCTGTGGAGTCAGAGTTATAAACAAATTACATTACCCTGAGGTTAGGACTGAAAAAGTTAGGTACAAAGTGTGACTGGTCCCCTAAGGAAGGGGCTGCCTATTCTGCCTTAGAAGTTGGGGACTATTTCATGGAGGGCACAAGTTCAAGTTTGGTCTTGGGGTTTAAGTTTCACCAGGTAGAGAAGGAAGGGAAGGACATTTAGGTCAGGCAAAGGAATCATCATGGATAAAGGCAAGAGAGGTCTGGAAGGATGATTTGTTTGGGTGACTAAGAGTAGTTTGGTGTCACCTGAGTGTAGAGAACAAGTGGGAAGATATGATGGAATTGACCCAGATAATGATGGTCCTAAACCGATGTGCAAGACTTTACATTCTACCTGGTCGGTTTCATGGCGGAGACCCTTCTGACACTTGACATTTCTTTCTACATAGAGGGAACTTCACTGGTCTAACATTCCTGGCTTCTCTCCACCCCTCACTCCTTCCCTGGGGAGGAGTTGTAGCTTAACTGGCTGGTGAACCTGAGATAAGCTGGCCATGCATAGCTTTACCCCTTCCTGTCTTTCCCCTGAGTGCAAGGCCACTGACAGGAAGTTCACCTTCTAGTCTATTTCTCCATGCTCTGAGTTTACTTCCAAGGGCAGTGCCCCTCATCCCCAAACAAACACATCATGTGAGAAGGCCTGCTTCCTGGGGCTGGAGCATTGTTGTTGTTGTTAGCTGCCGTTGAGTTGGCTCCAACTAATGCCAACTTGATGTGTAACAGAATAAAACGTCGCCCGGTCCTGTGCCTACTTCGTGATCACTGCTATGTTTGAGTCCATTGTTGTGGCCACTGTGTAGTGCCTTCCAACCTAGGGGGCTCATCTTCTAGCACTGTATCAGATAATATTCTGTTGTGAACCATAACACTTTCATTGGCTAACTTTCTGAAGTGGATTGCCAGCCTTTCTTCCTAGCCTTAGTCTGGAAGCTCCACTGAAACCTGTTCACCATGGGTGACCCTGCTGGTATGTGAAATACCCGTGGCATAACTTCCAACATCATAGCAACACACAAGCTACCATAGTATGGCAAACTGACAGACGGGCAGCAAGGGGTTAAAGAATAAGTATCTGTAATTCTGGGGTTCAATATTGGGAAGCCCCTTGTTGCTGTCCTACAGCTGACATTGAAATAAGTATGATTCTCAGTAAGAAAGGTGATATTCTGATCTCTGTAGCCTTCTTCCACTCTCTCTTAATTCTTTTTGAACTTGGCTGGGTAAAAATGCTATTTATTTGGTCCCTCAAACCCCCAGCAATAGGAAATGATAGCATGACAGAGTCAGATCTGAGTTTTGGAAGATCAATCTGACAGCAGTGGAGAATGCATCTGAGGGGCAGAATGTTGAGAAAATGGGGGTACCCATCTCTGCCCCACTGGAATCAGGTTACATGTTACAATTGGCACCCTTGAAGTACATGTGACAGAGAAAGCTGAGAAGTTCCAGTTAAAATAAAATCTCTGGGCACATCTGACACTCACCTAGCATATTTCTACATCCAGTCTGACTGAAAAAATATATTTGAGCATTAAGTCTGGAGTTTAAATACAAAGGGGACCATTACTCTTTTATCGTTCAAGATGAAACAAGACAGAACTAGCTCAAGGTGCCTCGGCACAGTTAGGATTTCTAATAAGTAGCCCTAAAAAGAGACACCATGAAAAGCATTAATGATGCTTTAAAAATACAAAGATTTGTCTTGCAAAAAAAAAAAAAAAAAAACCCTTGAATCTGATGAATCTGACTAAGCCTCTAAACCCAACAACTAATTTATAGGAAATACAGAGGACAAGGAAATACGGTGCATTGCAGTACAGGATGCCATCAGTAAAATCCAGCCTGTGGAAAATCTATAGGTCAAAAGACCTGCCTTCCTCAACAAATACATTACAAGGGAAAGAGAGACAGAAATGGAGGGAAAACCTATAGATTAAAAGACTTAAAAGACATGCCAATCAATCACAACCTATGGATACTGATTCCAACACACTGTAAAATATTCTAAATTTAACACTGATTAGACATTTCACAGCACTAAGGAACTAATGTTAATGTTTTCTCAGTGTGATAATGGTACAGTGGCTGTGTTAAACAAAAAAAGGCTTTCTTACCTTCTTTCAGAGATACATCCTAAAATATTAAAGGTGGACCTGTTGTTTGTTGTTGTGTGCCAGCAAGCTGATTCTGACTCATAGTGACTCTATGCGACACTGAAGAACTGCCCCACAGGGTATCCTAGGAGGTAATCTTTACAGAAGCGGTCCTGGTGGCACAGCCTTGGCTGCTCGCTGAAAGGTGGACGCTTTCAACCCACCAGCCGCTCCATGAGTAGAAACTGTGGCAGTCTGCTTACATACGATTTACAGCTTTGGGAACTCTGTGGGGCAGTTCTACTCTGTCCTATAGGGTTGCTACGGGTTAGAATCAACTTGATGGCAATGGGTTTAGTTTTCTGGTTTAATCTTTACCAGAGCAGATTGCCAAGTCTTTTCTAACAGAGAGCCACTGGTGAGCTGGAACCGCCGACCTTCCTTTCAGTTAGCAGCTGAGCACTGAACCACTGTGCCATGAGGGCTCCTTAAAGGTGGATCTGCTTCACAATAATCTGGGGGCAGGGGAGTGGGTAGGTATATAAAGGACACAAGATTAGCCATGAGTTGATAATTGGTGAAACTGGATGATGGGCATGTAAGGGTTGATCGAGTCTCTCCACTTTTAAATATATTTGAAATTTTCCACGATTAAAATAAAATCCTCAAGCTAATTTTATCAACCAAGTAAAACTAAAAAATCTTAAGCTTAAATATAAAAATAAGACCTTTCTCTAAACTAATAATTTTTAAAAATTGAATTAAAAAGGATAATACCTTACTTCATTTTAAAGATGAGGAAAAAGTTCCAGAAGGGGCTGGGGCCTTCTATCTAACTACCCTACATGGTTTGTAAATCAAAGATTGACTTACAAGGAGCCATATTAAGGGAAGCAGAGACTGATCGGAGTGTAAGAAACAGCCCCTGTTCTCAGTAAAGTTGCAATCACAGACAGAAAGGCAAATAAATGATCAGTATAAGGAGGCACATGCTGTGTGTAAATTAAGTACTACAGAAATTCTCTACAATGTCAAGAGAGCTTGGGCCGACCTCCCCTCAAGGATCTTCCCATCAAAATGGAGGCCCATCTTACACAGGGCTGGGGTTATAAAGTCCGCTGCAGGGCAGAAATTAGCCTGATGACCTTCGAAAATGTCTTCTATCACCTACAAATTACAGTACGTCATTTTGTACATAAATGCTTGTACAGGGATATGTATGTTAAAATGTGTAACGATGAAGTGATGATGGAAGAAAGGGCACTGTCACCGTCCCTCTTCCTTCACAGCACTCCTTAAACTCTTAGTGCGTGTAGGTGGATTCCTGTCCCTCTTCCTTCACAGCAGTCCTTAAACTCTTAGCATGCGTAGGTGGATTCCCGTATGTTAAACAGATGTATGTCTGGTGCACCTGCTGAGGGCATTTGACCGGAAACTGCCAAGGTGACCCATTTCTGAAGCCATGTGGTTCTACGTGTTTTATTCCTGAACTTCTCACTCCAACAGCCTGTGGCCAGTCTCAGGTTATTACAAGTAGAACTACTTTTCTATGAATTTCTAAGGAACTTGGTGCACAAGAGTATTGATTTTGTTGTTATTGTTGATTTATTTATTTTTTAAAGAGATAACCACGGGAGTTTAGCTAACACTTTTAGATTAAAAACAGTAATGACTTACCACACAAAGAAGCCAAAGCACAACATAGAGTATTTGGGTCTTGGAGAAGAGATCTTGCCCAAATTTTATGCAAACAATAGCTTCCAGGAAACCAATGACCCTAGTTAAACAGAGAACGAGAGGTTAAATACTGACTCATCTTACCAGAGCACAGATTACTAACAGGCATTAGTCAATCAAAAAGTTCAACGGTCACAAAATTTCTGTACCAAACACTGGTAGCAGTTACCCACAGAATGACACTGTTCTAGCCCACTGTACTTTCATTAGAAATATATATATATTTTTAAACTCTTCCTTCCCCCTAGGCCAAAATCTCAACTCACACATTTTAGCAGCTGGTTGGCCCATGAGAGAAAGGATGCCATGTATGGACTGAACAATGCGCCCATGGGCGGGACAGTCTGCTTCTATAGGGGAGGTGGCTACTTGGCTGACAGGAGTTGCTGATGCTTTCCTAAGTGATCATATGTGTGGGAGGAAGAGTATTTCTCAAATCGAGAGCAACCAAGACCTCTGGGGAGGAGTTTGGGATAGAGTGAGCTCTGTCAGGGGCACGTTTACTTTACTGGTATCATTTGAATTTCCTAAGAATATATTCAAATGTTACCCGCATAATTAAACATACATTTTAAAAAAACATTAAAAAAATTTAAGAGGCACTGTTATCATCTACCTCAGAGCCTCTATGACCATGAGCAGTGGGCCATCATGCTGCTTCTGAACCACCACAAGCACAGGAGACCTCTTACCTTTGCAAGGCAGCTTATTTCACTGGTAAACCTCTCCTCCTGTTGGAACGGCTGGTACCCTACCTCTGATCCCTTCTACTTACGGGTCCTAACTCCGCCCTTAGCCACAGAGAGTGAGTTTGATCCTTCCCAGTGACAGTCTTCCAGTAACTTGGAAGCAGCAATCCCATTCCCTCCCAGCCTTTTATGATATATCCATATTAAACATCCCTTTCTGTATCTGGCAATAAAAATCCTTTATCCTCACTTGGTCTGTAAGCAAATTTTGCTAAATTCAAAAATGTTAACAAAACAAAACCAAAAACCCCAACTCCGTGCTTTTACCCTTTAAATAAAACATTAAAGAAAGAAGTCACTCTTGGGATCTATATCCTCATTTATAAATATAAAAATAAGGTCTTTATTAAAATTCCGAGCATAAAAGGTGAGAATGGATGAGGATGAAGTTATACAGCTGGTCATGTGATCCCAAAGACCGCACAAGAATACTGATTTCACACAACTCAACTTTAGGTGTTCCCTGCTTAAGCTGGAATCTGGACAATATGGATCAGCATACTTGCACGCATATTCCCTAAAAAGGAGAGAAGGGGCCAGAAGGCTCTCAGTCCCCCGTCAACTGGCAGATACAAAGGTCACTGCCATCCTGAAATGTGTAGATGGCTCTAAACCATGGAATTTCTGGAATTAGAACCACTTCAGCAAGGATAGGGAGAAAATCTCCTTAATGTATCTTTAGAGAGTTTGGGACTACCTTTTCCCCTATCGCCAACTGAATAAGGTTTAAGAGTGGTTGGCTTGAATCTTTAAAGCCACGGCCCCTCCCCTCAAACACACTGTGGTATGTGTGAGAAAGCAGCATTTTAGCAGAGGGGCTTGCGAAGCTTCTCAGCGCAGGGCTGAGCTTCACTGTGATATTAAGTCTAGACTGTGTCCGACCCTAGATGGCAGTTAAAGGTCTGTTACTTCCAGCCTGCACGGAGGGGAGGGGCGCCTGTGAGTGGACATTTTAAAACAGGATTATTTAATCTTTGGGATTTCCTGAAGAATTTTTATGACAAACTATTATGATCAGGAAATAAATAAATGCCATATCTACCCTAAGTTTATTATGAGAGATTTCTGGGCATTCAACTAGATTAAGAGACTAAAGCATGGTGACTGGCAGACCGGGGCTGCGTTTCTTAAACTTTGGTGATGCGAGACCTATGGCATGCACGCACATATACACGACTGAGGGAAAAAAAAAAAAGTTTTACAAAACAGTTCCTATCCTTATACAGACATTTTCTACTCTATTTCATTTTAAGAAAATGCTGGTTGGGACCCACTCAATTGATTTTACAGTGCCTTGCAGTCTGACCTACAGACTTATTATTTTTTTTTTTTCAGTCTGCAACTTTAGGGTATGATTTCCTTCTACTTGCTGAGAAATCTTAGCTAACCCATTGAGGCTTTGTCACTGAGAAGGTGACAGTTGAGAACAGAAGGAGGCAGGGAAGCCAGCTGTGGGATGACCTGGTGGGGAGGGTCCTGGGCTGAGGCAACAGCCAGTCAGAGGTGTAAGGGGAAGCAGCAGAGTTGAGGCCAGCAGGGTAACACAGGCCTTGAGGACTGACTCTTCTAGGGTCTGGCTTCTAGTCTCAGGGGGGATGGAAGCCCCTGGAGGGTTTAGAGTACAGGGATTAACATGATTTGATTTACATTTTAATACGATCATTTTGGCTGCTGACTGGGACCTGAAGGAGGCAGAGTAGCAGCCTGGAGAGATGAATAGGTAGGAGGCTCTTGTAATAACAATCTAGGCAGAAGGACCAGGGTGGTAGCTGTGGAGATGGCAAGAAGTGGTGGGAACCAGGGTACATGAAATCAACAACCATGGTGACACCTTCACATACCAGCTATTGCCTCCCAACATTATCTCTGGTCAACTAAAGGGATTCTTAGTAAATAATATACTTCTGTTGTTATTGTTAGGTGCCGTAGATTTCCACTCACAGAGGCCCCATGTGACAGAACAGAACTGCCCCATAGGGTTTCCAAGGAGCAGCTGGGGGATTCAAGCTGCTGATCTTTTGGTTAGCAGGCAAGCTCTTAGCCACTGCGCCACCAGGGCTGCTTCTACTCAGTTCAAAATGAAATGCCTGATCTGTACCAGACTCAGAAAGAGGTGGTTTGATGGAATTCACTGTGACCTCTTCTATACCCTTTGAGCCTCATGGCCATATGTATCTTGAATTTGCAAGGTTAAAAGACAAAACTGCGGACTATAGGCGGTGCTTCTGCCTGGGGGAAGGCACTAGAAATTCCCTACCTCCTCCTGGTCAGCTAACTCACACACTTTCAGCCTACTTTCTCTTAGGAGCTGGCTCTACAAGGTAGAAAAAGATGAGGTTAGTATAAAGCGGAGGATAAGATGTTCTTCAGGGAATGAAACAAGACTGTAAGCAGGGTTACCGAAAGAAACTGGGGGCACAAAAGCTCTAGCAAAGGGAGGGTTTCCGGTTTGCCAACAAGACCTGGCCTGGATTCTGAGGCTGCTCACAGCAATGCTGTGGCCCCAGGGTAGCCCTGCCTGCATGCAGCTTCCACAAGCACTGCTCCATAGCTGCACAATGCGTGGCTGTGGTGCTCAGGAGGTAGGCAAGTCACTTCATCAGCAAGGAGCCAGCCCTCCAACCATCGACTGGAGACAGGCACGCCCAGAACAAAACTACTACACAACCACACAGGTAGCAGGAAGTGTTCCTGAAGTTCACAGGAGTGAGGATTCAGTTCTAATTAGGATAACCAGACACCTTTTTGGAGAAAGTGATGGCCAAGCTGGGCCTTAACACACAGATAAAATTCCAGCTCTGTTCCATGGTACTTCATGGGCTTCCAAAGAACCACAGGGGCAGGGGGTGAGAGGGGAGGAGTGTGAGTGAGTAAAGGGGCGAAAGGGCCCTGGGTAGCATATGCAGGACTGTTCTGCCCTGTCATTTTTAAATATATTAGTGTTTGGGGCAAAATTTCATTTGAGGAAAGGAATTGAAAGGCTTTTTTTTTTTTTTTTAATAACTACTACCAGAGGTCTTGAGATGGCAGTGGAGATGCTTCTGAGCAAGGCAGCAGGGAGTAGCAGGATGATATTCAAGTCTGGAGAGGATGCAGGATACTCAGGGGTAGGATGTGTGAAGGGGGAGAACCAGGGCAGGGGTTTGGGCTTCAAAGCTATCCCAGCAGCACGCATATGAAGCGCCTGAAGCAGAGGTGCGGAGGGACAGCCAAGGGCTGGCAGTGAAACACCAGCAGGAAGGACCGTTTCACTAGTGCTGGGCTTGTTGTTGTTCTTAGGTGCCTTCCACTTGGTACTGACTCATAGTGGCCTTACGTACAACAGAACAAAACACAGCCTGGTCCTGCACCATCCTCACAATCATGTTTGAGCTCATTGTTGCAGCCATTGTGTCAATCCATCTTGGCCAGGGTCTTCCTCTTTTTCACTGACCCTCTACTTTACCAAGCATGATGTCATTCTCCAGGGACTGGTCCCTCCTGATAACACGTCCAAAGTACGTGAGAAGTTTCACCATCCTTGCTTCTAAGGAGCATTCTGGCTGTACTTCTTTCAAGACAGGTTTGTTTGTTCTTCTGGCAGTCCATGGTATATTCAATTTTCTTTGCCAACACCAGAATTCAAAGGCATCAATTCAAAATACTGTGGCTTGGGTCAGGTGCACCTTAGTCCTCAAGGTAACATCTTTGCTTTTTAACACTTTAAAGAGGTCTTTCGCAGCAGATTTGCCCAATGCGAATTTCCTGATTGCTGCTTCCATGGCCACTGATTGTGGATACAAGTAAAATAAAATCCTTGACAACTTCAGTCTTTCCTCAATTTATCATGATGTCACTTATTGGTCCAGTTGTGAGGATTTTTTTCTTTATGCTGAGATGTAATCCATACTGAAGGCTGTGGTCTTTGATCTTCATCAGTAAGTGCTTCAAGTTCTCTTCACTTTCAGTAAGCAAGGTTACGTCATCTGCATATCGCAGGTTATTAATGAGTCCTCAACCAACCCTGGTACCCCGTTCTTCTTCATACAGTCTAGCTTCTCAGCTTATTCGCTCAGCATACAGACTGAATAAGTATGGTGAAAGAATACAAGCCTGACAGACACCTTCCCTGATTTTAAACCATGCAGTATCTCTTTGATCTGTTCGAATGACTGACTGCCTCTTGGTTTATGCATAGGTTCTGCATGAGAACAATTAAGTGTTCTGGAATTCTCATTCTTTGCAATGTTATCCATAATTTGTTTTGATCCACACAGTCCAATGCCTTTGCACAGTCAATAAAACAGAGGTAAATACCTTTCTGGTATTCTCTGCTTTCAGCCAAGATCCATCTGACATTAGTCCTCTCCTGAATCCAGGTTGAATTTCAGGCAGTTCTCTGTTGATATAACTGCTGCAGCCATTTTTGAATGATCTTCAACAAAATTTTACTTGCCCGTGATATTAATGATACTGTTCAACAATTCCCACATTCTGTTGGATCACCTTTCTTTAGAATGGGCACAGATATGGATCTCTTCCAGTCAGTTGGCCAGGTAGTTGTCTTCCAAATCTCTATGAGTAGGAATCGACTCAACAGCATACAACAACAGACAACAGACGAGTGAGCACCTCTGGCACTGCATCCCTTTGTTGAAACACCCCAATTGATACTCCGTCAATTCCTGGAGCCTTCTTTTTCGCCAACGCCTCCAGTAAAGCTTGGGCTTCTTCCTTCAATGGCATTGGTTCTTGATCATAGGCTACCTCCTGAAATGGCTGCACTCTGACCAGTTCTTTTGGTACAGTGATTCTGTGTATTCCTTCCAAGTGCTTGTGATGCTACCCGTGTCATTCAAAATTTTGCCCACTGAATCCTTCAAAATTGAAACTTGAGGCTTGAATTTTTTCTTCAGTTGTTTCAGCTCGAGAAATGCCAAGCCTTCCCTTTTGGTTTTCTAACTCCAGGTTTTTGCACATTTCATTATAATATTTTACTTTGTCTTCTCAAGCTGTCCTTTGAAATACTGTTTAGCTCTTTTACTTCATCATTTCTTCTATTTGTGCTTTAGCTACTTTGTGTTCAAGAGCAAGTTTCAGAGTCTCTTCTGACATCCATTTTGGCCTTCTCTTTCTTTCCTGTATTTTTAATGACCTTTTGCTTTCTTCATATATGATGTCCTTGATGTCTTCCCACAGCTAATGTGGTCTTTGGTCATTAGTGTTTATTGTGTCAAATTTATTCTTGAGAAGGTCTCCAAATTCAGGTGGAATATACTCAAGGTCATATTTTGGCTCTTGTGGACTTGTTCTAAAATTCTTTAGCTTCGACTTGACCTGGCATATGAGCAATGGATGGTCTGTTTGACAGTCAGCCCTGGCCTTGTCAGATGTAGTTGATTTAATTCCTGTATTTTCTATCTGGTAAGGTCCATGTGTATAGTCCCCATTTATGTTATGGAAAAATAGTATTTGCAATGAAGAAGTCATTGGTCTTGCAAAATTCTATCAAGTGATCTCCAGTATCGTTTCTATCAGCAAGATCATATTTTCCAACTACCGATTCTTCTTTGTTTCCCACTTTCACATTCCAATTGCCAGTAATTATTAAGACATCTTGATTGCATGTTTGGTCAATTTCAGACTGCAGAAGTTTGTAAAAATCTTCAATTTCCTCATCTTTGGCTTAGTAGTTGGTGTGTAAATCTGAATAACAGTCTTAATACATAGTCTTCCTTGTAGGTGTATGATATTATCCTATCACTGACAATGCTGTATTTCAGGACAGATCTTGAAACGTTCTTTCTGACGATGAATGCAATGCCATTTCTCTTCGTCATTCCTGGCCTAGTAGGCCACATGATTTTTGGATTCAAAACAGCCAATACCAGTCCATTTCAGCTCACTAATGCCTAGGGTATTGATCTTTATGCATCCCATTTCATTTTTGACGACTTCCCATTTTCCTAGACTTATACTATTATATTTCATGTTTTGATTATTAATGGATGTTTGCAGCTGTTTCATCTCATTTTGAATTGTGCCGCATCAGAAAATGAGGGTCCCGAAAGCTTGGTTCCATCCACGCCATTAAGGTCGACTCTACTTTGAAGAGGCAGCTCTTCTCCAGTTTTATGCTGAGTGTCTTCCAACCTGAGGGGCTCATCTTCCGGCACTGTATCAGACAATGTTCCGCTGCTATTCATAAAATTTTCACCGGCCAATTTTTTCAGAAGTAGACCACCAGGTCCTTCTTCCAAGTCTCTCTTAATCTAGAAGTTCCACTAAAACCTGTCCACCAAGCGTGACCCTGCTGGTATTTGAAATATCAGTTGAAAAAGCTTCCAGAATAACAGCAACATGCAAGCCACCACAGTATGAACAATTTACAGACTGGTAGTGCTGGGCAAGGGCCAAGAGTTGGATGAGGCTCCTACAGCCATCCATATCCCTTAATACATGCCTTCTTCTGGAAGGGACCGTGTTCTTCACAGCTGCATTCATCCTTAAAATAAAAAAATTAAAAAGAAAAAAAAAAAAAAGGAGTCGGAAGCTATGAGCCTGGAAGAACAATTACACAATTATCAGTAACTATGGCGGCAATAAGCGTGGCATTGGAAGGCAACAAAGGATATTGGGAAGAAACAGAAAAACCTGTGGAAAACCAGGCCAGGTGTTGTGTTGCAGGAGGTAGAGAAGAGCTCCAAGATGACAGATACTGTGGAGAAGACAGTAGAGATGAGGATGGAGACCAGGCTTGCTGATCTGGAACTGATCTCAGACAGAATCACTTAGCAGAGTGGCACAGGCAGAGCCAGATAGTGGGAGCAGGTTATAATGGCCGTGATGGTAGGACTGGGGGCATATGAAGCAAGGAGATGGCAAGGTGCTGGGCGGCTCTCATAGCAAGGCAGGGCACAGTCCTGGGGGCACCCAGGCAGAAGAGACTTCTACCTTCCCGTGAAGCTCAGCCCAAGAACTTGCAGGAAAAAGGAAAAGTGACTGTCCACTCTGCTCCCGCCAGAGCATGGCCTCCTCCCTCCCATGACCAGGTGAGAGAATAACCTCTTTCCTTTATAAACTAGGTTGAAACTCTCCTTCTGAGGCACAGAAGCTCAGTTATAATCATGGTAGGGTGGGGAGAGATAAAGACGATGTAAATTGCACAGCTGGGGAGTTTGTTTACAGCAGTCCTAAGACTCCCAGACAGCCCAGGTAACATAAATGTTCCTTTCTAAATGGAGAAGAAGCCAACCTGCCCACACCACCACTTTCTCCCTAGTAGGGTTCCGTGCCCTCGCTGGATGGTGTCCTATCTCTGCGATAGATGACACGTTTAAGTATAAAAGGATTAAAAGTTCAGATCTGTGGAGCAGCTGTAGGAGACCACATTGCAAGTTCATATTTACTTACATCAGCAAGTAATTCACACAGACTTTTTGAGGATCTGATATTTACAGAAGACAAGTGCCCTCTTCGAGAGGAAAAGCTGACGTGGAATGGTGGGAAAGAAACCTCAGGTGGTCCTATCTGACCTTTTCCCTTCTCCTCCTCCTCCCAAAAGGGAAAGTGGCAAAATTCAGGAATGTCACTATATGGGGCGCCCCTGCTTCATTCCCTCTCATATCTCCACACCTTGCTAAAGACTGAAATCATTCCACGACTGGTGAAAAGAAAGACAACTAATAGTTGAGTTACTAAAGGAAAGCAGACATTTAAACATGTCCTATTTTGATAGGAGAGGAAATAAAAAAATGATGGTGACAGGGAAGCAGGGGGAGAGCTGCAGCGAGAGAGGAAGGTGGTAGCCTCTGAGGGGCAAACCCTCAGAGCAGAGCCTTCTACTGGCCAGCAGGGGGCAGCTGTGGCCCACGCTCACGCCTGCAGGTGGCCCTGCTGTGCTTGGTTTTACGAGGAGGATTTGTTATTCTGAGGCATGGCCCGCTGGGCCTCAGAAGATTCATTAATCTTGATATCTCGGTTCTGGGGGGCTCTCCATTCTCAATAAGCATAGTAAATAAGCCAAATGAGGTCTTATTTGCATTTTACTTTTTAAAAATCATTTTCTGACAAGGCACAACTTTCTGCAGCTGCTTTTGCTACCACTCTTTGGCCTAGTTTATTTTTGCCATTTCTTCCACTCTAGGGATTCTATTTTTTGACTGCCTGATAAGAAAAAAACTTTGTTATAACATGACCCCCCTCTCCAATCTACACCTCCTTTCTCTCAACCAGTAAACAGATAGTCTTGTAGAAAACAACCCACTCCACAACAGAATAAGACCTTGCCTACGACTTTTAAATATGAAGGAAAAATACATGTGGAAAGAGCATGTGAGCAGGTGAGGGGAAGAGCTCAAATGGAGAAGGATCATTCGTAAGGAAAGCCCCATATCCTTCCTTTCTATCCCCAAAACCAAGCCCTATGCCCAAAGTGGGGGAAGTCTCCTTTGCTCAGTGTATCAGGTATTTGGGTGGAAATGTAAATTCTCTCTCCCTCTAGATCATTAAACAGAGGGAATCTAATCCATCTTACCACCTGTTAAGCCGCAGTTACTTTGGGTTGGAAAATCAGCTTACACCACAGAATTTATGAGAAACAAATGACAATGGCCATTTGTCTTCTAGGAAAAAACAAAAAGCTCACCCAAACCTGAGTATCAACATTTTTATCCTTTAAAACTATAGGTAACCCTTCAGAATCTGGAATGAGAGTTGGGGCACATGCACACAGGCGCACACGTGCGCGCGCACACACACACACACAGAAAACTATTTGGAAGGAATGACATTGAAACTTTAGTTGCAATTATCTTTGAATGGTTGGCTTTTATGGAGGACCTTTAGTTTTTTTGGTGGCACAAGGGTTAAGCGCTCAGTTGCTAACCAAAAGGTTGGCAGTTTGAACCCACCCAGCGGCTTTGGGAGAAAGACTTGGCAATGTGCTTCGGTAAAGATTACAGCCAAGAAAACCGTATGGGCCGGTTCTACTCTGCCACATGGGATTGCTCTGGGTCAGAACTGACTTGATGGCACCCAACAATATATTCTTTTTTTCCACCACCCGTCTGCTGTTTGTCATACTGTGGTGACTTGAGTGTTGCTATGATGCTGGAAGCTATGCCATTGGTATTTCAAATGCCAGCATGTCACCCACGATGGACAGGTTTCAGCAGAGCTTCCAGACTAAGACAAGCTGAGAAGAAAGGCCTGGTGATCTACTTCTGAAAATCAGATCTAATGCTGGAAGACGAGCCCCTACGTTGGAAGGTACTAAAATACACAGTAGCGGCAACAATGAACTCCAGCACACCAACAACCATGAAGACGGCACACGGCCAGGCAACATTTCATTCTGTTGTATGTAAGGTTGCCAGGAGTTGGAGCCGACTCGATGGCAACCAATAACATATTTTTTTCTGAATTTTTATCAATATGCGTGTATTAGTTTTTAATTTAGGGGAAAAAAAAAAAGCATTCTGTTAAAAAAAATCTGTTGGAAGTAGTCATTCCTTCTCTAAGTTTTCATCAAATTTCCCTCATACACTCACACTTGATTGAGAACACAGACCGAGTTTGGAATCCAGGCTACCTCAGGGACTGAACCGCAGGCACAGATTTGCTGGACATCTCTAGAACGCAGGTTGGTAAATGGGATGATAAATTGTTGATGATGTTTAAGCAGAGGGGGCATTTGCCTGAAATGCTGAGGAGGGTCTTGAATTTAACATGGGGGAAGGGAGTTTAAACTAGATAACCTACAGTCTCTTTCAAATTAGTTAAATGACAGTAAATTAAGATATAGTACCTGTATCTGTAATAAGACAATAAATTATCACCATGTGGCTATGTGTTAATTCTCTTTGGAAAAGAAAAATTATACTTCAGGATAGAGCAAACAGCTGTTTAAAGTGTCCTTTTGATGTAAAAGTAAAATGAAGTGTGGGCAGACCCAAGAAGGGATGGGGTCCCAAACACAAAATACATTCAATCCATTTTCTCTACTTTATTTAATAAAATAGGTCCCAGAGTTCTAAGTAGGAAATACCTTTTAAGCTCATTTTTTTTAAAGAACACCATTTCTACACACTCCTTCTATAATTTTCCCAGTAACTATTTCAAACTTAAATCAGAAAAGGGAACATTAAAGATGAATGGTATATAAAAAACAGCAGCAAATCTTGTTTACCTGCCTTCAGAGGAAAATTGCACTGAGAGGCACTTAACATAGGGTCAAAATATAACCAAAGCAATTCAGAGGCTCAAGTGGTTCGTAAGCTTCCACGCTCATGGACTACTCACCCAAACACCCAGCACTGTGTTCCCACGCGTTTGCACTGCGTGTCCGTGAGGTAAGCGTAGTACTGTCTGAAAGAATACAAAGTTAGAATTCATTGAGAGCTTCTGCAGGAACAAGTCAATATATTTTCATAATGTAATTAAACAATGTTGACAAAGTGAATATAAAAGATGTCCTGCCTGGTTCCATGTACTCAGGCTGCCTGGCCCAGTTTTATTTAGGGGACTGAAAGCCAGTGCTGGCCAAAACATTCCTGTAAAAGGTTAAGAGTTCAGATTAGTGGCAGGGGGAGGGGAACACAGTTTAAAGAGGCAGATTACTGGCAAAGGCGGTAATTCAGCTTATAGACAACTCAGGTGATTCAGTTTACAGACCCCCCAGCGCCCTTAGCCAAAGAAGCCGCAGGTGGGTGCTTCGATCTCAATACAGGGGTGATTCTTGAGGTCACCTCCATTGTTCACTGTCTTCCTCTAGCTCTCTCTAGGGCAAATGCTGCTGATTGTACCCAGGCAAGAAGTATACAGATTCTGGCCCTCAAAAAGTGGAAGAGGAGCCTGGCTGCACTTCACAGTCATTGAATGTCAATAATTTTTTTTTTCTTTCAATATTTTGTTGTTATTGGTGTTGTTGAAAATATACACGGTGCACATACATCAATTCAACAATTTCTATATGTACAATTCAGTCACGCTGATTACATTCTTCAGGTTGTGCAACCATTCTTACCCTCCCTTTCCAAACTGTTCCTCCCCCATTAACATAAACTCACTGCTCTCGAAGCTTCCTGTCTAATCTCTTGAGTTACTGTCAGTTTGATCCTATGTACATAGTTCTTTAAAAGAGCACAATGCTCAGGGCAGACATTCACTTACTAATTGAGCTAAACTATTATTTGGTTTAAAGAAGATTTCAGAAGATATTTTTGGTTTAAGGTTTAAGGTTCAAAGACTATCTCAAGGTAATAGTTTTGGGGTTTCATCCAGCCTTGATGGCTCTAGAAAATCTGATTCCACAAGCATTTGAAATTCTGTTCTACATTTTTCCCCTTTTGATCAGGATTCTTCTATAGAATGTCTGATCAAAACATTCAGTAATAGTAGCTGGGCACCATTCAGCTCTTCTGGTCTCATGGCAAAAGAGGCAGTTGTTCATGGATGAACGCCAGTGATTTTCAATGTTATTGACCAGGTCAGAAAAAAAGAGGCAGCAACATGGCATTTAAAGGCATAGAGCATCACTGTCCAACAGAAATATGCATACAAGATGTGAGCCACAAATACAATTTGAAATTATCCAGTAGCCACATAAAAAATAAAAAGAAATACAAATTTTAACAATAATATATATCAAAAGATATTATAATTCCAACATGTAATCAACATAAGGAGTTTGTGGGTGGTGCAGACAGTTGACACACTTGGCTGCTAACCAAAATGTTGAAGGCTCAAGTCCACCTAGAGGCACCTTGGAGAGATTTTCCATTGAAAGTCTATGAAGCAAAGTTCTACAAACATGGGGATGCCATGAGTTGGAAGTGACTCGATGGAAAATGGTTTAGTTTTTTAGTAATCAATATAAATAAGTATTAAGGATATATATGTAGTACTAAGTCTTTGAGAACCAGCATGCATTTTATACTATAGTACATTTCAATGTGAACTAGCCATATTTCCAGTGCTCAGTAGTCACGTGTTGAGTGGCTGCCGTACTGGACAGTGCAGGCGTAGAGTCTTAATTACCACTGAATCCGATACATTCTCTTTCAGAAGTAGCATCTGAATCAGTAGCTCAACATCTTTGTGGGGTCACAGACCACTTGGATGACCTGATGATACCTATGACAAAGGCACACAGAGCTTGCATGCACAATTCTGCGTTCAACGCCAGGGGATTCATGGATACCTAAAGCTCATCCATGAACTATCACCTCCTTCCTGCAAAGACCTGGGTGAAGAATTCTGCTATAAAGAATTCAAGTTTTCATCTAACTTCACATGTTCATTACCTAATTTAGTTTTTGCAATTCAGATACTTTCCTCTCTTATAGCACCATTCCATCATATTGTACTTTGTATGATGAGATTAAAAGAATGCTCACTCAGGTACTTTCTCCAAGCAGATTCATGCAAAAGTCTAATTAAAAACGAAGAAAATGGAGATGCAGCATATGCGATTTATCCTGAAGCCTATAGCGTCATCTCCCTTTTGGGTCTGGCATTTGCTAAATGGGATGGCTGTGCTAAACCGATTGAAGAACTTTCATCTTCTCAAGTAAAACGGGAAAACATCTTACGTGGGAATTGCCTCAAACAGCGTAAGAGCTCAGAAACAATTATTTTTCTTTAGAAATCCATAGGATTTGGCAAAAATTTTGAGGACTCTCAAAAGTTCAAAATTTATGATTTTTAGTCTCCATTTTTTGTTTTCTAGTGTTTAACAATGCTGAAATTTCACAATAAATCAGATATGATTTGCTATTATATTTTGGGAGCTCTTTTTTCCCCTCTTACTGACTTTGCTGACTGCTCTTAGTTTTATGAAGGAACCTCTGCTAGTCCTTCCTGAAAATAATGGCGAATCTCAAATTAAATTCCAAACAGGAGAGGGGTGCTTCAAACCAACAAAGGTTAAAAAGTATTTATGAGATAAGTACTTCAATAGACCGCTGGCCTCTAAAGTATCAAAGGGCGGCTGCCTTAACAACTATTATTTTCCTGTTTGATTCATTATAAAAAGAAGAGGTAGAATTTTTGGCCTTAACTCCACAGGACTAAGTCATGCCTTACTTCCCTTGTTTAATTCAGCATCTGAAGATATTTTTTAATAATAAGGAATGACAAAAAGTACTGGCTGGGGGGTTAGGGTGGGAATGGCCTTGGTTCTGACCAAGGGAAACACCCACTCACCTGGGCAAGTGTGGCCCTTTACTTGTGTGGTGTGTGAGCACATTAAAGATGATGGCACTGATTTATCCTACAGCTTTGGAAAAGCTAACCTTTTAACTGCTCTGTTTATACTTGTATCAGTTGTGTAGAGATCTTTGGTGTTCCTGCTGACCAGTGACAGGACTCCATTTAAGTCATAAAACTCAAATGTCATTTCTAAATAGGAAAAATACAATGAATGAAAATATATGACTTTGAAGTTCCCTGGCGTCAGTCAATGTTAGGGACCGTCTCTGACCAATGCCTTACTTCCAGGGCCTACAAAAACCTGGGAAATAACACCATGACCACCCAAGCTTATCTTAGTCATCCTGGAAGCCCACAGAGCACATTTTAAAAGGAGACTGACTCAAGTGGCCTGAAAAAACTAACAAAGCTGCATTCTACAAATACTCTTGCTCCTCACTTATCGACTATCTCATTATACAACACTTTGCATTACAATAGCAAAAAATCTACTACTTTTGTGCATTAATGACATACCTCTGGCAGTAACAAATGCCAACGTGCAAGTCATGCCATGATGTAATCTGGGAGTTATGTAATGATGCAGTCATTCTCCATTTTCACAAAATGCCAATTTTACATAATTACCTGGTCTTTGGAACCTAACCATGTTGATATGTGAGGAGTGGGTATAATGTCATATATGACTTCTCTTCTACCTTAAAAAGTTTTGTAATTTCTAACATTCTTTTAAAAACTTTCTAAAATTGAACTACAGAAAAAAAAGAACAACAGTAAAAGATTGAGGTCTGAGAACATTTTCTTGATATTCTGGATATATAATTCTTTAACTAGTTGCCATGGAAGTCAACTTTAACTAGTTGCCACGTGTGTCAGAGTAGAACTGTGAGCCATAGGGTTTTCAATGGCAATTTTTCTGAAGTAGATTCCCAGGCCTTTCTTCCAAGATGCCTCCAGGTAGATTCGAACTGCCAATCTTTGAGTTAGCAGCAGAGCACGTTAGCTGTTTGGACTACCCAGGGATTCTGTCTAATTCTTTAGAATGGCATTTTCATGGAAAATCTGCTAGTTGATGTGACTTCCCTTATGCTCGACAAGAGAATATAAAGCAAGTTAACTCCCTCAAACAACAGCCGGGCTTGTTCAGAATTACCTCACTGTGGGAGCCGTGATGCCACCAATAAAGAGAATTCTGCACCAACTTAGTGGATGGCCTGCTTGGAACACAAAGATATGTTTCAAGAAGAAGGTATTCAACTCGGTCAGCTGAAAGAGAAAAAGAAATTAGTTAACCTGGTGTTTCACGCTAAGTCATGACTATATATTCCTCTCTCAGTGGACATTCTACACTGGTATGTTCACAGCATTTTCAAAAAACATACGGGATCTTCCAAGGGTTACTACTCAAACTAGTTAAAACCAGTAGAACATATACACCAACCAATCAGGGGTCTGGGGGGTAGTGCTGGGGTAGTGGGATGGGCACACAGGGGCTAACTCAGGGCATTGGCTATCTGACCAAACAAAACCAAACCAGTTGCCATCCAGTCAATTCTGACTCACAGCAACCCCATGTGTGTCAGAGTAGAACTGCACTCCATAGGGTTTTCAAGGCTGTAACCTTATGGAAGCAGATAGCAAGGCCTTCTGTTTAGGAGTTGAGCACTTAACCGTTTGTACCACCCAGAGACTCCCGCTACTTGTCCAGTGGCGTGGAAATACTGTAACATTTTAACAAGTTACACGGCTATGCTGGAGTATGCTGGTTGAATATTGGCCTCAGGTTTCTTTCAGGAAGTACTAGTTTCTCGTTCAGAGGCTTGTCACTTAGGTCATGTGTGTGATCTGCTGGGATGGTCAGGAAGAAATGCTCTGAGAACAGCATCAATCGTGAAATACACATGAGAGACCTAGGAAGCCTTACAGAAATCAGGCCAGGTCTAAAAGAAGTTCAACTGTAGAAAACTGAGCTCTTTAATAACCACAGGAAACTTAAGATCCATCAAAGAACAATGACTTTGTACTCGTCTAGCACATGAGTGGAACTGAGCAGATCTTCAACTAATGGCAGCTCTGGAAAGTGGATGTGAAAGGTTGGTCCAAGTTCCACCTGGGGCAGAGGCACTTCCCACTGAGGTTGGCATTCCAGTGCAGTTTACCACATGATGAGTCCTTGGTGGCACAAAAGAGACTGTGGTTGGGGCATGACTGCTCTATACCCAGAAGTTGGCTCCAGATCTCAAGCAAGGGACAGAGACTATGGCAAGGTCCCTATGCTTTGAGAACCCATGATATGAACCGGCAAGCTTATTTCAATTACAGAAAACGTTCTGTCATTTCCCCATAGTGCTGACTTCAAAGGTATAAAGTAAAAAATGGTCCACTAATTAACACTGCAAATGCAAAGCAGGTCACAGTGCTACATTCACACCCATCGGAAAGCCGAGGTCCATGGAATGCTGCCAGGTGGTTCCCTTCTAGGAGCACGATACTGTCTCTCCTTGACAAACTGTTCCTCCTTGATTTTTCTAATGCACGAGGAAAACTTATAGCTCCCATGACATGTGCCCTGATAAGGTAAAGCTCAATCTCAATCAATTTACAGTCTCATTTTTATAAATACTGACTTCTCCAAGCCATGATGACTATTTAACTATTCACATACACTTCTGTACACCTAAACTCTATTTATTAAGATAGACATTGTTATCCTCCTAAGTGTGGACAAGGAAGATCCTCTGTCTTAAAAGTGACACAAGCTGACTTTTTTCCCTTACGTTGGGAGTATTTTGTGCATACGTGTTCAAGATACAACTTCTGATGATCCCGTAAGACCCTGCAGACAAGACGCAGTTTTAGTTGGCTATTCTCCAAAAGTTGTGAAACAATTAACCTGGGGACGGGAAGATCAATAAGAAGGCTGTCTCTAGAAACTAGAGATGTTTGATAATCCTTAGCTCTCTAAATTACTTCAACAATATAATAGCCTGCTCAGAACTGTAGCTTCTCGCCACTGACAACACTCTGGAAAACCCAGATAATCAAAGTTCTCCACTTTCCCTAGGTAGCACAGGGCTTTATTTATCTTTCCACAAAGTACCCAAGGTGGTAACAGCCTAGGTACAATTTTAAAAATCAAACACTGAACTTGACTGTAACATCAGAAAAGTCTGTCCATTTGTTCCTTTAATCCTGAAAATGGTATTTCTAACAAGCAATCTACTACCAGACTCATTGGGTGTCAGGTGTGGACACTACTTTTTTTTCCGGGAATTCAAAGATCCATATTTAAAATGTTATCACAGTGAAGTAGGACCTTAGTGGTAACATCACTTTAATTATTCTACATGCCAGCTGGAGTAGTATATATCTCCCAAAACATCTAGCTGGTAAGCAATGTAAACTAACGTGAAGACTAAATTCCCAGGAGTCGTCTATTTATTTTCCTAGTTCTGGGCATTTAAAAAAATACCTGCCAGATGATCATGAAAAGGTATATCCCAGCCACTCTCTGAAATGAAGATTTGGGGTCAAACCAGCGAACATAGGTCCAGCTAGCAGGGGTGAACTGCAGCACGGCTCTTTTGATTTTCCCGGTGGTGGTGTGAATGTCCCTGTAAGAAGAGAAAGGCTCCAGTGAAAATCCAAAGAGATAACAAAGAGAATGGGGAAAAACAAAAAAAGATAGGAAAAAACTGTGCACTGATGCCTTTATAACAAATGCTTAGTACAAAAAGATTGCTTTCTATTTGAACTGTCTCTCAAACAATAGCCTTGCTATTCACAGGTGAAGCAGGTGAGAGCCACACACTCGATGGGGAACTGCAGGATGAAAGGTGCCGCCTGGAGCTGTCATGTCATTAGAGGGCAGGTTACTGTAGGGCCAGGAAGGGTTCTCATTTGTGAACTGATGACAAAAAAGCTGAGAGACATTAAAGACGACAACCCGGCGTCAGCCCAGGCACAACGTGGACACCAGCAAGGCTGCTACACCCACTCATTGTTGGTCCCCAAGGTGAGGTGTTTTAAGAAGAGAGAGAAGATGTTTCATTCCTAAGATTGTTGTTGTGGGCCGTCAAGTCAATTCCGACTCATCCTGACCTACATGACAGAATAGAACTTCCCTGTAGGGTTTCCTAGGCTGGACTCTTTGAGGAAGCAGATTGCCAGGTCTTTTCTTCCATGGAGCTGCTGGGGGTTCAAACCACCAATCTTTTGGTTAGCAGCTGAGTGCTTAAGCATTGCACCATCAGGGCTCCTTATTCTTAAGTTTACCCACGTCATTTCTTTATCCTACTTCTTCCCTACAGAAGTGAACAGTCTAGGCTGATGAACAGTGGTCTTCAAGCTTTCTTAGTTTTAATCCCAGAAATCACTCAATTAAAATTTTCATATTCCCATGATAGCAACAAGCAGTGCTACATTTTATAAATGGGAAGGTTTGGGCTCAGCAAGAGCTGATGGAGGCTCACCCTGCAAGCAACGGAGCTGGGTGCAGACTCTAACCCTCTCACACTAGTTCAGGGGAGGTGAAACCCAAAGTAAATGCCAGCTAATAACTGGGAAAGACTCTTTAATTCGACAAACAGTCATCTCAAGGACCTTTCTGTATTAGAGTCCCTGGGTGGTTTAAATAGCTAAATGGTTAGCACTCAGCTGCTAAACCAAAGGTTGGAGGGTTTGAGTCCACCCACAGTCACTTTAGAAGAAAGGCTTGGCAATCTATTTCTGAAAAATTAGCCAGTGAAAACTCTAAGGTACACAGCCTTACTCTACACACGTGGGGCTGCCCTGAATCAGTGTCAACTCAGGGGCAACTGGTTGGCTTATGTATCATAGACCATGAGAAGTGCTGAAGGCAGAAGCCAGGAAAGGTCAGGCCTGGTTTCCATCCTAAGGGACCACTGACTCTAGTGAAGGGAGGGGTTAGGGGACAGTGGTAGGAAAGCAGTCTCTTCTTCCGTTCACCTTCCAATCCATCAACAAGTGTGCACTGAAAAAATATGGCAGCAAGAAGATTCAATGCACGATAGCAACAAAAAATAGAGGCTACCTAAAAATAGACAAGAACTATTCAGGACCTCTGTAAAAAACGGCAAAACTTCACGGAAAGTTGTAGGAGAAGACTGGAATTAATAGCTACTACTTGATCAAGAATCAGAATATTTAGTATAGTAAAGACAGTAATTTAACCCAAATTAACTTATATCCATTTGTATATTTAATGTAATTTAAAAATAACAGTAGTTTGTTTCTTGGTTGGGCCTATGTCTTGGTAACTTGGCAGAATGATTCAAAAGTCAAATTTGAAGCATAAATGCATGAAACAGGGAAGTACGGTAGTACAGTGTTTAAAGGGTCAGACAGCCTGGGTGCAAATTCAGAATCAACTGCTTACTAGCTGTGTGTCCTTAGGTAAATTATTAAACTGAAGTCTCAGTTTCATCAACCCCAAAAGGAAGAGAAGAACAGTGTTTACCTCTAGGACTGATGTAAGGCTCAAATAAGATACCTCTTATAAATCTTGCTTGGGCTGATACCTAGCATGGCCACCGTTCTTGTTACATTATCTACTACTTCAAATACAGAAAAAAGTACCCTTTCAGATCAGTGGCCAAAGAAAGGCTTATTTACTGAAGGCATGGGGACAACTGGCTAATCGTTTGCAAAAGCATTGTGAACTCTCCTCTCACACCATATACTAAAATAAATTTGAGACAGGTTAAGTAAGTTATTTGTAATAAAAAGATGAAACCATTAAAGAAATAGAAGAAAATACAGATAAACATTTATCTAAAAAAAAAAAATCAAAAGCTTTTTAAGTTTAAATGAACTTAAAAAAGTTTAAATGAACATACCATAAACAAAATTAAAAGGGGAAATGACAAACTGTAAAAACAAAGTCATACTTAGGAGAAAACTGTTAATATCCTTAATCTATTAAAAGCACTAACGAGAAAGGAAAACCCTCAATGAGATAGATTGACACAGTCGCTACAACAATGGACTCAAGCATAACAATGATTGTGAGGATGGCGCAGGACTGGGCAGCGTTTTGTTCTGTTGTACATTGGGTCACTCTCATTCAGAATTGACCCCATGGCACCTAACAACGAGAGAGGAGAAATCCAACAGAAATAGAACAGAAAGCCAATATCATGCAACTTTATGTGTGAAAAAATTGACAAAGGTTTAAAAATAAAATTCAAGGAAACGGTGAAATGGACACGTCTATACTATAGGTAATAGTGTATATTAGCGTAATCTGAGTATTTATTTACCAAAAAATCAGAGATGCACACAAAGATACACGTTCAAGAGCATTCCTTCTTCAAAAAAGCAAAAACGTTGAAACAACTAAATGATCATAAATGAGAGCTAGTTAAATATTTTATGGTTTACTCATATGCTGAAATGTGAAAAAGCCCTTCAAAATTGTATTTTAGAAGTATACTTAATAACGTGGGAAAATGCTGATAATTAAGTTTTAAACACAATGAAAACAATGACTTTTACTATTACTCCCACGGGAGTGATAAAAACCACAGCTCTTCTCCTCGTTGTTCCCATCAGTGGCATGGTTCCTGCCATCGTTAAGTTGAAAATCGAGTCCAACAGGGCAGAATGACACAGGTAAGCACTACTCTCTATAGGAGCCCAGATGAAGGACATACAACTTATCTAGCAAGTCAGAGACGGCTTCTTGAATGGGTGACAAGGGAGTGAGTTAGGAAAGAAGGTGTCATGGACTGAATTGTGTCCCCCCAAAATATCTGTCATCTTGGCTAGCTCATGATTCCCAGTATTGTATGACTGACTGCCTACCACTCTGTCATCTTATATGATTTCCCTGTGTTGTAAATTCTATAACAATTATGTTAATGAGATGGATCAGTGGTAGTTATATTGATGAGATCTGTAAGATTAGATGTCTTAGGCCAGTCTCTCTTGAGATATAGAAGAGAGAACCGATCAGAGAGACATGGGGACCTCCTACCATTGAGAAAGCAGTGCCAGAAGTAGAGCGCATCTTTTGGACCTAAGGTTCCTGTGCTGAGATATTCCCAGACCAAGGGAAGACAGATGACAAGGACTTTCCTCCAGGGCCAACAGAGAGAAAAAGCCTTCCCCTGGAGCCATTGCCCTGAATTTGGACTTCTAGCCTACTGGACTGTGAGAGAATAAACTTCTCTTTGTTAAAGCCATCCACTTGTGGTATTTCTGTTAGAGCAGCGCTAGATGACTAAGACAGAACTGATGAGTCAGCCTGGGCCCTGGGAGCGTGGGTCAATCCCACGTAAAGAGAGGAGTGTGCACATGGACTCAGAACCTCATGTGCCTGGGAGGGCAGGGAGGAAGGGACTGCACCTGCTGGGCCCATAATGTTCACTTTATCCTAAAAACTCTGAGAAACCATCCCAGGGGAATGATGTGGTGAATCTGATGTTCCTGAAAAAATCACTCCAGCAATGGTGTGAGAAGGACTAGAAGGGTTAAGCTGGGGGCAAGCTAATCAGGGGGCTGATTAACTCAGTGATGCAGGCTGAGGCAGGAGGGATAAAATGGAGGGGATGGATTTGGGAAATATTTGGGAATCAAGAGGGTGTTAGGACCATGTGAATATATGGCGTGAGAGAGAGAAAACCACCATAAATGGTGTAGCATTTTCTGGATGAGTGCCTGAAATTCGGTTTATCATCATTTATGAGTTTCAGTTACTAACGTGTAATTGATTTTACTTTTCATCAGAGACACCAGAATACATAAAGGTGTATTCTGCTAAAGCACATAAACATACATTATGAAAAACTGTGACGAATATCCAAAAAGGAGATGACTCACTTGAAGCTCGCCCAGTGGTAAGTCCTCATTTCTAAGAATCGGCAAACAACCATGCCCAGCCAGATGCCGCCGCCATTACATAACAGGATGTCCAGAATGACTTGATCCCACCAGCACTCAGCAAAATTTGGCAGAAGATGCATGAAGAAAAGCTGAGGACACAGAAAAAGGTGATGGTTGTAAAAAAATTGGCATACTGTGCAGGATGATTTCTTACAGGGTCTATAGGGTCACTATGAGTCAGTACCGATTCAATGGCAATGTGCAATGGGTTTGGTTTGGTTTTGGTTTATTTTAGAAGAAGCTGTTGATGTTTCATTTTTTCCTAATGCATTAAAAGAAACAAGGTCTGTAATCTGGTTCTTCTTTTTTATATTGCAGATGGACTGTAACTAGTATTAATCCAAACAACTCTCCTTTTTTTTCCTACAGGGCTTTTAAGAAGTGATGGCCCCTCTTGAGACATACTCTCAATTAATTACCTGTATAACGAGAGCATGACAAGAATCTAGGAGAAAAGGAAAAGTCTTTCATACCTAGAAAGCTGCTGACATAATCCTCCCAATGTGCAGCTTAAGAATTCGAGTTGTGCTTTTTCAGAAATATTCCACAGATACTTAGGTAAAACAGTGGGTAAATCACAAAAGCAGAAAGGTTAGACCTTTATGACATGATGCAGGGAAGTGACAGCTTAATAGAAAATCTCACAAATAACCAGTTTGCACTACTCACGATCTTTTATTAAGCACCCAGGATGTGTGAGGTGGTGAGACAAAATGAAGTGCAGGCTCCTGATGTCAAGTGGCAGGGTCTGATGGTTATCTAGATACCCACAGCCACAAATGAAGGCAGACTGTGACAAGTGTTACAGTGGTGACATAAATGAAGTAAGGTGGGGATAAAGGAGGCAATCGGGAAAGCTTCTGGAAGGAAGACATATTGGAGCAGGATCATTATGGACAGGTATGACTGTTTTCAAGGAGCACTGGTGGCACCACGGTTAATTGCTTGGCTGCTAATTGGGAAGGTCAGTGGTTTGAACTCACCCAGCTGCTCCACAAGAGAAAAGACCTGGTGATCTGCTCCTATAAAGATTACAGCCTAGGAGACCCTATGGGACGTACTTCTACTCTGTCATATAGGATTGCTATGAGTTAGGATCAATTCAACAGTACACAACAACATGACTGGTTTCAGGAGGGAGCGATGATGAGGACGTTCTTGGTGGGAGAAACAGCACAACCAAGGGTAGAAGAGAAATCTCTTATGGGAATCCTTTTGTCCAAAACAAAGGGAGTGCTGGCCATGTTCAGAGCAGCAAGTCCTGCTGTGTGAAGGCCACTTTCAGAAGGTCTGAAATTACAAAGATGATGCCTAGAAGTTCTCTGGAATGAAGCAACCCCCATAATTACAAACCTTTGAAGTAATATAAATACTACAAAGATAAAACTATACTCATGAAAGCACTTTATAAACTATAAAACAATATATAGATGTTATCCTTATGAAGTGTGCCTGCTGCCCGTAAGACAGAGAACATCTACTGAACGTGAGGGCTCGGGGCTGTTCCTACCCAGGTGAGCCTGGCACTTCCCCTGAAGTGCATTCTCTGGTTCCAAGCCACTAGGTGGAGCATAACCTTTTGCACTGTGGCAAGGGAAGAGACACTTCAGCAGAAGTCCATGAGGTACATTTGATGAAACAAAACTATGCAAGGGAGTGGGTTGTGGAGAACATGCTTCAGCCCGAGGCCCTGTCCTAGAGAGGTGCCTGGATAGAGTCTTGGGGCAAGATGAGCCCCTAAGAAATTAGAGTCTGGGAGAGGACCGCATCATTCATTCACTGGGGCTCTGTGGAGTATCTACCCTGTATAAGGCAGAGTACCTTGATCTAGGAATACGCAGATGTGAACCCTGCCCTCAGGAGGTATAAAGAGACACTGACCCAGTATCTAAAATATGAAGAGCATTTCAAAGGAGAAGGGCTAGGTGCTGCATTCCCAGGTATAAAAACATGGACCAGAGCTAGTACAGGGATCAGGGAAAGCTTTCCTGAGGAGGTGGGATTTAAGCTGTCCCTTTTTGTTTTATTTTTATTTTATTCTTTGTTGTTGCTAATATACACAGCAGAACATATACCAATTCAACAGTGTCCACACGTACAATTCTGTGACATGGATTACATTCTTCAAGTTGTGCAGCCATTCTCACCCTCCTTTGCCCAATTGTTCCTCCCTCATTAACATAAACTCAGTGCCCCCGCTCAAGTTCCTCATCTATGTAAACTTTGAGTTGCTGGTGTCAATTTGATCCCATATAGATAGTTCTTAAAACAGCACAATGCTCAAGGCAGACATTCCTTACTAATTAAACTACCGTGTGGTTTTAAGAAGATACCAGGGGATACTTTTGGTTTAAGGCTGAAAGATTATCTTAGGGCAATAATAGTAAGCTGCACCTTCAGAGATGAGGTTAGGAGGAGAAGGGGCACGTAGAGAGGGAAGAGCTTGTATGACGGCTCTGGTTTGGGAAAGACCACAAAGTCTTCTGAAAGAATGGAGAGAAGAAAGCCAAGCTGGCCAGAGCAGAGGGCAAGTGGAGAGGGTCTTAGATGAGGCTATAGGGGTAGGCAGGGGCAGGTAGCACAGGGCCTTATAGGCTGACTTGGAAGCCTGGATTTCATCTTAACATCAGGGAAAACATTAAGGGAGTTTTTAGGAGAGAGACATGATCAAGTTGAGGTCTGAAAGGATCACTGTGGCTATAAACAGTGAATGGAGGAGACAAGTAACTCAGACCAGAGATGAGACAGGATCAGACACAGGTAGGAGGGAGCAAGGAGTTGAAAAGGTTGAGAGGGATTGTAGAGGTGTACAGAAAAGAGTCTATAGGACTTGGTGACTACAGGACACTGAAGAGCACGGAAAGGAAGGCACAGCAAGATGCCCAGGCTGCAGTGTGAGTGAAAAGGAAGGAAGGGAAGTGAAAAGGGCAAAGGTTACGGAGATGTTTGGAATCACAGAGGTAGAATGAAGCCTAAGGGCAAGAATACAGGCTTTACATCTGGAGTCAAGCACATCCAGAACCCAATCCTGGCTCCTCTAATGAGCCAAGGCTCTGAGCACTGGTTCCGACATCTGCACAATGGGAGCATGCGCTGCCTTTTCTGGTTTACCGGGGTGGAGGGGGAGCGGCGTTTATGATGATATAGGTGAAGTGCTGAGCATGTGAACAGAAGACATCTCTACTGGCACACACCTCTAAGTTAGGGTCAGTTAACTAAGTTACGGTCAGGACAATGATTGGCATCAAGTAATATACTGTGCATGTGGCCAAATTTTGTTCTCTGGGAATGACTACTAAGACTAATAATTGAAAAATAAATCAATTAGTTCCCAAAAATTCATTTTGACAATTGTTTTTCAAAAACATTTCTCTTTTGTTACTTAAATGAGACAAACTTTGATCAGAGAGATAATGGAGCTATACTGGAAAACTATTTTTCAGTTACAAAATATCCCAGACGCCTTTGTAATTCTTAAACACCACACTTCCGTTTCTCCCACAGTGGAGGCTAGTTAGTAAGTAAACCCATTTACTTCTAGGCTAATCTCATTATATTTGTCTGACTTGGGATTCTAACTTCATTCTTCAGATTTATTTCATTTCTTTCTCTTAAGACTTTGTGATGAAAGCTCGCTTTTTTAAGTTAATGAGGTTTTTTTTTTTTTTAAACAGAGGCACAAAATATTCTTACGGAATGGTTTAAAATTAATTTTGTACAGCAGGGGCTGGAGGATGATGGACTGACTGACTGCTGACTGAGAGACTATCGTCTTACTACATGGAAGGTGAGCAAACTGAATAATCTAGAGTCCTCTCCCTGAGCCTCCCATCATTTCTTACCTCAGTTAGCTCCCAGGTAATACTGATTGTCCAGCAGAGGCCGTAACTACGGATCAACAAGGCCTTCATGGCCCAGCCCCAGAAATGTCCAAATGCAAAGATATCAAAGTGGCTGAGAATCCTCTCCCAGGTGATAACATGACAGTTCACAGCATACTCCTATTTAAAATAAAAAAGGAAATAATCAATGACACTCAAGCAATCCACTTGCTTCCACAATTTCAAGTCAATGAAAAGAAAATAAGACTGTGACAACTAATATATATCCTACTCAGTTTTAAAGAAGCTTTAATAACTGAAGATTCTTGAGGAAAAATGGACAAGCATTAAGAGTTCATAAATCAGAATTGCTTTGCTTTTATGAACAGGTCCCCAGAATTTAGGAACATGTGGATAACTCCCTGAAGGAAGGAAAAAGTGATCAGGTACAAAAAACAGTGAGCCCCACACCAGCAAAAATTCTAGAAGATGAAAACCAGGGCTTTGAACCGGCTCATTTCATTTCAGCCCCCTGCTGAGAATTTTCTTTCCCACCTCCAGATATACTGAATCAGAATCTACAAATTCTCAGCAGGGTATAAAACCAAAATGAACCAGTTCAAAGCCCTGGAATGCAACAAGGAAGTTGTAGGGAAACGATCTATGTATTTCTCTCAATTTCTATTTCACAAGCCTGTCGTGAGGATCAAGACACTTATTAGTATTTTAACTATGTATCTGAAGCACAGGCAAATGGAAGAGTACAGGTTGTGGAGCCAGACAGATCTACTGGCTTGTACTTGGAGCAAGATCCTTCCCCATTTTAAGCTCCTATTTCCTCCTCTGTAATGGGGATGTTAATGCCTAGCATGTATGTCAGTGAGGCACTCAGCACGGTGCCTGGCAGAGCAGACACTGAACAGTCAGTAACTGTAACCATCCCCATCTTCACCGTCATCATCACCTGTAGTTGTTAGCTGCTGCTGAGTCAGCTCCGACTCACGGTGACCGCATGTGTGACAGAACCAAACTGCCTGTCTGTACCACCTTCACGATCGTTGGTATGTTTCAGTCTACTGTTGTGGCTATTGCATCTGTACCACCTTCACGATCACTGGTATGTTTCAGTCTACTGTTGTGGCTATTGCGTCTGTACCACCTTCATGATCACTGGTATGTTTCAGTCTACTGTTGTGGCTATTGCGTCTGTACCACCTTCATGATCACTGGTATGTTTCAGTCTACTGTTGTGGCTATTGCGTCTGTACCACCTTCATGATCACTGGTATGTTTCAGTCTACTGTTGTGGCTATTGCGTCTGTACCACCTTCATGATCACTGGTATGTTTCAGTCTACTGTTGTGGCTATCGCGTCTGTACCACCTTCACGATCGTTGGTATGTTTCAGTCTACTGTTGTGGCTATTGCGTCTGTACCACCTTCACGATCACTGGTATGTTTCAGTCTACTGTTGTGGCTATTGCGTCTGTACCACCTTCATGATCACTGGTATGTTTCAGTCTACTGTTGTGGCTATTGCGTCCACTCTTCTCATGAAGGGTTTCTCTCGTTTTCGCTGACCCTCTACTTCACTAGTAAACCACTCTTTACCATTCACTTTCTTACAGTAAGAAACCCCCAAGAGAGACTTTGCTTCCAGAAACTTTTAAACAAGTTTTGCCTTCAGTATCTCCTTCAAAAAGTTAAAGATAAAATAAGCACCATTCCACAAAGGGTCTGACCAATCTCATCTACAGTCGAATGATTGCTTCTCGGACCTTATATTAAGTCCCTCCATGTTATTTCCTGTCTGTCAAAGCAAGCCAGGACATGGCCCAATATGCCTGTTTTCCAACATTGTGAAGTTTTTCTTCAACCTGTATCAAACGTCAGGCATAAAAAACACTGGAAAAGAAGAACATAAAAAAATAAAATAGCCTCTCGACAAAAAGCCAAAATACAGAGTAGTTTTAGCCAAGCATAAGGGTTTTCGTGGCTTAATTAAAAAATAACAAATGAAATGGCCTAAATAATTGCAAATGGCACTTTTGTGGTAAGCAGATGGGAAGGATCCCGGCATGAGGGTGTGGGGAGAGGGTGCTGACGACACTGAGGGTAGCAGGAGCAACCACCATCACCAAGGACCTGTATGTGTGTGGTGGGCCTTGCAGATAACACGACTACATATGAAGCCAGCAAAAAAACCAAACTGCAGTGGAGTCAGTGCCAACTCCCGGCCACCCCATGTGTGTCAGAGTAGAACTGTGCTCCATAGGGTTTTCAATGACTGAGTTTTCGGAAGTAGACCACTGGGTCTTCCTTCTAAGAAGCCTTTGGGGGGGACTTTAACCACCAATCTTTTGGTTAGCAGCTGAGTGTGTTAACTGTTTGCACCACCCAGCAACTCCATTTAGTTCACAATAACTCTCCAGAATAAGTATTACTATTTCTACCTGACAAAAAGGAAACAGGCTAACAAGTACTTTGCCCAAGGTCCTATAGCTAACAAGTGATAGAGGCAGAACTCAAGCCTGAGGCTGTCGGATGATAATGTTCACACTCTTCCTACCATAACCCTCTGCTCCATGAAAGGATTCCATTTCCCTGGACTGCATTCCATGTAGAAAATCACGCACCTCAACAGTCTGCTCAAGGATCTGGGTTTTAGACGTGGAGAAGGAACAATTTAAAATGCAAAGTCAACTACTTCCTACACCCAAGAACCAACCACTTCTTCTAAGAGACTGTTAATAAGTACATACCATGATATCTGCTTCCCTGGTGGCGTAGCGAAGATTTGGATCTAGCCAATACATTATGGATTTCACCTGCTCGAAATTCAGGAAGAGGAGGAAGACCAGGAACAGGAAGTAGAGCACACTGAGTCCTGAGGGAAACAAGGACATACTCAAGTTCAGGCGACAGCCAATTGTCAGACACATAGCACATTAGACTCAACAGCTTACTGCCCAAAACAGATGCTACCACTGTAATGTACTCTGTTGAAACCCTTATCACAATCTGATATTTTCTTTGATGACACAGTCTGATAAACAGTCCTAACTCAGATTTGGGTTGGGGGAGTTTAGTAAAAGTCTGAGAAAATGATGCTTAAGCTGAGACTCAAAGGACCAGCAGACAAAGGGTGTGTGGGTGTGGCGTGGAGGATGCAACATCAGTGTGCAGATAGGTCCCTGAAAAGAGAAATGTCTAGGATGGGACGTATGCTGACATGCTGGCAGAAAGGGGAACGGAGCCAGGCAGCACTAAGGTGACAGTCAGGGCCAGGAGCGCAGGGCTGGAAGGCCACGGCCAAGATTTCGTGTTTTATCATAAGTGATGTGGAGACCGCTTGAAGGGTTTTCAGTAGGGAAATAAGATGCTCTAGGTAATTTACAAAGGTGACTCTGGCTGCTCTGCAGGGACTGGACCAGAGGTGGGCAGGGATGGGCATGGATGGCCCAGTCAGGGACTATTTCAGTGGTCCAGAGCCACTTATCCAAGTCTTACACTCCATATTTGTCCTTACAGGCATTATTCTATCATATTACCATAACTGCTACTCTCAAAATCACCCCTAATGATTTAAAAAAGAAAGTTAATAATGTACTTTTAAGAAGGCAGTATGTAATTTGTTCTAGAAAGATTTGAAAATCAACAACCAGTGGCTTTGCTATGTCTCTTTCTGTGAAACTGCTAGAAGGACATCTAGATACTGTGAGACAAATGACCTTGGATCACGGAACCACATCCAAATTTGGCTCAGCACTAATCTCCAAAGAGCTGCTCCAGAGAAGAACACGTATGGCTGGAATAAAATCCACTGTGACCACTACAGTACAAGCATTCCAGCAGGGCCGGCTCAGGGAGGTGTGGCTGACCCAATGATGCATGCCAGGGGCCCAGGGGACACACACTGTCAGGCTTGTTGGCATGAGAACCTCCTTTTAGGTTTACACTTATACACCAGCTATTTTTATGAATTTCACCTTACATGCCTCCACTACACCTTTTAATTATGATCCTTTGAAATAATTATTTTAAGACAGAAAGTGCCTGTAGAGCAGAGATTTTAAACTGAAGTTCATGGTCACACTGGATACTACATGCAGAATTGTGCATGAGTAAGCACAGGTGTGTGTATTGGGAAATGGTCTACAGTTTTCGGTAATTATCAAAGGACTCCACGAGCCCAAAAAAGACTGCAGGTTAAGAAACGAAACTGTTCATTACATACATGGGTCATGTGAAAAAAGAAAAACTCAGATGTAACCAGGAGCCCAAAGTAACTTACAACGTCAAACAGCAGTATTAAGTCCATGAAATGCAAATACGATACGGTCAGGATTATTCTCACAAATATAAATGAAATCAGGTCATTCCTCTGAGGAAAACTCTGCCATGACTTCCCACTGCCCTCAAAGTCCATACTCCTTAGCCTGGCCCACCCGCCTTGTAGGGTTCTATCTACATCCTACTTGGTAACCTCTATTTTCCTACTCTCCCCAGGCCCACTACACTCTGGCCACAACGGCCTGGAATTCACCAAACTGTTTCTGGCCATAGGACCATTTCAGTAGCCTTCTCCTTTGCCTGGGATTACTCTCCACCCCAACAACTACCTTTGCATGGTTTGATCCTTCTTTGCACCCAGGCTCCGGCTTAAATGTCACCTGCTCAAGCCTTCCCTCACCACCCAAGCCAAAGCATCACTCAGTTACTATCAACTCATGCAGTTCTATGTAACTTCCTAACGCTTAGCAACACCTGATATTTTTGGATCATTTGATTAATGATTTGTTCTTTATAGCTGCCCTCCTTCCCCCTGACCAGGAGGTCAGCTCCTGGAGGAAAGGCTCCTGTCTGTCTGCTCTCCCCTGAGGCCTCAATGCTCAGAGCAGTACCTACCACCCACAAGACTCAGTGAATACCCGCTGAGCCAATGACAGAAGGTTCATCAATGAATTCAAGGAGACAATGAGATTTATCTAGGAGCTTTGAAGGTTGAAAGGGAAAACAGGCAACCTTTAGTGAAATATCAATTTTTAGAGTCTTTTTCCATTTTCACATGAGATTGTATTTGTCAAACCTAAAATAATTCATTTGATGTCTTATTTAGGCAAGACAAAGCCAATATTCAAATAGACAAAGTTTTGAATAATTATTTTAAATGCACCCAGGGGATTGTTTCATTTGTGTGATATTAATAATACTGGCATGGAATCCGTAGGTGGTGTAAGTGGTTAAGTGCTTAAATTCTAGCCAAAAGGTTGATGGTTTGAACCCAGCCAGAGGCTCCTCAGAAGACAGGCCTGGTGATCTGCTTCTGAAAGGTCACAGCCTTGAAAACCCCATGGAGCAGTTGTACTCTGCACACATGGGTCACCACGAGTTGCAATCAACTCGATGGCAACTAACAACTCACAACAACAACCATACAGCAGAAAATAAGGCTCCTTTATTGGGGCTCTTTGTCTAAAGGCTTCCCCCCTTTCTAAGCTCTTTCTCATCCATAAGGTTGAAGAAATTGGATTGCTGAGTTTCCACCCCTTCCTGGATGCTGACAGATGTGCTCACAGCGTGTATCTGAGCTTGCGCTAGCAAACAGCAACATGGAGAAGCATAAAGGAAAAAGACAAAACAAGTCAAATCCTGTGTATGCTAAGAGACAAGGGCACAGTAAGGGGTGGGTGTACTTCACCTGGAAGAGAAGTACAAGTCATCACCAGGGCTTTATTTTATGGCAAAGAATTTTAATTAAATAATATATAGTACATATTAGGAACCCAAAAAAGTAAAAAAGCTATAAAGTTTTAACTACACGGCGGTAACTATAGTCATACACAGAAAAAGATTTAAAACGTATTTTTTCAAATCTACTAGTGGAAACTCACCAAAAACCATTCTCCATAAGGCTGGATGAGGCCTAGTAAATGGACCTGCAGAGAGATAACATACTGAATCAGAATGAATTACTTTCAAACAGAGGAAACGAAAAGTAGAGAAAGCACTATTGATTTCCATATAGATAAGGATAACAAAACCCTTTCTAAGGTTATATATATTTTTTAACATAAATACTTTGAGGTCAAAGTCTAGATTGACATGCTTAATCAACATGGTAACACACATCTCCACAATCATAACAGGCAGCACTTTCCCAAATATAAGGTTTTTTTGTTTGTTTTTTTAAAGCTTTTTCTTTATAACTCAGAACATAATTTCCCATGGAAACAATATTATAACAATGAGTAGGTTCCCAGGGTAGGCTTTAAGTTTCTACAATACATATTGCAACTTAGCAAGTGAAATCTCCCAGCTACCCTGGAATCCAGGGTTCTGGAAAGCCTCGCTGTGTGTAAGAGGGACAGAAAGAGAGAAAAGAGAAATACTGTGCGATTTGAAAACAAGTGGAGTGGTGAGTGATTGGAAACAAACCCTATGAGCACTGAGCATGTTAGTGCAGTGGCTTTTGATCACGACCCGTGGCAACAAAATACCCATTACATGGCAACCCAGCTCAGGGTCACAGACACAGACTCCAGACGACTGAAGGAAAAGTGTCTCAGGACAAAACTTACCCTCACTACAAGTGACACACCAATAGTTTCTCTTCTATTTCATTAAAACAAAACAAAAACAAAAGAAAGGTGGGCCTCAAACCACTAAATCGATTTACCATCAATTGAAGGGTCATAAGGCAAATATTGAAACGTACTGCTGTAGTGGGCACCTGTCCTATTGTAGCTGCCCACACCTTTTGAACAGCCTTCCTGCATTTGGAGAACTGCCAACGTTATGGATCCCACATCCCCAGGAGAGAACCAAGACCTTGTTTCCCAGCCTTCTTTATTACCAGGACTTGGGCCTTCAGTTGCATCCGAGCCAGACTTGGCCTCAGGATCTAGTGACACTAGAGGTAAGTACAGAGAGTGCTTCCTCTCTCGCCAGCACTGGTGACAGTGGAGTGCAGTTCCATTTAGGGCCTGCAGAAGTGAGTACAGCACAGACTGCAACCAGTGCTCCCTGCGGCCGTTTCATCATCAGACCAGTGCTGGGTGTGGTACCTGTTCTTAGAAGCTTACCCTGGAACCCAGTTTTCTAGCCCTCCCAACGATTTTGTGAGCCAACCAATATCCTTTAATAGGCTCTTCAATCAACAGAGTCAGCTTCTGTTGCTTGCAACCTTGAAGTCTGTCTGATATAAACATAACATTTTAATTTTTATTCTAGAACTCATTCTAAAACCGCCTATGTCTTCTTAAAAAGACTGCACTGAAACATGTTAACTACATTCTATGAATCAAGCTCATATTATGAAAATCAGTACAAGTATCTCTTACCATCCAAATCTATTCAGTTCCTGGGTTTAGACAGTGAGAATTCAGAAGATGAGTTAGGTTCCATATTATCTATATTCTGTATTACCCAAATTAATTTCATTCCTGAGTTTTGAATGGCAAGTAGTGAGGTCTCAAGTAGTGAAGGATTCATCTAAAAGTTTACCCCCATCTATTTGAGTTCAGAAAGCGAGGGTTCAGACAGTGAGGAATACCTGTGTTTCTTGTTAAATCAGCTGCTTTTTTCTCAGAAAGGCACAGTGAAGCATATAAACCTGAATAATAACATGGTTACTTTCCTTCAAAAGTCATTAGAAAATTGAAGGCTAACACTGGCATCTTTTAAGTGATTTTCTTTTCTGTGTTAGGCTGATGGCTCTTTACTTGCCACCATGAGTGATTTATTTAATGATGGCTATCTGGTAATTATAAGTTCATCAATACAATTAAATAACCTCAGACATAACATGGGACCCCAGCTTTTTCTATGGTGGCCTTCTAGAAGGTAAAACTCTAATATTTTAGGGCCAATTACCTGGCTTGCAACAGAATTCCATGCCCAAGCAACACTTAAAATCATATAAATAATGACATTCTCATTAGTAATAATAATTATAATAGTGCAACTTTCCTGAGCTCTGACTGTGCCCCAGGCTCTGGGATGAGACCACACGTCATTTCTTAGTTCTCCTGACAACTCCATGATGTGGTGCTAGCATCATTCTAACCTTACAGATAAGGACACTGAGGCATAAGCAGCTTGCCCAAGGTCACACGGTGAACAGGATTCCACCTCAGGTCTGTCAGATTCTACACATATGTACTTCCTTGTAAATGCTATCAGGCTCCAGTCAGCTCAGGAGGGAGAAAGCACAGAGGGAGGGTCTGCGGGTTTGAGCTAGGGCTGGTTGCAGGGCCAGGAGAGTGAGGAAGAGAAATAAGTTAGAGGTGTTTAGAGTTGGTTCAGTAGGAAGGAAGGGAATGGGGGATGGTTTAAGACTCATTTGCTTTGGCAGTGAGGAATCGACCAGCAAGATTAGGGAGAACAAGAGAAGGAGAACTGCAGTGAAGGCAAGCAGGAGATGATGCGCAGAAGAGATGAATCGGTTTGCCTACGAAAGGCCTTAGAAAGTAAGATGACCCTTTCGAAGCCTCAGGTCAGTAGCTAACTTCAAAACCCAATCCAGGCTTTATTTTGGTCATCTACTCTGCCTCCTCCCAAATTGTGAGGCTTGATATAATCCCCTACTTCTTCCTGAGAAGAAACCCTGTATTTAATACAGTATTTTAAGAAGTACATTCTACTAGCATTATTCACTAACAGTGCCATCTCGACAACCAAAGACAGTAATATTGCTAAAATTATTATTTTACTTTTTAAAAATCAAGGATGAGGCTGGCATTTTTCTACGTTATAAACTTTGAGGCTTACATCTGCGTTGCCTAGATCACCCACATTTGGCTACTCCAGGAAAGTCACCTTCAAAGATCCTCAGAGTGAGGGGAAATGCAAAAGGGTGACCTCCTGCTTCCATGGCGAGAACCTGCCCAGGCACATGAGCACCTCCTGTAGTGTCGTACGAACATTCATTTCTCTCAATGCCTTCACCAGATGGTTATTTCCCAACGGACTATTTTCTCAGCGGTCTTGTAAATGTAGAATTCTTCTTTCTCTCTTGTTACAGTATGAGATCATTAGGTGTGCTCTCACTAATGGCGTGCCTCCCATGGGGGCCGGGATGCGTGCTTCTTATCTATGCTTTATTTCTCATTTGATTGGTAGTTCAGTGGTAGAGCTCTCACCTTCTGTGCAGGAAACCTGGATTTGATTCCAGACCAAGGCACCTCCAATGCAGCCACCACCTGTCTGGCAGTGGAGGCTTGTGTGTTGCACAGGTTTTAGCAGAGCTTTCAGACTAAGATGGACAAGGAAAAAAGGCCTAGAGATCTACTTCTGTAAATCAGTCAATCAAAACCCTAAGGATCACAATGATCTGATCTGCAATCCGAATGTGACTATGGTGCAGGACTGGGTAGTATTTTGTTCTGGGGCATGGGGTCGCCAAGAGTTGGGGGCTGGCTCAGTGGCAGCTAACAATGACAACAACAAGAGCTTGGCTCTTTAGTTCAGTTGTTCATCTCTTTATGCAGGAGAAATGGTGAAGGCTTCTTGGGGCAACAATGCAAAAACAAATGCTGTTTTTGTTCTGGAGAATGGTTTTTCTTAGAAGGCACATTTAAAAGCAAAGCATTTTATTTTCTTTATCAACCTCTAAATACCACAATATGTAATTTTCAATCAGATATTAAGAGAATGCTTAATATCAATAGGAACAGAAACCAAAAGTATTTGTCATGAGATGAGCTAGCATTTAAAATATTACCTCAGAAGTTAGAAAATAAGATGATTGTTTGATTCAGCAGAAACAGTCACAGATTAAAAAAAAAAAAAAAAAAAAGTTACCGTCATCCCGACTCATAGGGACCCTATAGGACATAGGGGAACTTCCCCGTAGGGTTTCCAAGGAGCAGCTGGTGGATTTGAACTGCTGATTTTTTGGTTAGCAGCTGTAGCTCTTAACCACTATACCACCAGGGACCCGCAGTTATAGATATGAATAATTAAGAGACTTAACCTTGTTGCTGTTAGCTGCCCTGGAGTCGATTCTGACTTAACCTTAAAAAAAAAACCTTAGGGAAGTATAATTCTCTTAGCAAAAGGCGAAGTTGCCTCTCCAAAAGCTACCTACCCATTTGTATCCTCTGGCCAGAGGCCCCCCTGGGAAGGCTCTCTTAGTCAGCTTCACATCTTATTCAAATTTTTTTTTTTTTTTTTTTTATAATAACTTTTATTAAGCTTCAAGTGAACGTTTACAAATCCAATCAGTCTGTCACATATAAGTTTACATACATCTCACTCCCTACTCCCACTTACTCTCCCCGTCTTGAGTCAGCCCTTTCAGTCTCTCCTTTCTTGACAATTTTGCCGGCTTCCCTCTCTCTCTATCCTCCCATCCCCCCTCCAGACAAGAGTTGCCAACACAATCTCAAGTGTACACCTGATATAATTAGCTCACTCTTCATCAGCGTCTCTCTCCCACCCGCTGACCAGTCCCTTTCATGTCTGATGAGTTGTCTTCAGGGATGGTTCCTGTCCTGTGTCAACAGAAGGTCTGGAGAGCATGGCCGCCGGGATTCCTCCAGTCTCAGTCAGACCATTAAGTTTGGTCTTCTTATGAGAATTTGGGGTCTGCATCCCACTGCTCTCCTGCTCCCTCAGGGGTCCTCTGCTGAGCTCCCTGTCAGGGCAGTCATCGATTGTGGCCGGGCACCAACTAGTTCTTCTGGTCTCAGGATGATGTAGGTCTCTTGTTCATGTGGCCCTTTCTGTCTCTTGGGCTCTTAGTTGTCATGTGGGCTTGGTGTTCTTCATTTTCCTTTGCTCCAGGTGGGTTGAGACCAATTGCTGCATCTTAGATGGCTGCTTGTTAGCATTTAAGACCCCAGACGCCACATTTCAAAGTGGGATGCAGAATGATTTCATAATAGAATTATTTTGCCAATTGACTTAGAAGTCCCCGCAAACCATGTTCCCCAGACCCCCGCGCTTGCTCCGCTGAGCTTTGAAGCATTCATTTTATCCCGGAAACTTCTTTGCTTTTGGTCCAGTCCAATTGAGCTGACCTTCCATGTATTGAGTGTTGTCTTTCCCTTCACCTAAAGCAGTTCTTATCTACTGATTAATCAATAAAAAAACCCTCTCCCACCCTCCCTCCCTCCCCCCCTCGTAACCACAAAAGTATGTGTTCTTCTCAGGTTTACTATTTCTCAAGATCTTATAATAGTGGTCTTATACAGTATTTGTCCTTTTGCCTCTGACTCATTTTGCTCAGCATAATGCCTTCCAGGTTCCTCCATGTTATGAAATGTTTCAGAGATTCGTCACTGTTCTTTATCGATGCGTAGTATTCCATTGTGTGAATATACCACAATTTATTTACCCATTCATCCGTTGATGGACACCTTGGTTGCTTCCAACTTTTTGCTATTGTAAACAGAGCTGCAATAAACATGGGTGTGCATATATCTGTTTGTATGAAGGCTCTTGTATCTCTAGGGTATATTCCTAGGAGTGGGATTTCTGGGTTGTATGGTAGTTCTATTTCTAACTGTTTAAGATAACGCCAGATAGATTTCCAAAGTGGTTGTACCATTTTACATTCCCACCAGCAGTGTATGAGAGTTCCAATCTCTCCGCAGCCTCTCCAACATTTATTATTTTGTGTTTTTTGGATTAATGCCAGCCTTGCTGGTGTGAGATGGAATCTCATCGTAGTTTTAATTTGCATTTCTCTAATGGCTAATGATCGAGAGCATTTTCTCATGTATCTGTTGGCTGCCTGAATATCTTCTTTAGAGAAATGTGTGTTCATATCCTTTGCCCACTTCTTGATTGGGTTGTTTGTCTTTTTGTGGTTGAGTTTTGACAGAATCATGTAGATTTTAGAGATCAGGCGCTGGTCGGAGATGTCATAGCTGAAAATTCTTTCCCAATCTGTAGGTGGTCTTTTTACTCTTTTGGTGAAGTCTTTAGATGAGCATAGGTGTTTGATTTTTAGGAGCTCCCAGTTATCGGGTTTCTCTTCATCATTTTTGGTAATGTTTTGTATTCTGTTTATACCTTGTATTAGGGCTCCTAGGGTTGTCCCAATTTTTTCTTCCATGATCTTTATCGTTTTAGTCTTTATGTTTAGGTCTTTGATCCACTTGGAGTTAGTTTTTGTGCATGGTGTGAGGTATGGGTCCTGTTTCATTTTTTTGCAAATGGATATCCAGTTATGCCAGCTTCTTATTCAAATTTTAATTCCTCTAAGAAAATCTAAGAAAGGTGAATAAAATTATCTCCAAACAAATTTCAAACCTAAGAAAGATTTTTTGTCCCCTCCTTCCCAAGAAAAAAGAAGTGGAGCAGGGATAGAGAATGGAGGAGAACAGAATATTTTTAGTCTATTTAAATTCAGAAGATACCTGGTGGAGATTTATTAGCATTGTCTTAGCTTAGAGAATTCAAATGAAGAGGACGGACAGATAGGGGATAAACTTAGTAAAAGCAAGAGATACCAGTATTTTGGTCTCTTCAAAATACCCTTAAGAAGTGCTGAATTGTGTATCTCTTGCAGACAAGTAAAAGAAAGGGCTAATTCCACAAATTTTTTCCCTGGCAGATTCATTACTTAATGCAATATACACTTACTGAGAGCCTACTGTGGGCCAGGCACTAAGCGTACAGATAAGGTTTGGCTGTTTTCAGCAGGGCAGGATGGAAGGGAAGTGAGGTTCAAGGAAGCCCTCGGAAGCCAGAAAAGTACACTAGCAGGTCACCTGTTGAAAGAAATCTCATAGCCAACTGGAGGCTCAAATAGGTTTCTAAATTTCACTCCAGGTTTCTAAATTTCACTCCAGTGATATAGTGGTATAGTTAAAATGATACACTTGAGTGTCAGTTGTTATAATGACATGAACATAAAAAAAAAATTATATATCTATATATACGGAAACCCTTGTGGCGTAGTGGTTAAGAGCTACGGCTGAGAACCAAAAGGTTGGCAGTTCGAAATCTACCAGACACTCTTTGGAAACCTGATGGGGCAGTTCTACTCTGTCCTATAGGGTCGCTATGAGTATATATATATACACACACACACACACACATATGTTTTTTAAGGAAGCCAGAAGAGATGGCAGGAGACAATGGGAGAGGAGAAAATGGCAGAAGAGAAGAAGCATAAAAATGAGCTCTGAACTCCCCCACCTCCCCCTGGTGTCACCTCAGAACTTCTCCCTCTTCTCCACAGGAAGGAAGACAGAAACTTTAGAACCTAACCCTGTTGCTCACCTAAAGAAATTTTGTTTCCATGTCAACCCCTCCCCCATATAACTCAGGGGTAAATTCTAAACCAATTGAGATAATCCTATTCCCCATTTATTTTTTCTTCTAGTGCCTTTTCTTCTAGGCACTGTAAGGTCCCTGCCCCTGGTACTGGATGAGGAAGCAATGTGATCCAATCCTAGCCCAAGAAATGTACAGGCAAGTCTGTCTGCTGGAGAGTTTCTGGAAAACATTTCCCCACTCTTAAAAGATACACATGGAGATGACCTCTTTTCCACTGGACACTGTGTACCATATGTCCGGGGCTGTAGCAGACATCTCAAGATCATCTGGGCAGCGGGACAGAGGAGAGGGCCAACATGCTGAAGACAGCAATGCAAAAAGAGGCGAAGAACCTGGGTCTTCACATGTCCCTGAGTTGGTGAATTAACCACCCATTCTACCTCAGAACTTTTTGTTATAGAGGAAAATAAATAGCTTCTTTCTTGCTTAAGCTATTTTGAAATGAGTTTTACATCACGTAAAGCCAAAAGCATCCTAACTATATAGAATCTTACAGGGAGGGTCAAGAGTCTTCTTTGTTACCTAGACTCTGTACAAAAAGCATCTCCCAACCCTCTTCCTGTGGCAGTTGACCATTTTCACCACATAGCACATATAGATTCATATATAGGAGACATATGGATACAATCATATTTAGGCCTACATGCAAACATGCAGGGCCGTCTTTATTAGGTCAAGGATAAGTGCATATGAAGTTGCCAAAACACAATCATTTCTGGGAATGAATATTCACTGCAGGCACTTCTCCAAAACTTCCTTTGAAGGAGAAGGCAAATTTTGGGCTCTGTTTCTCCCATTCATTTTTATTACTTAATTTGAGAATATGTGCCAAGGGTGGGGAAAATGGAAAATAAGGTGGTAAGACAGGTGAGAAGAGGTGTGTACATTCCACTCAGAGAAGCAGCTACCAGCCTCGTGGCTCCTGGAAAGGCCTGCAGTCAGGGCACTGGCTCTGCCCACAGCCATGAGCACCCTTTCCTGGTGGTCATTCCAAGTAAGGGGCTTTGGTTCCCCCATCATGTCTCCTACAACTTCCAAACCCATTGCCATCAAGTTGATTCCAACTCATAGTGACCCTATAGGACAGAGTGGAACTGCCCCATAGGGTTTCCAAGGAGCGGCTGATGGACTCAAACTGTCAACTTTTTGGTTAACAGGTGACCTCTCAAAGTCACCCCTAATTTAGAAATATTCAGTAACAATATTGTTTAATGTGGAAAAATTATAGCTTTACTAATCTTACATAAAGCGTGAACACATGAATTTTTAGACAACAATCTAGGTAAACATGTTTGCTTTACTCAAAAGAAGCCCTTAAGTAGTCCCCTCCCTGACTACAGTACCTATCTGAAATCTTATTTTGGGCATGTGAGCTGTATGTGCACACGTGTGCGCACGTGGAATAAGGATGGTAAGGTAGAGTAGAGAAGGAAAAAAAGAAGGTAGGGAGGTTCTGATCAATGTGCTAGCCACCTCCAGATCCAAACAACATGTGGGCAACAGAGTAGTGTAGACACAACCACCACACACCTGCAAGACCCAAAGCCCCCTAGTTACAGGTACCTAAGGAAAGCAGGAGATTGACAAACGGGAAGAAAAACAGAGGGTGACAGAAACACACTAACTACATTGGAAGACGGAGAAAAAATATATCACAATAGACCTAATTTAAGATATGACCGGGGCAACAGCAAGTACATGAAAATGCAGGGACCCAGAGCTCTAACACCAGGCTGACATTAGATAGCTTGGGTGCCCTGGGTTTCAGCTTTCCCAAGTGTAAACTGAGCAGGCTGCACTAGATGAGCTCTGTGTCCCCCCACCCCCATCCCCCTTTGTATGCATCACAAAGTCCACACAGGAGGAGACAAGAATAAAACAAGCTTAAGTTTTATTTTTCCAAAAGGAAAACGGAAGCACAAATCCACAGCAGAGACTGTGAAGGTTAAATAGACTTTTAGGGACTATAGGAAAAAACAGCAGAAATCATAAAAAATGTGAAGTCAAACAGATTTAATCACCCAACATTCAGTGCCTTTCATACCTTATGGAAAACATCTGCTAATGAAGTCCCAAAACTAAAAAAAAAAGTTTCATTGAAGGGACAACTATAGATGATTAGACTATTGAATTCTCAGACTTCCAAAAGGGCTATAGACTCAGAAGTAGTAAGGAAAAAAAAGAAAGAAAGAAACCTTCAAAGCCATGAAGAAGTAACCTCTGATGATGGAGCACTGAGTTTTGGTTTATGTTGATAGAAAACTCACATTGATTAAGGGGAGGGTTGCACAGCTGATTGATGTAGCTGTTGTCAACAAATTGTACACCTATAAAAAGTCAAATTGGCAAAAGTTGTGTGATAGATATATTCACCACCACAATAACAACAACAAAAAGAGCAGCTGCTTAGGCTGTTTGTGTACAACCAAACACCTCATGGAATTTGGTTTCTTGATTTGGAGATTTAGGGTCATGGTTTCATGGAATAGACATCCCAGTTAATTGGCTTAATAACCTGTTCAGTGCTTCTGATCTACCTCCTAGTTCCTTAAGTAGTACCTGGGGTCTTAAAAGCTTACAAGCAGCCATCCAAGGCACAACAATTGGTCTCTATTCACCTGGAGTGGCAGAGGAAAGAGGAGTCAGAGAATAGGAGGGAAAAATGGAATGTGTGGCTAACTGCCTCCGTAGACAGTTGCTTCCTTCGCCATGAGACCAGAAGGACTGGATGACCTACCGTTACCGAACATTTTGATCAAAGATTCCACAGAAGGCTCTTGATCAAAAAGGAAAAAATGCAGAACAGGATTTCAAACTCTCATGGAATCCAGAATTTCTGGAGCCGTGGAGGCTGGATGAACACCGAAAACTACTGCCCTGAGATAATCTTTAAACCTAAACCAAAAATATCCCCTGAAGTCTTCTTAAAGCCAAATAATAGTTTAGCTTAACTAGTAAACACAATTGCGTTCAGCATTGTGCTTTTTTTTTAGAACTATATGGGATCAAACTGACAACAGCAACTCTTGAAAGATAGAAAATTTAGAGGCCAGTTAGTTTATGTTAATGATAGAGGAACGCTGTGGAAAAGGAGGGTGAGAATGGTGCACAAGTTGAAGAATATAACCAATGTCACTGAATTGTACATGTAGAAATTGTTGAAGTGGTTCTGCTGTGTATATTCTCAACAACAACAACAAAACTTTTTAAATTACAAAAAAGAAAAAAAAAGTAACCTCTGAGAACTAAGAAATTAACACAGCAAAGGAAAGCCAAAGACTTAAAGAATATACCTGATACCTTTGGAATGATCAGTTTCCTGAGCCTGGACTGTGCTCTGATAAACCGATACGGGGACAAAAATGAGATAGGACAGGAAGAGAAGGGATAATAAAGAAATAGAGATAGAAGACACAGACCAATAATAGTTATAGCTTCAAGTGATGACAGAGAAGCAAGCAGCAGACACTCACAGGATACTGGGGAGGGAAGGAGAGGGAAACAATCACTATTACCTACTCACCTTTTCAAACTTCCAAAACCTGCTCTTGGGACTTTGGTGGTGGTCAGCCTTGTGCTGGTATCTGACCTGAGATGGAGCTCACCACCTCCTTGCTTTTAGCTGTAGTCTTATATCACCTTGGTATGAAAAGGCCAGGATCCAGAGCTCAGGGGAACCACCCAGAGCCTCAGGTGGTACCAATGTGTGTATAATGCCTTATGCTGCAACTGGCCACCGGCCCTGCAGTCCAACATGGTGTTTTTGAAATGAGATGGGCTATATAATCTCCAAATTCTCCTTTAAATCTAAACCTGTAGTATTTCTACTGTGTGTGTGTGCTGGAGGTGGGAGGGAAAGAAAATTTGGCAAATCGCTACTTGAACTCTCATTTAAGAAAAGAAGCTTCGGCAGCAAGTAGCCAAAAAGCTATTTGATGCTGCGGGCTCTTCCTAGAAAACAAGTTCTATAGCAGGGTCAATATTCATTCATTCTACAATTTATCCACATAATGTACATCTTTGTATCCCAATTATTATGCACTCTCAGAACCTTCAGTCATCATGGAAGGACCAAACTATGTACTATCTGTATAAAGTATGCAGGTTTTCATACTTTAAAAGGTTTTCACTGAAAATTGTTCAGGTAAAAGTTTGAGCAATTGGATAGTTAAACCAAGCTACCCAAATAACTTGGCTATCTAGAATGACTCATTCCCTAAGATTCAGAGAGCCACAATTTTACTGAAGGTTCCTTTTGTGATTATTAGGCTACCAGTACCTTGTTGCAAACATAGTGCTACATAAGTAAGAATCAGAACAAAATTCTACTGCTACCATCTTTAAGGCCCGAAAACCTTACTATGGTACACTTACAAGTAGCAATCAGTAACATTTATAGTGAACTTATAATATTGCTCATTATGCTCTACTAAATAGCACAGAAGGGTACAGAAGAAACACACATTTTAAAACATGATATTTAAAGCCTGAACAGGGGCCTATGGAACATAATGCATCAGAAAGGCTGAAGAATAATTTCAAAACAGTATAAATGTAAAAGAAATAGGCTATAAAGAGTGAGAAGTGATTACAGAGAATAAGTACAGAATATTCTAGGGAGAAGGTACTGAGAGAGAATAAGAAAAAATAAAGCAACTTATAAGGAACAATTAAGAGGAAAGAGATGAATTTTAAATATGACAGAATACCAAAATTACTATTTTTTTTAAAAGCTTTGCCTAACTATAGTCATGATAACCAAAAAATTCAAACCCATTGCTGTCAAGTTGATTCCAACTCACAGTGACCCTATAGGACAGAGCAGAACTGCTCCATAGAGTTTCCAAGGAGCCCCTGGTGGATCCGATCTGCCGATAGCAGCCGTAGCACCTAATCACTATGGCACCAGCGTTTCCATAGTCACGATGGGGTGGTAAAATTCACAGTAATGATTATCTCCTTTTTTTTTTTAACTTGATGAAAATTCATATCCCAAAGCCATAATCAATAGAGTTTATTGTGATAAAAGATCACATGGGACAACAAATTATTTAAGTAATACTCATTACAGCATTGAGCTTGTCCTTAGCAAAAAGGAGTAACTCAGCAGTAATAGAGTATTTCATTACTCCAGTGATAACAAAAATAGCAACAAGAGTAACAGCTTACATTTATTGAGAGCTTACAGTTTGTCAGTCACTGCTCAGAGCAGTTAACATATACTAATTCAGTTAACCCTTGCAACTGTTCCTACTGTTATCCCATTTTACAAAACAGAAACTGAAGCACAAAGAGGCTCAAGAACTTCTCTACAGTCACATAGCTAGGAAGCAGTAGAATGGGCAGTCTGCCCCTAGAGACTGTGCGTCCCTGGCTACTTACTATGCAAGAGTCAGACTTTTTTTTTTTAATTCTGCTTTCTAGCTCCTTCTTCCAGATGATACACATCTTAAAAACACCAGAAGGGCACAATGCACAGAAGAAATGTGATTAAGCATTATGTATCACATTTTTTTTTTTTTATCACTTACCATTGGGAAAAGCTAATACACTGATGATAAGAAAGAAGAAAATAACAGAGAGGATGCCCTTCCAGATGTTGTCTTCTGGACCAGAATCATCCCTGAAAATAGAAAAACAACACTGAGAATTCATCTTCAGATGTAAGTAGTAAATCTAGGAGTCAGAGTTCCATGTTCTAAAACTGGAGGATTGCTAACTTTTTATTTTGCGGAGCAAAATCATTAGACACACAACTTATTATTCACTCATTTCCCAAAATAACAAAATTTCTTAATAAAGTCTAGTTCTTCTAAGAAAGGCAACTGGAAAGTTTACACACCAATACACTCAGACAAGCATTTAAGAATTAGTGTTCTTTAAAAAAGTATCCAGGAAGTCAAAAGGTAAGGTTCATCTTGGGGAAATGCCTTTTGCTTTTAAGACTAACTAAAGGTGATTTCCATGAAGTAACAAAGCCAAAGTACCAACATAGGTCTTGGCAAAGATATTTTTTAGGAATCAGAAAGGAAACTTAAGATTATAAGGAAGAAAGCAATTAACGAGACTATAACTTTTTTCTTTTGATGTTGTCTTAGTTACCGAGTGCTGCTATAACAGAAATACCACAAGTGGGTGGCTTTAACAAACATATTTATCCTCACAGTTTAGGAAGATGGAAGCACAAACTCAGGATACCAGCTCTAGTGGAAGGCTTTCTCTCTCTGTCAGCTCTGAGGGAAGGTTCTTGTCTCTTCAGCTTCTGCTTCCTGGTTCCTTGGAGATCTCCATGTGTCTTGGTATCTCTCTTATCCCATTTCTGCTCATTCCCCTGCTTATTTAATTTCTCTTATATTTCAAAAGAGATGGACTCAAAACATACCCTACACTAATCCTGTCCATTTACATAACAAAGAAAACCCATTCCCAAATGGGATTATAGCCACAGGCATAAAGGTTAAGATTTACAACACATATTTTGGGGGAAAACAATTCAATCCATAACAGCCGCCCCACACTCTGAAACGAAATTGAGGAAGATCCAACTCTTTGAAACTTCGGAATCTTTTTAGATCCAGGACACTGTGGCCCCACCCTTTGAACTAAGAAGGTCCTGCTTCCCAGGCTCCATCCAACAGCTCTGCTGATCTCCAAGTTGCTCCAGGGACAATCTTTTTTTTTTTCTGGAAAGGACAACAGATGTAGTTCCTTTGGCCTGTTTCCTGCCTGTAGAATTCCAAGAGGCAGACAGTGTCCTTTACTTTCATTCTTTCTCTGTCCCCTTCAGTCTAAACTGATGGGTTTTCTGCTGTTGTTGTTGGTTAGATCTATCAGTCACCGGCTGAAACTCTTTAACAAAAGATTGTGTAGCCACCTCCTTGATGAACATTCCAGAACACGTGTCCTTAATGTGTACAAAAGAACCTTCCAAATTTTTAAGTTCTATTTTCATTTTTCACAGTTCATTTTTAAGTCCCTCTCTCTCCTTCACATTTTACTATAAGCGGCAATGAGAAACTACATGGTCCCTTCAAGATCTTGCTTAGAAATCTCCTCAGCCAGATATCCAGGTTCATCAACTTACAAGTTCTACCTTACACCAAACATTTGAACATAATTCAGAAAAGTTCTTTGCCATTGCATAAAAAGCATCACCTTTCCTCCATTCTCCAATCACATGTTCATCATTTTCTTTTAAAGCCTCACCAGAAGCACTTTTAACATCCACATTTCTAGCAACCTCCCATTGCTGGCACCATCTGTATTCTCTAAGATGATAGAGACTTCCTCTATAGTTTTCAGTTCCTTCTGAGCCCCCACCAGAATTGCCTTTGAAGTCCATAATTTTATCAACAGCCTCTTCAAGGCAATCTAGGCTTTTACTATTAGACACCTTAAAGCTCTTCTATAGCCTCTACCCAATATCCAATTCCAAAACCGCTTCCACATTTTAGGTATCTGTTAGAGCAGCACCTCACTCCTGGTACATAATTCTGTCTTAGTTAACTAGTACTGCTATAACAGAAACACCACAAGTGGATGGCTTTTAACAAACAGAAATTTATTTTCTCACCATATAGAAGGCTACAAGACCAAATTCAGGGCACCAAATTTAGGGGAAGGCCTTCTTTGTTGGCTGTGAAGGAAGCCTTTTGAGATTCTGCTCCTAGTCATCTTCATGTGGTTTGGCATCTCTCTTCTATCATCTCTGCTGGCTTGCTTGTCCTAATCCGCTCTTTTATATCTTGTAAGAGATTAACTCAAAACGCCCTATACTAATCCTGTCTCATTATCATAACAAAGATAAACCCATTCCCAAATGGGATTATAACACATGCATAAAGGTTAGGATTTACAACACATATTTTGGGGAGACGTAATGCAATCCATAACAGATGGGTAGTTGGTTTCTAAAAGATGAATGAACGGGGTGAGAAATGTTCGGCAATAAGAAAGCACCAGTAAAAATAAAGTTCAAAGAGAAAATAAAATAAGTACAAGACTTAAAATCAGGCCTGAAGCAAAAACATGGTAGACAGAAGCTGAGCCTCCCCTCTCTGTGCCTAGTCACTTCTACTGTATACCATATTTATCTTCTCCACAAAACCAGTCATGGAAATGAGTCCATCTGTTGATTTATGTTTATCATCTATCTCACCGCTAGAAAATAAACTTACCAGAGGCTGGGAATTACTCCCATACGGTGTTCTTAGAGCATGGCACGTAGTAGGCACTTTATAGCTATTTGTGGCCTGACTACTGATTAAGGTGGAAAGTTTTGTAAAAACAATAAAATTTCCCAAATGGAAATTTTCTTATCATTAATGGTGGAGAAGAATCGTGCTTTGACAGTTTACATAAAAAAGAGTCTACTAACATCTGGAGCTCGAGAGAGGCGAACAAAAAAGGGAAAATGGAAATATAAGACAGGAAGAAGATCTTCTGAATTATTGGTAATTATTGAGAAGCTGGGAGATGGGGATTCAGTGTTTCACTTTGTGGATTTTTAAAACAATGCAGGATGATTAGGCAGAAAACATGAGATGGGACAGAATGGAAGGAGATATTCTAGAGAAAATAAGGCCATTAAAAATAAATTTAAAAATTATAAGAGAGATTGAGTTTATCTGGGGAGGACTGTAGCAGAAAGAGCTTTCAAAAGACAAATATTAAATCAAGATTAAACATTACTGAGGGAAAAGAAACTGGTCAAAAAATCTTAGAAGAGAACGAAATTTGTACAGAAAAAAATAAATCTAGTATTTCTAGAGCTTCAAAATACATGAAGAGGTGTGCAATGAAACAATAGCGAATTACCCAATTAAGGACAAAGGCCTAGGGTGTTAAATAAGGTAGACAGCATCTGAGAGAAGTTTAGAAAAAGCATTGAAAAGCAGTGCTTCAAATTTAAGAGCAAAAGTTAATTTAGACCTTTCTGTGCCCAATTAAATAATTTCCAGACTGATGACAGTTCCAAACATAATGATCTGAAATAAGACTACAGATGATACAGATCACATATTTGTCAGATCATATGGCTGAACAGCACTGCCACTATCACTTAACAGAGACCTGTCAACTTTACAGACCTGATTGCAAAACGAAACCACAGAACCAGGCAGACTTGTCTTCCAGCAAAGTGTGATCTTATTTGAATGCACGCCCTAACAATATTAAATCTCCCGCCTAGAGGTTACAAACACAACTCCCAAAATGCCAGCATGATCATTACGAAGGTACCTGTGATACCTTTTGGCTTATGCAGAGAAGCCCCACACTCCAGTTCTGGAACACTAGGTCTCACTGAAGAACGGCTACACATGGGGATGGGGACACAATGTCCTCACTCAGACCAACATTACACTACCGATATCATCAATGATGATGACAGTAGTAATGGGTCCTGTTTATCAAGTATCAAGTGTGAGCTAAGCATTGAACAGGCAGTTTATAAACGCTAGCTGTAATTGCCACAAGCAATTTGCAAAATGGGGTGTTATCAATCATACTTTACAACTGATACAACAAAGGCTCAGAAACGTTAAGTAACTTGCCCAAGGTTGCATAAGTAAGATGCTGCAGAGTCAAAATTAGAAACCAGATCTGCTAGCCTCTGAAGATGATGATCTTTCTCTTCTGTCAAGCTGCTCATGAAAAAATTACCTTGTTCTCCTAAACCAACTGGACTCAGGGTTGGTATGAGAGACTGCCAGGGCAAAAGTAATAACTTACAATTTAAAAGTGATGCTAAAAGTATTAACAGTTGCCTGAGAAAACAAGGTTGATTCCATAATTCACACTTTACACCAAAATATACTCCGGATGATGTGAACTTAAAGGTTAAAAAAACAGAAATCATAAAAATACTAGAAGAAAATGATGGGACGATTAAAAAAAAAAAACCTCAGTGTGGGAAAGACCATCTTAAAGTATGACCCAAACCCAGCAGTGATGAAAGAAAAAGTGATAAATGTGCATAACAATGAAATCAGTAACAAAATCAAGAGAAGTAAAAACTTGAAAAAATATTTGCAACTCAAATGAAGACAAAAGGCTACTTTCCCTAATATACAAATCATTACCCACAAACTCACTTAACAGAAAGAACAGCAAAGGGACATAGAAAAAAGGGCAAAGGACTTGCAGAGGCAATTCGCAGACTGGGAAATCCCATGGCTTGCAGACAAATGGAAAGACGCTCAACTTCATTCGTGGTTAAGAGATGGCAAATTAAAAGAACACTGGGAGACCCTTTTTAATCTATATATTGACAAAGATATAATAGTTAATAACTGAGCTGGTGAGGATCTGAAGAAACAGGCGAACAGGCACTCCTGTGTTACTGGTGGCTGTGAAAATTTAAACCACCTTCACGGAAGGCAATTTGGCAACATATTAAAGTCATAAATGCATATCCCCTGTGATTCAGCAATTCCACTTTGGGGACTTTATGCAATAAGCATGATCTCAGTTAGGCAAAAATGACACATATACAAGGCTGTTCACTGTGGCAATATATGCATTAACAAAAGATTGGAAAAAGGCTAAATGTCCACCATAAGAGGACTGATTAAATAAATTATGACCCAGTCTCACAGTGGCATACTACAGAGTCCCATAAATAATGAAGCATTTTATGAAATTGTTGAAACAGAATAATCTAACAGATATCACGAAGTTAATAAGGCCAAGGCACAGACAGCGGGTACAGTAAACAGCCATTTGTGCAAAAGGGTGACAGGTACATGTTGTATATAACTTTTAACTTCTGCTTATAACTGCATATAACATCTCTGGAAATCCACCTAAGAAATGCTGACAATGGTTGTCTCCCAAGAGGGGAAATGAGGGGTTGGGCGAGAGGAATGGAAGGGAAACTTTTCTCTACATACCCTTTGGTATCTTGGATTCTAAGCAAATGTGAATACATTAATCTTTTCAAATAAATAATAAAAATTTTAATTAAGTAAATAAAAAAAAAGTAAATGGCTATGATAAATCTCAAATTAGTCTCTATTTAAAATTACCCATTAGTCAAAGTGCTTGAAAACTATACCAACGATAAATTTATAAGAACGTGGGATCAGTAATAAGTATAGGATATGAGACCAACGAAACTGCAATTTTAAAAAATTTGAGCAATTGATCAAATGGATGGCCTAGTTTCAGAAAAAAAAAAAAAATCGATTAAAATAGCAGTGGGTCGGAAAGGTTGGTGATTTTATATCGGTCTAAGTAGGGAAAAAAGAACAAAAAATGTATCACAGATGGACAGCGAGGCCTTTAAACAGAAAATATACAGTATAGGAAGAATACATTTCTGCCCCCAAAGATGTGGGTAGGTGGGCAGGTGAGCTTATGAAGAAATTTGAGTCACAAAAGAGGCTCCAGCCTCACGCTCTGCCAGGTGCTTCTTGAGAACAGAGAGGGCGTACCCACAGCACCTTGAACAGTCCCTGACAATGACAAATTTTCCGGAGGTAATGAAAAAGAACTTGGCTGCAAAGGCTACCAGGCCAAACTAGTGACTCCAGAAAGCTCAAATTGGGAAAAAGACAAGGACTAGTACCTATGGACAGCTATTCTATTCTGTGCCTTGCCAGCATGCTAGCTGCTTTGCACGTTAGGGCCTTTAATCTCTGCAACACTCTGATGGAAGAACCGATTATAATCTGCATTTTACTGGTAGGGCCTGGCGCCGAAGTCCGCGCCCTGCACCTCCCCCTCCCCTTCCCCTTGCAGGAGGTCTGCAGTGCAGTGACCAGGAGTACAAGCTCTGGGGCCAGACTGCAATGACACTAGTCTGTGTGACCCGGGGCAAATCACTTAACCTCTCTATGCCTCAGTTCCCTATTCTTTAATAACAGGGTATTTACAGTTCCACCTCACAGGGTTCCTGTGAGGACAAAACAACTTAACACATGTAAAGTACTTAGAACAGAGTGTGGCACAAAGGAAGTACAGGGTTATTATTTCCTCACAATGCCTGACTGCTCTTCACTTATGCCCACGCTTTAGTGAACACCCAGCTGATGCCTATCAACGGGTAGGTACTAAGCTGGGTGCGAAGAACACAAAGATAAACAAGCCATGGCCCTTATTCCTTTTTTTTTCTCTTAGACTTTTTTGGAAACCCTAGTGGCGTAGCGGTTAAGTGCTACAGCTGCTAACCAAAGGGCCTGCAGTTCGAATCCGCCAGGCGCTCCTTGGAAACTCTACGAGGCAGTTCTGCTCTGTCCTATAGGGTTGCTATGAGTCGGAATCGACTCAACGGCACTGGGTTTGTTTTTTTTGGTTAGCCTTTTTTAAATTAACTCATTTATTTTTTTGTTTTTGTTGTTGAGAATATACACAACAGAATTCAACAATTTCTCCACGTACAATTCAGTGATACTAATTACATTCTTCAAGTTGTGCAACCATTCTCACCCTCCTTTTCTGAATTGTTCCTCCTCTATTAACATAAACTCACTGCCCCCTAAGCTTCCCATCTAATCTTTCCAGTTGCTGTTGTCAATTTGATCCCATATAGATAGCTCTTAAAAGAACACAATGCTCAAGGCAGACATTCTCTCCTACTTAAGCTAGACTGTTGTCTGGTTTAAAGAAGATTTCAGGGGATATTTTTGCTTTAAATTTAAAGTTCATAGTTTTGGGGGTTTATCCAGCCTCCATGGCTCCAGAAAGACTAGATTCCATAAGAATTTGTAATTCTGTTCTGTGTTTTCTCCCTTTTGATCAAGGTTATTCTACAGGATCTTTGATTAAAATTTTCAGTAATGGCAGCCAGAAATCATCCAGTTCTTTTGGTCTCAGGGTTATTCTACAGGATCTTTGATCAAAATTTTCAGTAATCGCAGCCAGAAACCATCCAGTTCTTTTGGTCTCAGGGCAAAAGAGGCAGCTGTCTATGGAGACAATTAGCCACATACTCCATTTCCTCCTCCTATTCCTGACTCTCCTCTTTCCTCTGTTGCTGCAGGCAAATTGAGACCAATTGTTGTAACTTGGTATGGCCCTTATTCTTGAGAGGATTATAATAAACGGGACAATGTGACATTAAAAACAAATTCATATACTTGGCTTAAGGGAGTTTGTTTTATTCACTGGAGTTGTCTGATTAACTTGACAAACCAAAAACAAGTACTACTTGGGGTGTTCCAACGTGACTAACCCGTTTCTGCAGCTGTCACTGTCTCCTGAAGAGTTTGGCAGGTTGCAATACGGTTCCACTCCCTGGGAAGGTTAGGACTTGTGGTCTAAGAAGCCGAATCCCCATCTGGACTTTTCTGGATTCTTCCTAAACTATGACACTTCGCTTTACAGCAACAACAACAACAAAAAAATTCACCTTTCAGTTGTGATACTGTGATAGCTCCCTGGCTTCTTTCCTAAGCCTATTGCCACTACTAACAATAAATGTCTCGATCTACACTGCTCTGAACTCTCTAGGAACTCTCCCAGCTGGTATTTTATGTAACTGCTTCACAATTCTTTGGGGGAAAGCAGGGCAAGCGTTACCTTTACTTGATGGAGGGGAGTAAAGCTCTTGATTTATCGTGCCCACAGTTACATACAAATACAGGCAGAGTGGAAGGAAGTAGGTGCAAGACTTCGAGCCTGCTGGCTCCACTTCAGGACGGTTATCAGTATGATACAAACATATAAGCTTAGAGAAGCAGGTTGTCTTCCTTATCTGCTAAACCTACGGGGTTCTTCTGAAGCATGCTGAAGGGCATAGCCCTGACCACTAACAGAGAACGTACTTAATTTACAGCTTACAGCAAGACTGTAATTTAAGCTCCTAGAGGGCATAGGTCCCATCTTGTGCCCTGCCCACCACCACCCTCCTGGGCTCTGCATAGCCTTGACACACAGCAGGCATTCTAAATATAGCTGTTGCACGAATGAGTGAGATAATAGGCAAATGCATAGACACAAAAGTTTATTAGTGGTGGGAGGCGGATGGGGGAATAGGGAGTTATAGAGCAGAACCCCCACAGTGCTATATTCTTTGCCTGGCTTCCTCCCCTACAGTATTGTGTTGCAAAATCCTTTCCTTTGCTGGGCTCCCCTCTCCCCTGCCCCTCCCCTCCAGCTTTACATTTGAACCCCACTTAAAAAAAAAAAATTTTTTTTCTTTTTTCGTTTTTGCTTGGATGTTACACGCAAACCCCATTGCCTGCGCAGCATCATTAAGGCTGTTGCTGATGTAACTTGTATGAACTCTCTACTTGTAAATCCCTTTAAAAGTAACCTGCCTGCCCACCCTTAGCAAGCAATCTTGGCAGCAGTGGCACTGACTGACTCCATTTCTTTGTACAACAAAATGAAGGTGCCTCTTTGTTCTCTCACCTTGGTCTCTCGGTTTGTTGGCCAGTATGAGTCATGTCAAGTAAGAACCTGGGGTTTCCACCCACATTTCTGCATAATGAGCACTGAGTTTCTGTTTGGGGTGAGGAAAAACTTGTGGAAATGGATAGTGGTGATGGTAGCACCACATGGCAAATGTCATTAATGTCCCTGAAGTACACACTTAACATTGATTAAAATGGCAAATTTTTTGTTATATATATTTTACCACAATTAAAAAAAAAAAGAATAAGCAAGATGACATAGCTGAGTGGGCCAGGCAACTCAGGTACCTTGAAGGGGAATCACAGCTCAAACCAACAGGGTCCACCAACAGTGACTTTTCTGTCCCTATGGGGAGGGTTACACAGGAGCCTATTGAAGCCATCAGCAAATATCTAAAAGTCCAATAAAGTATTCAAACACTTTAACTCCTCCAGCAAATACCCAGAGAAGTAAGAGTGTCCTAAAAGCATGAAAAGTGTAAGGAAAGTCCTGAGTTTGGGGGAAAAAAAAAAGTTTGAACTCAAAAACTTTTAGACTCAGATTCTGTGTCAGTTTAGTATCTGACTCCAGGCAGTGGGCCTGAAGTCCTGAGGAAAGAATGCAATTCCATTCACTCTCACACAATCTTCAGAGCTTTCTCCCTGGGGCCAGGCAGGCAAGAGTGCTTAGCCATTATCATCACAGGATTCCCAGGCTGCTAAAGTGATTGTCCCCTCCCCCTTACATCCTCTCCTTTATTTACCTTTAACATGAGTCCTTGAAACAGAGACACATACCAAACAAAAAACCAAACCAGTTGCCATCGAATCAAATCCAATAGGGTCATATCTATGAGACTAGTTACTCCCAAGGATCCTCTCTTCCAGTGGAAAATTCCATCCCGGGTTACAAAGTGAAGTGTAGCTAACTAGCTTTGGTATTACCTTTGAATACTTGGTTCATTTCATTTATAGAATGTGGTGACCCTTGTCAAGTACTATAACTGATACCCACTAAAGAAGAAGGGCATTCTTTTTAATTTGGGTAAATAGATAAAGGATTTCTTATACTAAATTTATTCGGATTTACTAGATGTCTTGTGCAGAGAAATGGGGGCAGCGGTGGTTCAGTGCTACACTTCTCACCTTCCATGCAGGGGACTTGGGTTTGATTCCTGGCCTATGCACCTCATGGGCATCCACCACTTGTCTGGGGGATTGCGTTTTGCTATGATGCTGAACACGTTTCAGTGGAGCTTCCAGACTAAGATGGACTAAGAAGAGAGGCCTGGTGATCTACTTCTGAAAATCGGCCAGTGAAAACCCCATGGATCACAACTGTCCAATCCACAATTGATCACAGTGATGGCTCAGGACCAGGCAATGTTGTGTTGTGCACGGGTTCACCAAGAGTCAGGGGCAAGGAACAACAACATGCACAGGGAATACTGGATGATTAATATAAGTCCTACAGAAACAAGCATGACAATATGAGAGATACATAACAAAAAGTGTTTGGAGGTATATAAACATTCCTTCCTCTGTGCTTCCTGGAACAATCCAGGAAGGTGTCCTGGAAGCGGCCATCCAACATGGCCAGGAGTTCAAGGGGGGATGGGAGACAGGAGGACCCATGAGGTGCATTCCAGTCAAAGAGCAGCTGGCACAAGGCTGTAGCCTGGCACTGGGCACGGCCTGTGAGCTGTCTGGACCTGCTGTACGTGGAGCTAGAGAGCAGGCCAGGTCTATAATGAAAGACCTTAGAGTCCAGCCAGTGCTTTCCAACAGAGGACAGGAACCTAGACTGTAAGCAGAGGACCTGTGAGATCACAGTTTTGTCTTAGGAAGGTCATGGGGGGAGCAAGGCTGTGGGGAGAAGGGCAGTGGTGAGCTAAGGCCTAGAAATGGAAATGAGACAACAGCTCTGACAGCTAATAAGCTATTAAAGCTTTTATGATACCTGGAAAGGTTGCGCTAGATGGCCAACTCCAGGCTGGCCGAGACTCGGGCTGGATGGAACACGGACTGCTGCATTGCTGAGTGGAATTTCACGGGATGCCAGGGCCACGTGCTGAGGAAGTGATCCAGCCTGACTCTGTAGTTTCTGGATTAGTTGAGATTGATAAATTTCTAACTTCCCTACCAAAATCTGGGGATTGTGTTATTGTTGTTGTTGTTAGTTGCCACTGATTTGATTCCAACTCATGCTGACACCATGTGTGCAGAGTGGAACTGTCCCATAGGGTTTTCAGATTACCAGGCCTGTCTTCCAATGAGCCTCTGGGTGGGTTTGAAATGCCAACCATTTAGCTAGTAGTTGATTGCTTAACCATTTATACCACCCAGGTATTGTATCACAAGATAAATTAATGTTTCCTCTGGTGATAAACTTATATTTGAAATGCTAAATGCAACTATTTAAAACTAGATAAACATGCATTAAGACTGCTTACTAAAGAGGAGTGTCAGAGGCAGCGATTCCTAGGCATTTTTCTCTGAGGTCAAGAACGATCTCAACCAAATAACAAATACATGAGTCACCCAAGTACCTATTTACTACAGATAACTCCAAAGAAATATATGACACATTTTTGCTTTCAATAAGTTTACAATCTTATGAGAGATATTAAATCCTGACAAGAAAAGATAAAAAAAGATGCTTAGAGAAAATAAAAAATATGATTCAAGTAGTAAATGGGGAAGAGATATGTTAAAGATCAATGCAAACTGCCCCCCTCAGACGCAACCTTAACAAGGTTCTCCTTGTTCACCTTCTTCAGGGTTTGTTTAATCCCAGTTCCTGGTTGCTATACATGATCATTTATATAATATTCCTGGTGTCAGGGAACAAGGACAACCAGGGCCATCTGTTATTGGGACAGAAAGAACATGATGTACATAAAGACACCAGCCCAGAGACAACTGAATCAGCAGTATCAGGAGACTTTTTCTAATGGAAATTCATAAGGGAAGAAAAGAGTCCTAGTTGTACAACAGTTAAGTACTCAGTTCCTAGTGGAAAGGTTGCCCATTTGAACTTGCCAGCTGCTCCACAGGAGAAAGACCTGGCAATCTGCTTCTGTAAAGATTACAGCCTAGGAAACCCTATAGGGGCAGCTCTGTCACATGCGGTAGCCGTAAGTTGAAAACTGACTTGAAGGCGTCTAACAACAACAACAACAGAGGGGAAGAACAGGGAAGGCTGGCAGGTATCCAGGAGGGAAGCCACGCAGAAGGACAGACTATGGCTCAAGGATACGATAGAGAACTGGAGCTCCAAAGCCACTAAGGAAATTTAAGTCAAAACGATTATTAACAAATAAAGATATCAAAAGTCTGACCCTTCCCCTGCCCTGTCTCCTTAGTCTTTCATCAAGGAGAAACCTAGCATAGACAAGTTGAGCATATCTGCAACAAGGCAATCTACTCAAGGTAAACCAGTTGAGTCAACTGCAACTCATGCTGACCCTGTGATTTTCAGAGTAGAACTGTGCTCCACAGGGTTATGGCAGTGACCTTTTAGAAGCAGATGGCTAGGCCTTTCTCCTGTGGCACTTCTTGGGTGGGTTCGAACCTCCAGCCTTTCGGTTAGTAGCCAGGGACCTAAGTCATGATTTTTGTTGATCAAGTGCTAACAGAGGCTGACTTCGCTGTTTTATTGCCAGGTGTCTTTTGAGGAGAGGGTGGACTGCTGTCAATGTGATTTAGTAGATTCCGGTCTTTCCAAATCTAAAGCTTGAAATGTTTGAAACTAAGGCCATTCAATATTTCCAAGTTTACCAACTTCTGAAAACAGTAAATACAAAGGCATCTCAGTAATTATTATACTCTGAGCTTGAGACAAAGATTTTCCTTGCCCCACTCTGGCTGAACAAACTTAAAAGAACAAATTTATAAGTCAAAGCATCTAGCTTATAAAAACATTTATCCTAAAATGTGGCAAAGTAAGCTTTTTCAAATCCTAGTGAGAATGATTAGGTAGCATCCGTGACTTTTAATGAAGGTGATACGGACAGGAGATTTAAACATCATGGTTTAACAGTAAGTTGGCCTAACTGCTATTTAACAAAAGAACTACTTGACAAATCCAAACCTGTCTCAGACTTCTATATGAGGTATCTAATGCTTCTCAATCCTAAATTCTTGCTGGGTCTCTGCAGCATATGATTATTACCCAGGTTCTGTTTCTCACATACTGGTACAATGATACCCCAAAGTACTCTATCTCTAGTCCTCTTAGACTACCAGTCTTTGAAAAACAAACTTTAAGACATATTTTAAAAGTTTTACTGAAAGAATTGTACTGCACAAGAGACTGACCTGATTTGTAAACTTTCACTTAAAGCACAATAAAAATTATTAAAAAAAAAAAATTGTACCGCACAGCTAGTCAACCAAAATCCTGTTACAAAATAAGCATAAGGTATTGGAGACAATCATTACAAAGGGCAAAGAATGAATAATTTTCATTTATGAAGTTGTTAATTACAATTTTTACGGAGGCAGACAGTTATCCTAAGGGTCCTAAATCCCTAACAAAAACTGAGTAAGATATTAAAAAACCCATTGCTGTCGCGTCGATTCCGACTCACAGCGGCCCTGTAGTAAGTACTACTTGTATTAGCGTATTAATGGTGTCTACGATTTTATATACTAAGCCCGGGTAGCACAATGGTGAAGCGCTTGGCTGCTAACCAAAAGGTTGGCAGTTTGAGCCCACCAGCCCACTCTGCAGGAGAAAGACGTGGCAATCTACTCCTGCAAAGATTTACAGCCTTGGAAACCCTATGGGGCAGTTCTGCTCTGTCCTACGAGTCAGATTCAACTGACAGCAATGGGTTTGGTTTGACATGATTTTATATAAGGTAAGATCTACTATTAACTGGCTTTTCATTATGGTATTTCCGTCTTTTTGTGAAATTAGTGGAATAAATAAAATTGTTATCATTCTTAATAAAGGCCATAGTCTGAGGTTCAGATTATGCTTTTTCTATTATTTTTGATAAATTGTTATAATTCATATCCATTTCTTATACTTTCACCACTACAATTTAACAACCGCTTTGGGAGAATATGTTGTAAAAGAGGAAATTTCAGAAGAATGTGACTTTCTGTGTTAGAAAAGAGGAAGAGAGATCTATTCTGAAAGGGCTTTCATATCAAAGATAAAAAGTTGAAATAAACTTGCTCATTTTTGCTGCTCATTACTTAAAATAGTTACTTTCATAATTTCCAAAGACCCTCACTAATTTCATCACTGCCAATCCATACATAAGAAGTTAACCTGAGTTACTATGAAACAGGCATGTCTGTTATCTAATCAAAACAATGTCTATTTCTCCAATTCCTTTATCCTTTTTCTCCATTACAGAACATACTGCTTCCTCATTCAATGATAAGTATAATGAGTAGGCATTAGCATACCATGAAATTATGTAACAATAATAATCTCACATTCATTGAGCACTTACTATTCGCCATGCACTGAACTCAAAAATCCTATGAAGTTGTTTAGTTTTTTTTCATTTTACAGATAAGGAAACTAATGCTTAGCAAAATTAGATGGCCAAACAGCAATTAAGTGGTAAAATCAAATAATATGGCATATTTGAAAAAAAAAAAAAAAATTTGACGATAATCGTAATTAGGGATAAAACTGACTGATCTCCAAAGCTAGAAGTGCATTCGTGGTCAGATTCCACGGAAAGGTCTGGTCTTATCCCACTGCATATAACAGTACTAGGATCCCTCAGGCATTAATGGTAAGTAATCATCACACATGCTTGATACTGATAGCTAGATTCATACAAATAGATACCTACACAGTAAAAACCAAGAGTCAAATGGATTATGCAGGTAAAAAAGTGTGATACAGGAGGGTATTATCAGTTTTAAGAAGAAAATCTGAAAAATTCCAGCGATTCTCAAAGGGGGCACCAGTGACATATGCCTTTGTGTGTGTGTGTACTGGGGACAATTCATTCTTTGTTGTACAATGCTATTCATGCATCGTGATACATTAAGCAGCGTTATCCTCTACTCACTACCAGAAGTGTCCTCCCAATCCTTGTGGTCACCGAATATACCCCTTCACCATTTTCCACTGTCCCTGATTGAGAACGATTGATTGTTGGATAAAAACACTGGGAGAAAAGTAACCAACATTGTTTGACTGAGCATCATGTACCAGACAGAGTTACCATACCAGGTACTCTGCTACATGCATTCACCTAAATTCATTTAATCTTCATAAACCCGTGTGAGGTAAGTACTTATTTTATCACCATTTTACAAGTATGGATCCTAAGGCTCAGAGAAAGGTTAAGTAACTTACCCAAGGAAACACAGCCAGTTTTGACACCAATAGTCTGGGTCCAAAACTACACTCTTTGGGTTGGTCACCATGATGGTGTGGGCAGGAATACCCTTCTTTGCTTAAAGAGGCTCATTCAAAAAACATAAATTCTTGTAAAGAATCAGGGTGTGTGTGCTTGTTATGATCCAGGAATACAGTAGTTTTCTGGATTGGGAATGGATGGGGGACATACATTTAGCGATGTATATTAGAGCTACATGATGTGGGTGTCAGGAGGTGGGCTGACATGAGACAAGAAGAAATCAGTGGTGTCCGGCCACCATTACTCAATGTTTTGATCAGGGTCCCAAGAGATGGATCTTGATTAAAAGGAGGAAACCAGACTTACTGGACACAACTGGAGGAATCCCCGAAGCTACAGCCTGGAAACAACTTTTGAACCTTAAGCCCATGAAATGGTCCCATGAAGTCATCTTTAAACTAAAGAACAATTCAGCTCAATGATGTCTGTCTTGAGCATTATGCCCTATTGAATACCTATGCGAGACTGAAATGACAACAGTAACTGTAAAACACAGATAAGAACTATAAGTTAACAGTGGGGAAACAATACAGGTAGAGATAGTGAGAACCGCGACACAATGTGAAGAATTATAACCATTGTTAATGAACTATACATGTAAAAATTGTTGGATGGGTGCATGCTTTGTTGTGTATATTTTCACTGAAAATCAAAAGAGTTGGGCTGGGTAGATCTTATGAACAGATATACATTAGAAGTACTTTGAGTAGGTGTGTGCATGTTTTCAGGGGGACTAGAATGTTCTGTGAGGTTTATGAGTTTTATTTACATGTACACAGTATACAGCATTTACTGTGCGCCAGTCTCCGCTATAATCGCTTTACGATACCTCATTTCAGCATATATGTTAGGTGATGAAGAGGATAGGGTGTGTGCTGTGTGATGTTAGCGCTGGTGGGTTGTGTGGTACGGTGTGTTGTAGTAATGTCTGCAAGAAGTGATGGGTTATCAGTTGTGCTGGATGGGGAAAGCTCAGCGGTGTTGTGTCTAGAGCTGCAGTTTGTGCTGTGGTATATAGCTGGGTTATGTCTCAGGATGGGGAATGGTTATGCTACAAGGTAGCTGGGACTTGCTGTATGGGAAAGGATTGCGTGGTGCGCCTCACGTGTGTTTTTTGTGTGCATGGCCCGTCGTGCTGAATACCGGCGGAGTTCCACGGAAAGGGTCTGGGCTGTGCCCTGGGTGAGTGTGTGCTTTGTGGTGCTGTGGTCTGGAGGTGCTGTTGGCCGAGGTGTTTTATGCGTGCAGTACTGTGTGTGTGCTGAAAGTGATGCATACGAGATGATTCATGCGGTGCGCTGGGTAGGGACCGGGGACTGGAGGGGGCTGCAGAGGAGGGGGCTGTGTCGTGATGTGTGAGGGGAGCTATGCTGAGCGCGGTAGGAGAGGGGGGCTCGTGCTCGGCGGCCCGCGTATGTTAGTGATGTGGGCCGGAAGCGCTGTATAGGAGAGGGTGATGTTGAGAGGTGTGTGGGGGGAGGCTGTGCGAGGGGTTAGGGCGTACACTAGTCCAGACAAGCTGGACGGGAGGGGGCCGGGTGGTGGAGCTGCGTGGGCGGCGGGTCCGCTAGGGCTGCGATAGTGTGTTCGTGGAGCAGCCGGTTGGCTTCCTCACCCCAGAGCCACCTCGGGCCACCCTCTCTGCCACCGCTTCCCTCCCGTTTCTTCCCCTTGCCCTCGGGCGCGCCCCTCGCGCGGCTGGCTCGCCTCACCTGGTGAAGGCGAAGTACATGAGGCTGACGATGGTGAAGCTGAGCAGCGTGATGGTGTGCGGCCGGTAGAAGAAGTCGATGGTAATGTCCTCCACTTGCTGCTCATTGATCATCCGGAAATGCATCTTGTAGTTCACATCATCTTTGCTCAGGGTCCTGCTCCCCACGCAGGACGCCATGGCCCGCCTCCCCGTCCTGCGGCGGCGGTGGCGGCCCCGGCCCGGAGGCTGGGACCTTGGAGGTGGGGAGCCGCAGAGGACAAGCGGCCGGACGGCTGAGCCGGGTCTGGCGCCTAGCAAGGGCTGAGCGCAGAGGAAAGGACAGGCGCGGGAGGGCGGGGTCGCGGCGCCGCCGACGAGGCCTCGGCCGGGGTGTGCCACCGGCTGTCCCCAAACTGGCGTTCTGGAGGAAGCATCTCTGGGTACTCACGAAGTCTTCAAACTCCTAGTGAACGCGGTCTGAGGGAAGCAGCGAGAAGAGGAAGAAAGTCTGTGCCCCCGGCGGGCTCGGTGCCCCGCACGCCGCCCGAGCTCCCCCCGCGCAGCCTGGCAGATGGTCTCGCCCACTCCCGCCGCAGCCCACGTGTGCGCGGGAGCAGGGCGGCGCGCGGGCCCAGCAGCGGACCAGCCGGCGTGCGGCGCGTCTGGAGTGGGCTCGGGGCTGGCCTTCCGGATTGTCGCGACGCGGCGCAGGCCCGGCCCCAGGTAAAGCAGGAGCCGCGGGAACCGAGGGGCGAGCTCCGGGCTGAGGCCTGACCCTTCGGGCCTTAGACACGCCAGCGTCTAGTCTGCGCCCCTGGACCTCCCTCCAGGCCTCTGGGTCTTCGGGGCTCTATCGAGGATGACTGGTTTTGTTTTTTGTTTCGTGACTGATGTGGCAAAAAACGTAACCTTGCTTGTTTATTAGTGAGCTTTGCAGAGGACGCTGAAGGACGCCCAGCGTCTAAACTGCCTTCCTGAGCAAGTTCGGTTTTGGGAACTAACGTTGACTTGTTAAAATATGATCTGGAAAGGGCGTGACCCATTATTTGGGAAGCTCTTAATTACAAGCTTTTATTACCCCCCTTTTAATCGACTGGTTTTATTTATTAGCCTTTGTGTTTGTTAAGTACCCTCAAGTAGATTTTGACTCAGGGACCCTATATGACAGAGTAGCACTGTCCTCATAGGGTTTTTTGCCTGTAATCTTTATGGAAGCAGATTGCCAGGTCTTTCTTCCGTGGAGCTGCTGGGCGGGTTCCAACCTCCAACTTTTTGGTTAGCAGCCTCTACAGAAGTAGAAACCTTGAGCTTTTGAAAAAAACTATTTCAGTGCCTGTCAGCGAAGTACCTGCACTGGGCACACATGAGAACGAGTGTATTATACTTTAATGGACTTCAGAGTTCTTTAAAGGTTTTTCCTTTAATCTTCCTGTGAGAGAATCGTGTTACAAGACTTGTTTTTTATCACTATGCGGGCTTTTATATACATCTCAAATACCCTTGCTAGCTTTTGAATACTATACAGGCAAGTGAGTTAGTGGTAGTTGCTCCTGATCCATTTTCATTCAACAAACACTGGAGCAGTTAGAGGCTGTGGCATAGTGAGGAACAGGCGCTGGGAAGGTGGCTCCAGAGATGAGACCCAATCCTACCCTGCAGAATGAACAGTCAGTCAATTGTTAAGATGTATAAACAGCAATGAAATGATGATGTAAAGAAGATGGTGCACTTGGAAATAGAAATAGAAGGCTAGACATTAGTTGTATGCACGCTGTCTTAATGTATATGAATGGAATTCAACAGTTTACCTGCCTGATGTAGGAAGCGTATTAACTCGAATCTGGAAAGGCTTCAGGAGCTCTGGTTAGCTCAGCTGCCAACTGAAGGGTTGGGGGTTCAAACCCACTGGCTCCATGGAAGGAAGTTGTGGCATCCTGCTTCCATAAAGACTACAGCTTTGGAAACCCTACAGGGCAGTTCTACTGTGTCCTGTAGGGTCACTATGAATCAGAATCGACTGACAGCCATGGGTTTGGCATGAACTCAGAATTTCAGGAGTTTGTTTTAAAGTAGGTCAAAGTGCTTATTAGACAACATTGGAGTCAAAAAATGTTAGAGCTGACAGGGACCTTAAGGATCATCTTATCATACCTCTAATTAAAAAAAAAAAAATCAGAGTGGTTATTAAGCCCCATCATGGGCCAGGTTTTGTGTTAGACCATCACAAGTAACTTAGTTTTGTGAAGGTAGGATGACTGCGGTCTTCTGGTTTGCAGTTTGGCACCTTTATGACTTTGCTGTGCAGAGAATGAATGTAGCTTTGAGAGAAAACTTGCCAGTCAGATTTGAAGCCTCACTTCCTACCAAAATCTAACAAGAAATCACCTGTCCCACAGGTGAATACTTATTTCCTTTTTAAAATTATTTCAGAATGACAGATTTTTCACTCTTATAGATCTCTTTCAGCAAAACTCCTTAAACTACAAATCTCAAAAAGGATGCTAGTCCCTCAAATAATCGATCAGATTAGTTCAGAGCATAAACCAGGCTGAATTCCACTGGCTAAGAAAACAAAACAAAAAGTTGCACGCAAAAATTAATGAAACAATTCATTTGTATTTGGTTGCAATAGTGCTGATGCTTACTGAGCATTTTCCCTATGCTGGACTTCACACTATGTTGTATATGGATTATTTTATTTAATATAAAATATTTGCATCACATTTACTTTTCTAATTAAGTTGGGCTAAATATAAAATTCCTCCGTATTTATGGAGCTTGAAGTAGTGACAGACTTTCCTGAGAAACAGCTTTAAAAACAGCTCCTTTTTCTGTCAAAATATGCATATATTCATTACCAGTTGCTTATGTATTTCTGTCACTTCATTTAGCTTGCTAGTTTCGACCTTTTCTTTTTGAAGGTTTTTATTTTTTCCCATAGTAATTCCAACATATATTTTGGGGGGACACAACTCAGTCCTCTGTGTGTGTGTGTATGTACACATATGTATGTGTATATTTATATATGTATGTGTGTATATATAAACCGTTGATGTTGAGTAGCTTCTGACTCATAGCCACCTTATAGGACAGAGTAGAACTGCCCCATAGGGTTTCCGAGGAGTAGCTGGTGGATTCAAACTGCCGACCTTTTGGTTAACAGCCTTAGCTCTCAAACACTGCGCCACTAGGGCTCCGATTTTTTCCTACAGTGAAACAGAATGTGACAAAACTAGCTTTGTTCAATTCCATTTTAAGGGACAGCTTTATTTATGAAATAATCAACAGTGTTCAGCTCTGAGAGTGAAGCAAGAAACAGCCTTCGCTGTTCAGTATAGCAATGATAATATTTTGATGATTCATTTAACACAGAGTGGATTTCTTTCCACTTTTATTTTGTGACTAATTTATAGTACATCAAATGCATTTGAATAATGTTATTTTGATCAACAACTGCTTCTTAAACATTCCTCAAACCAAATTTCAAGAACACAAAATCATCTTATCCATTGCCGTTGAGTCGGTTCGGACTCATAGCGACCCTGGGTTCTTTAAATGATTAAGAGGGATGATGCGGTTCAGCCATAATATAAGCATTTACGGATTTTTGTTTTAAATGTTTTTTCTTACACTGGTGATTCTGTTTTTGTTTTCAAATTGTAAAGCATATCTTTACTTTTCCTGTTCAGAAGTCCCTGTCTTTTGGTTTATAAGTGAGGCTGCCGTGTTTTGGGCTTTTTCTGTAAGAAATACCTGACTACTTTAGTTGTCTAAACTTATTCAACACCTTTCATTTAGAAAATAATAATTACCTGTTTCTCTTTTTGTTATTTGAATACTGTTTTAAACATTTAAGTAAATTAAATTTTCTTCTTTTCACGGTTATATTTTTCCATTGTAGGCAACTTTAAGAAAAATGGCTCTGTCAGCCCAGCAGGTACCCAGATGGTTCAATGCAATTAAGTTGAGCAGCTTCGTTAATGCTACACAGGTCAGAAAACGTTTTCTGAGATCAAGAAAAACATTGCTGTATGGCTTTTCTGCTCCACCGATGTCCTCTGACAATTGCTTGCTTCAGTGGGGAATTAAGACTTATAGGACTTCCTCCTTATGGAATAGTTCCCAGTCCACCAACTCAAGTAGGCAAGAGAATAATTCTCTCCAAAGCACTCTCCTTCCTTCCGTGAATGAACAGCCACAGAAGATACCCAACGCTGATTCTGAGTTGTCTCTAGAAGGTAATTCTGAACTCTGAGAAAAGTCTTCTCCCTGCTCCCCTTTGAACAAAGCTGCCTGTCTGTCTACATCTTGCTAGAGAAAAAACAATGCCAATTCCATTCATTTACTTGTATTATATTTTTATTTTACTAATTAAGAAAAACATTCATGGGCTACTATGTATATAACATTTGGTTTCTAAATACTTTATTATTTAGATTCTTTGTTAAAATTTTTTTTTTTCTGGTGGCAGTTAGGCTTATTAGGGTATAATTTACATCAAGTAAAATTCAACCTTTTGCTATGTTTTCATCTAGAAGTTTTATAGTTTTAGGTTTTACATTTAGGTCTATACTCCTTTTTGGTTTAATTACATATATGATAGAAGATATGGGTCAAGGTTTTTTTTTGTTTTTTTTTTTTCTCCCCGTTGGCATATGGGGAAACCCCGGTGGCATAGTAGTTAAGAGCTATGGCTGCTAACCAAAAGGTCAGCAGTTTGAATATACCAGGCGCTCTTTGGAAACCCTATGGGGCAGTTCTGCTCTTTCCTGTAGAGTCACTATGAGTTGGACTGGACTTGATGGCAACAGGTTTGATTTTTTTGGTTTTTTGGCATATGGATGTTAAGTTATTCCAGCACCATTAGATCTTAAAACTGTGGATTCATTAAATAAGTGTGTGTGTAGGTGTGGAGCTATGTTGGGAATAAATGTGTGCTTTTGCAATTCCTTTTAATTCAATTCTGTATACTACTGTGGGTAGAATCCTAGATGATAGGAGTGTTTGTTTAATGATTAGTTTAAAATTGTAAATTAGACATACAGGTTATCAGAAAAAGTTTAGCAGCAATGATCTTAAAATTGTTGGAATGTTTAAGGCTTCATGAATTCATTGAACGCTTATCTAACAGAAGCAAACCAAATTTTCATCAGCTAATTTGCCTATATTCACTTCCACAGTTAACTTGGCCTTAGAAAACACAAAGGGCAGATTCTTTATGTCCTAACCAAGAGTTTTCGATTTACTGAGTGTTACTATTTAGATTGAGGGGAATGTTTTTCCCTTTGAGGCCTCTAGAGAAACCTAGCAAAGGACTCTAAGCATGCCTATAACATGGTTATAAAATAACATGGTCACTTTTAGGCCTTTTCACTTTCCACACTCCCACTGGTTTTCTACCAGACAATGAGTTATAGGAAGTGAATTGGTAGTTCTGTCTTTGGAGAATCTTTTCTTCTCATTGGTTGAACCTGATGGTGTTAAAAACTGAGCAAAGGGGTACCTTTTAATTCAACAAAGTACTAGTCAGGGTTTGGAGATTTATAAGATAAACCAGGTTTTTGATAAACCCGAGGTGCCTTGGAAGAAAGACCTGGTAATCTGCTTTTGAGAAATCAGCCATTGAAAACCCTGTGGAGCACAGTTTACTCTGACACGTGTGCTATCAGCGTGAGTGGAGATCGACTCCACAGCAATTGGTTTGGTTTTAAAGTAAAGACTAGTAGGAGGGGGCAGGGCACAGACAAAAACATCGGTACACAGTATCTTAAAAAAGATAGTCTTTTGCCATTGAGTTGATTTTGACTCATAGCGACCTTATAGGACGAAGTAGAACTACCCTATAGGGATTCCAAGGAGCAGCTGGTAGACTCGAACTGCCGACTTTTTGGTTAGCAGCCAAGCTCCTTAACCAGTGCGCTACCAGGGCTCCAAGAAATACTCAGGGGCCCCAGCAAGATATGAACTTGCAATCCCTGGTTTACAAGACCAGCACTCTAACCCCTGAACTATAGACCCTTGTACACAGTATCTTAGAGAGGAGTATTTCACCACAGAGGAGATAATATTAGGTTTAGCAGAAAAGAAAAAAAAAAAGGAAGGGGAGGCAGATAGGGGAGACTGGTTATAAAAAATGAGGAAGGTTAGTGATTGGAAGCAAAAATGGAATGAAAGAGCACAGTCCTGATTCCTTAGCTTAAGCTAGGTTACAGTTCCCAGTGTCTTCCATATTGTGTTTGATTAAAAACAAAGATTAAGAAAAAAAAAATGATGGTAGAATCAAGACTGTATTACAGAGGGGACCAGGATCATGTCCTTAGGAAAGGACTACAGGTGGTAGAAACAGAGTCATAGAAGCTCTCTTAAAGACATGTTTGAGAATAACTTGGAGGCAAGGGGAGAAGGGGGAATGATTCAAAATGATCCAAAACATTTTGGTATATAATGACTTTGATTTACACATTTCAGACTAGTAGTAATATGTTCTTCTTTTGACCAAGTTAACAAGGTAAGGTAGACTCAATATCTCTCAGTATACTTGAAGATCAGTTGATCTTTAACATTCTTCCATGCTGATTAAAATTGAAGAGAAGGAGATTTCGAAAGTACTGTGGAGCCCTGGTGACGCAATGGTTAAGAGCTACACTGAGCTACAGCTGCTAACCGTAAAGGTGGGCAGTTCGAATCCACCAGCTGCTCTTTGGAAACCCTATGGGGCAGTTCTGCTCTGTCCTATAAGGTCACTATGAGTTGGAATCAATGCAATGACAATGGGTTTCTTTTTTTTTGTTTTTTTTGGTGTAAAGATAAATAATCAACACAGTGTGGTACTTGTGTAAGGATAGACACATAGACCAATAGAATAGAATTAAGAATCCAAAAATAAATCCATACATTTATGACCAATTGATTTTTTGAAAAAGGTACCAACTCCATGCAATGATGAAAAAATGGTCTGATCAACAAATGGTGTTGGGACAACTGTATAGCCATATGAGAAAGAATGAAGTTAGACCCTTACCTCACACCATGTGTGAAAATTAGCTCAAAATATGTCAATGACCAAAATATAAGAATTAAAACCATAAAACTCTTAGAAGAAAACATAGGGGTAAAGTTTTAGGACCTTCTTTTTGACAATGGTTTTTTAGATACGATACCAAAATTGCATCCAAAAAAGATATTTGGATTTGATCAAAATGAAAAACTCTGCACAGCAAAGGACTTTATCAAGAAAGTAAAGAGACAGCCTACAGAATGGGAGAAAAGTATGGGGTAATCATATATTTGATAAGGATTTAATATCTAGAATGTATAAAAAACTCTTGCAACATAAAAACAGAAAAGAAACAACAAAATCAAAAAATGGGCAAAGGACTTTATAGACATTTCTACAAAGGAGATATACAAATGACAGTAAGTACCTGAAAAAGTTGTCAAAGTCAGGGAAATGCAAATCAAAACCACAGTGAGATACCACTTCACAACCACTTGTCCTTAGGTGCCGTGGAGTCAGTTCCAACTCATAGTGACCCTATGTATGACCCAAGGAGACACTGCCCGGTTCTGTACCATCCTCACAGTTGTTGCTATATTTGAGCCCATTGTTGCAGCCACTGTATCGATCCATCTTGTTGAGGGCCCCTTTTTTGCTGACCCTCTCCCTTACCAAGACTGATGTCCTTTTCCAGGGACTCGTCCCTCCTGATGATACATCTGAAGTACGCAGGATGAAGTCTCGCCGTCCTTGCTTCCAAGGGGCACAGTGGCTGTACTTTTTCCAAGACAGACTTGTTCATTCTTCTGGCAGTCCGTGGTATATTCAATATTCTTCGCCAGCACCACATTTCAAAGGCATCAAATCTCTGTTCTTCCTTATTCATTGTCCAACTTTCGCATATATGTGAGGCAATTGAAAATACCATGGTTTGGGTCGGGCACACCTTACTCCTCAAAGTAACATCTTTGTTTTCTTTGTGTTGAGATGTAATCTATACTGAAGTCTGTGATCTTTGATCTTCATCAGTAAGTACTTCAAATCCTCTTCACTTTCGGCACATAGGACTGTGTCATCTGTATGTCGCAGTTTGTTAATGAGTCTTATTCTGATCCTGATGCCATGTACAGCTTCTTGAATTATTTGATCAGCATACAGATTGAATAAGTATGGTGAAAGAATACAACCCTGACACATGTCTTCTCCTTATTTTAAACCTTATTTTGTATCCCCTTTTTCTGTCCAAATGACTGCCTCTTGGTCTATGTACAGGTTCCACATGAGCACAATTAAGTGTTGTGGAATTCCCATTCTTCGCAATGTTATTGATAATTTGTTATGATCCACACAGTTGATTGCTTTTGCATACTCAATAAAACACAGGTAAACATCTTTCTGGTGTTCTCTACCTTCAGGCAAGATCCATCTGACATCAGCAATGATACCCCTCGTTCCCCATCCTCTTCTGAATTCAGCTTGACTTTCTAGCAATTCCGTGTCGCTGTACTGCTGCAACCATTTTTGAATTACCTTGTGTATGATATTAATGATACTATTCGATAATTTTCACATTCTTCGGGTTACCGTTCTTTGGAATGGCTACAAATATGGATCTCTTCCAATCGATTGCCCAGGTAGCTGCCTTCCAGATTTCTTGCCACAGACGAGTGAGCACGTCCAGCGTTGCATTTGTTTGTTGAAATATTTCTGTTGGTATTCCTTCAATTCCTGGAAGCTTGTTTTTGTTTTTTTAATTTTTATTGTGCTTTAAGTGAAAGTTTACAAATCAAGTTGGACTCATACAAAAATTTATAAACACCTTGCTATATACTCCTAATTGCTCTCCACCTAATGAGACCACACTCCTTCCCTCTACTCTCTCTTTTCGTGTCCATTCGGCCAGCTTCTGACCCCCTCTGCCCTCTCATCTCCCCTTCAGACAGGAGATGCCAACATAGTCTCATGTGTCTACTTGATCCAAGAAGCTCATTCTTTACCAGTATCATTGTCTATCCTATAGTCCAGTCCAATCCCTGTCTGAAGAGTTGGCTTTGGGAATGGTTTCTGTCTTGGACTAACAGAAGGTCTGGGGACCATGACTTCCAGGTTCCTTCTAGTCTCAGTCAGACCACTAAGTCTGGTCTTTTTATGAGAACTTGAGGTCTGTATCCCACTGCTCTCCTGCTCCCTTAGGGGTTCTCTGTTGTGTTCCCTGTCAGGGCAGTCATCGGTTGTAGCCAGGCAGCATCTAGTTCTTCTGGTCTCAGGCTGATGTAGTCTCTGCTTTATGTGGCCCCTTCTGTCTCTTGGGCTCATAATTACCTTGTGTCTTTGGTGTTCTTCATTCTCCTTTGGTCCAGGTGGGTTGAGACCAATTGACGCATCTTAGATGGCTGCTTGCTAGCATTTAAGACCCCAGACACCACTCTCCAAAGTGGGATGCAGAATGTTTTCTTAATAGATCATATTATGCCAATTGACTTAGAAGTCCCCTAAAACCATGGTCCCCAAACCCCTGCCCTGTTATGCTGTAGAGCCTTGTTTTTTGCCAATACCTTCAATGCAGCTTGGACTTCTTCCTTCTGCACCGTTGGTTCTTGATCTTATGCTGCCTCCTGAAATGGTTGAACATCAACCAACTTTTTTTGGTATAGTGACTCTGAATTCTTTCCCTCTTCTTTGGATGTTTCCTGCGTTGTTCAGTATTTTTCCCTAGATTCTTTGAAAATTGCAACTCAAGGCTTAAATTTTTTCTTCAGTTCTTTCAGCTTGAGAAGTGCCGAGTGTGTTCTTCCCTTTTGGTTTTCTGACTCCAGGTCTTTGCATATTTCATTGTAATACTTTACTTTGTCTTCTCAAGCTGCCACTTGGAATCTTCTGTTTAGCGCTTTTACTTCATCATTTCCTCCATTCACTTTAGCTACTCTACATTCAAGAGCAAGTCTCAGATTCTGTTCTGACATCCATTTTGGTCTTTTCTTTCTTTCCTGTCTTTTTAATGACCTTTTGCTGTCTTCATTTTTATGATGTCCTTGTTGTCATCCCGTAACTCATCTAGTCTTCAGTCATTAGTGTTCAGTGTGTCAAGTCTATTCTTGAGATGGTCTCCAAATTCAGGTGGAATAAACTCAAGGTCGTATTTTGGCTCTGGTGAACTTATTTTAATTTTCTTCAGCTTCACCTTGAATTTGAATTCAATCAGCTGATGGTCTGTTCAGCAGTTGGCCCCTGGCTTTGTTCTGACTGATGATATTGAGGTTTTCCATCGTCTCTTTCCACAGATAGAGTCGATTTGGTTCCTGTGTTTTCCATCTGGTGAGGTCCATGTGTATAGTCACTGTTTATGTTGTTGAAAAAAAAAAGTATTTGCAGTGAAGAAGTTGTTGGTCTTGCAAAATTCTGTCGTGGGATCTCCAGCAGCATTTCTGTCACCAAGGCCATATTTTCCAAGTACAGATCCTTCTTTGTTTCCAAGTTTCACATTCAAATCACCAGTAATTATCAATGTATCTTGATTACATGTTTGATCAATTTCGGACTGCTGAAGTTGATAAAAATCTTCAATTTCCTCATCTTTGGCATTAGTGGTTGGTGTGTAAATTTGAATTATAGTTGTATTAACTGGTCTTCCTTGTAGGCACATGCATATCATCCTATCACCAACAGCATTGTACTTCAAGATAGATATTGAAATTTTTTTTTGACAATGAATGTGATGCCATTCCTCTTCAATTTGTCATTCCCAGCATAGTAGATCACATGATTGTTTGGTTCAAAATGACCGATACCTATCCATTTCAGCACACTGATGATCACTATGCATCTGTCAGTTTGTGGTGCTGTGGTGGCTTGCGTGTTGCTGTGATGCTGGAACCTATGCCACCAGTATTTGAAATACCAGCAGGGTCACCCATGGTGGACAGGTTTCAGCGGAGCTTCCAGACTGGGAAGAAGGACCTGGCTGGTGGTCTACTTCTGAAAAAAATTGGCCAGTGAAAACCAGAATAGCAGTGGAACATTGTCACAACCACTAGGATGGCTGTTATCAGAAAAACGGTAACTAACAGTGTTGGCAAGGATGTGGGGATGCTGGATTGTAGTGTATATAAAATGGACAGCTGCTGTGGAAACATTTGGTGATTTCTCAAAAAGTCAAATAGAGAATTACCATATGATCCAGCAATTCCACTCCTAGATACATACCGAAAAGACTTGAAAACAGGGACTCAAGCAGATAACTTGTACACCAGTGTTCATTACAGCATTACTTACAATAGCTAAATGGTGAAAATAACCCAGTGTCAAATGTAGTTTGTCCCTACAATGGACTATTACTCAACCACAAAAAGGAATGAAATACTGATACATGCTATGATATGGATGAACCTCGAGAACATTATACTAAATGAAATAAGTCAGACACAAAAGGGCAGATACGGTATCATCCCACTTATGTGAAACATCTAGAATAGGGAAATGCACAGGGATAAAGGTTTATTAGTTGTTACCGGGGGAAAAAGGAGTTGGGAATTACTGCATAAGGACTACTGACTTTCTGTTTTAAGTAATGAAAAAATTTTAGAAATAGTGTTGATGGTTGCACATGAGCCCTGGTGGGGCAGTGGTTAAGAGCTCTACTGCTAACTAGAAGGCCAGGAGTTTTGAATCTACCAGCCACTCCTTGGAAACCCTGTGGGACAGTTCTGCTCCACCCTGTAGGGTCACTATGAGTCAGAATCGACTTGACGGCAACAGGTTTTTTTGGGACGGGTTGCACAGCGTAGTGGATGTAATTAGTATCAATGAATTGTACACTCAAAACTGGTTAAAATGACTTTGTTGTTGTTGTTATATATATTTACCATCATGAAACCTAAAAAAAATAATAATAAAAGTGAAGGAAAGGAGTTGTGTGCCTTGAAACTTACCAACAAATTTTTTATTTTAGGGGAACCGTGGTTGGCCTCTAAACAGTCTTAACCTTTCCCCCTAGAAAGAAAATATTTGAACTTCTTAGACATTTAATTCTGAAATGATCCCAAGACTTGAGCAGTGAAAGAAGCAAACTAGGGAAGAGGTTGTCTTTGTAGAAATAAAGTGTGCAGGTTGCAGAGCTAACTTGCTTCTCTCCTTCTGCATTACTGGCTTCAAAGGACTAGAAGATTTGCCTCCGTTGTCTCCGCTGCAGCCAGTTTCTGAGGAGGAGGCCATTCAAATTATTGCAGACCCTCCGTTGCCCCCCGTTTCATTCACACTTCGAGACTATGTGGATCACTCTGAGACTCTGCAGAAGTTAGTGCTTCTAGGTAAGTGAAAGCAACCTCCAAGTATTCCTTGAGCCTGCACTTTTCATTTGCTTTTTGCCTTATTTTTTAAATTAACATTTTTAATTGATCTTTGTAATACAAAGTAATAAATACATGTGAGCAAACGTCAACTAGTGTGAAAGGCTTCTAGTTAAAAAATGTCTTGCCTCACCCTTCCTGATCTTGCATCCCATTCCCCAGAGGTATCTGCTTAACTTTCATAGCTGTTTTTGTTTGTATTTAACCTCCCAACTTTTAAGTAATTATTTATAAATCATTAGTGATTACATTATGACTATAAATATTGCTCGCTGTTCTACCAAGAAGTACATTATTATTGTTTCCCTTCCAGTACAACTTTTCATTTTCCTCGAGTTAATAATTACCTTGTTTTCATTTGATTCGTTTTCCCATCCTTTACAGTAGCCTCTCAGTACAGTTTTACCTACGGTTAATCCTGTTGCATGATCTCTTAGTTCCACTTCCCTGTCATGTACTTCTCCCTGCTTGCCACTGCTCCCTGACTTGCTCCCTGGAGCTCTTTCTTCTGGTTTAGATGATTTTGCTCAGGGTCTGATCATAGCTTGTTAAGTGTTACTTTTCACTTGAGTGTGGGTAGTCGAAAGCAGCCAGGGGATGTCACTGCATTCTTTCACTTAATGCCCTCATTTTTAGTCTAGCATTTTGTGGCAGCCCTCTGCTTTGCCCCTTATTTCTGGGTCTGGTATAGCTCCAGAGAATGAACCTCCCTGCTGTTGGGGAATTGAGAGGAACAAGGTAGCTAAGGGCCTTGGGAGCCTTAAGTTTTCCATATGTAGTCATACCCAGGCCCCCTGTTTTCAGCCTACAGCTCACTGCTAATCTTTCAGGTATCTGGTGATTCTAATTTCTAAACCTTTTTGAGTTTTTTTGGGTACACATCAGTTTGCTTCTTGTCAGAATTCTCTTTTGAAGGCATTTCAGGTTCTTCTTTTACCTCTCTGTTAAGTCTCTAACTTTTCCATCTGTTTTCATTCCTTGTGATGTAGGGCTTTAGGTAAGTCTTGTTTCATCAGAGAGGGAGCTTTTTTTTATTTCTCATTCCCTGTATTTTTGAGGGGGTATGGTTCTCATAAGGAGAGTGTCTTAGTCATTTCATGCTGCTGTAATAGGTGGATGGCTTTAACAAAGAGAAATTTATTTTCTCACAGTCTAGTAGGCTAGCAGTCTAAATTCAGGGCATCAGCTGCAGTGGAAGGCTTTCTCTCTCTGTTGACTCTGGAGGAAGGTCCTTACCGTCAGTCTTCCCCTGGACTAGGACTTTCTCTGCACAGGAACCCCAGGTCCAAAGGAAATGTTCTGCTCCCGGTGCTTCTTTCTTGGTGGTATGAGGTCCCTTTGTCTCTCTGCTCACTTCTTTCTTTTATATCTCAAGAGATTGCCTCAAAATGGACACGAAAAGAGAGAGTGGGGGGAGGGAGCGGGCTGTCTCATTAGGGGAAGAGTAATTGGGAGTAAGTAGCAAGGTGTATATAAGTTTTTATGTGACAGACTGACTTGATTTATAAACTTTGACTTAAAGCACAATAAAAATTATAAAAATAAAAAATTTTTAAAAAGAGATTGCCTTAAGACACGATCCAATCTTGTAGATTGAGTCCTGCTTCACTAACACAACTGGTGCCCATTCTCCCTCATTAACATCATAGAGGCAGGATTTACAACGTATAGGAAAATCACACAGTACTGGGGGTCATGGCCCAGCCAAACTGACATATTTTGAGGGAAGACATAATTTAATCCATGACAGAGAGAAAAAAGAAAAAAACATTTGCCGTGCTGGAAACGTTTATGGGTCTCCCTTGATTCTTGCTGATTTTCCCTCACTCCTCACATCTATTTCTCTGTATATCACAAAGCCATCTGCTTCTCTCATCTACAATTGCTACCTTAGCTTCCAAAAACCAAACCTGTTGCTGTCAAGTTGATTCCAAGTCATAGTGACCCTATAGGACAGAGTAGAACTGCCTCATAGGGTTTCCAAGGAGCAGCTGGTGGATTTGAATTGCTGACCTTTTGGTTAGCAGCTGAGCTCTTAACCACTGTGCCACCAGGGTTTCCACACAGCTTGATATTCCCCCCTAATAATCTCTTCCCATCTTCTAACATGATTCTGTTGCATAACTTCTATGCCCTCTACGCATCTTTCAACCTTGGGAAGCCAAAGTAAATGTAATTTGGTTCGGTTCAGTTGGATCACCTTTCGTGGGAATAGGCATAAATATGGATCTCTTCCAGTCAGTTGGCCAGGAAGCTGTCTTCCATATTTCTTGGCATAGACAAGTGAGCACCTCCAGCGCTGCATCTGTTTGTTGAAACATCTCAATTGATATTCCATCAATTCTTGGAGCCTTGTTTTTCACCAATGCCTTCAGAGCAGCTTGGACTTTGTCCTTCAGTACCATCAGTTCCTGATCATATGCCACCTCTTGAAATGGTTGAACATCAACTAATTCTTTTTGGTATAATGACTCTGGGTATTCCTTCCAACTTCTTTTGATGCTTCCTGTGTCGTTTGATATTTTCTCCATAGAATCCTTCACTATTGCAACTCGATGCTTGAATTTTTTATTCAGTTCTTTCAGCTTGAGAAACACCGAGTGTGTTCTCCTGTTTTGGTTTTCCATTTCCAGCTCTTTGCACATGTCATTATAATACTTTACTTTGTCTTCTCGAGACGCCCTTTGGGTTAGGGTTAGGTCCTTGTTTTTCATTGAATGACTGCAGGAGCCTCCTAACTTTTTACCAGCAATATTGTCCTGAGAATCTCTGCAGTCCTCGTGCTCTTCCAAAATGCAGTTCTGACTATGTCAGCGACCTACTTAAAATCCTTCGAAGCCTGCCCATGGCGCGGAAGCTCTTAACAGTTTAGCCCCTACTTACGTTTGCAGCTTCATCTCTTTCCACTCCCCTCCTTTGCTTGGCCAACTCTTACAACTGAAGAACTAAACTCAAGTGTAACTTCTAGAATGTCTTTGATCCACTAGAGTGCCCCTTTTGTGTGCTCTCATGTCACCGCCTACTTACTGCAATCCTAGCACGAATGACACTGTCAATTATTTACTCATCTGTCCTTGTGCAAGTTACTCAAAAGTGTGGGAACGGCCTTTGTTCTCAAGAAGCTTCAAGTCTTCAGAAGCTAATTATCTGAATAAACCTAAGAATAATTGGAATGCCAAGATGAAACATATAATGTGGTCTCACACGAGTGATACAGTTAAAGTGTTACATGGGTTCAAAGGAGGGAGAAAGAGCAGCTTTCTCAAAAGGCTGTGTGGGTGAAACAAGATAAACATGAGATATGATCCTTACCTTTAAATAATTTATATTAGAACTGTGGAGTATATTTCTTTGTCTGTATCTGACACTTTGACAACTCATTTTAGAAGTGACTTAAATGACAGTACCTTAGAGGGACCATGATTGCATTGTCAGGCAATATTTTTCAGTACCCATATGTTCTGATTATTCTCTGTTTGCTGCTCAAATCTGTTTTGCGCCTCTCTCTGCCTATTCTATATCCCAGGAAGCTAACCCCTATGCACTAGGGCTCCTTTGCCCGCTGGTTTGTGGATTCAGCCAGTGAGTCACCTGCAGGAAGAGACAGAAGGGCAGGCCGGGATATTTTTCCCTCTTCCCTCCCTGCCTTGGGTCATATAACTGCCTTGCTCCATGACAACGGGTCTTACTGGGTGGCCCTTCCCTAATAGCTTCCAGCTCCTGGGCTCTTGTAACACTTTTTCCTCCCTTGTCTCTTTAGTCCTAGGGATGCGGTTGTTTGTTTCCTTAACCCTGTTCATATTCCTGTATAGAGTCCCTTCATTAAAGTTCTTTTCATTTGAACTTTCTGCGGCAATTTCTGTTGTCTACGAGAACCCGGATGGAGATACTAAATACATGTCATTGTAACTGAATACAGTGGTAGTCTTTGTAGTTACCAAACTGATGAGATAAAGCCAGCTTAGACTGTGATCCCCCAGAGGTTGGAGTCGTGTATTATTCATTTTGTATATCCCCAGTGCCTAACGGAAGAAGTGCTAGGGCCCCAGTAGGCATTCAGTGAATGTTTTTTCAAGTTAATGAAATCACTAGTGAGCCAAGTGATTCGCACTGACAGCAGTGTGCTTTCTGATGAGATTCCGCTCCGTTATTGCTATTAGCAGAAGTTTTCCAGGATTCCTGTTTCAGCACAGTCAGGGTGTGACAGCTCATGCTGAGCAAGGTACTTCAACACATGTAAGCTGTAATATTTGGTTAAATTTGAAGTCTGAACCTTATATGTTATTTTTTAAAGTACGCTTTTCCCCATTTATCACAGATTTTTTGGATTGGTTTCCATCTCATTTATCTATCCAATAATTATTTTTCTATTAATATTATCATTATTTTTAAATTATGAAAGAATTACATCTAGTTGTTAAAGGGACAAATAATATTACAAGAGAAAGACCTCTTATGCTCTCTTCATCCCCAGTTCACTTCACAAAGGTAACCACTATTGCCAGTTCATTGACTAGCTTCCCAGACCTTTTTCTGTACCAATCTGTATCAGACAGAAAGCTGTACGTAAGCTTTATATTTTTATGTAGTCCAACTTTTATATTTTCCTTTGTGCTTATGGTGTGATATTTAGGAAAGCTTTTCCCACTTCCAATATTATATTTTAAATCCTGTTCTTTCTTCCAGTAGTTTTAAAGTAATATACATTTAGATTCTTAATTGCCTGGAATTAATTTTTGGATAATATATAGAAAAGAGTTCTTTTTTTTTTTTCCCAAATGTATAGCCAGTAGTCCCAATATATTTTAAGGAATGGTCTTTTCCTCATTGATTTGAAATTACTGTATACTAAATTTTTTAGTTCCTTCTGGATTTGTTTCTATACTTCTTTCATTGTGTATGTGTTTAATCTCTTCTGTTCTTGGCTATCTGGTATAAATACCTGTTTAATATCAAGAAATTTGAATTTGAGATTACATTTGGATCTAATAATAATTAGAATTACATTGGATATAATAACTTATTTTGGAATTGATTGTAAAGCCATTTTTTATTGCTTTTATATTTAAGACCGTAAAGCTGTATCTGGAAATTGGGAGATCTATTTTTAATCTGAAGAAATATTTTTAAGAATGGGAAATTTGCATTTAAACTTAAGATTTTACATTATCATCAAAGTTTCATTCTAGATATAAGTAATAGATATTTCCTATTTATGTTTAATTTGTTTTTTTAATGAGACAAAAGGAAAAAATGAGAGAGTACCATGCTCAATTTTAATGAGAATTTTGAATTATAGGTTTCCATCCCTACCTCCTTAATGCTAACATCTAAATATATTCGAAAGCGAAGAATGCTTTAAAATAACAACTTTATTTCTCCCCCTTCTTCCTCTATCTGTTCTGCTCCTATTGACTTAGATTACCTGAGACTATTAAAAAAATAATAATAATAAATTTTTTTTTTATTAGGGTAAGTGAAAGTTGAAGGTTTGTATCATACGCATTCTGCTTTGCTGTGTACCTGAAGGCTGTATGTATTCATCCATTCTCACTTAAACATTTAGTGAGATCCTTCAAGGTACTTGTCTCTATGCTAAAGACCTGGAGGTTACAACGATGAATAAGACATATGGTCATTTTTATTCCTTCTTCGGAGGGAACCACAAAGTTTTTTGTTTTTGTTTCTGTTTTAAATAAGCAAAAATAATGCTTACAACTAAGGAAACAATAAAAAGTACTCAGCTTATTCATTAGGTTTGTTACCCTGTAGAATTACCTGTTATGCAGTTACTGTGGAGATCATTAGGGGTTCATAAGCATCCTTCAAATGATATTAAAGAAAACACCGATAAAGATGATGATCTTATCTCTGTGGGACTTAGTAAATTTGTTTTTGGGGGGGGAAATTTAGCCCCAAATGCACTGTTTTTCTCTATACTTGGTTTCAAAATAAATACTGTATATTCATTTTCATTTGTCTTTTTCTCTGCAACCAATTTGATTTAATAATATTTAGAAGTTCCTATTGACGTATCTGGGTTCTCTTCGGATAGGTTGTTGATCTGCATGAGCAGTTTCTTCTGCCTATGTGTATGAAGTTTGATGGCTGAGCTATGCAATTATTTTCCAATGGTGTTTGTAATTTTTTATAGGAGTGGATTTGTCCAAGATAGAGAAACATCCAGATGCAGCCAACCTCCTTTTGAGACTGGATTTTGAAAAAGACATTAAGCAGATACTCCTATTTCTTAAAGATTTGGGTATAGAGGATAACCAGCTGGGACCGTTTCTGACTAAGAATTATGCAATTTTCTCTGAAGACCTTGAAAATCTTAGGATGAGGTAGGCCTTTTAGAGCGATTCTCATGTAACCGAAAAATATGGAGGAAATATATCTTTATTTTATTAAGCCTGTGCTCGGCAGTTTCAATCCACCAGGTGCTCCCTGGAAACCCTGTGGGGCAGTTCTACTGTGTCCTGTAGGTTCACTGAGTCGGAATTGACTGGACAGCAGTGGGCTTGGCTTGGTTTTTTTGGTACAAGGACCAACTGAGATAATGAATGTGAATGTTATTTATTTTGCCAGGGACCTTCTTTGATACAAATTACTGAGTCACTTAATTGTTTTTCTTCAGAAACTAGAATGAGTTCCCTTAAAAATCCATTAAAAAATGGTTAAATTATTTGAGGGTGCACTAAAAAGTTACGAAAACCCAAACTTCTGTGTTTTATTCTGGTCAGTTTTTCATGGTAGACACTTGATAGTCTCTTAGCAAATTACTGTATAATTTGCTTAATCATTTCCATAAGTTGGCTATTTCAGTTGTTCCGTTTTTCTTCTTTAAATAGCATGTCTGTGAACATCTTTGGACTCCTGGGTGGCACAAACAGTTAAGCACGTGACTATTAGCTGAAAGGTTGGCAGTTCCAACCCACCCTAAGGCCCCTTGGAAGACAGGCCTGGTGATCTGCTTCTGAAAGGTCACAGCCTTGAAACCCTACAGAGCAGTTCTGCTCTGCACATATGGGGTCACCATGAGTCAGAATCGAGTTGACAGCAACTAACAACAACACTGTTCATATTAGGGATCTGTCCAGTCCCTTATCGATAAACATGGAGGTTGTTTTCAGACTTTTGCTATTATAAACAAGGCCAGTGTAACTCTTTGTATATCCGTCATTTCACACATATGGGAGTATATCTGTAGGAAAAATTTCTGTAAGTGGAATTGCTAGGTCAAAAGATATGTACGCTTGTAATTTTAATAGATATTGCCAAATTGTCCATATAGGTTACCTTCTAGTTCACTCTCCCACCAACAGTGTATGGAAATGTCAATTTCTACATAATCCTTATTAATACAGCGTCACCAAGCTTTATAATTTCAGCTAATTTTACAGATAAAAATAAAACCTCATCATTGTTTTGACAACAGTGTTATTTGAAGCATCAAATGTTGGAGCATCTCATGTTTTTGGAGCATGTTTTCATGTGACAATTCTACTTGCATTTCCTTTTCTGTAAACTGTATATGTCCTTTGCCATTTTTTAATTGAGTCTTTTTCTTTTCTTTTTTTTTTGGTGAACATTCTTTTGTATATTAAGAAAATTAGTTCTTTCTCTGTGATACGTTGCAAGTATTTTTCCCAGATTGTCACTTGTTTTTTTATTTTGTTCATAGTGTTTTTTTGTAATGCAGACATTTTTTATTTTTACATAAATTTATCAGTCTTTTCTCTCATAGCCTGTCAGATACTATTTTAAAGAGGTAATAATCATTTAAGGAGCCCTTATGGCCCAGTGGTTAAGAGTTACAGCTGCTAACCAAACGGTCAATAGTTCGAATCCACCAGCCGCTCCTTGGAAACCCCCTGGGGCAGTTCTACTCTGTCCTTTAGGGTCGCCATGAGTCGGGGTTGACTCAGTGGCAATGGGTTTTGGTTTGGTAGTGCAAAAGGTTAAGCACTCAGCAGCTAACCACAAGGTTGGCAGTTCAAACCCACCTAGCAGCTCCGTGGGAGAAAGACCTAGTGATCTTCCAGAAAGATTACAGTCAAGAAAACCCTATGATTTTCTTGTCACATGGGGTCACTATGAGCTGGAATTGACTCGATGGTAACAACATATAATCATTTGAAAATGAAAGATAAATTCTGGCGTGTGGTATAGGCAGTCCCTGGATTATGAACAACTTCTGTAATCTGTCTTTAAGTCAAGTTTGTTCGTAAGTCGGAACAGTTAGGTACGTTCGTATCTAACATCAATCAGATGTTTGTCTTAGTGTATAGTGTGCCTTTCTATGCATAAAAACATTGAAGAAATACTTCCAGATACACCAAAATATCTTTAACATAGTAATAATAATAATGTTTTGATGCATGTCACAAAGTAGTGCCTGTTTGTTATCATGAACCATTGTACATACTTTGAATTTTTGATATAATAGGCTTTATGGGGGATGGTTCTTAACTACAGGTTATGTGTAAGTTGGGCATTCATAACCTGGAGACTGCCTGTATAGAAATTTCATGGGCATTAGATGTAGTTATGCCTGAATTTAGATCTTGGGTTTGTTACTAAGTAGCTGGTGATCTAAGACAAGCTATTTATATTTAACCATACTGAATCTCTCTTTCTTCAAATATAACGCAGAAACATTTATCTGGCTCTCAGATTCCTTTGTTGTTCTTTTTTGGTGAGAATTAAACAAGATGATGTCCAGGCATATTTAAGGCATTTAATAAAAGCTGTATTTTATTATGTTTGTAGATTTAAAAAATCAATAGTGTTATTTTTTTTAATCAAACTTTCTATATTTTACTACCTTATTTTGGTTTCCAGGAACTAAGGAAAATTTGTTAGTTATTAATAAAATCCATTTTGAAAGACTGTAGAAAAAATTGTTGACTTCTTTATGAAAATATATACTAAGCAGATTAAAATAAAAAAAACTTCTTTCAATCATAACCATGCTTGAGGTGCTTTCTTAGCAAAAAGTGTTCTGAATATTTCTTAATTTGAATATTTTTTCTTCTTAGCCAAAAAAAAAAAAAAAGAAAATTCTTAAGCTATTTTTTTTTTTTTCTTCCAAGTAATAAAATAAGTCAGAACAAGGGAATCTCCCTGTTGGTGAATTTCTGAATTATTTTTTGTTTTCAAGTGTAAATGGAAATCATTCTAGAGTTGGGTGGATGTTTGTTTTCTTTTAACCATGTTTGGGTTGTTATTACAGAATATTTGTATTTTTTTTTTTTCTTGGTATGGTAGCCTTTTTAACTTTCAAAACAGTTGTACTTTGGGAAGCAGCAGACATTAATAAATGTTTATCATATATATTTTTTTGTTTCTCTAGGGTGACTTATCTACAGTCCAAAAATTTCAGTAAGGCAGATATTACACAGATGGTCAGAAATGCACCATTTCTGCTGAATTTTTCAGTGGAAAGGCTGGATAACAGATTGGGATTTTTTCAGAAAGAACTTGAACTTAGTGTGAAGAAGGTAAAGAAAAAGGGAGAATTTGTATGTTTCCATGTGAGGTACATTTTGGAAATGTTAAATTTCATGTTGCTGGACTACGTGAATCCTATAAATGCCTGCTATTTTTGTGTAAGAGTGAATTACCCTGCTAATAGCTGCTGCTTTTTATTATATGCCATCAACTTGGTTCTTTAAGTCTTGTTTTCAGTATTTGTTTTTTTCTCAAGTAATAATAAATTCATCTATTTTGGGGTTTCTTAGCATTTCCAAGTCATAGCTTAAATTTTAGTTTTGTATTTCTAGTACTGTGGTTTTCTAAGCTAGATAAATGTGCATGCGTAATGCGTGGTAGTAATATATTGCTTTGTTCGTAACTATAGACTAGAGATCTGGTAGTTCGTCTCCCAAGACTACTAACGGGAAGTCTGGAGCCTGTGAAAGAAAATATGAAGGTAGGACAAATTTATCTTAAACTTTTGGCAAGTCCACTTCTTTCTGTAAGTGTTTTCTTCTGAAAAGACTAGATTTTGCTATTGTCATATTAAAGAAAACCAGATTTTAAAAGAAGCAGTTTCTAAAAACATAGAACCTTCCCCCCACCCCGCCCCCCGCCAAAAAAAATCGAACCCATTGCCATTGAGACGATTCTAACTTATAACAACCCTATAGGACAGAGTAGAACTGCCTTGTAGGGTTTCCAAGGAGAGGCTGGTGGATTCAAACTGCTGACCTTTTGGTTAGCAGCTCAGTTCTTAACCACTGAAGAAAAAGATAGAAGTAGGAAATAACACCTAACAAGCAATTTGTTTCTTTTAATGATTTTTTCACATGTTGACCAGGTGTTAGTAAATTACCTTGTAGATGTTGATGTCCATAACCCTGGAGTAATGAATTAGGTATGTGGGTGGTTCCTGGAAACTGCTTGTGATGCCCACCATGAAAGTCTGTGTTACCTAGGTGGGAGATAAGTTGTTTTTGAGTTTGGATCCAAAAGACTTACAGATACTCCCCAGTGAGGAGAGTATGTCCAGCACATTGCTCTCCTTAGCACCCTGTGCCGATTGCCAGGTCAAGCTCTGTAACAGAACATATCAGCCACTCTTTATCGTCGTTTCTCCAAGAGAATAGTGTGAAGCCAAGGGCAGCTGACTAGTTAGTATACAAAGCTGTAATAATATTTGGATTTACTATGTAAGGCCTGATTTCTGAGGTGCTTCAAGTGTTTCATATTCAGTTGCTAAAGAAATTTTTATTGAGCACCTACCCAAGCACTGTGCCAGGGAGATACCTCCACTCTCCTAGAGTTTGCAATCTGGTGGGGGGATAAAATGCTGATGACGAGAGCAATGGATTGTTGGGGAGCGTAGGATACTATAGACCTAACCCATGTTTAAGTGTTTGGTTTTATCATCTTTGCATAGAATTTTGGCATGTAGTTTTTCAGATAGCATGTGTACAGGTTAGGTTGGGAGTAAAGGCAAAAACCACACTAGGAAGATTTTACTGCTGGTCTGTTTGGCTCAGGGCCCATACAGATAATTTAGCCAGCCCTACCATGCTCATCATTATTCTGTCTCATAATTATGATAGCTGCACTTAGTTATCTTCATGGCGACTATGCTTGTGGGTAGTTCATTCTCGGGAGAGGACTTCAGAATTGGGTTACTCCAGAAGCGAGAAGCCTAATCCCTTGAGGGCATTGGCATAGCTATCTCCCAGATTTTAAAATATTTTAAACTTAAAGGAATCAACATGTCCCCTGGTCTAGTACCTAAATGACTATTTCTATTCATGATTCATAGCAACTCTACTTTTTTTTTTTTTAGGTTTATCGTCTTGAATTTGGTTTTAAACGTAATGAAATTCAACATATGGTCACTAGAATCCCAAAGATGTTAACTGCAAATAAAAGGAAGCTCACCGAGATGTTTGACTATGTGCACAACATGATGAGCGTCCCCCACCACATCATCGTCAGGTTCCCGCAGGTAATGCAGTCCACAGCTCTCAGGGTAGGAGCTGTTGTTGCTGTTCATCCAAGCTGCTCTCCAGCTACATAATGCGATTCATTCAGCTGTGACAGGTTTACAACTTCCAGGACACGCATGTACGTCTCCTGAGGAGAAATAGGTGATTAACTTGTTTCCCTGTGGTTTCTGCGTATTGTTCCTAGTTCTGCCTGTTGGGATTAGGCAGAACAAATCTAATGTATTCTCTCTTGTGTTTTTCTCCACTTAAATTTGAAAAAGAGCATGTCCCTTAAAGCTCCTTTCAATGCTACACATACTTTTTTATCCACAGTCTATATGAATTAACAAGCCATATTTAGTGATCTCCCATCAAAGCATAGACAGTTTTAGTTTGCTACTCATGCCAAAGCCATAATTATATTCTCTAAGCTAATCAGACGTTCCTCTTCATTACCTAGTGAGTGACATTATCTGCTTGTTCACATGAATATTTGAAAGCAGAGACCGTGTATGATTTATTCATAGCTGACTTGCCAGTGCCTGGAACTATACCTCTTTCTTAATAGGCACTTAACAGTTATTGAACAAATGATTGATTGAATTTCATGAAAGTAATCCTTCTTTTCTGTTTTCTTGTTTCCATATAAATAGGCACTCAATAAGTATTCACTGGAATGTCATTAAAGTGATCCCTTTACTCTGTATATAAAGTGATCCCTTTACTCTGTATATAAAGATGGGCCAGAGAAATATGGCTTTAATACAGCTTTCAGAACTAGATTGCATGTGGTCCATTTCCTTCACAAATAGCAATGTCTGTTTCCTATCATGCTTCACTATAAATGGGCCCTTCATATAGAATTTTACTGTTTCACCAAATGTAAATGTATTTATAATAATAGTGTAAGAAGCCTACAATTATGCAAATTAATGTCTTTTCAAGGTTTAGTTTATGGAGCAATTGTGCAGTACCGGTAATTAATCTTCAGCTAAGAAGTAATGCCAATTTGGTTTTCCCTGGCTTGGTAGATGTTCAGTGACAGTAGATCATGGTAAGAGAATCTGGTCTTGTCCCCTCCAAACTGTAGCGGTCTAGCTATTCTTTTCCTACCTAATCTAGCATCCACCCTGTGCCAGATACTGTGTGGGCCTTAAGGATGCAAACATCAGACACAACCAGTGCTCTTGTGGGATTTGTACCTAGTACGGAAGACAGGCTTTTAAAAATGCAGTTTCTTTACAAGGTGGAAAAGAGTCTTAACCAAAAGTCTAACAGAGCTACTTGTTTAATTTGGAAGACGTAAAAAAATCATAGAAATAGTAGTAACACATATTGAGTACTTAGCAGGTGCCAGCCCTGTCTTTACTGCTTTACATGTATTAATTTGTTTACTCCTCACAACAATCATATAAAATAGGTACTGTGGTGAAACATGTGAGAGCTGGAACTCACCCAGACTGCCCTATTTTCAATCTCCCAATTTTCCCACCTCTAAAAAAATTTTAACAGGGTACAGTCTTACCACTTTTCTATCCTCTCTATTAGTGGAAAATATTTGAGTTTTCATTCTCTGACAGGTTTCTGCCTTACACAGGTTCCGGCTTTTACAGGTTTTACTGTATTATTGTCCCCCATTTTACAAATGAAAAAATTAAGCATAAAGAGGTGAAGTATCTACCACAAAGGATAAGGAAGGACACTATATAATGATAAAAGGGACAATATACCAGGAGAATAGAACCATATTAAATATTTATGCACCCAGTGACAGGGCTGCAAGATACATACAACAAACTCTATCAGCATTGAAAAGTGAGATAGACAGAGCGACAATTACAGTAGAAGACTTCAACACACTTTCAGTGAAGGACAGGATATCCAGAAAGAAGCTCAATAAAGACACGGAAGACCTAAGTGCCACAATCAACCAACTCAACCTTATAGACATATACAGAACACTCCACCCAACAGCAGCCAAATACACTTTCTTTTCTAGTGCACATGGAACATTCTCTAGAATAGACCACATGTTAGGTCATAAAGCAAGCCTTAGCAGAATCCAAAACATCGAAATATTACAAAGCATCTTCTCTGACAATAAGGCCATAAAAGTAGAAATCAATAACAGAAAAAGCAGGGAAAAGAAATCAAACACTTGGAAACTGAACAATACTCTGCTCAGAAAAGACTGGGTTATAGAAGACGATAAGGATGAAATAAAGAAATTCATAGAATACAATGAGAATGAAAACACTTCCTATCAGAACCTTTGGGACACAGCAAAAGCAGTGCTCTGAGGTCAATTTATATCAATATCAATAAATGTACACATTCAAAAAGAAGAAAGGGCCAAAATCAAAGAATTATCCCTACAACTTAAACAAATAGAGCAACAGAAGAAACCTTCAGGCAGTAAAAGAAAGGAAATAATCAAAATTAGAGCAGGACTAAATGAAATAGAAAACAGAAAAACAATTGAAAGAGTTAACAAGACCAAAAGCTGGTTCTCTGAAAAAATTAACAAAATTGAAAAACCATTGGCCAAACTGACAAAAGAAAAACAGGAGAGGATGCAAATAACCCAAATAAGAAATGAGATGGGCGATATTACAACAGACCCAACTGAAATTAAAAGAATCATATCAGATTACTATGAAAAATTGTACTCTAACAAATTTGAAAATCTAGGAGAAGTAGATGAATTTCTAGAAACACACTACCTAGCTAAAGTAACACAAACAGAGGTAGAACAACTAAATAGACCCATAACAAAAGAGGAGATTGAAAAGGTAATCAAAAAGCTCCCAACAAAAAAAACCCCTGGCCCAGACAGCTGCACTGCAGAGTTCTACCAGACCTTCACAGAAGAGTTAACACCACTCCTACTAAAGGTATTTGAGCGCATAGAAAAGGATGGAATACTCCCAAACTTATTCTATGAAGCCAGCATATCCTTGATACCAAAAAAAGACACCACAAAAAAAAAAAAATTACAGACCTGTATCCCTTATGAACTTAGATGCAAAAATCCTCAACAAAATTCTAGCCAATACAATTCAACAGCATATCAAAAAAATACAATTCACCAAGTAGGATTCATACCAGGTATGCAGCGATGGTTCAACATTAGAAAAACAATTAATGTAATCCATCATATAAATAAAACAAAAGACAAGAACCACATGAATTTATCAATTGATACAGAAAGGGCATTTGACAAAGCTCAACACCCATTCATGATAAAAACTCTCAGCAAAATAGGAATAGAAGGAAAATTCTTCAGCATAATAAAGGGCATTTATACAAAGCCAATAGCCAACATCATCCTAAATAGAGAGAGTCCAAAAGCATTCCCCTTGAGATTAGGAACCAGACAAGGATGCCCTTTATCACCACTCTTATTCAACATTGTGCTGGAGGTCCTAGCCAGAGCAATTAGGTTGGATGAAGAAATAAAGGGCATCCAGATTGGTAAGGAAGAAGTAAAAGTATCTCTATTTGCAGATGACATGATCTTATACACAGAAGACCCTAAAGAGTCCTCAAGAATAACTCCTAAAACTAATAGAAGAGTTCAACAGAGTATCAAGATACAAGATAAACATACAAAAATCAGTTGGATTCCTCTACACCAACATAAAGAACATCAAAGAGGAAATCACCAAATCAATACCATTTACAGTAGCCCCCCAAAAGATAAAATACTTAGGAATAAATCTTACCAGAGATGTAAAAGACCTATATATAGAAAACTATAAGACATTACTGCAAGAAACCAAAAGAGACCTGCATAAGTGGAAAAACATACCTTGCTCATGGATAGGAAGACTTAACATTGTAAAAATGTCTATCCTGCCAAAAGCGATCTATAGATACAATGCAATACCAATCCACATTCCAACAACATTTTGTAATGAGATGGAGAAACATATCGCCAACTTCATATGGAAAGGAAAGAGGCCCTGGATAAGTAAAGCATTACGGAAAAAGAAGAACAAAGTGGGAGGCCTCAATCTACCTGATTTTAGAACTTATTATATGACCACAGTAGTCAAAACAGCCTGGTACTAGTACAAGAACAGATACATAAACAGATATATACACAGAAGACCTTAAAGAATCCTCAAGAATAACTCCTAAAACTAATAGAAGAGTTCAACAGAGTATCAAGATACAAGATAAACATACAAAAATCAGTTGGATTCCTCTACACCAACATAAAGAACATCAAAGAAGAAATCACCAAATCAATACCATTTACAGTAGCCCCCAAGAATAAACCAATGGAATAGAATTGAGAATCCAGACAAATCCATCCACACATGAGCAGCTAATATGGACAAAGGCCCAAAGTCAGTTAAATGGGGAAAAGACAGCCTTTTTAACAAATGGTGCTGGCATAACTGGATATCCATCTGCAAAAAAGTGAAACAAGACCCATACCTCACACCATGCACAAAAACTAACTCAAAATGGATCAAAGACCTAAATATAAAATCTAAAATGATAAAGTTCATGGAAGAAAAAATAGGGACAACTCTAGGAGCCCTAATACATGGCGTAAACAGTATATAAAAGATTACTAACAATGCAGAAGAGAAACCAGATAACTGAGAGCTCCTAAAAACCAAACACCTATGCTCATCCAAACACTTCACCAAGAGTAAAAAGATTACCTACAGACTGGAAAAAGTTTTTAGCTCTGACATTTCCAATCAGTGTCAGATCTCTAAAATCTACATGATATACTGCAAAAACTCAACTACAAAAAGACAAACAACCCAATTAAAAAATGGGCGAAGTGTTTAAACAGACAACTTCACTAAAGAAGACATTCATGTAGCTAACAGATATATGAGGAAATGCTCACAATCATTAGCCATTAAAGAAATCCAAATTAAAAGTACAATGAGATTCCATCTCACTCCAACGAGGCTGGCATTAATCCAAAAAACAGAAAATAATACATGTTGGAGAGGTTGTGGAGAGACTGGAACACTTAAAACATTTCTGGTGGGAATGTAAAATGGTATGACGACTTTGGAAATCAATTTGGCGCTTCCTTAGAAAACTAGAAATAGAACTACCATACAATCCAGCAATCCCACTCCTTGGAATATATCCTAGAGAAATAAGGGCCTTTGCACGAACAGATATATGCACACACATGTTCATTGCTGCATTGTTTACAATAGCAAAAAGATGGAAACAACCAAGGTGCCCATCAATGGATGAATGGATAAATAAATTACGGTATATTCACAAAATGGAATACTATGCATCGATAAAGAACAATGATGAATCCGTGAAACATTTCATAACATGGAAGAACCTGGAAGGTATTATGCTGAGTGAAATTAGTCAGCTGCAAAAGGAGAAGTACTGTGTAAGACCATTATTATAAGAACTCGAGAAATAGTTTAAACAGAGAAGAGAATATTCTTTGATGGTTATGACTGCGGGGAGGGAGGGAGGGGGGAGAGGGGTTTTCACTAATTAGTAGGTAAGAACTATTTTAGGTGAAGGGAAAGACAAAATACATGAGAGGTCAGCACAACTGGACTAAACCAAAAGCAAAGAATTTTCCTGAATAAAATGAATGCTTTGAAGGCCAGCAGAGCAGGGGCGGGGGTTTGGGGACCATAGTTTCAGGGGACATCTAAGTCAGTTGGCATAATAAAATCTATTAAGAATACATCCCACTTTGGAGAGTGGCATCTGGGGTCTTAAACGCTAGCAAGCAGCCGTCTAAAATGCGTCAATTGGTCTCAACCCACCTGGACCAAAGAAGAATGAAGAACACCAAAGACACAACGTAACTATGAACCCAAGAGGCATAAAGGGCTACATAAAGCAGAGACTACATCAGCCTGAGACCAGAAGAACTAGATGGTGCCTGGCTACAATCGATGACTGTTCTGACAGGGAACACAACAAAGATCCCCTGAGGGAGCTGGAGAACAGTGGGATGCAGACCCCAAATTCTCATAAAAAGACCAGATTTAATGGTCTGACTGAGACTAGAGTGACCCTGGAGGTCATGGTCCCCAGACCTTCTGTAAGCCCAAGACAGGAATCATTCCCAAAGCCAACTCTTCAGACAGGGATTGGTCTGGACTATGGGATAGACAATGATACTGGTGAAGAATGAGCTTCCTGGATCAAGTAGACACATGAGACTATGTTGGCATCTCCTGTCTGAAGGGGAGATGATAGGGTAGAGGGGGTCAGAACTTGCCTAATGGACATGAAAAGAGACAGTAGAGGGAAGGAATGTGCTGTCTCATTAGGGGGAGAGCAATCGGGAGTATATAGCAAGGTGTTTAACTTGATTTGTAAACTTTCGCTTAAAGCAGAATAAAAATGTAAAAAAAAAAAAAGATTAATTTGTCCAAGGTGACCCGGAACCAAGATTGAAACTCTGGCAGTCAGATTAAAAAGCCCGTGCTTTCACCCAGGAGGAAATCCAGTCTAAGAAGTGACATTTGAGTTGCCATGAGAAGAATGAATGGAATCTAAAACACGGAGAGAAACTTTCCAAGGAGGGGAAACCAGACAGACACATTAAAGTCACTTGTTTAAAAACACAGATTTTAGGCACCCCAAGCCCAGCTTCTGGGAAGCCTAGTCCTAGAACTACAGCTTTCAAATTGGGATTCTCAGCCTGCTAGGGATCTGGGTCGTAGTGTTAAAACCAAACAGAAAAATAACAGGCTCTTTAGTTGAAAAAGGCATTTAACTGACAATAGGGTTTTGAGGAAACTGCGTTTTTCTACATTTTTTGGCTAGTGTTTAAAAACAGCAGGAATTAAATAGCAGTAGGAAGTTTCACAGATTATGCAATCGTATCGATTTTTTAATGCCGTAAACCTTGATCTTGGTAGGCATCAGAATCATCTGGAGGGCTTGGTCAAACAGGTTTCTGGGCCCCACTCTCCAGGTTACTTACTCAGTAGGTCTGGGGTGGGGCCTGAGGATTTGCCTTTTTAAAAAGGTCTCCCCTGTTTCTCTGGAGTAGTCAGTGTTCTTTTTCAACAATAAAGCCCTTAATTATTTTACAATTGTTCTATTACTTTTGTGTCCCTTTTTAATCATAATAAGAAGAGGAGCTATAGGAATTAAACCCTATGCACGTTTCATCTAATTGAGCATGTGGTCAATACTTTATAAATTTGTTAACCTATTAAAATTTTTAACTAAGTAACTTTTATAATATTTCATCTTTCAGTACACAACGTCTTTTTTTAAAACTTTTTTTTTTCTCTTCTAGGTATTCAATACAAAGTTGTTTAAAGTCAAAGAAAGGCATTTGTTTCTTACCTACCTAGGGAGAGCACAGTATGATCCAGCAAAACCTAACTACATCCCTTTGGACAGATTAGTATCTATTCCTGATGAGATATTTTGTGAAGAGATCGCCAAGGCCTCAGTACAGGACTTTCAAAAATTCTTAAAGACTCTTTAATTTTTGATAAATGTTAAAACGTAATATTGTAAAGTGAATATATATAAACAAATGACTATATTTAAAATAAATGCGTCAAGTCTCAATTGATATTGAAAGCAATTTCTTGATAGTATCAATTTGGGTACACTTCCGGTAGATCTTTCATACAAGTTCCTTGTGACTTAATTCTTCAGTTCAACCATTGCCTTCCTTTTCAGGAAGGGGAGAACTAAAAATAATAGCAAGCTTAGAGAAGTGAGAGAGTTGGTTTGTCATTGATTTTCCCATCTCCCTGATAAAGGTTTTGGTGAAGATGAGAAAACTGGAGGACTTTCCTGCCCTTATATTCACAGTTCTTTTAATGTGGTTTCATCACAAAAGGGCTTTATTTTCTTTGAAGTGTTATGAATTTCTGGGGCATACTACATACTCTTTTAATATCTACTAATTTAAATAATGCTACAAAACTCATTCCGTTTTGGATTATCTGCACTGTGATTTATCTATCTGAGCATGGATATTCAACGTTGCCCACAGTTGGCTACTGAGAATTTGGAAGGGAAAAAGGCTAGGGAAGAAAGTAAAGTTTGAAGGTAAGTAGAGAGCAAAGAGGCACAGTAAAAATGCCATAACAAATGTTGAACTTAATACTGGTGTACAAGATTGAAAGCATGAATTTGTACCTTTTTTTCCATTTACCAGATAATGTAATCCTGGGCAAATTATTTAACCTCTGAATCTTAAGGAGTTTTTTTTTAAATAGTTTGAGTTATCAGCCTTAGGATCACCAGATTGGGTAGACCTTTAACACTGGTGGCCCCAAATGAACTACAGCTGGTATTTGTGCTCTTGTGTGATCCCCTCCTACACTGATCCTGGGCTAATATGATTTGGTCTGTTGGACATTATTAAGCAGAAGCTTGAAAAGCATTTGCACATTGGTGCTTCTTCTCTATGAACATTTTGCTCCTGTGGCCCTGAACCATTATATAAAGACATCTAAATAGCCTGTTGGAGAAATGGTGGCGAGAGATGCCTGGCCAAACCCTAGGTGTTCATCCATGCCACCTGAGCACCAGACATGTGAGTGAAGAAGCCATTCGATATTCTAGCCTAGCAGATTCCACGTGGAGCGAAGAACCTGCTAAGTGAGCTCAGTCAACCCACAGAAACTAGGAGAGATAATAAAGTATTTTAAACCACTAACGTTGGAATAGTTGTGCACCAGGGTTTTGTGGTGTGCTGGATATCCTGAAAACTAATGAGAAAATGAATATGTAATTGGTCACAGCCAAGTATAGTGGCCCTCCTATTATATATTTTGTTCATTTACTCAGTAGACATTTGAGCACCTAGAATACAGTGATGAGTGTGGCATAGATATGTGCCTTCATGGAGTTCTTTAATGGATGAGATCAGTAGACAGGATACAAGGATGAAGGTATAGTTGTGAGATCAAGCATGGAACCATATTGCCCGGTCTTTTTATGGCTCAGAACCTCCTTCTGCCTTTATTAATAACCCACTCATCAGAATAGGCTAAGTATGTTGCTGTAGTAAACAATCCTAAAGCTTCAAATGATTTGAAACCATAAAAGTTTATATCTCATTCAAACATGTCCATCTTGGGACCACAAGGGCTCTACTCCACATCACCTAGTGATACTTGATAGAGCCTCTACACTGTGGAGTGTTGCCAGTTCACGGCAGAGCAAAAGGACAAGGAGAATTGCTCTTAAGAGCTTCTCACATTCTCTTAGCCAAAGTGTGACATGGCCACATCTAAGAGAGCAGAGAAGTGTAGTCCTACTATGTGCTGGAGGGAGAAAAACCAAAAAATTTTTTTTAATCAACACTAATGACAACCGGAAACATTCAGGCTCTCTAGGCTTAATGCATAGGAGCTGGATTTTGTCATAGTTCTGGACATCTGACCCCCTGACACAGATCTTCTGTTGGCACGTTTTCATTCTGCAGCCAGAAGGCTGGAACTTAAGGGTGAGGAGGAAGGGAGAATTCATTGAGTACCTACACTTAGCAAGGCAATATAGTAATGTACAGTTGTATTCCTTCACATCTTTCAGAATTCACCGTAGCTAGTGTAGTCTGGAGTGTGGTGGTGTAGTGGTTAAGAGCTTGGCTTCTAACCAAAAGGTCATTAGTTCGAGTCCACCAGCTGCTCCTTGGAAACCGGACGAGGCAGTTGTACTCTGTCCTACAGGGTCACTAGGAGTCAGAATCGACTTGCCTGCAACAGGTTTGGGTTTTTTTGGTTTAGTGTAGGCGGGAGCAGCCATTCATCAGTTTGCAGTGTTGCATGGCAATAGAATTTTGGAACTAGAATGGGACTACGACCATTAACTCACATGGTTATGAGTTGGAATTAACTCCACCATTACATCTAATAACCCCTTGACTTTATAATGAGATGGAGCCCTGTACCATCCCAGATCTCAAGACCAAAGGGGAAAAAAAAGGTGGATATTGGTGGGTCGTTGTAGAACTACTGGTATAACTAGCCGTAACTGATTTGAGTATCAATCGTTTTCTGTTCCTAGATTTTTATGTCCTAGACTTAACATGTTGGGGCTGCGGCCACTATGGACTTGCTTGTATCTTAAAATTGTACACAAATTCTGCAGTATAGCTTTAATATTCTTAAACTTTTCTTTGACTTAATCGTCCACTTAAGTGGCTTGATGAAGGTCTTCAGCTGGAGACACGAGAGGTGTAGTGTCTTTCCTGGGTTAATAGTGTAGCACATAGCCCTACGATCAAGGAGCAGTGAATTAGAATCTGGGTTCTCTTGTATTTCCTGTGTGCCCTTGGACAAACTATTCAACCCTTCTGAGGTCTGTCTTCTCTACAATGGGGATAAGTACAGTACTTAACTCACAGATTTGTTGGGTAATCAAATGAGAAAATGCTGGTAAAACGCTCAGCAACACGCTTGGCACAAAAGTCTCAGTGCTGCCCAAGCTGTCATCACCCGGGGTTATACCTCACCGGTAGAGCGCGTGCTTAGCATGCGCGAAGCCTTCGGTTCAATCCCCGTACCTTCATTTTGGACACCCTGGTGGCGTAGTGGTTAAGAGCTACGGCTGCTAACAAAAGGTCGGCAGTCCGAACCCACCAAGCGGCTCCTCTGAAACCCTATGGGGCAGTTCTACTTCTGTCCTATAGGGTCGCTATGAGTCGGAACCGATTTGACCGCAACGGGTTTGGTCTGTTTTGGTTTTGAAGCTCTCACAGCTAGTAGGTAAGAGAAACCGGGCCAAAACTCAGGTCTCCTAATTCTTTGTCTAGTCATCTTGTCGCAAGGAACACTTCTTGGAACCGGTTGCGAAAAACGCGCAAACGACTCCCTCGTTCTGACCCTGTTGAAAAGCGCTGACAGCAGGCGCCTGACGTCGGCCGCCAGAGCTGCGCCTGCGCGGGCGTCCGCAAGCGGTGGCCTCCCACGAGTCAGGGAGTGACGTTATGCGCCTGCGCACTGGGCCCAGCTTGTCCTCCAGGACTTACCCAGTAGGCAACGCGTCGTTCTCGGGTCAAAATGGCGGGCAGGTCTTCGGGTAAGTGATTGGTATTTTTCCTGGTGGGCATTGCTGCGCTAAGCCTTTTATACTCGCAGCTTCTTGCTCCTTTTCCTGTGGTCACTCTGGGTGGCCAGGTTTGCGGCGTAAGGGGGGATAGCGGCTCCGGCCCTGTCAAAGGACGTGTTTCCCGCACCCTTTTGCTTTCCCCAGGCCGGGCTTGTGTAGGGGGTTGGGTTGTGGACCTGCTGTTTGTGAAGGTGCCAGCCGTAGTCTCTGACAATCCTGCGTTCCAGCTGCCTATGCTCCACAGTCCTTCCCCTCGGCCTTAGAAGAGTATGCGGCCCGAAACCCTCAAAGCCCAAGGAGATACCCGTTGCGGTCGAGTCGATTTCGACTCACAGCTTCCCTATAGGACAGAGTAGAACTGCCCCATAGTTTCCAAGAAGTGCCTGGTGGATTGGAACTGCCATCCGTTTTGTTTAGCAGCCAGGCTCCTAACCACTGTGTCACCAGGTTAAGTGAATGGACTAATGGTATTAAAATCCTTCCAAAAATACATATTTTTAAGAGGGTGTCCAAGTAAAATAAAGGTAATGTAGATAAAAATTCAGAGAGCAGGGGCCATTTAGGCCTGCCAGCCTATCCTACAATCTCACCCTCCTTACATACGACATACAACCCAACGCCCTGGAAAAACAAAGTTTACGGTTATTTCCTACAGTCTGTTTCTGAAACTACAAAGGAGAAGTTCTGAGGCTGTACCCCATCTCTCCACCTTCAGTTTTTTGGGGAGGAAATCCGTCTTCAGTTTGTATTTGATGTTTCGATAGAAACATTACATATGAGCATCTGCAGGTGAACATCTGAGAATGATAACAGCAAATTATGTGCTGCAACACTGTATATAGTACGTATCACTAACAATAAGATGTACAAAAAAAAACCAGACGGTTGCAAGTGCAGTTTGCCATAACTTGAATATGGTGTAAGTCAAGGACTACCTGCATTGTGTAAACTTACAAAAGGAAACCCCTTCTGTGTTTGAATTCTTTAATAGTACGGGTCGCTTGCCTATCAGAGTGTTCATAGAGTATGAGTGAATTGTAACAACTAACAGTGTGACAATATCAGTTGCAGCATCAGGCCGGTGGCTGAATGGTATTCGAAAATGGTATTACAATGCTGTAGGGTTCAATAAATTCGGTGAGTATCCGTGTTTCCTTCTCTCTCTCTTTTTTTTTTTTTTTCTTCATTTTCTGAGAGTGATGGTTCTGCAAGAGTCATTATAGTTCCAAAAAATAATTGTTCCTGTGTACATCAGAAGATTTTTAAATTAGGTCCTTTTTTTTTTTTTTTGGTAAACCCATTTTCCTTTTTATTATTCTTTTGACAGGAGAGAAATGGAATCATCTGGGTGGTTGAGGTAGAAATGATTTATGTTCTTGAACTAGGGTATTAGGACATTTTCCTTATAATACACTCCCCCCTTCCATCTTTTCCACTTCATGTTTTAAATTTTAAGTTACATAAACATTGAAAGTATGGATTTTTCAAATATTAAAATTGTCTGACATCTTTACCATTATCTGACTCCTGAACTCTTTCAGAACTTTTTAATTTGCCATGAACTTCATCTTGTGCTATCGAAGCTTGATGGAAGCTCCGATAGATGTTACTGACTCCCTAGTATACTACCATCATAAGGTTCTTCAATCTCAGATTTAAAGTATAAGAAAATACAGGTATGATTCATTGATGTGTGTTTAAAAACAAGGTAGATATTTTAAATATTTTTAAAATTGGCTAGATAAAATGTGAGATTGTGGCAGTGGATTTGAAAAGGCTTAAATGTTGTTTAGGAAATATTCCATTATTATGTGTAACACTCGTTGGTAGATTTCCACTGTACTTAGTAACATGAACCCTTGATATTTCACCCAAGTCCTAAGTTATAGATAATCTGTTTCACTCATTAAAAAAAATTCCTGATTTTAGAGGTGAATGTTCAATCTGACTCTCTTGTGTTCTGTCCTAGGGTTAATGCGAGATGATGTTTTATATGAGGATGAAGATGTGAAAGAAGCCATAAGAAGGCTTCCTGAGAACCTTTATAATGACAGGATGTTTCGCATTAAAAGAGCACTAGACCTGTCCCTGAAACACCAGATCTTGCCTAAAGAGCAGTGGACAAAATACGAGGAGGTAGAGCAAAATTTATGTATCTGACAATGTTGGCAAGTAAGGATTGCGTGTGTGTAACAATAGGAGCACATTTGTCTGGAGCTTTAGAGTTCACAGAGTTCTGTGAGATAAATATCCTTACAGCAGGCAGCCTGGAGAGGTTAATAGAGCAAGTGTTAGCCCGATTTTAGAGATGAACAAATTGAGGTGAAGTGACGCTTCCACAACGCTTAGTGAGTCTCTAATACAGAGTTTCGAGACTGTAGTCAGGTCTTCAGCCCCCCAGGCCATTGCTGCTTTCCCCTTTACACTCTGGTTCCTTAGATTAAAAGATCATGTTGTTCGTGTCATCAGCCCATTTAGTCCTCACCCTTTGAACTGCATAAACTAGACCAAAGCCTGTACACTTTCTTTTCTCTGGCAGACTTTCCTTTCATAACTTAGCAAAGCAACTTACTACAACATCTTTTGTGGGTTTTTACATTTTAGGAAAGCAGACAATCCTTAGTCTCGATGAGAATATGTCTTCATAAACTGGAAATAAAAAGCATAATTTTGATGGGTTTCTTGTATTTAAGACTTGCTGAGTGTTTGGGATATATTCATATGTGACGGTGGCATGTAATACTATTATTTGTTCTTCAGGATAAATTGTACCTTGAACCGTATCTGAAAGAAGTTATTCGGGAAAGAAAAGAGAGAGAAGAATGGGCAAAGAAGTAATCATGCAATTGAAATCTGGATGCAGCTGTCCTCAGAGTATTTTTATGAAGTTGGTTAAACCTGAAATGTATAATTTAAGAACTATTTGGGCTGCAATTGTATTACTTTAAATAAATATGGTAATCTTTGTTGGATCTTTTGAATTCTAAACCTTATAAAAATCTCGACTGCTGAGTTCACTTCCCTGTTTCAATTCTTTTCAGACTTCTAAGGTATATTTAGAGTCTCTGTAACTGCTTCCTGGGGCTCAGAGAGGCCACTTTAATCAGTCCTCTTCACCACTAGATAAGCTCTCACTTTTCTGAAGGATACACAGCAAGTTCCCAGGTTATACAGTAAGTTGTTCCACTTAAGAACAACTCGTAATTGCCCTTTAATATTATATAAATTTGTCCTCACTTTGAAACAGTTGGTCCAGCCCCTGCTCACAACAAATTCTTCATCACTGTCACCTTCACTTGCAGCTTTTAAATCATTGGGAGGGCTTGGAGCCTTTTCTTGCACTGAAGTAAGGCTAAATAAGAGCCGTGTGTACCTGGTCCAGCTTACCTACAGATTTCACTTAAAGACAGCCTTAGGAACAGATCTCTTCTGTCTCCTGGGGGCTGCCTGTACCATTGTAACAAGCGGAATAATCACCTTTATGTTGCCTTTGCAGATTAGAAAAGTATCAGGAAGCCACATCAGGGCCTAACTTGCAGGTGTGAAATGCTTCAAGGTTGTGAGTCTACAGAAGTAGCTTATGACTCCAAAACCTAACCTAGTAACCACAATGCAATGCTGCTTTAATGAAAAAAAAAATTGCAGCATTATATGTAAGCATATAAAACTATAAGCAATGTCAGATTCCAACAGTAAGACATGGTGAAGCAAGCTATGGCAAATGAAAAAAGTATGCTTATAAAGATGGTGTTAAAACTTGGGAGTTTCTTGTGGTATTGAACTTAAGTGAAACTAGAAAGATGCAGGAGTCTTGGGGGTGGGGGGAGGCTGCAAACGGCTAACCAGAAGGTTGGAGATTTGCCTAGAGACTCATGGTAATTCTAAAACGTTAACAATCTTGTGGAGCACAGGTCTGCTCTGACGCATAGAGCCTCCATGAGTTGGGGTGGACTTGATGGCAACTAGTTAGATGCAACTAGGCAAAGCAAACAAAACCCATAACTCAATTTATTAAAGTCTAAGGAAACACTAGAATATCCGTGGTCGTGATCCTTTTAGTGAGCAAGGGTAGTCTTTCTTTTTCCTTTGATGCTCCATTTTTTAATAACTAGGCATGGGTCACCTTAAAAATGAGAAAAAGTAATGGCAGATGTTTATGTCCTGGGCCCCCAAAGTCTTAGGTCATAGGATCCCTGGCCTTACATGAGCCCGCTACCCTAGAGGCTCTTGTGGGTGAGATAGTGACTAGCAATAAAATGGAACCATTTTGTTGAAACATTTTCAGAGTGAATGAGAAAGACTGAACTGAAGAGCTGTGGTGGGCTGTGACCTTGTGTTTCCCATTGCTGGTGTGTTCCGTGGCACAGTGAGGGTGGAGCACCAACCAGGGGAGGTTTTTAAGAAAATAAGCAGCTCACTAGTGAGGGGGTTTCAACATGGTGCTGCTTGGCAAAGGAGATTGACAAGATGGACTGTCAAGGGCCCTCTTTTTTATTTTTGTTGTAGTAAATGTATACATAACAAAACATTTGACATTTTAACAATTTTCACGTGTACAGTTCAGTGACATGTTCCTCATGTTGTCCAGCTGTCACCCTTACCCATTCCTAAATTATACCATCACCCTCAACGGAAGTCAGTGTCCCCTAAGCGTTGAGTCTTCCTTTCACTCTCCATCTTGCCCACCCATGGTAGCCATGAATAAGCTTCAGTCTCTATACATTGCCTATTGTAGATAACTTCATATAAGTGAGGTCATATAGCATTTGTCCTTTTGTGACTGACATTTCACTCAGGATAATGTTTTCAAGATTCATCCATGTTGTAGCATGTGTCAGGCCTTCATTTATGACTAAGTAATATTCCTTTGAATGTATATACCACATTTTGTTTATCCATTTATCTGTTGATGGACATTTAGGGCTGTTTCCACCTTTTGGCTATCGAGAGTGCTTCAATAAACATTGGTGTGACCAGGGTGCGTTCCTGCTTTCAGTTCTTTTGAAGGACCCCCTCTTTTTAAAGCATTTGGATATTCAGAAAGTTTTCTTGACTAGGATTCTCCAAAGGCCCTTTTAATTGTAGCTTCAGGATCACTTTAGTAGGAGCCTATTCTCATTCAACCAGACACCTGATGTGCCTTTCCAAGGAGACCAGAATTGAGGCTTCTCAAGCGAGAGCGCTACAAAGGTGTGTGGGGGTGCGTGTGAGGGTGGAGCACTAAGGCACTGTTAGCATGTTTAAAGCAAGGAGCACCACAGAAAGACAAGGGACAAACAAAACTGACCAAAGTTGAGGTATAACAGGAAGAGGAATTTCTGGGCTATCTCTCCAAAGGGAAGCTACCAGCTCAAGATAGAACATGTGGCAGGACAGGAGGGCCAACCTCTGGCCCTGTGAGAATTTCCTCGAAAGCCAAACTGTATGCCTAATCTATGCCACTTGGTTAGCTTAGTCTAAATGTGAAAAAGTAAAATTAAGGTAATATTGAAAGACTGTCTATGGTTTTTATAGACATTTATCAATGTTACCTTAATTTTACTGTTCACTGTTCATTATAATTATTGTTCCACCTCCTATGAAGAATAAGACAGAAGTAGAACTAGTATCTGTGTCATTGAGAGATCAGGTTAAGAAGTGAAACTTTTGTTGACTCATCAGTGAAATCCTTTCATTTGAACAAGAGGTGTTTTCTATTAACAAAAGTGTACTGTTTGAAAAAATCACTGTGGAGGTGACTGAAGCTCAGAGGCTCATTGTCCCTGTAGACAAAAAAAGTAGAGTGGCTCAAAGCAGATTCTGGGTTCGAATGCCCAGGTCCGAATCCATTTACTACTGTGTACCTTTGGGAATATGGTTTAACCTCTCTGTGCCTCATTTCCTCAGTTCTAAAATGAGGCTAATAACTGTACCTAGTTTATAGGATTGAGTAGGAATTGACTTGATGGCAACAGGTTAAAGGCCCCTGGGTGGCATAAATGGTTTGCGATCATCTACTACCACGAAGGTTTGCAATTCGAACCCACCCATCAGTGCCGCAGAGGAAAGACCTGGCGATCTGCTTCCATAAGGATCACAGCCAAGAAAATCCTATGAAGCAGTTCTACTCTGTAACACATGGGGTCACCATGAGTCAGAATTGACTTGATGGCAACGGGTTTGGTTTTGGTTTTTGTGGAAATTAAATGACTTTATTCTGTGTCAGACATTTAGAACAGCTCTTAGCACACGGTAAGCACAATGTAAGTTAGCTTCTTTACGTGAAGAGAAGGGAAAACAAATATTTTTGGGGAAACATTGAGTATCATCAAGTCCAACAGCTGACCAGTAACTGAGGTCCAGGGTCCTCTGCCCCTTCCCTGTATTTCCTATGTGGCACTCTCATTTCTGTTTCACCTTCCCCCCTCGGATGTCTCACTTCCGTGAAAGAAGTACCTGTTACCTACCAGTCATGACTAGATGAGGAGAGGCGGATCTGTACAAAGGCTTTGATTAGGATGAAGCCCAACTAAGACTTTGCTGTCTTTTGTTGGCTTGTGGGTTGTTGGTATATTTTTTAAAAACCTCTAACATTTCAAATCCTGTTTGTTTGCTTCGTACAGTTTTAAAAGGCTGGTATCTTTTATTGTCCAAAGTTAACACTGATTTGTTGTTGTTGGGTGCCGTTGAGTTGATCCCAATTCCACATGATAAAGCAGAACTGCTCCATAGGGTTTGCTTCGCTGTAATCTTTATGGAAGCCGATTACCAAGTCATTCTCCTGAAGAGCCACTGGGTGGATTTGAACCGTCAACCTTTCAGTTTGCAGCCGAGAACTTAGCCATTGCTCCATGTGGTTCTCCTAGACCTTGATGAAAGATTTGCTTACTTTGAAAAGCTCTACTTTCTGTTGTTCTATTTTACTGTACTTAACAATTCCATTCAAAAAACAGCTGGCTTATGCACACAGTTAAGCATGTCTACCTAGCATCACTCAGCCTTCACTTTGTCAAGGTGTAGGAAGCGGAGTATGGGATGCTGGGGCCTCAGATCCCCAAATGCTGACTCTGGTCCCAATCCCAAGTTGTACAGAAATGTTTGCTAACATTCCTGAACTGAGCTCTCAAGACCTAAATATTTATGTGATGCTCTATGAATGGTATCAAAGTGTTAGTGAAGGAGTCTTTATTAAGATAGCATCATTGCTCGTTCCCAGACTCTGGAAGCTGAATAAAATCCAGTGTGTACGTTTGGCAGTGATTTCAAGTAGCTGTTTCTTTAAAGGTAAAAAGGACACTTTTAAAGCACTGATTCTGTACTCATTCTGACTTGTTAAAAGAGTCAGTAATGAGAATAAAAATTGGACCAAAGCCCAAATTTCCTATATCCAGAATCCTTCCATATTCACAAACAAGATGGAGTTTTCTTAATATAGACATCCTGTGTGTGGCTTTGAAAATGATCAAAGTACTTGGAATTAAAAAGTCAGGTGAATGTAAAAACGGTATTAGCCAAAGTCTTGACAGTTGGATGGGTGAAGAGAAGGCTGGAAGCACAGGTTTTAGGAACTACAGTATCAGAGATGAATACAGTTAGAGGGTGAATGAGACACATAGCACTTTAGAAAACAGAAGGAAACCAAAAAACCAAACAAACCCCATTGCGGCGGAGTCAATTCTGACTCTATAGGACAGAGTAAAACTGCAGCGTAGGGTTTCCAGGGAGCGGTTTGGTGGGTTTGAACTTTCGACTTTTTGGTTAGCAGCCTATAGCGCTTAACCACTGGATCACCAGGGCTCCAAATAGAGGGAGCCTGTTGCGTTGATTCTGACTCATAGAGACCCTAGGACAGAGTAGAAGCGCCCCACAGGGTTTCCAAGGAGCGGCTGGTGGGTTTTAACTGCCAGCTTCTTGATTAGCAGACAAGCTCTTTATCACTGCGCCACCAGAGCCATTAATAGAGGAAGAGGGAAAGGAAAGGGTTCCTTAATTAGTATGAAATACTAAATTTTGCCACAAGGTGGCGATGCACTACAACTTTACAACTTAAAAGCACACCACACTAGCACTTCGGAAGATTTATCCTCTCTGTACTCCCACCAATTCTCTCCCCTTCATTTTTCAGAATGACAACACCTTAGAGGTTTATGGCCATGAGAAGAATTTACTACTAAGCTATATAGTGATGTAATGAAATCTAATATATGCTGTGCAATGAATTATGAGATGTTATTTAGTTTCAGGATTTTATTACTTCAATCAGTTATGACCATATTTCCTTTTATATGATTGTTCAGTCTTTAAACATACCAGATGACTGTATAAGGAACACCTCATAAAGTCTATAGATGTTAAAATATAAATGTTTTAATTTATTTGCCATAAATTTGTTTAAATTCTTGTTATACTGGTGTTCATATTAAAAGCCATACTATGTTGGAATCTGAGCTCTCAGATCAGATTGTGCCTCTGTGTTATATTTTGTTAAGAAATTTCATTGTATACATTAACAATTTAGCAAGGAAGGAGAACTGGATCATTACAAGTTAGTTACTTCTTAGCATAGATTTCAGAAAGCTCGTTAATATTTCAGGGCTTAAATATTATGACAAACCTACTTAAATTGTCATTTTGGATTCTGGCTATTTCACTCATATTGTTGAAGGAATGTATTATTTGTTTAACTTTGTGCTTTAATACAATTGCTCGTTTTTGCATAAATGCCAAAAATGTAATTTTAAAATAAATCTCTGTGAAGCTTCTGGTAACATTATTCAACTGATTCATTGTTCTGTTAGTATTCTAACTATTTCTAAGACAATTTTGTATATGTATGCAAATTGTATCTACAGGCCACCCCCCCCCAAAAAGGTAATTATTTTTACGAAAGAGTCAGCCCGAAATTTCTTTCTTAAGCATGCATTTAAAATGTGGTTTACCGCTAAACTGGAAAGTCAGATCTGTTACAACGATTTAGGCAAATGACTTAGCCTTTAAGGATTTGGGCTTCCTCAGCTATAAAAATGCATGTGAAAGCTGGATGATGAATAAGGAAGACCGAAGAAGAATTGACACCTTTGAATTGTGGTGTTCGCGAAGAATATTGAATATACATACCATGTACTGCCAAAAGAAGAAACAAATTTGTCTTGAAAGACGTACAGCCAGAATACTCCTTAGAAGCAAGTATGTCGAGAATATGTCTCACATACTTCGGATATGTTATCAGGGAGGCTCAGTTCCTGGAGAAGGACAGCATGCTGGTAAAGTAGAGGTCAGCGAAAAAGAGGAAGACCCTCAATGAGACGGATTGACACAGTGGCTGCGACAATGAGCTTAAGCATGTCAACAATTGTGAGGATGGTGCATGTCTTAGTTATCTAGTGCTGCTATAATAGAAATACCACAAGTGGATGTAACAAAGAGAAATTTATTTTCTCACAGTCTAAAAAACAAGGGCATCAGCCCCAGGGAAAGGCTTTCTTTCTCTGTTGGCTCTGGAGGACGTCCTTCTTGTCAATCTTTCCCTGGACTGGGAGATTTTCCATGCAGCAACCCCGGGGTCCAAGAGACACTCTCTGCTCCTGGCGTTTCCTTCTTGGTGGTATGAGGTCCCCAACTCTTTGCTTGCTTCCCTTTTATCTCTTTAAAGATAAAAGGTGGTGCAGGCCACACCCAGGGAAACTCCCTTTATATCAGATTAGGGATGTGACCTGACGAGGGTGTGACATCCCACCCTAATCCTCTTTAACCACAAGCACAGATTATGATTTATGACACATAGGAAAATCACAAAATGGAGGACAACCACACAATACTGGGAATCATGGCCCAACCAAGTCGACCTATATTTTGGGGGGACACAATTCAATCCATGACAGTGCAGGATGGGACAGAGTTTCATTCTGTTGTATGTAATAGGGTCACTGCTATGAGTTGGAACCGACTCGACAGCACCTAACAACAACAGCTATGAATGAATGGGCTTGACTACAGGATTCATTTTAGCACCAGAATATTTTAACACCAGACCCACTGTGATTTAATTTATATGATTTATTGTTAGAAGGAACTACTGTAATACTGATGACATACCAACTTTGCACTGTTCAGATGTTGTCTCTTTTAATACTCCTCGTAACCTTCTGGCAAAGGAGCCCTGGTAGTGCAATAGTTAAGCACTAGGCTGCTTACTGAAATGTTGCCGGGTCAAAACTACCCAGTGGCTCTGCAGGAGAAAGACCCAGCAAATTTGTTTCTGTAAAGATTATAGCATAAGAAAACCTAGGGACAGTTTTACTCTGTCACGTGGGATCACCATAAGTAGGAATCGACTCAACAGCACCTAACAATAACAACCTTCTAGCATAGGTATTATACCCACTGTATGAAAAAAGAAATTGGGATTAAAGAATTTGTTTTACCTTTGTCCATTTATACTTTGGCATATTTTTGTGTGAGCCTTTTTTTTTTTTTTTTTCTATATCTTCCAGACACTTAGCTAGGTGTGGGACAGAGTTTTCCAAACTTGGCACTGTTGACGTTTTGGGTTGGATAACTCTTTGTTGTGGGGGGCTGTCCTGTGCATCATAGGATATTTAGCAGTTTCCCTGGCATCTACTCATGAGATACCAGTAGCACCCTTTCTCCCTATTTGTGACAACCCAAAATGTGCCCAGACATTGTCAAATGTCACCTGAGGGACAGAATTGTCCCCATTTCAAAATCACTGGTGTAAGGTTGGTAGTTCGAATGCCCCATTCACTCCTTGGAAACCCTATGGGTTTCTACTCTGTCCTCTAGGGTCGCTATGAGTCAGAATCAACTCCATGGCAATGGGTTTGGTGTTTTGATTTTTAGGGGATACAAAGAGAGAAATCAAGATGGTGAAGACAGATATGTAAATAGATACATACATATGGAAACAGGTATGTAAAGAAATGTGTACATTATCTTAAAAAATGTACACCAGGTGCTATGCAAACATGGCAAAGGGAAACAAACCCAACCTGGGTGAGGCTCAGGGAAGACAACTGAGCTGATTCCAGAAGAGTGAGCCAAATTAGCTAGCAAAAAAGTGGTGAAGAGTTTTCCAATCAGAGGAAAGTCAGTAGGAAATACTCAGAGGCAGGAAGGAACAGGTGGCTTGGCATTGATGCACTTGCCAACATCAGCAGGGAGACGTGGGAGACGAAACTCGGAAAGTGTTTACCATTGTGAGACGCTGGAACACCATCCTAGTGAGCAAGGAAGTATTTGGATGGATTCTGGGAAGTTAAAATGTTGGATCAAAGGGGGAGGGAGGGGCTATGAATTGAATTGTGTCCCTCAGAATATGTGTTGGGACCCTAACCCCTATTTTATTTTGGCCATCTTTGATGCCTTTTAACCCCTATATTTGTGCATGTAACCCTGTTTTCTTTGGCATGTGTTAATGAGGCCATTTCAATTTAGGGTGTGACCTAAACCTAGTCACCTCTGAGTTATATAAAGAGTACATTAGACACAGATGAGTGGGTACAAACTGGGAAAGAGAGATGCTATGTGAGGATCTCTACAAGCCAAGGAACAAAGCACAGCCCAGGACTACTGACAAGGAAGGAATCCACATGGCCAAGACCCTGATTTGGACTTTTAGCCTCCGGTAACCAAAAACCAAACAGAGTAGAACTGCCGTATAAGATTTCCAAGGAGTGCCTGGTGGATTCTACCTTTTGGTTAGCAGCCGAGCTCTTAATCACTACGCCACCAGGGCTCCTTTAGCCTCCAGTACTGTAAGAAAATAATTTCTGTTCTTTAAAGCCACCCATTTGTGGTATTTCTGTTACAGCAGCACTGGATAACTAAGACAGGGAATAAATAAAATCTCTCAATACTTAACTGTCAATTTATTTTTCAAAAGTTTATTATAATTTATACTCTTCTAAGCAATTCATAGGAGTCCCTGGGTGGTGCGACAGTTAAAGCACTTGACTACTAACCAAAAGATTGGTAGTTCAAGTCCATCCAGTGGCCCTCAGAAGAAAGGCCTGGAGATCTACTTCCAAAAATTCAGCCATTGAAAACCCTATAGACACAGTTCTAAGGTGCTCTGGTGGCACAATGGTTAAGCACTTGACTGCTAACTAAAAGGTCGGCTGTTCAAACCCACCAGCTGCTCCCCAGGATAAAAGTCCTGGCCATCTGCTCTTGTAAAGATTACAGCCGTGGACACCCTATGGGGCAGTTCTACTCTGTCCAATAAGATCTCCATGAGTCAGAATTGACTCGACAGCAAACGACAATATGGGTACAGTTCTACTCTGACACACTTGGCGTCCGCGTGAGTTGGAATCGGCTCCATGGCAACTGGTAAAGCCATTCATGAGAGCCCTTTTCATAGTGCCCCTGAGTGCTCTCATTGAAAACAACCTTTGTGAATTTGGTGGGTGAAAAGGAGTTTCCTGTTTAAATCTGCATTTGTTGGACTGAGCAAACATTTTCTGTATGCTGTTATCAACTTCTTTTTTCTCTTTAATAAATGCTGTTCCTGTCCTTTGCCTACTCATCTATTTTTATTCGCACAATTTTTTTGCATGTTTGTTTAGTTTTCTCTTAGTTACCATCCCCATCCCCCAAATTTGGGCCCATTCTTACCTGTTTGTATGAGATCTTTATATTATTTAGACAGTACTCCTTTAGTAAAAGGTATTTTCTCATTCTGTTGCTTGAATTTCATTTTGGCCATTTTTTGACGTCTATTTAACTTTCTTCATGGTGGTTTTTGCCAAATGGAGGTTCCCAGTTTTTATGGATCTTTCAGTCGTTCCCTCTGTGGTTTTTGCCTTTAAGGCCATGCTTCGAGAAGTCCCGCCTTTACGCCAACGTTATATAGATATTCAGCAAGGTTTTCGTCCAGGACTTCAGCTGTAAGAGGTAAACCCATAAATCTTTAATCCCTCCAGAATTTGGGTATATGGTGTGAGCTGAGTATATTTTTGAGAGATACTAGGAGGTCCAATTGGCAAGGCTAGACGATCAATCATATGCGGAGGAAGATGGAGACATGGAGGGGAGTCATGGAGGAGGGAGACATGGAGGGGAGTCTGGGTTTTAGTTTGTTACAGGGGATGCAGGCTAGTGATCAGTCCCTCCTGTAGGTTTGTCATTCTGTAAGGCTGATCCTCACAACTTGAACCGTAAGCAACAACATGATAAATGGAGAAAAGATTGAAGTTGTCAAAGAGCTTGTTTTTCTTGGCTCAACAATCAGTGCCTGTGGAAGCGCCAGTATAGAAATCTGACATATTGCCTTGGGCAAATCTGCTGCAAAAGACCTCTTTAAATCTTCAAAAGCAAAGGTGTCACTGTGATGACTAAGATGTGCCTGACCCAAGCCATGGTATTTTTAGTCGCCTCATATGCATGCAAAAGCCAGATGATGAATAAGGAAGACCAAAGAAGAACTGATGCCTTTGAATCATGGTATTGGTGAAGAATATTGAATACACAATGCACTGCCAGAGAAAGAAAAAATCTGCCTTGAAGGAAGTACATCCAGAATGCTTCTTAGCAGCAAGGAAGGCAAGACTTCAACTCATGTACATTGGACATGTTATCAGAAGGGACCAGTCCCTGGAGAAGGACATCATTCTTGGTAAAGTGGAGAGCCAGTGAGAAAGAGGAACGCCCTGGAAGAGATGGATTGACACAGTGGCTGCAACACTGGGCTCAAACATAGTTACTGTTGTGAGGCTGGTATAGGACTGGGTAACATTTTACTCTGTTATATGTAAGGTCACTATGAGTTGAAGCCAACTCGACAGCCCTGTCATGGATTGAATTGTATCCCCCCAAAATACGTGTCAACTTGGTTAGGCCATGATTCCCAGTATTGCGTGGTTGTCCTCCATTTTCTGATTGTAATTTTATGTTAAAGAGGATTAGGGTGGGATTGTAACACCCTTACCCAGGTCCAATGTAAAGCGAGTTTCCCTGGGATGTGGCCAGCACCACCTTTTATCTTACAAAAAATAAAAGGAAAGGGAAGCGATCAGAGAGCTGGAGACTGCATACCACCAAGAAAGAAGCACGGGGAGAATAGCGTGTCCTTTTTCTTTGTTTGTTTGGGCTTGGGGTTCCTGCATGGAGAAGCTCCTGTTGTTGTTGTTGTTAGGTGCCGTCGAGTTGGTTCCGACTCATAGCAACCCTATCTATGCACACAGAATGAAACACTGCCCGGCCCTGAGCCATCCTTACAATCATTGTTATGCTTGAGCTCATTGTTACAGCCACTGTGTCGATCCACATCGTTGAGGGTCTTCCTTTCTTCCGCTGACTGTGTACTCTGCCAAGCATGATGTCCTTCTCTAGGGACTGATCCCTCCTGACAACATGTCCAAGGTATGTAAGACGCAGCCTCACCATCCTTGCCTCTAAGGAGCATTCTGGTTGTCCTTCTTCTAAGACAGATTTGTTCGTTCTTTTGTTAGTCCATGATATATTCAATATTCTTTGCCAACACCACAATTCAAAGGCATCAGTTCTTCTTCGGTCTTCCTTATTCATTGTCCAGCTTTCACACGCATATGATGTGATTAAAAATACCATGGCTTGGGTAGGCACACCTTAGTCTTCAAGGTGACATCTTTGCTCTTCAACACTTTGAAGAGATCCTTTGCAGCAGATTTACCCAATGCAATGAGTCTTTTGATTTCTTGACTGCTGCTTCCGTGGCTGTTGATTGTGGACCCAAGTATAATGAAATCCTTGACAACTTCAATCTTTTCTCCATTTATCATGATGTTGCTTTGTTTATTGGTCCAGTTGTGAGGATTTTTGTTTTCTTTGTGTTGAGGTGCAATCCATACTGAAGGCTGTGGTCTTTGATCCTCGTTAGTGCTTCAAGTCCTCTTCACTTTCAGCAAGCAAGGTGGTGTCATATGCATAATGCAGGCTGTTAATGAGTCTTCCTGCAATCCTGATGCCCCATTCTTCTTCATCTAGTCCAGCTTCTCGGATTATTTGCTCAGCATACAGATTAAATAGGTATAGTGAAAGAATATAACCCTAACGCACACCTTTCCTGACTGGTTTAAACCAATCAGTATCCCCTCGTTCTGTCCAAATAGCTGCCTCTTGATCTATGTAAATGTTCCTCACGAGCACAATTCAGTGTTCTGGAATTCCCAGTTTTCGCAAAGTTACCCATAATTTGTTATGATCCACACAGTCGAATGCCTTTGCATAGTCAATAAAACATAAGTAAACATCCTTCTGGTATTCTCTGCTTTCAGCCAGAATCCATCTGACATCATCAGTGATATCCCTGGTTCCATGTCCTCTGCTGAAACTGGCCTGAATTTCTGGCAGTTCCCTGTAGATATACTGCTGCAGCTGTTTTTGAATGATCTTCAGCAAAATTTTGCTTCTGTGTGATATTAATGATATTGTTCCGTAATTTCCACATTCGGTTGGATCACCTTTCTTGGGAATAGGCATAAATATGGATCTCTTCCAGTCAGTTGGCCAGGAAGCTGTCTTCCGTATTTCTTGGCATAGACGAGTGAGCACCCCCAGCGCTGCATCTGTTTGTTGAAACATCTCAATTGATATTCCATCAATTCCTGGAGCCTTTTTTTTCACCAATGCCTTCAGAGCAGCTTGAACTTTGTCCTTCACTACCATTGGTTCCTGATCATATGCCACCTCTTGAAATGGTTGAACATCGACTAATTCCTTTTGGTATAATGACTCTGTGTATTCCTTCCATCTTCTTTTGACACTTCCGGCGTCATTTAATATTTTCCCCATGGAATCCTTCACTATTGCAACTCGAGGCTTGAAATTTTTCTTCAGTCCTTTCTGCTTGAGAAACACCGAGTGTGTTCTTCCCTTTTGGTTTTCCATCTCCAGCCTTTGCACATATTATTATCATACTTTACTTTGTCTTCTCGAGACGCGCTTTGAAATCTCCTGTTCAGCTCTTTCACTTCATCAATTCTTCCTTTTGCTTTAGCTGCTCAACGCTCAAGAGCAAGTTTCAGAGTCTCCTCTGACATCCATCTTGGTCTTTTCTTTCTTTCCTATCTTTTCAATGACCTCTTGCTTTCTTCATGTATGATGTCCTTGATGTCATTCCACAACTCTTCTGGTCTTCGGTCACCAATGTTCAGTGCATTAAATCTATTCTTCAGATGGTCTCTAAATTCAGGTGGGATATAATCAAGGTCATATTTTGGCTCTCGTGGACTTGTTATGATTTTCTTCAGTTTCAGCTTGAACTTGCAAATGAGCAATTGATGGTCTATTCCACAGTCGGCCCCTGGCCTTGTTCTGACTGATGATATTGAACTTTTCCATTGTCTCTTTCCACAGATGTAGTCAATTTGATTTCTGTGTGTTCCATCTGGTGAGGTCCATGTATGTAGTCGGCATTTATGTTGGTGAAAGAAGGTATTTGCAATGAGGAAGTCGTTGGTTTTGCAAAATTCTATCGTTCGATCTCTGGCATTGTTTCTGTCACCAAGGCCATATTTTCCAAATACTGATCCTTCTTCTTTGTTTCCAGCTTTCACATTCCAATTGCCAATAATTATCAATGCATCTTGATTGCATGTTTGATCAATTTCAGACTGTAGCAGCTGATAAAAGTCTTCTATTTCTTCATCTTTGGCCCTAGTGGTTGGTGTGTATATTTGAATAATAGTCGTATTAACTGGTCTTCCTAGTAAGCCTATGGATATTATCCTATTACTGACAGTGTTGTACTTCAGGATAGCTCTTGAAACATTCTTTTTGATGATGAATGCAACACCATTCCCCTTCGAGTTGTCATTCCCAGCATAGTAGACTATATGATTGTCTGATTCAAAATGGCCAATACCAGTACATTTCAGCTCACTAATGCCTAGGATATCGATGGTTATGCGTTCCATTTCATTTTTGAAGATTTCCAATTTTCCTAGATTCATACTTTGTACATTCCAGATTCCAATTATTAATGGATGTTTGCAGCTGTTTCTTCTCGTTTTGAGTCGCACCACAGCAGCAAATGAAGGTCCCGAAAGCTTTACTCCCTCCACATCTTTAAGGTTGACTCTACTTTGAGGTAGCAGCTCTTCCGCAATCATCTTTTGAGTGCCTTCCAACCTGGGGGGCTCATCTTCTAGCACTATATCAGACAATGTTCTGCTGCTATTGATAAGGTTTTCACTGGCTAATGCTTTTCAGAAGTAGACTGCCAGGTCTTTCTTCCTAGTCTGTCTTAGTCTGGAAGCTCAGCTGAAACCTGTCCTCCTGGGTGGCCTTGCTGGTATCTGAATACAGGTAACATAGCTTCCAACATTACAGCAACACGCAAGCCCCACAGTACGACAAACTGACAGACCCATGGCGGGGAGAAGTTCCTAGTTCAGGGAAAGATTGAAGAGAAGGACCATCCTCCAGAGCCGACAGAGAGAAAAGGCCTTCTTCTGGAGATGACGCCCTGAATTTGGACTTCTAGCCTACTAGACTGTGAGAAAATAAATTTCTCTTTGTTAAAGACATTCACTTGTGGTATTTCTATTATAGCAGCACTAGATGACTAAGACAAGCCCCTAACAACGCCAAGGCTGTTGTCTGTGCTGGCCCACAATCTACTCTTCTCCACCCTGCTCTGTACCCCAGGGGGCTGACCTGAATGATTACCATCAAGACACCCTTGCTCCCTGGCTTGGGCTTGACCGATGGGGATCACTTGAAGGAGATGGCAGGCCAGCAGAGAGAGAGACTGGGGTTTTTGTTCCCTGAGCGCACTCCCCGTAGGGTCAGGGATTGGCAATGGTTGTGTTCCTCACAGCTCCTGTCAGGCAACCCCTCTCAGGGTTCTACAGCCCTCCCCCTCTCCTTATACCCTATTGATATCCCGCAGGAAGCTTTATCTACTCTTTGTTGCTGCCCCTTAACCCTGACTACCCTTGGTGATAAACTCCTTCATTGGGCATTCCTCAGTTACCTGGTTGGGTGGCCTGTCCTTTCCAGCCAGGACCCTGACTGACTCAGACAGAATTGTGTGCCCCAAGGGTAGCTGGCTTGCCACAGGGGAGAGAAGGAAAAAAGAATGCTGCTTGCTACTGGGGAACAGGTTTTCGGTCTATCCCTGGGAAACTGAGAAGGTTGCTTCTTTGAGAAGGTTCAAGTTCACCAAAAGGTGCCTCAGAAGAAAGACCTGGTGACCTACTTCCAAAAAATCAGTCACTGAAAACTCTAATGAGTACAGGTCTGCTCTGAGACACATGTGGTTGCCATGAGTCAGAACTGACTCTATAGCACCTGGTATTATAATTCATGTCTTAGTAGTCGCTAGGTGGTGCAAATGGTTAATGTGCTCTGCTGCTAACCAAAAGGCTGGAGGTTCGAGTCTGCCTTGGAAGAAAGACCTGGTGATCTACTTCTGAAAAGTCAGCCATTGAAACCCCTGGGGAGCTCAGTTCTATTCTGACAAGCACGAGGTCGCCATGCGCTGGAATTGACTTCCAGCTGGTTTAATGCGTTCATCAGAGAGACCGTACGAGCTCCTGTTGAAGGGAATGGCTTCCAAAGCCTGTCTCCTACCACCCACACCTCTCTGCCTGAAGGATCTGCTTCCAATCAGAGACCTACTCTTCCACTCAATTTAATTCACTTAAATGCCAGTGCTAAAAAGATGCTGTATGACAGAAAACAGAAGGCTCGCCCGTCCTGATGTATCACTGTGCAGTCTTTCTAGGCAAGCTCTGCCCTCCTGCTTAACTCCCTCTTTCCAGAACACTATGCAGAATTCTACCTCTAACCTTTGTTCCTCACGTTCCCTATTTGCTAGAGTGCTACTTCCAGCCTCCACTAGCCTCTCTGTTCAGGCTCTGGCTTTATGTTAAGACGAAAATTAAATTCTACCTACTCGGTGATGCTCTCTGTCACAACAGACACTTGACATTTCTGTTCTCTTTGAATTTCTGAAGCACTTATTGCTTCAACCAGTCATTTGGTACTTATTCATGTTATGGTCACTATATGCCACTGTTGTTGTGTGCCATTGAGTTGATTCTGACTCATAGCGACCCTATAGGACAGACTAGAACTGCCCCACAAGGTTTCCAAGGCTGGAAATCTGTAAGAAAGCCAATTGCCACATTTTTCTCCTGTGGAGTGGCTGTGGGTTTGAACCCCTGACTTTTCAGTTAGCAGCCATCTTCTTAACCAGACCTCCTATATGCCACTAAACCAAACCCGTTGCTGTAGCGTGGATTCTGACTCATAGCGACCCTATAGGACAAAGTAGAACTGCTCCATAGAGTTTCCAAGCAGCGCCTAGCGGATTTGAACCACTGACCTTTTGGTTAGCAGCCTTGGCTCTTAACCACTACACCACCAGGGTTTCCATATGCTACTAGTGACCTTATTTATTCTTTACCAAAACCCTATGAAGCGAATACTATCATCCTCTTTTCACAGAGGCTCAGGGATGAATGTGGCAGTCTGCTTCCTTAAAGATTACAGCCTTGGAAACCCTATGGGGCAGTTGTACTCAGTCCTATAGGGTCATATGAGTCAGAATCAACTGCACAAAACAACATAAATTAATTAAATTAAATATTTTAACAGTTGTTAGCTGCCGTCAAGTCAGACTTTGCCCAATGGGAGGAATCAATGGCCAGTTTTCATTGATTGATTTTTGCCTCCATTGACAGATGTCTGGTGGCTGTTGCGTATGAGGTGCGTTGGCCAGGACTTGAGCTAGGTCTCCTGCGTGGAAGTGAGAATTTTACCAGTGAACCACCACTGCCTCCTAGTGTTGACAGTAGTTGTACTCATACTGTCTCTGAGGGGGTAACCTTTGATCTAAGCCCTGAATGGTGGAGACTCACAGCCATGAGAAGCTACACTGGTTCTCAAGCCTAAAACAAACCAATCAAAAAACAAAACAAAAACAGCCTGATGCCCAGGGTCCCACCCCCGGAGGTTCTGAATTAATTTCTTTGGGATTAATTAGCCCAGGATTAATAAACCTGGAGTTTTTAAAAACTTCCCAATTTTAATGTGTAACTAAGGCTGAGAAAGGAGCCCTGGTGGCATAACAATTAAGCTCTCAGCTGCTAACTAAAAGGTCAGCGGTTCGAACCTACCAACCACTCCACGGGGGAAAGACCTGGCAATCTGCCCCATAAAGATTACAGCCTAGAAAATACTATGGGGCAGTTTTATTCTGTCACATTGGGTCACTGTGAGTAAGAATCGGCTGAACGGCACACAACAATAACAAGGCTGAGAAACCCTGATCTAGGGGAAAGACCATTCTCATCAGAGACAACTGTGAGTATGAGGGACCTAAAGTGGGAATGAACTGGGAAGGCCAAGGAGTGACATACTAGGTTGCTGTGCTGAATCCCAAAGAAGGCGGGAGTGCAAACCATGAACACAGAAAGGTAGACAGAGCCACACCAGGCGAGGCATCTTAGACCAGGGGAGGGAGAGTGAATTTGACTTAAATGCAACTGGAAGCCCTGGAGAGTTTTAAGCAGGACAGTAAAATACAATTTTAAAGCAAATAGTACTTCCATAAAACCACCTCATTCTTTTTAGGGACTTCATGACCCTCCAGATTACGGATATACGGTCATTTATTCAACCACTCTCCTGTTGATTGACATCTGGGTTGCTTCCAGCCAAATGCTATTACAAATAGGACTGCCGTGATATTCGCTGTACACTTGTGCTTTTGCAGCTTTGTAGGATAGAGTCCAAGGGCTTAAAAAACCTAGAGAGGGAGCATGATAGGAGAAGGGGAGAAAATCACTTAAGACTCCCTGCTATGCAAGGGAGAGCAATCTCTTACGCTCAAGTGTCTCAAATGCACGCTCCACATCAGCCTGGATAAAGCCAGGGTTAGCTGACTGTCTAGATTTTGCAACCAGCCACTGGAGCGTCCTCCAGTAACACTGAAGTGTGAGAAACACAGGCACACCCAGCAGTACTGAAATGGACACTTCATTTCCCCTCAGGTTTTAATAATATCATAAATTGACTGCGTTTACTCTGCTTCCAGTTCTATCCAAGTGATTTAGCTAACATATTTTAAGTTTAGTATTTTATGTCCACATAAAAGTCAGCTTTTAAAAATTCTGTCATAAGTCAGTAGACTTTTCCTTTTAAATAGATAAATGTACTATTTTTTAAAAATCATTTCCATTATCTAAGGAAAAGGAACCTAATATGAATGTTTCTCCCTCTGTTAAAGAGTTTATTTCTCTTAAGCCATTTCTACCTTTTGTGTGTGTGTGTTTGTCTGCAAATACATTTTAATTTGTTCACTCAACCCCTTATTCATATGTTATTCCAAGTGTTGGGGTTCAGGGATGACTCATTTAGTCCTTGTGCTCATTGAGTTCACAGGCTGGAGGGGACAGAGCCAAGTGAGCAGAGGATACAAAGGATCACAACTTAGGGTGAGAAGAGCTTCTTTATGGGAAGTAGGGGATGGAAGACGGGCACACAGCCAAGACCAGGGTGGGGGTTAGAGGTGGGTGACATTCAGCTGGTGATAAGCAACCAAAATGGATTCTGGCTAAACGAAGTAGAAATTTATATTGGAAGAATATCATAAACTCAGTGGGAAGGTGTATTAGTTTCCTATTGATGCTGTAACAAATACTCCAAGCCTAGTAGCTTAAAACAACACAAATGTATTCTTTTACAGTTCTAAACTAAAGCCAAACCTGTTGCCGTCGAGTGGATTCTGACTCATAGCGATCCTATGCAGTTCTGGAGGTCGGAAATTCAAACTGAGTCTTACGAAGTCCTGTTAGCAGGAACAGTTCCTTCCAGAGCTTCCAAGGGAAAATTCTTTCCTAGACTCCTCCGATTTCTAGAGACTGCCGGCATTCCTTGGCTCATGGCCATATCATGCCAATCTCAGCTGTCTTTTTCACATGCATTCTCCTGTCTTTGATCTTTCTGCCCCTTCTTATAAGGACTCTTGTAATTGTCTTAGGAGTTCTTGGGTTGTACAAATGATTAACGTACTCAACTGATCACTGATAGGTTGGGGATTTGAGCCCACCCAGAGGCACCTCAGAAGAAAGGCCTGGTGATCTACTTTGAAAAATCAGCCATTGAAAACCCTGTAGGGTGCAGTTCTACTCTGACACACATGGGGTCACCATGAGTCAAAATTGACTGGACAGAGACAGGATTTGGAGATTATATTGGACCCATCTGGATAATCCAGGATACGCTTCTCAAGATCCTTAGCTTAATCGCATCTGCAAAGGTCCTTTGCCATGTAAGATAACAAATTCACAGTTCCAGGGATTACAGGGTGGACATCTTTGGGGGCTGTTGTTCAGCCTACTACAGAAGGCAGAGAGAAGTCTCGGAGAAAGGGGTGGATGGATAGGCTCAAGGTGGCTGAGCAGCAGTACACACAGCTGAGATTCAGGCCCAGGACTAGGCTGAAACACCAGCACTGGTCCCTGTAGTCGCAGGACCCTGCAGCCCGGGATAATTTCTTAGGTATCTGATGCCTGTACGATCCCCTCAAGACATGAAACATGAGTTAGAACATCCAGTTGGAGAAACCTGGCTCAGGTGCCACGCACTCGCTGCCAGGAGAAGGTGTACTGCTCCGGAAGGTCTGGTAGTGGGAGGCAAGGGTTTGCCTTCCACCAGGACTCACACTACGGGGGATTCCCTAGTGCCTGGATGGCGCAAACGGTTAGGTGCTCGACTACGAACCAGAAGGTTGGTGGTTCAAACCCATCTGGAGGCGCCTCAGCTTCCAAAAGGTCGCAACCTTGGAAACCCTATGGAGCAGTTCTACTTTGCACACGTGGGGTCACCGTAAGTTGTAACTGACTCGACAGCAATGCTGGGGGACCACGATAAGACACATCTAACACATACAGAGCTCAGGGCAAAACGGATCATCAGGAAGTAGTCCTGGAGGAAGGGTGCTGGGGCTGAGGCCTGATAAAGGATGTTAGAAAACTCTGGGAGTTCTTTTGTCCTTCTCCAGGTAGATCTTTTAAAGAAACTTGGGCCCTTTTCTAGGCTGTCACTTTCCAAGATAACTTTACTAATCAAGGAATCTGGAAAAAAATCACAGATGCAATATGTTTTAAAAGCATACAGGCAAAAAACTTGAGTCACTTACACTTTAATACACTGCTGATGGGAGTGAAAATGAAAAAAAACTTTTTTTTTTTTTCAAAAAGCGATTTGGCAAGTGATGACAAAAGTCTTTAAAAGGGTGTATCTTTTGACCTACTGGTTCCACATCTCAGAATGAAAAAAAAGGAAGTACACAAAAATGCAGATTTATGTGAATGCGTGTTTATTGCTGCATTACTTAGAGTAGCAAACCAAAGACAACTGTATGCCTCCCCCCAAAAATAGCTGTTGCCATCTAGTCAATTCTAACCCACCATATGTGTGTCAGAGTAGAACTGTGCTCCATAAGGTTTTCAAAAACTGATTTTTCGGAAGTAGATCACCAGGCCTTTCTTCCAAGGTGCCTCTAGGTGGATTCAAACTGCCAATATTTTGGTGAGTAGCTGATTGCTTAACTTTTTGCACCACCCAGGGGCTCCTATAGTAGCAAACATGGAGAATGTTACTGTCCAGCAAGAGGGAATGGCTGAGGAAATGTTATTCACCCTTTAAAAGTGATATTCTCAGTGGGTACTGAAGGATACGGGGGAATGTGCATGGATTCTTGTTCACTGAAGAAAGCAGTTTCAAAACAAACACATAATCTTAATATTATAAAAGCCATCTATGAACTTAGGGGAAAAAAAAAACAATGAACATTAATTTTGCAAAAACTTTCAGAGGTTTAGTTCATGGACCCTCTGAATTCCAGCCAGGGGGACTTCATTTCTACTTCCTGGACTAAAAGGCTATCTCCAGCTCCTGAGATTAGAGACAATTTTAACTTTTTTATGTGTACTTTTTCATATTTTCCAAACTGTCAGTGATTTATTTTGTTGTGCTACAATATATATAACAAAACGTTTGCAGTTTCAACTATTTTTACATGTAAAATTCAGTGGCGTTAATTATGTTCACCGCCTTGTGCAACCATCCCCACTCCAAAGGATTGTTTTTCCAATCAGACCATGCTTTTTTAAAAATGTAACGGCACTGGAAAAATTAAGCTGTGGTACTAGGAGAAAGTGAAAATAAAAATGTATATATTCATTACAATTTTTTTTTCTTAACCAGGGGTGCATATTAGAACCACCTGGGTTCTTTGGTCACAATATACATACCCAGGCTCTCCCACAGAGATTCTGATTTAGCATGCAAAAACATTCATCAGAGTCATCTCCCCCCCGCCTTCCCCTGTTAAGGATCGCCAATATAATGTAACTCCAAACATGTGTGTATGTGTCTCATGTTAAAAAACAAACTCTAAATCTCCCTCAACCCTAGTGTCCTATCCCTCTTCATTTCTTCCTAAGATACCTGATGAGATTTTAGTCCTCCTCTTCATTTCTTCACCTGCCCTTTCCTTCTTAATAGCACACGTCTTTCCAGAAAGCATTATGCTTGGTAACTTACATCTCGGAGATCTCTCACCCTCTTACAGGTGTTGTGTAATTGATATAATTTATAAAATGTTTTGGATTGAGCTTGCTTGCAGAACATTCCCAAATAAGATTCCCACATAGCCAGTCATTATTGCTTTGTCACCATTTAAATGATGCTAAATACTCAATGCGGAAACCCTGGTGGAGTAGTGGTTAAGAGCTACAGCTGCTAACCAAAAGGTTGGCAGTTTGAATCCACCAGGTGCTTCTTGGAAACCCTATGGGGCAGTACTACTCTGTCCTATAGGCTCTCTCTGGCTGGAATCGACTTGGTGGCAATGGGTTAAATACCCAATGTACTGCACTGGGCAAATCTGCTGCAAAACATCTCTTTAAGGTGTTAAAAAGCAAAGATATCACTTTGAGGACTACGTTGTGCCTGACCCAAGCCATGGAACTGTCAGTTGTCTCTTACGCATGTGAAAGCTGGGTAACGAATAAGGAAGACCAGAGAAGAATTGATGCCTTTAAATTATGTTGTTAGCAAAGAATATTGAATATACCATGGACTGCCAAAAAAAAAGTCTTTCTTGGAAGGATCACAGCCAGAATGCTCCTTAGAAGCAAGGGTGGTAAGAATTTATCTCACTTACTTTGGACATGTCATCAAGAGGGACCAAACACTGGAGAAAGACATTGTGCTTGGTAGAGGGGAGGATCATCACAAAAAAGAGGAAGACCCTCAACAAGATGGATTGACACAGTGGCTGCAACAATGGGCTCTAACATAGCAATGCTTGTGAGGATGGCACGTCACATTCTTTTACACCCAAAGTCGCTGACTCAACAGCACCTAATAACAACAACAAAAACAAAGGCCCAACTATCAAAAAGTTACTTTCGGTGTCCCTCCTTGGAAGATCTGGAAGCAGCTTACTGATAGCAGAAAGAATAAGTCCTAAATTGCACTCCAGAGCAATGGTCAAGTCTTAACGGTCTTACATGGAAAATAGCAAGACTCAGTAACTTAACCTGGTGATTCAGACTTGGTGTAAAAGTAACACATCAAATGTCTTTTTTCAGGGGAGAGATTCCTACTGGGAATTGATTGAGAAAGCAAAGAACATGCAGTCCCATTCGCTAGAGCTTCTCTCTGGGCTTAGAGAGAAGGCCTGGCTCACATATTTGCAGCACAAGGTGATAACAAATGGGAAAGCCAAAGAAGGAGCATTTGTCGGGCAACGGTTCATTTTTCCTTTATTTTTAATCCCCAAAGTGCATTTCTTGCCAATCCATATTGAAATTCTGATATAAGGTTTTGTTAGCTAACTCACTTGACTTTTGAGTCCTAAATTCATTGCTTAGTTCACTAACTCCTATTTTAATCTTTTAAATGTTGACACTGTTACCCGAAGATTAGGAAAAAGTAAGAAAACTGATTTGCCAATGAACAACTGTTTCAAATTATAACTTGGTTGAGTTAAAAAGCCAAATATCAACATGAGACCTTAACACTTCAACTTGGAACTGGGTCTTGGGGCTTGACTGAAATTATAACCTCAATTCCATAGCAAAATTTTTCCTAGGAGAAAGCTGTCCATGAACTTTGATTTAGAGATTTAAGTAAGGGGGTTGAGGGCAGAGCGACTGGAGAAGGCAGTTGTTTAGGGATCTGAGGAGATTCTTTCATTTGACAAATAATTTTTTTAAATATTTTTTTTTATTTTTGTTGTTGAAAATATACACAACAAAATATACACCAATTCAACAATTTCTACGTGTACAACTCAGTTGCATTGATTACACTTTTCAAGTTGTGCATCCTCACCTTCCTTTTCCAAATTGGACAATTTTCCTTTTTTTTTTTTTTTAAGTTTAGGGGTTGTGACTGAGTTAAACAAAAATAGAGATATTGCATTTTTTGGTTTTTCTCTGATAGTTTGGAGAATCTTTAAATTCCTCTCGACCCAGAATTGTCTTTACTCTGGAAGCTTTGCTTCTTTTCAACTATGAAAATATCTGAAGTAACCACTGGAGATAGCCATCTCTGCTGTGATCTGAGCGAGGTAGCTTAGTCTAATCAGAATCTAGAGGCACTGTGTGACGTTTGGATGTACTGGAGATTTCAGGAAGAAGATAGAGACAAACCTCAATGATGTAGAGAAATGTGATAGTCTGAGTCATTGAACTCAATGCTACCAGCTGAGTTGGTCTGCATTCCAGGCAAAGGAGCGCTGGGACACAGTGGTAAACAAAACAGATAAAGCATCTGCCCTTGTGGCACAGTGACATTAAAGAAACCATTGCAAGTGTGACGAAGGCTATAAGGTTGAAAAATCTGGAAACAGACAGTGGCAATGGTTGCACAACAGGATGAATGTAATCAATGTCACCAAAAAAAAAGCAAAACCAGGGGAATAAAGGGAGAATTCATTAAACTTTCTGATGGCATGAGGATTGGGCAGAGGTGATCACAGTGCGGGTGAGCACTCTCTGGACTTGGTCCACATTTGCGCCACATTTCTCTCTCTCTCTCTGTGATTATCTATGGTGTCATGGGAGCCTTGCAGATCACCAACTGTCTTAATTTCTCAGTGCTGCTGTAACAGAAATATTATAAGTAGGTGGCTTTAAAGGACAGAAATTTATTTTCTCACAGTTTAAGAGGCTAGAAGCACGAATTCAGAGCACCAGATTTAGGGGAAGTCTTTCTCTGTTAACTCTGGGGGAAATTCCTTGTCTCTTTCAGCTTCTGTGGCCCCGGTGTTCCTCCGTTTCTTGGCAATCTTCATGTGGCATCTATCTTCCGCCATTTCTGCTGGCTTGTCTCTGTGTCTATGCTGCTCTTTATATCATTCAGAAGTGATTAGGTTTAGGATGCACCCTACACCCGTCTGGCTTGATTAACATAGCAAAGAAAACCTCGTTCTCAAGTGGGATTACATCCATAGGTACAGGGGTTAGAATTCTGTCTCAGTCATCTAGTGCTGCTATAACAGGAATACTGCAAGTGGATGGCTTTAACAAACAAACTTATTTCCTCACAGTAAGTAGGCTAAAAGTACAATTGAGGGCATCAGCTCCAGGGGCAGCCTTTCTCTCTCTGTTGGCCTTCTTATAAATGTTCCCCTGGACTAGGAGCTTCTCCGGGCAGGGATGCTGGTTCTAAAGGATGTGCTCTGCTCCTGGCACTGCTGCTTTCTTGGTGGTATGAGGTCCCCCTGTCTCTCTGCTCATTTCTCTCTTTTGTATCTCAAGATTGCTGCAAGACACAATCCAATCTTGTAGGTTGAGTCCTGCCTCCCTAACACAACTGCCACCCATCCTCCTTCATTAATATCATAGAGTAAGGGTTTACAGCATATAGGAAAATCACACAATACCAGGAATCATGACCCAGCCAAATGGATATACAAATCTGGGGGGGGACATAACTCGATCCATGACAGATTCCAACACATATTTTGAGGGGACATGATTCACACGGTAACAGGTACAAGTGGATCTTTTTGTTGTGCTATATGATCATCAAGCTTTTTTTTTTTCTAGTCCACAAACTGAATCCAAGCTAAGTGGTTTTGGTGGGTCACTCAATATAATGTCCAGCATTGATGCCTCAGTCTCCTCCTCATTCAAGGCCATTCTGCTGCATTGCTTTCTCTCTCATCAGAGTAAGTGTCCCAAATGACCATGTGATGCTAACGCATCTCTCTGGCCTCTCTGATGGGCTGGTTGGCACTTTTGCAAGTAGGAACCCTGTGCCTGGCTCAGAACAGTGAGACCCCTATTCTGAGAAGGACCTGGTCCAAGAAGCCAATGACCCCGCTGCGCTTCCTCTGTGTGGGTCTCTCTGCTCTTCCAGGCGGCCCTCCCCTGCAGTCCCTCACCTGTGGGAATAGGTTGGAGAAGGGTTGCCCAGGGTGTTTGGCCACTGCTCACATGCCTTTACTTAGTGAACAGACAGTGTCTGTGCGGGGATGGTTAGAAGTATGGGCTTTGAAGTCAGACTGACTGAGTTCAAATCCCAGCTCTGCTGTGTATTAGCTGTGTGGCCTTAGACCAGTTACTTAGCCTCTGTCCCCTCATCTATAAAAACTGGGACAATAATAACAGTAAAACTCATTTCTAAGATTGTTGTAATTAATTATGTAAGCATTTAGAACAGTGCCTGGCACTTAATAAGCATTTAATACATGTCTGTTATGCTTATTCATGGCGACCCCATGTGATATAGAGTAGAACTGCTCTGTAGGGTTTCCTTGGCTGTAATCTTTATGGAAACAGGTCACCAGGTCTTTCTCCTGAGGCACCGTTGGGAGGGTTTGAGCCACCAGCTGGGGTTGCCATGAGTCAGAACAGACACAACAGTTTGGTTTATTATGCCTATTTGTGGTTCCCCAGTTGGTAACTTGAAAATAAATATTTATCTTGGCCTTCACATCTCCAGTGCTAAAACAGATTCTCCTTTACATTCAGACTCCTTGTCTTTAAGTAGGGAGTCCCTGGGTGGTGCAAATGGTTAAGTACTCAGCTGCTAGCCAAAGGTTGGAGGTTCAAGTTCACCCCGAGGTATCTCGGAAGAAAGGCTTGGCAATCTACTTCTGAAAAATCAGCCATAGAAAGCCCTATGGAGCACAGTTCTACTCAGACACATAAGGGGTCACCCTGAGTCACAGTCAGCTCAACAGCATAGTTTTTTGGTTTTTTTAAAGTGTGGGGAGCTCGCAATGGCGGGTGGAGACAAAGGGCTTATTTTATGTCCCTGAAGTAATGGAGTCTAAGTGAAAGGTGACCTGGAAGGCAAACCAGGAAAACAGATCTGGGTCCCAAGAAGTGGACATCAACTGTTCCAGACTGAGTGCCTGGCCTGTGGAATACTTAGGCTGCTGCCTCCAATTCCTCTTAATGTCTTGCCCTTTAGGGGTGAGACCGACCATAGCATCTGAGGGAAAAAGAAGCAGAGGAAAAAGGCAAGAATTAATTATATTGATTATTAACAATTGAGGAATAGACCGTGGCCTCTCTATGGATTCCCCACATTCATTCACCCCTAATACCCACCCTGCTTTCCCCTTCTCCACTCACCACTGACACCCAGCTATCAACAAACAGTTGCTTGTAAGTTGGGTTTTTAAGGGGGAAAAGTCCTACATTCTTACATTTGTAAAGAAAAAATTATCTGGCCCATATCTTCGCCTCCCGTTGTCAACGGTAGATCAGTGTGGCTTCCAAAGTTTCCCGACCACAGAAAACTGAGCTTCCCAGCTGTAGCTTTCTCTCTGAGTAAGGTGAGACTGACCTCAGAGTTCTGTATTTATCACTGGATTTTGCCAAACAAACCAGCTTAAAGAAAAACAGGGAATTGAGACCATTTTCACAGGGCCAAAACCTGAAGAGTAACAAGAACAGAAACTTGGCATTTGGGTCCTTGTTTGTTTCTGAAATACTTCCCTTGTCCTCTCTCTCACTTCCCCCTGGAGTGTTTAAACATTTGAATAAAGATTTCATTCAAAGGGAACTGATTGGCTCTTCCACAAATGGGGTGGAAGATGCGTCATTGAGCGTCAGCAGCATCATTGAGGGCAGGAAGGTGGTATTGCTGGCGCCATTTATGTCGGGGATCAGCTTTCTCTTTTGGCTGAATATGTTTTGTTATTAGAGTTTGTTTAAAGCTGGAATCTTAGAGTCCCTTTCTGAATAGCACCATCAGCATCTTTCTGCGCGGCAAAGACGTTTCTTTCCCTACCTCCAGTCTGGCCTTAAAAAAACTGAACCATGTCAGCTGGCTCATTTTGGTCTTCTAGACAATGGGGTTTTCGGACATTTTGAAGGCTTAGGAACTTTATTTATTTTTAAAAAAGGAAGAAAGAACTTTGATTGAGATATATTTTAAAGCTATAAGGCAAAAATCAACAAAACACAAAGCATAATATTTTGTAGACAACGATCCATATTAAAGGGGATCTTAAGAGCATTTACTTAAAATTTTAGGGTGGTAAGGCTGGAGATGGAGGTTGGAGAAGTTATAATAAAATTCAGTTCAGCCAACAAACTTTCATTGCAATTGTATTGCTATGCTCTTGCCTAACAAATGGTAACAGAGACCTGAGTCAAGTTAAAGAGGGAATTTTGGGGATGATGGAGAAAGACAGAAGATACAGGTATGACTTTGGAGCTGTAAATTTTAGCAGGTGGAGGGATACTAATGCCTTTAGTAAAAAAAGGAGGAAGAGATTGGAGATAGAAGATGATGACTCTGTATTGGACATGTTGATAGGGATGATGATTTCAAGTGATTGAAACAAGAATAGAAAGTGGCATGGAGACCCCCCTTTTGAAATTTGGCAGGGAGTGAAGAGGAGTGGATGCAAACTTGAAAGGGAGGGAGTAGGTAAGAGTTTTTTCGTTTTTTTATTTAGGTAGATTTATATGTATTTGTGGGCTGAAGAGAAAGAGCCACTAACAACAGAAAGATTAAAGATGTACGAGAGAGATGAACAATGGACCAAGAAGTCAAGAATAGGGGAGCCCTTTCCTTCTCCTGTCAGTTGTCCTGATGGAGAAGTAGTATTTGTAGTGTTTGCACATACAAGCTTTGGAGTAGGACAGTGTGGAGTTGAATCCTGGCTGCACCTCTTTCTGGCTGTGTGATCTCGGGTGACTTAATTAAACCTTGATGCTTCAGTTTTCTCTTCTGCAAAATGGAAATAATTCTATATTCTTCGTATTGCCATGAAGATTAAAATGAGATAATGCATATAAGACCCTTAGCACAGTGTCTAGCAAATGGTAAGCTACTCGATACCTTTATTCTTGCAACAAATATTTACTGAAAGACTATGTGCCATGCACTGTTCTTGGTGCTGGGGACACAGCAGAGAACTAGACAGACAAAAATTCCTGCCCTCAGGGAGCTCTCCTTCTGGTAGGGAACACAGATAATAAGCAAGTGGGTAAAATCTATAATATGTTAGATAAGATAGTAAAGTCTATAACATAAGCGCTAAGGTGATAAAGTAAAGCAGGGAAGGAGTAAATGAAATGTTGAGGGTGTTGAAATTTTAGATAGGGTGACCAGGAAAAACCTCACTGAGAAGGTGATCTTTGAATACAGGCCTGAAGTGTGGGAGCCAAAATTCCAGAAGAGGAAATAGCAAGTGCAAAGGCCCTGTGGCAGAAATGAATCTGGTTTAATATAAGGCACAGCAAGGAGGCAGTGAATCTGGAGAACAGACAATAAGGGGAAAAGGGCAGAAGATGAAGCCAGCCAGAGAGGTGATGGGGAAAGATCTTGTAGGTTCTCACCAAGGAATTTGGTTTATCTTCTGAGGAGATAGGGAACCACTTTGGGGTTTTGAGCAGTAGAATGACATGATCTAACTTTCATTAAGAAAAAAAAAATTACTTTGACAACTATGTTGGCGTGTGGAACACAAGGGCAAGGAAACCGCTTAGGAGATAATCACAATAGTTCAGGTGAAAGATGGGGGTGGCTAGGACCAGGGTGGTAGCAGTGAAGATGGAGGGAGGGGATTAGATTCTGGATATATTTTAAAGGTAAAGCCAACAGGGTGCATGGTGTGAGAAAAGGGAGGATGACTCCAAGAATTTTGGCCCGAGACACTGGAAGAGTAGAGTTGCCATTACTAAGGTGGGAAAGACAGCCGTAGGAGCCGGTTTGGTTGGGCAGAGCTGAAGGGCCAGTTAGGTGCTCAGTTTTGACCGTGCTATGTCTGAGCTGCCTATTAGCTACACAGATGGAGAAACTGAGGAGCAACTGATAGCGGAAGGTTCTGGCTGGAGATGTAAATTAGCAGTCATGACCATGCAGATATCTATACTGGACATGTCGATAATGATGATGATGTCAAGTGACTGAAACAAGAATAGAAAGAAGCGTGGAAACCTCTCTTTTGAAATTTGGCAGTAAGAGAAGGGAAGTGGAGGCAAACTGGTGGTGCAGTGGTTAAGTGCCAGGCAGCTAACGGAAAGGTGGGTGTTTTGAACTCACCAGCGGCTCCGTGGGACAAAAGACCTGGTGATCTGCTCCGGTAAAGATTAAACAAACAAACAAAAAAACCCCACTGTCATCAAGTCGATTCCGACTCATAGTGACCTTATAGGACAGAGTCGAATCGCCCCACGGGGTTTCCAAGGCTGTAAATCTTTACGAAAGCAGACTGCTACATCTTTCTCCCACAGAGTGGCTGGTGGGTTCAAACCAGCAATCTTTCAGTTAACAGCCAAGGGCTTAACCACTGCACCACCAAGGCTTCTTCAGTAAAGCTTATAGACTAGAAAACCCTATGAAGAAGTTCTGCTCTGTCCTAGAGGGTTGTATGAATTGGAACCAACCTGACAGCACACAGAAGCAGCACACAGATTGTATTTAAAGCTCAGACAAGTTATTAGCTCTTAAACAGGTTTTCATTTTATTTTGCTTTGTGTTAATTGACAGGGGCCACCATGCTATAAAACCTACATGTTTGAACATGATGGCCTTGGTTATTGGGTCAAAGTAACACAAGCATTTGTCTCCAGATGGCCACACCCACAATGGTTGTCTCCTGATGTGTCCTTAATTGACTCTGAGCACGTGGACACAGCCACCAAGATAATGGCGTAATCTGGCAAAGGAACCGACTTCAGATTTACAAAAATTCAAAATATTTAAAAATCATTAATTTTACAAAAAATCAGCCCAAGCTTAACTCCTCTTGCAAAATACCCCCAGGCCCCAAGCAGGCGGCGGTGAAGACAGTTGGAACAAGAGCGCTGTTCTGTGCTACGCAGTTCCTCACAGCCCAGAAGAGCAAATCCCAAACGGCAGCCCTCTAAGGAAAGAAAGTCTTTTACTGAGACTTGGGGAGTGGAGAACCTTCACAATCCCGTGCTTTTTTTAAAAGATAAATTTATGAACACTTAAGGTTAAGTTGAAAGGGTGGCATGAGCACGTCAATTACTTTTTCTGAGCAAGATGTGGCTCATAAAGAGCACTAAGGATGACTTGAGCCTCACAATCGCTGTGCTTTGTATAGCACTTTGCGTTCATGATTGGTTTCCATAACCGTCATGTTTCTTATCATAATCATTTCTACTTCTGTTTCCTCTTGAAAGAGAACATGAAAGTATCATTGACATGGGGGGAAATAAATTTATAAAATCAGGGAAAGTAAAATAACTTACTTAGAAAAAACTTCTAAGGATTTTCTACTTTGATTTAGTTCACTCATTACAGGACTTTATGTGGATCAAATATTCGTTTGTTTAAATGCAGCTGAGCTCTCAAGAGAGGCAGTGGGGAGGAAGAATGAACATAGACATTGGTGTTAGAACCAGGTTTGAATCTCAACTCTTCACTAGCTGTGTGACCTTGGTCAAGTTGCATCACTTCTCTGGCCTTGAATTTCCATCTCTCTTAAGTGGGGACAGTGACAATAACTTCATAAAGTTGTGAGGATAAAACAAACGTTATACCTCAGGCATGTATCTGAGTGCCTGTCATGGGGTAGACACTCAATAAAGGTAAATTGCATTTAGTGCAAGTTCCCTGGTTGGTGCAGTTTGTGCTCCAATGATAACCTAAACGTTGGCAGTTTGAATTCACCCAGCAGTGCTGCGAAAGAAAAGGCCTGGGGATCTGCTACTGTTAAGATTACAGTCAAGGAAACCCTGAGGAGCAGTTCTACTCTGTAACACATGGGGTCTCCATGTTTCAGAACTGACTTAACGGCAATCAACAGCAACTGCATTACTACACACACCTGTAATTTGCATTATAACTCAGGTAACAAGCTCCTGTTTTGTCCTGGGGCCACCATACCAAGCGCGGCAGTTAAAAAGACGAGTAAGACACAACCCTCTCTCGGGGCTCTCCCAGTACCTAAGGGGATCTGTCCATCCACTCATTCAACAGGTATTTATTAGGGGCTTATTCTGAGCCAGGCACTGCTCTAAAGTAAACAAAGTCCCTGTCCTTAAGGAGCTTACATTTTATGGTAAGTGACAGTAACCACATAAACAAATCAATAGATGATAACAAACAGGTAGTGGTCAATGCTATGAAAAAAAAAAAGGAGGGCAGTGGGCTAGGGAATGACAGTGAGAGGTTACTATTTTACATAGGGTGCTCAGGGGCAGCCTCTCTGAGGAGGTGACATGAGAAGAAACCCAAAGGAAGGGAGGGAGCCAGCATTGTGGCTCTGGGGGAGTAATGCTCCCAACAAGTGCACAGGCTCTGAGATGGGCATGAGCAGTGGATGCGAGGCCAGAGTGGCTGGAGCAGAAGAAGCAACAGGGGCAGCGAAGGACGCACGTTTGGAGAGATGACCAGGGATCAGGCAGCCGGTGACAGAGACGCATCAACTCTCTGTAAGAGCACACTGTTGGTGACACTAACGTGGTTCTTTGGGAACACAGAGGAGGCTTTGTTAATTCTGCCTGGGGGAGAGAATGGTGTGTAGGTCGGACCTAAGAAAGCCTTCTCAGAGAGTTGGAAATGGAGTTAAGCCATCCAACAGATGCTCCTGTAAACCAAACCAAACCCGCAGCCATCAAGTTGATTCCAACTCACAGTGACTCCATGGGACAGAGTAGAACTGCCCTATAGGGTTTCCAAGGCTGAAATCTTTACAGAACCAAACTGCCACATCTTTCTGTGGCAGAGCAGCTGATGGGTTCGAACCGCAGGAGTTTTGGTTAGCAGCTGGGCACTTAACTACTGCACCACCAGGGCTCCCGTAACAGACGCTTAGGTATTGTCAAATGCCAGGTTTCAACGACAGCAAGATAAGATATTTGTTCTTAAAGAGTTTACAACGTAGCGATTAGGAAACAAAAGAGGTCAGTGGTACTTGGTGTGTGTAGGGCACAGGGGCAGCCTACCCACTGTTTGACATTTACTGAATTTAATTCAAAAGTCCCTTCCTTTAACCTGTCCGAAAGAGGGCTTTGCCAACATGATGCCATATACACAGGCCACATCTGCCTCTTATACTAATAATCATGCAGATGACAGAGGACTCAGCAACATTTCGCTCTCTTATACATAAGGTCGCTGTGAGTCAGAGCTGACTCGACGACATCTAACAAAAGAATCTTTTCTTGTCACAGGGGTGTGGGTGAGTGGAGCTGTTGATGTCTTTTAGAAATATGGGTCTTACTCTTCCGTATTGAAGTTGGGTTCCCTTGTGATTTTGGTCTCCAGCTAGAGGCCACTGGCCATACTGAGGACTATAAGGGAATATAAAGGGACATTGGTTCCAGGGTAATCACACATGCTCTTGCACAGGGCTATTTCATTAAGTCAGGGCATGAGGAAAGGGGGGGGCAGCCTTAGATGGGTCCACCCAGAAAGTTGTAGAAGCAGCAGGCATGGAGAGAACCCAGTGAGTCAGGTAGATGTAGGTCTGATTTCCAGCTCCACACTGATACGGCTGGCTTCGGGCAAGTTACTAAACCTCTTAGGGATTCATTTTTCTCATCTGTAAACTGGACTAGTAATAGTATTGACCTCACAGTGTTGTTGTGAGGACAAAATGAAGTTCGTGCTTAGAAAGCATTTAGCACAATGCATGGCACATATTAGGTTTTCAATAAAGATTGGCTATTTTTATTACTCCACTGTTTCTCATTACCCCCATTGCTGTTGAGTTGATTCCAACTCATAGCAAAGCTACAGGACAGAGTAGAACTGCTCTGTAGGGTTACCGAGGAGTGGCTTGTGGATTCAAACTGCCAACATTTTGGCCAGCAGCCGAGCTCTTAACTACTGTGCTACTGAAATGATCGAAGTTAAAACTGAGCAATTTGAACTTGGTGTGGTGGACCTAGGAGAGCCAGGAAAGCTTTTTGAGCAGTAAAGTAATGTGGTTGGATCCAACAGTGAGTGGTGTTGAAGATGAACTGGACATGGAAGAACGTGGGGTACAAAATATAGGCAGCAAACAAAAGTTTCTGTTTCAAGAAATTTGGTGGGGAAGGGAAGGAAAGGCTGGTAATTGCCTGATGGGAATCTTCAGGACAGTTTTTTGTGGAAAGATTGTGAAACTAGCCTGATGCAGCTGACATGCTATGTCTTTGTATGGGCACATTAACTCCCAGGGAGGCGGGTTTGGCTCTCTACTCTGGTCAAGGGATTGGTAGTCAAAAAGGACGAAGTAAAGACCTTCTTGAGTTGGTACTGAATGAATGGGACAAGGGCAGAGCCCTTGTTCAGACACCACGTGTTTGGCACGCATAAGCAGCTTGGTCAACACCTATGGCCATGGAAACTGCTTTATCCATAGTCCCAAAGCATATGACTTCACTATTTAGTCAGCTCATTCCACCATTGAAGGAAAAAAACTAATCAACCAACACCCTCAACGTGCTTCATCACACCTGGCACATAGTTATTTCTAGGTAGTTATTTCTAGGTTGGAGTCTATTGTTTCCTCTAATCAAAAGGTAAATTATAATACATTGTTGAATGAGGTTCAGACACATCCTGATGGCTAAGCTTGATCACAAGATTCTTTGGCCAATGCATAGCCGATTCAGGGTCATGGTGCTAAACTAGAAATACCTTGCAAAAAAACTACTAAAGTTTTTCCAGGTCACCTGCATTTTTATTAGCCCATGTTTGCCGGAGAAATGACACAGGTGGGACAACAACTGAAGTCAGCCTTTTTAACTTGGCTGTTGAAAATCATGGCTCACTTTGGGCAAAGACATGGTGGGAGGGATACACAGCAGGACCCTATGCAGTTGAGAAGCTGGGAGCCCTGAGACTCATGACCTGAATTGTACAGCTGGAAAAATGATGGTATAGGAAGTTTAAGTGCCTGGGTCAATGTGTCAAATTTAGGGACATGTGTTGGAGATTACTAGTGATAGCTTTCCTATAACATTCATTGACTGTCAAGCAAGCGAAAGTTGCTCCTTGTTCCAACACAGAACCCACTAGAACAGGGAGGCATCAAGAGGAAGAGGATTTAGCAGTAAAGCTCTTTTTAGAGGGAAGTGAAAACGTGTCCAAAGTATATAGACAAGGGGTAATATTAGAGTCAGTCAGAAGGGACCCAAAGAGCTACAACTGTTTAAATAAAATTGCCATTTTATATTCACAGTGGGCCAGGTTTTGTCCTGCTATAGCTCTGCAAGAATTCTTTGGAAAGCTTCCTAACTCTAGAATTACTTGGTGAGAGTGAACTGGGGCCCTATGAAAACGATACTTGATGATGATTTTATGCAACTGCTACTTAACCACCTAAATAGTCATATAATTACTCCTCTGCTAGTCCTGCATTTGCGCAACCCTGCGCCAGGTAGAGAAATGAAAATTCAGCAAATCCCATTACTCTCGAATGCAAACTTGCCTTTCAGTTTGATAGTTTTTGTGGAAAAAAAAATCCTAGCTGTGTATTTGTTCAACTATCTTAGCATAAATATTCATTTCTACAAAATATGTGTCCTATGCAAAGCTGACCCAGCCATATAAGCTTATAAAGTCCAGCACATGCTGTAAGAATCACCTAAGAAATAGGAATCTAAACACCTAACAGTGTCTGTATACCTAAAGAATCAGGTTGCTTCCTCTGTTGCCTGTTCCTGAGTCATGGAAAGCAAATACTAGGGAGATTCGTTTTGTTCCCTCCTGCCGCCTCTACCTGTTGGCTCTGTTGTAATTACGTCTTTTCTTCTGATATCTTTGAGTTTTTCTCCATGTTCCTGCCAGTGTAGTCTTTTCTTAAGGCATAGGTGTCCCTCAATTTGGGAACTACTACCCTCTTCCTGATGCCTCATTGTCTCAAGCTCACTGTCTTTGGAAAACCCCTCTTTCCCTCCCTCCCTCACTTCTTCCATTCTTTTTATCAGCTCACATTGATCTAGGCACTAGATACAAAGATGAATAAATCACAGTTTTTGTCCTTGAGAAACTTGTAGCCTTGTGGAAGGTGGGAGTGTGGTGATCGGGAAATGCATGGGAGCATAAAATAGAGAGAGGTGTATCTGCCAGTCTGGGAGGAAACCTGGGAAGGTTTCCAAAAGGAGGTGGCATCTGAGCTGGGTCTTAAGATATGAATAGGAGTTGGGGTTGGGTATGCAGAAGGGGTGGGAGCAGGCAGGGAGAAGGAATCCAGGGCAAAGGGGATAATAACAGCACAGGTAAAAAAGTACAAAATAGGATGATGGGTACTATAGAGTAGCTGGGAGGACTACAAGTTGTTCGGGACATCTGGAATGGCAAAGCTGGAGATGTAGACATCTGTTTGGAGATTCTCCTTCCAGAGTTCTTCTGTTCTAAATCTTTGGGGAGTTCTGTTCCCATCAAGGAGGCTGTTCCTTACAGTCACGGCTACTTAACAATACACTGTTTGGGAAATGGAAGCATAAATCACTAGTTCTCATGGTGAGACTCACGGAGTCCTCATCAAATAATACATAGGAAGTTCCTGAACATAGTTCCTAAACAAGTGCTTGGTTTCTGTTAAGATTCCTTTAGATTCACACTTAATTTACATATCGATTTATTCAATATTTATTACTTACATTATTTTCTATAATATGCCCAGCCTTGGGATAGACACCAACATGTCTGGCCCTAGGGTACCATATTGTCCTTTAACATTACAGCCTGAGAAGCCCCCGTCCTCATGGAGCTCAGGTTCTGGTTGCAGAGACAAAAGCACAAACGTGTTTAAATGCTGTAATCAAGGCTTGTATTAAGCATGTAGTGGTGAACTGGCTAAGTTACAATTAAAAAGGAAGTAACATGGCATAATAAAAAGAGCATGGGCTAGTGAGTGAGGAAGACTTGACTTGATAGACTGTGGTCTATTACAAGCTGTGTGGGACCTTGAGCAAGTTACTGAACCTCTCTGAGTTTGTTTTCCTATCTGTGAGATATGGATAGATCTACTTCATAGTGTTGGTTTACAGGATTACATGAGATAATGTGCATGCCTGGCATATAGTAGGCATACACACGGAATTTCAACAAACATTCCTTGAACATGTAATATACTATATATATATATATATATATATACTATTTCTTAATCCTCAAAGCACTAAGGATTCAGTCCACATTGTTAAGGAACTCTCTATCAAGTGTTCACTCTCTTCCAATAATTACAAGTAAAAACTCCTTCTATTTTCATGTCTCAGTTTTTCACCCAGAAAATGAGGTTAATGTTTCTGGCTCTTCCCCTCCACAGAGAGTCTCAGGACCTAATAGTTTAAATGTTTGCTGAGCACTGGAAGAATGAAAAACATATACATGCACACACATAGGTATGTGTATGTCATATATATGTCATATATAATACTTAATAATATCTGTATAGGACTTAACTCTATGGGGCAGTTCTACTCTGTACTATAGGGTCGCTATGAGTCAGAATCAATTCGATAGCACTGGGTTTGGTTTTTTTTGAGTTATATAGGACATGGAACCAGGGATATCATTGCTGATATCAGATAGATCCTGGCTGAAAGCAGAGAATACCAGAAGGATGTTTACCTATGTTTTATTGACTATGCAAAGGCATTTGACTGTGTGGATCATAACAAATTATGGATAACATTGTGAAAAATGGGAACTCCAGAACAATTAATTGTACTCATGAGGAACCTGTACATAGATCAAGAATCAGTCATTCGAACAGAACAAGGGAATACTGCGTGGTTTGAAGTCAGGAAAGATGTGAGTCAGGGTTGTATCCTTTCACCATATCTATTCAGTCTGTATGTTTAGCAAATAATCTGGGAAGCTGGACTACATGAAGAAGAACATGCCATCATAATTGGATGAAGACTCACTAACAACCTGCGTTATGCAGATGGCACAACCTTGCTTGCTGAAAGTGAAGAGGACGTCAAGAACTTGCTGATGAAGCTCAAAGACCACAGCCTTCAGTATGGATTTCACCTCAACATAAAGGAAACAAAAATCCTCACAACTGGATCAATAAGCAACATCATGATAAATGGAGAAAAGATTGAAGTTGTCAAGGATTTCATTTTACTTGGATCCACAATCAACACTCATGTGAGCAGCAGTCAAGAAATCAAAAGACATATTGCATTGGGAAAATCTGCTGCAAAGGACCTCTTTAAAGTGTTAAAGAGCAAAGATGTCACCTTGAAGACTAAGGTGTGCCTGACCCAAGCCGTGGTATTTTCAATTGCCTTATATGCATATGAAAGCTGGACAATGAATAAGGAAGACCGAAGAAGAATTGACGCCTTTGCATTGTGGTGTTGGCGAAGAATATTGAATATACCATGGATTGCCAAAAGAAAGAACAAATCTGTCTCAGAAGAAGTACAACCAGAACGCTCCTTAGAAGCAAGGGTGGCAAGACTGCGTCTTACATACTTTGGACACGTCAGGAGGATCAGTGCCTGGAGAAGGACATCATGCTTGGTAAAGTACAGGGTCAGCTGAAAAGAGGAAGACCCTCAACGAGATAGACTGATACAGTGGCTGCAACAATGGGCTCAAGCATAACAACGATTGTAAGGATGACTCACAACTGGACAGTGTTTTGTTCTGTGGTACATAGGGTCACTATGAGTCAGAACCAACCTGATGGGACTTAACAGCAACAACACCATATGAGGTGTCTGGGTGGTGCAGAAGGTTAAAGTGCTCAGCTACTAACCAAAAGGTTGGTCATTCGAGTTCACCCAGAGACACCTGGAAAGCAAGGCCTGGCAATCTACTTCTGGAAAATCAGCCACTGAAAACCCTGTGCAGCACAATTCTACTCTGACACACATGGGGTCACCATGAGTCAGGACCAACTTGATGGCAACTGGTTTGTGTGTATGTGCACACACACACACACACACACACACAAGTATGTTAAACATGCTTTCTGGAAATAAGCCTCAAAACCTCTTCACTCCAGGTTTCTCTTTGGGCTGGGGCTGCTTTGGTTCATAAAGCTGTAGGTTACAGCATGGCTAGTCCTAGGAAATGGGAAATCTATGGGCAAGATTTCTGACATAGGCCCAGAATCCCCTTATGGCTCCTGGATGAGGGGAAAGCAGAAAAATTCACAAGAGTCTCAGGTTCTAAATGCTGGTGCTATTATCACAGGCAGGGAAGCAAGAATTTCACATGCCAAATACTTTTTGATGATCATGATGGGATCCTTCCTTCGGGATTTTGTTTCTTTGTTGTGATGGGCTATACTTGTTCATCTGTTCCATGTGTCCTTGTTGTTAGCCAGCAGCTGTTCGTTCCTAAGCTCTCTGGGCCAAACCACAGGGACACTTAGGCATGCGGAGAACTTTAGTGATAGCACACCTGATAAATCCCTTTCTGTTCTTGGTTTTCTTGCACAGAAACAGGGAAACGACCAGCATTCTGATGATATTCTAGCCTGTGGGGCACATCTGCCACAGATTAAATGACCATTTCAAAGGCTAATTTCTGAAAATGCTGTCTTTTCATTTTTGAAGGACAGCTAATTCTATGTCTCCGTGTGGGTTGTATTCTACCAAAGACAGCCTAAACTTACGGACTGCTGAAAATTTCAGATCATTTTCAATGAATGTGTTTGTGAGTTTTAATGAAGCAGAAGGTGTCAAATTATGTTATTTTGTTTTCTCATTCCTTCCTTCATTTTTCTTCTTCTCTCCCTTTCTCTTTTTTTTTTTTCTGAAAAATCAATCTTTCTAGGTGATTTGACTGAGTACTAACTCATGATAAATCTTGTCCCACAGTCAAGAGAGTCTTGTTAAATGCATGGTCTGACTTGAACCTTCTGTAGTTCATCTGCAAAAAGATGGTGTTTGGGAATCTAGGACATTGGCCAAAGTTTGAAAAGCAGAATTTGCAAAACGCAACCTGGCTGGCCATCGTGTATAGAGGACGGTCTGCAGCCACCACAGCTCGAATGTGCAATGGAGGAGACGTCATGTGTCTTGTCACCATAATGCTCAGGGTAATTCTAGTGCTACGTGGCCGCTCTACTGCAGAAGCCAACCAAGGCGAGTATATGCAGTCTCCTCTACTTGTCCACTCCTAGGACCCAACCTAATGTCACCCCTCATGGTAGCTCTCAGGTTCTGCCAGCATAATTCAGGGGAAATAAAATAGAAATTTTATTTCTGAGTAGAAAATATGAGGAATCCTGGTGAACTCTGGCTGTGGTTCTTTGGTGACAAGAATGGAACTCTAGCTCAAAAAATGGGAATTATTGTAATAAAGAAGACAGAACATCATGGAAATCATAAAATACTGGGACATGAGCAGGACTCAGGGGTCCAAATATAGCTCAGAGCATCTCTAAAGTTGGAGTTTCTGGGTCTTCACTCCTGTCATGATGTTTGGTAGCTTCAGCATCCACATAGATAATCTATCCAACACCCAATCTCTTGATCTCATCTCCTCCAATGACCTTTTCCTGCAGCCCCTTTCAGCCACCTACTCTTATGGTCTTACCCTAAATCTTGCCATTATCTATAACTGTACCACCTCCAAAAGATGTTCTAATGGTAGTAAAATGAAGTAGTTCTCTTCCGATTGCTTCTCTTTGCTCAGAGAAATGAAAATGGGGATCCTCAGTGAGAGTGAGGAAGAGCAGGGAGTAGTAGTTTAAGGAGAGAAGAAAAAAAACAACAAAAAAAAACATTGCCATTGAGTTGATTTCAACTCATTGTGACCCCATGTATGTCAGAGTAGAACTGTGCACCATAAGTTTTCAATGACTGATCTTCTGGGAGTAGATCTCCAGATCTTTCTTCCGAGGTACCTCTGGGTTCATTCAAACAGCTGACTTTTTGGTTAACAGCCAATTGTTTAACCTTTTGTGCTGCCTGAGGACTCCAAGGAGAGAAGAGAAGGTATGAAATAGTTGTCTTATGGAAAGAGGGAGTGGATTAATGAGAGAATGATGATGAAGACATCTTAAGATTGAGGAGCTCGCAGTTTAGAACATGTATTCTCAACTTCTTGGGGATCCAAAAATATCTTAGACAGTACCAAGGTTTGCGGCCTTCCAAAGCTTGACTCTGCCTGACAAAGCCTTTTTCCTTAGTGTTCTTGGATATCGCTCAAACAGCCTTGACGCTTAGTTTATGGAAGATATGTGAAATGTGTGCAAGATCAGTGCTACAAAACCACCGTGAATAGATGACTGTGAATGAAGGCATTTCTCTCCATTGATTGAGCGAACTTGAAGCCATATGGCCAGAGTGGCCAGCTGGTTGCCATTGGTTGTCTTATGGCTGTTATTGCATTTGATCCTCAGTGTTTTTGCATGTGACTTGGGCTTTGAGCATTAAATAAAAATAGTTGATATTGTAATATCTAATTCTACAAAAGTTATTCAACTCATAACCAGGTCATGTGCTGAAAAGGAAAAATATGTTTGCAATATCAAACGATTATTTAGCCCCTGGTTAAGGTGAAAGTTATTTTCTCATATTAAAATAAAATTAAGTTCACTAAAAGTAATTTTTAAAAAATTAGTTTAACTTCTCAATTTTTTTTTACTGGAAAAATAAGTCTTCAATAGTTTTTTAAAGTTTTGATCACATTACTATTTTAAGTATTTGTATGCATTGCTGGTTTGCATATATAATTTGACATCTTACAATTTATTTAAGTAAATAAATGACATAAGAAGTTACTCAAGAAATTCCATTATAAAGTTATGTTAAATTTGATATCTTTTTAATATAACTTTTAAATTAAACATTTTATTTAATCATTTTAACCTTGCATTGAATAAAAAGAGTAAGCTTTGTATTTACTCTTTTTGTGTATAAAACACAAATGTACATACTATATCTAGGTAGAAAGGCTAAGTGCTCAGCTGCTAAGTGAAAGGTTGGTAGTTAGAACCCTCCAGAGGTTCCACCGAAGAAAGATGTGACAGTCGGCTTCCACAAAGATTACAGCCTTGAAAACCCTATGGGGCAGTTAGTTCTACTCCATCCTATAGGGTCGCTATGAGTCAGAATCGACTCAAGGTTTTGTTTGTTTAAATATATACACAGTATCTCTGTGGTATTAAAATACCACATTCTGGTTATGCAGGTCCACAGGTTGATCATTTCTCCCTAGTGGCAAGTGACACCTCATCACCATGATATGAGCTGTAGACAAAACAGCAATGTGGCACTGATGGTGTAGTAAGGGGTCCTGACAGGAGCCTGGCTGTGAGGTCCAGGTGACCCAGCTTTCATGAGCTGGTCCAGTTGGTTCCTAATTCGAGTGATTTCCCTTTATATTTGTCACTGTTCCTCAATGAGCCAAGCACATTCCCCCCTTGAGAACCCTGCACTCACTGTTTCCTTGGCCTAGAAAGTTCTTTATTCCAGAACATGGTGCACTCACTCATTTGGTTCAGGTTTCTACTCAGAATTCAAGTCTTTGGATTGTCTGCCCTGCTGGGCCCTGGCATTCTCCAACCCCTGGCTCTGGTTTTTGATGGTTTGTTTTAACTTGGAGTCCCTGGGTGATGCAAACGATTAATGCGCTCAGCTGCTACGTGGGGACGCCGTGAGTCAGAATTGACTAGACAAAAAAAAACGTTGCTGTTGAGTTAATTCCTACTTGTATTGACCCTATAGGGCAGAGTAGAACTGCCCCATAGTGTTTCCAAGAAGTGGCTGGTGGATTCACACTGTCGACCTTTTGGTTAGCTGCCAAGCTTTAACCACTGCGCCGCCAGGGCTCCCTATTATGTATCTATTTGGATATTTTGTTTATGTCTATCTCCCTCATTACGCTGTAAACTTCATAGAACAGGGTCTTTTGTTTAGTACTGTACTCCCAGTGCCTCCAATATAGGTACTCAGTATTTGCTGAATATGTAAATGACCACATAAACAAATAATTGAGTCCCAAGTTTGATTTTTGCCTTAAATAGAACACTGGTTGAAGGCTTCTTTTCCATTACTTGAGACAATCTTTCTACCTGGTAGTGATAATGAAGGAGGTAAAGAAAACAGGTATCTCTTTATTCCCCTTCCAAACCCTCACTCTTGTTGTCCGCCCCCCCCCCCCCACTATAAATGGCTGATATGATCCAGAACCCGGAGGAGGTAAACCTCCAGAGAGATCCCTCTCCTAAGACTGCACTTCTCTCTCCCTGCCCTGCTTAGAATAAGCCTACAATGACATTTCCCTGGACCACAGCCTTTGAAGGTGCTTTCCTCACCTGGTTGCAAAGGGAGAGACACCCATCACTTGGCCACATACCAATGGGATGACCGTAGGCCTCTCGCCCAGTCCGCCTACTAGGTCCTGTTGTCAGGTGTGAGTTGCTGCGGGCTTGCAGGTCTCATCCAAGTGTGATGACAGTCTCCTCCAGGAAGGTCAGGCAAAACATTTCTCCTGGAATACCTCACTCTAATCAATTTCAGACCTTGCTTTAGATGTCCTCGGAGGATCCCAGGAACCATCTGAAAGTGCGTTCCATGGGATTCTGGCCCAGGACACCAGCACGCTTTCGAATTAAAGTGTCTGATGAGTTTAGACATTGCTACGTACATATTTCTGAAGACCATGTAAAAGTACCATGTAATTTCTATTGTGCGGTGGGGGGTTGTGTTTATCTATCTTGCGAAATGGCAGAAAAGGAAACATATTGATTTTGGAAATGTATACTTTTTTATGGTCTCTAAAGAAATGAAAGAAATCAGAGACTTCATTTGCTATGGCCAGATGGAATATAGTGTGAGAAAAATTAACCAGTCTGCAAACCTGCAGTTTCTGGTCTTAAATCTTACCTATGGATTGTGTTTTTCTTCGTACAAATGAAAATCCCTGAACATTTAAGTAGGGAATTCACTCTCTTGTCTCTTGAATTGTAGTTCAACCCAGAGACCGTTTTCACTGGATTAAGCCGTTTAAACTGCTCTAGTCATGATTTTTATTTTCTCCTTGTCACCCAACTTTCTTTCTGGAAAGTGAGTAGGTCAGAAGAGGGGATGCCAATCTGATTTAACTTTTGTGTCAACGGCGTGGACAGTGCAGTGTACTAGTTACAGGGTGAGCTTTAAAGTTGGGCAGACCTGGATGGGAATCTTCTATTCTCTACTTCACCAGTTCCGTAATCAGGGGCAAGTTATTTCAGGAGGTGGGATTGAAGAGTGGTCAAGAACGTGGGTTTCTAGGTCTGACAGCTTGAGTTTGAATCTTCGCTACCTATTCTGTGATCTTGGACAATTGATTCTACCCCTCTGAACCTCAGTTTCTTCTTCGGTAAAGTAACGCTGACTTTACTGAGTGGTTGTGAGAATTAAGTGAAATCGTGTAAAGCTCTTAGCACAGCTTCTGGCACACAGTAAAGGTGTAATAAATATAAGTTGTTATTATTATCATTGTTGTTGTTGTCTTCATCAGTAAAATTAGCAACTGTGGTATTAGTTAAGACCACACAGCTAGTTAGTGATGGAATCCAAAAAATCCCAGTCTCTTTATTCCCAGCCAAGTGCTTATTACGTTGTATCACAAGATGTAGCTTTGGAAGATGGGGCAAGAAGCTAAATGAATGAGGGAGGAGATGACGATGACGTTAGTGATGGTGGTAACGCCTGAGCCGCAGCTTTCTTTAGACTAGTGGTCCTTATCTTCGCGTACGCATTAGAATCATCGGGGTAGTTTTACAAAATGCAAATGCTTGGATTCCACTCCCCAGAGATTCTGGTTTCAATGGTTTGACGTGCATCCTGAGTGATGGGATATTTAATATAGCCCCACTGGTAATTCTAATGGACAGCCAGGATGGAGAACTACTGGTTTAGAGGCACCTCTTGGGGCTTACAAATCCACGGTAGCAATGGCCAAGCCACGATCAGGCTCCAATGCCCACATGGTGGAAGCCCAGTAGAGAAGCCTTGTTCCCCAGCCTGGTAATTACCTGCTGCCATGAGCCCGAGAGGATGGTCTGTGAGCTCAGCTCATTGTGCTGGGCATCTAGACAGGAAACATAAGCAGCTGGCTACCTCCTCACTTGGGAGTCACCAATCCTAAACTCTCTGTGGGTGTTGCTCCCTGCACCCAGGTATCAAAGGCTGTCTCAGAAAGAGAAATATATCTACATGTGGACCCATACTTACTTAAAAAGTATGTTCTCTTAGAGATAGCCCTGGGAATCTCAAAATGCCTGTGTTGTGTGTACATGTGTGCATGCATGTGTATGTGTAAACAGAATCACTACAATCAATGTCCAGATTCTCCCAGGACATAGAATAGCTGCATATAGTATCAAGACGGAGACCCTGATTCTGAGATCACCTAGAGGTTGCTCCAAGCCATCAGGTGGCATAATACTGCACATGCAGCTAGTGGTCTTCTGTTAAAGAGTGTTAGTCAAGTTCACTACAGGATTATGGCTATTATTTATCAATATAGGATCCCCTTTCTGCCCAGGAGTGAGGGGTGGGAGTAGGGCCAGCCAGACTTGATTACGACTCACCAGGTTGAGCAGATCTCTCAAAGTTGTGTTGTGTCAAGCTAGAGGGAAGAAACTCAATGGGGTCCTTGAAGAGTGGAGAGTTGAAGTTGGGGTAGCAAATCCAAGAGCCAGGGTTCCGAAGCAAGAACCCAGCTGGGTGTTGTGGTACCAGGAAGGTAGAAGATAAATATTAGAGGAGCTAGATAAACAGAAAACGTCTTAAAGTAATTCTGGTAAAATGGGACAACATGCTTTCAAATTTTGTAGGGGAAGGAGGGGCCAGAATGAAGTGGACGTTATTGGAATTGACTTGACAGCAACTGTGTGTGTGTGTGTGTGTGTTTAATGAGTATGTTGAACAGTATTTACCTTTTGAAACTCCAGATATTTCGGCTACCTGAAACTGGTGATTTTATCAACCCCTTCTGGAGTTCTCTCCAGCTTTAGCCACCATGTCTCAAACCAGATTCTGTCTTTTTCGTCCTTCCTGCCGCCCCTACTCCTGGTGAGCCCCTCCTGCCCTTACCCTGATCAGGGCCCTCAACAGGGGACTGTCATCTCCCTGTAGTGCCCCTTGTTCAGGACCCTTCGTTCCCTCCTCCAGTCTGTTAAATACCAGCAGTCAGCAAACTTTTCTGTTGAAAATGGGGACTAAACTGATTTACACCAAGGTACGAACAACTTCCAACACCCGTCTGTCAGTTTGCCATCTGGTGGTGGCTTGAGTGTTGCTGTGAAGATGGAAGCTGTGACACTGGTGTTTCAAATACCACCAGGGCCACCCATGGTGGACAGGTTTCAGAGGAACATCCAAACTAAGACTAGGAAGAAAGGCCTGGTGACCTATCTTCTGAAAATTAGCCAATGAAAACCCTACGGATCACAACAGAATATTGTCTTATATTGTGCTGGAAGATGAGCCCCACAGGTTGTAAGGCATTCAAAATATGACTGGGGAAGAGCTTCCGCCTCAAAGTAGAGTTAGTGTTAACGACAAATAGAGTAAAGCCTTTGAGACCTTTATTTGCTGATGTGGTACCACTCAAAACAGGAAGTGACAGCAGCAAACATCCATCAGCAAACAGAACACAGAATGTACACAACAGCTGCAACAATGGCCTCAACATACCAACAACCATGAAGGTACAAACAACCACGAAGATGGGCAACTTTTCATTCTGTCATACATGAGGTTGCCTGAGACCGAACCGATTCGATGACAACTAACAACAACAATGGATAACTTAGAAAGGCTTACTATGTTTCTCTTACCTTTAGGGTGTTTGCAATTTTTAGGACGGGAAAAAGGGAAAGGTCTTTTAAACAGAATTGCATGCATTTGTCATCAGGCCAGTAACAGAAAAGAGGCTTTTAAGAATTTTTAAAATTATCACCCTACTCTCTATTCTTCCAAGGCAAGAGATACCCAGATTTATTTCTGTTTCTCCAACTTGCAGGTTTACAAAGGGGTCTGGGGTTCCTACAGAAATTCCAGTCCCTTTTTGGACAGTATAGGGAGAGGGGCTGAGGTTTGGAGGAAAGAGCATACTGTGTAGAATCAGAACCCGGGCTCGAGCTCACGCTTGAGCACTCACTGGTGTGCGACCCAGGCAAGCTGCCTGACTTCCCTGGGCCCTGAGTCTTCATTGTAAAAATTAACTCACCAAACATTCCTTGAATACCCATGAAGCTCTAGTGCTGTGCTAGCCAAGCTTGGGGTTACAACCAGTTTCCTTTGAATTGATTCCGATTTATCAGAGTAGAATTGTGCTGCATAGGATTTTCCAATGGCTGATTTTTTTGGAAGTCGATTGCCAGGTCTTTCTTCCGAGGTGTCTCTGGGTAGACTCAAACCTCCAAGTCTTCAGTTACCAGCTGAGCCTGTTAACTGTTTGCACCACCCAGGGACGCAGGGACTCAAATATCCCATCACAAGGCTGTTATAGAGGTAAGTACAAAGGGCACACGGAAGAGAAGAGGAAGAAATCTATCAACCTTGCAGGGAAGTTGTCACAGAGTGAACTTTGTGCTACCACACAGCTGTTTAACGACTAGTATTGGAGACAGTGTAGCATGATGGTTAGGGGCTATGAACTTTGGAGTCATAGAGCTAGCTTGAACTCAGACTGCCACTTTTTAGCTGTGTAACATTGCAGATGTTATTAACTTCTTTCTGCCTCAGTTTCCTCATCTGAAAAATGGAAATGTTGATAGTATCCAACCCACAGGTGAGAAGTCGAACAATATGAATGAAATGGTCCGAGTGGTGCCTGGTACATAGGAAATGTCAGGCTTTATCATTTATTATCAGATAAAAGATAAAGAAACTCCCAGACAGAGAAAAGGAGATTCTTCAGGTTATTCTAGACATAGAATCCCTGGGTGGTGCAGTCAACGCACTTGGCTGTGAACCAAAAGGTTGGAAGTTCAAGTCTACCCAGAGATGCCTTTGAAGAAAGACCTGGTGAGCTAGTCCTGAAAACTCAGCCGTTGAAAACCCCGTGGAGCCCAATTCCACTGCCGTGCACGGGTTGGCCACAATTCGGGGTCCGCCTGACGGCCAGTGGGTTCTGGGCTTATCCCAGGCACAAAGCACGACCTGTGACAGAAATTAGATAAAAGAGTGACGTGTTGGGGACTAAAGAATACAGCAGGAACTGAGGACCTGTGAAGTGTGGGAGGAGGGCGGGACAAGGCTGTGCAGGTTAGGGATGGGGGGTGGGAGATAGAGCACAAAAGGCTCCCCAGGTGCTCTGAGGAGTGTGGCTTCTCCAGAGTAGCAAGGGAAGCCATTTACAGTGGGCGAGAGGGCTGCAGGGTATAGGAGACAGGAGTCTCCGGCACTGCACGGAGGTTGGACCGAGGAAGAGAGCTGGTAACAAGGGTATGGGGAGAGCAAATGAAATGAGTGTGATAAACATCATTTTAATTCTCAAAGTGCAGGGTGAGTGTGAGTGGTCATGGGGGAGGGCGGTGAAGATAGGGCTGGAACTCTCCCTTGGCCGGGAGAACCTTGGCAAGAATTGCTGCTTTCCTGCCCCATATCCTGTTTCGAGAGGAGGTGGAGGGGGTTGGGGTAAGGCTCCCACCCCCTTCCACATGCATGCAGTTATTTGGCAGGTTGCTTCAGGCCGTGGGAGCGACAAGACAAAATCATCAGAAAGGATTCCCTGTCTGGCCCCCTACCCTACCACCCCCACCCAGTCTCTTGGGTGGGAACCTTCCCATAATGGTATACGCAGACTAAGGATGGAAGTGCTGGAAGTAGGCCAGGTTTACATTCTGCTTCTATTAATTACTGTTGTTAGCTGCTGGGCAGTCTTAGGTGTGCAGAGTAGAACTGCTCCATAGGGTCTTCAAGCCCACGACCTTTCAGAAGCAGATCACCCAGCCTGTCTTCTGAAGTGCCTCTGGGTGAGTTTGAACCACTAACCTTTTGGCTAGTAGTACTAAAAAAGGGAAGTATTTTGGATATCTTTTGGTGGGTAGAATCACTGAGTGGGGGAGGGCCAGCCACGTGTTGTGTTTCTCCTCATTCAGACACACGGAGGCCACAAGACACCCCATGCACCTCCACTTGCCCACTTGCCCCACCCCCAGACCCAGTGTGTTTCAGTGTTTAACCATTTTACATCTAATGTCGTCATGCACAGGACACAAATTCTCTTCAGCCGCGTCTCAGTCAGAACATGAGAGACAATGCTAAGTGTGAGGTAGTGAGATGCTGTTCTCTCCTTTGTGAGGGGGAAGGTGACAGTCCATACTTTGAAACATAAATGTCGGCCGGATTGATCAAACTCCTCACAGCCAGCAAATTCCCAAGACGATGCTGGGCTACCAGGCCAAGTTTCCAGGGGAGCAGTGTTGGACCACCTTCCCCTGCCCCGACCTCTTGCTCTCCAGACAATAGGACCTACAGAGACCCTGTCTCAGGCGGCTGTCTTTATTCACATCCCTGCCCAGGACTCTGGGGACTAGAAAGACTCATGTTGCTGTCTGGACACTAGGTGGCGCCATTAGCCTACTCCCTTGCCTGGTTCGGGCCTCTCGTGAGCTCAGATCATAATAAAAATCTGAGGTGGGCTACATCGAAATAAAACCAAATATTTTAGGTCCAGACATAGAGAAGTTGGCTTTTTCTTGTGAATTAATGTCACTAGCAGTAAAATAAGGCTAAAACCTCCTTGATTCCTTTCTGCCCAATTTCAAAATGAATAAGCAACTGGGAGGCTGGTTTAAATGGTTTTCCAGGAGCTGATGGACAATTCCAGGCATCAGGGACAAAGAATACCGATTCTGGGCATGAGAAACGGTATCTTCTATGAAGGATCAGGAAGTCTTTTAAATCTTTTCAATGCTCTGCCACTTTAATTTTCCAGGCTCTGCCACTTTGATGGGAAGTCCCCAGGTGGCACAGTTTGTGTTCAGCTGTTAGCCAAAAGGTTGGCAATTTGAACTCTCCCAGCAGTATTGTGAAAGAAAGGCCTGGCAGTCTGCTCCCCTAAAGAGTACAGCCAAGAAAACCTATGGGGCAGTTCTACTCTGTCACGTGGAGTCAGTATGAGTTAGAATCAACTCAAAGGCACCTAACAACAACAGCAACATTTGCCATTTTGTTCCATATGCACCCATACAGAGATAAGTTAGGCATGGTTCTTTGCCCTGTGCTTATTCACAATCTTGTGGGGGACAAACATATGTAAAATACAATTGCTGTACAGTAGGATAAGGACTGGAATGTTAAAAGTGCTACTGGAACATAAGAAGAGAACCAGCTTAGTATGGAAGGGTTAGAGGTGCCCCTCTCTTCAGTAATCCTATGAATAATCATGCCCTCGTTCGTTCAGTAGCGTACTTGGCAGTGCATAGGACTGACACTCTTCCTGCCCCCAGCAGCTGACACCGCTTTTTTTCCTTTTGACCTGAAAGAGAAGGTATTTCTTTTTCTCTCCTTGGCCGTAGTCATACAATTAAATAGATTATAAAACCAAAAAAAATAAAACAACCCATTGCCATTGAGTCAATTCCAGCTCATAGTGACCCTATAGCACAGAGTAGAACTGCAAAGAGTGGCTGGTGGATTTAAACTGCCAACTTTTTGGTTAGCATCCGTAGCTCTTAACCACTGTGCCACCAGGGCCTTGAACAGGTTACATGTTTCTCTAAAGGAGGAGTAGAAACATTTTTTTTCTTCACAATGGGCTCTGACCCAAGGAGAAATTAAGGAAAGAGGAAAATAATCCAGAAAAGTCAAATAGCAAATTTCAGAAATTCAGCTTGAAAAAACTTACGCAGAAATTGGGATTCATTAGAATGACATTGTTGTCACTTATTAAATTGGAAGAGCACCTGGCTGCCCCAACTTCAGGAGGACAGAAATGGGGTAGACCTGGGGTTTGTTCCTCAAGGCTGGAACTAACTTCTGTTTTAGTCAAGACCCTTTTGGTTGCATGTGACAAAAATCCAACTAAGATTAAAACGGCAAGGATGAATTAGAGATGGACCGTAGAAATTAGGAACTCTATGCCATCAAGAATCTTTTTCCACCTCTCCCCTCAGCCTCTCTGGGATATGGACTCCGTTTGTCTCCTTCAGACCACCAGCCGTCAACCAAGGCTGCTGGCAGTTCTTGCTGACATCTTTTCAACTTTACCATTAGAGAGAACTCCCTTTAGAAAAATCTTGGTGAAAGGTCCTGACTGGCTTAGCATCTGTCTTTGCCCAAGCCTAGACAATCACAGAGGGTGGGGTCGGGGTATGCTATGACTAGAACAGCCTGGGTTCTATGTCCATCCACAGGGCTGGGGTACAATAATTGTCATACCACACTACATTGTTGGAGTGGAAGAAGACTGATTTCCTAAAAGAATGAAGATTCTACCAGAAGAAGAGATAAAGAGCGCTGTGCAAACAGTATAACAGAGGACTACTACTGGAAGGATAGACTGGGAAGGAGATGGGTAAAACTGACTATTATATCTCGCACACATTAACATTCCTATTTGAAACCAACATGTATTTATTAAGAATTTCTCCCGTAAGGCTCTAATGTGAGTTTTAGTTGGGTCCGACTGGAAGAACAGCAATAAAAAGACTTTAATGAGAAAATCTCTTTAAAAACAAATTCTTTTAAAATGTAGTATAATGCCTGATAAGAGGGAATTTAATTTTTAAATTTTATCATGAGTGTGTTTTGTTCAGCAAGGGAATGAGCTTATTGCTTCTGGAGTGTAGTGGACACAACCTGTCCCTGAGAAGCATATCTTCTTTTCCAGGGAAGAGTCCCTTGGATAGTCCTTCTCAATTATGTAAATAGAAGAAGTAGGCCTTGGGGTAGGTATAAATAGGACTTTTTGTGGCTAAGCGAAGATGCTGTTCCTAAAACTCCTTAATAAACAGATCTGGCAATTTGGAAGAAGGGTGGAAAATATGTATAGGAGCAAAGGAGTCTCCTACAAGGAAAAAGAGATCAAGACCCACAGCCTTTGGATCTTGATTAGAGCCTTTCTGATGGATGGAGATGGTCTTAACTAAAGTCCACTGGCAGAAGGAACCCTAAGAGCCCTCAAAGGGAACTCATATGAAGGAAAAAGAAGTCTATGGGTCATGTTGGAAGAGTTCATTCTGGTCTGGTGTATATTTGAGTCTGGAAGCCAATCCTGACATTCTGTTAAAGGGCAGAGTTGGGAACAATGCCTGAGCACAAACCTAAATGCTATACACCGGAGAGCTCAAATGAGGAGCAACGTTGGCTGAGGGTAAAATATGGAAGAGGAGAGCTGTACTAAATTCTTTGGACCCAACAACTCTCTGAGGCTCTTGAACCATTCAACTAGGGGTGTCAGAGAGGTGAGAGTAGAAAAGAAGAGAAATTCGATGTACTGTTAATGTGGGCAGGTGGTAACATGCAAGTGACAACTTGCATGTTAAAAAGAGATAAGACCGGAGGCGGATCCAAGATGGCAGAATAGAGAGACACTTCCGGTGAGCCCTCTTTACAACAAAGACCCGAAAAAACAAGTGAAACGAGTATTTTTACTACAAGCTGGGAGCCCTGAGCATCAAAGGCAAGCTTAGACAACGAACTGAGGGGCAGGGGACGGAAGAGACCATTCAGAAGTGGAGAGGAGTTACTGGACCTGAATGGCAGGGAGCCCTCAGGCACCATTCCCAGAGTGGCGCAGCGCTAGAGGCGGTGTTGGGCTGGGACTAGCATTCGGCCGCAGTTTCCTCAGGGAGAAGCAGCCAGCCACACAGCCTACTCACACCTCTGGAACCTGAGGAGAACTGCACTCTCGACAAAAGCTAAGCACTTGCATATATTTTACCGCGCTTGCCCCAACCCCCAAGCTGGCTTCAGCAGCTGACCCTGGGCCTGAGATAGACCCTGGTGAGCACCTAGAGCCATCCTCCCAGCCTTGGGGAAGGAAAAAATTTGCAACTGGGGGGAAAAGATAATTTGCTAGCACCATTAAACAGAGGAGCTCAGGACAGAAGCACCTCATGTCCAGGCATAAACCATCCGTGGACCTTGAGCACCTTTCCCTTCTGCATGGACCTGTGTGGGCCTATTTTGGGAGAATAGGCCCTTGTTGGGAAACTCCAACCATTTCAGCTGTGCGGTGGAGAGGTGGGTGTTTGACGTTTGACATTGCTTTCCCTATTAAACAAGGTCCTCACCTACACACATCAGGGACCTAAGGACTGGTAGCTCCACTCAGGTCACCCAGCCACCCACAACAGGGGTCCAAAGATAACTGGTACCTCCCAGTCCTTACAACCAAAAACTTTAGGTGCCCACGGTCCCTCTGCAGAACCCACTCACCAGCACGCTCTAGGGAACAGAGATGTGTTTTCCTCAGAGACACTCGGGGGTTGGTTCTCTGCCCACTGCCTTTTTCAGTGCGTGACCCCCTGCTGCAATCAGATACTGGTATATACGCCAATCACCCCTGCCCCTCTAAGACTGTAGGACAGAGCCTGTACCACATACTTGATGACCATCTACCTGGAAACCTGAGCTGAATTCATACAAGAACACTGAATGGACTCATAAACTGATAAAACTGATAACAGCTCTAGCTAGCTGGGGACAGGACACCAGAGCTCCAAATGTGAAAATAGTCAAGCCAGCTCACTCAAGCAACCCACAGAGGTGTACCAAAATAAAACAAAGCTTTTTTTTAGCAGCTATGACACAGTAAGCAAGCATAAACTAATACAATAACTTATAGATGGCTCAGAGACAACAGTCAATATCAAGTCACATAAAGAAACAGACCATGATTACCTCAACAGGCTCTCAAAACAAAGAATCCAGGGATCTTCTAGATGAAAGTGCATTCCTGGAATTACCAGATGTGGAATACAAAAGTTTAATATACAGAGCCCTTCGAGACAGCAGGAAGGAAATGAGGCAACATGCAGAACAAGCCAAGGAACACACAGACAAAACAACTAAAGAAATTAGAAAGATTATTCAAGAACATAATGAAAAGTTTAGTAAGATGGAAAAATCCATAGACAGGCAGCAATCGGAAATTCAGAAGATTAACAATAAAATTACAGAATTAGACAACTCAATAGAAAGTCAGAGGAGCAGAATCGAGCAAGTAGAAGATAGAATTTCTGAACTTGAAGATAAATCACTTGGCACTAATATATGTGAAGAAAAATCAGATAAGAGAATTAAAAAAAAAAGAAGAAACCTTAAGAATCATGTGGGACTCTATCAAGAGAAATAACCTATGAGTGATGGGAGTACTAGAACAGGGAGGGATAACAGAAAATACAGAGAAAATTGTCGAAGATTTGTTGGCAGAAAACTTCCCTGATATTGGGAAAGATGAAAAGATATCTATCCAAGATGCTCATCGAACTCCACATAAGGTAGATATTAAAAGAAAGTCACCAAGACATATTATAATCAAAGTTGCCAAAACCACAGATAAAGAGAGAATTACAAGAGCAGCAAGGGATAAACGAAAAGTCACCTACAAAGGAGAGCCAATAAGAACAAGCTTGGACCACTGGGCAGAAACCATGCAGGCAAGAAGGCAATGGGATGACATATTTAAAAAATTGAAGGAAAAAAATTGCCTGCCAAGAATCATATATCCAGCAAAACTGTCTCTTAAATACGAAGGTGAAATGAAGACATTTGCAGATAAACACAAGTTTAGGGAATTCGTAAAAACTAAACCAAAACTATAAGAAATACTAAAGGGAGCTCTTTGGTTAGAAAATCAATAATATCAGGTATCAATCCAAGAATGGAACACTGGGCAGAGCAACCAGAAGTCAACCCAGACAGGGAAATCCAAAAACACAAAGCAAGATTCCAAAAAAAAAAAAAAAAGCTTAAAAGAGGGTAACGGCAATGTTATTATATAAAAGAAGACAACATTAAAATAATAAAGAGGGACTAAGAAATGTAATTATACACCTTTCATATGGAGAGGAAGAAATGGCGATACAAAGAAATAAAAGTTAGTTTTAAATTTAGAAAAATAGGGGTAAATAATAAGGTAACTACAGAGGAGACAAACTATCCTACTCATCAAAATAAAATACAAGGGAAGAATACAGACCCAGCAGAAACAAAATCAACAACAATAAATATGGGGAAAGGAGAATATATAAAGAAAATCTACTCAGCACATAAAATCAAGTGGGAAAAAGAAACTGTCAACAACACACAAAAAAAGACATCAAAATGATAGCACTAAGTTCATACCTATCCATAATTACCCTGAATGTACATGGACTAAATGCACCAATAAAGAGACAGAGAGTGGCAGAATGGATTCAAAAACAAGACCCGTCTATACGCTGCCTACAAGAGACACGCCTTGGACTCAGAGACACAAACTAAAACTCAAAGGATGGAAAAAAATATATCCAGCAAACAACATCAAAAAAGAGCAGGAGTGGCAATAATAATTTCTGACAAAATAGACTTTAAAGTTAAATCCATCAGAAAGGATAAGGAAGGACACTATATAATGATTAAAGGGACAATATACCAAGAAGATATAACCATATTAAATATTTATGCACCCAATGACCGGGCTGCAAGATACATAAAACAAACTCTATCAGCATTGAAAAGTGAGATAGACAGCTCCACAATAATTGTAGGAGACTTCAACACACCACTTTTGGTGAAGGACAGGACATCCAGAAAGAAGCTCAGTAAAGACATGGAAGATCTAAATGCCACAATCAAACAACTTGACCTCGTAGACATACACAGAACACTCCACCCAACAGCAACCAAGTGTACTTTCTTTTCTAGTGCACATGGAACATTCTGTAGAATAGACCACATATTAGGTCATAAAGCAAGCCCTAGCAGAATCCAAAACATCGAAATATTACAAAGCATCTTCTCTGACCATAAGGCCGTAAAAGTGGAAATCAATAACAGGAAAAGCAGGGAAAAGAAATCAAACACTTGGAAACTGAACAATACCCTGCTCAAAAAAGACTGGATTAGAGAAGACATTAAGGAGGGAATAAAGAAATTCAGAGAATCCAATGAGAATGAAAACACTTTGTATCAGAACCTTTGGGACATAGCAAAAGCAGTGCTTGGAGGCCAATTTATATCAATAGATACACACATCCAAAAAGAAGAAAGGGCCAAGATCAAAGACTCATCCCTACAAATTGAACTAATAGAAAGAGAGCAATAAAAGAAACCCACAGGCACCAGAAGAAAACAAATAATAAAAATTAGAGCTGAACTAAATAAAATAGAAAACAGAAAAACAATTGAAAAAATTAACAAGACCAAAAGCTGTTTTTTTTAAAAAATCAACAAAATTGATAAACCACTGGCCAAACTGACAAAAGAAAAACAGGAGAGGAAGCAAATAACCAGAATAAGAAATGAGAGGGGTGATATTACAACAGACCCAACTGAAATTAAAAGAATCATATCAGATTATTATGAAAAACTATACTCAAACAAATTTGAAAACCTAGAAGAAATGGATGAACTCCTAGAAACACACTACCTACCTAAACTAACACAAACAGAGGTAGAACAACTAAATAGACCCATAACAAAAGAAGAGATTGAAAAGGTATTCAAAAAACTCCCAACAAAAAAAAAATCCCTGGTCCAGACGGCGTCACTGCAGAGTTTTACCAAACTTTCAGAGAAGAGTTAACACCACTACTACTAAAGGTATTTCAGAGCATAGAAAAGGTTGGAATACTATGAAACTCATTCTATGAAGCCACCATATCCCTGATACCAAAACCAGGTAAAGACACCACAAGAAAAGAAAATTATAGACATATATCCCTCATGAATATAAATGCAAAAATCCTCAACAAAATTCTAGCCAATAGAATTCAACGACATATCAAAAAAATAATTCGCCATGACCAAGTGGGATTCATACCAGGTATGCAGGGTTGGTTCAACATTAGAAAAACAATTAATGTAATCTACCGCATAAATAAAACAAAAGACAAGAATCACATGATTTTATCAATTGATGCAGAAAAGGCATCTGACAAAGTTCAACACTCATTCATGATAAAAACTCTCCGCAAAATAGGAATAGAAGAAAAATTCCTCAATGTAATAAAGGACATTTATACAAAGCCAACGGCCAACATCACCCTAAAAGGAGAGAGCCTGAAAACATTCCCACTGAGATCGGGAACCAGACAAGGATGCCCTTTATCACCATTCTTACTCAACATTGTGCTGGAAGTCCTAGCCAGAGCAATTAGGCTAGATAAAGAAATAAAGGGCATCCAGATTGGCAAGAAGGAAGTAAAAGAATCTCTCTTTGCAGAAGACATGTTCTTATACACAGAAAACCCTAAGGAATTCTCCAGAAAACTACTGAAACTAATAGAAGAGTTCAGCAGAATATTGGGATACAAGATAAAGATAGAAAAATCAGTTGGATTCCTCTACACCAACAAAAAGAACATCGAAGAGGAAATCACCAAATCAATGCCATTTATGGTATCCCCCAAGAAGATAAAATGCTTAGGAATAAATCCTACCAGAGATGTAAAAGACTTAAACAAAGAAAACTACAGTACACTTCTGCAAGAAACCAAAAGAGACTTACATAAGTGGAAGAACATACCTTGCTCATGGATAGGAAGATTTAACATTATAAAAATGTCTATTCTACCAAAAAAAAAAAAGAGATCTATATATTTAATGCAATTCCAATCCAAATCCCAATGACATGCTTTAATGAGATGGAGAAACAAATCACCAACTTCATATGGAAGGGAAAGAGGCCCTGGATAAATGAGGCATTACTGAAAAAGAAGAACAAAGTGCGAGGCCTTAACTTCACCTGATTTTAGAACCTATTATACCGCCACAGTAGTCAAAACAGCATGGTACTGGTACAACAACAGATACATGGACCAATGGAACACAATTGAGAATCCAGACATAAATCCATCCACATATGAGCAGCTGATATTTGACAAAGGCCCCAAAACAGTTAAATGGGGAAAAGATAGTCTATTTAACAGATGGTGCTGGCATAACTGGATATCTATCTGCAAAAAAATGAAACAAGACCCATACCTCACTCCATGCACAAAAACTAACTCAAAATGTATCAAAGACCTAAATATAAAATCTAAAACGATAAAGATCATGGAAGAAAAAATAGGGACAACGTTAGGAGCCCTAATACATGGCATAAACAGTATACAAAACATTATAAAGAATGTAGAAGAAAAACTAGATAACTGGGAGCTCCTAAAAATCAGACACCTGTGCTCATCCAAAGACTTCAGCAAAAGAGTAAAAAGACTACCTACAGACTGGGAAAAAGTTTTTAGCTATGACATTTCTGATCAGCACCTGATCTCTAAAATCTACATGATACTGCAAAAACTCAACTGCAAAAAGACAAATAACCCAATTAAAAAATGGGCTAAAGATATGAATAAACACTTCACTAAAGAAGACATTCAGGTAGCTAACAGATACATGAAGAAATGTTCACGATCATTAGCCATTAGAGAAATGCAGATCAAAACTACAATGAGATTTCATCTCACTCCAACAAGGCTGGCATTCATCCAAAAAACACAAAATAATAAATGTTGGAGAGGCTGTGGAGAGATTGGAACACTTCTACACTACTGGTGGGAATGACAAATGGTACAACCACTTTGGAAATCCATTTGGCACTTCCTTAAAAAGTTAGAAATAGAACTACCATACGATCCAGCAATCCCACTCCTTAGAATATATCCTAGAGAAATAAGAGCCTCTACACGAACAGATATATGCACACCCATGTTTATTGCGACACTGTTTACAATAGCAAAAAGATGGAAGCAACCAAGGTGCCCATCAACAGATGAATGGATAAATAAATTATGGTATATTCACACAATGGAATACTACCCACCGATAAAGAACAGTGATGATCTGTGAAACATTTCATAACACGGAGGAACCTGGAAGGCATTATGCTGAGTGAAATTAGTCAGTTGCAAAAGGACAAATATTGTATAAGACCACTATTATAAGAACTTGAGAAATAGTTTAAACTGAGACGAAAACATTCTTTTGTGGTTACGGGGCGGGGGGTGGGAGAGGTGCATTCACTAATTAGATAGTAGATAAGAACTACTTAGGTGAAGGGAAAGACAGCACATGATACAGGGGAGGTCAGCACAATTGGACTAAACCAAAAGCAAAGAAGTTTCCTGAATAAACTGAATGCTTCGAAGGCCAGCGTAGCAGGGGCAGAAGCCCGGGGACCATGGTTTCAGGGGACATCTAAGTCAATTGGCATAATAAAATCTATTAAGAAAACATTCTGCATCCCACTTTGGAGAGTGGCGTCTGGGGTCTTAAATGCTAGCAAGCAGCCATCTAAGATGCATCAATTGGTCTCAACCTACCCGGATTAAAGGCAAATGAAGAACACCAAGGACACAAGGCGATTACAAGCCCAAGAGACAGAAAGGGCCACATGAACCAACGACTACATCATCCTGAGACCAGAAGAACTAGATGGTGCCCGCTACAACCGGTGACTGCCCTGACAGGGAACTCAACAGAAAGCCCCTGAGGGAGCAGGAGAGCAGTGGGATGCAGACCCCAAATTCTCATAAAGAAAATGGTCTGACTGAGGCTAGAAGGACCCTGGTGGTCATGGCCCCCAGACATTCTGCTGGCCCAGGACAGGAACCATTCCTGAAGCCAACTCTTCAGATATGGATTGGAATGGACAATGGGTTGGAGAGGGATGCTGGTGAGGAGTGAGCTTCTTGGATCAGGTGAACACTTGAGACTATGTTGGCATCTCCTGCCTGGAGGGGAGATGAGAGGGTGGAGGGGGTTAGAAGCTGGCGAAATGGACACGAAAAGAGAGAGTGGAGGGAGACAGCGGGCTATCTCATTAGGGGCAGAGTAATTGGGAGTGTGTAGCAAGGTGTATATGGGTTTTTGTGTGAGGGACTGACTTGATTTGTAAATTTTCACTTAAAGCACAATAAAAATTATATAAAAAAAAAAAGAGATAAGACCTTATTTGGACATCAGGTGATGTGGCAATTCATACCTGTAACATTGCAATGGATAAAATTATGAAGACTTACAATAAAAAAGAGATTTATAGTCTACCTAAAATTTGGTGCACAGGCTTTTTAAAAAATAATTTATTTTATCTGTTGTTGAGAGTACACAGCAAAACTTACACCAATTCAGCAGTGTCTACTTCTATAATTCAGCGACGTTAATTACATTCTTCTAGTCGTGCAGCCATTCTCACCCTCCTTTTCTAAGTTGTTCCTCCCCCATTAGCATAAACTCACTGCACCCTAAAGTTCTTGTCTTATTTTTCAAGCTGCAGTTGTCAATTTGATCCGTATAAATAGATCATAAAAAAGCATAATGCTCAAGGCAGACATTCTTTACCAGTTAAGCTAAACTCTTGTTTGGTTTTAAGAACGCTGTATAGGGTCACTATGAGTCAGAACTGACTCGATGGCAATGGGTTTGGGTTTTTTTTTTTTTTTTTTTGGTTTTCAGAGGATATTTTTGGCTTAAGGTTTAAAGATTATCTCAGGGCAACAATTGAAGCATGGGCTCTTAAAATAATTATTTTTCAGGAATAAGATTTCCAATATGAAGCCTACAGGGTTGCCTCCAGAGACTTTTATTGCCATATTATGCTTTCACAACCATAGCAAAAAGACACAGTGGATCTCTCCCCTTACAGATCATATGTAATTAAACAGAGAATAAACTCAGAACCAAATCTCCTAATCCTTGCTTTAAAATCTCTAGCCAGGACAATTTGAGAACAGATACAGAGAAGCCAGGGTACCTATACTGGCATTCTGCTTGGGATACATGTGCGTGTGTACTAAAGCACATTGTCTTCTTCAGTTCATACTTTTTGCCTTGCGGTTAATCAGGCCAGCCAAAGGTTGACATGTACACCCAACTAACTGAGCCAAAGGCTTGTAGACTCAGCCATAGCTGTTAGTTTAGTTTAAAGGGTTTTCTTTTCGCCAGGATGAAAAGTGGATAGGGTAGATGGCTAAGTAGCTAGATATAGAGGAGTCCCCCACTTGATTTACACTGAACTTCATGTTGGAGGTTGGAGAATGCATTGGGTTCGCTAGTCAATATCATCACCAACAGCAGCAACAAAATGCAGCATTGCGAGGGACTGGAAGTCTAAGCACATACTTCCTTGCTCAGAAAATTCTTTCAGCATGGTTGGTCTGTACAAACTCTAAATGTCACGTATTTTACAAATCAGTTTCTGAGCCAAGAAAGTTTAAATATCCATAATAGTGAGAAGAGGAAAACTGCTGTTAAAAACAAACTTTTAAAATATCTGACTGAATCTGTTTCTGCCTGTAAAGATTGGGCAGCGTATTTCTTATCAGGGTAAGGGTGACTTTCCTAAGAATTTGACCTGATTCAAAGGAAAAATAAGCTTTTAATTTCAAAATGTTTGGCAGCCTTCTATATGTAATGACTAGTGGCTGGCCAGCATGCTTGGCTGTTGTTTTGTAAGGCATTCTAATGGTCCTTGTCTCTTGGGCACCAGCAGGGGAAGAAACAAGGAGCTGATCTGATCTATATAATAAAGATGGAAGATTTTGAGATTCCTGGGACAATCTATGGAGAAAGAGGACTGAGGAAGCATGGCTGAGACCAAGGCATTGGGGAGTAGAAAGGGCCAGTGAGAAGGTCCCAGAAGTGGGCCCAAATGAGAACTGTTTCAAAAAAAAAGATGTCTTATGTTGCCTTTTAATGCATCTCCTGCACCATGTAGTCTAACCTTCCTACACCTTCAGTACTCACCTGCTGTGTGCTGTGGGGAGCCAGAATTCAAAGGAATAAGAACTGCATTCAAGGCAAGACTGCATGAAGTAGTAGTCGCAGAAGGGCAGATGAAGGCGAGACTTCAACAAAAACAGGACATTGGGGTAAGAGGAAACTGGGGGAAACATACTCCTCCAAGAATCCCCAGAAATACTGGGGAACACAGAGGATGTTGGTTTTCCCACCTTATGTGGGATGGAGGCTCCAGATATTTTAAAGTTAAATATTAAAAAACCAATGGCCCCCACAAGGAAGGAAGATTCACCAGTACCCAGGTGGTTGACCCTTGAGTCACACTACTATCTTCCAGGCACTCAGCTAGGCATTTTTTCATAGGGTTTTATTATTATTATGAATTACTTCCTTATAGATGTTCTGGAGGTACAATGGTTAAGCACTCGGCTGCTAACCAAAAGGACGGGTGGATTATCCAATCAGCATGGTGCTTACCTTGCTTATCAGATCATCTGTAGTGAACAACTTCACACTTTTCACCACATCAAAGATTCTGCTTCTAGGTATGGCTGGCATCTCTCTCCCAACTCCGCAGTATTTTCCTACAGAACCAAAGTCTCTTCAAATTCACGATTCCTGACAGGGACAGATTACTTAGTAAGCAAGGTAAGCATGGGCTTATTTGTGCTTACTGACTAATCCGTAGTGAACAATTTCACACGAATTTCACCACTTCAGGCCACTACAGATTAGTAAGCACAAATAAACTTGTGCTTACCTTGTTTACTGGCTAATCCAACCCTGAACCCACCCAGCAGCTCTGAGAGAGAAAAGACCTGGCGATCTGCTTCCATGAAGATTACAGCCTAGGAAACTCTATGGGGTATTCTGCTCAGACACAGAGGGTAGCTAAGAGTTGGAATTGACTCGAGGGCACACAACGACAGCAACAACATAGGTGTTCAGCTGCCTGGTTCTAACACCTGATAGTGTACCCTGAAGCTAAGTGAGTTTCTGTAAATTAATCAGTTACAAACACAGTGATTTAATGGGGGTTAGGGGAGAGGTCAAGGAATAATCAGGTGGAGTTTGCTGCCTATGTATATAAGTTCTAGAAAAAAGACTCTCAAGTGAAAGAGTCACGTTGAACACTTACTGTGAAGATATCTTTCAGTTCTTTGTGGAGGAGAAAGGCAGCTTGAGTTAATTGGCCTCAGCTACTGGCTTTCTTTCATCTCCAGCCATGTAAGAAAGATAACCACAGTACTGTGGTAATTGTAGAGTAATCAGGGTGATTTGCTAAAGGTAAACCTAGCTGAGGGAGTACTAGGAATCGTATAAACATTTTGTCAGTTTGCACATTTTGCAGACAACCATTAAGGAAACATCAGCTTATTAACAGGCTTCCTTGGGCGAGCTTTATCCTCAGAGACGCTAACTCCAGCTTTTGATCCTTCTTTCTTTAAAGCTGTTGCTTTAATATGTTTTCAGCCATCCCTTATGTGACCAATGCAGTGTGTCCTGGTGGAGATTTGATGATCAGGGCTGTGGGCCTGGCTGGCCAGTGAGATGGGTTTCCAGAGGACTGCAACAGTGATCAGCACCTCCTTGCACCCCCTTGCTTCTCCTTTCTCCTGGAACAACTGATATGGTTGAAGCAGGTGAGCCCTGGGTCAGAGGATTAACAGAAAAGGTCTTCTCTGATGCAACAGTTTATCCTAGAATAATTAAGGGCACTGTTGTTTGCCTTAGTTACCTAGTACCACTATAACAGAAATATCAGACATTGGTGGCTTTAAAAAACAGAAATTTATTTTCTCACAATGAGAAGGCTAGAAGTCTGAATTCAGGGCGCCAGCTCCAGAGGAAGGCTCTCTGTCTCTGTCCACTCTGGGGGAAGGTCGTTGTCTCTTCAGCTTCTATTCTTGGCTCCTTGGAGATCTTCATGTGGCATGGTATCTATCTTCCCCATCTCTGCTCTTCCTCTGTTTACTTAATCTACTTTTATATCTCAAAAGAGATTGATTAAAGACACACTCTACATGAATACTGCCTCATTAACATAACAAAGAGAATGTATTCCCAAGTGGGATTATAAACCATGGGTATAAACCAGACCCATGGCCTTGAAGTTGATTTCAACTCAAGGCAACCCTATAAGACAGAGTAGAACTGTCTCATAAGGTTTCCAAGGCTATAATATTTGTGTGTGTGTGTGTGTGTGCGCGCGCACGCTTTAGATGAAGGTTTACAGAGCAAATTAGTTTCTCACTAAACAGTTAATACACATATTATTTTGTGACATTGGTTGCCCACTGTGCAACCTATCAGCATTCTCTCCTTCTCAACCTTGGGTTCCCCATTTCCGTTCATCCAGCTTTCCTGTTCCCTCCTGCCTTCTAGTCCTTGACCCTGGGCTGGCGTGCTCATTTGGTCTCATATACATGGTTGAACTACATGTATTAATGTTTATTTTATGGGCCTGTCTAATCTTTGGCTGAAGAGTGAACCTCACCAGTGACTTTATTGCTGAGTTAAAAGGGTGTCTGGAGACCATACTCTCTGGGTTTCCTCAGTCTCTGTCAGACGATTAAGTCTGGTCTTTTTTATGAGTTAGAATTTTGTTCTACATTTTTCTCCAGCTCTATCCGGGACCCTCTATTGTGATCCTTTTCAGAGCAGTTGGTGGTGGTAGCTGGGCACCGTAGAGTTGTGCTGTACTGTTTGGTGGAGGCTGTGGTAGTTGTGGTCCATTAGGCCTGTGGACTAATCTTTCCTTTGTGTCTTTGATTTTCTTTATTCTCTCTTGCTCCAGCTGGAATGGGACCAGAAGACTATGTTAGATGGCTGCTCACAAGCTTTTAAGACCCCAGACACTACTCACCAAAGTAGGATGCAGAACATTTTCTTTCTAAGCCATGTTATGCCAATTGAGCTAGATGTCCCTGGAGACCATGGTCCCTACCCCTCAGGCCAGTAATTTGGTCCCTCAGGGAGTTTGGATGTATCTATGGGAAGCTCCCATGACCTTGCCTTGGTCAAGTCGTGCAGACTTCCCCAGTATTGTGTACTGCCTTACCCTTCACTAAAGCTGCAACTTATCTATTGTCTAGTTAGTATGTTTTCCTCCCCAACCCACCCCTCATAACCATCAAAGATTGTTTCTTTCTGGTGTAAACCTTATCACGAATTTATATAATAGTGGTCTCATACAGTATTTGTCATTTTGTGATTGACTTAAGTCTTAGTTATCTAGTGCTGCTATAACAGAAATACCACAAGTGGATGGCTTCAACAAACAGAAGTATATTCTCTCACAGTATAGGAGGTTAGAAGTCCAAACTCAGGGAATTAGCTCCAGGGGAAGGCCCTCTCTCTCCGTTGGCTCTGGGGGGAGCTCCCTGTCATGAATCTTCCCCTGGTCTAGGAGTTTCTCCCCACAGGAACCCCAGGTCCAAAGGATGTGCTCTGCTCCCAGTACCACTTTCTTGGTGTTATGAGGTCCCCCTGTCTCTCTGCTTGCTTCTCTCTTCTTTATCTCAGAAGAGTTTGGTTTAAGACATAACCTCATCTTGTAGATTGAGTCCTGCTTCATTAACATAACTGCTGCTAATCTTACCTCATTAACATCATAGAGGTAGAATTTACAACACATAAGAAAATCACATCAGATAACAAAATGGTGGACAATCACACAATACTGGGAATTACTGCCTAGCCAAGTTGACATATATTTTTTGGGAACACAATTCATTCCATGACAATTTATTTCACTCAGCATAATGCCAAGGCTGTAATCTTTATGGAAACAGATTGCCACCTCTTTCTTCTGCAGAGCAGCTGGTGGATTCAAACTGTCAGCCTTTTGGTTATCAGTCCAGCTTTTAACCACTGTGCCACCAGGGCTCCAACCACAGGTATGGGGGTTAGGGTTTACAACACATACGTGAGGGGAACACAATTCATATCATAACATTGTTCATCAGCAATTTCCTACTTTCTAGCTATGTGCAGGAGTCCTTAGGTGACACAAATGGTTGGCGCACTTGGCTGCCAACTGAAAGGTTGGAGGTTCGAGTCTACCAAGAGGTGCCTCCGAAGAAACACCTGGTGATCTACTTAAAAAACTCAGCAACCGAAAACCCTACGGAGCACAGTTCTATTCTGACACACACAGGGTCATCATGAGTCGGAGTCAGTTTGACGGCAACTGGTACCCGATAAGCTGTGTGCCACACTAAGAAGTGCTACAGAAGCTTTCTACAGAAGCGTTTTTTAAAAAACTGTTAACACATCCCTTAGTAAGGGGTCTATTTTATGGGGCAACCCACGACACATGCGTACTAACATACACACGTGAGCACAACTCAGATATGAGTTTTACCAGAGAATACTTAAACTTACTGTGCACAAGGCATTCTGATATTTTCTATTCTACCCTATTCTTCCATTTCAGAAACTTTTGATCATTACTCATTACTCATTACTTCGATCTCCTAATCCGCTAAAATGTCACATCTGAAAATAACCTAGAGCATTTGGCATTAGCTAACAATATTGAAACTGTCCCCTCATTTTTAACGTAGCATGCCTGGATAGTGCTTAGAAAAAGCCATTGGTAGAAAGGAGGGCTCTGCTTTCTGATCTATCCTCGTTTTGATCTGTTTGTTGTTGCTGTGTGCTGTCCAGTCGATTCCGACTCATAGTGACCCTATAGGACAGAGTAGAACTGCCCATAGGGTTTCCTAGGTTGTAATCTTTACCAGGGAAACCCTGTTGGTGTAGTGGTTAAGTGCTATGGCTGCTGACCAAGAGGTCAGCAGTTCGAATCTGCCAGGTGCTTCTCAGAAACTCTATTGGGCAGTTCTACTCTGTCCTATAGGGTCGCTATGAGTCAGAATTGACTCGATAGCACTGGGTTTGGTTTGGTTTTTGGAATCTTTACTGGAGCAGATCGTCAGGTCTGCTCGGAGCCACTGGTGGGCTTGAACCACAGACCTTTTGGTTAGCAGCCAAGTACTTTAAACATTATGCCACCTTAAATCAAAAAACCAAACCAAATCCATTGCCGTTGAGTCTATTCCGACTCATAGTGACCCGATAGGACAGAGTGGAACTGCCCCACAGGGTTTCCAAGGAGCAGCTGGTAGATTCAAATTGCCAACCCTTCAGTTAGCAGCCGGGCTCTTAATCACCACCAGGGCTCCACCTTAGTCATACTTTTAAAAAATTCTCTATTTCAGAGACCCTTGAACTATCATGAAGGGGCATCCACAAGTCTATTACCTGATGAACCGAGAGAGCACTGGACTGGGAGTCAGGGGACACTGTTTCTTGTCTGAGCTCTCCCCCTAACCAGGAGAGTCTGCACAAAATCCAACTGAGCCCCATTTTTCTCATTTGTAAAATAACAATAATATGAACAGTTAAGATGTATCAAGTGTGTTCTGTGTGCCAGTCATTATTCTGTTTTACATGCATTAATTCATTTAATCCTCTGCAAACCTGTGAGTGAGATACTATTTGACCCCCACATTATAGCTAAAAAGGTAAGGCCAGAAAAGGTTACGTAACATTCAAGGCCACATAGCTTCAAGGTAGAGCCAAGATTTGTGCCCAGGCAGCCTGTATGCTATTCTATACTGCCTGTTTTGGGCACATCAAACTGGGTGATCTCTTAGGCCTTCTAGGTCTGACTTTCTATAATTCTCCTTGTCTTGATGGTTGAGAGTTTCTCAAAACTGCCCCTCACTAAATCATCACCCCTGTGACTTATTGGGGGAGTGAGCTTTATGACGTATAACCAGCTGTCATTTTGTCGACCCCTACCCATAGTGACCCCGTGTGTGTCAAAGTAGAACTGTTCTGATTTTTCTGAAGTAAATTGTCAGGCCTTTCTTGCAAGGCACCTCTGGGCATACTTCAACTTCCAACCCTTCGATTAGCAGCCGAGCGTGTTAACAGTTTGTACCCCCAGGGAGGCCTGTGAACTTTAGCCCTAGAGAAATATTACTTTTGTAGGGCAAACCCTAACCAATGTTTCTTACTCTGGGAAGAGGTGTGTTTAAGTGTGTGTGTGTGGAGGTGGTTGAGGATGGGGGAGTGCACAGGAAACCTGATAAAGAAATCACCACAGGAGGTGTTCGTCTTTATCTTTCAGATCCACACACACCCCACTGCAGGACACACCAGGAGCTGTGGCAGAGGCAGACACTATAAGATGTATCTACTGTGGTTACAAAGGAGACATGGAGGTGCAGTGGTTAAATGCGTGGCTGCTAACCTAAAGGCCGGCAGTTCAAACTCACACAGCAGATCCACGGGAAAAAGACCTGGTGATCTGCTCCCATAAAGATTACGGCCTAGAAAAGCCCTATGAGGCAGTTCTACTCTGTCACATGGGGTTGCTGTAAGTTGAAAATCAACTCAACGACACCTAACAACAACAACGTTACAGAGATAACCAGACCGGCAGAAAGGTGGTAGGCAGGCAGGCAGGCCTTCCAGATGAGGTGCAGAGTGTGTGCAGGAAGTGGGTGGTGTGAAAACATAATGTGTATTCAGAGGGATTCAGAACGCAGCAAGGCTCAACTACCAGGTTTGTACTCGTGGGTAATGGGACTACGTGATCGTGTGCACATGTATTCATACATACAATAAAGCACACAGTGGGCACAGTTACAGATACTTCTTAGACATAACCAGACACCTCGTGGGGTTGGTTTTCTGGGTTTGAAGGGTTAGGCACATAGTTTTTTGGGACTTCTCAGTCAATTGGCAATATACAGTTCATAGAGTTATATTCTACATCCTAGTTTGGTGAGAAGTGTCTGCAAGCAGCCCATCTAAAATACAACTATTGTTCTCTACTTGTCCAAAGCAAAGACTCAAAGAAGAAATGAGTCTACAGGACAGTGTACACGAAATACAGCCTCATCTATCCTGAGACCAGAAGAACTACGTGGTGCCCAGCTACCACTACCAACTGTTCTAATCAGGGCCACAGTAGGTGGACCCTGATAGAATGGGAGAAAAATATAGAATAGAACCTCAAATTCCTAAAAAAAAAAAACTCGACCTACTGGACTGGTTGAGACTGGAGGACTCCCCAAGACTATTGTCCTGAGATATTCTTTAACCCTTGAATCGAAACTAACCCCTGAGGCCACCTTGTAGCTAAATAACAAATTGGCTCACAAAATAATGAATATCACCCATAAATACCATGCTCCTTTAAAAAAAGTCACCTATATGAGACCAAATGGTCAACAATTACTTTAAAACAAAGATGAGAATGTAAGGGGCAGGGAAACTAGATTAATGGGAACAGAACAACCAGAACAGAAATAATAAGAATGTTCATGTGTTGTGAAGAATGTAACCAGTGTCACTGAACTACTTGTGTACAAATTTTTGAATAGGAGCCTAAACTGTTGTGCAAACCTTCACTAAAAACTCACTAAAATGTTATTTAAAAAAAAACAAAAAAGAAAATAGAGTAATGGGAGGTAAAGTTGGGACTAGATTGTAGCACACCTTGAATGCCAGGAAACCAAAGTGCTCACTAAAGGGACCATTAGTATTAAAGTCATCATGTCAGATATTATTGTAGTACATCCTAAAGTGATACCCTTGGCAAGTTGAGTACTGGCTAATATTGCTAAAATAGGAACTAACTCCTAAGAAAGGGTCATACTGAATATACTGCAGCCATTTAAACCTTCCAAGAGTGCAGCAAGGGAATTGTAGCTCCACCCGTCCATAAGAATGCACCGATCCAGGACAGGAGTCAGTGTTTATTTGATGTCATGTTGAAACAAATATCAAGTGATAAAATCCTTATGGGACAGAGAGGATTTTCATTTTCCTTCCAGGGCCACTATGAGAAAATAAATCTATCAGGGCCACATTTTAATGAAAGGAAAAATAGATTAGTTTCAAGTAGTAGGGTTTTTTTTAGGAGGAATATATACAGTTCAATTTACCTGGTGCTTAAATTAAGATCAATGTGAAAGGAAAATCTTAAAATATGCTACAGTTCCAAATTCTAGTTGAAGGAAGAGGAAGAGAGAGTGAATGAGGGAGAGAAGAAGGAAAGGCAGGAAGAAAGAGGAGGAAGTGGAAACAAAAAGAGAGAGAGAAAGTCCAGGAGTAGGAACAAGGAGAGCTGAGAGGAGCAGAAAGAGCATGTGGTGGGAAAGGCCTGGCTGGAGAGTTTCAGAGGGTCAGGAAGGTGGAAATGACTGGAGGCAAACTCCTAAAGTCGCCCTGCTTCATTTGCAGGCTCGGCGTCTCCTGGCCCCTTATGACCCTCTTTAAATTACTGATGGGTGGGTGAACCGCTGTTTGTGCAGCTTCAATTGTTCTTTAATAATAAAATGTTGGAGTTCTTCAATGACCGCAAATACACTGCATTCCCTCTCTGTGACTGCTTTCTGCAGGGTGAAGTGGCAGGGACCAGAACTAAAAAATTCCCGGAGCCTGGATTGAGTGAACACGTGGCTGTATCCGACGTCTATCAAGTCTAGGTTTCATCCTCTGCCTTTAAGAAGCCAGTGCTTTCAGAACCACTGCTTTGGCCTCACAGGCAACAAAACAAAATCACCTGATTTGGACTCGTGGCGACCCCCTGTGTTACAGATTAGAGCTGCAATCCACAGGGTTTCCTTGGCTGCAATCTTTACAGAAGCAGATCACCAAGTCTTTCTTTGGTGCAGGCACTGGGTGGGTTTGAACTGCCAACTTTTTGGTTGTCAAAAGCAAACCATTTGTGCCATTGGGCACATACTTCTTGTTGTTGTTGTTAGGTGTCTTTGAGTCAGTGCCAACTCATAGCAACCCTAGGTACAACAGAACGAAACACTGCCCAGTCCTGTGCCATCCTCGCAGTCCTTGGTATGTTTGAGCCCATTCATTGTTGCAGCCACTGTGTCAATCCATCTCGTCCAGGGTCTTCCTCTTTTTCTCTGACCCTCTACTTTAGCAAGCATGTTGTCCCTCTCCAGGGACTGGTCCCTCCTGATAACATGTTTAAAGTACGTGGACGAAATATCACCATCCTTGCTTCCCAAGGAGCATTCTGGCTGTACTTCCTCCGAGACAGATTTGTTTGTTCTTCTGGCAGTCCACGGTATATTCAATATTCTTTACCAACACCATGATTCAAAGGCATGCATTCTTCTTTCGTTTTCCTTATTCATTGTCCAGCTTTCCCATCCATATGAGGTGATTGAAAATGCCATGGCTTGGGTCAGGCGCATCTAAGTCCTCAAAATGACATCTTTGCTTTTAACACTTTAAAGAGGTCTTTTTCAGCAAATTTGCCCAATCCCAATACACTGTTTGATTTCTTGACTGCTGCTTCCCTGATTGTGGATCCAAGGAAAACGAAATTGACCGGTTCAATTTTTTCTCTGTTTATTAATGATGTTGCTTATTGGTCTGGTTGTGAGGATTTTTGTTTTCTTTATGCTGAGGTGTAATATATACTGAAGACTACAGTCTTTGATCTTCATCAGTAAGTGCTTCAAGTCCTCTTAGCTTTCAGCAAGCAAGGTTGTGTCATCTGCACATGGAAGGTTGTGAATGAGTCTTCCTCCAATTCTGGTACTGAGTTCTTATTCATTTAGTCCGCCTTCCCAGATTAATGCTCGGCATACAGACTGTATGAATATGGTGAAATGATGGAGCCTTACCATACACCTTTCCTGGTTTTAAACCACGTAGCATCCCCTCGTTCTGTTCGAATGACTGCCTCTTGGTCTATGTACAGGTTCCTCATGAGCACAATTAAGTGCTCTGGAATTCCAATTCTTTATAATGTTACTTATAATTTGTTATGATCCACACAGTCGAATGCTTTTGCATAGTCAATAAAATACAGCAAACGTCTTTCTGGTATTCTCTGTTTTGAGCCAAGATCCATCTGACATCAGCAATGATATCCCTCCTGCCGCATCCTCTTCTGAATCTGGCTTGAATTTCTGGCAGTTCCCTGTCGACGTACTGCTGCAACCATTTTTGATTTTATCTTCAGCCTAGTTTACTGGTGTGTGATATTAGTGATATTGTTCAGTAATTTCCGCATTCTGTTGGATCACCTTTCTTTGGAATGGGCACAAATAAGGATCTCTTTCAGTCGGTTGGCCAGATAGCTGTCTTCCAAATTTTTGGGCATAGACGAGTGAGCATTTCCAGCACTGCATCCATTTGTTGAAACAACTCAATTGTTATTCCATAAATTTCTGGAGGCTTGTTTTTTGCCAGTGCCTTCAGTGCAGCTTGGACTTCTTCCTTCAGTACGATCAGTTCTTGATCATATGCTACCTCCTGAAGTAGAGTCCTGTTGAAACACTTGAAGCAACCAGGATTATCCAGTCATAAAAAGAAACAAATTTCTGAGACATGCTACAATGTGAATAAACCCTGAAAACATTATGCTGGACACAAAAGCATAAATACTGTATGATCTCACTTATATGAAATATTTAGAATATGCAGATGCATAGAGAACAAAGTTTATTAGTGGTTACCAGGGGAGGATTTCCAAGGCTGTAAATCTTTATGGAAGCAGATTGCTACATCTTTCTCCCGAGGCTGGTGGGTTCAAACTGTTAACCTTTTGGTTAGCAGCCAAGCGCTTAACCGCTGTACCACCAGTGGCTGCAACAATGGGTTCCAACATAGCAACAATTGTGAGGATGGTGCAGGACCAGGCAGTGTGTCATTCTGTTGTACATAGAGTTGCTATGAGTCAGAGCTGACTCCATGGCACCTAAGAACAATCAGGGGTAGGAGGGAAGAGAGGGTTGGGGAGTTGCTGAAAAAAAAAAAATCATAGTTTTTGACCTGAATATTTTCTGGCATTCAACAATCTTTTATGAAAACACGTATACTTCTGAGAGCTTAAGCCTGGAATTAATTTAGTCTTTGAGTGGGCATGAGGCTTAATTTACAGCTGGGAGAAAGAAGACACTGGGAAAATATTGAGTCTGGTTGTTTTCGACTCATAGTGACCCCAAGTGACAGAGCAGAGCTGCTTCATAGGGTTTTCTAGGCTTTAATCTTTACAGAAGCAGATCGTCAGATCATTGGGTCTTTCTATAGGGGAGCCACTGGGTGGGTTCAAACTGGCAATGTTTTGGTTAGCAGCCGAGCACTTAATGGTTGTGCAACCAGGGCTCTTTGAAGATCCTAGTGGGAGAAGGCAGGAGGGATAAAAGTACATTATAAGTATTTCAGAAGTTTTTCCCCCCTTTTAGGGCTGTTAAGCATTGAAACAAGCAGACCAGGGAGTTGTAGAATCAACTTTTCCAACAATAGTTTGAAAATATCCTTCACATATTAATCCTTTAATAAAATTGAATTAACTTGGCAAATTCTAACCAGAAATGTCATTAATGAAATGGTCTTATCCGTGGAAAAATAAAAGGATGACATTGGTGACAGTTCACACTGTATAGTTAGAGGCGTGAAGGGAAGTTGGATTTTAACCTCCAAGGAGCTAAGAAAATTTTCCCCTTGATATTTGTGTGCAAATAGACATAAAATCACAGTCAGCAGTGCCTATTAACAAAGTCTGTGCAGAGAGGCTAAAAAGCCAGCATTTATGAACAGAGCTGTCTAGGAGGATTTTGTCTTTTAGGCATATTATTTTGTAAATGGGCATTTCTTGAATTGTCTTAGTAAATGTTTTATACTTTGTTTTTAAGACCAATTCATTATAACTTGTAGCTGTGGCATTGCATAATAACATTTAAGAAGCAAAGTCATGGAGAGAAGACTTTTGAGAAAAGATAGGGCTTACACTGTGCAAACTCCTACATCCTGAATTTACCAAATTTGAAATGAGATTTCAACCATTTCTCAGATTTGAAGTGTTCCTCTAATTAATCCTAAAGGAATAGGCAACAAATTTGTTTTTATTTTTAGTGATTCCTAGGAGCAGATATGAGTATTGATATAAACTATGGAATAGTTTTAGGTCAAAATTCAAAAAGCACATGAAATTTAATTCTTACAACAATCAGTTCTAGTTGACCAGGACGTGTTGTAGCTAGTCAGTTAAGGCTCAGGCCCTAAATATTTACATAAAATACATGAAATTGTTTCTACACCGACTGGGAAAGCGTTTTCCACTTTTGATTAAGTAGTTAATTGCTCTTTGCAATTTCTTTGACAAGTGAAACCTCATGCATTAACAAATAGACAGGAGAGCAATAAACACAAATACTGCGATCATTTAGCTAATACAATTTAGTAAACTAGATTATGATAGATTGGTGGTAAATGTGACATTCTCAGTGTATGTAAATAACCCTGAATTTGAGAACCTCTGTTTCCCAGAGCCCTAGTAAATATACTTTTAACAGGGATCTCATGTAAAGTAGCCATATGCTTATAATTATCCAAAAATTATAGATCCCCTGTGTGAAATTTCACATCTTTATTGCTTCTATTTTAATGTTAACAAAGTTGGTAGTGATTTTTCAAACCAAATCTAATCCTAAACAGGAAAGACAATTTCCTACATAATTGTAATTTTCTGTGCAAGATTTAACAAGGGTAAAGCCATTCCTAGAATTTCATCATCGTCATTCTGGTAAGCATCCATACACTCACTAAAAATGGTATTTACTCACTTCAAGTATCCCAATACCTATTAGCAAACTGCAATGTGGTTTTAATCTAGAATATTTGGACAAACATAAAACATGTTGAATCATTATGGAAGTGTTGCCACATATTCACAGTAAAATACAGTAAAAGCTTGCTGCGTCAAATAAGCTCAGCCCTTTCTTCTCCTCAATTTAGAGACATTATTTAACGACAACAAAAAAATTCTTAAGAGGATATGAAAACTAGTTAAATTGAAATTTTAAATTCCATTCCAGAGCAAAACTGTGAAGATTGAGAGCTTCTTTTACAGAGAATCCTTTGATATTTAAAAAATCCAATAATCTGTGAATAAGAGCCCTGGTGGTACAATGGTTAAGAGCTCAGCTGTGACCTGAAAAGTCTGCAGTTCAAACCCAGCAGTGGCTCGGAGGGAGAAAAGACCTGGCAATCTGTTACCTGGCAATCTGCTCCCATAAAGATTACGGCCTAGGAAACACTGTGGAACAGTTCTACTCTGTCATATAGGGTTGCTATTGGTCCGAATCAACTCAGTGGCACACAACAACAGCGATTACTACTATCTGTAGTAAGAATTTACATGCATTATTTTATGTAATCTTCCCAAAAAAAATTTAGAGGGAAGTACTTTCACCTCCATCTGAGATGATAAAACTAAAGTTAGACGATTTCAAATTCACATAGCTAGTCAGTGACAGCTGGGATCCAAACCCAAGGCTCTAAGCCCCTCCTTTTCCATTTAGTGTCCATAGTATATAGGAAGATGTCTACAGTCACCTTCATTCTGATGTGGGTTCTGTCTCCCCTCCAGGTTCTAAGCATATCCGATCCACTTACTTTTAGAGATCAGACCAGATCAGCCACATTCGGCCTGGTATGGCTGTGGTCAATTAGGTACAGCTGGTTTGCACGAGGAATTAAAAATTACTTGCTAATTAGGAAGGAGAAACATTAATTTGGGAATAAAGTTACATACTACGTGTTTTCTTTACAGCTTTCCCTTAAAAATTAAAGTGTTTCTTAAAGTTCTTGGCAGGTGTCCTGCCGCTATCTCATGGTGTAGGCCAATGGTTCTCACAGGTCAGCATGCATCAGAATCCGCTTCGGGCTTCTTAACACTCAGGTTGCTGGGCCCCAACCCCAGAGTTTTCTGCTTTGGTAGACTTGGGAGAGGGCTGAGAATTTGCAGTTCTAACAAGTTTCCAGGTGATACTGATGAAGCTGATTTGGGGGCCATACTTTAGGAACCAGTGATGTTGGCAAACTACAACGTGATCGGAGCATCTGTGCCTTGCAGCAGAGCAGAAGGCGAACAATGATTGGTCTGATATGATCCCATGAGGAGTCGTCATGCTGCTTTCGATATCTGCCAACTTCAGTGCTGTCACACTGGTACATCGGGCTGGACCTACTGAACCTCTGAGAGGCACTCCATTCAGCTGAGTGGAATTTGAAGTCCAGAGAGGTTATGAGTATTGTGTCATCTGGTACAACTCTTCATTCCACTCATTTAATGTGTCTGTAAATCACCCTGTGAAAGAGTGGAAGTGCCCGAACAACTGAACAGCCCAGCAAAGAAATAGGACAAAGCAGGGGGAACCAAGGGGCTGGTTCCTCTCTGAGTTGTGAAGAAGACGGTTCTATCTTAGGCGTGTCCTCCTCCTGCTTTTTTGCCTCTTCCCCACTTCTCTGAAGCAAACAGAGTCCCCTCGCCTTTCCTCCTGCTGCTCAAGACTCCGTACCTTTTTCACCTTTGATCACTGTTTGAGGAACTTGGCTCAGTACTCTAAGCCAATGGCTTTTGAATTTTTTTTTTTTTGAGGGACCCCTTCCACGGATGAAATGTCAAACACAGATAAAAACAGGACTGCTCAGGCTGAGGCTAATGTGGACAACTTGAGCCCCAGTTTGTTGGTTTCTCCCTTATTCCTCTTGCCAGAGGCTGGAGGGTTCTACCACAGTTTCAAAAACCACTGCCCTGTTCCTTTTTTTGTCATTAGGCTTCTTTAAATCAAAACCAACTATTCCTAAGTCTCAGTTCTTTTAGACCACATAGGTGACAGCTAGGTAATATAATCAGGTTACCAATTTATTCAGAATGGTACAATTAAAAAAAAAAAAAAAAACCAAGCCTGTTGCTAGTGAGTCGATTCCAATTTATAGCAACCCCGACACGACAGAATAGAACTGCCCCATAGGGTTTCCAAGGAGTGGCTGGTGGGTTCAAACTGCCAGTCTTTTGGTTAGCAGCCCTATTTCTTAACCACTGCAGCCACAGGGCTCCAACAGTACAGTGATAGTAAAATGTGAATGGGGATCCTGCTAGATAATGTTTGCATTTTAACTGGGGCCTTATGGAGACAGTGCTTTAGACTAAAGTGACTTCATTCAAGCAAATTTCAGGCAGTTGTACATCTTCTTGTTAGGTGCCTTTGAGTCAGTTCCTACTCATAGCGACTCTATAGGAGAGAGTAGAACTGCCCCATGGGGTTTCTAAGACTGTAATCTTTACAGGAGCAGACTGCCACATCTTTCTCCTTCGGTTTGAACCACCTAGGAATGGGTTATCCAATAAGCAAGGTATTCACCACGTGAAAACCATATGAAATTATGCACTACACAATTAAGCCGTGTGTACCCTGCTTACCGTAAGCCAGTGTATACCGTGCTTACTGGTTAATCTGCCCCTGAAATCCTTACCTCCCGACCTTTTGGTTAGCAGCTGAGTGCTTAACCACTGTGCCACCAGGGCTCCTACAAACATACTATAAATCAAGTATCCCCAGTTGCTTTTATAAAAGCTGCCTTTCGAATGACACTTTAATGAACAATGAAATAATAAGAGATAAACCTCTCTGTCTATTTATTTAAGAGAATCTTCTCTCCCTAGATTAAAAGAAAACAAGTTAAAAACAATAACACCATAGCTTTGAGATAGGAAGAGGACAATACTATGTTTTTGGTCCTCCATCTGAGCAGGCAGATCTTTCATTTATGGATGTTTTGTGGCCGCATGCTCCACATTATGTATAACTCTCTAACTTCTTGAAATTGTCTTAGTAGAGGGCACTCACTAGCCCTTGCTCAACTTTGAAAGTGCCTATAAACTTTCCCATGGCCAGCCCCGGTTTTGGTTTTCCACAGGTAACTCCCACGGCATCCACAAGGGGGCAGGACATACCACACTGAGCAGTTGCCTGTATTTCCTTTTTTTTTGGAGAGGAAAAAAAAAAAAAAAACATCTAACCAGGAAAAGAATGCCGGGGTCAAGTTGCTAAAGGAGCCCACATTGTACCTTCTCACTTCAGCTCAAGAACCTCTAGCCCTGTTTTATGTCCTTCATGAATGAAACTGCTGAAGAAACTACTTAGACCAAAAGTTTGAATTCTGTAACATGATTTCAAATACTCAAAACCTTCAGTGAAGATTCAAAGGGAGATTTTGACTGGCAGTTTGCTCTATGTATCTTTATTTTTATGATGCCCATGCACACACACACACACATATACACACACAGCCAAGGCCTTTGCGTAGCCATGTCAACATTGGGGTGGACTCCCACTTGAAACAAACCCATGAGGGAGGGAGGGAGAGATACGGCTTTATACACTACTGCAGATCATTGCAATGATATTTAAAATATGATTTTTTTTAATGTAGGAGAAACATTGGATTAGGATTCAGAAAGACTTGGTTCCTAGTCCTAGTTATATTTCTGACTAGCTTGAGATCTCAGGTCTTCTCAATTGAATTTGTGCCTCAGTTTCCTCACCTGGAAAATGACCTTTGAAGCCCTTTCAAGCGAAGAGCAAAGAGCACCTCTCCTTGCATAGACCTGAGGCTGGTAAGACTGAAGAAGGCTAGTATCTGCCCCAGAGGAATCCTGAAGCGCAGAGGACAGGCCACATCCTTTGTGGTCCCTGTCCCAGTGTCATTTACTTCTCCACATGACTCCATCTAGTGTGCTGAAGAATCCGAAGCCACCACAAATAGGCTTATTATTTTATTTCCTGTTTATTGATACCTTGTAGCAGATAATAAGTGCTGTGGGCAAAATGAAGTGGGAGCAAGCAGGGCTGCAGCTGTAGGCAGGAGCATTCTTACTGGATGGAGGGTCTGAAACTATGACTCATCATTAGCCAGGCTCCATACAGATAGAAATTAAAATACTGATAACACAAACCACAAATGTTCACTTCGCTAAGGGAAGAATGGAGGCAGACCACAAGGAGGAAGCCTTCCTGGATGTCCCCGGAGAGGCGGATGTGCAGAGTGAGATGAGGAGCAGGCCAAACAGGGCCATGGTCATCCCAGCGGTGATGGCTGGGCAGAAGAAGTGTTGCTTCTGCAAGAGAGAAATGGGGGAGTTTTGAGTCTGTGGATTTGTAGAAGTGGCCTGTGCAGGCCAGCAGAGGGGCAATGAGGGCCTGTGGGGAGGGGCAGAGGAACACAGAAGGGAGATGAGTGAAATGGGGTTGGCAGTAAAACAAAACCAAATAAAAAAATGAGAAGACACACTAGCAAACATGCTTTGGATATAACGCTAAGTGACAAGGGAGGAATACAACCTGGTATATCTATCCCCGGATTGCAATAATATAAAAGGTACATGTGCACTAAAATAAAGAACGAATGGAAGGGAAAACATAAAGGTGAAAACACTTCAATTGGTTGTAGTGACAAAAATATGGGAAACAAGTTTTTTTTTTTTTTAGTCCTATTTCCTGTTATGTTGTTAGTTCAGTAAATAACAATAAGCCATTTTTAAAGCACCGAGAGAGGGAGAAACGGTAAACAGGATGGTAGAGCACCTTTGTGTGTAGATGTGTGTGTGCGCATGTGCATCTTGAAAACAAAGATACATAGAGACTTAAGGTCTCAGAACGTGATAATCATGAAACCAAAACTAGGGGACATAAGTAGAATTGGGATCCCAAAACCCATTGCTGTCAAGTCGATTCTGACTCACAGTGACCCTAGAGGACAGAGTAAAACTGCCCCAAAGGGTTTCCAAGAAGCAGCTGGTAGATTTGAATTGCCCTATAGGACAGAGTAGAACTGCCCCATAGGGTTTTCAAGGAGCAGCTGGTAGATTTGAACTACTGACCTTCTGGCTAGCTGCCATAGCTCCTAACCCCTGTGCCACCCAGGCTCCAGGATTGGGATAGGGCCAGTTGCCATGGAGTCAATTCAACACATGGCGATTGCATGTGTTTCAGAGTAGAACAGTGCTCCATATGGTTTTCAGTGGCTGATTTTTCAGAAGTAGATCACCTGGCCTTTCTTCTGAGGCACATCTGTGTGGATTGGAACCACCAACCTTGAACTGCCTTGTGGTTAGTAGTTGAGCACTTAACTGTTTGTACCACTCAAGGACTCCCGCTAAACTGTATAGCCCAGTGGTAAAGAGCTCAGGCTTTGGAGCAGAGTGACCTTGGTACTCAGTTTCCCTATTTGTAAATGGGGATAATGATAGCACTTATAGAATTGTCAAGATTAAATGAAATAATATATGTAAAGGGCTTAGAATTGTGCCTGACACACAAGTTCTCTGTGGGGGTTTGCCATTACCTGATGGAAACCAGTGCCTAGGGTGGAGCTTTCTTAAGAAAGCTCAGAAATGCTGAGAGGCACAAAGAGATCAGGGGAACAAAAGTCCCTCCCCCAGCAGGCTGTGAGTCAGGTGAGTGGTCCCTGCAGGAACAACAACAACAACAAAGGATGAAAAAGCAAAAGGCAGAGGGGAAGGAAAGTGGGAGGGAAGGGAGTAGAGACATTGGGAACTACAGCAACAACAACGAAATAGTGTGGGGAAGGGGAAAATCATCTGAGATCAAGTCAAACCATAAAGTAATGAAAAGAGCAAGAAACGGAATGGATTGGGCCAGGGATGGACTCGTCTATGCTGTATGGACTCGTCCATGCTGTTTGGGGTCCCAGCTCTGGGCTCCACCCTTGGCTGTGTGACTTCTTGGCCTGTGTGGCCTTGGAAAAGTCATTTCTCTTCTCTGAACCTCTTTTTTTTTTTTTTTATCAGTCAAAGTGAAAATAGTCACTTTGGGGATGATTAACAGAAGGCATTTTATGGTCGGTATCTGAGGTCCGAATAAATGTGCAGGAAAACTGTCCACCGCAGTCTAGAGGTACAGAACACTACGGGAGAGAGGAGCAGCCCTCCGCTTAATTCCTGTGTTCAGGTCCCGAATTAGCACGAAAGTGTGCAGGAAGACAGACATAGGGAATCTAGGGACCCAAACCCAGCCCAAATTATTGCCCTGGAGTCAATTCCAACTCCTAGTGACCCTAAAGGACAGAGTAGAACTGTTCCATAGGGCTTCAAAGGCTGTGAATTTTAACGGAAGCAGACTTCCACATCTTCCTCCCTCAGAGGTACTGGTTGGTCCCAACTGCCACCCTTTCGGTTAGTAGTAGAGCACTTTAACCACAGCGCCACTAGAGCTCAGATAAAGGAAACTCGTGATGGGGCGAGGCTAGGCTGAAGTGAAACACATTGGGGAAGAGCTGCAAAGGGAGGGGTGCACTGGACAGGGAGGAGGCCAGGGAGGGAAAGGGTGGGAAGGCAGAGAGATGGGAGGGCAGTGTAAGAAGAAAAGCAGGCTGGGGAAAGGGGATTGGAATGCAGAAGGAACTCGGGGAAGGAGGAAGTATTGAAGGCGGGAGGGAAAAAAGAGCGAGAAATTGGGGATGCGGGGGACGGGGGGGCGGGGGGAGGCAGCCAGAAGGAAGAGGACCCGGGGAGCAGACGAAGGCGAAATGAAGCTAAAGGCAGCGTCCGAAGAGGTTGCGGGCTGCGAGAAGAGAGGCTGGGGCCTGCACCGGAGTGCAGCTGTTTTTAGCCTTGATCCTGATTCTAAAGACTCGTGGCCTTTTCCTGACCTCGAGGGTCAGGAACAGACACCCTGTCCTTGTGAAGACTGGTACCCCACCGAGAGAATGGGGCTCTTCAGGGCTGGGCCCCGCGCCTGACGCACTGCGAGGCTTCAGTGGCTCTGAGTTGGCCCCCGAGGGCAGCACACCGCGGGCCTGGAGATTGGGGCCCAGGAAGGACGGAACCACTGACCCGAGCCAGCTTGCAGCGTGCAGCAGGGACGCCTGCTCCAAGCCGTCTCTGGGGGGCGCCCCCGCCGCTTCCTTCCTCCAGTGCTCGGAGGAAAGTGGAGGCGCTGGCGAGGACCGAGGGCGGGCGCGGCGCTGCGGAGTGACCGAGCCTCTAAGAGGGCGAGGGGGCTTGGCGCTGCTGACGGCCCCTTCCTCCCTCGCCGCGGGGCGGCCGCGCCCGCCCTCCCCAGCTCCCGCCTGCTCCGGGAGTTGAGCGCCGGTCCCAGCAACCCCGCACGCGTCCCGCGGGGGCGCTGCGCCTTCCTGCCACACCGGCGCGCCGCGGCCCCTCTCCCCCCACACCTCCTGCCCGCACCTCCCGGCCTCTCCTCCCACCCTCCGTCCCCTCCCCTCCCGGCTAGGGGCGGGAGGGGGCGTGGCACGGCAGGGGTTTGTGTGGCTGGGACCCGGCTCCTCGCACTCGGAATCAGCCGGAGGAGCCGGGCCCCGGCTGCTGTCCAGCCGCGCCGTGCCTCTCGCGCCCCGCGCCGCCGCCTCTTCGGAAGACGCAGTCTTTTGCTCGCCATGGATACTCCCAGGGTCCTGCTCTCGGCCGTCTTCCTCATCAGTTTCCTGTGGGATTTGCCAGGTTTTCAGCAGGCGTCCATCTCCTCCTCATCGTCGTCCGCTGAGCTCGGCTCCGCCAAAGACGTGCGAAGCCGCAAGGAGGGGAAGGTGCCTCGGGCGCCGCGGGAGAGTCCTGTGGACCGGGCGCCCCCGGAGCGCCAGGAGCCACAGCAGCGGCGGCAGGATGAGCCCAGGCGGCGGCGGCCGCAGCAGCTCCAGGCTCAGGAGCTGCCGGGCAGGGGCCCGCGTGTGGTGCCCCACGAGTACATGCTGTCAATCTACAGGACTTATTCCATCGCCGAGAAGCTAGGCATCAACGCCAGTTTTTTCCAGTCTTCCAAGTCAGCGAATACGATCACTAGCTTTGTAGACAGGGGACTAGGTAAGTGGCAGAGAAGACGCCAGACTCCCCTCGTCCTCGAGCTCCGCAGCCAGGGCGCTGCTCCGGCTCTGGTCGGAGGCTGGATTCCCACTCTGTGCACCTCTCCCTTTCTTTCCTTTCGTTTTTTTTTCTTAAGCTCGAGTAAATTGCAGAATGTGAGTGCAGATTTTATTCCAGTCTGCAATCTTCCCTTCCATCCTCGCTTCCTTCCTTCCTTCCTTCTTCCTCTTGTCTTTTGCAGAGAGCGGCGTGGTGGCCGCTCCTCTGGTGGGTGGTGTAGGCAGTGTGGAGCACGGGAGGTGGCAGGTAGATGACCCGGGATGGCGTGGGATCGGGGCGCCCCCGGGAGCAACCTGCTGCGGAACTGAAGAACCTGTGCCTTGGGGTCCGGGGCTGTGCATCCCGCAAGGCGCAAGGCTTGAGTTACCGGGGTGGACCGGGTCCCGGGCGTGCGTGAGCGTTGGAAAGCCTCGGCCACCGGTCCGAGCGGGGGAACGCGGACAAAAACGAGTCCCGCCGTCGGAGGAGAGTCTGCGAGCGGCGGGGCAGAGTCCTGGTCCAGCAGCCGCGCGGTCTCCGCGCCGTTACCGTGATGGGTGCAGAGCTCATCGAGCCTGGCTGGCTGGAGCCCCGCGCTCTCGGACTTTTCTGCGCAGCGTCCAGCTCTCGGCAGCTCTGAGGCCGAGACTGGAGTGATTTCTGCACCGGCAGCAACGGGTGGGCCGGGTTAGGGGAGGCTAATTTTGGACGTCTGCTAATACTTAACCCACCTGGGTGTATGGGTGTTTGCATCCACCTTCTCAGCCAGGCAGCGCTCCTCTCCCTGCACTTCTACTAGGGTGCTAGTGCATGTCTATGGAAACTTTTGCGCCCGCTCCTGGTCTGCTGCATTGGTCCGCACGCAGCGTGGCCAGTGCCTTCTAGGAAGCCTTGCGGTCCCGCTGGTCCCAGAAATTGGGGAGGGATCTACAGACGCCGGAAACTCAGCTCCTATAAAGAGGCAATAATGTGGGAGGAAAAACGGAAAAGAAAGAGAGAAAAAGATAGGAAAGGAAGGGAAGAGGAGAGAAGATAAGCAGAAAGGAAGGAGGGACTAAAAGAAGTCTAAGTAGCTACCCACCCTCTGTCCTCCTAGACTTAGCCCCATGGCTTTGGCGGGTTCCCAGTCTCCCGCTTCCACATCAGTGAAATTGGGGTCGTCCCGGAGCCTGCGAGCGCTTGGACTGAGGTTGAAGAGGCTGCTCCCCCGGCTGCCTTGGGCGCTCGCAAGTTCTCGAAGCTTTCAGCGCAGGTTAACGGTCACTAAGGCTCTGGGCTCCTATCGGACTCCAGCTCCCTGCCTCCTTCCTGAAAGCCGCCTTCCTTGTGGGCGAGGGTCCTGCCCACGCCCGGTTCGCGGCTGCAGCCCGAGGTCAGCGAGGTTCATGAGCTGCTGAAAGGTCTGTAGGGCAAATTAACGCCGTGTGCTTTATGGTATTTTAGGACAAAGTCCCCTTTGCAAAGACACGTGGCTTCATAGCACCGCAAGTGTGTTCCTTGGGCTGCCAGCACAGCTCTCCACACGCCCCAACCCTACCTCGGTTGCCACCCCCTCCCCCCACAATTCTGTTTACCCTCCGCCTTCTGAAGAACCCTCTTCCCAAGGAGAGACTAAGGAGGCCCAGGGAAAACTGCTCAAGAGGCCCTCCCCCCCGGGAAGAAATCCCAGAGGCCCTGCCTGGCCCGCGGTTGAGCGCGCATTTTCTTTTTCCAGAGGGAAATGACCAGAATCTCCTCCCCTCCCCCAGGCAGGCACGCCTAAGCGATCACTGCGCCTTGTGGGTTTGGCACAGGACCAAAGGACCCTGCGGGCTGTTCGGAGGAGTATACGGAAGCTTGCTGGGTACAGGCGAGGGTAAAGGGGTCTTTGGGGGCTCCAGGTCTGGCGGAGACGCGGGCTTGCTTTACCCTTGCTTGCCCTGCAGCCACCCCCTGGGCATCGCGCTGTGCGCCCCCGGGCGCGGGAGGAAGGGGAGGGACTGGCTGCGAGCCCAGACTAGGGGGCGGAGGGGCTCGGTTCCCGGGCCAAGGTCTCCAGACCAGCCGGACCTAGTTCCAGACGTCAGGCTTCCACCGAGGAATGCCGTCGTGGGCTGGGGCTGAACACGGTGGCACACCAGGAGGAGACGCAGTATGACCACCAGGACCGTAGCTTCAATGGCGCGGTCTTCTCCCAGAAAATGCGAAGAAAGGCAGTTAGTTGGCTGGGAAGGCGGTGCAACTCGTCGCGAGCCGCGCGGGGGCAAAGGAGTGCGGAGCTGCGGGCCCGAGGGGCGTGCAGGGGAGGGGGCAAGTTGGCGGCTGCAGCCCCAGCTTGATAAAGGGAAAGCCTCACTTTCCCTCTCACTGATTTTGATTTGATGTGTCACCGGCGGTGACCTCGGGCTGGACCTTCCGGGGCTTGCTTAGCATCGGGCCCCTGATTGGAGTGTTTCAACTCAGCGATCTAATTGTGGGTTCATGTCATAACACATCAAACGGTGTCTAGTCTCCCGTGATGGAAGGGACCCGCCAGCCGCGTATCCCCGGCTGCAGGCGAGGACTTCCGCCCATCTCACGTGGGGGCTCTTAACCGCGCTGAACACCCCAGTAGTCACCCTCCCCCCGCCCCTGCCGGAGTTGTGGGACTAGGACGAAAGAGCGGTGAACAATTTAGTGCGGAGCCAACCCGGATAACTTGGCGCCTTGCCTTGGGGGTGTTTAAGTCGCCGTCAAGTGTGACAGGCTAGGCTCCGAGGAGCAGGGATCCCTCAGAGGACCGACGGAGTAAAGAAAAGGAACCTGAAGCAAGCTCAAGAGGCACGAGTAACTTACGTGTATACAGTATTTGCAAAAAGCCCTCACCTAGAAATCCCAAAAGTTACACCTGAAGGCTGTGATTAAGGGTGAGGAGCTGGGAGAAACACTTCCAAAAGGAATGAAGAGTGCTTTAGGTCTATAAAGGCAGCACGTTCTGTGTCGCTCCACCCCCTGCCAGGAGACCTTACTGCAAGTTTTTTCTTTTAAAATACGTCCTTTCGGTTTGATCTCCAAACATCTAAAAAGTAATAATAAAAGGCAAGATTAATTGAGCATTTATTGTGTGCCAAGTACTGTGCCTGAAATATCTCGTTTAATTCTCCCAGCAACACCTGGGGAAAGTGCTATAATCACCCGGGTTTTACAGGTGAATTAAGGAGGACACACAGGAGAAGCAAGTTGTTCAAGGTTTCCCAGCTAGTGAGAACTGAGGCTCACATCTGATTCTAGACTCTGCATGCTTAACTATGGCACTAAGTGGATAGGGTAGAGGCTGAGGGGGATTCTAAGGGTTGGTGAGAAGAAGCAGTTAATGGGGAAGGAAGAGTATGAATGGGGCTTTGGATTTAGGCTGTGGACTTGTGCTGTGCCTTGCTTTCTCCTTCTACTTGTTTTAGCAGAGGCACAACAAACTGCTTACCTTTGATCTTTTTAAGATGTTTCCATATTTTAAAAGTGCTTTAAAAATACCTTTGGATACATGAAGATGAGAAAGCTTGTGTGTGTGTGTGTGTTGGTGTAGTCTCAAGATCAGAATGGGCCAGGATGGATGTAGAAGAAATACAGTTAGTGCATGAAATAACTCATTAAAAGGCCTGCCCCCTACCCCACCCCGGCCTGGGAAAGGCAAGCAATTAGAGCTATGAATTCAACATGGCCAGCCATAGTGGCGGAAGAATGAGAGAGAAACAGAACTCAGACTTGCAGTTTAAGCAGTCAGAAGTACCACATATTCCAACAAGGGGCCAGGCAACCCCGAGGATGAGGGAACCAAAATAAGTCTAAGCTGCTGTGCATTAGGTTCCCAGATAATTTTTAAATCAGAATACTCTTTAAAAATTTTTTTGTTGTTACAATCGCGCCCTCAGAAAAGAGGCAGTAGGGAACAAACAAAACAAAACGAGATTGGAATGTCCTTGAGGAACTCGAAACTCCAGAAATGACTCTTGAGATAGTTTGCCATTGATTGTTTGCTGGCTTCTTGGTTTACCTTCTGGGTCACGGTTATCAGGGGGCAGGGCAGGACAACTCTGAGGATAGCCCTGCTTTGAGGCGGGCCTTTGGAAAGTTGCATAGTTCCCTCACTATTGAAGCTCGTCTGGTACAGCACGTTTATGCACAACAGCGGGTTTCTGGGTGGACTTGAGCCGAAGAGTGGTGTAATCAACGTAGCAGCGCTTTGCCCGGACCCTGTTGTCGTTGGCAAACGGAAAATGAAATATAAGCAGGGAAGTATTTTAATGGGGATGGAGGGAATTCACAACTGTTAATTATTTGGTGACCTTGTATTCGATTTGTTTGAGTCCCTTATAAAAACACTAATGCAGACCAGACGGCCAAATGAGGAAGCCGGGCAGAAGGTTCCAATCTGGGCTTTATTTCCTCGGAAAGAGGGAACAGCCTTGGAAAAGGCTTGCTGAGCGTTCAAGTGTATGCGTGCGAATGCGCGCCCGCAGGAGCGTCAGAGCAGGGCTTGCGCCTCTGTCGCTCTTCAAGCAGCTTCTCCTGCCCGGTGAACTGGAAGGTCCTGGTAAAGGTGGAGGATGGAAATCTCAAGTTAGAAGTTGTTCTGCTCTTCTGGCTGAAATGATTAGGACATTTTTAAGGCCACAAATCAATTCTTTAGCCTTCGATTGGTTGCTAAATACCAGTTTTCACCCCTATCCCAAAGGCCCTAAGGGTAGCCTTACAGGGAAAAGCAAGAAGCTAAGAACACCTAGCGTCTTCTGCTGAGAGAGCGCAGGTCGCGCGGGCACTCTTGGCGAGCCTCCTACGCTGGGGAAGCCAATCTGAGAAGGACGCTTTGCGTTTTTCCCAACGGGGGAGGCTCTCCGACTTCTGGGAGTTGACCAGGTCGATTTGCTTGTGGCGGTGGTGGGGGAGGGGAATGGAAAAAGCGTGTCCAAACATCCTTATCGTTTCTGGACATTAACAAAAAATTTAAAAAAAATCATCCAAGCCACAGCTCAAGACAGGCCTTATGAATCCCCTCCCCCCAGGCTGAATCAGGACATTAAAGCTCCCCCTTTCGACCAGAGAGGATGCGTGTAGCATAAAACCGCGATGAACGAGGGGCGCTGCATTGATGGAGCCCCTAGCGCAACCTGTTTGTCCAAGTCAGATTCTTGGGGTTCTGGCAGTGCACCTCTTTGAAACTGGTGACGCTTTCCTGGGCCACACGCGAAGCGTAGTGAGACAAACAGTACAAGAGAAACAGGGTAGGACGGAAAAGAATTTTTATTTCCTGCCAGGACTGCTGCGTTCATCAAACGACCCAAAGCAAATCAACAATAATCCCTGGGGTGCTTTTAAGTAAAGCGAAGGGCATTAGTTTGATAATCTCTCAGGTATAGAATAAATCAGATCAAAAGATGCTCTCTGGAACCTGGGCCCGGTCCGAGCCGAGGCTGCCAAGTGTGGAAGGGAGCAATGTGGATCCATCGCGCCATCTCGTTGTTTGATAACTACCACCCCCCTTAAAGCCCTGGCTGTTTATTTTTAAGCTCAAAGTGGGCTAAATGGTGTCTCCGTTTACAGGAATTAAATAGGTCCGCGTCCGCCTAATGGGTTCCAGGGTTGCTGTTCTCCGCATTCCGGGACAGTCCATTAGCGCTGTTGTGGACCGGAGGGTTGAGTCGGCTTGGGTGAGGGGCTTTAGGCTCTGCGAGAGGGCGGGCGGGGGAGGTGCAGGCCCGCGATCCCGAAGAGCGCGCGCTGCGCGGTGAGTGGCGGGGGAGCCTGGGGGCGGGGCACGGCTGAGGGACCTGATTGTGGGCATGCTGGAGAGGAGAGGGGCGGGCTAACCCCGCCAGGCTTGTGCTGGGTTGGCGGGGGTGGGGGTTGGGGGAGATGCTCTGACAGCAGGAGCAGGGGACAGCGCGAAGGGCTGGTTTGGGGGGGGGTTCCTGTCCTCCCCCCGCCCCGCATCCCTAAATAAACATAGGATACTCGGAGTTCGCCTGTCTTGCAAAGCTGGCTTTCAGGGAAGTTGGGCCAGCCTGCGCCCTACTTCCCAGCCAACTGCCGCTCCGACGCCCCACGGGGGGAGAAACTGCACGATTCTAGACTGCAGCCCGCAGCGGCCACCTCCAATCTGATTTTGCGACGGCCTGGTTTCGGAAGTCAGACCCGGGTAAATGCAGCGAATTGCAGTTGCGGCAATCCTTTCTTTAAAGGCTACACCTGGCTCCGCACTTTAACAAGCAGACCACTACCACTTTTCCTGCGTCTCTGCTTGCAGGCTCCCTGGGCGCTGAGAGTCCCGCCCACGGCAACACGCCAATTTGACCCTGTTCTCTTGTGATCTCAGAACTGGTCGGATTTGGAGCGGCGGGAGAAGGGGAACCGCATAAAACTGGCACCTGTTGTTTCTACTTTTGACCTCCAAGCCCTCAAATCCAGCAGCCCGATAGTGTTCCAGCTCCGACGGCGGTTTCACGGCTGCGGCTGCCCCCTCCTGCGTTCCTTCGCTTACTAGAGGGCCTGTGTCTCTCCTCCAGGCTCCCGGGTGTCCCTACGAAGTCGACGGTGCAGAAGGCAACCAGGCCTAGCCCCAAACGCGAGTCCTCAAGTGAAGGACAGCGACCCGCGGAGGACGTGGGGGCATGCCCTCCGCGCCGCCCTGGGGTGCAAGACGCGCCCGCGTCGCTGGGAGGCAGGAAGAGAGGGTCTGGGGCGCTGGGACGGTGCTGAGCTTCGGTTTGGGTTTCATCTGCTGCTGTGTCAAATTAAGATTTGAGCCTCTGTGAATTGGTCTGGAGCCCAGGGTGGGTTCTGCGGTAAAAAGAGAGACCCCCCAGTGAAGTGTCCTTGATCTCGCCTTTGCTTCTCTGGCTCTCCAGCCCTTCTCGAGAGTGAGCCGGCACGAAGTTTTCACTGAACTTCATAGGAACTGCTTTGTAAACGAATCCGTTTCATCCTAGAGAGACAAATGGAGTTTCCCTGAAGCGTTTTTCGGCTCTTGCTGTGGCCGTCAGTGCTCTCGGAGAGGCCGGGCCCCTGGCGCTGGACTCGCACCGGAGATCTGCGCCCTCGGGGTTTGGCTTTTCTGCGCTAGAAACCTGTGTAAGGCTCCTAGGGCTAGTGGAGTTCTGGATTCAGGCCTGTGGGATTGCGTTCGTTTGCCTCACGCTGAGTCAGCTGGCAGCGCCAAGACTGGGATTTCTCTGAGGGGCCCAGGTAAGTCACCAGACCCACATAGTCCCGCATAGTTGCCGAATAGCCTGGGAAAGCGGAGTGAAAAGTCCTCTCGGAGACTCTGGAGGACCAGCCTTGGGCGACTCCGGTCTTTGGAATGAGGAAAGAAGCTGAGAAATGCAGAGCAAGCTGTAGGGGAAGGCAATGTGGAAGCCTAGAGAAGTTAGGCGGCTGAGTGTGTGGCACACACACTGACAGAAGGACAAACCGACGGGACCTTCTTGGGTGGCTCGCGAGCTGTAGCCCGAGAGGTCATTCATTGCTACAAACCCCTCCCCTCCCACCACGTGCGTGGCCAGTTGGTAGGCCAAGAAGATGGGGGACATATTCGACCACTGAACACTTTTGCTCCCTCATACCGGACGGATTCCGTGGACAGTGTGCCCCACAAAAGAGCGTCAAGGGCGCGAGTGAGGGTCAAGGGGAACTAATCACCAGACTGCTCTTGACTGCGTAGGTCCAGCGGAGAAGCCATAGGGGCTAGCACTAGCCCTTCCCAGCAAAGGAGGGAACCAGCAAGGAAGGTCCTAATTATTGATTGGGGATGGGGTGGAGATCGGCCACTCACCAGTCACTGCAAGAGGGTCGGCAGTGGCAGGATATGGCACCACAAGACTGAGACGGGTCAAGGCAATGGGGGGAGAGGCCTTGCCCTTTGCTGGGCCTCAGATGAGCAGGAAGCGGAAGTGACTGTTTCTTACTTTACTTCTGCTGCCCACCACCTTTCCTCCGCTAAAAACCCAGCTAACTTCTAGAAATCTTGTAGAGAGAACGGAACCATATCTACTCAAAGAAGTCTAAGATGAGGACCGTTTCCCCTTCTCCCTACCTGGATAAGAAACAAAAACCAAACCCTTTGCTGTAGAGTTGATCTGGACTCATAGTGACCCTAGGGATATAGGTAGTAATATTGAGTGCTTCTATGTGCAGTGGTTAAGAGCTCAGCTGCTAACCAAAGGGTCGGCAGTTGGAATCCACCAGATTTCCTTGGAAACCCTATGGGGCAGTTCTACTCTGTCCTGTAGGGTCGCTATGAGTCAGAATCCACTCCACCTGCAAGAGCTGATGTGTCATGCAGTGCGCTGAGTAGCTAAATCTTACCTTTGCAGTGACCCTGAAAGGTAGGGCTAGTTATTCCTATTTTACAGAGGAGGGATGTGAGGCTGGGGGAGAGAGAGTACTTGCCCAAGGTCACCCAGACATTAAGTCACAGATCAGGATTCAAATCTATGTTTCTTTGACTTGAAATCCTCACTGTCTTTAGTAACTAACATTTGCATGGTGCCTTCAAAGGTCTTTGCCACACTGTTTCTCATTTGCACCCCTCAGTAACTCTGTGAGCTGGTATTGTTATCCCCATTTTGCAGATGAGAAAATTAAGTTTCCTTGTAAGTTCTCTTTAAAAAGCTCAATTTTGGGCATCCCTTTCTTCAGTTCTGTTGACTAGGAAGCAAGTGGCTCTTGGAGACCAGGGATTGGCACCCTTCAGTCATGGGTAACATGAAAGAGATGGGGCCTTCTCAGGGTTTGTCTAGAGTGTTGGTATGGAAACTGGAACCAGATTGCCAGCTCTACCACTTCCTGTCTTGGGCAAGTGGCTCTTAAACTCCCTACTTTAGCTTCCTGATCCATACGGTGGGGATAATAGGGTGCCTTTCTCATAGATGGCTTTGAGGAATAAAATGAGTTAATACATATTAAGAATTTAATCATACCCAGCACAAAGTAGGTGCTACACCAGTGTTTGTTATTTGGTAATTATGCTGGCTAATCAAGCAAGAGTACTGGGGCCCCTGGCACCCTGGAGAGGGTGAATTGTGTGGATTGCTTCTTGAATCCATCCACTGAGGATGATGCTTAGCAACTGGTCAGCAGTTTGCAAGGCTCAGACCTCAACACAGACCTGATGTACAATGAGGGTTTACCCTCGGGGGCATGCCCAGGAGATTGCTATGTTCAAGGGGGATGGTAATCATTGCAGCACAGATTACCCTAGGAGGACTTCACACCCAGAGGAGAGGGGCTGGTGGCTCATTTTTACTCACCCAGCATGCCTGGCTTTATTTCCAACCTCATGGACTTCGGCACCTCAGGGTAATTCTGAAGCTACCTGAAGGACCTAGGGGAGATGTGACTCCAAATCCAGCCATAAATTCCATCCTCTACTGAAGAAAAAGAAAAGAAAAGAAATTCCCGGGGGGAACCCAGCTCACCTTGGGTTGACTGCACTGATGATGAATGTGAGTGTCCTGCGTGTTCCCTGGTCAAATCAGGACCCTGGATGAGGCACCCAGCCACAGGATTGGGGTCAGCCTTGGAATTATTACCTTCAGAACTTGCCACTTCCTACAGCCTTAGTCTCCTCACTAATAAATGAGTATAATAGTAGGACAGACCTTGGACACTTGCAGTGAGGGTTCAGTGAGAAAGGACAGCAAAGTACTGGGCTCATGACCAACACAAAGGCAAGTCTCTTAGGGTTTTGGTGCTGCTGTGTGGTTAGGTGTCCTGACTCACTGCGACTCCATGTGGCAGAGCAGAACTGCCCCATAGGGTTTCCAAGGAGTGGCTGGTGGATTCAAACTACCAACCGTTTGGTTAGCAGCCTTAGCTCTTAACCACTGGGCCACCAGGCTTCCGGGGAGTAATTACTGCCTAAAAATCCCTATGGGGTAGTTTAGCCTAGAAAGCCTTAGGAGGCAGTACTACTCTGTCACGTGGGGTCCCATGAGTGGGAGTCCACTGGGCACCTAACAGCAGCAACAACAATCTTTATGGGAGCAAATCACCAAGTCTTTCTCCGGCTGAGCCGCTGGGTGCTGCCGGCTTTAAAATGAGCGAGTGGGAGCAGTGGTTCAGCCTCAATGACAGCCAGAGTATCCTTTGCAAAGCTCTGTGATTATCCCTCGCCCCTCAGCTTCCTCCCCCATCGGTGGTGGTGGTGGTGGTGGGAAATCCCGATGTCTCCTCAGCTTTCTGCTCAGCCACCGCGGAGGATGTGGGACGGAGGAGGCAGCTGGGGTCCGGCTGGACGCCTAGCCAGTAGCCATCCAAGGTCACCAGTAGGGAACTCAGAGGACGGGGGCAGGACGCGGAGGAGCCCAGAGTCCGTGGCGGGGAGTGACGTGCAGGTCGCGAGAGCTGGTGCATCCTCGGTGCTGGCGGGTGACCGCAAATCCAACCAAGACCCTCCAGAGGGACTCAAGCTGTCCAACATACCTCGGTGATGTTTTGTAAAAATGCAGTCCCGGGCTCTCCTCAAACCCAAAGAAGGTGCTGGATTTCTGGAACCCTATAAATAGTAGCCCGGGACCTCCCGGGAGGAGGCATCGAGAGGAGCCTGGAAAGGCCCGTTTCCTGTCCCTGAGCGTCCCTCGCTCAAGCCGCCTTCATGGACTGTAGGTTCCAGGCATTGGTCTGTGGTGCGGTGGAAAAGCATCCTGCTTGCCTTTCTGCCTTAGCATCCTTTGGTGTTTGCTTCTTCAGCTCTCTCCAGCTGTGCACTGTGCCAGTAGACAGATGACTGGCTTTCTAAGTCAATTTCCACAGCTTTAAAACAGGTTGCTATCACCTAGCAAGCGTTAAAAAAAAAAAATTTTTTTTTACTTGTTTTCCTTAAAAAAACAAAAACAAAACAAAAAAACACAAGAAGCCCTGGTGGCACAATGCAATGGCTGAGCACTTGGCTGCCAACCAAAATGTTGGCAGTTCCAACCTACTCAGGCGCTCTGCAGGAGAAAGACTTGGGAATTTGCTCCCTTCAAGATTACAGCCTAGGGAACCCTATGGGGCAGTTCCACTCTGTCACATGGGGTTGCTATGAGTAGAAAATCGACTTGACTCCGCAGCACCTAAGAACAACAACACAACACAGCAGAAACACGTGTGTGAAGTACCCTCAGCCCTTCCCAACCTGCTCTTAACTCAAAAGAAAACCAGTACCACACCTGCTGCCCTCGAGTAGATCCGAGTCATAGGGGCTCTAACTCAAAAGAGGCTGACTTATTAACGAAGAATTTTTCTTCAGATGTGAGGGTGGCTTGTTCCTTCCCTCCTCCCCTTTATTCTTTACCCACCTACTAGGGCAAGTGGATAAGTGCGCATCTCGGAATTATAACTTGGAAGAATTATATGTCTAACCCTCAACAGTTAACTGGGTTGTGAGCTAAGCTATAACAAACGAGGCTGGTGCAAACGGAAAGCAGAACAAAAAGCTCTCATGTGTTATTAATTTCAATGTAACAGACTAAAGCATAGGGTTGACTTCCAGGGGTGTAAGAAAGTGCCAAAAAGAAATTTTGAAATGAAAAGAGCAGGTCTCTAGTTAAGGAGATGGAAGATAGGGTCAGTTGAGGACCACAGCCCTCATTTATAAAGAACCTGAGGAGAAAGGAGGCTTGTGGAAGGGAGTGTGAAGGGTGGGCCTCTTGCCCACAGGTGGCCCATGGCAGCTGGGCCAGGCCTTGTGATGCCTGCTTAGCAGGCAGTGTGTGTAGGCTCACAGCACATGGTGTCGCATGTGCTCTGGGGTTGGATGCCTGCCCTGGGCTGTTTTGGCCCTGTGTGGCTTCAGAGCAGGCCCAGACAGGTGGGGAATGTGGGCTATGGGGGAGCAGCACAGAGCATCCACCTCCTCGGACCCTCTGGTTAGGGGTTAGAGGTTCTGGAGATCCAGTGAGAGAACTTGTGGCTGAAAGGGTAAAGACAAGTGGGGGGTGGCTGTGGGGAGCAGGGAAGGGCTGGGAGAGATAGTGAATTGGTTCTGGCCAGTAGGGCCTTAGACCCTGCCTCAGGCCCTGTGCTTTGGAGGATCCTGTTTTATCCCTACTCCAGGGGTGGCCCTCATTGGGTAAGGAATCCAGGGAGTCAAGGAGACATGTCTACCTGGAACCTGCATCCCTCTTCTAGACCAGTGGATCTCAAAGTGTGACCCCCCTCCCCCCGCTGGCAGAATCGACATCACCTGGGAACAGATTAAAAATGCCAATTCTGGCCCCCACCCCAGAACTCTGGGGCCCAAAATTTGCATTTCTAACAAGTTCCTTTGTGACACTGTTTCAGATGTAACCCTATAGAGCTTAGTTCTACTCGGACACACCTGGGGCCATCAGGAGTCACAACTACTGACAACCACTGGCAGCTTTAGTGGCTTTGAGGGCCACTCTCTTAGATCATGCCCCAGGTAGCTGGGACAACAGAGTTGTTGCCCAAATAGCTCTAAGCCCACTTCCAGGGCGTGTGCACCTTCTTCAGTGGATTGTCCTTCCAAGAGTGGAACATACCATCGGTAAGTGCACCTGTAGGCCTGGGAAGCTAGGACTTGTGGGCTGGGGTGTCCACATGCATGCATAAGAGAGCAGTGTGGGATGGACCTGGGGAGGCAAGAGAAGACCAGGATGCAGGCTGAAGCTTCCATTTGCACTCTTGCCCTGGGCCCTGGAAAATGATAAGGATGGGCTGGTCTTGGCAGAAAGATCATCAGAGATGCCGAGGCTGCAGGATCAGTAGAGCTCCCTCTGACCACCCTCTGAGGACTAGAGAAATGTGACTCAGCTGTGCAGAGCAGTCAGTCCTTTATTAGCTCACATTAAACAAACAAACACAAGGAAAGCAAAAGCAAGCTGAAATCAACATGTTCCATGGGAGAAAAATAAATCATTATCCTTTGCACCTGCCTGAATGCTCTCCAGCTAGTGACAGGTTCTTTTAAGAGCTACGTAAACAGAGATGTAAATTTCCTAAGGGAGTCCAGGTTTTACTTCTAAAACGAAACCAACCAAACCTGTGGCTGTCAAGTTGATTCCTACTCATGATGACCCCATGTGTTACAGAGTAGAACTGTGCTCCATAGGGTTTTCTGGAGTGTAATCTATGGAAACAGATGGCCAGGACTTTCTTTCATGGTGCCACTGGGTGGGTCCGAACCACCAACCTCTCAGTTAGTAACCAGCACAAACAGTCTTCGCCACCCAGAGACCCTTACGGCTTGCAAATACAGATTGTGCTGTATCCTCCTCTCCCCCATATTTCACCACTCTTGGTTGTTAGACTCCAATACCTGGACTATAGCAGAGGCAACAAATGGGACTATTGGTGATTGAGGCTTAAGACCTCCAACTCTGGAATTAAATAGCCCAGGTATGGACCTAAGCCTCACTTACTAGCTGTCTAACTTTGGGTAACTGACAATCTCTGCAAGCCTTGGTTTTCTCATTTGTAAAATGGGAACAGTATGAGCACCTATATTACAGAACTGAGCACATGCTTAAAGTAAGGATTAAAAATGTGTTAGCTATTGTAAACATTCAGCTAGTGCCACCAATGCCTTAGGTTTGTCCTTCTCTTCACAGTTCTAGTTTGGGGAGACAGAACTGTAAGAGGGTGGGAAGTGAAGCCTAAGGCCATAGTCCTGAGATCTGGCCAGTGGCTGAGCATTGTCAGATATGGTTTTTTTTTTTTTTTAAAGCAGTGGAAAGTATGCTGAATTCTCACTGATTTTAATGTGACCCTGGCCGGTTTGAAGGGGTTGGCTTCCATAAATCAACTGCCTCCAGCAGCCTTTCCCTTTTCACCTCTCACCCTTCCCTCAGCTCCATCTCAGGTCAGGGCTTGTGTGCTAGGATGAGGCAGCCAGCCCTGCGGGCAGCCCCGATGGGACTGAGCATGACGGAGGCTCCAGATCCAGTGGCCCGGGGCTGCATCTGGACTGGCGGCAAGGTCAGACCCAGGACCCAGTGACACTTTTATTATTGAAATCGACCCAAACTTTACTAGCTTCTGAGGAAAGCTGGGGGCTTTGGGGATTTTTGTATTTGCTGGGTTGTAAATATTTTATGGGAAAGCAGCCCTGGAAAATCTGGTTAGCTTTCCGCCTTGCACATTGAAGTGGGGTTGGCTTCCTACACAAAGGTATCAAAAGGGAAGTCCAGTATTGCCTTGGTCCTGAAGAATTCGCCTTGGATTTTAAAAGCCTACTACTCTCCTTGCCATGTGCCTCAAACTTCTTTTTCCCACTTGTAACCAAAAAATTTATCTCCAGGATTAATTGCATAGCAAGAGGATTTCAGGTTGGGTCTGAGGGAGGGGAGGGGCAGGACATGTCATTGTTGGTGAGTGTGTGTCTGTCTAAATGTCCATGGCTGAGCTTTTCTCCTTCCAGGTGTCTCTATTTCTCATTGACTGCAGGATCTTCTCACTGGAGAGATGCTTGGTGTGTGTTTGCCTTCTGCAGACTTCTGAAAGCCTCACTGCTCTTTTGTTTTAAGTTAAAGTGTAGGCAAATTTAAAACATACGAAAAAAAAAAAAAAAAGAAAACACTTGGCAGCCCTTGTTCTGTCTGCACTGTATTCAGCCTAAATGCCCCAGCAAACAGCCTGATGGCAGCGAGGTTACCCTCAGAGCAGTGATTCTAGGGCTGCACCTTTAAATCATCTCGGAGCTTGAAAAAAAAAGGCTAACAAAGCCCAATGCCAAAGCCCTGTCAGATACTGATACACTTGGTCTGGGGTGAAGCCCTGGCTTTGGTATTTTTAAGTTCCCGGGATGATTCTAAGGTGCAGCCAGGATTGGGAATCACTGCTCCAGAAGTTTCTCCCGTATTCACCAGCGTGTGCTCTAGATCGGACACGGCCCTAGGCGCTGTGGTGAGCAAGATGGACGTGGACATACTTCCAGCTCCTATAGCGTTGGTGGCAGCGGGATGTTGCTTGGAAAGACAGACCACTAATGAGACAAATATGAACGAGGTAATTGTAGATAAAGCCAAGTGCTGGGAAGATAATAAACCAGGTCCTGTGACAGCGACCGAGCGAGGCTACTTTAGATCAGGGGGACCGAGGACGGCCTGTCGGAGGAGGCGACATTGGAACAGAGACGAGAAAGATTTCACTAAGGAGCCAGCCCAGAGAAGGTCTGGGGAAAGCGCGGCCCAGGCTTGCGACCACAAAGGTCACATTAGTGGTTACGCAGCCGCCTGGGAGAACCCCGGGAGGCCGCCGCCGCCGCAGCCTCTCGGGCGGCCACCGACTTCCGCCCTGGGCGTCCGGAGCTGACAGGGAGGAGGGGACAGGTCCCGGTGCGCCCCCACCCCGCGGCTGGGGGTGGTCAGGCTGCGGGCCTGGCGGACTGACCTCCCTGGCCGGCCCGCTCCGCTCCCCGCCCTCTCCCTCCCGGGGGCGGCTGCCAAGCACTGGGCTGATTTCCCCCTGAAGTGAAACTGACTGTAATTATTTTTTATCTCGCAGACGATCTCTCGCACACTCCTCTCCGGAGACAGAAGTATTTGTTTGATGTGTCCACGCTCTCAGACAAAGAAGAGCTGGTGGGCGCGGAGCTGCGGCTCTTTCGCCAGGCGCCCGCAGTGCCCCGGGGGCCGCCGGCCGGGCCGCTGCTTGTGCAGCTCTTCCCTTGCCTCTCGCCCCTGCTACTGGATGCGCGGACCCTGGACCTACAGGGGGCGCCCCCGGCCGGCTGGGAAGTCTTCGACGTGTGGCAGGGCCTGCGCCACCAGCCCTGGAAGCAGCTGTGCTTGGAGTTGCGGGCCGCATGGGGCGAGCCGGGCGCCGGGGAGTCCGAGGCGCCCGCGCTGGGGCCCCAGCAGCCGCTGGCCGCGGACCTGCGGAGTCTGGGCTTCGGCCGGAGGGTGCGGCCGCCCCAGGAGCGCGCCCTGCTCGTGGTGTTCACCAAATCCCAGCGCAAGAACCTGTTCGCTGAGATGCGCGAGCAGCTGGGCTCGGCCGAGGCTGCGGGCCCGGTTGCGGGCGCCGAGGGGTCCTGGCCGCCTCCGTCGGGCGCCCCAGACGCTGGGCCTTGGCTGCCCTCGCCCGGCCGGCGGCGGCGGCGCACGGCCTTTGCCAGTCGTCACGGCAAGCGGCATGGCAAGAAGTCGAGGCTGCGCTGCAGCAAGAAGCCCCTGCACGTGAACTTCAAGGAGCTGGGCTGGGACGACTGGATTATCGCGCCCCTGGAGTACGAGGCGTACCACTGCGAGGGCGTGTGCGACTTCCCGCTGCGCTCACACCTGGAGCCCACCAACCACGCCATTATCCAGACCCTGATGAACTCCATGGACCCTGGCTCCACCCCGCCCAGCTGTTGTGTGCCCACCAAATTGACTCCCATCAGCATCCTGTACATCGATGCGGGCAATAATGTGGTCTACAAGCAGTACGAGGACATGGTGGTGGAGTCCTGCGGCTGCAGGTAGCGGCGCCTTTCCCAACGCCATAGCCAGCCGCTGGGGAAGCCTGACTGCTGAGAGGGACGGAGGAGGAGCTGGCCTTGGAGCGGGCTGAGGGTGGGCAAAAGCCTAGATGTGTGAGCTGGATGGGAGAGGTGGTAGCACAGCGCAGTCCTCCCAGAACCTTCTACCTGCCAGCCCAGGGGGATATATGGATTTTCACACTTTGCCTGGCCACTCTGGAAAAACAAGCCAAGGAGGATTTGCTTTGTTTTGTTTTGTTTTTCTCTTCATTATTGTGGCTTTGGATTTCCTTGTGTGTTTCACAGGTTTTGATAGGAGGTGGGAGAACGTGAGTCGTATACTTGTTTCTCAACTGTTCCATGGATTGAAAAATACTTTAAAAAGGGAAACAGTGTGGAAGGGAGAATCACCTTTGCCCACACCTTGGTTTGGTTGTATTCTACCTGTGTAAAGAAGATTCTGTCTTTCTGGCCGTGTCGCAGCCCATGTCTGGTGGCCTCCCAAGTGAAAAGTGTTAGAATAGGGACATTGGATACTGAATAGGAAAGCCAGTTCCTGCCTTTAGAAGAGCTTGGAGATAGGTGGCCCCAAGCACCTTTTCCACCCAATTGTGCTCTCTAGCGAGTGTACCAGCTCTGCTTTGGCCTTTCCCAGTACTTGTAACTGGCAACTCCCATGGCAATCCAGAGGGCTCAGGGGGCTGAGAGAGGTGCTCCGGTGCTGCCTTTACTGTTGCTTTTTCTGATGGGGGAAAGAGGAGCTGGTATGGATGGAATGACAAGAATTAGTCCAAATGGAACCCCCTGAAGGATAAGGAGAAACCACAAGACCTGCCTTACTGGGGCTGACACGGAGGCTAATGTGCCCAGGCAGGAGATAACCTACCGAAAAGCCCTTCATGATGTCTGTTTCTAATTGATTAAAACTAACAAGAAGAAAACAAACAAACAAAAAACCCAAACAATTTGCCAAAGATTCAGGCACCCCCTTCTAAGAGGAAGGCGATTCCCAATTTTAAAAACTGGGGGGGGGGGGGGGGTACAATATAACTAAGGTCAGAGGTGCAGAGGAAGCAGGAAAGGACCAAAGAAGTAGAGAGGGCAAGGTTGGGAGGGGGGCCCAAGGGACCTGCCAGGAGCAGGGAAGGTAAGGATGAAAGCAGACACAAGTGCCTGTCTCTGAAGTTTCTTTAAAATCTTTTTTCCCTCCCTTCTGACATTCCTGAAAGATTACCAGCTGGAAATAGCCCAGGGCTCCCCCAAAAGAATTGTTTCAGATTGTAATTACCAGTTAGGCAATGTTTTTAAAACTTAGTAATGAAAAACTGTGAAAAGAGCAAAGTGTTACATTGAGTTTGGGGTGGGAGATGGGAACTGGCAGTAAAGAAGAAGGAAATGAAAAAAAAAAAAAAAAACCGTTGCCATGAAGTTGATTCCGACTCATGATGACCCCATGTGTTACTGAGTAGGACTACTCTGTAGGGTTTTCTTGGGTGTAATCTTTACAGAAGAAGATGGCCAGGCCTTTCTTTCGTGGTGCCACTAGGCGAGTTTGAATCACCAGCCTTTAGGTTAACAGTCGAGTGCAAACCACTTGTGCCACCCAAGGACCTCTAAAGAAGGAGACAAGGGTGGAATTCATCTTCCAGAAGGAAGCAGGAGAGAGCACAACCCAATTTAAATATCCATTCCCAGATAGTAAAAAGCATGACCTTTCCCACCACCCTGCACCAGTATTATTTTCAAACATTGCCCAGATGGGAATATGAGTTAACTTCCTTCTCATCTTTGACCATGAAATGGTTTAAACAAGGGGACTTGTACCAACCATTTAAAAAAAAAAAAAAAAAAAGGTTTTGTTTTCTCTGTGTCGTTTTGCCCTCTCCCAATCTAAACCTGTTGCTTGTTTGGTTCAGAGAACTACAAACTGTCAAAGGGTGGGAATGATAATGAATGCTAATATAAAATGCTAAGTAAAAGAAGACTTGGCCAAGAGAAATAATTTAAAATGCACATTTGCTTTGGATGCACTGTTGTTCTGTTAAGGCTGTATATATTTGTTTATTTAAGGTGACTGAAAGTGCAAAGAAGACGTGGACAGCATGCAATTCATCTTAATGTACAAAATGTTATATGCACTCAAATGTTATAATTTCTAAGATTTTTAAAGTTTATATTCGAGTTGTACAAAGTTAAGCATTAATCAGATATTTCGTTCTTTCATAATGTTATCATTTCCTTAAATATTATTACAAAATTTTAATTCTGTCTAATGGAGAGTTTTTTTTTTTAACTGTCTACCTCACTATAATACAAGTATTTACAGCACTAAAGTTATCAGAGGTAAATTAATATTCAAAACATTTTTTACAGTCCGTCTTTCCTGGATGATACTCGAACTAATACTGTATTATTAAACTCATTCCCTCCCTCATAACTCAGCCTCGTTTATATGGATCTATTTAGAAACAATCATTTTCTCAAGGAATTGTGGTCAGTGGGATTTGTTCCAGGATGGAACTGGATGTCTGAAAACGCACTGATTCTTTTAAATTCCATCATTTCGAGCACGGCACTTTTTCTTCATAACTCTTCCATAACTCCCCTTTCATGAAATTTTCACTCATCAGATTAAAGCCATATCTTTGTCAGCCAGTAAAACAGTGAGCCTTTACCTTGCTTGAGCATCACCAGAGCCTAAATAGGAATTGGAATATTCCTTAGTCTTTTTAATGTTGTAAAAAGAAAGCAGTAAGATACGTAAATCACCCAAGATGTTGGTAATTACTGTTCACATTTATAGAACACCAGAAGCAGAAGATATGAACTGTTTCTTTTAATTCACTTGCTACAAATTGGATGTTGGAAGTGGAAGTCTGAGCACTCATATGTTAGGTACGACTTTGTTATACGTGTGTTCTCTATTTTAAACCCCTCGAAAACCTCCTTGAAGTAGGTATTATAATCCTCATTTCACAGATGCGGAAACTGAGGTGAAGAGAGTCTCAGTAACCTGTCCATGGTCATTCATTCAGGGTGTAGCAGTTAGGATTTAAACCAAGACCGCTAAAGTGCTCAGCTGTTAACTGAAAGGTTGGTGGTTAGAAGCCACCAGCCACTCTGTAGGAGAAAGATATGGCAGTCTGCTTCTGTCAAGATTTACAGCCTTAGAAACCCTATGGGGCAGTTCTATTCTGTTCTATAGGGTTACTATGAGTTGGAATTGACTAGACTGCAGTGGGTTTTGTTTTGGTTTGGTTGTTTAGACTGCAGAGCCTGAGGAGTTAACCACTATACATACAATTCTATAAACCAGTTGCCCTGGATTTGACCCCATGTGTTTCAGAATAGAACTGAGCTCCATAGAGTTCAATGGTAGTGATCTTTTGGAAGCAGACCGCAGGCCTTTCTTCTGGGATGCCTCTGAGGCATATAATACTAACCCCCAGATAATCTACCTACTCTCTCATTGGTTCCTAAAGATCAGTGTGGGAAATTTGAAATTAATATGATTATTGAGAGCAGTGAGCTGGTGGAGGATGACCTGCCACCAGGACCCCCAGCATGGCCTGAGGTTTTGGAATACGTGGGTTGTGACCACTAGGGTAGGGCATCCAAAACGTGGATTGCAAACTCAGTGAGTCCGTAGCTTTGGGAAAGCAATAGTTGAGGTCATTGCAAGGCTTTAGTAGTTTCTCTGATGTTTGCTGGGACTACCTTGGGTGTGATATTTGTGAGTTTTGGTTATGAACATAGTGATCAATTTACCAGTAGGTTATGTCTCAAAAGACTGGTTGTAAGTGAGCTGTTTAGAATGGAGAAACATTTCCTCATAGAAAAAATGTTCATTTGAGTTTCCAGGTCATTTCGCAAAAGCTTTATTTACCCAAAGGGAACTTTTTAACAGAACAATTTTGACTCCTGGGTTTTGGGAACAGATAATCACCCGGGGGAGTAAAAAAGAAGCTCTTTTTCTCTTTCCTGGGTGGAGAATCTTTTTGACGTAATTGAGAATTCTTTGCATTTTCCACCACTGTTTCTGTACCTGTCACCTTCCCCCAACCCCCTAACTGCCCTGAGGACTCCCAGCCCTGTGCCTTAATGTCCTCAATCCAGGACTTTCCCTATTCTCCACAAATATGTCCATCTCCAATGTTACTTTCCTCTTTTCCCTAACTCGGGTTTTCAGAGAAACATAATATCATTGGATTGTATAAAGATGTAAGTAACTCTTAGCTCCTTAACCTTCCTTAAGACCTTTGCACTTTGAGGAGAAAATCTTGGTTAACGTAGATTTCTCGTGAGCGATGTGAAAAAGTTCAGATGGTGCAGGATGAGACTCAACACTCAAGCCACACACTTCTCTGAGTTCTGTGTGAGCTGGACATTAATGATTCAGGGCCTAATGGACACACTTGTCAATATGAGCCTTTTGGTGTTTCTTAGGAGAAATATTCCCACAATGAAAAGACTATGACTAACTTGTTTTTAAGTTAATATCCAGAGTATTAAATCAAAACATTTAATAACTTATTTTTTAAGCTCTTAAGTTTAGTGAATGTATGCCCCATAAAGATAACGATTTTTTTGCCTTAATTTTGTTTATTGCTGTGTTTTTAGCATCCACAACAGAGCCTGACACAGAGTAAACACTCAGCAAATATGTTGAATGAATAAACTTATAAATCCTATTCTACTTATAAATCTAGTAATTTTAATAACCTCTTTTAAGGGGGCCTTTAAACTCAAGTTGAATGGACCAAGCTTTCTTAATCAATTCCAGTTACAAACCTAGTTAATAAACTTCCTTTAAACATTGTGCATTTCCTTTATAAATTTAATATATTCAATTTTCTTCTTAAAGTTCTTCAGGTTTCTCTAACAGGTCAAACCTTCTCATATACTTAAATCACTCCAAGTAAAGTTAATAAGTTAAACTTCTAAAGATGGTGATCCTTAAGTTCTATTAAGTATTCCAATACGATTTATACCTTTTGACTTAACATCAGGAATCTAAAATTAATTACTGAGTTACCCATTTAAATTGATGTCAGAAGGCAAATCTGTAGATGCCTTAATCAATTGCATTTTCTTAAAGCTTGCAAACATTTTAAATACCAAATAGGTACAGATTTTCCCCATGACTGGCCAAATCTATTTTTGAAATTAACACAAAGTATTGATAATTTAGATTTCTTTTATTTTGTCTGTATATTTAATTCTAAAATTTCCTGGGGTTAAAAGCACCTACCCACTAAGGAAAAACCGCAGTGTCACAAGCAAGATGAAGTGACCAGCTAGCAGACGGTGGCTGCAAATCTACCAGAGTCTTCATTTAACAAGGGAGATAGATTCTCCCTGGACATTGACCAACATGTCAAGTCCTTTTTAATCATCACTGTACTGAGGACCCACAAATCCATATCTTTTATAAGGAGGTGTCTACTCCTGGTTCAAGACATGCCATTAACTATTTTCTTCTTTCTGATTTGAGTGAATTGAATTCCATGCTCGCCATTAATATTGTAGGTAACTTTCTTTGCTGCTTATTTGGATTTCACATTTAATTTGCTCTCTGGACATTTCTTTTTTCTGTTTTCACCTTTGGCTTTAAAAATACTTTACTACCACTATATTAAATTCTTCTGCCCTTACATAATTGTTTCACAACCTCTTTCAACTTTACCACTGAACTCTGGTAGTCCGATTTGTGTTTTTGCCCCCCTATATTCTTCCTGTTGAAAAGATGTGCAACTTTTACGAATGTTAAAATGACATCTAATGGAAATCGAACAGCCTTTATTCCTTGTCCAGTTCTATAGTAAGAATACCAAAGTTGCATTGAAAAAAACACGGCCCCATCCTTGAAGAATTCACAGGAATATATCATCATCATTGTCTTTATTATCTTATTAGGTTACCTTTCCAACAACTCTAGTTATTATTGACTTGCTTTACAAATGGTAAGAGCACTGGTGGTTCAGTGGTTAACTGCTCAGCTGCTAACCAAAAGGTCGGTGGTTCAAACCCACCAGCCACTCCGTGGGAGAAAGATGTGGCAGTCTGCTTCTGTAAAGATTTACAGACTTGGAAACCCCGTGGGGGCAGTTCTACTCTGTCCTATAGGGTCGCTATGAGTTGAAATCTACCTGATGGCAAAGGGTTTGGTTTCTTTTATTTTTTTAACAAATGATGAAACTGAGGCTTAGCTTGAATTACTTGCTTGGGGTAAATGGAGAAGCTTGGATTTAATCTGGAAGAATCCAGAACACATCCTCATGCTCTCTGTGTTCAGCAGTTATTGAGTGAGTTCCCATTGTTTGGCAGGCGCTATTCAAGGCTATGGAGACCTGGTGGCTCAGTGGTTAAGAGTTCAGGCCGCTAATCAAAAGGTTGGCAGTTCAAATTCACCAGCCGATCCTTGGAAACCCTATGGGGCAGGTCTACTCTGTCCTATAGGGTCACTATGGGATGGAATTAACTCAATGGCAAGGAATTAGTTTGGTTTTTGGTATTCAAGGCTGTGGGAAACTTTACATACAAAGTTAGAGAAAAAGGAAGTTCCAAAATTGAAGCTGAACCGCCATGATTTTCCAGATTCCTAGGGGCAGGCAAAGGAGCCCTGGTGGTACTGTGGTTAAGTGCTCGGCTGCTATCCAAAAGGTTGATGGTTGGAACCCACCAGTGGCTCCACAGGAGAAAAGACCTGGCAATTTTCTCCTGTAAAGATTACAACCTAGGAAACACTATAGGGTGCTTCTACTCTGTCCTTTAGAGCCGTTATCAGTCAGAATCCACTTGATGACACCCAAGAACAACACAAGGGCAGGCTGCTTCTTCTACCTTGTTGTTGTTGTTTTCTGCCCTCCTTTCAGCCCCTGACTCATGGCAGCCCCGTGCACAATGGGACCAGAGGCTGCCTGGTCCTGTGCCATCCCCATGATGATCCATTGTGATCCACAGGTTCGTCCCCACTGACTTACAGGTGGTGGCTGTGCATTGAGATGCATTGGCTGAGAATCCAACCCGGATCTCCCACATGGGAGGCAAGAATTCTACCGCTGATCTACCAGTGCCCCCTCTACCTAAGTTCTGGGTTTTTTGTTTTTTTAGGAATTATTCCTTTCCTTTCTAACTCATGGAGCCCTGGTGGCACAGTGGTTAAGAGCTCAGCTGCTAACCAAAAGGTCAGCAGTTCAAATCCACCATCTGCTCTTTGGAAACCATATGGGACAGTTCTACTCTGTTCTGTAGGGTCACTATAGGGTGGCTATGAGTCGTAATTGACTTGACAACAATGAGTTTGGACGGCAATGGGTTTCTCACTCATAAATTTCCTAAAAGCTTGACTCCCCGCCACCCCAAATAATTGTTGAGGAAGCGGGAAAAATAGGATTGGGGTTGAGGGTTGGGGAGAAGTGTAACATTTGTAGGCATGGGTTCTCTGTTTATTCAGATGTTCAAACCAGGTGTAATGCTAATCCTTCCAAAAAGCCCAAACCTCTTAGGAATAAAATAGGTTTGATTTAAGTAAGAGAGAATTTTATGTATATATATATATATATATACATATACAGTATATTAATGGTATCTCTGAGTAGAGGCAGAATTTACAAGATGTTACCAATACAAGCATGTGAATGGAAATGAGAACAATCAAGTGAGTGTGATACAACTCTGTTTTTGAACATTGATATTTTCAAATTATTATTCTCTGTTGGGTGCTCTTAATCATGATAATTATTCAGTAGTAAGAATGTGAAACTAGTTAACATGTCTTTTCCCCATACAACAGCTAGGAAACCAACAGTATGTATCCAGGGAATTTTAAAACAAGCAAAACAGGATAATTTACTCTTTTTTTTTTGTGTGGTCAATATTGTTGTTTGTCGTCATCAGATTGATTCTGACTCATAGTGACCCAAGTGTATAGAGCAGAACTGTGCCCTATAGGATTTTTAAGGCTGTGACCTTCTGGAAACAGATCGCCAGGTCTGTCTTCCAAGGCATCTCTGGTGGATTCGAACCCCCAACCTTTTAACTAGTAGTCAAGTGCTTAACCGCTTGTGCCACCCGTATCTGCCATTTCAACAGTCTTCACATGTACAGTTCATTGACATTATGTTCATCATGTTGTTCAGCCATCACCCTTAACCACTCCCAAATTTTTCCATCACCCAATGGTTTGCTCTTGACCTAGAACGGTGACCTGCTGAGAGTCGGCTGTCCACAACCCAGGTTTGGTTGCCCCTATTTGGAACAGAGAATCTCATGTCTCTATCCAGCAGCCTGTGGACTTACATGGGAACACCAAGTGACTTACACTAGTCAGTTGTGCCCTAAACTTAAAAAAAATTCTTGATTTGATGCCTACTTTGTTAGAGTTCTTTTTTTGGGTTCTAGGGAAATGATGGACTCCAGTTTGTTGAAAGAAAGGAGCATGGGAACTACCAAATATTTTCACGTCTTTCCTTTGAAACTAATCTAGTCATCTACACTGGGGAATATTTACCTGTCTATGTTGAGATAGGAGCCCCGGTGATGCTGTGGTGATGCATTCAGCTGCCAACCAAAAGCTCAGCAGTTCGAATCCACCAGCTGCTGCTCCTTAGAAACCCTATAGTGCAGTTCTACTCTGTCCTGTAGGGTTTCTGTGAGTCAGAATTGACTCCATAGCAATGTTTTTTTTTTTTTTTTTTTTTTAATGTTGAGATAGTCTTGAAAGTCTAGGAGGCTCAGTTTCTATTTTGGAATTTCCTTTATCTTCGGCTTTATACCTGAAATCTCTGATAAGCTGGGTAAATCATGAAAAGGATGAGCGTCTGAGTTATAGCATTATTTTTGCTCTTGCTATTGGTTACGGTTGACTGAATACTGTTGTTGTTGTTCTTAGTTGTGATCAAATCAATTCCAACTTATGGCTGCTCCGTGTACAGAGTAGAACTGCTCCATAAGGTTCCCAAAGCTGAGACCTTTCTGAAGCAGGTTGTCTGTATTCTGAGGTGCCTCTGGGTGGGTTCGAATTGTCAACCTTTTAGCTAGTAGCCAAGCACTTAACCATTTGCACCACCCAGGGACTCCTAAGAGCATTCAAATCATGGTAGAAGATTTAAAGTTATACACGGCCCTTGGTGAGAGAGCTCAGTTCATCGCTTATTCACATTAGAAAGAACTTTTAATTTTGCTGGGTTTAAAACTGCTGTTCAGAGCAAATAAATGGACAGCATTTATCTTATAAGAATGTTTGGCTTAGTCTTAAGCAAAACTGTATGTGCTAATTCCAGGTCTTCTCTTTTATTAAACCTGACTAGTTTGTTGAGAATGAGTTGCCAGTGATCAAGAACCCATGACATTGAAGTGAGCAAATGATTTTTCTAAATAGACAATAGTTTCATTAAAATATAATATTCTGGTTCTAAAAGTTTACATGTATTGGCAGGTGACTCCTTAGCTAGCTCATTTTTAATTGTCCTCAAAGTTGGCAGTGAGAATTGCTTGCATTGATCTATGGGCCAGCATAGTGGCTAAAGGAGACCCTTGGAGGCATGCTCTGAATGGCTACTATATCTTACAATTCCTCCAGATTATTCCAAATCTTTGATTCTAGGCCAAGGAGCTTTTGAATTTGGGCTGTTAAACTAGGGGACAGGTACAGGTAAAGGCAGTAGCTCCTTCACACTAGTGTCTCCCAATGTCTTGGTAGGACCCAGGTTACAGGTGGTCGCTTATGACAATGTTTCTGTGGTCCACATGTGTCCACCCTTGTTCTCTAGGAGAGAGGTAGGTAGGACTTTGTATCCTCCCCAACATGTCAAGAATATAAGCTAGAGGTAATTAGGGCAGACACTTTACGGCCTCTTGCCGGTATGTTGGTGGATTTTGTGGCCAGTGGTGAGGTTGGACGCTGCACTGCTGGTCTACTGTCATAGTCAGCGATGGTGGTAATGATTATCACAGTGTCAGTCATCTTTAGTTGGAAGTTAGAGATAAGGCTTTTATAATAATAGATGATTATATCACTTGAGCCAGTGTTCAATTTTATTTAACAGAAACCCCAGTGTAAGAACAGCTTAAATAAGAGAAGGTTAATTCTCACAGAAAAAAAATTTCAGTGATAGGCAATCCAGGGGCTGATGAGGGTTCCACGGTGCCTTCAGAACCAGAGACTCATTCTATTTTTCTCTCCACTATACTAGTGCATAAGGAACCCTGGTGGCATAGTAGTTAAACACTCGGCTACTAACTGAAAGGTTGCAGGTTCAAACACAACAGCAGCTCCATGGAAAAAAGATGTGGCAGTCTGCTTCCATAAAGAAAACAGCCTTGGAAATCCTATGGGGCAGTTCTACACTGTCCTATAGGGTCTCTATGAGTTGGAATCAATTCGATGACAATGAGTACCGTTTTATACTAGTGTGTGGCTTACATATTCAAGATTACCTCAGGGCCCAAAATGGCAACTGGAGTCTAGCTGTCACATCCCAGCTGCAGGCCAAAAGAAATAAGACAGCCAGAAGGACAAAGGGGGCTCCTCCAAATCAGTTCCCTTTCAGCAGGCTTCCAAGAGGTCCCAAACAACATTGTCCTTTATGTCTCATTGGCTAGTACATAACCACACCTGGCTTCAGGGGAGACTAGGCAATGTAGTCTTACTCCAGACAGCATGTGACTGTCTTGGGTAGGCAACAAGCAGCCTCTGCTACCATTGTATTAAGGCATGGACCAGTGCTATCACTTGGACCTCCTCTTCCTTGGGGTTCCTACATATTCCGTATTTCCTACACACAGAGAACAATAGCTAAGAGAGTGTTTTAGTTGTCCAGTGCTGTTACAACAGAAATACCACAGTGGATGGCTTCAACAAACAGGAGTTTATTCTCTCACAATTTAGTTGGCTAGAAGTCCAAATTCAGGGCGTCGGCTTCAGGGGAAGGCCTTTCTCTCTGTCAGCTCTGGAGGAAGGTCCTTTCAACAACCTTCCCCTGGACTAGGAGCGTCTCAGTGCAGGGACGTGCTGCTGTCTGGGCTCTTGTTTCTTGGTGGTATGAGGTCCTCATGTTTCTTGACTTGCTTCTCTGTTTTATATCTCAAAAGAGATTGGCTTAAAACACAACCTAATCTTGTAAATTGAGTCCTGCCTCATTAACATAACTGCCGCTAGTCCCACCTCATCATCATAGAGATAGGATTTACAACATACAGAAAAATCTCATCAGATGACAAAATGGTGGACAACTGCACAATACTGGGAATCATGGCCTAGCCAAGTTGACAGATATTTTTGGGGGACACAATTCAATCCATGGCAGAGAGAAAGTATTCAAAAGTGATGGCAGAGCAGGGCAGGCTCTCCAGTAAAAGCTGGACTGGAAAAGGAAGCCGAGGCTTGGACATCTAATTAAGGTCTTTTGTTCCCTTATTCTAGAATCAAAAATGTCTGAATCTACAGAGCAGAAAAGCCTGACTTATCTACTGAATTGTAGGAACAGAGAATTTTAAATGGAAAGAAGAGAGTGAATCCATATTAAGGGTGACTTTTCCCAGTCAGCTTAGGAACTCCTCCTTTTTGGTCTGAAGGAGCTAAAAGGGAAAGGGGCACAAGGCAGAAGTTCCCACCTCAATCTTAACTTTCTTATTGCAGGTGTTCTCATTAGGCTCTATGTGGATCTAGACACAGAGATTCATATACGTGTATAAAGATCCTATTATTATGTACACACATATATTCTATACCTCTGTATGTATATAAACTTTATGTATTCCATATGCTACTATAATGCATAGTCTATTAACTCTGAGCTCTGCAACCAGTGAGCTAAACGGGTTACAGATGTGCTGAGATATTGGGTGGGGCCTGGGTCAGCCAAGCCTGCAGGGGATCACCTCCACCTAAAAACATTCCCTTCTGTTTATCCCAGTGTGCCGCACAAACATTATCACTTTTAATGTATGCTTTGGCCCCCCAAATGTTGGAAAGCATTGCTATAAATTAGTTTATTTTAGGCAATCTCATGGTATGTATCATGAGAATATCAATGATGGAAAGTAAATAAAAATGCCACTTAGCCGTAAGTGTCAAGCCATACACACTTAGATTGATACGCAGTGCTGAACTGGGCTCTCCATGAGCTGTCATTGGAGAGTGGTAAGGACTGGACAGGCTAACCAAAGTTAAGAACTTAAACTGTCTTAGCTTCTAAACCAAAGACTTTTGGTAAGATAGGTGAAAAGACCAGGTTACTCCAAGCAGTTACAGTGTTGGGATATTTGGGACATTTTCTATAAGAATAAAACAAAACAAAAAGCAAAATTACACTACTTGGATGGATCCAGTGGGGCTACGCGAAGTGCTATGAGTAATGTATATGCATTAAAATGGCATCTTTTCCCCACACCTAAAACATTCTACCATTTTCCATTATGTGACACTTTGATCTTTAGTCTATAGATGGGAAAAATGATAAATATGTGAATGTAACAGTTGAATACCCAATATCCTCATATATATATATACACACACACACAGACATATATATATATATATTTTAATAATATTTTATTGTGTTTTTAATTTAGATTCCCATTCAACAATTTCTACACAAATTGTTCAATGACATTGGTTACATTCTTCAAAATGGGTGAACATTCTCATTATTTACATTATTCTGGTCGTTTGGTTTCCATTAATCTAGTTTCCTTGCCCCCTTACATTCTCATCTTTGTTTTAAAGTAATTGTTGTTCATTTGGTCTCATACAGGTGATTTGTTAAAGAAGCACGGTACTTACGGATGATATTCGTTATTTTGTGAGCCAGTCTGTCATTTAGCCATGAGGTGAACTTAGGGGGTAGTTTCAGTTCAAGGTTTGAAGAATATCTCAGGGCCATAGTCTCGGAGAGTCCTCTAGTCAGTCTCAACTAGTCTAGTAGGTCAAAAAAAAATTTTTTTTTTTTGAGGAATTTGAGCCTCTGTTTCACATTTTTCCCTCATTCTATCAGGGTCCATCTATGGCGGCCCTAATTAGAATGGTCAGTAGTGGTAGCCGGGGACCATCTAGTTCTTCTGGTCTCAGGGTAGATGAGGCCATGGTTCGTATAGACTATTTGTTCTGTAGACTAGATTCTTCTTTGAGTCTTTGGTTTCCTTCTTTCTCTTTTGCTCCAGGCCAGTAGAGAACAATACCTGCATCTTAGATGGCTGCTCACAAGCTTTTAAGACTCCAGACACTACTCACCAAACTAGGATGTAGAACATAAACTTTATGAACTGTATTATGCAATGACTGAGATGTTCCACAAGACTATGGTCCTAATCCTTCAAACCCAGAAAACCAACCCCATGAGGTGTTTGGTTATGCCTAAGAAGTGTCTTTAACTGTGCCCCTTCCTTGTATGTTACTTTACTCCCTAAAAGCATGCTACAGATCAAAATATTTCTTCCAAAAATTGTGCTGAGTAAGACATTCAAAGCCAATTCAGGCTCTATAGGAATGGTGGTGAAAGGTGGAGAGCAGGAGATTTCAGTGATCATGGCACTAAAGTGTATGGTTTCTTTTGAGAATACATGCAGTCAAGAGGCATTGAACATACAGAGGTGTAATATAGACATAGACACACACATCTGTACCCCTCTCTCACATATTTTTTTCAAGCTTAAACAAATGACCTAGTATATAGAAGAACTAAGTAATTATTACTATCATATTATTTTTGGATAGGTTTTTGAAAGCTTTGTTAATTTTTGACTGGTGCTAGAAATGGTAGTTCAAATGAGCCTTTAATAAGAAACACCACCCATTCATTAAATAATGTGCAACATTATTTAAAAAAATATTTTTTGCACATCTACCATTGGCCAGGCACTGTGTTTGGCACTAAGAATACAAACTTAAATAAGAAAGTCTCTATAAAAAAGAAGATTTGCTAAAATCAGTACAACACAATGTGCTAAGTAGCATTAGAGATTGGAACGATATGTGGAAGAGAGGAAAGCGAAACTCCTTTATACAGAAGTGGTATTATCCCGAGTTTTCGGTAAACCATTCACCCTGATTGTATGGGTACTCTCACATTGGTAAGATGGTTTGCCAGGCTTGGTGTGCAACCTGTGATTACAAAAATTTTCTTTTTCTCTACCTAAAATGAACTAGGTCTTTGGTGAATCTGAGTTTTGACACACACCTTATTAACTCTACTTAGCAAACTCAGCTGTACTCTATACTATAGGAAGCTGTTTTTAAGGTTATGGAATAGGCATTGTGATTGATCAGCCTTGCTAGAATAAAGTCTGGAAACTAATATTCAGATGAGGAAACGCAAAGCACCAATATTTTGACCTGGGCTCAAAAGAGAGAGAAAAAAGGAAGATGTGTCAATTAGGATCCGATTCACCTTCCTAAAAAAAAAAAAAAAAAAAGAAAGCCCCAAATAACAGTGGCTCGAAAAGATAGTTGGTTTTTCTCTTGTTAAAAAAAAAAAAAAATCTGGAGTTTAGCATTTCAGCTTTGGCATGAGTCAGAATCAGCTTGATGGCAGTGGGTTTTGTTTGGTTTATGGTGGTTTCTAAGGGGCCCTAGTGGTGCGGTGGTTAAAGCGCTTGGCTGCTAACCCAAAGGTTGGCGGTTCGAAATCACTAGCTGCTCTGCAGGAAGAAGATGTGGCAGTCTGCTTCTGAAAAGATTATAGACTTGGAAACCCTGTGGGGCAGTTCTACTCTGTCCTACAGGGTTGCTATGAGTCTGACTCGAAGGCAATGAATTTTTCTTTTTTGTTTTTGGCATAGTGGTTTCTTAATCATCAGGAATTTTTTTCATCATTAAATGCATAGTTTCCATCCTCAAGTTTGCCACATAGTCCAAAATAGCTGCAGGAGCTCTGATCATCACGTCCATGTTCCAGTGAGCGATAAAGAGGAAAAGGCAAAGGCAAAAAGAATGCACCCCTACCGTAGCTGTATCTTCAAGGAACTTTTCTGGAAGTCTCACTTAACACTTTCACTTACATCTCATTGGCCAAAACTCAGAGATATGGCCTTATCTGTTTATAAGGAAGGCTGGGAAATGTAGTCTTTTACATGGGCACATTATTGCCTCAAATAAAATTGAGATTCTGTAACCACAGATGAAGGGATGAAATAGATATTGGGAAGATGTTGGCAGTCTCTCACACAACAGGCTTGAGTATAGATTACCAGTCTGCACCATTTTTAAGTGTTGACATAAATTCTCCCTAGCAGCATGGAACATGCCAGTGGAAATAGAGAAGGGAAGAGGAGCTCAGGAATGTATTAAAAAAAAAAAAAATCAAACCAGAAAAAAATGGCCTTCTTTTCTCCATTATGAAGATCTTTAATATTACTGTTATTGTACAGTGTGTTTTAAGATATTGTTTTTTTGAGTTATTTGGAAAATCATGACCCCATAAGAGGAGAAAGCTCATGTTAGCGGGAGATGAGGGTGGAGTGTTCACTTACATCCCCTAATGGGCAGTTGTTAGGTACCATCCAGTCGACTCACAGCAACCTAATTGATAGAATAGAACTGCTGCATAAGGTTTTCTAGGCTGTCTTTTTCATGGAAGCAGGTTGTCAGGTCTTTCTCCTGCAGAGCAGCTAGGTGGGTTCGAACTGCCAACCTTTTGGTTAGCAGTCTTGGTTTTCCTATGCACTAAACATCAGTGAAGGGGTTAATGAGCTAGTGTTTACTCAGAGCTAGAAGATGAAAACCAGTAGGCCGGGATATTATTTTATTGTGTTGACACAGATGCATTTTCTCAAAGATTCATAAGAAACTTAATTTTTCAAAATACTCTGCTTCTTGCTTTTCAGATTCCATTTAGCCTCACCAGGTAGAACAACAACAAAAAATATTTCTCTTTTTTTTGGGGGGGGGTACTTTACATTCACATGGAGCATTAAATTGCTGCTTACCAGTAAATGTGCCCCAAGGGAGTTGATCTCCAGAAATTTTCCTGAAAATTGGGTAAAGCACTGGTCATCCAGGAAGAGGAAACAAATCAGGCCTAATAACTTCTGAGAGAAGCAGGAGGTTTGCATAATAATATCACCACCAACAATAACAAGAATCGGCAGTCATTTATTGATTACTTACAAGACGACAGGCTCAAATCCTAAGTGTTTTTCATGTATCTTCCATTTCCTCCTCTCTGCTTGTTTTCTGTCTTAGTCTGGAAGCTCTGCTGGAAACTGTCCACCATGGGTGACTCTGTTAGTACTCGAAATACTAGTTGTGTGGCCTCCAGCATCATAGCCACACACAAGCCACCACGGTACTACAAGAGTCTGAGCAGACTCAACACCAGCTGCTATGGAGACACCCCTAGCTCCTGGCTATCCCAGTTACAACGGAATGAATTTTGCCTGGGGCCTGCATCTTCCCTATAACTGGTTGTGGGCAGGCTGTTGAGATATATAGTGTCTTCGTTGGCTGATTTTTAGAAGTAGATAGATAGTCCTGTTTACCATCATAGCAACACGCAAGCCTCCACTGACCGATGGGTGATGGGTGCACATGAGGTGCATTGGCAGGGAATCAAACCTGGTTCTCCTGTGTGGAAGGGGAGAACTCTGCCACCGAAGCACCACTGCCCTCCAAAACCTGTTGCCTTAGAGCCATTCTGACTCATGGCGACCCCCGTGTGCATCAGAGAAGAATTGTGCTTCATAGAATTTTCAGTGACTGATTTTTCCAAAGTAGAATGCCAGGCCTTTTTTCCTGAGGTTTCTCTGGGTAGACTCACACCTCCAACCTTTCAGTTAGCAGTTGGGCCCATTAAAGATTTGTACCACCAGTATTACCCCCAAATTATGGATAAGAAAACTGAGGCTCAGAGAGGTTAAATCAAATGCCTGTGGACACAGCCAGAAAAAGGCAAAGCTGGGATCCACACCAGGCAATTTGATCCCAGAGCCGACGGCAGTCCCAACCACGATGTAACATTGTCTCACAAACATCCCCAGAATCTGTTCCATCTCTTATCACTGACAAAGCCTTGGATTTGCTGGTAGGGAAAAAATGCTTGAAATTTAACTGGGCTCCTCTAGTATCTGTTTTGACAGCCGAAATTAATTGTTCATTTTCTGAGTCCTTTTTGGCAACTCTTTCTAATGACCCGAACTGCCGTCTCCTTCCTTTTCAGCTTGGCAGGGCTCCCTGGTGTGGAGCTGACGGGGTGCGGGCGGGCCGCGAGCCCCGATACAGAGCGCTGGCAGGGCAGCGGGCTCCCAGCAGAAAGAGGGGATTGTTCTCGCTCTGCGTCGCTGCGAATGACGGTGGGCATTTTCCGTCTCTCTGATTAGAGTGAAAGCCTTACGAAGCTGATTAAGCCAAATGTGATAATTGAGTTGAAGACGAGCCTATCTCACATGTTCGTGTTGTCTGGCCAAAGTAAGATGAACTGTCTTTCTCACACTCCACCTCAGCGCGCTCAAAGGGAAGGGGGAGCTTTCCTTCCTCGGCGCATCCCGGTTCCCTCGGTGTTGACCAGAAGGGGGAGCCGCTTCGGTGGGAAGGTGGGAAATGGACAAGCACCTGTAAGAATGGACCCCTAGCTCGAAAACTGCTCAGGCTTTTAAGACTTAAAACACTTGTTAAATAAAAAGAAGCCATTTGGAAAAGAAAATTCCAGTATTTTCTAGTACTTCTCAGTGGTCGCCATCATTTTGGGCAACTTTATTTTGAAATATGCAGAAGTGGCCACAAATGTGCATCGTTAAGTGCTTGAAAACCTTCAGGGCTCTTGATACTGTTCTTGTCAGCATGTAGTCGTTGACAGGTACCATCCAGTCCATTTCAACTCATAGCGACCTGTGTTAGACTGGGTGTTAGTGTTTGAAACATGCAGAGGGCCTGGATTCTACCTGTGAGGTGCTTGTAGCTTAACATGTGGAAGAGATTATGTGGATAAACACCATCATTTTCTTCCCCCACTCTTTATTTTCTCTGTTTCTACTTCTTGTAAATAATGCAAAGTGCAAATAAATGGGGGTGGTTAGTGTTTGGCTTTGGATAAGGATACTTTCTCCCCTGCTTCTTCACAGCCATGGCAGGCTTCCTGGTGAAGCTGAACTTCAAGCTGGGTTTTAATTAGGAGGAGAAAAGTAAATTGGAACTATGAAGGGGAGGTGATTCTCACAGGTGAGGACTAAAAACTGGATGAAAGATGAGACAGAGGGAAAAGAAAAAAAAGATCAAAAGCTGCCAGCATCTGCTTCATAGCAGACAGGGAAAAAAGAATTTGGATCAGGCAGAATTGTGGCAAACTCCAGGAGAAGTACTAGGAATTTGATGTTAAACACATCGGGAAATTCCTGAAAAGTATTGAGGTTGGAAGAAACAGTAAGAAGATGATGTGGCAACGTCAGATAATGGTGGAAACATTTAAAGTCGTAGGTCCTGCCTGATGGAGAAATTCAAGTCATCAGGCCATAGTTAGAGAGGCCAAATGTATTGATTTGCCAGGAAAGATCCTACTTCATATCTTTTGTCCAGACAAAACTATCAATAGTCCCCCTGTTTGGAGTCCCTGGGTAGTGCAAATGGTTAACAAGCTTGACTGCTAACAGAAAGGCTGGAGGTTGGATGCCACCCACGGGCACCTCGGAAGAAAGGCCTGACAAACTACTTCAGAAAAATCAGTCATTGAAAACCCTATGGAGTAAGGTTCTGCCCTTACGCACATGGGGCTGCCATGAGTCAAAATCAACTCAGATGGCAGCTGGTTTTTGGTTTGGTTTGTTGTCAGAGTGTCTGGTTTAGTTGGTAAATTGCATAGTCACCCTAGCCTTAGTTTACATATAGTTGATGGTCAAGTAATAAATCATATACTTAGATATGAGTATAGAGAGGAAGAGATGGCTTTTGCAGAGATTACTGAAACACACACAAAAGCAGGATGATTAGAATAGTGAAAAATTATCTAACTGGTGATATTCTGTCACAAGGAGAGTGGGCAATGAGTGAGGGGACCCATGAGGGGAAGATGCATTGCTCCCTGAGACAGCAAGATTCTCTGGGACAAGGGAGCTTTATTAAATAAAAATGTTGAGCAAAAGATAAATACTTGTTTGATGAAAGAAATCGTGTCCAGGTGGAGGAAGCAGAACCTGGTGTGAGGAAAGGGCAGGATCAAGGCCTGGGAGTGAGCAGTTGGAAGCAGATTTGATTTTCAAGGGAAAAGATGTCTAGCAAGAAGTATAGAGGGCCCTGTGGATTCTTGCTCCTAGTGGGTAGAATAAAGGAGACAGAAGAGAAAATGTAGAGGCACTGGCTTCAGAAATGGGAGAAATGTAGAGCAGACTGAAACTCCAAGAACAAAAGGGTGGTAAAGATCTAATTTGCAGTGTATGCCAGGCACTGAGCAAGGATGGGGGACACAGATGACTGATGCATGGTGGCAGCTCTCAAAGTGTTCATGGTCTTGTGCTTAAGACAATCACAAGTAAACAGTTATAAATCAGAGTGAAAAATGCTGGAAGAGCACAGTTAAGAAGCGTTACAGATTCGATTGTGTCCCCCCACCAAGCACACACAAAGGATATGTTAAAGTCCCAACCCCTCTACCTGTGAATGTGACCTTGTTTGGAAGTAAGGTCTCTGAAGATGTTATCAGTTAACATAAGGCCATACTGGAGTAAAAGGTGGGTCCTAATCTCATCTGAGTGCTAGCCTTATAAAAGAAGAGAACAGACACAGGGAAAGACATGGGAAGATGCATCTACAAGCCCAGAAATGCCAAGGGGTTACCAGAAGCCAGAAGAGACCAGGAAGGATCTTCCGCTAGAGCCAACAGAGAGAAGGAAAGAGAAAGAGAGAGAGAGTGAGAGAGAGCATGGCCCAGCTAGATTTGGACTTCTAGCCACCAGAACTGTGAGACAATAAATTTCTGTTCTTCAAAGCTACCCACTTCGTAACACTTTGTTACAGCAGCCTTAGGAAATAAGACGGGAAATAAATAATTTTGCTTCAAGATGGAGACTGGGGTCCTGCCAGAGAAAGACTAAGGCTGATATGAGGAAAGCCTTCAAAGAGTTAGAGATGGTCGATCTGGGCCTTGAGGAATGAATAGGAATTTTCAAGTTGCTGAAGTGGGGCAAGGATAGATGAGAAAATTACTCCAGGGTGGAAAGATCAAAGTGAGCAAACAGAGGGAGATGCAACTAGGGTACAGAGTATCTCTGAGACTGTGAGGGTGGATGAGAACACATGATGAGCAGTCTTGATTTCAAAGTCAGAGCATATGAATTTTATCCCAAGGCTCACCATGCCATTTGGAAGAGAAAGTACCAATGTTTCCTTGTACCCCTCAGCCCATAGGTATCATTTTGGGCAACTTCATTTTGAAACATACAGAAGCTGCCACAAATGTGCATTAAAAAATGTGCTTTACGTGCTTGAAAAACTTCAACATTCTTGATATTGTTATTCAACAGATACATGTGCTAGTCTAGGTGCTAAGATCTAGACTTGTTTTTAACAAAGGGCAGTGTTTCACAAGTTAACTCCAGGCCTAGGCTGGAAGGACAGATTGATGGGTGGAGAGCCTAGAGAAAAAGAGAGACTGATGAGTTATGAGAGAATTTACGAAATGACACGAACAGAAGCAATAGAAGGGAGGGGATGGAACTAAGGGACACTGGAGGGTCTATCTGAAAGGTCTTGGATGTGAAAGGTGAGGGAGAGGGAGGAGTCAAATATTTTGACTGTGAGGAAATCTTTGGGAGGGTGGTGAAAGGAGACAGGCCCAGAAACAGAACTTCAGGGATGTAAGAAATGAGTTTAGTGAAAGAAAGTAGAGACAGGTTCAAAGAGCTTAAGACTGGAGGGGAGGGTTGAGATAGAGTGATAGTTTGATGGTGAAGGGGAGACAGAGAACAGGAAGGAGAAGGGTGGGGGCGGGCATACTGCCAAGGCTAAATGAAAGTGGTTTTGTCTTGCTTCCCAAGATGGATGGGGAAGCCTGGGTATATTTGGTTTTGATGGGGTTATAGAAACAGAAGGAAAAAGCTGATGAAAAATGAGGGAGATTCTGAGGTCGCTAGAGAAAGCAAACAGTTCCAGCAGATGTTACAATTCTGATACTATGCTATTACCTAGCAGGTACTCGTAAAGGCTTCTTGAAGATGATGGTGGTGAGTTAAAACCCAGGTGAAAATTTGAGGGCAAGCAGAAAAAGATAAATTGCTGAACAAAGAGGCAGAGAGCAGCCAGGGACAAAACTGCAACCATTGTGTGTTTGACATAGGGACAAAGGTATCAATAGAATTATCAGTAGAGAATGGAAGAGAAGAAAGGGAATTTATGGAATCATATGAGTGCCTGAGGGTGCCAGAAAAGATAAGAAAGACAGAAATTAAGTTTAGGACTGTAGTAGGAATTTGTTGTTTTTGCCACCTACCTTCTTGGGAGGAGAATACCCTGGTTTTGTTTTGGGGAAACCACCCTTCTTAATATTTGAATCAAATATTTAGAGTCTAGCTGATTGCACTGGGCCCCAACATTGGAATTTGTGACTTGGCCCTGTCCTAAGTATGTCTGACCCCCTGGACATAGTGATGGGCACATGAGTATGCATATAGCTCAAGTCAGAGCTAGCGAGGGTCAGCGTCCCTGGGTGGCACAACTGGTTAAACACTTGGCTGCTAACTGAAAGGTTGGTGGTTTGAGGTACCTCAGAAGAAAGGCCTGGTGATCTGCTTCTGAAAAAATCAGCCACTGAAAACCCGACGGGGCATGATTCTAGTCTGACATGCATGGAGTTACTATGAGTTGGAATCTACTTGATGGCTACTCTTTTTTGTTTTTAAGTTTTAGGAAGAGGTTATGTTCTTTTTTTCTGGACTTTACTGTGGAAGAATATAAACTGAAGTTGCTACAAATACTTTACAATGTATTAGGGAACATAGACAACACAGTGGAAAGCACAATTAATAGATGGAGTAGAGAGAAATGGAGTCTTCATGACATCATTTGAGCCTCATGACTAAAGCTAACCCTGGGATTTTCAGCTACATGAGCAATACACTGATTCTGCCTTGGTTAAGCTATTCACATTGGGTTTTCTCATTGCCATAGAAAAAGTTATAACCAATAAGAAGATGTAGGGGAATGAAAGAAGTAGGGAGGTGGTTGAGTGTAGGAATGGAAGAGAGGCAGAAGCAAAATAGAAAGAAGATTGTTGGAATCCCTAAATATGAGGCCAATAGAGTGAAAGGGAAGGACTACCTGACCAGGACTAGCTAGACATTTTGCACCTGTAAAGGAGCCTGCTTAGACTGTAGTGTATGTCGCTGGTGGGTATCAGCTTAGGGATTAAAGCTGCCCTGAGATTCAATTTTTTCTCTCTAGTGTACATGAAGAGAGCAACTTGAATACTGACAGAAGCTCATTCATTCATTTGTTCAGAAAATGTATATTACCATCTACAAAGCATCATGTCGAAAATCAGAAAGTGAAAAAGGCTTTCTTACCCCAGAGGTGCTTCATTAAAAGAGCGGGCAGATATGACGATAGTGCTGGGTGGGAATAGGTCCGTGAATTTGAGCTCAGGGGGTTCCACAGAGAGATAGCTACATGGCCAGAAAAGTTAGTAAAAGCTTTGCAGCTATGGGTGTACAGAAACCGAGGGGGTGTAGTGGTTACGTGCTATGGCTGCAATCCAAAAGGCTGGCAGTTCAAAATTACCAGGCACTCCTTGGAAACCCTATGGTGCAGTTCTACTCTGTCCCATAGGGTCGCAATGAGTCGGAACTGACTCGACGGCAATGGGTTTGGTTTGGTTTATGGGTTCCTGAAATGATGGCTGGTTTTGGCACTGGCGATCTAGGTGAACTTTGTTCTTTCTTGGACTCTTAGCCTCACGTTGGAAAAGAGGAACTAGGTGAATGTAGTTTTTTCTGTTCTGTTTCTCTTAATGTGAACGGACACTTGCTTATTAACTGTGTTAACCTCTGGCTATTGTAGGATGCTGTTCATTTAGACAGTCAGACAAGGATTTTGAAAGTTCTCTTGCCTTTTACAAACTGGCTGCACTGAGTACGATTTTAAAAAAATCAGTATACCCACTATCTTGTGTACCTGGGCTGAACAGGCGCACCCCGTTTGCCTGAGAACAGTGCGCCTCAGCAGCTGCAACACATATCTGATGCAATGAAAAAACAGTTTTTGTCTTTAAAGTAAACACCAACTTTTCTCCTTCTGTAAGCCTGTCCAGATGATCAAAAGCCAGATAAAGCCCTGAAACAAATTCCCTTTTACCATTTGCAATGTCAAAAACTCCTTGATTCCCAGCGAACCCTCCCCTTTCATTAATGGAAGCGCAGCTCTTATCTTGATAAATGTGTAGCTGGTGCTTCTTCAGTACTGACACCAAGAAAAGAGAGCAACAGAAAATAATGGAGTTCTGAAAAATTGCTGTCCTGATACCATTGAAATTTCTCCTTTTTTCAAGCCAAATCCACCCACATGTCATGTTTGAGAAATGAAGAGGGTGAGGGATATCTATTGAGAGTCTGCAAAGTTTTTTTCTTTTAGTCAATGATTATTCAATCATTGGCCAGTCTTGAACACTCTTTAGGTACAATGACAGTTAATAGAATAGATAAGATGCTTTCTTTTGCCCTTAAGGAGCTTCTAGCCCAAAATAGTCAAAAGTAATTAGAAAAGTAAATGGAGAACCAGAGCTATAGTAGCCTCAGATCTCTGGACTCAGGTCCATTGGCTGCAAATTCTCAGACTATGTACCAGCCTTAAAGTGTATGATAAACACAGAAAACTTACTCTTCTCATGTTTCCACCCACCTTGAGGTGTGTAAGAAATAAAAATTAATTCTATACCTTGGAGAAACCTTGCTTACTGAAGCTGTCCAGTATGACAGTCACATGGGCACCAAGTGCCCTTTGTAGCAATGAAGGTTGTTGCAATGAAGCCACAGGCAGTTGACTTGTTCCTTATGCCATCTTAGATCATTATCAGTCAAGGACTATGAAATCTGTTTGCTGAAGTCCTTTTGGCCAGATCTTCACGCCAGACAACTTTGACTTAGTCAGTCTGGAGCACGCAAAGACCACAAAAGGAAGAAGCAGAGCTGAGAGACTCTATCATGATCAGGGCTTCCTACTGACTCGCTGGATGGCTGGGGGGCATAGGGTCTGGTATGGACATCCTTCTCATCTGCAAGATCTGTGAATAGGACCTGGACCACCTCATGACAATCTTCAGTATGGTGCCCTCATCCAAAATCTCAGACATTGTGGCTAAATACCATGTTCTCTGGCTACCAGTTGGTGAAGACCATTAATAATGGGGCACTCTAATTTGTTCCTGGAACTTCAAGCTGACCACTATAACATACAGTGATCTGAACCACCTCATTGTGGTCTACCTGTCTCCATTTCCTTGGTCAATTGAATATCTTCCACAAGCTGGCGGTCTGCCTGCTTCTCATTCCTTACCTCATTTCTTCATGCCAGGGTTTCTGTACTCACGAGCCCAACCAACTGGAAGTGCTGAGTTCTAACTGAGCCAAAGTTCACTTAGCAAGTTCCTGATACCAAAGCAAGATGGCAGCATGTGAACTATGCCATGGCTGCCTACACCATCACCATCATTTTCTGAAGGCAGAAGTCAACGAAAGCAGTGAATGAACAGATGCTCAGTTGAAGAGCAAGAGCAGCAGCCATTACAAAGAATGAATCCCAAACAATATCAACTTCATCTTCAAAACCCACCATCTAAGAGCTCTTCTGTATAGTTCAGAGCTATGTCCTGTCTGAGACCTACTGCTGCTGGTACATAGAGAAAGGAAAGGGTAAATGGCATTTCCTGAAGAGGAGAGCAACAAGAACACCTCTGTCTTAGAAAATTAGCATTACCAGAATGCCAAAGAAAGAAGAGGGAAAATTTTAGCATAAAGGCCAAGCAGAAGGCCTGAGAGAGAACTCTCTCACAACTTAACCTTCTCTTTCACCCAGGCTTCTTCGATATGACCTCAATTTTCTCTCTCAGAATTAGTATCTTCTGTCACAGTCCTTGTTTTTTTTTTTTCTGGGAGGAGGGCTTTGTCTCACTACTCTCTTGATTGTTACACCTGCTAGGGGGGCCTTGTTACTTGCATCTAGTAAGTAGAGATCAGAAATGCCACCAAACACCCTACAATGCACAGGGTAGTCTCCCACAACAAAGAAGTATCTGGCCCAAAATGTCAATTGTACTGAGGTTGAGAAACCCTGTTTTAAAGGGAGAGATATCATATAGATCCTTTGCTAATTGTGCCATGATAACAATAACCAACATCTGTCAAGCACTTACTATGTGTCACTTTTCTCAGAGTTCTACATGCAGCATCTCATTTATTTCTCATCACAGACTACAAGGTAGGTTCTAGAATCATAGCCATTTTTCAATGAAGAGAAAGAATCCTGGAGAGATTAATTAATCTGCTGAAAGTCCTAAGGCTAGTAAGTGGCATGGTCAGCATGTGAACCTTAACAACTCAAGGCCAATGCATATCCACTTAACCACTGCATTGTACCACTCCTCAGGACAACAGAGCTTGCTAAAGTCCATTGTTCTCAGTTTGGAAGTGTGGTTAACTTTCTCTTTTAGCTTGGGTGATTATAGAAACCTAGAAGAGAGAGCAAAAGAGAAGGGACAATCTCAACAAGTTGTCTTTGTCATGAGAATAATCAAAATTCCTTGTCTCTAAAGAGCTCCACTGGTTTGGGTGGATCACGGTGCACATGAATGAGGCGCCTGACCAGACAGGACCTGCATTAATAACAGGGTTCCCTGTGTCAGGCATGCCACTGCCTCATCAACAATTCACACTCTGTCTTGCTGACTCCCCTGCAGTGGAAAGTCAGTCTCCATCCTCGGAATCCTTTGAAATACCACGTTGGAAATGTCTTGGCAAAGTGTAGCAATGGAAATCATAGGTAGATTCTAAATTACCATTATCATTAATCGGGGTTGACATTTAACTGCCCCCTCCTAAGTACTGTTCAATCATTGCCCCTTTTCATTCCTTTCTCTGAGATTCCCACAGGCCTCCTTAGAGTGAAAGGTACCTGAGCCCTGCCCCAGTGTGTGGTCCTCAGCTGAACAATGGAAGCTAAGTAATCCCTGACAGAGAGGGCTGTGGACCTTGGACATAAAGCAGATATGGGGGAGCAGCCGGGGTCCTGCAACCTGAGAGAGGGCCATAGGCAGCAGGACAGAAAAGGGAAGATGACAGGGGACAGAGGCCAGGCATTAAGGGCTGGGTGGGGGTGGGGAAAGCCACTACTCTGAGGTGGGGGAAATGAGGGAGAGCCCAGTTTGCATTCAGACTTATCCAGAGTTGTTACTTTAACAGGTCCCAAACAAGGAGGCAGACATGCTTTCCAGTTAGCCTGGGAAGTTAGCTGCATATGAGAGAAGAATTTAAAAAAAATTTCTTCATTCAGAAAACCTATAAGAAAATAATAGTTTTAGAGCATTATTCTTTTTAACAACTATTAATTGTGCTTCAGATTTCATCCATTTTTATAGTGCATGTGGTTTTTAGGAACTGCAAAAAGCCTGGCCACATCTTTGATCTGTCCATTCACTCATTCAGTTATTTGGCAAATATCTATTGAGATTCCACTAAGTGTCAAGCACTGTTCTGGGCACTGGGGATACAGCAGTGGACAAAACAGACATGGCTCTGCCCTCACAGAGCTAGCGTTATAGGAGGGAAGACGGACAACAAACAATGGGCACAATAAATAAGTAAATAATGCCCGCTGGACGGTGATTAGTTCTGTGGAAACAAAATAAAGCAATGGAATGGGGAAGTGGGTGTGCAGGATGGATTTGGTGTTGCAACTTAAAATGGGATGTTTAGGGTAAACCTTGTTGAGAGAGTGACGTTTGAGTGAAGACTTGAAAATGGTGAGGGGATGAGCCATATGGGTTGGGGGAAGAGAGTTCTAGGTAGAGGGTGCATCCAGGGCAAAGGCCTTAAGTTAGCTTTGTGTGTCTGAGGGACAGGAGGCCAGTGAGGATGGAGTCAAGTGGGTGAGGGGAGAGATGCAGCAGATTGTGTGGGTCTTTGTAAACTGACGTAAAGATCTAGCTTTTATTCTGAGTGGAGGGGAAGCTACTGGAGGACTATGAGTAGAGAAAAGCCATGACTGGGCTGGTGTTTTAATGGGATCACTCCAACTGCTATTTGAAGAATAGTCTGTAGGGGGCAGGAAAGTAAGTTGGGAGACCAATTGGAGGCTACAGCATCAATCTGAAGGAAGGAATTATGGTGGCTTAGAGCCAGGTGGGAGCAGTGGAAATGCTGAGTAATGGCTAGATTATAGATAAAATTTGAAGGTAAAGTCAACTGAATTTCCTGATGAATTGGAAGTGGTGTCTGAAAGAAAAGAAAAAAACGAAGCAAGGATGACCTCAAGACTTTTACCTTGAGCAACTGGAAGAATGGAGCTGCTGTTAAGTGAAATGGGGAAGATGGCAGGTAGAGCAGATTTGGGGGGCCATGAGATATTTGATTTAGACAAGTACAGTCAGAGATGACAATCACATCTTCACCTGGGACACTGGTGGATATATGAGTCTGAAATTCAAGATGAGACCCCAGCTGGAGAAGTCAACTGGGGAGCCAACAGATGGTGTAGATTGAAAGCCATGGGTCTGAGTAAGGTCACCTTCAGAGTGAGTACAAATAGAGAAGAAAACAAAAAAAACTAAACACATTACCATTGAGTCGATTCCAACTCATAGTAACCCTATAGGACAGAGTAGAGCTGCCTTATAGAGTTTCCAAGGAGCACCTGGTGGATTCAAACTGCTGATGTTTTCGTTAGCAGCTATACCACTTAACCACTACACCACCAGGGTTTCCTAGATAAAGATAGAGAAGGGAAATCAAAAAATCAAACCAGTTGCCATTGGATCAATTCTGATTCATGGTGATGCCATGTGTCCAAGACTAGAACTGTGCTCCCATAGGGTTTTTAATGGCTGAGTTTTTGGAAGTAGATAGCCAGGTCTTTCTTCCAAAGCATCTCTGGGTAGACTTTAATCTCCAATCTTTTGGTTAGCACCCAAACATGCTAACCATTTGCACTACCCAAGGACTCCAGGTAAAGAAGAGAAGAGGCCCTAAATTGCACTCAGGTCGGCCTAATGTTAACCAGTCCAGAGAAAAGCAGGAACCAGTGCAGGAGACCGAGAAGCACAGATAGCAGTTATTGTTCAGAGCCCAAGTAACTGCAGAAACAGACCCCCCCGCCCCTCCATGGAGCATGTGAGTCTACATTTTGAACATCAGGGAAAATCAAGTCCCAGTAGGAAGAAGTGATTTATTCAAGCCACATAGCCTGTCAATGGCAAGCTAAAAAGAAGCACTCTTCACAGGAACATGCCTATTCAGGAGTCAGAAAACCTGACTTTCATGGGGGTGGGGAACAAACCTTCAGTAAAATAGGAAAGTTCTTCCTTTGAAGCTCATCTAGACTAGCATGTAATTAGACAGCACATTACCAATGCTATAAAACTGACAATAGAGTAAGCAAAGCCAAAGGAAAGAAAAGTTAACTGTGTATCCTGGTGACGTCATGGGCTTGAGCAATTAATAAGCTAGCAGGAGCACAGTTATAAATTTGAATTTCAAATCTGTTTCTTCGGAGGTATTCTCTGCTCTACCTTATTAAAGCTTCTCATTTTCCCAAAACTGTTTTTGACCACCAGACTCGTCAGAATACTTGGAAGTATTTTGAACACTCATGTTGTAGAAATTCTCGAAATCTACCTGGTAGAATTAACAGTACTTTGCAATCAGGTGTTATCTGTGAAATGAAGTTTTGAGAGCTGCAATTGTGTATTTTGAGATAGTCACTGCAATATATAACACAGTGGGGCTTAAAAAGTTTTTTATACATTACCATTTCAATGGCATTCTTTTTTGATTATAATTTAGATGAAGGCTTACAGAGCAAATTAGTTTCTCATTAAATAATTAATACACATACTGTTTTGTGACATTGGTTGCCAACCCCACGACATGTCAATACACTCCTTTTCTTGACCTTAGGTTCTCCATTACCAGCTTTCCTGTCCCCTCCTGCCTTCTCATCCTGGCCCCTGAGCTGGTGTGCCCACTTAGTCTCATTTTGAAGGGCGAACCTCAGGAGTGACTCCAGTACTGAGTTAAAAGAGTGACCGGAGGCCATACTCTCTGGGTTTCTCCAGTCTATGCTTAATTCATTTTTACTTATTAATGATTATACGGGCACAATATTTTAGATTATTAATATTTCCTAAACAGCTGGATTATGCTGGGCTTATTGCATCTGGAGAAGGATGAGAAAATGAGAATCTCTCCCTGGCTTTGAGGTTTGAAAAGCCAAGGTGCTTGGGCATGTAGAGATCTTAGATCAGACATTTTAGAACAGGCTTTGAGGCGTATAGGACCTTTCCCTTACACCCACCTCCTCAACACACACATAAACACATACAATTGGGAAAGTGTGATAAAAGTATACAGAAGAAATGGCTGTGGGTGTGTCTAGGCAACAAAATCTAAACCATCCTCATGAAGCACCTATATTCCACTGTGGCTTCGAAGCACCAGGATGGCATGAGATGGGAAGTTGTCCTCGGCCATAAATGAGGTTAATGTCCAGATTGGAGAATGGATTTTTCAGTAGATGCCCTAGTGGCCTGTTGGTACTGAGGCCCAGCTAAGAAAAAGGAAGAAACCCTGGACTCTGAAGTTAGGTTTCCAGAACTCTGAGAAACTTTTCTCAAAAGAGGAATTAAAGTATTATAGAAAAAGTATTTTTCAGCCTTGGATTTTTAGACTAAAATTTGTACCCATTGGTCAATCTATAGACATATATTTTTCACTATATTCAAAGTTTCTCTGTGACTATTATTCTTCACATTTCATTGAATGACTGTCATAATTTTCTTAACCAATCCCCACCTATTAAAAGTGTTGATTATTTTCAGTTTTTTGCTCTTACAATTAATGAGGTGGATCACGAGGTACAAGCATCTAGGATTACTGGTTTAAAATAAATTCCAGGAGTGAACTTATTGGTCAAAACTATGACCAGTTTTAAACCCCACGACACATACCATCAAATTATTTTCCAAAACTTTTGGAAAATGTGTATACTTTGATGAGTCATCTATCAGAGTTAATTGTCAGAATTAAACATTACTTAGGCGTAAAATGACTTTAGTATTTTATAGTCGAAGAAAAGAGTTCATTGGCTTCCACATAATGTATGTCTTTCTTTTCTCTGATTACAAAGGTAAAACATGTTCATTTTAGAAAATTTGGGAAATATGGAAAAGTACAAAAAAAAAAAATCACCTATCATCCCTGACCCATGCTGGGGTAGTCCTCCTAGTCTTCCTGTGAGCATTCATGTCCACTCACTATAATATTTTCTTCTTACGAAGTAAATTTTTTAATTTAAAAATGCCACAAACTTTTTCCAATATCATAAAACGTTTTTCTAAGACAGTAATTTTTACAATTTTTAATGTCCTAAACCTGCCTTAAGGAGCCCTGATTAAAGCCCTTAGCTGTTAACCGTAAGGTCAGCTATTGGAACCCTCCAGCCACTCCATGGGGGAAATATGTGGCAGTCTGATTCCGTAAAGATTACAGCCTTGGAAACCCTATGGGGCAGTTCTACTCTGTCCTATAAGGTCTCTATGAGTCGGAATCCACTCAACCGGAACAGGTTTGCTTGTTTTTGTTTTTTGGTAAACCTGCCAATAATGGGAGGATGGGCTAGGGCATTAAAACATGATTTTTAGTGACTCTATATCATTTAACTATAAGAATGTGTCATCTACCATAAATTGTTTTTATTAATTCCCCAGCTATTAATATTTAGATTGTTTCCTATTTTTCACCACTATAATAATTTTGTGAAGAAACATCACTGTGCACAATTTTGTGCACATTGTTTTCTTCTGATAAATAGTTAAATGTCAAAATGCTGGATCAAAATTATGCCCAAGGTAAGGGGTTTTAAAGTTAAAATATCATCAAATTGTCCTCTAGGAAGTTATACCATTTCCAACTCTCACCAGAAATACATGAGAATATCCATTTCCTTGCACCCGTGCAAGCATTGGGCATAGTAATATTTAAACATCTCTGCCACTGTCATCAGGAAAAAAAAAAATGGCATCTGTGTTGTTAAGAATTTTAGTAGTTAGCAGTGAGATTGACCAATTCCCAACATATGCTACTTAGTTATAGCTCATCTTAAAAAAATCAACTGTATTGAGATATAATTCACATACCAGACAATTTACCCATGTAAAGTATATAATTCAATGGTTTTTAGTATATTCACAAATTTGTGCAAGCATCACTACAGACAATTTTAGAACATTTTCATCACCTCAGAAAGAAACTCTGTACCCTTTATTATCTCCTCAAGTCCCCACACACTAGCCTTAAAAAAAAAAAAAAAGCCTTAAGCAACAACTAATCTAATTTCTGTCTCTATAGATTTCTCTGTTCTAGACTCTCATATGAATGTTATCATATAATGTGTGGATTTTTATGACTGGTTTCTTTCATTTTTCAAGGTTTCTCCAAGTTGTAGCATGTTATAAGTACTTCATTCCTTTTTTATGGCCAAATAATATTCTACTATGTGAATATATCACATTTTGTTTGTCCATTCATCAGTTGATGGACATTTGGGTTGTTTCCCCCTTTTTAACTATTAGGAATAATGCTGCTATAAACATTCATGTACAAGGTAGTTGTGTGGGCATATGTTTTCATTCCTCTTTGATATATACCTAGGAATGGTATTGCTAGGTCATACGGTAATGCTTTTTAATTGCTTGGGACACTACCAGGCTGTTTTCCCAAATGGCTGTACTATTTTACATTCCGACCCCTCACTGTATGACAGTTTCAATTTAAAAACTTATTATGACCTGGCTTTTAGATTCTAGCCATTCTAATGGGTATGAAGTGGTATTTCACTGTAGTTTTGATTTGCATTTCCATGATAATTAATGATATTGAGCATCTTTTCATGAACTTATTGGCCTTGGGGAAATGTCTATTCAAATCAGATCCTTCATTCATTTTTTAATTGGGTTATTTGTCTTTTTATTTTGAGTTTAAAGATTCTTTATTCTAGGCACAAGTCCCTTATCAGATATATGACTTGCAAATATTTTCTTTGATTCTGTGGGTTGTCTTTGCACCTTCTTGACGGTATCTTTCGAATCAGAAAAATTTTTTATTTTGATGAAGTCCAATTTATTTTTTGTTTTGTTGTCTGAACTTTTGGTATCATGCCTCTGAATCTTTTGTCACATCCAAGATCATGAAGGTTTACCCATTTTCTTCTAAAAGTTTTATAATTTTAGTTCCTACATTTAGATATTTGATCCGTTTTGAGTTAATTTTTGTATATGGTGTGAGATAAGGGTCCAACTTTATTATTTTGCCTGTGGCTATCCAGTTGTCCCAACATCATTTGCTGAAAAGAGTTCTTTCCCATTGAATGGCTACAGCACCCTTGTTGAAAATCAGCTGATCCTAGATATGTGGGTTGCTGGACTCTCAATTCTATTCCGTTGACCTGCATGCCTATGAAAGTATTCTTTTTAAAGTCTTTTCCTTCGAGTGAGTCCCAGTTCATTGAGAGCAAGGATTCTGTGTAATATCAGAGGCATCTAATAAATAAATTCTCATTGATTCCTTTGAGACTCTCATGAATGCCAATTTTCTAAATTGGTCACTTCCATTCCAAGGTCCTCTTGGGGTCAATCGAAACAGTAATGGTATTTTTTCAACTTTCTTTTTTTAATGTTTCAAAAAACTTGATGAATAGTTGTACATGTGTGCAATAATAAGACTTGGACAGCTTACTAAAGTGCATAGTTTTCCTGCATTTGTTAGGAATTTCATATCAGGGTTACATTGTACTGATTGGAGGCTTGGATTAGTGGTTTTAAATGATGGACTGGTGAAAAAAGTGTTTCGAACCACTGTTTTGCTTGGTGATTGGCAAGGACTAATAAAAGGAATTCTTGGTATTTTAAAGGGTGAGAACTATTAGATTAGATTATGAAGTATCCGAGTGCTGAGTTTAGATATTTCTTTTTTTCTGTGGTGGTTTCTGTTATGTGTCAGCAGGCTAGGCCATGATTCTCAGTATTATGTAATTATTCCCCATTTTGTGATCTAATTATCCTCCATTTTGTGGTCTCTCATAAGTAATATAATGTAATCACTCCATGATGTGACTTGATGCAATCAGCCAGTCAGTTGTAAGGGAAATTTCCTTGGAGGTGTGGTCTGCACCCAATATATATATATGGACATTCGGGCAAAGCGCTCTTGCTCGCTCTGGATCCTGTATCCAGCTCATCATCATCTAACCTCGAGTTCCTGGAATTTGAGCCAGCAACCTGCCATATTGCCTGCCAATCTTGTGATTAATCAGCCTCCACAGCCTGTGAGCCAGCAGCCTGACGTCTTAGCTGTCTATCTTGGATTCATTAGCCTCTGCAGGCTGAAAGCCAGTGGCCTGCTGTCTGACCTGCCAATCTTGGGTTCCTCGGCCCCTGCAGCTACGTGAGTCAGGAGATACCTCCAGCCTGATGCCTGGCCCATGGACTTGGGACTTCTCAGTCTCTACAACCACATGAGCCAATTCTTTGAGATAAATCCCTATCTATCTATATGCTTCACAGGTTTTGCTTCTCTAGAGAACCCAACCTAAGACATTCTCCTATTAGTATTATTCTCAGTTATGGCTTTTTTCTTCTCCTTTAGGTTTGATTTTTGGTATATATTGTTGTCATGGATTGAATTGTGTCCCCTAAAAATATGTGCATCAATTTGGCTAGGCCACGAGTCCCAGTGTTGTGTGATTATCCACCATTTTGTCACCTGATGTGATTTTCCTATGTGTTGTAAAACCTATCTCTATGATGTTGATGAGATGGGATTAGTGGCAGTTATGTTAATGAGGCAGGATTTAATTTACAAGATTGGATTGTGTCTTGAGCCAGTTTCTTTTGAGATATAAAAGAAAGAAGTGAGTAGAGAGACATGGGGACCTCATACCAGCAAGAAAGCAATGCGGGAGTAGAGCGTGTCCTTTGGACCTGAGGTTCCTATGCAGAGAAGCTCCTAGACCATGGGAAGATTGATGACAAGGACCTTCCTCCAGAGCTGACAGAAAGAAAGCCTTCCCCTGGAGATGATGCTATGAATTTGGACTTCTAGCCTACTAGACTGTGAGAGACTGTACTTCTGTTTGTTGAATCCATCCATAGGTATAACAGAAATACCACCCACAGTGGTATTTCTGTCACAGCAGCACTAGGTAACTAAGACAATTATATACATATGCTATATAAAAAAACAAAAACCAAACTTGTTGCCATGGAGTTGATTCTGACTCATAGTGGCACTGTAAGACAGAGTGGAACTGCCCCACAGGGTTTCCAAGGAGCAGTGGGTAGATATCTCATACATACATGAGATACATATTTTTTCTCTCTTTTTAAAAATTCTTTATTGTGCATTAGGTGAAAGTTTACAGAGCAAATTAGTTTTCCATTTGATAGTTTGTGTACATAAAGTGTTCCATAACATTGGTTTCATTCCCCACAATGTGTCAGTTCTCTCCTCATTTCTGCCCTAGTTTTCCTGTTTCCTTTCATCTTAATTTTCTACCCTTTTCTGACTTCTCATCTTTGCTTTTGGGAAAGTGTTGCCCTTTTGATCTCGTATAATTCATTGTTCTAAGGAGCATGTCCTTCTCAGGTATGACTGTTTATTTTATCAGCCTGTCTATGGTTTGGCTGAAAGGTAGTCTCTTGGATTGGCTTCAGTTCCAGTTCAGAAGAGTATCTTAGGTCCCGAGTCTAAAGGGTTCCTTTAGTCTCTGTCAGACCAGTAAGTTTGGCTTTTTTTGTGCATTTGATTTTTTGTTCCACAAATTTTCTCCCGCTCTCTCTGGGACCCTTTCCTGTGATCCCAGTCAGAGCGGTCGGTGGTGCTAGCCAGGCACCGTCTGGTTCTTTTGGTCTCCGGATCATGTAAACTGTGGTTCATGTGGCCCATTAGTCCTTTGGACTAATTGCTCCTTTGAGGCTTTGGTTTTCTTCACTCTTTTTTGTTCTGGATGGTAAGAGACTGAATAGTTTTATCTTAAATGGCTGCTTACTAGTTTTTAGGACTCCAGACACTACTCACCAAAGTAGGACGCAGAATTTTGTCTTTATAAACTATGTTGTGCCAATGGATGTAGATGTCCCCTGAGTCTATGGTCCTTGGCCTTTGAGCCTAAGAATGTTGTCCCACAAGGTGTTTGGTTATGTCTAAGAAGTTGGTTTGACTGTGGTCCTTGTGTGCTCTGCTGTCTATATTAGCATATAAGCAACACCTACAGTTATATCAAACCTGTATCTGAAGGTGGGTGTGCTACCTTACACACTCCCACTCCTCTTGGCATACCTATCTACCTATGTATTCATTTGTAAATTAGTGTTTGTTATTACTGTTGTTGCAGGATTTCCATGTTATAGTAATTGTCATGTTGCCCTTTGTTTTTGCTTTCCTCTCAGTGTTCTGCCATGTTATGATCATGTTTTGCTGACTTCCCCCATATTGTGAATTGCTTTTCCCTTCACCAATATTAACACGTGCTTTTCCATTTGGTAATTTTCCCTTGCTCGCCCTTCCATCCCTGGACAGTTATAGTTTTTTGATTGACTGACTTAGAACCCAATATTTTTATGTGGTCTATGTATTTTTAATGTTTTATAAAAATGATTTGTGCTCATTAAATAAAAAATCAAGCAGTACAAACAGTCTGGAGAGGAACCTGGGGGATGGGAAGATGAAGGGCAGTGGAATACTAACAGAGACCAGGTAAATTAATGCCAAGCTTATTTCTAAGGTAAGGATGAGAGTTAAAGGATAGGCCCAGAAAATTCAGATCAAATATGGACGTCGCTTGTGCTTTTTGAAAATTGTTTAGCTGTCCAGAGGGGTTTGGTAATGTGCACAGAAGGAAGCACACGCACAAACAGACACACGCACCTATTTCACATAGATTCAGGTATGTGATTCTGGTGCTCACAATGTAGGATCATTTGCAGTGTAGTTCATGGAAAAAGTATTGACCTTGAGGTCAGATGATAAGGAGTCTGCGTTTGATTCCATTGTTTAGCAACCATGAGGCTCTGGGCAAACTGAAGGAGTATCACAATGTTTGGCCTGCTTTTATCTTATGAGTTTATTGTGAACATAAGTAGAAAATGAAGAGGAAAAATGGCATGTCACTAAACTATAGTATTTAAAGCCACACAAAACCCAATTAATTAGCTGAGATTTCGAGCTGAAAGCATCATTTCTGGCTTGGCATCTTGGATCTCTTTCTCCCTATCTAGCAATGATAACAAAGTGCTTGTGAGCTGTAGGACTATTAATATAGGATGATCCTGGATATTAACTCTTTTTGTTGTTGTTGTTGTTGAAACTGAACCACGCTATTTGATTTTTAAAAAATATTATCAGGTTATCTTCTGTTTAGTGACTGACTGTCCATCAACTTTCTTCAGTTGGCCCTACCCATGGGTGATTGCTAAATACCCATTGCTTTGGGGTAATCGACTTTTCCTTTTAATTTTATATGGGGGTGGCCTGTTTAAAAAGCTGTCCCATTAAGTGCAGTAGCTTCTAAATAGACTGCCTTACATTCAGCAAAGCAATTATGTCAAAACATGGCCAGGATTTGCCTCGCAGTGTGTGGGGTACATTCAGCTGTTGGACTCGTACCGTATAATATGGGCTGCCTGATCTAACTTGACACAACTTGCATGGTACGTTTACTCACCTCATTCAAAGAGATCCTCTCTTTTAAGGCACTGGCTACTGAAAAATATGCGAGTGACCTGAGGGGAGAGATCCAGCGCCCCGTCCTCACTCAGACATATCTCAGGTAACAGTAGGGATTTAATCCATCACATTTATTGACAGTATTTTTGAAGTAAGCTGTTCATTTTGCAGGTATGTTATTATTAGGTTTTGTTACTGAGTTACCTGTAAAATACTCAATCATGTTGATGTTTAACAGCAAGATTAAATTATTATTTAGCAAATGATTTTGTGAAATTATTTAGAAACTGCTGTTATTTTACTTCCCAATTTCTTTTAGATGAGTCAAAAAGACCCACTTCCCATAGTGACCTTGAGAAAATCAATTTCCTGAGATCTTTAGAGAGAAGGAGGCTTTAAGAACATTCAGAGGACACAGGGGCAGTGATAGGGGGAAGTGATAAGAGTTACTTTGCTTTCTGTGAGACATGGGATGTGTCCTAAAGAAATTCCTTCTGTCCTTGGTTGTTGAGATATGTTGGGTCAATGAGGGGGATTATGGTTTCTTTACCTACTGAGTGGGATTTTGCTGTGGACATATCACTTCGCTTGCCTACTGCACACACACGCGCACACACACACACACACACACAATGGAGTAGAATAGACATTGCTGGAAAGACTCTTCAGTGGAAATTAGAACTGCCATTTATTGAATGCTTACTACTATGAGCTGGACACAATGCAAGCATTCCACTTCTCCACTTGCCTGATCTCCTTTTACATTCACCACAAAATTCTTCCATGAAGTGGTTGCAATTGTTGACCCTTTTTACAGACAAGGAAACTGTAGTTTAGAGAGATTAACTTGCTTACTCAAGCTCATATAACTAGTTTGCGACAAAGTCAGAATTCAAGTCCAGGTCTGGCTGACACCAAAGTCAGATTCATATCACAAATAGCAGAGGCTGCAGGCTCTATGTTTCTTAGAGATCTGACCTCATAGGGCTGCAGAATCATCTCAGAACTTCAGTCTCTCATGTAGTGTGGGGGTCAAGGCCTATGAAGACAAGAAGTGGGTCTAGGACCTGGAAATGCTGAAATGGGCTCATACCACTGATAAAGATCATCTGCTCTTACTTCCTCTTGCGAGCCTGTTCAATTAAGGGCAAAATCTCTTTTAAAAGTCTGGCTCTGGCTCATGGCAACCCCGTGTACAACAGAATGAAATGGTGCCTGGTCCTGTACCATCTTCACAATTGTTGATATGCTCAAGTCCATTGTTGGGGCCACTGTGTATCTTGAGTACCTTCTAACCTAGGGGACTCATCTTCCAGCACTATATTGGACAAGATTCTGTTGTATCCATAAAGTTTTCACTGGCTAATTTTCAGAAGTAGATCATTAGGCTTTTCTTCCTAGTCTGTCTTAGTCTGGAAGCTCAGCTGAAACCTGTCCACCATGGGTGACTGCTGGTATTTAAACACTAGTAGCATAGCTTCTATCATCATTTTGTTGTTAGTTGCTCTCAAGTCAATTCTGATGACCTTATGTCATCATAGTAGCATGTAAGCCACCATACTATGACAAACTGACAGACAAGTGGTGGTTCAAAGAAAAAAAAGGGTTAGTTATTTTCTAAATTTTCTTTTATGATTTTCAGAGCTTGTTACTTCTTTCTCCACAGAAAGCTCTGTCCCAACACCACTGAGCATCCCAAAGGCATTTCTGTCTTCAAACAAAACAAAACAAAAACCTGTCATCTCCCATTTCCCTTTTTCCCACCAGGTTGTTTTCTAAGAGTGAACATGACAGGGCCAGGAGTGTCTGGTCCATGATAGGCACCCTGCCTCACTCTCTGCCTACCTCTTACTGCTTCCTCTCACTTCAGGGCTCATTTTAGAGGGACTGACTTTCTTGTTGCTTGCAGAGACCTCTTCCTGGCTTTGCATTTGAGGCTCACCATGCTTGGAAACAGTATCCCTCTGAGGTGTTCCCTTCCCCTCGTTCAGGCCTTGGCTTAGATGTCTGCTCCTGGGAGGGTTTCTAACATGGATTACAAGTTGCTCTCCAGTCACTTTCTAGCACATTGTTGTTATTGTGTGCTATCGTGGTGGTTAAGGTTGTGTGTGAACGTGGCTGGGCCATGATTCTCAATGGCTTGGCAGTCATATGATGTTGTGATCACTTCCATGATGAGAATTTAATATAATGTGATCACCTCCATGATATCACCTGATCTGAGTAGCCAAACAGTTGAAAGGAAGCTTCGTTGAGTGTGTGGCCTACACTGAATATAAATGGACCTTCTGGCAAGCCTCAGGGGCTTTTGCTTGCTCTGCATCCTGCAGCTGGCTCCTGTTCAGCTGACCTCTGGTTCTTGGAACTTGAGTTAGCAGCTTGCCTGAGGTCTTGCCTGTGGCCTTTTCTGCCAATCTTGGGATTTGTTGATCTTCATAGTCTGTGAGCAAGAGCCCTGCTCTCTGACCTGCCGATCTTGGATTCACCAGTCCATGCAGCTACATGAATCAGGAGAAACCTCTATCCTAACCCACAGACTTGGGACGTTTCAGCCTCTACAACCACTTGAGCCATTTCCTTGATATAAATCTCTCTCTCTCTCTCTCTCTATGCTTTACTGGTTTTACTTCTCTACAGAACCCAGTCCAAGACAGCCATCTACTTGGTTTGACTCATAATGACCCTAAAGGACAGAGTAGAACTGCCCCATAAAGTTTCCTAGTCTATAATCTTTACAAGAGCAGATTGCCAGGCCTTTTCTCCTGCTGAGCCACTGGTGGGTTTGAACCACCCACTGGTTAACAGCCAAGCCTGTAGCCATCGTGGCACCAGAACTTCTTTTCTAGCACATTATCTTGTGTTATTTTCTTCATCCCATGTGTTACTTCTGACATGTCTGCTTTCTTAATTTTTTTCGTGTTGCTCTTGCCCCACCAGAATGTCAGCTTTCTGAAAGAGAGATGTTGTCTGTCCCTTTCACTGCTGTGTTCTCAGTGCCTAAAGGAGTGCCTAGCCCAGAGCCAGTGCTTCATAAACAGTTGATGAATGAATGATGAATGAATGAATAAGCATATTTTATCTAAAGTATGCAGCTGGTGACGCAAGGTTGTGCAGGTGTGTGATATCCTGTAGGTGCGAAGAGAGTCAGTTACTCATTTTTGAAGATGCATTAACCCTTTCAGGCCCCTAGGGTATCATTTAGTTCCCTGGAACAGTAATTTACTCAACAGTACCTCAGGGGCCTGAAAAAGTTTATGCACCTCCAAAAGTTTCTAATTGACACCTGGGAGCAGTTTATTTACCCAGCAGGGTTTGACCTAATAGGTCTTAACTCCATTTAAGAGAGTCATAAGGACTTTGTCACTTGTCCACCTTTCCATGTCCTACTGTTGGCATTTATCTGTTTGTGCAATGCGGTTGTCAGTTGTTGGTGTGGATACACACACCCTGTGTCCATATCGACACCAAGACCTACGAATGAAGTTGCTGTTCTTCTGGCACTAGCATGACTCTTTTATGCACATTTTAACTTGTATGATTAAAAATTCAACCTGCATATTACAGCCCATTCAAATAATGTTATTTTAGTGGCTTCCCAGGATATATTACAAATGATTGCTTAATTAGCTCACATTTTGTTTCGTAGCCAATAATTAGGTCACAGATATTAAAGAATTTAAAAAATTCTATCCATTTGGATTACCAAGCTTTATCTATAATATGCAGCCCGTTTTTTTTTTTTTTTTTTGTTATTTCAAATAGCAAAGCTGCTGCTACTCCTAATCTTAGACACTTTTGTCCTGAGGTTTTCCAGATTTAGCCTAATCTTTCCTCTTTTACTAATTACTGTTGATTCTGTACTGTTGTAGCCTGTCCAAAAAAAAAAAAATTCCTCTCCTCCAGAGTTTATGTTTTTAAAAATCATTCTTAACACATTGAAGCTATGGAAGAATATTTTCTTTAATTACTGTTGCCCTGATGTTACAGGACTTGGTAAAATGTTCCTCTCAACTTTGGGGGGGTCACATCAGGTATGATTGCTACCAGCAATGAGCGCAGTTTTGATAAAACAAGTTGCGGGTAGAAATTTCCAAATATGGTAAAAAACCATTAATCAAGTGTTCCTTAATTTAGACTTTGTGATGATTCATCCTGAGCTGGGCTTAAATATGCCTTTGCTGTGGAATGAGGGGTTTGGTAACCAAATAACAGTGTAAAGGAGATTGTAGGCTATAAGCTGCTTTCAAAAACATTGGCATAGTATGGTAATATCTTGACAGGGCATTTAATTTTTTGCCTTGCAAAGTTTTTTTGGTTAAATATTGTAAAAATATTTCCCTTTTTTCTGTTTTGGCTAAGAGGGTAATTGAATTCAACTTAGGAATATCTGAGTTACTCAGAGCTATCCTTCTGGACAATAGTGGCTACTCTACCTAGGTCAGTAAAACAAGTAATTAGGATACTGGATCTATGGATGTCGTAAAAGATACTTTCTGATGCAGGCTTATGGTTTTTTAGTTCTTCTCAAGGTGGATTACAGCAAAAAATCTATAGGTGATTCAGAGTCATAGAAGTTTAATTATGGTTCTTTATAGAGATTCTCTAATTTTGAACAGATTAGTTACTGAGGCAAACCATTTATGGATTCGAAATAAAAGATTTATTTTAAAATTCTATAATTTAGACTTTTCTCTAATTCAGAATTTATTCTTCCTGTTAATTGAAGCAGTTGCCTGAATTATTACTGTACCAGAAAAGCACTTTTGGTAAGTGAATTTCAAAAGTGAGCATTTTCCGTTGTGTCCCTTTTGTGTCTTGTCCAAAAAACCCAAAAAACACATACTGGGCTTTATTATGGAAATAAAGATAGTTTTAGGAGAAGAGTTTGGATGAGCACTGTTGCTCTGGTGACCTTTGTTGGTGTGCTCATGCAGAGCTTTTCCTACCTCTGGGTTATCTACAGGTGGTAACAGTACTGCAAAGATCAAGGGTCTTACTTTACTAACTTGACCTGGCATTCTGAAGAGCTACCCCTTAAATTCCCAGGCCCTTAATGGGCCATCCTTAGCTGCTGCCCTGGATGTTTTGATTTTCTTTCATATCTTCAGGTCTGAAGGCTCTACCTAAATTCACAGTTTTTTTTTTTTTCTTTCAGAGCCATGCAATGTGCGACTGAGCTTTCATCTGATAGCTGGAGATGAAAAACTATATCCTGAAAATGGCCTTGTTTTACACATAACGAAGTCTGAGCTGCTTTATCACTGACTGCCAATCTGAGTTACTTTCAAGAGTATATTCTATGTTTGGGTCTTGTAATTTTTTCCTCCCCTTAACAAATACAATGAAATGCATAAACATTGATATCCTAGGCATTAGTGAACTGAAATAGACTGGTATTGGCCATTTTGAATCGGACAATCATGTAGTCTACTATGCTGGGAATGACAACTTGAAGAGGAATGGTGTTGCATTCATCATCAAAAAGAACATTTCAAGATCTATCCTGAAGTACAATGCTGTCAGTGATAGGATAATATCCATACGCCTGCAAGGAAGACCAGTTAATATGACTGTTATTCAAATTTACGCACCGACCACTAGGGCCAAAGATGAATTAATAGAAGATTTTTATCAGCTGTTACACTCTGAAATTGATCGAACATGCAATCAAGATGCATTGATAATTACTAGAGATTGGAAGGTGAAAGTTGGAAACAAAGAAGAAGGATCAGTAGTTGGAAAATATGGCCTGGGTGATAGAAACGATGCCAGAGATCGAGTGATAGAATTTTGCAAGACCAACGACTTCTTCGTTGCAAATACCTTCTTTCACCAACACAAATGGCGATTATACACATGCACCTCACCAGATGGAACATACAGAAATCAAATTGACTACATCTGTGGAAAGGGATGATGGAAAAGCTTAATATCATCAATCAGAACAAGGCCAAGGGCCAACTGTGGAACAGACCGTCAATTGCTCATATGTAAGTTCAAGCTGAAACTGAAGAAAATCAGAGCAAGTCCACGAAAGCCAAAATATGACCTTGAATATATCCCACCTGAATTTAGAGACCATCTGAAGAATAGATTTGATGCATTGAACACTGGTGACCGAAGACTGGACGAGCTGTGGAATGACATCAAGGACATCATCCATGAAGAAAGCAAGAAGTCATTGAAGAGACAAGAAAGAAAGACCAAGATGAATGTCAGAGGAGACTCTGAAACTTGCTCTTGAGCGTCTAGCAGCTAAAACAAAAGGAAGAATTTATGAAGTAAAAGAACTGAACGGAAGATTTCAAAGGGTGTCTCGAGAAGACAAAGTAAAGTATTATAATGACATGTGCAAAGAGCTGCAAATAGAAAACCAAAAGGGAAGAACACACTCGGTGTTTCTCAAGCTGAAGGAACTGAAGAAAAAATTCAAGCATCGAGTTGCAATAGTGAAGGATTCTATGGGGAAAATATCAAACGACACAGGAAGCATCAAAAGAAGTTGGAAGGAATACACAGAGTCATTATACCAAAAAGAATTAGTTGATATTCAACCATTTCAAGAGGTGGCATATGATCAGGAACTGATGGTACTGAAGGACAAAGTCCAAGCTGCTCTGAAGGCATTGGTGAAAAACAAGTCTCCAGGAATTGATGGAATATCAATAGAGATGTTTCAACAAACAGATGCAGCGCTGGAAGTACTCACTTGTCTATGCCAAGAAATATGGAAGACAGCTTCCTGGCCAACTGACTGGAAGAGATCCATATTTATGCCTATTCCCAAGAAAGGTGATCCAACTGAACCGAACTGAATTACATTTACTTTGGCTTCCCAAGGTTGAAAGATGCGTAGAGGGCATAGAAGTTACACAACAGAATCATGTTAGAAGATGGGAAGAGATTATTAGGGGGAATATCAAGCTATGTGGGAACCCTTGTGGCATAGTGGTTAAGAGCTACAGCTGCTAACCAAAGGGTCAGCAGTTCAAATCCACCAGGTGTTCCTTGGAAACCCTATAGGGCAGTTCTACTCTGTCCTCTAGGGTCGATGAGTTGGAATCAACTCTACAGGAATGGGTTTGGTTTTTTTTTTTTTGGTTATCAAGCTGTGTATTCTTTTGTTAAATGTGATTGTTTTAGTAAAAATGACTTGTTTAGTGCAGGCTTTATGTGTCTTCATGTTGATTCTGAATCATAGCTGCCCTATAGGATAGAGTAGAACTGCCCCATAGGATTTCCCAGGAGTAGCTGGTGGATATGAACTGCTGACCTTTTGGTTAGCAGCTGAGCTCTTAACCACTTTGCCACCAGGGCTCCATAACCCCTCCCCCTATAGATCTCCTTAGCTGATTTTTCAGTTCAAATTTAAATCCTGATGAAAGCTAATACCAGTTTATGCATAATCAGACAGAAAACTATTCCCTACATAGGGAGCCCTGGTGGCACAGTGGTTAAATGTTTGGCTGCTAACTGAAAGGTCAGTGGTTGGAACCCACCAGCTGTTCCATGGGAAAAAGATGTGGCAATCCGCTTCTATAAAGATTATAGCCTTGGAAACCCTATGGGGCAGTTCCACTCTGTCCTACAGGGTCTCTCTAAGTCAGAATCAACTTGACAACAACAGGTTTGGTTTCGGTTTTGGTAGTCTGCACGACTACACATAAAGTTCATATCAAAAATTCTAAATGTTACAGGACACATAAAAAAAAAAATCCTAGATGTTTTGGACACATACAAAGTCCTAAGTGTTTTGGAAGTAACAAGGTACTGTTCTGCTTTATTATAGGATGTTTTATGTTTTTAGGGGATTTGTTATATTTTTATTGGTAATTTTTCACAGGATTTCATTACACTGGAGAAATACGTAAATACGAGTGAGAAAGCTGTAGATGGCCTCAAGTACAAATAGTAATCATTATTTTAATCTCATATTTCAATTAGCCTTAATCTTTTATTTGTATAGCCTTGAAAAGCTGTAAAAATCAGTCATCACAGTTTAATTACTAACAATTATCCTGGGTGGCTAACTACACTTCCTTCTAAACAAGTTTCTTTCTTTCTTTTTTTTTTTTTAATGCCTCTATTAGCTAACAATAGTATTAAACTTTATATCCCACACTTGGTAGGTTACGCTGTAGAGTATTTGTTGGTTCCTCCTGGTACCAAAGAGCTTTTTTTTTGGACTGGCCTGTTTGCTGTTCCACTTCAGGATAGAATCACACTTAAGTTTTCCATAATGACAGAAGTTGAACGTTTCCTGCTCTGGTGTTTATTTAGTAAAACATTTTACATTCCTGGAGAGATACCGGTCTGTCATTAATGGATTCTTGGCTTTGCGCCAACGGCTAATAGTTTTATTGGTCCTCATAACATAGCTATGTGATTTTTGTAACCACAAGGGGCTCTTTTCTGTATTTCCCCCCCTTAAAAAAAAACAAAAAAAAAAACCCTATCAACCCAGAGGTGCACCAAATTGAAAAACGGAACTTTTCTCTTTAAACCATTATTTCCTCCACTTCATTCATTATTTTTGCTCTTATGAAATTCTCACGTATCTTGGAATGTTTTGAACAAGGCGTGGGACTCACTTGCTTGGTTCTATTTCTAGTTTTTTCACTGCCCCAAAGAGGGGCCTGGAGAAGTGAATTTTCTCTGCTTGGTGGTGTCCATTTGCCTATCTCAATAGGGGAGGGGGAGGAAAGGTTATTTGCATTATGGGAGTTTGTCAAGCTTTGGTTAATTATTTTGAACATTGAGGAAGGGGAACCAAGGAGTGGTGTAAATAATTACTCACTCGACTACTAGCTGAAAGGTTAGTGGTTTGAACCCACCCAGAGGTGCTTTGGAAGACAGCCCTGGTGATTTTCTTCCGAAAGGTCAAAGACTTGAAAATTCTATGCAGCAGTTCTACTCTGGACACACAGGGTGCCCTGAGACAGAAGACTCTCGATGACAACTAAAAAGAGGGGAACTAACCTTTGGAGATCTTGGAATCAGGTACCCTGGGGAAAGAAAAAAAAAAAAAAAAAGGTCTTTAAAATTGGGTGAGTGTGAGTGAAGCCTGTGAGTTTGATGTGTTTTTTCCTTAGACACATAGGTGTTTCTTGTGAATTCAAAACCTGCCATTTTGGTTCTGCCCCCACACAAGGCTGTGCCCTGGTGTCCTCCTAACTACTGACGCCTCCTTTGTCCCTGGAACGTTTCCTGTTTACACCTTTCTCTCTCTACCCTCCATGAATTTTAATACTTAAGTTAAAGCGCTTTGTGTCTGTAATTCCCCCAAACTCAATCTTCTCTCTAGTGTGTAAATCACTACGCAATCCTTGGATCACAAAACCATCTTAAAACAAGCTAGAAATTGGGCTGTCATGGTGATAAATAGGCGAAGTTGTAAAGTTGGGGGACCTCATCTTTTTTTCCTTGCCTTAATATCTAATAAACAACAACAAAACATGGAGGTAATGTGTGCTAACCTTGGAAAATTTGGAAACTATAAAAAGAATAAAAGAACAGGATAATCGCTCCCAGCTCCCAATTTCCATTCCCACCCCCAACCCAGCACAACAGTACACCTTTTAGCCTATTAATTTTCAGGTAGTTTTTTCTCTCTACTTTTATATATAACAGAGACCATTCTGTACTTACGATTTTGCATTCTAATTTTTTACTTGTTATATAATGTTCATTTTCGCCATTTAAAACCTTTAGTAACATACTTTTAAAGAATGCACAACATTCCATCACAGGAATTACACTGCAGTTTACTCCTGAACAGTCTCTCAATGCTGAAGTTTCCTGGGTAAAGCAAATTGTTTGCCCTTGGTTACTAATCTAAAGGTTGGTGATTCAAACCCACCCAGAAAGAAAGGCCTGGTGATCTGCTCCTGTAAAGATTACACCCATGAAAAAGTTATGGAGCAGTTCTACTCTGTAACAAATAGGGCTGCCATGAGTTGGAATCAGTTCAATGGCAGTGAGTTTGGTGTTTTTTGGTTTTCCCAATGCTGAGCATTTTGTTTTTCTTTTCCTTTGAGGTTATGAACAATGTTGTAGTGAACATGTTTGTGCATCAGTCTTTGTCTGATTTTCATAATTCTTGAATACCTTGCCCCATTTCTAACATGATCCCACGGGACATTAGGGAGTCCAGTTTTATTGGCAGACACTCACTTTTGGCAGCTAATTCAGGGAAAATGCTTCTACCAGGGAGTAGTAAATGAAAATGCTCTATTTTTAGCACAAGAGTTTTGCCTTGGAAAAGAGATAAGATTTTGATAGGTGAGGAGAGGGTCCTGATTATTTTTCAGAGGGGGGTTTAAGCCTGCTTCTCAGCTGGAGAAGTTGGAGTGTGACATATGTAAATGCGTGACAGTGGCATGACGCAACTGGAGAGGAAGGAGCGCTTTGGCACCACAGGTCAAGTTTACTTGACAATGTGATGTTTTAAAACGGGATGATGCCAGCTCAATTAAATGTCCCAGAACAACAGTGTGTTTTGCAAGGCAATTCTTTGACAAACAAAACAAAGCAAAATTTTTCCGCTTTTGAAAACAATGCCTACAAATAAGTTAGGTTCTACGTAAAACAAACCAGCCATAAATAAAATGTGTTAGAAAAACCAAGAAAGAAGCCCCTACATGAGGGTACCATTCCTTGCTCGTTATACCATTAGTCAACCATAATCATCTAACTTAGGTTTTCTGCAAAATTAATAAATTCTGTTTGTCACAGATTGAATCGTGTCCCCCCAAAATATGTGTATCAATTTGGCTAGACCATGATTCCCAGTATTGTGTGATTGTCCACCATTTTGTCATCTGATATGATTTTCCTATGTGTTGTAAATCCTATCTTTATGATGTTAATGAGATGGGATTAGTGGCAGCTATGTTAATGAGGCAGGACTCAATCTACAGGGTCAGATTGTGTTTTAAACCAATCCCTTTTGAGATGTAAAGGAGAGAAGCTAGCAGAGAGACAGGAGGACCTCATACTACCAAGAAAGTAGTGCCAGGAGAAGAGTGTGTCCTTTGGACCCAAGGTCCCTGTTTGGAGAAGCTCCTAATCCAGGGGAAGATTGATGACAAGGATCTTCTTCCAGAGCCAACAGAGAGAGAAAGCCTTTCCCTGGAGCTGGCACCGTGAATTTGGACTTCTAGCCTACTAGACTGTGAGAATAAATTTCTCTTTATTAAAGCTATCCACTTGTGGTATTTCTGTTGTAGCCACACCATATGACTAAGACACTAGTCTTATGTTAAATATTACACATGAATTTATGAAACTTAAGAAAACAACAATAGCTAAAAAATAATAGCTGACGTTCTTCCATGTGATAAGATTATTGTCAGTATTTTGATTTGCTTAGTGTTGCCTTAAGCAGTAGCTTGTTTCTGCCACTGAGTCCAACCTCATTCTCTCCTCCTGTTAATATCAGAACCAGGTGTATTAGGAAGCTGAATGGAGGAACAGAAACTAATGATAGCTCCTGCTATTTCTGATTATTAAATTAAATTAAGATTGTCAGTTATCAGATTTTAGGAGGAACTTTTTCTTCACTCTGGATACCATACAACTCTTTTTGTGTAAATTCTGTTCAGACTCCCAAGCCTGATTATGAATTTTGTTAAGGACTTGTTTGATGGTTCAGTAAAATGCCATCCAGCAGGTCAGCAAAAGGAGAACTACTTCTCCCTTGTGTAACTTCTGTGTGAAAACTGGAGGCAACCAAATTGATTTAACAGCCAGTGAGATGGTTAAATATTCAGAATAGTCTTCAAGTCTCTTGGAGGCCCCATATCAGCACTCCCACTCTGGCTGGAGGAAGAAAGAGTCATGAGTTTGACTGTGGCCAAAGCTTCAGCTTGTCTTTTTCCCAAGACATAACTAGTCAAAAGGCATGGTTCCAAAATCAGAGCATGTACCATAATTTGATTTCCCACAACCAGGGAAAACTCTAATTTACCTGAACAACTCTCTGGAACAATTTCTAAGCCTAACCACAAAGCCGAAAGAAGAGAGAAGACTGGATTCTTTGAAGATAAGAATGATGTCTTATTCATCTTCTCCTCTCCCTTGGCCTTAGTACCATAAACAATAGGATACAGTAGTTTCTATTGAACATTTGTTAAGTGAATGATCAAATAAACTAGGAGCATGTATTAAGAGATAAAATATATTAAAAGAGCCAAGTCTCAAGCCACGTCTTAAAAAAAAAAAAACAACAAAACCCAACCCCATTGCCATCTAGTTAATTCTGACTCATGATGACCCCATGTGTTACAGAATGGAACAGCTCTATAAGATTTTATTTTTTTGGCTATAATCTTTACGGAAGTAGTTCTCCAGGCCTTTCTTCTGTTGCACTGCTGGGTGGGTTCGAGCCTCCAACCTTTCAGTTAGCAGCCTATCGCAAACTGCTTGTGCCACCTAAGGATACTCACAGGAAGTCTAGGAGCATATATTTTTGCCTACAGTACATGAGGCCATAGCACACTAAGATAAAGGAATTATAATGGCTCACTGTGTACTGTAGTTCTGGGCCTGCTGAGCAGCAGTTAGAGTGGGTGACTTGCTTTGAGGTAGGCTCCGAGGAGAGGACTGAGCAGAAGGTGGCCGCCTGGTCTGCAATGAATTCTCACCACGTGGGGCCTAGTATAAACAGGAGTGTTTTAAAATATCAGGATGATAACATGAGGGATTCCACAAATGATCATTTCTCTCTCGGGCTCTCTTTTCTTAAATGGTTTATGAAGTAATGCTCTTGTTGACACACTTTCCTTTCGTTTTGAACTCCCCATCTTGGCCTGTGCAAGAATTTTGCAAGCTTTGAAATATGTCAGCATAAAATAAGCTTTGAGACAGCTTGAAAAATGTAAGATTCATAATGGACTCCACTAAAAATATGGTTTGTTAAAAAAACAAACCAGGCTCGATCTTCTTCACTTGGAAAAACAATCAGACGGAACTTGAGCTATCACTGTCCTTTATAGATTCCTGCATCACAAGCAGTCAAGCCTTTCCCAATTAAAGCAGGCGTATTCGTGATGTTCCTTTCAACCACTTGCCTAATGACCTCCGAGACCTCTTCAAGTTCTACCTGACATTCTTTAAGGTTCTTACAGAGGCTACAGAAGCCTTCCAAACTGCTTCTCCCATGGCAACCTATGCTTCTAGTTTTACTCTCAGCTGTGTATTGGCTTGTATTCTCCGATGGGCTCATCAATGTTTTGATATGTTTTTCATTTTCCCAATAGACAAGGAGTCCTTGGGTGACAAAAACGGTTCAGGGTTCGACTACTAGCAGAAAGGTTGGCAGTTCGAGTCCACCCAGAGACACTTTGGAAGATAGGCCTGGTGATCTGCTTCTGAAAAGTCACAGCCTTGAAAATCCTATGGGGCACAGCTCTACTCTGCACACTTGGGATCATCATGAGTCAGAAACGACTCAATAGCATCTAATAACAACAACCCAATAGGCGAGGTCCTGGATTACTGGATTACAGGAATGAAGTCTTTTACTTAATGGTTAAGCACAATAAAAGTTTGTTTCTTATTCATTCAAATTCTAATGCTGTTTGCAGGGGCAGGGTGGTGTGTGTGTGTGTGTGTGTGTAGAGCTTTCTTCAGGATTTAAACTTCCTCCATCTTGTGACATCACCTCCTCAACTGGAACTTTCCATGATCATTGCAGCAGGGGAGAGAGAGTGTGATGAATCCTTCAGCCTGGAGTAACATACACCACTTTTCATTTCAATTGCAAGGTGCCTGGGAAGTGGAAGGCTAACTGTCACAGGGTTCAGGAAGTAGAGGGAAGTTGTATGTGGGTGACCTGAGTAGTGTCTACCATATGGCTAAACCAATCCAAACTAGTTTCCCTGGCTCTGGTCTCACCCATTCCACTTTAGCTTCCATGCTTAAAAAAAAAAAAAAAGGGCAAATAAGATCATCACACTTTCTGAGTCATAGGATAAAGTCTCAGTTCTTTAAAAAGTTATAGAGGCTGTCCAGGCTCTACCCCCTCAGGCCCCCTAGCTGTCTCTTACCAATTGTCATCAAGTTGATTCTAACTCATGGTGACTCTTTAGGACTGAATAGAACTGCCCCATAGGGTTTCCAAGGCTGTAATCTTTACGGGAGCAGACTTCCACATTTTTCTCCCTTGGAAAGGCTGGTAGATTCGAACCACCAACCTTTCGGTTAGCAGAGGAGTGCTTAATCACTGTGCCACCAGGGCTCTTTAGCTTTCTGTAACCAAAATCAAAACCAAAAACAGTTCCCATGGAGTCGATTCTGACTCATGGTGACTCCATATGTGTCAGAGTAGAACTGTGCTCCATACAGTTTTCAAAACTCATTTTTCAGAAATAGATCTCCAGGCCTTTCTTCTGAGGCACCTCTGGGTGGACATTAGCCATTTGCACCACCCAGAGACTCCAGCTGCCCATAAAGTCCCTGCATCTTCATGCCTTGATACCTTGCACATGTGATTCTTTGAGCCTGGGTTGTGTTATCCTCTGCTCACATGGAAAACTCCTGTCTTCTCTTCCATCTCTGTCTTCTCCACCAAGAGCTGGAAGGAAATGTAAGGATTATCAGATTAAATTTAGTGGTTTTAGGTTTTAGCAGCAGTGCCTCAGGACTCCAGGCACCCCACTCTTCCTTCATCCAGAGAAACTATTAATTGGGTGATTTATTTATTTGCTTGTTTGTTTTTAAAATTTGGGCTCCAGGTAACATTTTGTCTGAAAAATAGGATCTGCAGCTACAAAATATTTCAAAATCACTGTATCTAATTCAACTTTATTTTACAGATGGGCCCACAGATTAGAGTTTGTTGCAGGTCAAACAGATTATAGCAACGTGGATTTTAGAGAGTGTGTGATAGTGCAAGAATGAGATACTGGTCTCTCCTGGGCCACTTAGTAGCCACATGACCTTCATGCCTAATTTCTAGGAGCTTCCGTTTGCTAATCATAAGAATATTAATGTTTCGTCCCCAGCCCAGAGTTATTTTGAGTGAGAAGGTATGCGATATATCGTGTTGAGAACACTATGCAATATACCATGTGAAGTAGCCTGATTAAAATCCAGGACTTGTGACTCTTCTCCACTGTACTGTAATGAAATATACAGAAGTCACTTGGCCATAAGTCTAGAAAACAAGGTGTCAGACTGATGTTCATTTTGGGAGGGTCAAAACTAAAAGTTAATCTAAAGAGATTTAACAGTTATTTATTTAATCAAAAGCATTTATTGAGCACCTGATATCTACCAGGTATCGTGTTTAGTTCCAGGGCTTCCACAGAGAATGAGACAAACAAGGTCCTTGCCTTCAGCAACATGATTTGCCTCTGAAGGCAATTTCAGAAGGTATATCCAATGGTGCATCTGCTGGAGTAAGGGTGTGGCCATCCAGTGTGGCAGCTTTGAAGAGGAGAGCTCTCATTTAGAGGCTTAGTCCAAGTTACTCTCTAGTTATATCTTCTCTTCTGTCTTTCTTTTCTTGATCTTCTGCATTAGTTTGCTTCCACGTGGTAGGAAGAGGTAGCAGGACTGGGTTTACCTCTTAGTAAGTTCCAGAGAACACCCCTTTGTGCCTCAGGAAGAGATAATGATGTACAGTGTGCTTTTCGGGTCAAACAACACCAACGAGGGGTCAGCTTTCTGAAATGTGTTATCATTGCCTTGTGTCCAAACTTTTCAATGATATAGAATCGTCTTAGGTGATGGATAAGCAAAACAAGTTGACATTAGCAGCAGAGTTTTCCTCCATGGAAAACTATGAAATTATGTGTATAATAAAAAGTTTATTAGCTGCCCTGTACTTCTTCCCCTTTTTTGGTGACAATACTCCAATTTCCTTTTTGAGACAATCCCTCCACTACTCTGGTTCACTCCGGACCACTCCCCAATACAGGGCTACACAGACTGGTCAATCAAAGAAACAAATGCCCTCAATCTTCCTAACTGACTCAGGATTAGAGCCCCAAATTCTTGTGGGGGCCTGAGATTGCTGAAGGAATGAGAATAGGTTCCGTGTCTATTTAATTGGAGTGAACTCAACACTTGAGTGTAATACTGTCTTCTGCTGGGATTGTAGAGAAGAAGATATTTCCTGGAGTGCTGGCAGCCACGGGCACAGCATACCTGAAGATAGAGATTTTCAGGGGAAAGGCACCCTGAGAGATGGAAAGAAACCAGGCCCTGATAACACTGTTTGTGTCACCTGATTCATCTGGGCCTGAAGCCAGATTAGTGCTGGAATTTTTAGTTCCACGAGGAAATAAATCCCCACCCTATCTTTTTTTTTTTTTTTTTATCTTTTAATTATAAACCGTTTGAGTTTTTTTTTTTTTAATGACTTTTTACGCAGGAAGTATGAACTAATAAACATACTAACATTCATTCATTCAGCAAATATTTTTTGATGGGCAAGTGCTAAAATATAGCAATATGACCGTGATAAAATGGGTATATAAACAGAAATATATTTATGTAAAATGGATAATTATGTCCTGCAGTTTTATTTAACCTGTATTTGTTGGGATCTTTAAAAGGGCCTTCTCTGTACAGTGGTTTAACCTGGGAAGGCCTCCAATCTATGGACACTCAGTGGGTCACAAAGCTTAGATTAATTATATAGGTATGTAGGGAGACATCGCGTTAGTGGCTATTTGAAATACTTGCACATCCGTTTGACTCTTGAGGTCTTGCCTTTTAATAGATCATATCATACGAAAGTCTCACATTATAATTTGGAAGAAATTCAGATATTTGGAGATGGAGTGATATCCAAAGCTAGTCTCTGTTTCTGGGAATTTTGGTTTCTATGTCCTGTGTTCATTTGCAAGATACATGCATGAAGCTCTCCTCAGGGAAGTCCTGCCTTGTTGCACAAAAATGGCTTACAACTACTAATTAAAAAAAAAAAAAATCCAAAATGACAAGCAGGAAAGTCTGCTCACATGACATCACTTAAAGCTCGGGAGGTATTTGGGTTCACAAGCTGTTCCCTGATGCTCTGTATAACGTCCCTGCTGTCTGAGGGCCCTCAGCTTGCTGAACTGGGCCATGGATTTGTATTGGATACCTGTCGCTTCAAATGATTGCCAGTATCTGATCCCAAAATAACTTAATTCCTCCTCAAGTGTTCACTGGTGCTTCCTATTACGTTCTACAGAACTCTTTCTGCTTATGTTTGGCCACACTGTGTTACACTTTGCCAGCTAGCTGGTATTTCATAAAGGGATGAAGCAGGATATAGGACAATGCAGAAGAGGAATAAGAATATACTTAGCATTATTTTGCTTAGCTGTTTTAAAGCAGATTCCATATCATTTGATCAAAAATAATTTTTTAAAAGACTTAACCACAATATCATTGCGTGTACACTTACCACAGTTAACATTCTTCCCTAAATGTTATCTAATACAGCAGTCCCTTTTTATAAATTTCCCTGCCCTGTTTTGGTCCTCATTCTGCCACCCACTAGCTGTGTGATACTGAGCAAGTTACCTAACTTCTCTGTTTCTTGGTTTTGTCATCTGTAAAATGGGTATGATAACATACCTACCTCACAAAAATGCTGTCAGAATTAATGAGACACATAAAATGCTTGGGGTAATGCTTGCACCACGGTAAGAAATGCAAAAATGTTAGCTGTTTTAATCAAGGAAGTCCACTGAATTGAATTATATACCTGTTTCCCACACTGTAGCGCCCATTCTTTCTCTCCCCTCACTCCACCCATTTCTGGCTACACAATTTTTTCAGTAAGTAGCATTGTGTCGGACTTAGAAGGAGCAATAAAAGGTCAACCCTGGGTAAGGGGAATGTTACGATGTGAATAACCTCAGGAAGAAGTTGTGTCTTAAATGCCTAGAACATCCTTTAATGGTTTCCCCAAAATGCATGGTACTTCAGAACAGCATATTTGTGGGTAGGTGGGGAGGAGGAGAAGGGCAGGACTAAGAAAGAATAAAGTCTCCAGGTTTTGACCTAGAGTGACTGATAACTATTTTTTAAGGCAACTAAAGGAAGCTGGTTCCTCTCGGCCCACATCGGAAGTCCTTGGTTGGGTTGGATTCAGCTGGGCCCCACCCTCATGCCAGATGCAGCTGTTTATTTCTAGCTTTTTCAGGAACCACATTAGAGAGGACACACCCTTTGGGCCCCCTGGAAAGATCCTGTAAAAATGAAGGCACTCCCTTGTAAGTCAAATATCCCTGAATGCAACAATATTTGGATAATTATAGTTTCCCAGGAACATAATCATTAAATGGCTGAGATAATTATAGCATCCCAGGCCTTTGGCACTTCTCTTTTAAGAGCCTAATCTCATGGGCAGAGGGAAGTGGGGACCCCAGGACTCTTCTTCTGCTGAGTCCCCCCAGCCAACACCCTATGATGGATCATTCTTATAGAAAGCAAGCCCTGTGGGTCTTTGGATCAAGACTTCCTGTTCACACTGTATCCCTAGGGCATAACGCAAAGTCCAAGACAAAGTGTGGAGTCCCTGTGTGGTGCAAATGGTTAATGTGCTCAGATTCTAAACAAAAGTTTGGAGGTTTGAGCCCATCAAGAGGTGTCTTGGAAGAAAGGCCTGGTGATCTACTTCTGAAAAATCAGCCATTGAAAATCTTATGGAGCGCAGATCCACTCTGACACACGTGGGGTCGCCGTGAGTAGTAATCAACTTGACGGCAACTGATTAGCACAAAGTAGCATTGCATGAATGAGTGCAGTTATGTCTTCTGAGAAATATAGAAGACGATTCCGTGTGTAAACAAGTGAAATGAGAACTGATCCTTTTGGACTATACCTTTGATAGCAATTAGAACTCCTGGCACAGTCTCAGGCAAGGAGAGATCTAATTCAAGCTCATGTTAGTTGGTGTGACTTATGAATTTATCTTCTAATCTAGTCTGGGAAAATTAGTTGGGTGGAGTGTGGTATTTTAACCAGGCTATGGTTGATATCTCTAAAGGACAGATGGATTCAAAGAAAGGAAAATAGTTCCATGGCTGTGGATTTTATCTCTACCACTGGCCAAGTAGTCTCTTTAGAATTTGTGACCCAGTGTTCATAAGGAAACCCTGGTGGCGTAGTGGTGAAATGCTACAGCTGCTAACCAAAGGATTGGCGGTTTGAATCCACCAGGAGCTCCTTGGAAACTCTATAGGGCAGTTCTACTCTGTCCCATAAGGTCGCTATGAGTTGGAATCGACTTGACAGCACTGGGTTTTAGTGTTCATAAGGGGGAGATGAGAGAGTGGTTGGTTTCCCTATCATGCCTACTGGAAAACAAGCCAAAGTGAGCATCCAGTTGATGGGAGGTCAGTGGTGTCCTGCGTGTCCATGAATGACAGTTCGTCTATCAAAGGGCAGTACAGTATTCCTTTATTCCGGGATGCCTCACCCTTCATAGCTTGCATTCTATTAACTTGCTTTTGATTGAAAGTGGCTCTTCAAGTGACTTAAAATCATGGCTATGACTGTATATTTTGTCTTATTGACTAGACTATAAACTTCCCAAGGGTGGGTGGGCACCATGGTTGATAAGATAGAGGAGAATGAATCTCAAGCCTGTTACCCACCAACTCCAGGACTTACCCATGTTTTATGGGAATGCCCTGCTTTTTCCTTTTACAACCTGCTACCATTTGGTTCCCACAGTTAGAAGAATTGTTAGGACTCACTTTGCTCAGAGGGTCCTTTTCTTTTGAGGCTTGGCAAGGACACTCTCTAGTTCACCAGACTTCTGTGGGCTCTGGGATGATTTTTATAGATAAGAATAGTAAAACCTTTTAATGACCTCTATTTCCTAAGCCGGCAAAGAAAGGAGCTGCACAATTTTATCTCTAAGGTCCCTTTGGGCTCTACAATGTGTTTTTTTGCATATATGTCCTTTGTAACATTTGTTCATTCATAGGCCCGCAATCATTTGCACTTTGCAGATATGTGCTGGACACCAGAAAAAGAAAAAATTAAAATATCTACCTTGTCCTTTCAGAGCATATTCTGCACACAGGATGCACAATAAATACGTTTCAGGCCTCTTAAAGCACAGCCCTCTATCTGGATTACATAATTATGAGCTGTTTTACAACCATTGATAGATTTAGCACCAGCTTATTTAAACCTCAGATTGTTTCTGCAGTGACTTTCTACCACTGTCCTGCTGAAGTGACTCAGAAAAATGTGTTGATGGGGCCTGCCTTTTCTGACTCATTTCGTTTCTAGCCGTTTTCTCTTTGAAGAATGTGTCAAATTGGTAGCCTCGATACCTTTCCCCAGACTCAGGGGTCATCATGTGCCTGTTAGGATCTCTCTTTGGGCCGAAGCAGAGGTTATGGCAGCGAAGAGCAAGAGTGAGAAGAAGCACCACCAAGACCCAAAACAACCCTTCAGGCAGCTTTCAGGCAACAGAAAAATCAAGCATGAGTAGTATAGGGACATGTCGACTCGTCAAAAGACACCAAATCAAATCTCTCCTCGGCTTTCTGTAAATCTAAAGGAGCCAGCAAGTATGAAGGGCATTCCCTGAGATTTCTTTACGTTTCCTTTTATATAAAACCTTATTAGCATCTAGAAGATAAATGTTTCCTCATTTCATATGTTGTATTCCTGTCAGCCCCTTACCTTTAAATGCTTTAAAACTCTAGGAGACAATCAAAGATCCCTAATGTGGTATATGAAGGCCACCCAAATCTGGTTTCTGTCTGCATCTCCAGTCTTATCTCATCTCCCACCTTTATCTTCTTTCCCTTTACGCTCCAGCTTCATTGAACTCCAAGTTGCTTCATGTCTCTACTTCCTTGCTTTCTCCCAGGAATCTCTTTTCCTCCCCTCAACCTCTTCACCTAGATGAGTCCTATGCAAACTTGAAAATCGGCTCATGTGCACCTCCTCCAGGAAGCCTTCCCTGAACTTTCTCCTCCTTCCCACTCCCGGCACCTCCCCTCTGCTCCCACAGCACCCTATTGGTAGCACTATCATTTGACTTCCTTCAATAGACTATAATTATCTGTTTCTGTGTCCATAACTCCTAGTAGACCTCGAGCACCTTGAGGGCAACGATGTTTCTTCCTTGCAAAATGCCTGAATTAATAGAAGTGATTTAACTTTTCTGAGCTTCAGCCTTCTCATCTCCAAAATGGGACAATAATACCTTCTTGCAGGGTTTCTGTGAGGATTAATCAAGAGAACGAACATAAAGTGCCAAGTTCAGTGCCTGCCTGAGAAAGAGGCTCAGAGCAGAGCGGATGTGTTGCAGAGAAGGCCGTGTTCCGACTGTGTGCAGGAATCATAGTGCAAGGGTGAAAGAGGGGGCTTGGTGAGGCAGTGTGTGCTTGGTCACCAACATGCTCTGTAGCCACATGAGCAGAATGGAGCAGGGGCTGTGCCCCAACTCACTCACACACCTACTCTCACTGACAGGGGTGCGTCTGGGTTACTGGGGCTCACAGTTTCTTGAGAAAACCACCCTTCCATTCAGTAGACAGACATATCAGGTGACCCATGAAAGCCACTCAGTGCAATAGAATTATGTAGAGTGGCATTTTTTTCTGTCTTCTGCAAGACCTATTGTTGCCAGGAAGATGCAGCAGATGCTCCTGGGCTGGTGCTGCTCAAAAGCTCAGCCTGTCCGAGGCTCCATGTACAAGCTGCCGTTATTCTGTGCATTCAGCAAGGGTAGTGTTACACTGGATATGCACAGTTAAAGCTCCATTGGCCAGACTTTCCACTACTTTCAACCTTAAAATAACCAAGATTTGGAGTTCACTTTCCAAAGAAGGAGGTAAATATTAGAATGCCCAAACCAAGATCAGAATTTTAGTAAAACACACACACACATACGTGCACACAGAAAACAAAGAATAAAACCACAGTCAACAGCCAAACAAAACTCAGGAGGTACCACTACAAATGGCTTGCACTTGGCTAAATTTAGTCCAGAGTTTAGCTCAAACTTCTACACCTTTGACATCTGCAGAACGAAAGATTTGGCTTCTAGAGTCAGGGAGACCTGGGCTTAAGTGGACAAGATTTTTAACCTGTCTAAGCCTCAGTGTTCTCAACTGTATGCTGGAGATAACAATGATAACTATTTATGAGAATACACTAAAATAACTCGTCTATGGAGCACTTAGTATAATTTTCCATAAGCATTAGTTATTATTAATAATATCTCAACAGTGAAAATATTTAGGACAATTCCAACTACATATCAAAAGCTAGATTGTGTCCAGCATTTCCTATTTCTAAAAGCAGAAAAAATGGATATTTTCGAAGGATTATCAATAATAACGCTATAATACAAAAACCAACCAAAATATCTGAGTGTGATACAGTGGAGCCCGAGGGAATATAGAAAGGAAGAATAATGTAGTGGTAGGTTCCTGCGGAGGTTGAGACATTTTGTGTTAACATAAGTGAGGGTGAATATGGAGAAAATTTTAGACCAGTTGTTTCTATGATTATTTTTTTAAAAAACTTCTTGTTTTTCCTGTTAAGCCACATTGAAAAGATGTATAGACAATGTGTCAAATGACTTGTCCAGTATTCAGACAAATGAGACTTCCTGGTAAACTTCCATGTAGTCATCTTACTGACCAAAATGCTCCTTTGTATGAGGAAATAGAAAAATCAGTTTTAAAAAAGCATAGTTGTGTTCTGCGTTAGTTTTCTATCGTTGGTGTAAAACATTACCACAAACTTAGTGGCTTAAACCAACACAAGAAGTCCGAAATGGATCTCACTGGGCTAAAATCAAGGTGTCAGCAGAACTGTGTTCCTTCTGGGGGCTCTAGAGGAGAATCTATTTTTTGCCTTTTACAGCTCCTAGAGGCTGCCCTGGTGGTGCAGTGGTTAAGTGCTCAGTTGGTAAACAAAATGTCAGCTTGAACCCACTAGCCTTAAAGATTAAGAAAGATTACAGCTTCCTTAAAGATTACAGTTTTAGAAACCCTGTAGGGGCAGTTCTGCTCTGTCCTACAGGGTCACTATGAGTCGGAATCCACTTAAGGGCAACGGGTTTTTTTTTAAAGGGGCTGCTTACATTTCTTGGTTTGTGGCCCCTTCTTCCATCTTCAAAGACAGCAGCCTTGGGAGGAGTCTTTCTCCTGCTGCCATTTCTCTGGTTCTTCCTCTCCTGACTCCCTTTTCTGCTTGTTATTACAGTGATCCCACCCAGATAATCCAGGGTAATAGTTCTCAAGATCAGTTGATTAGCAACCTTAATTCCATCCGTAAGTTTAATTCCCCTTCATCATATTCATAGGGGTTTAGGATATGAACATCTTTGGGGGAGGACATTATTCTGTCTACTACATGGTCGTAGAACTTCTATAGCATAGATGCTGGAATTTTTGTAGCTTCCGTGCTAGCCTAATTTGCTAATGAAGACGTTATTCCTTTTCTTCCTTTCAGAGGGGAGTCACTGAGTGACACAAATGGTTAAGTGCTTGACTACTAGCCAATAGGCTGACATTTCGAATCCACCCAGAGGCACCTCAGAAGACAGGCCGGGTGATATGCTTCTGAAATGTCACAGCCTTGAAACTCTATGGAGTGCACTTCCACTCTGCACATGTGGGGTCACCATGAGTTGGAATTGACTTGATGGCAACTGACAACAACATTGAGAGTGGTTTGCTTGGCTGGTATGAGAAGAATATCTGAACATTTTACATGAATTTTTAGTACATCCATGGAGTAGAAGGGTTTATTGAAAAAGGGGAAGTTACACAGCAGTAGCTATAAGAAACCTGTGTGTGTGAGAGAGTGAGCATTCATACATGTAGAAAGTCATCCAGAAGTCAAGTTCATTTTCTTTACTCTACAGCCTTTCCATGTCCGTTTCTGAACTTATATGTACCTGTCTTCACTTTTGCCACACACACAAAAGAAATTGCTAAGATTAATTTAAATGGTGCTTCCCCAACTGTAGATTCCAAGTGGACTGTGATAGGAGTCCAGACGCTTATTGCTGTATGTGACAGAAATCCCAACTCAAATTGGCATAAATAATAAAGGGTAATTTTTATCTCAGAAAATGTCCAGCATAGGTCAGTTTTCAAAAGTGGATTAATCATGGCCCCAGCTCTGTTTCTTTGTTATTTTATTGGTTCTTCTCTACATCAAGTATCAGCTTAATTCTCAGGCTGACTTACCTCATGGTGGCAAAAAAGGCTGTAGCATTTCTGGGCTTCAATATTCCAAAGCAAGTATCCTCAAATTCACTGTGATTGGTCCAACATATACCACATGCCCAACCTCAAACCAATAATGATTGCCAGGGAAATGGAATACACAGATTGGCTTAGGCCAATTGAAGCTGGAGTTGGTGTGGAGTCAGCTTCTAGGAAGGATCCTTGGGTAGGAGAGAGAAGACACAAATGAAAATCTTAGGGAGATGGATGGATGACAGGTTCACAAATAAATACATAGCCATAAAATTGAGTTGTTTGAAAGAAAGGTATGACTTTTGAGGGCTAGTTGAATTAGATCAATTCAGTCTCACTACCTCTCAAAAGCATTGAAAACATTACAGAAGGTTTCCATAATGCCAAAATAATTGCGAAATAGAGAACCATAAGCTTCATGAAATTGTGTCATTTAAGTAAAATTTATTATTTCCTTTTATTGAAGGATTATGCAGGAAAAAATTGGCCTGTCAACAATATTTCATGGTTTGAGAAAGTGATTGAGACCTTTTGCATCAGGTTCCAATGGAAGATTAGTGGTCAATGACTGAGTTATAAAATACTCACAAACTCGGGGCTAGTTCATAGTGTGTATGGGTCTCTAAAAACTTTTATTATACAATCTGCTCAGCTCCATCTCAGCCTTTCTTTCTGTTTTAAAAATAAAGCTACCAGTTTATAAACAACTTTCATACCAAAGGCTTGACCCCCTGGGTGATAAGTGACAAGGGAAGTGTACTAATGGACATTTTAAGAGTTCCACATCAACAGACTTACTCTGTCTCAAGCTGGCTTGAGGTTATCAGTGTAATCTTTTAAAAATTACTTTCTAAACAAACTTAACAACTAAGATGATTGGTGTAAAGGGAAGGAAAGTTAAACCAAAAGAAATATTTCAAATGTAGCTTTAGAAAGAATGATGGCCCATACATCACTGATCAATTTCTGAGCTCTGGACATTTTCCTGTTTTCTTTGGAGGGCAGAAGAGTTTTCATCTGTTCTTGTGCCTTTGACCTCCTGCCACACATCATAATATATAAGAAGAAAAAAACAATTTGTGAATGTTGTAGATGTTATTCAGAATTACTTCTGCACACGGCACTGTGGTAGGTGTAATGGTAAACAAGATAAGCAGACATGTGCTCTCCTGTGAAGCAGCTTTTATTTTAAATGAAAGTCTTAACTTCTCTTCCAGTTAAATCGACTCACCGACTGCATGCTTTTTTCTCCTTTCTCTCTCCCTCCTGATACCCAAAAAGGAGGAGAAAATATTAAAGGATGAAATATTAAAAAATTTTTTGGGAGATGGGGAACAGATCAAGGAGTGGTACTTGGCAGAATAGGATAGAAGTTACAACCTCAACTACCTATGAAGAGGGGTTCTCATGAGGGACCAAGAAGGATGTCGATGACAGGTGTGATGGTTAAGATCTTGGTTCAGTTTGACCGGGCCATGATTCTCTGTGTTTTGACAGTCGTATAATTTTTATAATGTTGTGATCACAGCAGGGTTTGAGATCTAATATGTGATCATCCCCATGATGGGATCTGCTATGAGTAGCCAATCAGTTGAAAGGGAGTTTCCTTGGGTACATGGCCTGCATGGAACATAAGCGGACATTCTGGTAAGGTTTGAGGGCTTTTTGCTTGTGCTGAATCTTGTAGCAGGTTCCTGTTTGTCTGACCTCTGATTCTTGGGACTTAAGCTAGCAGCTTACCTTCAATCTTGCCTGCCGATTTGGGGATTCATTGATCTTCATAGCCTTTGAGCCCTGTTCTCTGACCTGCTGATCTTGGGTTCACCAGCTCCTGAAGCGTGAATCAGAAGAAGTATCTCTCCTACCCACGGACTTGGGACATTCCAACCTTTACAACTGCATGAGCCGTTTCCTTGATATAAATCTCTCTCTCTATATATATTTACATGCTTTACTGGTCTTGCTTCTCTAGAGATCCCAGCTTAAGACAACAGGTAAATCAGTTTTCCCCTTGTGAACTTTCTCCTGTAATACTTAAGAATTAAGAGACAACAAGAAACCCTGAATGTGGGGGTGAGGTATGGAACTAAAAACAGGGGGCCTGGTTGGACTGAAATTCTGTAAAGGGAGCAGTTGGATGCCAAGATCTCCTCCCTGATTCTGAGTAAACAGAGATTCTATCACTAAGAATGCTGCTGAATATTTAGCCTTTGGAGTCATTCAGGGATACTAGATACAGAAGATAGTAGGGAGGGGATGAAACCGAAACAGAGGATTAAGTAAAACCTCCATGATGAAATGTGGGCCCCTTAGGACTCTTCCCTCCTATTATGGATTGTATTGTGTCCCCCCATTGCCTCCCCCCAGCCCCCCAAGTAAAAAAAAAAAAAGTTATGTTGAAATCTTAACCCCTGTAAATATGACCCTGTTTGGAAATAGGGCATTTCTTTTTTTATGTTAATTGATCATACCAGAGTAGGGTGTGTCCTCCACCCAATCACTTCTGTGTGGTATCTTATAAAAAGGGAAAAGAAACACACAGATAGGGGAAGACAGGTGCCATGTCTATAACCAAAGGGATGCCAAGGATTTCTGGCAGATACCAGAAATTAGAAGAGGGGCTCATGGAAGGAATTGACATGGCTGAGACCGTGATTTGGATTTTTAGCCTCCAAAGCTGTAAGAAAATACATTTTTTTTCTTTAAAGCTACCCACATGTGGTATTTTTTTGTTATGGCAGAACTAGGTAACTATGACATCTCCTTTTTCCTCTGAAAACATAAATAACTAAGGATATTCTCCTCAGGTGGGGGAGAAGAAAACTCCACTTTGGAGAAGCTGAACTGCTCCCGAGAAAAGATGCCCACATAATAATTGAGAGCTCCCCAACAAACAGCTGGGCTGCTGCTGATCCATCTCACCATAGTACCAAATAAAACAAAGCAAAACTAAACTAAACCCACTGCTATGGAGTCGATTCCGATTCATAATGACCCTATAAGACAGAGTAGAACAGTCCCATAGGGTTTCCAAGGCTGTAATCTTTACTGGAGCAGTCTGCCACATCTTTCTCCCATGGAGCAGCTGGTAGGTTCAAACTACTGACCTTTTGGTTAGCAGCCCAGTGCTTAACCACTGTGCCATCAGGGTGCCTCTTCCCCCTATAGTGGAGCCCAGCAATTCACAAATAGTGCTCATTTACAAAATTTCAAAACAGCATAATCAAAAAAAATTATTATAGAAAAATTGAGACATATATAAAGGTAGAGAAAAATAGTATAATAAACCTCCATGCACCTATTGCTCAGTGTCAGCAATTATCAACTCATGGCCAATCTTGTATCATTTATACCTTTACCCACTTTCACCCTCCTATATTTTCCTGAAGCTAATCCAAGACACCGTATGATTCCATTTTTTAGATATTTTAGGTTGTATCTCATGTATTTCTAAAAAAAAAAAACTGGCTCTCAAAAAACCCCACATAACCACGATTCTAGATTATCAAAACTAAACTAAACAAAAATCCTTATTATCTATTATCCAGTCAGTGTTCAAATTTTCAAATGTCTTACACATACATAGTTTTGTTTGAAACAGATTCCAAATTAGGTTCACACACTGAAATTAGTTGATATGTCTTTTAATTTCTTTTCATCTATAGTGTCCCCCCTACCTCTTTGTCTCTCTTTTTTTGCTTGCAATGTGTTTGTTGAAGAAGTTAGAGTTTTTCTAGACAGTTTCCATATGGTAAGATTTACTGATTGTATCTCTTTGGTGTAGTTTAACATATTCCTTTTGTTCTCCATATTTCCCATCAATTAGATTTAAAGAGCTCATCAGATTTTAGAGGAATATTTTTAGAAAGACTGTTTTATCAGCGGTATTCTGTTCTATCATTTGGAACATGTAACATCTGATTGTCATTCTCTTTTCTGATGTTAGCAGTTATTGATGCTCATCCGTTAATTTATTAAGAGTTGAAAATGATGATATTCTAATTCTATAGTTCCCTCTTCATTTATTAATTGGAATGTTTTCATAAAGAGAAACTTCCCTTGTTTGGTATTTGCTTACTCAGTAATGCAGTACACATAGGAAAGGCATGATAAATACTTGATTATTCCTTTTTACTTACAGTTTTTTAAGTGGTGTCTTGCTTCACTGATATCTTTCAAGGATGACCAGTTAGGTTTTGTTTTGCTTCACTATCTTTATGAACTCATGGATTTAAACATATTTAATGTGTTTCAATCCATTGATGTTATTATCCTTATTGATAGTTAAATGTTCCCATTTTGGGTCAGTGGTGTTGACTCTGACTATTTTGATATGATATTAGTATTCATTTGGTACCTTTCTTGCTACCTGGAAAGACAAGAAGATCTAGGTTTATTTTGACATTTCCTTCTCTATATCAGTCATTGGAGAAAAATATCGAACATGAAAAAAGAAAGACATCAAAAGGGAAACCTAAAGGAAACACAGGTAATGCAGAAAACCACAGAAAGTTAAAAAATACCTGAGGGAGACAGCTGAGAGACAAAGTCAAGGAAATTTCCTGGAAAAAAATGTAAACTAAAAGAAAAATGATGAGACTTAGGTCCAACATTCAACTATTGGAAGATCAGAAGAAAGCAACTGAGAAAAAAAAAAAAAAAAAAAAACCAAGAGAAGGAAATTACTTAAAAAGAAACTTCCAAGGTTAACCTCATGAATCTTTAGCTTGACATGGTCCCCTTGGTTCCACTGAGAACCAAGTACAATGAATAAAAGTAGCCCACACTAAAATACATCATGAGGTTTAATGAAGTTCTAAAACACTAGAAATAAAGAGAAGATGTCCCCCAAATGGTTACATACAAAGAAACAAACTTGACAAAACCTTTGGATTTCTCAGCATTAAACAATAATGGAGGAACTTCTGCTTCCATTTAAAAGGTTGTAACAGGGACTAGATTTATCCCCCTGCTTGAGACAATGGAAAGATAAGACAAAATATATAAAAAATTTTTTTTTAAGATATTGGACATAAGGCAAAAAAGAACAGTGAGCCCTGAAGGATGGAAAATAAACAAGGTTGCTTCAGCTTACTGCTTTGAGAAAGTTTACAGGCCATTAACAGGGTGGGGAAACACTAGCAGAGCCCAATGAGATCCCTGGGTTAAGGAGATTAAGCTATGAGTCTTGGAAGACCAAGGCAACTGGAGTTTACAAGGTACAGTACTGGAGAGAGGAAAGCTACATATAGAGAGAATTCTAGAGAGCTCAGAAGAGTCCCTTCAAATATTTAGTAGAGTACTGATCAGTGTGTGTGTGTGTGTGTGTGTGTGCGTAGTATCTCTGTGTATGAAGACTTCTTGAAGCTGGGGAAAGAACCACCTAAAAGAATTAGAGGGAAAAGTATCCAGAGCCCACAAGGGCTGGCAATATTTTCTGTCTCCATGAGCCAGACTGGAAAACTTCACTGAGTAGAGTACTCTGAAGGATCTCACCAAATTAGAGGAGAATAATCAGCGCTAAACTAAATGTAACGACTCTGATTGAATGATCAAATATTCAAAATAATACCCAAAAGGATTAAGCTATTTCTAATAAACTTCTAGATCAATAAATCAAGAATATTTATAGGAATGCAAAATTATTTAGCGCCCAACAAGTTAAAATTTACAATGTCTGGCATCTAAGCAAAAATTACCAGACATGAAAAGAAGCAAGAAAATACAACCCATATTGATGGGGGGGGGGACTGTCAAATCTGATATAGAACTGTCACAAATGTTAGAATTATCAAGCAAAGAGTTTAAAAAAATTATAACGAGTCCACACATTGTCTGAAATAAAAATTACACTGGATAGGTTTACTAGCATATTAGACACTGCAGAAGAAAATATTAATGAACCGGTTGATATAGCAATAGAAAATATACAATATGAAATACAGAGAGAAACAAGACTCAAAATAAATGAACAGAAAAGAAGTGAGCTGTGAGACAACTTCAAGTGGACTAATATACGGGTAGTTGGGTCAATGAAGGAGAGGAAAGAAAAAAATATATGAAGAAATAATGGCCAATTTTTTTCCAAATTTGATGAAAACTGTAAACCCAAAGATTAAAAAAGCTGAACAAATACAAGAAACATGGAGGAAATTACACCAAGGCATATCATAATCAAATTGTTCAAAACCAGTGATAAAAAGAAAATCTTAAAAGCAACCAGGAAAAAAAAAAAAAAAAGACACCTTATTGATAGAGGAACAAAGGATGACAGTAGATTTCTCACTGGAAACAATGCAAGTGAGAAAACAGTGAAAAAATATTTTTAAAGTACTGAAGGAAAAAAACTCTACCTAGACCCCTATACTTACAAAAAATCTTTCAAAACTGAAAATGAATTCAAGAACTTTTCAAACACACAAAAGCTGAAAGCATTTACCATACACAGGCCCACACTATAAGAAATATTGAAGGAAGTCCTTCAGGCAGAAGGAAAATGACCTTGAATGGAAATATGGATCTAAAGAAAGAAATGATGAGCACCAGAAATGGTAATGTCATGGGTAAATATACATTTTTAAATTATTTATATCTCTTTAAAAGAATTTATTACTCCAGCAGAAATGATAGTAATATAGAGTGGGGTTTATAATTTGTATAGAAGTAAAATGTATGACAACAATAGCACAAAGTCTGAGAAGGGAATAACCCCCCCACCCCCAGTGCCGTCGAGTTGATTCCGACTCATGGCGACCCGTATATTATTATTAGAAGTGTACTATTGTAATGTTCTTATACATATGTGAAATGGTATAATGTTGCTAGAAAGTAGGCTATTATAAGTTAAAGATGTATATTATAAACCCTAAAGACAAGAAAGTAGACTATTATAAGTTAAAGATGTATACTATAAACCCTAATGTAATCATCTAAATAACAAAACAAAAAGTGGAGGCTAATTAGACAACAAAGGAGGAGAAATTGAATCCAAAAAAAAAAAAAGTATGAAAATGAGGGAAAAGTGAACAAACAACAGTTGGGACAAATAGAACACAAATAGATTTAAACCAAAACATACTCATAAAAACATCAAATGTAAATAACCTTAACACCCTAATTAAAAGGCAGACATAACTAGATTGGATAAAAAAGCAAGCTCCACATGTATGTTGCTCACTGAAACTCATTGCAAATATAAAAACACAAATATGGTAAAAGTAAAAGGATAGAAGAAGGTATACTCTAACTCTAATCAAAAGAAATCTGCAGTGATTATATTACTATCAGACAAAGTAAACTTCAGGACAAAATAATATAACCAGAGATAAAAAAGGTCACTTCATAATGATAAAAAAAAAAAATAATAATAATGATAAAGGGGTCAATAAATCAAGAGGACATAGCAATCCTAAATATTTATGCAACTAATAATATGACTTCAAAATGCATAAAGCAAAAACGGCAAGAAGACATAGACAAATCCACAATTATAGTCAAATATTTCAATACCCCTGTGATAGTTAAGGTTGTGTGTCAGCTTGACTGGGCCATGATTCTCAGTGGTTTGGCAGTTATGCAATGAGGTAGTTTGGCAGCTTTGGCAGTTATGTAATGATGTAGTCATCCTCCATGATGTGATCAGCCAATCAGTTGTAAGGGGAGTTTCCTTGAGGATATAGCTTACATTGTGTATATATATATATGTATGTATGTGTGTATATATATATATATGGAAACCCTGGTGGTGTTGTTAAGTGCTACGGCTGCCAACCAAAGGGTCAGCAGTTTGAATCTGCCAGGCGCTCCTTGTAAACTCTATGGGGCAGCTCTACTCTGTCCTGTAGGGTAGTTATGAGTCAGAATTGACTCGACGGCACTGGGTTTCTGGGTATATGTATATATATATATATATATATACACATCATTCTGGCAAAGCTTGCTTGCTTGCTCTGGATCCTGTATCAGCTCATTATCATCTGACTTGCTGATCTTGGATTCATCAGCCTCTCCAGCCCTGTGAGTCAGGAGACTCCTCCAGCCTGATACCTGACCCAGGGACTTGGGACTTGCCAGCCTCTGCAACTGTGTGAGCCATTTCCTTGAGATAAATCTTTCTCTCTCTCTATATGCTTCACTGGTTTTGCTTCTTTAGAGAACCCAGCCTAAGGTATTTAGTACTAGGAGTGGTTCTAGAAAAACAAAATTGTAAGGATTATTTTTCTAAATTAGTTCTCAAGTCTGACTGGTCTTAAAGGTGCTGATAACTCTGCCTCCAGTAGTACAGAGGATGCTGCTAATCCTTGGCTTGAGGTGGCAATAGAAATACGTAAAATATCAACACAAATAGATCAAGTATTGGTGAGAAGCGAAGCTCTGAGAGATTGAACGTTTGATACTTTTCTATAATTTTGTCAGAATGAGAAGTATAAGGAAACTGGTTGGTCCTACTTTTGCTAGACAAAGTGATGAAAAAAAAAAAAGAGATGAGCTCAGGGCCTCTGAGTCACAGTTCAAGCACTGCATAAAAGACCTCAAAGTTACCTCTTGTGCCCTGAAAGTAAGCCTTATTTATTGTAGTTACAGAGCTGATATTGCTGAAAACTAAACCCAGAATCTTATGCATATTAGTTGTATCATATTAGGTGCAAGTATGACTTTGGAACTATCATTATTTAGAGATTGTGTATGGTTTAAGAGATGCATACAGCTGTCAAGTTGATGGGGGGGACTATGATGGTTAAGGTTGTGTGTCAGCTTGGCTGGGCCATGGGTCTCAGTTGTTTGGCAATTATGTAATGATGTAGTTTGGCAGTTATGTAATGATACAGTCATCCTCCATAATGTGATCTGATGTGATCAGCGAATCAGTTGTAAGGGCAGATTCCTTGGTGGTGTCACCTGCATCCAATATATACCTGGATGTTCTGGCAAATCTCGCTGGCTTTTATTTGCTCTGGATCCTATATCAGCTCATCGTCATCTGACCTCTGGTTCTTGAGACTTGAGCCAGCAGCCTGCTGTCTGACCTGCTGATCTTGGGTTTGTTAACTCCCGCACCTATGTGAGTCAGGAGAAGCCTCCAGCCTGATGCCTGACCCAAGGAATTGGGACTCCCAGCCACTACAATTTTGTGAGCTATTTCCTTTAGATAAATCACTCTCTCAATACACACGCACACACACAAACACATATATAATATATACGTGTATATACACTTCACTGGTTTTGCTTTTCTAGAAAACCTATCCTAATACAACCCCTTTCTGAATAATTTATGGAAAAAGGAGAAAGAAATCTGGAAGGATATAGAAAACTTGGATAATACTTTCAACCAACTTGACCTGTTGTTGTTGTCGCGTACCGTTGAGTCAATTCTGACTCATAGTGGCCCTACATGAGAGAGTAGAACTTCCCCACAGGGTTTCCTAGTCTGTAATCCTTACTGGAGCAGATTACCAGATCTTTGCTCCTACAGAGCCACTGGTAGATGAGTATGAACTGCCGACCTTTGGGTTAACAGTTGAGTGCTTAACCATTGCACCACCAGGGCACTCCACCCAAAGGCAGAATACACTTTCTTTTCAAGTACACATCGAACAAGTCAAGTCTTGGCCATAAAATATGCCTCAATAAATTTAAAAGAATTCATGTCATACAATGTATGTCATATAGTCAAAATATGACTATAATGGAACTGAATTAGAAATCAATAAGAGAAGGAAAGCTGGAAAACCCGCAAATATGAGGGAATTAAACAACACACTCAAATTTACTTTTCATTCATGTTTTCTAAGAGGTTAAAAGGGATGTACTTCAAGGAAATTACGGAGTAAAAGAAGGGAAAGACTTCCAACACAAGATCTTGTCAAAGGGAAGTTCAAGGTGACAGCTGTCCGCAGACCCAGAGAGCAACCAGATGTCTGTTGGCCCAGAGAGCAACCAATTTAGAGTCGGGAAAGACGAGGGAGGGTTCCATGAGGGAGGTCTCCAAGAACAAAACAGAATTGACACATCATCTGGTGTGTTTTAATATTGTCACATGATGAGTGAGAGATGTTTTAAACATTTAGGGAAAAGTTTATCGGTAACTATGAGATAAATAGGAGGTAATTAGGCAATTCCGTTAAAAACAAAAAGTTGCATAAGGAGCATAATCATATGTCTATATGTTTGCCAACTGCATTATTTGTCTCTGCAGAGGAAAATATTTTTATGTCGTCAAAATAATGGAAATAACAGTTATTGATTTTACTAAAAATTATGTGATACCTGTATTGGGATGGTGTAAGGGAAGGAAAATGTGTGTTGATGTAAGAGAATTTAGTACTTACCTATCATAATAGCAATAAATAATGCATGTATTTGGTAATTTAAGAGACAGGACCACACTGTCTTATTTAAAATCATGGAGGCAAATACCAGAAGAAACAGTTTTCAAAAAGTTAAGTGTTGCTTCTGGAAGTTGACTGGAAAAAAGGAATAAAGAAAGGCAGAGCCAAAGACTGATAAGTTTCTCTCAACTCTTTGATTAAGATGAAATTCTACGTATGTATATATTTTTAAATTTTTATTGTGCTTTAAGTGAAAGTTTACAAATCAAGTCAGTCTCTCACACAAAAGCTTATAAACACCTTGCTAGATACTCCCAATTGCTCTTCCCTTTTTTTAAAGAGATAGCCGGCACCCTCCCTCCACTCTTTCTTTTTGTGTCTATTCCGTCAGCTTCTAACCCCTCTACCCTCTTAGCTCCCCTCCAGACAAGAAATGGCGATGTAGTCTCAAGTGCCCACCTGATCCAAGAAGCTCACTCTTCGCCAGCATCCCGCTCCATCCTGTTGTCCATTCCAATCCCTGTCTGAAGAGTTGGCTTCGGGAATGGTTCCTGTCCTGGGCCAACAGAAGGCCGGGGGGCCATGACCACCGGGGTCCTTCTAGTCTCAGTCAGACCGTTAAGTCTGGTCTTTTTATGAGAATTTGGGGCCTACATCCCACTGCTCCCCTGCTCCCTCAGGGGTTCTCTGTTGTGTTCCCTGTCAGGGCAGTCATTGGTTGTAGCCAGGCACCATCTAGTTCTTCTGGTCTCAGGATGATGTAGTCTCTGGTTTATGTGGCCCTTTCTGTCTCTTTGGCTTGTAATTACTTTGTGTCCTTGGTGTTCTTCATTCTCCTTAGATCCAGGTGGGTTGAGACCAATTGATGCATCTTTGGTGGCCGCTTGGTAGTGTTTAGGACCCCAGATGCCACTCTCCAAAGTCAGATGCAGAATGTTTTCTTAGTAGATTTTATTATAACAATTGACTTAGATGTCCCCTGAAACCATGGTCCCCAAAGCCCTGCCCCTGCTACGCTGGCCTTGGAAGCATTCAGTTTATTCAGGAAACTTCTTTGCTTTTGGTTTAGCCCAGTTGTGCTGACCTCTCCTGTATTGTGTGTTGCCTTTCCCTTCACCTAAAGTAGTTCTTATCTACTATCTAATTAGTGGATGCCCCTCCCCCCCACTCCCTCCCTCCCCCCCTCTTGTAACCATCAAAGAATATCTTCTTCTGTGTTTAAACTATTTCTCGAGTTCTTGTAGTGGTCTTATACTATATTTGTCCTTTTGCAACTGACTAATTTTACTCAGCATAATGCCTTCCAGGTTCCTCCATGTTATGAAATGTTTCACAGATTCATCACTGTTCTTTATCGATGCGTAGTATTCCGTCTTGTGAATATGCCATAATTTATTTATCCATTCATCCGTTGATGGGCACCTTGGTTGCTTCCATCTTTTTGCTATTGTAAACAGTGCTGCAATGAACATGGGTGTGCATATATCTGCTCGTGTAAAGGCTCTTATTTCTCTAGGATATATTCCAAGGAGTGGGATTGCTGGATACTATGGTAGTTCTATTTCTAGGTTTTTAAGGAAGCACCATATCAATTTCCAAAGTGGTTGTACCATTTTACATTCCAATGTATATATTTTTTGATAAAGTATATTTGCCAAAGAAAATAAATCAATTAAACAGATACCAGCCATATCTCCTATTACTCTCTACTTTGACTGAAGATAGAAAAAGAAAAGGCAATTCCTTAGAGCTGGCCCATCTGAGTTGTAGCATGTGAAGCAGAAGATACCCTTAGTGTAAAATTTAGACACACTTCTATACTATTTAACTAAATTTACTAACTAGTAATGTTGGGTTGGTGGAAACCCTGTTGGCATACTGGTTAAGAGCTATGGCTGCTAACCAAAATGTTGGCAGTTTGAATCCACCAGACAATCCCTGGAAACTCAAAGGGGCAGTTCTACTCTGTCCTACAGGCCTGCTATGAGCCGGAATTGACTCAATGGCAACAGGTTTTTTTTTAATGTTGGGTTGTAAGGGTAATGATATTTAAAATAACATTTAAAAGGGCAATGATATTTTAATGGACTGGGAGTGTATCACAGAAACTTAGTAATTAAATAAAATTTTTCATGCAAAATATTAAGAATAAAAATTAATGGAAAAGATCTGTGATGAACAAAATATCAACATTTTAAATAAAGGCAGGATCAGTATTACTGATTTTCCCTTTTGCCTCAGGCTCCAATGTGACTCAGCATAGGGCTGTTTAACTTACAAATAATAAATATGCTAGGTATTGGGAGAATATTGCTTAACATAGGGGCCTCAGAGATAATACATTATATCAGGAGTCTGTAGATATTGAATTTAGTTTTTTCCAGCTGTGTGACCTCAGGCAAGATTCTTAACTTCTCTGAGGGTTTGTTTCCTTGCCTGCTAAAAATAATAATCATGTCTGCCTTTCAATCTCACAATGCCATGTGAAGATTGTCATTACAAGTGAAAGCTCTTTGAAAATTTTAACATGCTGCATAAATATGGTTTGCTTCTGCACGGTACTTTATTACCTAATACATTATTCATTCTGATCAAAGGTATATTTCTGGTGCCTTTTGGAAAAGTCATCGACCCTCCATTTTGTTAAATGCCGTTAACACGTAAAATGAATAATTCTTATAGATACCATTTTATCTGCAGACGACTAGTGTTTAACGTTATTCATCATCTGTTCCAGTTACCATACTCCTAACAAGAAAAGGGCAATTTGTCCAAATTCCACTGTTGGTTTATTTTCTGTGCTCACATCATAGACCATCACAATGAGGTGGGACTAAAAGCATTTTCTCTCTGGGAGAAAGTGTACGTGTGAAAGGGTGAGCCATGGAGCTTCAACATTTTGAAAGTGATTGGGAATTTGGAAGCCAATGGGTAGTTGGTAGAAGGAATGGAGTCATACCTCTGGGTAGCACCTTCCTCAAAGACTTGTTTCTCTCAAGGCCCATCTTTCTAATTGCTGACTTTGCACAGACTCCAAAACAACCTGCATACCATACTCTGAAAGGAAAGGTCAACCCAAAGGCCACAGGTTTTAAGGGTGCTACTTCAAAGACATTTATCTCCTTTACAACACCATTAGTCTTAGGTAATGGTCTATTGTCTTTCATCATCCCAACCTCTTCACCTGCTTGTTTACTTTGAGTCCAACCTCAAAATTCAAGCCCAGCATAAATGAGTGCCTTCCTGCTACCTAATGCTGACCCAGTGGCAGCTTGTTCATTGTCTGGTTCTCAGTTGTCAGTTGTTTAGAGGAAATTGAGTTACTAAAGGGAGGGATATGGTTTAGCCTTTCAGATAAAATATGAAATGAAAAGAGCTTCTTGGGGAAGAAGTTTATGATGAAGAAAAGAGCCATACTGTTAAGGTGTTTATTGTAGTTTTACATGAATTCTGAAAAAAATCAGGAATATACATGTCCAACAATAAAAATATTTGCATAGAACTGATCTATATACTTTATATCTTAAAAAACAAAAACGACTTGTTGCCATTAAGTCAGTTCCAACTCATAAAAAAAAAAAAAAACTCATAACGGCCCTATAAAACCCACTACCATCGAGTAGATTCCGACTCACAGCGACCCTATAAGACAGAGTAGAAATACGCAGCAGGGTTTTCAAGGAGCATGTGGTGGATTCGAACTGCTGACCCTTTTGGTTAGTAGCCATAGCTCTTAACGACTACCCTGCCAGGGTTTCCAAAGACACTATAGGACAGAGTAAAACTGCCCCGTTGAGTTTCCAAGTTGCGGTTGGTGGATTTGAACTGCCAACCTTTTGGTTAGCGGCCAAGTTCTTAACCACTGTACCACCAGGGCTCCATATTTAGAGTTCAGTTAATTCTCATCATTTCTCTGTGAAGTAAGTATTACTATTCCTCCCAATTTAAAGATGGGGAAAATGACAACGAGATAAGGTAAGTTTTCAGGTACGCGGGATCAGCAAGTAGAACAGCCGATCTTTCAACCCCGGCAATGTGGATCTTTAACCTCTATGCTTTGCTGCTTTAAACGTAGGAATAGTATATCAACTTGGTGAAATATTATTCAGTGTTTAAAATGTATATAAAGCCTGTGTAGCAACAGAACAGTGAAATATAAATTTCATGACCCTGTGACTGTTAACTGTATATACAGTAGTAGATAGGGGTAACAGGAAAAAACTGTCTGAGGTCAAGGAACCCAGTTTATCAAAAGAAAAAAAAAATCACAAAACCAACGTATGAGAAGAAAGGGCCTAGGTAGAATCTGTGCATTGTTACTAAGAACTCTATTCCTGACTAAATTCCATTTCAGCTTTGCCTTGGATTGTGACTTTTTAGAACATTCTGGAAAGGTTCTGAGGGAAATCTTTTACTGATACATGTTATCCATCTTTCTCTGGCTCTTTGGCTCACAGGGTAATTCACTTCAGCATGGAGTGAATATATCCCCTAGTCTCTGTGTTTTTGTAGCTCTCTTCATACCACAAACGGGAATAATGAAAATAGTAATATTTCTTGCAGTATATTAGTGAGATTATGTTGATCATTTTTCTCTTATTAGAAATGTTTATTTTTTTAAAAGAAAAATGTCTTGAATCCCGTTATAAGAATGATTGTGGTAGATTGACTTATTTAAAAAAAAACTTGATTAGTCATTTGTTTAATATGTATTATAAATATAAATAAGATAAACTTGAATGTGAGCCTGCAAGTTAAAAAGAAAAAAAGCTCCCACAATTATGAATGAGGTGATTGATATTTGGAGGAACACGTAGTATTGGGAGAAAAGAGAAATGACGAATTCCAGATAGAGTCAGATGGTGATCAAGCTACATGAATACTTTCATCTATTCAACAAATAACTTATTCAACATCCATCTTATGTGCCAGGTACCTATGCTAGGTGGTGCTGACCAAAATGGACAAAGTCTGGACACTCATAGAGTTTTACTGTATAATTAGTAGCAGAGACTGACTTTTAAAAAGTAAACAAAAATAAATTAAAATTACTAACTGGTGGTATGAAGGAGAAAAAGCACAGTACCATGACTTAGGAAAATCTGGGGACCTACTGAGAGAAGATCTTCCTGACAAGCTGTGGAAAGCAGACTAGCTGAAAGCAAATGTAGAAACAAACAACATGTGAAGAAAGGAGATAAAGAAGATGATGCAACCTAGAGGAGAAAAACAACCTTATCAACAGAAGACACTGGGGCCAACTAAGTCACAAACAAGGACTTATCAACACCAACCAAACGGGCTCAAAGAGCTCCAACGTGTATAAAAGAGGGGACACTAAGACTCGACTTTGCTCGGAGTTATAACATTGCGGACTGGGCAGCAGTGGGCTGTGGCAGTTCGCCTGGGCTTACTCTTGACCCTCCTCCTAGTCTAACAAATGTTTCTTATTGCTCTGCTATCTCGGTCTTACGTTGAAGGTCGAGACTCAGTGAGCTAGGAAGCAGTGGGCTGTGGCAGCTCGCCCAGGCTTACTCTTAATTCACTCCTGACTCAATACACGTTGCTTTGGTCATACTTTGAGAGGCAAGGGATAATAAGCCCTTGTGCTCAAGAGACGTGACAGAGATCCACGAGAGATTCTCGGGGATCGAGGCTGATTTGACATCTGACCTACCAGCAACAGCATGATCAAGAGTTGGCCTGGACCAGAAAGCAACGATGCCCCCAAACACCATCCTCATTTGCCGTAAGCTTGCTTGCTTTCCTTCTCCTTTCCCCTGGTGAATTGAGATCTCTGGTGTCTGGGATAGCCACGAACCTGTGAGCCTAATAACTAATAAAGGCATTGTGGAAAGACACAAATCGTTTGGAGTAGTCATTGCGACCCCCTCCTCATGACACAAGGTGAGGTTTAGGGAGTGCAGGAAGGTGGCTATTATCATTTTATGAAGGGTGGCCAGGGAAGACCTCACTAAGAAGGCAGCTTCTGAGCAAAGACCCAAAAGGAGGTGAAGATCGAGGCCCGTGGTTAACTGGGGAAGTGGTGCTTTAGGTTGAGAGAATACTAAATGTAAACGCCTTAAGACAGGAGTATGACTTGTCTCTTTGGCTGAACTATAGTGAAGGAGGGAGGTAGAGAGAAAGTAGATAAGGTCATAGAGATAGAGAGCCAGATTCTGCAGGCCTTATAGGTCCTTATAAGAACATCGTCTTTCACTTTGGTTATACAATTTGTTTACTTAAAGTTCTCTTCAAAGTTGAATAATCACTTGCCTTTCAAATTTTACTGTAGTCCCTCTCTCCTAGTTTGTGGTTGTTGTTAGGGGCTGTCGAGTCACTTTCAACTCCTAGTTACCCCATGTGATAGAGTAGAGTTGCCCCATGGGTTTTCTTGGCTGTAATTTTTGTGGAAGCAGATCACCAGGTCTTTTTCCCACAGAGCTGCTGAGTGGTTTTGAACCCCCAACCTTTTGGTTAACAGCCCCCTTAACTGTTTGTACCACCAAGGCTCCTGCTCTCCTGGTTTAGGATACAATATAATCAACTTTCTTCATAGTAACACACTGATCAGAGTTCTTATTTCTGCAAGGAGAGGTACTTGATTCACAGATTCAACAAGAGTCACCAAACATTTTTTTTTTCCCCAATTACCTATAATCTATAAGTCATTATGTAGGCACTGGGAATACAAAGATAAAAGAGATAAGGCTCTTACCCTTCAAAAGCTTCCTGAAAGAGATCAGTTTAACATACCGTGCTAAGTGCAATGATAGATAGTGTGTGTAGAAGGTGCTGTAGGAAGCTCAGAGAAAGAACACCTTATTATTCTACTTAAAAAAAAGGAATATGTGCCTGGAGGAGATAATGCCTGAGCAAAGGCTTAACAAATGAGAGGTTTTAGCCTGGCAAAGATGGTGATGGCAGGAGTGGGTGAAACAGAAGTGTTCAGAAGGACAGTACAGGCAGATTAAAGTGTTGAATTGATGAATATTATGATAGGTAAGATAATTAAGATTTGGAAATATTTTGGGAAGGTTTTTGCATAGCAAATCTCCACCCCACACATTCCTATTGGAAAATACTTATGAGAACTTCCAATCCCACCTATATACGTAAGGTCCTAGAACAAAAAGAAATGATCCAGATCAACCATTTCATTTTCCAGGCTAGGGGACTGAGATCTGGAGAGGTAAAATGATTTGTTCAAAGCCAAACAGCAAGTGGTTGTGTGAGGGCTGGGATAGCCTGGGTGATGTTCAAGCCTATGCTGTCCTGAGTGCTTTGGCAAGAACAAGACACTAGTTATTCTGGTTTCGTGGAATTTCACTTGGGATATGTATGTCCTTCAGCCCAAGTGTACTTCCATATATTTTTGGAGTCTTCATTACGGTTCCTAAACTCTGCACCATTTCCTTCTTGGATAAAAAAAAAAAAAAAAAAAATTTTTTTTTTTTTGGATAGCTGTTGCAATTGGTTGTATTCATTGGTGTCGGCTTAGAGGACCGCACGCACCCAGCCTGGTCAAACTGTTCTTCTACAGAGACTTTCTCTGCAAAGCACAGCAGTCGTTGGCTCTACTTAATTTTAGGGTTTTTTATGTTACTCTTTCTCCCTTGGTCTTGGAGAACACAAAGAACTTATGTGGCTAATTTAGGGCAGATATGCTAAAAGTCAAAAGCAATGTTCTCTCTTTACAGAAAACACACCAGAGGCAGAGAACTAGCAGGAAATTGTGCGTCACTGTGATGAAAAACAAATGGAAGCCTTTACAGCAGCAACGTCAGTCAGTCTCTGACCGTCTAACACGTCCATCACTGCGTGCCAGTGCAGATGTGTTGTGTAGGCATTAGCCGGCTGATCATACAAAAACGAGCTCCCCTCATTCCCGTCTTCACCATTTCTTCCATGGTGACTCTTAGAGATCATAGAAGAGTTCTAAGACGTTCTCAGAAAAATCACGTGAGTGTACGTGTGACTTTTAAGATAATTAGGTTAGGATGCAACATAAGACCCTGTATAAGGAAATGACTGTAGTTTGGTGGTACAATTCTTGCCTTCCATGCGGGAGCCCTGGGTTTGATTTCCGGCCAATGCACCTCATGTGTAGCCACCATCTGTCAGTGGAAGCTTGTGTGTTACTGTGATGCTGAGCAGTTTTCATTGGGACTGTCCGATTAAGATGGACTAGGAAGAAAAGCCTGGCAATCTAGTTCTGACAATCGGTCAATGAAAACCCTCTGGATCGCAATGGTTTGATCCCCAATCGATGATGTGGAGGGTGCAGGACTGGTCAGTGTTTCATTCTATAGTGCATAGGATCACCATGAATCAGTGGCGGACTCCATGGCAGCTAACGACAACCTCTGAAACTATAGTGTGTTTCTCTTATTGAATGAATGTCATGGTTATTTTATTATACAGTAAAACCCACAAAAGCTGGAACCTGTGTAAGGCGGAAACCTGTCAGAGAAGAAAAATTCAAATATTTTCCAGTAATAGAGAGAGAGAAAAGTGGTTAGACTGCACCCTGTCAAAGGTGGAAAACTTTTGCGACCTGGAAAAACAAGGCAGTCCCATCGAGTTCCGGCTCTCACAGGTTTCACTGATTTAAGATATAGCTATCCTGACTAGATCATTCCTGTTTCAGTTACCTGGAGGAAGAGGACTACACTCAGGAAAAGGGATTGAGAAGGAAGACCCTGGGTATGGTAGGCTGGAGAAAGAACTCTTGATCTAGTCTTCCAGGGTTCCACGTGTCTGGGAATATTCTCCTTTAAGGAAGCCTTAAAGGTGGTATGCATGAGGAGGAGGCAAAGCAGACAAAACAGGAGATAAAAGCAGGAGGGAGGATGAAATCTCATAATATCTACTTATTTTCCTACATTCCAGTTAGCCGTAGCTTATAAACCAGATTATTTAGATTCATGGTCCTCTCTGTATTTGTTTTCCCTTAGTTATCTCCCACATTAATTTCTTTTCTCTAAATATTCCAGCCTTGCCTCCACTGTGAAGCAGGGTGTGTTTGGGGCACACGTGGGCCAGTTTTAAGCACTCAGCTACTAACTGAAAGGTTGGAGGTTCGAATCTGCCCAGAGGCCCTCAGAAGTTCTGGTGCTCTGCTTCTGAAAGATCACACCCCTTGAAAGCCCTGTGGAGCACTGTTTTACTCTGAAACACGTGCGATCACCATGAGTCAGAATTGACTTAATGGCAACGAGTTTAATTGATTTCTTAATGGGTTGCCAACATGTTAATTTTTCTCTCTCAAGTACATTTTGCTCATTGTTTTCTCTCTTGATAGGCTGAGAATTGACCTATTTCTTAAAAAAAAAAAAAAAAAAACTGCTTTAAAAGACTTATTTCTGTTTTTTTTTTTTTTTCCAAGGAAAAGAGTAGAATTGGGGGAGTCAAACAGATTAATATTCCTGGGGAACCATTATTTGCCGATTCTGAACATACCTAGATTCCCCAATCCCCAACACACACACATAGACATTTAAAATGACAGAAGCTGCTGGAATCCTTATCTTTGTTGGAGGAGGGTGTGCACACAAATCCAGAATTCAACAATTTTTGTAAATTGTAAAGGAGTAAGAAACTGCTACTTGGTGTGAAAATTAATACAATACTGACTTCTCAACATTTTAAAACCGTAGGTAGTTTTCCCTACACATGTAATACTATCTCTGATTTCTGCATATACATTTGCTTGTTTATTTATTTTAAATTTACACAGTGAGCTTCTCTTCTGTAAGTTATCGGCCATATGTGAAGTCTGATATTTAAGCGTCGATTCTGACTTATTTATTTATAAGAATGCCACAAGCTATTATTTCTTCAGTGTAAAACAGAGTATACTAATGAGTTTATGCACCCAAGCTCTCATTAATAAAGAAGTAATATAGGCTTAAGGTGTCATTTTTCCAGAAACAATTTTCAAAGGTGGGAAATACAGCAATCTGCAGTAGAGAATGAGACACACTTTTTGGATATTGTGCAGTTGGTTTGGGATCCGGATCACATAAGAGAATTCAGTTAAGTTGAATTCTACAAGTATTTATAGAGGAACTATTGGATATACTAGAATTAAGATAAAATATGATTTTTTAACTGTTTTATTGTGATAAGAATAAAATATGGTTCTAACCAGGAAATTAGTGCAACAGTTTTGCTCAATTTAAAAATTATTATCCTTTTCAGTTAAAATTCATTAACACTGCCATGAGGGCATCTGATACAATTTTCCGGATTCAGTGAATCAACAAATTAAAATAAAATGAACATTTAATTAACATTAAACTTAAAAAAAGTAGGGAGTATCTACTATATATGTTGTTGTTAGGTGCCATCTAGTCACTACCTACTCAAAGCGACCCTATAGGTCAGAGTAGAACCGTCCCATAGGGTTTCCTAGATCTTTTCTCCCGTGTTGCAGCTGGTGGGTTCCAACCATGGACCGACCTTTCTTTTGGTTTCTAGCGCGGCACTTAGCCACTGCATCACCAGGGCTCCTTTACTATGTATAAGCAACTGCTTTAAACACAATTAAGGCAGAGCAGAGTTAGGCAGGAGATGTAAAGATGGGTAGCAATCAGATTCTAACTGCAAGCACCTTGGAGTCTAGGTCATTTTGTAGTAAATTCATTCTCATTATTGCAAACAAATATGTGTGGTGAGTGTCTCTGTGTGTGTGCTGGGAGGAGTGTGTAGGGTGGGTGTTTTTGAAATGCCACTGCCCTACTAATCGGTGAAAAGTGCCCAAATGAGAAAGAGGGGTGATAGCAATCTTTCCTTTAAAATTCTTCACTAAACTACTGATAGGACGTACAGAGAAAGTTCAAGATCAAATGTAAAACACTGAGATTTGTTTAAAAACTGTGAACAATTACAGCTTTCTAGACAGCTGTGGAAACAAAAAACCAAATCAAGAAATATACTATTACATATCAAGGAATACTCAATTGCAGCAGTGTAGTACCTCTGTTTTCACCCAAACACCCCACCACCACGCCGCCCACCCCCCCAACATATACACACGAGTATGAATACAAAGGGAGGGAGGGAAGGTATCTGGCTATTTACATGAAAAATGACTCTCCCCTACAATCACCTTCTGTCAATAAAATGCTTATTTTCTGACATGTCAATTAGGTGATTCATAATCCAGATGACCACCCCTTCCATTTAGTACCGTTCAGCTGGGTTAAATGTCTTAAGTGTTTACCCTTTATGGCCAGTGGCGCGGATCTGTTCTCAGTCAAACTGGGCTACTCATGACATGTTTGCCTGTAGGATTTCTCCTGAGGTAAAGTAACCATTATTATCAGATTTCCCACTGAACGGCAGATCAGGACAGTGGTTTTACCGTCGGCAGCGAAGAACGCTTATTTTACGGTAGCGTGTATTCAAAATACGGAGTTTGTGGGAAGGGTTCAGTGCAAAATAAATAGCCTGTAATTTACGGAACAAAGGTGAACCGGGCTTATGCGGCAGAGCTTGGTACTTCAAAGGGATCGTCTGTTGTTGAAAAACCAGTTATTAGGGAGGAATGATTTGTCTTCAACATCTTAAGCTAATTTTAAAAGATCTAAATGATATTGAAGCAGTCATTTTAAAGATTAGTGAATAGGATTCTAAGGAGGGGGAAAAGAAGGGTAAAATTAATCACACTGCATTTTTCATTCATAAATATATCCAATTATACTTAACAAATATTAAATAATATACCAGAATGCTCCCTTGCACTTTTAAAGTGCAATCTACCAGTAAATGAAATATTCCTATTCTACTGAGGGCACAAATTATTAACCAGTTTTATAATTAAAGTTATAAGGCATTTTCAGTTTTAATTCTGAAGAAAGGCAAATAGAGTTTAAAAAGTAAAAAAATTTTTTTTTTTTTTTACAAAGATGATAGTTGGGAAGGGAACATTTCAAGGGAAACATTAAAAATTGTTCTGGAAACTAGAAAACATATATTTTTTTAACAGATTAAAAATTAAGTTTTAGAAAAATATTTTTATTAATAGGCTGCCGTTAGGAAAAGATGAAATTTGCTGAATTTTTGTATGGCTGCTTTTTATTATTTTGGAGTAGATGTGTGAATAACAGAAATCTCAGCTTTAAAACTTCAGTCTGCTGTGTAAATATAGTAAACAAACAAACCAGTTGTCATTGAGTTGAGTCCAACTCATGGTGATCCCATGTATTTCACGGTGCTTCACAGGATTTTCAAGGCTGTGACCTTTGGGAAGCAGATAGCCAGGCTTTTCTTCTGAGACTTCTCTGGGTGGGCTCAAACAGCCATCGCTTCAGTTAGTAGTCCAAGCGCTTAACCCTTTGTACCACTCAAGGTCACCTATGTAAGTGTAATAAAGCCATTGCCTTCGAGTGGACTCTGACTCATAGCGACCCTACAGGACAGAGTAGAACTGCCCCATAGGATTTCCAAAGTTGTAGTCTTTATGGAAGCAGACTGCAACATCTTTCTCCAATGGAGTGGTTGGTGGGTCTGAACCTCCGATCTTTCAGTTAGCAGAGGAGCCCTTAACCATTGCGCCACCAGGGCTCCTACGTAAGTAAAATAGGCTGGTCAAATAAGCTGATAAGAGACTTCTGGATAAATTAGCAGAAAATAGAAGATAAAAACTTCTTTTGACAGAAAGTATATCCTCTTAATCAGTGATTCTCAGCCAGAGAAGGAGGTATGTTCCCATAGAGATAAATACTAACAACTTCACTGAGGTTCTTTCAAATGAAAAGTCAGCGGTGGCCAGGCTGCGGCCTATCCTGGCCCTCCCAAGTTTCTGATTTGTCCTTTCAGTACGTAGTGGGTAACAGCCTTCTCCCCAGTTGAGGCCAAATAAAGGAAGACTACCGCCCAACCAACAAGACGTTGGCTATTTGATTAACAGAAATATATTACTAATTTGAACCTCAGTCAGGATTTGTAATAATTTATTCAAGAGTTAAGAATTATCTCTATCATTCTCTCACAGATCATTATCATTGTGAAGAAAAAAAATGACTGACTACAGTAAAAATGTTCAAGGAAATGACCAAAAACCAAAACCAAAACCACTGCTGTCCACTCGATTCCAACTCATAGCAACGCTATGGGACAGAGTAGAACTGCCCTGTAGAGTTTCCAAGGGGCGCCTGGTGGATTCAAACTGCCGACCTCTTGGTTAACAGCTGTAGCACTTAACCACTACTCCACCACGGTTCCCATAAAGCAAATAAGTAACTGTATTTAAACCCACTGCTGTCAAGGCAATTTATAGCGACCCTTTTATAGGATACAGCAGAACTGCGCCACAGGTTTTCCAGGGAGTGGGTGGTGGATCCGAACTGCTGCTGACGTTTTGGTTAGCGGCCAATCTTTTTAACCACTGCTCCACCAGAGCTACATTTTTTTATAAGCACTTTGGGGCTATCATTTACATAGCAAGAACTGTTCATCTAATTCATTAAAGTAGAACCGCTATGGAGCTCACCTTGACCGTCTGTTGCACCTTACAGCTATGTTTCCTAAAACAGGGTGGGGGAGAATTTGGTAAATAAATGTGGGACACCTTGGGTTAAGCTAAGTTAAATCAGTTTATGTACCACAGGACTTCTCAGATACTTTAATTTGTTATTGACACTCCAAGAGGGGCTTGTCGGATGAGCAAACTTTGCCATTCCATTTGTGTTTTGATTTTTTTTTTTTTAATAGCAAAGTTGAGGACCATCTTTTCTTCTTTTTATTTTTTTCTGTACATTGTTCATATCCTTTACCTGTTTTTTCTATTGAATTATTGGTCTTTTTCTCAGTGCTTTTGTCAGTTTATTCTCTTTTTAATTATACCTATTGTAAATATTTTCATTCTGTCTGTCGCTTGTCATTTAACTTTCTGATGCCTTCCTTGAAACAGAAGTTTTTATTTTTGAGGAGTCAAATTGACAGTCTTTCCTTCTGTGACTTCTGGTGTTTGCGTATTAGGCAGCTCCATTCCAAGATTATAAAAATATTTTTTTATATTTTTTCTAAAAACTGAAAAATATTTTTATATTTTTGTATAGTTTAAAAAATATTTCAATGTCAATAGGGCTTTCTGCAATGATAGAAATATTCCGTTATCTGTGCTGCCCAGTGTTGTAGCTACTAGTAACATATGGCTATTGAACACTTGAAATGTGTTCTTGTTAGATTATTCCTAGATATTTTATAGTTTTTGTTGCTCTTGTAAATTATCTTTTTTTCCAATTAAATCTTATAATGGATTATGGCTGGAGTATAAAAAAAGCTATTGATTTTTGGATGTTGATACTGTATTCTTGCTGAGCTTTCTTAGTTTTAGTTGTTATTGTCTTTGATTTTTTAGGTAGAAATGACAATATTTCCAAATAATGGCATGTCTTTTCATCTCCAAAATTTATATTCCATGTACTTTTTAGAAGTCTTATTGCATTGGCTAGGAAATTGAGAACAGTGTTGAATTAATCACCACAATTGGGAGTATTCTTTATTTTTCTTTACTTTTGGGGCTGCTTCAAATGTTTAGTTGTTCTGCAAGTAGCTTGCTGATCTCCTTTCTTCCTCAACATGCTTATCCTGCAGCTTTCCCCTTCCCAGTAAACGACACCTCCAAACTTCTAGGTCTCTTGGCTAAAAATGCTGGGCATTATTTATTTATTTATTTATTTTAAATTTATCTTATTTTTGTTGTTGGAAATGCATACAACAAAACATACACCAATTCAACAATTTGTACATGTGCAGTTCAGTGACATTGATTATATTTTTCTAGTTGTGCAACCATTCTCACCCTCCTTTTCCAAATTGCCCCTCCCCCATCAACATAAACTCACTGCCCCCTAAGCTTTCTATCTAACCTTTCGAGTTATTGTTACCAATTTGATCCCATATAGACAGATCTTTTAAAAAAGCACAATGCTCAAGGCCTACATTCTTTACTAATTAAGTCTAACTATTGTTTGGTTTAGAGCCCTGGTGGTACAGTGGTTAAGAGCTTGCCTGCTAATCAAAAGGTTGGCAGTTCAAATCTACCAGCCACTTCTTGGAAACCCTATGGAGCAGTTCTACCCTGTCCTGTAGGGTCACTATGAGTTGGAATTAACTCAATGACAGTGGGCTTGGTTGTTGGTTCATTGTTTGGCTTAAAGAAGAATTTAGGGGATATTTTTGGTTTAAGGTTTAAAGATTATTTCAGGGCAGTAGTTTGAGGGGTTCATCCAGCCTCTATGGCTCCAGAAAATTTGGATTCTATGAGAAGTTGACATTCTGTTCCACATTCTTCCTCTTTTGGTCAGAATTCTTCTACAGAATTTTTGATCAAAATGTTCAGTAATGGTAGCCGGGCACCATCCAGTTCTTTTGGTTTCATGGCGAAGAAGGCAGTTGTTCATGGAGGCAATTAGCCATGCATTCCATATCCTCCTCCTATTCCTGACTATCCTTCTTCCTCTGTTGCTCCGGGCAAAAAGAGACCAACAGTTATGCCTTATATGTCCACTTGCAAGGTATTAAGACCCCCCCAGGCACTATGCAATGAACTAGGAGGTAGAACGGAAGCCTAAACATGATATTAGGCCAATTAAACTGGGATGTCCTATGAAACCATGACCCTAAACCTTCAAACCAAATTCCATGAGTGTCCCCTAAGCAAGAACCTCAGCAGCTACTCTTTTGTTGTTGGTGTAAAAATATGTATCACACAACATTTGCCAATTCAACTTTTCACAGGTGTACAACTTGTTCATATTGATTACATTAATCAGCTGTGCAACCATTTCTGGGAGTTAGCCTTGCCTCAAGTCTTTCCCTTATACCTCATACCCCATCCGTTTGAAAATCCTGTTGGCTCTACCCTTAAAATGCTGGATATTTTTTCATTATCTCCATCACTCTACCACTTCCATATTGGTTCAAGCCATCTGTCACCTGGATTATTGCATTGGTCTCCTTAATTTTACCTTTGTCATCTGTTCTCAACACAGCAACTAGAAAAATTCTTTAGATTTATGATTCAGATCATAGTTCTGTTCAAATCCCTCTGAAATTTTCCCAGCTTATTCAGAGCAAAAGCCACAGTTCTTACAGTAGCCTCTAAGGCCCTACATGATCAGCCTTCCTCATTATCTCTTTGACTCATGTTCTCTTACTCTTACTTTTCCTCAGTTCCTCATCTGCTTTCCAGGTCTCTGCTTATATATTGGTTTCTCAGTAAACTCTTTTCTGACTGCCCCATTAAAATTTTCACAATACGCTACTCCATCCTATTCTAATTCCATGCTTAGTTTTTCTCTACAGTTCTCATTACCATCTGACATACTCTGTTTTATTTGTTTGTTGTCTATTTTCCACCACTAGAATGGAAGCTCCGCGTGAGCAGGGATTTCTTCTGTTTTGTTCACTACTCTATCCCGATTGCCTGAAGAGTGCTTGGTGTGGAGTAATGGTTCAACGTACATGTGATTTTCCTCCTTAAGTCTGTTAATATTAATTCAGATATAAGTGATTGCGTAGCCATACTTGTGTTCCCGGGATAAACTCTCATTTGTCTTGATGAATAATTTTTACACACTGATGATTTTGAGTTGGTACTATTTTAAAAAATAATAATTATTTCTTTTTTCATGGTAAGTATATACATGAAACAAAACATTTGCCATTTAGATATTTTTTTACATGTACAATTCAGTGACATTAATTACGTTAATTATGTTGTGTAACCACCACCACTAACCGTTTCCAAAATTTTCCATCACCCTTTACAAAAACTCAGTGTCCTCCAAGCAATGACTTCCTCTTTCCTCTCCCACCCATCCTTGATGACCACTAAAAATCTTTGGTCTCTATATATTTGCCCATTCTAGATATTTCATATAAATGGGATCATACAATATCTGTCCCTTTGTGACTGACTTATTTTACTCAGCATAATGTTTTCAAGATTCATCCATGTGGTAGCACGTATCAGGACTTCATTTCTCTTTATGGCAGGGCAACTGTTTTATTTCAGATCTATGATACTTCTCAGTTTTATACTGTAATTATTCAGTTTTTATATCACACTTATACCTGTCTTATCAAATTAGTTGGAGTGGAGTTTTCTCTCTCTGTTCTTTTTTTTTTTTTTTTTTTAGTGTCCTGAAAGAATTTATATAAAGTCTTTTCATTAGATGTTTTATAAAATTTGCATATGAGAATCACCTGGAGTAGGTATAAAGTTTACTGTCCTATTTTTATTTTATACTCGGAGTCTGTGGCCAGTATAATTTCTTATTTATAAAATTTAATGAAATTTTTAGCCTTATGGTTTGATGATTAATGTTTTTAAAAATATATGTCCAGGGTTTAAAAAATTTTTTTTTCTTCCTTTGTCATGTGCACTGTTTTATGGTTATCTCTTAGCACCCGTATGATATTTTGTTATTCAAATCCTTTAAATTGTTGAATTTAGAAAAGCATTCTAAGATCTCCCTGCAGGACTGTGATTTGTGTATCTAGCAATTTCTACTCTCCATATTTGAGGATTTCGTTAGTAAGTGCTTGACTGTTAACATGTTATAAAGACTCACGATCCTTGATCCTTACGTTTTCCTTGTAGATTGTTACTTTTGTCAAAAGCCAAAAAAATCCTTTTTAGCCTGTTTATTTTTATTTTTTGTCTTGAAAATTATTTTGAATGAATTTTATCAGGTCAAATTTGCTCAGTTATTAGTAGCACTTGCCTAGTATGTATTTTTCACCTTTAGGTTTTCAACCTTTCCCTGCTAGTGCAAAGACTTAATGTGCTCAGCTACTAACCAAAGGTTGGAGGTTTGAGTCCCCCCAAAGTTGCCTGAGAAGAAAGCCTGGTAATCTACTTCTGCAAAACCAGCCGCCGAAAACCCTATGGAGCACAGTTCTACTTTGACACACATGGGGTTGCCATGGGCTAAAATTGGTTTGACAGAGGCTGGTACTGCTTCTTCTAAACAATACCTATCTGTTTTCTAACTATGAAAGTCTCTATTTGGTAATTGTAGAAAATTACTATATAATCAGTAAGAATAAAATGTACAAAGGATATGAGCAAGTAATTCACAGAAAAAGAAAATCAAATTGAAAATAAACACGTGAAAAGAAAGTCAATTTCATTAATATTCAATAATGGAAGTTAAAATAATGATAAAAATAATCTATTGCAAAAAATAATAGCAAAAATCAGAATAGCAAAAACTAAGAATACTGATAATCCGCTGGTAGCCGGGATGGGAATTCTCAAGCACTCTGAGTATAAACACGAACAGATTTTATTTACATCTTATCACTTGTGCTGGAGAGGAATGACTACCTTTTTCAGCACTTTCCAAATAACCCTCAAGGACTCCAATTGGCTCAAGACCCGCCAGTGCTTCGGCCTTTCAAACCAGTTGGCTCTGGTGAGGCCAGTGGTGGGGAGGGGAGCAGGTGCTGTGATTTTCTCAGCTCGGTCAGATAAGACTATTGTGATTCTTAAGTAGCCACAGGAGCTGGGGTTACAGAAGAGAGTGAGAGATTAAATATCAGGGGAATATGGAGGGTGTTGCTGGGCAGATAGTGTCATAGATGTTCACCAAATTCTATTTGTTGTTGTTAGGTGCCCTTGACTCATAGTGACTGCCACATCGGGTTTTCTAGGCTGTCACCTTTAGAGGAGCATATCACCAGGTCTTTCTCCCACGGAGCCACTGGGTGGGTTCCAACTGCCATCCTTTAGGCTAGCAGCCGAGCCTTAACCATTGCTCCACAGTGCTCCTTCAAATTCTATTCCCCACATGTAAAATGTGGGAAATAATACAAGACATCAGACTTGAATGCATGAATTCCTGTTCTGTACCCTAAATCGCATTGTGCAGCCCACCTTTCTGAAACAAACATGCCCGTTTGAAAAGTGTTCTCGATTTCAAAGGAAATGAAGCCAGATAAGTGAGCCGATGTGAGTGATACATCTTGCAATCCTTAGATGACTGGGTAAATACAAAACCCAGAGGTGTTAATTACTTCTAAAAGCAGTAGGGAAAATAGAAGCACATGTAGCAACTCTCTGAAGGGAATTGATCTGGCCTGCAGATTGGAATTCTAAATTATTAGAAAGAGAAATTCATAAAAAATGTAGTCCTGTAGTTGAGGCATTTCAACGGTACCGAAGGAAAGGAGAATATCCGATTGTTCATTCCTCGGCCTCCCCACTCAAACCTGTGTGGTGTATTTTGCAATTTGGCTGAGGCGGCCATACTTGCTTAATAAGTACTCCTGCAAAGCAAACCTTTACTCATGTGGAATAAAAGGCAGAGGAGAATCACAGAACCATGTAATTTAAAGCTAGAAGAAAGAGAAGAAGGAGGAGAGTTCTTTTTTAGTTAACAGCCTGAATTATGGAAGATATTTAAATACATGTAATTTTATAAATCTTAAGTACATGTTGTGAACTAAGATACAAATAAACCTCAGTAAGAAAAGTGAGGCAAAGCAGAATAACAATTTACCTGGGTTTACCATCACAAAATACGATGCCGTATTGTAATGAGAGATGCCAGAAGCCTCAGGAATTTTAACTAGTCATGAATGCCCTCCCGAGAAATAAGTGCTTCTGGCATTTGATCATATTGCATTGTAATTATTTGGTTTCATGTATTTCACTTATTAGCATGAAGGCTCCTTTAGGTAAGGTATGTATCTTACTCATTTTTGTGACTGCTCTGTCCTGGGTTTGATTAGTTCCCAAGTTGTAGTTCGTGCTCAACAAATATTGGCTGAAAGATGGAATGCATGATTGGATAAAGAGCATTTATGTAGATTGGTCAAAATCCGTTATGTCTCTGTCCCTAAATATTCCAAACTATTGATGGATGGTACATTCAAAGTAGGTACAAAATTCACCTAAGTGTCTACGTTCAGCACAAACACTGGGCTAGTAAGGTTTAATTTGCTGATACATTCTGTGCTCACTCATTAGCACGGGTTTGCGTGAGGACAGTTAAACACATACTCCTAACTCTCTCCTTCCTTTCCTCAACGGTGGTTGGATAACTTCGCATCCTGGTGCACTTGGGACAGTCCCAGTTTATGCTGTTGTCTAAGGGTAATTATGATTAGTGTTCCATTTTACTCAGTATGGAAAATAAATTGTATAGTCATCCTATTTATAGCACCTTGTGCAATCCTACGTTCCTGAACCTACACGTCCCTCTAAACACTGTTGATTTCACTGCAGTTCTGCAGAAACTCCTTAGAAACGTGGGGGAGTGGAATTTTACAGCTTTGGGAGGTGACATCCCTGTTTGCCTCAACATGCTAGGATGTCATTGGCTTCAGTGAGGCTCCAAAGAACAAACCATCTCGGTGCAGTTTTTATGAATCTGAACCACTCTCTGTTCACTGCTTGACATTTGACTCATTTAAAAAGCAAGAAGTATCGGGTTTCTCTGAGACTTTGAACATGATATTCTCCCACGCTCTGGCAAAACCCATTGCCAAGATAACTGACATAAAAGCAATGACGGAGGTAATGACAATTTGGAGCTTCTTATAATTTCCACTCCAAGTGTCGGGTATGTGGTAAATGTTGACTAGAGACCTGTGATGATGACTGTTCTATCCCCTGACCTTTTCTACCCACTTATCCTCCTCCACTATCTCCACCCACTAAGTCTAGCCTGTCCCTGCTCTGCCTACTACAAACCATAGCAGACATTATTAGCCAGATTCATAAATATAGTTACTACCTCAGGTATTTGTTCAATAGACATATATCAAATACTTGTTATTTGCTAACACCAGGAACATATAGATTTTTCAAAAGCTCTCTGTATCCTGTGAACTCATGCTCTAGAAAATGAGATTGATTTATAGGTAGATCAGTAAATTGCAGCATGATAAAAGGCATACTCAAACTGTTATGGAAACATTGAGGCAAGAGTGATCGATTAGCAGTTAAATTTGAGGTATTCTGTTGGATGTTCAAGTTCCAATACCTTGTAAGGCAGTTGAGAATATGAACCTGGGTCTCAAGAAAGAGGCTGGAGCTAGAGGATTTTAAGTCACTGACAAAGAGGAGATAGTTTGTAGTCTATCAGGGTTGCACACAGTATATATATATTTATTTTTTCAGTGCTGTCGACACAGTATTGCACACATTTAGAAAGGCAGTTGCTGGAGTTGACTCTTTGGAGATGAAATCCTGCTCTGGTAAGATACTAAAAAGAATTTTTTGCTTCTCCTTTTGAATTGTCTCAATTATACGTTAAATCACGTCTGTTGGAGGTATACAGACTTCATGCCATATGCCAACAAATGCATATGAAACTCAGAAATCTCCCTTTCCTTGGGCAAAGGGCATAGTCTGGTTTCTATTGGGTGAAATGGATTTACTCTATTATGTATCATTAATGCTTCTTTAAGATTATGACAGATTTGACCTATCTCTTCTGTCTATCTAGAAGAATTGAAAATGCTACTTTTCTAAATGAAGATTATGGAGAAAAAAATACTGGTGGCTAGGAAAACCTTTGTCGTGTGAGTGAACACATTATGGAACTAGCTCCAAAATTTCTGTTGTTTTATAAATATACTCAAGGTGTGTGAGATAAGGCAATCTAGATTTTATCTTGGACCCAACTCAGGGAAGCTAATCCTGATTGGAGACATCTGGACCAAGAATGCTTATCTTTCTTACCTCTTTTACCCTCAGGGCACAGAATAAGAATAATACCAAGTCTTATACCCGGCAGTTCTCAAACAAAGACCAAAAAGCATTTGCTAGTTCTTCAGTCTTGTAATCACTATTGGTCTCTCACTCCACTGCCAGGGATCAAGAAGATTAGAGACATGATTTGATCAAAATGACATAGGCAGGCAGTGGTGCAACTAGGAATAGCACTGGGACTCTCTCCAAGAGCCTCCTTAAATGATGTTTCTGTTTAGGGTGTGAATGATGGAAGATATAGGAATGATTTGCTTTAAATAGCCTTGAAGGAGAAACCATCAGGGAGGTGAGTATAGGTGTTTATATGTCCTGAGTAGAATCCACATACAGAGAATAAATTTAAAAATTACCAGATATATATGCTATTATAGGGAGGCAAAGACCCCTAGTAGTGCAATGGTTTTATGCTAGGCTGCTAACTGAAATGTTGGCAGTTCAAAGCCACTCTCTTTGGGAGCAAAGTCCTGGCAATCTGTTCCCATAAAGATTACAACCTAGGAAACCCTATGGGGCAGTTCTAGGAAATCTTATGGAACAGTTATACTCGGTCCTATAGGGTCTCTATGAGTTGGAATTGACTCAATGCACACAACAATGACATGGGGAAGCAAAGATGTGGACAATAAAATCATAATAATGACAACTAGAATATGAATAGCCAACACTTATACAGCTATTGTACCATACGCTGTTCCAAGCACTTATTTAATCTTCACAATAACAATCCTATGAGGTAAGAATATTATTACCCCGGCTTTGTAGGTGAGGAATCGGAAACAACATAACCAAAGAATGCTCTTGAAGAAAATCTGGGATTCTAATTTGATTAAAATAATTCTATTTTAGGTACAGGTTTTTCCTGTGGGAACATAGGAAATGACAATGGAAATTCTTAGGAAAATCTAATACCAAGGCAATCATTTTAAAAACATTATTATTATTTTTTTTTGGCAAATTAGTTTAATATATAAATTTGAAATCTTATGTATCTCTTGAAATCGGGTTGTGGTTTTGGCTTAAAACGACACAAAAGAAACACATTCTAATTCAGTGCTGAACCTCTTCTTCTGATTCAGTTAAGCACCTACTTCTCCTCACCTGCACCAACCTGGGGCTTTGGGCTGGAGAAAGGAAGATCCTCAAGTAATTTGCTCAGTGGCAAATCCCCCAGATACTTGAAGACTTGGTATGGTTCAAAATGTTTCCTTATACAATCAAGGGAAACCCTGGTGGCGTAGTGGTTAAGTGCTATGGCTGCTAACCAAAAGGTCTGCAGTTCGAATCCGCCAGGCACTCCTTGAAAACTCTGTGGGACTGTTCTACCCTGTTCTATAGGGCTGCCATGAGTCAGAATCGGCTTGACGGCAGTGGGTTTGGTTTGGTTTTGGGATACAATTGAGGAGCCCTGGTGGCACAGTGGTTAATGAGCTTGGCTGCTAACCAGGAGGTTGTCTTTGAAGATAATACCCACTTTCAGAAGTCCTCAGAATTTGAGACTAGGTGGTATATTTAAAATTGATTCCTGGGGACTCTTAAGCATGTTTTCTTTTTCTGTTATGGTTTTGGAAGAGAAAAGTTATGCAATACAGTAAAACCCGCAAATGCTGGAAGTTGTGTGTGTGCGTGTGTGTGTGTGTGTGTGGGACCTGTCAGAGAAGGAAAACTCGTCTGGTGTTTAAGACCTAGGATTCTTAATAGAGAGCAATAGAAAAGTGGTCAGCACTTGTTAAAGGTGGAAAACTTGTGAGCCCTGGAAAAACAAGGCAATTCTGTTGTGTTCTGGTTCTCACAGGTTTTACTTTACATCTTCCTTACTATTTTAAAGAAGAATGACCAATTCTGCTTTCCTAATTTAGGTACTTTTCTGCACTGTATTGATAGTTGGGTCAAGTAGCTTCAATGACTCACAGGTTGAATGGGCCGGAGGTAGCTGCCTCAGAACGCCAACAAGCTAGACTCTGTGTGTGGAAACACAAATAACATAATGACTGTTCTTGTGATCTATGGGTGATTGATAAGAGGCCACTGTGTGTACGAAAAAGAATGTTGGTGGTTGTGGTGGTTGCTTTTGGTTGGTGGTGGTTGCTGTTGCTGGTTGTCATGGTTGTTGGTTGTTAGCTGTTGTCTCATGGATTGGACTGTTGTCATCCACAGGGTCTTCATTGGCTATTTTTTGGAGGTAGATCACCAGACCTTTCTTCCTAGCCTGTCTTAGCCTGGAAGTTCTCTGAAACCTGTTCAGCATCATAGCAACACACAAACCTCCACTGACAGATGGGTGGTAACTGCGCATGAGGTGCATTGTCCAGAATCTAATCTGGTGTCTCACATGAAAGGCGAGAATTCTACCACTGAACCACCACTGCATCAGGAAAAAGAATACAAAGGTAGAAATCAGAAGCCCTGGGTTGGTGCACCAACTCCATAACATAGGGGGAGGATCCCACGGACAAAGCACCCAAGGTCTTGGGGCCTCAAGTTTTTCAATGTAAACTGGAAATAATGCCTAGATGACTGTTAGTCACAGGATTAACTGAAACAATGCAGGTATTTTTAGACTGTAAAGTGATAAACAAATTAATGTTTTATTGACGATACTATTCAATCTGTATGCTAAGCAAATAATACCAGAAGCTGGGCTATATGAAGAAGAACGGGGCATCAGAATTGGAGGAAGACTCGTTAACAACTTGCATTATGCAGATGACACAACCTTGCTTGCTGAAAGTGAAAAGGACTTGAAGCACTTATTAATGAGGATCAAAGACCACAGTCTTCAGTATGGATTAAATCTCAACATAAGGAAAACAAAAATCCTCACAACCGGACCAATGAGCAACATCTGATAAATGGAGAAAAGATTGAAGTTGTCAAGGATTTCATTTTACTTGGATCCACAATCAACTGCCATGGAAGCAGCAGTCAAGAAATCAAAAGATGCATGGCAATTGGTAAATCTGCTGCAAAGGACCTCTTTAAAGTGTTGAAGAGCAAAGATGTCACCTTGAAGACTAAGGTGTGCCTGACCCAAGCCATAGTATTTTCAATCGCATCATTTGCATGTGAAAGCTGGACAATGAATAAGGAAGACCCAAGAAGAATTGATGCCTTTGAATTGTGGTGTTGGCGAAGAATATTGAATATACCATGGACTGCCAAAACAGCGAACAGATCTGTCTTGGAAGAAGTACATCCAGAATGCTCCTTAGAAGCAAGGATGATAAGACTGCATCTTACATGCTTTGGACATGATGTCAGGAGGGATCAGTCTCTGGAGAAGGACATCATGCTTGGCAGAATACAGGGTCAGCAGAAAAGAGGAAGACCCTCAAGGAGGTGGATTGACACAGTGGCTGCAAAATGAGCTCAAGCATGACAACGATTGTAAGAATGGGTCAGGACCGGGCAGTGTTTCGTTCTGCTGTGCATAGGGTTGCTATGAGTTGGAACTGACTCGACAGCACCTAACAACAACAACATTAACGGCATTCTAATCACTCATTCTGCAAATATCTATTGAGTGCCTAATGTGTGCTAGGCAAAGGTCCAAGAGTAAATGAGAGAGACATGGTCCTTGCACTTAGGGAACTTATGTTCTAGTGGGGGAGATCATTTACGTATTCTAGCACTGAGTAACAAATCTCCCCAAAACCTAGTCACTTAAAATAACAGACATTTGTTATCTCACACAGTTTCTGAGGGTCAGAAATCTGGAAGCAGCTTAGCTGGCTGGTTCTAGCTCAGATTTTCTCATGAAGTTGCAGTCAAGCTATTGGCCAGGGCTGCAGTCATTTCAAGGCTTGATTGAGTTGGAGGCTCCAGGTCCAAACTCATGTGGCTGTTGGCAGAAGGCTTCAGCCTACCTGCTTACATGGGACTCTTCATAGGACTGCTCATAACATGGCATCTGATTTCCCCAGGGCAAGTGCTCCAAGAAAGAAGAGACAGTGAGAGAAAACGAAGTATCTTTTATAACCCAACCTCAGAACTGATATATCATCACACCTGCCACATTCTATTGGTTATACAGACCCACCCTGGTACAGTGGTGTGAATACCAAGAGGAATACAGTCTTAGAGGAATTAGCCCTGGTGGCACAACGGTTAAGCGTTTAGCTGCTAACTGAAAGGTTGGTGGTTTGAATCCATCCAGCAGTTCTGTGAGAAGAAAACCTGGTGATCTCCTCCTGTAAAGATTGAAGCCTAGAAAACCTTACAGTTTTACTCTGTCACATGGGGTTGCTATGAGACTAAATCAACTCAGCAGTACCTAACAACAACAACCACAATACCATAATGTGTATAAGTAAAGAGTGGTATACAAGTAGTAAAGCCGTGTGATAAGAATGACAAAAGGGTGGGAGCTAATTTAGATAAACTTTCTAAGAAAATGACCCTAAAACTGGAACTAAGAGTAGAAAATGAGCCAGTCATATGAAGGTACAGGCAAGAGCCTTTGGGCCTGGGCAGAGACACTTCAGGCAACAGCAAGTGAAAGGCTCTGCTATGAAAGAGGTCGACACTTTCTAGGAATTGTCAAGAGGTTGGTGTGAAGGGGTGGGGGGAGACGGCTGTGAGTGAAGGGGGAGAGTGGCTTGAGATGGCACTTGAGGGCCAGGCAACATAGTTAAAGACATGGAATGAATGAGATCCCTAAAGAAAGTGTTATCTGGAGGAGCAAAGAGCCCTGGGAAATTCTAACATTAGGAGATCCGGTGGCAGTGGTTAAGTGCCCTGCTGCTAACTGAAAGGTTGGTGATTTGGACCCACAGGCTGTTGCCACATGTGGCAGTCTACTCTGTCTTATAGGGTTGCTATGAATCGGAATCCACTCAATGACATTGGATTTGGCAAGGAGGAGCCAGCTGAGGTAGGCAGAGGACTGTGAAGCAGTGGTGTCACTAGGGTTGGTGTCATTCAGTGTGGTAACTCATGGTGTCACCCTACCTCCATGGACCTCCTCCCATATCAGGCCATACAGAACCCTTAGTGATTTTTTTTACTAATGTTACTCGTGAATTATAATTCCCGTATACCACAGCTTCTTTTCCTTTAATTATTACTTCATTCTCAAAAAAGTTATTACTATAGGTTCACAAATACTAATTACCATAACATTGTAGCTAAAACACCAGAAAATTTGACAAAATCAGCGACTATAAAAATACAAGCTGCAATGAAAACAATAGTGTGTGTGAGGACAACACCACGTGATTCAAAGCATCACTGTAATTGGGTAATAACGACAGCTCTGACAGGAGGGCTGTAAAAGGTTCAAAAAGTAAATTAGCATAGAGTTTTAGCCTTGTAGGTAGATTGGTACATATAAGCTGGGTTATGAAAAAAGTTTTTGTTGTTTATAACTCACTACAGGGATTTTTAATTAAAAAAAATGTTTTTAATTGTATTTCAGATCAAGGTTTACAGAACAAACTAGTTTCTCATTAAACAGTACACATATTGTTTCATGACATTGGTTAACAACCCTACAGCATGTCAACACTCTTCCTTCTCAACCTTGGGTTCCCTATTACCAGCTTTCCTGTCCCCTCCTGCCTTCTAGTCCTTGCCCCTGGGCTGGAGTGCCCCTTTAGTCTCATTTTGTTTTATGGGCCTGTCTAATCTTTGGCTAAAGGGCGAACCTCAGGAGAGACTACATTACTGAGCTGAAAGGGTGCTGGGGGCCATACTCTCAGGGTTCTTCTGTCTCTCCTACAGGAATATTTAAAAAAAAAATAATAAATTTCCGCTGAAACACTGCAGAAAATTAGAAAAAAAATTTTATTTTATACACATATTGTTTTGTGACTTTAGTTGCAATCCGCACAATGTGACAGCACACTCCCCCTTTTCCCCCTGGGTTCCCTGTGTCCATTCAACCAGTTCCTGTCCCTTCCTGACTTCTCATCCTGCTTTTGGACAGGAGCTGCCCATTTAGTCTCATACATCTGATTGAACTAAGAAGCATAGTCCTCACGTGTATTATTTTTTGTTTTATAGTCCTGTCTAATCTTTGTCTGAAGAGTGGGCTTTGGGAATGGTTTCAGTTCTGGATTAACAGAGCCTCCAGGGGCCATAGTTTCTGGGGTTCCTCCAGTCTCTGTCAGACCATTAAGTCTGGTCTTTTTACGTCAATTTGAGTTCTGCTCCATGCTTCTCTTGGTCTGCCTGGGACTTTCTGTTGGGTTTCCTGTCACGGCGGTCCTTGGTGGTAACTGGGCACCATGTAGTTTTTCTGGTCTCAGGCTGGTGGAGTCTCTGGTTTATGCAGTCATTTAGTCTCTTTGGCTAGTATTTTCCTTGTGTCTTTGATGTTCTTCATTCTCCTTTGCTCCAAGTCGGATGGGACCAATCAATGCATCTTAGATGGCTACTCGAAAGCTTTTAAGACCCCAAATGCCACTCTCCAAAGTGGGATGCAGAACATTTTCTTAATAAACTTTGTTGTGCCAATTGACCTAGATGTCCCCTGAAACTATGGTTCCCAGGCCCCAGCCCCAGGCTGCAGAAAAATTTTATGGACAGTCATTTTGGTATCGCCCCATTTGACAGTGTCACTTGGTGTGGTCCGCACCCCCCGCATCTCCCTAGTGACACCACTACTGTGAAGTGAGCACAAAACAAGATGAGGATGGCACCCAGGATGAAGGAGAGAAGGAGGGAGTGGTCAAGTGCATCAAAAGTTTTTGAGACACAGAAATGTTTTTTGGATTTGTTTATAAGGAAATGGTTAATAACATTGACAAAAGAGGTTTTTAGGATTAATGGGGGTGGAAACTACAGTGGATGAAAGAGCAAATGGGAAGTGAGGAAGAGGAGACACAATGGGTAGACAACTCTTCCAGAATGTTTGATACAAAGGGAAGAAGAGAAAGAAGGAGAATTTGAGAGTAAGGGAGGTGTGTGGACACCATGGTGGCATAGTGATTAAGAGCTCTGCTGCTAGCCAAAAGGCCTGCAGTTTGAATCCACCAGGTGCTCCTTGGAAGCTCTATGGGGCAGTTCTACTCTGTCCTACAGGGCCACTACAAGTTGGAATCGACTTGATGGCAACAGGTTTTTTTTTTTTTTTTTTTAAGAGTTTGTGTAGAAAAATGTGGCAATCTGCTCCTGTACAGATTATAGCCTTAGAAACCCTATGGGGCAGCTCTAGTGTGTCCTATAGGGTCACTATGAGTCAGAATTGACTCAATGGTGTTTGGTTTTTTGGGTTTGGTGAATATGTGTATGTGTGCACTTAAGGATTCTTTTATGCTGTTGGAAATGAAAGGGAGAAACTTATGACGTGTGTGTGAGAGAGAAGCAACAAGAGAGGATTGTATCTAGATAATACTTGAGAGGTAAGAAAAACAGAAAAAAAATAGTTGAAACTTTTTAATTCTTTTTTTCCTCTTCAATCAAAAAAGTTGATTTTGCTGGATTTATTTAGGAGGTGATGGTACTTTCTTCTTTCAGTTTATAAGTAGCTTTTTGCCCAGCAGGCTGATTTACTCATTCTGACTCATGCCTGGATGGAGAATCTTGAAAAATGACCCCTGCTGAGTGTGGAGTAATATCTTCTACACAACATAAGGGTCTCATGACACTCCATGTGGAAGACTGATGGGACCATCTAAACAGAGGACAGGATTCTCTTGGTTTAATCCCAGTCCAATGTTCATGGGCAAAAGGCAACAAGAAGAAAGAAGAGAGAGTCTGTTTGCATGTACTGCAGATCCGCAATATTTCTGGCATGTTTTCCTTGTTCCTCTATTGTGTGTTACCAGGAGAAGAGTTAGCTTGTGTAGTAGCTTTATTCTTCCTCTCCTTCTCATTCCCCCTCCCCACCCCTCCCCTCCTCTTTCTTCCCTTCTCCTTTCTTTTGCCCTTTCTTTGATACATGCTCTTGGCACTTGTGGGAAGGATTGGAGTGATACTGCTGACGGCTGAAGTCATCTATTTATCCCAGAATTAGCACAGAATAAGCAACAGATTACACAAGTTAACATGGATTGTGCATCCAAAAATACTTTGGCCTTAATCCTGAAGGAGGGTGGTTGTCCTGAGCTCTGATCTTCCCTTGCACTGCCTGGACATCCCCCTGGCCAACAGGTAGGGCACTAACTTCTACAGAGTACCAGGCATGGTGCCAGGCATGTATTATCTCATAGTTGATCTCAACTCATGATGACCCCATGTGTGTGTCAAAGTAGATTGCCAGACTTTTCCTCCGAGGCATCCTTGGGTGGTCTCGAACCTCCAACATTTTGGTTAGCAGACAAGCATATTAACAGTTTGTACCACCCAGGGACTCCATTAACTCATTTAATCCTACCCAAAGCTCTGAGAGGTGAATATTATTATATTCATATTACTGTTGAGAAGAATGGTCACTGAGGTATATTAAACAACTCTCCTGAAGAGCAGTGGGATGCAGACTCCAAATTCTAGTAAAAAGACTAGACTTAATGGTCTGACTGATACCAGAAGGATCCTGGAGGCCATGTTCCCCAGACTTTCTGTTAGCCCAAAACAGGAACCATTCTCAAAGCCAACTCTTCAGACAGGGATTGGACTGGACTACAACACAGAAGATGATACTGGTGAGGAGTGGGCTTCTTGGATCAAGTAGACACATGAGAAGATCTGGGCAGCTCCTGTCTGGAGGGGAGATGTGAAGGCCGAGGGAGACAGAAGCTGGCTGAGTGGACACGGAAATACAGGGGGAGAGAAACTAGGAGTATATAGCAAAGTGTGTATGAGGTTTTGTATGAGAGGCTGACTTGATGTGTAAACTTTCACTTAAAGCACAATAAAAATAAAAATAAAAAAATTCTCCTGCATCTAGATTATATTTATTTATTCATTTTTTACATACTTTATCTCTTTTCATGAAGGATGTAACCAAAATCAAACCAAACCAATTGCTGTCAAGTTGATTCTTACTCATGGCTACCCCATGTGTGTCAGAGTAGGACTGCCCTCCAACGGGTCTGCAATGGCTGATTTTTCAGAAGTAGATCACCAGGCCTTTCTCTGAAGGCACCTCTTGGTGGACTCAAACCTCCAATCTTTTGGTTAGCAGCCAAGCACTCTAACTGTTTGTGCCACCCAGGGACTCCATGAAGGATGTAAGATACTGCTAAATGCATAAAAAATAAAGCACCAAAAGGTAAGATGGTCTTTTGTGGTTTAGACAGTCTACTTAGGACCCAAGCCAATCAGCACCAAATCATATCTACTTCTCCACTCCCACCACAAGAGGCTAGTATTAAAGAAAGTTGTTTGACCTCAGACCAAAAAGTGATTTAGGCAAAATTTTAATTTCGTGCCCCAGCCTCTCGCATCTTGGTGGAGTGCTGTCGGTAAGCCTTCCCCCATTGCAGGTGCCTCTCAGTCCTTCTCCTTTTATTAAACCCTTTCCGGGGCAAAGAAACAGATAAGCTCATTCTCAGTGACGTGCAAATTGTTGATCAGTCTTAGTATATTGCTTGTCCAAGGGGTATTTTCTTTTTTAAGAGGGGCATAAAAGACTTAAATAAAAGGACTGTAAAGTTCTCATGGCAGTACTTTTGTAATCAGTAGGTAGTTGGGCAATTAAAATAAGTTTCCACCTGGGGAAAGTCTGTTGTGGCCCCAGGAATCACCCTATCAATCTGCTGTACCCCCCTCCCCCTCCGTGGGGAAGGTGCTGGGTCTCAAGTGAGCAGGCATGCCACTGAAGATTTCTCCCTCCAGTCTCCTTCAGCTTACTCACATTCTGAGTTTTTCGGGTTCATAAATACATCCTTAGAATTGTGTGGAAGAAAGGGATTCGGTGTACACACTGCCATGATAACCTAGGAGAAGAAAACTATTGAGTCCTCTAAACCATAATATGGGGGAACTGAACTAGTTTTTGAAAGTAAGGGAAGGTAAAGCTACCTATATGTTTTCTGGTTTCTGATATCTATCTATCATTCTTTCTATCTATTATTCTATCTATCTAACTTGGACTGTACACCTTTATAGAAGGGGTTTTGGGACAGATTGTCAGAGTTTATTTTCTAAAAATTCATTCTTTTTAACTGCCCTGACAGGGAACACAACGGAGAGTCCCCGAGTGAGCAAGAGAAGAGTAGGGCGCAGAACTCGAATTCTAGCAAAAAGACCAGACTTAATGGTCTGACTGAGACTGGAGGGACCCCAGAGGACCATGGCCCCCAGACTTTCTGTTAGCCTGAAACTAAAACCATTCCCGAAGCCAACTCCTCAGACAAAGTTTAGACTGGACTATAAGACATACAATGATACTGGCGAGGAGTGTGCTTCTTAGCTCAAGTAAATACATGAGACTAAATGGGCAGCTCCTGTCGGGAGGCGAGATGAGAAGGCAGAGGAGGGACAGGAGCTGGCTGAATGGACATGGGAAATACAGGGTGGAGAGGAGGAGTGTGCTGTCACATCATAGGGAGAGCAACTAGGGTCACATAACAATGTGTGTATAAATTTTTGTATCAGAAACTGACTTGAATTGTAAACTTTCACTTAAAAAAAATTCACTTAAAGCACCATAAAAAAAGATCACTCTTTTTATTAGGTTTTTAAAAATGTCACTAATACATCCTCATTGAAAAAAGTCAACAAACATGGTAGTATATAAAGAAAAAGTTGTTGCTTCCTCTTCCCTCTCTAATGCCACTCTCCTGAAGATATTAGTTTGGCATATACCCTTTCATAGCTTGCCCTGTATTCTTATAAATATATCTATATAAACATACATATACATATATATGCATTTGCATTTATGTATACATTTATGTACGCATTATATATGCATTGCACTGGGAAAGTCTGCTGCAAAAGACTTTTTTAAAGTATTAACAAGCAAAGATGTCACTTCGATGACAAAGGTATGCCTGACCCAAGCCACGGTGTTTTCAATTGCCTCATATGCATGTGAAAGCAGGACAATGAAAAAGGAAGATCAAAGGAGAATTACCATAATTGACTTGTTGTGTTGGTGAAGAACACTGAATATACCATGGACTGCCAAAAGAATGAACAAATCCATCCTGGAGGAAGTAGAGCCAGAACGTACCTTAGAAGTGAGGATGGAGAGACTACTTCTTGCTTACTTTGGACACGCAATCAGGAAAGACCAATTGCTAAAAAAGGACATTGTGTTTGGTAGAGAGTCAGTGAAAATGAATGAAACTCTCCATGAGATGGATTGACATGCTGGCTGCAACAGTGGGCTTAAACATACGAATGATTATGATGGTGGCATACCCAGTACATACCCAGTGCTGTCGAGTCGATTCCAACTCATAGCGACCCTATAGGACAGAGTAGAACTGCCCCATAGAGTTTCCAAGGAGCGCCTGGCAGATTTGAACTGCCGACCCTTTGGTTAGCAGCTGTAGCACTTTACCACTATGCCATCAGGGTTTCCGATGGTGGCATAGGACTCAGTAATGTCTGGTTCTGTAATGTGTGAGGTCACCGTGAGTCACAGCTGACTCGACGGCAACTAACAAAAAACAATGTATATATACACATGCATTCATGTACAATATTTATACATATACACATACATACGGTAGGATTTCTTTCCTTTCTTCTTTATTTATTTTTAACAAAAATGGTATCATACTGAATACATGACCTGCAACTTGCTTCTTTTCAATGACTATAGGTCCCAGACATTCCTCCAGGTCAATACAATCAGATGTGGCTCATTCCATTTTAAAAATACAATATTTCATAATATGGCAGTGTCATAATTTATTTGACCATTCTCCTATTGATGCCTGTCCAGTTATTTCCAGTTTCCCCTCCTGGGACATATAAGTTCCAAAACATAAAGAAAATCCTCCAATTGATAAGGAGGGGAAAAAAACCCAGTAGTAAATGGGCAAAATTTATAAACAGGAAATTCACAGAATAACCAAAAAACCAAACCTGTTGCTATCGAGTAGATTCCAACTCATAGCAACCCTATAGGACAGAGTAGAACTGCCCCATAGAGTTTCCAAGGAGCGCCTGGTGGATTAGAACTGCCAGCCTTTTGGTTAGCAGCCGTAGCACTTAACCACTACGTCACCATGGTTTATAGGAATGGAAAATTCTCAAAAATATATGAAAAGATGTTCAACTCTCTAGAATCATAGATATGCAAATTAAAATAATCCATTATGTATTTACTAATTAGACTGAAAAAATGAAAAAATTTGTTACCCCTTATTGGTTGCAACGTAAGGTAAATGAATACCATTGTACAGTGTTTGTGGAAGCGTGTTTTGTAACTCAGTAGTAGCTATCCAAATTAGGGCTGTAGTGGTTAAGGGCTATGGCTGCAAACCAAAAGGTCAGCAGTTTGAATCCACTAGCCACTCTTTGGAAACCCTATGGGGTAGTTCTACTCTGTCCTATAGGGTCAATATGAGTCGGAATTGACTCAACAGCAATTTTTTTTGTAGGGGGGTGGCAGGTTTTATCCTCTTGAACTGCAATCTCTCTTTTGGAATTCTAGCTGACATAATTAAGGCACCAGTATCTATGGGGTTGCTATGAGTTGGAATCAACTCCATGATGGCAAAGTGTTGGTACGTAAAAATATAAAGAGCCCTACTGGCACAGGGGTTAAGCACTTGGCTGCTAACCGAAAGGTGGGTGGTTCAAACCTACCAGCTGCTTTGTGGGAGAAAAATGCGGCAGTCAGCTTCCGTAAAGATGAACTAGCCTTGGAAGTGCTATGGGGCAGTTCTATTGTGTCCTGTAGGGTCCCTATGAGTTGGAATCGACTCGATGGCAACAGGTTGGATGTAAGAATATACACTCAAAGATGTTTACTGTCAGTCTGACCCTCAGACCCAGCAATTGTATTTCACTCTGATGCTCACAAGAGGGAAGTCCACAAACTGATTTAATCAGAAGTCTTAGCACAGGGTCAGGGTCATAGGAATTGCTCAATAAATGTTTACTATTATTATTATCAGACAAACTAGAGATAAAACAAGAAATTAAAAAAGAAGGGAAAAACAGAACAGATGAGCTAACTAACCATGAAAAGACATTGGTTAATGTTTGTGGACGTGAATTCCATACAGATGTCCCACCCTCCCAAGAAATATAGGCTCCAGGAAGGTGGGGAAGTCATGTGTGCGCTAGGGTTACCAGGCAGGCTGCTTCAGTTTTGTAGTGAATATTAAACAAAAAGAACCTCCCCCAAGGATGGCTCTAATTATTGTCTCAAATTGTGTATGCCTGTATTCACCTCAGATTTTGTCCATAGAAAGAATGCAAGCTTTTAATCTCTTCCTTATTTTTCTAAAACTTCTCACCGTCTGCTTAATTGGAGCTTCAGAGTGCTAATATTCCTCTTGCTTAGCAGCTGAAGCACCTAACCACTATGCTAGAATAAGTGCTATGGCTGCTAACCAAGAGGTCGGCAGTTCAAATCCACCAGGCGATCTTTGGAATCTCTGTAGGGCAGTTCTACCCTGTCCTACAGGGTCTCTATGAGTCGGAATTGACTTGACAGCAGTGCTTTTTTTTTTTTTTTTTTTCCAATATTCCAACAAGGAGCCCTGGTGGTACAAGCCTTAAGTGCTTGGGTGCTAACAGTAAGGTACACCCTTTTGATCAGTGGTTTGAACCCATCCAGCGGCTCTGCAGGGGAAAGCTCCTGCAATCTACTTCCATAAAGACTACATCCTAGAAAACCCTACGGGGCAGTTCTACTGTCCCACGGGTTCGCTATGAGTTGCAATAGACTCCATAGCACCTAACAACAATAACAGCAACAGTACTCCAACAGCCTCCTTTGAGGCTTTGGACAAATCATATAAACCCTACGTGTCATCTAGCAAATGGGGATGTGAACCTACTGTGTCCTGAGAGCCACTGAAAGGACTGAAATGGTGCACAAGGTACAGTGTCAGGTTTAGAGGATTTTACAATAGTGTTTGAAGCATGGGGGATATAGGGTGGAAGGTAGGCAGAGGAGAGGGTCAAAAATTGTTAGAATGGAAGCAGTAAGTGCTGTAAGAAACAAATGAGCCTCCTAGGAGCAGGTGACATATGAGCGTTGAAGGATGAGTTGGACTTCTTTTTGGTGGGACGGAACAGCATACACAAGAGCATGGAGGTGGGAAAGGGCAGGAATGAGCGGTAATTCTGGAGTGATTGGTGTAGTGTGCCTTGGGAAAGAAGACAGGAATTTTACATTGCACCTGGACCACAAAAGACTATGCTAAAGAGGATGGACTCTAACAAGAGAAAGTCAATGGAGTTATAAGTAAGGATCAGATCTATACATTTGTATAGCAAATTCTGGAAAATTTCTTAAGACTGGGTAGAGAACTGGTGGCAGGGAAATCACTGAGAATACTATGGCAATTATATTGAAGAGACACTGTGGTATAATGGTTAAGATCACAGCCCTGAGCCAGACTGCTTGGGTTCAAATCCCAACTTGACTAAAAAACCAGTTGTAGTGATTAAGAACTGTGGTGAGCTGTGGCTGCTAAGCAAAAGATCAGCAGTTCAAATCCACCAACCGCTCTTTGGAAACCCTACGGGTCTCTCCTATAGGGTCACTATGAGTCAGAATTGACTCAGTGGCAATGGGTTTGGTTTTTGGTTTTTTACTGAGGCAGTTTTGACTCATGGCAATTCCATGTGTGTCAGAGCAAAACTGTGCTCCACAGGATTTTTAATGGCTGATTTTTCCCAAACTATATTTTTATACCACCAGGCCTTTCTTCTGAGGCACCTCCAGGTGGACTCGAACCTCTGTTATGGGTTGAATTGTGTCCCCTCAAAATATGTGTTGTAAATCTTAACCTCTATGTCTGTGGTTATAATCCCATTTGGGACTGGGTTGTCTTTGTTGTGCCAACTAGGCAGCATTAGTGTACAGTGTGTCTTCAGTTAGTCTCTTTTGAGATACAAAGGTGATTAAACAAGCAAGCTAGGATACAGGGATGGAGGAAGAGAGAGGCCAAGCCACATGAAGATTACTCAGAAGTAGAAGCTCAAAGAGACAAGGACCTTCCTCTAGAGCTAACAAAGAGAAAAAGCCTTCCCCTAGAGCCGACACCCTGAATTCATACTTCTAGCCTCCTCAACTGTGATAAAATAAATTTCTGTTTGTTAAAACCGCCCACTTGTGGAATTTTTGTTATAGCAGCACTAGATAACTAAGGCAACCTCCAGCTTTTCAGTTAGTTACCAAGCGCCTTCACTGTTTGCTCCACCTAGGGACTACTTCCATTTTTATAAATGTTTTCATTAGGCGCCATGGAGCTAATTCCGACAGAAGGAAATACTACCCAGGCCTGCGGCATCCCCACAACTGTTGCTACGTTTGAGCCCATTGTTGCAACCAGCTGTGTCAATCTATCTCATTGAGGGTCTTCTTCTTTTTCGCTGACACTCCATTTTACCAAGCATGATGTCCTTCTCCAGCCACTGGTCCCTCCTGATAACATGTCCAAAGTGCGTGGGACAAAATCTTGCCATCCTTGCTTTTAATGAGCATTCTGGCTGTATTTCTTCCAAGACAGAATTGTTTGTTCTTCTGGCAGTTCATGTTATTTTCTTCACCAACACCATAATTCAAATGCATCAATTCTTCTCCAGCCTTCCTTGTTCCTTGTCCAGCTTTCACATGCATATGAGGCTACGGAAAACACCATGGCTTGGGTCAGGTGTACCTGAGTCTTTAAAATGACAGCTTTCACACTTATAAATTGGGGCTAATAAGATTAATATCCTGGGGTTGCCAGGAGAATTAAATGAGTTAATATTTGTAAAGTGCTTAAGGTAGTGCCTGGCACATACTAACCACATTACAGATATTTGCTACGTAAAAATAAAAGTATGAAACAATGAGGGTTCATCCTAAGTAGTTGGCAGTGGGAATAGAAAGCAAGGACTGGCTGAAACTGAGAAATATTGCATCAAAAACATTGTTTGCTCTCTCTATGAAACAGGGTTACCGTTATGGGTTGAATTGTGTCCGGCAAGAAGATATATTTAAGTCTAACAAGAAGGGGAGAAGAGAGAGAGAGAGACCTACAGGGAAGAATGCCATGTGATGATGGAAGCAGAGACTGGAGTTATGCCTCCACAAACCAGACAACGCTTGGCCCTACCAGAGCTGGAAGAGACAAGGGGGTGCCTTCCCCTAGAACCTTTGGAAAGAACGTGGCCTTGCTGACACCCTGAATTTGGATTTCTAGCCTCCAGAACTGTGAGAAAATAAATTTCTGTTTTTTAAACCACTCACTTTGCGGTAATTTGTTACGGCAGCCCTAGGATATCAAACAGCTGCTAAAGATACTTATTTTATACAGCTGTTGCAAGGTTTAAATCAGAAAATGTGCATAAAGTGCCCGACACCTAGTTAAGTCCTCAAAAAATATTACTTACATTATCATAACTTAAAGTTTATAGCAAGTGAGAGTGAACGGCTTATGGTATCATTCACTATGGTGCCAGTGAAGGAATGGAGGAAAAATGGCCAGTTCCATTTTGAAGTAAGTTTGAGGTACCTGCCGGATATTGTGTGAGATACTGTGGTAGCCAGAATAATGGCCTCCCAAGGATGACCATGTCTTAATCCTCAGAATCTGTGAACGCGTTACTTTACATGGCAAAAAGGATTTTTGCAGATGCACTTAAGGATCTTGAGATTGGGAGATAATCCTGGATTATCCAGGTGGGCTGATATAATCACAAACCTCTTGTCATCAAGTCAATTTCAACTCAAAGCAAGCCTGTAGGACAGAGTAGAACCAGTGGGTCACTAGGGTTGGTGTTGCCCGGTTTGGTAACTCATGGTGTCACCCCTGCCCCATGGACCTCCTCCCAAACCAGACCATATGAAATCCTTAGTAATGTTTTTAGTACTAAATTGTAATTCCTGTATATCACTTCTTCTTTTCCTTTAATTATTACTTCCTTCTCAAAAAAGTTACAGATACAGATTCACAAATACTAATCACCACAATATTGTAGCTAAAGTACCAGAAAATTTGACAAAATCAGTCTATAAAAACACTGGCAGCAACGAAAACAACAGCGCCTGTTTGCAGTGCTGTGCAGACGAAACCCCGTGATTTGAAACATCATTGTAATCGGGTAATAATGACAGCTCCAACCTGAACACATTAGAAAGTTCAAAAAGTAAATTAGCATAGAGTTTTAGCCTTGTAGGTGTATTGATACATGTAAGCTGGGCTTAAGAAAAATGTTCTTGTTGTTTTAACTCAACTACAGGGATATTTTTACAAAAAATAATAAATTCCTGCTGAAACATCACACGAACATTTTATAGACAGTCATTCTGGTGTCATCCCTCTGACACTGTCACTCGGTATGGTCCGCACCTCCTGCACCTGCCTCATGATGCTACTGAGTAGAACTGCCCTATATAGGGTTTCTACGGCCAATTTTTTTTTTTTTTTAAGGCCATAATCTTTATGGAAGCAGACTGCCTCATCTTTCTCCCTCAAAAAGGCTGGTGGTTTCGAACTGCTGACCTTTCAGTTAGCAGTCAAGCACTTTAAGTCAAGCATTCAAGCCACTGCGCCACCAGGGCTATGTAATTACAAGGGTTCTTATAAAGGAAAGAGGGAATCAGGAAAGGGAGAGAAGAGAGAGAAAGATTTGAAAATGCTATGCTCTGGCTTTGAGGATGGAGGAAGAGGCACAAGCCAAGAAATATAGGCGGCGGCCTCTAGAAGGTGGAAAAGGCTAGGAAATGGATTCTCCCCTAGAGCCTTCAGAAGGAACGCAGACCAGTTGACACCTTAATTTTAGCCCAGTGTGCTAGTTTCTATTGTTGCTGTAACAATTACCACAACTGAGTTGCTTAAAACAACATGAATTTATTATTTTACATTTAGAAAAGTCCAAGATCAGCTATACTGGAGACCAGAACAGCACTCTGTAAGCTGCCAATGTTCAAGCGTCAGCTTGCTGGGGGAGAATCCAGCAAGGGAAACTGAGAGACAGAGAAAAAAAAAAATCATGCTCCTAAGACAGACACAGAGATAGATGTGTCCTGTAATACTGTGAAAATTGAAATTCTATACACAATAATGCTCTCACATCTGAAGTGCTATTTATAGCACTTTCACATGCATTGTCTATATCAATGGCTGCCTGGGTGGCACAAACTGTTAAGTGCACCCCTATTAGCCAAAAGATGGATGTTCGAATCCACCCAGAGGTGCCTCAGAAGATAGGCCTGGTGATCTGTTTCTGAAAGATCACAGACTTGGAAACCCTATGGAGCTATTCTGCTCTGCATACATAATCAACGAGACAGCAACTAACAACAGCAGCAACATGTATAGCCATGCTCCTAGCAACTGTCTAGAGGCTTCCTCAGTTATGTAGACCTAGGCTCAGGTTTTCAAATGGCAGAGCTAAAACTTGAAAACATGTCTTTCTGCTCCAAATCCGGTGCTCTTTCCATTGTCTCCAGCTTTTGCATAAAAAGGAAGCAAAATATAGTTCTGAGATACTCTGTTCCTATAATTCTTGAGACTAGATGACCTGTTGAAATTCTTTGATCCTCTACTTACACAGTCTCTTTTCAATCCTGCCAGAGATTGGAAATCTCAATTGACATTTGATCTTCGACCTAGCCTGTGTGACCTGGAAGAGCAGTCTTGAGTGGCCAAAGAGCTGAGGAATACGCCCCCTTTCTTCAGGACAGGTGGGTGAAAAAGGATGGTACACAGAGGTTCTTGCGAGTTCCCTGAGGGATGAGTTTCCTCGTCTACAGGATGGGTCAATAAACCCTTACCAGGCTGTTGCTGATGTTCGTTCAAAACTCCTGGGTAGAGCAAATGGTTAAGCGCGTGTCTACTAAACAAAAGGCTGGCAGTTTAAATCCACCCAGAGGCACCTCAGAAGAAAGGCCTGGTGATCTGCTTCTGAACAGCCACAGCCATGAAAATCCTACGAAACAGTTCTGCTCTGAAACAAACGGGGTTGCCAGGAATCAGAACTGACTTGACAGCAACTGGTCTGAGTTTTCTTGCCTCAGTTACCTAGTGCTACCGTGACAAAAACACTACAAAGTGGGTGGGTTTAAAGAACAGAAATTAATTTTCTCATAGTTCCGGAGGCTCAACATCCAAATCAGGATCTCAGCCTGTTGATTCTTTCTGTGGGCTTCTCTCCTAGTTTTTGGTGACTGCCAGCAATCCTTGGGGTTCTTTTGCTTGTAGCCAATCCTCAAGCAGCTGCTGAATTCCTCATTGTGTGTGTGTCTCAGTGTCTATTCTTCTTTTTTTTATCAGATGTCATTGAGAATTGATTAGGTTTAGAACCCACCCTACTCTGGTAACCTTAAAAAAAGAAAAAACCAAACCCACTGCCGTCGAGTCAATTCTGACTCACAGCAACCCTATAGGACAGAGTAGAACTGCCCCATAGGGTTTCCAAGGAGCACCTGGTGGATTTGAACTGCTGACCTTTTAGTTAACAGCCATAGCACTTAACCACTACGCCACCAAGATAGCTATGGTATGACCTTACTAACATAATAAAAGAAAAGCCCTATTTTCAAACAAGGTCATATTTACCTATACAAGGGTTAGGACTTTCAGATTTCTTTTTTGATGGACACAATTCAATCCACATCAAATACTATGTGTGTACCAGGGACTGTTTTAGCCACTACAAATACAGCAGTTAATGACATCGATAAAAGAAGCTGCCCATATTTTGGTAGGAGAGACAGAAAATGAGCAAGATGAATAAGTAAAATATATGTTAGAAGGTGATAAGTGCTAAGGAGAAAAATGCAGCAGAAAAGATGATAAGAAGTGTGTAATTTGAGAAAGTGATATTTAAGTGAAGAAATGAAGAAAATGAGAGAACATGTGAGTGTCTAAGGAAGGAACAATTTAGGCAGAGGGAACACAGTGCTTTGAAGCAAGAGTATGCTTGGCATAGTTGAGAAACAGAGAGTAGGCCAGTCTAGCTGGCTGGAGAGAAGTCAATGGGGAAGGGGAAGAGGGAGTAGAGATCATTGAGGTCTGAGAGGTAACGAGCCAGATCATGTAGGTTTATGGGTCACTGTAAGGACTTTTGCTCTGAGCGAGTAGGAGAGGGTTTTGGATAGAGAGGTGACATGCATTTTAACAAGATCACCCTGACTGCTAAGTTCAGAATAGAATATGGGGAGGTGAGGGCAGCACTAGAAAGACCAGTTAGATGAGAGATGGTGGCTTCAATCAGGATGGTAGCAGTAGAAGTGGTGAGAAGTGGTTGGGATGTATTTTAAAGGTAGAGCTGATTTGCTGATGGATTGAATATGGAGTATTAAAGAAAGAGATGACTCAAGGGTAGGTCATGAATAACAGGAAGACTAGAGTTCCCATTTACTGAGATGGGGAAAGTTTTAGAAGTAGTCAATTTGAAGTATGGAATAGATATCAAGACTTCATTTTTGGACATATTAAATTTAAGATGCCAAGTGGAGATGTAAGTGTGGAGTTTGGCCTAGAGCGGAGATATAAATGTGGAAATTGTTCCCAAAGAGATGGTATTTAAAACCACGAAACTGAATGAGATCAACAGTTATACTAATCCTGATAAGTGTAGATGAAAAGAGAGAGATGAAGTCCAAGGGTTGACATTTAGAGGTTGGGGTGGTAAGAGGATACCAGCAGAGGAGACTGATAAATAGCAGCCAAGGAGGTAGGAGGAAACCAGATGAATGTGGTATCCTGGAAGTCAAGTGAGGAAAATATTTAGAGAGGAAGGAATGACCCACTAGTGTCAAACGCTACTGAAAAGTCAAGTAGGGTGAGATCTGAGCATCGATCATTGGATTTAGCAGTGTGGAGATGATTAGTTTTGTTGTTATATACATTTTTGTATATAATGGAGGAAGAAAAAAATTAAGTTATAACGGTCTTTTTGTAAGGCTGCTTGTTTTTGGGTCAGCTAAGCCTGGATTAATATATGCAATGGTGTATCTGCAGCATTAGGCAGTAGGATCTGAGGAAAGCTGGACACTTTCTTATGGAGTGAGAAGAATTTGGATTGGAGCAGGGCTCAGGTAATCTGGAAGAAAAGAGATAAGGAGGAAAAATGAGACAGGAAGGAGTATTAGAAGGTACTGAGATGATCTGAGGCTGGCGTTATAAGAAGGATCACTGGAAAATGCCTGATGGGCAGGACCAAAGAGCCTTGAAGAACCGGAATTTTGTCTAAAGTTTGATAGTTAATTGTTAGGGTGGGTGCATCGCACATCTGGCTAAATCTTTCATCAAGCCTGTGATAAGCTCCAATACTTTTAAGAGTGTGATTTTTTTTAGAAACTTTAGGAGAGGCTGAACTTCATGTGTGGGTTGATGGGAGATGGACCAGATGCAGGCTGAGTGTGATGGAAAGATGATCCATCAACTGAATGAGTGCAGCAGGGACAGGAATTCAGAACTGCAGATGACTAAGGAAGTGTTAGACTTCCTGGGAATTTGTGGGGATATTGGAAAGACTTTTCCAGGGTATGGAATGGTAGGCTTAAGGTGACAATTTCCAGGGACATCTGGGTTACAATTTATGAAGCTCCAGACATTCAATAGTGTGTCAGCAAGTGTTACTTTTACTTCCCCATTCCAGCCTCTTTCTGTGCAAATATAAGCAGATTTTCTGAACATTTTGTTAATTAACCACTACTATTAACTGTTTTTCTTTTTTTATTATTAACTGTTTAAAATGATACTAGTTACAGTAGAAGGTAAAACAACATTTTTGTTTCCCAGGTGCTTGAAGTTGAGATGGGGAGACAAATCTAATACACAAGGTAGCATTAGACAAATCTAATACACAAGGCAGGAGGAACTCAAAGGCTAAGAGCATGGTTCAGACTGTTAGAGTCATGGAATCACTCAGTTAGTCATTGTCCTCATATGTTTTTGCCCTCTTGAGGCACTGAACAATATTCAACTCCTCTCCCAATGTTGTTGTTAGCTGCCATCAAGTCAGCCTCTGATTCATGGTAACCCCATCCACAACAGAATGAAATGCTGCCAGGTCCTGTGCCACCCCCATGACTCATTGTGGATCAGACTCTTGTGATCCATAGGGTTTCCACTGGCTGATTTTTGAAAGTAGATTGGCAAGCATTTCTTCCCTAGTCTATCTTAGTTAGGAAACTCCACTGAAACTTGTTTAGCATTATAGCAACACACAAGCCTCCACTGACAGACATGGCAATGAATAAGTCAGTGTAGGTAATGCTAGCTGCTATAACAAACAACCCCCAAATTTCGATGACTTAATCCAGTGACTTATATTCCATTCCAATGTGTGCCAGCTGGGTGGGAAGGGTGGGGTGCTCTGCTCCACACTGTCATTCAGGGATTTAGGCTGTTTTGTTCTAGTGGCTGTACTATCTTTTCAAGTCTTAGAGTCCTTTGTTGAGTACTCCGCATCTGGCTGGCCAACAAATGAAGATAGAGTGTGTTGAGAAGGATACTCTGGTCTTAACTGCCTCTATCTAGTGGTGGCACATCTCTTCCTCGCATATACCAATGGTGAGCATTAGTCGCTTGGCATCGCTTGATGTAATAAAGATGGAAAATGAGACCCATGAAGGAGAACTGGGTCTAGTGAGCATATAAATACTAAATAATCCCTAACACAGGTCAGGAGAGGAGAAATAGCGTAATTTATACAGGGAACTTTTAAAACAGAGAGAATGTCTGGGTGCATGAAATAAATTTCAATATATTTTACTTCATAAGAGACAAAGAACACAAATGAGATGATAAAGACATTAAATCAATTTTATAGTTCAGTGCCTAAAGTTAAAGGATCCCAACAAGTCTCTTTCATGAACATTTTAAGCATTTATTTATAGACACTTGTTTACGCAATAAAAGCAGGCTTTTTCAAATGGGCTTCTGAACCAACCTGAGTTCTAAACAAATTTTATTGTTAGACTAACATTGAGGGGTAGTCCCTGGGCGGTACAAACAGTTAATGTGCTTGGCTGCTAATTGGAAGGTTGGAGGTTTGAGTCCACCCAGAGACACCTCAGAAGAAAGGCCTGGTGATCTACTTCTGAAAAATCAGCCACTGAGAACCCTAAGGAGAACTGTTATATTTTGACACACACGAGGTCACCATGAGTCAGAGCCGACTTGATGGCAACTGATTTTAACATTGAGAAAGCTGTAGTTCTTAATTTAAAGGAGCTTTGAGAACATTTCCAATGTAAACTTCCTGAAGAAAAATGAAATCTAAGAAGGGGAAATTATGGAGTGAGGGTGAGGACATTTTTTTTTTCTTTCTTCTTTTAGCCTATCATAGGCGAAAGATCAGGTATGTAATTCAAGTCAAGAGATAATTTTCAAATACAAACCATGTGTTAGTTACTGTGGATATAAAAATGAGCAACTCATTTCTAATCTTGTTAAGAGAATAATCGTTTTGAACAACATACTACTAAGAGACTTTGGAGCCCTTGGTAGTGCAGTAAAGAGTTTGGCTGCTAACCAAAAGGTCGGCAGTTTGAATCTACCAGCCGTTCCTTGGAAACCCTGTGGGGCAGTTCTACTCTGTACCATAGGGTTGCTATGAATCGAACTCAACTCGACGGCAACAGATTTGGTTTTGGTTTAAGAGGCTTTGGAGCTGGCTAAAAGCAGAACAGTTAGTCAAACTTTATTGTCCCCAAACAAAATGTAATATTGACTTCTTTCTACTCTTTGTAGCTGAGCTAGGATATTTGAGGAAAAGAATGAGCAAGCACGGTAATAAAGTAGGTGAGTAAGAGAGGAATTCCTTGGATGCTTTGTAAAACCATACGTACTGTTTTCAAAAGAATACTGACATCTTGGGGTAAAACTTTATATTTCTGTTGTGTTCTAGTCAGGTGCCATTGCTTGAAAGCGTATCACCAATACAGCCTTGAAACGTGAGATTTCTTTTAATTAACATCCTCATGAACCTTATCATCAGGTTCAATGTGATTTTTTTCATGATATACTCACTCTTTTGCCTGAGGCTGTCTACAGGAGGCCATGTCCCAACTTTCCTGTAAAAATGACTTCCACATTCCACATCCCAATTACTCTGAAGGACCTGCCCAAGATGCCTATAAAACCCTACTACAGCCCATGCCAACTTCTAACTAATATTCTACATGTGTTTTTGATCATTGGATCAGATTTTCAAAAGTCAGAATGGTTTTCCATATGGAGTTTGGGTAAACATATAAACCTTTGTTATTTATATGTGTGGTTCAAAAAATAACATATGTGGCCAAAGTTGGGGGAAGAGCACTGGACTTAGAGTCAAACAAGCCCAATTCTCGTTTCACACAAAGACATAATTAATCTTAAAATCAAAGGGCGGAAAAAAATATATCAAGCAAACAGTAACCAAAAAAGAGCAGGAGTGGCAATATTAATCTTTGATAAAATAGGCTTTAAGGCAAAATCTACCACAAAAGACAAGGAAAGGCATTATATAATGATTAAAAAGGCCCAATTCACCAGGAGGACGTAACCATAATAAATATGCATCCAATGACACGGCTCCAAAATATATAAAACAAATTCTAACAGCATTGAAAAGAGAAATAGTTCCATAGTAATAGTAGGAGACTTTAACATGCCACTTTTCATGAAGGACTGAACAACCAGAAAGAAACTCAACAAAGATATAGAAGATCTAAACATCACAATCAACCAACTTGACCTCATAGACAAACGCAAACCACTCCACCTAACAGCAACACGGTACGCATTCTTCTCCAACAAACATAGGTCATTCTCCAGAACAGACCATATCATAGGCCACAAAGCAAGCCTCAATAAATTAAAGAATATCACAGAGCATCTTCTCTGATCACAATGCTATAAAATTAAAAATCAATAACAGGAAGAATGAGAAAAGAATAAAATACATGGAAACTAACATCTTGCTTAAAAACCACTGGGCAATAGATGCAATTAAAAATGAAATTAAAAAAATTCCTAGAATCATACAGGAATGAAAGCATAACACACCAAAACCTTTAGGAGACAGCAAAAGCAGTATTCAGAGGTCAGTTTATAGCAATAAAAACACACATTAAAAAAGAAGAACAGGCCATAATCATTACATTAGCCCTCCAACAGAAATACACAGGAATCAAATCAACTACATCTGTGGAAAGAGATGATGGAAAAGCTCAGTATCCTCAGTTGCTCATACACAAGTTTAAGGTGAAGAAAATTAAAACAAGTCCATGAGAGCCAAAGTATGACCTTGAGTATATCCCACCTGAATTTAGAGGTCATCTCATGCATAGATTAGACACACTGAACACTAATAGCCAAGATCAGACAAGTTGTGGGATGACATCAAGGACATCATACATGAACAAAGCAAAAGGTCATTAAAAAGATGGGAAAGAGAAGCCAACTCTTCAGACATGGATTGGACTGGACGATGGGTTGGAGAGGGATGCTCGTGAGGAGTGAGTTTCTTGGACAGGTGGACACTTGAGACTATGTTGGCATCTCCTGCCTGGAGGGGAGATGAGAGGGTGGAGGGGGTTAGAAGCTGGCGAAATGGACACGAAAAGAGAGAGTGGAGGGAGAGAGCGGGCTGTCTCATTAGGGGCAGAGTAATTGGGAGTGTGTAGCAAGGTGTATATGGGTTTTTGTGTGAGGGACTGACTTGATTTGTAAACTTTCACTTAAAGCACAATAAAAATTATTTTTTAAAAAAATGGGAAAAAAAGAAAAGACCAAAATGATGTCAGAAGAAATTCTGAAACTTGCTCTTGAAAGTTAGAGTAGGTAAAGCAAATGGAAGAAATAATGAAGTAAAGATTTCAAAGGGCACTTGAGTAGACACAGTAAAATATTATAATGAAATGTGCAAAGATCTGAAGTTAGAAAACCAAAACCTTCTCAAGCTCAAAGAACTGAAGAAAAATTCAAGCCTCAAGTTACGATACTGAAGGATTCTACGGGGAAAATATTAAATGATGCAGGAAGCATCGAAAGAAGATGGAAGGGATACAGAGAGTCATTGTACCAACAAGGATTGGTTGACATTCAGCCATTTCAGGAGGTGCCATATGACCATGAAGGAAGAAATTCCAACTACGCAGAAGGCATTGGTGAAAAACAGGGCTTCAGGAATTGACGAAATACCGATTGAGATGTTTCAACAAATGGGTGGAATGCTGGAAGTGCTCATTTGTCTATGCCAAGAAATTTGGAGGACAGCTAGTTGGTCAACTGACGAAGAAATCCATATTTGTGCCCATTTCAAAGAAAGATGATCCAACAGAATGAGGAAATAATCAAACAGCATCATTAATATCACATGAAAGTAAAATTTTGCTGAAGATAATTAAAAAATGATCACAGCAGTACATCGACAGGGAACTTCCAGAAATTCAAGCCGGATTCAGAAGAGGATGTGGAATGAGAGATACCATTGCTAATATCAGATGGATCTTGGCTGACAGCAGAGAATATCAGAAAGATATTTACCTCTGTTTTATGGACTATGCAAAGGCATTCGACTGTGTGGATCGTAACAAATTTTATGGATAACATTGTGAAGAATGGGAATTCCAGGACACTCAGCTGTGCTCATTTGGTATCTATACATAGACCAAGAGGCAGTTGTTTGAACAGAACAAAGGAACACTATGTAGTTTAAAATTGAGAAAGGTATGCGTCGGGGTTGTATCCTTCCAGTATACTTATTCAATTTGTATGCTGAGCAAATAATCTGAGAAACTAGATTATATGAAGAAGAACCTGGGATCAGGATTGAAGGAAGACTCATTAACAACCTGCGATATGCAGATGACACAACCTTGCTTGCTGAAAACAAAGAGGAATTGAAGAGCTTATTGATGAAGATCAAAGACTACAGCCTTACACCCCACATAAAGAAAACAAAAGTCCTCACAACTGGACCAATAAGCAATACCATGATAAACGGAGAAAATATTGAAGTTGTTGAGGATGCCACTTTACATGGATCCACAATCAAGGCCCCTAGAAGTAGCAGCCAAAAAATCAAACAGTGTATTGCATTGGGCAAATCTGCTGCAAAAGACCTCTTTAAAGAATTCAGAAGCAAAGATGTCACTTCGAGGACTAAGATGTGCCTGACCCAAGCCATGGTATTTTCAATTGCCTCACGCACATTTGAAAGTTGGACAATGAATAAGGAAAACCCAAGAATTGATGCCTTTGAATTACGGTGTTGGCAAAGAATATTGAATATACCACGGACTGCCAAAAGAATGAACAAATCTGTCTCGGAAGAAGTACGGCCAGAATGCTCCTTAGAAGCAAGGATGGTGAGACTTCATTTTACACCCTTTGGACTTGTTATCAAGAGGGACCAGTCCCTGGAGAAGGACATCATGCTTGGTAAAGTAGAGGTCACTGAAAAAGAGGAAGACCCTTGATGAGATGGATTGACACAGCGGCTGCAATAATGGGCTCAAACAAAGCAACAATTGTGAGGATAGTGCAGAACCAGGAAGTGTTTCATTCTGTTGTACACAGGGTTGCTATGACTCAGGGGCACCTAAGGACAGCAAAAATCCTACAACTCTAACAAAAAGAAAAGAGCAGTAAAAGAAGACCATGGCTGCCAGAAGAAAGGAAATAATAAAGATTAGATCAGAAATAAATGAACCAAAAAAACAGAAAAACAATTGAAAGAATCAACAAGAGTAGAAGTTGGTTCTTTGAGAAGAACAATAAAATCAGCAAACCACTGGCCAGACTGACAAAAGAAAAGAAGAAGATGCAAATAGCTTAAGTAAGAAATGAATTGTGTGACTTACAACAGAATCAACTGAAATAAAAAGGATCATATCAGAATATTATGAAAAATTATACTGCAACAAATTTGAAAACCTAGAAGAAATGGACAAATTTCTAGAGACACACTACCTACCCAAACTAACACAAATGAGGTAGAAAATCTGAACAGACCCATAACAAAAGAAGAAATTGAAGAGGCCGTAAGAAAACTCTCAACAACAACAACAAAAAGCCCTGGCCCAGATGGCTTCATTGGAGAATTCTTCCAAACATTCAGAGACGAGGTGACACCAAAAGTACTACTCAAACTATTCCAGAACATAGAAACGGAAGGAATACTCCCAAATTCATTCTATGAAACCAGCATAAACCTGATACAAAAGCCAGGCAAAGACATTACTAAAAAAGAAAATTAGAGACCACCATCCTTCCTGAATATAGATGCAAAAATTCTCAACAAAATCCTAGTCAATAGAACTGAAAAGCTGTCTTCTAAATTTCTTGGCATAGACGAGTGAGCACCTCCAGTCCCGCATCCATTTGTTAAAACATCTCAAATGGTATTCCGTCAATTCCTGGAGCCTTGTTTTTTGCCAATGCATTCAGAGCAGCTTGGACTTCCTTCAGTACCATTGGTTCCTGATCATATGCTACCTCCTGAAACGGTTGAACGTTGACTAATTCCTTTTGGTGTAGCCACTCTGTGTATTCCTTCCATCTTCTTTTGATGCTTCCTGTGGCGTTTAATATTTTCCCCGTAGAATCCTTCAGTATTGCAACTTGAGGCTTGAATTTTTTTTTTTTTTTTTCAGTTCTTTCAGCCGAGTGTGTTCTTCCCTTTTGGTTTTCTATCTCCAGGTCTTTGCACATGTCATTATAATACTTTATTTTGTCTTCTCAGGCCACCCTTTGGAATCTTCTGTTCAACTCTTTTACTTCATCATTTCTTGCTTTTGCTTTAGCTACTCGACATTCCAGAGCAAGTTTCAGAGTCTCTTCTGACATCCGTTTTGGTCTTTCTTTCCTGTCTTATCAATGATCTCTTACTTTTTTCATGCATGACGTGCTTGATGTCATTCCACAACTTGTCTGGTCTTTGGTCATTAGTGTTCAATGCGTCAAATCTATTCAAATCTGTTCTTGAGGTGGTCTCTAAATTCAGGTGGGATATACTCAAGGTCGTATTTTGGCTTTTTTGGACTTGTTCTAATTTTTTCCAGTTTCAATTTGAACTTGTGTATGAGCAGTTGATGGTCTGTTCCACGGTTGGCCCCGGCCTTGTTCTGACTGACGATATATCGAGCTTTTCTATTGTCTCTTTCCACAGATGTAGTCGATTTGATTCCTGTGTATTCCATCTGGCGAAGTCTATATGTATAGTCCCCATTTATGTTGGTGAAAAGATGTATTTTGCAATGAAGAAGTCATTGGTCTTGCAAAGTTCTATCGTGAGATCTCCAGCATCATTCCTATCACCAAGGCCATATTTTCCAACTACCGATCCTTCTTCTTTGTTTCCAACTTTTGCATTCCGATCACCAGTAATTATCAATGCATCCTGATTGCATGTTCAATCAATTTCAGACTGGGGAAGTTGGTAAAAATCTTCAATTTCTTTATCTTTGATCTTAGTGGTTGGTGCATAAATTTGAATAACAGTCATACTAATTGTCTTCCTTGTAGGTGTATGGATATTACCCTATCACTGACAGTGTTGTACTTCAGGGTAGATCTTAAAATGTTCTTTTTGATGGTAAATGCAACACCATTCCTCTTCAAGTTGTCATTTCAGCATAGTAGACTATATGACTGTCCAGCTCAAAGTAGCCAATACCAGTCCATTTCAGCTCACTAATGCCTAGGATATTAATGTTTACGTGTTCCATTTCATTTTTGATGATTTCCAGTTTTTCTATATTCATACTTTGTACATTTCATGTTCTGGTTTTTAGTGGGTGTTTGCAGCTGTTTCTTCTCATTTTGAGTCATGCCACATCAGCATATGAAGGTTCCCAAAGTTTGACTCCATCCACGTCATTAAGGTCGACTCTACTTTGAGGAGGCTGCTCTTCTGCAGGCTTCTTCTGAGTGCCTTCCAACCTGAGGGGCTCATCTTCTAGCAGTATATCAGACAATGTTCTGCTGCTATTCATAAGATTTTCACTGGCTGATTCTTTTCAGAAGTAGATTACTGGGTGCTTCTTCCCAGTCTGTCTTAGTCTGGAAGCTCTGCTGAAACCTGTTCACTATAGGTGACCCTGCTGGTGTTTCAAACTGGTGGCATAGCTTCCAGCATCACAGCAACATGCAAGCCCCCACAGTACGACAAACTGACAGACACGTGGGATAACTCCTGTGGAAGAGCCTACAAATTATCTCTCATTATCCAATCTCTCAATCCTTTTAGTAATAGAAACCCCTGAGTTTTAACTGGGCACAAGGCTACCCAGCTAGAGCCTACATTTCCCAGCCTTTCTTGCACTTAGGTGTAGCATGAGCCTAAATTCTCAACAAAGGAATGTGAGCAAAAGTCATGTGTACAACTTCCCTATTAAAAACCGAAAAATCAAATCTACTGTCGTCAGGTCGATTCCAACTCATAGTGACCCTACGGGATAGAGTAGAACTACTCTGTAGGGTTTCCAAGGCTGTAAATTGTTACAGAAGTAGACTGCCACATCTTTCTCCCGTGGAGTAGCTGGTGGGTTTGAACCATAGACCTTTCCATCAGCACTTGAGCACTTTAACCAGTGTACCACCAGGGCTCCTTTTTGGCCATATTAGATTAAATAAAATATACTATCAACCTTCCGGCTAGTAATCGAGCACTTAACTGTTTGTGCCACTCAGAGACTCCTAGGTCATTCTAATGTAGGCTTTTTGCTCCCTCGAAAGAGACATTTGGCAGTATTTTCTATTGTTACAGTGTGGGTAAGGGGGAGGCAGTACTACTGGCATCTAGTGGGGAGGGAGCAGGCATGCTGCTAAACATGTTGTGACAGCACCCTGTGGCAAAGATAAATCTGGCCCAAAATGTCAATAGTGCCGAGGGTGAGAAATCCTACCCTAGGGAGTGGTGGGTTAATGAAATAGAGGATTGTGGGTCACTGGACAGCCCTGCAGAGTGGAGCTGTCTGCTTGCCCTGACTGCCCTCCTGCCTCCAGCTCTGCACTGTCCAATATGGTAGCCACTAGTCTGTTTTGTTTTTAGGAGCCCTGGTGGTGCAGTGGTTAAGAGCTTAACTACTAACCAAAAGATCGGCAGTTGGAATCCACCAGCTGCTCCTTGGAAACCCTATGGAGCAGTTCTACTCTGTCCTACAGGGTCACTATAAGCTGGAATTGACTCGATGGCAATGTGTTTGTTTTCCGGTTTTAGCCACATGTGACTACTGAACCCTTGAAATTTGGTTAGTCTGAAATGAGATGGCCTATGAGTTAGTTCAAAAAAAGAACGTGAAATATAACCCACACTCATTATTTACAGATTCCCAATTTCTAATTTGCCTACTTGCTAAAATTTATCTGTAACCTCAAAATTAATGCTCAAGGGCACTTTTATGGTCACGGGTGACATGCGCAGAGCAGGGAAATATTCGAGTCATCCGATGTGCACCTTCTCAACTGAGGCTGTTCAAGGAGATGCTCTGCCTTCCTGTTTCAGCCCTCATACTGTGAACAAGTGCCCTTTTTGCTGTTTATTTAGTGCCACATTTTTTTCATTTTTGTGCTTTTTTGGGATGGTTTTGCTGTTTAAAAATAGTCAGTAAGCATAGTGAAGGGCTGTCTAGGGTTTCTAAGTGCAAGGAGGCACTTAGAGAAAATACTGTGTTAAATAAGCTTCAGTTCAGGCATGAGCTGTAGTGCTGGTGGCTTTGAGTTCAATGTTAATGCATTAACAATACATATTAAATAAGGTGTCTTTAAAGGACCCCTCGTGGCACCATGGCTAAGCGCTCAGCTGCTAATGGAAAGGTCGGTGGTTGAAACCCACCAGTGGCTCCTCAGGATAAAAGACTTGGTGATCTTCTGCTATAAAGATTACAGCCTAGGAAATCTTAGGGGCAGTTGGCAGCACAAAACAACAATGACAACAACAACAACAAGGTGTCTTTAAACAGAAACACAAGGAGCCCTGGTGGTGCAATGATTAAAGTGCTTGACTGATAACCAAAAGGTTGGCAGTTTGCACCTATCTGGGGAGAAAGAGGAAACCCTGGTGGTGTAGTGGTTAAGTGCTATGGCTGCTAACCAAGAGGTTGGCAGTTCAAATACACCAGGTGCTCCTTGGAAACTCTATGGGGAATGGACTTGACAGCAGTGGGTTTTTTTGGGAGGGGGGGTGGGAGGGAGAAAGACCTGGTAATTTGCTCTCATTAGGATCAAAAAACAAAAGAAATCCGTTGCTGTCTAGTCAATTCTGACTCATAGAGAACATGTAGGACAGAGTAGAACTTCCCCAAAGGGTTTCCTAGGTTGTAATCTTTATGGAAGCAGACTGTAGAATCTTTCTTCCTTGGAGCAGCTGGTGAGTTTGAATAACTAATCTTTTGGTTAGCAGCCGAGCACTTAACCACTGCACCACCAGGACTCCTCCCATAAAGATTACAGCCTAGAAAACCCTGTGGGGGCAGTTCTACTCTGTCACATGGGGTTGCTATGAGCGGAAAACGACTCTCGGTCACTTAACAACAAAAACAAACAGAAACACACATTAAACAAGGCTATGTATTAATTGATTGATGAAAATGTTGTGACCAGAGGCTGGCGGGAATCTAACCTTGTATTTGTCCTAGAAGCAACAGTTCAGTATTCGTTAATTCAGCGTTCGAGGTGACTTTATAGAAAATAACTACTGTGAGTAACAAGAATTGACCTATGTCAATAATTTGTTATCTTGATTGCATATTGAAATGATAGTATTTTGGCCATGTTAAGCTAAATGAAATACACTATTAAATTAACTTCACCTGTTTCTTTTTTTTTACTTTTGTCCGTGTTGCTACTGGAGAATTTTAAATTAAAATGTGGCTTGCATTATATTTCTATAGTGCCGCTCTAGACTATCAACATGAAAGAGAAACAAACTTCTGTCTTCTTTGAGCCACTGTAGTTTTAAGTCTTTTTCTTTTAGCAGCTAAGCCTGTATTTCTTTCTAATATAACATATCCAATGTAAAATGGTAGAAAATGACTGCAAGGAAAACTTCTGTTTGTAAAAGTGGACAATGTGAAGACAACACACAGTGGTCACTGGTTCATTGCCTGGTAAAGCACTAAAAAAAAAAAAAAAAAAAAAGTCACTGGTAAATCGCCTCCTGCCTGATAGAGACAGCAAGGTGTCCTTCCCTCGGCAATTCAGTGAGTTCCATGGTTGACTAATCTGGCATGATCTCCTTCATCCATTGTCCTTCTTGGCTCTTCTGAGATTGATATTGGTACATATTGCCTTTCTGGGATCTGTACTGCTTTGTACCCTGTTACTTTGCTGCAAATTTGGGGGCCTGGGAATTGCCTGGAAACCCTGGTGGCGTAGTGGTTATCTGCTATGGCTGCTAACCAAAGGATCGGCAGCTCGAATCTGCCAGGCTCTCCTTGGAAACTCTATGGGGCAGTTCTACCCTGTCCTATAGGGCCGCTATGAGTTGGAATTGACTTGACGGCACTGGGTTTGGTTTTTGGGGATTGCCTTGGAGCCCTGGTGGTACAGTAGTTAAGAGCTTGTCTGCTAAACAAAAGGTCAGCAGTTTGAATCCACCAGCTGCTCCTTGGAAACCCTATGGGGCGGCTCCACTCTGTCCTACAGGGTTGCTATAAGTTGGAATCAACTCAATGGCAATGGTTTTTTTTTTTTTTTTTTTTTGGTGGGGTGGATTGCCCTAGGAGTTGAGTAATTGCAGGCTGTTGTCAGCCTAGCTTAGCTTTCTTGGGTTGCACCAAATTCCTTAAAAAGTTAGAAAGCTTCCTATCTATTTGCCTCCCATCAATTCCATGAGCTGGTAATCAAAGCCAGAGTTCTTGTCTAGCCATTTCCGAGTCTGGGAATTCCTGTCTCTTGGCAACAGACTTCAGAGTTCTGCCCAGTCAAGATGACCAGGGATGAGCACTTGGCCAAGAGACAGCCATCCATTGACTGATGAGCAGCCTACGAGGCAGCCAGCCCGAGGGTGCTGCCCCACAGAGATACCTGGTACTGGGTGGTAAACAGGCAAATTGCCGGGATCCTTCCTGTGAGTGCCTGTTCAAGGCATAGTGGAGGTCAGCTGGTCAGCAATAGAATAAGTAGAGGCAGCAGAAACTGAGAGGTGGTGGGGTAACCACAATGGCAGAGCACTTGAATAAGGAGAGTGGCCTCCTGGTGCTGAGGGGCAGCAAAGCTAGCAGACACTAGAGCTGTTTACATCCTGATTGAGGCTCCAGTTTCTGAATATTGTTCTGGGCTCCATAAAGTCTAATGTGTTGCCAGGTTGGTGGGGTTCATGACTGAGATCCAGGTAATTTGCAATAGGTAAGACATTTCCTACAAGAACCCCTTTCTTGGCTGTCTTAATTTCCTAGTGCTGCTGTAACAGAAATATCACAAGTGGGGGGCTTTAAAGAACAGAAAATTATTTTTTCACAATTCTGGAGGCTAAAAGTCCAAATCAGGGTCTTGGTGGTGGTGATTCCTTCCTTGTTGGTGGGCCTGGGGTTCCTTGCATCTTGGTGATCCTCACATGGCATCTGTCTCCCCCAGGATGTGCATACCTGTGTGGCTAATCTGCTCTTTTTATAACTCAGAAGTGATTAGCTTTAGGATATATCCTGCCCTGATAGAGCTCATTATCATAAAAAAATTGCCATAGAGTTGATTCCAACTCATGGAAACCCCACATGTTTCAGAGTAGAAATGAGCTCCATAAGGTTTTAATGGCTCATTTTTTGGAAGTAGATTGCCAGGCCTTTCTTCCAAGGTGCCTCTTGGTAGATTTGAACCACCAACTTTTCTATTAGTAGCTGAGCTCTTAACCTTTTGTGCTCCTCAGGGACTCCAGTATAACAATGAAAACCCTATTTCTAAACAGGATTACATACACACCTATAGGGGCTAGGATCCCAGCATATATTATTTGGGGGGGAGAGGGCACAATTCAACCCATAACAGTTGGCCCACGCATACCACCCCAAGTGAGTAGCCCAGTCACCACCCCAAGTCAGTGGCCCAGTCATGGACTCTGACCCCTGCCATCTGTGTGAAGTATACCCCACTCCTAGTGGGTATTTGACAGACACTTTGGGTCCCCTGAAAAGCCTGGTGGTGTAGTGGTTAAGAGCTATGACTGCTAGCCAAAACGTCGGCAGTTTGAATCCACCAGGCGCTCCTTGGAAACTCTGTGGGGCAGTTCTACTCTCTCCTCTAGGGTCTCTATGAGTCGGACTTGACTCGACGGCCATGGGTTGGGGTGGGTTGTTGGGTCCCCGGTCTTTGGAATGGACAGAATAAAATCTCCGTCTTATATTTGTGAGTAGATTTCTCTGCCAGAATAATGAGCTATATAGGGTTGTTATGAGTCGGAATCGACTCGACCGCAATGGGTTTGGTTTGGGTTTTTTATTGCCATTAATCTTTATAGGCTTTGGGGCCAACAAAATCCATTTTCCCAAGGTTGGAATTAAGTGGACTTTGAGGAATTAAGTGGGCTTTGAAGAACTTTTAACCTTTTTGTCACTCAGGCTAAAAAACTAAAACACATTTATGGATTTTTTTCTGAGGTTACTAGGAAGCCAAAGAAAGGCGTGGCTGGCTTTGTGAATTTTTCTTTACCAAAACCTTGAGGTAGGGGGACATGGACCCTTCTGAGCTCTGGTTCATGTTTGTATTTCCTTGTACAGTGCACATTCCCAACAGATATTTCTAGGAAAAATTAAGAAGTGGCATAGTAAAGGATCAAGGAGAGTAAAATGTTTTTATGAAGAAAACAGGCCAAAACTATTTAAAAAAATAAAAATGACGGTGACACTGACAAACCACCCTAGTTATAACCCCTGCAGCTGGCCCACCAGGTTGAGTGGGGGAGGGCAGGTTTTGCCTGAGAGACTCAGAATAAACTCCTCTAACGTAAAACAGGGCATGGCAACCCAACTCCCTATTTTCTCCCAGGTATGGTGACATAGTAGGAGATGTCACTTTGAATACTCCCCAATGAGAAAGAAAGATGACAGATTCAACGGCTGCATGGTTCAAAGACGCAGGAAATGGATACGATACATCGTGTCCCTTAGATGTAAAATAAGGGTGCTGGAGTGTTTAGTGTTTCATGCAATAAATATATTAGATTGAAGCCTTAGTTTGAACCTAACCATAACTGAACTCTTCACTATTTAGTTTAAATAACTGGTAACATGAAGCAATTCATAATTTCTGGTCCATTAGTTTTGATCAGGTCCCAATTAACATTCCAGAACCTGGCTTTAGCTAATCTGCATGGAACATTTGAAGTGGGCGCACATATTGGGGCAGCCCCTGCCTCCAGTATGGCTTTTGCCATGTTGTAGCTTGCACTGCTTTTTATTTTTGCAGAGCTGGACTGGCAGAGGTCATCTATATTTTCTTTCTATACTCTCAACCTGTGCAGTACTGTATTTATTTCCCAGTCCTAAGATGCTCTTTGTGTGTGCTACAAGAAAACATTCTTCTTTAGGGTTGTTGTTGTTGTTAGATGCTGTTGAGTCAGTTCCTACTCATAGTGACCCTATGTACAATAGAATGAAATTCTGCCTGGTCCTGCCCCCTCCGCATGATCATTGTTTCACTTGAGCTCTTTGCTGCAGCCACTCTGTCAATCCATCTCATTGAGGGTTTTCCTCTTTTTTGCTGGCCCTTTAGGGTGGTAAGGCTCTTATATATTGCTGGAAAATGAGACAGAATAGAACTACCCCATAGGGTTTTCAAAGTGGCTGGTGGATTCGAACTGCTGAGTTCTTAACCACTGCACCACCAGGGCTCCATATGTTGATCAGCCAAGGCTAAAAACTAAACTTGGCTTCTCTGCTTCCCTCCTGCACCTGGTGTTGTTTAGCTGCCAACTCATGGTGACCCCATACACTATGGAATGAAATGCTGCCCAGTCCTGCACTTTCCCCACAATGGGTTTCTGTCTTAGGCTGGGTTCTCTAGAGAAGCAAAACCAGTAAAGCATATATATATATACATATGTATATCAAGGAAACGGCTTACATGGCTGTAGAGGCTGGAACACCCCAAGTCCATGGATCAGGACAGAAAAAAAAAAAGAGGCTTCTCTCAATTCATGTTGCTGCAGAGGCTGGTGAACCCAAGATCAGCAGGTTGGAGAGCAGGGCTCCGGCTCTCAGGCTGTGAAGATCGATGAATTCCAAGATGTGCAGATAAGTTGATAGCTCCAGTCCCAAGATTCGGAGGTCAGACAAACAGGAGGCAGTCGCAGGATCCAGAGTGAGCAAAAAAGCCAGAACTTCTGCTCATATTTGGGTGAAGGCCACATCCCCAAGGAAACTCCCTTTCAGCTGACTGGCTATTCACAGCAGTTTCAGTCACAGAAGTGATCACATAAAAAACACTGAGAATCATGGCCCAGCCAAGTTGACTTGCAATCTTAACCATCACAGTTTCAGATAGGACTGTTGTGATACACAGGGTTTTCACTGGCTGATTTTCAGAAGTAGAATGCCAGGTTTTTCTTCCTAGTCTGTCTTAGTCTGAAAGCTTTGCTGACACCTGTTCAGCATCATAGCAACATGTGAGCCTCCACTGACAGACAGGTCCCTGGGTGGTGCATACTATTAATGTGCTCAGCTGGTAACAAAAAGGTTGGAGGTTTGAGTCTACCCAGAGGCATCTTGGAAGAAAGGCCTGGTGATCTACTTCTGAAGATCACAGTCATTAAAAACCCTATGGAGCACAGTTCTACTCTGACACACATGAGGGTAGAAGGAGTTGGAGTCAACTTATTGACAACTTTTTTTTCCCCCCTTTGGGGCCCACTGTCCCTCTCAGAAAAGGAGTCGTGGTGGTGCAGTGGTTAAAATATTCAGCCATTAACCAAAATTTTGGTGGTTCGAATCTACCAGCTGCTCCATCGGAGAAAGATATGGCAGTTTGCTTCTGTAAAGATTTACAGCCTTGGAAACCTATGGGGCAGTTCTAGTCTGTCCTATAGGATTGCTATAAGTCAGAATTGACTGGACAGCAATGGCTTTTGGTTTTGAGGCTACACTTATGGAGCCCTGGTTACGCAAGGATTAAGCACTTGGCTATTAACCAAAAGGTCCACACTTCGAACCTACCCAGTGGCTCTGTGGGAGAAAAGCCTGGTGATCTGTTCCTGTAAAGATTACAGCCAAGAAAACCCTATGGGGGAGTTTTACGCTGTCACATGGAGTCGCTATCAGTTCAACAGCACCCAACAACAACAAAGGCTACATACGCTTCGGCAGTGTCTCTGAGCGTACTGCCACCTCTGTGTGCTTGACTCCATATTTGACAGCATCCTAAACTTGTCCACTTCTTTCTATCCCCATTGTCACTGCACCAGTTGAAGGCCCCATCACCACTCACCTGGACAGCTGCAGTAGTCTCAGAGCTTGTCTCTCAGCATCCCTCTTGTTCCTTTCCAAATCCTTTAAAATAAGGAAAGTCTGCTGACAGACGATTTTTGTAGATTGCAATCTGATCATCTAATTCCCTTCCTTGAAATTCTTAACTAGCTTCTAATTCCTTTCAGAATTAAGCCCCAGTCTCCTGATATGGCCCATAACTCTGTCTGATGGAGCCCTTTCCTATCTCTCCAGCTTCATCTGGCTCCTTTGCCTCTTTGTTCAATACAGTCTTTCCCCTCCGACTGCAATATCCATGAGAGCAGGGAATGGGTATAACTTGCTCACTGCTGTAGACTCACTGCTGGCATAGCAACCAATACATAGCAGGTGCTTGTTATTTGCTGAGTGAGTGAATAAATGAATGAATGACAGGACCAAAGGCCAGGAATTGTGTAATGACTAGACCAATTGTCATTGGGCCTGGATTAATTAATTGGGTTATCTGTGCGTTAAAGACAGCTAAGATCTAGAAGGTCAAGAATTTTAGCTCTTTTTAGTATGAATACAGGTGGGAAGAGTTGGTATATCTGACTGGTCATGGAATAATATATTAAGTAGGATTAAAGTAAACTTGCAAATGTAGAAATTTGATATGAAATGTTCAATTTGTTGTTGTTTTGTGCTATTGAGTTGATTTCAACTCACAGTGACCCTATAGGACAGAGTAGAACTGCCCCGTAGGGTTTTCTAGGCAGAAATCTTTATGAACGCTGATCTCCAGGTGTTTTCTTCTACTGAGCGGCTGGTGAATTTGAACCGCTGAACTTTCGATTAGCAGCTGGGTGCTTAACCATTCTGCCACCACTGTCTGCCAAATGTTCTATGGTATTTGTTTTTCTTCTGGTCAAAAATAAGGTAGGAGTGAGCTGGTGCTTGCTAGGATTCTCCTGATCTCTGGCTTGGTTGGACAATTTGCAAATACCTTCAGCTTTAGCAGGATGGCTGTCATGCATGTGTTTGTATGTTTGTGTGCCTTTCACCTTCGTCACTGGAAAGCTTCTCTGTAGATTGATGTGTCTTGGGTTCTACTCTCATCCCCATTTTGAAAAGAATATTGATAAAGAGCCTCCTTTGACTGGATGAGACTTTTTTCTTAAAGGAGCCAGGGCAAATGTTCCTGATGCCTGGCTAACTACTTACGAGCTCCAAAGGGAACAAGCAATGGACAAGGTAAGTACAGGCTACGGTCAGGCATTTGCATGCCCAAGCAAAACTTTCTGAATGGAACTCACATAATAAACAGATATCCGGCTCCCATGCCACAGACAGGCTACATGGGTGGTATTTGGAAAGAAGGAAGATTTTTCCGTTTTTCCAGCTCCAGCTAAAGTCAGATGTATATCTCACGTTTATCAAAGTAGGTAACTGGTACCATTGTGTTTAGACAGATGCATCTAGAGGGACAAGAACTTCCATCTACCTCTACCAAATATAATATCATAATGACCGCATATGGTTGTCAATACTTCCAAATAATAACATTCACAACACTATGATGCATTTTGCACACATATTTCAGAAACAGATATAATTCTTCCCTATTTGACCTCAATGGATATGGAATTTAAAATCCCCGTAGATGCTAATTTATATGAGTCAGAATTGGGTCAAAGGCAGTGGGTTTGGTTTTGGGTAGATGCTAACCTCTCACCTTACCCACAGGAGAGGAAGGAAGAGAAGAGACCACTGAGCTATAGGTAGAAGAATGAAAAGCATTCATTTCCTTTTCTTTAGCTATCTTCTGATGAGTTAGTTTACAAACATGAGTCAACACTTGTCAGAGACTCCTAGATGCCTATCCCAACATCCGTTCTTCTTTTCTCCTTAATAAAACTCCAAACCCAAACCCAAACCCACTGCTGTTGAGTCGGTCCTGACTCACAGAGACCACGTAGGGTTTCCAAGGCTGTAAATCTCTATGTAAGCAGACTGCTACACCTTTCTCTCGCAGAGCAGCTGGTGATTTTGAACCGAAGACCTTTTGGTTAGCATCAGATCATTTTAACCACTGTGCCACCAGAGCTCATTCCTTAATAAAAGAAGCTGATATTTAGCCAGGCACACTGCCTCCAAGAAAAGGGGTATGTTTTCAAACATCTCTTGTAGCTAGGTATGGTCAAATGATTAGTTTCTAGCCAATGAGACATAAGCAAAATGTTTTTGGGACTTGTAAAAAGTCTCCTTAAAAGTGAGAGAGTGTAACTGTCTTCTCTCTGCTTTCTCCTTCCTGCTGCCTGGAACTCACATATCATGACTGGAGCTCCAGCAGACGTTCTGGACCATGAGGGTAGTAGAGGAGGAGACTGGGAGGAGCCTGAGTCCTTGATGTATGGCAGCTCTGCTTGGCATAATCTCAGTCTTTTACACAAGACAGAAGCAATCTTGTTTAAGCCACTGTGTGTGTTATATGTAGCCAAATGTAATGCTGTTAGACTGTGAGCAAGGGAAGAGCGGGTAAGTTCTGGTTCTTGGCACCCAGTGTCTGATTGCAGCGAAGACATTTCCCTGGAGCACATTTTTTCCCGGGCAACACTTCAGTTCTACATCAGGCAACGATTCACTCTTCAGACTGGGGTTAAAGCAGCAAATGTCAAGCTTTGTTTGGTTGGGCTTTACGAGAGAGTTCATGGAGGTCTGGGCGTCCTGGCCCGGCCAAGAGGCACAGCCTTGTTACCATCAAGAGAATGCAGGAAGAGGGGAGATACGCTTTGGGCGGTTCATGGTATGATTCCAGGTGTGGTAGAATCAGGCTGCCATTTTAAAATTTAGTCAGAACTAGTGGCGTGCTAGTTGTTTATGACGGCTGATTGTGTGCATTTTTCCCCATCTTTGTGTTCGGTGATGTCATATTGGTAGTTTGAAATTGGCTTTAGTGGGAGTATTTACACCATGGAAATTGGCGAATGCTTAGAATCAGGTATCCATCTCCCTCCCTCCTCCCTCCTTCCCTCCCTCCCTCCCTATCCATCCATCATCTATCTATCTGTCTGTCTGTCTATCTATCTATGTATATTTTCCAGTGATGTGATTTATTAGCTGGTTGAATGGACATGGGAAACCCAGGGTGGAAACGGGGAGCATGTTGTCACAATACAGGGATTGCAACTAGGGTCACATAACAATATATGCATAAATTTTTGTATGAGAAGTTGACTTGAGGTGTAAACTTTCACCTGAAGCACACACACACAAAAAAGTTATGTCCCCTTTTCCTCTTTGATTTGAGACACTACTTATCATCTGGACTGCCAGAAGAGCGAATCAATCTGTCTTGGAAGAAGTACAGACAGAATGCTACTTAGAAGTGAGAATGGTGAGACTTCATTTCACAAACTTTGGACACGTTATCAGGAGGGACCAGTTTTTGGAGAAGGACATCATGGTTGGTAAAGTAGAGGGCCAGCGAAAAAGAAGAAGACCCTCAATAAGATAGACTGACACAGTGGCTGCAACAATGGGTTCAAGCATAAAAAAGATCATGAGGATGGCATAGGACTGGGCGGTGTTTCATTCTGTTGTACATGGGGTTGCTATGAGTCGGAACTGACTCAACGGCACCTAACAACAACAACAACAACTTATCTTAAAGTAGATCACGAAGACAATTCATACCTACATTTCTCTTAGAATAGGCCAAAGTGTCTCTCAAATCTTATGTATCATAAATATCCTTACAGGTTCTCTCGGTGTCCAAAGCCATAATCAGCATTACAGGGTAGTGGGAGGCAGAGTTCAGAGGAGTATTTTGTGAGAAAAAACCAGCAGTTTTCAATTTTGCTCTCTGTCTGCAGGACATTCCATGCTGGCTTTTGAGACCAAAACCAAATCTGGCAGAAGCAGGCAATCATAGAGTTTTCATGTAATTCAATAATTTATCACAAAGAATATTCATTTATAAACAATGACTTGTTTTGGAATGATAGCAGCTGTCAGTTTGGAGGCCCACTGGGACAGGAGTCTGGCTCACCCTTTGTTAAATTATGTAGGGTCACTGGTTTGGAATCCGAGGCTGAATGCACTTTACAATGTGTTTATGTTTTGGTATGTACATTATTTCATTTTTCCTTTGTGGTCTTGGAATCCATGTTGCCAGATGCCAAAAGTGCCTCTGAGTAGCACCCCCACATGTGGAGAGGAAATAATAAAGCTTGGAGCTGCTGTTGCACCTGAAAACTCTTGGAAGAGAAGATGTAGAAACATAACCCACTACCATGACAGCCGCACAAATGTCCTGGTGCTCCTCTGGGTCATCACTTAGATTTGCTTCAGCAAGAAGGAATCCTGGATGCTTTGCTTTTGGGAAGTCTATTGCCAGTATGATTTGTCTCTCTGAAGGCTGTGATTATTTTTCTCAAGTGTCTTGGGAAATTCAGTGGTTTGAGTTTAAGAGAAGATCAGACTGAGTGCCTGGAGTAAAGCATTCAGCATGCTATGAAGCCACTTGATGCCTTGCACCACTTTTTCACAGCTTTGCACCCGTTTCACTAAGAGCTAAAGGTCCCTGGCTTAGCTCTTAGAGCTCCCCAGGCCTTCTTGAGAGCTTGGAAAGCTGTCTAGTCAATGAAGGGGGGAGCTTGCCTGAGGGCTGGGGCCTTTCCACTTGTAGCATTCATCTTCGTTGCCTGCTGTGGCATTTTCATTCATAAGTTAACCTCTGGAAGTTCAAATTAAGTTCATGTTCAATGGACACTTGCTAAATATAGCCAGCTAGAAGACTGATTAGATGGCCTACTGAGAGGTTGATTGGGAGTCGAAGCCATCTCACTGTGCCACCATTTGACGTTATGTTGTTGTTAGCTACTGTCTAGTTGGTCCCTGACTCATGGTGACCCCATGAACAATGGAACAAAATGCTGCCCTGTCCTACTTCATTCCCATGGTTGGTTTCAGATTGTACCATTGTGATCCATAGGATTTTCATTGGCTGACTTTCAGAAGTAAATTGCCAGACACTTCTTCCTAGTCTGTCTCAATGTGGAAGCTCTGCCAAAACCTGTTCAGCATCATAGCAACACACAGCCTTCACTGACAGATGAATGGTGGCCGCACAGGAAGTGGATTGGCCAGGAATAGAGCCCAGGTCTCCTGAATGGAAGGGCAGAATTCCACCACTGAACCACCAATGTCCCCATCTGGTGATACAAGGATCAGAAAAACCCGCAGTGGAATTCTGCAAATCATGTTCTCTCATCATTTTAACACAACTCTTCATCCCCATTCCTTTTCCCCCAACATTTCACAATGCTCTTCCTAACTCTTTGCTACCTCCTTTTAACTCGACTCAATGTGTCATGTCACCACTCCAGGCAGAAGCTGCTCAAACTCCTGACTTCCTGTTTCCACCAAGCTTAACTTGCCTTGGATCTGATTTTATAACTCATTGGTCTTCTGTGAATGAGTACCAATCATTTAATGGGGTAAATAATTTCCCAGTGGGGTGATTTTTCAATGCTATGCCTTCCAGGGATTATGTGGCCTTAACCCAGTCATTGCCTTAAATCTTTCTTAAAGAAAAAAAACAGCCCAAGCACTTTACCACTGATGTGATTCCAACTTATGGCAACCCCATGTTTGTCAGAGTAGAACTGTGCCCCATAGGGTTGTTAATGATTGATTTTTTGGAAGTAGATTGCCAGGCCTTTCTTCTGAGGCACCTCTGTGTAGACTCAAACCACCAACCTTTTGGTAAACAGCTGAGTTCATTAGCCATTTGCATCACCAAGACTTTCCTTAAAACCCTTTTGTAACCCAGTATTTTTTTCCTTTGAGTTTTTTGTTGATACTATGTGAATCGACTCGACAGCAGTGGGTTTATGTTTTCAGTAATGAAGGGCATACTGAATCATTGAGTGTGTCTGAATTTTTGGTTTTTGTTTTATGCCTCATACAGCAAATCATACCCTTGGAGACCGGAGGTACATATGTGTACCCCTTGTGAACACAAATTCTACCCCTATAGTCCAGAGATACATATGTGTACTGTGATTATTAAGGTTGTGTGTCAACTTGGCTGAGCCACGATTCTCAGTGGTTTGGCAGTTTTGATATAGTTTGGCAGTTGTATAATAATGTGATCATGTCCATGATGAGATTTGGTACAATGTGATCACCTCCATGATGGGATCTAATGTAAGGAGCCAATCAGTTGAAAGGGAGTTTCCTTGGGGGTGTGGGTTGCATCCAAGCTAGGTGGACTTTCTGGCGAGGCTCATGGGCTTTTGCTTATACTGGATCCTGAAGCTGGCTCCTGTTTGTCTGACCTCTGATTCTTGGGACTTGAGCTGGCAGCTTACACGCTGTCTGGTCTGCTGATCTTGGGATCCATTGATCTTTGCAGCCTGTGAGCTAGAGCCCTGCTGTCTGACTTGCCAATCATGGGTTCGCCAGCCCCTGTGGCTGTATGAATCAGGAGAAGCCTCCAGCCTGACCCACAGACTTGGGACATTCCAGCCTCTACACCCATGTGAGCCATTTCCTTAATATAAATCTCTCTCTGTATATTTATACGCTATACTGGTTTTGTGTCTCTAGAAAACCCAGCCTAAGACATGTACCAAATAAAAATGTTCAAATTTCATATTTTTCCTACCAAAAATTCAGTGATTCAGCACTACTTCATACAATACCCTGTAAAACTAGGAATTTGCGGCACTCGCCTGGTGTTTCCATTTCCAGTGGTTATATAGGGCCCTGCCTGCTGGCAGCATGTACTGTCATGAAGGGGAGCTTCCCAATGATCCCCAGAGGTACAAAAAGTAAGTGGTAGCTATATATATGGACAGTCCTGAAAGGGTTAAGAAGGAGTCTCTCAAATACTTTGATGGGCTAATGAGGAAGATGTCAGGAACTTTGAGGTCATTTAAAGCACAGAGGTGATGCTGTATTGTCATTTCCAGTTTATAGAGGAAAAGATAAGCCAAGGAAGAATGAATCATTTATCCAAGTTCTCCCTCATAGTGGTAATATTTTTTAAAAAATAATATTTTATTGTATTTTTGGTGAAAGTTTATACGGCAAGTTGGGTTCCCATTTGACTATTTTTGCACAAATTGATCAGTGACATTAGTTATGTTTTTTATATTGTGTCAATATTTTCTTTGTGTTGTGGTTGTTCCATTCCCAGTACTCTAGTTTTGCTGCCCCTTATCTTCTTCTCATCTTTGCTTTGGATTTAATGTGGACCTTTCGGGCTCATGCAGATTTTTTTTAGTAGAGCGCAGATCTAAAGGGTTGTTGTTGTTAGGTGCTGTTGAGTCGATTCTGACTCATAGCAACCCTACGTACAACAGAAACACTGCCCTGTCCTGTGCCATCCTCACAATCTTTGCTGTATTTGAGACCATTGTTGCAGCTACTGTGTCAATATATCTCAATGAGAGTCTGCCTCTTTTTCGCTGACCCTCTACCTTACCAAGCATGATGTCCTTCTCCAGGGACTGGTCCCTCTTGATAAAATGTCCAAAGTATGTGAGATGAAGTCTCACCATTCTCACTCCCAAGGAGCACTTTGGCTGTACTTTTTCCCGAGTCAAACCTGTTTATTCTTCTGGCAGTCCATGGTATATCCAATATTCTTCGCCAAAACCATAATTCAAAGGCCTCAATTCTTCTGCGGTCTTCTTTGTGCATTGTCAAGCTTTTACATGCATATGAGGTGATTGAAAAGATTATGACCTGGGTCAGATGCATCTTAGTCTTCAAAGTGACATCTTTGCTTTTTTACAATTTAAAGAGGTCTTCCGCAGCGGATTTGCCCAATGCAATATGTCTTTTGATTTTTTGACTGCTGCTTCCATGAGTGTTGATTGTGGATCCAAGTAAAATGTGATCCTTTACAACTTCAATAGTTTCTTCATTTGTCACGATGTTGCTTATTGGCCCAGTTGTGAGGATTTTTGTTTTCTTTATGTTGAGGTGTAATCCCTACTGAAGGCTGTGGTTTTTGATCTTCATCAGTAAGTGCTTCAAGTCCTTTTCCCTTTCAGCAAAGAAGGTAGTGTCATCTGCATATCGCATTCTGATGCCACATTCTTCTTCATATCGTTCAGCTTCTCAGATTAACTTAATGGGTAATATCCTTTATGTGTCACTCTGCTTTTCTGCTCACAGGTGATCTCAGGGGATAGTTTTGGTTCAAGGCTTAAAGGAAGTCTCAGGGTGATAGTCTCAGGGAGCCCTCTGGGGTCAGAGTCCAGTTAGTCTGGACTTTTTTAAGAATTTGAGAATTGTTCCTCATTTTTCTCTTATTCTAACTGGGATCATCTATTGTGACCCTGGTCAGATTGTAGTCAGGCACCATCTAGTGCTGGTTTCAGGGTAGTTGAGGTTGTGGCTCATGTGCTCTAACAAACTGTAGACTTGTTTCTTCTCTGAGATTTTGATTACCTTCTTACTCTTTTGCTCCTGGCTGAGAGTAGAGATCAACAGCTGTATCTTAGATGGCCACTTGCAAGCTTTAAAGACCCCAGATTCTACTCACTTCAGTAATAACACTTCGACCAGAGCTGTTTTTTCCAAAACAGCTTTTGTCTCAGGAGAAAGGATTTTCCCTTGCAGTTGAGAGACCACATGTGGTTTCTAGTAAGCAGGCCTTTTTATTGGTTTATTTTTTTGTTTACAGAATATATCTTATCTACTGACAGATGTAGAAACCCTGGTGGCATAGTGGTTAAGTGCTATGGCTGCTAAGCAAAGGGTCAGCAGTTCAAATCCACCAGGTGCTCCTTGGAAGCTCTAGGGGGCAGTTCTACTTTGTCCTATAGGGTTGCTATGAGTCGGAATCAACTCAACAGCGCTGGGTTTGGTTTTTTGGTTTTCGGTACTGACAAATGCACACTTTTCCTTCAAAGAGCTTTAAATAAATTGTAAATTTGTGATGATATTAAGCCAGCCTCTCTCATTCATCACCTTTCTCTAAGCTGGAGAATGTCGAGCTACCTTTATGTGGTCCTTGGTATGTGTGGTGCAGTGAATTACTTAGTACAGACCTTCTAGTCACAGTCTTTGTAGCTCCCACCAAATGACTGGGTGGAACTATGCAAATGAGGTGCTTGTGGCACATCAAGGGGATTGGATAGCTTGTAATAATGTAAATAAGGGGTATGGCACCCTTGTGGGGGGTGGGAATATGCAAAAAAGCTGTGTGGAACCCTAATGAGGGGATTGGTCAGTTTTGTCATCCCCCCAGGCTTAAAATGAGCCATTCCAGAGCAGGAAGGGAGAATCTCACCACCACAAAGAAAAGCCAGGAGTGAAGTGCAACCTTTGGACCTGGGATCCCTGCACTGAAAATCCTCTAGATCCAGGCGACAGAGAGGAGCTGTAACATGGAAGACAGCCAGAGATGGTGGCCCAGCAGTAGTTAAGAGCAATATAGGAAAAAGCAGCAGAACCAGGAGACCAGTAGGGCCATGCAGCAGAACGTCCTCAGCAGGGCCCAGGGGCAGCAAGACCCCCAGCAGGGTCAGGGCGTAGATGGGCAAGAAGTTGTCCTGATTGAGGAACTGCATCCTGATTTGTTCCTGTTACTTTCAAGTTGATTCTGATCCAGAGTTGTACTTTGCTGTTGTTAGGTGTGGTTGAGTCTGACTCACAGCAGCCCTGTGTACAACAGAACGAAGCACTGCCTAGTCCCACATGATCCTCACAATTGTTTTTATGCTTGAACCCATTGTTGCAGCCACTGTGTCAATCCATCTCATTGAGGGTCTTCCTCTTTTTTGCTGACCCTCTACTTTACCAAGCATGATGTCCTTCTCCAGGGACTAGTCCCTCCTGATAACATGTTCAAAGTACTTGAGACAAAGTCTCACCACCCTCACTTCTAATGAGCATTCTGGCTATATTTCTTCCAAGATTTGTTCGTTCTTCTGGCAGTTCATGGTATATTCAATATTTTTGCCAATACCATAATTCAAAGGCATCAATTCTTCTTCGGTCTTTCTTATTCATTGTCCAGCTTTCACATGCATATGAAGCAATTGAAAACACCATGGCTTGGGTCTCTGTTTATCATGATGTTGCTCATTGGCCCAGTTGTGAGGATTTTTGTTTTCTTTATGTTGAGGTGTCATCCATACTGAAGGCTGTGGTCTTTGATCTTCTTCTGTAAGTGCTTCAAGTCCTCTTCACTTTCAGCAAACAAGGTTGTGTCATCTGCATAACACAGGTTGTTAAAGAGTCTTCCTCCAATTATGATGGTGTGTTCTTCTTCATATAGTCCAACTTCCTGGATTATTTGCTCAGCATACAGATTGAATAAGTATGGTGAAAGGATACAACCCTGACACATATCCTTCTTGACTTTAAACCATGCAGTATCCCCTTGTTCTGTTCAAACAACTGTCTCTTGGTCTATGTACAAGTTCCTCAGGAGCACAATTGAGTATTCTGGAATTTCTGTTCTTCACAGTGTTATCCATAATTTGTTATGGTCCACACAGTCAAATGCCTTTCCTTAGTCAGTGAAACACAGGTAAACATCTTTCTGCTATTCTCTGCTTTCAGCCATGATCCATCTAACATCAGCAATCATATCTCTTGTTCCACATCCTCTTCTGAATCTGGCTTGAATTTATGGCAGTTCCCTGTCAATGTACTGCTGCAACAGCTTTTGAATGATCTTCAGCAGAAATTTACTTTTGTGTGAATTAATGATATTGTTTGATAATTTCCGTACTTGTTGGATCGCCTTTCTTTGGAATGGGTACAAATACGTATTTCTTCCAGTCATTTGGCCAGGTAGCTGTCTTCCAAATTTCTTGGCATAGAGTAGTGAGCACCTCCAGTTCTGCATCCATTTTGTTGGTATTCCATCAAATCCTGGAGCCTTGTTTTTCGCCAATGCCTTTGACTTCTTTCAGTACCATCGGTTCTTGATTATATGCTACCTCCTGAAATGGTTGAACGTTGACCAATTCTTTTTGGTAGAGTGACTGTGTATTCTTTCCATCTTCTTTTTGTGCTTCCTGTATCATTTAATATTTTCCTCATAGAATTCTTCAATATTACAACTTGAGGCTTGAATTCTTTCTTCAGTTCTTTCAGCTTGAGAAATGCTGAGAGTGTTCTTCTCTTTTGGTTTTCTATCTGCATGTCTTTGCACATTCCATTATAATACTTGACTTTGTCTCCTTGAGCCATCCTTTGAAATCTTCTGTTCAGCTCTTTTACTTCATCATTTCTTCCCTTACCTTTAGCTACTCTATGTCCCAGAGCAAGTTTCAGAGTCTCTTCTGACATCCATTTTGGTCTTTTCTGTCTTTTTAATGACTTTTTGCTTTCTTCATGTATGATGCCCTTCCACAACTCGTCTGGTCTTCCATCATCAGTGTTTAACGCGTCAGATGTATTCTTGAGATGGTCTCTAAATTCAGGTGGGGTATACTCAAGACCATACTTTGGCTTTTGTGGACTTGTTCTAATTTTCTTCAGTTTCAGCTTGAACTTGCATGTGAGCAATTGATGGTCTGTTCTGCAGTCAGCCTCTGGCCTTGTTCTGACTGATGATATTGAGCTATTCCACTGTCTCTTCTCACAGAGGTAGTCGATTTGATTCCTGTGTATTCCACCTGGTGAGGCCCATGTATGTAGTTGCCATTTATGTTGGTGAAAAAAGGTATTTGCAATGAAGTTGCTGGTCTTGCAAAATTCTATCATGGCATCTTTGATGTCATTTCTGTCACCAAGACCACATTTTCCAACTACCAATCCTTCTTCTTTGTTTCCAGTTTTCACATTTCAATCACTAGTAATTATCTATGCATCTTGATTGCATGTTTGATCAAATAGTCTGTTTCTTTCCTAATAAACCCTGTAGTTGTGAGTATCGTCTGTGAGTTCTGTGTGGCCATTTCAATGAACTATTGAACACAACAAAGGAATAGAGAGTGCCACAGGATGGCTGGTGTCAGAATTAGTAAAAAGGTTGGTGAATGGAGGCATGTCTGACCTCTGCCTCATAGATCAGCCCTGGACTGTTGATGCTGATTGTCCTCCCCTCTTGTGAAGTTGGGAGGTCAGATGCTTCTGCCTCGTCATTTTTACCGTATGTAATGAATGGTCTGTGAGAGCCACGTGGTATAGGAGGCATGTGGTAAATTTCTGCTCCTGTTTCTCCTTAAATACAAACCTCCAGCTTTTTTTTTTTCCCTTCCTGAAGTTTCATTCAACATAATTTCAAATTGTTGGATTGAAATAAGCAAACTGGGGCATGTTAGGATTGGGGTAGGAGTAGAGTGGGTGGCAGGTGAGGGGGCAGGGAGAGAGAAAATAAAGAGCATCCGGAAATCTGGGAGAATGTGGTACATTTGAAACCTGATAAGCTGCTGCTGGTGTTACCGGACCTCGCGGTTTATAATAGCCACGCAACATTCAGGGCTAAAGGCATGTGCGTCCCTTACACAGGCCCAGCACATTCATACTCCAGGGCAGCCCAGGGACATAGCACGTGGGACTCGAGCCTGGGGCTGGCTGGGCCCCATGCTCTGTGATGTCTCCCTTCAGAAGCAGGCCCTTGCACACTATGTTGTGCCAAGCTCTGGGTATGCGGACACAGTTGAATTGACATCACCCACAGACCCATTTTACGGAGCTGCTCAGTCCATCACTGTAGGATATCCAGAAGCATGACAGATTGGACTGAATGCAGAAGAAAGGACTGAGGGGCTCCGGAACTCCTCAGAAAGATAGCACTGTAGGGAGGGGCAAACGGACTAGGCGCTTTCTCACTAATGACCCCCAAAAAAACAAACCCACTGCTGTTTAGTTAATTCCAACTCACAGCGACCCTATAGGGTTTCCAAGGCTGTAAATCTTTACGGAAGCAGACTGCCACATCTTTCTCTCCTGGAGTTCTCCTGTGCGTTCGAGCTGCTGACGTTTTGGTTAGCACCCAAGTGCTTTAACCACTGCATCACCAGGGCTTCTTACGATAATGATAATAGCTATTTTTTTTAAAAAAAAGCTAGTTTCCATTGAGTTAATTCCAGTTTATGATGATCAGTCTCTAGGTAGCACAAATGGTTAAAAGCTTGACCACCAACCGAAAGATTGGTGGTTAGAACCCATCCAGAGGCACCTCAGAAGAAAGGCCTGGAGATCTACTTCCCAAAGGTGACAGCCTTAAAAACTGTATGGAGTACAGTTCTACTCAGTCCACACAGGGTCATCATGATAATAGATATAACAGCCATCATTTATGGAAGTTTCCTACGTGTCTGGTATTATGATAAGCCAATGTCATGTACTACCTCATTTAATGCTTAAGCCTATGAGATGTGTTTTATTATTAGCTCTTTTTTAGTAGAAGGAACAGAGTCATAGAGCTTAGCACAGTGCCTGACACATAGCTCAGCTCTCAATAAACATGTGTTACTACATGAAGAGAGGTAAAAAATGTGCTTAAGTTCACATATTTAGTAATTGATGGAGGCCACATATATACCTGTTCTGTGTGGTATCCTCAATTATACAAACCAGTGGGCTTGGAACAGAATTTCAGGTTGAAATAGCAGAACTCGAACTAGGCTAGGACTTACATAAGAGTCAGGAATCCAAGGATACCCAGAAATAGTAGCACTGAAATACTTTTCTGGCAGAGTAGAGGAAGGAGACTTGGAGCTGACTGAGGTGGTAGCTTAGGGCAATCAGGGTAGGGGTGAGAATGAGGCAGGAAGGTTCCTTAGGACACAGTCTGGGAGGACAGACTGAATGTGTATAGGGGCCCTTTGGTGTGGTTGAGGTGAGATAGGGGAGATTTTGGAACCTCACAGAGTATGAACATAAGGAATGAGTTAGCTGAGTAAGGGCAATGCTGGACCAGCTGATGCCAAGAGATCAGTGATAACAACCTTGGTACTTTTCTTCTTTCCCTTGGAGGAAACTTTTATGTCTACTAGTTAATGGATGGTTCTTCAACCCTGGGTCCTATTTGAGAATCACAGGGGCAGTCAGGGCTAACAGAAGTCTGATTCCAAAGAGATTATATCACACTGGCCAATCTGAAAATGACCACTGCAGAGTCTGGAAACAGTCTGTGTCATCGTAAGCAAACATGGCCCTCCAAAAAGCAGCTGTTGCTTGAGCGAATGGAAAAAATATCGTGAGCAGGAAAATGTGAGCCATGTGCCTGTGCCCTGCCCAGTTGCCTTCTCCATCTGAAGAATGGTCTGCCCTTTGAAATACTAGGAGTGAGGCATTTGGACGCAGGAGCCTGAGTGCTTTGTGATATGGGAAAGTAGAGTTGACTACTTCTCCAGAAAGGGAGCTTAACCTCTGACAAACTTTCAGGCCAGGTTGTTACTTCATCATGTAACTGCTGCCCAGTGGGAGAAAAATGAAAGCAAAGGACCACTATACCACTCAGATGTGGTCCCCATAGGTCAAACAAATCTCTGGATCCTCCATGATCTAAAAAGGCAATGGATTCATTCATTAGTTCTTATTCACTGATTAAATCAACGTATTATCTAAAGAGATAAAGGACTTAATATGGAAAACACCCAATGGCTGTAGTGGACATTGTCTATTGCCTACTCAGCATCTGTTCTCTCCTTTCTTCACAATGCTATCCCAGTTTTATCTGTATGATTCATGGGGAAGTCACCCCATTCCAGCTTCAGAGGCAGGGCCCAATTAATCCAAGCCAATCGTGGAACTCTAATCCACTTGTTAGTGAATGCTTTGGGAATGCGCATATGACCCAAATCTGGCCTAGAAAAGGGTTTCTGGAAGCTTTAGAAAAATTCTTCCTTGTCCTTAAGAGAGCAGGACAGAGTCAGCGTCTTCTTTCAAGGGGTGTGAATAAAGATGCTTGTTTTCCCACTCCTTGATGCTGGCTGCCATCTTATGGCTTGAGGGGAAGTCAGATTTAAGGTAAAGCTAACACGTGGAAGAGGGCGGAGATGCACAGACACAGAGCACATGTCATATTCACAGCCTCTCTATCTCTGGATACCCAGTGATTCGGCAACATGATTCCTTGTTGTTTTAACCAGTTTGAGTTGGATTTCTGCTAATAGCAGCTGAAAGTTTCTAGACTAATAAACCACAAAATTGGCAATAACATCTGGGAGAGAGAAGGAAAGGGTGCTTGGTAGTTAAGATGAAAGAAGGATATGAGAAGGAAGATTGGAGTAGAGGGAGGGTGAAAGATAAGGCAAAATTCACCTTACATAGCTGCGTAAAACATTTGGGACTCTTAGTCAATTTTATCCCGTATTTTTCTTCATTAATGCTTGTAGGTGAGAAGAAGAACGGCAGGTGTCAGAGTGGATCATAGTCCAGTAGATCACAGCCACAGGTTTGTCCAAATGTAAAAGAATAGCCCGTGTACCAGACAATAGTAAAGGAGAGAAGGATGAGCACATGCTGGAAGAAGAAACATGAGATGGTCCTGCAGCTTGGCCTAGAAGAATTGTATGGTCCCTTCCTGCTCTGGATATGTAGTGTGTCATGGTCCACAATGTGGATTTACATAACCTATCGATACTGGGATATTTGAAAAATGCAATTGCCAAGAGCTGTCCTGTCTTCTTGGCAGTAGGTGTTTTTGATTTTTAAGCAGAAGTTTGGGGAGCATTGAGTTTTCAGTGACCCATGTAGATTGTCATGTTATGATCTTTTGGTCTGAGTGGTGACTACAGCATTCATTTGGGAGACAACAGCTAGAGGCTATGGTGGGGATGGGCTTTAGGGAGCCCACAGGCTGTAGCTATGGAATATTATCAAGTTGAACAGTCTTGATACTATGGGATGTTATAAAGTTAAACAGTCTTGATACATGAAGCCCTGTCAGTGACTTCATTAGCACCTTATCGAGAGACTTCTGTCAGTACTTGATGTTTCTCCCAACCTTATCTCAGACATGGCTATGCCCATGGTTCAAAGAACCAGTAACTCTTTTCATTCACTAAATAACCAAGCCATCAACCATCCATACACATGAACACATAAACACAGAGGGAAAAAGAGAGAAGGAGAGGATAGAGGGAGAACTCTGGATGGGTAGATGCAATTAATATATAATATGATATAATACATAATACAACACAATAAATACAATATAACATTATATATATAATCCCAGGGTGGTACAAATTGTTAACATGCATAGTTTCTAACCGAAAGGTTAGAGGTTTGAGGTTTGAGTCCACCCAGAGGTATTCAGAAGAAAGTCCTGGTGATCTAATTCTGAAAAATCAGCCATTAAAAACCCTACAGAACACATTTCTACTCTGACATACATGGGATTGCCATGAGTTGGAACAAACTCAACAGCAACAGGTTGGCATATATATGTATACATGTGTGTAGATATATATATGTGTGTGTGTGTGCGTCTGTATGTATATGTGTATGTACAGAGAGAGACAGAAGAGAATTATATCAATGTTAAGGCTGTTTCCTAAGTCTGCCATACTGGAAGATTATGCCATGTGGTACCATATAGGCAGGGATGGATTACCCAATAAGCAAGGTACACACGGGCTTACTTGTGCTTACTTACTAATCTGTAACCTGTTTTTCACCACATCTTCTACCCATATGAAATTGTTCATGACAGATTAGTAAGTAACCAAATTAAGCCCGTGTGTACCTTGCTTCCTGTAAACCCATGTGCCTTACTGGTTAATCCTCCCCTGCATATAGGAAGGCTGGTTTGGCCATAAAACTCTTGAATAATCTTGTTCCGAACGTTAATTTGCTTTACATAATGTGTAGGGCTTAAAAAGAATAGTAAAATGGAATTCCTGTATGTTAACAAGTGACAAAGTGAAACCAAATTCCAACCATGACATGTACTGAGGCCTTGAGTGTAGCGGTCTTGACTGTTTTCTGCCACAACATGTGTGATGGATGACGTTCACATGCAGGACACATTCCCAGGAGTGTATCCATTGCGTCGCTATGCGCAATCCCGGGGATCCTTGAGGTAACATAAACCCCTTTCTCTCAAACTCAACAAGGCATATCAGGGAATGTGGTGATTTGAAGTGACATTATTATAGGGATAACCTTGAGGCTACTTCTAAGTTGTATTTAAAAGTGAATCATTCACAAACTTCAGTACTTCAGCTATTATTACCAACAGATCACTTGCAACATCTTACAACTGATTGCAACACACAAGTAAGTCATTACAACACAGTTGAGAACTGTTACTCTAACACATAATCACACCTCTCATATTTCCAGAATGAAGCTGTTTTTCCTATTGAACCCCCCCCCCCAAAAAAACAAACTAACAAACCCATTGCTGTTGAGTCTATTCTAACTCATAGCGACCCTACAGGACAGAATAGAACTGCCGTAGGGTTTGCAAGGAGCACCTAGTGGATTTGAACTGCCAACCTGTTGGTTAGCAGGCATAGCTCTTAACCACTATGCCACCAGGGTTCCCATTGAACCCAAGTGTGCATTCATTAGTTTAGCATACAGTGTTGTGCTTGATTGCAAGACATCTCCTTAGGAATTCTAATGTGTAAGCCCAAATACTTCACTTTACTCTACAAATGTAACTTTGGGTTAGATTTTCTGTATGGTTCAGGACTTAACTAAAAAACTGTGAAGAAATGGGATAATCTGAGTATAGGAAAAGAAAGTTTGTTACAGAACTCTGGATGGGTAGATGCAATTGATGCCATCACCGTGAATGTTGTGAGAAGTAGAATTAACTGAGTAGTGCAATCAGATTAACCAAGATTTTAGTGGACTTTTTTTTTTTTTTTTTAAAGCAAGTTTTGGGTTTGATAAGGTTTAGCTGTAGATGATTTTATTTGCTTCCTAAGGGACAGGTAGCAGAAAGCATTCACCATTAGACATGGCAGCTCTTATCTGGGCTGTGGAGACAGCCTTAGGTGGCCCAGGACTTTTTTGTGGCTTCCAGCTTTAGGGGGCTTCTGGGTGGATTGGTACAATGCCAGCATCTGACACAGCTGCAGTACTAGCATCTTTTCCTCTCACTTGTCCATAATGAGAGTGGCTCTTCCCCTGTGGTCATCTGCATATCCTATCCTGAACTGAGAATAAAGCTGCCTGGAAGAGGGAATGCTGAGAGAGCTCCCAGAACGTGAATTTTTCCTCCTGTTTCTGAGAGTTTTGCATCTCATTTTTCTGCCCCTGGTTGCCAGGTGGATGAAACCCAGGACAGTGGAAGTCATAGGAGGTATTCGGTGCAGTCCTTTACTCTCTAAGTTAGCCAGTTGGTCTGACTACAGAGAAGTGAAGCCCACCCCTGGTCTGAATGAATCCCACGAATGTGTTTAATCACAGCCAGTCAATGCACACCCTCACACAAATATGTACACTCACACTCATGCACCATACAATAACAACTCAATGAAGCCAGTACTGTGGATGGTGGAGACATTTTGTCAAGCCCAAGTGGACTGCAGTACAGGGGTGGGGTTTGGAATTTGGAAACTCTTTCTCCACATTCCCCAAACTATACTCCTTTGACCCCAGAGAATGGGGCATGTCATCTCTTGACTAAACAAGACTTCTTCATATTCGAGGACGAAAGTTCAACATGGCACACCAATGCACAGCCTGCGGGACATGACAGCCCTGACAAAAGGAGGTTTGACGAGTTAACTGTACATGAATCATGAACAGATGGATTAGATTTTTGCTAAAATACACATGGCTTTTAAAATTTAGAGGGTGGAGGGGACTTACAGAGAGAGCTTTGGCGAAAATGCCTTCGGCTCTGCTGGACCTTACCTAACTGTTTGATGAACCCAGAATGCAGCCAGGGTCAACTTTCCATCCTTTAATGCATAACATACAGCCCATGACCACACACCAGCCAGAAATAGACATAATCCTAATAAATATCACCATGCATCAACGCGATTTTCAGCTTGTGACCGGAATAAAACAGCTCCTATTATTATGTCATGTTTCATCAGAGCTCTCGTTCCACAAACCAGCAGGCCTTGATCTTGCAATGTTAAAAAGGTGGAGGTGTTCTCTAATTCTCTTCCCCTTCCTGGGGTCTAGGCACTCTTCACTCATAGTTTTTCACAGGATATTAAGAAGAGATGCTTTCGAATTCTAATTTGCTTTCCTTCTCTTTTACCACATCTTTTTGTTCTAATTAAAAACTGACAGCAAAAATACCCCCAACCACAAATATCTAGGAGAAAATGGAGACATTTGGACAGGCTGAAATACTTTGAGTTTTATGAGCTCTAATAAGGTTAATCAAGGTTCTGGAAAGAATTTTGTTTCATGGTGGACTCAACAAAACAATGAGCTAGGACCTACAGTGATTGGCTGGAGTGGGAGGCTGGGGGCCTGGGGCCCTGACGAACTGCTGGTCAAGTTGGGTGAGTCCACGCCTCAGCTTCTTTCCATGCTGACGCAATCACAAAGGAAATTGGGCACCATCTGTTACTTGGCCTTCAGGCTGCTGTCAGTCCCCAATCACTGTAAGTCATAGCCTCCCCCAAAATTCTTACAGCTGAGTTTATCCCTCAGTGAATTTGTTTCCCAAGGAGTTTAATCTGACACGAAGGGACGTTTCCCCACCTAATTTCTTTATGGCAATGTCTTTATGTAATCCAGGCTGGGGTCTGGAGCAAGGCAGGTGAGGAGGAAATGGGAAGGGGTCACTCAGCCGTAAGAGCAAAGGAGAAGGAAGAGTTGACAAACAAAGGAGGTGGTTCCATCCAGGAACTAGTGCCAGTGTCAAATTCCTCACACACTGGGAGGAGGGAGTGACACCCCTTTCTACCACCTATCCTTCTTCCCCTCCAAGCAAGCTCTTAAGGAATAAGGAAGGTTACACCTTCCAATAGATTCCGAAGTCTGGCTGAGCCCAAAGGCCCCCTCCTAACAAGGTTGCTCTGAGGTGGGTGGGCTCTACTTTTGTCTGAGTAGGTGCCACTCTGCCATGGTGTCTCCTCAGAGAACTGGGAAGAGTGAAACTTTATCTTTAATGTCACTCCCCTCCTCTACATGCCTGCTTTCTCTCTTTCCTAAAAATGCTTCCCTCTCCTCCTCTCCCCCTCCTTTTTTTTCCCCAAGGTTCTTCCATGAATTGTTCTTTTCCTGACATCCTGGGGATTTCCTCAACTTCTTAGGGGAAAGAGACTATAAACTCTTCAGGGATGTGGACTGTATCTAATCTAGTTGTGCAATTGTAGCTCCAGCACAGTGACTAACACATAATGGCCCACCACAAAGGCTGGGAAACTTCTGTGACCTGAAGCTCCATGCATCTGATGTGATGGGGCATGAAAGGCTATGACCTGATGTCCTTTCTTAGTCCATTGGCATTTTTCTTCCTTTCCTTCTTCCCCAGGTCTTTGTACTCACGTGTTCCCACTGCCATGTGTGTCTGCAGGCCCCCACACGACAGCACTCAATAAGGCAGATACTCTTCAGACACTCGCTTCTAGGAGTGTGATGAACTTGAAGCATCAAAGTTTAACCGTGCCATGTCCCATTCCCTCTCTTCTGAAAAAGATCAAAGTGTTCAATAATTTCTTGTTAATGTGACCTAAGTGCCAATGGATTACTTTGCTATGTCTCCCAGACAGCATATTTCCATTACAGATAATGCCCTAAGTCAAAGGAGCGACTCCAGTGATGGGAACTCCAGGCATCATAGTGAGGCCCTGGGAGCCAGCTTTCCATGATGCTCCTTCAGTAGGGAAGTGGTATGGGGCATGAGAAAGGCATGGTCTTTGTGGTCAGACAGATCTGGGCTTGTTCCCTGGCTCTCCCACTTACTAGCTTGGCCACTGCTAAATGTAGAAAATTCGCATAGACTGTCAGTGCCCATTGGACACCAATGCCCATCCATGGGGTTACTGCAAGGAGTAAATGAAATGATGTATGCAAATGTAAAATCCAGCACAGGGTCAAGCACAGTAGGCACCCATTAAACTCACTTTCCTTTTCTTTCAGTTATTCATTTGCTGATACAATAAACTATCACTAAAAGCCTATGAGGAGGTGGTACAAATGGTTAACACTCTTAGATGTAACCAAAGGCTAGAGGCTTGAGTCCACCCAGCGGCACCTCAGAAGGAAGGCCTGGTGAGCTACTGCCAAAAATCAGCCATTAAAAACCCTATGGAGTACAGTTCTACTCTGACTTACAGGGGGTCACCATGAGTTAGAATCGACTCCATGCCCAGTGGTTTTAACTGTTTCAAATACTACTCTTGCCAGGCACTGTGATGGCTCTATAAAGATACTACTTGCTCTGTGTGAGAATTGTTTCCTATTGCTCTCCATTCCCAGGGGTTCTCAGGTTCTTAAACAGGCCCCAACTTACCTGAGTCCTCTATTGCCAAGCAGAGGCTCTTTGGCAACGGAGGCTCAGCATGGCCACTCTCCAGCGAGTTCTCCTTACAGATGCATGCATTTTTGTGATCAGTCCTCCATCTGAACACCACAGATCTCCCTCTCAGACTCAGCTGACGAGGCTTTGCGATCTGGCCTCTTTCCCTGGGAGAGCTGGCTGAGAGCCTTCAGGGCTGTAGGTCCAGCTTCCAAGGGGGAGGGGAGCACCCGAGTTTTCTTTTCCCAAGAGACCCAGCCCCACACTTACCATCTCCTGCACCTCTCAGGCACCAGCAGGGTGTTGCCTCTGGAGAAAAGTGGGTTGAGATTGAGCAGAGAAGGAGGGTGGAGCAGGCCCTGAAGCTGGACTCAGACCTCGTCCCCCGGAGTGTGAATCTCCGCTGACCAGTGCTGCCGCGCTAATAAATATCAAACCCTTCAACGGGAAAATAAATTATCCCCCAACTTCTAGGCAAAACACTCTTGATAAATTGATGTTTTAGCCAACAGTGTTTAAAGTAAAATCAGGAAAGTGTGAGTAATGATGGCTGAGTCAAAAGTCCTGTATTAAACACAATGGTTTGAGGAGAGTGGAGGCAGCACTCAGAGAAAAGTGAATGCGAGTTTAACTAAAACAACTCTCGTTCAGAGGGAGAAAAAAAGGACTTGGGATTTATTATCCTATTAGTTTTTTCTGTAGGAGCAGCTCTCAGGGTGTCCCGGGCATAAAGTCAAAATCTCCATTTACCAGAGATGTTTAGAAAACATGCTCTTAAAAGTGGAAACTACCAAGTTTTTGACTGGACAACATAAATATGGTTGGATTCTTTCAGTATAGTGAGGAATCCTGGAAGAGTGATATGGTGTGGCTACAGTTCTCATAGGGGTTGTCTGGGAAGGATTTCTGACTGAGGAAAATCTGAGGATTATTGCTTTAAAAAAAAAAAAAAAGATGTGGGATTTTATTACTTACGTGACCCTGTATTTCATATTTATATATATTTATTATTGTTAGCTCCTGAAGAGTCTGGGCCTGACTTATGGCAACTCTGTGAACAACAGAATGAAACTGCCTGGTTCTACATCCCTAATGATTGTTTGCAGATCAGACTATTGTGATCCACAGGGTTTTCACTGGCTGATTTTCAGAAGGAGATCTCCAGGCCTTTCAAATGGGATGACATCCACAGGCATAGGGGTTAGGATTCTAACACATATTTTTGGAGGACACAATCCGATCCATAACAGGTACCTACTGGTTCACTGCTATTGTGCCTATTCCCTGGTATAGCGCCTAGTTCACAGCAAGTGTTCAATGGGTATTTGTTGAATGGGTAAATGTCATTGTCATTGTTGTTAGGTGCTGTCGAGCCAGTTCTGACTCACAGTGACCCTGCTTCCAACAGAATGAAACTGCCTATAGTTGCAGTCACTGTGTCAATCGATCTCATTGAGGGTCTTCTTCTTTTTCACTGATCCTCTACTCTACTAAGCATGATATCCTTCTTCAGGGATTGTTTCCTCCTGGTAACATGTCCAAAATACGTGAGACAAAGTCTCACCATTCTCGCTTCTAAGGGGCATTCTGGCTGTACTTCTTCCAAGACAGATTTGTTCATTCTTCTGGCAGTCCATGGTATACTCAGTATTCTTCGCCAACACCATAATTCAAAGGCATCAGTTCTTCTTCAGTCTTCCTTATTCATTGTCCACCTTTCACATGTATGTGAGGCAATTGAAAATACTATGGCTTGGGTCAGGTGCTCCTTAGCCCTCAGGGTGACATCTTTGATTTTTAACACCTTAAAGAAGTCTTTTACAGCAGATTTGCCCAATGCAATGTGTCATTTGATTGTGGATCAAAGTAAAATGAAATCCTTCATAACTTCATATTTTCTTTATCATGATGTTGCTTATTGCCTTGGTTGTGAGGATTTTTGTTTTCTTTAAGTTGAGGTTTGTGATGGTTAAGATTGTGTGTCAACTTGGCTGGGCCACGATTATCAGTATTTTGGCAGTTGTGTAATGTGCTAATCACTTCCCCATTGACATTTGATATGTAATCACCCCCATGATTACATACGTGAGTAGCCAATCAGTTGAAAGGGAATTTCCTTGGGCGTGTGGCCTTCATCTGAATAAAAGTGGATGTTCTGGCAAGGCTTGGAGGCTATTGCTTGTTCTGGATCCTGCAGCTGGCTCCTGTTCTTCTGACCTCCAGTTCTTAGGACTTGAGCTAGCAGCTTACCTGTGGTCTTGCCTGCCTATCTTGGGACTGATCGATCTTCGAAGCCTGCGAGCAAGAACCCTGCTCTCTGACCTGCTGATCTTGGGTTCGTCAGCCCCTGCAGCTAACGTGAATCAGGAGACGTCTCTATCCTGACCCATGGATTTGGGACGTTCCAGTCTCTATAACTGCGTGAGCCATTTCCTTGATATAAATCTCTTTATATATATTTATATGCTTTACTGGTTTTGCCTCTCTAGAGAACCCAGCCTAAGACATAGTGCAATCCCTACTGAAGGCTGTAGTCTTTGACCTTCATCAGTAAGCGCCTCAAGTCCTCTTCGCTTTCAGCAAGCAAGGTTGTGTTATCTGCATATCACAGGCTGTTAATGAGTCTTCCTCCAAATGTCATTAGAAGCATCTAAAAGATTCAATCCAAATAACTATAATGGCTTAAAAAGAAAATAAAGCACCCTTTTTGGGTCACAGTAATACAGTTGTGTAGTTCTGGTAAGGACGAAATCCAATCTAATTTTCCAATTGGTTTAATACTTCTACTTTGTAGGAGCTATCTTGTAAAATACTGGTTCTCAAACTTCAGCATTCATCAGGATCACCTGGAAGACCTGCCAAACCATAAACCAGTAGTCCCCACCCTTAGGGTTTCTGATTCAGTAGGTTTAGGGAAAGGAGCCCTGGTGACACAATGGTTAAGAGCTCAGATGCTAACCTAAAGGTCTGAGGTTCAAACTTACTAGCTGCTCTGTGGGAGAAAAGACTTGGTGATCTGCTCCTGTAAAGATTGCAGCCTAGGAAACCCTATGGGGTGGCTGCCCTTGTCATATAGTGTCACTATGAGTTGGAATTGGCACACAACAAGGTTTAAGGTAGGGTCCAAGAATTTGCATTTCTAACAATTTCTCAGGTGAGGCTGATGCTGCAGGTCTGAGGCCCACACTCTGAGAAACACTGTCGTAAAATAAAAGAAACTGTCCTGAATAAATATTTTTTATCTAATAATAGGGACTTGGCCCTTCCAAAGGACCCTTGCTGATTTTTCTTACCTAGAAGGTCTTTATTTAGCCTTCTCCAGAGCCTCGCCGTGTGATCTTCCAGAGACAGCAGAAGGCCCAGACCAGTCCAAGTCAGATGATGCCAGACTGAGTCTTGCCTTATGGGAAGCCTCTCTTAAGAGGCAGTCCGTTTCACTTCCCGGCTCTCAGGGTTGAAGCTCTCAGTTGTTGTGCCAAATCTGACCCCCTTCCTGGAGGTGGCCAGTAATAGTGGTCAGAGCTCACTGAGGGGAGCCTTCCTGCCTAGGGACCGGGCTGTGGCAGCTGTGGGAGAATCTTCTGCACTGTACAGCTTGGCTGTTATGCTTCCATCACAGATGGAAAGCACACACCTATTGCCATTCAGAATATTTATCATAGTTGAGCTTCTAGATAAATAATGATCTGCCCATAGGCAACCTTCTTTCTCTATCTGATATTCACCTAACACCACTCTCTGTAGCTATAACGTGGCGTGTTAACCAGCTCACGAAATCCTGGGGTGGGGCATCAGAAGGAATCCTTGAATGGTGAGATAAATGCAGAAAATAATATATGGTGTTTATTCAGTAAAGCCAATATCACCATTTTTTCCTTTTAAAAAAATAAGCAAACGTTCCTAGGAAAAGATAGTAAGTAGATACTGATGGAACAAGCGTAAACATAGACGAAAAAGAAAGGCAAGGGATGTTGCTGAAACATCTAATTGGAATAATTTTTTAAACAAAAGTGGAACAAAATAAATCAAAAGGAATGAGAGCATAAGGACTTTAGATTAAGTAATGATGAACAGAGGAAAAGGAGAGTCACAGAGCACAAAAATATCTTCTCCACGAAGCAGAGACCAAAGTCATTGCATTTAAATGTGTATATCTAAATTAATGATTATAGTACTAAACATTTGCCACAAGTAATTGTGGCTTATTCTATAGTAAAAAATTAATGACTGCTGCAATTAAGAATGTTTATGAAATGTTTTAATCATAAGTAAACTATTCTAACATAAAAAATGATACATTACAGTCTACTCATCAAAAGTCACAATATGAAAGATGAAACATAGAAGCCTTACTTTAAAAAAACATAACTAGGGAGACAGAGGACAGGACAAAATAAAATAAAAAACATAAAATGAATTATTTCACTCATCAAAGAATATGATATTTGATTACTTAAATCCATGTATGAATCCATGTATCCTTCTAAGAGATACACATAAAGCTCAAAGGTGTTAAAGAGTTTAAAATACAGTATGGGCACATACCATCAATAAACCCTTGTAATACAAAAGAAGGTCCTTATATTATGATAGCAGGTATGAGTTCACTATAAAGCCATGGCATTAGAAAAAGTTTGTAGGTACCTAATAATCTAGCACACAAAAATACATACAGACAGTAAAAAATATTAGAACAGAGGAGAATTAAGAAAAACACATTGTACGTGGAGAGTTTCAATTTTTATAAAAATACAAAATCTCTAATTTTAATATTTTAAATTTCAAATATGATCTAGCAAAAAATTTAAAAGAGGGAAACACCATAACCAACTACTTATATCAGAAATACAGCTATTGTTCAATATTTTAAAATGTAATAAAATAACCACATCAGTAATCTTTAAAAGAAAACTTTATTCAACAGATGCTGAAATTGAGCAGTTTTATTCTTAATAGTGTGCTCTTTAATTAAATTCAGCAGCAAAGAGGTCACCACTACCATTTTTATTTTAATATTGTATTGAAGATTGTTACTAGTGTAAAATTTAGGACAAATAAGAATATATACTAGGAAGAGGGAGACAAACTAATAGTTGAAGATGACATGATCATTACCTAAAAAAAAAAAAGATCTAAAGACTCATCAGACCAACCACTAGAACTCATAAAAGAATTTAGACAAAGTAGCGAAGTTCAAGATAAATTCTGAAAAGTCAGTATCATTCCTTTGGCTGGCAATAGCTATCTAAATTACACATCTTTTTAGGAAAACATAGATCTAGACTCTATATTTATAATAGGAAGGAAACAACAAAGAGGAATAAACTGAATGAAAAAAAATCGGGTCTGTTTATTTTGAAAGTCTAATCTTACTATATTTTTTAAAAATTTAGTTATATAAAGATATTTATTATCTGGGTATATAGTATTGCAAATAAATTGACTTTTCTGCTCATGATATTTTGTAATTGAATGCAATATCAGTATAGCTGAGGAATTTGAGAAAATGTTTACAGTTTACAAGGAAAATAAACATGTGATTTAAAAAAAAAGAACAATAAGGACATTTGGTTCCATTAATCCTTAAGACCTATCACAAAGAAAGTATAATTAAAATAGAGAGATGTTTAAGAAAAAAACTCAATGAAACAACAGGAGTCCAGAAATAGACTCAACTATTTACGAAAACTCGATACGTGATGAACTCTCCAAAATAGTCATAAAATAATTTTTAGTAAATGATTTAAAATTCATATATATATTTTTTTAAAGGGGGAAATGTCTTATAGCATATACCAAAATAAACTGCAGATGGAGTAAAGACTTAAATAGAAAATGGTGAACTAAGAATATGGAGAAGTGTTTATAAAGCTTACCACTACCATCATCACTAGTAGAATAAAGGAGCATAAAAGTTATAGACAAGACGCATTTTTAAATAACAAAATGCAGTACATTGCCAACTGGCCACAGTTCTTTCCAGCTCCTTCCAGCAAGATGTGGAGCTCACTGAAGTGGAGCTGCTTTAAAACCCAGCACCATTCTTTGGCCTACAAAAAACAAGGAACAAAGATGAAGGTTTTGTCAGCTGCTAATTTTTTTTTTAATTATATCTACCCAAATTATTCATTCAAGGACTGGGGCTAAAATTCTATTTCTGATCTGACCTCCATAAATCCCCACTCTACCAGGGAACTGCGATGGTATTTTGGGTTCCCTGGTATTGAGAAGCCCTGGTTGCACAGTGGTTAGGTGCTTGACTACTAATCTAAAGGCGGGCAGTTCAAACCCACCAGCCACTCTGTGGAAGAAAGGTGTGGCACTCTGCTTCCGTAAAGATTACAGCCTTGGAACCTTTTGTGGCAGTTCTACTCTGTCCTACAGGGTCACTATGAGATGGAATCAACTCCATGAGATGGAATCAACTCCATGGTGATGGTTTTTTTTTTTTTTTGGTATTCTTCAAAATCTACTCTCTCATGGGTGTGATTTCCCTCTTTGACCAACGGTGAGAGAGTTGGGCAGAAAGTGGGTGACATTTTGCAAGGCCAATTAGAAAATGTAGGGAGTGTCATGTTTTGTAGGGACAGAAAAAGGAATGAATGAAGAATTCGATGTAGGGAAGGAGGAGGAGTCTTTTGTTCTCCAGAAGAAAATTGAGATTATTTATCTTGATCTGAAATTTGTCACAAATTTAGCCTAAAGTGACTGATGTTGAACTGAACTTAAAATCACATTTCTTTTTTTACATCCCCAAATTCATGTTGATGTTAGCCCGCAGGTGTTTTGGCCAGGTTCCCAGTAGATTCCAGTGAAGAGTACATTTTTTTTCAAAGTTTAAATTTGCTCTGCTGATGCCATGCAATGATATTGTCTCAGAAATAGCTCTGAGCTAATAGGTATAAGCCTGGGACACATTTGTAAAATTTGTAAAAAAGACATTTGTAAAAAAAAATAATGATGCCATTTCATATGAGATCACTTCCTTAAGGTAGCACAGAGTAGTTTCAATGTAAATGAAAACACGTAAATGCGTATAAAAATACATGTTATGCTACATTTTAGCATAATTTTCTTGAGTATTTTTCTGTACACAGACTATAATATGAATCCTTTTCTCAAAGAAAAGACTATGTAGTTTTGTAACAGAACTGACTCTTGAGTCTTGTTGAGGGTTTGAACTGAGGCTGTAAATGCAGGAATGGAAAGTTGGAAAGGACTTCAAGAGAAATTAAGGCAGAAGAGGGGACTGAGGGCTAGGGTAAGGGAGAAGTCTTGCATGACTCACCTTTCTGATGTGAAGTCGTGGTGGTGGTGCCTTTGACCTTGAGAAGGAATTAAGGAAGATGAGCAGTTTTGTTTGTTTTTTTTATGGGGAGATAACAAGATCTCTTTTGGGTGTTGTTATGGATTGATTTCTGTCCCCCAAAAAATATGTGCTGTGAATTCTAACCATCATCATGGTTCTTTGCATAGTATTACATTGTGTATAAGTACCACAATTTCTTTATCCATTCATCTGTTAATGGGCACTTAGGTTGTTTCCATCTTTTTGCTATTGTGAATAATGCTACAATGAACATGGGTGTGCATATGTCTATTCATGTGACGGCTCTTATTTCTCTGGGATATATTCCTAGGAGTGGAATTGCTGGATTGTATGGTATTCCTATTTCTAGCTTTTTTTTATATCGCTTTCCATAGTGGTTGTAACTTTTTACCCACCCCCCACCACCAGCAGTGCACAAGAGTTCCAATCTCCCCGCAACCTCTCCAACATTTGTTATTTTCTGTTTCTTTGATTAGTGCTAGTAATGTCCAGATGCGATGGTATCTCATGGTAGTTTTGATTTGCATTTCTGTAATGGCTGATGATTGCAAGCATTTCCTCATGTGTCTGTTACCTGCCTGAATATCTTCTCTGGTGAAGTGTCTGTTCATATCCTTTGTCCACTTTTTAACTGGATTATTTGTCTTTTTGTTGTTCAGGTGTTGAAGTGTTCAGTAGATTTTAGAGATTAGACCCTTGTCAGATATGTCATAGCCAAATTTTTTTTCCCAGTCTGTAGGTTCTCTTTTTACTCTTTTGGTGAAGTCTTTTGATGAGCATAACTGTTTAATTTTTAGGAGCTCCCAGTTATCTAGATTATCTTCCGGTGTTTGTGCTTTGTTAGTTATGGCTTATATTGTGTTTATTCCATGTTTGAGGACCCAAGCATTGTCCGTATTTTTCTTCCATTATCTTCATCATTTTAGGTTTTATATTTAGGTCTTTCACCCATTTTGAGTTAGTTTTTGTGTATAGTGTGAGGCGTGGGTCCTGTTTCACTTTTTTACATCCAGTTTTGCCAGTACCGTTTGTTAAAAAGGCTGTCTTTTCCCCTTTTAATGGACTTTGATTCTTTATCAAAGATCAGCTGACCACAGGTGGATGGATTTATGTCTGGTTTCTCTATTCAGTTCCATTTGTCTAGGTTTTCTCTATTCAGTTCCATTTGTCTACGTGTCTGTCCTTGTACCAGTAGCAGGCTGTTTTGACTACTGTGGCTGTATAGTAGGTTCTAAGATCAGGTAGTGTAAGGCCTCCTACTTTGTTCTTTTTCTTCAATATTGCTCTGCGTCTTTCCTTTCCATACAAAGTTGACGATTAGTTTTTCCATCTCATTAAAGAATACTGTTGGCATTTGAGTTGGGATTGCATTATATCTGTAGATCTCTTTGGGTAGAATTAACATTTTCACAATGTTGAGTCTTCTTATCCATAAGCATGGTATGTTTTTCCATTTTTGTAGATCTCTTTTGGTTTCTTGCAATAGTGTTTTGTAGTTTTCTTTGTATAGATAAGTCTGTCACTTATCTGGTTAGATTTATTCCTAAGTATTTATCTTTTTAGGGGCTATTATAAATAGTATTGTTTTCGTGATTTCCTTTCCAAAGTTCTCTTTGTTGGTGTAGAGGAATCCAAGTGATTTTTGTATGTTGGTGTTGTTTCCTATTACTCTGCCGAATCTTTCCATTAGTTCCAGTAATTTTCTTCTGGAATCTTTGGGGTTCTCTATGTGTAGGATCATATCACCTACAAATAGGGATAGTTTTACTTCCAACTTCTCAATTTGGATGACCTTTATTTCTTTTTCTTGCCTTATTGTTCTAGCTAGGACTTCCAGCACAATGTTAAATAGGTGTTGTTTTAAAGGGCATCCTTGTCTTGTTCCAGTTCTCAGGGAATGCTTTCAGTCTCCCTCTGTTGAGAATGATGTTGGCTGTTAGTTTTGTATAAAGATGCCCTTTATTATGTTGAGGAATTTCCCTTCTATTCCTATTTTATTGAGAGTTTTTTTTTTTTTTTTTAAATCAGGAATGGGCATTGGGCCTTATCAAGTGCCTTTTCTGTGTCAGTTGTGATGACCATGTGGTTCCTTTCGTTTGTTCTGTTTATGTGGTGGATTACATTGATTCACTTTCTAATGTCGAACCATCCTTGTATACCTTGTATGAATCCCATTTGGTCATGGTGTATTATTTTTTTGGTATGATGTTGAATTCTATTGGCTAGAATTTTGTTGATAACTTTTGCATTTAGATCCATGAGAGATATTGGTCTGTAATTTTCTTTTTTCTGGTGTCTTTGCCTGGCTTTGGTATCAGGGTTATGCTGGCTTCATGACATGAATTTGGGAGTATTCCTTCATTTTCTTTGCTCTGAAATAGTTTGAGTAGTACTGCTGTGAGCTCTTCTCTGAATCTTTGTTTGAATTCTCCAGAGAAGAACTCCAGGCCAGGGCTTTTTTTTTTTTTTTTTTTAAATACTTCTTCAATCTCTTCTCTTATTATGGATCTGTTCAGATTTTCCATCTCAGTTTGTGTTAGTTTAGATAGGTACTGTGTTTCTAAAAATTTGTCCATCTCCTCCATGTTCTCAAATTTGTTGGAGTAGAGTTTTTTATAGCATTTTTTCATGATTCTTTTTATTTCAGTTGAATCTGTTATAATGTCCCTCATCTCACTTCTTATTTGCTTCCTCTCCTGTTTTTCTTTTGTCTGTTTGACCAGTGGTTTGTTGATTTAGTGGATCTTTTCAAAGAGCCAACTTTGGTCTTGTTGATTCTTTCTTTTGTTTTTCTATTCTCTATTTCATTTATTTCTGCTCTAATCTTTATTATCTCCTTTTTTTCTGGTGCTGTGGTCTTCTTTTCCTGCCCTCTTTCTTTTTGTTTGGGTTATGGAGTTAGTGTTTTGATTTTGGCCTATTCTTTTTTGATGTGTGCTTTTATTGCTATAAATTGTGCTCTGAGCACTGCCTTTGATGTGTCCCAAAGATTTTGGTTAGATTTAATTTGATTCTAGGAATTTTTTTGTTTCCCTCTTTGGTTTCTTCTATTATCCAGTTTTTTTTAAAGCAAAGTGTTATTCAGTTTCCATGAATGTGATTTTTTCTCCTTTTCTCTTCCTGTTATTGATTTCTACTTTTATGTCATTGTGATCAGAGAGAATGCTTTGTATTATTTCAATATTTTGGGTTTTATTGAGGGTTTCTTTGTGGCCTAAAATGTGGTCTATTCTAGAGAATGTTCCACATGCATTGTGAAAGAATGTATGCTTTTCTGATGTTAAGTGGTGTGTGTTCTGTATATGTCTATGAGGTCAATTTGGTTGATTGTGGCCTTTAGGTCTTCTGTATCTTTTTTGAGTTTCTTTCTAGCTGTTCCATCCTTTACTGACCATGGTGTGTTGAACTCTCCTAATATTATTGTATGACTGTCTATTTGTCTTTTCATTGCTGTTAGAGTTTTACATGGGTGTGTAGATATTTATTGGGGGTTATGTCTTCTTGGTGGATTGTCCTTTTAATTATTTTGTAATGTTCTTCCTTTCTTTTATGGTTGATTTTGATTTAAAGTATGTTTTATCTGAGATTAGTATTGCCACTCCTGCTTTTTTTGGGGTGCTATTTGGTTGATATATTTTTTCGATCCTTTGATTTTTAATATATTTATGTCTTTGTGTCTAAGGTGTGTCTTTTGCAGACAGCATATTGATGGGTCATTTTCTTTTTTAAATCTATTCTGGCACTCTCTGTCTCTTTACAGGTGCATTTGAGCCATTTATATTCACTGTGATTATTAATAGGTATGGGTTTATTGCTGTCATATTGTTGTGCTTTTTTGTAATGCTGATGTTTTCTTTTTTCCTCTTACTTTCCTGTGCTGAGTTCCTTTTGTTTGTGGATTTTTTTTTCTTTTCTTTTTATAGTTTTTGTGTTTTCTGAGCTTTTATATTTTCTCCTTTTTTTATTTTGATGAGTAGGTTTGTTAACTTTCTTTGTGGTTACCATGACATTTACCTTTATCTTCGTAAGTTTGAGCCAGTCTTTTATTACTTGATATCACCTTGACTTCCTCTCCATTTGAAAGTTCTATACTATACCATTTATTCCCCCTTTTATTATTTTGATGTTGTTGTCATTTATAGATTGATGTCTCTGTTTCCGTATTTTAAGTGTTTTATTACCGAGAGGTTTTTTTTTTTTTTAAACCTTGGTTGGTATCTGGTTGATGCTGTCCTGTGTCCTAGACTCAGGTTGTTGTCTGTGTTGATGGGCCTCTAATCAAAGGATTTCCTTTAATATTTCTTGTAAGTTTGGTTCGGTTTTTATGAATTCCTTTAGTTTCTTTTTATCTAAAATTGACCTAATTTCATCAATGTATTTCACAGAGAGTTTTTCAGGGTATATTATTCTTGGTTGGCAGTTTTTTTCTTCCAAGGTTTTATATATATGTCATCCCATTGCCTTCTTACCTGCATAGTTTCTGCAGAGTAATCAGAATTTAGTCTGATTGTTTCCCCTTTGTATATGAGTTATCATTTTTCTCAAGCTGCTGTCAGGGTTCTCTCTTTGTCTTTGGTTTTGGCAAGTGTTATTATGGTATGTCGTAGTGACTTTCTTTTAGGTTCTAGCCTATAAGGGGTTTGTTGAGCTTCTTGGATGGTTAGCTTTTCATCTTTCATGACATTTGGGAAGTTTTCTGTCAGCAAATCTTCAACAATCTTCTCTGTGTTTTCCACTTCCTCCCCTTGTTCTGAAACTCCAGTCTCAAGCAAACTTTTGCTCTTGATTGTGTCCCACACAATTCTTAGATTTTCTTCATTCTTTTCTCTAATTTTTCCTCAATCTAAGTGGCGTCCATGAATTTGTCTTCTATCTCACTGATTCTGTCTTCCATTGTTTTAGATTTGCTCCTAAAACCTACTGAGTTGTCCATTTCTGCAATTTTGTTGTTTATCTTTTAAATTTCTAGTTGCTGTTTTTATATGATTTCTAATTGTTTAATTTTGAATTTTTTTTCTTGTTTTATTTTCCTTGATTCTTCTATTGGTTTGTCTGTGTTTTCCATGATTTTGGCTATGTTTTTGTTGCTTTTGTCTGTGTTTTCTATGATTTTGTCTATTTTTTCATTGGTTTTGTCTGTGTTTTCCTTGATCTTATTCCTAATTTCTTGAACAGCTCTAAATATTAGTCTTTTGTGTTTCATATCAGATAGTTCCACTGCTTTTTCTTCTACCAGAATGTTATCGGATTCTTTATTTTGGTCACTTGCTGGAGCCATCTTGTCCTGCTTTTTCATATGCTTTTTTTATTGTCTGCTGCCATCTTTATTTAGTGACTGTATGTTTGTGTTTTTGGTCCTGCTTTTTAGTTTCATTTTGTTATGTCAGGACAGGAGGTCTTGGTGTGCTTTGCTGCTTGCTTGTCTGTGGGTACAGTAGCTCTCACCACCTTGTCTGGGTGGGCAGGGCAGCAGCAGGCAGGCAGGGTGAGCCCATTTGGCTTTACACTTGTTTGATGATGTTGCTGAAGGCTGACTGGGTGGGTGCTGTCTGCCTCCTGATATTGGTCCAGCTATGTGGGAGCATTCACAGACCCATGTCAGATGGGTGGGACTGTTGGACAGGGAGTCGTATGTCCTTGCTTGCCACCATTCAGCTGCTGGTAGAGTGGAAGGAGAGGGGTGAGGCACCCAGTGTGTTGGCAGGCCTGACTGCTGGAGATGTTCTAGCTGTGGTGGTGCAGGAGGGGCTGGAGTTTAGGGTGGAGATGGTGTATAACCCTTGGACGGAGGGAGAAAGAAAAGAAAAGAGAGAGGAAGAACAAAAATTAAAAGAAGCATCATGGTGGTAGCCAACCACTGGGGGTGGGGTGGTCCCAGGGGCTGGTGGGAATGGGAGAGAGGTGGTATATTGGGCTAGGTGGGAGGTTGAAAGAAAAGAAAGAAAGAAGAAAAAAGAAATTTAAAAAATGGCTCTGTGGTAGGGGCCTGTGGGAATGGGGGAAGGTGCCATACAGAAATAGGTGGGAGGGAAAAAGAAAAATTAAAAAGAAAGAAAAAAAAAAAAGGTGATACAGAGGGGGCTGACAAATGAGGGCAAGGTGAGCCCAGGGGCCAGTGGAAAGGGAAAGGAGGTAATGTATGGGGTAGGTGGGATGGAGAAAGTAAAGATGTAAAAGAAAGAAAGAAAGAAAAAAGGAAAAAAATGGCTGTGTGGCAGTGGCCTGTAGGTAGGGGCAAGGTGGACCCAGAGCAGTGGTGGGCTGGTGTGCCAGTGACTCTCTAGCCATGGCAGCATGGTGGGGCTGGCAGGAAGGGGGGGGTTGAGTACGGGCCTAGGTGAGAGGGAAAAAGAAAAGGAAGAAAGAGAAAAAAAAAAGAACAAGAAAAAGATGGTGGTGCATTGGGGCCTGGTGAGTGGGTGTGGGGTGGACCTTTGGGACAATGAGAAGGGAGGGGAAGTGATGTATGGGGCTAGGTGGAAAGGAGAAAAAAACGATAGAAAAGAAAGGAAAAACAATGGTGGCATGGAGGGAGCCCTTAGATTGAGGCAGAGTGGAGCTGGAGCAGTGGAGGGCTGGTGTCTCTCTAGCCATCGCAGTGTGGTAGGGTTTCTGTGAGAAGGGAGGGATGTGACATACAGGGCTAGGTGGGAGGGAAAAAGAAAAAGAAGGAAGGGAAAAAAAGAAAACAAACAAACAAAAATGGTGACACAGCAGAAGCTGGTGGTTGGGGGTGGGGTAGACTGGGGCAGTGGTAGGCTGGTGGCACTCTGGCGGTGATGGCATGGCAGGGGCCTGTGGGGAGGGGGGAGAAGTGGTGTACAGGAATAGATGTGAGAGAAAGAAAAGGAATAAAAGAGGGATGAGCCAAGGTGGGGGGCTTGTGTTGGGGACCCTAGTTGTAGGGGCTGCCAGGCTGGAGGGAGTCCTTGCTGCTACTCACCAGAAGGGTGAAGGTTGGGAAAGCATGTTTCTCTGCTTACCAAGTGGTCTGTCTCCTGTTGGGAGCTCCATGAAGTTGTCTTCTTGTACTCCCTGTCTGGGGTCATTGCTAGCTGTGTTCCAAGATGGCAACGCTGTGCTATTTGGCAGGGACCCTCCACTCTGTATCTCTCCTTGTTCTCTGTTTTCCGTCAGTTTCTTCTTCCATTCCATGTTTGATCTAGCTCTTTATCCCTTCATTTGATGCTTAGGGTTCCAGGATTGATGTTTGTTATCTGTTTTACTTAGTTTTTCAGGTCTTTGCTGCACAGGGATAGCATAGTGTGCCTGTCTAGGATGCCATGTTGGCTCTGCCTCCTGAGCACTTTTTATGTGTCATGAATTGTCTCACTTGAGTCCCCCAAAAACCTACAGGGAAATTATAGTTTTTATCCTCATTTTTACAGATGATGAAACACTGGCTTAGAAAGATTACCTGGTTTCGCAAAAGAAGTCATACAACCAGGTTCAAACCTACATCTGTGTGCCTAATTCCTGCATCTTATTGCCCTACTCCATTTCCCTTAACTTGCTCCTTTTGACAATTCTAATGTTGTGACGTTGTATCTTTTTGTACTCAACATCACTTTGAATTCTTCAAGTCTTTACTTCCGTCAGCCTGGAGAAAAATTTCCCTTCAGACTCTCTTCCCCGTGGCTTCAATAAGACTTGCTGGACTCTTTGTAAGTTTTCAACCTCTTCCTCAGAACCCCTGTGGCTTTGCAAGTACAGCCTCAGTTCTGTATCTCGCATGGTTTTGGATTCCTCTCCTGATGGTTGATTTTGCCACCAAGTCAGATGACCTCATTCCTGATGAATGATAATACTAGCAAATGCATGTCTTTATTATGTGTCAGGTATGCACTAGCTCATTCTCACCTCACAGCAGCCCCGAGGATGATCTGCAGGCCTGCTGTACTCAGGCAGCAATTCTTCTGCATTTGGACCTCACCGTGGCTGGCCTGCAGGAGTCCCACATAGGGTCAGGTTCCTACTAAACTGGATCCAAGGCGAAGTCCCATCTGGTCTCCCCCCTGCTGGTGGCTAAGGCCTTCTCTCTCCACACAGACCTTCCAATTAACCCCCAAGCATGTGGTCTCTCTTCCCTGGGACTTTTGCTCTCTCTCTCCCTGACTCCCATTGCTTTTGAAAATAAACACCCCAAAATCTGCCTTAACAAGTTTCTCACAATGCTGCAAACAGAGCATTAATACGCCTCACTGTAGTAAACACAGTAATAAACAGAGACATCCTCTTCCCTGGCACAGACTGCAGAGGAGGCAAGCCTGTGCCAGGAAACCTCTCATCCCAATGTTCTGGAAGCAAGCGTTTCTAGGCTGGTTAACTTTTATTTTTATTTGCTTGGTTTCTGTGACTGTGATAAACTGGGCAATCCCCCAGTCTTCTCATGACCTGGGATGGGGTTGGGGCATTAAGTCACCCCTCTTAATGCCCAGGTCCTTGCCTCCAAAACTGGAGTATTCCATCTCAGAGATAAATGCAAGCCTGCTAGGGTTCCCACACCGCAGTATTAGCATGCTGCATCTTCCTCTAGCAGCAATTTTTCTCCATGATAGAAATGAAAAGTGTTCTTTTACATTAAAACAAATTTCTGTTTATGGAGCAGAGCACACAATTTACATTGATTTTTAAGATAAAATGAGATGCTAACCAGTCAAAACAACCCAGTGCTGTCAAGTCGATTCCTACTCATAGAGACCCTATATAAATGAGATGCTAGATTTTTAAATTGCTACAGGCTGGATTTCCAGGGGTCCTTGTCACTGTCCTCCTAGCTCGGAGGTATTTAGATGGAAAACTCTGGGAGACTTTGGCTTGGGGTGTGAGTGAGCTAGGTTTGGTTAGGGGGCCCTGGTGGTACAATGGTTAAGCACTCAGCTGCTAGGAAGAATATTGGGGGTTTGAACCTACCCAGCAGCTTCTCAGGAGAAAGACCTGATGATCTGCCCTCTTAAAGATTACACAGTCTAGAAAACCCTATTGGGCAGTTCTACTCTCTCATATGGGGTTGCTACTCGACAGCACCCAAAAACAACTTATTATGTATTCAATAAACACTTCTTCCTTCCTTTTTCCCTGTTTCTTCCCTCCTTTCCTCCCTCCCTTCTTCCTTCCTTCCTGTCTGCCTTCACAGGTGAGGGATGGGAGGTGAATCAGTCAAGGTCACAACACTGCCTGGAGGCAGAGCCAGACTAGAACCCAAGACTCTCAGCTCCCGGTCTGGAACTCTTAACAACGTAGGGAAAATTATCGAAGGGAATTTAAATCGAGGCACCAGCTGTCATTTCATGAACAGGCTGAGATTTGAAAATCATCTGTTGTTGGTGTTGTTATAAGAACAAGGCTGTTGTGATGATAGGATGCATCCACTCCAGATTAGTAGGGGAACAGCCCTTCTGGAAATGCCAGGGCTGGAGAGTTGCTCATGCCAAACTGTAGCAACCAGTGCCCATGAGGCCCAGGGATTCAGATATAGCCAAACCAGGGCCAGCTGCTCCGGGAGAAGGAACAATGTGTTCTTTCCCACCTCATCTGGGGAGCTGGGCGTGCTCTGAGGTAGGATGCTGTTACTACAGCTGGTTTCCTGACAGGGGAGAAATGGTGAGCCAGTGCTTCCACATTCCTGCATCCTCATCCTCCCCGGCAACTTGATAAGTTATTTTTCTCAATGATTACATGGTAGACTGATTCTTAAAAGTGATTTTTTTGATTCTATGGACAAATGCAGATCCTTCCTTCACATAAACTAGTGTTACATGGACCATATTATTATATAAATATAATAATAAAAAAAATAATAGACCCAGAAAAATCTGGAAAACATGGGTGGGCCAGATAATTTTGCATCTCATCTATTATTCAACAGATATATCAGAGAACTACTCCAAGACAAGTTTTTATGAAAAGAGTTGGGAAACTTGAAAGAAAGACAAGGTCCCTGACCTCAAGGATCCAAATTTAATGGGGGATTATACAGTGAAAACTGTGAAAGTTGGAACTCTACAGTTGTTTTTCTGGGCCTCGCAGGTTTTTCATCTTTGACAGGGTGCAGCTTTACCACATTTATATCACCCGTTTTAATAGAAAATATTTGAATTTTCCTTCTTCTACACGTTTCTGCCTTAAGTTCTAGCATTTACAGGTTTTACTGTATTAGCTTTCTATGGGTGCTATAACAAATTACCACAAATTTAGGGGCTTAAAACAGAGTAAATTTATTATCTTAGAGTTCTGGAGGTCAGAAGTCTGAAATGGGTCTCACAGGACTAAAAAAATCAAGGTGTTAGCAGGGCTGAGTTGTTCCTTCCTAGATAATCTAGGGGAGAATTTGTTTTCTAACCTTTTCCAGCTTTTAGAGGTCACCTGTATATCTTGGTTCAGGGCCTCTTTCCATCTTCAAAGACAGCAATAGCTGGTCAAGTGTTTCTCACAATGTCATTTCTTGGTTCTGACTCTTCTGCCAATATCTTCCCCATTTAAGGACCCTTGTGATTTGTACCCAACCAGATAATCCATGATAGTCTCCCCATTCGAAGGTGAGCTGATTAACAACCTTAATTCCACCTGAAGCTTTAACTCTCACTTGCCATGTAACATAACATATTCCCAGGCTCTGAGGATTAGGATGTAGATGTTTTTGGGGGGACATCATTCTGCCTACCAAAGGGATTTATAGATGAGAATTAAACACTATGATTAGGGCTCTGATAGAGGGGATTGGAGACAATTATGGGAGCATATAGGGGAGCTAAAAAAAAAAAAATTTTTTTTTTTTTTTTTTTATAGGGGAGCAGCTAACCCAGGCTGGGGGAAGGACAGCAGTGATGGATGGTAGGGCAATAGTCAGGGAAGTCTTTCTGGAAAAGGTGACATTTGAGTTCAGAGTTTTAGCCTGTGTGAGAGTTAGCCTGTCAAGGAAAGAGGAAAAGGCACTTTAAGCAAAGGGCACAGCAGAAGCAAGGGCATGACAGCATGACTAGGTATGAAACTGTGAAGGAGTGTGGGGTCTGGGGTAGAGAATAAGGCTAGAAATGTCACACTGGAAGGTCCTGCCAGGAAACAGATGACATTCTCAAAGGGGGCAAATGAAGTGAGTTTAATGAAGGGCCCTTTTTAGAATATTTGGTCTGGGTTAAGGGAAATCAACAAGGGGTGATGAAGCACCCCATGAATAGCAACAGTTAGAAGTGTTACCATCCCTAGGCCTGGGGTCAATGGAAAGGGGGGTCATCGATAGATGGTGGGAGCTGTAGCTATAGAAGAGGACTCCTCTGCCAAAGTCAGGGTATTTTATACCCAAAACATCACCAGTACCAATTGTGATCCAGTCATTTCCAACTCTTGGCAACCCCATGTGTGTTATGGTAGCACTGCGCTCCATAGCGTTTTCAATGGCTGATTTTTCAGAAGTAGATTGCCAGGTACCTCTGGGTGAACATGAGCCTCCAACTTTTTGGTTAGCAGCTGAGCGCGTTAACCTTTTACACCACCTAGAGAGTTCTTGGCCAATCTGCAGCCTAGGAGGAAGGGAGCTAGAGGAACACAAACTCTGACCTCGGCTTCCCACCTTTCAGTTGCTGCTGTTTTCGCTTACTGGCAAACCCAACTGGATGCTAGAGGGCAAGGGAGCCTGGTGTGTGTAGTCCATGGAATTTAGTCCCCTGTGGGTCAGAAGAGAGTGGATCTGAAGAGGAAGCAATAGGGACCAGACCAGAGAGGACCTTGTATGTCATAAAGATTCTAAATTTTTTACAGAAGGCCACTGGGAACCATAGAAGTATTTTAAGCAGGCCAATCGATGGCTCTCTGAACTTTTCTATACATTTGTTTACCACCCAACTTCCTGCACTAACTTTGTCCCATATGGTAAAGATTTCAGCTAGTCTTCATCTCTTGTCTTTATTCCATTTCTCAGAGCCTTGCAATGCTCATCTTTTACACTTTTGGTCAGCTGAGGTGTTAATGGCCTATAGTGTCTTAATGTGTTTCAGATAAAATTTAGATTTACTGGGAGCCCTATGTGCTTGTGTTAGTTATCTATTGCACAATAATGTGCTGTTATAAATCACCTACAAACTCAGGGTCTTCCAAAGATAACCATTTATTTAGCTCAGGATTCTGCAGTTGGCGATTTAGGCTGGGGAGTTTTTCTGGTCTTCACTGTGCTTGCTCTGGGGACCATGCTGGGTGAGGGCTCACACTTCTGCATTTACATTTGGATGTGAAATGGGTTTCGATGCAGCGATTTCCCCCGTGTTTTTCTCCCACTCCTCCAGCAGGCTGGCCCAGGCAGGGTCTCAGCACAGTGGCCCAGGTGCAAAAACAGAATCAGAAACGTGCAAGCTCTTTTCTGTGCTTCTGCTGTGTCACCACCGCCAATAGCCTATTGGTCAGGGCAAGTTTTGTGACTAAATAGATTCCACCTCTTGATAGGAGGAACTTCAAATCACATGGCAAAGGACACAGGTGTAGGGACAAACAAAGGATGAATGCCATTAATGCAATCGATCTTCCAGTTATTGTCAGGTACCTTAGCCCAAATGATGAAGATTTATTTATTTATCAAATTATTTGCTTATTGTCAAAATCTCCCCCTAAAATGTAAGCCCTGCTAGAGCAAAGACATCATCTCTATTTTCACTGCTGTACCTCCAGTGTGCTCATAAATTTTCTCTGAAGCTGTAAGTGAATGCTGCTGTGTTCACATGACAGTGATTTGGAGAATGGTCTTTATGAACTATTCCAGTCCACTAAGTCCCTGTAAACAGATAATTGTCCCTGAAAAGAAATAGCACAGTTACTTCTTCCTCCTGCACATTCAGAGTCTGTGAGCAGTGTGCCAATGGTTAATGTGCTCTGCTGCTAACGGAAGGGTTGGAAGTTCAAACCCACCCAGAAAAAACACCCAGAGGCACCTCAAAAGAATGACCTGGCAATCTGCTTCTGAAAAATCAGCAGTTGAAAACCCTATGGAGCAAAATTCTATTCTAACATACATGGGGTCGCCATGAGTCAATGTTAACACGAAGGCAACTGTTTTTTCCCTTGCACATACAGGCCTGGTACGTTGCTATTTCACTTTCTCTTTTGCAGTTTTTGATCAAGCGGGGTGAAACCAGTCAAAGGCACGAACTCCAAGGAGAAGATGAGCTTACCCTTAGTCAGGACCTTGTCTAGCCTCATCACCTTCCATCAGGACTTGGGAAGCTGGCTCATTGGTGTAGCTTGACAAATGACATCACTGAACTAGAGTGTGGTGTTTCCTTTCGTAAAAGGGATGAGCTAGAGGAAGACTTGTTTGGAGGGACGCCCCCAACCTACTCCCAATGTAAGCCAAAGGAATCGGAGTTGACTGCCTGGGACAAGTTTGTCCACAGAGAAAGCTCTAAGACTTGTATATACTGGGAAGTTCACCGGAACCCTTCCGTGTGGCTGGTGAAGGCTGAAGACAGATGGTGCTGGTTCCTTTCATGTGGCCTTCCCTGGGGCTTTGCAAGCAGTTCTAGTGTATTCCTTGTAGGCTGATGTTAAATTCCATTCATTAGCAAGTTTCCCAGTGGCCTAATTTTATTGGTTCCTTAGGAGTTCCTCACTTGCTTGTTGGGTCTCCAGGCCTCTAAAATGTGGTGTCTTGAGAAAATTCACCTACCTCATTATGCGTGATCCCTCTTCTAGGCCATTTAGTCCTTCTCCCAGCTCCTAATAAATAAATACTGATTCTAAGACTAAAACCCAAGAGGCCATACATTTAATTGCTTTCCATGCTGAGAAAGAATCCTTTATTAGCGCTCTGAAAAAGTTTTGTTTTATAACTCCAAACCACATGAAACGCCACAAGTTCTGAGCCAGAGCCTAACAGAGAAGCAGCCAAGTCTCATCTGAACTTTGTTAGGCCTCATGACCTTTCACAAAACCTCAAAGCAAACATAATTCGGCCCCTGGATAGGCTCAAACTCTGAGCTGAGTGCTGTCGTTTGTTTGGTTTTGTAGCAGCTGCTTATATCACAAATCCCCACTTCTGGTTAAAAAAAGTCATGAAACGGCTCCAACCCAGTGTGATGCTCTGTTTTATTTTTGTTTTGTAACACGACTATTAATTGTGAAACTCAAGACTCCTTTGGAAAGCTAGCTCTACAGAACATCTTGGAGGTTTAGAATTGCCCGGTAAATTGGGGCAGAGAGATTTAAATTGAATTCAGTGAGAAACCAATTGTAATGAATTTACTGGAATGATGAGAGAAGGAAGAGATAGGGGTAGGATTCGGGAGGTCAGAGGGGAATTGTTTTGTTTTGTTTTAAGGAAGAAAGTTTTGGGGCAGAGGTACTGGCTGGACACAGTGGGTGCTTGGTAAGAATTTGTTGACTGACCTCTTCAACAATTGTAACCTGTAGTTTCCTGAACTTAATTCAAAGGTACCTGAGAAGGATTTCATCGCCATTTCTGTATGGCTGGGTATCCATCTAGGCCTATTGGGTTACTGCTTGGTGGAGTCAGGCTGGTTTGACAGTGCATGATATGATGAAAAGGAGGCCAACCAGTGTCTCATCTTTATTACAACTGGGCTGAGAAAGAGCGGGGAGGTGGCAGGCAGGAAGGGATTTGGACTTTAAATCAGACATGCCCACTGGGTTGGGAAGGTGCTGAGGGTAGAGGCAGACCCAAGAGCAGGTAAGAAAAATTTGGTTGTATAGACTGAACACTATCTAGAGATTCTGGTGGTGGCTCAGGCAAACAGAGAGGACCGGAACAAAAACAGGGTATTCCTCAGGCAGGTGGACAGCCAGCCATTTTAGTGGTCAACCCAAGTTAGCTTGGTAGCTGGTGGTCACACTGGTTTTTTAAAAAAGTTATTTAGGGAGAGGAAGGGTTGGTCACGGTGGTGGTGCTGGCACAGCAGGAGCAAAAGTGGACTTATCTGGGCTTCAGGGTGGGAACATGGTTCTAATAGCTGACAGATACAGCCTGCTAGAGCTGAGTTCCACAATCAGGTAAACTGATGCTGACTCATCTACGCATTAGACCAGAACCACTTAAAGTTTTTCTTTTCCCTCTTAATCCTCCTCCCCCAACCCTGATTGTCTGGTCTATAGATGTGGCCGGAAAGAGTGGGGGTTGGGAAGTGGAAGGAAATAAGCTCAGAGGAGGAGGGGATCTAGATCAGGTGGGGCCCTGTAGGCCACTGTAAGAAGTTGCAAGGTAACGGAGGCTCCAGTGATGTTTTTACTCACCATCTGCTCTTCTCTGCTTTAATGCCCCAGGTCAAAGACAAGTCCAAGAAGGATCCACAAGATCGGATCAGATACCTTTGTCTACTTTGTAGGTGATAAGTGAACCAAATCCAAATTATTCACATTGGCCACCTTTTTATAGCTATTGATTTTATTCTCAACAACAATTCCTTGTGGTAGCCAACACAGCCAAGAGCTCCTTACCTGCCCCTCCTGGATTAGTCTAAAGTCAATTCAGTTCAATGATAACATTTCCATAAAACAGTTAAACCATTTGCATTTTTAAAACTTTTGTTTCAATAAAAGCGTTATCGTTAAGGTCAATTATTCTTGGTTGATTTATTCTGACTCAACTTTTATACTTCTGTACATTCTGTGATTGTGTTTTCTTTTATAGAAATTATTCCTACCAAGTTCAGTCCAAGGTCAGATTTTACACATATGCAAAGATTTGATTCTTCCATTAATTTTAAGCCATGTATAATTTTAGATACTGTTAGTTTCACTTAAAAAAATCATTTCTAAGTGTGTTTACTCCTTTTAATTCTTCATCTATAACACACAGATAACATGTGGCTTTTTTTAACCTGTAACACCTTTTACCACTTTTACCACCTTTTTTAAATCTTTTACCACTTTTTTTAACCAATTCTGTGTTGATTACTTCTTCCAGTAATATTTAAAAAAAGAATTAGATACAGGACTGCTAATTGATAACTTTTTATTGGAGTAATGGGCAAAAAAAAAAAAAAAAAAAGCACAATTACATGATTTGGATGGAGGGCAGAATCTAAACCAAACCCAAACAAAATCCATTGCCAACAAGTCAATTTTGACTTGGCGACCCTATAGGACAGAGAACTGTCCCACAGGGTTTCCAAGGCTATAATCCTTACAGAAGCAGACTGTTACATCTTCTTCTTGTGGAGCAGCTGGTGGGCTTGAACCTCACTTTTCAGTTAGCAGCCGAGCACTTTAACCACTGTGCTACCAAGGCTCCTTAGAGTTGTAACAGTGGTGTCAACATATTTTCCTTCTGTCACCAGCTTATCAAAATATTCAAGCCCAGTAGCCTTTTGTTTGCTTACAATGAGGCTTACAGGGAAGATCCGTTTGTTAGCTGTTTGACAAGTGTGTGCCAATCTCATTAATAAAGGGTGGTGAAAGGGTGAGGGGAGGGGAGCTGGAAGAGAGGGGTCTAAGAAACAAATGATGGCTTCTTGATGACAAAACCCCTGTACAAAGCAAAACATTTTCACATTCCTTTTCTCAATACATTTTTGTCCTGAATTATGGTCACAAAATTGAAGTGTTAAGAGCTTAACATAGAATAAGAAAGACATTGTTCTGATCAATTTAGAAGTCTAAATTGGCGTAAAGCAAAGAAGTCTGACATGAACGGAAAACGGGGGCTGTAAATCATGTGGGAAAGGACAGGGATGTGGTGTCAGAAGAGCTTCCTCCCAGAGCTGCTGCTTTCTTGGAGGACTTGGCCATTTACTTGACCCCTCTAGGGTCAGTTTTCTCATCTAGAAAACCATGAACACCTCATAGGGTGGCCGTGAGGCTTAAGAAGTGTACAACTGCTTTGACTAATGTAGTGATGTGCTGTTGAGTCGATTCCAACCCATAGTGACCATATAGGACAGAGTAGAACTGCCCCATAGGGTTTTCAGACTGTAATCTTTACAGGAGCAGATCGCCAGGTCTTTTCTCCCATGGAGCTGCGGGGTAGGTTTGAACCACTGACTTTTCAGTTAGCAGTTGAATGCTTAATCACTGCACCACCAGGGCTCCTTGACTAATGTAAAGGGCAATGCAAATGGCAGATATTACTGAGTAATGTTCATGAGCTTGATAAACAAATAGCTTTTCTTTTCAAAAGAAAACTTCCTGTCCTGTCCAGTGTTCTCCTTTTCCCTCCTATTCACTTCCTCTATCCCTCTTCTCCTCCACCTCCTCCTTGTCTTCCTTCTTCTCGTTCTCCTTTTCCTCTTTTTGCTCCTCCTCTCCCTCCTCCTCTCCCATGCACCCATCTTGACCAGCCACACCTCAACGGGGATGAGAATTTTGGATTTTTTTCCCTAGGAGCAGTTTTGATTTGGGTTAAAGACAGAGTATGCCTAAAGATCCTGGGAATGAAGATGCAATTTGGCAGGGGATAGGCAGGAAACCAGTGTGGCTGGGCGCAGCAGGAATTCAAACCCAGTTCTATCTGTCTTCTAAACTTGTAGTAGGAGGATAATGGGTGTGGGATAATGCTACTCTGGTTCCCACGGCTTCTCTGTCTCAGGAGGGGTCCCCAATAGTCTCCCACATATTCCACACCTTTTGAGCCTTACTCAGTCCTGTCAGGGACTAGCCTTGGGGATTGTGGCCTGCTCTGTTAACATTTCATTGGGCAGTGAGAGAGCAAGTTGTTGAGCACACTGCTGTTCTGGAACCTGGACAAGGGGTTAAAGGTGGGTAATAAAACCAACTGAGTGTCAGTAAAAATTGATTGACTTGGTTGAACTCTGTGAAGAATTATGGACAGATGATAGACTAAGCACAATGGCCAATTCATTCAATTAACTTGCAAGTATTTGTGTTGGGGCAGCAAAAGAAATAGGACAGTCTCTCTCATGGAGAAGTCTCTGGGTTGCTGAGTACTGAAAGGCTTCAAAAAGCAGAAAGGATTATTTTTTAATCATGTTTATTGAGGCATAATTTATATACAATAAAGTGCACCCACTTCAAGTGTACAGTTTGATGACTTCTAACAAATCTATGCACATGTCTAACCACACCCCACCAAGCTATAGCAGAAGGAACCTGAATGAGGGCCTACAAAGATGAGTGGGATGAGGGAAAGAGGGAGTGGGAGTGGGTTAAGGAGCCCTGGTGGTGCCAACAGTTAAGCGCTTGGCTGCTAATAGAAAGGCGTTGGTTCAAATCCACCCAGCGGCTCCACAGGCTTAAGACCTGGCAATCTGCTTCTGCAGAAATTACAGCCAAGAAAACCCTATGGGGGCAGTTCTACTTTGTTACATGGGATCACTATAAGTCAAAACCAACTTGATGGCAATCTAACAACAGCAACGACAAGGGGACATACAAGGTGAGGGAGAAACTGTGCGGATGGCCAAAGGATGTGGAATATGTGGGAGACTATTGGGGACCACTCCTGAGACAGAGGAGCCAAGGGAACCAGAGTAGCGTTTTCCCACACCCATTATCCTCTCCCCACAGACTTAAAAGACTGATAGAACTGGGTTTGAGTTCTTGCTGTGCTGTACCAACTCTGAAGCCTTGGGTAAGCCACCTGGCTTCTTGGCTCCTCCGAGTTTGCTTATCTGTTGAGATATAAAACAAACCAAGCCCATTGCTGTCCAGTTGATTCTAATTCATGGTGACATGTGGGGCAGAGTAGAACTGTCCCATGGGGTTTCCAAGGATATAATCTTTTTATTATTTTATTAAATTTTATTTATTGTTGTTGAGAACATACACAACAAAACACACTCCAATTCAACAGTTTCTTCACGTATAATTTAGTGACATTGATTATATTCTTTGAGTTGTGCAACCATTCTCACCCTCCTTTTCTGAGTTGTTCCTCCCTCATTAACATAAGCTTGCTGCCCCCTAAAAGGTCCCCTAAAATGTTCCTACCTAATCTTTCTAGTTACTCTTGTCAATTTGATCCCATATAGATTGTTCTTAAAAGAGCATAATGCTCAAGACAGACACTTTTTTACTAGTTGTGCTAAATTATTGTTGGGTTTTATGATGATTTCAGGCAATTTTTTTGGTTTAAGTTTTAAAGATTATCTCAGGGCAGTAGTTTCAGGTGTTCATCCACCCTCCATGGCTCCAGAAAATCTAGACTACATGAGAGTTTGCATTTTCCCCCTTTTGATCAGGATTCTTCTATGGAATCTTTGATCTAAATGTTCAGTAATGATAGCAAGGCTGTAATCTTTACAGAAGCAGGCTGCCACATCTTTCTCCCTCAGAGTGGCTGCTGGGTTTGGACGATCAACCTTTTGATTAACTGCTGAGGCTTAACCACTGTGCCTTCATGGCTCCTTAATGAGATAGAACAGTAATAATACTTCTCTTATGGAAAGGTGTGAGCAGGATGTAGGGTAAGATATGTGAAACAGATAGGAGAGTCCCCGATGTGCTACAGGCAGTCAATAAATATTAATTTCTGGTTCCCTAGTCCTGCTGTTTCTTCCAGTCCCCACTCTTTCTTACTTCTCTCTCAAAAAAAAAAATTCTGAAAAACATTGATTCATTGTATTATCTTTGATTGCTGGAATGAGAGAAAGAAAAGAAATATTTTTCAGGTATTTACTTGTTTCAAGCTGTGGGTGAAACGATGCAGTTGAAGTCCCTTCAGGAAGACATAGAGACATGTCTGCTCCTACCGATAACAGGGCAAATTCACATGACAAATGTTTGTGTATGTCTCGCCAAGTGCCATGCACTATTTTAAATGTTTCATGTATATTAACTCATTTGATGCTGTTAATCACCATGAAAAAAAGCCAGTTGCCATTGAACTGATTCTGGCAACCCCATGTATGTCAGAGTCGAAATGCGCTCCTTTGTGGTGTTTTCAATGGTTGATTTTTCCAAAGTAGATTGTCAGGACTGTCTTCTGAGGCACCCCTGGGTGCAGTCAAACCTCCAACTTTTCGTTTAGTAGCCCAGAGTGTTAACCATTTATACCACCAAGGGACTCTAGTGAGGTTGCTCATTATTACTGCTGTTATCATACAAGTGAGCAAACTGAGGACAAGGCAAGAGTAATCTGCCCGAAGTCCCACCTCCAGCATACGGCTGAGCCAGGCAGGGACCTCAGCAGCCTGGCTCCAGAACTGTTCTATAGCCACTTTTCTACTGAGGCTGTGGATTTAAAGACTTAAGTCTTGGCTTAAAAGGAGCCCAGTCTAGTGGAGAAGACAGACGTACAAGCAAACAATGATATACAAGTTCAAAAAGAGAAAGATTGCAGGAGAGGGAGGAACAAATCCAAGTTGCCTAAAGCCAGAAAATTGGAATTCTCTTTTACTTCACTGTCTTCCTTGTGTCTTCTAACGACTCATCTCCACGTTCTGTCAATCCTCCCCCGCCCCCCAACCGCCATCTCTCTAGAAGCAGTTCTTTGTTGCAGATATCTTTTCTCAGACCATAATTTGCCTCTTAATTTTGCTTATGGTGTCCTTTGTTAAAGATAAGTTTCAAATTTTAGTTTTGTAATGTCTTCTCATATACCATAGACCATGAAGATATTATTTTATATTTTCTTCAAAAGGTTTAAAAATTTTGTTCTTCACATTTAGGTATTTGGTCTACCTAGAATTTTGTGTACCACATGTGGTAGGAATATAGCTCTCGATATATTTTTTCCCTTATGGGTAACCAATTTGCCCAGCACCACTGAACTACATTCACATATTCATGGTCTGTTTCTGGGATTTCTGTTCTCGTCCATTGGTGTTTATGTCTATTTCTGCACCGAAACACACTGTACTCATAAATACAACTTGAAAAAAATAAATAAATAAAACTAAATTCATAAACATATTTTTATAAAAACATAAATATTAAAAAGTAACATAAATATAACTTTCCATTAAGACTTGATATTAGATAGACCAAGTGTCCTTATCTTATACTTAAAATCGTCTTGGCTATTTTGGCCCCTTTATTCTCAGTATCAACATATCAGAGACTTACACACACGTGCGCACACACAAAACACAGAATTTTTTTTTAATGAATCAGATTTTTAAAAAAATTACTGTACTTTAGATGAAGTTTTACAGAACAAACTAGCTTCTCATTAAACAATCAGTACACGTATTGTTTTGTGACATTGGTTAACTTCTAGTCCTTGTCCCTGGGCTGGTATGTGCCTTTAGTCTCGTTTTGTTTTATGGGCCTGTCTAATCTTTGGCTAAAAGGTGAACCTCAGGAGTGACTTCATTACTGAGCTAAAAGGGTGTCTGGGGGCCATACTCTCGGGGTTTCTCCAGTCTCTGTCAGGCTAGCAAGTCTGGTCTTTTTTTGTGTGTGTGTGTGAGTTAGAGTTCTGTTCTACATTTTTCTACAGCTCTGTCTGGGACCTTCTATTGTGATCCCTGTCAGAGCAGTTGGTGGTGGTAGCTGGGCACCATCTAGTTGTGCTGGACTCAGTCTGGTGGATACTGTCGTAGTAGTGGTCCATTAGTCTTTTGGACTGATCTTTCCCTGTGTCTTTGGTTTTATTCATTTTCCCTTGCTCCAGGTAGGGTGAGACCAGTGGAATATCTTAGATGGCCACTCACAAGCTTTTAAGACCCCAGATGCTGCTTACCAAAGTAGAATGTAGAACATTTTCTTTATAAACTATGTTATGCCAGTTGAGCTAGACATTCCCTGAGACCACGGTCTCCACAGCCCTTAGCCCAGTAATCTGGTCCCTAAGGGAGTTTGGATGTGTCTAGGGTCACTATGAGTCAGAATTGACTCAATGGCAATGGGTTTAGTATTTTGGTGGGAAGCTTCCATGACCTTGCCATGTACAAGTTGTACTGGCTTCCCCAGTATTGTGTATTGTCTTACCCTTCACCAAAGTTGCCTCTTACCTATTGTCTATTTAGTATTTTTCCATCCCCACCCCTCCCTTCCTCATAACTGTCAAAGATTGTTTCTTTTTGTGTGTAAACCTTTTCATGAGTTTTTATAGTAATGGTCTCATACAGCATTTGTCCTTTTTTGATTGACTTATTTCACTCAGCATAATGCCCTCCAGATTCATCCATGTATCGAGATGCTTTGCGGATTCATCATTGTTCTTTAACATTGTATAGTACTCTACTGTGTGTATGGACCATAGTTTGTCTATCCATTCATCTACTGATGGGCATCTAGGCTGTTTCCATCTTTTTGCCATTGTGAACAACGCTACAGTGAACATGGGTATGCATATGTCTATTCATGTGACAACTCTTATTTCTCTAGGATATATTCCTAAGAGTAGAATTACTGGGTCATATGGTATTTCTATTTCTAGCTTTCTAAGGCAGTGCCATACCATTTTCTTAAACTGTTGTACCATTTTGCATGCCCACCAGCAGTGCATGAGTCCCAATCTCCCTGCATCCTCTCCAACATTTGTTATTTTCTGTTTTTTCAGAGCAGCTGGTGGGCTCAAACTGCTGACCTTTTAGTTAGCAGCTGAGCACTTAACTACTGTGCCACCAGTGTCTGTCTCCCTGACCACAGCCAGTAAGAAAAGGAGGATCTCAGCCCACAACTGCAAGGAGATGAATTCTGCCAACAGTGTGAATGAGTGCAAAAGTGGATTATTACAGTCAAGCCTTCAGATGAGAGTATAGCCCAGACAACACCTTGTGAGACCCTGAGCAGAGGACCCAGCTGAGCCATGCCTCAGATTCCTGACTCACAGAAACCATGAGATAAAAATGTGTGTTGTTTTCAGCTGCTAAATTTGTGGTAATTTGTTACTCAGCAATAGATAAACTAATAAAGTGTGGAAATTTTTATCAAATTTATGTAGTGAAATGATTATATGTTTTTTCTCTTTAACCTTTTAATGTGATACAGTTTTAAACACGGGTGATTATATTACTTCTTTTTTTTAGTTTAGGCATTGTATGCTGAATTTCCCAGTGTAAAAAATGGGGATTTAGTTTTCTTTTACACACAAACAGGACCTCTAGTAGACATATACACATACGTACTTTAAATTTTCCAAATCTCCCAATGTATTTATATCATAATTTTGGTTAGATCAATATTAAGTGTTTACATTGCTATGCCCACGTAAAAGCAGAGCCATGTAGTTTAATAAGGATACTCATCCTTAGCAAATGTTACTTTGCTTTCCCTGGAGTTTATAATTACCTTATTTATTCTTTTTTGTTTGTTTGTTTAGCCTTTACATTCTGATCACTTATTTAGCCCCGAAGTCTCTTCCAGTGGTATAAATCTCCTCTCTGTATGTTTAAACATATGAAGTAGTCAGGATTTTCATCTTCTTGAAGAAATCTTTCCTGGAACCTTCGGATATGCTCTAAAACACACTGGTTAGTCTCTAGGCCTACTTCATGGTTACGGTCTTGGGATCTCCCTTCAACCTCTTAAGCATCTCCACTTTTACGTGGATCCCATTTTCTAGATCTCATGTCTTCCTACTGCTTGATTTGCTCCCTCATTTTGGTGGAGCATTCTATCAGTTAGGGTCCCTGGTCAAAAGGCAGAAGTCATACTAATGATTTTAACAGAGAGACTGCAATACAGTGATTTGTTAGTGAACAGAAACAGGCAAAGACTGAGGTATCACAGAGGTAGTAACTGCAAACATTAGCTACTATCAGTAGGGCCAGAGAAAAAGAGAAAATGTTGGGAGGCATGGAGGAGAAATCCTGCAGAGCTGGGACTCAGACTTATGGGAAAAGGGGTACTGCTCAGCTGGTATTGGTGGTTCAGGAGCTTGAAGTAGTGATCCCACTGGTCTGGAGTTCAATCATATGAGGAGGAGACACCAGCTAGCTGGTGCTGCTAACCGCTGCTACCTGGGGGAAGAACCATTGTTGTGATGAAACTGACAGAAATAGAAGGAAACATCAAGAAAATAACTAAACCCTTTTTTTTCCTTCCTACCCCAGCCTTGCAATCTCTCCCTGGTGCCCCCTATTGGCAAAGACTAGCACGGAGCCTACTGACAAAACAGAAATAAGATTTGCAGAATCCCAGTCCCAGCATCACAGAGCTGACCAGAAAAGGATGAATTTAAATCGGAGAGTTAGTAGTTTAGTAACCCTCACAAGCATATCCTCCAACAGCTTCCTAAAGGGTGTGTGATAGGGGTTGTCTTAGTTATTTAGTGCTGCTATAACAGAAATACCACAAGTGGATGGCTTTAACAAAGAGAAGTTTTCCTCACAGTGAAGTAGGCTAAAAGTCCAAATTCAGGGTGTCAACTCCAGGGGAAGTCTTTCTCTCTGTTGGCCTTCTCATAATCATCCCCCAGACTAGGAGCTTCTCCGAGCAAGAACCCCGGGTCCAAAGGACCCACTCTGCTCCCAGCACTGCTTTCTTGGTGGTATGATGTCCCCTGTCTCTCTGCTCGTCTGTCTTTTATATCTCAAGAGATTGCCTCAAAACACAATCTAATCTTGTAGATTAAGTCCTGCCTCGATAACACAGCTGCCGCCCATCCTCCCTCATTAACATCATAGAGGCAGGATTTACAACACAAAGGAAAATCACATCAGATGACAAAATGGTGGACAACCAGACAATATCTAGAATCATGGCCCAGCCAAATTAATTCACACATTTTTGGGGGCACATAATTCAGTCCATGACAGGGATGTTTGGTTTAATTTGATTTTTTATTGATACTTTTCATATTTAAAAATTTTACCTCCACAAGTGACTGATAATTTGGGTATAGAATTCTGAATTGCAAATTATTTTCCCTAAGAATGTTCCTGGCAATGCTCCTCTGTTGTCTAGCTTTTGCTATTATTGTCGAGAAGTCCAATGTCATTGTCTTCTTGTCCCTTTGTATGAAACCTATTTTTTTTCCTCTGTCTCTCAAGTTTATATAATCATCTCTTTGTCTATGGTATTCTGAAACTTCATGATGACAAGCCTGGGTGTGAGCCTGTTTGATCCATTGTTCTGAGTTGTCAACACATTTAGTCTGGAAACTTGTGCTCTTCAGTTCTGAGAAATTTTCTTAAATTACTTTTTCTATTATTTATTTCTTTTGTTTTCTCTATTCTTTTTTTTCCCTCTCTTCACTTATTTGGATGTTGGACCACTTAGATCTGTCCTCTAATTTCCTGATCTTTCATTCCTATTTTTACCACTGTCTTTTTGTTCCACTTTCTGTTAAGATTTCTTTAACTTAACATTTTTAAACCTTTTATTAATATGTCATTACTGGTCTCATGTTTTTAATTTCTAAGAGTGTTTGTTCTCTTAATGTTCCTTTTTTGTAGCATCTTGTTCTTTTTTCATAGATCCTGTATCTTCTTTCATTTCTGCAAGTCTATTAATAGTAGTTTTTATTGAAATTTTCTTTTTCTTGGATGATCTATTTTCTCAAATTTGCCTTTAGCTGTCTAACCTAGTTAGTATACTATTCTAATTAAAAAAATCGTATCTGTAATTATGTCCACTTTTTAGTAACTTATATTGTTTTTCTTCCCTTTTTTACTTACTTTTTTCTAAACCAGTCTTGAATTTCTTTTAAAAGCTCAAGCTTAGTGTGAACTTGGCACTTGAATTTTTGTTGGCAAACACAGTGTATGCAGGAACCTGCTTGCAATATATACTCACAGAGTTCTCACATGCACACATGGTTCAGGGGTCAGATTGTGTATTTAACTACCCACCCCCATCCCCAATCCCTAAGGTACTGACATCAGTTAAAGCTGTTATAATATTTTATTAATCTTTGTAATTTCCCCATCTTGAGCTCAAATAAATGTTAGGCTCCCTCTTCCCCTCTCCCCCCACCCCGGCTGACAGCCAGTGTAAGAGATGTGACCAAAATGTACCTTGTCATAAACAGGGGTGTACAAATACACATGTCATGTTTCCAGTAAGGGACCTACTTCACACACTGGTCATCTTGGCCACATCTGTCAGTACTTTGTAAGACCTGAGAAAAAATATTAGGAGTATGCTGTGTGCTGCCTAGCACCTGACTATTGCACTAAGAGTGTTTCAAGTATGCCATTTATCACAGTGGTAATTAAAAGCAAACAAAAAACTTATATGTCATGGATTTCCCTGGAATCTACTAAATAATTATGGCCTAATCATGGTTTTTCCTCAGAAAAGGCCCTTAGAGATCATTTAATTTGATCCCTTCCTCTTATGTTTGAGGAAACTGGAATTTGAGGGGTAAATGATGTGCTTCAGGTTGCAAAGCTGAGGCCTGGTCAGGGTCTCCTTGCTCTATCTGCCTCAACACGTCCAATGCTTCTTTTTAAAAGAAGTCCTGAGTAATCCTCATCTAATGGGACTAGCTCTTCCCCAGGCACATTGCTGTTCCTGGAGGCACGGTCAACCTTCCAGTCTTAGCTGCTTGCTCGCACACCTGCAGCCAGGGCTTACAGGCAGCCTCTGCTGTGGAGCATGGGGCTCATCCAGCCTGTCCTCCTTCTTCTTTAACAAAGGTTCTTGAAACTTAGCTCCTACTTGCCAACTTGGACACCATACATTTCCAGTGCCAGTTTATGGGATTATTGGAATTTATTACTAGGTGATTCCAACCCTTCTTCAAAATTAATTGCCCATGATAATGTGCTCATCAATATTGGCTGGTGTTTTTAATAATGGATGAGCAAGACCTTTCCTGAGTGAAGACTCATCTTGACCTGGACTGGTTCCTTACTTCTTCTCTCCAATCATACTGCACTGCTAATGTGTGGGGGACATGAAAGTCACCATATCTGCCACTTTACTAGAGACGGTGAAGGAGCTACCACCCATGCAGCCCTACCAGACGGCTTCACTTATCTTCTCTTTCCTTTAATAATCACAGCTGAAGAGTCTGTCAAAAGAGGAGCTCCTGTGAGAATTGCCCTTGTCAGTCATCTGTGGCCTCTTGTTCTGGGTCTTGTACTTAGGAATTTTCTAGATATATACAGCATGGACCAAGTGACTTCAGGAGGTATCTTTCTGCCCTGATTCTTGGGCATGCTCTGCTACCTTACCACAAACACTCAGTGGGCAACAGGGCTTGGCTCCTGAATTTGGTTCTGTGATTAAAAACAAAAACTGTTGCTACAGAGTTGACTCTGACTTACGGCAACCCCACTTATTTTAGAGGAGAACTGCACTCCATGGGATTTTCAATGGCTGACTTTGGAAGTAAATCACCAGGCCTTTCTTCTGAGGTGCTGCTGGTTGGGCTCAAACTGCCAACCTCTTGCTTACCAGCCAAGTGCATGAACTGTTTGTACCACCCAGGGGCTCCTGCAACTAGAAATACCCAAAACCTGCTTACAGGTTGCTATCTCTCCATATTTTTGGAATAACTGATCCTCAGTTCCGAATTACGTATTTCTTCTGCCATAAATAACTAGAAAGAAGACTCTAAAACAAGTAGAGCAAGGTTGCTTCTCTGGACCAAACTGGCAATTAATTAATTACACTTGCTAGAATTTGTAATCAACATCTGCAGTCAGAGCAGCTTCTTCAGAACAAAAAGAAGACATGAAAAGAATGAGGAACAGGTCTTGGTGCATAGACTTCATGGAGTCTCTCCAGGGACTGACTTTCATTTCTAGGTTGTGCTGAAGCACCTCTCAGAGAGTAAGAGTTAACCAGCACCTGTGCATGGCAGAGTAGGAAGAAAGCTTTAATTATATTCATCTTCAAACACGAGATGAAGATGGAAGTCTCAGCACCTGCTATATTTCAGAAGAAGGTGGGACAAAAGGCCACCCCAATTCTGCCCATGTGTGTGCCTTTCAAGGGAACTGCATCTCCAGCAGAGTTGTTTTGAACATGAAAGAAACTCCAGGAAAGGACTTCTTTCCTGTAACATGTATGCGTAAGGATGATGCTGAAATAGAATTGAGAGTGGAGGCTGAAAAGTCAAGGCAAGGGTGTCAGAGAGGAGCTAAGCCCAAAGCTAGTATGTGGCTGCCTATCTATGTCAGTGAGACTACCACTGCCCCTTGCCGGTGACTCATTAGCTTCTACCAAAGCCTGCTGTATCTCCTGGTGGGAATTTCAGCTTTTACTCACAATACCAATTGCTTGAAAAACTGAAACAAACACACACGCACATCCCATCCCATTCCACCCCATCCTACCCCACCCCATCCATCTTATTCCATCCCACCCCATTCCACCTCATCCTATCTCTTCCCATTCCACCCCACCCCATCCTATCCCATCCTGCCACATCCCCATACCTCCCCTCCCAATTCCATCCTGCCCAGTCCCATCACTTTCTTTCATCATAGGGGTGCTCATTCTCATGGCCTCCACCTTTGGGGCAGGGATGGTGATTCCCCAACTTTCCTGGTGAACCCCGCTCATGCTGTATAGTAGGCACTTGTTCTCTGTCTCTGTGTAGCAGCTGCTGGGCGATGTGTACAATTCTTCTTGGGCCTGTGACTTGTTTTTCTTTCATTTGTTTTACTTCCTATATTCTTTCTTAAATGAGGAAAATCTTGGCACGTGGCCTATCTTAAAAAAAAAAAGAGAGCTGTTCTGGTTTCCATTTCTAAGAGAATTTTGGCAGTAGAACCCACAAGTGCTGGATATTTTAATGCATTTATCAATCAAGCACTGTGCATATGGAAACAGTCCTATCTAGATAAACCCTTAGAGCAATTACTGTTCACAAGAAGCCATTTTGAAAGTGGAGCAAAGAAGAAAGCTCTGAGGAATAGGCAGAAGGAAAGAGGCAGTGACAAGAGGAATGATACACTTTCCTGGTTCATAAGAATAAAGACTGGAAAATTACTTGTAGTTAGACCTGTTAAAGTTGATTATGTAAGTCAGGAATTCATTATTTGCAGACTCAGATGTCAGTCTCAAACCAGTTTAACCAAAAGTGGAAATTCATTTTCAGAATCCTTGGTTACCTTAAGGAATCCAAGAAAGAGTTGATGAATCTAGCTATTGAAGTAGCAGGAAAGTACATGGACCCAAGTTACAATTGTCACCATCTCTCTTGAGTCAGCCTGGCTTTCTCCATGTAGCAGAAAAGATGGCATGAGTTTCCCATCTTGACCACTGAGAAGAGATCGATCTAACTCTCTCAGTCCTCAGTACAAATATTCAGCTTTCTTCAGGTGTTCACCACCAGAACAATCAGCTGTAGCCTGAGAGATGGGCTACTAGATTGGCCGAGCTTGGATCCGGTGCCCACTTCTGGTCAGTCAGCTGCAGATCAGGTCAGGGGTGAAGGCTGTTACACTGTACTAACGTGGCTGCTCCCAGGTTAACTATGTAGATGGAGGAGGGGATAGGCAGAAAATACCACAGGTGTCATTGACACAGCTCAGCACTATCTGGAGAATTGCCCTTTATGCGCTTGTTTTCCTTACAGCTTTGCTGATGATAGGAAAATAATATGTTTCTTCAACTTAGTGTGGAAATGGAATCCATGTCTGTGTTTCTGCCTGGGGGATATCTTTGGCTCTAGGAGGTTAGGCTCACACTCTCCCCAGAGTGAGCTCTGATGGCATTAAATATTGGCCTTTGTAGTAACCAAACATGAATGGATGTTAGCCAACATCATGGTTTGAAGAATATCGTATTTCTTCTAATTAGAGGCTCTTAGGCAGCAGCTGGGCTGAGGAAATGCTCGAATCAGAGATCAGCATCTTATAGCATGCTGATTTTCAGTGAACTGTGAGCTGGGATTCATTGCCACACACCTCTTCCTGCCACTTCTGAGGATCATTGCTCTCTGCTGTTTCCATCTTAACAAAAGTATGGCCATCGTGGAATTCTCCACACACTCCATTCCATTCCGTTATGGCTCTATTAAAAAAAAAAAAAAAGAGAGACCATTGATGTAAACATTTGAAAGATTCTCAACCCTAAGTTATAATGATTAGACTTTTTGACATTAATGCTTATGGCAGGAAAAAAAAAAAGTAGAGTAACGTATTTAATATAGTCAAGGAAAGAAAGTATGAGTCAAAAATTTTATGTCTAGCAAAAGTGGCTTTCAAATATAAAGGGCACAGAAACTGTTATTAACCATTATTTCCATGAGCCTTTACTAAGGATTCTGCTGTAAGACAAGCTTCAAACAAGCGAAATGACTAGTGACACATCAACCTAAGGACTCGTGGTGAGTTATATATCTACAGTTACTTGCAGAAAAAAGGCTGAATAAGGTTTAAAAGGAAGAGGTTATAATATGCAATGGATAAATAGTCTGAAAATATTATCTAGCCATAAAAACGTGAGAAGGATAAGGAGAACACATACAGAAAAAAAAAGTATAATTGTTTTCTGCAATTATAATTGGAGGTAGTAGCATTAGATCATTATTCTAAGGCTGTTGTATGTGACGAGTGGATAAAGCCAATGAGTAAGTATGAGATATTCTATCATTTTTGTGTAGTTGAGAAGCAGGAGTCTCAGAGTAGAAGATACAGAGGTAGTATAGAAGACGTTAAGCAAAAACCCTATAGTTCTGAATCTGAATTGAAAATATCAGTATAAACTAATAAAGTATTTTAACATATATGTAAATATATATAATTACACATATAATTATTTTATGTATCATACCAGATAGCAAGGAAGCTATCAAAGACTATTAGGATCATGGCAAAAACAAACACACACGCACAAACTCAGACACACACACACACAGAAACTCAGAGCCAATTCGAAGAGGCTCCCACTAGCCAAAAATGGGACATTTTGAGCTTCATTAAGAGTAAAAATTGTAACAGATTGAAACCCATCTACTATTTTTAAATTCATGGGATATTTTTAGAAAAAAAATTGGTCGTCTTCTGAGAATGGCAGGGCACCAATTTATTATCTTGAAAACTTGGTAAATCAAAGAAAAAAATCAGAAATTTGTCTTGCTTTTCCTGCATGACCTGTACCACAGAGTAATCAAATGGTAAATGAAGCGGAGTGTCTGCTTATAAAATTATTCCAGTGAATAAATGAAAAAAGGACATTATGTTTGGTAAAGTAGAAGGTCAACAAATATTAGGAAAATCCTCAATGACATGAATTGACCCAATAGCCACAAAGATGGACTCAAGCATACCAACAATTATGAAGACGCTGCAGGACAGGGCAACGTTTCACTCTGTAATACACGAAGTTACCATGAGTTGGAGCCAACTTAACAGCAATTAACCATAGTAAAAGAAAAAAAGAAATGAAAGAATTTCATGCAACAATGTTGCAAGCTACAGTGTTGATCAATGGCTGCTACCATCACAAAAAGAGAGAAATCAGACATACGTGCATCCTACTGTCTTAATGAGGAGCTCTGGGGGCACAGTGGTTAAATGCTCAGCTGCTAAACAAAAGGTCGGTGGTTAAAATTCACCAGCTGCTTCTCCGGAGAAAGATGTGACGGTCTGCTCCCGTAAAGATCTACAGCCTTGGAAACCCTCTGGGGTAGTTCTACTCTGTCCTGTAGGGTTGCTATGAGTCAGAATCAGCTCTATGGCAATGGGTTTGCCTTTGATTTTTACTGTCCTGATATATTTGGTTTTTTGGTAGTAGCATTGAACCAGTCTCTGGGTACAGCTACCCCTTTGTAGGAAATTCAAAGAAAAGGTTGAACTACACCCTGGGTATGTGATTAGCAAAAACAGGCTGTGGGAAACTGTACAGGTTAAGGTTGTGAGGAAAAGAAAGAGATGGAGTGGAAACATGGATATTAAAAAAGAATTAAAAGACAAATGATGAACAAGGATGCATACTGGAGTAAGAAAGCCCTGAAGGAATGCAAAGAAGTGACTACAAAAAAGTCTGGATAGAGTTATTTTTTGGAGTGAGAGTGGGATCGTGATTGGAATTGGACACATGGAGGGTTTTGTGGCATAGCTGGCAAAGTTCTATTTCAATCTTTAATTCTTAAACCTTGATTCTTAAAAAAATAGGCTAAAATATGTATATATTTAAAATATAAAAGAAACTGAGAATAATTAAAATTGCCTGTGTTATTTCCAATTCACTAGAGGAAAAAAGGCAAAAACAAAAACAAAAACAAAAAATACAATCCTTATACTATACCGTGATGGCGTAGTGGTTAAGAGCTAGGCTGCTAACCAAAAAGGTCAGCAGTTTAAATCCACCAGGCACTCCTTGGAAACATTATGGGGTAGTTCTGCTCTGTCCTATAGGGTTGCTATGAGTCAGAATCAACTCAAAGGCAATGGTATGCTAAAATGTAGAAAAGAAAAGAGCAGGGATAAGCAAAATAGAGTTAGCATAATATATGATCACAGATGACCAAACATAACATTTTCACAAAAATGTAAATTTATTAACCTTCCATGTTGTCTTAGTCTGGATTCTTTAGAGTAGCAAAACCGTAGAGTGATTTACTTCAAGGAAATGGCTCACAAAATTGTGAGGGCTGGGAAGTCCTAAATCCATGGGTCAGACGACAGGCTTGGGGTTGTGGGGGTTAGGGAATCCAAAATCTGCAGGTCAGGCAATAGGCTGGAGGCTTCTGCTGGCTTATGTCCCAGAAACCGGGGTCAGACACTGAGAAGACTGCAGGATCAGAAAGAGAAAGAGCTTTGCCAGAACACTCATTTATATCATGGATGCAGGCCACGCCCCCAAGGAAATTCTTCTTTCAACTGATTGACTGCTCACATCAGATCATAAAATGAGAAGTGATACAAAGTGTCTCCCAGACCACTGAGAATTATAGCCTACCCAAGTTGACACGTAACATTAACCATCACACATGTTAATAGACGAAGATGATCATTTTAGATCAATAAGCAAGACTGTATTTTGTGCTGTTTTTAAGACACATGACTAAAAACAAAATGATAGCAAACAGTTAAATGTAACAGAAGGGAAAAAATTTTTAGGCAATGGTAAACCAAAAGTAATTGAGTTGATGATATTTATTTTAGACAAATTAGAATTAACTGCAAAACATCAAGTGAAACAGGTTATTTTATATCGCTGATAAGCTATAAAATAAACAAGAAAGATATAATAGTCATGGAATGGTTTTGCAATTAATAAAAATATTGAAATAGAAACAAAAATAACAACTCTAAAAATAGATCAAATAACAACAACAAAAACTTATACATACTACTAGAAATCATCAGAAATACGTCACTCTTAGAATTTTATGGAGTAAGTAAACTAAAAATAAGAATAAATTAAATGCTATTAGTAAGGTTGTCTTATTATTAATATTCTTATTAATAATATTAATAATTATTAATTGAACTTCATACCCTGCCATAAAAAAAATACACTTTCTTTTTTGGCACCTATGGATCACTTCGAAACCCTGGTGTCACAGTGGTTAAGAGCTACGGCTGCTAACCAAAAGGTCTGCAGTTCGAATCCAGCAGGTGCTCCTTGGGAACTCTATGGGGTGTTTCCACTCTGCCCTACAGGGTCTCTGGGAGTCGGAATCGACTCGACGGCAATGGGTTAATGGGTTATAGATCGCTTACAAAACTGACCTTGTTTTAGGCCAGAATGAAAATATCAATGAGTGCCAAAAGGATTAAAACAAAAAATAAACCAGCCTTTATAGGTTATATCCTTTGTCTACAAGGCAACCAAACCTGAAACTTATGGCTTAAATTTAAACAACAAAAACAGAGGAAACTCTGTCCATTTGAAATAAAACAAAAACAAACTCCCAAATAACTCTTGCTCAAAAAATTTAGACATTAACAACAACGTGAATAGTTTATGGTAAAATTTAAAGGATGCAGCCAAAGCTATATTCATACCCCCAGGCATTCACTCATTAAGACAGATGTTTTTCAGGAGTCTTTCAGTTGAAAGCAAATAAACTTAAATTAGCTAGAATTAAAGGGAAAATTTATTGGCCCACAAATAGGAAGGATGGATATTGCTGAGGAGGATTCGAGGCTTCCAGGATTCTCTCTCTTTTCCTGCTTTGATCTGTCAGCATCATTCTCTCTTACTGCAGACTGGATTTCCCCATGAAGTGGTAGATGTTACATCCAGTTTCTACCCTTAACATCAGAGGAAAAGCCTCCCTGCGCATCCCACCTCCCCACATGCATTCCTTTCAGTTTCAGTTTGGACAAGTCTGGTGCAGAATGCCAACTGATCTACCTTGGGTCAGGATATTTCCTCTTGATCAGACACAGTCAGCCAGAAAAGCAGGTTCAATATAGCTCCTAATCAGAACACATGCTAGGGAGGAGGGGGCTGGCAGACTGACAGATCTTCCCCAGAGGAGGCCATGCTCTACCTGGGAGAGAAGAGATTGAACAACAGAAGTACAAATGTCCACTGTAAACAAGAAGAATGAAAGCATATTGAACTCAAGAGTTTAGCAAAAGAACAACGGTTTAAAAAGTGAAGCAAAGAAGAAGGAAATGAATAATAAAGATCTTAAAAGGAATTATGCAGAATAAATACGAAAGTCAAGGGATGAGAAAAAATACATATACCAGGCAATTAGTGACTCAAAGAAAGGAGGCATTAAAATTTAATATTACTTAAAATACAATTTAGGGCAACCGTATCTCCAGGGATGAAGTTATCATTTAATGATGAAAGTAATAATTTGCTAGTAATATAGTAAATTCAGAATCCGTATGCATCTAAAATTTAACTTCAGTGTGGAAAGAACTATGAGGAGAAATCAACAAATCCACAATCAGAGAGTGAGATTTTAATATACTTCTCTCTCTCAAAAAAAAAAAAGATAAATTCAAGCAAACAAAAATTTATAACAAATATAGAAGATTTACAAAATATTGGGAAGACACTGTCCAATAAGATGAAATATAAATGCTAATAACATGGCAGACAAAGTCCTTCATGGGGAAGGGGTCCTTAATTTTCCTCTCTAGAGCAATCTCCCAACGTTGCTCTTTAAGAAACCTTTGCTTCAGGCCCAATGGACTTCTCACAACTCTTGGGCACACTTCTCCGTTCTAGCCTCTCTGCTTTTGACTGTGCTGTTCTTACTGCCTACTCTTGACTTCCCTTCCTGTGTCAAATATCATCTTCTCTGGAAACAGTCTCTGATTAACCTTCACCTCCCAGAACTTGACTCAGTACCTGCTCAGTGTCTTTATTCCACTACTTCAGTGTGCTGCCTTACATGTTCTTCTTCCCTTTTGGTCTGTGAAATCTAATAATAAAGATATAAAAAGGGAGCATAGGAAAAAAAAAAATAAGAAAGTCAAGGGATGGAAAAAAATATGTATATTAGGTAAAGAGTGACCCCCAAAAAGGAGGTATTATAATGTTAATATTATTTAAAATGCAATTTAAGGAAAGAAATATCTCCAGGGATAAAATTGTCATTTAGTGATAAAAGCAATAATAAAAGTAATGACCTGGACTTGCTCATTTTTGTATCGATAGAGCCTGCACATAGTAGGCACTCAAAAATATATTTTAGAATCACTGAACAACCGAATGAATAAATGATTGTCAAATGCGAACTTATAAAACAGAAGAGGAACAAAGTGGTGTAAAATAGGGCAAAATGTTTATAATTGGCCATTTGCAGGAAGCATCTAATATTTAGATGTTTTGATCATTAATTCCGAAAATAGTCTAGAGCCAATTTTCCCCATGGATTCCAAGGCTTTCTAAGTTGCTGGGCTGATAAAAAGGACAAGAATGGTGTCTCTCCCCACTCTTTGAGCTCCTTCCCCAGTCATCTTCTCATTGGTACTGTTGTTTCTGATCATCGGATCCCTCAGGAGTGGGCTACCAGAGCAGAACTCGCCATTGCTGGATCTGAGCCCTGCGTTGCTTTCATCTTCTTCCTGGGAAAGGCATGAGGTCCTCTGGTCTCATCAGTCATTTTCTTCCTGTCAGCAAGCCTGTTGCCTGGAGACCTTGTGTGGCTCAGGTGGTTGCTGGGAGGAGTCCCTATGGGTTGCAGAGCTGTTTGGAGTCCACAGAAGGTCCCCACACCCAGCAGGTGCTTAGCAGCCACAGAGGAACGGAAACAACCTAGACGCCTTCCCCGAAGAGGTGGTTTTACCAGAAGGAGGATGAATAGGCCGGAAACCATCCCGCCAGCCAGCCTCCTCCTGTCAGCTCCGAGTAGGACAAAATAAATGCGCTTTATCTGCAAGTGAGATTGGCTTCCACAGGTCGATACATCATGTGAAGGCAGAACTACTCCCTCCCAAGGAGCGTCATCTTCTCCCTCCTTGACATGCCCTGTTTGCCTGGCCGCCTTCCTGCTGGCGGCCAAGTAAGTTCAAAAGAGCAGAGGGATAAGCTGGCTGCACCCTCTCTTCTCCCATCCGTCCAGCTTGGGGTCAGGCTGGAAGCTCAGACTGGCTTCAGGTGGGGGCAGTGGTTTCAGCCTCTTTGGCACTGCTTTCCAAGGCCCAGCGGCCTGAGTCTGACTGGCTAGAAATGGCTGACCTCCAAGTGCCTCATTTTCCTCCACTCACCCCACCTAGATGGCTCAGAAGAAGCTGGAATTCTGGTCTGCTTAGTGTTGGGATTGCCTTTCACATCCGGTGGAGGATCATAGAAGCCAATGGATTAACTTCTCAGTCTTTGGGATTCCCACCATAGGTCTGTTAGTTTTTGGTGGCTTGCATGTTGCTATGATGCTGGTAGCTATGCTATCGGTATTTCAAAAACCAGGAGGATCACCCATGGCGAACAGTTTGCGGTGGAGTTTCTAGACTAAGAAGAAAGGCTTGGTGTTCTACTTCAGTAAATTAGCCAATGAAAGCTTTATGGATCAAAATAGAATATTATCTGATATAATGCTGGAAGGTAAGCTCCCTAGGTTGGAAGACACTCAAAATATACAGTGGCCACAACAATGGATTCGAGCACACCAATGATCATGAAGATGGCATAGGCCGGAGCAAGGTTTCATTCTGCTGTACATGGGGCCTCCAAGAGTAGGATCTGGCTTGAAGGCAGCTAACAACACTTGGTAGTTCAGCAGGCAGTGACCCTGAGTTCTACCTGGCATTTCTGGGGGTTCCCACTGTGTGAGCAGTAGGTTGACAAATAGGTTAGGGGCAGAGGGTTAATTCTGAGCTCAGGGCCTGAATTAGGAAAAGAAAGGAACCTGTAGTACGTTGATCCCCTCTACATGACCCTGACCACCTCCTGAGTCTTTAGTTCTGACCATGTCTGTCTACCACTTAAGGCATAGGAAAGGGGACATTGAGAGTAATGGAAGGGAAGGATAAGAAGGGAGACAAGAAGAGAATGGGAGAAATAAGAAAGGTGAGGAGAAGGGGTGAGGTCATTTGGAGGGGAAAGTAGGGGGACAGAAGGCCTCTTCTCCTGGGCCAGCTTTACAGTCTATCCTCAAGTCCTTCTAGTTCTTTCAACCTGGAGCACTGCCCTAGTTTTAGGAATGGTTGGGAAACCCTTGTTAGCAGTGAAGACTGCTTTCACACTGAGGGAGGCCGACCATGCAACTGCCTCATGAGTGACCTGTCTTCTCAGATGAAAAGTCTCTGGAAAACTCTGGAAAATGTAGCTTGACTCATAGGGCTGTGATCAGAAATCTTGCATTTGAGAGAGACAACATGATGGCATGTACAGAGCCCTGAACAGTTCCAGGGTCAACTCTAGTAAGCTGTGTGACATTGTACAAGTTACTTAAGCTCTCTGGTCCTCGGTGGCCTCAATTGCAAAATGGAGAAACAAATTATTTCTAAGATCTTTTCTCACTTTAAAATTGTTTAACAATCTGATCATGTCTTTCATCTGTTTAAAGGTCCTATAATACTTTGACCACTGGCTTCACTTAGTGTAGCACAGGTCTCACCTAACTCCTGAGTGTGTCTCTTCCCTCTCCTTTCCTTGTATCTTGTGGTCAAGTCATTCTGAAACAATCACAGCCTCTCTCTCTCTTGATTCTGGCATTTAGACATGCTGTTCCCATTCCTGGAATGCCCAATCTTCTTTCTCCTTCCCTTTTCACCCTACTCCTATTTTTCCTTCAGAACGCTGCCTTATCAGGGAAGCGTGGCCACGCCCTCAGAGTTCAGCTGAATTAGGCCTCCCATGTTTTCTCAAAGTCTGTGTTTGTCCACATAACACTTTCTGAGTATATTGTAACTGCTCTTCTATTTGTGTGGCTTGTTAGATCTTGAGCCCGTTGAAGCCATGAGCTATTACTGTGATTTTATGCCTAGTTCAGTTTCACTGTCTAGTGCAAAGAATGTACCAATGAATCATTGAAGCTGGTCTTAGGGCCCTTGTCTATATCTTTCTCAGTTTTTTCTTAGAAAGACGTGGCAGAAATGTTTTTTTTTTTTTTAGTACGAAAAACAAGGCTATGGGAGTGGCAGAAGATGGGCAATGAAGCAAATGCATTTGGACTCCAAGGACTCTGGATTCTGTTAAGGAACTGTATATACTCTTGGGACTAAGGATGTAACACAGCCTGCTCTGGAGGACTTGGAATGCACAGGGGCTGACCTCAGCAGTGTTAACCCCTCAGGGTAAAACACCACGACATCAACCGAAGCTAAAACATGGCGGGACATTTCCAGAGCTGAGCAGGAGAAGTTATCTACGTTCATGTCATTAATCATTTCTCTCATTTTTGGTTACCTTGTTATTCATGCTCTCTCCCATCCTGGTTTTTAACTAAAGAAGCATACACCGCATAGTGCTGGACCCTTATCCAAATCATGGCCTTCCCACATTATCCAAGAAACAGTGAGAAACAAAGCTTTGGAGTAACCTGGGGGCGACTCCAAAAAATTGCAAGAGAGTCAAAAGGGCACATGAGTGTCATTACTTACTGAGCAAATGGAAGGCAGAAACGTGGGCAACACATACTCATTAAAGAAAAAGTTAAGAAAGAAACAGAGCAAGAAGGGGAAAAAATGACCTGAAGTCTACCCCCTCCCCGAAAGAAACGGCTTTTAAGAATTTGGTAAGTTTCTTTAACTTCTTTTTTCCGTGCACAGTGCCCCCGCCCCTTTATCTTAAACATAGTTGTCTTCATACTATATTTTAATACCATTTAATTTTAACTATAAAAGAAGCATCTTTTCGTTTTAAATGTACTTTTTCATAAACTTTTGTGATCACATTATTGTCTCAATTTCCCTATTTTTTACAAGTAATACATAGACTTATATCTTATAACGATAGCAAACAATGGAGACTGAGCCAGAGTAAACAAAAAATGGAGTTGTGGTCAAATAAAACTGACAGTGAATTGAATAAGGGACCTGTGAACATTGTTATTGTGTGAGAATAGGGCCCAGGAGCAGCTCAGTGAGGGATTTATGGCAAAGCAGGGAACTCCTTTCTAGAGTCAACCCCAGCATTTCTAGGGTTAACCTGGGTCAGCAAAGGGTTTATAAAGGGGGAGGAAAAAGTGAAAATTGCAGTTCCTGGCTTGTCTCTCCTTAAAAGAAGGGAGGAATCAGCCACTGTTCTTTTCCCTCTATCATCAAGCCAAGTAGCCCCCAAGACTCCAAATTACTGTCAATTTGCAGTCTCTGATGGTCAGCAAAGAGGCCCTGGGCCAGCTGGCGGTGGATACTCTCCTGAAAGGGACCCTGAAGGCAGAGTTACCTCAGACCTTGTGAAGCAGAGAGACAGGACTCTCTTTTCTCTCCTGCTGGGAGCCATTCTGCTCTCCTCAGCCAGGGTGGGTATGGGACACAAACTCTTCCCCCTACCCAATAGGCTGAGGGATAGTGGTAAGGGAATTTTCTTTGCTCAAGGTGAGTGGCCTCACAGCTACCTGAAATGCTACTAAAGAAAGCTTTCTTCAGGTAAATACCTGTAAAAGGATTAATAGGTGAGTATGTTTTTATGACTACAGAGGAAACCCTGGTGGCGGAGTGGTTAAGTTCTACAGCTGCTAACCAAAGGGTTGGCAGTCCAAATCCGCCAGGCACTCCTTGGAAACTCTATGGGCAGTTCTACTCTGGCCTGTAGGGTCGCTATGAGTCGGAATCGACTTGACAGCATTGGGCTGGGGATTAATACAGAAGCTATTCCAGATTTTTCTGAAAAGGGAAGAATATTAATAAAGAGGATTTGGTTAAAAAATGGGCAAAACCTTTAAGGTATGGTTTGGAGGAAAGTGGAAACTTCTGGTTAATATGTAATTTCATGTAAAATGCCTTTTATTGTTGACTTTGGCTATAGAATGACAAAATTGTTAATAGTTTTCTTTCTTTTTTCTTGAAATGTAAAATTTATTTCATATCTGTATTCAGTACTAGATGGTCTATCTAAAAAGAGTAAAGGCAAAGAAGATTATAAATAACTAACTCCAGAACCTATTAAAACAAAAATGACAAGTGACTAGGTCTCCTGAAAGGAAACAATAAATCAACCAAACCAAACCCATTGCTGTCGAGTTGACTGCGACTGTCTTAGTCATCTAGTGCTGCCATAACAGAAATACCACTAGCAGATGGCTTTAACAAAGAGAAATTTATTTTCTCAGTCTAGTAGGTTACAAGTCCAAATTCAGGGTGTCGGCCCCAGGGGACGGCTTTCTCTCTCTCTGTTGGCTCTAGAGGAATGTCCTTGTTCTCAAACTCCCCCTGGTCGAGGAGCTTCTCAGGCGCAGGGACCCTGAGTCCAAAGGATGCACTCTGATCCTGGTGCTGCTTTCTTGGTGGTATGAGGTCCCCAAATCTCTGCTTGCTTCCCTTTTCTTTTTTCTCTTGAGAAGCAAAAGGTGGTGCAGGCCATACCCAGGGAAACTCCCTTTACCTTGGATCAGGGAGGTGACCTGAGTAAGGGTGGTGTTACAACTCTACGATAATCCTCTCAACATAAAATTACAATCACAAAATGGAGGACAACCACGTAATACTGGGAATCATGGCCTAACCAAGTTGACACATATTTTGGGGGGACACAATTCAATCCTTGACAGTGACTCATAGTGACCCTATAGGACAAAGTAGAACTGCCCCATAGGGTTTCCAAGGAGTGGCTGGTGGATTTGAACTGCCGACCTTTTGGTTAGCAGCTGAGCTGTTAATCACTAGGCAACCAGGGATCCAAAAATATAATAGCCAGAGAAAATCTTCCTGTTTTATGTTAAGGAGTTGTTAATATATATGTAAGCCAAAATCCAAACCTGTTGCCTTTGAGTCAATTCTGACTCATGGTGACCTCATGTGTTAGAGATTAGAACTGAGCTCCACAATCTTTACAGAAGCAGGTCACCAGGACTATCTTCCACAGCACCACTGGGCAGATTCGAATTGCCAACCTTTTGGTTAGTAGTCGAGCCCAAACAGTTTTCACCACCTAGAGACCTCTCAATATATTTAAAGACAGAGTAATATTGCAATAAAAGTTCAAAACCAGTTTCTTTTCACAATAATATTTAAAAAGCAAAAAACACAATAGTATAGAGTTGTACCAAACCAAAACTCAAATCCATTGCTGCCAAGTTGACTCCAATTTATAGCGACACTATACAGCAGAGGAGAGCTGCCCCATAGGGTTTCCAAGGAACGGCTGGTGGATTTGAACTATAGTCCTTTTAGTTAGCAGCCACTACACTATCAGGGTTATATAAACTTAATAGAATTAAGTTGCAGATGCCTACGTGACTTCTGAGTATTTCAGGTAGCATTATCACTTATTTTCCTAACACAATAAAGAGAAGAGAAACTTTGTAGGAGGAGAGTGGAGAGGAAGAAGGAAAGGATTGAGATGTAATTTTGGAACTGGAGACATCTTGGATGGCAACTGGTTAATTTTGCAAGCCTAAATTCCTGTTATATCTCTAGTCCTCTTCTGAGTTCCAAAATGGTATGTCATTCAACAAACATTTATTAAGTGCCTGATGTGTGTCCATCCAATTTAAAACTAACTTCTGAACACCCCTATCTGTATGTCCAAAGACATCTTTCACATCACAAAGTGACAAAAATAACATGTATTGCTTTCAGCTAACCCCCAGGTACCACTTCCCAATTCGCTCCTTTTCTCATATTCATCATCTAGCTAACACTATGCGTGTTCCCTGCCTTCCAAGATGGGAACCCCTGGCATTGTTATCTGTTATGGATAGAACAGTGTCCCCAAAAGATATGCGTTATAAATCCTAACCCCTATACCTGTGATTATAATCCCATTTGGGAATGGGTTTTCTTTGTTACGTTAAGAGGCCATATCAGTGTAGGGTGTGTTTTAAGCCAATTGCCTTTGAGATATAAACAGGGCAGATTAGGACAGAGAAGCACGCAGAAATGGGGCTAAGCCACATGAAGATCACCTAGGAACAAGGACCTTCCTCCAAAGCTGACAGAGAGAAAACCTTCCCCTACAGCCTGGATTTGGACTTCTAGCCTCCTAACTGTGCGAAAACAAATTTGTTTGTTAAAGCCACCCACTTGTGGCATTTCTGTTATAGCGGCGTTAGATGACTGACACATTCTCTGTGTCTTCTCTCCTAATTCCCATAGCTCGTCACCAAACCTTATTGAGTCTACTCTCAAGCATTTGGCCTCTCAACTCCATCCCCTTGGATGCTACCTTGGCCAAGTATTTTATCATCTCTAATCTGGATTGTAGCATCTGCTTTCTATCCTTTCTGCCTCTAGTTACTCCCCATTCCAGCCCCTCCCCTTCAATGTTGCCACCAGCCAGTTTGCTAAAGTCGATCTTGCTATTTTCCTGCCTAAATGTCTACATGCTCTCACAAAGCTCTAGCTCTCACAAATGCACCATGATGGATCAGTAGTTAAGAGATTGGCTGCTAACCGAAAGGTTGGTGGTTCAAACCCACCCAGTGACTCCATGGGAGAAAGACCTAGTGGTTTGCTTCTGTAAAGATTACAACTAAGAAAACCTTATGGGACAATTCTACTCTATCACATGGGGCCACTATGAGTTGGAATCTACTCAACAGTACCCAACACTAAGAAACAACTCAAATATCCCTCAATGAGTGAATAGATAAATAAATGGTGGTGCATCCATACCATTGAATATTACTTAGCAATCAAAAGAAACAAAGCCTTGATAAACTCAACAACTCAGAAGGATGTCAAGAGCGTTAGGCTGAGTGAAAAAAGGCCCATCTCAAGGGGTCACATACTCTATGAGTCCATGTATATAACCTTATCAAAGTGACAGAATTATAGTGATGGCCAACAGATCAGTGGTTGCCAGGGGTTAGGGATTAGAGTTGAAGGGATTATGACTATTGAGTGGTAATACAAGGGAGTTTCTGCGTGGTGGTGAAGCAGTTCTGTATGCTGATCGTGGAGGTTACTTGAATCTGTACATGTGATAAAGTTTCATAGACCTATACACACAAAAAATGTGCCTGTAAAAACTGGTGAAATGCAAATAAGATCTGTACTTGAGTTAATAATATTGCACTGACATTAATTTCCTGGTTTTGATAATGTATTATAGTTAATGTAAGAGATTATCATTGGCAGAAGCTGAGTGAAATGTACACAGAAACTCTCTGCACTATTTTTTGCAATTATCTATCCGTCTATCCATCATCTATCTAATCTGGTGAGTGCAGAAGGCTGGAGTCCATTTTTATGTAAAGATAAATATCGTGTTATAAGACTGTAAATGTCATCTTAATAGGAAAAATAATCTCCAAACAAACTGAGTTGCTCACATTTCCTTTGCAGTTTAGAGATTTGCAGCTTTTTCCGAAATCCAAAGTTTTTTTTTTTTTTGATCTCTAAACCTTAACTGCTGGCCTTCGTCAGAATTAATCAGAAGGTCATGTTGGTTTTCCATCCATCTAGCCTCTCCTTTCTATGCTCCTTTCTTTCCCCAAACCACAGTTAAACACTTGAACTTAGGTGGCCACAATGGCCCTAAACTCCAGCTTTCCGTTCCAAGTACTCACACTAGTTCTTTCAAAAGAAGCCAACTAACGCATTCTCACTGAGGTGTAAATGACTGATAAGAGTCCGTGTGCGTCTCATTCGGGGGACCAATTTCCTATTTGACTTAAGACAAAGGAAATCAAGTTCATGTACACTATAATTTTAGGCGTTGAATCACTGGATGATGAATACATATGTGTGTCTGCACATGCACACACACACACACATATTTTCTTCACCCAGTATAAGTATATATAAGAGGTGTGAGGATCATGGGAGAACATTCTAGGTATGCTTGAAGTCATACCACCTAGCTAGTTGCTTGTTTGAATAGCCCACCCTGAAAACACCAGATTTGGCCACTGTGTGAATAAGGCTAAGTCGCTATGAGTTGGAATTGACTTGATGGCAAAGGGTTTGGGTTTTTTTTTTACATAGTTTTGTGAAAAATAACAGCTGTTCTCCTCTTCATTGGAACTATGTGCCTTTAAACTGTTAGGAAAAATTGGACATTAAAAGATCCCAAGAGAAACTCCATTTCTCACTATTATTAGGAATTACTAGAACTCTTTCCTGCCCACACTGGGAATGGTGTTTTAGTGATGGTAAGCCTGAAGCTCATTTGGCTGACTTGAACAGCCTTTCTCATGCTTGGTATCTATAACCATTATACTCTCCATTATGAGTAAATTGCTTTCCTTCACTTTGGTTTCTACCTAATCCCTTGTAGGCATATGCTAGTTCTGGAACTCTTATGCAGAGTCTCTGGTTAGTGTATTTCTGAGAAGTTAGATAAGGCCAAGCTTTAGTTAAGCTCCACATAGCCAAGTGACATAGAGCTGTTTTTGGCTGAAGGCCCTTTAATTTTCCAAGTGCTCAAATGGAATCATTTAAAATGTAAAATGTATGAACATCTTTCCTCTGAACTAAATGGTACTCTTTTTCTTGGCTTAATTTCCTCGAGACATAAAAATTAAGACTCTTTCACCAGTACCAGCGATCAGTAATGCTGTACATGTTGCCAGACCTACAGATTAGATAAGCATTTTGGTTTCCAGTAGTGTTTTCATGGAATTATCTCTATTCAGGTCAAACTCTATTTTGAGAACTCCAGCTGATTCAACAGCCCACAATTTGTACTTTTGATCTCAAAGTAAATACTTGATTTAACTCAAGTCCAGAGAACTGCACTTGTATTTGAGCCCTGACCCATGTAATTTTAATATCCATTAGCCCTTACTATGCGATGTAATTGGATGGATAAGATATTTTGTAAGTTCATGCAAACAGTAGGGAAAGCACTCAGGCCATTTCACTTCCAAAGCAAACAGTGTGAATCTATCAGTCTAAGCAGGAATCGCCAATTAGGCTCGTTCCTCCCTCTACCACTTCCTTCCGCATTGCATTGTGGTGCCCTAAGTGCAGAGATGAAGCGAGAGGATTTTAAAAGGGGCACACAACTGCTGTAGTGGTATAAATTTGTAGTCAAGATGTAGTCAACAATGTGGCAACCCTGGTTACCAAGTTGCTAGGGATTTACAAGCTGACATGGACACGGATCCCATCAGAAACTTTTGCATTCATTTCTCCTAAAGCACAGAATGGAGAAGGGTGAGGCAGAGAGGGAGTCTAGGTAGGAATTGGGATCACCGCCAGTTATAACAGATCAGACCTCAGTGTTAATTAGGAATCTACAAAGTTGACTTGCAAGCAGGAAGAAGAAGAGTGTTCACAGCAAGGGAGAATGAGACACTTGAAGTCCAGAATTGACATGGAATCAAAACCTAAAGGAACCAGGCATTCATTAGAGAGAAGAGTGGTAGCTCGAGCTAAATTTCTCCAAAGGTGAAATTGCTGCCCATCTGTCCGAGATGTAGCCCCCAAGCGTGCCTGCTGTTACCTGTTGTTGTTGTATGCCATTGAGTTGGTAGAGATTTATGGCCTTGGAAACCATATGGGGTCACCATGAGTTGGGATCGACTTGATGGCAGTGGGATATAGGACAGAGAATAACTGCCCCCTACAGTTTCCTAGGCTGTAATCTGAATGATGTGGTTGGAGTAAAGCTTTCGGGACCTTCATTTGCTGATGTGGCATGACTTAAAATGAGAAAAAATAGCTATTAATATCCATTAGTAGTTGGAACATGGAATGTACAAAGCATGAATCAAGGAAAATTGGAAGCTGTCAAAAAATGAAATGGAATGCATAAAGATTGATATCCTAGGCATTAGTGAGCTGAAATGGACTGGTATTGGCCATTTTGAATCGGACAATCATATGGTCTACTATGCCGGCAAGGAAAAATTGCAGAGAAATGGTGCCAGATTCATCATCAAATGGAGCATTTCAAGATCCGTCCTGAAGTATAACACTGCCAGTGATAGGATAATATCCATAGGCTTACAAGGAAGAGCAGTTAATACAACTATTATTCAAATTTACACACCAACCACTAATGCCAAAGAGAAGAAATTGAAGATTTTTACCAACTTCTGCAACCTGAAATTGATCAAACATGCAATCAAGATGCATCAATAATTACTGGTGATTGGAATACAAAAATTGGAAAGAAAAAAAGGGATCAGTAGCTGGAAAATACAGCCTTCGTAATAGAAATGACGCCAGGAATAGCATGACAAAATTTTGAAAGACAAATGATTTCTTTGGTGCCAATACCTTTTTTCAACAATATAAACGACCAGTGGCCCTCACTAGATGGAATACACAGGAATCAAATTGACTACATCTGTGGAAAGAGTTGAAGTGCAATATGATCAGTCAGAACAAGGCCAGGGGCCGACTGCAGAACAGACCATCAATTGCTCATATGCAGGTTCAAGTTGAAGATAAAGAAAATTTAAAAAGTCCACAGGAGCCAAAGTATGACCTTGTGTATATCCCACTTGAATTTAGAGACCATCTCAAGAATAGATTTGAAGAATTGAACATTAATGACCAAAGACGAGATGAGTTGTGGGATGACATCAAGGACATCACACACATAGAGGGCAAAAGATCATTAAAAAGAAAGAAAAGATCAAAATGGATGTCAAAGGAGACTCTGAAATTTGCTTTTGAACATAGAATAGCTAAAGCAAATGGACGAAGTGATGAAGTAAAAGCTGAACAGATTTCAAAAGGTGGCTTGAGAAGACAAAGCAAATGATTATAACGAAATGTGTGAAGACCTGGAGTTAGAAAACCAAAAGGGAAAAATTTCCTCAGCGTTTCTCAAACTGAAAGAACTGAAGAAAAATTTCAAGTCTTGAGCTGCAATATTGAAGGATTCTATGGGCAAAAAATTGAATGATACAGGAATCATCAAAAGAAAATGGAAAGAAGACTGAGTCATTGTACCCAAAAGAATTGGTGGACATTCAACCATTTCAGGAAGTAGCATATGATCAAGAACCGAAAGTACTAAAGGAAGATGTCTAAGCTGCACTGAAGGCATTGGTGAAAAATAAGGCTCCATGGTGATTGTTGCTTAATGTATTATGTCTACTGACTCCTCTCTTTGAACTTTTACTCTGTGTACTCTGTACTCTGTCTGTGTCAGACACTCATCCTACCTAAGAGGTAGAATATAATTTGGTCCATATGACACCAGCCAACAGAAGATACCCACATTTGACAGAGAATGTTTGACCGTTTCCTGGGCTGCAGTCAGCCTACAGATGTCTGTATTTGGGTCAGGTATTCATCCTTGGCCCAATCAGCTGTGATCTTCTACGTGGTGACCTGTGCATAAGGAATGACTCAGAAGGGGGCTGTGGCCATAGTAAGCACCTTGCCTGACTTGTCTATCTATTCAATACCTTTTGGTTTTTGGATGCATTAACTTTACCTAAGTATTATCCCATGTATAATTGAACTGTGGTTGTTCATCCTACTTTCGGATGGGTTGGAATGACCTTGCGTTTCCCTTCTCATACCCATAGTCAAGCCCTAAGCCACTGAGAGGTTAGAAACTGTTTTTATAAGCCCCTCAGCATGGGTTTGCATGCTTTTGACTCTATGTTTTACATTTCATATGTAAATATATATATATGTATATATATATATATATATATATATATCCCTACTTCCCCCTCCACAAGGCTACATCTTCCTAGTTTCTCTTCTCCCATTGAGAAAAAAATGTTGAAAATCCCTCTCTGATGGGGCAGTGCTGAGTTCTGTCTGGATTTGTTTATTTTTTTTTTCATGTCTGTTTTCAACGCACAAATAACGATGTTGATAATGTCCTCTTTCATGCACACATATGCTTTTAACACTTTGGAAATTCAGTTTGGTGAGAGCAATTTTATGGCGCTAGTAACTTGGAAATGGGCCACTATCTGCAGAGGAGCCCATTTTCCTAATTACTTTGGTCTTTAGATTGTGTTTTCTACGTCTTGTCATATGGAACTAATATCATCTATCTCAAAAAGAATCTCCTAGTGCAATCTGGGATTTTGAGTTGTTGAGCCTGCTATTACTGCGTTATGAAATTATTAAAGCAAGATATACGTTTTATTGATCTCTTGGTTCCCTGCAATTCTTAACATGATGATCTGAATATAATTGATAATCTGTAAAAATTTATCAATGATCAAATGAATGAATGATTAGATTTTTAATGTGTCAAAAAAAAAAAAAAACTGTTGCCATTGAGTTGATACCGACTCATAGTGACCCTACAAGACAGAGTAGAACTGCCCCATAGAGTTTCCACGGGGCGCCTAGTAGATTCGAACTGCCGACCTTTTGGTTAGCAGCTGTAGCTCTTAACCACTACACCACCAGGATTTCCATTTAATGTGTAGAGGCTCAAATAATGGAAGGAACACACAGAGTCACTGTACCAAAAAGAACTGGTCAACGTTCAACCATTTCAGAAGGTAGCATATGATCACGAACTGATGGCATCGAAGGAAGAAGTCCAAGCTGCACTGAAGGCGTTGAGGCTTCAGGAATTGACAGAAAACCAACTGAGATGTTTCAACACATGAAAGATCTTTAGGGATTATAAGCATCTGGAGGTCAGGGATCATGTCTTAGTCTTTCTTTTACCTGAAGCACCTAGCACAATGCCTTGCTTAAAGAGGGTGCTCACTGAATAATTACTTAAAAAACTAGATGAACAAAAGGCACTTCAATGTTTACTACTATTAAATCTAGATTTTCAGATTGAAATAACTTTCCAAAGTAAGTCAGCAAATTCTCTTAACTCTAAGTAGGGTTTCTGCTCAGACAAAATTCTAATGTAGAAAATGTGCAGGCTAACACCTGGATCACCCAATCACTGAAAAATAAAACCAAATCCCAGTGGAACTTACGTAACTGCTTTCCTCAGGGAAGTATAAAGGGCTTTACAGTGAACACAACATCTAGGCTCATAGCAGTCCTGGGAGTAACCATATGATCCGTCCCAGCTACCTAAACAACTCCACATGCGATGTGTTTCCCCCTTTGAGATCTTTCATTCATTGCTGGAAACCACGTAGATGCTTAATAAATATTATTATGAAAAACAATAATATTTATTTGAGGCCCCACAGAGAGGCTAAGAACCTGAGTCCAGCTAAGGGTTATACCAGAATCTGCAGTCTCCCTCAGCAACGCAAGAGACCTTTACGATTACCCAATCGCAGTGCCAGGTAATCAATACTACTTTTCAAGTGTTGCCCAGATAGGCAACCCTCTATCATAAACTGAAGATGGAATTAAAAAAAAAAAAAAACTAAGGAAGATATGGTTCATGGCCTTGAATTGCTGCCCTTCAAAAGGAAACAGAAACTCTGCTAAAAATAACAATATATACTGCAGAACACCAGTAAATCCATTGCGGTGGAGTCCATTCTGACTCATATCGACCATGTAAGACAGAGTAGAACTGCCCCACAGGGTTTCCAAGGCAGTAATCTTTACAGAAGCAGACTGCCACACCTTTCTCCCAGGGAGCAGCTGGTGGGTTAGAAGTCTTAACCCTCCCATTCGCAGATGAGCACTTAACCACTGTTCCACCAGGGCTCCTTAGAATGCCAGTAGGGTTATGGTCTGTACACATGTATAAAACCACTTGGCTGCATATAGCCACACAGCTACATACTGCCGTCCAGTCGATTCTGACTCATAGCATCCCGTTATGACAGAGTAGAACTGCCCCACAGGGTGTCCAAGGAGCAGCTGGTGCATATGAACTGCTGGAACTGCAGACCTTTTGGTTAGCAGCCAAGCTCTTAACTGCTACATCACCAGGGCTCAGAAAGTATGTATTTGATCCTCATTTTGCTTTTACTTACCTAATTAGCATAGTTGTAAGGTTTCAATCATGGCTTTTAACTTATACCTGTGTAATCGGGGTTTAATTTCTCTAAGCCTCAGTATCGATGTCTGTAAAATGGGAATAAAAGTGGTAATCTAGTAATATTATTGTGAGGATTAAATAAAATAATTAATGTAAGTTGCTCACCAAAGTACCTGTTACATACATTTGATGCTCTCAGAAGTGAGTGGCGTGTGCAAGAGGGTGGAGCAGTAGGAGATGAGGTAGAAAGGTAAGGGGGTGAGGCAGATCTCTTAGGTCCCAGCAGGCTGATCTGAGGACTTGGCATTGACTCCAGGGGAAACTGTAGCTTTTGGAGGGTTCTGAGCAGAGGAATGTCAGGAGATAGTCTCCTGATCATGAGACAAACACTGAACCCAGGCTGGTCTTGGTCTACTGTTATTCTGGTTTGTACCCCTTTGCTCTGTCTCATCTCTTTTTTCTCTAGAGTTCAATTCCATAAATTTCTATGGCAAGTTCCCTGAAAGTCCAGACAATACCTTTACCTCCAACTACAACGGATGTGCTCCTTGAAACTCACAAAACCATGATTTGAGTATTCTTCACTGATCTCCGTGGCCTTCCCTTCTCAAGTCTGTCCAGATTTTCTATAGCCATGTAGTACAGCTCTCCTTCACAGATTAATTCTCTAGACTTGTTACTTGTGTCTTGGTCTTTCAATAGTATCCTGGATTCTGTACCTCTCCGGAGGAGTTATTTCAGAGCGGGTCTTTGAGATATTGCATCTCTTCCTCTGTGAGGCTTATTTTGGCTGCAGTAACTTTTCTTATCTAGTTGCAATTAAGCCACGTCTGTCCTTTCTAGGGAGCCATGGCAGGGCAGTAGTGAAGAGCTGGGCTGCTAACCAAAAGGCCAGCAGTTATAATCCACCAGCTGCTCCTTGGAATCCCTGTGGGCCAGTTCAACTCTGTCCTATAGGGTCACTATGCATCAGAATCGACTCAATAGCAATGGGTTTGGTTTGGGCTCCTTTCTAAGGCTCTATTTCAGAGCAGTTTGATGGGAGTTTTACTTCTCCTTTCTACACCTTCTGGCCTTCAGGATCTCATTTTCTTTTCATATCTGTCTAGCCTGTGTCCTAGGATCTCAACCTTTCTCCTAGGAAACATCTTTCTTTCTCCACTGAAATCAGCTGGTCTTCCTTTGTTTGTTTTCACTCTCAGAGTCCAGCAGTGCCCCCTGAGCTAGAACCTGTACTATGGAGCCTCCACGCAGCCTTCTGAAATCTATCCAATTTCTGACACCAGTTCTGGGATGCTAGGGACTTATTATCACGGATCAGCACATCTCAGAAAACCTGAGCTTTACACTCTAGAACAAGCTTGCCCATTGTCACCCCATTAGAATAATGAAATTAGAAGAACTGTGACCCCTGAGGTTCAGCACAAATCTACAGAGGCATTTCTTCTTTGGACTAACGTGTATGTTAGAGGTTGAAATTTAAGGAGGCTGGTGGGAAATGAAAAGAGAAGATTTCTCTAAAAATAATCTTCTTTAAGAAGAAGGAAGCAGTATTTTACTGTCCTGCACTGCCAAAACTTGTTTTTTTGGAACCAAATCCATGAAGAATTGGCAAAGGGCCTTGTAATATTGTGAGTGTTAGAATTTGCACTTGGTCCCTCTAGTTACTTGAGCTGTGCGAAAAAAAAAAAAATAGCCTGCTGCCAGCCTACTCCCCACTGGCTAATGGAGACCAAATTATTACTCCACACTCTAAAGAGAAACTCAAATTAAGGCCATTTTCAAATGGCAGAATTTGGGGATGTGCCGGGCCACTTAATCTCCCAGACCCCTCCCCACACCTGTCATTGTACTCTGATTCCTTTGTAGCGGTAAGTGACCCATTTTGAAAATTCCAGCATGAGTCCTCCTACTTCTGAAGTTCACCAGGTACAAATATTACACCTAAACACCTTGGGTCCCTTTCAGCTTGAGAGCTGGCAATTTTGCCAAAGTTCTTAACTTGAGAGATTTTTCAACTGACTCAGCACATTTCCTTGAAGCAATTTCACTGGGTTGTCTAGAATTCATGTCCAGAGACCCAGGCATCTCAATCCTTAGTGGTAGGTACAGTGAGGCTGTGAATTTTGAGAAACTGGTTACAAACACATTTGGATGGGCTGCATATGCATGTCGTTAGCAGCATGCTGCTCACTCATTCATTTGTCAAATATTTTTTGAACAACTACTCATCTCAGCTGTGATTTTAGATGCTGGGTTTACTGTGATAACAGGAGCCTAAAATATGTCCTAAATGATTGGGGTCACTTTTTCTTTTGGACCTCCATTTACTGCATTGCCCTACAAATGGGCACTACTTGGCAGTCTTGCCAAGCGTCTCAATCTTGCGCTTTTCTCCCATCATCTTTGTAGTCATGGCATCAACCAAGCATCTGGAAAGGCAAGTGTCGTTGAGAACACCTGTATAATATAAACTTTACATGGAACCAAACTTGCACATATGGGTTTAGTTGGTGATTAATGGTCCTTATGGGAATGGGAATAGACTCATAGAAATATGTAATTTCAGAGCTAGATTGGACTCTAGGCTTTCCACAGTCCGATCCCCGGTATAATCCAAGAACTAAAAAGCTACCTACCAATTTACTCACTGATGTATTCATTCAATAACTATTTATTAATTAGCTAATATGCATAAAGTTTGTGCTAGGCACTGGCTGTATGGCAGTAAACAGGATAGACCTCCTCATGGAGCTCATGGATCAGGAAGAAAAATAAACATTTACACAGTTAATTATTTTGCTACAGAGAAATAGAGATTGCTAATGGGGCAGTTCTACTCTGTCTTTTAGGGTTGCTATGAGTCGGAATCGACTCGACGGCACTGGGTTTTTTTTTTTAAAGGAGCATCTAATAAGGAAAACACACCTGGTTTGGGGAAGCTAAGGGAACTTTCATGAGGAAGTAAGGATGTGGGGAAGAGCAGTTTGGCAGAAGGAACTGTATGCTCCAAGGCAGGAGGAAGCATGAGAGATTCCTGTACATGTATAAATTATTAAAAAAATACTTTTATGGAAATATTATAAAAGAAATAATATCTGTGTGTGGGATTTTCCCTGCCAGAGAATTTCCCAATGTTATCATCTCTTTGATGTTGAGTTTGATATTTAGTCTGATAAAAGGATATCTTTTTCTCTTTTAGCTCAAGGGTGAATCCTGATAGCTGTTACTATTATTTTTACATGGTTATGATTGGTCCTATCTATGAAAAATAGTGCCTAGGGTAATTAGTGTTAAATTCCTGAATGATCTCTCATAGCTGGTGATGGAAACTGCAATGGCCAATAGAAACTGCACATTAGCACCTTACCTCAAGCAGCACCCAGGGCACGCATGCTACACCCAGGGCATGGGCCCTACCTGTTCTTCCCAACCCGCCCCCCCCAATTAGGCCTCTGCTTATGATGGAAATAAACATAAGGAAATGTAAATTTAAAAAAGAATTGAATTATTTTGAATTCACCTGAATTTTTCTTTAAAAAATGAAGACATCGAATTTGTCATCTCCTAAATTCCTGAGTGGTGCAAATGGTTAGTGCTTTTGGGGCTAACTGAAAGTTCAGAGGTTCGAGTCTGCCCAGGCCTGTGATCTACTTCTGAAAAACCAGCCATTTAAAACCCTAGGGAGCACAGTTCTCTGACACACACGGGCTCAGCATGAGTCAGAATTGACTTAATGGCAACTGGTACTGGGAAAGTAGGGCTGAGCCAGGATAGCCTAGGAACATGTTGAATCCAGGGGAGTTGGTGATGTGCTGAGTCTGTTGGGCCCTGACACACGTGTCCTGGAGATTTGGGCAGGACAGAAACCAGTAGCCAAGCAAATAACAGGATGTTCAAACACACCCAAAATTGAGTTAAGTGTCAGAGAAAGGTAGGCGGGTGAGGATCCTAAACTGGTGGTGGAGGAGGGGACACACCAGTGGTTATTAATCTGGGAGGGCAGAGACTCTACCATTTCTTTCATTTACAAAACATTTGCATTGGATTAATTGATCTTTAAGGCACTCTTAAGTCAAAAGTACATTGATTCTATACTTTCCCACTGGGTATAGAATAAATAAAACAGAACTAAGTCCACCAGCTGCTCCTTGGAAACCCTACTGGGCAGTTCTACTCTGACCAGTAGAGTCGTTATGAGTTGCAATCAGCTTGATGACAACGTTTTTGTTTTTTTTAAACTTATGAGGAAAAAGCCCAATGCATAATGATCCAGACTTACAAAGGAAGGCAACTAAGGATAGTAATTTACTTTTCTAAAACATATCCTGTGGGTGTCCTTTGCAGTGATTCTTTACCTTCAGGACACTTGAGAATCACCTGAGTAACGTTAAAAAAAAAAAAAAACTCCACATTCAGGCCTCACTCCAGAGCAATAAAGTCAGAACCTCTGTGGATGGGACCCAGGTGTCAATATTTTTAAAGCTTCCAGATGATTGCAGTGTGCAACCTAGGAGGAGAAGCACAGGTAGTGAACGTACCCAGTGGATTTCACTTAAGTTAAATGTGCTGATGATGCAACTTCTTTAATCAAGACAAATAGAACACACTAGAAATTAAAGAGAGCTTACCAGGGTATGCAATCAGGGAAGCAAAGCTGTATTGTTATGGTACAGTAGACACTGAGTCTGTGAGGAGATAGCCTGTAGGCCTCCTGAAACACCCTAATGCAAGGACAGAAAGGACATCATGATGAAGACGTAGACCCAGCTGACGATTTCTAGAGAACACTTACCAGTTCTCTGAGTAGGAGGGATTGTTGATTCAAGCTAAATAAACTCTTACTTCCAAAAAGCAGCTGGTAGATTCCAGCTGCCCACCTTTTGGTTAGCAGCCGTAGCTCTTAACTGCTGTACCACCAGGGCTCCCCCACTTGCATGGTATGTTTGAAATTGGTTGTCATGTTAAATTTAACTGTTTAGTAAATTTAGTTGGAAGTTTATACACGCACAGTGGGTGATTATTTTTAAGCATACCTCCTTCTATTAGAAATCCTGGCTAAAACCACAAAAAGCACATTGGTTCTATGAAAAAGAGCCCCAAATTTGCTCACTGAACTAGTTTCCCGGAGAGGGTGCCTGCTTCTGGTAGTCACCCATATCCATGTTGTCAAGAAAGCAGGGAAAAAGATTTCAGAATGGTGGTGGTTGCAATTTTGGGCCAGCCTTTAAAATTTAAGAAGTTTCCTTAGGTGGTCAGCTAGGGAATGTGTGAACCAAATGATGAAAGCTGTGCTCAGATGGAGACAGAATGTGGCACTTTGCAGGGGTGTGACTGAGAAAAATATTTGCATGATCATAATCACATAAACTGAGAATATTGATTTAATTAAAAATTATGATCTAATTATATTGACAGGTGGGGAAAGGGGAAGGAGCCCTGGTGGTGCAGTGGTTAGGTGCTTGGCTGCTAACTGAAAGATTGGCATTCAAACCCACCAACTGCTCTGTGGGAGAAAAATGTGAAAAATTCTGCTTCTGTAAAGGCTATAACCTTGGAAACCCCATGGCGCAGTTCTTCCCTCTCCTATAGGGTCACTATGAGTTGGAATTGACTTGACAGCAATGGGTTTGGTTTTTTTGGTTAGAGGAAGGGGAAGTATATGTGTGTAGTGTTAAGCTAACTAGATTCTTGTATTACACACTACAAATTTAATGGGTAAGATCCAAAATTTTAAAAATCAAGAAAAGTTAGCATAAATATGATATTTAGAAGCTTATGGTGGCAGAAAGTAGATAAAACACCTAAAAGAGTTGGAAGGGGTTGTCTCAGGGGCAGGAGTCAGGGATGGGATGGGGGGCAGGGATTTGTAGTTTTGTTGTTGTTGTTATAAGTCTTATTGTTTTTGATTTTGTAAACTATGTTGTTGTTAGGGGCCATTGAGTTGATTTACTAGTCATAGCAGTCCTGTGTGACAGAGTCGAACTGCCCCATAGGGTTTTCTAAGCTATAATCTTTCTGGGAGCAGATTGCCAAGTCTTTCTCCTGAGGCGCCACTGGGTGCATTCAAATCGCCAACCTTCTAGTTAGCAGCAGAGCAATTAACTGTTGCACTGCTAGTGTTCCTTCTTGTAAACTATGCACATATGTTAATTAGACAAAAATTAAATGAATAGGTAAACATTTATAGAAGGATGAATATTAAATTTATATAACAGTGATTTTTCCTAGGGAGAAGGATAAGATTGGAAAAGAAATGATAATTTAAGTTTTTACATAGTGTGCTTCTGAATTGTCTAAATTTTTTACAATGAGACTATATTCATACATTACTTCTTGTTAGGGATTAAATTGTGTCCCCTCCCCGCAAAATGTGTGTCAACTTGGTTAGTCCATGACTCCCTGTATTGTGTGATTGTCCACCACTTGTCATCTAATGTGATAAAAAGAAAAAAAAAAAAGAGCCACTGCTCAGATTGACTAGGTAAATGCGGCTGCCCAAATTCAAGGTTGCAGAGTTGCCATTCCAGTGGGCCTGGAAGGTGGACCTGAAGCCCAGGGCTGAGGGGCCTCCACTCAGAATCCAGAGAGTGTGGTCAATATCTAGAGTCTGGAGGGCAGGGCCATTGTCTAAATGGTCTCAGGGAACAGAGGATTATTTTCAAGCCTTGAGGGCTAATGCGATATATTCTACTGACTTGCTTGGTACCTGTTATCCCTTCTTTCCCTTCAATTTCTCCCATTTGTGGTAGAAACGCCTAGCTTGCACCTGCTCTACCATTATACTTTGGAAGCAGATAACTTGTATTCTAGATTATACAGATGAACAGAAATTTTTGGATTTTGGACTTGTAGTTGATTTAAGATTTTTGCTATGATATGATGGGGGTGAATGTGTTTTTCAGGTGGCAAGGACAAGAATTTTTGGGGGACCTTATTGCCACCAAGCAAGAAGAGCTAGGAGTGTGCATCTTTTGGACCCAGTGTACCTGTGCTCCTAGACCAGGGGACGACTGATGACAAGGACCTTCCCCCAGAGCCGACAGAGAGAGAAAGAGTTCCCCTGGAGCCAGCACCTTGAATTTGGACTTCTAGCCTACTAGACTGTGAGAGAATAAATTTCTGTTTGTTAAAGCCAACGACTTGTGGTATTTCTGTTATAGCAGTGCTAGATAACTAAGACGCTTCTATACTTAAAATAAATAAAATAACATAAAAGGAAAAGAAATAACAGAAGAATATTTCCTAGGAAAAGAGTTTTCACATTAAAAGAGCCTATTAAAGGCTGAGCAATATGCATAAAAGGAGACCCGCATCTAGGCAGAATATAGCTGAATTTCAGGACACAAAATCTATAGAAAAAAAAAAAATACTTAAAGCTCCCAGAAAACAGAAAGTAAATTCCTACCTTGGAGAAAGCAGGTGACTGATATTCTCTTTCTCATCAGCCACACTGGTACCTAATAGAACAATATCTTCAAAGATCTAAGAAAAAATTTGAACCTAAAATTCTATATTTAGCAAAGTTATTGTGTAAGTATGAGGGAAAAAAAGATATTTGGGGTATTCAATTACTTAAGAAATTTTTACCCATAAACTTCCTTTAAGAATATTAATGGAAGATGCACTCCAACAAAATGAAAAAGAAATCCCAAAGAAAAGCATAGGACACAAAAATAATAATGAGAAGCAAGCGAAGACATGGATGCTAAAAGAACAAGATTAAAAAATAACCTGAATGAATCTAAAGTACTAATGATGGTAGCAATCCACCAAAAAAAAAAATCTCTTCTGCATCTAAATATATCACTTTGAAAAGATAAAGCCACATCCACTAGAAGCATACAAAGAGAAACTGAGAAATCCGTGGTTATACTGGAAGACATTAATACAATTCTCAGAAGTTTTTGACAAAATTAATTACATAGAGAATTTGATTAACCCAATGGATAATCCTGATTCTACATCTACATCTATGTATCTGTCTGTCTATCTGCCAGAGTGTCCTTGTGTCTACATATCTATCTCTGTCTGCCTCTTTAGCATTATTATTTATAATCTACATATCATTGTACTCAGGAAAGAGAATAAATGTCTTTACTCTTTGAATAAATATGGAAAATTCATATACAAAAAGCATGGATGACATATTAAGCCATAAAAGAAATTCCAATTGATTCCAAAAGCAGAAATTATACCAGGCACATTCATTATAATAAAGATAAAATTTATGCAAAAACCAAAACTTTGAAATTTAAAACCAACTTCAAATATATTTTGGGTTATAGAGTGTATTGGGTTCCGTCGAGTCAATTCTGACTCATAATGACAGAGTAGAACTGCCCCATGGTGGATTTGAACTGCTGACCTTTCAGTTAGCAGTTGTAGCACTTAAGCACTCAAAATTCCTGTGCTCCTGGAATCTGTGAATGTTACTATATTTGTAAATAGAAATTTTACAGATGTAATCAAGTTTAGATGAGGTTATGCTGGATTAGGGTGGGCTCTAAATCCAATCTGAATGGCGTGCTTATGAAAAGTGGGAAACTTGGACACACACACACACACACACACACACGTAGAGGAGATGACCAGGTGAGGATGGAAACAAAGAGTGGAGTGACGCATCTAAAAGCCAAGAAATGCCAATGCTTGCTGGCAACTTTTGGAAGATAAGAGAGAGAGATGGAACAGATTCTCCCTCAGGGCCTCTGGAAGGAACAAACCCTGTTGACATCTTGATTTTGGATTTCTAGCCTCCAGAATTGTGAAAGAATAAATTTCTGTTGTTTTTAAGCCACCCAGTTTGGATTATTTTGTTACAGCACCCCTAGTAAACTAATATATAGGGTAAAGAAAAATAGAAATGATAAGCTTATCAGAAACGATAAATGAAAACACAGCAAAGACTGTGGAATATGGCTGATGTTGTGGTCAGAGAAAAACTTATAAAAAAGCCAAACATTATAAAGTAATAATGACTGAAAGTAAAAGCAAGAAAACAGAACTGAACAGAGTAGAAGAAAAGCATTTAAAAAGATACAAATAGTAATTAATGAATTAATCTGTAACTTTTTTTTTCTTTGAAAACATTAGTAACGGTACCAAAACTTTTGGAAAGTGTGATTAAGAATAAAAATGTGATTGAAATATCATTAGGAAAGGTAGGGGACGTATCTATCCGTAGAGAAGAGATTAAGTGTTATGATGGAATATATGTAAAATTTTTAATATTGTGGTATATTTGCAGAGCTATTAAAAAAAAAATCAAACCCAGTGCCGTCGAGTCGATTCTGACTCATAGCGACCCTATAGGACAGAGTAGAACTGCCCCATAGGATTTCCAAGGAGCGCCTGGCGGATTCTAACTGCTGACCTTTTGGTTAGCAGCTGTAGCACTTAACCACTATGCCACCAGGGATAATTTTCTAGGAAAATGTGAATTATACAAAGTATAATTCAAAACAAAGTAGAAAACTGAATAAGTCTATAACACAGTATAATTGAAAAGGGAGTCAAAGATCGATCTCACACTGAAAATGGTAGGAAGAGCAAATAGATTTATGGGTGAATTCCACCAAACTTTCGAGAAACAGATAATCTTCATACATTATTCCAGTTCATAAAAAATGGAAAGATACATAATTCATTTAACCAGATTTCCAAAAATTGTCAAGAGAAACAATAGAAAAGGAAATTAAAGAATGTTTTACTTACAAACATAGGTTGAAAAATTTTGATGAAATATCAGGAAACAGAACCAAATGCTGCATTAAAAGAATAAAGCACATTACCAAGTAGATTTAACCTAGGAATGCAAAGTGACTTAATACATGAAAATTTTACCAATGTAATTTAGTAGATTAATAAACTAATTGAAGGGGAAAACTCTTACAATCATCTCAATAGCTGTTGAAAAAAAATCGATAAAACAATGATACATAAAAATTTTTAGTTAACTAGAAATAGGATGGAGCCCTGGTGACACAGTGGTCAAGAGCTCAGATGCTAACCAAAAGGTTGGCAGTTCAAATCCACCAGCCACTCCTTGGAAGCCCTATGGGGCAGTTCTGCTCTGTCCTGTATGGTTGATATGAGTTGGAATTGACTTGAAGGCAATGAGTTTGTTTGTTTGGTAGAAATAGGATAGTTTAAAAAAATTTATTTTAAAGAGCATCTAACAGAACTAGAGCCAACATCATAACTAATGGTGAAACATTAGAATCATGTCTAATTAAGTTAGAAAAAGGATAAGATTGCTTACTATCACTGAGATTCTAAACCACGTACTAGGGCTTTTAGCCAATGCACTAAGACAAGAAGAAGAAATATGAGATACACATACTGAAAAGAAGGAGCCATCACTTGTAACAAAATGATTTTTTATATTAAAAATCCAAGAGAAATAAATGATAGACTCTTAAAACTAATAAGAGAGTTAAGCAAAGTGGCTAAACACGTGAACAGTATATGAAAATTAATTAATTTAAGAAATTTGACTAACTGAATATTAAATGTAATTTATTTTTAAATTTGGTTGAGGTCCCAAAGGTATAGGTGGCAATTTTCTCCACATGCCAAGGTAGGTCCCAGACCACCTATAAAGGACTAAGCAGTTCTTGACCTTTGAATGTTTTACCTAACTCAAAAGAATAACCGAAAAACCAAACTGATTGTCATGGAGTTGATTCTGAATCATGGCGACCCCACGTGTTACAGAGTAGAACTGCTCCATAGTGTTTGCTTTGCTGTAATCTTTGTGGAAGCAGATCACAAGGCCTTTTTTCCATGGTGCTGCTGGGTTGGTTCAAACCACTAATCTTTCTGTTAGCAACCGATTGCAAACCACCTCTGCCACCCAGGGACCTATCTCAAAAGTATAGAAGGATTACAATTTTGGAGTTGAAAATTAAGACATACTTTCTTTGGTGTGAGAGAGACTACAAACTCCACTTGGGCCACTGGAAAGGGTTGTTATGTCTCCTTAGTTTGAGGACCCAGGGAAAAGGTATTTGACATCCACCTGAGGAATCTAAAGACATACATATTTCTAATATTTGTGTATGTGTTTGTGATATATCTTACACAAATAACAGTAGTTACTTTGGCATGGGGCCTGGAGCAAGGAGGATATGACCCTTATTTGAGTTGTTTGAAAGGGATATTACAATGATGAGTAAATGAGTGAATTATACACTGAATATTTGCTGTTTTCAATGATCTAGGTTTGAAGATATTAAAACTGCTGGGTTCCACGTATTCATCATAAGCACGACTTTTGTCTAAGGACGTGTTTTGCTTCTACAAAAAGGTTTTATTTTTTACCTCAGACCTTTTCCATTAACTTTTTTTTAAATATTACATGTTTAAATCGTAAATATATGCTTATTACAAAAATTAAAATAATATATTCTTAGATGCCATCAAGTTGATTTTCACTCATAGTGATGCTATGTGACAGAGTAGAACTGCCCCATAGGGTTTTCTGGACTGTAATCTTTATGGAGCAGGTAACCAGGTCTTTCTCTCCAAAAGCCTCTGGATGGGTTCCAACTGCCAACCTTTCAGTTAGCAGATAAGCACTTAACTGTTGTGCCACCATGTCTCCTTTTCAAATGATATAAACAATGTAATTAAAGTTAATGTCTCCCTTCTCTTCTTTTCCCAGTCATATGTTTCTCCTTGGAAGTAACCATTATTTTTCAATCCAGTGTGTATTTACTGAGATGACTTTTGTGCATTTATATGTATATTTATGTGCCTATAGCCCACTTCATGTTGCTGTCATGCTGGAAGCTATGCCACCCGTATTCACCACCCAGCAGGGTCACTCATGGTGGACAGGATTTTGCTGAGCTTCCAGACTAAGACATACTAGGAAGAAGGACCCAGCAGTCTACTTCTGAAAAGAATTAACCAGCAAAAATCTGATGAATAGCAGCAGAACATTGTCTGAGATAGTGTCGGAAGATGAGCCCCAGAGGTTGGAAGGCACTCAAAATACAACTGAGGAAAGGCTGACCTTAATGATGTAGATAGAGTCAAGCTTTTGAGACCTTCATTTGCTGATGTGGAACAACTCAAAATGAGAAGAAACAGCTGCAAACATCCATTAATAATAGGAATGTGGAATGTATGAAGTATGAATCTAGTAAAGTTGGGAATCATCAAAAATGAAATGGAGTACAGAGACATTGATATCCTAGGCATTAGTGAGCTGAAATGGACTGGTATTGGCCATTCTGAATAGACAATCATGTGGTCTACTATGCCAGGAACGACAACTTGAAGAGGAATGGCATTGCATTCATCCTGAAAAGAACGTTTCAAGATCTACCCTGAAGTGCAATGCTGCCAGTGATAGGATAATCCTATAAGGAAGACCAGTTAATATGACTATTATTCAAATTTATGCACCAACCACTAAGGCCAAAGATGAAGAAATTGAAGATTTTTACCAGCTTCTGCAGTCTGAAATTGATCGGATGTACAATCAGGACTGCATTGATAGTTACTGGCAATTGGAATGAGAAAGTTGGAAACGAAGAAGGATTGATGGTTGGAAAATATGACCTTTTTGGTATAAATGATGTCAGAAATCGCATGATAGAATTTTGTAAGAACAACGACTTCTTCATTGCAAATACCTTTTTTTACCAACATAAATGGCAACTATACACATGGACCTCGCCAGATGGAATACAAGGAATCAAATCAACTACATCTGTGGAAAGAGAAGATGGAAAAGCTCAATATCATCAGTCTGAACAAGGCCAGGGGCCAACTGCAGAACAGATCATCAGTTGCTCATATGCAAGTTCAAGTTGAAACCGAAGAAAATTAGAACAAGTCCACAAGAGCCAAAGTATGACCTTGAGCATATCCCACTTAAATTTAGAGACCATCTCAAGAATAGATTTGATGTGTTGAACACTAATGACCAAAGACCAGACGAGTTGTGGAACGACACCAAGGACATCATACATGAAGGAAGCAAGAGGTCATTAAACAGACAGGAAAGAAAGAAAAGACCAAAATGGATGTCAGAAGAGACCCTGAAACTTGCTGTTGAACATTGAGCAGCTAAAGCTAAAGGAAGAAATGATGAAGTAAAAGAGCTCAACAGAAGATCTCGAAGGGCAGCTGGAGAAGGCAAAGTAAATTATTATAATGACATGTGCAAAGAGCTGGAGAAAGAAAACCAAAAGTGAAGAACACACTCAGCATTTCTCAAGCTGAAAGAGTTGAAGGAAAAATTCAAGACTTGAGTTGGAATGGTGAAGGATTCTATGGGGAAAATATTAAACAACACAGGAAGCATTGAAAGAAGATGGAAGGAATACACAGAGTCATTATACCAAAAAGAATTGGTCAACGTTCAACCATTTCAAGAGTTAGCATACGATCAACCGAAGGTGCTGAAGAAGTCCAAGCTGCACTGAAGGTATTGGTGAAAAACAATGCTCCAGGAATTGTCGGAATACCAATTTAGATGCTTCAACAAACGGATTCAGCACGGGAAGTACTCACTTATCTATGCCAACAAATTTGGAAGAGAGCTACCTGGCCAACCAACATGGAGAGATCCATATTTATGCCTATTGCCAAGAAAGGTAATCCAACTGAATGTGGAAATTATCAAACAATATCATTAATATCACATGCAAGTATAGTTCTGCTGAAGATCATGCAAAAGTGGCTGCTGCTGTGTATTGACAGTGACCTGCAGAAATTCAAGCTGGATTCAGAAGAGAATGTGGAACGAGAGGTATCTTTTCTGATGTCAGATGGATCCTGATTGAAAGCAGAGATTACCAGGATGATGCTTACTTGTATTTTATTGACTATGCAAAGGCATTTGACTGTGTGGGTCATAATAAATTACGAATAACATTGCAAAGAATGGAAATTCTAGAACACTTAATTGTGCTCATGAGAAACCTGTACATAAACCATGAGGTAGTTGTCAGAACAGAACAATGGACTACTGCATGGTTTACACTCAAGAAAGGTGTGCATCAGGGTTGTATCCTTTCACCATGCTTACCCAATCTGTATGCTGAGCAAATAATCCGAGGAGCCGGCCTATATTAAGAAGAACACGGCATCAGAATTCGAGGAAGACTCATTAACAACCTTCATTATGCGGCTGATACAACCTTGCTTGCTGAAAGTGAAGAGGACTTGAAACACTTACTGATGACGATCAAAGACCACAGCCTTCAGTATGGATTACACTTCAACGTAAAGGAAAACAAAAATCCTTACAACTGGACTAATAAGCAACACCACGGTAGAAGGAGAAAGGATTGAAGTTGTCAAGGATTTCATTTTACTTGTATCCACAATCAATGCCCATGGAAGCAGCAGTCAAGAAATCAAATCAAGTATTGCATTGGGCAAATCTGCTGCAAAAGACCTCTTCAAAGTGTTAAAAGACAAACATGCCACTTTAAGGACCAAAGTGTTCCTGACCCAAGCCATGGTGTTTTCAATCACCTCAAGTGCATGTGAAAGCTGAACAATAAATAAAGAAGACCAAAGAAGAATTGATGCATTTGAAGTATGGAGTTGGTAAAGAATACTGAATATACCATGGGCCGCCAGAAGAACAAACAAACCTGACTTAAAGGAAGTACAGCTGGAATGCTCATTAGCAGCAACAGTGATGAAACTATGTCTCACATTCTTTGGACATGTTATTGGGAGGGACCAATCCCTGGAGAAGGGTATCATGTTTGGTAAAGTAGAGGGTCATCAGAAAAGAGAAAGACCCTCAGTGAGATGGACTGACACAGTGGCTGCAACAATGGGCTCGAGCATAAGGACGTTTGTGAGGATGGCACAGGACCGGGCAGGGTTTTGTTCTGTTGTACACAGGGTTGCTATGAGTTGGAACCAACTTGACGGCACCTAACAACATAGCCCATTTTTATCTTTAATTTGGATAAATGAAATTAAGCTACACATATTATTTTGCAGCTTACTCTCTTAATAATTGCTATGATGTTTCCATGTTAGTACATAAAGTTCTCCAATATTCTTTTTAATTCTGCAGAATATTTTATTATGGATGCCCTTTTTTTTTTTTTAAGCCCTGGTCGTGAGTGGTTAAGCTTTCAACTGCTTACCAAAAGACCAGCAGTTCAAGTCCATTAGCTGCTCTTTAGAAATTCTGTGGGGCAGTTCTACTCTGTCCTTTAGGGTCACTATGAGTGGAATTGACTTGACCCAATGGGTTTGGTTTGGTTTCATACTTTTTAAAAACTATTTCCCTACTGAATGTTCAACATTTAGGTTTTTCTTTGTTTTTTTTACTGCAGTGAACATTCTTGCACATATATCTTGGAATACAAATTAAAATATACGAATGAGAATTTGATGAGATGATTTCTCAAAGAAGAAGCAGGGTACTATTATTGCAGGAATGACGGATGGTGAATGAGCAAAAACACAGGTTCATTACCCCAGATATGAGACCATACTTGTTTAAATAAAATGTGTTTTTTTTTTTTTTTTGCCTCTATAATTTGATTGAACTCTGCTGAGATTGCTAATGATACACTTTGGGTGTTAGGTGTAGGCTAAGAATCACCAACCTATAGTCTGTCAATTAGTAAACTTTGGTCATGCAGACATAAATTGAGACTGAGATTAAGTTCATATAAACACTATTATCAATGTGAGCACTAAAATAAGGTTATGTGAAGTATTGTTATTATACTATATGGAAAGGAGGTTTCAAAGGTCTTCAGCTAACTAGTCTTAATGAGTGAAGAATGCGGATTGGGGTAAATCAGGCTCCACTGTGAAATATTGAAACTAATTTTGTAGCACAGAACTCTGCAAAACTTGATTTTATCAGTTGATGGTTAACTCTGTCTTGACTCTGAGCTTTGTCGATTCGGACTTAACGAATGAATGCTTTGATTTAGGGATTCCATACCAGATTTGGGGATTCTCTTTTTCAAGCTTCTTACCTTCCCTTCTTTTCCTTGGATCTCACTGGTTTGATCTGAATGCCAACCGGTTAACGTGGCTTGGAAGGCTGGGCCCTTCTATCTCTGAATGGGGTGATGATCCCACCATTCCTTAGCTCATGGAGAATGTCTTGCAGCTGTCTGAGGAACAAGATTGTTAGTGATCTTGGCAGAATTTTGTTGGAAGCACAATGCTAAAGATGAAAGGTCAGTTTTATTTAACTGATGAAAACAATGAGTAGCAGATTAAGCTAGCGTTCTGGTAAACAGTGCCATTACTTTCCAGTAAATAGTGTCAAGATGCCTTGATGAATAACATACAGGGAGATAAAGAAGAACATCTCTCAGTGATGGAAAATTAGGTATCTCCATAAACTCAAATATGCCTTTAGTTTTCTTCTTGCTATGATCTGTTCCCTAAAACATTTACCAACAGGTCATTTGGTCGTACTAACGGAAAAAATGAAGTATGTTCTGTTAAAGACACAATCTACGAGATGGGCCAGTTTAAGGACTATTCTTTTCATCTGTCTGAAGTGTTAAGACACCAAAACAAAACAGTGTGTTCCCTGGTACTTCTGCACTGCCCACCCGTCTGTTGAAGCTCTGAGATGAGCTGGAATGCAGTAAGAGCCAGTCTAATAAAAATCGAATGCAGCATACCAATCCGTCAGCATTCTTCATCACAAGATGGAAGACATGGTTTTGGCTTGCTTGCATGCATTCTTTTGAAGCACACGTTGACAGTCCACGATGAGAGGCAGAATCTCCAAACTTGAGACAATAAGAAGATATACGGGACTTCCTATTTGGAGAGTTAGATTCTTCATAGGACCCAAGTTTCTCTATGATAATAAGATGATTAGAGTAGGTGTTTAAGAAGAACATTAACTCTTTCAAGATGTACGAGGGTCAGTTAGTAATTTTCTGTTTTGATACTACTAACAACAATTAAGATAACAGCTATCATGAATTGAATGCTTATTAGTTGTACTTGGGGGGCCCTGGTGGCGTAGTGGTTAAGTGCTTAGCTGCAAACTGAAAGGCTGGTAGTTCAAACCCACCAACTACTCCATGGGAATAAGATGTGGCAGTCTGCTTCTGTAAAGATTACATCTTTGGAAACCCTAGTGGGCAGCTCTACTCTGTCCTATAAGGTTGCTATGACTTGGAATTGGCTTGACAGCATCGGGTTTTGTTTTTTGGTTTAGGTATTGTGTTCAGTGTTTTTTAGGGATAATTATATCCAATCCTCACAGTAACTCTGTGAGACTGAAAAAAGAGGCAAATAGGAGCCACATAGCTAGTGTTGAAATCAGGATTATACCCAACAAGTGTATAACTTCTGGACCATGCTCCAACCATTATATATTGTTGTTAGCTTCCATTGAGTTGGCCCAAACTCATGGCAACCTCATGAACGATGGAACAAAACACTGCCTGGTCCTGAGCCATCCCCATGATTAGTTGCAGATGTGATCCATAGGGTTTTCATTGGCTGATTTTCAGAAGTAAGATTGTCAGGCCTTTCTTCCTAGTTCATCTGAGTCTGGAAGCTCTGTTGAAACCTGTTCAGCATCATAGCAACACGCAAGCCTCCACTGACAGACATGTGGTGGCCGTGCTTGAGGTGCATTGGAAGGTGAGAGTTCTACCACCAAACCACCATTGTCCCAACCAGTATAAATTCCTTAAAAAAAAAAAAAAATCATTGAGTTGATTCAGATTCATAGTGACCTTCTAGGACATAAGATTTCCAAGGAGCAGCTGGTGAATTTGAACTGCCAGCCTTTTGGTGGGCAGCTGAGCTCTTAACCACTGTGCCACCAGTACCACTAAATTATCTCCTAAAGGCAGAAAGCAACAATTTGCAGCCTTTTATGATATCTGTGGTGACTTATTTTTTAACTTACCCTGACTTCTCCTAAAGGGCTCTGTATGGTATAAGTACATTAAAGAAAAACACTTGAACCAATTAAATGTGTTTTTTTCCCCAGTTATTTTTAGCGTCTTGCCGCACTCCTCGAGATATTGGGAAATACTCCACTGGGCGGTAAAGCAGATTGGAGAATACTGGTCTGTGAACTTAAGTGAGTGAATTTCCTTGAGCACATACAATGGCTAGGCTTTCCACTCTAAACATTTTGGAAGATCCTGGTGCCTAAAAAAGGAAGGAGAGAAGGGGAGAGAGCGAGCCAGGAACTGGCCAAGATGTGGGGAACCAGCTGCTTGCCCATGTCTGGTTTGTTGCCTCAGATGTTAAAGGGAAAATCTTTTGAAACCATTACTTAAAAATGGAGCTTTTTGGATACTGATTCAGAACTGTTTTTTGATCTTTTGGCCTTGTTTTTTTGAAATGATGTATTGTTTTACAAGCAGTGCTGAGCTCCAATCCCACATTCCTGTAGACATAAAAACTCTTATTTCATGGTTTCAGCATCTTCTCTGATAATCCTATGCATCATTAAAAAAAAATCTAGATAAATGTGTGTACGTGTGTGCGCATGTTTGTGTGTGTTGGGTGTGGGGGTGGAGAGGAGAATCTCTCAGGGGAACTCTGCACCAGGCATGGGTCCACAGAGATTTGTCTTATTATGGACAGCAAATGTGCCCAAAGTGCTATTTTTACTATGCAACCAGTTTGTGTAGCAAAGACAATTCCGGTCTTGGTAGAATGGAGTGGGTAGAATTGAATGTGGCTTATTGAGATACCACCTAAATTTAGGAAGCATAAAAAAATACTATCTTTTGGATGAGAATTTTTTTTTTTCCTTAGAATTTTCCTAAAGAAGACTTCTTTGTTCTTATTTTTTCCACTTTCCAAATGGAAATAACTGTGGAGGACAGAGCTCAATTGCTTAGTAGCTATTTGAAATCGTAATCAGTTTTGTTCACCTCACTGGACAAATGTGTATCTTAACTAGGAAATAAAGAAGTCTAGTACTTCAGTGGAAACTGTGGTGGCATAGTGGTTAAGTGCTATGGCTGTAAACCAAAAGGTCAGCAGTTCGAATCCACAAAAGTGCTACTTGGAAACTCTATGGGGCAGTTCTACTGTGTCCTATAGGGTTGCTATGAGTCAGAATCCACTCAATGGCAATGGTTTTGCCTTTTTTTTTTTTTTTTAATACTTCAGTGGTGCTTTGTATATCACTAACTATAACATTACTGTACATTTCGGTAGCACTGTGATTTACAACCACCACTTGTCTATCAGTTTGCCATACTGTGGTGGTTTGGGAGTTGCTGTGATACTGGAAGCTTTGCCACCAGTATTTCAAATACCAGCAGGGTCACCCTTCCTTGGTGGACAGGTTTCAGCAGAGCTTCTGGACTAAGACAGTCTAGGAAGAAGGACCTGGCAGTCTGCTTCTGAAAAACTTGGCCAGTGAAAAACCTTATGAATAGTAGCAGAATGTTGTCTGATGTCGTGCTGGAAGATGAGCCCCAGAGGTTGGAAGGCACTCAAAATACAACTGGGAAAGAGCTGCCTCCTCAAAGCAGAGTCCACCTTAACAACCTGGATACAGTCAAGCTTTCTGAACCTTCATTTGCTGATGTGGCACAACTCAAAACGAGAAGATATCCATTAATAATTGGGATATGGAATGTACCAAGTATGAATCTAGGAAAATAGGAAATTGTCAAAAATGAAATGGAATACATAGACATTGATATCCTAAGCATTAGTGAGCTGAAATGGACTGGTACTGGCCATTTTGAATCAGACAATCATCTAGTCTACTATGCCGGGAATGACAACTGGAAGAGGAATGGCGTTTCATTCATCGTCAAAAAGAACATTTCAAGATCTATCCTGAAGTACAACGCAATCAGTGATAGGATAATATCCATGCACCTATAAGGAAGACAAGTTAACATGACTATTATTCAAATTTACCCACCAACCACTAAGGCCAAAGATGAAGAAACTGAAGATTTTTTTACCAACTTCTGCAGTCTGAAACTGATCGAACATGCAACCAGGATGCATTGATAATTGCTGGTGATTGGAATGTGGGAGTTGGAAACAAAGAAAAAGGATCGGTAGTTGGAAAATGTAGCCTTGGTGATAGAAATGATGCTAGCGATTGCATGATAGAATTTTGCAAGACCAATAACTTCTTCCTTGCAGATGCCTTTTTTCAACAACATAAATAGCAACCATATACTTGGACCTCATCAAATGGAATACACAGGAATCAAATCAACTACATCTGTGGAAAGAGATGACGGAAAAGCCCAATATCTTCAGTCAAAACAATGCCAGCGGCTGATTGTGGAACACACCATCAATTGCTCACATGCAAGTTCAAGTTGAAGTTGAAGAAAATTAGAACAAGTCCACCATCCAAAGTATGACCTTGAGTATTTACCCCCTGAATTTAGAGACCATCTCTAGAATACATTTGACTGACACATTGAACACTAATGACCAAAGACCAGACGAGTTGTGGAATGACATTAAGAACACCATACATGAAGAAAGCAAAAGGTCATTAAAAAGACAGGAAAGTAACTGCCAACCAAGGATCATATATCCAGCAAAACTCTCTCTGAAATATGAAGGCGAAATTAAGATATTTACAGATAAACACAAGTTTAGAGAATTTGCAAAAACCAAACCAAGGCTACAAGAAATGCTAAAGGAGATTGTTTGGTCAGATGACCAATAATATCAGGTACCAGCACAATACAAGGTCACAAAACAGAACGTCCTGATATCAACTCAAATAGGGAAAGCACAAAAACAAACAAATTAAGATTAATTCTAAAAAATAAATAAATAAATAAAATAATAACACGTAACAGGGAATCATGGAAGTCAATAGGTAAAAGATCACAATAATCAAAAAGAGGGACTAAATACAGGAGGCATTGAACTGCCAGATAGAGAGTGATACAAGGCGATATAGAACGATACAAGTTAGGTTTTTACTTAGAAACATAGGGGTAAATAATAAGGTAACCACAAAAAGGAATATCAACTCCATAACTCAAGATAAAAGCCAAGAAAAATGTAACGACTCAACTAACATAAAGTCAAACATTATGAAAATGAGGATCTCACAATTTACTAAGAAAAACGTCTCAGCACAAAAAAGCATGTGGAAAAATTAAATGGCCAACAACACACATGAAAAGGCATCAAAATGACAGCACAAAAAACTTATTTATCTATAATTATGCTGAATGTAAATGGACTAAATGCACCAATAAAGAGACAGAGAGTCACGGACTGGATAAAGAAACACGATCCATCTATATGTTGCCTACAAGAGACACACCTTAGACTTAGAGACACAAACAAACTAAAACTCAAAGGATGGAAAAAATATATCAAGCAAACAATAAGCAAAAAAGAAGAGGAGTAGCAATATTAATTTCTGACAAAATAGACTTTAGACTTAAATCCACCACAAAGGATAAAGAAGGACACTACACTATATAATGATAAAAGGGACAATTGATCAGGAAGACATAACCATATTAAATATTTATGCACCCAATGACAGGGCTGCAAGATACACAAATTAAATTTTAACAGAATTGAAAAGTGAAATAGACACCTCCACAATTATAGTAGGAGACTTCAACACACCAATTTCGGAGAAGGACAGGACATCCAGTAAGAAGCTCAATAGAGACACGGAAGACCTACTTACAACAATCAACCAACTTGACCTCATTGACTTATACAGAACTCTCCACTCAACTGCTGCAAAATATACTTTTTTTTCTAGTGCACATGGAACATTCTCTAGAATAGACCACATATTAGGTCATAAAACAAATCTTTGCAGAATCCAAAACATCGAAATATTACAAAGCATCTTCTCAGACCACAAGGCAATGAAACTAGAAATCAATAACAGAAAAACTAGGGAAAAGAAATCAAATACTTGGAAAATGAACAATACCCTCCTGAAAAAAGACTGGGTTATAGAAGACATCAAGGAGGGAATAAGGAAATTCTTAGAAAGCAACGAGAATGAAAATACTTCCTATCAAAACCTCTGGGACACAGCAAAAGCAGTGCTCAGAGGCCAATTTATATCGATAAATGCACACATACAAAAAGAAGAAAGAGCCAAAATCAGAGAACTGTCCCGACAACTCGAACAAATAGAAAGTGAGCAACAAAAGAACCCATCAGGTACCAGAAGAAAACAAATAATAAAAATTAGAGCTGAACTAAATGAATTAGAGAACAGAAAAACAATTGAAAGAATTAACAAAGCCAAAAGCTGGTTCTTTGGAAAAATTAACAAAATTGATAAACCATTGGCTAGACTGACTAAAGAAATACAGGAAAGGAAACAAATAACCCGAATAAGAAACGAGAAGGACCACATCACAACAGAACCAAATGAAATTAAAAGAATCATTTCAGATTACTACGAAAAATTGTACTCTAGTAAATTTGAAAACCTAGAAGAAATGGATGAATTCTTGGAAAAACACTACCTACCTAAACTAACACATTCAGAAGTAGAACAACTAAATAGACCCATAACAAAAAAAGAGATTGAAACGGTAATCAAAAAACTTCCAACAAAAAAAAAGTCCTGGCCCGGACGGCTTCACTGCAGAGTTCTACCAAACCTTCAGAGAAGAGTTAACACCACTACTACTGAAGGTATTTCAAAGCATAGAAAAAGATGGAATACTACCCAACTCATTCTATGAAGCTACCATCTCCCTGACACCAAAACCAGGTAAAGACATCACAAAAAAAGAAAATTATAGACCTATATCCCTCATGAACATAGATGCAAAAATCCTCAACAAAATTCTAGCCAATAGAATCCAACAACACATCAAAAAAATAATTCACCCTGATCAAGTGGGATTTATACCAGGTATACAAGGCTGGTTTAATATCAGAAAAACCATTAATGTAATCCATCACATAAATAAAACAAAAGATAAAAACCACATGATCTTATCAACTTATGCAGAAAAGGCATTTGACAAAGTTCAACACCCATTTATGATAAAAACTCTTACCAAAATAGGAATTGAAGGAAAATTCCTCAACATAATAAAGGGCATCTATGCAAAGCCAACAGCCAATATCACTCTAAATGGAGAGAACCTGAAAGCATTTCCCTTGAGAACGGGAACCAGACAAGGATGCCCTTTATCACCGCTCTTATTCAACATCGTACTTGAAGTCCTAGCCAGGGCAATTAGGCTAGACAAAGAAATAAAGGGTATCCGGATCGGCAAGGAGGAAGTAAAGCTATCACTATTTGCAGATGACAGGATTGTATACACAGAAAACCCTAAGGAATCCTCCAGAAAACTACTGAAACTAATAGAAGAGTTTGGCAGAGTCTCAGGTTATAAAATAAACATACAAAAATCACTTGGATTCCTCTACATCAACAAAAAGAACACCGAAGAGGAAATAACCAAATCAATACCATTCACAGTAGCCCCCAAGAAGATAAAATACTTAGGAATAAATCTTACCAAGGATGTAAAAGACCTATACAAAGAAAACTACAAAGCTCTACTACAAGAAATTCAAAAGGACATACTTAAGTGGAAAAACATACCTTGCTCATGGATAGGAAGACTTAACATAGTAAAAATGTCTATTCTACCAAAAGCCATCTATACATACAATGCACTTCCGACCCAAATTCCAATGTCATATTTTAAGGGCATAGAGAAACAAATCACCAATTTCATATGGAAGGGAAAGAACCCCCAGATAAGCAAAGCATTACTGAAAAAGAAGAAGAAAGTGGGAGGCCTCACTCTACCTGATTTCAGAACCTATTATACAGCCACAGTAGTCAAAACAGCCTGGTACTGGTACAACAACAGGCACATAGACCAATGGAACAGAATTGAGAATCCAGATATAAATCCATCCACATATGAGCAGCTGATATTTGACAAAGGACTAGTGTCAGTTAATTGGGGAAAAGATAGTCTTTTTAACAAATGGTGCTGGCATAACTGGATATCCATTTGCAAAAAAATGAAACAGGACCCATACCTCACACCATGCACAAAAACTAACTCCAAGTGGATCAAAGACCTAAACATAAAGACTAAAACGATAAAGATCATGGAAGAAAAAATAGGGACAACCCTAGGAGCCCTAATACAGGGCATAAACAGAATACAAAACATTACCAAAAATGATGAAGAGAAACCTGATAACTGGGAGGTCCTAAAAATCAAACACCTATGCTCATCTAAAGACTTCACCAAAAGAGTAAAAAGACCACCTACAGACTGGGAAAGAATTTTCAGCTATGACATCTCCGACCAGCGCCTGATCTCTAAAATCTACATGATTCTGTCAAAACTCAACCACAAAAAGACAAACAACCCAATCAAGAAGTGGGCAAAGGATATGAACACATATTTCACTAAAGAAGATATTCAGGCAGCCAACAGATACATGAGAAAATGCTCCCGATCATTAGCCATTAGAGAAACGCAAATTAAAACTATGATGAGATTCCATCTCACACCAACTAGACTGGCATTCATCCAAAAAACACAAAATAATAAATGTTGGAGAGGCTGCGGAGAGATTGGAACTCTCATACACTGCTGGTGGGAATGTAAAATGGTACAACCACTTTGGAAATCCATCTGGCGTTATCTTAAACAGTTAGAAATAGAACTACCGTACAACCCAGAAATCCCACTCCTCAGAATATACCCTAGAGATACAAGAGCCTTCACACAAACAGATATATGCACACCCATGTTTATTGCAGCTCTGTTTACAATAGCAAAAAGCTGGAAGCAACCAAGGTGTCCGTCAACGGATGAATGGGTAAATAAATTGTGGTATATTAACACAATGGAATACTATGCATCGATAAAGAACAGTGACGAATCTCTGAAACATTTCATAACATGGAGGAATCTGGAAGGCATTATGCTGAGAGAAATGAGTCAGAGGCAAAAGGACAAATATTGTATAAGACCACTATTATAGGATCTTGAGAAATAGTAAAAACTGAGAAGAACACATACTTTTGTGGTTACGAAGGGGGGAGGGAGGGAGAGGGCTTTTTATTGATCAATCAGTAGATAAGAACTGCTTTGGGTGAAGGGAAAGACAACACTCAATACATGGAAGGTCAGCCCAATTGGACTGGACTAAAAGCAAAGAGGTTTCTGGGATAAAATGAATGCTTCAAAGGTCAGCAGAGCAGGGGCGGGGGTCTGGGGAACATGGTTTGAGGGGACTTCTAAGTCAATTGGCAAAATAATTCTATTAGGAAAACATTCTGCATCCCACTTTGAAATGTGGCATCTGGGGTCTTAAATGCTAACAAGCGGCCATCTAAGATGCATCAATTGGTCTCAACCCACCTGGAGCAAAGGAAAATGAAGAACACCAAGGTCACACGACAACTAAGAACCCAAGAGACAGAAAGGGCCACATGAACCAGAGACCTACATCATCCTGAGACCAGAAGAACTAGTTGGTGCCCGGCCACAATCGATGACTGCCCTGTCAGGGAACACAACAGAGAACTCCTGAGGGAGCAGGAGATCAGTGGGATGCAGACCCCAAATTCTCATAAAAAGACCATATTTAATGGTCTGACTGCGACTAGAGGAATCCCGGCGGCAACGCTCCCCAGACCTTCTGTTGGCACAGGACAGGAACCATCCCCGAAGACAACTCATCAGACATGAAAGGGACTGGTCAGCAGGGGGGAGAGAGATGCTGATGAAGAGTGAGCTAATTAAATCAGGTGGACACTTGAGAGAGTGTTGGCAACTCTTGACTGGAGGGGGGATGGGAAGATAGAGAGAGAGGGAAGCTGGCAAAATTGTCACGAAACGAGAGACTGAAAGGGCTGACTCAATAGGGGGAGCGCAAGTGGGAGAAGGGAGTAAGATGTATGTAAACTTATATGTGACAGACTGATTGGATTTGTAAATGTTCACTTGAAGCTTAATAAAAGTTAATTAAAAAAAAAAAAAAAGACAGGAAAGAAAGAGAAGACCGAAATGGATATCAGAAGAGACTCTGAAACTTGTTATTGAATGTTGAGTAGCTAAAGCAAAAGGAAGAAATGATGAAGTAAAAAAGCGGAACAGATTTCAAACGGTGGCTCGAGAAGAAAAAGTAAGTTATTGTAATGATATGGTCAAAGACCTGGAGATAGAAAACCAAAAGGGAACACCACACTCAGCATTTCTCAAGACGAAAGAACTGAAGAAAAATTCAAGCCTTGAGTTGCAATATTGAAGAATTCTACTGGAAAAATATTAAATGATGCAGGAAGCATCAAAAGAAAGATGGAAGGAATACACAGAGTCACTGTACCAAAAAGAATTGGTTGACATTTGACCATCCCAGGATGTAGCACATGATCAAGAAGCTATGGTACTAGAGAAAGAGGTCCAAGCTGCACTGAAGGCGTTGGTAAAAAACAAGGCTATGGAATTGTTGGAATACCAATTGAGATGTTTCAACAAATTGATGCAGTGTTGGAAGCGCTCACTCATCTATGCCAAGAAATTTGGAAGACAGCTACCTGGCCAACCAACTGGAAGAAATCCATATTTGTACCCATACCAAAGAAAGGTGATCCAATAGAATGTGGAAATTATTGAACAGTATAAAAAAAATTTTTTTTGTCATTAATATCACACTCAAGTAAAATTTTGCTGAAGATCATTCAAAAGCTGTTGCAGCAATACATCAAAAGGGAACTACCAGAAACTCAAACTGAATTCAGAAGAGGACCTGGAACAAGCAATATCACTGCTGATGTCAGATGGATCATGACTGAAAGCAGAGAGTACCAGAAAGATGTTTACCTGTGTTTTATTGAATATGCAAAGGCATTTGACTGTGCGGATCATATCAAATTATGGATAACATTGCAAAGAATGGGAATTTCAGAACACTCAACTGTGCTCATGAGGAACCTGTACACAGACCAAGAGGTAGTTGTCTGAACAGAAAACAAGGGGATACTGCCTAGTTCACATTCAAGAAAGGTATACATCAAGGTTGTATCCTTTTGCCATACTTATTCAATTTGTATGCTGAGCAAATAATTCAAGAAGCTGGGCTATATGAAGAAGAACATCTCATCAGATTTGGAGGAAGACTTATTAACAACCTACAATATGCAGATGACACAACCTTGCCTGCTGAAATTGAAGAGGACTTAAAACACCTACCGATGAAGATCAAAGACCACAGCCTTCAGTACAGATTACACCTCAAAAAGCAAACTTGCCATTGTAAGGACTAAGGTGTTCCTGATCCAAGCCATGGTGTTTTCAATCTCCTCAAGTGCATGTGAAAACTGGCCAACGGATAAAGAAGACCGAAGAAGAATTGATGTATTTGAATTATGATGTTGGTGAAGAATACTGAATACACGATGGATGGCCAAAAGAATGAACAAATCTGTCTTGGAAGAAGTACAGCCAGAACGCTCATTAGAAGCAAGAATGGCAAGACTATGCCTCACATGTTTTGGACATGTTATCAGGAGGGACCAATCCCTGGAGAAGGACATCACGCTTGGTAAAGTAGGGGATCAGCAGAAAAGAGGAAGACCCTCAAATAGATGTATTGACCCAGTGGCTGCAACAATGGGCTCAAGCATAACAACGACTGTAAGCGTGGCACAGGACTTGGCAATGTTTTGTTCTGTTGTGCATAGGGTCACTGTGAGCTGGAACCAACTTTACCGCAGCTAACAACAACATGATTTATAAGCACTATCAGATGATTTTTCATTTGATTATCCCCCTAAATCAGGAAAACCAAGATATAAATAAATTAGAGAAAAACACTGGAACCAATTAAATGTGTTAATACAAGGTAAGCAGTATTATTCCCCTTTTATGGATGAGAAAACTAACACTCAAATAAGTTAAAAGATATGACAAATGGTACTCAGCCATTAAGTGTAGGATCTGGGACCAGAGAATGGGTTCTCATTCTTGAGCTTTTTTCAATATACCAGCATACTTCGGAGCCCTGGTGGCCCAGTGATTAAGAGCTCGGGTGCCAAGAAAAGGTCGGCTGTTCTAATCCATCAGCCGCGTCTTGGAAGCCCTATGGGGACAGTTATGAGTCAGAATCCATTCAACAGCAACAGGTTTCAGTTTCTAGTCTTCTAAATCTGACATTTATAGTTCTGGGATTATAATATAAAGCTATTGTAGAAGATCTAGGAAAGTGAAAATCACCAATAATCACACCACTCAGAGATACTTATTATTAATATGTTCTATATTTCATACATATATGTATACTTGCATTTAAATATATTTAACCTAAATATGTATATGCAGTCACACACACACATGACCACCACATATGATTTTTGAGTAAGTTAGTGCAGTCACATGGTTCAAATTTCAAGAAGGCATAAGAGTACAAGTCTTTTTCTTACCATTATTCTCTAGCTTTACAATCTCCCTCTCCAGATATTAAAATAATATTAGTTTCTTGAACAGGTTAAAATACATTAACCTGACCCCTACTGATGGATATTTAAATTGTTGCCAAACTTTATTAGTATTTACACTGTGTGAAGTTGTATATACAACTATTTTTGAGTGTGAGTCTATCTTTTAGGATAAATTCTGGAAAATGAAATTACGAAGTCTAAGAGTGTGTAGATGTCTGACTTTGTAGTATGTTGACAAATTGTCCTCTACAGAGGCTGAATCAATGTACATACCCACCGGCAATGTATGAGTGTACTTGTTTGCCCCATTTATACCAATAGATTATGTTATCAAACTTTTTGGTATTTGACAATCTGATACATACAACATGACCTCTCAGTGTCTTTTTATTCTTTGAAAAATTTATTGCAACTCTTATTATGAGTGAAGTTAAATGCCTTTTCATGTTTGAAAACAAGCTGTATTTTTTTTTCTGTGATGGACTGTCTACTTACCCATTTTTCTACTGGCGTGTAGGACTTTATTTCTTACTATTGATTTACAGGAGCTCTTTACATATTAGAGAAATTATTTCCTTACTGGTGACATAAGTTGCTACTACTTTTTTCCTATTTGTCTTTTTTTAAAAACTCTGCTTATGATAGTTTTTGCTTTGCAAATCTATGAATATATTGCTTTATAGCTTCAGGGTTTTGTGTCATAGCTGGAAAAGCCGTTTCAAGTCAAATATTGTAAGAGATTTTTTTTCTATTGTAGAATTTTCATATTTAAGTCTTTGATCTTTCTAAAATCCATTTGGAATGGGTGTATAGTATAGACCAACTGTTTTTGTTTGTTTGCAGCTGGCTGCCTCTTAGTTCCCTCACCATTTATTTAATAATTATTTTCCTACAAATTTGAAATACCATCTCTATCAAAACTAAATTCTCCCATATATTTCTGCTTATTTTTTTGCTTTCTCTTGTGGAGCAATAATATGTTTCTCTATTCAAGTGCCAGTACCACACTGTTTTAACTAGTGAGTGTATAATAATGTAAAATTAATTATAATAGTGTTTCTTTCTCTCTAGTACCTTTTCAATACTTTTTTTTTTTTAATAACCAAACCAATTGCCATGGAGTTGATTTTGATTCATGGCAACCTCATGTGTGTCCGAGTAGAATGGTGTTCTGTAGGGTTTTCAATGGCTAATTTTTCAAAAGTAGATCTCCAGGCCTTTCTTTTGAGGCACGTCTGGGTGGACTTGAACCTTATACCTTTCGGTTAGCAGTCAATCACAGTTAACTGTTTGCACCAGCCAGGGACATCACTGCTTTTCTTTTCCAGAGGTTTTTTTTTTTTTTTGGTGGGGGGAGAGGCGTCTATCATGCTTATTTCTCCATATGAACTTTAGGAATCAGCTTTCCTAGTTCTACACAAAAAAATGTGTCGCTATTTTTATCTGGCATATATATATTAGCCTTGGTGGCGCAGTGGTTAAGAGCTTGGCTGCTAACCAAGATTTTAGCAGTTCAACTTCACCATCTGCTCCTTGGAAACTCTATGAGGCAGTTCTACATTCTACTCTCTCCTACAGGTTCACCATGAGTCGGAATCAACTTGATGACAACAGCTTTTTTATATGTGTGTGTGTGTGTTTCAGCTATCCATGAGGCAACTTCTTTTTTAAATGCCACTATAATATTAACAATTGAATGTAAAAGTGGCTGTATACCATTTTTGTAGCTTGAGATGAACTGAATTATAAAATTTTTAGAGGGTGCGGGGTACTAAGATTTTTACTATATCCCGTATTGTCTACAAAAAGAGTATCCCACATATTCTACAACAAAGAAAATGAGTCAGTGAACTTACCGTTTTGACAATCAATGTAAAATTCTGTTGATCTCCCACAACAAAAAACTGACTTTCACCAGTTTTGCTTTAACAGCTCATGCTTTGATTTTGTTGCTTGTTTCATAATAAATGCTATAATTTTAAATGAACAAATGAAAATATATCATAAAAGAAAGTTTAATGATCAGAAAACAAATATTACAATGAATTACTATATTTTATTTTTAGGTAGATCTTTGATTTTAACGTGCCATAATTAAAAACATTTCTTTCTGTTCTTTGCTGGTACAAATTCTTCAATGACTTCACGACAATTAAGCTGTTGAACAGTATCCGCTTCCATACATAATAAGGATAACGAATTGAGTCTTTCTCGAATCATCGTATGCTGAGGGTTTCTGAGTCTCTTTAGGGCTAAAGATTAGTGTTCTGTTGTGCAGTTTGTTATCATTAGTTAGGGATACAGGTAAAGTAATTTCAACATTGGGAAATACACATTGTATTTTATCTTCTCTTATGGAGTCATACATGCCTGCACGAGTAACATCTGTCTTTCCCGAATCTGTAAACTTAGTTCTCACTTAAGAATGAAATTGTTGTACTTCTCTGTAAAGGTTTGTATTTAAGTCATCGGGATAACCCTGTACTAATTTCTTGTATGCCTTCATGCATTCTTCAACAGCTATAACCACATTGTGAACAGAAAGGAAAATCTGTTTGAAAGAACTTCAAACACTTTCACCCTTCTTTTCATGCAAGATTCAAGCGTGTCCATGATGGTATAGTATGGTTAAGCAAAATTGCTCTCCACTACTGAATGATACTTCTGGAGCACTTCCAACATTTACTAGTTTCTTTCTAATGCTTCTGCGACAGTGGACTGCTTGATAATCAGTATCTGGCAGTTATTTGTTTTGTCGTGTTTCCAAAATCTTCTCTTAAATTATGCAAGTACTCTGCTAATGACTAATAGAGATCTGTGCATGTCTTTAAATTTACTTCTGAATCTTGGAGGGCTTGACTAGTCCAAGTGAAAATGCTGCAATGTATTATTCCACATAACCAACATAAATACATATTCTAGTGTTTGCATTTTTGGGGGGACATTTTCAGCTTCTCTTTTGGTATCTCCTTTTTGTGTCTGGTCTTTAGCAATATTTTCTGAGGCATCTAGAATCTGAGTGTACAATTCTAGGATTACACTCATTACACAGCATGTGCTTCCTAAATGTATTAGAAAGACATTTTAATCGTTGCCTAAATATGTTTCAAAAACAGCCCATCAGTGAGTAGAGGCAGGAAAAAATGTGTAGAGTGACTGAACAGTAGAAAAAAAAATCAACTGCTTCCGGATAGCAATCTACTGTGCTATGTCCTGTAAGATTAAGTGAACGTGCAGCACATGGTATGAAAATGACATATTCATTACATTCTAAAATTTTCTGTTGCATACCTTTATAATGCCCTGACGTATTGGCAACGCTGTTATGAGAATGACCTCTGCACTTAGAAAAATCAATTTTTCAAACATCACATAAATAGTGAAAGTATTTGATTTTCAGTTTCTTCACGGGTATGACTTTTTAAGCTGGTCAATGTGATAAATTGCTCGACAGGGTTTCCATCTGTTGGAGATACATATCATAAAACAATACGTAGCTTACCTGGATGAGAAAGATCAGGATTGGGATCTACAGACAAACCTAAATATCGAGCTATACTTATTTCACTGAAAATAGTTGATCGGACGTTATCACTTATTAAGTTTATTAATTCTCCACACATTGATTTAGACATATATGATGACATATATGATAGGTTGTCCTTTCCTGTGTTATCATATTTTGAGATGTGACCTGCTAAAAATGCATCAACCCCCCCAAATTTCCATTTTGTGGGGACCTAAACATTTCATTTCTTCCTTGACAAGATAGTCCACATTCAGCAATTGTTGTAATGACAGTAGGAACGCATTGCGAAACGGCTTTCCAATACTGAAGTTCTTCATTAGTTTGTTTCCCATATGAGTTGAGCCAAAACCATCTCTTTGGTTTAGATATGACAACATATAATCTGTGTGAATTGAACTGTTTTCATGTTTATCAATGATATTCGAGTTGCACCAATCACTAAATCCATCCATAGTAAATCAAGAATTAATTGACTTAGGACTGAATAGTTTGCAGACAAAGCAATATACAGAGCTGACTGATGGAGAATAGAGTAGCCACTCCCTCTTCTAATTTTCACCATTAGCTTTGCACCCTAGAAATATATTCTGACTACAGAACCTTGTTTGTTTACCATCCAGATATTTTTGACACAAATTTTTAAATGGTCCACTGGAATGTTGACAATCCCTTGGCCCTCTTTCAGCCCAATAATTTACATCGTTAAGAGAAAAATTATTCCACAAGGCAGGATCTGTATTTCAGTTATTTATGTAGTCTGCGGATATGACAATTTCAGATTCTAAAATAGCTTCACTTTCTATACCGTTATTAATTTTTTTTACTACGGCAAGGAATGGATGCAGAATTTGGAACAAATTCTGCTGTATTCAAACTGCTATTAGTAATTTCAACACTAGTGGTATTAGCACAAAGATTTGCACCCGTTACACTTGAGTGTTCAATAGTAGAAGTCTCTCCTGATTCATTGTTTTAAAAAGGAAGTTAATTTTGGAATTGTCTTTAGGAATTCACAAATCCTTCTCTTTTTATCTTCTGTGAGCTTTCTTTTTTGTACTCTACTTAGTTGCCATTAGATTTTACCTGGATATAAAATTATGTTACTTTTTCAATTTGGTTTTACCATAGCAAACAAATTTGAATAAATGCAAATAGACATTTACAAAACAAGTAAAATTTATAACATAAAATTTACATTTGAATTTGGATGTTAACACAAAAATTTATATTTGAAAATGATTAAGTAAAAGAAAATTGATATGGAACATGGAATTTTGTTCTTTAGGTCTGAGATAGTCAAAAGAAATAAAATTTACAAGGCATTTGGAAATAATTTTATTTGTTTATTGTATGGTGTTTGTTGATGGGCCCTTCACAGATCTCCACAAGTGTTTTTCGTCTTGAAACAATACTTGAAAACTTGCCCACTCACTTTTCGTCCTTTGATGCTGAATCTTCACAGTTCATTGGACTACTGCTGATACCCGACGGGGCAAGTGCAATCGAAAAGAGCATGATATAAATACAAGGGTGTGCTAAATCCGAAGACACATTGGGTTCGCTTTGCGCAGAATAGGACCAGATATGTCACGAGGCATGTGATTATAGTGCCGCGGGTGCATTCTCATGTGGTCGTCAAGGGAAATGAATGTGAAGTTATACCTGATTGGTCTGAAATGAAAGCAAAAATATGACTGTTATTGCATACACAATTTATAAAACGGTATCAATTTCATTTAGTGCCCTGCTACCTTTCTTCCACTGTGGCACTCTTTTTCCCTTGTGCTCTGTCTGCTTGATATCTGTGGATTTTTGCTTTGGACAGCCGGTGCCCCTGTTTTGTTGATGCCCTAAGCACGTGCTTACCTTGCGCCTAGGGTAATCCATCCGTGATTCTGACTCATGGCAATCCCATGTGTGTCAGAGTAGAACAGTACCCCATAGGATTTTTAATGTCTGATTTTTTGGAAGCTGATCACCAAGGTTCTCTTCTGAAGTACTTCTGGGTAAACTTCAACCTCCAACTTTTCGATTATCAGCCAAATGTGTTAACCGTTTGTACCACCCAGAGACTCCCTAGTTTTCTAGTAGGGGTGTAACTGCCATAGTTATTGAGCCTTCAAGAGAAGAACAGGATATTCCCTACTGTTTCTTTCGAAGATAAATTTTCATAGCCTAGTAACTTGAGAGAAGCCCTGCTTCGATATATTATGATGACTGCATGAAAAGTATATGCTTCTTTTGCTGTGTACATGTGTGAATTTAAGTGTCCCTGTGTGTATCTGTGTGTCTGTGTACTTGGAATAGAAAAAAAAGGAAGGATTTCTGACTTAGTATTGGCCTTATTCTTACTTCTAAAAGCAGAGCCTGTGATTAGTATTTGGGCGCAAGTGGTTTATTTGGAAAGTAATTGCAAGAAGCAAGGTAGTGGGGAGAGTGAGACAGGGCAGGAGGAAAAGTGTAGAAAATTGAGTCTGATTCTGCTTGACCCCTGGGAAGTATATGCAAATGCCTATAAAAAGGATGGGAAGCTGAGTTGTTTTCTGGGGTCATTTTTTAACTCTTCTGTGCTTCCAGGTTGTTTTTGCTTCTATACCAATCAGACTCCTTGGCAATGGAGAAGACCCTGGGATTAGAATGTGGAAAGAAACCAGACACACTCGTAAGGTGAGCGCTGGCACTGCAAGGTGAATTAAAAATGTTCACGAGAGCCACGGCCTAAATCCAAAGCTGGATCAAGGCACCAGAGGTGTCTGCTACAACATAATTTTTCCATGGGATCAAACCACAGTAGGTCCTCAAGATTAGACTATGAAGGAAAGTATGGCTATGCTATAACCAAGGCTTGGTCTTTGCATAGTTTCCTGTTGAAGCTTGTTACCTTGGAGATAAAGGGACCCTATGGGAAGGTTGTAAGTTTAGTCATTTATGCATTTGCCACCAGAGGAAAACAAATGAAAAATATAACAGAGCCAAGCTCTGGTGGTAGGCAGAGCACTCATTTGATACACAAGGCTAGGACTCCCTTGGGAAATAGACTTCCTTTGGCTGGGATTCTAGAGCCTCTTTTCCAACCATTTCCTGTTCTGCTCCTCTACCCAACTCCTAGGGTTCTGGTGTCTTTTTGCCCCACAAAACAGCAGTTACATATAGCTACAGTGGGAAATAACCTTAAGCCCACAGATTTAGCTAATCCCCGCAAACCAGATGCTTTTAAAGAATACTTTTAAAAAGACTTGATGACTATTAAAAAGCTACAGACACTCACAGGAAAAATAATTTAACAAGCCACTGTTGCCCAAATTTTTCATCTCCATTTTTCAGTGTAAAAGGATAAATTTTTTTCTTGAATCTCCTGACTGTAGCATACCAAGACAAGCTTTACAACAATTCCTGACCTCTTCTTAAAATGCAAATCCACTCCCTCAGAATACAAGACCTTGCCATAAAGTCTTCTCTGGATCAAAGTCATCAATTCTGAGTGCTTGACCTTAAAGTGACAAAGCAGTGTCTGCTCATGCTGAAATCACTATGAGGTGAGGGAATATATCAGCGCCTTTTGGCATTGATAGCTGCTTTGCTCAAGATGACAAATTGACGCCTATGCCAAGGAGGAAGACGCTTTTTGTGATTTTATGAAGCACTTGAATGTTGAGACTGTTCTCCTGGTAAATTCCTGCTCCGTTCCAGAGCCTCAGTTTATTAGTAGGCTGGGGGAATAAATTTCCAGTGATCAAACTCTCCCCTTTACCTCTATGTCCTACCTTAATTTCTGAAGAAACAGCTGTAAACCCCTGTAACACCTGCATGAATCTACTCGATTACCAGAATAGGGGCAGATTGGGTGATATTATTAGCCAAATTAGCCTGTATCAGGGTAAGGCCCCAGAGTATGAATTGAATTGCATCAGGATGTTACACAGAGTGGCTCATATTATATGTAATGTGCCCTGGTGGCACGGTGGTTAAGAACTCAGCTGTTAATCAAAAGGTTGGCAGCTTGAATCTACCAGCTGCTCCTCGGAAACCCTATGGGGCAGTTCTACTCTGTCCTATGAGTTGGAATTGATTCGATGGTAACGAGTTTGTTTGTTCATTTGATTTTTTGGTTTTAAGCAGCAAGTAACAGTTACCTTTGAAGAGCAGAACCAAACGCTGGTCCCAAAAGATAGTATGAAGACATCCAAGACAAGTGCTGAAAACCTAAAAGGCACAGAAGCAGTGCAAGATGAGATGAAACAGGTCTGATACAGTAGGTTCAGGTCAACAGTTCTAGAGGGCTAGAGTTTTCTTAATGGACTGTGGCCAGCAGGGGGCGATGGTTGGAATCAGGTAACAAGGGGTATTTTGGGTTGGTTGGCTTAAATGAAACTGAGCTTGTAGGGACAGGACCTTCTCATACCTTGCCTTGCATTGTTGATTGAGCACCTTAGGCAGACGGTAAGCACTTGGGGGTAATGCAGTGTGTTATTTTCTGTGGCCAACATACCACACAGCACAATGTTTTTCTCACTGCAAGTTTCTGTACTGGCTGAAAACCCTCCTAACACATCAACCATTTCATTTAGTCTGGCATAAATAACTCTAAGTGCTAGTTCATGTAAACTACATTTGACAAATCGGTGTTAAACGTTTTATGATTTATTATACCTGGCAATATTTACTAAACCCATTTTGCTCTTTAAAAAAGTAAATCAAGAACATATTTGCAGGAGGTGTGTGAATTTTAAATCACTTTCACCCACATTAAATGGTCTCATTTAATTTAATGAGAATGGTCTCATTTCCATTAGGAAGTTCTCTTGTGTTTTACTACCTGAATGCCCTAAAGAAGGAGTCAAGTTTATATTTCAGCAAAGGGGCAGAGTTCCCTATGCCACTTTCATAGAAAATTTGCCTCCGTTATATTGAAAATTCCATCCTGTATTGATTACTGGCCTCAATAAACACATTACGAGGTTTTTATGGTTACCGGTGCTTGAGAGTTATTAGAAAATATAATGAAAAAAATAATATTTAATATTACCATCTGATTGCTCCCTACATTTTTTTTTTCTATTTTAAAGAGTTAGTTAAAATGGCAGTGTTCACCTCTAAGATCCCAATAAACTGTGGTTGCTGTAAAACGAAGAGACACACATGAACTTTAAAGAGCAGCCGAGCAGCCTGGGTTTGACGCTTTCCAGATGACTTGGTGTCAGGCAAAGTGACCTCTCAATCGAAAGGCCATAGGTGTTCAGGGTGGACAGTGAGGACAGGAACTATGAGAATCTCCCTCACGTTGAGCATTCCTGCCAGGATCTGACATTTACTGAATATTGAAGAGACACAAAACTGCTTCATCTGGATCCTCCTTCAGCTCCCCTAGACTCCTGGACCTAGTACGTATGTTTAGCTTCCCACATCACTAAGGTCAGAGGCAACAAAGACAAGTTTCAGTCCATCCTCATGGGGCTCCAGCTTGTGCTGTGGGTTCTCCCCCATGTTACTTCCATTTTCCTTTTCTTATTATGTGCCCTGAGGACTTCAAGATACAGGTCAAATTCCAGCTACAAATATATATATAATACGCATTGAAATCGAGTTGGTTCTGACTCATAGCTTCCCTACGGGGCAGAGTAGAACTGCCCTATTGGGTTTGCAGGAGCAACTGGTGGGTTGGAACTGCTGAACTTTTGGTTAGCAGCCTTAGCTCTTAACCACTATGCCGCCAGGGTTTCCACACACACACACACACACACACACACACACACACAAATATATATATATATTCACATATATGTGTATATAAAATATATAATATTTATATATTAAAAAAAAAAAAAGCCAAACCTGTTGCCACTGAGTCAATTCTGACTCATAGCAACCCTATAGGGCAGAGTAGAACTGCCCCATAGGGTTTTCAAGGAGCAGCTGGTGAATTCGAACTGCTGACCTTTTGGTTAGCAGCCGTAGCTCACCATAGGTCTTAGGACTGTGCCACCGAGGGCTCCATACCCACCCCCGCACGCATGCACACACACACACGTGTGTGTGTACGTGTGTATAAATAATTAAATTAATTATATTGAGTTATTTATGTATATATATGTGTATGTAGGTATACATACCAACCAACCAACCAGTCACCACTGAGTCGATTCCAACTCATGGTAGCCTCGTGTGTGCAGAGTGGAACTGCTCCACAGGATTTTCAAGGCTGTGACCTTTTGGAAGCAGATCACCAGGCCTGTCTTCCAAGGTGCTTCTGGGTGGGTTTGAACCACCAACTTTTGTAGCTAGTAGTTGAGCACTTAACCATTTATGCCACACAGGGACTGTTTCTCTCTCTCTCTGTATGTATATATATGCCCATCCAACCTGTGGTTCTGCTTCTGTGATTAAATACTGACTGATGCACCAGCTCTACATGTCACACTGCTATGAAGGCTTGGGTTTGTTGTACTGTTTTTGTTGTTGCTGAAATGCATCCTTCATTTCATTTGGGTGATCTGCTTAGTGAAAAGTGTCCTTGTAGTGGTTTTCCAACACCTCCCTTGAGAGATTGCTGCAGTTGTGAAACCTGGGAAGGTTTTCAAGGCTTTTATGAACCTCTCCTTGCTTCTCTTCTCCGCTGGTGTCCTTTCACGGACCGGTATACTCTATATCTACAGAAAGGAGATTACATGTATGAGAGTGGCTGTGGAATCAACATTTTTATTTACTTTGTGATTTATACATCTGACTTTAGAGAAGAAAATCCAGGAAGAATTTTTCCAGTGGTGAGTTCTGAAAGCCTGGTCTGAAATTTGAAAATCAAATTATGTTTAGTCTTGTACACGGAAAGTTGGCTCAACTCTCTCACGTTTTCTTTTTTGTTTTGATCTGATATTCAGCATGCAGGATGCAGTTGGATGCAGGATTCCAGACCTGATGACCTGGCCTGTCAACTCCTTTGTTACCTCATCACTCAGAAGAGGGGGCATTTGGAATTTTGTTGATAGATTGGCTTACGTATGAGCAAACTCAGAGTGATCCAGCTTTCTTGTCCAGATCAACATTGGCTCAATGATGCTGACAGTAGCAAAAATTGCTTGTGATTGCAAAAGCAATTCCCTTCAGCCATAGGGAGCAGATCTGCTCTTTTTCCTCAGCTGACATGGTTCTCTGCCATTACCGTGATGGCAGTTGTCATGGAGGTTTCCCAATGTTTTTAGGCCAGATGTGAAGGCATATTGAGCTTGGATTGATCTGGATCTTCTTGAAAGCCAGGCCAATTTCTAAGAATTTGAACTGAGTGTCATAACAGCTCACATTTACCAAGTGCTGATTCAGGCGCTATGCCAAACGTTTGACAGGCATTTTCTCATTAGAGCAACTCTCTGAGGAAGGTATTATTATTCCTATGTTATAATTGAGAGCACTGAGAACCCAAGGGGTTAAATAGCTTCTCTGAAAATCACATGACTAATAATTTGAAGAGCAAGGATTTGAACCCAGAGTGTCTAAACTCAGAAACCATGTGTGTAGCCATCATGCTACACTGAAATCTGGAGGCAAATCCTCTGGGAAGGAGTGAAACAACCTGCATAATTTTATTCACAGTAATAGAATAGAAGCTTGCCCTCCTCTACCCCTTCATCCCACTTCACCTCCTCAACTCCCAAATTTGAAGTGTACCACATGGTCAAAGTTGGAGAAGAACTGGAAGTTCAGGTTTTTTACCCTTTCATAGCTCCTAGAATCAAGGCAAAAAAATCGCAATTCACCTAGCCAGTGAGCAGATGCCATGGGGACATGTCCTGCAGCCTTTTCCTGTCCTACTTAAAGCCCAATTCTCTGCTGGGATAACAAATGATGGTGTTTCTCCGAAATTCTACTAAACAAATGGGGAAGATGTGCATACACATTTTCTCAGACTACTTAAATTAGGGAGTGGCAGTGAGGCAGGGTGAAGCAGATAAAAAAATCTGGTCCACTTGATTTTAGTCAAATATGCTAAGTACCCCGTTACCCAGAGAGCACATTTTATGCTCTTGTTCAACTGTCATGGCTTGTTCTGCTGAGTGGTACACAGAGAGAAAAGCCAGCCCTTCAGGTGGTTCTCTGGACAAGAAAGCCCACTGTTCAGCCTACCTCTGCTGCTTCTATATTAACAACCTCATTGCCTTCTCCTTGATAAATAAAATCAATACGATGACTGTCACTTGACTTATAATTTGCTGCTTTCAGAATTGCTGTGTCTTTTAGACCTGTAAGAACAGATAAGATATATTCAAAATCAGGATCCCATTCCAAATCACCTACCATTTTGTAAGCACTTAATGTGTCAGGCATCGTGTCTCAGTTCTACAATTCCCCTGGTTGGTTAGCTTTCTCTCTAGAAAATTCATCCATTCTTTAGAAATGTATTAAGTTCCTCCCTGAGCTAGGTGCTGGGGATACCAGGATAAATCCCACATGGTACTTCATCCAAGGGATAGGAGTTTGGCATAAGAAGCTGATGGCTGTGAACGAGCCATAATCATCCAACGGTACACATGCACTGGAGCTCTTGGAGAAAACCCAGCATTTCTGCCTAGGGGGAAGGATTTCATGGAAGTCTTTATAGAAGTGGAAGGAGATGATAGAGCAGAATTTGAAGGATGCAATGGAAAAGAGGCTTGAGAGGCTATGGGAGCTGAATGACTTTAAGCAGTGTGAGTAGCCTGGAACAAAAAGCTCATGCGGGGAAGTGGCCAGGACCACACAGAAAAATAGATGGAAAGCAAGTCAAGAGGATATTGAATGCCATGCTAAATAATTTCCATGATGCAGAAAACGAATCACTGAAAGATTTCAAGTACAGGACAAACATGATCACATCAGCATTTTAGTGTTTTAGGAAGCTTTCTCTGGCAGCAATGTTGAGGACGGATTGGAGGGTCCAGACGGGAGGCAGGGAGAGCGGATAGAATTCATTGCAGCATTTTGGGCAAGAGATGGTGGAAAAAAGGAGCCAGTAATAAAGGAGAAAACAACCCAAGTACCCATCAACAAATGAATGGATAAACAAAATGTAATATATCCATACAATGGGGTGTTATTCATCTCTAAAGAGAAATGAAGTCATGATACATGCCGCCATATGAACAAACCCTGAAAACAGTATGCTAAGGGAAATAAACAAAAGCACAAATATTGTATGATTCCACTTACGTGAAATCTCTAGAATAGGAAATCCACCAAAACAAAAGAAGATTAGTGGTTCCTGGGACTGAGGGGAGGGGGGATACCCAAACCAAAAACCAAACTCATTGCTGTCGAGTCAATTCCGACTCATAGCAACCCTATAGGACAGAGTAGAGCTGCCCCATAGAGTTTCCAAGGAGCTCCTGGTGGATTCGAACTGCCAATCTTTTGGTTAACAGCCATAGCACTTAACCACTACGCCACCAGGGTTTCCAGAAGGGGGATAGGGAGTAAAAAATAAAAGTAAAAAAAAGGAGCCAGTAAGCAAACTAGAAATGGGGTTCAGAGAGCAGCGGAAGATCCAGGCTTAAGAATGGCCAGACAAGGAATTTCAAACCAAGAAGGGCAGTTTCATGAAGGAAGAAGTGACCAGCAAGGTCAAATGCTGCAGGCGTATCTGAAACTATGGATAAATGGCCATTGGATTTGGCATTTGGCAGATACTTGGTGACCTTGGTGAGGTTAATTTTGGTGAAGGTAGAGGTCTGACTCAAGTGGGCTGAAGAGGTTTTGGGAAACAAAGCTGTTGAGAAGTGAACAAGCGCTGTTATTTTGAGAGGCTTGGCTGTGATGCACAGGATGACAGGTTTTCTCTTCATCATTTTTAAAAATAAACAAACAACAAAAAAAGTGAAGATGGAAATTCCTGTGAAAATGAACCCAAGTCAGCTCTCTCTTGTCTTGCTACTATTGGGTCTTTAAACTTCAGGACATAGTGCACCTCAGAAGGACGGTGGGCCAGTTGGACTCATCCATCGTTAGAATAACTTTTTGTTGTTGTTGTTCAGAGCAATTGTCTTGATCATTTTCCTGCATTTATGCCTGAATCATACCATCGCCCCCTCTGACTGAAACTTTCCTGTGTTTGTTACTTGGGTAATGCGTGTGCTCTGGATTATTCCCTAACATTGATGTTGACCACATCAAAAATCTCTGGCTCAGGTTTTCACTCTTGCTACTCTGGGTCCTGAATTGTGAACAGACTTTGTAAGGTCAACCTGGGTTGCAATTCCACGCACGCCTATGAACAAGACCAGGCTCTGAGCCTCTCCCAGGTTAGCACCCTCCAAGATGAACTTCCAGTGGCAGTATAGGGAGTATATTAGAAGTTGGGGCTTCTTGGGTTCAAATCCTAGTTCTGCCACCTGCTAATTGTGTGACTTTTCTTCATGTCTCTTTGCCTCAGTTTCTTGATCTGCTCTGTGGGAATAATAACAGAATCTATCTCGTAGCATTGCTTTAAAGATTAAATATATTAATATATGTAAGGTGCTTAGTCAGGGTTGGCACATAGTAAGCGCACAGTACTTGTCCTTATAAACAGAACAAGCTCTAGGTCACTTCCAGCAAGGGTTCCTACCTTTTTGCTGCCCTCTGGTGGCCAGTGAACATATTGGAGGACTTCAAATGCAGCGTTGACCCCTTGTGTGCTGGACACAATGAAGATCAAATGATGATGATGATGACAGATGTGCTTATTATTTCATTTATTCCTCCAAATAACTCTGCTACAGTGGGTAGATATCATTATCCTCTTTGTATAAAGGAAAAAACTGACACTGAGGAGAACAGTTTTCCCAAGATAAACTATATGTGTATTGAATTAAATACCACATACACTAAAGTAAGCTTTACTTGTAGCCCGAGATTTAGTTTCAAAGAAATAATGAGTTTAGTTGGTTAGTTTAGATTCAGTTCAGGGAATGTTTTGATCTGATTTTGTTCCAGTTCAATAGTTTCATAAAACATATAGTTTTGGCTTCAAATTGAACTACTTTAGTAGTTTTTGTTTTCCTCCCCCAGGAAAGCTGGTTCTGTTTGAATCTTGGTTTGGAGTGATGTTTGGTTCAAGTCCTGCATCCAGGAGTCTGGTGAGTTTTAGACTGATGGACAGGTTCAGGAAGCAGCCAGTGGCTAACAAGAATGCAGTGGGCCTGTTTCATCCAAAACATTTCCACGGCCCTCTTGTCTGGACCCGCGTGATATCTGGTTCTCTCTAAGTTGGCTGTCCTGAGACGGAACAATAATGCTAAACATAGAAGTGACTTGTGATTTTGCAACTCTGACAAATGATCTCACTTTGCTAGACAGACTTCTAAACTCACAAGCTCGTGAATTCAGTCACACGGTCATTCTAAAGGATTGTACCTCGCAGACTGATGGAATTTGGGGGTTCCATGCTTCTTAAATTTACTGTCTTGTTCCTATTGTAACTGTGCATACGAAATAGTTGGCTGTGACAACTGTTTTGAATATGAATATCTCACTGGTAAGTTATCAGGACCCTGGTGGTGCAGTGGTTAAGAGCTCAGCTGCTAACAAAAAGGGTAGGAAGTTTGAATCCACCAGCCGGTCCTTCGAAACCCTATGGGGCAGCTCTACTCTGTCCTACAGGGTCACTATGTGTCAGAATCGACTTGACGGCAATGAGTTGGTAAGTTATCATTTTAAAAGATTTTCTGGATTCTGAAATCCAATTTCATTATATTCAGGGTTGACTCAGCAATGGGGAATTTTTCTGAGGGGACTGGGTTCCCAATTTTATAATGCAATTTAGTTGGCAAATTAAAACAAAACAAAACAACAGTTGCCGTGGAGTTACATCCAACTCATGGTAGCACCATGTCTGTCAGCGAACTAGCTGTGCTCATAAAGCTTCCAATGGCTGGTTTGTCAGAAGTGGATCACCGTATCTTCCTCCTGATGTGCCTCTGGGGAGACTCAAACCGCTACCGTTTTGGTTAGCAGCCAAGCATGTTGATCATTTGGACCACCCACCGACTCGAATTGGCAAATAGGACTAACTTTATGGAAGTGTGTTTATAGTCAACTCAGCTGAAACATATCCATTCTATTGAGCAAGAAGAGCCTACATTAAGATTTTGTTTGTATTTGGGTTAGTGGTTGATGGTGTCAGAGCATCAGGAAGGGTTAGGAGACTAGAACCTGAGAGCATAGACTGAGTCAGGGTCTTTGTGAAACAGTAACTGTAGTAACATTTATTGGGCACAGACTGTGTGACAGCTGTCCTATCACGCAGGTACTATACTCATTTCCATTTAACAAAGCTTAGAAGGCTAAAGTAACTTACCCAAAGTGTGCCAGTTAGCAAGTAACAGAACCAAGATTTGAACGCAGGCTAACCCAGAACTCAACCCCTTTACCATCACAGCACATTTGCAGATCATTAGGAGTTGGATACAAATGTAAATTAAGATCAAGGCAAAGCAGAAATTCAGACACCAAGCAGACAAGCAAAAGTCAGGGCATGTGCAGAGACCAGGAATCAAAAGAAGTCAGGGGTCAAAACCTTTTCATGCAGATGGAAACCAGAGGAGGGGGAAAACTAGTCTGATGATAAAAGAAAAGAAAAAACAAACAAAAAAGTAAATTTGACCAGACAAGACAAGGGGGGAGGGGGGCGAGGAAAACAACTGTAAGGCCTCAGCCACAATGAGCCCTCAACTGGAAGGCATCTTCCATCCGAGCCAGGTGGTGTATGCCAAGATACAAATCAACCTAATATTGGGCTCATTAGGTCTGATCATAGAAGAAAGTACATAAGTTTATCCAGCTTGAGTAGACATGTGAGGGCAGAAATAAGAACAGGTTTATATTAACCACGAGGCCAAAGAATCTTCAACTTTATTACATGTCATCTAGTTCAATTCTCCACTCAGAGCAAGGATTTCTTCTATAGCATCTCTGACCAGGTTATCCAGATCTCTGCCTGCACATATCCAGGGGTGGTCAGCTCACGGCCTTCTAGCCGGCTCCTTCCTTCTGTTATGGCATTCTAATTGCTGGAATATTCTTTATTACAAAAGCCTGGAATATCATCTTTAGGACTGCCATCTCTTGTCCTGATTCTGTTTTGGTGGCTACACAAGAACACATCTACTCTTCCTACACAACAGACTGTAAAAATGTCTACTGTTAGAGATGGAAAATGCTTAAAAATATCTAAAACACAAAATCTTCCAAGAGATAAGATAAAGCGAACAAGCAAATAGACCCATCCAGAGCTCATTAGGGAAATAACTCTAGATGGGAAGACAAGCTGTGCCTAACAATTGTCCAGCGTGTCACTTCTCTTTCAAGGCTCACCCTTGCTTCAAGAAAAGTTCACCCTTCCAGATACTACTACCATACCAAGTCGTAAGTTACATTCTGTTGTCTTTGCAGAACCATGAAGAGCTAACAGTCCTTTCTTTAACTCATTAGTTCTGTGGAGACAGGCTAGCATTTCTAAAAAATAAATGTATTCAGAGCCAGAAGGGAAAAAAAAAAATTAAAGAAGTACCAAAGAGCAAAGATGATGACCATGTGATCAATAGACATTAACCACAAATTTGGCTAATATTTCTTCCTAGCCAGGATGCCTCTTTCTACATGCTTTTTATAAGAGCAGGGAGGAGGAGGCCACAATAGAATCACAAGTGTCTTTGAAGGTTTATGGCAATATCATATCACGTGTTGAGCTGGCGGAGCTGAGGTGATCTTGTGTTCAGGTAGGTGGTAGAAAGCAAGGTAATCTTTACTTCTATTGTGAAAGGAGAAGTTGAAGAAGCAACGTTTATTGAGTGTCCGCTACAGGCCTTTCAATCCTCACAGGAGCCTAATAAGGAGGTAGGCATTATACAGCCCATTTTGCAGAAGAAAAAACTGAAGTTCAGAGAGGTTAAGTTGCTCCAGGTAGATTTTCACCTAGCAATTAAATTCACGAATATTTCTTCAGCACCTGATATTAGCAAACCATTGTTCTAGATTCTGTGGGAGAGCTATGAAGAGGAATGGACCATGGTCTCTGCCCTCAAACTCATTCTGTAGTCAGGGAGGCAGACATATCTCCCACACTATAGAATATAACTATAATCAAAAACAGATTGCTGTAAGTGCTATAATAGAGGTAGTACAAGTCAAGTGTAGGGGGACAATGGGGAAGGAGAAAATAAATTTATTCCAACTGAGGACATGTGGGAAGACCTTGCAGAGAAAGTCACATTTGAATAGGACCTTGAAAGATGGTAGGACTCTGTCTGATGGGAAGATTAGCACATTAAGTGTCTTGGTGATCTAGTGCTGCTATAACAGAAATACCACAAGTGAATGGCTTTAACAGAAATTTATTTCCTCACAGTTTAAACCAAACCAAACCCATCAAGCCGATTCTTATTCATAGTGACTCTATAGGACAGAGTAGAACTACCCCATAGAGTTTCCAAGGAGTGCCTGTGGATTTGAACTGCTGACCTTTTGGTTAGCAGCCGTGGCACTTAACCGCTATGCTACCAGGGTTTCCCCCTCACAGTTTAAAAAAAGTTTAGGAGGCTAGAAATCTGAATTCAGGCTGCCAGCTCTAGAGGAATCTTTTCCCTCTGCTGGCTCTGAAGGAAGGTCCTTGTCTCTTTTCAGCTTCTGTTCCTCAGTCCTTTGGTGGTCTTCACGTGGCCTGACATCTATCTTGCCCCATCTCTACTTTTTTGCTGCATGCTTAGTGTATTCTTTTATATCTCAAAAGAGATTGATCTAAGACACATCCTACACTAATACTGCCTCACTAACATAACCAAGAAAACCCTATTCCCAAATGGGATTATAACCACAGGTATAGTAGGATTTACAACACATATTTTTGGAGGACACAATTCAATCCATAACAGGTAGCAATAATAATAATAGTAATAATTATAAACCAGTACCAGTTGTCCAGTTGACTCTGACTTATAGTGACCCCCTGTGTGTCAGAGTAGAACTTTGCTTCATGGAGCTTTCAATGACTGATTTTTTGGAAGGGAATTGCCGGACATTTCTTCCGAAGTGTCTCTGGATGGACTCAAACTTCCAATCTTTGGTTAGCAGCTATGCGTGTTTACCGTTTGCATCACCCAGGGACTCCAAAAATAATAAAGGTAATTATGATTTATTGAGTCATTTCTATCATGTAGTAGTTACACACAGCAGTTAATTAACATTTTTTTTTTTTTTTAGCCCACTCACTTATTTACTAGGTTCCTGATAGCCAGCATGTGGTCAAACTGGGACTTGAAAGCAATCAAATTAATCAATGTATAAAGCTTGAAGGCCTATTGTTAAACCAGGCACTATGCTTAGCACTATATTTGATCAACAAAACACGATCCCCACTTTTAAGAAATTTACCATCCAGTAACTGAGACCAGCAAATAAATAAGCAATTAAAGTATTAAATGATAAATGTTGATCTAAAGGCCATGCGCTTTCCCCTCCAGCACTTTGAGAAACATTAAATCTAGAAATGTAAGCATGGCCCCTCATACTGAACTCCAAGGAGTCATCTTTTATTAAGTCACTGGGCCTTGCAGTCTCCTTTGCCTCTTCCTGCCACTGTAGGAATGACCATGGGGCTGGCAACATGGTACCTGGGAATGTTAACCCCCTGGGGAGGGTGGTGTCCAGAGGACTTGGAAGTGGCTGCTTGGCCATGAGCGTGTGTGAAGGGACTTCCAGGACGGCTCGGCACTTACAGTGAACTGCTTGCCAAGGTATGAGTGACCCCTTCTGTAGGGCACTGGAGAATTGGCTGACCCTGGTTGGGGGGGATGGGGATCGGCAGGCAAGGAACTGGCGTGCTGTGGTCCACAAAGGCAGGAACATAAATTTTTTTCATTAAAACAATCTTGAAATTGTTGGCAAGCTCATAAAAAGGATTGGTTAGAGCTGTCTTGGGGCAGCTTTTCTTTGAGTTCAGTTTATTAATGTAGGTTTTTACATGGCATTTTATTAAGAAACATATGGTAGTTTAGGCCATTTAACACCAAGGAAAAAGCTTCATAAAGAAACATTCTGAGCACCAATATAATATAAACGTGTCCTGTTGCATTTTACAGAAAAGCAAGTTATTGGGAGATTTGTGAACGGTTTCTGCAGTTTCTTATGTTCGTTGACAAGCTATTTTATCTTCATTTAGGAAAATATATATTAAGTTTTTCAGAAGGGGTAAAAAAGAAGCTGGGTAAAAATGTGTGTGTGAGTTAGAGAGAAAGAGAGAGAGAAATTGAAGTAGGGTGGAAATTTGACAATAGAAATTTGACAGTATATGTGTATTTCCCCCATTTAAATGCCTATTGGAAACTGGTGGTATAGTGGTTAAGAGCTGCAGCTGCTAAGCAAAAGGTTGGCAGTTCAAATCCACCAGGCACTCCATGGAAACTCTGTGGGGTATTTCTACTCTGTCCTGTAGGGCTGCTATGAGTAGGAATCTCTGGATGGCAATGGGTTAAACGCCTATTAACCTTTTGATGGTATTTTTAAGGCAGATCTGGAAGATGTCTTGGTTGCTTGAATTCAGGGCAAGCTTCCACAAAATGAAATCCTTCCAAAAGTATTCTCTCTAAAGAAATGCAGGCTAATTAGAAAAAGAGCCTGTGGTCAGCCTCATTTGCCCATTGCTGGACCCTAGCTCAGGGTTCAGGCCTAGAGGCAATAGAATTCTCAAAGGAACAATACCCAGCCTGAACAAAACATCTGCTGGAGACATGTGCCTCTCACCTTCTGTTTGTAACTGGTTGCCTGGGCAACATTTCCAATGTCCCAGATGAGAGTCTGGCCACCCATCCTGGAGGCAGTCATCCAGAAATATCCTTATACCAGGGGCTGAGCTATGGACACTGACCCCAACCAGGACATGCAACTGATCATGGGCTACTAATTGGAGGGCTGGAGCCCAATGGGATCTCAGCAGTTAGTGCCAGGAAAGCCCTATAACAGTGGTTCTCAGGTGAGGGAGAGTTTGCCTTCCAATGGACATTTGGCAGTATCTGGAGACATTTTTTTGGGTAGGTACTACTGGCACCTAGAGAGTAGAGGTCAGGCATACTACTAACTATCCTGTAATACACAGGATGGTCCTCACAACAAAGAATGATCCAACCCCAAATGCCACTGTTGCCACTGTTGAGAAACACTGCTGTGTATTGATCCAGGGAGATCCCTGCTGGGCTGTACTGGTATGTGCACATTAGAGAGGGGACTGCTGTTTGTGTTTTTCTGCTCTGTTCAGAGAAGTTCTGGAAACTGTCCTTGGTCACCCCTGAGAATGCTTTGAAGTGTTAAAGTCAACTCTCACTCATCCTACCATGGGGGTAACCCAGTCCCCAGTGCTGTCGAGTCGATTATGAGCCGTGGGGGTAGGGAGTATAAACTTTCAAGATAATCAGGACTTTTAGCTTGGGAGGGAGGGCAGGTGACTTCTTGGAGGTCTTAAAATGAGACAGCAGGTGGAGTGGGAGGCAGAGGGGAGAAGATGGTATGGGATCTGGGTCCATGAGGTGGAAGGCCCCACCTCCTAGGATGGGTTTGCAACCCTGGAGGTGGCTGTGTCTGTGAAAAAGAGAATCGCCATGGAAGACATCATCCTGGTCCAGGTCAGTGGAGGCGATAAAGGACAGGTCCAGTAACTGGGGAGTCCCTGGGTGGTGCAAACAGTAAATGCACTGGACTGCTAATCTAAAGGTTGGAAGTTCAAGTCCATCCAGAGTCACCTTGCAAGAAAGATTTTGCAACCTACTTCTGAAGAATCTGCCAAAGAAAACCCTGTGGAGCACAGTTCTACTACGACACACACGGGGCTGTCATGATTTCATGTCAAATGATTCTTCCAGGAACTGGTGTAGGACTTCGCCTGGTCAGCTGATGGTCTCCAGCCACTGCACCCTCTGTGTGCACAGTACTAGGTGCTATGTTTAGTTCCTACAGTTGCTTCCCCAGTTGACTGAGGGGGTTGGTACTCCAATTCTCAAGGAATGACCTGAGAGTAGATACCCAGTTTACACCAAGCTGTAGATTTTCACCTAGCAATTAAATTCACGAATATTTCTTCAGCACCTGATATTAGCAAACCATTGTTCTAGATTCTGTGGGAGAGCTATGAAGAGGAATGGACCATGGTCTCTGCCCTCAAACTCATTCTGTAGTCAGGGAGGCAGACATATCTCCCACACTATAGAATATAGCTATAATCAAAAACAGATTGCTGTAAGTGCTATAATAGAGGTAGTACAAGTCAAGTGTAGGGGGACAATGGGGAAGGAGAAAATAAATTTATTCCAACTGAGGACATGTGGGAAGACCTTGCAGAGAAAGTCACATTTGAATAGGACCTTGAAAGATGGTAGGACTCTGTCTGATGGGAAGATTAGCACGTGCACGGAGGTGGGGGAACACACACTGTTAGAGAAATCACAATTCATTTGTAGTAACTGGAAGCAGACGAAACTTGCAGGGGAACTGCAACTAAGACTAGACAAGGCATTTAGAGTTGACCACAGAGAACTTAACTATCAAGCTGAAAAGTTCCTATTTCATACATATATCAAGCTGTGTGAAGGCATTTGAATAGGGGAATGATATAATCAGCTTTTTTCTTTAGAAAGAGAATTTTTAGTACAGACAGTCCCCGGGTTATGAATGTCCGACTTACGGACAACCCCTCCTTATCTTTCAGTTATGTAAATTTGCTCTGGCTTTGAAATGATTGAACCAACCCCTGCTGGCAACAAATTCTTCATCACAGTCCCGTTCACTTGCGCGTTCAGCTTTCAAAGTGTTGAAAAGCCTTCAAGTCTTTTGTTGCACTAAAGTAAGGCTAATGAGAACTGTATGCACCTGTTCTGACTTCCCTACAAATTCAACTTAAAGACACACTCCGGAACCGATCTCATTCATAATCCGGGGACTGCCTATAGTATGTATGATGGAAGGAGCCCTTGTAGCTCAATGGTTAAGCACCCAGCTGTTAACTGCAAGGTTGGTGATTTGAAGCACCAGGCCCTAAGTGGGAGAAAGATGTGTGGCAGTCTACTTCCGTAAAGATTACGGCTTTGGAAACCCTGTGAGGCAGTTCTGCTGTGGCCTATAGGGTTGCCATGAGTTGGAATCAACTTCATGGAAACGGGTTCAGTTTTTTTTTTTTTCAATGTTTGATGTGATGGAGAGATGATAGGGTGGACAATCAGGCTGGGGACTTTGAAAGTAACTGCCGAATTTGTTTTAGAAATTTTTTTAGAGACACCGAGGTTGAAAATTTCAGCCCAGGCAATGTTTGAGAGGTTGGCAGTACAGTGTAACAGGTAGGAGAGGGGCTCTGGAACCTACACCTGCATCGAAGTCCTGATGCTGCCACTTGCTAGTATTGTCATAGGCAAGTTGCTTGACTTCCTTATGCCTCTATTTCCTCTCTGTAAAAAGTGACTAATAAATAGCATCTTCCATACAAGGCCGTTGTCAGGATTTTAAATGAGTTACATGAAAAGTTCTTAGGGGAGAATGTGGCACAAAGAAAGCACAGGATAATATGATATTATTCAGTGGCCTATTCTGGCTCATGAAAGTTGGCTATTAAAATTTGACTGGAATTTTGCAAGCCAGCTGATGTTATGTTGGTGTCTTGAAATAAGCCATGGTGGGAGTATTTACACAATGGAATTTAGCAAATGCTACAAATCAGAGGTGGGGGAAGAGGAAAAGAGGAAAGTGTGTGTGAGGCGGGGGAGAGGAGGTGAAGACAGAGAGAGAGATTGAGATTGCTATAGTTTTTAAACTGCAGAGCAAATTTGGGCCTGGATCAAATTGTTTTTTCTGGCTCTTTTTAGTCAGAAAACATATGATTCTCTAAAGAATTATATAGCAATGGTACTGTCTGAACTCTTACATGACTTTGAGCTCTGGAACCATCTCACATTTCAAATCTAGCTTCTCAAGCAACTTTCTGTTTGCTGAGTTGTACTGAACATTTGGTAGAAGGAAAAGGATCTCAGAAGTTTAAGTGTTAGACAATAGACTTCATTGCCTCGTTACACGTCCATGGGACTCAGGGTATATGGGAATGGAAAAGTGGAATTTGAAGTAAATTTTGAGGAGTGAGGTAAAGTGGGTTAACTCAAGCAGCGGTACTGGAGGAAATACTTTATTGCCACATTAGGCCTGAGGCCACACAGTATAGGAAATGTCTTGGTTTAGTTGAAAGTGAGGTTCTCAAGGACAGCATAGCTCATTTGGGAGTCAGGTTACTTGAGTTGGAAATCCACTTCTACTACTTATTAGCTTGGACAAGTCATTTATCTTTTCTATGCCTCAATTTCTGCATCTGTAAAGTGGGAGTAATAATGGCATCTCCCTTTTATGAGGATTAAATGAGTTATAACATATATCGACCTCTTAGAACAGGGCTAATGCATAGTAAATAGAAGTATTGTTGTTGTTGTTAGGTGCCAACTAGCCAGTTCCTACTCATAGTTGCCCTGTGTACAACAGAATGAAACACTGCCTGATTCTGTGCCATCCTCATGATAGTCATTGTGCTTGAGCTCATTGCTACAGCCACTGTGTCAATACCTCTCGTTGAGGGCCTTTCTCTTTTTCTCTGACCCTTTGCTTTACCAAGCATGATGTCCTTCTCCAGGGACTGATCCCTCCTGATAACATGTCCAAAGTATGTGAGATGATGTCTCACCGTCTTCGCTTCTAAGGGGCATTCTGGCTGTATGTCTTCCAAGACAGATTTGTTTGTTCTTCTAGCAGTCCATGGTATGGTCAATATTCTTCACCAATACCATAATTCAAAGGCGTCAACTCTTTTTTGATCTTCTCTATTCATTCACATGCATATGAGACGATTGAAAACGCCATGACTTGGGCCAGGCACACATTTTTGCTTTTCAACACTTTAAAGAGGCCTTTTGCAGCAGATTTGCTCAATGCAATGCATCATTTAATTTTTCAACTGCTGCTTCCATGGGTGTTGATTGCGGATCCAAAGTATTGTAGAAATGTCTATCATTATATATTCATATTATTACATATATGTTTTTTCCAAATATTAACTGCGTGAATTTCAGTAAGTCATTTGATTTCTTTGAACCTCAGCTTTCTCATCCATATAATGGAAATAATATTTACAAGTGACTCATCTATTCATGGGCTGTTGTGAGGCTTGAATAAAATATGATGGTTGTGAAAGTGCTTTGGAGACCATAAAGTGCTAAAGAATCATTTTGGTGATGAGAAAAAGTATAGCAACAGTGAGGTAGTCTTGGAATGCAGTTCTGAGGAATGAGATATTTTTCAGCAAGACCCACAGGCTGAGTGTGAACAGAAGAGGGAAATTGCAACAGGCTGTGTAAATTGTGGGCTCTTTTGCCAAGCACACATCAGAATTCACGTGTGCCCAGCGTGGAAAGGTGTCTGGTTCCACACTGGCTACAAACCTATAAACAGACAGCAATCATAAGCAGCACCAACTCACAATAAAAAGGAAGTCCATTGTCTGGTTATAGCTGAACCTGGAGGAGCCACCACTTAGCATGCAATGATGTGATGCCACCAGCTCTAGGAAATCCTCAAGGCTCCCACCTCTTTCCTTGAAGTCCACCTACGTTGCTGAATAACGTCTGACCTCACAACTCTCAACGTATAATTCCTTCACTCCTAGGACAGCTGATGCTTTAAGCTATTCTCAGCTATTTAAACCTTAGAGTGAAAGAAGAATTGGAGAATAGCTGTCATCCAGATTTGGCATGCTGTAAGCCAATGCTCTGTACAACTCTGCTTGGATCGCTTCTGAAGGTGATGATGTTGAGTATTAGGGAAGCACAAACTAAAACAATGATGAGATGCAACTACACACCCATTAGAAGGCTAGAAACCCCAAAAATGACAATAACAATTACTGGCAAAGATGTGGAGCAACAGGAATTCTCATTCATTGCTGGTGGGAATACAAAACAGCACAGCCACTACACACAGCCCACACTTAAGAAATGGGAAGTTCTACAAAGAGTACAGTATAGAAATGGGAAAAAGAGAGTTACTTTACAGTAGAGGAACCAGACAAACACTACCTCAGCTGGGTTATGAGGTTAACATCTTCAATGATAAGTGATGTTGAGAGTAAGTATGCCTGATATGATTCGATGAGAATGGCACTTTACTTCTGTGATCTTCCTCCCCAAAACTTATGATCCCTGTCTACCATGAAGAAAACATTCAGAAACATCCAAATTGAGGTACATTTGACAAAATACCTGGCCTGTACCCCTCAAAACTGTCAAGGTCTTGGAAAACAGGGAAAGTCTGAGAAACCGTCATAGCCAAGAGGAACCTGATGGGACATGACAGCTAAATGTAATGTGGTGTCCTGGATGGGATCCTGGAACAGAAAAAGACATTAGACAAAAACTAAGGAGACCTGATTAAGTATGCACTTTAATTAATAATGATGTATTGATATTGACTTGGAAACCCTGGTGGTATAGTGGTTAAGTGCTGCAGCTGCTGACTAAAGGGTCAGAAGTTCGAATCCACCACGTGCTCCTTGGAAACTCTATGGGGCAATTCTACTCTGTCCTATAGGGTTGCTATGAGTTGGAATTAACTCGACAGCAATGGGTTTGGTTTTGTGTTTTTAATATTGGCTCATTCATTGTGACAAAGGCACCATACTAACGTGAGATGCCAATAATAGTGGAACTGGGTGTACAGTATATGGAAACTCTCTGTGCTATGTTCACAATTTTTCTGTAAATCTGAAACTATTCTAAATTTAAAAGTGAATTTAAAAAAATCCCTAAAGCAATCTCAGACTTTCAGAGATCTTACAAGTACAATACAAAGAATCGTTTATTTCCTAAACCACTTGAAAGCCAATTACTGCCATGATGTTCCATCAGCCCCAGAAACTTGAGTGTGTAATTTCTACAAGTAAGAACATGCGCCCACTTAACTTCGATGCAAGCATCAATATCAGGAAATTGACATTGATGCATTTCTATTATCTAATCCATGGACTTCATTCAAGTTTCACCAATTATCTTAATCATGTCTTTTAACGCAAAGGAATCACACGTTGTATACTTAGTTGTTATATCTCTTTAATCTCCTTCGATATAGAACATTTCCTCAGTATTGATTTTTATGACCTTGACAACTATTGAAGATTACAGGCTAATTATTATGTAGAATGTCCCTCAATCTGGCTTTTGTATAATATTTCCTCGTGATTAGACTCAAGTTATGTATTTTTTGCAGGATTATCACGGAAATGGTGGATGTTCTTTTCGTTGCGTCCTATCAGGTGGCAACTTGTCCCGTTAATAATGATGTTCACTTTAATCACTTAATTTAGGTGGTGTCTGCCAATCTCCTCCACTGTAAAGTTACTCTTTTCCCCTTTGTGGTTAATATTTATTTGGGGGATTTACTCTGAGGCTATGTGAATATCCTTTTTCTCACCAGTCTTTCAATTTGTCCATTTATTTATTTATATCAGTTTGGCCTCTTGGTTTTCTATTGTGTTCAATGGGTTATATATTCCATTGCTATCATTAAAATTTTTTTGATGTTTAGATTGTCCCAGATTTGCATGGTATGGATATTTAAGCTGGATTTTATGTCATTCTTACTTTTTGACATAATAAGACATTCCAGACTCATTTAGCTTTTTCCTGCCTCAGCTCTGGAATCAGCAATGTCTCCATAGATTCCTGGTTCCTTTCAGTGGAGAATGGTATTTAGAAACTCAGATTTGGTTCTAGGTGTGTTCACTGTTATTAGGTATCCTTGCTCCTAGGTCCTCTCTGTAGACAAAAATAGAGAATGCACACACACACACACACACACTTACATTTACATTTATTTCTATATTTACCTATATAGCTTGAAGACCATGAATTCCATGCTAAGCCTTTCAATTCCAATCCAAAATCCAGAATTCAATATAGTTTTCTATATTTGTAACTCCTTTTTCAACAGTGACAACCCCAACACCTATTCTCTTTAATCCACTTACTAATTTGATCAGTCTCTCTGATGTAACCAACTGGGTCACAGGGATGTCCTCCTCACCCACATTTGGGTTTTGATAATCCATGCCAGCTAGCTACCTGCCACACAGATGACCTGCTTGCCCAGTCAGAATCTGACAGCCCACACCCGGCTACACCTCCCTGCGTTAAAGCTCTGAGACACTGTCAGGACATTTTTCTATAGGACCATTTCCTTGCTCTGCTCAGGGTCTAAAACTCTGTGGATGGCTGTTCCTCTTTGCTGATGCTTTTCTCACCCCACACAGCCTCCAACAACCCACTTTTCTCCCAAATCCCCAGTGGTCAGGCCAGCCTTCTCATTGATCAGGCTGTGACACCCACTCTGGGCCCCTCTAGCTTGCTCTACACTAGTGAGGATGGTTTAGGACTGAATTGTTCTGGAAAGGAAGAGAAGAGAAAGAAGAAGAAACAACAAGTATTTCTAAAATGAATGCATAAGTAAATACTTCATAATAATATTAATTATATTAATAATAATAATAATATTAATAATAATAAAATAAGTAAATACCTGCTTCTGCGCTACTGCTCCCTGCAGGATGCTTCACACCATTGTACAGGGATTGTTACGGTGGTCATGGGTAGGAGACTCTGATTTTAAATGAACTCATGCTGGAAGTCATACCTGTCCCCAAAAAGGTTTTAAGATATCGTTCCATAATCACAGTTCATTCTAGATTGGTGGCTAACTTAAGTGTTTTGAGACTAAAATATCTACAGCTGCTGAATTTTCTATGCCGGGGTCAGCACTCTCCAGGCTATATGAGGTGATTAAACACTAAAGCCCTGAGTTATTCTATTGGGATGGAGAAAGTTTAGAGATATAGTACAGGAAGTACCAGTTGTTGTATTATTGGGGATTCATTTTCAGATCATACTCTAAGCAGAAAGTGAATTTTTCTGCCAAAAGAATTTCTAAATTTCTCTTTCATTGCTGCAGCATACATGATGACCATGAGGCAAGAAAAAGAACAGAGTCTATAATGGTCATTAGGGGCTGAATCACTACCCAGCCATCTTGGTTAGGAAAGGAAAGTGTGCAGCAAGTAGTGTGAAGGACAGGAAGGAGACAAACAAAGCCTTTGTGGAGTTCACCAGTGGCTATTTAAAGGTCAACTTCGAGCAAGTGAATAAGTTTAAAAACAAGGGTAGGAAATTAAGATGTAGATAATCCTCTCAGATGGAATACTCCAGAACATTCTAGAATATTCCTTTAGCCACACTAGTTGAGGTTTTTCACCACCTCCTGACTCAGTAATGGTGAATTTTCTCTCGGTAACTCAGCATCATTCTTCTCTTTCCATGTTCTCTCTTCTGGCATAGGAGCTGGAAGCCTAGAAACTCCATCTCCAAAATCCCCACCAGCAAATTCTGGATTAGTGTTCTTCAGTGAGAGGAACTTACATGAGATTTGGCAGGCAGAGCAGGAGCAGAAGTTGTATTATTGTTCTGTGGCAGCAGGAAGCGGATGCATAAGCTTTGGCACATGTGAGGTTTTGTGGCAACTCCAGAGAAATTTTTGCCAAACACCCATCTTGGTGCTAAAGATAGCTATGATTATTGCCTGCAGTTTCCTGGAGTTCCTGCAATTTCTTGATACCCCCAAGCCTACCAGTACCTCTGAGATGTAGCAGTGGCCTTCTCTGACCTTCCTTTCTCTAGTTCTTCCAATGGTTTTGTGAGTATTCAATTCCCTGCATTAATACCTTCCTGTGTGAAACACCTGAAGTAATTTCTGTTTTTCTGACCAAATTCTGACTGATACACTTAGGGAGATAAGGAGATTACTGTGTACTTTTTATACTTCCTTGTTGATAAGTATGCTTGTGCTGATTGGACTTCTATCAAGATTATGGTGCTGAGAGTGAGCAAAACTATGTGTGCAAAGTTTCGGAATTCAGACTTAATGGGGTTTATTCTTCACTGGGTAAACTGTATGCTACAGAGTCTTCTTATCCCCTATGTTCCCAAAGCATTTCGTCTTAACTTACACGATGGTATGTTTACTTAGTACCATAATAATTGTGTACATTCTTGTCCTTTCTGCAAGATCTGTGAGCTTCTCTAGGGCAGTGTCATGGATTGAATTGTGTCCCTAAACAATATGTGTCAACTTGGTTGTGCCATGATTTCCAGTATCGTGTGGTTGTCCTCCATTTTGTGATTTTCCTATGAGTTATAAATCGTAATCTCTGCCTGTGGTTGAAGAGGGTTAGAGTGGAATATAACACCCTTGCTCAGGGCACATCCCTGATGCAATGTAAAGGGAGTTTCCCTGGGGTGTGGACTGCACCACCTTTTATCTTACAAAAGATAAAAGGAAAGGCAAGTAAGCAGAAAATTGAGGCCTTCATACCACCAAGAAAGAAGCACCAGGAGCAGAGTGTGTCCTTTGGACCCGGGGTTCCTTTGTAGAGAAGCTCCTAGTCCAGGGGAAGATTGACAACAAGGACCTTCTTCCAGAGCCAGCAGAGAGAGAAAACTTTTCCCTGGAGCTGGCACCCTGAATTTGGCCTTATAATCTACTAGACAGTGAGAAAATAAATTTCTCTTTGTTAAAGCCTTTCACTTGTGGTATTCCTGTTATAGCAGCACTAGATGACTAAGCAGACAGAGACCTTGTATATCTCACCTCGATAGCCTCAGCATTTTCCTGAGTTCTGGACACGCTGTGAATGAATGGATACACTTCACAGTAAGTAGACATGACCTGGCTATAAGTAGGGAGTGTCCACAGATACTCACAGAAATAGCTACTGTTTACTGATGAGACTATATGTCAGGTGCTTTACAATTGTTATCATGTTTTATCCTCACGACAAACTGTACAATAATATCTGAAATTGAGGCTTGGAGAGGTTTTATCTCACTCAAAGTCACACAGCTAATAAATGCTACGTTGTCGTTAGTTGTTGTTGAGTGGGCTTGGACTCGTGGCTGCCTTGTGTGTAACAGAACAAATGTTGCCTGGTCCTGAGCCGTCTTCGTGATCTTTGATACATTTGAGCCCATTGTTGTGGCTATTGTGTCAACTCATCTCAGTGAGGCTTCCCCTCATTTTTTCTGACCCTCTGCCAAACATGAGGGCTTTTTCTAGTGACTAGTCTTCCCTGATGCTGTGTCCAAATTAAGCAAGAGGAAGCTTTGCCATCTTCGCTTTTAAAACGGATTCAGGTTTTATTCCTCTGAGACAGATTTGTTCATTCTTCTGGCAGTCCAGGGTATACACCATATACTTCACCAGCACCACAGTTCAAATGATCAACTCTTCTTCTGTTTTCCTTTTTCATTTTCCATCTTCTGCATGCATATGAGGCAATTGAAAAGACCATGGCTTGGGTTAGACACCTTAGACATCAAAGTGACATTTTTACCTTTTAAATAAGTGCTGTAGCCTGGTGGGTTAGTGGTTAAGTGCTACGGCTTCTAACCAAAAGGTCAGCAGTTCAAATCCACCAGGCGCTCCTTGGAAACTCTATGAGGCAGTTCTACTCTGTCCTATAGGATTGCTATGAGTTGAAATCGACTTGATGGCAATAGGTTTTTTTTTTTTTTTAAAGCCAAGAGTTAAATCCAGTTTTGATTAACTCCAAAGTCTCATTCTGTGCACTATTCTCTGTCCCTGGGAACAAGGCAGGTACCTAGTATTCGGAAAATGGCAGTAAAATATAAATCTCAGAGAGTTAGAAGTGTCAGAATGAGGCTGAGACCTTATAGTATGTAGTTATCCACACTCCGAATTAACAGTGTAACTGACCTGTCATATGAGCAAAAGATGTCTGAGGCAAGGAACCAAGGGATCAGTGACTGTGGGAAGAATGGAGTGGGAACAATTCAGAGGATCAGGCTAGCAAAAGCAAGACTTGATAGCCGGGACAGTTAGCTGCTATAGTTCTGATTGTCCCCTTTTTTTCCTCTTGTCTTGGGGAAGGATCCTGGAGGCACATGGGTATTGAAGGCTGGGTAAAGAGACTGGAGGCATTAAGTGGATCTACTCTCAAAAAAAAAAGCTGTTGTTGTCCAGTTGATTCAGACTCATAGCGACCCACTCAGTAGCAGGTAAAATTCCTTAAAGAGATGCAGTCCTGCCCTCCTCCCACCTGCCATTTGCATTGGGGGAAAAAAAAAAACCCACAAAATAAAAAACCAAAGCACTGGGAGCTACTTGAAACCAGTTGAAATGCCAACACACGTTGAAGAGGGCTTTCGGACAGAGTAAACACGAAGTTACCTGCTCTTGGAATGAGAACAAGGAAGAAAATGAAGAACTTGGCTTTCAAGGATTTAGAAAGTTACACAGCAGAACAAATTCCCAGTTGAGTGGGGATCTGTTTTCCCTACTTATCTGAGATCAGAGCTAACTGTCCCAGAGGTTCTGAAGGGCCCTAAATGTTTCTTTCCACTTGGGTGGAGCTGTGTTGGCCTATTTGGAGCTGGATGCATCTCTTTTTGTAAATCACGGTATATCTTAGTGGTTGCTTACCTACCTCCTTAAAAGCTCTTTGAAGAAACATACAATGCCTTATTCATCTTCATATTTTTGTCACTCAGCACCATTCCTCACTTGTGTGAATTGAAGGACTGAATGATAATTAAATGAATAAATATATGCAATGAATACTTAAATGTGAATTAACTAATTAGCCTAGGATATATCTTCTTATCTGTTGCATATAAAAAGACACATAAAATATGTGTGGGTTAAATTTATACATTATGATGGTAAACATAGGCTTTGGGAAATATCCTTGGCAAGCAAGGTTTCTGGACTGATAGCTTCAAAAACTTGATCTGCAAGACTATTTCCTGTTTGGTGGTCTGGCTCTTAAGATCTTGAGATTGTCACAGGCAGGTGAGCTGATAGAACTAACGTGAACTTTTCTCATCCGGTATGGAAGTGCAAATGAAATCCAATCTTAGAAAATGATGGGTACCAAGATTTGACAAAGGGAAAAATTCTGCTTTTGGTGACCTTATTATTTTCCTTTAAAACTATGAGGATTATTTCTTCCCTTTGCTTTTTCTGCCAGCTTCTCACAGAGCAGTATGCACACATTATCAAGTTGTACAATGCTGTGTATTGGTTTTCCAGGGCAGGGTATCAAAGGCCCTCGTGAGGGAAGAAAAGGTTTTTGTACAATGACACTGGATACTCTAAACAGTCTCATGTTCTTTGCCTTCCAAAACTGGGGCTCTTTTTTTGATCCACTTTTACATTTGAATATTTTGAATATAAGGCATTTAGGGCAGAAGAACAGAGTCCTCATTCTGCTAACATTTTGAAGCATTTTAGGAAAAAGGGGGAAAACAAAAAAGCCTTAAGGGGAAAAAAATGAAATCTTACAGAACAATTAGTAAGGGAACACTTTTTTAAAATTCTGTTTTTTTTTATTATGTATATAAACTCAGTGTGTCAGTAAATGATCTTGTCTTTATCTTGCTCATCACCAGTATTATTCTAGGGCAATGGCTGACTCTAACAATGACTCATCTTATTCTTTTTAAAGTTGTTTAATTGGGTTACAATTGAATCATTTCCACCTTTTCTTTGATGACTTAGAAGAAAACAAGCACTAGAGTTCATTAGAATTGGTTTTTTTAGGACTTTTTTTTTTTAAGTTGACTAGACAAAACTGTTCATTTTAAAAGAGTTGTAGTTATCCACGTTGGCTAGTTAGTTTCATTTCTGAAGTTCAGTCCTACAAATTATTTTTTGAAGAATGTGTGCTAAGACTACAATTTCCAACATAGCTCCCAAGAATGAGATTGTTTTATTGATATTATTAATCTCTTGCTCTATGGGCTAGCAGTACTCTCTTCATAGGCTTTCTTCCAAGCCTCTGAGAAACGGTCTAACCAGAAGAGAACAGTCCCAGAAATATGATACTGATAGACCACTGGCATTCTGTAGGACACTTATTCTCAAAGGAATCTTTCCAGATGTGAAGCGAGAACACTAACAAGCAATGGCCAGCTCGAATGTCTCCCTAATTAATAAGTGTTTTTGGAATGCTAAAATCAAAGAGTTTGAAATTGAGAGCAGCATGTTTCTGATTTCCAGTTAAATCCATAAGTAACTTTTTCCACTCACCTGTATTTGTTTTAGATCTGCTTTAGCTTCCAGAAGAATTTAAGAGCATGGGTCATAAAAACGAGAGGATCTCAGAGGACCAAATAGTCTTACGGTCTTTTTGAGTAAAGAAATTAATAAATACCAACTCCTTTAAGTATTCTCTGTGTCTATCAATGTTTTTACCAGCCCATGATTTTTTTTTTCCAGCTTATTCCCTTAGTTATATCTTTATCCTAATTTTTTCTTCTAAGCCAAAGTGGTACAACTCATGAAGAAAACCTTTTGTATTGACAGAAAAACCTTCTGTTTTTAGTGATTCTCAATTTTCTTTTGTCTCCATTTCTTATGCACAGTGTTGGCTAAAATAAGAGTCTACCATAAAACACGTTTCCTAGTTTTCTACTGTAAAGATAATACTAGCCAAAAGACCTCTTTAAACTGGGAGATTAACATGAGCATCATCCCTGGTCTTTGTCCCTGTAAGCTCTCTAGGACCTTACAGTCTAGCACCCATGAAAAGTGGAAATGAAATGTAATACTAGGCTGCACATGGCAAGTGGAAGTCAGTGGAGGAGAAAATGTGTGCTGTGAACGATTGGAGAAGACAGTGGGTGCAGTAGGCCAGGAGCGACCAGCTAAAGCCTCACAGAGTAGCTGAAATTTAAGTTGGACTTTCAAGGACACTATTTTAGTTTACGTTTCCTAGAAGCAGATCCTGAAATGAGGAATATTTAGAAAATGGTTTTATGTTCCCAGGAGACAGGAGTGAGGGAGAAGGCTAGGGCAGGGGAAGAATGCCAGCCAAGGAAACGAGCTCAACTGAGCCTAGCTTCAGCCTGATCCCATGGGAACTCTGGAGTACCAACAGCACCACAGAGTTGCCTACCTTAAGGCAAAGGGGCCAGACTGTATAGCCCTGTGTCTGTCCTTACTTGATCATGGCTGCAGTTCCCCAGCCCACTGGGAAAGGTGGTATATAACCTCCTAGGTAAGGCTGCTCCTATTTGGCCCAAGACAATTCTCTGAAGAAAGGTGCAGTTTTGAGCACTTAGCAGCCAACAAGCACAGCACCTGGTGGTGGGGGCATTGGCCTGGGGAAGGGGATTTGGGTGGGCACCAACAGCATTCACCCATTTCGCCCCTAGCCCTGCTGAGTTCTGCTTACTTTGCCATTAAGTTCCTTCTATCCAGCACAATGGCCTCCGGATTCTGGTTGTCGCATTTTATGGTAAAGCTTGGAAGAGGAGGGTTAGTGGCTGGTGGCTGCTGCAGTTGGCCCTGAGACTGTTGTTGTTATTGTTGTTAGTTACCCTCTAGCTGACCCTACATACAACAGAATGAAACACTGCCCAGTCCCGAACCATCCCCATGATTGATTGTGGATTCGGACTTTTGTGAACCATATGATTTTCATTGGCTGATTTTTGAAAGTAGATTTTCAGGTTTTTCTTTCCAGTCTTCTCTGAAACCTGGTCAGCATCATACCAACGCACAACCTCTGCTGAGAGGTGGGTGGTGGCTACACATGAGGTGTATTGGCCAGCAAGATTTCTATCACTGAACCACCATTGCCCCTACTGACACTGTAGCTGATCCTAGTCATCTTTCTCTCTTCTAGATTCCGCTTCCCTTTTGGCTAGAACTTTCGCTAGTCTAAGTGGCTTGTGTGGGGGTTCTGAGTCCTTGGCTACCATTTCCTTATTGGGCCTTGGTTGCTGTACTTGACCACTTACAGAGTATCAAGTGTGACACAGTAGATTACAAGTGCCCAACATACTTCTCCTTGCCTCTATTAGGTAGCTGCAGTCCTACCTCCTCATGATGATCAGGGTTAATTCCTCCTGATACTATATAGTAATTCCTTTCTTCACCTGCTAGTTTACTGGCACAAGTAGCCCAAAAAGGTCAGGCCACCCAGCCTTAGCTTTAAGTGTAGTAGAACTCTTACTGTGTCCCCTGTCCCCTGAGAGAATCATCTCTCCTCTAGGACCTAGGACTTCTAGACGTACATAGCCTAAAATTGTGAAGCTGGGAGAAGCACAGATTCCCCACGTAAGTCACTAGGGGTGATGGTCAACTGGGACAGCCTTACTTCCATGTCTTGTTCTCAGACCTATGCCTTCTTCCTACTGGGAATACAGCACTGTATGTTGTTGTTGTTTTTAGTTGCTGTCAAGTCGGTTTTGACTCTTAGCAACCCCATATGTGCAGAATAGAACTGCTCCACAAGGTCTTCAAGGCTCTTTATGAAGTGGATGTCCAGATCTGCCTTCTAAGGTGCCTCTGGGTGAGTTTGAACCACCAACCTTTTGGTTAGTAGCCAAGTGCTTAGCCATTTGTGCCACCCAGGTACTCCTTCAGCATCATATAATGGCTACTAATTTAAGATACATGTCGTGGATTGAATTATGGCCCCCCAAAAATGTGTGTATCAGTTGGGCTGGGCCACGATTCACGGCATTGTGTGATTTTCCTATATGTTGTAAACTCTGCCTCTATCATGTTAATGAGGGAGGATGGGCAGCAGTTGTGTTAGTGAGGCAGGACTCAATCTACAAGACTGGATTGTGTCTTGTAGATTTTATATCTCTTTGAGATATAAAAGAAAGAAGCAAGCAGAGAGACAGGGGACCTCATACCACCAAGAAAGCAGCACCAGGAGCAGAGCCTGTCCTTTGGACCCGGGGTCCCTGTGCCTGAGCTGTTCGTCAACCAAGGGAAGATTGAGGACAAAGACCTTCCTCCAGAGCCTACAGAGAGAAAAAGCTTTCCCCTGGAGCTTACGCCCTGAATTTGGACTTGTAACCTACTAGACTGTGAGAAAATAAATTTCTCTTTGTTAAAGCCATTCACTTGTGGTATTTCTGTTATGGCAGCATTAGATAACTAAAACAATATATATACATTCCCGAGGATGGCATCCCATCATTTCAGGATGTCATTTCTAAACAGAAGCCTTGGCTGAACCTTTAAGACATCATTCTGATATGTGTGGCTTCTGGATAGTGCCATGTGTGGTGGGACAAGTGGGATCCTATGGTTATGTTCCTGCTGCCATGCCTCCTTTCTCATAAAGTGGGTGCCTGGACTGAGGGAATATTCTGAGGGATCCCAAGTCAAGAGATCAGATACCCTGTGAGCTCTTGGGCAGTGATAGTGGCTGAGGCAGTGCAGGCAGGAAAGGCAAACCCATACTCAGATTATGTGCCCATCTTGTTTAGGCGGAAACACTTATTTCCCTTCCAAAGGTGAAAGGGGTTCTGACCAAGTGGCTACTAATCTCCACAAGGGATGGTACCACATCAAGGGTCACCATTAATTTCTGTTCTTGGCATGTTAGACAGTCTTTCATGGCAGTAATTACATCCATTTTGGGAAGAGGATCATTTCTCAGACTAGCGTTTCCAAGAACCGTCTTGGGAAGGCTGCTGTAGGCAAGGACCACTGAAGATTTTTGAGAGGGAGTAAAATAAAGGAAAAGACGAAATTAGTGTTTTAGTAAGATTAATCTGGATGGTTGTTGCATATGTGTTTGTTACTTGAGTAAATATTCATTTCTCCCTTCTGTATTGCTAAGAGAATCCTAATTTTTTGTTCAGAGCCACTCTGTGCCCATCTCCAGCTGATGGGTCATGATAGGTCTAAGCCAGCCATGACAATCCTCATGCACATTTCCAGTCTCCTTCAAGATCCAGCCAATGAGAAGTAAAAGAAAATCTACTGGGAATATCCCCATCAAGCTGTCCTTTTGACATGACCCAGTTAGTCTTCAACAGCTTTCTTGCACAAAGCAATGCCCCAAATTTAAAATCATCCATTTCTTCAAAGGTCTCTTGTTCCCTTTTGTGAAAAATGACATTATAGGCCATTTAATCCAGGTGTTAAGGATGCTTGTTGCTACTGGGCTGTCGCTGTTTCTGAGACTTACCAATGGACAACACTAAGAAACATGTGTTTTTTTTTTTTTAAAGAGACAAAACCATAAGGTTATTTTAGCATTTGCAATTCAAATTTGTCTACAAACAGCTAATTTTTTAAAAAATAATTTTTATTGTGCGTTAAGTGAGAGTTTACAAATCAAGTCAGTCTCTCACACAAAAACCCATATACACCTTGCTAAAAAATACACACTCCCAATTACTCTCCCCCTAATGAGACAGCCCACTCTCTCCCTCCACTCTCTCTTTTTGTGTCCATTTTGCCAGCTTCTAACCCCCTCCACCCTCTCATCTCCCCTCCAGGCAGGAGATGCCAACATAGTCTCAAGCGTCCACCCGATCCAAAGAAGCTCACTCCTCACCAGCATCCCTCTCCAACCTGTTGTCCAGTCCATTCCATGTCTGAAGAGTTGGCTTTGGGAATGGTTCCTGTCCTGGGCCAACAGAAGGTCTGGGAGCCATGACCACCGGGGTCGTTCTAGTCTCAGTCAGACCATTAAGTCTGGCCTTATGAGAATTTGGGGTCTGCATCCCACTGCTCTCCTGCTCCCTTAGGGGTTCTCTGTTGTGTTCCTTGTCAGGGCAGCCACTGGTTGTAGCCAGGCACCATCTAGTTCTTCTGGTCTCAGGATGATGTAGTCGCTGGTTCATGTGGCCCTTTCACAAGCAGCTAATTTTTAGGACATGATTAGAATGCCTGCTATGTGTTGGTAAGAGTCAGAGGACATAGTGGAAAAGATAATAACCTGAGAGTCATGAGACCTGACTTTCTGCTCTGACTTTGCAAAGTTTTGGCTAAGACAGTCACTTAGGGTCTTTGGACTTGCACTCTCCTCTGTGCAAAATGAGTGGGTTGAACTTGATGATCATTACATTCCTCAAACATTCCAGCTCAAATACTCTCTGCACCTATGAACTTAGACTCCATATATAGAATATAAATCTTATCTACTTAACACTTATTGAAGGAGTGAATGAATGAATGAAAAATGTGCTTAAAAATCAACCCATAAATTTATTTCCAGTGCTTTGTTTAATAAACATTTGAGGAATGGATGATTTTTTTTGAGTTATTATTGAACACACTGTATTATTTTAGGCACTGTGAGAGAGCCGAGAAAAAACAGTTAGATCCCTCTCAGGGAAATTTAAACCTGGAAACCCAGGTTGTAAATTAACCAGGGGTCTTATCTCAATAACGTGGGGGGGAGCATAGGGCTGAGAGCACAGCATTTGGAGTCAGTCAGACAAAGGTGTCCATTTCTCTTTCCATTATTAATAGCTATTGGTTTTGGAATGCTCAATATGTGCAGGTATTCTGCTTAACACTTTTAAAGTAATATCTGATTTAAACTTCACTAATTAGCCTGAGGGTTTTATTGTGGTATGTTAAGTTGCACCTCTCAACACGAGGTACAGCCTATAGTCTCTCCTCTTGACTAAGGACTGGCTTTGACTACTTTGACCAATAAAGTACAGAAGTGTCTATCCCAGTTCAGGCCTAGTTTTTAAGAGGACTGGTAATGTTCAGAAACCCTGGTGGCGTAGTGGTTAAGTGCTACGCCTGTGAACCAAAAGGTTGGCAGTTTGAATCCACCAGGTGCTCCTTCGAAACTCTATGGGGCAGTTCTACTCTGTCCTATAGGGTTGCTATGAGTCAGAATTGACTCGACGGCATGGGTTTTGCGTTTTTTGGTAACGTTTAGTTTGGTCTCTTGGGGCCCTGAATTGCACTATAAAAAGTGAAAGCTTCTGAGTCTACATGGAGAATGATACGGGACAGCTGATCCCAGACTCTAGACGTCCCTACCAAAGTACCAGATATGTGAATGAAGTCACATTAACCCCCCCAGCCCAGCCCAGACACCATCTGTGACCCTAGTCAATGTCAGATGGGACAGAAGAATTCTCCTGCCCAAACTCCAGAAACACAAAACTATGACACAGAATAAAACGGCTCTTTTGGGACTAAAATTTGGATAGTTAGTTATGCAACAACAAAAAACTTGAACCCTTGGATACGTAATTTCTCTGTGACTCAGTGTTCTCAACTGTCTAATGGAGGCACCACCATCATCATTATCATCTCTTAATACTTAACATCTGTTGGAAGCTTACTGTGTGCCAGTCATTGTCCTAAGCACTTCACTTTTTTTTTTTGTCAACACTCTCTATAACTGTGTCTATACCCATCCATATGTGCTCAAACATTCATTCTTACTTTGGTCGTGCTGTGCTCACTACCTCTACATTCTAAGCATTCCACTTTTAACCCTCTTCATTTTATTCTTATAACATCCCTGAGAAATATGTACTATTAATATCCCCAATTTCCAGATGCAGTAACTGAGAGTAAAATAAGTAAGGTCACACTGTTAGTAAGTGGCAGAGCTGAGATTCAGACTCAGGTAGTCTGACTGCAAGATGAGATTTATAAAACATACAGTATAGTTCCAGTCATACTGCAGGAGCTCGGTTCATGGTGGTGTGTGCTGGTGGTAATATAGTGGTAGTAATAATATAGTAGCATTTTTTTTTTTTATTGCTGTCATTATCATCACACAGGGAAATTTTCTTGGGAATCTGAGTTTTGAGCAAGGACACCAAAGAAAGAAGCACATTGGCATATATAGGGTGATAGGAAAAATGGCTTTGACTAAGAAGCAGGTACGAAATAGCAGAGGAGCATGCAAGCCTGGTAGAAAATACTGCTGGGATGAGAGTAGGTGAATGGGGGATAGAAAGTGGGGCTAACTTGATGCCTAAGCAAATAATTCAAAGCTGTGACTGTAAGGTCTTTCCGCTCAAAAGTCGAAAGGAGCAGGGCTAGGCTGTGGGTGATTTACTACGGCATCCAATCAAGCTGAGCATTCATGAAATGCGCGAGGACCGCTGCTCGGCATTACCATGCTTCCTTTTCCCAATTAGGGTAAATACCCTTTTCATTTATGACATGGTGCGTGGACATCTGCGTGATTCCACTGTCGAGGCGACCTGACAGGGATCATATCAACATGACCAAGGTCAAGTGGTCAAAAAGTTATTTACAGCCCATTAGGCACAGTTCATGTCAGCCAGGCATATTCTGCGCAATTTTCCAAAATGAAGTAAATGGGCCAGGGTCCCAGGCTTTCTGCATGGCTGTGTGGCCATGGACTTTAGTAAGTTACCTGGGAAATGCAAACGGCAACAGTCCAAGTGCTGGATTACCATGCTCCAGATGGGTGCTCACGGAGCACTTCTCTTATCCCAACTCAAGGGTCGTATTTTTTTTCAGAGAACCATAGAATGCTAATTCTAGAAAAGACCTTAGTCTAATACACTCATTTTAGAGATGCATAAACTCAGGTCTCTCAAAGCAAAGGGATTTGCCCAAGGTCACACTACTAGTTAGTGTGAGAGGTTAGATATAGAACTATAACATTTTTGTTGCCGCTTTATTAGTTTTCCCTTGGAACATATGGAAAGTCAAGATTGCTTAATAAATGCCATTGGCATAATTTGATATCAAATTGGGGTAAATCATTTAAATTCATGTCCTACAGCACCATATAAACTCATACTGATTACTTAATCACAAAAATACCATCCCCCCCAAATAGTGGAAATTATATTTATTATGTTTGTAGATGCATGATATAATTATGTCAGATTAAAGCAGTAAGATTAATTAACATACTCGACTACATAAAAACTTTAAAATTGAGCATTAAAAATCATAATTGGGAAGCCCCTTAATATAATAAAATTTAACAGATAACTTGCAAGAAACATAGACAATTTGCCCAAAAAGAATGTAATTAATAAACACGTGGGAAAATTGTAAAATTTCATTAAAAATCAAAGGTATAAGAAAATTAAAACAAGGTATACTTATTAAATGCAAGAATTTTTTTTTTTTTTTTTTTTAATGGTAGCAACCAGTGCTAACTAGACTGTAGTGAAATAATTTTCAAGTGGCATTATAGATTGGTATAGCCATTTTGGGAAGTAATATGGTAATATTTATTAAGAAGCATATAATATTTTTATACTTTTGTCTTGGTAATCCCACTCCTAAGAGTTTATCTAAAATAATATCTCAACTCATTAAAAAAAAAAAAACTCATTAATTATACCCAAACCTACCATCGATTTCTGATGAGCAAAGCAAGCCCCCAAAACTTGTAAGTTCTCAGCCAGCCACCTTCTATGGGTTTTGAAGGAAATGTGCAAAGGGGACTGATCAGAAAGATGAACATTTTTGGTGTAGTTCAAGTTAACCTGGAGACGCATATAGTTCAACAATATAGAACATTGTTGTGTATCAGAAAGAAATTCAAAGCATGACTAAATAAATAATTCCAGTCTTTATGGTCCAACAAACATTAAAGGGGATCCACAGAAAGTCTTATTAGAGCCCCCTTCCCTTTCTCATCCATTTTCCTTATACCTGCAGCTGCTCCAGAGCCTCTTTCCACAGCTTACATGTTTTTCTTTTGTACTTGGTTCGGATCCTTCACCTCCCCTCCCCAAGCCTCCTTATGTAGGTAAACAGCCCTGCTCCCATGAAGAAAGATGCCTCCCTCTTTAAGAGTGGGGACGAGGCTTTGGAAATTGAACTGACAAAGAAAAGATTTTTTTCTGGTGATGAGGTGGAGTTCCTGACCACTGCTATCTCAACATTTTTTTTTTTTAATATATTGTCACATTTATTACTAGTTGGAACTTTTTAAAAATAATTTTTATTGTGCTTTAAGTGAAAGTTTACAAATTAAGTCAGTCTCTCAAAAACTTATATACACCTTACTACATACTCCCACTTACTCTCTCCCCTTAATGAGTCAGCCCACTCCCTCCTTTCAGTCTTTCCTTTCATGACCGTTTTGCCAGTTTCTAACCCCCTCTTCCCTCGCATCTCCCCTCCAGATAGGAGATGCCAGCATAGTCTCAAGTGTCCACCTGATGCGAGTAGCTTACTTCTCGTCAGCATCTCTCTCCAACCCATCGTCCAGTCCAGTCCATGTCTGATGAGTTGGCTTCGGGAATGGCTAGGTGGAACTTGTTACAAAATACCTATCTGGTCCCCTTTCCTCATTAGCTCTATTAGACTACACTTGTTTTGTGGGGATTTATTTTACCTAGATTACCACAGCAGCAAGAGTCTCTGAGTGATATAAACAGCTAACATGCACAGCAGTTGCTAACCAAAAGGTTGGAGGTTCGAGTCTACCCAGAGGTGCCTTGGAAGAAAGGCTTGCACATCTATTTCCAAAAAAGCCTCAGCCATTGAAAACCCTATGAAGCACAGTTCGACACAGATACACACGGGGTGGTCCTGACATGGAACTGACTTGACAGCAACTGACACCACAGCAGACACATAGAAAGGAAGAGAAAGAAGAAATATTAAGGAAAAAAAAGGAGAAGGAGCCCCCAGTGGGCACACCAGGCAGGAGCAAGAACTTTTAACCTCTTTGCTCCTCCCACTGAATGCTCCATCTCAGATACCTTGGTCTCATTTGTTTCCTGACCCATACATCAGAATAGAACTCTTCCTCTTCAGGTATTGGGGTTTTGCGCTCCCTCTAGAGGCTGAAGTGTGGCGTACTCTAATGTAGAAAGGGTTGAAAAGAAGCCAAGTGCGAAGAACTATGAGAATAACGAGGAGGCAGTGATTGGGTCTGAACCAATAAATCAAAAAACACTTCATGGAGAAGATGGCAGAAAGGATGAATAAAGCGAGAATGAGCCCATGAAGGCTGCCTTGCTTGAGTTTCTCTATACTTGGGTGCACAAATTTTCTCATTCTGAATGCTAAAAAATACACATATACTATAGGTTGCAAGAAGCACAGGGGGTGCAGTGGTTAAGAGCTCGGCTGCTAACCAAAATGCCAGCAGTTCGAACCCACCAGCCACTACTTGCAGACCCTAAGGGACTGTTCTACCCTGTCCTATAGGGTTGCTATGATTTGGAGTCTACTTGATGGCAGTGTTTGGTTTTGGTATAGGCTGCGAGTTTTTATTTGGGGGGTGGGACATTTCCAGGTTCCCTTTCTGGAAGTTCTCTAGTTTCTCCTTGCCATTCTACTTCCCAACTGACTGCTGGCTCCTGTGCAGGAGTACTTGGCTCTCCCTGAGATATGTTGCATGATGTGGGCCCCCTGGGGTCTCTGGTGGGCAGGCATAGCTTTAATTTATGTCCATGATCTTCCACTGGGTTTTGAAACCCCCAGAATGCTATGAAACCTGGGCTAGATATTTTGAAGTAGGATAATGAGACACGAACAAGCAAACTGCCATCTGTCTTCCTCGCCTGCACTTCCTTCTCATCAGTTTTAAACAGGGTTGTGGTGTTTAAAAAAGAGGAACCACCCAACAAGAACTCCAAACACAGAGTGGTTCTTTTCCCGTGCTCTGGGAAATAATGGGTTTACTTTGAATGCTGCGTGCTGGGGGTGGGGTGATAGTCAAGAAGTTAAACCACTTCCCAAACGGTTTTTAACTAAATTCTTGCCCCAGGGCTTAAGAAATCTCCCTCTTTAATTGATGTCTTTGGTCAGTGGCTGCTTGTAATCAGAGAGATTGCACTTAAAAGATATAGAGGCTGTTCTTATTGTTGGCCTTAGAAGATTCTGCTTTGTAATTACAAGGCGGGGAGCCTAGAACCACTGCATAGGCTGTCAAGTTTCAGATGTCATACAGTGAGGATGGCAGGCATTTTAGTGCAAACTGCATATTCATCATATTGTGCTGTGGTGTTTGTGACGAGAAGCATCACTGGCTTTTCAATTTTGGAGCTTCTGTTAGTTTATTTAATTTGTTTCACAATGAGATTATTGGTTATGTTCATTCATTAAACATTTATTCAGCATTGACTATGTGTCAGAACCCCTGGGTGGTACAGTTAACCTACTCAGCTGCTAACCAAAAGGCTGGAGATTTGAGTCTACCCAGAGGCACCTTAGAAGAAAGGCTGGGTGACCTACTTCTAAAAAAATCAGCCATTGAAAACCCTGTGGAGCACAGTTCTACTCTGACACGCATGCGATCATCATGAATTGGAATCAACTTGAAGGAACTGAAAAAAAAAAAAAAAAAGTATGTGCCAGGCAGTGTACAGAACAGGGCTTCGGACTGGTTCATACTGGTTCAGTCATGGCCAATGAAGTGAAACCAGAAGAAACCTGAACTGGCAGGATTGTGGAAAGTGATGCACATTCAAACTGCGTGGCCGGCCACCATCTTTGAGCTGGGTTCCACTGTTTCCAACTCCGCTCAAAATCCAACTGGCAAGGGATTTGGTTGTTATGCAACGTGTACGCTGCCCTTGTGTTCTAAGAGGGAGATTAGGTTTCTAGCAAGGCTTCAGCCCTTAATTTTTCCCTTTACTGTTACTGTTCTGGCTCACCGAAATTTAAAAAATTTGGATCTCTTCCGGTTTCACTTCTTCAGCTGTGACTGAACTGGGAAGAAACGGTTCAAAGTCCTCCTGTTGAAAGCTTTGCCAACAATGAGCTGAGGTTACAGACACAGACAAACAAAAGCACTAGTCTTGAGTTTATGACAATATGATCAGGAGGACTTGGGATGGATATACACGAGGGGTCAGCAAACTTTTTCTGTAAATGGCTAGATAGTAAATATTTTAGGCTTTTGGAGCCATTTGGTCTCTGTCACAGCTGTTCATCTCTGGCCTTGTAATGTGAAATCAGCCAAAGAGAACACATAAATGGATAAGCATGGCCATTTTCCAGAAAACTTTATTTGGGGCCATCAAAATTTGAATTTCATATAATTTTCACATGTCACAAATTGTTATTTTTCTTTTGACTTTTTGCAGCCATTTAAAAATGTAAAAACCGTTCTTAGCTCTCAGGGCTTTACAAAACAGGCAATGGAATGAATTTGGCCCATGGGCCATAGTTTGCTGACCCCTAACATGGACTAATCTCTAGGACCGCTGTTCGGGAACTACCTGCTTGAATGAGATACACAGCGCCTAGAACCTTCTTTGTCTCAGACGGGACTGTATGTATCACTCTCACAGAGGCATCAGAATTGGTAAAATATCAAAAGATACTTAGAAAAGAACATTCTCTGCACTCCACCCCTCCTCATAGTAACTTACAATACAAAGCAATTTCCTGCACTTGAGGAAAATTTTCCTAATGTCTAAACTCAATGCATTGTGCTACAGGTAAGGCTTTATCACCAAAATGAGGCCAAACTCCAAACACTAGTGCATCTGAGTTGTTCCTCTGTAGAACTAGATGGTTAGCTGCAGGTATTGATAATAAATAAAAACCAAGCCAGTTGATTCTGACTCATAGCGATCCCATGTGTGTCAGGGTAGAACTGTGCTCCATTGGGCTTTCGATGGCATTTTTTTTCAGAAGTAGATCACCAGGTCTTTATTTCAAGGAACTTTGGGTGAACTCGAACTTCCAACTTTTCAGTTAGTGGCCAAGCATGTTAACCCTTAGCACCACTCAGGGACTCCGGATAATAAATAGGAGGGCAGTTTCTGCAGTGTGGGTTTAGGTAAGAATAGCCTTTGGACAACAACATATCACTCATTTCTGCCACCTGGAAAGAACTATGTCAAATCTAGAGTCCATCTTACACTGAAGTCTGAAGGTGGAATGAACTACTTCCAGAGACAGTGAGTTTCCCATACTGGAATTATGTAAGAAGGAGTTAGAAAGCCACTCAGTGATAATGAGGAGAAGGTCATGTGGGAACTACAGCTCGAGCTGTAAGTCCTCCCCAACTCTTATTTTCTCAGAATTTGTGAATTCGGAAACCATCGCATATGCTGACTTTGTAGTGCATACTGCCTTGTCTCAATTGGATACACAACATGAGAAAAAGAGAGATTAAAATGACATATGTCTTCATGCACAAGATTTTAAATTTCAGATCATACTGGAACAACCTCACAACTTGGACAGAAGACATGATTTACCAAGACCCACAGTTGCCTGGATCCCTGGGATGGGTAAGTGATCACTATGCAGGTAAATATTTTACATCCTAGGTTAAGTGTTTCTCAGCCTCCTGAGCAAAGCATCAGGCATTTTAGCAAAAGGAGATGAAAAAGTGGAGGCGTTTCATTTCATTTTATGACCCAGACAAAAGTCCACTCCCTGTTGATTTCTGATCTTAGAAACCAAATACCTGCTAAGGGGGATGAAGTCTGAAAAGGGAAAAATTAAACTGAGTTTTAGGGAAGTATGTCCCAGAGGTAAGCATTTAAATAAGAGTAAGAGGAAAGAATTCTTATAAACCAAATGGTGAACCCTCCCCTGCCCTGGACTCTTAGGGTCCAACCCTAAGAGAAAGGGCATGTCCCCACGGCAGCTCTTTGCTGCCCTGGCTGGACGAACTGCTGTGTCAGCAGCTCCATGCATCATTAGCCGACCTGGAAAAGCTCCAGCTGCCTTCCTCTTACACTCTCTCTCTACCTCTCACTTTAAAAAAGCTTTCATCAACATCGTCCCAAACATCTTTTGTTTTCCCAGCTGGAGAACTTTTCTTTCCCTTTGCATCCCTCTCTAGCTAACTAAGTTCTTTTGCCCGCAAGAACTGCAGCCATGAATCAAAGGGAATCAACACCTATAAACTCTAAAGTGAATCTGAGCGCTTTGGGATTCCGCATCCCATACATCTTCTTGGAGCTGCCATATTTAGTTACATTTTCCTATCCACTGTTGGTGGTCATTATCTTCCCCTCTTCCCATTCTCCATACTAGAGAGAAAATATGAAGGTCCTCCCAGCAATATTTTCTTCTGAAGTTTAGCCTCAATACAACCTAATCCTCTTTTTGCTTGGTGGGTTTCCCAATCGCTCTGTCAGGCTGGGTGAGAGGCATGGCTGGCCTGTGGCTGGAGTGATTTACTGCTTGAAATGATCTCCTATTCCCGGGTGTCATCCAAGATTCCTCTGCAAATGGTTTTACGCTAAATCCAGGAAAGAAAATCAGAGGGTTTCTTTCTTTCTTTCTTTCTTTTTTTTAAAGGACTGACATCTATTCGTTGCCCACAAAGCTTCACACAGAATTCTTGGCTTTTACTATCTTTGAGTATTTTAATCGTCATCATCCAAAGCTGGAATGAACTTTTAAAGGTCATCTGTTCATCCTCCTGTCTCCAAGAAGGGTATTCTACTTTGATTTTAAACATTTTTAAAGCACAAAATTCTTCTATTTTACCTAGGAACCCTGGCACCTCAGGAATACTTCCTTATAATTGTTTCTTATACCTATTTCTTATTTATTTTGGATTATGATAGAAATGGTGGAAGGATTACTAACACAACGTGAAGTGATGTGAATATTTTCTTCATGAGCTCCTTCCAAGCTGGGGGGTTGCTGACAGTTTCCCATAGCACAGACTATTCTAGTAACCTTTCATTCTATGTCCCTTACTTTGCCTAGGAGTCCCAAACCACACCAAACCAAACCCATTGTTGTCGAGTTGATTCTGACTCATAGCGACACTATAGGACAGAGTAGAACTGCCCTGTAGAGTTTCCAAGGAGTGCCTGGCAGATTCGAACTGCTGACCTTTTGGCTAGCTGCCATAGCACTTAACCACTATGCCACTAGAGTTTCCCTAGGAGTCCCAGGGTGGTGCATAAGGTTAATGTGCTTGCTGCTAACCAAAAGGTTGGTGGTTCAAGTCTACCCAGGGGCATCTCAGAACACATGCCTAATGATCTACTTCTGAAATGTCAGCCATTGAAAATCCTATAGAGCACAGTTCTACTCAGACACACATGGGATTACCATGAGTTGGAATCAACTTGACAGCAACTGATTGTTCTTTACCTATTATTATTTCTTTGTACATTTGGAAAATCCATTGCAAAGATCACAAGAGGGAGAAATGCAGGGAATCAAGCACAGTTACAGCCAAATACATGTGAAATTGTTAGTGCACAATTTGCTGTTTTTAGGAGCCTCTGGGTGGTACAAATGGTTAATGTACTTGGCTGCTGACCGAAAGGTTGGAAGTTCAAGTCCACCCAGAGGCATCTCAGAAGAAAGCCCTTGTGATCTACTTCCAATAAATCAGCCACTGAAAACCTTATAGGGTGCAGTTCTGCTCTGACACACACGGGGTCACCCTGAGTTAGAGCTGACCTGACAGCAACTGGTTTAAGAGCTTCTAATCACTCAGGTAAGTGGATCTTGTCTCTTGACTAAGATTGAAAGTCCTCCATTGTCCATTGAAACCTTTCTGGATTTTTATTCTTAGATATCAAAGTGTCAACTAGTCTCTTTCAAAAGCTAACCTCATGGTGTCAAGCTAAAAGTAGTGGCTCTGATTATGTGAGAGAGACCCCTTCCCAGATAATCACTGAGCAACAGGACGATGAAGGCAGAAAGGGAAAGGAAATTTATACCACAGTGCCCCTTGGAAGGTAGGGCTTTTATGGCAATAAACTTACAGAAAAACATAACATGACAATACCTTGAACCTGAGCCTGGTGGACGCGCAGCTTCTACATGGATTAGAAAATTTAAGGTCAAAGAGATGAAGCTAATAGACTCAAGTATCTCTTCTTTTAACAATGGCTGATATCCAGCTGGTATGTACAGGTATAGCTGCACTGGTTGATAAAATATTGAAATACTTTCATAGTTAGTTAACAGCCGTTTCCTCAAGCCCTTAAGTAGCCCCTGATGCCCTAATTCCTCTAGCCTTGCCTTGGGGACTAACCTTATCACCAAGCCTTCTCCATGATCCTTCAACTGAAGATTAGCCCCAGACACAGCAGGAGTCTCCTGGACCCTGATCCAGCCGTAAGGCTAATATTTGTACTGATTTGTCAGTGTCTGTAGCATATCAATTGTTAAATATTTTAATATCACTTCCACTCTTATTAGGAAATTTTGCTTCATTTTGCTACACTGGTATATGACCACGGCCTTCAGTGACCACTATCTGACTTCTCTGAGAATCTTAGAATCTTGGAGTTCTTGATCTTTGGAAGGGTCCAGCCATTCTTGGATGTATGAACTCCCTTTACAAAACTCTAGTCTTTGTTTAGGTACCAATATGCCTTTCTGACATTGTCACCAATTGATGTCACTAATAGAAACACTTTCCCTTCTAGGCAGTAATAAGTCCCTTTGTCAAAGAAAATTAAGTTCAGGGTGACGACACATCCTAATTTGCCAAAATAATTTTACTTTATCCTTGTTTTCTTGGCATAATGTTAATATTGCTTCCCTTTAACTCTCAAAAAATTGCATAGTCACCCTAATTTTGTTTAACTCTTGCCCCCAATATTTGTAATTTTCTCTCTTATTCTCAATGTCTCCCTTGTCAAGCACTTGTCACTTCCGAGTAATTTACTATGATCCTCAGGTGCCCTTAAAATAGTCCAGTCCACAAAATGGTCCAATTGAATGCATTTCTATGGAGAGTTATAGAGAATGAAGATTCCATTCCTTCCCTTGAGGGGCAGTGACCCAGCATGAAACATACATAAATCAGACTCATCCCTGCCATCTTATTTCTATCCTACACAAACCATTATTTTATACTCAAGTAATTTTTTGGAAAATGTTCTTAAATGATATTTAATCTCCCCATTCAGGTTCACTGCAGTGAATTTATGGTGGGCTTTGGAATACAATTAATGCACATTTCTCTCCCATCCCATCCCATCTTGTAACTAGCTGTCTGTGGCAATATAATGCTCTTTGGCAAGCTGACAGGAGAAGGAGAGAGGAAAGTCTCTGTTTTTATGAAAAATGTTAGTGATAAATGATTTGGCAGTGTTTCAAATGGCACTGGGAAGCTAGTTTACAGTATTACAAATGTGGCCTTACCCAAACATCTCCACTGAATCACCGAAGTAAATGCCCTTTCTTCCTTGCCTCCCATGTTAAGTTAAAAAAAAAAAAAAATTGCATTAACAGCTCAAGAAGTCATGAATCTACCATGACAAAAAAAGCATCACATGTAAAGCCCGAAGGTTGTGACCGAATCAAGAAGGACCAGGAGAAAAGAAGGCATAAAATTCCTCATTCTCTTTCCCCTTGTTTGTTCTTCTTGATGGTAGTCAAGGTTTGGGAGGCTCTGTTCAAAACCAAGTTCAAGATTTCCTCAATAGCAACATTCCTCTAGAGGAAGGCCAGTTATTGATCTTATCTAATAGTCCACTTGGACCAGGTCCCCTCAGCTCCATTTCTAAACAGCTTGTATGAACTTGGATATGGGGGCTCACTTTCTTATCTCTCAGTTTCACTAAAGATGCTTACCTGTATTTTAATTGGCTATGCAAAGGCATTTGACTGTGTGGATCATAACAAATTATGGTAACATTTTGAAGAATGGGAATTCCAGAGCACTTAATCGTGCTCATGAGGAACCTGTACATAGACCAAGAGGCAGTCATTCCAAAATAACAAGGGGGTACTACCTGGTTTTAAACCAGGATAGGTGTGTATCTGGGCTGTATCCTTTCACCATACTTATTTAATCTGTATGCTGAGCAAATAATCCAAGAAGATGGACTATATGAAGAAGAATGTGGCATTAGGATTGGAGGAAGGCTCATTAATAACCTGCATAGTGAAGTGAAAATGAAGAAGACTTCAAGCATTTATTGATTAAAGTCAAAGACTACAGCCTTCAGTATGGATTACACCATAACATACAAAACATAAAGGATACAAAAATCCCTTACAACTGGACCAATAAGCAACATCATGATAAATGGAGAAAATACTGAAATTGTGAAGGATTTAATTTTACTTGGATTCACAATCAGTGCTCATGGGAGCAGCAGTCAAGAAATCAAAAGACACATTTCGTTGGGCAAATCTACTGCAAAGGACCTCATTAAAGTGTTAAAAAACAAAGATATCACTTTAAGGACTAAGGAGAACCTGATCCAAACCATGGTGTTTTCAATCCCTTGATATGCATGTGAAATCTGGACAATGAATAAAGAAGGCTGAAGAAGAATTGATGCCTTTGAATTACGGCATTGGTGAAGAATTTTGAATATACCATGGACTGCCAGGAAAACGAACATATCTGTCTTAGAAGAAGTACAGCCAGAATGCTTCTTAGAAGGAAGGATAGAAAGACTACGTTTCACATACTTTCAACATGTTGTCAGGAGGGATCAGTACCTGGAGAAGGACATCATGCTTGGTAAAGTAGAGCGTAAGCAAAAAAAGAGGAAAACCCTCAATGAGATGGATTGACACAGTGGCGGCAACAATGGACTCAAGCATAACAACGATTGTGTGGATGGCGCAGAACCAGACAGTGTTTCGTTCAATTGTACTTAGGGTCACCATTAATTGGAACCGACTGGAAGTTACCTAACAACAACAACAATGGCAATGACACTGGGCACAATGGCACCCAGTGGCCCATTTTACAGAGGTATGTGAGTGTAGTCTGGGTCCCAATAAGATCTTCTGGGCACACCCACATGGTCCAGGGACCTTGGACAGTCCTAAAGAAGTGGATTGATGACTGTTCTGACCATTTTCCCACTGACGATGTTTTTCTTCATCTGTCTCCATAAGGATTTGGAAAATTATCATTGAGAAATAGAATTGGTGGTTTCAGCCCCAGGAGATAATTGATGTAATTATAACAAGGAAAGCAAACAGAGCACAGGATGGTCTCCAGCCTTTATGCCGTGCATTTTGTCATGAGGCATTCTGGCAAGCATGCTTTTTTATAACATCTCTATTAGAGAATTGAAGAAACTTGCTTCTCAGTGTTCCAGATACATTTAAAGGAAATACTGTAATTGAACGTCATCACTGTCAATCATCTTGGTTGTAAAAGAGGAAGGGAGGCCACTAAAATGGGGGAAGGAATGGCCAGACAGTGTTGTGGACAAAGCTCTGCCTGTCTGCCAGGTCCAAGTAATGTTGGGATGCATAGTGGGGTCAGAGAGAGCAAGTCTCAAATCTCTGCTCAGAGCTTGGAAACATTTCAGAGTTCAACAGTTAGGAGAAAAGTCTTACCACTGGAGGACTGAGAAGCCAATGTGGTCAAATACTGTTATTACTCAATGTTACTGCTAGTAAAAAAAATAAAAAAGAAAGGGAGGGGTGGTTTGGTTGAAAATCCTTCACACACATATCTCTGCTTAGAGCCCTGTATCTTTCATGCATGGATTTATAAGAATACAAACAAACAAACAAAAAACCCTACTTATAACTTTGGAGAATTTACAGAAAGGAAAGAGTCTTCACTACTTTTTTTTTTTTTTTTTGCCAAATATACGTTGAAACACCACCTTGAGATTATCAGGTAATCTCCCAGAAATCCGTTTCATAAAGGCCCATGAATCAGCCCTGTTCTAGCTTTTAAAGAGTATCTGTTTTGGAGACTGCCCATTTTGTTTCTTACAAGGTTTATACCTTGTAAGAGTCCTAAACCCATAAATCATAGGGTTTAGAATTAAGCTAAGCATCGAATTGCCCCAACTTCATCCAATACCTGTAGGATGCAGCCATTCCCTACTTTTCATATTCTAGAGAGGAAGTGCCTGGTTCTGACTGCCCTGCTTCTTCCTGGGTCTCTTGGGTTCCAGAGGTTTCTATGTCACTGGGCAGATGAGGGGAGGCATTCTTGTCTTCATCTCAGCTGAGCCAGTTCTGCTCTTCTTTGCTTTGCTTCAGATAGAATTCCAGCGATAAATTGGCAGTGTATTTGACACTAATAATAACTCCAAATTGCTCTTTCAAAAATTGCATGCTGCCCCTTTTCTATGGGCCAGATGCTCTCTTTGTTCTCAATGATTGCCTTGGAAATGGATTAACTCAGTCACACTGTTGGCCTTCTCCCTGGGGCAACACTTGACACTAGACATCATGGTGGGGGGGGGGTGTTTGTTGTTAGTTGCCCTCCAAGCGATTCTGACTCATGGAGATACTTGGGAGAAATGGTGAAAAAGGCTCTAAGACTGAAATTAAGCCTTTTGACCAAAGAAAGGAGATGTGAACTGCCTCTGACCCTGAGAGATAGAATGATGGGGCCCTGAGAAGTTAAAAGTTCTATTTGAACGCAATTAGATTTTTTCTTGAAAAGCAGTGAAAACTTGCAACTGTACCATTCAGATTCAATTGGGGGCTCAATATGAGGGGATAAAAATGTGTTGGAGTCAATGACCTTAATTCTTTCTTGTGCTACCAAATTCCATGAGATCAAAGACATGATGGGACTGGCGGAAGTCTGCAATGATACCAAACCAAAAAAAACCAAACCTGTTGCCGCGGAGTCTGTTCCGACTCATAGCAACGCTACAGGACACAGCAGAGCTGTTCTATACAGTTTCCAAGGAGCATCTGGTGGAATCAAACTGCTAACCTTTTGGTTAGCAGCCATAGCACTTAACCACTGCACCACCAGGGTTTTCTCAGCAATGATAGATGCAACAATAGGGTAAGAATTCTACTCTTTCTTGGAAACTTTCTTTTGATGCAGTACTCCTGCTCCAAGATCTCAATATTTCCTTTAATTCTTAGACTATATTTATTGTCTAGTTCCAGCCTACGACACTACTGTTTCATGCCTAATTTTTTTTTCCCTAGACCTAGAGAATTTTCTAGAAACAGAGAATCATAAAGGAAACTGGAAGCTCACTTGAAGTGTGGAGACTTCAGAAATTTGGATAAAAGTATAATTATTCATATCCCTTCATGATCCCTGGGTGGTGCAAAGGGTTAATGTACTCAGATGCTAACCAAAAGGTTAGAGGTTCAAGTCTACCAAGAGACAACTCAAAAGAAAGAGATGGCGGTCTACTTCTGAAAAAATCAGCCATTGAAAACTCTATGGAGCACAGTTCTACTCTGACACATATGGGGTCACCATGAGTAAGGGTCAACATGACAGTACCTGGTTTTTATGGTTCCAAACAAGATGACAGCTACCAGAGAGAAGTGGCAGCTAGAGATGGCTCTAATGACTGGCTGGCTTTGATAAGCATCCAGGGTGCAGTGGGAGAGTGAGGGATGGAGACAGAACAAGTGTGTGCAAGTGTGCATGTGTTCAATGTCACCCTGAAATGCTCATTATCTGTGGACATCTTCAGCTTCCACTTTGGGAGAAGACCTGGAAACTCAACATTGAGGCCAAGTCCCAAATACCACAGCTTGCTCCTGGTAAGAGAAAGATCCAGCATTCAGCTACTGCTCTGTTCTTGGATTCCCAAGGAGTTGGTGAGGGCATTTGGCAGACCTCAGTTTAAGACTGCCTGGGTGAATTCTTGATGACGGTCACCTCGGGTCACCTTTGCAGTAGCCCAGAGGAAATATTCAATTTAAGCAAATGTATCAGACATGGGTTTCCTTTATCAATCCATGCTGACTGACCTCAATGAATTAGAGAGAAATCCATTCCACATTGCCTGGATAAAGATGTAAGGCTGATGCATAAATCTTGACTTTAAGAAGAGGTAAATTCAAACCAGAGTTAGGAGCGCATGCCTTTTGAGGCCATAGCAAGGATATTAATGACTCACAGTTACATAATTATTTGAGCCTATTTATATCACAAGAACCCCAAGCTCTGTTTTCTCGTGCTCTTGTAGTATCAACGCAGACTTTCTGATTTTGAAGGAGTGGTAACACCCACTGCCTTGCACTGCTTTCCTGTTCAGAGCTCTTCACTGTATTTTTCGTTGGACAGAAATCTTTGGCTTCCTTTGGTCTTTTGTTTATTTGTGTTCATTTGGTGGAAGAATAACTCATTCATCCTTCACTGAGCCAGTCTGATTGAAAAAAGAAATTCAGAACTTGTTTCCAGTCTGTTCCTTTGAAAACTGTCCCCTTCATCCCAATTTTGCTCTCAAGAGATATGGTCATTGTGGAAATTAAATTATAATTAGGGTCAAGGACTTTGAAATAATGACCCCCAGACTGACCCCTCTGTCTGTGTTCTTAAGTATCTCGTGTCAGTGCACCGAGCCCTGGGTTCTGGGCCATTTTAAACCTGTTTCCAGAATTGCCACCTGACACTTCATCGTCACACAATGCTTGGCCTTAGTAAATGCATCTGTTCTATGGTACAGCCCTAAATGCTTTCCTGAAATCCAGATAAATTATGTCTGCTGATTTGGTAATACGGCCCAAGAATTCAATTTAGGCGAATTTATCAGACATGGCCCTTCCTTTATCAATCCACGCTGACTGACCTTTAATAAATTAGGGAGAAATCCATTCCGCATTGGGGGATGCACAATCTGAGTGGAAGGGTAATCGGTACCACATCTGCAAACATGCCCCTGCCTAATTTCCTGCCCTTAATGTGCTCCAGTCTGTGACAGGGCACAGGGAGGCACATTCAAATGGCTTCAGTGTCCTGAAGAGCCGAGTGAGCGGGATGTGACGCTGGAGAAAACATAACCTTCTCTACGCCTGAGAGGTGCAGGGAAGGGGGGCCTGACTCAGTGGTCTGGGTGGGCTTTGCAAGGCTGGGCTCCTAGAACAAGTGGTTGTGAGGCTTTTAGGCCAGCTCTTTCCTCATCTCTGGGTCTCAGTTTCCTCAGTTGTGAACTGGAGTTGCCGAGAAAGGAGACCTCTTAGGCCCACTTCAGCTCTAGTAACTTTCAGGTACAGGGAACATAACCAAACCAAAAAAAAAAAAAAACCAAACCCACTGCCGTTGAGTTGATTCCAACCCATAGCAACCCTATAGGACAGAGCAGAACTGCCCCATAGAGTTTCCAAGGAGCACCTGGTGGATTTGAACTGTCAACCTCTTGGTTAGCAGCTGTAGCACTTAACCACTACGCCACCAGGGTTTCCACAGGGAATGTAGCAGGGAATAATTACTTGAACTCCAAGATCAAATGACACTGACATTGCAACCAACCTGATGTTTGACTGGGATGCAGAATGGGGCCACACTGATAAGGGTAAAATAAAATGGATTCATTTCCGAAGATCAGAGGGATTTAGAAACAAGCCACATTAAAAACTGAGTGACTCATGGTGACTACACGTGTGTCAGAGTAAGAACTGTGCTCCATAGGTTTTCAATGGCTGATTTTTTGGAAGTAGGTCAATGGGTCTTTCTTCTGAGGCAACTCTGGGTGAGCTCGAACCCCCAACCTTTTGGTTAGCAGCTGAGGACCTTAACCATTTATACCACCTATTTTTTTTTTTAAGGGACTATAGGGTCGGTATGAGTCGGAATCAACTCGATGGCACTGGGTTTGGTTTTTGGCTTTTAGGGACTCCAAGCAACATTAGAGTCCTGTTTTATCCCAGAGATCTTATTAAAAGAATTGACATTTGGAAAAGGTGCCAGAGGTGTTTCTGTCATCCTTTTCCTTACAATGATCCTTTCGAATTTCAATGTACTTAAGATATTGACACCTGCTGAGTTAAAGAGAAAAACCTAAGCCAACTAGCACATTAATTTGGCAAGATGCTCAACAAGCAAAGGGTCCTTGGTGATACAGTGTCACAACAGGACAATAATATCTCCCACCCCACACACAAACTCAGATTCACAATGCCCGTTTGTACATTAAAGGCTCTGAAAAGCAGTAATCAGTTTAACTTGGTTTAACCCAGCATATTGCAAACTTAGTTTGCAATTTGAGGGGGGACCCTGTTGGCTTTTTTGCTTTTGTCACGCAATGCCTATTAAAATCTCTCACAATGTATTTATTCCACAGAGCACACCTTGGAAAACGCCAGTCTAACATTTCCAGGGATTCTCCTGTCTGCTTGTGTGTTGTGGTCTCTAAGACAGTTTTCATTCTTCCCTGGATAAGTGTCCAACTCTAAAGTGATCTTCCAATTGTGCTTATTCTCAGTTCCTTAAAAAAATGTTTTTCAGTTTGGCTCCACATTCCTATGTTGGTGAGATCTATGAAAACTTCCAAACGTGAAAGTCCTTGCTCAAGCTACTTTTATTTATTTATTTTTGAGGATTACATTAGTTTTTCTTTTCTTGTGGTTAAATATATACGTAACACATCATCTGCCATTTCAACATCCTTCATGTGTACAATTTAGTGACATTAGTTATGTTTATCATCTCGTCCAACCACTGCCGTTATTTGTTTCCACATTTTCCTGTCGCCTTTAACAGAAGCTCCATGTCCCCTAAACAGTGAGTACCCCTTTTCTTCTCCCCCCCCGCCCCGCTCCCCGGTAACGACTAATAAACCTTGTTCTCTATACCCTTTCCTATCCTAAATATTTTGTATCAGTGGAATCAGAAGTCCTGATACACGCCACAACATGGATACACCTTGAAAACATTATGCTGAGTGAAATAAGTCAAGCTACTTTTGAGTTGCCTTGGGAAACTTTTAGTATTTAAAGACATCAATTAAACATACAAATAAATGCATAAGGAGCAGTTAGTGGATTCAAAAGATGAGTCTGTTGGTTACAGCTGAGCTCTTAACCACTGAGCCACCAGGGCTTCAAGTAAACAGTTACTGAAAAAACAAGGACTCCTTAATAAAAAGTTTCCCATAGCCCTGAGGGTGGCAGACATTCCTGCATTTGGACAGATGACCTGCAGAGGAGTCCTGAACGCATTAGGCTTTGAACTAGCTGAGCAATAGAAAGGGAGTGCCTTGTGGGTGCCCAGCTGGTGGGCACTATATCAAGGCTGGAATATAGAACAGTGCACTGAGAAGGTGAGAGCGATTCCTCTAAGCTGGCCCTGGCATCTGCAATAATTGTTAACAGACCTCATTTCCACTCACTTCTTTTCCCCCCTCCTCCAATTCCTAGCATGCTAACGGCACTTTATTTCTGAGTTATTAAAAATTACATCTTTCTTATATTGATTCTTGACAGTTGCCAGCTGACCTCTAATTGTTTCCAGGTCTGGAGTTTCAAATTTACTGATTTCCTTTTTGATATTTTAATCATTCTTCGATCGCCTGCTTGTTCCTTCCCCTGCTGATTTGCCTTGGCTTCAGAATTTCTTAAAGCAGCCATCAGGACTCTAGCTGTACTTGTTAAATATTTCTATACGCGTAGGAAAATGGCCAACCAGGTGGATATACATTGCGTTCTCTGCATTTCTCTGATCGCTTTGAACAATTGTTGTTACAACAGATTAACAGAACTGTGAACTCCCTCCAGAACACAATTATCCTCAGCCCCCTCCTCTGGGCACACTCCTCACTGGGACATCTGTGGGTGTGGCCCGCCTCTCTTGTTCTCAGGTGATAAACCAGTTGCACAAGCCAACTCCTACTCAAGAAGACCCACGTGTGTCAGTGAAGAACTGTGCTCCAGAGGGTTTTCGATGGCTGCTATTTTGGAAGTAGATCTTCTGAAGTATTTCTGGGTAGACGTGACCCACCAACCTTACGGTTAGCAGCCAAACAAATTCACTGTTTGTATCACCCAGAGACTCCATCTCTTGTGATGATGGGGCAATATTAAGAACTTAGCATGGAAACCCAAACAGGTCATAGGATAAAACAATAAATTACAGAAACGTACGAACTCAATAATTCATTCTGAGCAACTTGAGAGTGGTGGAATTGGGACCTACAAGGGGCGAATGAACCATACTCAGGTAAACTGCGAGATTTGAGATGATAGTAAGCTCCACAAGGGCAGAGAATTTGTCTATTTGTTTACTGTTTGCCCCTCATGACCTGGAACAGCTCATGGCTCATAGCAAAGGCACTGAGTAAATATTTAATAAATGAAATATGGGCTTTCTTCTTCCTCTTGATGATTCTGACTGGCAATCAGAGTTTGAGGCAAATTTAGTAAATAAAACCTAACAGAAAACCTCCAGGCCTCTCCCTAATGACTTTCCCACACTCTGCGTACCATTTAACAGTTTCCCCCTCTAGCCCAAGAATAAATTCTTAGAAACGATGTCACAAAAACTTTCCTCCCTAAATGTATATTCTGAATATACAGATCCACAGAATGTCTGAGAACAGAAAGGGACTTAGAGTTCACCATGTTCAATCCTTTAATTTTGTAGCACTGCATTAGAACCCTCAGAAGTGGAATGATTTCCCCAAGGGAGTTCTGGGCTGCAGGGAGTGCTCTGGAAGCACTTTATCCCTGGCCAAACATTTACCGAGAGATCCTTGTGCAAGGCCCAGTGCTGGGCACAGGCAAATAGTGGGAAGCAGGGCATAGTCCATGCTTTACGTTGTCTCATAAACGCTTGTTCAATCTGCTGGGTCAAACAAAGCTTAACAGGTTTTGCTTTTTTTTTATTAATTGCTAATATATTCTCTTCTCAAAATATCAAGAGAAGGATGTAAAGAAAGTCCAGAGATCAATTTATTTGCCTCAGTGAGAACTCTTCCATCAGACCACACATCTCTTAAGGTCATGGAATATTTCTTATACGACTTGGCATCCCTAGCACCTATCACAGTTCCTTGCACTTAGAAGGTATTCAAGAAATGTTGTTGAATACAGTGAATGTCAAATGACAATATAATGGATTTGTTCATGTGAGCCAGGGTTGCGCACCCTGCTAGTTCTAGGCATCAATTTGAGCAAGTCTGTCTGGTGGGCTTATAAGACCAGTCTTCTGGCAATTTCCATGGGTTAAAGGGGTCTGTAAGGAGGTGGCTTCATTCAGGCAAGAGGGGTGGGGTATGTGGAAGATAGCATAATGGAAATTTTCCAAATATGGGGAGGGAGGCTAATGGCAAAAGCTGAAGGAACTGCTTCTGGAAAGGACTCAGTGACCTGGTTTGGTTTCCCCAGAAGCTAACCCTGAGATTTAAGTGCAAGTAGTTGTTTTTTTTTTTTTTTTTAGTTTATTGAAGGGGTGAAGTTAGCCACCTGTGGAGTGGGGAAGCAATACAGGGAAGGAAAAGTAGTCAATAAAGTTGGGTTATTGAGCTACTACCATCGTGGTTGACTTGGACTTCATCTTGCAGGGAAATTCGGGGCAGCAGTATAAAACTCAAGCCACAGAATTATCCCACATGGGAGGTGAGGGACATTTCAACTCTTGAGAGTCATTGCTAATTCACTGACAGCCCTGACGTACTGCACACGCAGGCAGAGTGGCCTCTTTCAGTTCCGGAAAAAAAAAAAAATCCCTAATTGCAGAGATGTAAGTATTGGCAGCTGCAAGTCAGTCGGAGCCTAGTAAGAGATCCGAGAGACAGTGGGGACATGCACAGCACCTGCTGCGCTTAGTCTGCTGTGGGGGTGATAAGGGGGTGATAAGCCACTCTTTTTCAGTACCAATGTGACAAGGAGGGTGATGAGTGGGGGAGGGAACACGGAGCTCAGTTTCTCTGGCTTCATAGTGGAAACTACAAGGAAAGCACTGCCTCTCTGAGACCCTGAGGTCAGCTGGCAACTGTCAGGAATCAATATAAGAAAGACGTAATTTTTAATAACTCAGAAATAAGGTGCCGTTAACATGCTAGAAATTGGGGGAGGGGTGAAAAGAAGTGAGTGGAAATGAGGTCTGTTAACAATTATTGCGGATGCCAGGACCAGCTTAGAGGAGTCGCTCTCACCTTCTCAGTGCACCCTTCCGTGTTGCAGCCTTGCTGCAGCACCCACCCACTGGGCACCCACAAGGCACTCCCTTTCTATTGCTCAGCTGGTTCAAGGCCCAGTACTTCCAGGGCTCCTCTGCTGGTCATCTGTCCAAATGCAGGTGTGTCTGCCACCCTCAGGGCAGTGCTTCTCCCAAGCAGTGGGGTTATGGGAAACTTTTTATTAAGAAGTCCTTGTTTTTTAAATAAATGTTTACCTAGGTATTTTTTTTTATGTCTTCAGTTGTCTTTAAATACTAGATTTTCCCAAGGCAACTTGAAAGTAGCTTGACTTATTTCATTCAGCATGGCGTTTTTAAGGTTCACGCATGTTGTAGCATGTATCAGGACTTCTGATCACACTAATATGAAATGTCGGTGGATAGACAAGCGTAGAGAGAACAAGATATATTAATAGTTATCAGGGATAAGGGGAGGGAGGGAAAAAGGGGCCCTCACTGCCTAGAGGACACTGAGCTTCTGTTAAGGGTGGCAGGAAAATGTGGAAATGAATAAAGGTAATGGTGTAACAACGTGATAAACATGAACAATGCGAGCTGTGGGGGATTGTCACAGGACCTGGTGATACTGGTGCTGTTGAGGCTCCCTCTCTTGGACTATTCACAGGCATCAGCATCAGTATCAGCAATGGCAAGGAGGTGCCAGGGAAGCAGAACATGAAAGAAGTTTTTGTGAGATCATGTCAATCATTCCTGGGAGTCCCAGGTTTAACTGGGGAAGTGGGCCTTACATTACACCAACGGAAGGACAGCCAGTAAAGTTAGAATTGCTATCATTTATGTGATTTCACCTGTACATATAGGCTAGTAGGACCCAGGAAAACTCTAAATATGAGAGTAAATGGAATGAAAGGTGAGGAAATGAATATAAAGCTCTATGATGGATTCCATAGTTTCCCTTCCACTGCTACCCAAGATCAGGACCACCACCAGGACGGGAAGAAAGCTGTAAGAGACTGGTTAACTGTTTCCCAACCCTTCACACCTCCCTGTGTTAGAATTATACTCCATGCCTTTTGCCACATGACTTTCCTTCTTTCCGCTAACTTTGAGTTTGGCCAGATGACTTGCTTTGGCCAATGGCCTATTAGAGGAAATGATAAGAGTGGTTCGAAATGTGTTTGAGCTACTTAGTTTGCCCTCTAGAACTTATTCCATTTGCCATGAGCACAGACCCCAGGTAGCTGCTGGTCCTAGTATAATGAAAAACACGCAGAGCCTACCTGAACCCAACCCACAGCCTGGAGGCAAGCCTAGCGAACTCACACGCTAAAGCATAGCCACTCAGCTATTGTTGTTGGTTGCCATCAAGTCAGCTCTAACTCATGGTGACTTTACGTACAATAGAATGAAACATCGCCAGGTACCGCATCATTGTCATAAGCTTTGGTATGTTTGAGCCTATCGTTGTAGCCACCATGTCAATCTCATAGAGGGTTTCCCTCATTTTCACTGACCCTCTACTTTCCCAGCCATGTTGTCATTTTCTAGAGATTCGTCTTACTTGATGACATGTCCAAAGTAAGCAAGCTGAAATTTAGCCATCCTCGCTTCTAAGGAGCATTCTGGTTGTATTCTAAGATTGATTGATCCCAGATGAAATTAGTTGACCATTGTCAACCTACCAAACCTGAGACCCTGAGATTTTGAGATTTAATGCAGCGAAAACTGTCTACTGCAAAGGTAATATGTGTGAAAAAGTTTTGCAAACACATGAAAAAGGAGATTCCTAGAAGATATTGTTGTTAGGGTCACTAAATTTTACTACCCCCAGTCTTCGACTGCATGGTTCACAGAGGCTTTGGAAGAAAGCTCAAATAAACCAGCAATATGGGGAGAGGTGGGTCAGAAATTTGAAGTAAGGCAGTGGTGCTCTGCAACACTTAAAACAATCAAAATAAACAGTCGTGAAACTAGGAAGAGGCAATCACCAGCACAAGGGTCTGCTGCTGGGCCGCTCAGCTTTGGTACATTTAATCTATCGCATTAACGCAGCTTTCGGAGTTACAGTCCTTCTAAAGGATTTGGACTCCACTTGGATTGCAGTTGCCAGAGCCTAAAACTGTCAATTAGGAAACCATTTACCCAAGCCAACCCCTCCACTGGCTGTCAGGTTAAAGTCACTACTCCAACCTTCATTCTGGCCCTTTCTTTACATCTAGATCCAAACTCTCCAAATCTGCTTCCCCACCCAAATCATACTCCCAGAGCGTGTTACAGAAAGGAATGCACTCTGAACCCGTTTGCAACTGCGCAGGAGTTAGTCCTCATGGCTCTGTCTCAGAGTAGGTGTGACGCAGTGGTTTGGTTTGGCATGAAGTTGGGCAAACCTTTTCCGTGACTGCTTTTCTTGAGTTGGGCAAACCTTTTCCATGACTGCTTTTCTTGACTTTTCCTTTTCATCCTCAATTCTAGTTTCTTGTTGATTGAATAAAGTTAGTTGAAACAGACCTTCCAGTACTCTAGTCACATTAATTTCATGCTTCTTATGGAAGAGGAAACACCGGTGGCATAGTGGTTAAGTGCTACGGCTGTTAACCAAGAGGTTGGCAGTTCAAATCTGCCAGGCGCTCCTTGGAAACTCTATGGGGCAGTTCTACTCTGTCCTATAGGGTCCCTATGAGTGGGAATTGACTTGACGGCAGTGGATTTGGTTTTTGGTTTTGGTTTATGGAAGAGTGACAAACACAAGGGTAATTCCTAAACACGATCCTTCCAGAGTCTGAGATGTGTAGGAAAATAGCAGTTCCTTGTGCTACCTCCCTGAAATGTACCAACCCCAGGGAGCTGGGAATGTAATATTTACTGAGCACTTTTTTTCTGTGTACCTTTTTTTGTTTAATTCCCACAGCCCTCCTGAAAGAATAGAACCTTAGTCCCACTTCGCAAAGAAAGAACCCCAGGCTGCAGAGATAATATAATAGAGCTGAGATTCCAAAGCAAGACCATCTTACTTTAAAGCCAGTGCCCCTCCTCTTTACATAGTGCCGTTTGGAGAAAGATTGTGCAGGAAAGATTCTGAGGTCTGTTCCCCGGCGTCCTGTAGGAGCGGAAGTCCTTGTATGTCTAGACCTGTATTTTCTACATGCCAAACCCAGCACAGCTATTTTCCACAGTCTGAAAATGGTACAGGCATTAAACTTTAGAGGCATCGGATGCTGCGTTAGACCTGCTAGTCCCCTTGCCTCTGCCCTTGACTCCCTATGTTCATTGTCCACAACGCAGCACAGCAGTGATCAGGATGTTTTTAACATGGGAATCAAACCCCACCACCCCCTGATTAAAACCGTCCAAGAGTTTTTCATCTCATTTGGAGTTAAATTTGAAGTCCAGACCTTGGCCTACCAGGCCCTAAACTCCCTGACCTCGCCCGTGTCTTCGTGTGCTCCAGAAAAACAGAACCAGCGAGATATACATACATAAAGAAAACAAAAATCCTCACAACTAAACCAATAAGCAACATCGTGATAAACAGAAAAAAGATTGAAGTTGTCAAGAATTTCATTTTACTTGGATCCACAATCAGTGTCCCAGAAGCAGCTGTCAGGAAATCAGATGACATATTACATTGGGCAAATCTGCTGCAAAAGACCTCTTTAAAGTGTTAAAAAGCAAAAACGTCACTTTGAGGACTAAGGTGTGCCTGACCCAAGTGATGGTACTTTTAATCGTCTCATAGGATTGCAAAAGCCAGACAGTGAATGGGGAAGACCAAAGAAGAATTGACAGCTTTGAATTATGGTGTTGGCGAAGAATATTGAATATAACATGGACTGCCAGAAAAACAAATTTGTCTTGGAAGAAGTACAGCCAGAATGCTCCTTAAAAGCAAGGATGGTGAGGCATCACCTCACATACTTTAGACATGTTGTCAGGAGGGATCTTTCCCTGGAGAAGGACATCATGCTTGGTAAAGTACAGGGTCAGTGAAAAAGAGGAAGACCCTCAGAGAGGTGGGTTGACACAGTGCCTGCAACAATAGGCTCAAACAGAGCAACTATTGTGAGAACGGCATAGGACCAGGCAATGTTTTCATTCTGTTCATGGGGTTGCTATGGGTTGGAACCAACTCGATGTCACCTAACAGCAACACATATGTATGTGTGTATATGCATAGGTATATATATAGAGAGAGATTGAGATCAATTTACTTAAAGAAATTGGCTCATATAGTCATGCGGGGCTGGTAAGTTCAAAATCTGTAGGCCAAGCAGCAGGCTGAAGACTCCTGCAGGTTTGCGTCCCAAAATCCATAGGTCAGGCAATGGAAAAAGTAAAGAGGAAAAGTGTTCTGGTGAAATATCTATTGATAGTCTGGAGGCAGAACACAGTCTAGAGAAACTGGTTTTTTGCTCTTAACACCTTCAACTGTTTGATTGAGGTCCACCAACATTACGGAAAGTAATCTGCTTTACTTGAGCCGACTGATCTAATCACATGTACCAAAACAACAATTAGACTAGTGTTTTTCCAAACAGCTGAGCACAATAAAAAAAAAAAACTAGTGCCATCGAGTCGTTTCCATAGCCCAGCCAAAAAAAAAAAATTGAACCATCACACTGCACTACCCACCCACTCATTCACTGTGCACTGGCCACTCTGTAGGGACACTGCTCTGTTCTTTGAACACGCCAACTTGTTCCTGACAAGGTCATTACATTTGTTGTTCCCTCTGTCCAGAGCTTCGCTTCCTTAGCCTAGATCTTTGCACAGGTGAGTTTTTTCAGTCAATGCAGCCTTTGAGTTCTCGGAGCCACATTCCTCTATCTCCCTGGCTAAAGTAGACCCTTCCTGTCTGATCCAATCTACTTCTTCTGTCTCAAGATGCAGTTTCATTTCCTTTATAACCCTATCAAGACTTTAAATTTATCAAATTTATTCACTTACTTATGTACTTTTACTTACCCACTCTGTCTCATGATACACTTTTATTTCCTTCATAGCCCATATCACTCTTTGAATTTATTATATTTATTCACTTATTTATGTACTATTTTTTCCCATGAGAATATAGGCTATTTGGGGGCATTTAAAAGCTGCTGCTTCAGTACATCCACAGGGAACTGCCAGAAATTCAAGCTGGATTCAGAAGAGGATGTGGAACAAGAGATAGCATTGCTGATATCAGACGGATACTGGCTGAAAGCAAAGAATACCAGAAATAGGTTCACCTGTGTTTATAGACTATGCAAAGGCATTTGACTGTGTGAATCATAACAAATTATGGATAACATAGAGAAGAATGGGAATTCCAGAATGCTTAATTGTGCTCATGAGGAACCTGCATGTAGAGCAAGAGGCAGTCATTTGAACAGAACAAGGGAATACTGCGTGGTTTAAAGTCAGGAAGGGTGTGCACCAGAGTTGTATCCTTTCACCATACTTATTCAATCGCTATGAGTGGAAACCAATTCAGTATAATTTACTCTTTGTCTGAGGAATAAGGAGGTATGTTAGTATCTTGGAGTTTCTAGGAATTTTCATTATATGTTGTTGTTAAAAAAAAAAAAATTTTAATTTTTATTTATTTATTTATTTTTAGGTGCCATCAAATTGGTTCCGAATCATAGACACCCTATGTACAACAGAACAAAGCACTGCCTGTTCCCGTGTCATCCTTACAACCATTGTTATGTTTGAGCCCATTGTTGCAGCCATTGTGTCAATCCATCTCATTGAGGCCCTTCCTCTTTTTCATTGACCCTCTACTTTACCAGGCATGATGTCCTTCTCCAGGGAATGGACCCTCCTGATAACATGGCCAAAGAATGTGAGACGAAGTGTCACTGTCTTTGCTTCTAAGGAGCATTCTGGCTGTACTTCTTCCAAGACAGATTTGTTTGTTCTTCTGGCAGTCCATGGTATATCCAATATTCTTTGTCAACACAATTCAAAGGCATCAATTCTTCGGTCTGCCTTGTTCGTTGTCCAGCTTTCGCATGCACATGAAGTGACTGAAAATACCATGGCTTGGGTCAGGGGCACCTTAGTCCTCAGAGAGACATCTTCTCTTTTTAACACTTTGAAGAGGTCTTTTACAGCAGATTATATAGGTCTGTGAATAAATTTCTTCTTCTTTGGAAAGTTTCGATTACTTGGAACCTACAGGGTGTAGATGAGCTGTGGATGACCCCTCAGTAGAATACTTACTTGGAATAGAATTGATGCTGTATTAATTCCAAACTTAGGCAAGTAATTTAAAAGAATAATGGTGACTCTGTTGATATCAAGTATTCCATGTACTTAGGACTTGTTCATATCTTTAAGGTATTAAGGATGAAAAAAGGAAGTCTGAACAGAGTGGAATCCTTAAATAATGCCCTTTGGGAAACAGCGTAATATAAAGAAATCTCTGCTTGGGAGTCAGGCAGCCCTGATCAGACTTCCAACTACCCTTTACCACCTGTGGGAGATAAACAAGTTCCAGACTCTCTGTGTCACTGTTTCCTTGTATGTTAAGTAAATAATACTTACCTGACAGAGAGCACTCTTATCAGGATTAAGAGTAATACCATATGAAAGGGTCTTGTGTGATCTTTGGTACTTATATTTTAATTCTTTACAACCCAAACATCCATCAACATATGGATGGCTAAACTAACGGTGGTATATACATAAAGTGGAAATATTTGGCTGTAAACAGGAAAGAACTGATACTGTTGAAATGTGGATGAACCTTAAAAACAGTATGCTAAGTGAAAGATCTAGGCATAAAGATGCACATATTGTATGATTCCATTTACACGAGCTATCCAGAATAGGTAAATCCATAGAGACAGAAAGCACATTGGTGATTGCCAGGGGCTGAGGGAGGAGAAAACGGGGAGTGACTGCTTAAGGGAGATAAGTATTTGTCTTGGGGTCATAAAAATATTTTGGAACTTGATAGAGTTGGTGGTTGCTCGACACTGTGAATGTATTAAATGCCACTGAGTGTACATGTTAAAACAGTTAATTTTATGTTGTGTGAATTTCACCTCAATTAGAATAAAAAGAATGCATGTAAAAAACAAACAAAAAAACAGTGGAGGGTAAACTGGCTCATGGGTCATAATTTGCTTACATTCCCTTCAGGTACTGTGGAAGGTGTAAAGGAAACAGGAAACATCATCCCAGTTCTCTAAGACTTTTTAACCTTACAGGGCTTAGTAATACTCATGAAAGTAGTTAAATAACTATAAAACCAAAACCAAATCCATTGCAGTCGACAGGACAAAATAGAACACCCCATAGGGTTTCCAAGGAGTGACTGGTGGACTCGAACTGCTGACCTTGGTTAGCAGCTGAGCTCTTAACCACTGGGCCTACTGACATATAAATAAATAGAAATTAAAACAATGGAAATGGGGCAGAGAAATGTTGAAGGAGGAGGACATAAAAAGATCATTGAAGAAGGTATGGTTGACCCCTGAAGTCTGGAAGAGATAGATTAATTAGTTTGTTTATTCAATCATTTATTCACTCAGGCAATTAGTCTTTGAATTTCGACATCAATTGAGGGAAGGATGCAAATGACAGAGAGAAGAGGTATTTTATGGCTGTACAAAAAGATATGGAGGTAAGAATAAAAGCTTGCACGGGGAGAATGGGGTAAAGGAGATGATATAAGCCAAAAACCAAACCAGCTGCTGTGGAGTTGATTCCGACTCATGACAACCCTGTGTGTGTCAGAGTAGACCTGTTCTCCATGGGGTTTTCAAGGTTGTTACCTTTCAGAAGCAGATCATCAGGCCTTTCTTCTGAGGCATTTCTGGGTGCATTTGAACCACCAACCTTTTGGTTAGCAGTCAAACACGTTAACCATTTGTGCCACCCAAGTACTCAAAGAAGAGAACAGAATATGGAAATGATAGATGAGCGAAGGTCAAGGCAGAACTGTTAACCATGGATTGAAAATTAGAGGACATTTTAGGTGCTACCTTTGACTTTGAGTTGTATATATTCCAATTCAATTCTATTTTATATATTTATTACTTATACCTCTCCTACTTAAACAAACAAAAACAAAGACAAAAACAATGGGCTTGAGAGTGATACAGAAGCTCCCAGGCTGCAGGAAATTCCACTACACCTTGCTTGGCAGGCTTCGCAACTTTTGCATTAAAATTGCAGTTCCTTTGATTGGCCTGCCCCCTGAAAATTCTGGCTCCTGTGTGGTATGATTAAGAATGTTGGTGATGTAACTTGTATGAATTCCCTACCTGTAAACACCTTAAAAAATAGCTTTTTTCCCTTGCCCTTTCAGAGCACTCTTAGCAGCAACAGCCCCTATTGCTTCCTTTCCTTGCACAACGAAATAAAGGCACCTTTGCATTCTCCCACCTTGGTCTCTCCTTTATTGGCTGATATGAGTCACATTGAGCAAAACCTGGGGTTTCCACCCAGTAACAAGGGGACACAGTGCTTTCCGTACTTTTTTTTCTCTTGAGGTTATTCTGAGCTGGTCTCTACGTACAGATATTTCTCTGGCCTAGGGGCCCACTATCTTTCTTTTTTATTTATGTATCTGTTTTTATTCCCATTTAATAATGGAAATCTTTCTATGTCATTGACCATTTTAAAACATTTCTAATAGTTGCATATATTATTTTGTCATTTCGGAGGTACAATAATTTCCAGATACCTCAATCACTCTGGCCTAAAGTTGTTCCAGTCCTGAGCCATCCACCCAGGAAAACTCCTAGATCCAGTGCCCACTGTCCCAGGGGATGAGACTGCAGAGGCTGTACTGATGTGTTTCTCTTGGGGCACTTCTCTCCAGGAAGAGCAGCAGACCCGAAGCTAGGTCCAGCAGGTCCTGCCTCTTATCTCTCTGGTGACTCCTGGCACCCTTTTAAAATTTAAGCTGCTTGGTTATTTTGGAGGCAGTACTTTTGAAGGTCGTGGAGGTGCTTGATATCCTCTTGAGGTGAACCCCACTGAGTGACCGCCGTTACAGTTTACACACCTCCATCCTCCACTCCACGAAGTCCTCCTGGCCTGGGGTTCCCTGTGTGCAAAGCAGCATGTATTTGTTCTTGAGATTCCACTTGCAGCTTTTGGAATCAAGCACTTAACAGAATACAAATGTATTTATATCAAGTTAAAGAAGAATTAACTACTACAGCCCTTGTTTGTATGATTGGTCTCATGATTGCAGTTTCCTTCTTCTACTACGCATGCCACATTTCTCTTTGCCCTCAGCAAACACCTCAACTCGTCATGCTTTCTTCCCTGATAAAACCCCCAAAACCCATTGCCACCGAGTTGATTCTGACTCATAGTGACCTTATAGAAGAGAGTAGAACTGCCCCACAGGGTTTCCAAGGAGTGTATGGTGGATATGAACTGCTGACCTTTGGTTGGCAGCCATAGCACTTAACAACTATGCCACCAGCGTTTCCTGTCCTGATGGGGAGACCCAAACTTTCATTTTCGCCTATACTGAACTCTTACACTTTTCTTTTTTTAAACAATGACCATAGAATATTGGAACATTAAGGAGCAGTCCATGGACCTCTTGCAGTCCATACATGCTACTCCCGTAGTAACCCCACCTCCCTTTGACAGCCAGGATCAATCACTCTACCAGAACAAAAATTGCCTTCGTTGACTATTGGTTCACTGACACGAGGAGACCAAAGTATCCAGGAAGCCATTTCAGCTTTTAGGTCATTGGAGATACAGAGCAATGTAGGCCTATAACTCTCTTTCCAGGAAAGAAGAACATCCAGGTTAATGGTTCAAAGCTCTTCCCCCTGGGGGAATTTCCCTTATCCACTGTCCTTCAGAACCATCATTAAATGGGACTGCACTGCTACTGTTGTCCACTTGTGGGTAGTGCCAGCATATCACGCAGAACCGCATATAAAATAGCCCAAACAGCCTCTTCCTCAGTCAACTAGTCACAGGGAACTCCCCAGGAAGACACAGGTGCAGACTGAGACACAAGAGGTAATGCAGTAGGAGTAGGGACCATGACAACCTTGCTCATGTGAGTTACTTGTGCCTCAGGGCCTACTTGAGACCAGTTTCATATAGACCCCTTCTACCTGATGATGCAGTGCTGTTGTGCACACCCAACTTTATGGTTAGATGGGTCAGAAAACACCCAAGGGCCCATTATCTCTTGTAAAAGGAATTAAATTAATCATAATGATCATTTGGGGTATGTAATGAATAAATTCATCTGAATTTGGTTAGAATATTTTTCTTTAATTTACATATTGTCAACCCACCAGGAATTTACTATTTCTGATTCTAAATATTCCTATAAATCACAATTAAGAATATTAAATCTGACTACGGGGTGCTCTACTGCTGCCTTTCTTTCAGTTAAAAAAATTCGTCCTTTCAGTTGCGCTTTTGAGCCTGGTTTCTATCTAGTAAGGTACTTTACCCTCAGTCCAATATCTGAGCTAATGATCTCTGAGATGTTACCAAAACCTTTTTGAAATTCCAAGTATATAATATCAGTTTTTCCACAGTCACCATGGAAAACATATCGTAGAAAAATCCAATCACTTATTTCAGTATGACCTATCCCTTATAAAACTAATTGGCCATTCCTAATAAAAATTAAGCTTTTAAAATTGTTTCCTTACTAAATCATTGGTAATTGTATTCATGAGTATTCTTACTATGACCAATAGTACAATTAATATGAAACCAAGTTAGAATATCAAGACATCTCTGGTGTAGTGGGAAAACAATTGGACTTGAAATCAGAGCACCTGGGTTTAAAATTGACTCTGCCATTTACTCTACGACCTTGTTCAAGTCACAGTACCTTTTTGAACTTCAGTTCCCTCAAATGTAGTGTAAGAGTAGTAATACCTCCCTCAACTGGGCACTTCCCAAGATTTGACAAAATGAGAAACCATCACCACATGGAAGCTACGAAATACATATCCATCGCTATAATTATATTTCCCACTAGTTTTCTGTTACTATGAGTGATTGATGATAAAGCAGGATACAGTTATAGTGGAGTTATGGATTAAATTGTGCCCACCCCCCCACCCCCGAAAAAATACATGTTGAATTCCTGGTCCTTATTCCTTTGGATGTGATCCTGTTTAGAAATAAGTTTTTCTTTTGTTATGTTAATGACGTCACACATATGTAGGGTGGATCCTCAATCTAATCACTTTTGAGTTATAAAGACCAGAATAGACACAGACACGCAAACAAATGGGAGAAGACAGATGCCATGTGAGAATCTTCTACAAACCAAGGCATAGCAAGGAACCAAATAATGCCCAGGGCTACCGGCAAGACACAGCCAAGACTCTAATTCGGACTTTTAGCCTCCACAACTGTGAGAAAATAAATTTCTGTTCTTTAAAGACACTCACTTGTGGTGTCTTCCATTACAGCAACACTAGGTAACTAAGACAATAAAAAAAAAAAAAAAAAATCTGCTTCCTTCACTTGCTTGTTTAATCTCTTTTATATCTCAAAAGAGATTGACTTAACACACACCCTACACTAATCCTGTCTCATTAAGGTAACAAATACAACCCATTCCCAAATGGGATTATAACCATAGGAATAAAGATTAGGACTTACAACACATGTTTTTGGGGGACACAATTCAATCTATAACACATGATTTATAGTGAATGCCAATTACCATGGGGTACAATACTCCCACTACCAGCAGGAACTCACTGAAAACAGAGTTGAAAAAAGATGAACATAAAGTCCTCCACCCCCGCCACCCCCACCAGCCAGTGAAAATCAGCTCTAGCATACCACTACCTGCAGGCATGGGCAATGTCTGTCTTCAGTACTTTTTTTAAGCTGGAAGCCCAAGGGATGATATTTCTCTCCTCTCCACTTGGCCATTCCACCACTCCATCTCTCACTAAAATAAAGTACATTTGAGGTAGATGAAAAATATTTTTTGGTGTTCATCAAAGAAGAACCAGCTAAAACTCTAAAACCAGGATTAATGTTTAGACCAAAGTCCCTTTTGGATACTAACATGCACTGGCTTCTTCTCTCCATCTTGTCCCCCCATAGACCCTGTTCTAGTTTATTCCCTGATTATTGTCATGCCAGGCAAGTCAATAAGCTCAATAGCTAGGGCTGAGCGGGCACCCAACTGGGAAACAAGAGGTCAATCTTCCCATCTTACAGACATCCCCAAACTTTATAAAAGATTGCCTCGGGGGCTACTGTTCCTTCTCACATTAATCTCAACATAATAGATAGTATGATCCTTTTAAAACACAAATTAAGTCATTTTACCTGCCTTAGGCTGGATTCTCTAGAGAAGTAAAACCAGTGAAGTCAATATCTATCTGTAGATAGATATAGATTTATTTATATCAAGGAAATGGCTCACGCAGTTGTAGGTGCTGGAACATTCCAAGTCTGTGGGTCAGGACAGATGCTTCTCCTGATTCACTTAGTCACAGGGGCTGTCGAACCCCAAATGGGCAGGTCAGAGAGCAGGGTTCTTACTCATAGGCTGCAAAGACTGATGGATCCTAAGATTGGCAGCCAAGATGGCAAATAAGCTGCTAAGTCCCAAGAACTGGAGGCCAGATGAGCAGGAGCCAGCTACAGGATCCAGAGTGAGTAAAAGCCAGCGAGCCTTACCAGAAAGTTCACCTATATGGGATGCAGGCCACACCCCCAAGGAAACTCCCTCTGGACTGATTGGCTACTCACTGCAGATCCCATCATAGATGTGATCACATTATATCAAATCTTATCATGGAGGTGATCACATCATTTTATGATTGCCAGACTATATCATAACTGCCAAACCACTGAAAATCATGACCCACTCAAGTTGACACACAACCTTAACGATCACATTACCCTTCTCGTGAAAACTCTCTAATTGTTTCCCATTTTGATGAAAGTTGTAGCTGAGCCCTCACAACGGCCTCTGAAGTCTCACATAATCTGGCTTCTCATTCTTCCATTTCACTCTGTACCCACTGCCCTCCTTGCAATTCCTCAAATGCACTGTGCACGCAGCCCCCTCAGGGTTTTTACACTTGTTATTCCCTGTGCCTGAGGTGCTTCTTCCCTACGCAGTAACGTGACTTTCTGTCTGATGTCCTTCAGGTCTCTCAAACGTCACCTTCCCTGACCATCCTGTGAAAAATAGCAACCTTTCCACCAGAACTCCCCATTTCCCTTTATTCATTGTATTTTTACCCAAAGCAAATTATCATTGTCTGACATACTGCTTATTTATTAATTCGTTTATTATCCCTCTGTCCTCATTTGAGTATAAGTTCCATAACGAAATAATGCTTTGTTTTATTCATTGAGATTTCTCCAATTCCTAGAACAGCACTCGATAAATGAAAGAAAAGAAGTGAAAAACAAATTAACATTCCCAAAATGTGAGAGACACAACGCCAAGACATAGCTCGGAGGACCAGACAGGCACACACAAAACTGTTACACTGAGTGCTAAACATGAAAATGGGTGTAAATATTCATTCTGTTCATAGAAGCACTAGGCACAATGGCCAATCAATGGATGAATGAATAAGCAAAATGTGATACACCTATACAGTAAAGTGTTATTCAGCCGTAGAAAGGACTGAAGTACTGATACAGGCTACAACACGGATGAATCTTAAAACTTTATGCTAAGTGAAATAGCCAGAAACAAAAGGTCACATATTATATGAATCTATTTATATGAAATATCCAGAATAGGTAAATCCATTGAGGCAGAAAGCAGACTAGTGGTTGGCAGGGGTTGGGGAGGAGCGTACTGAGAAGTGGTGACTACTTACTTGGTACAAAATCTCCTTTTGGGTTGAAGAAAAGCTTTTGGAACTAGATTGAGGTGATGGTTGCAGAACACTGTAAATGTACTAAATGTCACTGAATTGTATACTTGAAAGTGGTTAGTTTTTTGCTATGTGACTTTTGCCTTATTAAAAAAATCAGATGGAAATTAAAAAATCTAACTTGTATTTCAAGTAGCGGTCACTTCTCGGAAGATAATAGATTGAATTCTTCAGTACCAAGGTAGTTATTTGCCATCACATTGACCCAGCCTTACCAATTGGTTTCGAGCTGCTTTTGACTCTTGGCATTCACATGTGTGTCAGAGCAGAACTGCTCTATAGGGTTTTCAAAGCTAATATTTCAGAAAAAGGAGCCCTGATGGCACAGTGGTTAAGAACTCGGCTGCTAACTAAAAGGTCAGCTGTTCCAATCTGCCAGCCACTCCTTGGAAACCCTATGGGGAAGTCCTACTCTGTCCTACAGGGTTGCTACAAATTGGAATCGACTGGATGGCAATGGGTTTTTATTTCAGAAAAAACTATCAAGGCTGATTTGTCAGCCTTCTTCCAAGGCACCTCTAAAACAAGGAAAAAAAAACCAAACCAGTTGCCGTCGAGTCGATTCCGACTCATAGCGAACCTATAGGACAGAATAGAACTGCTCCATAGAGTTTCCAAGGAGCGCCTGGTGGATTCAAACTGCCGACCTTTTGGTTAGCAGCATTTAACCGCTACACCCCCAGAGTTTCCAAGGCATCTGTGGGTAGGCTCAAATCTCCAGCCTTTCGGTGAGCAGCAGACTGTGTTAACAGTTTGCACCACCCAGGGACTCTGCCCCAGCCTTACCCACTGAAGTCGGGTCGATTCCGACTCACAGTGACCCTGTCGAACAGGTTAGAACTGCCCCATAGGACTTCCAAGGCTGTCATCTTCACAGACTGACAAGTCTTTCTGCCATGGAGTAGCTGGTGGGTTCGAATTGTCAACCTTTTGGTTAGCAGCGGAGCGCTTTAACCACTGTGCCACCAGGGCTTCCTTCAATTTCAGGGCCTATTTAGGGAACTTGAGCTCCCAAGACAATGCTCAGAAACCACTCAAACCTTTTATCAGTTTCCCCATAGCTACCTAGGTGAGCTTTCTCAGCACCCTCTTTAGGCCTCAGGTAATGCAATTCCAGTCCAGGAAACTGTAGCTGCCTGATGACTCTCCAAAGGAAAGGCCTTGTGAACTGTCACAGATCTGTTTATTAGTGCTCTCTGACAGGGTGGAAGGCAAGGTGAAAAGGGACAGCCTCTTAGGACTCAAACTGTGCCTTGGGCGGTGGCAGGGGTGGGTGCACACAATAGCCTGGCAAAATGCATAATCCCAGGAATCTGCACTCAAAGAGCAGTAGCCGTATGCCAGGGATGAAACGTCATCAAGCTGTTGTCTAAAGAAGCTGCGTGTCTGCTCTAGACCTCAGCACCAGGGTCTCTCTCCAAATTTCACTGTATTTTAGCATCGGTGCAGGGGCTCCCACAGCCTTGCTAATGGCCAGTGCAGGAGAGAAGAGTCAGGTGAAGAAGAGGTGTATTTGCAATGCATGTTGTTAACTCATTAGAATGGAAATTCAGTCAGATGACTTCAGCCAAAGAAATTATCTAGCCTTTCGCCCTTTTCCTAACAGGCAGAATGATTTTGAGAACTTCCCGTTCCTCCAAGAAGTTCCCTTGGACTTATTCCAGCTCACTCACCATCCTCTCTTGCTTCTCTCAACTCTGAGAGCTTGTAGGGGTAATGCTCAGTTTACAAACTGGCTGCTTTTCCAGACGCCCATACAAAAATGTGATAATAAATTTACAGCCGGAGCCCTGCATTTTGTACAGATGTAACATTTGTAGGTCCCTGGATGGCACAAAAGGAGCCCTGGTGGTGCGGTAGTTAATCACTTGGCTGCTAACCGAAAAGTCTGTGGTTCGAACTCACCAACCCCTCTAAGGCAGAAAGATGTAGCAGTCTGCTTCCCTGAAGATTTACAGCCTTGGAAATGCTATCAGGCAGCTCTACTCTGTCCTACAGGGTTGCTCTGAGTCAGAATCAACTCGATGGCAGTGGGTTTGGTTTTTAGGTGGCACAGATGTTTTGCACTCGAGTACTAACCTAAAAGCTAGTAGCTTCAATCCCCTCAGCTGCACCTCAAAAGAATGGCACGGTAATCTGCTTCCAGAAAGACTGTTGCTGTTACTAGTTGCCATCAAGTCAATTCAGAATCATGGTGGCTCCATGTGTGCAGAGTAGAACTGCTCCACAGGGTTTTCAACGCTGTAATCTTTCAGAAGCAGGCTGCCAGGTCTGTCTTCTGAGGCACGTCTAGGTGGGTTCAACCGCCAACGTTTCAGCTAGTAGTGGAGTGCTTAATCATTTGTGCTTTCCACGAAAACCCTGAGGAGCAGTTCTAATCTGTAACACATGGGGTTGCCATGAGTTGGAATCGACTTGATGGCAACAGGTTTGGTTTGTGAATATTTGTGCAGTACTTAGTTTCTCAAAGGTGCCTGGTGGCACAATGGTTAAGCACTCAGCTGCTAATTGAAGGTGGGTGGTTTGGTGGTTCAAATCCACCAGCTGCTCCTCGGAAGAAAAGACCCGGTGATCTGCTTTAGTAAAGATTACAGCCTCGGAAACTCACGAGACAGCTTCACTCTGTCACACAGGGTGGCTATGAGTCTGAACTGACTCAGTGGCACACAACAAGAACTTAGTTTCTCAGAAAAACCCATGAAGTCTTTTCAATGTAAGTGCATTCAAAGTGTTGCATTTGTAGTATGATGAAAATCCGTGTCTTTTCATAACTGTGGCCACAAGCCTTCAGAGTTCACACTAACCTTGTAGAACTCTATCTACATGCAAGATAGAGGATAGTCCTGTCCTTGACCTGCTCAAAACTCTTACTGTTGCCTACACACCCAACACCATCAGGCTCCTGCCCAGTTCTCCAACATCCTTGCTCATTCCGTTAGTCCTGTTTTTCATTATTCTTCAACCACACTGGCCTTTTTTCTATTTCACAAATATGTCCAAGTAGTTCCTGTCCCAACCCTTTGTTCTTGATCTTCCCTCTGCCTGGGATGGGACAATTGCTCTATAGCTGCAGCGATTATTGCCAGGTGGGAATGCAGGCTCTTTGCTACCAAATCTAGCCATGCCAGGAATCTGGACTTTTTTATGTGAAATCTCCTGATTTTTAAACATTGGGAACTAATTAAATATTTTTTAAACACTCTGCAGGCCAACACTAGCCTGGCCAAACAAAACATGCCTGTGGGATGATCTGGCCCCCAGTTTATGGCCTCCATTCTAGACTGGGTGATGGACAATATTCTAGATCTTTAAAAACTCATAGTTTTGTTAAAGTTTTTGTAGCAGTTATTCTTGGAAGTCTTCTCAGAACCAGCTGATGGCTGGTCATTTATGTCACTCCTCAGTCTCCTGGATCCAGAGAGCGCCGAGGGGAATAAAGCATAAATGTCTGAGTCACAAAGGTCATGGGACTCAGGGTACGGGTGAAGTCCTCCATGAAATGCGAAGTGACAGACATCGCTTTGCCAGTGTGCGAGAGAGCCTGTCAGTGAGGACAAGGCTAAAGATAAACAGATGGATCTTACTCCTTGTCCAGAGGGACCACAAAGTGGCCTCTGAGGGGAAGGAATAAATTCTGAGGCACCATTCTCTCTCAGCAAATGTTAGGCCCTAGCACTGGAAAACTCATTATATTTTTGGTAGTAAGCCACGTGATTAGAATTCCCAAGGGGCAGAGGTGAGAATGCCAGTAGTCAAGTTAATTGCCTAATCAAAATTATGGAATACTAAAGCCATAACAATTTATTTTTAAATCCCTCCAAATAATAACAGTTTAATCAGTTTTATTCCTGCACGTGTATACAGTACACGTCCAATGATATTTCTGATCAATTTGGACATGCTGATGAGAATGCTGATATTTTAAAGAAATTGAATCGTTTTTAATATTGAGTCAGGACACACATCCTAATGCAGGATTCAGGTTTGTCACATTGATAGTGACTCTGATTTCTAGAAGCGTGAAGAAGCACAATGCATTTTAACAAACCAAGGGAAATACAAACATTAGCCAGTGTGTGACATTTCATGGAAATCTTAGTTCTTGGATCCATATACTCAACAAAATTGCTGATGGGAACAGCTTGCTTGAGGTCAGTAAGAGGTTCTTAAACTGTGCTACCCTTTCAGAGTAAATGCTTGTTCATTCCTGGAAATTGTGATTGTAATTCAACAAAGCCCATAATTTGCTTCTGAAATAGCAACTCGATTTTCATCAATCGTTCTCTAATTCTTCAAAATATTTTATTGCATGAAGGTTGTCTTCTTCACAAGGCATCTGTCCAGTTTTAATATAAATAACTGCACTTCTGAAATTATCTTTGCTTTTTTTCCCTCATCAAGTTTCCAGTTCCTTGTATTCAGGTGTTTTGTCACAGCCATAAGAGAACATCATCGTGTGAACAACAAACACTCCAACAGGTTGGGTTTCTCAGGCCTGCAATTCCCGAAAGTCCTTGATCTGAGGAAGCAGTTCGGTAAATCTCGTCATTGACTTTCCCCATCTGACGGCGTAAAAATAAATAGAATCAGCCCACTCTGCTTTAACTGCTGCCAAATATCTAATACATTGGTGATGGCTGTGGGGACTAGCTTGAAGAATAGTCAGTATTGGAATCACTTCCTGTTTTACATCACACAAGGAGCCTGCCTTCAGAGGTCACAGCCCTAACCCTTCACAGGCTAAGGCGATGGCAGCCGCACGCCACTCTTGGCTACTGACTGGAATACATGGTCAAAGCTGCTTTTTTTCCCTTTTGACCACAGGTGTCTCATTTGTGGCAAGTGAGCTCAGCCTTTCCATGCTTACACCAAACTTCTCGAATGTATTACTGGAATGTGGTTAGGACTTACTATCTCACACGTGCTGAATGTAAGTATATGCTTAGAGTTCCTGGGTGATACAAATGGTTAACACACTTGCTTTTAACCAAGAGGTTGAAGGTTCGAGTCCACTTAGAGTCACCTCAGAAGAAAGGCCTGGTAATCTACTTCTGAAAAGTCAGCCATTGGAAACCTTGTGGAACACAGTTCTACTCTGACACACATGGTCGCCATGTGTTGGAGTCGATTTGGCAACTGTTTATGTATATGCTCATGTAAGAACATATACCCATGCCCTTGAAAAGTGCTTAGCATTCCCCTTAGCCCAGTCCAGCAGACTGTCCTTTAACTTAAGCTTCTTGGGTTTTTTTTTTTTTTATCCCTTTATTCATTCAGCAAATATTTAGTGATATTGTACTAGACCTAAATGCCTAAATTTACCTTGTGCTTGTTTAACTTTTAATTGTCAGACTCAGTCTGTTTTCAGTAATAGCACAAGTAAAAAAAAAATTTTTTTGGCACAAGTAGGACCAGTTAATTGGTTGCAGTTGAGTTGATCCCAGTTCATGGCGACCTAATGTGTGTTAGAGTAGACCTGTGCTTCATAGGATTTTCAAAGGCTGAATTCTTGGAAGTAGATCATCAGGCCTTTTTTCCAAGGCACCGCTGGGTTGACTCAAATCTCCAACCTTTCAGTTAGCAGCTAAGCACGTTAGCAGTTTGTGCCACCCAGGACACCACAAATAGGAGAGAGGGATTTACTTTCAAACGGTCTTGGCAGAAATTGACGTAACAGGCTTTCTAGAAGCATCCCCTGCTATTTCTTCAGTTTACTAACTTCTGTGCACTAGAATATAGAGAGCCGCCAAATACAGCATTCCTTTTGTAAAATAAATAAATAAAATCCTGGTTTAGAATCCTCTACATAGTCATGTTCCCCTTCACTTGGCAAAACTCTTAACTCCTTTGAGGGAGGCATCAATTGTGCTTTTGAAAAAACTCTCAAATAGTAAATCTTGTACATCTTTAAATCCTTCTTGAAATATTTTATTTATTGTAAATGTTCTACCACAGGTAGGATTTCTTATAATCCTTTGCCAAAATGCTTGGTGACCTGCCTGCATTTAGCTATCTGCTCTCTACCTTTAAGTCCACATCTGCTGACTGCTAAGCAGCTTGCTTTTGCTGTAACTTTGTGTTAAACATGACAAGTTATTACTGTATTTGCTATTTGCTGCCATTTGCAATTGTCACTTTTTAAGACATGCTGTCTCCCTAGACCACTTTTAAGTATTTGTGTGACATGAAAAGAAATGACTGCAAAATAAAAATTGCTCAAATGCTATGCCTGCTTGGGTTTTTAAGTGAAACATCTGGGCTCATTCAAATTACCCTTCCTTTTGATGTGACTGTCTTTCCTGTGACTAACAAAGCAGGAGGTTTGGTCAGGTGGCTTTTCCCAAAAGTGGCTTGGAAAGAGGGAATTTTTCCTCCAAGGACTCTGTTTCTGGGCTCCTCAGGACTCTTGGGCAGAAAGAAAGACACCTCATGTTATTACTCTAAACCTGTCCTAGTCTACTGATAGCTTTGATGAGAAAAGTCTCTGGAACTTTCTTTGACAGGGAGGCCAGAGGAGGGTCACCGGGGATGGAGGCACCATGGAAGGAAGCAGGAAGCTTGAAGGAGAACTGGCTGCCATCTTTGAAACTGTGAGAGGGAATATAGGCTTGTTGTGGTTGACTTCAGAGTGCAGAATAGTGGGTGTAAATATTAAGAGGAATATTCACTTCATTGTAGTGGTTAACTGCTCCTACTTCAGGTCTCAACTCAAAGATCAATCCTTGGAGAGGCATTCTTTGCCACTCAAGCTCATGTAGAGCCCCGCCACTTGTTACCCTTGACCACTTTACCCTACTTATTACCTCAAAGCAGTTATGAGAGTCAGAGCTCCTTGTTTATTTATTAATTCTTTTTCATTGTTCTTCCCAGTGGAAAGTAAGCTCCATGAAGACAGGGGATCTATTTTGTTTCCCCACACATCTCCAGGTCAGGGTCTGCTGCATAATTTGTGGGACCTAGTGCAAAATGAAAATGTTAGATGTCTTGTTCAAAAAGCAGGAGTCCTGCTACAGTTATTAAGTTACTAAGATATAAAACATTTCCCTTTGTTCTGTTGTCCTTCTCAATTTGCCATTGCATTTTTTATTGGCTATTTAATGGCATTCGAAGTAAAGAAAAATTGTAAATTATTAGCATGGATTTTACTCTTCATCTTTATATTGTGCAATGGCAGTTTTAAATGAAAATGTAAGAGCATTTAACTCATATATGAAACCACCAAAATAACTCAGTTCATATTTTGTAGCTTGTATATGCATGCGCATTTCATTCCTAACAGAAAAGTGGAAACACTGTGCAAAATTAACTCAACAGTTTTTATTCCACCGCTTGGTATGTTCTACCCAAACTCTCCACCTTCACCTTACTAACAGATAAGGAAGATCTGAAAGGATGAGGAACTATGGGTTGCCCTATCCTTCCCCTTCCTTCTATGCCATGGCTTCAGTCTTAAGTGTTTTGGTTAATACGGGGAAGTAACACGAATAAGAACAGATGTGATGAAGTTTCTTAGAAATCCATTGTTTGCTTTCTGCATTCAAAGCAAGTTCTGGTTCAGACAAAGAGCAAGGCCTTTCAGGCTGTCAGGACCTTCTCTCCACCCTACTCAGTTGTAGATGGAACACACTTAAGTTGTAGTCACTTTGAGTTCACTGAATACATCGTGGATCTACCAAACTCTGTGTTCATGGGTTATCACAAATGCCATACGCAAATGGACAGGCAAAAAAAAATGCGGCTCTCTCTGCTCACATGCATGCTGCATGGCCCCATGGATCTTCACTTACAAAACACAAGTTCAAGATAAAACTATTGAGAATTGCAAGACAGTGACAGCAGAGCATTAAACCAAATGTGGGGACTTTCGAGCACAGGGCACTTTGTGATTGCACAGATCCACTCCATGAAGTTAGCCCTTTCCTAGGTCCTACCATAAAACTATTTGCAGTTGACTTGACTCTGATTCATGGAGACCCCAAGTGTGTCAAGGTTGTACTGCGTTACACAGAGGTTTCAATGGCTGATTTTTCAAAAGTGGATTCCCAGACCTTCTTTCCAAGGTGTCTCTGGGTGGACTTGAACTTCCAATCTTTTGGATAGCAGCTGAGCACATAAAGAGTTCAGTGAGCACAGAAGAGGAGCACATACATTCTTGTTAAATTGATGGATGAACGAACAATTCAGAGCTGTCTACCAATGGGCTGGGCTGCCTCAGAGGCAGAAATGCCTTCTTATGGAGGCTGAATATGTTAGGTAGAGTTTAAGAGCACAAGTTCTGAAGTTAGATGTCTCTAGTTTCAATCCTGGATCTATATATAGCATATGAGTTTCGTCTTTTTTGGTAAGTTACTTCTCTACTCTCTGTACCTTTAAAAGGATGGTGATACCTTGTAGGGTAATGTGAAAATTTAATGAGATCATGCATGTAAATACTTAGCACAGTGCCTGATATACATTAAACACTTAACAAATGCAAGCTATTTTAGGAAACCCCAGTGGCATAGTGGTTAAGTGCTACTGCTGCTAACCAAGAGGTCTGCAGTTTGAATCCGTGAGGCACTCCTTGGAAACTCTATGGGGCAGTTCTACTCTGTCCTATAGGGTTGCTATGAGTCGGAATCGACTCGATGCAGTGGGTTTGGTTTTTTGGTTTTATTGTTATAATTATGTTATTCTGAATCACATGTGTAAGATGTTTAAGTTCCTTATAGTGTTGGATTGATAGCTTCCCAACTAAATTTCTGATGATCAGCTTCTACAGAAAGAGAAAATTGGAAGTGGGATGGTATAAGGAAGACATGAAAATCTAATTATCCGATATTTTGGTTAATGACTCATAAAACCCAGAACTTTCTGAGTGCTGAGAAATAAGCAGTTACTTCCCAAAATGGCCCCAGCTTACTTCTCCAGCTTCTTGCACTATAGATCCAAGTTTTTCATCCAGCCCCATGCTCTCTTAAATTACTCATTTGCCCATAGCCTAGAAGCGGCAGTTCTTAGAATCACGAATTCAAGTCACTCAGGTACAAGCTGTTGGATACAGGCTGGGTCAGTAAAATTTAATCTCTCTGAAATGTGGATTTAGTCCAGAACATTAAGCTGAGTGGGAGCCAAGCAGTAAGACTATACGGACTGTGAGCCTGAAAGCTCAGACCATCATTTGGGACGACCACAATAGGGCCATGTTTGATAATCAAGTGAGTAGAGATGCTGGGTCACAGGGAGAGTAGCACAGAGCAAAGCTTCATCAGAAATAAGTGATTTCATGGCTCAGAAGGAGAAAGAGAGAAGTAGAGGGGAGGACTCCTGCCTCAGTTCCTGATAGCATTCCTGTTCCTAAGCCTAGGTGTGCCTCTTGCCCTTGAGTTCAATGAACTATCCCTACCTCCTTACAATAAATCTTCCCTGATTTATCTAGCTCAGAAAGTATCAGATATTTGCAGTTGCCTGAAGATATTCATGTTCTGCCATGGTCTGCCCATGAATCATTCTCCAGACACAGCAGACTCTACAGTCCTTTGAACATGCTATAATTTTCACACCTCCATGCTTTTGCTCATCAGAGCCTTTATTCTTGGAATGGCCATGTTCTTTCTTTCCTAACAGGCAAGCTTCTATTCCTTTTTCAAGACCAGCTGTCCTGTGGCACCTTCTCCAGATCTCACTTGAGATAGTTGTTCAAACATCACCCTACTGAGAAAGTTGACATTTCTGTCCCTGAGATCTCCTCAGAGGTATTTCTGTTGCCTGAAACCTAATACAGTCCTTGACCCTTAATAGGTGCTCGGTGCTCACTGTCTGCTGCATGATAATTAGTTGACTCAACAAATTACCATATGTGGTTAGGCTTGGTGAACATTGTGTTAGGACTACTTTCAAAATACTCCAGTTACAAGTCGGCTACCACTTCCCAGTCCTTACTTCTATTGTTCAAAGATGGTTCCTTGTTGAAAGCTCTTTTAGCTGATTATGAGGATCATGTGAGACAGTGGCAGTAGATAGAAGTATGGACAATAAAATAAGATACATTGAAATGAGTTTGGAATTAAGCCACTCACGACACCGTCTGGTCTCAGCTGTGCCTAGGTACTTTTGGAACGAGCTATTTATGAAGTTAGAGACCACAGAGTACTGGCTACGACACCCACATTCATTTTTGAAAAACATGACTCAGTTGCAAGTCAGGCACATACATGGGAGGAAGAATTTGAGAGGGAAGAAACATTCCTCTGTTGCAGATGCCACTCACAGAGATCCCCAGACAGTCTCCTGAGCAGCTTGCATTGTTTTTTTCATCTGGTTTGCATCCTATTGGGAAACAGTCCAGGGTGTGAAATATTTTGCTGAACATGGTGGTCTTCTACCTCCCTTGGCATGGCCATTTGAAGGGCCTCTCCCATTGGGACATTGTTCATCACTTATTTCTCATTCCAAGTGAGAATTATAGAAATAAATCCTGGTTTCATTCAGGACACAGATTTATTAAAATAATATCCGAAATATAGCAGATATTGTATTGATTTAAAAAAAAATCTTACTCTTATAGTATGAGAATGAGATGTGCTTAACGAGTGAATGACACATTTGTCAGGGCGTTTTCTCATTGCTGTTATCAAGAGTTGGCCATGAGGATTAGGATATTAGATTAGATATTAGATCAATTGTTGTTATCAAGAATTGGCCACAAGGATTAGGATATTAGATCATCTGAGAACTGGAAGATACAAGTAGAAAAGGCAAAAGATAAGAATTTTATATGAGACAGGAGCAAGCCCTGGAGCTTCTATCTTCTTTGCTTGCTTCCCCACTGCACACATGAAATGATTTCCTACTGGTTGGTATCCCAAGCAGGGACTCCAGCCAAGGCAGGTAGGTGAGACTGGCTTTCATTCAAAAGATGGATAGAAGCACCTCTCCCATGTTTGAAGATCTAAAAGCTATAATGTACTGAGGAGGACGAAGGAGAAGGGTAGCCTATGTTCTAGTCCCCTAATATACAACAAAGTAGAGTATATAATGTGAGTAGATTGTCAGTCACTGTAACCACCGGGTCATCTTTCATTAGCTTTGGACTTGCAGCTCTCTGTTATACTACTCCATCTCTGAGGCCATGACAAATAATGGTTAAATTTTCTACTGTTCCCCAAAAATACTGGGCACCAGCTGGGTGTTGATCTGTTGCCAACACCAGCAGTCATGTGAAACCCACTAATTGGGAATGGATGTCCTGAGCACACAGACATTCCTATGCCAATGGGGTGGCCATGCCTTACGATGCCTTCAGAATGTACAAAAATTTCTTTGCAAAAAAAAAAAAGTAATGTAAGAGAAAAAAGAGAAGGCTTGCCTGGAGGTAAAATTGCTTTTTGGAAGGGAAACTCTTTTCCCAGGGTGCACTCTGCAGACAAAACTTACTGCATCTCTTCTGAAAATGTGTCTGGAACAGTTTTCCAAGATGATTAATAGAGCAAGTATTTTTCACAAGGGTCTGACCTTTGAGAGCACAAGCAGACAAAAGGCACAAATGGCCAGAGACAGGTGGAGAGCAGTAGTAGTCTCACAGGACACCCCGCATCCACATACTCACCTCTCATCAGGACCCCTGATGCACTGTGCTTAGAGGGCTAAGTTCTCTAGGACCATGAAGCCTTTGAAAGGTTCTTTTGTGTGCTTATAAAGGTCTTGACCCCAAGAAGGTTTTCTTTAAAGTAATGGAACCCCCAGTTGGTGTGTGATAAGTCCATAGGCTGTGAAGATGAATGAATTCAGTTATAAGATTCCTTCATGAAGCATTCAGTTCAGAGCCATGGATTGCAAGTTTATAAACAAATCCCCAAAGTAATGTGAATGGTTGGCTGGAAAGGGAAGGAAAGAGAGTGTCTTAGTCATGTAGCGCTGCTATAACAGAAATACCACAAGTGGATGGCTTTAACAAAGAGAAATTTATTCTTTCACAGTTCAGGAGGCTAAAAGTTCTAATTCAGGGTTCCAGCTCCAGGAGAAGACTTTCTCTCTCTTTCGGCTCTAGGGGAAAGTCCTTGTCATCTCTCTTCCCCAGTCAAGGAGATTCTCAGCGCAGGCACCCAGGGTCCAAAGGATGTGCTATTCTCCTGGCTCTTGTTTCTTGGTGGTATGAGGTCCCCACACCTCTCTGCTTGCTTCTTTCTATTATATCTCAAAAGAGACTGGCTTAAAACACAATCTAGTCTTGTAGATTGAGTCCTGCCTCATTAACATAACTACCTCTAATCCTGCCTCATTAACGTCACAGAGATAAAATTTACCACACGTAGGAAAATCACATCAGGTGACAATCACACAACACTGGGAATCATGGCATAGCCAAGTTGACAGATACTTTTGGGGGACACAAAACAATCCATGATAGAGAATATACATTTTGGGGAGAGGAAACCAATCCTTCTGAGGACCAACTCTGCCAGGAGTAGCCCTGGTGGTACAGTGGTTAAGCTGATAACCAAAAGGTTGTCAGCTCAAACCCACCAGCTGCTCCACAGGAGAAAGATCTGGCAGTCTGCTTCCGTAAAGATTTGCAACCTTGAAAACCCTATGGGGAAACACTATGGGACAATTCTACTTTGTCCTGTAGAGTTTCTATGAGTTGGAGTGGACTCGATGGCAGCAAGTTTGGTTTTTTTATTGTACCAGGCTATTTTAAGTCTTGATAAAAGCACTGTAAAGCGATATTCATGTTCCACTTTTACAGAGAGGTAAACTGTACCTTAGAGAACTTGGTAAAGTGAAACAGTTTTAATTCCAAAGCCCATTCATGTTCCACTATCCCACACTATCTCAAAAGGGTGGTGTGTGTGTAGGGAGGACTACATACACAGGTCTTGATGAAAATCCATCTGTCTAATAAGAAATCACATTTCTGAGGCCACCAGCATGGCAAGGGAGGAGGCTTTGCTGAGCTGGTAAGTTTAAGCAACACTGAATTTTATTGTACCAAATGGGGAAATAAATTATTTCTTGCCTCTGCACTCACTTCCTGGTTTGGCAATTATTTTCATTCATTTATACTTGACTCGTGTGTTCATTTAAAAGTATTTATTGAATAACTACTTTATCTCAGGTACTACACTATGCAATTGGTGTGCCGTAGTTGTCTTGGTCTGAGTTTCCCCCAAGGTTAAGGCTGAGACTGAGGCATGCATGTGGGCGGTTTATTTGGGAAGTGATCTCAGAAAACAGAACTGAGAGACCAGGGAGAGGGAAATAGAGATAAGCAGTTGTCATGTAGTGGACTCCGACTCATGTCAACTTCGTGCAACTATATATTAACTTTTCTATCTGAGAAGAATGGTACTACAATGAATACTGATGCTGGTGGCAGCACTGAGTGAAGTAGGCTTGTAATTCTAGGTGTTGACTCTTCAAGCTATTGTAGCCCATTCAACATTGTAGACTTGAGCTATCTTCACTTGGTATCTACCAAACTGGCTGACAATCCTAATGATAGTCCCAAATTTTGAAAATACAAAGATAAATATTTTTCTCATGAAATGACTCTGGATTAATATTTCTTCTGAGTTCAGGGAAAACAATTTTGAGGCTTTTACTGCACTGTTCACAATTGTGCTTTGAGAAGCATTTATCTGAAGATATGATACGAGAAGTAAGGTTTGAATTACACTGCTGATCTGGTGCTGATACTTAGTAAGGACATATTTTAAGATAAGGAAAGAAAAGCAGTGGGAAGAGGACGTAGACTTTTCTTCCAACATTACCACCCAGGACCCCATTCCATGGAGCTGAACCTGCATGTGCCCCTGATGTGGCCTAGACTTGGCCAATCAGAGCACTCCATCCTCCTGGCCATAGGGTTTGGTTCAGAGATGAGCAGGTGACCCATGCCAGGCCAATCACAGGCCTCCATGGAGCTTGATGGGACAATTCAGAAAGGCCCTTTCTCTTTCTCTCTGATCTCAATCTGTGAGGCAGGTGTAGGCTTGGGATGTCAGTTCCACGTGGTCTTGCTTCCCACATAGACAGAGTACACTTGGGTACAAAGTCAAGAAGAAGCACATAGAGCTGAAAGATGAGCAGGGAGGAAGGAAGGAGGGAGAGACGTTATGAGAGTATCTGAAAACCTGGAGCCATTGATATGTAAAGGGAGCTCTTAGTTATGGGAATAAATGAATTCACATTTATTTGTGTTTGTATATCTTGCACCTGATAGAGTCCCGGCAAATACGCGGTGCCATTTGGTCACTGCAACCCTAGATATGATAGGAAATGATTCCTGTGTTATGAAACCCTTGCAGCTACTAAAAAATCATATTCTTGACACATGTTTAATGACATGGGAAAATACTCATGATAAAAAGTAAAAAAGAAATTAAACCAAAACTCTTCATGAACCCTTTTTTTTTTTTTTTTTTAAGGGAAATGTGCATAAAGTACAGACTGGAAAGAGATATATTGGGATTTTAGAAGTTATCTCTGTAGGTAAGATTAAAAATAATTTTAATTTTCTTCCTTATACTTTTAATTTCCCGGACTTTATACAGTATACATATACTACCCATATAATCCGGAAAGAAAAAAAAGTGTATTAACAAAAGGGGTGAAAAATTCATGCATTTAGGTGAACTCATGGTGGCTTCAATTAGCCTCAGGTGTTTAGCCCACTATCCACCCCAAAATGCTCAAAGAGTGTGTTTCCAAACACCTGAACAATTGAGTACATAACTTTCAAATGTAATCCTTAGCATGCTTGTGTATTTTACTACAAAGAAGCTGACCATGTTCTCTAGTCCTGTTGTGCTCATAGCTCAAATTAGTAATGAAAACGGTCCCTTCCACATGGAGCAAAAGAGTCCAGTTATTATTACAGATATTCTGATAAGGGACAAGTTCATGAACCCTCTATTGATAGGGCAGTTGTGTCATCTGGAGGACATTTCTTCTCAATTTCATCTGACAAAAAAGCTGGATGTCAAATTCTTAAATAAACAATACCAAGTTCCTGTGGGGGAAAAGCAAATCAAATAGGAGATACTTGTTCTTGGCATAAAAGTATATATTTAAGAATTAACTTATCACATTTCACAGCTCACTGTAGACCAAGAGGGACAGAGATGAAGGGGTCAAAGGCTGTTCTAATTACTCTCATTTTAGCAAGCAGAGTGAAATGAAGTTTCCTGGGGTAATTCATCAAGTCATGATGAAAAGCGAGCACATACTAGACACTTCTGGGGGGTCAAAGATTTGGTGGAAATCGTCACTGCCTCACGAAGGACACTCTCTTTGGTCTGGCAAAAGGTTCTCACTCAGGAAAGAATGTGTAGTAATGCAAGGTCCAGCATTCAAAATAAAGGGTCAAGGAAAACAGCAGCAATTATCTGGCATACTCTTGCTTGGTTTTGGCTTCAATGCTTGCTGGTAACAGGAGACTTGCAAGTTTCTACAGCGTGTTGTGTGGAAACAGTCTATGCCTGGTGGTTTTCACAAACAGATGAATATACTTCTAGTTCCAAGCGTACGATTCAGCCACTTGGACTCCGGCAATAACTGCCACCCATTTCAAAGGAGGTGGTGTAATGCAGTCCTTACTATCTGAGCTCATATCTATTACGAAAATCAAGCTGCATGTTTTTCCAGGTGCTACCATCTTGGAAACAAGGCACAAGGGGACCAAAAAATGTGTTTCAGAACCTAATGTGAAAGCCTCCAATTAGGCTTTTTTTTTTTTTTTTTTTTGTAAATCTAGTTATTGCAAGCTGCTTTGGCTAAAATCTGAATGTACTTAAATGTCTTCCAACCCTGTGTATTTGCCACTCTTACTTATGTGTTATTCTGAAAATGTTTTTTTAAAAAAAATCCCATCAGATTAAATTTATATTTGACGTTGTAGTCTACTTTGGTCTTTTTTTTTTTTTTTATTAATTTGAAGGTGAAATTAGGCAATGCCTGTTGATTGTCAGAGAAACTAGTACAGTAAAATGACTAAATAGCAAATAGTCCAACTGTCAGAGGATTTCTGAAACCAGACCAGGAAAAACAGCAACGTGGAATTAAATGCCATTCGGGGACTTAGATTCTCTATCTGTCTCTTTATGGTGTTCCATATTTCAGGCCAGTCCCATTCCTCCCTCCTCCCTAGTCCTTTAAACAACATGAGAAGCAAAGAACAACTCTCCTGCTGAACACTGTGTTATTCTGAATTATATTTTTTAAACTTTTGCCCAGTTAGTCATACGTCTGAAAATGCATAGAGTATCCTCTTAAGCAAGAGTATGACTCAAACTCTCACTACATCCTTGCAAAAGAACTTTGGCATCCCCCATCTCTGAGGAGGCTGGTGGGGTTGAGATGGGACCAAGCGGTGGCAGAATGCCTTCGTGGACGTGGAGTCACTCCTGAGATTAAGGCTTGGTGGATCGGAAGGGTGCGGCAGCCTACCAGGCACCACATACAGTGGGAGGAGCTGAACGTCGGCTCTTCCCAGATGGGGAAAAATGAACAGAAGCTGAAGGAGTCAACCCATGGTTACTGCCCAGTTTCTCTTCTTCTACAGTAAATCGGAATCTGCCATTAGCTCTTTTACCCCACCCTTCAGTCTCTGCATGGAATTTGTATTTTTTCTCTGCACGGAATCGTATTGCGATCTACCTCCCTGACTTTAAGCCAGTGTCTTGATCATAAATTTGACCACTTTCATTACACTACGAACCTGCCTATTTCTACCAAAACCAAACCTATTACTGTTGAGTTGATTCCGACTCATAGCGACCCTATAGAAAAGAGTAGAACTGCCCCATAGGGTTTCCAAGGAGCATCTGGTGGATTCAAACAGCCAACCTTTTGGTTAGCAGCTGTAGTATGCCATAGCTCTTAACCACTGTGCCACCAGGGTTTCCCCTATTTGTACAGCCCCCTTATAATAATCCAGTGGCAGCCAATTGCTTTCCCAAAATGCCTCATGAAGTCTCCCTGGAAGGCTTTTTCTTGTATTTTCAAATCTATGTATCTTACCTATTCTTTCCACATTACTCATCAGAATTATCAATCTCAAACAAATAGGCCATAAATAATGGATTGGATCTCTCTCTCTCTCTCTGATTAAAACTTTCTATGTGATGCAAAAGCCCTTGAGTCGGTAGCACTGGGATAAAGAACCAAAGTGATAGCCATCACAACAGAATTAATGAGGCGAACAAATAGAAACCTTCCAGTAGTTGTTCGAAATCTTATCCATTTTTTTAAGAGCACTTTTTTTGTTGTTGTACTTTAGATGAAGGTTTACAGAACAAACTAGTTTCTCATTAAACAGTTAGTCCATATATTGTTTTATGACATTGGTTAACAACCCCACGACATGTCAACACTCTCCCTTCTCGATCTTGGGTTCCCTATTACCAGATTTCCTGTCCCCTCCTGCCTTCTAGTTCTTGTCCTTGGGTTGTTGTGCCCCTTTAATCTCATTTTGGTTTATGAGCCTGTCTAATCTTTGCTGAAGGGTGAACCTTGGGAATGACTTCATTACTGAGCTAAAAGAGTGTCCGGAAGCCAGACTCTTGGGGTTTCTCCAGTCTCTGTCAGGCCAGCAAGTCCGGTCTTTTTTTGTGAGTTACAATTTTGTTCTACCTTTTTCTCTGGCTCTGTCCAGGACCTTCTATTGTGATCCCTGTCAGAGCAGTCAGTGGTGGTAGCCAGGCACCACCTAGTTGTGCTATACTCAGTCTGGTGGAGGCCATGGTAGATGTGGTCCATCAGTCCTTTGGACTAATGTTTCCCTTGTATGTTGAGTTTTCTTCATTCCCCCTTGCTCCCACAGGAGTGAGACCACTAGAGTATCTTAGATGGCTGCTCATAGCTTTTAAGACCTCAGACGCTACTCACCAAAGTAGAATGTAGAACATTTTCTTTATAAACTATGTTATGCCAATTGAGATAGATGTTCCCTGAGATCATGGTCCCCACAGCCCTGAGCCCAGCAATTCAGTCCCTCAGGGAGCTTGAATGTGTAAGTGCACCTTTAAAAAACTACTTTGGTTGCTTAATAGTACCCAAGAAATACATGATCATTATACATAAATTAGAATACACGGATAAGAAATAAGAAGATAATAAAAAATCACCCATAACTTCACTACCAGGCTACATAAAACCATTGACATTTTTGGACGTCATATTGATGTATTTCACAGTGATATATACAAACATATGTAATAGAATGCCTTGAGTAGGCCAGAAATAAGAGCCAGATATGTCGGGTATGTGTTCTTAGGTGTACCCTCCCACCTGTCTCCTGCTCTTCCCAAATATCTATTTGCTTCCATGTGATTCACATGGTGACGAGAAGCTTTATGAAAAAGGAATGCAAAAACATGTCCAGACTTGGGGTTCAGACATATACAGTTATGTCTGGCAAACTGTGTGTGCCTGTGTGTGTTTGGGGTGATGTTCTCTTAATAGAAGCCAAATGTCAAGGAGGATCTATGGAGTCCCTGAGAAAGAATTCATCCTAAGAGTTAAGTTCATTGGGTCAAACTCAGCAACAGGGATTGAAGGAGGAAGTAATGATTCTAGATTCAAGGTGTAGCTATAATTTCCATCCCCCCCTCCCCCTCCAGCTCTCAGTTCCACAGGCTCTTAGGTTAATTGCACTCTGGAGAAGAAGATACAGAGCAAGCAAAAGTACGAGTTCAAAATCTAGGGCTTCGAATAGCCTTATAGTAGGACTTCTTTAAGTAAGCATAAAAAGAGATAACTAAGGAGCTGGTAAAATGCAGGAATTAGTGATAGTTGTCCTTAATGTAAGGAACACTGGTGGTCAGTGTTTAAGTGCTAGGTTGCTAATTGAAAGATCAGCGGTTCGAATCCATCAGCCATTCCACAGGAGGAAAGACCTGGCAATCTGCTCCTGTAAAGATTATAGCCTAGGAAACCCTATGGGGCAGTTCTACTCTGTCCTACAGGGACTCTATGAGTTGGAATTGACTCAGTAACAGTGGGTTTGGTTTTGGTTCACATCCTTAATGGAACCTCCACAGACTGTAAACACACACAAATGTTGTATCATACTGTATAATGCTTGTCTATTCATGTCAGTAAATATGTTCCTGTAATAACATCACTTGAAATTGTTTCAGCAAATGGATTTTACCATAATTTATAAACAGTGATCCAGTGAACATCCTTGTAGCAAAGTTTGAGTATATGCTAAATCATTGAATTAGAATGAATTCCTAGAAGTGGGATTGTGGTCCAGATGGCATGCTTATTTTTATTTCTTTTTTTATGATATGTAGGGTCGCTGTGAGTTGGAGTCGACTGGATGGCAACAGGTTTTTTTTTTTGACAGTGTGTACCATTTGCCCTCTACCAGCATGTAAAGAAAGTGACAGACAAAATGTTATTCTTTTAATTATTTTAACATCTAACTGACATCCCAGAGAGAGCATTTCTTCCCTTTCTTAGAATGACCACCCACTGTAGATAACATGGAGGTGGACCTGCCCGTAGCTTGCAGTACCCAGTTCCACCTTAGACCAATATGGCAGGCACCACCCTGTGAGTAAGTCATTAGCCTCAGCTGGTCTCATTTCTTTTCACTCTGCAAGCCCGTATCTAACATGGCTACTCCCCAGTGTATATATATTTTTGAGTATTTTATTTCCCTCCTTCAGTTTCTGGATGGCACAAACAGTTAAGCACTCAATTCTTAACCAAAAGGTTGGTGGTTCAAATCCACCCAGAACTGCCTCGGAGGAAAGGCCTGGTGATCTGCTTCTGAAAGATCACAGCCTTGAAAACCCTATGGAACAGTTCTGCTCTGCACACCCAGGGTTGCCATGAATCGGAACTGTCTCAACGGTAACTGACTGTTTTTGTTGTTGTAATATCACGTTGCTGGGATAACTTTTGCCCCTGATGTATTATTTTACGTTTCCCCAGATCTACTCATTTGGTATTTCCATCCTGTATTTCCAATTTGTTTGAGCACTGACTTACAGTGCCTGAGCCAGTGTTTGAATCCACTCCCATCTGAGCCACTTCAAATTAACATGCCAAATAAAATTCATCAGGCACTACCATTCCAACAGTGCCCCAACACTGCATCTGTTCCTTCCGCACTCTCTCTTTCTTTCTGTGAGCTCATTTCTGGTTTCATTAGCATCCTCTATTCTTGCTGTCTCCATTCTATTGAATTTTACAAATGCAGTTTGAAGCAACTCAGTCATTTTAAAGTGGACTGAAGGAAACAGAAAAGTGACTAAAGGATACATGCTGAATCGCAAACTTCTTCTTCTATCAATTGGCAGAGGTTACAAGAGCAATAGATGTTGCCCTCACGGGAGTAAAAAAGTAAGCGCTCATACTGGTGGGTATAAATTGATACGGTGGTTCTGGAAGGTAGTTTGGAAATACGTATTGAAAGCCTTTAAAAAACATTTTCTGAGTGCAATTCTATCTCTATGAGTTTGCAGAAAATAACTTGACAGATAGACAAAGATTAATGTAAAAGGAATTTTATTGCAGCATTATTTGTAAGCAAATATTGCAACAGAATGTTAAATAATAGGGAACTGTTTAAATAAAATAAGGCTCATATATGAAGCTATTTAAAATATGCACCTATTACAAATGACAACTTAATTCTGTATTTACAGAAATGGAAGAACATTGATGACACAATGTTAAGTAAAAATGGCAGGTTGCCAAGACATTGGTGTCATGTGATCGTATTTCAGTAAAAAGGCATATGCATTTATGTAACCAGAGTGGAAAAGCTGAATTCTGTGTCTGTTGGCATGAGTGTTTAGCATGGGAGAAAAAGGGCACCAGAGAGAAGTGTTAGTGACACTAGTGTCCAGGGGAGAAAAAGGAGAAAGCAGGAGAAAAGACTTCAACAAGCCTGTGTACAGCAGTTTGATCCCTATAGAGATGGGATCGTTCTCTCCAGTTCCAGCCATAGGTAACACATGGCTTTGAAACATGGAGGTGTGATGGAAGTGCGTGTGCTGTGTTTACACCTGAGGAGGGATAGCTCTGGGAGCATCAGGAGACAAAATCCTGGACAGGGCAGCCTGGCCACAAGGTGCAGTGACAACAGGGCCTGGGTTGCAGATACATGAAAAGCCCCTTAGGAAACTGGCATATGGACATTTCCTCTTTTTCTGTCTGTTTGCTAAAGCAAGTCAATATGGCTACCACAAAGCCAAGGAGCAGGCAAATATACTGTACTTCTTTAGTGGGAGAATGTAGTCCAGGGTAGGTAAAGTCATATGGCAAAGGGCACGGATTAAGGGAGGGGTAAAGAATTGGAATGAGGCATTGATGGTTCAGTGGTAGATAGTTTGCCTTCTATGTGGGAGACTTGGGTTCAGTTCTCTGCCAATGCATCTCACATGCAGCCACCACCCATCTGTCAGTGGAGGCTTGGGTGTTGTTATGATGCAACTAGGAAGAAAGACCTTGTAATCTACTTTCAAAAATTAGCCTATTAAAATCCTATTGATCACAACTGTCAGAGCTATAACTGAGCATGGGGATAGCACAAGACCAGGCAGTGTTTAGTTCTCTTGTGCGTGGGGCCACAATGAGTGGGTGTCAGTTTGACAACAGCTAACAACAACAAGGAATTGGAATGATTATTATACTCTATTATCATCTGTATTTTCTCAAATTCTGGATAATAGTCACATATTATTTGTGTAATTATGCCCATAAAACAGATGGTGCAGTAGATTTTTACACTAACGGCCCTAGTGAACCAAGCCTCCTGGTAGTCATGCTGTTGTGTAGTTCTCTTGCTCATTGATCCTGGGCCATGTGACTGGCCTTGGCCAATGGGAAATCAATAAATGTGACCTTTCCTTCTTGGAGTGCTGCCATCACCAAGTGAGGACGCCTGGTGTAGCCTCTTTGAGGATTAAAGACCACAAGGCAAGAGACTACAATGCGTCTGTCAGTTTGTCATACTGTGGGGCCTGTGTGCTGCTGTGATGGTGGAAGCTATGCCACCGGTACTCATGGAGGACAGGTTTCAGCTGAGCTTCCAGACTAAGACAGACTAGGAAGGACCTGGAAGTCTACTTCTGAAAAGAATTGGCCAGTGAAAACTTTATGAATAGCAGCGGAAAATTGTCTGATATAGTGTGCTGGAAGATGAGCCCTTCAGGTTGGAAGGCACTCAAAAGACAACTGGGGAAGAGCTGCTTCCTCAAAGTAGAGTTGACCTTGATGTGGATGGAGTCAAGCTTTCGAGACCTTCATTTACTGATGTTGCACAACTCAAAATGAGAAGAAACAGCTGCAAACATCCATTAATAATCAAAACCTGGAATGTACGAAGTATGAATCTAGGAAAACTGGAAATCATCAAAAATGGTATTAGCCATTTTGAATCGGACAATCACAGGGTCTACTATGCTGGGAATGACAGTTTGAAAAGGAGTGATGTTGCATTCAGTCAAAAAGAACCTTTCAAGATCTATCCTGAAGTACAATGCTGTCAATGATAGGATAATATCTGTACACCTACAAGGAAGACCAGTAAATACTACTATTATTCAAATTTACCCACTGACTACTAATGCCAAAGATAAAGAAATTGAAGATTTTTACCAACTTCTGCAGTCTGAAATTGATCGAACATGCAATCAGGATGCATTGGTAATTACTGGTGATTGGAATGCAAAAGCTGGAAACAAAGCAGAAGGGTCTGTAGTTGGAAAATATGGCCTTGGTGATAGAAACGATGCCAGAGATCACATGACTGAGTTTTGCAAGACCAATGACTTTTTCATTGCAAATACCTTTTTTCAGTGACTATACACATGGACCTTGCCACATGGAATATATAGGAATCAAATCTACTACAGCTGTGGAAAAAGCTCAATATGATCAGTCAGAACAAGGCCAGGGCCCAAATGAGGGTCAGACCATCAATTACTCATATGCAAGTTCAAGTTGAAATTGAAGACAGTTAGAACAAGTCCACAAGAGCCAAAGTACGACCTTGAGTATATCCCACCTGAATATAGAGACCACTTCAAGAATAGATTTGATGTGTTGAACACTAATGGCTGAACACTAGACAAGTTGTGGAATGATATCAAGGACATAACACATGAAGAAAGCAAGAGGTCATTAAAAAGGCAGAAGCGAAATAAAAGACCTAAATGGATGTCAGCAGAGACTCTGAAACTTGCTCTTGAACACTGAGTAGCTAAAACGAAAGGAAAAAATGGTGACATAAAAGAGCTGAACAGAAGATTTCAAAGGGTGGCTCAAGAAGACAAAGTACTATGATGACAGGTGCAAAAACCTGGAGATGGAAAACCAAAAGGGAAGAACACACTCAGCATTTCTCAAGCTGAAAGAACTGAAGAAAATATTCAAGTCTCTAGCTGCAATACTGAAGGATTCTATGGGGAAAATATTAAATGACATAGGAAGCATCAAAAGAAGATGGAAGGGAATACACAGAGTCACTATGTCCAAAAAAATTGGTCAACGTTCAACCATTTCAGGAAATACCATATGATCAGGAACTGGTGGTACTGAAGGAAGTAGTCCAAACTGCACTGAAGGCGTGAGTGAAAAACAAGGCTTTGGGAACTGACTGAATACCAATTGAAATGTTTCAACAAACGGATGCAGGCTGAAAGTGCTCATTTGTCTATGCCAAGAAATTTGGAAGACAGCTACCTGGCCAACCAACTGGAAGAGATCCATTAAAAAAAATCCATATTTACGTTTATTCTCAAGAAAGATTATCCAACTGAATGAGGAAATTATGGAACAGTATCATTAAAATCAGGTGCAAGCAAAATTTTGCTAAAGATCATTCAAAAGTGGCTGTAGCAGTATATTGACAGAGAACTGCCAGAAATTCAAGCTGGATTTAGAAGAGGATGTGGAACCAAGGATATCATTGCTAATGTCAGATGGATCCTGGCCGAAAGCAGAGAATACTAGAAAGATGTTTACCTGTGTTTTATCGACAATGCTAAGGCATTCGACGGTGTGGATCATAACAAATTATGGGTAACATTGCGGAGAATGGGAATTCCAGGACACTTAAATGTGCTCATGAGGAACCTGTACATGGATCAAGAGGCTGTCATTCAAACTGAACAAGGGGATTCTGCACGGTTTAAAGTCAGGAAAGGTGTGCATCAAGGTGGTATCCTTTCTCCATACCTATTCAATCTGTATGCTGAGCAAATAATCTGAGAAGCTGGACTATATGAAGAAGAAAGGGGCATCAGGATTGGAGGAAGAGTCATTAACAGCCTGCGTTATGCAGATGATACAATCATGCTTGCTGAAAGTGAAGAGGACTTGAAGCACTTACTAATGAAGATCAAAGACCACAGCCTTCAATATGGATTACATCTCAACATAAGGAAAACAAAAATTCTCACAACTGGACCAATAAGCAACATCATGATAAACGGAGAAAAGATTGAAGTTGTCGAGGATTTCATTTTACTTGGATCCAAAATCAACACCCATGGAAGCAGCAGTCGAAAAATCAAAAAAGGCATTGCATTGGGCAAGTTGGCTGCAAGAGACCTCTTTAAAGTGTTAAAAAGCAAATATGTCACCTTGAGGACTAAGGTGCACCTGACCCAAGCCAAGGTGTTTTCAATTGCCTCATATGCATGTGAAAGCTGGACAATGAATAAGGAAGACTGAAGAAGAATGATGCCTTTTTGAATTGTAGTGTTGGTGGAGAATATATGGACTGCCAAAAGAATGAACAAATCTGTCTTGGAAGAAGTACAACCAGAATGTTCCTTGTACTTTGTACTTTGGACATGTTATCAGGAGGGATCAATCCCTGGAGAAGGACATCATGCTTGGTAAAGTAGAGGGTCAGCAAAAAAAGAGGAAGACCCTCAATGAGAGGGATTGACACAGTGGCTTCGACAATGGGCTCGAGCATAGCAACAATTGTGAGGATGGCGCAGGGCCAGGCAGTGTTTCATTCTGTTGTTCATAGGGTCGCTATGAGTCAGCACCTAGCAACAACAACAACAGGCAAGAGAGGCCCTATTTTCACAGATGTCTCAGCTGAGTCTAGTGTCTAGCCAATCCTCAGGCTGACTTCAGTCACGTGAATGACCCCAGGAGAAGCCACAGAACTGCTCATGCAACTCACAAAACAGTGAGAAATTATATATTGTTATTTTCTAGAGGCTACCCAGTTTTGGGGTGGCAGTAATAAATAATTCATACAGATAGTTATTGATTTGCTTAAAGTCTAATCTCCAGTCAAACACAATGTTCCCCAGCCCAGCAGTTCTAGAATCACTGGTTTTATTGGAATTGAAAAGAACTTAGAGTTAATCTAGTCTGACTTCTTCATTTCAGATAAGTTGAGACCCAGAAGCTAAAGTCATATCCCTAAAAGCATACAGCTGTAGAAACAGGTGTCAGTCTCCTGACTTCTGGTTCTGTGTGTTTTGGACATTTCCACAAGGTCACACTCTCTAATATGAAAATATGATTCCAAGAATGGGGCTAGCTCATGGACACACAGAATAGAAATCAGATTTCTTAGCTTCTCATCTAGAATTCTCTTCCTTTTGGGATGGTGAGTTTACAGTGTATGTCTTTTTACCACACATTTACCTGAGTATTGTCCTTCAAATGGTTATCTTTGTGCCAGCGTGGGGTTCAGGGGAAAAGAGATACCATCCCTTATCTTCCCTAGCTCTGAAACCTCTTTCTTTTCCTTTTTTTACTCTCTCCTCCTAAATTCCCCAAAACCCACTGCCATCATGTCGATTCCAACTCATAGCGACCCTATAGGACAGAGTAGAATTGCCCCATAGGGTTTCCAAGGCTGTAAATCTTTATGGAGGCAGACTGCCACATCTTTCTCTTGCCCTAAACCCCCCAGCCCTGGAAATATGAGTAAGAACTCCTACCCCTCCCCACCAGCCACCACTTCGTGCAGGATGGATTAATGAGGTTATGTCTCCAAAGAACTTTGAGTTCCTTGGAAGAAAGGCATCAACATGCAAAGTGGTGGTTGTTATTGCGATTACTTCACTGAGTAGAGTTTCACAGCTGTCCTGATGGAAAAGGGGCCAACAAAACATAATGCCAGTTTCCCCCAGCAGAGGAGCAGCTGGAATGGATTATAAATGAGACCCGTGTGCCCAGATCTCTCTTTCGTCAAAGCTCATCAGCCTTTCTGAATGTCCAGGTCTCCCCTTGACAGCCCAACAAGCTCCTTGAGCCAGACAGGTGTGGGCAAGGCAGTGTCTGAGCTCCACGTGGATAAGTCTGCTGGCAGGGGTGGCAAAACCTTATATTCTGAAACAGGGCCAATCCATTACCAGTGCTCAGTAATGCAGTGGATCTCTCCAGTGGTGATTTGGGGTAAGTAAAATATTCTTATTGCTCAAACTTCCCTCCACTTTATAGGGCAGGAGGGACAGGCGAGGGAGAGGGAAGAGAGAGCGCAGACTCAGACAAATGACACATTGCCAGGACCAGAGTACCTCTACCCAACTTTCCTTCCTTCCTCCCTTCCTCTTTTCCTTCCTCCTTCCTTTCTATCCTTCGTTCCTTCCTTCTTTGCTTCCTCCTTTCCTTCCTTCCTTCCTTCTTTATTTCCTTCCAGTTAAATATGTGTTCAATATTATGTCATGCACCACGTTAGGTTATCCTGGAGATATAATGGTAAACGAGACAGTTTTTGCCCTCAAGCAACTGCCAATATTGGGGGTGGGGAATTGTGAGTGAGGCAGAGACAGATAAATAAACAGAAAATCACACTTTGTAACCATAAATGCTATGGCAAGACTACGAGTACCATGCCATAGGGACACACAGAAGGGTCACTCAGCCTAGTTTTGAAGGGGTCTTGAGAGGCTCCCAAAGGACCAACTGGAGATTGTCTGGTTAAGTGGAGAGAAAGGTGAAGGGGTATTCTAAGCCACGGTTCTGCAATAGTTTAAAATTTATCAATTTTTCATGTGTGTACAGAAAAGAAAAACAGACTATGCACATTGTAATAGTATTAATCATACTGCAATCATATTATTACTAAAAGCTTTAAATACATTGCCTTGTTTACACCTCAAAAGAATTTTATGAAGTTGTTTCTCTTATTATGTTCATTTTACTGAAGACACAACAGAGGCCTGTAGCGATTTACTTGTGCAAAGTCACAGAATTATCGAGCAGAGGCATAACCTTATACCCAGACAGCCGATACCCTTGACCAGCACATACCATCACCTCCCCATACAGAGACCTACCACCTCCACATGTTGTTTAGTTCTGTCCTGGCCTGAGTTTTTTTTTTTTTTAGTAATATGTCTATGAGAGCAATGGCTAGGCAAATGATATTTTCTTCTGATCCAATAATTAATGCATGAAATAACATTGTTAATCAGTACAAAATTGTATGCATAAATATATTGGCAAGCCAGTTAGAAAGTGTGTTGAGTCAAGTATGTTCTTAGGAACAGTTTGAACTGTTCTAGCTATAGCTCGCATTTGAGTTGTTTAGCTTTTTGTCTTCTTCTCTAGCCAGCTCCACAAACTCCTCTGTACTCTTTCTACATCCTTGACTGTACCCAATCTCACCTCTCACTGTGCTCCAAGGGTGGTTTGGCTGTGTCTTTATCAATGCATTTATCACAGTAGCCTTTGTGCTTGAGTTAGTTGTGTGCAAATTTCCTAGGAACTCTATAAAACATTTATTGTGGTACAGAATAGGTTTCTAGTAAATGGTTTTGATTTGAAAACAGAAAGCACTTGGTAATAGCTCAGGGCTGGTTGACAAGCCAAACCCCAATCAAAGACTTCCAACCAGCTTATGTACCTTCTGCAATATCCTGTGCTTTTCAGCTCTCTTCTACTCTTGATATCCCTTCCTTCACAGCCTGCCTTGGTGGCGGCATTTCTCAGCTGCACATGAAAACCCTGTTTTTTATTTCCTTGCCCATCACACTCTTTAGCTATTTGCTTTGGGGGATCACCCAATTTGGGTGCTGTTTTCTTCTTAAAATAGTGACCCTATCAAATGTCAGTAAAAGTGTTTTGTTTTATTTTCAGGTGTGCATGTGTGTTTTCTTTTAATGTCAGGTGTTGTGTTTAATGTACATTAGTAATCTGCCTTGCATATTGCCCTTAATATACCTTATTTAAACAAAAGTTCTTTGCTGATAATTATGGAGAATAACCAAAAAACCTCCAAACTCATTGTTGTTGAGTCAATTCAGACTCATAGTGACCCTATAGGACAGAGTAGAACTGCCCCATAGTTTCCAAGGAGCAGCTGGTGGATTTGAACTGCAGACCTTTTGGTTAGCAGCCAAGCACTTAACCACTGCTCTACCGGGGCTCCAAGATGACTTATTTAATCAAAAGAGTGAACGATACCTTGTTCTTGTTTGGCAGCATATACACTAAAATTGGGGGGTACAGAGAAGACTAGCGTGGGTCCTGTGTGAGGATGACAGGCGAATTCGTGAAGCATTCCATATTTTTGAAGGACTCAATGCTTAGGGGACATTGAGCTTCTGTTAAGGGTGATGGTATAAATTGGGAATAGATAGGGTGATGACCGAGCAGCATGAGGAATATAATGTCATTGAACTGTACGTGTGAAGTTTGTTGAAATGGCAAATGTTTTGTTACCTATATATTTACCACAATAAAAAAGTGAATAATTACAAATCCCTTATTTCTAGCATGAATCTGGGGCTCAGCATGTTTAATACATTACCTCCTTAAACTTGACAATACCACTATGACATGAACACTTATCATGTCCACACTGCGGATGAGGAATCGGAGACTTAGGGATGTAAATGGAATACTGGGATTCAACCAGGTCTAATTCTCTGAGGCTCTTAAAAACACCACTCTTATGCCTCTTCTCATGTATGTAGAATTATCTATTTCTCCAGCTGGAAAGCACCCCAGGGTTCATCTAGTTTACCTCCCACCTACAGAGGAAGACATGTGTATGTGATGTGCCTACGATCACCGTTGGCCATTGATTCTGGTTTGTTGTGGACTCTCCATCATTCCTGCCGGTTTTGAATAATGAGTTCAAAGAGGGTAAAGATCAAGTTGTTCTTGCCTGTTTTATACAGACACAGGTCACGTTTGAGTGACAGAAGAAGTAAACTGACATTTAAGTATGTCTGGGCTCTGCAAAAATTAGCTGCAGTAACAGCTTCTGCCTTTCTCAACTCACCAGGACAGTCACAGTGAGAGAGATGTAGGGTGAGACAGTTCCTTTCCTGAAGTAATAGAGCCCCACATCTTTCACTGGTTACTTTATATTGTCCCCCAGGTATATGTAACCAAATTGTCATTCCTCAGCACTCCCTGGGCCTTTCTTCCATGTGTGGCACTCCTCTGAAGCAAGCGGGGCTCGAAGATGACAGGGACCTGGCAGGCTGCCTGTGGATTATTCAACCCACAGAAATAAAGAAATACAGAGCTGGGACTTGGTATCTGGCTGGATCTCATCCATTACAAACTCAAAATATTTCAGAAGGAACCTTCCCTTTTTTCCTCTTTTGGTTTTTCCTCTTCCTTTTCTCTTTTAGTTTTTCCCCTTTGTTTTTCCCTCTTGGTTCCCCCCTTATTTCTCCCTCTTGTTTCCCCCTTTGTTTACCTAAAATCAGAAAGGGACTCTGCAGAATATCTGGCATCTTCCTGGACTCTGCATCATATGCAGGCAGAATGCATTGTTGGAAGCAGGGCATGCTGGGGGTGAGGACATGAAGTGGACTCCTGACCCTCCACTCCCAGCTGCTGTCCTTGTCCAGTGACTTCACCTCCTCATACCGAGTCACAAGCTGTTGTGAGGATGCAGTGGGGTCACAACTCTATAGCATCTAGCACAGGGCTCAGTTCATGGAAGGCGCTTAACAAATGTTAATTCCAATCCCCTCTTTGCTTACAATATTTTTGATGACCTAATGAATGGTTTTGGTCTAGATCTAATACATGTCAGTCTTGGGTTTTCCTGTTCTGCCACTGCCCAGTTCTCTGCTCATGGGCATAACACTTGTCTAAGAGGGGGTGGTCCATAGGAGTTTGCACCCTGGAGCAGACTGCCTATGTCTCACTCCCTACTTTGTCATTTCCTAGCTGTGTAATCTTGAAAGAGCCATTTAAACTCTCTGTGACTAGGTTTCCTCATCTGTAAAACAAACTACCAGCTGCTGATGAGTCAGCCTTGGCTCGTGTGTGTCAGAGTAGAACTGGGCTCCATGGGGCTTCCAGGGGCTGATTTTTCAGAAGTAGATAGGCAGGTCTTCCTTCCAAGGCACCTCTAGGTGGACTCAAATCTCTAACGTTTCGGTTAACTGCCAAGTGCGTTAACTGCACCATCCAAGGACTCCCATCTGTAAAATAGGTATGACAATAATGGTACACACTGCATCAAATTGTGAGGATTTGAAAAGTTAATTCACATAACTGCTTAGAATATTGCTAGACACATACAAGTGCTCAATATTCGTTAGCTGTTACTCTTCCTTAAGTAGTTCCTGCCCCTGTTTTTTCATCTTATCTGTAAAAACAGTAAAATCCATATATGCACATCTACCTTGCAGAGTTGTTGTAAAGGAGGTAGGCAGGTGCAGAGGGTCTATATGCAGGCACTAGCAGTTTATGAGATCAAATATAAAACTGATTTGAAGTGAAAAACAAAAGTAGGTAAATAACCCAAAAGTCACTATGATTAAAATTGACATTAAAAACAACTGGAGAAATTTCTGTAGTATTGGACACACTGTTGCCTTTCACTCTAAGGAGATGGTAACTTTGAAGTTTCTGGGGGCAGGAGAGATAGAATTAGTGACAAAAGGAGCAAATGCCACAATCAGATTGTTCCGGATTATCTGAGCTCTAATTGCCTATGACAGGAAGATCGGTTCTCCCATCTCTCTGGTCCTCTGAAAGTGGCCTTCCTTCAAGGTACTTGCTAGTGATTGACCTTATCAGCTGGTGGCTGCCTACGGGGTATGAGGTGAAAAGAACCAGGAAGCATGCACACAGGACCAGCCCCACTTCCCACTGGCTGGCATGTTCATGAAGGAGGTGGTCTCTACTTCTTTCTGCTCCATGTGTTGTTCTTAGCTGCCATTAAGTCAGCCCCTGATTCATGGTGATCCTCAACTCATGGCAAGTCCATACACAGTGGAATAAATCACTGCCTTGTCCTGTGCCATTCCCGTGATTTGTTGTGGATTGGACATTTGTGATCCATAGGGTTTTCACTGGCTTCTTTTTGGAAGTAGATCACCAGGCCTTTCTTCTTAGTCCAGAAGCTCTGCTGAAACCTGTTCAGCATCATAACAACACACAAACCTCCCCTGACAGATGGGGGGCGGCTGCGCATGAAGTACATTGGCTGGGAATTGAACCCAGTGTCCTGCACGGAAAGTAAGAATTCTATGACTGAATCACCAATGCTTCATTTCTGCTCCATAAAATAGGCTCCCTCAATACTCATCCACCTGCTTGTAGCTCCCTAGACACTTCAAGCTGCTGACCGCCTTTAGGCCTTTCATCTTGCAGCTTCCCCTGCTTGAAAACACTTCCTTCTTATAAGAAAACAGTCAAACAAACAACTGTGAATATTTTAAGTTTCAGTTAAGTCATTACCTTCTTTATGTAGCCTTTCCTGATCATTTTTCCCCTCAACTGAAGAAGGATCATGCTTTTCTGGTTTCACTCCAGGTGGTTTACTGAACCTCGTGTAGAATTAACACTGGGAACACTGTATTTCTCTTGCTATTTGAGTGTCTCTGTTCCTTATGAACTAGAAACTTTTCAGGCAGAAAATGTATCTTAATCATGTCAGTTTCCCCAGAACCTAGCCAAGTGCCTGGAATATAATGAATAATCAATAAGCATTTGCTAAAAGGATAAATGAATGAATGGCCTTCAAAAATCCAGGAGGATAAAATTGAAATCAACAAATTTCACTACTTAGAGCTGCTCTGGGTCAATGGTAATGGCAGTGAGACTCAAATTCTTATCTAAAGTATTTTCTGGCAGATTTATTTTAAACCATCTGCTTCATTTCTATGCCTTTCAGCATTTGTATCAGTACATATCACCTTGTAGATGCTTAAGAAACAGTTGATGTATGGATGGGAAAATAAGAGATTTCATTTTCAGTTAAAGGATCTTGGTGGCACCCCAGGAGAAGCTGGCCCTAATAGTCTACAATCTGGATGGACCAAGACCCAGGCAGTAAATTTTTGGGGGATGGAATGGGAGCTGCTATCCTGTTTATCCCAATACTGATCAGAGATCTAAGGCTATTCTGAGGCAAAATCCACTGAGGAAGGAGCTCAGAGAGGCCACCTCTTTATCCTCTCAAGCTATTCCAGTCCTAGTGGATCAGTGTCTTCCTCAGAACACATAAAATGAGCACAATATTTTTAATAATATTAATATTTTTTCTTTAGATTTTCTGTATTCATTCTCAGCTTCCAAATCAATGCAACTTAAGAATAATAAAAAATAATGGAAAAAATTATCATTGAAATTTTGACATTCAAAATAGGAGTTTGCAGTAAGTCAATAGTCTTGAAAGCAGGCATTATTGATAGAGAACTTTCTAAGTTACCCTGGAGTCCATTTAACACCATTAGTCCTGGTGGAACATATTATACTGTTTTATGTAAGGTAGAAAATTGTTGTTGTTAGTTGCTGTCAAATCCATTTCAAGTCATGGTGACCTCCCTGCGTGCAGAGTAGAAAGTAGAAAAGAGGGCGACCTAAAAGAAAAGTCTGCCCCTTCTATGTCTAAGAGATTAGAGAGAGAGAATTATGGAGCAAAGAGTTGGAGAAGAAATACTTCTCTCTGGATCTTCAAAGTCCCGTGGAGTGAGGAGGGGCAATGGAGTGGTTGGAACCACCTTAAGAACACAAGAACTCTTGACCTACCCTTGCTTTGGCCTCTGGATGGAGACAACTGGCCCTGAAACTACATGGGGCCCTTACTTAATTAAGAGTATGGAGTGAAATGTCTAGGTTGATAAAGGGACTACTTTGTGGGCCTGAACCTCACCTTGTTCTCACATGGCATGGATGCTGGTTTGAGAAGCCATAGGGCTGCTTTAGGCTGTTAGGGTGGAGGCTAGCCTGAACCTGCAACCCCAGTACCAAGGTTGACATCTGGGGCGAGAAGTTGGATGGTATATATGGCAGATACTCAAAGAGGTCTTCACCAGCAAAATCAGGGTGGAAAGAGCAATTCTTCAGGGAGGGGCCCCAGACTCTGAGCAAGTCAAACAAATAAATAGACTACAAGTATATCAGCCGCAGATGTCAACTGTGGGTGCCAGCTATGGCTGCCAGCCATAGGATTGTTCCAAGCATTCCTCAGCAGACACCAGGCACCTCACACTCAAGCACAAGTGCAAATCCAGGGGCTCCCTTTTCCTAATGGGCCGTGGTTCGTCAGGAGAGGAGGATGAAAGGGAGAAGAGAATTCTGAAAAAATGAGCAGAACGACAGGTGAAATCTACAGACTGCTTAAATGATTGGGCAGAACTAATTTTAAACCCAATTAGACTAAACGCAGTTTTTTTCCTGTTACCCAAGCATGTGGAGGGCTCATGAAGAAAATCAGGTAAGTTATTTTAAAAAACAGCTAATTTTCTTTGCCTGTATGAATGCTGCTTGAGTAATTTTGCAAGCCTGCTCCTCCCAGTCATGTTGATCCCCAGCATCTGAGTTGTGGGCTCACGAAGGATATGGTTTGCAAGGTAAAGCTTGAAGCAATTCCATTCAGCATCACACCAGGAGGGGTTTTAGAGACTTGGGATCCTCTGATTATCTGTCTGTCTGGTCTCTATCTCTTCCTTTCTCTCTTCTGAGCCCTCTCTAGCCCCTCCAAATGGCCCCCATCTTCTCTTCTTTCATGTCATGACCCTTTTCCTCTCTGAAAAGGAAAATGTACACAGATGCAACTTCGCGAGTTTTTTAAATATTTCCAATGAGAAGTCAAGCTGAACTCCACAAGTCCTCAGGAAGCACCTCTCTGACAGAATTATAGGTGCCCCCAACGAACCTTACAAAGATACTGTTAATCGAGCATATAGTTCCACTTCAGAGCCAAGGGAGAAACGCCAAAGGGAAAGACAAAAGCTCTTTAGAGGACTTTGCATTTAGCTGATGAATATGTTAGTGAATTGAAGAAACCCTCAAAAAGTTTAGCAAGTGGAACATTCCTGATGTAGTACGTTAACTCGAGTAACCTAATAACAGCCATAAGGAAAAAACAAGTCATGCTCCCCAGGGACCAGCTATAGTCATAGAAAGAAGATGTGAAACTTTTAAGTAAATAACTAATTGGAATGATCCAAAGTGTTGTTTTGACTAATAGTGGGGTCCCTATTTGGAAATAAGTCCTTGCTTTGAGGTTTTATACACACAAATAATCTTGCTCCAGTGAAATTTCTGAGTCTTTAGTAAGCGACAACCCTGGAGGCGTAGTGGTTAAGCTCTACGGCTGCTAACCAAAAGGTTGGCAGTTCAAATCCACCAGGCACTCCTTGGAAACTCTGTGGGGCAGTTCTACTCTGTTCTATAGGGTCACTATGAGTCGGAATTGACTTGAAGGCAGTGGGTTTGGTTTTTTGGTGTAGTAAGTGACTAAGCCATGGAAAATAAAAGGAGTATGGAAACCAAGCAATTTCAGAGGGCCTTCTGCAGGACATGCATGAGAAGATAATAAAACGCCCCTGCTCTGGGTGAGGTGAGCTGGGATGAGGGTTGGAGATTTAGGCAAGGGCCAGATTTTGCAAGGCCGTGGAGAGAAGTTTGGGTTTTAACATGTGCTAAGAGCTGACATCTCTCATAAAACCAGCAACACTCTAATGATAACTAGAATTTATTAGAGGCACTGGTGGTTCAATGGTGGAATTATTGCCTTCAATGTAGGAGACCCAGGTTTGCTTCCCAGCCAATGCATCCCGTGCACAGCCCCCACCCATCTGTCAGTGGAAGCTTGCGTGTTGCCATGACGCTGAACAGATTTAAGCAGTGCTACTTTTTTTTTTTTACTAGACCAAGACAGACGAGGAACAAAGATCTGGTGATCTACTTCCAAAAATCAGCCAATAAAAATCCCACGAATCACGTGCTCCAATCCTCAGTCAACTTTGGTGATGGCGCAGGACTGGGCGGTGTTTCACTCTGTTGTGCATGGGGTCACCGTGAGTAGTGGGCTGACTGAATGGCAGCTAACAACAACAACAAACTCTGCTCCCTCTTTGGCCACTCTTAGTTTGTGTGAATGATTAGCTCACAAGATGATGTCTGAACTCAAATTAATTTGATGCATTTTTGAGCCATGCATATGTGTGAAGATGGAGGACTTTACATAAATCAGATTCCTTTCCTTCGGGGAGACTTTTCACACACCATAATCCATTGGTCAGTATTAGGGAAGAAGTAGCATTAGTAGAGCTCCTACTTTGTGCCGGACACTGCCTTGATTATCCATATATCTTATTTCATTTAACCCTCACCACACTTCTGTGATTTGAAATATTAACTCCAGTTTACAAGGACAAGATCATTTGGTCCAGCCCCCTGGAAGAATGCCTGAATTACCAGAATAGATCTTTGTCCTTTCTCCTCTTAAAGACTCCAAGTAAACTCACAACCTCTCAGAGTGGCCCATTTCAGCAGTGGTCCTCGGAGATTTTGAACATTAATTCTCATTTCCAAGTCTTTCTCAGATCACTGGTTCCTTAGTGATCAAACAACGAGTCCTATGCACAATACTATATGCGTGTTTCTGGACTCAGATAAGATGGCATCACAAAGGGGATGGTCAAGGCACAGGAGAGACAGTGAGTAGATTTCAGGACACTGAGCCTTGTTCTCTAGCTATGAAATACAAGTTATGTTCTTACTATTACAAAAGTATTATATGCCCCTTATTTTAAAAAATAAAATATTGTTGTACGATGAGAAAGTAAAATTCCCCTAAAATCTCACCCTCAAATGATTACCATTAGCTCTTGGTCTTTAACAAAGAGCTACCTAAAGAGGAAATAAAGCAAGGAAAGGAAGCCAGTCAGAGGAACAGACATTTTTTGTGTTAAAGAAGACCCTCATTCACCTGCCTCCCTAGATTTAATTTCCATAAGTGGTCATGGAAACCTCTGGTTGTGACGAGAGGGCACTTCTGAGACCATTGACCAAAGAATGTCCCTCTGTCTTTGGAAAGCCAGTCTCCTTGAGATGGATATTTGTGAGCCAGTAAAGCAAGAAGAGATGCCAATCTGGGAACACCAACCAGCCAAATCAACATCACTCTTGGTGGCGAACATTTGAGTTCTCTCAACCTTTTTCTGGTTCCAGTGGTTTTCTAGGTCCTTGGTCTCGGCAAGATTGAAACAGGATTTTGATCAGTTTGAAGGAGTGAGAAGAGCACACAGGTTTTGGAGCCAGATAGGCTTGGTCTTGACCGCAGCCCTGGCCTTGGGCAAGGTACTTAAATTCTCTGAATCTTAGTTTCTTGGATATAAAATGGTGACAATAGCACTAATTGATAAGGTTACAGAGAGACTTAAATGTTATGTGTGCAAAGCTCTCAGCACTGTCCATGGCACAAAGTAGACGTTTAATAAATGTGTTCAGTTGAATATCACAGACGTCCCAGATATTAGGCTCCTCCTGTCTGCAATGTGAAATTACCAGCTGTTGAGAAAACTCCCCAATAGTCACCCTATTTTTTTTTCACCTAATTAGTGGCTGAAATTTAGGTATAGAGTTTATAGAGTAAACATTTGGTTAAAGTTTATTGATTTTTAATACAAGTTGTCTACAGGCATTTTGTGCAGTGTATGTATTTGCCATTGAATGATTGAAGCTACTCGTCATAATGTAAACACGGTCTAGAACGAACAAGTCTGTCTCGGAGGAAGTGCAAACAGAATGCTCCGTAGAAGCAAGGACGGCAGGACTACGTCTCACATACTTCAGGCATGTTATTGGGAGGGATCAGTCCCTGGAGAAGGACATCATGCTTGGTAAACTGGAGGGTCAGAGAAAAAGAGGAAGACCCTCAATGAGATAGACTGACACAGTGGCTACAACAATGGGCTCAAACATAGCAACAACTGTGAGGATGGTGCAGGACCGGGCAGCGTTTCATTTTGATGTGCATAGGGTCGCTTAAGAGTCAGAACTGACTCAGCAGCACCTAACAACAACAAGAGAATTATTAATGATTTTATGATATAATTTTCAGACTTTCAAAATAAATTCTACTTGTGTAGTAAAAGTCTACCAACCCAACTTTGATATATTGATAAACTGGCAACTCGGGCAGCTCTCTTCAGTCCTTGGGGGGATGATGCAACGTTAGAGCCACGGTTTGAGGAAGGTTGCTCCTTCCTAATGAATGCTCAGCCATCCCACCTGGTTTCATGGAAAAGCAAGACTCAAAGTCTCAGCCTCTGTGACTGCCAAAATCCTGTCACTCTTAATGTGCTCGTTTCCAGCTGTGGCCCACGATATCCCATCAAACAAATTATTCTGAAACGATTGATCATGTCCCACTCCCTTTAGATGGCCCATAACCACAAAAGAGAGGTAGATAGAAATACAGCCTGACAGATTACCTACTTTGGGGCCAGAAGGTTTAAAGTGCAACATCTCCCAACCTACTTGCCAGCGTAGTATGTGTCAGGGGCCCACACCTAACAACTGTGTCAGTGGTAACAGGGCATATTGCTGAAATGCTCAGCCGCTTCCTGCTCACTGATGAACTCAGGGCTTTAGAGCAATTCAAAGTCTGAACTCCGGACTTTTCTTCCTGAGATCACATATGCCTCCATCAAACAGGCAAACGATTTTTTGAATTTTGTTGTTTGTCTCTATCTAGCTGAAATATAAATTTTGTAAGGGCAGGGATTTTGTCTGTTTTGTTTATTGCTGTATTAATGTGCGTTGCTCCTAGATGTGTCCCTGACACATAATCGGTACTCAATTTATGTTTGTTGAAGGAATGAATAAAAGGGGAATCTAACAAATGTCTTTCCTTAGTTTTCCTCAAGAGAGGAGAGATCCTGTTATGGATTGAATTGTGTCCCCCAAAACTGTGTGTCAGCTTGGCTAGGCTGTGTGTATTGTGTGATTGTCCACCATTTTGTCATCTGATGTGAGTTTCCTATGTGTTGTAAATTCTACCTCAATGATGTTAATAAAGCCGGAGTAGAGGCAGCTATGTTAATGAGGCCCGACTCAATCTACAGGATTAGGTTGTTTTGAAAGTCAATCTCTTTTGAGATATAAGAGAAGCAAGCAGAGAAACAGGGGGACCTCCTACCACCAAGAGAGCAGAGCTGGGAGCAGCGTGAGCCTTTTGGACCCTGTGCTGAGACTCTCCTAGGCCAGGGGAAGATTGATGGCAATGAGCTTCCTCCAGAATCGATAGAGAGAGAAAGCCTTCCCCTGGAGCTGGAGCGCTGAATTCAGACTTCTAGCCTCCTAAACTGTGAGAGAATAAACTTCTTTTTGTTAAAGCCATCCACTTGTGGTATTTCTGTTATAGCAGCACTAGATGACTAAGACAGACCCTAATAGAAACAGGCAGGTAGTAAATATCCTGACTACGGGAATTTGCTTTATTGAAAGTTACTTTTTGAATTTATTCAAACTTCAGGATATCTGTCTTATCATTATAATGTTGTTGTTGTTAGTTGCCCTCAAGTCAATTCTGACTCATGGTGACCTCCTGTGTGCAGAGTAGAACTGCTCCACAGGGTCTTTAAGGCTGTGGCCTATCTTCCGAGGTACCTCTGGGTAAGTTCAACCCACCTACGTTTCCGCTAATAGTCAAACATGTCACCATTTCTGCTACACAGGGATGTGCTCTTTATTCTGAGATGTAGCTGCAATGCAGGAATTTTGATGTCCACTCAAGCTTACAAGATAGCATTGTAGATGAAGAAAAATGTGCTCATTTTTACTTACTTTTGCTATTCCTACTTACTAAAGTATTTGGAATGGCCACATGGATCAGCTTAATATGAACTGAATTTCAGTGATTGGCCTGTCAAGAGAAACATGGTTTATCCCATATAATTCAATGTGAGTTTATTGTTTGTATTTTGAAGGATGTGAGGAATTTAGAAAGGTTCTAGAAATGTTTTGCTCTCTGATGAAGTCTGAGGACCAAAACTGTTTAAAAAGTCTTCCTTCGTTTCTTCAAAAAGGCTTGCTTCATGTAGTGGCTAACCATGGCTAACCATGTTGACTCTGACTAAGCCATATACCCAGGGGTAGATTAACCAATAAGCAAGGTACTCACAGGCTTAATTGTGTTTACCTACTATTACCATCTTTGATATGGTGAAAAACAGGTGAGATTGTACATTACAGATCAGTAAGTAAGCACAAGTGTGCCCGAGTCTACCTTGATTATTGGGTGATCCATCCCCGCATATACCCGTTAGTTTTCCTCATGGTCCTTGCCTTCACCTGGCATGTATTCCAGTTGTTGCTATCTGACATGACTTTATGTGTTTACGTGTTTAACATCCACCTCCCTGACTAGACAGTAAGCAGGGGTTGTTGTCAGTTTTATTCATGCTGCTTCCCCAGTGCCTAGAATGGTGCTTGGAATGTGGTAAGTGCTTAATAAATATTTGTCAAACAAATGAATTAATTAAAATGTATGTGATGGATCTCTATATATGTGCAAACACATCTAAGGGGAAAGTGATGCCAATAGCAGGGCTTGACACCCAGGGCATCCACTGTAGAAGAAAAAAGTCTATATTTAGACAGAATTAGTATCAAACCCAGGTCCACTCTTTTCTAGCCGTGTTGTAATAAGGCATTAATCTCCCTCAGCCTCTGTTTTGGTACTTGCAAATGGGAATAGTAAAAGCCACTTAATAAGATAGTTACAAAGATTATACGACATAACACATATACAAGTACTTTGCAAAAACTGCTAAGGCTCACAGAAGTATCAGATTTTTTTATGTGTTAGGTACACATACCTGGTGAGGGAATGAGTAAGGGTTGCACTAACCTGTTATTCACGTGCATGCAAAAGCTGGACAATGAACAAGGAATACCAAAGAAGAATTGGTGCCTTTGAATTATGGTGTGGGCAAAGAATATTGCGTATACCATAGACTGCCAGAAGAACAAACAAATCTGTCTTGGAAGAAGAACAGCCAGATTGCTTCTTAGAAGGGAGGATAATGAGACTTTGGACATGTTACCAGGAGGGATCAGTCCTTGGAGAAGGACATCATGCTTGGTAAGGTAGAGGCTCAGTGAAAGAAAGACCCTCAAGGAGATGGATTGACACAATGGCTGCAATGATGGGCTCAAGCGTAGCAATGCTTGTGAGGATGGTGCAGGACCAGGATGTGTTTTTTTCTGCTGTACATAGGGTCGCTATGAGTCAGAACTGACTCGATGGCACCTAACAACAACAACCTGTTACTCAGTTCAAACTCTCCGTTTCAGAGGCAGTTGAATGCTCAGTCATAGCAGGTGCATAAAGAAAGACGCCTTCCTCATGAAACACCAGGAATCAGGAGTTCATTAGACTCACTGGTTGGGGAGCTTTTAAAAATATATATCCCTAAAACCGGTTGCCATAGAATCAAATCCAACTTATGGTGACCCCAAGTGTGTCTGAGTAGAAATCTGCTCCACAGTGTTTCCAATGGCTGATTTTTCAGAAATAGATCACCAGCCCTTTCTTCTGAGGCACTGCTGGCTGGGCTTGAACCTCCAACCTTTCGGATAGCAGCTGAGTGCATTAACCATTTGCTCCACGCAGGGACTCCTATATATTCCTCAGCATGGTAAATTGTATGATATGTTTACAATTGTTTGTCTCCCTCAACATTCTCACTCCTTCCATACATGCCAAGCTTTTCTGTAGGTGGACTTGAAGTGCTCACCCCATAAACATTGAGCTTGGCCATGAGATTTGCTTTAGTCAATGATTTATAAGTGAAAATGATGTATGCCACATCAATGCAGAGGCCTCATATATGCTGGCTTGGTTTGGCTTGCACCTCCTTGAGCTTCTGCCCTCAGTTGTGAGAACAGCTTCCCTAGTTAGTGGATACTCTGAGAGAGCCTTGCTCTGGAATGCCAATATACATGTGCTAAGCCAAGCCCAGCCAAGCCAAATAGAGCTGCAGAAGACTCACATCCCTCATGAAACATGAGGACCAAAGTTTGTTTTAAGCCCCTGAGATGTTGGGTGGTTGGCCACCTTAGCAAAAGCTGACCAATCACACCAAATCTACCCTAAGCCAACTGAAGTACACAGTCTGAGTCTCAGAAATCTGTATTTTTAGAAATGTCTTCGTGTGATTCTGATAAGCAATCAGGCTTGGGAACCACTCTTCTAGACTCTGTATACCCTATTCCATTCTTCCTGCCACTTGCCTGTATGAATAAAAAAAAAGGGGCTTGACTAATGCTTCCATGGTTCCTATAACTCAGCTAGTAGAATTCCTGGTTGTCAGGTCAGTAGGAAAAGAAAAGAATGCCTCTCTGCTTTGGAACTGGTGATAAAATGTGGAGCTGCAGAGACTGAATCTTGAATTAAATCAGAAACTTCAGGGTTACCTGACCTCCCCTCTCCAGTGCCTTATTGGGAAAGTGATTAAATAATTTATTATTGCAAAACAAGACAAAACCTATGGAAGGACATACTCTGTTATAAACCAGATGGTTTGGATATGAGTGTGGTCATTATTCTAGTTTCTGACAATCCCTAATAAGTCTATGTTAGCCACTATATTAACATTTCCCAATTGATGCCCAGCAGTTCTGCCTGCTGGCAAGGCCTTGAGGCACCCACAAGAGGCAAGAAGGTGCTGTCAGTGATAATTGGTGGAGATCAGGGAAGAAGATTTTTAATTTTACTTAGTAGTATCTCAGCAATAAATCCAGAGCCTACATGTTTGGATTATTCTGGAGAAGAATGATCTTTTGTTCATCAACCACTTGTAATTAAGTCATGTGAAAAATCATGAATGAGATTAAAATCACTTTATTGTACATGAGTGAAAAGTATTTCTTAAAATTTGTTGGACAACCCCATAATCCTGACTATTTTTTAATGAGGCTTAGTTAAGACTCTGAGGGGACCGTCAGGGTTCAGTGGTAGAATCCTCGCCTTCCATAGGAGAGAACTAGGTTTGATTCCTGGACAATGTACCGAAAGACAGCTGCCACTTGTCTGTCCGTGGGGACTTAGGAGATGCCATGATGCTGAACAGGTTTCAATTGAGCTTCCAGATTAAGAAGAGCTAAAAAAAAAGAAAAAGGCTTGGTGATCTCTTTCTGAAAATCAGCCAGTGAAAACCCTATGGATCACAATGGTCTGATCCCATTGTGCATGGTTTCACCATGAGTCAGGACTGACAACAACAAAAGATTATGAAGGACCAGGTATGTACTATAGATAGTCCTGTTTCTTCCAATATCAGTGACACTCCAGTAAGCATGCCATATTTGGTTTGATTATTTTTTCTTGGGAGCAAGAAGGTAGGGATTATTTAATTATTTCATTATTAAAATGAACCTGAATTTTTATTCCTAATTTGGCCTTGCTTGAGTGTTTGTATAAGTTATAACCAACTGTTCTCTTCATGTTGTAAAAGCACAACTCCCATAGTCTCAAGTTATAGTCAATAGGATAGAAAAAGCTATCTTAAGAACTGAGCTATGCCCAAGAGGACTATTTGAAAAGCATATTATTACAGAGCTTGGGAAAATGAATTGGAATCCCTTGAGCCTTTCTTTCACTACACAGGTGTCTAGTAGATCCAGAGACACAATCACTCAAGACAAGCAGTAGATATACAACAGGCTTTAGTATACTTATTTCATCAGCACAAGAAACTTGGGAATATCCCATATTCAAATATACCAAAATGAGGATGTTTAGAGCCAAAAGCTATGTAAACCCCATTATCCCTTGAAAAGGGTCTACATTCCTTTGAATGTTAGTTTTCCTCAGCTCCTGTCCCCCATGACTCTCGGCAGTATGAAATTTATAAATATCCAGTTACTCTTTGCAGAGAAAGCTTAGCAACCAGCATTCACATGTGTCTCACCTCTTTAGAAAATAAGTTTGATTACTGTACATATCACTTAGATGTGGTAATGTCACTAGGGTTGGTGTCATCCACTGCGGTAACTCATGGTGTCACCAACCCCATACTAGTTACCATAATATTGTAACTAAAACATCAGAAATTATGACAAAATCAGCAACTATAAAAACATTGGCAGTGATGAAAACAACAGCATGTGCTTGTAGTGCGTGCAGACGAAAACACGGGATTGATTCAAAGCATCCTTGTAATTGGGTAATAATGACAGCTCTGACTGGAGCACATTAGAAGGTTCAAAAAGTAAATTAGCATAAAGTTTTAGCCTTGTAGGTATATTGATACATATGCACTATGTTTTTTTGGGCTATAAGCTGGGCTTACAAACAATATTTTTGTTGTTATAACTAACTACAGGGATATTTTTATAAAAATAATAAATTTCTGCTGAAACACTGCACAAAAATTGTATAGACAGTCATTTTGGTGTCACACCATCTGACAGTGTCACCTGGTGCAGTCCACACCACCTGCATCCCCCTAGTGATGCCACTGCTTAGATGGTAAAACCTCAATTAACCTGAAATACTTGAGGAGTGGGTCTTGGATGCTCCAGCTGAGCATGAAGTCTCTTTTGTCATGGTCCCTGTTATAGATGTTGGCATGGAAGGTACAAGGAACAGAGTAGAGTGTGTTCTTTTTAGAATAAATCCTTGGTATGAGTTCTTTTGCTTGGTATTTGCTGTTTCTCCTAAAAATGAACACCAAAAGATCTTGAAAGTTAAAGTTTTTGCATGTTTTGATTCTGATTTTTCTATTTTACAAAGGCACGCAATTTATTTATCTTCCTTCCTTCCTTCCTTTTCTTTCTCATGGAGATCTTTATAAATCTACTGAAAGCAATAGACTCCCTCCTTCCCAGAAATCCACATTTCAGTGGGTTCACTGGAGGTCAACAAAGCCTTGGTTAAGCGCTCATGAGATAATGAAAACAATATGGGACTTGAACTGTAATTTCTCCCTTAGGCAAATCACTTAACTTCTCTGGGAGTGAGTTTCCTTATAGCTTTGTAAACTATAAAGTAATTTTTCTTATATATAATTGTAAGAAATATAATTTTTCCAATCCCTCCTCCCCAAATGTGTGCTTCCCTTTCGACCACTAAGTCTTTTAAATGGAACTAAAGAAAATCTCTCTTTTCTATCCATTGTGTGTGACCACAGTGTCAGTCAGTCACTGGTGCCCTTCCTAGGGCCTTGTCTTGTGACACTGAATTTTACATATGAAATTAATATGTATGACATTAAAAAGGAGCAAAGGATAGTGTCAGAGCAAAATGTGCACATTTACAAGTAAAGGTTTGAAAAGCTTTTTACTGGTATAGCTCGACAATAAGCCAGGAAGACTCCCTGGGTGGTGCAGACAGTTAACACACTGAAAGGTTGGTTCACGTCCACCCAGATGTACCTCTGAAGAAAGGCCTGGTGATCTCCTTCCAAAAAACCAGCCATTGAAAACCCTGTGGAGCACAGTCCTACGCTGACATACATGTGGTTGCCCTGAGTCAGAAACGACTTGAAGGCAAATGATTTTTTTTTTTTAACTGGTTTAAATACCTGCAAGAAGAATTGCTGCTCTGATTGTCCCATGTACTCTAAAGCCTCCCCGATGTCTCAAACAGGCATTTGCCAAAGGACTCTCCTTTGAAACTTGTAGATCCTGAGGAGATTTGGATGATAGACAGGACAGGTCCCTAATTCCTTATTCAAACACCCTGAGCCTAGATGCTTTTGAGAAATCAGAACGTTTTAGGTTTTTGAAAGAAAATGTATAAACTCGTTGCTGTTGAGTCGATTCTGAGTCTTAGCAACCCTACAGGAGAGAGTAGAACTGCCTCATGGGGTTTCCAAGGAGTGATTGGTGAGTTTGTACTGCCGAGCTTTTGGTTAGCAGCTGAACTCTTAACCACTGTACCACCAGGGCACACTCCCCAGCAGGGCCTGGAACAACACCTTGTAATCAAATGTATTAACATTTCTGCAAAAATGTGTATATACTAGGCTTCACACCAAGTGGAATAAATACAAACTATAACTTCATGGTGGTTCATGTCAGGTTTTGCCACCAAATAAGTTTGCCTCAAATTTACAAAAAACAAACAAAAATAACTCGTGACCCCGCAGGAGCCCGCGTGGCGCAGTGATTAAAGTGCGCTGCTGCTAATTGAAAGGTCGGCAGTTTAAACCTAGCAGCTGCTCCGAGGGAGAAAGATGTGGCAGCCCACTCGCATAAAGATTACAGCCTTAGAAACTCTATGGGGCAGTTTTATTCTATAGTCCTGTACGGTCAGTACGAGTCGGAATCGACTCGACGACAACCGGCTTGGTTTGGTTTGGTTTATATGGTCACCGTGAGTTGGAATTGACTCCAGGGCAATGGGTTAGTTCAGTAAGTAGGAGCCCTGCTGACATAATGGTAAACTCTTGGCTGCTACTCTAAAGGTTGGTGATTCCAACTCACTCAGTAGCTCTGCAGGAGAAAGACTTCGCAGAATGATCCCGTAAAGATTACAGCCTAGAAACCCCAATGGGGCAGTTCTACTCTGTCACACCTGGTTGCCATGAGTCAAAATCTACTCGAGGGGCACCCAACAATAGCAATGGTTGGGTAAGATGACTAAGCAGTCAAAACAAAGGCAGCTGATCAATGGAGCCCATCAACCAGAAAGGAGGTCTCCAGTAGTGTGTGCCTGCATCCCAGGTTCTGACTATTCAACATTTTATCACTGGTGTGAAGACAAAGAAGACCTGCTTACCGCACTTGCAGCTGTCAGTTGAGAGAGAGATCTAATATTTGGAATAGTAAAAATACTAGAAGATTCTAACAACCTGGGATGACTGGGCCAAACTATGGAGGTGCATTTTAACCTGGGATCAATATTTTGGGTCCACTGAAAAGGGTGGGGGTGGAGTGTGTTGGATTAATAGCCATTCCATGAAGAGAGCTGGGCTTGGCTGTTGGCAAGACAGAGTGAGCCGCAAAGCCCCGAGGTTCCAGGAGCAGAGTACTAGCCTGGGCTTCTCCGCGGCTGTGCTGTCTCCACAGTGCAAGTGTGCACGTGTGTGTGGTGTGTGGTGCTTGCTGAGTCCCTCTCTTGCCTCTGCAGGCCTGTGCACATCTGGAACATTTATTGCCTTCAGTTCTGGGTGCCAATTTTTAAGTGACAAATTGGAGCCCATCCAGTGGAGAGTGACCAGGACGAAGAAAGGGCTCAAAATCATGTCAGTCTGGGGAGTACTGGAGGAACCAGGGCTGTTTAGCCAGGGGGAGAAAAGACTAAGGGGGGCGGAGGTGGGGGGGTGGATTTGATTGTTATTTTCAAATCTCTTGAAGGGAGAAATAGGACAGCCTGTGTGTCTCCACAGGGGAGAAAAAGATCTAGCTGTAGAAGTTACAAGAGGGAAAGGCCAGCCTTCTATAAAGAGGATGTTTCCAACGAGCAGCGGTGTCTGAAAAATCTGTAGGCTGAACTCATTGTGGGTGCCAGAAAAAGTTAAACCACTTACCTCTCCACCCCCACATCTGAGGAATTGCTTCTCACCCCTCATGGTTATAAAAGGAACACAATGGAGGTTGCCCCCTGCCCCAGGCCAGGCCTACAACTCCTTTCCCTGGGGTTTTGGGACTTGGGAGTGAGAAAGAGCCAGGCTGCCTGTGGCTGAAACTCTAAGGTCACACTAGGCAAGAGTTTCCTATCATGTGGAAAGACTGATGTACATCAAGAAAGAAAAATAAAACAACTCAAAATGCCCATCAACAGATAACTGGACAAAGAGTGGTACATACACACAAAGGAATACTACTCAACCATAAAGAGAAATGAAATCCTGATGCATGCCACAACATGGGTGAACCTTGAAAGCATTATGCTGAGTGAAACGTCAGACACAAGAGAACAAATATTGCATGATCTCACTTATATGAAATAAGCAAATGTATCGAATCCAAAGATTGTCAGTGAATTACAAGGGGTGGGAGGGAGGGGTAAAAGGAAAGATTTTGCTTAGGGAGGACTGAGTTTGTGTTAATGGTGGTGGAATGATTTGGAAAAGAATAACAGGAATATTGTACAACTTGAAGAATGTAATCAATGCCACTGAATTGTGCTTGTAGAAATTGTTGGATTGGCATATATTTTGTTATGTATATTTTCACCACAATTAAAAAGATGAAATAAAAAAAGAAAGGAAAATAAAACTGGCACTCAGAGGGGAGAAAGAGGGACAGAGAGAGAATGAATGGTGCTTGAGCCCTTGATTCCAGATAACCTGAGACTCACTCTATCCTTCTTCTACAACACGGTCACCCAACTCTTTCTTGGATCTTGTAAATCATTCCAGAGGATTGTCTCTCTTACTTAAATTAGAGTTGGGTTTTTGTCACTTGTAGTTCTAATGATTCTAACTAGTTCTAGCTGTCTCAGGAGATAATGAGGTGTTTAAACAGAAACAGGGTCACCAAAACCTACCAAGAATGCTGTGAAATGAGTGGGGGTAAAAACAAAATAAGATTGACCATGAGTGGATAATTTTTGAAGCTGGGTTATGGGTTTTACATTATTCTATCTACTTTTGTGTATGTTTGACATGCTCCCTAATAAAAAGAAGGGGAAAAAATGATGTGGAAAGGATTTCAGCACTTAAGGAAACGGAATTGGATCAGTGGTTCACAAACATACCAGACTCCTCTGGGTAGATTTAAATTATGAAGAATCCAGGGCCCTGTCCCTTGAAATTTTGAATCAGTAGATCCGGGATGAACCTTGGGGTTCTGTAACTTTTAAAAGATCTCCAGATGGTTCTGACTATTCCGCAGGTAAGACAAATGTTGGACTAGATGACATTTAAGGCATCTTCCAAATCTAAGATCCATAGGTTAGAAGAGATTAAAACCTGGAAGTGACCATGACCTTCAATTTTAAAATGTGGAAACCAAGATCCAAGGAGGTCAAGTGATAAAGGTGACAGAGTTAGCATCGAGAGACCAAAGGTAAAACTGATGTAATCAATGTAACCCTGTGTTCTCTCTTCTGCTCTCACTATGATTTTATAAAATTATGAAAATTTCAAAGAAAGCAGATGCTGGATCCAGACTGCTTGGCTCGAATCCTGGCTCTGCTATTTACTATCCACTTCACAGGACTGCTGTGGCTTAAATAAGTTGATATATGTAGAGTACTTAGATTAATGCTTAAAAAAAAAAAAAAAAAGTTTTTATTTATTTATTTATATGCTTAGCATATGGTCAACAAGTGTTTGCTACTGTTATTTTTAGTACCTGCATTACACTAGTGAGGAAAAGTCTCGGTTAAGACCCTTAAGAAGACTTTGTCATTGCTGTTAATTGCTGTTGAGTTGGCTCTGACTCATGGCAACCCCATGTACAACAGAACAAAACATTGCCAGTTCTTGCACCATCTTCAGGATCCTTGGTGTGCTTGAGTCCGTTGTTGCCACCACTGTGTACTTTGAGTGCTTTCCAATGTAGATGGCTCATCGTCCAGCACTTTATTGGACAATATTCTGTTGTGATTGATAGGATTTTCACTGGCTAATTTTTGGAAGTGGACCACCAGGCCTTTCTTTCTAGTCTCTTAGTCTAGAAGCTCTGCTGAAACTGTTCACCATGCGTGACCCTGCTGGTATTTGAAATACCAGTGGCCTAGCTTCCAGCACCATAGCAACACAAAAGCCGCGACAATATGGCAAACTGATGGATGGTGGAAGGAAATTTTAGATAGCTGTTAATTATGGACAATTTGGAGCAGGTGCAGAGAACTTCTAGTCCACACCCAGTATCTGGGTTTTTGCTTTGTGTCCTCCTGATTTCAGTATAAGAGGTGATTGCTCAGGCCACAGACGCTTGAATCATAACTTCACTCCTGTTGGATCACCCTGGTTACCTCAGCCAGAGAAGAACAGCAGTGAGAAGTCCTGATAAGGGTGTCTTAATAGCTGTATTAAAAACAAAACACACAAAAAAAACCCCACAAAACCAAAAAGCTGGTTAACCCATTTATTCTAAAGGGATTTGTTTTGTTTCTTTTATTTCCTGTATACCCAGCCAAGTAAAGAAAGTAACAGCATCAGTCTTTAATTAAAAACAAACAACAACACCCTAAAATAACTAAGAGCAATATGATGGTTTCTAAGGCAACTGTCAGACAGTGTGTGATTAGACATTCCTAAGTTCATAAAGAACAAAGACAAGAGAATAAGAATGTTGGCCCAAGGTGGGCAGAGTTTTTATGTGCTTTTTTCACTGCCGTGTTCTGGTGGCCGAAGGCCGGGTGGCACAGCAGTTAAGCGTTTGGCTTATAACCAAAAGGTTGGCAGTTCGAAACCACCAGCTGCTCCTTGGAAACTCTATGGGGCAGTTCTACTCTGTCCTATAGGTTGCTGTGAGTCAGAATCGACACAGTGGCAAGAGGTTTCTTGGTTTTTATCCTAGTGGCCAGAGCAGTGTCAGGCACACTGTGGGCATTCAATAAATGTTTGTAAAATGGATGATCTTTCAGGGAATGGCTCATAAAGTTTACAATTGAGACAGTTTAAGATTCAAAGAATAAATCTACAACTTCAGTTATTCCTTAGAAATGCAGAACCTGAGAGGAAGTTTCATGAAGAAATGTTTCTTTAAAAAATTTAAAGTTAGAAAATAAAATGACACTAGATATTTCCTACGGCCTAGAAATTTTTAGAGGGCTATTTTGTTTTTCAGGGGCAATCGTAGAGTGATGATTTTTTATTAAGCTCATATTCTGGGAGAAAAGAGTGAAAAATACATGTTCGCCCTTGTGTTTCTTTCACTCTCCAATCTGCTCCAACTTTTTTTTTTCCTGCCACGTTTTCTCCGCTTTATTTATCCTCTTCCCATGACTCTCTCCTGTGCCTCTGCCCCCCCCCCTTTTTTTTAGCCTTTCCTTTCCCTGTTGCCACTCTAATCCAGTCTCTTTTGGTGATAATATAGAATTGAAATATGAATTCATTGATTGGTTCCTTTAACAAATGTTTAATAAGCTCACACTATGTGCCAGGCACATATTTATTACTATGACTTTCATTAGATTTTTTGACAATATAATTTACGTACACTAAAGTACACAAATTTTTGTGTCACATATGCATACATCTGTAAAACTTCCATGAGATTAAGACAGAAGACCTTTCCAGCCCTCCTCCCTCAACCCCTACCCCTACAGGTTCTCTCCTGCCCCCTTCCAGTCAATATCACCTTTGGAGTTCATTGATATTCTGACCTCTCTCACCATAGATTAGTATTGGACCTCATATGATTAGAATCCTGCATGTATTCTTCTATATCTGATTCTTTTTGTTCAACGTTATATCTGTGGAATTATTCTATGTTGCTGTGTGCAGCAGGCTCTCTTTTTTTGAATAAAGTTTTATATCAGAGAAGGAATAACATTTTTCCTTCTGAAGATGTCAACCAAATTAAGTTGCCTTGTGTATAAGTTTGGTTCACAATGGACTTTTTTCTCCGCATTTTCTCCCCATTCATCCCCGCATTTTCTCCCCATTCATCCCCAGCTCCCATCTAGGTTAGAGCTACTCTACTTCATAGGAAAAAAAGTTTCCCATGCTGGGGTTATCCTTCACCTTCTCAGTGGAGCTAAGGACTGATAACATCTGAGGTTCCTTTTAGGTTGGGGTTCTCACAGGTATCCACTTGTGCATTACTGGTGTCCTGAATTAGTTGCCTCTGCACCCTGAGCACACAGGACCTATGGACCACAAAGAATCTCCCATGGTTAGAAATTCACTGACCCCACCCCATTGTTCTCCTTGCTAATTCTTTCCCACCACTAGAGGTCAGGGCTCAGTTAGTACTACAGAGGGCTGAGCAAGTGTGAAGGACTAATTAGCGATGAGAAGGACCCCAGAGATGTGGGCCTGTCTGGGGATTCATTGGCTTAAGTGCTTAAATTGAGGCTAGGGATGATAATGCTGAGCTACCCAAGAAACAGGCTGTTGCATCAGCACATGGACAATTGATCTCAGGTATCAAAAAGCCTTTATTTTAATTGACCATAGCATTTTGTCTAAAGCACAACCAACATTTCACTTTGTTTCCTTTTGGTAAAAGAAAGCTTCAAGCTTCGGAATAAATTTAAGCATCCCCATTTGAAAGTTTCTGAAATGCTTGACTTCCAGGTTTAACAACAACAACAGTAAAATATTCACCCAGAAGGTTTGGGGGTACTTCTTGGCTAGTATCTGTATATTTATATATACCTATATATTTTTATATATACATAGTTTTTTTTTTTAACAACTAAAAATATTTAATAGGTAAACATCACAGTCCGTTTTATGGGCCAGATTTTGTTGTGAATTCTAAAACCTTGCTGTTTAAAACTCAATTCTCCACTGCTGCCCGATTCTCCAATCCATCACCCTGATTCACCTTGACCTCATGGGGCCCATGCCAAGGGAATAATTTTAATCAGAATCTACTGAAAATTTAGGACAAGAATGGCAAAATTTAGAAATACTGCAGGCTAGTAGTTTTCAAAGAAACGTTTAAACTATGAAATGCTTGTTTTTACCAAATCTTACCCAGAAGCTTCATATATAAAAGTAGATTTCTTCCAGATGAAGTAGGAGTGCGGAGCTGTGAATTGTACCCACTCAGCTCCCAAAGCTTACCTACCTCCTCTGTGGCCAATGAAGATGCCCCTCTGAAATCCTAGAACTCTTGGAACGTTGTTGGAGAACCGGTGATCTAACTCAACCAGCTGCTGTAGAATTGATTCCAACTTACGGTGACGCCATGTGTGTGTGTCAGAATAGAACTGTGCTCCACAGGGATTTCAATGGTTGACTTTTCAGAAGCAGATAACCATGACTTTCTTCCCCGGCACCTCTGCATCGACTTGAACTTCCAACTTTTTGGCTAGCAGCCAAGTGCATTAACCATTTGTACTACCCAGGCACACCAATCTAGTTTAAACCCCTCATCTTATGAAGGAGGGAACTGAGGTCCTGTATTGTCTGGCTAGCATCATACATCAGCAAAGATACCTGGCAAGAGTTATGGCTGAGGACTGATTATTTTTATTAAAATTTTAGTTACTTTTTTTTTCAAAAACATATCTGTACACTTATTATATCAGCATACAAGTACATATGGTATATAGAATATATTTGTAAAATGGAATAATATGAATTTGCTCAGTTTTGCCAGACACTTGGATTACTGTAACAACCACCCTGTCATGTCCAGAGTTAATGGGTAAAAATCATGTTCTACTAAACCTCAAATTGCTCTAAGGAAGGAGAATTGATTCTATTAAAAGAAGAAAATAGTTTTATAACTCAGGTGTGAAGTAAAATTGGCCGCTATGGAGACTACTTGCTTATACCAGATGCTGGAGAACAGGAGGGATGTTTCCCCAGGAAATGAGGAGAGGCCACTTCCATCTGAGAAGAAGACAACTAGGCCGTTCATGCTCCTGGTCAGAAAAGGCACCATCTGAATGATGTAGAAAGGGAGGTAACAAAAAGCTAAGTGTGGCGGTTCCAAGGAGAATGGTGAGGCTGTCTATATAATTGCCTACACCAATCATGCAAGTGACTTATTCATATGCTGGTGAGGGAAGGAAAGCAATAAAAATTTAAGAGCAAAGACTTTTAAAATCAAATTTCTCTTCAGTCTTCCATACCCATCTCTATGGCTCAGTAACCATTTATCCTTACATTTAGAGGGTCTATTTGAGGTGAACCATGTTCTTCTCAGGTTTAAGAGAAACCAGAGTAATTAATGAACAAGAAACTTGCTTATACCTAGGTGTTTGAATTTCTTTCAGTCTTGTTTTACACTGTGGTTCATCTTTAACTTAATTAAAAGACATTAATAATTATCTTTTGTTCTTTTAATAAATAGTTGTGTTTTAATTTTTTTAATATTTAAATTTTGTGGCATGAGAAATGAAAAGATTTGCTATTATTTTCATCTTCTTTTATCAAATCCAGGGAGAACCTACTTTTTCAGAGTACACAGACAACAACAGAGCACTCAGTGCTAATATATGCTAATATCGGGTATTAGATCTAGAAGGAATAAATAGTGCCTTGAAAACTAAACAGTGAGACAAGGGTAGTTCTTTCAGTTACACCTAACCTCACAGCCTCTCCAGAGGAGAGCTGGGAGAAACTTGAGAATTTAGACTCTCTTATAAGGTCATTTCTTATTCATAAAAGTATTTTCAGATACTACAGGGTTTAGATTTTGTTAAGGCATCTGCGGTGCGGCGTGTTGATGTGTGTACTACTGAGGGGCGGAGATGTTTGCTGTGCATTGGAGACAATACCAACAAGTGTTCACCTCCCGACATTTTGCTGGGAAGCAGAGATAATCATAATGAAGGCACATTGCCCAGTGTGTTCACTAAGCAAGGGGGGTGAGGTTCTGCTTTTTCATTTTGGCTACCAGCTCTTTTGTTAAGTTAGATCCAAGAGCAGAGGACTGGTCAACTAAAAGCCCCCAAATCTGAGGAACATAATCCAAGGCGCTAGTTTGAGCAGTCCACATCCTGGTATTCTGATAATTACTATTAGAGTGGTATACTTTTCTCAACACCAAACTAAGAATCCTTCATCACCAGGCAGTCAGAACAGAGAACCAGACGTTCACACAGTTTTAAGTGCAGACAGTCAATTAAAAGCTCATCTCTCTCTCCGGGGCTTGTGATGAAGACATCCAAGCTCTCTCCTACGCAACCTCTGTCTTGAGAATGGTATGGATGGATGGATCATCCTCTGATAGGTGTGTGAGTGCACAATGCACTTGATGCTGAGATATTCATCCTCATTGCTTTAATAACTGAGCATCCTATCCTGACTTCTGACCCCTTTGTTTATTAACATTCCTAGCCAGACTCCTAGGTTGATTTCCCTAATTGGGGAAAGAGGAAGTCAGATCTGCAATGCTTCTGTGCTTATCTTCTGAGTTCATCAGAGATGGCCCTGCCACCAACCTCCCTTGTACTAACATAGAAAAAACAGAAGGGGACTGGGACCAGGATCCAAATTAAACCAATGAACCAAATTCTATGTTTATAAACAGATTAAGGGCATGAACTGTTGACAAGGGCTGGGACTAATGCAAATCAAGGTGCTCCAGGGAGGCCGGGAATATGACATTATGCCTTGGGACTGTCAGTGAGCTCAACTGATGAACCTTGAACCTTGGCCGACCCAGCCAGCACACCAAGCCTACACAGTGGTGGAAAATACCAGCTTATGTAGCCAACAGCCAAGGAAAGAAGAATTCCTGTCCCCCCTCCAGGAGTGAAGAATGAGAGCGGCTTGTGAAGAGATTTAGTTTTGGTGTGGGTCAGTATCAGATTCCTCTCCAAGAGGAAGAAAAGGAGGCAGCAGGAGCAGATCTCAGACTGAGAAATCAGGCTCCTTGGTGATCAGTAGCCATTCCCTGGCCTGGGTGCAAAGTGGCATAGCCTTGGTTTGACATTGCCAAGTTTGCTCCACATTCATGCCTATAGCCTGAGTTCCCCATGTCAAGAATGGGAGGCTTATTCTAAAGACCTGTTATTCAGATGTGATGTGCAGCTTGTACTCAGAAAGCACTCTAGCATTTGACAAATATTTATTGGGTACCTACTCTGTGCCAGACACACTTCTAGGCATGAGTGATACACTGGTGAGCAAAACAGAATCTCTCCTCTCATGGAGTTTATAATCTGGTAGAATAACCCAATCAATATCAATCAAATCAACAGGGGTAGTTGTGGTTCAGTGGTAGAATTCTTACCTTCCACACAGGAGACCTGGGTTAGATCCCTAGCCAATGAACCTCTTATGCAGTTACCACCCATCTATCAATGGAAGCTTGATATTGCTATGATGCTGAACAGGCTTCAGCAGAGCTTCCAGACTAAGACAGACTAGAAGGAAAGGCCTGATGATCTACTCCCAAAGTAAGCCAGTGAAAACCCTATGGATCACAACAGTCTGATCTGCAGCTCATCCCAGGGATGGCACAGAACTGGGCAGCATCTCATTCTGTTGTGCGTGGGGTCACCATGAGTTGGGGGCCGGCTTTACCGCAGCAAACAACAACAATCAAGGTAATAAAATACATCCACATATAATTTAAAACTGAAAAGCTCTTGGTGAGCAGGAATCCTAGTTTGTATTCTTGCAGAAGGGCCTTCTCTGCTCAGACATCCAACAATTCTCTCTTCCCTGCCCGTCCCAACTTCTTAGAACAACTTCCTGCTGTTATTATTCTTCTCCCAAGTTATTTCTTCTTTACTGGCACTTAGAAGATGTTTCTCTTTAGACAGTGGCAGGGACCCTCCCCTAAATACAGTGAAACAGTCTTTTGCTACCGATGGGCGTGGGCTAGTAGTTTTCCATTTCCCTTTTAACCACAGAGCACAACAGCAAAAATACAATGAAAAATTGCTCTGCCCTCATGCCAGGGCACAAATGGAGGGACTGAGAGAGAGAGAAAGTAAAAGACTTATTGAAGGAAGGCTTCAGACTCAGTCATTAGTACCAGAATCCAGAAAACTTAAACTGGAGCTTTAGCCCACGTGAACCACACAAAGAGTTGGCAAGAGATTTCAAGCTTTCCCAGGGAAACAAAGATACATGGATCAGTTTAGAGACTGGGTTGTCTCCCAAACAGTAATCAGATTCCTGCCTTGCATCCCACAATCCCACAGGTGTAAACCACATGAACAAATATGTGCTTAGGGGTGAGGGTAGGGGTGGTGGGGGAGGTGATGACAGCTCTGAATTCATAATGCATCATCTCAGGTGGCAGCCGTGCATCTGTTACAGATTTTTCAGCCCCCTCCCATACCAGTAGGGCTATTTCAGCAGATACTATCTAGCATTGACCGAAAGAAAAGTCATGTGTTACCAAATGTCCTGAAATGGCTCAAGAAGATGGATAAGGGGAAGGTGTCAGGGTTGAAACTTGTATTTTACCTCCTGACTTTCAAAATCATTTGGATGGCAGCTTTGATTCAGGCTTGGAAACTGGATTTAATTAGTGGGAACCAGCCTTCTATGTGAGAGCTCTAGAACAGGCACTTTGGGTCTCTGCTTCCCCGAGCCCCCTCCCTGGGATAGAGATTTGAACAGTTGCAGCCTGTGGGGCTCCTACAAAGTACTTCCAGCCCATATGTGGCTAAAAGTGATAATCCCAACACGTTTTGCAGGAAGAAAAATTGTGCTGGGAACAGCAAGTCAAGCATTTGCTGAGTTTTAGTAGGAGGTGTGAAAAATATGTAACTCTACTCAGGGTCATTCGCGTTGGCCTCGCTGCTAGCCATGTCGTGTGTGAAGGGAGGCAGAGGCAGCGCCAAGCTCACATCCATCTTTCTGTGGTCCCATTAATCTCTCCTCCTCCTGAAAACCAACTTATCTTGGAATTGATTTGAAAAGCCCCCAGGACTGCAAATAGGGCTGCTGCAAGCACCTCTGTGCTAATTAGAAAAAGTCGGGCCATTTGAGTGGGAGAACTGCAGAAAGGCGCCCCCTCGGGGCAGACCCAATTAGTGAAGGCTCCCCTTCCTCCCGGGAATCAGGCCCACGTAGAAAGTCACAGCTCAGCAGTTAGAGCTGTGGCTGTGGCGTGGTGGTTAAGAGCTATGGCTGCTAACCAAAATGTTGGAGGTTCGAATCCTCCTGGCACTCCTTGGAAACCGAATGGGGCAGTTCAACTCTGTCCTATAGGGCCTCTATGAGTCAGAATCAACTTGACGGCAATGGGATTGGTTTCTTGGGTTTTCAAGTTCCTTCAGCTGGGCTCCTCTGTAGCTGACTACAAAACCTCTTCTCACAAAATTGACACTAACCAGTCTCCATAGCTGCAAATGCGCTTTCTTCTAACCGAGTCCCCTCGCTGGTCCACAGCATCCCTAATCCTCTGCATTAACAAACGTTGTAAACTCAGAATCCCCCAGGAGAAACTGATGACCATCACAATGAAATGGATGAACGGACAGGTAGTAACACTGATTTCAGTCGCATTGTCTTGTTCCATGAACTAATGACTGGCTGTTGGGACATAAATTTTGGACACAAATGCCCACCTAGGTACTCTTTCCACCATGACTCTCTTTCCAGCATCTTCCTTCCACTGGAGGTGTGGGCTGCCAGTTAAGTTTTATATTTTTTCTGATATCGGGTGCAATTTTCTGCCTTGTTCTCCTGTCGTTAGTTTGAGATTGTTTATGATTTCATAAGCCATTTTATCAAATCTTTCTTTTTTTGCCCTAATACCTCATCCATTAATAATAATAGTAATATAATAATAGCAAAGACTGATGTACCCGGTGCTGTTCTAGGTGCTTTCTATGGATTGATTTATTTTAATTCTCACAGAAACCTTATGAGATTGGTATTATTATTTCTGTCTTAAGATGTGGTAACTGAGCCAAGAAAGGTTAAGTAATTTGCCAAGGGCACACAGCTAATGAGGAGCCCTGGTGGCACAATGATTAAGCCCTTGGCTCCTAACCAAAAGGTTGGTAGTTTGAACCCAGTAGCCACTCCAGGGGAGGAAAATGTGGCAGTCCGTTTCCATCAAGATTTCAGCTTAGGAAGTTAGGAAGCCCTATGGGCAGTTCTGCTCTGTCCTATAGGGTCACTACGAGTCAGAATCGACTCAACAGCAATGGAACACAACTACTGAGCAATAGAGACAGGATATGAGTGGAGCCAGTGTGGCTCCAGAGCTCATTCTCTTAACCACTATGCTATATTGTCTCCATGTATAAGGAGCTCTGGTGGTGAAGAGGCTAAAACATTTGGCTGCTAACTGAAAGGTCTGAGGTTCAGATCCACCAGCCACTCCTTGGGAAAAAAGACCTGGTCGCCTGCTCCTGTTACAGCCTAGGAAACCATATGGGAGAGTCCTACCCTGTCATATACGGTTGCTATGAGCTGCAGTTGACTCGGCAGCACACAACAGCAACATCCACTCATCAATACTCCATCCACCCCTTCAGCCATTCCTGTCTCTACTGCTCCATTTATTCATCTCTTCTACAAGCATATACTGAATACCTATCTGCCAGGCTCGTGCAAGTGGCTGGAGATGCAACCATGAGCAATTATATAGACTCTAAAATAAATTCATTTCTAAAATAGCGGTGTCAAAGACAAGTAAATATGCAATTCAGTTTCATACAGTGTTGTAGTATCCATGTCTTGGATGTCTGCCTTGCTAGTAATGTCCTACTCTGGGAACTTCCCTCTTCCACTCTTCTAAAGGGACAAGCCTAGATGCCATATTCATAGTGCATGACTATCTGCTAGCAACTGATGGCTGGACAAGAGTGGGATGCAAGATCTATGACCTACCAATGCAATGGATATAAAACCACAATGAACTCTTACAGGGAATTTGAAATAAGATAGAGTGGAGGCAGGTCCTTAGCCATGAAGAGAAAGGCTAGAGCTGGCACTTTGACAAATGCATAAGTTGCAGAATTGCATAAGCAAAGGTTGTGATATGAGGTTGACCATGGTAGCTTATGGACTATTAAGGACCTGCCTGGCTGCCAGGGATATGGTACCTGGGCTAAGAGTAGTGGGAAATGAGGTGGTTAGACATAGCCCCAAATATTAAAAATAGTTTCCACAATCCATGAAGGAGTCCAGAACTAATGACTATGAGAAAAGTAAGGGCTTCAGGAACAAATAACAGGTTGGTGGTTCAAATCCACCCAGTGGCACTATGGAAAAAGGTCTGGTGATCTGCTTATGTAAAGATTACCGCCAAGAAAAACCCATGGAGCAGTTCTACTCTGTACATATGAGTGGCCATGAGTCGGAATTGACTCGATGACAATGGATTTGCTTGAGTGTTTTTTGAATGAAAATGTCTACATGTGATTCAAGAGGCTGGAGGACTGCAAACATTTGTTTTTGCAAACTAAAATCTTATGGGGAACCCCAATATGCAAAGCAAGTAAAAGGAGACTTGTTATGGTACATGCAATCACAAAGACTATAGAGCCCTTCTTTCCCCTGCTCTGCAAGGTGGATGGCGCCCCCTGGAGTTGTGTTACTCAAAGGCTTTGCTTTGGGAGTTCTTTTTTTTTTTTTTAATTGTGATTTAGGTGATAGTTTAAATAGCAAATTAGTTTCTTATTAAACAGTTAATACACAAATTGTTTCCTGACGTTAGTTGCCAACCCCCGGATGTGTCAACACTCTCGCCTTCTCCACCCCAGATTCCCTGTTTCCATTCGTACAGTTTTCCTGTCCCTTCCTGCCTTCTTATCTTTGCTTTTAGACTGATGTGCCCATTAGTCTCATATACACGATTGAACTATGAAGCACGTCCCTCATGTGTGTTGTTTTTGGCCCTATAGATCTGTCTAATCTTTGGCTGAAGGGTGAACCTCAGGAGTGACGTCAGTGCTAGGTTAAAAGGGTGTCCAGGGGCCATACTCCTGGGGTTTCTCCAGTCTCTGTCAGGCCAACAAACCTGGTCTTTTTTATTTACTGAATTTGAATTTTGTTCTACATTTTCTTCCTCTGTGTCTGGGACCTTCTATTGTGATCCCTGCTAAAGCAGGGGTGGTGGTAACTGGGCACCATCTAGTTATTCTGGGGTCAGTCTGGTGGAGGTTGTGGTAGTTGTGGTCCATTTGTCCTTTGACTAACCTTTCCCTTGTGTCTTGGTCTTCTTCATTCTCCTTTGCTCCAAGCTGGGAAGGAGCCAGTACATGTATCTTAGACAACCTCTTGCAGGATTTAAGACCCCAGTTGCTGCTCACCACCGTCTTTTCGATACCAAAAAGAACATTTTCTTTATGGACTATGTTTTACCAATTGAGCTAGATGTCCCCTGAGACCATGGCCCCCAGCCCTCAACGCAGTAGCTTGGTCTCTCAGGGAGTTTGGGTGTGTCTGTGAAGCTTCTATTACCTTGCCTTGGTCAAGTTGTGCTGACTTCTCCAATATTGTGTACTATCTTACCCTTCATCCAAGTTACCAGTTATCTACTGTTCTTGAACAAAAAGTTCTTGATAGGTTAAGAGGAAGGTTTTCACCAATGACTATCAGGGTCGTAGCTCCTAGGGCCCACACAGGGGGCAGAATAGCCTCTAGGATTCCTGTGATGGTCCAGAGATGAAGGGATGAGGGCTGGAGCTGGTAGCGGGAACGGCTGGGAAAAGGGCAAAGCTGAAGGATGGGTGGGAAGGCCGCCAAGTTTGTTATCTGCCTCCATTTGCCTTGAGAGGTTTATGTGAACTGGTCTTTATCACTCAGTTGAATGGTCCTCTTAGCATTCTAGACGGCACAGTTTGGCCTTGTTGATCTTTACATAGCTTGCTTTGAGCTATGCAGTCTTGAATAATGGACTCTAAGGCCATTCTTAGCCTCAATTTGTTTCACAGTGTTTTCACCTTGGTGATAGTTATCAAATGCTTATTGAATTATAGAACTGAATTGAAGAAATTTTAATGGATCTTAGCATATGATCAGAATGTTGCTAGATAGTAGGAGAGAAGTCCCATTCCTCTACTGCAGGAAGCTTTAGGAGTAATATTTATTTAAGTAGAGGAATGAGTAAAAGAAAAAATAACTTCATATTTCATTTACCTCATATATGGCAACATAAATAGCCTTTGGAGTTAAACAGACATGGGTTCTAACACTAGCTTACTAGAATTCTATCTTACTATGGTTGACAACCTTGGAAATGCTATTTAAATTCCTTCTGCCTCTGTTTCTGAAATATGGAGAATAAAACCCATACCCATAAGATGGTTGTGGAGATCAAAAGAGATAATATGGGGTAAGCACAGAGCTCAGTGCCTGATACACAGTAGGCATGGGTTATGTGTTTGATTAAATAACTGAAGGCAAGTTCATTTCACCTCTTACCTCCTTTTCTCCATTTAAGTAATGTATAATAATTGCACACCTTTGACAGGATTTTGAAGGACCCAATGGGATAGTGCATGTAAGAGCACTTCTTGTTGTTAGGTTCCATTGAGTCAGATCTGATTCACATTGACCTTATGGATAACACGACAAAATACTGCCCAGTCCTGATCCATCTTCATGATCTTTGCTATGTTTGAGTCCATTACTTTGGCTGTGGTGTAAATTCATCTTATTGAGGGTCTTCCTCACTTGAGCACTTAGCACTGGTAATATTGGTAATATTAAATGAAATTGATAGTTTGGAATGGATGACCTTAAGTGTAAGGAAAGAGACAAAACCAAAATCTGGAAAGTAGTTAAAACAAAAAAAAAACCTGTTGCTGTCGGGTTGATTCTGACTCATAGCAACCTTACATAACAGAGTAGAACTGCACCCCATAGGCTTTTCAAGGAGCGGCTGGTGGATTTGAACTGCTGACCTTTTGGTTAGCAGCCTTAAGGCTTAACCACTGTGCCACCAGGGGTCCAAAAGTAGTTAAGAGGAACATTTTCCACTTCTTTGTAGATTAAAAAAAAAAAAAGATCTTATGGCGCAATCAGTGCATAGGGGAGCCCTGTGGTTAACAACAAAGAACTGGGTGGTCTGTGGATTTGGGGCCACAGTTTCATCCCCTGGCAGACAAGCTTCCAGGGAAACCAGAGCTCTGGCACCAGTCCATCCAGGTGCTGAGGCAGCTGGATCAGTGGAAGCAACCCCTCTCGTGTATGGCTGGCTCAGAAGTGTCTCTGTCTGTGTTGGTTTGTCCGTTGGGACAGCACAGACTTTGTCTGTGTAATTTGTTATCTACAGTAAATACCATTTCAGTGTTTCTTACCAAAGCAAGTTAAGAGGAATTTATTCCAATATTGGATTGTACTGTTTCTCCTTTTTTTTTTTTTAATTGAGGCTGTCTATCATTTTATTTGTAAAGTTCATATACTTATTATTTTCATTAGTATGGTATGGTTAGAATTCGACTTTTTTCCTAAGGTATGTGAAGTGGCCCATAATAAATGACACATAGCAGAAGGGACCACTGAAATAAAGTTTTAAAAAATGTTGGCGAATATAAGGATGAGTCGAGAATGTAACAGATGATACTAAATGGTTTAAAGTATCTGAAAGCAGAAAGTCATAAATCATTATGCCAACACTGTTATTTATAAATACCTACAATTTTTTAGGCATTTAGTGAGGCACCTTGCCTGATATCATTTTTTTTTTTTTTGGTAAGAGGATATATTTGCCATTAACACTCAGAATGTAATAGTGTAATAAGTTACTAATGCGAACAAGGAAGAGGACTAAGGAGAGAGGACCAGTAAATCAGTATGAGAGAGTAAAAACCTACCAAGTATGAAGCTTTCCTTGAGTGACCGAAACCGCAGATTCGTTAAGATGAAATTGCCCGCTGATTATATTCTACAAATTCTGGAAACCAGAGCATAATGAAGAATCAGTGGCTTCAATCACACAATGAACATCTGTCCGGCATCTACTGCGAACAAGGGGCCAAGTGCTAGAGACAGGAAGAATATTTTGTTTTTAGTTATGAGAGGCAGTTGGGTAATGAAAAGACCACTGGCATATGTGGAAGGCAGATGTAGATTTGAATCTTGGCTCTGACACTTACTAGCTATGTGACTTTGACTTACTCAAGTTGCTTATACCCTCTGAGCTCCCGTTTTCGTTTCTGTAAAAAAGAACTAACAATACCTACATTATAGGATTGCTCCTAGGATTATTAATTATATGTTTGTAAGTCACCTAGCAGAGTCCCTGGGAGGTGCAAATGGTTAAATGCTCAGCTGCTAACCAAAAGGTTGGTGGTTCGAGTCCACCCAGAGGCACTTTGGAAGAAAGGCCTGGTGATCTCCTTCTGAAAATCAGCTATTGAAAACCCTATGGAGCGCAGTTCTACTCTAACGTATGTGGGGTCACCATGAGTTGGAACCAGCGTGATGGTAACTGGTTTGGTTTTTGTTTTTGTTTTGAGACACCCAGCTGATTGTCTGATGCATAAGAGATGATGATGATGGTGATGATGATGATAATGGAGGAGACTAAGGAAAAGAAGGAGAAGGGGATTCAGATTCTGTCCCCAAAAAGCTTTTGGTGTGCATATTACTGCACTTTGGTCATCTCCCATGCAATAAATGTCTTTTCTATAACACAGCCATGATGGGAAACCTCTTTTCAACACTTCTCTGCCATATCCTTAACAAATGCTATCCCTCCATCATACAAATCACTTCCAAGACTCTGTGTACTTAGGCTATTGCCCCATTTCCCCCTATTTTTCAGGAAGAACCTGAAAACATAGTCATTAACTGATAAGATTTGAAGATACCACAGCTCAGGAGTTAAATATTTTAATTGAAATCAAATCTAATATTAGCGTGCCCATGAGAAAACCAAAAACCAAACCCATTGCTGTGAATGATTCCAACTCATGGCGACCCCACGTGTTTCAGAGTAGAACTGTGCTCCATAGGATTTTTAACACAGTGCCACCAAGTGAATTTGAACCACCAACTTTTCTGTTAGTAGTCGAACACAAACCATTTTGCACCACCCAGGGATTTTATCCATGCAATGACATCCTTAAATAAAAGAAACCAATATCTCGCTGCAACTTCAAGAACCAGGGAACAGATACTGGAAGTATGTGGGGGTGGGGAGGAGTGAGCAAAGCAGCTTCTCAGGAGACTGCCTCTGATCATATCCTTTCTCTTTTGCTGACCCCGTTAAGATATTTCTTAAAACCCCGCTTGCTGTTAGAAGGCCCGGGCAGCCGCTCCTTCAGAGACCAACACACCTGCAACATCTGGATAAGTAGCTACAAGGCAACATCTTTTCCTGTCTCGGGGCTCAGTCTCCCACTGACCACAGGGTCAAGTGTTTTGCTCATTTCCATGGCCCACTCTGCAGTCTCTTCAGTCAATGCTGTCATTTCCTCATCTGGAGGGTCGCAACTAGTCTGGACAATAGGGCTGCTATATGCGAGTCTTTGCCTGGGGTATAGATTACTCGTAAATCATATCTTTATAACAGTAATAACATTCCCTGTCGTCTGGCAGGTGCGTTGCCTAGTGGTTTGTGATCTGTCTGGACAGTCAGGCTTCTGCCAAATGAGTATTTGTGGAACTCTCGTAGTGCACATACCACTGCCAATATTTTTTTTTCTTTTTTGCTCAAGCAGACTTTTTTTTTTCAGCCAAAGCCAGCATTAGAGATATGCATGCGACTATTGAACAATCCTGTTGCCTGCTATAGGTTCTCAATGGCCTTGTCTATTACGGTACAGTAACATCAATAGTGCCAAAGAACTATAGACAGAAGAGGAAAGAAATGTTCATTTGCTAAGCACCTGCAATATTCCAAGCAATGTGCTAGCTACTTCACCTGTGATATTTTATTCAATCCTCCCATAAACCTCAGGAGGTAGGTACTATTCTCAACCCCATCTCACAGGTGAGAAAATTGAGGCTATAAAAATGTAATAACAATACTAGCTACTAGTTATAAAGCACTGACTAGATGCCAAGTACAGTGATAAAGGACATTATCTCATTTTGTCCTAGAGTTGTGCTGTCCAATAAGGTAGCCACTACCCACATGTGGCTAATTAAATTTAAATTGATTAAAGTTAAACAATAACTTCAATTCTTCAGTGACATTAGTCACATTTTAAGTGCTCAATAGTTATGTGTGGCTAGTGGCTACTGCACTGGACTCTGCAGGTGTAGGCCTTTACCATCATTGCTTATAGGTTTATCGACCATTGCTTCCCTAGAGAAATGCTATGAAGTGGGTGCAGGTATTGTGATGCCCATATCAAGGATGAGATAATGGAGCCCTCTGTTGGTTATGGGACTTGTTGAATGAAGGTTACAGAGCTAGTGCCTCACATCCAGACCTGACTGCAGTTCCAGAAGACTTGCCCTTAACCAGAACTCTATTCTGTACACTCAGTGACTTACTCAAGGTCACACCACGGGTGAGCAGCCAGTGTAGGCCTCCTGGGCAGAGGCATCCTTGAGAATTCAGGTATAGCTCTGGAAGCCTCACAGCTGACCCTTTTCACCAATTCTTATCTTCTGTGCTAGGCATGCGGTTCATATTCCTAACATTTACTTGACTTGACTTCCCTCCCAGAGTTACCAGATGACCTGGGCTCTTTGCTGCCACTGGGTACATGCATGTGCTTCTTATAAGCGTTCCTTGCCTCCTGCTCTCACAGTGTCATCCTTGTCCACCTGGGGTTGTGCTTGGCTTCCCCACCTACAGGGTCTTTAGGGTTGTACTTACTCCTGGAGACTCCCCAAAGGTCTTTATTATTCTCAGAATGATCTTGGAGGCTGACTTAATTCTAAATAGTAGTCTGAGTCTGATTCTGATGCGTCTCCAGGGAGCATGAAGGACACAGAGCAAAATGGCTTTTCATTTGCTGTTATGCAAAGCTCTTTTGTTGGCTCAGGATCCAAGATCTCCTCCATGATCCAGAAGAGGGGCGTGGCAGTGGCCAGGTTTCCTCTTCTAAGTCCAACCTTGGGTCTCTGCTCCTTTTCTCAGGAACCATTTGACTAAGCCAACCCAAGAGCTCCATACTCACATGAGCTCTTTCCCCCATTTTTTTTTTTCAGGAAGAATCCAAAAACATAGTAAATAACTTAAAAGATCTGAAGGAAGCATAGCCCAAGTGTTAACAATTTTAACTGAGATGAAATCTAACATTGGCTTACCCATGGGAGGACATTCTTAAAGTAAAGAAAGCAAATTCTAGCTATAACTTCAAGAATTTTTCTCAGATTTCCTAAAGTTGCAGAAGGTCCCCCAACAGGAGCCATACAGTGTGCAGATTGGCTCTGATATATCAAGATTCTGTATTAGGCTGTTTGAGAGCCATTACTAACACTTCTTGACCCTGTACTGTGTGCCAGGTACTCTGCTAAGTATTTCAGGTCCATTATTTCATTCACTCTTCACAAAACCCTTAAGCATCATTTGTTGTTATCACCCCCACTTGATAGATAGCTGTCGTTGAGTCAACTTTGACTCTTGTACAACCTTACGTACAACAGAACAAAATGTTCCCCAGTCTTGCATCATCCTCATAGCCTGGGGCATGTTTGAGTCCATCATTGTGGCTATTGTGCCAATTCATCTCACTGAGGGTTTCCTTTGCCCTCGCTGGCCCCCTACTTCACCCAAATGATATCTTCCTCCACTGACTGATCCCTCCTGACAACATGTCCAAAGCAAACAAGTCAGACGATGTCCGTGGTGATCCATAGGGTTTTCACTGGCTAAGTTTTGGAAGTAGGTCACCAGGGCTTTCTTTCCAGTCTGCCTTAGCCTGGAAGCTCCACTGAAACCTGTCCACCATGGCTGACCCTGCTGGTATTTGAAATATCAATGGCATACCTTCTAGCGTCATAGCAACATGCAAACCACCACAGTACAACAAAGTGACAGATGAGTGGTTGGTCCCCACTTTACGTACTAGAAAATTGAGGCAAAGAGAATTTGTTTGAGGTCACACAGCTATCTGGGAAGTAGGAGTAATACTTTGAATCACTATGCCGAATTGCCTCTTTAGTTTGCTTGAATTCTGTAAGTAAGGAATCATTATCCCTAATTGGCAGTTTAGAAAAATGAGTCTCTTAGAGATTAAGAATCTTTGTCTAGGACACAGGTAATAAGCAGTTAAACTGAAAATCAGCATAACGACATGAATGTATATTTGAACTCTTTTAAGAAGCCCAATTTTAAGCTATTTGGCTTGAAAGTAAAGAATTGCTTTAGGAAAAATGTTTTGTAAAATGTAAAATTCTATAAATTTAAAGTACTCTTTCTTACGTAGCAAACTCATAATTAATTATGCTAAATATTACTTCTTGGGCATATTCTTTAAATTAGAACCACCAATGACTTTTACTCCACTAAGTGCTCAAAACACCCAAAAGAAAAGAAGTTCAACAGTAAGGATTAAGTTAGGATGCATTAATAGGAAAAACAACGTGGCTTACACATGATAGAAGTTTATTTCCTTCTCATGTAAGAGAAGCCCAGAGGTGAGCAGTGCAGAGCTGGTGTGTTTGCTTCCTTTGTGGCCCTCATTTTCACAAGCCAAGGTAACTGCTGAATTAGGGCCAGCATACTCATGGTGAGAGCAGTTGCACGGATAAAGCAGAAAACAAGGATGGTTGTCTTTCCTTATAAGAAGACTTTATTTCTATTTATTCTCGTTGTGAGCCTAGGAACTGGAGTTTTTTTAACCATGTGGGACCATATCCAGCCAGAACCCAGGGTTCTATTTCTAAGGAGGAACAGGAGAATGGATGCAAGGTAGGCAACTAGACATCCCTGCCATAAGAATTAATGAATGAGTCTTGAAGTAGTTCTACTAATCTGCCAGGTAATTTAGGTCATCACCCCATCTCTGGCCCACTGCCCAGCCTTATTTTTTTGGACAAACCAGTGGAAAAGTCTTTAATGCTACATGACACTTTACCATGCAAGCGTGGCACAACCTCCTTTGATTATGTGGATATCAGAGGCAACAAAAGTCACATGTTGTTTTCCTTTCTCTTCCTCAACATCCCATCCAGGGCTTCAGCAAAACCATTTTCCTCTAAGAATGACCCTAGCAAATCGTAATTATCCTTCCTGTTCTTCCTATTCATGAAAGTGTCTTCCAATTTTGATTTTAACGGTTATTTGTTAGAAGAAACTCTCATCTTTCTCTCCCATCCTTTGCTGCTGGTATCTAGACTGCCACCACTAGATCTGAGCTTGGCAGGAGTTGTGTCCTGGGCTAGATGTTGATACTCCAGGGAAATCTTTCACCTTAAGCCATTATCACCAAAAAACTCGGAACAGCAGCATTGCTGGGTAGAAGTACTTAAGAGAGTGCTTTAATTACGTTCAGGTAACATTTCAATTGATTGAACTTCTTGCCCTCTCTGGGACTTAGTTTCCTCACCTTACATATAAGGGAGTTGGGAGCTCAATGAGATGTTCTATAAGGTCCCTTCCAGCTCTGAGTTCCTGTGAACAGGAACTGCTTTCAGTTTCAGGATCTATCTCTCCCTGCCCTTTTTTGTCTCTTGCTTTTGTTAATGCCCTTCTTTGCTCGGTGAGGTCTTTCTCCATGGATCATTCTACTCTGGATGCAAACATTCAATTCAAATGTCACCTCATCTTCAAAGTCTGCCCAGTCCTCTGAGTATTAGTCCAGCTTGTCATTGTCCCCTTTCCTCCCTACAACAGAGATTGCATTTTTTTTCTGTTTCTCTTCTGCCTTGCATGATTCCTGGTGCACAGTATGTGCTCAATAAGAGATGCTAGAGATCATAATGATTGTTATGATGATGATGACAGAGACAAAGATCACAATGATATAGTCAATAGGGAGGAGCTTGCCCCAGAACTCAATCGTTTTTTTTTAAATATATATATTTTTTTTATCGTGCTTTAAGTGAAAGTTTACAGTTCAAGTTAGTTTCCTATACAAAAATTTATACACATATTATTATGTGACCCTACTTGTTCTTCCTATAATGTGACAGTGTACTCCTTTCTACCCCGAGTTTCCCATGTCCATTCAGCCAGCTTCTGTCCCTTTTTGCCTTCTCATCTCACCTCCAGGCAGGAGCTGCCCATTTAGTCTCATGTACTCACTGGAGCTAAGAAGCATCCTCTTCACAAGTATCATTTTATGTCTTATAGTCCACTCTAATCTTTGTCTGAAGAGTTGGCTTAGGAAATAGTTTTAGTTTTGGCCTAAGAGAGAGTCTGGGGGCCGTGTCTTCCAGGGTCCCTCAAGTCTCAGGCACACGATTATGTCTGGTCTTTTTACTAGAATTTAAGTTCTGCAACCCACTTTTCTCCTGCTCCATTACTTGCCTGTGGATAATATTTCACTGTAATGGGAATATATTTTTGTATGTATATACGTAAATAAATGGAAACCCTGGTGGCATAGTGGTTAAGAGCTACGGCTGCTAACCAAAAGGTTGGCAGTTCAAATTCACCAGGTGCTCCTTGGAAACTCTATAGGGCAGTTCTACTGTGCCCTATAGGGTCACTATCAGTCAGAATCGACTTGATGGCAATGGTTTTGGTTTTTGGTTTGGTATGTAAATAAATATAGATTGTTGTTGTCAGTTGCCGTTAAGTTGATTCCAACTCATGGTGACCCCATGTGTCACAGAGTAGAAACTGCTCCATAGGGTTTTCTTGGCTGTAACCTCAATGGAAGCACATCATCAGGGCTTTTCTTTAGAAGTACCGCTGAGTGGGTTCGAACCATCAACCTTTAGGTTAGCAGTCAAGCGCAATCTGCTTGCGCCACTTAGGTATGTATACGTATTTGTGTATAGGTAAAATCTCTGGACCTCTTTATGATATTACCATAGGAAGACTAACATAGATTGGGGTATAAGAAGTAAAATTTTCATCACTCTTTATGTTGGTACAGCCTTGAAAACTCTTCTTCAAGAAATCTATTGAATTTCAATAATTATTCTCCAAAACAATAAGAAAAGCTAGTGATATGATGCATAGAACAAGATGGATGAAATTCAAAGGCATCATCTTGAGTAAAAGAAGCCATTCAGAAAAGTGCATGTATTACATGATTCTACTGATATAAAGTAGCCCTGGTGGTGTAGTGGTTAAGAGCTCAGCTGCTAGCTAACCAAAAAGGTCAGCAATTTGAATCCACCAGCCACTCCTTGGAAACCCTGGGGGGCAGTTCTACTCTGTCCTATAGGGTTATTATGAGGCAGAATTGATTCAACGGCAAGGGGTTTATTGATATGACATTTAAAAATGGACAAAACTGATGCATGGTGATAGAGATTGGACTAGTAGCTACCTTTGAGGGTATTGACTGGGAGAGGCCTGAAAGAACCTTCAGGATAGTAGAAATGTTCTTGATCTGGGCAGTGGTTATATGGCTATATACATACATAAAAAATTACCAAGCTATGTATGTAAGATTTGTGAAATTTACTGCTTGCAAGTTATACCTCTATAAATAAAAAAATGAAGCCAATAGTAGTCAGCCACACTAAAATCAGAAATCTGAAGGGATTTGGTAGAAAATTTTAGGCAAAAATATTTTTTAGAATTCAGTGCAGGCTTTGCTCTAACCAAAAATCCCTTGAAATTATATGGAGATGATGGCTCCAACACATCAAGTTGTACCCTTCCTATTAAAAGGAAAACTCTACTTAAGCCTTTATGTTTACTTGCTCCGTTCCCTGTAGCTCTCAAGTACAATAGTGAATGTAAGCTACAATAAAAAGGTCATTTTCTTCTTTCAGCAACAGTAACACAAGTGGCTACATTTCCTGATTCTGGATTAAGTTCAAGATTTCAAATACAACTGGACTCGTTTCTGATTAGAAAGTTTGATATTTATCATAGACTTCCCTGTCTTCCATAACCAGTGTGAGAGAGATTGCAAAAAGGTAAACTGAAAGGGACCATTCTTTTATTCAACAATTAACCCCATCTGGGTAAATAATACGGTGCGGTGCACTTGAGCCATTGCTGTTAGGCTCTGGGTTCAGAACTCAACACGGCTTCAAAGCAGCGTCCATGAAATGATGACAAGATGCTGCAGAAATGGCTTTTTATGTGGAATATAATGCGCGTCTAGTGTTACATAGTACAGTAACGAGGAGAAGCGGGTTGTAAAGACGGAGAGGATAGAGTGTCTGGAAGTACTTACCTGAGGGAAACACAATCTTGGTTTAGTTCAGACCCTTAGGCCTAGAAACACAGTATATGGTCTAGAAACTTGAATATGTGAAAACAACTTCACCAAGGATTGTAAGGTTTCCATCACAGGCAAATAAAAACAAAATTCCCTGGCAGGCACCAAAGAAGCCAGGAGCTGAGATGCTTCTGAAAGCCCGAGCTTCATTCCCGCTTTTATCAGATAATTTCGTTATACAAAGGGGCATATGTCTCTTAAAAGTATCAAACAGCACATTAGAACGGTGAAAGCCCATCAGTCAACAAATCCTTTTGATAAAGATCGATCGCTCCCTGAATAAGAGGAAAACATAGTCCAGGTCAATCTGTCAGCAAACGCATTCAAAAATCTATACTCTGAATTGAGACAAGGGACTCTAATAAACTGAGATTACTTTCCAAGAAAATATTTGGGTATCCCTACAAGCCCAGGCCCCACACCTGACTGCATTCAGAATTCCCAGGAAGAATAGACCAAGTGATATGCTGAGGTGTGCAGGCATCTTTGGTTACTTCTGAGAGGCAGGCTCTGCCCGACTTCCACCCAGCTGTATCACTTTTAGTAAATGGCACAGGGATGGAAATTAGTGGGGGAACCAGCTCGAGACTTCACCAGCTCCAATTTCTCAAGTCCATTTTCTATTGTGATACAGGTACTCTGAAGACCACATGAAAAACTCCCAGCCAGAAATCTGCTTAAACGATAAACCGCAAAGTCCTTCTGGAGCGAAAAGGACTTGTGTATCTAATATCTGCCAGTTATAAATGTCTCTAAAGAGATGCATGGAGAAAACGGAACTATGGAGAAAATAGATTTGGATAATCTTTTATGACCTAGGAAGCGCAGTTATCTTTGTGAATTGATGGAGGTATTGGCTCTGCCTCCCAGAGAACACAAAGGAGAAGAAGCTAGCATTCATCGAGTTCCTACTATGTGTGCTTTGCAGTGTGCAGCCATTATATCATTTAATCCCAGGACAACCTTGAAAGGCAAATATCATTATCCCTATGTCATAGATGGCACTGTGGGGAGAGAGAAATGTTTCTTACCCAAGACATTCAGCTAGTAAGTGTCAGCAGTGGCATTTGGACTCACTGTGTCCTTTGTATCAGGCCTGTCCACCAGGGTGATGCCAGGCTCTGGCTTCCCTCTTAAGTTCATAGACCAGGGCCACCAGCTACCATCGCTTTGACCCCTCCTCAGTGGTTGAGCTGACCTCTGGGTGGCAGAGGAGCCTCTGGATTTTTTTGGAAAATAAATGTAGTAGTAAATGTAGTACATATAGTAAAAGGGGCTGCCTCCAGGTGTCAGGCAGGTAAGGAAGGAAAGGAAGGACAGACAATGGTGGGAAATTAGAGAAAGGTCAATCTGAAATACACAGTTGGAAAACCCATAGACAAAAGTCCAAATACACAGTTTAGAGGCAGATAAGCATGATACCCTTGGACCAGGTAGCCAGAGGGACCCACAGACCAAGGTAGGTGGTAAAAAGTCAGGGGTAAGGAGAAGAGTAGGAGGCAGAGACTTTGTGCTGCTAGTTAAACCAATCATGCTTACTAACTAAATAGACTAACAAAGCCACTTTGCTCTCTAAGCTCTAGCTGTCTTTACCCTAAAGATAAGTGATGACTTAGGTTTGGGAAGGTCTGGATTCAAAACAGCTCTGCCTCAAATGTGATTTTGTGGGACTGGGGACAAGCGATTCACCCCACTACCCGACTGAGTGCTATTTTCATCATCTGTATATTCAGGATAATGGCACCACCTGATGGAAGAAAAGTGCAGATTAAAACAATAATACATAGGTAACACCTAGCCCAGTGCATGGAGCACAGTGCCTGGAACATACCCTCGGAAATCTCATGTCTTTTCACTTCTCTTTCCATCCTCTTCAGCAAGAACCAGTTCTGTGGTGACATTGGTCCAAAGGCCTAGTATGAGAAAATAGGTAACAGGAGGTTGGGCTGAGGAATTCAGACACAAACAGTGATGCCCACCAAAATGGAGGCAGCTCTGAGGAACAGCCACTTGAGGAGCTCTCCACTTCCCTGTTCCTGCAAACTAGAGAACACTGTTGATTGGGAAAACATTTGGGTGCAGCCAGGACTGATCATTTTACATCCCTACCACCACTTTGGGAAACCCTGGTGGCGTATTGGTTAAGTGCTACGGCTGCTGACCAAAATGTCAACAGTTCAAATCTAACAGGAGCTCCTTGGAAACTCTATGGGGCAATTCTACTCTGTCGTATAGGGTTGCTATGAGTTGGAATTGACTAGATGGCCTTGGGCTTCTTTTTTTTTTTTTTTTTTTACCACCACTTTGTGTAAGAACAGAGAGAGGTACTCTGATATTCACCTCGGGCAGGAGTCTGACATGGGACCTCCCTGGCCCCCAACCTCAAACACAGTAGCCTCACTCAACCAACTGCTGCCATGGCACCCTGAACAACCCCACTCCCCACACCACCAGTTGCTCACCCCAGCTTTCCAGGCCATCATCCCTTTGTTTCAGCCTACATCATTCCCATTTTAGCTCTACCCATTTAGCTTTCAATGATTTGGCCATATTTAGTTAGATGGCCTGAGTCTATAAACCTAAAAATAAACTATAAAGGGAAGGGGGATGGGGGATGTGTACAGCACACAAAAGTAGAGAACGGCAGCTTGTAAATGAGAATGAACGTGTTTTACGCTTTCCTCCTTATTTTCCCTTAATAGTGCTGTAGAAAGGAGATTGAACTTGGAGTTCTGAGTCAGCCCTTAAGTGGCCTTGTAAGTCATAGACCTAAGCTTCTTATAGGTAAAATGGGGAGGTTTGAGATACTATTTCTGAGATTCCTTCCATTCAAGTATGCTATAAGTCTATCCTATAAGTATTCTGCTTCACAGGGTTATCATCTATCCTTAAAGAGCATTAATGAAACAAGATAGGCGTTAGGAGGCTGCGTAAGAGGTGAGACTAGACTCGGAGTCCTGGATTCAACCCCAAATTTGTCATTAACTTGATATGCCCTTGTATGAGGCTCTTCTTCCACTCCTCAGCTGTAAAAAGAGAATTTTTATCAGATGATTTTAAAGACTTCTTTAAACTCTAATACTTGGCAATAGATTCAATAAACCATGTCTAGGGCATAAACCATATTTCAGGCCCCTTATCAGGTGTGGAGAAACCTTGATGGGCAAAGAAACATAAACTGTAGCAGGGGTGGGTTTCCTGAAGCTCATAGTATTCTGGGTAGACAACAGAGGGCACTCTTGATATGTATGCATATAAAGGCTCCCCAGAGACCCTTCGCATGAGCTATCATGGTGCATAGTTTTTCTGGAGCTAGGATTTTTACGGTATGTTGCTATAAAGGTTCTGTCTGTTTTGCCCGCCTGCCTCTTGTCTACTGAGCCATATTTAATCTCCTCCATTTGGCCCTGGGTCCTCCTTCCATGGATTTTACTAAATTCTGATATTTCTCAGGAATTAATCTGGGATCCATTTTCCAAAATTCAAATTCTCATGCAAATATCTACATAGATCTAACGTCCAATCACCCTACCTACTTCCAGTCCTAAGCATATTTTCATTCCCTCTCTTCCTTTCACCAGGTTCCCTGTTACTTTATGAAATTAAAAACCGACAAAAATGATATGAAATTTCAAAGTTTGTCTTGTTCCAATTTTTTTTTTCCTCATGGGTTCTTTTAGGGCATTAAATGAGATAATGTATGTGAAAGAGTTTTAGGGAGAGACAGGTAAAGTAGCTTTATAGACTCTACATAAAATCAAATGGGTAATTACATAAATACCACGTAAATCATCATCATCATGACAGTATTTCTCAGGAGAATGTTACCATAGGTACAGTCTTCTCTCTCAAAAGCCTAGTTCATAACTATGGAGCTTTATGGGAATTCTCATAGAACATAAACTACCTAGTACATTCTTGAAGAAAATATAAACCTTTATCTATAAAGCAGTTTGGAAATTTTGACAGCAATGAAACTCAGAAAAATGTGTTAAATGGGCACATTTGGGATTAGCAGGACATGTTTTTTAAAACCTGTGTTTGTTCCTAAGTGGAACCATCTGCTTAGTGACCACAGCAAAGTCATCTCTGTCTGTCCTTACCTGTGCTGGCCTTTGATGAGTGGATTCCTCAGCTGTAAAATGACAAGCTCTACTAGCTGTTATTTAGGTCCCTTCTCTGCCAGGTTTAGGAAAAGAGTGTGCCTTTGAAGCAGGACAAAGCTAAATTTGAATCCCAACTTTGCCACAAAAAAGGGCCTGAGAAAAGTTGCTTTCTTTCTCTAAGCTTGGTTTTTACATCTTGGAAGCGGGGATGAAAGCACATACCTTTTGAGTTTGTCTTGAGGATATAATGAGATAGTCTGTGAAGGGTCAAGCACACATAGTAGGTGTTCGGTAGATGTCCACTGTCTTCCTTTCCTTCTCTTTTACAGTCCCTAAGCTTGGTTTTTACATGTCTGGATGGTAAAAGTAGGGAAAAAAAGAGTAGAATAGGTGTAACTTTTAATCTGAGGGTCCAAGCAATGCCCCGTGTTTCTCTAGAACAGAATTATGTTGGGTTTTGAAGGCTTTATTCAAAAGTCTTGCTTGAGCCTTGGTGAAAACAGCCAGGTGACAACTGTGAAAATTAATTGCTCTGTGGACAGTCTGAGCTGTTCTGCTACCATTTCAGCCAGAGCCATTCAAAGCTATCAGCCTAATCTATTTTGCTTGATTTATCCCTTTGGTATTGAAGGGAAACAGAGATTCAGGGAGTGGAACCTGAAGGTAGATTCTAGCAGAGTTTCAGAGTATCTCAACTTTATATGCAAATAGCCTTTATTTATAAATTTGTGCTTGGTTTTAAAGTCAGTATACTTCAGCTCATGGGCATAAAGCAGAGGAAGCAAAAACTAAGAAGGTAAGCCCTTCTTGAATTGAACAGGTGGTATCTGCCTGACCCGCAGGACATTTTCTTTTACCTAGTGAAAAAGACAAGAATGTGCAATGGAAAATGGCTTACTAATTTTGAAGTGTGTGTCTCTGAAGTACCAGCCATGCTCCTTGTAAGCACAGATCATGCAATATGATACGCATACAATATGACTTTCAGTGGTGCCATGGAGATGGCATCTCATGGAGATCCCATTTTCCATTGAATGGTCCTTCGCTAGAACTAGAATCAGTGGTCACTTACAGGATAGAACGTACTTGGCAAGCAAAATCTACCATAGCAGTTTCAACAAATAATTCCAGCTATGTTTCCATTAAAGGGTGTTTTACTCTAAGGGGGGGGAAAATCTTGACAAATTCAGCACTACTTTTAGCAAAACAGTGTGGCACATTCAATCAGGATTACAATGATGTTAAAATGCAGCAGCATTCAAAGGAAGTGTAGCTATAGCCTCAGCCAGGTGCCTTAATATACCAGACAGAAATTCAACGGTACTTTTTTTTTTTAGCTTGATATGTTCCTTAGATTTTTTTCTCTGTGATTCCAAGAGGAAATGCTTATAATTATTGGCTCTCCATGTAATGATTGTCACATTTTTATTTCAGAGAAAACACCCCTGGAAACACATTCCTTGTGGTAACATGAAACCCCCCATTTGGGCCAGATTCTGATTGATTTCAACAGAACAAAGGGACAATTGCATTTCATTTGAAACCCAGATGAGGCTGTCCATATTTCATTTTAAATTGGGAGTGATCATGGTTGGGTGGTCAGTTCTTCAAGGGGAGAAAAACAACAACAACTATATTGAACAGTACCAGAGTATAGTGGCTATTTTCTGGGCTGGAACTGGTTAACGCAGAATTGAAAAGTCATCCTCTAGTAGCCTGAACAGGAACCTGCAGTCTGCAAACACTTATTCCCATCAACACTGCTCCAAGGAGGTGCCGAAATGCAGGGTCCCTCATTCTGATCCTGTGTCTGTCCTGGTATGAATTAACAGAGGGGAACAGGAAATGGACCGACACTGTTCATAAGTAAGGAGGCCAAGCAGGAGGGGAGGTCCTTCTGCTTTCAATCAAGAGCAAGGGTACAATCAGAGGCGTCATCAGTGCATCTCAACCAGCGGTGAACCCGGTCTTCTGCAGGGAGCCGGGCTTCTTTATGGATGGAATTACACACTTTGTGAGTCTGAAGAATTTCTAGAATACCTGTTAACTCAAAGCAAAAATGTGGTGCAAGGAAACCAAATGAGACTGGTGAAGTAAGCAAAGTCAACAGTACATTTCTCCATTTGGCACTGGACCTGATAGAGAAATCGTTATTATCGTTATTGTTATCAATATTATTTAACAGAGTTACTTTTCCCAGTTTCCAATATCCAGAGAAAGAAAGGAAGAGAAAAAAGAAAAAAAAAGGTTTTCTTTCAAGGAGGCCTTTAAAATCCAGCATGTTAGAAGCAGCAGTTGAGATAAAGTCAGCTCTTGGCTCTGTCACTGGAGATTTATGCTGTAATGAGCACTACTAGCCTTGCTTTTAATATTATTGACACTGACCTTTGCTTTGTTGACATCTTGGGCAGCAACTGTTAAGAGTTGGGAACTAATTTGCTTAATTTCAGCCTTACTAATCCAATAAACTTCCCTGTTTACTTTGCTTGCACAGCAAGCTCTTTGAAAACCAGACTTTTAAGCAACTTCCTACTCCAGGAAAGATTTGCAAAAGGGCACTTGGTCTTAATCAGAGAGAGGATGGACTTGTCCCAGGGTGAATGTGGTTGAGGGTGCTGCTGAGCAGGGGCAGGAGTAGGAAACTGTACCAGTGCTAGCCTCCTCCTGAGTCAGAGCTTTACAGTGTGACTGCATGATTTCATTTGAGATGAATTCCCCTGAAATAAAAAAAAAGCTCATGTATAAATGCAAGCACAAAAGCAAACACGTTGTATTTTGTGATTTGCCATTTTATTAGCTGCATCTCCGCTTCTCTCCTTTTATGCAAATCAACATAAGTTGCCTATATTTTGAACAGCATGTTGAAGATGACCTATGTCTTCAAACTTCATTTATTCTCCAGAAGTTTGGTATTTTAGCATCAGAGTCCACCATGATACTAGCCACCTCCTTGCTATAAACCAGGTATATCTGACACTGTATAACTTAATTATTAAACTAATATGGCCATTTATGAAACCTTCCCCCCATAAAATGCATAATATGTTAACTTATTTAGAAAAGCCATGTAAGTGCCCCTGAGGGTATAGGGTAGGTCTGTCTTCATAAAAGATATTCCCTAGGGCTTAGCATACTGTCCTTCTGATACAAAGTAGGAGTTTAATAAATACTTGTAGAGCGAATGATGAATGAATGACTAACTTATGTAGATATGATACTCAATTAGCCCTAATTAAATGTTTCATGCACTCAGAAAATATCTTATCACCATAACTGTCTCTGTACAAAGTCAAAGCTACGTTAAAATATTATTAAATTCTTTGGCAATGTTTAGGCAAAACTGTTGGACTAATCACCCCCACTTTTCAGTATTTGTCAGTGTCCTGTAAACACAGGCCTGGGGCAGGATTCTTCGATATTCTCTTACGTTTTGTTTGTTTTTATTTTTTTAAAAGGAGAATGTTTCTCTTGTAGTCCAAATTAAGGGTGGTCCTTTCCACTCAAACTAATAATAATGGTACAATTGGAAAAGAATATCCAGGCAACTTTTATTTTACCGGCCGAAAGAGCAGTCCAATGTAAAGAGGAATGTTCTTGATTCTGGGACCACAAAGCTGTCAGAGAACTCTTGGATGAAAGTCATAATCCAGTGGAGAAAGATGAAAGGAATGTAAAGGTGAATTTGAGGACTTTGGAAATTTAATACGGTGATTTGGTATCAGATTTAAATTATTTCCAAAACCACTGTGAAATCAAGGTGGGAAGGGGATTAATTATAGAAAGTTGAACACTATTAAAACTCCATATAAAAGTGTTTACCAGTCTCTTTTGCTTCCCCAATCACATAATTAAAAAAAAAAAGCCACATATAAGTTATTATATTTTATTGAGCTACATGTTCTACCAGCTAAAAGGATTGTTGTACCTAGTACTGAAGATATAAGTATATATGAATGTGTAAATCACAGGGTGAGAGATACTGTACTGCAACTAACATCTAAGATGAAGGGCAGCCCAGGGTATAAGATGGAGGGCAGTCCAACATCTAAGATGGAAGGCAGCCTAGGAGCTAAGATTGAGGGCAACTAGAGTCTAAGATGGAGGGCAGCCCAGAGCTAAGATGAAGGCTAGCCTAGAATCTAAGATAGAGGACAGCCCAAGAGCTAAAATGGAGAAAAGCAGCCTAGGAGCTAAGATGGAAGGCACCCTAGCATATAAGATGGAAGGCACGTAAAATCTAAAATGGAGGACACCCTAGTATCAAAGACAGAGGGCAGCTCAAGATCTAATATGGAGGGCAGCCTAGCATCTAAGATGGAGTGCAGGCTAGCATTTAAGATGGAGGGCAGCCCAGGAGCTAAGATGGAGGACAGCCCAGCAAGTAAAATGGCAGATAGCCCAGGAGCTAAGATGGAGGGCAACCTAGCCTCTAAGATGGAAGGCAGCCCAGCTCCTATGATGGAGGATAGCCCGGAAGCTATGGTGGAGCACAGCCAAGCATCTAAGATGGAGGGCAGCTAGGATACTTTCCCGTAGATAAGTCAACATGGAGCATCAGCCTCCACATTTTTGGAAACAGATCATCTCTGAGTGGGTTCGAATCACCAACCTTCAGGCTAGTATTGAAGTGCTTAACCATTTCTGCCACCCAGGATTTTCCAACCTGCCCTTTAGGAAACCATAATTTTCAACAATAGTGTGTGTGACCACTGGAAACTCTGACATTCCTTTCAGTCCTGATAGAGCAAGGCAAAGCTAGAACTCCCTTTGGTTTAAAATCACAGTTCAGGAAGCTAGAAATTCTCAATTAGATTGTGGCTGTAGGAGGAAGTACTTTGTTTATATCAGCTTCCAGTGGCAGGCCTTGGAATTCCTTGGCATATGTCTTCCCGTGTGTGTGTGTGTGTGTGTGTCTGTGTGTGTGTGTGTCTGTGTGTGTGTGTCTGTGTGTTTTTATTCTGCTCTTTTTATAACTCAGAAGTGATTAGGTTTAGAACTCACCCTTCTTAGTTATGACCTCATTAACCTAATAAACGAAAATCTCTATTTCCAAACAGGGTCATATTTACAGGTACCAAAAAATACCAAAACCAAACCCAGTGCCGTTGGGTTGATTCCAACTTATAGCAGCAACCCTACAGGACAGAGTAGAACTGCCCCATAGGGTTTCCAAGGAGTGGCTGGTGGATTCAAACTGCTGATCTTCTGATTAACAGCTGAGCTCTTAACCACTGCGCCACCAAAGCTCCATTTACAGGTACAGGGGTTAGAATTTCAACACGTATTTTCAGGGGACACAATACAGTCTATGAAACAGACTCCTAGTTATGTTAGGGAATTGGAAATGGAGCTTAGAGATATCATACTGCAACTTTGTAAATCTGCATACCTAGCACTGTTGGAGGAGATAAAATAGCAACAAAATGATAGTTGACTCAATTCTTCCACTGCAGAGAGAAGCAGGATATAAGAAGAAATAAATTTCTGTATGAGTTGTCAAGGATTTCATTTTACTTGAATCCACAATCAACGCCCACAGAAGCGGCAGTCAAGAAATTAACTGACATATTGCATTGGGCAAACCTGCTGTAAAAGTCTTCTTTAAAGTGTTAAAAAGCAAAGATATCACTTTGAGGACTAAGGTGTGCCTGACCCCCCACCACCAAAAAAAACAAACAAACCCATCGCTGTCAAGTCAATTCCGACTCATTGCCTCACATGCGTGTGAAAGCTGAACAATGAATAAGGAAGACCAAAGAAGAATTGATGCCTTTGAATTATGGTGTTGGAGAAGAATATTGAATATACCATGGACTTCCAGAAGAACGAACAAATCTACCTTGGAAGAAGTACAGCCAGAATGCTCCTTAGAAGTGAGGATGGCGAGACTCCGCTTCACATACTATGGACATGTTATCAGGAGGGATCTGTCCCTGAAGGACATCTTGATAAAGTAGAGGGTTGTTGAAAAAGAGCAAGACCCTCAACAAAATGAATTGACACAGTGGCTGCAACAATGGCTCAAACATAGCAGAGATTGTGAGTATGGCTTAGGACCAGGCAGTGTTTTGTTCTGTTATACACAGGGTTGCTATGAGTCAGAACCTACTCAACAACACCTAACAACAAACAACAACAACACTAGGAATGGTAACTACAGAATACCCATATCAACATTCCCCATGCCTATGCCAATGAAAGAGTCCCTGCATGGTGCAAACTGTTAAGGGCTTAGCTACTAACCAAAAGATTGGCAGTTCCCAGAGGTGACTTGGAAGAAAGGTCTGGAGATCTGCTTCCTAAAAATCAGTAATTGAAAACCCTGTGGAGCACAGCTCTACTCTGACACACATTGAGTCACCATGAGTAGGAATCAACCTAATGGCAGCTGTTTTGTTTTTGTTTTTATGCTTATGACAGGTGCTACTAATGGTTATAGTATGAAACCTCACAGTCCTTCATCACAGCTCTCTCAGCAGTCACCACCAATCGTAGGAAATTGGCACATGCCAAGGGATCTATTTCCTATTGCAAATTAGTAAAGCATTTGTTGTTCAACAATGTCAAAATAAAAAAAAAATACGTGATGCAAAACATTTTTTTTTTTTTGGACTTCTATCTTTACGTGACTCTATTTGCCATAACTCTTACTTTTAATGTCTTTTGGGCAGTTTTTCTGGGCTTCACTTCAGAGAGTAGACAATGATTGTCATGGATTGAATTGTGTCCCTCAATTCAATATGTGTGTCAACTTGGTTAGGCCATGATCCCCAGTATTGTGTGGTTGTCCTCCATTCTGTGATTTTCTGTGTATTAGAAATCATAATCCCTGCCTATGGTTAAAGAGGATTAGGGTAGAATGTAACACCCTTGCTCAGGTCACATCCCTGATCCAATATAAAGGGAGTTTCCCTGGGGTGTGGCCTGTACCATATTTTATCTTAAAAGAGATAAAAGAAAAGGGTAACAAGCAGAGAGTGAGGACCTCATACTACCAAGAAAGCAGTACCAGGAGCAGAGCACGTCATTTGGACCTGTGGTTTCTGCACAGTGAGGCTCCCAGATCAAGGGAAGACTGATGACAAGGACCTTCCTCCAGAGCTGACAGAGAATGCCTTCCCCAGAAGCTGACGCCCTGAATTTGGGCTTGTAGCCTACCAAATTGTGAGAGAATAAACTTCTCTCTGTTAAAGCCATCTGCTTATGGTATTTCTGTTATAGAAGCACTAGACGACTAAGGTAATGATCATAGTGTTAACCAAATTGCTGTTTCTACCACATGCCCTCATTGGGATCCATTTATCCTGGGATGCTAGCTCTATGCTTATAGTGGTTTTCTAGTTTCATCTTGGGGCTTTATTTCCTGAATGATTGTTCTGTGAGGCAAGAAATAAGACCTGTGACAATCTGGACACACATATGAATTTAATGAGCAACTGATTTTAAATAAATATATGGAGAGGTAAGAGACAGAGATGTAGGTAAATCTGAGAGGAAACCCCCAGATTTATGAATCAGGCACTTGATACCCCATAGGAGCCATTTATTGAGTGTTAATTATGTACAGAACACTTTATCTATACCATCTCATTTAATATTTATGACAACCCTATGAGCTAGACAGAGTTGTTATTTCCACTTTACAGATGAGTATACTGAGGCTGAGAAAGTCTAAGTCAATTGTCCAAGGTCACACAACTATTAAATTCCAGAGCCTAGATTCAACCCAGATCTGTCTGATTCTAAAACCCATTCTTTTAACCACTGTACTGTCCTGCTTAGGATGTTAATAAACATACTTTTTCAGCAAAAACAAACTAAAGACTTTCTTGTAAGGCATCAAGCCAATAATAATGTCTTTTCATGTAATAGGTCAACTTCTGCTGTGAAAATGGAGCACCAGGGTGGTGCACAGGATGAGATTTTGAATAAACCTGTAGGAAAGGAAATCCTACCACTCAGGGAACAGAAATGTAAAAGAGAATAAAGAAAGCCCTGGAGGTGTAGTGGTTAAGTGCTATGGCTGCTAACCAAAGGGACAGCAGTTCGAATCCACCAGGTGCTCCTTGGAAACTCTATGGGGCAGTTCTACTCTGTCCTATAGGGTCTCTATGAGTCGGAATCAACTCGACAGCACCGGGTTTGGTTTTTTGGTTTTTTAGAGCAAGGTAGTTTCACCTTGAAAATAGACTATCAAATGAACGTGGCCAGGCTATCTCCAAACCCTTGCCTCCAACTCTTTTGTCTATACTGACCCTGAAGGGAATTTAGGGAATTTCTCCCATTAAATTGTTAGCTTCAGGAAGATCAAGCCCTGTGTTCTTTCTAGATGTCCCCAAGACCTAGCATAGTGGCTGGCGCACAGCAGGCATTGAACCAATGTTCATGAGTGCTTAAATGTAAGGAATGAAAGAAAAAAAAAAAAGAGGGAACATAAATAAGGGGGAGGGGAAGAGAATGGTGGAGAAAGAAAAAGAAGAAAGAAAGGGAGGGGAAAGAAGAAATAACAGACATCCTTTAATATCCTGTCATCCTTCTCTCCCATGATGGGACCTCTTTATCTATTGTCCTTCCTTTCTGCTTCTGCAAATTTACCTGCTTGAACCTCTATTGTGGACGGTCAATCTCCTGCGTATTTCCTATTCTGAACTTTTCTATCCCTTCCTTTCCACCTTGTTTGCACCTGAGACCTTCTACTATTCATCACCTCTTTTCTGGGAAGGAAGAAATAAAGGACAAGTCAGGGGTAAAACAGATGGTAGGAGGCAGCAGCTCTGGGGTCTGGCCTCTTCCAGTTTTGGGAAGCTGATCAAGCTGCTGTTAGAACTGCATCTGGAACCTCAAACTACTAAGGGTGTTATCTAGAGGACGTACCTACCTCTATCCAGACCAATAGCCATTAGGTCTAATGGTCAGTATTGGCTACATGGCCAAAGAGAGATATCTGCTTAATAGTGATATTGTTCTATCCGAGACTCATAGCCTGGATGTGGCTTCTTCCATATAAAATAGGTCATTTCACCTCTAGTCTATATGACACCATTCTTAACCCTTTATCCACTGTGAATATGCCTTGAAAAGCAGGCACTGTGCTGTTTAGATTGGCCCCTGTAACTCACACTATAATCACAATCTCACATTTTCCTTTCAGTCTCTGGAGCCCCATGCTAGTTGCCCTCCATGTTCTTTCTTTCAGTAAGTTCTTTCTTTGTGATGGCACCTCCATTCACTTAGTTACTCGGGTGTCACTCTTGACTAGCTCTTTTTCTCATATCCCATATCCAGACCATCACAGTCCTTTCATCTCAACATTTGAACTGCGTGCCAAACCAGACTACTTTGTACCAGGGCTTCAAACCAGTTCATTCTGGTTCAAACCCTGCTGAGAATATGCATTTCTAACAAGTTTCTAGGTGATGCTAATGCTGCTGGTTAGGGACCAATTCTGAGAACCACTAGTAGAGCAGTGGTTCTCAAAATGTATTATACATAAGAATCACCTGGGGATCTTGTCAAAATGTAGATTCTGGTTCAGCGTATCTGGGATAGAAATACAAATTCTCAGCAAGGGCTCAAACCAGAACAACCAGTTTAAAGCCTTGCTTTGCACCGCTTTTATTATTCCCCTAGTCCAAGTTACTTTCATCACTCACCTGTTCCACTGCAATAGCCTCCTAACTAGTCCCACAGCTTCCATTCTTTATTCTCTTCAATCCACCCTATAGAGCAGCAGGTAATCCTTTTTATGACCAAGTCAGATCATGACATGTCTCTGATTAAAAGTTGATTGGTCCCCTTATCTCACTCAGAATAAAGTTCAAAGTGCTTGACTTGGCCCTAGGCCCTACACAAACTGGCCTCTCTTTACCTCCCTAACCTCACCCCCTACCTCCATCCCATCACTCACTCTGCTCTACCACACAGGCCGCTTGCTTTCCACAAACATTGCAAAAACCATCCACCTCAGGATCTTTGTGTTTGTTCTTTCCCCTTCCTGGAATGCTCTTCCCTAGATATCTGCATTGCTCAATCCCTCAGGTAATACAATTATCTGCTCAAATGTCACCCATTAGAGAGACTTTACCTGACCACCTGTCTAAGGTAATATATTCCCCCGTCCCTGCCATCCCTTCCATTCCTTTATTCTGCTAAACTTTCCTTCATGACACTTATCACCCTCTGACACATTGTACTGTGTGTTTATTTATTCACTTATTGAACGTGTGTTAGATCTTCACTGAGCAGAAGGCTCATGAGTGCAGGGATTTGGTGTTGCGTACTAGAGAGCCTCAGCACGGTGACTGGAGTAGAGGATGTGTTCAATAAATATTTGTTGAATCAAAAAAGGAACAAATATCCAGATAGCTTTCCAGAAAGCTGGAATGGCTACAGAGCATCAAGGTCCAGATCTGACCTAGAAAAAAGTGAGACCACTGGATCTTCTTACTGAACGTGCATCCCCAGACCGCTGTTTTGCACAAGGTCTGAGCTTCTGCTGGTTAAAATGAAGTCTTTGCTAGGCGAAAGCAACACTCAGCCAATAGAGTGTCTCCAGCTATACCACTGACCCCCTCCCCATGGACCCATGTTTCCTGCCTACTAATCTAACAGCTCTCAGTAGTAGAGAATAGATGAGTTAAATCTCCCAAATAGTAAGGTAGGCAGTCTTTTTTAAAGACAAACTGAGGCACTAAGGCATAATAATGATTCCAAGGTCATACAGGCAGTTAGGCAAGAAATTAGGATTAAAATCTAGACCACATCCCTTTTTCTTTTGAGTGTTGGCTATCAAAAACATTTTGCTTGGAGCTGGTCCAAGTTTCATGGATGTTTTGTTCAAACTCAAATGAAAAAGACCAAACCAAACTCCAACCCATAGCCGTCGAGTGGATTCTGACTCACAGCAACCCTACGGGACAGAGTAAAACTGCCCAATAGGGTTTCCGAGGCTGCATATCTTTAGGGAAGCAGACTGTCACATCTTTCTCCCGATTCGCGATTAGCAGCAGGTAAGTTTGAACCACAGAACTTTCAGTTAGCAGCCAAGCATTTAACCACTGTGTTACCAGGGCTCCTTCAAATGAAAGGGAGTTCCCCCAAAATAGACTAGTCCCTGACCTTTCCAAAGTAGTGGTCATTGTGTGGTACAGCAGATGAGCTTATGTGATCAGAGCACTAGCGAGTCTGCCTTGGGTTTCTCCCACTGCTTTCCTCCCTCTGTTTGCAGACATAACACTCCATTTCTCCAAAACATCTCTGGTTACTGAGAGTAAATTTTGTGAGAAAATGGTGACGACGGTCAAACAAAGGGTTAACACAACCCAAACAAAAAATCCAGTTAGAAATATTTTTACAACGTTCTTTACACTAGAGAGCGGTGGAGAAAAAACAGCATTTTAAGTGCTGCTCTTTTTCCCATTAGGTTGTCTGCTTTTACAGGTGGCAAGTTTCAGCAAGATCTAAAGGCGAAAGGCTCATGCCGAGATGGTCTGGAGCAGAAAGGCTTGACCTCCCTGACCTCCTGCCCATGCATACAACATAATCACTCACAAAATAGATACTAAAATAATGTCAGCAGTCACCCGGCCTAAACTAATAAAAGCAAGCACGTTGAGAGTTAAGGCAGAAACCCTGTCCTTAGCTCACCCCCTCGGGCTCAGCATTACCTCTTCCCTGGCCTGAATTAACAGAGCCCAAACCAAATGGCTTTTTGCACCTCCCTCCTTTTCCTTGTGTCATTCTGACACTCTTTTTTTTTTTCCCCAGCAGGGCCTGACTCAGTGAGTTTAAATGCCCTTTCTTTCTCACTCACCACATCCAAACTTTAATTAAGGCTGTCTCTACATAACACCAACATAACTTGCTGAGAAGTGAAACATTTAGTCAAATAACTGAGTCTGGGGCTGTAAAGAGGAGGGAGAGATGAAGGTCAGAAAGAGTCATACATGACAGCAAAAAATATCCCAAGTGTTTAAACAGGTTCCTTTTCACTTTGTTCCCTCCTCCTCCTAGCCGTAAGCACCCAGCCCTTTTCCTTTCAATTCTGGAGAATGAGCATTTCTTCACTAAGGTGGCTATACGTTTCTCCAAAGCCATCCTCCACTCCTTGTCACATACGAGCTCTGTACATTTCATTATCTCTCTATGCTGTGCTACTTACTCATTTTAGCAAAGAAATTGTGGATCCCATTATCCAATTTCATAAAAATCTGAAAACAGATAATGGTTAGTGGCATTGTGTTTTTTCCCTACTTCTTTGTTTTTATTCTAATGCAGTTGTTTCAAAATATTTAAAATAAATTATATTTATTATTCTAAGAAATAAACTCTTAAAAGGTAAATGTCAAGTCTACAGCTTCAGTGAAAGGTAGTGACCAAGCAGGAACTAAACATTTCTCAACCTAAAAGTTTCAAAGAAATTGGAACATCGTGCAGTATATTGGTTGAGATCCCATTCATGTACTAATACCAAGCAAGCTGTGTTATATGCATGTTATAAAAGAACTCTAAGACCTCATTTCTCCTTCTAGGAGCTGATGTCGTTTATACAACAGCAAGCGTGGAATGGGTAAACAAGTGATTCCTAAGCTTTGCAGACATAAACCAAACCAAACCCGTTGCTGTCAAGTCAATTCCTACTCATTGCAACCCTATAGGACAGAGTAGGACTGCCCCATAGGTCTTCCAGGGGCTGTAGTCTTTACAGAAGACTGCCATATCTTTTTCCTAAAGAGTTACCAGTGGGTTCGAACTGTGGACATTTCGTTTAGCAGCCAAGCAGTTAAACACTGTGCCACTAGGCCTCCTTTTTGCAGACATAAAAAAAAAAAAAAAAATTTTTTTTTTTTGATGTTTATTAGCTTTACCTGGGAAGTTTCTTGTCCTATTACTGTTGTCCAAAGACTCTTCAAGTTGGAGTTACAAAATTCCCTTCAAGTTGCATTAAAAAAGGGAAGAAAACCAGAGGCAATAGAAGGCAAAGAGAGAGAAAAAAAGCTTCAGGGCTTTGGGAATCGCTAGATAAGCCAATCTCGATTCATGTTTGAATGCACTGGAGTAAGCAACCCTCATTTAGAAACATGGTTGATGAGAGCTCTGGTTTAAAATAGGAACTTTTCAGATATTTCAAGTGAATAGATTGACAATAAACGATAGCACTGACCCTAACAATTATAATCCAAATTTATTGAATTTTGGCTGGCTGTAACATGTCCAGTCCTGGAATATAACGAGTATAATGAGAACAGCAACGTTTGGTTTGCTGTAAAAATGGTGGTGATGACAATAATAGTAAGCTCTTTGCCTTTGAGTCTGTTCTGACCTATGGAGATCTCATGTGTGTCGGAGTAGAACTGCACTCCATAGGGTTTTCCCTGGAGCACTTGGGGTGCAGTGGTCAAGAGCTCAGCTGCTAACCAACAGGTCGGCAAGTTCAAATCCACTAGCTGCTCCTTGGAAAACCCTATGGGACAGTTGTACTGTGTCCCATAGGGTCACCATGAATCGGAATCAGCTCTATAGCAATGTTTTTTTTTTTTTTAAATCTTATGGAAGTAGATTGTCAGGCCTTTCTTCTGCAGTGCCACTGAGTGGATTCAAACCACCAACCTTTGTGTTCATAACCAAGTTCAAACTGTTTATGACACTCAGAGACCTTGAGACTAGTAATAGATAACATTTATTAAGTGCCTTTTGTATGTAATGTATATATTGTCTCATTAATCCTGGTGGTTGCATACTAGATAAACATGTGTTGCTTAAGACTTATTTAGAAATTCTTTAGGATTGTTGCGTTGAGGAGGATAATTTTACAATATGAAATCTCATGGACTGTTGTTTTAAGAAAGATGATTTGACAATATGGATAAAAAATTATATGTACTCCTGTTGAAGCCCAAATTTCAATTTTAGCTATTTTAGTACAGAAATATTCATCTAAGTTCACACAGTAATATAGATAGATAGATATTCCTTGCTATATCAATAAGAAAACTGTAGATAACCTAAGTGTTTATCAGTGAGGATTTTCATAAACAAATTATGAAACTTCCATAACAGAGTTTGTAAGTACAGGCCCTGAGTCAGAAAACCCAGTTTTAATTTTAGCTATACTTACCTGTGAGAACTTGATCAAGAGCCTTCATCTGTTTAACCTTATTTTCTATTAAAGAAAATAATAGAATCCATCTCAACTGGTGGCTGTGAGTGACACTTAGATAAGGTACCTAATTCACTTAGCAGAGCATCAGGCATACAGCAAACAGTAAGCGTTACTTTTTTTTAATTATAATTATTATAATAACCATGCCAGGGACTACTAGGCAGCTATTAAAAATGCTGAAGTAGCTCAACATGTGTTGGCATGGAGAGGTCCCCAAACCATGGAACACAGTACCAATTGATATTCTCTTGCTTACGGAATGCCCTTCTCCACCAGATTGCAAACTCCATGAGGTTAGGGACCCTCCCTGTCTTGTTCTCCTTGGTATCTTAGGAGCCTAGAAGAATGCCTAACACATAGTAGCTACTTCATAAAAATTTTTTTTCTGAATGAGTAAAAGAGAAGCAGAATACTCAGTGTTGTACAATCCCCTTACGTAATATTTATATGTTTAAGTCAGAAGCAAATAAAACCAACATCTATATTTCTACTTCTCCATTGTTTAAACTTTTTACATCAAGTAATAACAAAAGCTGTACCTATGTCAGGGCTATAAAAAACCTCACTGGTGCTCTGACCACAGACGGAGCTAGAGAGGGCTGTGGAGATAAGAAAATAGGTAATAGTTAGGGGGCATTGCATTTTCTTTTTTATACTTCTTTGCTATTATTCTAATGCTGTTGTTTTAAAATATTTTACATAAACTGTATTTATTATTCTAAGAAATAAACTCTCGAAGAGAGAGAAAATGCATTTTTTATGGTTTTTCCATAAGAACATTCACTACTGGTTTTATAATAAGTAATAACTTTATTACAAAAGTTATAAAAGTTCGTTATACAGTGAAACCTTTGAGAGCTGGAACTTGATGGGACTGCCTTGTTTTTCCAAGACTGGCAAGCTTTCCGCCTTTGACTGGGTACAGTCTTACCGCTTTTCTGTTGTTCTCTACTAGTGGAAAATATTTTAATTTTTCTTCTCTGACAGGTTTGTGCCTTACTCAGGTTTTGAGTTTCACAGGTTTTACTGTATAAATTTTGGAAAATACAGAAAATGAGTTAAAATATAATTTAGGAAATTTAGGGGAAACATGTAGAAAAAAATTCTACTGCTTGCAGATAATCTCTCAATCATGATTCTAATTAAATGTTGTCTAGACAAAGTTCCAATTTAAATTCAGATAGTGTGGAATCACCGAATTTATATTTAGAGGATCAGAAATCTTATAAAGCTAACTATAAATGATGCCAAATCTACCACAGAGAAACACAGAACATCAATCTCCTTTCAAATTTATGTTCCTACTAATTGGTTTGTTAACACACTGGGCTAAATGGGAAACTCTGGGGGCAAGAACTCTGTATATCCTGCTCCTTTTGCTCCATTTATTTTTAACCCCAGTGCTAATTAGAGAGCTTCACACATTGTGAGCACTCAATTTATTTTTCAATGAATGAATAGTCTTTGGAAATATAACAAAGAGATTTAAAAGAGAGAGAGTAGACAGTGATTGGAATAAAAGACAAGAAAAGGAAGAGAACCAGAGGAAGAAAGAATAAAAGAAAGAAAGAAGGAAATATTAGAAAGAGAAGAGAGGGCACGAGTCAGCAATGATCCTTCTATCTTTTCATTCCTCTCCTCTGTGATTACAGTGGTCAAGAGAGGCGTCATGCACACCAAGTGTTTTTTCAGAGACTGACTTCAGTAGCAGCTATGGCAATTCTTTCAGAATTTATTAGCTTCTGGAAAAAAAGGATGAGACTTGAACAGAGGGCCTATAAAAACATTTATTCTGGACCTCAACTTAATCTTAAACTACACATCTGGGAAGGCATGAAGTCAAAAGGCCCAATTCAAACTTTCAGTTGTGGCAAAGGTCAGATGGCTTCTTTATAAACAGTATGAGCAAAAAAAACAAAACAAACAAGCAGACAAAAAAAACCAGACAATAACTTGTTGAAGCTGACACCCTATTTCCTAGCAGGTTCTGGGAAACAGATAAATCATGCCAGGGTGACCGGGCACGAGCAGCAGGTCGTTGGGAATAAATACAATCATGCATCCTAGAAAAGACTCTTCCTTTTTTTCTGCTTGGAAAACGGGAGCAGAGAGGTAAAACAGAAGGGGAGAGGAAAATACCTGAACTATACTGTATATATTTGTTTGAGGCTTTTGGTTTCTTGTCTATTTTGTTCTCTCCATGAGATCCTTGGCATACGCATTTTGGGTGGGCAGCAGGAAAATTGCAAGTAACTTTGGTTCTAAAGGACTACAGACTCTCTTGGCAAGTTGTACACTTGTTAGGAGGGGAGGAGAGGGACTGAAACAATTCTGTGTGTGTGTGTGAGATGTGAAAAGTACATGGGGTTTGCTCAAGGGACTAGAAGGAAATCAGACTGTAGATGAGGGATAATTATATCACTGTTTCCTTCAGGAAAAATTCAAACTCCTTCACAGTCTGTGTGCTGCTTCCTTATACAACTTCATCTTCCCTTTTCCTCCCTGTACATTTATACTAACCTTTTCACTGCCTTCCCGGGAAGTCATGCTCATTTCTGCCTTTTACTTTTGAACACGCTGTTCCCTCTGTGTGAAGTGCCCTTCCAAGCCTTCTCTCCCTAGCCTATTTCTACACATGCTTCAAGACTCAGCTTATAAAACACTTTTGTTATGTGCCTTCCCCAAACTCCCTAAGTGGGGTTAGTTGCAGAATTAGTTGCTTTCTCCTCTGTGACCTCTCAGTTCTTTCCTCATTTCTTTACCACAGAGTTTTATCAACTATTTATGTATATTGACATATATTTCTTTCTCACTAGACTCTGAAATTCTCAAGGTCAGCAGCAATCTTACTGTATCCTCAACACATAGGTAATGCCTAGCATAGAGTAGACACTAAACAGAGATAGGTTATATGAACTACATAGAGAAGTGTTCAGATTCTCGCTATCCCAAAGCCATCTTCCAAGAAGCTGGCTTCATGACATCTCAGATCTAGAGGTAAAGGGGATACTCTTGAAAGAAACACTCTGGCATGACTGCAGTCTTGTGGAATGACCATGTAAACCCCGAGGAGAAAGTGTAAAAATCAAAGAGGTGCTAGGCCTTGACATGATGCATTTGCACTCTCTATAGATTATAAATGGAGTAAAATGTTGATAAAGGAGACTAAATGACACAAAAATACATTTGATTAATCCAAAAGAAGACAAGAAAGGAAAAACCAAGAAACAAGTAACAAGTGAGCCAAAGAGAAAGCAAATAGCATGATGGTAAATGTAAACTCATTCACGTCACTAATTAATAAAGAGGGATGCATAACAATGAAAAAGGGCGTGTTTCACAGGCAGACATAACAATCCTATGTGTACAAATACCTAATAGCAAAGCTTCAATATACATTAAGCAAATACTGACAGAACTAAAGAGAGAAATAGATAAATCAATAGTCAGAAAATTTAACATGTCTTTTTCTGTAATTGACAGAATAAGTAGGCAAAAATGTATTGATGACACATAAGATTTGCATAACACTATCAAGCAATTTTACCTACTTTATATTTATAGACTGTTATACCCAATAAAAGTAGAATACAAAATAAAAATAAAATATTTATCAAAAAGATTCTACATTGGGCCATAAAATAAGGATACTTTCTCTGATGACAATGGAATTAAATTAGAAATCAATAACAATATGATATCCAGATAATGTCCAAATATTTGAGAATTAAGAAACACACACCTAAATAGCCCACATAAAAGAAGAAATTCCTGGGGAAATTAGAAAACATTTTAAACTGAAAGATAATGAAAGCATAATAAATCACGGTTATGACATCCAGTTCAAGGAATGCTTGAAGGAAATTTCATTCAAAAAAATGATATATGAGTGGTCATCACTAGTCGTCAGGAAACTTCAAATTAAAATGACAATAAAATTTCATTTCACTAGAATGGATAAAAATTTTAAAAGACTGATAGCACCCAATGTCAGTGAGGATGTAGAACAACTGGGATGCTCATATACTGCTGATAGAAATGTAAAGTGGTACATGCATTTTGGGAAACTTTTACAAACCTATGGAAATGTCAACACATACCTACCCTATTACCCAGCAATTGCACTCCTAGGTATTTACCAAAAAGAAATGGAAACATATGTTCACAAAGACATTTGTAGAAGAATGTCCCTTTCAGTTTTATTTATGATAGCTCCAATCGGGAAATAACCCACAAGTGTGTAAACAGAAGGCAGGATAAACAAATTGTGGTATAATAAGACTCAGAGATAAAAAAAAAACGACAAACTACTGACACCCAAAAGCAGGTGGATGAATCTCAAAAACATCATGTTGGGTGAAAAAACTGAGATACAAAACAGTACATGATGTATAATACTATTTATATGAAGATTACAAAGAGCACAGATGAGCTCCGATAAAAGACAGAAGAGTGATTGCCTGTGAGTGGTGAGCAGGATTGACTGAAAGGGACACAAGGGAACGGTCTTAGTCATCTAGTGCTGCTATAACAGAAATATCAGAAGTGGATGTCTTCAACAAAGAGAAGTTTATTTTCGCACAGTAAGGTAGGCTAAAAGTCCAAATTCAGGGTGCCAGCTCCAGGGGAAGTCTTCCTCTCTCTTTTGGCCTTCTCATCAATGTTCTCCCGGACTAAGAGCTTCTCCACGTAGGGACCCCGGTCCAAAGGACATGCTGTGCTCCCAGTACAGTACTGCTTTCTTGGTGGTATGAAGTCCCCCCACCCCCTTGCTTCCTTTTCTTTTTTAACTCTTGAGAGATAAAAGATGCTGTAGGCCACACTCCATGGAAGCTCCCTTTACACGGGTTCAGGGATATGACCTTAGTAAGGGTGTTACAATTCCACCCTAATCCTCTAACATGGAATTACAATCACAAAATGGAGGACAACCACACAATACTGGAAATCATGGCCCAGCCAAACTGATGCATACATTTTTGGGGGGACATAATTCAATCCATGACAGGAACTTTTAGGGTAATTGAAATGTTCTACTCTTGATTGGTGTGGTGGTCATACAAGGGTATACAATGTCAAAACTCATCAAACTTTATAGTTACAATCTGTGCATTTTATTGTATATAAATTAAACTTTAAATATTTGTAAGAAACAAAACCAAACATGAAAATATAACAAACGGGTAATTAATTAAAGGTAAAATATTTTTATCAGTTGAGTTTGAAAAGAGTTTTTAGACAGGAACATTCTTTTTTTTTTTTTCCTATTCTTATTCTTTTCTAGGACAGATATGTCAATGGTTTTCTTGTGTTTTAAGTATATTAAGGAGCCCTGGTGGTACTTTGGTGGTACAGTGGTTAAAGCGATTGACTGCTAACTGAAAGGTTGGCAGTTTGAAACCACCAGCGGCTCCCCAGAAGAAAGATGTGGCAGTCTGCTTCAGTAGAGATTTACAGCCTTGGAAGCCCTATGGGGTCACTATGAGTTGGAATTGACTCCAAGGCAGTGGGTTTGGTTAAGTATATTACCAAGGAATAATGTTACTAAGTTGTTCTATCACAGCCAATAATTATCTAATTAATTAACAGTGAGAACACTTTTCATAATTGTATAACATTATACAAATCATGATATATATTTTATTTAGTTTTCATAATAATTGTGTGGGGATATTAGGCCCATTTTATAGATAAGGATATTGAGGCTTGATAAATGTAATTAACTTCCCCAAGTTCAAACAACTAATTCAGGACACAGCTAAGACTCACACCTTGAGCTCTGTGTCTCTTAAACATTATGCGGTATTGTCTGAGGACAAAAAAAAAAGGGGAAATTTTCCTCATGAAAAGCTAATTAACCCCAATGGGATAGAATCTACTTGCACAGCAATTCAGTAATTATAGCAAACCCTTAAATAGTGCTTACTATGCATCAGACACAATTTATTAAATCATTTCCGTTTCACAGCAATTTACAATCAATTTACAAATGAGGAAACTGAGGCCCAGAGACAGTAATTACCTTCTCTAGTATCACACAGCTGGTAAGAGACAGAGCTGGAATTTCAGCCCAGGCAGTTCTGGCTTAAGAGTCCTTGATCTTAACTACTCCAATTCATTGAACCAAGTAACACAAATATTAAATGTAACATCTCTGACTACTCCCATCGTATGTTTTCCAAAATGTAGCATACTATTTCTACAGAAGGCAATTGGGAGTTCTGTGAGGAAAAAAAAAAAAAAAAGTTGGGGGTTGTCTCTTGAATAAATCATGTTTAGGGGATGCTGGCTCAAACAAAGTTAAACTTACTTGTTTACTGACATTTCAGAGCCTCTAATATACTGATATGCACTAGATTCTCTAAGAGGGCAATAGTGTCTGCAGCTTTTTCCAGAATTATTTTACTTAAGGAATTTATCTTTTTATAGTTTATTAAGGGACTACTGTCTTTCAGAACACATTTTGGGGAGGGCAGCAGCATAGCAGTAAATTAGTGGTTTTTAAAATTTTTCTTGTATATGCCCTAACAAAAGATGATACCTCATATAAGGCAATATCTCATTTTCTAAATGACAAAATTGAAAAAATAATTATTTTACCAAATTTAAAGTGTAAATTTTTAGAAAATATAACTGAAATAATCAACTCTCTATAATATTTAATTTCTTAATTTACTTATACATATGTGCATGTGAAAATTGAGAAATATATTGCTTTATTCCACTCTCATGTTTAATAAAACAATTTTATTCAAATTTTTCACAAGCATCTTCAACATTCACCTCTCTGAAAGTTGGATTTTAATATGCAAGATAACCCTGGAAGATGATGGCAGAGCCTCCATTGGCTTGAGTCTCTGGACTGTGGAGAAGGACCCCTACCAACACACAAACCCCTATCAAGACTCTTATGGAAGTAAACTTCATCCCTTGTTACAGCCATCAGCTCCAAGTCCAGAATCCCATCACCTAAATGAAGTCCAGGTGCACTTGAGTTTCCTTGGGTGTACTTCCTTAAGTACAGCTCCTAAAGTAGAACTCCTCTCAATCTGAAGACCTGTGAACTAAAGAGGTAAATTATCTGCTTCCTACACATCCAACAAGCAATGGTTTTACAGACATACGATAGCTACAGTATTACTTCTTTTTCAAAAAGAGGTAACAAAAGAGGCTCAAGGAGTCACTGGTTCATAAAATTCTGAAATACAGCTAGGCTTTGTTGGAAGTTCCTTAATTAGGACTCAGTCTTACTCCTGCCAGGAGTGATTCTCCAGGAACCTTGGCTCCACCCTCTGAGCTTTTGGTTTCACCCTCTGAGTCATTCTTTCATGAAAGGCAGCCTATGTCTTCAGATGAGTAGTTTTCTCAACTTGCTTCCTGCCTTTAAAATCATGATCTAAAGATCTCTTTTTATTTCCATCTCCTTCAATGTAAGAGGTGGTGTTTCTGCCGACAGATTTATCTTAAAATCTTTGTGGGTCTTCTATGAATCTTGTTATACACTCAATTAAACAAAACCACAAGCACAAATATCTTGGAGATAAGCCTTCCTATACCTCGCTTTCTGCTGCGACTGCTGATCTTAGAAGGCATATTGCTTGATTGAGCAGTTCTCTGAAGTAACACCTTAAATCCTTCCAAGGCCTTAATAAAGGAGTTTTAGAGTTACACCCTCAGCATTATTTTTAGGCCACGTTTTCCCAGCAGTGTCCTGGATTTGATCATTGCCTAGAAGTCATTTCTTAATTTTAGAATCACTGACCATCAGAAAGACTGGGAAATTTCAAAATCAGCAAGTTCTGGCTTCTTTTTATTTGTATTTCCTTTACCTTATCACTCTTCACTCACATTTTGCTATAAGCAACAAGAAGAAATTGAGTAGTACCTTCAACACTCTACGAAAATCTCCTTATCTAGATCGTCTACTTCATTTGGTACATTTTCTTCATTCCATGTTATTGCGAGTAAGACTGTGGCTAAACTTTCTGCCGGTACATAATAAGCATTGCCTTTGCTGCAGCTTCTAATGACATTTACTTCACTGTCTTTTAAGCCATAACCAGCAGCCTCCTCAAAGGCCATCAAGCTTCTAATAACAGTCTTTTCAAGAAATGTTAGACTTTCACCAACATTCCTCTCAATGTCCTTAAAAAACTCACTACTTGCAAAGCCACTGTCCTTCATTCTTATTAGGCTTTTTTTTTTTTTTTTTAACAGTAGCACCCCTCTTCCACATACCAAAATTTATGTTAGTTACCTATTGATGCATAACAATTTGCTCCAAACCTTAGTGGGTTAAAATGATAAACCACTATAATCTCACACCATTTCTGCGGGTCAGGAATCTGGGAATCACTTAGCTGGATGGTTGTGGTTCCTGGCCTCTCATGAGGTTGCAGTCAAGATTTCAGCTGGGGTTGTAGTCATTTGAAGGTTTGTCTGGGACTGGAGAATTCACTTCTATGGTGGCCCATTCACATGCTTAGCATGTCGGTGATGGCTCTTGGCAGGAGGCTTTATTTCTTCATCTTATGGATCTCTCCGTAGAGTAAATTGAGTGTCCTCATGACATAGCAGATGATCTTCTCCAGAGGGAGTGATCCAAAAGCTATATTTTTTTTCATGATCTATTAGCCTTAGGCGTCAACTTCTATCATTTCTACAGTGTTTTACTGGTTATCTAAGTCAGCCCTATTTGATACGGGAGAGGGCTGCATCAGCATACAAGAAGGCATGGACCACTGGGGGCTATTTTAGAGGCTGACCATTGCAGTGTGTTACAGCACTTAAGATTACCCTACCAGAGATCATGGCCCCCAGACTCTCTGTTAGCCCAAAACTAAAACCATTCCTGAAGCCAAATTTTCAGACAAAGATTAGGCTGAACTATAAGACATAAAATGATACTGATGAGGAGTGTGCTTCTTAGCTCAAGTAGACACATGAGACTATGTGGGCAGCTCCTGTCTGGAGGCAAGATGAAAAGGCAGAGGGGAACAGGAGCAGGTTGAATGGACGCAGGAAATACAGGGTGGAGAGAAGGAGTGTGCTCTCACATTATAGGGAGAGTAACTAGGGTCTTATAACAACAAGTGTTTAAATTTTTGTATGAGAAACTGACTTGAGTTGTCTTTCATTTAAAGCACACACACAAAAAAGATTACCCTAAGTATCCATGGCCATTGAATGGATTCCAATTCATGACAACCCCATGTGATTGCTCATCTGTTACAGAGTAAAACTGCTCTATAGGGTTTTCTTGGCTGTAATGTTTACCTAACCAGAGTTGTTGAGTGTGTTCCAACTACCAACCTTTAGGTCAGTAGTCAAGTGCAAGCTATGCACCAACCAGGGACCTTAAGATTACCCAAACAAGTACAGATATAATAACACACTTTGGGGATCAGCTAACAGCTTTCTAAAACAGAATTGTCATCTTCACTTCCATCAAAGTTGTTTGAGATAGAGCACTAGCAATTTTTGGATTTGTATATGATATTGTCACTGGAAATTTTATCCTAAACCACAAGCCTTCCAATTCACTCATATAATATTATAACAGAAATTCATCCTATTTATTGTCTAAGTGTATGTCCTTGATCACCACAAAATAACCACTTATTGTATTGACTTTTAAAGTGGTCTTTAAAAATCTTGTTTAAAATGGCAATTAAAATATACAATTGTGAGATCATACAGTAGAAATTAATTGCTAAGTAATTTGTTTCCTTTTGTTATTATGGCTATTTCTTACAATTTTGTCAGATGACCTCTATAAGACATCCCAAACTAGCATGGATTATAGTCATTTCAGGCTAATGATTTTCTCCAAGCTATACCTCATTATTCACTATGAAATATTTGTCAGAGCGCCCTGTAATATTCTAAGAACTTATATATAGGCAAGTTTTTTCTTTCTGAGTCATAATTTCTGAGGAAAAACCTTCTTTTATATTTAGGTATAATGATATTTACACTCTGCCTTTTTTCCGGAAAGATTTTAAGATGAATCTCAAAAATCAAACAGAGATTGCCTAAATTAAAAACATAGGAAATAGAAGATAAACAAAATCAGGGTCACAAAAATGAAACTAAGAACGTGCTTAATAAAAACATTCTATCATGACTTCCATTAGAGCAAATTCAGGTGGCCCTCTGAGATGCCTATAAGCTCTTAGGCAGCCAACATAAAAAGGACAACCAGGCCAGTAATACAACTTTTTTTCTTCATGAGAGTCCAGTAGAATAAAATCTGATAGAGTGGAGTGACTGAGGTTTATTCCAAAATCACCAGGTGTAGTGGCTGGGATGTGTGAATGTGACCTTACTTGAGAAAAGGTATTTGCAGATGCAATTAAGTTAATGATCTCATGTTGAGATCATCCCAGATTAAGGTGGGTCCTGAATCCTGTGGTAACTGTCCATGTAAGAGAGAAGGGGAGAAGATACACAGAAGAGAAAGTGATGTGAAGACAGAGACAGAAATTGGCATGATGCTTCTACAAGCCAAGGAGCAACAAGGATTGCAGGCAGCCACCAGAAGCTAGGAGAGAGCCGTAGAATACATCTCCCTCAAAGCCTCTAAAAGGAACCAACCCAGCTGGCACCTTGACTTGGTACTTCTGGCCTTCAGAACTGTGTGAGAATAAGTTTCTGTTGTTTTAAGCCACCTGGTTTGTAGTAATGAGTTACAGCAAGCACAGGAAACTTATACACCTGGAGACCATATTCTAGGGTCATCACACTTTATTCCCTTTCTCTTCCACTTTCCATATGAACGAGGATATGTGGATCTCAGGATTTAACTGTGAGTGCCTACGTGATCTTCAGTCATCTCAAAGAGATGTCATTATATTCAGTACACTTTTATTGAGACAGAATATTGAACCAACACATTTCATTTTATATTATTTGTATTGTAAAAACAACATTATAACAGTGCAGTAGAGGTGAGGTCCTGGGTGTTGCAAATGTTAATAGACTCAGCTGCTAACAGAAGGGTTAGAGGTTTGAGTTCACCCAGAAGTGCCTTGGAAGAAAGACTTGATGATCTACCTCTGAAAAAATGGACCATTAAAAACCCTCTGGAGCACAGTTCTGTTCTAACACACAGAGGGCCGCCACCAGTCCGAGTCAACTCGATGGCAACTGGTGAAGTAGGCATATGGAGAATTGAATCTGGTATAATGTCACTAAGTAGCCCTGGTGGCACAATGGTTGAGCACTCACCTGCTAACTGAAAAGTTGGTGTTTCTTACCCATCCAGTAGCTCTATGGGTGAAAGATGAGCAATCTGCTTCCATAAAGATTACAGTCTAAGAAACACTATGGGACAGTTCTACTCTGTCACATGGGGTTGCTATGAGTTGGAATCTACTTGACGGCACCCAACAACAACAACATAATGTCAGTATTTATCATAACTAGTTTACTTTGCATATTCACTTCCAGTTACACACACACATGTCTATGCATGTATAATACATATGTGGATACATACCTACAATCATGTCATGATGGACTGCTTTTAAAGAGCACTCCAAAATGGCGGCTTATCTGTGTTAATTGCATACTCTTTGCATCTTTTGGATCATGAATAGGTAAAAAAGGTAAAGACAACTAATTTTACACATGTGATACAAAGAATAGAACCTTGTTTTGGTCTAGTCCTTTGAATACTTCAGATGTTAAATGCAATGTGGGTACAGTTTATATTTACTGGATGTTTGAGACATATAATACATATATTAATACACAGCACATGTCTAAGTCATCATGTTTCTTTGTAAAACCGTCTACTTCTAAATAAAATCAGCAGGCAGAGTCGATTACTAAGAGATAATTGATTGCATAAAAGATTTGGGTTTTTATCAACTTGAAGAGTATTCAGTGAATACTCTTTTGCTGTCAGATAATTGTTATATACATGGAGAAAATATTTGCTATAAAGTTTCTCCATGGTGAGTGCCCAAAGAGATTGCTGCATGAAATTTATATTTTGTGATTCTTCTAGCACTACCAAAAATATAGATTCATGGGCTGTCAGTGAGCTGTAAGTGTAGTCATTTGTTGGCTGTGTTCTCTTCTTTGATACCGAAAGTGGGTTAATAAATTCTCATACATGTAGCTTTTCGTTCTGCACAAAGAAAGATGTTAGCTGTCTGGGAGGACTGAAATCCTATGCGGTTTGCTGTGATTATTCTGTGACTCACTCCAGAATTCTGATTCCTGTTACCATCTCATGGAACTGTCCTTCCTGCAGTAGTCATCACCCATAGCAATGAATCAAAGAATCAAAACAAACTCTTGTAATTAAGATTCACAGCCTTTGATGTTGGCAGTTCTTGGCCTTAATAACCCTTTCCCCTACTTTGTAGATGGGAAGTCTGGTGTCTGGGTTCTTCTGACTCTTCTATTATGCTTTAAAACATTGACACCAGTCCCTGAGACTTGTCAACACTAGGTTTCACTCTATGAACTGAATGAAATAGAAGGTAATGCTTTCCTCTAGTCACTGATTCCATAGTACAACAACTAGGATTTTAAATAATATCCTAGTGCCAGGAACCATTGCTAAAAACTTAAATTGTCATGATCTCATTTAATCCTCACAATGACCCTTGGATTGTCCCCATTTTACAGAAGAGGGAAACGGTGCTTAGAAAAGTTAAGGAACTTGAGAAGGCAGCTCTATCAATGAGTAGAGCAGGTATTCAAATTTGAGTCTGTCTTGCTTTCAAGCTTATGCCCTAGCCACACCTCCATGCTGCTTCCCCAATTGGCCAATTAAAATACAACCTGAAACCAAATATCTGCTTTTTCTCTTCAATTTTTGTCAGCTAACTATACTTATAATCATGTATATCTTGCTCTGTGAATGAATAACAGATCAGAAGCCTTGCCATAATACACCTTTGACCTGGCAGGAATAAAGAAGTTTCTCTACTGAGTCTGATATTGGCAACCATCTTGAAATCATCACAGAACAAATGTTTCCACACAGCTTTGTAATTAATGTCTGCACGTTCTAAAAGGCTTCTTATGTTCTATTTGGGCAGATGATGCATTTTCTTCAAACTTCTTGGTCTGGCTTTGCATATCTATTTAGGATATTTTTCCTATTTTTATGAAAATCATTTAGACAGCCCACATTGTACAATTACAGGTTGGCATTTGACACTATGTAAGATTCTGCCAACAGCGCTACTGATTTCTGGATTTTCTCATGTACGAGTGTATCTTAATCCTGAGCATTAGTCTCTCCTTGCACGTTTGTGAGCGCTGTCTGATAGTGAAACCAAAAATGAAGCCTTCACTTCCTCCATAAATATTTGTGCAGTGACCTATGACTCTTGGCCAGCCTGCCTGCCAACACCCCATTAGAAGTCATCCCTTTTACAATCAACTACTATCATTTGATAACCTCTTGGGGTTAAGAGTACAGATGTAAGAGCTCGGAGATTTCTGATGGGAATACTTCATTTCCCAAGTATGTTTTCCCTTGAAAATAACATCACCACAGGAATACATTTTTCAAATAATTTGGCCATCATGTTATGAAAGCTTCCTTAGAAATATAAAAAAATAAGCACACTACAACTAAAATAAAATTTTTTACAGAATCCAGGGATGAAAGAAAAAAAATCCTACCAGTTAATTAGGCTTAGAAGGTCTTGGCATGGTGAAGTGACAAGGACCATCTAGGAATAGTGTCATTACAAAGACTGCATTATATAACTTTGTGTATCAAATTCTAATATTGTGAAAGCTCACACTTAATGGTTTTTGCTTAAATGATGACTTTTATATTTAAATACAAATTATATTAAAATTTACTCCTGAGCAGAATAGTCAAATGACTGCTTATGAGTTAAGATTTTAGTCCCCAAGTTTCCTCTTGCCTGCTATTATTTTATAGATAAATGTCACTGACCTAGCTATAGCCTTTAACTTATAGCACTGAATTCCTCCTAAAATGCTCTGTGCGGGAAGATCGTAGTACTAGGAGACTGGGCTGTGAGGATAAATTTCCCCTTTGAGGACAAGAAATGAACCACCACGATAGAATTATTATTACCAGTGGCAGGTAAATTTCTCAAATTCTAATTCCCAAGGCAATACGTGTGTGCATGTGCTCTCATCTTAAGTTTTCTTGCAATGTGTAGAATTTAAAAAATCAATTAACTTAAATACTTATTGAGGAACTACTATATACCATCTTCTGGGTTATGAACCTCCAGTGTAGACATAACAGTAGTACTACTACTACTACTAATAACATTTACAATGGAATTACTATATACCGGGCTCTGAAGGCACTGGGTATTCTAAGCAGTTTACAGGTAATATCTCATTTGATTTTTACTACAACCCTATGAGATAGGTATCATTATTATCACCATTGTTAAGATAATGAAATTAAGGCTTAAAAAGATGAAGAAACCAAGGATACACAGCTAATAGGAAATGGAGCCAGAATTCAAACGCAGGCAATATGACTCCAGAGTTCACAATCTGAACCACTATGTTATAAAACCTTGTTCATGCTCCCCAGAAGTTTACAACCTGGCAAAAAGGGAGAGAAAACCAGAAATCATATTAACAGGCCTGCAGAAAGGAAGTGGACGCACAAAGGAGGAAGATATCTATCCTCCAAGTGTGGGGGTCAGGGAGGACTTGACAGAATTGATGCTAAAGCTGACATGTGGAGGGTGAGTAGCATTTCACCCTCATAGATAGATGAGCTGAGGAAGGGAATCTCAGATAAAGGGAACATGGTAAGCCCAGTGTGGATGTTTGCAATGGGGTGGAGTAATGGAGTCACTATAATGGGCCAATGACTGTTGGAATGGAGGGCACACACAAATGGGGAGCTGGTCTAAGATGAGCTATATGGATGAGCAGGAGCCAAAAAAGGAAGGGCCTCACCTTTTATGCCCCAAAGTGAGGACTTTTCTACGTACAAAAAAGCCTATAAATAAACAGGGCACTTATTTATATCAGAGCTTCAAACCAGTTATTGTTCGCACCCCTGCTAAGAATTTGCATTTTTAACCAGGTGATGATAATGATGCTGGTTAGGGTGTAGGGACCAATTCTGAGAACCAATTCTGGAGATCTTGTTAAAATGTGGATTGAGTCAGTCTGATCTCAATCAATTTTGAGAACCACTACTCTTAGTTTTCAGAATTGGTCCCTACTCCCTAATCAGCAGCATTAGCATTGCCTGGTACCTAGTTAAAACTGCAAATTCTCAGCAGGGGTGTGAACCAGAACAAACCAGTTCAAAGCCCCAATTTACATGACCTGATTTTTATTTTAGAAAAGCAGTCCTAATGTTGTGTGAGGTCAGATTTAAGAAGTACAGGCTAGAGTCAGTAGATTTAGTTAGGATGTGACCAGACTTCTTAGGCAAGAGATGTGAGCGCTTGGGTAAAAGGTATAATGAAGAGAGATGTTTGAGAAGCATTTTGTGCAAGGATTAGATAGAATTGAGAGGCTGACTGGGTTTGAGTGTGGAGTGAGGGAGAGAATAAAGTCTGGAGGGATCTCAGGTTACTGGCTAGAGTAATTGACTGGGTGGTGATGCCTCTCATTTCCATGACGAATATGGGATGGAGAGAAGGTTTAGCGGGAAGAAGACTCTGAGTTCTGCTTTGGAGCTCACCTTCTCATTTCCTGCCCCTCACCCATCCCCCTCTCCGATGAGCTCTGTCATCACCTAGAGATGCCATTATCGGGGTCTTTACCTTGCTTTGTAATTGTTTATAGTTCTGTCTTCAGCATTAGACTATGAGCTCCTAGGCAGTAGGCACTGTAATATATTTTTAATTCAATAAATATTTGTTAAGTGAGTGAATGAATAGCACAATTTTTTTTTTCATAAATGGGTAATTGAGCATTTGAAGGAAACTCCCTCTCTGTAATGGTCAATCCTTTGTCCCTGTTCTGCCTTTAAAATACTTAGAATAAAACTGATCCTTTCTCCACAAAATACATTATGGGTTTGAAAACAGTGATTGTGCTATCCCTCTGACTCTAGTTATTTTCTATCCCTTTGAATGTTTCAGATACAACATAATTCCCATATACTTTATCATCCTACTCACCCTTCTTTGGACGTGTTCCAGTCTGTCTGTGTCCTTCTTAAAATATGATGCTCTGCTAATGTGACCCATACAGAACGCAATGTGGCCATTACTTCTGAAGAGGGGTGAAAACAAATCATCTAATAACTAAAGCCAGAATTGTTTTTTAGGAAAACACTGTATTTAGGAAATTAACTCAGTAGATGGCTTGAAGTGGACCATGAAAGCAAGGATTAGTGGGAGTCAAGTAAGCAAAAGACGTAGTCAAACAGTCCTATCTTGGAAACTAATAGAAATTTTGAAATAAGGAAGAATTGAGGGTGGTTAGCCAAAGGACTTAGGTTTTTGGAAAATTTAAAATATAACATGCATACACTAAAGTCACAAATCCAAAATGTTCCCAATTTTGCTTTGCTCTAGTCATTCACTCCCACCAAGGGAGGTACTGCTGGTCGTTAGGGGCTTTGTTTCTCTTTTCCATAGCAATGACCTTCCACCGTGGTCCAAGCCCAGACTCTCCACTCATGATGTCCGTGATTAGCAAGTTTCCCTAGGGTAAAGGGCTGTGGATCATAATGTTAATTGACCATTAATCTAGGACTTTCGGATCTCACTGGTTGTTATCAGGTTCCCTCCCTCAGTGGAGCTTAGTCTCCCATGGAGTGGGAGACAGGAAAATTCTACTTCGCTTTGCCAAGGGTTTAGTTTAGTCTTTAACATTCTGTACCATACAGCTTTGAATTAAGGGAAATGCCCCCTCAAATCTTCAATTCTTTCCCTTCTGTTTCACATGACCACCAAAATCTCTGCTGTTTGGTTTGTCTCCCATCCATCACCCTCTGCCCCAGCCAAACCTAGATTCTCAGACTCTAGCCTAACCAAGAATCAACAAATGCCCCAAGGAACAACTGCAGTTCTTCAATTTTTGCCTGAATCTTCTTTCTCTGAGATCTTACTCCCTCTAGTCCTTAATGCTTCTGAAGGTCTCTGGTGTCTTTAAAGATATCGGGAGTCAGCAAACTTTTCTGTCAAGGCCTCGTAGTGAATGTTTTTGGCTTTGAGGCCATATGGTCTTTGTTGGCGCCCTGGGGGTGAGTGGTTAAGAGCTCGGCTGCTAACCAAAAAGTCAGCAGTTTGAGTCCACCAGCTGTTCCTCGGAAGCTCTATGGGGGCAGTTCTACTCTGTCCCAAAGAGTTGTTAAGAGTCGGAATTAACTCGATGGCAATGGGTTTGGTTTGGTTTTGCTTATGGTCTTTGTTGCAACTACTCAATTCTGCCATTACAGCACAAAAGCAGTCATAAGACAAAAGCCCGCTGCCATCAAGTTGATTCCAACTCATAGCAACCCTATAGAACAGAGCAGAACTGCCCCATAGAGCTTCCAAGGAGTGCCTGGCAGATATGAACTGCTGACCTCTTGGTTAGCAGCCGTAGCACTTAACCACTACACCACCAGGGTTATGTAACCCAAATAGCAGTGACGGGATTTGGCCCATAGGCCATAGTTTGCCAACCTAGCAAATGTGTCATTATTGTAATTCATTTAATATTTCTTAATTTTTCTCATTGAGATTAGTGGCCCATATAACCTATTCCATCTTAGGTCAATGTTTCTGCCCAGCTCTCAGTTGTCAGTAGTCCCAGCATGCCTTAGCCACAGTGTAGCTCTCTCTATACTCTTGCCTTTCCCACAGTGAAATACTGCTTTTGTTTGTTACTTAGTGCAAAGCTGGTGGAGAATATGGGGTGGGGTGGGGGATGCTTCTTTGTTCTTTTGATCCCATGCTTTTCCAAAAGTGATTATGTATTATGATGATTAAGATTGTGTGTCATTTTGGATGGGCCATGATTCTCAGTGTTCTGGCAGTCGCAATCACTTCCCTGTTGAGATTTGATATGTGATCACCTCCATGATGGGATCTGCTGTGAGTAGCTAATCAGTTGAAAGGGAGTTTCCTTGGGCATGTGGCCTGCATCTGAATATAAGCAGACATCCTCCATTTTGTGATTTGATGTGGTCATCCTCCATTCTTGCATAATGCTGATTTCGCCTGATAACATGGTCTATGGAACAAAACCATGTCAATAACTGAGGAGAGGGTGCATATCAGTTATTACAACTACTATTAAATCTTATTATTTAATGAACTGACATATATATATATATGAAGAGAGAGAGAGCACCTTGGTGGTGCAGTGGTTAAGTGCTCTGCTGCTAACTGAAAAGTATGTGGTTAGAACAAGGGCTTCAAACCAGTTTGTTCCCTTTCGAACCCCTTGATAAGAATTTGCATTTCTAACAAGGGAACAGGCAATGCTAATGCTGCTGGCTAGAGAGGAGGGACCAATTCTGAGAACCACTAGTTGAGCTGCAGGTTCCCAAAATTTATTATATGTAAGAATCACCTGGAGATCTGGTTAAAATGTAGATTCTGATTCAGTCTGATCCCCAGGTCATTCTTATGTATAATGAATTTCGAGAACCACGGCTGCACTGGTGGAAACCCTGGCATAGTGGTTAAGAGCTATAGCTGTTAACCAAAAGGTCGGCAGTTCAGATCCACCAGGTGCTCCTTTGAAACCCTATGGGGCAGTTCTACTCAGAATCAACTTGACAGCAATAGGCAATGGCAATGGGCTGTACTGGTGGTTCTCAGAATTGTTCCCTACCCCCTAACAAGCAGCATTAGAATCATCTGCTTGTTGTTAAGTGGCACTGAGTCAGCTCTTACTCATAGCAACACAATACACAACAGAACAAAACACCACCCAGTCCTGCATTATACCATACTCAAAATCATTGCTGTGTTTGAGCTCTATGTTGCAGCCACTGTGTCAATCCATCTCATTGAGGGTCTTCCTCTTTTCCGCTGACACTTTAACCAAGCATGATGTCCTGCTCCTGGGCCTGGTCCCTTCTGATAACATGTCCAAACTACATGAGACAAAGTCTTGCCATCTTCTCTTCTAAGGAGCATCCTGGCTGTTCTTCCAAAAACAGATTTGTTCTTTCTTCTGGCAACCCATGTTATATTCAATCTTCTTCACCAATATCATAATTCAAAGGCATCAATTCTTCTTTGGTCTTCCTTATTCATTGTCCAACTTTCACATGCATATGAGGCAATTAAAAGCACCATGGCTTGAGTCAGGCTTATTTCTCAAAGTGACATCTTTGCTTTTTAACACTTAAAAGAGGTCATTTGCAGCAGATTTGCTCAATGAAATGAGACTTTTGATTTCTTAACAGCTGCTTCCATGGATGTTGATTGTGGATTCAAGTAAAATGAAATCCTTGACAACTTCAGTTTTTTCTCTGTTATCGTGATGTCTCTTATTTGTCCAGTTGTGAGGATTTTTGTTTTCTTTATGTTGCGATGTAATCCATACTGAAGGCTGTGGGCTCTAATCTTCATTAATAAGTGCTTCAAGTCCTTTTCACTTTCAGCAAGTAAGGTTGTGTCATCTGCATATTGCAGGTTGTTAATGAATCTTCCTCTAATCCTGATGCTACATTCTTCTTCATATATTCCACCTTCTCAAATTATTTGCTCAGCATATAGATTGAATAAGTATGGTGAAAGGATACAACCTTGACACACACCTTTCCTGATTTTAAACTACACAGTATCCCTTTGTTCTGTTCAGACAACTGCCTCTTGATCTATGTATGGGTTCCACACGAGCACAATTAAGTGTTCTGGAATTCCAATTCTTCAAAATGTTATCTATAATTTGTTACAATCCACAGCCGAATGCCTCTGCATAGTCAATAAAACACAGGTAAACGTCTTTCTTGTATTTTCTACTTTCAGCAAAGATCCATCTGACATCATCAGTGATATCCCTCATTCCATGTCCTCTTATGAATCAGCTTAAATTTTTGGCAGGTCCCTATCGATGTACTGCTGCAACTGTTTTTCAATTACCTTCAGCAAAATTTTACTTGCCTGTGATATTTTTGTGATATTAATGATTTTTTTTTTTTTTTTTACTATCTCCATATTCTGTTCAATCACCTTTATTTGGAATGGGGAGAAATATGGATTTGCCCAGTGTGAGCACTTCCAGCACTGTATCCATTTGTGGAGACATCTCAATTGCTATTCTGTCAATTCCTGGAGCTTTGTTTTTTGCCAATACTTTCAGTTCAGTTTGTACTTCTTCCTTCAGTACAGTTGGTTCTTGATCATATTCTACCTTCTGAAATATTTGAATGTTGACTCTCTTTGGTACAGTAACTCTGCATATCCCTTCCATCTTCTTTTGATGCTTCCCGTGTCATTCCACATTTTGCCCATAACCAAAAACTGCACTAAACCCGTTGCCATTGAGTTGATTTGGACTTATCGCAATCCTATAGAATAGAGTAGTAACGGTCCCATAGGGTTTCCAAGGAGTGGTTGGTGGATTCAAACTGCCAACCTTTTGGTTAGCAGCCTGAGCTATTTTGAATACCTCAAAATTGCAATTTGAGGCTTGAAATTTTCTTCAGTTCTTTCAGCTTGAGAAATGCCGAACATGTTCTTCACTTTTCGTTTTCTAACTCCAGGTCTTTGTACATTTAATTATAATACTCTATTTTGTCTCCTCAAGAGGCCATTCAAAATCTTCTGTTCAGCTTTTTTACTTTATCATTTTTTTTTCCATTCTTTTCACTACTTTCAAGAGCAAGTTTCAGAGTCTTTCTGACATCCATTTTGGTCCTTTCTTTCTTTCCTGTATTTTTAGTGACTTTTTGTTTCTTAATGTATGATGTCCTCGATGTCATCCCACTACTCGTCTGGTCATCAGTCATTAGTGTTCAATGCATCAAATCTATTCTTCACGTGGTCTCTAAATTCAGGTGAGATATGCTCAAGATTGTCCTTTGGCTCTCTTGGTCTTGTTGTAATTTTCTTCAGCTTCAACTTGAACTTCATATGAGAAAATTGATGGCCGTTCTGCAGTCAGCCCCTGGTTTTGTCCTGACTAATGATACTGAGCTTCTCCATTGTCTCTTTTCACAAGTATAGTTGATTTGATTCCTGTATATTCCATCTGGTGAGATCCACATGTATAGTTGCTGTTTATGTTGTTGAAAAAAGGTGTTTGCAATGAATAAGTCATTATTAGTCTTGCAAAATTCTATCTTGTGATCTCTGGTGTCATTTCTATCACCAAAGCCATATATTCCAACTCCTGATCCTTCTTGGTTTCCAGATTTCTCATTCCAATCACAAGTAATTATCAGTGCATCCTGATTGCATGTCCAATCAATTTCAGATTGCAGAAGTTGGTAAAAATCTTCAGTTTCTTCATCTTTGGCATTAGTAGTTGTTGCATAAACTTGAATAATAGTCATATTAACTGGTTGTCCTTGTAGGCATATGGATATTATCCTATCACTGACAATATTGTACTCCTTGAAATGTTCTTTTTGATGATGAATGCAATGCCATTCCTCTTCAACTTGTCATTCTTAGCATAGTAGACCACATGATTGATTCAAATGGCCAATACCCATCCATTTCAGCTCACTAATGCCTAGGATATCGATCTTTATGTGTTCCATTTCATTTTTGACCATTTCCAATTTTCCTAGATTCATACTTCATACATTCCAGGTTCTAATTATTAATGGATGTTTGCAGCTGCTGCTTCTTATTTTAAGTCATGCCACGTCAGCAAATGAAGGTCCCAAAAGTTTTACTCCATCCATATCATTAAGGTATACTTTAGTTTGAGGAGGCAGCTCTCCCTCAGTTGTCTTTGGAGTGCCTTCCAACCTGAGGGTCTTATCTTCTGGCACTATGGCAGACAATGTTCTGCTGCTCTTCATAAGGTTTCCACTGGCCAATTTTTTTGGAAGTAGACTGCCAGGTCCTTCTTCCTAGTGTGCCTTAGTCTGGAGGTTCTGCTGAAACCTGGCTACCATGGGTGACCCTGCTGTGCTTGAAATACTGGTGGCATAGCTTCCATCATCACAGCAACACTCAAGCCACCATAGTAGGGCAAACTGACAGAGGAATGGTGGTATCTTGTTAGAAATGCAAATTCTCTGCTGGGGTGGGAACCAGAAGAAACTGGTTCAAAGCCCTCATTCAAACTCACCAGCTGTTCTGTGGAGAAAGACATGACAGTCTGTTTCTCTAAAGATTACAGCACTGGAAACTTGGGCTCCTTGTTTCCTTTATAATCCTATGTATTTTGGTTTATATATCTAAGAACATTATTTTGAAAAGGCATCCATGGGCTTCACTGACTGCAAAAGAGGCCTATGAAATAAAAACAACTCCTGTACTAAGGGAGCTCAGGCTATGGTGGGTGTGTGCAGCAGAGGGATGAGGGCAGTGCAAATCCTACCAATCCAGTGGACCAGGTATTTGGGGGAGAAAAACCCAGCACTTTCCTGCTTATGACGCTCACAGAGCTGGGGGAGAGTGAAGATTTCTGAGACATTTTCCTGAGCATTCTTGTAAAACAGCAACCACATTGCCACATGTGCCTGGAATTTGATTTCCAGGCCAAGTGTCAGCTTTTCCATGCTAAGACTCCCTCAGGTTTTGGCTCAGGCTCTCCTGCTGTCAAGGCTCAGCCCTTTCAATACCTCGACCTCCTGTCAGAGAAAGCAGATTAATGGAAATTTGGCTGCCACTTCTGAGTCACGTCCTCAGCCACAAGCTTCCACCTGCAGCCTCGGGAGGCCTGGACTGCAAGGTGCCTGAGGACACTACTGGCACTGACCCCATCCCTGTCAGGGCAATGTGTCCTTCTTTCATGGGCCAGGAGCCTTTACAAACAGGGCCAATTTCCTACCCTTTCCTATAAAGAGGAATTTTCTTCTCAAAAAGTGAGTTTGGGTTTTTCAACCTTATCTGGAAATCTTAGTTTCTCCCAAGTTATTCTTTTTTCTTCAATCCAACAACAAATTTACCACAGGAAGTGGTGGGAAGATAGGCTTATGCAATAAGATGATATTGTTATAAATAGGAGTACTTGCTGTAACTTTCTTAAATAAACAGGTTATTAATGTTTTCAGGCAGTGGTAGAGCTACTGTTCAGGGGCTGGTGAGAATGTTCTCCTTGTAAAAAGGAATTCATCTCCTTCCAAATGACTCCTCTAAAAGTGAAGTGAGCCCCTTTACAACCTTGGTTTGGGGAAATAGTGTAGTCTCCCCCTGCTAGACGAGGGAAGAGGGCCAACCTTCTAGAGATGATGGTCTAAATGGTATGCATTGAAGGAACCAGAAAAGCCCTCTGCCCCAATTCTCTTCCTAAGCTATGGAGCTAGACCAAAGAGTATATACATACATACATACATATACACACACACATATATATATGTATGTATGTATGTATAAAAGCCCTGGTGACATACTGGTTAAGAGCTCAGCTGCTATTCAGAAAAGGTCAGCAGTTCAAATCCGTCAGGTATTCACTGGAAACTCTATGGGGCAGTTCTACTCTGTCCTATGGGGTTTCTATGAGTCAAAATCGATAGCAATGGATTTGGTTTTGAATTTCTCGTTTTTGGTTCCAAAGACCAGGTCATTATGTGAAAATCAGTATTATGTGAAAAAGGAGGATGACCATATCAGGTCACAAGACGGAGGAAGACTACATCATTATGTAACTGCCAAATTACTTCATTATGTAACTGCCAAATTACATCAGTATGTAACTGCCAAATCACTGAGAACCATGGCCTGGCCAAGATGACACATAACATTAACCATCACAGTCTGCATTACTCTTGCCTTGCACACCAACATTTGTTACTGCTGACATACATCTTTACTGTGCAAAATAGTTGGATAGTAGATTTTTTACTGTTGTCGTAAATGCTAAATGTTGGATAGCGAGATAGTCAATAAGTGTAGAGTAGGTGTATATCTATCTATCATCTATCTACCTATCTATTATATCCATTGCATATATTTATCCATTATTAAAACTTCTAATGTTGCCAAAAGAGGAATACATAAAATTGTTTTGTTAGGAACTCCTTTATATTAATTATTTATCTAATCCTTTCAGTTATGCACCAGCTGATTGTGGATAGAGTTGGACAGTATCATTGGATTCAGGAAGGAAGTTTAGGGAGTCCATATCTAATGAGATAAAAAGAAACCAGCCATCCAAGGGATGAATACAGGAGGAGAAGCCAGTGGAGATCTGGGTCCTAGGATGGGGTTGGGCATATACTAAGATGTCAATAATAATTATCGCTGGTGAGTAGAGGAATAAAACCATTGTTCCTTCTTGTCATTTTTTTAAACATCCAACTCCCAACTGAGGAGGAGGCCAAGTTTTGGCTGAAAGTTGATGGAGCCCCTAGACTTAGACATTTCTCACTTTTCAATTTTTGGATGACAAAGGGAATATTCATTAACAGGTGTATTTCTTATAACTGTCAGGCCCAAAGGGGTACAATCTAAAAAAGTGGGAGGTGATGGGAATGAAGCAAAGGAAATAGCATCACTTTTAAAATAACATGAGACATTATTTCCATTGCAGACAGACAGCCTTGTAAATTACAAAGTAGATAGGAAACGATTTCTCTTCCTATTCGTTTGGAGTCTATTGCCTCTAAGAATTAAAATCTGTTTGTCAGAGGTGTACTTGTGCATGGTTTTCATCATGGTAAGTGTAGATCTTTCAAATAGTGAGCAGGATATATGTATAGATGAGTGAATCGAGGAAGAAATGAAGAAAACATAAATTAATTGGCTGTGTACTGAGAACATTGTACAATATTAGAATTGGTGAATTTTTACCACTCTCTGAAATGCAAAATATAAATATGAGAAATTATCTTTGTATTTTGGTATTAATAGACTTCAATGAAGCTTCATCTTTAGCTATCTAGAATAATCTCCAACTTTGGCTTACTATCCCAGTGTGTTTTGGTTTTGATACAATATCAAATATACAATATCAATATCAAATATACAATATACAATGTGTTCTGGTTTTGATACAATATCAAGTGGAACTCAATCACACCTGATTTTAGATTTTAGATATTTGTATCCAATATTTAAATCTTCATAATGTAAGCAAATATAGGCATGATTTTCACATGGCATCAGTGTTTTATACTGTAAAGAATGCCAAAAAGAAAATATTTTAAGTTAATCACATTTTAATAAATCCCAAATTCCCAGCTAGATAGATTGATCAACATTATGTCCTTAAAGGAGGTATAGCTCTAGCAAATGGGTGTCAATAAATGTAGGCAACCAAACCAGATAATCATTTTGGAAGGTGAATTATACAGTTATCCTAAACTAATTGATATAGTCTCATCATTGGTAAATCTAAATTTCTTTTTGACCATTAGAAGAATTTCTACTGCAGATTTGAATCAACAATGCAAAGGTCCTTGAATATGCAGTAGAAATGTCACTTCATTAGCAACTCTTGACTAAATTTAGCTGAGAACTAGACAGAAATGGCTCCCATCATATTTTTTGGGTTGCTTTTTTTTTTTTTTTTATAATTAGGAAATAGGGTTTTCCATACCCCGATAGTTCTGCAAATTGAAAATACTTTATAATTTCTCTTTGTAAACATCATTGCCATTGACAAATTCTAAGTTCTGTTTATTAAAAAAAGAGAGAGACATGAAAAATGGAGAGCAAAATGTTTCTGGCCGTGGTGTCCAATTGTCCTGCCAATTATTTTGCACGTGAGTCTTCAAAAAGCATTTCACAGTGTTAAATGCTAACTTGAGGTGATTTCATATGGTTTTTTACTTGCCCCTATGACTTTCCAAGATTTATGGATAATCTAATGTATTCTTATTCGATAACTTAATTTAACACATTTAAGGGAGAATTATTTTTTTGCAAACTCTTGTAGACAGTAGCACTTAAACATTTCATTTCCTAACTGTTTGAGACTTTGGAAACATGGAGTTGTGTACAAGGAAACTTACAGTTTATCTTCTAATATTGAATCTAATACACAAAGTGACAACACGTGATTCAGTTCAGGAGCAGCTGCGTCATGTAATTTATACAGCCTTGATGGAATTAGAATTCAGTGAATTGAAAAGTGGCTCATCCCTCAATTTGTTATACTATTTGGCATGTTACTTTAATATGGCCCAAGATGTTCAGAGCAATGAATTTGTCATTAATTGCCCCAACATCCAAGTGAGGTAGAATCAGATCACAGCCATCTTATTGATGAGGAAACTGAGTCATACAGTGTTAAAATATTTTTTAAGAACCATGTAACTGTTCAGTATCACATTTAGAAATCGATTTTTCTCAACTCACTTGAAGTGGGCTCATTAAAAAATGGCATTTTTGATTGAGTTCTGAGTGTGCCAATGAAATAATGTCTGCAAACTGACAGGGTTGACCTGTAAGTCTCACCTATTTGACAGTCACTCCTCATTTGTTCTGGTAGTGGTCCTGATGCAAATTATTGTTACAGGTTCCAGAGAAGGGGGAAAGGAGAAATCAATAATTTCATTCCAGTGGAACATCCATTTTCTTCAACCAATTTTCTAGAATTTGAAAGACCTTAGCTAAAATAAAAAATTCGACTTTTATTTAGGCATGAGAAGGAATGAGGAAAAACTCTAGCTATTACTAGCCATTTAAAGAAAACCTGCATCCAAATGTCATTGGTACCTTTAATGAAGAAGTTTTAGGAAAAGCAAGTGGAATTTTTGCATCTACTAGGCAACTGGCTCAGTTATTCAGGGTGCCTTTTTAGTAGAATGTGAAATGCAGTAGAAAATTCTTTGGGATGCATGCATGCAACAGCTTGTTCAACAGCAGGCTTTATTGTATATTTAGAGGAGGAGATAGAAATAGGAGCCACGACTCAGGTTCCATACCACTGCTTAACTTTGTGAACCTTGGACAAGCCATTTCAATTGTTTGAGATCTGATTATTTTCATCTGTAAGATGAAGGTATTGTGCTTAAATAACTTTAAGGCCCACCATCTCTAAAATGCTAATATTTTTATCTAGTTTTATTTTTTGCTTTTTAATCTCCTCTATACATTCGCTCAACCTGAAGGACAAAAACACATTTCTGTAATAGCCTAAGCCCCTGACTGATGCAAAAGGTTAATGTAGTTGACTGCTAACTGAAGGACTGGGGGTTTGAGACCACTCAATCGTCTTAGAAGAAAGGCCTGGTGATCTACTTGTGAAAAATCAGCCATTGAAAACCCTCTGGAGCACAGTTCTGCTCTGACACACGTGGGGTTGCCATGAGTCAGAATCGACTTGATGGCAACTGGTTTTATTGGTTTTATAACAGCCTAGACACTTTTACAGTAACTCCTGTGTATTATTTCACATAGTTTGAAGCATTCTATAAGATAGAATAAACTAAAAACTTCAGATCAGGATGAGAAATTTCTATTCAATAGCTCACACTACTTCTTTGAGAAGAGGCAAACATAAAAAGATAGTAGTACTGCTGTTATTGGAGCAACTATAGCAAAAAGCACATAGAGTTATAAAAGCCCTTAGCAGCCGCAAATGCTCTCAAAAGCCACATTTTTGGGGCAATTGCTCCAAGAAAGTAACTCTTTGGACTTGCATTAATAGTTCCTTCTTGGTGTTTTTTTTTTTTTTTTTTATCTCCAACTTTTCTTCTTTTTCTCTCTCTCCTTCTATCACCCTTTCTGTACTCAAATGGAAAAACAGAAATTTATTATTATTAATATAGTAAAACTTGATAAAGCTGGAGCCTGTGTAAGTCAGAAACCTGTCAGAGGAGGAAAACTCAAATATTTTCTGCTAAAATAAACAGTAGAAAAGTGGTAAGACTGCAGCATGTCAAAGGCAGAAAACTTGTGAGACCTGGAAAAATAAGGCAGTCCTGTAGAGTTGTGGTTCTCACAGGTTTCACAGCAGTACTTTTTTTAATAGACTTGTGTGTTTCCTAGTCTTAATTTAAGAAGTAAAATAATTCAAATTTTCTTTTAAAAAAAAATCCCCAAAACCGGAAACAACATTGTCTTTATATATGTGGCCCTTATTTTCTCGTGCGTGTGTTCTCCACCCTGGTATTTGCTTATTCCAATTGAGTTCCCTTGCTGCACCCCATCTCCTGAAACACCTCAGATTTCACTATAGAAACAAATGAATAATAATTGAGGTTTCTTTGGGCTCCAAAATTGCTCTAGACAACCAGGCTATGGCATCTTGTTTTCCTCAGAATTTAAGAAGAGTAAATGAATAGCTCTTACATTAAGCATGCTGGAGCTTTAAACATGTTGTGATTCTGCCATGCCTGACAAAAATCTAATAACTAACCAATTTCACTGGAAAATTCAGCATTTTAGCAAAACAGATTCATCTAAATGTGGCCTGAAACTACAAAGGAACTGACAAACCAAGAAACAGCCCCTTTTAGTTGAGAAGTACAGATGCCTTTGCTTTTTCATTGGCAAGGGCAGTAGTTTTTGCCTTTAGACATTTTATTTTCAAGAAACAGCTGTCCAGTTTGGACCTGTCATTTCTGTGACTATGATTAGTTAGAGATGTTAGAAACAGCTAAGGTTACTCAAAGAAGCCGAGCCTACCAAGGCAGGAATCCCATACCCCAACTGTAAGTATTTTTGGGGAAAAAAATATTACTTAATGGAAACTAAGATAATAATTTTCCTTCCATGAGTGATTGTCTTGATATTCTCTTCTTCTGAATAAAAGCTTATTTGAATGAGTAGCTATTTTTTAAACATACCATTTATTGCCATGTGCCCAGAGGGCATTTATTAACTTCTTGTTGGCTTGGGAATTTAGAGCAAATGTGAAACAGCAATGGCCAAAAGCTACATATTGTAGGATTCCAACTACATATATAACATTCTGGAAAAGACAAAACTATAGAGACAGTAAAAAGATCAGTGGCTTCCAAGGAGACAGAGGAAAGGGGTAGGAATGAATAGGTGGAACACAGGTATTTTCAGGGCAGTAAAACTATTCTGCATAATACTGTAATTGTGGACATATGACATTATGCATTTGTGAAAACTCATAGGACTGTACAATACAAAGAGTGAACCCTAACATGAACTGTGGATTTTAGTTAATAACAATGTATTAATATTCATCAGTTGTAACAAATGTACCACACAAATGCATGATGCTAATAAAAGGAGAAAACAGTGTACAGGAAGAGAAGGGGTATATGGGAACTTTCTATACACTCTGAACAATTTTTCTGTATTTAAAACTGTTCTAAAAATAAAGTCTATTTAAAAAAAAAGCAGGGGTCTTCATGGTTGTTAGATAATAATGGCAATCCCTTAATATTTATGTTTCATTTTGCATTTTATAAAACCACTCTATGACTTGTATTATGTTTTATTTTATCTGGTCTGGTAGATGGTGAGCTTGTCATTAGTCCAGATTCACAGATGTTTTAATTAAGGGAAACCCAATTAGATCAAAAGACTTGTCTGGACTTTCATAACTAGTCTTGTACCAGATCTTCATGAACAAGTTCAGTGTTGCCACTCATCTGTGCTAGTTTTAAACAAAGACCCAGAAATATTAAGGGGATAATGTGATTGGTATCATGCTGATTATAATCAGAGATGGCATTCAAAAATGTTAATAACCAGTAAGGCATAAGCCTGGACTACTCAGAATGGATGTCCCACTAATCTAATTGCAATGATAATGGCCAGAAACAAAGGGAAGACACATTTATACATACACTCTGCATATCATCCTGACAATAGCCAGGTAATAAATTGTTCCCCAACTAATATTTCCAAAGCATTACTTCATACAATAAAAGGAAAGGAATGTTCAAGGACTGCTACAATAAAAGGGAATAGAATTCCAGAGTCTAATATGCCTGCATTCTGTAGACCCTACCTCTAAAAACTCACAGTGTGCATTAGCCTGTTAAAGGCTGTTAAAAGTTATGGTTAGTTTTGTTAAAGCCAGTTTTACTGTGAAACTCAATTTTAAAAAAAAAGGCATTAATGAGGTGAACATTTTTGAGCAAAAATACTTCATGCTCAAAGTTTTTTGGTTTTAACTTCCTGTGGCTTTTGTTATTCTCTGTTGAGCTCATTTAACTTTATTGTGTATTTAATTCATGCCAGGAATCTCTTTAGGTAGAGTGCATATAAAGACACCTTGAAGATGTTCCTAGGCTACAGAGGGACTCAGTTGCAAGCCCAGGAATGGGACAAGACTCAGGCATGCCAAAGACACATTCTGAAGAGACAAATCAATCATCAGAATCAGGCTCAGATATAACTATGATTAATATGTTAAAAGCTCTAATAGAAAGTGTAGACAACATGCAAGACCAGATGGTAATATTAGCAGAGATAGGAAAACTCTAAGAAATGATCAAAAGAAAAAGCTAGAAATCAAAAACAGAATAACAGAAATAATGTCTTTGACGGGCTCAAGAGCAGACTCAACACATCTAAGGAAAAATCAGTGAGATTGATTTTACTGATCCAGTCAATAAAAATTACTCAAACTAAAATGCAAAGAGAACAAAGATTTTTTTTTAAAAAGTAACATACACGCACTGTGAAACAATAGCAAATGGTGTAACATATGCATAATTGGCATACCAGAAAGAGAAGAGAGAACAGATGAGAAGAAATATTGGAAGAAACAATGTCTGAAAAATTTCCAAAATTAGTGAGAGACACCAAACAAGAGATCAGAGGCTCAGAAAACACCAAGCAAGATGAACATATATATATATTTATACCCACACACACACACACTCAGGTATAGCGTATTCAAACTGTGAAAACTAAAGACAAAGAGAAAATCTTGAAAACAACTGGGGTGGGGGAAGAAAAACCTTACCTACTGAAGAATAAGTGTAAGAACTGCAAAAATAGAGGTGTGGTCTAAGGTGAAAGTGAAAGATTGGTTTTTCCCCAAGTATTTGAAAAACCCACAAGCAGTGGTTTTTTATTTGTGGTGCTAAATCATTCTAAGTTTGGCACTTTTTAAAGCAAGAACTGAAAACATCTCACAGCATTATTTCCTAAGTCATGGTTGATATATTTTATTGAGTAAAAGGCACTAGATTGTAAGTACAGGGCCCTGTATCCATTAGTCTACAAGGTCAAAGTTTTTGTTTACTTTTTAGTGCTTCAGTTGACCCTCATCTGTTGATGGCATTATCTTCTTGATTTTTTTGACTAAAATATTGTTCCTGAACCATGAGAGAAATCACGTAGTTCCTAAGTTAAAATCTAAAGGAAATCCATATTGTAGTACAGAGAGTTTTTTGTGTATACACCACACAACTTCAGGAGGCCTTCAGAAATTCACTAACAATAGAATGCATACTCCCCTCTGATGGCAGATTGAGCTGTGGCTGGTATGTATTTTTTAGCAAGTAGACTACAACCTAGTTTTCATTATTTTGTAACTACCTACATCATTCTAGTTAGACAACTGAACTCAGAATATGACAGTAGCTTAGGACCAGTTTATGCAAGCACATTTACAAATTCTCTTGACCTAGGACTTTTCAGGAAGCTAATTACAGCTCTATTTTGTCATCTGAAGTTCTTGCCCTTTTGAGAGTGTTTCTGTAAGGTATCTACAAAATGAGTGGGAGCACTGAGACTAGTACCTGAGCAATACCTGTCTGATGGATTAGATGTTATCCACAAACTCTTCATCTGCCATTTGAGGTGCCCATGAGCAAAATCAAAGTTAAGTTTTCAAGTCTTATACTTGAAAAGCTGTCTCATTAATTTCAAGAACTGACAAACAACTTCTTGGAATAGATAATGGAAAAAGCAATTTCTGAACAATGATTTATGCACTGGTGTTCACATATTTGGACACATAAGACTTATTAAGCAGTAAAGAAATTCTTACAGCAGATTGATTTTCATCCTAGAAGTGAACACTGTACTTTGTCTCAGACTGAATTTCTTCACAAAGAACATTCACCACCCTAGTTTATACAAGTTATCTCACATGACAGGCTCCAGGAGACTTGGGACAGACTAAAGAGAGAAATCTCAATGAAATGGCATAGAAACCACTTTACCTTTATATAAGTAAAGACTCTCCTTTTCCAAAGAAATCAGAAGAGAAAGGAACTAATAAACGCAAACCTACAAAGCACAGACTTACATAACAGAAAAAACATAAAAATATGGGTTTTGAAGAAGGAAACTATCATTTAATGTGCCTACTATGTGGCAGGCATTGTATGTTTTGTTTGCTCACTCTCCCAGTTCTGTTAGGAGAGCCAGTTTTATTCACTATTAAATAAAACCTCACTTGAAACATGAGGGCTTTTGACTAGATCTAGGAGGGCAAATAGATGTGCTCCTGCACATCCAGCCTGATCAATTCACAGGGGCTCTTGGAGTCCCTTAGATCGCCATGAGTTGGAATCAACCCAATGGCAACTGGTTTGAGGGTTTTTTTTTTGGTCTTGGAGTCTCAGGGTAGTGCAAAGGGTTAATGCACTCAGCTCCTAAGGTTTAAGTCCACCAGAGGTACTTCAGAAGAAAGGCCTGGCAATCTACTTCCAAAAAATCAGCCACTGAAAACCCTCTGGAGCACAGTTCTATTCTGATACATACAGTGTTGCAATGAGTTGGAATTGACTCGATAGCAACTTTTTTTGTGACTGTGTCTTGGAAAGCTGATATGAGAATGTTGGTGAAGCCATGTCTAGACTCAGGGGAGATGAATTAGTGGTGATGTCAGTTGTGGGCCCAGGAGTGAAAAGACATATAACATATATTTGCAGATTCTGGACCAGATGATCTTTAAGGCCAGGGTGTTATTCAAAGTTTGTAACAACTGGTATGGCACAATCAGAAAAAAAAAACTGACCAATCAGAATGGACATCAGCCATTAAAAATGGCATGGTTTGTATCAATACATATGGGGTGAGATGGAGCCTGACTTATAAGCCAACTTTAAACAACAACACTCTACAGTTATATTAATGCTTAGTGGCCTATTAAAATGTTTAAAAAGGATAGCTGGAGTGGACAGAGTCCATTTGCAGGAGGCTACAATATTTTTTTAATTTTATGAATTTCAAGTAGGTTGTCCCACCCCCACCCCACCCCGCCCCAAGAATTTGCCTCTAGGGCTCCCTGTCTCTGTTCTGGGCATGGCCCCTTTGCTGAGCCAGTTATATTTATACAAAGATAAAGCAAGGCTCTTACTTTGGAATGGAAATATTGTAGGTACTATGAAGCTAACATATTTGCATAATAAGTTTAGATATTGTCATAATATCGGCAGAGTTGCATATCTGAAACTTATGATCTTTTTCATAAAAAAAAATTGGCATTTTATTCTCCATGGGCAACCCAAAATTGTAAAAGCTTAGATTCCGATAGGGTAGACCTGCTAGTGGGCATAACCAGATAAGAGGAACGTAGGCTGGCCCCTGCAATATGGCAGTCAGCTAAGACTAACAAACCGAAAGGGAAACTTTTAGGGAAGAACTTGGCCTGTATCTTTGGGGAGTAGTAATGTCTGATATCTGGTATCCATGTTTTATTACATTGTTGTCATTGATATTGTTTTCTGCATTACTGAAAACCAAACCAGTTGCACTGAGTTGATTCCAACTCCTGGCAACCCTGTGTGTGTTAGGGTAGAGCTGCACTCTATAGCGTTTTCAATGGCTGAGACATTTTGAAAGTAGGTCATCAGGCTTTTCTTCCAAGGTGTCTTTGGGTGGATTAGACCACCAACCTTTCAGCTGGTAGCCAAGGGCTTAACTGTTAGCACCACCTGGGGACTCCTGCTGCATTCTTGAAAAAAAAAAAAGCTACCCGTAATTTATAAAATTTAAATTACTCCATTTCTCTTAAGAAAATTTGCATTAAAATTTCCTTGAACAATACAGCCTGGTCATAGCTGTTTTGCTCCATGAAATTGAGGGTCTATGTTCATGCTTGGGGCAAACAGGCAAAGAGAACACAGCAGCAGCATGAGGAGAGCCGGTCTGGATGAGAAAGAAACATCCTTGGAAGTGCTGAGGATGCAAAGGACAACTGAGATGGGCCTGTGGGCCTTGGAGAGAAGGCTCTAGAAAAAAGCTGGGCTTTCTGTGGTCAGACGAGAAATTATAGCATTAATTGGACATTAAAAGATAGTGTGGAAGTGGATAGTGGTGATGGTTGGGCACCATAATGAAAGTAATTAATGTCACTGAATTATACATGTTCAAACTCACCAGCTGCTCCTCGGGAGGAAGATGTGGCAATCTGCTCCCGTAAAGATTGCCGCCTCGGAAACCCTATGGGGCAGTTCTACTCTGTCCTAAAGGGTCACCATGAGTTGGAATTGACTAGATGGTGATGGATTTAGTCTAGTTTATGTATATATTCAACACAATAATAATAATAAAATAGTGATTTCTAAAGGCTTGAGAAGCAAAAGAAGCTATTTGTTTTAATATCATTTACCCTAAGAGGTAGCTACTAATATTATGCTCATTTCACAGAAAAGGAAATTGAAGCAGAGAAAAATTTAATGACTTGCCAAAGGCCACACAGTGAAAGTGTATTACTGGCTGTGCTAGCTGAGAACTGTTTCCAGTGGTTTTTACTAATAGGTATAGGAGAAAAACAAGCATCCGCCAGATCAATAGCTGCATATGAATTGCCTGGGGATGTGTTTGTTTGCTCCTGAAATAAAACCGCATGTGGAACAGCAGCTGCAGTTGTAGTCACTACCTGGTTATGTTTATAGTAATCCACTATCATTCTCCAAGATCCATCTTTCTTCTGTACAGGCCAAATACTGAGTTTCATAGAGATGTAGTAGAAATCACCACTCCCACATCTTTTACGTCCTTGATGGTGGCACTAATTTCTGAACTCCTTCCAGGAACACAGTACTGATTTTGGTTTACTATTTGTGTAGGTAGAGGCAGTTCTAGTAGCTTCCATGTAGCTTTTCCTACTATAACAGCCCTCACTCCATGAGTCAGGTGTGAGGATCTATCAATTTACTGAGTGTGTCTATCCCCATTCTACACTCCAGAACATTTACTTTCCGATGGACCTAATGTGATATGTACCTGACCAAAACTCCATTGATCACTGGTTTTTATAAGCTGCTACTCTGAACAGTGGGCCAAAATGGCACTTTGGGTTTCCAGGAACTAGTGTCGATTTAGAAGCAGTGCCCAGTCATTTTGCCTGACCCAAATCTGGGTCATCCCTCCCAGTCATCCCTCTGTGAAATCTATTTTCTTTTGTCCAGTGCATGTTACCTTGGTAATTGACCACAGACAGGTCCCTTTGGGGAAGGCTAAGAGAAAGATGAACAGGATATAGTTTTGGTACTGCAGCAGGATCCTTCCTCAAAGAGACCCAGCTTCCCCTTTTTTCAGAGAGCACGGGGTCTATAAACTGGCTCAAATACGGAAATTCATTGAGGGGTTGTGACTCTGTTTTGATGGTTCAAATCAGACTTCTGTTCACCAGAACTAGAGCTTTTCAGATTATACAGATTAAGTAAGACTTTAGTATGATATTCATCCATTTCAGTTCTAGAGACACCATGATCAACTAACCAACACCAAAGATTCCCGGGGGTCATATTATTCTGAGTGCTTCTTTGGCTCCGTTTCCATTACAATAAGCACACTCACCTTCTCTTTGGTGATTCAGTGCCTCTACTTAGCCCCTACCACCCCAAAGTCACATCATCCCCCATTGAATTTAGAAATTCCAGTTTGACAGCAGCAGTTCCCATTGTAATTCCTGGCCTACAGAAAATAGACACTACAGAGCTCTTCAAGAATGCTGGGGCTCCTGTCACATCCTTGGTAAAGTGAGTGCCTGAGGCAATAGTGAAGAGGTGAGCATGTCTTACATGACAAATCCACTGTGGTATTCCAAGCTCTCTAAACCCTTGAGTACCTCCCTCTACAGTATCCCAAGGACATGCTGGCATTTCAACTTTATTTTGTGTATATCACCCTTGGGTCCATATTTTAATCGAACAACAAAGTGTACTCTTAGAGCCATTCCCAGCCACTTGAGCTAAAACCCTGAACCAGAACCTTTACTTACTGGACCCACGTCAATAAATATGACCTGATCCAGCTTCATATTCCTTCCACCTTGGTCACACACTATAATGATCTATTTTCCCACATATCTTCTAGGTTCCTGTCAGTATAAATTGGGAAAATCCATCAAGGTTTGGGAGTATATCACATCTTTTCAGGGATCAGACTTCACATCTCACTCCCTAGGGCTGTCTTGTGTAGGTCTGGAAGCAAGGAGAGGTGGTACAAGAATCAGCAGTCCCTTGCAAGGCAACTACCTCAGGGGAAGCCATTACAGTTTCTTCAAGCAAGGGAAGAACAACCTCAGGCAGGGGTGGGAGGGCTGCTTCTACTATCAAAGAAGGCTCAACAGAATTTGTAGGTTCAAGGTCTCCAGCTTTCTTGGGATCTGCCCATATGTCCCCTTTCCAATTTCCAGGGTCCTATTCCTTCCAAACCAATGCCCTTACTGTAACAAAAGAGACCCTATAAGGTTGAAAATTAAATTATGTTGTGATTCAGCCATTCATAAATTTGACTTTGGGTTTTGTTTTTAGAAATCTTGGCCCTGTGGAAGTCAGCACCATGGACTAAACCAAAAGCTAAGAAGTTTCTTGAGTACAACCTAACACTTCAAGAGACAGTGTAGCAGGGAAGCAGGTCTTGGACCATGGTTTCAGGGAACATCTAGGTCAATTGGTATAACAAAGTTTATTAAGAAAATGTTCTGCATCCCACTTTCGTGAGTGGCATCTGGAGTCTTAAAAGCTAGTGAGCAGCCATCTAAGATGCATCAATTTCTCCCAACCACCTGGAGCAAAGGAAAATGAAGAACACCAAAGACACAAGGAAAATATTAGCCCAAGAGACAAAAGAGGCCACATAAACCAGAGACTCCATCAGCCTGAGACCAGAAGAACTAGATGGTGCCCAATGACCACCCTGACTGGGAACACAACAGAGAGTCCCTGACATAGCAGAAGAAAAATAGGGTCCAAAACTCAAATTCTAGTAAAAAATCCAGACTTAATGGTTTGACTGAGACTGGAGGAACCCCAGAGTACTTGATCCCCGGACTCTCTGTTAACCCAGAACTAAAACCATTCCCGAAGCCAACTCTTCAGACAAAGAATAGACTGGACTACAAGACATAAAATGATACTTGTGAAGAGTGTGCTTCTTAGTTCAAGCAGATACACAAGACTAAATGGGCAGCTCCTGTCCGGAGGAGAGATGAGAAGGCAGATATAGATAGGAGCTGGCTGAATGGACACAGGGAAATCTGGGGTGGAAAGGAGGAATGTGCAGTCAAGTTATAGGGATAGCAACTAGGGTCACATTAACAATGTACATATAAATTTTTGTACGAGAAACTAACTTGTACTGTAAACTTTCACCGAAAAAAAAAAGCACAGTTAAAAAAAAAAAAAGAAATCTTGGCCCTGTGAATATGGGAGATTAGGCTTTCTTTTGGGGACAGTTCCAAGTCCATTTGAAATGGGATTTAAAGTCCTGAGATCATCATTTCATTTCCCCAAGTTTTCTAGAGCACTTAGAAACAACAAACCAACTAACCACATTAAAGTCCTTATTTTCACTGAAATGTTCTGATGATTGGTCACTCAGATGCATGCCTTCTATAGGCACTTAATTACAGGTATTGTCACCTGATAATTTGCATATCTGTTTTGCTACTGTGTTACATGGACTACCAGTGACTCCACTGCCACTGCCACTAAGATAATTCATGCCTGCAAGTCTAATCAGAAGGATCTCTGGTGGCAAAGTGGTTAAGAACTCGATTGCTAAACAGAAGGTCAGCAGGTCAAACCCACTAGCAGCTCCACGAGAGAGAAAGATCCAATGATCTGCTTCTATAAAGATCACAGCCTCGGAAACCCTATGGGGCAGCTCTACACTGTCATACAGGGTCACCATGAGTCAGGATCAACTCAGTGGCAAACAATAATAACAAATTTAATCAGATTAGAAAACCAATTCCAGATAACCCAGATTAAATTCATAGACTCCATCCTTAAGATATGTTTTATGTTGTGTGTTTGCATGTGTACGTGTGTGTGTGTGAGTGTGTGTAAAGGGACTTGTTAAAAGAATTTGAACTTAGGCAATTGTGGGAGCTGGGTGAATAGTTTGCTTAAGCTATTACTTTCCTCCAGCCCCTCAAAGAGTGAATTTTATTTATAGCAAACATTATTAAAACAATGATTCTTAAACTCTTTTAGCTCATGGATCTCTTTGAGACTCTAATAAACATTTTCCACTGTGTTCCAGAAAAAAAAAAAATGCAAACACACATGCACATCCACATGATCCCTGGGGTTTCACAGAAACCTCAAACTCATGTGTGAATTCTTTTGAAATGTGTGGATTCTCCAACTAATAAATGCTGATTGGTTATAGACCAGCGCCAAAAAAAACAGGTGTGCAGAATTCTCCCAATCATTTCATGAAAAACAAATGCCTTAGCATCGATAGAAACACTTCTTTGTCACTTACTAGTGTTTTGTCTTTAGCGTACTAAAGGATTACATATATATAAAATACATATATAAAATAAATAACATTAAAAATAATTTTCTTGCCAATGTCACAAAACAATTGGCATAGAAATTTTTGAGTGAGAAACTGATTTGCACTATAAATTTTCACCTAAAACACAATAAATTAAAAATAATAATAATTTTCTTGAAACATCTTATTTACCCCTTTCAAGGCTCTAGAATTCCAGAACATCTCTATCCCTTCACCTCAGCCCAGTGCAGCAGAGACTTGGAACATGTGATGTGGCCATTGAATCACATGGGAATCCACTAACTCAGCTAGCTCTCCTAGGTACAGAGCCAGGCAGCCAAGCTGGGGAACAAACTAAAGACCAGTGATGTGAACATCCTCACAAAGCAATCCTAGTATATGTGTCTGGGGACAGAATTTTCATACATTAGGCAAACCCTCTTGTGAGATTGTGTTAATAGACGGGCTTGAAGACCTGCGGTACTGAAATGTCTCTACCATGTTCAGGAATTTACTTCAGTTCACCAGATTTCAGGCTTAAAGGAGAAAACATGAGATCTGTCTAGCAATAGCATTTAATAAAATTCTTCTTTTGCACCTTTGTAATTAGGGGATGCATGTAATCTTTGCTCATTCACAGATACTTCTCTATCAGCAAAACATGGTTAACTTTTGTAGGTTCAGATTCTGTCAATTTTGGCAACCTTAGAGATGGCACTTTGATATAACCATGAGGAAGGAGATCATCAGAATAGGATATAGCTACATCTATCCGAGGCTTGTGGAAAGTAAGGGCTTGAGATAGGAAAGATTAGGCAATCAGAACTGACATGACTGAAGGTCATGCAAGTCTTATGTATTCTGTACCCACCCCACCCCATGCTGTGATATCTTTGGATTGCTTCCATGATGCCTACCTCTCTCTCTCTCTTTCTTCCTTCTTCTCTCCACATAATCTATCTCACATACTTGTGATTTCTCGGTTCAGTACTACTTCCTGATATCTGCTTCGAATTTTCTAGTCTGTTTCTGAATACCTATTTATCTCATTATCTGTATCAAGATAAAAATGTTCACATTTCTCCCACGAAAGGAATTCATCATCTGAAGTTCTGTTTTCTCTTTATTTCCCCTCATTACCTCCCCAATTCAAAACAAAATGCTATTTCAATAAAGGGAAAAAAAAAAATGTGGGCTCAGAGTATCCCAGCTAGAGTTTAGACTCCAATGAACTTCAGTGGATCTTGCATGATAATATTTTAAGACGGAAATTGGCTTCTCATTGTTCAGATAGAAATACTCTCTACAGCATGATTTTGCCTTTTGGGATTAACGTCTGTGTCATTCATTGAATGTTTTCCAATTCAGCATTTTTCTCCTGGAGTCTGAAATATCATGAGATCTTTCACAATGTTCTAGGCAGGGAGCTGCATGAACACAAGCCTTATGTTGTCTGTAACCATTTAAAAACATAAAAATCACTCTGTGGGGATTAACACTTCTTTACATAAATCCCTGAGTCTTTAGCTTCAAGTTTTCAATATAGCTAGTGATGATTTTACTCAAATCAAAAATAGCCTCAATCCTGTTTCTTCTCTAGTGATACAAGGTTGTAATTATGATCAACTGTGGAGGCCGACTCCTTGATCCAGATAAAAACTGGAGCTTTCAGAAGAACATGCTACTCTGGGTTAAACATTACTTCTTTACCATGTATTGCTTCAATGTTAAGTTTGGGGATCTCAAGAAGAAATCTAAAATTGCTTAATTACATGTCATGTTTTGATAGATGCTGACATAAAGTTTAGTCATTGGTCTATGGAAATACTTTAAAAAGCAAGTGAATAGTGTTCTCATTTCTAGAGCTAGTGACTCAACCACAGTATTCTATGGGCAATATATTCTCAGTCAATTTTCCCACCTCTGTGCACAGGTAAGGATTTAAGCAATTCCTTAAAACATCTGCTTTCCTAGATTATCTCCTTAGGATAGCATTTAATTTTCTATTGAGAGCTTATGATATTTAATATAATGCTCTTATCAAAGACTCAAGTTTTAAGTGTCTGTGAAAATGTAAGACAGAACTAACGGGATCCTCAGATACTCACATTTCATTTTCTATAATGGGATTAAAAACATGGATATAATACTATGCCAATACATAAAAATAGATATTACATTTTAAAGAAATGAAACCCATCCAGTCATCCCTTCATGCTATACAGAACATAATGTTAGTTGAGACTACACACACACAAACACACACATATACACACTAATCTGGAAGCATTTGTACATGATAGTTATCAATTCAAAGAGTCAATAGCCCTTTAACAAGTGGCTCTATATGCCCAGCATGCTATCCTTGAACTGGGAGATCTAAAATGCTTTTTAGGAAGTGGACTCATAAATAATTTCAATGTAACTTGGGAATTATGGTGACATATGTGCTCACAGCATACTATGGAAGCATAGAAGACAGACATCTAGCAAGGCCTGTGGTATCTGGAAGGAGAGAAAGAAAGGACATCTGAGAAGAGTCTTGAAGTACTTTAGAAGCTGTTCAGGCGAAAAATAGTGAAACAGACCTTCCAGGAAAGTGGATGGCAAGAAAAAGACAAAAATGTGAAACAGCACAGTTGATGCACTTCAGCGTGAGGCAGGCAGTGATGGGGAATGGTACTAGAGGGATAATTAAGGTTGAGTCACAAAAGTTTCTGTGTGGAACCCTAAGGCATCTGGATTTTCCCCACGGTAATAGAAGGGCGCTGAAAGTTTATTTAGGGGCGCACTAGTCAGATCTCTGCCTTTAACAGATCACTTTGGCAGCAGGAAGTACAACTGATTTGAAAATGGTAAAACTGTAGACATAGAAACCCAGAGAGGGAACTATTCCACTAGCTATAACAGAGTACAGAAGGTAAAAATAAAGGGAGAGGAGAGAGATTTGGAGGAGCTATTAAGAAGGAAAATCAGTAGAATTGATAAGGAGATGAAGAAGGAAAATCAAGGTTGATTCCTGGATTTCCCACTTGAAATGACAAAGGGGCTGGTAGTGTTAATGAATAAGATAGGGAACTAAGGTGAACAAAGGTTTGCAGAGCAAGGTGAAAGATAAGTTTGAGGACATAGTGTTTGAAAAGCTTTTGGGACATTGAAGTAAAAATTCCAACTGATAGTTACGCATATGTTACAAAGCCTGTTGTTCAGTAGAGTTCAAACTGGCTCTAGGCAAGAGGTTTGTGTGCTATTAGCATATGTTGTTGTTAAAACCAAACCAAACCAAACCCATTGCCATGGAGTCAATTCCAACTCATAGCTGCTGCCAAATTGGCCCCAAATTGTGGAGATTCCATGCACTGATGGTAGTTAAAAATCATATAAGTAAGCTGAATAGAGCAGTGGTCCAGGCCCATAGAGAAGACCCATACATCATGACCAGAGGAGAGAGAGAAACCACAAAAGAGATTAAGAAGGAATTGGTCAAAGAGGCTCAAAACAATTGGCTCTAAGAGGTAAGAGGAGAGCTAGAAGTGGGTAGTATCGGAGAAAAAAAGGTAAAAACTTAAAAAAGGAGAACTTGATCAAAAGTGCCAAATGCTCTAGGGAGCATGAATTAAGTTGAATACTAAAAAGAGTCCATTGGGTTTGACAACTCAGATCTTTGCTAAACAAGTAGCTTTGACCAAGATAGGGAATGCCTCATCCTTGGAGTTTGGATGCAGAATCTTTGGTAAGGTAATATTTACAAAATATTATACTTTCATAAAGTCAAGTCAAGCCAAAAGAAGAAAAGAAATTTCCAGAGGTAAATTACTGAAAGTCTTGCCCTTCATGGACTCCCTGTAAGTCATGGACTTACTGGGTGTTGTTTTGTTTTTGTTTATGGAGTTCTCTTTGATTAGTCTCCAGATTTTGCCAGTAACAGAGTTTGCTGCTGTGTTGTCTCTTAAAAGTTTTCTACCTACTGGAGGTAATATTTAATCTAACAATGAAAGATAGAGGGTTTACAAATGGCATAAACCCAGTGCCGTCGAGTTGATTACAAATGGCATAGTAGGCAACATATCTAAGAGGTTAGGTAGGCAGGATATAGAACTAGATTACTATGATTTTAATTCCTACTTCACCATTTCTTAGTTTTGTGAACTCAGGCAAGTTATTTAACCTCTCTATAGCTTTATGGCTCAGTTCTCCTATCTATAAATTATGGATAATAGTAATGTTTTTGCTGTTAGGTGCCATTGAGTCAGTTCTGACTCATAGCGACCCTACGCACAACAGAACAAAACACTGCCCACTTCTGTGCCATCCTCACAATCGTTGCTATGTTTGAGCCCACTGATGCAGCCACTGTGTCAATCTATCTCATTGAGAGTCTCCCTCTTTTTCACTGATCCTGTACTTTACCAAGCATGAGGTCCTTCTCCAGGGACTGATCTCTCCTGATAACGTGTCCAAAATATGTGAGACATAGACTCACCATTTTTCTTCTAAGGAGTATTCTTCTAAGACAGATTTGTTCCTTCTTTTGGCAGTCCATGGTATGTTCAATATTCTTTGCCAACACCACAATTCAAAGGCATCAATTCATCTTCAGTCTTCCTTATTCATTGTCCAGCTTTCGCACGCATGTGAGGCAACTGAAAACACCATGGCTTAGGTCAGGTGCACCTTAGTCTTCAAGGTGACATCTTTGCTCTTTTAACACTTTAAAGATGTCTTTTGCAACAGATTTGCCCAATGCAATGTGTTTTTTGATTTCTTGACTGCTGCTTCCATGGGTGTTGATTGTGGATCCGAGTAGGATGAAATCCTTGACAACTTCAATCTTTTCTCCGTTTATCACGATGTTGTTTATTGGTCCAGTTGTGAGGATTTTTGTTTTCTTTATGTTGAGGTGTAATCCATAATGAAGGGCATGGTCTTTGATCTTCATCAGTAAGTGCTTCAAGTCCTCTTCACTTTCAGTAAGCAAGATTGTGGATTTGCATAATGCAGGTTGTTAATGATAGTAATAGAACCTGCCTTAAAGAACTTCAGTTAGGGTTAAATGAGGTAATAAAAGTAAAAAGAGCCTTAGCACAGTACCTGGCACATAGAAACTGTCCACTAAATGTTAGCTATTGTTTTAAAAAACAAATAAACATTGACTATATATAAAAAAAAAAAAAAAATTTTTTTTATAGCAGTCGTTATTATCTATCCATTTCAATATCTCCCCCTAATCTCCTCCAAAAATAAAATTACTTTCCACCTGCTTTCTCTAAAGACAGAATATCTAAAAGTTCTTCCAACCCTAGCTGCATATTATACCCATCTGGGGAACTTTCTATTTCTATGTTTTCTGTTAACTCTGTGACCATATTCATAATAATTGTTTGAAAGTTCCTGTCTGCCAATTCCATCATCTCTGTCATTTCTGAGGATGTTTCTATTGACTGATTTTTCTCCTTGTTATTGTTCTCATTTTCATGCTTCTTCCCATGTCTAGTAATTTTTGATTGGATGCAAACATCATTAATTTTACATTGTTGAGTGATTTATTCTGTTGCCTTTTTCTTCTTTTAATGTTGGGCTTTGTTCTGGCAGGTAGTTAAGTTTCTTGTAGATCAGCTTGATCCTTTAGTGGCTTGTTTTTAAGCTTTGTTAAAGAAGATGTAGAGTAGTCCTTATTATAGGGCAGTTTAGCAGTATTCCTAAAGCATAACTCTTCTGGAGTCTCTATTTAATTCCATACGTATTCAGTAAAAACCTCTCTAACCTGGCTGGTCAGAATTTGATATCTCCTAGTCATGTGTGATCTCTAGGAATTGTTCAACATACTGCTACTTGTCTTATTTAGATTCGTAGAGTTCCTCGCTACATGTCTATGGCTTAGCATTCAGTAAAAGACTCAAGAAAAAGCTTATTCACATTTTACCATCTAGCTCCCTTCTCTCCGGTTTTCTGCCTTGCAAATTCTGGCTGCCTCAGTTTTCTTGAACTCTGATTTTATCCTCTCAACTTGGTGTGCTCTCCTTCAAATTCCCCTTCCTCCTCATTGTCAGAAGTTGTCTCCAGGCAGAAAGATGGGGGATCATTGGGCTCATCTCCATAGTTATGCTTCTCTCAAGGATCACAGTCCTGCGCTTCCTGTTGTCCATATTAGAAAACTGTTGTTTCATGTATGTTGTAAAATTTTCTAATTATTTGCAGAAGAAGGGAATGTCCAGCCCAGTTAGTACATCATGGATGGAAGCTTTAGGAATTAAAAAAAAAAAAATCCCTGTGGCCAGACTCCCACCCAGAGAGATTCTGATTTACTTGCTTGAGGTGGGGCCTTAGCTTTGGTGTTTTATTTAAGGGCTCCCCAGGTTATCCTAATGTTTATTCTGGGCTGAGAACCACTGAACAGAGGAAGTTCCTGCACCAACCCATAGGAGAGATCAGGTTCATTTGGTCAGAGTAAGTGGAGGCAGCTGGAGCCAGAGAGTGCTTATCTTCAGGAATGGGAAGTTTCTCCCTTAGGAATGAGGAGTTGTGAGAAGCATGAGGAAGAGCAGCAATCCTTCCACCTACTCAATTATGATCAAGTACAATTTGTTCTCAGCATCCCCTTCATGTTTTCCTTCTCTTCTTTTTCTGTCTCTCTTCTCTCTTCCTCTAACAGTGACTGGGTAGAGGGAGGCCCAAGTCAGATTTAGATCAGTGACTTCATTGGCTGCAGATTGGAATCACCTGAAAAGCCTTAAAAACTCTCTATGCCCAGGCCTCAGCTCCAAAGATTCTGATTTAATTGGTCTTGGGAACAGCCTGTGTGTAGGCATTTTTAAAGCCTCCCTAGGTGGTGTTCAGCCAATTTTGAGAACCACTGTTGAGGGAATTTGGGTTGATGATCTCGTTCGTATTGGTAGAGAAAAGGCATTACAGTTGTTGTCTTCCCACTTCCTTTCCCAGTGGACGTTCTTGGATAGCTCCCATTCCATTCCTTCAGGATCACGAAAGTTGAAAAATTTTGAGAGTCCTAGCTGTGGATTCTTTCTAAGGTTTCTTACATAACAAAGTCACCTAGAATCCACTACTTCTAAACCCACTGCCATTGAGTTGATTCCAACTCATAGCGACACTATAGGACAGAGTAGAACTGCCTCATAGGGTTTCCAAGGCTGTAAATCTTTACAGAAGCAGGCTGCCCCTATCTTTCCCCTGTGGAGCAGCTGGTGAGTTGGAACCACAGACCTTTTGGTTAACAGCTGAGTGCTTTAACCACTGTGCCACAAGGGCTCCCCCCCCACTATTTCTAGGCTCCAAGAATTAATATGCGAACTGTAGTCACACTACAGCTGCAACAATTCTTCTATTAGATTTATGTTAATAGAACATTTTTTCATAGTTTTATATGGCCAGGAAGCCACTGCCAGATTATTTGCCTCTGTTTTCATTTGAGTGCTGTGTACACTACTGGTGTCCACTGGCTCACACCCAGAGAGGCCCTGGCTCTTGAACAGTTGTTATTTTTGGGAAGCCCTCCTTGACCCTGAGGTCTTGTTTGTGTCTGGGATTCCCAGCCCTTTTATATTATTTCTCCCTAGCCTATGCACCTGTGTGGGAACTGAGACCAACGTTAGTTAACCTTCTCTAGCTTAGGCAACTGAGATTACACACCTCATCATCATTGGATGTTACTTACAGGAAACAGACTTGCCTCCGATGAAAGACTAACATGAGTCATTATCATTTTCCTTTGATTAATAACTAGCCATGGAGACTGATCATCATAAGACACTTGGAGTAGCATTTCCTGTAGTGAAGATGGTCCCAGAAGATGCTGGAGATAAAGGGATGGCAGGCCAAAAAGCTAACAAAGTGTTGTGTTTGTCAGGAAACATTTTTGGAACATTTAACTGCTTGTTTTTATATCTGCAGGATATTCTAGAGTGCAATCAAATTTGTGTCTCCAAAAAGACAAATCTTTGGATATGGCACAAAAACAGTAACCACAAAGAGAGTACTATCACCCCATGTTCTCCCTACTTCTGTTAATGGCATGACTACTTCTCCTGACACATTGGCTCAAACTTCAATTATCTTTGTCTCTACAACCTCCCTCCATTTCTACATCTCAAATATTCAATTCAATGCAACACATATTTACAGAGCACCTCTGTGTGTCAGTTATTTCCCAGCACTAAGGACATGATTTCATGAGCCTTCATTCTTGGAAAAAAGGTGAATAATAAATTAATTTATAATATACTAGGTGGTGATATGTACTGTGTAAAAATACATAATTAAAAATACAGTAGAAGGAGTCGTGGAGGAATGTGTACTTTATTTAAAGTGGGCAGGAAAGGACTCTTTGGTACAGTAACATATGAACAGAGAAGTGAAGGAAGTGATGGGGTGAGCCATGTGGAAACCTGGAGAAAGAGCATTCTAGAAGGAGGGCACAGCAATAATTGCAAATGGCCTTTTAAATCCCACTGAGAGCAGACACTCTACTTATTCATTTTTGTGTCATTAAAGCCAAACCCAGGCCCTTGAACATAGTACATACTCAACATTGATTCATTTACTTGAATGGAGTAAAAAAAAAAAAATGAAAAATAAGAAATCCGTTGTTCAAGGTCACCTTTGGATCTTATTGGTCAGTGCCTAAACAAATCAGTGGACAGATATCTTGAATGCCACTGTGATTAAGTGAGTAGTAGTTACACTATAGTTGCAGCAAATACCCTCTTACCTTCAGACTAAACACTGCAGAAAAAAAGTTTTTAAATACTGGTTTTAAGAGGATGAGAGGGAAAGGACCAAATACCTATGAAATATTCAAGGATAAGAATATGACGGAAATGGACATCTCAAATTCAGACATCAGTTTAAGAGTCACCAAAGTACTTAACACAGTGTCACACACATGACACATAATTGGCTGTCAATATCTATTGATTGAATGAGGGAGAGGAGCTAAAGCTATGTTCTGCAAATCACGAAGTCAATGCCGTATAAAGTAGCCATTCCCCACTCAACATCCTTTGATTTCCTAAGAGACAGATTTAGTTTGCTATTGTGGTACACAATATTTTCCAAAGATGGTCTCCACTAAATCTCCTAAACCATATTTTCTTTTAGACCTTTGCCATCCTCCCTAGCAAGAGGTAGAGTTTATGTCCTCTCTTCTTGAACCTGGGTGAGCTTTTGTTAACTGCCCTGACCGATAAACAGAAGCAGAAGGGATGCTGTATGATTTCCAAGTCTAGGTCATAAAAACGTCATGCACTTATCCTTTCTTCTTAGGACATGCTTGGAATCAAGCTACTATGCTGTGATTAAACCTGAGAAACTTAGGAAAAGCCCCACAAGGAGAGAAACTGGCAATCCTTCACCCAAGCCCATTTCAGCTCCCAGTTGACAGCCAGAACCAATTTTCCAGCCATATGAGTGAACGAGCTATCTTCTTTTTCCCCCAAGGTTACAAAGATATTTAATGAGGCTTTTTATTAAATGTTATTTAGTTGAAAGTTTACAGCACAAATTACTTTCTCATTCAAAAATTTGTATACAAATTGTTTTGTGACATTGGTTGCAGTCCCTGCAATGTGTCAGCACTCTCCCCCCTCCCTTTCTACCCTGGGTTCTCTGTGTCCATTAGTACAATTTTCCCGTCCCTTCCTGCCTTCTCGTCTTTGTTTTTGGGCAAGTGTAGCCCATTTGGCCTCATATACTTGATTGAACTAAAAAGCACATTCCTCATGTGTGTTATTGTTTGTTTTATAGGCCTGGCTGAAAGGTAAACTTCAGGAATGGCTAGAGTTCTGACTTAGCAGGGTATCTGGCCATAGTGTTGGAGGTTCCTCCAGTCTCTGTCAGACAAGTCAGTCTGGTCTTTTTTTGTGAATTTGAATTTTGTTCTACATTTTTCCCCTGCTCTGTCCAGGATCCTCTATTGTGATCCTTGTCAGAGCAGTCAGTGGTGGTAGGCTGGTACCACCTAGTTCTTCTAGGCTCAGGCTTGTGGAGGCTCTGGTTCATGTGGTCCACTAGTCCTTTGGACTAGTATTTTCCTTGTGTATTGGGTTTTTTCATTCTCCTCTTCTCTGAACATGATGAGACCAATAGTATCTTAGACGGCCACTCACAACCTTTTAAGATCCCAGATGCTACTCACCAAAGTAGGTGTAGAACATTTTCTTTATGAATTTGTGTTATGCAATTGACCTAGTTGTTCCCTGAGACCATGGTCTCCCCCCCTTAGCCTCAGGAACCCGCTCCCTCAAGGTGTTTTGATGTGTCTAGGAGACTTCTATGACTTTTCCTTGGTCATGTTGTGGTCCCTTCCCTGTACTGTGTGTTGTTGTCTTTCTCTTCACCAAAGTTAACTTGTCTACTATTTAGTTAGTAATCTCCCCTCCTCACCCCTCCCCTTCCTAGTAACCATCAAAGATTGTTTTTTGTGATTGACTTATTTCACTCAGCATAATGCCTTCCAGATTCAACCATGTTGTGAGATGATTTGTGGATTCGTCGTACATTATCATTGCTTAGTATCCCATTGTGTGTATGTACAATAATTTGTTTATCCATTCAACTTAGGTTGTTGCTATCTTTTTTGCTATTATGAATGAGCTGCAATGAACATGGGTGTGCATATGTCTATTCGTGTGACGGCTTTTACTTCTCAGGATATATTTCTAGGAGTGGGATTTCTTGATGATATAGTATTTCTATTTCTAACTTTTTAAGAAGGTACCATATCATTTTCCATAATGGTTGTACCATTTTACATTCCTTTCAGCAGTGCATAAGAATTTCAATCTCCCTGCAACCTCTCTAACGTTTGTTATTTTCTGTTTTTTTGATTAGTGTCAGTAATGTGAGGGTTAGATGATATCTCATTGTAGTTTTGATTTGCATTTCTCTAATGGATAATGATTGAAAGCATTTCTTCATGTATCTGTTAGCCGCCTAAACGTCCTCTTTTGTGAGCCATCTGTTCATATATCCTTTAACTATTTTTTAATTGGATTATTTGTCTTTTTGTTGTAGAGGTATTTTAGAGATTAGACCCTTGTCGGATATGTCACAGCCAAAATTTTTTCCCCAATCTGTATGTTCTCTTTTTACTTTTTTGGTGAAGTCTTTTTATGAACATAAGTGTATAACTTTTAGGAGATCGAATTATCTAGTTTATCTTCTGGTGTTTGTGCATTGTTATTGTATTTATGGCACGTACTAGGGCCCCTAACATTGTCCCTATTTTTTCTTCCATGATCTTTAATGTTTCAGGTTTTATGCTTGGGTCTTTGAACCATTTTCAGTTAGTTTTTGTGTATGGTGTGAGATATGGGTCCTGTTTCATTTTCTTACAAATGGACATCCAGTTTTGCCAGCACCATTTGTTAAAAAGACTGTCTTTTCCCCATGTAATGGATTTTGGGCCTTCATCAGCTGACCATAGGTGAATAGATTTATATCTGGGTTCTCAATTCTGTCCCACTGGTGAATGCGCCTGTCGTTGTACTAGTACCAGGCTGTTTTGACTACCGTGACTGTATAGCAGGTTCTGCGATCAGGCAGTGTGAGGCCTTCTACTTTGTTCTTTTTCTTCAGTAATGCTGTGATTATCCAGGGCCTCTTTCCTTTCCGTATAAAGTTGGTGATTATTTTCTCCATTTCATTAAAGAATGCTGTTGGTATTTGGATTGGGATTGCATTTTATCTGTAGATTGCTTTGGGTAGGAATGACATTTTCACAATGTTGAGTCTTCCTATCCATAAGCATGGTATATTTTTCCATTTATGTAAGTCTTTTTGCAATAGTGTTTTGTAGTTTTCTTTGTATAGGTCTTTCATGGCCCCAGTTAGATTTATTCCTAAGTATTTTATCTTTTTAGGGGCTCTCATATGGAAACCCTGGTGGTGTAGTGGTTAAGAGCTACAGCTGCTAACCAAAAGGCTGGCACTTCAAATTCATCAGGTGGTCCTTGGAAACTCTATGCGGAAGTTCTACTCTGTCCTATAGGGTCACTATGAGTAGGAATCAACTCGACGGCAATGAGTTTAGTTCAGTTCAGTATAAAAGATACTGTTTTCCTGATTTCCTTTTTTAAGTTCTGTTTGTTGATGTATGCGGAGCCAACTGATTTTTGTATGTTAATCTTGTATGCTGCTACTCTGCTGTGTCTTTCTATTAATTTCAGTAGTTTTCTAGTGAAATCTTTGGGGTTCTCTGTGTATAGGATCATATCATCTGTGAATAGGGATATTTTTATTTCTTCCTTTCCAATTTCAATGCTTTTATTTCTTTTTCTTGCCTTATTGCTCTAGCTAGGACTTCCAGCACAGTGTTAAACAGGAGTGGTTATAAAGGGCATCCTTGTCTTGTTCCTGTTCTCAGGGGGAATGCTTTCAGCCTCTTTCCATTGAGAATGATGCTGGTTATTGGTTTTGTATGTTATTAGGTGCCATCGGTTGGTTCCGACTCATTGCACCTGTCTGTACAACAGAATGAAACACTGCCTGGTCCTGTGCCATCTGCACAAGCATTGCTATGTTTGAGCCCATTGTTGCAGCTATTGTGTCAATCCATCTCATAGAGAGTCTTCCTCTTTTTTGCTGACCCACTACCTTACCAAGCATGACATCCTTCTCCAGGTACCAGCCCTTCCTGATAACATGTCCAAAGTGCATGAGATGAAGTCTCACCATCTTCAATTCCAAGGAGCACTCTGGTTGTACTTCTTCCAAAACAGACTTATTTGTTCTTCTGGCAGTCCATGATATATTCAATATTCTTTGCCAACACCATAATTCAAAGATATCAATTCTTCTTCAGTCTTCCTTATTTACTGTCCAGCTTTCACATGCATATGAGGTGATTGAAAGTATCATGGTTTGGGTCAGGCTCACCTTAGTTCTTGTCTTAGTTATTCAGTGCTACTAAATACTATAAGTGGCTTTAACAAAGAGAAATTTATTCTCTCATAGTCTGAAAGTCTGAATTCAGGGTCCAAGCTCCAGGGGAAGGCTTTCTCCCTCTGTCAGCTCTGGGGGAAGATCCTTGTCATCAATCTTCCTCAGTTGAGGAGCTTCTCAGAGCAGGGACCCTGGGCCCAAAGGACAAACTATCCTCCTGGCTCTTGTTTCTTGGTGGTATGAGGTCCCCATGTCTCTCTGCTCACTTCTTTCTTTTATGTCTCAAAAGATTGACTTAAGATGCAACCTAAATCTTGTAGATTGAGTCCTGCCTCACTAACATATCTGCCATTAATCCCACCTCATTGACATCATACAAGAAAGATTTACAACACATAGGAGAATCATATCAGATGACAAAATTGTGGACAATCACACAACACTAAGAGTCATGGCCTAGCCAAGCTGACACACATTTTGGGAGTACACAATTCAATCCATAACATTCAACCCTTTGGCCCCCCAAAATTCATGTCCTTTCCACATGTGAAATACATTCACCCCATCGTATCATGGCAAAAGTCTTAATTTGACTCCAAGTCCAAAATCCAAAAATTCCTCTTCGTCTGCGAAATCTAGAATGCAAGTTATCTGCTTCTAAAATACAATGGTAGAATAGGCACAAGGTAGACATTTCTATTACAAATGGGAGAAATTGAAGGGAAAGAAGGGATAACCGGCACCAAGCAAGTCATCAGAATATATTATGTTAGCTCTCAAGGCTTGAAAATAATCCTCTGTTCTCTGAGACCATTTAGGCAGTGGCCCTGCCCTCCAAACTCTGGGTATTGGCCATACACTCTGAATTGTGGGTGGAGGCCCCTCGGCCCTGGGCTTCAGCTCTGCCTTCCAGGCCCACTGGAATGGCAACACTGTTCCCTTGCATTTGGGCAGCCGCATTCTCCTAGTCATTCTGATGGTGACTCCACCCTTTGAGACCCCAGAGGTTGTAGCCCTACCCTTTGAGAATGAGGCAGCTCTGCTTCCTATGGTCCTCGTCTCTTCAGCTTCCTGGTTCCATGGCCTCTTGGCCCCTCGGGACTCTCCGCCTACGTCTGCCCTGCCGGGAAAGTTTCCAAAGCCCTGTAGCTCCTCTGATAAGTACCTGGAGGTACCCTACTCTGCCAATAGACTTCGACTGGAAGGGATTCAGCCCTCTTGCTCTGTGGGTATTGGGTCTGCAAGCCTAGCTTTACCAATAAAGTGCCTGGAGGCTCTTCACTCCGTGAGGAAGCCTCCTGTGCAAAAGCACTCAGCTCTCTCACTCTGTGGGTCAGCTCAGCACTGTTCCATGCTGGTGTCCTGGTTCTGCTACTGCAGTTTCTTTAATGCTGCTTCTCACCATCTATGCAGTGTCCAGTGCAACAGCCCTCCTCACTTTCTTCGGAGTCCTCAACAGAATTGCCTTTGACGTCCATAAATCCACCAACAGTCTCTTTTCTTACTATTCTCTTCTAGCCTCTATTCACTGTTTCAAAACCACTTCCTCACTTTATGTATCTGTTGTGTGATCCTTTTTATTTCAGTCGGGTCTGTTGTAATGTCCCCCATCTCATTTCTTATTTGGGTTATTTGCTTTCTGCCCTTTTTTCCTTTTGTCATTTTAGCCAAATATTGGTCAATTTTTTTTTTATCATTTCAAAGAACCACCTTTTGGTCTCGATTGTTTCTATTGTTTTTCCATCCTCTGTTTCATTTATATCTGCTCTAATATTTATCATTTCCTTTCTTCCTGTGCCTATGGGCTTCTTTTGCTGTTCTCTTTCTACTTGTTCAAGTTGTAGGGCTAACGTTTTGATTTTGTCCAGTTTTTCTTTTTTGATATTTGTGCTTATTGCTGTAGATTAACCTCTAATCAGTGCCTTTCCTGTATCCCAAAGGTTTTGGTGTAATGTGTTTTCATCCACCTTTGATTCTAGGAATTTTTTTATTTCCTCTTTGATTTCTTCTATTAACCAGTTGTTTTTAAGCAAAGCATTATTCAGTTTTCAGGTATTTAATTTTTTCCTTTGCTCTTCCTGTTATTGATTTCTACTTTTATGGCATTGTGGCCAGAGAGAATCGTTTGTATTATTTTAATGTTTTTGATCTTATTGACGGCTGCTTTATGGCCTAAAAATGTGGCCTGTTCTGGAGAATGCTCCATATGTGTTGGAAAAGAATATGTACTTTGAACAAACTATCTTGAAATGGTTCATTCAGCCCCAAGTAGAGCTGCCCAGCTAGATGAGCCATCTTTGCAAGGCTTTCTCAAATCACAGATTCATAAGAAAAATAAACGATCAGCGTGGTTTTTAGCCATAAGCTTTGGGATAATTTGTAACATAGCAATAGATAACCAGAAGAGCTACTGTACACACAGATAGCTAATATGAACCATTGTAATAGTGTATTGGAGGGTTCATCCCCTGGAAAGTGCAAATTAGAAGCTCATACTATGGATTGGACAGGGTGATAAACTTGACAACTGTTGTGAACATGTATTTTGTCTGCCACGAATGATAATAAAGAATTTCCTCCTTAAAGAAACCAGGCTGAGAAGAACATAAGGAGAAAGAAAATATCTGAAATGTTTTATAAATTTGGTAACAAGCTTATTAGATACTTAAGGGAGTAATCTACCTGGATTGTTAACTGAATCTAACAAATTTACTACTTATTATGTATGTAATTATTTTCTTGACTTATCTTGCTAATGCATTCATATCTCTTAAAGGCAAAGTAAATTAAACAGAAAAATATCTGGAACTAAATCTGATTAATTTGGAGGAACTGATTGTTTAAGAGGAAATAAATAATTGATTATCCAAGTGAACCCAGGCATGTTATAAGAATCAGATGCCTTAAAGCAGAAATTGCAAATCAAGTGCCACCTCTGGTTATCTGATGGTAGCTATTGAGCCCTGCTTTGAGAAGAACTTGGGGGAAGAGTGCAGATCATGGAAAAGGGTACCTTGATCAGTTATTGACGCTGGTCATGATCACAACAGTAAGGTATAAAAAAAAAAAAAATTAAGGTATAGAGGTGCCCAAATCAGCATATTCCATCACAGCTATAGGCCATGGAGCTAGTGGACTTCATGAATGATAGAGACTTGATAGGTCAGTTCCATGAGATGGTATAAAAGTAGTTCCAGGGGGCCTGCCTGTCCTCCAAATCATAATTCTGACTAGGCAACGTCAAGTGATTCCAGTGAGGAAGAAATTGGTGAGGTACCCTAAATAATTAATGGCTACACAGAGAAATATCCAAGTAGTTTAAAGCTTAAAAGGAATGCACAGAAGATAGAAATAAAGGCACATAGCTAAGGATCAATAAAAGAATGTAGGAAGATGTTCAAAAGATTAATGCTGGAAATAAGCTGAAACTCACAAACATGGAAAGACCATTGAAAGGACTTTATAAGGTTGGGTGCAAGAATAATAAGGAAAGGATAGAATTGTAATTTTATAGATGAGAGAAAGTTAGAAAAACTTGTGAGGCATTCATCTTCTCTGCCAAAATAATTGCTCTTTTTACTGTAAAGGATGAAATAGACAATGGAAAAAAGAGAATAGAACTGAACCTCACTGCAGATCTGATGATTGTATGTGAGGATCTATGTGCTGTAATTGAGTTTGGGGATCCTAGTTAGAAAAACTGCATCGCAGAGACTCAGAAGAGGTCAGCCACCTTCTGTCAATGATCACTGTGGCACAGCTGAGGGTGGGAGAGTTTTTGAAATAATTCAGATATTTTCAAAATGATGAAGAATTTTGATTCTGCAAAGTATAGGTCAATGAGTTTGATGTAGTCTAAAACAAAATTCTAGAATATATCCTTAAAACGTACAAGTTTTCTTAAGGCGAGCCTGATCGGACCAGCCTCATTTTATTTGGGGACTGGGTTTCTAGAGTAATAGATCATGGTAACATTGAGTTCAGTGCATCTGAATTTTAGTAAGCTTCCCAACAGAATGTCTCAAGACATTCTTGGAGAAAGAATAAGACATGCAAACAATTAAGTGGATTCATAACTGATTTAATGACTGTGCCCAAAAAATACTTTTGGTATCCCCCATTAGGGAATTCTCATGGCACATAGTAGGGCTCTTTCCTTAACCCTGTTCCTGCAAACATTTTATTAATGGCATGCTAAGCACAAGATTGGAAGCTAAGAAAACACTGTAACATTGTACGGCTTTTATAAGGATCACAAAATAATAGTAATAATAACATGATGATATAAATGTGGCATAGTCAAAATTTAATAGGCACACATGTATGATTCTATGATCCAAAAAGTTCCACAGATGAGGGAGATTGAATTGTAGTTGATTGTGATGGCTGAGACTGCAGTATCTACCAAGTTCTTTATTACTTGAAACTGAAAGAGTATGTATCCCAAATCTGAAAATCAAGAGTTGAGGCTTCAGTCATTTAGAAGTCACCCATTTTACATCATTTTTCTCAGATAGCCAGGCCAGCCTCCCTAAGTCTTTTGCTCTGAATAGTTCTTTTTAACAAAAGGAGAGATGTGTGAATGAAGGTAAAGCTTCAGAAATTGGGATTTGGATTAATTTTCACTAGCAATTATCTTTTTCACCCCACTTTAATAAACGCAGGTGAAAGTTTCAAAACTTAATGAAAGGGGCCAAGGGGAGTGGTAAATTAAGACCCAGATCCCAGAAGAGTTATCTTTTCCTGATGCTTGAGAATCACAATAATTAAAGTAATTCAACTATGATATTTGCTAAAATCCTCACAACTCTTTATTTGCTGTCTCACCAATTGCAGTGCTAGTCATCACACTCTTACTAGTGAGATTTCTTTTTTTCTTAATTAAAATAATCCATATATTATTGGAAACCCTGGTGGCATAGTGGTTAAGTGCTACAGCTGCTAACCAAAGGGTTGGCAGTTCGAATCCACCAGGCGCTCCTTGGAAACTCTATGGGGCAGTTCTACTCTGTCCTATAGGCTCGCTATGAGTCGGAATCGACTCGACGGCACTGGGTTTGGTTTTGGTTTTTATATGTTATTACAAGCACTATGTGTATCTTGTAGAAAGTTAGAAAATACAGATAAACGAGAATAAGAAAATAAAAACACAAGACATTTGCATGAACACTTTATTACATATGCTTCCTGATCTTTTTATGTATTTTATATGTGTGTATGTGTGTGTAAAAACACACTTTTTTAAATCAGAAATTATATCATATCATACATGCTCTTCGTAACCTACTTTCTCAGGTAATCTCTATCTTCTCATAGCAACAAATGTTCACTTTATCTAATTCCTAATCTAGTTTCAAATTTGCCCAGTTGTACCAAAATATCCTTTAGAGATAAGTGGTTCAAACCAGGATCCAATCCAGGACCACATATTGCATCTGGTTATTCTGTTTTTTACCTCTCTTCTAATCTAGCATATCGCCCCTATCCAACTATACTGCATGACACTGACTTGCAGAACTGGTTTCCTGTAGCTAAAGGCTTAAAGGATTGAATGTAAACATTTTTGACTTGAGCACATCATAGGTGTTATATTATATCACAACAGAGATGCATAGTCTCTGGTTGCCTAATAAGAATATTGATTTTTTTTTTTAATGGAGTAGACTGGTGGATAATAAAATGATTTTATACTGAAAAAAAAAAAAGTATTATTAACCCCAAAGGAATAAAATGAAAGACTTAAAAACTAAATTTAATACGTAAGTCAGAAGATAGTAGTTGAGGATTAACGACTTGAAAGCAGGGCATAAAAACATCTCTTGCATTTTTTCTATGCCTGTGTTCACAGCAATTGTCAGACATCAAACAGAAGAACTATCTCAGATTTATCACTGGAAGCAGTGCTTCCCTGAAGATTAAATAAGAAGGATTAGGGAGACAACTGCTATCCAAGCCTGTCTACATTACTTATAAAGAGAAATGGTTGATTTCCTTTTAATACAAATTTTCTTTGACAGCAAGAGAGAAGGATCTGGTACAAATGTAAAATCATTGCCATGTAAGCCTGGGACAGAGTGACCTTAGTCACAGAGAACCCAGAGTGAGGTTTTTCTCTTTTACTTTCATGCATTTGTTCTGTCAGGCAAAAGTTACGTTCTTTGAAATACCAGATAACTTCAGAGAAGGTTCTATAGCCCTTTCTCCAACCTGGAAGCCTCAGTAAGCTGCAATTTCAGCAACTTCCCCTGCGGCCTAGGTCAGAGCTTGATATGTGTAGGACAAGGGACCACATGAGGCCTAAGCAGAGCAGGGCCTTCAGTCTCAGCTCAGTCAGGCTTCTTTGCCCATGTGGACCTCATCTGATGACATGGGTTAATAGGAATAGATCCAGGGAACCAAGACGAAAGAATGCTGCTGTTTGATCTGAAAGGAAACTAAAGTAATAGCTGCAGGGAGGAGGAGGCAAGAAAAGATAAGGAAACTGGAGGAACTCAGCTGTGTTGGGGGAAGCACAGAAAGCTAAAGCAGCTGTAAGGCCAAGCAGTCATTAGTAATGACACCATAATCCACGCGTCAAAGACACCTCACCTCCTACCTCTGAAAAGAGAGCAACTCCAAGAGAGGCTTGGAGATAGATGTCTCGTGTCAGAGTCAGAGAACAAGAAGCTAATGGTACATCAGGTTGTAATAAGCAGATGCAATTGTCACAGCAAAGATTTTCCCCGTGCAGAAGTCGTGAGCTGAGTATCACTCATCTTTATTTCCTGCTAAATTCCTCAGTCTCCTCAGAATGCCATGGCTGGCCCCAAACCATTAGTTATTTCATGTAAAAATGAAACAGACCCCTGTCTCAGACACAGTTCATAAGTCTGTGGACCAGGCCCTGAGACTCCAGAGACACCAGGAAGCATTGTTAAGAACCCACATGCACTGGATGTTGTCTAAAGTTAATGGAACAGAAGCCGTTTCTGCTTCTGAAGAGCTCACATCTAAAACTTCATCACAGTCTATCACTCATACATCAGTCTGGAAAATACTCCATGAGTCTTGGAAACAACATATAAAATTGTGTTAATTGCAAGTTTTTGAAATATTTTTAAGTTGATGGGATTATATTTTTGAGAGCTTAATAAACTTTTTATCTTGCAATGTTCCACTATCTTCTGCGCACAAGAAGCAAGGCTATTCTGGGCTCATGGAATTGGGGGAAAGATGTAAAAAGGCAGAAAAGAAAAGGATTCTTCCTGGCATTGTTTTTCAAAAGGCTCAGCCCTTGGAGCAATAGGGCTACCTAAAATACTTCAGAGAAGCAACAGGAGAGACCAAGACACTATCTGCCCATCAGAAAAGATGCCCCAAATGAAGCAAAGAGGTAAAAAAGAGGGTGAAATGGAAGAAGAGGCAGAGAGAGAGAAGAGAAGTGGGTGGATGGGCCATTTGACAGGAACAAGGGTTGTTTTATAAAAGGGCTTTTGTGGGAGATTGATTGAACACCCATGAGTAGGGCTTTGAACTAGTTCATTCATGTTCTAACCCCTGCTGAGAATTTGCATTTTCATCCCCAGATGTACTGAATGTACAATTTAACAAGATTCTCCAGGCAATTCTTACATCTAATAAATTTTGAGAGGGCTGGGCCAAGATGGCAGAATAGTCAGAAGACATTTCCTGTGATCCTCTTACAACAAAGACCCAAAAAAACAAGTGACTTGACTATATATGGCAATCTGGGAGCCCTGAACATCAAAGACAAAGTTGAAGAATAAGACCGAGTGGCAGGGGGAGGGAGAGACAGGTTAGAAGCAGAGAAGAGTTGCAAGAGCTGACCCGGCTGGCACTGGCACCCTGCAGGCTGGACTGGCTGGCATGTGCGGAATGAGGAAAGCAGTGGTGCTTGGGATGAATTTTCCACATCAAGAGAGACTGAGTGGCAGAGAGTCTACTCAAGCCTCCAGAACCAGCAAGAAGTGGTGCTCAATTGGTGAAAGATGAGTACAAGCATCTAAACTACAATGTGGATCCACCGCCCCCCCCCCCTTTTTCAGAAGCACCTCTCTCTCTCATTTACCTGCCCCCACCCTGCTCTGCTCTGGGTACTGCTCTGGCTTCAGTGATTGCTGAATCCCCCGGTCCAGAAGTAGGACCCATCATACATCCTGAGCCATTCTCCTGGCTTTAGAGAGGGAACAAACTAACAAACAGGAAAAAATAATCTGCCAGCTCCCCTAAGCCAGGAACCCAGAGCAGGCATAACCCCTTTGCCTAGGCACAGGCATAAGGGGTCCATGGACTTTGAATGCCTTTCACCCCTGCATAAACCTGTGTGGGCCTATTTCAAGAGCTTAGGCTCTCATTAGCACAGTACAACAGGCTATATACCTGAAGCTTATTTTCAACTGCATCAGCTGTAAGGGGGAGTGGCATATTTGACACCACCCTGTCCATTAAGCAGCGTCCTCACCTACCCACATCAGGGGCCTGAGGGCTGGTTGTTCCACCCATGCCACATAGCCACCTGTGCCAGGGGTCCAAGAATAAGTGGTTTCTCCCAGATCTTACAGCCAACAGCACTGAGTGCCCACAGACTGGCTGCAAAACCCACCCACCTACACGCTCTAGGAGACAGGGACATACCTTCCATCCAGACACTCAAGGGTAGACGTCAACCCCCTGCCTTGCTCAGCACATGACCCCCTACTGCAGCCAGATACCTGTGCCTACTTCAGTCACCCCTGCCCATCTAGGACTGTAGGTGAGAGCCTGCACCACACACTTGGTGACTGATGACCTAGACACCTGAGCAGAATCCACACAAGAAAAGTAAATGGACTCCTGAGCTTACATACCTAGAAACAGCTCTAACCACCTGGTGATAAGATGTGAGAGATCCAAAGAAACCAATAATCAAACTAGCTCACATGACCAGCCTATTTGGGCATATCAAAACAAGAAGCTAGGACAAAGTAAGCAAACATAAAATAAATAAATACAATAACTTATTGATGGCTCAGAGACAACAGTCAATATCAAATCACATAAAGAGGCACACCCTGATGGCCTCAGTAAGCCACCAAAACAAAGAACCAAGAAACCTTCCAAAGGAAGAAAACTTTTTGGGAATTACTGGAGCTAGAATTCAAAAGATTAATATACAGAGCTCTTCAGGAGATCAGGCAAACCCAGAACAACCCAAGGAACACACAGACTAAGCAATAGAGGTACTTAAGAAGATTATACAAGAGCATAAAGACAAATTTAACAGGCTGCAAGAATCCGTAGAAAGACAGAAAACAGAAATTCAAAAGATTAACAATAAAATTTCAGAATTAGACAACTCAACGGAAAGTCATAGGAGCAGAATTGAGACAATGGAAGTCAGAATTAGTGAGATTGAAGATAAAGCACTCGATACCAACTTATTTTTGATGAAAAAGCAGACAAAAGAATTTTTAAAAAATGAAGAAAGCCTAAGAATTATGTGGGACTCTATCAACAGAAATAACCTACCAGTGATTGGAGTACCAGAAGCGGGGGCAGGGAGGGAGGAATAACAGAAAATACAGAGAGAATTGTTAAAGAATTTGTTGGCAGAAAACTTCCTTAATATTGTGAAAGCTGAGAAGATATCTATCCAAGAACCTCATTGAACCCAACACAAGGTAGATCCCCCCCAAAATTCACCAAGATATATTATAATCAAACTTGCCAATACCAAAGATAAAGAGAGAATTTTAAGAGTGGCTAGGGATAAATGAAAAGTCATCTACAAAGGAGAGTCAATAAGACAAAGCTCTGACTACTCAACAGAAATCATGCAGTCAAGAAGGCAATAGCATGACGTATATAAAGCCTTGAAGGAAAAAAATTGCCAGCCAAGAATTATGTATCCAGCAAAACTGACTCTCAAACATGATGGTGAAATTAGGGCACTTCCGAATAAGTAGAAGTTTAGGGAATTTGTAAAAACCAAACCAAAATTACAAGAAATACTAAAGGGAGCCCTCTGTTAGAAAATCGATAACATCAGATAATAACCCAAGACTAGAATACAGGACAGAACAACCAGATATCAACCCAGACAAGGAAGGCACAAAAATAAATCAAAGATAAAACACTGATAATAGGGAAACAGAGATGTCAATGTGTAAAAGATGACAACAGTAAAACAAAAAAGAGGGACTAAATAATGTAGTCATAGATCTTTCATATGGTGATGAAGTCAAGGTGATATAAAGAAATAAAAGATTGGTTTAAACTTAGAAAAATGAGGTAAATATTAAGGTAAACACAAAGGAGACTAACAATCTTACACATCAAAATAAAAAACAAGAAAAACATACTCAGCAAATACAAAATCAACAACAATGAAAAGGATGAAAAGAAAATAATAAAGAAAAACAACTCAGCACAGAAAATTAAGTGAAACAAAGAAATTGTCAACAGCACACACAAAAAAATACATCAAAATGACAGCACTAAACTCATAACTATCAATAATTATGCTGAATGTAAATGGACAAAATGCACCAAATAAAAAGACAGAGAGTAGCAGAATGGATTAAAAAAAAAAAAAAAAAAGATCCGTCTATATGCTGCCTACAAAAAACACACCTTAGAGTTAAAGAAACAAACAAACTAAAACTCAAAAGATGGAAAAAAAAAAACAAGTACAATCAAAAAAGAGGAAGGGTGGCAATATTAATCTCTGACAAAATAGATTTTAAAGCCAAATCCACCACAAAGGATAAGGAAGGACACTATATAATGATTAAAGGATCAATACACCAGGAAGACACAATCATAAAAAATATTTATGCACCCAATGACAGGGCTCCAAAATACATTAAAAAAAAAAAAAAAAAAAAAAACTCTAACAGGGTTGAAAAGAGAACTAGCTCCACAATAATAGTAGGAGACTTCAACATACCACTTTAGGTGAAGGACAGAACACCCAGTAAGAAGCTCAGTAAAGACACAGAAGATCTAAATGCCACAGTTAACCAAATTGACCTCATAGACATATACAGAACACTCCACCCAACAGCAGCCAAGCATACTTTCTTTTCCAAAGCACATGAAACATTCTCCAGAATAGACCACATATTAGGTCACAAAGCAAGTCTTGACAGAATCCAAACCACTGAAATATTACAAAACATCTTTTTTGACCATAAAGCCATAAAAGTAGAAATCCATAACAGAGAAAGCAAGGGAAAAAAAATCAAATGGATGGAAACTGAACATCTTGCTCAAAAACTACTGGGTTATAGAAGAAATTAAGGATGGAATAAAGAGATTCACAGAATCAAGTGAGAATGAAAACACATCCTATCAGAAACTTTTGGACAAAGCAAAAGCGGTGCTCATAGGTCAATTTATACCAATAAATGTACATATCCAAAAAGAAGAAAGGGCCAAAATCAAAGAATTATCCCTACAACTGGAATAAATAGAGAGCAGCAAAAGGAGCGCTCGGGCACCAGAAGAAAGGAAATAATAAAAATTAGAGCAGAATTAAATGATGTAGAGAATAGAAAAACAATTGAAAGAGTTAATAAAACCAAAAGCTGCAAGAAACCAAAAGAGACCTAAATAAGCGGAAAAACATACTTTGCTCTTCGATAGGTCAATTCTACTCAAAGCAATCTACAGATACAATGCAATCTCAATCCAGATTTCAATGACATTTTTTAATGAGATGGAGAAACAAATCACCAATTTTATATGGAAAGGGAAGAGGCCCTGAATAAGTAAAGCATTAGTGAAGAAGAAGAGCAAAGTGGGACACCTCACACTACCTAGTTTTAGAACCTATTAGACCACCATGGTAGTCAAAACAGCTTGGTGCTGGTACAACAACAGATACATAGACCAATGGGACAGAATTGAGAACCTAGACATAAATCCATCCACCTATGAGCAGCTGATATTTGACAAAGACCTAAAGTCCATTAATTGAGGAAAAGACAGTCTCCTTAACAAATGGTGCTCGCATAACTGGATACCCATCTGCAAAAAATGAACCAAGACCCATACCTCACACCATGCACAAAAACCAAATGGATCAAAGAACTAAATGTAAAATCTAAAATAATAAAGACCATGGAAGAAAAAATAGGGAAAACACTAGGAGTCCTAATACATGGCATAAACAGAATACAAAACATAACTAACAATGCACCAACACCAAAAGAGAAACTAGATAACTGGGAGCTCCTAAAAATCAAATACTTATGCTCATCAAAAGACTTCACTAAAAGAGTAAAAAAACAACCTACAGACTAGGAAAAAATTTTTGGCTATGACAAATTCGATCAGCATATAATCTCTAAAGTCTACAAAAGTCTAACTGCAAAACCTCAGCAACAAAAAGACAACCCAATTAAAAAATAGGCAAAGGATATGAACAGACACTTCACCAAAGAAGACATTACAGAAATGCAAATCAAACTACAATGAGATACCATCTCACTCCAACGAGGCTAGCATTAACCCAAAAAACAAAAAATAATAAATGTTGGAGAGGTTGTGGAGAGACTGGAACACTTATACACTGCTGGTGCAAAAAAAAGTAAAATGGTACAACCACTTTGGAAATCGATTTGACGCTTCCTTAAAAAGCTAGAAATAGAGCTACCATGTGATCAATGGTATAGATATATGCACACCATGTTCATTGCAGCACTGTTCACAATAGTAAAAAGGTGGAAACAACCTAAGTGCCCATCAACGGATGAATGGATAAAAAAATTATGGCATATTCACACAATGGAATACTCTGCATAGATAAATAACAACAATGAATCCACAAAACATTTCATAACATGAATGAATCTGGAAGGCATTATGCTGAGTGAAATTAGTCAGTCGCATAAAGACAAATATCATATGAGACCACTAGTATAAAAACTCAAGAAAAGTTTTAAACACAGAAGAAAACTTTCTTGGATGGTTAAGATGATGGGGAGGGAGGGAGAGGGGTATTCACTAACTAGAGAGTAAAAAAGAATTATCTTAGGTGAAGGGAAGGACAACACACAGTACAGGTGAAGTTAGCACTATTGGAGTAAGCCAAAAGCTAAGAAGTTTCCTGAATGCAACAAAACACTTTGAGGGACACAGTAGCAGGGGCAAGGGTCTGGGCACCATGGTTTCAGGGGACATCTAGGTCAATTGGCATAACAAAGTTTATTAAGAAAATGTTCTGCATCTCACTTTGTTGAGTGGCATCTAGGGTCTAAACAGCTAGTAAGCAGCCATCTAAGGTGAATCAATTGGTCCCAACTCACCTGGAGCTAAGGAGAATGAAGAACACCAAAGACATAGGGAAAATATCAGCCCAGGAGACAAAAAGGACTACATAAACCAAAGACTCCATCAGCCTGAGACCAGAAGAACTAGATGGTGACCAGCTACCACCAATGACCACCCTGACAGGCAACACAACAGAGAGACCCTGACAAAGTAGGAGAAAAGTGGGGTGCAGAACTCAAATTCTACTAAAAAGAACAGACTTAATGGTCTGACCGAGACTGGAGGAACCCCAGAGGACATGGTCCCCAGATTCTGTGTTTACCCAGAATTAAAACCATTCCCAAAGCCAACTCTTCAGATAAAGATTAGACTGGACTATAAGACATAAAATGATGCTCATGAAGAGTGTGCTTCTTAGTTCAAGTAGATACATGAGACTAAATGGGCAGCTCCTGCATCTCACATACTTTGAACATGTTATCAGAAGGGATCAGTCCATGGAGAAGGACCTCATGCTTGGTAGAGGGTCAGCGAAAAAGAGGAAGACCCTCAATAAGATGATGGACACAGTGCTGCAACAATGGGCTCAAGCATAACAATGATTTTGAGGATGGCACAGGATGGGGCAGTGTTTCATTCTGTGGCACATAGGGTCGCTATGAGTTGGAATCAACTTGACGGCACCTAGCAACAATGATAACAACAACAACAATCAAGAGCTGGTTGTCTGGATCAGTAAGCCTCACATTGATCAGTTATTGTGAGGACCCAAGGCACCAAGAAAATTGACACAAGGAAGGGTCTGAAACCCTGGGGACACTTTAAAACACTGGGTATAGCAAAGACCCTCAGGTGTAGGTCCATGCCAGGTCACCCCACCAATTCTGCTTCCCTGAACTGATGGGACCCAAGAGGTGTTGGTGGCAAAAAGGCAAGGGGGTTTAGAGTTAATGGTTGTACAATGTATGACGAGTTACCTTTATGTTCACATCATTCTAGGGCAAGCATATGAACCACTTCCAATTGAGGGGTTAGGAGTGTTGGGATAATGTGTTTTTTATGTTGAAATGTAACTCGTACTTTCATTTTGTGATAATAAAATGGATAGCTATATGGTCATCAGGGATGCAGATATGCCTGTGCTGTAAGTTAAGCTCCTGGGGCCATGCTGTGTTAGTGCTGATGGAATAAATTCTAACCTTTGCAAAATGATAGCTTAGGACTCAGCAGCTTGCAGGCACCAGCCAGAGAGAGGTCTGTTTACAAACACTTCCTGTCTTCTTCCTAGAGATTTAACTATAGAACACCCCCAACCCATTCATTTAAAGACTTAGAACTTTGATTTGGGATGTTTGCTGATACCTAGAAGAAAAAGAGAAACTAGAACTCATAACATTTTCGGTCTCCATGAAAGTATCTTGCGGGGAGTCCAAGGGTAGATTGAATGATCTCTGACCTCAGAGAGGGAGAACAATGGTATTTGCTGATATAAAACCTGTTGATAAGGTGGATTCCCTGATAAACAGATTCTGAGGCAGAGATTTGATTACAGAAAGTTTATTGAGGGGAGTGTTTTTGGCAACAACCGCTGTGAAGAAGTGAGAGGAGCAGAACTGGATAGACAGAAAAGTTGGACAGACTCACAGTTGCTGCAAACTCCCCACCAATCCTACGGTGAGCTCTGGAGGTGGAATGGTTCTGCAGAGTTCTCCCCAGTTGAGGGATGAAGACCAGCCTCTGCTTCACACAGTCACTGGGCATGAGCTGCCCCTGGGGAGGAAGCATAACCTTGGGTGAGGCAGCTCCCTTAGAGGAAGGGCACTTTCTGGGGAGGCCCTTCAGCCTGGCACCATTGCCAGAAGCTGGAGGACTAAGTGCCTCTGTCCTTCATGGAATCTGGGTGGCACATCACACCATCTACTACAGGAAGGAGCCCTTCTTCCACCTTACCCATGCAAAGAGCTCCGTTGATGTGAACTCTTTGCCTCTCTCCAAACTCTCTTAGTCTTCACTGGTGGGGTGGGGGATGGGAGATGGGATTTATAACTGTTGAGTTTGGAAGGAGAAACTAGGCAGGCATAGCGCAGCTCCTTCTTTCTTTTCTGTGGGGTGAGAACTGCCATCAGGGAATGTGAGAACTCCTTCTCCTAGACTCTGTGGGAGGGACTGTGGGATGGGTAATAGCAAAATGGAGGAGGGGAACACTCACTCATTGTCTTGTATTAGTGTATGCTTCTGGTGAACAAAGTGCACAAAGAGGAAGGGATGGGCAATACATAACTACCCACAAAAGAATTCAGTGGGGAAACTATTCCCATGTTTTCTAGCACAAATGCTGCCTGTCAGAACAGAGGAAGAGAATACAAATGCAAGCAGAAGTTGAAAGCTATTCACTTGTCAGAGTAGACAGAAAGCTCATGGCTCAAGGGGAGGGATGAAATTTTTTTTTTTTTTTTTTTTATAATAACTTTTATTAAGCTTCAAGTGAACGTTTACAAATCCAATCAGTCTGTCACATATAAGTTTACATACATCTCACTCCCTACTCCCATTTACTCTCCCCGTCTTGAGTCAGCCCTTTCAGTCTCTCCTTTCTTGACAATTTTGCCGGCTTCCCTCTCTCTCTATCCTCCCATCCCCCCTCCAGACAAGAGTTGCCAACACAATCTCAAGTGTACACCTGATATAATTAGCTCACTCTTCATCAGCGTCTCTCTCCCACCCGCTGACCAGTCCCTTTCATGTCTGATGAGTTGTCTTCAGGGATGGTTCCTGTCCTGTGTCAACAGAAGGTCTGGAGAGCATGACCGCCGGGATTCCTCTAGTCTCAGTCAGACCATTAAGTTTGGTCTTCTTATGAGAATTTGGGGTCTGCATCCCACTGCTCTCCTGCTCCCTCAGGGGTCCTCTGCTGAGCTCCCTGTCAGGGCAGTCATCGATTGTGGCCGGGCACCAACTAGTTCTTCTGGTCTCAGGATGATGTAGGTCTCTGGTTCATGTGGCCCTTTCTGTCTCTTGGGCTCTTAGTTGTCATGTGGGCTTGGTGTTCTTCATTTTCCTTTGCTCCAGGTGGGTTGAGACCAATTGCTGCATCTTAGATGGCTGCTTGTTAGCATTTAAGACCCCAGACGCCACATTTCAAAGTGGGATGCAGAATGATTTCATAATAGAATTATTTTGCCAATTGACTTAGAAGTCCCCGCAAACCATGTTCCCCAGACCCCCGGAGGGATGAAATTTTTAATAGCAGTTAAATAAAATGGGATAATTTTTTACAATAGTAATCAACATTGTCCCTCTGTCCACCCCCATAAACTTCTCTTTGCTCTTTGCCCCTGTTTCAAAAAGAAGCTGGACTTTCCTGCGCTTATTGGCTTGAGGTGGGGGCAAGGAAAACTTTCAGGCAAGAGCAACAGTTGGAGACAAATGGAAGCCTGGAGCCTTCACTGTGGTGGGGACATGATGAGAAGGTCTGTAAAGGTCAGAAACAAGATGAACTAAAAGAACCTTAATTGATACACTGTTGAAATAACATAATTTAAGGATCAATAAATAAGCTGCATATTGATAAGTTTTAATAATTTTATTCTAGCATATGTTCCTCAGTATCATTTCTATCACCAAGGCCATATTTTCCAATTACCAATCCTTCTTTGTTTCCAACTTTCGCATTCCAATCACCAGTAACTATCAATGCATTCTGATTGCATGTTCGATCAATTTCAGACTGCAGAAGTTGGTAAAAATCCTCAATTTTTTCATCTTTGGCCTTAGTATTTGGCTTGTAAATTTGAATAATAGTCATATTAACTGGTCTTCCTTGTAGGCGTATGGATATTATCCTATCACCGATAGCATTGTACTTCAGGATAGATCTTGAGGTGTTCTTTTTGACAATGATTGTAACACCATTCCTCTTCAAATTGTCATTCCCAGCATAGTAGACCATATGATCGTCCAATTCAAAATGGCCAATACCTGTCCATTTCAGCTCACTAATGCCTTGGATATCGATGGTTATGCATTCTATTTCATTTTTGATGATTTCCAATTTTCCTAGATTCATACTTTGTACATTCCACATTCTGATTATTAATGGATGTTTGCAACTGTTTCTTCTCATTTTGAGTTATCCCACATCAGCAAATGAAGGTCCCAAAAGCTTAACCCCATCCACATCATTAAGGCTGACTCTACTTTGAGGAGGCAGCTCTTCCCCAGTCATCTTTTGAGTGCCTTCCAACCTGGGGAAGAAGGATTGGTAGATAGAAAATATGGCTTTGGTGATAGAAATGATGCCAGAGATTGCATGATAGAATTTTTCAAGACCAACGACTTCTTCATTGCAAATACCTTTTTTCACCAACATAAACAGCAACTATACACATGGACCTTGCCAGATGGAATACACAGGAATCAAATTGACTACAGCTGTGGAAAGGAACAATGGAAAAGCTCAATATCATCAGTCAGAACAAGGTTGGGGACCAACTGCAGAACAGACCATCAGTTGCTGATATGCAAGTTCAAGTTGAAACTGAAGGAAGTTAGAACAAGTCTACAAGAGCCAAAGTATGACCTTGAGTATATCTCACCTGAGTTTACAGACCATATCATGAATAGATTTGACACATTGAACACTAATGACTAAAGACCAGACGAGTTGTAGAATGACATCAAGCACATCATACATGGAGAAAGCAAGAGGTCATTAAAAAGACAGGAAAGAAAGGAAAGACCAAAATGGATGTCAGAATAAACCCTGAAACTTGTGTTTGAACATCAAGCAGCTAAAGCAAAAGGAAGAAATGATGAAGTAAAAGAGCCGAACAGAAGATTTCAAAGGGCAGCTCGAGAAGACAAAGTATTATAATGACATATGCAAAGAGTTGGAGATAGAAAATCAAAATAGAAGGACACGCTCAAAATTTCTCAAGCTGAAATAACTGTAGAAAAAAATTCAAGCCTGGAGTTGCAATAGCGGGGAATCTATGGGGAAAATATTAAACGACACAGGAAGTACAAATAGAAGATGAAAGGAATACACAGAGTCACTATAACAAAAAGAGGTGGTTGACATTCAACCATTTCAGGAGGAGGCATATATCAGGAACTTATGGTACTGAAGGAAGAAGTCCAAGCTGCACTGAAACAAGTCTCCAGGAACTGATGGAATATCAATTGAAATGTTTCAACAAATGGATGCAGCTCTGGAAATTCTCACTCATCTATGCCAAGAAATTTGGAGGATAGCGATCTGGTCAACCGACTGGAAGAGATCTGTATTTATGCCTATTCCAAAGAAAGGTGATCCAACCGAATATGGAAATTATTGAACAATATCATTAATATCACATACAAGTAAAATTTTGCTGAAGATCATTGAAAAACAGCTGCAGCAGTGTATCAACACAGAACTGCCAGAAATTCAACCTGGGTTCAGAAGAGGATGTAGAACCAGGAATGTCATGGCTGATGTAAGACAGTTCCTGGCTTAAAGCAGAGAATACCAAAGATGTTTACGTGTGTTTTAATGACTATGCAAAGGCATTCAACTGTGTGGATAGTAAGAGATTATGGATAACATTGCAAAGAATGGGAATTCCAAAAAACTTAATTGTGCTCATGAGAAACCTGTACATAGATCAAGAGGCAGTCATTCGGGGGGGTGCCAAGGTGGTGGAACAGACAGATGCTTCCAGTGAGCCCTCTTTACAACAAAGGCCTGAAAAAAACAAGTGAAATGAGTGTACTTGTGACAAGCTGGGAGCCCAGAGCTTCTAAGGCAAGCTTAGAAAATGAACTGAGGGCAGGGGGAGGAAGAGACCGTTCAGAAGCAGTAAGGAGTTACCAGACCTGAATTGCGGGGAGCCCTCAGGCCCCATTCCTGGAGCCAGTGGTGGCAGTGGCAGGCTGGTCCTAGGGTTCGGCCGCAGTTTCCTCAGGGAAAAGCAGCCAGCCACACAGCCTACTAACACCTCCGGAACCTGAGAAGAATGACGCTCTGGGCAAAAGCTAAGTACTTGCGTATATTTTACTGCGCTCCCCCACCCCCAAGCCAGCATCAGAAGCTGAATTCCCTGGGCCTGAGATAGGCCCTGTTGAGCACCTAGAGCCATCCTCCCGCCCTTGGAGAAGGAAAAAACTTGCAATTCGGGGAAAAATTAATTTGCTAACTCCACTAACCGGGAGAGCTCAGCACAGAAGCGGCTCCTATCGAGGCATAAACCGTCTATGGACATTGAACACCTTTCCCTTCTGCATGGACCTGTGTGGGCCTGTTTCGGGAGAATACGCCCTTGTTGGCAAACTCCAACTATTTCAGCTGTGTGGTGGAGAGGTGGGTGCTTGGTGTTTGACTTTGCTTTGCCTATTAAAAAAGGTCCTCACTTACACACATCAGGGACCTAAGGACTGGTAGCTCCACTCAGGTCACCCAGCCACCCGCGAGAGGGGTCCAAAGATAACTGATACCTCCCAGTCCTTACAACCAAAAACTTTGGGTGCCCATGGTCCATCTGCAGAACCCACCCACCTGCACGCTCTAGGGAACAGGGGCGTGCTTTCGTCAGGGACACTTGTGGGTCAGTTCTCAGCCCCCTGCCTTGTTCAGAGCGTGACCCCCCTGCTGCAATCAGATACCGGTATATACGCCAATCACCCCTGCCCATCTAATACTGTAGGACAGAGCCTGTACCACACACTCAATGATCAGCTACCTGGAAACCTGAGCTGAATTCATACAAGAAAACTGAATGGACTCCTAGACTGATATACCCGATAACAGCTCTAGCCATCTGGGGACAGGATGTCAGAGCTCCAAAGGTGAAAATAATCAAGCTAGCTCACTTGAGCAACCCACGGGGGTATACCAAAACAAAACAAAGCAAGAAGCTATGACACAGTAAGCAAGCATAAACTAGTACAATAACTTATAGTTGGCTTGAAGACAACAGTCAATATCAAGTCACATAAAGAAACAGACCATGATCACCTCAACAGGCTCTCAAAACAAAGAATCCAGAGATCTCCTAGATGAAAGTGCATTCCTGGAATTACCAGAGCCAGAATACAAAAGTTTAATACACAGGACCCTTCAAGACATCAGGAAGGAAATGAGGTAATACGCAGAACAAGCCAAGGAACACACAGGTAAAGCAATTGAATAAATTAGAAAGATTATTCAGGAACATAATAAAAAGTTTAATAAGCTGGAAAAATCCACAGACAGGCAGCAATCAGAAATGCAGAAGATTAACAATAAAATTATGGAAGTAGACAACTCAATAGAAAGTCAGAGGAGCAAAACTGAGCAAGTAGAAGCTAGAATCTCTGAACTCAAAGATAAATCAGTTGGCACTAATATATTTGAAGAAAAATCAGATAAAAGAATTTAAAAAAATGAAGAAAACTTAAGAAGCATGTGGGACTCTATCAAGAGAAATTACCTACGAGAGATTGGAGCACTAAAACAGGGAGGGATAACAGAAAATACAGAGAGAATTGTTGAAGATTTGTTGGCAGAAAACTTCCCTGATATTGTGAAAGATGAGAAGATATCTATCCAAGATGCTCATCGAACTCCACATAAGGTAGATGTTAAAAGAAAGTCACCAAGACATATTATAATCAAAGTTGCCAAAACCAAAGATAAAGAGAGAATTATAAGAGTAGCGAGGGATAAATGAAAAGTCACTTACAAAGGAGAGCCAATAAGAATAAGCTCAGACTACTCATGCAGCAAGAAGGCAATGGGATGGCATATTTAAAAAATTGACGGAAAAAAAATTGCCTGCCAAAAATCATATATCTAGCAAAACTGTCTCTTAAATATGAAGGTGAAATTAAGGCATTTCCAGATAAACACAAGTTTAGGGAATTCATGAAAACCACACCAAAACTACAAGAAATACTAAAGGATATTCTTTGGTTAGAAAATCAATAATATCAGCTATCAACCCAAGACTAGAACACTGGGCAGAGCAACCAGAAGGTAACCCAGAAAGGGAAATCCAAAAAAAAAAAAACAAAGCAAGATTACAAAAAAAAAAAAAAAGCTTAAAAGAGGGTAACAGCAATGTTATTATATAAAAGAAGACAACATTAAAATAATAAAGAGGGACTAAGAAATGTAATCATACACCTTCCATATGGAGAGGAAGATATGGTGATACAAAGAAATAAAAGTTAGGTTTAAATTTAGAAATATAGGAGTAAATAATAAGGTAACCAAAAAGGAGAGAAACTATCCTACTTATCAAAATAAAATATAAGAAAAACATAGAGACTCAGCAGAAACAAAAGCAACAACAACAAATATGAGGAAAGGACAATATATAATCTACTGAGCACATAAAATTAAGTGGGAAAAACTGTCAACAACACACAAAAAAAGACATCGAAATCATAGCACTAAGTTCATACCTATCCATAATTACCCTGAATGTACGTGGACTAAATGCACCAATAAAGAGACAGAGAGTGGCAGAATGGATTAAAAAACAAGATCCGTCTATATGCTGCCTACAAAAGACACGCCTTAGACTTAGAGACACAAACAAACTAAAGCTCAAAGGATGGAAAAAAATATATCAAGCAAACAGCAAGCAAAAAAGAGCAGGAGTGGCAATCTTAATTTCTGACAAAATAGACTTTCAAGTTAAATCCATCATAAAGGATAAGGAAGGACACTATATATGATTAAAGGGATAATACACCAAGAAGATATAACCATATTAAATATTTATGCACCCAATGACAGGGCTGCAAGATGCATAAAACAAACTCTATCAGCATTGAAAAGTGAGGTAGACAACTCCAAAATAATAGTAGGAAACTTCAACACACCACTTTCAGTGAAGGAGAGGACATCCAGGAAGAAGCTCAATAAAGACACAGAAGATCTAAATGCCACAATCAACCAACTTCACCTCATAGACATACAGAACACTCCACCCAACAGCAACCAAGTTTACTTTCTTTTCTAGTGCACATGGAACATTCTCTAGAATAGACCACATATTAGGTCATAAAGCAAGCCTTAGCAGAATCCAAAACATTGAAATATTACAAAGCCCTCTGACCATAAGGCCATAAAAAGTGGAAATGAATAACAGGAAAAGCAGGGAAAAGAAATCAAACACTTGGAAACTGACAATACCCTGCTCAAAAAAGACTGGATTAGAGAAGACATTAAGGAGGGAATAAAGAAATTCATAGAATCCAATGAGAATGAAGACACTTCCTATCAGAACCTTTGGGACACAGCAAAAGCGGAGCTCAGAGGCCGATTTATATCAATAAATGTACACATCCAAAAAGAAAGGGCCAAAATCAAAGAACTATCCCTACAACTTGAACAAATAGAAAGAGAGCAGCAAAAGAAACCCACAGGCACCAGGAGAAAACAAATACTAAAAATTAGAGCTGAACTAAATGAAATAAAAAACAGAAAAACAATTGAAAGAATTAACAAGACCAAAAGCTGGTTTTTTGAAAAAAACCCACAAAATTGATAAACCACTGGCCCAAATAACAAAGGAAAAACAGGGGAGGAAGCAAATAACCTCAATAAGAAATGAGATGGGCGATATTACAACAGGCCCAACTAAAATTAAAGAGTAATGAAAAATTGTACTCTAACAAATTTGAAAACCTAGAAGAAATGGATGAATTCCTAAAAACACACCACCTACCTAAACTAACACAAACAGAGGTAGAACAACTAAATAGACCCATAACAAAAGAAGAGATTGAAAAGGTAATCAAAAAAACTCCCAACAAAAAAAAAAAGTCCTGGTCCCTATGGCTTCACTGCAGAGTTCTACCAAACTTTCAGAGAAGAGTTAACACCACTACTACTAAAGGTATTTCAGAGCATAGAAAAGGATGGAACACTACCAAAATCATCCTACAAAGCCACCATATCTCTGATACCAAAACCAGGTAAGGGCACCACAAGAAAAGAAAATTATAGACCTATATCCCTCGTGAACGTAGATGCAGAAATCCTCAGGAAAATTCTAGCCAATAGAATTCAACAACATATCAAAAAAATAATTCACCATGACCAAGTGGGATTCATACCAGGTATGCAGGGATGGTTCAACATTAGAAAAACGATTAGTATAATCCACCACATAAATAAAAGACAAGAATTATATGATTTTATCAATTGATGCAGAAAAGGCCTTTGACAAAGTTCAACACCCATTGATGATAAAAACTCTCAGCAAAATAGGAATAGAAGGAAAATTCCTCAATGCAATAAAGGGCATTTATACAAAGCCAATGGCCAACATCACCCTAAAAGGAGAGATCCTGAAAACATTCCCATTGAGACTGGGAACCAGACAAGGATGCCCTGTATCACCGCTCTTATTCAACATTCTGTTGGAGGTCCTAGCCAGAGCAATTAGGCTAGATAAAGAAAAAAAGGGCATCCAGATTGGCAAGGAAGAAGTAAAAGTATCTCTATTTCCAGAAGACATAATCTTATACACAGAAGGCCCTAAAGAATCCCCCAGAAAACTACTGAAACTAATAGAAGAGTTCAGCAGAGTATCGGGATATAAGATAAACATAGAAAAATCAGTTGGATACCTCTACACCAACAAAAAGAACATTGAAGAGGAAATCACCAAATCGATGTCATTTTCAGTAGCCCCCAAGAAGATAAAATGCTTAGGAATAAATCTTACCAGGGATGTAAAAGACTTATACAAAGAAAACTATGATACTCTTCTGCTAGAAACCAAAAGAGACTTACATAAGTGGAAGAACATACCTTGCTCATGGATAGGAAGACTTAATATTATAAAAATGTCTATTCTACAAAAAGCGATCTATACATTTTGTTGATCCAAATCCCAACAACATTCTTTAATGAGATGGAGAAACAAATCATCAACTTCCTATGGAAGGGAAAGAGGCCCCAGATAAATAAGGCATTACTGAAAAAGAAGAACAGGGTGGGAGGCCTTATTTTACCTGATTTTAGAACCTATTATACTGCCACAGTAGTCAAAACAGCCTGGTACTGGTACAACAACAGATACATGGACCAATGGAACAGAATTGAGAATCCAGACATAAATCCATCCACATATGAGCAGTTAATATTTGACAAAGGCCCCAAAACAGTTAAACGGGGAAAAGAGAGTCTTTTTAACACATGGTGCTGGCATAACTGCATATCCATCTGCAAAAAAAAATGAAACAAGACCCATACCTAACTCCATGCACAAAAATGAGCTCAAAATGGATCAAAAACCTAAATATAAAACCTAAATCTTTAAAGATCGTGGAAGAAAAAATAGGGACATTAGGAGCCCTAATACATGGCATGAACAGTATACAAAACATTATAAAGAATGTAGAAGAAAAACTAGATAACTGGGAGCTCCTAAAAATCAAACACCTATGCTCATCGAAAGACTTCACCAAAAGAGTAAAAGGACTACCACCTACAGACTGGGAAAAAGTTTTTAGCTATGACATTTTCGATCTGCTCCTGATCTCTAAAATCTACATGATACTGCAAAAACTCAACTGTAAAAAGACAAATAACCCAGTTAAAAAATGGGCAAAGATATGAATAGGCACTTCACTAACGAATACATTCAGATAGCTAACAGATACATGAGGAAATGTTCATGATCACTAGCCATTAGAGAAATGCAGACCAAAACTACAATGAGATTTCATCTCACTCCAACAAGGCTGGCATTCATCCAAAAAACACAACATAAGAAATGTTGGAGAGGCTGTAGACAGACTGGAACACTTATACATTGCTGGTGGGAATGTAAAATGGTACAGCCACTTCGGAAATTGATTTGGTGCTTCCTTAAAAAGCTAGAAATAGAACTACCATACGATCCAGCAATCCCACTCCTTGGAATATATCCTAGAGAAATAAGAGCCTTTACACGAACAGATACATGCACACCCATGTTTATTGCAGCACTGTTTACAATAACAAAAAGATGGACACAACCAAGGTGCCCACCAATGGATGAATGGATAAATAAATTATGTTATATTCACACAATGGAATACTACGCATTGATAAAGAACAGTGAGGAATCTGTGAAACATTTCATAACATGGAGGAACCTGGAAGTCATTATGCTGAATGAAATTAGTCAGTTGCAAAAGGACAAATATTGTATAAGACCACTATTATATAAGAACTTGAGAAATAGTTTAAACTGAGAAGAAAACATTCTTTTGTGGTTACGAGAGTGGGGAGGGAGGGAAGGTGGGAGAGGGGTATTCACTAATTAGATAGTAGATAAGAACTACTTTAGGTGAAGGGAAAGACAGCACACGATACAGGGGAGGTCAGCACAACTGTACTAAACCAAAAGCAAAGAAGTTTCCTGAATAAACTGAATGCTTCGAAGGCCAGTGTAGCAGGGACAGGGGTCTGGGGACCATGGTTTCAGGGGACGTCAAAGTCAATTGGCATAATAAAATCTATTAAGAAAACATTCTGCATCCCACTTTGAAGAGTGGCGTCTGGGGCCTAAAACGCTAGCAAGCAGCCGTCTAAGATGCATCAATTGGTCTCAACCCACCTGGATCAAAGGAGAATGAAGAACACCAAGGACACAAGGCAATTTTGAGCCCAAGAGAAAGGGCCACATGAACCAGAGACAACATCATCCTGATACCAGAAGAACTAGATGGTGCCTGGCTACAATGGATGACTGCCCTGACAGGGAACACACCAGAGAAGCCCTGAAGGAGCAGGAGAGCAGTAGGATGCAGACCCCAAATTCTCATAAAAAGGCCAGACTTAATGGTCTGACTGAGACTAGAAGGACCCATGTGGTCATGGCCCCCAGACCCTCTGTTGGCCCAGGACAGGAACCATTCCTGAAGCCAACTCTTCTGGCATGGATTGAACTGAACAATGGGTTGGAGAGGGATGCTGGTGAGGAGTGAGCTTCTTGGATCAGGTGGACACTTGAGGCTATGTTAGCATCTCCTGCCTGGATGGGAGATGAGAGGGTAGAGTGGGTTAGAAGCTGGTGAAATGGATACAAAAAGGGAGAGTGGAGGGAGAGAGAGAGTTGTCTCAATAGGGGGAGAGTAATTGGGAGTACGTAGCAAGGTGTTTATAAGTTTTTGTGTGAGAGATTGACTTGATTTTTAAACTTTCACTTAAAGCACAATAAAAATTATAAAAATAAAAAAAAAAAGAAGCAGCCATTCAAAGAGAACAAGGGGATATTGCATGGTTTAAAGTCACAAAAGGTGTGTGTCATGGTTGTATCCTTGCATTATACTTATTCAATCTGTATGCTGAGCAAAAGAAGAAGAATGGGGCATCAGGATTGGAGGAAGACTCATTAACAACCTGCATTATGCAGATGACACAATTTTGCTTGCTGAAAGTGAAGAGGACTTGGAGCACTTACTGATGAAGATCAAAGACCACAGCCTTCAGTATGGATTACGCCTCAACATAAAGAAGACAAAAATCCTCTCTACGGGACCAGTAAGCAACATCATGATAAATGGAGAAAACATTGAAGTTACCAAAGACTTCATTTGACTTGCATCTGCAATCAACACCCATGGAAGCAGCAGTCAAGAAATCAAAAGACGCATTGTCTTGGGCAAATCTGTTGGAAAGCAAAGATGTCATGTTGAAGCCTAAGGTGTGCCTGACCCAGGCCATGGTGTGGTCAATCACCTCATATGCATGTGAAAGCTGTACAATGAATAAGGAAGACCAAAGAAGAATTGACACCTTTGAATTGTGGTGTTGTGAAGTGCCAAAAGAATGAACAAATCTGTCTTGGAAGAAGTTCAACCAGAATGTTCCCTAGAAGCAAGGATTGTGAGACTATGTCTCACAAACTTTGGACATGTTATCAGGAGGGATCAGCCCCTGGAGGACATCATGCTTGGTAAAGTAGAGGGTCAGTGAAGAAGAGGAAGACCCTCAACAAGACAGATTGACGCAGTGGCTGCAACAATGGGCTCGAGCATAACGATTGCGAGGATGGCACAGGACCAGGCAATGTTTTGTATATTGGATCACTATGGGTCGGAACCGACTCAGTTGGACCTAACAACAAAGACATTGACAAGTATCTTCTTGCGACTACCACCATGCTCTTTCGAAGACTCTAGTTAACCAAGGTTTTACTGAATGATGAGTGAGGAAGACAACGGAGCGGTATTGGAGGAGTAGCAGAGAGATTGAAGAAGCCGAGGGGCTTAAAGTATAAAAAAAGAAGAGAGGGTGATATACTCAAAGGCAGACAGGAGAAAAGTAAAAAGAAGTTAGGAGAGAAAAAGTATATGAAGTATGCAAACCCATCATCTTGGATGACATGAGTGTAAAATTATTTTACTGCCATTATTTTCATTAATAATATAAATTTTTCAACAAAGCTATAACTCCATCTCACTAATGAACAATCTGAAAATTAGAGAGGATTAGCAACTTGTGCAAATATAGACTACTAGTGAGTGACAGCTAGGATTCAAGGACATCCTCTCTGACCCCAAAGTCCATAGACTTAGCCACCGGGTTATACTGTCAATGTAAACACATGCTTCCAAACCTCAGACTCCCAACCATCATATCCTCAATTATGCACACAGAGATCAGTGATAACTGTTTGTCTTTCCATGTTCTACTCACTAAGTTATGGTTAAGCAAGTACATGTGCTTCAGGGAAAAGAAACTTCAGCTGGGCTCTGACCCAGCTTTGTCATTTAGAGCTGAGTGCCCTTGAACAAGTCACTTCACCTCTCTGGGTTTCTATCTGTTGTCCATTGATGGAGATGGAGATTGTGAAGTTCTTTCAGGTTGTTGTGTCTTTGTGTTTTCAATATGAGAATGATAGATAAAGCTGAGGAATTTTAGCACTGGGCTGAGATATTTACATTTAATAGAGTAAGCACTAGGGAGCCAGCTCTTGAATAGGGAAAAGATAAGCTATCTGAAAAGAATTATTCAACACTTGAATATACACATGAACAGGTAGAGGCCACATGTGGGAAATGAGATAGAAAGTTATCGAGTTCCACTCATATCCTCTTGATGGGCCATACCTCAATAAGCTAATGACTAGGAGCAAAGAAAGCTTTCCATTGTAGTACCTTCTGTACACCTGGAGACTCTCCCATCCTAGCAACTGAGGCTACAAAAGCTTTGACGGGTACTGAGGTGCTGTGAGTCTCTGGGATAAGTTTCACGTTGAAATTTTGGCCTATGGCCACCTGGGAGAGAAAGATCAAGTTGGCATTGGCACTACCAATTGGCAGCCAGGATCAGCAGTCAGGTTGAAGGAGGGGACACAGGTAGGATGGGGAAGGAAGGGAAAGTGGAGGTTGCAAAGATAGATTCCTGGGAGCTGTGAACAAAACCACCAAGGCAGAGAGCCAGGTGTATCACTGCTACTTGTCAGGGAATGGCAGAGAGACAGTGGCACAGCATAGTGAGGATTTTCCTGGCTGCAGTCTCTAAGCCAAAGCCTTCTTCTGTTTCACAGATTGGAGTGAAAACAACCCTGAAAGCAGCCCAGAGAAATAAAAGACTGGATAAGTAGGATGGTTCGTGACTCTCTCAGGTATTACCCTGCCTTTGTCTTCACTATAATCAATTCTCTCTGGTCCCTTCATGTCTCTAACTAGATGGACTTGCATGTGAACATGCAAAACCAGAGAACCTGGCCCAACAAATTTGAAAGGTTTCCACCAGCCGCTCTGTGGGAGAAAGACATGGCAATCTGTTCCTGTAAAGACTTACAGCCTTGGAAACCCTATGGGACAATTCTACTCTGTCCTATAGGGTCACTAGGAGTTGGAATCAACTCAACAGCAATGGGTTTGGTATTGGTACCCCAAGGTCCCCTGGTGGCACAAATAGTTAAGCACTGGCTGCTTAGTGAAGGATCGGTGTTTCAAATCCACCCAGTGACTTGCTGTCAAAGAAAGGTCTGGAGATCTTGTTGCAAAGATTACAGCCAAGAAAATCCTATGGAGAAGTTCTACTCTGTGACTTGGGGTCACTACGAGTCGAAATTGACTTGACGGCACCTATTAACAACAACATTGGTACCTCACAACTACCACCTTCTGTTAATTAATATGTACTTTACAAAAAAAAAAAAATTTTTTTTTTTTAAGTCTTAGTTATCTAGTGCTGCTATAACTAAAGTACCACAAGTGGATGGCTTTAACAAGGAGAAATTTATTCTCTCACAGCCTAGGAGGCTAGAAAAGTCCGAATGCAGGATGCCAGCTCAGGGGAAGGCTTTCTGTCTTTCTCTGTTGTCTCTAGGGGAAGGTCCTTGTCATCAATCTTCCCTTGCTCTAGAAGCTTCTCAGTGCAGGGGCCCTGGGTCCACAGGGTGTACTCTCTTGGCTGTACTTTCTTGGTCATGTGAGGTCCTCTTGTCTCTCTGCTAGCTTCTCTTTTTTATATCTCAAAAGAGATTGACTTAAGATATAACCTAATCTTGTAGACTGAGTTCTGCCTCCTTAATATAACTCCTGCTAATCTTGCCTCATTAACATCATAGAGATAGGGTTTATAACACATAAGAAAATCACATCAAATGACAAAATGGTGGACAATCACACAATACTGGGAATCATGGACTAGCCAAGTTGACACACACTTTGGGGGGACACAATTCAATCCATGACACTCTGTGACAAACCTATTTGAAACATTTGTAGAAGTTATGACTAGGAAAAATAAAGTGTAAAACCATGGGGGGAAATTTGAGTTTATGTTCAAGTCAACAATAATGAGATAGAAAACCATTTTAATTATTAAGGAGGTATGGGAAGTAGTGTGTATTCGAGGCAAAAAGCCAAATGCTTAAGCTACTAGCTATTGTTCGCCAAGAAATTCCAAATTGACCAGATGATGTTATGCTAGGTGAGCTGTCCTTTAAGTTCATAAAGGCAAACTGGCCATTTCTAAGGTCAATGAAATCTCTGAGGAAAATGTATACATCAAGTCCCTCCCCAATACACAACGCTGTGGTGGGAGCTGTGGGGCAATACAAAGATGGGGAAGACTTGGTCTGGCACTCAAGGGATTTACAACTGCTAGCAGAGGTGGCGTTTGCTTTTTTTTTTATGGGCATGTATAGAAATGAGGAAATTATTTGTTTCTCTCTTTTGCTTTGGCCATTAGGAACATTAGAATTCATCTTTGATAAATATATCAGATAATGTGGCCTACAAATCTGTTTTAATTCCTCCACCCTCATCCGAGATCTTAATCCCCTGCTCTATGCATGATTTTCTTGAAATTAATATTCATCCCCAGTCAAGAGAATTGGAATATAGTTTATGAATAAGGAGGGCTGAGACATGTTCTTAAAGTTATAAAGGTATAAGTGCCCCGATACAGGTTCCTGTTAGGGGAAGGGAAGCGTTCAGATGAGGAAGATATCCATTTCACCTGGATAGAACCAGGGAAGTCTTGTAGAGGAGATGACCTTTAAAGCAGGAGTTGCAAACTCAAATACCTAGAGGGGCCTGGCAAGAAATATATATAAGAATAAGTGGATTGGGTAGGGACTGGGGCAAACAATATAGCTTATGGATCTTTTAAAGAGGAGTCACTCTGCAGCTCCAGCTTTTAAGGCACGAAGTGCCTATAGATAGAATTATATTTGCAAATTTCTCACAAAATTCTCAAGTCCCCTATAAATTATAGAACCAATACTGGAATCCCAAAGAATAATGCATACATGTGCTTATATGCTATGAAACTTTGGAGTTAAATCGATTTAATTACTATTTATTATGTTGCCTTCTTTTCCCAGCTGTGTGCTAGATGTCAGAGCTGATAGGTTCAAAGAAACAATTCCACAGTCATTTCCCTTGAGAAACAAGTAAGTTGAATCTCTGTGAGTTAAAATGCATTTGATGTTATTTTCTTGCATAACTCATCACCAAAGCACAACTAAGGTCAAGCATCTCATGTGGAAAGACAGCACAGATCACACTGAATCAGTAGACATTGTCTGCCATCAGGAGTTGGCCATGAGGACTTCAGTGTTTTAATCAGATTGATATGGTGGTGAGCCAGAAATGTATCAAGTCATCATCAGGCCATTTCTACTAAAAAGTGTCCAAAAATAGACAGGAGGGCAAAGACAACAAAGGGAGCCTCAAAAGGATATTGTTGACTTGCAACAGCACCCTCGAATAAACTGAACCAACAATTGGAACATAGGCAGAAAATTCCATTTTGGAAGCCTGTCCAGGGCCTGAAATATTGCTTCTAAGTATTAAATTAGCAGTAAACCTTGGTCTCCAGTTTCTTCTGAACCTCACTCTCCAAAGTTTCAGATCTGCCTATTTCACTACCCCAAGGTGTTTGAGAAACAGAACCTTCTTGATGGCATTTCAGGTCTAACGTTTTATTCAATTATGCATGGTACAATTCACCCAATTGTTTAACAGAAACCAGGGACAAGGGTCGGCAAACCTGGCACAGCTGTGAAGCTACTGAAAGAGTCCAAGTTTGTAGATTAAAAGGAAAAAAAAATAAAATAAACTGCGATTGGATTTCAAGGGTTTAAATGAACCCCACACTGACGCAATCCGATAAAACCACCTTGAGAAAGAAAAGTAACAGAGGAATCGAAATTCTCTAGTGATAACTGAAGTCATTTTGTGCCAGAAAGAATGATCCAGCGAAACTATTAGAATCTAATCAGGATGAATATTTGCACGTTAAAGGGCTCAAAACTACAACTCCCTTCTGTAAAATTAACATTTTCTGTCATTTGAAGAGAGTCTTGGGTCACAAGTTGAATAATAATCAGAATAACTTCCCTTTCTCCCCTGTCTTACCCCCAGCCCTCAGCTTTACCTCTCATCCCCCACGTTGTTTTCATGAACAATGAGAGAGAAAAGTGGGAAGGTTGTGAAAAGACACTCCATGTGAGGAGAAATTTGCCTAAACTGGTCATTTTAATTTCTCAGCTTCTCCTTCACCCACAATTGTGTGGTCTGTTTTTAGAAAATGGAGAAGCCAAAAACACCCCCTAAAGTCCGAACTCTGGTGTCTGAGGGCTGGTGTCAGATTTCCATGGAACAAGTGAAGGCAACTGGTTGTCACGTATGTTATTATCAAGTCCGCTGCAATAAAGACTGTACTGAATCATAAAACAAACTTTCCCAAATCAAGAAAATGAATCTGTAGTGCTGGTTTTCAGGGCAGGTTAGAGGGATGCTCCTTTATACTACTGAAGAAACATCTGAGGCTTAAACATGTTGATTTAGAAGATGGCCCGGTAAAGCCTCCCTTGGGACCAGCTTGATCTCACAAGCAATACATTCATTGCAGAAGAAACTATTTACTAAAGCTTCAGACTGCAAGGCACAGCCCAAAAGGGAGCAATTACAAGTAGAACGGACACAAATAGAACAACCTATATAGCTTCAAACAGGAGGACAGGCAAGACTCCAAAAGAATAAAGTGTAGTTGTGGTTTGGCTGCCATTCTTAAATGAGTATTCCCACTTCCTCTCTAAGGTACGCTATTTAGGAAGAAAATAAAACTTGGTGGCAAAATGTGTGTAGGGTGGTGGGGTGAGAAGGGAGGAAGGTAGGAATATAAATATCCCCCAAAAGACTAAAAGATTAGATGTAGTCAATGAGATTATGCTGGATATTGATTATGCCTTTGCTTCCACCTCTTCTGCCTGTCCTTGAATCAGGTCATTTCTTCTTTTGCCATCACCAGAGAGGAAGCAGGAAAGATTAGAGGTGAAACTCAGAACTGAAAGTGTGGTCCTATGGGGAAACCTGAAATCTAGGACTTTGTGTAGGTCCTAGCGTTTCGTAAGATCTTCTCTGCTAAAATATGAAGGGAAAACAACACTGTTACAAATTAGATTAATGTAATGGCCAAAAGCAATATTGTAATTTGAAAATTTTTAAAGTAGAATACAATTTGAGAAGTCTTTACCCAATCAAAAATAGGAATAATCTACCAGAAATAAAATCCAGAGCTAAAAATTTATCACAACTTTGGGAAAAAGTCTTTTAGCTTTTTTTATTAATTACTCTGAAACGCTTACTCATTTTTTGGCCAGGAAGAAATGAAAATGAATGATATATATGAAAGTACCTTGTAAACTCAAGTACTACTAACATAAAATAACAGTTTTCTTTCTTTCTTTCTTTTTTAATCATATTTGGTCAGGTCGACTTCTCTGAATTTAGCTTCTTGTTATCAGCCTCATAAAACATAGCTGGAAGAGGTTGTTTCAACCTTCCATGATTCTATGAGATTTATTGAGCAGTAACTGTATGCCAAGCATTGTTCTCAGTCCTGGGGATACAGCAGTGAACAACAGATAAGGCTTTTGGTCTTGTGGAGTTTTCATTTAGTGTGTGAAAGTGAAGACAGAAATAGGAAAGCCAACATGAATAAGTTGGATTAAAAGAGTGATAAGGATTTATAGGACCCTGGTGGTGCAGTGGTTAAGTCGGCAGTTCAAATCCAATAGTTGCTCCTTGGAAATCTTATGGGACAGTTCTACCCTACCCAGTACAAAAAAAAATACAGTTCCTATAATTTGACGGCAATGGTTTTTTGTTTTAAGTGATTATAATGAAATGTGCAAAGACCTGGATTTAGAAAACCAAAATGGAAGAACACGCTCAGCATTTCTCAAGCTGAAAGAACTGCAGAAAAAATTCAAGCCTGAAGGTGAAATTTTGAAGGATTCTATGGGCAAAATATTGAACAACATAGGAAGTATCAAAAGAAGATGGAAGGAATACATAGTCACTATACCAAAAAGAATTGGTTGATGTTCAACCATTTTAGCTTATGATCAAGAGCTGATGGTTTTGAAGAAAGAAGTCCAAGCTGCACGAAAGACATTGCTGAAAAGCAAGGCCACAGCAATCGACTGAATACTGATTGAGATGTTTCAACAAACAAATGCAGCATTGGAGGTACTCACTTTTCCATGCTGAGATATTTGGAAGACGACTACCTGGCCAACTAACTAGAAGAGATATATATTTGTGCCCATTTCAAAGAAAGGTGATCCAATAGAATGTGGACATTATTGAACAATATCATTAATATCATGCACAAGTAAAATTTTGCTGAAGATAATTCAAAAATGGTTGCAGCAGTACATCAACAGAGAACTGACAGAAATTCAAGCCAAATTCAGAAGAGGACATAGAAGGAAGGATACCACTTCTGATGTTAGACGGATCTTGGCTGAAAGCAAGATGTTAAGGCATTCGACTATGTGAATCATAACAAATTATGGATAACATTGAGAAGAATGGGAATTCCAGAACACTTAATTGTGCTCATGAGGAGTCTGTACATAGACCAAGAGGCAATCCTTCAATCAGAACAAGGGGAATCTGTGTGACTTAAAATCAGGAAAGGTGTGTGTCAGGGTTGTATCCTTTTACCTATACTTATTCAAATCTGTATGGTGAGCACATAAACCAAGAAGCTGTACTGTATGAAGAACGTGGCATCAGGACTGGAGGAAGATTGATTAACAACTTGAGATATGCAGAGGACACAAACTTCCTTGCTGAAAGTGAAAAGGATTTGAAGCACTTACTGATGAAGATCAAAGTACAGCCTTCAGTATGGATTACACGTCAGCTAAAGAAAACACAAATTCTCACAACTGGACCAATAAACAACATCATGCTAAAAGGAGAAAAGATTGAAGTGGTTAAGGATTTCATATCACTTCAGTCCACAACCAACGCCCATGGAAGCAGCAATCAAGAAATCAAACATGGTATTGCATTGGGCAAATCTGGTGCAAGAGACCTCTTTAAAGTGTTAAAAATCAAAGGTCTCACCTTGAGGACTAAGGTGCCCCGACCCAATCCATGCTGTTTTCAATCACCTCATATCCATGCAAAACCTGGACAATGAATAAGAAACACTGAAGAAGAATTGAAGCCTTTGAATTATGGCATCTGCGAAGAATATTGAATATACCATGGGCTTCCAGAAGAACGAACAAATCTGTCTTGGAAGAAGTACAGCCAGAATGCTCCTTATAAGCGAGGATGGCAAGACTTTGTCTCACGTACTTTGGACAACTTATCAGGAGGGACTGATCAGCCCATGGAGAAGGACATCATGCTTAGTAAAATGGAGGGTTGGTGAAAAAGAGGAAGACCCTCAATGAGATGGTTTGACAAAGTGGCTGCAACAATGGGCCCAAACACAGCAATGATTGTGAGTATGGTGCAGGACTGGACAGTGTTTTGTTTTGTTGTACATAGAGTCACTATGAGTCAGAACTGACTCAACAGCACCTAATAACAATGACAACAAAGGGTTATAAGGAACATAAAAAAGGGTGATGAAAGAAAGAATGATAGAGACGGACTACTTTAGGTTAGGTGGTTAAGAAAGGCCTTTCAGATGATATATCATTTGAAATAAGAGTTGAATGTCAAGAAGGAGTCTAGATGATGGGAATGAAGTTACTATTCTGAGAGACAGAAAAGCTAGTGTGATTGTTAAGCTTGTGTGTTAACTTGGCTGGGCCATGATTCTCAGTGGTTTGGCATTTATGATGCAGTTTGGCCGTCCTATAATGTCCATGATGAGATCTGATATGTGATCACCTCCATGATGGGATCTGCTGTGAATAGCCAATCAATTGAAAGGGAGTTTTTTGGGGGGCAGGGGGTGGCCTGCATCCAATATAGGTGGACTTTCTGGCAAGGCTCACTGGCTTTTACTTGCTCTGGATCCTGCAGCTGGGTCCTGTTCATCTGACCTCTAGTTCTTGGGACTTGATCTAGCAGCTTACCTACTCATCTGGGAATTCATCAGCCTCTGTGGTCTGGATCTTGGGTTCTCCAGCCCCTGCAGCTATTTGGGTCCAGAGAAGCCTCCAGCCTGACCCATGGACTTGAGACTTTCCAGCCTCTACAACCATGTTATAGATTGAATTGTGTCTCATCAAAATATGTATTGGAATCCTAATATACCTGTGGATATAATCCTGTTTGGAAATAGAAGTTTCTGTTATGTTAATTAGGTCATACCAATGTAGGGTGTGCCCTAAACCTAATCACTTTTAAGTTATAAAAAGAACAGATTAGACACAGATGCATGTACCTGCACGAAGGAAGACAGACACCATGTAAGGATCACCAAGGAACCAAGTTGCTCCCGGGACTACTGACAAGGAAGGAATGCACATGGTGGAGACCCTGATTTGGACTTTTAGCCCCCAGAACTGTGAGAAAATAGATTTCTGTTCTTTAAAGCCACCCACCTGTAGTATTTCTGTTAGAGCAGCACTAGGAAACTAAAACAGGAGGGGGGAGATGTTCTGGTTATCTCCTGCTATATAACAACTTAGTGGGTTAACGCGGCAATCGTTTTATCATCTCTTACAGTTTCTACAGGTCAGGAATTCAGAAAGGGCAGTTCTGGCTCTGAGTCTCTCATGCCACTGCAGTCAGACAATAGCTGGAGCTGGATAAGCCAGGGTGGGGATGAGGGGATTAAACCAGTTGAGGACTGGCCAAGTATGTAGTATGTGGTCTCAGGGCCTCTCCATGTGATCATTTCATGGGAGCTAGTTTGGTCTTCCTTACAGCATGGAAGCTTCAGGGCAGTGAGATTTCTTATATAGTGACCCAAAACTCCAAGAAAACCAGCTGGAAACTGTATCATCTTTTATGACTTAGCCTTAGACATCTCATATTGTCACTTCTGCTGTAGTCACAAGCCCACCCATATTCAAGGTGAGGGAACATAGACTCCCAGCTTTTTGTGGGAGCAGTGTCAATGTCACACTGTAAGAAGAACATGTAGACCAGAAGAACTAGATGGTACCAGGTTGCCACCAATGACCTCCCTGACGGAGAACACAACAGAGAGTCCCAGACAGAGCAGGAGAAAAAAATGCAGGACAGAATTCTAATTCACATAAAAAAGATCAGACTTAATGGTCTGACAGAGACCAGAAGAACCCCTGAAACTACAGCTCCCGCACTCTCTGGTAACCCAGAACTAAAACCATTCTCGAAGCCCACTTTTCAGGCAAAGATTAGAGAGGAACGTTCTTCTTGGTTCAATCAGACATATGAGACCAAATGGGCAGCTCCCGTCCAAAAGCAGGATGAGAAGGCAGGAGGGGCTAGGAACTGGTTGAATGGACACAGGGAACCCAGGATGGAAAGGGGGAGTGTGCTGTCACATTGTGGGGATTGCAACCAATGTCACAAAACAATGTGTGTAAAATTTTTTTTTCTTTTTAGTGGATGTTCTTTAATTTTTTTTATTTTTATAATTTTTATTGTGCTTCAAGTGAAAGTTCACAAATCAACTCAGTGTCTCACACAAAAACTTATATACACCTTGCTATAGACGCCTAATTACTCTCACCCTAATGAGACAGCCCACTCTCTCCCTCCACTCTCTCTTTTTGTGCCCATTTCACCAGCTTCTAACCCCCTCTACCCTCTGATCTCCCCTCCAAGCCAGAGATGCCAACATAGCCTCAAGTGTCCACCTGATCCAAGAAGCTCACTCCTCATAGACACCTAATTACTCTCACCCTAATGAGACAGCCCACTCTCTCCCTCCACTCTCTCTTTCTGTGCCCATTTCACCAGCTTCTAACCCCCTCTACCCTCTGATCTCCCCTCCAAGCCAGAGATGCCAACATAGTCTCAAGTGTCCACCTGATCCAAGAAGCTCACTCCTCACCAGCATCCCTCTCCAACCCATTGTCCAATCCAATCCCTGTCTGAAGAGTTGGCTTCGGGAATGGTTCCTGTCCTGGGCCAACAGAAGGTCTGGGCGTCATGACCACTGGGGTCCTTCTAGTCTCAGTCAGTCCATTAAGTCTGGTCTTTTTATGAGAATTTGGGGTCTGCATCCCACTGCTCTCCTGCTCCCTCAGGGCTTCTCTGGTGTGTTCCCTGTCAGGGCAGTCATCCATTGTAGCCAGGCACCATCTAGTTCTTCTGGTCTCAGGCTGATGTAGTCTCTGGTTCATGTGGCCCTTTCTGTCTCTTGTGCTCTTAATTACCTTGTGTCCTTGGTGTTCTTCATTCTCCTTTGATCCAGGTGGGTTGAGACCAATCGAAGCATCTTTGATGCCTACTTGCTAGCGTTTAAGGCCCCAGACGCCACACTTCAAAGTGGGATGCAGAATGTTTTCTTAATAGATTTTACTGTGCCAAATGACTTTGACGTCCCCTGAAACCATGGTCCCCAGACCCCTGCCCCTGCTATGCTGGCCTTCGAAGCATTCAGTTTATTCAGGAAACTTCTTTGCTTTTGGTTTAGTCCAGTTGTGCTGACCTCCCCTGTATTGTGTGCTGTCTTTCCCTTCACCTAAAGTAGCTCTTATCTACTAATTAGTGGATACCCCTCTCCCACCTTCCCTCCCTCTCCCCTCTCGTAACCACAAAAGAATGTTTTCTTCTCAGTTTAAACTATTTCTCAAGTTCTTATATATTAGTGGTCTTATACAATATTTGCCCTTTTGAAACTGACTAATTTCATTCAGCATAATGACTTCCAGGTTCCTCCATGTTATGAAATGTTTCACAGATTCCTCACTGTTCTTTACCCATGCATAGTATTCCATTGTGTGAATATAACATAATTTATTTATCCATTCATTCATTGATGGGCACCTTGGTTGTGTCCATCTTTTTATTATTGTAAACAGTGCTGCAATAAACATGGGTGTGCGTATGTCTGTTCATGTAAAGGCTCTTATTTCTCTAGGATATATTCCAAGGAGTGGGATTGCTGGATCGTATGGTAGCTCTATTTCTAGCTTTTTAAGGAAGTGCCAAATCGATTTCCAAAGTGGTTGTACCATTTCACATTCCCACCAGCAGTATATAAGTATTTCAGTCTCTCCACAGCCTCTCCAACATTTATTATGTTGTGTTTTTTGGATAAATTCCAGCCTTGTTGGAATGAGATGAAATCTCATTGTAGTTTTGATCTGCATTTCTCTAATGGCTAATGATCCTGAACATTTCCTCATATATCTGTTAGCTACCTGAATGTCTTCTTTAGTGAAGTGTCTATTCATATCTTTGTCCATTTTTTAATTGGGTTATTTGTCTTTTTGTAGTTGAGTTTTTGCTGCATCATGTAGATTTTAGAGATCAGGCGCTGATCAGAAATGTCATAGCTAAAAACTTTTTCCCAGTCTGTAGGTAGTCTTTTTACTCTTTTGCTGAAGTTTTTGGAAGAGCATAGATGTTTGATTTTTAGGAGCTCCCAGTTATCTAGTTTTTCTTCTGCATTCTTAATAAACTTTTGTATACAGTTTATACCATGTATTAGGGCTCCTAATGTTGTCTCTATTTTTTCTTCCATAATCTCTATCGTTTTACATATTATATTTAGGTCTTTAATCCATTTTGAGTTAGTTTTTGTGCATGGAGTGAGGTATGGGTCTTGTTTCATTCTTTTGCAGACGGATATCCAGTTATGCCAGCACCATGTGTTAAAAAGACTGTCCTTTCCCCCATTTAACTATTTTGGGGCCTTTGTCAAATATCAACTGCTCATATGTGGATGGATTTATGTCTGGATTCTCCATTCTGTTCCATTGGTCCATGTATCTGTTTTTGTACCAGTACCAGGCTGTTTTGATTACTATGGCAGTATAATAGTTTCTAAAATCAGGTAAAGTAAGGCCTCCCACCTTGTTCTTCTTTTTCAGTAATGCGTTATTTATCCAGGGCCTCTTTCCCTTCCATATGAAGTTGATGATTTGTTTCTCCATCTCATTAAAAGAATGTTGTTGGGATTTGGATTGGAATTGCATTAAATGTATAGATCACTTTTGGTAGAATAGACGTTTTTATAATGTTAAGTCTTCCTATTCATGAGCAAGGTATGTTATTCTACTTATGTAAGTCTCTTTTGGTTTCTTGTAGAAGTGTACTGTAGTTTTCTTTGTATAAGTCTTTTACATCTTTGGTAAGATTTATTCCTAAGTATTTTATCTTCTTGGGGGCTACTGTAAATGGCATTGATTTGGTGATTTCCTCTTCAATGTTCTTTTTGTTGGTGTAGAAGAATCCAACTGATTTTTCTATGTTTATCTTATATCCCGATACTCTGCTGTACTCTTCTATTAGATTCAGTAGTTTTCTGGGGGATTCCTTAGGGTTTTCTGTGTATAAGATCATGTCTTCTGGAAATAGAGATACTTTTACTTCTTCCTTGCCAATCTGGATGCCCTTTATTTCTTTATCTAGCCTAATTGCTCTGGCTAGGACCTCCCACACAATGTTGAATAAGAGCGGTGATACAGGGCATCCTTGTCTGGTTCCCATTCTCAATGGGAATGCTTTCAGGCTCTCTCCATTTAGAGTGATGTTGGCTGTTGGCTTTGTATAAATGCCCTTTATTATGTTGAGGAATTTTCCTTTTATTCCTATTTGCTGAGAGTTTTTATCACGAATGGGTGTTGAACTTTGTCAAAGGCCTTTTCTGCATCAATTGATAAACTCATGTGATTCTTGTCTTTTGTTTTATTTATGTGGTGGATTACATTAATTGTTTTTCTAATTTTGAACCATCCCTGCATACCTGGTATGAATCCCACTTGGTCATGGTGAATTTATTTTTTTGATATGTTGTTGAATTCTATTGGCTAGAGTTTCATTGAGGATTTTTGCATCTACATTCACGAAGGATATAGGCCTATAATTTTCTTTTCTTGTGGTGTCTTTACCTGGTTTTGGTATCAGGGATATGGTGGCTTCATAGAATGAGTTTGGTAGTATTCTGTCCTTTTCTATGCTCTGAAATACCTTTAGTAGTAGTGGTGTTAACTCTTCTCTAAAAGTTTGGCAGAACTCTGCAGTGAAGCCATCCGCATCAGGGCTTTTTTTTGTTGGGAGTTTTTTGATTACCTTTTCAATCTTTTCTTTTGTAATGGGTCTATTTAATTGTTCTACCTCTGTTTGTGTTAGTTTAGGTAGGTGGTGTGTTTCTAGGAATTCATCCATTTCTTCTAGGTTTTCAAATTTGTTAGAGTACAATTTTTCATAATAATCTGATACGATTCTTTTAATTTCAGTTCGGTCTGCTGGAATATCGCCCATCTCATTTCTTATTTGAGTTTTTTGCTTCCTCCCCTGTTTTCCTTTTCGTCATTTGGGCCAGTGGTTTATCAATTTTGTTGATTTTTTCAAAAAAACAGCTTTCGGTCTTGTTAATTCTTTCAATTGTTTTCCTTTTTCTATTTCATTTACTTCAGCTCTAATTTTTAGTATTTGTTTTCTTCTGGTGCCTGTGGGTTTCTTTTGTTGTTCTCTTTCTACTTGTTCAAGTTGTAGGGATAATTCTTTGATTTTGACCCTTTCTTCTTTTTGGATGTGTGCATTTATTGATATAAATTGGCCTCTGAGCTCCGCTTTTGCTGTGTCCCAAAGGTTCTGATAGAAGTGTCTTAGTTCTCATTGGATTCTATGAATTTCTTTATTCCATCCCTAATATCTTCTATAATCCAGTCTTTTTTGAGCAGGGTGTTGTTCAGTTTCCAAGTGTTTGATTTCTTTTCCCTGCTTTTCCTGTTATTCATTTCCACTTCTATGGCCTTATGGTGCTTTGTAATATTTCAATGTTTTGGATTCTGCTAAGGCTTGCTTTATGACCCAATATGTGGTCTATTCTAGAGAATGTTCCATGTGCACTAGAAAAGAAAGTAAACTTGGTTGCTGTTGGGTGGAGTGTTCTGCATGTCTATGAGGTCAGGTTGGTTGACTGTGGCATTTAGATCTTCCGTGTCTTTATTGAGCTTCTTCCTGGATGTCCTCTCCTTCACTGAAAGTGGTGTGTTGAAGTTTCCTACTATTATTTTGGAGTTGTCTACCTCACTTTTCAATGCTGATAGAGTTTGTTTTATGTATCTTGCAGCCCAGTCATTGGGTGCATAAATATTTAATATGGTTATATCTTCTTGGTGTATTGTCCCTTTAATCATTATATAGTGTCCTTCCTTATCCTTTATGATGGATTTAACTTGAAAGTTTATTTTGTCAGAAATTAATATTGCCACTCCTGCCTCTTTTTTGATGTTGTTTGCTTGATATATTTTTTTCCATCCTTTGAGCTTTAGTTTGTTTGTGTCTCTAAGTCTAAGGCGTGTCTCTTGTAGGCAGCATATAGACGGATCTTGTTTTTTAATCCATTCTGCCACTCTCTGTCTCTTTATTGGTGCATTTAGTCCATGTACATTCAGGGTAATTATGGATAGGTATGAATTTAGTGCTATCATTTTGATGTCTTTTTTGTGTGTTGTTGACAGTTTCTTTTTCCCAGCTAGTTTTATGTGCTTAGTAGATTATATATTGTCCTTTCCTCATATTTGTTGTTGTTGCTTTTGTTTCTGCTGAGTCTCTATTTTTTCTTGTATTTTATTTTGGTGAGTAGAATAGTTTGTCTCCTTTGTGGTTACCTTACTATTTACCCCTATTTTTCTAAATTTAAACCTAACTTTTATTTCTTTGTATTACCTTATCTTCCTCTCCATATGGAAGGTGTATGATTACATTTCTTAGTCCCTCTTTATTATTCTAATGTTCTCTTCTTTTATATAATAACATTGCTCTTACCCTCTTTTAAGTTTTTTTTTTTTTGTAATCTTGCTTTTTTTTTTTTTTTTTTTCGACTTCCCTGTCTGGGTTGACTTCTGGTTGCTCTGCAAAGTCGTCTAGTCTTGGGTTGATAGCTGATATTATTGATTTTCTAACCAAAGAACTCCCTTTATTATTTCTTGTAGTTTGGGTGTGGTTGTTATGAATTCCCTAAACTTGTGTTCATCTGGAAATGTCTTAATTTCACCTTCATATTTAAGAGACAGTTTTGCTAGATATATGATTTTTGGCAGGCAATTTTTTTTCCGTCAATTTTTTAAATATGTCATCCCATTGCCTTCTTGCTGCATGAGTAGTCCAAGCTTATTCTTATTGGCTCTCCTTTGTAGGTGACTTCATTTATCCCTCGCTGCTCTTATAATTCTCTCTTTATCTTTGGTTTTGGCAACTTTGATTATAATATGTCTTGGTGACTTTCTTTTAACATCTACCTTATGTGGAGTTCGATGAGCATCTTGGATAGATATCTTCTCATCTTTCACAATATCAGGAAAGTTTTCTGCCAACAAATCTTCAACAATTCTCTCTGTATTTTCTGTTATCCCTCCCTGTTCTAGTACTCCAATCACTCGTAGGTAGTTTCTCTTGATAGAGTCCCATATGATTCTTAAGGTTTCTTCATTTTTTTTTAATTCTTTTATCTGATTTTTCTTCAAATATATTAGTGCCAAGTGATTTATCTTCAAGTTCAGAAATTCTACCTTCTACTTGCTCAGTTTTGCTCCTCTGACTTTCTATTGATTTGTCTACTTCTGTAATTTTATTGTTAATCTTCTGAATTTCTGATTGCTGCCTGTCTGTGGATTTTTCCAGCTTATTAAACTTTTTATTATGTTCCTGAATAATCTTTCTAATTTATTCAATTGCTTTACCTGTGTGTTCCTTGGCTTGTTCTGCGTACTGCCTCGTTTCCTTCCTGATGTCTTGAAGGATTCTGTGTATTAAACTTTTGTATTCTGGCTCTAGTAATTCCAGGAATGCACTTTCATCTAGAAGATCCCTGGATTCTTTGTTTTGAGAGCCTGTTGAGGTGATCATGGTCTGTTTCTTTATGTGACTTGATACTGACTGTTGCCTCCAAGCCATCTATAAGTTATTGTATTAGTTTATGCTTGCTTACTGTGTCGTAGCTTCTTGCTTTGTTTTGTTTTGGTATACCCCTGTGGGTTGCTTGGGTGAGCTAGCTTGATTATTTTCACCTTTGGAGATCTGACATCCTGTCCCCAGATGGCTAGAGCTGTTATCGGGTATATCAGTCTAGGAGTCCATTCAGTTTTCTTGTATGAATTCAGCTCAGGTTTCCAGGTAGCTGATCATTGAGTGTGTGGTACAGGCTCTGTCCTACAGTGTTAGATGGGCAGGGGTGATTGGCGTATATACCGGTATCTGATTGCTGCAGGGGGTCATGCTCTGGACAAGGTAGGGGGCTGAGAACCGACCCCCGAGTATCTCTGAGGAAAGTGCGTCCCTGTTCCCTGGAACGTGCAGGTGGGTGGGTTCTGCATATGCACTGTGAGCACCCAAAGTTTTTGGTTGTAAGGACTGGGAGGTATCAGTTATCTTTCGTCGCTTGTCATGGGTGGCTGGGTGACCCAAGTGGAGCTACCAGTCCTTAGGTCCCTGATGTGTGTAGGTGAGGACCTTGTTTAATAGGTAAAGCAATGTCAAACATCAAACACCCACCTCTCCAACACACAGCTGAAATGGTTGGAGTCTGCCAATAAGGGCCTATTCTCCCGTAATAGGCCCACACAGGTCCATGCAGAAGGGAAAGGTGCTCAAGGTCCAGGGATGGTTTATACCTGGACAGGAGCCGCTTCTATCCTGGGCTCCCCTGGTTAGTGGAGCTAGCAAATTATCTTTTTCCCCAGTTGCAAATTTTTTCCTTCCCCAAGGCCGGGAGGATGCCTCTAGGTGCTCAACACGGCCTATCACAGGCCCAGGGAATTCAGTCACTGAAGCCGGCTTCGGGATGGGGGGGCACAGTAAAATATATGCAAGTACTTCACTTTTGCCCAGAGCGTCATTCTTCTCAGGTTCCGGAGGTGTGAGTAGGCTGTGTGGCTGGCTGCTTCTCCCTGAGGAAACTGCAGCCGAACACTAGTACCAGCCCACAGCTGTGGCTCCAGGGATTGTGCCTGAGGTTTCCGCATGATTCAGGTCCGGTAACTCCTCTCCACTTCTGAATGGTCTCTTCCGTCTGCCCCTCAGTTCATTTTCTAAGCTTGCCTTTTAAGCTCAGGGCTCCCAGCTGGTCACAAATATACTCGTTTCACTTGTTTTTTCGGGTCTCTGTTGTAAAGAGGGCTCGCCAGAAGCGTCTGTCTAACCCACCATCTTGGCTCCGCCTCTGTGTGTAAATTTTTGAATGAGAAATCAACTTGAGCTGTAAACTTTCACCTAAACCACAATTAAAAAAAAAAAAGAACATGAAGGATAGTAGATATTGTTGTGTGCAATTCTGAAATATGCGATACACCACAAGAGGAAAAGGGATTTGGCAAAGAGGCAGAACAGATGCAGAGGGACTATGACTCCACAATTATATTTACTGGGACAATGCAGCTCCACTTTGTCACATTCCTATTAGTCTAAATGATACCATATTAATTGTTGGACCTTCGTTTTCTGCATCTTCTCATGTCACCACACCAGCTGCCAATCTGCCCCAAAAGGTTGTTGTTGTTAGGTGCCATCGAGTTGATTTCAACTCATAGCAACCCCACGTGACAGAGTTTTCTAGGCTGAAATCTTCACGGGAGCAGGTTACCAGGTCTTTCTCTTGCCAAGCTGACGGGTGGGTTTGAACTGACAGCCTTTCAGTTAACACCCAAGTGCTTAACCGTTGGGCCATCAGTGCTCCTCCCCAAAAGTTTAGCTTAGGGGAAATTGTCACCCTGCCATTTTCTTTCACCTTCCTCTCACTGAGCATCTTCAATGCAATTCACAATCTCCAAAGGATTGGAATGATCAGGAAAATCTGGCCACATGGAATCTGAGTAGTTGAAAAACTTTCATAGTAAAATCTTCCATTTGAAGGGGTAATAATTTTATCACTTGCTTCAGCTGAGATTTTAACCTCTTAAACTTCTGAGCCAGCTGGTCATTTAACACACATTCCATGAACAGGAAATGTCCATGTACCAGAAACCTCACTAAATAACTATGACAATAAGCTAAAGAATGCTATGACCAAGGACACAAACAGACCAGGAAGATTTCAGGAGTTCTTCCAGGAGGAACCACAGTACAATTCCTGGTATTTCATGGAGCAGAAGAACTGGGAAAATGACTGAAGATGATAGCAAATACAACGAGGGAATGCCTGACTGCAATTTAGACAGCATTAGTACCTTGTTGAGGAAATGAATGATAATAATGGGACTCATGTGGACAGAGTTTAACATCAGATGAGGGCCATTGAGAAAGGGGTTAGAAATGTATGCATGTGAACAGGGTTAAAAAAAGAAAGCAGCTAAAAATAGGTCTAAAGGGAACTATATCAGATGTATATTTTAAAATAGCTGAAGTAGAAAAAAGTTCTATCTATGTAATAAACACACTGTATTGCAAATTCCTCATGAAATTCTTTTAGATGAAACTCACTTAGGTTCTGGCCACGTTACAGCTTGAGTAAAGCTTTTAACGTGAGGCCACTTCTATGAAATTGGACATTCATTGAACCTTGAAATGTGGTCAACTACACACTTTGTTGTCCTGGCACAAAAAGAAAAACCTAGGCCAAGAGTGAGGTACACTAGTGGATCAATGTAATTTCTTTACATGTTTTCCATTTTTTGCTTTCTCTTTTGTGTAGGTTAGCCACTGGAGTCAACTCAAGTTTCTTTCACAGTAAAGAAATAACAGACAGTACTGGCGAACAGGTTGACTAAAGGTTTTATTTTTTTTCTCTCCCATTAATCACCCTCATCAGAAATAAGCCTGATTTTGTTCAGCTAATTTGTCTGGACCTCCTGTTTTGGGCTTAGCCATGAGGAACTTTCAAGGTGAGTATGTGAGGTGAAGCCAGGAAATAGGGGGGGCAAGATAATGCAGGTAACTTTATGACATTGTTCTAGTCTTTGAGGACATTGTGTCCATCATGGAGGTGGCAGACTCCCTTCTTCAGTGTCCTTTATTCCATCTGGGTGTTCCATCTGTCATGCCTCTCCTGTCCAAGGTATTTGTGTGGGGTACAAAGAGAGGGGATAGGATATCAGTATAACTCAATGTCATGGATTGAATTGTGTGCCCCCCCAAAATCTGTCAACTTGGCTAGGTCATGATTCCCAGCATCGTATGGTTGTCCACCATTTGGTGATTTGATGTGATTTTCCTGTGTGTTGTAAATCCTACCTCTATGATGTTAACGAGGCAGGGTTACAGACAATTATGATAATAAGGCAGGACTCAATCTATAAGATTAGGTTGAGTCTTAAGTCAATCTCTTTTGAGATATAAAAGAGAAAATCGAGCAGAGAGATGGGGGACCTCATACCACCAAGAGACAAAGGCCAGGAGAAAACAGTGCCCTTTGGACCTGGGGTTCCTGCACCAAGAAGCTCCTCAACTGGGGGCAGATTGATGATAAGTACCTTCCCCCAGAGCTGACGGAGAAAAAGACTTCCCCTGGAGCTGGTATCCTGAATTCAGACTTATAGCCTCCTAGACTGTGAGAGAATAAATCTCTGTTTGTTAAAGCAAAGACTTCCCCTGGAGCTGGTATCCTGAATTCAGACTTATAGCCTCCTAGACTGTGAGAGAATAAATCTCTGTTTGTTAAAGCCATCCACTTGTGGTGTTTCTGTTATAGCAGCACTAGATAACTAAGACAGAATTTAGTACCAAGAGTGGGGTGCTGCTCTAATAGATAAGTAAAATGTGGAAGCTGTCTTGGAACTGTGAATGGATAGAGGCTAGAAGACTTTTAAAGTGCCTAATAATAATAGCTTAGGTTGCCTTGAAGTGACTGTTGGTGAAATTATGGATGTCAGACAATTCTGGTGAGGACTCAGAAGTGAAGAGACAAATAGCAGCAGCAGAGAAATGTCAGAAGCAGAACCAGGAGACCAGCACAAGACAGTGCTGGAGCCTGCCCATGGAGTGAGAAAGCTGAGTGCCTCTGTGCAGGAGGCTTTCTGAAGGAGCTGGGTGCCTCCAGGCACTTAGCGGTGAAGCCACAGGGCTTTGGAACATTTGCCCAGCAAATATCTGTCAACTTGGCTAGGCCATGGTCACCAACATTATGTAATTGTCCACCATTTTGTCATCTGATGTGATTTTCCTATCTGTTGTAAATCCTACCTCTATCACAGAAAGAGGCAGGATTATACACAGCTATGTTTTTTATGTTAATGAGGCAGGACTAAACCTACAAAATTAGGTTGTGTCTTAAACCAATCTCTTTTGAGATATAAAAGAGAGAGGGAGCAGAGAGACATGGGAACATCGTACCACCAAGAAACAAGAGTCAGGAAAATAGTGCTGAGAAGCTCCTTGACTGGGGAAGATTGATAACAGGGACCTTCCCCCAGAGTCTACAGAGAAAGAAAGACTTCCCCTGGAGCTGGCACTTTGAATTCAAACTTCTAACCTCCTAGACCGTGAGAGAATAAATCTCTGTTTTTTAAACCCATCCACTTGTGGTATTTCTGTTACAGCAGCACTAGATAACTAAGATACTCATTAATTATAGAATCTTAGATCTCAAGCAGCTTTAAAAATTACTTGACTTTGTGGTTTCAGAATAGCCATGAACTCACCATAGCTGTCCAAGATGAAATCCTAAAAAGCCCAGGGCAAAATGAGAAAAATAAGGGTGATATTCATGTGAGAATGTCCATATGTATATGCACGCCCATGTGAAATGTTTGCCAACTATTGTGTCTTGTAAAAAACTGTCCATTTTTATATTAAAATATCTTATGAAGTGCTAATCATAGCAGATGTGAGTTGTGTTTTTCTTTTTATGTCCTTACTTGGCAAACTAAAATTATGGCAACACTCTGTTTGCCCCACCTCCTGCCCCCACTAAGTTTTGTAAATTTTACTGGTATGGTACATGTAATCTTGAATATCCAACTTCCCTTGTTCCCAAAATTATTCTGACCTAGAAACCTGCTGTGCTAATAAAAAAATCTAGAAAGACAGTTTGGGAAAGAAGCTTCTTTAAAAGTTAGTAAAGCAAAATATCTAGAATTCCCCCCATTCCTGTTCCCTCCTCTCATGAAGATTCAGAATCCTTTCCTAGACCTTGAGTCTTCTGCCCTGAAGAAAATCTGAGCATGAAAGCCCCTCCTTCACATTCCTGGAATCAGCTGCAATTTTTGTGGGTAGGTAGGAGTCTGTGGACTTTCCTGTTGATTCAGCAAAAGGTCAACTGTTAAATGGCAGCTACTTTCCTAGGAGGAAGAAAAACATGGCATAACCAGAACTATTCCTAGATCAGGCTCAGTCAATATCAAAAATTCCACCCTGGCTACTTCAGTGGCCCAAGAAGACACTGATGTTAGAGACTTGCCCTTTCCATCTCTTCCGTTGTCTATACCCGGCATGTTTCCTAGAAGACAGCATTCAAGAGCACTCTCAATGCAAATGAAATACTATGTCATTGCAACCTGAATGATTCTGGGCTAGAGGGCAGGGACAAAAATTAGAAGACATTTTTATCTTGGTTCAGTATCTACCAAGAAGCAGTTGACCAATATGTATATTTTTATTTTCATTTACTGAAAACATTTTCAAAGATGACAAATTGCTCAGAACCCAAAGGAACACATTATAAACTAGCAAAATAAATGGGAGGCAATCCAGTCTCTAGGCATAGATGATTAATGATTGCCCTTCCTACTCAAAGGAGACATCGCTGACAGGATGTTTACCACTAGGTGCAAGTGTGACTGACCAGAAGTCCCTTCCATTGTGCTCCATGAAGGTAGTTCTTGATTTTGTAGGTGCTGTTGCTGAGCACCTAAGCTATATAATATCTATCTCTGCTATTGAGACACCAGCCTTCCCAGCATGCCACTCATTTATTTATCAAGTATTTATTAAACAATTACTATATGCCACTATAAAGGAGCCCTGGTGATGCAGTGGTTAAGCACTCAGCTGCTAATGGAAAGGTTGGTTATTCTAATCCACCAGCCGCTCTGCAGGAGAAACATGTGGCAGTCTGCTTCTGTAAAGATTTACAGCCTTGGAAACCCTGTGGGGCAGCTCTACCCCGTCCTATAGTGTCTCTATGAGTCGATAGCAATGAGTTTGGTTTTTTGTTTTTATATGCCACTATAAAATATGGGGATGCAAAGACGCATGAGCCACAATCATTGGCCTTGAAGATTCTGACTTATAGAGAACCTGTAGGCCAGAGTAGAACTGCCCCGTAGGGTTTCCAAGGAGGGGCTGGTGGATTTGAACTGTTGACCTTTTGGTTAGCAGCCTGAGCTCTTTTTAACCTATTGAGCACCTACTGTATACTAGGCAATGTACTAAGCATTTTATACATGTACTCAGCATGCCACAAGTGCTATCTTGTTTAGAACTGTGCTTTAATGTATTCTCTTTTATAGCCCAGATTGGTTCGGTTTTTTTTTTTTTTCCCCAGTTTGTTTTCTTTGCCTGTTTTGTTTTGTTCTGTTGCCTATACTGTCCTCTGAGTATGTCTTCTGGGACCTGGCTTCCCTTTATAAACTCATCATCAGAAAAGCCAGGGTTTTCAAGCTTCTGACTGGCTGCACTGAAGCTTTCCCTGACATCTCTCTCGTAGACAAAATGGTCCTCTCTCTTTGTATTCTCCCTTACTTCCCTAAACCTCCATTCAGAGAGAAGTGTAGATGACATACCAGTTTATATGAAGGTGTCCATGAATGATAACTGCTGTTTCTTACCTGAAGATTAATAGCACACTATTAACTTGCTAACTCAAAATGTGGTCTGCAGATCAGCCTTGCTTGAGAGCTTGTTAGAAATGCAGAATCTCAAGCCCCTGTCCAGCCCTATTGAATCAGAATCTGTATTGTTAACAAGATCTCTAAAGCAATTCCTATGTGCATTCAAGTTTGAGAAGCTTGGTCCTACAAGTAACTAAAATAATTAGTCAGCATTTGTTCATGAGCCAGGCAGCACCTCACCAACATTCAGCTCTATCATCCGTTGGATAGAAACAATCATCCAAATGATCATCCACTCCATTCTGTCCTTTTCAGTCATCTTGAAATGCTCCTATGAAGTTCATTCTCCTCGACAGAGCCTCCAGTCCTTCCAGGAACATTGAGTCACACATGCAGTCTCTTAAACCATCTGCCCGGCCCCTTTCCATCTGTTCTGTGGCACGCTCTCTTCCTCTCAATCCCTTCCTCACCTGAGATCTAGGCCTGCTGCTAGGCTGTCCTTTCTGTCTGAAACCTCCTGATCACTGGTTTCTCCTCCCTCACACTTTATTCAGGACTTTCCTCAAATCAGCTCAAGGAGAAACTTCCCAAGGCTAAGCAAGAAGATTTAAGTCTTTCATTTCTTCAAATCTTTTCTCAATTAAAGTTAAAATTTAGACATGTCTATGTGTGGACATATGCTATAAATTAAAAGGATGTATATATATATACATGTAAAGACAAAACCCAAAAGAAAAAGAACATAGAAAAACTTAATCAATGGAGTAATGTTCTACATGGTATTGACTACAAATGACCTAGGCATGATTCTAATGGTCAATGAATGTGGGAGACTGGATTAAGCCTAGCTAAATTTAATCCCTGATACACCACGGAATAACCATGATAAAATAATTAGCTCCTAAAAATAATCTTTCTCCTAAAAAGCACTAATATCTGTGCAATTTCGCATGATTGGAGCACACAAAGTGTAATTGCTTTTCCTAGCTAATATTGCAAAGCAATGAAAGTTGATTCTGCTCCAAGAATTTGAGAGTATTATAGATACAAATGTTAGAGCACAGTGGTTTAGAGTCTGGACCCTGAATCCCAGCTCTGCCCTTTACTGGCTATGTTGCCTTGAACAAATAACTCGACCTCACTATGTTTTCAGTGAAAAAAGAGGTAATACCTGCATTATAAAGCCAGTTGCCACAGAGCCAGCTTCAACTCACAGTGACCTCAGGGTAGAACTGTACCCCTTAGGGTTTTTAATGGCTGATTTTTCAGAAGTAGATCATTAGGCCTTTCTTCCAAGGTGCCTCTGGGTTGACTCAAACTTCCAACTTTTTGATTAAAATGATTGGGTTATTTATTCCGTGTAAAAGTACTTAAATAAGTGCTAAAGACAATAATGCCAAAAATGTTAGTCGTTATTTTAATACTATAACCCCTCGGGTACAGGTGCTTTGCCTCTAACGTTTATCATCTTTGGAAGCAAGCATCAAGCCCAGTAAAAAATGTGACCTTCTATGCTGCCCATACCTGTGGTGGTCAGCCTATACAGTATTGCTCTATGAGTTCCCTATCTCTTAAGGAAATGAAGAAAGTGAGGTAAAATTGATGAAGGTGATGGATCAGTAAGGTTTTTTCAATTATCCTTTCAGCAAACACACATTATTTACAGGGTACCTGCTAGATGTCTGTCATACATGGTGGCTTCATGAAGCACTCAGGAGCTTAGTGCCTAAGATGGGCAAAAACAAGTAAACTCCCAAATAAACAGAACTTCAAACTGTGGTAAGCAAGGGAAAAAAGATGGAACTATGACAGATAATAAGGGGGGCCTGCTTGAGGAATTAGGGTTTCCCCACTTTTTTTTTTTTCTTGAGGAATTAGGTTGCGACACTAGTAGAGGAATTCAGAAAAATAAAACTACTTTTCACACTTAATAACAATGCAGTATCTCCCAAAGTGTTTCTAAAGAATGGAATTCTATGCAGTCAAATCCCTCATAGAGGAATTCTTTGAAATTCCTCTTGAAGATTAACAATCCATGTTAAAACAAAAACAAAAGCCAGTTGCCGTCAAGTCAACTCTGACCCATGGTGACCCCAAGTGAACGAAGTAGAAGTGCGCTCCGTAGGGTTTTTCAAGGCTGTGACCTTTCAGAAGTTGATTGCCAGGACTATCTTCTGGGTGGGTTTCAATCACCACTTTTCAGTTAGTAGTTGAGCACTTAGCCATTTGTGCCACCCAGGGACTCCACAATTCATATTAACTTATTAAACCTAGGCACTGAGAGGACCTGTAGTAAAGAAAACTGTTTTAATTTACAAACTTGGGGTGCCTGTTTTGTTCACACCTGTATCCCCAGCACCTGGGACAGGGCTAAATTCATCAGAGGGATTCAATAAACACTTGCTGCATGAGTGGATGAGAGAATAAATAAATTGAACAAACAAATCATGGGGCCATTTTTACACAACATTTGTTAACACCCTCTGGAACTAGCGCCCCGGGAAATGTACTGGGAACCACCAAGGAAACACTGGGATGAAGGGAATACCAAAGGCCCAACACTCCTCGCAATTCTTGCACTTCAAGACTTAGAGTAGGATGGAGGCCCAGGTGTCATAACTGAGCCTAGGAGAGAGGAATAGAGCTAAAACACTCCTCCTTCTGTTTTGATCTTGCACGGAAGTATTACAAATCTCTGTACTTTTTATTTAGAAGTTTTCTGTATGCACCTCTTTCCATTCTTCACCTGATTTTGTTTTCTCTATGTTATTCTGATGCCTTCTTCCATACTGGTGATTTACATCACGGAAACCATCCTTGCTGGCTGTTTTTAGGTCTTCAGTCTTTGTTAGGTGGAGCTGAGACATTTCCTTTCCCACAATGTTCTGGAGCAAATTGTCACATGTTAAATCTGAATTTCAAGGAGGCTGAACCATGTCAGATCCAGGTCCAATTCATCATGCATTAAATTAGTCTCCAAGATATTCTCTAACTGTGAGAGCATAATGTGCTATTACCAACCTGTTGCCAGATAATTGTGGTTTTGAGACCTTCGTTACTCAGTTGTGAAGCAAACCACATTCGGAAGTTTGTTCAAATATGTAGTATGGTTGATACTTCTATCGAAAAAAATGGACTTAAAAGATCTTCTGAAATTGGAGCCCCTTACATGACTTGAAGAGAAGACCTCTCCATTAACAGAGGATATAATCTCACACACCCAAGAATTTGGAGATGCTTTGAACTGTGGATCTTACCTGACATAAGAAATGGGTTTCGATATCAAAAAAGATGATGGAAATAATTGCCTTAGCAAAGCCAAGCTATGGACACTGGACATTTGTCATCAGAATGTTGTTACTCACTTGAGACATGTGAACATACATGTTTAAAACAGCTTCTGGATCTTGGGATGGAGCCATAGTGTAAAGAAAACGGTCTGGCATGAAGAGAGCATAGTTACAAGGTCCAGTATACTTAAAAATATTTATATGAGCCTGGAACTAAATACACATATGGTTAATGGAGACAGGAGAGGAATTGCTAGGGTGGGAAAAATATAGCTGGGAGGAAAAGAAAAGGGGAAAATTACTGTTTCTTTAAACACATGTATTAATCATAGTTCAGATGCAACTCAAGATGGGAAGCTGCAGCTGTAAAGGGGAGTATATGATTATTATTTTAAATATATTTATATTAAATTATTACTGAAAATGTGGAACCAGACTAGGAATTTTCAGCTGGGAGAGGGGGGTGATGGGAACTTCGTTCTTATCCTTCGAAATGGATGTGGTAAATGGGTCTCCAACAGGTCACAGGGCCATCCTCTGCAGCTGGAAGTGGGAGGACTGCTGGAGAATGCTATTTTGTCTACCTGTCACTTTAAAATACGCTCCTTCCCTCTCAGTGTAGGATCCTTTTGCAAAATAGAGGACCGTTATTAAGTGAGAGAAAAGAACAACCAGCTTTCTAGCTAGGCTACTTTGATTTCTCAGTTTTAGAAATGCCATGGATTTTGCAACAGACTGTCATTTTTTCTTCCTCTGGGGGAAGAAGTATCAACATTCTTTGTATGCTAGATAATGAACATCTTTAGGGCAGAGGCTATTCATCTACCATGTTAATTTCTGTATCCCAGAACTAGTACAATGTCTGACACAATTCTGGATGGATGGGTGGGTGGATGGGTGGGTGGATGGATGGATGGATGGATGGATGGATGGATGGATGGATGGATGGATGGATGGATGGATGGATGGATGGATGGATGGATGGATGGATGGATGGGTGTATTCATATGGGTGTATAGATTGATGGATGAAAGTAAGGAGAGGTCAATGGACAGATGCTCTTAAAGCAAATGTGCATCAAAAAGAGACATGGACAGCACCTAGGAATATACCGGATATTGGTTTACAACTCTAGAGTGAGGCTGGGAAGCTTTATAAACAGGATAAGCATGAGGCAACGTGTACAACAACGTCGGTACCCTTTCTTGGAAAGTCATGGAGAAGCCAACAGAAAACCAGCCCGAAGTGGATGATGAGGAAGCAGCTTATGGATTCACTTGGAAAGAAAATCTCCACTCAGCCTCCAGTTATTCCACCTTCTGAAGGCACATTAGATCTATTACACCACTCATGGAAAAAATGCTGATTTACTGGAAAAGCACCGCCCGCCTTTGGCAAGATCTGGTTTCAAACCTTAGTTCTGCCTGGCTGTGTAACTTATAGTGAGTAGCCTTACCTTTCTGAATCTTGACTTGCTTATCTATAAAATTGTGATTATGATAATAACAGTCTTGCAGCATTGTTACAAAAATTAAACCATATAGTATAAGTAAAATAAAAGTCCCAGAGTTGTGCAAATGGTTTGCTCTAGGCTAATAACTAAAAGATTGGTGGTTTAAACCCACCCAGTGGCACCATGGAAGGAAAGGCCTGGTGATTTGCTTCCATAAAAATTGCAACCAAAAAAACCCTATGAAGCAGTTCTACCCTGTCACACACATGGGATCACCATGAGTCAGAAACAAATCAACAGCATAACGACAACATAAGCAAAGTGTCTGGCATCTAACCAAAAACCAATCATGTTGCCATCCAGTCGATTCTGACTCATAGCAAACCTATAGAACAGAGTAGAACTGTCCATAGGGTTTCCAAGGAGCAGCTGGCAGATTTGAACTGCCGACATTTTGGTTAGCAGCTGAGCTCTTAACCACTATGCCACCAGAGCTCCATAGAGGAATTGAAATTTTTGAGTTTTCTCTCAACTAGGAACAGTGATGGAGTCCCTGGGTGGTGCAAACAGTCAACAAGCTTAACTGCTAACCGAAAAATTAGAGGTTTGAGTCCACCTAGAGGCACCTCAGAAGAAAGACCTGATGACCTACTTCTAAAAAATCAACAATCAAAAACCCTATGGAGCAGTTTTACTCTCACATAGGGCTGCCATGAGTCTGAAATGACTTGATGGCAACTGGATGAGAACAGTGGTGTGCTGGAGCCAGCTTGTACCAGCTCATGAGAGCCAATGGTACACATTTCTTCTCAGCTGTATGTTCAGTGTTGTCAAGTTGGTGGCTTGAAATTGGCCATGGTAGGAGGATGTACAGCACAGACATTGGGAAATGCAATGATCAGGACTTTCATTTTTCAGAAAACCAGTTGTTTTTACACGGAAGCTTGAATTTACCAGTATACCACTGACTAACACACTAAATGAAAGTATGGATGGTAGAAAGAATTCTGGTTTGGGGGTCAAGGGAACTAAGTGCTAACTGTTTGGCTTTAAATAATTTACTTCACATTCTGGGCCTAAAGTTTCTTCATCTATAAAATGAAAAAGTTGAAATAGATTAGGTTTCAGTTTCTGAAAATGATGAGTTGTTTATTTGGATAACCCTTCCACTAAAAATTTAAGATGCTGGATAAAACAGACAAAAATATCTTCTTAAAAGCATCAAAGAGTTAACAAGAAAATAAGAAATTACTGAAGGAAAATAAGGAGCCAGTGTCGTAAGAAAAGAATTTGCTTTTGCCTTGAGGGCATTCCCCAGTTCCAACAAATTTGGATTTTTATTTTGCTGGCCTTAATGGGCGTGGGGGATAGAAACCAAAGCCTAAGTCCAGATAATGTGAGGTATCTAATAGAAGAATCTCCCAACAGTAACCTAGAACTTCGGTGTAAATTGATCCTCTCATGTTCTTTCAACTCAGTTTCTATGGTTCAGGAGACTTAAAGCCTTGAACTTGGACACAAGTGGCCCCAGACTTTAGTTCCTTCATATACTTGAGAGAAACAAAAACCTCTCCGGGAAACGGTACCTTAATCCTAGGGCTCAAATAACTTCTACAAATAAATTTTTCACCTACAATGAGTAGCTTATAGTCAAAGATAACCAGACATTTAAGGAAAGAAAACACTGTAGGTGATAAGCAAAAGAAATAACAAGCTACAGAAACAGATTCACAAAAACTTCAGGTATCAGAATTATCAGATGCAAATTATAAAACAACCACACTTAAAAGATAATCTTGAAAATATATACAGGGAGTAAGGAAACTATAAAAAGTAGCATAGTAAATTTATTTTAAAAAGCTAAATAGAACTTTGAGAAATTAAAAAAAAAAATGGGATAACCAAAATTAAGAAATAGACTGTATTACATAAAATGACAGCCTAAGGGCCAAATCAAGTCTGAATTCTAAGGGTTTGGCACAGTGTTTAATAAAATTCAAACCAATCTTTAAAAATTCAAAATCTCACTTGAGATTCAGATTTTGAGCTTCTCTTATAAAATGAAATCTGGTGACACTGGGCCAGTTCACACAAAGCAACAATTAGTTTGAGCTGAGTAGTGGTTTTCTCCTTAAGCTACTCTTCAGTTTGCTACAAAAAAAAAACACCACAGTCCCCATAAATTTCCATCTCCCTATCACTGACACTGGGTTGTCTTTTACCAGCGGGTTCGCAAACTCTTCTGTAAAGGGCCACATAGGAAATATTTTAGGTTTTGCCAGGCATGCTCTCTCTGTTGCAAATACCCAACTCTGCCATTCTAACATTAAAGCAACAATTGACAATACATAAATAAGTGAGTGTTGTGTGTTCAATAAAACTTCATTCACAAAAACAGGCAGGGGACAGAATTTGGCCAATGGGCTGTAGTTTTCCAACCTCTGCCATATAGCTTCTTACTTGCACTACTGTTTTCCTCAGAGAAATATTTCTCCCTACTCATGTCCCTGTCAACAGTGGAAAAAAAAAAAATATGTGTGTGTGTATATATATACAGAGAGGACCATATGTTTAAAAAAAATAGGCAAGATCATAAAATTGGCCTATCTTGCTAATTTGCATTACCTCTGTGGCCACTGTAGGCCTTCATATTTGTGTCACCAAGTCTAAATGATCTCTCTACAATTCCTTCCAGCTCTATAAATTTATGATCTGATGACAGTTATCAATGTAGCCAGAACCCCTGGGGACTATGCCTTCCAATTTCTCTTATCAACTACCAAGCCCTCCCTAAAGTAGTGTGTTCTGAGGTTATAACAGATATGTAAGACTGGCCATTTGGGACAAAAGTGAAACAGGACCTCCCTATGTGTAGAAGTGACTGATGAAGATAAAAATGCTCTTTTCTCTTACCTTTGTTTCATCAGCTACTATATACTTTTAATAAAGTTTTTTGTTTACCAAATGCAAACCAGAGCAAAAGATGAACACTTGAGCAGATGAATACTACTCAAGTTTTTTAACAGCAAGTAATTAAAAGAAGCATTAATACTCAAAGGCACAAATACATTAATTCTGTCGTTTAAAGCCAATTTCCAGTCAGAAAGTTCACCACAGTCAGGATTCAGTTCAAGTTGTTGTAATGTCTTTGCCCTTTTCTTTGACTGGAATCATAGTGAAACATTTTTGTTGCCTTTAAAAAAAAAAATCATATTCTCAATAAAAATCAACAAAGGAAATAAACCAGAGTCTCTCTATAACTTTATTCTCTGAGCTCACTCTGAAAGATGAGTCCATATATATAATCCCTTTACAGGTAAAGACCTCTTATTTTTCTCAGGCTCCAAAGCCTCTTGAATAAAACAAAATAAAAATTATCTAATTCCAAATTCTTCTCTATAGTGAACTGTGTTATAATATTGCTAGATTTAATCAATTCTTAAAGGCACATTTTTTCACACTTTAATATCTCCATAATTGGGATGACTCTCACAATTACTGTTATCTAGGTGACAGTTAGCCACCACTTGTCAGTTTGTCATAATGTGATGGCTTGCATGTTGCTATGATGCTGAAAGCTTTGCCAATACAGTACAATCTAGGACACCACGACTCCCAGTTATGTTAACCAAACCAAATCAAACCATTGCTGTTGAGTTGATTCTGACCCATACCAACCGTAAAGGACAGTGTAGAACCGCCCTATAGGGTTTCCAGGGAGCGACTGGTAGATTCGAACTGCTGAATTTTTGGTTAATGATGTAGCACGTAACCACTGTAAGTAAGTAAAAAGTTCAGCATAATTAGCCATTAGAGAAATGCAAATTAAAACCAAAATGAGATCCCACTACAAAGCCATTGGAATAATTATAATAGAAAAGGCTAACGATACCAATTGGTGAGGGTATGTAGGAATTGGAAGTCTCATGCATTGCCGGTGAGAATGGAAAATGGTACGCCACACTGGAAAAGCTTGGCAGTGTCTTTAAACATTAAATATACAATTCCCATATGGCCCAGCGCTTTCATTCCTAGTTATCTCCCTTGAGAAATGAAAACATGTCTACACAAAGTCATGTATGTAAATGTTCATAACAACATTATTTATAATAGCACAAAACCTAGAACGTTTCAAATGTTTGTAAACAAGATGTGGCATATCTATACAATGGAATACTACTCAGCAATTAAAAGGAACAAGCTACTGATACATGCTACATCATAGATGAACCTCCAAAATATCATGTTAAGTAAAAGAAGCCAGACACAACCAAAGTACATATTATATGATTCTATTAATGTGAAGGAGCCCTAGTGGTGCAGTGGTTAACAGCTATGGCTGCTAACCAAAAAGTCGGCAGCTCAAATCCACCAGCCACTCCTTGGAAACCCTAAGGGGCAGATTTTACTCTGTCCTATAGGGTAGCTACGAGTCGGAATCGACTTGAGGCACCTAACAATGACAAAAAGTAATATGAAATTTCCATAAAAAATAAATTTGTCCGTACAAAGTAGTTATTGGTTACTTCAGTCTGGCAGTAGGAATGGAAACTGAATGCCAGCAGGGATGAGGAAACTTTCTGGAGTGATGGAAATGTTCTAAAACTAGAGTCTAGTAGTGGTTGCACAGCTCTATTTTTTAAAAATCACTTACGATGGGTGAGTTTTATGATATATAAATTATACTTAAAGCTGTTTAAATAAATAATTTAGAAGAATTGAACTCTGAATATAAAAAGGTTTTGGAATTTTTTCATTCATGTATTCTTTTTTGTTTGCACAAGAGTAATATGATAAAAATATATGCCTAAATAAATCAGAAAGAGGTCTATGAATAGGTTTAAAAAAAATAGGTAGAGGATAAAAATTCTAAGTGATAAGAAAGCACTATATTATAGGTTGATAACTTTTTTCTGTCATAGTGACACATAATATAATCTTATAATCAATTGCATTTTAAACTCAACAAGATCTGAGATCATCTATAATCTACTGTTGTAGGGCACCAGGGAGGTAAAGCAATGTCCTCAAGATCACAGAGATAGTTCTGTGAGAGCTAGGACCAGAAATAAGAATTCCCTACCAATGGACTTTTCAGTATGAAAATTCTGGGATATTGCATAGGCCAACGGGGGAAAAAAAAATTTAATGGAGTGACTATTTTAAATTACTCTGAAAAAAAATGTGAAGGATAAATTAGCAATACACGAATAGATAATGAATAGATATGTAAACATTTTAGGTATTCAGCATCAATAAATTCTAGTTGTATTCAACCAAAGCATTTTATTGTAGAATCTTTATATTCTGTAAATAGCTATTTTCTTATGCAGTGTAGTTCATTCTTTCTGCACGCCTAGAAATTTGATTTCCCAGGGTAGATCGTAAGCTCTGCATAATCATAGATCATGGTTATCATGGTGTTCCAACATCTTGTGTCTTCCTGAGCCTGACACTGAGTGCAGAGCACTCCCTCAGTAAGCACCTGGGTCCCCCACAACTTTCTGGGAGGTCGTGCTGCCACCCACCCTCCACTGTTCTGGGCCTCTGTCCTAGAGCTTACTGGAATTCCCAGTAAGGATTAAGTTTGACCAACTTGAACAAAAGCTCCATCTTCATTCTCTTCACTCTTCTTGTCTCCAAAGAAACCTCAATATTTTTCAAGAAACTAAGAAGTCTTCATAGAAGCCTATGAGGTGTTTTGATTTTTGTTTCTCCTTTATCTCCATAAAGAACATAAAACCTGTCCCAGAGATCTGAAAGCAAATTTCCTCTATATATTTTTTAAACTTGGAGTCAATAAATGGAAACCCATGCTTTTGTCTTAAAGCTATGGTATGCGGCTTGGATATACGGGATGAGAAAGAAATTTTTTTAAATACAAAGACTCTTATCTTGTCTTTCTGTTCTGTGTTCCAGAAAAAATATGGAGCCCTCTGGTGGTAGGATTACTATCCTCACAATTCAGTTCCCTGACATAAATCTTTCCTGCGGATCTAATGGCAAACATTTCATTTCCAGAAGCTTGGTAACTCTTAATCTTCAAAGGGGCATTTTATTAAAACGAGTGCAGGTTTTCACTTTATATAGCTCTTTGTATTGTGTGCGTGTTTTCCCGGCAAGGAGTTTGAAACAAATAAATACTTAAACCTATGTAATAGCGCTTTTTATGTTATGTCCAAGTAAAATTAGAGGCTAGAAACAAGCTCCAGTATTAACTCTGGTGATTAGAGGTCACTCTGATATACCCTAATCCCCTCAAATATAAAATGGTTTCAAATATCAAAACATTTTACAACTATTGTGGTTTATTTGGAAATTTTACAGCATCCTATATCCAACATTTAAATCTCTGTTTGTTAGCAGATAAAACTGTTCTTTAGCATAGCACCAGGTAACATAGAGCTTATAAAATGCAATGAGTCTTAGAGATAAATGATACTATCCCTTCTATAAGAAAAATAAGTAAATAAATAAATAAGATGCATTCTAAATCGTAGCAATCAGCCTACATTTTTTGGACCATAAATCCAATTGGCTTTTGTAGTTGTTGGGCGAGAGAAAACACTTCCTTTGGTTCCCACATCCCCTCACTACGGAAACAGAAGAAAACACAGATGTGGTGAAGGTCTAACTTCCTGGTAGAATCAAGGAAGAAAAAGGCAATGATTACCTAATTTGATCTTGGATGTTTTTGATTTATTGATCTAGGCTCAATTTGAAATGTGTTGACTCACCTAGTGCCAAGTAAGGGATGTCCCTTTCTAAAAGAGCAAATTTGCTTCAAAGACTTTGCTAGGAAACATTATTTAGTGGAGTGAAAAGTTAGAGTGTAGACATGTGTGTTTTATATAGCAAACACAAGCAAACTTTGCCTAACCATTACTTGGGTTATTTCTTCAGAGGCTGTACTGGATAGTTCTTAGACCCATGTTTTATTTTCAGAAAATCGAAAGTTTCCTCTCCTCTTCAGATTCAGGAGCACAAATTGCATCGGTTCTTAAAGAAATCCATACCACGAGACCTCACAAAGAGGTATCTATTACCAGGAGCTCTAAGCAAATGTTCTTTTAATTAGCTACATTTATCTTTAATCCCTGTTTTGACAGAAACTCTAACATAAACATACATTACCAATACGTAAAACCCAGCTGAAAGTATGGTTAATTTTTATATTTGACAGAGTCAGTTGGAAAAAAATAACTTTGACCTTTCTCTGTCTCTGTGTGATGTCACCAAGACCTAGTCTCAGGACCTAAAACAGAAACAGTGGCATCTGCAACTGAAGTACAATAACGATTCTTAAACTGCTCCTTAAAAGCAGCAATAAAAAGCCTAATAAGACCTCTGGGCCTTATGTCGAAGCAGCTGCAAAATCGAGTTAAATAATTTCTGCAAGGACTACAGTAATTATAAAACTGATTAAAGTTTACCTACACTTCATTCCTAGAGGGTTTTCACCAAGGACTTAGAAACCAGATGGTTCAAGACTATGCATGATGGATATATTCCATGAAGCATGTCCGTTGTCATGGAAACAACAGGAATAACATTATCTTTACTGTCTATTCCTTCTCAAAACCTTTCCTTTAGGAGTTGCCACCAATTTAAGCAAGACTCGAATGGATATTTAGGTACCAGGTCAAAAACCAACGCCTCTACCAACATTTAACACCAAAGCCTAACTGTTGAATTCGCTAAAATGGAAGAGTTTTTGTCAAACTTATTCTCTCCTTCTTCAGCATCTTCAACCTCATTCATAGTAGCCATAATAATAATAATCTAACATTTATTGAGCACTTACTACATGCCTGGCATGCAACATGACATTTTATCCTCACACTAACTCTGAAGTAGGTATCGCTATTATCCTTATTTTATAAATAGAGAACTGTGGCTTAGAGCAGTGCTTCCCAAACTGCAATGTACATATGAATCACCCAGGGGATCTTTTGAAAATACACAGATCTGGGGAAAGAACCAAGTTTCTGTATTTCTAACAAGCTCCTGGTGATGTGGATGGATGCTAGTCCATAGACTACACTTTGAATATTTAAATAGCAAGGACTTTAATGGTCAAGAAACATGCCCCCAAAGCACCCAGCTAATAAGGAGCAGAGACTGGGATTTCAGCCCATAAATCCCTGGCCCCAGAGCTCCAGCTCTCAGTCACTACACTCTGCCGTCACCCAATTCCATCATACACAGCAGCCCCTACTTAAGCAACAACAAAAGACAAGTTCTTAACAACCCTGACAACTACTACTTCTTTCTTACGACTTCTTTTCTCTCAGCCACACTTCCCAAACCAATGGGTTTACACCTTGTTCTGACGTTTCCATACCATCTACTTCTTTATCACTCTGAAATGTAATTTCTAAACCTGTGACTTCCCTGAATAATGCTGTCTCCTTCTATCATTAATTGCTCCATGAAAAATAATACTGGTCTTATTGGAATGTGAGTTACGTACATGATTTTTTCTCCTACGATGTATATTGACGTATGAATTGGATTCTTACACACGTAAATGTGTAGTGGTTACGAAACTGCAGATAAGTGTTATGGATTGAACTATTTCCCCTAAAGAGATATAATGTATTGAAGTCCTAACCCCTGTACCTGTAAACATGACTGTTTGGAGAAATGGGGATTTTCATTGCAGTTGTTATCAGATAAATTAATGAAGTCAAGCCAGAGTAGGGTGGATCCTAATCCTAATCCCTTTTGAGTGGTATTTTATAAAAGAGAACAGCAGACATGAAAACAGACTCACACACAGGGCGAAGAGCACATATGAGGATTCATCTATAAGCCAAGAAACGCCTAGAGCTACCAGAAGCTGAAAGAGACAAGAAAGGATCTTTGCCAGAGCCAACAGAGAGAGAACATGCATAGCCCTGCCAATGCCTTAAATGCAGACTTCTACCCTCCAAAACTGTGAGAAAATACAATTCTGTTCTTTAAAGTCATTCACTTTGTGATATTTTATTAAATAAGCTACTATTAGAAGCAGCTGAAATTGGAGTCCTGGTGGTACAGTGGTTAAGAGCTCAGCTGGTAACCAAAAGGTTGGCAGTTCGAATCCACCAGCCACTTCTTAGAAACTCTATTGGACGGTTCTACTCTATACATTAGGGTCGCTATGAGTTGGAATCGACTCAACAGTAATGAGTTTTCTTGTTTGTTTGTTTTGGTAAGTAGGTTTAGAAAATAGAAGATAAGATCAAGAGAAGAGAGAAGAGGACTTTTCTATGCAGGGTACCTAGGCAGACTCGTGAACCTTGGTCAGATGGCACATGACTATTTCAATATTCTGAGGGGGGATGGAGGGTCTAAGAAGATAAACCAGACTGATCTGGAAAGGCCTGGGTCAGAAAACAAAGTTTTCTGGGAATTAGACCAAGAAGACCTATCACCAGTACAACAACTGAATTAACACCCTGCTGTGGTTTTCACTTTGCACCTGGAATTTGTTCATCTGTACTTAGAGTTTTCACCTTGAGAATCTTCAGCTGGCGGTCAAATATTCCAGACTGGGTAGGACATACGGACCATACATTGACTGCCTATAAGGGTTAATTGTAGGGGTTTCCAGAAGCATCACTTCTAAACAAATCCTAACCCCGCCAGATGTCTCTCCCACCTGCTCCCCCAAGCTAAAAATGTCTTACAGTTGAGCAGAGCTTTGAAGTCTGGCAAATGAGGCCAAAGCCCAGCTCTACAACTCACTAGCTGCATGACTTTGGGCAGAGTGCTTAATCTCTCTTAGCCTCGGTTTCACCAACTGCCAAATAGTAGTAACAGTTTACATGGCAGAGATGTTGTGAGGATTAAATGGGGTGGGGGGGGGTGGTCACACTTGTAAGAAATGTCTAGTATCATGCCTGGAACATATGGAACTGGGCTCAGACTGTGTTAGTTTCTTTCATGTTCCTCATTGATGCAACTGTGTCTCTCTTCCTTTGCTTCTATAATATTGGACCTCTTGAGCTATTTTGCCACACCTCTGATTGCTCTTTTTTAGTCTCTTTTACTAATTTCTTTTTCATTAAAACTTCTGGGTCTCCATTTCCTAATCTATAGATAGAATGGGTTTGACCAAATAGTCTCAAAATTCTAACACTAATTCAGATGCTAAGGTCCCTGTGTAGTTACTTCCCTCTCTTGTTTCCCACCTCTCTCTGGCAGAGTTCACACACTCTTAAGGCTCAAGGGAGCCTCTCTGTCCTGGTGAAATCCAAAGCTACATCTGCAAGCCCAAATGAAATGATAAATTTCTAAATATTTTAGAATGTTATGATTGTATTTTTTAGGAATTCATTGCAGTTATTTAGTCTTTTCATGTGCTTACATGTCACAGGCTTTCCCAATATGATAGCACTACCAAAGTGAATGATGAAAGGGGGACAAAAGGCCTTTTGGGAGGTGATTATCACACACTTTATGTAAAGGCAAACAAACTTACAGGGGTAGTACCTTAATGTTAAATTAGATGGGGGGTGTTCTATTCCTCCCCTCATCATTCAAATGGTAGTAGGTCTTCCTATATGCACATCCCTTAGGGAAGGAACTGGAAAGAAAAAACAAAACATTACACTCTTGGCTTTTTCATTCTAAAATTTATATTTGTATATCTAGAGTAGAGATGTGGAGTCTTAAGTCTTAAAAACCTTTGCTTTCTGTTGCAAGAGTCAAGCATTTAAAAGAGAAGAAAAGTTTTTGAAACTCAAGCAGTTGGTTTAAGTATCCAGGGTCAACCCTAAAGGACCCAGAGCATATAATACGTATCATGGAGTGGGGATGAATGCTTGGTGATGCAATGCCATTCAACCCCCCAAAGCAAAAAGAGGGCTCCACAGCTTTGTGGAAGAGAGTGGCAGCACCCCGCCCTGAGCTGGACCCCAGGAGCAGTGTGATGATAGAAATCCCAGAGAAGTTTCGTGGGATCCCTGAGCAGAACAGACCATTTTCTCCTGCTTCCCAGAGCACAGACTAGAAGACTGCAGGCCATGTAGAGAACCTCTGCCTCCAGCATGGTACCTGAGCAGTAAAGAAGCAATGACCAAGGAAGGTTTCTAGAAATATAGACCTCAAAGAAGCCTCACAGCATCCTGACCATTTCAAAGTGCTGTGGGGAAAGCCCCCAGGTCCCCAGGAGCGTGCACATGTTGGGGAAAAGTTTCTAAAACAAAATCTACTCCCCACCCAGAAAACCTCTCCACAAAAATAGAAGAGAAAGAAAAGTTTTAGTATGGAATAAAGGATTAAACCAGAATGTGATGCATCACAGGCAATCCAACAAAGAGATTGCAAAGCCAGAAGGGAATCTGAGCCTTTAGGTAGCTAAGTGGATACAACCCACTGCGTTCACATTTTCAAGATAAAATTGCTGATTTTCTAATATCCGTATGGCAAGATACCTGAAGTTATGCTAAGCTCCTTCCAGGAAACTGAGAGGTAGGGATGTCATTTTCTTTGATGACTCCATTTCAAAAAAGATGGTTCCCAGGTCCTTGAGGAAACATCCTTGATTTACATATTTTTCAAAAGCTAGAGAAAGAATTTACAATTACAAGTTATCTAAAGTGAATTTTGAAACAACGGGGGAGGAGAGGAGCCTCTTCCTTTTTTTCAAGAGGGAGAATTAAAACCTCTTTTCAATCTGTATTTGTTCTTACATACACAAGTGGCGGGTGGGGCTGATAGATTCTGAAAGAAGCTTCATGGTTGGTATGAGGGCAACACAGAGTCAGGAGATCACAAAGTGAGGGCAACCAAGTCCTAGGAACCATGGAGAAACTACTGACACCAGCAGGGGGCAGTGCAGTTCGATGGCAATGCCCAAGGCCTGATGGGATGAATGGTACCTCAGGAGAGGTCAAGGAGGATAGGAAGTGATCATGGAAGCATTGCCAACCACCCCACACAACCCCCTGTGTGCCATATGTGATATAAAGCTTTCCTCCCATCCAAGACAAAAAGAAAAACCTGGACAAAGGGAGAATCCTGGTTTGGCTAATTATTTACCACCCCTTCACCACCAAGAGTCCCTGGGTGGCTCAAATGGATAAGCACTCTACCACTAACTGAAAAGTTGGCAGTTCCAACCCACTCAGAGATGCCTCAAAAGAAAGGCCTAGTGATATACTTCCACCATGAAACCAACTCAAAGGCAACTGTTTTTATTGTTTTCGCCACCAAGAAACGAAGTGTTCAACTAAAAGTTAATGAATTTTCTGGAACTAGCAAGATTAAGTTTTCTACTGCCAAGTCAAGATAGGTTTTAAAATCTAGGTACAGTTTATAGATAAGCCACAAAACTACTACATTTTTTGGTATACTTGACTTTGTGATTGGGTAAAATTCATCCTTATTTCACAATCCTTAGGAAATGTGGACTTTCTGATAGTATGATGGACTTGGTTGGGTCTTATTTCTTTATTATTCAAATTATCCTGACATGCCCATTTGTAAAGTGATGAGTCATAAACTTGAAAGAAGGTTTATTTGCGTGGGGGAGGGAGAAACTGGAGCAGGTGGGTGTCAGCTGTAACTGTTGCTAGGAAGCAGAAGAAGGACTCATTGGTGACCCAGTTTGCTTATGAAGGCAAGAGCAGTGAGCTGACAGGCAGCTTATGGGCCACCTGAAACAGCTTTGTGAGCCACTCATGGCTCATGAGGGGACAGGTGGGGAACCACTAGCGTGTGGGAGGAAGCAATAAAAATACATGAGTGTGGAAGAGAGTTGGAACTGCAAAAAAGATGAAATAAGCCATAGTTTCACTGCAAATGTAAGCATCAAGAAATAGATTCTGTGGATTCAGCAGGGACTCCTCAAAGATATGAAAGCAAAAAGAACTCAATTTTTTTAATTAAATAGGAAGAGGAAAGGAAACCATCTGAGAAAACAGAGTGAAATCGGACTTTCAGCAAAGAGGACTGAAGAACATTCTAATTAATGCTATTCAAATTAATGCTATTCAAATTCCAAAAATTAAACAGGAGTAAAAATGGGAAAGATGTAAATTGGGTAGGAAAACAAACAAAGTTCTTGTAAGAGAGGGTGCCTCAGGTTAAATACGGGCGCCCGCAGGTTACCAACGAGACCCGTTCCTAAGTGTGTCTTTAAGTCCAATTTGTAGGTAAATCTCAACAGGTGCATGTGGTTCTTATTTAGCCATATTTTACGGCAAGAAAAGGCTTGAAGCCTTTTCAATGATTTAAAAGCACCAGGTGCAGCAAGTGAAGGCGATTGTGATGAAGACCTTATTGCAGTAGGGGATGGTTCAGTCATTTCAAAGTGAGGAGAAATGCAAGTATGAGCTGTCCATGAGTCGGACGTCTGTAATATGCAGACTTGCTTTGATTTTCCCAAGAGAACACAACCATTAGTTCAGGTAGCAGACAAGAGTTTAAGGGAGGATTATTATGGAATTAAAATTGCTTTACCATTTAGCAGAAAAAATCCTAATAAACTACTGAAATATAAATACTTCATGGGCCTGAGTAATATGAATTTTAAATGGAAAAGAGTACCTTTTATACATTAAAGCTAAAACCCATCAACGATCTTAGTAGTTTATTATTCTCTCCATTACAGGGATGTGAGACAGACAATGGTTAAATACCTTGATCAAGATCTGAGTGAGGAAGCTATAGACAGGGGTTTATCCCTTAGGTTCCATTTTGTTGTCCTAAAGCCATAATCTTGTCTGCCTTTCACCACTAAAAAATAAACTAAGATAAAAAATATATTAAAAAAAAAACAAAAAACCCGCTGCCATCAAGTCCATTCTGACTCACACACACACACACACACACAAAAACCAGATCCACTGCTGTCAAGATGATTCCGACTCATAGCGACTCTATAGGACAGAGTAGAACTGCCCCACAGAGCTTCCAAGGAGCGCCTGGCGGATTTGAACTGCCGACCTCTTGGTTAGCAGCACCAGCACTTAACCACTATGCCACCAGGGCTTCCTTCTGACTCATAGGGACCCTGTAAGACAGAGTAGAACTGCCCCGTAGTGTTTCCAAGGAGCGCCTGGTGGGTTCAAACTGCCAACCTTTTGATTAGCAGCCATAGCTCTTAACCACTATGCCACCAGGGTTTCCATAAACATATATATATATATATCTGCAAAAGCCTGAAACTGTGTAAGGTGGAAACCTGTCAAAGAAAAAAATCTTAAATATTTTCCACTAACTAGAGAGTGATAGAAAAGTAGTAGACATCCTGCCAAAGGCAGAAAAGCCTTGAGACCCAGAAAAACAAGGCAGCCCCATCTAGTTCTGGCTCTCACAGTTTTCACTGCATATACGCATATATATGTATGTATGAGCGTGTGTGTGTGTGTGTGTGTGTGTGTGTGTATATATACATACAGTATGTTGTTGTTTTTGTTAGGTGCCATTGCAACTCTATATACAACAGAAACACTGCCCAGTCCTGCACAGAGTCGTCTTCTTTTTCACTGACTCTCTAATTTACCAAGCATGATGTTCTTCTTCAGGGGCTGGTCCCTCCTGAAAACATGTCCAAAGTACATGAGACAAACTCTCGCCATCCTTGATTCTAAGGAGCATTCTGGTTGTACATCTTCCAAGAGAGATTTGTTCATTCTTCTGGCAATCCATAGTATATTCAATATTTTCCAAAAACACCATAATTCAAAGGCATCAGTTCTTCTTTGGTCTTCCTTATTCATTGTCCAGCTTTCACATGTATACGAAGTCATTGAAAATACCATGGTTTAGGTCAAGAGCACCTAAGTCCTTAAAGTGATGTCTTTGCTTTTTAACACTTTAAGATGTCTCTTGCAGCAGCTTTGCCCAGTGCAATACATCATTTGATATCCTGACTGCTGCTTCTATGTGTGTTGACTATGGATCCAGGTAAAATGAAATCTTTGACAACCTCAGGGTTTTCTCCATTTATTATGATGTTTCTTATTGGCCCACTGGATCTAGGGGAGGCGCTCTTCGTTCTCTCTAGGGGGAAATCTTTGTTTCAGCTCCTTTGGCCCGGTGGCATCTATCTTTCCGCCATTTGGGCTTGCTTCCTTCTGTGCCTAATCTGCTCTTTTTACACCTCAAAAGCGGTTAGTTTTAAGACACACCCTACACTGATATGGCCTTATTAAAGTAAGAAAGAAAATCCTATTGCCAAATGGAATTACACTCACTGGTATAGACATTAGTATCAACAATACACACCTGGGGGGTGGGAGGGGAACATAATTCAATCCATAAATGTAATTCCGTATTAATTGCTCATCTCTGATTTCTGTGTTTCTATAAACTTTATAAATAACAGATCATTACTGAAAAGAAGGAGGGGTTGGAAGGAGCCAGAAGACATAACAGGTCATTTTCCTTGACTCTGAATTTAATGCTGAAAAATTCTACAAACTGTCCATGGGATTTGAGTGTTCCCAGAAATACAAATTCTAGAACTACTGGTAAGGGTAAGTGGGTTCAGTCAGAACTTAAGCTTCCCCGTTCCCACTGCAATGTCTGTGGGCTGTGGAATAAAATGTTTAGGATTTAGGGCAGTGTTTTTCCAAATGGGAGCAGACAGGTTTTCAAGGCGTGATATTTACCCCCCCCCTTATTGCAAGAAAACGCCTGACTCTTCATACTTACCTGAGTTAATAAATTTTATTCTTGTTGACAGGAAAGAAGGCTTTGAAATAAATAGGTACATAGTGCTTGAAAAGTCCGCTCTGTTTCCCTGCTTCATCTTTATATACAAGACACACATTATTTCAGATGGACATTTTAAAAAACAAAATGATACCCACTGCCGTGGAGTCAATTCCAGCTCAGAGAGACCCTGTAGGACAGAGGAAAACTGGCCCATTGGGTTTCCAAGGCTGTAAATCTTTACGTAAGCAGACTGCCATATCTTTCTCCCGCTGAGTGGATGGGGGGTTCAAATCACTGCCCTTTCAGTTAGTAGCCCAGCGCTTAACCACTGCACCACCAGGGCTCCTGAGACATTTTAAGGGACAGATATATACCTGGTCCTTTAAAAGAAATTATACCTTTTTTGGAGCCAGAGCACACAGATGGTCCATTTACCACTTCAGGGAACTTGTTACTGTTTTTGAAGCAGTAAAAGTTTCTTTTTCTCACTTTTTTGGCTTCCTATTCTCTTTCATGATATCCACTAATACTATGAAATTCTCCAGACATTTGGGAAGCTGTTAAAAATGAAGAAAATTCTCTGTGGATCTAATATTTATTGTTAAACCAAACAGATGTGTTAGAGGCGTATGGGTTTTATACTTCTATAGTAACTATAGCCGTTGGTTCAAAGCCAGGCGTACCAATGTCAAATCACGTCTTCTAGTCACTGCACATATGAGGAACTCAAGGCTTATGGATCAGTTGATTGATTAGTGTATTAATGTAACAAGTTTGACTTGCTTCCTTTGGGCCAAAAAAAAAAAAATCCTCTAGAAATGAGAAAGGGGTAAAAAATGCCTGAGACCGTTTGGTAGTTGACCAGTTGCCTTTGAGTTGACTCCGACTCCTGGTGACCCCTGTGTGTCAGAGTAGAACTGTGCTCCACAGGGTTTTCCACGGCCGGTTGTTCAGAGGTAGATCGTCAGGACTTCCTTCTGAGGTATCTTTGGGTGGGCTCAAACCTTTTTGTTTTTAGCTGAGCACATTAACTGTTTGCACTACCCAGGAACTCCAAAATCTAGTCAGCCCTATATATTTAATAGAGAACACTCATTTCATCAATGAAAAATTATGCCTAATATCCTGGGTGGTGAGAAGTTGGGTGGATGATTAATTTCTTGTATTGGCTAGTTGATCTTGGCAAGGTAGCATGAACTGCACTGATGATATAGAAAATCTTTCGAGTACCCAGGAATCCACTAAAAATACTTCCCTTTCTCCAGTTCCACATATCATCAAGGTCACACTGGGTGGTAATTTAATAATGATTCTCTAAGTCCTATCATAAGGAGCCCCGGTGGTGCTCGGCTTCTAATAGAAAAGCTTGAGGTTTGAATCCGCCGGTCACTCCATGGGAGAAAATGTGGCTGTCTGCTTCTGTAAAGATTTACCGCCTTGGAAATCCTGTAGGGCAGTTCTCCTCTGTCCTAGAGGGTCACTACGAGCTGGAATAGATTCAACGGCAATGGAGTAGATAAGGCCCATCATATAAAGCTTTGCCAACAATACTTTGAGATCATTAACCCTTTGATGTTGCTCAATATGTGTATCAAGGCCTTAGGCCAGACATGTTTCCTTCTCATTCCTCGTATCCTCTTACACATACTGTCTCTTTAACATTTTATTTCACCCAAGCATATCAACTTGTGAATAGAGTTGTAAAAAATTCCTTGGATTGTCCAGGGACCAAAGAGTAGGCATTCCAACAAAAAAATTCATGAGGAAAATCAGCCAAAATAACACACTGTAATAAATTTCTAACAATACTGTAACAAAAAAAAAAAAAACGGTATTTTTATATTCAACAAGTTCTACTCTTTGTGGAGTCTGGGCAAATCTGTAGTCATTCAAAGGCGAAAGTAACTAGAAACTCAGAGAGTCCATCTAATTCTATTTAAAAAGCATATTCTTTAATTTTCTGCTGGAGATTCCCCCTTTCCTTCCTCTGGTCCAAACAGCCAGTCCAGGAAAGAGTGGGTTTAGTCCACCACCCATCCAGAGTACAGAAAGAGGGCAAACAAAGTATGAAACATTTACAACTAGGGAATATTAGTATTAATGCAAATAGAGGAGCGTGGCGCAGTCACAGATTTAAGACCATCCTTTCTGACCTATGGCAAAGCCCATCACTTGACCATGATGTGTAGAAGTCTAAATAGGTAAAGCTCTACAATACAATAGCCACCAGCTACTTGCTATTGAGATTAAATTTCAAATGAAAAATTCAGTCTCTTGGTCACACTAATCACATTTCAGATGTTCAAAAGCCACATGTAGCTAGTGACCACAATGTTGGACAGCTCAGACGATCATTTCTATCATCTCAGAATGTTCTGTTGGACAGCACTGCATTTGCTTCTCTGCAGTTCTTGCAAGCTCTCAGTACCCATCTCCAAACCAGAAATCATTATGTTAATGTTCTCCCTTCTCTTTCTCTTTAATTTCAAAATTGTCTACTTGGACTGCCCAACCCCTTAAGCTTTGCATCTCAAACACTTTACCTCTTCCCTGGGCTAGACTCAGACCTGCTTCCTGGTTTTACCTACACTTTGTATCAGATTGGTCTGGTTCTTGTTATATTTTCTCATCATAACAGTACATTTTTGCATTTTGAAAGGTTTTCCCATTGGGATCCAGTATACTTCCATCCAAAGGAAGAAGAAGGAAGCGGGCACTCAAAAGAATGCTGTTGCTACTAGTCGCAGCCGAGTCCATTCCAAGTCATGGCAACTCCGTGTGTTACAGAGCGGAACTGCTCCATAGGGTTTCTTAGCTGTGACCTTAACAGAAGAAAACCACCTGGCTTTTTCTTCCACACTACCACTGGGTGGGTTTGAACCACCAGGCTTTACGCTCGCAATCAAGTGTAAACTGGTCATTTAGGGACCTGCATTCAGAATAATAGATTTCATTGAACTATTCCAGATCAAACATTTTGCAGAGTTCTTTCCTCTTTTCCTACCATATCTACCCCAAAATAATAAAGGAATACTTAGTGATCATATCTGAGCCTGATAAGAGATAAATTCATGATTAAATGAAAGCCAAATTTCCCTCTTCAGTTTCTTGACCTTGACATGAAGAAATGTTATACCTAAATTTCAGATTCTGTTCTTTCAGGCAAGAGTTTCTCTTATCCAAATATACCTTTTGAAGCCAGTAGAAAGGACTTGCTGATAAACGTTTCAACACCACACTTTAATAAAACAAGTTATTTCTGTTGTTTACTATGTGGTTAGACCCTGATGAAAAGCAGATCTTCGCCAGTGCATTTGTGGGCAAATTCCTTACCTTTCTGTTTACAGAAGAAAGTGAAGAACTTTCAGGGCTATTTGTCACTATGACCTAGTAGCCAACAATGCACACTGTCAATTGCTTAAGGTTTCACTTCCTAATTAACTTTCCTAGAAGCATAAAAACTGTCTGAAAACACAAAACTCTCCCATTTCACCTTCCCTCATTCCACTCCGTTTAGCTTCAGTGGGACGATGAGCGGGTTACACAACGAAGTTCTCAAGAGAGGTACGGACCATCCTGCGAACAAAGAGAGTAATCTGAGAAGGCTTCCTGCAGGACAAATTACTTATCTACTTCATTTAGAACGTTTTTAAAGGATTACAACATTAAGGCAGTCCAGCCCCAAATCCATGCACGAATGTTGAGGTTATTCTCAAACATACTTATTTCCTCCATTCCCAAGGTGAGATTCATTTTCACATAATCACTGGCGAAATTTTCCAGCCCTTGGCTGAGGGATTCCAGATCACACATGCACACAATATCTCAATGTATTTGTAATGGTAAACTTTAAATAGAATCATTATTATTAGAATCAATAGAGTTTTCTTTTAAATCCTTGTTTGAGTTAGACATTTGTAACAAAATCCACCCCACTAAAGAACTAAACTTCTCAAGTATCCTACAATTATTATGCTACCGTCCATTTTAATTGAGGGAAATCCTCTTGGCAAAATTTGGGGGCAGTGTTTGTGAAAAAAAAAAAAGATACAGTACTGCAGACATTTAACACAGTTTCTCATAGAAGCAGGGATTATTTTGCCCATTTTACAGGAAAAGGAAATAAGGAAGAGGAAAGTTAAGTCAGCACTCGCAGGTTGCATAATCTGTCAGCCATGAAAACAAGAGCACACCTGACTCACAGACAGGCGCATGTGTTTTAATGGCAAGCTCCTATCCTAAGTATGTTAGGATTCTCTACCCATCTTAGAGAAGAAACCAAGATAGTATCTCAGGTGGTGAGTTCTTATTCATTACAGATCATTCCTAAATTTTTACAATACTTTTATAACTTCAGATAGAAAAGGGTAACTGTGATATACCTGACATTTCTGAATACAGGAGTTTGACTTTTTTTCTGGTAGAACTACTTATTTCTACAAATCTTACTTTTCTAGAAAACATAAGTTCGGTCATAAAGGTCTCTGCCTTTTCTCTGCTTTCTAGAAACGTTATTGAGCAGATATCTCAGGATACATTTCTAACTCCATGGTATCCCTAACTGACCAGGGTCACCCAAACCATCATTTATTGATTCCCACTACAAAAGAAAAATCACTTTGTATAAAAGATAGAAATTCAAAGTCAGCCCCATGAGGTTTTTCCAGTAGCCAGTTATATGTATCAAAGAGAAAAGTCAAGTGGCAGGGGACACAGGTTGGTGGAAGAAGGCGGCTGGAAGATTGAAGGCAATAAAGTGCAGATTTAAGGGTTGTTACTTGGTGCTGTCAAGTTGATTTCAACTCATAGCAATCCCATGTGACAGAGTAGAACTTCCCCATAGGGTTTTCTAGGCTGTAATCTTTATGGGAGCAGATCGCTAAGTCTCACTTCCACAGAACCTCTAGGTGGTTTCTGACTGTCAACCTTTCAGTTAGCAGCCAAGCTCTTAAATGTTGCGCCACCACTAGGAAGTGGTTTTCACTGGGTCTATAGGGTTGCTATGAGTCAGAATCGACTCAACGGCACTGGGTATGGTCCTCTTCCTTAAGGTCTATTTAGAAAGGCTGGTTGGGTTAAAATGCTGTCTGGTTGCTGTTCAAAACATAGCAACCATTTGTACTGCGCAAGAGGCAATGACACTAATAACTCGTAATCCTCGTTGAGGCAACCTGGTCTCTTGCCAAGTCAGCTTAAATTGACCATGACCAGGGAAAAAAGGGACTTTCAAGGATTGTCAAGAACAAACCGGCCTTGCCGCCTGTGAGAATCTGAACAATTATTTATCTAAACATTCTCGTGCAGAATTGTGGCACTGCTTTCTCACTTGAAGTCTTGCCTAGCTAAACATATAAGAAAACGGCAAATCCCACCTGAGCCACTATATATTCTAACCTGTACACATGGCCAAGATGTGAAGAGATAACTATGTGTAAAATTACTGCCCAGAGCCTTTAACTAAACAAGAAGAAAATGGAAAGGAAGATGAAAGAATTTAGAATTGTGTAACTGATTAAATCATGGCAAAAAATACAGTTTGTTTTGCAATGCCATGTAAACCGCAAACTTTACCTTCTGTATTTAACACATAACAAAGTGGTTAAACAAAGGTTTTAGCAATTTTTTTTTAACTCTCAGCTTGACATAAATATCCTTCCTTCAATTTTTTTCTCTGTACGATATAAGTAGTTAAATTTGTCTGCTTGGAAAAGCTACTCAACTGAACCAGAAGTGTTAGGCTCGGACAATACCTTTGTGTGTGAGATGTGTGACCTCAGAAAGCAAAAGCTCTCAGGCAAGATGGCTCCATGAAGGCAGGCAGCCCTCTCTCAATGGTTATCATAGTACCATTAGATACTGCGCAATGTACTAACATAGACAACTCATTATCTCATTTGATTCTCACCACCATCGCTTAAGGTAAAAAAAAATCATTTAAGGTAGATATTCTTATTTTAAAAATCAGAAAATTGAAATTTAGAGAGCTTAAGTAACTTGACCATGGTATGCAGCCAATAAGTGGTGGACCTGGTTTTTGACTCTCTGTCTCAAGGAGCCCTCCTAAACCTGTGCTTTTAATCAGCACTCTGTGCGTCACCCATACTCTCTCACTTGCTCCAGCTTAACGAAGAGCAAAGAAAAAAACCAAAGTAATGGCATCCAAGGTGCGTGCGTGTGTGCGTGTGCGTGTGCGTGTGTGTGTGTGTGTACATGTGCTTTAGGTGAAAGTTTACAAGTGCAAATTAGTTTCTCATTCAAAAATTTATACAAAAATTGTTTTGTGCCATTGGTTGTAATCCTGGCAATGTGTCAGCACTCTCCCTCTTTCCACCTCGGGTTCCCTGTGTCCATTCACCCGGTTTTCCTGCACCTTCAAGCCTTCTCATCTTTGCTTTTGGGCAGGTATTGCCCATTTGGTCTCATACACTTTATTGAACCAAGAAGGATGCTCCTCATATGTTTTATTGTTTGTTTTATAGGCCTGTCTAATCTTTGGCTGAAAGGTGGACTTCGGGAGTGGCTTTGGTTCTGAGTTAGTAGGGTGTTCAGGAGCCATAATCTTGACAGTTCCTCCAGACTCTGTCAGACCAGTCTGATCTTTTTTTGTGAATTTGAATTTTGTTCTGCATTTTTCTTCTGCTCTGCCCTGGACCCTCTATTGTGATCCCTGTCAGAGCCGTTGGTGGTGGCAGGAGGGCACCATCTAGTTTTTCTGGGCTCAGGCCGGTGGAGGCTGTGGTTCATGTGGCCCATTAGTCCTTTGGATTAATATTTTCCTTGTCTTTGGTTTTTTTCACTCTACTTTGCTCCAGACAGGACGAGACAAATAGATATATCTTAGATGGTCGCTCACAAGCTTTTAAGACCTCAGACATTACTCACCAAAGTAGAACGCAGAACATGTTCTTTATGAAAGATGTTATGCCAATTGACCTAAATGTCCCCCAGAACCATGGTCACCAGCCCTCAGCCCCAGTAACTCAGTCCCTCAAAGTGTTTGGATGTGTCTAGGAAGCTTCTATGACTTTGCTTTGGTCAAGTTGTGCTGACTTCCCCTATATTGTGTGTTGTCTTTCCTTTCACCCAAGTTAACTCTTGTTTACTATCTAGTTAATAATTTCCTCTCTCCTCCCTGGTAACCATCAAAGATAGTTTTTTCCTGTGTGTAAACCTTTCCTTGAATTTTTATAATAGTATTATAGTAATTTTTACAATTGTATGTGGTCTCATACAATATTTGTCCCTTCGTGATTGACTTATTCACTCAGCATAGTGCCCTCCAGATTCATCCACGTTGTGAGATGTTTCCCAGATTCATCATTGTTCTTCATTGTTGAGTAGTATTTCACTGTGTCTGTGTCTGTGTGTGTGTGTGTATGTGTGTGTGTACCATAATTTGTTTATCCATTCCTCTGCTGATGGGCACTTAGGTTGTTTCCATCCTTTTGCTATTGTGAATAATGCTACAGTGAAACTACGGACGTGCATATGTTTACTCGTGTGATAGCTCTTATTTCTCTAGGATATAGTCCTAGCAGTAGGATTGTTGGATCATATAGTACTTCTATTTCTAGCTTTTTAAGGAGGCACCATATCGTTTTCCATAGCGGTTGTACCCTTTTACGTTCCACCAGCAGTGCAGAAGGGTTCCAATCTCCCTGCAACCTCTCTAACATTTGTTATTTTCTGCTTTGTTCGTTTGTTCATTTGTTTTTTCTTTTCAGTACGAGTAATATTGGGGTGAGGTGGTATCACACCAGAGTTTTGATTTGCATTTCTTTAATAGCTAATGATCACAAGCGTTTCCTAAGGTGTCTGTCAGCTGCCTGAATGTCTTCTTTGGTGAAGTGTCTGTTCATATCCTTTGCCTATTTTTTAGTTGGATTATTTGTCTTTTTTGTTGTTGAAGTATTGAAGTATTCTGTAAATTTTAGAGAATAGACCATTGTCAGATACATTGTAGCCGAATTTTTTTCCCAGTCTGTAGGTTCCCTTTTAACTCTTTTGGTGAAGTCTTTTGATGAGCCTAAGTGTTTAATTTTTAGGAGCTCCCAGTTATCTAGCTCCTCTTCTGGTATTTGTGCATTGTTATCTATGGTTTGTATTGTATTTATACCATGTATTAGGGCCCCTAGTGTTGTCCCTATTTTTTCTTCCATCATCTTCATCGTTTTAGGTTTTCTATTTAGGTCTTTGATCCATTTGAGTTAAATTTTGTGCATGGTGTGACGTATGGGTCCTATTTAATTTTTTTTATAGATGAACGTCCAGTTTTGCCAGTGCCATTTGTTAAAAAGACTGTCTTTTCCCCCATTTAGTGGACTTTGGTCCTTTGTCAAATATCAGCTAACCAAAGGTGAATGGGTTTATATCTGGGTTCTGAATTCTGTTGCATTGGTCTATGTATCTGTCATTGTCCCAGTACCAGGCTGTTTTGACTACCATGACCATGTAATAGGCTCTGAGATCAGGTAGTGTGTGGCCTCCTACTTTGTTCTTTTTCTTCAATAATGCTTTGCTTATCTAGTGCCTCTTTCCTTTCTATATAAAGTTGGTGATAAGTTTTTCTATTTTGTTAAAGAACACTGTTGGTATTTGGATCGGGATTGCATTCTATCTGCAGATTGTTTTGGGTAGAATTGACCTTTTCACAATGTTTAGTCTCCCTATCCATGAGCACAGTATGTTTTTCCATTTATGTAGGACTCTTTCGGTTTCCTGCAGCAGTATTTTGTCATTTTTCTTTGTATAGGTCTTTTATATCCTGGTCAGTTTTATTACCAAGTATTTTATCTTTTCAGGGGCTATTATAAATGATATTGTTCTACTGATTTCCTTTGGGATACAAGTTTTAATGTAATGTTCCTGAACTGTTGATAGGCATCACTACCAATAGTTCTAATTATGAGACATATATCTCTTCAAGATTAGGAAGTGGTTTCCTAAGGAAGTCCCCACTCAAACTGCTCTGGGGTGAGCAGAAAGCATAACTGCAATTATATAGCTGTAAATCAGCTAAGCGCATTTTATTTTATCTGGCAACTAACCTAATGCTTTTGAATTGTTCATGTAATGAAGCTGTTGTTGTCAAAGAGTCTCATTCTCAGTTGTAGATGATGGTTTCATTCCTGTGAGAAAGCACACATATGCGCACACACATACACCAATACACTCTCAATTGAAACCACTAAGGTCAAGGTATAGGTTTGCAGAATCCTGCATTTAAACATCTGGTAAGAGGAATACAATTTATTAAAATCGATAACAAAACAATGAGCATAAGCTAATTAGAATATTATTTAATAAGTAGTGTTCATAAGGAATAGGAATACTCATTTTTGTTTTACAGCATATATACTGGCAACTTCTCTCTCTTCTAATACACATCTTTGCATCTTTGTTCTACCTCTATGTGGACGTATATAATCTTAGTAATTTAAAGCTGGTGGTGGGGTAGAAATAATCTCAAAGGTTACCTAACCCAACTACCTCATTTCCCAAATTGAAGAAATTGAGGCCCACAACAGTTAAGGGACTTGTTCCAAGTTCCCCCTGTAGTTAGTGACGGAGTTAGATTTAGAACTTGGATGTCCACTGCTCAATTTACTATACCACCTTATGTCTCACTGATGGCCAAAAGATATAACCAGAGCATAAAGATAAAAAAAATATATAGCATGGCATTTTGTAATACATTTAGATAAGTGTGATTTTCTAATGGCTTAGCAAGATTTAAGCAAAAATTTATAAAAATAAAAGAACTAAAGTTGCTTCTAAGCAGCATCAATTTATTTCTCCCCCAGTCTCTATGATAGAAAAAGGAGGACATCAAGGTAAGGAGCTCCATTTGCTCAAAAATTACCAGGAATGGAATAATTCTACACCGTCTCCAAATTTCTAACACCGTTCCTTCAATAAGGAAATTAATTTTGTCTTGCAATCACACATTACAAAGAAAGTCTATGTTTGTTGTTTACATTCTGGTTGTTCTCACAGATCTTGCCTTCCTGCATTAGAGGATACATGAGAGTGCAAACAGACTATTGTCCTGCAAAGCCCTAGACTCACAAATAAAACAGATACCAGAAGAATTTTATTTGGGGAGATTTGTCCATGAATTTATATTTCCTAGACTTGCTCCCTCTTACCCTTTACAGTTTTGAATCAAATTAATAATTCTGAATTAAATGATCTTCTTATGGCTTCTACCTGACATTCCACACAGCCCAGGTCCCTTACAATTTGGCTCAAATTCCCTGGAAATCCAACCGAAATTCAATCTTGGTTTGTGAGCCTTGGCAAAGGATTCTGCTGGCCTACTCCAAACTCCCCCCAGCCGGCAGCATGCACTCTCTTCCCTCTCTGGAGGACCCAGGGGGCCAGCTTAACTGTTTGTGTTGGTTGGCCTCCCTAAGTCCAGGGTGACGTCTCTTTTCCCTAAGCTTTAGGTCCACTGTTCCCTGATGTTGATCACCATACCACAGAGGAAAAATAAAAATTACACAGCCATACTGAAAGAGAAAAATTCTATAGCCTTGCCCCATAATGGCTAGTTTGATCTTTGATTCCCTCCTTCGTTAGATAGTACCTTGCTCAGAGTTCCACCATGATTTGACATGCTTTTCCTAAACACCCCTCTGGCTGCCCTTCCCTTTACCATGTGTCTCAGAGCACTACAGGGTAAAAGAGTCTACAATGTGTATCACATCTGTTTTATCATTTGAGGATTCTTGATATAAGCTAAAATGATTTTCTTATGTAGTGCCTTTCCAAGCATGAAAAATTCTAGTCAGGGAAATCTCAGAACTTAAATGCGAATAATTCTCTTTTCAAAAAACAATCTGCTGGAACAGAATTGAGAATCCAGATATAAATCCATCCACGTATGAGCAGCTGATATTTGACAAAGGACCAGTGTCAGTCAATTGGGGAAATAATAGTCTTTTTAACAAATGGTGCTGGCATACCTGGATATCCATTTGCAAAAGAATGAAACAGGACCCATACCTCACACCATGCACAAAAACTAACTCCAAGTGGATCAAAGACCTAAACATAAAGACTAAAACGATAAAAATCATGGAAGAAAAAATAGGATCTACCCTAGGAGCCCTAATACAGGGCATAAACAGAATACAAAACATTACCAAAAATGATGACGAGAAACCCGATAACTGGGAGCTCCTAAAAATCAAACACCTATGCTCATCTAAAGACTTCACCAAAAGAGTAAAAAGACCACCTACAGACTGGGAAAGAATATTCAGCTATGACATCTCAGACCAGCGCCTGATCTCTAAAATCTACATGATTCTGTCAAAACTCAACCACAAAAAGACAAACAACCCAATCAAGAAGTGGGCAAAGGATATGAACACACATTTCACTAAGGAAGATATTCAGGCAGCCAACAGATACATGAGAAAATGCTCTCGATCATTAGACATTAGAGAAATGCAAATTAAAACTACGATGAGATTCCATCTGACACCAACTAGACTGGCATTAATTCAAAAATCACAAAATAATAAATGTTGGAGAGGCTGCGGAGAGACTGGAACTCTCATACACTGCTGGTGGGATTGTAAAATGGTACAACCACTTTGGAAATCCATCTGGCGTTATCTTAAACAGTTAGAAATAGAACTACCATACAACCCAGAAATCCCACTCCTCGGAATACACCCTAAAAATACAAGACCCTTCACACAAACAGATATATGCACACCCATGTTTATTGCAGCTCTGTTTACAATAGCAAAAAGCTGGAAGCAACCAAGATGTCCATCAACGGATGAATGGGTAAATAAATTGTGGTATATTCACACAATGGAATACTACGCATCGATAAAGAACAGTGACGAATCTCTGAAACATTTCATAACCTGGAGGAATCTGGAAGGCATTATGCTGAGCGAAATGAGTCAGTTGCAAAAGGACAAATATTGTATAAGACCACTATTATAAGATCTTGAGAAATTGAAAAAACGGAAAAGAACACATACTTTTGTGGTTACAAAGGAGGGAGGGAGGGAGGGAGGGAGGGAGGGAGGGAGGGAGGGAGGGAGGGAGGGAGGGAGGGAGGGAGGGAGGGAGGGAGGGAGGGAGGGAGGGAGGGAGAGGGCTTTTTATTGATCAATCTGTAGATGGGAACTGCTTTGGGTGAAGGGAAAGACAACACTCAAAACAAGGAAGGTCAGCCTAATTGGACAGGATTAAAAGTAAAGAGGTTTCCGAGATAAAATGAAAGCTTCAAAGGATAGCGAAGCAGGGGCTGGGGTCTGGGGAACTTGGTTTGAGAGGACTTCTAAATCAATGGGCAAAACAATTCTATTATGAAAACACTCTGCATCCCACTTTGAATTGTGGCACCTGGGGTCCTAAATGCCAACAAGCAGCCATCTAAAATACATTAATTGGTCTCAACCCACCGGGAGCAAAGGCAAAGGAAGGACACCAAGGTCACACGACAACTAAGAACCCAAGAGACAGAAAGGGCCACTTGAACCAGAGACCTACAATATCCTGAGACCAGAAGAACTAGTTGGTGCCCGGCCACAATCGATGTCTGCCCTGTCAGGGAACACAACAGACAACTCCTGAGGGAGCGGGAGACCAATGGGATGCAGACCCCAAATTCTCATTAAAAGACCACACCTAATGGTATGATTGCGACTAGAGGAATCCCAGAGACAATGCTCCCCAGAACTTCTGATGGCACAGGACAGGAACCATCCCCGAAGACAAATCATCAGGCATGAAAAGGACTGGTCAGTGAGGGGGAGAGAGATACTGATGAAGAGTGAGCTAATTAAATCAGGTGGACACGGGAGAGTGTGTTGGCAACTCTTGACTGGAGGGGGGATGGGAAGATAGAGAGAGAGGGAAGAAGGTAAAATTGGCACGAAATGAGAGACTGTAAGGGCTGACTCAATAGGGGGAGAGCAAGTGGGAGAAGGGAGTAAGATGTATGTAAACCTACATGTGACAGACTGATTGGAATGGTAAATGTTCACTTGAAGCTTAATAAAAATTAAAAAAAAAAAAAAAACAATCTGCTATCTCCTCAAGGTAACAGGTACATTTAAAGCAATGCAGTTGTAATTTTGCAACTGCATTAAACCCCAATTTTTAAATATAATGATTCTAAAATCCATGGAAAGTTAAACAAGCAAAAATAGTCAAGAAAATTGGGGGCAAGGGGGGCTGCCATAACTTAAAAGTATCAAAAAGCTATAACAAGTAAAGCATTTTCATCCTAACCAAAAAAAAAAAAAAAACACTTCTGAAGACAGACCACGAAATTACAAAGAGTAATAATAACGCAAAAACAAAAACTGTTGCCATGGAGTGGATTCTGACTCATAGCAACCCTACAGGACAGAGTAGAACCACCCCATAAGGTTACATAAATCTTCACGTGAGCAGATTGCCACATCTTTCTCCCACAGAGCGCTGGTGGGTTTGAACTGTGGACCCTTCGATTAACAGTGGAGAGCTTAACCAATGTACCACCAGGATTCCTTAATAATAATAAAACCAAATCCGTTGCCATCGAGTCGATTTCAACTCATAGCGACCCTGTAGGACAGAGTAGAGTTGCCCCATAGAGTTTCTAAGGAGCGCCTGGTGGATTACAACTGCAGGCCTTTTGCTCAGCAGCTGTAGCTTTTAACCACTATCCCGCCAGGGTTTTCAATAATAATAATAAGTCCCCCCAAATGATTCAAGAATACTTTGAAATTTAATAAATGTTAAAGGTGAAATTTCAAACATTTGTTTATTTGAGAGAAAAATAGTGCCCTGCTTCACAGCATGGAGCCCTGGTGGTGCAGTGGTTAAGAGCTCGGCTGCTAGCCAAAAGGTTGGCGGTTGGAACTCACCAGCCATCCTGTGGGAGAAAGATGTGGCAGCCTGCTCTTGTAAAGATTACAGCTTTGGAAACCCTATGGGGCGTTTCTACTCTGTCCTATACAGTCACTATGAGTCTGAATTGCCTTGACAGCAACGGGTTTGGTATGGTTTACCTCACAGCATATGCTATGTGAATTATTGTTCTTGGTTGCCATTGAGTTGATTATGACTCGTGAGGACCCCATGTGAATTACAGAGTTAAATTTTAAAAACCAGAAATATAAAAAGACAAAGGGAATTTTTCTCTTAACTCAGGAAGACTATGCCTTTATAAGGATAAAGGCATAAAGTATAAAAGGAAACAGGTTATAGCTGCAAGAGGGTGAGGATAAATAAACGTATGATGCAAAATCACTGTAAACAAAATACAGCGACAAAAGACAAACTAGAGAAAGTATCTACAGCATGCGTAATAGCAATGGGGTTCTGCATAAAAAGTTTTTGTAAGTCAAACAGAAAAAAAAATGAACATACTAATTAAAAATAGGCAAAGGATACCTACAGGAAACTCACAAGAAACATCTAATTGGCCCATAAACCTATATTATATGTATGATTTAAGAGTTAATGGGCCTGGTCTGAACTCCAGTATGGATAGATAAAAAAATTAAAATGAGAAGAAATCTTTATCTTCTAAATTTTCAAATATTAATAAAAATCCAATATTGATGGTATTGAAATAGGTTTTCTCAGACATTACTGGTGAGAGTTTAAACGGATACACATTCTGAAAAGCAATTCAGAAACATGTACCAAAAGCCTGATAAATGTCATACTTTTGACCTATTTAAATGCTAGAAACTAAGACAACAATTAAAAATTATGCAAACGTGAATACAAAGAGTTTCATCATAACAGTATAATTTATAATATTTGTTAAATGGAAATATGAGAGGAAGTCAGTGCAAAGGGATAGTAGGTAAAGACCTGGTCTCCATGCATCTATTTTCATCCACACGTTTACAACTACAATGCACGGGACTGAACAGCCAAAGTTATTTAAAAAGCCTCCAGATCATGTGAAAGGACAATGAAGGATTAAGTTTGGGGTCAATAAGAAAAAACTCTACATTAAGACCCTACTGCTTCCAGATCCCTGGTGCTTTAATATGACTGGTTGACACCGTAGAAATTCTCAACGCCTTGGAAGATTGGTAGACATTCATAACCAGGAAGGCATTCAGACCTTCTGGTTTCCAGAAGAACTTCCTACCTTGAGCCCATTATAATTAGGATCACCCTTCTTCTCATTCTGCCCTAGACTGCCCTGGTTTACTCCTATTATCTGGGTGTAAATTGTTAATAGCTCCTCCTTATATGCTCAGAGGTGTCTCCTTATTTGGATGATAGATTATATGGTCACCTTAATGACTCATTTACTTTAATTAAATAAATTTCCTGTGTTTTAATTAAATGGTGTTTTGGCACTATAGAATATATTGAAGAGCATTAACTGAAACTGCTTAATGTAATCCATTACATTATTTGCTAAGGGGCTAAGGGGGTTGCTCATTATATTTTGTTATTTCTTCTCTTTGAGAACCCATGAAAGGCATCTCTCTGGCCTCAGCTCCAGTGTAACTATGTTTCTCCTGAGCATCTGGTGTGTTTTTGTCTCCTGAACTCTGAATTGCAGACCTGGTCCTATTGTCTTCTGTGCACTCAGCCATGGCTAGATGCTTGGAACCAGCACTGCGATTTACCTTCAGTCTGACCATGACCTTCAAGCTCTGGGATAAGGTCCCTAACTTAGCATATATCTCCCCTTCAGACTACAAGTATGTGTTTTTCATTTTATGTATGCAGAAGTAACATTCCAACGACCTGCCATTTGACAATGCCAGATTTCTTTCTTCCAGAAGATACATGTTACAATAAGAATGTGGTAAGTGTTAGCAAAGATTACACCTTGTCAGGTCTCCTTCATACCTTGTCCATGTCTTACCATTGCTGCATTAGCAATGGTGACTCTGAACCCCAGAATTTCACCCAAGAAAGGAAACCCAAGGCTTATGTTCTGGTGTTAGTTGACTGGGAAGTTTATCCCTGTCACTGGATGTATCTCCCACCTGTTTCATCACTGGGGTTAGTTTTATGAGTTCTGCAGCTATGGAAAGATGTCACTTCAAAAGGCATCTGGCCGCTTAGACTCTGATCATTCTAAGAATATGATATAATTCTTCTTCCAGTTGCTAGAGAACAAGAAGTGGGTAGTAGAGGCAGCTATAGCAGAGCTTCAAGGAACGGGGCAAGCCGAGAACTGACAGCCATTTACAACACTGATTGGCAGAAAGTAGGGAGTAAAAATCAGCAAAAAATAGAGGGTTTAGGCAACAAAATATTCCAGTTTTGTTCCCCTTCCACACACACCGCCCCCCCCACCTCAAAGTATCTCTTTGGACCAAGCATCATCATTTCCTCAGTTATAAAGACACATTCTTAAAAAGACATAAAGACATCGTTGTACTATCCTCGCAACGTTTTGGGAGGAGGGAGAGCCCTGTGTTCTTGGCCGCATCTGCTTGGAATGGAGCTTCCGTCATGTGGAGCCAGGACTGAGGAGAGAAGGAATGGGTCTTGGTTCAAGTGCCACAGGCTCTTGTGGTTTTTACTGAGATTTAGTAAGTTTTCTTAAATAAATATTTTCTTAATTTCTTTATTTCTTAAATAAATATTTTACCCTTAGTAAAATATCCAGAGATTTTCAATTAAAAAAAAAAATTTTTTTTTTTCACCAGTTCTGGTTGTTTTTCGAGGGAGACAGTGCACAGAGCTTGTCATACCACCATTCCAGAAACAATCTCATTCATCTGAAATACTCCTTGAAGCCTCAAAGAGTTTTGTTTAATATGTCACACAGCTGATATTGTAGAACTTTCCTAAAGTTAAAGTGTGTTGCATTCTTGCTTTCCCCTTTACTGTCACATTGTTCACTCTCTCAAAGAATCCAATTGGAAGAATCAGAAAAATCAGTGATACTGATTTTTATGAAATACCCCAGGAACCACTAGATTACTGGCCTACAACGGTTCATAAATGACTTTTGGGATACAGACAGCCTATCGTGTTTCATGTAAGACAAAAAAATTCAGCTACGGTTCTCTTCCCAATTCTTTATCTTAAATTTAATTTTAAGTCTTGGCCAATTGCTTGATACTGCCACACACCTGATATTTACCTAAGTCCAGTTTTACCAAAGGTAAACATGTTTGTAGCAATGCTTCTATGGTGCTCCACATTTTGCTTGTATTAGAAACGGAGCAGTGAATATGTGTATAGAACCACAGTCTTTCTGAATATTAATGTAGTTGCGTAAGGTCCTAGCCACCCATCTGCAGATTTAATGAGTAGATGCCATTACATCTCATTAGTCATGACTGAAACTATAACAGTGTGCCAGCCAAGGAATGGCCCCAATAGAATTACACTTGACATTCTCTTCTGCCTCCTAGTTGATAGAAAACCACTGATAAATAACCAGGAATAACATTTTATCCAGTTGTGTACTTTCCTGGTAGCTGTTTGATGTAAACCCAATTTTTGTGGTTTCTGAGTAAATCTATCCAACAACTCTCAGCCTTCCCCAAATTTTTGGAATTCTGATAGGTAGCTGGTCCCAGAAAATGCCTTTTAAAGTCTTAATCAGGCCATGATTTTGTGTTTTGAAACTACGTTAATTAAGGGCATTGGGTTCTCTTTATGGGCCTGCACCGTAACCCAGGCCCAGATGCTTCTTAATATATATGAGATGGCAGGAATCAACTTAATTTACAGAAGAAAAGATGAAATCTCCCTTGAATAATTCAGGTGGACTATATAGGTTTAATTCCATCAGATTATTACTTGCTGGAGTAGTGTATTGAGAAGTATTTTGAGGCAGCAACTGTCTCCAGTGGGAAAGAATGTTGCGTGATTAGCAGGATTCACCAGGAACTTAGGAGAGAAGATGGGTAGTGCTCATGCCATCTATGTGCTGACAACAAGGGCCTAGATTCAATGATTCTGATATTGCTTCCAGGTATATGATGCTATGATCAGTAAAATCACCACTATCCACTCCAGATTGCCCCATAGGGCGACAATCCTCATGAGGCTGAATTTCTCATAAAGTATGAAAGTATGCTACAAACCTTCTTGCTACTTTAGTTTCTGTCACTGAAATCATGTTTAAACTATCCCACTTTTTTTACACTGATTACCTGTGAATAATAACTTGTCAGAAAACCCTTTGAGTTCTGTAACAAATGTTTTGAACATTAAGAAAGCCTACCAGGAGGAACCCTGGTGACATAGTGGTTAAGAGCTATGGCTGCTCACCAAAAGGCCAACAGTGCGAATCCACCAAGCACTCCTTGGAAACACTACAGGGCAGTTCCACCCTGTCCTTTAGAGTCGTTATGAGTTGGAATCAACTCGACGACAATGGGTTTGGTTTTCGGTTACCAGCAGAAGAAACTAAGAAACATTTTCCTTATCAGCTGATACGAGGGACATTGCCTAAGTAAGGCACTAGAGAAAATGAGTTGTTGTTAGGTTCCATCAAATCAGTTCTGACTCAAAGCACACTACCTGTTCCTGCACTATCCTCACAAACGTTGTTATGCTTGAGCCCATTATTGCAGCCATTGTGTCAATCCATCCTGTTGAGGGTCTTCCTCTTTTTCAATGACCCTCCACTTTACCAAGCATGATGTCCTTTTCCAGGGACTGGTCCCTCCTGATAACACGTCCAAAGTACATGAGACGAAGTCTCATCATCCTTACTTGCAAGGAATATTGATTGTACTTCTTTCAAGACAGCTGTCTGTGCAACACGAATATTTTTTAAATTTATTTTGTTGCTGTCATTGAGAATACACACAACAAAACACACCAATTCAACACTTTTGACTGTACAATTCAGTGACATTGATTACATTCTTCAAGTTGTGTAATTATGCTCGCCCACCTTTTCTAAGTTGTTACTCCCCCATTAACATAAACTCACTGCCCTCTAAGTTTCCTATCTAATCTTTCGAGTTTCTGTTGTCAATTCGATCCCATACAACCAAACCAAAGAAAACCTGTTGCCATCAAGTCGATTCTGACTCATAGCAACCCCAAGGAGCAGCTGGTGGATTTGAACTGCCAACGTTTCAGTTAGCAGTCAAATGCTTTAACCACTACGCCACCAGGGCTCCTTTGATCCCATATAGATAGTTCTTAAAAAAGTGCAAAAGTTCATAAAAGGCAGACATTCTTTACTAGTTAAGCTGAATTATTGTTTGGCTTTAAGAAGACTTCAGGGTATATTTTTGGTTTAAGGTTTAACAACATGAATATTTTGAGGAAAAAAAAGCCAACTATATTGATGAGTGATGCCAATGAACAGAATACGTCCTTTCTGGAGCATAGTGTGTCTGTACATGTAAGTGCCTAGGTGGTTTTCCGTTGGTTTTACCTAAACTCAGGAATAGTCCCATATTAGCATAAAATGAGATCTGTAAATTGGCATCACTCTCTAGACTCTTAAGACACACAAAGGCAAATATATATTTTTAGTCCATTTTGTCAAGCTTGTATAAAACCACTTTTCCACTTTCTTTATAGTACCGTGTGCTTCACCAACAATAGGTTTTGTGGCCAAAATATCAGTTTCTCTGGTCATTCTCATTTAAAAGCTACTGAGGACACACAAATCATTACTCTCTTGAATCTTAGAACAGGTCAATGTTTTCAGCCTCGGAAATCTTCAAATGTAATGTAATTTAGACCAGCGCCCCTCAAAGCGTGGTCCATAGCTCAGTGCTGGTCCCCAGATTCGTTTCGATGACCCAAATGATAGTCACTGGATATCTCCTGTTTAAAAGAATAGCAACTGCACCTGCACACCACGTGTTATGGAAGTTTAATTTCAATGTCTCAAATTTCACAGGAAGTGAATAAAATAAAATTACTTCTTTAACATTTCATTTTTGCGAACTTCATATATTCTTTGTTTCCATAACGTTTGCCATTAAGAGTTATTTAAAAGGAATGCCTCCAGTTTCTGTTAACTTATTATATAGCCATCCTTTCGTAACATAAACCAATGACTGTGTGATAAAACACCCCAGTTAGAAATATAAACAGATATGTTAGAGATAAATTAAGTAATGCTGTCTCTCCTGTGACTACGACTTATGTCACTTAAAAGCAGAAATCAAAGGAAGCTTGTTTTTAGAAATATTTAGATCTGGGAGATGTAGCAAGCAATAGCAACACTAGCTAATTAAATCAAATAGCATTCATGGTCTCTGTTAGCATTTTAGGGTTCAAGATTAAACAAGATGGAAAAAATGTGCGATCCCTTGATAAGTGTAACTTGCAACAAATTGGCAAATTGGTAGGCGTTAAAAGCCAAAAAAAGCAGTTTTGTTGTGCAATTCTTTTTTTTTGGTAATGACTTTATAGCTCCATATCCCAGTTTGTATTAGTCATTTTGTAACATAAACAAAAAATATATTTTAAAAACTTACTTTAAATAAATTACTCCACCAAATTGACTAACTTAAAGAAAACAGGTTGATGGTTCCATATGGAAAAAAAGGAAGAACCAAATATTCTTTGACAATGAGAATAACATAGCCAAATATAAAGTAATAATTGCAGTGAGCACAACTTAACTTGTGTTTAGTATTGTGGCTGTTTTTAAGATGAAAACACCTAAAGTGGTACCTTGCTTTTGAATTCTAGTTTAACGAATGTCTTCGTTGGTTTTCCATGTTGATGTTTCTATATCGAATTCATTTTAAGCAATGAGATCAAGGGACTTTAAAAACTGCAGTTCCCAGACATAAAATAAAGAGGTGATTGCAAAACCCAGCTAGTCTTAAAGACTGGGCTTTACCAGGGGAAAAGACAGGTATGTGGAGATGGGTAAGATTTAGGAGTTGGTTTTTTTTTTAATTGGATAAGTTCAGCTTTCTGATCCTCGGCTTTTGTCATGAGGCTTGCTCCAACAATTGAAGGATCAGAAGGTGAGTTCTTTGCCTGTTGATTCCTTATCCCCACTATGCATGTGCAGGTGGGTGTCCCCAGATACCCGAATACAGCTTTGGCCACTGGGCGAGCCATGCAGTGGCCAATACCCAGGAGTCATAAGTGTGCTCAGGTAGGAGACAGTAAGAGCAGACCCCATACCAGTGCTATCAAAATAAGGAGCAAACCCTAACCATTAGCCACTGCAAATGTTTCTCTGTAAATAATAGAAATAATAATGGTAACAACAACAAAAATAATTCCGGAACCTTAATCTTAAAGGGAAGGAGCCCTGTGGCACAACATTTAAGCACTCAGCTGCTAACTGAAATGTTGGGGGTTTGAATTCACCCAGTGGCTCCAAGGAAGAAAGACCTGGTGATTGGCTTCCAGAAAGATTACAGCCACAAAAGCCCTATGGGGCAGTTCTACTCTGTCACATGGGGTAGCCATGAGTTGGAATCGACTCAACAGCACCCAACAACACAATCTTAAAGGCAATTTTTTTTTTTTTTTTTTACTTTAGGTGAAAAAAAAAATTTTTTTTTTTTAGGTGAAGGTTTACAGAGCAAAGCAATTTCTCATTAAACAATTAATATGCATATTGTTTTGTGACATTGGTAGCCAACCCCATGACATGTCCACACACTCTCCTCAACCTTGGGTTCCCCATTACCAGCTTTCCTATCCTCTTCTGCCTTCTCACGGTCCTTGCCCCTGGGCTGGTGTGTCTCTTTAGTCTCATTTTGTTTTATGGGCCTGTCTAATCTTTGGCTGAAGGGTAAACCTCAGGAGTGACCTCAGGACTGAGCTATAAGGGTGTCTGGGGGCCATATTCCTGGAGTTTCTCCAGCCCCTGTCAGACCAGTAAGTCTGGTCTTTGTGTGTGTATGTGCAAGTTAGAATTTTGTTCTACATTTTTCTCCAGCTCTGTCTAGGACCCTCTGCTGAGATGCCTGTCAAAGCAGTCAGTGGTGGTAGCCGGGCACCATCTAGTTGTGTTGGACTTAGTCTGGTGGAAGCTGTGGTAGTTGTGGTTCATTAGTCCTTTAGACCAATCTTTTCCTGTGTCCTTGGTTTCTTCACTCTCCCTTGCTCCAGATGGAGTGAGACCAGTGGCTACTCACAAGCTTTTAAGACCACAGAGACTAGTCACCAAAGTAGAATGTAGAGCATTTTCTTTATAAACCATTTTATGCCAACTGAGCTAGATGTTCCCCAAGACCGTGGTCTCCACAGCCCTCATCCCAGTAATTTGGTCCCTCAGGGAGTTCGAATGTGTCTATTGAGCTTCTAAGATTAAAGGCAAATTCTTGCCTTCCTTGAGGGAGACCTGGGTTTGATTCCCAGCTAATGCACCTCCAGTGCAGCCACCGCCTGTCAGTGGAGACTTGAATGTTGGTATGATCCTGAACAGGTTTCAGTGGCACTTTCAGACTAAGATAGACTAGGAAGAAAGGCCAGGCAATCTACGTCAAAATCAGCCAGTGAAAACCCTACAGATCACAGCAGTCCAATCCTATTGTACAGGGGTCGCCATGAGTTGGGGACCAACTCAATGGCATCTAACAACAACATCTTAAAGTTCTAGGAGGAAGCAAAAACCTTAACCCCTCTTTGCCTAGCTGCTATTATCATTCTCTCCAACAACAGTTGGTCACAATTCTTATCAGGATATTCGTTCACATATTTGTCTTCTTCACTTTTCCTGTTCAAATAAGCCTCCCCCCCTTTTTTTTCCCAAGGACAAGACCAGGCCACGCCAGGAGATGACCTGGTGCAGGTCCAAGCTACTCCTTGCTCACTTCCCTCCTGGCACAGAGGCTGTCGTTTCTATGTTGGACTGTTTCTGTTTTTTCCCAGAAAAGTACTATTGAAGTTTTATTTACATGAAGTGATTCATTTCCACCTTTTTGTCCCCCTCCCCGGTAGCTTAAAAAATGCCAAAAAACTCAAAGTGCCTCATGCTCATGCTGAATCATCTTTAGATGTTCTTGAAGTATGACCCTGGGCTCATGGATTTGCCTACCACAAGAAGAACTGCCCCACAGCCTGCAGACCCAAGTACCGTTGCCTGCATGATGTGCGTCCACCAGCACCATGGAAAGATGGAGAGTATGTGTGAAAGGGACAGAAGGGGTGGGGGAGCGGGGGGAAGCAAAAGAGAGACTTCAAGAGAGATTTGCAAGATTCAAGTAGATTCCAGGAAGCGGTGCCATCAATAACATGTGTCACTCTTGATGACATTAGAAGCCAAATTCTAGACTTCACGGCCAGCCACCAGGGGAAGTTTTTGCTGGTACAGTCACTACATAAACTCCCCTTTGGTCTTTTGGGTACCCCCTGCCCTGCAGGCATCCTGTAAATTTTTTTGACTTTATTTCACAAGGTTTCTGAACCTGCACGTCCTCCCTGTGCAGTAAGTGCCAGCAAGACTGAGGTCACAACATCACTCATAGCTGGAGTTTGGGGGAAGGTGATGGGAAGCAGCTGTTCTGTTCTCAGTTCCTGCTGCCTGAAAATCACCTGCTGCCTTACAGAGGATACAAACCACTACAGAATAATTCAGTCTTCCTGCTCTAGGATGTCCTTGTTCATTCAATCATTCAGTCCTTCAAAACTATTTACTGAGCGTCCTACCGCCACTGTTTTTACCCTGTGTGGCATCTGCTAAGGGAAAGAGGAAGAGAAGGAATGGTGAAAAAACAGGTGGGCTCAAACAATCCCAACCCCCTTCTAAGCCAATTTAAGCACGAGATCAAATGGAACACAAAATTATAAATATCTGAAGGTCTCAAGGAGCAATAATTTTTGGAATGGATAGTTTTCTTTGGGTTGCCATTGGTTTAAGTCCACACTAGTTCAAACAAATTCTGAGTTAGGAAGTTAACAGGAAAATACAAACTTCAATTTTATCATCTCACTTTGATTGAATAATAGCAGTAAACACTATGAATGCTATCTTGAAACACCATTAAGTATTGCTTTGGTTTTCTAAGAATTCTACTTCTCTAAGATGGCTCTTGGTTTTCAAGCTACATGAAGCAGATTTTGGTTTCTAGTAAATATATTATTTTGAAAATCTTCTGTATATAAACAAACTTGTGGATCCCAAAAGAAGCTGCAGGAGGAATGTTTCCTAAAATGCTAAGAGATACCCAGGTACTAATTACAATCCCACATTTAGAAAAGAAAATGGTGTTTCGCTGATTTGAAAGAGAATAGAGGGTTGTTTTCTTCTTCTAAGTGCTATGTCTAAACATAAAAGTGGAAAGGTAGGAACGCTCAATCCCATATTTGGTAAAAATCACTTAACTGCAGAGATAAAAACTACAATTAGCCAACTCTTGAATCCTTTTCTAAAAAGAGGTCAGCAAGTGTTTTGTCTAAAGCCAAGGGAGTATGAGTCGAAAAAGCATGACACTGGTTTAATAATTTTTATAAACTAAGGAAAAGCCTCTTGAAAACCAACTAGAAAATTTTTTGTTGATGTGATCATGTATTAAATACACTAAATATTCCAGATGGCTCTAATATCAATGAGAAAAGGCAATGGGTCTTAACACCTCAGTTTTCCATGGGGTGATGTCATGTAGTTACAAGAATCTAATTTAAATAAAAACTCACACACAGAAAAGCATTTATCATTTCAAACCTATAAAAGAATTCCATGTTTTTTTGTTTTCGTTTTTTAATAAACAGAGAACACTGGCTTTTGTGTTAGGAGAATAAACCATTGTTCTAGGAAACAAGGAGACAAATAAGTTCATTTTTAGTATATTGTGTTCATTGTTAGTGTCAATGCCATGATGGAGAAAACTGCAGAGAAAGTAAAAATCATCCCTATTATTAGAAGGTGGTCTTTTCTTCTATTAAATAGGCTTGTTGTTGTTGTTAGTTGCCGTCTAGTTGGCTCCGACTCATGGTGACCTTAAATATAACAAAAGGAAACATTGCCTGGTCCTAAGCCATTTTCATGATTGTTAACATGTTTGAGTTCTTTGTTGCAGCTATCGTGTCAGTCCACCTCACCGAAGGTTTCTCTTTTTTCACTGACTCTCTGCTTTACCAAACATGATGTCCTTTTCTGGCATTGGTCTTTCCGGATGACGTGTCCAAAGTAAGTAAGACAGAATCTTGCCATCCTTGCTTCTAAGGAGCATTCTGGTTGCATTAGCCTTGAGGGTAGTATAAATGATAGCTGATTCCCCTAGCCTCCAAATAAGACCCCTACTGGCCATCACCTTGACTTTAGTTTTGTGAGACTCTGAGCAAAGAACCCGGGCTGAGCTGCCTGAATTTCTGGCTTACAAAACTGTGGTATAATTAAAAGGTGTTTGTTTAACCTGCTAAATTTGTAGAAATTTGCTATGCAGAAATAGAAAACTAACACATTAGGAAAATAAGTTGACTAAACATCAATTCTTTGCTTTGTTTAGACAAAATTCTGAGTGGATCAATCAGAGCCATGCTTCATTCCTGGTCCCTTCTCCCTCTCAACATTTCTGGTCATGGCTTTCCTTTCTTTTTATCCATTCCCTACTTGCCATACCTGCCTGGGAGGCTGTTTTCCAGTTATGACTCAGCCTCCTCCCATCAAGATGTTTTATCTCTATCCTGACTTGCACCCTTAGACCCACCTCATATGAAGCCTCTCCTAACCCAATGCTGGACTCCACATCATTAGAACTGCTGATAACAACCTCTCATTTTGCACCAACATAGAGGGCAGGAACTATTCAGATTCTAACATGGATTCTTTTTTCATCACAGCAGGCTGCCTTCCTGGAAGAAAAAAAAAAAAGAAGGATGGATATGGAAAACATTTCAGAAGAGTAATAACCAGCTTTGGCACTGACAAGATATGGAAGATGATGAGTCAATGGTGTGAAGCTGGGGAGCATGGAGAATGGTGAAGTTACCATCAGATGCGGAAAACTTAAGGGAGCTGCTAACCTGTAGGGGTCAGATGATGAGACTGGTTTTATCATGCTGAGTGTGAAGTATTAGAGAGGCACCCAAGCTGATGGTATGTCCCTTGAAACTATAAGGTCTTTAAGGGCAAAGACACTGTCCATCCTATTCATTATGGTAGCCCCAGAGCCTTTCATAATTTTAAGTGCCCACAAAATGTTTTCAAATAGGCTAATGGAGATGTAACTTATTCATTTAGCAATTCTAAGTACTCAGCTGGGGTTTGGAGGGAAGGAAGTGGGGAAAAGGGGATATCTTCTATATCTAACAGTTAGGTGTTAAAACTACAGCAGAGTAGGAAAGCCTTAGTCCTAAGCCACAAATTAATATTTAAGAAGAAATCTTACAGGAAGCCCAGAATAGGTGAAAACTGAACTCAGATTGAGTATTAGATGGTATTACAGACTGATTATTAGTTTTGTTGGGTATAATAATCGTATTGTGGTTGTAGATTTTTCTAAAAGCCATCTTCTGTTTGGGATATGCACTAAAATAAATGGAGATAGAAATACACAAAGTCTGTATTTTGCTTTAAAATATCCTCTGAAAGTGTGTGGAGGGGGGATGGGGTGAAAATGATGAAACAGAAAAATGAATGGTTGTTAAATCTGGGTGATAGGTGCACAAGGATACATTGGTGTAAAAATGGCATATGTCTGACCTCCTCTTACTTCACAAGGGGGAAAAAGAATCAAGATCAACAGCCCACAGCTGATTTCTATGAGGTGGAGGTCAGATATGCCTTCTCTCTCCACCATCTTTACCAACTCTGACTCCAACCGTCCCTCCCACATCACTCTCTACTTCTCTCCTGGGTTCAATAATTCACTGCAATGGCCACACAGAATTCACAGATCACACTCAAGATTATGAGGTTTATTAGGGAAGTAACAGTTACAGTTCAGGTTCAGGAACACTGAGGATACAGTTCTTTCCTAAGGATAGACTCTTCCCAGCCATGCTTGCAGGCACGCCTCTCCCTGGCCTTATGCCTCTGCTCAAAGGCACTCAGCTTTCTCTCTCTGTGGACAGAGACCCAACCACACTGTCTCCTGCTGCCAGGTCTCTGCTGCTGGGTCTCTCCTCCCCGGTCTCTCCTTCCTTGGTGGTGGTGGAATCTTCTCTCTTTCCCGCCTCTGGGGTGGCTTATTTCAAGCCTAGCAAAACTGACCAATCCCCTTGGTGGGCTACAATTACCCTATCACACAGTTGTTCCCAACTGCCTCCATTGGAGTTACAAGGCCATGAAGAGAAAAGCCACACAAAAACAAGCCATTATACTGCAATTGGAAAATTCTCCCTACCTTTGTGTTGATTTGGAAATTACCATAATAAAAGCTTTAGGAAGAAAGGAAGAGAAAGAAAGCCCAGGAAATAAATGAATAGCTACAACTGGTTGTCAACTATTTTTGATCGACATTCCTCACTTGCCCTCAGAGTCTCCTATAAATCCAATTTTTTGGAGTTTAGTGATTCTCATCTGTTTCTATGTCTTTAGAGAGTTTTCATTCTTCTGTTTATCAAATATTTACCAAAAGGTGACCCCTATATGAGGCATTCTATACTAGGACTGGATTAATATAAGAGACAAACATGTTATATCGGAAACTGACGTTATTTTTACTCTAAAATATAGTTATTTTGCAATTTTATATGGTGACAGCACTGAGTTTTTTGGGTATATGGGATAGACCTCATTGAACAGCTGTAAAATACATGGGCACAGTGCTCCATTCCCCACATTCTGATGTGCTAAAAACAAGGATTATTGTTCTTGCCATATTGTATCACTACTTAAAGCAGGACCTCTCTCAATCTGACTCCATCAGAGAAGGCAGGTTTGAAAGAAGAGACCACCTGCTTCAGAGGTAGAGCTGGAAGGGGCAATGCCCACCCAGTCTGAAGAGGTACCAGCCAGCCCTAAGTAGCCCTGTGACCTAGTCTTATAATGACAACCCCAACATAAGAGTTAATCTCCTTAATGGAAAACAGATATGTTTCTTACTTATGTCTGTTACGGTTCTGGCCTTAAACATTTCCTGCCGCCTGAGTACTCTGCTCAGCTGAGAGGAGGGAAAAGTCATGAGGATCCATGATGTCTCCAAAGCAGTGAGGGTAAAGCACAGCAGAAAAGATTACCTAGAAAATACCTTTCTTCTCTACTCATCCCTTCCTATTGATACCCAGGGGCTCGAGGGGTAAAAAAAGAGTTTGGTCAGGTCATTGAATAAAATGTGGCTGATAGACAAAGGATATCTCATTTTTTGTTCCTGACAAAGTCTGTTTCTCTGGTGATACAGGACTGTGTCTTGAGAAAAATGGATTCTGCAGGGTTTGTTAAATTCCAGGACCATGTTTGGAGGAACATGCAGCAGTTCAGACATTTGTACAGTCTCCACTTTTAGACAAAATGAAAGAAAAATGGCACCATGCTAAGCACAGGAGCTCAGAACAAATAATCTAGAAAGATCTAACTTAGTAACCATTGGTTCCTAATGTCTTGAGAATAAGTCACATTGCAGTAGAAAAGATTCAGGACTTGGGAACAAAAGGTCCAAGATTGCGTCTTTGCTTTGTCAATTACTGGTGTGAAAGAGTCACTTAACTTCCTTGACCCTCAGCTTCCTGATTAAAAATGGGGCAATAACACAGTCCAGGGTTGTTGTGATGGTTAAATAGGCCATTTGTGTGCATTGGTAACCTGTTATTCATCGTATTGAATGAAGCAGGTACAAGTTAATCAGGCCAAAAAGCTCACGTGTATGAAAATGTAACTTTATTTTAAGCTCCCACTCCAACCAGTGATAGAAATTCAATCTTGCCAGTTCCAGGTAAATCGGGTTGATTCGAGGTATTCTGGTATTCTCAGTTAAGAGTGTTTGACACTGTAATTTTTGACTATGTGCATACGAACCTTCTCCCTTTGGGTAGAGTGGGGATGTGGGGGAGACACTTCACACTAAATGGTAGCAGAGCCTCCCCCACCACCAATCAGGATCAAAGCCAAAGATATGCCCACTCCCTGCTCCCAAGCAGCTGGAGAGTGGGCAGGTGACTAATGCTGGCCAATAGGATAGTCTTGCCCAAAACATCAAATCAGCAGTGAGTAGGAAGCAAGGGACCCTGGAGAATTTATTCTGGCAGTAGCAGTGGTAGTGGCATCCAAAGTGCTATTCTGGGAGTGGTGGAGATTGACTGCTGTGATGTCCTGTGTCCAGTTCTGACAGCGGTGGCGATGCCAGTGGTGGTGTCATCAGCATCTAACCAGACGCTTCCTGTGCTGTGGTTTTGGCTGAGGTGGTTCAGCCCTTTTTAGGTACCCATTGATTCCAAGGACTCCCTGGTATCCTTCCTGTAAATTCCTTTTCTCTTTATATTAACTGGAATTGGTCTCTTTGTTTGTAACCAAGAGTCCTGACAAGTTTTGTTAAATATTTCTCCATAAATTTCCCTTGGGGGGGTGTGGCTTCTAAGCTCAAGAGGCCCACATAGCATCATCACATCCAGATGAGTCTCCAGGACCTTGATCATTATTTGTTCTACACAGACAACTCTAAGATGTGCATTGTTCCATCTAGTCCTCAGTTTTCATGCCCTGTCCATGTTGGCCATGCCTGAGATGTCCTGTTCCCATCTGGTCCTAGATCTTATGGTTCACACCATACCTAATATGGCATCTCCATCCTCCAAGTCTCCCAGCCTCAGTCTCAGGTGCTGACCAATGTCACTCACATATGAAGAATTTGCCACCCCTGTAGTGCACATGGAGGTTCTGTGGATTTGCCTTAGTTTTGTCTGCCTTAGCATCCAATGCAGATGTTTCTGTTTGTCTGATTCACAGTGGCACAAAGAACTCTGGGGGCTTACTGCATTCCAAGACCTCCAGCAAGAAGTGAGGCATAGGATTCCTCTATTTTTGGATCCCCAAATCTGTCTGCAGCTTCTACAGCCACCCCCTGGGATTTCAGTCCAGGATAGGAGTGGGGCAGGCTGAAGGGCCTGTTCCTGAGAACATTCATCAGAAACTATCATGGTGTTTATCAACTCCCTCCTACCCCCAGGTTGGAGGATCTTGTACTTCTTTGAGAGGAAAGGAACAGGCAGCCCTGACATATCACACACATATTCTTCTACATTTAGTCCATAATTATTCAGATCAAGACTTTGCGATACATATTGCTTTTTAATCAAAATAATGTATGCACATAGCTATTTTAAAAATCATATTAAAAGGCTGTAATAAGAATTGTAGTAGCAACGAGAGGCGGGACGAAGATAGCAGAATAGACAGACACTTCCGGCAAGCCCTCTTTACAACAAAGACCTGAAAAAACAAGTGAAACGAGTATATTTGTGACAACCTGGGAGCCCTAGCATCAAAGGCAAGCTTAGTCAATGAACTGAGGGGCAGAGGAAGGAAGAGACCGCTCAGAGCGGAGAGGAGTTACAGGACCTGAATCACAGGGAGAACTCAGGCACCATTCCCAGAGCTGCGGCAGTGGCGGTGGGCTGGTATAGCATTCGGCCACAGTTTCCTCAGGGAAAAGCAGCCAGCCACACAGCCTATTCACACCTCCGGAACCTGAGGAGAACGGCACGCTAAGCAAAAGCAAAATACTCGCATATATTTTACTGTGCTCCCCCCCACACCCAAGGCGGCTTTAGTGGCTGAATCCCTGGGCCTGAGATAGACCCTGGTGAGCACCTAGAGCCATCCTCCCGGACTTGGGGAAGGAAAAAATTTGCAATTCGGGGGGAAAAGATAATTTGCTAGCTCCATTAACTGGGGGAGCTCAGCACAGAAGCGGCTCCTGTCCAGGCATAAATCGTCCATGGACCTTGAGCACCTTTCCCTTCTCCATGGATCTGTGTGGGCCTATTTTGGGAGAATAAGCCCTTGTTGACAAACTCCAACTATTTCAGCTGTGCAGTGGAGAGGTGGGTGTTTGACATTTGACATTGCTTTGCCTATTAAACAAGGTCCTCACCTACCCACATCAGGGACCTAAGGACTGGTAGCTCCACTCAGGTCACACAGCCACCCACAACAGAGGTCCAAAGATAACTGGTGCCTCCCAGTCCGTACAACCAAAAACTTTGGGTGCCCATGGTCCATCTGCAGAACACACCCACCAGCATGCTCTAGGGAATGGAGACACGTTTTCCTCAGAGACACCTGGGAGTCGATTCTCAGCCCCCTGCCTTGTTCAGACCGTGACTCCAATCAACCCTACCCCTCTAAGACAGGACAGAGCCTGTACCACACACTTGATGATCAGCTACCTGGAAACCTCAGCTGAATTCATACATGAAAACTGAATGAACTCCTAGACTGATATACCTGATAACAGCTCTAGCCAGCTGGGGACAGGACACCAGAGCTCCAAAGGTGAAAATAATCAAGCTGGCTCACTCAAGCAACCCATAGGGTATACCAAAACAAAACAAAGCAAGCAACTACGACAGTAAGCAAGCATAAACTAATACAATAACTTACAGATGGCTCAGAGACAACAGTCAATATCAAGTCACATAAAGAAACAGACCATGATCACCTCAACAGGCTCTCAAAACAAAGAATCCAGGGATCTTCTAGATGAAAGTGCATTCCTGGAATTACCAGAGCCAGAATACAAAAGTTTGATATACAGAACCCTTCAAGACATCAGGGAGGAAATGAGGCAATATGCAGAACAAGCCAAGGAACACACAGACAAAGCAACTGAAGAAATTAGAAAGATTATTCAGGAACATAATGAAAAGTTTAATAAGCCAGAAAAATCCATAGACAGGCAGCAATCAGAAATTCCGAAGATTAATAATAAAATTACAGAATTAGACAACTCAGTAGAAAGTCAGAGGAGCAGAACTGAGCAAGTAGAAGGTAGAATTTCTGAACTCGAAGATAAATCACTTGGGACTAATATATTTGAAGAAAAATCAGATAAAAGAATTTTAAAAAATGAAGAAACTTAAGAATCATGTGGGACTGTATCAAGAGAAATAACCTATGAGTGATTGGAGTGCCAGAACAGGGAGGGATAACAGAAAATACAGAAAAAAAATTGTTGAAGATTCGTTGGCAGAAAAAATCCCTGATACTGTGAAAGATGACAAGATATCTATCAAAGATGCTCATCGAACTTCACATAAGGTAGATGTTAAAAGAAAGTCACCAAGACATATTATAATCAAAGTTGCCAAAACCAAAGACAAGGAGAGAATTATAAGAGCAGTGAGGGATAAACAAAAATCCACCTACAAAGGAGAGCCAGTAAGAATAAGCGTGGACTACTCAGCAGAAACCATGCAGGCAAGAAGGCAACGGGATGACATATTTAAAAAATTGAAGGAAAAAAATTGCCTGCCAAGAATCATATATCCAGCAAAACTGTCTCTTAAATATGAAGGTGAGCTTAAGACATTTCCAGATAAACACAAGTTTAGGGAATTTGTAAAAACCAAACCAAAACAACAAGAAATACTAAAAGGAGTTCTTTGGTTAGAAAATCAATAAAATCAGGTATCAACCCAAGACTAGAACACTGGCCAGAGCAACCAGAAGTCAACCCAGACAAGGAAATCCAAAAACACAAAGCAAGATTATAAAAAAAAAAAGCCCAAAACATGGTAACCGCGATGTCATTATATTAAAAAAGACAACATTAAAATAATAAAAAGGGACTAAGAAATGTAATCATAGACCTTCCATATGGAGAGGAAGATACGGTGATACAAAGAAATAAAGGTTAGGTTTAAATTTAGAAAAATAGGGGTAAATAATAAGGTAACCACAAAGGAGACAAACTATTCTACTCACTGAAATAAAATACAAGAGAAAAATACAGACTCAGAAGAAACAAAATCAACAACAACAAATATGAGGAAAGGACAATATATAAAGAAAATGCACTCAGCATATAAAATCAAGTGGGAAAAAGAAACTGTCAACAACACACACAAAAAAACATCAAAATTATAGCACTAAACTCATACCTATCCATAACTACCCTGAATGTAAATGGACTGAATGCACCAATAAAGAGACAGAGAGTGGCAGGATGGATTAAAAAACAAGACCTATCTATATGCTGCCTACAATAGACACGCCTTAGACTTAGAGACACAAACAAACTAAAACTCAAAGGATGGAAAAAAATATATGAAGCAAACAACAATAAAGAAAAGACCAGGAGTGCCAATATTAATTTCTGACAAAATAGACTTTAAACTTAAATCCATCGTAAAGGATAAGGAAAGACACTATATAATGTTTAAAGGGACAGTATACCAAGAAGATAAAACCATATTAAATATTTATGCAACCAATGACAGGGCTGCAAGATACATAAAACAAACTCTATCAGCATTGAAAAGTGAGATAGTCAGCTCTACAATAATAATGGGACACATCAACACACCACTTTCAGTGAAGGACATGACATGCAGAAAGAAGCTCAATAAAGACGCGGAAGATCTAAATGCCACAATCAACCAACTTGACCTTGTAGACATATACAGAATACTCCACCCAACAGCAACCAAGTTTACTTTCTTTTCCAGTGCACATGGAACATTCTCTAGAATAGACCACATATTAGGTCATAAAGCAAGCCTTAGCAGAATCCAAAACATTGAAATATTACAAAACATCTTCTCTGACCATAAGGCCATAAAAGTGGAAATGAATAACAGGAAAAGCAGGGAAAAGAAATCAAACACTCGGAAACTGACAATACCCTGCTCGAAGAAGACTGGGTTATAGAAGACATTAAGGATGGAATAAAGAAATTCATAGAATCCAATGAGAATGAAAACACTTCCTATCAGAACCTTTGGGACACAGCAAAAGCAGTGCTCAGAGGCCAATTTATATCAATAAATGCACACATTCAAAAAGAAGAAAGGGCCAAAATCAAAGAATTATCCCTACAATTTGAACAAATAGAGAGCAACAAAAGAAACCCACAGGCACCAGAAGAAAACAAATAATAAAAATTAGAGCTGAACTAAATGAAATAGAAAACAGAAAAACAACTGAAAGAATTAACAAGACGAAAAGCTGGTTTTTTGAAAAAATCAACAAAATTGATAAACCATGGGCCAAACTGACAAAATAAAAACAGGAGAGGAAGCAAATAACCCGAATAAGAAATGAGATAGGGGATATGACAAAGGGCCCAACTGAAATTACAAGAATCATATCAGATTACTATGAAAAACTATACTCAACAAATTTGAAAACCTAGAAGAAATGGATGAATTCCTAGAAACACACTACCTACCTAAACTAACACAAACAGAGGTAGAACAACTAAATAGACCCATAACAAAAGAAGAGATTGAAAAGGTAATCAAAAAACTCCCAACAAAAAAAAAGCCCTGGTGCGGACGGCTTCACTGCAGAGTTCTGCCAAACTTTCAGAGAAGAGTTAACACCACTACTACTAAAGGTATTTCAGAGCATAGAAAAGGACAGAATACTACCAAACTCATTCTATGAAGCCACCATATCCCTGATACCAAAACCAGGTAAAGACACCACAAGCAAAGAAAATTATAGGCCCACACTCCTCATGAATGTAGATGCAAAAATCCTCAACGAAATTCTAGCCAATAGAATTCAACAACATATCAAAAAAATAATTCACCATGACCAAGTGGGATTCATACCAGGTATGCAGGGATGGTTCAAAATTAGAAAAACAATGTAATCCACCACATAAATAAAACAAAAGACAAGAATCACATGATTTTATCAACTGATGCAGAAAAGGCATTTGACAGAGTTCAACACTCATTCATTATAAAAACTCTCAGCAAAATAGGAATAGAAGGAAAATTCCTCAACATAATAAAGGGCATTTATACAAAGCCAACAGCCAACATCACCCTAAATGGAGAGAGCCTGAAAGCATTCCCATTGAGAATGGGAACCAGACAAGGATGCCCTGTATCACCGCTCTTATTCAACATTCTGTTGGAGGTCCTAGCCAGAGCAATTAGGCTAGATAAAGAAATAAAGGGCATCCAGATTGGCAAGGAAGAAGTAAAAGTATCTCTATTTCCAGAAGACATAATCTTATACACAGAAAACCCTAAGGAATTCCCCAGAAAACTACTGAAACTAATAGTTCAGCAGAGTATCGGGATACAAGATGAACACAGAAAAATCAGTCGGATTCCTCTACACCAACAAAAAGAACATCGAAGAGGAAATCACCAAATCAATGCCATTTACAGTAGCCCCCAAGAAGATAAAATACTTAGGAATAAATTTTACCAGAGGTATAAAAGACTTATACAAAGAAAACTACAGTACACTTCTGCAAGAAACCAAGAGACTTACATAAGTGGAATAACATACCTTGCTCATGGATAGGAAGACTTAACATTGTAAAAATGTCTGTTCTACAAGAAGTGATCTATACATTTAATGCAATTCCCATCCAAATCCCAATGACATTCTTTAATGAGATGGAGAAACAAATCACCAAATTCATATGGAAGGGAAAGAGGCCCCAGATAAACAAGACATTAATGAAAAAGAAGAGCAAAGTGGGAGGGCTTACTTTACCTGATTTTAGAACCTATTATACCTCCACAGTAATCAAAACAGCCTGGTACTGGTACAACAACAGATACGTGGACCAGTGGAACAGGATGGAGAATCCAGACATAAATCCATCCACATATGAGCAGTTGATATTTGACAAAGGCCCCGAAACAGTTAAATGGGGAAAAGACAGTCTTTTTTATCAAATGGGGCTGGCATAACTGGATATCCATCTGCAAAAAAGTGAAACAAGACCCATACCTCACTCCATGCACAAAAACTAACTCAAAATGAATCAAAGACCTAAATATAAAATCTAAAACGATAAAGATCATGGAAGAAAAAGTAGGGACAACATTAGGAGCCCTAATACATGGCATAAACAGTATACAAAACATTATAAAGAATGTAGAAGAAAAACTAGATAACTGGGAGCTCCTAAAAATCAAACACCTATGCTCATCCAAAGACTTCACCAAAAGAGTAAAAAGACTACCTACAGACTGGGAAAAAGGTTTTAGCTATGACATTTCTGATCAGCACCTGATCTCTAAAATCTACATGATACTGCAAAAACTCAACTGCAAAAAGACAAATAACCCAACTAAAAAATGGGCAAAAGATATGAATAGACACTTCCCTAAAGAAGGCATTCAGGTAGCTAAGAGATATATGAGGAAATGTTCACGACCACTAGCCATTAGAGAAATGCAGATCAAAACTACAATGAGATTTCATCTCACTCCAACAAGGCTGGCATTCATCCAAAAAACACAAAAGAATAAATGTTAGAGAGGTTGTGGACAGATTGGAACACTTATACACTGCTGGTGGGAATGTAAAATGGTACAACCACTTTGGAAATCAATTTGGCACTTCCTTAAAAAGCTAGAAATAGAACTACCATACAATCCAGCAACCCCACTCCTTGGAATATAACCTAGAGAAATAAGAGTCTTTACACGAACAGATATATGCACACCCATGTTTATTGCAGCACTGTTTACAATAGCAAAAAGATGGATGCAACCAAGGTGCCCATCAACAGATGAATGGATGAATAAATTATGGTATATTCACACAATGGAATACTACACATAGATAAAGAACAGTGAGGAATCTGTGGAACATTTCATAACATGGAGGAACCTGGAAGGCATTATGCTGCGTGAAATCAGTCAGTTGCAAAAGGATAAATATTGTATAAGACCACTACTATAAGAACATGAGAAATAGTTTAAACTGAGAAGAAAACATTGCTTTGTGGTTACGAGAGTGGGGAGGGAGGAAGGGTGGGAGAGGACATTCACTAATTAGATAGTAGACAACTACTTTATGTGAAGGGAAAGACAACACACAATACAGGAGAGGTCAGCACAATTGGACTAAACAAAAAGCAAAGAAGTTTCCTGAATAAACTGAATGCTTCAAAGGCCAGCATAGCAGGTGCAAGGGTCTGGGGACCATGGTTTCAGGGGACGTTGAAGTCAATTGGCATAATAAAATCTATTAAGAAAACATTCTGCATCCCACTTTGAAGAGTGGCATCTGGGATCTTAAATGCTAGCAAGCAGCCATCTAAGATGCATCATTAGGTTTCAACCCACCTGGATCAAGGGAGAACGAAGAACACCAAGGACACAAGGCGATTACGAGCCCCAGAGACAGAAAGGGCCACATGAACCAGAGACCTACATCATCCTGAGCCCAGAAGAACTAGTTGGTGCCCGGCCACAATCGATGACCGCCCTGACAGGGAACACAACAGAGAAGCCCTGAGGGAGCAGGAGAGCAGTGGGATGCAGACCCCAAATTCTCATAAAAAGGCCAGACTTAATGGTCTGACTGAGACTAGAAGGACCCCAGTGGTCATGGCCCCCAGACCTTCTGTTGACCCAGGACAGGAACCATTCCCGAAGCCAACTCTTCAGACATGGATTGGACTGGACAACGGGTTGGAGAGGGATGCTGGTGAGGAGTGAGCTTCTTGGATCAGGTGGACACTTGAGGCTATGTTGGCATCTCCTGCCTGGAGGGGAGATGAGAGGGTGGAGGGGGTTAGAAGCTGGTGAAAAGGACACAAAAAGAGAGAGTGGAGGGAGAGAGCGGGCTGTCTCCTCAGGGGGGAGAGTAATTGGGAGTGTGTAGCAAGGTTTTCGGGGGTTTTAGGAAGGTGTATATGGGTTTTTGTGTGAGAGACTGACTTGATTTGTGAACTTTCATTTAAAGCACTATAAAAATTAAAAAAAAAAAAAAAACGAATTGTAGTAGCCTGCTTCAGCTTTTCCAGTTTCTCAAGCAATAACTTTTAAATATTTTAGCCATTTATTTTAAAATAAGATTATACTGCCATTTGTTGACTTATCTATTAGCTTCTTCTTATGACAGGTGATGTGTATTTAGACCTGCTACATTTCCCATCTCTCTTGCCCTCCCTGCCACTAAAATCTTCATGAAAACACATTAAATGCATAAATATGCACTGAAAGAAAAGACAGTTATTTGATTGTCAGACAACCTATTGCTAGAATCTGGAGAAAGCCGCTCTGCCTAAAATAGTTACATAGTTGAACTGAGAATCACAGTTAATAAAATCAGAAAGTAAATATTAAAAATGATTATTAAAAGATAATCTAGATAAAGCAATAGTATTCATAAAATTACACAAACAAAAAGGGGAAAAGGAAGTTTTGGGAGCAGGGATAGGAGGAAAAACATGCCAAATCATTTATTCCACATATAAAAGAATTAAAATATACACATTCTTGACTTTGTTTAACAGAAAAATAATATATCACAAGAATAACTTAGAGGTTATACTACCAAACTTAAAAAGGGATTAATATTCTCTAAATTATTGGGAAGAGAAAAATCAAAGAAACTATATTCTATATAGGAAAAGAAGAAATTTCAGAAAATGAGGACGTGTCGTTGACAAAATATATAAAGATAACATACAGAAGATTACAGGAGACCAAACAGAGTGTTTTTAACAATAAACATAAATGGTTTCAAATTCCTTGTTGCAAGTCAAAGGCTGAGATTTGGTTAAGAAACAAAATTCAACCTTAGGCTGTTTATCAAGCTCTTTAAAGTCAAACGAGTCTATTTTTAAATACAGATTCTGCCCTATACTAGCCATCTGATTTAGGTAGGTCTCTGAACACCTCTGCAACTCAGTCTTCTCATCTGTATAATAAAAACGAAATGCCTACTTCACATAGCTATGGCACTATGAAACGAGACTGAACAAACCCCAGAGCCTTCTGTTGCACCCTATCAGCGTATTTTCACGTTCTAAGTAGCACAGCCCAGGATTCAAAGGCAACTTAAAAATAATTTTAATCTTTCTTTGCATCTCTTGAAAACATAAAGGAAATTCAATTCATAACTTAAAGCATGATTTCTTAAGATTCCAGTTCACAGCTGCTCTAGAGCCCCCACCGAAATCCCTCAGCACTGTACGCCTTTGCCAAGCTCTCCTTAACACGGGGCTGTGCCTGCTCTTCTCTCCTCATTACCTTCCCTACTTTACTCCTGCACCAGTCTTGTCTGTCTCTACCCACTTCCCTAATTCTGAATTTAAAAACCATAAGAACCCAACCATACCATGAGATCTCTTCTTCTAGAAGAGAGGAAGAGAGAAGTGCAAAGACTAAGAGGCAGAGACAAGGGAGGGAAGAAGTAAAACAGGAAATATACTTTGATAAATTTTATCTCCATCATATATGTAAAGTGCCTCACAGATAATAAATAGCTAATAAATACTATTTCCGTTCTGAATGACTCCCAACATTTCATTCATGCTTAGTCTTTGTATTTCATATATATTCCATAAACAAAAATAATTATTTAACCCTTGAATACTAAATTTCTCAACACTGTCTTCTCAGCTTTACCAAATTAGCAATTTGAAAATGATTCCCAGAAGAGGGATAGCTGTTTTAAAGCAAACATATCATTCAGATAAAATAAAAACCTATTATTACAACATTAATAATCACCTCCTAAGGTCTCTATTCTATGCCTGATTTTTTTTTTTTTTTTTTTGCATTTTCTTAAAGCAAGGCACACCTGCACCCTTACCATTCCTCAGGGAACCAAAGTAAAACCAGACCCCACAAAAGACCCCCTTGGTTCTTCCAACCTTCTTAGAAGTAAGATTTTTTTTTTTCTCCTGACATTTTAGAAGTGTTATTAAAACTCACTGGATTCTTGGGATTTGGAGAAGGAAGAAAAGAAACAACTGAAACCTTGACTTTCCTCCCCTGGATATCATGTTTGTTTTGACATGTGGGTGTGGTGTGCTTTTCTGGCTCTGACTGTGCAAATTCAACCCTGGGTGTCTACAGGACACAGCACAGCCATGTCTAGGCTGCTTGGACAAGGAGTATTGCTTTTCATTCTACAGGTCATTCACACACAGCTGTTAGACTCAGGTGTCACAGCTCCAAGTTGGCTTGCTCTTTCATTAAGATCTTAAAATACATACTTACGTGTCTGATAACAAAAAGCAGGGAAAATGACTAATGAAGAATTTTACGTGGTGGTAGATACGGGTTTGGGAGGTCACGGATCTGTAGGAAGGATACAGGTTGCAAGTTTATGAACCTTTGGTCGAGACACCAGTTGCTATTTTATGACATATTTCTAATTCTGTGGTAGGATGCTATCATCCCTGCCACCTCCTCTTCTCATTCTTCAGTCCTGTGTGCCTCACATTTCAGTCAGAGGTCTTCTTAGATGTCTTTGAAAGTTTAAGGTGGCATCTCCCTATGTATCTTAGCATTTTGTGTAGAAAAGTGGCAAATGTTTTTGTTTCAGAATTTCTTCTGTTGAAATGACTTCTAGTATTTTCTTTGCCTCAGTGATCATCTTTCCCTTCTTCCTCTCATGAATTTTCCTGCTTCCACTACATAGAATGAACTACTTAAAGTTCATGCATTCGTTATGTTATTTCAAAACTCCATAAGTTTGTACATGCTGCTTCCTCTACCTAGAATTCCTTTTCTTTGCTTCATGTAGCTATTGCCAACCTGTTCCTCAAAACTCCCCTCAAGTGTCAACTCTTCCCAGATGTCTTCCTTGACTCCTGCATTGTGTTCTCAAAGCAGACTGCTGTCATTTTAGAAGCCAGTATTTGCTGAGCACTTACTGTCAGACATTGGGTTAATCGTGTGTCGTTAGCTGCTACGAAGTCAGCTTCTAACTCATGGAAACCCTATGGAGCAGTTGTGCTCTGTAACACATGGGGTCGCCTTGGGTAAGCATGTAACCTCTATTAATTAATTTAATCCTCATGACAATCTGAGGTTGTAAGAACATAGTTTATTACTGATGAAGAAATAGAGGTGTAGAAACATTAAGGCACTTGCTACCAGCCATGCAGCTTCTGAGCGACGAAGTCCAAATTCAAGTGCAAGCCTGTCTGACTTCAAAGCCTATCCTCTACGGCACTAAATTATTCCATCTTTTCTAATAATTAAAGTATATTTGCTGACATACTTCAATTACGGTTATATTTTCTTGTCTCTTCCATTAGTTTGAAAGTTCCTTGAGGTCAGAGCTAAAATCTTATTTAGCAAGGTGCCTGGCCAGATCAACTGTTCAACAAAAAGTTGTTGAATAAATGAGAGTGGAGGTCTCTATCCTGTCACTCTCCACATTCAGCTTACCTCACAGCACCTCTTTTCTCAGTGAAAGTGAAACAGCTTCACCAGGCCCTGCCATACAATATGCTAGTGCGGAAAAGCAGAAGGAACCCAAGGCAACTAGTATATTGGCAGCTCTGTGTAGGGTGAGCAGGCAAAACAATGTGTGAGTACACAGGGATGCCAAGCTCCAGGGATGAATGAGTTTGTGCAGCTGCGATTCGGTGGCAGCCAACCCACCAGTTTCACACAGGAAGCAATCACTGATAGAGCAGCGCAGACCAGGGGAAGGAGAAATACTGGTACTCTGTGAAACCAAAAGCTGATTGAGGGAAATCCAAGTATAATAAAGGACATGATGGAGTAGACAAGATGAAACATAGGTAAAAATGAAAAGCTATGAACTGGGAGTCAGAGTACTGGGCTTCACCTACCAGAGTGTTGCCATGTGGCAGGACAAATTAGTATATCTGCACAGTACATTGTTGGAACAGATGAACACAAAGCTCATCTACTTCTCAAAGTTTATGACTATATCATAGCTTTAAAAACAAACAAAGCAAAACAAAAAACTCTCAAGTAGAAAGGAGAAGCCAAAAACCCTAAATAGCAAAATGGAGTGCACCAGACACACTTAATGAGATGCACTGATAGAAAAACTGAGGGTGAAGAATTTAAAGGCAAAACACCAAAAATAGTAGTAAATAAAAGGGACCTATAGCATACTAAAATGTAAGTTTCTTGCAGGCAGGGACTTTGTCTGTCTTTCTTCCCACTGAATTCCCATTACTCAGAATAGTACCTGGCTTAGAGTGGGTACTGATTGATTGCAACAAACTGGGCGCTGGTTTAGAAAGTGTTATAGAGGAAATGGTCAAAGAAAGAAAGAAAAAATGCCTGAGAAGGACACACTACCCACCAGTCATCAACATTACATATCTATATGATTGGTATCTTATGAGGAGATTGTCAACAGCTTATCTTGATCACAACACACGCAGTAAGTATACCAGGGAATGGTTCGCAAGAAAGCTTTGGCTTGAAGCTAAGTGTGGTGTCATGAATTGAATTATGTCCCCGCAAAAATGTGTATCAACTTGGTTAGGCCATGTGTGGTTGTCCTCCATTTTGTGATTATAATTTTATGTTGAAACGATTAGGGTGGGATTGTAACGCCACCTTTACTTAGGTCACCTCCCTGATCCAACGTAAAGGGAGTTTTCCTGGGGTATGGCCTGCACCACCTTTTATCTCTCAAAAGATGAAAGGAAAAGGAAGCAAGCAGAGAGTTGGGGACCTCATACCACCAAGAAGGCAGCACCAGGAGCAGAGCACATCTTTTGGACACAGGATACCTGTGCCTGAGAAGCTCCTCGACCAGGGGAATATTGAGGACAAGGACCTTCCTCCAGAGCCAACAGAGAGAGAAAGCCTTCCCTTGGAGATGACACCCTGAATTTGGACGTGTAACCTACTAGACTGTGAGAAAATAAATTTCTTTGTTAAAGACATTTGCTTGTGGTCTTTCTGTTATGGCAGCACTGGATGACTAAGACATGTGGTGACACGGGATTAATCCAGGTATTGAAAAGACTTTAAAGCAGTCTAGTACCTGCCAAGCTATTTTTATCTTTGATCAGAGACTTGTGCTTTCCCATGGGAGAAAGTCAAAAGATCTTGATCATGAGTCCATATTGGTATTCCAGGACCATTCCGGAGGGAACACCTCAATTATAATCAAAACCATCCTTAAATGGCTCCAGTGGCTCTGAGTTCTTGCCCAATTTTTTGCTTTACCAGGCAAACCTAGTCCTCTGATTTACAGCTCACAGCTTTCCAAAGAATAGTGATTCTAACAAGGAGTCCATATTTACTCATCTTGACTTTGAAGACTATGTGGTCTTAATTAAGCTGCCCTGCCTCCCTTCATCACCCTCAAATCAAAGTCTAGGATAAAAGAAAAATGGAGTGCTCCAGATGCACTTAATGAAATTCACAATTGGAAAACTGAAGATGAAGAAATGAAAACCAAAATACTGAAAACAAGAGTAAATGAAAAGGAGTTTACGGGGATACTAAAATGTAAGCTTCTTAAAGGCAGGGACTTTGTCTTGCTTCCCATTGTATCCCCAACACCCACAACCAAGCCAAACAAAAGTCCACACGTACTGTTAGGGGAGGCTGGCAAATAAGTTGGGCTGCATTCTCCAGGGCTCAGCAAGGCATTCCTTTTAGTGAACATCCAGCACACTTGTATTGAGCACTTGTGTTGGGCGCTGTGCTAGGGATGGGGGCTAGAAAGATTAATAAGTCATGATGTCTCTCTAGAGGGGTTCACTGTCTAGTGGGAAAGGCGGACAGGTTGACATCTAAGCAGAAAGGGAAAAGAAAGGAAACTGGCATTTGTTAAATCCCTGCTGGAGGCCAAGCTGTACAGTATACGTTATCTGCTTTCCTTTATTTAATCTCACAGCTTCTTTTACAGATGAGAAAACTGGGGCTCAGAGAGGGTATTTACTTACTCAAAGCCTTAAACCTGACAGTAGCAGAGTAGGATGGATACCCAGATTTGTCCTCCTTTAAAACCCATTCACTGTCCCCTCCATCATACACTCAAAGGCAATTTTCAAAAAGTTAAAATAGCAGTGGGTGATAAATGCCATGATAGCAGATTGAACAAAGGGCTATGGGAGCACAAAGGGCGCAGTGAAGCTGGGACTGGGAGAGGAAGGGGGTCAGGGAAGGCATCACCTAGGATGTGACATTTGAGCGGGGCCATGTTAAACAGCTGGACTCAGTCCTGCTGGATTACTAATGTGTTGATTTTTTGACTACACCTCTTGGGCACTTACCAGAGCCACAAAGTGAAGGAAGCAATAATTCTTCTCTGGCCACCAAAACTGCTGAAATGGAGTCACCTGCTATTTCTACACCCACTGGTTTCACATAGAGAGTTTCTCAAAGAGGTGGCCTTGTTGCAGTGCAAAGAATGTTAGCTTAGGGTGTAGCAGGTGTGTGAAGTGGAGAGGGGTACAGCTCAGCTTGATGCTTTTGTTTGCAGTCTGGGACTAGAGGTACCCAAATTAGATAAGCACAAGTAAAAAGCCCCAAAGAGGATGGTAAAAGCATATGGAGCAATTTTTATCTGAGAGCTGTTTAAAAATAAATAAATAAATCTCAAGCATGGCTTCAAAAAAAGGAGAGAGAGAAAGTTTCTGTTTACCTATTGAAATAAATCAACAGGGCTGCATGGCAGCCAAATGGTTTTTTGAATGTGATGTTTCATTCCTCCCATTAAGGCCAAAGAGAGTTCCAGAAATGGAAAAAATAAGACATTAAACTTCAGCAAAGCAAAATTTGGAAAAATACGTGTGATCCACTGAACAAAAGACACTGGGTTTGACATTGATGGAAAGTATCTTAGAGTAAATTATGGAAAGTAAAGTGACTATGTACTCTTAAAAAGAAGGAAAATAATGGAATGGCACATAAAGCACACAGAGTCACGAAGTAGGGAGGGAAAAGGGAAAGGTTTTTAAAGCATTACGATGTTACCCTATAGCAAATAGTTAAGGTATGCAAAGGCGATACAGGTAGTTTAATAACTGAAAACCAAATGCATGAAGCAGGGGATAACTGAGCATCTCCTAGCTGATCTCCCTGCTTCCAGCTTCGTCCCTTAAAAACCATTTCCCCCACCTGACCACTGACCTCCCTATAATGCAGATATGGTTATATCACTCCCCTGCTTAAAAGCCTTCAGTGATGTTCTTGTTGTTGGCTAGCCATCTCTAACTCATGGCCACCCCATGTACAATGGAACAAAATGCTGCCCAGTCCTGCACCATCCTCATGGTTGGTTGCAGACTGTACTGTTTGAATCCATAGGGTTTGCCTTGGGTAATTTTCAGAAGTAAGTCATCAGGCCTTTCTTCCTAGTTCATCTTAGTCTGAAAGCTCCATTGAAACTGGTTTATCATCATAGCAACATGCAAACCTCCACTGACAGACAGTGCATTGGCTGGGAATCAAACCTAGACCTTCCACATGGAAGGCAAAAATTCCTTGACATGACATACAAGGGCCATCATGACCTGGCTCATGTTTACCGTCCAGCTTCATCTCTCCTCTTTCCCACCTTGTACTTTGTTCTCTAAATGAACTTAACTGTCTGTAGTTTTCCCTGATTCATCATCGAAATGTTGAGCATGCTATTTATTACACCTGGAATGCAGTACTCCACCGCCATCTTCCTTTTCTCCTAATTCCCATTCCTTCATTCTTTCATTTAATATTTATTGGGTCAGGCAATGGGCTAGGCCCTGAATATAAAGCATTGATGGAGAGGGATACGATCCCTGCTTTCATGGGCCCCAGTCTAGCTTGGCATTAACACTTCCTTCACGAAGGTACCTCAAAGGCTGGATTGATGCCACTCCTATCAGTACCCAAAGCACCATGAATTAATGATTTAAGTAATTAATACATGAATTACACTACAATTACGGGTGGCACAAATGATTTGTGGTCAGCCGCTAACCTAAAGGTTGGCAGTTCGAACCCACCAGTGGCACTGCAGAAGAAGGGCCTGATGAACTGGTTCCATAAACATTACAGCCAAGAAAACCTATGGAGCAGTTCTACTCTGTAACACGTGGTGTTGCCATGAGTCGGAATCAATTCAACGGCAACAGGTTTTGGGCTTTTGGAATTGGTTTCTCATAATTTTATGGTGAGAAAACTGAGATTAAGTAATTTTCCCAAAGTTATACTTGAATCCAGCCAATCTTGCTGTACAGCCCATCCATGATCTTAACCTCTAGAGCAGGACAAGCTCTGTGTACCCATACTTGTTGCTGGCAAGTCAATTCCGACTCCTAATGACCCTGTATGACAGAGTAGAACTGCCCCACAGGTTCCCAAGGCTGTAATCTTTAGGGAAGCAGATTGCCACATCTTTCTCCTGTGGGGCAGCTAGTGGGCTCCAACCGCTGACCTTTCTGTTAGCTGCCAAGAACTTAACCACTGTGCCACCAGGGCTCCTTGGCAAGTGTTACAGTGGAGGTATTTATAAGGTGCTTTAGCGAAACAGAAGAGAAGCTCCAAGCCTAAAATTGAAGTTCACGAAAAGTTTCTTGGAGGCACTGAGTTCTTTCCAGTGCTAAATCTCAGGGTCAATATAATGAATCACCATCTCGGCTGGTTGAAAGAGCAAACCATCTCACCCCAAATGAGACCAGGTGAGAAGAAAGAAACCAGATGGTAGTCAGATGATTCAGTCAGGCATGCCATACTCTTTGTTAAAATGTTAACATTCTTTTATACCATTCGGGAAATAGCTGTTGAGCTATTGCCCACGAGATCCCCAAGTGCCACGCTTGCCATCCTGGCCATCCTAGCACCTCCCCTCGGCACACCCTAGACGTCACTAGGATCCAGCAACTAAAAAGTTAACAGCTGGCAGAGCAGGGGTCTCTAAGACCCTATGCCAGCTCTATGGCCATTTCAACTGGTTAGTTCCATGCTGTACCAGTTGTTAAATGTTTTGAATATCATCCCTAAGACCAGCAATGGGAGTGTATCTGAGCCCACTGGAGAAGTCACACCAGAAAAATATAATAGTCAAAATGAAACCAGCCTGAGCCACAGATCCTATGTATTGACAAATTACAGATTTAATTTTTGCCAGGCTTTGCTGGTTGCCATCGAATCGATTTCTACTCACGGTAACCCCAGCGTGTGCAGAGTAAAACTGCTCCATTGGGTTTTCAAGGCTATGATTTTTCCGTAGCAGATCCTCAGACCTATCTTTTGAGGTGCCTCTGGGTGGGTTAGAACCGTCAACGTTTCAGCTAGTAGTCAAGTGCTTAACCATTTGTACCAGCCAAGGACTATTAAATAGTACTCATTCCAGTTTAAGTCACATTTTCCTAAACACTATTGAACATCTTTTTACTTGTTGATGGATGATTCACAAACAGGTGAAATGTTCGTGCACCCCTTCTGTGAAACACCTTCCATGACTTTTACCCACTTTGCTCATTAATCCCTAGGAGTGCTTTATATTTTTTAGATATTTTATCTTTATCAATTTTATGTGTTGTAAATATTTTCCCTCAAACTGTGATTTTCTTTATCTTTATGATGTCTTTGGAATAACAGAAGTTTTTAAATTTAATGCGGTCAAATTTAATAATGTTTTCTTTTATGATTTGTATTTTTTGAGTGATGAAAACCCTTTTTCTGAAGTTATAAAGATAATATTAGCCTTCACTTTCACCTAAAAAATTAAAAAAAAAAAAAGCCTTGGCTGTCTAGTCGATTCCAACTCAGAGCAGCCCTACAGGACAGAGTAGAGTTACGCCGCAGGGTTTCCAAGGAGTGGCTGGTAGATTCAAACTGTCAACCTTTTGGTTAGCAGCCAAGCTTTTAATCACAAATTTCACCTTTTCTTAGCCTACCTGGAATAGAATTTTGTGTGTAATGTGAGGTTGTTGTTGTTGTCGTTAGGTGTCCTTGAGTCAGTTCTGACTCGTAGCAACCCATGTACACCAAAACAAAACACCCTCCGGTCCTATGCCATCCTTACAATCGTTGCTATGTTTGAGCCCGGTGTTGCAGCCACTGTGTCAATTCATCTCCTCAAGGGTCTTACTCTTTTTCCCTGACCCTCTAACTTACCAAGCACGATGTCCTTCTGTAGGGACTAGTCCCTCGTAAAAACATGCCCAAAGTGCGTGAGAGGAAGTCTTGCCATCCTCACTTCCAAGAAATGCTCTGGTTGTATTTCTTCCAAGACAGACTTGTTCAATCTTCTGGCAGTCCTTAGTGTATTCAATATTCTTTGCCAACACCATAGTTCAAATGCATCAATTCTTCTTCCGCCTTCCTAATTCATTTTCCAGTTTTTTGCATGGCTACGAGACAACTGAAAATACAATGTCTTGGGTCAGGTATACTTTAGTCCTCAAAGTGGTATCTTTGCTTTTCAACACTTTAAAGAGGTCTTCTGCCGCATGTTTGCCCAATGCAATACATCATTTAATTTCCTGACTTCTTCTTCCATGGATGTTGACTGTGGATAAAACTAAAATTAAGTCCTTGACAACTTCAGTCTTTTCTGCATTTATCATGATGTTGCTTTATTGGTCCAGTTGTGAGGATTTTTGTTTTCTTTATGTTGAGATGTAATCCATACCAAAGACTGCAGTCTTTGAACTTCATCAGTAAGTACTTCAAGTCCTCTTCACTGTCAGGAACTAAGGTTGTGTTATTTGCATAACACAGGTTGTTAATGAGTCTTCCTCCAATCCTGAAGCCCTGTTCTTCTTCATATAGTCCAGTTTTTCAGATTATTTGCTTAACATACGGATTAAATAAGTATGATGAAAGGATACAACCCTGATGCACATCTTTCCTGATTTTAAACTACACAGTACCCCCTTGTTCTGTTCAAATGGCTTTCTCTTGGTCTATGTACAGGTTCTACATGAGCACAATTAAGTGTTCTGGAATTCTCATTCTTCTCAGTGTTATCCGTAATTTGTTATGATCCACACAGTGAAATGCCTTTGCATAGTCAAAAAACACAAGTAAAAATCTTTCTGGTGTTCTGTGCTTTCAGCCAAGATCCATCTGACATACCAATGGCACCTCTTGTTCGACGTCCTCTTCTGAATTTAACTTGAATCTCTGGCGGTTCCCTGTGGATGTACTGCTGCAACCGTTTTTTAGTTGTCTTCGGCAAAATTTTACCTGTGTATGACATTGTTCAATAATTTCTCCATTCCCCTGGATCATCCTTCTTTGGGATGGGCACAAAAACAAATCTCTTCCAGTCAGTTGGCCAGGTACATATCTTCCAAATTTCTTGGCATACATGAGTGAGTACTTCCAGTGTTGCACCTGTTTGTTGAAACATCTCAATTGGTATTCCAACAATTCCTGGAGCCTGGTATTTCACCAATGCCTTCAGCGCAGCTTAGACTTCTTCCTTCAATACCATTGATTCTTGATCATATGCTGCCTCCTGACATGGTCGACCAGTTGTTTTTTGCTACAGTGATTCTGTATTCCTCCCATTTTCTTTTGATGCTTTCTGCATTGTTCAATATTTTGTCCATAAAATCCTTCAATATTGCAATTCGAGGCTTGAATTTTTCTTCAGTTCTTTCTCAGCTTGAGCAATGCTGAGTGTGTTCTTCCCTTTTGATTTTCTATCTGCATATGTTTACACATTTCATTATAATATTTTACTTTGTCTTCTTAAGTCATGCTTTGAAATCTCCTGTTCAGCTCTTTTACTTCATCATTTCTTCCATTTCCTTTAGCTACTCTATGTTCAAGAGCAAGTTTCAGAGTCTCTTCTGACACCCATTTTGGTCTTTTCTTTTTTTCTTGTCTTTTTAATGACTTTTGGCTTTCTTCATCATAATGTGCTTGATGTCATCCCACAATTCACCTGATCTTCGGTCATTAGTGTTTAATGTCAAATCTATTCTCGGGATGATTTCCAAAATCAGGTGGGATATACTGGAGGTCATATATTCTTGTAGAATTGCTCTGATTCTCTTCAACTTGAACTTGCATATGAGCAACTGATGGTCTGTTTCATAGTCGTCCCCTGGCCTTGTTCAGACTGATGATATTGAGCTTTTCTATTGTCTCTTTCCATAGATGTGGTTGATTTGATTCCTGTGTTTTCCATCTGGTGAGGTCCACGTGTATAGTCACCATTTATGTTGTGTTGAAACAAGGTATTTGCAATGAATAAATTGTTGGTCTTGCAAATTCTATCATGTGATTTCCAACATTGTTTCTATCGTCAAGGCCATATTTTCCAAACTACAGATCCTTCTCCTTTGTTTACAACTTTCCCATTCCAACCATCAGTAATTATCAATGTATTTTGATTGCATGTTTAATCTATTTCAGACTGCATAAATTAGTAAAAGTCTTCAGTTTCTTCATCGTTGGCATTAGTGGTTGGTGTGTAAATTTGAATAATAGTCATATTAAGTAGTCTTCCTTGTAGGCATATGGGTGTTATCCTATCATTGACAGCATTGTACTTCCAGATAGATCATGAAATGTTCTTTTTGATGATGAGCTTAATGCTATTCCTCTTAAATTTGACATTCTTGGCATAGCAGACCTTGTGATTTTCTGATTCAAAATGGCCAATACCAGTCCATTTCAGCTCACTAGTGCCTAGGATATCAATGTTTATGAGTTCCATTTCATTTTTGATGACTTCCATTTTTCCTAGATTCATATTTTTTACATTCTACATTCTGATTGTTGTTGTTGTTGTTGTGTACCATTGAGTCAATTCTTAGTCATAGTGACCCTATAGGACAGAGCGGAACTGCCCCCATAGGGTTTCCAGGGAGTGGCTGGTGGATTTAAACTGCTGACCTTTTGGTTAGCAGTCTGAGCTCTTAACCACTTCACCATCATTCTGATTATTAAAGGATATTTGCCGCTGTTTCTTCTCATTTTAAGTCTTGCCACATCAGCAAATGAAGGTCCCAAAAGCTTTACTCCATCCACGTCATTAATATCGACTCTGCTTTGAGGAGGCAGGTCTTCCTTAGTCGTATTTTGAATGCCTTCCAACCTGAGAGCCTCATCTTTCAGCACTATATCAGATAATATTCCACTGCTATTCATAGGTTTTTGCTGGCCAATTTTTTCAGAAGTATATCACTAGGTCCCTCTTCCTAGCCTGTTTTAGTGTGGAAGATCCACTGAAACCTGTCCACCTTGGGTGACCCTGCTGGTATTTGAAATACCGATGACATAGCTTCCAGCATCACAGCAACATACAAACCACTAGAGTAGGACAAACTGACAGATGTGAAGTGTTGTTGTTAGGTGCCATCCAGTCGGTTCTGACTCATAGTGACCCTGGGTATCACAGAACAAAACACTGCCCAGTCCTGTGCCACGCTCACAATCGTTGTTGTGCTTGAGCCCATTGTTGCAGCCACTGTGTCAATCCATCTCATTGAGGGTTTTCCTCTTTTCTGCTGACCCTGTACTTTGCCAAGCATGATGTTCTTGTCCAGGGACTGATCTCTCCTGACAACATGTCCAATGTATGTAAGATGCAGTCTCGCCATCCTTGCTCCTGGGGAACATTTTGTTTATACTTCTTCCAAGACAGATTTGTTCTTTCTTTTGGCAGCCCATGGTACATTCGATACTCTTTGCCAATACCACAATTCAAAGCCATCAATTCTTGTTTGGTCTTCCTTATTCACTGTCCAGCTTTTGCATGCATATGATGTGATTGAAAATACCTAGGCATGGGTCAGGCACATCTAATCTTGAGGTGGTCTCTAAATTCAGGCAGAATATAGTCAAGGTAGTACTTTGGCTCTCATCAACTTATTCTAATTTTCTTCAGTTTCAACTTTAACTTGCATATGAGAAATTGATGGTCTGTCGACCTCTGGCCTTGTTCTGACTGATGATATTGAGCTTTTCCAATAGACAGTTTCATCCCTGCGTATTTCATCTGACAAGGTCCATGTGTATAGTCACCATTTATGTTGGTGAAAAAAGGTATTTGCATTGAAGAGGTCGTTGATCTTGCAAAATTCTATCATGCAATCTCTGGCTTTGTTTCTATCATCAAGGCCATATTTTCCAACTACCAATACTTCTTTGTTTCCAATTTTCACATTCCAATCACTAGTGATTATCCTGATTGCATGTTCAATCAATTTCAGACTGCAGAAGCTGGTAAAAATCTTCAATTTCTTCATCTTTGGTCCTAGTGGATGGCATGTAATTTGAATATAAGGATGTGTGAGGTAGAGATTTAATATTTTTCCTATAGATAACCAGTTATCCCAGCACCATTAATCTGCAAGGCAACTCTGTAAGATTTAAGCTGCCAAACAGGGGTGAGTCCATTTCTGTTCTCTCTGTTCTGTTTCACTGGCCTAATTCTCTACACTTTCACCAAAAACATGCTGCTGTAGTTAACTATACTTTTATTGTAATTCTTGACATCAGGTTAATGGATGTGGTGTCTTAATATTGCTTTCATTTTACATCTGTTAAGATGAACTATGATTTTCTTCTTAAATTTGTTAATGTGGTGATTTTCTAATATTGAACTAACTTTTCATAAGTAGGAAATGCAGCTTAAACCAAAAAAAAAAAAAAAAAAAACCCGTTACCGTCGACTCGGTTCCAACTCACAGTGACCCTATAGGACAGAGTGGAACTGCCCCATAGTTTCCAAAGAGCATCTGGTGATTCATACTGCCGAGCTTTTGATGAGCAGAGGTAGCTCTTAACCACTACCACACCAGGGTTTCCATATGCAGCTTAGTAATGATATATATTTCATTGGCTTTAATTAAGGAGCCTTTTTTTTTTTTTTGGTGCAGTGGTTAAAGGTATTGACTGCTAACCAAAAAGTTCAAAACCACCAGCTTCTCCGAGGGAGAAAGATGTGGCAATCTGCCTCCACAGATATTTATGGCCTTAGAAACCCTATGGGATCACTATGAGTCGGAATGGACTCTAAAGCAGTGGGGTTTTGTTTGTTTGTTTGTTTTTAATTTGCCTGATTATTTCCCTCAGAATTTTTGCACCTATGTTAGTGAGTGTGGAGCCCTGGTGGCGTAATGGTTAAAGAGCTCGGCTGCTAATCAAAAGATCAGCGGTCGGAATTTACCAGCCAGCCCTTGGAAACCCTTTGGGGCAGTTCTACTCTGTCATACAGGGTTGCTATGAGTCAGAATCCACTCAAGGGCAATTTTTTTTTTTTTTTTAATATATTAGTGAGTAATATTGTCCTATAATTGCCCTTTTTCATACCTTTATTTTCTGGTTTTGATAATAAGGTTTAATAGCCTTGTAAAATAAATTGGTGTATTTTCTCTCTTTTTGCACTTCCTAGAAGAGTATGTGCAATTACCTGTTTTTTTTTTAATATTTGAAAGTATTCAGATGGCCTTCCTTGTAAAATCACCTGACCCTGGTATTTTCTTTTTTGGAAAATTTTAAACTGTTGATGCACTTTATGTAACAGAATGGCACTATTCAGATTTCTTCTTTCTTCTGGATGCTATTTAGATAAGCAATATTTTTTAAGGAATTTGTACATTTCATTCCAGCTTTTAATTTATTGGCATTAGTTGTATATAATATTTTCTTATCTTTTTTATTTCTTTATCTGAAATTATGTCTTTTTTGTTTCTAATATTTTTCTGTGCCTTGTCTTTCATTTTTTTGATTGATCTTATGAGATGTTGATCAATTTTATTTATCACTTCATAAAAAACCAACTTAGATTTTCTTGGTTTTTTTTTTTTTTTTTTTCTATTTCATAAATTTCATTCTTTTTGGCTTTTTCTTTATTATGCATTTCTTTATACTTTCTCTGGATTTATCCTTTTTTAAAAAATTTTTAGTTGTCAACGTAGCTTATTATTCTTTACCATTCTTCTTTTTCAATGTAAATATTTAAGTGCTGCTTATAGGGTCACTATGAGTCAGAATCGATTTGACGGCAACAGGTTTGGTTTATTTATTTATTTTTATATACATTCTACAAATTTGGTATGAAATATTTTGATTTTCTTTCAATTTTAAGTATATCCCAGTTCCATTATGATATTTTTATTTAACTTGTGAGTTATTTAGAATGGTGTTTTTAAACTTTAAATTCCATACATGTATTCTAGTAATCTTCTTATAATATACTTCTAACGTAATTCATTTTGACTGGAGAACACAATCTGTATGATAACAATTCTATGAAATTTGATGAGACTTACTTCTATTCTGGTAACTAGTCAGTTTTCATAAATGTGCATGGATGCTTGAAAAGAATGTTTTTTTGCCAATTGTTTCAATTTATATCAAGTTCGTTGATTGTGTTGGTCAAATGTTTTACATCCTAACTTGCTGATTTTCCTGTTTAATTTCTCAGTTGCCAGGAGTTGTTTCAATATCATTTATAATGACAGTGAATTTTTCAGTGTATCCTTATGTTTTTTTTTAGCATTTACTTTCCAAGTTTTGAAGTTACTGTGTCTAGAAATGATATTCATTCCAAAGAAATTGAACCTTTTATTAATATGAGGTGTCTTTTTTTATCTTTAAGAGCGATTATTGTCTTAAAGTGTTATTTTGTCTGATATTAGCATAATGACACAAATTTATTTTTTGGTACTATTTTCCTGATATATCTTTTACTCTCCATTTTTTATCTTTGTATTTTACGCAAATCTCTAATAAACAGTATGTAGCTTGATACTTTTAAACCAAGTCTGGCAAATTTTGTCTTCTAGCAAAAAAGCTTAGTTCATTGATATTTATTGTGATTATTGATATTATTTGATTTATTGCTTCTATCTTATCTTTGCCTTTTTGTTTGCCCTTCTTTATTTCTGTTTTCTCCTATTTTGCCATCCTTTGGATTGTTTAAGGTTCGTTTTACTCTTTCCATGTTTTACTTTTACTAGTTTAGAAGCCTTACACTCAAATTCTATTATTTCATTAGTTGTTTAGAAATTTTAACATACAAATGTATTAAAGCCTAAAGTGATTTTTATTAGTCACTCTAACTTCTTATATGGTATTACTGGAAAATATTTTACTTCTATCCAAGATATTTTCAAATTCCATGAATTAAAACTTATAATTGTTATTGTTACTTTAAGTATCGTTTTATACAATAAATATTTATTTAAATTTATTCACATGTTTACTTTTTTCTTTACTTCCATTTCCTTCTTGATTCTCTGACCTTCATTTTGGGATGATTTTCATTCTTGAAGTACATTTTTCAGTAATTCCTCAACTAATTGTGTTATTCACTCTGGTGGTAAACAGGTTTTTTGTTGTTTTTGTTTCTTTTTTTTTTTGTCTGAAAATGTCTTTATTTTGCTCTAATTCTTAAAAGATTACTTGACTGGCTATATACTTTCAGATTTACATTTATTTCCCCTCAGGACTCAGAAAATATTACAATACTGTTTTCTAATTTTCCTTTTATCTTCTGCCTAATTGTTATTCATTTGTTGCAAATCTGTTTTTTCCTCTTTGTTCTCTAGATTTCTCTCTTTTTAAAATCTTTGTTATTTTGCAGCTTCACACCAGTGTAAGTAGGTATATATTTCTTTTCATTTTTCATGCTTGGAATTCCCTCTGATTCCTAAATCTGAGGATTTGTGTCTTTCATCATTTTTGGAAAATTGTTCACTGTTATCTCTTCAAATATTATTAACCTTTTTTCACTTATTTAACTTCTCTTTCTGTAACTAATTACATGTGTGTTGGACCTTCTCATTCTATCATTCATGATTCTTGATTTCTCTTTCATAGTTACCATATCTTTGATACTGTTTCATTCTGGTCATTACTTTAGGTCCATCTTCCAGTTTGGTCGTTCTCTTGAGCTATGACTAATCTGCTTTTAAACTATCAGCTGAGTATTTTTATTTCAATTATATTTTCTCAGGTCTGTAGCTACTTTTTCAAATGTGCCTTGTCATCATTGAAAGTCTCTGAACCTTACTCTTACTTTGAATACCATTTTATATTTCTTTAAACTTATAAATAAAATGTATTTATATTGGATAATTTGAATATCTTAAGTCTTTGCAGATTTGGTTCAGCTATTGGTTATTTTTTCTGATTCTCAACCATGTATCTTGTTCCCACATTTGACTTGTGATGTTTGACTGTTGTATCCATATCTGACGCAGTTTTATCTGAAGAAGTTCTTAGAGACCTGGAGTTAAGAGTTCTTTCATCCAGAGAAGATTTATACTTGCTTAAGCCTGGTACTTTTAAGCCTTGTTTTTTTTCTTTCCCTAAAGATCTTGCTTTTCTCTCCACCCAGAGTTTAAGTTAAAATAGACAAGTTTCCATTGTAAAGCAGGATTTACCTTTAGTTCACCGTTCACTAAAGGTGTAGTACTTTTGGGTAGGGTCTTGGCTTCATACAGAGGTTTTTGATCTGACTCCCTATATTATATGGACTCCCTACATTATATGGAAGATCTCTTCCCTGTGCCCCTATAAGGCTATTAAAACCTAAGGCCTAGATCGCCAGAAATCCATAGGTGCCCCAAGAGGAGTCACAGGCATTTCCTCAAGGATTTACACTTTTGCTTCATGTTTGGCTGTTAGAGATTTTCTTACTGTCCTACCAGATCAGCCATATATTTAAAAAAAAATTCCAGATACTTTCTTTATATAATATTCTGGATTATTTTGTACAGTCTTTTCAGAGTTTGTAATACTGCCAAAAATGGAAATCTAATCTATTCTTTTAAAATTTTTACCTAAATTGAACAGTTCCTTTTAAGATGACCAAGTTGGTTTTATTTTTTAAAATCTTTTCATAATTACAAAATTTAAACATTTCTTTAGAATAGGAAAATTATGAAAATTTACAAAAGAATAACATTACTGAAAATGTTATCACTTCCCAAAGATATTCATATGTTAATATTAGGTTGAACCATGGAAACAGCCATTTTATAGATCAAAATCAACAACTTTATATTGTTCAATAGAATATTTCCTTCCAGTCTTTTTTAGATGATTGTTTTACATAGTTGAAATAATGATTTACATATAATTTTCTTTTTTCTCTTTGCAGAAATATTTCCCCATGTTATTTAATTTCCCATAAATAACTTGCTCATGTAGTATTTATTCATATGAAATTTAGCAGAATTTTCTTAATAATTTCCCTATTTCGGCACATTTCATTTTTTTCAGTTTTTTCCTATTATAGCTAATACTATGATAAGCACCTTTTTTATTGCTGCACTATTTATTATTGCTCAAAATTGGAAATAACTCAAGTTCCCATCAACAGTAAAATGAACATATTGTGATATATTTATACAATGATATACTATATAGGAATGAAAATGAATGGACTTTGCTACACACAACAACTTTGATGCATCTCACAAACTTGTTGTTGTGCAAAAGATGTCAGTCATGAGAGTATATACTTTATGAATCCATTTGCTTAAAATTCAAAAGCAGACAAAGCTAGTTTATGGTGTTAGAACTCAGAATAGTGGTTACCTCTGGGAAGAGTATGTAGTGACTGGATGGGCACAAGGGGGCTTTGAGGAGCTGTTTCTTGATCTGGAATGTAATTACCAGAGGAGTTCAGTTTGTGAAATTTCATTGAGTTGTACACAGATGATCTGTGCACTTTGTAATAACTCAAAAACCCATTGCTGTTGAGTCAATTCCAACTCACAGCAATGCCGTAGGACAGAGTAGAACTGCCACATAGAGTTTCCAAAGAGTGCCTGGTAGATTCAAACTGCCGACCTTTTGGTTTGCAGCCAAACTCTTAACCACTACACCATCAGGGCTTCTGATACTTCAATAAGAATTTACCTCAAAAACCAACTTGGTCGTCTCCTATTTAAATTTCTTAGCAGGGCCTAAGGTAGATTATCACTAAATCTTTTCAGGAAATGGTAGTGTTGGTGTGCATGCCTCTGAGTGTGTGTGTGTATATGATAGGCATCTTTGTGCATAGAGCATTTTTCTGAATTTTGTATTTTCACTTAGAATGGATAAATAGAAATGCAACTGGAGATTGAAAAGATGAAAGTTTTTCAGTATTGTTGTTACATGTCAGCAAATATTGTTTACAAAAGATTGAGTCAGTTTACACTCCCACTTTCAGATTTAATGTATCAGAAAAGAAGTATTTGGGACCTCTCAATTTTCTATTTTGGCATTCTAAGACATTATTAAAAATTTCGGTGATGTTTATCTCTAACCTACATCTCACATATTGTGATGTGGTCTCATTTTCATATTGTCTTTCCTTGGTTTAGATACCTCTTAGATAGTCACCACACTGGTGCAATGACTAGAAGAATCACATCCAACCTCCCTAGAAGCTTTATTCGAAAGTCAAATTACCTAATCCTATCAAAATTAATTCTTCGGAGAGGTATGCCAATTCTTATCAAACATCTAAAATTTAGTTTCAAGCAAGTGTTTAGATTTCATTTCATTTCTATTAGAGGAACTTATTCCTCTCACCCAAGTTTTTCTCTGTCTGGCAAAATTTCTTTCACTAGACAGTCTCAATGATAATAATAATAAAAGCTGTCCTTTATTAAGTACCTACTCCATGCCAGGAACTATATTAAAAACCAAAAACCAAACCCATCAATTCTGACTCATAGGGACCCTATAGGACACAGTAGAACTGCCCCATAGGGTTTCCAAGGAGCGCCTGGTGGATTCAAACTGTCAACCTTTGGGTTAGCAGTCAAGCTCTAAACCACTTTATAAACTCCCCAGCTAGTGCCATAGAGTCGATTCTGACTCATAACCACTTTATATTATCTCTAATTCTATTATATAACTTAAAAAAAAAAAAACTGAGGCGTGAAGAGGTTAAAGACACACTCGAAGAATGTGATGAGTTAGAGTAGATTTGGCCTAAGTCAACTCTGTCTATACAGAAATACACAAACACACAAGTCAAAGATGTAACTCCAAAAAACAAAAATAAAAACTGATTTTGTGTAGCATGCCTTGGGGCAAGTGAAGGACTCAGGGACACTGGTTCAGTCTTTTGTCATGGATAAAGTTTAAAGACAGCCGTAGGGAAAACTAGCTAACAATCTTGTGAAATCATTGCAAAAAAAAAAAAAAACTGAGAAAATGAATGCATGGCCCAAAGATGAGTTTCCCTGTGACTCCAATTTAATCAGCTAATAACACTTAAGAGCAGCATGACAAAGCTACTTCTTTCATTCAATGCCATATTCAAGTGATGTTGTTTCACAGCTTTAATAGCCTTGTCAACATTCATCAGGAAATCAGTGCAGCCCTCCAGAATCCTGCCATAAAAGCACAGTGGTTTTTTTTTAATTAGAGCTGTGCAACCTTCAGCACACCCCAACTCTACGTTGGATTAATGTGTCTCATTCTCACCTTAAGCTCACCAAGGTTCAGATGAATCCAAGGGAAGCAGAAAAGGTTCCATGTGGGCCCAGCTGAACAAATGTATTTTCACAGGTTTTGCACTAAACTTTTGACTTTTGATGCCATGGTCTTAATTATGGTAGGAAAATCTAACTCTCACTAACATGCGAGTTATAGGTAACCTAGGTATTGAACACAAGGTCTATGGAACATGGGCCAGTGGATGTAAATTCAAAATTCTGTTGACACTAAGGTTGTTATATACAAATATTGCTGTACAGAGATCTATTATTCAGGCAGGCAATTAGGAGCCTAATTTAATAAGCTGGTTTCACTATTCCATTAAAAATGATAGTATTAAATAAAGTTCTGCATCAACATTGTTTTGAAAAATATGAGTCTTCATCATGCCCTGGTTTCTGGATGGGCCTGTGTACTTGCTTAAAATCTGTAGCTGGATGTGTTAATAATAAGGTGGAGATTCAACAGTAAAGTATAGATTCTTGCTGTTTTTCTGAAAATCTGAGGCTCTACTGAAGCCACAATGTAACATGGTGATGGTCACTGCTAGGTTTGAAACCTACATCATTCATGAATTAAATGGGAATGTTTGCTCTTTTCACTGTTGCAACTCAATATCCAGGAGTTTTAATCTTGACCAAAACTCTAATTCATATTTAAAAATAAATAGCTCTTAGAATGTCATGAGGGAGAAAAATGCATACTTTGAGTCTCCACCTACTACTGATTTTTGTTCTGGAAAACAGTTTTTTTTTTTTTCCCCCACAGTCATTAGTTTCTGTAAGATGAAAGTGTATAAGGTAAATATGACTTGATCTTAAAAAAAAAAAAAAAAAAGCTTTAAAAAGAAAAAAACAGCTATGTATTTACTGTAAATAAATTAACTTGAATTTGGTCACAAATTTATTATTTTTTTTAAATAAGAAAGTAGTACCTCTGACTTGACAGCAACAGGGAACCTTTAGTAGATATTTAAAAAAAAAAAAAAAAATTCCCTGAAGTACTTCACCAGAGTATATATTCATGCCAATCATAGAATTCAAGTTCTTTTTCTTTTTTTTTTAATAAATAAAAACATTTTTTAAATATTGCTTCCCCAAAATTTGTGTACAAATTATGGCCTCATTTTTGTAATTTTTCTTGGCAACATCACTAGAAGAGGTTGATATTATGCAAAATTCTGGAGGAAATACAAGTCTGAAAAATAGCTCCCTTCACTGACAAGAAGTCTGCATAATGACAAGTGAGCTCTCCACTCTACAGTATAAAATGTAATGTATATTTGCCAAAATATTCATTTTTATTGATAGTAAGAAGACTTGGAGAGTCATTGAACTGGTAAAGGAATTCATTTCCGGTTATGTCAGTTGTGTACTGGTACAAACAGATCTGAATATCTAGAATAAATTGTTTGGAAAGAGAAGAGTAATTTTTGAGTCAGATTTTCATTTAAGGTAATAAACTTGTAGTATTTCTAAATTTGACAAATTACGTTTGAGGCCAAAATGGAATAAAACAAGTAAGAATATTAAACTTGGTAAATTTTTTGTAATCATTGTAATAGGAAGTGACATCTCAGAAACTTGTCTAGAAAGAAAATCCTACCCCTCTGTAATAAAATCAGTACGTGCAGAGGAATAGCATTAGGGCCAAATTAGAGCTGCTATGCCTTTCCTGGAAGAAATAACAGTACATCTTTGGTCAGGGTTATGGTCTGGGAAGTAGATATCCAAGCTGTGCATTCTGACCATGCTAGTAATATTGTTCTTCCCAAAATATCTCCCCAAGATTTGTTACTGATTCCTGAAATTCCACCATTAGAAGTTTATTCCCTTCCTCCCATGTGTTGTCCCCCATACCAAAATATAACTAAAATAATAACACACGAAGCTTGCCAGTCATTTCTGTCACCATGTTGATGAGTTTTTAGTAGAAGAGAAGGTGAATAAAGTTTGAAATGATCATCTGAGAAAGTGGAAGGGGGATACTAGTAAAGGAGAAGACCATGGAAGATGTGCAAAGGCACTGGGAGATATAGGAAGGCACTAAGAGACCTGGGGAGGCACTGGGAGATGTGGAAAGGCACTTGGATATGCAAGGAAGACACTGGGAGACATGAAGGAAAACCCTAGGTGATGTGGGGCGGCACCGAGAGATGTGGGGAGGCACTGGGAGGTGTGGGGAGGCACTGGGAGGTGTGGGACAGCACTGAGAGATGTGGGGAGGCACTGGGAGATGAAACAAGGCAATGGGAGATGTGGGAAGGCACTGTAAGACATGAAGGAAGGCACTGGGAGAATGTAGGGAGGCTCTGAGAGACATGGAGAAAGGCACTGGGAGGTGTGGGAAGGCACTGGGAGACATGAAGGAAGGCACTGGAACATGTGGAAAGGCACTGGGAAGTGTGGGAGGCATTGGGAGACATGGAAGAAGGCACTGGGAGATGCAGGGAAAACAATAGTAATGAACCCAATGGAAACCATTATAATTTCTATTCAAATGGGGTTAAATTCTCAGCTGCTCACTGAAAGGCTAGCAACTCAAACCCACACAGGGATTCTGCAGGAGAAAGACCTGACAATCCGCTCCCATAAAGATTACAACCTAGGAAACCCTATGGGGTAGTTCCACTCTGTCACATGGGTTGCTACCAGTCAAAGCCAACTTGACACCACCTAACAACCGCAACAATGTTCCTGATGTGGTAACTATATGGGGAAAAGCGCTGATTGTTAGGCCTGAACTCTGCTTCCAGGAGCTAGGCAAATACCGCAAGCAGCGTGAGTAAGGCCTTCTCAAAAAGAAAACAAAGTCTACATTGGCCAAGAAAGCAAACCGTCTTTTAATTTGAAAATATGATCCCCAAAGAGTCATTATCTAGAGATGTCTCCGACTGCAGTATTTCTTTTGCTGTTTCCACAGCATGGTTGGAAGTCAGAAAGTCCAAGACTTCTTAAAATAAGGATAAAAGGGAAGAAACACACCAGAAGTATTTCCCCAAGTGTGTTCCATGGAATACTAGATGGAGAGATGCTAGAAGGAGGAGGGGACGGGAGGTCTGTGGATAAGTGAGTTTGAGAAAGGCTTTATACTATATAGCTTTCTCTTAGAGAGCTAAAACGTGTGCTGCAGAGACTACTATAATGTTTATCAAAAGCTGTTTCCTTGTCCTCCTGGGCCTCCATCTAGACCATATTTCCCAGCATTTATTGCAGTTAGGTGTGGCCACATGACTGGATTTTGGCCAATGGAATGTGATTTCTGGGCAGGAGTCATGTGTGCCACCTTCTGGCCTGGTCTATAAAAACCTTCCATGTACAACCCTCACTTCTGATTGACTGGAATGGAGATAAACCTAGGGTGACTTTGGCAGCTATATGTTGAGGATGATGAAATTCTGCTGGATGGAGCCTGGCTTATGAATTACCTCTTGGAGGTTGTCACTGAAGCATCCTAACATTGGACCATGTCATTAACCAGAAATATATGTCATTACGTTAAGCCACTGAGATTTTAGTGTCACTTCTATTACAATAGTATTTATCCTAACCAATAAAATATTATGCATTTTAAATATCTGGAAGGTATTACAGTTAAAAACCATGTTTATTTTTAATTCAACCCAGTTTTTTCCAAACTGATTTGACCACAGAGCCTTTGTGGTCTGATTATGTTTTTAACTTAACAACTATTAGCTAGTAGAACTGGTTTTCCAGTTTGGGAAAAACTGTATTATGTCTTTCTTTGGGGAAAACTGTGCTGTCTTCCTTCACTTCCCCACCATTCTGGAAGTTTATTCTAGCCGAGAGAGGGAGGGACTGAGAAACAAGCTAAGGTCAAGCTATGAGGAGACTACAGCACTAGGGATTTTAATTATAAACATACCTACAGAAGTATGTTATAGATACACATGGGTTCTTACACACAGAATTAAATAGGGGAGCTCAAAGAACTGAGTCACACTCTCTGAAGCTCTGAAGTAAAAGGAGGGGATAACCAAGAATTATGCATAGCAGCTAAGGATTAGTAAAAAGGGTCCAGTGTACTGATGAGGTTCTAATTTTTTTGAATTTTGTCTTTTTTCTATCTTCATGTAAGGGATCTTTTTTTTTTTTTTTTTTGGCTCTCTTCCTTTTTTTACTTTTTTTTATTTCACTTTAGATGAAGGTTTACAGAGCAAGCTAGCTTCTCATTAAACAATTAACATACATATTGTTTTGTGACATTGGTTGCCAACACCATGACATGTCAACACTCTCCCTTTCTCAACCTTGGGTTCCCCATTACCGGCTGTCCTTTCCCCTCCTCCCTTCTCTTCCTTGCCCCTGGGCTGGTGTGTCCATTTAGTCTCTTTTTTTTTTTTTTTTAATGAGCCTGTCTTCATCTTTGGCTGAAGGGTAAACCCCAGGAGTGATTTCATTACAGAGCTAAAAGGGTGTCCAGGGGCCATACACTCTGGGTTTCTCCATTCTCTGTCAGACCAGTAAAAGTCTGGTTTTTTGTTTTTGTTTTTGTTCTTTTGGTGAGTTAGAATTTTTTTCTAAATTTTTCTATAGCTCTGTCCTGGATCCTCTATTGTGATCCCTGTCAGAGCAGTCAATGGTGATAGCTAAGCACGATCTAGTTGTGCTGGACTTAGTCTGGTGGAGGCTGTGGTAGTTGTGGTCCATCAGTCCTTTGGACTAATCTTTCCCTTATGTCTTTGGTTTTATTCATTCTCACTTGCTCCAGATGTGGGGAGACCAGTGGAGTATTTCAGATGGCCGCTCGTAAGTTTTAAGATCCCAGACGCTACTCACCAAAGTAGAATGCAGAACATTTCCTTTATAAACTGTGTTATGCCAATTGAGCTAGACGTTCCCCAAGACCATGGTTCCCACAGCCCTCAACCCAGTAATTTGGTCCCTCAGGGAGTTTGGATGTGTCTGTGGAGCTTCCATGACCTTGCCTTGGACAAGTTGTGCTGGCTTCCCCAGTGTTGTGTACTGTCTCATGTAAGGGATCTTCTTATAGGAATAGTAATTGCTAATGATGACCTTGTTTGGCTATTTTAACAAAGATATGTTTTTAAATCTTTTGTCAATTAGGACTCTACATCAGAAAGACCAAGTAAAACTTGCTTAAAGATTAACCCGTTGCTATCAAGTTGATTCTGACTCATAATGACCCTATAGGACAGAGTAGAACTGCCCCTATACCATTTCCAAGGAGCAGTTGGTAGATTCGAACTGCTGATCTTTTGGTTAGCAACCAAACTCTTAACCACTGCACCATCAGGCTCCTTGAAGATTAAAGGGAATGGAAACAACTCAAGTGTCCATCAACAGATGAATGAATAAACAAAATGTAGCACATACAGACAAAGGAGAGATGAAGTCCTGATATACTCCACAACACGGATGAACTTTGAAAACATTATGTTGAACAAAATTAGTCAATCAAAAAAGGACAAAGGTGGCAAAACAGTTAAGCGCTTTACTGCTAACTGAAAGGGTGGCAGTTAGAACCCACCCAGCAGCTCTGTGGGAGAAAGACCTGACAATCCACTCCCGTAAAAATTTCAGCCTAGAAAACCCTATGAGCAGTTCTACTCTGTTACACGGGGACACTATGAGTCAGAATCAGCCAAACAGCACCTAACACACACATACAGAGAGAGAGAGAATAGGCAAAAGTATAGAGATTAGAATTTAATAGTTAACAGTTACTAGGGGCAAGAGGGACAAGAAGAGGAGGGAACCATTGTTAGGTAGCACTGAGTTTTTGTTTACGGGGATGGAAAATTTGGCAAAGGATTGTGGCGATGGTTGTACAACATGATTGATGTAATGGATTGTATTGAGTTGTACACGTAAAAAAATGTTGAATTGGCAAATGTGTTCTCTATATTTTTATAAAAAAGAAAAAAGGAGAGGATTTATAGGATTCCCTGAGTGGTGCAGTTAACGCACTCAGATGCTAACCAAAAGTTTGGCGGTTCGAGTTTGCCCAGAGGCATCTCGGAAGAAAGGCCTGGTGATCTACTTTCAAAAAATTAGCCACTGAAATGAAGGGAGCAGAGTCCTACACTGACATAGCTGGGATTGCCATGAGTCGGAACTGACTCCACCACAACTGGCTTTTACTGGTTTTTTTGTCTCAGAGGCAGGGCAAGCCTCAGGATTGGTTTGACCCAACAGCTCCGTGATGTCGTGAGGACCCAGCTCCTTTTGGTCTCTCTGTTCTTCCTTCTGTGACGTCAGCAGCATGTGCAGTTTGCCGTCCCTTGTGGTAGCAAGCGCTGCAATAGTTCTAGTGATTGCATCTAGACATCACAGGAGGCCTTATTTCCCAAGAGCTGTGGAAAGCTTCCTCTCACATTTCTGGTCTAACCTGGGTCAACACCCTTTCCTGGCCCTGCACAAACTCCAGTGTTCAAGAAAATACTGACTGACTTGCATATGGGTTACCTGGACCAGTCACTGTGGCAAGGGAATCATCCTGGTTGGATTACACAAGTCAGGGTCCTCACTTGTGGTTGGGGGTAAGTGAAATACACACAGACACACACACTCCCCATATGGCTGCTACACACTGAGAGAGAGAAAATAACTACTGGGAGAACAATCATAGATCTACTTTTAAATAAATTGTGTAATAATAAGAGTTAACATTTATATCGAGTTGTTATATACTAGGCACTATCCTAAGTGCTTATATTAAGTCATTAAATTCTCATAGCAATCCTATGATATAGGTGCTATTATTAACTCCATTTTACAAACGAGAAAACTGAAGCACAAATAGGCCAAGAAGCTTGCCCCAAATCATCAAGGCTGGCAGGTAACAGAGCTGGGCTTTGATTCTAGGCAATTAAAATCCAAAGCCTACACTACCACATCACGTTAAAATTTTTGTAAAGCCAACATGCACATATAAAGTATACATGCACACACGGGTGTGTGTGTGTGTGTGTGTGTGTACCAACCCAAACCAAACCTCCTGCTGTCAAAGAAATTCTGACTCATAGCTACCCCATAGGGTTTCCAAGGCTGTAAATCTTTACAGAAGCCGACTGCCACACCTTTCTTCCACAGAGCCACTGGTTGTTTCAAACCACTGAACCTTTCAGGTATCAGCCGAGCACCTTAACCACTGTGCCACCAGGGCTCCTTTATATATATATACACACACACACACACATACACACTAATTACATATAGATACAATTATACATGTACACACACACATAATAAAAAACCAGACCAGTTGCCATTGATCCATTCCTACTCATGGTGACCCTATGTGTATCAGAGTAGAACTGTGTTCCATAGAGTTTTCAATGACTGATTTTTTTGGAAGTAGATCACCAGGCCTGTCTTCTGAGGTGCCTCTGGGTAGACTCAAACCCCTAGCCTTTTGGTTAAGCCGAATACTTAACTATTTGCACCTCTCCCCCAGGGACTCCACTCCATTTTCCTATACAGCTCTGTAGAAATCTAGAGCAATAGCATCACACTCAATAAGCACCCTTTAAAAATAAATGATCGATTACTGTACACACATGTACACACACACACGTCCACGTGCGTGACTCCAACTCTGTAGGCTTAACCTATAGGTTGCTCAACGTGAAGTTTCTCATAGCACATAAAGTGTTAATAATGTGGCGTTATCTCACTGCATTGAAGCTAGCCGAGAGATTTTGGCAAAATAGAACTTTCTCTTAGTTCAGACTGAAGTAACAAGGGTTATATAAATGCAGATTACACAATTTCGCAGCTGTATAACATCAACATATTCAAACATATTAAAAATAAGATATGAAAAGAGAAGGCACTGAGCTGGGATTCACTGATATGTTGCAAGCAAAGTGTGATTGTTTTTGTTTTTTTTAATCAGTTTCTCACTAGTTAGCTTGGCAACAGGAATTTATAATAATTCATGCAGATTAGAGACCATCGGCTTTTTCCATGGGTAGTAACACTGAAAGAGCCCCAGCTCTGCTCAAATGCTCCCTCTGCTTTGTTGGCCCGCTGATAGCCACCAAACATTTGCCTCCTGGAATGTAGGCCCGGAATTCTATAAACAAGTCAAGGATAAAGGGATGATATTTACATACTGCTTCATTGCATCCTTGGGGTTATGGTCTTTACATACAAGTCCCTGCATGGTAAAGCAGTTAACACACTCAGGAGCTAACCAAAAGATTGGAGGTTAGAGTCTACCTAGAGGCACCTCGTAAGAGAGGCCTGGTGATCTACTTCCAAAAAATCAGCTATTGAAAGCCCTGTGGATCCCAGATGCATTCTGACACGCATGCAGTCACCATGAGTGGGAATTTACTCAGCAGCAACTGGTTACTGGCTCTTCACATAATCCGGAAGACTCAGCGCTCAAACCACCTATACTGGCAAGAGACTATGAAAATACTTCTTCAGCACCAGTGAAATACAACACCGAATTAACATTCTTTATTTCTTAATCTTTTTAGTTCAGCCGAGTTTTCTTGTTGGAGTAAGCCCTTTCCTTTGATTACAAGGTCCGTTATCGAATCCACCTGTCAGGGAATCTTTAGTTCTTTTGCTGGCCAAGATACTACATCACTATCCCCTGTGCCCAGCCCCGGTTCTACCACCTCCCTTCTGCCCTAGACATCTTGTATAGTAGTCAAGGTCTGGAGACTAGGATCCAAGTTTTAAAATGAGGAAATTTTGTGCAGTGATGGAAATATTCAATATCTTACTTTGGTAGACAGATGAATGAACAGAATTTTCAAAACTTGTAGAAATAAACACGTCCTAAGATCTATTGCCTTTTTGAATGCAAATTATATTTCGATTTTTTTTTTTAATGCCCATTAGGAAATTCTCTTTGCTGCACATGATTTTCTTCAACGTATTCTGAGGAAAGGAGTCCTGGTGGCACAATGGTTAAGCACTCAGCTGCTAACCTAAAGATTGAGGGTTCAAACCCACCCAGCGACCCAGCAGATCTGCAGGAGAAAGATCTGGTCATCTGCTTTTGTAAAGATTACAGCCAAAGGGCTGTCACATGGGGTTGCTATGAGTCAGAATTGACTTGATGGCAACCAACAACAACAGCATTCTGAGGAAGGATGCACAAGGCATAGGTTGTGCTCTGTGACTATGTGTCAGTGATAAAGTTTCCTGGAGAGAAACCTTAGTGACTAGGACCCAGCTCCAGAGATAACACTACCATCACAGTGAGAATGTCCAGTATGAAGGCTACAATGTCTCCTCTTCCAAATGCCTCGTATTCACATATAGAATGGTATGATTCCAAAGACCATGGCAGAGAAAGTAACTTCTGCTGCAGACTCAGTCTTTTAATACTCAAAAGTCATGTGAGGTGAGAGCATAAGGAAGAACCTAAGTCTAATGATACTACCATTCAATGACCTGCCATAGCCAGATCAACAGACTCTTGTTCTGATTACCCATGAGTAATGGCAAGCATTTATTGGGCACAGACTTGACTTAAATTAACTCCCTTAGTCCTCACATCTTCTTTAGTTGTAGAGGAGAAGCCCAATGAACAGGGAGAATGATGGCATGGAGTCCAGTAATTGTTTTATCTGTGATGACAACTTGTTTGCCTTTCACCTTTTCCACCATTTCCTCATTGAAACCAAAGAAATGGGGATAAGCATAATCTCTGAAGGGCAAGGCAAAAATGAAAAGCATAGGGGAAAAGTAGCAAAGTAAGTAGCCTCCACAGTCAGCATCAGAATGAGCCCCAGTGGTGGCAGACCAAGGGAGGAGGGAGGGAAGAGAGTATTCTACTTGGGTGCAGTGGGCACATTTTCTGTAGAGAATTCAAAAACAGTAATAAAACTGACTAAAAGTTGATCTGCTTTTTATTATCACCATGTGCTGGCAATCCTAAACAATGTCAGTGAGAAGCTACTGTTTCCTAAAAAATCTCTGGTTGGTCTAAGTTTCCAACAATTGTTATAGTTTCTGCTGAGTTTTAACATTATATATGCAAGCTTCAAACTGGAACATTTTTATTAGTTATTCATTAATAAAATTTGTGTTATACATGGACGTTATTTTGGAAAACACCTAGTTATGCAGTCAAACCCCAATAGACACAGATTCAGCTACACACATTGGTTTTGAGACCTAAGTTGGTAATGGTTCAAAATCTTTCCAGCTTGCTTTAGGCACAATTTGATTCTCTGGTCCCATGATAAGACATATTCTTGTATTTATAAGGTAGATTCAAAATAAACAATGATGGCACAGTGATTGTTAAGGCAAGGAAACCAAACTTGTAATACTTTAATTTGGCATTCCGAAGAGCAAAACAAGGCTGAACATGGCTGCCTTCATGCTTTCCATTAGTTCACTGCTGTTTCTGTTAGTCACCGCTGTTTTCCAAGCCTCTGGTATGTGACCTTGCTGAGGCAGTCTTATGTAATCCTCTGGCATAGAACCACCTTTGTCCTTGACCACTATAAAACCTCTGCCCCACCCTGCTGGATGTGGAGTTCTGCTTTGGTCCTCCTGCCACTGGGGACCACTGCCTTGATGTGTAAATCTCCCTAATAAAGACTCCTTCACTGCCATGCTGGAATTGCCCACCTCTTTCTTTGATCTCTCAGCACCGTCCAATTTTGGTGGCAAATTTCAAGTTACTGGTCCATGCCTGGACACATTCTATATGATCACTTGAAGTTGTCACTTTTTTTTGGAACTTTGAGAAAAAAAAAAAAATTCATTCACTTCAATATCACTTCATTGTTGGAAAATGCTGCAGAATGCAGGTATAAAGGTGAAAAGGCTTTCCCAGGCAAGGTGAAGGACTTGTTATGAAGCCATGCCCACAGTAATGACAATTTTTGAAAAGTTAATCTCAACCTTTGGAGAATTGTGCAATCCTAAAGAAAATGTGGCACGAAAGGATCAACTCAAACTTTATTTTCTCCTTCAGGAAGTTTTTTCTTTCCTTAGTTATCTTTTTTTCCTGGTGAGAAGATTCAGATGAGGTTAGTCAGCCACAAAAGTATTTGCAAACTAGAATCAGCCTTGAATAATGTAGTGAAACATCGAGCTTTAAAATTGTTCCTTTTAGATCAGATCACAGAAATTGTGTTGTTGTTGTTAGGTGCCATCGAGTCAATTTTCAACTCATAGTGACCCCATGTGGCAGAGTAGAACTGCCCTATAGGGCTGTCTAGATTACAATCTTATGACAACAAGAAGTGGCTGGTGGATTTGAACCACCGATCTTTGGGTTAGCAGCCAAGCACTTAACCATTGCACCACCACGGCGTCTTCTGATTATATATATTATATAAACATCAATAAAAAAAAAAATTTACTGTGTTTCTTTTCTGGCCATTATTATTCAAATCAGTATAGGGGAGAAAGGCGTTTTAAAACTCCATCCCCTATGGGGATCAAATATGTTGCGTTTGTCACTGGAGCCAAGCGTGGAAAAAAAAAAACTGTTGAGGAAAAGCAAAAGTGAACCTTGGACAGCCCCTGTCAGCTGATCACCCTTTTTATTATCTAAGGTCTGGACTATTGTAATAGCTTCCCAGCTTTCTTTATATTTCACTTCACTCCTTATTCACCCTTCATGTTGCTGCCAGATTCATCATCCAACTGCTCATGGCCAAAGTCAGTGGCGGCTCCAAAATTTCTATGTAGGATGAACTTACAAGTGGCCATCTGCTTGGAGAGGAAGCCAGAGGACTAGTCCAAGGCTGAGTTTGATTAGCAAGAGTAGTGGTTTTACCAACATTGCATATTTATTTGGAGATATTGGGGGTGAGAAAGGAGCAGGTGGAGTTGGAGGGGTCACAAGGCACTCTTTCTGACTACCACGTGGTGGTGAGCTGAGTCCACAGGACTGGAGATGGAGAAACCCAGGCTAAATCCAATTATGTGATCATGGGCAGCTTTACCCCTTAATTTCCTCATCTGAAAAATCAGGGGGATGACCTAGATGGTCTCTAAAGTCCCTTCTAACCTTAACCTTCGATGACTATGACTCACTTGCCATGGTAGTTTTAAACTGTGGATGGCCCTAGGTTTGTGCCAAACTTACATTGCATTAAAGTGAAGAGACAAACAGCCACTGAGCCAGAGACTATGAGTTAATCTGCAAGTCATATTTGGATAAATGAGAAAGTATCAGATTCCTGTTTAAAAGACCAGGTGTTTTACATAGTGTGTGTTGTTCTTCCACAAACGTTGACTTCTTAGATCATGTCTACATTCATAAGGCCTTCTGTAAACCCATGTCACTGTCAACTGAGACAAATACTGAAGTTTTCTCTTTCTGTGCTACATGGAAGTCTTTTAATCCCATTGGACAAAAATTGGGTGTAAGTCATTTTTTAATTGCCACGTATCAGTCTAGTTTATACAACAAATATTTCCACATGGTCAGGAGACAGTTTTCTGATATTTGGAGGACAGGCCAGATCTCACGGAGTGGTCTTATAAATCAAAAATCAAATGGAGGGTGAGCTCATTCACTGGAAGTTCATTAAGGGGAATTCATTTCATTTCCTTGAAGCTGAAGTGAACTAGGGATGGACTCTACCACCTTTCACTGAGATGGTGAATTAAGCTCTACGATGGCCATAGGGTAGAAACCTGGAACCTCTAGGGAAAGTAGAGGACGTTGGAGGTGGTGGGTGTGTTTGTTTCCTGGTTGGAAGCCAAGGAGAAGCAAAGACGTGGCCACAGTGAGATGGCAGGGGAACACCCTTCAGTGGGAGAACAGGTAAGGACCCCTGTCTCCTGCCTGGCCTAGGGTGGAGGGTAGAGGGAAAGGAGAACATTGTCTTCAGAATGAGGGGCTTGACTCCCATGGCAGCCCCCTTCTCAGGCTGGAGAGACCCCCACGCCAGGAGTCCTATCATCAAGGCAAGTAGTGATCCCTCTGAGCCCAGCTTTACCCCTGGTGCGTGCAGCATAGCTTCTGGGGCCTCTGAGCAAGAAGAAACCTCCCTTACCAGCAACTGTTCTCCATGGACCCTTTAAATGTGGGTGTTCCGTTGGCTCCCTCTTCAGACCTCTGTGTCCCTCAGGATCCCCATTCCACCAGAGCAGCTTCATTCACTCCCAAGTCTGCAGTCACCATCTGTGTGCTGCAAATTCTTGTTACCCTCACCTCAGCCCAGACTTTTTTCCTGTGTGCTATACCCAAAGACACAACAGCTTACTGGATGTCTCCACTTTGATGTCCCAAAACCAAACCCACTGCCATCGAGTTGATTTTGGCTCATTGTGACCCCATAGGGTTTCCAAGGCTGTAAATCTCTACAGAAGCAGACTGCCACATCTTTCTCCCTTGATGCTGCTGGTGGTTTTGAACCACTGACATTTGGATTAGCAGTTGATTGCTTTAACCACTGCTCCACCAGGGCTCCTTTTGATGTCCCTTAGACACCCCAAACTTCTATCTGAATCCAAACTTGAAGCCTCCACTGTCACAAGTGTACCTGTGTCTTCTCTGTAAATGCTACCAACACCCTCCCATTCCCCTATGTCAGAAACCTGAAAGTCAACTTCAATTTCCCTTGCAAACCCCATTCAATTAGCCACAACATCATATGGATTTTGTTTGTTCATCATCTCAAATCTATTTTTTTCCTCTCCTTTCCCACTGCTACTGTGTTAACTCAGTTCCTTACCATTCATTTCCTGGATCAGTACAATAGCCTCCACACTACTACTAGTTGCCCTGATGCCAGTCTAGTTCCTTCCAATCAATCTTCCATGGTGCTTACAGAATGAGCTTTCAGAAATGCAAATATGATCTGATTACTCCCCTGCTTATAAACCTTTGGTGATGCCAAAAAGCAAATGATAAAATGAGAGGTAATATATGCAGTGCATATGATGGAGGATTAATATCCCTAATATATAAGGAGTACCCATAAATTGGTGACAAAACAAACATCACAACAGAAAAGTGAGTGAAGGCTATAAATAGGCAATTCATCCTTTAGGAAGTGAAACAAACCATAAACCTATGTAAAGATTCCTGAGCTCTAGTAGCCAGGTAAATACAAATCATAAGGACAATGAGTTTTGTTTTTGTTTTTGTTTTTGTTTTCCCACCTAGAAGATTGGCAAACAGCCTATGGGGCAGTTCTACTCTGTCCTATAGGGTCGCTATGAGTCAGAATCATCTCAGTGGCAACACGTGTGGTTTGGTTTTTGGTAGAAAAATGGCAAGAAGCCCTAGTGGCACAGTGGTTAAAGCTCTTGGCTGCTAACCAAAAGGTTATTAGTTCCAACCCACCAGCAGCTCTGCAGAAAGATGTGGCAGTCTACTTCTGTACAGATTTATAACCTTAGAAACTCTATGTGGCAGTTCTATTCTGTCCTATAGGGTCACTGTAAGTTGGAATTGACTCATCAACAGTAGGTATATAAGATTGGCAAAAAACTAAGAAGATACAACATCTAGATGGAGTGTGTGGACCTGTGTGTACTCATTTTTGTCACACCTTTATGGAAAGTAGTCTGCCAGAATCAATTAAAATTAAAATAATCAATGAACCCTTAGAAGTAGCTACCCTCCCCCCCCCCCCCCAGGATTTTATCCAACAAAAAGAAAAGGACCAGCAAGTGGCCATACAAGATATAACAACTGGTCTCTATTCACCTGGAGCAACAGAGGAAGAAGGAAACCTAAGAATCAGAGAAGCAAATGGACTACAGAACTGTCTCCTTGGACCCTCTTGCATGAGAACTAGAAGAACTAGATGGTGCCCAGCTACCATTACCAAATGTCTCAACTGGGGACACTAGAGATGAATCCTGATAGAAAAGGAAAAAATGTGGAACAGAACTTCGAATTCCAAAAAAATCTAGACCTACTGGACCCACTGAGGCTAGAGGAGCCCCCAAGACTTTTGACCTGGAATACTCTTCAAACCTTGAAAAGATATTATCCCTTGAAGTCATCTTTAAACTAACTAAAAAACAGGTTAGCTCAAAAAGTAAAGAACATCATTCTTAAGTATTGTGCTTTAAATACATATGTATATGGCTATATATATGTATACATAGTGCTTTAAACATATATATGCATATGTACATGCGTGTGTGTGTGTATATATATGACCAAAGGGATAACAGTAACTCTAAAGTATAGGTGAGAAGTTTAGGGGGCAAAAACAAAAAAAAAAACAAACCCGTTGTCGTCGAGTCGATTTCGACTCATAGCAACCCTACAGGACAGAGTAGAGCTGCCTCAAAAGGTTTCCAAGGAGCGGCTGGTGGGTTCAAACTGCTGACCTTTTGGTTAGCAGCCAATCTCTTAACCACTCCACCACCTGGGCTCCATTTAGGGGGCAGTGAGTCTAAATTACTGGGGTAAAACAATTAGAGCAGAAATCACCAGAATGTTGACACAATGTGAAGTATGTAACTGATGTCATTGAACAATATGGTAGAAATTGTTGAATGGGAGCATGTTTCTATATATATTTTCTCACCGAAAATAAATTTTTTAACAAAGCACCAATATATAAGGATACCAGTATAAGGATGTTTACTGTAGCATTGTTTATAACTGCAGAAAAATCAGATATTTTTTAAGCCAAGTCCTTGAAATGCATCTCTTTCGTTCTGTCACTTTCTCTCTTTGTATAAGCATGTGTGTGTGTTTCAAGGAATTGGTTTACACAGTTGCTGGGGTTGGTAAGTCTGGAATCTGTAGAACAGGCCAACAAGACTGGAAAACCTGTTTACCTAGTTCAAAGTATAAAGTACTTCCTTTAAACATTTATTGCTACAGTTATCAGGTAGGAAGAAAACTCCACATGTACCGTATTTTTAGGCAAATAACGTGCGCCTTTCTACGTTTATTTGCCAACTGCACCCTCTCCCCCCTCCCACCAGGTATAGTGCCTTATGAAAATACTTCAAGGGGGGAGGATGGGGGCTGGCAAACATAGAAAGTGTGCGTTATTTGCATACAAACAGGGCTAGACGATTCTGTTTTTAAACCCACTGAAGAAGCCTGTTGTCTTGGGTGTTCTATTTGCAGAGAAGTAACTTTTGCTTGAGAACATACCAGGAGAATGCACTTTTCTTTATCTTCCCCAGGTTTTTAAGCTTGTTGTGCCAGCTAGTTTCTAGGAAGCCATCTGTGAGTTGTGGTAGCTTCAACACTCCCAGAATTCTCAGCGAAGGTGCTGGTTTCATCAATAGTAAAGTCAACTGTTTTACGAGTGAGCTACCTGCAGCAAGATCTCACGTAAAGCCTTGCTACCTGTTTTTGCTCATAGCACTCCCCTCGCCGTGGCATTCCATGACTTTTCTGACATCCGAGATTATCATTGTGCAATGTTCTGACTGAAATAAATCCGATGGAACAGTACAAGGGTCTTTGGATCAGAACGAGTAATACACTACTCACTGACGTGGCCCAGGCTTTTATTACAGTAATCAGGATGACAATAAGCAGAGCCATGTTCTTCCAAAGGCTCCCGTCTGACAGTGAATTGTTCCATCGTCACTTCTATGCATGCCCCTCAATGTGTGCCATGGACAAAAGAACAAAGGAGAACAAGGGCCTGGGGCTTATATAGATAAGCTGCAGGAGTGTACATGCTGGACTGCATGGAAGCAAGAAGAAGGGGAGTAAGATGAGGCTGCCCTTAGTTCGGTGCAGGTAAGAGCCTTTGTTCAGGAGCACACGGCATGGCCCTCCTGTGACCAGCTTTCCCTTTAGCTACAAAATTAATTCTGTACAAGTAAGCAGTTTTGGGTACTCATGGAGACAGAGTAAGTTACTATGAGCTCAGAAGAGGGAGGAAGCCTTCTCTGACAAGAAGAAGAAAGTGAGAATGTGAGACCCAATTCCTTGCTTCCTTATCAGGGAATGTTCTGAGCCCAAGGCTTCAGCTTAGGTGGCCCTGACGGGAATCATAAAGGCAGGCTGCCCTCCCAGCATGCTGTCTGCCTTTATTAAGTTCAACTTTCTTCCTTTCATGTCACCTCTTACCCATAAGATTCAAGGTGGAAGCTGTGGTACTCAAGTGAGTCTGGATTTTCTGGAACCAGAGCTTAACTGATATGGATGGAGGAAGACCTGGCAGCAGCTCCCCTGCCCCACCGTACAGTGTCTGTGCTGCCACCCCAGCTTCCCAGCCATTTGACCTTGGCCAAGACTTAAACTTGCTGGACTTCAGACACCTCATCTGCAAATGAGAGAAAAAGTTTAAAATCCAAGCAACTAGACCAAAAGATTCAAGAATCAACTAAATTATTAAGCACATATTATGAAACTTTCACAGATATGACCCGATATGGTTTATTACAGTTCTAAAATCTATGGTAATATTTTGGGTTTTTTTTTTTTTAAGTCTCAGTTTGTTCTTTGGTAAAACAAAATAATACCTGTTGAATCTCAAGGGAGAAAGATCAGATAAAATAAACTGTGCACACATATTGTGAAAAAAAAAACAAAGTTTTGTCCAAAGGACAAGAGAGCCTCTTTAAGTATTGGTAAGTAAATGGAAAAGGAGCCCTGGTGGTGCAACGATTAAGCTCTCAGCTGCTAACCAAAAGGTTGACAACGTGAACCCACCCAGTGGCTCCATGGGAGAAAGACCTGGCGATCTGTTCCTGTAAAGATCATTGTTGTTATGTGCTGTCCCTGTGGGGCAGTTCTACTCTGTCACGTGGGGTCTCTGTAAGTTGAAATTGATTCGAGGGTACCTAACAACAACAAGCAAATGGAAAAGACTAAAACTAATACAACTATTTTCATGTAACTGTGCTAAGTCTACCTTATTTACATAATTACTTCTTGGCCAAAAGACTATTATCCTGAATTATCAAACAAAATATTTAAGTAACTTTAGACATCTCCATTACCATACAATTTGGCTAAAGCTGGAGAGAGGAAAGAAGTGTGCTTCATTATTTCATCCTTTGCCTCGACTATAGGATGGTCCACCTCTTTAGATTCCATCTCCAGTAAGGAAATACTTATAATCTGTATCTTCTTACATCAACATATACACTCCATCGTAATTACTTCCTCCAGTCAGAAATTTGGGTGAAAAATCAGGTGACGTTCCAATCTGGAATATGTTAAATACCTTTGGGTTTGATTGGGTTGGATTTGTAAACAAATGACTTTCCCCAAAACATGAAGTCATATAAAATCTTTTACTATTAATGCCTTGTTCTCTTCTGACACCATAAATAAACCTCATTTCCCCTGAAGGATTAGGGAGAAAAGCACATTTTGAAAAAATCACTTTCTTGCAAAGATATTAGGTAATTGCTACCCTCTGCCTTGTACTTGCTTCCCTTTACCCCCTAATGAAGAAAGTAAACAATGTTTCCAGTCAAGCATTTCTTGGAGCTCTGTGTTTTCAGCAGGCTTCTACTATCTTGGCATTTCTACAAGAACTGTTCCATGATTTACAGTGAAACGGGCTGTGCTGAGCGGCCTAATCTCTACCAATGCCACTTAAAATCAGCATTACGGCTTTGCAACATTTTAACATTGTCTGTGATTGCTTCTGACCCACTCTCAGGTTTCCTTTCTAGCTTCCTATCACTTTTATTTGTCTACTTTAGACCCATTACAATGAGTCTAAAAGTTAAGAGCGCACCTGCTAACTGAAAGGTCAGCTGTTCAAACTCACCAGCCTCTCCACAGGTGAAAGACGTGGCAGTCTGCCTTCGTAAGGATTTACAGCCTGGGAAATCCTATGAGGCATTTTACTCTGTCCTATAGTTTTGTTTTTTTTTATAGGGTTGCTATGACTTGGGATCACCTTGACAGCAACAGGTTTTTTGTTTGTTTGTTTTAAGGCCATCACACTGGGCTGGTCATTCTAACTGGCTTTGCTCTTTCTGTGCACATTTATGGGTCTAGAGGTCCCTGGGTCGCATATACAGTTTGCGCTCGACTAATAACCAAAAGGTTGGTGGTTCAAGCCCGTCCAGCAGTGCCATGAAAGAAAGGCCTGGTGACTTGCTTCTGTAAAGATTACAGTCAAAAAACCCTATGGAGCTCAGTTGTACTCTGTAACACATGCGGCCTCCACGAGTTGGAATCAACTCCACGACGATAGGCTTGTTTTTTCTGGTTTTGCTGTAGGCAACACCCTGTACCAATTGCTGTGGGAAGATGTAGATGGATCAGGACAGATCTGCCCCAAGTTGCTTCTAGTAGCTCAGGACAGAATCTTCAGAAAACTCTCCTACAAGGTTGAAAGTAACCAAGATGCAAAGGAAATTCATGGGAGGGAAATAGTATTTGCAGCATGGAAGGCTTCTTGGAAGAGGTGTCTTTTAGATTGAACATTGAAAGCTCCATAGGATTTGGCCCTGTGAGGATGGAGGAGAAGGGCATTCCAGACAGATGAATGAAAACAGTGTGGGGCAAGGCAGTGAGGTGAGAAAACTCCCCAGCATATATACACAGCTAAGAGTAGTGTAAGTTGTCTAAATTAGGCCCGTGGAAGAAGATGGTATAAAATAAAGTTAGAAAGGTGGTTGCCAGATTAGGGGCATTTGTGGTTAGTATGTGGAAACCCTGGTGACATAGTGGTTAAGTGCTATGGCTGCTAATCCAAGGTCGCCTGGAATCCACCAGCCACTCCTTAGAAACTCCATGGGGCAGTTCTACTCTGTCCTATAGGGTCGCTATGAGTTGGAGTTAATGACAGCAATGGGTTTGGGGTTTTTTTGTTCTTTTTTTTGGTGGTTAGTATGGTAATCATGTGGTGTTACTAATCAACAATCAACGTAGAAATCTGTTCTTTCCCTTGTTAAATGCTAGATTAAGTCTCTATGCTCAATTCAAGAAAGAAACCAAAACAAACCAGTTGCCATGAGTTGATCCCAACTCATGGCGCCCCTAAGTGTGTCAGAGTAGAGCCATGCTCCACCGGGTTGTCGATGCCTGATTTTTCAGAAGGAGGCCTTTCTTCCAAGGTATTCTTGGTGGACTCAAACCACCAAAATTTTGGTTAGCATCAAGCCCTTCAACCACTTTTACCAGCCATGGACTCCACAGGGAAGAAAAGGGGGCATGTATAAAATAAACAAGTCATTGTCCCTGCCCTCAGGCAAGTGAATGGAGGAGAGAGACACACAGAGATTATTACAGCATAATATGAAAAGATCGATATGGTTCCATTCTCCACTAGGGTCTCTGAACTATTATGAGAACGCGATGTTTACAAAATGTTAAAGCTGACTCAGTTTTTCAAAAAGGATTCATCTTTCCCCAGTAGAGAGCCCCACATGACATTTCTCTGTATTTTGACAGTTTCGGATGCCTCAGGATTTTAACAGCTAGCTCTGGTCTTCTCTTTTTCTTTCTCTCACTTTCATGCCTATTAGTTCCAGAGAGATAACAAAAAATATGAAAAGTAAACTAGATGTAAAACTATTGAAAACCAAGGGCAGATTACCCAGTAAGCAAGGTAAGCACAGCTTACTTGTGCTCACTTACTAATCTGAAATGATCAAAATATGAAATTGTTCACTACGGATTAGTATAGAAGCACAAGTAAGCCCTTGCTTACCTTGCTTGCTGGGTACTTGTTTACTACAGAGTAGTAAGTAAGCACAAGTAAGCCTGTGTTTACCTTGCCTACTGCGTAATCTGTCCCTGTGAAGAACTGTAAATTTGAGAAAAGGCTTTGATTCTATAGGAAGGTGCTGTGAGGTTGGGAGGCAGAGGCAGATGCCAGCCATACCTTGCAGTAGAATCTTTGATGTGGTGAAAAAATGTGAAGTTGTTCGCTACAGATGCTCTGATAAGCAAGGTAAGCACCATGCCTGTTGGATGATCAGCCCCTGTTGAAAATACTGGAGCATGGTGAACTAAAGACCACATGGCCTGTCTAAAGGCTTACTTTTTTTTTAATTAAACTTTTTATTTTTAGATAATTGAGCCCTAGTGGCACAGTGGTTAAGAGCTGCAGCTTCTAACCAAAAAGTCAGCAGTTCTAATCCACCAGCCAGTCCTTGGAAATCCTACGGGGCAGCTCTACTCTGTCCTGTAATGTCACTATTAGTTGGAATTGACTCAACAGCAACGGGTTTGGTTTTTGTTTTTTGTTTGTTTTGTTTTGGTAAATTCCCATGCAGTTGTAAGAAATGACAAAAACAGATTCCAAGTACTCTTTATCCAGTTTCCCACAAAGGTTTGTTGTTGTTGTTAGGTGCTGTCGAGTCAGTTCCAACTCATAGTGACAAAAGAATGAAACACTGCCTGGTCCTGCACCATCTTCACAATTGTTATGCTTGAGCCCATTGTTGCAGTCACTGTGTTGAACCATCTCATTGAGGTAGCATCTTGCAAAACTTGAGTACAATATCACAACCAAGATGTTGACATTGATACAGTCAAGATACATAACAGTTCCAGCACCCAAGGATCCCTCATGTTGCTGTTTTATAGCCACGCCCACTTCTTCCTGGTACCATCTCTGTCTTAACGCCTGGCCACTGCTAATCTGTTCTTCATTTCTATAATTTTGTAATTTCGCAAATGACGAATGTTATAGAAATGGAATCATACAGTAGGTAAGCTTTTAGGATTGGCTTTTTTCACTCAGCATAATTATCTGGAGGTTCATCTAGGTTGTTACGTGTATCAATAGTTTGTTCGTTTTTGTTGCTGTATAGTATTCTATGATATAGCTATAAAAAAAAAAATACCGCTGGCTTATATAACCATTCACCCCTTTAAGGACATCTGGATTGTTTCCAACTTTTTTGGCTCTTATGAATAAAGCAGCTATCAACATTTGTGTACAGATTTTTGTCTGAACATAAATTTTCAATTCTCTGCTACAAATGCCCAGGAGTGCAATTACTGGGTCCTATGGTAGTTGCATATTTACCTTTTTAAGAAGCTGCCAAATGTTTTTCAGAATGGCTGAGCCATTTTACGTTTCCATCAACAATGTTCAAGTGATCCAGTTTCTCTGCCTCTTTGTCAGCACTTGATGTTATCACTTTTTTTTTTTAGCCATTCTGAGAAGTGTGTAGTAATACCTCATTGTGGTTTTTAAATCTCTTTTTTTTTTTTTTTTATTATGGCTAATGATGTTGAGCATCTTCCTAATTAAATTGTTTGTTGTCAATGTGTTTTATGTACTGTTGAGTTTTGAGATTTCTTTTTATATTTGAGATACAAACCCTTTGTCAGAAAAGTAGTTTACAAATATTTTCTCCAAGTCTGTAGCTTGTCTTTTCATCCCCTTAACAGAGTCTTTCACAGAGCATAAGCTTTTAATTTTCATAAAGTCCTATTGTTCACTTTTCCATTTATGACTGATGCTTTTTGATGTCAAGTCTAAGAACATTTTCTCCTAGTCCTAGATTCCAAAGATTTTCCCATATGCTTTTTCTAAAAATTTTATAATTTTACATTTACATCCTTAATCCATTTTGAAGCAATCATTATACAAAGTGTGAGACCATAGGTTAAGGTTCATTTTTCTTTTTTTTTTTGTCTGCGGGTGCCTATTTGCTCTAGCACCATTTGTTGAAGGGTTACCTTTCCTCGGCTGAATTTCTTTTGCACCTTCATCAAAAATTAACTGGGAATATTTGTGTGGGTTTGTTTCTGGGTTCTCTATTCTATTCCATTGATCTATGTGTCTGTCTATCCCTCTGCCAATACCACACAGTCTTGATTACTGTAGCTATGCAATAAGTCTTGAAATTGTGTAGACGGATTGTTCACACTGTATTTCTCTTTAAAATTGTTGTAGCTATTCAGATTTCTTTGCCTTTCATCTAAATTTTAGAATAATCTTTTCTACATCTACAAAAAAAAAAAAAAACCTTGCTGAGATTTGATAGGAATTGCTATCAATTAAGCCTACATGTGAATTTGGAGATAATTGACATCTTCACTATGCTGAGTCTTTCAATCCAGCTGCAAAGTATGTCTTTCCATTTATTTAGACATCAGCATGGAAGTACTGTATTTTTTGTTAGATTTACACCTAATTTTTCTTAGCAATTGTATTTCAGACACTGTGATTTCAGTGTCCGCACGTTCACATACTATATTGAAATACAATTGATTTTTGCGTGTTTATTTTGTATCCCATGAACTTGTAAAAATCCCTTATTAGTTCTAGAAATGTTTTGGTAGATTCCTTTGGTTTTCTATGTAGAAAATCACATCACCTTCAAATAGAGACAGTGTTATTTCTTCTTTTTCAAAATTTATGCTTTTTATTTCCTTTTCTTGCCCAATTGCACTGGCTACAACTTCCATTATGCAGATGACACAACCTTGCTTAGTGAAAGTGAAGAGGACTTGAAGCACTTATTGATGAAGATCAAGTATTACAGCCTTCAGTATGGATTATACCTCAAAATAAAGAAAACAAAAATCCTCACAACTGGACTAATAAATAACATCATGATAAATGGAGAAAAGATTGAAGTTGTCAAGGATTTCATTTTACTTGGATCCATAATCAACACCCATAGAAACAGCAGTCAAGAAATCAAATGACACATTGCATTGGGAAAATCTGCTACAGGAGACTCCTTTAAAGTGTTAAAAAGCAAAGATGTCACCTTGAAGACTAAGGTGCGCCAGACCCAACCCTTGGTGCTTTCAATCGTCTCATGTGCATTCAAAAGCTAGATGATGAAGAAGGAAGACCAAAGAAAAATTGATGCCTTTAAATGGTGGTGTTGGCAAAGAATATGGAATATACCATGGACTGCCAAAAGAATGAACAAATCTGTCTTGGAAGAAGTACAGCCAGAGTGTTTCTTATAAGAAATTATGGTGAGACTACATCTCACATACTTTGGACATGTTATCAGGAGGGATCAATCCCTGGAGAAAGACATCATGTTTGGTAAAGTAGAGGGTCAATGAAAAAGAGGAAAACCCTCAACAAGATGGACTGATACAGTGGCTATAACAATGGGTTCAAGCATAACAATGATTGTAGGGATGGCACAGGACCAGGCAGTGTTTTGTTGTGTCGTACAATAACAATAACTTCCAGCACTGTGTTGAATAAGAGTGTTGAGAGTGGACATCCTTTTCTTATTCCTGATCTTAGGGGGAAAGTATTCAGTCTTTCACATTAAGTATAATGTTAGCTATAGTTTTTCTGTAGATGCTGTTTCTCAAGTTGAAGAAATTCTTCTCTATTGTCATTTTTCTGAGAGTTTTTATCACGGGTGGATGTTTTTATTTTTTAACATCGTGTAAGCCAAACAAAACTCATGTGTAGGATATTTTCAGCTTTCAGGTCAGCAGTTTGCTACCCCTATAAAGAGTTTACTCAAATCCTGATTTTTCCCAACCATTTCAAAGCTAGATGGAAAAATAGAGAGCTGGAGGCTAAGCCAAGAACATCCATTGTCCTTCAAAAATCACCATGTGAGTTTTGTCCTCCATGTTTATTGAGAGTTCTACCCAGCTGACAGCACCTTTCACATTCAGTCAGTAGTATCTTCCTTTCTAAGGAAGTCATCTCTTACCAGTCCTATGACTAGCAACTCTTCATCCTCTACAGATAAATAGTATCAAGGGAAAGAATGCAAATTTTGGTTCTTCTCCCATTTGGTGCTTTTTCCCCCTTCCTTGGCCCTCTGTTGTCAAAGGACTTAGGCGTTAACAAAGACTTCAGTAAAACTCCTAGTTGTTGCTCCTCACAAAAGCCCCAAATTGAAATGCTAAATTCACATTTGTGAAGAGATTGTGTGAGAAATCTTAGCCAAGAATAGGCTAAGCTGAGACAGACTGACATATGATGCAAACTAGAAATAGGAAAGATAAACAGAGAACTAGGAAAAGAAGATTGCTTGTGAAATTATTGCTCTTTCTCTCAGTGTGTTTTCTGAATTAAACTGCTTTAAAATAAAGCCATCTGAAATTATTAAAGAACTACCTCCAAATTGAAATTCTCTGGAAACAAAAAATAGAGGCCAGTTCTTAATTTAGTCTACCCTCATCAGTTTAGTTACATATCCATGTTTTATCCTTCAGCTTCATTTAAAGTTGTATGGAAAGCAGCTAAACAATTATGATATGCCTCTCAATACCAGCATATTTTGGAGAATTTGCCATCAATTTTGGGAATCATTCTCTCCAGGATTTCCCTTCAAGGACCCAGTTTTGCTCTTTGGTTTAGTTTTATATACAGAATCAAGAACAAAGTGAATACCCTCAATCACCTCTCAACACTGGCATTAGTCATCACTTAAGTGAGTTCTACTACCCACCCATACAACATTTAATCTTTCCCATTACAACATGTAATTATAAGAAAGTCTTTCTGTACTGTTTTGACCTTTGTATTCTGAGCTAAGCAATCTTTGTCAATTTATTCTAACTTCTTTCAAGAATTTCTATCCTAAGTGGTGCAGATTAAGTAATTCTTCTGATCTCATAGGCCTATGTGCCTTGGTAATGCCATGTCCCTTTCAGTTCGATTAACTCCGAATGAAGGAGAGAGTTCTGCTTTGGATACTTGGCAATGTAATCATAAACAGAAGACTAATCTTTCAATAATACAAGTTTAAGAAAACAAGAGGTGACTGGAACTCTGTTGTAATGAAATTACCCGTGCATGGCAGTTTCAGGAAGGGGTTTTTTCTTCTAGGAGAGCTGAGAAAGCCGTGTTGCTTCTACCCAATGAAAGTAATTGAGTGAATGATTTCACTTGTTTCTTCTGTGGACTGAATTATGTCGTTGCCATCTGTGGAGTGTGCTAAATACCTTTGGGGAAGGAGGCTGTTTTCTCATGTCATTTATGTAATGGCTATGTTGTCACTTGCCACCTTTGAGCAAAATCAATATGTAGGAGAAGTTGGACCAGGTTTTCCACAGCTGAAGTAAAGTAGGGAATTGGGGCAATTGTTCAGTTAAATTGAGCACATTTTTAAAAAGCAACACAATCCTTCAAACACTTCAAGGAACATTTATAATTGCCCTGGCCCAACACATCGCTTCAGCTATTGATACCTGTCAACCCTCTTGCTGGGGCCACAAGCAAATATAAGACATGAGTGAGGAGTTTTGGGGGGACACATTCTCTCAAGTATGGAAGGGCAATCAGGAATAAGAACAATCTGAGAGACAGAACTAGGAAGACCACTGGGAAGGATCTACTAAAGAGACAGATTTAAGCTCATTTGAAAGAGGAGCTCCAAATTTTCCAATGATAAAATGGACTTACTTGGGAGTACTAAGTTGTCTGTAGCTAGATGTGTTCAAGGGAAAGAATAAATCAGTGTTTCCAAACTGTGGGTCACAGCTCACTAAAGGGTTATGAAATCATTTAGTGAGCTGTGACCAATATTTTTTTATCTTAATAGAATGGGATGAAATAAAACTAAATAGAACAGAATAGAATAGATTAAAAAAGTAACAGCGGGCATTGCAATAGAAATAAATACTGTTACATACAGACACATACATACAAATGTAAAATGCCTTTCTAAGTGTGGGTTACAGTCTAAAATTTTGGAAAAACACTGGGTTAGACGTCCAGTTAAGAGATATAAGTACTGAAAGGGAGTGATCGAACTATATGACTATGAAGACGCAGCTCAAAGAGGGAAACACAATCAGTTAAAGGGTCACAATCTCCATAAACTAAAAAGAAATCAGTTCTCCAACAATGTGTAAATTTTTAAATTTTTAATTCTGAGCCTGGAAAAAAAAAAAATTCCTATAGGTTCTGATAGAGGAGACACTGTATAAAGTATTAAAAAAAAAAAAAAAAAAAACCTACTTACAAAAAACACATTGACAAATTTCATAGAGATGTTTTAAAGATGTCCCAAAATATGAGCTCATGGCATCACGCCAAACCAAAGGTAAATCTATAAAAGGCCAAAAGTGACACAGTTCAATAGAAATATTTCTGATGGTCAGGTTTATCAAAAGGCAGATATGAGCATGAAGGTGCTCATCTCCTATACAGTTAAGTTCGTGTTAGCAGGGCAAACATGTTAAATGACCAGCAGATCATGTTAATGAGTAACCATCAACAAGCTGCCTCTCTGCCCATCCTAAGAAAGTCTAAATGACTTTCAGTTTAGAACCTGGAACACTTATCAAATTATATTATTGTTAGTTGTTTGGGGAGGTATTTGTATCTCCACCTCTGACTACCACCATATGCAAAGTGAGCTATTTAAGGGTACAATAATGGAATGCTTTTTTTTACTTTCTCAAGCCAGCCTGGCATCTGGCATGTTGTAGATGGTCAATAAATGTTTGATGAATGAATGAAAAAGCTGACAGTAACATTAAAGAAGACTCTGTCATCTACTGTAGGAGAAAGAAGGTTGATAGACAAAAAAGGGAAATGGATGAAGTTCAGGAAAGACTGAGTTCAGCAAAGCAAGAAATTTCTCTGGCCATTCAAGGAGAGCAAACTCAACTTAGGTATAGAAAGAACAAAAGTGTATTGTTCCTAAATCTCATCTCTGACAGCTCAGTAGGTACACCCAGAAGACACGAACTCCTAAGAGTCCCCTTCTAATCTAAATTTCGTATCACTCTCCATAGTTGTAAACATTTTTATGTACTGTAGAAATTCCTGTTGCTCTAAAACAAACTATATCAGAATAAGCTTCCATCCAGAGAATTCAGGAGAGATTCAGGTAGAAAGAAGTGTGGATAGAAAGGACAGGGGAGGAGAGGTACTCCATCTATTGTGGAATGTCAACCATTACAAGCCCCAAGATGGTGGCAAGGAAGGCTGTGCTACTCCAGCAGGAAGAAGACAGCTTCTTAGTACTAAAATCAGCCAGCTCTTTGATTCCCTTTTAGGCATAAAAGTTAAACATGTTCCAATGGGGGGATGGTGTCTAGTCATTTCAAAAAAGGGCTAAGAGTGAGAATTTTGACTTTTTCATTTTTTGGCTGTGCCACACAATCTCACTATAGCCTTGGCACATCTTTCCTCTCAACATCTTGAGTCCTCCCTTGACACATCCGTGAAATGTATATGAGTGTCTGAGTGTGTAAAGGGTGGATGACATCAAACTGCAGATGAGAATCATGGTTCCAGTGGAAAAATTGTCAAGGCACTAATGAACATCATATTTTGATGAAGAGCCCTGCCTCCACTCAAGAACTAAGAGTTTGAAAAACACAGAATAGGCAATGAGAGGCCAAGTAGTAGATATACTGTATTACAAAATAGGACAGCACTATATGAGTTCATACAGTAGAGCTCTAGGCAAGATACCAAACTGAGTTAACCTCAAAGCATAAAACCCACACAGGACACATAAAAACACTAGAATTTAAGATTCTTGGATGCCCACCTGTAGCTGCCGTGTTTCTTTTTTGGAGCCATCTAGAATTTTAAAACTTTAGAGCTGGGAAGACCCTTAGAATCATGCATTCCAGTCCTTTTGCCAAAGTAGGAATTCTGCCCCCAACTCCCTTGCAGGTGCACATTCAACTTCTGCTTGAACATCCCCAATGATAGACAGCTTACCATCTGTTGTGGATTGGATCGTGTTCCTCTAAAATTTATGTTGAAATCCTAACCCCTTTACCTGTAAACGTGATCCTGTTGAGAATATGAGTTTAGTTATTTTAATTTTTTTTCATACCAAAGTAGGGTGGGTCCTAAACCTAATCACTTCTCTGTGGTGTCTTATAAAAAGAGCATAATAGATACAGAGTCAGACACACATGGGGAAGACAATGGAGGCAGATGCTTCTATAAACCCAAGAATACCGAGAATTGCTGGTAGCTCCTAGAAGTTAAAGAGACAAAGAAGGACCTTCTAGAGCTGATGCCCTGAATTCAGACTTCTAGCCTCCATAACTGGGAGAAAATAAATTTAGGTTCTCTAAAGCCATACATTTGAGGAATCTTTTGGTACGGCAGCACTGGGTAACTAAGAAACCATCTTGCAAGGAAGCCTGATAATTTGTGAATACTCTAACAATTAGAAAATAGTTCCTTATACATACACCCCAGACAGAGCTAGAGAAAAATGTAGAACAAAATTCTAACTCAAAAAGAAAGACCAGACTTGCTGGCCTGACAGAGCCTGGAGAAACCCTGAGGGTATGGCCCCCAGACACCCTTTCAGCTCAGTAATGAAGTCACTCCTGAGTTTCACTGTTCAGCCAAAGAGTGGACAGGCCCATTAAAAAAAAAAAAAAAAAAAAAACACAAGACTAAAGGGGCATGACAGCCCAGGGGTAAAGACTAGAAGGCAGGAGGGGACAGGAAACCTGGCAATAGGGAACCCAAGGTTGAGTAGAGAGACTGTTGACATGTCATGAGGTAGTTAACAAATGTTAGAAAACAAAGTGTACTGTTAATGAGAAAATAGTTTGTTCTGTAAATATTCACCTAAAGTACAATAAAAAAAGAAAAAAATAGTCCCTCACACTAAGATATTATACAGTTCTACCACTTCTCTTTGTGCTGGTATAGTCAGGTAATAAAGAAGGATGAGAAATTGCTCAGTAAGAATAGCATGGCCAACTGTCCTTGTTTGCCTGGGACTGAGGGTTTTCCTGGAATGCACCACTTTCAGCGCTGAAGCTGGGAGAGTTCCGGACAAAAAAAATTAAGAACAAAATATAAATGAACTTACCAGAAGATACAAGTATATTCCATATATTTACTCCCTCATCAGATAACTCTCTTCTTGGGAAGTATGTCCTTTGGAAAACACTGCTTCTCTGATCAAAGGACTAGAGGAAACTGTGCGGCTGTCTTTTAACATGATTTGCTCTTCTAGGGTTCCATTTCTTCAGATAATCATTTCTCTTTGACTTACATTGGGTATGACTACTTTAATGTGTTAGAAGTGAAATATAGAAAAGTAACTCCAGAGTTATCCAATGAAGATTATATGGGAATACCATGGCCCGTAGGAGCCCCTGAGTGGCACAAACTGTTAAGCACTTGACTATAGCTAAAAGGTTGGCAGTTTGAACAAACTCAGTCAGAGGTGCGTGAGAAGACAGCCCTAGCAATCTGTTTCCAAAAGGTCACAGCCTTGAAAACCCTATGGAGCACAGTTCTACTCTGCACACATCAGGCTGCCATGAGTTGGAGTCAACTGGATGGCAACTAACAACACCAGCCATGCCCTGTAGACAACTATGTGTCCCTCATACAAAGCATTTGTAACCCAGATTAGCAGTAAAATATTCAGAAAAAATATATAAGAGGGCCTTGGTCTGTGTTTGAAATAGCATTCCCAAATCAGAAAATTCCAGGTAAGCAATTTAATCTTCAAAAAAGTATTCAATTTCCCTACAGCAAATAACAGGCATAGCATTTGTTCAAGTGCTCTATTCCGTCTGAGGGAATACAGCCTTATCAGATTGGTTCAACAGGATCAAGGAGCCCCAGAGGTTGATCCTGATAATTACACAGACAAGCTAGTAGAGCGCAGCCTGAGAGCTGGTCATGTAGGGAATGGATGGGGCAAATAGATTTTATGAGAATGTTCTGATAAGGAACGACAGTGATACTAAAAAATGAAATAAAGAGGACTACAGGAAAACAGAGGAGTTTATGTGTAAGAACCTCCCACTCTATAAGTGTGCAAATCATAAAACCACACATATGAGCCATTTAGCAATTCATTAAACAGTTATAGGATCAAGGTCCCCAGAGTGAGCGATATCCATTTTTCCCTGAGAGCAGGAGAGATCTCAGTTCCTGGTTTCTTCCCTGAAAAACCTATGGGGGAGGAAGGTGGGGAGAAATGATAAAAGTGCACATGGATTCATATACAAAGAATCATATGCAGTTCATAACTTGGGGGCAGCTTCAGTTTGTGGAAACCGAGCACTCCCTCTAAGCCTCAAGCACCAAGGTCCAGCTTCTCCATTAACAACCTGTTTTCTTACAGAGTGAGAATAAGAAAGCCTCTTGATATGAATTTTTTTTTATCCCAAATTTTATCTCCAAATATAAATTTGCTGTCCAGCAGCAAGAGGCTTGCCTGAACTCCTTTTGGAATAATGATGAAGTTCAAAAGGTTAATCAAGTTATTAACATTTTAAAAGAAGGGAAATTTTCTTTCGCAGATGGCTTAACAGGTGACTCCTATAAATTACACAGTACATTACAGCGGGCATCCGCTAGCCCAGTTATAGTAGAGAGTCTGTCAACATTTCCATTATAAACCCCTATTTTCAGAGCTTATAACTCAGCCGTAAAACTCTGCTCCAAGCTGGGCCTTGGCTTTCTACTCCAGTTCTCAGCTCAGCAGCAAACTCTTTTTTTTCTTCTTCTTCTTCTCCTCCTCCTCCTCATCTCCCTTTCCTCCTCCTTTTTGTTCTTCTTCTGGTGAAAATGCTAAATAATCGTAATAATTATTACTATAGATTAACTCATTTAAACGAGGGCTTCTCCCATAGGGAAATCTTTCAACCACTTTATATCCAAGCACTTTTTTAAAAAAAATTATTGAGAATAAGCTAATTAGTATTGAGACTGAAAGGAACTGTTAGGCATCAAGATGTGGCCTTCAGTATGACTGAGACTAGACCTTCTGTTGGCCCAGGACAGAAACCATTCCCAAAACCGACACTTCAGACAGGGATTGGACTGGACAATGGGTTGGAGAGAGATGCTGGTGAGGAGTGAGCTTCTTGGATCAGGTGGGCACTTGTGGCTATGTTGGCATCTCCTGCCTGGAAGGGAGATGAAAGAGTAGAAGGGGTTAGAAGCTGATGAAATGGACACAAGAAGAGAGAGTGGAGGGAGGGAGGGGGCAATCTCATTGGGGGAGAGCAACTGGGAGTATGTAGCAAGGTGTATATAAGTTTTTGTGTGAGGGACTGACTTGATTTGTGAACTTTCACTTAAAGCACAACAAAAATTTACAAAAAAAAAATGCAAGCGACACTGAGACCAGAAGAACTAGATGGTGCCCAGCTACCATCAATGACCACCTGGACAGGGAATAAAACAAAGAGTCCCTGACAGAGCAGGAGAAAAGTGGGGTGCAGAATTCAAATTCTAATATAAAGATCAGACATAGTGGTCTGACTGAGACTGCAGAAGCCCTAGAAGACATGGCCCCCGGACTCTCTGTTAACCCAGAACTAAAACCATTCACGAAGCCAACTCTTCAGACAAAGATTAGACTGGACTATCAGACATAAAATGACACTCATGAAGAGTGTGTTTCTTAGTTCAAGTAGATACTCGAGACTAAATGGGCAGCCCTTGTCCTGAGGTGAGATGAGAAGTCAGAAGAGATAGGAGCTGGTTGAATGGGCACAAGAAATCCGGGGTGGAAAGGAGGAGTGTGCTGTCACATTATAGGGAGAGCAGCTAGGGTTACATAACAATGTGTGTATAAATTTTTGTATCAGAAACTAACTGTACTGTTAGGTAAACTTTCACCTAAAGCACAATAAAAAAAAGATGTGGGCAATAAACCTCAAAAAAAAAAAAAAAGATGTGGCCTTCGTCATAGTCCTTCAGATCATAACAAAGATGCATAAGTCACTAGCATTTGAAAGGGAGGGCTTCAGGAGAGGGGATTTTACCCGAGAAATGTTTCACCTTGTTTCTTGAATTCCTCATGTCTATATTTAATCCCCTAAAGGTGAAAGCGACAACGTGTCCCATTATTTTATCAACGTGTGCCTGGGGCCTTGGAGAACATAGCACCAGCACAGGAACTTCCAGATGGCGGGGTGTGTGTGTTTACAGGCCACCAGGGTGGAGGGAGAGACAACATGCAAAATATGAAGTGACAAGGGAGGTGCACAAGTGACGAGCGGAGGTCCACCGTTCCAAGTCTGGTTGGTCACAGCCTGGGGAGTTTTTATGGCCTATTCAAGGCAGTGGTGCAGACTAAACAAAGTTCCATTCACTTTCACCATGACATCCGCAAGGACCAGGCCAGAAGGTGAGGAAGCCAACTCCACGCAAACCAGAGACACTGCTTCTTCATTGTGAACACTCTGTCATTGACCCCCGCAGCCCCACCAAAACCCTATCTCTGACAGAAGACTAAGCCACATGGGGAATTTCTCTGCAAATGAGGGGGAGCCGGAGTTCCAAGAACAGGCTTGAAACACTCTCATAGAGGAAAACAAGGACAGAGCAAATTGCAATGGTACTGGAGCAATTTTTCCCCAAGACCCAGTTCAAAGCGGGTGCGTCTGAAATGCTTCAGAGAGGTGTTGGTCTTTCTCTTCACATCAGCATTTGTCTTGATGCTGTTAAAAAACTTATAGAGATGAGTTAAAATGGTTTCTCTGGGCCAAGAGCCAAACAAAAACTCATCATAAGGCCATTTACAAAACACAGCAACTTTATGTGAAATCTAAATTTAAACAAGTTTTCCTTATCAACATGAGTGAGCCATATTTATCAATATGAATCAGCAATACTCATCCAATCTAAATAAACCAGTTTAGCAGTCAGTGGCCTATTATTGCTAGTTGCTATCTAGTTGATTCCTATTCATGGTGACCCCATGCATTCAAGTAGAACTGCTCCGTAGGGTTTTCTTGGTTGCAATCTTAACAGATGAAGATTGCCAGGCCTTTTCTTCTGTGGTGCCACTGGGTGGGTTCAAACTAACAATCTTTAGGTTAGCAGTTGAGTATAAACTGTTTGCACCACCTTCATTCCCCAAAAAAGGCAAAGATAATTCCTCTTCTGAGCTTTAAAAGCCCTCATCATAACTGTAAACTTGACCCCCTTGCCATTTTCAGTTTGGATGCTCCTTGTTCACAGCTTCCTCTTATCAGCGTTGTTGTTGCTGTGTGCCATGGAGTTGATTCCCACTCATAGTGACCCCATGTGACCTAGTACAACTTCCCCATAGGATTTCCTGGGCTGTAATCTTTATGGGAGCAGATCACCAGGTCCTTCTCCTGTGGAGCAGCTGGTGGGTTTGAACCACCAACTTTTCAGTTAGCAGCCAAGCACTTGAACCATTGCGCCACCAGGGCTCCTTTCCTAAATCAATAAACACTGTTTTTAATTGACTCATTTATCAAATTTTTGTCACAATGCCAACACAGCAGCTTCTAAAGGCAGGCATCTTTTCCCACCTGGAGCAGAGACGCCCCAGGGACAAGGAGTAACTAATCTCCCTCCTTACCCAGGGAGAGACCTATTGGCCTCCTCCTACATAAAAACAGGAGACTGAAGCTGTTGGATTTTTCAAGGGACAGCATTTTGGCTTGAGAAATGTTCCAGTGGAAGGTGCTAAGATTTATCTCCTGAGCTCAGCCCAGGCACATCTGTTGACGAACCTCACTGAAACATCCCATTCTCCCAGCCGATTGCCTTTTCATATGTTTTTCATATTTTTTTGTTCACAGACTTGCTCATTAGCAAAGGTATTTGGCTTGGAGGAAAACTGTGCCCCTCATAGCTCATCTTTTCCTCCTCTTGAGTTATGCAGACATGTCATAATATTTGAATTTGTGATATATATCACCAGCATTTCCATAGCAATAGAAACAGTGGCCGCTATGAAAACAGGATTTGCAATTCCATGAAAGAAAAGAACTGAAGAGAACAGCTGCCATAGACAGGTACACAACTAAGCAGGTCGAGATCTGCTTTCAATCAGTATACTCCATTCACATGAACAGCTCACCTTTCCTCCTGCTCTGTAACCAAAAGTACGACAGTCTTCCTCCTTTACAAACTGGCCGTGTACTTCAAAACACAGCCAGTGTGTCTTTTCCATCATTTTCCCTCCAGCATTTTACCAATGTCTGAGAACAGTGGATACTTATATAAAGTTGTTGACTAACAGAGATGCCATACATGGATCTTACAATCAGTTTCATAGCCAAGATTTCTTCTTAATGTGTCTATCTTTTGTCATCATTTCAACCTATTGAGCATTGGCATTCTTTGTGGTGAAAGAAGTTGTTCAAGAATATGCAGAACTGTAAGACAATCAAAGGAGTCCCTGGGTGATGCAAAGCTTAGGCATGCCACTACTAACTGAAAGGTTGGCAGCTTGAACCTACCCAGAGCCACCTCAGAAGACAGGCCCAGTGAACTTCTCCCAAAAGGTCACAACCTTGAAAATTCCATGGAGCAATTCTACTCTGCACACATAGGGTTCACCATGAGATGGAATCAACTCAATGGCAACTACCAACAACAATGCATGAAACAATTTTTCTAATTAATGCTTAAGAAAAGTTATTGACTCACCATGTAAATCTTTTATTTTCCTGTTTCACTGTTGGCAAATTCTTCATAGCAATTCACTTTTGGTCAGAACGCTCCCCTTGTATTTCATTTCTCTTTTAAGATTTGAATTCTCATTGTAATTCAAAGCACTGAATGAGGATTTTAAGGCCCTCAATTCTAGTCCTGCTCTGATGAGCTGAGTGACCCTCACTAAGACAGGTAGCTGCTCTGAGTCTGTTTCCTCATCACCAGGACCCCAACCTATTTCACAAGGGTTGTTGTGGGGAGAAAATAAAATAATATATGTGAAAGCCTTGGAAACTATTAAATCTATACAAGTGGCAAGTTTGATTGTATTGAAATTACTCAAGTAAGGGTGTACCGGTATAAGCACACAGGGTTGTGTCCTAACTGGTTGTCATTAGTATGGGGTAACAGAGTCCTGGTGGCACAATCGTTAAGTGCTCGGCTGCCAGCGAAAGGTCAGCAGTTCAAACCCACCAGCCACTCACAGGAGAAAAGGTCAGGTGATCTGCTCCTGTAAAGATTTCAGGCTAGAAAACCTGAAGTGGGGAGGGGTAAAAATGGCAGCTTAGGCAGACACACCATGCCGTCTATCTATAACAAAGACCCAAGAAACCGAGTGAAACAGGTACAGGTGACAATCCTGGAACTCTAAACATCAAATGGAAGGATAAAGGATTGAATCAAACACCAACTGGAAGAAGAAATTGAAACAATGCAGCAAACAAGGAGTGATATGGAGCAGAGGTACTCTGCCAGCTGTCTCAGCTCAGCATGGCTACCTTGAGGCAAAACCAGCATCAGCTCTGGGAGAGAACAGGAAGGCAACTTCACAGCATTCTCAATAAGAGACAGAAAACTGTATAGACACACTGGAGAGGAACAAGGTGGGTGGAACATGATATGGATCTAAGGAGGAAAGGCACAGGGAAGAGGGCAAGAATTCCAGGGATCCTGGCATCCACAGAGTAGAAAGGGAGCCAAGATCCAGAGACAGGTATACTCAGAAGCAGCAGTCCCTGACCATTAAGGTGGGTGTCACACATGAAGCAATAGATCCAAAGAGCATCACCAGGAGGTCCCTCACCCTGCAAAATTCTGGGAAGCCCCCCTTTGCACTCGTTTGGGAGCAAGTCTCATGCACCCACTCAGACACCAACCACCCCCCTGACTCAGTGAGTTGCAGCAGACACACTCCAGCAAACCCACTCATCCACCATCCACACCCCCTGACCCAGCAGACAGCAACAAACACACTGCCACATGCTCACCCACCTGCCACCAAACTCCCTGATCCAGCGAGCAGAGACAATCACACCTCTGTGTGCCTACCACCCACTCTCTGACCCAGTGAATAGGAATGACCATGCACCCATGAGCCCACCCACCATCCTCCTGACCTGGCATAAGGCATTGAATATGCTTCCATGCACCAGCTCTCCAAGCACCACTCCCCCAACCTGGATAGGTGGAGAATACACTCCCTCACTCCCCTAAACCATCATCCACCCCTTCCCACTGACCTGGCAAGTGGTAGAGAGAGAACTCTCACCACCCATCTCCACCTGGTGACCTGGCAAATGGAAGAGAACCCACTCCCACACTCTTGCTTGCCTACCACACCCACCACACCCACAACCCCACCCACTTGGCAACTAACATCATCTGCTCCACTGCCACTGGACTGATGACAGATGGCAGCCAATGCTCACCCAGCCCACCCTCAGCTGTCCCACACAACCAGCAAACAGAGACCTGTGTTCACACTGCAAGCCATTGCCCTGCCCACCGAGAGACAGGTGATGAGCATTCCAGTGCTGCAGGACTAACAGCCAATGTAGTAAGCCCACCCCACACACCTGGATATATCAAAACAGAACAAAACTCAGAACAAAACAAACAAACTTACAATCAATCAATAAATAAAATAATGCCTTAGTGCCTTGAAAACAACAGACAATGTCAAATCATATAAAGAAGCAGGACAAGACAGCTCAAGCAACTGACCAAAATAAAGGGCTGGGAAACCTTCCTGAGGAAGAAATGGTAATAGAACTACCTGATAAGGAATTCAAAAGACTTATATATAGGATTCTCCAAGAGATCAAGAAACAGATCAAGGAAAACACAGACAAAACCAAGGAAAACACAGGCAAACTCTCGAGGAATTCAGGAAAACAATACAAGATCAAAAATGACAACCCACTGCCGTCAAGTCGATTCCGACTCATAGAGACTCTATAGGACAAAGTAAATAAATAATTAGAAACTGTACAAAAACAGTAACTAGAAATCCAGAAGATTAACAATAAAATTTCAGGCATAGGTAATGGAATTGAATCAATAAAAGACAGGATCAGTGAAATAGAGGACAAATCCCTTGATGCTAATTTATTTGAGGAACAATCAGAGAACAGAATGAAGAAAAATTTAGAAACCCTAAGAGTAATGTGGGACACTATCAAGAGGAATAACCCAGAACAGGAAGAGACCAAAAAAAAAAAAAAAACACAGAATTTTTGAAGATTTGCTGGCAGAAAACTTCCCTAATATCATGAAAGATGAGAAGATAACCATCTAAGAAGTTCAACGAACCTCACACAGGATAGATCTAGAAACAAAATCATCAAGACAGGTGATAATCAAAGTTTCCAAAACCAAAGACAAAGAAAGAACCATGACAGCAGCTTAGTAAAAAGAAAATGTCACTGACAAATGGGAATGAATAAGACTAGGCTTTGGTTTCAGGGCAGAAAGGCAAAAGGGCAAATGGGATAACATACATAAAACCCTGAAAGGAGAAAACTGCCAACAAGAATTATATATCTAGCAAAATTGTTTCTCAAATATGATGATGATACTAAGACATTTCCAGATACACAGAAATTAAGGAAATTTGTAAAAACCAGACCAACCTTACAAGAAATATTAAAGGGAGTCCTTTGGACAGAGAACCAACACCAACAGACAACAACCTGAGATTAAGACATATGATAGCATCAGCCAGATACCAACTCAGATAAAGGATTCTTAATAATAAAATAAATCTGCAAGACTGAAAGCAGGGAACCAGAGAAGTCAATCTGAAAAATGCCGACAACTTCAAAACAAACCTCCATATAGAGCAAAAGTCAAGGCAATATCAAGAAATGAAAGATTGTTTTAAACTTAGGAAGATAAAGGTAAGTTTCAGGGTAACCACGAAGGAAATCAACAAATCTACTCACCAAAAGAAAAAAATCCGAAAGCCTCAGTAAACACAAAATCAACAACAAGGAAGGAAATGAAACCCACCAAGAGGACATAACCGTAATAAATATCTATGCACCCAATGACAGAGCTCCAAAAACATGAAACAAACTCTAACAGCATTGATAAGAGAAACAGTTCCACAATAACAGTATGAGACTTTGACACACCAATTTCAATGAAAGACATAAAAACTAGAAAAACTCTACAAAGATAAAAAAAGAGAAAGATACCAAACCAAAATCAAACACAAAGCTGTCATGTACATTCCAACTCATAGTGACATTGTAGGACAGAGTACAATTGTCCCACAGGGTTTCCAAGGCTGTAAATCTTCACAAAAGCAGACTGCCATATCTTTCTCCTGTGGAGCCGCTGGTGGATTTCAACTGCCAATGTTTTGGATAGCAGCTGAGCACTTAACCACTGTGCCGCCAGGGTGCTATAACAAAGATATAGAAGATCTAAATGACAAAATCAACCAACTTGACCTAATAGACATATACAGAACACTCCACCCAACAGCAGCACAATACACATTATTTTCCAATACACATGGATTGTTCTCCAGAAGAGATCATATTTTAGACCACAAAGCAAGCCTCAATAAATTAAAAAAAATACAAAGCATCTTCTGTGATCAAAATACTATAAAACTAGAAATCAATAGCACAAAGAACAAGAAAAAAAATCTAACACATGGACACTGAATAACACCCTACTTAAAAACAAATGGGTAATAGAAATTAAAAATGAAATTTAAAAATTCCTAGAATTAAATGAGAATGAAAGCACAACATACCAAAACCTTTGGGACTTAGCAAAAGCAGTGCTCAGAGGTCAATTTATAGCAATAAACACACACTTCAAGAAAAAAGAAAGGACTAAAATTAATATCTTAACCCTACAACTCAAACAAATAGAAAAAAGAGTAGCAAAAGAAACCCAGTTACCAGAGGAAAGAAAATAATAAAGATTAGAGCAGAAATAAATGAAACAGAAAGAAGCAACAAGACTAGAAGTTGGTTCTTCGAAAGGATCAATAAAATCAACAAACCACTGGCCAGACTGACAAAAGGAAAGAAGTAGAAGATGCAAAACACCCAAATATTAAATTCATACCTACACAAGTATGTAATGAGATGAGTGACATTACAACAGAGCCAACAGAGATAAAAAGAATCATAACAGAATATTATGAAAAATTCTACTCCAACAAATTTGAAAGCCCAAAGAAATGGACAAATTTCTAGAAACACACTGTCTACCTAAACTAACACAAACTGAGGTAGAAAATTTTAACCTGTAACAAAAGAAGAAATTGAAGAGGTCATCAAAAAAAACTCCCAATAAAGAAAAAACCACTGGACCAGACAGCCTTGCTAGACAATTCTACCAAATATTCACAGAAGAATTGACACTAATTCTATATTCAAACTATTCCAGAACATAGAAAAGGAAGAACTACTCCTGAATTCATTCTATGAAGCCAGCATTACCTTGATACCAAAGTCACACAAAGAAACTACTGAAAAAGAAAATTATAGACCAATATCCCACATGACTGTAGATGCAAAAATTCTCAACAAAATTTTAGCCAATAGAATTTAACAGAATATCAAAAAAATAATACATCATGACTGAGTGGGATTCATACCAAGTATACAAGGATGATTCAACAGTAGAAAATCAATCAACGTAATTCACTACATAAATAAAACAAAAGAGAAGAATCACATGACCATCTCAGTCAATGCAGAAAAGGCATTTGATAAAATCCAACACCCTTTCCTGATAAAAACTCTCAGCAAAATAAGAACAGAAGGAAAATTTCTCAACATAATTAAGGGCATACATACAAAACCAACAACCAACATTATTCTTATCAGAGAGAGACTGAAATCATTCCCCTTGAGAATGGGAACCAGACAAGGGCGTCCTTTATCACCATTCTTGTTAATATTGTACTGGAAGTCCTAGCAAGAGCAATAAGGCAAAAAAGGGAAATAAAAGGCATCCAAATTGGACATGTTACCTGGAGGGACCAGTCCCTGGAGAAGGACATCATGCTTAGTAAAGTAGATGGTCAGTGAAAAACAGGAAGGCCCTCAGTGAGATAGATTGACACAGTGGCTGCAACAATGGGTTGACTCAGGCATAACAATGATTGTGAGGATGGCTCAGAACTGGGAAGTGTTTTGTACCGTTGTACATAGGGTTGCTATGAGTCAGAACCAGCTGGATGGTTCCTGACAACAAATTGGTAAGGAAGAAGTAAAACTATCCCTATTTGCAGATGATATGATCCTATACATAGAAAATCCCAGAAATTGCACAAGAAAGCTATTGGAACTAATGGACTCAGCAAAACAGCACAATACAAGATCAGCATACAAAAATCAGTTGGATTCCTCTACACTAACAAAGACAACTCCAAAAAGAAAATCAGGAAAACAATACCACTTGCAATGGCCCCCCAAAAGAGAAAATATTTAGAAGTAAATCTAATTATGGACATAAAAGACTTACACTAAGAAAACTACAAAACACTACTTCAGAAAACCACAAGGGACCTACATAAATGGATAAACATACTATGCTTATGGATAGGAAGGTTTAACATTGTGAAAATGTCAACATAGCACAAAGCAATCTATAGATATAATGCAATCCTGATTCGAATTCCAACGCTTCTTTAACAAAATGGAAAATCTAATCGCCAACTTTATATGGAAAGGAAAGAAGCCCAAGAGAAATAAAACCCTGAAGAAGAACAAACTAGGAGGCCTCATGCTTCCCAATCTCAGAACCTACTATACAGTCATGGTAATCAAAACAACCTGGTACTGGCACAACGACAGACACATAGACCAGTGGAACAGAACTGAGAACCCAGAAGTAAATCCAGGCACCTACAGAGAGGTGATCTTCGACAAAGCGTTGAAGTCCATTAAATGGGGAAGAGATAGTCTCTTTAATAAATGGTATTGGAAAAACTGGATATTCATTTGCAGAAAAATGAAACAGTATCCATATCTCATACCATACACAAAGCTGACTCAAAATGGAACAAAGGCCTAAATGTAAAACCTAAAACTATAATGTTAATGGGGGAAACTTAGAGACCCTAATTTATGGCAAAAATAGACTATCAAACATAACTAAAAATGCACAAACAGCAAAAGAGAAACTAGAAAGTAAATGCTTATGCTCATCAAAAGACTTCACCAAAAGAGAACCTACAGACTGGAAACAATTTTTGGCAACGACATAACCTGACAAGGATCTAATCTCTAAAATGTATACAAAAATTCAACACCTCTAAAACAAAAAGACAAATAATCCAATTAAAAACCAGACAAAGGACATGAACAGACACTTCTCCAAAGAAGATATTCAGGTGGCAAAAAAAAACACATGAAGAAATGCTGGTGATCATTAGCCATTAAACCCATTGCCATCAAGTCGAGTCTATTCTGACTCACAGCAACCCTAAAGGACAGAGTAGAACTGCCCGTAGGGTTTCCAAGGCACGCTGGTGAATTCAAACTGCCAACCTTTAGGTTCGCAGCTGAAATCTTAACCACTGCACCCCAGAGTTCCCAACATTAGCCATTAGAGAGATGCAAATCAGAAAACTACAATGAGATGCCATCTCACCTCAGCAATAATGGCACTGATCAAAAAAACAGAACAACAAATCCTGGCAAGGCTGTGGGAAGATTGGAACTCTTACACACTGCTGATGAGACTGCAAAATGGTAAAACCATTATGGAAAATGGTATGAAGCTTCCTTAAAAAGCTAAAAATTGAAATATTGTACAATCCAACAATCCCACTCCTAAGTATATATTCAGAGAAATAAGAGCTGTGATACAATAGACATGCACACCCATATTCATCACAGCATTATTTGCAAAAGCAAAAAGATGGAAACAATGTAAACATCCATCAAAGGATAAATGGATAAACAAACTGTAGTACATACGTACAATGGAATACTATGCAGCAATAAAGAACAATGATGAATCCTCAAAACACATCACAACATGGATGAATCCGGAGACATTATGTTTAGTGAAATAAGTCAATCACAAAATGAAAAATATTGTATGAGACCACTGTTATAAGTAGTCCAGAATAGGTTTACACACAGGAAGAAACATTCTTTGATGGTAACCAGGGATGGAAGGCGGACGGAGAGAGAATCACTAACTAGATAATAGACAAGTGTTAATTCTGGTGAGGGGAAAAACAATACACAATAGTGGGAAGTCAGCACAACATGACTGAAGCAAAAGAAGACATTGAGAAGTACACAAGAATAGAGGACAACTATGGTAAATACTGTAACGTATATAATCCTGCAACAACAATAATAGCAAACAATAATTTGTGAGTATATACATGGGCAAATATGTATGCTAAATAGGTATGGGAGGTTGTATAAGGGCACACCCTTATGCATACATAGGTATGGTTGTAGACATTTCTACGTACATATTTGTAAATGCTGCATGTATACTCCTATATATAGCAGAGTACATAGGGGGCAAAGTTATAGAAACTATTTAGACACTGGACTGAAACACTGGACTTGAAGGCTAAGGACCATAGTCTTGGGGGATATCTAGTCAATTGGCAAAACACAATTCATAAAGATAATGTTCTACATCCTATTCTGGGGTCTTAAAAGCTTGCAAGTAGCCATCTAAGACCAACTATTTCTCCCCTCCTGGAGCAAAGGAGAATGAAGAAAAATGTAGACTCAAGGAAGCAATTCCCCACGCATCTGTCAGTTTGTCCTACTGTGGTAGCATGCATGTTGCTATGATGCCAGAAGCTATAACATCAGTATTTCAAATACCAGCAGGGTCACCAGTGGTGGACAGGTTTCGGCGGAGCTTCTGGACTAAGACAGACTAGGAAGAAGGACCTGGCAGTCTACTTCTGAAAAAATTGGCCAGTGAAAACTTTATGAATAGCAGTAGAACACTGTCTAGCATAGTGCAGGTTGGAAGGCATTCAAAATACAACTGGGGAAGGGCTGCCTCGTCAAAGTAGAGTTGACCTTAATGATGTGGATGAAGTCAAGCTTTCAGGACCTTCACTTTCTGAGGTGGCATGACTCAAAATGAGAAGAAACAGCTGCAAACACCCAATAATAAGCAGAGCACGGAGTGCACAAAGTAGGAATCTTGAAAAACTGGAAGTCATCAAAAATGAAATAAACATCAATATCTTAGGCACTAGTGAGCTGAAATGAAATGGTACTGGCCATTTTGAATCAGAAAATCAGATGGTCTACTATGCAGGGAATGACAAATTGAAGAAGGATAGTATCAAATTCATCATCAAAAGCAACATTTCAAGGTCTATCTTGAAGTACAATACTTCTAGTCATAGGATAATATCCATATGGCTACAAGGAAGACCCGTTAACACAATTATTACTCAAATTTATGCACCAATCACTAATGCCGATGATGAGGAAATTGACGATTTTTGCCAATGTCTGCAGTCTAAAATTGATCAAACATGCAATCAAGATGCATTGATAATTACTGGTGACTGGAATGCAGAAGTTGGAAACAAAGAAGAAGGATCAGTAGTTGGAAAATATGGCCTCGGTGACAGAAATGATGCCAGAGATTACATGACAGAATTTTGCAAAATCAGCCACTTCTTCATTGTAAATACCTTTTTTCAACAACAAAAGTGGTGACTATACACATGGACCTTGCTGGATGAAATACACAGGGATCAAATCAACTACATCTGTGGGAAGATGATGCAGAAGCTCAATATCATCAGTCAGAACAAAACCAGGGGCTGACCAGAACAGACCATCAATTGCTAATATGCAAGTTCAAGTTGAAACTGAAGAAAATTAGAGGGTGGCCACGAGAGCCAAAATACGACCCTGAATTTAGAGACCATCTAAAGAATACATTTGATGCATTGAGCACTAATGACCGAAGGCCAGGCGAGTTGTGCAATGACATCAAGGACATTATACATGATGTTATGGATTGAATTGTGTCTCCTAAAAATGTGTGTCAACTTGGCAAGGCCGTGATTCTCACTATTGTGTGATTGTCCACCATTTTGTCATCTAATATGATTTTCTTATGTGTTGTAAATATTACCTCTATGAAGTTAATGAGTCAGGATTAGAGGCAGTTATGTTAGTGAGGCAGAACTCAATCTACAGATTAGGTTGTATCTTGACTCAATCTCTTTTCAGATATAAAAGAGAGAAGCAAACAGCGGGGCGGGGGGACAACCTACCATCATGAAAGCAGAGCTGGGAGCAGAGCACATCCTTTGGACCTGGAGTCCCTGCACTGAGAAGCTCCCAGAAAGAGGAAGATCGATGACCTTCTCCCACAGCTGACAGAGAGAGAAAGCCTTCCCCAGGAGCTGGTGCCCTGAATCCAGATTTTTTAGACTGTGAGAGAATAAACTTGTTTGTTAAGGCCATCCGCTTGCGGTATTTCTGTTACACCAGAGCTAGATAACTAATAAAAAAAAACTAAACCCTTTGTCGTCGAGTCAATTCTGACTCATAGCGACCCTATAGGACAGAGTAGAACTGCCCCATAGAGTTTCCAAGGAGAACCTGGTGGGTTCAAACTGCTGACCTTTTGGCTAGCAGCTGTAGCACTTAACCAATATGCCACCAGAGTTTCCAGATAACTAATACACATGAAAAAAGCAAAAGGCCATGAAAAAGACAGGAAAGAAAGAAAGAAAATATCAAAATGGATGTCAGAAGAGACTCTGAAACTTGTTCTTGAACATTGAGTAGCTAAAGTAAACAGAAACATGAAGTAAAAACCTGGACAGAATATTTAGAAGGGTGGCTCAAGAAGACAAAGAAAAGTATTGTAATGAAATGTGCAAAGACCTGGAGTTAGAAAACCAAAAGGAAAGAACATGCTCACTATTTCTTAAGCTGAAAGAACTGAAGAAAAAACTCAAGCCTTGAGTTGCAATATTGAAGGATTCTATGGGTACAATATTGAACGATGCAGAAAGCATCAAAAGAAGATGGAAGGAATGCACAGCGTCACTGTACGAAAAAGAATTGGTTGATATTCAACCATTTCAGGAGGTAGCATAGCATCAAGAACCTATGGTGCTGGAGGAAGAAGCCCAAGCTGCACTGAAAGGAATGGTGGAAAAACAAGGCTCTAGGGATTGATCGAATACCAACTGAGATGTTTCAACAAATGGATGCAGCACTGGAGATGTTCACTCATCTACGCCAAGAAATTTGGAAGACATGAAGATGTAACCATAATAAATATTTATGCACCCAATGACAGCCTCCAAAATACATATAAGAAACTCTAACAGCACTAAAAAGAGAAAATGACAGTTCTACAATAATAGTAGGAGACTTCAATATACGATTCTTGGTAAAGAACAGAACATCTACAAAGAAATTCAACAAAGATACAGATCTAAAGGCCACAATCTGCCAACTTGACCTCATAGACATATATAGAATACTCCACCCAACGGCTGCAAAGTACGCATTCCTTTCCAATACACTTCGAATGTTCTCCAGAATAGGCCACAAAACAATCCTCAACAAAATCCAAAACATTGAGATAATACAAAATATCTTCTCTGATCACAACACCATCAAAGTAGAAATTAACAACAGGAAGAACAAGGGAAAAAAATCAATTACATGGAAACTGAATTACACCCTGCTTAAAAGCCACTGGGTAATAGAAGAAATCAGAGAAGGAGTCAAAAAATCCCTAGAATCAAACAAGAAAGAAAACACATCATACCAAAATCTTTGGGACACAGCAAAGGCAGTGCTCAGAGGTCATTTTACAGCAATGGACGCACACATCAAAAAAGAAGAAAGAGATGAAATCAAAACATTAGCCACACAACTCAAACAAATAGAAAAAGAACAGCAAAGAACCCCACAGCCACCAGAATAAAGGAAATAATTAAGATCAGAGTAGAAACAAATGAAATAGAGACTAGAAAAACAATAGAAAGAATCAACAAAACCAAAAGTTGATTCTTTGAAAGGATCAACAAAATCGACAAACAACCAGCCAAGTGAACAAAAGAAAAACAGGGGAAGACACAAATAACCCAAATGAGGAATGAAACGGGGGACATTACAACAGACCCAAATGAAATAAAAAGGATCATAACAAAGCGCTATGAAAAACTATACTCCAACAAATTTGAAAACCTAGAGGAAATGGACAAATTTCTAGAAACATACTACCTACCCAAACTAACACACAGTGATGTTGAAAATCTGAACAGACCTATAACAAGAGATTGAAAAGGTAATAAAAAAAACTCCCAACCAAAAAAAGCCCTGGCCCAGATGAATTCACTGAAGAATTCTACCAAACATTCAGAGAAAAGCTTACACCAGTACTACTCAAACGTAGAAAAGGAAGGGATATTTCTGAATTCATTCTATGAAGTCAGAATAACCCTGATAACAAAACCAGGCAAAGACACTACAAAAAAGAAAATTACAGACAATATCTCTCATGAATATAGATGCAAAACTTCTCAACAAAATTCTAGCTAATGGAATTCAGCATCATATCAAAAAAATAATGCACCACAACCAAGCAGGATTAGTACTAGGTATGCAAGAATGGTTCAACATTAGAAAACCAATCAACATAATCCACCACATAAATAAAAGAAAAGAATTACATGATCAACTCAATGGACGCAGAAAAGGCATTCGACAAAGTCCAGCAACGATTCCTGATAAAAACTCTCAACAAAATAGGTATAGAAGGGAAATTCCTCAACGTAATGAATGGCATCTATATGAAATCAATGTCCAAGATCATTCTTAATGGAGAGGGGTCAAAAACATTGCCCTTGAGGAAAGGAACAAGGCAAGGATGCTCTTTATCACCACTCCTATTTAACATTGTCCTGGAAGTCCTAGCTAGAGCAATAAGGCAAGATAAAGAAATAAAGGGCATCCAAATTGGTAAAGAAGAAGTAGAACTGTCCCTATTTGCAGATGATATGATACTATACATAGAAAACCCAAAAGACTCCACAAGAAAACTACTGGAACTAATAGAAAGATTCAGCAGAGTAAGAGGATACGAGATAACATACAAAAATCCATTGGATTCGTATACAGCAATAAAAGAGAGTGATGAAAAGGAAATCAGGAAAACAATACCATTTATAATAGCCCCTAAAAAAAATAAAATAGGAATAAATCTAACCAGAGATGTAAAAGACCTATAGAAAGAAAACTATAAAACACTACTACAAGAAACCAAAAGAGATCTACATAAATGGGAAAACATACCATGTTCATGGATAGGTAGACTCACCATTGTGGAAAAAACAATTCTACCCAAAGCAATCTACAAATACAATGTAATCCCAATCTAAATACCAACAACATTCCTTAAAGACATGGAAAAACTAATCATTAACTTTCTATGGAAAGGGAAGAGGCCCTGGATAAGTAAAGCACTATTGGAAAAGAAGAATAAAGTAGGAAAACTTGCTCTACATGACCCCAGAACCTACTATACAACTATGGTAGTCAAAACACCCTGGTACTGATACAATGACAAACATATTGACCAATGGAATAGAATTGAGAACCCAGATGTAAATCCATACACCTATGGTCACCTGATCTTTGACAAGGGCCCAAAGTCCATCAAATGGGGAAAAGTCAGTGTTTTTAACAAATGGTGCTGCCAAAACTGAATGTCCATCTGCAAAAAAAGGAAATAGGACCTATGCCTCACAGCATACACAAAAACTACCTCAAAATGGATCAGAGACCTAAATATAAAACCAAAAACTAGAAATATCATAGAAAAAAATAGGATCAATGCTAGAGGCCCTAATACACAGCATTAACAAGATACAAACCATAACTAACAACACACACAAGCTCCAGAAGTTAAGCTAGATAAGTGGGACCTTCTAAAAATTAAACACATTCATCAAAAACTTCACCAAAAGAGTAAAAAGAGATCCTACAGACTGGGGAAAAATTTGGCTATGACAAATTTGACAAAGGTCTAATCTTTAAAATCTATAGGAAAATCCAACACCTCTACAACAAAAAGATAAATAACCCAACAAAAAAAAATGAACAAAGGAAATGAACAGACACTTCACCAAAGAAGACATTCAAGCAGCTAATAGACACATGAGGAAATGCTTGCAATCACCAGCCATTACAGAAATGCAAATCAAAACCACAAAGAGATACCATCTCATCCCAGCATGAATCAAAAAAAAAAACCCCAGAAAATAACAAATACTGGAGAGGTTGCAGGGAGATTGGAACTCTTATGCACTGCTGGTGGGAATTAAAATGGCACAATCATTTTGGAAAATGATATGCCACTTCCTTATAAAGCTAGAAATAGAAATACCATATGATTCAGCAATCCCACTCCTAGGAATACATCCTAGAAAAAAAAGAGCTGTCACACGAAAAGTCATATGCACAACCGTGTTCATTGCAGCATTGTTCATAATAACAAAAAGATGGAAACAACCTACATGCCTGTCAACAGATGAATGGATGAATAAACTATGGTACATACACACAATGGAGTACCACGCAATGATAAAGAACAATGATGAATCTGCAAAACATCTCACAACATGGATGAATCTGAAGGGCATTATGCTGAGTGAAATAAGTCAATCGCTAAAGGACAAATATTGTATGAGACCACCACTATAAAAACTCATGAAAATTTTAGAAAAAGAAAGAAATTTGGAAGACAGCTACCTGGCCAACCAACTGGAAGAGATCCATATTTGTGCCCATTCCCAATAAAGGTGATCCAACAGAATGTGGAAGTCATTGAACAGTATCATTAATGTCTCACACAAATAAAATTTTTCTGAAGATAATTCAAAAGTGGTTATAGCAGTACGTTGACAGGGAACTGCCAGAAGTTCAAGCCAGATTCAGAAGAGGTCATGGAATGAGGTCTATCATTGTTGATGTCAGATGGATCTTGGCTGAAAGGAGATAATACTAGAAACATGTTTACCTGTCTTATTGACTATGCAAATGCATTTGACTGTGTGGATCATAACAAATTACGGATAACTTTGCAAAGAATGGGAATTTCAGAGCACTTAATTATGCTCATGAGGAACCTGTACATAGACCAAAAGGCAGTCATTTGAACAGAACAAGGGGATGCCCCATGGTTTAAAATCAGGAAACGTGTGCATCAGAGTTGTATCCTTTCATCATACTTATTCAATCTTTATGCTGAGCAAATATACTGAGAAGCTGGACTATATGAAAAAGAACACGGCATCAGGATTGGAAGAAGACCCAGTAACAACCTGCAATATGCAGATGCACAACTTTGCTTGCTGAAAGTAAAGAGGACTTAAGCACTTACTGATGAAGATCAAAACTACAGCCTTCAGTATGGGTTGCACCTCAGCATAAAGAAAACAAAAATTCTTACGACTGGACCAATAAGCAACATCATGATAAATCGAGAAAATATTGAAGTTGTCAAGGATTTCATTTTACTTGGATCCACAATCAATGCCCATGGAAGCAGCAGTTGAGAAATCAGAAAATGAATTGTGTTGGGCAAATCTGTTGCAAAAGACTTCTTTAAAGTGTTGAAAAGCAAGGATGTCACTTTGAGGACTAAGGCGTGCCTGACCTAAGCTGTGGTATTTTTGATCACCTTGTATGTATGCGAAAGCTAAACAATGAATAAGGAAGACTGAAGGAGAACTGATGCCTTTGAATTATTATGGTGTTGGTGAAGAATACTGAATATACTATGGACTGCCAAAGAAACGAACAAATCTGTCTTGGAAGAAGTATAACCAGAATGCTCCTTAGAGGCAAGGATGGCAAGACTTCATGTCACATACTTTGACCGTGTTATTAGGAAGGACCAGTGCCTGGAGAAGGACATCATGCTTGGTAAAGTAGAGGGTCAGGGAAAAGGAGGAAGACCTCAGCAAGTTGGACTGACACAGTGGCTGCAACAATGAGCTCAAACATAGCAATGATTTTGAGGATGGCACAGGACTGGCAGTGTTTTGTTCTGTCGTACATAGGGTCACTATGAGTCAGAACCAACTCGACAGCACCTAATAACAACAAAGGAAGCAATTAGTCCATAGGGCTAATGGCTCACATGAATCATGGCCTCCTCTAACCTGAGACCAGAAGAACTAGATGGTACCTGGCTATCATTACCAACCACTCTGACTGGAAACACAATAGAAGGTTCCAATGAGAATGGGTAAAAAATGTAGAACGAAATTCAAATTAAAAAAAAAAAAAAGACCAGACTTACTGGTCTGATAGAGACGGGAGGAACCCCCGAGATTACAGCCCTAAGACAACCTTCTAACTTAAAACTGAAGACACTCCCAGAGGCCACCTTTCAGCCAAATAATAGATGTGGCTATAAAATAAACAATAACACCAGTGAAGAATGTGCTCCTGAAAACAATCAACTATAGGAGACCAAAATGGCAACATTTGCCAAAAACCAAAGAGAGAAAGACAGTTGAAACTGGATGAATGGAAACAGGGACACTGGATGAATGGAAACAGGGAACTCACAGAGGAAATGGGAGAGCGCTGACACATTGCAGGGATTGCCACCAATGTCACTGAACAATTTGTGTATGAATTATTGACTGGAAAACTAATTTGCTATGTAAACTTTCACCTAAAACACAACAAAATGTTCCAAAAAACACCTATGAGGAAATTCTACTCTGTCCTATAGGGTGGCCATGAGTTGGAATTGACTCGAGGGCACACAACAACAATAGTCACAACTTACATTGCTGAGTCACATGCAACATTTGCCTGTGATTCTTCTCAGGTTTGTGTTTATGGTCATATTGGTGTCACTTCTTAACCTCATTTTTTGTATCTGCTTACTGAGGTCTAGTTAAGCAGTAGTTGTGGCTCAGAGAGCCAAGTGTAAATTGGAATTAGAATCATATTTTAACCATCGTCAGCAAGATAAATTTTAAAGGAATTCTGCCTTCCATCTCTTTGTCAATGGAATGTAAATATGTAGGTCTTAATTTATAGACTTTGATAATCCTTCATTTCAAACTTAACTTTTCTTGAAGCAGAGGCCACCTGGAGTACTTTTTTTTATCCTTAAAGGTACTGCGTTGTTTTTCTTTGATAAACTTCTTTCTTTTTCTTTTTGACTATTTTTTTAACATTAAGTCTTTTTCGTTGTGGTAAAGATATATATAACAAAACATTTGCCATTCCAATACATTTTACATGTATAATTCAGTGACATTAATTACCTGTATCATGTTGTGAAATATCACTATTTGTTTCCAAGTCTTTTTGACTATTTTACACAGCTTGTTATTAATTCCCCCAACTCTGACAATTTAAGTGACCAGTTTATCTGAACCACTGTTTGACTCAAAGGTGGCTTTTAGGAGCCAGTTTTGTCAAGGCTCAAGGTTCGAAAGGACACCTAAGGGCAATGGCCTGTGTGAGCAACCCCAACTTCCACGAAAGCCAGAAATCTGGATTCCAGGAGAATTAAAACTCTTTTGTCACTGAATATTACCTCTAGTCTTTGTTTTTAGACCTGAGTCCCTAGATATTTTTCAGTATGCATGCAAGAGTCCTGGAGGCAGCCATTCCTCAACCATCCCTGGTAGATGCAGACACATTGAAAACCACCCTTTTGGCCAAATGATTGCACACTTATTGGCACCACCAATTTCAAACTTTTAACCAGACAGCCCTGTGAGGCTCCTTTCTGTGCCTTCTTCTGCCACTTCCATCTAAGAGGTAACCTGTTATTCTTGTCTTCCCATTGTGTAGGGGTTAGTTGATGAGGAATCAGTTTTCTCAGTCTTTCTTAAATATCCCAAATCATTCTTCTACTTCCTCTAATCAGTGTCTCTTTTCCTGCTTTAGCTTTTCTGACATTTTCCCTTCCTTGGTGGTCAAGTCTTGGTTATGTGGCTTCATTTTCACTTCACATTGGCTCTTCAAGTGTTTCTGGGAATCTGGGATTCTGGATCTAAGCATTTTGCTGCATCTTTCTTCCTTCACAATATTTGACTGAATCAACAACAATGATAATAGCTATGAGGCCCTGCTGGGGGCTGGAGGCTTGATATATATTCTTTTTAATCCTGATGAAATTCAGCAGGGTAAATATCATTATCTCCAATTTACAGAAAAAGAAACAAAAGCACAGAAGTTTTAAGTGTATCAAGGTCATACCTGCTGCTGAAGGAACTAAAAAATCTTGCTGCCTGATTCCATCTCCTGTGTTCTTTCTACTAAGCTAAACTGACTTGCTATCACACTTTCCTTCTTTATGTGTTCCCATTTCCATTCTTCTTCCCATATTTCTCTTCTGATATAAAAATGCCCTATGAAATCCAAACTAAGTGAACCCTCAACTCAACTCTCACTTAGCAGGATCTCCAAACTGTCCATAGTTCACTGCATTGCTATATGACATTCGAAGAGGAATGACAGAGGAATTTCAGAATGGAGACAGTCGTATTAACCAATTGCAATTAAAATGTCTTACTTTTGCAAATTTTAGAAAAACTATGACGTATAAATATATTTATAGGACCCCTCCCAGAGCTTTGGAAGAAGACAGTGCAAGCAAGACAGACTCCAAAGTATAAATTTAATTCCCCTCCAAGTAAATCTGCCTCAGGTATCTAGTCACAGAACTAGCTTCCCTAATCTTCACCGCACTCTAGAATGAAAGGCATGTCAAAAAAAAAAAAAAAAGGAGGCCTAAAAATCAAAATAGAGTTCCTGGGTAGTGCAAATGGTTAACATGCTTGGCTGCCAACAGAAAGGTTAGAGGTTTAAGTCTACCAAGAACCATCTCGGAAGGTCTGGCAATATATTTTCAAAAACATCAGCCATTGAAAACCCCATGTAGTACGGATCTACTCTGACATACATGAGGTTGCTGTGAGTCAGAACTGACTCCATGGCGACTGGTATTTAAAAAGCAAAAGAAATGTTTTAGTAGGATTAAATCTTCTGGACACATTCAGTAAATCCAGCAGATTCTATCGTCCTTAATTGTAGGCCCTTTCATAGTGGTTTTTCATTTGCATATAAATATCTGCATATAGTAAGTGCTCAGCATGACTTTTGTAAGTGAATGAATGCTACGAAAAACCAGCGTTTGTAAGTAAAATAGAGTCAGAAGTAGGAAGAATAGAGAGTCATATTCATGATCCCCAGAATTGCAAAGTCTGTCTCACACCTGTCAAAGAAGTTGTAATTCAAATGATGTGTTTTCAAACAGAGATTGTTGTGTGGCAGTGAACACCAGTCTCTGTACAAACAAAAATGTTTTTCAACACACCTGGATGTGAATCCATTATGGAAATAGATTTGAAATAAACATTAAACATTGTGCCATCTGTTGCCCTGCTGAGTCACTGAAGAACATCCTCCCCAAATGTTCATATTTTCAGATTAATTGGTCCATGGCTTCTAGACATGAAGAAAGAAAGAAAACCTGAAACTCAGTGATTCCACTAAGTTATAAAAGATGCACTACAGAGACACTGCTATTTGGAGATGAAGTTGTGGATTAATGCTGGAGTCGAACCAGGGAAAACATTCCTAGGTTATCAGAACACTTTATTCAACAATTAATCACAATCAGCACATTCCAATAACTTTGATTAAATTCATGCTTAATTTTTTTTAATCTCAAAACTTCTACAAAATATACTTCTCACATTTCTAATCTTCAGAGGACAGTAATTCTAACAAGCTTCAGAAATTTGAGAAAGAATTTGGAGAAAGGGAAGGAAAAGATAAAGAGGATAGGAGAGACAACTGAAGCAGATGATGGATGAGTGAGATTTTCAAAACGCCAGCAAAAACGTAGAGGGGAAGAGTTTAAAATAATCAAAGAAACCTAGTACTATTCCTCACACATCGATCCTGCCTAATATCCTGTGAGAAGTGTAGTACTAACCAAGGAAATGAGCTCCAATCGACTCAACGCTAAAAGAAACAACACAAAGCTGATCTCCCTCCCTCCTGCCCTCTCTGGCTACCTCCGGAGTCACTAACCAGCATTAACTCTCCCATGATTAAAGGCAGCCTGAGTCCTGAATCCCCATTCCCAATCGCAGGGCCATCCTGATGCTACTTTTGCAATCGTTACTCTAGGTCAACTACACATTAGTTTCAGGGTATAGGGAATGATGGCTATGAGAAAGAGAAGCAGGCACTTGGGAGTAATTACAAGAATGTCTCTTAAGAGGGCCAAGGCAAATTTTTCCGGCTGTTGAAAATTTTAGCAATTCTAACTAAAATCATGGAGCCCTGGTGGCCACAGCTGTTAAGAGCTCAGGCTACTAACCAAAATGCTGGCCGTTCAAATCTACCAGCTGCTTCTTGGAACCCTATGGGGCAGTTATACTCTGTCCTATAGGGTCACTGTGAGTCAGGATCAACTCCACGGTGATGGGTTTGGTTTGGATTGGTTTAATCAAAATCCCGGCTGGCAGATTTTTTTTTTTTTTTTTTAAGAAATCAACAAACTACAAGCTAATTCAAAAATACTGTATGGAAAAGCAAAGGACCTACCAAATAGCCAAAATAATTTTGAAAAAGAAGAAGAAAGTTGGAGGACTCACAGAACCTGATTTCAGGATTTTCTATAAAGTTACAGTAGACAAGATTGTTGTCTTGTATTGTTGAAAAGATAGACACGTCGATCAATGGAACAAAATAGAGAATCCAGACAGATGAACACATTTATGGCCAATTGGTTTTTTGTTTGTTTGTTTGTTTTGCCAATTCAGCTTTGTACAGGTGTTCAGTTTATTGAGAGCAATTACAATAATTGGCTGTGCAACCCTACCCTCTATCAATGCGATATTTTCATCACTGTTAACTGCCTCCCTTCCTCTTCCATTCTGCCCCTGGCAACCACAAATAAACTCTGCTCTCTATACATTTGCCTTTACTTGTCTTTTTATATAAGTGAGGTCATACAATATTTGTCTTTTTGTGATTGACTTATTTCACTCAGCATGTCTTCCAGCTCCATCTATGTTGTAGCATGTATCAAGACTTTATTTCTCCTACTAGCTAAGCAGTATTCCATTGTATGTATATACCATATTTTGTTTATCCATTCATCTGTTGAGGGGATTTAGGTTGTTTCCACCTTCTGGCTATTGTGAATAGTGCTGAAATTAACATCAATTAGTGTGCAAGTCTCTGAGTCTCTGCTTTCAAGTCTTTTGGGTATTTACCTAGGAGTGGAATTTGCTGAGTCATTTTCTATTTTTAGTTTTTTTGAGGAACCGCCACTCTTTTTTCCACAATGGCTACACTATTTTGCATTCTCACCAAGAATAGATAAGAATTCCAATTTTCCCACACCCTTGCCAACATTTGTTATTTTCAGATTTTCCTAATCTTATCCATCCTAGCGGGAGTGAAATGGAATCTCATTGTGGTTTTGATTTGAATCTTTAAAAAAAAATTTTTTTTTTTTTAATAGCTATAGAGAAACCCTGGTGGTGTAGTGGCTAAGTGCTATGGCTGGTGACCAAAGGGTCGGCAGTTTGAATCTGCCAGGCGCTCCTTGGAAACTCTATGGGGCAGTTCTACTCTGTCCTATAGGGTCACTATGAGTCGGAATCGACTCGACGGCACTGGGATTGGTTTTGGTTTTGGTTTTGGTAATGGCTATAGGGAAACCCTGGTGGCGTAGTAGTTAAGTGCTACGGCTGCTAACCAAAAGTTCGGCAGTTCAAATCCACCAGGCACTCCTTGGAAATTCTATGGGGCAGTTCTACTCTGTGCTATAGGGTTGCTATGAGTCGGAATCAACTCGACACCAGTGGGTTTGGTTTTGGTTTTTTTAATGGCTATAGGGTGGCTGTGAGTCAGAATGGACTAGACCGGGTTTTGTTTTTTTTTTTTTGTTTGCTTGCTTTTGCTTAATGGCTAATGATGCTGAGAATCTTTTCACGTATTTTGTGTCCATTTGAATGTTCTTTTGATGAAATGTCTATCCAAGTTTTCAGCCCATTTTATGATTGGGTTATCTGTGTTTTCATTGTTGTCGAAGTTTTATATATTTTGGTTATTAGATTCTTGTTAAATATATAGTTGCTGAAGATATTCTCCCAGTCGATAGCTTATCTTCTCACTTTTTTGGTAAAGTCTTTTGATGAACAAACATTTTTAATTTTCATGAGATCCCATTTACATATTTTGACTTTTGCTGTTTGTGCTTTTGGTATTATGTTAGATAACCCATTGTTAAAAGATAGTCCTGAAATTGTTGCCCCTACTTTCTCTTCTAAGAATTTTATGGTTTTAGTTTGCACATTTAAGTCCTTAATCCATTTGGAATTTGTTTTTGTGTATGGTGTGAGGCAAGGATCCTGTTTCTTTTTTCTGCATGTGGAAATCCAATTTTCCCAGTACCATTTATTGAAGAGACTCTTATTTCCCCGTTAAATGGACTTAGCACCCTTGTCAAAAATCAGTTGACCAGAGATGAGGGGTTTATTTCTGGACTATCAATTCTCTTCCATTGGTCTATGTGTCTATTTTTATACCAGTACCAGGCTTTTTTGATTAATGTAGTTGTATATTTTTTTTTATGTTGTTAGGTGCCACCAAGTCAGTCCCGACTCATGATAACCCTACGTACTACAGAAGAAAGCACTGCCCAGTCCTGCACCATCCTCACAATCTTTGCTATGTTTGAGCCTATTGTGGCAGCCATTGTGTCAATCCATCTCGTCTTTCACTGACCCTCTACCAAGCACTATGTCTTTCTCCAGGGACTGGTCCTTCCTGATAATATGTTGAAAGTTCATGAGATGAAGTCTCATCGTCCTCGCTTCTAAGGAGCATTCTGGCTGTACAGATTTGTTCCCTGGCAGTCCATGGTATATTAAATATTCTCCACCAACACCATAATTCAAAGGCGCTGAGTCTTCTTCAGTCTTCTTTATTCACTGCTCAGCTTTCAAATGCACATGAGGCGACTGAAAATACAATGGTTTGGGTCAAGAACACCTTAGTCCTCAAAGTGACATCTTTGCTTTTTAACACTTTAAAGAGGTCTTTTGCAGCAGACTTGTCCAATGAAATAAGACATTTAACTTCTTGACTGCTGCTTCTATAGGCGTTGATTGTGGATCCAAGTAGAATGAAATCCTTGACAACTTCAATCTTTTCTTCATTTATCATGATGTTGCTTATTTGTCCAAATGTGAAGATCCTTTGGGTTTTCTTTATGTTGAGGTGCAACCCATACTGAAGGCTGTCGTTTTTGATCTTCATCAGTAAGTGCTTCAAGTTCTGTTCACATTCAGCAAGAAATTTTGTGCCATCTGCGTATTGCAGGTTGTTAATGAGTCTTCCTCCAATCTTTATGCTGTGTTCTTCAGGTTATTTGCTCAGCATACAGATTGAATAATTATAGTGAAAGGTTACAACCCTGACACATACCTTGCCTGATTTTAAACCATGCAGTATCCTCTTGTTCTGCTTGGACAACTGCCTCTTGGCCTATATACAGGTTCCTCATGAGCACAATTAGCGTTCTGCAATTCCCATTCTTCTCAATTTTATCCACAATTTATTATGATCTACACAGCCAAATGTCTTTGCATAGTCAATAAAACACAGGTAAATACGTTTCTGGTATTCCCTGCTTTCAGCTAAGATCCATCTCACATCAGCAGTGATATGCCTGGTTCCATGTCCTCTTCTGAATCCAGTTTGAATTTCTGGCAGTTCTAAGTCAATGTACTGCTGCAACCACTTTTGAATGATCTTCAGCAAAATTTTACTTGTATGTGATATTCATGACATTGCTGGATAACTTCTACATCTGTTGGATCACCTTTCTTGGGACTGGGCACAAATATGGATCTCTTCTAGTCAGTTGGCTAGGTAACTGTCTTACAAATTTCTTGGCATAGACGAGTGAGCACTTCCAGCATTGCATCCATTTGTTGAAACACCTCACTTGGTATTCTGTCAATTTCTGGAGCCTTGTTTTTTGCCAATGCCTTCAGTGCAGCTTGGACTTTTTTCTTCAATACCATCAATTCTTGATCATATGCTACCTTCTGAAATGCTTGAACTTCAACAAACTGGCAGACAAGTGATGGGTAGCCATATAGTATTTTTTTTTGTAATTTGTTTTTTGTGTGTGTGTCTTAAGCCTTCTTTGTCTTTGTCCTTTACTACTGCTTGTTTTCGTGTTCTGTTGGTTTATTGTGGTCAACCTTTTTTGTTCCCTTCTTCTTTCCTTTTCTGTATTTTTTTTAAAATATATTTTCTTAGTGGTTACCATGAATATTACATTTAACAGTTGTGTTTATAACATTTCATGGTACATTGGTACTAATGGAACTTCAGTAACATACAAAAAATACTATATCTATACCATTCCTCTCTCTCTCCCTTTTGTTGTTGTTATCACTGATTATGTTGTTATATTTCATGTACCCTGTAATATAATTTTATCCTTGCTTTTTAAATTTTTGTTATAAAAAAAACACAGAGGACAAAACATTTAGAGTTATTAAGCATAAATACCTTATTACTAGCCCTTGTACTTGTCCTTGAATCTTCCTTTATTAAGGATCTTTCTTTTCTATGTGTAGCTTTGAATTACTTTCTAGTGTCTTTTCCCTTCCAAGTATAGAACTCCCATTAGTATTTTTGGTAGGGCCAGTCTGGTGGATATGAATTCTCTTAGCTTCTGTTTGTCTGGGAATGTTTTAATTTCACCCTATTCTTGAAGGGTAGTTTTACTGGGTATAGTGTTATTGGTTGACAGTATTGTCTTTTTTCTTTCAGCAATTTAAATATATCATTCCATTCCCTTCTGGTCATCAACTTTTCTGAGAAGAAATTGGCTCTTAATCTTATCGGGGATACTTTGTATGTGATTGTTTGCTCCTCTCTCACTGCTTTTGGGTTCTCTTTTCACCTTTACTTTTTGAGAGCCTAACTGTAATGTGTCTTGGTATAGATCTCTTTGAGTTTATCCTGCTTGGGGCTCTTTGAGCTTCTTGGATATGTAGATTCATGTCCTTCATTAGATAGGGAAAATTTTCTATCATTATTTCTTCAAATATCCCTTTTGTCCCTTTCTCTCTCTCTTCTTCTGGAATTCCTATGATGCATATATTAGGTCTCTTGTTGTTGTCCCATAATTCCATTAAACTGTGCTCAGGTTTCTTGAGTCTCCATTCTTGTTGCTTTTCAGCATCTGGAATTTTAACTATCTTATCCTTTTTTTTTTTTAATTCATTAATTCTTACTTCTGCCTGTTTAGGTCTTTTGGTAAGTCCTTCTATTGTGTTTCTTATTTCAGTTATTGTCCCTTTCAGCTGCAATATTTCTTTTTATACATTCTCATTTTGTTCTTGCATTGTTTTCCTTTAGGTCTTTGTCTATGTTTTCCCTTAGTTCTTTAATTATGCTTAATGTTGTTGCATTTTATGCTCCTATTTTTTTTTTTTTATTTCATTATTTGGTCATGCCTAGATGTGTCTTCACTAGCTTTATCATTTTTTGTTCGGACATTGGAATTTCCAGGTGTGTTAACTTTCTCAGTTTTTCGCAGTATTTGGTGTTTTTTCCCATACTACTTTTTACAAAACACTCTTAGGCAGGCAGAGCGTTCAGCATTTGCATACCATTTCCTCTCCCTAGTCTTGGAGAGAGGTGAGACTTTGGATGATTGCAAGTTTGATACTTTTCTACAGTTTTGTCAGAATGAGAACTATAAGGAAGTTGCTTGATTGGTCCTACTTTCAGTAGGCAAAGTGATGAAAAAAAGAGATGAGCTCAGGACTTCAGGGTCAAAGCTGAAATGCTTCATAAACAACTATGAAGTTGCCACTTGTGCCCTGAAAGAAAGTCTTATTTCTTGTAGTAACAGAGCTGATATTGCCAAAAACCAAGCCCAGAGTCTTATCATAAGAGTGGCTGAATTACAATGCCAATTGAATTCTCAGCTTCGAATGGTGCCTGAAGTTCAAATGAGGGGATTGATTGGGAAAAAATGGGATGCTGAAAATTGAGATAAAAGACATATGGGAAGATGATCAGGAATCTGTGGACACTGAGCCCCTAAATACCATTGAATCACTCCTTCCAACAAAACCATTAGCCCCTTCACCCCCATCTAATGAGATTAGCCCAGTTGCGTATGAAGAGCCTTTGTCTGAGACATCATCTGGGGAAATGTCTGAGTCATTTCTTGGGGCATCTCCTGGGGCAAATACCTTACAGAACGGTGCTGAATGTTCTCAGAACACATCCCCATCATCCATTTTTGCTTCCAGACCTATAAATAGACTTAAGTTCCAGTAAGCCCCAAATGGTGAAGTACAAAATGTGACCCAGGAGGAGGTACGCTACACTCCAAAATATTTGCTTAATTTTTCTAAAATGTACAAACAGAAACCTGGAGCATATGTGTGGGAATGGACATTAAGGGCGTGGGATAATAGTGCAAGGAACATAAAGTTGAATTAGGTTGAATTTGTCTGAGTTTATTGTATGGACCCACTAAGCACAGATTCGTCATTCAATGTTTCAACTTGTGAGGTTAGAAAAGAATCTAATAGTTTATTTTATTGGTTTGCTGAAGCATAGGTTACACAGTAGCCCACACTAAATCAAACTGATGTACTAGATTTGCTTTGGTATACTGCAAAAGATGGTATCCAAACGCTTAGGGAAATTGGCATATTAGAGTTGAGTTACCAGGTTAGGCCCACATGGAGTGCCCAAAGGACACAGATTTTATCACAATGGTGAGGAACAAATTTGTGAAGGGAGCCCCAACATCCTTGAAGACTACAGTGATTGCTATTCTATGTAAATAAGATTTAACAATGGTAACTGCCCTAACTACAATGGGGCTGATTGGACCCCATGGTGATGGGGGCCAAGTGGAAGCATTCGATCAACAAAGACAAGGTGAGCATGGGTACTGTAATAGACAGTGGAGTCAAAGCAGGAATCAGAATAGTCTGACTGGTATGGACTTATGGCGTTGGCTACTTAGTCATGGTGTCCCTAGGAGTAAAATACGTGGAAAATCTACTAAATATTTGCTAGATCTGTACAAGCAGAAGAATTCCAGGTCGAGTGAATGGTGGTCTAACTCAAATTGCCATAATAGAGAGTCAAGGCCCCTCAATCAATTCCCAGACTTCAGCTAGTTTACAGACCCACAACCCCTTGAATGAAGGAGAGGACGGGTCCCCTTAAGGACTCCACTACACTGCCAAAAATTTATACTGCTAATCTTTCTCCCAGCCTTCCCCCAAAGGGATCTATGGCCATTCATGAACGTGGCTGTCCACTGAGGAAAGGAAATAATCAAACTTTTGGGGAATTACTGGATACCAGCTTGGAACTGAAGCTAATTCCAGGAAACCCGAAATGTCACTGTGGCCCGCCAGTCAAGTGACTCAAAAAGCTGCTAGTTTTGAGAACAAGAGAAGGTTCTGAAACAGTTTCAGACTGCCCTGCAAGTAGCTCTGCTACTTGGGTCATATGATCCAGCTGATCCAATGGTGCTTGAAATGTCAATGGCAGATAGAGATGCTGTTTGGAGTCTTCAGCAGGCCCCTGTTGGTAAAACAGCACAGACTATTAGGATTTTGAAGTGAAGCCCTGCCATCCTCTGCAGATAACTACTCTCCTTTTGAGAACAGCTTTTGGCTTGTTACTGGGCCTTAGTAGAGACTGAATGTTTAACCATGGGACACCAAGTCATCATGCAGCCTGAGCTGCCTATCATGAACTGGGTGTTGTCTGACCCACAGAGTGATAAAGTTGGACATGCACAGCAGCACTCCAACATTAAATGGAAGTGGTATATACACAATTGGGCCTCAGCAGGACCTGAAGGCACAAGTAAGTTGCATTAGGAAGGGGCCCAATCCCCAAGGTCTCTGCTCCTGTCACATTACCTTCCATCTCACAGTCTGCACCTTCGGCCTCATAGGGAGTTCCTTATGATCAGCTGACTGAAAAAGAAAATTCATGCCTGGTTTACAGTTGGTTTTGTGCAATATACCGGCATCACTCGAAAGTGGACAGTGACAGCACTACAGCCCCTTTCTGGGAACTCCTCGAAGGACCGTGGTGAAGGGAAATCCTTCCGATCGGCAGCACTTCCAGCAAGGTACCTGATTGTCCATTTTGCTTGGAAGGAGAAATGGCCAAGTGTGCAATCATATATTGATTCATGGGCTGTGGCCAGTGGTTTGGCTGGATGGTTGGGGACTTGAAAGGAACATGATTAGAAGATTGAAGACAAGGTGGTATGAGGAAGAGGTATGTGGAGAGACCTCTCCGAATGGGCCAAAGATGTGAAGATATTTGTGTCTCATGTGAATGCTCACCAAAGGGCGACCTCAGAAGAGGAGGATTGTAACAGCCAAGTGGATAGGATGACACATTCTGTGGAAACCAGTCATCTTCTTTCCCCAGCCACTTCCATCATTGCCCGATGGACTCAAGAACAACATGGCAATGGTGGCAGGGATGGAGGTTATACGTGGGCACAGCAACAAGGACCCCCAATCACTGAGGCTGACTCGGCTACAGCCACTGCTGAATGCCCAATCTGCCAGCAACAGAGACCAACACTGAGTCCCCAGCATGGCTTTTGCTCACTCTACATCTTCCATCTGGCTCGTCATTGTCTGACTTCCAGTTCTTGGGACTTGAGCCAGTGGATTGCCATATTGCCTGTCAATCTTGGGATTCGTAGCCCTCCATAGCCTGTGAGACAGCAGCCTACCATCTTACCTGCCAATTTTGGGTCCATAAGCCCCTGCAGCTACATGAGTCAGGAGAAAACACCAGCCTGATGCCTAACCCACAGAGTTGGGACTTTTCATCCTCTACAGCCACGTGAGTCATTTCCTTGACATAAATCTGTCTCTCTGTTTTCTCTCTCTCATGTATATATGCTTCACTGATTTTGTCTTTTTAGAGAGCCCAGCCTAAGACACTATGGGAGCAGATTCCACTGTGGGGGCCTTCTGTGGCAGTTTGCAACAACTTGATAACCAACAATTACCAGTGTCAGATTTTCATGGAGGTCTGCCTTGTTGCTATCAGGGTCCCCCCGGTAGATTGCTTGCTGTGAGTGCAGCCTCCACTCAAGACTCTTGTTTCCTAGCACACAGCAGACTCAGTCAGCAGGCTTCAGCACCAACAGGAAGTGGAGCAGACTAACTAACCCTAACTGACCCCCAGGGAAGTTTTTCCTGTTAGTTTCAGAGGCCAGAGCTATAGGGTATGAAGGAGGCAGGTAGAGTGCTGACTATGTGCACAGGCTCCACTGTGCAAGCCTACTGTAGCAGTTCACAGCAGGCTTGCAGCAGACAGTGTCTAAGTGGGGAAGGTGAGGCAAATCAGAACCCTCCCACCATAGTTTGCTGGCTGTGGGTGTAGCTTCCATCAAAGATGCCTGCGTCCTAGCACAGAGCAGCCTTAGTCAACAGTCCTCAGCACCAACCAGAAGGGGGAGCAAACAGACCTGAACCGACTCCCTGGGATATATCCTGTTGTTTTCAGAGGTCTAAGCCATGGGCTGTACAGGGGGCCAGGTAGAGTCTTGACTATGAGAGCAGGCTCCACTTCACAGGCCTTCTGTAGCAATTCATAGTAGGCTTGTAGCCAGCAGTTTCCAGGTGGGGGAGGTGCTGGCACACTCCAAAAGGACCCCTGTGGAGGCCTGCCTTATTGATTTTCAAGCAGACACAGCGGATCCTGTCTCTTTGTACAGGCAGAGACTGTGGTGGTTAGGGAAGCAGGCTCCTTTTCAGGGGCCAATTCCCCAGTTCACAGCAGCCCACAGCACACATGGCTGGGGGGAGGGACAATGGGAGAAGTGACTTTCCTACTTTATGCGACCCATTGTTGATTTGTTGATTCTTGCCTGTCTGCAGTTCCCCACTGCTTTCATCTGCTCCCTGATTCAGATCCCCTCAAAGCCGAGCACCATTTCCTTGTATTACTTGTTGTATTTGTGGGAGAGGGTCAGAACGATGGTCTGTTTATGCCACCACCTTCCCAGAATCCCTTGGCCAATAGGTTTTTTACATGGTGGCCCCAGGTGTTTCAGAGCAAAATTGCTCTCCACAGGGTTTTCAATTGCTGTGACCTTTTGGAAGTGGATCACCAGGCCTTTCTCCCATGGCACATGGTGCTTCTGGGTAGATTTGATAAGTAGCCAAGAGCTTAACCATTAGCACCACCAAGGACACGCGGGGCCTCCATGAGTCAGAATCTATGCCAGGGCTTTAAATTTTACCAACTTCTCATCTCCATGTTTGAAATAAATAACCCACCAATTTCAACAGGATCTTGCTGTGATTATTAATGTATCTGTGCTTTGAGTCACCAAAAGATAGACACTCTATACAAGGGTGGCTTCATGGGCATGTCACCTATGCAGTGGCACAGGGCCCATGTTTAGAAGTGCCTGTGTTTGGTTAATGCTCTGCTGTCACCATCCTGAAATTCTTAATTTTGAACAAGGAGCTCCACATTTTTATTTTGCACTGGGCCCTGCAACTTACATAGCCAGTCCTGACTATAAATACCAAAACTTATGTGAGACTTTTGTAACTCTTCACATATAGTCACTTAAGTCACGTGTTTGATTAAAATCTATCCAAATTTATCTTGAAACACATTGATTAACAAACTAAGCTGGAAAACTGGCAAGATTGGCACATATAATTTTTAGGGACTTCTGGTAAAATAAACATGTCTAAGGACTCAACGGCAATGGGTTAAGGGCAATTCACTTGTCTGGCAGTTTAGAGCTTCTATTTCTTATTCCAGGTAAGGATGTAGAAAAAACTAGACAGATTTTCTTCTCATGTGATCAGCCATCTTTGTATGGAAGCACATGTTTAGACTTGGTTTTGCTTGAATTTGCATTTAATTTTTGCTTTATATATTAATTTTTTTAGCCATTCTTTCCAAAAATGCTTGTTGAATGCTCATTATGTGCCCAGTGTTGTGCTTAATAAAAAAAATACTAAGTATAAAATAGAAAAACAAAAACAAAATAAGAAAACTCAGTTTTCTTCCTTCATGAAACTTCAAGATACCAAAATAAAGTCAATCTTTATCTTCCCATTTACGGTCTTTATAATTTTGTTACATTTTCTTCCAGAGTTTTGATTTTTTCAATCTATAAACAAATTTTTTTTTTTTATAAACCTGGAAGAACTATATGCCACCTAAAACCCCGACCAAACCCATTGCCATCAAATCAATTCTGACTCATGGAGACCCGGTGTGTTACAGAGTAGAACTGCTTCAAAGGGTTTTCTTGGTTGTAAACATAATGGAAGCAGATCCCCAGGCCTTTCTCAGCTGGGCCACTGTGTGGGTTCAATCCGCCAACTGTTAGGTTAGTAGTGGAATACAAACTATTTGCTCCGCCCAGGGACCTTATATGCTACATACCAGCTTTTAAATTGTAAAATAATATAAACAATCTTGCTTTTAAAAATGTCTGTGCTTACAGTGTAATAATGAGTGAAAGTTGGTTAAAAAAAAAATGTGCCTGGGTCATGCGAAAGGTACCCAGTAAACATTTAGCATCACTCCTAATCTAAAACATGTCACCATTCTTCCGTTCGTATTAAATGGCCTGCGCCATCATGGTCAGCTCAGAGCTGGCTTTCTGCCCAGTCAGCTCCCACAGCCGGCAGGGCCCAGGCCATGGTGTCTTTTATAAGTGGGCTAAAAGCATTTGGCTTGAATCTCAAATGCTGGGTCTTTCTGCAAGATGGCAGATACATAACCCAAGTGCTTTGGAGCGGAGCTGATTTTAAAAGCATTACAGCAACTAAACCTTCTCTTAATCGTGGTCCAAACGAAAACCAGTTGGTCCCCTGCAGTCTTAATTCATCTTCAGCAGTGGAACTTTGGGATCTTTGGTTCTGGAAAAGCGTCTCTCTCATGCATTAGCCATTACGCAAAGCAGCAGATGCCTAATACCAGGTCCTATGCTGAGCAAGTGACAACTGGTTGGAATTAAGCTGAACCTGGAAACATCCTGAGGTTCATTTTTATTTGGGATAACAAAATCAACAAGTGTCATTTTTTCTGGGCTTGGCAAAGGGGAGCAATGTAAAGGTGACAAATGGCACTCTTTTATTTGGACATGAATGAAGGGTCATATCCCCTGACAGCTCTGCAGGAGTAAATTTAGTTCCTGCAAAACATGGAAGCTTTTCTTCCTCCCCTCGGTGAAAATGTGTGATATTATGTGATCAGCCTCTCATCTCCTCCCTTGCTTTTTTAGGGAACATCTCCTCCAGCCATATATTTCTAATGGGAACTGCCATTTTACTGCCCCACAACTCCACCCAACAATTGGATACATGACCAGTATGAGCCAATCAGAAACTTGCTCCAGTTTTATAAGATCTGGAGGAAACGAGCCTTCTTTCCTTTCTGATCGTTATGCTGTAAGAATATAAAATCTTGACTTTCTGGAGTCTCATGGAGTCAGTCTGATGGACAGAATAGGCTGGAAAGCAGAGAGAAGCAGAAATGAGAGATGATGAGAGAATCTTTGTTCCTGTATCTAATCACTCCAGAGGCCAGCTCCTCTTCTGCTTGTTCTGTAACTTCAGTACATAAGCTAAAGCATCTGTCTTTTAAGCTTTATTTTGCTTTGTTTAAAAACCACCAGCCCTCAAGTCATTTCCAATTCATGGCAACCCCATGTGTGTCAAAGCGGAACTGTGCTCCATAGGGTTTTCAATGGCTGATTTTTCAGAAGTAGATCTCCAGGTCTTTCTTCTGAGGTGTCTCTGGTTGGACTCAAACCTTCAACATTTCAGTTAGCAGCTGAGCATGTCAATCATTTGCATCACCCAGGGACTCCCTTGCTTTGTCTATGCTAGATTGCTGACACTTTCAAAGAAAAGAGTCCTGACCAATTCATTCCCCACTCTGAAGGCACATGTCTACAACCTGCTGGACATCAAGTAAAGTCAAACAGTATCCAGGAAGATGAGGGCGACCAGCGACTCAGTCCCAAGGAAGCCCGCCTCCACCCAATTAATGTCCTTCAGGCTTGTCAAATTTATGGTACCAAATTTATGGGAGCAATTTATTAGAACCTAATGTTCTTTTCTGTGCAGAGTGGCAATGTCAGTCACAGTCCGTGTGCTGGCAGCTGGGCAGGAAAGGAAGAGTAGTGAGGAGAGAGGAAGCAAGGCAGAATTAAGGAGCCTGCATCCTATAGGGTCGCTATGAGTCGGAATCAACTCGAGGGCACTGGGTTGGGGTGGGCTCAAGGCTAGAACTCTGCTTATCAAACAGCTTTCAAAACGAAAGTGTGTCTGTGTCCATGAGTTTTCATTTACACCTCTAGTTGATTCCCTTCTCCAACAACCGGCTCTGTAGATAAAGGTTCAAGGCTCTTCAACTAAGTAACATCCACCCAAAGGTAGAGACCAGATTAAATGAATGTCATTCAAGCTTACAGAGTTCCAAAGTCTAGTTATCTGTCTCCTCCCCTACCCTGCCCATTAGGAGTCTCCTCCACCCATCGCAAATACACTTCCACAGGGTCACTATGAGTTGGCATCGAAGACTCATTGCAATGGGTTTGTTTGGTTTTTGTTTGTTTGTTTGTTTTTAACCACCATTCATTCTGGTGGCACAGTGATTAACAGCTTGGCTGTTAACCAAAAAGTCAGCCATTCAAATCCATCACCCACTCCTTGGAAACCCAATGGGGTAGTTCTTCTCTGTCCTATAGATTCACTATAAGTCAGAATCAATTCAACAGCAACAGGTTTGGTTTGGTTTGGTTTACCGTTCATTCAAGGTCCCTGGATGGTGCAAGTGGTTTGCCATTGGGTGCTAATCTAGAGGTTGGCAGTTCGATTCCACCCAGTGGCTTCACAGAAGAAGGCCTAGAGAACTGCTTCCACAAAGAAAAAGCTCTGGAGTAGTTCTACTCTGTAACACATGGGGTCACCATGAGTCAGAACTAACTCAACAGCAAAGGGTACCATTCATTCATTCACTCAATAAGCACTTCCAAGCATATTCGTGTGCCTGCCATAATAATTTAAAACATGAGTCTTCTCTGCTGAAACCCCTGCAATGGACTTCTGGTTAAACATGAGAAAGTAAAGCTGATCACACTATGCTCTTTTATAAGTAAATAGGGAAGGTGAATCTACTGACATACATGTCAACTTCTGGGAGCTAAGGAAACAAGATTCTGACACAAGGTGTCCCCAAGTCTCCCAGAGGTAGTACTGATAAGTTAATGAAATTTTGGTAACATTTATGTTGTTGTTAGGTGCCACCAAGTTGGCTCCAACACGTAGTGGCCCTCTGTACAACAGAAAGAAACACTGCCCAGTCCTGCACCATCCTCACAATCCTTGCTATTTTTGAGCCCACCATGGCAACCACTGTGTCAATCCACCTCCTTCAGTGTCTTCTTCTTTTTCTCTGACCCTCTACTTTACCAAGCATGATGTCCTTCTCCAAGGTCTGGTCCCTCCTGATGACATGCCCGAAGTACATGAAATGAAGTCTCGCCAACCTTGCTTTTAAGGAGCATTCTGGCTGTACTTCTTCCAAGACAGATCTGTTCACTCATCTGGCAGTCCATGGAATATTCAATATTCTTCACCAACACCACAATTCAAAGGTGTCAATTCTTCTTTGGTCTTCCTTATTCATTATTCAGCTTTCGCATACATATGATATGATTGAAAATAGCATGGCTTGGGTCAGGCGAACCTTAGTCTTCAAGGTGACATCTTTACTTTTCAACACTTTAAAGAGGTCCTTTGCAGTAGATTTGCCCAGTGCAATGAATCTTTTGAATTCTTGACTGCTGCTTCCATGGATGTTGATTGTGTATCCAAGTAAAATGAAATCCTTGACAACTTCAATCAGAACAGTGAAAAAGAGGAAGACCTTCAATGAGATGAACTGACACAGTGGCTGCAACAATGGACTCAAGCATAACAACAATTGTGAGGATGGCACAGGACCAGGCAGTGTTTAGTTCTGTTATACATAGGGTCGCTATGAGTCAGAACTGACTCCATGGCACCCAACAACAACAACAGCAAATATTTTTCTGGTATTCTCTGCTCTCAGGCAAGATCCATCTGACATCAGCAATGATATCCCTCGTTCAATGTCCTCTTCAGAACCTGACTTGAATTTCTGACAGTTCCGTGTCAGTGTACCCATAGTTAATACCTAATGACATTCCCAATGTGGAAGGAATCTATCCGAGGTGGAGTTTCCTCATCTTTTTCCTCTTTCAAGAGAAAATGATTGCTGGGGAGATAATGGCAAAACAAGGAGAAGTGAATAAACAGGGTTGGCTCTCTTTGATGGGAGTGAAAACTTCAGGACTCTATACTAGACTTGGCAAAATACTCCAAAGTCAAAGGATATATCCCCATTGGAAGAGAATACACTGCCAACTAGGTAGAGTGAACAGGAAGATGAAAAGAGGAAGGGGTCAAAATGATTAATCTACAATATATCGGTGAAAAAAAACGTCTGGACCAAGCTCCCTGTATTGAACATAAGCAAGATGAAAACTTGGTGTGATGGCCATGCAAACATATTACAAAGGGGAAAGGAATTAAAGGAAGCAACTTAGCAGGCAAGATAGAAAAAGAACTTAATCTGCCAAAAACGTAACCATAGAAGAGAAGATAGTTCCCCATGATACTTCAGTGTATACAATAATTTCATGTTATTGTTGTTAGTTGTGGTTGACTTGATTCCAACTCATGGCAAACCCAAGTGTGCTGAGTAGAAATGCTCCATAGGGTTTTCATGGCTGTGATATTTCGGAAGTACATCACCAGGTCTTCTAAGGTGCCTCTGGGTGAGTTTGAACCGCCAACCTTTTGGCTAGTAGTCAAGCACTTAATAATTTGTACCATTTTTAAGGACTCTTAATAATTTCATAGGAGTAGTAACTCAAAAAAGCAAGGTCAATGAGATGCAAGAGAGATTGGAAAACTTTGAAAACTAATTCAAGTAAAAATCAAATTACTGACAAAGACAAGGTGTGGAACAAACAATTCCAGGAAATGCAGAGGAAAAAGACTGAGATTAAAACAGTAACAGGAAAATATATAAAAATAACAAAGATAATCTAGAATAAGGACAAGTTTTTGATATCCCTTAGGGAGAGGATACAGCATATGGAAGAGAAAATAATTCAAACATGACTAGAAGAAAAATGTCCTCCGAAATAAAGAAAAGTCTGAGTTTGCTGATTAAAAATGTATACCATGTTATCGACACACCTATCTTGTAAGTCAACCTAACGTCCATTTTCCTTCCCCCTTCCTAATAGCATCATGTTTTCATTTAGATAACCACCCCTCATTCATAGACTCCCATGCTTTAGGAAAGCTGATCCCTTCCCAACTCTAAGGGTAGGCTCTAATTGGTTTAAACCAATCTAGCAAATTCCACTGTCCTGGTTACAGATATTGCTTCAAGTCTAGGTAGATGACCTAAATGAGTCAAATGAGGTAAATTTTAGCATTTTTGCTTTGAATACTTAAGAAAAATTGCTCTGTATTCCAGGGAATATGAAGAATATGAACTTTAGAAGGAACTTTTAGAAATATTTCTTTTCATATATATACACACACACACACACACATATAGTACAGAATGTTGTTTCACTTCACTTTCTCTTCTGATAAATTTAGAAAAATTGAATTATATCTTTACACTTCAAAATTTTTTCCAGAACTTCCTGGATATTCATTTTTTAGGGTGCTGGAGAAACCTGTTCACAGGAGGTGTCATACTGGAGACACTCCACTGCAAAGATGCCCAAGATAGATGTGCAAGGTGGGAGAGGGGGCAGTAAGTAGGTATGACAGCTGAGTGCTGCTGCCACCTGGAAGTGCAGAAGCCGGGTCCTAGAGAAGCTGCCAGCACTGCAGGAACCCAGTGCTAGACAAAGCCTACCAAGGAAGACCACCAGAACCAGGAAGCAAAATGCTTTTCTTTCCGTAATGACTCCCCAGAGTCCTCTATTAACAAAGTTTTAGGACCAGCTGGCAAAGGAAAAATATTTAAAGAGCCCAGATCCATTTTCACAGAGCACTCTAAAAGAGTGAATTTGCACCTGAGAGGCAATAAATCAATAACGAGCCCAATACCCATAGTAAAATTAGGTGTTGTTTTGTACGTTTTTAAATATATATGTCTCATGTCATAATTGACTTCTTTTTTTTTTTTAATTGTGCTTTTTTTTTTTTTTTTAGGTGAACGTTTACAAAGCAAATTAGTTTCTCATTAAACAATTAACACATAAATTGTTTTGGGACTTTGTTTGCCACCCCAGCAACATGTCAACACTCTCCCCTTCTAGACCTCAGGTTCCACATTTCCATTCATCCAGTTTTCCTGTCCCTTTCTGCCTTCTCGTCCTTGCTTTTGAGCTCATGTGCCCATTTAGTCTCACAGACATGCTTGAACTACCTGTGTTATTGTTTGTTTTATAGGCCTGTCTAATTTTTGCCTGAACGCTGAACCTCAGGAGTGACTTCAATACTGAGTTAAAAGGGTGTCCAGGGGCCATACTCTCGGGGTTTCTCCAGTCTCTGTCAGACCAGTAAGTCTGGTCTTCTTTTGTGAGTTTGAATTTTGTTCTACATTTCTCTCCAGCTCTGTCCAGGGTCCTCTATTGCAATCTCTGTCAGAGCGGTCAGTGATGGTAACTGGGTACCATCTATTTGGTCAGGACGCAGTCTGGTGAAAGCTATCAGTTGTGGTCCATTAGTCCTTCGGAATAATCTTTCCCTTGTGTCTTTGGCTTTCTTCATTTTCCTTTGCTACAGACAGGTGGGACCAGTAGATGTATATTAGATGGCCACTCATAGGCTTTCAAGACCCCAGATGCTACTCACCAAAGTAGGATGAAGAACATTTTCTTTATAAACTATGTTATGCCAGTTGAGCTAGATATCCCCCAAGACAATGGTCCCCAGGCCTCAGCCCAGTAATTCAGTCCCTCAGGGAGTTTGGTTGGGTCTATGACTCTTCTATGACTTTGTCTTTGTCAAGTTGTGCTGCCTACCCCAATATTGTGTACTGCCTTACTCTTATTTGGTATTGCCTTGACTTCCTCTCCATTTGGAAACTCTATATCTACACTGTTTAGTCCACCTTTTATAGTTTTGATGTTCTTGTCATTTCAGATTGACATCTCTCCTTCCTTGTTGTAAATCTTTTAGTTTTGTTTTATTTTTGAGAGTTCATTACCTAGGATGGTACCTGGCTGATACCATGCTGTGTCTAGATTCAGGTTGTTGTCTGATGTTGTTGGTTCTCTAACTGAAGGACTCCCTTTAATAATTTTTGTGAGTTTGGTTTTTACATATTCCCTTAATTTCTGTTTATCTGGAAGGGTCCTAATTTCACCGTCATATTTGAGTGAGAGTTTTGCAGAATATATTATTCTTGGTTGGCAATTTTTTTTTCTTTCTAGGTTTTATATATGTCATACCATTTCCTTCTTGCCTGCACAGTTTGTACCAAGTAATCGGAGTTTAGTCTTATTGTTTCCCCTTTGTATGTGACTTTTCATTTTTCACAAGCTGCTCCCAGGATTCTTTCTTTGTCTTTGGCTTGGTAAGCGTGATTATCCTATATGGGGTTAGTTGAACTTCTTGGATAGTCAGTTTTTCATCTTTTATGATATTAGGAAAGTTTTCTGTCAGCAAATCTTCAGTGATCCTCTCCATGTTGTTCATTTTCTCCCCATTCTGAAACTCTGAATATAAGCAATTTTTGCTCTTGATTGTATCCCACATAGTTCTTAGGTTTTCATTTTTCTTCATCCTTTTCTCTGATTTTTCCTCAAACAAGTGGTATACATGGATTTGTCTTCAATTTCACTGATATTGTCTCCATTTTTTCAAATTTGCTCCCAAAGCCTTCTATTGCATTGTCCATATTGGAAATTTAGTTGTTTATCTTTTGGATTTCTAATTGCAGTTTTTGTATGATTTCTAATTGTTTATTTATTTTGACATTTTGTTCTTGTATTATTTTCTGGAATTTTTACATTGCTTTCTGTTTTCCCTGATTTTGTCTATTTTTTCCTTAGTTCTCTTGTGCTTTCCTTGATTTCTTTCCTAATTTCTTGGAGAGCCCTGGATATTAGACTTTTGAATTCCCTATCGGGTAGTTTCCAGTGCTTTTCCTTCTATTGAAAGATCATCTGGTGTTTTATTTTGGTTGCTTACTGGAGCCATCCTGTCCTGTTTTTTTATATGTCTTGATACTGTCTGCTCTCTCCGAGACATTCGTGAATTATTTTTTCATTTATTGATTGTAGGTTTGTTTGTTTCATCCTGATTTTTGTTTTATTTGGTTATGTCTGGGTGGGTGGGCTGGGTACATTTTGTTGCCTGCTCATCTGTGGGCATGACAGTTCTCACCACCTTATCCAGGTGGGCAAGACTGGTCATTCAGTTATGGTGCAGCATGGCAGTTCCAGCAGGGAGGGAGGGGAGGGGATGGGTCATTTGTCTGTGGCATGAACCAGGGCCAGTGGGTTGGGTCTGAAGGCAGCACAGTGGGTCAGGGCTGGGGTTCTGGAGGCCCATGCAGGTCCTGCATGGGGGCACAGTGTTTAAGAGGGTGGGTTCGGAGGTGGTACAGGGCAGGGTCCAGAGGTCCAGGGCTCCACACTGGTGTTGCTTGGGGCCACAGCACTTGGCAGGGTGGGGCTGGGGGCCTGGAGGTCTGCACCAGTGCCTCTCAAGTGCACAGCGCTCAGCAGAGCAGGACTGGGGGACGTTGCTGTGTGAGGTCCAGGAGTCCAGAGGTCCACACTGGTGCTGCTTGGGGGTGTGGCATTCAGCAGGTGGTATAGAGAAGCAGTAAGGAAGGGAGAGAATGTGCTGTGCAGAGCTAAGTGAGAGGGAGAAAGAAAAGAGAGACACAAAAGCAAAAAAATAATGGGATTGCTGCGGGAACCAGTGAGTAGGGGCGAGGTAGGCCCAGGGCAGCCATGTGCCAGGGTTTCTCTAGCTGACAACTGCAGCATGGCCCTTTGAGAAGGGGCAGAGGTGGCATATGGGGCTAGGTGGGCAGGAGAAAGAAAAGGAAGAAAGGGAAAGAGAGAGAAGAAACAAAAAAATATGGCCCTGAGGAAACTAGCCTGCGGGAGCAGGGTGGAACCAGGCTGGTGGTGAGCTGGTGTCTCTCTTGGTGGGCAGCACAGCATGACCTATCAAGAAGGGGCAGAAGCAGTACAGGGGGCTAGGTGGAAAGGAGAAGGAAAAGGGAGAAAGGGAAAGGAAAAACAAATATGACGCTGAGGGAGTCAGCCGGTGGGGGCGGGGTAAGCCCAGGACAGGCACTCTCCAGCCAAGCTACCATGGCCTGTTGGAAAGAGGCAGAGGCAGAGGCAGCATACAGGGCAGGAGGCTGAGGGGTGGGAGAGCATGTATCTCTGTTTACTGGGTGCTCTGTCTCCTGTTGGGAACTCTGTGAAGTTGCCTTCCTGTACTCTCCATCCAGGGTCATTGCTGGCTGTGCTCCAAGATAGCGAAGCTGTGCCATATTAACTGACAGGGGACTTCCACTTCATAGCTCTCCTTGTTCTCTGTTCCCTGTCAGTTTTTTCTTCCATTTGGTGCTTGATCTAGTTCTTTATCCCTTCATTTGATGCTTAGGGTTCCAGGATTGATGTTTGTATCTGTTTTACTTAGTTTTTCGGGCCTTTGCTGCAGAGGGATTGCAAATGCTTCTGTCTATAGCGCCATGTTGGCTCCACCTCCTTCTCAAATAACATTTCTTAATTTGCCCTTTTTACTTATTAGTTTTTCAATTTTATCCAGACTAGTATAGAAGATCTAATTCATGCAACTTTACTTCACAACTTGAAGTTATATTATTAAGTGCATACAAGTTCAGGATTATTTATGTCCCTAGTGAATTGCTCCTTTTGCCTTTAACACTGTAAAATGCTCTCTTTTTCTTTAATAATGCTTTCTGTCTTAATATTTATTTTGCCTGATAGTAATAGTACTACTATAATATTGTTTTGTGTTTGTGAGTGTGTATGTTGTATGTTTTAGTATTTATTATTAGATATTAGTATATCTTTTCCCATTCCTTTACTTTCAACACCTCTGTTATATTTGTATTTCTTTGTTCATTTTTTTTTTTTGTAAGCTACATAAAGCTGGATATTTCAAATCCAGTATTGAATCTCTGTCTTCCAACAGGTGAATTCAAATAACTTTCATTTATTAGGATTACTGATACATTTTTAATTTATTTCTACTATCCTATTTTGGGGCAACCCTGGTGGCATAGTGGTTAAGTACTATGGTTGCTAACCAAGAAGTTGGCGGTTCAAACCCGCCAGGTGCTCCTTGGAAATTCTATGGGGCAGTTCTACTCTGTCCTATAGGGTCACTATGAGTTGGAATCGACTCGATAGCAGTAGGTTTAGTTTTTTTTTTTTTTTGTATCTTATTTTGGGAGCCCTTGTGGTAGAGCCCTGGTGGGATAATGATTAAGAGCTTGGCTGCTAAGCAGAAGACCGGCAGTTCAAATTCACCAGCCACTCCTTGGAAACCCTATGGGACAGTTCTACTCTGTCCTATGGTGTCGCTATGAGTCAGAATCGACTTGATGGCGACAGGTTTTTTTTAATCCTATTTTGTGTTTAATATTTACTTTCCTTTCTATTATGAATTGGTGATTTTACCTGTTTCTCCCTTCCTGCTTTCTGTTAGACTCTACTCTCCTGCCAAACATTACAATGTTTTATTACCAGTTATCTCATCTTTCATGTAATTGTTGTCTAATATTTAAATTCTACCTTGTATTTAAACCTCCTTCCGAATTAGTCATTATTATTATAGATTTTATAGCCAAATAAGAAAGTAATCAAACATGTTTATTTACATTTACTCACTTTTACAAATGTCTTTATTATTGCTTCTGGTATCCAACTTCTGAGTTTTTTTCTTTTATTCCCAAAATAACAAGTATATCCCTCAATGCTCTTTCAGCAAGAGCCGGTGCTTAAGAAATTCTCTCACTATTTGCTTGAAAATGTCTTTAACATTACTCCTTAAAATATGAGAAATCAAATTATGGAAATTTAGATTGTTTTTTTTTCACTTAGTACTTCAGAGTACTTTGAATATAATATTCTATTGTCCTCCAGCTATTCTTGCCTGTGAGAAGTCAGCTGTCAGACTAATTATTCCCCAGAAAAGAATCTGTCTTTTGTCTCTATGATTAAGGTATCATTTTTGTCATTGATGTTCTGCAGTTTTACTACAATATGTATAGCTATTGACTTATTTTTATTCATACATCACAAAGATTCAGTATATGCAGTGGTGTGCTAGAGCCAGCTTGTACTAGCTCAAGAGAATGCAACTCCATATTTCTTCCCAATTCCACATTCAGTAAAGTCACATTGCTAACTTGAAATAGGCCTTGTTAAGAGTACGTACACCAGGGAAATCAGAAAAGACTATGAATCAGGGCTTTTTTTTTTTTAACCTTGGAGAGCAGATTGTTAAACCTTTACCAACATACCATTGAGTATATGGTTCTTCAAATTAAAAACTGTTGTTTTTATCAGTTTTGGAAAGTTTTCAGCCATTATCTCTTCAAGCATTGCCCCTTCTCCACTTAGTCTATCTACTATGTCTTTTAAACTCTTTCTCACTTTTTTGTCAACTTCTTATCTCTCTGTACTGCATTCTAGGTAATTTTTTTCAATTCTGTCTTCAGTTACATATAATCTGTTATTTAACTCATCAATGGAGATGTCAAGGACATGTCTGAATTGCTAGAATTTATATTTGTTCTTCAAATCTAACTCTCCACAGTGGGCTGTCCTTTGCTTCCATTTCTTCTTTTTAGCCATTTGAAGCATGTTTATTTTATAGTCTTTCTCAGATTCCTATATACCTCAAGTTCATAGGGGTATGAGTCTTTCTCTTTATAGCCTGTCCCTCATGACAGATGATTTCCCATGGAATTTATGTTTTAATTGTTCTCTTCCTTTATCCCCCCGACCCCTAAAATACTTGAACTTTGGAATGTAAAAGCATTGTTACAGAATCATTTTGAATGATTCTGGAATCAATTTTGATGTTAATTTCACAGCTTGGACATTCCAGCATAAAATTGATGATATAAATTCCTACTTCACATCTATTTTTGGTGGCCAGGGTCTTTAATTACTCTCACATTTTCCAGTACAGAGCTCCAAAAAGTAACAAGTTTTCTAGTCACGCTACCTGAACCAGTGATTAGTCTTTTACCAAGGGAGCAGCTTTTCCAAAATTCCAGCTTTACGCAGGAGTCTTCGTTCCAGTTCTCTGCCTCACCCATGTCCAATGCCGTATTTCCTTTTTTTACATGTACATTCATTCCTCAGCCTCTAGTCCACTTATCTAGTCTAATATCTTTGAAAATCATCAAAGCATCTGCCATAAGCCTACTGCTCAAATGTAAAGCTGACTTTATTTCTGGTATGCTATCATTTTTCTTTTTTCAAATTAATTTATATGTTTAAATTTTATTTTTCTACTTTTTAGCCAGAATGTCTCTGGTTTCAAAACTAGGGGATTGAAAGGTGGGTGGAGTATAAGTTAATTCAGCTGGCCTGATTGCTAGAATACAATCCTATTTTTATAAAAAGTACTTCTCTTTTTAATTTCTTTGTATACGTACATATAGAGAAGTCTAGAACAATGTTCCCTTAATGGCAATGATTGTTTATTTCCAAAGAATTGCATTTACGGGTCCCGCCCCCCCCACCCCCCCACACACACACTTCTTTGGGTTTGTGTAAATTGTTTGAATATTTTAATAATTAGCTTGTTTCATTTTAACTGAAGGAAAAAATCACTATAGAATAAACTTTTAATGTTTTCTATGTCTATTGAAAAAAGACTAAACCCCTTAGCATGCTAATCAAGGACTTTAATGATCTGACCTCACTCTGCCTGTCTAGATCCATTTCTCAATTGCCTCCGCCATATTCCCTACTCTCTAACATACTGGGAAATTCGACATTTCCTAACCCTGCTTCTTACTGTCACATTTACATGACTTTATTGAGGTTCCTCCCTCAGTCTAAAATCTTCTCAGCATGTCCTCACTTTCTTAGCATGTCTCAGTATTACTCAGATCTTCAAAGGCCCCAATTCCCACCACCTCTCTCTTAAAATTTCATCATACCTTTTACTTTCTCCTTTAGTCTTCCCCAATACCTCACATACCACACTTGCCATGTTGAATCACAATTATTCATCTATTTCCCCTTTTAGGGAAGGACAAAAACTATGTCTATCTTATGTTTTATGCCTATCATACATCAAAACATTCAACAGATGAGTTCACAAATAAATAAATGAAATTAATGTTCACAACTTACAGGTTAAAATCAGATTTCTCAGGAATTTCATTCTTAAGATTGTGGATGGGGTGCAGGTTCATTTGGGATGACAGATAATTTTTGTGTCTTCTTTATGTCCTTTGTAAGGTAGCCAATTGGAATGTTTTGGTAGCTGTGGGTCAAAGTTCTTAGGGAAGGAAAAGCCAATGGTATTCTACAACGCTTTGCACATGAATTGCCTTTAGTCATCACAGAACTTTCACAAACAATGTTTCATTTGATCCATTGAGGTAAATGAGGAAAACAGTCATGCACCCAGTTTATAAACGAGAAAACTGATGTTTAGAGAGTGGATGACTCATCCAAAGACTCAAGCAAACAACTTTGACCTAGGTCGTCTGTTGCCCAGTCCAGTGATCTGTGTTCATGTCTCTTTTACCATCTACCTCTACAACTCTACAGGTATTTCTGTCCCCACTGTGATAGGAGTTATACCAGCTATAAAGTGTGCTGGTAAATAGTGAGCCTCAGACGTACACTCTAACATCAACTTTCCGCCTTATTTGCTGTGCCTTCATTTCACCCCTCTGGCCTGTAGCTTTTTCATCTGTAGCCTCCATTTCTCTGTTGCCAAAATGAAGAGGTAATAACCTCTAAAGTCCTTACTCTTCACTGGTTCATGAGTCTGAGTCTCTGTAAGAATTGGCTGAAGGAATTTTGCCTAATTCAAATTCTAAAGTTCTTTCTAGCCACATTTTCTAAATCTCCTCCGACCTAGGCTCAGCACCAGTCCCTAGAGTGTTGCCATTATGAGAACCTGGATTTTTGACCCAGCCATATTCATTCTCTATTCTTCTTACCATGATTCTTTCTTAACCTTAGACAGACCTTTCTCTTTAGAGGCCAGAGGGAGCAGTTATATAACCGAGAACAGCTAGATTTAACCAAAAATTGAAACAGCAATTTAAGACAGCCCACAAAAGAGAAAACTAAAGTCACTAAGCACAGTGTATAAACCTAACACAGACATGGCCCACCTGCTTTCCATTTCCCCTGCCTCCTCACACACCAACAATTCTGTAGTTAAAGCTTTATTATTTCATTACACAGCATATTTTCAACAAAGGCAAAAAGATCCCCTTCAATTGTCAAACCAAGAAACACAATTTTTACCAAATGATTTTTCCTTCTTATTTTATTTTCATCAACTTGTTAACACCTTGTAGGTTATTGTAAGGGTTAGAATGTGAGCTTTTTTCTTACTGAATCATCAGAGAATTAATTTTACACAATAATCAGAAAGTTATGCCCTGAATGAGGCAGAGGAACTAATTATACATATATGATTATATATACAAAATACATATCAGCCAAGCGCTTAACCACGGCGCCATCAGGAGTCCTGATGGTGCAGTGGTTAAGCACTTAGCTGCTAATCAAAAAGTTGGCAGCTCAAATCCACCAGCTGCTCTATTTTGTCCTATAAGGTTGCTATAAGTCAGGATTGACTTGACAGCAACGGGTTTGGTTTTTGGTTTTATATGTGTGCGTGCATGTGCGTGTGCGTGCATGTGCTTGTGCGTGCATGTATATGTGTGTGTGTATATACACCCACATATGTATACATATATATCACTTAACATTCCTTTCAATGTTTCTGGCAATATAAAATACCTCTGTTCAATCAAAGTGTTGTTAAAATTTAAAACGCAAAGCAGGGACACATAGTCCACATGCTTTTATTTGTAGTCTCCATCCCTGGTGGGCCAGTGGTGGAGCACTCGGCTGCTAATCAAAAGGTGCGAACCCACCAAAAAGATGTGGCAGTCTACTTCCTTACAGATTTACAGCCTTGGAAAACCTATGGGACAGTTCTCCTCTGTCCTATAGGTTCAGTATGAGTTGAAATTCGACTCATGGCAGTGGCTTTGGTTGGTTTCCAGGACAAGCTGGAGCTGACTGGCATCAATTCCAAGTAAATGTTTTAGATTTTATCTTATGTCTTACTTTCATAGTGCTGCTGTGGCAGACTACCACAAGTGATTGGCTTTAATAGGCAGAAATTTATTTTCTCACAGTTTTGGAGGTTAAAAGTCCAAATCAAGATGTCAGCTGTGTAGATTCATTCCTTCTTGGTAGTCCTGGGTGTTCCTTGGTTCCTTGGCTTCTAGAAAATCCTCACATGACGTCTGTCCCCACCCCCAACATGTGTGCCTAGCTCTGTGTCTAACATTCTCTTTTAATAACTCAGAAGTGATTAGATTTAGAACCCACCCTACTCAAGTATGATCCAAGTAACATAACAAAGAAAACCCTATTTCCAAACAGGATTACATCCATAGGTATGTTGTTGCTGGGTGCTGTCGAGTCAATTCCTACTCGTAGCAACCCTTGTAGGACAGGGTAGAACTGTTCCATAAGGTTTCCAAGGCTGTAAATATTTATAGAAGCAGACTGCCAATCTTTCTCCCACAGAGTGGCTGATGGGTTCAAACTACCAACCTTTCAGTTAGCAGCCAAGTGCATAACCACTGTACCACCAGGGCTCCTTTTAGCTACAAGTACAGGGGTTAGAATTCTAACACATATCTTGGTGGTACACAATTTAATTCATAGCATCTTATTTTTTTTATATGGGGTGGGGAAGTGAAGCACTTTTTTCAAATAAAGAAAATAAATGTGTACCTGCTCTCAGAGCACAGAGTGGGAACCGTAGTGAAAGGTCATACAGCTGACAAATAAAAAACTCACCAGGACTGACTAGTTGAAGTTGACCTATAAATATGGCACAGAGCCGAAGAAGGAAAGTTGAGTAAAACTGCTCAGTTTGTTTTACTTTTCTGGTGAAATGACCATTTGTTTCCAAATAGTCCCAAAGCTCATGTCTTTAAGGGCCATTACTCCACTGTCCGGGCATGCTGCTGAGGGCTTTGCTTATTCCCTAATTATCAAAAAAAGGCTGCTGGAATTCATTAAGAAATTATAAGTAATATCCTGAGTACTTTCAAAACCAGGTTTGGCAATATCCTTAAATCTTGCATCAATGGTAAACTCCCTTAATTTGCTATGAAACAGATTAGAAATTGACAAGAACTACCTAAGCCAAAAAAGTGGTAACCAGTTATTTTCCAGTAATTGTTTTTCCCATAGCTTATTATAAAAGTTCTTCAAATGGGTACATAAGAACAAATCAAACCATTTTCGTTAATAAAATATAATTATGAATTATGCAGAATTTTTAAAATTAACTAATATTGAGGAAGGTTAACCCACTTAGATGTTGTAGAAGAAGCGTGCCCTCTATTTTTAATTGTGAAAAATAAAATGTGTAAAACATTAATAAGTAGAGTCACATTCAAGATTCAGAGATTATTAATTTTTTACTATTAGTTTAACTACTTGATAATCTAAGTCAAATCCAATAGCAATAAATATTGTCACAACAAACATCTTACTGTGCTGAAAATATTTCTCAGCGCCTATTGAAGCACAGCAAAATTCAGTGTCAAATTCCACTACAAGTCTAGTTCAAACAGACTCTAAATGCGGTCATAATGGGTACTGATGTCATTGCTTCCCATTTTCCTTTTTAGAAAGTTTAATTTTTTTCAGGCAATATAAAGAACTATTTTTCTTATATAATTTTTCTGTCATCTTTTGAATCTTTAGTATGTCTCAGACATTGTACTAACAACTTTATATCCATCAGCTCATTTAATTATCATGAGAACACTTTTAATAGAAACTATTATTATCCTTAATTACACACTGAAGAAACTGAGAGTTGGGGAAATTAAATATTTTGCCCTTGGTCACACAACTGGTAAGTGACAGAGCCCACATTTGATCCCAGATATTCAGACTCCAAAGCCCATGTCCTTCACAAATATGCTACCCACATTGTTAGGAAAGTTATGAGTTTAATGCTCTCTAAGCTTATAATCCACAATATACCTCCATGATAAACTTTCAGATCTATACCTTGGGTCAGTCTCATGGATACACAAGTAAGAAGCTTCAACAACATGTGAAAAACAAAATCAGACTCTCCCTCTCTCAGCCTATATATGTATATATATATATATATATATATATACACACACACACTGTATATCTGTACCTTACACAGACAGAGATAGGCAGGCCCAAGCAATGTTTTGTTCTATTATGTATAAGGTTACCATGAGTTGAAGCTGAACTCAATGGCAACTAACAATAATGTAGAGAGAAAGAGTTATGTGAGATCCAAACCTAACCCAGCAAAATGACATTAAAGAGCAACAAATGCATGCTCCTATATTTATGTCTGACAATCTGCTAGATCATGTGTCCCCAGCACCCAACACAGTGCCTGACCCATGTAAAATACTTCTGTGTATAGAATGAAAGGGTGAGAGAGTGAATCAGTAAGTGATACTAAGCAGTAATAACGTGTTAAGAGGAGAAATGGTTTCACACATATGAAAAAGACACAGTGGTCCTCAGTGGCACTAAGCTCAGTGTGAGTAAATAAGTGGACGTTGCCTCCAAATTTTTGATGAGCATATGCATGTACAGAAGCCCCTATCTCAGACATGACCATGTTACTCCTGACCTCCTTTGATGCCCATGCTGTGGACACCTGGAGGGGAGCAGCTCAGACAAGGATGTGGGTAACAACGAGAGAACTGGGGAAGTCCTTGTGGGTGACAATGAGAGAATTGGGGAAATCCTGCTCTGAGAAGAGAATACTCAGAGAAACTGAAGATTTTCAAACTTTGCAGGGCCTTCTTGGGGAAAGGGATTAGACTGGTTCTATGTAATCTGAAGGCATTGACCTAAGAACAACAAGTGGAAGCCACAGAGAGGCAGATTCAGGTTCAAAGTAGGGAAGAATGGGCACACTCCATTTCCCCCAGTGGGGGTGCCCTCCTTCTTCCTCACATGTCCCAATCCAGTGCATCCTTCAAGGCCCAGAACAAGTTCCAAGTCCTCGGTGAAGCCTCCTTCCTCACCAAGACTGGCCTACAGTGACTTCTCCCTTCTAGGAACTTCTACTCTACTTCTCAGTCTTCCTCAAGTGACCCCAGTGTCTTGGTTTTCCCTTGTTAATTCAGTGCTCTGATAAGTGATAACAATACAAAGATGAATAAACCAAGAAAAGAAAACAGTAGCCATTGAGTTAATTCCAACTTATGGCAACCCCATGGTTATCAGAGTAGAACTGTGCTTCACAGGGTTTTCAATAGCTGTGACTTTTCAGAAGTAGATCACCAGGCAATTCTTCCAAGGTGCCTCTTAGTGGGTTTGAACTGTCAAATTTTCAGTTAGTAGTCAAGCACTTAGACATTTGTGCCACGTAGGGACCCCACAAAAATGAATAAGACTAGGTTATTGCCTCAGGGTACTTAAAGTCTTGAGGGAGAGACAGAGAAGTAAGACAGCAAATGACAACATACTCAGCACAACTGAATTATGCACTGAGCATTGCTGATTTGTGGAGGATAGACATCTGTCATGTATTGAATTGCATTCCCCAAAAATATCTGTCAACTTGGCTAGGTCATGATTCCCAGTGTTGTGTGGTTGTCCACCATTTTGTCATCTGCTGTGATTTTCCTATATGTTGTAAATACTACCTTTATGATATTAATGAGATGGGATTAGCGGCAGTTATGTAGACTCCATCTACAAGATTAATATACAACTTAAGCCAATCCCTTTTGAGATATAAAAGAGAGAAGGAAGCAGAGAGATATACCATCAAGAAAGCAGTGCTGGAAGCATAGCATGTCCTTTGGACCCCGGGTCCCTCTGCTGAGAAGCTCCTCAACCAGGGAAGATTGATGACAAGGACCTTCCTCCAGAGCTGACAGAGAAAGAAAGCTTTCCCCTGGAGCTGACACCTGAATTCGGACTTCCAGCCTACTAGAGTGTAACAAACTTCTGTTTGTTAAAGCCATCTACTTGTGGTACTTCTGTTATAGCAGCACTAGATAACTAAGACGACATCCAAATAAATTTGAGAAATCAGAGAAAACTCAGGAAGGTGAGGTTTGCTTATTTTTCCCTGAGCTGAAGAAAATTTGAAAACTAAGTGAAGAAATGCAAAGGGGTGCTCCAAGTACAGGGAATAGCTTATGGAGCCAAGGGAAAATGTACTAGTTGGCTAGAGGATACCAATGCCAATAACAAACTTCCTAATAGCAAGGATCTTATTTCCTTAATACTTTTACTCCCCCAATGCAACACTGCCTGACACATAATGGGTGATCAGTACATAACTGCATGTTTGACTAGAGTGAATATAATAAGCAGGAAGGAACCATGATGTTCACTGACCCTCATACTCAGGTTAACTAGAACACGGTTAGAATTGTCCACTGGTGGTTGTATGAGTACACCATTTATAAAAAACCTGAGTAGTTCGTGTGGTATAATAGAAAGAGTATGTGCTCTGGAGTCTAACCCACCAGAGGTAGAAGCCCAGCCCTTGTGACCACAGACAATACATTTAACTCTTTCAAGCCTCAATTTTCTCATCTTAAGTCAGAGCTAAAAGTACTTACCTACAGGCCTGTTGTGTAGTTTAAATGTAATAATAGATGCAAAGTCCCAGAAAGCTGCCTATTAATATTACCAATCTCAGTGGAGTCAATTCTGACTCATGGTAAACCCGTGTGTATCACGTTAGAACTGGGTTCCATAGGGTTTTCAACAGTAAATGTTTCAGAAGTAGATCGTCAGGCCTTTCTTCCGAAAGGCATCTCTGGGTGGACTCAAACCTCCAACCTTTCGGTTAACAGCCCAATCTTTCAGTTAGCAGCCAAATGCATTAAGCATTTGCACCACCCAGGGACTCCCTATTAAGTAGTTCATAAATTATGGGACTTGTGAAAGGTCAGAGAAGAATCTCTGAATTAAAAATTAAGAAGCTATGAGAAGGATTTTATTAGCATTGTCATGGGCTGAACTGAAATCCATTTTGTACCTAATAATAAAGAAGAGGGGCATAAGGAATTACTGATAAGGGATTACCGAACGTCATCAGCATAGGAAATTTAGATTATAGTAGTTGCCTGGTTCTGTTATCAGTGAAAAGATGTCATTCACAACTACAATTTGCTGCCGACTGTGACCCCCCTGGCTGGGTGTCTTTACCATAAAGTGTGCTGGGAAGCCTAACGAAAGTCATTCATTCCATAACCAACCCAGTTAGAAAATCTTAACTAAAAGTAGCTATTTCCTTCGAAATAAAAAAGAAAGTAGACTGCCAGTAAAGGCAGAATCTAATTTACCATCTTAGACAGTCTTTAAATGTGGGAAGGGCTAACGACAAAAGGAAAATCCACCAGAGTTTCATATGATGTAGAATGCTGGTGGGCAGTGGGAGTCAGCTTGAGCAGGGAGTGTTTGTTTAGAAATCTGTGTATGTCACACATATTTTTCAGTCGGTGGAGCCCGTCAAGGTTGGGTCTGTCTGAAATTAGCCAGGCATGGTAAGCATTGGGAAGAACTTCCCATGAGCAATCCCTAAACAAAAGCCTCTCATTTAACTACTTTTCTCCTCCTGAGAGGCCCTTCATTTAACAGTTAAAATGGAGCTTATCATTGTGATATGCAACTCATGCTCCTCCCAAGACATCCCTGCTCAGCTGTTGGTTTCAAATAACTCTCTTCATTACCTGTCTTTCTTCTATGTTTTCCATACTTGCTATAAATAAAACAGACTTCTATTCTCTACTTCTGTTTTGTCCGAGTTACACTGTAATCACCAAGCCACTAACTTTCTTTCATCTAAACCCAGACCAAGGCACCTACAACACTGTAGTTTCCCACATTTAGTCCATCCCATTACCCACCAGAACAATCCTTGCCCAGCCATTACTCCTCTGTGCTCAGGGAGTTAAGTCATCTGGTTACATTTCAGTTGATGATATGTGTCTGTTTGTCTCCTCTAATGGCTTGTAAGGCCTTGGGGGTCGAGATCATGTCTAATCTTTGCTGCATACATCTGTACACTACTGAATACATCATTACTGTACATTACTCTAACCCAGTGGGGACTCAATAAAAACTTGTTGACTGACTGATTTAGCACGAGGATGATTATTACGTAAGCCACTTTGGTAAATAAATTTCAAATAATGACCAGCTCACACAAATGTTTTACTAGCTCACCCTCCCCATGGAATTAATATAAAGAATGAAAATCAGCAGGCATTTCTACTTGCCCAACATTAAATGTTAATTCATCCCAAGAGAGTAGCTATTTTCAAGCTTAATTTCAAATCAAAATGTGTAAAATGGTTGTCATTCTTAGTGACATGCTGGGAAGATTCAAGAGCTAGGGTATCGAATCCAGTCACTTCCACAGGTTATTAATTCCAACCCTGAGGATCATTATTTCCAGCATATTACTGACATTTCTGGCTGTTTGTTTTAATTCACATTTATTCAATAAAAGTGTGCTTACTCTCAAGGACGTTCTAACAAAAGTAACTTCATAGGCATTGTATTTTTCTCAAAATTATACCCTTCGTTGGAAGAAAATTAATTAGAAAGCTTAATTTGGTTTATATCATTTTTTAATGGTTCAATTAATTCAATATACAGGAATGTAGCCTAGAAAATAAACATCTGCCTGAATACATACCTGAGGCAAAAAAAAAAAATTACAAATACATTGTCAAAATAAATTTAACATATATTTTTTTCTCTTTTTCCTTTCCCATTTATTATCCCTTCATAGAAGCCCGTATTGGGAGAAAGTGAGGGGAGGAGATTTTACATGTACTCTCTATATGAGTTATTTTAGCCTTCAGATGTGAAATGGAATAAATGACTAACAAGGACCTGCAATTCAAAGGCAACAAAGATCAGATGAGTAGGGAGTCAATTCCAGTTTTATGGTAGATATAATTTTCTTGCTTAGACCAATGATTTTGAACAAATATTTGCAAGAGCCATTTTAGTTCTTTTCTATACATGGTATGTTGTTGTTGTTAGTTGCCATCGAATCAATTCTGACTCATGGCTACCCCATGTGTATAGAGTAGAACTGATCCATAGGCTTTTGGAAGCAGAGTGCCAGGCCTGTCTTCCGAGGCACCCCTGGGTAAGTTTGAACTGCCAGCTTTTCAGCTAGTAGTTGAGTGTGTAACTGTTTGTGCCACCCAGGATCTACATATATGGTATAAACATGTTTAAAATCTCAACTTTCAGGTTAGATTATAAAATTGAAAGATCAACTTAAGGATAAGCGTTTTAAAAAGAAATACTGCTATACTTGAGAATTACTATAAAGTGCTATGCCACTAATTATTTTTAGCTTATTTCAGAATGTTCATGAGAAAATGGATTATCCTATTCTCAGCCATGCTCTGAAAGGATAACCTGTTTCTGGTGTTCTGATATTTTTCCACCAAATAAGAGGTTCAATCATATAAAACTCTTGCAACATTTCAGATCCCAGAAGGTTTCTTCAAATCAAGTGCAACATATTCAATGTGGCAGCTTCTCTGAAGTTTCATCCTCTAAGAAGTAGTAATTGTCATTTGGGGGCCATCCAGATGAAAAGGCAAAACAGAACCGAAGGAGCTAGAACACACAATCCACATAGCAAAAGAAAGGCTTGATGTCTCAAGGGCAACGAGGTGAGTACTTTAAAGTGTATTTGACTTTAAAGTTGATCTCTTTTTTTTTTTCTTTCTACTTTCTCAGACAAATATCAGCAAATATAACAATCTTAGAAATTTAAGACACACAGAGAGAAACTTCATATACAACACACCAGGCTTCCTAGCTCTCTTTATACATATAAATGGAAATAATTAGACTTTGGATGAAAAAGCCCTGACAGAACAAAGAAAGACCATGATCTAATATCAGAATAAAGTTAACAAATGTCATTAAGTGAGATGATTGGTGATGAGTGAAGGTCATGCCCAGTTTACTTTTCACAGTTGACAGATCAAAGTTGTTCCTTCATTTTGGATAAAGACTGAATGCAGTTAGTTTGCCTTTGGAAAGCCCTTTTATATAACGTCTTTCTTGGGTTTCCTGTTTCTAAGACACATGAATGGATGGGACAAGTGTCAAAGAGCCAAAGTAGAATGAAAAAATAATTTCAAGGGTGCATCTCAGTTTAAATGATCTCTTTTTGCATAGAATTAAATAATGTGAAAAATGCAGTCATAAACAGAGCTTCCAAGATCATGTCACACTATACCCGTTAATATCAAATGCTATAAGGATACACAGAAAGGTATATAGACTTGGTCATTGAATGATGGACTTGTAAGGTCAGAAGGCACGAAGAGGTCATCATGGCCAATCACCCATCTGATTCATGAATATCCTCTTAAACATCTCTTCCAGGTGGTCATCCAGCCCACGACTGGAAAATCTCCATTGATGGGGAATTCACCAGCATTACTGTAGCCATGCCGCCGTAGCTCTATCAGAAAGCCCTTCCTCGCTCTCTAACTCTGTCTGTAACTTTATCTGTTCTGTCCTCTTGCTACCCCTCGAGATCAAACAGAACAAACTGAATCTTTCCACCACATGACATCCTTCAACTATTTGAAGATGGTTATCTCACCCTCACCATCCGCAAGTCTTCTCAATCCCCAGGCCTTCTCAATCCTTCAAATATTCATCATGGGGCATGGTGCCCAATCTTCTCACTATTTTGATAAGGCTCTCTGACTGCAATCCAATTTGCCTATGCACCTCTAAAATTATGGTTCAAAACTTGTATATAGAACTCCAGGTATAATATTCCTAGGACAGAGAAGACATTAACTATCACCTCTCTTGTTCTATATGCTATTCTTTCTTTAATTCAGCATAAGATCTTAATCAGCAATTTTGGTAGATGCTGTCATTGGAGCAACATTTCTCCAACTCAGATTAACTGATGTTTATTTAGTACTTTATGCTTTATACATTCCTTTCATCTCTGTATCTCATTGGACCCTGAGAGCAACCTATAATAAAGGTATTACTTTAAGATGAAAAAACTAAGATAGAGAGGTAGGTAAATTTTCCCAGACCATGTAAGTAGTTGCAAAGCCAGGACCCAAACCCAGGTCCTCTGACTATAAGTCACATTCCTTTGTGACCATATTACTCTGCTTTAAATAGACTCTCATTAGATCCTTCAATGATATAGTGATACATTATTGTCAAAGGCAGAACTCCAAAATTGTAGTTTCTTCCTTTGCCAATGTAGAAACCATATCCTAAAATAGAATGAGGACAGGCTGGTTTGCTAAGATATGCTGCCTCCTTTTCAAAATGGTCATAGACCATCATTATAATAGTTCACTCCAGGCTTTTGACCATATTTGATTTCAAACTCAATGGTCGGTTGTTTGTGGCCTGCTTCTTTATTTTCAAAAGTACATTTTTAATACACCAACCTTCTGACACCTTCCCTGTGCTCCAAAACTTCCAAAAGATTCCCAACTGTTATTCAAGTTCTTTTTGAATTCAGATTTCATCATGAGATGTATTTGATATTATTTTAAGGAGTCCCTGAGTTGTGCAAACAGTTAACACACTTGGCTGCTAACTGAAAGGTTGGAGGTTCAAGTCCACCCAGGGGCACCTCTGAAGAAAAGTCTGACAATCTAATTCCAAAAAATCAGCCACTGAAAGCCCTATGGAGCACAGCTCTACTCTGACACACAGGGGGTCGCCATAAATCAGAGTCAACTCCTCGGCGACTGGTTGAAAGCTTTAAAACATACATAAAGGTAACAATTTGCTCTCTGCCTCTATTGAAGACACTGACTTTAAAAAAAAATTCAAATGACTGGGCTGAAACCAGAATCCTGGGGCACTTAGAGACCTCTGTGACTTTGCTCCAACTCAAGAGCAGAGCATGACTTCCTAGGAGGCTTATCAGAATCCACATGGTGAGAGGCTGGGGAACGTACAGGGTTGAAAAAATGTATTCAATATTATAACATAATTTAATATGGAAAAAAAATTATTGGTTTCCCACTACAAATTACGGAAATTGCAGAAGTTTTAAAGTTTACTACTTAGGGCAAGGAATTTTGAAAGTTTAAGACATATTGCCGGAGTTAATGGCATTCCATTAATTAGCACCCTGGAATACAATGGGGCACTTAGTTATTTTTTCCGTTGTTGTAGAGAAAAAGTTGAATGCTGTTTCAAGTTAAAACAGAGAGATTTATTAAGGGTTTAAAACAATTGCAATTGGGGAAACCACATAGCCCATTGAAAATGGAACCAGGTAGTCCTGAGGCAGTTACGTTGTACAAGTATTCTTATGCGGTGAAAAAGAGGAACAAACCATAGGAAGGGAAATTACAGGAAAATCAATGAATATTGAAATAATCAGATTCTGATTGCTTACTGGTTATTAATAGTACAATTAGTGATTACAGACAGTTTCACAGGGTGCTTACATCATGGTCATGAGATGCTTACACGTAGTTTCTCTATCTTCCAAAAAGACAAAAAACACCTTGCTGGCAACAGCACTCTTCCAGAGCATGGGTATTCTGAGGGGTGGAGGTGGTCACTTGGTTAAGACTCCTTGAGGTACATGGTTTCACATCCTGGTGCTGACCACCAAGTAAAAACATGTTTTTTTCTCAAAAACATAGCTGTTAGTGTAGAACCCAGATTAAAATGAGATAGCGTAGTCAGCGTATTATGTCACTGTCTCACTGACTGCACTGAAAGCTGTCTTTTCCTGGGACACCGTCTAGTTTGCTCTTCTCCCTTACTGATGGGATTTCATTTGAAACTTTTCCACACGCTTAACTGAAGTCCAAGTGCCCTAGGTCTACTGCCATTTTCTGATCTCCCTCTCCTCCTTTAAACATGTTCTTCACTTGGTTTCCAGGAAACCATACCCACTTAGGTTTTCTGCTTGCATTTCTGGCTACTTCTTCTCAAGTTCGTCTTCATTTCCTTGACATCTGAATTTTGAAGGTTGCCAGAACTCAGTGTTTGGATCTCTTCTCTTTTCTAACCACACCCACTCCTAGCTGATTTCATCCAGTCTCATGGCTTCATAAACATCAACGTAGTAATGACTGCAGTCCGTCTCTCTCCTGAACACCAGACCGGGATACCTGACTGTCTATTTGACATCTCCCTTTGAGTTGGAATTGACTCCATGACAATGGGTTTGGTTTGGTTTTCATTCCTGAATGTCTAAGAAGTTTTCTGAACTTAGCATATCAAACATCATAAAGTAACTCTTCCTGAAGCTTTCCCCATTTCAAGAATTGACAATTGCATTCTTCCATTCCTTTAGGCTAAAATTCTTGGCGTTCTGGTTGACTCCTTTCTATATTGTATGCCCAACACCCAATCTGTCAGCAAATCCTGCAGCTCTAAGATAAAAATATACTCAGTGTCTCATCACTTTTCAGCCCCTCCACTGCCACAATGCAGGTACCAGCAAGCAACATCTCTCACCTACTCCCACTCTTGTCCCCTCAGTGTACTCCCACCCCTCAGTCAGAGTGATCCTACAGACATAAGTCATGGCTCCTCATTACTCAAAACCCAACTCACTCAGAGTTAATACCAAAGTTCTAACAATGATCTACAAGACCTAACATGATTTGTCCCTCAGGTACATTTCTGACCTCATCTCCTACGATTCTCAGCTTCGCTCACTTCACTTCAGTCACACCAATGGCCTCAAATTTCTCAACTGCCTCAGAGCCTTTGCACTTGCTTTTCCCTCAACACTGCCCTTCCACTCCCCCCTCAATAGTCACATAGTGAGTCCCCTCATTTCTTCCCTGTCTTTACTTCACAGTCACCTTCACAGTGAGACCTTGCCTAGCCACAAATATCTAAAATTGCAATTTTCTGCGAAAACACCTTTCAAATCCCTTTAATCTGCTTATGTTCGTAGACGTTATCAATATCTAACATAATACATGCTTTACTTATTTATCTTGTTTATTGTCTATATCCACCACTAGAATGCAAGTTCCACAGGAGCAGAGATTTTTACTCTTTTGTTCACTGCTGTATCCCTAGTGCCTATAACAGTGCCTGGCACACAATAGGTGCTAAAAAAAATGTTGAGTAAATGAATGAATGCTCTTCCCATCTGCCAAAGAAATAGGGCGAGTGTCAGTGACTTGGTGAAGACATGGGATGTCCTGGTAATCTACTTCATTATCACCCCTTTGATAATCTGTTTTAAGAATGTTGCCTGGAACTTCATTGAACTGCAGTTCTTAGCTTGGGGGTGCCCTGCTAGTGCTCTCACGCACCTTATACTTACCTGCTCGAAGACTTACAAACTGCTCGTTGCTTTCTCACTGGTCTGTGCCGCCCACCAACTGCCTGGAAGCAAGAAAAGGAGGGCGAGGACAGTGTCCATTGGGTTCACTAGATAGTCCTAGCCCCAGCACAGTGCCTGGGACCCAGTAAATATCCAATAAATATTTGTCATATGTTGTGGCATTAGTGAACCCCCTTGTCCTTTTTTAAAAAATCAGAATTATCTCTGATCCCTCAAAAAGCCCAAAGGGTTGTTCAGCAATTTCATTCTCTAGTTTTTGCAGGATTCTGAGAGGTCTTGGACAGAATTCCTGGGCTAATTTAGAACATACAAGTCGTGCCTTCCTCTATTTGGACTTCAGTTTCCTCATAATACTTTTTCTACCCAAAGGTCATGTCACTAAACAAAAAAGGACAAAAACAAATAACTGTTAAGCTGTCCTTTGTTTCTTATTTGTCTGTCCACAGTACGCCACTCACTACAAGCAGCAAGTCTTAGGCCTCCCCTCGCCTTTTTCTTCTCCTCTCTCATAACACCTTCTTAACTTCTTTTTCACGTGTTGTTAGAATGTTCTGAACGACCCACCTTTCTCAGGCTTTAGCCTTTCCAAAATTCTTTATAAGCAAGGGCCACTTTCAGAGGATTTTTGGCTACCACAATCTTCTGCTTTCCATCTTTAATACATAGTATTCTTTAAAATTAAGTCGCCATGTCAGTCCGTGTTTAGTACTTTTCTTCCTGAGGATAAACACAACTACATGGAAAAATTACATCTGTGACGGTCACCTGGCTCTAAGCCATCATATATACTTTTTCTTCAATTCACTCAGCAGTTAGACTGCTCAAAAGTAGCAAGTAATTTTAAAATGTTTAAATCAGAATGAATATTGTCAACAGAAATAAATAAAAACAACATATACCATAAACAAAAGATTCAAGGAAATTTGAAAAAGATATCATTTGGGCCTTTTTTTTTTTTTTTTTTTTTGGCCATGCTGTGTTAACATAAAGAGCAAAGAAAATTTATTAAAAAGTGGATATGTAAAAGTAGGTATTCATGAAAATGTTTTAAAATCACTGATAATGAGCCATTTAGCTGCACCTGTCCATATATACAATTGCGTGGTGGGTAGCCAGGTGCATTACCTGCACCAGGGTCCAGTCACCCTCCTGAAGGTCAGATAGCATCAGTCATTTGAGCAGCTCAGTCTCTCATACAACAGTCTTTAAGTTCTCTTGCTTATATACCCCCTAAGATAATATTGAAAAACTATGTATTCTCTCATATGTTGTAAGTTGAATCTAAATTTTTCATCATACATTTGAAATTTATATTTTAATAGTAGGGAAAAAATCTTTAAAATGTTATAAGCTGAAATAAGATGAAGATTGACTATTATCAAAGTAAATAGTTTATTACCCAATGTGAACAAATAGGCTTTTACTATCTTATGCAATAATATGGAGCCCTGGTGGCACAGTGATTAAGAGCTTCGCTGCTAACCAAAATAATCTGCAGTTTGAATCTATCAGCTGCTCCTTGGAAGCCCTATGGGGCAGGTCTACTCTGTCCTATAGGGTCACTATGAGTAGGAATCAAGTCGACAGCAACGGGAGTTTTTTTTAAGATTCCACTGAACAGTAAATTATGCTTCTGGCAGAAGGGTTATTGTGAATACCAGTGAGTTCTCATTATTAAAAATAAATAAATTTTTTTTAATCTTAAAAGTAAAAACAAATTTTTTTTTACAAAAATAAAAAATCTTTGAACTTTAAGTTCCTGAAATTCTATCTTAATAATGACTTTTTTCAGGAATAAATCATATTGTCCATAAAAAATAAATAGATACATACATACAATTGAAAAGCAAGGATTGACAATTAATCTCCATAAAGCCATCTGTACACATGTCCCGTGGAAAGTTTCCAAATACCAAGGTATACACACAAGTTTGAAGGCTGCTATCGTGGTTAGTTCTCAAACTGAGGAGTACACAGGGCCCACAGCCCCTTCATCCCACCCACATTCCTTTTACCTTAGAGGTTGCTTTCCCAGTCTGAAAAGATGATTAGAGAGTGTGCCTTATGTACATAGCCTCTCTTCCGTAGAAATGTTTGATTTGAAGTTCCCCCTTAACAAGAAACTGGTGAAGAGATGATCAATTTTAAGAACTACAACTAATAGTGTTGGGCCGTCCCAAATCATTTATTTGGGAGAGAGATTCAGTGACCCTATAACCTGAACGGTTCAGATTTCAAATATTCTGACCTATTGTTCTCATGAGAAATCTTATACTTTTCATAAAAGTAACCCAATTTTTGATAGAGCAATCATCTGTTCTCATAGGACAACCTAGAGTTTGGGCATTTTGAGAAGAAGAGGAAGAGTGACTATGGCTTTTGACTTCTAGAATTGTCTCTCTTTGAAGAAGCCTCCTTTAATGACGCATATCACAGGACACCAAACCTCTTCATAGAAGTTTTCTGACCCTAAGTGTGTGGTTGTGGGTGTGTGTACGTGTTGTGCTCTGTGTCATGTCTGTGTGTGAATGCGAGATAAAAAGAAAGAGAATGGATAAAACCAAAGGAGACTTCAGTGGAAGTGTTGGAGGTGGTGGTGTGCTGAGAAAAAGTTATTGCTGGGCTTAATAATAAACAATACAGAAAGAGAGTGGGAGAACAATAAGAGATGCACCTCTAAAGAGAAATAATACCAACAGAAGGAGTGAAGTGAGGTTTACATCAACCCAGATTTGCAGCTATAGATGCCTTTTTATAAAAGTTATTGTAAAGAATCGGTATATGTTCTGCTATATATATTTATATCAACACAACAAAAAAGATAAATTTTAGGAAGTTATTGTAAAATGAAAACTTCTGTAAACAAAGCAGGAATTATCTTTTCAAATCAAAAGCAGTATTTAGGGAATCGGGAGTCAAACTACTAGATTAAGGCTGTAAAATCAGGAAAGAGATTTAAAACCAAGATGGCACATTTTCAGGAAACTTGATGAAATAGGTGAAAATAGGTTGCGAGTACCCAGGAGTGCTCTCTGGCATTGCGTTCCAAATCTGCTTCCTGGGAAACTGTCTTACAGCACAAAACAAAACAAAAAACAAAGTCATCAAAGTCTTTTCCTAAATCTTCTCCTACAGAAGGCATCCTTTCCTAGTGAGGCCAGTGAAGAGCTTACCAGAAGCATCACCAATTACATAACACAGATGTGGAAACGAATATATTCATCTTAAAATAGGAATCCTAAAAGAGGCTGAAATAAGAATGGAAAATTGAGGTTAAGAGCTGCGTGATATTGTTCAAGTTACTTACCTTCTCTAAGCCTCAAGTTCATCATCTGTAAAATATTACTTATTCCATAAGGTTATTGTAGTAATCAGTTTAAATTACTCAACATGAAGCACTCAGTACAGTGTGGATGGTACAGGTTAAGTATTCAATAAAGGGCAGGAGACCTAATTTCGAATCCTATCTTCTCGACTGACCAGCTGTGTAACTTTGGGCAGGTTATTTAACCTCTCTGAACCTCCATTATATATCCTTTTAAGAACTGCAAAGGGTTGAAACGAAGATGAATGACATAGAAGAACATCTTTAGTGTAGAGCCAGGTATGTAGTAGGAGCTTAATAATACCAGTTGCCTTCGTGTTCTAAGATCGTTTCTCAGTTCTTTTGCCCCAGTGACTATTTCTTGCCTGTAAACAGGTAACACTTAACGACAACAACAAAAATGACCACAAGTGGTGGACAAAGATCTCCAGATTGAAAACAAAGAGAACAAACTGAACTCCATCTGAATTTAAAACTTTCATTCTTTAAAAGATATCCATGAAGAAAAAAAAATTTAATTGCAATACGTATATCTGACAAATGACTTATATCTCAAATATATTAAAATAATAAAACTCTTCCAACTCAACAATAAGACAAACAATCCAATACAAAATGGGAAAAAAATCTGAATGGACACTTTACAAAATAAAATATAAGAACAGCAAATAAGCACATTAAAAGATGCCCAGCATCATTAGACATTAGGGAAATGTAAACTAAAACCATAGTAAGACACCATTATCCACTAGAATGGTAAAATTTTAAAAGACTGAATATACTAAGTGTTGACAAGGGTGTGGAGCAACTGGAACTCTCATACACTGCTGTTGGTCATGCAAAATTGTAGAACTACTGGAAAAGAGATTTGGAGTTTCTTCTGAAGTTAAGCATACACTTATCATCTAATAAAACAATTTTGCTCTCAGGCATTTATCCAAAGAAATTTCCTAGAAAAAGAAATGTGCACAAAGATGTTCATAGCACCTTTATTCATACTAGCCAAAACCTGGAAACAATTCAAATGTCTATCAACAGATAAGTAAAAACAAACTGTGGTACATGAATACCATGGAACATTATTAGTCAGCAATAAAAAGCAATGAACTATGAATATATCCACCAACACGGAAGAATCTCAAAAACATTAAGCTGACCAAAAGACACCAGACATAAGAGGAGTAAATGCTGTATTTCATTTACAGGAAATTTTATAAAAAGCAAATCTAGTTTATGGTAATAGAAAGCATATCGGTTGCCTGGGGCCTGGCGTGGGAGGGCAGGAGGGAAATTTTGGAGGTGATGAAAGTGTTTTGCATGTTGATTGTCTGTGAGCACATTTGTCAAATCATCAAGCAAATAAAAAGAATGTTCTTTACTTGTATGTAAATTACACTGCAATGAAATTGATTTTTAAAAGTCCATGAGCCCTTATCCCTGATGCCAAAATCCAAAAACTTGTCATTGCAAAACCTATTTTACCCTGATGCAAGGCTATTCATAGCCTATATTTATCCTATTGAGTGGTAATATCGGTGCATTAAACTGAAAACATGTTTAGTATGCTTAATTACAGAGCTCTTCCCAGACCTTGCTAAATCTGTTGCCAATGAGTTGATGCCGACTTGTGGCAGCCTCATAAGTTACAGAGTAGAACTGCTCCATCGGGTTTTCTTGACTATAATCTTTACAGCACCACTGGGTGGGTTCGAATCTCCAGCCTTTAGGTTAGGAAGGGAGCACAAACAGTTTATGCCATCCAGGAATCCTTCCTTGCAGGGAGTGTACGTATTATAGAATACATACACAGAATTACGTTTCTAAAATCTGAACTATTCCAAATTCCAAAATATGCCTTGCCTTAGGAGTTTGGGCAAAAAATTCTGCGTTGCTTTTCTTGTTATAGGAAAAAGAGAGGGAAAAAGGAGAGTTTCTTCCTGGCACCCGTACAGCACTTTTCAAACCAAACCAACCTGCATGTCAAAGTGTCTCCGTCTGCCCTTCCTGAGGAGTGCTCTGGTCTCTGGTGACAGCCCTCATACAGGCTTTCCCAGCTGTCTCCTCACTGCCTGAGCCACTAAAATCCATCTAATTGATCAGGTTTCTGTAAAAATTCCGATCATACCCTTTTTAGAATTTGGTTCTAAGAATAGGCGCTGTAGGTCTCCTTTATCATTCCTGTCTCAGAATTAAGAAGGGGGCGCGGGAGGGGAAGGAAAAAAATTATTTTGAGAATTTGCCAAATTGTGAATGTTTTTGCACTTCTTTTCCCCAGTCTCTCTTCAGAGGGTAGGTTTGAATCTAAACACTTCTAAGCTCTTTGATATCCATTTCCCCCTGTCCACAAACCCGCCACCACAGAGAAATGGAGAAAAGATATGGATTTCATCGTGGGTCCTTGGAATTAATTTAAAGCAAATATTTCCCCTAAAATGTTTCAATCCACAAATTGAGATGGTTTTTCAAGCTTTTATTTTACTTATTCTGCTTCCAACTTGGTCTAGTTGGAACCCCATGTGTAAACTATTGTGAACATATTAAATTAGAAACACATTTTTTATTGTTATCTTTACCTCTCCAACTTTTAGTCTTCCCTAAAATATCTCGTGACCTTTCTGGTACCACAACCCTGTCACATGAATTTTAAGTCTCTTCTTTCTTAATTAGCCACGGTTACTAGAGCGCCAATTACATGCTGAAGAGAGAAAACTGAGTGCTTTCTCAAAAAAAGGGTTAAATAGACAAATATTAGGATCACATTCCCCTAACACCTTTGGGCTAATTGGATTTGAGGCTAAAAATAAATTACTCAATAGTTTAAAATGAGGTAATGTTAAGAAAACTGCTTGGAAAAGAAGAACTACAAAAATACAAGAGCTTCACCGTGAACAGTTAAGAGCACCTTGCAAAGGGCAAGGAAAACAAGTGTGCTTTTCAACTTTACGAGGATACCGTAGGGTGTTGGCCATGCTATCCCTGAAATAACAATACTATCATTCCTTAGAGCTTACAGTATGGAATAAGCAGATTTACAAAACAGGAAGAAAAAAAATAGTGTTCCTTTTCTAGAGGAATTTGCCATATTCCAGCTTTCTGCTCTAAATTCTTCCTCCCCTTCCCCCCCATCCCCCGTGAGGTGTACTAGATAGATAATAAATGACTTGTGTGTTGGGGCAATGAAGCAGGTTGTGTGGTCAAATCAGCCTGGATTTGGCATTGGGTTCCTAGATATGACACCAAAAGCATAAATAATAAAAGAAAAATAAATAAATTGGACTTCAGCAAAACTAAAATCTTTTTTGTATCAAAAGATATTATCCAAAAAATGAGAAGACAAGCTATAAAATGGGAGAAAAAGCTTTCAAAACATGTATCTGTTAAGGGTCTGTTCTGGTTCGTATGCCATATAGTTGATTCCAACTCATAATAACCCGACAGGACAGAATAGAACTGCCCCACAGGGTTTCCTAACTCAAACGCAGTTAACCCAGTGCCGTCAAGTCCTAGGCTTTGGAAATCCTATGGGGCAGTTCTACTCTGTCCTATATGGTCGCTATGAGTTGGAATTGACTTGACAGCAATGGGTCTGGTTTCTCTGGTTTAACCTTTGCAGGTGCAGATCACCAGGTCTTTTCTCCCTCGGAGTGGCTGAGTGGGTTTGAATCACCGAACTTTCAATTAGCAGCCAAGTGCTTAACCTTGAGCCACCAGGGCTTCTCCAATAAGGGTTTAATACCCAGAACACATAAAAAAATTCTTACAACTTAATAACAAAAAGGCAAACAACACAAATTAAAAATGGGCAAAGGGCTTAAATAAACATTTCTCCAAAAAAATATACAGATGGCTACCAACAAGCACATAAAAAGATATTCAACATCATTAGCCCTTGTTGTTGTTGTTAGGTGCAGTCGAGTTGGTTTCAACTCATAGTGACTTCATGTACAACAGAACGAAACACTGCCCAGTCCTGTGCTATCCCCACAATCATTATGCTTGAACCTGTTGTTAGAGCCACTGTAGTCAATCCATCTCCTTGAGGGTCTTCCTCTTTTGGGCTGATTCTCTACCAAGTATAATGTCCTTCTCCAGGAACTAATCTCTCCTGGTAACATGTCCAAAGTATGTGAGAAGTCTCATCATCCTGGCTTCTAAGGAACATTCTGGCTGTACTTCCTCCAAGACAGGTTTGTTCATTCTCTTGGCAATCCAAGGTATATTCAATATTCTTCTCCAACGACGTAATTCAAAGGAGTCAATTCTTCTTCAGGCTTCCTTATTCATTGTCCAGCTTTCTCACACATATGAGATGATTGAAAACATCATGGCTTGGGTCAGGTGCACCTTAGTCCTCAAAGTGATCTCTTTGCTTTTTAACACTTTAAAGAGGCCTTTTGCAGCAGATTGCCCCAATGCAATGCGTCTTTTGATTTCTTGACTGCTGCTTCCATGAGTGTTTGATTGTGGATCCAAATAAAATGAACTCCTCGACAACTTCAAACTTTCTCCATTTATCATGATATTGCTTGTTGGCCCAGCTGTGAGGATTTTTGTTTTCTTTATGTTGAGGTGTAATCCATACTGAAGGCTGTAGTCTTGGAACTTGATGAGTAAGTGCTTCAAGTCTTCGCTTTTGGCAAGCAAGGTTGTGCCATCTACATGTCAGAGGTTGTTAATGAGTCTTCCACCAATCCTGGTGCCACATTCTTCTTCATATTGTCCAGCTTCTCCAATTATTTGCTAAGCATACAAATTGAATAAGTATGGTGAAAGGATCAACCCTGACGCACACCTTCCCTGACTTTAAACCATGCAGTATCCCCTTGTTCTGTTCAAATGACTGCCTCTTGGTCTAAGTACAGGTTCCTCATGAGCACAATTAAGTGTTCTGGAATTCCCATTCTTCACAGTGTTATCCATAATTTGTTATGATCCACAGAGTTGAATGCCTTTGCTTAGTCAGCAAAACATAAGTAAACATCTTTCTGGTATTCTCTGCTTTCACCCAAGATCCATCTGACATCAGCAATAAGATCCCTAGTAGTTCCCTGTTCATATACTGCTACAATCCTTTTTGCCTTATCCTCAGCAAAATTTTACTTGTGCATAATATTAATAATATTGTTCGATAATTTCCACATTCTATTGAATGTTATAATATTTTTTAAGTGTTGTTAAGGATGTAGAGGAATTGGAACCCTTGTATATTGCTTCTGGGAATGTAAAATGGTGCAGCTGTTGTGGAAAACAGTTTGGAGATTCCTCAAAATGCTAAATCTAAAATTACCATATTGCCAAGCAATTCCATCCTAGGAATTAAGAGCGGAAACTCAGAAAAATACGTATACACACATGCTCATTGCAGGGTTATGCACAATAGCCAAAATATGGAAACAGCACAAATGTCCATCAGTGAATGCATAAATGAAAAAAATTGTGGCATATACATACAATGGGTATTACTCAGCCATAAAAATGGATGAAATACTGATACATGCTACAACCTAGATGCACATCGAAAACATTACACTACATGAAAGAAAGCAGACACAAAAGATCCCGTATTGTATGATTTCATTTATATGAAATATCCAGAACAGGTAAATCCATAGATTGGTGGGTGCCAGTGACTGAGAAGAGACAGAAATGGGGAACAACTGTTTATGTGTGTAAAAAAAAAAAAGAACTGAGATGGGGGGCCAAGATGGCTGACTAGGTAGATACTACCTCGGATCCCTCTTGCAACAAAGACCCAGAAAAACAAGTGAATCGATCCCATACATGACAATCTACGAACCCTGAACAACAAACACAGATTTAAAGAGTTGACCTGAGTGACAGAGATGGAGAACGAACAACTACGGGGAAGCAGCAACTGTTTTCGGAGCCTGGAGCCAGTGTCCCAGTCAGTGATGGCTCGGAGACAGCAGTCGATATCAAATCACATAAAGAAGCAGACCATGACAGCTTCTACAACCCCCCAAACAAAAGAATCAAAATCTTTCCCAAATGAAGATACAATCCTGGAATTATCAGATACAGAATATAAAAAACTAATTTACAGAATGCTTCAACACATCAGGGATGACCTCAGAAATGAAATAAGGCAAACTGCAGAAAAAGCCAAGGAACACACTGATGAAACAGTTGAAGAACTCAAAAACATTATTCAAGAACATAGTGGAAAAATTAATAAGTTGCAAGAATCCATAGAGAGACAGCATGTAGAAATCCAAAAGATTAACAATAAAATTACAGAATTAGACAACGCAATAGGACCAGACTCAAGCAATTAGAATGCAGAGTGGGAAATCTGGAGGACCAGGGAATTAACACCAACATAGCTGAAAAAAAATCAGATAAAAGAATTTTAAAAAATGAAGAAACCCTAAGAATCATGTGGGACTCTATCAAGAAGGAGAACTTGTGTGTGATTGGAGTCCCAGAACAGGGAGGGAGGACAGAAAACACAGAGAAAATAGTTGAAGATCTGCTGACAGAAAACTTCCCTGACATCATGAAAGACAAAAGCATATCTATCCAAGATGCTCATTGAACCCCATTTAAGATTGATCCAAAAAGAAAAACACCAAAACATATTATCATCAAACTTGCCAAAACCAGAGATAAAGAGAAATTTTTAAAAGCAGCCAGGGAGAAAAGAAAGGTCTCCTTCAAGGGAGAATCAATAAGAATAAGTTCAGACTACTCAGCAGAAACCATGCAGTCAAGAAGGCAATGGGATGACATATACAGAGCACTGAAGGAGAAAAACTGCCAGCCAAGGATCATATATCCAGAAAAACTCTCTCTAAAATATGAAGGCGAAATTAAGATATTTACAGATAAACACAAGCTTAGAGAATTTGCAAAAACCAAACCAAAGCTACAAGAAATACTAAAGGAAATTGTTTGGTCAGAAAACCAATAATATGAGATACCGGCATAACACAAGGTCACAGAAAGAACATCCTGATATCAACTCAAACAGGGAAATCACAAAAACAAATTAAGATTAATTTAAAAAAAAAAATGCTCAAAACAGGGAATCATTGAAGTCAACATGTAAAAGATCACAATAATCAAAAAGAGGGACTAAATACAGGTGGCATAGAACTGCCATATGAAGAGGGATACAAGGCGATATAGGACAATACAAGTTAGGTTTTTACTTAGAAAAATAGGGGTAAATATTAAGGTAACCGCAAAGAGGTATAATGACTCCATAACTCAAAATAAAAGCCAAGAAAAACGTAACGACTCAACAAACATAAAGTCAAATACTATGAAAATGAGGATCTCACAATTTACAAAGAAAAACGTCTCAGCACAAAAAAGTAAGTGGAAAAATGAAATGGTCAACAACACACATAAAAAGGCAACAAAATGACAAAACTAAACACTTATCTATAATTACCCTGAATGTAAATGGACTAAATGCACCAATAAAGAGACAGAGAGTCTCGGACTGGATAAAGAAACACGATCCGTCTATATGCTGCCTACAAGAGACACTCCTTAGACTTAGAGACACAAACAAACTAAAACTCGAAGGGTGGAAAAAAAAATATAGCAAGCAAAAAAGAAGAGGAGTAGCAATATTAATTTCTGACAAAATAGACTTTAAACTTAAATCCACCACAAAGGATAAAGAAGGACACTACATAATGATAAAAGGGACAATTGATCAAGAAGATATAACCATATTAAATATTTATGCACCCAATGACAGGGCTGTAAGATACATAAATCAAATTTTAACAGAACTGAAAAGTGAGATAGACACCTCCACAATTATTGTAGGAGACTTCAACACACCACTTTCGGAGAAGGACAGGACATCCAGTAAGAAGCTCAATAGAGACACAGAAGACCTAATTACAACAATCAACCAACTTGACCTCATTGACTTATACAGAACTCTCCACCCAACTGCTGCAAAGTATACTTTTTTTTCTAGCGCACATGGAACATTCTCTAGAATAGACCACATATTAGGTCATAAAACAAATCTTTACAGAATCCAAAACATCGAAATATTACAAAGCATCTTCTCAGATCACAAGGCAATAAAAGTAGAACTCAATAACAGAAAAACTAGGGAAAAGAAATCAAATACTTGGAAACTGAACAATACCCTCCTGAAAAAAGACTGGGTTATAGAAGACATCAAGGAGGGAATAAGGAAATTCATAGAATGCAACGAGAATGAAAATACTTCCTATCAAAACCTCTGGGACACAGCAAAAGCAGTGCTCAGAGGCCAATTTATATCAATAAATGCACACATACAAAAAGAAGAAAGAGCCAAAATCAGAGAACTGTCCCTACAACTTGAACAAATAGAAAGTGAGCAACAAAAGAATCCATCAGGCACCAGAAGAAAACAAATAATAAAAATTAGAGCTGAACTAAATGAATTAGAGAACAGAAAAACAATTGAAAGAATTAACAAAGCCAAAAGCTGGTTCTTTGAAAAAATTAACAAAATTGATCAACCATTGGCTAGACTGACTAAAGAAATACAGGAAAGGAAACAAATAACCTGAATAAGAAACGAGAAGGGCCACATCACAACAGACCCAATGGAAATTAAAAGAATCATATCAGATTATTATGAAAAATTGTACTCTAACAAATTTGCAAACCTAGAAGAAATGGATGAATTCCTGGAAAAACACAGTACCTACCTAAACTAACACAATCAGAAGTAGAACAACTAAATAGACCCATAACAAAAGAAGAGATTGAAAAGGTAATAAAAAAACTCCCAACAAAAAAAAAAGCCCTGGCCCGGATGGCTATACTGCAGAGTTCTACCAAACTTTCAGAGAAGAGATAACACCACTACTACTAAAGGTATTTCAAAGCATAGAAAATGACGGAATACTACCCAACTCATTCTATGAAGCCACCATCTCCCTGATACCAAAACCAGGTAAAGACATCACAAAAAAAGAAAATTACAGACCTATACCCCTCATGAACATAGATGCAAAAATCCTCAACAAAATTCTAGCCAATAGAATTCAACAACATATCAAAAAAATAATTCACCACGACCAAGTGGGATTTATACCAGGTATGCAAGCCTGGTTTAATTTTAGAAAAACCATTAATGTAATCCACCATATAAATAAAACAAGACAAAAACCACATGATGTTATCAATTGATGCAGAAAAGGCCTTTGACAAAACCCCACACCCATTTCTGATAAAAACTCTCACCAAAATAGGAATTGAAGGAAAATTCCTCAACATAATAAAGGGCATAAAGCCAACAGCCAACATCACTCTAAATGGAGAGAGCCTGAAAGCATTTCCGTTGAGAACGGGAACCAGACAAGGATGCCCTTTATCACCGCTCTTATTCAACATTGTGCTAGAAGTCCTAGCCAGAGCAATTAGGCTAGACAAAGAAATAAAGGGCATCTGGATTGGCAAAGAGGAAGTAAAATTATCTCTATTTGCAGATGACATGATCTTATACACAGAAAACCCCAAGGAATCCTCCAGAAAACTACTGAAACTAATAGAAGAGTTTGGCAGAGTCTCAGGTTATAAGATAAACATACAAAAATCACTTGGATTCCTCTACATCAACAAAAAGAACATTGAAGAGGAAATAACCAAATCAATACCATTCACAGTAGCCTCCAAGAAGATAAAATACTTAGGAATAAATCTTACCAAGGATGTAAAAGATCTATACAAAGAAAACTACAAAGCTCTACTACAAGAAATTAAAAAGGACATACTTAAGTGGAAAAACATACCTTGCTCATGGATAGGAAGACTTAACATAGTAAAAATGTCTATTCTACCAAAAGCCATCTATACATACAATGCACTTCCAATCCAAATTCCAACGACATTTTTTAAGGTGATAGAGAAACAAATCACCAACTTCATATGGAAAGGAAAGAAGCCTCGGATAAGCAAAGCATTACTGAAAAAGAAGAAGAAAGTGGGAGGCCTCACTCTACCTGATTTCAGAAGCTATTATACAGCCACAGTAGTCAAAACAGCCTGGTACTGGTACAACAACAGACACATAGACCAGTGGAACAGAATTGAGAAAACCCAGATATAAATCCATCCACATATGAGCAGCTGATATTTGACAAAGGACCAGTGTCAGTTAATTGGGGAAAAGATAGTCTTTTAACAAATGGTGCTGGCATAACTGGATATCCATTTGCAAAAAAATGAAACAGGACCCATACCTCACACCATGCACAAAAACTAACTCCAAGTGGATCAAAGACCTAAACATAAAGACTAAAACGATAAAGATCATGGAAGAAAAAATAGGGACAACATTAGGAGCCCTAATACAAGGCATAAACAGAATACAAAACATTACCAAAAACGACAAAGAGAAACCAGATAACTGGGAGCTCCTAAAAATCAAACACCTATGCTCATCTAAAGACTTCACCAAAAGAGTAAAAAGACCACCTACAGACTGGGAAAGAATTTTCAGCTATGACATCTCCGACCAGCGCCTGATCTCTAAAGTCTATATGATTCTGTTAAAACTCAACCACAAAAAGACAAACAACCCAATCAAGAAGTGGGCAAAGGATATGAACACGTGCTTCACTAAAGAAGATATTCAGGCAGCTAACACATACATGAGAAAATGCTCTCGATCATTAGCCACTAGAGAAATGCAAATTAAAACTACGATGAGATTCCATCTCACTCCAACAAGGCTGGCATTCATCCAAAAAACACAAAATAATAAATGTTGGAGAGGCTGCGGAGAGATTGGAACTCTTATATACTGCTGGTGGGAATGTAAAATGGTACAACCACTCTGGAAATCTATCTGGTGTTTTCTTAAACAGTTAGAAATAGAACTACCATACAACCCAGAAATACCACTCCTCGGAATATACCCTAGAGAAATAAGAGCCTTCACACAAACAGATATACGCACACCCATGTTTATTGCAGCTCTGTTTACAATAGCAAAAAGCTGGAAGCAACCAAGGTGTCCATCAACGGATGAATGGGTAAATAAATTGTGGTATATTCACACAATGGAATACTACGCATCGATAAAGAACAGTGACGACTCTGTGAAACATTTCATAACATGGAGGAACCTGGAAGGTATTATGCTGAGTGAAATTAGTCAGAGGCAAAAGGACGAATATTGTATAAGACCACTATTATAAGATCTTGAGACATAGTATAAACTGAGAAGAACACATACTTTTGTGGTTAGGAGGCGGGGAGGGAGGGAGGGTGGGAGAGGGTTTTTTACTGATGAATTAGTAGATAAGAACTGCTTTAGGTGAAGGGAAGGACAATACTCAATACATGGAAGGTCAGCTCAACTGGACTGGACCAAAAGCAAAGAAGTTTCCAGGATAAACTGAATGCTTCAAAGGTCAGCGGAGCAAGGCCGGGGGTTTGGGGACCATGGTTTAAGGGGACTTCTAAGTCAATTGGCAAAATAATTCTATTATGAAAACATTCTGCATCCCACTTTGAAATGTGGCGTCTGGGGTCTTAAATGCTAACAAGCAGCCATCTAAGATGCATCAATTGGTCTCAACCCACCTGGAGCAAAGGAGAATGAAGAACACCAAGGTCACACGATAACTAAGAGCCCAAGAGACAGAAAGGGCCACATGAACCAGAGACCTACATCATCCTGAGACCAGAAGAACTAGTTGGTGCCCGGCCACAACCGATGACTGCCCTGACAGGGAGCACAACAGAGAACCCATGAGGGAGCAGGAGATCAGTGGGATGCAGACCCCAAATTCTCATAAAAAGACCATACTTAATGGTCTGACTGAGACTAGAGGAATCCTGGCGGTCATTGTCCCCAAGCCTTCTGTTGGCACAGGACAGGAACCATTCCCGAAGACAACTCATCAGACATGAAAGCGACTGGACAGTGGGTAGGAGAGATATGCTGATGAAGTGAGCTAATTATATCACGTGGACACTTGAGACTGTGTTGGCATCTCCTGTCTGGAGGGGGGATGGGAGGATAGAGAGAGTTGGAAGCTGGCATAATTGTCACGAAAGGAGAGACTGGAAGGGCTGACTCATTAGGGGAAGAGCAAGTGGGAGTACGGAGTAAGGTGTATATAAACTTATATGGGACAGTCTGACTTGATTTGTAAACGTTCACTTGAAGCTCAATAAAAGTTAATAAAAAATAAAATAAATAAAAAATAAAAAAACTACATAGAGCTGGTGGTTGCAACAATAGCGTGAACATACTAAATGCCACTGAATTTTTCCCTGTAAAATGGTTAATTTTATGCTATGTAAATTTTACCTCAATTACAAAAAACAATATAAATATAAAAATATTTAACAAATGAAAATATGGAACAAAAAAGTAATTCTATACGTTACCTTTCAAAACTAAAAATGTCCCCAGATCTGCATTATCAATGCAGTTTATACCATTATTCGTAAGCATCCTGGCAGCATAGAGAAATCCAAGGTGGGGAGTGGAGAGGAAGATGAGGAATCTGGTATGGTGAGTCCCTCTGGGTTCCCTGCTAAAGCTGATGATTGTTTCTAGTGGATGCCTCCACCAGCTCACTCCCTTAACCCTCAGAGAAATGCATCTCTATTCTTTCTCCCGTCTGTCTTTTCCCACTATCCTGGGTGCTGCCTTTTTATATTTTTTGAGACAATGTGTTTTTTTGATTCCTTTGATACTTACAGCTTAGTACATTCCTATAGTAAGTACATTTGGGGGTCAGGGGAAATACAGAGCAGAACTATAAATATCCACGGTATATTGGCACACAGCTTGCTGATTCAATCACCACCATTCTTCTTCTCCCTCCACTCCGCCAGCTGGTTTTGAGACTGCTTCATGCCCACTTATCTGTGTGTTAAAATGCCAACTCACAAGAGGAAAATTGCTACATCTTTCCAGAACCAGTGGATGGGCTTCTCTCCAATAATGTGACAGGGTGGTTTCTTAATGCAATGACCTTGACCATTGTTTTCTTATTCACATTAACAGTTGACTGAAGGAGTTCCAGAATACAAAAAAAAAAAAAATGTATGCTTTCATTTCCAAGAGTCGCTATGGATTCCCTCTATGCAGTTTTGGTACCCAGAGTATAAATGCTCAAGTCCCTGATGTGTCAATAACAGCCGATGGTCCACAATCAAGTCCATGGCCCTCTGGCCTCCTCCCCATCATGTTCAAGAGGTCCACCAACACTTAGGAGCATTTTATATGTGGTTTGAAGAATATATTCATTTTCGCTCAGTCCTATCTTTAGGTAATGACTGTGGCTATGAATTGCTTGTGACTGAGTAAAGTTGGACTTAGCAAGCTGTGTCTACATGTTAGAATTGGATGAGAGTCTCAAGTCTAGAAATGGCAAGTATTCACCCATGTTACACTCAGGGTAAGAGCCCCCAGCCAAGTTCACTCTTGTCCTTTGGGTTAAAGCCTTTTCCTTTTCTCAGTGAAGGAGATCTTCAGCCAAAGAGGCCTGGGCATCTCAGGTTAAGGGCCATTCGATTCTTTTGAGACAACTCATGGGGATTTAGTTGTGTTGGGTACACCCCATTTGGTAAAACGTAGCTCAGGAATACCAGAGCAGCTGAGTCTCTCAGGCAGAAGGTACAGTCTGCTCAGGGTTGGAGAGAAGTCCTGCCCATGCTTGTGATACTCATCTGAAGGCCAGGTGTGACAAGCAGTGTAGGATACTCAACCTTCCAGTGCCTCAACCACAACAGGTGCTGGAGCAAAGCCCATCCTCACCAGGACTCTGAGGAAAGATGATCACCATCAACATGCTCATTATCCAGGTTCTCACACCTTGCTAACCCAAACCACCAATCCCATTGCCACTGAGTTGATATACTGCTAGGCCCAGGTTATATTCTGCCATTTTAAGTTCATAGATACAGGCCTAAGCAGGCCCCAGTGGTGCTATAAACAGGACCAGTTCTGGCATGTACAACCTACTATACCAGACTCAGTCACCATCCTCTCAGGTGATGCCAAGGTCCCCTACCCTAGTCCTTCTAAATTATTTCAAGGTCATTGCCTTTCTATCAGAGTGTACTCTTAAACATTCCATAGTGCTATCTACTCCTGTGCTGTGACATAACTGGAGTTTCTTTCACTAAAGAAAGAAAAAGACACAGTTTTATGTCTGAGAGGCTCCCTTTTCCCATTTTAGTGCGATACCCTGCCACACAATGTTTTGGGCCCTTCCTCTTTGTCATTTTTCTTATCTCTGAGCTTCCTGACAAACATAATTACTACCTTCTTGATGGGAGGGATCATGTGTTACTCACAGCTATATCTCCAGTCCCTAGCGCAGTGACTAGTACATATGCTGTTAGTTGCCATCAAGTCGATTCCAAGTCATGGAGAACCCATATGCCTATATAAATATTTTGTAAATAAATGAATGAGATGCTATTTCTTTTGATTTTATACTTTTTATACAGCTCCTCTTTGAAATTGAGCATTAAATGTTTTGCTTAAACTCTTATATTCCTCTTGCCAAGATTCATCCAGATTCTCTGAATATCTAATTTTGGATTGGCAGTCTTCTGAATTCTATTTAATTTATTTATCATGTTAATTACTGACTCCTGCCCTTTCCTTGGGAAACCCTGGTGGCATAGTGGTTAAGTCCTATGGCTGCTAACCAAAATGTTGGCAGTTTGAGTCCATCAGGCACTCCTTGGAAACTATGGGGCAGTTCTACTCTGTTCTACAGGGTCACTATGAGTCGGAATCAGCTTGACAGCAACAGGTTTTTGGCCCTTTCCTTAGCCACCAACTCCAACTAATCAATCTGTCCCATAGAATTTATCTCCTCAATTAGTCTCACACCCATCCAATTCTTTCATCTGTTGTGCCACTACCATAGTCCAAACTGTCTTCATTTCTCCTGTGAACCCCTAAAACAACCTCCCATCTAATCTCCCTACCTCCAGTATTACAGTCTTGTTCAAATCTGGGCATGTCATGACTATGCTTAAATTCCCTCAATGAAAGACACATACTGGGGATCCTGGGAACATGGCAACCAGAGTAAAGTTTCCATGTCAGGACTCCAGAGTTAACCTTTGCTTCTCCAGAATAAGGCAGGTGCTGGGGCCTGTGGATGAGGTCTCGGGTTCCATAAAGTCCCTTCAGATAGAGCTGCTGTAGGATTCCTTCCCATTGGGCTGAGCAGTCAACAGCAGAGCAGAGTTGGTAGCCAGGATCTATGGGCGTAACATACAGGGGGAAGGGCTTGTCAATCAGGGATTTACAGATCCCAACTGTGTTCCCCATTTCTTCTAAATTGACATCAAACTAGCATGAGTGTGCCAGATCTTTCCGACCCTTCCAAAGCCAAGAAAAGGTAGAATGGGGAATGGGCCTTCCCTTTTCCTGAGTTGGGCAAGTAAAGGGGGTTTTCTTCTGGGTATCTCAGCAAAATGTTCATGTCCTACCTTTATACTACAGGCCTACAGAGCATAAACCCATTTACTTTTCACTCCCTGTAGAATCCTCACCTTTGAGGATACTTCAACAGCCATGGCTGAGTCCTAAAGAGTGACCAGGGAAAGCCAGAAGCCCAACTAAGAGGGCTCAGCAACCATAAAAAAGAAGTTCAGGTAGAATCATCAAAATAAATTCTCTGTGAAGCAGAACTGCTGGAGAAAATACACAGAAACCTGGATTAAAAATAAGGTTGCTAAGGAGTTCTTAAAGTTTAAATAAATTTACTTGCATAAATATGATTTCCCAATGGAAATTTTAGTAGTTAAATTAAAGGAGAAGATGATCATGATTAAGACTCTAATTAGTGCCATGGAAGAGTAAATGAAAGAAATACTTCAAGGTACCAAGTAAAAAGATAAAAGAGACAAAGTATTCAGAAAAAAAAGAAGAAACTGAGAAGATCGGCAGGAGAGATGATAAATTTTAAAGTTAATTTCAAATAAAGTTAATTTAGTGTGGTCCTCCAGAGAGGGGAAAAAAAGAACAAATGCAGGAAAGGTAATAATTAAATAAAGAGTAGAAGAAAATTTCCCTGAACCAAAGAAAGATCTGAGCCCACAGAACAAATGTTATATGGAGTTTCAGGATGTACTGACAAAAAGAACCACATACAGGGAAGTTGAAATTCTTGACCTTTAAGGATAAAAGAGAAAATCTCACACAAACATCCAGATAGTAAAAACTTACCTACCTGCTCTCATGGGAAAAAATCATATTGCTCATCAACACCCCTGAATTCTAGAAGTCAACAGAAGCCATTCATAGACAACTGAAAGGAAGGCCTGTGAACCAAGAATTCTATACCTAGCCAAGATACAACCCTTGTCAGATGAATGAAAAAAGACTAGAAAAAAGATAAAGTCAAGAAAAGTACATTACTCATTCCCATCTGAGGAAAATTCTTGAGGAAAAAAAATTAATTTTATGGTAAATAAACTAGGACAAAAACTTCAAGATGGGAGAAAATGTAAAGATATAAAAATGATTGAGCAATGATTCTTGACATGTATGAACATGTGTGCAAACTTAAATCTTAATGAAGAACTGTAATGTATCTTCGGTGTATAATTTGTGATGAATAAAGACTCTTGGAACAGAAGAGATATATTGTGAGAAAAGCATTTACTAGCTCAGCCAAATGTAGCAGTTGAAGGTGGAGGATGGAGAGAGGAAGGCAAAAGTGTTCTCTAGGGAGTTGAGAGAGCAGGGAAGGTAAGAGGAAATTAAAAGTATTCTACAAGGAAGTCGGAGGCCTCACTCTACCTGATTTTAGAACCTATTATACAGCCACAGTAGTCAAAACAGCCTGGTACAACAACAGGCAAATAGACCAATGGAACAGAATTGAGAACCCAGATATAAATCCAACCACATATGAGCAGCTGATATTTGACAAATGCCCAGTGTCAGTTAATTGGGGAAGAGATAGTCTTTTAACAAATGGTGCTGGCATAACTGGATATCCATTTGCAAAAAAATGAAACAGGTCCCATACCTCATACCATGCACTAAAACTAACTCCAAGTGGATCAAAGACCTAAACATAAGACTAAAATGATAAAGATCATGGAAGAAAAAATAGGGACAACATTAGGAGCCCTAATACAAGGCATAAACAGAATACAAAACATTACCAAAAACGACAAAGAGAAACCAGATAACTGGGAGCTCCTAAAAATCAAACACCTATGCTCATCTAAAGACTTCACCAAAAGAGTAAAAAGACCACCTACAGACTGGGAAAGAATTTTCAGCTATGACATCTCCGACCAGCGCCTGATCTCTAAAGTCTATATGATTCTGTTAAAACTCAACCACAAAAAGACAAACAACCCAATCAAGAAGTGGGCAAAGGATATGAACACGTGCTTCACTAAAGAAGATATTCAGGCAGCTAACACATACATGAGAAAATGCTCTCGATCATTAGCCATTAGAGAAATGCAAATTAAAACTACGATGAGATTCCATCTCACTCCAACAAGGCTGGCATTCATCCAAAAAACACAAAATAATAAATGTTGGAGAGGCTGCAGAGAGATTGGAACTCTTATACACTGCTGGTGGGAATGTAAAATGGTACAACCACTCTGGAAATCTATCTGGTGTTTTCTTAAACAGTTAGAAATAGAACTACCATACAACCCAGAAATACCACTCCTCGGAATATACCCTAGAGAAATAAGAGCCTTCACACAAACAGATATACGCACACCCATGTTTATTGCAGCTCTGTTTACAATAGCAAAAAGCTGGAAGCAACCAAGGTGTCCATCAACGGATGAATGGGTAAATAAATTGTGGTATATTCACACAATGGAATACTACGCATCGATAAAGAACAGTGACGACTCTGTGAAACATTTCATAACATGGAGGAACCTGGAAGGCATTATGCTGAGTGAAATTAGTCAGAGGCAAAAGGACAAATATTGTATAAGACCACTATTATAAGATCTTGAGACATAGTATAAACTGAGAAGAACACATACTTTTGTGGTTAGGAGGCGGGGAGGGAGGGAGGGTGGGAGAGGGTTATTTACTGATTAGTTAGTAGATAAGAACTGCTTTAGGTGAAGGGAAGGACAATACTCAATACACGGAAGGTCAGCGCAACTGGACTGGACCAAAAGCAAAGAAGTTTCCAGGATAAACTGAATGCTTCAAAAGTCAGCAGAGCAAGGGCAGGGGTTTGGGGACTATGGCTTAAGGGGACTTCTAAGTCTATTGGCAAAATAATACTATTATGAAAACATTCTGCATCCCACTTTGAAATGTGGCTAACAAGCGGCCATCTAAGATGCATCAATTGGTCTCAACCCACCTGGAGCAAAGGAGAATGAAGAACACCAAGGTCACACGATAACTAAGAGCCCAAGAGACAGAAAGGGCCACATGAACCAGAGACCTACATCATCCTGAGACCAGAAGAACTAGTTGGTGCCCGGCCACAACCGATGACTGCCCTGACAGGGAGCACAACAGAGAACCCATGAGGGAGCAGGAGATCAGTGGGATGCAGACCCCAAATTCTCATAAAAAGACCATACTTAATGGTCTGACTGTGACTAGAGGAATCCCGGCGGGTATGGTCCCCAAACCTTCTGTTGGCCCAGGACAGGAACCATTCCCGAAGACAACTCATCAGACCTGGAAGGGACTGGACAATGGGTTGGAGAGAGATGCTGATGAAGAGTGAGCTACTTGTATCAGGTGGACACTTGAGACTGTGTTGGCGTCTCTTGTCTGGAGGGGAGATAGGAGGGTAGAGAGGGTTGGAAGCTGGCAAAATTGTCATGAAAGGAGAGACTGGAAGGGCTGACTCATTAGGGGGAGAGTAAGTGGGAGTATGGAGTAAGGTGTATATAAGCTTATATGTGACAGACTGACTTGATTTGTAAATGTTCACTTAAAGCTCAATAAAAATTATTAAAAATATATAGAGAGATTCAACAAATAAATCTGTATGGTTAATATAAAAGTGATACAACTGGAGCATTGCAAAAATAATGAAGCTATAGTAATTATTTGTGTATATTATAGATCTCAATCATTGTACCTTTTAGAATCCTCACTTTTGAAAATAAATCAAATAATCTGTAAAAAAAAAAAAAAAAGTATTCTACAAGGGGGAAAAGGGTAGCAGTGCTTTGGCGGTAGAATTCTCACCTTCCATGAGGGAGACCTAGGTTCAATTCCCACAATGCACCTCATGTACAACCACTGCCTATCAGTGGAGGCTTGTGTGTTGCTATGATGCTAGACAGGTTTCAGCACAGCTTCCAGACTAAGATGGACCAAGAAGAAAGGGCTGGTTATCTACTTCCAAAAATCAGCCAATAAAAACCTATGGTTCCAAAAAACCCTATGGTTCACAATGGTCTGATCTGAACATGGTCTGATCTGCTCCATTGTGCGTGGGTTCGCCATGAGCCCGGACTGACTGGATGGCAGCTAACAACAAGTGGAGAAATTCAATGAACAATAGCTGTGGCAGCCACAGAAGTGCACCACTTAGATCTTCCTTCAAGAGAAAACTGCCAAGTAGTACAACTAGCTATCAGCCTTCAGAGGCTCAGAAAGGAGTGATTTAAAAATCTCTTAATGCTAATGTCATACGACTAACTATTTAAAACAGAATTAATAAGATGATTTGGTAATTGAATGGACAAAAACTAAACATAAGAAATTACTGACTTTATTCTAGCAATCAGCCCCTAGGGAATAAACTGGAAGAAAATATATTATTTTTAAAGAAGCAAAAATTATAAAATACTTAGGAATAAATTTAACAAGAAGTGCGCAAGAATTATATGACGAAGACTAGAAATTTTATTAAAGATATAAACAAGATAAACACTTTCTTGGAAATGGGAAGACCTATTATCATTAAAACGTCAGTTCTTCCAAAATGAATAAGCAGGTGATGGGGAACAGAGCACTCTCATACATTGCTGGTGGAAATATGAGGTTTTATAGGAATTGAGGAAAGAAAATTACAATATATGTTAAAATGAACAGTATCCATTGATCCAGTAATTCCAGTCCTGGCAAATAAAAGCACCAATATTCAAGGGCATATGTACAAGAATATCTATTGGAGCAGTGTTTGCAGTCATAAAAAACTTCAGGAACAAAGCGAATTCTCATAAACGAGGAACTAGCTGAAAACATTATGATACATTCACACCCTGAAAGAGTGTGTTGTTGTGGGCCATCGAGTTGATTTCGATTCACAGTGACCCTATATAACAGAGTAGAACTGCTCCATAGGGTTTCCTAGTCGGAATCGACTCGACGGCAGTGGTTTGTTTTTTTTTTTTTTAATCTTTACAGGGGCAGATCAACAGATCTTTTCTTCCAAAGAGTGGCTGGTGCATTGGAATCTCTGACCTTTCAGTTAGTACATGAGCACTTAACTATTGTGCCACCAGGTATCCCTTTCTGAAATAGTATACTGCTACTTAAAAAAATGAAAAGAAAGCTGTGCCAGAAGGTTTGGAGGGATTTCTATACAGTATTTTTGAGTGAGAAAAGTAAAATGCAGGAAAAAGCGTACAATGTGAAGCCATCTGGGTAAAATAATATCAATAACCACACCACCCCCCAAAATCTCTGTATATCTGCATATATATATACATATTTTATCCAGGGCCCATCTGTGAATTTGTTGTACTGTAGTGGATTGTGTGTTGCCCTCATGCCGGAAGCTATGCCACCAGTATTTTAAATACCAGCAGGGTCACCCATGGTAGACAGGTTTCAGTGGAGCTTCCAGACTAAGACAGGCCAGGAAGAAAGGCCCAGCAATCTACTTCCAAAAATTAGCCAATGAAAACCCTATGGATTACAATAGAATAGTGTCAGATACCGTACCGGAAGATGAGCCCCCTAGACTGGAAGGCACCCAAAATACACAGCGGTGGCGACAATGGACTCACGCATACCAACGATCACGAAGATGATGCTGGACCAGGCAACATTTCGTTCTGTTGTACATGGGGTTGCAGCGAGTCTGAGCCAACTAGACAGCAACTAACAACGACAATGTATTTTACTGATCCTGAAATGTACGTTTTCTGTATTGCAGGATCTCTGAAATCAGGATGCATCTTTCAGTCACCATCTGCCCTTTGGTTGTCATTACGGCCTTGTCTTTCTGCCCATGCACATCAGAGCCTACTGAATCGGTGTCAGTGGCAGCAGGAGCATCCCAAAGGCAACAGTGGAGCACTGCTTTAGGCAATACTGCAGCACCCATGCTCAGGGGATGCTGGTGTGTGGAAACGCACAGATCACAGTGGCTGTGAATTGAAAAGGGTTTTAGAAGAATCAAACTCTGAATATAAAGACTATATTTTCCTTTTCATGTACAAAATAATGGCAATTAAAGAAGTTATGTCTAAATAAATCTAAAGAGTACTTAGGTGGTGCAGACAGTCAATGAATGTTCTCAGCTGCTAGCCAAAAGGTTGGAGGCTTGAATCCAACCAGAAGTATCTTGGAAGAAAGCCCTGGAGATCCGCCTCCAAAAAATCAACTATTGAAAACTCCATGGAGCAGAGTTCTGCTCTGACACACATGGGGTCGCCATGAGTCAGAATCAACTCAATGGCAACTGGGTTTTAAATAGTCTAAAAAACTAAATGAATAAGTTTAAAATGAAAATTGCAAGGATTAAGAAAGCGTTTGTAATGGTTTAATTGTAGCATGTTTTTATAGAACATAAAGTAATTGTCTTACACCAATGGCATCTTAAATAAAGTAAAACATGACATGTAGATTTTTGTGTATTAATATCTGCACAGGATTCTATGAGTAAAAAATGTTATAGATAAATACAATCTAGGATACTAGTACGGATTACTGCAATAAGGCTGGAGAGAGAGGTTAAGACAGAAGACACAATAAAAAGAAAAGAATAAAAAAGGACAAACTTCAAAAAGAAATACAGGCATACATATATAAGCATTTATATAAAATCATGTACATGTGTGGGTAGATATATAAGGATATTAAATATAAAATAATTATTTTTAAAACACATACTGTAATTTGGGAAGAACAAAGGCTACTGTCTGTAGGCAAAATATTTTAAAGCCAACTTTCCAGGGAGACACAAAAAGACAAATAGAAAAGATGACTGGCTACACATCAAAATGAAAATGTAAAAGTCATTTTAGGTACTGACACTTCAAGGTAAGAAATTGTGTCCTGGTGTTTTCAAATTTTACATGATTTTTCTTTCATTGTCCTTCCCGTTTTCTGAACATAGAGAAGCACGGCAACGTCAAAAGTGCACTGAAAGAAAATATGAGTTAATAGAGTAAGAAAAACTTTTTTTTGTGATCCAACATTTAGAAGCTTCACAAAAAAAAAACAGTAACATAAAAGTAAAAAATGTGCACAGTAAAGCAAAGAAAATATGCTACCATAATTTGCAACTAAACAGAAGAATGATAAATTGGGGAAAATATTTGCAATTTTTATACAAAGAGCCTCTAAAAATGGAGAATAAGACCAAAAGCCATATAGAAAAATTGGCTAGAGATATAAATGAACAGTTCACAGAAAAGAAAAGGAAAATAACCACACGAAAAAATGCTCACCCTTTTTGAGAATAAGAGAAATGCAAATTAACACCACAGTGAGATACAATTTCTCACCTATCGTATTGGCAAAAATCCAAAAAACTGACATCATGCTATTGGCAAGACTTCAGGGGAACAGGCACTCTTACAATTTGATGACGGGAATGCAAAATTCCTCTTCCCCTATGAAGAGAAATTTGGCAGTATCTAGCAAAATGTTATATGCAGTTATCCTTTGTTATGGATTGAATTATGTCCCAAAAAAATATGTGCTATAAATCCTAACCTCTATGCCTGTGGTTGTAATCCCTTTTGGGAATGGGCTGTCTCTGTTACATTAATGAGGCAGGGTTAGTGTAGGGTGTATCTTGAGTCAATCTCTTTTGAGATATAAAAGAGATGAAACAAGTGAGCAGAAGCAGAGATGGGGGAAGAGAGATGACAAGCCACATGAAGATTGCCCAGGACCAGAAACTCAAAGAGACAAGAACCTTCCTCAAAGGCCGACAGAGAAAGAAAGCCTTCCTCTATAGCCGGCATCCTGAATTCAGACTTCTAGCCTCCTAAACTGTGAGAAATTTCTATTTGTTAAAGCCTCCCATTTGTGATATTTCTGTTATAAATAACACACCCTTTGACCCAGCAATTCCACTTCTAGGAATGTCTCCCAACGAAGCACTGGCAAAGACGCAGGAAGACACATGCACAAGGCAATAATGAAGCATTATTTGAGATAGCTAAAAGCTGGAAGCAACCCAAAGGTCCATCATTAGGGGGCCGGTGGAATTAACTACAGTTTTTTTTTTTTACCCACCCAAAGAGGTATTATGCAGCTATAAAAAGAAATGAGGGCTATCTCTATGCACTACACGGATTCCCAAACTTTCTCCATCCATAAGGCCCTTAGAGTCTTAGTAATTATTTTACGATGTTCCTAGGCCAAAAGAAAAGCCTAATACTTCCATTTTAATGAAATTAATTAAACAATCTCATTAATTGATATATTAATTAGTTTGGTCCTGGAGTCAAGTGGAGGGGGCAGGATAGAAGCTACACTTCTTCAAAGAGTCCCAGTTTTATAGATTTGTCTTTTGAACTCCAAAACGTATTTTACATAAATAAAAAACAAAATTTAATTTTTACAAAGGAATTCTTAGAGGTCAGAAACAAAATAAACAAGTGAGCTCAACTATACATCCAGTTAGTAGCACTAACCAAATAAAGAGGAATTATTCCAAGTGGTTTTAAATTACAACAATTTCACTGTACATCTCTAGTAGGATATGCCGTAAGGATAAAAAGAACTACAAACAGCAACAACAACTTAAACCGATTTAGGTAATTAGTGGTATTGGTTTTGTTATTCAGCGACTATTATCTCTTGTGGGATAAAGCAATTGATCAAGTATGATTTTATAATTGAGAACCAAAATTTCCAACAGGGGAAGAAGGAGATACATGTAAGGCTAATGAGATTAAGTAAAAACCTGCTAATCATGCATTTGAATTGGAAGTACCAGCTGAAAGTATCAGCATAAACTCATAATGTATTTTATCTTCAAAAATATAAATATTTCATAGCTTTGTCTGCTGCAAAGGCCTAGAAACTATGAATGACCCCATAAATAAGAACCTCTGGCACTCAGATTTGGTTCTAAACACCATTTTCCACTAAAAGGTCCCAGGGTTCCTTGGAAAAATTGATGATTCCACGTCTGGGGCAGGAATTATGAAAGATGAGTTTGGAAAACTTACCATGCTAGAAAGCAAAGATGCTATCAAAGACTGCCAGGTCATGTTAAAAGAACTTGGGAGACAATACATGAAGAGGCTCCCACAAGCCAAAGATGAGACAATTTAAACATTAATAAAAATAATGGATTGAAATACAAGTATGTTTAAATACATACATCATAATGATGCTTTAAAAAATTAATTACCATTGGAGAGTGATAGCAAATAGGCTCATTATTCTGAAAACTGGGAAGTAAAGGGAAGAAACAAGCTTACACCCAGCCTTCCCTGTCATATGAACTGAGCCTCAGGTAATCAAATAGTTGATGAAAGGAAGTTTCTCTTTCTAGAACTATGTATTACAGCTAAGAAATTCGTAAGGAATGATAGTATGAAAACAGCCCCATTTTGGAACCCTGAATGCAGAGCTTCCCAGATTTACTGTGTATGTGAACCATCTAAGGATCTCGTTTAAAAGTAGGATTTCACTCAGTAAGTCCAGGCTGCGCCTGAGAGTCTGCATTTCTAACAAGCTCCCAAATGATGCTCATGCATAGCAAGGCCCTAATGGACTGATTGATTTAGGTAAAGGTCATCATTAGCATCACAAAGAGAAACAACCAGGCATTACATGCCTCCTGGCTGAAGTACAGCACACTATTTCCGAAATGCCATAAACAATCAAACCAAATTCCCATCAACCTCTAAACCTAACTACCAATTTACAGGAAATACAATGCCAGAAAGGAGCCCTGGGGGTGAAACGTTTTAAGTGCTAGGCTGCTAACCAAAAGGTCAGCAGTTCAAACTCACCCGGCTGCTCCACGGGAGAGAGACTTGGTGATCTGCTCCTAAAAAAGATTACAGCCTAGGAAACCCTATGGGGTAGTTCTACTGTCACATGGGGTCATTATGAGTCAGAATCGTCTCAACAGCACCTAACGACAAAATGCCAGAGGAAAATGTTAACCACCACTACAGGTATGTAATAAGCAAAATCCAAACTGAGAAAATATTCTACAGGTAAAAAGGCACGGTTTCATGAACAACTAAATTGCAATTAAAAAAAGAGAAGATGTACATTGCTGGTGGGAACATAAAATGGTGCAGCCACTGTGGAAATAGTTGGGCAATTCCTCAAAAAGGTAAACCTAGACTTACCATATGACCCACAGTGATGGTTAAGATCGTGTGTTAACTTGGCTTGGACGTGATTCTCAGTAGCTTGGCAGTTATGATGTAGTTTGCTAACTGTGTAATAATGTAATCACTTCCATGATGAGATCTGTTATGAGCAGCCAATCAGTTGAAAGGGAGTTTCCTTGGGGGTGTGGCCTGAGTCCAATATAGGTAGACTTTCTGGCAAAGCTCATTGGCTCTTGCTAGCTCTGGATCCTGCGGCTGGCTCCTGTTCATCTGACCTCTGGTTCTTGGGACTTGAGCTGGCAGCTTGCCTGCTGATCTTGGGATTTGTAGACTTCTGCAGCCTGTGAGTGAGAGATCTGCTGTCTGACCTGCCAGTCGTGGGTTCGCCAGCCCCTGCAGCTGCATGAGTCAGGAGATGCCTCTAGTCTGACTGACAGATTGGGACTTTCCAGCCTCTACAGCTGCGTAAGCCATTTCCTTGATATGAATCTTTCTCTATATATACTTATTTATACACTTCACTGGTTTTGGTTCCCTAGAGAATCCAGCCTAAGCTGTTCACCAATTAATTCTGCTTCTAGGTACTTACTCAAAAGAATTGAAAACAGATAGACAAAGACATGTACGCACATTTACTGCAGTATTATTCACAATGGCCAAAAGGTGGAAACAACACAAATGTCCATCAACCGATGTATGGATGAACAAGTTGTGGTATATACACACAATGGGTATTATTCAGACATAAAAAGGGATGAAATGCTGGTTCATCCTACCACTTCGATGAACCTCGAAAGCATTATGCTAAATTAAAGAAGCCAGACGGGACAGGTCATAATGTATGATTTCATTTATATAAAACACCCAGAACAGATAAATCCATAGAGACAGAACAGACTGGTGGTACCACTGGTTGAAACGAGATGGAAATGGGGAGCAACTACTTAACGGGTATGGCCTTTCTTTTCGGGTGATGAAAATATTTTGGAATTATACAGAAGTGGTGGTCGCTCAATAGTGGGAATGTACTAAATGTGACTGAGTTTTTCACTGAAAAAATGGTTAATTTTATGCTGTGCGAATTTCACCTCAACAAGAAATAATGGCCAGTTAACAAAATCCTTTATTTTGTATGCATCTTATAATTTCCATGATTAAAGCCAAAAACAAACTAAAAAAAGAAAAAGAGAGAAAGAGACAGAGGTAGAAGGGGAGCTAATACATTAGAAGAAACTTAAATATAATATCAACCAATTGCAATGCATAAACCTTATTTTGTATCCTAATTCAAAGAAGCAAGTTGTTTAAAAATATTTACAAGACAATTGGGGGAAATTAGTATAAACTAACTGGATATTTAAATGATGTTAATAAATAATGATTTTTTTAGGTGTGACAATTCTATTGTGCTTTAAAAAAAAGAATATCTTTTATTATAGATGAATTTAAGGAGCCTGGTGGTGCAACAGTTAAGTGCTCGGCCACTAATCAAAAAGCTGGTGGTTCAAAGGCACCAGCAGCTTCACTGGAGAAAGGACCTGGTGATCTGTTTTGGTAAAGGTTACAGCACAAGGGGTCACTATGATTCGGAATCGACTTGATGGCACCTAACAACAACAACATGGATGAATTTATTTGTTTTAAAATAATCTGGGGTGCAGTGAGTGAGGAGTAGGCAGAGTTATAGGTTAAACAAGATTGTCCATGAGTTATTATTGTTGAAGTTAGTGAAAATGGGTTTATCATACTCGTCTTTCCACTATTACACTTTCCTTGAAATTTTCTATCATAAATAACTTTTAAGTGCATTAGATCTAGAGTAACTCATTGCCGTGGAATTGACTCCAACTCATAGCAACCCCATGTGACAGAGTAGAACTGCCCCATAGGGTTTCCTAGGCTGTAATCTTTATGGAAGCAGACTGCCACATCTTTCTCCCACAGAGCAATTGGCGCGTTCAAACTGCCGACCTTTCGGTTAGCAGCCAAGAGCTTAACCACTGCGCCACCAGGGCTCCTTAGAAGTAAAAAAACCAAAACCAAACACATTGCCATAGAGTCGATTACGACTCATAGAGACCCTATATTTCAGACCTTGCTCTAGACACAGCTTTCAGCTATTTGCCTTGAGCAAGATGTTAAACTATCTGTTGGTTCCTCATACATGAAATGTGACGAAGTCCTGAAACAATGGGAAAGTGCTTAAGACACACCTCTTAAATACTTAGAGCTGCAGTGTATTATTTGAGTGGAAAACAGAAAACTAAAATTAAAAGCAATTTTAGAACGGACCTTGAAGATCACTTACACTCCTCTTCCACAGGTGTTCATCAACCAGAATAGAGATCTATATTCCAGGCAGATCAGCACAGACAAAGGAATTGAGAAGAGAAAGCATTTGATACATTTGGAAAATAGTAAGCAATTCAATCTAGCCAAATTTAAGTGGAGCCCTGATGGTGCAATGGTTAAGCTCTCGGCTACTAACTGAAAGGTCAGTGGTTTGAACCCAGCATTGGCTCCGAAGTAGACTAGACTTGGCGATCTGCTCCCCTAAAGATTACAGCCTAAAGAGGCCTGTGGGGACCATGGTCTTGGGGAACATTTAGTTCAATTGGCATAGCATAGTTTTTAAAGAAAATGTTCTAAGACAGGGAGCAAAGGCCCTGAGATGAGGGGGTACCTGTTTGAAAACTAGTGAAGAGACTGGTGTGGTTAGTGGAAAACCAAGTAAAAGAGAAATAGTCTATATTATCAGGGAGGTAACAGGGAGCTGAGTGTGGAACCTAGAGACTTAGTAAGACAATGAACAGAGGGAACCCCAAATCTGCAAACAAAATGACAAGAAATGGACCAGGGTGCAAAAACACAGCCATTCCCCAGAACAATGGGGCAGGTTATCTAAAAATAGCCTGCAAACTTCTTTACAGTTGCCTTTCAGAAGCAGTTGGGAAAGACCAGGCCCGGGGACATGCACAGAACATCCACCTCTGACTGCTGTGTGACCTTCCACCAGGGGCAGTGAGGGGTGATAGCCCCTGCTGGGGGATTGAACCCGGAGAGTGAAAGACTGAGCAGGCATGACACCCCATAAGTCCTGCTACGATTCCCAGAGGCCTCCAGGACAGGAGCCATCTTGGAAAGCTGTTGCGCATGCACCTTAGTTAACATATCCCACCTGTGTCTATGAATAAACATGAATCTTTTCGCAACCAAGAACTTTTAAAACTTGGGCCTGTCTTTTTTTCTGTGAGATGAGGGTATGCGTTGCTCTAGGCCCTCCTCATCTCCGCTTGCAAGCCTCTTCAATAAAGCTTTGCTTGTGTAGAAAACTATGTGCCTTACCTGCTCATTCTTGACCAGTGAGAGGCAAGAACCTTATTCTGGTAACAGTTCTACATTCTACTTTGGTAAGTAGCACCTGGGGTCTTAAAAGCTTGTGAGCTGCCATCTAAGATAATCCACTGGTCTCACCCCGTCTGGAGCAAGGGAGGATGAAGAAAACAAAAGACACAAGAGAAAGATTAGTCCAAATGACTAATGGACTACAGCTACCACAGCCTCCACCAGTCTGAGTCCAGCACAACCAGACGGTGCCCAGCTACCACCACCGACTGCTCTGACAGGGATCACAATAGAGGGTCCAAGACTAGCAAGAGAGAAAAAATTCTAACTCACACACACACACACAAAAAGACCGGACTTACTGGCCTGACAGAGACTGGAGAAACCTCAAGAGTATGGATCCTGGACACCCTATAGCTCAGTAATAAAGTCACTCCTGAAGTTCACCCTTCGTCAAAGATTAGACAGGTGCATTGAACAAACAAGACTAAATGGGTACACCAGCCCAGGGGCAAGGACGAGAAGGCAGGAGGGGATAGGAAAGCTGGTAATGGGGAACCCAAAGTGGAGAAGAGAATTGACATGTCATGGGGTTAGCAACCAATTAATACACAAAACAATATGTGTATTAATTGTTTAATGAGAAACTACTTTGCTCTGTAAACTCTCATCTAAAGTACGATAAAAAATAAAGATTACAGCCTCAGAAATCCTGTGGGGCAGTTCTACTCTGTCATATAGTGACACTATGAGTTAGAAGCAAATCAACGGCACATGATAACAGGATGAAAAGAGCAAAGGGTTTGCACTTGACTATTAACCTGAAGGTTGGCTGTTTTGAATCCACCCAATGGAGTTACAAAAGACCTGACAGTCTGCTTCCAAAAAGATTACAGCCAAGAAAACCCTATGGAGGAGTTGCCTTGCATCTATGGCAATGGGTTTGGGGTTTTTTTTTTTTTTGGTTTAGGGTGAAAAGATAAATTTGAATTTTTAAAGATTAGATTGTGGAGGACCATGAGCATATGACATCATCCTGCAGGAAAATTGAGAAGAATTAATAAGTTTTAAGAATGAGGAATAACTTGACCACAGATGGGGACAGATATTCCAGCTAGAATAGTATTGTAGTCATGCAGGAGGTGAATAAGCAGAGGCTACACTAAGGCAAACACAGCCGGGTATAGGAAGAGGACCAGATTACACTAGTATGGGGGCCCATGGAGGTACAGAGAATGACCCCCAGGTTTCTGACTTCTGGATGCTAGAGGCATTCATCAAGATAGGGACTAGAGGAGGAGGAGCTAGACTGATGAGAAAATGATGAGTTCGATTGTGGACACGTTGAGTTTGAGGATCCATTGAAGGAGGCAATACTCAGCAGGAAGTTGTATATTCTACTCTGGAAGTCAAGGGGAGATTCAGTCTATAGGTGAAGCTAAGGAAGTGCATGAGATTCATCACAGAGAAATATAGAGTGAAGAGGAATGACAACCAAGCAGGACCCTGGGAGAACATTTATCCATTCAATAACTCCTTTTCCTAATTAATGAAAGGACACCAACATTGAAGGCAAAGCTCATGGAAATGGAGGACCTATTGGAATCACCTGGGCTGAATCAGCCCTCCTGCCTGGAAGCCCTCAGAGCTGGAGTGGGCAAAGGATGAGGGGCCAGGAAGTGCACTAATAAGCAATACTGGTCAAAAAGGAAGACCAGAAAAGAAGGATGCTGAAGAAAAAAAGGGAAGAGAGAGTTTCAAGAGAGGCGAACAGTTTCTAGTGGCACAGAAGGAGCAAGTAATAAGAAAACTGAAAAGCATCCCCTGGATTTGGCATATTGTGAATTTAATGCAGAGATGAGAGCAGAAGAAAATACGCTGAAGGGTAGCCTCTATCAAGGAGGTGAAATGACTAGAAAATGAGCAGATAATACTGGCAGGAACAGAGAAGTGTGCAAAATAGCCAGAAAGTACAATCCGAATGGAAGAAAGGACTTTACCTGAAGGTAGGAAGGAATGTTTAGACCACAGGTCTACAATCCCATATTCAAAACCCTTGGGGTCAGATGTGTTTCTGGATTCAGAAGATTTCATATTTTAGAAAGTTAATATGAAAGACATACAGTTAATACATAATACCTGGGAAGCACTTTATGATCAAATACATTAATATTTTTGCAGGGAAATGTATGAATATTAACAGCAAATAGGATAAATACCTTCACATCAGTTCTTGTCTGTTTTTGTCACCAAATGAGATATGAAAACCTTACAGTTCTTAGTGCATTTCTTTATTTCAGAATCACAGGTAAGAAATTGTGGGCTCTTAGCAGGGGAAAGCTAAAAGCAGATCTACAACAGGCTTCTGTTGAGAGCAGAGGGTGAAAAGGACCAAGCGTCCAAAAGGACAGCAGAATAAAGAAGATGGGGGAGGATGCCTTGGGCAGGTTGAGTAGAAAAGATGAGTAGAGACTTTTTATTTAGGGCAAAGGCCAAGATGTCAAAGATGTGGGTCATGGTAGATTGACTTCTGAAGACTTTGGGCTTGAGCAGATTGGGTCCCAAGGGGTATCATAAGGATGTTCTTGTTGTTAACTGTCATCAAGTCGGCTCCTAACTTGTGGTGACCCCATGCACAAGGAAATGAAACCCTGCCCAGTCCCGTGCCATTTTCATAATGGGGGATGCAGATTGAACCATTGTGATCCATAGAGCTTTTACTGACTGATTTTCAGAAGTAGGTCACCAGGCCTTTCTTTCTGGTCCATCCTAGCCTGGAAGCTTCTCTGAAACCTGTTGAGCATCATAGCAACACACAAGCGTCCTCTGACAGATGGTGGCTGTGCTTGAGATGCATTGGTTGGGAGTTGAACCAGGGTCTCCTGCGTGAAAGGTGAGAATTCTACCACTGAACCACCACTGCCCCCATCATGAGGATAATGAGATGCAAAGACTGCATTCTTTATTAGTTCCCAGATGGCAAGTTGCTGAAAGGTTCTGCTAGAGTCTTATGAAGAGAAGTCTTGCCAAAGTGGCGACGGGGTGGGAAAGGCTTTCCAAATGCTCCCTCTTTGTGGAGTCACAGTTTGAGGGGATGTCCACAGGGCTTCAAGCTTCATGTTCATAACACAGGACCTCTCTCCTCTTGCTGGAGGAAGAGAAGAATATATCTCACACACATCACCCAGGGCTTCTGACCATGAAATTTAGATGTTTGCAACCTTAAAGCTATACCTTTCCTGGGGACCTTTGGAAAAAGGATTTCCAGGTTTCCCGCCGGCCTCCCTAAAGAAAGTTAATCCTGATTTTAATGTACTTGGAATACCATAGATAAAAGGCATGTTTTAAAATAAACATGTCAGTTTTATGCCTATGGAATGCCTTTCGTACCAGGCAGTCTAGGCAGTCTAGGTTTAACAGAAGGTGCAGATATTATATTTGGCTTGATCCAAAAACATGGAATACATTTCCATCGTTCTTGAAAAGCTGTTCAGCCCCAGCCAAAGTTTGTCCTTAAAGACTCACATGCAATGAACTCCAGTGAAGGTAAGCCACTGGTCGTGGAGGTAAGAGCAGGGTGGGGGTGGGGACAGGCAGGAAAACATGGATGCCACTAGAGGATTCCGAACAGTGTTTGAAGGCAGAGCCAGACCCCAACGCTGTCATTTATACCCTGTGCACTTCAGCAGAGTGGGCAGAGATTACCAAAACATCAAATTAAACCACTCAGCTCCCTTTCAAAACAGTCACGGATGGAGTGAAGGGAACACCAGGCCTCGGTGAGGCCCTGTCAGGATGCCGCTGGCCCAAGGTCCCCTGGGTTTACGAACACCTGAGAGCAGGCGTGTGAGCTGGTACTTAAGCAGTTCCAACATATCATCAAGGGCGTCAGCCAAGTTAATGAGAACCAGAGCTCCAGACCAAAATGCTTATTTTGAAAATACCTATTTTTCAAAGATTTTGCATTTTAAATTAAACCATATGAGTAATTGTATCCTAGCTTCATAGTCCATTCTGGGAAAGGGTATCCTGATTTTGCAAAAGGAAAGCAGCTAGTGGGGAGAAGACTTGAGAGTAGAGTCCTGGGCTGCCCACGCCCCAGTTACAGCCAGATTCAGGGGACCTCAACCAAGCAGAGGAGGCAAAGGCCCCAGGCCCAGCCCTGGGAAAAACTTCCAGACAACAACTGCTCCTTGCCCCAGAAAAAGCAAGTTGACCCAGCAAGACCAACCTACTCCCATACTTCTGTGGAATGTGAGAACTAGTCATAAGCTAGTGTGCTTGAGGCATCTGAAGCTCACCAAGTGGAAAGATGTACATAAACCCAAAGTCATCATTTGATTACCTCTAAATGGAATTAATTTTTTTATTGAAGTAGAGAGAGTGCAATCTTTTTTCTTATTTTTTTTCCTTTTTTAAAATTTTGTTGTTTGTTTGCTTTTGTTCTAGCAATTAACTAAACTTTTTATTTGTGTTTTTATTTGTTTGTTTTTATTTCTAGGAGTTATGAATTGCTATCTCCAGAAAAACTGGATAATGTTTAACCGATGACGACAAATTCCCACAAACCTAATTCTATTTTTCCTTCTTCTTTAACTTGGTGTTTAGCTCTGCAATGAATATGTTCTCGTCTTTGGAATCAATTAAGGAGCCTTCAGTAAATACTCATCACTATTTCTGCAAGAGGCATTCACCCTTTAAAAGAGGTGACAATGACAGGATGTAATCAAAGAGCATGGGGAAACAGATGAGATGTTGTTGTTGTCGTGTGCCAGCAAGTCAATTTCAACTCATAGCAACCCTATATGGCAGAGTAGAACTGCCCCATTGCGTTTCCTATGCTGTAATCTTAATGGAAGCATATCACCAGGTCTTTCTCCACAGAGCCACTGGTGGGCTCAAACCACCCACCTTTCAGTTAGCAGCCAAGTGCTTTAACAAGCCATGAGGTCTTCTGTAGGTGGGAAATTGTTGTTGTTAGGTGGCATCGAGTAGTTTACGACTCACAGAGGCCCTATGGACAACAAAATGAAACACTGCCCGGTCCTGTGTCATCCTCACGTTACAACCCATTGTTGCAGCCACTATGTCAATTCATCTCTTTGAGGGTCTTCCTTTTTTTCACTGACCCTCTACTTTACCAAGCATGATGTCCTTCTTCAGGGACTTGTCCCTCCTGATAATGTGTCCTAAGTACATGAGATGAAGTCTTTCCATCCTCACTTCTAAGGGCATTCTGGCTCTACTTCCTCCAAGACAGATTTGTTTGTTCCTCTGGCAGTCCATGGTATAGTCTCATATTCTTAGCCAACACCATAATTCAAAGTCATCAATTCTTCTTCATTCTTCCTTATTCATTGTACAGTTTTTGCATGCATATGAGGCGATTGAAAATACCATAGCTTGGGTAAGGCACACATTAGTCCTTAAAGTGATGTCTTTGCTTTTTAACATTTTAAGGAAGTCTTTTGCAACAGATTTGCCCAAAGCAAAACGTCATTTAATTTCTTGATTGCTGCTTCCATGGGCATTGATTGTGGATACAAGTAAAATGAAATCCTTGACAACTGGTGTTTTCTCTGTTTATCATGACTTTGCTTTTTAGTCCAATTGTGAGGATTTTTGTTTTCTTTATGTTGAAGTATAATCCATACTGAAGGCTGTAGTCTTTGATCTTTATCAGTAAGTGCTTCAAGTCCCCTACAATTTCGGTAAGCAAGGTTGTGTCATCTACATAGTGTAGGTTGTTAATGAGTTTTCCTCCAATTCTGATACTAAATTCTGTTTCATATAGTCTGGCTTCTCAGAATATTTGTTCAGCATACAGATTGAATAAGTATGGTTAAAAGATACAATCCTGACACACACATTTTCTGATTTTAAACCACTCATTGTCACCTGTTCTGTTGAAACAACTGCCTCTTGGTCTATGTACAGGTTCCACATGAGCACAGTTAGATGTTCTGGAATTCCCATTCTTTGCAATGTTGTCCATAATTTGTTACAATCCACACGGTCAAATGCCCTTGCATAGTCAATAAAACACAGGTAAACATGTTTCTGGTATTCTCTGTTTTTAGCCAAGATCCATCTGACATCAGCAATGATAGCCCTCATTCCATGTCCTTTTCTGAATCCAACTTGATTTTCTGGCAGTTCCCTTTTGATGTACTGTTGCAACCATTTTTTAATTATCTTCAGCAAAATTTTACTTGTGTGATATTAATGATATTGCTTGATAATTTTCACATTCTGTTGGATCATTTTTCTTTAGAATGGGCATAAATATGGATCTCTTCTAGACAGTTGGCCAGGTTGCTGTCTTAAAATTGGCATAGATGAGTAAGCGCTTCCAGCGTTGCGTCCATTTGTTGAAACATCTGAATTGGCATACCCTCAATTCCTGGAGCCATTTTTTTTTGCAAATGCCTTTAGTGCTGCTTGGACTTCTTCCTTCAGTACAATCAGTTCTTGATCATATGCTGTCTACTGAAATGACTGATCATCAACCAGTTCTTTTTGGTGCAGTGACTGTGTATTCCTTCCATCTTTTGATGCTTCCTGCATCATTCAATATTTTCCTCATAGAATCCATCAGCATTGCAACTCGAGGCTTGAATTTTTTTTTGTTGTTGTTATTTCAGCTGGAAAAATGCTGAAAGTGTTCTTCCCTTTTAGTTTTTGAACTACAGGTCTTTGCACATTTCATTATAATACTTTGTCTTCTCGAGCTGCCCTTTGAAATCTTTTCAGCTGTTTTACATGATGATTTCTTCCCTTTTCTTTAGGTACTCTGTGCTCAAGAGCAAGTTTCAGAGTCTCTTATGACATCCATTTCAGTCTTTTCTTTCTTTCCTGTCTTTTTAATGACCTTTTGCTTTCCTCGTGTATAATGTCCTTGATGTCATCTCACAATTCATCTGGTCTTCGAATGTTACTTTTCAATGCATCAAATCTATTCTTGAGATTGTCTCTGAATTCAGGTAGAATATTTTCAAGGTCATATTATGGCTCTTCTGTACTTGCTCTAATTTTCTTCAGCTTCAACTTGAACTTGCATAAAAGCAATTGATGGTCTGTTATGCTGTCAACCCCTGGCCTTGTTCTGGTTGATGATGTTGAGCTTTTCCATTGTCTCTTTCCACAGATGCAGTTGATTTGATTCTTGTTTATTTCTTCCAGTGAGGTCCACTTGTATAGTTGCCATTTATGTTGTTGAAAAAAGGTATTTACAATGAATAAGGCATTGGTCTTGCAAAATTCTATCATGTGATCTCTAGCATCATTTCTATCACCAATGCCATACTTTCCAAATACCAACCTTCTTTGTTTCCAACTTTGGAGTTTCAATTACCAGTAATTATCAATGCATCTTTATTTCATGTTTGATCAATTCAGATTGAAAAAGTTGATAAAAATCTTCAATTTCTTCATCTTTTAGTATTCATTGTTGGTGTGTAAATTTGAATAATAAAAAAAATCATATTAACTGGTCTTCTTTGTAGGTTTATAATATTACCCTGTCCTTGACAGCATTGTACTTCAGAACAGATCTTGAAATATTCTCTTTGACAGTGAATTCGATACCGTTCCTCTTCAATTTGTCAATCCCGGCATAATAGACCATATGATTGTCTGATTCAAAATGGCCAATACCAGTCCATGTCAGCTCCCTAATGCCTAGGAGGAGGCCTGGTGGTGTAGTGATTAAGAACTTGGCTGCTAACCAAAAGGCTGGTAGTGATGGTCACCAAATGTTCAAGAATCTAAATGATAGCTCTAATTGCAAATATTTTAGATCATTGCCCCCAGCGTATACAAATATGTGTCAAATCATATATTCCAATTTGTTTGCAAAATACGGGTATCAGAGTTATGTACAACACTGTAGACTAAAAAAATGAGGCCCGAGGAAAAGTATCAAAGTTAACCTGGGCCAGCAGCTGGGGGGAAAGTCAGTCCAAGTTTAGAAAAGGCAGCACCCAGCAGAGGCAGCAACAGATGATCCATCCAAGTTGCTGGGAAACGAGCCAGGGAAATCCAGAGCCCAAAGGGCCTTAGTCTTTAGGCAATAGAGTATGTGGGACAGGACAGTTTAGGATAATTCTTTTGAGCAATTTGCTTGCTGGTGACCTTTATGTTTATCGGTCATGTTGCATATGGGGCAGGTTTCCTTGGAGAAAGTTCTCAGAGGCATGGCCCAAAACCACCTACATAGGGCCATGCCTCTGAGACAACCACCTACATAGGGCCAGGACAACTGCAAGGGCTACTCCACTTATAAGACAATAGTGGCTAGCCAGACCAGCATGGGCAGAATAGGCAGGAATTAGACCTACAGAAACTATTAGATCTAAGTTTCATGGGTCATTCCTTAGGATTCCCACAGAGCTCCCCTTAACTACTGCTTAGCAGTTATAACTTTCTGCCCATGAAGAGTCACCTGGTACATACCTTTCTCCCCAACCAGACTGCCAAGGAAAACAATGCCATTTTCTTTTGTATCTCTCAGATCATTTAGCATAGAAAGTTACAATGGTAAAGATGAAAGAAGGGTGTAGAATTAAGCCTGGGAAATACCTCTTGCTAGGGATGCAGAGTAGCACTGTTTATGGAGCCAGGCTGCCTGGGTTCAGATCTTGCCTCTTCTTGCCTCTTCTTCTATGAGCTTAAGCAAGTTCTATTAGTTACTTTGCACTTTAGTTTTTGCATTTGTCAAGTAAGAATAATAACAATGCCTTAAACAATGCTCTGGGAATTAAAAGATTATAAGTACTGAAAGTGGAGAAAGATGATGACGAAGTGAGTGGACACTTCCATTTCCTCTCTCAGCAACTAACCCACTGAACAATGAATAAAAACAAGCACAGACTGGAATCTCAGAACTCTGGATGGCAGCTGAGATGTTTGAGAGTTGAGGTGAGTCCAGAAGTAGGGGAGAGGAAAAGGGATTGCACAGAAACTGGGAGAACCTACTCACTAACATTGTGACTACTTGCTCATTGCAGCCATTTTGGGACAGGGTTGAGCAACACCTCAAACAGGGAACACAGAAAAGGGGGCTAATCTGAGGAAGCTGTAGCCCAATTTTGAAGGTGGTGCAAATTGGCCATGGGAATTCATGGGCCACGCATTTCAGAGCAGGCAAAAGGAGACTATTGTGCTGTGAGAGAGTGCTGTTGAATCTCACTAAGGCCTGAGTCAGATGGGCAGTAGAACCAGGAGGAACTGCAAGGGCAACAGGCCAAGGGGAATACTTTGGACAGACAGTGACAGAGAGGGAAATGACTAGCTCTCTGCCCATAGTGGAACACTATGGAAAAACCTGCAAAGGACTGTCCATGAAGGAAAGACATAGCTATAGAGCCCCCAACATCTGACTCAAGAAAGTTAGCCCCACCACTTACGTCAGAGCCTGCAACCTGCTAAACCTCCTCTCCTGCACATGCATATTGAATTTCAGTGATCAAGTGTCCAAAACTCAATCAACACTGAAAAAATACTAATGATGAGTGCTCTCTAGTGGTATTCAAGAGAAGATACTAAGTTCACTGCAACTGGGTCAATTCTGACTCATAAAAACCCTGTGGGGTAAAGCGGAGCTGCCCTGTGGGGTTCCCAGAGCTATAAGTCTTTCTGGGGTCAGGTTGCTGCATCTTTCTCCCTTGAAGTGGCTGGTGGGTGTGGCCTCCAGCCTTTTGGTTGGCAGCCAGGCACTTGGCCACTGCACCACCAGGTGCCTGATCAGAAAATCTTCCCATAAAAACCAGAACACAGAATTTAAAGTTCCAAAAAAAAAAAAGATAACACAATGGCCCAAGATCAACAAAAAAAGAGAGTAAAACACACAGAATCAAGAGAGAAGAAAGACCAGTGAAAAGCAAAACACAAAGAAGAGTAAATTTGTCCTATGGAGGCCAGACTAATGCAAAGAATTGATAATTTTCAGGCTATGGTGCTAAATATGTTTAAAGAAAGCAGAAAGCACACAGAAAGAAGGAAGAAAACAAAAGGCTCATCACAAGAAAGCAAACACACCAAAAAAAAAAAAAAAAGATATGAAACACTCAAAAATCAAATAGCAAAACGAGTGAGGTAGACACTTTATTTTCAATAATAACCTTAAATGTAGATGGTCTGAACGCTCCCAGGCAAGAGGCAGAGAGTAGAAGAATAGATTTTTTAAAAATGATCCATCCTTTCTCTGTCTACAAGAAATTTAGACAAAAGGACAAAACAAACTAAAAATAAAAGGATGGAGGAAAATATTCTATGCAACCAGTAAACAAAAAAGACGAGGGGTGGCCATACTGATATCAGATGGAATAGACTTTAAATCAAAATCTATTACAAGAGATAAAAAGGATATTACATAATAATGAAAGAGTCGATTCACCAAAAAGACACAACAATTATAAATATATACGCACCTAAAAAAAAAAAAAAATTTTTTTTTAACAGCAATGCACCAAAATACATGAAACAAATACTGAATATGAAAGGAGAAAAAGACAACTCCACGACAATACTAGGGGACTTCAAGACACCACTTCACTTATAGAAAGAACATTTAAAAAGAAGATCACTAAGGACATTGAGAACTTACATAAAACCATAAGCGAATTGGACCTAAAAGACATATATAGAACATTTCACCCAGCATCAGAACACTACACGTTCACCTCCAGCACACATGGATCATTTTCCAGAATAGACCATATGCTAGAACACAAAACGAGTCTCAACAAACTTAAAAAGATTAAAATTGTCCAAAGCATCTTCTCTGGCCATAATTGTATGAAGCTAAAAATAGACGGCAGGACAAATAAGAGAAAAAAATAAATACATGGAAACTAAATAATATACTACTGAAAAACTATTCGGTCATAGAAGAAATTAAAAAGTGAAATTATAAAATTTCTATAATGAAAACACAAAAACCCAACATATCAAAATCTTTGGGACACAGCAAAAGCAGTAATCAGAGGAGAATTTATAACAACAAATGCCTATATTAAAAAAGAAGATCCAAAATTATTACCTGAAATCAACAACTTGAACAAACAGAAAAGCAAAAGAAGCCAAAAGCTACCAAGAAAAAGGGAAATAATAAAGATCAGGGCAGAAATAAATAAAATAGGAAAACAATAGAAACAATCAACCAAAACAGAAGTTGGTTCTTTGAACGCTTTAATGAAATAGACAAACCACTGGCTAGACTGACAAAAGAAAAAAAAACAGAAGAGGCAAATAACCAAATTAAGAAATAAAATTGGTGAGATTACAACGGATCCAACAGAGATAAAGATCATAACTCATTACTAAGAAAAATTATACTCCAACAAATTTGAAAACCTAGATGAGATGAAAACACTACCTACCCAAATGAACACAGAGGTAGAAAATTTAAACAGACCCATTACAATAGAAGAGATTGAAGATGTCATCAAAAAACTGCCAACAACAAAAAAAAACACCCAAGACCAGATAGCTACACTAGAACATTTTACCAAACATTCAGAGAAGAGATGACACCAATCCTACTCAATCTCTTCAAAAATGACACTTTCTCACAAAACTAGAACTACCCCCTTGATACAGAAATCCCACTCCTAGGTATATATCCTAAAAAATAAAAATAAAAAAAATTTTTAAGTAAAAAAATATCCTAATAGAGACCTAAAAATAATGACACGAACAGACATATGTACACCTATGTTCATTGCTGCTATATTCACAATAGCAAAAAAAATGGAAATGACTGAAGTCCCCATCAATGGATGAACAGATAAGAAATTGTGGTACATACATACAACGGAATACTACACAACCATAAAAAACAACGATAAGGAGGCAGAGCCAAGATGGCAGAATACACAGACTCTTCCTGCGAGCCCTCTTTACAACAAAGAACCGAAAAAAACAAGTGAAAGGAGTGTATTTGTGACAAGCTGGGAGCCCTGAGCATCAAAGGCAAGCTTAGACAATGAACTGAGGGGCAGGGGGAGGAAGAGACCATTCAGAAGTGGAGAGGAGTTACCAGACCTGAATCGTGGGGAGCCGTCAGGCACCATTCCCAGAGCGGCGGCGGCAGGCTGGTACTAGCAATCAGTCACAGTTTCCTCAGGGAGAAGCAGCCAGCCACACAGCCTACTCACACCTCCGGAACCTGAGAAGAATGGCACACTCAGCAAAAGCTAAGTACTTGCGTGTATTTTACTGTGCCCCCCACCCCCAAGCCAGCTTCAGCAGCTGAATCCCTGGGCATGAGGTAGGCCCTGTTGAGCACCTGGAGCCATCCTCCCAGCCTTGGGGAAGGAAAAAATTTGCATTTGGGGGGAAAAGATGATTTGCTAGCTCCATTAACCGGGGGAGCTCAGGAGAGAAGCAGCTCCTGTCCAGGTATAAACCATCCGTGGACCTTGAGCACCTTTCCCTTCTGCAAGGACTTGTGTGGACCTATTTCGGGAGAATAGGCCCTTGTTGGCAAACTCCAACCATTTCAGCTGTGCGGTGGTGATGTGGGTGTCTGACGTTTGACATTGCTTTGCCTATTAAACAAGGTCCTCACCTACACACATCAGGGACCTAAGGGCTGGTAGCTCCACTCAGGTCACACAACCACCCACGACAGGGGTCCAAAGATAACTGGTACCTCCCAGGCCTTACGACCAAAAACTTTGGGTGCCCATGGTCCGTCTGCGGAACCCACCCACCAGCATGCTCTAGGGAACAGGGACACGTTTTCCTCAGACACGCTCAGGGATTGGTTCTAGGCCCCTGCCTTGTCCAGAGTGTGATCTCCTGCTGCAATCAGATACCGGTATATACGCCAATCCCCTGCCCCTCTAAGACTGTAGGACAGAGCCTGTACCACACACTCGATGATCAGCTACCTGGAAACCTGAGCTGAATTCATACAAGAAAACTGAATGGACTCCTAGACTGATATACATGAAAACAACTCTAGCCAGCTGGGGGCAGGACGCCAGAGTTCCAAAGGTGAAAATAATCAAGCTAGCTCACTCAAGCAACCCATAGGGGTATACCAAAACAAAACAAATCAAGAAGCTACGACACAGTAAGCAAGCATAAACTAATACAATAACTTACAGATGGCTCAGAGACAACAGTCAATATCAGGTCACATAAAGAAACAGACCTTGATCACCTCAACAGGCTCTTAAAACAAAGAATCCAGGGATCTTCTAGATGAAAGTGCATTCCTGGAATTACCAAAGCCAGAATACAAAAGTTTAATATATAGACCCTTTCAAGACATCAGGAAGGAAATGAGGCAATATGCAGAACAAGCCGAGGAACACACAGATAAAGCAATTTAATAAATTAGAAAGATTATTCAGGAACATAATAAAAAGTTTAATAAGCTGGAAAAATCCATAGACAGGCAGCAATCAGAAATTCAGAAGACTAACAATAAAATTACAGAAGTAGACAACTCAATAGAAAGTCAGAGGAGCAGAATTGAGCAAGTAGAATTTAGAATTTCTGAACTCAAAGGTAAATCACTTGGCACTAATATATTTGAAGAAAAATCAGATAAAAGAATTTTAAAAAATGAAGAAACCTTAAAAATCATGTGGAACTCTATCAAGAGAAATAACCTACGAGTGATTGGAGTACCAGAACAGGGAGGGACAACAGAAAATACAGAGAAAATTGTTGAAGATTTGTAGGCAGAAAACTTTCCTGATATCATGAAAGATGAGAAGATATCTATCCAAGATGCTCATCAAACTACATATAAGGTAGATGTTAAAAGAAATTCACCAGGACATATTATAATCAAAGTTGCCAAAACCAAAGATAAAGATAAAGCAAGGGATAAACGAAAAGTCACCTACAAAGGAGAGGCAATAAGAATAAGCTTGGACTAGAACAGCAGAAACCATGCAGCAAGAAGGCAATGGGATACCATATTTAAAAAACTGAAGGAAAAAATTTGCCTGCCAAGAATCATACATCCAGCAAAACTGTCTCTTAAATATGAAGGTGAAATGAAGAAATTTCCAGATAAGCACCAGTTTAGGGAATTCATAAAAACCAAACCAAAACTATAAGAAATACTAAAGGGAGTTCTTTGGTTATAAAATCAATAATATCAGGTATCAACCCAAGACTAGAACACTGGACAGGGCAACTAGAAGTCAACCCAGACAGGGAAACCCATAAAACAAAGCAAGATTATAAAAAAAAAAAAAAAAAAAAGCCCAAAACAGGGTAACAGCAATGTTATTATATAAAAGAAGACAACATTACAATAATAAAGAGGGACTAAGAAATGTAATTATACACCTTCCATATGGAGAGGAAGATACGGCAATACAGAGAAATAAAAGCTAGTTTTAAATTTTAAAAAATAGGGGTGAATAATAAGGTAACCAAAAAGGAGACAAACTATCCTATTTATCAAAATAAAATACAAGGGAAAAATACAGACTCAGCAGAAAGAAAATCAACCACAATGAATATGAGGAAAGGACAACATATAAAGAAAATCTACTCAGCACATAAAATTAAGTGGGAAAAGGAAGCTATCAACAACACACAAAAAAAGGCATCAAAATGATAGCAGTAAATTCATACCTACCCATAATTACCCTGAATGTACGTGGACTAAATGCACCAATAAAGAGACAGGGAGTGGCAGAATGGATTAAAAAACAAGATCCATCTATATGCTGCCTACAAGAGACACACCTTAGACTCAGAGACACAAATAAACTAAAACTCAAAGGATGGAAAAAAATACATCAAGCAAACAACAATCAAAAAAAAGCAGGACTGGCAATATTTCTGACAAAATAGACTTTCAAGTTAAATCCATCAGAAAGGATAAGGAAGGACACTATATAATGATTATAAGGACAATACACCAAGAAGATATAACCATATTAAATATTTATGCACCCAATGACTGGGCTACAAGATACAAAAAACAAACTCTATCCACATTGAAAAGTGAGATAGACAGCTCCACAGTACTAGTAGGAACTTCAACACACCACTTGCAGTGAAGGACAGGACATGCAGAAAGATGCTCACTAAAGACACAGAAGATCTAAATGCCACAATCCACCAACTTGACCTCGTAGACAGATACATAATACTCCACCAAACAGCAACCAAGTATAATTTCTTTTCTAGTGCACATGGAACATTCTCTAGAATAGACCACATATTAGGTCATAAAGCAAGCCTTAGCAGAATCCAAAACATTGGAATATTACAAAGCATCTTCTCTGATCATAAGGCCATAAAAGTGGAAATCAATAACAGGAAAGGCAGGGAAAAGAAATCAAACACTCGGAAACTGAACAATACTCTGCTCAAAAAAGACTGGATTATAGAAGACATTAAGGGTGGAATAAAGAAATTCATAGAATCCAATGAGAATGAAAACACTTCCTATCAGAACCTTTGGGACACAGCAAAAGCGGTGCTCAGAGGCCAATTTATAATAATAAATGCACACATCCAAAAAGAAGAAAGGGCCGAAATCAAAGAATTATCCCTACAACTTGAATAGAAAGAGAGCAACAAAAGAAACCCACAGGCACTAGAAGAAAACAAATAATAAAAATTAGAGCTGAACTAAATGAAATAGAAAACAGAAAAACAACTGAAAGAATTAACAAGACCAAAAGCTGGTTTTTTGCAAAAATCAACAAAATTGATAAACCACTAGCCAAACTGACAAAAGAAACACAGGAGAGGAAGCAAATAACCCAAATAAGAAATGAGAGGGGCAATATTACAACAGACCCAACTGAAATTAAAAGAATCATATCAGATTACTATGAAAAACTGTACTCAAACAAATTCGAAAACCTAGAAGAAATGGATGAGATTCCTAGAAACACACTACCTACCTAAACTAACACAAACAGAGGTAAAACAACTAAATAGACCCATAACAAAAGAAGAGATTGAAAAGGTAATCAAAAAATTCCCAACAAAAAAAAGCCCTGGTGCGGACGGCTTCACTGCAGAGTTCTACCAAACTTTCAGAGAAAAGTTAACACCACTACTAATAAAGTTATTTCAGAGCATAGAAAAGGACAGAATACTACCAAACTCATTCTATGAAGCCACCATATCCCTGATACCAAAACCAGGTAAAGACACCACAAGAAAAGAAAATTATAGACCTATATCCCTCATGAATGTAGATGCAGAAATCCTCAACAAATTCTAACCAATAAAATTCGACAACATATCAAAAAAATAATTCACCATGACCAAGTGGGATTCATACCAGGTATGCAGGGATGGTTCAACATTAGAAAAACAATGTAATCCACCACATAAATAAAACAAAAGACAAGAATACATGATTTTATCAATTGATGCAGAAAAGGCCTTTGACAAAGTTCAACACTCATTCATGATAAAAACTCTCAGCAAAATAGGAATAGAAGGAAAATTCCTCAACATAATAAAGGGCATTTATACAAAGCCAACAGCCAACATCACCCTAAATGGAGAGAGCCTGAAAGCATTCCCATTGAGAATGGGAACCAGACAAGGATGCCCTTTACCACCGCTCTTATTCAACATTGTGTTGGAGGTCCTAGCCAGAGCAATTAGGCTAGATAAAGAAATAAAGGGCATCCAGATTGCCAAGGAAGAAGTAAAAGTATCTGTCTTTGCAGATGACATGATCTTATACACAGAAAACCCTAAGGAATCCTCCAGAAAACTACTGAAACTAATAGAAGAGTTCAGCAGAGTATCGGGATACAAGATAAACATACAAAAATCAGTTGGATTCCTCTACACCAACAAAAAGAACATCGAAGAGGAAATCACCAAATCAATGCCATTTACAGTAGCCCTCAAGAAGATAAAATACTTACAAATAAATCTTACCAGAGATGTAAAAGACTTATACAAAGAAAACTACAGTACACTTCTGCAAGAAACCAAAAGAGGCTTACATAAGTGGAAAAACATACCTTGCTCACGGATAAGAAGACTTAACATTATAAAAATGTCTATTCTACCAAAAGCAATCTACGTTTAATGCAATTCCAATCCAAATCCCAACAACATTCTTTAATGAGATGGAGAAACAAATCACCAACTTCATATAGAAGGGAAAGAGGCCCCGAATAAATAAGGCATTACTGAAAAAGAAGAACAAAGTAGGAGGCCTTACTTTACCTGATTTTAGAACGTATTATACCGCCACAGTAGTCAAAACAGCCTGGTACTGGTACAACAACAGATACATGGACCAATGGAACAGAATGGAGAATCCAGACATAAATCCATCCACATATGAGCAGTTGATATTTGACAAAGGCCCCAAAACAGTTAAATGGGGAAAAGATAGTCTTTTTAACAAAAGGTGCTGGCATAACTGGATATCCATCTGCAAAAAAATGAAACAAGACCCATACTTCACTCCATGCACAAAAACTAACTCAAAATGGATCAGAGACCTAAATATAATATGTAAAACAATAAAGATCATGGAAGAAAAAGTAGGGACAACGTTAGGAGCCCTAATACATGGCATAAACTCTATACAAAATTTTATTAAGAATGCAGAAGAAAAACTAGATAACTGGGAGCTCCTAAAAATCAAACACCTATGCTCATCCAAAGACTTCAGCAAAAGAGTAAAAAGACTACCTACAGACTGGGAAAAAGTTTTTAGCTGTGACATTTCTGATCAGAGCCTGATCTCTAAAATCTACATGATACTGCAAAACTCAACTACAAAAAGACAAATAACCCAATTAAAAAATGGGCAAAAGATATGAATAGACACTTCACTAAAGAAGACATTCAGGTAGCTAACAGATATATGAGGAAATGTTCACGATCATTAGCCATTAGAGAAATGCAGATCAAAACTACAATGAGATTTCATCTCACTCCAACAAGGCTGGCATTCATCCAAAAAACACAAAATAATAAATGTTGGAGAGGCTGTGGAGAGACTGAAACACTTATATACTGCTGGTGGGAATGTAAAATGGTACAACCACTTTGGAAATTGATTTGGCACTTCCTTAAAAAGTTAGAAATAGAACTACCATATGATCCAGCAATCCCACTCCTTGGAATATATCCTAGAGAAATAAGAGCCTTTATACGAATAGATATGTGCACATCCATGTTTACTGCAGCATTGTGTACAACAGCAAAAAGATGGAAGCACCCAAGGTGCCCATCAATGGATGAATGGATAAATAAATTATGGTATATTCACACAATGGAATACTACACATCGATAAAGAACAGTGAGGAATCTGTGAAACATTTCATAACATGGAGGAACCTGGAAGGCATCACGCTGAGTGAAATTAGTTGCAAAAGGACAAATATTGTATAAGACCACTATTATAAGAACTTAAGAAATAGTGTAAACTGAGAAGAAAAAATTCTTTTGTGGTTACGAGATGGGGGAGGGAGGGTGGGAGAGGAGTATTCACTAATTAGATAGTAGATAGGAACTATTTAAGTGAGGGGAAAGACAGCGCACAATACAGGGGAGGTTAGCACAACTGGACTAAACCAAAAGCAAAGAAGTTCCCTGAATAAACTGAATGCTTCGAAGGCCAGCGTAGTAGGGGCAGGGGTCTGGGGACCATGGTTTCAGGGGATATCTAAGTCAACTGGCATAATAAAATCCATTAAGAAAATATTCTGCATCCCACTTTGAAGAGTGGCGTCTGGGGTCTTAAACGCTAGCAAGCAGCCATCTAAGATGCATCAATTGGTCTCAACCCACCTGGATCAAAGGAGAATGAAGAACACCAAGGACACAAGGTGATTACAAGCCCAAAAGAGAGAAAGGGTCACTTGAACCAGAGACTAAATCATCCTGAGACCAGAAGAACTAAATGGTGCCCGGCTACAACCGATGACTGCCCTGACAGGGAACACAACAGAGAACCCCTGAGGGAGCAGGAGAGCAGTGGGGTGCAGATCCCAGATTCTCATAAGACCAGACTTAATGGTCTGACTGTGACTAGAAGGGCCCTGGTGGTCATGGCCCCCAGACCTTCTGCTGGCCCAGGACAGGAACCATTCCTGAAGCCAACTCTTCAGACATGGATTGGACTGGACAATGGGTAGGAGAGGGATGCTGGTGAGGATGAGTTTCTTGGACCAGGTGGATACTTGAGACTATGTTGGCATCTCCTACCTGGAGGGGAGATGAGAGGGTGGAGGGGGTTAGAAGCTGATGAAATGGACACGAAAAGAGAGAGTGGAGGGAGAGAGCAGGCTGTCTCATTAGGGGGAGAGTAATTGGAAGTGTGTAGCAAGGTGTATATGGGTTTTTTTGTGGGAGACTGACTTGACTTGTAAACTTTCACTTAAAGCACAATAAAAATTATTAAAAAAAAAAACAATGATAAGTCCTTGTCCTAGTTACCTGGCGCAGCTATAACAGAAATACCACAGGTGGATGGCTTTAACAAAGTGAATTTTATCCTCTCACAGTTTAGGGGGCTAGAAGTCCAAATTCAGGGTGCCAGCTCCAGAGGAAGCCTTTCTCTGTTGGCTCTGGGGAAAGATCCTTGTCATCAATTTTCCCCTAGACTAGGAGCTTCTCCTTACAGGAACCCCAGGTCCAAAGGACGTGCTCTGCTTCCAGCACCACTCTCTTGGTGGTATGAGGTTCTCACATCTCTCTGTTTGCTTCTGTCTTTTATATCTCAAAAGAAATTGACTTAAGACACAACCTAATCTTGTAGTTTGAGTCATGCCTCATTAACAACACAGAGGTAGGATTTATAACACATAGGAAAATCATATCAGATGACAATGGACAATCACACAATACTGGGAATCATGGACTAGCCAAATTGACACATATTTTGGGGGAACACAATTCAATCTATGACAGTCCTTGAAACATATTATAACGTTGAGGGACCTAGAGGGCATAATGCTAAATGAAATAAGTCAAGCATACACCAACAAATATTATATGATCACTCTTTAACAAGAAGACAAAAATAGATAAATATAGAGAGAACAGTGTTTATTGGTGGTTACCAGGAAGAGGAGCACAGAAAGGGAAAGTACACTTTAGACCATAAAAAGAGACTTGTTATTTTTGATGATGGGAAAAGTGACACTGAATGTGGATGTAGTGAGCACAGCACAATCAAAGCAAATCAATCGAAGTGTTTGAGTACATATGTATGGGTATAGGCAAATTGGTATACAGGTAGATACAGGTGTGTACACAGGTGAGAACAGATAGAAGTATCTCTACAAATATGTGGGTGCAGGCACATATATTCATTAAAAACACAAACATGGATACTCCTCAGACATAACCAAACGCCTTCCAAGGTTGGTTTTCTAGGTTTAAAGGCTTGGGACCATAATCTCATGGGACAACTCAGTCATTGACATGACACAGCTCACAAAAATTATGATCTGCATCCTAGTAAAGTAAGTAGTGTCTGGAGTCTTAAAAGCTTGCAAGCAGCCATCGAAGACACAACTACAAGTCTCTACTCGCCTGGAGCAAAACAGTAAGAAGGAAAACAAAAGCTCAAAGAAGAAACAAATCTACACAAGCCTTGGCCTCACCTACCCTGAGACCACAAGAACTAGATGGTACCCAGCTACCACCACTGACCATTCTGATCGGGGTCACGAGAGTTGATCCCAAATAGAATGTGAGAAAAATATGGAGCAGAACTCAAATCTTTACCTAAAAATAATAATAATAAGCCAGACAAATTGGAGCAGTAGAGACCAGAGCATTCCCTGAGACTATCACCCTGAGACTCTCTTTAAACCTAGAACCGAGACTATCCTGTGAGATCACCTTTTATTGAAATTACAGAGTGGCACACAAAATAAAGGCTATCACCTGTAAGATCAGTGCCCTACTTAAAAACCATCAGTATGAGACCAAAAAGTTAACAATTACTCAAAAGCAAAGATGAGAAGATCGGGGGCAGGAAAGCTAGAGTGCTGGAAAGGGGACAAATGGAACACAAGTAAAGAGAATTTTGACACATTGTGATCAATGTAACTAATGTCACTAAAGAATTTGTGTGGAAATTGTTACATGGGAAGCTAACTTGTGTAAAATTTCACCAAAAACTCAATAAAATATTATTAAAAAAAAAAAACTACACAGATCGTGAATTAATGGAGAAAAAATTGGTGATATTCTCCTCTGTCTCTGCATGCATCCACCCACCCTAGCACAACCACCACAAAAATGGCGGTTTCCAATATCACAGTGGCCATCGCATCTCCATGAAATGCAGCAGAGATGGATCCCAGGGCACCAAAAGCAAGCCCAAGAGTCCCTGGATCTGCCAGGGACCGGGGCTCCCTGTCATCCCTCTGTAGGGACTGACTAGGCTGAAATAAAGCATCTTTTCCAAATATACATTTCAGAAAGAAACAGTGTTCACAGTTCATTGTGTGTACTTAAATTCATAATATTAAAATACATATTATTAAATGTACACCCAGTTGCTCTACTTATTTGCACACATGGAATTATATCGTTTTAAAACATTACATTTATTTTTAAAAAATCTGTTGTCATAGAGTTGATTCCAACTCTTAGCAACCCTGTAGGACAGAGTAGAACTCCATAGTGTTTTCCAAGGAGAGACTGGTAGGTTCAAACTGTCAACCTTTTGGTTAGCAGCCAAGCTCTTAACCAGTAAACCGCCAGGGCTCCAGTTATATTAAAAGAGGTGTAAAAGAGTATGTTTTGTTGAACGCTTTTGGATATTTCTATCTGAACCAACTGAAAAATAATTTGGTCTAACTAAACTGCTAAGACATTATTAAAGCTTCTAATAATATTTGCTCTATGGAAGCTCATTGCCCTGTACCCCCTTCATAAAAATATATTTTTATATTTATTATAGACAGTGCTCACAGTAACAAAAAAAGAAGAAGATACTATATAATCTTTCATTAATTTTCAGTGGTAAAATAATGGTATTTATATTCAGTCATTATCACCAAAAAAAGAAATAAAATTTCTTAGATTATAAGAATAAGCTATTTCACAGATATCTATATTATTAGAAAAGATTCCGCTGAACTGCAAAAAGACCCAAGTGATAACTAGAACGTGAGGAGTGAATTAAGGAGCAAGACCTTCCCATAAGACCTTCTCATTGTTGATTTGTCAAAAAGTAATTCACCATAAGGCAATTTCTTAAACTTATCTCTGCCAACAGCCACATAAAACTGCCCATTCTCCAACTCTGCCCCACTTTCAACAAGTTTTCTTTCTAAAGTACAAAGTCTGTCAAAATATTAATGCCCACAATTAAAATCTTGACAAGCATTTAAAGAGTTACTTAAAACTGCAAAACATTCTGCTCTTAAAAAAAAAAAAAGATTGTAAGCCCTTACTGTTGTGTACATACTATGGTAGATTCCATTACTCTTATCCACAACCTACTGAACCAGTGCATGTTAATTTGTCTCTCTAAGCTTCAGTTTTCTCATATGAAAAATAAGGGTGTAGATTAAATGTCCTGCCTCTCACAGCACTGGATATGACGATGAAATTAGACACAGAAGTCAAAAAACATGTTAAATGTAAAATGCAATCCAAATGTTTGCATTTGCTGTTATCACCACACATAGTAGGCACTGGAATCAATGATTGCTAAAATATGGAACAAAACAGCCGTAAGGAGGTTGAGCCAAACCCCCTCAAGACTCACCATCCTGAGATCTTACACAGGGAAGTGATTTGTAAACATGAAAGCCAAACAAGTGTTCCTCGTTAGCTATGCATGGGCCCTGGAGATCAGCACTGCCATGTGGTAAGATCACATGAAGTGACGTGTTCTGCCAAGGGCGTCTCTGAGCCCATCGCTCACATGAGCTGGAGAAATGGCTTCCCCAGAGGCCCCCTGCACTCGCTGCGCCCCGCCCCATCTTGGCCACGTTCCCTGAAGGCCCACAGCCTTCCCTCCAGCAATCTTCTGACTTTGCCCATTCTCAGTTAGCATGCAAGTGCAGAACTCAGCACGATCTGTACCACGTCCCCCTGGGCCCACCGCAATGGGGTAGCTCTGCCCAACTGCCTCACACAGCACCTCTAGGAGGGTCACAAAGGAATGCGCTGAGCTCACCAGCTCTGGAGGCAGAACCAAAGCCAGCACATCCTGTCATCCAAAGGATTTAGTGCTCCCATCATCACACCATGCAGACACAGAGCAGGCCCTGAGAAGAGCAGGCACCTTCCCAGAGCCAGGAGGTAGCCAGGAGACCACATGTTTATGGAGATTCTCCTGCAAAAGCTGAGCTACCAGCTCCTGAGCCCTGGACAGCTCTTCCCCAGTGGACATTTGGCAAATGAGAGGGAAGAGGTAGAACTGGCAGGAGTAGAGCACATGCCCTGAAGCTGCTTGGCTCCACCTAAAATTTAAAAATGACTTGTTTAAATGCAAATTTTAGAGCTGTGTGATGAGTGAAAAAGAAAAATCAAATAAAATAAATAACAATCCATTAAGAAGCATTTCTTCTGTAGATCTGAAATGCCTAGAAATTTTTTGCAAAGGCATTTTGAGCAAGACATTGGGTGTACAGGGATTAAAATGCTGAGTCTCCATGGCTGCTGTAAAGATAGCATCTAAAGGAGCCTGGTACTTAGGAAGCTTGATTATTAGTAAACTAAGGAGTTTCACCCAGTTTATAGAGGATCTCTATTCCTTTTTCTCAGATGTGAGGCTACTTCGTACAACTACTCTCAAGACTTAATGCAGACTAAGGCAGTTTGCCCACCACTGTGCTCACTGCACATCCCAGATCCAACTCTCCTGAACCTCTTTCTGCTGGTGCCTCATTCATTTTAACCAAATCCTATAGGTGTTTCAGTGCTTCTGTTCTGTCTTCTAGTGCCAGAGGTCTTAAAAGCTTGCAAGCAGCCATTCAAGGCACAATTAATTGGTCTCTATTTGCCTGGAGCAACAAAGGAAGGAGAGTCAGAAATAGGAGGAAGTTACGGAATGTGTGGCTATTTGCCTCCATGAACAACTGCCTCCTTTGCCCCAAGACGAGAAGAACTGGATGGTGCCCAGCTACCATTACTGAACATTTTGATCAAAGATTCCATAGAAGAATTCTGATCAAAAGGTAAAAGTGCAGCACAGAATTTCAAATTCTCATGGATTCCAGACTTTCTGGAGCCATGAAGGCTAAATGACCCTTGAAACTATTGCCCTGAGATCATCTTTAAACTTAAACCAAAAATATCCACTGAAGTCTTCTTAAAACCAAAGAGTAGTTTAGCTTAACTAGAAAAAAATATCTGCCTTGAGTATTATGCTATTTTAATTATACAGGACAAAACTGACAACAGCAACTGAAAAAATCAGGTACGAGCTTTAAGGGGCAGTGAGTTTGTGTTAATGGGGGAGAATCAACTCAGAAAAGGAAGGTGAGAATGATTGCACAACTCGAACAATGTAATCAATGTCACAAAATTGTACATGTAGAAACAGAATTGGTGTATGTTTTGTTGTATATTTTCTCAACAACAACAAAATAAACAAAATTTAGAAGGAAAAAAAAGATTTAAAAAAAAATCCTACGGGTCCCCTTGGGAACTGAGACATCACAATAATGAATGTGTTGTTCATGACACAACATTCTCACAATTATTTAAAAACATCAATTCACTTGAATTCTAATATGGAGTCTGTTAACCCTTTTTATTTCTCACTAGTAGGATTTTTGTTGTTGTTAGGTGCCATCGGGTAATTCCAACTCCTAGCGACTCCATGCAACCAAGTAGAACTGCCCCATAGGGTTTCCTAGGCTGTAATCTTTCCAGAAGCAGATCACCAGGTCTTTCTCCCCTGGAGCCTCTGGGTGGGTTCAAACCACCAACCTTTTGGTTAGCAGCCCAGTGTTTAAGGATCTGCACCACCAGGGCACCTTCATTAGTAGGATTATGGCCCTTAATTCAAATTCATAGTAATTCATTCATTCAGCAAATATTTACTTACTGAGCGCCTACTATGTGCCAAGCACTATGCTAGCAACTGGAGATAGAATGGTGATCAGAGCCAGATATGAGCTTATAGTTTAGTCCACGTATCAACAGGGGAAATATCACCCCAAGGAGCAAAAATTGGTTCTTGGGTGGTCAAAAACCCATACTCTTTTAATGTATAAAGTGCAGATAAGCATACAGTGTACGTACACAGTTGTATTAGTTTTCTATTGCTGCCGTAACAAATTACCACAAACTTGGTGACTTATAACAACACAAATTCATTATCTTAAAGTGCTGGAGGTTACACATGTGAATTGGGTCTCACTAGGCCACAAGCAAGATCCTTAGGTAGCACAAACAGTTTGCACTCGACTGCTAACTTAAAGGTTGATGATTTGAACCCACCCAGCAGCACCACAGAAGAAAGGCCTGGCAACCTGCGTCTGTAAAAATTACAGCCAAGAGAATGATGTGGAGCAGTTCTACTCCATAACACATGAGGTCATCATAAGTTAGAATTGACTTGAAGGCAATGGGTGGGTTGGTTAGTTAGGCCAAAAGTAGGGCTGTGTTCTACTCTGAAGGCTGTAAGAAAATCCATTTCTTTATCTCTTCCAGCTGCTAAAGGGTGCCCACATTCGTTGGCTTATGGCCCGCTTCTCCATCTTCAAAGCCAACCATGGTTGGTCAAGTCTTTCTCATGCTGCATCACTCTGACACTCATTATCCTGCCTCCTCCTTCAATTACAAGGACTCATGTTATTACACATAACACTCCCCCTGACAACCCATCATCTAAAGGCCAGCTAGGGGTTAGGATATGGACATCTTTGGGGGAGCATTAGTCTGCCCACCACATTGTATCTGTGGTATTAAAATTTCAAGTGGAGGGTGGGGAGAGAATTATGAAAAATGTCTAAAAAATACTCCTTAAAAAACAAAAACCAAACCCATTGCCATCGAGTGGATTCCAACTCATTGCGACCCCATGCGTTACAGAGTAGAACAGCTCCATAGGGTTTTCTTGGCTGTAATCTTTATGGAAGCAGATCACCAGGCCTTTCTTTTGCAGTGCAGCTGGGTGGGTTCGAACTGCCAACCTTTAAGTTAGTAGTCAAGCAGGAAACCATTTGCCCCACCCAGAGACCTTTAAAAAGACTCTTTAGGGGGGTAATAATGAAACAAAGACCAAGAAATATTAGTCTGGTAGAAAGGCAATGCAGTGTTGTGATTCAATGTGCAGACCTAGAATTAGCCTATCTGGGCTCAAATCCCAGCTCTGCCACTGACAAGCTGTGTGATTGTGAGCAGGTTACTTGACCTGTCAAGGGAGAGTAGTAGTAGGAAGTACTTTCTCAGGACTGCCAGGTATGTACTAAGTGCTCCATAAATGTTGCCACTATTGTTAGTGGTAGAGAACAAGATTATTCAAAGAATCAAAGAAATAAGTGTGTAAGTTCAAATAATGATAAATGCTAAAAAAAGAAAAAGAACTCCCTTACAGTGTTGTAAGAGTTTAAAATAAGGCTATCTCACTGCAGGTGGAGGAGTTACCAAAGAGTTTTCTAAGGAAGTGATGTTTGAACTGAGATTTGAAGGACTGGTGGGCATTAACTAGGTGAAGAGTATGAGGGTATGGAGTGGAGATCTTTCCAGTCAGAAGCAACAGCAAGCAGATGTCCTTGGGCAGAAGGGGCATATCACACGGTCACGTGCCACAGAGGCCAGTGTGCCTGCTTCACAGAGCACAGGGGGTTTGTGGATGCAAGACGAGGCTGGAGAGCTGGACAAGCCAGATCATAAGGACTGGGCCTTGTTAAGGATGTTTTACGTTATGCCGAGAGCAATAGGAGGCCACTGATGGCTTTGAAGCAGCAGGGGTAATGGGAGCAGACTGATTGGAGAGGGGCAAAAGTGGAAGTGGGGAGACTAGTCAGGAGGTGATGAAGATGGGGACTATGATGGGGAGGAGATGGAGAAACTCAAGAGGTACTGAGAAGGTAAAATCGCCACCCCCACTTTCTTTTGATTATTACTTGCATGAGACCAGAACGGAATGGTACCCTGCTGCCATTACTGAACACTTTGAATGGAATTTCCAGTTCTCAAGGGAATCCAGACTTTCTGGAGCCATTGAGGTTGTATGAACTCCTGAAACTATTCCCCTAAGAAATCTTCAAAACTTTAAACCTTAAACCAAAACTATCTCCTGAAGTCTTCTTTGAAGCAAACAGTAGTTCATCTTAATTAGTACAGTACATCTGCTTTGAGCATTGTGCTTTTTTAAATAATTATGTGAGATCATATTGACAAACGGCAACTCACAAGATTGGATGGGAAGCTTAGGGGGCAGTGAGTTTAAGACGATGGTGGTGGAATAATTTGGAAAAGGATAGCCTGAATAGTAGCATAACCTGAAGAATGTAACGAATGTCACTGAATTCAACATGCAGAAATTGTTAAAATGGTGTATCTTTGGTGGTACACTGAAAAATAAAAATAAAAACAAATCTAAAAAAGAACATAATATTGATGTGACTTTTGAGGGCAGCAGAAAGAAATGGGTCATAGAGCCACACACCTGGTTTCCCGTGCCCCACATGCATGTACCTCCACATCCATCCATCAATGCCGGAGCCACCCCCAAGCATGCAGAACAGGTCCAGAGAGAAGGTTTGCTGAAGCATCTGATCAGTCCAGCACAGATGTGCGGCAACTTCTGTAACTGGTATAGAATAAACTTTAAATTGGATACAGCTTTAACCAAAAGCGATGCTGGCAACAGCTCTTCTTCTAAGGCCTCTGTTTACTGTAGAGTGTTTTACACATGACGTTTTAATTTCAATTTTTTTTTTAATATGCATTTGGTGAGAAATAAACAGAGATGACTTAACTAGAAATTGAACTGGGGTCTCCTGGCCCTTGGCCCACGTTTCTACCCGGGACCTACTATCTGCTGAAGTATAAATCCACCTACCCAAGCTGCTGTATGACCAGTGTGAGCCGTGTTTATGTTCCTCTTTAAAATGCATGTACTTCTTGGCCGGAGGGCCTATGGGCCAAAGCATTAATCTGTTAGATCTTCTCCTACAAGGAAGCCTAATTCAATTCCTGGCGTAATTACTCAAGGCTAAATTATGGCTTTGTGTATTCTCCCAAAAGTTCTCTATATTTACCTACTTCAAATACAGGGTTGTCATACTCCTTTTTGACCTTGCAGGACCATAGTTTACAGATCACCAGCTCTGGGTTCCTTAAACCATTTGTCATGGCAGTGGTTGGAAAAGGAATCAACTGGGAATAATGAAGACTGGCAGAAGCTAAACCATGGAGAGAAATAAATAAGGATGAGCGGAAAAGGGGGAAAGGAGAAAAAAGGAGGGATGTCCCTGTTCCTGCCATTTTAGAAACGCTAAACTGAAGCCAAGAGACTTGGGGTTTTTCTCCTATGTCTGCCACTAACTGCTTGTGTGATCTTCAGCAAGTCAGCTCCATTTGGTTCAACAAACAGTGAGTAAATGAATGAATGAACTTCAGGAGGCTGACCTGTGTGGGTAACATCAACATATCCCCTTGCCTTCTGGCTTCTGGTAGGATTTGGCCAATGGAAAGCACCAGGATGAACCAGAGTCCCTCCGTCCTTCCCTGAAGGGTTGCTGCAGGCTGGCTGCATCCATCAACTAAGGGTCACAGCTCTTTTCAAAGGACCTCTCCACACAACTCACTCAGTAAAGCTCTCCCGACACCACCAGGTACTGAACGATTCTTCGTTGTCTCCTACGTTCATATTATGCTGTTACTGGCTCAATTTCCAGCTCAGTGACCCCACGTGACAGAGTAGAATGGCCCCATAGGGTTTACTAGGCTGTAATCTTTTGGGAGCACACTACCCATACACTTTTTCCTGCAAAGCCTCCGGATGTGTTCACATCACCAACCTTTTAGTTAGTAGGCAAGTGCTTAACCGTTGCAAAACCAGGGCTCCTTTCACTCAATTCATACCTTCATTTACACGCTCCTAATTTCGTTTTCCTGCCAGGACCCTGACTGATACATAAGTATAAGTGAATTCATTTTGGGAAAAGCTTATAAAAAGACGAGCTTCCAATTAATTCACAAAAAGGAATGTAGAGATCACAGAACATGCATCAATGTTTCCTGTCACCAGAACAGCCTACGTAATTCCAGACAAAATCAGGGAAGGTACTCAGGCAATACAACAAATTATTATCCTAAAATATCCCTCTCCTTTCTACAGAGTTCTGCATGTTAATGACCACTCCTCAAGTAAGAGAGACTGGGGATGCAGGCACACCAAGTGGGAGACAATGGAACCTGTCACCAGGAAAGGCAAGAGGCTTCCTTAGAGGGGCAGGTCAAAACAGATGAGTCATTTACAATGAGAAAGATGAATACTGTAAGGTTTTAAATTGAAGTCTGTAGAGTTGTGAAAGGCACAATGTATGGTAAAGATGGGCTTGTTTACTGAAATTTGTATCTCTAAGACTAAAAGCTTGAAGGGGGGTGTGTTATTATATAAAAGGAAACATTGCTTCATTCAATAGGTACATTGCCAAGGTGTACGTACTAACATTTGAAAATCTGATATACTGTAAAACACAATCTCCTTTATAAACTGATTTTTTTTCTACCATTTACCCAGATGTTTTCCCATTACATAGACATGAATTCAAGGGTATGTTTGGGTCCTTGGACAAATACAGTTAAATGTTTCTTTAATGAAACCAAAATATTCCTTGGGTGTCACTATGTTCTTCTAACAAAAAAAAATCTAAAGTGTTGGATATCAAAACATACAGGATAGGAACATGCTTTCTAAACATGTGTATATAGCTAAAATTGAACAAGAAAAGCCATGATGGAAGAGGCAACCCAAGATGGCGGAGTAGTCAGATGCTTCAAAACATCCTTGTCTTAATTATCTAGTGCTGCTATAACAGAAATACCATAAGTGAGTGGCTTTAACAAACAGAAATTTATTCTCTTACAGTTTAGGAGGCTAGAAGTCCAAATTCATTGTGCCAGCTCCAGGGGAAGGCTTTCTCTCTCTGTCAGCTCTGGGTGAAGGTCCCTGTCATCAGTCTTCCCCTGGTCTAGGAGCATTTCAATGCAGGGACCCCAGGTCCAAAGAACACACTGTTCTCCTGGTTCTTGTTTCTTGGTGGTAGGAAGTCTCTCTGTCTCTCTGCTCACTTCTTTCTTTTATATCTCAAAAGAGATTGACTTAAGACACAACCTAATCTTGTAGATTGAGTCCTGTCTCACTAATTTAACTGCCGCTAATCCCATCTCATTAACAACATAGAGACAGGATTTACAACACATAGGAAAATCACATCAGATGACAAAATGGTGGACAATCACACAATACTGGGAATCATGGCCTAGCCAAGTTGACATACCTTTAGCAGGGACACAATTCAATCTTTAACAGTCCCCTTTACAACAAAGATCCAAAAAAACAAGTGAATCAGATATAGATGAAAATTTAGGAACCCTAAGCACCAAAGACAAGACTGAAGAATCGGACTGAGTGCTGAGAGGAAAGAGAGGAAATACAAAAACAGCGGAAACAGAGAATCACAAATTGCTGGTGCCCTGCTAACCAAACCTGAACAAATTTCCAGTCAAAACTCCCGTCATTTGGTGCAGCCAAGCAGGAACAATTCTGCACACACATCCAGAGCCAGGCAGGAGCGCATCCTGCTATGCAAAAGTCAAGTGCATGCATCCCACCCACTATATCTACCCCAGCCCCCACATGGACTTCTGGGGCATCCCCACCCTCCTCACCCATCCTCCCTCCCTGCTTGTAAGCACAGTCCAACAGCTGTCACCCCTCCCCTGCCCCCTAAGCCAGGAGCCCAATGTCTGTAGGTGCCCATCCCTTCACACAGCCACTTGTGCTGGGGGCCCACAGTCCTGCACTGCCTTCTCTCCTTCCGATCACCACACAGGTGCCCTGCTAGCTGAGCCTGCACAGCATGGCCAAATTCAGAAAAAGGAAGCAACATGCCCAGCTAAAACCCCATCACCTGGTACAGCCAAGCAGGAGCGACGCCATACTCACAGCCAGAGCCAGGCAAGAGTGCTTCCCATTCTGTGAAAATCAGATGCATGTACCCCACTCACTGCACCCACCCAGATACCCATGCTGGAGGCACTCTGGCTGGTGGGGTACCCCCACCTTCCTCACCAATCCTCCCTTCTAAACTGGAGCGCATGGTCTGGAGGCACCTGCCCCTTAGTTCAGCCACTCATGCCAAGGGCCCACGATCCTGTACTGCCTTCTGCCCTCTCCAGTCACTCACACGGGTGCCCTGCTAGTCGAGCATGCACAGTGTGGCCATACTGAGACAAAGCAAGCAGCATTCCTGGCAGAAACCCCCATCACCTGGTGCAGCCAAGCAGAAACAACTCTACACACAAGTCCATAGCCAAGCAGGAGAGCTTCTTGTTCTTTTCACTCCCACTGGTGCCCTGCTAGCCAAACCAGCACAGTGCAGCCATACTGAGACAAAGCAAGCACCATTCCCAGCTGAATCCCCAACACCTGGTGCAGCTAACCAAGGAGTAGCTCTGCTTCTTGGCCAGAGCTAGCCATCTGCACCACCTATTCCCTACAGCCACCTGCACCAGGGGCTTGAGGACCAGCTGCACAGCCTCCCCCACAACATGCTCTAGTGAACAGGATCATGCCCTCCAACCAGGCACTTGTAGGCAAGTGACATCCCCCCCCCGCCTCGCCCCCTGCCTGGCCCCCTCTGCAACCAGAGGTTTGTGCCCACTCCCAACATTCCCATGCAGCCCTGCCCACCCAGAACTGTCAATGAGAGTTTTCATACCACCCACCCAGTGACTGATGACCCAGGCACCTTAACCCTGAACACCTGGCAATTGGCAGAGCACACACACAACACCCAACCCAGTGACCAGGGAGAACACCCCCTGTACTTAGAGCCAGGTGACTGGCCAAACAGATACACCACCTCACCAGAAATGCCACATACATCCTTAGCAGTCCCACAAGACCAGCAAAAAAGAGACCTACACTCACACACCCAGTTGCTTCTCTACCCACCTGGGGACAGGAGGTGAGAGCTTCTAAGTGGCCAGATTATTCATCAGAGCAGCACACATCCCCACCCTAATCAGATATATCAAAACAAAGTAAAAATTCAGGACACAGCAAACAAACATACAATAAATAAATATAATAATTTCTTGATGCCTTGGAGACAATAGGCAATATCATATCATGTAAAGAAGCAAGACAAGATGACACCAGCAAGTGGCCAAAATAAAGAGCCAGAAAACCTCCTGGAGCAGGAAATGGCCATGGAACTACCAGGTAAAGAACTCAAAAAACTAATACACAGGGCTCTTCAAGAGATCAAGAAAGAAATCAAGGAAGACATAGACAAAACCAAGGAAAACATAGACAAAATCAAGGAAAACAATAGAAAAACTCAGGAAAACAATACAAGAACAAAACAACAAAATCAACAACTAGAAACCATACAAAACAGCAACTAGAAATTCAAAAGATGAATAATAAAATATCAGAAATAGACCACTCAATAGAAAGATATACGAACAGAATTGAAACAATGGAACACAGAATTAGCAAAATTGAAGACAAATCCCTTGACGCCAATTTGTTTGAGGAAAAATCCGAAAAAAAGAATGAAGAAAGCCTAATAATTATGTAGGACACTATCAAGAGGAAAAACTCGTGTGTGATCGGAGTTCCAGAATGAAGGGAGTGGCGGGGGAGGGAACAATGGAATACACAGAAAGACTTGTTGAAGAAATGCTGGCAGAAAACTTACCTCACAAAAGAAAGGCACCAAGACATATAATCAAACTTGCCAAAACCAAAGACGAAGAAAGAATCCTGAGAGTAGTTAGGGAAAAATGAAAAGTCAGCTACAAAGGGGAACCAATAAGACTATACTCTGATTACTTGGCAGAAACTACACAAGCAAGAAGGCAATGGGATGACATATATAAAACCCTGAGAGAAAAAAAATTGCTAGCCAAGAATTAAAAAAAAAAAAATTATATACCCAATAATTGTCTCTCAAATGTGATGGCAAAATTAGGACGTTTCCAGACAAACAGAAATTAAGGGAATTTATAAAAAACAAACCAAGCTTACAAGTAATATTAAAGAGAGTCCTTCGGATAGAGAACCAACAACATCAGACAATAATCTGAGCTTATTGGAAACCCTGGTGGCATAGTGATTAAGTGCTATGGCTGCTAACCAAGAAGTCGGCAGTTCGAATCTGCGAGGCTCTCCTTGGAAACTCTATGGAGCAGTTCTACTGTGTCCTATAGGGTCGCTATGAGTCAGAAGCAACTTGATGGCAGTGGGTTTGGTTTTTGGTTTTTATAGGGCCGCGCAGCCTGGGGGTGGCATTCTCCCCCACGCCATGACTTGAAATGCAAAAAAGGTCAGAACAGCTTAATGAGATTTTGCCAATCTCAGCTTGAAGAGGGAAAAGTGAAGGGACGAAGACTCTTTCTTGCCTCAGAATGTGCCAAGCTGCCCGAGCAGAAAAGTGGAGATGGCAGATTATCACAGCGATCTCTAAAAAAGTGGTTCAAATTCAGAACGCTGGTTTAGGTGAATTCTGAACTTATGACCTGAGTGACAAAATTAACAAACTGCTGAAAGAAAAAGAACACTAGGAGGCTCAGATAAAGGAGCTGGGTGGTCCTGATTATAGAAAAGTTGGCCCTAAAATGCTGGATCATGAAGGAAAAGAAGTCCTGGGAAATCAGGGTTACAAATACTTTGGAACAGCAAAAGATTTGAAAGCTACAGAAACAGAAATCAAAAGATGCATCGCATTGGGCAAATCTGCTGCAAAAGACCTCTTTAAAAGTCTTAAAAAGCAAAGACGTCACCTTGAAGACTAAAGTTCGCTGGACCCAAGCTATGGTGTTTTCATGGATGATGAATAAGGAAGACTAAAGAAGAATTGATGCCTTTGAATTGTGGTGTTGGTGAAGAATATTGAATATACCTTGGACTGCCAAAAGAACAAACAAATCTGTCTTGGAAGAAGTACAACCAGAATGTTCCTTGGAAGCAAGGATGGCGAGATTATGTCTCAAATACTTTGGACGTATTATCAGGAGGAATCAGTCTTTGGAGAAGAACATCACGCTTGCTAAAGTAGAGCGTCAGCGAAAAAGAGGAAGACCCTCAATGAGATGGATTGAAGCAGTGGCTGCAAGAATGGGCTGAAGCTTAACAATGATTGTGAGGATGGTTCAGGACCTGGCAGTGTTTCCTTCTATTGTACATGGGGACGCTATTAGTTGGAACTGACTCGACAGCACCTAACAACAACAAAAGAGAGCTATTTGGAAAAGAACCTCTTCCAAGAAAGGCATGAGCTGAGTTCATGAAGGCAATTGATTTTGAGTACTATAGTTACTTAGATGAAGACGATGTTACTATTTTGCCTTTGGAACAGGAATATGAAAAGAAACTCAGAGCTGAATTGGTAGAAAAGTGGAAAACTAAGACAGAGGCCTGGCTTTCAAAAAGAGAAAAAGAAGAGGAGGAGCAGGAGAAGAAAGAGATAAATATCTATGCTGTCAACAAGGAAGAGTCTGATAAGGAAGGTGGCCTGGAGAAAGGTGAAGATAGACAGCAGAAGTTCATCACTTAAGTCCTAGTACCATCACAGCAAGATATTGAGGAGGTGCTCAAAGAAAGAAAGAAGATGGAACTCCTTCAGAAGCATGCAAGTGAGACCCTGAAGGCCCAGGGTGAAAAAGCCAACAGCTCCTAGAATATCAGGGCCCAGCAAGGTGCTTGTTGGGATCTGAGAGATCTTGCAGTTCTTCCACCCCACTGGCTCCATGTGCTAACATATAGGACCACTGCCTGCTCTGCCATACTGGGACGTCAGGCAGGCGGGCAGGAAGCACACTTCTTTACCCTTCCTTCTTCTCTCACCTTTTCCTTGCCTCATGTGCTGACCTGAGGGTGGGGTCTGGCCCTTGCCTCCTCTCTGGCAGATGCCTAGATGCTGAACACATCAAGCACTGCCTTTGTACAAATATTTTGCATCTGTATGAGTCCCTTTTTTTATTTTGGGGTGTGTAAACCAGGTTGCTAACTGGTTGCCTATAAGAATTTTGCTTAGCCTTGTACTGCAATTTGGGGAGGGAGGAATCAATTCATGGCCAATATTAAAAAATGCAATTTCCCTTAAAAAGATATTTATAACTTCTCTTGAAATAGAGAAGATGTTCCACCTTTACACCCACAGCCCCACTTGTTAGCCATCATCTTGTGGAATCTTTGTGATTTTCTTTGTATTGAATCATATCATCCGCAAATAGGAAGAGTTTTATTCATTCCTTATCAATTTGGGTGCCCTTTATTTCTTTTTCTTGCCTTATTGCATTTGCGAGGACTTCCCATTCTCAAGGGGAATGCTTTCAGTCTCTTTCCATTGAGAGTAATGTTGGCTGTTGTCTTTTATTATGTTGAGGAATTAGCCTTCTATTATTATTTTGCTGAGAGTTTTTATCAGGAATGGGTATTGGACTTCATCAAATGCCTTTTCAGCATCAATTAAGATGATTGTGTGCTTTTTTTCCAATTCACATGGAACATTCTCTGGAACAGACCACATTTTAGGCCACAAAACAAATCTTAACAAAATCCAAAACATCAAAATTACACAAAGCATCTTCTTTGATCACAATGCCATAAAAGTAGAAATCAATGACATGAATAGCAAGGGAAAAAAAATCAAGCACATGGGAACTGAATAACACATTGCTTAAAAATCACTGGGTAATAGAAGATATCAAAGATGGAATCCAGAGCTGCCCCCTTGGACCAGGCATGCTTTCGGCCCTTCAGGGCTCCACTGCTCCTGCCTTGCTCATTCCTGCCTGGGGGGAGGGCTTTGAGTTTACTACTTCTATTTTCAAAAAAGATTTTTATATGAAGGAAAAAAAAGTACAACAAAATGACAACAGTAAACTCATACCTATCAATAATTATGCTGAATGTAAATGGGTTAAATGCACCAGTAAAGAGACAGAGAGTGGCAGAATGGGTGGGGGGGAACCATGATCCATCAATATGCTTTCTATAAGAGACACATCTTAGACACAAAGACATAAACAAACTAACACCCAAAGAATGAAAAAATATATATATCAAGAAAACAATAACCAAAAAAGAGCAGGAGTGGCAATATTAATCTTTGCTAAAACAGACTTTAAAGCAAAAACCATCTAGAATCTAATGAGAATGAAAACACATCCGTTGGAACACAGCAAGAGCAGTGCTTAGAGGTCAATTTACAGCAATAAACACATACATGAAAAAGAAGAAAGGGCCAAAATCAAAACATTAACCCTACAAATCAAATAAATAGAAAGATAACAGCAAAAGAAGCCCACAGACACCAGAAGAAAGGAAATAAAGATCAGAGCAGAAAGAAATGAAATAGAGAACAGAAAAACAATAGAAAGAATCAAGAAGACAAGAAGTTGGTTCTTAGAAAGAATCAATAAAATTGACAAACCATTGACAAAATTGGCAAAAGAAAAGCAGGAAAGGAAGCAAATAACCCAAGTAAAAAATGAGATGTGTGGCATTACAACAGAGCCAACTGAAATAAAAAGGATCATAACAGAATCCTATGAAAAACTGTTCTCCAACAAATTTGAAAGCCTAGACGAAATATGCAAATTTCTAGAAACACACTACCTACCTAAACTAACACACACTGAGGTAGAAAAAGGAACTGATTGATAACAAAAGAAGAAAGTGAAGAGATTTAAAAAAAAAAAAAAACCCTTCCAATGAAGAAAAGCCCTGGCCTGGACAACTTCACTGGTGAATTCTACCAAACTTTCAGAGATGAGCCCACACCAACACTACTCAAACTATTTCAAAGCTTAGAAAGGAAGGAAGAGTCCTGAATTCATTCTATGAAGCAAACCGAACTCTGATACCAAAGCCAGGCAAAGACACCACAAAAAAAAGAAAATTACAAACCAATATCCCTCATGAATACAGACACAAAAATTCTCAACAAAATTCTAGCCAATGGAATTCAACAGCATATTAAAAAAAAAAAAAATACATCAAGACTAACTGGGATTCATACCAGGTATGCAAGCATGGTTCAACATTAGAAAATTAATCAATGTTAATCCACCACATAAATAAAACAAAAGAAAAAAATCACACAATCATCTTAATTGATGCTGAAAAGGCATTTGATAAAGTCCAACTCCCATTCCCGATAAAAACTCTTGGCAAAATAATAATAGAAGGCAAATTCCTCAACATAATAAAAGACATTTACACAAAACCAACAGCCAACATTATTCTCAATGGAGAGAGACCAAAAGCATTCCCCTTGAGAATGGGAACCAAACGAGGATGTTCTTTATCACCCCTCTTACTCAGCATTGTGCTGGAAGTCCTCGCAAATGCAATAAGGCAAGAAAAAGAAATAAAAGGCTCCCAAAATTGGTAAGGAAGAAGGAAAACTGTCCCTATTCGCAGATGATATGATTCAATGCATAGAAAATCACAAACATTCCACAAGAAAGCTACTGGAACTAATGGAAGGATTCGGCAAAGTAGCAGGATACAAGATTAACAAACAAAAATGAGTTGGATTCCTCCACAACAAGAGAACTTCAAAAAGGAAATCAGGAAAACAATACCTTTTACAATAGTCTCTAAAAATATAAAATCCTTAGGAATAAATCTAATCAGTGATGTAAAAGACTTATACAAAGAAAACTACAAAACACTACTGCAAGAAACCAAGAGACCTGCATAAATAGAAAAACAGCTATGTTCATGGATAAGAAGACTCATCTTTGTGAAAATGGCAATACTACCCAAAGTGATCTACAGATATAATACAATCCCAATTTTTTCCATATAAAGTTGGAAAGAAAATGAGCCCTGAATAAGGAAAGCATTATTGAACAAGAACAAAGTAAGAGGCCTCACGCTTTCAAATTTCAGAACCTAATAATACAGCTACAGTAGTCAAAATGGCCTGGCACTGGTACAAGGACAAACACATACACCAATGGAAGAGAATTGAGAATCCAGATGTAAATCCATCCACCTACAGGCAGCTGATCTTTGACAAAGCTCCAAAATCCATTAAATTGGGAAAAGATAACCTGTTTAACAAAGGGTGCTGGCTGAACTGGTATCCATCTGTAAAAAAATGAAACTGGACCCATACCTCACACCATACACAAAAACGACTCAAAATGGATCAAAGACCTAAATGTAACACCTGGAACAATAAAGACCTTGAAAAAAAATAGGCCCCGAAGACAAATCATCAGGCATGAAAAGGACTGGTCAGTGGGGGGGAGAGAGATGCTGATGAAGAGTGAGCTAATTAAATCAGGTGGACACGGGAGAGTGTGTTGGCAACTCTTGACTGGAGGGGGGATGGGAAGATAGAGAGAGAGGGAAGATGGTAAAATTGTCACGAAACGAGAGACTGTAAGGGCTGACTCAATAGGGGGAGAGCAAGTGGGAGAAGGGAGTAAGATGTATGTAAACCTACATGTGACAGACTGATTGGAATGGTAAATGTTCACTTGAAGCTTAATAAAAATTAAAAAAAAAAATAGGGACAAGTCTAGGGGCCCTAACATACAAATGGTATAAACAGAACACCAAACGTAACTAAAAATGCACAAACAGCAGAAGATGAACTAGATAAATATCAAACACTTACGTTCATCAAAAGACTTCTTCAAAAGAGAACCTATTATAAACTGAGAAGAACACATACATTTGTGGTTATGAGGGGGGGAGGGAGGGAGGGTGGGAGAGGGTTATTTACTGATTAGTTAGTAGATAAGAACTACTTTAGGTGAAGGGAAGAACAATACTCAATACACGGAAGGTCAGCTCAACTGGACTGGACCAAAAGCAAAGAAATTTCCGGTATAAACTGAATGCTTCGAAGGTCAGTGGAGCAACGGCGGGGGTTTGGGGACTATGGCTTAAGGGGACTTCTAAGTCATTTGGCAAAATAATTCTATTATGAAAACATTCTGCATCCCACTTTGAAGTGTGAAGTCTGGGGTCTTAAATGCTAACAAGCAGCCATCTAAGATGCATCAATTGGTCTCAACCCACCTGGATCAAAGGAGAATGAAGAACACCAAGGTCACACGATAACTACGAGTCCAAGAGACTGAAAGGGCCACATGAACCAGAGACTTACAACATCCTGAGACCGGCAGAACTAGATGGTGCCAGGCCACAACCGATGACTGCCCTGACAGGGAGTACAACAGAGAACCCCTGAGGGAGCAGGAGAACAGTGGGATGCAGACCCCAAATTCTCATAGAAAGACCAGACTTAATGGTCTGACTGAGACTGGAAGAATCCCAGCGGTCATGTTCCCCAAACCTTCTGTTGGCACAGGACAGGAACCATTCCCGAAAACAACTCATCAGACATGGAAGGAACTGGACAATGGGTTGGAGAGAGATGCTGATGAAGAGTGAGCTACTTGTATCAGGTGGACACTTGAGACTGTGTTGGCATCTCCTGTCTGGAGGGGAGATGGGAGGGTAGAGAGGGTTAGAAACTGGGAAAATGGTCACGAAAGGAGAGACTGGAAGGAGGGAGCAGGCTGACTCAGAGGGAAAGTAAGTGGGAGTATGGAGTAAGGTAAATATAAGCTTATATGTGACAGACTGACTTGATTTGTAAACTTTCACTTAAAGCACAATAAAAATTATTTAAAAAAAAAAAAAAAGAACCTATGGACTGGGGAAGAATTTTTGGCTTTGACATATCCGACAAGGGTCTAATCTCTAAAATCTATAGAAAACTTCAATATCTCAACAATAGAAATACAAAAACCCAATTAAAAAAATGGACAAATGATATGAACAGATACTTCACCAAAGAAGACATTCAGGCGGCCAACAGACACAAGGAAATGTTTGCAATCATTAGCCATTAGAGAGATGCGGATCAAAACTGCAATGAGATATCATCTCACCCTGACATTACTGGCACAAATCAAAAAAAAAAACAAATGTTGAAGAGGCTGTGGAGAGATTGGTACACTGCTGGTGGGACTGTAAAATGCTACAACCACTTTGGAAAATGGTATAGCGCTTCCTTGAAAAGCTAGAAATAGAAATATGATCCAGCAAACCCAATCCTAAGTATGCACCCTAAAGAAATAAGAGCCATGACACAAATAGACATATGCACACCCATGTTCATTGCAGCATTATTCACAATAGCAAAAAGATGGTAACAACCTAAGTGCCCACCAACAGATGAATGGATAAACAAACTGTGGTACATACACACAATGGAATACTACACAATGATAAAGAATAATGACGAATCTGGAAAATATCTCACAACATGGATGAATTTGGAGGATATTATGCTTAGTGGAATACATCAATTATAAAAAGGTAAATATTGTATGAGACCACTATTATAAAGAAACAAGAAAAGGTTTACACACAGGGGAAAGAACAAAAACTTTCTTTGACGGTTACCAGGAATGGGGCAGGGTAGGGGAAGAGATTGACAAATAGAAGACACATGTTAATTTTGGTTACAAGAAAGGCAATCCACAATATGGGAGAAGTCAGCAAGACATGGCCAAGGTTTGAGAGAACACTGAGAGTAACACAAGAACAATGGGCAACAACAGTGATTTCTATAGCATAGATAGCCATGCAACAATAATATTAACCAATATTAACAAATACTAATTAATAAATGAATGCATAGCTAGACAGATATGGCAAGAGGTGTGTGAGGGTATAAAGGAACACACCCATCTGCTGATATAGGTTCAGTGGTGGATTTTTTTTTTTTTTTTTTAATGTTAACTGTCAGTTATAACTGATATTATTTATAACTGATGTTATTTATAACTGATACAATTATCTACCTAGAAAATTCAAGATAATAAACAGAAAAGTTATTAGAACTCTTAGTAATTCACCAAGATGGTTAGAAATAAAATAAACAGAACATATAGGAAAATGATAGCTTTTCTACACACTTGAAATAACTATATCAACTACAAATTATAAAATATAAAGTATAAAAGAAGAAATTACATTTATAATGGTAACATAAACTAAGCCCTACAAGATAACAACGTGCATTGTAACAGACTGATGATTGTCCAAAAATACTTGGTTTTCACTTCTTTCATAGGAGTAGAACTCAAATTTTATTTTATTATTGTGCTTTAGGTGAAAGTTTACAGCTCAAGTTAATTTCTCATTCCAAAATTTATATACATATTGTTTTGTGGCATTGGTTGCAATTTGGTGGATATTCATACATCCACAACTGTAGGAGATGCTTATATATCAATATAGATAATAGAGAACATGAGCAAAAGTAAGGGTGACTTCTTAGATAAAACTAAACACCTCGAGGGCAAAGTTCCTAGGCTGAAAGAGGAAGGTCCATTGACTCGCGGGGCATCTACCATTCTGACTGGGATCACAACAGAGGGTCCTGGACAAAGTGGGAGAAAAATTGAAGAACAAAAAATCAAATTCACAAAAAGACTAGAGTTACTGTTCTGATAAAGACTGGAGAAACCTCCAAGACTATGGCCCTAAGACACCCTTCTGAACTAGAACTGGAGCCATTACCAGAGACCACCTTTCAGCCAAACCGTAGACAGGCCCAAGAATAAACAATAACACCCAAGAGGTCCCAAGAGGAACATGTTCCTTACAAGAATTTGTTATACAAGAGCCAAAGGGCAACATTTGCTCAAAAGCAAAGATGAAAAGGCAGGAAGGGGTAGCAATTCAGTAAGAAAGAAAATGGAAAACCTAGGACAGAAATAGGAAGAGGGCAAGAACATCGTGGAAAATGAAACCAGTGTTTTGGAATGCTTTGGGTACAAACTAACAGATGGGAAACTAATTTGCTCTATAAATTGTCACCTAGTAAACAATAAATAAAATTGTAAAAATTAGTCTAAGATAAAAGAAAGTCACCAAGGCTAGAAGAGTAAAAAATGGACATTTTCATAGACTCTGACAGAGTTTCAGCACACCAGTGTAAACACACACTTCTGGTCCAAGTGGAGCTTGCCTTGGCAATGCAGGAGTTCTGCCTCAGCTACTACCTTTTTTGAGTTATCACGATCATCATTTTGTTTGAAAATTTGAAATGACCAGGAGGACCTTTTAAACTATTTCTTTGAAGACTCTAGAATGAAAATATCCCTAGTATTAAATCAACAAGATATACTGACACAGTGGCTGCAACAATGGGCTCAAGCTTAATAACCATCATGAGGCTGGCTTAGGTCCAGGCAGTGTTTCATTCTGTTGCGCACAGGGTCACTATGAGTCGGAACCCACTCACTGACACCTAACAACAATTTTTTGCAGTTGTGTTTTTCTATATTCCTTCCAGTGTAATCAAATGAAGGAAATGAAATGACATACCTTTGTCTCTTTTGACACCAAATTTTTGATCACCTTGCCCAGTAGGGGTACTGACTGTCTGAACGAAGACTTGGGAAAGGGTGGACACCCAATCCCAGCCCCTCCTGACCTCCCATGCCCTCTCCTAACCAGAGGCAGAAGATGACCTTTGAGGGACTTGCTCAGAAAGTCCTTTCGTTGTCATGATTATTTGATCCACAGAAAAATGTAAATCTAAAAAAATGCACACGCACAAACATAATCACTGCCATGCTGGGTTTTTGTTTGTTTGTTTCTGTCTTTCAAATTGAGGAGTATTTGGTAAGTTTCTGATAGGTAGCATATGTAATTAAACTCTCTCCATACCTTACCACAGGGGCGACGGTGGTTCAGTAGTGGAATTCTCACCTTCCATGCTGAAGACCAGGGTTCAATTCTTGGCCAACGTACCTCATGCGAAGCCACCACCTGACTGATAATGGAAGCTTTCAACAGAGCCCAGACTAACACAAATTAGGAAGAAAGTCCTGGCAATCTATTTCTGAAAGTCAGAATGGTCAGATCCACAACAAATCATGGGAATGGTACAGGACCAGGCAGCGTTTGGTTCCATTATGTGTGGGGTCGCATGAGTCAGGGGCTGACTTTACATCAGCTAACAATAATAGGCAATACCTTAACACACACCACACACACACACACACACACACACACACCGAAATTAGGGCACACCAGAAAAATCAGGTTACATCTTGAAATGGCGGAGAAGAGTGTTTGTCTCTTTCATTCACCTTGAGGTACCTATAGAGGATTTTCTTATTTTTCCTTCGAAAGTCACTTTGATTGGGTGAGGAACAGATTTATTTGTAAAATCCTTTTTAAAGCAACTGTAAACTCATTTAATACCTAAAAACATCACCATCAACCTAACCTCCAATCCCCCAACAAAAAATTGTTTATTTTTTAAATCTGCTTTCCTGAAACTACCAGGTTTGTTCCCCCACGCCACAGCAATGTCCAAAGTGCAACCGACAGCGGGAAAGGTGTGATCCACTCTCACCAGCGGGGTTCTTCTTTCCTCATATTTCTAAGACTTTCCCTGAAACTCTGATTCAGTCAAGTTTGCTGGACAGACAAACATTCACAGCTTTGCTGAAGGAGAAAGAGGAGGCCGCAGCTGAGGTAGACAAGGTGAGCAATCCACAGACATGCTGTCTCCTGGACCAGCCTTACAATGTGGGGTGAACACGGAGGACGGAGGGAGGTCTCCAGTAAAAAATACTAGAAGACAGTTTCTTACTGCTAACCAGCTCACCTTTGCCATGAATAATCAATTATTCAAGGGGAGATAAAGTTACTTTAAAACTGACTTTTAAAAAAATACATGATTCACTTAGTATAATTTTCTTGCCTCATCATTTTTTTTTAAGAAATACATTCTCACTGCCTTGACAGTGAGATTCCCCCCCACAACCCATCTTGTAAATCCACCTTGCTCTCCACTCATCCCCTCCCCCTGCAACCCTCAAATTGGATCCCATGGAAAATAAATACAGCAGAAGCCACCACTGACTATCTCTGACCAGAAAATGAACACTACTTCCAAAACCTGTTTTCTAAACTCCCGGTGACTGAGACAGGAAGGGGTGGGGGGAGAGGACGGGGCGGCCTGTTTGTACACCCACTGGCACTACCTCTTCCTCACCAGTGAAGCTTTCCATGGAAATTCTGGCTGCATTAGCCTTGGCTATGCTCGGGACTATTTTTGGAAGCCTAAAAACCTCAGGGGAGTGACTTTTACTTTTATTCATGTACAGGGTCCTTACTTTTATTTATTAAAGAAACAAAAACATGTCTCCTGCTTAACTTCAACCAGCTTTCATGTCAAGTGAAACAAAACTTGTTGGCTGGTCCAATCGGCCATTAGCCAGGGTGGAGGGAGAGCCCTTCCATGGCACGTCTGAGGCATATGTGACCTGAGTAGTAATCACCCCTCAGAGAAAGGGAGGAGGCACGGAGTTTTGAGACTCTTGTCCCAAAGGAACAACTTTGGGAGAGTGTTTGAGTCTGCCTGGGAGAAAAAAGGTATCTGGGCAAAATTCCAGCAAATTGGGAGTGTTACTTTTAAAAAGCATTTCAGGAGGCAAGAAAAGAGATGGTTCAGTCCCTCAAAACTGTGGCACTGACACCCCAGCACTTAAAAAAAAAAACTAGCAGAGAAGATCACAGGGTGGAGATCACCCCATAGATTTGGCTTCACCGCCCGCCCCCCCTTCCCCAGGTCTAAGTGTTCATTTTAACAAGTTGTGAAGGGCAGGCAGCCAACCCCTCAGCCTCCACAAGACAAATTGATTCAAGGTTTCTCCTTGAGCCTCCAGCCAGGATGCCTGCTACAATAGCAGCTGGGGAGGTGCTATTGTTTTATCTCAGCGGAGATTTGAAACTCCCTCACTCAGAACTAGCAGCCCACCATGTGTCTACAAACGCCAACAGAGAGAAATGCTAGCAGAGTGGAAGTTTAAGTCTGCATCAGACACTGAACAAAGCTGCAGTAAGAATCCCTAGGGATTTTGCTGGTGGGGCATCCCCGTGCCAGATGTCAAGGCTAGCCCACTATTATCTCACTTCCATCCTCTGTTTACTGCCCTCAATGATGACTCTAGCTTTAAAAAATAGTTGCCATCCGGTCGACTCTGACTCATAGCATCCCCGTGTGTGTGTGAGTGAAAATGTGCTCCATAAGGTTTCCAATGGTTGATTTTGGGGACGTAGATCGCCAGGCCTTTCTTCTGAGGTGTTTCTAGGTAAACTCAAACCTCCAACCTTTCAGTTAGCAGTTAAGAGTGTTAACCACTTACACCACCCGGGGACTTCTATGATTCTAGCCAGGATTTGCATTATATCCCAACATGTAAGACAATGACTACAAATATCTCTGCCACTTTAGGCAAATCACTTTAACTTCCCTGGACCTTGGTTTCATCTTGTTAAATAGGCAGATATTGCTAGGTGTTCACTGTAAATTCGTTTCATCTTCTTCCTGGGCACACAGCTAGATTCTATTTTCAGGTCTTCCTTGTACTTAGGTGTGGCCCTGTGACTGCCATCCCTAGCCAATGGAATATGAGCAGAAGAGAGGTGTGCCAGTTTCAGTCCAAGAAACCAGTGTGCCCCTTCTATACTTTTTCTCTTTCCCTCAGCTGCACATGGGTGACCTTGGAGACCTAGGTGTCCCCATATTGAAGATGGCAAAGCCAGAGAATGGAATCCAGAGTCACCATGTGAAAGAAAACTCCCTCTGATCCAAAATAACTTCCTTGAACTGTGTCATGAGCAAGGAATAAACTTTGAATTAAGCCACCAAAGTTTGGGGGCATATTTGTTACTGAAGCCTAGCCTCTGACTAACAGACCGTAATAACAGCACCTGCTCTGCCTACCTCAAAGGATGATAAACCAAAACCAAACTCACTGCCATCAAGTCGATTCCGACTCATAGCAACCCTATAGGACTGAGTAGAACTGCCCCATAGAGTTTCCAAGGAGCGCCTGGCAGATTTGAACTGCTGACCTCTTGGTTAGCAGCTGTAACACTTAACCACTATGCCACCAGGGTTTCCCAAAAGATGGTAGGAAAAATCATATGAGATATTTTGCCTTGAAAATATATCACATCTTCCAAGACTAGAGCAGAAATAACACTGCCTGCAGGAGAAGCACCCATAAATTAACAGTATTTTTGAGTCCTTACTATCTTCCAGGCATCATACTATTTAAATGCTTTATAATGACTATTTTATTTAATCCACATAACAACATGTAGAAGTGATACTATTGCCATCCCCGTTTAACAGACGAGAGGAAAATAAATAGTTCCCCTCAAGGTGATTCTGACTTATGGCAACCCCATATATGTCAGAATAGAACTGTGCTCCATTGGGTTTTCATGATTGTGATCTTTTGGAAGCAGGTCACCAGGCCTTTCTTCTGTGGTACCTCTGGGTAGGTTTGAACCACCAACCCTTAGGTTAGTAGTCAAGTCCTTGGTGAAAAACTCACAATATTACATAGCTATTTTATTACATAGCAAGCTGAGAATTAAAGGCAGAAAGTCTGGCACCAGAACCATAATTCTTAGCCTGGTACCCAGAAATAAAAGGTAGTTTCAAATATATGAATATGGTACTTTTAATTCAATAAGTCAAACTTTAGAAGTACCTTTGCTTCAATTAGCTATGTCAAAAGAAAGTCATCTTTGGCCTATTTGTCCTCGTGCTGATCCACTTTTTCCACTTGACTTTCCATGTATACACACAGTTCCCATCTACGGCAGCTGGTGTTCTTTCAGGAACATTTTTTTAGTCTAACAAATGACGCAGACTATCACCTAGGTTCCTACCACAAGCTTAGATGCAGAATTTTGACGGTGCATTTTTAAATCTCAATATGATGCATTCTTTTATTTCCTTTAGAATCTCTTTTGTCCTCTTAAATGTATTTAATATAAGCTAAGAGACAAAGAAATGCTGTTTAACAAGTGAAAAGGACAAGGGCCCCTCCCAAGTATTAACTCATTTAAGAAGTCTTACAGCAATGTTACCTCATGCTTCCATCATTAGACAGAATCCCAAAGTACAATTACTGAAGCCTGGTAATGAGACCACCAATGGTAAGCAGGTCATTATAAAAATTTAAGACCTATTGAGCACTACAGGTTTTTACAGTTGGTCAGCTCAGATTTATTTAGCACATGTTTTTTCCATCCCTGCAATGCATGGGGAAAATTCACTGTGTCCAACATCTCTCAAAACCACATTTCCACCTGTGTGGGGCAATGGAATTAATAAGCGTATAGAATAACCTCACAAATTTGGATCCCACTCATCTGGAATTCATGATATTTCAGTTACACATATGCGGGCCTGGCCAGACAAAAAGGCCGCATGGGTGGAGGTCACTGCACAAAGCTAGAGTGAAATAAGGGTTGGCAGGGTCAAGGGCAGGGAGAGATGGGGTTGCAAAGCTCAGAGACTGTATACAAACATGTTTTAATGATCAAGTGACAATTACATGTATAAAGTCACTAATTGTGTGCTGAAAGTGGGCTTGCCTTTTGGTATTAACAAGAAGAGTTTGGGAAACAAATTTAAAAGCTTAAACGAAATTGCAAGAGGAAGATTGAACCTGCTTTTCGATTAAGGCAAACAAAGCATTTTCTTACTCTTTACAAAAATACATTCACAAAAGCTATTGGTATGCTTATCTCTTCCCTGAAGGATGTAAACAATGCAAACCTTATCGTCTTCCTAACACAAAATTAATACATTAGTGGTCTATAAGATACTATTCAAATTGGTGACTTGCAATAATTCTAACAACCCTCTACAATCCCTGATTATTCCCACATATAAATGACCTATTTTCTGAGTCGGTGAAGTTTGGCTCCACCACAGATGTGGAGAAGACAGGTAAAAGCTCAAGCTTGAGTGTTGCCTACCAAGGTCCAGCCAAGCTTGCTGTGCTTGCTTCTGTTGCTTAAAACAAGAAAGAAACTTAAAAAAAAAAAAAAAGTTTTTTTTTTTTTTTGAGTAATAGATAACATTAAAGCAGACTTCTAAACCACACCAGATTCACCACACTGGGGCTTGGTCTCCTCCATTTTTCCCTAGGTGTCTGCTCCCTCCAGCCTCTTCAGACCTCCTCTAAGATAATAAGCTTCTGTTAGAAAAGATAAAAAAGTATAAGCAGCCCTGTAGAGGCAAATAACCATGCTCCACTTACCTCCACAAAAACATCAAAATATATCATGCTCTCCTAAGGAGAGAAAACACGAGTCTCATATGACAAATACCTTCTTCTTATAACAGGGCTACCCACCAGGCAGAACAAAAGTCCAAAGAAACCCAAACTCCACTTAACATTTTATTAAAGCATATTTTTTTCTTATACCAGAAAGAAGGTCATTATCATGGGCTGTCCCAGAACATTTGCAGGTTTCCCAGTCTTATCTCTGCCAGCCATTTTCCAGCTACTGATCAGAGGAAAAACATAAATAACCTATACTGTAATCCTAAGTAGAAATATCTTCTTTTATTCTGATCATTCTTTTTGTTAAGCATTCAGAAAATACTGACAAATTTAAGGAAGAGAATAAAAAATCACCTGTAATCCTACAGCCCAGAAAGAGCATTTTATTATACATTGCAGTGCAATGGAGTGCTTTTGTGTGGCCTTTCTCCCTATGGTCTCATAACTCCCACCCAGGTGATTGGGTGGGACTGTGCAAATAGGGTAATTGTGGCCCACCAAGGGGATTGTTCAGTTTTGCTATCCCGCTGGGCTTGAAATGAGTCATCCCAGAGGTGGGAAAGAGAGTGTCAGGGATTGAATTGTATTCCCCAAAATATGTGTTAACTTGGTTAGGCCATGATTCCCAGTATTGTGTGGTTGTCCTTCATTATGTGATTGACATAATTTTCTTAAATGTTGTAAATCCTAACCCTACCTGTGGCTAATGAGGCAAGATTGGATTATGTTAAGAGGATTAGGCTGGGACGTAACACCCTCGCTCAGGTCACATCCCTGATCCAATGTAAAGGGAGTTTCCCTGGGATGTGGCCTAAACCACCTTTCGTCTTACAAAAGATTGAAGGAAAAGGAAGAGAACAGAGAGGAGGGGACCTCATACCACCAAGAATGAAGCACCGGGAGCAGAGTGCATCATTTGGACCTGGGGTTCCTGCTTGGAGAAGCTCTTAGTCAGGGGAAGATTGATGATAAGGTCCTTCCTCCAGAGCTGACAGAGAAAGGCTTCCCCTGGAGATGACACCCTGAATTTGGACTTCTAACCTACTAGAATGTGAAAGAATAAACTTCCGTTTGTTGAAGCCACCCACTTGTGGTATTTCTGTGATAGCAGCACTAGACAACTAAGACAGAGAGGATTCCACCACCACCAAGGAACAGCCAGGAGCAGAGAGCACAACTTTTGGACCTGGGATCCCTGTGCTGAGAAGCTCCTGGAACCAAGAGGCAAAGATGGAGAAAGAGCTCGAGAAGTAGAAGCAGAGAAACGAAAACAGGAGACAGCATGATGGGAATTATATCCTGAGCATCCTTGAACCTAAATTGTAAACTGTTACTTCCCTAATAAACCCCATAATCATGAGTATTGCCTGTGAGTTCTGTGTGGCCATTGCAATGAATTACCAATCCTAGCGGAGAAGTAGAGGGTGCAATGGGAGGGATGGCTAGTGTCAGAACTGGTAAAGGTGGAGGACAGAGGAACCATATCTGACCTCTCCCTCATAGGAATTGCCCTTGGGCTGGTGATCTTGATTCTCCTTCCCCTTCATAAAGTTAAAGGAGGTCAGACACTGCTCCCATGCCATTTTTACATATATCCTCTTAGACTTTTTTCTGTGCATAGATATACAAATATAGGAGCCCTGGTGGCTCAGTCATTAAGCAGTAGGCTGCTAACCCAAAGGTCAGCAGTTTGAATCCACCAGCCGCTCCTTGGGACCTTATGGGGCAATTCTACTCTGTCCTATAGGGTCACTATAAGTCAGAATCGACTCAATAGCAATGGGTTTGATTGTGTCTTTTGGAGGGAGGGCGGTGGCACAAATGGTTATGCGCTGGACTACTAACCAAAAGGTTGGTGGTTTGAATCCACCCAGAGGCACCCTGAAAGAAAAGCATGGCGATCAGCTCTTGAAAGGTCAGAGCCTTGAAAACCCTATGGAGCAGTTCTATTCTGCACACATAGGGTTACCATGAGTTGAAATCGACTTGACAGCAACTGGTAACAACAAACAACATACACATACAATTTTTAAATTTTTACCAAAATGATATGATGCCATCCATACTGCCTTATAGTTTGTTTTTCTGCTTCGAAAATATATGGCAGCTATATTTCCCAATCGATAAATAAAGATCAACAGTATCATGTTGAATGGCTACACCATACTTTATTTAGCTCATCCTCTATAAACAACTTGATGGTTTGATACTTTTTATCTGGCCCTGGGCTGCAGTCTGCCCTGTGATAGGTCTATTTTACACACTTTGCAGGATTTGGTCAGTTTCCTATGCAAATCAAGTGACTTGTGATTCACTGAGGGGAGTGGTCAGATCATAGCCCTGCTGGGATGGCCATGCCTTGAAATTGACAGGAAGTTTGCCTATATAAGCAGCCAACCCAACAGAGGTTTTAGAAAAGCAAGAAGAGAGAAGAAGCAGAGAGAGGGGGTGAGGAACCTCCTAATAGAGCTGTTGCATGGGGTCAAGGGCTGTAACACTGAAGACAGAGAGAAGCCTGAAAGAGGCCCTGAGGCACAGCAGGCAGTGACAGGTCCAGAAGGGACCTTGCAGCAGTCAGTGGTGACAGGCACAGAAGAAGCCCCACGGCAAAGTCAGCGGTAATGGCAGAAGCCTGCTGCTAGGAAAGCAGCTAAGAGAGCTGAGCAAGGTGCTATACTGGCTATGAGCTGGGTCAGTTTGCAGTGAGAAGCCAACGTTAGGGAGGCTACAAATAGATAGGCCTGCACAGCTGAGAGGGATATGCATGGTCAGGAGGAGGCCTATCCTGAGGAGGCTGAGAGGAGGCCTGCACAGCCAAGGGGAACCCTGTAGGGCAGATAGCAGGTGTGTGGCAGAGAGAAGGGCCTGCCTGCCCTCACAGCAGAGAGAAGGGCCTGCCTGCTTGCACAGCCAAAACTTGCTAAGAGAGCTGTCCTGCCCTGAAGAAGGGAGGGATGTGCTCTCCGCTTTGGAAGAGCCTTCCAGACTTCATCTACGTGCTTCCTGACCCTGACCCAGAGTTGTAGCCTGTTGATCCTGATCCCAGGTTGTACCCTGTTACTTCCCTAATAAACCAGATAACTAAGTATAACCTGTGAGTTCTGTGTGACCATTGCAAGCAACTATCGAACCTAGCAGAGAAGTAGAGAGTGCTGTGGAGGGGGATGGCTGGTGTCAGAGATAGTAAAGAATTTGGAGAATGGAGGTATTTCTGACCTCCACCTCATATGAATCAGCTTTGGGCCAATCCTGATTCTCATCCCTCCTCCTAAATGTAGACAGGCCCTGATGCTAGAAGTTTACAGCCTGGGACTCTCAACTGCTCTGAATTTACCCCAAAGTTGTCCTTGCTTTCTGCCACAGATACGTGAGTCTCAAACTAAAGATGTGTATTGTCTTATATCTTCTAAATCAATTCTCTCCCTCCCAGAGAATGACTTTTCTATTTTATCTTTTGGCATCTTAAAGGAGCCACACTATTTCTCTCTGTCTTGATTTTTTAAAAAGGGGGAGAGGGGAACAGAACCAATTAAAACATTACAGGTGACATAGTAAGAAGTCCAATAGGGTTGCTATGAGTTGGAATCGACTCGACGGCACTGGGTTTTTTTTGTTTTTTTTTTTAGTAAGAAGTCCAGCTAAAGCCTAAGCTATATTTTTCAACTGAGCCTCAGACATGGGAATTGGGATCTAATTTGGATGTTTTAAACAAGGATTTTCCTTGGAGCCTCCTGGACCTACCCACCCCCACCCACCCATTCATTGCCCCAGGAGAATTACAGCAGAGGAGCAAAGAGAACTTTTTGATGTTCAGTTTCTGAACTTCTACATAGGTATCAAAATTCACAGCAGAAACAAGAATGTGGAAAGCCAAAGATTTTTGTTTTGTAGGGATCAGCCTTTTTGAGAGAAAAGAAGATATTTGAGAATCAAAAGATAAAAATCTGAAGGACGCAAGGCTTACAGTTCATGTCCATAAATCTATAATTTTGAACCACAAGAGGTGTGATACCTGCTTCCCAAGGATGATGGAGTGGGAAGTGGAGTTGGAAATATGGAGGGGCATTGATTAGTTATCATAATGCCAATGGCATCCTTATTGATACTATTAAAAAAAAAAAAAAACCTGTTGCCATCAATTTTATTCCAACTCATAGTGATGCAGTGTGTGTCAGAGTAGAACGCTCCCAGAGGGTTTTCTTGACTGTAACCTTTATAGAAGTAGATTGCCAGGTCTTTCTTTTGTTGTGCCGCTGGGTGGATTCCAACCACCAACCTTTATATTAGTAGTTAGCAAAAACCATTTGGGCTTCCCAGAGATCTCCCTTGTTGACAAACTGCTCAAATGAATGTATTGGAAATAAACAGATGAAGAGTCAGAGACTGAGGTGTAGAGACCAGATGAGAGCCCAGCCTAAGACGGGGAAAATTTGGCCAGGGAGGAGCTCTGTGAATCTATATTAAGGAGGCCAGACACGGAGAAACCAGGCAAAAAGTATCACCACCAGTTCTTATAGGCTGCCCAGGCGCTTGTCCAATACACACAGCCATTTACCAGCACCTAAGAGCCATGTGGGTGCTAAGCCCAGACCTGCAGACCATCAGCTACCATTCCTGTGAGCTCCTTCGTGACCTGTGCTGAGCAGCCATCTTAACTGTCCTTGTTACCACCTGTGAGCACCTCCACCAAAGGCTGCACATCCCCCAGGAATCTGCCTGGCCCATCCAAACTCTTCTATGTGGACACTGCCTACACAATAGCTCATCATTTTTATATACCTGTTGACACAAAGGGTAGGAGTCATGAAATTGAACGAGACAGGATTAGTGTAGAAGGGAATGCCCCAGAACCTGATCTTTGGAGGCAGTGAAGGAAATGACCGAGGCTCCCTCCACCTCACATGCCCCACCACCACCTCCAGTCAGGACCAAATCCAAAACCGAACCCATTGCTGTGAAGTCAATTCGGACTCATAGCAACCCTATAGGATGGAGTAGAACTGACCCATAGGGTTTCCAAGGCTGTAATCTTTATGGAAGCAGGCTGCCACATCTTTTTCCTCTAGGAGCAACTGGTGGGTTGGAACCACCAACCTTTTGGTTAGCAGATAAGCGCTTAACCACTGTGCCACCAGGGTGCCTTCCCAGTCAGGACAGCTGTGTGAAATCCAGTTCCATTATACTTGCCTGGCCTCACCTGGCAGGAGAATGGGATAGAGCTGCCAAGAGTCCCCTGGCTGAGAGTCTGAGGAATCTTATACTGGAAACACCTAACGAAGAAAGAACTAGACACACAAAGTCTGCCCAATACCATACCTCTAAATTCTTGAGGATGAGGGCTCTATCTACCTTGTCGCCATTGTTTCCTAAGTGTGTGGCCCACTGGCTGACACCTGGAAGGTTCAGTAAATGGGTTTTGGAATGAATAAGTGGATAAATGGAGTACAGCACAATGTTTCTCACTTGGACTATCTGACTTGCAAGGAGGTTAGAAGATGTTGGTCAAGAACATAAAGCTGTGTTTACTCTGAACTCTGTGAGAAATTGAGAGACAAAAACAGAATGGTTTTATACCCTTATAGCAAAGAGTACAGAGAAGAGGACACCACCATTCTCTCTAGTTTTGCCCTGATCACATTGTGGCTCAGGGACATGGAGGTCTCCAGAGAACACACAGCAGGTTGGAGCCTCTGGAACAACAGCAGCACTCTGAAAATGGCGGCGGCCCCGCTGGTGGTGACTGTGCCTATACTCACTGAGGAAGCCATCAAATGGGCACATCCCTGGAAGGTGGCTTGAAGATGCTTTGCAAAGAAGCTGAGTCTTGAGATGGCCCTTTCATTTATTACTTAGGTATTTATGAACATTCAATACATTCCAGGCAGCTATGTGCCAACTAGGAGTCCTGGTGGCACAATAGTTAAGCATTTGGCTGCTAACCAAAAGGTTGCAGGTTCAAACCCACCCAGTGGCTCCGTAGGAGAAAGACCCTGTGATCTGCTTCCATAAAGATTACCGCCAAAAAAACCTTGTGGGGCAATTGTACTCTGTCACATGGGTTCACTATGAATCAGAATTGACTCAACAGCACCCAACAACAACAACACGCACCAGCAAGGGAAAACTGGTGATTCTGGATAAACAATGAGAAGTGGAGGGGGGTCCAAATGGAGAGAAGGGAGTGAGCAAAGATGTGCAGACAAGAAAAAGAGTAACTTTAACTAAAGAGAGGTTTACAATTTACAAAGTAATTCTATATATATTCTCTTACTTAGATGGGCGACAATAGTGAGCAGACCAATGGTCAGAATGAATCAGTACAGGTGGGATTAATAAAATATGTCCCTGTTGGGGAGATAGCTTGGCAACGGCAATGAATGGAAAATACAACCAAACCAGTTGCCATTGATTAGGTTCCAATTTGTGGCAACCCCTGTGTGTCGGAGTAGAACTGTGCTCCACAGGGTTTTCAGTGGCTGATTTTTCAGAAATAGATCACCCAGCTTTTTCCAAGGTGCCTATGAATGAACTCAAACCTCCAACCTTTTAGTTAGCAGCAAAATTCTTAACCATTTGTACCATCCAGGTACTCCAAATGGAAAATAAGGAAGTGATATATTCACTCACCCAGCAGCTTTCTGGCTGGAAACAGTCAGCGAGACATGACTTAAAATTTCCTCACAATGGCACTTCTTTTAGGCCAACAGGGCAGAGGCTAGTGCTTACCTGCCTTGCATGACAAGTTTCCAGAGCTGTTTTCTTAAGAAGCATGTATTCCACACCACAGAAGATTTTTAAACAGCAAACGTGGGGCAGGCTTTTGAACATAAAATCTTCAAGTGGTTTCACGACAGTGGCAAAAACTGGACTAACTCAATGACTTATTCTTCAGAGGATCCTGGGCAGTTAGACTTCCAGGTTGCTATTTACAGACCAAAAGAGTTCGTTCCTCTCTTGTTTCTTACAGAGCTGGCTCTGCCATACACCCACAGAGAAAATGCTGAATGCTGGATTCATGAATGAATGAACTAAACATTTTGAAATCAGTGGTAACCTGAATTTTCGTTCCCATCCCAAATCTTAGAAGGTCTGACACCTTTGATCGTCCAGAGGCAGATAACATGGAAAATAATATCTAGTTTCCCTTTCCCCTTTTAGTACATCTCCAAACCTATGTTCCAAACTCTTTGGCTAGCACACTCCTTGAATTAATGTGCAGAAAGTTTCCCAAGATCAACACTGACATCTTTCATCGAAGCCTTAATTCAAGGCTATCTGGCATTTTAAGGTTCTGTTGAACCAGCTGTGCACACAACATGCTTGCCTGAGACAGCTCCGTAAGATCCAGGCTTCTTAATATTATCATTCAAGCATGAATGGCCCAGCAGCTCCCTGAGCAGATAAAGGCGGGTGGGCAGAACTACCCCTGTGAGCTTTGCATTCCACATTGAGTCCAGCTGCCTTGACCCCCTAGAAATTCCTTTCTCTGTAATTCCAAGTATTTGGACCAAGCAGCTCAGTCCCAGCAGCCTGACAGTTCAATTAATATTGTCATCCCTAGATAAATGGGACTATAAAACATCCATGTGTCATTACAGTATGCTCTATTTTTAAGAACCACCAAAACTTGGACAGGGTCTCACAGGTCAATGCAGGCTTTGGATTTACGAATTCCTGGTCAGAGCAAGGCCCCTCCTGCTCTCAGGTGACCTTCCTTCTTGGTTAGTTCTAGCAGATGATCAATTACCAGTGTCATGGGTCAAGAAGGCAGTTTATCAGCTGCATATCCCCAGAACTTAGTCTTTGGTGATAGAACTTAGTGGTGGAATCTTTCCAAACGATTTGGAGCAACAGGCTAATTTCTCTAACAAAATTTCTTTCCTTGGGGGATTGGGAAAAGGGAGCAGACAGATAACCTTTGCCATGTTACCCCTCTTGTCTAAGAAGAAGCACTTCTTTAGAACCAACGTGATTAGATTAATATTTGAGAGGATTCTGACATAAGACTTTGCGATTTCAGAGGCTCTGTGTAACTTATAGAAACAAACCTTTGACTAGTAGAAATGTGAACAGTGCAAGAAATACAAAAGAAGAGCTTCTAGCGTTTTGCAGTACCAAGAAGATTTTATCTGACAGCACTAAAAAAACTGATACAAATTATTTTCTAAGTAATATACAATAACCCCATGTACTTATTACATTATTAGACTCTGAAATGATTGGAGAAATGAAATTGTTCCCCATATAACTGGAAACCTTCTCTCCTGAAATGGTTAGGGGCTTCTACTGCTGTCATAATCCTTTTAAATATTCAAGATATGCTTTTAATTGAATCCTACATATTTGCCTCTGTTTATTTCTTGAAAGCATGAAAGAAGTTACCTACTGGGATCACATTTGAAGAGTGGGTTAGAAGTATCAAGAATTTCAAATCAAGAAATTCAACTGTGGTTCTAAGAACTTAAAAGAGTAGTCAATAAAATTCTTCCTAAATGTATATCTTCTGAGGCATTTAATGGGGTTCGGCCTAATTCTGTGAAAGTATGACAGGATGGGATTTTTTTTCTTTCCCTCCCCATCCTGTTTCTGGACTGGGAGCAAAATCACCTCCTTTCAGGGGTCCTGGCCAAAGAGGTTAATAGAAGAGGGTCTTTGAAGTGCAAGGGAAAAAAGACTGAGACGCTTAACAAAATAACATACCAGGGTTTTTCTCTCCAAAGATTTAGGAACATCCACTTTCCTTCATGACCTCCTTTCTGTGTGCTGGACCTCAGGCATACATGTCACTACCACCTCCACCAACACCACCAACACCTGCAGCTCCACTGAGAACCAACTGAATGACAGATACCTAGGGCAGAAGGTGGGAGGAGGAAAAGGAAACGTGGGGAAATGCAGAGAGTATTATGAGGGAGAGGAAAAGAAAGTGGGCAACCGGAGAAGAGAGACTGCCTAGACCCATCTGAGGGCACTTGATCTGAACTCTAATAAGCCTAAAGAGAAGAGAACTGGTTTGCACCATCTTCTGAACTCCAGATGTACTTGATATTGTGATAGTAAGACTTTTGTAAAAGGCTGTACAGTCCTATCTTCCAGGAGTCAAGGGCATAGCTAAGAGGTTCCAGTTATAGAGAGGTCCCATTATACTAAGTGAGGTCCATATTTCACAGAAGTACACATTTAACAATAAGAATGAGGTTCTCAGTCAAGATGCCTCTGTAATTTCATGATTTGGTTTCTTCTCTATTCTAAATAATAGATGAAATAGAAATAAATGAAACCATAACATATATCCCTCCCCAAAATAGCTATAAAAATCTAAAGTCAGGCTTGTAGTTCTGGATCTTCTGGGTTCTGAAGTCAGAAGCAGTGGCAGCTGGGCATTACCAAAGGCAAACAGGGTAATAGGAAGGTGCTCCATTTGTGACCGAGGATGGAGCCAGATTCCCTGCATGAAGCCATGGGGCTAAGATTTTGCTGATTATGGAAGGAGCTAGAAAATAAAAGGTTACTGACCTAATAAGGAAGGCTATAGCTTCACCACCACCCACCTGTCAGTTTGTCTTACCGTGGCGGCTCGTTTATCACTATGATGCTGGAAGTTATACCACTAGTATTTCAAATACCAGCAGGGTCACCCTTAGTGGTCAGGTTTCAACAGAGCTTCCAGACTAAGATAGACTAGGAAAAGTCTGGCAACCTATTTCTGAGAATTGACTAATAAAAACCCTACATATTTCAACAGAACATTGTCCAACATAGTGCTAGAAGATGAGCGTCCTAGGCTGCAAGGCACTCAAAATACACAGCGGATGCAACAATGGACTCAATCATACCCATGAAGATCGTGCAGAACTGGGCAACTTTTTGTTCTGTTGTACATGAGATCACGATGAGTCAGAGCTGACTTGACAGCAACGAACAGCAGCAACAAACATAGCTTCACAGGAAGCTGTGAGCCAAGCGAGATGGGAACAAAAAGACAAAGCACTGAGTTAACCACCAAAATTCAATTCTAAGACCTAGAGATAAAGGCAACAATGGAACAAAACAAGTTACAAACAATCAAAATGGAAAGAGAAAAGCCACAGCAACCACAAAAGCTCCCACTTAAAATAAACCTTCAAACCAAAATTCTAAAACACAAGAAGAAATCAAATACTAAGAAAGTTAACAAAGTAAAAAAAAAAAAAACTTGAACATAAATTCACTCCAGATGAAAATAAAACTGATGGAAAATTTGACAAAAATAATAAGTGTGCTTAGGATCTTCAGAGAAAGAAAAGAAAGATGGCATTTAAGATGAACAAAAATTTATAAAGCACACAAAAATGAAAAAAGAACTGGTATAGATGATTCTTAAACTTATTTGAAATCTTAGAAATTAAAGCTATAGCATTAATATCTTTAAAGGACTACAAACTCTAAGTGAGAAATAAAGAAATAATAAGTGAAATGAAAAATGAAGATTATCAAGAGGGGCGAGGAGAGTGTCAAATATGCATGCAGGAGGGCAGCCCGGACTGAGCAGTTCAGAGCCAAACAGGGAGAGGAGGGAGTCCCCATGGAGAGGCAGCCTGGCGTGGAGTATCAGAGCCTGCGCAGGGTGAGGAGGGAGTCCACGCATGGGCACAGCCTGGGGCAGGGTGTCAGAGACTAAGCAGGGGGAGGAGGACATCGGCGCACATGAGCTGGGGTGATGGCAGAGATGGCAGCTGGGGGATATACAGGTTAATAGAAGCCAGGTTTCTCACCGACGGAGAAAGGAGTTAGAAAAATTGCCAAACAATATCATTAATTTCCCACACAAGTAAAATTTTGCTGAAGATCATTCAAGAACAGTTGCAGTAGTACATTGACAGGGAACTGCTAGAAGTTCAAGCCAGATTCAGAAGACGACATGGAATGAGGGATAACATTGCTGATGTCAGATGAATCCTGGCTGAAAGCAGAGAATACCAGAAAGATGTTTACCTGTGTTTTATCGACTATGCAAAGGCATTCAACTCTGTGGATCATAACAAATTACGGATAACATTGTGAAGAGTGGGAATCTCAGAACACTTCATTGTGCTCATGAGGAGCCTGTGCATAGACCAAGAGGCAGTTGTTCAAACAGAACAAGGGGATACTGTGTGGTTCAAAGTCAAGAAAGGTGTATGACAGGATTGTATCCTTTCACTATACTTATTCAGTTTGTATGCTGACCAAATAATCTGAGAAACTGCACTATATGAAGAAGAATGCAGCATCAGGATTGGTGGAAAGCTTATTAACAACCTGCATTATACAGATAACACAACCTTGCTTGCTGAAAGTGAAGAGGACTTGAAGCGCTTACTAATGAAGATCAAAGACTACACCCTTCAGTATGGATTACACCTCAACATAAAGAAAACAAAAATCCTCACAACTAGACCAATAAACAACATCATGACAAACAGAAAAAAGGTTGAAGTTGTCAAGGATTTCATTTTCCTTGGCTCCACAATCAACGCCCATGGAAGCAGCAGTCAAGAAATCAAATGACATATTGCACTGGGCAAATCTGCTGCAAAAGACCTCTTTAAAGTGTTGAAAAGCAAAGATGTCACTTTGAGGCCTGAAGTGCACCTGTCCCAAGCCATGGTATTTTAAATCACCTCATATGCATGCAAAAGCTGGACAATGAATAAGGGAGACCGAAGAAGAATTGATGACTTTGAATTATTGTGTTGGTGAAGAATATTGAATATACCACGTACTGCCAGAAGAATGAACAAACCTGCCTTGGAAGAAATACAGCCAGGATGCTCCTTGAAAACAAGGATGGCAAGACTTCATCTCACAAACTTTGGACATGTTATCAGGAGAGACCAGTCCCTGGAGAAGGACATCATGCTCAATAAAGTAGAGGGTCAGCAAAGAAGAGGAAGATGGGTTGACACAGTGGCTGTAACAATGGGCTCAAGCATAATAATCATTATGAGGATCACACAGGACCGGGCAGTGTTTCATTCTGTTGTACATGGGGCCACAGTGAGTCAGAATTGACTTGATGGCACCTAACAACTACAGTGTTGGATTGGAACTGGAGATATCCATGTGAATTCATGTTTTTCAATACATGTAGATAGTTAAAAAATAAATACAGAAGTATATATGTGGGCTTGGTGATAGAAACAATGCTGGAGATTGAATGATAGAATTTTGCAAGACCAACGACTTCTTCATTGCAAATACCTTCTTTCACCAACATAAACGACGACGATACACATGGACCTCGCCAGATGGAACACACAGAAATCAAACTGACTACATCTGAGGAAAGAGATGATGGAAAAGCTCAATATCATCGGTCAGAACAAGGCCAGGGGCCAACTGTGGGACAGACCATCAATTGCTCATATGCAAGGTCAAGCTGAAACTGAAGAAAATCAGAGCAAGTCCATGAGAGCCAAGATATGACCTTGAGTATATCCCACCTGAATTTAGAGACCATCTGAAGAATAGATTTGACCCATTGAACACTAGTGACAGAAGACCAGACAAGTTGTGGAATGACATCAAGGACATCATCCATGAAGAAAGCAAGAGGTCATTGAAAAGACAAGAAAGAAAGAAAGACCAAGACGGATGTCAGAGGAGACTCTGAAACTTGCTCTCGAATATCGAGCAGTTAAACCAAAAGGAAGAATTGATGAAGAAAAAGAACTGAACAGGAGATTTCAAAGGGTGTCTCAAGAAGAAAGTAAGGTATTATAATGACATGTGCAAAGAGCTGGAGATGGAAAACCAAAAGGGAAGAACACACTCGGCGCTTCTCAAGCTGAAAGAACTGAAGTTGCAATAGTGAAGGATTCTATGGAGAAAATATTAAACAATGCAGGAAGCATCAAAAGAAGATGGAAGGTTACAAAGAGTCATTATACCAAAAGGAATTAGTCGATGTTCAACCATTTCAAGAGGTGGCATATGATCAGGAACTGATGGTACTGAAGGAAGAAGTCCAAGCTGCTCTGAAGGCACTGGTGAAAAACAAGGCTCCAGGAACTGTTGGAATATCAACGGAGATGTTTCAACAAACGGATGCAGCACTGAAGGTGCTCACTTGTCTATGCCAAGAAATATGACAGACAGCTTCCTGGCCGGCTGACTGGAAGAGATCCATCTTTATGTCTATTTCCAAGAAAGGTGATCCAACTGAATGTGGAAATTACAGAACAATATCATTAATATCACAGGCAAGAAAAATTTTGCTGAAGATCCTTCAAACACGGCTGCAGGAGTATATCGACAGGGAACTGCCAGAAATTCAGGCCGGTTTCAGAAGAGGACGTGGAACCAGGGATATCATTGCTGATGTCAGATGGAGCCTGGCTGAAAGCAGAGAATACCAGAAGGATAAGGATGTTTACCTGTGTTTTACTGACTACGCAAAAGCATTTGACTGTGTGGATCATAATAAATTATGGATAACATTGCCAAAAATGGGAATTCGAGAACACTTAATTGTCCTCATGAGGAACCTTTACATAGATCAAGAGGCAGTTGTTCAAACAGAACAAGGGGATACTGATTGGTTTAAAATCAGGAAAGGTGTGCATCAGGGTTGTATTCTTTCACCATACCTATTCAATCTGTATGCTAAGCAAATAACACAAGAAGCTGGACTATATGAAGAAGAATGGGGCATCAGGATTGGAGGAAGACTCATTAACAACCTGCCTTATGCAGATGACACAGCCTTGCTTGCTGAAAGTGAAAAGGACTTGAAGCACTTACTAATGAAGATCAAAGACCACAGCCTTCAGTGTGGATTGCATCTCAACATAAAGAAAACAAAAATTCTCACAACTGGACCAATGAGCAACATCATGGTAAACAGAGAAAAGATTGACACCGTCAAGGATTTCATTTTACTTGGATCCACAATCAACAGCCATGGAAGCAGCAGTCAAGAAATCAAAAGACGCACTGCATTGGGTAAATTTGCTGTAAAGGACCTCTTTAAAGTGTTGAAGAGCAAAGAAGTCACCTTGAAGACTAAGGTGCACCTGACCCAAGCCATGGTATTTTCAATCACTTCATATGCATATATCTATGTAGATCTCTCTATTATATACGTGTGTAAATTTATACACACACATACATATCCATACATATGTTTTGTAGCTTTGGCCACTGAGAAGGCCCTGGAGTAGTAACACCACAATAACAAAGAGCACATCTAGTGCCCAGATCTTGGCTTCTAAGCACTATTCTCCACTGTAAGATCAGGGTTCCTTACAAAAATGGCTGAGTCCAAGACTGGGCAGAGAAAGTATACAATAATCCTGACATTTTGTCATTTTAAAAAGCAAGGGTTTCTCAGAGAATGATGAGAGTATGTCAAAGGACACAGGAGCCAGTTTTGTTGGGTTAGCACTGGCTAAATCAGGGATAATTTCAGCATCACTCTCATAATCGCCAGCATGTTTGAGTTCAATCATTGCAACCGTTATGCCAATCCATCTCACCAAAGTTCTCCTTCAACCTTGCTGGCCCTCTACTTCACCAAACGCGATGTCCTCCTCTAGTGATTGATCCCTTCTGATGACGTGTCCAAAACAAATCAGACAATGTTCTGTTGTCATTTGTAAGGTTTTCACTGGTTAATTTTTCAAAGTAGATCACCAGGCCTTTCTTCCGAGTCTGTCTTAGTCTGGAAGCTCCACTGAAACCCGTCTACCATGAGTAACCCTGCTGGTATTTGAAATATCAGTGGCACAGATTCCAGCATCACAGCAACACACAAGCCACCGCAGTATGACAAACCAACAGATGGGCAGTAGATGAAAACAGAGTACTAGATTATTGCCGATTAAATAAAATAGGAAACCATTGGTTCATCTAGACATAATAATGAATGAATAAACTGCAAGCTTGATAAGTAACAAAATATTGCATAGTTTCAAAGTATGTCTCCACAAAGCACTTATTAGTTACAAAGGAGAAAAAAATAGCCTGATAATGGATAAGGTCTGCCAGACACTACCTTAATCAAGTAATCAAATAGAGCATTATCAGTAATGGGATAATTGAAAATGCATACATCATCCAATATGATATAATGAGAAGAACATTCATCACTTCCATGATATTCCTGCCCAAAGGGCATGATCTGAATCTAATCATGAGGAAATATCAGACAAATCCAAATTGATGGATATTCTTCCAAATAACTAGCCTGTAATTTCTAAAAATATCAAAGGTCATGGAAATCAAGATGTCTTCCAGACGGAAATAAAGAAAAGAAACATGACAACTAAATGTAACATGCAATTGTGACCTGGGTAATTTTACGATAATTGGTACAACTGATCAAATTTGAAGAGAGTCTGAGGTTTAGATGGTAGCAGTCAGTATACCAATGTTAATTTTCTGATATCTGAAGAGACATTTGATTGGAGAGCTGAGTGATGAGGAAGGATCCATGGCAAGAGTAATTCAAGCAGAAAGATGAGCAAGTGCAAGTGTCCTGAGATGGATATGGTTTTGGCATGGGGGGGTGGGGGACAAAATAAGGGCAGTTGGCTGAAAGTTAGTAAATGAGGTGACAAGAGAGGCAAATGAGATCAGAGTAGGCAGGGGCCATAGCTCATTTGCTTGCCTTGAATGCCATCACAGGGAGTTCAGGTTTTTTCTTGATTTCATGAGGAGACACTGGATTGTTTTCTGTGTGATAGGCACAGTCTGCAATGGGGAGTAAAAGAGTCATGGTCAGGTAGTTATTTTTTATTTTGTCAATGAATGAATAGAGCCAAGGCCACGTTATTATCTCTGTTCTACCTGGGCATCCTCATGCTGGCCCTTCACAGTCTCTTCCTGGTGATTTTAGGCAAAATGGTCCCACTAATGGTCCCAGTCCCATGTGGAAGAACAGAATGTCAGATGGCCCTCAATGAAAAAGCACATATTTGACCTGACTGGTTTTGTTGTCTTCTTATACCATCTGAAGTTCCCAGTGCTGAAAACAACAGTGTGAAAATCCATTGATTCCAGAATGTCCCTCCTACTGTCTTTCTGTGAAGACCATATTTTGAAAAATTAAAAAACTCAAATATGGACATGAACTTTAATTTCAATCTTTGTGATCAGGCCAGCTCTGAACTGACCTGCTTTTTAGGAGGTCTATGACTAATGTTTTCATTTCACAGAATCATAGAAATTAGAGACGGAAAAGCATTATTAAGTCATCTTGTACTTGCCCCCTGCCGGAGAGAGATTGTTCCCCAAGGTGTATGTGCTACGACTGTATCCAGGCATGTCTACAATGATTGAAGCAGTGAGGCTGAAGTCCCCTACCTTGGGCAGTGACTCCACATTCTGAAAGTTCTTCCACTTAGAAAGGTTTCCTCCCCCTAGCACTCAACACGACTATTCCTTTTGTAATCTTTTCCTCTTTTCATCTCATTTTACAGTTATAAATTCCTTACTCCTTCCCCGTAGAGTTAATCAAAGGCAGTACAAAAATTGCTTTTTGGATCTATAATAAAGGATTGTTGTTGTTATTGTTGTTAGGTCCTGTCCAGTCAGTTCTGACTCACTGGACAGGACCCTATGTACAACAGAATGAAACACTGTCTAGTTCTGTGCCATCCTCACAATTGCTGTTATGCTTGAGTCCATTGTACCCACTGTGTCAATCCATCTCCTTGAGGGTCTTCAGCTCTTTTTCACTGACCCTGTACTTTAGCAAACATGATGTCTTTCTCCAGGAACTGGTCCCTCCTGAAAACATGTCCAAAGTATGTGAGACGAAGTCTATCCTTGCTTCTAAGGATCATTCTGTCTGTACTTCTTTCAAGACAGATTTGTTCGTTCTTCTGGCAGTCCATGGTATATTCAATATTCTTCACCAATGCCGTAATTCAAAGGCATCAATTCTTCTACGGTCTTCCTTATTCATTGTCCAGCTTTCACAAGCATGTGAGGTGATTTAAAATACCATGGCTTGGGTCAGGCTCACTTCAGGCCTCAAAGTGGCATCTTTGCTTTTCAACACTTTAAAGAGGTCTTTTGCAGCAGATCTGCCCACCCAAAAAAAAAAAAATTTTTTTTTTTTTTTTTCTGCCCAACTCAATACATCGTTTGATTTCTTGACTGTTGCTCTTATGGGTGTTGATTGTGGATCCAAGTAAAATGAAAAAAAATGAAGCCCTTGACAATTTCCCTCTTTTCTCCGTTTATTATGGTGTTGCTTATTGGTCCAGTTGTGAGGATTTTTGTTTTCTTTATGTTGAGGCGTAATCCATACTGAAGACTGTGGTTTTTGATCTTCATCAGTAAGTGCTTCAAGTCCTCTTCACTTTCAGCAAGCAAGGTTGTATCATCTGCATATAGCAGGTTGTTAATGAGCCTTCCGCCAGTCCTGATGCTGCATTCTTCTTCATATAATCCAGCTTCTCAGATTATTTGCTCAGTATATAGATTAAATAAGTATAGTGAAAGGATACAACCCTATCACACACCTTTCTTGACTTTAAACCACACAGTATCCCCTTGTTCTGTTTGAACAACTGCCTCTTGGTCTATGTACGGCTTCCTCAGGAGCACAATTAAGTGTTCTGGAATTCACAGTGTTTTCCATAATTTGTTATGATCCATGCAGTTGAATGCCTTTTTATAGTCAATATAACACAGGTAAACCTCTTTCTGGTATTCTCTGCTTCCCGCCAAGATCCATCTGACATCAGTCCTCTTCTGAATCCAGCCTGAACTTCTAGCAGTTCTCTGTGAATGTACTGCTGCAACCACTTTTGAATGATTTTCAGCAAAATTTTACTTGTGAGTGGTATTAATGACATTGTTCAATAATTTCCACATTCTGCTGGATCACCTTTCTTTGGAGTGGGCACAAATATGGATCTCTTCCAGTTGGTTGGCCAGGAAGCTGTCTTCCAAATTTCTTGACGTAGAAGAGTGAGCACCTCCAGTGCTACATAATAAAGAATGCTGGACCTAAAATACTTAGTGAAGGTTAAGTTTGAGTTTAACCCCAGAGATGTTTCTGACATCTACGCAGCGCCAATCGTGAAAATAAACAGAAGTGGGAGGAGTGAATAGTAAGTTACAACGATGCCCAGAACCTCTGAAATGGAATGCAGAATTTTGTGTGATTCAGAGGCTATGCACTTTGTGAGAAGTGTATACACCTTCCACTAGATTATCAAAGGTGACCCCAAAATGATTAAGAACCGCTGCCCCAGAGTAAGGTCACAGGTGAAGGTGGGGGGAATGAAGCAAGCACTTGAGTAGCTACTAGATCAGTGTTATTGATTGAATTGTGCTCCTAAAAAGATATGTTAAAGTCCTAACCTCTGTACCTATGACTGTAACCCTGTTTGGAAACAGAGTCTTTGAAGATGTTATCAGTTAGGTTAACATGAGCTCATACTGGAATAAGGTTGGTTGTAATCCTATATGACTCCTGTCCTAAAAAAAGAGGAGAAATACACAGAAACAGACATACAGAAGAAGGACAGCCATGTGAAGATGGAGGCAGATGCAGCTGTAAGCTAAGAAATGCCAGGGATTTCCCAGAGCCACCAGAAACTAGGACAGAGGCACGGCGCAGTTTCTCTCTCAGAGCCAGAAGAAGGAGTATAAATGGCTAAATCCCTGATTTGAACTTCCAGCTTCCAGAACTGTGAGACAATGGATTTCTCTTCTTTTAAGCCGCCCAATTTATAGTACTTTGTTACACCATCTGTGGGAAACTAAGACAATCATGTGTATGTTTTTGAATCTGCTGCCAACTAATTCTGGTTTGAACAAGTCTCTTAATTCCTCTTAGCTTCAGTTTCTACCTGTGTAAAAGGAGGGCAGGGAGGAAAAGATGGATATGGAGAAAGAGGTGGTTGAATGAGGTTATTTCTAAGGTCTCTTTCAACTCACAGAATCCTATTTCATGATGAACATCACCAATCCTTAAATTCTATTTCTGGAAGTTTCACCTACGTGTTAGCAACAATTAATTTATTCCTATTCCTGCTTCTCTTCCAGATCCTGCATCCAAGGGTCCTTGACAAAGTCTTTCTATGTGCAAGTAGCATTAGCAGACTCCAGAACAGATAAGTACAAGCACCAACCACAGCCACATTCAACACCATACCATCCCCAGCTTGTAAATAAATCCAGACTCTACTTAGTCTTACTGCCCTTGTTGTTGTTGTTAGGTGCCATTGAGTTGGTTCCAACTCATAGCGACCCTCTGTACAACAGAATGAAACACTTCTTGGTCCTGCGCCATCCTCACAATCACTGTTATGCTTGAGCCCATTGTTGCAGCCACTGTGTCAATCCATCTCATTGAGGATCTTCCTTTTTTTTTTGCTGACCCTCTACTTTACCAAGCATGAAGTCCTTCTCCGGGGACTGATCCCTCCTGATGACCTGTCCAAAGTACGTGAGACGTAATCTTGCCATCTGCCCTTGGTCTTCTAAATTTCTCCAGAATAGAGGCCCCAGTGTTTTACACAGGGATTGCTTTGGGAAAAGGCCATCCAATTTTTCTTCTATTTATCCATTTATTCCACAAATATTGTTGAGCAGCTACTATATACCAGGAACTATGCTAGATCCTGGGACACTACTGAAAACAAAGCCAGGCCCCATCCTCAAGAGGCTGAGGATCCTAACAGCATAAATAAGCTTATCTCTGTGGAGCTGTGCATGGTTTCAGGATAGCTATCGTATTGGTTTAAAACAGAAGAGGGCTGGGGCTGGGATTGAAATAAGGAGGGACAGGCGCATCACACATCTCTCTACTCTGGAAAAGGATGCTGCTGGTGCCCTCCCTGAAGTGAGAATGCAAACCCAGCCCAAGTCACACCATGCCTCTGAGCTTGGTCAGGAAAGAGGCTACTGGTTTGACTTTTTCATTCTAGTTTTTCCTCCACTAAAAAGAAACTGACTACCATATGAGATTAGCCCATGAATTCTGCTCTCCCAAGGAGCAGGATTCAGGATTCCATCCAACTCTGAGCCAGCTGACTTTAGACCACACCTAGTAACACTAATCCTGGTGTTATGTTTCCCGCAAGGGAAGAGCATTTGTCGCTTTCCCCAACTGGCTAATATTTCTTGCCTGTGTTCTTTTCCTTTCAAGTTTGCATCTTGTTCTGGTAGAGAGCATTTCTCTCATTTAACACCAAGGCCACCAGATATAAAGCACTCTCGCATGATAATACCAAAATACACAGAATTCTAGACTTAAATTGTTTACCATTTCTCTCTGGTGGTGATGCTTGACTGAACAAAAATTCTAAGTCTACAAAATAATAGCAGGCTCAAGGCAGTGGTGACTGCACAGATAGTACTAGCAATCTAGGGTGAAGACTTGAAGACGGTGCTCCAGCAAAAGAAGGTGGCTTCCCACAGAAGTGAGGCTTTTAAAACACACCACTTCTCCCTTCAGTAAGGCCATCAGTCCAGCATGGCCTTCTCTCAGTCACCACAGAGGGCGTGCTTAGTCATGGAGATCCTGTTTGGTATTTCCTACTTCCTTGGCTGGTGCTTCACACCACTTCTGAGAGCTGAGGCAATCACCATTCTAATGTTATAATTCATCTCTTTTGATTAATTCTCACAACATCCCTGGTCAGCAAATGTCGGGATTTGGAAGGTTGCTTTTCATAATTGAAAATTGATACAGTTCAGAAATTTTCCAGAACAACCAGGTCTCTGAGGCAGATGGGCAATTTCTTTGATATGACAGCACCCACATCTTTGGTAAAAGAACATATTGTTTACACTTACAGGGGTATTATAACTTGAATTCTGTCCCCTAAAAAGATACGTTGAAGTCCTAGCCCCATATGTGTGAATATGACCTTGTATGGGGATTTTTTTTTTTCTTTTGTTATCGGTTGATTCATACAAGGTCATGCTAGGAAAGGGTGTGCCCTAGTCCTAATTTTCATCTTTCTGGTGTCTTATAAAAAAGGAGTGGCACGTGGGAGAAAGTCAGACCCCATGTGACAGCAGATACAGATGCATCTTCAGCCCCATGGCAGCTCTCAATAATTGTTGTTAGAAGGGCCTTTCCCAGCAGAAGTGAAGAATAAATCTTTTCTTCTAGTTTAATCTGATGTCTTCAGAAGACTTCATCATTAACTTTTCAAAGACTGATCACCTGCAACCTAACTTCACTCGCACCTGTTGCCGTCGAATCGTCTTCAACTCATGGCGGCCCCATGTGTATCAGAGTAGAACTGTGCTCCACAGGGTTTTCAATTGCTGATTTTTCAAAAGTAGATCACCTCGGCCTTTCTTCCAAGGTGCCTCTGGGTGGACTTGAACCACTAACCTTTCAGTTAGCAGCCGAGCATGTTAACCATTCATACCACCAAGAGACTCCCTATTTTATTCTTGAAATCACATCTCTAAGTAGGTTGGTTATTAAACCTCACATGTGTGGCAGAGACAGTTACTGCTCACTGAATACCCCTCAGCACAGTCATATTTCCCAGCCCCCTGGTGGTTAGAGGGCATGTGACTACTTCTGGCCAATGAGCTGTGAGTGAAAGTGATACACATCACTTCTGGACTAAAATATTGAAAGTTGGTACATGACCCTCCGGCTCTCACTTCCATTTCCAATGGAATTGCTATGCTTTTGAGCAGCCTCAATCTGAGTCAGGGCCTGGAAGGAAGATGCCCTAGGGAGCCTCCCGACTTTTCATGAATAAGAACTAAACCTTCATGTGTTAAGCCACTGAGATTTCTGAAGCATGTTCATTTCTGTAGCAGAGCCTAGCCTGACTAATGCAACTAGGCAACCAGAAGCACCGACAGCTCTGGGGAGCTCAAACCTGGGGAACTCATAGTAGCCCTGGCTCTCAGATAAGGGCACTGTTACATTTCTTCAAGATTATCTGGGTGAGAAATAACCAAAAACAGTGGCCATGAAAGAAATGAAAGAAAAGGAGAGAGAAGTGCCAAATAAAATAAAGACAGGGAATGTTTGTAAGTAATGGAATCTTGCCGTCTCGTGTGGACATACTGGTCTCCCCAAAGGTGCACAGTTAGGAAAGATGTTATCGTGAAAGGCTCAAGAGAGGATGGAAAAGGAGGCAGTAAAACACAGCATGGAACCTCTGCTTCTCAGCCAAATCCCAAACCTTTATGTCAGGCCAACATCAGGGTAAATTAGAAAGCTGAAAACCTGGGCAGCCACAGATTGTGAAGTTTGTTTTCTGAGCCTGATTTCTGCCACACAGCTGACACAATCAATATTTCTTGAACTATTTGTTCCCTCCCTGGCCCCTTTCCATTTCAGTGCCTTGAGCCCCATCCCCCAGCCACCAGCATCCAGTTCTGAGGTGAAGCCACCCCACTACTTTTCCTCATACTTTCCTTCTTCTCTAGCCTGTTCTATTTTGTTATCAGTTGGGTACTACAAGGTCATACTGGAGAAAAGTGGGTCCTAGTTCTAATTTTTTCTGAGTGGTATCTTCTAAAAAGAGAGTGACAGATAAGGGGAAGACCGATGCCATGTGACATTAGAGGCAGAAGAATCGATAAGCAATAAATGAGCACCAAGAACACTGTCAGCCACAAGAAACTAGGAGACAGTCTCACAGAAGGAATCAACAGAACTTACCAGCGCCAAGTCCTATTCTCTCAGGGCCTGGGCAAGCCAATGCATCAACATGTAAGAGCCAAGGTGATAACAGCTACTTTGGGATTAAGACATTATCCTTCTAAATGACTGCATTATAAGAGGCAACATTGCTGCCTTAATTGAAAGATGACTGTCTGAATTCCATCCCTCAATGCAAGGCCAATGAAGAAATCTTGTGGAGAAAAGAGGCCTTTCAAAACTTCGCCAAGTCACTCTACGGATCCAGATGGCTGTCCCCTCTGCTCACCAGTACTATAAGGTCAGGCAGTGGGCCCACCGAGCCCCCTTCTCCTCCCCTGCTGTCATGGATTGAATTATGTCCCCCCAAAAATGTGTGTATCAACTGTGTTAGGACATGATTCCTAGTATTCTGTGGTTGTCCTCCATTTTGTGACTGTAAGTTTATGTTAAAAAGGATTAGGGTGGGATTGTAACACCACCCTTACCGAGGTCACAACCCTGATCTAATGTAAAGGGAGTTCCCCTCGGGTGTGGCCTGCACCACCTTTATCTCTCAAGAGATAAAAGTAAAGAGAAGGAAGCAGAAAATTGGGGAACTCATACCACCAAGAAAGCAGCACCTGGAGCAGAGTGCATCCTTTGGACCTGGGGTCCCTGCACCTGAGAAGTTCCTCGACCAGGATTGAGGACAAGGACCTTCCTCCAGAGCTGACGGAGAGAGAAACCTTTCCCTGGAGCTGACACCCTGAATTTGGACTTTTACCCTACTTTAGTGTGAGGAAATAAATTACTCTTTGTTAAAGCCACACATTTGTGGTAGTGTTACAGCAGAACTAGATGACTAAGACACCTGCCAAAGCTGTAGTCCCTTCCTACCTGCCCCAGCCCCCACAGTACTCCTACAGTAGACTTGCCCCACATCCACGTGTGATGACGCACCTCCATCACTCTCACTCTGGCTTTGGAGACAGAGAAAGAAGGAGAGAGACACCTGGGTTTTCTGCCACTGAAATTGGAATAACAGTCCCTGAGAAAAAGATGTCAAGGTCCAATGGGAAATAATTTTCCATCAAAACATTGTAAAATGAGTAGAGGTTTTACATGACGCTGATGTCTTGGTATGTGTTTGTTTTTCTAGAATAGCAGTTCACATATCTGACGTGATACATGCATATATGATGTAGGTGTTACCATGGCAAATACCATGCATTTTTTGGTTGAATAGAAGGGTAAATAAGCACGTAAATATTGCATTTTCTGTTGCCACGGAAATGCAACAACTTGGGCCCTCATCGTTTTGGAAAGTTTTCTTTTCATTTTATTATTTGAGTTCTGTCCCTACTGTGAATATTCCTATCAGAAAGCCTCCAGGCCCTGCTGCCTTGCTGCCACTAAAATCACACTGAAACAACCAGCAGACTTGTCTTTTCAGATGGGATGTTGCTGATGTTTGGGGGAGAAAGTTCCTTATCTATTTTTTGTTTGTTTTGTATTTTTTTTTTTTATTCTCAGATGTGAAATCTATGTTTTTAATATTAAAAGCATTAATATTAAAAGCATGTTTTAAAATCGTGATTCTTTACCTGGCTATAAAGAAGGGTATGTCTCTTCAAAGTCTGGAAGGGCTTTTGATCTACTCAGACAAGGACTGGGCCTAACAGTGTTTGAACTCTTGCTGAACAAAGCATTTTAATTCCAAACCCTCATATGTCAGCAGAAAAAACTCAAATTTTAACCTTTGCATAGTCTCACCATCTCCATTGCAGTCACTGAGTTAGATGTTTCTAGTATGTAAGCTAGGGCCTGTGGTTTAGAGATGAACTTATGTCTATGATGCACAAAACTCTAGATTTGAAGACTTAGACTACTTATTCTAAGATATACTGGTTTCCTTCTTATCAACTAATCAATAAATTGAACACCGGCTACAAAAGTTAGTGAGTACTTTCTACGTTCTAGGCATTCATACAAGGTACTGGGAATTCAAAAGTGAATAAGACACAGTCTCTGACCTCAGGGAGCTCATCTTGTTTGTAAAACACCAAAGTGTTATACTGGCTATTTTTGTGTTGGGCTGAAGTTGGATTAAATCACTTCTAAGGTTTCTTTTAACCCTAAAATTAGACCGTAAAGTTGTTGTCACTGTTAGCTGCTGTAGAGCCAACCTCTGACTCATGGCAACCGCATGCACAGGACGAAACGCTGCCTGGCGCTGAGCCATCTCTGTGATCACATGCAGATCAGACCCTTATGATCCATAGGGTTTTCATGGACTGATTTTTGGAAGTAGGTTGCCAGGCCTTTCTTCCTAGTCTGTGTTAGTCTGGAAGCTCCACTGAAACCTGTTCAGCATCATAGCAACACACAAACTTCTGTTGAGAAACAGCTGGTGGCTGTGCACGAGATGCTTTGGAAGGTGAGAATTCTACCACTGAACCACCAATGCCCCCAGAAAGTGGGGTAAGGAAGGTCTAAAGAAAACAAGAGAGATGTCCCAACAAATGGGGAAGAACAACATTGGAGAACCCCAGAACAGGTGATAATAAATTAAACAGGCAAGCTGATAGGTGGCAAACACTAAAAAAAGTCTGCCAGCAAGTAGCAAAAACTCACCACTAAAATCTAGGCTAAAATTAGGTGATCCCTGGTGGGCTGAAGTACTGGATGACTTAATAAGGCTGGGTCTCCAACATAGAAAAGCAAACATTGGACATGAGATGGAGAGTAAGACTTAAGAAAAGACAAAGCCCCAGGGATGCAAGCATGGGTATAAGGTCAGACCCAAAATGGCGGTCAAACGAGCAGGTATTAAGTTCCCAAAGGTCCACATGCTTTGCCTCCCATCTAACTAGATCAAGATGGCAGATGGCTGTCAGAGAGCCCCCTAGATGTAGGCAGTAGGGCTGCAGAGGTTTACAGAGGAAGGGCATGTTCGTTCCGTTCCTGCAGGCACCACCTTAGTTCTCCTCTCTTCTGGAACAACACTTTATTCTATACCACAGCATATATCTGGTGCTCAAGGTTTACTGAATGAACAATGAATTGGTGTGCCAGCCTTCTTGCCTCCAGACAACGCCCCTGTCAATATATGCCATGTATCACCTGCACAGCTATCTTGCTACAACATTCCATCTGTTGCTTCGCAGCTAAAGCACCTTTAATGCAGAGGCAGAAACCTGGAAGACTGTGAGCTGAATTCAGCCACAGATGGCTTTTGTTTGGCTCACTCCATGTTTTTCAAAAACTTGATTTAGATACCAACATTTTAAAAAAAGAGATTTCATGCACACGTGTGTGCACACACACACATATATACGTACAAATCCAGATTTCTGGCTTCTCTTTAAAACTCAGAAAGTCTGTCAACTCCAAGTCTAAGTTCCCACCTGGCAATAATCAGCTGACTCTAAGCAGCGGCTTCCTTCTCCAAGGAGCCTGCACTCTAAGTCCCACCACAATCTCTACCACCATCTTTGCAACCCTCCTGGCCTTTCACCCACTATAGCGCCTGCTTGCCCCTTGCAGTTTTTAGAGTTGGTTTACGCTTGACCTACGTGACAAATTTAAATACCTGGCATTCAAGGCTCTCCTCAGTTTGGTCACGTCATAACATTAAATCAAAAATTAAACCCATTGCCATCGAGTTGATTCCAACTCATAGCAACCCAATAGGACAGAGGAGAACTGCCTCATAAGATTTCCAAGGAGTGGCTAGTGGATTCCAACTGCTGGCCAAGCTCCTAACCACTGCACCACCGGGGCTCTGTGATAACATTACTATGATTTGAACCTTCCTTTTGAAAACTGCTCTACTTGATATCCCTTAAAAAATCTTCCTTCCCACCTTCCTTCATTAAACAATATTGAGCGCTTAACATGCGCTGGAGTTAAAGAGGAGTGAGACCTACAAATTCCTACCTTCAGGAAGCTCATACTCCACAAGACTAGGATGTAAACCAGAAGGTGCAATATGGAGCAACAGTTGCTATGAAGTGGGAAAGACAAAGGAAAACAGGATCTCAGAACAAGGGCTCTAAACCCAATCTAGAGGTTTTCAGGAGGAAGCCACATCTAACACAAGTGAGCAACGAGAGAATGTTCTGGGCAAGGGACACAGCATATACCAAGGTCTGGAGGTGAGGGAAGAACTGAAAACGGTTGGGTTTGGACACAGTGGGCAGTAAGAGAGGTGCAAGGGACCAAGCTGAACACGAAGGCAGTCAAGATCACAGAGTTTTATCCCAAGAGCATTTGGAAGCTTTGAAGAGTTTTAAGAAAGGGAGTAGCATGGGTAGCTTTGTGGTTTAGAAGATCAACCTGACTGCTTATGGAGACTCTTATACTGAGATATGTGTGTGTGTATATATATGTATATATATACATATATATATATGGAAACCCTGGTAGCATGGTGGTTAAGAGCTACAGCTGCTAACCAAAAGGTCGGCAGTTGGAATCCACCAGGTGCTCCTTGGAAACTCTATGGGGCAGTTCTTCTCTGTCCTATAGGGTCACTAGCTCCACTACAATCTAAGAACGTCAACAAAAACAGACATTATTATAGTGTCTTTTTCCAGCTGGTCTGTAGGTCTAAAATTTCCCCACTTCTCACTGATGGAGGTTTACCCCATGGCGAGTGATTCCCCCACATTTCTGAGTTGTGTCATTTAATCCCTTACGGCTGCTCAGGAAACTGGAGTCCATACCCCATGGGTAGCACTTCATCTGAGACCAGAAGTGGAGGGGCACTCAGCACAGATAGGGCTGAGGTGTTAGGTGTGATGAGGTCCAAGGAGGCTTGAGCTCTCAGCTCATGCTCCAGCTCATTCATGGTGCTCACCCAGAGCTCCAGCAAAACCAGCGGCAGTAGTGACAGCCACATAGCCCAAGAGGTGAAAAGGGCAGCACCTTCAGGAGGAAGGAGGCAGCTGAGAGAATATATGGAGGTGTCAAGGCTTGTGGCCAATAGAATGACTTGTAGAAGTCTTGTCAGCCTGTTTATTCTATTCTGCAAAGTCATTTAAGGTCCTGTGTTTCTCCCATCTTGCTGCTCTGCTATCGCTAGGGTATTGTCCTTGTTCGTGTGTCCTGAGGTGTCTCACCTCTGCAAGCCCTGGTGGAGCAAATGGTTAAGCTCTCAGCTGCTAACCGAAAGTTTGGTGGTTCAAACCCACTTAGTGGTTCTGTGGAAGAAAAACCTGGCAATCTGCCTCCATAAAGATTACAGCCAAGAAAGCCCTATGGGGCAGTTCTACTCTGTCACATGGGGTCACGATGAGTTGGAATCAACTCAACGGCACCTAACAACAATAACAGTGAGCACTTACTACGTGCCAGGTGACTTCTACAAGGAGAGAAATAAACTTCTGTTGTTTAAGCCACTGTTATTTTGTGACTCCGTTACACAACAATATGCTCCAAACAGTTCTGCAATGTAACTGGCATTGATTTACTCACTCAACATACAGTTATTGCAAACTCACAATCTACCAGGTACTCTGGTAGGAAAACATTGAGTATCAGGAAAGAGGCACTCTGGCTCCTGATCCTTCAAGTCGAGTGGAGGTTAGGGTCCAGTCAATAGGAAACTATAATAGTGTGTAGCACTGAGATAGGAGTCAGCTATGTTTAAGAGAGCACCCTGGGGAGCAAGATAACATAGAGATTGTAAGCCTGAGTACACATCCTAGCACTGTGCAATTGGTCTGAGTGGGTTGAATGGTGACCAAAAACATATGTCTGTATCTTAACCCCCAGAATCTGTGAATGTGGCCTTATTTGGAAAAAGGGTCTTCGCAGTTGTAATTAAGCTAAGGATCTTAAGATGAAATCATCCTGGCTTATGTGAGTGGGCACTAAGTCCAATGGCAAGTGTCTATAAGAGGCAGGAGAGGAGACACACACAGAGGAGAAGCCACGTGAAGACAGAGGCACAGATTGGAGTGATGTGGCCACAAGCCAAGGAATGCCTGGAAGCTGGAAGAGGCAAGGAAGGGTTCTCTCCTGGAGCCTTAGGAGAAAGTGAAGCCCTGCTGATAGCTTGATTCTGGATTTCTGGTCTCCAGAACTGTAAGACAATAAATTTCTGTTGTTTTAACAGGTCAAGTTTTTGATAATTTGTTTTGGCAGCCACAGGACACTGATATTCTTAGCCTCTCAGATCCTCAGGTTTCTCATCCCAAAATAGGGATAGCATATATCTTTTCAGATTGTCAAAATGAGGTAATGCATGGAAAACGCTTAGCACAGCACCTGGCACAGAGTAAGTGCTCACTGTTATTGTTGTTAGGTGCCGTTGAGTTGATTCCAACTCATCGTGACCCCATGTGACAGAGAAGAACTGCCCCATAGGGCTTTCTTGGCTGTAATCTTTATGGAGGCAGATTGCCAGGTTTTTCTTCCACAGAACCACTAAGTAGGTTTGAACCACCAACCTTTCGGTTAGCAGCCAAGAGCTTAACCATTTGCTCCACTAGGGCTTGCAGAGGTGAGACACCTCAGGACACACAAACAAGGACAATAACCTAGCGATAGCAGAGCAGCAAGGTAGAAGAAACACAGGACCTTAAATGACTGCAGAACAGAGCAAACAAGCCAACCAGACTTCTACAAAGAGAGAAATAAACTTCCATGTTGTTTAAGACACTGTTATTTTGTGACTCCGTTACACAACTAAACCTATGTCTCATCTAACAGCACTCAAAAGTGTCTGCTAAACAGTAGGCATTTAATAAATGATGAATTTGTTTGTTCTCATTGTAATGAGGTAGCCAGCAGTGACCAGCTTAGCTTGGCTTGCTTGGAAGCTGAAAAACAAAGACTCTCTGCTGAAAGTGACAAAAAGTTGCTGCTTTCTGGATGCAGCCCAGAATTTGCCTTTGAAGCAGGCTATCCCTTTGCTCTGGGAGCAGGAACTTGGTTGAGCTCTTTTGATTACGCAGTAAGGAAGTTCTCTTAGTATTAGCTAGGGACATTTGGAGAGAAACTAATTTCCGGCAATTAGGCCAATAGGTACTCAGGATAAATTAATTGGGATATTAAAAGAAAGTGCACCCTTATTTGCAAGACACTGAATAATAAACCTGGGATTCATTGGTTTACACTGGTTACTTCTAATCATTCCTCAGTGGCAGCCCTAGTCGGAGTGGACCAGGAAACATCTTAAGTAGTAGTTGTTGCAATGCTTCTAAGAAGTTCCATTTCATGGCCTTTTCTACAAAATCCAAAAACTCTTGTCCAAGCTTTCTTGCCTCCTCAAAGTTTACCTCGAAGTCATCTCTTCTCTCCCTGCCTCTTCGTGGTATCAGTTTTTCACCAGAAAGGATCCTGTCACTCTTTGTTCCTCTTTACCAAGAGACAAAATATCCTTAACCAACTCGATTGTGTTGTCTGCTATTCTTCTGAGCTCTCCTTTCTTCAGTAGTCCATATTTATTCACCCTTTGATTTTCTCCCTAAGAGGCTGGAGGTTCAAGTTCACCCAGAGGCACCTCAGAAGAAAGGCCTAGTGACCTACTGCCAAAAAATCAGCCACTGAAAACCCTATAGCACACAGTTCTACTCTGACACACATGGGGTTGCCGTGAGTCAGGACTGAGTTGACAGCTACTGGTTTTTAAGTTCTTCCCTGATTGAGTTCTTAGCACACACTCACCGATCTGCTGTTGCTTCAGTCATTATCAATAGTGGTTATTGTAGCTCAGAACTACACTCTCTTTCAACAGTCACTATTTTAGATTGGCCCAGCACAGTCCTTAAACACTTGGCCAGATTTTCTGGGCCAACTAAGGGTTAAATGGAAATCTCATAGCCCTGTTTAACTTTTTATTCTTAATAAGGGTCTCTTTTGGGGAAGGCAGTGTGCAAAACAGCTGTATATCCTAGGGAAAGGAAGACATTTGCTGGTTTATGTTTTGTTACTGCTTTACAGTTTTGATTGCTAGAAGAAGCAAATTAGAACAAAAGGAGCCTCCATGTCTACTCACAAACTCCCATTTGTAAGACCAGATTAGGAACCTCGGTTTTCATCTCTCTTTTCTTCCCTCTTCATCACTGCCCCCACCACCACCACGGTATCCTCTTCATCATTATTTTCAAACAGAGAATTGTGCCAAGGTCAGGAGCCTCAGGCCTTGAGCCTTCAAGCTTTCCTGTTGCCACCAGCTACGCAGGGACCCAGGGAGGCAGCTTATGGGACTGGGACAGGGATGGAGGAGCACTAGGGGAGCCATCACCACAGGAGGCTGAAAGAGCCCTGAGACTTTACACCCACTCTGTCCAGCTCTGCCCATTAGCTCCTCCACTTTAGCTACAGAAGAGTCTCTCCTGCCTTAGGCATGGGGACTGCCTTTGTGGCTCCTTTTTCCTTCCAGCACTTTCCTTGCTGGTGATTTAACCCAGTTTTCTAAGAAAACATGGAGAGGTTGCACACAGGTCCCTGTTCAAGCTGAGCCTCCCTGGAATAAATCTCGAAGATGGAAAGAGGTGCTGGAAGGAGGGATGGGGGCGTAAAAAGACACATGATCTCTCATCATTGTAGCCATTTGTGTGGGTTCAAGACAAAACTCACAATTTTCATCCATACAAGATCAAAACTGACAATAGCAACTTGAAAGGTGAAATGAGACGCTTAGCGGGCAGTGAGTTCGTGTCGATGACGGTGAAACAATTTGGAAAAGGCTTTTGAAAAGGGTAGCACAGCTCGTAGAATGTAACCAACATCACTGAATCGTACAGGTAGAAATTGTTGAACTGATCTAGGTTTTGCTGTGTGTATCTTCACCAAAAAATTAAAGTTTAATTTAAAAAAGAGAAAAAAATTGTTTTAAAAAACCAAACTCACGATTCTCCCCTCAGGCTTTCAGATCCTGCTTTCTTAAGGCACAGCATTGTCGTCACTGCCACCTGTCCGTCCCCAACCAGCAAACTGGCTGGCAGTGCACAGAGAAGCCAAATGAGAGCGGACCCCAGGAGGCCAGCAGCGCCACAATGTTCCACGACTTCGCTCCAAGCACTAACACTCTCAAGGGCACCATCCACTCCGCTTTATTTGTATTTGGAAAATGTGGCTGCATCAACCCACCACCCCGCAAAAGAAAACACCTATAAAAGGAGAACTTGGCCCCAAGGAGGACAGTGGAGGTGCAATTTATCTTGCACAGGGTGTTAGAGGAAGAATCACAATCATCAGGAAGCAGGCCAGAAATAAAAATGGGTGCCCACCTCCTACTCACCCGAGTTAAACTTGAAAAGATGGAAGTGGCCACAGCTGGGCTGGCACTGCTCAGCCCTGGCAGTGCCCTTGGCACTGGCAACTACCTGATTTCTCCGGGTCTTGGCTCAGGGTCTGGCTGATCAGGAGGTATCCCTCCTGACCACCATAAAACAACACACTAAAATATGTTTTTAGTTACCATACTTTGAACCTCACTCCTCTGCTGGGAAAGGAATATAATTAGAGTATTGAATGGGACCTTAGAAATCATCAATCTTAACAATTTTTCTATGCCTCAGTTTCTGCACTGGGGGAGGGTAAGTGACTTTTCTAAGACTTCACAGAAAAAGGGGGCAACACAGGCAGTAGAACGCTCTGGGACTCCAGCAGTGCTATTTCTACCTTATATGAAGCTGCTCAACATGTGGCACTTCAGACACATCCATGACCCAGGAATGGTAGACTGACAAAACACAAATGGCTGCCATATTATGAAGCCCCTCCCATCAAGAAGAATCTGGTTCTCCACCTCCTGAATCTGACCTTAGCCATGTCGTTTGCTTTGGCCAATGGGACATTAGCAAACATGATACAAGCAGACACTTAAGATGTGCCTCTGCAATGAGGCTTGCCCTCTCTTGCTGTACTTATGACCCTGAGATTACCATGCAAACAAATCCGAACTATCCTGGTGGAGAGGCCATGTGGAAAAGAACCACAGCACTCCAGCAATGAAGCCATCCTAGACCATTTAGCCCAAGGCATGCATCCAGCTGACTAGCAATTGCATGAGTGAGCCAAGGCAAGACCGGAAGAACTGGCCAACCTATTGCCAATCCACAGCTGATAAAATATTGTTGGGTTCAATCATGGGATGGTTAGGTAAGCACAAAAGCTAACTAATAGACTATACTAGCACAAGAGAGATTTGCTTTCAACCAGAAACGTATAAACACACACAAGCTGTGCTTTGGCATGATCATCATAGAGTTCTTCTGACTATAAGCCACTTAGAATTCTTCCCTGAACATGTAGACATTCAGCCAGTTGTCTGGATTCATCCGTTCTTAAATTTCCTCTGTTTATTAGTTTGGATAAGCTAACTGCTATAATGAATACCCAAAACGCAATGGCTCAGCCTCAACAGAGTTAATTTTTTATTCACATAACAGTCCAGAGAGGTTCAAGATTTTAGGGAGGGAGGTCTGTTGCATGCAATTATTCAAGGACCCAAGCCGATGGCAGCTCCATCATCTCTTACATGATGCTTCCGAGGTAATCCTGGGCATTGCCATTCCTGCTGGATAGAGCAGAGAAAGAGTGCAGAGGAACAAACATGGGTGGTTTATGGCCAGGCCAAAGGGGCCTACATCACACCCACTCACATTCCATTGACTGAAATTCAACTACATGGACACATTTAACTGCAAGTGAGGCTGAGAAGTAAAGGAGAGAATGGACTTTAGTAGGCAGTAGCAGTCTCTGCCATGCTTGTGGCATGTAAGTTTTAGAAATTATGACCCCAGAGTTAGGGCTCCGATATGGAACCAGGGGTTCAGGGTTGATGGGGTTGGAGGAGGGAGAAGAGATAGAAAACTAGACAGATTCATCACTGGTGGAGGAATCATAGTATTTCACACTTCGTCATATGTTGTTGTTGTTGTTATTTGCCATTGAGTCGCGTCTGACTTGGTGATTTTATGTATAACGAACAAAATGTTGCCCAGTCCTGCACCATTTTCATGATCATTGGTGTCATGGATTGAATTTGTGTCCCCCCAAAATATGTGTCAACTTGGCTAGGCCATGATTCCAAGTATTGCGTGATTGTCCTCCATTTTGTGATCTGATGTGACTATCCTATGTGTTGTAAATCCTAATCTCTGCCTGTGATTAATGAGGCAAGATTAGGTTATGTTAAAGAGGATTAGGGTGGGTTGCAACACGCTTAATCAGGTCATATCCCTGATCTAAGAGGAGTTTCCCTGGGGTGTGGCCTGCATCACTTTTTATCTTACAAAAGATAAAAGGAGAGAGAAGTGAGCAGAAAGAGAGGGACTTCACACCACCAAGGAAGAAGTGGCAGGAGCAGAGTGTGTCCTTTGGATTCCGGGTCCCTGTGCTGAGAAACTCCTAGACCAGGGGAAGATTGACAACAAAGACCTTCCCCCAGAGATGACAGAGAGAGAAAGACTTCCCCTAGAGCTGGCGGCCTGAATTTGGACTTCTAGCCTCCTAAACTGTGAGAGAATAAATTTGTTTGTTAAAGCCATTGACTGCGGAATTTCTGTTATAGCAGCACTAGATAACTGGGACAATTGGTATGTTTAAGTCCGTCGTTGCAGCTATTATATCAGTCCATCTTATTGAGGGGTCCTCTCATTTCTGCTGATCCTCTACTTTAGTCCTTCTCTAGCAATTAGTCTTTCCTGAGGATGTGTTCAAAGTAAGTGAGTTGATATCTTGCCATCCCTGCTTCTAAGGAACATTTTGGTTATGTTTCTTCTTCTAAGACTGATTTGTTCGGGGTTGCGGGAGAGTTGGTAGTCCACGGTACATTCAATATTCCTCACCAACACCACAATTCCAACACATCAATTCCTCTGTCTTCCATTTTCAAGTAGAGAGGATGGGATGCCAGGAATGTAAAACAAACCTATCCTGGAAACCTTTGCTCTGGGTGACAGAAAAGTAAAGGCGACAGAGATGATAAGCCCTGTTCCACACATGACATAGATCAAAGGCAGGTTTGGGATCAGCCTCTGAGAATCTGCTGATCAGCTTGCAGAGAAGGTCCAGGAGGCCCAGACTTACTATGGTTGGGACTTCTGCTCAAATTTGGATCCTGGCCCTGAACAGGGGCAGGCAGGAAAGTCCTCTGAGGGTGTTTGAGTACTTAAGATCCAAACTTCATTCTTTTTTCTCCATTTACTCAAACTCAGAATGACTGGCAAGAGGAAACATGCCCTTAAAAGCATCATATCCAGGACCTCATCCAGTGGAGAGGACATGATTTAATATCGAGGACTACCACTCATGACAAATAATCAGTTGAGGTCCATATACGTCTGAAAGGCTTCCTTATAATTTGGGGAATTTCCAGAGAGATAATTTAAAATACTCTATTTATTTATTTGCTATTTAGAGCAAAAAATATAAAAAGTTTTTAATAAATATAATTAGTAAAATATGTACTAAAGCTTGATTTTAATGCTAATTAAGGTAAAGAGAGAGAGTGTCTAGAAAGACAGAAAATTAAAAGACAGAGGAAAAAACAGAGACAGAGAGAATAAACAGAATAAGAGACACTTAGGATTTCCTCAGAAAGACACCCAGAGCAGCCATACAGACACAAACACACTCACATACATAGGCTGACTTCCAAAAGAGAAAGGTCATTTTTTGACCTTGTAAGACATTGCGACCAAAGACATTTAAAAGTCCATCGTTGTATTTTCCATCGATAGGCATAATGAAGTTGCTTCTTGATATCAGCCAAGTAAGCTTGATGGAATTAAATCATGGGGGAAAAAACCTACACCAAAGTTCTATATATGCTTTTCCCAGGTAAAAATAATAATTACCACGGAGTTGAGAGTTAATGTAGGAAGTGTTAAGCATCCTGCAAAGGAAATAGAAAGGGAAGATAAACAGTTTAATTCGCAGAACAAGAAGAAATCATGAATTCAAAACAAATCACTTATTTCTCCTTTTACTAGGATCCTTTTGGTTGGTATATTCAAAAGCGCACCCATTCTTTCCTATTCCTTGACAAGACAGACTCGCCTTCATTCATATTTATGTTGTTGTTGTATGCCATCGAGTTGATTCTGACTCACAGAGACCCCATGTGACAGTAAAACTGCCCCATAGGTTTTCTAGGCTGTACCCTTTACAGGAGCAGATTGCCAGGTCTTTTCTCCTATGAAGCCACTGGTGGGTTCTAACTGCTGACTTTTCAGTTAACAGCAGAGCCCTTTAACCATTGCACCAGCAGGGCTCCTTTAGATGAGAAGTAGAGGAGTTAAATGGAGTCAAGCAGAGAGTTGTGAGATCAAATTCTCAGTTGGCCACTGGATCCTGTATGTGGCCATCTGCCAGGCTTGTGAATAGAAGTTAATATGTACAGATCTTCTTCATGCACCAGGTCCTTTCCTTAGGCACAATCTCATTTAATTTTCACACTCCTTTCGGTTAGCAGCTGAGTTTTCACTACACCATGTTGTGGCTGTTGTTAGGTGCTGTCAAGTCGGTTCCTACTCATAGCGACCCTATAAGACAGAGTAGAACTGCTCCATAGGGTTTCCAAGGACCAGCTGGTGGATTTGAACTGCTGACCTTTTGGTTAGCAGCCAAGCTCTTAACCACTATGGTACCAGTGTTCCAATAGGGCACAAAATACTCTAACTTCAACCCCTCAAGTGTCAAAGTATTCTCTTCAACAGTCAAATGTCCATCACTTTGATTCCTCACTGGGTAGTGCATTATTATGAAAATACTCAGAAACTCTACTGAACAGCCCTTCTGTATAAGGGCATTATTTGCAGAAATTTAAAATAGGAAATGGTTGGTCCAGCTTTCAAGATTTCAGTTCTAAGACTATCAGATACCACTTATGAAGCCCTAAATGCCTCTCTGCTGACTCCCAGACAAGTTGCTTTCATTGCCGTGCAATGTGGGGTTTTCACCAATCAGTATCTCCTAAAGGCAATCTGTACCTATGAGATTGTTACTTAAAAATTACCTCTCTTTCTGTAGGGGCAGGAGGTGTCAGGACCTTTTAAATAACCAACCAAACCACCAAATCCTTTGCCATCAAGTTGATTCTGACTCAGTGGCCATATAAGACAAAGTAGGGTTTCTAAGGATCGGCTGGTAGATTTGAACTGCTGATTTTTGGTTAGCAGCCGAGCTCTTAACCGCTGAGCCACCAGGGCTCCTTTAAATAACCAGAGAAGCTTATTAGAAAAGCAGGTTCCTGTTCCAGCCCCATTCTTATTCAGTAGGTTTATATTGAGCCCAGGTATTTGAATATTTAACACGCACACACACACACACACACACATCAGGTAATTCTGGTACAAATGGTTTGCAGGCTCCCCTTTGAAAACACAAAAACTGAGGTTGATGCTTTCCTTGTCTAGAGATTTTCAAGAAAAAAGTTAAAGAGGCAATAAAACCAACTTGCAAAGTATATGAATGAAGTGCCATGTAACCCCAGGACAGGGTGACAAATAACACAAGCTCCTTTTCAACATTTTGATTCTAGGGTTTTTCTGGATGCTCAACAAAACAGAAAGGACCAAAGCTTGAAAGCATATTCCTAGAACAGAACGGCCTAAAAGAGTCTTGTTATTCTCTCGCTATTCTGAAGGTAACAAAAGTGAAGTGGCCATTTATTCATTCATTCAACAAGCATTTCTGAGCACTATGTCATTGTTAAGGAGCGCTGGTGGCCCAGTGGCTAAAGCGCTCAGCTGCTAACTGAAAGGTTGGCTCTTCGAACCCACCAGCCGCTCTGCAGGAAAAGGATGTGGCAGTCTGCTTCCGTAAAGATTTACAGCCTTGGAAACTCTATGGGGCAATTCTGCTCTGTCCTATAGGGTCATTATGGGTTGGAATCAACTTGACTGGAGTGCGTTTGTGGATTTTTTGGTTTGCTGTTGCTGTTGTGGTGGTGGGGGTGGTGGGGGGGGTGGGGGTGGGGGTGGGGGTGGGGTGGGGGTGGGGGTGGGGGTGGGGGGGGTGGGGGTAGGGGTGGAGGTGGGGGTGTGGGGTGGGGGGGGTGGTGGTGGTTAGCTGCCATTGAATCAGCCCCGACTTTGGTGACCCCATGTGTTACAGAGAAGAACTGCTCCATAGGATTTTCTTGGCTGTAATCTTTTTGGAAACAGTTCAACAGGCCTTTTTTCTATGGAGCCACTGGGTGGGTTCAAGCCACCAACCTTTCGGTTAGCAGCCCATTGCAAACCACTTGTGCCACCTGGGCTCCTTTTGAGCACTATACTTGTGATAAAAAAAAAAAAATCAGTTGCCATCAAGTTGACTCTGACTCATGGACTGTGCTCCATAGGGTTTTCAAGGGCTGGTTTTTCAGAAGTAGATAGCCAGGCTTTTCTTCCAAGGTACCTCTGGGTAGACTTGAACTTCAAACCTTTTGGTTAGCAGACGAGCATTTAATCATTTTTCCCACCCAGGTGTATATTGGGGATAGGGTAATTAATAAGAGTGTAACTAAAGGCCTATTGGTTTTGGAAGCATCTAGCTAGAATTCTTGCAGTCTTGAGACTGTTTTGCTCTCTCTTGTAGTAAGTGTCCTGGCTATCTAGTGCTGAATAACAAACCAGCTTAAAACAACAATACGTAATCATCTGTTTTACTCACAAATCTGTAATTCAGGCAGAGCCCCACACAGCATCAGCTGGGGAGGCGCAACTGGAGCTAGATGATCTACTTCCAAGATGGTTCTTACACACCTGGCAAGTTGGTGCTGGCCATTGCCTCAACCGGGCTGTCATCAAATGGCCTTCGTTCTTCTCCCCGGGTGACACTCCATGATATACCTGGGCTTCCTCACAGCATAGTAGAACGAATATTCTAAGTGGTCTAGGAAGAAGCTGCAAGATTTCTTATGACCTAGCCTTAAAAGTCCCAGTACCTCACCAATAGAGTGCATTTCCCCTGCATTCTATTGATCAGGCCATCCATGAAGACTAGCCCAGCTTTGCTGGGTGGCCAATTAGACTCCACCTCTCAAAAGGAATAGTAACAAAGAATCTGCAGCCCACTTTAGTCTACCATAACCAAATTACACCAGTTGCCATTTTTTTGACTCAGACTTATGGTAACCCCATGTGCGTCAGAGTAGAACTGTGCTCCATAAGGTTTTCAATGACTGATTTCTCAGAAGTAGATCACCAAGCCTTTGTTTCATGGCACCTCTGGGTGGACTTGAACCACCAACCTTTCACTTAGCAACTGAGTGCATTAACTATTTGCATCACGCAGGGACTCCATAGCAAGATTAAGTCCCTATTCTCCCCTGCAAATTGTCATCCCCCAACCCTCATGGTTTAATGAGAGTTTCTCTGATATGTGCCTAAAGAAAGAAAGACCTGCTGAAGATTTCCTCTGAGGAAAGTTTAAGTATCCACAGGGTACCGTGGCATTGGCTCAGTAGAAACTCTAACAAAAAGTAAAGTAGAACCTCAATTAGCTTGAACATTTGAGAAATAAACAGAGGATTCTAGTCAGAAAACTTCACGAAAATGTCTAAGGTTAGAATTCTTCCTACATATTAGTGCACATTTCATCTCTAGTAAGTACGGTAAACACCCCTGTCTGATGCCCCAAATCCATCTCTTTCCTCTCCTGGCAGAGGCCCAGTTTCGTTCAGATATCACCCTCCATGTACTTCAGAGGAAGAGGCTGAACCCCAGCCCAGGGTGGTGGTTAAAGTCAATTATGGTAGTCCCACTGCCCTTGGTAGCATTGTGGTTCACTGGTAGAATTCTCAGCTTCCATGAAGGGGTTTGGTTCCCGACCAATACATATATTGTGCAACCACCACCCATCTGTTGGTGGAGGCCTGCATGTTGCTATGATGTTGAACAGCTTTCAGTGAGCTTCCAGACTAAGACTGGCTAGGAAGAAAGGCCTGGCAATCTATTTCCAAAAATCAGCCAGTGAAAACCTTATGGGTCACAACAGTCTGATCCAAAAGTGATCATGGGAATGGCACAGGACCGGACAGTGTTTCATTTCATTGTGCATAGGGGTCACTGTGAGTCAAGGTTGGCTAAAGGGCAGCTAAAAACAACACTACCCTGGTTAGTGATTGGATATGCATGGACAGACAGGACACATATTCCTAGCCAATTACAGAGCTCTGCAAGTGTAGCCTGTTTTCCTCTCTAGCCTCTGTCCTGCCCCTCAGGTGCTTGTCTAATTCCTGAAGCGTGTACCTGGTTCCTTCACACAGGCTGTTCGCTCCGCCTGGATTTTCACCCTTTGCTCACCCACTACCACTCCTCTCAACCTGAAACGTCTAGTTAACGTTTACTCACACTTCAGAACATCTTTGGAGGTCAGCTGGCCTTCCCTGGATCTGCATGCTCCTGTAACACACTTACCAAGCATGCCGTGCTTCTCCTTGGAGCACTTCACCGCTCATCAGTTGTTTAACCTTATGTCTCCTTTATCAGAGTGGCAGAGCCCTGATGGTGGAGACACTTCCATCCTGTTTGCTGCGATACCCCCAGAACCTGTCAGTGGGCACAGGTAAGGCTCCACGATGTTTTTTGTTGTTGTTTTTTTGTTTTTTCCAAAAAATGGGTGGCCACTGGGAGCCATATTGTAAACAGCTTAAATGCCAGATGGAGAAGTTGGCACTTATGAAGCAGGTGATGAGGAACCATGGTGGTGCTTTAAGCAGGGAAGTGGTAAGAGTCGAGAGTCACATTTGGGACATTAATCTGACAGCGCTGGGTAGAATGAATCACGTGAAGTAGATGAGCAGTTAGCTCAGTCATGCGTTGATAACAGCGTAGACTGGCAGAGTGGTACTGGAAATGGAAACAACGGGGCAGATTCAAGACATACTGCAAGATAAAAACCTACAAATAAAAATCTGCTGGACATGGTAACTCAAGTTACTGACTAGTTGGAAACTGGTCAGTTTTATTCTGCTAAAGCAAAAATCAAACCCATTACCACCAAAACAATTCTGACTCGTGTTGCAGAGTAGAACTGCTCCATAGGGTTTTCTTGGCTGTAATCTTTATGAAAGCAGATCGCCAGGCCCTTCTTCCATGTCACCACTTGGTGGCTTTGAACCACCAATCTTTAGGTTAGTACCCTTTGCCATCAAGCCGATTTCGACTCATAGTGAACCCACGGGACACAGTAGAGCTGCCCCATAAGGTTTCCAAGGAACGGCTGGTCGATTCGAACTGCTGACCTTTGGTTAGCAGCTGAGGTCTTTACCATTGAGTCAAGCACAAATCACTTGCACCACTCAGGGACTTTTTATTCTGCTGGCCAGGTTTTATTCTACTAGGATGGCTCCACGTTCAATTGCTATGATTTACCAGTTGCTGTCGAGTTGATTCCAACACATGGTAACATCATGGGTGTGAAAATAGAACTGTACTCCATAGATTTTCAATGGCTGGTTTTCTGAAGTAGATTGCCAGGCCTTTCTTCCAAGATGTCTCTGAGTGGACTCAATCCTTCTTTTGGTTAGCACCCAACTGCATTAACAGCTGGCACCTCCCAAGGACTTGTCCTATGATTTAGTCGTAGAAGAGTGGAATGTAGGACCACAATAAGAGGGAAGGATTGTAGGTAGAGTGCTAAGATTCCTTCTTGTACCCTGATAAAACGCAGATTCATAAGATAACTACACATTCAATGTGCAGATAAATTAAGACAAGGGCAGATGAATAAAATAATTACATTTTCAACAGAGAACCCCGAGCACTCCCTATCAAGCATCAAAAAGGCTCATCTGTCACCATTTTAAGCAGGTCAGCTCAGATGGTGGTGGAATAAAAGCCTATCTGCTTTGGGCATGCTCTGTTCTCATCAACACCAACCACTCTTTATATGTGAAACTGAAGTTTTATAAACTTAATGTTATATTTGAAAACATCTACCTCTCTCATGAATTGAAATTTTTGCAAAATAGGAGAAAAACATTCCAAGTGTTCCCTGATAATAGACAGAGACAGTCGTTATCAAACAATCTGGCTGCGGTTACAAATACAGAATAATATTTAGAGTCATTAATCCAAGTGCTTATACCTAAAAGCCATTATTTACTTTTAATATTAAAGAGCTTTATATCATGCACTCATAATAAAGGAATGGCAAGTCTGAACCACTCCCCAAATGAGATACCTCTGCACCTCTTAGGTTTTGAGGGGTTTTCTCCCCTAAGTAGACTTGGAAAATTTAAACTTTAACTTTCAGGAGTGGCTCAGGCCTAAGCGAGATATATGTAAGTATACATATAGAATGTCAGACTGCATTTCTCAATCTTGGCCTTTTGTACTGAACTTTAGTTCATGGGAATAAAACGGCACTCAACACCACACTCCACGAAAGTATCTTGGGCGCATCCTATACTTTCTCAGCCAACAAAAGCTTGTCTGAATCAAAATGCGTTGGAAATGCCTTAAAAATATAACACTCCATGCAAATCCGCAAGTGCACGCTCGGCATCATCCCATTTCCCAGTGAGGCTGCCCGTGGATTAAAAAAGGCAAATCAAAACTGCAGGCTGAGATGCGCCCCCCATTAGCCAACTGGAGAGCATTTACTCACCCCGGCCTCCATGTGGTGACCAGCTTTCCATGTTTGTGTTAGTACCCCTCTTAACTTAAAAATCATGATTTCTCTGGACAAACTTTTAATAAGGTCAGTGGTTATATCAACAAAAGAATACTATCTGGTCTTAAAAGAGAAGGGGAAAAACTCTAAGCAAAGTGCTATTAACAACAAAGTAATAATCCACTCAAATCAAGAGGAAATGGTTGGAAACAAATGACTTTTTAAAAAAGAAACAATTTTTAAATTATACAAATGCAATTTCCCACTTTTGTTTACTTTGATCATATTATTTTTCTATTTATATATAAGCCAACCAGCACTTGATAGGCAATTCCATCGAAGAAAAAAGCAGCTGAGGAGTGCCAAGACTCTCGATACCTGCCACGATAGAAATTGCTTCCATCAATGCTCATTGAGTTCAGCTTGTGCAACTACCAGAGATTAATACCTTACATGATTTCTTATATTCATGCAGTGCTAATTTCATCCTTGCAACAAGCCAGTGAAATCACTACTACTCTGCCCATTTAACAGACAAGGAAACTAAGACTCAGAAAGATCAGGTGGTCAGAAAGATTAGGCCCCACTAGCTAGCAGGAAGTTGAGTTGTCACATAAACTAAGGTCATTGGACATCAGAGAGACTCCACTCCCCCTACACACTGCTGTGTGATAAGCACACAACAAAGTGTCTGAAATTTTTGGTACACGTATGCCCAGGGTTAAACCAAAATTCTTCATACCTCATGTTATTCTGATAGCTGTTCTCTTCCTACCCAATGAGCAGAATCAAACCTAAAATAAACAGCTTTACCCATGTACCTATAAAGAAGTGTCAGAATAAAATATCTAGATTTCCTTCTATCAATCCTATTGACCACATGTACCAAGTATTTTAATACTTGTAAAAAAAAATTTTTTTTTAAACCAGAATGGTATTTTCTTGACTTGACTTCCTTGCCAAGGATGACTACCTTCACAACCAGCTGGGGTTAGATCTAAGGTAAGCAGTGGGAATGGGGTCAGGCTGACACTCCCAAGCTGCCTCATCCTGGGTGACAGGTTTCACCCAGACCATTCCCAAAGCCTCATGTTTTCAGTGCCATATTGGACCCATAAAAATTTTATGTACAGATTTGTTCTGCCATAGCATAGAGCCACTTCCCTCAGCTGTCAAATGACTAGAACCAATACTATCTACTGTTTACTTATTTCATTCATTCAACAAATATTGAGTGTTGAGAACCAACCATGTGTCAGGCAGTGTGTGAGGTGTTGGAGAAATAAGACAGAGCTTGCATAGAGTGTGAAGCTTAGAAAACAAATCTTTGAAGCTTGTTAAGGGCTATGGTGAGAAAGACTATGATTCCATGAAAGGAGTGCCTAACACAGATTTAGGAGGTCAGAGAAGGAAGGCGTATCTAAACAAAGCTATTAAGGATAGATGGGATGGATAACTCCCTAGTCAAGATATTCTTAACAGCTCTCTGAGATTGCTATCTCCATCTGACAGATGGAGAAACTGGGGTTCTAAAAGGTCTTAAGTATGATTCATAAAAGCCAGCCAGTATCAGAATTCAAATCCAGGTCCTCAAACCCCAAAGCCTGTGTTTCACTACTCTGCAAGCAGAACGTCTCTTCCTGTGGGTCTGATAGAAGGCCTTGAACGTGCCTCAGTGTTTTTTCAGGTTCCCCTGGGCTGGGCTTGTCAGCTTTCTTAGAGATGCACAGAAAAGGTGCAGGCCAGCTGTTACCTGTGCTGCCATTTAAGGCACAGCAACGGTGCTGTGGAGCACAGCCAGGCTCCATCTGAGGAGGCTCTGTTCAGAATGTGCCCTTTCTAGAACACCAGAGCTCTGTAGGCTGTGATAGGTCGTGTTCACAGAGCCAGTTAAGTGATTCATGCACAAGCGTCTCCATGACTTTGTCTTTCAAAATCATGTATCGTCCTGTATCAAAATCCATGCTCACAGCTTAATCTTCTTGTCTTCTTCCCCAGACTTGGTCTCCAGAGACTCAGGGATGTTTTCATAAATCCCATTCACCGTCAACAGAAGAGGATTGGGATCCATTGGAAATATTCAGAAGAAAGCACCACAAGTCCTGATGGCAGATTTCAAACTGTGTTTTGGGTAATGACAGGACCATGGGAATTTTATGGATAAAATTACAGTACAGGTTCCTGCATCAGCTACTTTGACTGAGTGGGTAACCTCATCTGTGTGTGCAAGTTCTAATACATTTGTTTAAAGAAGTTTCAACACCTTCCAGATTCACCTTCACCAAAGATCTGACTCTGATGAATGGGAATCTTGCAAGACTCCAGAGTCCTCATTCTGAAAGCCAGCTCTCATTAGTAAGATGGAGGTGGCGTAGGCAACTTGCTAGACCTAGAATTTGTCTCCTATAAATCCCAGATATCAACTTGCCATCTCTTCCCACTTTCTCTTAACTGAGATTGTCACAAACAAATCAGTTAATTGGGGCTTCTGGTGAATCATGTTCCAGATAATTGAGGTGTCTTTGAGCACGGGTTAATTTTATCTTCATTAAGACCTTCTGCACTGGGCGCCATTTATGTTCAGCCAAGGATCTCCTCTTCAAAGGCAGCTACTCGCAACCACAGACAAACACTGGCCCAGGTGTCACTGGCAAGGTTATCTTTGCCAGAGGAGTAGACATTTTTGCCTGGCTTCCTTTCTCCTCCGTCCTTTCTCCACTCTCTGGGGCTCTCACCTCCTCACAACACCCAGTGATCTTGTACTGCCTCTGGCTGCCCACAGCTCCCTCATCAGGATGCTCATGGGATGAGAAAACATCGCCCAAAAAGTGGTTTCTTCCCGTGGGATTTCTATTCCCGCCAAGTCAGCTCCCCCATCCCACTCTGTTCTCTTTCTCTTGAAGAGATCACCTCAGACAAAGTGAAAGCAGTTTGCATCTAACATTTAAATAATGATTAAGCAATAATTAATATGAGTAAAATGGTCCTTGCTGATGCATCCACTGACTTAACTCATCCAGAAGGTAAATCAATTTTAAAGAAGAATTCATCAATCTACAGGAATTTCTCGTTGGGAGATATAAGTGAGAGGGGACAGTCTGTTACCAATCTCCTCTATGCCAAAATTCCAGAAGAACCTTGATCAGCAACATGCCATGATCCAACCCATTGCTGGCCTTTGCCTTCACTTGGACAGTAACATCCACAGGACTCAGTTTTCTTCCATGCTCAGGCAAGAGCTAGTTGTGTATAGTCCTGAAACACAGAGAGGAGTGATGAGAAGTTCTTCTCTCTCCAGCATTCATTTATTGCACATTTATTGACCATCTGTCACGCCAGGCCTCCATGAAACTCATGGCTTTATATTTCAAATAAAGATAGACAGGGACATAAATAAGTACAGCACAGCATGAAAGATGCTGTCATTTCTAGGGTCACCACAAGGTTCTATGGGAGCAGATTTATAGAAAACTCTTATTCTCCCAATGAATAAGGCAAGGAAGGGATTTCAGGCAGAAGGAAGAGTATATGCAGAGGCCTGGAACTGTGGGAGGGCAGGGCCAGGAGTTCTGATGAGTGAAGAAACCCAGCCCCAGCCGCAGCCACGCTCCTGATTTTCCTACCATCAGAAAAGAGGCCCAGGGAACACTGCAAGACTGTCTATCCTGAAAGGTCCATGAAGAATTAGATCAATTATCCAGACAATTCATAGAGCTGATAAGATTGGATGAGGAACCACAGCGTAGTAAAAGGAGGAAAAAAAACGGGTCTGGGTGTGCATCTTGGCTCTGCCACTATTAGCTGTGTGATTTGGGGCAGTTCCTAAAACTTCAGAGCTCCAGTTTCTTTACCTATAAAGTGGTGAAAAATTTTGCAAAGTTGTCTTACTATGCAATTATGGAGGTAATGCATGTGAAGCTCCTAGCACCTGGAGAAATAATGTCACAGCACCCCCTAGTTTCTGATGTCTTCCCAGTTACAGCCCTCTATATGGAAAACCTAAGTAGACATGACTATTCCCAGCCTCGACAGAAATGAAGCAACTCCCAGCCATCAGGTCTATGGTCTCAGAGAAGCAGAAGAGAAGTAGACACAAGAGTATGTATTCTTCGACTTTGTGTCTAGAACAGGCCCACGTGTGTCCCAAATATACCTAAAGACCATTGGCACATTGACTAATTTGCAGTGGCCCTGAACCTGGACTTCCACTTCCGTATATACCCTTTTTTTTGGTCCTATAACTTTTTTCTTTAACATTTATTAACATCAAAATCCAAATAGTCCAGGGAGAGATGACTCCTTGGGCCCTTATAGCTGGTTCTCTAATAACATCTTGAGAAACAGCCAGCCGAGGGCAAAATCCAAGGCTATATCATAGATGGTGTCCCCGGGTAGTGTAAACTCGGTGGCTAAGTAAAAAGTTGGGCATTCAAGTCCACCCAGAGGTGCCTTGTAAGAAAGGCCTGATAATCTTTGGTTTTCAGCCACTGAAAACCCTATGGAGCACACTTCTACTCTGCTACACGTGAGGTCACCAGCAGTCAAAGTCAACATGACAGCGGCTGGCTTTTTGAATCACAGACAGCTGTGGGGAGTGATCAGAAAGTGAAGAATGAGAGAGGGGCACTAGGGAGGAAGTAAGCAGGCATAAGGCAAGCTTCACACGCTTCGCATCCTTGTTGAGGATCAGTCCTGACTGGCCTGGCAGGGTCCTCAGACATAAAGTACAGATTTTTCTGGTAAAGTCCCAGAGCTGCAAAAAGCCTTTCATAATCATCAGGTTCGTTCTCTGCCTCCAGACCCACATGAGTCTACATACTATAGAAAACATAGAAACATCTAGTTCTTGAAGACAGCTTCATTTCTTCTAAGCCACCAAGCAGATTTTTTTCCTGAATTCTCTTTACTACCTCCCCAAACTCAGGAAACACATGCAGGTTGACCTCAACCAGCTCTGAGTGACAAGCAGAGAAAACAAAGCAGAAAAGAGAAGGGGGAAAATGTGTCCCATTAAATCAGTAAGATTTAATTGCCCATATGGAGTTAAACTGGACCGGGGTGATATCAGAGGACAGCTGGAGGTGGGAATATCTGCAAGCATTAGGGGCTGAGTTTAGGGGCTGGGAAGGCCCTGAGACTATTTAACCAATTTCTGTTTTAATCTTTGGGCTTTGCTGACTTTAACACCAGTTTAGCTCCCATTTACTAGACTGTTCTTATGGGAGACCAAAAACAAAGCAACAACCTCAATTCATTCATTCATTGAGCACCTACTGTATACCAAGGATACATCCAGGTCTCTGCCATGTTGAACTCCTCAGTAAGTCGAGGGGACATATGGGAGTTACTGCCCCTGGTAAGAGCAGCCCTCCTAATCAGCAGCACTTCCTCCAGCCTGACTGGGAGCGCTTGTGAGGACAAGGACCCATGTTCTACTCGGCTTACTTCTTTCACCACTCCCATCAACACAGGCTGGGCATGTTGGGGGTGCTCAATAAACTCTCATGGTTGTTGTTAGCTGCCATCTAGTCGATTCTGATCCATGGTGACTCCATGTGTACAGAGTAGAGCTGCTCCATAGGGTTTTCAAGGCTGTGACCTTTCAGAAGCAGATCACCAAGCCTGTCTAACGAGGCACCCCCGGGTGGGTTCGAACCACCAAGCTTTTGGTTAGTAGTCAAGTGGTTAACTATTGGCACCACCCAGGAACTCCCAAGCTCTCATTACTTGAATTCAGAACCTAGAAGACGATTTCCCTGGACTTGAAATATCATTTCAATCCACTAAAAGACAACTTCTTCAGAAACACCTATTTTATAGATTAGATTTTAGAAGACTGCCTGTGTGCTCAGAATAAGTCATCTGACATGACAAAGGCCACGCTCAAGGTGTCCCTAAAACACGGGCACATGTGGTACAGGACGTGAACAGGCTCCAGGCGAGCAATGCTTTGTTTTAACCTTGGCAGCACTGCAGCTTGGCTCCCACATTCAAAGGAATGATGTATTTTCCCATATTTATTATTTGCACTGGACTACTGAGGAAAAAAGCAGAGCAGCAGGCCGATGTGTCTCAGTGCTCCTGCCAGGAATAACAGAGAGGCCTTGCACCAGCGCCTCATTAGCTTATGGAAAACAGTTCCCTAAGGAAACTGCAGGGTGTAAATAAATTTAAAACATTTCAGCCTTTTGAGGCCTGCAGATGCCAAATTTGTAAAACAGTGGTGGCTTAAGAACGCTGTAACATTCTGTTGCACGTCTCATAAATTTAGCATAAGTCCTATCGTCTGTTTATAAGCAAAATAATGAGATATCACAGACATACTTTCTTAATGTTATATGCATTGGTTTTTTATTCATTAGATGCAAAATGTAGTTGGTAGGGTAAATTCAGTACAAAGAGAATAGGATAGTTCTAGAGGTAGCCATGCATAAACCTTCCTAACCCAAGGCCCCATTAAAGGAAACATCCTCTGTAGATGCTATACCATGACCTGGAATACAGGCGAACCTTGCTATGGTTCATACATTATCCATGAATCAAACATGGCGTGAGAGCGTGTTATATTTGAGAGAAATCAGTTTAAACCAAAATCTCTGGCTGAATATTTCTGTGTTAACTGTTAACAAGACATTCAAAAAGAGTGGTATCATAGATCTAGAAGAGAGTCATGTTATTGTTAGCTGTGGGGTCAGGCCCTGACTCATGGCACCCCTAAGCGCAATGGAATGAAATGCTGTCCAGGCCTTCGCCACCTTTACGATAGGTTGCAGATCAGATCATTGTGCTCTGTAAGGTTTTCATTGGCTGATCTTCAGAAATAGAGTGCCAGGCCTTACCTCCTAGTTTGTGTTGGTCTAGAAGCTCCACCAAAACCTGTTCAGTAACACAGCAAAGCTGAAACCTCCACTGACAGACCTGTGGTGGCTGTGTTTGAGATGCATTGACCAGAAATCGAACCTGGGTCTCCCACTGGCACTAAACTACCACACAGACAATATTTAGTCCAATCTCCTCATTCTATAGATAAGAACACTGTGACCTGGAGAAGCAAAGTGATTTACCAGGGTCGCACGGAAGGATAATGGCAGAGCTGAGAGAAGAGCATGGGATTCCACCTCTCTGTCGATTGTTCATAAGACTAAGTGGGATAAGGGCTGTACAGGACTTAGCACCCTGTCTGGCACCCCGTGAGCACTCGACAATGGTGGCTATGCCTGTCACTGTTATCATTATCATTATTTCTGTCTCTTAACATGCTAAGTAATACAGCTTATTCTCATCTCTTTGCCAAAAGCGATGACTTCTCTGAGAAGCTAAAACTTGTGTTGGTTTCACAACTGTTATCAGAATATTTTAAAGTGCCATATTAACCCAGTTCCATCATCTAATTCACTAGGTGGTCTTTCCCAATATTAACTTCTGGGTCCAAGGAATTCCATATACTCTTGCTGTTGTTGTTGTTGTTGTTGTTGTTAGCTGCTAGCTAGTCAGTCGCCAACTCATGGTGACCCCATGCACAACAGGATTGGATATTGTGATCCATAGGGTTATTGTCTGATTTTCAGAAGCAGATTGCCAGGCCTTACTTCCTAGTCCATCTAAGTCTGGAAACTCCACTGAAATGTGTTCAGCATCTTGGCAACATGCAACCCTGCACTGACAGGTGGTAGCTACACATGAGGTGCATTGGTCAGGAATCAGACCCCATATACACACTCTTAGTTTCCCTTAGTAATCTACATACAATGTGTTCCACTAAACCATGATTTATCCATTGAGCACCAACACACTGCAAACTTTATGAGGGCAAGGACCATATTTGCCTTCATTGTAGCCCCAACTCCTAATGCATAGTAGGCAGTCAATAAGTATTTGATAGGCATGGTGCTAGATGATGGAAACACAAAGGCAAATTAAGTCATGGTCCGTCTCCTTAAGAACTTCAGTCTGATGAGGCTAACTCTTCAATTTTTAACCCATACCTAGTATGTTGTTAGGAAACCGGTGGCTCAGTGTTTAAAGCACTTGGCTGCTAACGAAAAGCTCGGCGGTTCGAATCCACCAGCGGCTCCATGGGAGAAAGATATGGTAGTCTGCTTCCATAAAGATTTACAGTCTTGGAAACCCTATGAGGCAATTCTACCCTGTCCTATATGGTCACTCTGAGTCAGAATCAACTCAACAGCAATGGGTTTGTTTTTTGGGTTTAGTATGTTGTTGGATCCATATATTTACCTCCTTGCAATATAACTCAAATTTCCAATAATCTAAGAATAGTTCTCAAGCAATATTTCGTCCAAGATTTGCCTTAACTAAACAGCCCTAACAATAACAGCACCCCAAATATGTTAGAGAAAAGGGACCCTAAAGAGACAAATGGACACTTGGGCTACATAATAAAAAGAAGCTATATGGCTTTTTTTTTTTTTTTTATATGGCTTAGGCTAAACAGAAGACTAAATACTTTTTTTAAAGAAGCAAGAGAAAATTAACCTAAAGTTTTAGTTTAAATCAGGTAAAATTACCCTGTAAAAAAAAAAAAAAAATTTTTTTTTTTTTTTTTTTAAAGAATTGAACCCTGAGAAGCCGTTTGAAATATACCAAAGCTGTATAGCACATGCGTTAGCAGAGTCTCAGCACAACCCTGGGAATCAGAACATGCAAATTAATGCAAATAACACCTGGCCACTGCCTAGCCTAGAGATGAAAACCAAAGTCCCAGTTCACAGAGGGACTTTCCAGGGGTTCTAGCAGTGCTTCTCAAACGTTAGAGTGCATCAGAATCCCATGGAGGGCTTGTTAAAGCACAAATCACTGGTCCCAGTCCCAGGGTTTCTGGGGTAGAGCCCAAGAGTTTCCATTTCTAACAGGTTCCCAGCTGAGTGTGACATTGCTGGTTGGGAAAACCCTAGATTAGAGAAAGCACTGTACACACACTTCTCCAGAAGTCAGTACCCCTGGCATCGATGGTTGGGGGGGATGCGGGGATGCAGACCACACCCCCTGACGCTGTCAGAGGGGTGACACCAAAACGACTCCAGGGTCTAAGGAGGCAGCGGCGGTGGATGGGCCAGTACCAGTAGGGGAGAGGCCACCAAGGCAGTGACATCGCTAGGGTTGGTGTCATCGATCACTCATCCATCCACGCCCACGACCCCCATCACTCACCAGTTAGGGTGCAAGCAGCCAGGCCACAGTGGGGGCCATTAAGGGGAGAGGAGGGTCTCTGTCTTGGCCAATAGGAGAGGGGAGGAGATGCAGAGAGCCCCTTGTGGGCGGGGAGGGGGAGGATAGGGCCGGAAGGGGCGGACCATGAGGCACAACGCTTGATGCTACACAGGGGTGCAGGGCGGGGCCCGGTTGCTCCGCCCACCAGGGGGGCTCCACCCGCCAGGCTTGCCCATGGGAGTGTGACACTATGAGTTACTGCACTGGGCAACACCAGCCTTAGTGACACCACTGGCCTGGACAACAAGGAATCAGTGCCTGTGACCTATACGGTGGGTACTACTTTTGTCTTTTTTTAAACTTCCTTGAGCCAGTCACTAATTATGTGTGCTATAAGTCTAAAAAAAAAAAAAAAAAATTTTTTTTTTTTATAAGTCTAAGTGACCCTCCACCCAAAGCAGAAGAAACCATTAAGAAGCCATCCCAGTTATCAGGACCAAACCCGTTTCCATCCAGTTGATTCCAACTCGTAGCGACCCTATAGCAACCCTATACAGTCTTTAGGAAACGGAGATTGTAGTCCCAAAAAGAAAAAAAAAAAAATTCCTGAGAAAGAGAAGAATCAGAACTGGAGTCAAGGAGGAGTTGAGGGGAAGAGTGTAAGAGAAGAAAGTGAAGGAGCTGCACACTGGAACTCAGCTGAATCCAGACCCTATGAGTTACAGCCCCACCCAGTGAGCACTCAGTATTATCCCAGATCCTGTCCTAGGAGCCATACATTGTCTCTTTTAAACCTACCAACATCCTCTGAGATAGTTATTATCTCTCTATTACAGATAAGAAAAGAAAGTGAAGACTCATAGAAATTAAGTAATATTACCCAGGTAGGTGATGCCATGATTAAGCACTCAGTTGCTAAGCCAAAGTTCGGCAGTTCAAACCCGCCCAGTGGCTCTGTGGGAGAAAAGACCTGGCGATCTTCTCCAATAAAGTTTACAGCCTAGAAATCCCTATAGGGCAGTTCTACTCTGTCACATGGGGTCACTATGAGTAGAAAATGGCACTTTACAACAACAACACAGTAATTGGATTCCCTGGGTTGTGCAAATGGCTAATGCACTTGGCTGCTAACCAAAAGTTTAGAGGTTTGAGTGCTTGGAAGAAATGCCTGGTGATCTGCTTTCAAAAACTCAGCCACTGAAAACCCTGTCGAGGACAGCTCTACTCTGGCACACGTGGGGTCACCATGAGTCCACGTCAACTGAACGGCAACTGGTTTAGCCAGAAAATGGTAGATCCAGGATTAAAGCTTGCCTCTACTGATTCCCAGACTTGACTCCTATTACCCAGCCAGTCTGCTTTCTTATGCATCTTCTCTAAAGATAAAGCCTAGAATGAAGGTGGTGAGGGAACCACCAGTAGTAGGGTATGGCTAGAAAGGAGTACAGTATATAGGGTAGGCCAGGGTATAAAAAAAAAAAAAGGTATACTGTAGTGGGTCAAGCTTCGGCCTTGAAATTGGATAACCAAAGAAGCCAAACCCATTGCCGTCGAGTCAATTCCAACTCATAGTGACCCTATAGGACAGAGTAGAATTGTCCCTTTACAGAAGCAGACTACCACATCTTTCTCTCATAGAGCAGCTGGTGAGTTCAAATCCCCACCTTTCGGTTCACAACCAAGCACTTAACTACCACACCACCAGGACTCCTTTGGAACTGGATAGACCCGTTTTTAGATCTATGCATCTCCACTTAGAAGCTGTGTGGTCCTGGACAAGTCACTTACTCTAGCTCCAGTTTCCTTATCTGTATAATTGTTGTTGTTGTTAGTTGCCATCAAGTCAATTCCAACTCATGGTGACCCCATGTGTGCAGAGTAGAACTGCCTTCTATAGGATTTTCACAGCTGTGACCTTTCAAAACTGTGTCAGGAATTACTTCCGAGGCACCTCAACATGGGTTCGAACTGCCAACCTTTTGGTCAGTAGTTCAGTACTTAACCATTTGTGCTACCCATACCTTCCAGGGTCATTAGAAGGAGCGTAGATTATTTTCACATTAGAACCTAGTACATTTCCTAGCAAATAAACCCATTGCCCTCAAGTCAATTCCAACTCATAGTGACCCTATAAGACAGAGTAGAGCTACACCATAGTGTTTCCAGGGAGCAACTGGTAGATTCGAACTGCTGACGTTTTGGTTAACACCCGAAGCTCTTAACCACTGAGCTCAAAAAGGAAGGTGGTGGTCATGATGATGATAGTGAAGAAAACACCAGACCCTAGAACGAGAGCATCTAATGGCTTTAGATAAGTTTCAAGCCTCCATGTTGAAATCAAACCACTCATGAATACAAAGAGAATTTGCCACTGACAGTTACCAACATGGAATGTGGAAAATGGAAGAGGATCTGAAGACTGGAAATGAGCAACTTCTGTTTCCATTTTCAAAAATATAGACTGCATAAGTTCCAGACTTTGAAGCTCGTGGTTGAGCCTGTATGTATACAGTACTTGCAGGGCGTCACTAGGGAAGTACTGGGGGAGGGAGGGGTGCAGGCTGCACCAGGTGACACTGTCAGAGGGGCGTCACTAGGGAAGTACTCGGGGAGGGAGGGGTGCAGGCTGCACCAGGTGACACTGTCAGAGGGGATGACATCAAAATGACTGACTATAAAATGTTTGGGCAGTGTTTCAGCAGAAATTTATTATTTTTTATAAAAATATCCCTGTAGTCAGCTATAACAAAATTTTTTTTGTAAGCCCAGCTTAAGTGTACCAATATACCTACAAGGCTAAAACTCTATGCTAATTTACTTCTCCAATCTTTGATGAGCTCCTGTCAGAGCTGTCATTTTTACCTAATTATAACGATGCTTTGAATCACGTGGTTTCATCTGCATACACTGAAGCAGGTGCTGTTGTTTTGGTTGCTGCCAGTGTTTCTATAGTCGCTGATTTTGTCAAATTTTCTGGTGTTTTAGCTACAATATTGTGGTAATTAGCATGAGGAGATGACACCATGAGTTACAGCACTGAGTGACACCAACCCTAGTGATGCCACTGAATACTTGGGGACCACAAAATGGAGCCTTCCTTCAGAATTCAGAGATAAAATAAATAAGATTGCCCCCTGAGGGTTATATAATAAAATCAATACATAATGCTAGAGTTGAGACCAGAAGTATTCCAGGTCACCTTAAAGAGACAGTGGCTCAGAGAATCCAACAGACTTACTAGAACCTACCGGAGGATATTTACAGACGTAAAGGGAGGTTGATATAAAATAAGACACAGAAAGAAGGAAATTGGATTGGCAAAAGTGAGCAATGTTTTCTCTGTCTTTACTAAGTACCTAGCATTGAACGAGAAACTCCTTGAGGACAGGAATTGTACTTATTCACCTTTGCATCTCAGGAACTAGCAAGGTGCCCAGCGCAAAGCAGCAACTCAACTTGGGAAAGCCCCGCTGTGATGCATTCCAGAAAGCCAGGACTATGATAACAGCCTTCACAAAGGACGTGCTGGCTCCCTGAACCCAGCTGTAGCATGTCTGGCATATCAATCAGAAACATTCCCTGGTTCTCCGTGGCCCATAGGATGAAGGCCCAAGTCCTTCTGATACTCCGGCCCCATTCTACTCACCTTGCCAATGTTGTCTCCCATTATTTTTTCTAAATCAGCTCTCTACTCCAGCCAAACTGGTCTACTCATGGTCCAAGTAGCCTTGAATTTTCTTGCCTTTGTATATTTCCCTACATTACTTATCTCAACCTTAAAAAAAAAACAGTCGATTCCAACTTATACTGACCCTATAGGACAGATAGAACTGGCTTCATAGAGTTTCTAAGGAGCAGATGGTGAATTTGAACTGCCAGCCTTTTGGTTAGCAGTCAAGCTCTCAACCACTATGCCACCATGGCTCTCTATCTTTTGGCACTTTTTGAGATCCCGTTTCTCAAAACCCCCTAGCAACCATCTCAGAAGAAAGTGATCTCTTCCACACTCAAATTCTTTGAGCCCTTATTTGTCTGCTATTCATCCGGCATCCAGCAAATACCACTTTGCGTGGACGTTTGTGTTTTCTCAAGTAACTGTGCCTTACCTCCCCAGATGAGCTACAAACCTCACGTCTTAGTCATCATTGTGTCCTGCCTTGGGCAATGCACAAAGTTAGCTCTTCATAAATGTTTGTTACTACCGTTAATGACGAAAAACAAACGCTTTAGTAATTCTGAGGCATCTGACATGCCCAACCTACCCACACTCTGTGTCATCATCTCTTTCACTGTAGGTAAACAATGTCTCTTCCACCAGCAGTTTCCATTGGTCCCTCCCTGTGCCCTGACTAACTAGGGGACAAAAGGAAACACTTGTTATTTATCTCAGCCTGGATGGAAATCCTGAGGCTGTCAGAGGCTTGCAGGTTCTCACATCCCCAGTGGTTGGGTCATTTCTATAAACTTGCTTTTGGTTGCCAACCAGCTATAAGATCTTCTCCTGTATTGTTCTTAGTTGCCATTGAGTTGATTCTGACTCATGGTGACCCCATGTGTTACAGAAATGGAACTACTCCATAGGGTTTTCTTGGCTGTAATCATTATGGAAGCAGATCACCAGGCCTGTCTTCTGCGGTGCCTCCAGGTGGATTTGCACCACCAACCTTTAGGTAAGCAGTGGGGCACAAACTGTACCACCGAGGGACTTTATATGATTTTATAAAAAGCACTTAACATCCCTGGACCTCTGGCCCTAAATTTCTATGCCTTTCCACAACAGATTGTCATTAAGATAAATGAGATAACAGATCTAAAAAAAAGCTCTGAAAAAGCTTAAAGTTCTATGCAAAAAAGAAATGTTTTAAGAAACCAACTTAACCCTTTCAGGCCTCTAGGAGATCATTGAGTTTGGAGCCTTGGCCCTGTAACTGCTTGAAAGAATTGTCCCCCTTTCTTAGAGCCTTGCTTTTGCTTGTTTGTTTGTTTATCAGGGAAGGACTAAAGCACGAGAGAGAAACTGGCTCAGAAAGAAATCATCGAGCGGGAAAATATTTTCTAAAGTTCATTGTGTCGCATTCATCTTCTGTGGCCTAATTCCGAATTTAGACAAGCTGAAAGTGTTTCTTTTCTTTCAAAAGCTTTCAAGGATAGCCCTGAGAAAACAACAGGGGTGGCTTAAAGATGCAAAATAGCTGAGAACAGAAGGTCACATAGGCTTTGGAAACCCCAGTCCCTACAGGTTTCTCCCATTCCAGAGAAAGCCCCCTCCCCAGACTCCCTGGCAGTTCTTTCTTCTGCTAAGAGGTTGCTTTGAGATGAGAATGCCCCATATAAATTTTGTTTCTTCTGTACAGGGTGTCCTCATAAGGCGATTGATGAGTAGACTGACAGACTCAGCTAAGCCATTCTCTTAACAAGTATTGAATGTTTACAATGTGCCCAGGAGGGCCATAAGCCTGGCCAAGCTTAGTTTCCAATACGATATGACTGGAAGAACCCATTCTTGGCATACCACATTTAGAAAATTCTTTGGCCAAAATCTTAGTGCCTGCTCCAATACAATTCCCTTTGAAAAGGGTTCTTCTTTCATCTTTGTCAGCCCCCACCTTTTATGCTGCTGAATGTATCAGGCCTTTCTTGAGAGCAGATATTGATTTAAAAAAATAGGTAGGTAAATAGGTGATAGAAGCACATGGAAAATGGGCAAGAAGGTATAAAAAATAATATGACCTTTTCTTGACCCATCAATTTATAGTCAACAGGGGAGACCCAGAAAACCACCCGAACCATCCTGTGCACCACTAGAAGAACGAGGAGCCCCCACTTTGTTACACCCTCGAAGAGAAAGGCCTTGGGTCTTCATGCAGCCATGGAATTAAACTGGTAAGTCAGGTGCTGTGAAGTCAGTTCCAACTCATGTGTGTCAGAGGAGAACTGTGCTCCATAGCATTTTCAATGGCTGATTTTTGGAAGTAGATCACTAGGCTTTTCTTCCAAGGCACTAAGGTGCCTCTGGGTAGACTCAAGCTTCCAAGCTTTCAGTTAGCAGCAGAGCATGTTAACCATTTGCACCACCCAGGAGCTCCTTCCTGTGGCTTACAAACTCTTTTATGACTCAAGGTGATATCCCTGAATAGACAAATAATAAGGCCTGAACCCCTGCCCTAAGCCTTATTCCTTCACTTACTTTGTTTTACATTCTTAGAGATTGAGAAGGAGCCTTGGTGGCACAGTAGTTAAACACTCAGCTGCTAACCGAAAGCTTGGCAGTTCAAACCCACCAGCTCCTCCACAGGAGAAAGATGTGGTGGCAATCTGCTTCTATAAAGATTACAGCCTTGGAAACCCTATGGGGGAGTTCTACTCTGTCCTATAGGGTCACTATGAGTAGGAATTGACTCGAAGGCAACAGGTTCGGAGATGAAAGGTTATCAGACACTCTATAGCATACAAATGTATGCATAATATTATGTACAGTTTTGTTTTTACACAAGCACCCAGTAACTTATTAAAAAAAAAAAATAGAAGACTAAAAAGTCAAAAAAGCCTGTTGGACCTCAGCCATATCCCATTTCTGCCCCAGGTGTCCTTGGTCTGAACCTCTTCCCAGAGTACACTGTCACACTCAGGCCTGATATTCAAAACATTTACCAACCAAGCAGTCAGGACTCAGCAAAGGGCTGGGCGGGGACCTTGCAGTGCCCAGACCTTTATCAGCCAGTACTATAAAGTCTTCCCGTATTTTAACAATCAGGACAGCTGCACAGATGGGTACTACTAAGGCATCCCCCTGCGTGTGCACACTCTTATCATTGAAGAGCAGTCCTTTCCTAGGACTCTGCTCAGCAGAACTTTGAGGCTCCCACTCAGCACGCAGGCCCCTCAAATGCAGCCCACCCCATCTGCCCCCCTCTCTGATTTGTGGGTCGTCTGCCTCCTGCACTAGACGGGAAGCTCCTTTGAGGACCCCAACTCACTGTTTCATCCACTGCCCACAGGGCTGAATCCCATGCTTAGCACAGCGTGGGTCATCAAGCAACACTAAATAAAAATTACCTTTGGAACCTGGATCTGGATGTCACTGCCAGTCTGCCTGACAGACCTGACACTCCTGTTCGTTTCTTTCTTTCTTATAACAATTCTGTGAGGTAGATTTGATCATCTCTACTTAATAAATATGAAAACTGAGGCTTGGAGAGGTTACCTAAGCAGCCCATGATCACAGAGGCTATAAATCCAGTGAGGTTTAAGTCCACAATCAACTAACCACCCATGTTCTTAACCACTAGGCAAAACTGCCTCCCTAGAAGTGCCTCACGATAGAAATAATAATAATCATTGCCTCAATAATAATAGCTAACATATATTGAGTCCTTGTCATGTTTAGGGAGCCCTGGTGGCACAGTGGTTAAGAGATTGGCTGCTAACTAAAACGTCAGCAGTTCGAATAGATTAGCCACTTCTTGGAAACCCTACAGGGCAGTTTTACTCTGTTCTATAGAGTCGCTATGAGTCCGAATCAACTCAACGGCAGGTTTAGTTTTGGTTTTACCATGTTTAGGCATCATGCTGACCACTTCACGTTGTTGTTGTTAGGTGCTGTCGAGTCCATCTCATGAATAAAATTGCTCCATAGGGTTTAGGCTACAAACTCTATGAGAGCAGATCGTCAGGTCTTTCTCCTGTGGAGCTACTGGGTGGGTTTGAACTCCCAACCTATTGGTTAGCAGCAGAGTACTTAACCATTGCGCCATCAGAGCTCATTCAGTTCACATTAAACTCACTGAATCCCCCACAACCCTTTGAGGTAGGTGCTGTTGTGATTCCCATTTTGATACCTATAGCCATTGCCGTTGAGTCAATTTCAACTCATAGCTACCCTATAGCAACCCTGCTGGAAAGAGTAGAGCTGCTCCATAGGGTTTCCCAGGTAGTAATCTTTAGGAAAGCAAACTGCCACATCTTTCTCATGAACAGGAGCTGATAGGTTCTAACCGACAACCTTTTAGTTAGCAGAACTCTTAACCACTGCGCCACCCAGGTTCCTTCCCATTTTGATAGCACCTGTTAAAGAAGTTGAGGACTGCGTGGCTCCCTGCATTTCTGACTCCTGTCAGGGTCCTGTTTTATCCATTGTTCTGCCTTTAATCACCTTCACCATATATTTACCGAGAGCCATGTACCATTTTATTGGGTAGTGTGCTTCTTTCCAAATGACCTTAAATTCATTCTGGAATTAGGCAGGGAGCCCCCTAACTTTTCTCCTTCTAATCCACAAAACAGCAGGATGTCAGAACCCCTCTGGACTCGCAAGGACGATGTCTGGAGAAGAGCCAGACAAGATGCGGTCTGCTGGTAGTTTCTAATTCTCTGTCAGTTCACACAAAGCCCGCGGTCTGTTGCTGAGGGGAGCAAATCACATCCAGGCACACGCCCAGGAACAGGTCCAACTGCACTTTGCTGGCAGAGCTGCTGCCCCCACTCTCCCCTCCCCAGAGCTCATGCACGTGGCCTGCACAGGCTGCCAGCACCACGGTTCTCAGATTACAGAGATGGTGGAGAGGCCACCATCACCAGGGCAGATGTGAGCCAGTGCACTGCCATCCATCTTCCCAGCCTCCTCCATCATGTCAGCAGAAGGTGCTGCATTCTTTCCCAGTAAAGGTTGGAAATGTGCCTCTGCCTTCTCAAGCTCAGCTTCTCCCCAAAACTTCTAGAATTGACTGCATCTCCCCTACACTCCCAGGCTTCCTGGGGCTGGCTTCATCCCTTTGCAAGGGTTTAGGGTAGAGTCTGACATCACAGCATGCCCAGAGAGTGAAGTAATAAGTGGGCCAGGCTCCAAGAAAATGTCTTTTTCCTCACTGGACCCCCAGAGCGGCCTGAGGAAGGGCGATGTACCCTCTGAGAGAGAGTTTGCAAAACTGAGAATAGTATATTCAGTCGCCTAGCTGGCTTCCATTCAGGAAACAAACAGGGGTAAGATAGCTCCTCAGGATCGTCGGCTCCTCAGGAACCCAAGGACTATGGCTGGCTGGAAGGGGAGTCATAGATTTTTAGGAAAGGGGACACTGCGTGTTGCAGTGCTTTTACCAGCTTTACACATGATCGTTTTCTTCACGTGTGCAAACCTGAAATAATGGCTTTGCGATTTTGTCTCCTGACAAGTTACTTCTTTGGGCCTGTATGTTGATTCCACAGTCTGCAAAGCATCCTGGGGCACAGGAAGTTCAGCCCTATCCAGAGCCAGTACAGTTAGGACTCAACTAGTTTGATAGGAAGGAAAACCCAATCTGACCCAAATGTCTCCTCCACCAGCATACCAGTCCTTCTGTGGAAAATGTTGTTGTATGCTGTCTAGGTGATTCCAACTCATAGTGACCCTATATGACAGAGTAGAACTGCCCCATAGAGTTTTCTAAGCTATAATCTTTATGGGAACAGATTCCCGGGTCTTTCTCCTGCGGAGCTGCTGGGTGGTTTCCAACTGCCAACCTTTCATCCTTTCTATGGAAAATGCTCACCATTAAGTCAATCCTTTAGGCAAAGAAGCCAACCAGAACAACTCAGGAGCCAGAATCCTTCACTATTATCAAAAAAGGCCACAATTATTTTTTCCAATTGTTAATGCCTATATCAGAGGTTGGAAATTCACACAATACCTTTCCAATGCGCATAACTGTTACTATGTCTGAATTGAACCTGCTCAAAAGCCTTCATTCTCTTAAAGATCAAACTCACGATCAAGGTTGTTTCTTTTCTCCAAAGCATCTCCCCGCAACTCCTCCCACCTAGCACAGTAAGTGGGCACAAGGTGACATTTTTTGCATCCTCAGGGCATTGAGAGGAGGTGTGTCCCATGCTGCTTTTCCCTTTGGGTTCCCTGAGGCTCCTGGTGAGAACTGGGGTGGCTCCCAGTATCTGGGCGTCAGCCTCTGTCTACTGCAAACTTATCTAAAGTGTCCACAGCTGGTGAAATGTGTGGTCTGTTTCCTTGGCCAGGACAGGGCCCAGTGACCCCCACTGGCTGACTTGGTCCTACCTTGGCTCTTGCTGTGAGTGTCAGCCACATGTTTCCCCTGGTCTTTGGACTGTCTGGAGCCCTGGTGGTACAGTGGTTAAGGTCAGCAGTTCAAATCCACCAGCTGCTCCTTTGAAACTGTATGGGGCAATTCTACTCTGTCCTATAGGCCCCCTATGAGTCTGAACTGACTCTATGGCAACAGGTATGAACTGTATACCTCAAAGCTCCTGGGTGAATTCACAGCCCCCCGCCCCATGCTGACCCCAGTGGGGCAGGCTCACTTGTTCTCAACACTCATTTCCTTTCTGAGTCCCGCACTAAAGCCACAGGACAACCACATCTCAGCCCCTCCACTGCTGACCAACCCAAGCCACGTGGACTAGTGTCTGGATACTGCAGTGACTACTCAACAGGTCTCTCTGTTGCCGTCTTTGCCTTCTACAGCCTATTCTCAATACAACAACCAGAGTGATCTTTTTAAAAACAGACTCCAGGTCATATTACTCCTTTAATCAAAACCCTCCATTAACCCCCATTTCACTCAGAGTAAAAGCCAAAGGCCTTAATATTCTATGAATCTGGATTTGGGCTGACCCCAATTCCTTCTCTGACCTCATCTCCCGCACCTTGCCACTTGCATACTCCACTCCATCACACTGGCCTCCTTGCTGATGCCAGCTTAGGGCCATTATTCTACCTACTCCTCCTGCCTCCATCCCTCTTCTCCCAAACAACTCTGCCTGAAGGTTTCTAAGGACCATCAACCATCTACCAGAAATTCCCACAAATAATACTGAAAAGTGTAATCCAAGGTAAATTACTGGCCCTTTGTACCAGAGATATGCGCTTACCAAGTTCAAGGAAAAGCTCAGAAGACATAAATGGATATTTGCTTCCATGTTGCCCAAACAGAGGTTGGGAACAGACCAATAGATAGAGAGGTCATTGTCAGCGAGATTTACACTCACGTGGCAGGAGTGGAAAGTCTGTAAGAATTATGTGACTCGCTAAAGTTCAGGGTCAACTGATACATCATAAAAACATAAACCAGTGATTTCTGAAGGTGACCATTAAACAAAGCACTCAATCTTCCTGAGTCTGGAAGCCATTCCTCAGAGCTTCCTGTCAAATGCCTTTTATTATCAGCAATTGGTCTTCTTTGAAAGATCCATACAGCTAGCAGCCTTCCACTGGCAAGACAGACTCAGGGAAAGTGGATTCTTTTCCCTTAAAAAAAAAGACATATTAAAGTCATTTATTTTAACAAAATCACACCAGGTATAGAAAATTCTCACTTAAAAACCGGGACTCTGGCTCTTTAAAAATATACAATCACAAAAGTAAGTTCCTTAAACCTGGACCATGCTGGCCACAGACCCCATCTCACCCCAGCCACCCCTACCTAGGGCTAGTCTGATCTGTCTGCTGAAATGTGTCCTGTGTCTCCTTACAGTTTTGGTGATGTATATCCTGTCTGAGAAAGAAAGTGAAAACAACAGCAAAATTTTTCTAAGTTAAATCACCTTGCAAGGACCAGGATACAAATAAATGTCTCCTAAAATTTCAGAGGGCCCTGGTAAAGAAGCAGATATGGGAAAACAAGGAAACAAAAATCCAGTCTTAGAAAAAATGCAAGGAAAATATTCTTCAATATTTGCCTTTGTGTAAGCCTCTCCTCTAAGACTTACAGGGCCTGCAAATATCTGCACAGCACAACAGTGGTTACCAAATAGTCATTCCTAGTCACCTTTCTATCTGGCTCATTCCCGCTATAAAGGCTAAATAAAAGCCAGATATACACTTTTCAAGTTTCCCTTGCAGCTAAAGTAGTCATGTGACCCACTTCTGGCCAGTGAGGTGCATAGGCAAGTATCTTAGTTATCCAGTGCTACTATAATAAAAATTCCACAAGTGGATAGCTTTAACAAACAGAAATTTATTTTCTCACAGTTTAAGAGGCTAGAAGTCTGAATTCAGAGCACCGGCCCTGGGGGAAGCCTTTCTCACTTTGTCAGCTCTGAAGGAAGGTCCTTGTTTCTTTTGAGCTTCAGCTCCTGTGTGATCTTCATGTGCCTTGGCGTCTCTCTTTCCGCATCTCTGCTTCTTTCACTTTCTTGTTTAATCTCCTTTACATCTCAAAAGAGATTGACTCAAGACACACCCTTTACTAATCCTGTCTCATTAACATAACAAAGACAGCCCATTCCCAAATGGGATTATAACCACAGGCATAGAAGTTAGGATTTACAACACGTATTTTGGGGGGACACAATTCAATTCATAACAGCATGTCTGCTGGGAAATATTTTCCTCCCTAATAAAAGAAGAAAGGAGCCTTGGTGTCACAATTGTTAAGCTCTCAGCTGCTAACCGAGCATCAGCAGTTTGAACTCACCAGTGGCTCTGTAGGAGAAAAGACCTGGCGATCTGTTCCCATAAAGATTTTTGTTGTTATCAGGTGCTGTCAATTCAGTTTTGACTCATAGTGCCCCTAGGTACAACAGAAGGAAACACTGCCTAGTCCTGTGCCATACTCATAATCATTGCTGAGTTTGAGTCCATTGTTGCAGCCACTGTGTCAATCTATCTCATTGAGGGTCTTCTTTTTTCACTGACCCTGTACCTTACCAAGCATGATGTCCCTCTCCAGGGACTGGTCCCTCCTGATAACATGTCCAAAGTACATGAGACAAAGTCTTGCCATCCCCACTTCCAGGGAGCACCCTGGCTGTACTTCTAAGACAGACTTGTTCATTCTTTTGGCACTCTATGGTATTTTCAGTTTTCTTCGCCAACACCGTAATTCAGAGGCATCAATTCTTCTTTGGTCTTCCTTATTCATTGTTCAACTTTCTCATGCATATGAGGCAGTTGAAAATACGGTGGCTTGGGTCAGGTGCATCTTAGTCCTCATAGTGGCATCTTTGCTTTTCAACACTTTAAAGAGGTCTTTTGCAGCAGATTTGCCCATTTGATTTTTTGACTGCCGCTTCCATGGATGTTAACTGTGGATCCAAATAAAATGAAATCCTTGACAACTTCAATATTTTCTCCGTTTTTCATGATTTGGCTTATTGGTCCAGTTGTGAGGATTTTTGTTTTCTTTATGTTGAGGTGCAATCCATACTGAAGGCCATAGTCGTTGATCTTCATCAGTAAGTGCTTCAAGTTCTCTTCACTTTCAGTAAGTAAGATTGTGTCATCTGCATATCACAGAATGTTAGTCTTCCTCCAATCCCGATGCCCCGTTCTTCTTCATATAGTGCAAGTTCTCGGATTCTTTGCTCAGCATACAGGCTGAATAAGTATGATGAAAGGATACAACCCTAACACGCACCTTTCCTGATTTTAAACCACAAAGTATCCCCTTGTTCTGGTCAAAGAACTGCCTCTTGATCTATGTAGAGATTCCACATGAGCACAATTAAGTGCTCTGGAATTCCTTGGAAACTCATATTCTTTCCAATGTTATCCATTATTTCTTATGATCCACACAATCGAGTGACTTTGCACAGTCAATAAAACACAGTTAAATATCTTTGTGGTATTCTCTGCTTTCAGACAAGACCCATCTGACATCAGCAATGATATTCCTTGTTCCACATCCTTTTCTGAACTCGGCTTGATTTTCTGGCAGTTCCATGTCTATGTACTGCTGCAATCACTCCTGAATGATCTTCAGCAAAATTTTACTTGTGTGTGATATTAATGATATTGTCCAATGATTTCCACATTCTGTTGGAAATCATTCAGATCTTTTCTTTGTAATGGGCACAAATACGGATCACTTCCAGTTGGTGAGCCAAGTAGCTGTCTTCCAAATTTCTTGGCATAGATGAGTGAGTACTTCCAGTGGTGCATCTGTTCCTTGAAACATCTCAATTGGTATTCCATCAATTCCTGGAGCCTTGTTTTTCATCAATGCCTTCAATGCAGCTTGGACTTCTTCCTTCAATACCACCATTTCTTGATCATATGCTACCTCTTGAAATGGTTAAACATTGACCAATTCTTTTTGGTACAGGGACTCTGTGTTCCTTCCATCTTCCTTGATGCTTCAATATTTTGCCCATAGAAATTGCAACTCAGGTCTTGAATTTTTCTTCAGTTCTTTCAGCTTGAGAAATGCCAACTGTGTTCTTCCCTTTTAGTTTTCTAACTCCAGGTCTTTGCACATTTCATTATAATACTTTACTTTGTCTTCTCGAACCTCCCTTTGAAGTCTTCTGATCAGTTCTTTTACTTCATCATTTCTTCCATTCACTTTAGCTACTCTGTGTTCAAGAGCAAGTTTCCTAGTCTCTTCTGACACTCATTTTGGTCTTTTCTTTCTTTCTTGTCTTTTTAATGACCTTTTGCTTTCTTCATGTATGATATTGTTGATGTCATCCCACAACCCATCTGGTCTTCAGTCCGTAGTATTCAGTGCATCAAACGTATTCTTGAGATGGTCTCCAAATTCAGGTGGGATATACTCAAGGTTGTATTTTGGCTCCCTGTAAAGATTACAGCCTGAGAATTCCTGTGGGGCAGTTCTACTCTGAAATGTATATTGCTATGGTTGGAATTGATTTTATGGCACACAACAACAACAACAATGAAAGAAAAGAAGATCAGTTAGCCTTCAAATTGAGGGCTTAGTGACAAGAACTATGTAGTCATCTTGCAATCATGAAGGGCACATCAAGAGAATCTCATTAAAGGGATTTCATTGCATGAAAGGGTGTTAGGAAGCTCAAGACTCTCCAGGAAGGTGGAGAATCAAGCATGGAGACTACACAGCAGGGCCAACATCCAGATGGCATCACTAGACTGACCCATGGAGAACACATAGCCATTTCCCCAGGGTCCAAGATGCAGTTCTCACTGCCAAAGCTGGCCTCAGGCTACTGCCCCTCAGACCCTGCCTCAGATGACCTGAAATGGTGGGTGTCCTCCAACACCCTAACCATCATGGATTCTGTACAACAGCACCTCCCTCCTTCTAAAACCTCCTTCTGATTTAGGTCTCACCTAGGAGCATCTGACTGCCAGAGGTTAAGTCTCATGCCTGTGCCAAGCAGCAAAAGAGACTGGAAAAGTGGGATTCTGGATTCTTCCTTAGACAGTAGGACCCATGAGGGGTTCATTTCCCAAACACAGGAAAGGTGTTCAAAGGTGCTTGGATGCCATAAAAACAACCATGAAAAATGTCCCTTTACTGAGGGGCTTAAAGGAAGCCATATGGGGAGAAGGAGGGGACATGCCTCTGTGAAGTTGAGTTTGCATGTCAAACGCACCGATTTTGCTTCAGTGAATGTTTCCTTGTGGTCTTGGCATAGAGGAGCTTCACTACTTCAGAGACTGCACCCAGGTGCCTTTGGAAGTCAGAGCCAGTGAGCAAGGCCATTGCATCAACTCTAAAAATCCTCTAGTTATACCTCTGCAAATCCTCAGGCCTGGATGGAGATGAGAGTGGGAGCTGGGGGTCCAAGGAAGCCATGCAAAGCCTAGGCAAAGAATGTAGGCAACAAAGAGTGGAGTTGCCAGTGGTCACCATCATCGTGGTGAGAACCATATCCTCCAAGACAGGGCTCCAGGCAAGCCTTCCATCCCAGTTAGGAGAACCACTGGGACAAGGCAAGAAAGTAGGTTCTAAAGATACTGGCCTGAGATTTATGACAAGTGTCTGGGCCCAGAAGAAAATGAGAGTTCTATGGAGAGAAATCATTTCAAACATAACATTTCTAAAACTCTTGATCCTTGTATTAGTTTCCCAGAGCTGCCATAACAAATTACCACAAACTGGGTAGCTTAAAACAACAAAAATTCATTTTCTCACAGTTCTGGAGACTAGAAGTTCAAAATCAAAAATGTGGTGTTGGCGAAGAATATTGAATATACCACAGACTGCCAGAAGAATGAACAAATCTGCCTTGGAACAAGGACACCCAGAATGTTCCTTAGAAGGGAGAATGGGGAGACTTTGTCTGGTGTACTTTGGGCATATTATCAGGAAGGACCAATCCCTGGAGAAGGATAACATGCTTGGTAAAGTAGAGGATCAGAGAAAAAGAGCAAGACCCTCAACAAGATGGATTGACACAGCTGATGCAAAAATGGGCTCAAACATAGCAATGATTGTGAGAATGGCACAGAACTGGGCAGTGTTTCATTCTGTCATACATAAGGTTGCTATGAGTCTGAACCAATTGGATGGTACCTAACAACACCACCACCTAGGGGACCGAAATTATATTAGCAATGTTTTGTTTTTCTTTTCTTAGATAAGAGTTGATTTATTAAAAATCAGATTGAAATACCATTAAAATAAAGTAAAAGAAGAAACGATGATCTGAGGTTCAAAATGCTTTATCGTATTTGATCAATTACATGATCATATGCTGAGTTCTGGAATTTTATTTTCAGGATTTGGTCAACCTATTACTGGAGCACCATAGGGAATGAGATTTTATGTAGTCAGTATAGGTATATTTCATTTTATTGCATGTCTTAGGCTGGCTTCTCTAGGGAAGCAAAACCAGTAAAGCATATAAATATATAAAGAGATTTATAACAAGGAAATGGCCCATGTGATTGTAGAGGCTGGAACATCCCAAGTCCGTGGATCAGAATAGAGACTTCTATCACCGCAGAGGCTGGTGAACCCAAGATTGGCAGGTCAGAGAGCAGGGCTCCTGCTCTTTGGCTGTGAAGAGTGATGAATCCCAAGATCTACAGATAAGCTGATAGCTCAAGTCCCAAGAGCCAGAGGTCAGATGAACAGGAGGCAGCATGTGTTCAGGCAGGATCCAGAGTGAACAAAAAGCCAGAATATCTGCTTATATTCAGATGCAGGCCACAACCCCTAGGAAACTCTCTTTCAACTTATTGGTTACTCACAGCAGATTCCATCATGGGAGTGATCACATACAACCACTGAGAATCATGGCCCAGCCAAGGTGACACACAAGATTAACCATCACATTGTGCTTCCCTTTATTGTGCTTTGCAGATACTGCGTTTTTTACAAATTGAAGGTTTGTGGCAACCCTGCGTCGAGCAAGTCTATCAGCACCATTTTTCCAGCAGCATGTGTTCACTTCATATCTCTGTGTCACATTTTGGTAATTCTCACACTATTCCAAACTTTTTCATTATTATTGTATCTGTCACTGTGATCTGTGATCAGTAATCTTTTGGTCTTACTGTTGTAGTTGTTTTGGGGTGTTACAAACCGTGCCCACTTAAGACAGAGAACTTAATTGATAAATGTTGTGTGTGTTCTGACTGCTCCACCAACCGGCCATTCCACCGTCTCTCTCCCTCTCCTTGGGCCTCCCTATTCCCTCAGACAAGACAATACTGAAATTAGGCCAATTAATAACCCTACAATGGCCTGTAAGTGTTCAAGTGAAAGGAAGAATTGCACATCTCTCACTTTAAATCAAAAGCTAGAAATGATTAAGCTTAGTGAGGAAGGCATGTTGAAAGCCATGACAGGCTGAAAGCTAGGCCTTTTGCACCAGTTAGCCAAGACGTGAATGCAAAGGAAAAGTTCTTGAAGGAATTTAAAAGTGCCACTCCAGTGAACACACAAATGTTAAGAAATCAGAACAGTCTTTTTGCTGATACGGAGAAAGTTTTAGTGGTTTGGATAGAAGATAAAACCAGCCATAACACTCTCTTAAGCCAAAGCTTAAGCCAGAGGAAGGCCCTAACTCTCCTCAATTCTATGAAGGCTGAGAGAGGTGAGGAAGCTGACGAAGAAAAGTTTGAAGCTAGCAGAGGTTGGCTCATGAGGTTTAAGGAAAGAAGCCGTCTCTAGAACGTGAAAGTACAAGGTGAGGCCAGTGCTGATATGGAAACTGCAGCAAGTTCTCCAGAAGCTCTAGCTAAGATAATCGATGAAGGCGGCCACACTAAACAACAGATCTTCAGTGTAGATGAAACAGCCTTATAGTGGAAGAAGATGCCATCTAGGACTTTCATAGTGAGAGAAAAGAGGTCAATGCCTCGCTTCCAAAACATCAAAGGACAGGCTGACTCTCTTGTTAGGGGCTAACACAGCTAGCGACTTTAAGTTGAAGTTGTTGGGGCTCTGTTGCTCATTTACCATTCCAAAAATCCTAGGGCCCTTAAGAATTATGCTAAACCTACACTGTCTCTGCTCTTCAAATGGAACAACAAAGCCTGGCTGAAAACACATCTATTTATGACACGGTTTAGTGAATATTTTAAGCCCACTGTTGAGACCTACTGCTCAGAAAAGAAGATTCCTTTCAAAATATTACTGTTCATTGACAGTGCATCTGGTCACCCAAGAGCTCTGATGGATATGTACACAGAGATAAGTGTTGTTTTCATGCCTGCTAATACAACATCCATTCTGCAGCCTATGGATCAAGGAGTCATTTCCACCCTCAAGTCTTATTATTTAACAAATACTTTTTGTAAGGCTATAGCTGTCATAGACAGTGATTCCTCTGATGGATCTGGGCAAAGTAAATCAAAAAAACCCTGGAAAGGATTCTTCATTCTAGATGCCATTAAGAACATTCATGATACATAGGAGAAGGTCAAATATCAACATTAACAGGAGTTTGGAAGAAGTTGATTCCAACCCTCATGAATGACTTTGATGGGTTCCAAGACTTTAGTGGAGGAAGTAACTGCAGATGTGGTGGAAGTATCCAGAGAAACTAGAATTAAAAGTGGAGCCTGAAGATGTGACTGAATTATTGCACTGTCGTGGTAAAACTTAAAAGGATTAGGAGTTGCTTCTTACGGAGGAGCAAAGAAAGTAGGTTCTTGAGATTGGATCTGCTCCTGATGAAGATGCTGTGAACATCGTTGAAATGACAGTGAAGGATTTAGAATATTACACAATCTTAGTTGGTATAGCAGCAGGAGGGTTTGAGAGGATTGACTGCAATTTGAAAGAAGTTCTACAGTGGGTAAAATGCTATCAACCAGCATCACATGCTACAGAGAAATCTTTTGTGAAAGGAAGAGTCAATTGATGCAGCAAACTTCAGTGCTATTTTAAGAAATTGCCACAGCCACCCCAGCCTTCAGCAACCACTACCCTGATCAGTCACCAGCAATCAACATCAAGGTAAGGCCCTCAACCAGCAAAAAAATTATGACTTGCTGAAGGCTCAGATGATGGTTAGCATTTTTTTACCTTGCTTTTTTAGACATAATGCACTTAATGCACACTTAATAGACCATAGTATAGTGTAAACATACCTTCTGTATGCACTAAAAAACCCATTGCTGTCTGGCCGATTCCAACTCATAGCAACCCTATAGGACAGAGAAGAACTTCTCCATAGGGTTTCCAAGGAGCGGCTGGTGGATTAGAACTGCCAATCTTTTGGTTAGCAGCTGAGCTCTTAACCACCGTGCCACCAGGGCTCCAAAAAATTCATGTGACTTGCTTTATTGCAATATTTGCTTTATTGCGGTAGTCTGGAATCAAACCCGCAGTATCTCCAAGATATGTCCATATAGCCCTAGAGAAATTGAAAGGGCTGTGTATATTTTGTCACAAGGATACGGTTAAAAATGTTTAAAAGTGTTCATAATGTATGTTTAACATTGTTTCTTACTATAATGCTAAAACTGAAATACATGTTCATAGTCCCATTTTCATTTTCCTTTTCCCCCCCTTTCCATATGTAGCACTGAATTAAGTTCCACAAAAATTATTCACATGTTCAAAGAAAATGAAAAATCAGGTATAACAAGACGTCCAGTGATATTTATTCTCTAGACACTGCTTTAAAAACTCATGAAAATCCCATTATTCCTAGATGGCATACAAATGGTTTGCATTTTTTTTTCATTCTCCAGGAACACATTTAATTAATTTCTCCATATGATTCTAGGTATTTGTTACTATATTTAATCTTCTCTTCATTAAATTATTTCCACTCTTTAATAGCTTTGGAAAGAAAAGAAAGGGTGACCTAAGCCTGGTCCTGTCATTGGCTCTTGTCATTGTTGGACAGGGTAGTAGGTACACGGGTGCTCTTTGTATTATTTTTATATACCCTTCTATAAAAAAAAAAAAAAGGCCTGAACTATTTCATAGTCTTATGAAAGAAAAAGAACTTTCTGTGATTTCCCAAGAGCATAGCCCATACTCAGGACTCCAGTCTTCATCTCTTCCACTCTTCGTTTTTTTTCCTGCCCCACTGTACTAAGCCACTTGTAGCTCCCTCCAGGCCTTTGCACATGCTGTTTTCTCTATCTGGAAGCCCTTCTTTCTCTTTCCACTTAGTTGGTTCCTAAGGAACTTCAGGACTTGACACAGATATCATCACTTCTGAGCACCTTTCCTTTCCCTATCCGGGCTGGCCTCTCCTGTTGTTCCATGGCAACCCAAGCTTCCTCGTATCAAAGTTCTTATCAGACTATGTAGTATTTAGATATGGATATTAGGCTGTAAGCTCTCGGAAGGTATGGAAGTATCTTATTCAACACTGAATCCCAGTGAACAGGCTGCCCCGGACCTCACTATGTTATGTTTATAACTTCGATGTTTCTTTCACTGTCCCCCCCACTTCAACTCATAAATGTCAGAGCTACTAACTCCAATAGGCACCAGTCACACTGTGTTCTATGGAGTTCCACCAGCACTATTCATATAGACTACATCATGAATGATGCCTCCTGGAGTTGTACAACGTGACGGCACTGTACTAATAAGAATGCACACTTTTCATGGCCCCTAGACACCCTTTTAGCTCAGTAATGAAGTCACTTCTGAGGTTCACCCTTCAGCCAAAGATTAGACAGGCCCATAAAACAAAATGAGACTAAAGGGGCACACCAGCCCAGGGCAAGGACTAGAAGGCAGAAGGGGACAGAAAAACTGGTAATAAGGAACCCAAGGTCAAGAAGGGTGTTGACCTGTTGTGGGATTTTTTTAACCAATGTCGTAAAACAATATGTGTACTCTTTAACAAGAAGCTAGTTTGTTCTGTAAATCTTCATCTAAAGTACAATTAAAAAAAAAATTTTACGAATGCTCATGAATAAATTAAAACAAAATTTAAAAAAAAGGAATGTACATTTTTCTGCCATTACCCACCCTATCTCCCCCCAAAAATTATTTTCTTCTATCCTATTTCTCCATTTATCTTCTGCCTTTCATCTCTCCTTGAACTAGCTAGAAAATTTTTTGAAAGAACATCCACAGTCAAGTGACAAATTTCTGTAAGTCATCTCAGCATAGCATACTTTTCTAACCCATGGTGGGAAAGCAGCTAGGATCTCAGAAAACCTCAAAGCCCATCGGTGTGTTTGCTCAGCACCATCATCGCTTGTCATCTGTTGTGTTGTAAATCACACTTTCAATCTTTTTTGGTATTGGCTTCCACCTAAGAGAGTCCTAGATGGATGTAGCCCCATCCTACATGGCCTGTCTCCCTTTTCTTACCTGACATTCACGTTCTCACCTGAACTATGGCCTCAGACTCCTGGCACTGCACTGAAACTGCTTAGGTAGAGTCTAAAGCCCCGTGATGCTGAGATGGCTCACCCAAAAGAAATTAAATTTTCATTAGATGCTGTAGTGCAATCTCATTTTGATGTAAGTTCCTATTACAAGGTAGGATCACACCTTAAGGTATTTTTGAACCACAGCAGGGATCAGAAACATTACCATTACTATCAAGACACACACTCCACAGTTGCTGCATTTCTGCAAGAAACTGACCAATTGTGACAATACTGGCTCAGGCCTCAGAAGCCAGGGGCCACATCCAACCAGGCTCTCTTAGATGGAAGCCAATCCCAGACAAGATGGAAAGTGTGATCTACAACACAACAGGTGACATATGATAGTGCTGAGCAAACACACCAATGGGCTTTGAGGTTTTCTGAGATCCTAGCTGCTTTTCCACCATGGGTCAGAAAAGTATTGTGTGCTGAGATGGCTTACAGGAATTTGTCACCCAACTGTATTTATCTACACCAATGCTATGATTTCCCCTGCAGTGCAGAAAAATAAAACATGGGCTTCTAGAAGCATCTACTTTTTTTTTTTTTTTACAAGCATGGAATTTTTTTCATAATCAAGAGATAGTTTACCCATTGGGATTACAAGCTGGAAACTAGAAGTTGGTTCTAGCCCTTGAACATTCTCACTGCTTGCGTCTGGAGGAACACATGAGGCTCTTGGCCCCCCTCCCTGGGCGTACAAAGGGTGCTTCAGGAAAGGAGCCTGGAATTTGGAATGTTTTTTTGTCTCACAATTGCAAATGGCATGAAATTGAATCAAGTGGAAAGAAGGAAGAAGAGGAGCTGCCGGAGCCATGGGGCTCTTGTCTTGCTGCAGCACCACGGCTAAGCTTAGAGCTAAATGCCTTTTCTAGCCCTTAGGGTCTGGGCTTGATTGGGTGACACACTGCTGGCCCCATCTTAACCCAGGTGTCACTTTTGACTCAATTTTTTTCAGGCATCATGAGGCCAGAATAAAGGCTGGGGGAGGTAAACCAGGCATCTGTTTGTTGGAGTGTTTTTTATTCAGGTTTTTTTTTTATTATTATTGTTGCACTGTGTTCTTTCCCATCCACACTTGTAAAAAGAACAGCTTTGCCAGAAAACCTAGTAGCACCACTTGCTTCCAAGGAGACGTGTTTTAAACAGAGCTCAAAAGGGGCTAATTACTCGCCTGCTTGTCTGAGTAGGGTTCATTCTGCCAGTGTTTTCTAAATGCAAGCTGCCTTGGAGATCGCTTCGTCACTCAGTCGATTTGTATTTGTACATGTGTACAAAGAAATACACCCAGGATGCTCCTTAAAAGCGACTCACTCACCTTGGGCATATCATGAAGAAAGACCGATCACTAGAAAAGGACATCATGGTTAGTAAAGTAGAGGGTCAGGGAAAACTAAGAAAGCCCTCAACGGGATGGATTGACACCGTAGTCACTATAATGACTTTGAGTCAATACAATGACTCAAATATGCCAATGATTGTGAAGATGGCACAGGAACAGGGAATGCTTTGCTCTGTTATGCACAAGATTGCCATGAGTCAGAGGAGACTCAACACCAACTGACAACAACAACACGTATGACAGCGAATTCCTTAGAAAACTCAGCGTAAATCTAATCACTGTCTGCGTTACAGATCTGGTTTTCCACCTGTTTTGGGAGTGGAGAGCTGCTTTCTTATTAATTAAAAAAAATTCTAGGGATACGTAACACTTCGTCCTACAGCTAGAACCAAAATCTCACATGCCTTGCTTTTATCCCTATCTCCCTCATTCCTTCACTGGCACAAACCAGGCCTCAAAAGCTTGCCCAGGCCTCTTCCCCTTTACCCACATTGCCTTCTCAGAAAGTACTAGGAATTACCAGGAGGAGCTGGGTCCTAAATAAAGCCAAATTAGTCAATTGCCAAATCTTTATCTAATAAGAATCGTATTTTATCCAAACAATCGAATCATGTGCATCTCCCCCTCTAAACCATAAGCTTCTTGAGGGCAGAGATTATGTTTTATTCATATTTCTATCTGCAGTTTCTTCCTTGACTCACAAACAAGAGTCGTGTAACAAACATTAAAAAAAAAAAAAGTTGCTGTCAAGTCAGTTCCAACTTGTGGTGACCCCATGTGTTTCAGAGCAGAACTGCACTCCATAGGGTTTTTGAATGGCTATAATTTTTCAGAAGTAGATCACCAGGCCTTTCTTCCAAGGTACTTCTGGGTGGATTCAAACCATCAACCTTTTGGTTAGTCAACCAGCACTTTACCATTTGTGCCACCCAGCTGAACTAAATTGGTCATTTTCCAAAATTATATGGTGTCTTAGTTATCTAGTGCTGCTATAACAGAAATACCGTAAGTGTATGGCTTTAATAAAAAGAAATTTATTCGTTCACAGTTTAGGAGGCTAGAAATCCGAATTCAGGGTGCCAGGTCTAGGGGAAAGCTTTCTCTCTTTGTCAGCTCTGGGGGAAAGCCCTTGTCTCCTTTTGACATCTGTGGGCCCAGCATTCCTTGAAGATCTCCATTTGTGTTGGTATCAATCTTCCCCTAGACCTAGGAACTTCTCAGCACAAGGATCCCAGGTCCAAAGGACATGGTTAGCTCCTGGCTCTTCTTTCTTGGTGGTAATGAAGTCCTTCTCCTCTTTGCTTGCTTCTCTCTTTTATATCTCAAAAGAGATTGAATCAAGATACAACCTAATCCTATAGGTTGTGTCCTGCCTCATTAACATAACTGCCTCTAAACCTGCCTCATTAACATCATAAAGGTTAAGATTTACAACACACAGGATAATCACATCAGATCACAAAGTGGAGGACAACCACACAATACTGGGTATCATGGCCTAGCCAAGTTGATATACTTTTTCAGGGGAACACTATTCAATCCACAGCACATGAGTTGAGTTTTCCTTTTAAATTCACCAAGCAAAGTCCCAGTTGTCAACCACCCTTGCGTCTTTAGCAACCTCAATCAAACCAATCAGGATTTCTCCAAAATTTTTTTGCTTAGGTATAAGGTGATATTCCTTATTCTAGGTTTCCCTAGGAACCACAAGCTCCTAACATTACTGAATATCAGCTTTGCAGACTGACTGGACTGACTGACCTCCCCCGGGGCCAGGTGGAGCCACTCGGCAGTGAGGCATTACAGCTCCATGGTGAGGTCACACTTAGACAGACCTCTGAAAATGTGAACTGCTGAGATGTATCATTAATTTTGAATTAGAGAGCACTCAACCAGGAGAGCTGGTGTGCACAGTACAAGAAAGGCCACAGCAGTCAGCAGCTGAAGTTAAGAATTTGTTTCGCTTTGGGACTGACATCAGCTACCTTCAAAGAAGGGATGGGGGCACTCAGAGATCTGTCAGCCTCAGGGGCTGCAGGATCACCATATAGCAATCTCGTGCTTGGAGAACATGAACTTGCTTGGAGAAAGTCTCAAAGATAGCACAGAGGCTGTAAAAATTAAACCAACAGTCCCTCAGTATTGAGTCTGAGAGAATCCAGTAGGTCTATACATTCCTGGGGCATGTATGAAAGTCTTACCCTCAAAGAGCTCAAAATTCAGCCGTAGAAACAGAGGCAAAGACAGTCCAATATATAAGTAACCACCACAGTATGTCCTTTAGGAATGTGTTCCATTAATTTGCTTCCTAAGTATTTATTGAGCCTTAGTGAGCATGTCGTGCAGTGTGCCAGGCAGTAGTACCCAGGAGGGGAAAAGTCAGGTATCCCTTATCTTCTAGCAGATAAAAAAAAAATGAAGTATCTAATGACATAATTACCTAATGAATAACTACTTGATAAATGTGATGAAGGAGAATGTTATGGGTTGAATTGTGTCCCCAAAAAACATTTACTGGAATCCTAAACCCCTATACCTGTAGATACAATCCCATTTGGTTTTCTTTGTTATGTTAATGAGACCATATCAGTGTAGGTTATGCCTTTAACCTAGTGACTTTTGAGATAAAAACAGCAGATTATACAGGGAAAGAAGCAAGCACAAATCAGGAAAAGATGAGTGCCATGTGGCTGTCTCCAAGGAACCCAAGCACCCCTGAGCAAGAGAAGCTGAGACAAAGATTTTCCCCCAGGGCAGACAGAGAGCTTTCTCCTAGAGCTGATTCCTTGAATTTGAAGTTTCTGTTCTTTACAACTACTCATCTGTGGTATTTCTGTTACAGCAGCATTAAGAAACTGAGGCAGAGAATAACTGAAGTCACTGTTGTCATAACTCAGGTGGGCTCCAGGGAGGAGGATTATAGGGTCAAGAAACCCTTGACCAGACAGAGACCCTCGCAAGGGTTGAAGTGCATCTGGCAGGATCTGACCCAACTGAAGAAGCTGACCTTGGAGAAGGCAGCAAAGTGGCCCAGACAGCGACCCATGGAAGAAAACTAGCGAGGACAGCACCCTAGACTTGAGTTCAAAAGGTGACTTACTTCCAAAATTGTGTTGCAGAAATACAGTGAAAGTTAATACTGTATGGCTGGCCATCTGTGGAAACTACTTGATGTTTCCTGCTGCTGTCACCCTCCTCCTTCTTCCATTCATTCAATAGTTACTGATTCTTGCTTAGCTTGTGGCTACTTACTCCAGTCTCTGCCTCCGTCTTCACATGGTCTTCTCCTCTGTGTCCTCTCCCCTTCTTTTCTCTTCTAAGGACATTTGTCATTGCATGTAGGACCCATCAAAATCCAGGATTCTTTCACCTCAAGATCCTTACCCTTAATCACATCTGCAAAGACTCTTTTTCCAAATAAGTTCACATTCAGAGGCTCTGTGTGGACATATCTTTTAGGGCTCACCATTCAATCCACTACAATTAGTTTTTATGCAAAAAGTACTTAGAACAGTGCCTGGCACATGTAAACACTTAATAAATAATTGTTGTTGTTGTTATTAGGTACCTTCGAATCCATTCCAATCCATAGTGACCTTATGTACAATAGAATGAAACACTGCCTGGTCCTGCGCCATTCTCAAAATCTTTGCTATGCTTGAGCCCATTTTTACAGCCACTGTGTCAATCCATCTCATTGAGAGTCTTCCTCTTTTTTGCTGACCCTCTAATTTACCAAGCATGATATCCTTCTCCATGGACTATAGCCACTGTTATTATTACTGTGTGACCTTAATTTGTGATTAGAAAAATGTGTCTCAGCGCAAGTGTATATATATGTATTTACTTGTACATACACACATATATAAGTACAAACATATAAATATACATACATACATATAAATGTGTATATATACCTGCTAACCAAAATGTCGGCAGTTCGAATCCACCAGCCACTCCTTGGAAATCCTATGGGGCAATTCTACTCTGTCCTATAGGGTCACTATGAGTTGGGATCAACTCAATGGCAACAGGTTTTGTTGGTTTTATATACATATAGAGAAAGAGAGAGAAAGAGAAGAGGTGACTGAAAGGATAAAAAGGAGTACACAAAAATTTTAACAGGGTTATCCCTATTGAGATTATGGATGACTTATTTTCTTCTTTGTATTCCCTATTTTCAAGTTTCTTACGATGAGCATATATTACTTTAGTAACGACTGGAGTTCCACTAGACCTCTTCATCCCACCCAGGCTCTGAACCAGCTGAGAGTGTCACACAGATTCAGAAAGGTGGAGATCAAAATGTCACACTTATTATTAACAAAACGATGTACATGACATGGCCTAGATTGGCCAAACAACATGCTAAACTTCTCCTGAATTGAGCTTATAGCAAAATCCCAGGTCTTCAATCTGGGAAAAGCTCACACCTTGCCAGACTTCCTACCAGGCCAAAGGCAGACAAAGATCCTGCTGCCCTTGGCAACAAGCTCCCCAAAAGAAGCAGACCCAGCTGAGCCACTCTATCCCATTCCTTGTCAGAGCACTACAGCCAGGGAGAGAGGGTGGAGCAAGAGGCCAGAAGTACCCCTTTAGTAGATTCCCTTCACTCAGAAATACGAGGCCATGGGGAAAGTTTCCCCATCCCAACCATCTCCCAAAAACAATCACCAAGAAAACATTATTAAGGAAAATACACAGTCCAGACTTCTAGAGGAATTGGAAGACTGTGAGCCCTATGGAAACTCAATGAACAGGACCTTTTAATAAGCTGCGACTGTTCAGGTTCTTTTCTGAGATGAGAAGGAAAACCTCACATCAACTCTAATAATCTATGTTCATTGTTGTAACGAGGGAAAGAGTTCATGTTTTCGCTTTCAAAGGGATATTTTTTAAAAGAAATAGAAGGAAGGGGAGGGGGCCAAGAGAGAGGGAAAAGGGAGCGTAGAGTGAGGCAAGGAGGGGCAGGAAGGAAAGAGAAGAAGTGAAAAGTGGATGGGGAAAAAGGGAAAAGAGCAAGTCTGAAGCTGGTCTTTGAGCCACTCAGGCTCGTAGATTCCACCACATGCCACAGATCTGTGATATTTAGAGTCCCCAGGTGCATTTCACCTGATCAGAAATATAAATAGCCTTCCACATGCATAGGTACGCATGACCTGCTGGTTAGCTTTTTAATCACAAGGAAAAAAAATACATTTATTCATTCAGAACTGTAATGTATAAGCCCTTAAAGAACTCTGTAGTTCAACATCTGGAATTCATCGTCAGAGTTATGCTATTCGAAGAGTCAGAATGAGGAAGATAGGCTAAGCTTTAAAAAAAAAAAAAATTTTAAGCTTTAGAACTTCTATAAACACAGAAGTGAGCTGAGGCAGAGTAGGTTGCAAGTCCATGTTCAACTCCATTTTGCTCCTGGACAATTAGCTTGCAGTTTGATTGGCATTTACTAACAGGACTAAGCTTAGAAAAGCCGTTAAAAACACACTGAGTTATAACCAAAAAGCTGGGGGAGGCTGAGAGTCTTTGAGAAAAGCCCAGATACCTTTCAACATTTGGCTGTTTTCTCAGACTTGTACTTGTGTTTTTGTTAAGTGGTTTCTCCTTGCCTAAAGCTAGAATTTTATCATGCTTTACTCTTGGGTTATTACTCTGGAAAAAGCAAGATAGTATTCTTAGCCCAGCTCCTTGCTTTATGCCATGTTATGATGCGATTGAAAATACCATGGCTTGGGTCAGGCGCACCTTACTTAGTCTTCAAAGTGACATCTTTGCTCTTCAACACTTTGAAGAGGTCCTTTGCAACAGATTTACCCAATACAATGCATCTTTTGATTTCTCGACTGCTGCTCTCAACGGCTGTTGATTGTGGATCCAAGGAAAATGAAATCCTTGACCACTTCAATCTTTTCTCCATTTATCATGATGTTGCTCATTGGTCCAGTTGTGAGGATTTTTGTTTTCTTTATGTTGAGGTGCAATCCATACCGAACGCTATGGTCTTTGATCTTCATTAGTAAGTGCTTCAAGTCCTCTTCACTTTCAGCAAGCAAGGTTCTCTCATCTGCATAAAACAGGTTGTTAATGAGTCTTAACTCTAACCCTGATGCCCCGCTCTTCTTCATATAGTCCAGCTTCTCGTATTATTTGCTCAGCATACAGATTGAATAGGTATGGTGAAAGAATACAACCCTGACACACACCTTTCCTGACTTTAAACCAATCAGTATCCCCTTGTTCTGTCTGACAAACTGCCTCTTGACCTATGTAAAGGTTCCTCACGGGCACAATTAAGTGTTCCAGAATTCCAATCCTTCACAATTTGTTATGATCCACACAGTCAAGTGCCTTTGCATAGTCAATAAAGCACAGCTAAACATCCTTCTGGTATTCTCTGCTTTCATCCAGGATCCATCTGACATCAGCAATGATATCCCTGGTTCCACGTCCTCTTCTGAAACCGGCCTGAATTTCTGGCAGTTCCCTGTCCATATACTGCTGCAGCCATTTTTGAAGGATCTTCAGCAAAATTTTGCTTGTGTGTGATATTAATGATATTGTTCTATAATTTCCACATTCAGTTGGATCACGTTTCTTGGGAATAGGCATAAATATGGATCTCTTCTAGTTTTTTCTAGTCAGTTGACCAGGAAGCTGTCTTCCATATTTCTTGGCATAGAAGAGTGAGCACCTCCAGCAATGCATCTGTTTGTTGAAACATCTCAATTGATATTTCATCAATTCCTGGAGCCTTGTTTTTCACTAATCCCTTCAGAGCAGTTTGGACCTCTTCCTTCAGTACCATCGGTTCCTGATCATATGCCACCTCTTGAAATGGTTGAACATCGACTAATTCTTTTTGGTATAATGACTCTGTGTATTCCTTCCATCTTCTTTTGATGCTTCCTGCGTTGTTTAATATTTTCTGCATAGAATATTTCATTATTGCAACTCGAGGCTTGAATTTTTTCTTCAGTTCTTTCAGCTTGAGAAACGCCAAGTGTGTTGTTCCCTTTTGGTTTTCCATCTCCAGCTCTTTGCACATGTCATTATAATACTTTACTTTCTTCTCGAGACACCCTTTGAAATCTTCTGTTCAGTTCTTTTACTTCATCAGTTCTTCCTTTTGCTTTAGCTGCTCGATGTTCAAGAGCAAGTTTCAGAGTCTCCTCTGACATCTATCTTGGTCTTTTCTTCCTTTCCTGTCTTTTCAATGATCTCTTACTTTCTTCATGGATGATGGCCTTGTTGTCATTCCACAACTTGTCTGGTCTGCAGTCGCTAGTGTTCAATGCATCAAACCTATTCTTCAGATGGTCTCTAAATTCAGGTGGGATATACTCAAGGTCATATTTTGGCTCTCGTGGACTTGCTCTGATTTTTTTTCAGTTTAAGCTTGAACTTGTATATGAGCAATTGATGGTCTGTTCCACAGTCAGCCCCTGGCCTTGTTCTGACTGATGATATTGAGCTTTTCCATTGTCTCTTGCCACAGATGTAGTCAATTTGACTTCTGTGTGTTCCATCTGGTAAGGTCCATGTGTATAGTGCCGTTTATGTTGGAGAAAGAAGGTATTTGCAATGAAGAAGTCGTTGGTGTTGCAAAATCCTATCATTTGATCTCCGGCATTGTTTCTATCACCAAGGCCATATTTTCCAACTACTGATCCTTCTTCTTTGTTTCCAACTTTCACATTCCAATCACCAGTAATTATCAATGCACCTTGATTCCATGTTCGATCAATTTCAGACTGCAGCAGCTGATAAAAATCTTCTATTGCTTCACCTTTGGCCCTAGTGGTTGGTGCGTAAATTTGAATAATAGTCGTATTAACTGGTCTTCCTCGTAGGCATATGGATATTATCCTATCACTGACAGCGTTGTACTTCAGGATAGATCTTGAAATGTTCTTTTTGACAATGAATGCAACACCATTCCTCTTCAAGTTGTCATTCCCAGCATAGCAGACTATATGATTGTCTGATTCAGAATGGCCAATACCAGTCCATTTCAGCTCACTAATGCCTAGGATATCAATGTTTATGCATTCCATTTCATTTTTGATGATTTCCAATTTTCCTAGATTCATACTTCGTACACTCCAGGTTCCGAATATTAATGGACGTTTGTAGCTGTTTCTTCTCATTTTGAGTCGTGCCACATCAGCAAACAAAGGTCTCGAAAGCTTTACTCCATCCACATCATTAAGGTCAACTCTACTTTGAGGAGGCAGCTCTTCCCCAGTCATCCTTTGAGTGCCTTCCAACCTGGGGTCCTCATCTTCCAGCACTATATCAGACAGTGTTCCGCTATTTATAAGGTTTTCACTGGCTAATGCTTTTCAGAAGTAGACTGCCATGTCCTTCTTCCTAGTCTGTCTTAGTCTGGAAGTTCAGCTGAAACCTGTCCTCCATGGGTGACCCTGCTGGTATCTGAATACCAGTGGCATAGCTTCCAGCATCACAGCAACACACAAGCCCCACAGTACGACAAACTGACAGACACATGGGGGAGGCACTCAGTAGACCTCAATAAATGACAGTTTTTCTTATTTTACATTCGATAGTGTGTCCTATGCCATGATTGTCCAAATTCTTACTGTTAGCCCTCAGTTACAGCCTCTTGAGGACAGGGAACATGAGAATGTTTAATTTGGCCTGTATACAGACCCCAAGGTTTAGAGTCTTTGGGTACTGATCACAGATCCCCAAAATGTCAAAACTGGAAAAAATCTGAGAAATTGTCTAGGTTGAATACTTTCCATACTTTTCCTTTAGACACAGAGCCAGTCCTCCAAATAAAATGTTTCTGCAGAAATTTAATACAAAACCAATATAGCAGAACAAGTTTGGTTGTAGGCATGAGAGAGTGGGGCAGAGCCTGTCTACTTGCTACTTACTCCCATCCCTGCAGTGATAACTTTGAAGCGCTTCCACAAAACTCCCAAGTCCCCAAATAACACAGAAAACTCACTGTCTAATACAACCCTCCAGAAAAGTTAACTGACTTCCCCAGTGTCATTGAAGGATAGAGTGTTAGAGCCAGGTCTAGAACCTAAGGCTTTTTGGCATATGATGATGGCGGTCAACCCTAATGGTACTGTAGAGAAGGATAGAAAAGAAAGTTGTCTTTGGTGCTCCCCCACCTTCCCAGCTACTACCTTCTTTCCCATCATATCCAGTGCTCTCGTTCTACCCTTTGATTGACAAATACTCCTCTCCACCACTGATATAGCACCCCACTCTGGTCCACTTTCCCCAAAGTATCCCATCCTTCAGACCTTTCTGTTCCCTCTTCTTCCCTAAAACATATCTGCCTTCTTTCTTGTTCCCTTAAGATACTGCTCACTCTTATGTGCTGATAAATCAATCAGTAATGATATATTTTGGTTGTTTGTATATCACCCAAATTATTACTATAAATACATTTTAAAAGAACCTTCTAGAAACTCTTAAAAATAACTCGAATAGGAAAAATACTGTGCAGACAGGAGGGAGTAAATGGGAACTATCTGTACTTTCTACACAATTTTTCTGTAAAACCTAACATTGTTTGAAAAAAATAAGTCTGTTTAAAAAATAAAATAACTGTAAGAAGAGACTCATGTCAATTACAAGGAAGTTTTAAATCATACCTTGCCTTATCTTGACAGTACTAGGATGGCTCCACCTGCAGTATCAGTCACTGTGGCCACGACTTTGACCCAGACCACTCTGCCTTTCTCGCTTACCTCCAAACGCCAGCCATATTGCTACTATTGTTCTTTATCATAAGAGGAGAGGACCTCTATAAATCAGAGGAGAGAGAATGGAAAGAGAAAATGAGAGCTGAATAAAATATACGAAAAGGAAACCTGAAGCCATACTCCATCTGAACTTTCCATAAATACATTCCTTATCCACTGTTCTCAAACTCTTGGTACATACCTGAGCAGCACAAAATCACTAACACTTTGATTAGATACAGTTCCACATAAATAATTGGCAGTCCAAAAACCTAAGCTCCAGTTCTGATTCTGCCATTAACTACTTGCCGGAGCTTAGAAAACTCTCATTACAGAGTTCTGTATCTAAATCAACACAATTTGAAAAATATTTATGCAAAGTACTATATTAAGAGCTGGTCAAATTGAACAGCAAAAAATTTGATCCTAGGGAACCCAAGGTCAAGAAGGAAGATTGTTGACATGTCGTGGGGTTGTTAACCAACGTCATAAAACACTATGTGTCCTGTTTAATGAGAAGTTAGTTTGTTTTGTAAACCTTCATCTAAAGTACAATTAAAAAAAATAAAATAAATGTAGTCTTTTCCCAGGCTCAAATCTACTATTTTCAAGTTACTATGTTATGAGGCAAAATGAGGTAAATTCCATAAGAAAGAGAAAGAACTGCAGAGAAGGGAGAGAGGAGGAATGAATAAAGGCCTCCTAACCGAAGACTGTTCTGGAAAACATCCAAATGAACCATAATTGGTTCCCAGATTGAGTTGAAATTATTTGTTTCAGTTAAGTCACGTCTCCTGATTGTCAGGGTGACCCATACTTCCCTCTGGTCAGCATATTTGTTTGAGGAAAATGGCTACTCCCCCTAAATGCATGATGACCCCCAGCACGCCCCATGCCAAGCCCAGGCGTGAAGAATGTGGTTTGCCCCAGACCTGTAGTTCATCCTTTCCTAACTCTTTAATTCTCAGAGATGAAGGAACAAGATACATCAGGCCCACCGACCACCCAGAGGGACTGGGAGGAAATACAATTACCATCATGGGAAAGTATTCTAAAAGGACTTATCCCGAAATATTTCAAATTTTCTAACACTTCTGGAAGGAGAACAGTTGGATATCAGGTGGTCACTAGCCACTGGAAGCTACTCTAAACTGCTCAGGGGTTGAGAATATTGCCATTTATTACTTGGGGACTTGTCGAAGTATTATTTTCATTATACTAATAAATACTGTAAATGTCAAAATAAAAAATACTCTAAGTTCTGGAACTTGTTTTATCTAAATCCGTATGATCCGGAAATATTTAGCAAGGGAGCTCTGTAATACAAAACAGATACAGAAAGGATCCCAAGGAAAGCCCCTGGGAAATGCCAAACCATTAATTACATGTTAAACTCAAAGTCTCTTTAACAGCAATTGCCTATGTTACAAAGAACAAAGCCAAGTAAATGTATTCCAGGGAAAGGAGTAAAGAAGTTCAACGTCCTTGGCTCCTTGTAGTAAAGGCCCTTTAAAGACAAAACAGAATTGTGATGGGTATTTGAATTTTATTTCGATTGTGGGGACAAGAGAAGAGAAACTTTTGGATTTTCACTTCTCAAATTAAAAAATCAAAATAAGTAAATAAAATAAAAACAAAACAGAGAAAAATTGTTTTTTTTTTTTTTTTTTTACTGTAATCATGAATGCAAACTACATCAAAATCAAGATTTGTCTGGTAAAAACTCCAAGCTGGAAAATTTACCAGGAAGATTCTCACTTCCTGCAAACCTGTCTAGAACCAGAAGCCCTCTTCCCCCATGGGATCTGTGTAATCTATCAAAATAGTTTTGTTTCAAATCTAAAAAAAAGAAAAGAAAAACACCCCATACATCCAAAAGTGATCCTCACATATGTAGGCATGGATTAATGGATCACACTTTTTGAGATCAGCTGTGACATAAAGTTCCTAACTTTGTGGCATGCCTTGCCTGCAATATTTCACAGAATAAACACAAAATGCAGCAACACTGCTAATACATATTGATTCAGTAAAATTTAGAACGAAGACGAACGGGACCTGCATCCAGAGGACACAGTTTGACCTAGTTTGCAAATGGATCATAAAACGATCCCAACCTCCCACATAAAAGTCTAGCAACTTACCTGCACCACCCTAGCTCAGCTCTGCACTTTTCCAAGAGCCGTAACCACCCTCGATGACACATCCCTGGGCACCAGCTGAGGCCCCGTAACAGCTAGCACACTACGCTGGGACTATAAAGCCGGTTTTTAAGTTTGTTTATCTTTATTTATGTGTTGAATTCCCCCACAGCCTCCTGGATGAGGCCGTTAAAGTGCTCCTTTCTGAAGCTGGTGCAAGCCCTGTTTTTCCTTTGGCTTTTGCCATTCAAATCTGGGTCTCCGCCCATGAGTCTCTGCTAGCCAGCTGGCTCTTGGGTACCTGCTTGGCAGGAATCACTTACCCTTTTATTCCATACTACCTGGCCTCTTCCTGCCACAAGGAGGTTTTCCCAGAGCGGATGGGAGGCATTTCACACAGGATGAGCAATTATTTGTGTTGTATTTTGCCACCGGGTCTCTTCATTGCTCTCCCAGGCAGATTTGATTGAGAGTTCCCCTGAATAGCCAGAAAGGATATGAACCTGGGGAAGTTTCTAGTCAGTCACTTCACTGGCTGAGATTACGGCATTGATAAATTTCATTTTGTGGTTTTTTTTAGCTATTCATTTCTCCAAAACGTATTTGCTCCAGTTATATATCCCCGGTTGCCGTCGAGTGAAACTGCCCCGTAGAGTTTCCAAGGAGTGCCTGATGTATTCAAACTGCCGATCTTTCAGTTAGCAGACATAGTTCTTAACCACTATGCCACCACGGTTTCCTCAGTTATATAGTTTATATTTATATACATATATATAAAATCTGTAGTAAAATATTAGTAATAAAATGACATTTTTTAGCATGTGAGATATTGTTGAAAACTTTTTCAGACTCTTTCAACTCGTTACTTGTAGATAGTTAGATAGTGAGTACTGGTAAAATTCAAACGACAAGTTACTTCCATATTCAGATTAGTTTTTAGGGGGCAGTCGTGGCTCAGTGGTAGAATTCTTGCCTTCTATGCGGGAAACCTGGGTTTAATTCCTGGCCAGTGTACCACACGCACAGTGTCCATCAGTGAAGGTTTGTATGTTGCTGTGATGCTGATAACCATCATTATCAGGTGGTGTAGTGGTTAAGTGCTAGGGCTGCTAACCAAAGGGTTGGCAGTTCAAATCTACCAGGCACTGCACGGAAACTTTATGGAGCAGTTCTACTCTGTCTTATAGGGTCGCTATGAGTCAGAATCGACTCGATGGTGCTGGGTATGATGCTGAACGGGTTTCACCAGAGCTTCCTGACTAAGATGAACTAGGAAGAAAGGCCTGGAGATCTACTTCTGAAAATCAGCCAATGAAAACCCTATGGATCATCCTGCAGAGCACAGTGACCCCATCGTGGGGATGGTGCGGGACCAAGATTAGTTTTTAGTCTACTCCTGCTTTGAACCATATTTAAAATGGCAATGGTCAGATTCGTAGTAGGAGTATTAAGCTTAATCAGGTGGTGGTAACCTAAAACAAGAATTGCTCCCACCAAAACACCAAGAAGCTTCAAGAGAGAAACTGGCAGGTTCACAAAAGAGCAATTTATGTCATGTATCCCAGTAAACTGGACATGGAGAAACTTCCCATTCTGCATTCGGTAGAGCTTTCTGCCTGTACAAGTGTCTCTCTGGCAACCATGGATTAAATTCATCTAGGTCAATTTCTGTTTCTCCAACCATTGCAAAGACCAAGGACAGAATGATGAGTTCATAGTCGAATGGTCAGTCCATTTTACTTATTTCAACTCTTCTAGCACTAACATTGAATAGACTTTTTGGCAGCCAGTCAATAGACCTGTATTTACAAGAGGAGATAAACACATTGACACCAAAAGGATGACAAAGTGCATCTAGACACAGCCAACACAAAGTAGAAATAAATTCTAGTATATGTACTAATTCAGCTTCCGTAAGAGTATATTAGTAAATAAAATATGTAAGTATAAAGTAAAATAATAAGTATAAAGTAATAAAATAATTACTATAGATGTAAAATATATAAGTATATAAGTACATATATCTATATATAAGTAAATAAAGTAATAAATATAGGGAGTACATAAGTTAAGAATATAAGCATAAAATTATACGCTGTTGTGTGCCATCGAGGCAATTCCGACTCATAGGGACCCTATAAGACAGAGTAGAACTGCCACATAGGATCTTCTGGTGGCACAGTGGTTAAGAGTTTGGCTGCTAAACAAAAGATCGACAGTTCAAATCCACTAGCTGCTCCTTGAAAACCCTGTGGGGCAGTTCTACTCTGTCCTATAGGGTTACTGTGAGTCAGAATTGACTTAACGGCAATGGGTTGGGGTTTTGTTTCGTTTTGTCTTTAATCTTTAAGGCAACAGACTGTCAAGTCTTTTCGCCCACAGAGCAGCTGGTGGGTTCTAATCCTCGACCTTTCAGTTAGCAACAGAACACTTAACCATGGTGCCATCAGGGCTCCTCATGAAGGTATATAAGTATATTAAAAACGAACAAACAAATCTGTTATCATCTAGTCAATTCCGACTCATGGCAACCCCATGTGTGTCGGAGTAAAACTGTGTTCCATGGGGTTTTCAAAGGCTAATTTTAAACATATATAAATACTAATTCAGTCTATAAGAAATGATTTCTTCAATATTTAGATGTTTGAAAAGGATTGCTTCAACCCCATGAGATTCAAAATGTTACAGACATCTACAAATGATCCAATCACCTATCCACTTCACCTGTATAGACAAAGCCAGTATAGACAAAATAATTGGGAAAAGTTAGACCATGGACAGTTTTTCATAGTAAATGGCCCCTTTTGTTTGCATACTCTTTTTTTTTTTTTGGTATAACTTTAATGCTACTAAAAAAAAACTTGACATGAAATCGTGAAGAAGTCTCCACTTATGATGTGGTTTTGCACTTAACCCAACTTTTATGCAGAAAAAACATTGAGAAATGTGTCAAATGCAAGTGAAGTAAAAGAGCTATAATTTGTAGACTACATTTCAGGATATTCACTAATTTTAAAAAAATAGATAGTATTCTACTGCAATTCTCAGCTGTTTCCCTATAAATTTCTAAGGAAAAACCATGGGGGAAATCCATTTCACCACAAAGTATTTCTGGTTTCATGACTTCTGAGATTCAAATCAAACTTGAACCTCTTAGGGTTCAAGTTTGTTTGCTCTCAGTGATACATAGTTTCCTGTTTATAAGAGAAAAAGAAAAGTTCTTAAAAAGCTTATAAAAAAAAAAACTCAAAAGGCTTCTTGGACCTTGAATCTCTCTTGCAAAACAGCATTTTGATGAGTTAAGTGTAAATAAATCTGAAACATACGATTAAATTTCCATTAAAATGCACATGGATTTTAAAATTATGAGGAAAAAAATGCTGGGCAAAACAAGCTTTATGCTTCACTGACCCCATAACGCTTGAAAAGTGGTTGAGTACATCCAGATCATCACCATGTTTGCTATCCAATACGTGAATATACCTTTCCAAGTTTTTAATGTAACGCTCATCATTTCAGTGCGCCATCTACCACCCCCAGAGCTTTGCCACAGAAACAAATGCCAATATGACCTTCATCCGGCCATCTGGCATGCTCCCCTCCGCTTGTACCCCAGAGTCTAGCCCCTCTCCCTCGGAAGATTTGGGCTGTTCCTAACAGCTCAGGAAATGGGGAAGTGTACATGATGGGGAAAGGAGTGGGGAAGGCGCTCCAGTGCGCCACACCAGGAGGTATATCAGAAGATCCCTCCCCACCATGAAGAAAAGAACTGGGTTTTCAATGCATTTGTTCCAGTAAAGGAATTATTTTTGCCATTTGTCCCTCTTTACTGTACTCTAGTCTAAACTCTCTCTTTGGTTTGCTTCAGCAAACATTGGCAATGAATCAAAGAAGTATTGTAAGACCATGGCTCTCATTTTCAAAACAAACATGGAAAATAAGCAGGGAGAGCCAGGAAGTAGGGATCTGAAGCATTATAGGCTCACTCTTTTTCCTAAGGGACTTGTTCCTTCTGATGTCCCACATTGCCTCCATCATGGAAAGAACCCTCAAAGACGTTTCCAGAAGTCAAGGTTAGTGCCTCCAAGTGCTCTGTAAAATCAGAGAATCGTAGAGCTCAGAGGGACCTTACAGACTGTTATCTCTCATCTGCTCCAACTTAAAATGTGAGGAAACTGAGAGAGAGAAGCTGAAGAGACTCACACAAATAGTTGGTAGCAGAACAAGAACTAGATCCCAAGTCTCACAAGCCTGAATCGAGAGCTCTCTTCACTGCCTCAGACGGTCTGTTTGCCCTTAGCCCCTGGCCCTTTGAATTGGGAGTGACACTCTCTGTATGCAGACACTATCTGCTTTAGAGTGATGAGATAAGGATTTGCAGCTAACGGGAGAATTAAGTTAAAGGATGGTACGGTGAGCAAGGAAAAGAGCAAAAGTGTGGGGAGCTCAGAGTAGGTGGCAATTCAGGTTCTGTTTGTCTTGGAAAGACACAATGTGATTTGTCAACCACAACAGCAAATCTCTTTCAAAATTAAATCCAATTTCATGGGCAAAGGCTGTTATTCATCAATGGAAGAGTGGGAAGCAGTGCTCTGAACCATACTGGGTGTCACTGAAGATAAAATCAGCAGCAGCAAAAGCACACCCAAGGCTTTAAAACAATAATAAAGTGTGTGTGTGTGTGTTCATCTGTGTGTGTGTGTAGGTCTGTGTGTGTGTGTTCATCTATGTGTGTGTGTAAGTCTGTGTGTGTGTGTTCATCTGTGTGTGTGTGTTCATCTGTGTGTGTGTATCCAGGCACGTGCATGCCTTACGAAGTGACCAGAATGAAACCACCCCCCTTTTCCTGCTCTGAGAGCTCTCTGCAGTGCCCTCCAGAGTCAAAAATAGAGAATGGAACACAAGGTGTTTAGGTGGCAAAGCCTACACTGGCTAAGATCCCTCAGAGCTGCACAAACTGCATCTACCTTTTCAGGGAACTGTTTACACAATTAGCTTTAAATGTAAGTAAAATAGGTTACTGGAACAACTCACAGATCAAAAATACCTCCTGCACGCTGATCTAACGCCTTGATCCACGTGATGTTGGCTGAGGCTGCAATTATCTGTGCGCCCAATTGGGCTAAAATATCAAAGTCACATGGCTGACAGTTGAGACTGACTTTGGCCTGCGAGCTCACATGTGACTTCTGTGTGCCTCTTCACATCATGGCAACTGCACTCTGACAGGGGACACCTCAAGAATGAGCATCCCAAGAGGAAGAAGTGGAAATTACCAGTCCTTGAGTCAATTCCAACTCATGGCGACTCCACGTGTTTCAGAATAGAACTGCACTCCATAGGATTTTCAATGGCTCTGACTTCTGGGAAGTAAATCACCAGGACTTTCTTCTGAGGTGCCCCTGGTTGGATTTGATTTGTCAACCTTTCGATTAGTAGCCAAGCACTTAACTATTTGCACCACCCAGGGGCTCCTTTCTATAGGAAAAAGGATAAAATAAATAGAAAGCATAGCCCCATTCTTTACCCCTTTTTATATCTATGCCCTTGGCCATATAAGTTGGCAATGTCCTCCACTCTGACTCTGAGCTCATCCATATGATTTGCTTTGGCCAATGAGATGTTAGCAAATGTGATGCAAGGAGACTTGAAAAGCACTTCACGACCGAACTTGCCCTCCCTTTTGCACCTCTGCCCTCCCATGCATGCCTTAGGAATTCACCAGTGAAAACACGGCCAGTGAGACCAATAAGAGCATATCTGGGCTCACTGTTAGAACATGAGAGACACATGGCACAAGCCAAATTGTCCCAGCTTAGGCCATCTTAGGTCAGCAAACAGCCAGCTGCCCCTTAGATAGGTGAGGAAGCCCAGCCAAGATCAGCAGACCCTCTAGCCAATTCCCAGCCAACTCCACGTGAATGAGCAATAAATGCTTCTGAGTCCACTGAGGTTTTATAATTGTTTGTTACTCAACATTATTGCGGCAATAGGTAACTAATATGGAAGAGTCTTAGGACTGCTAGATGTCTCAGAATGGTCATGATTATTATCAGGAAAGAGAAAGGGGACAGAAATCAAACTTGGTATACTTCCCATTTTTGCCCAAGGCCATCTCTGACTTTTGCAATGTACACTTATTAAATACCTAATTGGCTGAACTATAGGTATTTCACAAAAGTGATTCATTTGCTGCAGCAGGGAGTCATTTTGGCACCAGGAGAATGGGGCGCACAAACAGCTTGTGATGACAATAGGAAAGTGCAAAGAAAGAGCCCCATTTGGTTTTTCTGGAATCAGTCACATCCACGGGCACTTGGGGCTGGATGCAGCTCAGCAGAGCCCAGAGCAAGATGACAAATGGGACCACTGAGCGTACGCACACCAGAGGGAAGTCTGGCCTTTGGCCACAGTTCATTAATGAGACTGAGGTTTCTCCTTGAAAACCTGGGCAGCAGCTTTGAGAGTCCTTCCAGGGATTTAGTCCTGAGTTTAACAGGCAGATGTAAAATTTCCTTTTGTCTGACTTTGGGTATTTTGCAGGGTTTTAACCATTGAACTTATTTATTTTCTTTCCCATAAATTACAACCATAGCATGTGTGTATATAATATATGTGTATAAGTATATAACTATATACACATCTGTGTGTCTGAATATATATCTATCTCAATCCATGTGAGTACACTGGGGTTAGTCCTATAGGGGCTATAATAAATAATGGGAAATGCATGGAGCCCTTAAAAAAAATGGTAATAATCCATGATTCACATTGTCTGTCACAGCCACACAGAAATTATAGCTGCCTTGCAGGTGCAGCTTTACAGATATTGCTATCTTTTCTTTCCAGAAAACAGCCTCTGTTATCACGATGATTGTAAATTGTCTTATTATGTAACACGTTGCCCTGAGCTTATGCAATCCCATTTTAACAAGAGCTTCTCAGCCACAGACGGCTTTTTTCCATTGTAGATAGAGACCCAAGATGTGTAACGACTGTAATGTATAAGCAAAACTACAGCTAACCATAAATTTAGGGATAATAAAATAAACTGAATTCTCATGGTTACATCAAATAATTGCATTATAGCCCTCCTCTTCATTTTAAACCTAAAATTAAATAAAATATATATACAGTCACACAAATGAACAAATGGTTATGCCATCAATAACAGAACAGCTTCACATTCATTTTCTCAGGTAGAACAGATGTGTTTTATGTGCTAGATGGTGCTGCAAGTTTATATAAATAAACACGAACACAAAAATGAATATAAAGAATCTAAGGTCACAAATTATTAACAAAATATATACTTAGATACTTTTTCAAATATCTAATTTAATATTTACTATAGAAAGTCCAGAGTATATATTCAACTATATGATGGTGGTATCCATGCATTTTGGTTAAAATTCTTTTTTTTTTTGGACGATTTAGAAAACAGCAACCAAAATATTTTCAAGGGCAGGAAAACACTTTTGTGGGTGAATCCTCTGCAGATGGACAAATTTAGTCAGGTACTGAGTGTCCCTGAGCTTTGTGTAAGCTGTGAGGTTGGGTATAAGAGGCAGAAGAGTCAGAGAGTAGGTGAGGGAAGGTGAGCCACTTCCCTTCTGAGGGCAGGTCTAGCCAGGTTTACACAGCTTTAAGTTCCCCTGGCGGAGGGCCATGTATATATGGAGAGCCTGTACTGCTCTAGCCCCCCGGGGGGTACAAATGGCTAAGCACTAGGCTGTTAACCAAAAGGTTGGAAGTTAGAGTCAACCCAGCAGCAGTTCAAAAGAAAGGCCAAGTGACCTACTTTCAAAAAATTAGCCACTGAAGACCCTGTGGAGCACAGCTCTACTCTGACACAGGTGAGGTTGCCATGAGTCACAGTCGACTCTAGGGCATCTTGTGTCTGCCACTCTCCAGGCAAGTAGGTAGCGGTGCGGAAGCCTAGATCAGAAAGGAGGAAAAACCTGGATCAGAAAGGAGGAAAAACCTGATCGAAACAGGTTGATGGGCTTCAAGAGGCTAAATCCTCCATTTCCAATTAATAATCTCCTTTTTTGGATTTGGAAAGGCACTGAGTCCAAGGCAAGACCTTTTCTTTTTTTCCTTCTTGTAACTTCAAAATCCTTTGGGACAATAGTTAATTTTTTCTTAAGTATGATTATTTGAAAACCAGTCATTTCCAAACAATATACAGATTTAGACAACCAAATAAATAATCATTTGTGCTCCAATGACTGATACTCTTTTTTTTTTTTTCTTTTCTTTTAAGGGAAAGAACCAAAACGTTTGCATTCAAAGGAGAAATTAACAGATCAGATTCTCCCCTTCATGCAAGCGAACATTCAATCCCATACTTAGTTTCAAATTTAATTCTGAAAGTTATCTTCCATCTGGATGCAAGGAAAACTCTTCCTTCCACCATCCCTTCCTCCATCCCTCCATCCTGGGTGGCAACTGGTTCCTTTTTACCTAGAAATCTCAGAACAAATGCATTAGGATCATGCCGGAGAATAACGATGACAGCCATTTGGTGCACACTTAGAAGGTGCAGGCACTGTGCTGAGTTACGTTGCCATTCCACCTAAATCTTGCCGTCACCACTCCAGACTCATGATTCCAACTCATGGTGACCCCATGTGTGTCAGAGTCGAACTTTGCTCCATAGGGTTTCGATGGCTATGACCTGTCAGATGTAGATTACCACGGCTTTCTTCCAAGGTGCCTCTGGGTGAATTTGAATAGCCAACTTTACGTGTGTAACTGTTTGTGGCACACAGGGACTCCTGCACTACTCCAAAGTTTGCGCTATCACCCATTTAATAGATGGGAAACTGAGACTTAGTAAGCCTCCTGGGTCATAAAACCAGATTCCAAGGAATCCTTTACACCAAAAGTAGGCTCTCGAAGGGTGGGAGTGAGCCAGCACATAGGGAAGGAAAAAATGCTGCTAGCCAGTGTTCTCTGGGAAGAGTAGAGACTGTCTTATCCTCCAAACCCTTCCTCCTTTCCCATCTCCTCCTGCCACCCTAATCACAACCACCCAGCATCATGAAAACCTTCCAGAACTGCCTTCCACATTTCCATGTGAGTCCAGCCTGCCCCACTGTAGGAGAATGGGGCTCTGTTTTCCTGTGTTACCTGAAGATGCCACATACGTGCTCAATGTCATCCTGCTTTTGTTAAAGTGCTTCCAAACCTCCCCAAGCATTTAGGGTTTGGTTTGGAAAAACCTAAAAGACATTTTGTCCTGTGCTTTTTCCCATAATTTTAAACCTAAATGTTTTTTCTGAGAAATTTAATCCGTATGTTTCTGATTAATTTGTAAGAGGTATTTGATGTCCAAGGGCCTTTTAAGTTTTTATAAGCCTTTTAAAGGCTGTTCTTTAGAGATGTTTTGCCAACAGAAAATGAACTTAGGTCCCCAGAGTTCAAGTTCAGTCTCAATCTCAACAGCTACGCGTCTCTCTGTCGAAATTATATTATTGCTCTGTGGCTCTAAGCTGATCATCTGCAGCTGCCCCTGTGTAACTAACTCATCGCTTATACCTTAGACCAGGGCTCCCACGGAGATGTTGCTTATCTCGTAAATGGGAGGAAGGTTAAGTTTCATTGCCAAACACATATCTCACAATTTAGCCTATGTCGACACCCAGCTACCAGAGGGGCTCTTAGAGCTGAATTGGATGGTCCAGTCAGTAAAGCATTAAGTTCAGCTTCCACAGAAAAGCTAGATTTTTTTGTCATCATACAAGATTATTTCTTTATCAGCAACCTGGCTTCTATTCCCAGCTCTATAATTTACTAGCTGTGTGACCTTGGACAAGTCTTTTATCCTCTTTGAGTCACAGTCCCCTTAACTGTAAAGTAGAAATTATAATTTATGATCATTTTTAAGGATTAAAGAGATACTGTCTGCCAGGTGTCTGGCATATAGTAGACAAGTTCTTAAAATCTAGGAGCAAGAAGGAACATATATATTATATATGTGTGTGTATATATATATGGGAAACCCTGGTGGCGTAGTTGTTAAGGGCTATGTCTGCTAACCAAAAGGTGGGCAGTTTGAATCCACCAGGTGCTCCTTGGAAACTCTATGGGGCAGTTCTACTCTGTCCTATAGGGTCCCTATGAGTCAGAATCGACTCAACAGCAATGGGTTTGGTTTGGTTTTATATTTACATATGTACATATATATATATATGGGAAACCCTGGTGGCGTAGTAGTTAAGTGCTACGGCTGTTAACCAAAGGGTCAGTGGTTTGAATCAGCCAGGCACTCCTTGGAAACTATGGGGCAGTTCTACTCTGTCCTGTAAAGTCGCTATGAGTTGGAATCGACTCGACGGCACTGGGTTTGGGGTTTACATAGAGAGAGATTATTAACAACCTTTGATATGCAGATGAAGGCTTGCTGAAAATGAAGAGGCTTGCTGAAAGTGAAGAGGACTTGAAGCACTTACTAATGAAGATCAAAGACTACAGCCTTCAGTAGGGGTTACACCTCAAAATAAAGAAAACAAAAATCCTCACAACCGGACCACTGAGCAACATCATGAAGAATGGGGAAAAGATTGAAGTCAAGAATTTCATTTTACTTAGATCCACAATCAATGCCCACGGAAGCAGCAGTGAAGAAATCAAACAGTGTACTGCATTGGGTAAATCTGCTGCAAAAGACCTCTTTAAAGTGTTGAAAAGCAAAGATGTCACTTTGAGGACTAAGGTGTGCCTGATCCAAGCCATGATATTTTCAGTAGCCTCATATGCATGCAAAAGTTGGACACTGAATAAAGAAGGATGAAGAAGAATTGATGCCTTTGAATTGCGGTGTTGGTGAAGAATATTGAATATACCATGGACTGCCGGAAGAATGAACAAGTCTATCTTGGAAGAAATACAGCAAGAGTGTTCCTTAGAAGAGAGGATGGTGAGGCTTCGTCTCACGTACTTTGGACATGTTATCAGGAGGGACCACTCCCTGGAGAAGGATATCATGCTTGGTAAGGTAGAGGGTCAACGAAGAAGAGGAAAACCCTCAACGAGATGGATAGACACAGTGGCTTCAACAATGGGCTCAAAGATAGCAATGATTATGATGATGGCATAGGACTGGGCAGTGCTTCGATCTGTTGTACATAGGGTCATTATAAGTTGGAACACCTAACAACGACAATAACATATATGGATCACCTGAGGAGCACTTTGAAATGTAAATTTCTGGGCCCTAATCTAAGAAGTCGCTTCAGTAGATCTTGGGTAAGGCCCGGCATTTTGCATTTTAACAAGCTTCTTCTCTGCGATAGAGGTAGCCTGAGGACCACACTTTGAGAAACAATGACTTATGGTAATGTAGAGACAGAGAAACAATCAAATGCAATAAAAGTTGTAGTAAGATAATGATGATGATGATAACAATGAGGAGACGTTACTAAATCAAACAGGAAAAGATTAGCAAACACTTTAGCAAAAATAATGTAGGACAGTTACCAGATACTTGCTTAATTGTTCACATTTCTCAAAAGGAAGATATAAGCATGCACATAAAAGTAAATTTATGGATGTATTTTAGCTAACATTCAAAATGTGTCGATCAATTTTACACCAAAAATTGTAAGAATTTTGGTGATGATGTAGCTTGGACTTGGGGAATATTGTTTTATTACAAACAGAAAGTGTTGAATTTAAAGTTATAAACCAAATTTTAAATTCAGCCTTGATTAAAAGTTCAGACCAGAGGACACGGATTTTTAATACCAGAAAAGCTGAGAAAGATTGAGAAACTTTAAATTATTGACTCAGGACTTCAAGAATGGCAGCACACTATAGGCAAGGGGGGAAAAATCAACATCTTTACAAGACACATTTCTTTGAAGACACTATGAATATAAATATTAGCCAAAATGGGAGTGAAGTTCTTCTCATTTCACATTTATATTTATTCTATATCATGCCATCATAAAAGTGAGCACTTACAAAAAATTTTCCTATGATTCTAGTTAAATATAATGGTTTTATATAACTTTTAACTTTGAGATTATAGTATTTATTCACCTGTTTGTTATAAGAAAATATATTTACTGCTTAGTTATAGGAAATTTACGTAGCACTGTTCAACCTACTAACTCTGACAATGATACTGGTATAATCAACTTGACCAGTAAAAAAACTGTTCAGATCCCTTTGAAAATGGTGGGGAGGATTCTTTTTCTCATTTCATCAACCATGATTTAGGTAAAAACACATGATAACTATAGCAGAAACAGGAGCCCTGGCAGCACAGTGGTTAAGAGCTCCACTGCCAACGGTAAGGTCAGCAGTTTTAAATCCACCAGCCACTCCTTGGAAAACCTATAGGGCAGTTCTACTTTGTCCTGTAGGATCACTATGAGTAAGAATCAACTCGATGGGACAGGTTTGTTTCTTGTTTTTTGTTTTTGTTTTCTCTAACTAGAAGGATATAAACAATACAGCTGTCACTATTTTTCAAGTGATCTGTCAGATTTACTGTTTTTGTACGTGATATCAGAGAAAGAGTATCTAGTGATAACACCAAATGAGTGGCTGACCCTAAACTCTTCTAGGTAAAGAGTGTCATGAAGTTGATCCAAAAGACGATCTGTGATTAGGGGTAATGTATATGGCTCCATAGATCATCCATGACCACAAAGAAGGGACTACGAGAATGGGCCCTGCTCAAGACCTGAGTCAGGAGCTGGGACGGCTGAGTGACCATAGAGGGAGGCAGTCAGGAGATCCAGGCACAGAGTTCAAAGGCTATAGCAAGATCCAGGGTGTGCTGGACAGTCCATTTAGACAGGCAGAGCCCAGCAGGGAGCTCATGTAGCAATAAAAGCTGGCACTTAGGCCAGCAGGTGCCAATCAGAAAGTCTTTCCAGGACAGCAGGGCAGGTTTGAGTCAATGCTGCAACCCCAGAAAGAAAGTATCAAAGAGGAAGACAAGATACCAGAGTCTACAGTCACAGGCCTGAGAACATGGCCAAGAGAATTCAGGCAAAACTAGGGAGTAGGAATTGTATCTGGCAGGTTCAACTGAACGATACACAAACTGCCAAATAGCTACTAATAAAATCTAACTATTTCCAGGAAAAAAGATCATTGGTGGTTCAGTGGTAGATTTCTTACCTTCCATGCGGGAGGCCCAAGATCGCTTCTTAGCGGATGCGCTTCATACATAGCCATTACCCGTCAGTCAATGGCGGCTACATTGTCTGACTCACTTGCTTTGGGCACCTCATCAGGAGGAATCAAGTGCTAGAGATGGACATCACATTTGGTGATGGAGAGGGCCAGTGAGGGTGTGGGAGACCCTCAGTGAGATGGATTGGCATAATAGCCTCAACAATGGCCTTGAATGTGCCACTGATTGTGAGAATGATGCAGGACTGGGCAACATTTTGTTCTGTTGCACATAAGGTCGCCGTGAGTCAGAATCTGCTCAACAGCAGCTAACAACAATAACCCTATAATGTGGGTAATAATATTATCATCTTATAAACGAAGAAGCTTGGTGAAGTGAAATAACTTGTCCAAGTCAAATAGCTGGCTTGTGGCACAGTCAGGTCCAGGTTCCCATTAAAATCTGATTCCGAAGCCAATGCTATCGCCAGCCATCACACTGCCACCAACTGAAGGAAATAGAGGCCGAAATTTTCTTACGTCCCATCTATATGCCAGCTCTGAACTTGTATTTTCACAATCATCACCCTCACAACCCAGAGAGAGATAGAAATGGTCATTGTCACATTACAGATGAGCAAACAACTCCAGGGAGGCAAGCGCTTGTTCAAGGTCACATAGCAAGAGTGTGTCTATCGTGAGATTTAAGCCCATATCATGTGCTTTTCACTACATTATGCTACCGTCTTTCAAGAAGGAACATGTGTCGTGTGCATGATCAACAACTAGCTAAAAGAGGTTCTCAGGCCCTTGCGTGACTGTAAGAGAAAGTTTAGAACAAAGAGCTACAGTTGTTTCTTAGAAAATTTGTTAGATCATCTAAGAAGACAAAACCATTTTATTACTCTCAAATAAAAAGATCTCTGTTTGCACAAGACTCTATTATTTCAAACAAGCTTCTTGGCTCAGTTGTCCACAGAGAGTCATTTGGTTCACCTTTGAGTAATATCCTGATGTTAAAAGGTAAAAAAACGGGGCAAGATTTCAAACAGTGCGGGGAAGGTTTGAGTCATATTGTTCTTTTGTCAGGATCTGGATGGTCTTGATCGTCCTGAAATTCCTTGTAGCCTTTTTGCAGTGTGGAGAATCTGATTTTCAGTGAGCTTCTGATTGTTGTTAATTCATTTAGTGTTTATCACACCCCTACAGCTCATAAGACTCTGTGCAGGCTCTACAGGTAATACAAAAACTATTTCCCTTGTTACATGCTTTGATGTTCCTGCTCTGTATCTCCCTCTTCCCCTGTTTTCTTCCCTTGCCCTGCTCAGACCTCCCTAGCCTACTCTTGCTTTGATACATCAATACAAAGCATTCTCATGTTACTCCTTGTTCTCCTCCTGTGACATTTTTCACTCTCCTCTCTGCCTGGGCACATTCATGTCAACATTCAAGGCTCAACTCAGGACTCCCCTTACCATATGCTACCCCCATGAGCAGCTCTACCTGGTCTGTCCGGGGTGGAACCCAAACCTAGGTGGACTCATTTGTATTTAAAGCAAATATCCTTAAAGCTTTATGATCCCAAAGTATGGGACTAAATTGAAAAACACACATATACTTATGCACATGCGCACACACACACACAAATACACATACAAGAAATCATCAGTATCCTTCAGTTGGTTTTACTTCTGTTTCTTTGCTGAATATTCTAATTTCACCCTAGGCCTTCTTTCCCAAGGCATTCATCAAGGATCTATGTGCTGTAGGTAATGCCAGTTGCTGAGCACAATCTTGGACCTGTTATCATCTAAAACAGCCAATATCTGAGGGAACTAACCTCAAAGAACATTAGACACAAACCTGGAGTTATACAAAACATCCAACCTGATCCTTGTGCTATTATATCTCTCTCTTCTTATTAATTGAACCTCCGTCAATCAGTTCCACTAGACAAGAATGAGAATAGACCATTAGGGTAGTCAAAGAGCTGCTGGCCATTCATGACCTTCACGGAGAGCTAGGAAGGTGGTATAGGATCTCAGACACACAGATATTAGCAATAAAGCATTTGCTGTATTGGGTGAGCCATTTGGCAAGCTCCGTTCTTGGCCTTTGAAGAGGAGGGGAGATCATGATGTAGGCAAGTGCATCTGGAGAAGAGAGCCCAGTAAAAAAAGATCAACCCGCCTCTCATTGAGTCAAGAAAAGATTCACGGAGAAGATATTTTAAGGATAGTTTCCTAGAGAAATACTTTCTAGTTAGGAAATAGTGTAGGAAAGCATGTCACTGTGCTAAGCTTGAACTATTTTAGTCTCTCCAAGTATAAAATATTAATAATGAAGATGGTTGCAATGCTTTCTGAACCAAAAATGATGATTGACAGATGTAAAAGAATCAAGAAATGACTCTTTCTCATGTACCTGAGAAACATATGTCCAGCTGTGCAGAAGGAGCCTGATTCCTGTGTCAACTGGAGATGGTGACAGTAATCTAAAGTAAGGAGCACTGAGGGGAGGAGGGGTTTTGAGCTAGATACTGTGCAGCTGGCTCTAATAAGGAAGAGGGGTTATGTTGGATGGTGAGCACTCACATGACATGCAAGCAAGGAAGCAAGGCAGTCACCAGGAAGACAGCACAAGGGTTCCTCTCTGACTTAATCAAAGAGCCTGGTGGCACAATAGTTAAGTGTTCAGCTTCTAACTGAAGGATTGGAGGTTCAAACCCACCCATCTACTTACTCCACAGCAGAAAGAACTGGTGATCTGCTCTCATAAAGATTACAGTCTAGAAAACCCTATTGAGGCATTTTATTCTGTCACATGGGGTTGCTATTAGTCAAAATGGACTCAATGGCCCCCAACAACAAAAACTGGCCTAATCCAGCAGCCATCCAGGCATAGGGCCAGGCCCCAGCAGCTGGCCACCAAGCTCTGCGTGCTCCCACAGGGTTCCCAGGAGGGCAGAGCAGCTACAAGAGCTTCCAGTAGAACTGTAGTGTTGCAAAGGGGGTGAGAGAGAAAAGTTGAATTTGGTAGTTTGGATTTTCCTATTCTTTTTTTTTTTTTTAATCACTGTAAGGCAGAATCAGTAGCCTGATTTCCAGCAGGTTTCTCTTGATCTACTTATGGGATTAAAGCAGACAAGCAAAGAAGAATAAGCCTGAAAGCCTTGAAGCAAAAGTACCAATCCAGGCCTGAAAAAATGAGACTACCATCAAGCAAGAATGTTAACCAAAATGAGAAAGGTTGATGAGGCGTGTGCTGTATTCATTTGGGCAATAATCTAGTGGCTATCAAGGGCAATATTTAACCAGGCATTTTAGGGAACCAGAAAGTCTGTGGATAAGACAGTTCCTTGACAGCCCTCCTTGAGTTTGCAGTCTAAAAGCTGACACATGAAATCCACAAATCAGTCTATGTAAGTGCAGCTGATAAAAGAATATGATTATAATATTAGTAAATATATTTCTATTTTTATCATAAAACTGAGAGGAGTGTTAGAATGACTTAAAATCATAAAGTCAAGTAGATGCCATCTACTAAGACTTCACCAGAAAGGATGAACTGGTTGAACTGAAGAGAGAAAGAAGTTTAGCAGAACAAGAGTTTAGCCAGTAGGAAGATGGACAGGTGCTGGGCTGGAGAGGAAATTATAAAATAGGTGCAAAAGGAAAGGCAGTTAGGTAATAAGAGGTGGTAGGCTTGCAATTAGGAAGTCACTCTGTTGGGATTGTCTGTGCTGCTCTAACGGAGGAGAGGAATGGGCTCAAAATAATGCTGGAGAAAGCAGATTCTCACTGCAGGAACAGGACCAATTATAATGGAGAGACCCGGGAGCAAGAGGCAGAAACTTTGCAAGTTTGGGATATTTAGGGATCATGCTAACTGCCCTTAGTTACTTCTTCCTGGGGAAAAAGGCCAAGGCCGCAGGCCAGTACTTCCCTATCCCATTCCCTTCACATCACTTGCTCAAGGATCTATGGCAGTGTGATGGTTCAGGTTGTTTGTCAACTTGGCTGACCCGTGATTCTCAGTGGTTTGGCAGTTGTATGATGTTGCAATCACTTCCATGATGAGATTTGATATAATGTGATCACTTCCATGATGGGATGTGCTGTGAATAGCCAATGAGTTGAAAGGGAGTTTCCTGTGCATGTGGTCTGCATCAAATATAAATGGACCTTCTGGCAGGGCTCATGGGCTTTTGCTTGCTCTGCATCCTGCAGCTGGCTCCTGTTCATCTGACCTCTGGTTGCTGGGACTTGAGCTAGCAGCTTACCTGAGGTCTTGCCTGCCAATCTTGGGATTTGTCCATCTTTGCAGCCTGTGACCAAGAGCCCTGCCCTCTGACCTGCCAATCTTGGATTCATCAACCCCTACAGCTATGTGAATCAGGAGAGGCCTCTATTCCGACCCACGGACTTGGGATGTTACAACCACATGAGCCAATTCCTTGATACAAATATATATATATATATATATATATATATATATATATATATATATATATATATATATATATATATATAGACTTTACTGGTTTTGCTTCTCTAAAGAACCCAGCCTAAGACAAGTAGCTTCAGGTTGTCTTTCACATGAGCTATAAACATCCCTTCAATGCCCTTCTTCCAAGCTTTCAAACTGCAGCTCTTGCTCCACCCCACATGGACCACTTCCAGCCAGGGAAATATCCCCCAGGCTAAACCCGTTGCCCAGGTCCGATTCATGGTGACCTCACGTGCTACAGAGTAGAATGCCTTCATAGGATCTTTCTTCCATGGTGCTGCTGGATGGGTTCATGGTGCCAACCTTTAGATTGCTAGTCTTGCTCAATTTTCATTTACTGTAATAAAATGGACCTGACTTTTATTTTTGACTCTAACACTTTTTGTGTGACCTCAAACGTTAGATTTCTCCTATAAAATGAAGACATAAAACCTTCCACCACATCATAAATTTGTAGTGATGATTACATTTTTTAAAATACTCATAAAGCACTTAGCACAGTGCCTGGCACATATGACTGCCCAACAATTCTTAGTTTTTTTCCCCAGTTTGCTTTTCCATTCACGTCTCTTCTCACCATCTTCCAGCCTTGAATTATTACTTCCCACAATCTATTCAATAATCCATTATCTTAACAGGATTCTCCAGAGAAACAGAGCCAGTAAAATATACACATAGAGAAAGAGAAATTTATTTTGAGGAATTGGCTCACAAATTGTGTGTGCTGGAAAGTCCAAAATCCACCTATCAGGCAACAGGCTGGAAATTCTGGAAGTCTCATGTCCCAAAATTAGTAGGCCAGGTAGAGGGCTGGAAACTCCAGCAGTCTTGTGTCCAAAATCAGTAGGTGGGCTGGAAATTCAGGCAAGATTTCTATGTTACAGTCTTGAGGCAGGAATTTCAGGGACAGATTACCCAATATGCTAGGTATGCATGGGCGTACTTGTGTTTACTTACTAATCTATAGGACGCAATTTCACATGGGTTTAGCCACATCAAAGAAGTGGTAGGTGGTGGAAAACAGGTGAAATTGTGCACTGCAGATTAGTAAGTAAGTACAAGTAACCCAGTGCATACCTTGCTTAATGTAAGCCCTCCACCCATGGGCAGAATCCCTCTCCCTCCAGAAACCTCAGATTTTACTCTTAAGGCCTTCAATTGATTGGGTGGGGCTCAGTCATGTTATGGAGGGTAATCTGGTTTTCTTAAGGTCAACTGATTCAAATGTTAATCACATGTAAATGCTGTCATAGCAACATCTAGACTAGTGTTTGACTAAACAACTGGGTGCCATATCCTAATGTTCATCACCCTTCAAGACCCAGGGAAAGCACTCCTCTAAGAAACGTGCCCTGGCAAAGGCTACATGCCCCCATTTTGGTTTCCTCATACTTTGTATGGGGGCAAGGTGGTTCAGTGGTAGAATTTTCACCCTTCATATGGGAAACCCAAGGTCATTTCCCGACAATGAACCTCTCGTGCAGCTAACACTCACCCCTCAGTGAAGGCTTGTACATTGCTATGATGCTGAATAAGTTTCAGCAGAGCATCCAGACTAAGATGGACTAAAAAGAAAGGCATGGTGATCTACCTCCAAAAATCAGCCAGCGAAAATCCTGAAGATCACAATTGTTGATCCGCAACCGATCATGGGGACGGCACAGGACCGGGAAGTGTTTTGTTCAATTGTGCGTGGGTCACCATGAATCAGGGGCCAACTCAGCCAAAGCTAACAGCAACAGCAACATACTTAGTACCATCTACTCCCTGGACTAACTGCAAGCTCGTGCCCTTTATCTCTAAATATTTTCTTCATCACATCCTCCCCTCAGCCCCTGTCCCAGAGCCCAGGAATATGTACACAATGGATTCTCAGTGACTGCTTGGGCACTTTTTTAATTGGCAGGTGTGGGAAGAACTGGTGAAAACGCTGCAGGATGGTAACAACTACCTGTTAGACTGACTTAAAAAGAAGGATTTAGACATTTTAATAAACCATCTACACTTCAGTAACCATGAGTCATGCTCGTCCAAGCAACTCAAAAAAAAAAAAAAAGAAAGAAAATATCCCTTTTGCTAAATTACAAGAATAAAGAACTGTTAGGATAATTATCCCATAACAAATGCCAGAAACAAGTGGCTATCTTGACTTAATTTTATAGACACATTCCAAAGTATATACTCTAGCCTTGCAAGCAAAAAAAAAAAAAAAAACTATTAATATTGCTCAGATTTTACTAACCCAAGAATCCCTCGGAAGAAAGCCGTAGGTTTACTCTGTAATGGCAATTGGCCACTTTTTCTGTGAACATAAAAGAAATTCAATTTCTCTGGACATTTTTTTTCCTCTGCTACCAGTGAGCTCAGGGGACTGGTAAACTCCTAAAGGAAAACCATAATCCAGAGAAAACACAATCCAGCTAGTTAAACTATCACCAATAAGAAGTATAAACAGGAATAATTTTCAATTGCTTGGAATCAAACTTCAATTTTTAAAAAGCTTCAAAACAAGAGTTTACTGTTTCCTGGACACATCTGCAGTTGAAAAAACACAAAAACAGCTCTGGAAAATGCTTGTGGTTTACTTCACACTGAGTGATTTCCAGGTGCAGAGGGGTGGAATAAAAAATGAAATCAGCATGAATCAAATTTTTTGAGGGTCAGATTTAGAAACACCTTTCTCCAGGTTGGTTGGCCACTCTTCACATACAAAGGTAGCATGCGGTATATATGCTGCTTGTTTGAGAACAGCCTTACCCTATGGACAGTTTTATGTGGCTTTCCCACGCACTTCTAGCTCAGAGGTCCTTGGGAGAAGGGCCTGGCATAATATTATTTATCATTGTCCCTATGTCTGCAGCAGAAAGCAAATGAAGAGCTTTAAATTGGTGCACGCCAGGGCTTGGGGGGCAGAGCTGCCAACCAGCTGTGTGTGCTCCTCAGACTGTGGAACAAGCAATAAAAAGAAAAAAGCAAGAAGGAAATTGCCAACTTCTTGCAACATGGAGCCAGAATCATAAGAGCCAAGCTGGTCATTTTTCCACCCAGCCAGCCCTGAGGTTGGCATCCACATCAGTGTGGAGAATGACATCAGAGAGTCTCCAATCACCTGCTTGACTGACAGGCTTGCTCTAAAAGCGCCATGGAAGCCAGCAAAGATGCAAAGAGAAGATGGGGGAGAAAGACATATATTGCTCAAAAGGCCCTCACTTTTTGTTATATAGACGAATTCAACTAACTGTATAAAGCCATGTTTGTAGAGCAAGATGAGGGGGAAGAGGGGAGATGTATTTCAGTGTTGGAGTTCAGAAGGGAAAAATAAGACTATCGTTTTTAGGTTTAGGTGTATTGGTTAAAGTTTCTAATTTGCAAGCAACAGAAACTGACTTTGGCTGGCTAACTTCAGTCAAAGGAAAGGAGGGAAGGGCCCTGGGTGGCACAAATGGTTTGCACTCAGCTGGTAACCAAAAGTTTGGCAGTTCGAATCCACCCCACAGTGCCAGAACCGTGGAAGAAACAGGCCTGGTGATGTGCTCTCACAAGGATTATAGCCAGGAAAACCCTATGAAGCGGTTCTACTCTGTACACGTGGGGTCTCTCCAAAGTCACAAACCAACAACAGAAACAAAATCTACAACAGGGGCTCACAGAAATCACTAGAGGCTGGTGAACCGGCCTGGAAGTAGGCAGGATTCAGTCAGCTCCAGAGAACCAGGAATGAGGAACTGAGCCCTGGTCCAGATGCCCCTGCTGAGAGGAGGAAATGCCAACTGTGCCTCTCATTTTTCCAGGACTCACTCAAAGTTGAAAGTCCCAGGATGGAATATCTGATAGCCATGTGTCCATTCCTAGCTACACCTGACAAGGAGAGAAAGAATTTTGTCCTTTCTACTTCCATGACAACCAACCAACATGTGGATTACCCAAAGACATCACAATGGGACGAGGCCTTGCCTCAAAGGGAACTCAGGGTGTTTCTAGAAAAGGAGAAGGGATGCTGAGTAATCCAAAAATTACAAATGTCCATTACACTAAATATTGTTATGAATTCCTGATGGGTTCATCCTTCTCCTGGTGCCTATATCACATGTACATGGAGTGGGTTTCTATGGCTGTAGATTCAGGAAGAGTGAATTCTAGAAGAGCACCTGCCCACAGGTAAGAGCTACAGGGGCAGATTTCTCTTCGGAGTTCCACATCTATACATCAGCTGTTTCTGTGGCTAGTTGACTTTCCGATGTTAAGATTACATGATACTTATAGTCCTTAATCAAAATGTTGAAGCTAAAAAGAAGTTTTTTTGTTTTTTTTTTTACTGTCTTAGTTATCTAGTGCTGTTATAACAGAAATACCACAAGTGGGTGGCTTTAACAAACAAGTTTATTTTCTCACAGTTTAGGAGACTAGAAGTCTGAATTCAGGGTGTCGGCTCTAGGGAAAGGCATTCTCTCTCTCTCTCTCTCTCTTTCTCTCAGTTTGGAGGAAGGTCCTTGTCTCTTTGAGCTTCTGCTCCTGAGCAGTCTTCATGTGGCTTGGCATCTGTCTTCCCCCATCTCTGCTTCTCTAGCTTGCTTGTTTAATCTCTTTTATATCTCCAAAGAGATTGACTCAAGATACACCCTAATCTTGCCTCATTAACATAATAAATATACCCTAATCTTCATTGACATAACCTAATTCTGCCTTATTAGCATAGTAAACACAGCCCATTCACCGATGGGATTATAACCACAGGCAGAGATTAGGATTTACAACATATATTTGGGGGGACACAATTCAATCCATAATAACTACTATAAACTGTCATTCACTCGTCTTTCTATCACATTTACTAAGTACCTTCTGACTATCCAATCACAATGCTTATTGAACAATTTTTATGTAGAATGCTCTGTGTGGGGAGTTTTATCCTTGCTTGCTTATTTATTCTTTAAATGACCCATGAAGTCAAAAGATGAACAGTGAAGAAGAGAGAAGGTAATAAAAAAGTGGGGACATAGTGCCTATCCTCTGTGAGCTTGGAACATAACAAAAACTGCAAAATAAAACACAACCAGAGAGTAAATAAGCAACATATGAACATGTACAAAATTAGTGCAAAAGAATCCCAAAATATGAGGAAAAGCTCAGACTGGGGTTCTGGGTCTGCCACTTGACATCAGGCAATTGATGACTTTCCTGGACCTTGATTTCCTTGCCTATTAAGTGAGGCCTGGATTAAATGACCCATAAGGTGACTTTCATTTCAGGGGCTGTCATCTATGATTTAAATGAGTTGAGTAAACAGAGTGGTGTGGATTTAGTCAGGGAAGGGTTCTTGAAAGGGGGGTGGGCTGGGCAGGGATTTTCAACATGCTTTACTCAGACTGTCCACAAATTTCATTACACAAGTTCAATAAAGTTCCTTATGTCCACATAAAGGCCAAATTCAATTACTATAGCTCAGTTAGGGCCTTACCTTACTTGACTTCTCTGCTGCCTTTGCCACTGCTAACCAGTCTGCCCTTCAAATTTGTTCCTCCTTAGCATCCCTGAGACTATCCTTTCCTGGTCCTCTTCTTGTTCTTTGGTCTCTCTTTCTCAGAGTCTCCTCTGCTGGTTCCTCTTCCTCTAACCAAGTTTAACACCAGTGACCCTTGAAGTCTTTCCTTGGCCTTCTTCTCTCCGTCTTCCATATATTAGTTTCCTGAGACTGCTATAACAAATTACCACACACTTGTTTGTTTAAAACAATGGAAATTTATTCTCTCTCAGTTCTGAAGGCCGGAAGTCCAAAATGAGTATCACTGGGCCAAAATCAAGTTGTCAGCAGGACTATGCTCCTTCTGGAGGCTGTAGGAGAGATTTCATTCTTTCTTTCTTCCAGCTTCTGGAGGCTGCCAGCATTCCTTGGCTTGTGGCCACATCACTCCAATCTTTGCCTCCATGGTTACATTGTCTCCTCCTTATCTGTATGTGTCAAATCTTCCTCTACCTCCCTATTTTAAGGACACTCTTTCCACTGCTCATAAGGATTTGATGGTGGATTAGTTATTCTTTATCAACAACTGGGTATCAATCTTCTACTTGTCAATGTTTAGGTACATAAGTAGAGGAATACCATCAAAAATATATGGCTGCCTTTCTTGTTCAAAATCATTGTGACCATTCTAAGAGATTGCTCAAATGAGGCATAGTTAATTTAACAAACTGTTGGACTAGCTGTGTCTCTTCAACAATAGCATTCTCTCTTAGTTATACAAAGGCGATATCACCGACCCAACATTAGTAACACTCTTGAACAAGATTTTCAATGGGAGTCATGAGATTTACACTGAGCCTGCCTGGCTTGTGACCAGCAGCAGCGAGCTCTTTCTAAGGTTGGTGAATTCATTAATAGCCTCTAAGAAGATCATATGCTTGTCCTTGGCCTTGTCAGTTCCCTCTTCTTAAGTTCAGAGGCTGACTGACCCATCTACTACCTTTCAGGGCAGGTTCATCTCCTGCTTTCTCCAGCTGCCTGTCATTAGCCTGTGCAAACACATTTCAGTCAAAAGACTTTAGAAATTCCCTGCACTGCGGTGAGTGGCATTTCCTGGGCAGGATGGCCTCTAGCAAATGGTAGAAAGGACAGGTGACAGAGATTTGGATTCCAATTTTGAAGAACCACAAAACTCAACAGATATTTGAACAAAATGAAAGTCCCAACATCTCACATAATCCCACAGGGTATTGAGAGTTGAGAGAGACAGAATATTTGGACCATTAAGCTTACTCTATCTTTATAAATTAGAAAACTCCAATCAAGTTTGAAGCCATAATTCTTTTTGACTGCTCTACACACACACACACACACACACACACACACACACACAGACACACACACACGTCTTGCACTCTGCTTTCCCTCTTTAGAATTACATTAAAATTTAGATGCAAAGTCTGAGGCAGTAAACCTTATATGAATGGGGGGTAGCAATGCTAGCATAATAGTAAAAATTACGAGCCCATATAACCCTGATTTTATTATTACATACTGTATTTATTCACATTTCACAAGTTTGAAAACAAGCTAAATCCTTAGCTTGCCAATGCTGAGAATTTTTCTTAAATCAGATGTAGGAAATGATTTACTATGACTGGGGAGAAAAATGAAGCCAACCGGGAACTTTTAGATGTGACTCACATATCAGAATATCTTTTGCTTAACTCAGTGCAATCAGTCCGACTCCCTGTTATCATTTGATGGGCCAGAGCTACATGCACTTACTCTGGAGTATTTTTAGGACTAAATTGCCATTGAAATCTACCTGCCACAGCCATATTCCCCCAGACACCGCAGACGCACAGGGAACATTCCGAAGTAGGCAAAACGTGCCAAATCCCTAGTCTAGTGCTTATGGTTCAGGCTGCTGAAAACATGACGAAGACACACACCCCCATCATGATTCCTCGTCCAAAAGATGAAATAAGATTGAAATACATTTCCAGCAGGCTATGTAACCACACTGTGCTTAAATCTTTTCAACCTGTCTAAAGTCTGAAGATGAAGTTATTTATATTGCTGAAAAATACCAACATCTAAACTTTTCCATATTCTTTAAAAAAAAAAATAAGCTCAACTAAATTGTAAGCACCTCTTAGTCTCTGGGATTCCTGTTTGTGGTCCCTTTCCACCCTACAGCCTCCCACATCAGCAATCAGCTCACAAGAGGTTCGTAATGGCTCAGTGAATGAATCTAAAAGTTATGTAAACATCTTCCCTTTCCTTATTTCTTCCCCTACTTCTTACCTTGTTTCTTCTTCCTCCCTTCATTCCTTCCTTCGTTCCCTCCCTCCTTCCTTCCTTCCTGCCTGCCTTCCTCCCACCCTCCCTCCTTCCTTTCCTTTCTTTCTTTCTTTCCTTCTTCCCCCTCCCCCCCCCTCCCCCACCTACTGTTCATGTTCTAAGTCTGTGGGCTCTTCCCTTTGGGACAGATTCTCTCTAATTGCATTATTTAGATAGAACCTGTTGGATGGTAGGTTCTCAAAAAAACCTATGCCACCATGAACCCTGGTAGCCAGCAGTTACTATAATGTTGTCACAGAAATGGACCAAGAATCTTCAAGCTGTCATCTGTTTCTTTTCATACAACCCTCCACAAAGTGCTGCAACTCTTTGGAGGTACTTCAGAGGTTCCACAGAACACTACTGGCCAAGAAATAATGAAAAAAACTGACTAAAGAACCACACCATTCTTTGCTTTTATCTGTGGCATTTATTTTAGAGTTCCTCCTAAACTCCATCTGTTTAAAAAAAAAAAAAAGGCACATGGCTGAAGAAAAAGTTTGAAAATGACTTACAACCCAGCTTTCTCATCTTACAGATGAATAAGCTGAGGCCCAGAGGAGACAAAGGACCAGTATGGAGGTCAGAAGATTTCTCAGGATCTACACAGCAAGACCATGTTATAAGTAAAGATTTATAAAGATTATAAATGGCCTTGGATTGGAACTGATGCAAACAGTTAACACACTCAGCTGCTAACCAAACGGTTGGTGGTTTGAGTCCACCCAGAGGCACCTCAGAAGAAATGCCCAGCAACCTACTTCTGAGAAATCAGCCACTGAAAACCCTATGGAGTGCAATTCTACTCTGACACACATGGGGTCGCCATGTGTCCTAACCGACTCAACAGCAACTAGGGGTGTTGGTGGTGGTAAATTGGGACTGAGGTCACAGATTCTCAGACTTCTACAATCTCAGGGTGGGTGAATATATAAAGATCTTTTAGGCTTCTCATCTCCCCTGTGAATGGACCCTCTCGGTGGCAGCCCCTTACTGATTTGGCTGCTTTGGAGAGCCTTAGCGTGCTCCTCAGAGGTCCTGCTTCCTGTGCAAAGACATCCAACAATTCTTTGCCTATAATACTGAAAGTCTGAAAATAGCCCAGATGTTTCTCCACAGACAATGGAATATTTTACAAGAATAAAAAAAAGAGTGAGGTCCCCCATATCTATTGCCTGGAAACAACTTTTAAGCCTCGAACCAAAACTATCCAATGAAGTAATCTTTAAGCAACAATTTACCTCATTTACTAAAGAATGTTCACCTTGAGCTTGCACTCTTTTAAAGAATTTTCTGTGTGAGATTAAATGGACAACCAAAACCAAACCCAGTGCCGTCGAGTCAATTCCAACTCATAGCAACCCTATAGGACAAAGTAGAATTGCCCCATAGAGTTTCCAAGGAGCGCCTGGCAGATTCGAACTGCCAACCGTTTGGTTAGCAGCTGTAGCACTTAACCACTACGCCACCAGGGTTTCCAAAAGGACAACCCAACCCACTGCCATCAAGTCGATTCCAACTCATAGCGACCCTGGAGGACAGAGTAGAACTGCCCCATAGAGTTTCCAAGGAGCGCCTGGCGGATTTGAACTGCCGACCTCTTGGTTAGCAGCCGTAGCATTTAACCACTAAGCCACCAGGGTTTCCAAATGGACAACAGTAACTCTAGAACACAAATAAGAATTTTAAGGCCCAGAGAGTCTACGTCAATGATGGCAAAACAATACTGGCAGAGACAGTGAGAATGGTGACACAGTGTGAAGTATGTAGCCATTGTCAATGAACCATACATGTAAAATCTGTTGAATTGGTATATGTTTTGTTATTTATATTTTCACCAAAAAGAAATAGCTATATCAGTAACACAATAAACAATTCCACTACAGATTAAAGTTTAAAGTGTGTCACTTGAAAAGAAAAATGAGGACACACTTTGGGACTAAAGCAGAGTCATCTCCAAGGTATAGTCATAATACAGAATTAAAACCAGAATGATCTATAATTTCTATATGCATAAAAATATCTCCAGAAAGTCCTAGGGAGGAGAAATGGGTAAATCCCCTTTGTACCTTTGATCTGAATCCCGTGAATGCGTTCTCTGATAGAAAAATATTTTGTTTTAAATAAAAAGCCCCAGTTTCAAAATCTGTCTTGGATTTTTATTTTAGTATCTGTGACTCTTCTAAAATCTATAATTTGTTTTCTCTTTGCTCTCCATGGGTACCTCACTTTCTCTTCCTTGTCAAAAAGAACTGTTTGTCCCTTCTTCATCTGATGTTTTAGTAAACTTGCTTCTGGCTTTAAGTTCAATTGCGGGAGTTGACAGGATCCAGTAAAGTCGGCAGAGAAGATAGCTGCTTCCTGAGATTCTGTAACAGTCAGCTTTCTGTCTCTTTGGCTCCTCGACATCCTCCGTCTATGGCTGCCAAATCCTTCTTTCAGTGCCCTGTCCAAATGCATCACAGACCCACATTGGTCATGTCCGAACCATTCTCCTGGGGACAATCATTAGGGCACAGGACTTCACCTCCTTCCAACGCTTCACATCCTTCCAGTCAGAACATATCCTGTATTCTTCGAGCTAAAACTTCCTTCTTTCGCTAGTCATATCCCAAGAGCAGTTGAGATTTTAAATTTACAATCAATCTCTCTGCAAGCAATTATTGTTGCTAAAATCTATTGTAGCTAAAATAGGTGTATTATATTCCATCCTTCATGTTCCAACAGTCTTTCATGTGTGGGGGCTGGGGGTGTTCCGTGAATCTCACCCTGCAGCGCCCCCTACTGGTAATTTTAAGAAGCAGCTAAGAGGGAATGCCAGCGGCTTTGTAAATGGTGCTGAGGGAAACCATCTATGTGGTGGGTTTTGTTTTTGGTTTTTCCACATATCCATCAAACTGAGTGTCATGTCGGAACATATGCCATCCTGGTTACAAGCTTACAGAGAATGTCTATGAGTCATGTTAGGGAAAACTCATAGTCAACAAAAGTGTCTCCCCAAACTATGGCGAACTACAGGGGCAAAGTAGAAGACCACCCTCTAGTGAGAGAAGCAGCAGCGCCTTGATTCTTTTTCAGAGCTTCTCCTCCAGTCCCAGACAGAGTGGCCACAACAGGACATAATGTGGGTTTCATCTGCCAAAAATTCTATGCTGAAATTTTCCCGTTGGATTTTTTTTTCCTCCATGAATTCTTCTTCCCTTTCAGCATGCAAATAGCTCTAGGAGGGTTAATTACATTGGTTCTACATTTGCTTTAATGTGATTTCAACCAGGTTAGTTTTCCCTAATAAGCAGCAACTTCGTTTGGGACTAGTTGGGACTGAGAATTAAGATCTGTATGACGGTGTACAGGGCATGTCCAAAAAGGGAGGCCTAGATTTTTTTAGAAGGCTGGAGTCCAGGGGCCTCTGGAAATCCAGAAAAAGCAGAAGGACCCTGAAGAAATCCTTCCTACAGTTAGGTCCTTACGAACATTTAGCCTTGCCCGTGTGAAGCAGGATGTTCAGATGGGACTCTTCCCATCTAAGAACATTAGCTATGTTCAAAGCTAAGACAATAGATGTCAAGGTCATCCATGTAGGACTTGTAAGCACATGGCCCAAAATGGCTCTACCTCCTCCTGGCAATGTAAAAAGAAATGTGAGAATTCTTCAGGAGAGGAAGAAGCTGGTAGTTGGGATGGTCTTTGAAGAGAATTGTTGGCGTCCTAAGAGTCCCTTCCCCATTGTGGACAAGTAGAAGGGCATGCTTCCTCCCACCAACTAATGTGAATTGAGGGACTCTGCAACATGTTGAGTTTGTCACTTATTCCCTGGAGACTGTGGTCACTGACACCTGACTTGTCCCTAAAGTGTTAGAGGTGAGAGGTAGGAGTGTCCTGCCTGGTGGCAAAGACAGAGGACAACGAAGGGAATAGCCTGCCTTACCAAAGTTTGGTGGGACAAAGATATTTGCAGTTTCCTACTAAAAAACCGAAAACCCATTACTGTTGAGTCAATTCCAACTCATAGTGACCCTATAGGGCAGAGTAAAGCTGCCCCATAGGGTTTCCAAGGCTGTAATCTTTAAAAGAAGCAGATTGCCACATCTTTCTCCCTCAGAGCGGCTGGTGGGTTAAGCAGCCGAGCGCTTAACCACCGCAGCACCAGGGCTCCTTAGTTTCCCACTAGACAACTATGAACCCACAGAAAAGAACCAGGCTGGGGTTGTCTTAAATGAATCTCCCTGGAGGGACAAGGTGACTTCAACAGAGGGGCAGATTAACAGGAGCCAGGGCTGCGGGGAGAGTCACAAATGTCCAGCCACAGTAGCCACTGCCCACATCAAGAGAGCTGTAGGTGGGAGACTGCTAGGGAGAGAGTCTCTGGAAAACCCACAGAAAGTACCTGAAAATCCCAAGTGTAAGCACAGCACTGTGCATCAACTCACCCAGGGGCCCCAACGCCCGATTACAACTGCCCCATAAATAAGGCCCTCCCAGCACCTTCTCCTTCCCTCTCATGCCATCCCAGGGCAGCAGAGTGAATGGATGAAAGTAAAGAACAAGGTGAGGAAAGAGGGGAGCAGCCGTACCCTCCTTCCATCCCCCTACAGGCTCCCAGCCCAAAGCAGGCCTGAGCTGGGGGAAAGGAAAAGCTTGATTTTTAACCAGACTTTGCAACAATTGTGATTAGTCATTTATTTATCATTAATAGAGAAGAAAAAGAAATGTAAACTGCAGTTTTGTGATGATGCTGGCTGGAAGACTAATAAGGAATCCATTTTGTGTATGCCTCTAAATGGAGCTAAAAAAAAACTCCTGAGACCCCCCACAAGATATCCCATTTAATCTTCTATTTTAGGGAACAGGACTTGAGAAGAAAAACAACTAATATTTGAATAGCACTTTCCAAACCATGTTCACATACATTATTACCTCATTTAATTCCTATAATCAACCCATTTCAAAGATAAGGAAACTGAGGCTCAAAGAAGTAATGTGCCCCATGATCAAGCATGGTCATGAGTGAATTTGAAACTAGCCTGCCTGACTATCCCAGTGGGCCCTAAATCCAATGACAGGTATCGTTATAAGAGACATCCAGAGGGGACACAGAGAGACAAGGAGGAAGCCAGGCAAAGATAGAGGCAGAGATGAGATGTATGCAGCCATGGGCCAAAGAATGTCTAGATTCACTAGAAGCTGGAAAAGGCAAGGAATAATTCTCCCTTAGAGCCTTCCAGGGAAGCATAGCCCTTCCTACACCTTGATTTTGGACCTTTGGCCTCCAGAACTGTGAGACAATAAATTTTTATGGTTCTATGCCACCAAGTTTGTGGACATTGATTATGGCAACCCTAGGAAAATTGGAAACCCTGGTGGCATAGTGGTTAAGTGCTACGGCTGCTAACCAAAGGGTTGGTAGTTGGTATCCTCCAGGCACTCCTCGGAAACCCTATGGGGCAGTTCTACTCTGTCCTATAGGGTCGCTATGAGTCAGAATCGATTCGATGGCACTGGATTTGGTTTTTGGTATTGTGTAACTAGGAGTCCCTGGGTGGTGCAAATAGTTAAGCACGTGGCTTATCAAAAGGTTAGAGGTTCAAGTCCACCCAGAGGCATCTGGGAAGAAAGGCCTGAAGATCTACTCCTAAAAGATTAGCCTGCGAAAATCCTTTAGAGCACAGTTCTACTCTGACACAAATTGGGCTGCCATCAGTCGGAACTGATTCAATGACAACTTTTGTGTGTGTGTGCGTGTGTGTGTGTTCCTCCTTGTTGTATACATTAGTAGAGGTTCAGTATTATGTGAAAAGGAGCATACAGACCCCAAGGGCACATTTTAAGAGGCATGGAGACAGAAATACAAGTGACTACCATCAGGGTACTTGGTATGAAGCCTGGACTGGGCTGAGAGGAGAAGCAGTGACAGTACAGTGAGCAGTCAAGGGGAGAGCTATGAATGACGGAGTTTTGACATGACTTGGTCCAATGGGTAGCCTTAGACTCCTGGACGAGAAACTAGCTTGATTAAGGCTGGGTTTTTGTTTTTTTGTTTTTGTTTTTGTTTTTGTTTTTAAAGATTAAACTGAAAATAATGAGCCGTATGGATGGGTGGGCAGGGAGAGGTGGTTTCTGAAGTCAGGAACACTTTAGACATTTAGTTTCAGGAGTCTAGACATTGGATCGAGGCTATGCCAGAAGAAGGACCAACAGGACGTAACATGTTGTTCTTGTTCTTGTTAGCGGTTGTGGAGTTGGCCTCGGACTCATGGCGACCTCACGCACAACAGCATGGAATGCTGCCCAGTCCTGCATCAGCCGCATGATCGGTTGGGGGATCAAACCACTGTGATCCACTGCGTTTTCACTGGCTGATTTTCAGAAGTAAAATGCCAGGCTTTTTCTTCCCAGTCTTAGTCTGGAAGCTCTGCTGAAACCTGTTCAGCATCGTAGCAACACACAAGCTTCCACTGACAAATGGATGGTGGCTGAACTTGAGGTGCATTGGCTAGGAATCCAACCCAGGTTTCCTGCATAGAAGGTGGGAATTCTACCACTGAACCACCCTAGGAAATTCCAAAGTGACAAGCTCAGGCCTCAGAGCTGGAAAATGGTAGCCTCTGTCCAAACTGGGAATAATAGAAAGAGAAGTTAATCTGAATGGCAATTAGATTTGAATATCTGAAACCGGTACCTTGTTGTTACGTGAACAAATTGCCTCCATTTCCAGTAAATGAGGAGAGTCAGGAATCTATCCCAATATCCACAGAAAATCTGTGCCCTTCTACTTAGTGATTTTCCTTCAGGCCCCTCTGCCCCTCCCTCGCTCCTCCCACCTCCCACCTGCAAGCTCCTTTTTGCAGCCAGCAGTCACTGCCACTGGGATTCTCAGTAACTACGAAATCCCCCTAGGCCAGCCATGAAAACAAGCTCTGGTCCATGTGGCCCACCACTCAAAGTGCATCATCTTAGCAAGAATCACGAAGCAGGTATAATGAAATTCAAGCATTTGGAACTTGCAAAGATATACAATTTGCCCTGCCTCTCCACTAATGACATGTTCCTGAGAACTTATATCTGGGGTAAGAAGGGCGTAAATGTCATTGCACTGGTAGATGTTTTAGTCCAACGAAATGAAGAGTTGAGTGAACAAACAGGCTAGAAGGTAGATGAAGAGGGAGGGGGCAGGCATGAGCAGTATCCATGAATATTTGCAAATACATTTTATTCTAGGCTAAACAATTTTTAACTGCAGTTTTAAAAAGCACATGGTAGTCCATCATGGACAAGAAACCATTAAAATAACAATGCAGTGAAAGTTCTAGGATTGAATTGGACCCGAAATCAAGGTCAGTAATTGGGACAGAACTGTAGGGTGACCAGTGTTTGAGAACACATTTGGGGGCAGCCCCTCCCTGAGAGTCCGAGTAGGAATAATCAAGCTATAACGGGTTAATTCACTCCAGAAATGTATATTGGGCGCCTCCTATGTGCTAAGCCCTGTTCTCAGTGCTGAGTAACCAGTTGCCCCTCTGACTCATAGCAGCCCCACAGGACAGAGTAGAACTGTTCCATGGGGTTTCCAAGGAGCGGCTGGTGGATTTGAAGTGTTGACATTTTGGTTAGCAGCCGAGCTCTTAACCACTGAGCAACCAGGGCTCCAAGTGCTGGGTATGTAGACAGACCAATTCCCCTCCCCTTTAGATGGCTTACTTAACAGTGTGTTGAAAATCAGAGCAACGTAACTTCCCAATAAGCTAAAAGACACAAGTGTTGTTAGGTCCTATAGAGGCAAACAGTATGTTTGCACAAAAATATTAACAAAATTAAAATATGTAAAGGAAATTCTAACCCCCTCGACTGTATTGTAGCAGCATGAGCTGATAGTACTTTCAGAAGTGGATTTTCCTTTTTTAAAAGGTTTTCAAGGATCTCTTTTTTTTTTTAATGTGGTGATGTAACAGTTCTGTATCTTGATTGTGGCAGTGGGTACACAAATCTACACATGCGATAAAATTGCATAGAAGTATTCACACACACACACACACACAGAGAAACATAAGTGCATGTAAAATTGGTGAATTTGAATAATTGTGGATTGTATGAATGTCAATTTCCTGGTTTTGACATTGTACTCTAGTACGTAAGATGTTATCACTGGGGCAGACTCCGTGAAGAGTACACAGGATCTTCTGTACTATGTTTACAACTTGCTATGAATCTATATTTCAAAATCAAAAGTACTTTAAAAAGCAATTTGAGAGTGTCATTGTGACTCCGATCCACCCAGGACAGAAGGTGGTCTGATTCTGATACTTAAGGTCAGAATTCGAGGCTAGGCACATCCCTAGAACGGTAAACCATGCAACTCCCCCAGCATCCTAGATATCAAGTCTCTTCCTCAGCAGCTCCTTTAACTACGCCTAGGATGCCCACACCAGGGACACACATAAAAAGCCATGGAAAACCACTAGAGTATAGCCCCCAGACACCATTTTAGCTCAGTAACGAAGTCACTCCTGAGGTTTACCCTTCCTCCAGAGATTAGACAGTCCCATAAAACAAAACAAGACTAAAGGGCACACCAGCCCAGGGGCAAAGACTAGAAGACAGGAGGGGACAGGAAAGCTAGTAATAGGGAACCCAAGGTTGAGAAGGGAGAGTGTTGACATGTCGTGGGATTGTTAGCCAATGTCATAAAACAATATGTGTACTAACTGTTTAATAAGAAGCTAGTTTGTTCTGTAAACCTTTGTCTAAAGTACAATTAAAAAGAGAGAGAGAAAAAAAAAAAGCTGTGGAAAACATCTGGGCTCTGGCTTAGAAAATTCCTCTGGAATTTCCCATGGCCTCCTTAGAGCCTCCTCGTACATCACACATGGTCCCAGGTTTGGCTTCTCATCTTGGTTCCCTCTTTGTTTCTTTCCCAGTGTGGAGCTGGTGCCTCAGACTCTTGGCACTGATATGGAACTTCATGGGTCAAGACTTAGGCATTACCCCTTAGCTCCAAATACTGATGTATCTCAGAAAGATCAGGCTAAGGCCACGTGACCAAGAGCCCAAAGAGGAAACAGTGCCCCTGGTCTTCCACCCAGCCACTGCAATCAATATTTTGTACTTCCTTTGTTCTGGTTTTATGCTCATTTGTTGTGTTGCTGTTGGGTGCCATCGAGTTGCTGCCGACTATAGCAACCCTATGTACAGCAGAACGAAACACTACCCTGTCCTGCACCATTCTCACAATTGTTGCTGTCTTTGGGCCCATTGTTGCAGCCACTGGGTCAATCCATCTCATCGAGGTCTTCCTCTTTTTCACAGACCCTCTACTTTACCAAGCATGATGTCCTTCTCCAGGAACTGGTCCCTCTTGATAACATGTCCAAAGTACATGAGACAAAGTCTTGCCATTCTTGCTTCTAAGGAACATTCTGGTTGTTCTTCTTCCAAGACAGGTTTGTTCAATCCAGCAACAATCAATGAATGATTTGGACTTCCAAGTGAATTTGCTGACCGGGAGGGAGTATCCAGAGAAAATAACCAATGTCTATTATCATTTTTTATTATTATTATCATAGTTATTACATCTCTTGTTGTAAATAAATCAACTTCCGTTCTGGCTTTAGCATGAGCTAAGTCAGTCCCTCAGTAGAGCATGGTAGTTACAACTCTGGAGTGAGGCCACCTCAGGTTAAATCCTGGCTCTACCCTTATCAGCTCTGGGGCTTTGGGTACTGCCATTTACGAGCAAGAATCTCATCTCTCTGAGGCAATTTCTGTTTCTCGGTCTGTAAACAGAGCGTCATAACAAATCTACCACATAAAAAACCAAACCCGTTCAGTAGAGTCAATTCCAACTCATAGCGACCTCCTAGGGCAGAGTAGAACTGCCCCATAGAGTTTCCAAGGAGCACCTGGTAGATTTGAACTGCCACCCTTTTGGTTACCAGCTGTAGCTCTCAACCACTATGCCACCAAGACTGATAAAAGCGTTAAATGAAATAATATATCTAAAGCACTCAGAACAGTGTCTGGCACACAGTAAGAGTTATGTAGTAGCTGTTATTGGTGCTTAGAAATTCACAAAGTAAAATATGAGAACAATAAAGTTGTGAAGCAGTCCCTGTACCTATAAGAACTAAATTACGTCCAGGCAGGCATTGCCTCACTCAGGAAAAAAAAATACCCGCTGCCATCAGGTTGGTTCTGACTCACAGTGACACTATTGGACAGAGTAGAACTGCCCTATAGGGTTTCCAAGGCTGCGAATCTTTACAGAAGCAGACTGCCACATATTTCTCCCTCGAAGCAGCTGATGGGTTCAAACGGCTGACGTTTCGGTTAATAGCTGAGTGATTTAACCACTGTACCGCCAGTACTCCTACTGCCTCACTAGCAGATCCAATCTGGGAGATTAGCCAGCCTCTGAGACTTCTCTTGCCCTCAAGTTTCTATAGAATTGGTAGTTGGTCTGCTTGATAATAAAGAAAGGACACAAACTAATGCTAAGATTTGCACTCTAAGGTCATAACCACTTGGCAAGTGGATCAAGGCAGAGAAATAACCTGGCAGTTCAGACAACAGCTAGACTGGACTTGATATCTGTGGTGAAGGTTGCTTGCGAACCTGCACAAATCCAGCCTGTGCCATAAAGCAGCTTCCTGGCAGTATTGGGGGCCGGTCAGTTTGTGCCTGAGGAAGGCAGACTGACAGATCAACAATAATGAAGTGCAGCTCCCCAGAACCAAAGGCCTGCCAGGCTCTGGGAACTGTTCACCAGCTCCTAGGGCCTGTGGTGCCCTGGCCCCAGGGCGAGGGAGGCATGGCCACCCCTCCTGTTTCAGAGAGCTGCAAAAGGAGGCAAACTGCGACCAAACCTGTTGGTGCACAGAAAACATTTCATCACAAGGAAAAGTTAAATCCACCTGAAAGGTAAATGTAATTAGTATTAGCGAAACGTGACATAATTAGTCTGGAGCAGAGACGGGTCAATGGGATGTGTTCCATGGAACAGTGAAATCTGAGCAAAGACCAAGAAGAAGAAGAAGAAAAAGAACTAGAAGGGAGATGTTGTTGTTATTGTTAGATGCCATAAAATGGATTCTGACTCAAAGCAACCCCATGCGACAGAGTAAAACTGCCCCGTAGGGTTTCCTAGGCTGTAATGTCTCTGGAAGCAGATCACCACATCCTTCTCCCCAGGAGCCACTGAGTTGGTTCCAATGGCCAACCTTTCGGTTAGCAGCCAAGTGCTTAACCATTGTGCCACCAAGGCTCCTTAGAAGAGAGATAAGTGGAGTTATTTGGAAAAACAAATACATATATACACATATTTTTCAATCATCAGTCCTATGCACAGCTGCAGTTAAAGATGGACAAAATCAGAATATGTTTGCTGAGGGAATTGACTGAAAAACCAGAGAGGTATCCTTTGTGGCTGGGAATTCTTGTTGGACCTCTCTGAGGAACATAGAGGCATTTCTGTCCTTTATCCCAGGAAGCACAGTGTCCTAAGCAGGCAAGGGCAGTGCCACCCAAGCCATATGGGGCTTTCAAAGGGAAGGAGGAAAGTGAAGGTAGTCCAGCTGTTTTTCACTGGGTTTAAAAAAAAAAAAAAACTTCTACAAAGCTCCACCAAAAAAAAGGCAAACCTGTTGTCATTTAGCCAATTCCAACTCATGGCGACCCCATGTGTAACAGAGTGAAGCTGCTGTAGACGACAGAGTGGAAAGGCAGGAACCACCTGGGTCCTCACCGATCTGCTGGATTAGCAATCCCAAACCCACTACACCTCTAGATTTAAGGTTAAGACAATAATAAACTTCCTTATTGATTAGTAGAGTTTGAGTCAGATTTCCTGTTGCTTGCAGCTGACTAAATCACAATGCGAAGAGGCTAAAATGAAGATTAAATTCTATGATCTATATAGAAACATTCTGTAAACTGCAGAAAATGTATATAAATGATAGCTTTTTCCAGAACCATGAGTTTCCAACTAACATACATAAAATTAGTTTTTAGGAAAAATCCTTAACTATTACAAGCCCGCCTTCTGTCTGTTGGGGCATATTTGCCTCTGTCTTGACTTCTGAGCAGGAATTGTATTCTGTACAACACCGAGTGCATTATCAACACTTAATAAATGGAAAGTAATATTGTGTTAACTAACAAATTGCCACCAGATGTTCTTAAGGCTTTGGAACCTTAGGGTAAAACTGATTGCACAAAATAGTAGTTTAATTATTACATCATCCATCTCAGCAATGGCAAGAGTCTGTCTTAGGGCTGAAAGCTTAGACTGCTGCTTCAGTGTTTAAGGTTAAATGCTCAGTATGTGGTCCCTAAAGGCAGATTTTGGAAAGAGCCAACAATCAGCTTTTCTACACATCACCATTTTGAATTATTTTGTTCAAAGACAAAGCTCAGCAACCAAAACAAGATGTCAAACAAGAAGATGTCAAAAAAAAGAAGGTTCTGGCTGAAATGATGTTTAAGAAGGAAATAAGTACTCCCAGTAGTTACAGACAAGCAACTAGAAGCACTATCCATAAGCACTATCCAGTGAGAAGATAGGATGACAAAGCTATTTAGAAAAGCCAAAAGGAATCACCTTCTCTGACAGGCACCAGGAAAGGAACCAGATTCCTACAGCCTCAGAAAATGTTCGTCTTACCTAGTGGGTCTCAACCCTGGCTGCAAGTTGGAATCACCTGGAGTGTTTTTTGTTTTAATACCACGTTCCTGGGCCCCACTCTGGACCAATTAGATCAGAATTCCTGGGGGAGGGACTTAAAGTATAGATCCTGGACCAACAACATTAGCATCACCTAAAGTGTTGAAAAGCGAAGATGCCATCTTGAAGACTAAGGTGCGCCTGACCCAAGCCGTGGTACTTTCAATTGCATCATATGCATGTGAAAGCTGGACAATGAATAAGGAAGACCGAAGAAGAATTGACACCTTTGAATTGTGGTATTGGCAAAGAATATTGAATACACCACAGACTGCCAAAAGAACGAACAAATCTGTCTTGGAAGAAGTACAAGCAGAATGCTCCTTGGAAGCAAGAATGGTGAGACTGCTTACATACTTTGGACATGTTGTCAAGAGGGATCAGTCCCTGGAGAAGGACATTATGCTTGGAAAAGTACAGGGTCAGTGGAAAAGAGGAAGACCCTCAACAAGATGGATTGACATAGTGGCCACAACAACGAGCTCAAGCATAACAAAAATTATAAGGATGCCGCAGGACTGGACAGTGTTTCATTCCATTGTGCATACGGTCACTATGAGTGGGAACTGGCTTGAAGGCTCCTAACTACAACAACAACAGGAGCTTGTTAGAAATGCAGAATCTGAAGCCCTGCTCAAGACAATCTGAATCAGGATTTATATTTTAATAAAATCTCCCAGGTGATTTTTGTGTCCATTTAAGTCTGAGAAATGAAACATAGAGGAAAAATAAGCTTATTTTTCTCTCACATAAGAGTTACAGAGTGAGCAATCCAGGGCTCCAGAAAAGCTCTGCTCCACACAATCATTCAGGTACCCAGGTCCCTTCCTTTGTTTACTCTGTCATCCTCTAGGACCTTGCCAACCTCTGCATGGTCGCTATGGGTTCCAACCAGCAAAAGAGGGGAGTGAAGGGTATGGGGGAGACCCTTCCATTGTCCTGAGGTTGAGGCCCAGAAGTGGCACACAGCATTTCTGCTCAGCATTTAGTCACAGGAGCACATCTAACTCAAAGAAGGTCAAGAAATACAGTCTAATCACTTGTCTTGCAAGAAGAGATTTTGTTGAACAAAGAGCAGTCTCCATGTCACACACATAGTAAGCACTCAATAAATGATAACTATTATTGTTAACCAAGGAACCCTGATGGCACAATGCTTAAGTGCTCAATTGCTACCCAAAGGGTTGATGGTTTGAACCCACCCAGCAGCTCCACAGGTGAAAATACCTGACAATCAGCTCCCATAAAGATTAAAAAAAAAAAAAAACCCACCGCCAGTGAGTTGATTATGACTCACAGCCTAGGAAACCCTATGGGATAGTTCTAATGTGTTGTATAGGGTTACTATGAATTGGAATCAACTCGATGACACCCGACAACAATTGTTATCTAGGATATATGCTTCATCAGCTTAAAGTACAAATAGTATTTAATTTATTTTATTTTTCTAGCGAATCATTTGAGCCCCCAAAGTCACTACCAGCAGGAAGTCTGGTATTCCTTCCTTAACCTTTCCATTCCCCCATCCCTATGTGGTCCAACATTCTATTGCCTTTCTCAGTTCTAAAGGATCATGGTTCCAAACGTCATGTGAGTGAAGGAGCTAGAAAGTTCTATTAGTCCATCAGCATCACTGCTTTGGTGACTACTTCATGGGCACACTCCACACTGCTCTCACCTACTTCAATGGCTGATTTATCCCTGGCACGGAGATATGCTTGCTGCTCACAAGCCACAGTGGTACTTCCATACTTTTAGGTAAAATGCATCTGCTCAGTCATCATTCCTCTGCTAGTGTGGCTCGGTGTGAAAGGGTCCTGCCTCAGTCACCCATTGTGAGCTATCCCTTCCCCATAAGAACTCAACCCAGTCCCAATGCTAAAACCAGGTCATCAGTGCAGACACGACCATGGTGAATTCCACTCTGGGGCCCTTGATATTTTTTTGCCAGCAAACTTCAGTCCAATCCATCTCAATCCAACAGTGTCTAATGATATTAACTCAAAAGAGAAGAGCCAAGGTCTTTGTCCCTTTCCTTCCAGGGGGATCCTGAACCCATTGGCAAAATTATCAACTCCTAAGCAGGACCAGTTCTATATACCAAAGGCTATGACAAGGGGCCACCTTTGTTAGCCCATTAATAAAAATCATTTTATAACATTTCCCCAGATGTAATAGGTGTTTGAGCAAGGTAGTCTTTGATGTGTAGGCTTGACTTAAGTAATTCAAGACCTAATTATTTTCTGCTTTGAATTTTTTGTCGATGCCATGTATTTTCATTAATGGAAGCATACCAAATCATTGAGTGTGTCTGAATTTTTGGTAGGTAGTATGCATTTTTTTTTCTTGCCCCCTCCCATAAGCCTATTCTTAAAGTCCAGTGGGACATACGGTGTCCCACTAATTCTACCCCCCTCCCCGAGCTTCCCAGAGTTCACTGAGGCATATGTGTCCCAAATAAAATTTTTCAACATTTCTATTTTTCCTACCAAAAATTCAGGTACCTCATACAATACTCTGTAAAAACTGTAATTTTGTGGCATATGCCCATTTCTTCAAACAGTCATAAAGGCCCCTGCCTTGTGGCAACATGCACTGTCAGTAGGAAAGCAGTTTCCTAATAAACCTGAGGTGGAAAATGTTGATGTGCAACGTTATATCCCAACAGTCATGAAAGGGTTCTGCTTGGTCTGTCACAAAGCAGCATCCTGGCTTTGGAGGGAAAACAGCAGGCAAGCCCAAAGAGGGTGTTATGCAGTTGAAGATAGGATGGTCTTTTCTGCTGGGTCTCATTGTTTAGGAAGCCTGGGTGATGCAAGTGGTTTGCAATTGGCTGCTAATCTAGAGGTTGGTGGTTTGAACCCACCCAAGTGGCTCTGTGGAAGAATGGGCTGGCAATCAGCTTCTGTAAAGATTCAGCCAAGAAAACCCTATGGAGCAGTTATACTCTGTAACACATAGGGTCACCATGATTCGGAATCCACTGGAGGGCAACGGGTTTGGTGTTTGTTAGGTTCTCACTGTTCAAGACTATCCTGGCTCTCTCACTTGCTCTACAATTCTGTAGCCTCTGCCTTGGGCTCTCATTCATCCCTCAGGGCATCCCTGCCAGGTAAGTGCTGTATTACTATTCCCATTTTTAAACCTGAAGAAACTGACAGAGAAGATAAACAATTCATTCAAATGCCCCAGTGCCTCAGCTAGTAAATGGAGACATGAGATTGAAACCCAGGCCCATCTGACTTCTAAAATTTTGAGTTCACCACCATTAGAGTACTGCTCTTCATTTAATTATGTGCTCTTAGATTAAGAAAGCTATCTTTTTTTTTTTAGTTTATAATACTATAGAAAGCTAAGGCATACTATTTACTAGCCACAATTCACAGATAAGAAAACTGGAAAACCTTCTTGCTCATCCAAGATTCAATGTCTCATTCAAAATCACTATACACTGATACAGGTAGAACTAAAGGCCAGGCCAAAAACATCAGGTGACTTGAATAGCCTTTGGGTCTAAGATCTTTAGTTTAACTGTACTTATTTGGAAAAACAAAAAAAGTTGCCACTGAGTGGATTCTGAGTCATGGCAACTCCATGTGTTTCAGAGCAGAACTGCACTCCACAGAGTTTTCAATGACCGATCTTTCAGAAGTAGATCGTCAACTGTACTTAGAGTGGTGGGTATTGGCCTGGATTTCAGTCGAAGGCCAGTGTGTAAATTCATTCTACTACTTCTTCCTTGGAATATGGACTTTTAAATGTTTCCTGGCTGATTGAACTTGTAGGTGTTTTCTTTCACACTCAAGTCTCATCTTCTCTGGGCATGCAGGATGGTTGTTGGAGGATGTTAAGAGACTACAGACAGATTCTACCGCCGTGGGGAATTACAACAAATGTAGAATAATGAAAACTGGCCAGAGCAGTATAAACTTATGTATACTCATAGACCCTGAGCTGGAAAGATCACCCGCAAGACAAGAATTTAAGAATTAAGTCATTGGGTTGGGAAAATTTGTCTGCCAAGTCCTCATAAGTAGTTTAAAAACCAAATAAAGTGAACCCCTACCCGTATCCTAGCTTTTTTTTTTTTAATAAGGAGAGAAGTTTGCATTAAGATTAATAATACCATGTAAAATACAGCATGGCACAGTTAAATAAGCATTAATGTTGCATTTAGACCCAATTTCAAAAGCCAGGTTGTGTGACCTTGAGCAAGTAACTTGACCTCTCTGATCCTATTTCTTCAGCTGTGAGGATTAAATAAAATAAATTATATAAAGAGTCAAGAATATGGTAGGTATTCCATAATTTGTATGGCAGACATGAGAATACTCTAACTGACACAATCATTGTGATGATGCATGCTGAGATCTCAACGCAGGGCTAAAAAGAGGATGGAAATCATTTCAGTGTGACCCAGGCCAAAAGAACTGTCCTGACCTTAGGCTTACTCATGGAAAGGAAGTCTATCAGGCTAATCACATCATCTGGAGGCAAGCTTGAGTCTGACCTAGCCTGACATTTGTATTGGAGGGGCTGGAACTGGGGACCTAGAAAGGCAGTAAGAATTTGTGAGCTGTGGGTGGCCAGATTTGATCCCAGATGGACTCATTCATATTGAAATATAACCTTAGTCAGGATGTACAGAGACAAGGGGCCAATCCCTCAGGATGAGGGGACCAACACGGGCCAAGAGCTTATCAGGGCCTTGGACAAGGAATTGGGGCTTGGACAAAGTTTCAGCCCAAGAATAGAAGCAGAGTTCAATCTAAAGGCAGAGCAGAAGCCAATCACACATGGGCTGGTGGAAGACAACAGTGTGGCATTTTGCTTACTGGATACCAGACTTAAGCCCTCCAAACTACTTCAAGATCCACCCATGCTGGGGAAAGCAAGTCCTGGGCTGTCTAGTGGGGTACAAACAATCAGAATTAAAGAACTTAGGAGAATGAAATATACTTGTATTGACTGGTGCGTCAATCTGGCCATGAAAGGATTCCAAAATCCTGAAATTTTTTATCATCAATTTTATGGCCACTAGAACTAATGTTAGTCAGAATAACCAGGATGATAATGAAATAAGGTAATTCAATAAATGCTTACAAAGAAAATGTCTGAATAATCAAAGAATTTATAAATTGTTTCACCTCTCAGGCTCTGACTGCTTCATCTATAAAATGAGGTTTATATACAACCATTAAAGTCCTTTCCAGTCCCCAAATATTCCTTGGATATTTCATCAGAAGGCAGATGGTCTTATTGGTTTCATCCTTAGGGACTTCCATGAGCTTTTTGTGTAGGTAAAGAGCTTTTGGATTTTTAGAAACCTTTTTATTTAAGGCCATGAAGATTGGTTGACATGTGGAAATATGACAGAGGAAATAGAACAAACCGTTCTGCTCTAAACGCTGGTTTTCTGCCTACGAAGCACTATGGCCAATCGAGGTAAATGGAAGACCAACACGCACCTAACGTGGCTTTTCAATCACTTCAGTTGATTTGGTTCTCACTTTACTTTCATTACAGTGCCTGGCTGAAATTCCTACGCCGCTTCCATATTTCCCCAAATGATCCTTTTTTTTTTTTTTTTTTCCTTTAATCAGGTTTAACTTTCCAAAGGGTCAAAATCACAAAGTAAAATGGATATGAAACACGGAAGAGTAAAAAGGGAGCTGTACCCATAGAACTGTAGAACTGGAAGGAACATCTTAATGGTGAGGCCTCCATAAGAGGCTGAACTACTGACTCCTCAGAGGGCTGACTGGTTTGAGCCGTATACATCAGCGCCTGTGTCCTCGGGCTGATCTGTTTGCTGGTTGCTATGTGGATGGTTATAAAATATCCATTTGGGTGGGGTCAAAAATTATATTACACTCTTATAGCACATCTGGCAAATACTACCCTTTTGAACAAACGATCATAGTTCGCTAGGCCTCTGTGCTGACGAAGGCTGCTTCCCAAATACCAACTTCGAACCTAGTCCTACCACAGACACGTGGAGTCAATGAAAAATAGTGTCCAAGGGGCCCCAAAGCATGAGAAGGTCTGGCAAAAAGTGACAGGTTTTATCCAAGCTGCTGAAGAGAAATGTACTGAGACTAGAAAGGCTAAGGAGATACACGCCTTCTGAACGTGTCTGTGGATCAAAATACACCCTAACAGATTCTGGAAAGAACCCCTGGAGACGGTGTTAACCTTGGCATTGTTATCATTAAGAGGCTATGCTCATTTCTGGCACCTAACATTGGACACACTGACAGCAACAGGGTTGATGGAAGAGGAAAGAATCTGTTTTGCAGTTAAAAAAAAAAAAAAAGTTCTCAAATTTCTCAGGCCATTTGAAACCACGCCAGAGCAATACTTGATTTCAGCATTCTTAAGCTCTCTGCGATGATGCCGCAAGTGGTGGCCCCCACATGTGATGATGTATTTCAGAGCCAGGGTTTTCTCAAGATGTTCCAAGCCTGCAGGCTCCTGATCCTTTTTCAAATTACCAAGATGATAGTATCCCAGTGAGAGTTGTGATTAGTCTAAACTCTCCACAGCTGTGAGAGATGAACGTACAAATTCCAATAAAGATTCTGCATGTTCTGGACTGAATTTACCTACATGACATCGAGGCCTAACTCAGGGACCACTTAAAAGAACTGGAGCTGCCTCAGTGCTATTTCAATTCTTCCACAGCAACAGCCGCTGGGAGACTCACAACTGCTCCAGGCGGATGCCTCCCCTCACAAGAAGGTTGCTGCCCAGCAGTGGGTATTTTTTTAGAAGGCCTGCGAAGTATGGGGAGAAAAGCAGGGCCGAGAAAATTAAACCTAAGTACGTGGGAATTCAAAGAGGCCTTGCAATTCATTATTTGAATAGCCAGGAGGATTATAAAACACCTTGTAACTGAAGGGGTTGGCCTGGAGCTGTGGGGGACAACAGAACCAGCTGTATCACCACCTCTAACTCATTTATAATGGCGCTAGCAAGAACGCAAGCTCAGAGCATTCTTCGATTACTTGGAAAAGCCAACAGGGCTTTGTTTTCTTAATTGGGACACTTTTCCCTAAAATACTTCCTTGGAATACTAAGTGTAATAATATATAGCATGCCCCTTTGATCATTTAATAATTGCATCACCTGAAAGCACTTAGCTGTACTTCTTTATGAAATATCTGACACACTTTTCAACACTGGGAAAGACAACATTGCCTACATACATTAACAATTATGTTGTTGTTAGTTGCCATTCAGTCGATTCCAACTCATGGAGGCCCCATATGTGCCAAGTAGAACTGCTCCATAGGGTTTTCAAGTCTGTGACCTTTCAGAAGCAGTCACCAGGCCTGTCTTCCAAGGCATCTCTGGGTGAGTAGGAACCACCAACCTTTCGAGCACTTAACCATTAGTGCCGCCCAGGGACTCCATATTAACAATTATAGAGATAATAAATAAGATTTCTCACTTTAGAAAACATCAAAGGAATATATAATATTTTTTTCTTTAATCTTCTAATGCAATTTGCATAATATAGAGGAATCTTCTAAAGCCATGTATATGCTCTTTACAATCCATTGTTTAGAATCCACTGAAGCTCACTCTAGTATCACTCCTGACACCTGGAGATGTTTAATAGTACATTATTTACCATTTTACAATTTGTCACACAGCTGTACACATATGTGTCACACTTACGTGTTGTGTGGCATTTTTCCTATAAACTCCGAACTTGACTAAAATGAGGAGACCCACTGGAAAATTTAATGAACTCTAAACGAAATTCTCAAAATGCCAAACTCTGGATGATCTATATCTGGTATTTTATTAAAATGGGGGTGGAAGTGGGGAAGGAGGGAACAAACTCTAATTTTTTTCTAATGTTCTTCAAACAAAACACCACCAGAAACATTTTCTCTTTTCACAGTGTTTCCTGTAAATCTTCTACATGTTAATGGATTCTTTCAACTACTGGTGCATACCACCTCAGATTTCATCTTTTCTAGAGACAAATTAAAACATTAAGCCTGTCAAACTGGATAGCAGGTATCCATTACTTCCCTGGAACCATGGTGCAAGAGCAGCTTCAATATCAAGTACAGGAAGTTAAATGGCTTTTTCCTGTTTTTCTGCTGGAAGCCAGTTTCATGTACACTCACTAGGCTCTGGTTAACCATAACCACCACCACCCACTACTACCCCCAACCAGAAGCTCTTCCACAGAGTCTGAAGCTAGCCCCAGGCCACCCCCAATCTTGGGAACCCTAAGGAGGAAAATAAGGTTGGTGGCAAAGCCAGACTTTAGGTGGCGGTGGGGAGGTAAGGCTTCAAGGAACCTAAACTGAACCCAATCATCAGGTCTGCTGAATGGAAACTCCATCTCCCTCAGAGGACCCAGAACTAAGAGATGATGCACACATAAGGAGATGAAGAAGTTTAAATATATGGAATTGTTTATTTATATGCTGTCTTATTCCCAAAAAAAAAAGGATTTAAAGTAGCCAACAAAATGCACCTGATGTAGGGGAAATTTTTCTTTAAATAGTAAGTAGAGGAAGGATAAAAGCGGTAAAATGCAAGCCAATAGATCCTGGACAGTAATGGCAGGATTCGCAAAGGACCTCTTCAAAGGAGAACAGACCTATGTCCCAGCTCTAACTCCCCTTTCCCAAAGTCAGCCGCAAGGCCGACCTCAAAGAATAGGGTAAACCACAGAAGTTGGTCTTCAACACCTCCTCCTTTTTCAGTATTTGAGATACTGAAATACTTGGCTCCCTCCTGTATTTTCCTCCTTACAAAGTCACCCAGAACCAGATTATTCTGTGCTCCCAGGTTTCCCACTGTGGTGATCCACTAGATTCAGAATCTACCTTCCCCTTCTCTCCTCACCTGCCAAAACACCATACTGATATTATATTCCTTCAAGTCTCCATTCTCTGCTTTTTAGGTACCCACTAGCAAACCTTACAAACCAATCCCTGCTAAGGTGTAATCATGACAGTGAAAATGTATTATCACATTTTAACAGGAGGCAATGCTCTACTGGAAAAAACAAATCTCTAACGGGGAAAGGGAAACCCTGGTGGTACAGTGGTTAGGTGCTACAGCTGCTAATCAAAAGGCCAGCAGTTCAAATCTGCCAGATGCTCCTCGGAAACTCTATGGGGCAGTTCTCTGTCCAATAGGTTTGCTATGGATCAGAATTGACCTGATAGCTATGGGTTTTGGTTTTGATGGGGAAAGGTCAGGAAATGCAAGAAGGCCTTACTGACTCCTCCCTCCATCTACTTGTAGGGCAGTTTTGGTTATTCTCCCACTGCCTGCAGCTTTGTTTCAGCCGTTCGAATCCTAGTATATTGTATGATTTCCTGCTTATCAGTTGTTTTAAGTTGGTTTTTGTTTTTTTCCCAAGTTGCCTTGCTGGGAATATTCAGAATTGTTTTGAAGGTAACATTTAGTGGTACACGGTAAAGGTTTAACAGTCAGTTCTTAGGATGAAAAACTTATGATTTGTACTATTTGTTGATCTCCCTGGTTTAAGTACACCCACCGTGGTGGATTTCAAGGTACTCAAGTGACACCGCTGAATGGGAAATTAAAAAGAACTACGCAATGGCACACCATATACAGTATTTCCACCATACAAATACAATAGATGTAAGTAACCTAAATAGCATAAATTACAGTAAAATGTAGTGAAATAACTAGGATGTGATGAGTTTCGCGTATTACCTTTGTTTTTAATTCAACTGTAAGTTTATATCATTTAATTTTTTTAATGGTTGTGTTTCAGAACTGGCTCACTTAACTGACAAAAATTTAAAGGTGGGCTTTTTTCTAGCAAGCAGGTACCAACAGCTCCAGCACACCACTCCATGCTGCTCTTCAGGGACATTAAGATATTTTGAACAAACTGTAAGTCAAATGAATGACGATAATCATCAGGATCAAACTATCTTCTCAGTTTCCAGTGGTGCCAAGCTCTTTGCTGCCCTATTTTAGAAATACTCAAAGCACAGGTTACACCGCGGACAGTACTTTAGAAATACCAGTAATGACAATAACTTTCATTTGTACTTTCCAAAGTAGTGCCTTTACGGCATGGTAGGACTGTCTGACCCTACATAGTGAATTTAAATAGGTAGGTATTAGTAATTTAGTCCCTCGTGGGTGAAAGGGAGTCCTGGGAGCTGTTTGCCAAAGAGAACGGAGGGGTGGAGCTGGGAGTCACGCGAGAAGACTCAGAGGCTTGTCGGTAGCCTCAGGGTTCCCGGTTCCCTGATTTCGTCAGTGTGCAAGTGGGTGTAAAGTAATATCGGAGTTTTCCTTCCTTTCTCACCGGTTTTTTAAGTTTGGAAATGTGACTGGAACTTCGTTTTCTCTGCTGAAAAAGAAAAGATTGAACGGGATATGCACTGTGTCCTCAACAGCTAAAACTATTAAAAAAAAAAAAACTATTACAGCTATAAAATTCAAATTTGCTATTATCAAACAGAACAGCTTTATACTAATTTTCTCCAGACTCCAAACTTACTTACGTAGAGTGTACATAGATTGTCACTGCCAAAATTGCTAGCAGAAGTAGTCGTGGCCGAGTGGTTAAGGCGATGGACTAGAAATCCATTGGGGTCTCCCCGCGCAGGTTCGAATCCTGCCGACTACGGGAATGTGAAGTTTTGATACACGACATTGGCATTTGTTTTTGTTTCAGAGAGCTCTTCCCCGCTTTTCTGCAGATTATTTAAGGAATTAATGAATGGCTGAAACACAAAGGGGACGCCGAGAGGGCCGGAAGAGGAGTAGACGAGGAAATTGGGAATCGTGTGATTGTGCTTACGACTTAGATCCAGGAGAGGGAGATATGACAGTAACACGCGACAAGCAGGAACAAGGACAAAGACAAGCAAAGCATCTCGGGGTCACACAGGAACAGACAGTTCCGACCTACGGGCTCACGGGGAGCAGGCGCTGCCGAGAGCTCGCGGACCCCCGCGTCCGTAAGCGCAGCTGCGGCGTTAGCGCCCAGGCCCAGTCGCCGCCTCCGGGCGTCCAGCAAGGCGGCGTGCGCATGCGCGAAGCTCGCAGCGGGCGAGGGAGAGGGCGCGCGGCGGGGCCTCACGTTGCCCCTAGAAACCATCCGGCTCTGCGGCTAGGGGAGCTGTAGGGGGACTTGGCGATTCAAGATGGCGAAGGATCTGGACGAGCTCTTGGATGAGGTCGAGTCCAAGTTTTGCAGACCCGACCCACTGAGACTGGGCATGGTCGAGCAGCCCAGAGGCACCCAGAGCAGCGACCGGAGCCGCGCCGACGCGAAAGAGAATCTCAGGTTCTAACGGGCGGGAGGGGTGGGCTGTTCTGGTAAAGCCTGCTCCAGGCCCCAAAGCCGCCCCTCCGCCGCCACACCCAAAAGAAACGTGCCCCCACCCGCGATCTCCGGCTCCCTCTCGAATAGGGCTTGGTCCCCCAACCCCCAGCGTAGCACACATCTCCAACGCCCAATCCTCGGGGATTCTGGCATCTCCTTGCTTCGCCCAGACCCCACGCCCTGCACACCCGGGCGAGCTGGCCCGCGGGTGCCCCCCTCTCAGAGCCCGCGGCTCTCGTCTAGTCTCTTTCACCCGGTCTCCGCCTGACAGTGGGTCCTAATCAGGGGGTCCAGCGTAGGCGCCCCTCTCCTCAGCTCCGACAGGGGTGCACTGACCAGCGCCAGATTTTCCTCAGGGTGTTTGAGCGGTTCTCATCGCCTTGTGGGAGGTGCCCTCGCAGAGACCCTCATCCTATTGCCTCTGACCCCCTTCCCCAGGCCGAGTAACCCTTGGGCCATTTGTTAAGGAAGAAAATGAATCTGTTCGATTCTGTGACGCCATTGCCGATATTTGTTTGTTTAGATCAGGAAGCTGGTGAAATTAGATTGATGATAAAAGGGTTAGATGTTGTGATCATTGTATTAGTCCAACCACCTTCGTTCTCCCCCGAGGCATTCAGGTAAGGGTCCCAGGGAGATCCTAGAGGATCCCAGGCATCTAAATCAAAATTTGGGAACTTTTTTTAAGTCTTGGTTTCTGATCCCAAAAACTATGTTTCAAAATTATTACACTATGTAATCATAATAGGTCTCTCACCTTCTCCTTATCCCCCTGCCCCCCGAAGGAAACAAAATTTTTACATTGAGTATTGCCCTTCAGAATGATGACTTGGAAGGCTCTGCAACAAGTCTTGCTAGAATCTTTTGAAAATTGCTTCTTGCCTAAAAACATTTTGGAAACACTTGTGGAATTACAGTCGCCCCTCAGATATCCGTGGGGAATTTCTTCCAGGACACACCCCCCCCACTCCAAAATCCACGGATGCTTAAGTCCTTTATATAAAATGGCATATGCACATCGTGTATACTTTAAATCATCTCTAGATTACTTACAATACCTAATGTAATACAGGAAACCCTGGTGGCGTAGTGGTTAGGAGCTACAGCTGCTAACCAAAAGGTTGGCAGTTCTAATCCACCATATGCTCCTTGGAGACTCTATGGGGCAGTTCTACTCTGTCCTATAGGGTCGTTGTGAGTCAGAATTCACTGAATGGCAATGGGTGTGGTCTTTTGGTTAATGTAAATACTATGTAAATAGTTGTTATACTGTATTAGGGAATAATAAGAAAAAAAGCCTGTGAATGTTCAGTACAGACCCAACCATCATAGGCTTAACTACGTAGTATACACAAGCAATAACATAACTTTTTTTTCCCCAGATATTTTTGATCCGAGGGTACTTGAGCCCATAGGTGTGGAACCCTCAGGTACAGAGGGCAGACTGTACACAGAGGCAGCTTAGGAACCACCCAAGAAAGTCAGTCTTGTTAATTTATGGCCGAATCCGTGGGAGGTGTGTTTTCTCAGACGTGTTACCCAACTCCACTGCTACCCTATTCACCAGACTTACCTCCGATGACATTTGTCTGTTTATAAAAACTCGCCCTCAGAAGATAAAAGGAGCTCAGAAATAGAAGTTCTAAAAAGTAGTTGAATGCTAGGCAGTATTTTTAAAAAAATAAATTAGAGCCAACTAAAATGACTACTTTAAATGGGCTAAAGCTCATTTGGCTGAATGTTTATGAAAATATCACTGTCATTAACGTGTATATTATTATCTTACATGCTGGAAGCCCTTCCGTACCCATTTCCAGCATATCCACCATCCCTGTCCCACAGGGATGTTACCTTGAGATTATTTGTAGTCTTTTACTTGTGTTTAGAGGCTAGAGAGCTTTCCAGAGCCTGTTCATTTTAGGAAAACTGGCATGCGGAGGGTAGGATGTCTTGCAGCAGGCTGCTGAAAATGGAAAGGGCTGCTCTCCAAGGCTCTCCAAGGGTGGGTCCTCTCCAAGCATGGGTCTTTTAATGCTTCTCTCTGTAGGCTGTTATTGCACGACTGAAATCCATCTATAGTACTTCTAACACCTCATTTGTCGTAGTCACTTACTGCCGCCATGACAGAAATACCACAAGTGGGTAGCTTTAAAGAACAGAAATTTATTTTCTCACAACTTTGGAGGCTAAAAGTCCAAATCAGGGTCTCCTCCTTCTCTATTTCTGTGGGCCTTTCTCATAGTTTCTGGTGTGTGCCAGCAATCTTTGGCATTCCTTTGCTTATAGATAGTTCCTCACATGGCATGGCATCTGTCTTCCCCCTGTGTGTATATGTGTCTATTCTGCTGTTTTTGTAACTCAGAAGTGATTAGGTTTAGGATCCACCCTACTCTGGTAATGGGCTCATTAACATAACAGAAGAAACCCCTATTTCCAGACATTATCACATCCACAGGTACATATTTTGAGGGGACACAAGTCAAACTATAACACCTTCCCACTATTTAGTGTATCATATTTTTCAGTAATACATTTTTAAAAGCTGTAGCCAACCAGTACTATTGTCATTCATGTGTTAAAACTTCATGTTTGTCATCTGGCAATGTAGTTGTAAAGATAAATTATGCAAAAAATAGCAACAAAGGCCCTAAACCCAGTACCAAATATGATCTCTACCTGGTATTTAATGTCAAACATCAAAATTTTGCCATGGGCCACAATTGATGTTTAAAAGCTAGGAACCAATTTATGGCAATTGTATAGCAGTATCCTCTGTCTTTTCCTTAAAAGAGTTAAAATACTGAAATTGGCTCTTAAAATGATAGTTCTGCAAATAATAAAATAAATGCACTACATCTGGATACCAGGAACAACTGCTAACGTAACTGGTCAAAACACATGAAATTTGTTGAAGTGTTCAAAATGATAAAGAAAAATATGTGATTAGTTAAAGAAAAGAAGAGAGACTGATGCGGGTTGAGTGGTACTGTAATAGGAATAAAGTGGTTCAGGATGATACAGATGGGAATATTTAAAGATAATATCATAACTTCCAAGATAATAGCTATAATAATAATCACCAACATTATTGAGTCCTTTCTGTGTGCTAAGTACGTTACATGTATTACTTTATTTAATCACTACAACCCCATGAGGTGCATAATGTTATTATCCCCATTTCACTGACAAAATTGAGGCTTAGAAAAATATAGGTACTTGCCCAAAGTTACACTGCCAAATCCACCAAGGCATGGTAAAATTAGATTTAAAACCAGCTATCTGGTTCCAAAACTTTTATATATACCTCTCGTATTTAATTGTAAGTTTAAGTGTTTAGATTTTATTTTGAATATACTTTTTATTTTCAGCAAAAACTGCATCTTGAATCAAGATTACAATAAGAAGCAGAGTTAGGGAGGAAACCAATGAAAGCTTAACATTTGATTAAGATTATTATAGCATCAAAAAAACAAACTATGAGTTATGAACAAAATGCTGGCACTCTTTTTCTAATTATTCATTACTACAGCAAATCACGGAAACCCTGGTGGCATAGTGGTTAAGTGCTACGGCTGCTAACCAAGAGGTCAGCAGTTCAGATCCGCCAGGCGCTCCTTGGAAACTCTGTGGGGCAGTTCTACTCTGCCCTGTAGGGTCTCTATGAGTTGGAATCGACTCGACGGCAGTGGGTTTGGTTGGGTATAGCATGTCGCAAGTAAGTGTGGTGTTAGTTTCTGTTGAGCTGAGTCATAGTGGCTCCATGTGACAGAATAGAACTGCCCCCACAGGGTTTCCTGGACTATAATTTTACAGGAGCAGATCACCAGGTCTTTTTTCCCCTGGAGCAGCTCATGGGTTCAAATCACTGACCTTCCAATTAGCAGCCCAGCACTTAGCCACTGTGCCACCAGGGCTCCTTAATTAAGTGGTGTTATTGTTGTTTGGTGCTGTCGAGTCACTTCCGACTCATACCAACCCTATAGGACAGAGTAGCATAGCAACCCTATAGGACAGAGTAGAACTGCCCCGTAGAGTTTCCAGGGAGCAGCTGGTGGATTTGAACTGCTAACCTTTTGATTAGCAGCCAAGTTCTTAACCACTATGCCACCAAGGCTCCTAAGTAAGTGTAGACATCCCGAAGTCATATGATCTAGTAACAAACCAGAATATTATGTAAGGTGATGGTTTGGGTGCCTAACAGTACTGATGAGGTTGATAAAGTTTGAATGCATCTGATTCTTGAAGTTGTGAAATTGCATGAGAGAGGAGACCCCAGAGAGTATAGCAACCCTATAGGACAGAGTAGAACTGCCCTGTAGAGTTTCCAGGGAGCGCCTGGCAGATTCAAACTGTCAGCCTTTTGATTAGCAACCGTTGCACTTAACCACTATGCCACCAGGGTTTCCAGTAATATATATATGTATAGTGAAACTAATTACGTAGAAGTCGGAGATAGCATTTTATACCTAGAAGGAGTTTAAAATAGTCATGTAGATCTCATTTTTACAGATAATATATCTGAGGCTTGGAAAGGCTAAATAAACTAGGTCAGTGGTTCTCAGCCAGTCATGATTTTACCATCCAGGGATACCTGGTAATGTCCAGAGACATTTTTAATTGTCCCATCTGGGGAAGGAGTGATACCGGCATCCAGTGGTTTGCTGTTGTTTTGTGCCGCTGAGTTGATTCTGACTCATAGTTACCCTATATGACAGAGTAAAACTGCCGCATGGGGTTTCCTTGTCTGTAATCTTTACAGGAGCAGATCACCAAGTCTTTTCTCCCAAGGAGCAGCTGGTGGGTTCAAACCATGAGCACTTAACCATAGTGCCACCAGGGCTCCGTAGCCAGTGGGCAGAGGCCTGAATTGTTACAAAGCATCCTACAATGCACAGTATAGCCTCCCCCTCCTCCTACCCCCAACCAAAGAATTATTTGGCCCAAAATGTCCATAGTTCCCAAGGTTGAGAATCCTTTATCTAGGTCACCATTTGATGCTAAATCCAATCTACTTACAAACCAAATCCAAATCTATGGCTGTTGAGTTGATTCCAACTCATATTGACCCTATAAAACAAAGTAGAATGGCCCCATAGGGTTTCCAGGGAGCTTCTGGTGGATTCGAACTGCTAACCTTTTGGTTAGCAGCCAATCTCTTAACCACTGCACCACCAGGGCTCCTATCTACTTATAAGAAAGTAGAAATAATGGATATAGACTACTCTTTAGTATTGAGTGAGTGAGAGAGAGTGGCAGCTTCAACAGAAGAGTTTTTTGGAATGTTTTTTTGAAGAAGAAAGACTTGAGCCTACCTGTAAGCCAAGAGAAGAAGCCAGTATAGAGTGAAACATATTAAAGATACAAGTTAGGGAACAACTAAAGAGGCAGAGTCCTGGAGAGAGATCAAATAAGCAATTCAGTATTAGGCAACAGTCTCTGGATTTCCTTGCTCCAGGTTAATTGTTTTACTCCAAGCAATAACAGCAACAAAAAATGTTAAATTCCTGATGTTCAGAAATTTTCGAAGAGTAAATACATTTCTAAAATTTGAGAGTTTCTATCTTCTACTAAAACAAATAATGTAATGGTCCTATGAAGTTGAGGTACAGCATCTGCAACATATTAAACTCTAGAGAGAGTTTGTTTAGTGCCACATAGGTGTATGGACTGCCCTAGATTCCAAGCCTCTCTGCCCACTATGTATATGACCTAGGGCAAGTTCCTGAATCTCTCAGTGTCTGTTTATTCATCTAGAGAACTACAGTAAAACCTGCAAAAGCCAGAACCTGTGTAAGGCGAAAACCTGTCAGAGAAGGAAAACTAAAATATTTTCCACTAAAACGAGTGATAAAAAAGTGGCAAGACTCCACTGTGTCAAAGGTGGAAAATTTTGTGAGGCCCGGGAAAACAAGGCAGTCCTGTCGAGTTCTGGCTCTCCCTGTATATCCCATGTAAAGCCGTAAGACAGTGCCTGACGTATAGTAAGTGTTGGATAAATGTTAGCTATTACATAGAAGTTCTGTTCTGCAGTAGCAGTTTGTGTGCTTTACCTGCAGAAGATAAAGAGGTAGTTAAGATATTTGGTCAAACAAATGGCTTTTTTTTTTTTGGTACTGGTTATATAATTACATAACTTTTGCTCCTCTAGTAAAGGGATACCGTTTTTTTTTTTTTTTTTTTTAGTAAAGGGATATGGTTAGTTCGCTTATAATGGAACCTGTAGGAAAAAAAAATGAGAAAGACTGGTTAAAATTATATTTTGTTTATAATATTGGGTTCTACTTAAAATTGTAAGTATTTTGCATCCTCTAAGTGGTTGATGTAATTTGGAAAAGTACATTCTCAGCTTTCTCTTGAATGTAATGTTTAGCTTGAAATGTTATAAGTGTAGTGATAGTGAAGTACATATGTGACATAGCTGTGTCTTTGTCTCAACAATCTTAGGCTGTCCTTAGCAGGGAAAAAAAATTAATATCATGTTTATTCTTCCATTATCAACTCTAATAATGGACATTATTTAAACAAAACTTTTGATACTGGTTGCTTTATCTGTTCTTAAGCTTTAGGTGTGTTTTCTTTTTCAGATTGACAGACACATTTAAAAAAGCAGAGGATCTTGACAGTCTTATTAATGAAATATTTGAAGAGCCTAACTTTGACAAAAAACCTTTTGTAAGTCAAGTGTTATAAATGTGCAATAATTCTTGCATTGTTTCCAGGTGTATTTAGAATAGTCTGAAAACTTAAAGAAGGCACAAGTAGCTATCTGTAGCCCTCTGAATTCTGAGAAATATAATTATTTAAATAAATTATTCCACTTAGAGTGGTAGAAAAACTAAAATACTAGAAACTCTGGATGTGTGTTTTACTGTTCATTTCTCAGCAAGAATGAGAAATTAGAAAAGGTATCAGAGCAAGAGTCAGCGCACGGATCAAGTTACTCGCTTGTATTTGTCAGCTCTAAGAATACTTTTCTGAAAAATTTCCTGATCTCGTGTCACTTTTATCCCATGAACCAGTGATTAAATCGTCATTTTTTTAATTTTTAAAATGTCTGTGTATATTTGAGCTTTATGATAAGTTCAGAAAATAATATGACAGCCACTTACGTATTTACAGCCCACTACTTTTCTGTATTGGGTGAGGAAAAAAAGATGTCTGTGGATGGCTGGTCCATGCCCACATTGTCCTTGTTGTTAGTTGCCATTGAGTTGATTGCTCAGAGGCCGTATTATGTTCCTGAGAGTACTGTTCCCCACACCCTCTTGCTCTTAGACCCATCCAAGAAAGCCCAGGAATGAACGACAAATGTCACAGTGTTCCTGCTTAGAGCCATAAACCTGAGCCTGGATGTAAGGAAGAATGTGGTACATGAAACGTGTTCCCCAAAACAAGGAGAGAATCATGCACATTATTATTTCTCAGACATGCACCCAAAAGTATTCCAGTTCTCTTTGACATGAAATAAAATAGTGAAGAGAAATCATAAAATCAAATATTTTTACCTCCATTAAATTTTCTAACCCACTAGGTAAAATGAAGACATGTCCCTGCATAGTTTAAATTGCCTTTTCTTCGTCTTACTTCCTCTTCTTGGCGGTGGTCTTAGTGTGTGGTTAGTTTATGTTGTTTGGTACCATATATCGGCTAACACTTAATAAATGCTTGCTAATGATGATGATGTTATGCAACCATATAGGTACTACTGTATAGTTGTGACTAAGTAGCTGTACATTTTCCTTGAACGTCTGTTGGCTGATACCATTCCATTTGATCAAGGTTAATATTCTTGAAGTTACCCAGGAGTTCTGTTAGCTTATTTTTAGTTCAGATGAGTGCCATTCACAGCCTTTAAAATGAGTCTGATTTTTTTTTTTTTTTCTTCCTCAATTGAATTTTTCCAGGATGAAGTTTTAAATAGCAGGTCCTTCATATTAAATCCCAGTATTAACTGAAGAGTTATAAAAGGACTCTAAATCTGTGCGGGCTAATAATGGCAGTATATCAATATCCTAGACTAAAAGTTAGCAAAGTAATTTGAAAATTCCTCAGGGAATTCTACTTCCCTTTTGCCTTTAAAAGGTTTTGGTCATAGTTTTTATTTCAGGAACATAATGATGCCACCAAGATTTTTATTTAAACCATTTAAAAATATTCTTATTATAAAACAAAGAATATTAGTTTTCGTGTTACAGTTCTCTGAAGTTATCTTTGGCCTTTTCTTGTTTTTTTAACAGAAATTAAAGTCTAAATCTTCAGGTAACACATCTGTCAAAGCTTCCATTCAAGGCCTTGGTAAAAGGTAAGTTAAGATTGCTTTGGTAAATTATACACACTGGTGAGCAAACACTATAACCGTAGTCTAGTAGATTTTCTTACCATTTAGACAACAGTGACGTTGAACAACAAAGCACTGGTTGGCTTTCCAGAGAAAAGGCACTAGTAATATCTTCAGTATTTTTGTGATCTGTGACCCCTTAGTGTATAAAGAACTTGAATGAAAGATTATTGCTATTGTAAATAATTTTCTGCCATGCGAAAAAAAAAAAAGTGTGAACAGTTTCTCAGAATTAATGTTCTGTTATATTCTTCAGTATTTACTTTGTCTCTTATATTATTTGGCAAACACATTTTTCTGTGACTCATTTTAACTCCTTGAGTGTTCCTAAATGTACGTGTTATATCCAATAAAGCAGTGATTGTGAGATAAATACCTCTTCTTTGAAACAGTTGGCTTGCTAGGAAAAATACACAGTTTGATTACAAGAACATAGAGTCAACGAGGCTAAATTAACTTCTCATATTTCTTTTTGTTTTATTTCACTTTTCTCCCATCTGTTGAACACATCTAGCTGCAGTCCAGTGTACCTTGGTGGAAGTACTGCTCCATGTGGGATTGGAACAAATATCTCACAGAGGTAGGATATCAGAAATATATTCTACTCTCTTATTAGATTTTTCAGAATTGATGCCCTGTCATTAAAATGTAGTTCTTGTCATCCTGGCATAAATCTGTTTTATAATGAGAAGCATCTTATTAGCCAATTTAAGAACACTTTATTGATATGTTTATTATTCTTAAAAACGAATAACCAAACCCATTGCCATCGAGTCGATTCCAGCTCATAGCGACCCTGTAGGACAGAGTAGAACTGCCCAGTAGAGTTTCCAAGGAGCGCCTGGTAGATTCGAACTGCCGACCTTTTGGTTAGCAGCCATAGCACTTAACCACGATGCCACCAGGGTTTCCTTATTATTCTTAGGGGTTAGCTATTTAAAGCTATGATGTCGGGTGTATATCGGTTATTGTGTTGAGGACTTTTAAAGTCCCACTCAGAGTACCTGGATCACTCCAGTCCCAGCGCAGTTTATGTAGGACACGGAGAGAGTAAACTTCCACATTTCCATTTTTCCTTCCAGGCAGTGAAGCCACTGGGTAAGACAGGTGAAACAATGTGGCTATGTAGCTGCAGGACTCATTACCCACACTGACAAACCAGTCAGCATGGGAAGCTACAAGTGTGCAACACCCAAAAAGTTCTCAAATATAAACACTTGGTTTTACCTATTTACATATTTCAAAAGCAGAAACCCTTCTTTCTTTTTCTCTCCACCCCTTCTTCCACCCATGTTCCCCCCTCAGGACCTCTGTCAGGGCATTCTTACAGTCATGATGCCACCTACCCCAAGCCCATATTAGCCCCATAGTCCTAGCACATCCATATCATAATATGGGGAAACAGATTGCTTTTAAGCAAATCTTTCTACTGTCCTGCTATTTTGGATTCTATTCTTGACAGAAGCCTACTTACGTTAGTTACTTTATTATATTTTTGTCTAGTTATTTCTAAAACACTTATTTTCTGTTTATATATTTATGGAAGAAATGACTAAAATATTTGATTGCATGGTGATAACATTTCTGGAAGGGTAGCTGTTACATTGCGTGATAGAAGAAGGATCTAAAAAGACATTGTTGGGAGAGTTATAGTGGTACTGGTCTAGATCCTTAGAAGCCTGGAAAGAAGGACTATAGGACCAAAGTGAAATTGGGAGTCTGGGGAAGCCTTAAACCAGGAATACCAGGCAACAAATAAGCTAGTATAAATCCACAGGGTGCTGCCTGCCGTGAGTGCTGTAAATAAGAATTGACGGCAGTTGAATCATCATGTGTTGAAGACCGCCTATATGAAGTATTAGAGACACAAACTGCCTATAGAGAAGACCATAGGTTTGTTGCTATCATTCCAGAGTTATCATACCTGAGTTAGCTCAGTTAGACTTGTGTCATTCATTCCCAGAGCTGTTGAGCTCCTAGTCCAAGCCTGTGTCAGGTCATGTATGAATTATAGCAGCAGTGTCCAGTTACCACCCCACTTCCATCTTCTGTCCTTCTCTAGCCTCACCACATAGAGCGTTAGAGATTGTTTGGAGCACCCCTACCCTGTTCAGAAGGAAATGAAAGTTGTCATTTGTCTCACATGAACTCTGAACTCATTGTGTGCTCTGCCAAATTGTTATCCTATTCTTCTTCTTGTCACTTTAGTTCCCTTTCCAGCTAAAGCGTGAGCCCACTCTCCCTAGAACTTCCATTATCATCCTCTACTTTTCACTTTCATTTTTCTGCCTCTGAGCATTGCCACATTTACTCCCTGTTTGGAATGACCCTCCTTCCCAAAGCATGTCCCCTACTGTCTTATCAGCTTAATTCATCTACTTCAGGTTCATATTTTTTTCCTCCTTGGAATTTTCTTGTTTTCAATTTTTTAATATTCATCAAATGCCCACCATGCCCTAGGCCCTGGGCTAGGCACCAGATGCCAAAGAAATATAAAACACTGGCCAGCAGAGGAACAGATAAAGAAGCAAATGATTATAACTGTGGCATTGAGAGGAAGGCCACTGATGACAGCCTGCCTCAGTTCAGCTCCTGAATGTGCCACTTACAAGCTAGGAAGCCTCAGAAACGGATGGTAGCTTCTAAAACCCCAGTTTCCTCATCCATAAAAAAGATACACCCTTCATGGAGGTATTGTAAGGATTAAATTAAATAATGCATGAAAGTTCTACCTACGGTGCAAAAGCAGCTGGCCACTGTAGGTCCACTACACTATAGTTACTTATGTGTCTTTCTCATGCATTAATCCAGTTTTCTCATTATGTTATATCTCAGGGGCAAGAGTTCTATATTCTACTATTTTTTTTTTCCATTTTATCTCAGGATATATATATCAGGGTTTACTTACAGGTACCTTCTGATTTTAAAGATGATCTTTCAGAAAAAGACAATACATTCTGGTTCAGTTCCAAAGAGTAACTGTTTAAGATTTTCTTATATACGATATATTCTTGTGTGTACTTTGACTTAGATCTAGCACAGGAGAGTCTTGTTCCTCATGGAATTTCAGTAGGAAAAATAAGGGCCTGATTTTAAAGCTCGAGGGTCCTATCACATAATATTGGTCCTTGAGAATGCCAGAATCCATCAAACCCCATTCCTATCTTCTGCACAGCTACAGAAGGAGAAAACACATACCATTTGCATGTATATGCATAGGTAAGTGTTTATATTCACGGGTTGTTTCTTCTTCGCCCGCCACAAAGATAGCAGTCATTGACTGCCCTTTTCATAGATCTCACTCATAGAAAGATAAGTACATCCATATTCGTGTACATGTAAAACATTTTATATGTGAAGCATTTTATAGTTTCCAGATCACTTTACATATATATATATATAAGTTCATCTGTTCCATAGATAAAAACCCAAGATCCAGATAAAGCAACAATTTTTAGCACCATTTTTTAAATGAGGAAATTAAGGGACCAGTGTTAAATTCATCAAACACATATCCATTAACCACTTGCTAGGTCCTAGGGATTGAATGAACAAATTGTGGTGAACAGATGGACACTTCATTGCCCTCATGTTTTCAGTCACAGTGAGGAGATAGACTTTAGACAGATAATTCCGTAAATAACTATTTAGTTTCGATGTAATATGTGATATGAAGGGAAAGTACAGGATACAACAAGCATACATAATGGGTACCTGAACTAATACAAAGAGTCTGGAATGCTTCCCTAAGCAAATAACATTTAATTAAACTAAGATATGAAAAATGAGTAGGAGTCAAGCAAAGGGAGAAGACCAATGCAGCCAGAGAGAACACTATGTTGGAAGACCCCTGAGATGGGAAGGAGCTAGGGGTGTTGGAGGAGCAGGGAGCAGCTGGGTGGGCTGGAGCAGAATAAGTAGGAGAAAGAATGGCTCCGGATGGGGCTGGAGAGGTGGCTGAGGAACAGATGATTTAGAGGCCTTTGGTCCTCTGAAGGGTTTTAGAAAAGTGTATCCTAAATGCAGTGGGAAGCCATTGGGCGTTCTGTTTTGTTTTTTAGCAGATGCTGTTTTGTGCTGTCAAGTCAATTCCAACTCAGAGCTACCCTAAAGAATAGAGTAGAACTGCTTACAGGGTTTCCTAGACTGCTGTCCTTACTGGCAGATCACCAGGTGCTTACTCCCACAGAACCACTGGTAGATTGGTTAGCAGCTGAGCACTTAATCATTGTGCCACCACAGCTCCTTGTTTTACCAGATGGGGTAATAGAATCAGATTTGTGTTTATTTTAAAGAGGCATTTTGGCTACTGTGTGAAAATGGATTGGAAGTTAGAGGGGCAAGAAAGGAAAGGACACAGGGAAACCAGGCAGGCAGTATTGCAGTGGCCTAGGAAAGGTGATGGCAGCTGTGACGTCGGTGGTGGTAGTGGTTGTGGGGAAAAGGTGTCACATTTGAAATATGTTTGTTGTTGTTGTTCTTAGGTGCCGTCGAGTCAGTTCTGACTCATAGTGACCCTGTGTACAACAGAACGGAACACTGACCGGTCCTGCAGTATCCTCACAGTCACTGTTATGTTTGAGCCTATTGTTGCAGCCACTGTGTCAGTCCATCTTGTTGAAGGTCTTCCTCTTTTTCATTGACCCTCTACCAAGCATGACGTCCTTCTCCAGGGACTGATCCCTCCTGATAACATGCCCAAAGTATGTAAGACAAAGTCTCGCCATCTTTGCTTCTAAGGAGCACTCTGGCTGTAGTTCTTCCAGGACAGACTTGTTCGTTCTTTTGGCATCCAGAGTATATTCAGTATTCTTCGCCAACACCATAGTTCAAAGGTGTCAGTTCTTCTTCGGTCTTACTTATGCATTGTCCAGTTTTCATATGCGTGTGAGGCAATTGAAAACATCATGGCTTGGGTCAGGTGCACCTCTGTCTTCAAGGTGACACCTTTGCGTTTTAACACTTTAAAGAGATCTTTTACAACAGATAAGTTTAGAATATATAGTTGACAGAATTCAGTGATCAATGTGTCTAGCCCAAAGTCACATAACAAATTATCACAAAGTAAGAGCTCTAATGTGTAACTTGATTCCTAGTTCATTATGCTTTCTACCATACCATTTTACAGAAGGCCGTGTGATATATATTATATATAAGGGAAGAGCCTTACTGCTTTCACTGTTGCAGCTCCTGTTATTTTCATACTCTGCCCAGACAGCAAAACTCTTCAGCCCCACTGGGTAGATCTGACATGATTTTAGTGAAAACCACAGTATCTGGGCAAAATACTGTGGTGGGCTGTATTTTGGGTATTCCCACCATAAACATCTTTAAAATTGTGAAGATTCCGTATATTAGCTCGACAAAAGGACATAGCTTTTGGTGACACCTTCAGATTTGTATTTCCTGAACACTTTAGTGGAGCCCTGTGGTGTAGTAGTTAAGCATTTAGCTGCTAACCAAAAGGTCAGCAGTTCAAATCCACCAGCCACTCCTTGGGAACCCTATGGGGCAGCTCTACTCTGACCTACAGGGTCACTAGGAATTGGAATCAACTGGACAGCAGTAGGTTTTGGTTTGGTTTAGAGAAAAAGATCTGACAATTTATCTCTCGTTGGAATCATGGTTTTATGTTAGACATGCTTTTTTTATGTATTGACTTGACAGCACTGGGTTTCTGGGATGGAACGGAAGTATATTTAAGCCATGAAAATAAGGACTGATTTACATGCCCAGGACATAAAGGAAAAAGTATATTCTACCTGTTTTCCATTTATTTTGTTTGTTTGATTTCTGAATAAAGGTCTGGTTTGAAGGTAATACTGAATGATTTTAGGGTCTTCTACCCAGTGGGCAGAAAGGATGAGTAGTAGCCAGAAGTGTGGTGGCATTAGTAACTGGTGTGCTTGAGACCAACCTGGTATTTTCAAGCCAAATCGAATTACTTGGCTAATTATTTTTTAAACTACTTGCAAGAATGGATTATTCATAGACTGGTACTAATTATGATCTAATAGAGTGAATCGTAGCAGCGGAATGATTTCTTAGCTGCAAGTTAATTTTATTTTTCTCAAAGGACAGTGTTTGTAGGAAAATGTGGTAGTGTGAATAGATTTGAATAAACTACTAAATTTTAAATTAAATTAAAAAGCTGTGTTTAACATTATGGCTGAGATTTTACACATACAAAATGTCAGGAAATTCTAAATTATAGTTCCCACAACAGCAGTAATTCAGCCAAATTGCACATATGTATTAAGGCATTAAAGTTAACACTCTGTACAATCATGTAATAAACTACATATGCATAAGAAAGCAAGTTATGGCAGCTTTGGGAACCATCATTTTGCATTTCCTGACTTGTACATTCAAAATCTTAATTTAAATGTGTAATTGTGTCAAATTTCCACATGTAACAACTTCATAAATTGCTAACAGTTTGAAAGAAAATATGGAATTGTATATGAACCTTATATGTATTTTTAATGTTTCGTTACTGCTATGATTAATAATGTTTTTAAGAAATACAAAGCATTTATTCTCAAAGAAACTTTCAGACAATTTTGAAATCCACGTATCTGAATTTTAGAGGAAAATAAATGTAAAAATCTAAAGGTTTTTTTAAATTATTTTTTAACTGCATAAGTTATTATAGAAAAAAGTAAAAACAAAATCTAAAAATGTATAAAGAGAAAAATAATAATCTCCCTCCCTCCCTTCCTTTCCTACCACTCCCGAGGCAGCCAGTGTCGCATAGTATGTAAACTTCCACGTTCTTAAATGGTCTTCCATGTTCATACAAACTTACAGACACCTATACAGGAATTTGGGGGCTGTTTTCACAAAAATAGGACCACGCTATATATATTACTGTGCTCCGTGCTTTGGGCATCCCTCCAGTCACTAGTCAAATTTAATTCATTCTCTTTATCAACTGCTGAATATTCCATGGGAGCCCTTGTGGTACAGTGGTTAAGACCTACCTACGGCTGCTAACCAAAAGTTTGGCAGTTTGAATCCACCAGCCCCTTCTTGGAAACCCTATGGGGCAGTTCTGCTCTGTCTTGTAGGGCTGCTATGAGTCGGAATCAACTGAACGGCAGCAGATTTGGTTTTGGTAATATTCCATAGTGTGAATATAGTGCATGTTATTCAGTTTTTTTCCCCTTTTGATAGAGTGCAGGTGGTATCCAGTTTTTTATCACTTCAACAATACTGCAGTAAACATTCTTGAAATATATGCTTATGTATCAATGTTTTTATATATATATAATAGTTCCTGATGGCTTGTGCAACAGCTAGGTATACTTTTAATTTTAAAGTAAGGCCAAATTTTTTCTCAAAAGGTTATAGCAGTTTACATAACCAACAGAAAAGTATGAAAGTGTTACTTTTTGCTAATTTAATTGGCTAAAAAAATATTTTGTGGTTGCTTTAAATTTGAATGTGTTTGTATAATATTTTAATTTTTTTAACAAGTTCTATACACCAGGTCCACGACTCTCAGTTTGTCATACTGTGGTGGCTTGTGTGTTGCTGTGATACTGGAAGCTTTGCCAGCAGTATTTCAAATGCCAGCAGGATCAGCCTTGATGGACAGGTTTCAGCAGAGCTTCCAGACTTAACACAGATAAAGAAGAAGGACCTGGCAGTCTACTTCTGAAAAAACTGCCCAGCGAAAACCTTATGAATAGCAGTGTAACATTGTCTGATATAGTGCTGAAAGATGAGACCCTCAGGTTGGAAGGCGCTCAAAATATGACTGGGGAAGAGCTACCTCCTCACGGTAGAGTCAGCCTTAATGACTTTGGTGAACTCAAGCTTTCAGGACCTTCATTTGCTGATGTGCCATGACTCAAAATGAGAAGCAGCTACAGACATAACATCCATTAATAATCAGAACATGGAATGTACAAAAAGTATGAATCTAGGAAAATTGGAAGTTGTCAAAAATGAAATGGAATACATAAACATTGATATCCTAGGCATTAGTGAGCTGAGGTAGACTGGTATTGGCCATTTTGAATCAATCGATTATGGTCCACTATGCCAGAAATGACAAATTGAAGAGGATGGCATCATGTTCATTGTCAAAAAGAACACTTCAAGATCTTTTCTGAAATACAACTTTGTCAGTGATAGGATAATATCCATATGCCTGCAAGGAAGACCAGTTAATACAACTGTTATTCAGATTTCCACACCAGCCACTAATGCCAAAGATGACAAAATTAAAGATTTTTACCAAATTCCACAGTTTGAAATTGATCAAGCCTGCAATCAAGATGTATTGATCATTACTGGTGATTGGAATACGAAAGTTGGAGACAAAGAAGGAAATACAACCTTGGTGATAGAAATGATGCCAAAGATCGCATGATAGAATTTTGCAAGACAAACAACTTCTTCACTGCAAATACCTTTTTTCAACAATATAAACAGCAGCTATACGCATGGACCTCACTGGATGGAAAACACAGGAATCAAATCAGCTACGTCTGTAAAAACAGACAACAGAGAAGCTCAGTATCAGTCAGAACAAGGCCAAGGGCCAAGTGCAGAACAGACAATCAATTACTAATATGCAAGTTCAAGTTAAACCTAAAGAAAATTAAAACAAGTCCACGAGAGCCAAGATACGACCTTGAGTATATCCACACTGAATTTGGAGACCATCTCGAGAGTAGATTTGACACATTGAGCACTAACCATTGCTTTGAACACCAGACGAATTGTAGGATGGCATCAAGGACATTGTACATGAAGAAAGCAAAAGATCATTAAAAAGACAGGAAACAGAGGTGGGCCCAAGATGGTGGAATAGACAGATGCTTCTGGCGAGCCCTCTTACAACAAAGACGAAAAAACAAGTGAAACAAGTTTATTTATGACAAGCTAGGAGCCCTGAACATCAAAGGCAAAGTTAGAAAACAAACTGAGCGGCAGGGGGAGGAAGAGACGGTTCAGATGCAGAGAGGAGTTACCAGACCTGAATCACTGGGAGCCCTCAGGCACCATTCTCGGGAGCAGCTGCAGTGACCTGCTACTAACGTTCAGCCATAGTTTCCTCAGGGAGAAGCAGCCACCCACACAGCCTACTCACCTCCGGAACCAGAGAAGAACAACATTCTTGGCAAAAGCTAAGTACTTGCATATATTTTACCGTGACCCTGCCCCCAAGTTGGCTTCAGCAGCTGTTGATTTCCCAGGCCTAAGATAGGCCCTGTTCAGCACCTAGAGCCATCCTCCCAGCCTTGGAGAAGGAATAAATTCACAACAGGCAGAAAAGATAATTTGCCAGCTCTGCTAACCTGGGAAGCTCAGGACAGAAGCGGCTCCAACGCAGGCATAAACGGTCCCTGGACTTTGAGTGCCTTTCCACCCCCTGCATGGACCTATGTGGGCCTATTTCAGGAGAATAGACCCTTGTTGGCAGACTATAGCTGTTTCAGCTGTGCGATGGAGAGGTGGGTGTTTGAGGTTTGACACTGCTTTGCCTATTAAACAGGGTCCTCACCTACCCACATCAGGGGCCTAAGGACTGGTGGCTCCACTCAGGTCACCCAGCCACCTACAACAGGGGTCCAGGGATACCTGGTACCTCCCAGTCCTTACGACCAAAAACTTTGGGTGCTCATAGTCCGTCTGCAGAACCCACCCACATGTACGCTTTTGGGAAGAGGGACGCACTTTCCTCAGAGACACTTGGGGGATGATTCTTAGCTCCTTGCCTTGTTCAGAGCGTGACCCCCGCTGCAACCAGATGCCAGTAACTACACCAATCACTCCTGCCCCTCGAAGACTGTAGGACAGAGCCTGTACCACACACTTGATGAACAGCTACCTGGACACCTGATCTGAATCTCTACAAGAAAAGTGAATGGACTCCTAGACAGATATACCTGATAACAGCTCTAGCCATCTGATGACAGGACGTCAGAGCTTCAGAGGTGAGCATAATCGATCTGGTTCACTCAAGCGACCCATTTGGGCATATCAAAACAAAACAAAGCAAGAAGCTACGATACAGTAAGCAAACAAAATAAACTAATGCAATAACTTATAAATGGCTCAGAGACAACAGTCAATATCAAATCACATAAAGAAACAGACCATGATCACCTCAACAAGCTCTCAGAGCAAAGGATCAAGGGATCTTCTAGATGAAAGTGCCTTCCTGGAATTACCGGATGCAGAATACAAATAATTAATATACAGAGCCCTTTAAGACATCAGGAAGGAAATCAGGCAATACGCAGAACAAGCCAAGGAACACAAGATAAAGCATTTGAGGAAATTAAAAAGGTTATTCAGGAACATAATGAAAAGTGTAATAAGCTGGAAAAATCCATAGACAGACAGCAATCAGAAATTCAGGAGATTAACAGTAAAATTACAGAACTAACTCAATAGAAAGTCAGAGGAGCAGAATTGAGCAAATGGAAAGCAGAATTAGTGAATTTGAAGTTAAAGCACTTGGCACCAATATATTTGAAGGAAAATCAGATAAAAAATTTTAAAAAATGAAGAAACCTTAAGAATCATGTGGGACTCTATCAGGAGAAATAACCTGTGAGTGGTTGGAGTACCAGAATGGGGAGGGATAACAGAAAATACAGAGAGAATTTTTGAAGATTTGTTGGCAGAAAACTTCCCTGATATCGCAAAAGATGAAAAGATATCTATCCAAGATACTCATTGAACTCCACATAAGGTAGATTTTAAAAGAGAATCACCACGACATATTATAATCAAACTTGCCAAAACCAAAGATAAAGAGACACTTTGAAGAGCAGCTAGGGATAAAAGAAAAGTCACCTGTAAAGGAGAGTCAATAAGAAAAAGCTCGAACTACTTGGCAGAAACCATGCAGGTAAGAAGGCAATAGGATGACTTATATAAAGAATTGAAGAAAAAAAATTGACAGCCAAGAATCATATATCCAGCAAAACTGTCTCTCAAGTATGAAGGTGAAATTAGGACATTTCCAGATAAACAGAAGTTTAGGGAATTCATAAAAACCAAACCAAAACTACAGGAAATACTAAAAAGAGTTCTTTGGTTGGAAAATCAATAATATCAGGTACTACCCCAAGACTAGAACTATGGACAGAGCAATCAGATGTCAACCCAGGCAGGGAAATCACAAAAATAAATCAAGATAAAAAAAATGCCCAAAACGGGAATAGTGATGTTGTGTAAAAGAAGACAACATTGAAACAATAAAGAGGGACTAAGAAATGTAGTCATAGATCTTTCATATGGAGAGGAAGACAAGGCAATATAAAGAAATAAAAGTTAGGTTTAAATTTAGAAAAATAGGGGTAAATATTAAGGTAACCACAAAGGAGCAAGCTATCCTGCACATCAAAATAAAATACAAGAAAAAAATAGAGACTCAGCAGAAACAAAATCAACAGTGACGAGTAAGAGGAAAAGACTGTATATAAATTACTCAGCACAAAAAATTAAGTGGGAAAAAGAAACTGTCAACAGCACAAAAAAAAAAAAAAACACATCAAAATGGCAACACTAAATTCATACCTACCTATAATTACACTGAATGTAAATGGACTGAAATAAAGAGAGAGTGGCAGAATGGATTTAAAAAACATGATCTGTCTATATGCTGCCTACAGGAGACACACCTTAGACTTACAGACACAGACAAACAGAAACTCAAAGAATGGAAAAAAATATATCAAACAAACAACAATCAAAAAAGAGCAGGAGTGGCAATATTAATTTCTGACAAAATAGACTTTAAAGTTAAATCCACCACAAAGGATAAGGAAGGGACACTATATAATAATTAAAGGCACAGTATACCAGGAGGGCAGAGTACAGGGTCAGCGGAAAAGAGGAAGGCCCTCGATGAGGTGGATTGACACAGTGGCTGCAACAACAAGCTCAAGCATAAAAACGATTGTAAGGATGGCTCAGGACCACGCAGCGTTTCGTTCTGTTGTGCATAGGGTCACTATGAGTTGGAACCAACTCGACAGCACCTAACAACAGCAACATACCAGGAGGATATAACCATATTAAATCTTTATGCACCCAATGACAGGGCCACAAGATACATAAAACAAACTCTTAGCACATTGAAATGTGAGAAAGACAGCTCCACAATTATAGTAAGAGACTTCAACACAGAACAGGACATCCAGAAAGAAATTCAGTAAAGACATGGAAGATCTCAATGCCGCAATCAACCAACTTGACCTTATAGACATATACAGAACACTCCACCCTGCAGCAACCAAGTATACTTTCTTTTCTAGTGCACATGGAACATTCTCTAGAAAGACCACATGTTAGGTCATAAAGCAAGCCTTAGCAAAATCCAAAACATCGAAATATTACGAAGGATCTTCTCTGACCATAAAGGCCATAAAAGTAGAAATCAGTAACAGAAAAAAAAGGGAAAAGAAATCAAACACTTGGAAACTGAACAATACCCTGCTCAAAAAAGAGTGGGTTATAGAAGACATTAAGGATAGAATAAAGAAATTCGTAGAATCCGATGAGAATGAAACACTTCCTATCAGAACCTTTGGGACACAGCAAAAGCAGTGCTCGGAGGTCAATTTATATCAATAAATGCACACATCCAAAAAGAAGAAAGGGCCAAAATCAAAGAATTATCCCTAAAACGTGAACAAATAGAGAGCAACAAAAGAAATCTTCCGGCACCAGAAGAAAGCAAATAATAAAAATTAGAGCAGAATTAAATGAAACAGAAAAACAGTTGAAAGAATTAACAAGGCCAAAAGCTGGTTCTTTGAAAAAATTAACAAAATTGATAAACCATTGGCCAAACTGACAAAAGAAAAACAAGAGAGGAAGCAAATAAACCGAATTAGAAATGTAATATAAATGGTGTTGATTTGGTGATTTCCTCTTAAAAGTTCTTTTTGTTGGTGTAGAGGAATCCAACTGATTTTTGTATGTTTATCTTGTATCCTGCTAATACAGACAAACCCAACTGAAATAAAAAGGATCATGTCAGATTACTATGAAAAATTGTACTCTAACAAATTTGAAAACCTGGAAGAAATGGATGAATTCCTAGAAACACACTACCTACCTAAACTAACAAACAGAGGTAGAACAACTAAATAGACCCATAACAAAAGAAGAGATTGAAAAGGTAATCAAAAAACTCCCAACAAAAAAAAGTCCTGGCTCGAATGGCTTCACTGCAGAGTTCTACCAAACTTTCAGAGAAGAGTTAACACCACTACTACTAAAGGTATTTCAGAATACTCCCAAACTCATTCTATGAAGCCAGCATATCCCTGATACGAAAACCAGGTAAAGACACCACAAAAAAAGAAAATTACAGACTTGTATCCCTCATGAACTTAGATCCAAAACTCCTCAACAAAATTCTAGCCAGTAGAATTCAACAACATATCCAAAAGTGATTCACCATGACCGAGTGGGATTCATACCAGGTATGCAGGGATGGTTCAACATTAGAAAAACAGTTAATATAATCCATCATATAAATAAAACAAAAGACAAGATTCACATGATTTTATCAATTGATGGAGAAAAGGCGTTTGACAAAGTTTAACACCCATGCATGATAACTCTGCAAAATAGGAATAGAAGGAAAATTCTTCACCATAATAAAGGGCATTTATACAAAGCCAATAGCCAACATCATCCTAAATGGAGGGTCTGAAAGCATTCCCCTTGAGATTGGGAGCCAGACAAGGATGCCCTTTATCACCACTCTTATTCAATATTGTGCTGGAGGTCCTAGCCAGAGCAATTAGGCTAGATAAAGAAAGAAAGGGCACCCAGACTGGCAAGGAAGAAGTAAAAGTATCTCTATTTGCAGATGACATGGTCTTATATTCAGAAAACCCTAAAAAATCCTCAAGAAAACCAGTGAAACTAATAGAAGAGTTCAGCAAATTAGCAGGATACAAGATAAACATACAAAAATCAGTTGCATTCCTCTACACCAACAAAAAGAACTTTTAAGAGGAAATCACCAAATCAACACCATTTACAGTAGCCCCCAAGAAGATAAAATACTTAGGAATAAATCTTACCAGAGGTGTAAAAGACTTATACAAGGAAAACTACAAAATACTTCTGCAAGAAACCAAAAAAGACCTACATAAGTGGCAAAACATACCTTGCTCATGGATAACTTAGCCTTGTAAAAATGTCTATTCTGCCAGAACCCATCTACACATACAGTGCAATTCCAATCCAAATTCCAACGGCATTTTTTAAGAAGATGGAGAAACAAATCACCAATTTCATATGGAAGGGAAGGAGGCCCCGGCCAAGTAAAGCATTACTGAAAAAGAAGAACAAAGTGGGAGGCCTTACTCTACCTGATTTTAGAACCTATTATACCCTCACAGTAGTCAAAACAGCCTGGTACTGGTACAACAATAGATACATAGACCAGTGGAAGAGAATTAGGAATCCAGACATAAGTCCATCCACATATAAGCAGTTGATATTTGACAAAGGCCCGAAGTCAGTTAAATGGGGAAAAGACAATCTTTTTGACAAAAGGTACTGGCATAACTGGATATCCATCTGCAAAAAAATGAAACAAGACCCATACCTCACACCATGCACAAAAACAAACTCAAAATGGATCAAAGACCTAAATATAAAATTGAAAACAGTAAAGATCATGGAAGAAAAAATAGGGACAACGTTAGGAACCCTAATACATGGCATAAACAGTATAGAAAACATTACTAACAATGCAGAAGAGAAACTAGATAACTGAGAGCTCCTAAAATTCAAACACCTATGCTCATCCAAAGGCTTCACCAAAAAAGTAAAAAGATTACCTACAGATTGGGAAAAAGTTTTTAGCTATGATATTTCCGATCAGCGCCTGATCTCTAAAATGTACGTATACAGCAAAAACTCAACTACAAGAAGACAAATAACCCAATTTAAAAACTTGCAAAAGAGATGAACAGGCACTTTGCTAAAGAAGACACTCGGGTAGCTAACAGATACGTGAGGAAATGCTCACGATCATTAGCCATTAGAGAAATGCAAATCAAAACTACAATGAGATTCCATCTCACTCCAACAAGGCTGGCATTCATCCAAAAAACACAAAATAATAAGTGTTGGAGAGGTTGTGGAGAGACTGGGACACGTATACACTGCTAGTGGGAATGTAAAATGGTACAGCCACTTTGGAAATTGATTTGGCACTTCCTTAAAAAGCTAGAAGTAGAACTACCATATGATCCAGCAATCCCACTCCTTGGAATATATCCTAGAGAAATAAGAGCCTTTACACAAATAGATACATACACACCTATGTTCATTGCAGCACTGTTTACAATAGCAAAAAGATGGAAACAACCAAGGTGCCCATCAATGGATGAATGGGTAAATAAATTATGGTATATTCACACGGTGCAATACTACGTGCCAATAAAGAACAGTAATGAATCTGTGAAACATTTCATAACATGGATGAATCTAGAAGGCATTATGCTGAGTGAAATTAGTCAGTTGCAAAAGGACAAATATTGTATAAGACCACTGTTATAAGAACTTGAGAAAAAGTTTAAACAGAGAAGAAAATATTCTTTGATGGTTACAAGAGGGAGGGAGAGGAGTATTCAGTAATTAGATAGTAGATAAGAACTATTTTAGGTGAAGGGAAAGACAACAAACAATACAGGAGAGGTCAGCACAACTGGACTAAACTAGAAGCCAGGAAGTTTCCTGAATAAACTGAATGCTTCGAAGACCAGTGTAGCAGGGGCAGGGGTTTGGGGACCATGGTTTTGGGAGACTTCTAAGTCAATTGGCATAATAAAACCTATTAGGAAGCATTCTGCATCCCACTTTGGAGAGTGGCGTCTGGGGTCTTAAATGCTAGCAAGCGGCCATCTAAGATGCATCAATGGGTCTCAGCCCACCTGGAGCAAAGGAGAATGAAGAACACCAAAGACGCAAGGTAATTATGAGCCCAAGAGACAGAAAGGGCCACGTAAACCAGAGACTACATCAGCCTGGGACCAGAAGAACTAGATGATGCCCGGCTACAACCAATGGCTGCCCTGACAGGGAACACAACAGAGAACCCCTGAGGCAGCAGGAAAGCAGTGGGATGCAGACCCTAAATTCTCGTAAAAAGACCAGACTTAATGGTCTGACTGAGACTAACTAGAAGCACCCCGGTGGTCATGGTCCCCAGACCTTCTGTTAGCCAAAGATAGGAACCATTTCCAAAGCCAACTCTTCAGACAGGGATTGGACTGGACAGTGGTATAGAAAGTGATACTGGTGAAGAATGAGCTTCTTGGATCAAGTAGACCTATGAGACTCTGTTGGCATCTCCTGTCTGGAGGGGAGAAGAGAGGGCAGAGGGGGTCAGAAGCTGGCCGAATGGACACTAAAAGAGCGAGTGGAGGAAAGGAATGTGCTGTCTCATTAGGGGGAGAGCAATTAGGAGTATACAGCAAGGTGTATATAAATTTTTATATGAGAGACTGACTTGATTTGTAAACTTCCACTTAAAGCACAATAAAAATTTTTTTAAAAGATAGGAAACAAAGACCAAAACGTATGTCAGGAGACTCTGAAACTTGCTCTTGAACGTTGAGTAGCTAACGTGAATGGGAGAAATGATGAAGTAAAAGGGCTGAACAGAAGATTTCAAAGGGCAGCTCATGAAGACAGAGTAAAATATTGTAATGAAATGTGCAAAAACCTAGAGATAGAAAACCAAAAGGAAAGAACACTTTTGGCATTTCTCAAACTGAAAGAACCGAAGAAAAAATTCAAGCCTCAAGTTGTAATTTTGAAGGATTCTATGGGCAAAATATTGAATGACTCAGGAAGCATCAAAACCCGATGGAAGAAATACACGGAGTCACTGTACCAAAAATAATAGGTTGACGTTCAGCCATTTCAGGAGGTAGCATATGATCAAGAACTAATGGTATCGAAGGACAAAGTCCAAGCTGCACTGAAGGCATTGGCAAAAAATAAGGCTCCAGGAATTGATGGAAAACCAATTGAAATGTTTCAACAAACGGATGCAGCACTGGAAGTGCTCACTCAACTATGCCAAGAAATTTGGAAGACTCTGGCTCACCTGCTGGAAGAGATCCATCTTTGTACCCATTCCAAAGAAAGGTGATCAAGAGAATGCAGAAATTATCAAACAATATCACACACAAGTAAAATTTTGCTGAAGATCATTCAGAAGCAGTTGCAGCAGTACATCGACAGGGAACTGCCAGAAATTCAAGCCAGATTTAGAAGAGGATGTGGAACAAGAGTGATTGCTTTAACGTCAGATGAATTTTGGCAGAAAACAGAGAATACCGGAAGGATGTTTACCTGTGTTTTATTGACTATGCAGAGGCATTGGACTGTGTGGATCATAACAAATTATGGATAATATTGCAGAGACTTGGAATTCCAGAACATGTAATTGTGCTCATGCGGAACCTGTACAAAGACCAAGAGACAGTCGTTCGAAAAGACCAAGGGGAAACTCCATGGTTTAAAATCAAGAAAGATGTGCATCAGGGTTGCATCCTTTCACCATACTTAGTCTGTATGCTGAGCAAATAGTCTGAGAAGGTGAAGAAGAATGTAGCATCAGGATTGGTGGAAGACTCATTAACAACCTTTGATATGCAGATGACAAAACTTTACTTTCTGAAAGTGAAGAAGACTTGAAAAGCACTTACTGATGAAGATCAAAGACTGCAACCTTCAGTATGGATTACACCTCGACATAAAGAAAACAAAAATTCTCACAACTGGAACAGTAAGCAAAATTATGATAAATGGAGAAAAGATTGAGGTTGAGGATTTCATTTTACTTAGATCCACAATCAATGCCCATGGAAGCAGCAGTCAGGAAATCAAAGAACGTATTGCATTGGGCAAATCTGCTGTAAAAGACCTCTTTAAAGTGTTAAAAAGCAAGGATGTCACTTCGAGGACTAAGGTTCACCCTACCCAACCCATGGTATTCTGAATTGCCTCATATGCATGCAAAAGCTGGACAATGAATAAGGAAGACCAAAGAAAAATTGATGCCTTTGAATTATGGTGTTGGTGAAGAATATTGAATTTGCTGTGGACTGCCAGAAGAATCAACAACCCTGTCTTGGAAGAAGTACAGCCTGAATGCTCCTTGGAGGTGAAGATGGTGAGACTTTGTCTCGAGTACTTTGGGCATGTTATCAGGAGGGACCAGTCCCTGGAGAACGACATCATGCTTGGTAAAGTAGAGGGTCAGCAAAAAAGAGGAAGACCCTCAATGAGATAAATAGACACAATGGCCGCAACAGTAGGTTCAAAGATAGCAACGATTGTGAGGTTGGTGCAGGACCCGGCAGAGTTTCATTCTATCGTTCATAGGATCACTGAGTTGGAACCAACTCAACAGCACCTAACAACAACGACAAGTGCGGGGAACCATTATGAGCACTTCGCCAATGTTAATTCATCAGGTCCTCGTAATAATTCTGCGAGGTGCGTAAGTGCTATCATTATCCCCTTTTTACAGGTAGGGAAATTAAGTCCCAGTGACGTTAAGTTACTTGACTGTGGTTACACAGCCAGTGGAATCAGCGTTTGAACCCAGGCAGTCTGTGTCCAGAGCCCACGCTCTTAACTACTAGTCTGTGCTGCCTTTACTGGTGAGATTGAGAACAGTTTTATGTTTATTTGGATATCCTCTTTTGTGAATTTCCTGTTTATACCCTTTGCCCAGTTTTCTATAGGTTCGTTTTCCTTCATAAGCACCCTTTGTTGTATGTATTCAACTGTGTGTTGAAAATGTCTTCTTCCCCTCTATCGTTTTGTTTTTGGTGTCTTCAAAACTCTGATTGTCTTCTAAGTTTTAGTTGATCAGATGTATCTGTATTGATTCTAGTTTGTAAACATTTCAAACAGTGGAGATTTCTATGAAGAAGATCAAAATTATTATTCAAACCAAATTGTTCGCAGCAACAATTTACAATTCTTTTTTAACTTGCTGTATACTATCATTTTACTCCTGAAGTTACTATATAATAAATACACAATTGTGCTTTGAGAATTCCTTGGCATCTCAATTCCTCAGATACTCACTGAAGACCTACTGTTCGCCAGGTATCATTCTAGCAGTTCCACCTGCTCTATCCTGTATCATCAGAGTTTTGTTCTTTGGAGCTTCCCCATCCACATACAAGCATGTTGCTTTTTTCTCCCTTTTTAAACATAACCTTAACCCCACTTCTTCTGACAGCTATCACTGTATTTAAAGAAACTGCTGAGATATACCTTTTCAGAGAGGTCTGTGCAGACCACCGTATTTAAAATTGCAAGCCACCAACTCCCAGTATTCTCAATTTTCTTTACCCTACTCTTTTTTTTCATTCAAAACACTTTTCACCTTGAAGCATACTACATGTTTAGCTATTATAGATATTGCTTTTTTCTTCTCTCGCTGGAATTTAACCTCCATGAAGACAGAATCTTCGTCAGTTTTGCTTACTTATATATCCCAAATTCCTAGGACTATGCCTAGCTGTAGGGTTTCAGTGAATATTTTTTAAGTAAGTGAATGAACACACTATGCCAAGTAGTAAGAAAACAAAAACTGGTAAGATACTGTCCCAGCACTGAAGTAGCTTATGGGGGAAATGTCTCTTTCAATATAACATGGCAAATTCTGTGAAAGAAGCATCCCTTAAAATTTGGAAATTTCCCTAGATGTTGCAAAACCAACAGGAAATTTCAGTAGGAAAGGAGGCATAAAGAAGTTAGTTTAACTGAAGATCTCCTTCAGGGACAGTTTGAAAACCATTGAACTAAAGGATCCACAAGCCCATTTTATTTTATACCTGTAAAACATACATGTATTTATGTATCAGTGTGCAAGATCTCAGTAAAACAAGTAGGGTTATGCAAAAATTTAATCTGAAAACTTAAATATGTAATTAGTCCTTTAGTACAAAAATTTTTGATCAAGTTGATCTTTACTTTTCTGTTCAGTAATATGTGGTATTCATAATAACTGAATTATATAGTATGAACAAATCACCATATTATCATATTTAGACATAAATAATCTTTTATGTTTGATTCTTTTTCTTCAAACAGAGCATGTGACCATCTGCGTTGTATAGCCTGTGATTTCTGGATAGTAAGCTACGATGACTATATGTGGGACAAATCATGCAATTATTTGTTTTTCAGGTATGTTTCTAAGGAACTTCGTTCTGTGAAAAATGTACCAAGTACAACTTTGTATTTCTTATTTTGTTATAATGTCTCTTGGTGGACTTAGCCAGCTCTTGTGAACTCTACCTCTACAATATTTTTCTCACCGGTCTCCTTCATATCTGTCTGCTGTCTACCTCAATAAGGACGTTGTTACCTCTAAATGAGGGCATAACAACTGATTTTTCTGTCTGCAGTCTCTTCTCTTTCAGATCATCTTTCCCTTGCTCAGAGCTTCCTTAAAGTATAGCTCTGAGTATGCCATTCTCCTGCTCAACACCCTTCTGCTTAGATAATAACGTCCAGGTTCCTTAGCCTGGCATTCAACACCCTCCTGATTCAGACCCCCTCTTATCTGCTGTCATCCAGCCTTGTCTTTCCACAATAGCTTTTCACCCTCACAAGATTTTAGTGACACTAAATTACTCGGTGCTCCCATTCCCTATGACTTTGCACAAGCTCTTCACCTGCTAGGACACCTTCCCACCATTTTATCTGTCTAAACCCTACCTGTCTCTCAGGGTACAATTCATCATGCATCTTCTATGATTCCCTCACCACCCTTTCAACTTGGAAGTAAACTCTTCCTTCCTGTGCACTTTGTACCTGTTACAGCACTTGGTGTAATATAAGATTGAAGGTCTTACGCTGGTAGATGCGCACCATCCTTGTTATTGCTGGTAATGGTGTCTTACACAAATTTTCGTAATTTGTACATTCTTACACACTTAACTGAATATCTAATTTTTTAAGATGTTACAAGTTATTAAAATGTATTTGAATTATACAGTTTTATTTTCAAATAAAAATTTTTGAATAAAAATGAATAAAGTATCAGGCATTTTTGGCCCCCCCAAAACATGTGCCTTGACACAGACTATATTTTCAGATACAAGTATTCAGAACATATTGCAGCACTTTTCAAGAGTGTAAAGAAAAGGATGAAAAGGTCTTCCATACCTCTTTTAGCATCTCTAGCTATTCTCCTATAAATCCGTAGGACTATCTCCCCTAATTTAATAGCTTTTTAACTTTTTCACGGGGCAGTAGTGGTTCAGTGGTAGAATTCTCACCTTCTATGCAGAAGACCCGGCTTTGATTCCCAGCCAGTGCAGCTCAAGCGCAGCCACCACCCATCTGTCAGTGGAGGCTTGCATGTTTCTATGATATTGAGCAGATCTCAGCAGAGCTGAAGACAGATTAGGTGATCTGTTTCTGAAAATCAGAGCTTCCAAACTAAGACTGAAAATAAGCCAGTGAAAACCCCATGGATCACAATGGCCCAGTCCGTTGTAAATGGGGTCTCTGTGAGTCGATGGCTGGCTCACTGGCAGCTAACAACAACAAACTTTTTCACATTGGGAACGGCTCTAAAAATCTTATGAAAGCTTTGAATCCTCTCCACAAGAAAAATGTAAACATTCAAGTACATGGAAAAATGACAGTTTGAGAGGTTTCACAGTCCCCAACCTAAACAAAGCCTAGTGCAATCCCAAAATCTCAGGTCAGGGACCCTCTACTCTTTAGGTTTGTGTTAGCTCATTTTTAGGCTCATAGTTGGAAAAATTAGCGTTAATATCAAACTTATTTTGTCTTTTTTTACTTCTCTAATCTCAGCTACTCACTATCTTCTGGTTAATCTAGTAAATGATTAATAATCCTGCAAGTGATAAAATAAACCATCAATTTTTCTAAAACTAGTACAGGATAATAGAGCGCACGGCACATCAAAACTATGGTGAGCACGAGCATAAAGTCAGCTGACTGGTGGTTTTGTTGGTGCTTGAGGAACTTTCAATGCCTCAGACTCATCAAGAACATCAGTTGGTTTCCTTTAGATTTGTGGCAGCCTGGTTAAAAAAAAATATTTATTTTTAAATAAAACAATAACAACTAGAGGATTTCTTGTATTATTAGAAACTAACAAGTAGTTGGAAACCCTGGTGGCGTAGTGGTTAAGTGCTATGGCTGCTAACCAACGGGTCGGCAGTTCAAATCCACCAGGCGCTCCTCGGAAACTCTATGGGGCAGTTCTACTCTGTCCTATAGGGTCGCTATGAGTCAGAGTCGACTCGACGGCACTGGGTTTGGTTTTTTGGTTTAACAAGTAGTTATGTAAATCAAAAGAAAATACTATCTCAACCCTCGATGCTTTAGAAATTGTTTGGGAGATAAGAGAATAGAGCAGCTAAAGAAAAGGCTGTCGTCACAATCAAGATATAAGTCATTGATATGGGTTTTTTTTTTTTTTTAACACTTATTAGCATTTATCCAACAGACCAGCACCTAGTCTGTGGCACTCTTAGATGCTGGGCTCTCAAGATGAGTAGGACCCAGTTTCTGCTCTCAGGTAGTGCATAATTTTGAGAGGGAGAGAGGCATAAGAACAAACCCAATGTTGTACAACAAGTGTGGCAGTAGAGCTAAATAAAAGATGAGTGATATCAGAGGGTAAAAGGTGTACACTCCACCACCCTGAGGCATCAGGCAAGGCTTCTCAAAGTCTTGAAGTATCATTAGGAGTTTGTCTGACAGACAAGATGGAGGCTAGTAGGGAGGTATTTTTAAAGGCACAGAGAGGTGAAACCAAATGGCGTGTTTGGGGAGTTACTGTATGGGAACCAGGCCACCTTAGAATTATGGGGACTAATGACAAGATGTTGTGGTAATCCAATGAGACAGAAATAAGGATCCGAATTGTGATGGTGAGGAGGGTAAAGAAGAGTAGATGTATTTGAGAGATACTTAGAGGCAGTCCTGGCAGTGGAAAAGTGAGAGACAAATATTATCTAGGGTGAGTCCTAGGTTTCTGTCTTGGTTTACATAGATGAACGATGGTATTGCCCATCGATAGAGGGAATTTAAGAACACATTTGACAGAAGAAGTTCAATGTTCATTTACAGGAGATGGCTGTTGTCCAGCTAGCTATTGAAACTTTGTCTTTGAAGCCAAGGTAGGAAATAAAACCTGTAAAGTAGTAGTTGAAGCCATGAGACTGAATATTACCCTGGAAGGTAACATGGAAGACTGAAGAGAATGCAGAGTTTAGAGATCGTTTTTTGTTAAGATAGGAGATAATTGGATGTTTCTATTGTGTAGAGCAGGAAAGATGGAAGACATGAGAGGGGAAGGGCATGTGAGTAACAAGCTCCCAGAGATGATGGGGTCCAGACTGCTGATGGAAATCAAGCCTTGGGATGGGGAGGAGGAACACCTCCTCTGTGATTGAGTGGGAGGAGGTAAGATTCTGAAAGCTGGAAAGTTGATGGTTTTCACATCTGGTGGCCTAGTTCTTTGTGGATGAGGGTGCGATGGGTGTAAGTAAGGGAGTGGAGGTAGATGAAACACTTTAGGAGAGTGGGGAGTAGTCACTGGGAGAAACCAAGAAGGGGTGGTGACCAAAGCAAGTTAAAAGATTTGCAGAGTGCTATTGAATGTCCAGCAGAACGTGGGGAGCCATTTATTTTTAGTGTTAATGATCTGTACATTTGTTATCCATGGAAACACTGTGCGGTTGCTTGTATTATTGTCCTTCTTTTACAGGTGATGGAAGTAAGTGTACTCTAGCTTAGACAAGTTCTAGAACTTTCTAAAAAGGAATAAGCTATACTTATTGCTCACCCAGACACAATAAGTAAGATGCCTTTATTTTTCAATAAATCCTGTGTTTTCTTTGTGGGAAGTAATGGAATGATTTTTTTGTGTGCTTCTTACAAATCATTTGAAACATATTAGTTCCCTGGCTTTTCGTGATTCCTATTTGTACAATCCGTCATTAAGGATTCAGTTAAGTATTAAATGTTAAATTTGTCGAAATATATTGCAGACTGAATAAGGGATATTTTCTTTAACTTAACCAACTTAGTGTTTTTTCCCGATAAAATTTAGATTATACAATTCTTCCCCTCACTCACTGTAACTTTAGGTAACTCACTTAGCTAGTCAGAGCCTCAGCTTCCTGAAACCAGACACTTGGCCTGGAAAATTTCTCAGCTTCTGTAAGGTTCTAACGTTCTGAAATAGTGTCTGAATTTTATACACCGCAGTACTGAATGTGGTGTCCATTGACCACCAGAGGGCACTTTGTAACCTCCTTTCTATTGCGGTGACATCAACAAGTAATGCTGTATCTCCTTTTTAGTATTTCTGCTCTATTTCATCATTTCACTTTGTTTCATCACTTTGGTATATTTTCCATTTTTATTCTTCCACGGAGTGTTTACGTAAACGCAGTACATGGTTTACCATGAAAATCATAGTTTATTTTCAATTAATTAAACTTAAATTAATATGTGTGTGTGTGTGTGTATATATATACATATATATATAATGGAAACCCTGGTGGCGTAGTGGTTAAGTGCTACAGCTGCTAACCAAAAGGTCGGCAGTTTGAATCCGCCAGGTGCTCCTTGGAAACTCTATGGGGCAGTTCTACTCTGTCCTGTAGGGGCGCTATGAGCTGGAATCAACTCAACGGCAGTGGGTTTGGTTTGGGTTTTTTTGGTATATATATAATAGCATTAAATAAGATGGTTACTGTCTTAGTTACCTAGCACTACCATAACAGAAATACCACAGTAGATGACTTTAAAGAACAGAAATTTATTTTCTCACCATCAGAATTCAGGAGGTGACTCTAGAAAGTCGTCCTTCTTTGTCTATTTCAGCTTCTAGTAGCTGGCAATCCTTGGAGTTTCTGGGCTTGTAGATTCGTCTGCGGCATACATCTGTCTTCACATGGCAGCTTCCCCTGTTGTGTCTGTGTTTATCCTGCTGTTTTTATAACTCAGATGTGATTAGATTTAAGACCCACCCTGCTCTGGCATGAGTTAACATAACAAAAGAAACTGTTTCTAAACAGGATCACATCCACAGGTACAGGATGAGAAATTCAACACATATTTTGGGGGTGACACAATTCAATCCATAATAGTTATCGTTTCTTATGATGGCACTCCCCACTAGTTTCATTATTTTGACATTATTAGCATTTGTTTCAGGATAGGCATTTATTTTGTTCCCAATAGTAAATGAGTAGCTAGTTGAAGCAAATGGAAGATACAATATGAGTTCATCACATAAAAATAACAGGCACTTTTCCCTATTACTGAAAAATTTCTGTAGTTCATCGGAAGCCTGTTACCTTTATGCCTGCCGTACCCCCTCCCTTTACCATATTGCCGGCTTCTAAAATCTCATGGTGGCAGATGCTCAGGTGAGTCTAGACAGGAGACAAAACACCACCCTTCCCACTTTGTTCTCATACCGTATCTCTGAAAGGACATATCAGTAGTTCTTCAACCCTTTAGGTCATCGTGCTCTACAATATCCTTAATAAACAGGCCTAGAGGATTGCCGTTAAAAAGTACTAAATAGCAAGGAAACATCATCAGAAAGAGAACACGGCAGTATATCTTCTGTTGTTAGTGTGAGGGAACCAAGGTTGTTTAGTGTTCAGAAGTTGTAAAGATAATAAATCAACTGTAACTGTTTTTTAAGTCACTAAACACTGAGCAAAGCCACTATGCTAAAACCTTCATGTTTTACTAATAGGAACAACATGCCAGAATTCCACAAATTAAAAACAAAGTTGGTAAAGAAGGCAGGAGCACGGGCATACGCTTGCCAGTGTAGCTGGAGAACTGTCGAAGAACTGACTGACCTTCAGACCGATCATCAGCTTCGCTGGGTTTGTGGTAAACACTAAGGCTTCAGATTCTTCACAGTCAGACAAGTGTATTCCTGAGGGCAGCTTCTGGTGATCAGGATGCTGTTTAGGTAAAGGTACGGAGGAATAGCTGCACTTCGGAAGAAGGCGGTGAATTTCATTTAGGAACTCCACAAATTTTTGAAGACCAGATGGACTGGAGGAAATAATGTACTTCAACATTTTGAAATTATTCCTTTTTGCTATATGGACACTTCACTTACTAAGTTAACAAGGTGACCAATTTCTTCTTTGCTAGCCTATGTGCTGTTAAATGGCAGTTTAATGATGGAGTTTCATACAAATACATAACGTTTTGTTGGCAACGACAGTATTATTGACTGCTAATACACTTAACATAAACATTCCTCATTTATAGCCATTAAAGAGGATAAAACTGGCCATTGCAGACAGGTCATCATAGGGGTGTCTGCATCACCTCCCACAGTCACGTCTATTGTTGCCGAGAGTCATAATTAAACATGGCAGACACCAGGCGGTGAGTGGCTGAACTGAGGGGTTTTCAGTAGTGCAGGTATATTGTAAAAGCACTGCCTATATCTGATCTTACCTCACCAACTCAAAGAGGTATTATGCACAATAATGATAAATACATACTACTATTAGCATTTCTTCATTTAGATATGAAAAGTTAAGTATTTAGTTTACTATTTTAGCAAATACTCATTTATAAAAGATTTTTTTTATACAGCTAGAACCATAAAGAAAAATCCTAATACAGAAGACAAGTCATTGTTGGATTTTCCAAGCACTTTGCCTTTAATGCGTAAGTCCCTATGAAGTGAAGAGAACAGCAAGTAAGGCATTTTCTCAGGCAGCCTATGACTTTTCTGGTCGGATCAGGTAGACAAACTGTTTATTAGATCAGTGCGTGAAAAGAGAAATAAAGCATGGATCAACCAACATTTAACTGGTTGGGCTCCTTCTTGCCATCACTGAGACTTGAGAGCCCCACAACAGCAAGACTATCAGGAAATCAGTTACCTCAAAATTACCATCTCCCAACCCCATTGAGATTCTAGGGGCTTTCCAGTCTGCCAAAAGCAGTTTACTGCATGTGTCTAATGTATAGCTCAAATGTGTAACACAGGGCCCCCTGAAAGGGAGTGATTGCAGAGACCTGGTTATTAGAATCCTTTTCCTAGCCATGACACATTCACAAGCTTGTAAAACTTGCTCGGGTAGGTCTAGCATTGCAACAGAACACTCCCATAGTGGCAGATGCTTGTATTTTTGTATTAAGAATATTTTTACAGATTTTATCTTTCAATAAAAATTTTTTACTCTGTAAAACTTATCTCACTGTAATTGTATCTAAAATACAACAGAGCAACAAGATCACACATTCAGAACCTAGTAGAATTTGGCACGTTAACCACAATAGTGGTGGTTTCTGTTTATTCAGATGAGCAAATTTACTGAATCATTACTTGGAAAAGATTTTTTTTACCTACTTTGCCTCTACTTTGGAGAGGTAAAAACTGTCATGTTTTATTTCATTTTTCTTTTTTATTATTTCATTATAACTATCCTGTAAGTTGACTGCATTGCACATATTTGGCATTCTACAATGTGATAATTATAATAATTTCCTAATGTCCAAAATGTATATGAGTTCATATTTTCATTGGTAATTTACTTTGTAAGCTTTTTAGTATTGTGCTATTTTTGTCTAAAATGGAGAAAGAATATTATGTTTACCTACAAATAGATAAATCATTACAGATTGTAATGTAAGGCAAAATGCAGCTACTTTCGTATCAATGTAGAAGAAAAGCTTAGTTTCCAATCAACTATAATTTAAAAATGCAAAATTAGTAAAACTTCCAAGTTGTTTTGCCTATTTGTTGTCAAAATTTATAAGGATTTTCTGCCTTTAGAAAATATTAATCTAATGTCAAGCCAGGTAGCTACATTATTTGAATTGTGTCATTCTCGCAGACCGTTATCCTGCATCTAAATGAATAAATATCCTTACTCTGTATTTAGTTACATTTTCTTAATTTTTATAGTGAAATAGTCACACGGGGATTAATTTGAAGTACTTTTGATAATTTCTTTTTAAAATATCAACAAAAAGGTTGTGCAACCATCCAGTTGAACAGAGTATTTATTTACATTGAGGGGGGAGGCAGGCCATAAATTTAACTCTGTGTGGTGCATGCGTGCGTGTGTGGTGTGTGTGTGCATGCACGTGTAAAGGAGCGTGGATATTCAAAGGAGCAGGTCCAAATGCAGAAAGAACAAACCATGTTGATACGGTAGTATATGCCTATATCCTGTTGTTGTTAGTAAACTTCTTTTCTTGGGCAAAGGAAGGTGGCATCAGACTATGAATTTGAATTGCTTTCCTTTCTTTTCTTACTGACCTGATATAAAAGAAAATATTTTTTATAAAAGGCTTTGTATCCAGTTGTTGTTGTTGTTAGGTGCCGTCGAGTCGCTTCCAACTCATAGCGACCCACACACAACAGAACAAAACACTGCCGGGCCCTGCGCCATCCTTACAATCGTTTTTATGCTTGAGCTCATTGTTGCAGCCACTGTGTCAATCCACCTTGTTGAGGGTCTTCCTCTTTTCCGCTGACCCTGTACTCTGCCAAGCATGATGTCCTCCTCCAGGGACTGATCCCTGCTAACAACGTGTCCAAAGTATGTAAGACGCAGCCTCGCCATCCTTGCTTCTAAGGAGCATTCTGGCTGTACTTCTAAGACAGATTTCTTCATTCTTTCGGCAGTCCATGGTATATTCAGTATTCCCCACCAACACCACAATTCAAAGGCGTATCCAGTAGTCCTATGATAAAGCTTAGCAATATATTTCAAATGCTGGTTTTTTCCAGCTGTTATGTTTTGAGAAAATATCTATCAGACAACATGCTACTCCCATTAATCAGCTCTATTTGAATAGTTCCTCAAGGAAAGAAAAAATTCAGAATATACAACATCTTTAGGGACTTCACATCTTCGCATTTTTCTTTGGTTTTGTGACAACCATTCTGTGCCCTATTTTAAAAGATTGCACGGGATGAACATACATTTGTGGATGATAATTTCATCTGTTTTTAGACTTTCCCCAAATGCTTGTGCTAATGGATGACGTGAAGTTGAAAGTCATGTCCCTTGGAAAATTACTTGACTTTTTAGGGGTCATTGCTTCGTCTATATGATTGGTTATACCTCTTTTGTAAACTTGTAAAGATTAAATGAGATAGCATATGAAAAGTGACTACCATAGTGTTTGATTCAGAATAAGTGTTCAATAAATGTCTCATTCATTTTCCCTCTAAAAGGAATGCTGTCTAATTTAATAATGCAGCATGTTTCTTAACAGTAAAGCATTTAACGACACTAGTCATTTCCTAAACATTCAGATGGGGAAAATAGCAGTGCTGTCATTTTTATTTTATAACAAGTGTATGGCAAGCTTTATTTTATATAAGTTGAAGCTGTTTTTGTTTTGTTTTGTTTTGTTCTGTTTTTTAACTCCCACTAGCCTGCCACCCTGCTCCTCCTGCCTGCCTTAACTGGGATTCTCATAAAGGCATTACGGTGCCTTTTCAGCTTTATCTGCTTCTGCTTTCCTCCTCCAGCCAAAGTGCCTACTCATTGTTCCGCAGAGACACCTCAAGTTTCACTACTTTCTTAATCCCACCTTCGCTCACCATATTCAGTCAAAATCCTATTCATTTTTTAAAGCCTGTATCTTGTATACCAGGGGTTCTAAACTGTGGTACCCTCCAGAGGAGTCCCCAAGGGTCTTTCAGAGGGTTCACGAGGTCAAACCTATTTTCATGGCACTAATATGTTAATTTCCTTTTTCACTGTGTTGACATTTGTACCAGCGGTATAAAAGCAGTGGTAGGTAAAACCAGCACCAAAAAAGCAGCGATAGGTAAAACCGGCACCTTAGCACAATTCACAGCAGTGGTGCCAAGCGCTTAGAGTAAAAAAAATGCAGTTTCACTTAAGAATATCCTTGATGAAGGCAGTAAAAATTATTAATTTTATTAATCTCTGCCCCTGAAAACACATCTTAATATTCTGTGTGACTAAATGGGAAGTACCCTAAAGCACTTATGCTACCTAAACCAAAAAAAACCAAACCCACTGCCATCAAGTCAATTCTGACTGTGTGATAATTTCCTCAAAGAAGTAGCACTTGTATAATTGTCCAGGTTGTGAGCTGAGCAAGCTGCTTTTCATGCAATCCATTTTTGCTTGCAAAAACAGCTGATGAACAAACTATAGTTACTCCATATTGAACATTTGGCATACATTCTCTCAAAAATTAGCAGTGATTTACCTTCAGGAAAATAACTGACAATATTTGTTGCCAGTGATAAAATTCCAGTCTTCAAGCAAAAATTAGAGTTTTGAAAAACTTGTATCCACCCCTGTGAGCATGACAGCTTTCCTAATACTTAAAGACTTTCCTGATGAGATTAGCGGTGATATTAACAAGCGATTTTTTTTATACTCTGTAATGAAGCGTGACGATGTCTGAAAGATCTGTATAATACAGCAAACCAATTTTGTCAGACGACCAATGCGTGATGTTACAGTATTTTCATGGGTAAAAAGATCTACTTAAAGTGCAAGATAGAGCAATGGATATTAATGTAGCAGAGCACTAGAAGTTCACTGATACGGCTTTAGTTTCCACATTGTAACTAACTTTCAAGAAGCTACCACTTGTTGAGTTTTGAAGTAGTATCAAAGAATACCCACAATTATCTGAAAAGACTTTTAAAATATTTCTTTCTTTTCCAGCTACATGTCTGCATGCAGCTGGGTTTTCTTCTAAAACTTCAACCAGTACAACCTATCTCCAGAGTTTGAAGGCAGCAGGAGATGTGGGAATCCTGCTGTCCTCTATTAAGCCAGAGATGAAAGAGATATGCAACAAAGTAAAACAAATGCCACTCTTCTCACTACAGTTGTTTTGGAAAATATATTTTTACAAAAATAACATGTAACAGGCTTACTGTTACTTTTAAGTAAATTAATAAGTATTTTAAATGTTCTTTGTTTTAATTTCTAGTATGATAAATAGCAATAGATCCAACTGCAGAAAAAAAAAAACACAAGCTCTCTGGAGGCTACAACAAGTAATTTTTGTAAAGGAGCCCTGAGACCAAAAATGTTGAGAATTGTTGTTGTACACAGTCCAGATTACCCTCCCTACCCACACCCCACCCCAGTCTAAAGATGGCATCTTAGTTATCTAGACCTGCCATAACAAATACCACAAGTGGTTGGCTTTAACAAAGAGAAATTTATTTTCTCACAGCCTAGTAGGTTTTTTTTAGTAGGTTACAAGTCCAAATTCAGAGCGTCAGCTCCAGGGGAAGGCTTTTTCTGTCGGCTCTGGCGGAAGGTCCTCGTCCTCAGTCTTCCCCTGGTCGAGGAGCTTCTCAGGCTCAGGGACCCAGGGTCCGAAAGATGCATTCTGCTCCTGGTCCTGCTTTTTTGCTGGTATGAGGTCCCCAACTCTCTGCTTGCCTCCCTTTCCTTTTATCTCTTGCAAGATAAAAGGTGGTACAGGCCACACCCAAGGAGACTCCCTTTTGGATCAGGGAGGTGACCTGAGTAATCCTTTTAACCACAGGCAGAGATTATGATTTATAACACATAGGAAAATCACAAAATGTAGGACAACTACACATGGCCTAACCAAGTTGACACACATTTTGGGGGGACACAGTTCATTACAGGTGGTATTTCTCTGTCCTTCCATCTGCTCGTTGTATTCACCTTAGAGATTAGATTTCAGGCTCTTTAAAGTCTTGAAGGCTCTCTCAGTGTCATGGAGAAGCTCCCTGGAACAGTTGTGTCCACTACCTGAGGCACTGTGGGTAAACCACTGTGTCTTTGGGTTTCCTCATCTGTAAAATGGACGTCAGATTTAATGACATCTAAGTTTCCTTCTAGCTTGAAAATAGTATGAATTCTGTTCCTCTTAAAATACCACATGGACTCAATGTTATTCTTTCCACACAGAGATGTGGTACATGTAGAGGTGAAAAGCTCAGATCCTCCAGTCAAAGAGACCTGGGTTTTAAAAAGACATCTTCTGCAACCTTTTGGGAGCTTTCAGTCAGTGGACATGGGAGATGAGTGCCTTCAGGGAGGAATAAACTGGGTCCTTTGGAAGCCCAAGGACATGCATTTAAATCCTTTAGGAAGGAAGGAGGTTCTTCCTGTTTCAAAGATGATTCTTAAGTCATCTTAAGGAAGGATAGAGAGTTAGTAAGATAGCAGCATGTGCTGAAGCAGTAGACAACTTGATGTGTTTGAGGAACTGCAAGTGAATTGATTTGATCTGATTTTTATAGTGAAATGCCAGGGAGTGGAATGGTAAAATCTGAGACCACACTAGAGAGGTAAGTAAAATGGAATTAAGAATTAAACCTGTTTAACATTGCTGGAGAAAAATGTAGAACAAAATTCTAACTCAAAAAAAAAGAAAGACCAGACTTACTAGTTTGATAGAGACTGGAGAAACCCTGAGAGTATGGTCCCCGGACTCCCTTTTAACTCAGTGTTGAAGTCACTCCTGAGGTTCACCCTTCAGCCAAGATTAGACAGGCCTATAATTTTTTTTTTTTTTATAAAACAAAAAGAGACTAAATGGGCCCACCAGCCCAGGGACAAGGACAAGGCAGGAGGGAACGGGAAAGCTGCTAATAGGGAAACCAAGGTCCAGAAGTGGGGAGTGTTGACATGTCTTGGGGGTGGCAACCAATGTCACAAAACAATATGTGTATTGTTTAATGAGAAACCAATTTACTCTGTAAACCCTAATCTAAAATACAATTTTTTTTAAAATCATGCTCGTATCATTTAAAAAAAAAAAAAAAAAAGATTAAACCTGTTTAGTACCATAAGGTAATAAATTGAGCCAATTAGAAGGAGTTGAGAGAGAACCCTGACTGCTAAATACACCTTTACACAGTGGTAAGTACTGTGTGCAGGTACTGTTGTTCACAATTACTCTTTCCAGGAGGATTGCACATTCTCTCCCTGTTAAACTCCGGTGGAAAAGAATGACATCCCAGGGCAGGCATTCCCACGAAAGATATGTTCAGTTAAGGTAGGATGGGGGCATGAAGAATTCATTTACCATGAAATGGGAGTTCCAGAAGGTGTGGCTGCCAGGAGGCAGCAGTAGGGGAGGTGAGGGAGGCAGGGGGTGGCTAGAGATTGGGGGCAGGGGATGGGGGGAACAGAGCAGCCTTGTGATGAGAGCCTGAAAGAAACTTAAACACCGTAGTGATCAGAGCCAAAACACCGTAGAGTTCAGAGATCTGGGGGATTTACTATGCAGGCTCAGACTCTGACCCTGGTGGTAACCCAGGCTGCCACACTGCTGTTTTTTGCATTCAAGTCAGCAGTTTACATCCTTTGCTATCAGTTTTGAATATAATTGATTCAAATAGTATCAAAATTGTTAGAAGACTGCAAAGTTTATCCCTGGCTAGAAGAGTACAAAGTACCCAAGAAAAAATAGATTGAAGCGTAGTCATTGTCTTCAGAAGGCCTTTGCAGACACTTTGAGTACTAAAGAGTGAGAACAAGTTATTTTCAGGGGCCTGAAGGCATTGGGGGTCAGACAGATAAAGAAGGCCGGAAAAGCGTGAGAGCCCCCGCTGCTTCACTTTTGTCAGGGTGACCACCGGAGGAGAAGAAAGAAAGATGGAGCCATGAGATAGTTTCATCAGTATTCTCGTTTTACAGGTGAACAGATTGAGGCACAAAGAACTTGCCCAAATTCACACAGATGGTAAACAGAGTTAAGATTCAAGCCCAGATCCGTCTGACTCTGCTTATCCTTCCAACTCTGCAGCTGTGTATAAAGAAAAGGAGAAGTTGCTTTCTGCAAGGTGAGCTAGAGCAGAGCCTCACTTGAGTAACACAGGGCTTTTACCCTGGTATTCCCCAGTAGAACCCTGATGGGCAAATAGATAAATGCACTGGATTAAGAAAATATACATTTCCAATTTTACCAGAGTAATACTTGAAGATATTTTGTGTGGTTTTGTTTAGAGGAAGCAAGATAAGAGTGCCTGGATGTAGCTAGGTTTCAGGTTGCCTCCCAGTGCTGATGGATAGGTGGTAGCTTCCAGGAACAGTATGAAAAGGCAGCCAGGTTAGGAGTGCAGGAAAGGGTTTTGTAATCCATTAGCCAAGTAAGCTGTAGGCTCAGGGGTGGGGAATAAGAGACTGCCATGCATCTTGTCAGTTTGTCATACTGTGCGGGCTTGTGTGTTGCTGTGATGCTGGAAGCTATGCCACCGGTATTCAAATACCAGCAGGGTCACCCATGGGGAACAGGTTTCAGCTGAGCTTCCAGACTAAGATTAGGAAGAAGGACCCGGCAGTCTACTTCTGAAAAGAATTAGCCAGTGAAAACCTTATGAATAGCAGTGGGACATTATCTGATATAGTGCCGGAAGCTGAGCCCCTCAAAAGACTACTGGGGAAGAGCTGTCTCCACAAAGTAAAGTTGACCTTAATGGTGTGGATGGAGTCAAGCTTTTGGGACCCTCATTTGCTGATGTGGCATAACTCAAAATGAGAACAGCTGCAAACATCTATTAATAATCGGAACCTGGAATGGATGAAGTATGAATCTAGGAAAATTGGGAATCGTCAAAAATGAAATGGAACACATAAACATCGATATCCTAGGCATTTAAGTAAGCTGAGAGGTACTGGTATTGGTCATTTTGAATCAGACAATCATATGGTCTACTATGCCAGGAATGACAACTTGAAGGAGAATGGCATTGCGTTCATCGTCAAAAAGAGCATTTCAAGATCTATCCTGAAGTGCAACACTCTCAGTGATAGGATAATATCCATACACCTACAAGGAAGACCAGCTAATATGACTATTATTCAAATTTATGCACCAACCACCAAGGCCAAAGATGAAGAAATTGAAGATTTTTACCAACTTCCACAGTCTGAAATTGATTGAACATGGAATCAGGATGCCCTGATACTGGTGATTGGAATGCGAAAATTGGAAACAAAGAAGAAGGACTAAAAAAAGCAGATGGAAAACATGGGCTTGGTGATAGAAATGGTGCCAGAGGTCATGTGATTGAATTTTGCGAGACCAATGACTTCTTCATTGCAAATACCTTTTATCACCAACATAAACAGCAGCTATACACATGGACCTCACCAGATGGAAGACACAGGAATCAAATCGACTACATCCTTGGAAAGAGATAATGGAAGAGCTCAATTATCATCAGCCAGAGCAAGGCCAGGGGCCGAGTGCAGATCAGATCATCAATTACTCATATGCAAGTTCAAGTTGAAACTGAAGAAAATTAGAACAAGTCCATGAGAGCCAAGGTACAACTTTGAATATATCCCATCTGAGTTTAGACCATCTCAAGAATAGATTTGACCAGTTGAACACTAATGATCATAGACCAGGTGAGTTGTGGAATGACATCAAGGACATCATACATGAAGAAAGCAAGAGGTCATTAAAAAGACTGGAGAGAAAGAAAAGACCTAAATGGATGTCAGAAGTGACTCTGAAACTTGCTGTTGAACATCGAGTAGCTAAAGCAAAAGGAAAAAATGATGACATAAAAGAGCTGAACAGAAGATTTCAAAGGGCTGCTCAAGAAGATAAAGTATTATGATGACATGTGCAAAGATCTGGAGATAGAAAACCAAAAGGGAAGAAAACGCTCAGCATTTCTCAAGCTGAAAGAACTGAAGAAAAAATTCAAGCCTCGAGTTGCAATACTGAAGGATTCTACAGGGAAAATATTAAACGATGCAGGAAGTATCAAAAGAAGATGGAAGGAATACACAGAGTCACTATACCAAAAAGAATTGGTGAACATTCAACCATTTCAGGAGGTAACATATGATCAGGAACCGATGGTGCTGAAGAAAGAAGTCCAAGCTGCACTAAAAAAAAAAAAAAGGCATTGGCAAAAAAACAAGGCTCTGGGAATAGAGTACCAATTGAGACGTTTCAACAAATGGATGCAGCGCTGGAAGTGCTCACTCATCTATGCCAAGAAATTTGGAACACAGCTACCTGGCCCACCGACTGGAAGAGATCCATATTTATGCCTATTCCCAAGAAAGGTGATCAACTGCAGAGGTTATCGAACAATATCATTAATATCACATGCAAGCAAAATTTTGCTAAAGATTATTCAAAAGTGGCTGCAGCAGTATATTGACAAGGAACTGCCAGAAATTCAAGCCAGATTTAGAAGAGAATGTGGAACCAGGAATATCATTGCTGATGTCAGATGGATCCTGGCTGAAAGCGGAGAATACCAGAAATATGTTTACCTGTGTTTCGTTGACTATGCTAAGGCATTCGACTGTGTGAATCATAACAAGTTATGGATAACATTGCAGGGAATGGGAATTCCGGAACACTTAATTGTGCTCATGCAGAATCTGTACATAGATCAAGAGGCAGACATTTGAACAGAACAAGGGGATACTGCATGGTTTAAAGTCAGGAAAGGTGTGTGTAAGGGTTGTATCCTTTCACCATACTTATTCAATTTGTATGCTGAGCAAATAATCCGAGAAGCTGGACTATATGAAGAAGAACGGGGTATCAGGATTGGAGGAAGAGTCATTAACAACAAAAAAGAGCAAGACCCGCAATGAGATGGACTGACACAGTGGCTGCAACAGTGAGCTCAAGCATGGCAACAATTGTGAGGATGGTGCAAGGCCGGGCAATGTTTCATTCTGTTGTGCATAGGGTTGCTGAGTCAGAACCGACTAGATAGCATTTAACAACAACAACATGGATTTGATAATCCTGGGTATGGAGGAAGGACCAGGGTCCTTCTTTTAAAGCCCACTAGGGAGCTTTAAAAAATGTCAGTGTCCACAGGAAACCCAGGATGAAAAGGGGGCGTGTGCTGTCACATTATAAGGATTGCAACTAGTGTCACGTAACAATGTGTATAAATCTTTGTATGAGAAATTAACTTGAGCTACAAACTTTCACCTAAAGTACAATTACAAAAAAAAAAAAAAGGCAGTGTCCAGACCCCAGCCCTAGAAATTCTCATTAATTTGTCTTCAGTGAGGCAGAGCATCAGTACTTTTGAAAAGCTCACCCGCTTATTCTAGTGTGCAGCCAGGATTAAAATCCACTGAAGGCAGTAAGATCTTGGGCGTGTCACTTTCCTCTTTGAGATTTAATATTCTCACCTATTTAAAAGAGAAAAGAAAAAAAAAAAAGTGTTTTGGGTTTTTTTTTTTTTTTTTTAATGTCTCTTCCAGGATTATTTCCTTTAGGGTTCAGAGTACGTGGCACCTGGAGCAAAGGAGAATGGAGAACACCAAAGACACAAGGTGATTATGAGCCCAAGAGACAGAAAGGGCCACATAAACCAGAGACTACATCAGTCTGAGACCAGGAGAACTAGATGGTGCCCGGCTATAACTGATGACTGCCCTGACAGGGAACACAACAGAGAACCCCTGAGGGAGCAGGAGAGCAGTGGGACGCAGACCTCAAATTCTTGTAAAAATACCAAACTTAATGGTCTGACTGAGACTAGAAGGACCCCAGAGGTCATGGTCCCCAGACTTTCTTTTAGCCCAAGACAGGAACCATTCCCAAAGCCAGCTCTTCAGACAGGGATCAGGCTGGACTATGGGATAAAAAATGATACTGGTCAAGAGTGAGCTTCTTGGATCAAGTAGACGCATAAAACTATGTGGGCAGCTCCTGTCTGGAGAAAACATGAGAGGGCAGAGGGGATCAGAAGCTGGCAGAATGGACACGTAAATAGAGAATGGTGGGAAGCAGTGTGCTGTCTCGTTAGAGGGAAAGGAACTAGTATATAGCAAGGTATACAAGTTTTTGTATGAGAGACTGACTTGGTTTGTAAACTTTCACTTAAAGCGCAATAAAAATTTTTAAAAATAGTAACATTCACAAGTTGTGTAGGGAAAACTGTAAAAAATGTGCTCTCAAAGAATACAATGCTTTATATTTACATTTTTCTTGTGAGATGAGAGACTAAACTATTGATTCCCTTCTGCAGCTGACTATGCCTTAAGATCACATGGGCTTCTTTCCACTCAGCTTTTATGGAAGGGTTTTAATTTCAAGCACAAATTTATTCTGAAATATCCAAGATCCAGTGATAAACCAAGACAATGAGAAGGAAAGGTATTTGTATGACACACCCAGTAAAGGCCCAGAAAAGGTGTGCATTCATGAGCTCAGCACCACATCCTCAGCCAAGGAGCTCCATGCCCCTTCTTGCCTTTGTCCTTGTTATGACCCAATACCCGCTCCCCTCACCCCGCATGTTTTCTGCTTTTTCAAAATGGGCAAACTGAGTGCTTGACATAACTAATGCCATGCTGAATCTATAAGTTCTACTTGCTCTGCCTACCTGTCCTTCACATACCTCTGTTAATGACTTTGTTTTGACCAAATGTTAATGACTTTGTTCTTAGTTTTAAACTGATGCAAATAACCTTTTGTTCTGTCCGACTACCTGTGGCCTACAACCCCTACAGGAAAATCAGAGCCCAGGTATCTGATATGTGTATCTTTAGCCTAATAAAAAAATGTCTGGCAGGGGACTACAAAGACACTTGTAACCCTTGTAAGAGTCTATATAAGCTCTAATGTAAAATTGCTCTTTGGGACTCCATAGAGACAGGCTGTGTTGCTGCCCGGTCCCTGGTGATGTATGCATCTCCTTAATAAACTTTCTCACTTTTTCTGACTTGGAGTATGTTTCATTGGCTCTACTGCTCCGGGGCACAGACCCTAATCAGGTAACACTGTTAATCACCATTCTCACCCTAAATAAGCTGCTGTATTAAGTAAGTAAGGTAGAAGCCCGGGCCTTGGGTCAGACTGCCTGGATTTGAGTCCTAATTCTGTAGCTTATAGAGGTGGTTCTGCAGGTCACTCATCCTCCCTGAGCCTCTTCTCCCCAAAAGTAGACTTGCTTGGTCATAGAATATGAATAGTTTTTATTTAGATGATATTGCCAAATTATCGTTTCACAAGATTACCAAGTATATATGAGAGTGGAAACCCTGGTGGTGTAGTGGTTAAGAGCTATGGCTGCTAACCAAAAGGTCAGCAGTTCATACCCACTAGGTCCCACCAAGCTTTATCTGACAGCAGGAGACCCAAAGCGACACTCTTTTAAAGGAAGTCTTCAAAGTACAGGCACATTTCACTTAGTGTGCTGCTGCCCTGTGTTGTGTTTGTGGCAACAAAAGCCTACTCATTAGACCCAAACCGAAAAAACCAAACCCACCGCCATCAATTCCAACTCATAGCGACCCTACAGGACAGAGTAGAACTGCCCCACAGAGTTTCCAAGGAGCACCTGGTGGAATCAAACTGCTGACCTTTTGGTTAGCAGCCGTAGCACTTAACCATTACACCACCAGGGCTTCCAGTCATCAGACAGGATACCAAAAAAACAAACCTGTTGCCATCAAGTTGATGCCAATTCATGGCAACCCCGTATGTCACAGAGTAGAACTACTTCATCAGGTTTTCTTGGCTGTAATCTTTATGGAAGTAGCTTGCCATGTGCCTCTAGATGGGTTTGAACCTCTAACCTTTAAGTTAGTAGCTGAGCGCAAACCATAGGGGTTGGTAAAACACGTATCATTTACTAAGGACTTGTAATTAATCTTTGGGTCACGTGTCTTTGGCTCTGGTCAATACCAGATGTCAGAATATAGACATCTACAGACAGGATTGATATTTTTAGGCTATTTCACAACCTAGTGAAATCCAACACTGGACATCCCCAGTTTGCTCATTATTGACAATGCGACCAAAATGGAAACTGCTACCCTGTGTGTCGATACTGTGCTAGAAATATACACTGCCACCAGACATACTGCACAAAGGAAAGCTCTTCGCTTAAACTTCCCCTTTGTTGGTGCAAAATTTTTACTGTGATCTCGGGTCAGCTGTTGAGTCATCAAGTCACATTCTGAGCCCAACTTAGGACATTGCTGAGGCCTGAGGGACCAGCAAAGGAAGGCAGGCCTAAAGATGCCTTCATGGGGCTACAGCTAGTTACAGTGGAGAAGAAAAATGTAAATTTTGCTCCAGGGACTCAGGGATTTAAAAAGACCCCTCATTCTGAGTCCAGCAGACTTACTGCAATTCATTAAATTGAGGATTTAGTCCATAGGGGGCAGACCTGCACTGAATACTGGATCTTGTGTCTTTGTTGAACTTTGGTCTCTCTGAAAACACCTAGAAATCTTTTCTAAAAAATCATCTGTTTAATTTTTCATGAAAATCTCCCTGCCGTCATTCACAATACCCCATATGGTGGAGTTTAGAAGTTTTCTGTGGCTGAAAATAGAAATAATCCCTTGTCTAAACCACCTGTCTTTGTTTTTAGGAAGTACTCATCATCTTGAGTTGTGGTCTTTCCTTGGGAAGAAATTTGGGACATTTTAACCCATTTGTTTGAAAAACCCATTCCTTAAACATTTCCAGGAATTCAGGTGGGTCTAAACTTAAAGAGGAGCAATGAAATGATTCCTCAACTATGACAAAGGATTGGAAATCAAGGTGAACGGGCTTGGCAGAGCCATGTGAAGGAACTAAAGGGTGAGTCAGTTTCTGCTGACAGGCTTTCTGAGGCCAGGAAACTATATCTTCATGACCTTTGAGCACAATCGTTCAGCATAAACGTTCCCAGAACACAGTGATTTGATTTTAAGTTGTTTTTCTTTTTATTTAAATGTACAAAAAAAAAAGAAAAAAAATGTAATTTCATACTCTCACTCTTTTGTGTGTTGAAATATATATATTTTTCAAAAAAGCAGAAGTCCCACAGTTAATTTGGTGCCCATCCTCTGTCCATATGGACAGATGGATGGCTGGATGACTGGATGGAGATACTCACTGAAATTGTTTTTTCTTAACAAAAATGGAGTTCTGCCACATATATTATTCTGTCATTTGCTTTTTTTTTTTTTAATAAGCAATGTGTCATGGACATCTTTCCAGGACAGTATAAATAGATTCATTTACTTACAATGGCTGCATGGTATTCCATACTATGGATGGTCCATGATTTATTGAATCACTGTTCTATTTATAGAGATTTCTGTTTCAATATATTTCTGTTATAATGTTTCAGGGAATATCCTTGTATTTACACATGAACAGATTATTAAAAGTGGGATTGCTTTGTTTCAAATAATGTAACCCAAAGTGATTTCACTATTGAACTCCTTATTATGTTTGTTAACTTTAGTCTTATTAAATTTGTGTGGTTAACAAGTCAGATCAATGAAATGCTTTCCATGCAAATATTTTTCCACGGTTTTCCTCTTTGCTCGCGATAACTCAGCAGCTGATTGAGGGGTCAAATGGTGTGTTTACACAAGAAACAGAAACTTCACATGTATTCATATCAACTCTCCTTTGAAGAAAAGACAAATTCTAAAGTAATTCCAGCTATAAATCTAAGATACATCTACTGGTCCCATCCTGGCTAGAGGAAAGAAGAATGAAGAAAACCAAAGACACAAGGGAAAAAGTCGCGCAAAGGACTGATGGACCACAACTACCACAACCTCCAACAGACTGAGCCCAGAACAGCTAGGTGGTGTCTGGCTACCACTGCCGAATGCTCTGGTAGGTATTACAATAGAGGGTCCCAGACAGAGCAGGACTAAAAAGTAGAACAAACTTCAAATTCACAGACACACACAAAGAGAGACTGGAGAAACCCCAAGAGTATGGCCCCAGGACACCCTTTTAACTCAGTACTGACGTCACTCCTGAGGTTCACCCTTCAGCCAAAGATTAGACAGGTCTATAGGGCAAGCAATAACACAGGAACGTGCTTCGTAGTTCAATCACGTATATAACACTAAATCGGCACGCCAGCCCAAACGCAAAGATGAGAAGACAGGAAGGGACATGAAAACTGGACAGATGGAAACAGGGAACCCAGGGTGGAGAAGAAGAGAATGTTAACACATCGAGGGGTCAACAACCAATGTCACAAAACAATTTGTGAATTAATTGTTTAATGAGAAACTAATTTACTCTGTAAACTGTCACCTAAAGCACAATTAAAAAGTTTTTTTCTCACACACACAGAAAAAAGTGGGATTGCTTGATCATAGAATATGCACAGTTTTTATTTAGCTGATACTGCTAAATTACCTTTTCATAAGATTGGACCATTTTATATTAGTACTAACTATGTATGAGAGTGACTTATTTTTTACCTAAAGGAATGGAGTCTATATTTGTTTAGTATTATTGGCCTTTTAAAATATATATTTATTATGAAATATTTCAAGTATACAGGGAAGTACAGAGAATGGGATGAAATAATGATTTGTACATATCTTTACTGTTTCTTGGGTCAAATTAAAAAATTATTTTTCTCAAGAAAGTGTTTGTTTCAGTTTTTTTTAATTGTTAAACTGAAGTTTCAGCCCAAATTTGTTTGACTTCAAAGCCCAAACTCTTTTCATTTACCAACCTCCCTTTTTATATAAAAAACAAAAGTCTGTTGCCTTTGAGTCAATTCCGACTCATGGCGACCCTATAGGACAGAGTAGAACTGCCCCATGGGCCAGCTGTAGCTCTTAACCACTATGCCACCAGGGTTTCCCCTTTTTATATGGCGTAGCTCAAATTGTAGATACATAATATTTAGTGGAAATCTAAGACATTGGGTCATATTGCCTAAGTAGCTTCTGAAGATCAGAGACCTGAAAAGGAAAAGAAATATCCAGTTGATCCTTTGTCTCCCTCTTCATCTCTCCCAGCCATAGCTTTAGAGTTTCAGCCCCGCTCCCTTTGCTTTGACACCAGAGAGTGGCAGATGAGCTTGTCAGCCATAACTTTGCCATCAGCGAAGACTTCTTGTTGAGGACTTCATGGGGTGAGGAAGGAGTGAGAACATGAGTTTATTACAAAATTCCTGTCGGGCAAGGCTTGAGAATGGGAGGAGGTCAAGTAGAAATAGGCACATGAAAAATATTTGAGAAATACAAAGTAAGAGGAGCCAATCGACGTCATATTCCAAAAAGAAATATGTGTATAAATGGTGACCTTCTTGGCAAAGAGAGTTTAGGCAATCCAATCCCAGCTACCTGGTGATAGGGACGTGGAGCCCCCAGCAGAGAAGCCCCTGGCATAGGAAGGCACCACCCAGTGGAACTTCCCTCAGCCATTACAGGGCAGCTGAAAGACAGAGACAAAAGCTCTGAGCTCTTGACGTTTGAAGACGACTGAAGCAGCTCTTCAGCTGCTGTTCCAATTCTCTGTTGGCTGCCCGGGCACCTATTATCCCACCAGCCTCAGAAATGGGCTCTCTGGGGCCAGCGATCTCCTCCAGAGAGCCTCCTGGTAAGAGAAGTCTGGTTCTCATTTATCGTAGCAAGTTAAGGTAAGTTTTTAAAAATGAAGTCTCGAAACAAGGTTACAAAAACTCTAAAGTATTATGTTGGACAAAATAATATTTTAATACAAAAATACAAGTCATATAAGGATTACATATATACATATACATTGTAATATATAAGCTGTGTATAAGGGTGTGTGTGTGTGTGTACATATATGTGTATATATATATATATATATATATATATATATATATATATATATATATATATATATATATGGAAACCCTGGTGGCATAGTGGTTAAGTGCTACAGCTGCTAACCAAAAGGTCAGCAGTTCGAATCCACCAGGCGCTCCTTGGAAACTCTTTGGGGCACTTCTACTCTGTCCTGTAGGGTTGCTGTGAGTTGGAATTGACTTGATGGCAATGGGTTTTTTTTTTTTTTTTTTTTTTTTTATTTATTTATTTATTTATTTATTTATTTATTTATTTATTTATCTATTTATTTATTTATCTATCTATCTATCTATCTATCTATCTATCTATCTATCTATCTATCTATTTATTTATTTATTTATTTATTTATTTATTTGTAACAGTGCATTGTAAGTGGTGGGTTCTGTGGTTCTGCATCGCAGGCTTGGAAGGTTTCTTTACCCCTTCCCTATTCTTCCGCCATGACTGGATGCTGTAGCTCTTGACCTGCCATTAGGGCTGGATGCCGATTTTAAGTTGCGGGATCTGTCAGTGTGTCTCTGTATCTGTAGTTGTTGCCTCATCTTCTGTAATATCAAAATCTAAACCTGAGGACCTCAGTGTATGTTCCAACTGGGCCTCCTATCTTCCCATCCTATCACAATCCCTGTGCCCATGGGTCCACCATGCTCTAGCACCCAGATTTCTGTTCTCCCAGTCATCCCCCAATGCTGCCACCACACCCCCAACCCTTTGCTGCCCCTGAACTCAGACTGACTTCCTTCTGAAGGTGGGGGCCTTCCCCGTAAGAGTCTCAGAGTTGAGGGGGCAAAAATTCTCAGAGGCAGAAGCCTTTCTAAGGTCACAGTCAGCGGCCCAGGCATTCAACTCCACAGATGTCCCCTGAGCAGTGAGTGAGTGCACAGCATCAGGAGGGATTTGAGGGCCTGGCAGGAGCCCCAGAGCACACGGGCAGGAAGAACGTCAGCTGCACAGGCAGCTAGTTCATTGCCTGCTCTTCACTTAACCTCCAAGAACAATTTTTAAACACAGGAAGGAACTGTGAATGCTCTTGATGCTTTGATTCCAAAGTGCTCTTCAGTGTTTTTGTTTTAGGTATCAAGAGGGTACATTTTGTTTTCCCTGGATGTAACTTGTATCTCTTCTGAGCAGTGGTGGGGCTTTGGGATATGGAAAGGGGCATGGAGCCAGAGGGGAGATGGTATCTTAGAATCAGAGCGTCAGAACTGGATGGGACGTCAGAGATTATTAGTCCAGCCCCTTCATTTTACAGACGAGTCAGCAGTCTAGGAGTGTTGAAAAGACACAGTTAGTATAGGAACTTCATTAAGATACGAGGTATCTTGGAAATTATCGAGTCCAGCCAGGAGCAGATGGGCCCCTGGAAAAAGTCTCTTGATGCCCTACACCTCTGTCTTAGTCATCTAGTGCTACTATAACAGAAATACCACAAGTGGAGGGCTTCAACACTCAGAAATTTATTCTGCCACTCTCTGGTAGGCTAAAAAAAAAACCCAACACCGTCAAGTCAATTCCAACTCATAGCAACCCTATAGGACAGAGTAGAACTGCCCGATAGAGATTCCAAGGAGCAGCCTGGTGGATTTGAACATCCAACCTCTTAGTGAGCAGCCGTAGCACTAAACCACGACGCCACCAGGGTCTGGTAGGCTAGTAGTCCAAATTCAAGGTGTCAGCTCCAGGGGAAGGCTTTCTCTCTCTGTCAGCTCTGGAGGAAGGTCCTTGTCATCAATATTCCCCTGGACTAGGAGCTTCTTTGCACAGGGACTCCAGGTTCAAAGGACATGCTGTGTTCCCCGTGCTGCTTTCTTGGTGGTAATGAGGTCCCTCTATCTCTCTGGTCACTTCTCTCAAAAGAGATTGGCTTAAAACACAATCTAATCTTGTAGATTGAGTTCTGCCTCAGCAACTTAACTGTCACTAATCCCATCTCATTAACATTATAGAGATAGAATTTACAACACATAGGAAAATCACATCAGATGACAAAATGGTAGACAATCACACATACTGGGAATCGTGGCTTATTCAAGTTGACACACATTTTTAGGGGACATAGTTCAATCCATGACACCCTTCCTTTGGCCTGCTTAATGCCCTCCCTCTCATCTTATTAGGTATGGTGACCTGCCCAGGCCAGACCTCTCCACACAGTCCCCTGGGTTCTGCACCCCTGTTGGCAACTTTCCTCCCCTAGCCAAAAGGAACCACTCCTGCCCAGTCAGGGCCAACCCTGAAACCAGGTCCCCATTTGAAAGACAGCTGATAAATAAATGCCCTCTCCCCACAGCTGTTGAGAGCTGATAACGGCTCCTAGTGGTTCTGCACTCTGATGGATATTCTTAATTTTTGAAAAGGTAATACATTTATATGGTTCAAAACTCCAACAATATAAAAATTATCATGAAAAGTCTCATTCCTATGCCATTGGACCAGATCCCCCACCCAAATCGCTCCCAGTAATCATTTTTATTAGTTTCTTGTGTATCTTTTCAGAGTTCCTTTATATTCATATAAGCAATACAGATATGTATTTACAGATAATTCTTAAGAGTTCTCAGAACAATAAGGCACTCTGAAAATCTCATTGAGCACTTCCCAGGGCTCTTGTCATCACGTTTTGTACGTGGCTATCTTCTTGTAGTTATGATAACCTTTTGCTTTCTTCACGTATGATATCTTTGATGTCGTTCCATAACTCGTCTGGTCTTTGGTCATTAATGTCCAATGTATCAAATATATTCTTGAGATGGTCTCTAAATTCAGGGGGGATATACTCAAGGTTGTATTTTGACTCTTGTGGACTTGTTTTAATTTTCTTCAGCTTCAACTTGAACTTGTGTATGAGCAATTGATGGTCTCTTCCACAGTTGGTCCCTGGCCTTGTTCTGACTGATGATATTGAGCTTCTCCATCATCTCTTTCTACAGAGGTAGACAATTTGATTCCTGTGTATTTCCTCAGATGAGGTCCACATGTGTAATCCTCAAGTGGTGGAATAGGCTGATAAACCACAAAAATAATTCTAAGTGAGGTGAATGCTTCAGAAGGGGAACTACAAGGTGCCATGGCGCCCTGACCCATTGTGAAGCCTCAGGGACGTCTCCCAAAGGGAAGAAACGCAGCAGCCAAGTGAAGGTTGTTGCTTGGTTTATATTCCAGGAAGAGGGAACAGCCATAGGAAGGCCCTGAGACAAGAGAGGACAAAGCCATTTTTGGAAGGTGTCAGGAGAAACCAAGATGAGGGGAAGTGACCGAGATGAGGTGGGCGGTCCAGATGAGAAAGGAGCCTGTCAGATGGCCCTGCACCTTTAACCCAAGACTTATTCCACTGCCCAACTCCATGCATAATGGATTCCCCGGTGGTCTGAGTCCAAGCCTGTCACCAGCACTGTAGCTGGGGACCCAGTGCTGCATGAACATGAGCACCAAACCTGACCATGTCACTTTCTTGCTTATAAAGCTCAAGAATGAGGTCTGACATTTTTAGCATATCCTTCCCTGGTGGTAGAGTGGTTAAGGGTTTGGCTGCTAACCAAAAGGTCGGCAGTTCGAATCCACTAGCCATTCCTGGAAACCCTATAGGGCAATTCTCCTCTCTCCTATAGGGTGACTATGAGTCAAAATCGACTCAAAGGCAGTGGGGTTGGTTTCATGGACCTGCCTACTCTCCAGCCACCTTTAACTCTCCCCACCCACTGTTGTCTTCTCCCTGCTCTCCTGGCCCCACACCCTTAAGCCTCCAAGTGCTGCTCACGACTCAAGTCCCAATTACTAAGGGCAATCCCAGGGAAAGAAAGAGGGCTGGAGCAGAGAAAGAAAGTGGTTTTATAAAAGTGGCTGAACTCCAGGACACAATTCAGTGACACTGATTATATTCTTCAAGTTGTGCAACCAGTCTCACCCTCCTATTTGAAGTTGTTCCTCCCTCATTAACACAAACTCACTGCCCTATAAGGCTCTTATCTGACCTTCTGAGTTGCTGTTGTCAATTTGATCCCATATAGATAGGTCTTAAGAGAGCACAATGCTCAAGGCATACATTCTTTACTAGTTAAGCTAAACTATTGTTTGGTTTTAAGAAGACTTCAGGGAATATTTTTGGCTTAAGGTTTCAGGTTTAAAGATTATCTCAGGGCAGTAGTTTCAGGAATTCATCCAGCCTTTATGGCTCCAGAATATCTGGATTCCATGAGAATTTGAAATTCTGTTCTGCATTTCTCCACTTTTGATGAGGATTCTTCTATAGAATCTTTGATCAAAATGTTCAGTGCTCCCAGACACAGCAGGAGAAAAATGTAAAACAAAACTCAAATTCTGACAGAGACTGGAGAACCTCTGAGACCATGTGCCCCTGACACTCTTCTAATTCAGAACTGAAGCCACTCCTGAAGCCTACTTTTCAGACACAGATTAGACAGGCCTGTAAAACAATAACACACGTGAGGAACGTGCTTCTTAGTTCAATCAAATATATGAGACCAAATGGGCAACTCCTGCTAAAAGCAAGATGAGAAGGCAGGAAGGGACAGGAAAACTGGACAAATGGACACAGGGAACCTGGGGTAGAAAGGAGGAGAGTGCTGTCACATTGCAGGAATTGTACCCAATGTCACAAAACAATTTGTGTATAAATTTTTGAATGAGAAACCTTTGCACAGTAAATTTTCACCTGAACCACAGTAAAATTAAAAAAATAAAAAAATGTTCAGTGGTGGTAGCAGGGCACCATCCAGTTCTGGTCTCATGGCAAAGGATGCGGTTGTTCAGGGAGATGATTAGCCACCCGTTCCATTTCCTCCTCCTCTTCCTAACTCTCCTTCCTCTCTTGCTCCAGGCGAGTAGAGACCAATTGTCCTGCCTTGGATGGCCCCTTGCAAGCTTTTAAGACCCCAGGCACTACACAACAAACTAGGAGATAAAACAGAAGCACTAAAACACTGAATTAGGCCAATTAACCAGAATGCCCCATGAAACCATGACCCTAAGCCTCCAAACCAAGGAACCAAACCCCGTGAGGTGTTTGGTTGTATATAAGCAGCCTCTCAGCTATTCTTTCTTTTTTTTTCAGTCATTGTTGTAAATGTATCTACTACACAACTTTTGCCAGTTCAGCTTTTTACAGGTGTACAACTTATTGACAGCAATTATTATAATCAGCTGCACACCAGTGTTTTTAAGTACAAGTTGCTTCCACTACTTTCTGGAAGTAGATTAATAAATACATGATAGAAAATTATAAAAGTGTGGCTTTTTGTTTTAATTTCACAGAGCCACCATAGGTGTAAAATAATTTGTTATAGATCAATGCCAGGTCCTCAAATGTTTGAAAGCATTTCCTTTATCTTACGCCTACAGTATCGGAGTGGAGTCACAGCTACCACTGGTGGACAGTCGGCTTCCTCTGGTTTACTCAGTTGCTCATTAGTGCATAAAACACAATTTCCTCCTGACAACCAAGAAGTGCAACTACAGTTGAAAGCGCATATATGTGTGTGTTTAGCTAGTAGACCAGCCAGGCTTACACCAATTGTCTCTTTTACAGAAGAAGACAGAAGAAGGGAAAAAAGCCCCACAAGAGCCCCAGTGTCCACTTGAACGTGGTTGTGTACAGTACTTGCCATCTGCATTTTTTCATTGGTCACCTGGACACTTACACTCCTCTGGATCCACACCTGAAATCAGACTTTAGCGGTCAACCCCTCCAACCTCTGCTGGCGGAACCTCCAGCTACAGCTCAGGGCTTTTTTGGTACACAGCTCCTCTTTCTGTTTCGTAACTTCTGTTTTGCACAGCTTCATAAATCTCAAGTTTATATTCTTGACATTGAACTAACAAAGTTGAAGTTTACTTCAACCCTTTGTTAAAGAAAATACCTCACTCTTCTGCATGTTCCAGAGAGGATTTGCTATAAATAATTGACCAAGATGGACTTATGTAATGATTCACTCTGTTTAAATAACTCTGGTTTTTAGCTGCCTCTTGAGGCCACACCGACTCATGGTGACCCCACGCACCAGGGAGTCCTTCCTGGCCCTGCGCCGTCCCCATGATCAGTGCAGCTCAGACCGTTGTGACCTGTAGGGCTTTCATTGGCTGAGTTTTGGAAGTAGGTCACCAGATCTTTCTTCGTGATCCATCTTAGTCTGGAAGTTCTGCTGAAACCTGTGCAGCATCATAGCAACACGTAAGCCTCCACTGACAGATAGATGGGTGGTGGCTGCACAATAAGGTACATTGGCCAGGAATCAGACTTGGGTCTCTGGCATGGAAGGTGAGAATTCTACAACCGATCCACTATTGTTGTGCGCCATCCAGTCCATTCTGACTCATAGCAGTATGCATCAGACACCTTTTAGATAACTTAGAATAGGCGTTTCCCTTATCTCCCCAAACTTCCTCTTTCCAAGCCCCTAACTCTTATCTCCCCTCCCCCCATCTCTCAGGACTCATGTGGACTTATCATAAGCTTAGTACATCACTCACCCATCCTAGTGGTCAATCCCGCTAACTTTCTTTAAAAGGCTCTCAGTTCTTTATAAAGAAAATGTTCTACATTCTACTTTGGTGAGTAGCGTCTGGAGTCTTAAAAGCCTGTGAGCAGCCATCTAAGATACTCCACTGGTCTCACCCTTTGGGAACAGGAGATAATGAAGAAAATTAAAGATAAAAGGGAAAGACTAGTCTAAAGGACTAATGAACCACAACTACCATGTCCTCCACCAGCCTAAGTCGTGTACAACTATACAGTGCCCAGCTACCACCACTGACTGCTGTGGCAGGGATCACAATAGAGGGTCCTGAACAGAGCTGGAGGAAAATGTAGAACAAAATTCTAAGTGACAAAAAAAAGACCAGACTTACAGACTGAACAAACCCTGAGAGTATGGCCCCCGGACACCCTTTTAGCTCAGTAATGAAGTAACTCCCAAGGTTCACCCTTCAGCCAAAGATTAGACAGGCTCCTAAAACAAAACAAGACTAAGGGGGCATACCAGCCCAAGTGCAAGGACTAGAAGGCAGGAGGGGACAGGAAAGCTGGTAATATGGAACCCAAGGTAGAGAAGGAAGAGTGTTGACATTTTGTGGAGTTGTTAACCAATGTCATAAAACAATATGTGTACTAACTGCTTAATGAGAAGCTAGTTTGTTCTGTAAACCTTCATCTAAAGTACAGCAAAAAAAAAAAAAAAAAAAGGTGGCTCTCAGTTCTCTGCTTTAGCAGGGAAGGAGATTCAGATTTCTCTGTTTTGGCTCCCCAGTGCCTTTATGTCCTTCTCCTCCTACTGTGGTGCTCCTCCCCTCCCTTACCCCTTACCCCTTACCCCTCCTTTCCTTACAATCCTTTTTGTATCCTTGCCTGTTTTAACATTGTCCAGTGCCATTTTTTTCTTTGACAGAACTATGCAAAGCCAGCACTATGCTATCAGAGAACTGTTGGGAAGCCATCCCAGCCCAGGGAAAGACCCCTGGGGGATCCAGACCCAGCAGTGCTGGGAGAAACTCAACTGGGCCATCAAACCTATGGCTCGACATCCACCTGCCTCTTGGCAGTTTGAATCCACCAGCTGCTCCTTGGAAACCCTATCAGGCAGTTCTAGGACTCCATGACTAATTAGGTCAGAAGGTCGGAGTCTCTAGGTCAATCTTTTCATCCTTCCTGCTCAGCTATTGTGAATAATAAATGCTCGGTGCAAAGGTCTCCCTGTGCAAAATATTTTACATGTATTTTCTTACTTAATCCTGGTAACAACCCAGGGAGGGGGGTATTACCCCAATTTCACAGACTAAAGAACCAGGCTTAAATAGGTCAGACAACTTGCCCAAGGTTACAAACTAGAAGAGCCAGGATTCAATTCTGGGGCTGCTAGACCACTGGACCTGCCACCGTGGGGCAGACATTAGAGCCTCTCTGCTTTGGGGGCTGCCAGGCTTAAAGCGAAGCTCCAGGCAAAACACATGCCCACTCTAAACGCTTGGAACTGTCCTTGGGGATCTGGGCTGTGGTGCCTCGGGCTCCCCGAATCCATCCCTACCGGCAGGGCTCGGAGCCTTTCAGCCACAGGCTCCCTCAAAAGAAAACCGAGTCCTTGGCCTCGGCCTGACTGCCAGCTTCTGGGGCAGGGACCACATTGCCACAGAACTTACTGCCCTTCCTGTTGCCTTGCTGTAGGCTCGCTTGCAGATTCTCTGAAAGAAGCCACCTGTTCATGTTGCTTTGCCTGCAGGTTCATGCTGACCACGGAGGTTAGAGCCCCCGGCTCCAACCCAGGCTGATTTTCAAGATCTATCTCCAGAAGTACAACTCACGCCTGATTTCTCTGAATCTGATGTCATTGTCCCTTCCTCTATGAAGTCTGCCCAACTGCCCCAGGCAAAATCAAAGGCTCTATCTAGGCTCTGGAGTCCCTGGGTGAGGCAAACGATTAACGGGCTCTTGGCTGCTAACCTAAAAGTTGAAGGTTCGAGCCCACCCAGGGGTGCCTCAGAAGAAAGGCCTGGTGATCTACTTCGGAAAAATTAGCCACTGAAACCCTATGGATCACAGTTCTACTCCGACACACATGGGGTCACCCGAGTCAGAACCAAATCCACGGCAGCCGGCCCTAGCGTCTAGGCTCCGGGCCCCCACGGTGCGTTCAGTTCGGCGGGCATTCACGGGGTGCCCAGGAGGCTTCCCGTACTTCCTCTCGTTTTACCCTTAACCTATGAAGTAGGTACTATTACTCCCATTCCACAGCTGTGAAAACAGAGGCTAGTCGGTTGTGGAGCGAGGATTTAAACCCTGGGGCCTAACTCCAATTCCAGTGCTTCTTAACCACACAAAGAGCCACATCCCTTCATAGACTTAGTCTGGGCCTTATCATATTACTTAGTAATTATCTGATTGCACCTCTGCCTTTTACCCCAGGCTACCCCCCAGGGTGCTCACCTTATTCACTCTCCTATCCCCGGTGTTGACTCAGCACTGATGCTTGGAACATAATATGTGCTGAATAGACTGTTGAACTGAATTAGTCGGCAAACATTTACCAAGCAAAATTCTGTGTACCAGCCCTTGCGCTAGGCACAAGTGCCTCAAAGACAAAAAGAATGCAAAAAAAAAAAAAAGTTTTTTTAACTGCATTAGGCATGCAGACATTGCAATAGAATATTGTTGTTGGATGCCATCAATGCGATTCTGACTGATAGTGACCCCATGTGACAAGGTAGAACTGCCCCATAAGGTTTTCTTGGCTGTAATCTTTACAGACATAGTTCACCAGGTCTTTCTCCCATGGCGCTGCTGGGTAGATTCAAACCATGAACCTTCCACTTAGTAGCCAAGTACTTAACTGTTGTGCCACAAGGGCTCCTTGCAATAGAATTAGGTACTTGTAATAATGAATGAACATACGAAGTGTGGTGGAAGCCTGGCAAAGGAGCTTAGAGTCTGCCTGGGGAAAGAAGGGGGAAGGGAGATGACCATCACAGCTAATGCAGAGCCTGGGTGAGTCTGGGAAGATGAGAGGAATTTGCCACGTGGATGAGAAGGACAGGACATTTCAGGAGGGAAGAGCAGAGCCCAAAGCACAAAGATTTGAGAAAGCCTGCTCTTGCCGGGGTTTGGAGGGAGTAATAAGTAGCACCATGTCCTTCCCTCCCTGTGGATACAGGTGGAGATCAGAATATCAGCTTTACTGCTGACAAAGCATAAGTGGGTTTCTCCCACCCACAGCTGCAGGCCTCCCTTTCCGAAGCAGAGCCCACCCCAATCAGTGAACATTGGATTAAGTGCATCTTTCTGCAGGACAGGAAGGCAAGATGCCAAACTGGAGGGGGGTGGGGCTGTTTCTTCTCCCAAGTCACCAATCAAATAGCCCAACCCACCCCCAAGCCCAGGGGAACTCAGAGAGGGGATGTGAGAAGCTGTGTTTCCTCTATATGGGTTCTGAGGAGTCAGAAATGCCTCCAGTCTGTGGAAACAGAAGACATAAGTGCCCCCACCCCCAGCGGTGTTCAGGAAGTACTAGCAGTTCAGAGTCGCTGCCACGTGACGTGGCCAAGGAAGCTTCATTTGTTGCTCCTATTACCTGGGAAATGTGCCTTCCGTAGAGTAAGCCTGAGCCCCACTGAGAAGGGCCCTGTGTGCTGTGCTGGGGGAGAGCTTTACTCCCCAGGGTGATGGGAGCCACTGAAGAATGGTGAGCAGGGGGTGACAGCATTGGGAAGGGCACTCTGGGAGCTGTTTAGGGGGTGAGGAAGATGGAGAAAGGGATATGATTAAAACAAAGTGGCTTGTAAGGAGTCACCCCAGAACTCTGGCCCAAGCAATGAGGATAGAAAAAAGGAGAGGGAGTGAAGAAATATTTAGGCTTTTCTGGTGGTGACGACCTCCCTATGAGAACATGTCTCTTGCAAAGCATCTCCTTCATCCCTCTCCAGAAGAGGAGTAGAGGTAACACATGAAATGCCTGGTACATAGCCCCAATTCCCATTTTGTGGATGTGAAATGCCCAGGGCTGGAAGATCACCACAGCCTTCAGCCATGGACAAACAGGAGTTCTGTGTGTTGGTTGCTCCACCTCTGCCAGCCTACAGGAGGAAAAGCAAGGCTTCCAGAAGGATGGCCTTCAGAAGGAAGCAGCACTATAAGCACCCTGAATCAAGATGGGTGGAAACCATCCACATTTTGATTCAAAAGACAGAGAGAGATTTAGGAGGTGACACATAGGGCCTAATAATTAATCATTGAATGTAACAGACTAAAAGAAGGAGGGAGTCACATTTGACCTCAGGGTTCTGGCCTGGGCAGCTGGCCCGATGGTGGTGCCATTCCAGAGACTGAGAAAACAAGGAAGGAGAGAAAGCCTGCAGAGGAAGGCAGTTCACTTTAGGATGCGTGGGTCTGAGGTCTTGGATATCTAAGTGGAGATGCCCAAGAGGTTTGGCTACCAGGAGAGAAACCTGATCTGGAGAGATTGGGACTCTGCACGCTCTTTGGAAGGCACATTTCCCAGGCAACAGGAACCTGCAGTAAAAAATAGTATGGCAATGAATCAGCAGGACAGTCTTTCTCTACCTCTGTCTCCTCCCACTCTTAGGGAACTCCAGCCCCTCCCGAGCACATCCCAAGAAACTCTGGGGACCCCTGGTGTATATGGGGCGTGGGTCTTATACCCACTTCTGGGGTGGCTCCTCTGCTGCTACATGGTGTCCCACAGTTCTCTTCCCTGCCTCTGGTTGCTGTGGTGGTATCTCAGGCCACCCAGGACTCGGAGCCACGCCTGGTCCTGATGCTCACTGTCTGGCCCCCTGGAGTCAGTTTTAAGGGCATTGATGTTTGCATTGAAAGGAAACAATGTGTAACTAGCAAGTATGACCAGGATTAAAAGTAGATTCTCTTAAGAACCAACAGGGAGCAACCCGACCCTACGCCCTCAGGAGGCCCAGGTACTGTCTAGCTCCTGGTTGGCTTCCAGGTCAAGACTAACTCACTCATCCCCCACTGCCACCACCACCACCAACAGTAACAATACCAATACCCACCACCGCAAGCAACAATACCACCATCAACAACAACACTACTACTACTACCAACAACAACAACAACACCAGGAATGTTCCCAGCAGCTGCACACTGAGGCATCTATAAAAATACAAATTTATAGTCTCCAAACTTGCTGCAGCCTAGTGACTGAAAGATGTAAACCGCCCCAACTCCTAAGAAAATAACTGCTCATAACTAACGGATCTTGGGCTTACTGCCTGCTATGGCCCACAAAGAAACCCTGGTGATGTAGTGGTTAAAAGTTACAGCTGCTAACCAAAAGGTTGGCAGTTTTAATCCACCAAGCACTCCTTGGAAACCCTATGGGGGCAGTTCTACTCTATCCTATAGGGTTGCTATGAGTTGGGATGACTCAAAGGCAATGGATTTATGGCCCACAAAGTATACAAAGCCTGAAGTAACAATTCCTCAGGCCATCCTCCTGATTGTCAATAAGAGACCACATGTTAACCACTGACTACGTTTATGGCTACATGTTACTTAAACATTCTTTACCCTATTTTGACGAATGGTAAACCTTAATTAAGTCTTTAACTTCCTTGTTCGTGTTATATAAACCCTTGACTTTTTTCCTGTCAATGGAGTTCTTTCCCGCCTTTGTTTGGATGCCACCCTATTCATGAATCCTTTGGTCCTACTCAAATAAACTCATTTAAATTTAAAATTTGCCATAATCTCTGAAATTTTCTTTGACAGCTCCAGTCCCCACTGACACCCCGGTCCTAGCCCAAATCCGCCTCCCTCCCTAGCCTAGGATTAGCACCTATCCACCATGATTGAAGTTAGCAGCACCAATTTGCTTCAGGTAAAAAATTCTTAAACCCGTCTACGCCATGCAGTCTGGAGGCATTGCCCAGCTAGACAATAATCAGTATCCTCAATCTGGATTATCCGGTCTTAAATATCATAATTTATGGGTCAACCAAGGAACCCTGGTGGTGCAACGGTTAAGTGCTCAGCTGTTAACCAGAAGGCAGAGCGTTCAACCCCACCCAGTGGCTCCAAGGGAGAAGGACCTGGCGATCTGCTTCTGTAAAGTTTGCAGCCTAGGAAACCCTATGGGGAAGTTCTGCTCTTTCACATGGGGTTGCTAGGAGTCAAAACCAACTCAAAAACAGCACCCAAAAACAACAATAAACGTGTCCTTCCGAAAACAAAAACATGTGTCGACCATTAGCAAATTCTGCTGGTGCTACCCTCGAAACACATGCAGGTTCTAACCATGTCCCACCACCTCCATTATTCCCGACCCAGGCCCAGCCACCATCATTTCTTGTCCGAATTATTGCAATAGCCTCCTAGTTGGTCCTCCTGTTTCTGACCTTCAGCCTATTCTTACCACAGTAGCCAGAGTGAGCCTTCTAACACGTCAATCAGACCACCTCGCTCCTCTGCTCAAAACCCACCCCTTCCTCCCAAGGCCCTTACCAAGCCCTGAGCTTATCAATCAGCCCGCCGTCGCAGCCCACCGTGGTCCCTCTGCACTTGTCTTCATGCCACCCCTGATTCACTCCGCTTCCTCATTATCCTCAAGCAAAGGGCCTGTGCTGTCCTCTCAGGACCCTTGCACTTGCTGTTCCCTCGCTGTGGGATAGTCTTCCCCCACATGATGCCCCATAGCACTCTTTCAGTCCTTGTTCAAATATCATCATCTTAGTGATTAAACAAAGCAAACAGTTGCCGTCAAGTAGATTCTGCCTTGTGGTAACCCAATATGAGAGCAGAACGTTGTCCACAGGATTTTCAACGGCTGTGATCTTTCAGAAGCAGATCACCAGGGCTTACTTCTGAGGCACCTCTGGGTGGATTCAAACCACCAACTTCTTGGTTAGTAGCTGAGCACTTAACTATTTATGCACCCAGGGGCTCCTTTTTCAGTGATTACCCTATCTTAGCCGGCAACACTCTGACACATATTCACATACACATCTCCTATCGCTTTATCCTGCTTTATTTTTCTTCTCAGCACTTATATTTTATTTATCAATCTTGTTTATGTCTATCTCCATGAAGACCAGGATTTTTGTCTGTTTTATTCCCTGCTGGGCCCCCAGCCCCTACACAGTGCTCATTAATATGTGTTGAATTAAAAATGATGATTGTGGCTGAGGGAATGAAACAATAGCCCAGTTTTTTCCCAGAAGATTCCTTGTTCCTTCATAAGTAGACGTGGACAAATCCATTCCAACAGACCTCCAGACATGTCCAAGCATGCCGGAGGACTGGGCAAACTTAACTTCAGGTTAAGTAGGTAGCAGTTGAAATCCTGAGTATGAAAGAGACCACTGTGGAAGTAAGCGCTGTGAGAAGAGCAATGGGCCAAAGAGGCATGCTGGGAAAACACAGTGTTTCCAAGACACCCAGAGGAAAAGGAGCTGGAGACAGAGAGGGGTAACTAGGAAAAAGTGGTGTCAGGAAAACTAAGAGAACAGAGAATTTCTAGAGGAGAAGGGAGTGGTAGATAGTGTTTATTACCCCAGAGGAGTCATTAAGGAGAGGTACATGTCTATAAGAACCTGGGGAACAGAGGTGGTTCAGTGGTAGAATTCTTGCTTTCCATGCAAGAGACCAAGGTTCGATTCCCAGGCTATGCACCTCCTATGCAGCTACCACCCATCTGTCAATCTGTCAGTGGAGGCTTGCATGTTGCTAAGATGCCAAACAGGTTTCAATGAAGCTCCCAGACTAAGACGAACTAGGAAGAATGGTCTGACAATCTATTTCCAAAAATCAGCCAATGAAAACCCTGATGGTCTGATCTGCAACCAATCACATTTTGTTCCATTGTGCATGGCATTGCCACGAGTTGGGGAATGACTCAACGACAGCTAACAACAACATAAGAACCAGGGCCAAGAAGTTTCGGTGAAACGGTGAAAGCATGCGTAAGACAGGAAAGGGTAGAAGCACTAACGGGGTGAGGAAGTAGATAAATGGAGTATAGACAACTTTTTCAACAAACTTGGCTGTGAAAGAATTTATATAAGCCAATAGTGGAGGATACACAGAGAACATTTTAAATTTGGAAGACATCATCATATTTAAATACAAAGAAAAAGAAACATAAGAGACTAAAGATACAGGAAACCAAGGATACTTAATGGAGTAACAGCAATCCGGAGAAGACAGGAAGATTAGAAGCACAACTGTGTGTTGTCAAAAAGCAAGATTAGTAACAGACATCTTACTTTGATTTTAAGATTTTTCTTACCCACAGAACCAAACATAAACTGTAAAAAAATTCGTGACCCAAAATTAGCCTCACCAGCAGCTTTTTTTTTTATCCAAAATTGCTAATCTTTTCTTTCCTGTTTGAAGCCAGACTTAAAAAACCAAAAACCAAACCTGTTGCCATTGAGTCATGTAAATCCTTACAGAAGCAGATTGCCACATCTTTCTACCGCTGAGCAGCTGGTGGGCTGGAACTGCTGACCCTTTGGTTAGCAGCCAAGCACTTAACCATTGTACCACCATGCCTCCTTGGAGGCAAACTTACTTATTTTAAATTTCAAAAGGCATCATGTCTGCAGGTGGGTGGCGGGCCAGAGACCACCTTGTGACTGATAATCAGTTATTTCAGGAAAAGGGGGAGGGCAGGGCTCGATCAATCATGTTAACATTAGCCAGTGGTCATCTTCTAGTCTCCTCCCTCTTCTTCTCTTTATAAGCTCCATTGTAACTAGCCTACTTCGATCCATTTGCTTTTGTTTGGGGGATCAGAATAATCTCCCTATATGCATATAGAATAACTGCTCAGAATAAACCTTCTGTTTCAATTTCTTTGAGTCCTGGTTATTTTCAACACCGTAGACAGTCCAGCCTTGGCTCAGGAGGAGACCCCTCTTCCTCAAAGACAGGGGCAAAGGGAAAAGGATGGGTCGATTCCAGTAAACTTGCCAGCAGTGAGGCCGGAAGTGGAAGGGCTGCTCCTGAGGACCTCTGCTCTGCCAAATCGGAAGCAGGGTCATTACTGGGGGGAAGGGAGGGCTTGAGGAAACCATTAGGATTTGAAATCACTGTGAAGGAAAATGACAGAAGGAGCTGACAAAGTCCACAGAAGAGGACTTTGGAGCAGTGCTGGGTGCAGCTGCTATTGGTACCATAAATCTGAGGCTGCTGACCTCCTGCAGCAATGCTCACAGTTGGAGGCAAGAGGTCAAGCCTGGAGGCACCTGGGAGTGTGGGTAACTGTGTTAGTTATCTAGTGCTGCTATAACAGAAATACCACGATGGATGGCTTTAACAAACAAATTTATTCTCTCACAGTCTGGGAAGCCAGAAGTCCAAATTCAGGGCAGTAGCTCCAGGGGAAGGCTTTCTCTCTCTGTCAGCTCTGGGGGAAGATCCTTGTCATTCATCTTTCCCTGAGCTAGGAGCTTCTCAGTAAAGGGATCCCAGGTCCAAAGGACACGCTTTGCTTCGGCTTTGCTTTCTCGGTGATAGGCTGTCCCCATGTCTTTCTGCTTGCTTAGCTCTTTTATATCTCAAAAGAGATTGACTCAAGATACAACCTAATCTTGTAGATTGAGTCCTGCCTCATTAACATAACTGTCTCTAATCCTGCCTCATTAACATCACAGAGGCAGGATTTACAACACACAGGAAAATCACATCAGATGACAAAATGGTGGACAATCACACAATACTGGGAATCATGGCCAAGCCAAGTTGATACACATTTTGAGGGGACACAACTCAATCCATAATAGTGAGAGAATGAAAGGAGGCCACGAGGCCAGCAGGCAGTGGGGGAGAAATGGAAGTAAATTGAGGATGAGGCTTGTTTGTGTGGTAAATGGGGTGGAGGCAAGGAACTCAGATCCTAATGAGGTTCTAGGATAGAGTTAGTGGGAGGGAGCAAGCAGAAAGGGTAAAAGGCTGTGATCAGGCCGCTACCTCAGAGGTGAGATGACAAGCTCCACACTGTGGCCCTGAGGACAGCAGACTGGATGGAGGTGAAGATTACTGGCATTGAAGAGGTCAAACAGCAGCTATTTACACAGATGCTGAAGTCTCCCACGATGATGATAACATTACAGGAAACGAGGACTTAATCAAGCACCAAAGTGTTCAAAGCTTGTGAAGGAAGGGCCAAGATGGTGGTGGAGGGCAGCAGTAAGGGTGGTAGAAAATGGCGTGGGCAAAATCAAAGTTGCCTCTCAATAGCCACTTACTTCTTCCTCCTTAGTAATAAGATGTCCGATTTTTAGCTGGAACCATTACTACCCAGGTTTTTTAAAAATATACTTTCTAGCCTACCCTGCAGCTTTGAATGGCCATGTGACTGTTCTATGGTACTTCTGAAAGCCCTTCTTGTTTCCTTCCACCTGTGGCTGACCTGGAACTCCGATGTGATTAAGACAGAAAGCAAAGGCCCTGAGATAGAAGGGTGCCTGTTTGAGAAACAGCGAAGAGACTGCTGTGGTTAGAAGAAAACCAAGTGTTGGGGGACAGCCCCAGCAAGGAAAGACCCTCACTGTGCGTCCTGGCATATAATCTGAAGAACTGACACATAGCCCTTTGCAGATTCATACGTTCAGGGAAACTTACTGACATGGGCAAGCAGCTGCTCTCCAGTGGCAGCCGGCTGGAGTATTTTCCGCAACCCCCTAGCAAGGGACCCAAGCTTATATACCATTCCAGCTGGGACCAAGGCTTATTGTTTTTCTCTCATGTCCTTGGGCAGTCAGTGTTCTCAGGGACTTCACGTCCAGGCCCAGATGTTTTCCTTCTTTTTGCTAAGGCATTCTTCGGCCTTGGCCGCTGGCCAGTCATGCCCCTCCTGGCTTTGTACGTTAGCCCAAGTCCATCCCAAATTCATCCCCAGCATGCTTTGGGGAAGAGCAAACCTGACTCCATTAGGGAGGGGATGCATATAGCTGAACAGCATTACCCTACAGCAAGTAAAAGAGAAATAGACTATACTAACCCAACACAAGACTATACTATCAGGGAGGTAATGGGGGTTGAGTGGAGAACCTACAGACTTAGTAAGACAGGGAACAGAGGGGCCCCCAAATCTGCAAACAAACTAACAAGAAATAAGCCAGGGCACAGAAACAAAGCCGTTCCCCAGAACAGTGGGGCAGGGTATCTAAAAATAGCCCTCAAACTTCTTTAAAGTTCCATTTCAGAAGCAGCTGGAGAAAACCAGGCCCAGGGACAAGCGCAGAACATCTACCTGTGACTGCTATGTCACCCTTCACCAGGGGCAGCGAGGGGCTACAGCCCCAGCTGGGGAATCGAACTCCGGGGAGTGAGAGATTGCGCAAGTGCAACACCCCATAATAAGTCCTGCAACAAATCCCAGAGGCCTCCAGGACAGGAGCCATCTTGGAAAGCTGCTCCGAGTGCACTGTAGTTAATCTATCCCCACCTGTGTCTATGAATAAACATGAATCTTTTCCCACCCAAGAGCTTTTAAAAACTCAGGCCCATCTTTTGTTCTGTGTGCGTTGCTCTAGGCCCTCCTCGTCTGTGTTTGCAAGCCTCTTCAACAAAGCTTTGCTCGTATGGAAAACTACGTGCCTTACCTGCTCATTCTTAGCCAGTGAAAGGCAAGAACCTTATTCTGGTAACATGATGACTGAAACTTGAACTGCATCTTGGGCTATGAGGATGGGGTCCCACCTTAAGAATGGCAGAGTACTGAGCAGGAAGAAGCCTGGGTCCCTGAGAACTTCCCTGGACTGTCCACCTCTGAGACTATTGTTGTTGTGTTGTGCTGTCGAGTCAATTCCAACTCATAGAGACCCTATAGGGCAGAGGAGAATTTCCCCATAGGGTTTTCTAGGCTATAAATCTTTACAGGAGCAAATCGCCAGGTCTCTTCTCTCAGGGAGCGGCTGGTGCATTCAAACTGCCAATCTTTTGGCTAGCAGCCTAGCGCTTAACCACTACGCCACCAAGGCTCCTTTCTATTTTGAAAGGTAGATCCTGGGAAAGGGTGTGAGCCTTTAAGAGGAAGATGGCACAGAAACCATACGGCAGCCTGCCACAAGGACTTCAAAGGAAGCCAGCATGGGAACACTAGGCAGAAGGACATCTACTTGGGAAAGGTGGTGGGAAAGAAACACAGGATTGAAGACTGAAGAGAAGGGCTTTGGACACTAAACCCGTACCAGTTCCTGTCTAGTCGATTCAGACTCATGGCAACCCCATGTGTATCAGAACAGAGCTGTGCTCCACAGGGTTTTCAATGGCTGATTTTTCAGAAGTAGATTGCCAGGTCTTTCTTCTGAGGTGCTTCTGGGTGGATTTGAACCACCAAACAATTGTTAGCAGCCAAGCGCTTAATAGTTTGTGCCATCCAGGGACTCCCTTGCATACAAACTTAAGGTGAAATACAGGGGCCACGTGTAAGAAAGAGAGCAGGGTTCCTGATGAGACTTAAGTTCAGAGGAGCTCCCTAGATGCGTAGTTACTTTAACTAGGTTCCGGGTGCAGACTCAGGACAAAGTCCAAAGTCTGGTTTTAGGAAATTAGCGCACAGTTGGGTGGATATGCAGCTAGGAATTCTTGCAGGCACACACTGTTGAGCTGCCTGTAGCTGCTTCAGTTCTCCCCACCCAGGGTGAGAATTGAGTAGAGGGCTTAGGGTGGGTGAGGTGAGGCTGGAACTGTAGGTGAGTTCATGGGTTCCCAGCTGTGGGGAGGGGAGTGCTAGTAAAGGCCTAGGATCAGACCAAAATCCAAAAACAAATCCACTGCCCTTGAGTCAATTCCAACTCATAGCACCCTATAGGACAGAGTAGACCTGCCCCACAGGGTTTCCAAGGCTGTTCCTCTTTATGGGAGCAGACTGCCACATCTTTCTCCTGTGGAGTGGCTGGTGGATTTGAACCACCAATCTTTTGGTTGGCAGCTGAGTGCTTTAACCACCATGCCACCAGGGCTCCTTAAGGATCAGACCAACCTGACGAATTGTGCAGAAGCCTGCAACCTCAGCCACTGTTCCTGAAATGCCCATTCCTCTTCCCTTTATTCATCCCAAAGGGAGAAGTTAAGCCATGCTGCCGATAACAGCTAGCCAAGTCACCAAGCGAGAACGAAGAGCCTCCTACATGTAGAGCTTGGGCTCTAGGGCAGTGATTTTTTATCAAAATTACCTGGTGTGCTGTAACAGTAAATACAAAAGCTCAATGCTCAGACCACAACCAGATCAATAAAACCAGGCTCTCCAGGAGCCAGACCCAGGCACCTCTGGTTTTTTAACACTCCAGGTGATCCGAATGTGCAGCCAAGACTAGAAGCTGACTCACTTCCAGCCATTTACCAACTGTGTGTCTTTGGGTAAGTTACTCAAACTTGCTTCAGTTTCCTTACCTTGGAAATGCAGATAATACTAGCACTGCCTCCTAAGGTTCTTTGTGATGGTTGAATGTGCTCAGGCAGTGCTTGGTATGTAGTAACTGTCCAGTAAATGGTAGCTATTTCCAAAAAATCAGCCATTGAAAACCCTGTGGAACACAGTTCTACTCTGACACAGAAGGGGTCGCCATAAGTCAGAATCAACTCAGTGACAACTGGTTTTTATTGTTACTGGTAGTCAGTTTGGTTCTTTGGGGATTTGTCAAATCTCACCCTCTTAAACAGACAATTGGTTTGTGGGAGTGGGAAGTGGTCCCATTCTGTGGTGCCGCCTCTTTTAATCAGAAGATGCGTTATCAATCACACACTAATATTTCTAAACAGGATGGGGTAGGAGAGAAAACCAGGCCCCACATAGGCTGGTAACTGTATTTTAAAACAAGAAACTGCCTTTCCAGAAAGTCATCTACTTTTTGGCATTTCTTTTTCTTTCTATTTTTCTTTTTTTGGTAATGGATTTATTGAGATCTAATTCACAGTTAAATATTTAAAGCATACGATGCATTGATTTTTAGTATATTAACAGTTATGTTATTCTTTTTGTTGTTCTTATTTTGTTTTCATAAATAATCTTCCAAGGGCTTCCTGATATATCCTGCTCCATTCCTGGAAGAATACTGTCAGTCCAGCACTGATGCACTCTGGACTTCAACATGCTTGATATAAATGCCACCTCAAAACATGACTATTTGAACATGAAACAGCTCAACATATTATTTTCACACCCCTGTTGTAGAGGTCAAGTAAGAAAAGCTAAAACACCAGCACCATGGGGTTCAGCAAGCAAAGCTGCCCCCTTCGCAGCCAGCCCCAGGGAGGAGACAAGAGAGGGTCTACAATGGCCCTTAGAAAGAGAAGGGGAGGGGGAAGGGCGAGAGCAGCAGCCTCTACTTGGCTCAAGTCTCACTAGGGTTGGCTAAGTGGGCCTCCCCTTTTCCCACAAGTAGTACGATTTTTTTTAGTACGATAGGTTCAAGCAGTTTTATGGGCTTGAAGCACATGATAGAGGATTGTTGTTGCTGTCAATTCCAACTCATAGTGACCGCATGTGACAGAATAGAACTGCCCCCAAGGGGTTTTCTAGGCTGTAATCTTCACGGGAGCAGATCGCCAGATCGTTTTCCCTCAGAGCTGCTGAGTGGGTTCGAACCACCAAATTTTTGATTAGCAGCTGAGCGCTTAACCATTGCACCAACAGGGCTCCTTGCTGAGGATTTATCCCCTGTAAATGGGTTGAATAATGTCCCCCCCAAAATTCATGTCTATCTAAAACCTGTGAATTTGACCTTATTTGGAAATGGGGTCTTTGCAGATGTAATCAAGTTAAAATGAGGTCATAATGGATTAGGATGGGCCTAAATCCAATGACTGGTGTCCTAATAAGAAGAGGGAGACTTGGAGACACAACACACAAGACAAGATAGCCATATGATGACAAAAGCAGTTGGAGTGAGCAGTTACAGCTACAAACCAAGGAAAGTTAAGGGTTGCCAGCAACCACCAGAAGCTGTGAAGAGGCAAGAAAGGGTTCTTCTCTAAAGCCTTCAGAGGGCACATGCCAAGGATGACACCTTGATGTTGGGCTTCTGGCCTCCAGAACTGAGAGAATAAATTTCTGTTGCTTTAAGCCCCCCATTTTGGGGTGATTTTTTAATAGAAGCCTTAGGAAGCTAATAACACCCTCACACAAGTCCCAGGAGGAAGCAGTCTGTGAAGCTGTACCATCTTGGAAGGTGACAGCTAGAAGTTGGGACTCTAGCTTTCAGCTATGGGACGCTCCACTCAGGATTAAGTCCCAAGTTCTTCCCATTTGCCCTCGGTAACATCCACTCATTCCTTTGTTTTTACTTGGTATTAGAGAAAATTTTCCTCTGAGCAGTGTCTCAGCCCCCAGTTTATTCTCTACAATTTACCCAATTCCTTTTTTCTACCATTATCTGAGGTAATTTTCTGAAATATGTGAGTGTGTGTGTAGGTATATGTTTATATTTTATGCGTTTTAATCTCCAAACACAACTCTCAAGTCCCCATGCTCATAAACAATATTTCCTGAGACCTAATGGTTTTTTTTTTAATGGGAGGTAAACATCCCTGGGTAGTGCAAATGGTTTGCACTCAACTACCAACCGAAAGGTTGGCGGTTTGAACCCACCCAGCAGCACTGGTGATCTCCTTCCATAAAGATTACATCCAAGAAAACCCTGTGGAGCAGTTCTTCTCTGTAACACATGGGGTCATCATGAGTCATAATCCACTGGAAAGCTCAGGTTTTAATTGGAGGTGGAGCCATCACAAAGACTTATGGGTAGTAAAGGACTTTTCTAACTAGTTAAAATGGTGCCTAAAATTCTCCATTACATTGAGTCAAGCTTGCTTTAAACCAGTGCTTTCCAGACTTCAAAAGATCCTGGTTAACAATGTGCATTCCAAGAACACACCCCAACCTGCTAAGGCCCAGTCTCCCAGAGGGGCCTGAGATACTGTAATTTAGACAAGCGCCTCCAGGTGATTCTTATCAGAGGAAAGTCTTTTTAAAGAAATTCAGGTGCTGGGGCCCCACCCCTAGAGATTCTGGTTTAATTGGTCTGGGGAGGGCGGGCCTAGACATTGATTTTTTTTTTTTTTTTAACATTCTCCCCAAAAAACCTAACTCTTTGCCATTGAATCAATCCCGACTCATAGTGACCCTATAGGAGAGTAGAATTGCCCCATAGGGTATCCAAGGCTATAATCATGGAAGCACACTGCCACATCTTTCTCCCAGGAAGAAGCTGTTGGGTTCAAACCACTGACCTTCCTGGTTAGCAGCCAACCACTTTAACCACTGTGCCACTAGGGCTCCTCTAATGCTCCCCAGGTAGGTATAAATATGCAATCTGTTGCCAATCATTGATGGTCTCTAATACCTGACTCTATTTTCACCAATTATATCATTAGCAAGTTCCAACTGGATTTTGTGGTTATGATTTCAATTAGGTTTTCTCTCTTCTGAATACAATAGATAAGACATGACTGTAATGGACTGAACTGTGTCTCCCAAAAATATGTGTCAACTTGGTTAGGTCATGATTCCCAGTATTGTGTGGTTGTCCTCCATTTTGTGATTGTAGTTTTATGTTAAAGAGGATTAGGGTAGAATTGTAACACCCTTACTAAGGTCACATCCCTGATGCGATGTAAAGGGAGTTTCCCTGGGGTATGGCCTGCACCACCTTTTATCTTACAAGAGATAAAAGGAAAGGGAAGGTGGGCAGGGACCTCACATACCAAGAAAGAAGCACCAGGAGCAAAGCACACAGAGAAACTCCTAGTCCAGGGGAAGACTGATAACAAGCACCTTCCTCCATAGCTGACAGAGAAAGCCTTCCCCTGGAGCTGATGCATGAATTTGGACTTCTGGCCTATTAGACTGTGAGATAATAAATTTCTGCTTGTTAAAGCCATCCACTTGTGGTATTTCTATTATAGTAGCTAGATGACTAAGACAATGACTTTGTTTTCTTCATCAAAACTATGTTTTAAAAACCTGCTTTATTGAACTCTGTGCTATACACTATATGAGGCACTTTATATATATATATATGCCCTCATTAATCCTCTCAACAACTCTTTGAGGTTGGTAGTATTAGTATTCCCACTTTTCAGAAGAGAAAATTGAGACAGAAGTGAAATAGCTTGCTTAGGGCCACCCAATTAATAAGTAGCCAAACTTACTAGGCAAATCCCATGAGAGTCACTGAGGATACATCCCTGTGTCCAGTCAGGCTGACAGGCCTATGGAGACAGGGTTGCTCTGAGCTGTGGAGTCTCCATAACCCATGGCCAGTTTCCCAAGGAGAGAATGGGCCTCACCTCCAGCAGCTAGGACAGAGGAGGTACAGAGGACTGGGAGAGACAGAAACCATAGTGCTTCAACAAGGGTAATGAATAAGCACCCAGTCCCAGCCTTTTCAAGATGTACCGGATCACTGCATTGAGTCCCTTACAGAGGAGGGAACGGGGTAAACCAGATGCAGAACCCAGCACCTGAGCTGGGGTCAAGAGCTGGTCAGGTTGCCCTCACCCACTGATACATGCAACCCCCCATGAGCAGCATGCTCCATCGGAATCTAGGTGTCTCCTGCTCAGAGATCACCAGCTGTACGAAAGCATTTGTGGCCCAGACCAGGCCGAAAAGGATCTGCTTTCAATTCCATTCTGCCACCTTTTGTGCAGTCTGACCTTAATAAGCTGATTATTTCACTTCTCTGAGCCAAATTATAGTCCCTGGGTAATGCAACCTGTTAATGTGTTTGGAAAGTTGGAGGCTTGAGTCGACCCAGAGGCACCTCATAAAAAGGCCTGGTGTTTTACTTCCCAAAAAATCAGTCATTAGAAACCCTATAAGGCACAGTTCTACTCCAACACATAATGGATCATCATGAGTCAGCATCGACTGGATGGCAACTGGTTTGCTTTGGAACCTAATTGTAAAACCAAGCTGATAATACCTACAAATGTTCTCAAGCCAAGGCGCCCTGGTGGTGCATTGGTTAAAGCCCTCGGCTGCTAACCAAAAGTCGGTGGTTCCAATCCACCACCGCTTTGTGGAAGAAAGATGTGGTGATCTGCTTCCATAAAGATTAGAGCCTTGGAAACCTTATGAGGCAGTTCTACTCTGTCCTGTAGGGTCGCTATGAGTCAGAATCAACTCCACGGCCAGGCCAGGTAATTTATACATCAACAAATAGATTCTTCTCACAGGGTTATTGTGAAGATTAGATAAGTAAGTGAGAGTGTTCCGAGCACACAGCAGGCACTCTGTAGTTTTTCTTTTTTTATTGAATAAAAGCATCTGACCACATAGCATCGTTAATGTTCACCAGGTCTGAACCCTCTTCTATCTACATCCGGCACCTACACATTGGTAACTCCCAAACCTCTATCTTCTTCCTGCCTATCTGACTGCCTGACACACATCCCACCGTATCCATGGCCAAACGCCTCATCGCCCCCTTCACCTGCTCGGCCTCCTCTCATCTTCATCTGGATGAGTAACACCACCCAGTCCAAAAATCTAACAGTTACCCACTTCTCCCTCCCCTTTACCCTCAAATCAGTCACCAAGAACTGCTGATTGCTCCCATTTAATGTTCCTAGAATCTATTCCTACCTTGTCTTCACAAGTTCAAGGCCACATCATTTCTCACCTGAAATACTTCCAATAGCTTCCTTTCTTAGTCCCTTCCTACCCAGTTTATTGTTGATAAGACTGGCATTTCTAAAACACAGATCTGATCATGTGCCTGGACTACACAGAGCCTTTGGGAGAAAGACCAAAGTCCTCAGCATGGTTACAAGGCCCATTGTGACAGGCACTGGTCTCTCTCTCCAGCCATATCTTCCACCACTCCACTTGTCAGTGTTAGGTGCCATCGAGTTGTTTCTGACTAATAATGACCTTATGTATGACAAAACAAGATACCGCCTGGTCCTGCACCATCCTCGCAATCATTGCTATATTTGAGCCCATTGTTGCAGCCACTTTGTCAATCCATCTTGTTGAGGGTCTTCCTCTTTTTTGCTGACCCTCTACTTTACTAAACATGATGTCATTCTCCAGGGATTGGTCCCTTCTGACATATCCAAAGTGCACGACACAAAGTCTCACCATCCTCACTTCTGAGGAGCATTCTGGCTGTACTTCTTCCAAGACAGATTTGTTCGTTCTTCTGGCAATCCATGGTATATTCAATATTCTTTGCCAACATCACAATTAAAAGGCACCAGTTCTTCTTCAGTCTTCCTTATTCATTGTCCAGCTTTCACATTCTCATGTTAACCTGTTAAACATTGCCGTAGAGTCTATTTCAACTCATAGAGACCCTATATACATACATATGAGGTGATTGAAAATACAATCGTTTACCTTAGTCCTCAAAGTGACATCTTTGCTTTGGAACCCTTTAAAAAGGTCTTTTGCAGCAGATTTTCCCAATGTAATGCATCCTTTGATTTCTTGATTACTGCTTCCACAGACGTTGATTGTGGATCCAAATAAAATGAAACCCTTAACAATTTCAGTGTTTTCTCCATTTGTCATGATGTTGCTTATTGGTCCAGTCGTGAGGGTTTTTGTTTCCTTTATGTTGAGGTGTAATCCATACTGAAGGCTGTAGTCTTTGATCTTCATCAGTAAGTACTTCAAGTCCTCTTGGCTTTCAGCAAGCAAGGTTGTGTCATCTGTCAATTAGTCTTCCTCCCACTAGAGCTATACTGTAGCTAGCTGCACCACCTCCACCTCGCCTTCTCTCATTTCTCAATTCCTTTGCATAAGCTGTTCCCTCTGCCTGGAATACTATTTTATCCATTCCTCACCTCATTAAATCTTACTCAACCTTCAAGACTTAGCTCCTTTGGAAGGCCCTCCTCATAGTTTCCCCCGCCTCTCCCTAGCCTGGGTTAAGTTCTTGTCCTCCAGCTTCCCTTGTCCTATGCCTCTCACAACACTTACCAAATTATATCATTACTTATCTGTCCACCCCACATGCCACACACCCCTATCTCTTAGCCCAGGCTGTGAGCTTTATGAAGTTGTGGTTACGTCTTTTCTATATATATTTCCAGAACCAGACACAGTAAAAAAAAGTACCTGCCAATATTTAGTATACCATAATAAATACTTGTTGAAGTATTTGATGCCAAGGACAGAGCCAGGTGATATCAAGAGCTATCTCTGGTTGAGCTTCATAGAAAGAAAAATACCATGTTGTACAATGAATAAGAAACCCTAATGGCACAACAATTAAGCACTCAGCTGCCAACCAAAAAATTGGCGATTCAAACCAACCCATCCACTTGGAGGGAGAAAGACCTGACGATTTGCTCCTGTAATGATTATAGCCTAGAAAACCCTATGGAGCAGTTCTATTCTGTCACATGGGGTCACTATGAGTTGAAATCTACTTGACAGCACCTAAGAACAACAACATACAATGAGCAAAATAGTGAGCAACACCCTTAATAATGATTTATTGGATAATACCAGTGTCCTTCATGTGGCCATTTCTTCCAAGGGCATAACATAAAATCCAACTCAGTGAAGGTCTTTTTGCCACCTACCTGCACCACTACACAGTCCTTTAAAGAAGTTTCTGCCAACCAGCATGAATACAAGAATCACTGTTGAAAAGAGTAGTCAAATAGTACACCCTTGGGCAGCCAAGATTTTGATAGGATCTAGATCACTATCAGTTTAAGGTTAACTTTCCTGAGTAGGGTCCATAGTGTGCACATTCTATGTGGTTGGTTAAAAGAGATACAAGTGTTTTTGATAGCAGCTGTGGAGGTGGCATGGTCACACTCTGTTGGAAGGCTGAGCAGCCTACTAAAAATGAGGGCCACCCCATCTCCACCCAGAGGTGAGTCACCTTCTCCTCTACACAAACCTTACGCTTGCCTTCTCCAAATACATCTGTATTTTCCACACCTCTGCCATTTTCTCCACCTGAAATGTCTTCACCTCTAGTCTCATTAGCAATACTCTATCCATATGCCAAGACCCAACTTATTGTAAAAGTGATAGAGATGAGAGTCCTTCCAGCATCCCTTTCTTCCATACTAGACTTTTGACTTGTCCTTTGGCCACCTGGTTACAGGCTACAGGTAGTCCCCGGCTTACGATGTATTCGAGTTACAACAAATTACACTTACTATTGTCCTTTTTTTTGGATATCTCATTGATAGTAATACGTACTACATACGATGTTGCAGTGTGTAATTTGCAGATGTGATATCTATAAGTTTATATGTAATGTTTCCAACCCCTAAAGACAAATGAATATCGGATTTATAAAGATACTGGTAATAAAAGGCAGTAACAATGAAAACTGAAAAAAAAAAAAATGAGGTATTTGATTTACATCAGAACAAACTCATGACAGAGCCGTTGGAATGGAACCCAGTCGTAAGCTGGGGACTATCTGCACATTTTCCAGCCTCCTCTGTAACTAAGGGTGGCCAAGTGACCATGCTCTGGCCCACAGGATATGTGAGTCACTTTTGGGTCTGAGCCTTAAGGCATCTGTTGTATGTTCTTCCATCCTCTCTTTGCCCTTCCCACAAGCCAGAATGCAGATGTGGCAATGACCAAGCTCTAACCCTACAGATGAAGACAACACCGTATAGAATAATGGACCAAAGCATCAAGATAGAACAAAATTGGGTCCCTGAATGACCTTGTGAAACTGACCTGTCCATCAACTTAGACTGCCACCCATATTTATCTGTTTCAGCAGAAAGAAATAAAATGAGATCTTAAGGTTGATTTTATATAAGTCACTGTATTTTGGATCTCTGGTAGCACAGTGGTTAAAAGTTCAGCTGCTAACCAACGGTGGGTGGTTGGAACCCACCAGCCACTCTGTGGGAGAAAGACGTGGCAGTCTCCTTCTGTAAAGATTACAGCCTTGGAAACCCTGTGAGACAGTTCTACCCTGTCCTATAGAGCCACTATGAGTTGGAATCAACTCAACAGCAATGGGGTTTTTTTGGTTTAGCACATTAACTTATTTAATTTTATACCATCTCCTCTGTGAAAGCTTCCCTGGGAGCATTGTCCGAAGTCCTGTAGTAAGCACTTTGGTGGTAATGCTCACATAGCACTCCATGTGATGTTCTGCTTACCTCTGGGCATATCATATTGTCCCTAGTAACTAGAGGTAGACTACATGATTCTGAAGGGCAAAGGCCCTGTTGAGGAGTCCCTGGCAGGAGCAAACAGTTAAGTGCTCAACTATCAGCCAAAAGGTTGGCAGTTCGAACTCACTGAGAGGCGCCTCGGAAAACAGGCCTGGCAACCTGCTTCTGAAAGCTCACAGCCTTGAAAATCCTATGGAGCAGTTCTACTCTGCACACGTGGGGTCGCCATGAGTCAGAATTGGCTCACCAGTAACTAACAAAAATCCCCCAGAGTAATTAGCATAGTATCCTGTGCATGAAAGTCATGTTCGTTGAAGAAACGAGTACATAAACAGTGCTTCCCACCCAAATACTCTTTTTGGAAGTGAAATAAAGATAGCAACAGCAAAGTCAATACCCAACATATTTAAACAGAAAGCAGAGAGAATGCAGCTGACAAATAAGAGGCCTGGTGTGCTGAACTGGGAATAGTAATTCTCTGAAAATAAATGTGTTGTGGCAACAAAAGCCTGAAGAGACCTCACTGAAAAACACAGATGGTTACTGGAGTCCTGGATCAGACCCTCCCTTCTCCTGGTGACTCCACAACCCTCAAAAGACTGAGGTGGAGATGGCCACATGCTCTCAGGACCTGAACAATCACTTCTGTGGTCTGGACAATCTCTCCAGGGCACATCTCCATATAGCCAGACCTATAAATACGATTTCTTAGGGGGCACCAGGGAGAAAGTCCCTAGCATTGTTCTCCCAGGCCATCCAGAAACGTATAGGAAGGACAGAGTAGTTCACAGACCATCAAGAAAACACTTAATCATAATAGTGGGGGTTTGGGTCCAGGCTTCTTGGATTTGAATCCAAGCTCTGCCACTTACCAGATGTGCAACCTTGGACAAGTTTCTTAACCTCTCTGCACCTCCATTTCCACACCTGTAAAAGAGAGATGATAGTAGTACCTACTCATGAGGTTGTTGTAGGATAAAGTGAGTTTATCATGTAAAGCACCTAAAACAGTGCCTGGCACTCAGTAAGCACCAGTTGCTGTCATCAGTATCATCCTGTCCCTGTTGCCATCACCCTTGGAAGTAGCTGACTCCACAGAACCCTTTGTGTGATAGGTAGAGCAAATAAAATACCATTTTTCAGATAAGAAATGGAGGCTTAAAGAGACATGCCAGAGGTCACCAATCAGAGAGAGGCAGGAGCCAGACTCCCCCTCACATATCCTGGCTCTAAATTGTGTCATAACAAAGAGCCTCCTGCAGCCTTCCTTCTGGGGGATTTTCTCCTGCACTCCAGAGGGGCTCCCAGGCATCAAGAAGGAGAAGACCCCTGGGCCTGAGAGCTGAGGCTGTCATCCCCTCCTCCTCTTTGAGTGGCTTCTCAAGAATAACTGGTAAGAAATGGAGCCTCTGGGCACCACCCCACATGCCAGCAGGCTCCCACCCCCACCTGGGTCCTAAGGAGCTAAGACTTCTCTGCCCAGATGGGCTGGCCAAGGAGAGGGAGGAGTGAGGAGTGGGGAGGCACCAGGAAGGGGCTCGGTAGATGTTTGCTGATAAAAACAGATGAAGATATACGAGAGACCAGAAGGGCACAAGTGACACCACGAGCACATATCTATAAAGAAAGGGATGAATGAGGGAGTGTGAGAAAACAGAAAAAGTGTGCTTGGGCAAAGTCAGAGCACATGTGCTTCCTGTGACGTCCTGGACCTTTTGCTGAGGTGACCGAATAAAGCAAGAGTGTGTGTCTGTGTGTATGTGTGTGTGAGAGAGAGAGAGACACAGACATGAGTGGTGGACAAAAGGAGAGATGGGAAGAGTCAAGGAGACATACAGAGAGAAAAGGGAGAGAATGGAGGGGAATGGAGGCGGAGGTAGGGGAAGGAAGACGAAGACAGAAACTGAGAGAAGAGAGACAACACAGAAGCTGTGACTGTGGCCACCATCTCAAATTTTCAAAGTACCCTCTGGGCAAAATGAACAGAAGAGCAGCTTCTCTCCCTGAGGGAGCTCCCTTTCAGGAAGTGTTGGAGTGTTCTGGATGTTGGGTGTTGCCCAGCATCCCCAGCCCCCATTCTAGGTTAATCCCCTTCACTTTCTCTCCTTGGTCTGATAGGACTCCTCCCTCTTCCCCAAGCTGTGTTTCTTCTGTGAAGTTGAAGAAAAAATGCTGTGATGGCCCTACTCAGCTGACTGATATGTCAGGCCAGTAGAGTTCTCCTGTCCAATGTTCCTGTGGAGGACCTCCAGGAAGAGGTCACATAGTGATCTTATCCCCAGATTACAGTGTCACGTAAAACTGAGGTTCAGAGACTCACAGGTTTAAGGCCAAAGCTGCCCTGCATGCCTACTGGTGATGGAAAGACCCAGAAGCCTCTCTCTCCTCCAGGGACACCCATCCCTTTCCCGAGACCAGCAGACACAAAAGTGACCAAAAACCCCAGCTCCCAGCTGGACTGGAAAGAGTTTGGTCCCTGGGAAGCTCCTGCCTGCCACCAGCTCTCTGGATGGCTATTTCCAGCCCCCACGCTCCTGCCCTTGCTGCAAGCCTGTGAGGCCACCTGGGGCTTGGCAGCTTTGCACTTCACCCTGTGAACTTCCTCCCAGGTCAGGCAGGGCTTCAGCCTGGTTCCTCTAACACCCCTGTCTTGACTTCAAGAGGAACTTGAGCCAAATGCCCGTCCTTGGGCCCAGCACCCTCCTCACATCTGCTTTAGGGTGAGGGAGACTCCAGATCTCAGCCCTTTCCTGCCCAGGAGCCTACCCCTTTAGCTGGGTCTGCAGAATGGGCTTAGGAATTTCTGAGCCCCAACAGCTCCAGCCCCCAGCTCAGCCTCTGCACAGATTCACCTCAACCCCAAAAACTTGGATCTTCGCACCCCAGGTCAGCGAGGCTCTTTCAGAACTGCTGCACCCTCTGCAGAAGGCTCTGCCCAACCCTGGTCTCTGAGGCCCAAAGCAGATTCCATGTCTTATATCTGTATCCCCAGCCTGACACACAGCAGGTGCACTATAGGCTCCTGGATGGGTGACTTTCTACTTCTGATTCCTAGGGTTCTATAGACCATTTTTAATTTAGTTTAGTTTTACTGAGTTTTAGTGAAAGCTTACACAGCAAGTTAGGTTCCATTTGACACCTCCCACACGAATTATTCAGTAACATTAATTACTTTTTTTATTGTACTTTAGATGAAGGTTTACAGAACAAACTACCTTTTCACTGAATAGTTAGTACACACATTGTTTTATGACATTGGTTAACAACCCCACGACATGTCAACACTCTCCCTTCTTGATCTTGGGTTTCCTATTACCAGCTTTCCTGTCCCCTCCTGTCTTCTAGTCCTTGCCCCTGGGATGTTGTGCCCCTTTAGTCTTGTTTTCTTTTATAGGCCTGTCTAATCTTTGGCTGAAGGGTGAACCTCAGGAGTGACTTCATTACTGAGCTAAAAGGGTGTCCAGGGGTCATACACTCAGGGTTTCTCCAGTCTCTGTCAGGCCAGTAAGTCTGGTCTTTTTTTAAGAGTTAGAATTTTGTTCTACATTTGTATCAGTTCTGTCTGGGACCCTCTATTGTGATCCCTGTCAGAGCAGTCAGACATCATCTAGTTGTACTAGACTCAGACTGGTAGAGGCCATGGTAGCTGTGGTCCATAGTCCTTTGGACTAATCTTTCCCTTGTGTCTTTTTTTTTTTTCATTCCCCCTTGCTCCCAAAGGGATGAGACCAGTGGAGTATCTTAGACGGCCACTCACAGCTTTTAAGACCGCAGACGCTACTCACCAAAGCAGAATGTAGAACATTTTTCTGTAGACCATTTTCAATCCTTTCTAAGTCCAACACCAGTGCAGCTCAGCCCCTCCCTGCCATTTCTGCGGAAGCCACAGGACCCATAGGAGGCACCTCCTAATCACCTAAACCCAGAAATGCTCAGCCCAAGAGAGGTCAGCAGACTGCGGGCTCTGAGGTGCTTCTTTGGCTTCTCTTTCCCATCCCCCCAAGCTGGTGTGTTAGTTTCCTATGGCTGCTGTCACAAATTACCACAAACTGGGTGGCTTAAAACAATAGACATTTATTCTCTCCCAGTTCTGGGGGCCAGATGTCTGAAATCAGTATCAGTGAGATAAAAGCAAGGGGTCAGCAGGACCACACTCCCTCCAGAGGCTCTAGGGAGAATTCATTCCTTGATTCTTCCAGCTCCCAGTGGCTGCCGGCATTCCTTGGCTTGTGGCCACATCACTCCAATCTCTGCCTCTGTGGTCACACTGCCTCCTTCTCATCTATGTGTGTCAAATCTCCCTCTTATAAGGATTCATGTGACTGCATTTAAGGCCCACCTGGATAATCCAGGATGATCTCCCCATCTCAAGATTTTTCACTTAGTCACTTCTGCAAAGTCCTTTTTCAGCATATAAGGTAGCATTCATAAGTTCCAAGGACTGGGACATGGATACCCTTGGGGACCATTATTTAGCCTACTATACCTGCCTATGCAGAAACTCTGAATGCAGAAATATCTAAATCCTCTCCAGCCCTAAACCTGCACCACAGCTACCTCAGAGAGGAGGCTGCTAAGAGAAGCAGCATCAGCTTGGGCAATGAAGAAAAGAAAAACAGTGTGGCCAAAAGGAAGGAGCTCTGGGCTGAGAGTCAGCTCTGCCCCTTGCTAGACCTGTGACCTTGAACAAGTTCTTAGCTTATTCCACCAACATTTGCTGAGACCTTTCTGTTTGCCTGGCACTGTTCTAGGTATAAGCCTCAGTCTCCTGGTCTCCAAAATGGAAGAAATGGTGTACACAATACAGTGTAGATGTATTGTGCCTCAAATTGTGTCTGGCAACCAAAAGGTTGGCAGTTCAAATCCACCAGCCACTCCCTGGAAACCCTATGGGGGCAGTTCTACTCTGTCCTGTAGGGTCACTATGAGTTGAATTGACAGCAACAGGATATAGTAAGTACTCATAAATCCTAATATTATTATTAGGATTATTATGTAATATTAGTATATTACTAATATTATTACATAGTAGATGTTCAGTAGAGTTGATTTGTTTTTAAAACCCAGGCCACGTAAGCATGAAAAAACTAGGACAAAACAGGTTAATGGGAGCCAAAGGAGAACAGAGTTCCTCAATATTTTATTTGATCTTCATAATCACTCCATGGGTTGGATGACACTTTCATTTTACAGAGGAATAAAGTAAAGCTCAGAAAGTTAGAGTCTGGCAGACAGAGTTGATGCTCACTGTACATCCATGTGTTCCTCCAATTTTCCCATCTCCTTTGAAGTTAGGCAGGTCCGTGTGAACAGTTCTGCCAGTGGACTATGTGCAGAAGTGACAAGTGTTACTAGCAGGATAAGGCAGAGAAAAGCCACTGTGGTCCCCCCAGCTCTCCCTTCACCTGCTAGGAAGACAATAAAGTTGACCAGTGCCTGCTCTGTGCCATAGCGTCCTTCATTAACCAACAAACATGTGCTGAGCACTTACCGTGTGCCAGGCACTGGGGTACAACAAAGAACACAACAAACATGGTCCCTGCCCTGCAGGAGGGAGAGGAAAAGGAAGCTAGAGTTATGAGATAGTCACACAAGAGGCATTGACATAAGGGAAGGCTTTCACAGGTAGAAGCTGTCAGTGAAGGGGAAAAGGGAGTTCAGGCAGAGGGAATAGCACGTGCATGGGAAGGCCTTGAGGTGGGAAGGAGGTTGGCACAACTGGAAATGTAAAGATGTCGAGACTAAACCTTGTCATGCTTCTCTTGTTGGACTTCCCGTACCAGCTTCACCTGCTGGTCTCCCCTACCAGAAAGAGCCCCTAGAGGACAGCTCCACATCTGACTCATCTCTGCCTCAGTTATCCACTGCAGGGCGAGGCCTCGGGAGGAACTCAGGGGGTTTCTGATGAAGGAAGAGATGATGATTCAGATAAAGACATCACACGTAAACTGAAAGCCTGTCTAGGCAAGCGGACCCCAACGGAAGGAGCTGGAGATGGAAACCCCTTTGTATTCACCCCTGTGTCCACCCTAGGCTTTCCAGCAGGCCCCTGGCCCTGTGGTAGCAGAAAATGTTGCTGCCATCACTGCCTCCCTCCAAAACAGCCACCTCCTGGCATATTCCTTCAGGCTCTTCACACCAGCAAGAGGATGGGCAGGTCCACCCAAAGAGAGTGCTGCAGAGGGGAGGATCCAGAGAGCCCTCCACCTCCGCCTACATCTTCAGTTCCACTGCCCCAGCCTCCCTCCCCCTTCAGTGTGCCAAACAGATCTATTCTCCCCACTCTAGAAATGCAAAGCCCAGACCAGCTCTTCAGGGAGCAGTGATGGTTCAGTGCAGAATTCTCGCCTTCTATGCAGGCGACCCAGGCTCAATTCCCAGCCAACGCACTACATGTGTAGCTACCACCCATCTGTCAGCAGAGGCACGTGTGTTGCTATGATGTTGAACAGGTCTTAGCGGAGTTTCTAGACTAAAATGGACTAGGAAGAAAGGCGTGATGATCTACTTCCAAAAATCATCTGATGAAAACCCTATGGGTCACAACAGTCCAATTCCCATCTGATCACGGGGATGGCGCAGGACTGGGCAGTGTTTTATTTCATTTCATTGTGCATGGGGTCACCATGAGTTTGGAACTGACTGGAGGCAGCTAACAACAACAGGCCAGGTCCTTACCTGGTCCTGGGACAAATAAAACATGGTGGTTACAAACTGAGACACAGAGGGATGTACACCCAAACTCATTCACATAAAAGAGGGTCACAGATAGGGACAGAATAAAATCTAGACTTCAAGACATATGCTGGGTCCTTGAGTCTATCCTAGACCCACAGAGGCCCAGAGTAGCACCACTGGAAATATTCGATCAGCTCGTTTCACCTCATCACACCCTGGAGGCCCATAGGTGCTCTCTTGTCTCTGAAAAGATAGTCATCCAGGGCAGAATTGCACCTGAGCCCTGATTGTCTGGTCAGGACTTGCTGTGGCACTCCACAACAACTCTCAGTACCCACAGAAGTTGAATCAGATAGAAGAGAGCTCTGTAAAAGTGGACAGAAATTTTGCCCAGGGCTCATCACAGGTAAGACTCCAAGGGAGCCCACAGCCCACTGGGCTGAGAACAGGAAGTAAAAGGTAGACTCTAGGCCCTGGCTTAAAGAGCCCTGGTGGTACAGTGGTTAAGTGCTCAGCTGCCAACCACAGCCTTGGAAACCCTATGGGGCAGTTCTACTCTGTCCTATAGACTTGCTATGAGTTGGAACTGACTGGAAAGCACATGAGAACAACAACAACATATCCTGGCTCATCCCACCTGGGTGTTGGCAGAGAGCTGAGGCCCTGGAATGATACGCTGGTACATTCCCACCTGTGATGGCTAAGGTTATGTGTCAACTAGGCCATGATTCTCAGTAGTTTGGTAGATATTATGTAATCATCCTCCATTTTGTAATCTGATATGAGCAGCCAATCAACTGAAAGGGGGGTTTCCTTGGGGGTGGCCTGCATCCAATATATATACGGATGTTCTGGCAAAGCTCTCCCTCTCTCCATCCTGCATCAGACTCATCATCCTCTGACCTCCAGTTCTTGGAATGTGAGCCAGCACCCTGTCGTCTGACTTACCGATTTTGGGATTTGCCACATCCAGCAGCCACGTGAGTCAAGAGAAGCCTCCAGCCTGACACTTGAACCACAGATTTGGGACTTGCCAGCCTTCACAACTGCACGAGCCATTTTCTTGAAATAAATCTGTGTGTGTGTGTGTATACATACACACATATATATGCTTCACTGGTTTCGCTCCTCTAGAGAACCCAGCCTAAGATACCACCTTCACCTAGGGACACCCTCTGGGAGCCCAGAGATATCTGGCTAAAGCAATGATGAGTAAATCTGGAGACTGGAGAAAAAAAAAATCTAAATTATTCAGGTCCCTGGAACAATAGGTCTAAAAATTATTCAGAACCATTTGGAGCACAGACATTCCAGTAGGAGTGTGAAGTGCAATGGGGTGAGCAGAGATTTTAAAAGAAAAAAAACAGTAAACCAAACCCGTTGTCTTCAAGTCGATTTCAACTCACCACAGCTCCATGTGTGACCCCATGCATGCCACAGGGTTTTCTTGGCTGTGTCGAAAGAAAAATCTGATTGGTAAGTCAAGTAGTGTTAAAAGGTTTTATCGTATGGAAAAAACTTCGAAAACAGGGCGCATACCTCTGAAGAAATGAGCTTGTCACGTAACAACTTGGATGAGCTTATATATAATACAAACTGTTAAGAGATTTCCCAGAAGGGAAATCTAAAAGGACTGGTTGTCATTCGCTTACTTGACAGGAGGCAGGCTTGGATTGGTTTACCAAGTGTGCGCGTCAGCATTCTATAGGCTAGTCATGGTTTATCTAATTATTTAAATTTTTTCCAGAAAAATTTGTCTTTATCACCAGTTTTTCGTTTCTGGGAAGCGTTAAGAGTTAAGTTTAAACAGGGGCTGGAGGGGTATTTTCTTTAACAGCTGTAATCACTAGGCCTTTCTTCCGAGGTGCTGCAGGGTGGCTTCGAACCTCCAACCATTAGGTTAGGAGTTGAGTGCAAACCATTTGTGCCATGAGCTAAACCTGCTAAATTCAGTTGCCTAGTCCCTTTCTGTTTTCTCTCTTCTTTTTTTTTTTAATTGTGGTAAATACATAGGTAACAAAAGATTGGCCATTTCAACAATCTTCATATGTACAGTTATTACTATCTTTCTTATAGCGTGTTTGGGGCAGAGGGTAGGAGCAACATCTGCGGAGTGCAGAAAGCAAAACCCCTATGTTTGCTGCAGCTCATTTATCCAGAGGCTAGTTCCTCCTTATCTGACCTTTCTTTATCTCATATCTGACCTTTTCAAATTAGCTACTGCTGCCTTATCTCCTTGCAAGAAAATGAAGGTTATTTCTGCTTCTTCCACCCACCAGCCACCCACCCGCAGCAGGGCTGTGGAGCAATCAGGTTGGTAGCAAAGGGGAAGTGTGACTAATGCACACAGTTCAGGAAGAGAAGGGTCCTCCATAATGACACCTAAGGGAGCTGTCAGACCAGGGCCTTCATGAGGATGGACCACGACACAGCGTTCTCTTTCCCTGCTTCTCCTGACATGTGCTACTGAAACACAAGCTAGAGATCAGAACCTGCTTTGGGCAGGGAGAGTGCAGGTCTGGGAGAACTAGGACCAAAGGCAAAAAGGAGATGATTATTCCTGGTTATCACATTTTCCAGAGTAATACTGAAGTCCCACAATGGAGCCTTCATAGGCTTCCCAATAAGGGCAGAATGGTGCTCCCCATGAACCAGCAACCTCTGCTGACAACTTTCCCTGAGTAAGAGGTGTTTGAGAACACACGTCTTCTCCCCAACTAGGCTCCTCAGTGAGGGAGAGGCCCTGCCTTCTTCATGATTATGTTCCCTTTTTGAGTGTGGTAGGCTGAATAATGGTCCCTAAAAGATATTCGTGTCCTAACCCCTAGAAGGAGCCCTGGTGGTGCAAACGGGTGAGAGTCCAGCTGCTGACCAAGAGGTTGGAGGTTCGAACTCACACAGTGGCTCCACAGGAGAAAGACCTGGTGACCTGCTTCGGTAAAGATTACAGCCTAGGAAACCCTATGAGGCAGTTATATTCTGTCACATAGGGTCACTATGAGTAGAAATTGACTCAAAGGTACCTGACAACAACAACCCCCAGAGCTTCTGAACATTATCTTATATGGAAAGAAAAAACAGAGAGACTTTGCCGGTGTGATTAAGTGAAGGATCTTGAGATGGAGAGAATAGCCTGGATTGTCCAGGTGGGCTTTAAACGCAATGACACGTATCCTTATAAAAGGAAGGCAGAGGGAGATCTGACACACACAAGGGGAGATGTGACCACAGAAGCAGACATTGGAGTGATGTGGCCACCAGCCCAGGAATGCTGGTAGCCTCCAGAAACTGGATGAGTCAAGAAAAAGATTTTCCCCTACAGTCTCTGGAAGGTGTGTGGTCCTGTCAACACTGTGATTTTGCCCCAGTAATACTAAGGGGTAGAATACTAAGTTTGGGCTTCTGACCTCCAGAAATGTGAGAGAATATGTTTTAAGCCACATTGTGGTATTTTGTTACAGCAGCCACAGAAAACAAAAACACTGAGCAGCTTCATAGGATTCATTTCTATTTATTCATTCAACAAACATTTACCGAGCGCCTGCTATAACCAGGCACTGTCGCAGGTGCTGCACATACAATGGTGAACGGGATACACAAGCCCTGCTCCACAGAGCCTCCAGTCCAGCTGGAGTGTCGAGGGCTTAAGGGCTGTGTAGACAACACCTGGAAAGCACTCGGCTCCCAGTAATTACGGACGTGCACTGGCAGATGAAGAGGGGGAGAGAACAGTGATTTAAAATGACCACCTTTAAAAGTAGCCTTAATTTAGATAGGAAGCTTAGGGGGCAGCGAGTTTATGTTAATGGTGGAGGGATAATTCAGAAAAGGAGAGTGAGAATGATTGCACAACTTGACAAATGTAATGAATGTCACTGAATTGTACATGTAGAAATTGTTGATTTAGTGTGTTTTGCTGTGTATAACTTCAACAACAACAACAAATTTTTTTTAAATAGCCTTAAAAAAAAAAAACCTGCATGGACCTCCCATAAAATAGTGAGAATCCCAGCCAGAGGTACTAGCCTTCAAAGAAAACACAGAGATCTCTAGATCCCAATCGTACCCCAGAAAGCCTTGGGTCCCAGCTGCCGCAGAAAGCCTTGGTCCCTGAAGGGAAGCCAGGCGCTGAGTGCACAGGCCGAAGGGGCCCTGAGGGTTTGGAACTCACTGCCCTCCTCTGCTTCGATGAGACCTGACAGGGCAGAGAGGGCCAGGCTGCAGCGACTACACTGAGGCTGGCTGAAATGGCCTAAGCCCAGGGAAGACGCCAAACAGAGTCCTGAAAGAGTGACTCTTCAGTTTGAACACAGAGGCTGACCGCATGCAATTTACCCCAAACTTCAGGATGAGATCATGATGCTGGGCGACAGCTTGCTTTAGATGAGTTGAAACATGTTAGACCTGAGACTCCCCACCCTGGCAAACAGCATGCTTTTTCGCATGTAAGCTGGTCACATGCAGCAGGCAGTGACCTCATGCAATCGCCTCATTTGGTGCACTCCAGAAGAGAGCGTCTCCAAAGCTTTAAGCTCCCCTACACCACCCTGGCATTACCAGATACCTGATGCTGCAGAAAGCTGCTGATCTTGGCCACAGGTCTCACTTTGTCTGAAGGACGAAGAGGAGGAGTCAGGCAGGGCAGGGAGGCGGCCAGGACGGTGAAGGTTCTGCTCCCTGACCAGGGGTGAGCCCCAGCCTCCTGGACCTCCCACTGCCCAGATGCTTGACAGTCCCCCTTCTTCCCTCCACTTCTGAAAATTAAATAAAACAACAGATGTAAACAGGCTTTGAAAAGCGCTACATGAGAGGCAAAGGTGGAGTAATGCTTTCAACCCTTGCCATTATTCTTTTTTTATTATTCCTCACACATTCATTTGCTGCCAACCACCCACGCTTGCTGCTACAGCCAATGTCAAGAGGGACATTCTTAACCTTTTTTAATGTCTTAGACCCCTTTGGCAGTCTGGTGAAACCTATGGACACTTTCTAGGGATAATGTTCTTAAGCGCATAAAATAAAATACAAAGTATTAAAAGAAAACCAATTATGTTGAAATGTAAGTACCCAGGAAACCCTGGTGGTGTAGTGGTTAAGTGCTATGGCTGCTAACCAAAGGGTGGGCAGTTCGAATCCACCAGGTGCTCCTTGGAAACTATGGGGCAGTTCTACTCTGTTCTGTAGGGTCACTATGAGTTGGAATCGACTCGACAGCACTGGGTTTGGTTTTTTGGGGGGGTAAGTACCCAAGTATGTGCTGCTTCATTAACACATTAAATAACACGCTCTAGTGGCAGATTACCCATTGCTCTAGAATCAATTCCGGCTCATAGCAACCCCATAGGACAGAATAGAGCTGCCCCATAGGGTTTCCAAGGAGCAGCTGGTAGATTCCAACTACTAGCAGCCATAGCTCCTAACCACTGTTGTGTACATTCAAAATTGAAGGTGATTCTAAATTTCAGTTAGAAGTTATTGGAAATAAAGGTCTACTTTTTTTCCCATCATGTTCACTCATTGCCGTCAGGTCAATTCTGACCCATACAGACCCAGTAGGACACAGTGGAGCTGCCCCATAGGGTTTCTACTATCTGTAATATTAGATATAGATATTAATATCTATAATATCAGATATAGATAGTAAAGATAATATCTATAATCTTTATGGAAGCAGACTGCCACATCTTTCTCCTGCAGAGCAACAGATGGGTTTGAAATGCTGATCTTTCAGTTAGTAGCCGAGCACTTAACCACTGTGGCACCAGGGCTCCTTGAAACAAGAATAAAAAACCCAATGCCGTTGATTCTGACTCATAGCAACCCTATAGTTAACACTTATTGAGTGTTTACCTTGCGTCAGTCGCTGTTCTAGGCACTTACATGTATTAAGTCATATTTTCCTCACAACAATCTTACATACAAGAAACTTGAGGCCCAGGTAGACCAAATCGTTTGCCCAAAGTCACCCAGGGAATAAAGGGATAAACTCAGGATTTGAATCCAGGCAGCCTATGTCCAAAATTCACATATTTAATTAACCACTACACTATAATGACCCTGCCCAAGTGCTGGGGTGTTTTCAACTACAGATCATAGAGCAAAAGACAAAGATGAAAATGGTTTTACTAGTTTTGCATGTCAGACACCAGCAAATGTGACTTATCCTAGAAGACTACTCTCTGACATCCTTAGAGATATGCTTGAAATGTCAGTAAGTGCATTTTTGCTCTGGTCCTGTTCTTTGCTGCAGCTGGTTTTCCCTTTAGCACCTCCCCAAAGCAGCTCATCTGTAGGCCCAGAGCTGGCCACACCTGGAAATGGTAGCAGAGCCTAGGAGGAAGTATATATAAGAACTCAGGTTGAGGCAGGGCCTCCCTTCTCTCCTTCCACACCTTGTCTAGCCCTTCTATGTCTGGGTATTCCCTGACCTGACTGCTCACCTGATTACAGATCTCCAGCACTGTCTAAACTCGGCCAGCTCGATCTGGGAACTCCCAAGAATCCAGGCATTTGGTTAACATCAGGAGTTGAGAGAACAGACGTGGAGGAAGCCAGCTCCATCCCTGCCCACGGTCCTGATGGCAACAGAGTCAAATCTCCAAGAAAACAAGCCAGAATCCAAGCACACGACTCAGCCTCCATAAAACACCTTCTGTTTTCAAAGATGGCGCCAAAGGGAGTCTTAGGAGTGTGATACTTCCCAGTGTCAGCAATAGAAACGGCCCACACTGTCCTTCTATGTACCTGCTCTCAGCAGCAGGAATGAAGGTGTTATCTGAGCTGAACCCAAGGTCATCACCAATGCCCCCCTCAAGGCCCCACATTTAATGGCACTGACAGGCAGCCAACAGGGAGCCATGGCAGAACCCAGAGGGGTGTTGCCCATGTTCCACCAACTCCACCCAGTCCCCATAGATGGAAATGGGGACTTCCTCAGGAGGCATAGACGAGCAGCTCTGCGGCATTAGCAGTGGCAGTTCTTAGTCATTACCCAGAGTGACCTGGGCCCACTGGGCTCCCACGCCCAAACCCTGATGGTACAGTCAGGTGGGGGCAGAGTCTGGGTAGACTGGAAGGTCTGAGGCTGGCCCGGCCAATCTGAACCATCATTTGGAATTAATTCAGTCTCCTTTCCTCCTTCAACCAAAAAAAAAAAGCAGATTTTCAGAAACTCCTTTTAAAGTTCTTCAAGCACTTTCAATAAATTGTGCAGAGCACTTTGCAGTATACAATATCCTTGCACATGTGATATTTTATTTACTCAAAAGAAGTCTGAGAGGCACGTAGAGCAGATCACTATGCCCATTTGATAGACAAGGAAACTGAGGTTCTGGAATATGAAGTGAAAGGCCACCATTGCATAGGTAGTAAATGGCAGAAAAAACCTAGACCCAGATCTGAATGAGTTGGCTTTCCACCATACCAAGCCAACTCCCTGCTGTGCTGATACCTCACAGGCAACTCATTCATCCTTAAGCAGTTCCCTGGTGTACCATGAAGCTGATGCCAAATTAGAAACGGAACTCTGGGTCCTCACACTCTCCCCCACTGCTCTGGAGCTCCACATGCCCCCGCCCAGACCTTCCTCACAATTATCGCTGGAAGAAATAAGTTTGGCCATTAGTCACCAACATTTGGTCAGCATTCACCTACCATTGACAAGGCAGGGAGCAACTAAAATGAGAGGGTTAGGCTATCCTGTCTATACTGGGATTATAAATGTATAATTCTCTGTACTTATCTCCAGCTTTTTGTAGAGGAAAAGCACTTCACAAATAGGTCAGGCTTAGGGTGAGTCAGACATAAGCCATTCACATCTGCTTAGGTCAAGAAAACCTAGGTGGAGAGAAGTGTTCTAACCAGTTCCCTGTGGCCAACATAATTGTTGTCTCGTGGTGAGACCCCTGCTTTGGGAAATTTTTATAGGACCTGCCCAGAAAAGTCCAGGCACATAACTTTGCAAGCTCACCATATTTGTATGGCAGGATTTGGGACTGGGTCCTCAAGGTGGACCTGTCTCAAGGAATGTCCATGTCCCACACGATTGTCAAGTTCACACGTGGCCCTCCTTGTTCCCGAGGTCCCCTCCATGTACCATCACCCACCTTTCTGCCCTGTTCTTCACCCTCTGCTCTCACTATGCTGCCAGCCATCCTTTCTGGAACAGAAAAAAAGTAATCTAGTAAATTGTGGTGTGGTAGGATATAGGTGTCACTCTTCTCAGAATTCATGAATACGCCTTGACAGAGGAAAGGGCAGTGCTTGGGTAAAGATACGGTAACCAGTTGATTGGGTTACACATCTTGTTGTGTAACTGGGTGTTGCCTTTGTTTTTCCTCCCACTCCTGCCTTTCAAACCTTTTGCTATTGGTTCTCTTTTCCCCACCTGGAACCATTGTTGTTGTTGTTGTTAGGTGCTGTCAAGTCAGTTCTGACTCACAGTGACCCTATGTACAACACAACTTAACACTGCCCAGTCCTGCACCATCCTCACAATCATTGTTATGCTTGAGCCCTGGGACAATACCTTGCAAAACTCAAAACATTTTAGTCACATTCAGATATTAACCAGTGGTCCTTACTTTGAAATATTAAAGACTCCAGGCCAATCTAAGTATCGCTTCAATCCCTCAGCCAATTCAAAGTTTATTCCCTCTGACCTCTTCTCCACTTGAACCAGACGCAGAAACCTGCACGGGGAGGGTCGTGGCCTCTTCTTGGTCTCTTCCTCCAGCATTTCCACTCCTCCTTCCACATCCCCACTTGCTTCTGGCTCTCCAGGTTTGGGACAGAGAGGAAAGATGAGAAGCAAAGGGGCAAACATGTCTTTTTAACTATTTGATGGGTTTTCTACTCCTCTTTGGCTTAGGGTTACTCAATTTAGCAAATAAAAACATAGGATGCCCAGTCAAATTTGAATTTCAGATAAACAACAAATAAGATTTTAGTACAGTACAAATATGCAATATTTGAGTGTCCTGTGGCACAGTGGTTAAGAGCTCAGCTGTTAACTAAAAGGTTGCAGTTCGAATCCACCAGCCGCTCCTTGGAAACCCTATGAGGAATTTCTACTCTGTTCTCCAGGGTCCCTATGAGTCAGAATTAACTCAGGGCAATGGATTTGGTTTTTGGGGTATGTTATCTGACTGCCAAATGCCTGCAGTCATGGCAGGGATATTAGTTTCCTTCAGCTGCTGTTAACAAATTGCCAGAAACCTAATAGCTTGAAACAACATACATTTACTGTCTTACAGCTCTGGGGGTCAGAAGTCTAAAATGAATCAGCAGGGCTGCGTTTCTTCTGGCAGCTCTAGGGTAGAATCCACTTCCTTGCCTTTTCCAGCTTCTAGAGGCCTCCTGCATTTCTTGGGTGATCCCCTTCTCATTTTCAAAGCCCACAGTGTAGCATCTTCTTCCTGACCTCTGCTTCTGTCCTCACATCTTCTCTTACACAAGGACCCTGTGATTACATTGAGCTCAACTGGATAATCCAGGATAATCCCCATCTCAAGGTCCCTTTTGCCATATACAGTAACACAGGCACAGCTTCCAGGGATTAGGACATGGACTCCTTTGGGTGGTGGGAGGGCATTATTGAGCCTCCCACGACAAGGGTCCACAGGCAGGCTCTTTCTCTTTCAAGTGAGCCTTTTATGGGTTCTTTGAAGACCCCTCTAGGATCTTCAGCACCACCTCATTCTCTGATCTAGGCTATGTGGGCATTGACCTCTCCACCTAAATTCTCACAGTAATTCCTCAGCTCCTGCTTGAAGGTACACCCCACAGAGGCCCTTTCTGCTGGGTTCTCTTCTCTTCAGCAGACAGAAATCTCAGATAGGGTGCTTTGAAGACCCCCGAACTTGGCTACCTCCCAAGGTGTCATGTCACCTTGGACCTCAAGAAAACATTCCAGTCCTGTCTAGAAGTTCAGGCCACTCCCAAAGAGAGTTTCATGCTCAGACCCTGGAACTACATGGCGTGACCTGCAGGCTTCTCATTAAAGAAATCCTCAGCTCTGTGAGAGTGATCTTTGGCTTTTTCTCAGAAACAGGCAGGAGCTTGGTGATATGCCAAGACCAAGAGTTGCAAGACCAGTTTTGGATACTTCTTGGCAAGTTCTGTGTGAATGGCTCAGCACCTCTGTTTAGAATGTATCAGGGGGAGATCACCTGTTATTCTAAACTTTGGGTTTCAGCCATTATTCCCAGATAACTGGAAAAGACTAGCCTATTCTTCCTGGCAAAGAAAAAAAAAAAAGATCCAGAAAATAAATTCACAGTATGCCACAAGTGTTACTGACACAGATGTGCTTGCATTTAACAGAGGAGAGGAAAATAGTTGACTCAAACACATGAATTCATAAAGAAAAATTCCCCACATCAATGATAACTTCCACAGGACCCTGACTACATCCCACGTTATACACCAGAAGCTGTCACCAGGCCCTGCGTACCTGAATCTGGCACCAGTGTTCTGCAGAGTGAGTTGGGCTATAAGATAATCAGTAGCCATCAAGTTCACCCTGATTCATGGCAACCCCGTGCACATCATAGTAGAACTATGCTCCACAGGGTTTTCAATGTTCATTTTTCAGAAGTACATCACCAGACCTTTCTTCCAAGGTGCCTCTGGGTGGACTCACGCCTTCAACCTTTCAGTTAGTAGCTGAACACATTAACTGTTTGCGCCACCCAGGGACTCCAGGCCTTTAGATACACCCGAGCTAAAACAAAAACAAAACAAAACCCATTGCCCTCGAGTTGATTTCGACTCATAGTGACCCTATAGAACAGAGTATAACTGCCCCATAGAGTTTCTAAGGAGTGTCTGGTGGATTTGAACTGCCGACATTTTGGTTAGCAGCCACAGCACTTACCCACTATGCCCCGCAATGGCCAACTGGAAGGCAGCTTGGATGGGGCTGGGCAGCACACAGGCTTTGTCTGCATGCCCACCTGGCGGCCAGTAGCTGCCAGCTGTATTTAGAAGAGTTCTGAGGCTGCCTCTGGATTTGGCAAAAAAGAAGGCCACAACTGAAGTGCAGCATCTGCCATGGCAGGGAGGGCAGAGCGGTTGTTTGAAGCTAGGTGTTTGCCTTCTCTGATATATTGGGAAGGTGGCAGCAGAGTCCATCGTAGATGTGAATCCTGGCTCCCCCACTTACAAGTTGTGTGAAATTGGGACACTGGTGAACCTCTAAGCATCCATTTCTTGCAAAATGATAAAAACCTATCTATGTTATAGGGTTCTGATGAAGATTAAATGAAGTGATGTCCGCAGAGCACCTGGAACCGGCTTGTACCCAGTATATGTTATTTCTCTTCTCCTTCTACGATGCCCTCAGGTCAGCATTTGGGGTATTTGTGCCTTTATATTGGTGGGCATAGGAATAGGGAGGTGTATTTACCATTTACTTTCTACATCACACAGGTGTAAATCCATCTGGACTGAGGACTGAAGCATGATTAAGTTGAACTCTGGCCCCTCCCAGGTGTGACAAAATTCCTTTGGCATTGCCTTTTGGGCATGCCTGCTAGTTGGTATTCTGCAGGGACAGGTTTTCACTTTATAAAGATTAGGGTGTTTTCCTATTAGCCCGTGAGATAATCTTTTCCCCTTGCTCCTCCCCCAACACACACACACACACACACACACCATCCACCCCCCAGGACATCTGCGCAAAGCATCATGGGACTCTTCCCAGCTCACTCAAGAGAAACTACTTCAATTCAGCTTCAGTATGGCCTTTTTTTTCTTATTAACACAATATCCTAGACTAAGGGCTTTAGTAGCATGTTTTCATTATGCCTCACAGCAGTCCCATGAGGTAGGCACTTTTATTATACTTAATTTGCAGATAAGGGAAATGGGGCACAAAGAAGTACCAATCTGAGGTTACACTGTGTTCACAATAGAGCTGGCCCCAGGCTTATGCTATCGGGCCTTTGCTCTCCTGGTGGGTAAGCAGTGCTCAACCATCCAGTCTGCAAGTCCCTGATCCGATAAAAGTTTATAAAAAGGCTCAAGCTCAGTAAGCTTCTCCCCTTCAGCCACGCTCCCCACTGCTGTCAAGTGGATTCTGACTCAGCAACCGCCTGCGTGTCGCCGTAGAACTGGGTTCCATAAGGTTTTCATGGCTGTGACCTTGCAGAAGCAGATCCCTAGAAGCCTCTAAAAAAAAGCCAAAAGCCACACCCGGTGCCACCTAGTCAATCCTGACTCATAGCAACCTCATAGGACAAAGTAGAACTGCCCCCATAGGATTTCCAAGGAGCGGCTGGTGGATTTGAACTGCTGACCTTTTGGTTGGCAGCCGAGCTCTTAACCAGTGCTCCACCAGGCACCTCTAGGTAGGTTCAAACTGCCAATCTTTTAGTGAGTGGCCTAACACTTAACCATTTGCAACACCCAGGCACTCCTTATCCTCTACCCTAAGCACCCCAAAATGGCAGAAGGAGACTCCACCGCACTGACACTGATCACATCCCACTGTCCTCTGACTCTGCAGGCAGACGGTCACTTTTCCCACCCTGGCGGGGACCACAGACACAAGCTGAGAACTTTAGCAGGCTGGTAGAGTGTAGGGAGGAGTGGGGAGAGGCTTAAGGAGACGGGCCCTGTGGTCTCTCCCTGCTCAGGTGACACAGTAGATACAGCACCTTGGGGACATCTGAAGGTGTGAGCCATAGCTGCCATCTGCCCCTCCCTTTACCCTTCTAAAGGAAACCTCCACCATCTACCATCTACCGTGGGGCAGGTCTAGGGCTACTGTCTTCAGAGCCAAAGTGCTGACTCACGGACCAGGTGCAAGCAGAGCTGGGAGGGGATGCAGGAAGAGGCTTTGTGAGCCTGAAGGTGCTAATCCCACTTCTCCCCTGACCTTCCTGTGACCCCATGTATCCAGCGCACCAGCAGGCCTTCCTAGAGAGAGAATGAGGGGAAGGTGCCAGATACCACATTAAGCCCCTTAAAAAGATCAAATGCTGTCCTTCGGAATTTTCAGTCTGAAAGGAGACCTAGAAACTAAACGGCCACCTTAACACCAGAAGCTCAAGTTTGAATAGGTCTTGATCCTTAACAGAGCCTAGTGGCACATTGATTAAGCCCTCAGCTGCCAACCGAAAGGTCAGCGGTTCTAACCCACCACTACTCAGCAGGAAAAAGATGGGGCAATCTGCTTCCATAAAGATTTACAGCCTTGGAAACCACATGGGGCTGTTCTACTCTGTCCTGTAGGGTCGCTATGAATCAGAAGCAACTCGACTGCAACAGGTTATTTGGTTTTGACCCTTAACAAAATACAATCATAATACAAGCCCAAGCCTGATTTAGGAAATAATATTAGAATCATTATTCCCTGTCCTTGAGCATAGAGAATGTGACCCAGCTGGAGCAGGGCTCACAAGGGCTCACAAGAACTCACAAGGACACATCAACTGGGCCCTGAGGTATAAAGACAATAGATAGGATAATCTTGGAAAATATCTTCTAGGGAAACTTTCACAGAAGCCAGAACACAAAAGGACTTTCCACTCTTATCTTTTTCTATTAGCATTTAGTGAACAGAAAATTTGTTGGACCAGTGAGATCCTCCTGACTGTCAGTTACAGAAACCTGCACCAATGAAGGACAATTCAAAATGTAAGATCACAGTTTCTAGCCAATCTGTGAAAAGGTGAAGCTTTCAATGGTTTTGGCCATTTTTAATGTTAATATATACTGTTGACCCTGTAACCCTCCTCGGACTCGGGCAGACATGGCTGTGGCAGCATGCTCGCCCGTTTTCCCATTCTTGCTTATTCTGTAATATTTCCTTGGACTCTGGCAGACATGGCTCCAACAGCATGCTTGTTCACTTCTCAACTTTTGCCTTTTTGAATGTATGCCAAATAAAACTTTCTTCTTGCTTTACCAAACTTTGTGACGTTTTTTCCCCTACAACAATCCAGAAACCTTGATCAATCTATATTTCTCTCCATGCGTGGCACTGTGTCAACCCAACAAGCATTTATTGATTGAATGAGTTCATGGGAATTAATGAGATAACCTGGGAAGTAGTCATGGTTACAAATCATGACTACAGATGAGAGGAAGGGAAGGGACTTGACATTTGTTCGGAGTAAGTGTGCCAGATTTAACAAATAAAAGCTCAGGATGCCCAGATAATTTGGAATTTCAGATAAACAGGAAATAATTTTTTTAGTATAAATATGTCCCATGAATATTTAGGATATGCTTATACTGAAAAAATAATTTGTTGTTTCAACAAGGGTGTCAAGTCTATTCAATGAAGAAAGAACCGTCTCTTCAAAAAATGGTGTTGGGACAACCAGATCTCCACCTGCAAAAGAATAAAGTTGGACCCATACCTCATATCATGTACTAAAATGAACTCAAAATTGGTCAAGGACCTAAATGTGAGAACTAAAACCAAAAAACTCTTAGAAGAAAACCTAGAGGTAAAACTTCAAGACTTGTCTTTGACAGCTTGGTCTTAGATATGGCACCAAAAGCATGAGCAACAAAAGAAAAAATAGATAAATTGGGCTTCATCAAAACAAACAAAAAAAAATTGTGCGTCAAAGGACTTTATTAACAAAGCGAATAGACCACCAACAGAATGGGAGAAAATATTTGGGATCCATATATATCTCTGTTTAATATCCAAAATATATCAAGAACTCCTATAACTCAGCAACAAAAGGACAAGCAACCCAATTTAAAAGTGCACAAAAAACTTGAATAAACATTTCTTCAAAGAAGATATGCAAATAGCCAACAAGCACGTGAAAAGAGGCTCAACTTCGTTGAAATGCAAATCAAAACCACACGCACTAGGATGGCTATTAACAGAAAAGGAAGGAAACTAACAAGCATTGACAGGGATGTAGATAAACTGGAACCCTCGGACGCTGCTAGTGGGAATGTAAAATGGTACAGTTGTAATGACAAACAGTGTAGCACTTCATCCAAAAGTTAATCATATACAATTACTACATAACCCAGCGATGCCACTCCTAGGTACTGAGCCAAGAGGCTTGAAAGCAGGGACTCGAACAGATACTTGTACACCAATGTTCATTGAAGCAGTACCTACAATTGCCAAAAGATGCTTACAACCGAAGTGTCTGTCCATAGATGAATGGATAAATAAAATGTGGTGTGTACATACAACCGAATGTTACTCAGCCATAAAGGGAAATGAAGTTCTGATACATGCTACTATGTGGATGAACCTTGAAAACATTATGTGAGTGAAATAAATCAGACACAAAAAGACTAATATCGTATGATCCCACTTATACTCTAAATATCTAATAGACAAATGCATAGAGACAAAAGTAGATAAAAGGTTACCAGGGGCTGAGGAAAGTGGAGAATGTGGAGTTATTGCTTAAAGGGTACTGAGTTTCTGTTTGGGGGGGTCGAAAAACTTTTGGAAATGAATAGTAGTGATAGTAGCATGACATTAAAAAAAAAAAAAACCTGTTGCCATCAAGTTGATTCCAACTCATAGCAAACCTACAGGACAGAGTAGAACTGCCCCATAAAGTTTCCAAGGAGGCGCTGGTGGATTCGAACTGCCGACCTTTTGGTTAGTAGCTAAATGATTAACCACTGCACCACCCGGGCTCCCACTGTGAGCTGGAATTGACTGGACGGCAATGAGCACTTTAAGAATGAGGGGTGAAAAAGACATCTTGAGAGGTAATCTGATTTGCTTAACGTATCACAGTTCAGAACAAGTTGAACAAGTGGGTAGGGGACTAGGACCTAGAGTTTTGGACCCCCCACCCCCAGTGGAGGGCTGCTTCTCCCATTCCATTCCTTAGTGGGTTCGGGGCTTGTAGGGCAAGGAGGGGGTTGTGCTTGGCCCTGAGCTGTGGGGTATTCCACATCATTATGGTCAGGGAAGGCTGATGTCAGGAAGAAGGCTGAGCCCTTACAGCTGGAGCACAGGCACAGGGACAAATCTGGCCAGAATTTCTGCAGGCAGTACTATGCACACAGGCAAGTGATGGCCCAAGGGCACCTGCCACCACAGTTCATAATTAATACCTTTGTACCCAGTGGAAACACTGCTGGCATAGTGGTTAAGAGCTACTGCTGCTAAACAAAAGGTCAGCAGTTCAAATCCACCAGGCACTCTTTGCAAACTCTATGGGACAGTTCTACTCTGTCCTATAGGGTCGCTATGAGTCGGAATCAACTCAACAGCAGTGGGTTTAGTTTTTTTTTTTTTTGTACCCAGTGGTTTAGGGTCATGTTGGGAATGCCTGGTTGCTATACCGATAATAAACCAAAAAACCAAACCAGTTGCCATTCCCTCGGTTCAGGCTCACAAGGACTGCATGCATTCCATACAGTTTTCAAGGCTGTGACCTTTCAGAAGCAGATCACCAGGCCTTTCTGGGTAGGTGCCAACAACAACAGGTAATATGTGCCAGGCTTATTGCAATGCCTCTTTATATCCGTTACTTCTTTTAATCCCCTCAACCAAAAAAAAAAAAACATCAATTTTATTACTATTATTAATAGTCAGCACTTGTTGAGCGTTACCATGTGCAACAGACACTTTATGTTATTATCTCATTTAAAGCAAACTATTCCTATTACACAGAGTCATTATACCAAAAAGAATTAGTCGATATTCAACCATTTCAAGAGGTGGCATATGATCAGGAACTGATGGTACCGAAGGAAGAAGTCCAAGCTGCTCTGAAGGCACTGGCAAAAAACAAGACTCCAGGAATTGATGAAATATCAATTGAGATGTTTCAACAAACAGATGCATCGCTGGAGGTGCTCACTCATCTATGCCAAGAAATATGGAAGACAGCTTCCTGGCCAACTGACTGGAAGAGATCCACATTTATGCCTATTCCCAAGAAAGGTGATCCAACCAAATGTGGAAATTATAGAACAATATCATTAATATCACACGCAAGCAAAATTTTGCTGAAGATCATTCAAAAATGGCTGCAGCAATATATCGACAAGGAACTGCCAGAAATTCAGGCTAGTTTCAGAAGAGGACGTGGAACCAGGGATATATATCATTGCTGATGTCAGATGGATCCTGGCTGAAAGCAGAGAATACCAGAAGGATGTTTACCTGTGTTTTATTGACTATGCAAAGGCATTCGACTGTGTGGATCATAACAAACTATGGATAACACTGTGAAGAATGGGAATTCCAGAACACTTAATTGTGCCTATGAGGAACCTTTACATAGATCAAGAGGCAGTTGTTCGGACAGAACAAGGGGATACTGATTGGTTTAAAGTCAGGAAAGGTGTGCATCAGGGTTGTGTTCTTTCACCATACCTATTTAATCTGTATGCTGAACAAATAATCGGAGAGGCTGGGCTATATGAAGAACGGGGCATCAGGATTGGAGGAAGACTCATTAACAACCTGTGTTATGCAGATAACACAACCTTCCTTCCTGAAAGTGAAGAGGACTTGAAGCACTTACTAATGAAGATCAAAGACCACAGCCTTCAGTATGGATTACACCTCAACATGAAGAAAACAAAAGTCCTCACCACTGGACCAATGAGCAACATCATGATAAATGGAGAAAAGATTGAAGTTGTCAAGGACTTCATTTTACTTGGATCCACAATCAACAGTCATGGAAGCAGCAGTCAAGAAATCAAAAGATGCATTGCACTGGGTAAATCTGCTGCAAAGGACCTCTTCAAAATGTTGAAGAGCAAAGATGTCACCCTGAAGACTAAGGTGTGCCTGACCCAAGCCATGGTATTTTCAGTCACATGATATGCATGTGAAAGCTGGACAATGAATAAGGAAGACTAAAGAAGAGTCGACGCCTTTGAATTGTGGTGTTGGCAAAGAATATTGAATAGACCATGGACTGCCAAAAGAACGAACAAATCTGTCTTGGAAGAAATGCTGCCAGAATGCTTCTTAGAGGCAAGGATGGCAAGACTGCATCTTACATACTTTGGGCATGTTGTCAGGAGGGATCAGTCCCTGGAGAAGGACATCATGCTTGGCAGAGTACAGGGTCGGCGGAAAAGAGGAAGACCCTCAACAAGGTGGACTGACACAGTGGCTGCAACAATGAGCTCAAGCATAACAACCATTGTAAGGATGGTGCAGGACCGGGCAGTGTCTCATTCTGTTGTGCATAGGGTCGCTATGAGTTGGGACCGACTCGACCACACCTAACAACAACAACATTTCAGATGAGGATCAGAGAAGTTAAGAAGGTGCCCAAGATCACACAGCTGTTAGAATTTAAACCTTATTCTGAACACCATGGGCTTTCCGCTGCTGCACACCCCTGGTGAGATTCCCAAGAGGCTCAAGGAGCTCCTACCAAGATCGTTTGTTCCTGTTGAAGGAAGGGAAGAAGAACACCACAGAATCCCAGTCCCAGCCAGCTCTTTCAAGCCTCTTCACCCAGACAAAGGGATTCGTGTGGAAACATACCTCACTTCCCTTTGGGGCTAATCCATCCTGGAATGATAACTTCAAAACAAGCCTGGGTCCCACAGTGTCGCTAGTTGATAAATTCTCACAGGGAATGCCTCTGTCACCTCCACAATTCCTGGTTACTTCCTTACACAGCCAGCCTTAGCCAGCACCCATCAGGTGTCTGGCGCCCACCTTGGCCAGGTGCCTACCTGCCTGATTTCAATAAATGAGCAAAATGATATGACCCATCAGGATCCAGAAAATGAGGAACAAACTTCTCAAATTAACTTATGGCTTTAATTAATATCAGTCAAAATTCCAAGAGAATTTTTTTTATTTTGGTGAAACTTCACAAATCTAGAAGAATAAAAAGCTAGGAGAAACTAAGAAACTTAAAGGGGATAAAAATATTAATGATTGGGGGCTGGTGCTTCATATTAACCCTTATTAAATTACAACTGCAATATAGCAAATATAGGCAAACACATTAACAGAGCAGAAGAGCGCAGAAATGTGTCTTATACAAAGAACTTGACATACGATGATAAAAGATTCATCTCAAATCGAAGCTGACGAGAAGGGTTATTTAACAAAAGGCTATGAGGAAATGGAAACCTGGGCAAATATGAATTTAGGACACCATGTCATTTCTTACTCAAAAAACTTTCCAACTAATTGTTAAAATACAAAAAAAAAAAAAAATCAAACCACACAAAATATAAGAAAATATAAAAGACTATATAAACATAAAAGCAATAAAATCAATTAATCACTAAAAAAAAAATAAAACTTTTATATGGCAAAAACCTTCATATTATTCAATTTTTTAAAATATTATTATTAATATGACAGAACACTACTTCTGTAATGTTTAAAAGATAAATATTACTGTTTACTAAGCAAAAAAAATGTGCACATGACAGGACTAAAAAAATTATAAAAGAGGAAATATCAATGGCTAATAATCATGTGAAAAATGGAATTTAAATAAAAACCACAGTGGAATATCATTTTTCCTATTAATTCAGCAAATATTGTCTGAAGCGATAACACTTGATATTGATAAGGGTGTGATGTGTGAGGCAACAAAAATTTATAATCTCTCTCAAAAACACTTTGACAATATGTATTTTAAAAGCCTTAAAACCTTCATATCTTTTGATCTAGTAATTCCACTCCAGGAAAAGAAAAAATCTGAAATATGAACAAATATTTTTGTACTAAAATGTTCATCACAGCATTATTTGTAATACTGAAAAATTAGGCAAAATAAAAATGTCTAACAATAGAGGAATCATTATTATCACTCAATAAAAATATTTATGGTTTCCCCCAAAAGAAATTAGCTTTATTATTCTGATGATAAAAAATAGTCTGTGTTCACTGTAATTTCAAACAACACAGAAAAGTACAAAGAACAATGACAGTTACCCCAAATCCCATTATGAGACAACCACTATCAATATTCCAACAAATAACCTTCCAGATATCTTTCTGGGCATAAAATTACATAAAGTAGGATCAAAATAGTCATTTTTTTTTTAAACTGTGTATTTCACTGGGCCTGTAATGGACATCTTTCATATCAATAAATAAACATATACATTATTATTTTTTAAAGGCCATATTGTATTCCAGGAATATGGCTAAATTTCCTACTGATGGACATTCGAGTTTTCCTACTTTTTGCTATTATGACTATCACAAGAAACATACCTGTGCAACCATCTTTGCCAATTGCCTCCTTCAGATACAGTCAGATAAGTGGACTCTCTGGGTCAAAGAATATGGCTATTTTCATGGTAATACACACTGCCAAGCTGCGTTCCAGGAAGTCTCAACTGATTACACTCCCAGCAAGGGTTCCTGAGCGCCCGTTGCCACGTCCCTGATCACCAACTGGTAGGTCCATCTTTATAATTGTCCATCAATCTGGCAGCAAAACATGGACTATCTTTATGGCATTCTTTAAATGATAAGTGAGAAAGGACATATTGTCATGTATTTATCACTCATTTCCTTCTTCTCTTTTGTGAATTTTATATCTTTTGCTCACTTTTTAATGAAAGAACTTGTCTTTTTTTTAATTAATAAATTTCCCCTGTATATTAAAGATCTAATTCAGTGCCATACATTACAAACACGTTTCCCCGTTTTTTCATTTGTATTTCAACTTTATCATTTTTGACATGCAAAAGGATTTCTGGGTTTTTTTTTTTTTAGTTTTATGTATTTGAATCTGTAAGATACTCCTTTCCACTTTCGTTTTTGTATGTGGTCTGTGGTATCTTTTTTTTTTTTTTATTGTGCTTTAAGTGAAAGTTTACAAATCAAGTCAGTCTCTCACACAAAAATTTATATACATCTTGCTACATACTCCCAATTGCTCTCCCCCTGATGAGACAGCCCACTCTCTCCCTCCACTCTCTCATTTCGTGTCCATTTCGTCAGCTTCTGACCCTCTCTACCCTCTCATCTCCTCTCTGGGGAGGAGAAGCCAACATAGTCTCAAGTGTCCACCTGATCCAAGAAGCTCACTCCTCACCAGGATCCCTCTCCAACCCATTGTTCAGTCCTCTCTCTGTCTGAAGAGTTGGCTTTGGGAATGGTTCCTGTCCTGGGCCAACAGAAGGTCTGGGGGCCATGACCGCCAGGGTCCTTCTAGTCTCAGTCTGGTCTTTTTATGAGAATTTGGGATCTGCATCCCACTGCTTTCCTGCTCTCTCAGGGGTCCTCAGTTGTGTTCCCTGTCAGGGCAGTCATTAGTTGTAGTCAGGCACCGTCTAGCTCTTCTGGACTCAGGCTGATGTAGTCTCTGGTTTATGTGGCCCTTTCTGTCTCTTGGGCTCGTAATTACCTTTGTGGTATCTTCTTATGGTAAGCGCCTTCCACACTTTAGGACTAAAAATATTCACCCATATTTTAGTATTTTGTGATTTTAATTTTTGTACTTGAAATTTTTTATTATCTATAATTTTGGGGGCTGTAAAAAATGAATTAAGGATCCAGCTTTATGATTTCCCAATTAGCTTGTTGCCTCAGAGATTTGAAATGCCCTTAAATCATATACATATTCTGATATATAGCTTTATATCCATATACAAACACACAGGTATGTATGCTCACATACACACACGCACATTCACTCACTGGGTCTTTCTAAACTCTTTGTTCCATTGATCTGTTTTTGTATTAGTATCATACATATTTAATTGCTATAGCTTTGTAAAACATTTAAAACCTAGTTACTCTCCTTTTTCAGAATTGTCCTGGTTATTGTCCTGTTGATTCATCCCACCGAGTTTTAACTTTGTGTGTGTGTGTTTGATTTTTATTTGTTGTTTTGTGGTTGTTGTTACGTGTATTCCTAGGCATTTTATTTTATTGATGTATTGTGAATGGAATATCTTTTCCATTATATTCTCTAACTGGTTATTGTTGATATATAAGAAAGTATGCATTTTTATATATTTATTTTGCAACTGCAGTCTATATTGAACTCTACTTTTCCAATATTTTATATGATTCTCCTGGATAGACAATCATATCATCTTCAAATTAAGGCAATTTTGCTCCCTTCTTTCCAATATTTGGACATTTTTTAAATTATCTTGCTAATTATATTGACTAGCATTTTTAGAATGTGAAAATCATGGTGATGCTTGTATTTTTCTACTTTCATGGAACTGTGTCTAATTAAGCATAATGCTGACTGTGAGTTTGAGATATTTTAAAATCATATTACGAATTTTCATACAATTTTTCAGTATCAAAATGGTCATATGAAGTTTTCATATAAGGTTGATTATATTAATAGATTTCGTAATATTTTTGTCATTTGTAATCCTGGAATGAACGTCACCTGGTCATGACACATTCCTTAAAGTACATTGATGGATTCTAGTGTTAATGTTTTAAGTGCCATTTTTCATCAATGTTTATAAATAAGATTAAAATGTAGGATTTGTGTGTGTGCTCTGTGTGCTAGCCTTTTTGTTTTGTGCAATTAACGTGGGTGCTATGTTTTTGTTTAGGAAAATGCTCATAGTATAATTCATAGTTAGTATTTGCCTTTACATGCAGGGCAAAGAAAAAAAAAGTACATTGTAATGTTAACACTGGTTATATGAGTAGTGGGATTTCAAGGAGTTTTTCCCCCTTCATTTTCTGTAAGAATTGAGTGTTATTTTTGTAAGAAAATGTCTCAAATATAAGTCTTGAAAAGAAACTGGACAGAAAGATATTAGCACTTATCTCTAGAAGAAGAGATGAGACGATTTTTACCATCTTTATCTCCTTGTGATTTTCTCCAGCTGTCCTCACTTTTCCCTTCCTGCGCATGCTTCCACCCCGCTGACCAAAAAATTCCAACATACAAATTTACATAAATCATAATTGCTTTTTAAGATGCTACAAACTCAAGACTTCTCAAATTATAATCAGCCAGAAACAAATCATTCTTAGGACAAAATGAACAGGAAAGTCTATGGTTATTAAATGAGAGCGAGATGTAAAAGGCTGTTAGCTCTGGACATCTGAATAAATGCATGAATTGTCCAAATTCATAAGGAAAACAATTAGCATCAGCATCAAGCTGGTTCCTGTGAGGCAAAGATTTAGTATATCTCTACCTTCCTTCTTCCCCATTATTTCTGACACCAGCCACTCCCCTCCGACCCCGTCCCCCCCGCCCCACGGTGCTCTCTACTTCTCTGCTGGTGTTCAATAATAAATTGCAAGGTTCACAGAGCTCACAGAAACACATCTGTGATAACAAATTTAATATAACAGGAAAGGATATAAGCAGAAAAGGATATACAAGAAGAAATAAAATAGAACAAGGTCCGAGAAGGAGTCCCAACGTGGAGCCTCAACATCTCAAGAGGACTCACTCACCTTCCCAAGAACAGATGTTACTCTCAGCAATGAGGAAACTTTTCAGCCAGGAAAGGCTCTGCGATGTCACTCATCAGCCTCTCTGCCATCAGGGCTCTCCACCATCAAGCTCTCTGCTGCCAGAGTCTCCACTGTCAGGTCCTCCACTGGTGGCCGCACCACCATTGGCCTCTCTGCTGTCAAGTTCTCTGCCATCTGCCATATTGCCATTGGCATATTTTGGAAACTGAAGTCAGGTATAAGCTATGTCTTCTTTACACAAAGACTGTTTGTCAGGGGTTCTCAGCAAAACTACAAAGTCTTGTTCCTGTAGCATTTTAGCTTTAGTGGGACAAGAGACATTTTAAGCCATCTGCAGCCTCACATGATGCACCTGGGACCTTACGTAATAAACCTACAACCCTATACAACGCACCTGCATCCACATGCATTGCACCTGTGGCCTCACACAATGTACTTGCTGCCTCACACAATGGACCTACAGCCACACTCAATGCACTTGCAGCCAAACACATTTGTGGCTGCATCAATGCACGTGCAACCTCACACAATGTACATGTGGCCTCACGCAATGTACATGTGGCCTCACACAATGCACCTGCAGCCTCGCACAATGCACCTGCTGCCTCACACAAGGCAGCCTCACACACAATGCACCTGCAGCCATACAGAATATAATGCACCTGCAGCCTCACACCACACCGCTGCTGCCTCACACAGTGCACCTACAGCCTCACACAATGCACCTGCAGCCTCAGACGATGCACCTGTAGCCACACACAGTGTACCTGTAGCCACATACAATGTACCTAGGACCCCACTCAATGGCTTAGTGCCTCACGCAATGTACTCACAGCCTCACACAAGGCACCAGTACATGGATATTGGCGTCTTTCTTCCAAAAATTCCTAAGCATTGTACCCACTTTGATAACATTCTTGAGATGTTATATATATAAATTAAAAAAAAACTGCTCAAAGTATGAGTCAAAAAAAGTTAAAAGTTACACATTACCTTTATCCAGATGATTAGGCCAGCCCCTCGCCTAAAGGCGAAGGCAAGCCTTGGAGCTGCAGGGCTCTCGGGCTCCTGAGGGTGTTTCATCAGCCCACCACGTGGCTACCCTGATGGTTAAAGGAGAAAAACTAATAACTCAGTCAGCCCAGGGTTTCATTTTTCTTTCCATCCCTAAAGGATGCCAAAGCTGGTCAACGATTTGCTGTTGGACAACAATTGCTGAAATCTTGACCCTCAAAGCTGTCCTTCCCTCCTGCAATGGGCATTTGGAGAACATGCGTTTGGTCATTGCTCTGACCTGGAAAATCACAAGGCACATTCATCATCCAAAAGGTGAAAGCTCAGATTTTTCAAAGCAGGGTCACAGTATAAGTTCAAATTGGCCAAATTAAGAAAAATATTTTCTAAAATAAATTGCGCAGTTGGATTAGGCTTCGCTCTCTTCCAAAAATGAAAAGTGACTTAAACACTATTATGAAAAAGAAGTCATGTATACATTAAGGCAACAATTCCTCCTAAAGCTCTCACTGGGCACTGCCAGACACAGGGCTTGGCAAGGGCAAGCAAGAGATGAAGGTCAGTTTTCTTCCCAAGGAGCTCACAGTCTGTGGGGAGGACAGAGGTTAAAAAACAATTACACTGACATCAGGATCCATACAAAGATATGATCGGGCAAGATGAGACAGCAGAGGAAAGGCTTCTTACCTGGACTGGAGAGGCCCCAGAACCTTCCCAGAGGAGCTGGCGCTCAGGCAGAAAATATGAACAAAGTCAGCCCGAAAAGAACAGCAGAGTCTCTATAGATTGGGGCAGATTAGGTCAGGTGTTGCCGTTGTTGGGTGCCATCAAGTAGGTTTCGACTCATAGTGAACCCATGTGACAGAGTAGAACTGCCCCATAGGGTTTTCTAGACTGTAATCTTTACGGGTACAGATCATGGAGCCTTGGGTGGGTTTGAACCACCAATTTTTGGTTAGCAGCTTAACCATTGCACCACCAGGACTCCAACTGTGCTCTGGTAACAAGCTCCAATCTCTGTGGCTTAAAACAACAAAGGCAAAAGACCAGACTTAATGGTCTGACTGAGGCTAGAAGAATCCCGGCAGTCATGGTCCCCAAACCTTCTGTTGGCCCAGGACAGGAACCATTCCTGAAGACAAATCATCACACATGGAAGGGACTGGACAATGGGTTGGAGAGAGATGCTGATGAAGAGTGAACTGCTTGTATCAAGTGGACACTTGAGACTGTGATGGCATCTCCTGTCTGGAGGGGAGATGGGAGGGTAGAGAGGGTTAGAAACTGGCAAAATTGTCACGAAAGGAGAGACTGGAAGGAGGGAGCGGGCTGACTCAGGGGGAGAGTAAGTGGGAGTATGGAGTAAGGTGTATATAAGCTTATATGTGACAGACTGACTTGATTTGTAAACTTTCACTTAAAGCACAATAAAAATTATTAAAAAAAAAAAAAACAACAAAGGCTGGTTTTTCACTCATGCTACATACTCACTGCAGTCCACGGGGCTCAGCTCTGTAACATCCTGTCAAAGGGCCTGGGCTGATGGAGCCACTCCCTGGGCACTGCCAGTTGCTGTGGCAGAGGGAAAGGCAATTTGGAGCATCTCACGCCAGCCATTAAGTGCTCTGGCCTGGGAATGGCAGTACTAGTGCTCACAACTCATTGGCTGAGAGCAACCAGGAATTCCCATGCCCCCTACCAGCATAGGGGCCCAGGAAGTACAGGCCACAGTGCAATATTTGGCAAAGAGCGCTGATGGTTTTCAGCCACATTACTTCAACGACTCAAATATACTGAAGACAATCCCATACTATAGTTTCAGTAAGCTTTTGTGGGTTTGCTTGGAAACCTGACTGCTATTCAAAACAGTGTTCCTATTTAAAAAAAAAAAAAAAAAGCCAAATTCCAAGCCACTGATTTATAAAATAAGTTGGAAGTCAATCTGTTAGTAAGTCGGCTTCCTGTAATCAGGAAAGTATTTTAGAAACACGGCTCCAGAATTTAACAGGAGTTGATCTGGATTGAGTTAGCCAACTATAGCCATGACACCCAGGGCCAGCTACATAACATGTGGGGCCAGTGGCAGGCCCCTTATTCAAAAACCAAGAAAAAAGTGCCAGGTTCTAAAATATAAGATTTTTTTCCTTTCTTCCATGTTTTTTCTCTTGATTTGTCATGGTGTTTTTGTTGTTGTTGTTGTTTTCTAATTTGCTGTTTAATGTTGTTCTGGTGGTGTTGTTAGGTGTCACCGAGTTGACTCTGACTCATAGCAACCCTGTGTGCAGCAGAACGGAACACTGCCCAGTCCTGCAACATCCTCACAACCACTGCTACGTTTGAGCCCACTGTTGCACCCACTGTGTCAGTCTGTCTTATTGAGGGTCTTCCTCTTTTTTGCTGACCCTCTGTTGTTCTAAGTAAAGAAAAATTAAAATCTAAATTTTTAGCATGAATTTTAATGTTTGTCTGTATATTGTGCAATGCCAGGCTTCAATGCAAATATAAGTGCATTTTTTATTAGTGGCATACTGGGGTGGGGGGGGGCTGTGGAGGGTGTGGACCACACTGGGTGACGCTGTCAGAGGGGGTGACACCAAAATGACTGTCCGTAAAATTTTTGTGCAGTGTTTCAGCAAAAATTTATTATTTTTTATAGAAATATCCCTGCAGGATAGTCAGTACAACTGGACTAAACCAAAAGCAATTTCCTCAATACAACCAAAAGCTTGAAAGGCCAGAGTTGCAGGGATAGGGGTCTGGGGACCATGGTTTCAGGGACATCTAGGTCAATTGGCATAATAAAATGTATTAAGAAAACGGTCTGTATTCCATTTGTTGAGAGGCATCTGGGGTCTTAAACGTTAGCAATCGGCCATCTAAGATGCATAAATTGGTCTCAACTCACCTGGAGCAAAGGAGAATGAAGAACACCAAAGACACAAGGTAAATATGAGCCCAAGACAGAAAGGGCCACATAAACCAGAGACTCCATCAGCCTGAGACCCAAAGAACTAGATGGTACCCAGCTACCACGGATCACTGCCCTGACAGGGAACACAGCAGAAAATCCCTGATTGAGCAGGAGAACAGTTGGATGCTGATCTTAAGTGCTCATAAAAAGACCAGGCTTAATGCTCTGCGACCAGAGGGACCCTGACTTCACGGTCCCCAGACCCTTTGATAGCCCAAGATTGGAAACATTCCCAAAACCAACTCTACAGACAGGGATTGGCCTGGACTATAAGATAGACAATGAGGATGGTGAGGAGTGAACTTCGTGGCTCATGTAGACACATGAGACTATCCCTGTGACTCCTGTCTGGTGGTGAGAAGAGAAGCAAGACGGGGACAGGAGCTGGTTGAACGGGCATGGGGAACACAGGGTGGAGAGGAGGAATGTGCTGTCTCATTAAGGCGGGGTGTGTATGGCTTTTCGTATGAGAGACCAACTTGATTTGTAAACTTTGACCTAAAACACAATAAATTAAAAAAAAAAATCCCTGTAATTAGTTATAACAACAAAAACATTTTTCTTGTAAGCCCAGCTTACATGTATCAATATACCTACAAGTCTAAAACTCTATGCTAATTTACTTTTTGAACATTTGGTATGAGTTGAAATAGACCCCTGGCAATGGTTTGTTTGGGGGGTTTTTTTGGCAATGAGCTCAGGTCAGAGCTGTTATTATTATCCAATTACAATGACTCTTCAATACACATGGTTTCACCTGCACATGCCACAAGCTCGCAGAGATGTTTTCATTGCAGCCAGTATTTTTATAGTCTCTGATTTTGTCAAATTTCCTGGTGTTTTAGCTACAATGTTGTGGTAATTAGTATTTGTGAACCTAAATCAATAACTTTTTTGAGAACAAAGTAGTAGTAAAAGGAAAAGAAGGAGTGATACATGGGAATTACAATTTATGAGTAACATCAGTACAAAAAACACTACTAAGAATTCTGTATGCTCTGGTGTAGGAGGATGCCCATGGTGGGGTGGAGGGGGGTTGTGACATCATGAGTTACCACACTGGGTGACATCAACCCAAGTGACACCACTGTTTTAAATTCCTATTTTATAGCTGGTACATACATATGTATTTCATTCTAAACAGAACAGGGGAAAAGCTACACAAAACTAATTCAACTATTTTATTTACTTCCTGATACAAAGGAAAGTACCAACACATTCTACCTTCGGCTTACTGATGAGAAAGGAAGGACTAAAAGGAAAAGGAACTATTTCTCTTTCTTCCGATGTCATCATTTTCAGCGTAAGTGACTGGCTAATACAGGGAAGTAACAAGAATAAGCAAGGATACGCTAGAATGCCATTGCCTTCTTGCTGTGTGTGAAGCAAGTTCTCACTGGCTTCTCAGAGCTGTCAGAGCCCCTCTTACTCAGCCCTAGACATAACACGCTTACCTTGTACTCGCCGTGTGACTTGTTGAAATTCTGTGTGCCTGCGGCATGATCAACGTTACATGTTACACGTGAGTGGGGCTGCAAGGAACCGTGGTGGGCACACATACTGCACGTAGCTATCTCCACTTTTCAAAGAAAAAATTACTAAGAATCTTGAGATGATGACATTATTGAACAAGCACAGTGCCCTTCTGAGTGGTGGGCCCTGTGTGACTGTACAGCACACACCCATGACACCAGCCACAAAATCAACCAGTCCCATATTTAGCAATTTTGAGTACTGCTGTACTAAGAGTAGAGCCCTGGTGGCACGGTGGTTAAATGTTTGCTAATGGAAAGGTTGGCAGTTTGAATCCACCAGCTGCTCCTTGGAAACTCTACGGGGCAGTTCTACTCTGTCCTATATGGTCACTATGAGTCAGAACTGACTTGATGGCAATGGGTTAAATTTTTTGGCTTTTGGTACTAAGGGGTGTAAAGTGGGCTTGAGATACAGAGCCTGCCATTATTCCACAAACATTTAGTGAGTGCCTACTATGCATCAGGCACTGTTTTAGATGCTGGAGATAAAACAAAAACCAAAAGAAACAAAAATCCCTGGCCTGATGTAGCGTACTTTCTAGAATGAGAGACAATCAACAAAATATGAAAATAAAATAAATAGTATGTCACAAAAAAAAAAAACCCATTGCAATTGAGTCGATTCCGACTCATAGTGACATTAAAAAATTAGATGGTGATAAATACTAAGGAAGGAAAAATTAAGCAGGGAAAGGGTAGGAAGGGTTGAATTGGGAGGTGCAGCTTTAGATATTAATGTACAGTAAAGCCTATGAAAGCCAGAACATGTATAAGATGGCAACCTGTCCCAGAAGCAAAACCCTATTTTCCACTAAATAGAGAACAACAGAAAAGTGATGACTGCACCCTGTCAAAGGTGGAAAACTTGCGAGACTTAGAAAAACCAGGTGGTCCCGCAGAGTTCCGGCTTTCACAGGTTTTGCGGTATTAATGTTCTTTAAGCCATTAACTGCAATAGTTAAGAACAGAGAAAATAACCTAGGAGAAAGCTGATGAAGAAAATGGAAGGTACTGGTAGTTGAAGAATGGAAGGTGCTGGAAAGCTTTGCAGAATTGTGATCATGCTGCACCCAACTTACACAGTGAGCCTGCACAGGGAACTTTCTTTGGGGGAACTCTCAGACCCGTCCCTTCCACCCGAACAGGTCTATATTGTACAATGTGAAATGAGGTGCATTAAGAAAGAGTTTCACAGAAGGTAAGGGCTGAAGAAATACCAGTTCTTGTAGCCCCAAGGTAGTTCAGTAGCCCACATTTAAATCAGCTTTTTGGTCAAATCTTTCATATTCATGGTTGAATGAGCCAGTTGATTAGGCACCATAACTTAAGCTAAGAGTTTTACTGTTTTTTGGATTTTTCTTTTTTTGCTCCAGTACTGTAAATCACGTGTCCAATTTGCCTAAATGAGAGAGAGAGGGTGAAGTACCTTCCGCCAAGTTTGATTTATTCTGCCCAGCTGAACACAGACCAACACCAGACCCTCAATAACACAAAAGAGGCACGCCTGTTTTTAAAATATCACTGGAAACCATTCAATTTGCTCTCCAAGAGAACTGTTTACTAATTTCTGATCTTTTTTTTTAATGAGGCTATACTGCATTTCCTCACAAATATAATACTTAACTGCAGACATTAAGAGGGAGCAGCTTAGAAAAAAATTAGGATTTCTTCTTTAACCCTGGCTTTTACGATGTTTTTCTCCTTCTTTTAGTAAATCAATACACAAAGATTATCAGAAGGCTCTCTGGGAGCTTGTTCTTGAGTCATTTTTACATCCCAGGTTCAAATTTCACGCCGATTAATTTTTAAAATGTCTGGCTGTTTGGGGAGAAGAAACTATATTATCACTCCTGTAACTAAAATTGTGATGGCTTTGCAAATGTGGAATCAGCATCGGCATCAACTAAGTATGTTACCATCTAGTCACAAGTCCATGTATCCCTCCCACCCCCTTTAGTTTGGTCAGAGCTTGACTTGAAAGTTAATTTAGTCAAATTGAAAGTTAGCTTAGTGAACTCTTTCTGCCTGGTTGTCAGGCTGCTTCCTGCCAGCACCGTTGGCTGGGTGCTCTCAAGCAGGAGAGGGCTGCTGGGCGACGCTGGTTACTCATTCACCGCTCCCACTCAGAACTTGGTCTGAATGGATTCTGGCTTTATTACTTGTCGGCAGATTCTGTCCACATCCCTGCAGCGTAAACACCGGCATCTCTGAGGCTGGCTTTGCCTCCCACCCCATTGTTGGGTCCAGGCTACATTTCTGCATTTCGAGGCTCTTGGAGAACTTCAGGAAGTAGAAGAGACAAGAAAGGAGACAGACTGGACACAGTGGTTGTATTATTCTTACCAGTCCATCCAATTCCAGCAAGCTTCTGTATCCCGAATAGATAATGAAAGCTTATTACGAAACTGTGCCCCATTGACCCCTTACCTTATCCTAGCATCCAGGTTAAAGAGAGTCCTTGTGAGGTATCTGCGGTATTCAGGCTCCTCTCAAGGAACAGAGGATGATCACTTAAAGGAACAAATTATACATGCAAGTATTATGATTTAAAAAAAAAAGCTATAAGGAGCTCTCCCTATTCAAGACAGTTTTCATAGCACAACCCCAATTATGCACAAGTGCAGTGGTTGAGCTTGGCTGCTAAGCAAGAGGTCGGCAGTTTGAATCTACGAACCACTCCTTGGAAATCCTTTGGGGCAGTTCTACTCTGTCTGATGAGGTTGCTTTGAGTCAACTCGACAGCAACAGGTTTTGTTTTTTGGTACTGTGTCAGTGAAATAAAATAAAATGAAAATTAACAATAAAAATATTCTTTATTATCCTTAGGCAGCAATTATTTGGATGTAATTTGAAATACAAGCAATGTATTAAAAAACTGAAAATCTTAATCCACCACTACCACCCATTACAGCCCAGTGGATTCTGACTCATACGATCCTACAGGACAGAGTAGAATTGCGCCATAGGGTTTCCAAGGCTGTAATCTTTACATGAGCAGACTGGCACATCTTTCTCCCTTGGAGCAGCTGGTGGGTTCAAACCGCTGACCTCTCTGCTAGCAGCCAAGCATTTAACCACTGCACCACCAGGTCTCCTCAAAACCTGAATAAAACCAAAAAACAAACCCGTTGCCATTGAGTGGATTCTAACTCATAGCGACCCTGTAGGACATTGTAGAGCTGCCCCATAGGGTTTCCAAAGAGCGGCTAGTGGATTCAAACTGCTGACCTTTTGGTTAGCAGCCAAGCTCTTAACCAAACCAAACCTGTTGCCCTCGAGTAGATTCCGACTCATCTCAACCCTATAGGACATAGTACAGCTGCCCCATACGGTTCCCAAAGAGTGCCTGGTGGATTCCAACTGCCAACCTTTTAGGTTAGCAGCAGTAGCTCTTAAACACCATGCCACCAGGGTTTCCTAGCTCTTAACCAGTGCATCATTAAAAAAAAAAACCCAAACCTGTTGCAGTCTAGTCCATTCCGACTCATAGCGACCCTACGGGACAGAGTAGAACTGCCCCATACAGTTAGTGCACCATTAGGGTTCCCAAAACCTTAATAGTTACCATTTATCATACATTTGCTATATCCTGACCTAGGCACCTTTTTTTTTTTTTAATCTCTTTGGCTCCTTAAAAACCACTCTCGGAGGAGATTAGATAGGACCCTTAGGGGGCAGTGAGTTTGTGTTAACGGAGGAGGGAGAACTCAGGTCTTAGTCATCTAGTGCTGCTATAACAGAAATACCACAAGCCAATGCCTTTAACAAACAGAAATTTATTTTCTTACAGTTTAGGAAGCTAAAAGTCTGAATTCACAGTGCAGGCTGGAGGGGAAGTCTTTCTTGGTTGGCTGTGGAGAAGGTCCTTGTCTCTTCAGCTTCTGCTTCCTGGTTCTTTGGAGATCTCCATGAGTCTTCATCTGTCTTACAGCATCTCTCTCTCTCTGCTCTCTTGTTTAATCTCTTTTTATATCTCAAAAGAGACTGACTCTAGATATGCCCTACCCTAATCCTGCCTCATTAATATAACAAAGACAATAAATTCCCAAATGGGATTATAACCACAGGCATCAAAAATAAAAAACCACTGCTGTCCAGTCGATTCCGACTCATAGAGACCTTACAGGACAGAGTATAACTGCCTCATGGGGTTTCCAAGGAGCAGCTGGTGGATTTGAGCTGCTAACCTTTTGGCTAGCAGCCAAGCTCTTAACTACTACCCCACCAGGCTCCAAAAAGCCTTAGTACTGACTAATTTTTTCCTTCCGAGCTAAACATTTATAAAATCCTTAAAAAAATAAAAATAGAGTAATATTTTAACTGTACTTCCTTATTCAGAAACAGTCCAATTAGTGTCTATTTCTACTTGGTACAGGAATAAAGCATTAACTTCTACCAATCCAAAAAAAAAAAAACTATGAGGAAAGTACTATTATTATCCCTTTTTACACAAGAGGAAACAGATTTAAACAGGTTAAGAAAATTGTTTCAAGACACACAGTCAACACATAATTGAACTGGGAAATTAGGATTAATTGAATAGAGGAAAAATTAAAGAAGGTGGAAGTCATTAAATATATTTTGTTTAAAAAGAAATAAGACAAACATGTAAAAACCTTCTAATTAAAAAAAAAAAAAACTTTACCCTTATTGCTAAACAAGCTCTAGTTGACAAGCTTGGAGAGAGGAACAGATAAAGAATAAACAAAAGAACATAGAAAGTGGGTATATTCTAAGCAAGACACAGTTTTTGGGAGCAGGGTAGGGTTAAAAGAATTCTGCAGAAAAAAAAAAACAGAAGCTCAGTTTGGAGTAGGGAAGTAAAAGGGGGGAAACCCCCCCAAAAAACCCAAACCTGTTGCCCTCGAGTCAAGTCTGGCTCGTAGCGACCCTACAACAGAGTAGAACTGCCCGGTAGTTTCCAAGCCATGCCTGGTGGATTTGAACTGCCAACGTTTTGGTTAGCAGAAATAGCTCTTACCAGGGTTTCCAGATGGGGGAAAGGAGGCACATAAGAGAGAAAAAAGGGTGTTAATAATGTGGAGGAATCTCATTTATATGGCTTGTATGTTGGGATGGATGGGTTTCAACAAAATGACAGCCTACAATGGCATCCAATGTGCTTTTTAATTACTTAAGTTCAATTAAAGGTGCCCTGGTGGCAAAATGGTTAAGCACTCGGCTGTTAACTGAAAGGTTGGTGGTTTAAACCAACCAGCTGCTCACAGGAGAAAAATGTGGCAGTCAGCTTCCATAAAGATTACAGCTTTGGAAACCCTATGGGACAGTTCTACTGTGTCCTATAGGATTGCTATGAGTTGGAATCAACTCCACAGCAACAGGTTAAGTTCAATGACCTGTTTTGCTTTAAAAAAAAAAAAAACCTTTAAATAGTTTTTGTTTCTTACGATGCTGCTGCCTGCCCTCCTTCCCTCTGAGCATAAGCCCAGAGTGAGCTGCGATAAAAAATATGACCCTGCTGTTCCCTCAGTCAGTCTCGGGCCCCTGGGCCCTCGTAGGGTGAGCATCTCATTGCTCAGTGCTTAAAGACACATGTTTGGGGCACACCATGGCCCCTCAATGCAAGCCAGTGACTTTATCTGGGACTTAAGATGGCTGTTGCAATACTAAAGGGAAAACAGCCTGTGTTTATATTATTGAGAGATTGTATGTCAGTCTCTTCCTAAAGGATTTCTGGGTTCTTGCCACATGTGCTATTATAAAATGTAACCTCCACGCTCTAACAGAATCACAGGGCAGCCGTCCCTCCACTCCGTCCCCTAGCTGCACCCAAACACCAGACCCACCCTGGCCTGTGAGATAGCAGCCACAAATACCAACTCGCAGGACAATAAAGGTTCCTGTTTTCACTTGCTGTCCTCTTCATTAAAACATCTTGGCTCCAGCATGCTTTATCCCAACCACATTCACGTTATCAATCACTCTGATCAGCAACTGCAAGCTGAGAACTAGGAAATCAGGAAATTTGGGTTTGTGACCCACCTCTGTCCCACTGCCTCTGCATGACCTCAGGCTAGTCACATGCCCCCTAGACCTCAGATTCCTTCTCTGTAGATATGAGAGTGGATCAGAGGATCCCAAGCCCTTCCAGCTTCAAAATTCTATTCTTGCGTTTTCCTAATGCCTCACGGCAGGGAAAATCTGAAGTTGAAAAGAACCCTATATTTCAAATTCTGACCAAAATATGAACCTCAAATATCCTACCAGTGATTAACCAGTTCACACTCACGTGCACACACAAACACACCTACACAGTCTTCACCCCGTAAGCCATGCTCAGGCCGGGGAGCAAATATGCCATAAGAGAAACAGTTTCTATTACTGGGCTGGACTCCAGAACGTAAACAACTGACAAAAATGGTACAACCACTATGGAAAAGTGATATGGCGCTTCCTGAAAAAACTAGAAATAAAACTACTCTACTGATCCAGCAATCCCACTCCTACAGATGTACCCTAGAGACCTAAAAGTAGTGACATGAACCAATATATGCACTCCTATGTTCATTGCAGCTTTATTATAAGAGCAAAAAATGGAAGCAACCAAAGTGCCCATCAGCTGATGAATGGATAAGCAAAATGTGGTACGTACATACAATGGAATACTTATACAACCATAAAGAACAATGACGAGTCTGCAAAACAAATTATAACATAGATGTACCTAGAGGGCATAATGCTAAGTGAAAGAAATCAAGCACATAAGGACAAATATTGTATGATCCCTCTTTTACAAGAAGACAAGAATAGACATATATAAAGAGACCAATGTTCATTGGTGGTTCCCAGGGGAGGAGGGTAGGGAGGTGGAAGCACACTCTAGATCACAGAGACTTGTTCTTTTTTGGTGTTGGGTAAAGTGACACTGCATGAGGGTGTAGTGAGCACAGCATGACCAAAGTAAATGATGCCACTGAGAAGCGCTTATGAGAAAATAATGTCTGTATCAAAAAAATTTGACACATATAAGAGGGCAACAGCTCCAACAAAGAACAAGAGTCTAGGATCACACAAGGATGGGTATAGCCATATATATATATACAGGTAGGTAACGGTGTACACATACATGAAAACAATGTATAAACCAAAACCAAACGCAGTGCCGTCAAGTCGATTCCAACTCATAGCAACCCTGTAGGACAGAGTATAACCGCCCCATACAGCTTCCAAGGAGTGCCTGGCAGATTCAAACTGCCGACCCTTTGGTTAACAGCCGTAGCACTTAACCACTGCGCCACCAGGGTTTCCATAGGATGTATATGCACATGTAAATACAGATGATGTGAGGCAGGCACATGTACTCATTGAAGACACAACTACAGATGTTCCTCAGACATAACCAAACACCTTCCAATATCAGTTTTCTGGCATGTAGTCTCATGGGGCAACTCAGGCAATTGGCATAAGATAGCTCACAAAGTTCAAGTTCTGCATTCTGGTAAAGTCTGAGTAGCGTCTGGGGTCTTAAAATCTTTCCAGTGGCCATCTAAGATACAACTATTAATCTCTACTCAACAGGGGCAAAAGAGTAAGAAGGTAACCAAAGTCAGAGAAGAAACAAGCCAGAAGGCTGGATAGCCTACACGAGCCATGGCCTCAACTATCCTGAGACCAGAACTGGATGGTACCTGGCACCACCACTGACTGATCTGGCCAGGGGTGCAATATATGATCCTGGTTAAAAAGGGAGAAAAATGCAGAACAAAACTCAAATTCTTAAAAACAGCCAGACTAACTGGACCATCTGAGACCAGAGGACTCCCTAAGTCTAACACTCCGAGATCTTTAAACCTTGAAACAAAACTCTCCCCCGAGATCACCTTTTAGCAGAAAAGTAGAATGATACACAAAATAAAGGATATTACCCCTTAGGTCAGTGCTCTACTAACAAAACAATCTGTATGAGTCCAAAAGGTCAACATTTAATCCAAAGCAAAGATGAAAAGAGAAGGGGGCAGGGAAACTAGAGTACCGGAAATGGAACAACCGGAACACGGTGAGAATGTTGACACAATGTGAAAAATGTAACTAATGTTATTGATCAATGTGTGAAAATTGTCAAAGGGGGATCTAACTTGCTGTGTAAGCTTTCATCAAAAATACAAGATGTGATTTAAAAAAAAAAAGAATGATAAGTTTTTTTTAAATGATAACAACCAAAAAGCAATGTACACCTGGAGAACGCCTACATTGGTAGCCAGTGGTGAAAGAGCTGGTAAAAGAAACATGTTCTGCTCCAACTTGATCATGAAGATGGATCAGGACCGGGCAATCTTTCATTCTATTAGACATAAGGTCACCATGAGTCAGAGCTGACTCAATGCCACCTTAGCTACAACTCCAACTTGGCAATGATGCTCACGACACCATTTTAGGGCAAACACACAAATGATAAAGAGGTCAGCAAAAGATCTGTGCTTCACAGGTACCTATAATAGGACTGAACTTTCTGATCTGCAGAGAGTCCTGCTGTTATTATTACAAGGAACAAAAGGAGTAAGATGATGAGTTAATATTAAATTATTGTGCAGAGACAGAGAAACCTAGAATAAACTCAGAATGTTTAGACAACCACATGGTCAACAACTCTGAGAATGTCATACCTAATCAATGAATTCTTCAACCCCTGTAGTTCTTCAGAGCCCCAAATTCTATCTACGTCCCTACTTAGACTTTAATTCAGTTCCCTTTCATTCCTCTAGTCTGTCCTCATATTTCTGGGGATTTTTAATTAAAGAAGTTAATGCCTGGATGGATTTATAAATCAAGAATAACAATGTTACATTTGAGGACTGTCAGGTGATGTGGTCACTACAGCATCAAGAATGTGCATGCATTTGATTTTGAAGTAATTTCCGGTCTTAGATTAAATTACAAGAGGTCTATTACAGTTGATATCATCGTTTATACAAAAAGGCAGATAACAAACAGCTATTAAAACCAAAAACATAGTTGCCATCCAATCAATTCTGACACATGGTGACTTCACTTGTACAGTATAGATTCAAGCTCCATAGGGTTCTCAAGGTTGTGATCTTTCAGAAACAGATGCCCAGGCCTTTCTAGCGAGGCACCTCTAGGTGGGTTCAAACCACCAACCTTTCTATCTTAACTGTTTGCACCACCCAGGGACTCCATCTATTTATTCACATCAGGTCCTAAAAACTAAAATGCACAAAGAGAAGACTGTTCCTCAGTGCTGTTAAAAAGAATCAAAACTCAAAGAAATTGAAACATTAGGTTTATTCTGAGCAGTTATTCTGTATGCATGTTGGGAAACCATTCAGGTTCCAAAAAAACTCAAAGGGCTTGAAATAGGCAAGTTACAATAAGGGTTATAAAGAGGAGGGAGAATAGATGATCAACCATTGGCTATTCTTAACATGATTGATTGAACCCTGCCCTTCCCCTTTTACGGAGACCAACAGATCTCTGGTCACAAGGCGCTCTCTGGCTCTCCACCCACCTGCAGTCACGATATCTTCTGAAATTTAAATTACGTAGACCTAGCTTCAAAGAAAAAAAAAAAACAGGGAAGAAAATATTAGCAATTTTGGGTTAAAAAAAAGTTGCTGGCAGAAATTTGGTAAGGAATTTTTATGGTTATTATCTGTTTTCATGGGTAAGAAAAACCCTAAAATCAAAGTAAGATGTCTATTATTAATTTTTCTCTTTGGCAGTGCCTTAGTGCCTATGTCATTATTTTGATGTCCCTGTTGGGTAGCAAGTGGCCAGTGCAACAAGGGTCAGCATCTAAGCCTAGGCAAAATTGTAACAATTTGAAGTTTCCCTTCTCTCTCCTCCTCTCTTCCCCTTTCCTTTTTCTTCTCCTTCTCCTCTCTCTCTCTCTCTGACTGTTACCCTCATCGCTTCATGTTCTCCTCACCTGCTAGTGCCATAAATGTTCATGCTAGCCGTCTTCTGTGTGATCTGCATTCAACCACCCTCCTCACTGCCTTCACCCAAGTTTGGTTGTGTCACATCTGTGCTTAAAGTCTAAGCTCTTCAGGGGGTGCTGCAAGGTGACTCATGACATAGCAACACCTGACTTTTCTACAAATGCTCTGTCTCAGTCACACTAAACTACTTAGTCATTGGTCGCTGGTAGTTGGAAACTCCCTCATCCCTGTGCCTCTGACCACGCCCTTCCCTCTGTGGGAAAGTCTTCCTTCCTCTTCCAGAAAGGACTGAGCCCTCTTCCTTCCCCCATCCACTGGAGGATTTCTGGGTCTCATGCTTTTGGAAAGCTTGAAGCCAGCTGATCCCTACGAGTGCCAGATTCTTATTATCTTTGGCCAATGGCCAAAATTTGAGCTCTTCTCTCACCTCTTTGCCTACACTTTAATTCCCAAAGAGCTCAGATCTTCCTTGCCATTGACAAACCTCCTATTGCTCCCTTCTCTCTATCACCTTAACCTGAGCCCCCTAGAACTTGATTTCATGGTGAAATCTCTTTCATCCACAATTCTGTCACTCCTGGTTCCTTCCCCCCACCTTCTTGGGTTAAATGAACCTTGGTTCATCCCTTCAAGAACACCACCTTCCCAAAGAGGTGCCCTCATTCTCCTTTGCTCTGTAGACTGTACCTAGGAGGTGGGAGGCAATCCTCAACATCAGTAACAGATGACAACTCTTCAGCGAGGTGGTTAAGAGCTGGGCTGCTAACCAAAAGGTCAGCAGTTTGAATCTACCAGCTGCTCCTTAGAACCCCTATGGGGCAGATCTACTGTCCTACAGGGTCACTATGAGTCGGAATCAACTCAACGGCAACGAGTTTGTTTGTTTTGGTTTTCTACCTTTTTAGGCTAATGCTAAAAAAACTAACTAGGCTAATGCTAGGTTAGCTTTTATACTTCATTTTGTCAATGTCAAATGCCAACCTCAAGTCATTCAAGGAAACATTGGCACTTTGCTCAGTCTTCTTTTCCACCCCAAGTCTTGCCATTGTGGATAGCTTCAAGATCTCAGCTCTTTGATCTCAAAGAGGTGCCCCCTCAACTCAAGTCACCCTCCGTTGGCTGGTCCCTGGACCTTGGCATTACCCAGAATTGCTCTACCTATGAAATCTTAAGTCCAGCATCTCACTCTGATTACAGCCGATCAGTTCTCATTCCAATTACCATCATCACAACTGTTCTTTTATTTCTGCAAGACTGCCAGTATCTTAACTCCTCTACTTTTGCCTTTTCTATCAACCCTCTTCTGTTTTTATTTCCTCTCCTATCAAACCCAGACTCCATGGTACATCATGTCTATCTCTGTCTTCTAAATATCCTCAACTCCGTTGCCTCCAGGGCCAGATTACCCAACAAGCGAGGCACGCACAGGTTTACTTGTGCTGTGCATACTTATTAATGTGTAGTGAAAAATTTCACTGTTTTTCACCACATCATTGTCTCCAACTTCAACCTAAGGCCAGTCCAGCAATCTTTCTAGGTTTCCTGATCATCTTTCTCTGCCAGTCTTCATGGCAGCCAATTCAAATTTTCTTGATTCATTAAAATTCCTACCCTACCACTTTCCCCACCCCTTGCCCCTTCAGAAGAATACCTCAGTCCTTACTTCACAAGAAAAGAGAAGTCACCAGAAGAGAACTCCAGCTTCCCTTCAGGCCACCCACAAACTCATCTGCATCTACAGCGTTCCTTGCCTCCTCCCTTTAGGCACAATGGAAACATCTGACCCTCTTGTTGCTCACACTCTCATCCATAAAATGCTCTCCTCCCTTGGCTTCAGAAACACTGATTTTCCCCTCCTGAATCTCTGTTCCCGGCTGTCTTCTCCCTGGCCCTTGTACATCAGTGTTCTTGAGTGCTCCCTTCCTGGCTTCTGATTCTTCCCCCTTTCCTATGATAATCTCATTTACTCCTATTTGGATGTTTCTGTCTTTGAATTTATTTTTCTATGTAAGATTCCAAGTCATTTGTTTTGCAATTTCTTCTCACAAGGAAGCCATATAATCTCTGTATTTAATTTTTGGAACTAGAGAATTTTCTTACATGGAAAGAGGTATAAAACATTGACAAAAGAACAAAATGAAATTGGCTCCTGATGAATATTTATAGCAAATTTACAATGAGATAGTTCCAAATCATGAGAACATTTTTTTTTAACAATCATTATGTGTTAAACATGGGGGTAAGACAGTTGTGGGCCGTCACTGAACCTACCTAACAATTCTGCAAGGTAAGCATTATTAACCCCAACTTTCAGGTAAAGAAACTGAGTCTCAGAGAGTTGTAATATTACCTACCCAAGTTCATGCTGCCAGTCAGTAACAGGGCTGGAACAGAACGTAACCCTGGTTCTGACCAAAACTAAAGCCTGTCTCCTTTCCATTCTAAATGCCTCTCCAGTACGGGAATTTCTATATCAGTCTAGTTTGATGATGAGCTTCTTGGCAATACCAACAAAGAATACTTGTCATTTATGAAATGTAAACAGTATGTAGAGTCTCTAGGTGGTACAAACAATTCCACACTGCTAACCAAAAAGGTGGAGGTTCGAGTCCACCCTGAGGCATCTCAGAAGAAAGGCCTAGTGATCTACTGCTGAAATATCAGCCATTGAAAACCCTATAGAGCACAGTTCTATTCTAACACACATGAGGTTACCATGAGTAAGACCTGACTTGACTCAACAGCAACTAGCCTGGTTTTAAACAACATGCAGCATTCCATCAACAGGTGAAAGAACCACACATTTTTCCCTAGAATTGAACTTACGGATGACATATCTTAAAGAGATTAACCCACACTTGTGTCATGTTTTTGAAGTTATCAATTGACCACAGTCTTGATCTGTGCGACCTATAAACCAGCCATACACTGGAAACACAACAGTGAGTCCTCTAAATTTAAATAAACAGATTCAAATGCTAACAATGAAAAATGAGTAGAAAAGCTCTTCCTCTTGAGAAGAGTGGAAAGCAATTAGAAGCTGACCTAAAGCTTAGTGTTTTTATTTCTCAAGCCACTTGAGAAAGGATTTGAGTAACCCAAGTAAGAGAGTAGGAAAAAGGTGACGAGGAGTGGAAGAGATATTCACCTTTGCTAGACAAGGTTTTGTCTGTCATTGTCAAATCTCACTTTGAAAAGAAAAAAAATATGCTGTCCCTTCTTTTATGAAAAAGTAAAGATCAAGAAAATGCCCTTCCAAGCAAGTGGTTTGGCCAGCTCCACAAAGACAGAAGGCAGTGCAGTGAAGTGGCCCAGATGGTTTTCCAAGGGGAAATCCCTACCGTGGGCTTGTCCTTCTGGCACTTGGAGCGCAAGGCAGGGCAAACCCTCCTTCCTGCCCACACCCACAAAGGGAGCCTGCTGAGCAGGAACAGGAGGTATGGCATTAAGTCAACAAGCAGCAGAGCTGCATTTAAGTTTCCAATACTGCTTAAAGAAAATACATGTGTGCAGATTCAGAAGGCATTCCTCCTTCTCTTAAGATTGCTCAGTGGACACTTTTACGGAGTTCTGTTCAACAATTACTGATAGCCATCTACCATATATCGAGCACTGTGCAAAGTGCTGAGGATACAAGAATGAGCAAGGCAGCCCCAGAGACATAGGGAGATGGGCCAGAGGAGGGCACTTACCCCTGGGGGATGCCAGACAAGGAGCTGAAGGACATTCTGAGGTGCCACAAATATGAAAGGAACCTGACCGAGGCAGCCAGACTAGAGAGGAGAAGGCATTTCTGTTGACTCATCTATTCATCTTGAAATTGGCGGGGTGGGAGGGTGCAATTTAGAAATTACCCCTGGTCACTCTTATTCTCCTACACCCCTGGGTACCCCCTGTCCTTACTGGGTTTCCAAACTCACCTAATACAACACAAGTGCCACAGACTAGCAGTATACGTGCAGCTCTGCTTGAAAGTGGGGTGCTTGGAAAGCAAGGGACAAAGAAAAGAAGAGCGCTACAAAGGCATCTCAGAAGTGATCACATCTGAGCTGGGTTTTCTCCAAACTTTCAGCTCCAGGAAGCAAATCCTAAAATCTTTCCTTTCAAAATTCACTGTTCTAAGAAGAACTCACAGGGGCTTGGAAAGAGCTACATTCTTCAGATACATAACATCCTAATTAGTGGTTGTCCTCTGAAGCCAGAGCAGCCAAGAGGCATGCTTCAAAGCAACTCAAATGTTGACAAACTAGGACACAGAATGACTTTAAATTAGAATAAACCCTGGCTGAGCTACATTTTGGCTAGCATCCCAATTATCACCATTGCTGGCATGCCTAATTTATTCACTCATAAGTCTTTCTCTCTTTGTCATCCCAGAACAAGATTAATCTGTCTTCAGTAGTGCGCAAAGGGAAATATTAGCAAATTCATTAATTAGAAGATGTGTGTAAACTTGACCCTGAAAACTGTAATTCTGTTTGAATTCACTAAGTGAGCAAGTTCATGAATCCAACTCAAATATTTCCTATCAGGGTCTGGCTTCATCTAGGACTGAGTGTTGACTTTTAGTACATTTACCAAGTTGTGCAACCCTCACCACTATCTATTTCCAAAGTTTCTCAACACCCCAAACAGGAACTCAGTACCCCCTAAGAAAAACTCCCCCTTTTCCCCACCCGCCTGCTCCTGGTAACCATAAGAAACTTCTGTCTCTATGCATTTGCCTATTTTAGATTATTTCACACAGTATTTGTCTTTATGTGTCTTATTTCACTTAACAAGCATGTTTTCAAGGTTCATCTATGTTGTAGCATCAGAACTTCATTTGTTTATGATTGAATAATGGTCAACTGTGTGTGTGTGTGTGTGTATCACATTTTGTTTATCCATTCATTTGGCATTTAGGTTGTTTCCACTTTTTGGCTATTGAATACTAGTGTACAACTATCTGTTTGAGTCCCTGCTTTCAAGTCTTTCGGGTATATACCTAAGAATCAGAATCAACTCTATGGCAACCAACAACATGGTAATTCTGTTTAACTTTTTAAGGAACTGCTAAACTGTTTTCCACAGTTGGCTGCGCCATTTTACATTTCCACGGGCAAAGCTAGAGCGCTCTACATGTCCTCATGAACACTTGCTATTCTCCATTTTTCTGATAATAACCATCCTAGTGGGTGTGAAGTGGTATCTCATTGTGGTGTTGGTTTGCATTTTCATCTTTTCATGTGCAGGTTTTGTTTTTAAGCACGAGATATTTAAACAAATATTCATCCTTCAGAATGGAATTGTAATAGTTGGTTCTAGTTTGGGACAGTAGCCTAAATTTCTATGTTGAGCTTAGAATAATCATTCCAGCATTTAAAAAGCACCCAACTGTGTCCTAGTAGAGACTCAGCTCTGAGCTTCCCCCTGCCACTTTCAGTCTCCACACCTTATCTAATTTTTCATCACATCACTTATACTACCTGACATTGTATTCTATATTAAAAACATGAGGATTTCAGACTGTGTGATCACTGCTCTATTCCCAGAGCCTAAAACAGTCCCTGGGGAAAACACTTGCTCAGTGGAAGTACTAGCTCATTGACTTAAGTAAAAGGATGACCAGGCATTGTGCTATGAAGTTGAATAACAGGGTGGCAGCTACATCATTTCCATATAAAAGGAGTTGATGGGTAGCAATCAGGACTTGGAAGGAAGGGACATGTCTTGAAGTTGGTTTGCATAGCAGGCATGTTGTTTCTACTTAGATCATATGTTGATTTGAGATGACTAGGGGAGAAAGAGTAATGGACATAATGGGGTGCAGCTAAATTCCTGCCACTAACAATATGGAATTCTTCCCCTCAGGAAGTCACATTTTAGTAGACAGACATGTATGAACCAAACACATTAAACAAGCAAACATATATCAATAAAGTGTTAGGAGAGCCCAAAGGAGTCCCTGGGTGGTGCAAATGGTTAACACACTCGGCTGCTAACTGAAAGGTTGGAGGGAGGTTTGAGTCCACCCAGAAGCACCTCAGAAGAAAGGCCTGGTGATCTATCCATGAAAAATCAGCCATCGAAAACCCTATGGAGGAGTTCTACTCTGACACACATGGGGTCGCCATGAGTCGGTATCAACTAGACAGCCCCAGAAAATCACCAACTAACACCAACAACACCCAGGTGAGGACTCCTGAGCACTTACTGTAAGAGTGAGAATTTTCCAGTGCTGCCATTTGCTCAAAAATTTTCAGTAGTTCCCTCTCACATGCACAGGGACTTTCCCAAGTCTTTACTAATTAATACTAATTTGTATAACCTAAGGGTCAGGGGCATGAAATCTGGAGTCAGGCTCCCTGGTTCACATCTTGGGCCTGGCTCTTACTAGATCTGTGACCCACCTCAATACTCCTTGAGGAATGGAATTTTTAATTCTCCTGGAATCCAGATTTCTGGATTCCATAGAGGTTAATGTGACCCACCCAACCCTGAGATAATCTTTGAAACTAGAGCCTTGAAAACTGGTTTCCTAAACCAAAAAACCAACCAAACCCAGCGCCATGGAGTCGATTCCGACTCATAGCGATCCTATAGGACAGAGTAGAACTGCCCCAAGAGTTTCCAAGGAAAAGTCACCTTTAATTCAAGCAATGGTCCTGCTTAATTAGTAAAGAATGTTTCCCCATTGTGCTCTTTTATAGAATTATCTATGTGCAGTTTTAACGACAGAAACTCTAAAGGTCATACCACAGCTATGTTTTAGGGTACATCAGTAATTACCTGAATTGTTCTTCAAGAAAATATTGCATGAACATAAGTTATTACATAAACACTATTCTGGCCCTGTTTCCATGGAAATGCATAATTACTAGCAATAAACTGGAGTATAAGATTCTGTAAAAGATTTTTCTTCTTTGGAACATTTTTTATTTTCTAGTCAGAAATGTTGCCCCGATTGGCAAATCATATATCAAATAAACATCAGTTTCTATCATTGGCTTAATATAGTTTTTGTTTTAACACCATGAAATTTTTTTCTTTTTAAGTTAGGAATAATAGTACTATATCTCACAGGGTTGACGTGGGAATTAACTTAATAAACGTATTTAGAACAGGGCCTGACATACAGGGTAACACCAATTGTTAGCTATTATTGTTGTTGGTGTTATAAATGGAACAGCTTGCCTAAGGGTAAAAAAAATTTACCCCCTTTTAACTCAGTACTGAGGTCACTCCTGAGGTTCACCCTTCAGCCAAAGATTAGACAGGCTCATAAAACAAACACTAATACATGTAGCTCAACTATGTATATGACACTAAATGGGCACACCAGCGCAGGTGCAAGGATGAAAAGGCAGGAGGGGACAGGAAAGCTGGACGAATGGAAATGGGGAACCCAAGGCCTAGAAGGGGAGAGTGCTGACATGTCACGGGGTTGGCAACCAGTGTCACAAAACAGTATGTGTATTGTTTGATGAGAAACTAATTTGCTCTGTAAACCTTCATCTAAAGCACAATAAAAATAATTTTTAAAAAATTTTACCCACTATGACTTAAAGGTAGTTCTAGTTTCCACCCTAAGTAGTGAGGTACATTGGGCCTCTATATCAGAGAGAAGGCCAATTTTAACAGTGTAAGTAATCTTGCCTCTAAAACACACAGCACAGCTTTTGACATAAAGGGAAAATCAAATAAGACCAATGAGACCATTGAATTGTTCTTAGACCCACAGCATAGCTCCACAGAGGCAACGATAGAGGAAGGAAGAGTGACTAGACCCTTGCCCCGGGGCAAGGAATTCCATGTTGCTGTTAGTTGTCACTGAGACTCAGATTCCGACTCATGGCGACCCCACGTGTGCAAAGTAGAACTGCCCTCCACAGGGTTTTCAAGGCTGTGACCTTAGGGAAGCAGATTGCCAGGCCTGTCTGACATGGTCTACCACAAATTCATAAATTGGAAGGGCACTCTATTTCTTTTTTAAGATTCTTACTGCCATGTTTTTTTTTATTTCACGCTCGTTTACTTAAGACTTCCCTAAATGTTCACTGTACGTCAAATAACATGAATTCTTTACGTCTAGAAAAAAAAATTTTTTTTTTTTTTTTTGTGCTAGATTTGTTCATTCTAAAAGAAAGAACAAATCTGTCTTGAATGTTCCTTAGACACAAGGATGCCAAGACTACGTCTCACATACTTTGGACGTGTTATCAGGAAGGATCAGTCCCTGGAGAAGGACATCATGCTTGGTAAAGTAGAGGGTCATCAAAAAAGGGAAAGACCCTCCACGAGATGGACTGACACTGTGGCTGCACCAATGCGCTCAAGCATAACAACAATTGTGAGGACGGCACAGGACCAGGCAGTGTTTCATTCTGTTGTGCATAGGGTCACTGAGTCAGAACCTACTAGATGGCACCTAACAACAATAACTTTGTGCTAAAGGGCTTTTTAATAGGCTGGCAGTTAGAAGAAATAGGTATAACCATCGCGTAATTATAAGGTAAGGACACAGGTAGAGTCTTTGGTCATATGAGTTAGGATAGTGGGATTTTACTTCAGCTCTGAAGGAGGGAGGAAGGCTCCAAGCAGGTGTCTGAAGGAGGGGGAGAAAGAAACAATGGTTTGCAGGTGCCACTGCCATGAGAAGAGACAGCTGGAACGTGGGAATGGAAGGTTGCAGGGCATATTCAGGGCACAGCAAATACTCCAGTTTGCCTGAAGCCTAGGGGTCCAGTGAAGGGGAGCACTGTGCTATTTCAGGTGCAGATATTGCATGGAAACCAAGATATGAATTTACAAACGTGACTCAAACAGAATATGGCGAAAACATTTTGACCTCAGTCACTTTTCCAAACATATATTACCTCTAAATACCTCAGTAAAGTTTTCTGTCTTGGGTGTAATCAGTCTCCTGAATTTTTTAATCACATCTCTACAACAATTACTATAGTCTAAGTAACAAATGTCCATAGGCAGAAAACAGGGACAGAATATCCAAGACCATAATCACAACTAATTTTATGGAGCTCCTTGCTGATAAAATATAAACCTTCCCTGGTCTGCCAAGAAGAAAAAATCCACTTTCAGATATTGAACTCACTTTCAAACATTAAGCTCACTCTTAAACATTAAACTCTTGTTAAGATATTAAAATGCGGTCTTTTAAAGGGATACTTTTGATTTCTTTTTCTACTTTAGAAGTAACCCAGATATCTTATTCATAACACATTCACCCTCTCTCAACTGATCTAACTCAGTGAAACTTCAGTTCTGCCACATTAAATCAAAACTTCACGGGTAGAAGTAAACTTAATTCAGTTATAAACACACATATACAACACAGGCTTAGGTAAGAGTTGTACCCATAACACAGAAGAGACACTTTCAATGCAAATGAGAAATTAATTTATCCTACTCAGCCTGGACTCTATGACTTGGAGATAATTTGGAATTTAGGATAAACATTTTGGCATATTACCAGTTGGTCAAGAGAAAGCCGAATTTAACATTTCGTCATCGATTCCTTCTGCTTTTAAAACCTTAAAAGCTACTCCTAAAATATTCTGAATCACAGAAGCTATTTCTAAGCCACTAGATGCAAAATGTCAAATCATCGCTGTAAGCTCATGACATTACCATTGACATCAGAATGTAAATTTCGGGAAATCGGTAAACATTTTTTAAGTCATTTGTTCATGTTTATACATCAAGCATGTTTTTCACACTTTTATTCATAAACCAGTAAGGGAAAACTTGATCCACGTTAGCAGATTTCAGTTTCTATGCTAAGAATTTAAATGTAAAATATCCTGCTGCAATGCTTATAAAAGATAGAAATTGGGAGTAGTTACACTCCAAAATAAATAGTGTGCTTTATTATACCCAGTTCAAAGCAACGGGTTTCAAAAACCGAAGTATTAACAAGAAGCTCTGATCTCTGTCTGGCTTATTTTCCTTGCTCTAGCAGCTTGTTCTAACTCAGGGATACATTACTCTACATTAGCAAAATTCGTTTAGTTCTCTAACAGCTGATGCCAAGATTTCTATTTGCAAATTTTTTTTTTTGTTTGATTAAACCATGCTTTACCTTGCTGGCTCAACCACAAATGTAAATTGCATACAATAATAGCCACTTATTTTTCATGTCACAATAATAAATTTTCAAATAATTCCTGGAGAATTGTGTATTTCAAATCCATTACATCTGCTTCCTTTTGGTAAAACTCTCTCAAAATCCAATAAATTGCCTTCATGAATTCCTCATCCAAACTGAGGTCTTAACTCTCCTCTCCCAAGCCTACTCCATCTTCAGGACGTGGGCAAATGTTTGTTTTCTGAGCCTATTTGTAGTACATCCATAAGTAGCAGTTGTACCCTAGTGCCTTGAAAGAGGAGGTGCCCTGGTAGTGCAGTGGTTAAGTGCTCAGTTGCTAACTGAAAGGAATACACCAGTCACTCAGCAAGACAAAGGCCAGGCAATCTGCTTCTATAAGGATTACAGCCTTGAAATCCCTATGGTTCTACCCTGTCCTATAGGGTCAGGATCGGAATCTACTCAATGAGTGGGAATCTACTCAAAGGCAATGGGCAGCCTTAAAAGAAAAGGCTGCTGCAGCCACATTGCTGTTCTAGTTGACTGGAAATCGGCTAATGAATCCTAATGAATTATCTAATGTGCGCGGGGGGCGGGGGGGGAAGAGATATAGGGGAACCCTGTGCTTTCTGCACAATTTTTCTGTAATCCTAAAACTTCTCTAAAACTTAAACTCCATGAAGGAAAAAAAGGTATGAAGACTATACAAAAATGAAGAAAAAAAAAAATTAAAACCATAGAGGAGGTGGTGGAACAACATTGTGAGTGGACTGATGCCACTGAATTGCACACTTTAAAATAGTTACGTGAATTTCACCTCAATTAAAAAAAATTTTTTTTTAATTAAAAGAAGCTGTCCATGAACTCCAAAAATGGAGGATGAGGGAAAAAGCATATATTTTCTCTAATATTATATTTAGAATGGACACAAAGAGAAATACTATCAGTTATATGGTTTAAAACACTGTTTTCTAGTGCTGAAATTCAGTGCATGAAGTATATGCATGTAAAACAGTTACTGCAGAGGCCAAGTACAAAGTAATTCTTAAGGAGTTTGATTTGATATTCAAGGAAGTGCAATTGATAACCCCTGTAGAAATGTACCGTTAAAAAGCTTGAAACACCAATATTACAGAGCCTAACAGAATAGATGCTTAGTAAGGAAGGACTTTAAAATTACACAAATAAAATCTCATGTATTTTCATTCCAGACTTCACTATTTACCTTGTAAAATGTACAGCAATTTAATAGTCACCCTTCGGTATCCAAGGAGGGATTGATTCCAAGACCCCTATGGATATCAAAATCTAAAGATGCTCAAGACCCTTATATAAAATGGCTTGTTTGTAACCTGTGTACATCCTGGGTATACTTTAAATCATCTCTAGATTATTTATAATACCTAATACAATGTACCTTTAAAAAAAAAAAGTTTTTTGGGGGGGTGAATACAATGTAAGGAAACCCTAGTGGCGTAGTGGTTTAGTGCTACCGCTGCTAACCAAAAGGTCAGCAGTTCAAATCCACCAGGCGCTCCTTGGAAACCCTGTGAGGCAGCTCTCCTCTGTCCTATAGGATCACTATGAGTCAGAATCGACTCGACCGCAATGGGTTTGATTTTTTTTTATATATGCAACGTAAATGCTATGTAAATAGTTGTTTCATCATATTGAAGACTTGCTCTGCTTTTTTCATCTCTGAGTTTCTTGAGCTCTTCTGGGAAGGCTCACGCTGCCTGGGCATCAGGCAATGCCGATTCACCTGCCACCCTGAAGTTCTGGAGGCTGCAGCGCTTTACACAGCGAGCCAGCCCTCCCTTACCAGCCTTCAACTCCTTCCACTCGCTATGCTCAACCCCTCACACTTAGCCTTTGAGGGACTGCTTTGACCACCTAATTGCTTTTTAGGGGCCATTTTTTCACAGGAACAAATTGTGCACAAAACACAAGCCAAACGAACCAGACGCTAGGAGAACGATGCTCAGACGAGTGCTGGAGACTGAGATCTGTGGAGTGGCGGGGGGCTACGACAGAGACTGCCACATCACTTCCTCTGTGGGGAGTCAGCATACTGTTCCGCACGTGGCAAATTCAAGTTTTGCTTTTCGTAACTCCTCCCCGACACACAAATATTTTCAATCTGCGGTTGGTTGAATCCACTAACGCAGAATCTCTGGATATGGAGGGTCGACTGTATAAACAATTACTACTACGCTGTTTAAAGCTACATCATATATTTGACAACAAAGTTAGTAGATATATCTGAAAGTACTGGGATCTTTTAAAGAATCTTACGGCATACCATTTAGTAAGTAATAAGGATAAAGGATATATAAACTTTTTGTTAGCTATGGCCATTTTATGCCACATGACTCTATAATAAAAACTCCTGTATTAAGGTATATTCGATTTAAAATTTTTCCTTTCCATCTACAAAATCTTGTTTCCCTTACATCAAAAGTTACCGGTTTGGTTAACCAACTAGGGGTCCTGTGCAATCCAAGTAAATTGCATTCAAGAATAACACCATGAGAAAAGAGCATCAGAACCATTTCAGGTTTATATACAAAGATTCATGAACGCTTTAAAAACTACGGAAAATTTCTGGAAGAAAACGCATCTTGGAATCTAGTTGCATATAAACTCCACGAAAAGGAGGAATTTGTGTTCCTTATTCTGCCCCCAGTGCTAGAACAATGGCTGGCACAAAGCAAGCACTCACAGCAGTTGAATAAAGAGGGAAAGATGCATATCTTTATTATTTAACCAGAGGAAAAAAAATCTTCAAGTCACAATATGCAGAGAACAAAGGTAAACTGTAAATGCTTTTTATTGTAAAAACAGCGCCAAGAAAGGTGGACAATGCAAATGTTATCTTGGACCATTTCCCCTTGGTTTCTGCATTTGCTAAATTCCTCTGTACCAACAGGTCTTCATTAGCCCTTTTCAGGTTTCATGGTCCTTTCCAGACATGCTGATTGATTATAGGTATATATTGCTTAAAAATAAAAACTAGCCCTGTTGTGCTTTTCTTTCACATTTCCTACAGAGAGATCTGTATATCTCAGATACTTTCAAAATTTAACAGTAATTACTCAATCAAACCTCTCGTGACATTTGCAGAATATCCAGATTTGAAGACTTAAAGAATCTAGGATTTACAACAAGCTTTAGACTGATTTTTTGTATTTGAAAGACTATAGTTATGTGCAGCATACAAATGGAAAGTAGTGCAAAATGCATCAAGTTTTATACAATAAATATACTTTCAACCTAATGGCTGCCTCAAAAGCAAAGAGTGAAAAATTGCCACTTCTCAAAAGCAATCTAGACCGACTCAACAAAGTTCACAATTTAGAAATTGCTACTCTATTTCCACAGACTGCAAAAAGATTTCAGAAACAGATTAAACATTAAATTGTTTTACAAAAATAGAAATATTGTTTGGGACCTTAAAAACTTTATAAAATATAACACTATATTTGTAAATTCAAGATAGTTTCACACTGAAATAGGCAATACTTCCACAGATATGAAGTCTAGTCAAACTTAAGTTTCTAAGACATTTTCTCATTTTTTGAGCATTCTTACACGTTGTTTCTTTCAAATCTTTAGGCCTATCCTGTGCTCTACTGTTGGATTGTTTTTTTAAGAGTCTGTTTATTTTCAAGGGTTTTACACAAAGAGTTTCATTCTAGAAATAATGTTAAAGCAGATGAATTTATATCTAAAAATGTCTTACTGAAAAGTAGAAACTAAAGCAGTATGACATTCGGTATTATTTGATAATTTCAAATCAAATTCCTAAAAATTACAACTTATCATTAATTTAAAATATGTATTTGGCAATTATAATTTGGTACCTATAAAATGGAAAAATATAATCACAACTATTTTATGGAAAAAATATTTATTCATCTAGAATGAAGATACCTCTAAATTTAGTCATTTATAGCTGTCCAGATGAGAAGTATCTCCTAATTATACCCACTCATAAACACTCTATCATCTCAAAGAGCACCAGTACATTTTTTAAACAAACTAAAAAGTGAGGAAGATAGGGGCTATTATTATAAGGCACCATTCGGTATATGAACAAGTCAAGGTATTACCAAATCATGTATTTTTGTTACTGCTGTCTTAACCATTAGAATGGTTAAAAAAAAAAAAAAAAAGCCAATATTCTTGCTAATTAACCACATTATACTCCTTTCTTCACCGTTCTTTGCTTTTAGTTCTTCCACATGACAGAAATAAAAATAATGCAGTACATGATCTGTTAAATAACAATCGTGTCCCAACCTTCCAAGAAAATAATCTAGAAATAAACAATAAGCCAAAAATGCATCTGATGTATCTGCAATAGTCTATCCCTGTAGAAGAGTAGGGGGAGTGGGGGGACCTACTTTCTAAAGAATATATTGAGGCACCTAGGTCAAAAGTTTCTCAGGCAAATTCATGGCTACAACAAGACTGACAGGGCGATCAGAATTTTACATTTCCTCCAAAGCTGATCTCTCAGCTAGTCAACACCCAATTAAATATTTCAAAATGAGTCCTTAGTCACTGCTGTCATCATCGTCGTCATCGTCAGATACGTCATTTAAAGGAGACTTCAATGACTGGCTGTAAGAGTCCGATCTGGTAGGCTGGCACCTATCCATGTCCCCAGTAGAAAGCAGGTCATAGCAGAAGTCACAAATTCGCACAGGCTTGGAGGACTGGCTGGGAAGAAGAAATCTCTTTTCAGAGCAGGGCCCACAAACAACAAAACCACATTTGCGGCAATGGTGACGACGATTGACAGGTGTGAATTTTGCTTTCTGACAACGCATACATACAGTTGCCTCAGAGTCAGGAACCCAGACAGCAGCATGTTCGTTACTGGGTGTCTTCCCACTTTTAGAGAGTAAATCAGTAACACATTTATTTATATGATTCATCCATTCTGATTTCTCAGTGGCAGTGGCAGCATAAACTGCAAATGATTTAGTTGGTGTCTTGATAAGCCAACCATTCCTTAAGTCTCCCTCATCTTTGATAGAATCAATAGTGACATTTTCCAGGGGAATAATATGTTGTTTGTTATATTTTTTCTTCTGGATGACAATATTGCCATATACCAGAATATCATTAAATAAGAAAAACTGCCTTGCTTTGGGCTTTTTTCTGCACAACTTAGTCAACACTCCTTCTCCAATAAGAACCCGTCCAGGTATGGTTAAGGGTTGACCAGCAGCTCCAAAACAGTTTTCCACTATACTTATGCGTCTAGTATTTGCTTCACTGTTTGCCAAACGATCCACCATCTTTTGCTAATAGCCTAAGGAAAAAAGAAAGAAAGAAATCAGCACATGGAAATTATAAATTCATAAAAGTTAAGAAATTATATAGCCCAAATTTAATTAACAAGTCATTGCTTTTACACAAACGCAAAATGCTCCACTAAACATGAAATCACTGAACACATCAAAAGGGTTGACGCCTCCTGCTTTTTATAATCAAAACCACTAACCATCTCCACAAAGCACCATACTAGTTAAGTAGATATTTATTAAAGTATAAATTTCCTACAGACATAAAGGAATGATAAACAACTGAAGAATCAGTATATGTCATCTCTACAGAATTATACACAGCTCCATGAAATGTAATCTCAGTAGGATTCTGAACAACAGAGGGTCAAATATTTACTTATATAAACTAAGGAAAATAAGTACCATTTCTCCAAAAAGCTATTGCCTCAAGCTAAGGCTTTAATCCTCTCACCTGGATTACCGTAACTGTTTCCCAACACATCTCCTTGCCTTCGGTCTTGCCCCCTAAATCTTTCTTCAGACAGTCATCTCTGAAATGCAGATTTGACCCTGCAATTGCTCTAAGTGACCCCCCTTAACCTATAAATTACAGGATCTTTAGCATGGCACTGCAGGCCCTTTGCGGCCTGGTTCTTGTTTGTCTCCCAAGCCTCATCATAAGGCACTCCTCATTTCCAACTTTATGTGCTAAGAATACCCTACTACTTGTAGTCCCTTTCATCTATCCACATTGTGTCTCATCTGTTGCTTCCTTTGCTATTTATTATACCCAGCTAACTCTTACTTATTCTTCAAGACTCAGTTCAGGTTATCATACCTCCTCCAGGAAGCCTTTCTTTCTTAAACTCCCATACTAGGCTAAAAACCTTCCTCTGTGCTCTCCCTATTCCACGTATCTCCGAGCTTCACTCTTACCAGAGGATTGAAGTCTGTCTCCTCTGGGCTGCAGTAGAACCTAAAAGGCAGAGATCATCAGATATCCATCTTTGAAACAGGAACACTGTGTGGCATAGCAAAAGTGCTCAAAAATGTTGACAAGAACATTTTAACCATGTGCAGAAACAAGCAAAAAAAAAAAAAATCCAATCTAACCAACCACAGATTTAATCTCTGGATTCAATATTGACTTCCCTCAAGTCCCTGAGTTGTAGCCTATTTCAGACCTAATAACCCAACACTAAGGAGCCAAGGTGATGCAATGGTTAAGCGCTCAACTGCCAACATAAAGGCTGGGAGTTCAGACCCACCCAGCAAACTCCACAGGAGAAAGACCTGGTAACCTCCTCCTGTAAAAATCACAGCCTGAACATCTAGCTCAATTGGCATAACATAGTTTATAAAGAAAATGTTCTACACTCTACTTTGGTGAGTAGCATCTGGGGTCTGAAAAGCTTGTGAGCGGCCATCTAGGATACTCCACTGGTCTTACCCCATCTGGAGCAAGGGAGAATGAAGACAACCAAAGACACAACGGAAAGATTAGTCCAAAGGACTAATGAACCTCAAATACTACAGCCTCCATCTGACTGAGTCCAGCACAACTAGACAGTGTCCAACTACCATCACCAAATGCCCTGACCGGGATCACTTAGAGAGGGTGCTGGACAGAGCTGGAGAAACATGTAGAACAAAATTCTAACTCACGCACACACAAAAAAAGCCAGACTTACTGGTCTGACAACAGAGACTGGATAAACCCCCAGAGTACGGCCCCAGGACACCCTTTTAGCTCAGTAATGAAATCACTCCTGAGGTTCACCCTTTAGCCAAAGATTGGACAGGGCTACAAAACAAAATGAGACTAAACGGGCACACCAGCCCAGGGGCAAGGACAAGAAGGCAGGAGGGGACAGGAAAGCTGGTTATAGGGAATCCAAGGTCAAGAAGGGAAAGTGTTGACATGTCATGAACTTGGCAACCAATGTCGCAAAACAATAAGTACACTAATTGCTTAATGAGAAGCTAGTTTGTTCTATAAACCTTCATCTAAAGTACAAAAAAAAAAAAAAAAATATAGCCTAGAAAACCCTACGGGGCAGTTCTACTGTCATGAAATCAACTCAACGGCACCTAACAACAACAACAATGAACTACTACTACTGTACTACTCAACCATGTTAAAGAAGAGGAGGCTTTAAGAAGGGGGATATTTAAAGTTTAAAGATTAATAGCAAAATCAAAGTTCCAGTATTCAACTCACAAATCAATGATACAGTAACCCTTCTTGGCCTCCATCATAAAGGACACTCCAACTCTGGTTATTTCTGAATTGTCTCTACTTCCATCCTGGATCTTTATAAAGCCCTCTTGTTTTCCACAAAGGTGGGCTCTAGCAGGCCTGAAAGTAGTTCCCAAGAATGAACATGATTATGCATGGCTCCTAACTGTGATGGTTTCTCTAATTAGGGCTGATCTGCCATCAGTTAAACGTTTACTGTACTATACTCAAGTATATCACAGAAAGGGAAATAAAAACAGCTAATAAAAACTAAAAGAAGTTCAACTTCATTCTTAAGAAATGTTCATTAAAATAGTAGGGTATTTTTATCTATCAGACTAACAGCAATTTTTTAATTTCCTAAAATGCAGCACTAGTGATGGTGTAGGGAAACAGGTACTCTCATACACTGCAGGAAAGATGCGTACCCACTGATCTAAGTATTTACCCAAAAGACGTTTCATACAAGTGCACAAATATATGTACAAGGATATTCAATACTGCATCGTCTGTAACTGAAAAAAAAAAAAAAAAAAAAGACTCCAAATGTCCATCTAGATGGACTGGTTAAATCAATTATGATACACCCACAATATTACGCTAGGGATCTGCTAAGAATGAGATAGATCTAAATATAGTAATATGGGGAAATGCTCAAAATATTTAAATGAGGAAGAGCTGAACATCACGATGCCATTTTTGTTTCAAAATATACACCATACTTAATCAAATCTAAGATGCTACAGATTTTAAGACACACCTCATTTTATGTGCCACAGAGAAAGAAAAAAATGCTATCAATTAAACAATAGCATACCCTTGATTATAAAACACTCCAATTTCAGAGACATAAAACATAGGGGAAAAAAATCACCTTTAGAATCACTGAAATATGGTATAAAAGCATAATCACAGACACTTGTAAAAACTTTTTTAAATGTACACATTGAGAAAAGAAATTCAGAAAACTATATACCATACCATCAACAGTGGTTGATGGTATGGTATATAGTTTTCTAAATGTATTATGGTATATAGTATATTTATCTCTGGGAAGTGGGAGTAGGGATGATTTTTCATATTTTACATTATATTCAAACTTTCAACAAGTATATATTTTATCAGGCACTGATATAGGTGCAAGAAAAATAATAAGCAACACAGGCAAAGTCCTTGCTCTTCAAAGCTTACAACCTAGTTGGGGAGAGAGAGGGAAAACAGAAAACGAAATCAACCAGGTAGTAATGAAAGCAGATTAAAAAAAAAAAAAAAAGTCATTTAAACAAGATCAACTGAGTTACTCAGACTAGATGGTCAGGAAATGCCTTCCTAAAGTGAGTGGTGTCATTTCACTGACAAGAAGAACTAGACCAGCAAAGACTTGAGGATGGAGAACAGGGGAGAATATACCAAACAAAAGGAGTAACTGCAAAGGCCCTAGGGCAAGAAAGAACTTGGTACTTCTAGATAACTCAAAGTATGTATTTATCCCCATCTGAATAAACTGATCCTACTCATTTGGACATACAGTTATTAATCAGCTCATATACAATGCAAACGAATTTCCTATTATTGCTACTACTGGAATTAATACCACCATATATATGTAAAGCGCCTTTCCCGTTTATTAACTTCCAATTTTAACTGACTCAACCTTCTGTGAAGTAACTTGAGAAGTTTTTACCATTGCCCAAATATGAATCTAGTAAATGTATGCTGAAGGAGAAACTAGGGGACAGAAAGATTCAATAATGTGAGAGGCAAAACTTGGCCTGCAATTTACTCACTGGGAGTCTGTTCCAGACACTGTACTGAGAACTTTGTACGCATTATGCTCACAGCAACTTACGATACATGCACTATTAGCTCCATTTTACAGATGAGTAAACAGACACAAAGAGGGTAAGTAACTTGCCCAAGGCTATCTCAGAGATGGTAGTAGAGCTGGGACTCAAATCTGTGATTTCTCTGCGCTGTTACTACTATAATACTGTACTCTAACTATACATTAAAAAAAATACATTATGGAACTCTAATTGTTCCTTAAGACTACATTGACTCTACAAAGAACTGTAAGAAAGCTATTACTTGGAACTTCTGAACCTCTACTGCAAACCCCGAAAATACTGAAGATAGATAAGGTAATATTAACTTGAGCAAATCACTTGAAAGGGAAATCATGATTTACCCAGCCATTCTCCTAATAATTATGTTTCAGTATTCAAATTTTACAATATAATGAGTCTGAATCTTTGCTCATAAATCTTCCCGCTTGAAAATTATGCAAATTAAGAGGTCTGGGGCATTATTAATAGGTATTTGGCTAGAGCAATACCTTTCAAAGTTGACCCACATAAATACATTTCTGCACAAAACGATTGATGTAACTGGGTGTCACTGAGCGGTACATGGGAAAAATCTTGACTTTGCAATTGTTGTATTATATATATATGTTACAACAATAAAAATATTTAAGAAAAGAAATACATTTCATACTGCAAGATTATAAACACACACTCATACAATTCAACTCTAAACAATGATTCAATTCTTTTCATTTTAATTTTGGTTATAGTGCACTCACAAATGATTTTGCTAATGGGTTGTAACCTGTATTTGAAAAACAATGGGCTCATACAGCTTCCCAACAGAGGTGCCATGGTCCAGGAGTGCCCAGATGTTGATCCCCTCAGCCCTGCGGGACTCCACTGGGAAGCTCCACTGGGAAGCCTGGGGCAGCTAGAGTCCCTGGGCTAGTAGTCTTTGGCCTTAAGCAGCCTCTCCCATTACCCCTTGTTGATCCTAAAATATTTTCTGTTTGTGTGTCAGACATGCCAATGATGGGAGGCACTGGACTAGAAAACCCAGACATGCACAAATCCTGCCCTACACATAACACAAACAAAAGAGGGGAGGGGTGAAGATAAGCACGGAGTAGGAGAGGGCTGGGGAAGTTATCAAAACGGAAATCAAAGCACCAGTTTTAGCTAGGTGACTGATAAGATACCCCCAAAGCAAGGTTCTTTGGTAAACTGGATTACAACAGTGCCCTTTGGCTCTGGGTCTGAGGGGTGGGGATGGAGGGAGCTCTCTCTTCCCACAAAGCCCAAATCCAAACTTACCACCAGCACCCTGAGGTGCCCAAAGCAATAAGAACTCTCGAAAACTTTTTGTGAAAGGATTAGAAAAACGGTTACTAGGCCTCACCAAGAATTGAGTCCTTTGGTTAGCTTATTCATTAAAGGGCCGGGAAAGAAGGAAATGACAAAACATGGTCCAATTAGACTACTATTTACTTTTCTTGGGAAGGAATATCTGTGAATATAAGAACAACTAAGAGGAAAGTTTTCCACCTCCTGGCAGAGATGACTTTTTTTAGGACCAATTCCAAGAAGTAAAATTACTGGGTCAAAAGCATGAATGTTTAAGGCTCTTGCTACCTTTTACAAAATTTCTATTCTGAAAGGTGACACTAATTTACCAAGCACCTATCCCATCTTGCCCCACATTTAGTCCCACATTAAATTTTTCTTTAAAAATTTCAGCAAACAGGATAAACAAAAACCACCACCTCATTTTATTCATTTCTTTCACTTATCTTCTTATTCATTTTGTTTGTTCATTCAACAAATATGTATTGAGCACTTACTAGATGCCAGGTAGTATTCTTTTCCTCTCAGCTTAAAGTCTAGTGGAGGAAAAAGGTAATAAGTAAACAAATAGGTTAATTATAAAAGATAACTTAGTATGACAGAAATAAGCAGGACACCAAGAAATGGGGAAATTCCTTTAGACTGAGTAGTTCAAAAAAAGGTCTCACGGAGGTGCTGTCATAAACTTGGTCTTAAAGAATGAGCAGGAGACAGCCATGCAAAGGAACTAATACTACCGGCAAATACCCTGAAACACGAAAGAACATTACTCTTAATGACTTATTTCATAGCTACCTAATGAGGCTGACCAGGTTCTAATGTGTTTACTACCCATTTGAACTTCTAATTCTAAGCCCAAATATTTAGGAGTCAGTAATCTGTATGAATGTTTTCTATACAAGGGTTATCAATACATTTATTTCTTTGATTTCCTTCAACTATGAATCCATAATTTTGTTTACGTGTTTGACATTAAGGGCAGTTTTATTTAAGGAACTATAGTTAAACTTAGAGATCTTTTCCTCTGTGATTTTCCTACACTGTTTCTAAGCTTTCCTATCCAGATTATCAGACGAACCTTTTTATTATCTATGTTTCATGATACAAACTTTACACTTAATTATTTCATCCACCTGAAATTTATTCTGGCATAGGTTTAAAATTTTTTCTTTACAAATATTTCCATTCTAAAAGAGTTAATTACTCCATAATCACCAAACGCCATGTGACCTCCCATAAGACGACTTAATATCTGGGGCCTCAATCTCCTCACATGTAAATGGAGATAATAACAATAGCAGCTACAAATCGAGGAGGTAAAGAAGATAATACGTATCAAATGTCCTGCAAGTAGTCAACAAGTGGCAGCTCTTATTAATGGTATTAATTATCTAATCTACTGATTCACAAAACTCTATCATATTAAATTTTTACATACTCCAAGATCGATTCTGGGCTGTCTGATCTAATCCATTTATCTGTTTTATAATTTAGGGTCATTACCATGCATCTGGTAGGACTAGACTATCCTCCGTTACTTAACTTTCACAAAAATGTTTTGCTTAATCTCTCCTGTTTATTTCTCCAAATGAGCTCTTTTTAGAATAGTAGTTCTTAACCTTAGCTTCATACTGGAATCACCTTGTATATATTGTTCATTTCATGACTATGTAATTTACAAAAATAAAAATAAGGGGTAAGTAAAAAAAATAACAACTTCAAGGGAAATGTTTATACCTGAAAAATGCTGAATTGGCATATATATATATATATATATATATATACACACACACAATAAAAAGAAAAATTTTCATAAAATTTAAACAGTAAATTTCTTATTTTATATTTCTCTGGTACTGAAGGTATGTATATTCAAAACAGGCAACAACCTTTGAATGCAACTAATTGCTCATGAGCTGTCATGCATGACCCTATAATATTTCCATTTTTGTCTTTAGGAACATTGCTCACTCATTAATTCTTGAGTCTGAAGAAAATGAGATGCTGGTTTTTAATTTACCACAATCTCAGGTTTCTTTTGTGTGATCGAATTCATCATCATCACTAGTTGTAGTGTTGCTGTTTCTTTGCATTCGTTTTTTGATCCGTCTAATAGTTCTGAAATGTCTTCCTCTTTGCCATCAAAGATGGAAAATGAAAAAATATGAATTCTTAAACGTGTTAAATGAAAGCTTAAAACAAACAAAAAGACTAAAAAGGATATCTCTAAACTGCTTGTGTATCTTCTTGAAAGATGATGCAGTAATGACGATTTATCTGACCACTGGATCATCCTTCTAGACGATTCCATGATTCCATTTTGGCATAGCTGGAGAAAATTTACAAGTAGTGATTAAATAATTCCTAGGATAATGAAACGGTAAAATGGAAAAATGTTTCAAGATATAGGAAAAGCAAGGTCACTAAGATCTCGTAATGTCTCTTAGATTTATAAGTGTGAGGAACCTATATGGTAACTGCGAGCTGGAGTGAGTTTTAGTCTTTCTCTTTTTTTTAAATAAGTAAAACTTTTTGTTCTATGAAGACCTCTAATGAAGAACAAGAGTTACATAATACCACCACAAATAATTAGAACCTACATGTATCTTTTATAAAGCCAGCTTTATACACCAGTTAAAAACATTAAGCCATCAAAGATCTCAAGTCCTCTCCTCCTCAACTGCAGGCAAGAACCGCACTGGAATTGTATAAGCTCCACCCTTGTCCTTTGGTAGCATCTTGTTTCTAAAGTAATAAGCCTTTTGTGGGGGGTGTCTACCACCTGTTAAAAATGTAATACTAGAAGAGAAAAAACAAAACAAAAAACCGCTTTTAAAAAAGACACAGAACACAATTTACAATTGAAAAGAGAGACCAACTGTCACAGAATACTATGGCCTACTTCTTCCTGCTGAAAATCAATACTTCTTATCTCATTCTTACAGGTGAGTATAAAACGAAAAATCACCTTATTTATCTCTTACATAGACACATGATATCTAGTATCAGTCAGCTTCAGTATTCCACTGTGCACTATAGTGGAAAAACCAATGAACTATAAACCAGGAGATCTGGACACTAATCTCTACTCAGACACTAAATGAGAGATTCCACACAAATCACTTAACTGCTCTTAAAGAGAAAAAGAAAACCCGGAACAAAATAATCTGTAATGTCCTTTCCATCTTGAAAATAATGAGTCTTCGACAGCAGACAGGTCATATTATATTTCTGCTTTACTTCAAGTCTCACTTGCCTACAAATTAATTTTTAATCGAACTTTCTGATAATGTCTTAGTATCAATCAATATTTAGTGTTACTACTGAATTAGGACTTTACAGAAAATGTGAAAGGAAAGGGAAGAGACAAACAAGAAAGTGAGGAAAGAGGTAATCATGCTGTGTATGTAAAAACAACTAAGTCATAGTTGGAGATTTTAGAAAATTAATTTGAAAGAACAGAATAGCCACAAGGGCAGTTACAAAAGGTCTTTAGAAAGGCTGAATAGGAAGGAAGACTATGGACTTCAAATTCTAATCCAGTCCTCTAGTCTTTAGCATTTAAACCATCCTACACACGTCAAGATTAATATCCTTGAACAGGAGCTATGATCAGGTACCCCCTATTCAAAAACCAGAAGTTCCCTGGCCAACAAGATTAAGTCCAAAATCCTTTAATGTGGTATTCAAAGCCCTTCACGGTCAAGCCCCAGCATGTCCCAGTCTATCTTTCCAGTTTTACCTCTTTCCACACGTTCCTTCTGTAACAGTCAAACCAGCTATTGCCAGAATATGTTCTAGGCTTCCTTCCCCGCCCCTGAGCTCAACATCCCCTTCCCCCTCCCCCTTGCTTCTTCTCTTTGCTGAAATCATACCAGTCCTTCAAGATGCAGTTCGACAGCTTCAAAGTCAGATCTGTGTTTCTCCTTGCACTTACATCCTGTTATGTTTTACGGTTATTTGCATACCTGTTTATTTCCGGTTATTTGCATACCTGTTTATTTCTGACAGACCTGGAAGTTCCTGACGACAAGATTATTTTCTGCAATTTTGTATTCCCAACAGCTTCTACATGAGTGCTTGCATACACATGCCATCAAAGTGGACTGAGCTGAATATGATCACCAGTTAATGTGGGAGCAGCTTCTCGACTTGGAATTTGATGAAAATCAAAGACTTCATTTTTGACAGCTGTATTAATTTTCACAGAAAACAGGAACTACACCCTACACGTTAACTACCGATTGCTTCATAGACCCACAGACCTTAAATTTATAGGCAAATGTCCTAGTTTATTTAACTATAGTATCTAATTATGAATTCTAAGTATTGAGCACGGCACATCCTGTTTTTGAAAAAAAAAAAAAACCTCAATCTCATGATGATATATAAAAATGATTTCTTCTTCTCTTGCCAAAAAGCACAGCTGTTTAGTTAGCAAATAAAAAAACGATGATGCAGGCATATTTTTACCATCAATAAAATTCAGATAAAAAGCTGCATCAACTCAAAAAGTATTTGTGCAGGGCAGCTGTACAGTACTAACGGGGTAAAGAAAGCACTGTGTAACATTTAAAAAATAAGTCCGTAAAGCTCAACTAAAATACCACGGTGGAAAGGGTTATCCCATCACATCCCTAACAAATTTTCTTTAGTATTATTCAAAACAGTTACAATCTGCTCACGACATTTAAGTCTTTATGCTTTGTGGTACAGGTAAAAAAAAGAATGAACCAGAGTCTGAAAATTAAGATGTGTACCATACACATCTTTACACATACACAGTTTTAATACAAAGCAGAATGGAATATGTGCCATAATAAAAATATTAACAAGGTGGAAAGAGAGGAAAAAAGGAAGAGTGAGGGCATGGTACTGAGAACGCAGCACTTGGAATACCTGAACCACTCTGTGAATAAGAACTTAAAAGGAAAAAATGGTAAATAAAGGCACAAAGCTTTGCAAGTAAATGTAGGAAAAGTCACATGGTACAGCTGTAGCAGAGGCTGTAGGGAGTTATTTATGGGAGAAGAGGGGGAGGGAAAAATAAGAGATCTTATTGATAACTGAACCTCCTTCTGAAGTTTCTGGAAAGAGTGGCCTGATTTGATCTGGATTTTTCTAAGATAACTGTGGGAACAGTAAGAGTTAAACTGGAGTAGGGAAAGACTGAAAACAGGACACCAGTTGAAAAGTTACTGCAAAAGTAGAGGGGAAAGTTGATGAGAATCTGAAGCCTGCAACAGGAACAGAAAGGGCAGATTCAGGTTTGCCGTGACTAACTGGATGTGGAAAAGTAAAGGCTGAAATTAAATTCCCAGAAATTAAATTCTAACTAATATGGATACCAGTATAGTCATTAATAATTTTCAATGAATTTCAAGAAGCCAAATATTTACTGACAACCTGCTCTGAGCAAAGCAGTATTAAAAGATATTAAGATACTCAGAATTAACAATCCTCATGGAAGAAAAAGACTGCTTTATTCTTCAAGCTTATACACACAAACCAAAAACACCCAAACCCACTGCTGTCAAGTAGATTCCAACTCATAGCGACCCTACAGAACAGAGTAGAACTGCCCCCGTGAGGTTTCCAAGGAGCAGCTCATGGGTCCAAACTACCGACCTTTCAATTAGCAGCCAAACGCTTAACCGCTGCACCACCAGGGCTCCTTATATGCACAAGTATATATATTTATTATATATTAGGGTATGTTTCTATAGGAAAGAGGAAGTTGGGAATAATTGACAACGAAAAAAATAACAAGAAATGGTTTTGGTAACTCATGCGGTAAGCTATGAACTGAGAAACATGATTAACTCAAATCTGTGCAACCCAGCTCTAAAATAGCAGAGGGGAAACAAACCAAAATTATTTTTTATTTTAAGTGATGAAGATTCCAGGATCAAAGAGTTGAGTTGGTGACATCTGACCAGAAATTCGAGTTGAGCCTTTAAGCAAAAGTACTAGCAGGTCAAACTATTTGAGGGGGGTGGGGGCCGAGGAAAGAAGAGGGGAATGGTAATGTAGAAACATATTCCAGAGGAAACAGCTGAGCCCAAGCTGGAGGAGGCAGGGCCAGGAGAAGGTACAGTGGTGAACAGAAGTCCAGTAAAATAAGGAGGAGCCATGCTGCAAAGGGAAAAAGCATCAGACTGAAGAGTTTAGTTTTTATTATGTAGGCAAAGGGAAGACAAAAGTTTTTAAACAGGAAAATACAAAGGATGCGTTGGAGAGAACATGAAGAAGCAAGATTAAAGGCAAAGAAACCAGCAAGATGAGTACTCCAATAATCTCTATGGGAAAGGTAACAAAAGCTGAACCATACTAACTGGTAGCAGAAATGAAAGGGGAGGATGGAAGAGAAAGATTACTGAGGTACAACAGATAGAATTTAGGACCTAACTGAATATGCAGATGAAAAGTGAGTGTTAAACGACTTTAAGCATAAGCCACTGGGAAGATGCTAGTTTTGCTTTGGGAGGGAGAAGAAATCAGTTTGGAATATGTTTATCTCGGATAAAAGACAAACGTCTCTCAAGAGAAATGCCAGGGTGAGCAGGGAGCTCCAAGGCAGAGAGATTTGGTAGTCACCCACATAGAGATGCTGTTTGACGCTACGGTAAAGAAAAAGGGGCTAAACTTAAGTTTAGTGTATATAAGGAGCCCTGGTGGTGCGCTGGTTAAGCGTTTGGTTGCTAATCGAAAGGTAGGCAGTTTGAATCCATCAGCTGCTCCTTACCAAGAGGCGACACAAGAGCAAGCAAAGAGGAGAGGCAAGGGAGCACAAGGCATCTTTTCAACATGCTTTCCACGTTCCATAAATATCTAAGACTAAATAACCTGCCAAAAGGTCACAAATAATAAGCAGTGGAACAAGAAATCAAGGACTAATGGTTACATATAACAATAAAATATTTTAGGAAGCACTGGCCTTTGACCCTCAGGCATTTTCATTCATAAGAATCTATGCTGGAGAAATAAACGCAGGAGCGAAAGTGAATGCTGCATATAAAAAGCTATTTCCTTGGCATTGACTCTAATGGTGAAAAACAAAACCTAAATTCCTAGCCAAAGAAGAATGGTTAAATATACCATGAAAAAGTCAAATATCATAAAAGAAAATATTTTACTACATAAAACTTTTAAACTTCAACATTAGGAAGAAAAAAAAATAAAAACATGCACAATATATGAAGGGCCAACATTCTTCAAATATAAAATGTTCCTGCAAATCAATAAGAAAAAAGGAAAACATCCCAAAAGAAAAATGGGTAAGACATAAATGGCAATTTCCAAAAGCACAAATAAAAATGACTAGTAAAACCCTGGTGGCGTAGTGGTTAAGTGTTACAGCTGCTAACCAAAGGGTCGGCAGTTTGAATCCGCCAGGCGCTCCTTGGAAACTCTATGGGGCAGTCCTACTCTGTCCTATAGGGTCGCTATGAGTCGGAATCGACTCAACGGCACGGGATTTTTTTTTGTAAATACAAAAATGTTGGAGGTTATTCACCTCTCTAAGATGTAGGGGAAAAGTAACTCACATTCTAGAGAGTATACACTGGAACAACTTTTCTAAATACCATTTTGGCAACATAACTGCTTTAGAGAGTTCATACAAGAACTCTACAGTATTTCTAAAAAGATATACAAAAATAATTAGACTAGTATACAAAGTTACTCACAGAAAGAAGTTCACTGCAGCTGTCTATATTACTGAAAACAACCAGAAACAATCTAAACGTCCCAAAACAGAGACTGGTTAAATAAATTATAGTATATCCATACAACGGATTTCTAGACTGCTTTTGAGAGAACACAGATTAATATTTAACATGGGAAATTGTTAAATAAGACATTTTATAATAAAGGATTCCAAACAGCACCTATAATTAGTTTTTTTTTTTTTTTAAATCTGGGAAGTTTGCAATGACTTTAACACACCAAAAATTTAATATCATCTCTGAGTGCTAGGGAGGTAATATTTTGATACTGCCTAATTAAACCCTGGTGGCGTAGTGGTTAAGTGCTACAGCTGCTAACCAGAAGGTCAGCAGTTCGAATCCACCAGGCACTCCTCTGAAACTCTATGGGGCAATTCTACTCTGTCCGATAGGGTCGCTATGAGTCGGAATCAACTCGACGGCAGTGGGTTTAATTATAATTAACACAAAGAAAAAAATATTTTTAATTTAGGAACAAAACACAAAGAAGAATATGTAGAAAAATATAAGCATAAAAAGCAAAATATAAAATTATATGTACAGTTAATAAAATATGTACAAAGAATACACAAAGCTTTTTGGTTTATTTCCCCAAATATCATTTAAATAAAACAAGTATAAAGAATTAAGGATAGTTTCACCTCTGAAAACAGGAAGGAAAAAAAGATGAAAAAATTGATGCAAAGAAGAAAATAGAAAATTTACATCATAAAACTTTAATTATTTTTGAAGGAAGCAAAGTCATCTGTTAAAAGTGAAGTGTTTCAAGACTGGCATTGGTGACCTGAGCAGAATAAAAAAGCGATAGAGAAAATGAGTCAACTTTGGGATGAGAAAAGGATTAGAAAGAAACTAGTACACAGGAAAACAAATAGGTAACAGTTACCATGCTGTGATTTTTTTGGGGGGTGGGGGGGTGGGAGAACTGTAATTAAGTAGGGACCAAAGCAGAAAAAGCAAACAGTGATGGTATTTATAAGTTGATAACTGACCAGTTATATACAGAAAAGGTCAAGGAAAGAAGGGTCTATGTGGTGCTAGTGAGTTCACAATTAGAATATGAACTACCAGGTTGAGTTGGATAAAGAAGGAAGATGACAAATTGCCTGGAAGGCACCAGAGGTAACAATGAGGGCAAGAAGCCGGTTCATCAGGTATGATGCAAGAGAAACAGAAAGACAGGTCTTTGAATCACCATCTCTGACCACAGAGTTTTAGACTTAAGGTAGAGTAGTTCTGCATGATGACAAGGTTAGTAACACAGTTGTACATGTAGGCTGTTGATGCAGAGTAGAGGCGAAGGCCACTGGAGTTGGTGAACTACATCCCAACATGGCCTTTCTGGCCTGAAATGACTGTTACTTAACCTCTAAGCATTTCGCTTTTCTCAGCTGTAAATACATCTTTTCTAAACTGACAGGAGTTTAGCTGGCATTTAAACTCTCAGCACTTTATTAAACAACAAAATGAAGAGGATAAGGAGGTGGAAAATTGAATTAAATCGATGGTTCGTAACCCTGACTGTACATCAGAATCACAGGTGCGAAAAAAATAAACACAAAACAACATATGCCCCAGCCCCAAAACCAGTACTTCCAATTATTTGTTCTAGAGTGGTGTCCAGACACGAATATTTTTTAAAAAGCTCCTCAGGAAATTCTAATGAGCAGCCAAGGTTGAAACTGAACTAGGTGTTTCTAAAGTCACTTTCCTTTTAAGATTCTATGATTTGAACAAAGTAGGAGGCCTTACACTGCTTGATCTCAGAACTTAGAACTTACTATACAGGCACGATAATGAAAACAGGTCGGTACTGGTACAATGACAGACATACATATCAAAGGAACAGAATTAAGAACTCAGTAGTAAATCCACCAAGCTATGGACAGCTTACCTTCAACAAAAGGTTGAAATCCATTCAAAGGGGAAGAGGCAGTCTCTTTAACAAATAGTGCTGAAAAAACTGGATACCATTTGCATAAAAATGAAACAGGATCCATACCTCACACCATACACAAAAACTAACTCACAACAAATCTAAGATCTAAATGTTCAAGCCAAAACTACAAAGTTCCTGGAAGATAACATAGGCACAAAGCTAGGGGTCCTAATTTATGGCATAAATACACTATCAAACATAACTAAAAATGCACAAACAACAAATGATAAACTGGATAACTGGGACCTCCTAAAAATTAAATATTTATGCTCATCCAAAGACTTGACCAAAAGAGTAAAAAGAGAACTTACAGGAAAAAAAAATTTTTTTGGCCAATGATTTATCTGACAAGGATCTAATCTCTAAAACATACAGAAAATTTCAATACCTCAACAACAAATAATCCAGTCAAAAAATGGGCAAAGGACATGAAAAGACACTTCACCAAAGAAGACATTCAGGCAGCTAACAAACACATGAAGAGATGCTCAAGGTCATCAGCCACCTGTTACCATCCAGTCGATTCCAACTCATAGAGATCCTACAGGACACAGCAGAACTGCCCCACAGGGTTTCTAAGGAGCGCCTGATAGATTCAAACCGCTGATCTTTTGGTTAGCAGACATAGCTCTTAACCTCTAAGCCACCAGGGTTTCCATTAGCCACTGTTGTTGTTGTTAGATGCCATTGAGTTGGTTCCAACTTACAGTGACCCTATAGGACAGAGCAGAACTGCCCCATAGGATTTCCAAGGAGCAGCTGGTGGATTTGAACTGCCGACAGTTTGGTTAGCAGCCAAGCTATTAACCATTACACCACCACGGCTCCCATTAACCATTAAAAAAAAACCCAGTGCCGTCAAGTAGAGAGATGCAAATCAAAACTACAAGGAGATACCATCTCACTCCAGCAAAAATGGCACTGCCAAAAAAACACAAAACAAGTGCTGGCAAGGTTGTGGGGAGATTGGAACTCTTATACACCACTGGTGGGATTGTAAAATGGTACAATCACTATGGAAAATAGTATGGCACTTCCTCAAAAAGCTAGAAATAGAAATATCATATGATCCAGCAATCCCACTCCTACGTATATATCCTAGAGAAACAACAGCAGTGACATATATGGACATATACACACCCGTGTTCACTGCAGCATTATTCACAACAGCAAAAAGATGGCAACAACCTAAATGTCCATTAAGGGATGAATGGATAAACAAAATGTGGTACATACATGCAATGGTAAGGAACAATGAGTCCGCAAAACATAACATGGATGAACTGGAGGACATTATGCTGAGTGAAATAAGTTAATCACAAAAGGACAAATATTCTACGATATGATTTTTATAAAAAGTCAAGAATAGGCATATATACAGAAAGCACTGTTCTTTGATGGTTACCAGGGATGGGAGGAGGAGATAGGGAAGGAGGGAGGATCATAGGCAGGTGTTAATTCTGGTGAAGAGAAAGGCAATATACAGTATGGGGGAAGTCAGCACAGTGTGACCAAGGTAAAAGAAGACACTAAGAGTTATTCGAGAATAAAGCACAACTACAATAAATGCTATAACTGTGTAATTCTGCAACAACAGTAATAACCGAAAATTTGTGAGTGGTTACACAGGTACATATGCATACTATATAGGTGTGGGAGGGTGTATGGGAGTACATATGTGTATACGTAGGTATAGTTGTAAGCATTTGTGTGTGTGTATACATCTATACACACCTATATGTGTATGTGTATGTATATGTTACATATATAGTCACACTTATAATAGAGCACAGAAACCAAAAAACCTGTTGCTGTGGAGTCAATTCTGGCTCATAACAACCCTACAGGACAGAGTAAAACTGCCTCATAGAGCTTCCAGGGCTATAAATCTTTATGCAAGCAGATTGCCGTATCTTTCTCCCACAGAGCAGCTGGTAGGTTCCAACCGCCAACCTTTTGGTTAGCAGCTGAGTGCTTAACCACTGCACCACCAGGGGTTCATAACAGGGCACACAATTACGGAAACTTCCTAGACATATCCAAACACCTTGTGGGACTGAGTTACTGGGCTTGAAGGCTCAGGACCATAGTCTCAGGGGATATCTAGATTAATTGGCTTAAATAGTTCATAAAGATAATGTTTTACAGCCTAGTTTGGTGGGTAGTGTCTGGGGTCTTAAAAGCTTGCAGGTGGGCATCTAAGATACAACTATTGGTCTCCTCCCATCTGGAGCAAAGAAAAGTGAAAGAAACCAAAGGCTCAAGGAAGCGATTAGTCCACAGGACTAATGTCCCACATGAACCACAGCCTCCTCTAGGCTGAGACCAGAACTAAATGATGCCCAGCTACCACTACTGAAAGCTCTGACCAGGGACACAAGAGAAGGTCCTGGGTAGAATGGGATAAAAATGTAGAGCAAAACTCAGATTCATAAAAAAAAACAGACTTACTCAACTGATACCCCCAAGACGATCACCCTAATACATGCTTTTAACCTGGAACTGAAGTGACTCTTGAAGGTCACCTTTCAGCCAAATAACTAATTGGCCAATAAAATAAACAGTAACACTCGATCAAACAAGCAACATTTGTCCAAAGGCAAAGATGAGAAGGTAAAGATGCGCAGAGAAACTGGACAGATGGAAATGGGGAAAGCAGGGTGGAAACAGGGAGAACGCTGACACATAGCAGGATAGCAACCAATGTCATGAAACAATCTGTGTATGAATTGTTGAACAGGAAACTAATTTGCTATGTAAACTTTCACTTAAACACAATAAAATGTCCAAAAAAAAAGATTCTATGATTTTATATAATTACTTGCCACTCTGTTAATATGTTGAAATGATACCGAACATCATGCCCAAGGCACTTCCACAAAGGTCTTAGTGCACCCTCACAATGTGAGGCAATACAGTGAAACCTGTGAGAGGCAAAGTTTCACAAGATTGCCTTGTCTTTGTCGGCTCTCACAAGTTTTCTGCCTTTGACAGGATGCAGTCTTACTACTTTTCTATCGCTTGTTTTAGCAGAAAATATTTTAGTTTTCCTTCTCTGACAGGTTTCTGTCTTACAGAGGTTCTGGCTTTCACAGGTTTTACTGTATTTTTGTGTCCATTTCACAAATGAGTCCGGTGACGCTTAGAGAAGTGAAGTGACTTGTTCAAGGGCCACAAAATGGTAAGGAGCAGAGTCAACATTCAAGGTTTGTTATTGTTGTTCAAGTCCATCCTACGTGCAACCTGCTTTCTTTATAGTACATTCGCAGGGAACTACCTGAACGCCTTCAACCCTCTTCATAGGACCTCCCCGAATTTAGCACACTAGTTTGGGGTTTACAGGTTGACTAGGGAGAAAGTTATTTTGGGTGGGAAGCATGGAATTAACCCCAAAGTCTACAGTAACAGAACACCTTCTCCTCAAGAGGTTTAACAACTTAAAACATCAATCTAAGAACATCTATAAAAAAATTTTTTTTTTAATTCTGTTAAGCCAAAATGCACACTGCTGTTAAAACATGTAGCTGGTATACAAAGCTGGCTCTCAAAAATAAACCTAGCAATAGGAGAACGGCAATTTCTATATGCTTTCCACTAAGCAGCGCATTCTAAAACGAAATTCTAAGACAATTCTGACAATGACTGACAGGGCAATAATGAGATCTGCTCTATCAGAGAGCTTAAACGTATAAACATGACCTTCAGAATTTTCAGGCATTAACTGTATTTCTATCCAATGCAAATAAATTCAATTTCACTTTAAAATTAGGACAATAATCCTTCTGTTGATCCATGGCTTCTTTCCCATACACCAATGACTACACTTCAGTCCATCACCTACTAAGAAATTTCATAAATACTCAAGTTTTGTACCCCCAGGCCCAAATTCATTGAGTTACCATTTTTTTTTTTAGCCATGGAGGTATTATAACATATCTACGCACTATTTACCAGAGAGGTGAATTATTCCTGGGGAGAGAGAAGACGGGGGGGGGGGGGGGGGGGGCGGCCAAGTAGGGCAGAAAAGGCTTCAAGAGTACAGGCCTAAGTGAGAATTTTTAAGAGGAAAACTTTCAATACATCAGCTCTCTAGAAAAGTACTTAACAGGCAATAAGTAAATTCAAATCAGAAAGAGCAGTGAAGACAGAGGAAACAAGGTGGACAGAGGCTGTTCCACGGAAATAAGTTATGTATCCTACAAAGTTATGCTGCAGGAAAAATCAGAAGGCTCCGGAGTCATAAGATCTTAGTTAAATGCCAGCTCAGCTGCTAGACTGTTTAAGTCATTTCATTTCTTTCATAGGGCTACTGTCAAGGCCAAATAAGATACACCTCAAACAAGCCAGCACACAGATGACCGTTTTCAATAGCTATCCGAAACCACCAAATAATTCTTCATCCATAAAAACTAGTGTATATAATGATACTACTTGGTAGCGAAGCAAAACGGAAGTTTTTTTTTTTTTTCCAAGAACTAAGGAAATTAGCAATCAAATCTGAGCAGAAGGTATAAAGAGGAGAAATCCCTAGGACGTGTTTTAGAGTTTATCTTCTTCGTGGTGAAGAGCTTTTTTAAGTTCATTTAACAGAACTTTAAAGCTAAGGCACCTTTATTTAAAAAAAGCAATTTACATCCATTTGCTGGAGTAATTCTAGCTGAATCTTTTCTTTTGATACCGTAGCCAGTACACCAGTTTTATTTTTTGAGGCGATTACATGTGCTTTCCAAATAAGTAACTTAATACCATTCACCTCCCATGCTGTAAGGATCCAAAGAGATTAATAATAGAAGCCTTCGTTAATACTGAATTAACCTGAGGACCCCATGAGCTACCCGAGTACAGAAAAAGATAAATGCTCAAAATATCACAGACATGCGCCTTTAAGAAACCAAAGGCGGGGAGGGGGGACTTGGAAATGTCAAGATCACTTCACCTTATTTTTAAGAGAACAACACATGCCTTTATGTCTCTCAATAAACGTTTGTGTCTAAAGCTTTCTTTAATGAGTCTCTTCAGCAACTGTACTAAAGCGCAACAAAGAAGGCATTTACCAACTTAACATACTTTGTGAGTCTCTGAATTACAGAAAAGGGCTTAGTTATCTGTAACCTTAATACCACTTATTTCCATCGCACACTCGCACAAGTTATTTCTATAGTGTCCTAAGAGCACACGTGTATTCAAGCAACATGGGAAGCGAGCTGTCGGCCTTTAATAAAATCTGAAAAAGGAAAACTAAGTTGGGCAACAAACCATAAAACTTCAAAAGACTCCAGATAAATAACGTGCAAGGAACACAGCTTCTATCAGACCAAATTCTGCGGTGCCATTTTTTTCAAGTCACATAAAAATAGGCTTTTCAAGTTACAAGCGTCCCTGACCCCCAAGCCCTGCAAACTTTTTGGACGGCAAGGTAATGACTAGGACCCTAGTCCGCAAGCCCTGTAACTTCTTGCCCGACCTCGGGGCCACCCGTCCCCGTCCGCCCGACCCCCGCCCCGCAGGCTCGCGGACCGGTCCCCCAGCCACGCGGAACAGCCGGCCGGACTGGCGCTGGCCCGGACCCTCCCAGGCGGTCCCCCGGCCCCGCTGTGGAGGGGAGCGGGTCGGGAGCGCCCCGTTTCGCACAGACCCCAACATGGCGTCGGCCGCCGCCGCCCGCGACGACGACACCTCCCCGAGCCGCGGACGGCCCCGGGACCGCGGGAGGAAGCGCCCGGAAAGTTTCGCTTCTCCGCTCCTGGCCGATTAGAGGCCTGGGGACAACCAACCCGGTCTTCACCTACCCGGCCGGGCGCGGGCGGCGACGGAGACCGCGGCAGCGACGGTGCGAATCCTCCTCGTCCCAGGCACTGGGCGCGGACTCTGCCCGCTCCCCCGCCCTGGCCTCCCAGGGTGTGTGCGGCCGGCGGCCCCGCTCAGCCGGCGCGATCCGGACGCGGCGGGCTGCTGGCGACGGGCGGCAAGAGCAGCCGCTCGCCGGTGACTTCCCCGCCCCTCGAGTCGAACCCGACAACGACCGCCTGGACTCGTCTCTCCCCTGCGCGTGTACAGGCGCGCCCCCACCTACGTGCCGGGCACGAGCGCGCGGGCACGCGCACACCCACAACCCTCGCTCCCCGCCCTTTCTCTCCTGTTCCTTCGCCCCGCCCCTCCCGCCCCGCGCGACGCGCCGGAGGGGCGGAGCCAGGTGCGGGGGCCACGCCCCAAGGCATCCCCAGCGTGGGATTTGTTTCTTCGCGACGTGGGGACGCCTTACCTTCTGGCCTGGCTCGGGCTAGCCCTTAGAGAAGACTGTTCAGCTTTCTACAGTTCTCGAGGAAGCTGGAAGAATGAAAGGGAGACGGGGACTCCGAACAGGCCTCCCCAGGAAACTGAAGAACTTTCCGCAGCCAGGAAAGGAAGGCTTTGGATTTAGATGCCCAAAGGCATCTGGGCAGATATTTCTCTGCTACTCTCTTTTCGCACCGCGATGCTGCTGTCATCTTTAGTTTGCTGTCTCTGAAACCTCCTCCTATTTTGAAACCAAGGGAGCCGCAGCTAAAACACACATACCCACATACTCCACGCAGGCCTTTCTTTCGAGTAAGTGACTTTATTCCCGCTTTAGAAGTCTGGTCTTTGCAAAACTTTCTCTGACTCCACAAAACCTCATCAACCACTTCGTTCCTGGAAACTGTAAAGATAGGATAGTATATCAGGTTAAGCATGCCCTTTTTCATTTATATCACAGCTACTGTTTGCTAAGCGTCCTGGTGAGTGCTTGGAGAAATAGCAAAGGTGTTTAGGGCAGGGATAGGGGTACAGTGTAAGCATACTCACTTTAAACAAGAAGTATGTAGGTGGATCTTAACCAGTTGCTATGGAGTTGATGCAGACTCATAGCGACCCGTGTGTTTCAGAGTAGAACTTTGCTCCATAGGGTTTTCAAGGCTATGACTTTTCAGAGGGAGCCCTGGTGACACAGTGGTTAAGAACTTGACTGCTAATCAACCAAAAAAGAAAAGAAAACAAAACAAAACAAAAAACCTGTTGCGGTGGAATGGATTTGACTCAGCGATCCTATAAAAACACACTGCCGTGGAGTCGATTCTGACTCATAGTGACCCTACAGGTCAGAGCAGAACTGCCGCATAGAGTTTCCAAGGAGCATCTGACGGATTCAAACTGCCAGCCTCTTGGTTAGCAGCCATAGCACTTAACCACTATGCCACCAGGGTTTCCAGTGATCCTATAGGACAGAGCAGAACTGCCCCATAGGGTTTCCAAGGAGTGGCTGGTGAATTCAAACTGCTGGACCTTTATGGTTAGCAGCAGAGCTCTTACCCATTTTGCTACAAAGGTAGTTCAAATCCATCAGCCGCTCCTTGGAAACGCTATGGGGCAGTTCTGCTCTGTCCTGTAGGGTGGCTATGAGTTGGAATTGACTCGATGGCATAGTTAACCTTTCAGAAGCAGCTCACCAGGCCTTTCTTCTGAGGTATATCTGGGTATGTTCAAACCTCCAACATTTTGGTTAGTATGAGTTCTTAATTGTTTGCACCACTCAGGGACTCCAGGTGGAAATCAGATTTTGGTAAATTTTATATATCTGGCTGACCTGTCAATTCAGAGATGTTTACCTTTCTTTGATTGCTCTTGAATTAGATTCATCACCAACCAAGCTGCACATAGAGAAGCAGCCTCAAGCTAGTGGCACCGAGGAAAAATCAGCAGGTCTTGGTTCAGTTCATCTTTCTTTCCACCTGCTCTTCTGCTGGGATTCTCCCCCACCAGGCCTTCTGGCACCCATTCTCCTCTATTTCAATATCTGGGAAACAAACAAAAATTCTAAGTTAGTAACTAGAACTAAACTGGCAAGGATGAACAGTTTTTTAAAACTGGGGAAGTTATAGATCACACACAAAAAGATCTTTACAAGTGTTAGCTACAGTTGTGCAGGGCAGTGAATTAATATGGCCCTTCTAGCCATAGTTTTTGAGACTCCCATACAATGATAGGGTGGGACTATGCAAATAAGGTGCTTGTGGCCCACCAAGGGGATTGGACAGCTTGCTAATAATACAAATAAGGTGCACGGAACCCCGGGGGGGACCACACAAATAAGGTGCATGGAATCCTAACAAGGGGACTGGTCAGTTTTGCCATCGCACTAGGCTTAAAATGGGCCATCCCAGAGGCAGAAAGGGGGGACCTCACTACCACCAAGAAGGAGAGACGGGAGCAAAGCACTCGTTTGGATCTGGGGTCCCTGCTCTGAGAACCTCATAGACCCAGGAGACAGAGAGCACACTGTAACACCAGAGATGGGGCAAGATGACAAGAAGTGGCAGCAGAGAAACACCAGAGGTAGAACTAGAAGACTAGTACAAGATGGCACAGCAAGCTTTCTGGCCCAAGGAACAAAACAGTTACAGTGGGTATGCCTACACACTGGAGTGAGAGAGCCGAATGCCTTTGAGCAAGAGATTTCCTGTGGAGTGGGGTGCCTCCAGGCACTTATCGGTAGAGCTGAAGAGCTTTCTAACACTTGCCCGAGCAGGGCAGAGGCCAGGTTGAGAGTCTAAGGGGCTGAGGGGCTGATGGCCAGACTGAGAAGAGGCTGTCATGGGCAAAGAACCGTATCCTGAGTCATTCCTAATCCTTAATTGTAACCTGTTACTTACCTAATAAACCCTATAACTGTGAGTATGATCTGCAAGGTCTATGTGGCCATTGCAACCAATTATCAAACCCAGAAGAGAAGTAGAGAGTGCTGTGGGAGGGACGGCTGGTGTCAGAACTGGTTGGAGGATGGAGATATTTCTGACCTCTACCTCTTAGCAATCAGTCTTGGGCTGTTGATGCTGATAATAATTCTACTATAGGAAACCCTGGTGGCATAGTGGTTAAGTGCTACGGCTGCTAACCAAGAGGTCAGCAGTTCAAATCCGCCAGGCCCTACTTGGAAACTCTATGGGGCAGTCCTATTCTGTCCTCTAGGGTCGCTATAAGTCGGAATCAACTCGATGGCAGTAGGTTTGGTTTTTGGTTTTTATCCTTGTATAGTTAAACAACGAGGTCCAACACCCCTATGCCATTGTTACAAGTTGTCTCTGTAAACAAGGACAGATAGACCCAGGACTCTTGTCTCGACCATCACCATACCCCACACTCATTCAGCCTCACACCCCTCTACTTGCAAAGCAACATCTATCACTAGAAAAGTGGCTGAACTAGATCATCTCTAAGATCTTTAAATTTTGAGATTAGGAGCTGCCATCTTTGATTGGTTGTCTAAGGTTTAATCTATACGATTAGTCAGCATTTTTGGTTACTCGCCCCATCTGTAAAAATACTGCCCACCCCCACACCCCCTATATACTTATTTAGCTTAAAGTAAAGCACACGGCTACCACTAATCTGTCAGTTTGTCTTAATGTGGTGGCTTTCGTGCTGCTGTGATGCTGGAAGCTATGCCATTTGTATTTCAAATACCAGAAGCTTCACCCATAGTAGACAGTTTTCAGTGGCGCTTCCAGATTAAGACAGAAGAAGCCTAGGGATCTACTTCTGAAAATCAGCCAATGAAAGCCCTATGGATTACAACAGAATATTGTCCTATCAGAAGATCTCCCACTAAGCTGGAAGGCACTCAAAATACGCAGTGGCCACAACAATGGACTTGAGCACACCTATGATCGTGAAGATGGTGCAGGATCAAGCAATGTTCTGTTCTGTTGTTATATGGGATTGCCATGAGTCAGAATCAATTCAGTGGCAACTAACAACAAAGCACATGGACTTAGAAACCAGACTGACTATACTCAGATTCTGGCTTTGCCACTAGCAACCTATGTCCCTGGGTACATCCAAATATTATCTTAGTTTCTTCATTTGTAAAATCAGGATAATAAAAGTACCTAACCCACAGTATCACTATGAAGATTAAATGAGTTAAGCATAGTGCCTGGCACACAGTGTTAAATAAATAAGAATTACTATATTTTTTTTTTTTTTTTTGGTTTTTTATGTTTAGTATATGGAAACCCTGGTGGAGTAGTGGTTAAGAGTTCGGCTGCTAAACAAAAGGTTGGCAGCTCAAATCTACCAGAAGCTCCTTGGAAACCCTATAGAGCAGTTCTGCTCTGTCCTATAGGGTTGCTATGAGTTGGAATTGACTCAACGGCAATGGGTTTATATATAGTATATATGTGCATATATGCATATATATGTATATATATAGTACATAATACATTATAAAACATGCACAAAAAATAAAAAAGGATTTAAAACATACATATACAGTATACATGTATGTGTGTGTGTGTGTGTGTGTGTGTGTTTTCCTGCACTTTGCATATTCTGTGCCCTGCCCTTGGGTTTGTGCACCAAAATTTGGAGACCATTAATTTAGAGCTGTGCCAGCAAATACAGTAGCCACTAACCACACGTCACTATTTATTTTTATTGTACTTTAGATGAAGGTTTACAGAACAAACTAGCTTCTCATTAAACAGTTAGTACACATATTGTTTTTATGACATTGGTTAACAACCCCATGACATGTCAACACTCTCCCTTCTCAACCATGGATTCCCAATTACCAGCTTTCCTGTCCCCTCCTGCCTTCTAGTCCTTGCCCCTGGGCTGGTGTGCCCATTTAGTTTCGATTTGTTTTACAGGCCTGTCTAATCCTTGGCTGAAGGTTGAACCTCAGGAGTGACTTCATTACTGAGATAAAAGGGTGTCCAGGGGCGATACTCTCGGAATTTCTCTAGTATCTGTCAGGCCAGTAAGTTGGGTCTGTTTTTGTAAGTTAGAATTTTGTTCCACATTTTTCTCCAGCTCTGCCCGGGGCCCTCTATTCTGATTCCTGTCAGAGCAGTCAGTAGTGGTAGCCAGGCACCATCTAGTTATACTGGATTCAGACTGGTGGAGGCCATGGTAGTTGTGGTCAATTAGTCCTTTGGACTAATCGTTCCCTTGTATGTTTAGTTTCCTTCATTCTCTCTTGCTCCCAAAGGGGTAAGACCAGTGGAGTATCTTAGATGGCTGCTCACAGGCTTTTAAGACCCCAGCACGTGTCACCATTTAAATTTAATTTATTTAAAAATTCAATTCCTTAATCACATTGTGCTCAATAGCCACGTGACTTTATTTATTCCATAGTGCACATATAGAATATTTCCACCATTGTGGGAAATTCTACCGGACACCACTGATGACAAAACTGAGAAGAGGAAGGGGCTCAAAGTCACTGAAAGGCAGTAGGTTCAACTTCAGACTCAGACCTGTACACCATGCAAAGGTCATTCAAATCCAGCGATCAAGATCTCTGTCTGAACCTCACATTTCATCTCTAAAATGAAGACAAAAAAAGGAACTGCTTCATGGACCGTTGTGCAGAGGAAATGAGATAACATGTGTAAAATGTCTGGAAGAGTGCCTAATACATATAGAGGAACTTGAAAATGTTAAATTTGAGTTTAAATTAGCCTAATTCTATAAACCTGAAAGGCAAAAAAGATATTATTATCCTTGATGCTCTGGGTAAGTTTTCAAGGACATTTGTTTTGGAAAAGAGATGAGTTTGGTTAAACTTTTAGTAGAAAATGGAGCATTCAAGAGAAGATGGTAAATACTTGGATTTTAATTACTCCTTACTTTATTTTTCTCCCTCCACTCATAGACTCTGGTCTTCTTCCAGTCTTGTCTATTTCAGTAAAATGGCACGGCTCTTCACAAACCTGATGAGCTATCATTGCCTTGTCCCCTTTTTCATCCTCTTCACCCTTTTGCCTCCAAAGCACTTCATCTGATCTCTTCTCTTCCCTTCTTCCTCCTTCATACAGGGACCACACAGGTTTGTGTCATTCCCTGTCTAAACCCTTTAGCAGCTCCCCATGGGGATGCCATGCACAGGTGCGGGAGTATGCCTTTCACGTCGGAGGCATCATAAATTTTATATTTATTTTAAAAATTTCTGCAGATTTCAGTGAAATGCCATGTTCTAACAGAAGTCATTACAACAATTTTCCAACAGATGGAAATGTCTGGAGGAGTGGATGCCTTTTTCTAACTTGCCCATAGGTGCCATATGGGTTAGGAGCATGGCATTGCTATTTCACTCAGAACAAATGCCAACTCATCACCACGTCCTACAAGTCCCAGCCCTTGCCATTTTCTCCACCTTAAAATTATGTCAAGTTCCGTCAACTTCCAGTCTCCTTGAGCTTATGTCATTTTCTAAAATACATCAAGCTCTTTTCTGCTATAGCTCCACTGCCCTTGCCACCCCTCTACGCAGACAGTCACAACCCCACCCCTCCCTACCCTTTACATAATTGCGGTTCCTTGTCATCTTACTGACTTCAGAGAGGTCTTTCCTGACCATGATGCCTGAGAGAGTGCCCCCGTTAGTTAGGCCACTGCCCTTTGTTTATTTCCCTCACAGTACTTATTGATCTCTTACAGACTGTAGGCTCCATGAGGGCAGGGCCCTCATTGTCCTGTTCTCCTTGCTATCCTCAGGCCCTGTGCCTGGCAAAGAACAGGAGTGTGCACCAAATTGTCAATGGTCAACTTGGCATTATCACCACACCATTTTACATTCTCCTCTGCACTGTGGGAGAAAGCCTAGAACTGTGTTTTCCAGAGGACTTGTCCCTGAATGGTTCCAGGTTAAATTCTGCCAATGGAGACACATCTATGAGATCTGAAAGGTAGAAAAAAAGGATAAACCATTATTCCCCAGGATAGCTTCAAGCAGGCAGCTCAGATCATAGGGACCTATTCCCCAGACTTCTGGAAAAAAATCAGACAAACTCAAAAAGATGAATATGCTATTGTTTTTTTAAGGTGGTGGTAGGGAGCTGTGTTCTAAAAAAAGTTTTAATGTAGTGGAAATGTCCCAGATTAAAGGAGGCTAAAGAGACATGACAAATAAATGTAATACATGACCCTAGACTGGATCCTATGCTGGAGGGGAAAATCTTATAAAGGACATTATTGGGTCAGTTGACAAAAATGGAATATGAGTGGAAAATTAAAGTGTTTATCAAAGCCAAATTTACTATTCTGATTATATATGAAAAAAATGCCAATTCTTAGGAAATACACACTGAAGTACTTAGGGGTTAAAAAAATGTTGCTGTCAAGTCAATTCCTATTCATAGCAACTCTATAGGACAGAGCAGAACTGCCCCATAGGGTTTCCAAGGAGTGGCTCGTGGATTTAAACTGCCGACCTGGTGGCACTGCTCTACTAAGGCTCCATTTAGGGGTAAAGGGCCAGGATATAAGTAATTTATCCACAAATGGTTCAGAAAAAAAGTGCTTTATAATCACATATAATTTAAACATCATACGTAAAGGAGAGAGAGTGCCCACGTGAAGGAGAAAGCAAGTGGAGTAAAATGTTAGTAGGTGAAGCTGGGTAAGGGCTATATGGGTGTTTGTATAATTTGTACTTTTGCAACCTGTCTGTAAGTTTGAAATTATTGCAAAACAAAAGTTTAAAAACATATTTAAAACGTTAAATAAACTATGGTGAATAATGCAAAACAAGTTAGGATACTTGTCTTAAATGTCTGGTCTCAAAATAGGCCCAGATTGACAGCTACATGATTAAAAAAAAATACACTTTATGCTGTTTTTTCTAATTCCCCAGTAAACAAAACATAAATTTGTTCTTGTTGCAAACATGATCCTCCCTGGCTATGAGTAAATAACCCATCACGTAGGCCATCTTTCCAAACATTTAAATACGGGGCATTTGTGGCTTTGCTGGCCACTGCATCCTCCAAACCAGTTTGGCACAATCACATTTGCTACAGATCCTGGGCTGCCTACAGCAGAAATGGATATTACAGAAATCTAAGGCTTAACATGCTACACTTGCTTATAAAAATTCATTTTGTAAAGAGAATAAATTATAACCATGCCCCCAAATTACAACATTGCTCACTTTTTGCTTCGAACCAGGAAGACCCCAGGACTCATAAGTTTGATGCCCATTCTATCAAAGAGTCTATAGCCAGCTCTTAGATCAGTTATATGACATAAATGATTCTCTTAAAAACATCGAATATGTCTCAGAGAGGTTGGAATTTAAGTATTGGGAGTTAACTGAAGAGCTTTTTGTCAGGAATTTAAATTCATTTCCTACAAGATTGATTGTAAATTATATTTCTCAGACAACTGGTCCTTTAGCCATCTGTCATCTTAGAATTTAAAAAACCACGTTCGAACAGAGAAGTTTATCCATATTTCTGCCAAATTTTCTTGGCAGAAATTTGATTCTTGTTCTTGGGAGTTTTAACATATAAACGCTTACTGGACATCAAGGGTCCTGTGAATTTTTCCAGCGATGGATATAAATTGATGAAGATTTGCCTCATTTGCAGGAGAAAAGTGGGGTGCAGAACTCAAATTCTGGTAAAAAGACCAGACTGAAGGGTCTGACTGAAACTGGAGGAACCCCAGACTGAAGAGTCTCTCTTCAGCCAGAACTAAAATCATTCCTGAAGCCGACTCTTCAAAGAATACCGAAAACCCACTGCCGTTGAGTCGACTCCAACTCATAGCGACCCTATAGGACAGAGTAGAACTGCCCCAGACTGGACTGTAAGACATAAAATGATACTCATGAAGAGTGAGCTTTTTAGTTCAAGTAGATACCCAAGGCTAAATGGGCAATTCCTGTCCAGAGGTGAGATGAGAAGGCAGAAAAGGACAGGAGCCAGCTGAATGGACACGGGAAATCCGGAGTGGAAAGGAGTGTGCTGTCACATTATAGGGATAGCAACTTGGTCATATAACACTGTGTGTATAAATTTTTGTAGGAGAAACTAACTTGAGCTGTAAACTTTCATCTAAAGCACAATAAAGGAAAAAAAAACTATATATATACATAATATATATATAAAAGATTTGCCTCATCCCAAATTAAGTTTATACAGGGGACATCATTTATTTGTCATGTTGGAAAGTAAGGAACTAGGTTTATGCTTACTCTGTCTTGTCAGAAATCTAAGGCTTAATAGCCTACTCTAAAATAAATTCTGGGTAATTAATGAATCAAATGTAAAATATGCAGACGAGTATAAAAAAGACATGTAAAAATACATATAAAATATTATACTAATTTTTTTTTTTTACTAATAGGATCATGCATGTTTCTTTTTTTCTTCTCTCTATTTTTGTTTTTTTTACCAATCTTTTTCTAATAAATATGTATTGTTTTATTTAAGGAAAAAAAAAGACACAAGGCACAAGCATGAGTAAGTTTTGCAACGAAGTGTAAATCCTATTCAAATACTCACACACAAAAAGACACAATGGCTGCTTTCTTCTGCAAAAAAGCCCTAAATTATTTGCACATTACTTTCCCTGCCAGCGGAGGGAAATTATACAGCATATGCCTCTTCCTCAACATTAACAAATAAAACATTAACGTCAACAAGCAGTTACTGAATAAGCTTACTTTTATAAAACTAGCTCAAAATAAGTATACTATCAGCAAAGTTAGAACACTGTATTAAATTTCTGAAAGTTGGTGGCAGAATCAATAAGCTTCAACACAAGTGTTAAAGGCAAATATTATCAAGAATCCACTAAAAAAGCAATATATTGTTCTAGAATATTAGCATAGATGTCATTGATATTGTTATGTAAAGAGATAAAATTTAAGCAGGATTTCATTTTAAAAATTCATTTTCAAATAAAAACAAAATTTTTTGTAGTTTGGAACTAGGTAGACCTGGGTTCAAATTCTAGTTCTGCAATTAATTGTATGTATAACCTTGTGTGAATGGATTAACTGCTCTGAGCCTCCATTTTCTCATTTGTAAAATCAGAAAAAAAATCCCTAGCCCCTAGGATTATAAAGATTCGGTATAATGTGAGTAAACCACATAGTACAGCTCATGCCAAATTGTAGGTGCTCAATAAATGGTGAAACTGTGGGTGTGATGGTAATAGCTATAGTAGTAATTATTGTTGCTGTTGAAATTATTATTAATAAAATATAAATTTTTACCATTTATGTGAAAAGGTAGGAAACAGCATTTTAAACCTCAACATGTCCGATTCACACATCCTGGCCATTTCCTGCAAAGGACTTTCCTCCATATTTGTGCCTCTGCTGTGACTCTTTGTATGCTATAAACAAGGGATGCTTATTAGCAGGACAAATTGTATTTAACAAACCGTCATTCAGCTACGACCACTCAGTCCCACGGCTCACTTGGCTTCCCTCTGACCCTGTATAGGGTTGCCCAACACCCATCTCCAGCCCTGACTTCTACCCAAACCTACCCCACATGTTTCCTGACCTCTCAACCACTAGGCCCAGTGGGCCCCAGGGCAGGCAGGCATATCAGATAGAACCGGGCACCTAGAGCTGAAGGGAAAGCTGGCTGGACCAAGAGTTTCTGAGGAAAAAGTTCCATATTCCTTGCAGAGTATTTGCTCTGCTCTACCTCAAATGGGTGGCAGCACATACATTCACTATTTACTGCATTATGACTCACACATAAGGCAGTCAGTCGTGTTTTAGGAAAAGAAACCAAGGTTTGGAAATGAAACTAATTGGCAAGAGGGCCAAGAAACAGGGAACAGAGGGGCAAGAGACATAGGCTCACAACCAGAGACCATAGGACTCAGTGCAGAGGACTGTTATTAAAATTGGGGTCAAAACTCCTCAGGGTCAGAAAGAAACTTTTGATGTGGAAATCACTGAATAGCTTTTTGATGGCAAAGTTATTAGAATGTTCTTTTCCCACCACACAACACATTTCTTCCCACTTTCTCCAACTACTGATTTTTTTCCCTGTGGTTTCTCTTCCATACCGTCTCCAATCATATCTTCACCTTGTTTTCTCTTAGTCTCTGTTTTCCTGCAAGAAGTGTCCTGATACACAGTCTACTTTCCCAGAGATGGAATATTGTGCACATATATAGAAATATAAATACGTACATCATGGATGTGAAGACCAAAATAATTCATGGAAATCTTTCACTTGGAGATAAGATTGGAGTGGAGTGAAAAGATAGAATAAATTCACCTGTTATTAATTAGTCCATTTATTCCTTTATTCAGAAAGGATCTGTTTGACTGCCCTGCCAAGGAACACAACAGAGAATTCCCAATGGCGCAAGAGAACAGTGGGATGCAGACCTTAAATACTCATAAAAAGACCAGACTTAATGGTCTCACTGAGACTAGAGGGACCCCAGAGGTCATGGTCCCTGACTCCTCTATTAGCCCAAGACTGGAACCATTCTTGAAGCCAACTCTTCAGACAGGGATTGGACTGGACTATAAGACAGAAAATGATACTGGTGAGGAGTGAGCTTCTTGGATCAAGTAGACACATGAGTCTATGTGGGCAGCTCCTGTCTGGAGGGGAGATGAGATGGCAGAGGGGGACAGGAGCTGGCTGAATGGACACAGGGAATACAGGGTGGTGGGGAGGAGTGTGCTGTCTCATTAGGGAGAGAGCAGCTAGGAGTACATAGCAAGGTGTGTATAACTTTTTATATGACAGACCGACTAGATTTGTAAACTTGCACTCAAAGCGCAATTTAAAAAAAATATATAACCTAAAACAAAACAAAAAGGAACTGTTTACTGCCTGCTGTGAGCTAGGTACTATTCTTAGAGCCAGGGATGATCATGGAATAGGTAGGGAAGACAGGAAACATCCCTGACTTTATGGAGCCTACATTCTAGCAAGGGGGCAGGAAGACAGATAACAACAAGGTGATTGCAGGCAGTGGTGAGAGAGCAATGAATGAAATGAGCATGGTGAGCGCAATGACATCAACTAAGACTACTTTGAATAAGAAGACTTGTTGTTAGCTCCTATCTAGTCAGCCCCCATGTACAATGGGATCAGCCCATTGCAATCCTTGGGGTTTCATTGGCTGATTTTCAGAAGTAGATAACCAGTCCTTTCTTCCTAGTCTGTTTTCACCTGGAAGCTCTGCTATAACCTGTTCAGCATCATAGCAACACTCAAGCCTCCACTGACAGACAAGTGGTGGATGCTCCTGAGGTGCACTGGTCAGGAATTGAACCTAGGCCTCCCGCATGGAAGGTGAGAAATCTACCACTGAATCACAACTGCCCCCTACCCAGTCAACACCCAGCACCAATTCCAGACATACGAGTGAGCCATTTTAGACATCCAGTTCATATGAGTCTTTAGGTGATTGCAGCTCCAGTTGCAACTGACTGGAACCGTCTGAAAGGCCCCTCAGCAAGAGCTGCCCAGTTGAGCCCAGTCAATCCACAGACCCATAAGAGATAACAGAAAATTGTTACTTTAATAAGTTTTGGGGTGGTATGACACACAGAAGTTGATAACCAGAACATCTGATGACTCTCCAAGGCAGTGGACATTGTGCAGTGATTCGGTGGTCCCAACTACTTTGCAGCTCCACCATCTCAATATTTGGCATCCACTATCATGTTGAAGAAGAAGGGAAAGCCAAAAGTTCACCCAGAGCTTTATACTCTCAGGCCAGACCAAACCAGTGTCGTTTTTGCTCACAGCCTATTGGTCAGCACTAATCACACGAACTGCCTAATTGCAAGATGAGCTAGAAAGCGTAGTCTCCTGAGCACACAGGAAGGAGAAAAATATAAAATATTGATAATGTCTACCATATCCGTGTGTCACTTTCAGTTTTTAATTATAAAATATTTCAAACACAACGAAAAGTACAATGATCAAATAATAGGTTCCTATCAGTGGGCACCCCGGTAGCGCAGTGGTTAAGTGCTACGGCTGCTAACCAAAAGGACAGCAGTTCAAATCCGCCAGGTGCTCCTCGGAAACTCTATGGAGCAGTTCTACTCTGTCCTGTAGGGTCGCTATGAGTCGGAATTGACTTGACAGCACTGGGTTTGGTTTTTTTTTTGGATCTACTCAGTATCCAGACGTCTAGCTATTCTAACCACACATAAAAAAAAAAGCTTCATTTGTAAAAAAGACTAAAAAACCAAAACCAAACCAGTTGATTCCGACTCATGGCAACCCCACGTATGCAGAGTAGAAGTGCACTCCATAGGGTTTTCAATGACTGATCTTTTGGAAGCTGATCATCAGGTCTTTCCTCCGAGGCATCTCTGGGTATATTCCTAATCACCAACCTCTCTGTTAGCAGCCAAGTGCTTAACTGTTTGCATCACCCAAGGACTTCATAAAAAGATTGTTGGGTATTTAATGACCCTAAGGAGTTTTCTGTGGATATTAGGTGATATTTGCTGATTAAAATCACCTTTCAAAAGACGTCAGGTTCAGACTTCTTAACAGAGCCCTTCCCAGTCACTCCTCAACTCGCCTTTCTGGATAGCTTATAGCTTTTCCTCCCAAAACACTCATGAGAGAATGTTGGTTATTTTTGCGTCCTTTCATCTACTTATACTTCTTTTGGTAAGAGTATCCCGAATTTCCCTTGCAATCATTTTTACCTCACTCTCAACAAAGCATTTGGGGAGTATCTTAGGCTGGGTTCTCTATAGAAGCAAAACCAGTGAAGTGTGTAGATAAATATATATGCACATATATATGGTGAGAGAGAGAGAGATTTATCTCAAGGAAATGGCTCACTTGGTTATAGAGGTTGCGAAGTTCCAAGACTGTGGGTCAGGTGTCAGTCTGGAGGCTTCTCCTGACTCACGTAGCTGCCGGGGCTGACAAACCCAAGATCGGCAGGCAATATGGCAGGCCATTGGCTCAAGTCCCAAGAGCCAGAGGTCAGATGATGATGAGCCAGATGCAGGATCTGGAGTGAGGAAAAGCTAGCTAGTGTTGGATGCAGGTCACACACCCAAGCAAACTCCCCTTACAACTGATTGGCTGATCACATCAGATCATATCACAGAAGTGATTACATTAAATCGCAAAATGAAGGATAACTATATCATTACATAACTGCCAAACCACTGAGAATTGTGGCTAGCCAAGTTGACATAACCTTAACCATCACAGGGGATTGATCCACCCTCAGTTCCAAGGATGAGCGGAATTATGGCATCAGGGCATCCCATAGTCCCAAATACAGTCATTGGTTCCGTCAGAATGAAGCCCAGGAATTTTATTTGGCAATTCAGGGAAGAGATGGTCTCTTTCCTACTGATATAAACAAAAAATCATGTAACCCCAGGACCTGTTGGCATCCATTTTGGGACCATAAGGAAGTCTGCCCTAAGATGCCCGCTCACACAGGGGAAGCCAGAACAGAAAGACAGAATGAAATGAGACCCTTGACATCATCAAATCTTATCTAGAGCCTGAACTACCTCTGGACTTTTTAAGTAAGTGAGATGATAAATTCTCTTTATTATTTAAGCTTTTTTTTTTTTTTTAAGCTAGTTGGGTTCTGTTGATTTCAACCAAAAGACTGCTAATTAAAAATACTGACACTACGATTTAATCACATAGAGTCACTTTCAGTTCTCTAAAATACATGTACTTTCACTTCAAAATATGGTTAAAATAAGCTCAGAATACATTGAGCATTGTCACCAGAAAATGCATGATCAGGGCCCCAACTAGGGCTATTGTCGTGGCTGAAGAATAAAATCACCATCTGCAGCATCTAGGACACATTTTTGCAACTGAGAACATACCAAATTTCCTGCTGTTTAGGAGTGCCATTCCTTAAGCGTTGACTTGTAGACATCTGTGATTTCAGCACATCTTCGGGAAAAATAACTGTGCGCGGCTCTCACACTTGAGGTCTAAGCTTCTCTCAAAACTATTTGCTGAGCAATCAGGTTGGGCTCAGCTGAGAAGAGATCTTGACCCACTGTAAGTCCCTCAGATGAGGCCTGACAGTTCACGTATGTGAAGCATGTGGGCAGAGAAGCCCCTATTGAGTCAAAGCTATGCTTCTACTTCCTGATGTGGTCATCTGAATGGGGAAGTGTGTGTTCCTCTGAGTGTGTCAGCTCCAACCAGTGTTGTCTGAGAAAACTGGAGAGAGTTTCAAGGTAATGGACAGACAGGAACTGAGGAAACATTTTTCAGTCAGAGGAACACGGCTCTTCCTTCCCTTTTGTGTGATAACACTGTCATCTTCTTACCACGTTTGAACAGCTAGAGAAGCCATCAAGAAAACAATGATATAACAACTTTTAAAAATTGCCAAGACCTTCCAGAAATAGTGTGGTGAATGAAAACACGTGACTTTAGTCTTCTCAGTCATACAAATCCATCTTTTCTTGGGTTACTACAGTTTGTTCTACCTCCCTTGCCCTTTCCCTAAGGAGACCCTTCAGCTCTCTGAGTGCTGACAAATACTGATGCGTTCCAGACGATCTTTTTAGACCTCAGTAGCAATGACGGATGTAGCAAATCCACTCAACACAAAAAGAATTTTTGAAGACTTCACAATTTGACAAGATGGGCACCCAGTTCAATCTGCCCTTAAAATGCAAGGCTATCTTGATGTGCATTTCTGCTTATTGCAAAGCTCGGAAGAGCACTTACGTTATTTGTAATCACTGATCTAAGTCAAAGCGCTAGTGTCAAGGTCAGCTTTGTAAGTCTCCACAAACTTTTAAGAGAAAACTGTAACTGTCCTTTTTGCTATTTTGATCTCATAGAAGTAAAATGTAAGAAAGGGAAAGAACATAATTATCACCTGCACACACTGAGCGAAAGGATGAGATTATAGAACAGTGGTAGAAAATATATACAAAATCGGCAAGATGACTCATAAGTACAGTAACTGAAATAGCTCAGCTTTTGTATATGGTGGGACAGATCTGCCAACAACTAACAAATGTAATAGCATAATGATAACTTGGGACTAGGTTTATTTAAAAGGTCCTATCAAGCACGCCTACGTATATATATATAAAAACGTATATAGCGCCAGAAAATGCCACTGACTTTCAGCAAACATGGCTATCAGCCCATGGGGAGAAAGGTAAGAAAGTCACCCACTGGCAAATTCCACAGCAACAACTGCTCTAGCTTTAATGTGGCCCCCTCACGTTCTGCCTACGTGCTCAAGGAGTCACTGGGGTGTTCACCAGTTAAGCTGCAGGGGCCACACCTCTGGCCAAGGCTGAGGCAAGCTTCCCTTATTTCCCTTTCTTCTCTTCTGCACACCTCAGGCTGCTTCCAGCCTTCTCAGTTTAAAGCCAATACCCCCATTCACTTCTCTCCTCCAAGGCTGGAGATGCAGGTTTGCTTGTTTTACTCATTCACTATTGTTGTTGCTTTTGAGTCTCATGGTGACTCCACGTGTGCACAGCAGAACTGCTTCATAGGGTTTTCAAGGCTGTGACCTCTCGAAAGCATCTTGCCAGGCCTGTCTTCCAGGGCACCTCTGGGTGGGTTTGAACCACTAACCTTAAGGCTTAACCTTTTGTGCCATCCAGGGACTCCACCCATTCACAACGCCTCTCTAAACACAAATACATTATAACCTTTCCAAGCTAAGTCTCACTGCGTATCACCTCAAGGAAACAGGCAGGGAAACCCTCTGGACTCAATAAGTCTTATTTGCTAAGTTCTCACCTTCTATGTCCTGGCCTATAATCTGTGATTCCCCAGAAGTCTCTGGGACTCTGCATGCTCTGTAAGCTCTGTGCTTAACTTGTATTTCTGAGCATGGAACTCACCCTTCCCTCCCGCTCTCCCTCAGAGTGGATGAATTCCTAGATGAGGGCCTCCCTCTTAGCCCTTAGGCCTGCGCTTCCAATCAGGGCTGAAGGATGGGGTCAGCTAGTATCCCTCTGGTGCCATTGTTCTGAAATAAAAAAATGTACCTTTCTGAGGGCCCTTAGACTGGAGGACCCTTCTTGCTAAGTGTTCCCTACTCCACAGAGAGATGATTCTCTCCAGGCTTTTCCTCACACACCGCACACAGAGCAAAGAGTCAGGCCACCTGATTTAGGAGATAATATTGGAACCATTATTCTCTGTCTTGGAATGTGACCCACCTGGAGCTGGATTCACAAGGACACATCAACTGGGCTCTGAGGTATAAAGACAATAGCTAGGACAATTTTGGAAAACATCTTTTAGGGAATCTTTCACATAAACAAATCATAAAACACAGCACTAGTGACCCTCATGCTTCCAACTTTTATCGTTTTTTACTAGCCTTTAATGAATAGTAAGATTTGTTGGACCAGTGAAGACCCTCCTGACTGTCTTTACTGAACCTGTACCAATGATTGTTAAGAATGACAATTCAAAATGTAGAATCAGAGATTTAGCAGTTTCTAGCCAATCTGTGAAAAGGTGAAGCTTTCAATGGTTTTGCCCATTAGCATGCTTGTCCATTTTCCCATTCTTGCCATTCTGTAACCCTTGGACTTGGGCAGACACGGCTCTGGCAGCATACTTAGCCATTTTCCCACTTTTGTCTATTCCGTAATATTCCTTGGACTCAGACAGATATATCTGTGGCAGCATGCTTGTCCGTTTTCCCATTCTTGCCTATTCTGTAATATTCTTTGGATTTGGGCAGACATTAGCTCTGGAAGCATGCTTGTCCATTTCAACTTTTGCCTATTTGAACAAACGCCGAATAAAGCTTTCGTTTTGCTTTACTAAACTTTGTGATGTTTTCACCCTACAACATGCCCAGTTTCCAGTCCTTACTCAGCCACTTGCTTGCTACCTGGGTGACCTGGCCGCACATCTCTGAACCTGCTTAGGCTTCATTTTCATCACCCATACGGTTGTGGAGAGGTTTCGAAGAGATAGTCCACTTAGCACAATTCCTGGTACACAACTAGAATTAACGCCAAGAATCTTGTCAATGTTGGGTTGTGACAATCCAGGACCTAATGAGTTAATGCTGGGCACAGCAGGGGGCCTCCTGGACTTTGCTCCCTCACTGCAGCTGGTTATACAGTGTGCTAGATGCAAAATCACACAGAGAGATGTGTACTAATGGGCCATCAAACAAGGGAGGGTGAGATGGGAATCAGGAGTAGAAGCAAGGAGGGGTGGGAGGGAGCAGGATGGAAGGGTGTCTTTTGTCTGCAACCTGGTGGGGCAAACAGGATCTTACTGGTGTATGGCACCTGAGAAAGGTAGGGAAAATTACTGCAGTAGTTTCCTGTGGCCACCATAACCAAATATCACAAAGCAGATGGCTTAAAAACAACAGAAATTTGTGTTGGAGGCCAGAAGTTAGAAATCAAGATGTCAGCAGGGCTCCACTCCCTCTGAAGGCCCTAGGGGAGAAATTTTCCTTGCCCCTTCCAGCTTCTGGTGGCTCCTGGCATTCCTTGGCCTGTGACAGAATAACTTCAGGCTGCGCCTCAGGCTTCACGTGGCCTTCTGCCCTCTGTGGCTCTCTGGGTCTCAAATCTCCCTCTGCTGTTTTCTTATATGGACACCTGCCATTGGATTAGGGCCCACCCTAAATCTAGGATAATCTCATATTGAGATCCTTAACTACATCTGCAAAGACCCTTTTCCAAATAAGGTGACATTCACAGGTACCAAAGGTTAAGACTTGGACATGTCTTTTTGGGAGCCACTATTCAATCCATTTTGGTGGCACAGTGGTTAAGTGATACAACTGAACAAATGGTTGGCAGTTCAAATTCATCAGATGCTCCTTGGAAATCCTAAGGGCAGTTCGACTCTGTCCTCTAGGATCGCAATGGATTGGAATCAACTCCAGGGCACACAGCAACAATGAAGTAGGTAGCGAGTCCCCAGGTGGCACAAATGGTTAAGTGCTTGACTACTAGCCATAAAGGTTGGCAGTTTGAACCCACTCAGAAGAAAGTCCTGGCAACCTGCTTCCAAAGGTCACAGCCTTCAAAACACTATGGAATGCACCTCTACTCTGACACACGCTGGGTAGCTGTGAGCTGGAATTGACCAGACGGCAACCGGTTTGGTTTTGGTTTTGGTTTTGGAGGTAGGAAGAGAGAGATGAAGTGTGGGGGGGGGGGGGGGGAATCAGAGAACAAGGGGAGACAAGAGCAAGAACAGGCGAGCCACAAAGAGGTATCAGAGGGCGTTCCAGGCAATTCTGAGCAACTCTGAGCAAGATGAGAGACAGGAAGGTCTTGCCAGAAGCACAGACATGTTTAAAAAGCTTTCCAAACTTCAGAGAGAACTTGAAACTCTATTCACGTCTTCACTGATTTACACATCCTTTAAATATGTGGGTAATTATTATGAACTATTCCATGCACTCTCTTCAATTAACATTAATAAAACACTCCCAGGAACCAACATAGTCCACGTTCTTGGATTTTGAAAATATTTTTATGACATTTCTTCCTGTTGCCGTTGAGTCATTTACTTATTCTTGAATTGGTTCCAGGATCTTTTCTTCTGAGTAATGTTTTAGTAAAGTGTCGTGGAAACGTGCACCAGCACCAGGCACACTGCGCCTGTGGCCTGCTCATCATGGGCACCAGAATTTTGGTGGGCACCAAGATAGTCAGCAATGGACTGATTCTCCAGTGCGTGGTCCTGCAAAACCAGCAGCTTCTCCAGCACCAAAATATTTCAGTGTCAGCGACACACAGTGGCCAACAGCCTTCTTCTGCACCTCCCTCAGGTGGTTTTGTAGCAGAATGCCTTCAGTGAGACACCTCTCTGTGAACAGCTTTCCTCAGCATCCTAGGGGATGAATTTCTGGTCACTTCCAGAGGTGAGATTTCCAGCAAGTTCTGCCAGTGTGACACCATAGAGATTTCTCTGCCAATCAGTGCCTCTTCCACAAAGTCTAGATGTCAGCCCTGGGGTGGTGGGGTCTTCCTTAAGTGCCCTGTCTCTAAGCCCTAGGGGTAATGGCTGCTTCTTATCTGCATCTTTACGTTCTTTAGAGTTCTTTTTACTTCTTACCAGCAAATCCCTTGTGTTCTACTCCCCTATAATTCTTTAGATTAAACTTCCCTTGTTCAAATTATCCTAAATTCCCTTGGCAACACAAATGTTTGCACTGGAGTCTCTGGGGGGCACAAACGGTTAAGTGCTTGACTACTAGCTGAAAGCTTGGCAGTTCAAACCCATCCAGAGGTACCCCGGAAGAAAGGCCTGGCTTTCAAAGGTCACCGCCTTGAGAACCCTGTGGATCAGTTCTACTCTGCACACATGGGGTCACCGTGAATTGGAATCAACTAGACAACAACTAACAATAACAACAACAGTGACCTAAAGGTTGGCGGTTTGAAGCCACCCAGCAGCACCATGGAAGAAAGCCCTGGCAATCTGCTTCCATAAAGGTCACAGCCAAGAAAACTCTGTGGAGCAGTTCTACTCCGGAACACAGGGGGTCGCTGTGAGTTGGAATCAACTCAATGACAGTGGGTTTGGTTTTTTTGGTTCAAATGATCATGTAGTTTCTCCCTCTCCTGTTGGGGCCCTAAACGGCACAGAAGGTGAGTGAGAGAGACCAGGCCCTGATGGCATTGGCTGAACCCAGGTTCAGCTGGGCCAAAGGCTTTTGCTCTTTTGTCTGGACTTTCAGTTCTATAAGCCAATACTTTTTTCTTTATTTGAATTGGGTTTCTGCCACTGGCAAAGAGAAGAGTCCCAATTACACAAGCCTCAAGAGGGGGATGAACAAGTACGGAATCAGGGAATGCTTACCCAGGAAAAGAGTCACCTTCTTAGGAAGCAGCATGAAAACTATGCGCACATGCATCATGTGAAAGAAGACTTTGAATTTTATGTTCAGTTTGAATTATATGACCATGATATAATTTGTCATCTGATGGCCAATAGGTGGAAGTTACGCAGAAACAAAATCTCAGCTCATCATGACAGCATGAGAAAGAGTTTCCAAGAAATTCAGTGTTCAAATATGGCACGAGCTGCCTTGTCCTGTGAGCTCCTTGTCCCCAGTGGTGTTGTGGGTCAAGGGGTGATGGGCACTGTCAGGGATGCTATGGAATTGATGATCGTATTGTGCGGGAACTGCAATTAAATGACCTTTCAAGTCCCTCCCAAATCTAAGATTCTGTGAGGTTTGTGGAAATTCCTTAGCCCAAATCCTACTAGAAGTTCTCAGTTAAGAGAAAACCAGACAAGGGCTACAGTGTGCATTATGTGAATCACTTGGGAACTTTGGGTACTGCCAGATGTTATCATCAGACGCAAAGAAAATGGACTAAGTCACCAGATAGCAGTGTGTTTAAATAAAGGCTTCCTTGCCCTGCTAAGAACACAATGCTTTGCATGAAAAGCAGGAAAGCAATTACTGTAAATAAAATCATTCTGAAAATAAGTATATTAAACAAACACTTGGTTTTAATTTGGCTCAAAGCGTACTTACCTGAGTTGGAATTAGATTGCATAAATGAAAAGTGCTTTGAGATCCGGTGTAACCCAAGGTAAGGAGCACTAAGCTGGGAAGCAGCCAACGCTGCTGATTCTATTCCTGCTTCTTCTAGTGACCTTGGGGGCAGGGAGAAGGGAAAGAAAAATAATTTGATTTTGCTGAGCTTTGCTTTGTCCAACTACAAGGCTATACAAAGCAACAGTCACACCTACATCAAAAAGTATGTGAAAGTTAACCAGGAAATGCCTCCAAAAATAGAAAACAATGTATTAGTTTATTGACTTAAGAGATATTTTGAGTCAGAACTTTTTAATACAGAGCTTTCTGCATATAAATGATACAGAAATTTCATTATTTAGCTAATATTTCCCAATACTCTCTGAATTAATATAACTTCTAAAGATGTTCCATCACAAATGAACTAGTTCTAGAATACAGGATAAATTGGTTTAACATATATCAAACAAACATAGAAAAGTAAAACAAAACCTACAGAAAAACCAGCAACTCAATGTATTCAAAGGCCTAATATATTCAGGAAGTCAGATCAACTTTGCGTCTGACATTATCTAGAGAAGTACTCTAGACCCAACGTTTCTGCAAATCAGGTCATTTCCTTTACGCCATCAATTTTTTTTTTTAAAGGAAAAAAAAAAAAAAAAACTCAGCCACAGCTCCGTCACAGTTTTTGTGAAGCAGAACTTGCTTTCAAGTTTAATTACTTGTTTTGACCTTCTATTTACTATTGTTCTGTTTATTCTTTACACGCAGATCACATCCTGAGGAGGAAATCATTATAAAATCTAAGTCTTACGGATATTCATTTAGGAATGCTTTGTGATTCCCTATTTATTCCTTACACAGAGTGAGCTAACAGGAATTGACAGGAGGCAAGAAGGGTAGGGCGAGCCCCTGGACTGAGTCTTTTGCAAGCTGGCTTCCCTAATTGGTTAAAATCAATTTCTAGATCAGATAGACCCGTCCATATTCAACTCATTCCAAAGCCTCAGGTAGGATTTGGGGATCGTTATCTGCAGCCCAGACCAACACAAAAGAGCTAAACATGTTCCTCCTCAGAGGAAAAGGGCTTGGGAAAGCACATTTGCAGATGTTTTCCTAAAGCCTGACACAATGAAAAGGGCACGGGAGACAGCATTTAGAAGCCAAACTGCTATTAATGGAAAATTAATTATTTTATAGGCATTTGCAGACGCCCTATTATAGGAAATGCTTTAGAGATGAGGCAATAGAAGTGGGGTTATTAGGGGTGAGGAGAACTGAACTCCGGGGATGGGTGTGTGCCTCCAGCAAGGCTCAATGAGAAGGCTTGGGCTCCGTAACCCAGAGTGAAGAGATGGGAAAGGTGGAACATTCCAGGGGCTCAAGATGGTCTCCAGAGGCCATCACTACAGGAGCTTTCCTCTCTATTTAGGGCACGAAATAACTAGGAACCATATACAATCAATCTCTTGCATAAACCATAGCAGTTTGGGTCAGACAGTGGAAGTGAACAAGTACAAAGAATGTAAAGGCAGGCACAGATGGCAGCGGCCATTTTTGTTGGCTAGTTGGAAGCCCAGGAGAACTGGTGGTGGCTGGTAGCGGCCCATAACAAACTATATACAGAGAGCCAGTTTTCAGGGAAAACGGATCTCTTCAGATCAGCTTGGTATCCTCACAACCCTGGCAAATATGAAGAGAGGCCTCGACTGTACAAAATACTTTGGAGAATGGAAACTGCTGAAGTCTACCATTCCTGGGGATAAAAGATATCAGCACTGGCTTGCTTTAATATGTTTTTGGAACATAATTGATTAAACATAGATGTATTTCCTAAGATCTAAAAGTTTACCATGATGCATGGTCCTGGGAAAGAGCTTATTGGGAAATGAGGACCTAGCATGAAAAAGTTGTTCAGGACTCAGGGATTCTGCCCCTGCTTCACCATAGCTCTCAGTTTGGCTTTTCCCTTCCAGAGGGGCTCTCCAGTCCCAGGGAAGAGCGTGACCAGATCCCAGGAACCAACCCAGTCCAGTGCCTGCTACACAATGACTCCTGATGGGACAGAACTCACGTTAATACCTTAACAGAGGAACTGAGGGTTTGTGGGGAAAGTAGTAGAGCCAAAAAACCAGTCCTCTGCCTTGCTGCCCAGAGTCTCCAAATGAAAGAGATTTTTCTATTTCCCTGTTTTTACATCACAAGTGAAATGTCTTACTCTTGGGGTTTTGTTTTGTTTTTAGGTTAAAAGTAACTACCATCTAGATTTTTTTGTGTCTAGTTCAAATTCTGGCCAAACAAGGAATGGTAGCAGTGAGGCCTGTGTAAGATATTTACATATGAAAGATAGTTATTCATACAGGCTCATTCGTGTTTTATAATCCAATGTTTTTTCTGGGTAAACAATCGTAGTAGGAACAAATATAGAACATTGGCACACATGTTTATCATGTTAAGATGGTTTCAGAAAGCTTACTCAGTTATTGATTATAGGTGGTTTCTTTATTTTATATTCTAATAATTGTAGCTTTTCTACCAAAAGAGAAAAAATAGAAGCCATGTGAAAGAATTTATCTTAGTTTGTCGAACAGGTTTCAACACCTGTTAATTTTATCAAGTCCCTTAGAATATTTTACAAAATATTCCTACTCACAAAACTTAATGCAGAAGTATGCATATGTACAATTTTCCTTATTGTGGTAGGTATATATACAACAAAACATTTTGCTAGTTCAACGTTTTTAACACGTACTATTTATTATTTATTGTTGTTGTTGTGTCCTGTCGAGTCAATTCCTATTCATAGCGACCCTATAGGAAAGGGTAGAACTGTCCCATAGGGTTTCCAAGGAACAGCTGGTAGATTTGAACTGCTGACCTGTTGGTTAGCAGCCTGAGCTCTTAACCACTTCACCACCAGGGCTCCTGTACAATTTAGTGACATACAATTTTAAAAGAAAGAGAGAGAAAAAAAAAGAAACATCTGCTTAGGAGAATATATTGCAAAATGATGCTAGCAAGACTAATTACATGGGGGTAATACATTAATTGAAAAGAACAGGATACAAAACTCTACATATAATATAACGTCAGTTTTAGATACAAATTATGTGTTTGTATAAAAAAGACTAGAAGTAAATGCAACAAAATACCAGAAGCTGTTACTTCAGACTGGTGGGATTACAGACAGTTTATTTATTTTCTTTACACTATTTTTGTATTCTCCAAATTTTCTAGAATAAACATTTTTAATCAAAAAATAATTCTAAACACCTCTCTTAAAATTCCAGTTTTCATTAATTCCTCAAATCATCTGTCTACTTTTCATTTTCCTCAAGATTTTTCACATACAGCTACTAAGGCTTTCTTCTTCCCGGAACACAGTAGCTACCTCTCTAGTTTCTCAATAAGATTTCACAGAATTAGGAAACCATATACCCCAATTAGGAAACCCTGATGGCATAATAGTTAAGGGCTACGGCTACTAACCTAAAGTTTGGTAGTTGGAATCCACCAGGCACTCCTTGGAAACTCTAAGGGGCACTTGTACTGTGTCCTATTGGGTCACTGTGAGTCGGAGTCGACTCAACAGCAGTGGCTTTGGTTTTGGTTTTTACACCCCAATGATGCCAAGACAGTGCAGTTTCACTCTCACACTTGTAAAATCAATACTTAATTCAGAAATTGTGGTCACTGTCTGTACCTATAAGGTTTTTCAGTTTCTCCACAGCCCATTGTCAAACTATGTTTTCTCTGCATTTCCTCCTATCTCTACCTTAGATGGTATAAGAAGCTGTGGTAACAGGGAATGTAAGTGGTTTCACCCCTTTCACCATAGTTTCGGTCAGTTCTTCGTCCAACTGCCCGGTGTTCTATACACCTCTACCCAATTCTGAACATTCAAGATATAGCAGTAGACATGATTTTTTTTTTTAAACCTGTTAAGAAAATTCACCTTGGGGGAGCAGAAGAGACTCCAGATCAGAATACCACCGCTAAGACACAAGTCACTCTCTAATGAAACCCCTTGCAAACAAGGAGCTATAGGAAACAGGGAATCTCCACCCAGCAAGCCCCTTTTAATGTTGCATTGCTCAGAACTAACCAGAAATCTAACCAGAACTTCAAACACCTGTACATCACTCTCTACTCCAACTCAGCACTTGGCTTTAGAAAATCAAATGGACCTTGGTAATGGGTAATAGGCCAATAGATCCCTAACTAGCAACAGATAAATTACCATTTAAGAGGAATTCCCAACCTACTTTGGAGTCATTACTCCCTAGGCTCCCCAGTGCCCTCACACTTAGAAGTTATATCTTTCAGGAACACATCACTTCTAAATGTTTAATTTCAAAGGAAGGGTCAATAATATAGGCAGAAGATGGATTACTAATAACTCAAAGCCAAACCTGTTGTCATTGAGTCTATTCCGACTCATGGCAACCCCATGAGTACACAGTAGAACTGTGCTCCATGGAGTTTTCTTGTCTGTGATCTTTATGAAAGCAGATCACCAGGCATTTCTTCCATGGTGCTGCTGGGTTTGAACTGCCAACCTTCAGGTTAGTAGTTGAGTACAAACTGTTTGCACCACCCAGGGACTTTGTTAAATAAATTAAAAAAAAAAAAACAACCCAAACCCGTTGGAATCAGGTCAATTCTGACTCATAGCAACCCTGTAGGACAGGGTAGAACAGCCCCACAGGGTTTCCAAGGAGAGGCTGGTGAATTCGAACTGCCAACTTTTTGGTGAGCAGCCAAATGCTTAACCACTACTCCACCAGAACTCCTGTAAAATAAATAACAAATGAATAGCTGCTATTTATTGATCTTATACTGCACATCAGGTACTATACTAAGGGCTTCTGTGTATTAGCTCATTTAATCCTCACAATAGTAGCCTGTGAGCTGGATGCCACTAACACCTTACTGATGGAGAAACTGCCTCAGAGAGGTCAACTCAGTTGGCAAAATTACACAGAAAATGACAGGGCTTATTTGCAGACGTGGTTTTGTATGTAGAAAACCCCAAATAATCTTCCAAAAAGAGTTGCCAGAGCACATAAGCGAGTTTAGCAAGGTCACAGGATACAAGCGTAATGTACAAAAATCAACTGTATTTCTATATATTAGCAATCTGATAAACTAGAGTGTCATCAAAAAGAGGAAGACTCCTGATGAGATGAATTGACACAGTGGCTGCAACAATGAGCTGAAATATAACAATTGTGAGGATGGCACAAGGCCAGACGGTGTTTCCTTGTACATAGGGTCACTGAGTCGGAACCAACTCGACAGCACCTAACAACGCCAATGAACAATTGGAAATTGCACTGTAAAACACTGTCATTTAAAATAGCACCAAAACCATGAAATTCTTAGGTGTATATCTAACAAAATATGCGCAAGATCTGTGTCTCAAAGACTATAAAACATTGGTGAAAGAAATCAAAGACCTAAATAAATGACGATATATAGTACGTTCATGGATTGAAGTCTAAATATTGTTAAGATATCAATTCTATAGATTCAACACAATTCAAATCAAAACTCCAGCAGGAGTTTTTGTAGAAACAAACAAGTTAATTCTAATATTTATATGGAAAGGCAAACGGGCTAGAATAGCCAAGATAATTTTGAAAAAGAGGAATAAAGTTTGGAGTACTTGCTGTACCTGAGTTCAAGACTTCCTGTCAAGCTATATTAACCAAGACAGTGGTGAGTGGATAAACACAGACTAATGATACAGAATAGAGTCCAGAAATAGACCCACATACATATGGACAAATGATTTTCAACAAAGGTGGAAAGGCAATTCTATAGAAAGGATATGCTTTTCAACAAATGGTGCTGGGAAAATTGGACATCCATATGCAACAACAAAAAAAAAAAAACCTTGACTCATAATTTACACCATATAAAAATTTTAATCAAAGTGTGTCATAAATTTAAAATCTAAATTTATAAAACTTCTAGAAGAAAACAGGAGAAAAATCTTTCTAACCTTGGGTTAAGCAAATATCTGTTCAACATGACATAAAAGGCACAATCCATAGAAGAATAAATTCACAAACTGAAATTACAGTCTACTCATCAAAAGATACTGTTAAGAGAATTAAAAGACAAGCCACATTCTGAAAGAAAATATTTGGAAAGCACAGATCTGATAAAGGACTTATATCCTAAATGTTAAAGAACTCTCAAATTATAACAAAACAACCTAATTTTTTTAAATGAGCAAAATATTTGAACAATCACTTTTCTAAAAAAAAAAAAGATAGATGATGGCAAATAAATGAAAAAGATGCTATTGTAATTAGCACTAGTCAGGAGGGAAATGCAAATTAGCTATTAAAACGAACAAGCAACAACAACAACAAAAACAATTCCCTTGCTGTAGAGTCAGTTCTGACCCGTGGCAACCCCACGTGTTACAGAGTAGAATTGCTCTATAGCATTTTCTTGGCTGTAATTTTTACGGAAGCAGATTGCCAGGCCTTTCTTCCATGGTGCTGCTGGGTGAGTTGGAACCCCCAGCCTTTAGTAATCAAACACAAACCATTTGCACCACCCAGAGGGACTATGCAAATACTATTAGATACTACTCTATACCTATAGGAGCCCTGGTGGCACAGTGGTTAAGCACTCGGCTGCTAACCAAAAGGTCAGCAGTTCGAATCTACCAGCTGCTCCTTTGAAACCCTGTGGGGCCGCTCTACTCCATTCTATAATGTCGCTATGAGTTAGAATTGGCTAGCTGGTAATGGGTTTACAGGTTTACAAACCGAAACGAATGTTGTCTTAGTTACCTAGTGCTGCTATAACAGAAATACCAAAAGTGGTCGGCTTTAACAAACAGAAATTTATTTCCTCACAGTTTAGAAGGCTAGAAGTCCAAATTCAGGGCACTCACTCTAGGCGAAGGCTCTCTCTCTCTCTCTCTCTTTCTCTCTCTCCCTCTGTAGGCTTTAGGGGAAGATCCTTGTCTCTTTTCATCTTCTGTTCCTAGGTTCCTTAGTGATCTTCACATAAAGTTGAAGATTGGTTTTTCCATTTCTCTAAAGAGAGCTGTTGGAATTTTGATTGGGATTGTTGAATCTATGATCACTTTGGGTAGTACTGACATCTTAAAAATATTAAGTCTTCCAATCCTTAAACATGGAACATCTTTCCATTTATTTAAGTTTTCTTTAATCTCTTTCAGCATTGTTTTATAATTTCCATTGTATAAGTCCTTCACTTCCTGGTTAAATTTATTCCTAGATACTTTATTCTCTTGGATGCTATTGTAAATGGAACTGTTTCCCTAATTTCCCTTTCAGATTTCTCATGGCTGGTGTATAGAAACTCAATCGATTGCTCTTGACCTTGTACCCTGTAACTTTGCTAAATTCTTCTATTAGCTCTAGAAGTTTTTGTATATTTTTTTAATTTTATTAAAAAAACCTGTTGCTGTCAAGTCGATTCCAACTCATAGCAACTCTATAGGATAGAGTAGGACTGCCCCACAGGGTTTCCAAGGAGCGGATAATGGATTTGAACTGCCAAACTTGGTTAGCAGCCAAACTCTTACAAAAATCAGTCTTAGAAAAAATACAACCAGAATGTTCTTTAGAAGGGAGGATGGTGAGGCTTCATCTGGCTTACTTTGGACCTGCCATCAAGAAAAACCAATTGCTAGAGACGGACATCATGTTTGGTAAGGTAGAGGGCCAAGCAAAAAGAGGGAAACCCTGAAGGAGATGGACTGACCCAACAGCCACAGTAATGGACTCAGACATACCAACAATCATGGAGATGGTGCAAGACTCAGCAACGCTTCGCTCTGTTATACATGGGGTTTCCACAAGGCCAGGCCGACTTGACCACGACTGGTTAACTAACTAGCCAACTAACTAACTAAACTGCGAAATGAAGCTGACCCATTACCCGGCTTTTATGACCTTCCTTTCCACTCTTAGCACAGAGCCTCCGGGTCTGCACATGTCTTCAGTGTTACATATCACAACCTCCAGTCTTTCTGGCACGTTCGATTCAGGGCTGGCCTACAGGGAGAGGCACACGCACGATTACAACACAGCCCACTGTTTCACAAGGGACCCCAGCCGATTGTGGAACCTCAGGCTCCACCCATCCCACCGGGCTCTGTTTCCCAGGCATAGAGCAGGGCGATGCTCACAAACGCTCCTTGGCAGCACCAGGTAGCGAACCCTGCAGATGCCTCATTGGGCCTTATGCTTTGGTCAGCCACTCACCACCGCCAGTAGGTCGTCCACTACCAGCTGCCTGCGCTGTGGCACCACCGCAGCTGCCACCACGGCCGGAGCCCTGCCGTCTGCAGTGTCCTCTGCAGGCCTCACTGCTGCGACGACAGCAGAATCCGGGCGCCCATTTGGGTTGATATCATTCGCAGCTGTTGTTACCGCTTCTCCCACCTCTGCCGCAGCCACGCCTTAGAGCCTGGGTGGGACTGTGGAGAGCAAGTATGCCCACTGATTGGGGATCCTAATGTGAGGTTGCCCCTTGCCCACTCTAAGTTCTTGCCACATTCGTCCAGAGAACTGAAAGGATCAAAGTAGTTGACTTCCCTCCTGGCTCTGCAAGAGTCAAGTGTTCTTCCATTGCCGGTTGCCTGCTCCCTTCCTCCCCTATCTCACTTCTTCCCACTCCCAAACACACCGACCCCACACCCTGTTTCCCACACTTTGTAAACCCACCAGTTTATGTCTACGGAGCAGTTCCTCTCTGCCAATTTTCTGTTATTTTCAGCGAAATTATGTTTCTCAAACACTCCTTTGAAATTCCCTTCTAGGATCACTCTACGAGGATCCCTGGTGGCGAAGTGGTTAAAGCGATTGGCTTCTAACTGAAAGCTTGGCGATTCCAGCCACCCATGGGAGAAAGATGTGGCAGTTGGCGTCCGTAAAGATTCACAGCCTTGGAACCCTACGAGGTGGTTCTACGCTGTCCTATAGGGTCACTATGAGTCGGAATTGACTTAACAGCAGCGGGCTTGGGGTTTTTTGTGGTATCAGTCCACAGGGGCAGTGAAGTTCAGTGATACACTTCCCATCTTCTATGTGGGAGATGCAGGTTTGATTCCAGGCCAATACGCCTCATACACAACCACCACCTCCTGTTGCTATGATGCTGAACAGGTTTCAGGGGAGCTTCTAGACTAAGACAGACTAGAAAGAAAGACTTGGTGATCCACTTCCAAAAATCAGCCAATGAAAACCCTATGGATCGCAATAGTCCAATCCTATTGGGCATGGGGTTGCCATGAGTTGGGGCAGACTTGACTTGTATATAGAAGAATAAAAGGAGGGAGGGGAATCTTGTCTTCAAATAATCTTTCTTTCTGCATTTCATAAATAGGATTTTCCCCTCCACAACTTGTATCTGCAGCCATCTTACACCTTACAGCTTCAGCGCACTATAGCAGATGGAAGCAGTAATTCTCCTCAGAAGTTACTGGTATGCCTCTGCCAGCCGCTCACTCCCTCAAACCTAGAGAAACCCTTCCTAAGGTGAACTAGGATGTCCACAATTGGTGATGGCACTCCTCTTCCAAGTGGGCCAAAATTCCTATTCTGGGGTGGGGTAAGGTCAGTAGTTTGCTGTGTGGTGATCATTTGTACTTGCTCAGTTCAGTGTGGGGTCAGTTGGGTGTAGATAAGCTTCTCTATCTTCTGTTCTTTCTGTGAACACTCAGACAGACTGAAAAATATTATTCTTAATTGCATCACAGTAACAGGGTTGATATTTTGTGTTTCAATATTGGACCCCACTTACCACATTACAGTGGGGTTTTACTGTACTTTCCTACTAGTTGAGTAACCCTCTGATGCCCTGAGGTTCCCTTCCAAGCCCCCCACCCCCGCCCAGCCTTACCCCTCCCCGTAAAACACCTTCCCTCACCTCTTGTGGCCTTGTGAAATATTTCTGATCATGCCTGGTTCTACCCAAGTAACCAGTTGTGGAGAGAGCCCTCCAGCCGCCTCTGTGCACAGGAAGTGGCTCTTTCTGTATCACATACAAGTTTTCTTCTTCAGAGAATTCTGCATTTCTCTGCCACTTAAGTAATGTGGACTGGCCTGCTACGTAAGTGTTATAATGTTAATAGTTATAAGATTGTGTTTACTTACTTCTTTAATTCATGCCCTGGACTCCCCTTCTCCTTCTGTTTTTGACTTCTCATATTCTGCCATTATTTACTATTATCTCAGAGTCCCTGAGTGGTGCAAACAGTTAACACACTTGGCTGCTAACCAAAAGGTTAGAGGTTTGAGTCCACTCGCAGGCATTTCAGAAGAAAGGCCTGGTGACCTACTTCTGAAAACTCGGCCACTGAAAACCCTGTGGAGCACAGTTTTACTCTAACACGCACAGGATCGCCATGAGTTGGAATCAACTTGACGGCAACTGGTTACCCTTATCTCAAGCTCTATATCACAATATTATTTCCTTTCTTGGAGACTCAAGCTTCCTTCAATGAACCACTTGCTCTTACCCTACATCACCTTTCTCCTATCAATTCTCTATTAATTAAGTCCCGGAAACTCTGGTGGAGTAGTGGCTAAGAGCTGTGGCTGCTAACCAAAAGGTCGGCAGTTCAAATCCACCAGGCGTTCCTTGGAAACCAAATGAGGCTGTTCTACTCTGTCCAACAGAGTCACTATAAGTCTGAATCAACTCGATAGCAATGGGTTTGGCTTTTTTCTTTGTTTGTTTGTTTTTAATTAAGTCCCATTTCCTTTGTCGATATATATATTGGAGACACATGTATATTGGTCCCCCCTCCCTCTTTTCCTCCTTAAAAATAATAAAAAAAAAAAAACCCATTGCCATTGGATCAATTCCAACTCATAGCAACCCTATAGGACAGAGTAGAGCTGCCCCATACTTGAAACATGGCCCTCTTGTTTCCTCTCAAAGAGCTGTCTCCTCCCTGTTTGTTGCCGCACCTTTTGTTCATCGCTTGACAATGCAAGGGTCGTTTGTTCCTTTCTTGAAACATCCCTCCACAAGCTGGAGGAATTTATATTCACCTTGAAGCTCTTTCTCAAAGCCTTCCCATTCTCTTACTGACCCCTTGCCCCCGCCAAAAAAAACCTTCCTTGCATTTATCTGAGCAGATGAAAATAACTTAGTTGCTTCTCTTCCCCTTTCTTTTTTATGCCCTTAAAACAATCCCGATTCTGTCTACCTCTTTTATTATGTCATGCTCTTGCACAGTTTGTCTAGCTGTATGTTAACTGTAAACATTAGACTTCATTACCTTCCCACATTTACACCTTCCTCATTTACATCTGGACCCACGTTCCCACCTTCCCCTTGCACTGAGTTCTAAATCACATCTGTGTGTCTTCCGCTGTCTCTAAATGAAATTATCTGGCATGTGGTTAACCCTAAATTTCCCTATGACATAATACTGATTCCACACTAATCATTTCCAGGCCAAAGACCAAAGAGGTCAGCATCTTCTCCTAGGGCTATTTAATACCTCATGGAGCCTTTAAAAGCAAATAACAAAGTCTCATACATCCATCCTTACATTGCAGAAGTGGGATCCAAAATAAATCTAATTTCTCTGTTGATCTGCAATTTCATGAGAGCATTTGCTCCTGGGAGTCTGCATTATAGAAAACATATGTCGAGTTCACTGAGTTTGTGCCAACTGAATTCATAGCCGTAGTGCCCACTGGATGCTTCTCACTGGATAGCTCTTCTAATCCCTGGGACAGCCCACTGGACAGGGTGGGGAGAGGGAGGGTGAAGAGCAGATGTATCCATGTAGCTTGGGTTCTAGAGTCAACCTTCATGAGTTTGCATTCTAGCCCCACCACCAGGTGCAGGACCTTATCTGTGCCTCAGTTTCCTCATAGCAAAACTGAGGTGATAGTAACATTCTTTTGAGATTGTTGGAAGGATTAATGACGTAATTTATGTAATGTCCTGAAAGCAGTTCTTAACACAGAGTAAGTGTTCAGAAAACATTAGCCAGTGTTATTATTGCCATGCATCTTCTCTTTGAAGGCTCCAACCATTGTTCTTCCCTCAGTTTCCAATGTTTGTTTGGAACCTGGGTGGCGTGAGCAGTTTGCCACTAGCTGCTAACCTAAAGGTTGGTGGTTCAAACCCACCCAGTGGCTCCACGGAAGACAGGCCTGACAATCCGCTTCCGTAAGGATTGTTGTTGTTGTTGTTAGGTGCCGTCGAGTCGGTTCTGACTCATAGAGACCCTATGCACAACAGAACTAAACACTGCCCGGTCCTAAGCCATCCTTACAATCGTTGTCATGATTGAGCTCATTGTTGCAGCCACTGTGTCAATCCACCTCATTGAGGGTCTTCCTCTTTTCCGCTGATGCTGTACTCTGCCAAGCATGATGGCAGGGACTGATCCCTCCTGACAACATGTCCAAAGTATGTAAGACGCAGTCTCGCCATCCTTGCCTCTAAGGAGCATTCTGGCATACTTTTTCTAAGACAGATTTTTTCATTCTTTTGGCAGTCTATGGTATATTCAATATTCTTCACCAACACCACAATTCCAAGCCATCAATTCTTCTTTGGTTTTCCTTATTCATTGTCCAGCTTTCACATCATATGATGAGATTGAAAATACCATGGCTTGGTTCAGGCTCACCTTAGTCTTCAGGGTGACATCTTTGCTCTTCAACACTTTGAAGAGGTCCTTTGCAGCAGATTTACCCAATGCAATGCATCTTTTGATTTCTTGACTGCTGCTTCCATGGCTGTTGATTGTGGAGCCAAGTAAAACGAAATCCTTGACAACTTCAATCTTTTCTCTGTTTATCATGATGTTGCTCATTGGTCCAGTTGTGAGGACTTTTCTTTATGTTGAGGTGCAATCCATACTGAAGGCTATGGTCTTTGATCTTCATTAGTAAGGGTTAAAGTCCTTTTCACTTTCAGGAAGGAAGATTGTGTCATCTGCATAAAGCAGGTTGTTAATGAGTCTTCCTCCAATCCTGATGCCCCGTTCTTCATATAGTCCAGCTTCTCATATTATTTGCTCAGCATACAGATTGAATAGGTATGGTGAAAGAATACAACTCTGACACACACCTTCCCTGACTTTAAACCAATTAGTATCCCCTTGTTCTGTCCGAACAACTGCCTCTTGATCTATGTAAAGGTTCCTCATGAGCACAATTAAGTGTTCTGGAATTGCCATTCTTTGCAATGTTATCAATAATTTGTTATGATCCACACAGTCAAATGCCTTTGCATAGTCAATAAAACACAGGTAAACATCCTTCTGGTATTCTCTGCTTTCAGCCAGGATCCATCTGACGTCAGCAATGATATCCCTGGTTCCACGTCCTCTTCTGAAACCAGCCTGAATTTCTGGTAGTTCCTTGTCGATATACTGCTGCAGCCGTTTTTGAATGATCTTCAGCAAAATTTTGCTTGCGTGTGATATTAATGATATTGTTCTATAATTTCCACATTTGGTTGGATCACCTTTCTTGGGAATAGGCATAAATGTGGATCTCTTCCAGTCAGTTGGCCAGGAAGCTGTCTTCCATATTTCTCAGCATAGATGAGTGAGCACCTCTAGCGCTGCATCTGTTTGTTGAAACATCTCAATTGATATTCCATCAATTCCTGGAGCCTCGTTTTTCGACAATGCCTTCAGAGCAGCTTGGACTTCTTCCTTCGGTACCATCAGTTCCTGATCATATGCCACCTCTTGAAATGGTTGAACATAGACTAATTCTAAAGATTACAGTGAAGAAAATCCAATTAGACAGAGTCAAGAGAGGGGAAAAAAGCAAGCTCTGCAGTCTGAGTTTACGCTTGGTTATAGAGAATTCTTTCCCTCTTGCACAAGGCATCTATGTGTAATTTGTACAATATGCCTCAGGAAATAAATGAGGAGAAAGTCAGATGGTTTGACAGATGTGGGGACTTAGGGTAGGGTTTATGGGAAGATTGTGACTTTTGCACGGCCAGAAAAGGAAGGCCATCAGGGTTCAGCGGGACATCCTAATGGGGAAAGGGTCACGTCATGATCCCCAGCCACTATCTGTGCCTGGTGGCCTCATTCTCTTCACAAAGCAGTAGTCTAAGAGGTGACTAACCCTTGAGCCCTGGGGCAGAATGCAGGCAAGTAGGGAATACAGGAAGATCAGTCCACCAAGACTGTGTCCCAGGGTTGGCTGCTCCTTAAACCCTCCCACTCTCTCTTCCAAATCCATATCCACTGTTAGTTAAGGTAAGTGTTTTTGTGTGTGTGTATATCTGGAAAAGCTCACATGGCCTTTTGAATTTCTGTTTATCGTGGTGGTCCCTAGGTGGCGCAAATGTTTAAGCACTCGACTACGAGCCTAAAGGCCTAGAGGCTGGTAGTTTAAACGACAGGCCTGGCAGTCTGCTTCTGAAATGCCACAGCCTTGAAAGCCCTACAGACCTGTTCTACTGTGCACACATGGGGTCACCATGAGTTAGAATCAACTCAATGGCATCAACAACTGTTTATTATAATAAAAACTTCTAAAATCTAGTTCCCTTTAAGTTTTTAAGTTTAGCTTACAAATAATTTTATAAGTGGAGCATATTTTAGCAATTACTTTTAAAAGGCCTCTGATAGATACTTAGCCCGATTTACAAATAATTCAGTTGCTGATAATGGGTCAACTCATGATGCAACTGCTCCCCAATTTAGAAGGCTGTGAGAGCTTGGGAGTTGGGGGCAGTGGGCGCGGAAATTTGGGGGAGTCAGGGGGAGTGCAGGCTTAGCACACTCTTCAGGAGGGTGGAGAATGCTGGGAGAGGGCACCCAAGTCAGGGTCTAGAAGAAACTGGCCGACCTTGTAGGAAGCCAGGCAGAGAAGCTCTGTTTCTCAGCCATCATGAATCACCACCTTAAATGCCTGGGGCAGATCACTGACCAGAGATTCCAGGACGGGCCTGAAACCACCTGTGAGTTTTATAAACAATCCAAGTGAACAAAATGAATGGGAAATAAAAGACGTCCCATAGGGTCACTATGAGTCAGAATCAACTTGGCGGCAATGGGTTTTTTTTTTTTTTTTTTTGGTTGTTTTTAGTTAACAAACCAAGAAACGATAGTAGATGAGAGAATTAACATTATTGAGCATACCTTGCCCATTTAATTCTCCCTTTTTTTTTTTTTTTTAAGGAGCCCTGGTTGCGCAGTGGTTAAAGCACTGCGCTGCTAAGCGAAAGGTTGGAGGTTCTAACCAACTGCTCGGCAGAACACATGGCAGTCTGCTTCTATAAAGATGAAACCAAAATCGAACCTGTTGCCATTAAGTGGATTCTAGCTCATAGTGACCCTATAGGACAGAGTAGAATTGCCCCACAGGGTTTCCACAGCTGTAAATTTTTACCAAAGCAGACTGTCACATCTTTCTCACCTGAGGCATCTAGTAGGTTCGAACTCCCAAATACTTAACCACTGCACCTTCCATAAAGATTACTGCCTTGGAAACCCTATGGGGCAGTTCCTCTCTGTCCTATAGGATCGCTATGAGTCAGAATCCACTTGACGGCACACAACAGTGACACAGTGATGTTAGTATTATTCTCCCCCATTTTATACATGTGGAAACTGTTGCTCAAGGCTGAAGTAGTAGAAACTATTCATTTTGTAAATACCTTGCTTGCACGTCTTGTTAAAAACTACTATAAACACCTTGCAAAAGTGTTGGGACCATCTAATTCAAGCTAGGTCATATTATGGCTTTTTCACCTTTATCGTCTCTCAGTCGCTCATCCACTCTGACTTTTTTCAAAACTACCGTATCAGGTTCATCTGTGTCCTTATGGGGCAAAAACAGGCGAGTCCAATTTTGAGAATTTCCTACAAGGAAAATGGCAGGAAGGAGGTGGTCCTGCTAGTGCTGTTATCGCAGCTGCAAACGAAGAAAGAGAGATATTACCCACTTTGAGGTGGAGGCTTCCAGTGGCTCAGCTCGTGTGCCTGGAACTCACCTGTAGCAATGCTGGTGGAATTCCATCTAATGCAGGCCTACACCAAAACCACACCTGCAGCCATTGAGTTGATTCCGATTCATAGCGTCATAGCGACCCTATAGGACAGAGTAGAACTGCCCCATAGGGTTTCCAAGGAGCGGCTGGTGGATTCTAACCTCTGACCTTTTGGTTAGCAGCCAAGTTTTCAATCACTGCACCACCAGGGCTTCAGTGTAGGCCTGTTGTTGTTATTAGGTGCTGTCAAGTTGGCTCCGACTCACAGCAACCCTACGTACAACAGAACGAAACACTGCTAGGTCCTGCGCCACTCTCACGGTTGTTGTTACACTTGAGCCCATTGTTGCAGCCACGGTGTCAATCCACCTCCTTGAGGGTCTTTCTCTTGTTAGCTGATCCTTCATTTTACCAAGCATGATGTCCGTCTCCAGCAATTGGTCCCTCCTGATAACATGTCCAAAGTATGTGAGATGAAGTCACGTCATCTTTGCTTCTTAGGGGCATTCTGGCTGTACTTCTTCCAAGACAGATTTGTTCATTCTTTTGGCAGTCCATGGTATTTTCAATATTCATCTCCAACACCAGAACTCAAAGGGGTTGACTCTTCTTCAGACTTCCTTATGCAGGCCTAACTGGGAACTAAAGAAACATACAGGCAAGCAAGCTCTCTAGGCCCATGAACAACATCATTTATTCATTTTTGTCTCTAGCTTCGAACCCACCAGCCACTCCATGGGAGAAAGGTGTGGCAGTCTGCTTCTGTAAAAATTTACAGCCTTGGAAACCCTATGGGGCAGTTCTACTCTATCCTATAGGGTCACTATGAGTTGGAATTGACTTGATAAAGACTTGATGGCAGTGGGTTAATCTAGGCAAACAAAATAATAAATACTCATTTGGGGGTCTCAAAGAAATAGTTTTCTTTTCTAAGCATTTTGAAGCTTATTGGGAAGTTTATTGGGCCCTGGTTCCCTAACAGCCTGACTTTTCTTGGACAGTCCCAATTTCATTTAATTTTTTCTCAATACAGATAATTTTTAGGTATAACTAAATGTGATTTATTTTGGTACAATTTTGTACAACTCCAAATTAATGAATGAATGAACTCACAAATCTGAAATTTGTGTCCATTTGCCAAGCCTTGTGTCCTTGATTTAGAAAATTTGGTGTGTTGTTCTATTCTAGAGCACAATAGATTAGTAGGAATCTCTGGACCTTTCTTCTTTACCTCTATCATTTGAGCTCTTACCTTTGTCTGTTAACCCAATTGAATGGGATTCTGGTGACCTTAGGTTCTGCTTATCGACTATCCAGGCTTAGGGTGTTGTTGACCTACCAACAATCAGTGAAGGGTATGTTTACTTAACAATTGTGAAATACTGTTTTCCATGTTAGACTCTGTTGAAATTGGAGATCTCTTTTCTAAACCCTGGTGGCGTAGTGGCTAAGTGCTACAGCTGCTAACCAAAGGGCCGGCAGTTCGAATCCGCCAGGAGCTCCTTGGAAGCTGTATGGGACAGTTCTACTCTGTCCTATAGGGTCACTATTACTTGGAATTGACTCCACGGCAGTGGGTTTTTTTTTTTTTTTTAAGATTCACTATTCCAACTTTCTTTGAATAAAACTCATTTGAGATTGTAAAGGAAGGAATTTGGGCTTGCAAAGCCTAAATCAAGATCCCCCTGAGGCCTTTGATGTAATGGCTCGCTCAGCAACATTGACTGGGAGGTGGCAGCTGGAAGGACACTAAGGACAGAAAACTAGTGAGCAGATGCACACAGGAGAAAATCCATGCCTGAGATTAGCAATAATGGTGAGATCAGAGGAAGACCTGAGTCTGAGAAATGCTGAAAGAAGAATCCATTGAACTCGGTGTCTAAGTAGATGTACAGAGAGAGGAGGAAGGGGAAGTCAAAGATGGTGAAATGGTCTAGTCTGAGATGGAAGCAGAGGAAAGGCTCTGCCATTAGTAGAAATGTGAAGTTAGCAGTTAGAGCATAGAACTGTACAGTTTTAGATACAGTGAGATTGAAGGAGATGGGAAACATCCATTAGTACTTTGGAAACATTAGAGCTATTTTTAGTTAACATGAAGGAAGTACAGATGTAGAAGCTCTAGCCAAAGGTCAAACACATTCCCAGCTACAGATCAAAGACCAACCCAGTTAGAGGTCAGTGGGCACAAGAGGAGCCATACAAGTCACTCACATTTTTGTGATTCTCCCAGGTTATCTTAATATACTTGTCTGTGGCCCTGAAAATGTTGAGACTAGTCAACCAAAACATCTCTATTTTTTCTTTCTCCCTTTTTAAAAAAATTTTTGTTATGCAGAAATTTAAAAATATACAAAAGCAGAAAGAATAACATAATGAACCACCATGTTCCCATCATCGAGCTTCAACTATTGCCAAATCATGGCCAATCTTGCTTCATCCCAACCTTCACCCATTTCTCCTTACCTTATTATTTTGAAGCAAATCCCAAACAACACATCTTTCACCATAAATATTTAGAATGAATCTCTAAAGATAAGGATGCATTTTTTTTTAAACATAAGCCTAAAACCATTGTTGTTGTTGTTGTTGTTAGCTCCCCTGGAGTCAGCCCCTGACTCATGAGACCTCACGCACAATGGAACAAAATGATGCCTGGTCCTTTGCCATCCCCATGGCTGGTTGGGAACAGATCAGTTGTGCTCCATAGGATTTTCATTGGCAGAGTTTTGGAAATAGATTGTCAGGCCTTTCTTCCTAGTCTGTCTTAGTCTTGAAGCTCTGCTGAAATCTGTTCAGCATCACAGCAACACACAAGCCACAAAACCATTGTTGTTGTTAGATGCCACTGAGTTGATTTTTGGCTTGTAGTGACCCCATATGACAGAGTAGAAAACGACAGGTTTTCTAGGCTGTAGTCGTTATGAAAGCAGATCACCAGTTCTTTCTCCCATGAATTGGGTGGGTTCAAACCACCAACCTTTTGGATAGCAGCTAAATGCTTAACCACTTCGCCAGGGATCCTTTTAGGTAATGTTGCGTTCTGCTTTGAAGCAGTCCTGGCATGAAAGTGGATGATGGCAGCTCCAAAGGGAAGAACCCTGTTGCTGTCGAGTTGATTCCAACTCAGGGCAGCCCTATAGTACAGAGTAGAACTGCCACATAGGGTTTCCTAGGCTGTAAGAGAACAGGCTGCTACATCTTTCCCCCACACAGTGGCTGGCAGGTTCCAACTGCTGACCTTTCAGTTAGCAGCTGAGCCCTTAACCCCTGTACCACCAAGGCTCCTATAAAACCATTAGAACACCTAAAAAAAATAACAATAATTTCCTATATTATCAAATATAGTATTCAGATTTTTATTTTTTAATAGTTTATTTGAAATGAAGAACACCAAAAACACAAGGTAAATATGAGCCCGAGAGACAGAAAGGGCCGCATAAACCAGAGACATCAGCCTGAGACCAGAAGAACTAGATGGCCCCCAGCTACAACTGATAACTGCCCTGTCAGGGAACACGACAGAGAATCCCTGATGGAGCAGGAGTACAATGGGATGCAGACCACAAGTTCTCGTAAAAAGACCCGACTTAATGGTCTGACTGAGGCTAGAGGAATCCCGGAGGTCATGGTCTCCAGATCTTCTGTTAGCCCAAGACTGGAACCATTCCCGAAGCCAACTCTTCAAACAGGGACTGGACTGGCCTGTAAGACAGAAAATGATACCTGTAAGAAGTAAGCTTCTTGGCTCAAGTAGACACATGAGACTATGTGGGCAGCTCCTGTCTGGAGGGAAGATGTGAAGGCAGAGGGGGACAGGAGCTGGTTGAATGGGACACGGGGAATACAGGGTGGAGAGGAGAACTGTATTGTCTTATTAGGGTGAGAGCGGCTAGAGTACATAGCAAGGTGTATATAAGTTTTTGTATGAAAGACTGACTTGATTTGTAAACTTTCACTTAAAGCACAATTAAAAAAAAAAAAAGAAGTTAATTTGAATCAGGATTCAAATTAGGACCATAGATTGTGATTGACTGATTGGCTTTAAAACTTTTTTAATCTACAGGATTTACCCTTTCCCTCCTTCTTTCCCTCTATCCCTCCCATTAAATTTTTTTTTTAATTACAGTAATATATAAGAGGAGAGAGAAGTCAAATATATATATATATATTTAACTTATATATGATATATATAAAAAACAGAAAACATTGGCCATTTGGACACTTGCTGTTTGAGTTGCATCCCATAGAGTTTCCCACACTCTGAATTTTCTAGTTGCACTTCCATAGTGTGCTTTAACATGTTCGTCTGTCCTCTGTGTATCCTATAAATTGGAAGCCCTTATCAGATCCCGATCCATTTTTATTTAAATATTAAATAATAAAGATTCTCAGTGGTCTCAGAAGAGACCACTGGCAATGGACTAGATCTGCAGGAAAGAGTATGTGAAGTGAGAAGGATCTGAGAACGGATCCCTGGGGAACCAGCGACATTTAAGGGGCAGGCGGAGAAAGACACCTGGGAAGGAGCGCAGGAGGCGCAGGCAGCGGCGAGGCTGAGCGAGATTCCGCGCGCTGCTCACCGGGCAAGCACACAGGACCCAGGCGTTTCCAGGAGAGAGAGCGGGCCTCCTGCACCCCTCTCAGGGGCGCTCGAGGCCAGGGGGAGGTGGCGCTGTTTCCGCGGCCTCACTTGCTGCAGAAAGCCACCTGGTGGCACCATCTTTCTTCTCCAGGGGCTTCTGCCAGCCCTGGGAAGAGAAAACAGGTGGAAACCCACCATCGACCTCCTAAAGGGCCAAAAGCCTGCACCAGGCCGTCGAGGACGGCCCCTCGCAGCGCTTCCAGGCGGAGAACCCAACATCCACAGCTCCTGGCATCGATCGGTCATCCCTCCGCCCAACGATAAGCAGTTCCGCCTGGCTCAAGAAAGCTTTGTCCTCACCAGGCTCCGCTGACGCCCTGCATTCTAAGGAAAGTCAGCCTTGTCTCCCCGTCTTTCTGCTGTGTCCAGAAGAGCATCGCCCTCCCCCAGGAGTTGAAAGTGGCTCGACCTTGTGTGCACCTCGATCTGGCGAGGCTAGGCTGTGTCCTCCTGGCCCTCAGCACGTCTATACCTAGCTACCATCCCCAAAGTTGCCCTTGCAATGATGCCCTTGCCCACTCGCCTGCTGTGGCTGGCCGGTCCCTGCAGAGTGCTCATGCTTCTCCAGCTGGTCCAACCTGGGCTTTCAGGTGCTGGAGATCTTCCTGGTTGGACTGCTTTTCTTCACCTTTCTGGACCCTTCTTTTCTCCAAAGCACCCACTATCCTTGCTGCCATGTACCACTTTCTTGCTGCCTGTGAAAGTATGTGTAGTCGCCCTTGTGCTGGGATGGCAATGACATACATAACTTTTGGACTCTCAGCCAGCCCTGCCCTGAAAAAAGCAGCGGGTTGCACCACCACGTGGACACACTTGGTCTCTCAGGTGGGTGGATGGGGCCACCTTGGCCCTCTGTCCCCGTTTGGCTGCTTTGCCCAGCCTTGCTGCAGAAGAGCAACACATCCTTCTCTGCCTTGGAGAGCTCTTGAAAGGTGTCCCTTCAGTAGGAAATATTAGTCAGGGCTTCTTAGCCCTAATAGGAAACTTGTGAGCTGAAAGGCACAACGAATTCTACTCCCCTTCTCTAACTGCCAAAAAATACCAAAACCAAACCTGCTGCCATAGAGTGGACTCCGACTCATAGCAACCCTATAGGAGAGAGTCGAACTTCCCCATAGGGTTTCTAAGGCTGTAAAATCTTTATGGAAGCCTACTGCCAGAAAGCTTGCCCCATCTTCCACAGAGCAGCTGGTGGGTTAGAACCGCTGACCTTTCAGTTAGCAGCCAACTGCTTTAGCCACTGCACCAGGAGGGCTCCTTGTCTAACTGCCAAGGCACCCATAAATCTCAGCATCACTGACTGTTTGGGTTTGGCATCTAGTTCTCTGTTAGAAGGAATACAAGTTTAGTACTAACAGATGCACCAATAGCACTTGATGACACCAAACCAAAAAACCAAACATGGTGCCGTTCAATCAGTCAGGGTGTTGGTATATAGGATGCCTTACCCTCAATCTTGAAAAGTAAGGTTTTTAGGGTATGAAACAAAGGGTAGTTAGGTTCAGGTGGGGAACAGAGGTGGGGGTTCTGGTATGGGGAGCAGCCCTGGGCAGGTCTAAGGGGGCTACAAAGTGGGGCACTCCGACATGAAGGCCCCAGGTCTCAGTAGGTGGCCAAGAGATGGGAAAGCAAGAGATACGGAAGGAAAGGAAACTAACATTTTATTAAGCACGGAGACAGGTGTTGTGCTGGTACTGAGATAAATGCAAAGATTAACTTCTGGGGTGGGGAGTTAAAAATCATTGAGGTAGAAAACCAGCACCTTTTGTTAGTCCCCTCCCCCTAAGATGAAATCAGTCTGTGTAGAGTGAAGGAAGGCTTGAAGGAAGTAGATGCAAGGGATAACAGTCCCCCCTTACCTCCCCCCACCCCCAGGCTGGCACCAAACCCTCTGCCAACACAGCCATCTCCCCACCCAAAACCTCCTAATAGGACCTCAGTCTCAAGGCATAGGTACTGATGTAGCAGTTCTGAGATGCCCTGGTGGCACAGTGGTTAAAGTGCCTGGCTACTAACGGAAAGGTCCGATGTCCTAACCTACCAGCTGCTCAGTGGGAGAAAGATCTGGCAGTCTGCTTCCGTGAGGATTTACAGCCTTGGAAACCCTATGGAGCAGTTCTACTCCGTCCTATAGGGTTGTGATGGCAGTGGGTTTTTTGGTTTATGTTTCAAAACCACAAACCGGAGAGAAGGGGAAGTAAGGAGAGATGGCTTTTCTGGTTTTCATTGCAGTTGAATTGCACTGTAAAGTGCCACAGAAGTGAATTATGACACCAGAAATTCTCTGCCCAGTTTTGGTTGCTGATACATTTTAATCCTTATAAGTGTCATTACGGTTTTAGTGTTTATTAATTATCTGCCATCTGGTCTATTTAAGTATAGCTTCTGAATTAATGGATTTTTATGCGTTTTGTACACATACATATACATATACATATACATATACATATACATATACATATACATATACATATACATATACATATACATATACATATACATATACATATACATATACATATACATATACATATACATATACATATACATATACATATACATATACATATACATATACATATACATATACATATACATATACATATACATACATACATGTATATAGATATGGAGCCCTGGTGGCACAGTGGTTAAGAGTTTGGATGCTAACCAAAAGATTGACAGTTCAAATCCACCATCTGCTCCTTGGAAACCCTATGGGGCAGATCTACTCTGTCCTACATGATCGTTATGAGTCAGAATTGACTCAATGGCAATGGGTTTTTTGTATACATATATATGAGTATGTATATGTATATGTGTATGTGTGTGTATTCCAAAGCAGAGAGAAAACCAGAGCTAGCTTTTTAAATTTTTTCCTAGAAGCTCATTCTATGAACTACGAAAAGGGTAAAAATGTTTTTTCCTCTCTTAAAGTCATTTATCTAACCTGAAATCATTAAAGCATTCAAGATGTAAAAGTCCAAGATTCAAACTTCAACGTCAGTAAGATTCCAGCAGATAAAATCTAGTGACCTGATGTTCTCTGAAAGTGACAGAAGTATTAAATAAATAGAATGACATAGCAAACACATACATAGCAATTATAAAGTACCAGGCATGTTCTAGGCACTTTACAAGTATTAACTTCCATAATAAACAGGTAAACATCCTTCTGGTACTCTCTGCTTTCAGCCAGGATCCATCTGACATCAGCAATGATACCCCTGGTTCCACGTCCTCTTCTGAAACCGGCCTGAATTTCTGGCAGTTCCCTGTAGATATACTGCTGTAGCCGTTTTTGAATGATCTTCAGCAAAATTTTGCTTGCGTGTGATATTAATGATATTGTTCCATAATTTCCACATTCGGTTGGATCACCTTTCTTGGGAATAGGCATAAATGTGGATCTCTTCCAGTCAGTTGGCCAGGAAGCTGTCTTCCATATTTCTTGGCATAGACGAGTGAGCACCTCCAGTGATGCATCTGTTTATTGAAACATCTCAATTGATATTCCATCAATTCCTGGAGCCTTGTTTTTTGCCAATACCTTCAGAGCAGCTTGTACTTCTTCCTTCAGTACCATTAGTTCCTGATCATATGCCACCTCTTGAAATGGTTGAACATTGACTAATTCTTTTCAGTATAATGACTCTGTGTATTCCTTCCATCTTCTTTTGATGCTTCCTGCGTCGTTTAATATTTTCCGCATAGAATCCTTCACTATTGCAACTCAAGGCTTGAATTTTTTCTTCAGTTCTTTCAGCTTGAGAAATGCTGAGCGTGTTCTTCCCTTTTGGTTTTCCATCTCCAGCTCTTTGCACATGTCATTACTTTGTCTTCTCAAGATGCCCTTTGAAATCTTCTATTCAGTTTTATTGACTATGCAAAGGCATTCAACTGTGTGGATCATAACAAATTATGGATAACATTGTGAAGAACGGGAATTCCAGAACACTTAATTGTGCTCATGAAGAACCTTTACATAGATCAAGAGTCAGCTGTTCGGACAGAACAAGGGGATACTGATGGGTTTAAAGTCAGGAAAGGTGTGCATCAGGGTTGTATTCTTTCACCATACCTATTCAATCTGTATGCTGAGCAAATAATATGAGAAGCTGGACTATATGAAGAAGAACGGGGCATCAGGATTGGAGGAAGACTCATTAACAACCTGCTTCATGCAGATGACACAACCTTGCTTGCTGAAAGTGAAGAGGACTTGAAGCACTTACTAATGAAGATCAAAGACCACAGCCTTCAGTGTGGATTGCACCTCAACATAAAGAAAAGTCCTCACAACTGGACCAATGAGCAACATCATGATAAACAGAGAAAAGATTGAAGTTGTCAAGGATTTCGTTTTACTTGGCTCCACAATCAACAGCCATGGAAGCGGCAGTCAAGAAAACAAAAGATGCATTGCATTGGGTAAATCTGCTGCAAAGGACCTCTTCAAAGTGTTGAAGAGCAAAGATGTCACCTTGAAGACTAAGGTGAGCCTGACCCAAGCCATGGTATTTTCAATCACATCATATGCACGTGAAAGCTGGACAATGAATAAGGAAGACCGAAGAAGAATTGATGCCTTGGAATTGTGGTGTTGGTGAAGAATATTGAATATACCATGGATTGCCAAAAGAACAAACAAATCTTTCTTAGAAGTATAGCCAGAATGCTCTTTAAAGGCAAGGATGGCGAGACCGTGTCTTACATACTTTGGATGTTTTGTCAGGAGGGATCACGGCCTGGAGGACATCATGCTTGGCAGAGTACAGGGTCAGCAGAAAAGAGGAAGACCCTCAATGAGGTGGACTGACACAGTGGCTGCAACAATGAGCTCAAGCATAGCAACGATTATAAGGATGGCTCAGGACCGGGCAGTGTTTCGTTCTGTTCTACATAGGGTTGCTATGAGTTGGAACCGACTCCATGGCACCTAACAACAAAAACTTCCATAATCTTCACGACAATTCTAGGAAGTAGGTACTCTATTTTATGGATGAGAAAACTAAGGCACAGTGTGGTTAAATAACTTCCTAAGGGCCACAAAAGTGGAAGATATAACCCCAGAGCCATGTCCTTGACTTACATGCTTTGCTTCTCAGGAAAAAAAAAGGAGGCCCTCCCCTTAGGACACAGAGTTCTCTCAGGGTGTCTACCTTGAGTTGAGTCCTTGTCTGAGTACAAAGTTCATGAGTCAGGGAGCTCATGGGGACATGAGGAATGAAGGTGTAGAGAGAGACATTAAGTAATTTGCCCCAGACTGTGCAGCTGGTATGTGGCTGGACATATTTCAAATTCATTATGTAATGTCAAGAACATTTTAAATTGCATCGAGGTATTTGTAAATAAAGTTCTTAGAAAAAATACATATTTTATATACTTTAATTCAACAGAAGTTTTAAATTATCAACTATGTGAAACCACTTCTTTAAAGCAAACCATCATACAAATGAATACAAGAGGGCAGTGGTAGTTTTGGGTAGATAACACATGTCTTCCCCTCAGTAATTTCAGAATCTAGTAAGAGAGCTGAGATTATACACACACAGTTTATAAGTTAGATTAATTTTGTTGGAAGTTAAATGGCCTCATAACTAACAGATTTTTTGTTGTTGTTTGTGTCTCCCTCTAGAATATAAACTCCATGAGAATAGCCACCTCGTTCACTGCCGTGGAGCAGTGTGTGGTAGACAGCAGGTGGTCAGTAAGTGAAAACTGAATGCATGTTTGAATGAGTGAGTGTATTCACCAGGCTTGCTGAGGCTGTGAGCTTCGGTGAGCTCTCTGAGAAGAAAATTGTGGACAATGAAGAGAAAGGAGGAATCTTGAGGAATTCCACCCATTGGAGGTTGGGAGGAGAAAGAGGAGACAGAGGGCAATCAGGGGTGGAAGGCAAATCAAGGAAGTGGAGGATCAGGAAAGTCAAGAGTACAGAGAAGTTCTGGACAACATCAGGAAATACCACAGAAACATTTTAAAGGATAAGAATTGGGAAAACACCACTGAATTTGGTCTTTTGGAACAACAACAAAAAAACAGCTAAAGAAGAGAAATTGGAGTGGAACCCCATTTGCACAGGAATTAAGGAGTAATTGGGACACAAGGCAAGAAGTTTGGCAGTGAATGGAAGGAAAAGAGGTGACAGCATGGGGCATTTGCTTGCAGAAAGCAAGGACAGTGTTAGTTCAGTTTAAAAAATGTTATGCTGTCGCATTGTCACTGTCTCAAATAAAGACTCCTCATCCTTTGTCCTAAGAGACTAAAACAAACAAACAACAAACTCATTGCCGTCGAGTCAATTCCTACTCATAGCAACCCTATAGGATGGAGTAGAACTACTGCCTTGTAGGATTTCCAAGGCTGTAAATCAAATCTTTACGGAAGCAGACTGCCACATCTTTCTCTTGAGGAGCGGCTAGTGAGTTTGAACTGCCGACCTTTAGGTTAGCAACTGAGTGCTTAATCACTGTACCACCAGGGCTCCTTAAAAGACCAAAATGGGCCTTGAATTTTGCTAGTGCCCCGGTGATGCTTCTGAGAGCTTGGGTTTTGGAGTCAGATTGCCCAAGTTTAAATCCAGTTCTTCCTATTTCCAGCTGTGTGACTTAGAGAAAATTACTTAATTCCCTAAGTTTTCTCATCTGTAAGGTGGAATTTAGCTATTCACTAAATATTATTAAGCTCCTACCATGTGCCAGACACTGTTCTGGCATGAGGATGTGGCATACTAGTGGTAAATAGATCCCTATACTATTCCAAAAACATGAATTATACATAACATTTTTAATATTTTATTTTTTGACTTACATGAAGATGTACTTTTCCCTATTTCTCCTGTTAAGTACAACTAAAACCTTGAATGACGTATACAACACAAACATAAGAAGACTGAAAGGCAGGGAGAACAAGGCAGAACCACGAGGCGCCTAGGGTCCCAAGGAACAACCTGATGATGAGTTCCCTAGGGTTTTCTTTTCCCTCATACATCCCAGACTTCGTGCTGAAGAAGCTGCCTCTTGATCTACATACAGGTTCCTCATGAGCACAATTAAGTGTTCTGGAATTCCCATTCTTCACAGTGTTACCCATAATTTGTTATGACCCACACAGTCAAATGCCTTTGCATTGTCAATAAAACACAGGTAAACATCTTTCTGGTATTCTCTGCTTTCAGCCAGGAACTATCTGACATCAGCAACGATATCTCTGGTTCCACGTCCTCCTCTGAATCCAGCTTGAATTTCTGGCAGTTCTTTGTTGATGTACTTCTGCAGCCGCTTTTGAATGATATTCAGCAAAATTTTACTTGTGTGTGATATTAACGATATTGTTTGATAATTTCCACATTTGGTTGGATCACCTTTCTTTGGAATGGGTACAAATATGGATCTCTTCCAGTCAGTGGGCCAGATAGCTGTCTTTGAAATTTCTTGACATAGACAAGTGAGAACTTCCAGCACTGCATCCATTTGTTGCTACATCTCAGTTGGTATTCATTCTGTCAACTTCTGGAGCCTTATTTTTTGCTGATGCCTTCAGTGCAACTTGGACTTCATCCTTCAGTACTTTTGGTTCCTGATCATATGCTACCTCCTGAAATGGTTGAACGTTGACCAATTCTTTTCAGTATAGGGACTCTGTGTATTCCTTCCATCTTCTTTTGATGCTTCCTGTGTCCTTTAGTATTTCCCCCATAGAATCCTTCTGTATTGCAACTCGAGGCTTGAATTTTTTCTTCAGTTCTTTCAGCTTGAGAAATGCCGAGTGTGTTCTTCCCCTTAGGTTTTCTACGTCCAGGTCTTTGCACATGTCATTATAATACTTTGCTTTGTTTTCTCGAGCTGCCCTTTGAAATCTTATGTTCAGCCCTTTTACTTCATCATTCCTTTTGCTTTAGCTACTTGATATTCAAGAACAAGTTTCAGAGTCTCTTATGACATTCATTTTCTTTTTTTCTTTCTTTCCTGTGTTTTTAATGATCTCTTACGTCCTTCATGTATGATGTATGTCCTTGATGTCATTCCACAATTCGTCTGGTCTTCAGTCATTAGTGTTCGACGTGTCAAATCCATTCTTGAGATGGTCTCTAAATTCAGGAGGGATATGCTCAAGGTCGCACTTTGGCTCTCGTGGACTTGTTCTAATTTTCTTCAGTTTCAACTTGAACTTACATATGAGCAGTTGATGGCCTGTTCCTCAGTCAGCCCCTGGCCTTGTTCTGACTGATGATATTGAGCTTTTCCATCATCTCTTTACAAAGATGTAGTCGATTTGATTGCCATGTATTCCATCTGGCGAGGTTCAAGTGTATAGTTGCCATTTATGTTGATGAAAGAAGGCATTTGCAGTGTAGAAGCCATTGGTCTTGTAAAATTCTATCACGCAATCTCCAGCATCGTTCCTATCACCAAGGCCATATTTTGCAACTACCAATTCTTCTTTTTGGTTTCCAACTTTTGCATTCCAATCACCAGTAATTATCAATGCATCCTGATTGCATGTTCGATCAATTTCAGACTGCAGAAGTTGGTAAAAATCTTCAATTTCTTCATCTTTGGCCTTAGTGGTTGATGCATAAATTTGAATAATAGTTGTATTAACTGCTCTTCCTTGTAGGTGTATGGACATTATCCTATCACTGACAGCATTGTACTTCAAAATAGATCTTGAAATGTTCTTTTTGACAGTAAATGTGACACCATTCCTCTTCAAGTTGTCATTCCCAGCATAGTAGACCATATGATTGCCCAATTCAGAATGAACAATACCAGTCCATTTCAGCTCACTAATGCCTAGGATATTGATATTTATGCATTCCACTTCATTTTTGACGATTTACAGTTTTTCTATATTCATACTTCGTACATTCTATGTTCCAATTATTAGTGGATATTTACGGCTGTTTCTTCTCATTTTGAGTTGTGCCACATCAGCAAATGAAGGTCCCAAAAGCTTGACTCCATCCATGTTATTAAGATCTACTCTACTCTGAGGAGGTAGCTCTTCCCCAGTCATCTTTTGAGTGCCTTGCAACCTGATGGGATCATCTTCTGGCACTTTATCAGACAATGTTCCGCTGCTATTCATAAGATTTTCACTGGCTAATTTTTTTCAGAAGTAGACCACCGGGCCCTTCTTCCTAGTCTGTCTTAGTCTGGAAGCTCTGCTGAAACTTGTCCGTCATGGGACACCCTGCTGGTGTTTGAATACCGGTGGCACAGCTTCCAGCATCACAGCAACATGCAAGCCCCCACAGTATGACAAACTGACAGACACATGGGGGACAGAAGGGGGTATGTATATTTTACTCCTTCAAGTTCTCAGCTCCTCAATTGGTCAGACTTCCGTGGTTATGAGTGACAGAAATTCAACTCAAACTTGCTTAAGGGGGCGGGGCAGGGGTGGCCTTACTTGGAGGGCCCATAAAACCAAACTGTTGCCAAGACAAGGGATGCCAGTGGAAATCAGAACAAAATGGAACCAGGATTCAGAACTCCTTCAGACTTTCTCATCCTCTTTCGTGTCCTTAGCTCTACACCTTCTAAATATGAATTTATTTTTCAGATCTTCATGTGGCTGGAAACATGGCCACGAGCAGCTCTTAAGACTCACCTTTCTTGCCATCTATGTCTCCTTCCCCAGCTCCAGGTTAGATGATTCCAGGAATAAAAGAGATGCTGGGCTCATGAGACAACAGATGGTAGATAATCACTACGGTCATGCTCCTCCATCCACCCTACATACCCCTTCAAAACTTCATCCACCTGGTGAACATCTACTTTGCTTTCGAGGTTCCATTTAAGCATCTCGTCCTCTAAGAATTGCTTCCAATATTCTCTCCCCAAATGTTGAATTGAATGCTGTCCTTTGGATCCCGACAGACCCTCTCTGTGCTTCTGTCATGGATCTGATGATGCTTAATTATTTTGCTTCTTTGTTTACAGCTCTCTCGTTCTACTATTGCATCATAGATATCTTTGCATCTTCAGTCCCTTACACAGCAGCCAGTGAGAGCTCAATAAACATTTGCTGCTAATTACTGCTAATGAATCAATTATTTTTATTTTTTTAAACAAAACTCATTGGATATTTCCTTACAGGTATAGGCAATGAGGATTTGGAACCCCCAATATGCAGAAGAAATTGCTGGTGTTTATCAATACTGGGTCACTAGGAATCAGAATCAATTTGATGGCACCTAACAACAACATCAAGGAAGAATCAAGAAGCCTGCTCCTAGGGTAGGGGCCACACTTAACACTTAACTGCATTCTCTACTCCCCAGTGTGGCTTCCTTGGTTCGAAGAAAATAAAACCACAAACAGAAAATGTCACTTCAACCCTAATAGTGACTTAGATCACTATTAAATATCTAATGAGCTTTATCCTAGAAATGAGATTGGGGGTGGGGAAGAGAGGTCCAAACTGGGGAATTTGCATGAAGGCTTAAAAATTTAAAAATAAATCTGTGAAACATTTCATAACATGGAGGAACCTGGAAGGCATTATGCTCAGTGAAATTAGTCAGTTGCAAAAGGACAAATATTATATAAGACCACTATGCTAAGAACTTGAGAAACAGTTTAAACTAGAAGACAACATTCTTTTGTGGTCACGAGATGGGGGAGGGAGGGAGGCTGGGAGAGGGGCATTCACTAATTAGATAGTAGATAAGAACTACTTTGGGTGAAGGGAAAGACAGCACACAATACAGGAGAGGTCAGCACAGTTGGACTAAACCAAAAGCAAAGAAGTTGCCTGAATAAACTGAATGCTTCGAAGACCGGTGTAGCAGGGGCAGGGGTCTGGGGACCATGGTTTCAGGAGACATCTAAGTCAACTGGCATAATAAAATTAAGAAAACATTCTGCATCCCACTTTGAAGAGTGGTGTCTGGGGTCTTAAATGCTAGCAAGCAGCCATCTAAGATGCATCAATTGGTCTCAACCCACCTGGATCAAAGGAGAATGAAGAACACCAAGGACACAAGGCAATCACGAGCCCAAGAGACAGAAAGGGCCACATGAACCAGAGTCTACATCATCCTAAGACCAGAAGAACTAGATGGTGCCTGTATACAACGGATGACTGCCCTGATAGGGAACGCAACAGAGAACCCCTGAGGGAGCAGGAGAGCAGTGGGATGCAGACCTGAAATTCTCATAAGACCAGACTTAATGGTCTGACTGAGACTAGAAGGACCTTGGTGGTCATGGCCCTCAGACCTTCTGTTGGCCCAGGACAGGAACCATTCCCAAACCATTCAGACATGGATTGGACTGGACAATGGGTTGGAGAGGGATGCTGGTGAGGAATGAGCTTCTTGGATCAGGTGGACACTTGAGATTATGTTGGCATCTCCTGCCTGGAGGGGAGATGAGAGGGTGGAGGGGGTTAGAAGCTGATGAAATGGACACAAAAAGAGAGAGTGAGTGGAGATTGCAGTTCATCTCATTAGGGGGAGAGTAATTGGGAGTATGTAGCAAGGTGTATATGGGTTTTTGTGTGGGAGACTGACTTGATTTGTAAACTTTCAATTAAAGCCCAACAAAAATTATTTCTAAAAAATTTAAAAATTAAGAACAGGGAGGAAAAAAGATGAAGGAAGAAGATCGAATGACTTTTTTTTCTTTAATGGTATGAGAAATTTTACCAATGACAAGAAAATGCCCTTTGCCCCTGTTCACAAGGTTTCCAAGCCCTAGGCACTCTGGACAACTGCAGAACCAACTCAGGCCTCTCGATGGCCTGTAGACTGCTCTGTAGGTAGCACAGGAGAGTGGCCTTTTAGCAAAAACCATCAGCCCACACAGCCACTCCTACCCCAATTTTCTTTTCCCTCCCCCACCCTCCTGTCTTTTCCAGGAATGTTCCATGAGCCTCAGGAGGGACCAGTACAACTGCACTGGGAAGTAGTTGCAAGAGTGATTCTTCCTCCAGTAGGAGCAAAATCTGCATCCACCTTTGACACCTGGTTTATCACCAGGACCCAGCTGAGTGGGTCCTTTCAGAACCTAAACACTCTGAGGCCCACACTGGCCTAAATTTGCCTCTGTAAACAACATAAGATTTTAGGGGCTCTGTTCATCTACTGCTCATCCACTCCTCTTTGTCTCTTGTTCTGTCTCTCTCATACACAGATACACATGTAAACACACACATCAAGGAAAATGTTGGAGTGAATAAGAACTAGCTCCCCCAGATCTACTTTAAGATGCGGGCTGCACAGGACACCAGTTCATACAGGACACTAAAGATCATGGAATAAATCAGAAATAGTTTCCATTAACTCAGGTCACAAAAGCAACTCCTTACATAACTGAAAAAATATGAATTGGTCCACTTTCACAGAAGACACCAGCTGGAGTGGGGAAAATAGTTCTTACTAGCACCAGCTCCAACCACATTAATTGAATCTTGAAAAATTATTGAAAGAATATTAATTTGGAAGGTACTAAATTATTAGTCCATTGCACTCCTTAGTTGAGCCCTGGGCCCAGCATGCCACTTCCCTTGTTTATTATGGTTCACATCTGAGCTAACCTATTAGAAAACTGGCTGGGTCAGCAGACTGAAGATCCCTATGTTATCTTCTCTGCAAGTGAGTACCTGTCCAAAACCAAGAGAATAACAACAAAACAGATGATCAGAGATGATTTAGACCTATGTCATGTGTTAAATTTGCAGTGTGATTTATCCAGGCCTCTAGAATATCCTCTCTCTTCGGTGCCTTTTCACTGTTTGAGAGAAAAAAAAAAAAAAAAAAAATTGAGAGAGCCCAAAAGAGAAATGCCTTTTTTTCTTGTTAGTTTTAGCAAAAGACAGTGAAAGAGAAGGCTGAAGGGACTAAAATTTGATCAATGCCCTAGAATACTCCACTTTAGAACAGTAATTTAAGAAAAAGGAATTATGAAAAATGATCAGATGATTTATGAAAAATGAGAAGTGACTATCCACTTCTCAAAAAGTCTTTTATTTTTAGTAAAAGGGAGTTATGAGGACATTTCTTTAAATTGTGACCTCTTCTAATTTACTTAAAATACCTTTCAGACTCCAATAGATACGAAAATTTAGTATTACGCTCAAGGTGGCTTTTCAAAGCTGATGATATTGGTACAACTGGGCAACCATTGTGGCTCTAAACCTCACAACTTGTTCCAAATTAATTCCATGTGGTCCTAAATATAAGAAATAAAAATATAAAAGTAATCAAAGAAATTGTGGGAGAAAAAAAATTTTTTATAATCTTGAAGGGGCTAAAACAAAAAAAAAATTTAAAATTATTTTTATAAACAAATTGCTGTTAAATACATGAAAAGATGGGCAAATTCACCCATAAGATAAAGGCAAATGAAAACTATACTGAGAAGGAAGGGAAGTATGCGAATCTCATGTTCCATTCCACACCGGAAATCCTTATTTACATTGGCAAACGTCGTGCCGGCTTCTCATAGACCATTGCGTGGAATGGTGGCTTAAACAACTTCCTTTGGTTATTAAAGGAAAGGTTAGCCACCAAAGGCTGGAGGCCTTAGGTACCTTTGGATTATAACTGCAAAGTAAGATAGCATACTCCCATTATGTTAAAATAAACTTCTATGGAATAAAAACTATAAGCAGTATTTTTCCAGTATCTTTTCCACATTCTATTACTAACCTAAAAAGCAGAGTATAAAATAATATATGGAATATACATTTTTGTATATTATATGTATGCCATGGGAAAAAATTAGAAGGACATGGACCAAAATATTAATGGGGTCTATCTCTTACCTGGAGAGATTATGGGTGATTTAAAAAATACTTTTCCTTTACTCTTTTGTATTTATTTTTCTCCCCCAAGGTTTCTACAATGAATACATGATACTTGTGTAAGAAGAAAACAAACATACTAATTATTTCTTCAAAAAATGACCCCTGGGAAAGACTGTATTATATGCATCCCCAAACCAAGATTCAAACAGATCTATTTCTAAAAACCACAGGGAATAGCTTACAAGAAAGGGCTGGAAGTGGTGTCTTCCTGCTAATTAAAGGGGTAAATTTCTCAACTTACTAGTCAATTTGAAAAAAATTAGATAAAACAACTGCAACCATAAATATGGGATATAGTGAAATGGCCTCCCAAATTATTAATGTTGAGTTCCCAAAGAATCTTTGTATTGCCTATAAAAGAGATCTTGTAGTTTGAAAAAGCTTTTGAACTTGCTCTCTGAGAAATTCATTATGTAGGCCTGTGTTTAAATGCACAGGGTATTATTATATAACTAAGCAGCTGGTAAGATTAATCGTGATTAAAAATAAAAGGGAAAACACACAGTACACCAAGGCAGGGCTGTTTAATGAGAAAAGGGTGACTCAAAGGAAAACAGTATTTGTGCAGTGGAATAAAGTCAACCCACAGGCTTATCAAATAGCAATAAAGACCTTCTATTTCTTATCTGATTCAAAAGGCACTGCTTATCCAAAGATAGCATTACTCTAAAAATAATGTAAATAATATTCATGACCATATATACCAAATATGTGTTATAGACCATTTGGAGACAAGTAGTTATTTTCAAATCTCACATCATTTTTAATATCCAAACACTTCAGTGTGGTATGCTATGACCTATTTATCTTTCCAGCCCTCTCTTCCTTCCTCACACCCTACTTTCTAATCCCACCAAACCACCTAATTTCTTGAATCCACTATGCTTTGCCCAGCTGCCAAGTTTTTAACACATACTTCCAATTCAGCTTTCAATTATCAGCCCGACACCAATTAACAGTTCCCACATTGTACTACAGCATGGTCATTCAGACCAAAAATATTTATGGAGCAGGCTCAGGATCTACGTGGGGTGCAGTGGTGGTTCAGTGGTAGAATTCTTGCCTTCCATGCAGCAGACCCGGGTTCAGTTCCCTGCCAATTTACTCGTGTGCAGCCACTACCCATTGGTCAATGAAAGCTTGTGTATTGCTGATACTGAACAGGTTTCAGAGGAGCTTCCAGACTAAGACTGACAAGGAAGAAGGGCCTGACGATTTATTTCCAAAAATCACCCAGTGAAAACCCTATGGATCACAAAAGTCAGATCCCCAAGCAATCATGGTGATGGTGCAGGACTGGGCAGTGTCTCATTCTGTTGTGCATGGGGTTGCCTTGAGTCATGAGCCAACTCCACAGCAGCTGAAACGATCAGGATCTATTGCAGGTTCTGGGGATAAAAAGGCGAATAAAACTTTGTCTTGCACTCAAGAAACTTGGCTGAGTGAGGGAGAGACATTTAAACAATAGTTAAAATACAGTGGGCATTTAAAAAAATTTTTTTATTGTACTTTAGATGAAGGTTTACAGAATAAAGTAGTTTCTCATCAGTTAATACATACATTGTTCTGTGACACTGGTTAACAACCCCACAACATGTCAACACTCTCCCCTCTCAACTCTGGGTTCCCTATTACCAGCTTTCCTGTTCCCTCCTGTCTTCTAGTCCCTGCCCCAGGGCTGGTGCACCCCTTTAGTCTTGTTTTGTTCCATGGGCCTGTTCAATCTTTAGCTGAAGGGTGAACCTCAGGAGTGACCTCATTACTGAGCTGAAAGTGTGTCTGGGGCCATACTCTCAGGGTTTCTCCAGTCTCTGTCAGGCCAGCAAGTCTGGACTTGCTCTTTGAGCAAGAATTTTGTTCTACATTTTTCTTCAGCTTCATCCAGGACCCTCTATTGTAATCCCTGTCAGAGCAGTCAGTGGTGGTAGCCGGGCACCATCTAGTTATACTGGATTCAGTCTGGTGGAGGCCATGGTAGGTGTGGTCCATTAGTCCTTTGGACTAATCTTTCCCTTGTATCTTTAGTTTTCTTCATTCTTCCTTGCTCCAGGAAGGGGTGAGACCAATGGAGTATCCCAGATGGCCACTCACAGGCTTTTAAGACCCCAGATACTACTTCCCAAAGTAGAATGTAGAACATTTTCTTTATAAACTATGTAATGCCAATTGAGCTAGATGTTCCCTGAGACCATGGTCTTGAAAGCCCTCAGCCCAGCAATTCAGTCATACAGGGGGCATTTGAGACAAAGCATGGCTATGTTTCAAGAAGCAGTCTCAAGTTGAAGATCACTTGTTATTAATCCCGTTCTCCTAAATCAATGATGCCTGCAGACCTAATTCCGTACAAGCTGTCAGTTTGTGATTTCTGAATAATATTAACAACATGTACTGTTTACTACACGTGGGTCACTTTTAGAAGCACTTTACATGTATTACCTTATTTATTCCTCACAACAACCCTTGAAGTTGATATTATGATTTTGCCCATTTTACAAGTGAAACAACTGAGACACACGAGAGTTCCAATAACTTGCTGAGGTTACACAGCTGTTAGAATGGTGGAGCTAGGATTTGAACCCAGGCAGTCAAGCTCCATACCCCACACTTGGAAAAGGAGTACATCACAGCACTACACTCTACTGCTCTGGATATTTCTCTATGCAGCTAACACTACAGAATAAGTCACATATTTAATCATTTAATCAGCCAAATATCAATTTTTTGTCAGTGAAAAACCTCTTTTAACTAGTGTATACAGAGTTGATGAGAAAAAGTCATGTTCATCCATTTATGTCTTTCGTTGTTCCATAAATTTAATCACATTCCCTGTCTACCATGATCTTTCATCATTTGAAGGAAACTGATTTTGTGTGTGTGTGCTTTAGGTGAAAGTTTACAGCTCAATTTCTCAAAAATTTATACACATATCATTTTGTGACATTAGTTGCAATCCCCACAATGTGACAGCACACTCCCCTTTTCCACCCTGGGTTCCCTGTGTCCATTGGGCAAGTTCTTGTCCCTTCCTGCCTTCTCATGCTGCTTTTAGACAGGAACTGCCCAGGTGGTCTCGTATATCTGATTGGACTAAGAAGCACATTCCCCCATTTGTATTATTTTTTTGTTTTACGCTCCTGTCTAATCTTTGTCTGAAGAGTGGGCTTCAGAAATAATTTAAGTTCTGGGTTAACAGTGCATCCGGGGACCATAGTTTCAGGGGTTCCTCCAGTCTGTCAGACCATCGAGTCTGGTCTTTTACATGAATTTGAGTTCTGTTGTACCTTTTTCTCCAGGTCTGTCTGGGACTTTCTGTTGTGTTCCCTGTCAGGGCAGTCATTGGTGGTAGCCAAGCACCATCTAGTCCTTTTCTCAGATTGCTGGAATCTCTACTTCATTTGGTCCTTTAGTCCTCTGGGCTAGTATTTTCCTTTTCTTTGGATTGCTTCATTCTCCTTTGATCGAATGGGATATGACCAGTCGATGTATCTCAGATGATGGCTCACAAACTTTTAAGACCCCAGGTACCACTCACTAAGTTGGGATGTAGCACTTTTTCTTTGTAAACTATGTTATGCCAATTGACCTAGATGTCCCCTGAAACTATGGTCCCCCGACCCCAGCTACTCTGTCCCTCAAAATGTTTGTATGTGTCCAGTAAACTTCTTTGCTTTTCCTTTGGTCCAGTTGTGCTGACCTTCCCTGTATCGTGTATTGTGTTTCCTGAAGGGTGCTAATTTTTAACAGGCGCCCTAGTGGTGCAGTGGTTAAGAACTTGGCTGCTAACCAAAAGGTTGGCAGTTTGAATCCACCAGCCGTTTCTTGGAAACCCTATGGGGCAGTTCTATTCTGTCCTACGAGGTTGCTATGAGTCGGAATCCACTTGATGGCAATGGGTTTAATTTTTAATAAATAACTTCGCAGTTCCCCAGGAAATATTCATTTTGGAAAAAAGCAGGTAGTGTCCAAATTGTTTTCATATATTCTCACAGTCACTCTCCCAACTCCTCTCCCTCCTTCCGACCCATGTCCCATACACTTCCCAATTCTGGGTGTTATTGCTCAGTCTTCCTTACAGGTACAAACAATAGGATAATGTTTTGTTTTGCTTTCAGTAACCATCTGCAAAATGTTTACAACTTTGTGGATTGTTTCGGACAAGGTGACTAGGCCAGTGTCTTCAGAGAAGTCCTATTTATACGAGCTAAAGCAAATGCAAGGGCACCTAAGGATTTGCCGAGATGGACCAAAAATAAACTCGAAGTCTTCGATCTTAATTAAAACATTTCACTAGACCAGGGATGTGGCCACCTTTTGTTCACAAACGTCCTAAGAACTCTGGATATTACGTTCTGTTCTTTTTACTGAATTAAAGCCAAAAATTAAGTCTTGACGTAGGCCAACCATCCTGTCCCCCAGCCTTTGTGTATGCTGCTTTGTCAGCCAGGACCTCTTCCCAACAATATCTCCATCCCCTGCCCAAGCCCTGGCTCCTACCCAGCCTTTCTGACACGGCCCACAGGAAATCTCCTCTGGGAAATCTTCTTTGACCACCAAGGCTCTTAAGTACCCCTCCTATATATACCCAGTAACCAGCACTTAGTATCCATTTCAACTGCCCATTTACTTCTCTCTCTCACCTATTTGTAATTGGAATTTGTGTAATAATTAGTTTTTTACCTAATTTGTACCTGAAATACATGTAGTAATACTTATTCCTGAAAAAAAGTCATGCCCTTGAGCTTTTTAACTTGGCAGTTTATCTTACAGTCTCAAGAATGGTAAAAACATGGGCTTTGGCGTTGGACTAATGTGGATTTGGCATCGAGCTCTGGTGCTAACGGCTGTGTGATCTTGAACTTAACATCTGAGGCAGTTTTATCATTTGGAAAACGAAGACTACCTCACCGTGAAGATCAATGTATAGAAATGCACCACCCATCCAAGTTAATGCTCAATAAAATGTTAGCTGCTATTATATTTCTCGAGAGTAACTTAATTTTATTAAATACTAAAAGGAGAGAAAGAATATTGTTAATTGATTGGAACTACCTCAAACTTATTTTCTAATGATATTTGTATGTATCATATATGATATACGTAACCTTAATCTGTAACTTATACTTGTTATCTATTGCTCTTACCTAATTCAATATAAAAATACATCTTAAATGGTTTGAAAATATATTCGACTCCTTAAAAATACTCTAACAAAAGAATGGACTTAGAAACTGAAAAAGAATGTTGGCACCCTCTAAGGAAGTATCTTTTATGCCAGTAGAGGAAATTAATACTGAAGGAAATGTCTCTGAAAAGACCCCATCTTAATCTCTAGGTTAGTAACTTTAGTTCACTCAAATCTCTAAGCATCAAATTTAAAATGGCCTCAAAAGTATTCCAAAATTATTTACTTAATAGTGAACTGGCTTCTGAGCCCATAAAGAATCCAATGATCCAATTCTGTGTTTAAGCCCTTCTTTTTCAGACCCTTACACATGAACCAAGACGCTTCAGAGCTGACTGCTCCTAATTTTTATCTGGAAGACTGGCAAAAAATTCTCATGGACAAATACCTCTCTCTAATAAACTCTTCAACCCTGGATGGTTCAGAATCCCAAGAGGAAACGTGTCCTATTTCCTTGTACTTGCATTTCAAGATAAGCTAAATTGATTTCTAAAGCCACACAATTAAACAAGAAGATATTTTTTCAGCATCAGTATCCACTAACAGGGTGTACATACACAGCCTCATTGCACTCAGTCAATTGTACATTTATTACTCTACTTGCTCTAAATCAGAAGTCATTCTAGGTGCTGGGGGATGCCAAGATGAGTAACACAGTACATTCTTGCCCTCAAGCAGTTCTCAGATGAAATTTTATCTACAAAGATGTAATATTTTAAGCCATCACCAACTCAAAATTTAAGCAGGCATTAATTCATAGCTGAGACCGAAGACTTAGAGAAATCATCTACAGAGGACAAGTACACCAGAGGTGTTCGTGGGGTAGGAGATAAGATCACTGAAAAAGCAGGAAACTGTGGTGTAAACCTTGAGAGTCAGAAATTCATTCAGATTCCAGATTCACTAATTACCTACAATGTAGACAATTTTGTTTTTGCAATGCGCATATATTTTATAATAAAAAATTTTAATCATCAGAAAAAGTATTTCATAGGGTTTTAAGAAGATCAAATGAGAGCACTCATGAAAGCACACAGCACAGTGCTTACCACTGAGCTCAGTGTATACTAGTTTTTAAAAATACAGCAACTCCTTAATGAATGTGAATACAATTTTATTACTTTTTTATATTTGCTTCATGATCATAATAATAGTGAGTGACAGACAGTGAAGCTGTGGGTTTAACAAAGAGTAAATGCTTTCAAACCAGCTAAGCCTAAAGCCAAATTAAGGCTCCAGCTCTTAGCAGCCAGCTGGGTTGCCTTAAACAAGTTGTTTAAGGGATAAAAGGGATATATAAAGCCCTTAACACAATGATAGATATTCCTCAAACGGTAACTCCACCCTTCTTACCCCTAACTAAATGCGTTTGTTCATCTGTAGTTGACACCTGATGTTTGGGTGCTCAGCATGCGCTGAGTACTCTCTGCCTCACCCCCAAGGGTGATGAAGGGAGAACATTACCTCTCCAGGTCCTCTGGCAGCTGCAGCATGGGAAGCACAGCTAAAACGATGCTCCTCCTGCTGCTCTGACTTCACAGGGATGGTACAGCAGACAGTTTCTGGACTGGTGGTGCCAATGGCCTGTGGCAGAACCTTGGCAGTATCTTGGCACCCTAGTCCCAAAGCACCCAAACCCAGACCCAGTGCCGTCGATTCCGACTCATAGCGACCCTATAGGACAGAGTAGAACTGCTCCATAGAGTTTCCAAGGAGAGCCTGGAGGATTTGAACTGCCGACCCTTTGGTGAGCAGCCATAGCACTTAACCACTGCGCCACGAGGGTTTCCATACTTCTCAATTCTGAGTCTCCCAACGCCCACCCAATAAATTCCTTCTCTCTCTAATCAGAGTCGGTTCCTGCTGTATGTAAACAAGAACACTAACTACTACACTTGTAAAACTAACCATAAATTAAATTAATGCCAGTGCCATGAAATTATTTTAATATCTTTTTCTCCATGATCGAATATACAAAGATAAAGGAAGTAATGTATTCTTCTGCTGTAAAGCTGGGTGAAATATATCGAAATCCACTCGTTGAATTTTCTTTAAATAGTCTTCTAGAGCAACCTGAAAAAAGAAAAAAGGGATCGCTAGGATCATAAAATGATCAAGCCTTTACGAGAAACTAAAGAAAGATTACAAGTATCAGGTTATTCCAGTTTCCCTGATATGGGCTTCTATGTATATAAATTTTAAAAGGCAGACAGAAAATAAATATACCTATGGAGGGTTCTATTGGGCCAGTAAAAGAGTATCACAGAATTAGTACAAGAAATACCGAGCCTCTTTTCTCATAATTTATAATGTTCTGGTTAAGATGTAGATTAGAGAAATCAGTTTTCCTGGTCTTGTTACTAGATTTTGTGGAATACAAAGGAATGTTTCAACCAGGGAAAAAAGGGGGGGGGGGGGGACAGAAATGCATTGTGCCATGAAAGGGATCTCAAGTTCTTTGTTTAAAAAATTATCTTATTTTGTGAAAAAGTTTAATGAATCTCTGTTCTTAAACGGTCCCTGGAAAGTGCAAATGGTTCAGCACACTGTTGCTAACTGAAAGGCTGGTGGTCCAAAGCTACCCAGAGAGAGGCACCTCATAAAAAGGCATGGTGACCTACCTCCAAAAGGTCACAGCCATGGAACCCCTACGGAGCAACACATGGGGTCGCCATGAGTTGGAAATCCACTCAACAGCAACTGATACATTCTTGTTAGAAAACACTATTTCTAACCAGGATAAACAGTCACAGGTCACTATAAATGCCACCCTTTCCTGCCCGCATCACATAAAACATGACAAAGTTTTCATCAGGATAAGAGCAGGAAGCAAAATGCCAACAACGGGCTGTGCTCTTAATTTTTTGGATTTCAGTTATTTTTATTAACTTATTTTAATAATTTTTCTAATAAACAGGGAAGCCACTCTTTGCATTGCACAATTCTAAAAGGCACCACTCCCACCTCGGTCCACGTGTACAGCAACCCCTAGAGCTCTGCAGTGCACAACCTGTATGACCCAACACAGGGGTTGTGCTTGTAGAATCATTAGAATATACAGGTAAGCAAAAAGAAAATAAACATTATTACATTTTCTTCCAGACTTTCTTCCTACACAATTATAAACATGAGTGTACAACAAAAAAATTCAGTATCTACATTTTTTTCTAAATTTTATTTATTTTGTTGTTAACATACACAGTAAAACATGCACCAGCAGTTCAACAGTTTGTACAATACAGTGACATCGATTACATTCTTGGAGTTGGGCAACCATCCTCACCCTCCTTTTCTGAGCTGTTCTCCCTCCACTAACATAAACTCACTGTGCCCCCAAAAGTTCCTATCTAATCTTTCCAGTTGCTGTTGTCAATTTGATCCCATATAAACAGTTCTTAAGACTATAATGCACAAGGCAGATCTTTTTACTACTTAAGCTAAGATACTGTTCAGTTTTAAGATGATTTCAGAGGTTTACGGTTTAAAGATTATCTCAGGGCAATAGTTTCAGTGGTCTATCCATCCTCCATGGCTCCAAAAAGTCTATAGTCCGTGAGATTTTAAAATTCTGTTCTGCATTTTTCTCCTTCTGATCAGGGTTCTTCTGTGGAATCTTGTTCAGTAATGGTAGCCAGGCACCATTCAGTTCTGGTCTCATGGCAAAGGAGGCATTTGTCCACGGATGCAATTAACCACACATTGCATACCCTCCTCCTACTCCTGACTGTTCATCTTCCTCTGCTGCTCCAGGCGAACAGAGACCAATTGTTGTGCCTTGGATGGCCACTTGCAAGCTTTTAAGACTGCAAACACTATACAACGAACTAGGAGATAGAACAGAAGCACTAAACACATTATTTGGCCAGTTAACTGGGATGTCTCATGAAACCATGATCCTAAGCCTCTAAACGAAGGAACCCAATTCAATGAGGTGTTTGGTTGTACATAAGCAGCCTCAGAAACTGCTTTTTTTTTTTTTTGGTCATCGTAAATATGTCACACAACTTTTGCAAATTCAACTTTTTACAGGTATATAACTTATTGACAGCAATTACAATAATGGCTGTATAATGTTACCCTTAATTAATACTATTTTCCCATCACCGTTAACCCCCATCTTCCCTTTCCTCCCACCCTGTAACCACTAATAAACTTTTGTTTCTATATATTTGCCTTTTCTTATCTTTTTACATAAGTGAGGTCATACAATATTGTCCTTTTGTGATAGGCTTATTTCACTCAGCATAATGTCTTCACGCTCCATCCATACTGCAGCATGTATCAATACTTCATTTCTCCCACTGGCTGAGTAGTATTGCACTGTATGTATGTACTACATTTGGTTTATCCATTCGTCTGTTGATGGGCATTTAGGTTGTTTCCACCTTTTGGCTATTGTGAATAGTGTTGCAATGAACACTGGTGTACAAGTCTCTGCTTTCAAGTCTTTTGGGTGTACACCTAGGAGGGAAATTGCTGGGTCATATGGTATTTCTATTTTTAGTTTTTTGAGGAACCACCACAGTTTTTCACAATGGCTATACCATTTTGTACTCCCACCATCAATGGATAAGGGTTCCAATTTTCCCACATCCTTGCTAACATTTGTTATTTTTTTAATCTTAGCTATCCTAGTGGGAATGAAATGGTATCTCATTCTGGTTTTGATTTGCATCTCTCTCATGGCTAATGACGCTGAGCATCTTTTCAAGTGTTTGGTGGCCACTTGAAGGTCCTCTTTGGTGAAATGTCTACTCAAGTCCTTTGCCCATTTCATGATTGGGTTATTAGTCTTTTTGTTGTTGTCAAAGTCTTATATACATTTTGGTTATTAAATTCTTGTCAGGTATATGGTTTCTGAAGATATTTTCCAAGTCGATAGCTTGCTTTTCACTTCTTTGGTAAAGTCTTTTAATGAACAAAAGTTTTTAAATTCTATGAGGTCCCATTTATTTATTTTGTCTTTTGCTATTTGTGCTTTTGTTATTATATTAGAAATCCACTGTTGAAAGCTAGGCCTGACAACGTTGCCCTGCTTGTTCTTCTAAGAATTTATGGTTTTATTTTGCACATTTAGGTCCTTAATCCAGTTTGAATTTTAGTATGGTGTAAAGCATGGGTCCCATTTCATTTTTCTGCATGTGAAAATTCTATTTTCCTAGCACCGTTTATTAAAGAGACTCTTATTTCCCCATCCAATGGACTCAGCACCTTTGTCAAAAATTAGTAGACCACAGATATGTAGGTTTATTTATGGACTCTCAATTGTATTCCATTGGTCTCTATGTCTACTGTTATACCAGTACCAGGCTGTTTTGATTACTGTAGCTACACAGTATGTTTTAAAGTCAGAAAGTGTGAGTCCTCCTACTTTGTTCTTCTCTTTCAACATTGTTTAGCTATTTGAGGCCTCCTGTCATTCCACATAAAGTTGAGGATTGGTTTTTCTATTTCTATAAAAAAAAAAAAAAAAAAAAGCTGCTGGCACTGTTTACAACAGCAAAAAGATGGAAGCAACCAAGGTGCCCAACAACAGATGAATGGATAAATAAATTATGGTATATTCGCACAATGGCATACTATGCACTGATAAAGAACAGTGAGGAATCTGTGAAACATTTCATAACATGGAGGAACCTGGAAGGCATTATGCTCAGTGAAATTCATCAGTTGCAAAAGGACAAATATTGTATAAGACCACTATTATAAGAACTTGAGAAACAGTTTAAACTAGAAGACAACATTCTTTTGTGGTTACAAGAGGAGGGAGGGTGGTAGGGTGGGAGAGGGGTATTTGCTAATTAGTTGGTAGATAAGAACTACTTTAGGTGAAGGGAAATACAACACACAATACAGGGGAGGTCAGCACAACTGGACTAAACCATAAGCAAAGAAGTTTCCTGAATAAACTGAATGCTTCGAAGGCCAGTATAGCAGGGGCAGGGGTTTGGGGACCATGATTTCAGGGGGCATCTAAGTCAATTGGCATAATAAAATCTATTAAGAAAACATTCTGCGTCCTACTTTTGAGAGTGGCTTCTGGGGTCTTAAACGCTAGCAAGCAGCCATCTAAGATGCATCAATTGGTCTCAACCCACCTGGAGCAAAGGAGAATGAAGAACACCAAAGACACAAGGCGATTATGAGCCCAAGAGACAGAAAGGGCCACATGAACCAGAGTCTACATCATCCTGAGACCGGAACTAGATGGTGCCTGGCTACAACCCATGACTGCCCTGACAGGGAACACAAGAGAGAACCCCTGAGGGAGCAGGAGAGTAGTGGGATGCAGACCTCAAATTCTCATAAGAAGACCAGACTTAATGGTGTGACTGAGGCTGGAAGGACCCCAGTGGTCATGGCCCCCAGACCTTCTGTTGGGCCAGGGTAGGAACCATTCCCGAAGCCAACTCTTCAGACATGGATTGGACTGAACAATGGGTTGGGGAGGGATGCTGGTGAGGAGAGAGCTTCCTGGATCAGGTGCACACTTGAGACTATGTTGGGATCTCCTGCCTGGAGGGGAGATGAGAGAGTAGAGGGGGTTAGAAGCTGACGAAAAGGACACGAAAAGAGAGAGTGGAGGAAGAGAGTGGGGTGTCTCATTGGGGGAAAGTAATTGGGAATATGTAGCAAGGTGTATATGAGTTTTTGGGTGAGAGACTGACTTGATTTGTAAACTTTCACTTAAAGCCCAATAAAAATTACAAAAAAAAAAAAAAGCTGCTGGCATTTTTATCAGGAATGCATTGAGTCTATAGATCGCTTGGGGTAACACTGACATCTTAACAATATTAAGTCTTCCAATTCATGAACATGCAACGTCTTTCCATTTATTTAAGTCTTTAATCTCTTTCAGCAGTATTTTATAGTTTTCATTGTATAAGTCCTTCACTTCCTGGTTAGATTTATTTCTAAGTATTTTATTTTATTACATCCTATAGCATATGGAATTGTTTCCCTAATTTCCCTTTTGGATTTCTCATTGCCGGTGTATAGAAACCCAAGTGGTTTTTGTTTGTTGACCATGTACCCTGCAACTTTGCTAAATTCCTCTATCAGCTTTAGAACCCTTCTTGTGGATTCTTTGAGATTTCCTATATAGGGTATCATCCACGAATTGAGATAATTTTACATCTTCTTTTTCCAATCTGGGTACCTTTAATTTCTTTTTCTTGTCTTATTGCCCTGGATAGGACTTCTAATACAATATTGAATAGAAGTGGTGAGAGCGGGCACCCATGTCTTGTTCCCAAAGTATCTATTTTTTTTTTTAATTCTAAACTCATATTTATGTGCAAGAGGAGATATACTCAAGAATGTACACAGCTGCCCTGTTTTTTATAAGCAAAAAACTTGAAAACCACCGGAAGTTCTTTGATAAAAGTATAGATAAATAAATTGTGATCTGGTCACATAATGAAACATTATAGTACAGTGAAATGAATGTACTATAGCTAAACACAATAATATGGACAAATCCTACAAATATAACATTAAGTGTGTATATGTCACATAATCAGAATATAGCCCATGTTTATAAAGGTCAAAAACAAAACTAAGCAACATTTTTTTTTTTTTAATACAAAATGGAGAAAACTTTTTTAGGGGGGAAAAGAAACAAGGGAATAATAAACACAAAATTTAGGATGGCTGCCTGGTAAAGTAAAAGGTCCCTGGGGAGTGCAAATGGATGGTAGTTTTAAGTCACCCAGCTGTACTGTGAAAAAAAGGCCTGGCAAACTGTTTCCACAAAGATTATGGCCAACAAAACCTTATGTAGCAGTTCTACTCTGTAACATATGGGGTCACCATGAGTCAAAATCGACTCGATGGCAATGAGTTGGTTTGTTTTTGGTTATCTGGCAAAAGACGGCAGAGGCAGGAGGATGGGATAGGAAAACAGATAAGTAGATGCAATTTAATGGCAACATTCTATTTCTTGGGTTGAATGGTGAGTTCGTAGGTGTCTATTATGACATATATATGCATGTATACATATATGTGTGTGTATACACACACACAGATATATATATATACACACACACACACACAGGGAGCCCTGGTAGCACAACGGTTAAGTATTTGGCTGCTAACAAAAAGGTTGGTGGTTTGGACCCATCCAGTGGCTCTGTGGGAGAAAGACCTGGTGATCTGCTCCTGTACAGGTTACAGCCTACAAAACCCCATTGGGCAGTTCCACTCTGTCACATGGCACAACTGTGAGCTGGAATTGACTCAACAACACCTAACAACAACACATATAAAGGTATTTTAGTGTACTTTCTTCCACATGTTCTCTACGCACATGTAAACACATACATGAGAGTATCCACGCACAAGAAATTTTTTGGCAAAAAAGGGAGCGTAGTATTTACAACATTCTGTAAACTACTTTTATCACTTAATACATTGTGATCAACCTTCCATCTCTAAGAATTCCACTCTGTTAATTTTAATAGCTCTATAATACTCGGTTATATGGATATACCAAATTCATCAATCCTTGTAAGTTATTTCCATTGTTATTTTGCTATATATAATGACAACAAATTTTTTCTACATATCCAGACTTATTTAGTTCCTTATGCTAAATTTCTAGACTTAGAATGGCTGAATCAAAAATCATCACCTGTTTCTTTAAAGCTTTGAGTAAAAAATTGTCCTTCAAGAAATGTACACTTCTACCAACAATAAAATAGTGTCCATTTCTCCACACTCTTACCGATACAGGGCATTACCAATTTAAAAAATCTGAGGTGCCAGGTGCTTGTATATTATATGTCATTTAATCCTTGTGACACATATGTCATTTAATTCTTACGACCTCCTGGGAGAAGGGTTTTATTATAGACAAGAAACTGAGACCTAGAGTAGTTAAATAACATGCCTACCCAAGGTCACATAACCAGAAAAGGCACAGCTGGAATTTGAAACTAAGTGTTTTTTTAATCCAAATTGAGCACTCATTTATTTTACTACCCAGTGTAGCTTCAAATTACATAATTAAACAGTCTACAAATGAAAATTAATATTAAATATCCCATCAGGACAGCCAGCCAGAATGTAATTTAGCATACTAAGAGAAATTAAAATTTTTTATATAACTGGCTTATAATTTCATTTTGGGAACTCTTATTACAAAAGAAATCATTTGAAAGGTGGACCAATATTTATACAAAATAATGCCCACCATAGCACTATTAGTAATCAAGAAACATGAGAATCAATCTAAATATCAAATAAAAAAATGGTTAAAAGAACAGGCACGTGACAGCATTATTATAAAACCATTAAATACAGTCACACGTCGCTTAACGTCCACTGTCCCCTATACGTTCTGTGAAATAGGAAGTCAGGTGATTCGGACATTGTGTGAACGTGCCTAAATCGCAAGCAATAGTACTCATTGACTTTCCACCTTCCTGTTGCTTAATAACCTTTTGTTTCACTTCCAGATCGATACTTCTCCTTTGCCTCTTGCTGCTGCTATCATCAGCACTGGCTTGCTGAGTTTGGGAGCCATGATGCACTTCACGGTAATGTTTTTGAAAGAAAATTAAACTGAACGGTAACACCACAACACACAAAAGAAACGCGATACATGAGATTGGATGCTGCTGCCTGCGAGTTGAACCATACACTATTATACTGTAAACTTTTTATTTGTAAGTAGGGGAAGTTTACATTAAAATAACAATAGAAAAATAAAATAACGATAGTAAATACATAAGCTAGTAACAGGTGTTTATTATGACTATCGAGACATGTTATAGGTTACATATGTACTGTACCATTATACACCTGGCAGCGCAACTGCTTTATAGCCAAGTGACATGAGATACATGTGTTGCGTGTGGGAAGCTGCAGCATTCGCTACATCCAGTTACATCAGCTATGTCCGTCCCATTCTCCAACTGGGATTTCTGAACGCTATTATAACCTATGGGACCATGGACATACATGCAATCGAACATTGCCCAAACAGATGTTATATGGTGCATGGCTGTATTCTATTTACAATTTTTTTAATATGGTAAAATGTTTGATGAGCAGGACACTGACATATAAAGTATAATTTAAACTATATAAAAAATTTCATTAAAAAAAAAGACCAGAATGAACAGTGGTTATATCTGGATGCTGAAATTACAGCTGATTGTTATTTTCTTCTCGTAGTCTTTTTTTATATTCTTCAAATTTAAGAATGTATTGCTTATACAATTAGAAAAAATTCTATTAAAATACAGATGAAACATGACTTCAATATTGGAGCTCAAATGTACATTCACAAGTTAGAATTTGGCTCAAAAGAAAGTTTGGCCAATGGTAATATAAACTGTAAAATTCTTTGTGAACTTCTCAAAGACATTACAATTTCTGAATATGGGTTCTTAAAACCTCTTCTATGGAAAGGAATATATTATAGTCATAGACTAGTCATTTTCAAAGTTTTTAAACAGCAAAACCTTTTCTTTGAACAAAATAACAGACACCCGAAATATTAAACAAAAAAAGGCCCTGCCCAGCTGATTAATTTCCTAATGAGAGTAGACCGAGGATACCGCTTACAGCAGAAGCAGTCCCTGAAAAATCGCCACACAGTCCTCCAGCTTCTTCTGACACAGGATGGAAACAGAGCTGGGCCGCAACCCTAGAGTTTCTGATTTGGTAGGTCTGCATGGGCCGGAGATGTGCATGTCTGACAAGCTCCCATTCTGCTGGTGGCCAAGGACCACACCTGGAGAACCTCTGCTCTAAGACAGTAGTTCTCAGGCCTAGCTGTACTTTACAGTTACTGGAGGAGCTCTTAGAAAGTATCAAGGCTTGGGTCCAGCCTCTTAAGAGATTTTGATTTAATTGGTCTGGGGAGGGGCCCAGGCATTGTCTTGTTGTTGTTTCTCTTTTAAAGCACTCCCCAAGTGATTCTGATGGGTAGGGCAGTCAGGGCTAAGAACAGCCTTTTTTCACAAAGGTGAACAAAATTCACCTGCTGGGTCTTAGTAAGTTTAACAGGTGACAGTATATATAAATGGAATATAAATAACCACTAAAAAGGCTGATACAGAACAATATATGTTGACATGGAACGAGGTGCTTGATATCCCATTTATACAAAATATACATACATGATTATATACATTCATAAAGCCCAGAAAGATGAACAGACATTATTTCTGTAAAGGGTAGAATTGTGAGAGGTTCATATTTCCTTCTTTTGTATCCTCTTATATCATATAGGAGCCCTGGTGGTAAGGTGGCTAAGAGCTCAGCTGCTAACCAAAGGTTGACAGTTCGAATCTACCACCTATGCGGCAGTTCTGCTCTGTCCTTTAGAGTCACTGTGAGTCGGAGTTGACTCAACGGCAACAGGTTTGGTTTGGGTTTCAGGTTTATATTACATGAACGTTTAATTACGGTATTTTCACGCAAATAATATGTGCCTTCTATGTTTGTTTGCCATCCACACCCTCCACCCAACAGATATTTTCATAGGCACCACTATGCCATTTTTTTTTTTTTTTTACATGTTGCCGTAAAAAAATTAGCACAGCACAGTTACGAAAATACCTCATGGGGGAGGGTGTGGTCAGCAAACAAAGTAGAAGGCACGTGTTATTTGTGTAAAAATATGGTAATGTATTACTTTTATAAGAAGCAAACCCAATAAACAAAATGATCTCAAACATTTAGGCTTGAGAGCTAGGATAAAAGATGTGAAGGTATAGAAATAAACTTTTAAATATATTTGAGGTTCTAGGGAAGAAAGAAGTTAGAAGATATGTTTGATACTGTGAAAAACACATGTGCTTTCAATCTTCAAAGGTCACAAAATAGTTGAATCTTGGTTTCTATCTGCGAAATGAAGTAAAACATGTCTAGGAAGAATAGGAATAATATATAAAATGACCTAGCCCAAAGCCTGTCTCATAAAAAAAAAAAAAACCCATTGTTGTTGAGTTGATTCCGACTCATAGCTACCCTACAGGACAGAGTAGAACTGTCCCATAGGGTTTCCAAGGAGCAGCAGCTCGTGGATTTATCTGCCAACATTTTGGTTAGCAGCCATAGCTCTTAACCACTGCTCCACCAGGGCTCCTCTCTCATAACAAAAAAACAAAACCAACCCAGTGCTGTCCAGTCAATTTCGACTCACCTGTCTCATTATAGGTGCTAAATAAATGGTATCTATTATCGTTTGTTTATATATTTTAGAACATGGCTCCCAAACCTAGCTACACATCAGAATCACTTGGGAAACTTGTTAAAACCACAGATTCCCCTAGGAATCCATATTTTTAAAAAGTTTTCCAGGTTATTCTGATGCAGCCAGCTCAGCACTGGTCTATGGACCACCGTTCAGGAACGAGCGCTACAATATGGACACTATGGAGGAAAAATTAATAGAATAAGTAGCACTTAACCCACCAGCCACTCTGTGGGAGAAAGATGTGGTGGTCTGCTTCCACAGAGATTATAGCCTAGGAAATGCTGTGGGGCAGTTCTACTCTGTCCTAGAAGGTCGCTATGAGTTGGAATCAACTCGACAGCAATGGGTTTTTGGTATATGAAAGTAAGTAGCCTAAGAACCTTTGAGGCAGGTTCTCTCATTATCCCAATTTTACATATGAGGAACACAGTGGTTGAGGAACTTCAGGTCCTATGGTAAGTAGGTGGCAAAATGGGACTCACACTCATGTAGCCTGGCTGCAAAGGCAGCGCTCCCAACAACTCTGCTTGCCTGCCTCTAGGAATACAGGAACGACCACCACCAAAACCATAACATAACTAACAGCACCCACCACAATGGAGCGAAACAAAACCAAAGGCTGCAAACTAAAGAACTGCACTGACAACTTCATAAAATAGAAAGAGACCAGACACATCTGTTGCACTAATCACAGAGCCTTCTCTGTTAATCTCCTTACCGTCTGAAGAAAAGCAGGAAACGCTCTCAAAGGAACACTTTTGTGGAAGGATCTAGCCTAAAAAAAAGAGAAAAGGAAATTAGTTTGATACATAAATGCTTCTGGAAATATATACTCTCCCTTTAAAAGTGAACACAAAATAACAACAGCAATTTAACACCACCAGTTAGGAGCCCTCTCAAAAGCAGGAAAACAAATCTCACCTGCTGCTGATTAAGATTAATTTCCTAGGCCTGAGGGACTCAGGATAACGTAGCCACTATTTTAAGAGTCCCATTCTTTTTTACAGATTGGCTCTGGTATTTTCTGACTGCCCTGTAACATGTTCTAATAACTTTGACCCCCCAGCTCTATAAAAAAAAACAAACCTGTTGTCGTCTAGTCGACTCTGACTCTTAAGATCCTATATGACAGAGCAGAACTGCCCAACAGTGCTTCCTAGGCTACAATTCTTATGGGAGCAGATCAACATGTTTTTTTCTCCCTTAGAGTGGCCGGTGGGCTCGAACTGCCAACCTTTTGGTTAGCAGCCGAGTGCTTAACCAGGGCTCCTTCTCCCTACCTAGATTCTCATTATCTCCTGTTTAGATGAACATAAGATCCTCCTAACTGCTCTTCCTGTCTTTGTGTTTCCCACCGCTAACCAAATTCATTTTCTACAGCTAGCCAAGTTCGTATCCTTAAGTCATAGTTTCATTTTTAGCTTAACTTAACTTCCTGGTAGATCAAGTCTCAATTATTCATTCTGGACTTCTAACATCATCTCTCCAGCCTAACTCCCTACTGCTCTGGGGCATGACTCCCTGATCCACTCAGGCTGACGACCACGATCTTGCACTCACCAAACCCACTCTCACCTCTCGTCTTTGTGTATGGTGTCCTTCATGCCACCAATAGCAGACACTCACTGCCTCTACTCCCAGGCTCACTTCTTAACCCACTGCAGTCTGCTTTTACCCCAGCAGTCTCCTAAAATTGTTCCTTTATGATCATCTACACTATACTAGGAGCCCTGGTGGTGCAGTGGTTAAGAGTATGGCTGCTTACCAAAAAGCTGGCAGTTCAAATCCACCAGCAGCTCCTCAGAAACCCTACAGGGGCAGTTCTACTTCATTCTATAAGGTCGCTATGAGTCGGAATCAACTCGATGGCAATGGGTTTTGGCTTTTTTTTTTTATGCTATACTAATCACCATAACCATCTCTTTGTTCAATCTCTCCGCAGCATGCAATACTTAGATATTTCCTTCTTGGAATTTTCTCCTCCCTTGGTTTCCAATATACTGACTCTCAGTTCTCCTTTAATTATTCCTTCCTTTTCCCTCTTTCTAATAAATGGCCCTTTCTCCTGCTATGTGATTAACAGAGGTGGGTCTCAAGGTTCTGTCTTTGGTCCTCTTCTTTAGATGTACATTCTCCTTGGGCAGCATCATCCAAATTTATAGGTTTAACCATAAGCTTTTTATGTGAATGACTCACAAATATGCCTTCAGTTCGGAAATGCCTTCAAAGTCACAATCCTACATTCTTCAGTTAGCTTATCTTCCTAAATGTCCTCTGATCATCTCAAATTCATTTATGTCCAGCAGGTAGTCTAAAGTCTACTGATCAGTACCCAGTATACCATTGCTTTTTTTACTGCAGCCTTTGAATGACACCATCATCACCTATACTTGAACTCTTTTCCCAGCCTTTGACTTTCCCTTTTCCTGATCCTGCCACAATCAGTTGTCAAGTCTACTTGATTCTATTATATGTATTTGTATATCAGATACTTTTTTTCTCTCTCCTAAATAAATTTCCTAACTGATCTCCCAATTTCAATCTCCCTTATCTCTTCTAAAAACTACTAGCACAGTTTTCTAGAGAGCAACTACTTTACTTGATGATGATGCAAACTAGCACTTACTATGTACCAGGCAGTACTATAAGCTCGTTAATTCATTTATCCAAATAACAACCATTTGAGTTAGGTATTAATATGATCCTCTTTTACAGATGAGAAAACCAAGGAAGAGAGGCTAAGATCACATGATTAGTAAGTGGCAGAGCCTGGATTATAGTCAGGCATCTGGTTCCAGGGCTTGCACTGTCTCCACCACACTCCATTGCCTCATAAAGGCCTCCAAAGCGTCACACCAAAAAACCCAAACCTGTTGTTGAGTCGATTTCGACTGACAGTGACCCTATAGGACAGAGTGAACTGCCTGGCAGGGTTTCCAGGGCTGTCATCTTTACAGGAGCAGACTGCCATATGTTTTTCCTGAGGAACAGCTGGTAGATTTGAACCACCGATCTTCTGATTAACAGCTGAGCTCTTTAACCACCGTACCACCAAGGTCCTTTAAAGCTCCGTAAGCTATCTTCAATCCACCCTTCCAAACCTATCTTTCAGAGCCACATTTCATATACTCTGTAAACAAGTGGGCAGTTCTACTCTGTCCTATAGGGTCGCTATGAGTTGGAATTGACTTGATGACAATGGGTTTGATTTTTTTTTTTTTTTAAATAAATGAGTAGTTTTTCAAATCTAGCGTCTAGCTGCTTATAAAAATCAAGCTTTTATAAATACAGATTCCTGGCCCCTTCCCAAGTTTACTGTATCGATCTTCAAGGAGTGAGGCCTAGGAATTAGGATTTCTCAGGTACTTATATGTCCCTCAACTGGGACTACTCAAGTTCCCACAAAGGTACAGGGCTTTGCTGCCTCTGTGATTCTGTAGTGTTCTCAGATGTTACCCCAAACCCTACCAGTTTTAAGTAACTTCTCATGTGAACTTCCGTGTACTTTATTTACAACTACTGTGGCACAGAACTATTTTCCTTAAGTTTTCAGGAAATTCAAAAGAACATTAAGATAGTCTTTGTTACTGGGGAAGCCAGTACAACTTGACCACGGCAAAGTCATAGAAGCTTCATAGACACATCCGAACTCCCTGAGAGACCAAATTACTGGGCTGGGGGCTGGGCTGGGAATCATGGTCCTGGGGGACATCTAGCTCAATTCGCATAACACAGCTAATAAGGAAAATGTCCTACATCATATTCTGGTGAGTAGTATTCAGAATCTTTAAAGCTTGTGAGCATCCATCTAAGACACGTCTACTGATCCAAACCCTTCTGCAGCAAGGGAGAATGAAGAAAACCAAAGACACGAGGGAAAGATTAGTCCAAAGGACTAATGGAACATGACTACCATAGCATCCACCAGACTGAAGCCAGCACAACTACATGGTGCCCTGCTACCACCACCGACCGCTTTGACAGGGATCACAATAGAGGGTCCCGGATAGAGCTGGAGAAAAATGCAGAACTAAATTCTAACTCACAAAAAAAGATCTGACTTACTGGTCTGAGGGAGACTGGGGAAACCCTGAGAGTATGGCCCCCAGACAACCTTTTAACTCAATATTGAAGTCACTCCTAAGGTTCACCCTTCACCCAAAGATTAGACAGCCCGATAAAACAAACAATAATACACGTAGCTCAACCATGTATACAAAACTAAATGGGCACACCAGTCCAGAGGCGAGGATGAGAAGGCAGGAGGGGACGGGAAAGCCAGACGGATGGAAATGGGGACCCCAAGGTTGAGAAGGGGAGAGTGTTGACACGTTGTGACACCAGTGTCACAAAACAATATGGGCATTGTTTAATGAGAAACTAATATGCTCTATAAACCTTCACCTAAAGCACAATAAAACATAATTAAAAAAAAAAAAGAGAGACTTTGTCCTCAAGGAACTTACAATCTGATTACTTATTTAATACTCTAAATATCTGTTGAGTGCAGAAAATGTACCAGACACTCTAGATGCTGAGGAACACAGCACAGAACCAAGTAAAGTTCACTTACGTTCTGTTGGGAGTTGGAAGGCAAACAAGCCATAAACAATTACCAAATTTTTAATATGTCAGGTACTGAAAAGTGCTAAGCAGGGTAAAGGGACACGGTGAAGGGAAGGGAGGATGTTACTTTAGATAAAGTGGCCAGGAAAGGTTTTTCTGATAAAGTGACATATCAGCAGTAACTACAGGGGGTAGAGGGAGCCTTACAGGCATAAAAGTAGCAAGCACAGCAGGGAAAGAAATAGAAATTTTCCACCAAGTCTTCAGAAGCCACTGAAAACAACAAGGAATGGTACAAGGAGAACCAGGAAGGAATAGCACCACAGAAATGAACAAAGAAAGTTTCAAGGAAGAAGGGAAAAGTCAACAGTGTTAATCCCCAAACTGAAAACAAGTTAAGGTTTGAGAAGAGGTGAAGAACTAACTCCTGAGGAACACCTAAAGTGAGATGCAGGAGAAATCAGGAACCAATTCAAGAGCTAAAGTCCAAGAATCAAAAGAAGAAAACATTAGAATGTTTCAAGGAGAAAAAGTGATCAATGGTGTAAAAAAACAAAAAATCTATGAGAACAGGAGTCTTAAATGTTCATTAAATTGGCAACACAGAGATTATTTATTAGTGATTACTGCCAGAGTGACCAGGAAAGCAGCCAAAGTGCAGCACAGTGAGCAGTGGCCAGGTAGTGAGGGCCTTGAGGTAATAATGAATGCGACCATCTATTCAAAAAGTCTAATTAGAAAAGACAAAGAAAAAAACAGAAGAGTCCACGGGCTGCTGTAATGTCAGAAGGCAACAAACCAGTAGACAAAAGTGGAAAGTTACAGAGAGACAAACTAAAAACACCAGCTGGGGACTGCTGAGGAAGCAAAACCCTGGAAGAGGAAGGAGAGGCATCACCCTTAGTAAGGCAGAAAGACACTGTCCTCTGGGAGGCAGAGGAATGACCAGTGGATGGAACAGAGAGGGGTCTAAGTGAGAAAGCTCATGCTTGACTTACTCAGTAAAGGGCACAAACATCTGCTAAGAGGGAGGGAATGGTGATAAGTCAGAGAACTTGGGGAAAAAAAAAAAGAACAGAAATTCTGTAATAGTCCCTGAGATAAATCTACCGGCAATTCAGTGAGGGATGAGTGAAGACTGTCAAGTAAGGAATACCACAACCATGCTCCAGAAGTGATCATTTCCTAAATGATTTGGAGAAAAGAGACTACTCACATGCTTTAGATGCAGGTGTGCTTGGCTGGCAATGTCATATATGACATCCCTCACATTTTTATCTTGGTTCTTCCGTAGAAAATCCTCTTGTGAAACACCATGCTATGTAGGAAAATGTACGTTATATTAGGAATCTAAAAGTACACTTAAAACTAACTTCGCTCAGAAAAGCAGGTGATGGTGCATACAGTACAATGCCAATTTTGTGTTTTAAAAAAGTGCGTGCATGCGTGTGTGTGCACACGTTTGTGTGTGTGTGTGTGTGTGGAGAGACAGACACACTTGGAATAATATGCAACAAGGCACTAACAATGGCTGCAGGTAGAACAAAAATACAAGAAAAAAAACAAGAAGTTTAAAAGAACAGATAATAATGATCTCATTCTGAGCACACACAGAAAACATTTGAGTTCTCAAACAAAATGGAATTGTTTTTAATGGATTACCCCCTCCTTAGGAAAATACGAAACAGGCTAACATGAACACTGGGAATAATTTCTACAATTGCTTCGAAAGGAGTAAGGCACATGAAGCCACTCCAAACGAGGTTCCCTGGACCTCCTTTCTCAAAGCTCCACCACAGACCTAAAGGAACTGAAAGATAAAATTCTGACTCGATAACTCGGGAGCAAAAAAAGGAAGACCATTTGCTATATGCAATTAGCATTAGCGTCAAAGCAGAAGCTAGATGAACGACCAGTGAGGAGCCATGAGATAATTTCCCTCACTGTACTCCCGAGGTGAATGATTAGAAGGTACAAATGACAGCCTTACCAGCATACAAATATCCATGGGAAGGAACACCTTTCTTCTGCTACCATGATAGGGAGCTGCTCTCAAGCAGGTGACGATGCCTTGTGCTTTTCCAATGTGACTCGCGGCATGATCTGCATGGAGATCCTTTACACCTATGATTTGGGAAATTAAATAAATAACTGGATTGCTCTACTCTTTCTAAGTGTGTAACAAACCAACGGAAACAGCATTGAGAAATCACCTTAACACGTAAAAGGAGGTGTCCCTTCTATGCTTTATATCCTAAAAACAGGATTTATGAGAGAAAAACTGGGCACAAGGACAGGTTGGCCATTTACCACTAACAAGTTTTGGAACCTCAACATTTAAATAAAAGAGTTTTTCCTCAGACTACAGCACATCAAGAACACGTTTGGAATTTTAATCAAGTATTACGGAAAAAACATTACGAGTCTTCTATTTCTTCTCCTCAGTGCAATTTCCATAGGACCTCATTTTATGTATATGCTTAACAAATAAACATTCTGCTCTCTGCTCACTCCTTTCATTGTGATGGCAAACATGCCACCGGGTGAGCAGGCAGAACAGGCCCCGGAAACCCAATGGGGACTCGTACCATTTTTTTTTTTTTTTAATATTTTATTGTGTTTTTTGTACGATTCTTTTAGGATGACAAGAAGATACATAACCTTCCAATAAGAAAGTACTGTCCTTGGCCCAGATAATTTCATTACAATAAGACTTCACTCAGAACAAAGTCAGATGAGGAAAAGTGCCATCTAAAGAAAAAAGGAAAAAATCTTACAAAAACCTTTAGAAATGCAATTTTATTTCTTCTTTATTTATTAATTTTTTCTCACATGAGGAAAATTATCGACTGATAGGAAAGGAGGAGTCAGGTTACTGGCCTTCCAAATTTTAGATGTTGTAGTTAAAAAAGTAAGATCACTTACAATTACCAATTTTTTAATCACAGCATTCCCATGAGGTAGTACTTTTATAAGTGCCTGAGTATTCTGATTAGTCTTTACTCCACAGAACAATATCTTTTCTCCTTCTCTGCAATATTTGATTGTACAAGAAAAAAACAAAACAAAGCTGTTTCTTCACAGATGGTGCAAAGAAAAATTTCAGTGCTAAACTGGTTAGATTATCAAATCATGAAAAAGTGAAATCTCAAAGGTGTTTTCTTTGGAAAGAAAAGTATAAAATAAGAAGAACACTTACCCAATATTTCTAGTGTTAAATAAAGAAGAGAGGCCTGCGTATTTTCGGCGTAAGTTTCCAGTTCCTGGATATTACGATACGCTTTATCATCTAAATTTTTTTCCTACAGTCAAAAAAAAAAAAAAAGCAAATAAAGTCTACTGAATTATCAATATTTTTTAAAGAAATGTTTTTGCCCTAAAGAACTGATAAATGATGAATAAAAATATTACTCAATATATACTGTTTAATACAGAGTAGGGTTAAAATAAAATTAAAATGTTAAGTTTCACACATCCTTGTGGGTGTGAAGTAATAGATCATTAAGGTTTCATTTGGCATTTCCCTGATGACTAATGACGATGGACAGCTTTTCGTGTGCATACTGACCATGTGTGTATCTTCTCTGGAGAAATGTCTATTCAGATTCTTCACCCATTTTTTAATTGGGTTAGTTGTCTTTTTATAATTAAGCTGCAAGTTGTTTGTTTTTTTATTCTAGATACAAGTCCCTTACCAGATACATGATTTGCAAATATTTTCTCCCATTCTCTGGGCTGTCTTTTCACTTTCTTGATAATGTTCTTTGAAGCACAGAAGTTTTTAATTTTGAAAGACCAATTAATCTATTTTTTCGTTTGCTGTTTATGCTTTTAATGCCACGTCTAAGAAAGCATTGCCAAAGCCAAGATCATGAAGACTTACCCCTAAGTTTTCTTCTAAGCGTGTTATATTTTTAGCTGTTATATTTAGGTCTTTGATCCATTTTGAGTTTTTTGAGTTAACTTTTTGTGTATGATGTGAAGTAGGAGTCCAACATCTTTCTTTTGCATGTAGATACCTAGTTGTCCCAGAACCATTTGTTGAAAAGACTATTCTTTCCCCATTGTTTTGGCACCTTGTCAAAAATCAACTGACCATAAATGTAAGGTTTATTTCTGGATTCTTCAATTGTATTCCACTTATTTCTGTGTTTACATGCTAGTACCACACTGTCTTGATTACTGTTGCTTTGTAGTAAGCTTTGAAACCAGGGAAGTGTGAGTTTTTCAGCTTTGTTCTTCTTTTTCAAGATTGTTTTGGCTATTTTAAGTTCCTTGAATTTCCACATGAATTTTAGGACCAGTTTATCAATTTCAATAAAGAAGCCAGTTGGGATTCTGATATGGATTGCATTGAATTTGTGTATCAATTTGGGGATTATTGCTATTTAACAACAGTAAGTCTTTCAAAAATGAACATGGAATGGCTTTCAATATATTTAGGCCTTCTTTAATTTCTTTTCACAGTGCTTTATACTTTTTAGGAATGTAAGTTTTATACTTTTTGGTTAAAATTATTCCAGGTATTTTGGTCTTTTTTGTGTTATTTTTTAAATGGAGTTGTTTACTTAACTTCATTTTCTGATTGTTCACTGAAAGTGTACAAAAATACAACTTATTTTTATAAATTGGGTATTTGAGGATATTAAGAAATCATCGTTAATTTTTTTTAAAGTAACACAATCATATCGTGGTGATGTTTTTAAAAAAGTTCTTATCTGTTCAAGATACACACATATTTACAGATCAGACATGTTTGGGATTTACTTTGAAAAATCTAGTGGCAGTTGGAGGGAAGAGAGTACAGATGAAACGAGATCAGACATGTGTTGGTAACTACGAATGCTGAACAGATACATCAAAGTATATCATTCTCTCTACTTTGGTATATGTCTGAGATTTCACACTAAAACAAAACAAAGCACAGAGTGTGTATGTGCACATGCAGGCCTCTGCCTGGTGCCTATCTCTGCATGACAGTGTATGGGGGGTGGGGGAGGCTGCGGCCAATGGCATGCAGGGATGGAGTATGGATAAAATGGCATAGTTTCTTAAGTTTCCTCCCTCCAAAATATTACTACACCTATGAAAACATTTCCTTCCTAAAGAACCAGCTTAAGGATTAAAAAGGAAGAAAAAAAATTAGGATGAGTAACTTCAACTTACTCTTTCATCGACGATTTTCATAAGCCACCTTTTAGTCAGATTATGCCTTTTGACAGCCTTAAAAAAAAAAAAAACACTGTTATAAGTCTTTATAAAAGTACTAGAAGTAACTTCCACAAACCTGAATAAAATAAACGAACCAAGTACAAAACTAGGTATGAGAACATTTGTATAACTCTCACAAATAGGCAGCCGTGTTAAACACCAGGGAAAAAGGAAATGTTCCTAGAAAACATTTCCAAATAAAAATCTCTCTAGTACTTTACCCATTCATCTGTCACTTTTTTTCCCTGTACTTTTAGTAGTTTAACAATTCCACTTCCAAAACAAAAACAAAAGTATTACAAACCCAACTTTTGTATGTGATGCAGGCTAGCTTCTACAATCTCACAACATACAAACTTCCTTCCCTAAGATAGAGTTCTTTTTAGACAATAAAATTGCTTCTCTCAAAATGAAAAGAATAACTAAAACCCAAAGGAAAACAATCTGTAAGGCAAATTTTTATCTAGACAAGAAACCCCAGTAATAAAGAGCACACCTAATGCCAGATCTTGGTCTCTAATACCATTCCCCACTAAAGAAACAGGGCTCCTTAGGAAAATGGGCAATTCCAGAGCTGGGCAGGGTAGGTACAAGATAATTGGTACATGTCTTGTCGTGTCAGAAAACACAAGTACTTAAAATAATGATGCTGGGCACGTTATAGGGACATAGGAGCTAATTTACAGGGACTCCTGCTGTCCAAAACTGGGATTATTTGAACACCAAAATAATTAAGTACAGTAATGAATTCTAAACTATTGCAAAAAATGTAATTCATGAGTCCATACTGATAATAAATTAATACTGAATCAGACAAGAATCGTTAATGAATTTCCAATCTAGGGGGAATTTCTGATGAGGAGGAGGGTATCTGGCCTTAAAAGTGTCTCCCACAGATGGCTGATTGGTTGTAGAAGAGAATAGATAGTGATTATACAGCAGAAAAAACAGACAACATCCTGCCTGGGTGATCAAAATTAACAATGCCAATAAAGGACAGATGGACCAAGTGTGCCTCCAGATGTGATACCCTGAGAAAGGAAGATATAAAACAAAAGTACTTAATATAACAATGGTAGGCACTTATGCAACGTTTCAGCCAAGAATCCATAACCTGAATCTAATCATGAGAAAACATCAGACAAACCCCAAATGAAGAAAGTTCTATTTAAAAAAAAAAAAAAAAAGTCAAAGGGAATGGGGTTATATTCTTCAAAAATATCAATGTCATAAAAGCTAAAGGGTATAGAAATTTTCCAGATTAAAGAATGCTAAAGACACATGACAGCTAAATGCAATACCTGACCCTAGACTGGATCCTGTACTAAAGGGAAAAATGCTATAAAGGGCACTGTTGGTCAATTAACAAAATTGGAATATGAACAGAAAATTAGGTAAAGGTATTATACCAAAATTAAATTTATTGCACTTATTAACTCTTCTGGCATTTAGGGATAAAGGGCCATGATATACGTAACTTACATTCAAGTGATTTAGGAAAAAAAAAATGATGAGTGTACATGTACATACATAAAGAAGTGTTGGTGGTATGATGGTTAAACGCTTGGTTACTAACTAAAAAGGTTGGCAGTTCAAACCCATAGCTGCTCTGCAGAAGAAAGATGTGCCAGTCAACTTCCATAAAGATTACAGCCTTGGAAACCCCCTGGGTCAGTTCTACTCTGTCCTATAGGATCACTATGAGTCGGAATCAACTCGACAGCAATGGGAACGGGTTAGCGCGTATTATGTGTGACAAGGTAAAATGTTAAGAATAGGTTAATCTGGATAAAGGGTACACAGGTGTTTTGCACTATTTTTACTGTTGTAACCTTTCTGAAAGTTTGGAATTATTTCCAAACATGTTAAAAATTTTTTTTTTTGCCAAGTCAATACTAAGTACATATATTTTCTCAATAAGTGAACATGGTAGTGAAACAAAGTCTTATGGATGTTCTATACTTCAGTTGAGACTACAAGATGTCATTGATACCAAAATTTAAAAGCTAACATATTTATTAATATATATTTATGTGATAAATATAAGGAACTGAGCCCAATTTGCCTGGCAGGAACCTAACAGAAGCTAACAAGGAGTCAGTTCTGAAGTGTTCCCAGCAGTACTCTTCCATAGCAGGAATCCCCATAACCCTCTCTCCCAAAGGCTGAAAGCACCATACTTAGTTTAGTTTACATCAGTCTGGGACCCCTCGGTCACTGGAGAGTCCTGCTCTTGTTTTGGGGGGTGTGTGTGGCAGGTGAGGGGCTGGAGAGATGAGGAGATGAGGTTTGATCTTTGTAATTGTATCACCAAGCAAAATTTCTTATACATGAAAGTATTTAATATCTCTGACCAATCAATAGTCAGATTCCTGGTTACTTTTACTCAAGGCTGAAGCTATAACAGATACAGGTCCCTGACCACAAAATATAGCTCTTCTTTCTGATTCTAAAGGACATCAGAGATGAAAGTAAAATAAATAAATACGTATATACATACACACATACATTTAAAGCTGAAAATCTGAATAAAGCAAAACAAGTGTCAACAAATGAGGCCAAATAGAAAACCCTGGTTATAAAAAATAAATTCAAGCTATAATTTATATTCATACACAGAGAAATGGAGAACCCTACATGTAACCTATAAGAAATTACAGATATTCAACTATTCTGTACCCTACAGGTACCAATGAAAGTGAAGCAGAAAACTACTCTCCAGACAATACACTGTTCCCCCATTTAATCTTAAACAACTGATATTCTTCAAAGAATTAATGAAAAGCGTCACTGGAGTTGCAGTAAGCATATGCTCCAGTAGAATGGGGAGGGAGACAGAAAACACACGGAGAGGACAACTGCTCTCAACACTACCTGCTTCTTTTAAATATTCACTCATATTAACCTTCAGCTAGCCAACACTAATGATAAAATTTAAGCAGCTATGCTCTCAACATTACCTGCTCCTTTTAAATATTCATTCATTATTAACCTTCAGCTAGCCAACAGTAATGATAAAATTTAAGCAGCTATTAAAATTAGACAAAATGACAACCCGAAGTTGGCACACATAGAAACATTCTAGACTTCAAACATGTCTTCTGTTTGTTTAAGAGACGCTAAGAAAAGTTAAATTTGTGCGAAAGGGGTCTCTGACATTCCACTGTATTTCCTGACAAAGGCAAGACCCTCCAGTGCAAGTCTTAGCATAAACGCCCACTGTCACCACAGGGTTGTATATAAAATGATAAATAGAAAGGGCTTCTGGAGTTTAGAGAAGCTTTTCTCTATACTGAATCACCTAGATTGAGCTTCTTGAAGTGGGATGAATAGAGGTAAACAACTAATCTCATACTCACAGCCTGCCATCCATTTTCTCTTCTCAGTCCCTGGTGTGGGGGGACTGGCTCTCCATCCTTACTGGGGCTCTGGAAGTCAAACTGGGGCCCAGACACCAAGCCTGCCTCTGCTGGTGCCCAGGCCTGAGAAGAGGTGACCCGCTGTCGCGTCTGTCATGGCTCCTGCTACAGAATGGTCTTGTGGCGCTTCACCATATTACAGTGGGGACAAGATTGGCGACGAAAGACATCAAATTCCCTTCCTCCAATCACAGCTTAGCACATTTCTAAACCATGCATGGCTGTTTACGAATGAAGGGCCCATACAGCTGTTTTAACATAAAACCACTTCCTACACATGTCCAGCTATACAAATAAGGCTCTGGCCCATTGGTTTCCATTCTCTAATATCTAAAATTCATCAACAAGTTGGCAACATTATCAAACTAGACATGGTGGTTTTGGATTTGTGTTTGGACAACAGTGACAGCAAGTCTCCTTCACAAAAGATGACTACTCTGTCCTACAGCCCAGAGTCTGGATCACACACTGGTAGGACGAGCTGCTGGGCAGACAGAACAGAAAATTTACTTGCTGCTATGGACTGAGTTGTGTCCCCCAAAAATATATGTCAGCTTGACTAGGTTATGATTCCCAGTATTACATGGTTGCCCTCCATTTTGTGATTTGATGTGATTTTCCTGTGTGTTGTAAATCCTAATCTTTGCCTGTGGTTAATGAGGCAAGATTGGGTTACGTTAAAGAGGATTAGGGTGGGACGCAATACCCTTACTCAGCCCTGGTCTGATATAAAGGGAGTTTCTTTGGGGTATGGCCTGCATCACCTTTTATCTTACCCAAAAAAACCCATTGCCTTTAAGTCAATTCCAACTCAGAGTGACCCTATGGGGCAGAATTGCCCCACAGGGTTTTCAAAGAATGGCTGGCGGATTCAAACCGCTGACCTTTTGGTTAGCAGCTGAGCTCTTAACCACTGTGAGGGGCCCTAGTGAGGGCCCCACCTTTTATCTTACAAGGGATAAAAGGAGAGAGAAGCAAACACAGAGGAGGGGGACCTCATGCCACCAAGAAAGATGCACCTGGAGCTGAGTGCATCCTTTGGATTTGGGGTCCCTGCACTGAGAAGCTCCTAGACAAGAAGACTGATGACAAGGACCTTCTGCCAAAAACGACAGAGAGCGAGAGAAAGCCTCCCCCTAGAGCTGACACACTGAATTCAAACTTCTAGCCTTCTGAACCAAGAGAGAATAAACTTCTGCTGTTAAAGCCATCCATTTGTGGTATTTGTTATAGCAGCGCTAGGTAACTAAGACAGTTGCCACTGCATCAAAATCTTCAGGGTTTAAATTCTGCAATCAAATGTGTGGAAAACAAACAAGTTTGTAACGTAAAGAGACCAGGTTCCCCTCTTTTTTCCTTTAGTAAAGAAACACTCCAAAGATCTGTGCAAATTATCAGTTCCGAACATAAGTCTAAGAATAATTTCAGGATAGATTCCCCATCGACACTATCCTAATAATACCCATCTAAAAGTATGCATAAGTAATGTTCCTACAAACTAAAAGTAGCAACTTTTTACCTTCCACAGTTCAATGGCCACAGGCTGCTGTGGTGGATTATCACAGTATATGTCTTCCACAGTGTTCTTCCAAAACTGCATCCGCATCAGCCCAATTGTTTTCTCAGACACTGAGTCCTTAACCTGTGAACAGAGTTTAGAAACTATAACAAATGCACTGCTCAGTCTCCTCCTGTGACTCTGCACAATCATATAATTCTAGCCAAAAACTAATTCTATATATTTCCTTTAATTTTTTATTTAAGTTATAGCAGTCAAATTGTTGCCAGTAAAAGCTGCAAATTACTTGGAGCTAAGTTAAAAATATTTCCAAAGTTTACATTCAAAAGTTGGAGGAATTCCATAAAACAAAACAAGACTATAGGGGCACACAAGCCCAAGGGCAAGGGCTTGAAGGCAGGATGGGACAGGAAAGCTGGTAATAGGGAACACAAGGTTGAGAAGGAAGAGTGTTGACATGTCATGGAGTTGTTAACCAATGTCATAAAACAATATGTGCACTAACTGTTTAATGAGAAACTAGCTTGTTCTGTAAACCTTCATCTAAAGTACAATAAAAAAAATTTTTTAAATAGGAAGGATTCTAGAAATAAGCTGCAAGAAAAAGCAAAGAGAGGGAGGGGAAACATTTGGATTAAGAAAGACTTAAGAGATATACCAACCAGTTGCAACATGTGAACTTTATTTGGATCCTGATTTGAACAAACTTAAAAAAAGAAAGACAGGGAGTAAGATGTATGTAAACCTACATGTGACAGACTGATTGGAATGGTAAATGTTCACTTGAAGCTTAATAAAAATTAATTAAAAAAAAAAAAAAAGAAAGAGACAGACACCTGGGAAATCTGAATACCAGATGTTTAATAATATTAAGAAATTACTGTTAAATTTTTAACACATGATAATGGTATTGTGGTTATGTTTTTAAAAAGTGAGTTTTTTCAAACCTTTGCAGAATCTAAAACATCGAAATATTACAAAGCATCTTCTCAGACCACAAGGCAAAAAAACTAGAAATCAATAACAGAAAAACTAGGGAAAAGAAATCAAATACTTGGAAACTGAACAATACCCTCCTGAAAAAAGACTGGGTTATAGAAGACATTAAGGAGGGAATAAGGAAATTCATAGAATGCAATGAGAATGAAAATACTTCCTATCAAAACCTCTGGGACACAGCAAAAGCAGTGCTCAGAGGCCAATTTATATCGATAAATGCACACATACAAAAAGAAGAAAGAGCCAAAATCAGAGAACTATCCCTACAACTTGAACAAATAGAAAGTGGGCAACAAAAGAATCCATCAGGCACCAGAAGAAAACAAATAATAAAAATTAGAGCTGAACTAAATGAATTAAAAAAAAAAAAAAATTAGAGAACAGAAAAACAATTGAAAGAATTAACAAAGCCAAAACTTGGTTCTTTGAAAAAATTAACAAAATCGATAAACCATTGGCTAGACTGACTAAAGAAACACAGGAAAGGAAACAAATAACCCGAATAAGAAACGAGAAGGGCCACATCACAACAGACCCAACTGAAATTAAAAGAATCATATCAGATTATTATGAAAAATTGTACTCTAACAAATTTGCAAACCTAGAAGAAATGGGTGAATTCCTGGAAAAACACTACCTACCTAAACTAACACAATCAGAAGTAGAACAACTAAATAGACCCATAACAAAAAAAGAGATTGAAACGGTAATCAAAAAACTCCCAACAAAAAAAAAGCCCTGGCCCGGATGGCTATACTGCAGAGTTCTACCAAACTTTCAGAGAAGAGATAACACCACTACTACTAAAGGTATTTCAAAGCATAGAAAATGACAGAATACTACCCAACTCATTCTATGAAGCCACCATCTCCCTGATACCAAAAGCAGGTAAAGACATCACAAAAAAAGAAAATTACAGACCTATATCCCTCATGAACATAGATGCAAAAATCCTCAACAAAATTCTAGCCAATAGAATTCAACAACATATCAAAAAAATAATTCACCACGACCAAGTGGGATTTATACCAGGTATGCAAGGCTGGTTTAATATTACAAAAACCATTAATGTAATCCACCATATAAATAAAACGAAAGACAAAAACCACATGATCTTATCAATGCTGCAGAAAAGGCATTTGACAAAGTCCAACACCCATTTATGATAAAAACTCTCACCAAAATAGGAACTGAAGGAAAATTCAACATATTTTTTTTTATTCAAAGCCAACAACCAGCATCTAAATGGAGAGAGCCTGGAAGCATTTCCCTTGAGAACGGAACCAGACAAGGATGCCCTTTATCACCACTCTTATTCAACATTGTGCTAAAAGTCCTAGCCAGAGCAATTAGGCTAGACAAAGAAATAAAGGGCATCTGGATTGGCAAAGAGGAAGTAAAATTATCTCTATTTGCAGATGACATGATCTTATACACAGAAAACCCCAAGGAACCCTCCAGAAAACTACTGAAACTAATAGAAGAGTTTGGCAGAGTCTCAGGTTATAAGATAAACATACAAAAATCACTTGGATTCCTCTACATCAACAAAAAGAACATCAAAGAGGAAATAACCAAATCAATACCATTCACAGTAGCCCCCAAGAAGATAAAATACTTAGGAATAAATCTTACCAAGGATGTAAAAGACCTATACAAAGAAAACTACAAAGCTCTACTACGAGAAATTAAAAAGGACACACTTAAGTGGAAAAACATACCTTGCTCATGGATAGGAAGACTTAACATAGTAAAAATGTCTATTCTACCAAAAGCCATCTATACATACAATGCACTTCCGATCCAAATTCCAATGTCATTTTTTAAGGTGATAGAGAAACAAATCACCAACTTCATATGGAAGGGAAAGAAGCCTCGGATAAGCAAAGCATTACTGAAAAAGAAGAAGAAAGTGGGAGGCCTCACTCTACCTGATTTCAGAACCTATTATACAGCCACAGTAGTCAAAACAACCTGGTACTGGTACAACAACAGACACATAGACCAGTGGAACAGAATTGAGAACCCAGATATAAATCTATCCACATATGAGCAGCTGATATTTGACAAAGGCCCAGTGTCAGTTAATTGGGGAAAAGATAGTCTTTTTAACAAATGGTGCTGGCATAACTGGATATCCATTTGCAAAAAAATGAAACAGGACCCATACCTCACACCATGCACAAAAACTAACTCCAAGTGGATCAAAGACCTAAACATAAAGACTAAGACGATAAAGATCATGGAAGAAAAAATAGGGACAACCTTAGAAGCCCTAATACAAGGCATAAACAATACAAAACATTACCAAAAACGACGAAGAGAAACCAGATAACTGGGAGCTCCTAAAAATCAAACACCTATGCTCATCTAAAGACTTCTCCAAAAGAGTAAAAAGACCACCTACAGACTGGGAAAGAATTTTCAGCTATGACATCTCCGACCAGCGCCTGATCTCTAAAATCTATATGATTCTGTCAAAACTCAACCACAAAAAGACAAACAACCCAATCAAGAAGTGGGCAAAGGATATGAACACACACTTCACCAAAGAAGATATTCAAGCAGCTAACAGATACATGAGAAAATGCTCTCGATCATTAGCCATTAGAGAAATGCAAATTAAAACTACGATGAGATTCCATCTCACCCCAACAAGGCTGGCATTAATCCAAAAAACACAAAATAATAAATGTTGGAGAGGCTGCGGAGAGATTGGAACTCTTATGCACTGCTGGTGGGAATGCAAAATGGTACAACCACTTTGGAAATCTATCTGGCGTTATCTTAAACAGTTAGAAATAGAACTACCATACAACCCAGAAATCCCACTCCTCGGAATATACCCTAGAGAAACAAGAGCCTTCACACAAACAGATACACGCACACCCATGTTTATTGCAGCTCTGTTTACAATAGCAAAAAGCTGGAAGCAACCAAGGTGTCCATCAACGGATGAATGGGTAAATAAATTGTGGTATATTCACACAATGGAATGCTACGCATCGATAAAGAACAGTGACGAATCTGTGAAACATTTCATAACATGGAGGAAACTGGAAGGCATTATGCTGAGCAAAATTAGTCAGAGGCAAAAGGACAAATATTGTATAAGACCACTATTACAAGATCTTGAGAAATAGTATAAACTGAGAACATATACTTTTGTGGTTATGAGGGGGGGAGGGAGGGAGGGTGGGAGAGGGTTTTTTATTGATTAATTAGTAGATAAGAACTGCTTTAGGTGAAGGGAAGGACAATACTCAATACATGGAAGGTCAGCTCAACTGGACTGGACCAAAAGCAAAGAAGTTTCCGGGATAAACTGAATGCTTCAAAGAAGGTCAGCGGAGCAAGGGCGGGGGTTTGGGGACCATGGTTTAAGGGGACTTCTAAGTCAATTGGCAAAATAATTCTATTATGAAAACATTCTGCATCCCACTTTGAAATGTGGCGTCTGGGGTCTTAAATGCTAACAAGTGGCCATCTAAGATGCATCAATTGGTCTCAACCCACCTGGAGCAAAGGAGAATGAAGAACACCAAGGTCACACGATAACTAAGAGCCGAAGAGACAGAAAGGGCCACATGAACCAGAGTCTACATCATCCTGAGACCAGAAGAACTAGTTGGTGCCCGGCCACAACCGATGACTGCCCTGACAGGGAGCACAACAGAGAACCCCTGAGGAAGCAGGAGATCAGTGGGATGCAGACCCCAAATTCTCATAAAAAGACCAGAGTTAGTGGTCTGACTGAGACTAGAGGAATCCCGGTGGTCATGGTCCCCAAACTTTCTGTTGACACAGGACAGGAACCATTCCCGAAGACAACTCATCAGACATGAAAGGGACTGGACAGTGGGTAGGAGAGAGATGCTGATGAAGTGAGCTAATTATATCAGGTGGACACTTGAGACTGTTGGCATCTCTTGTCTGGAGGGAGGATGGGAGGATAGAGAGAGTTGGAAGCTGGCATAATTGTCACGAAAGGAGAGACCGGAAGGGCTGACTCATTAGGGGGAGAGCAAGTGGGAGTAGGAGTAAGGTGTATATAAACTTATATGTGACAGTCTGACTTGATGAGTAAACGTTCACTTGAACCTCAATAAAAGTTAATTAAAAAAAAATTGCTATTCATTAAGTGAGACAGAACTTTCAAAATTAAAAATTAAAAGATATGCTATTAAAGTTAGTAGCCTACATGAACCCTGACGTCACCAACCCAGAGCCCAGCTACCACTACCCACTGTTCTGATCAGGACCAAAGTAGATGGACTCTGATAGAATAGGGAAAAAATGTGGAACAGAATCTCAAATTCCTAAACAAACAACGGCCTTGCTGGACTGGTTGGTGAACCGGAAAGCTCCCCAAGACTCCTGCCCTGAGATACTTTAACCCTTGAACTGAAACTTGCCCCTGAGACCTTTTAGCTAAATCACAGACTGGCTCACAAAATAAAGAATATCACCCGTGAGTACTGTGCTCCTTTAAAAAATCATCTATATGAGACCAAAGAGTCAACACTTACTTTAAAACAAAGATAAGAATGTCAGGGGGCAGGGAAACTAGATTAATGGAAATAGAACAACCAGAAAAGAAATATTGACAATATTCATGAATTGTGAAGAATGTAACCAATTTTACTGAACAATTGTGTAGAAATTGTTGAATGGAAATCTAAACTGCTATATAAATCTTCACCAAAAACACAATAAAATGTTGTTAAAAGAAAAAAAAAAAGTGAGTTTTTTTTAGCATAAAACTCATTGCCATCAAGTCCATTCTGACTCATAGCGACCCTACAGGACAGAGCAGAACTGCCCTGTAGAGTTTCACAAGGAGCACCTGGAGGATTCAAACTACTGATCTTTCGGTTAGCAGCCATAGCAGTTAACCACTACGCCACCAGGGCTTCCATCTTTTAGAATACACACTGAAATATTTATAAAAGGAAAAATGTATCTGACATTTACTTCAAAATAACCTGGAAATGGGAGTGGCTTGGGTAGGGAGAGAGACAAAAGAAGACTGGCTGTAGAATTATTAACAGTTGAAGCTGACTGATGGGTACATGGGTTCATTACGTTACCCTCTCTACTTCTGTACATGTTTGAAATTTTCCATAATAAAAAGACTTTAAAAAAAAATAAATGGAAGAGAAGAAAAATAGTCCTTGACAGGTTACTGATGGTAAAAGTATGTTCAAATCTGCAGATAAAACAGCAAACAGAACCAGAGGTTCTTTAAAGGAAGGAAGGAACCAGCATTTATCAACTTAGTTGATAACCGTACTGTGGTTAGGAAAGAGAATATCCTTATTCTATGAAACACACACAAAAGTTTTTAGGGATAAGGGCTATGCTGTAAGCAAATTACCCGATACGTTTCATTTAAAAAAAAAAAAATGTGTGTGTATACATATATATAGACAGAATGGTAAAGCAACAGGGCAAAATATTAACAGAGGAATCAGGGTATTCTTTGTACTATTCTTATATTTCTCTGTGTGAAATTATTCCCAATTAAAAAGTTGGGAAAAATACTGTCTTGGTGCTGGGTGAGTCTCTTAGAAACATTTGGTGTTCAGATCCTAACAGTGTACATTCTATTCTCAATAAAGTGGCTAGAGTAACACTTTTCAAACACAACCAAGAAATACTGTCCTTCTCTGTTCAAAACCCTCCAACAGTTTCCCATTTTGCTCAGAGTAAAAGCCCAGGTGATTGCAAAGGTCTCCAAGACCTTACCTATCTGACCCACTGCTACCTCTGACTTCCCACTATCTCCCTCTGCTGCAGCCATACTGGCTTTTTTGCTGTTCCTTGAACACACCAAACCAAAACCAAACCCAGTTCCGTCGAGTCGATTCGGACTCATGGCGACCCTACAGGGCAGAGTAGAACTGCCCCCTAAAATTTCCAAGGAGCGCTTGGCAGATTTGAACTGCCGGCCCTTTGGTTAGCAGCCGTAGCAGTTAACCACTACGCCACCAGGGTTTCCTTGAACACACCAGGCACACTCAAACCTTGAGCCTTTACACTTGCTGTTCCTTCTGCCTAGAAAACTATTTGCCCACATTATCTACATGGCTCACCCCCTCACTTCCTTCAAATCTTTGCTCAAATTCCACCTTCTGAGTGTTTCAGGATGCCCCTCTTTAAAATAGGAACCCCACTAACCCCCTGCCCTCCTCTCTCTCTTTTATCCCATTTTATTTTTCTCCACAGCACTTTATCTGATACAGTGTTTATTTGCTCCTCAAGTACAGGGACTTTATATGTTTTATTCAATGCTACATCCTCAGGACCTAAGAGTACCCAATGCATTTTAGACGCTCCATCAACGCTTGTGGAATGAATTAAAAGAACAGGACTGTGTGAGCAAAGAAGTGGCAAGATGCTCCTACAAAGTGGCTGACAAGTCTGGGGGAAACTTGAGGCTCAAGTTATTAAAAACAGAATTTTAATCATTTTAAGGTTAGAAGGGAAGACAGCTGTGGTGACTTTTTTTTTCCCCCATACATACATATTTTTTTAATTGAACTTTATATGAAGGTTTACAGAACAAAGTAGTTTCCCATCAAACAGTTAGTATACACATCATTGTACGGCATTGGTTAACAACACCACAACATGTTAAGACTCTCCCTTCTGAACCCTGGGTTCCCTATTATCAGCTTTCTTTTTCCCTCCTGTCTTCCAGTCCCTGCCCCAGGGCTGGTGCACCCCTTTAGTTTTGTTTTGTTCCATGGGCCTGTTCAATCTTTGGCTGAAGGGTGAACCTCAGGAGTGACCTCATTACTGAGCTGCAAGGGTGTCCAGAGCCATACCCTCAGGGTTTCTCTAGTCTCTGTCAGGCCAGCAAGTCTGGTCTTTTGTTTTGAGTTAGAATTGTGTTCTATGTTTTTCTCCAGCTCTGTTCAGGACCTTCTATTGTGATCCCTGTCAGAGCAGTCAGTGATGGTAGCTGGGCACCATCTAGTTGTACTGAACTCAGTCTGGTGAAGGCCGTGGTAGATGTGGTCCATTAGTCCTTTGGACTAATCTTTCCCTTGTATCTTCAGTTTTCTTCATTATTCCTTGCTCCTGAAGGGGTGAGACCAGTGGAGTATCCTAGATGGCTGCTCACAGGTTTTTAAGACCCTAGACGCTACTCACCAAAGTAGAATGTAGAACATATTCTTTATAAATTATGTCATGCCAATTGAGCGAGATGTTCCCTGACACCATGGTTCCTACAGCCCTCGGCCCAGCAATTTGGTCCCTCAGGGAGTTTGGATGTGTCTATGCAGCTACCATCACCTTGCCTTGTACAGGTTCTGGCTTCCCCAGTATTGTGTACTGTCTTACACGGTGACTCTTTATAGCTAAAATGTGATTGGTTTAATATGCTAATATATAATTTATACCTGAAAAAGGATAAGATGAAAAAACATGGGCCCACGACTTCCATGAATACACCAGAGAAAAAACAACCAGAATCTATTACTCACTATAGATTTACAGTATCTAATTTCAGATTCAGTGCTACACTCATGGCCTTTTTATTCATTCCTTGTTCACTTCCTATTATATTCACCAGAGAAGCTGTGCCAAAACTTTCTATTTTCTTCAAGACTCCAAACTTTCCCCAGCTCCCTCACTCCCAATAAGCAACCTCTCCATTTACTTTACAGAGAAAACCAAGCCATTCTAGTTAAACTCCCTCACTTTATTTGTGTCTGCACACTTTCCTCCCGCTCTAGGAAAAAGTGTCTCTCCTCCTTTTGAAATTCTTAGACAAGAGTGAGTTAGCATTAAGAGAATGGAAAGACGAAAAGAGAAGCCACAGCCTGGGAGAAAATAGCTGCAAAACACACATCTGATTAAAGGACCTATATCCAAATATTTGAAGCACTCTTAGAACTCAACAGTAAAAAAACAAACAACCCAATTAAAAAGTGGGCAACAACCAGAAGAACTAGATGGTGCCCGGCTATAACCGATGACTGCCCTGACAAGGAACACAACAGAGAACCCCTGAGCAAGCAGGACAGCAGTAGGATGCGGACCTCAAATTCTCATAAAAAGACCAGACTTAGTGGTCTAAGACTAGGAGGACCCCGAGGGTCATGGTCCCCAGACCTTCTGTTAGCCCAAGACAGGAAACATTCCCAAAGCCAACTCTTGACATGGATTGGACTAGACTATGGGATAGAATATGATACTAGTGAAGAGTGAGCTTCTTGGATCAAGTAGACACATGAGACTATGTGGGCAGCGCCTGTCCGTAGGGGAGATGAGAGGGCAGAAGGGGTCAGAAGCTGACCAAAAGGACATGAAAAAAGTGTGCTGTCTCATTAGGGGGAAAGCGACTAGAGTATATAAACCCAAAGAACCCAGTGCCCTCGAGTCAATTCCGACTCATACCGACCCTATAGGATGGAGTAGAACTGCCCCATAGAGTTTCCAAGGAGCTCCTGGCAGATTCGAACTGCCGACCCTTTGGTTAGCAGCCGTAGCACTTAACCAGTACGCCACCAGGGTTTCCTAGGAGTATATAGCAATGTGTATATAAATTTTTGTATGAGAGACTGACTTAATTTGTAAACTTTCATTTAAAGCACAAGAAAAATTAAGAAAATAAATAAAAAAGGCAAAGGGCTTATACGGAAACAAATGAACAAAAAAAAGTAGGCAAAAGATCTGAACAGACACCTCACCAAAGAAGATAAACAGATGGCAAGTAAGCTTATGAAAAGATGCTCAATATCATGTGTCATGGGGGAACTGCAAAATAAAACAACAATGAGATACCACCACACATTTGTCCAAAATACAGACAACACCAAATGCTGGAAAGGAACTTTTATTCACTGCTGGTGGACATGCAAATGGTACACTTACTTTGGAAGACAGTTTGGTAGTTTCTTACACAGATATACATGGTCTTATCATGCAATCTAGCAAAGGTACTCCTACGTATTTACTCAAATGAGTTGAACACATGTCCGCACAACAGCAACTCAATTAGTAATTGCCAACACTTGAAAGCAACCAAGATGTTGTTCTTTAATAGGTCAATGGATAAACTGTGGTATATCCATACAATGGAGTATTACACAGTGATAGAAAGAAATGAGCTATCAAGTCGTGAAAAGACACAAAGGAATCTTAAATGTACACTCCAAGTGAAAGAAGCCAATCTGAAAATGCTACATATAGTATGATTCCAACTACATGACATTCTAGAAAAGGCAAAACAACAGAGACAGTAAAAACATCAATGGTTGCCAAGGTTTTGGGGGAAGATAAGGTGGGGAGAAGGGTGAATAGGTGGAATACAGGGGGTTTTTAGGACAGTGAAACTATGCTGTATGATATTGCTATGGTGGATACACAACATTATGTATGTGACACAAATCATACAATACAAAGAGTGAACCCTAAACTATGGACTTTAGTTAATAATAACCAACATTGGTCCATCGACTGTAACAAATACAACACATTAAAACAAGATGTTGGCCAAATGGACACAAAAATAGTGCAGGGAAGGGGTGTGCTGTCTCATTGGGGGAGAACAACTAGGAGTATATAGTAAGGTGTACATAAATTTTTGTATGAGAGACTGACTTGATTTGTAAACTTTTACTTAAAGCAAAATAAAAATTAAAAAAAAAAAAGATGTTAATAATAGGTGAAATTGTAGGCAGAGAGAGAAAGAGTATTTGGGAACAGCACTTTCTGCTTACTTTTCTGTAAACCTAAAACTGCACTAAAAAATAGTCTTGACATTTTTAAAAAGTGAGTTAACATGATCTGAGGCCTGAGTCTGCTATAATTGCTTCCATTCCCCACTTCACGTTAAAACTAAAACCTCAATTTAAAAAGGGTCTTGAAAAACTTGCTATATAAATAGGAATTGTGCAATTGTTTGAGAGGATACGCAGTAATATTCTGATTAACCTATTCAATTAACACACAGAAGTGCAATGTTAATAGCAGTTGCACAGTTTTAATCCTTAGAAGAAATAAAAATTTCCAGAAACATCGAGTTCATCAGCTAGCTTTATTTTTAGAGTTTAATCATTAAACCTATATAGTTAGCAGGAGAAATAAATCACCATCAGAGATCTTAAAAATATCTAACATATAAATTAAAACTATATTTCTTTAATGTTCAGCATTAAACCCATAATATACCATTTTGCAAATAACAGGTAAAGTATTTTAATACCAGCCTGAGCCAGTTCCACATTGAAGGCCCTCAATGCAAACACTGCACTTCGGGATTCTGCAGGTTGCAGCAGGGAGCACAAATAACCTTCATAATCTCGTTTCCTGTAAAAAACAGGCCAAAAAAAAGAGTTACTCTTCACTTTCCAAACTGCACACAAAAATACTGACCAAAATTAACTGAAAATGAGGGTTCTACTCAGAATAGGATCGAAATTTCTTGTATTTTATACATGTTTCCCTACAATTATGAAAAATCTATCGGCTCAAATCCCTGACCAGTTAAAAAAACGACATACTCAATCTCAATTTATTTCAACTTATGTCATTCTTGTAATTTTAATTGTTTCAGAATCATTTTGGTTTTAGTAAGAATTCAAATGAGCTATATAAGAAGACAAACTAGAAAGACCTGGTGATCTACTTCTGAAAATGAGCCAATAAAAACAATAGTCTGACCTGCAACCAATCACTGGGATGGCACAGGACCAGGCAGCATTTTGTTCTGTTGTGCACGGGGTAGCCATGAGTCAGGGGTGACTCAGTGGCAGCTAACAATAACAGGAGTAGAAATCAAACTAAGAAAATAATTTAAGCAGGTATATTGGTGTTAACTCATTGCGGTGTGATAGACTGCTTTTATGTGGCCGTGGTCTTCTAACTCCCACCCAAGTGATTGGGGAGGTCTGTGGGATAAAGCAATGTGCCCCAGAAAAAGGATTCGTCAGTTTTGCCATCCCGCTGGGCTTGAAATGAGCAAGCCCAGAGGTGGGAAAGAGAGAAGCCCACCACCACCAAGGAAGCACAGCCAGGAGTGGAGAGCTGGACCTGGGATCCCTGTGCTGAGAACCTCCTGGAACCAGGAGAGGAAGGAGCAAGCAAGCTGTAAACCTGAAGACAGTGAGAAGTGGTGTCAGAGATGTGGTAGCAGCAAAGACTACTCAGTGGGGTTCCCCACCCATAGAGTGAGAAAGCTGAGTGCCTTTGGGCAGAGGCAGAGGGCCAGGGTGAGGTGTGCCTTCGAGTACAGCTGCGGAGACGCTGTCCTGACAGAAAAATTGTATCCTGAGTGTTTCTGAAGGTGAATTGTAACCTGTTACCTCCCTAATAAACCCCATAATGATGAATATTGTCTGTGAGTTCTGTGTGGTCACTGCAATAAATTATTGAACCCAGCAGGGAAGTAGAGAGTGCCATGGGACGGTTGTCTGGTGTCAGAATTGGTAAAGATGGCAGAGAGAGGAGGTATGTCTGACTTCCGCCTCACAGCAATCAGTCCTGGGCTGCTGATCTTGATTCTCCTTCCTCCATGTAAAGAGAGAGGAGATCAGACACCACCTCCATTTTTACACTCAGGAATAATGAGAGAAGTCTGAAAGGGATCTGTGAATTATATGGAAATATTGGATCAGTTTTCATTTCCTGATTTTGATGGTTGCCCTATGGTTTTATGGGGGAGAATCCTTGTACTTAGGAAATACACACATGAAGTATTAAGGGGTAATGGGACATCATGTCTGCAACTTATTCTCAAATGAATCAGAAATGTTAACAACGAAGGGATGGGGTGAAGAGTCTACGGGAGCCCTGTGTACTATTTCTACAACTTTTATGTAAGTTTGAAATTATTTCAAAATAAAAAGTTAAAAAAGTGTAGACTTTACTATAGTCATTCTAGGAAGGATGACATAAGTATAAAGTACTTACCAGACTGCCTATCTACAAGGCTGCTTTAACTGTAATTCACTGAAACCTTATTATAACATTATTTCCTATAAAACAGTATTCAACATAAAATGGGTCCCATCTGAAACTCATTCCATGGAATTTAAACCCGTTGCCATCGAGTCGAGCCCGACTCATAGCGACCCTATAGGGCAGAGTATAACTGCCCCACAGGGTTTCCAAGAAGCGGCAGGTGGATTCAAACTGCCAACCTTTTGGTTAGCAGCAGAGCTAACCACTGAAACTGAGACTATTCTCACTTTACAACTGACTCATATTTTGTCATTTGCCTAACAGAGAACTTATACCCCTTTTATCCACTCCCTTGACAATTCTCACAACAAACAACTATAGTGAATAGTAACCCTGCTGTCTCAAAACAGCTCTACTAAAAAGATCTCACCAGAAGCAGTTTCACAAGGTTCTTCAAAAAGGTTTGTTTCTAAAGGCACTGACAGCAAAGCAAGTCTATACTTTATACTTTTAAATATACATAGATATAGATGCAGTACTTAAAATTTTTATTTTACTATAAAAACTGAGCTTCAAAAGTGTTTAAAGAAGGATTTGAAAGGTAATATGAAACTGTAAGGAAATACTGAATGGAAATCAAAACTACAGTCTGAACCTTCATTACTTAACTAGTTACTGATGGAAATGACACCAATTACTCATGTCTGTTTTCTAATTTCCAAGATGAGGCTTGATAATCTCCCTGTTCCACATCTCCTCAAAATAGCCAATATGTGAAGTACTTCAAGCTTCTTACTGGAAAATGAAAAATGAATGAAAGACATAATAGTAGGACTTTTAGCAAGCTTTGTTGCTGCAAATGAAATAATCTACACGTGGTTTCTCTATTAACAACTTGTAAAAATGTTAGTTGAAAATTTTTCTAAACAATATTACTAGCTTCTCTACCTTCAACAGGATATAATAATTATTTAACCACTTCTTTATCACTCAGGATCACTGTTACTGGATAGCGGGTACACGGGGATGTTCGAAGTGACTGACTGAGGTCCAGTTACATGAGAGCTGTTCCAGAGAGTGAAAAATGCCATGATATGGATATATAAAACTTATGGCTTTATACAGCAACGGGGCCTATCACCTTTGATTTATTCATTCATCCAAACATATATTCAGTGCCTGCTATGTGCCATGCAACATACTAGACCTCGAAGACAGGTGTAAACTTCAGTCTAGTTAAGGAGAGACAGACATGTAAGAAACAAGCTCATCAGACGTTAGGATTACTGTGCCATCGGACACAAAGGAAAAGTGGGCCCCTGGGGAGGCTGGAGGAGGATGGGGAACACTGGCTGCACTCCCATACATTGTCACCTCCTTACCTCCTTACTACAGCCTTAATCCCAAGGGCCTGAGGTGGCTCTCCTAGCTTACCCAAACTCCAAGAAGCCTATGTAAGATAAGGTTTGAGATTTTCCCCAGGAACCAAACCTCACTAGTTTCCTAGAAGAGCTCAAGCTGGCTAACCAGAAGCTCTGGCTTGGAATTTTTCCTGACACTGGAGGCCTTGAATAAGATGCATGTCCAGAACAACCCTGCATAAACATTTCAGAAGCCAAATTTTGCAAAGATTATTGATGGACAATTAGAAGCTTGAAGCGCTAATCTTCCTTTCAAGTTTCATTTTGTTTTGATTTTTAAAACTGCTTATCAAGCATTTGTTCTGTGCTAAGGACTCTGCTAAGCACTTTTATATACATCATTACACTTAATCCTCACAACCCCGTTATAAAGTAGGAACAGAAATGTACAAACGGGGAAAAAACTGAATCTTAAAGTAATTTTCCCAAGTGACAGAGTTAGGATTAAGAAACTCAGATCAGGTCTGTATGCAAAATCCAGGCTTTTTTAAATCACTAGAGTCAATGGCCCCCAATCCAAACAAATATCAACATGGACAGGTTAAATATCTGGCCATTCGTAAATTATGTATTTGAGAAAAGCTACTAGTTAAGAAAAATAAAGAATTATGTATTGTATGTTTGTAAATACACACACTTATCACTAGAAGGCTACGTAAGAAATTACTAAGAGTCATTACCTCTACAAAGGAGAGCTATGACACAAGTAGGATGTTATACACTGGTTACATAGAATTTTGTATCATTAAAAAATAGTAACTCTGAAATACATAAAAAATGAATACAATCTTTTGACAGTTTTGACTTTTAACAATTCTTAATGCCCTGATTTCCACTGGAGCCCTGGTGACACAGTGGTTAGGCGGCTGGCTCTTAACCAAAAGGTCAGCAGTTCCAACCCTCCTCGGAAACCCTACAGGTCAGTTCTTTTGTCCTGCAGGGTTGCTATGAGTAGGAATTGACTCATAGCAATGGGTTTGGTTTTGGTTTTTATGATTCAAGGGTAGCAGAAGGGCACAGGGCCTACGAACTGGTCTTTGCAGTCTGACCTAGATTCCAAGACAGGCCCCTGCTCCAGAGCCAAGTGACCCGACTAGTCCATCTTAACTCCACAACCGATTAGAGCGACTCTCACGTTGTCAGGTGTTCCCGATGCTGCTAAAGCACAGCGAGCCCCTAACTAAACGAAGTTTCTAGTGAGTCTCAGGCAAATTCCCTAATCCCTCCAAATATCAATTTCCTAGTCTATTAAATGAGATAATAATTTAAGCTGTACTCACTGTGCCCATACTACATGTCAGGCTTTGTTCCAAAGGCTTTAATTTTCACAATCCTAAGAAGCAAATCTACATTTGTTTTTCAGAATTCGTAATGAGAACTGAATAAATCACTCGTAAACTACTTTGCCACACAGAAGAACTCAGTTACCGCTGTCATTAAAATTAATTACTGGCCGATATGCAAAAAATCTATGCGTGCAAAAACGTTTATATTAAGTTAAAATTAAGGTTCCGGCAAGCTGACAAGCGTAGGCAAACAAAGAAACGTTGCCACAATTTGACCCGAACGAACGTTCTTGCTGCTTCACCCCCTCCACACACCGCACCGGCGCCAACCAGTCTGAGCATCCAGAGGAGCGCGAGGACCGCGCTGGTCTGCTCGCCTTGAGGGTCTCGGGTCCGAGCCGCGCCCACCCGGCGGCCGCGAGGAGGACGGCCTTGCTCACCGCAGCAACTCCATGCAGTAGAGGTCAGTACCCGGCGCTCCCCGCCCGCTAGTCGCAGCTAGGCTCCGTCCAGACACTGCGAGCTCTGGCAGCCGCCGCGAGCGCGCGCACAGATCCTGGGGCGGCCGTCGGCGGCACAGACCCGGGACGTAGGGCCGCAGCGGACCCCACGCCGCGCCCAGTGTGGAGGCCGCCATGCCGCCTGCGCCGCGTGCCCTTCGACCCCGCGCCGTCGGCGCCCGGCCACGCCCCAGGCCACACCCCCAGGCCACGCCCCAGGGCGATCCGCCCACCCACCTCTCAGCCGCAGGAAGCCGGCCTCTGGACGCGGCTCGGAGAAGAGCTAGGTGTCGCTGTAGTCCCTTTCGTCTGGGCTTCCGCCGCGCTCTTCGGCCTTTTTGGTAGCAGGAAAGCCCTGCCTAGTGTGGCCCATCCTGCTTGGCCTTGCTTCTTCTTACATCCATTCCAGGTCGACCCCGGAACGACTACGAGAAGTATGAGTGTCCGCTCCTGAAAGAAGTAACTGCCAAAATTACGTCCCGCCAGCCCTGCGCCCCAAATCCTCCAGCGAAAGCGGAACACTTTGCAGCGTTTCTCAACAGGGGCGCTCTTGGCATTTGGGCGCAACTGAGCTATGGGGTCGTTAGGAGTCGGAATTGGCTTGACTGCAAAGGGTTTGGTTTTTCTCTTTTTGGAGCTGCTCTGGAAGGGGCTGCCCCACACGATGACGATGACGGAAGTTTGCTGTACCTGGATGTTCCGGCATGGTAACCACCGAACGCCAACCCCCATTCCCAAACGCCTCTGGTAGTGTCGCCCTGGTCAAGAACTACTGGCCTCCTTGCACGTCCGAGATAAAACACAGACACTTGAGAGGAACCAAGCCGGTATCAACCAGTACCTGCGGCTCACTTGTTGATTGATTCTCCCACTACACCTCAAGTTCCATGAGGGCATAGGGGATATTTTGTTCCCTGCATTATCCCCTTCTGGCACACTGCACTGCAGAAGCTGAATAAATGTCTGATCCTTACAGATAGCATTTGTTACCCTACTATGTGCCAAGCGTTTACATTATTTCTATTCCCTATAACAACCCTTTAAAGTAGACGTTCTTACTTTGACTTCCAAATAAAGTAACTGAGGATTGACAAGTGACTTGTGTGTAGTCACGGAAATGGTTACGTGGCAGGGTAAGAGTCAAACTGGTCTGTGTTACTCTGAAGCTCTGTTTTGGGTGGGAAAGGAAGGAGGCCAGGCCACAGGCTAGAACCTCCTCTTCTGAGCCTCCATGGTCCATCATGAAACTCTAAGGAGTGGAAAATTCTAAATTTAAACCTGATGTTCTAGGTCCTTAAGAAGATGTATTTATCAAGGTAGGATAGTGGATATTTTGCCAGTTTGCTAGCTTGCTGTAGAACTTTTAAATATGCATTCACCTATCGTGGACCTCCTTTGGTACTCTTACCATTAGGCCCCTCAGATATCAAAGTTGGGTCTGATTGCCACTGTCCGATCCGAGTCAGCAACTGCATACACCTGCATCCCAGTGACACGCACCTGCCTCTAGACTTGCCCAAACTTCATGCTGTAGCCAGACTGATTCTTTCTAAAATGTACAAATGACCATGACCCTTTCCTGCTTGGTAACCTTTACTGCACAGAGGGTAAAGTTCTTTTATGATGCAGCCTCTATTTACCTTTCAGCCTCAACTTTGGCCATTTGCATTCATGACTCTGGCTTAATATTTCTGCTTAACTCCCAAGAGCATATTGTGTTGTCTGGACCTAACAACTTTGCTTTGGTTTTGCTCCCTGAAGCAGCCCCTCTTCAGCCTATGCAGTAGCAGAAGCCCAGTCCTGCCGGCATAATGGACTCTTCCCTCTGGGCTTCTGTCCGTTAGCTCTGACAAATACACACTGGTGTTTCCCATACCACAGATTAAACTACACCATAAAAAAAGTCACTCATCCATATCTCCGATTCTCATTTCCTGCTCAGCTGGACTTTTCCATCTGGACACCTTGCCATTACTTCAAAGTTCATTGTCTAAAAACCAAATCAAATCAATGCCTTTTGTTAATCTCTTTATTTATCTGAACAGTGTACCCCTTTTGCATTTGACCAGTGGAAACACTGTGACATCATCTTGACCATTTCTTTCTTCTATATTTAACATAAGGAGCCCTGGTGGCACAGTGGCTAAAGTGCTAACTAGACGATCGTGCGAAAAAGATTGTGGTAGTCTGCTTCCATAAAGATTTACAGCCTTCACAGTCTCAGGGAACATTTAGCTCAATTGGCATAACATAGTTTATAATGAAAATGTTCTATTCTTACTTTGGTAAGCAGCATCTGGGGTCTTAAAACATTGTAAGCAGCCATTTAAGATACTCCACTAACCCCATACCATCTGGAGCAAGGGAGAATGAAGAAAACCAAGGGCCCAAGGGAAAGATTAGTCCAAAGGACTAACGGACCATAACTCCCACAGCCTACACCAGACTGAGTCCAGCACAGCTAGATAGTACCCAGCTACCACCACCTTCTGCTCTGACAGTGATCACAATAGAGGGTCCTGGGCAGAGCTGAAGAAAAATGTAGAACAAAATTCTAACTCACAAGAAAAAAGGACCAGACTTAACCAGTCTGACAATGGAAAAATCCTGAGAGTATGGCCCCCAGACACCCTTTTAGCTCAGTAATGAAGTAACTCCTGAGGTTCACCTTTTAGCCAAAGATTAAAAAAAAAAAAAAAACAAGACTAAAGGGGCACACCAACTCAGGCACAAGGACTAGAAGGCAGGAGGGAACAGGAAAGCTGGTAATAGGGAACCCAAGGTCAAGAAGGGAGAGTGTTGACATGTCATGGGGTTGGTAACCAATGTCACAAAACAGTACGTGTACTAATTGTTTAATGAGAAGCTAGTTCTGCAAACCTTCATCTAAAGTACAATTAAAAAAAAAATAACTCGTGACCAGCCATCACTAATCCCATACCATCTGGAGCAAGGAAAAATGAAGAAAACCAAAGGCACAAGGGAAAGATTAGTCCAAAGGACTAATGGACCACAACTACCACAGACTCCACCAGACCAAGCCCAGCACAGCTAAATGGTGCCTGGCTACCACCACCGGCTGCTCTGATAGCAATCACAATAGAGGGTCCCAGACAGAGATGGAGAAAAATGTAGAACAATATCCTGACTCACAGAAAAGGACCAGACTTACTGGCCTGACAGAGATTGGAGAAACCCTGAGAGTATGGCCCCCAGACACTCTTTTAACTCAGTACTAAGTCACTCCTGAGGTTCACCCTTCAGCCAAAGACAGGCCCGTAAAAAAAAATGAGACTAAATGGGCACACCAGCTCAGGGTCAAGGACAAGAAGGCAGGAGGGGACAAGAAAGTTGGCAATAGGGAACCCAAGGTTGAGAAGAGGAGAGTGTTAATATGTCGTGGAGTTGGCAACCAATGTCACAAAACAATATGTGTATTGTTTAATAAGAAGCTAATTTGTTCTGTAAACCTTCATCTAAAGCACAATGGAAAAAAAAAAGATAAAATTTAACTTCTGAGAGGTTGATTTTCAGGACTATTAAAAAAAAAAAATTTACAGCTTTGGAAACCCTATGGGGCAGTTCTACCCTGTCCTGTAGGGTCACTTTGAGTTGGAATCAATTGGATGGCAGTGGGTTTGAGGTCCCCCCGCCCCCCAACATATATCTAACTGCTTGGATTCTATCAATTCTTTTTCACTGAAATATTTACACCCATGGCAGCATTAAAAAAAAAAAAGTCTTGCTGCCTTTGAGGCAATTCCGACTCATAGTGACACTATAGGACAGAGTAGGGATGCCCCACAGCAGGTCCAGAAGTATCTGGATTCAGTTTCTGGCTCCACCTCCTAGCATCTTTTTGACCTTCGGTAAGTTATTTACCTTTCTTGTGCCTCAGTTTCCTCACTTCTAAAGTGGAGATAGTAACAGAACCTACCATATACAGTTGTTAGAATTAAGTGACTTAATACATCTAAAGTACCTAGGATAGTGCCTGGCCCATAATAAGCACTGAACAAATTCAACTATGTAGAGAAAACAGTATGAAAGACTTTTGAAATGGATCAAAAAGGCTGCTGGGTGTCTTCAATGATAAGCTAGACATTGTCCAAGTTACCTGATTCTGTGGGATCTCTGTGCTTTTCATTGTCTTTGAGCTATTTTGCAACTCTGCAAGTTGTAGAATATTGACAGTAATGCAATGATCTTGTCCCTAAATATGCAAATTGCATCCACTGTTGATTCAGTGGATCATTCTCCTATGTATATTGAACAGTTCTGCCAGTTTCTAATCTACATACATGTGGTATTTTGCATACCCCCTTGAAGTGGCTGTATCATCTTACTTGTTCTGTGATTAATTAATGGAGTTAAATAGAAGTTTTGATGTGTATTCATGTTATACCTGTATGAGTCACAATTATACACTTTTTAAAAAACTATCTTTTAACAGCTATCATAGGCCATTATTAACTTCTCTTCCATTTTATTTCCATTACCATTACCCGGCTTCACATCTTTCTGATGAAATTGTTTATTTTGCTTCCTCATTAGTCTCCAAGCCTCACTACTCCAATCAACATAGTATTTTTCTATATTGAAAAATACCGCCATTTCTAGTTATCACAAATATAAATTGAAGGTGTTATTCCAAAGAAAGGTGATCCAACCAAATGCGGAAACTATCGAACAATATCACTAATATCACATGCAAGTAAAATTTTGCTGAAGATTATTCAAAAGCAGCTTTGCAGTACATTGACAGGGAACTGCCAGAAATTCAGGCCAGATTCAGATGAGGACGCGGAACTAGAGATATCATTGCTGGTGTCAGATGGATCCTGGTTGAAGCAGAGAATACCAGAAAGATGTTTACCTGTGTTTTATTGATTATGCAAAGGCATTCAACTGTGTGGATTATAACAAATTATGGATAAGATTTCAAAGACTGAGAATTCCAGAACACTTAACTGTGCTCATAAAGAACCTGTATGAAGATCAAGAGGCAGTCCTCCGAACAGAACAGGGGGATGCTGATGGTTTAAAGTCTGGGAAGATCTGTGTCAGTGTTGTGTCCTTTCACTATACCTATTCAATGCACATGCTAAGCAAATAATCCGAGAAACTGGACTATATGAAGAAGAAAGGGGAATCAGGATTGGAGGAAGACTTTAACAACCTACATTATGCAAATGACACAACCTTGCTTGCTGAAAGTAAAGAGGACTTGAATCACTTACTGATGAAAATTAAAGACTACAGCCTTCAATATGGATTACACCTCAACATAAAGAAAACAAAAATTCTCACAACTGGACCAATAAGCAACATCATAATAAATGGAAAAAATATTGAAGTCAAAGATTTCATTTTACTTGGATCCAAAATCAACACCCATGCAAGCAGCAGTCAAGAAATCAAACAACGCATTGCCTTGGGCAAATCAGCTGCAAAAGACCTCTTTAAAGTGTTGAAAAGCAAAGATGTCACCTTGAAGACTAAAGTATTTCTGACTCAAGCCATGGTGTTTTCAGTCGCCTCATATGCATGCGAAAGCTGGATAACGAATAAGGAAGATTGAAGAAGAATTGATGTCTTTGAATTATGGTATTGGTGAAGAATATTGAATATACCACGGACTGCCAAAAGAATGAACAAATCTGTCTTGGAAGAAGTACAACCAGAATGCTTCTTAGAAGCAAAGATGACGAGACTACGTCTCACATATATTGGACATGTTATCAGGAGGGACCAGTCCCTGGAGAAGGACATAATGCCTGGTAAAGTAGAGGGTTAGCGAAAAAGAGGAAGACCCTCAACTAGATGGATTGACACAGTGGCTGCAACAATGGGCTCAAGCATAACAACAATTGTGAGGATGACGCAGGACCAGGCAGTGTTTCGTTCTGTTGCACATAGGGTTGCTATGAGTCCGAATCAACTCTATAGCACCTAACAACAACAACAGCAGCAGTGAATCTAATAACTGCCATAATTTCAAAGTGATAATGAATGCAAACAATATATTAGATATTACAGAATGATTACGTGATATGAAAATGTCTGTGATTTCTTTTCATAACAAGGTCGTAGTTACTGCTAGTACTTCTGTGATTTTTTTCCTATATCCATAATAGAAGAAAATGCTATATTTCAGCGAACAATCAGTGAAAATAAAAATGTAATTTTTCCCATTCAAGTTCACAAGCCCTCTAGTTCTATGGACAGGCACCTTGGGTTAAGATTCTCCAGCTTTAAGTGCACAATACAGAATTTGCACATATCACATCTGCTCACATCCCATTGGCCAGGACTTCGTCTTCTACGAGAGAGGTTGAGAAGCAATCTTTATCCTAGGGAGTCATGTACCCAACTAAAAATCAGGGGTCCATGCAAAATGGTACAGCCACTTTGGAAGACAGCCTGGCAGTTTCCTACAAATCTCAACAGGCTTGCCAAACCATCCAGCAATCATGCTCCTAGGTAGACACACAAATGTTTATAGCAGCTTTATTCATAATTACCAAAAATTGGAAGCAACCAAGATGTTCTTTAGTAGAGGAATGGATAAACTGTGGTATGTCCGAACAATGGAGTATTATGCAGTGATAAGGAAGGCTAGCCTGAGACTCAAGCTGAAAGGCCGACATGGCAGGTGGGAAAGACTGTGAAAACTCTGAATTCCTGATGACATGAACAAGTAGATGCATTTTCAGCCACTGGAGCTGCCCTTCCTCAAAACTTTTTGTTATGTGAAATAGTGAGTTGGGCTGTTAATATTTAACGAAAACAGTGGTCAGGGAGGCAGCAGGAAAGCCAGGAGACAATGTCATAATTAAGTTCATATGCAATTAAGCACTCCTCTTGTTTAAACATTATGTCATAAAATTTTCCATACTGTTAAGATTGATTTATAAATATCTTATTTAATATTTTTGAATAGGTTATATATTCCTGTGGTAGATTAAATATGGCCACCATTTTTTCTTTTCTTTCTTTGTTTTGCAACTACTCCCATCAAAAGGAGCCCTGGTGGTGCAATGGTTAAGCACCTGGCTGCTAACTACCAAGGTCTGTGGTTCGAATCCATCAGCCACTCTAAGGAAGAAAGGTGTAGCAGTCCGCTTCCATAAAGATTATAGCTTTGGAAATCCTATGAGGCAGTTCTACTCTGTACTGTAGCGTTGCTATGAGTTGAAATCAACTTGACTGCAATAGTTTACTCCCATCAAGAGGTGAAATCTGTTCCACCTACCCTTAAATCGGAGCTGTCTTTGAGACTTGCTTTGACCCATAGAAGATAAGGGAAATGACATTGTGCAAGTTCTGGAGCCTAGGCCTCAACAAGCCTTGCATCTTCTGCTTTCTCACTCTTGAACACTGTCCTGAGACTGCCATATAAGGAAGTTAGTCTAACCTACTGAAGGGTGAGAGGTCAAGTGAAGAACCGAGACACCCCACCAACAACCAGCACCTACTGCCAGGTGTGTGAGTCCAACCTGGAACTTGAACCTCTTCAGACTCCCAGCTGAATGCAACCACATGACTGGGCCCAGGTAAACCAGCAGAGGAACCAGCCAGCCAACCCACAGAATTAAGAGAAATAATAAATAACTTTTCACATACAAAATCCATGTATGTATTTTGTGTCTGTACTTTTCCATTAGTTTGTCTATTGTGTATGTGTGTGTGCGTGTGATTTAGGTGAAAGTTTACGGAGCAAATTAGTTTCTCATTCAAAAATTTATACACAATTTGTTTCATGGCATTGGCTGCAATCCTGCATTGTGTCAGCACTCTCCCCCTTTCCATTTCTACCCCGGTTTCACTGTGTCCATTCGTCCAGTTTTCCTGTCCCCTCCCACCTTTTTGTCTTTGTTCCTGGGCAAGTGATGCACATTTGATCTTGTACACTTGATTGACCTAAGATGCGCGTTCCTCACGTGTGTTATTGTTTGTCTTACAGGCCTACCTAATTTTTGGCTGAAAGATGAACTTCAGGAATGGTTTCAAGTCTGAGTTAGAAGGGTGTCCAGGAAGCCATAGTCTTGGGGGTTCCTCTAGTGTCTGTCAGACCAGTAAGTCTGGTCTTTTCTGTGAATTTAATCATTTTTCTCGTGCTCTGTCCAGCACCCTGTATTGTAATTCCAGTCAGAGTGGTCAGTAGTGGTAGCTGGGTACAATCTAGTTCTTCTGGTCTCAGGGTCGTGTGGATAATGGTTCTTGTGGTCCATTAGTCCTTTGGACTAATTGCTCCCATGGGTCTTTAGTTTTTTTCCATCTTCTTTGCTCCCGGCTAGGAGGAACCAATAGTTGTATCTTAGATGACTGCTTGCAAGCTTTTAAGACCCCAGACACTACTCACCAAAGTAGAATGGAGAACACTGTCTTTAAGAACTATATTGTGCCAATTGATGTAGATGTCCCCTGAGCCTATGGTCCTTTGCCTTCAAGCCTGGGAACCTCATCCCGTGAGGTATTTGTTTTGTCTAAGTGGTTTCTCTGACCGTGCCACTTGTGTGCTCTATTGTCTATATTAATACATGAGGAGTACCTACAGTCATGTATTTAGAAATTTCCACCTTCGAACCTGTATCTGCTGGTCAGTGTGTTGCCTTACCCCTTCCCTCACCTCTTCACGTATCTATCAATGTATCAATTCATAGATTGTTGTTTGTTGATTCTATTGTTGCAGGATTATCTATGCTATAGTAGTTACTATAAAAACCAAAAAACCAAACCCACTGCCGTCAAGCTGATTCCGACTCATATCGACCCTATAGGACAGAGTAGAACTGCCCCGAAGAGTTTCCAAGGAATGCCTGGCAGATTCAAACTGCTGACCTCTTGGTTAACAGCCTTAGCACTTAACCACTACGCCACCAGGGTTTCCAGTAGTTACTATAGTTGGTTTTTATTCCTGAATTTCTCTCTTGCCTTCGTCAGGTTGTGCTGACTTCCCCCATTCCCCCATATTATGTATTGCTTTTCACTTCACCAACATTAACTCTTGTCTTCTATCTCTTTGGTAATTTTCCCTCCCTCCTCGTCCCATCCCTGGTAACCATCAGAGTTTTTTTTTTTTTTTTTCCTGTATGTAAACCTTTTGTTGTTACTTTGTAAAAGCTTTCTCATACAATATTTGTCTTTTTGTGGTTGACTTATTTCACTCAGCATTACACTATCCAGATTCATCCGTGTTGTGAAATGTGTCACAGATTCATCATTATTCTTTACTGTCGCATACATTCCATTGTGTGTATGTACCACAGTTTGTTAATCTGTTCATCTGTTGATGGGCACTTAGGTTGCTTCTACCTTTTTGCTATTGTGGATAATGCTGCAATGAACATGGACGTGCATATGTCTATTTGTGTCACAGCTCTTATTTCTCTAGGGTATATACCTAAAAGTGGGATTGCTGGATCATATGGTATTTCTATTTCTAGCTTTTTGAGGAAATCCCATACCATCTGCCATAGTGATTGTACCATTTTACATTTCCCCCAGCAGTGCATAAGAGTTCCAATCTCCCCATACCCTCGCCAACATTTGTTATTTTCTGTTTTTTTTAATCAGTGCCAGTAATGTTGAGGTGACATGGTATCTCATTGTAGTTTTGATTTGCATCTCTCTAATTGCTAATGATCATGAGCATTTCTTCATATGGTTGTTAGCAGCCTGAAATTCTGTTAATGCTCTAGGTTATTGTGGCTTGGACTGGGACGGTGGCAGTGAAGAGAAAAGGAGGTGGACTGAATCAATATATTAATTGGAGGTTATATTGCTGATAGAAAGATGAGAGTGTATTGAAGAAAAGTGGAAATAGAAGATTCCTAGATTTTTGGTATGAGTAACGGGGTACAGGGGTATCTTTTCCTGAGCTTAGGGGGTGATTATGGATATTTTGGTGTATGTTTTCTGGATGATATTCTTTTGCACGTGATCCCTTTAGCAGGATCCTTAAATACAAACTGACAGGTCCCTCAACTCTCTGCTGTTGCCCCTTGGTCTTTATTTTTAGGCCTCTTGCATTACAATGTACCTTTCTATTTTGTAGCAATGTTCTTTCTGGGTTTACAAAGTGTTCCTGAGTTTGCCCTGTGTTCTCTTTGATGTCTCCTTCCAGGGTACAAATGTGGGTCTGGGTTTCTTATTACCTCATCCAGGAGCTTCAGAAGGAGTGTCGTGTTGTGTCCGGGCACTTGAAAATCGCAAACACAGGCGGGGTACTCCTCAGGGCAATCTGTGGTTATCAGATTGTTGCAATAAGGGCCCTCAGGCAGTTGCTGAGGGCTGGTGCTGCATAACTCACCACCATCTTTTATTTCAACATAAGGGTCATCACAGGAGAACCTGGCCTAGGAGTGTGTGGCCTGGAAGAGCTAGTTTGGAACTAATCAGTAAAAACATAGTCCATGGGTTTTTGTTGTTGTTGTCATTTCTGTGCAGAACAGTGCCCAGTGAAGCCTCCAGTCCTCCTTGAACTCCACAAATAGAATCAGAGGACACAGTCATCTAAACACATCAATGCAACGTCAGAGGGCCTACTACAGGGAAATAAATAAATAAAGACTATTTCCTCTGATCCCCAGGCCCCCACACACAGATTGACGCCTTGCATATGACTGTCCTAATGACCCAGAAAAGAAGCCTCTGACTTTCTGCCAAAAGAACACACAAAGTTGTTTCTCTGAGAGTGACAATGTCCTATGTGGAGCTGTGCACACTCCCTCCTGATTCTTCTGGCAAGTAACACATGCCAACAAGAGAGGAGCTTCCTAGAGTTACAGACATAGTCTGTGGTTTTGAAACAGATTTTCTGGGCAAAACTAACTGATCCTTTTAGGGAAATCAGCAGTCTAGGCCTTGTAAAAGTTGCACTCCAGCCGATCCACAATTCTGTTGGGTAACCAAAGGTCACACCTGCAGCTAAATAAAATATTTGTCACTAAGTATATTTCCACTTGGCAAACAAAATACTGTGGGATTACGCTGCTCCCTCTTCCTGGAATGTCCTTGTGTGCTATATCTTCAAGGAGGCCATTTGGCCAAGATCCCAAATCCCCGGCCTTTGACCAGCCACCTACTGCCTCCCCAGACTCCCCAGAGAGTTACACGGAAGGGCAGTCCTGGCAAAAGAACACTGTTTTCCCAAACCTCTGTGTAAAACCCCGGCACTTCTGGGCTTGTCTAGATCCCTTCGAAGGCAAAAAAAAAAAAAAAGGCATAGAAAGGCAAATCCTAGAAAAATGGTGAGACCTTGATCAAATTGACTAAGCTACAACCCTAAGGCTTTCCGGAGGTTGGGGGTACAAGGGGAGCCCCAAGCTTGTTCTTGCTACCAAAAGTCCTAATGCCCTTTTCCCAACTCATGAATTTCTACTCATTCCATGGTCCCCAGTTCAAATGTCTCTTCCTTTCTAAATTTTCCTTAAGTACAGAAAAATAAGTTAGTCCTTCATTTGTGCTCTTCAGCACTTTGCGTGTGTTTCTCTTTGATCACTTTTCTAGGCCTTATTGTGGTCATCTGCTTACATGTCCCTCTTCCCAACTTGCCAGAGGTAGACTCTGTCTTATTCCTCTTTTTATCTCTAGTGCCTGGTGGAGTGCTGTCTTGGTTATCCAGTGCTGCTGTAACAGAAATTCTACAAGTGAATAGCTTCAACAAACAGAAGTTTATTCTCTCATAGTCTAGGAAGCCAGAAGCCGGAATTCACAGGGTGCCAGCTCCAGGGGAAGCCTTTCTCTCTCTGTCGGCTCTGGGGGAAGGTCCTTGTTATCAATCTTCCCCTGGTCTAGGAGCTTCTCAGTGCAAGGATCCCAGGTCCAAAGGATGCACCCTTCTCCTGGCTCTTCATTCTTGGTGGTATGAGGTCCCTCCCCTCTCTGATTCTCTCTTACATACCTCTCTTAAACAAACAAACAAAAAAAAAAACCAAACCCCTTTACCATTGAATCGATTTTGACTCATAGCAACCCTATAGGACAGAGTAGAACTGCTCCGTAGAGTTTCCAAGGAGTGCCTGGTGGATTCGAACTGCTGACATTTTGGTTAGCCGTAACAATCAACCAATACGCCACCAGGGTTTCCATACCTTTCTTAGGTATTTCTTATTGACTCAAGAAACAACCTAATCCTGTGAATTGAGTCCTGCCTCATTAACATAACTGCTTCTAATTCAGCCTCATTAACATCATACCCATATGACACCCATTGCCATCGAGTTGATTCCAATTCATAAGGACCCTATAGGACAGAGTAGAACTGCCCCAAAGGGTTTCCAAAGAGCAGCTGGTGAATTCAAATTGCTGACCTTTTGGTTAACAGCCAAGATCTTTACCACTGCTCCACCAGGGCTCCATTATTAACATCACTGAGGTCAGGATTTACAACACTTAGGATAATCACATCAGATCACAAAAATGGTGGACAATCATACAATACTGGGAATCATGGCCTAAGCAAGTTAACACACATTTTTGGGGGGACACAATTCAATCTGTAACAAGTGCCCAGCATTTGGAGGTGTTCAGTGTATTGTTCTAAAAGCCACAGGTTTTGGCACTGAAGACAAGGCATTTACGTAGGGTTGTACAATTTATGCTCCATACATGTGTGCCTGGCCAAAGGGGCCAGGGAAGCTGGTGTGGCTGGTATGGGGCTGGCTCTGCCTGCAGAAGGGGGTCCTTTCTCTTTGCACAGAGGCGCATGCCTGCAGGGCTGCATTAGGCCAGGTGCCATAGAGGCTTACAGTTTTCCTGACTGCAAGAGCACAAACAGATCCAGCTACTTTAAGAATGGCAAAATAGGAAGAAATAAAAGTCAAAAGGAATATTTCCTTTCGTGAAAAGTTTCCACTACTCACCTAATAGTCAAGGCTTGGAATTGTCTGATTTTAGGAAACTAATCGTCAGTTACGAGTAAGAGGAACTTGAATGCATTGTGCCATTGTTGGTGCTGTTAGCTGCTGCGGAGTCGGCCCCGGAGTCACGACGACCCCACACGTGTCAGAGGGGAACTGTGCTCCGTAGGGTTTCCAATGGCTGTGATTTTTTTGGAAGCAGATCTCCAAGCCTTTCCTCTGAGGCATCTCTGAGTAGACTCAAACCACCAACCTTCTGGTGAGTAGCCAAGTGCTTAACTGTTTGCACCACCCAGGGACTTCTATACTATATACTATATAATATATAATTTTTAAATATAATAAAATGATACAATTTTAGACCTGAGAAAATGTTAGTCATTTATTGATTTCAAGAAATATATTTTGAGCGTTTCATACTGGTTATATGCCTGGTATAGACTAGCCACTAGAAAGGATAATAAAATTGTCCAAGGCCAAATACCTATTTAGTAGCAGGTTTAAAAGGGCACCCACCATACTATTCTTTCAGAAACAGGAAGATGTAAAGTGATCAAATACAATTGCAGGTTCACCCCTTTCTGTTTTTTCCACTGTGATCTTCTTTCGTCAAATATTTTCTTTTTTTTTTTAATTTATTTTATTGTTGTTTTTAAGAATATATACAGCAGAACGTACACAGATTCAATAGTTTCTACATGTACAATTCAGTGGCATCAATTACACACTTCAAGCTGTGCAACCATCCTCACCCTCCTTTTCCAAACTGTTCCTCCCCCATTAATACAAATGCACTGCCCACTAAATCTCCTATCTAATCTTTCAAGTTGCTGTTGTCAATTTGATTCCATATAAAAAACCAAACCGATTGCCATTCTGACTCCTAGGGACCCTGTAGGACAGAGCAGAACTGCCCCCTAGGGTTTCCCAGGCTGAAATCTTTATGGAAGCAGATTGCCACATCTTTCTCCCACGATCCTGGCTGGTGGGTTCAAGCTGCGGTCTTTTCAGTTAGCAGCCGACTGCTTCAACCACCAGGGCGCCCTCTGATTCCATGTAGGTAGTTCTTAAAGGAGCACAATGCTCAAGGCTGACTTTCTTTACTAATTAAGCTAAACCATTGTTTGGTTTAAAGACTTCAGGGGATATTTTTGGTTTAAGGTTTAAAAATTATCTCAGGGCAATAGTTTCGGGTTGTATTGCCAATTTTTTAATGGAGAAGCTGTCATTTCTTTAGTCTTTTTTTCTCTGTCTGTTCCTACCATCTACTCGCAAGGTTTACCAAAAACCTTGATGCCATTCTGGGAACATCTCTGCTAAATGTTCCCTACATTTGATGCACAAAATCATACATATGAAGGAGGTCAATGGTAACCTGTACACAAGACTGAGATGTGGCCTGTCATAGTTGTCATATGGTTATGGTAGGTTGTGTCGGCACAAATTATGCTTCTAATCAGAATTAAAGAACTCATATATATCAGAGACGATTCAAGGATATCCCTATCACAGTGTCATTCCAATGTGAGAGAAAACAAATGAAGTTACAGCTCTGTGCCAGAAGCTGAAACACTTGATTTATTTCACATCCTATAATTCAAGTGCCCATGGGAGTATGTCATACCTGTGAACATCACCCCATCACCCATTCTGTATGTTGTAGGAGGAAGTAGTTAGGAGCCCATAGGCTTCCCAATGACGTAATTTCTTCTTCTCTTTCTTCACCGCATCCTGTTCTTCCTCTTCCTCTTTGGCACCTGCCCTGGGTTGCTCTCCACCAGGGCTTTGATACAGTGTGTTCTGGTTCAAACCCCTGCAGAGTCTGCACTTCTACCCAGATATACTGAACCAGAATTCACATTTTAACAAGATCCCCAGGTGATTCTTACGTGTAATAAATTTTGAGAACCAGCAGCATTAGCATCGCCTGAGTTGTGAGAAATGCAAATTCTCACCAGGAGTTGGCACAAGAAGTAACCAGTTGAAAGCCCTGCTCTCCACAACTGTACCAAGATCAGTTCAATACAGCTTATATTTAATGAGCATCTTTGCATTTGTAATTTTATACCCATGTCTAGGATGCACACCCCTTTTTCCCCTGCCTCACCCGCCTTCTTCCCAGGCAATGTGTTTTCTTAACTGTCCCTCCACTAGAGTGGGAGCACCTTGAGGAAAGGGAACAAGTCTCATACTTATTTGTATTTATCTTCTGGCTTTTATAGTGTAGTGAGTAGTTGCTCAATAAATGGTTCTTAAATGAAAGTGAATGAAAAAGGCATGAATGAATGAATGAAACAAGGTAATGGGAGATGAAAAGAGACCTTCAATTCTATCTGTGATATTTTACTTATTTGAAAATTCTGAAGCAAACATATCAAAATATAAACATTTTCTAAATCAGGGTGGTGGATACACGAGTGTACGTTACCTTATTCTCCAGGGTATTTTGCACATTTGAAATTTTCTCTAGTATTAAAAAACCAAGGGGCTAGAGGTGATAGCAGTATGATAACATGTCTTTCTTCAAGGATCTCATCATTTAATTAGGGAATTGCTCCAAGCACACATGATTGCCGGAGTCTATTGGACTGTACATTTTAGGAAGTGACTGGCTAGATGTAAAAAAAAAAAAAAAAAAAAAAGCAACAAACAACTCAAACTAGAAAAGCAGGGGTCAGCACTACCTATCCATGTATCAGGAATCAGGAGATAAGGACTTTTGTTATTTTTAATATGTACAGCCTCTACAAACCATGAAATATGGTCAAAGAGAAATAGATGGAACTAGGCAGCCAGGTATCGGCCAGCTAAATACCTGGGGGCTGGTAGAAAGTTTTCAGATATCTGTGCCAAAATATCTCTCATTTGCCAGTTCAGGTCAGATTCACTCCTCATTCTTCTTGGTCCTACTCTCTACCTGGAAGGTTGACCTGTACCTACCTGGAAGGTTGACCTGTACGAACCACATCAATGGATGCTTATGACCTCTGGCTTCTGGCTGGGTTCAGCTAGGAGTCAAAGGGAGGGAGGGAGAAGAGAGGTCAGGTTGCTTAATCTCCTTGTTCTCTTTTTGTGGGGTTGCCTCCGGCTGGCCATGTCCCTTTACTGAAGGTCACTGCCTCCTCCTCTTTGGGTGTTTGCTTTCGCCCTTGCTCACTATGCGTCATGAACTCTGGCCTTGCTATTCCTTACATTTGCAAAGCATGTTCCCACTACAGGGTCTTTGCACTTGCTGCTCTCTCTGCTGTTATACCCTTTCCCTAGCTTGAGTTTGTTCAGTTCTCTGTTCACATGTCAACTCATCTCACCATCCCATCTAAAATAGCATTATCCTATTTCTTTTCTCCCCTAGGCTGCCTTATTTTTCTTCATAGTATGTACCACCGTGTGACATATTATATATTTGTGTTTTTACTGGTTTAATATCTATCTTCTGCCAACTAGGATGTGAGTTCCCCAAATATGTGGGTATAATTTTACATCCATAGCATTTAAAACAGTGCCTCGTGTATAGGAGGTATGCAAACAACATCTGTTACATGAATGAATACTAAACAAGGAAATGGGCTCTCCTATATGTATTTTTTGGGAGCCCTGGTCGTACAGTGGTTAAGTGCTACTCCTTTTAGCAAAAGGTCAGCAGTTTGAATCCACCAGCCTCTCCTTGGAAAGCCTAGGGGGCAGTTATACTCCGTCGGTCGCTACGAATCAGAATTGACTTGATGACAATGGGTCTATTTTGTATATGTATTCTAAAGGAATCCCTGGGGCAGGGGGTGGGGCACAACGGTTTGAAAGTTCAAACCCACCCAGCGCCTCCACAAGACAAAGACGTGGTGATCTGCTTAGCCTAGGAAACCCTATGAGGCATTTCTACTCTGTCACATGGGGTCGCTATGAGTTGAAATTGACTCTACAGCACCTAACAACAACAACATATGTATTTTAAAATGCTAAAGTCTGAAATTTCTTTTTGCCTAATTGCAGAAAGTAAGGCTTCTCAGACATCCTTAATGTGCATATTCAGAGTCTAAAGACTGACCAGAGATCCATCCAAAATCTCCCTCACAAGCTAACAGATGGCATTCCTTTGAAAAGAGAAGAGTGGGTAGAAACACTCCGAGAAAGAATGGAATTTGGGAGTGGTAGGTTGAGAGGAGACTTGTGAGAAAGGGTGGAAGGTGAATGAGGTAAGAGTGGTCAAGCCCTGACAAAATTTAAAAGCAATGGCCTTTTTCACCAGACCTCATGATGTAAGTATGCCATTGGCTTTTAGTGGAGTTACATTGTTTTCACTACCCATTAAAAGTATTTTTAATATGAAAGCAAATTTTTCCTACTGCAGATATTAGGAGTGCCCCTCTGGTATATCTTTATTGAGTTATATTATCTGTGTACATCTTTATCAAATTATATTATCTTTCATCTGATGCACCCACTGGAAGATGAGCTCAGGGGTAAGGAGATATGTTTTTTGCTAGCCTATATTTTTTTTTAGTCAGTCAAAAGACAAGCAGTAAATTAGAATACTCGCACCAGACACACAAAAAAGAGCTAAGAACCCTTACTTAATATGGCTTTTAGAAATTGATAAGAAGACAAATGAACCAATGGAGCAAAAGAAGTACAGATGCCACATAAATATATGAAAAGTTGTTCAACTTTACCAGCAGCTAGGAAAATGAAAATTAAAATAATTACAAAATTGCATTTAGTCCATTTGCCTGACAAAAGCCAAAAAGATTGGTAAATTCCAGGCTGCTGACACTCTCATACTTTGCTAAACCCATTGCCGTAGGGTCACTTCCGACTCATAGCAACCCTATAGAACAGAGTAGAACTGTCCCTTAGGGCTTCCAAGGAGTGGCTGGTGAATTCAAACTGCCAACTTTTTGGTTAGCAGCCGAGCTCTTCACCACTATGCCACCAGGGCTCCCATACTTTGCTAGCAGGACAGTATTTGGAACTATATGTTCAAATTCAAAACACACTTATCCCTTGACCTGGAAATCCCACTTTTAGAAATTTATCTTACGGAAAAAACAGCCCTCAAAAGGGTAGATATCAATACGGCACCAGAATTTCAATATAGGAAGGTATTGGGGTGACTGGTTTTAGAAAGGAAACCCTGGTGGTGTAGTGGTTAAGTGCTATGGCTGCTAACCAAAGGGTCGGCAGTTCGAATGCACCAGGCACTCCTTGGAAACTATGGGGCAGTTCTACTCTGTCCTATAGGGTCGCTATGAGTCCGAATCGACTCGACGGCACTGGGTTTGGTTTTAGGCAAATCAGGAATACGCTATTTCTTGTAATTCTGTGTTTGTTTTTTGTTGCTGGGCGCCATCAAGTCGATTCCGACTCATAGCGACCCCGTGTGATGCAATAAAGCTGCCCCATAGGGTTTCTTGGGCTGTAATCTTTATGCAAGCCGATTGCAAGGTCTTTCTCCCACCGGAGCCACTGGTGGGTTGAAACTGAGGACCTTTCAGTTAGCAGGTGAGCACTTAACCACTGCCCCAGCAGGGCTGAACTTCTGAGTTTACGGAGTAAAATTACTGCTCTCTACAGAATTAATTATTAATTAAATAGCATAATCAGCATTTATCAAATGTCAACTAGGGGCAAAAGACGGTGTCTGATTCCCTGAGATTCTGTTTAGCAGATAAGTCATGAATATTTAAGAAAATACCTCTTCGGCTTCTACCACTTCCACCCCAATCTACTCTGCAATGTATGTAAAACTTTAAGACCCAAATCCAAAGGTGAACTATGGTGGTGAGAGGCCAAAAGGGTGTGCACAGGAGGGCCACGCCATACACCAAGGGCAGTAAAATTCTCAGCTTCTGCTCCTAAATTTCACCCTGCTCTCACCACCCTTTTTTGTTCCTGTCTGTAATAAGAAGGGGGGAGTGTTATTTAAAGCAAGAATTTACCACAACTACTTTCTCATATTAAAGGAGTAGTATATATTTTTTTTATATTCAAACCTAGGGAGAATACCTCGTAGGTCCCTTTGAACATGAAAGACGGCTCCTTCTACCAGGAAAGAATTGTTTTTATTCTGCTGAATCACTCTGCATAGCAAAGTAAGATGAATCTAGAATTTTCCTTGGGAAAGGGAGAGGGTGAGAGTCAGGGAAATGGGTGGGAATGGGGGAGTATTGAGAGCGAAAAGAAGAGGCTCATCTGGAAATGCTCCCTCAACTTTTCGCTCCCTTCTCTCCTCCGCCTGCACGTTTTACATTCTTTCTGCACCATAGCCCTTGCAGCCCACTTATGGCGCCTTTCTAGCAAGGACTCATAACCCAGATGCAAGCAGGTTGGTCAGATGACAGCTTCCAGCTTAGAGCTCCTTCAGGATTTCCTTGAGCTTTTTCGATGAGGTCCTGCTCTTCTCGGAGCAGCACCTAGCAGATAACTGAGCCAGGCAGTGGATGGGGCCTGGCCATTTCTGCCAGACAGAGGGCTCCTTTAGTGCACAGTCTCCATTCAGAATCCTGCTTGGTCTGCATCGGGTCTGATGTCTCCCTTTGCCCGTGCCTGCTTCTCTCTCCTTTGCCTTTTCAGCTAAATCTTTCCCAGGAGTCCTTGGATGTTGCAAATGGTTAACAAGCTCTACTGCTAACTGAAAAGTTGGAGGTTTGAGTCTACCCAGACATGCCTCAGAAGAAAGTCCTTGCGATCTGCTTCTGAAAGCCTATGGAGCACAGTTCTGCTCTGCACCGGGGGGTCTCCAAGGGTTGGAACTGACTCCACAGTAACCGGTCCTGGTGGGAACATTCCCGCCCCTATTTCAGCATCTGCTTCCTGGAGAGCCCCCACAGCTAGACACTCCTTATGTGAAACTGCTGGGGATCAGCAGGGGATTTTTTAAAAAGACTCTGAAAGGAACTATTTCTTATTTTAATTCCAAGCTCAGGGAAATAAAGCACAATAGTTGCCACTCTGTTCTCTGCAACACAATCACTGTTGAACTTCAGATGATGACTGGCTTTGTCTTGGTGAACAATTCCCAATTCCCTCAGGAACTTACTCCTTTTCTTTTTATTAAAGAGAAATGGGAAAAAAAAAAAAACACTCATATACAAATATTGCTTTAAAAAACTTGCTAACATTTATGAACAGCAGATTCCTAATTTTAGAAAGAATCTTGAAGTTTATTCTAACCAAAGCCCCCTACTTTGCATCAGATCCCATGTTGTTGTTGTTAGGTGCCACTGAGTCGGTTCTAACTCATAGCAACCCATGTACAACAGAACAAAACACTGCGCGGTCCTGGGCCATCCTCACAATCATTGCTATGTTTGAGCCCATTGTTGCAGCCATTGTGTCAATCCATCTCATTGAGGGCTTTCCTCTTTTTCACTCACCCTCTACCTTACCAAGCATGATGTCCTTTTCCAGGGACTGGTCCCTCCTGATAACGTGTCCAAACTACACGTAAGATGAAGTCTCATCTCATTGAGGGCTTTCCTCTTTTTCACTCACCCTCTACCTTACCAAGCATGATGTCCTTTTCCAGGGACTGGTCCCTCCTGATAACGTGTCCAAACTACACGTAAGATGAAGTCTCGCCATCCTCGCCTCTTAAGGAGCATTCTGGCTGTACTTTTTCCAAGGCAGATCTGTTCATTCTTTTGGCAGTCCATGGTATATACAATAGTCTTCACCAACAGCATAATTCAAAGAGCCTATTTAAAAAAAACCAAAAAAAACCCAAACCCACTGCTGCTGAGTCAATTCCGACTCTAGCGACCCTATAGGACAATCCATGATAATCTTTAATCCATCATGTATTACTAAATAACAATGTGCAATGTACATAGGGTTTCCAAGGAGTGGGGCTGGTGGATTCCAGCTGCTGATCTTTGGGGCTTAGCCGTCAACTTCTTAACCACTGAACCACCAGGGCTCCACAACAGCTCGTAGGTAGTCCATAAAAGCACTTGAACTGTAATCTTAGTTTCCAGTTACAAAAGCAAACAAATAACAAAAGACAAACAGAGGTAAAAGTAACTGTGCGACTGTCTCAGGAAAAAAAACTGTTCAAGTTCCAAATGAGTATAACTTGTGTTTGTATTATTCAGAAATACTTTAAGATCAGGTGGGAACACCCTACTACATAAGCTAGCATTGAAGTTATTATTAGTATAAAAGATAACATACATTGGATCTTAGATATAATATTTACTATTTTTTTTAATGGTCTGTATTTTTCCTTTAATCTTTTCCAGTTTATCAAAAATGTTTCTTGAAGATACAGTTCTCTTTTTCAGAAAAGCCACACCCTCACCATAGGGACACTTGGCCTTTCCAATCTCTATCTGCAATCATTAATTCAACACAGTGTATGGGGGGCAGGCAGAGTGAGGGGGAGCCCATTCTGTGTTATGTTAAGAGGAGACTATTTAAAAAAATTTACGTCTGGCTTTGTCTTAGTGAACAATTCCAAATTTCCTTTAACTTTAAAAATAAAGGGGGAAATTGACATTCAAAATGGCTTTTCCGTGGGTTTAAGAGGGGGAATATATTTATCAATTCCCTTTATCTTCTGAACACTCCTTTCTCTGCCCTGTTTTGCGGCCTCTGCTGAAATTACATCTTCACTTGGCTCTTTCACCTTTACAAAAAGGAGACGCTCAATTTCATACCCAGACCGCAACCTTCATTAATCTGCTTTCGTCTGAGCTGGCCTGGAGCTGATGAAGTTATGGCGAGATTTTTTTTTCAGCCTTTTAGGAACACTGAAGCTCCTGAACCTTTCTCTGTTGCTGCTTCGAGGATCTCTGGAACACCACCCCCCTTCTCTCCTGTGACCCACTGACCCAGTAGTTTCGCAAGGCAAGATGGCTAATGATCTAAGTCCAACTATATCTGGTTTCTATCAACACCACGGGACAGCCAACTCATCTATACAAAAGCGTGGTTTGCTACAAATTACACAAAGATGGTTGAGCTTCTCTTCTGTGGTACTAAAATTAAGACAGGGTATTTCTGAATAAAAAACAATCATTTGAATAAATTCTATTTACATACGTCTGTATGTATTTTATGTTGGTTAACAGTAATGGTGGTGCAGTGGTTACGAGCTCAGCTGCTAAGCAAAAGGTCGGCAGTTCCAATCCACCAGCTGCTCCTTGAAAACCCTTTGGGGCAGTTCTACTCTGTCCTATAGGGTCATTATGAGTTGGAATCAACTCAGTGGCAAGGATTTTTTTTTTTTAGACAGTAATGGTGTCTGTGTTCAAAGCCGTGGATTTCAAAATATTTCCACATTTATAAATATACATGTGTAAATGTTACTTTAGTCTGTACCACAAATGGAAAATTGTTTTCCAGTGTATATCTTAAAGCAAACTATTTAAATGGGTATTAATCAATAATACTAATTGCTCTTTTTAGTAATAAAAAAAAAAAAGTAGCTTAGGACAAATAGAGTTCCCTTGTAAAGGGCTTGTGATTTAAACATGACATATCAAAATGGTATATATAAAAATTAGCTAAGAAAAACATTTGAGGGAGAAATTAGCCTTAGAATTTGCCCTTTCTTGCTCTTATCCAAGCTCAGGTTACTCAGTTTTTCTTCGCACAACTAAAATGGACAAGGTTTGGTGATGGTAATCTTTTTATTTATTTATTTATTAACTTTTATTGAGCTTCAAGTGAACATTTACAAATCAAGTCAGACTGTCACATATAAGTTTATATACACCTTACTCCATACTCCCACTTGCTCTCCCCCTAATGAGTCAGCCCTTCCAGTCTCTCCTTTCGTGACAATTTTGCCAGCTTCCAACTCTCTCTATCCTCCCATCCCCCCTCCAGACAGGAGATACCAACACAGTCTCAAGTGACCACTTGATATAATTAGCTCACTCTTCATCAGCATCTCTCACCTACCCACTGTCCAGTCCCTTTCATGTCTGATGAGTTGTCTTCGGGGATGGTTCCTGTCCTGTGCCAACAGAATGTTTGGGGACCATGACCACCGGGATTCCTCTAGTCTCAGTCAGACCATTAAGTATGGTCTTTTTTATGCGAATTTGGGGTCTGCATCCCACTGAGCTCCTGCTCCCTCAGGGGTTCTCTGTTGTGCTCCCTGTCAGGGCAGTCATCGATTGTGGCCGGGCACCAACTAGTTCTTCTGGCCGGGCACCAACTAGTTCTTCTGGTCTCAGGATGATGTAGGTCTCTGGTTCATGTGGCCCTTTCTGTCTCTTGGGCTCATAGTTATCGTGTGACCTTGGTATTCTTCATTCTCCTTTGCTCCAGGTGGGTGGTGATGGTAATCTTTAATCCATAACAATGTACCTTCTCAATTATTAGCAAAACATTCACGGCCTGTGATGAGGGAGAGTAGTGGGTGAGAGGGAGCAGAGTGGGAAGACCATCTTGCCTGGGCCCCAGATTTATAAAGGGTGGTAAATTCAGGCTTTTGACATTACCTGCAAGGGAGGTTATTATACAGGGATACTCTGCAGGCATAGAAAGAAGACCATCTCATCCAAATTTAAATTGAGATCCGTAATAAATGGCCTTTAGTATACCATGGATTTTAAAAACTGGATATTTTAATTACCTTCTGACTAGCACAATTATTTTTTCTTTTCTTTTTTTTTTTCTGTTAAAGGGATTAATTTAGCAAAATGTAAACATTCAAAACAGCACAATTTTTTGAACCTCATTTTAGCACTGTTAATTTTTTTTAATATACTGGCGCCTCAAAAATAACGGAGCCAGCCTGAGCCTCTCCCAGCTGTTGAAAAAGCCTAAAAATATCTGGTTAGAGTGCAAATATTTAAATGAAGTACCAGGAACATTTTCATGTAAGTCCAACAAACCAAGGTCTAAGAAATCTGGAAAGAAGGAGATCGTATAGACAAGAATAAGTTATATATTTCAAATAAGAACTCAATGCATACTTTCAAAAAAATTTTTTATTATGATAAAATACATATGGCATAAAAGTTGCCATTTTATCCATTTTTAAGTGTACATTTCAGTGGCATTAATTACATTCACAACATAATTTAACCATCACCACTCTTTCCAGAACAATTTCATCATCCCAAACAGAAATTCTATCTATTAATAACTACCCCCCTTTCTCCCTCCCCAAACCCTTGGTAGCCTCTAATCTATTTTCTGTTTCTAAGAATTTGTTTATCCTAGATATTTCATTAAAGGAGTCCTAGTGATGCAATGGTTAAGCACTTGGCTGCTAAACAAAGGTTGGTGGTTCAAACCCACCAGCAGCTCCATGGGAGAAAAGACTTCGCAATTTTCTCCTGTAAAGATTACAGCCTAGAAAACCCTATGGAGCGCTCCTACTCTGTCCTATACGGTTGCTATGAGTTGAAATTGACTTGACAGCACACAACAAAAACAGATATTTCATATAAGTGTACTCATACAGTATTTGTCCTTTTCTGTTTGGCTTATTTCATTCAGCATAGTGTTTTCAAGGTTTATCCATGTTGTAGCATGTATCCAAACTTCGTTTCTTTTTATGGCTGAATAGTATTCCATTGTACAGATATACTACATTTTGTTTATCCATTCATCTGTTGATGGATACATGAGTTATTTCTGCCTTTTGGCTAATGTGAATAGTGGTACGATGAATATTGATGTACAAGTATCGCACCTATTTTTTTCCTCTGTATTGAATTTTATGGAATCCAAGGAGTCTTTCAGTCTTACTATTCCAACATTTTAATGCACATTTAAAATATACAATATTTCCACCCTTTAAAGCATGCCTTCTCAGTCTGAAATCACTAACTTAAATTGGCAAACTTGTAGAAATAGTATGTGTGTGAAGTTGCAAATGTGGCTCAAGCAGAGTAAAGTGCATAATGAACAAGGGTACTTGGATACCCCAGGTCTGGAGTACTAAAACAAAACCTGATTTATAGAGATTCTTTGACAGGCAAGTCATCTGAAAATGCCTCAAAGGAGAAAAGAGTGACAACTAAAACAATAGGAAAGTCAACTTTCATGAGTCAGACAGGAAGGTTAATTCTGGTGGCAGGTCAGCAGAAGCCATTATTTGAATTATAAATATCTTAAAAGAGAACTTCTTCCTCTTGTCTGCCCAGTTCCTGAAACTGCATTATCTCCTTTGGAAGTATTCATCGTTATGTCAGCAAATTCAATGCAGAGTTTTACACACAACCAGTTTGGTACTTCTTAACAGTCTAAGATATGAAGCTTGGTGTCCAGTTGGGGTGAATAAACTATATCTTTGAGAGCAATAAAAACATACCATTCCTGACTGTCTCAGATATCTAGTGCTGCTATAACAAAAATACCACAAGTGGATGGCTTTAACAAGCAGAAATTTATTTTTTCACAATTTAGGAGGCTAGAAGTCCAAATTCAGGGTGCTGGCTCTAGGGGAAGGCTTTCTTTCTCTGTCAGCTCTAGGGGAACGTCCTTGTCTCTTTAGCCTTTATTCCTCGGTTCCTTGGAGATCTCCATGTGGCTTGGCATCTCTATCTTCCCCATCTCTGCTTATCTCCCTTGCTTGTTTATATCTTAAAAGAGATTGATTTAAGACACACCCTATACTAATCCTGTCTCATTAATATAACAAAGAAAACCCATTCCCAAAGGGAATTATAACCAAAGATATAGGGGTTAGGATTTACAGCATATATATATATATATATATATATATATATATATATATATATATATATATATATATTTGGAGGGCACAATTCAATCCATAACACTGACTAAGGGCATTTAGAAAAGAATAGGGGTGGGAGGAGATGATACAAAGGGCACCATGTAAAAGGAGTTTGAGTCTGAATTCTTCCATCTATGCTACAAGGTTAATGTATTCCTAATGGTCTTAAATCAGAAGCCCTAGTGGTGCAGTGATTAAGTGCTTGGCTGCTAACTGAAAGGTCTGCAGTTCAAACACACCAATGGCTCCATGGAAGAAAGATGTGGCAGTCTGCTGTAAAGATTACAGCCTTGGAAACCCTATAGGGCAGTTCTATTCTATCCTATAGTGTCACTATGAGTCCGAATTGACTCAATGGCATCAGGTTTGGTTGGTCTTAACTCAAGTGCTTAAAACAAAGGCACAACAAAAGGAAGAAGGCTCTTATCATCAGTTCTATTCTGAGGAGCCCAGAGTTCTCAAAGCTACAATTCAATCTGGAAGTAATGGTGGCCCTAATTGTAACTTTCTGGGATTCCACAAAGGGCAAGTAGAAGGAGATTAAAAAATCCACAAGCGGTATTCCAAAGGGGGATGTAACAGACACACATGACTAATGTTTGTTTCATAATGACAAGAAATAAACTTCAAAGGAAAGCCTTGGCTATAATGTGGAGAATGAGTTGGAGGGGAGGTAGAGACCCAGCCATAAGCGACTGTGGAAGTCCAAGTGAGAGAAATGAGAGCAAACACTAGGTTGGTGGCCATGGAGATGGACAGCAGTGAAGATGTGAAGTGTTATTTAGGAGGCATAACTGATAGGACTTAGCAGTGCATTGAGCATGGGGGATGGGAAAGAGCCAAGTACAGGATGACGTCTAGGTTTTATATTTGAAAAATAAATAAGGTCTTCACTGAGGTGGGAAAACATGGTAGGCCAGGTTTGGGGGAGATCAGGAATTTGGCCCTTGACAAATTGAGTTTGAGCTGATATTTGAAACAGGCTTGCCTAGGGTTAGGGTTTTCCCAGATGGCATAAAACTGAGGCACAGAACAGTTCAAGGCTGAAGAGACAAAGGCCACCGTAGAGTGACTCCTTACCAAGCAGCAGTTGGAGGGTCCAGGGTTCAGGCTGGGTCAAGGGCTAGGAGCATATAGCATTGCTGGATGCTACACACACTTGTCCGGAAGCCTTCTTAAAACACCATTCCTATCAAGCCCCTCCCTTAGAGCTCACCAATTTAAATATAGACTGCTTGCATTAAGGCCTTCCCCATCAGGGCCCTGTATTAATTTCCAAGGACTGCCATAACAAATGACCACAAATGTGGTAGCTTAAAACAACAGAAATTTATTCTTTTTTAGTTCTGGGGCCAGGAGTCTGAAATCAATGTTTTGGCCTCCCTTTGGAGACTGTAGAGGAGAATCCTTCCCTGTCTCTTTCAGTGTCTGGTAGCTGTTGGCATTCCTTGGCTTCCTTGGCTTGTGGCCCCATCCCTCTAATCTCTGCTTCCATCTTCACACTGCCATCTCCTCTGTGTCTCTTCTCCATTTTGGTCTGTCTCAAATCTCCCTCTGCCTATCTCTTATAAGGACAATTGTCATTGGATTTAGGGCCCACCTGGATAATCCAAGATGATCTTATCTCAACATACTTGTCATGGATTGAATTGTGTCCCCCCAAAATGTGTGTCAACTTGGCTAGGCCATGATTCCCAATATTATCTGATTATCCACCATTTTGTCATCTGATGTGTTTTTCTGTGTGTTATAAATCCTACCTCTATGATGTCAATGAGGTAGGATTAGAGGTAGTTATGTTAATGAGGCATGACTCAATCTACAAGATCAGGTTGTATCTTAAGTCAATCTCTTTTGAGATATAAAAGAGAAGTGAGCAGAGGGATGGGGGAAGAGGGGCCTCAAACCACCAAGAAAGTAGTGCCAGGAGCAGAACACATCCTTTGCACCTGAGGTTCCTGCACAGAGAAGCTCCTAGAACAAGGGAAGATTGATGACTAGGACCTTCCTCCAAAACCAACAGAGAGAGAAAGCCTTCCCCTAGAGCTGGTGTTGGCGCTCCTTGGAAACCATACGGGGCATTTCATAGGGTCGCTACAAGTAGGAATCAACTCCATGGTACTGTTTTGTTTTTTTTTTAAGCTGGTGTTCTGAATTTGGACTTCTAGCCTCCTAGTTTGTGAGAGAATAAATCTCTGTTAAAGCTATCCATTTGTGATATTTCTGTTATAGCAGCACTAGATAACTAAGAGAATCCATAATTTAAAAATTACATCTACAAAGGCCTTTTTTCAAACAAGGTAATATTCACAGATTACAGGGATTATATGTGGGCATATTTTTGGTGGGGCTGGGCGGGGAGGGGGGGGCACCGTTTAACCTACTGCAGGCCCTAAGACACCACTATAGACACGTTTCTGTCTCCTGCTCCATCTGCTCCTCTTGGTATAGCTACCTGGTGCTGAGCCAAATTGAACCACATGACGTATTACACACATCTCTGTTGTTTATCCACCTCTGTGCCATTACTTATGTATTTAGCTTTCCCAGGAACATGACATAACTAACTCCTTTATCAGTGTTTCTATGGCACTTACTATATATCTTTACTACAGTCCTTATCACATTTTATTGTAATTGTTTACATCTGTAGAGGGTATCTGTTTTGCTCATCTGTCCAAGAGCCCTTCCTCCATGGCCACTCCCTTCCGCTGGTAAGAGATCTGCCCTGAAGTTAGAGAACTGCCCCTCCTTCACTCATTTTGGATCTGATGTAACTCTCAAATATGTCCTCAGGATCCCCTGCCTATAATGGTGGGCACATAACCCAAGCCAGGCCAATCGGTGTCTCTTCTCAGGATTGTATACATGGAAAATGAAAATATCTCTCTTCCTTTGGGTCCACCAGCTGACACGGTACAGAACAGAAATTGTCTGTGGCCAGTTTCCACAACATGACTTCTAACCACTATCACATAGAAGAACCCCAATTGTGATGAGAAGAGAAGACCCAAAGAGGGGTCACATTATTTGAGCCCCCAGATTCACTTATTCCTGAAGCAATCAAGTACTTCTTTTACTTAAGCTGGCATGAGCTGGTTTCTCTTATTTTCCCCCAAAAGGGCTGCAGTGAATCCACATTGTTAGGTCTTCCACTAGACTCTAGCTCCACAAGAGCAGAAACTTTGCATGTTAAGTAAATGTTGAAATCATAACCATCATTCCAGGTCCAATTCAAATTTCATTTACTTCTGTAAAATTTTTACTGAACCCCAAACCAAATGAAATCTTCCCAAAGCTCACCCTAAAGCAATAGTCTGTAACTCCTGGCGGCATTTTATTAATTCTACTTCTTGTTTTAAATGGTGTTTTGACCATCTCTCCCTACTAGATGATAAGTAAGTTAGATGCAGAGTCTAAGTCTGCATAGTAGATGGTCAATAAAAGGTAATTGCTCTAAATTGGACTTCTATGCGCCTGTCAGTGATTGTGCGGAGGATAAAAGAAAGATCACTTAAACTCAGTTTCTACTCTTGGGCACTCACAGAACATTTTCAACAAATAATGTTATGAATCGCCTTCACCTTGAACAGAAAATGAATAATAGAGAAGAAAGAAAGTAACATATATCCTTTAAGTAGAAACAAACCTCTAGACTGACAGCAAAAGATGTTTTTATCTGGAAGTGTCAAAAGAATGTGGAACAAGCATAGAAACATTTTATAAATAGATCAGGAACAAAATATACTGGAAATATAAAACCACTCATAAATAAAGTCAAACACAACCTTTCCCTGAGCATAGTTTAACAACTGTAGGAGTCACTAAATCCTCTTTTCATTGTCTTCAAACTTCTTTCCAACTAAATAAGGGTCAGTTAATGTGATCCTCCCTTGTGTCTAAGCCTGGGTGAACACAATGGCTATAAAGTGCTCTGTTACTCCAGAGAACACTGGATGAGGCTTACATTGTTCCAGCTGTTCCAGCTCTGTGTTAAATATGGCAGCCGAACTTGGTTCAACTCTGAGGCTCCCAAGGCACCCCACACAGAGCCTTACAATCCGCAGATGTTCTGGGAATATATGTTGAATGAGTGATAAATGACTCAAATCAAATCTCCTCCCCCAGTGTGTGAGCAGATCCAACTTCCTTATAATTGCCTCTAGCCTCCTTCAAATCCTTACAAGCCCAATCCTGTACAGCCAAATTGAAGCAGAAGTTTTTGCCAGAGTTCAGGAACCTTAGTCTAATCTCTGGGTAGCCTTGGGGGATCAGGCAAAAAACATCTGGGCAATAATGCCAAAAATGATTATGTCATCTCAGCCATAATAGCATTGTTCAGTGTCCTCAGTCACCTGAAAGCTTTCTTGTTGCAATTAAGATATGGAGAGGCCAGCTGGCTGGCTGCTCGGTAAAACGTCACAGTGTAGCATTATCAAGATGGGACACCAAAGTTTCAGGACCTGGTACTCAACTTTTCTGGATCAGAATCTTGATTAAACCAGCCCTTTCATGGTCAAGTTCTGGTAAACTGAGTTACACTCTCCCAAAACCCTTTTCAAGGGGTGAGAAATTCAATCAGTCAGAAATTCAGTCCTTCTACCTTAGGGAAATAAATACAGAAACAGCTTTGTGCACAAAGGTGAGGGAATTTTCTTTGTGCTTATTACGTTATACCGTTTACATAGTTTGGATTTTTTTTTTTTTACAATACATGTTTTACTTTTATATTGATTTTATATTAAAATTACTGCAGCAAGTAATTCATCTGTAAGACCAATTTTTGGTTCCATGAGAGCAGAGACCACATTTCCTTCACCCTTGCCACTGTATCTCTAGCGTGTAGCCCAGGGTCTAAGACATTGTAGATGCTAAATAAATACTTATGAATGAATGCGGAAATGAGTGCCATTGCTTCTGTCAATCTATGCTAATTTTAAAAGTGGCCATGGTCACATAAATCAGAGAAATGCTGGACTGGGTTACCGAATATCAAAGTCTCTAAACACTGTATAGTCTAGAGTTTTCCAACTTGCAAATAGTGCCGGTTAGTGGTTTGTACAATCAGTGTCATGACTAGCGTTTAAAAAAATAAAAAGAATGGAAGTTAGCAGAAGAACACCAGAGCGCATTTAATAAGGGCATTGTTTTCGGAAATTTTGCTTCCGTTTTACACACACACACACACACACACACACACACACACACAAAACGTGGTGATGTAAAATGTATTTCCTAACTGTGGGTTGTGGTCAAAAAGTTTGAGACCCACTGATCTAGTCTAACTCTCTCTCTCTCTCACACATACACACCCTGTCCTCTAACCATAACAAACCACTTTCAGTTCCCTAAAGTACCGTGCTGTTGTATACTCCAGAGCACTTGGCATTTATTATTCCCTCTACCTGGAATGAACTTGCCCTCCTTGTCTACCTAGAGGGCCTTGGCTAACCCTTCAAGATGTTGTACAGTTATCCTGCCTATGAACTTTCTGTGACCAATCTGAGCAAAATCAGACTCCCTCCTTGTGCTGCCACCTCATCTGCCTCCTAACTTAATCACAGCACTGGTACCCTGGATAAGTGGTCACTTCCGCAGGTGTCTGCCTCTTCTGCTAGAGTCTGGGCTCCTGAGGGTAAGGACTTTGGGATACTCACCTTGGAGATCCCCCACGAAATGCCTGTAGCACTCAGTACATGATTGTTATATAATTTCAGGAAAAAGTCTTTTAAAAGAATAAGGCAGCTGTTTACATAACGAAATAAAATAGTATCCAAGTTTAGGCATTAAGTGAAAAAAAACCAAGGTGCAGTGTAGTAAGCATTATGCATACCCAGATGTGTGATTTTGTGTGTGTATGTGCATATGTGTATTTGGTTGCAGAGAATATCTTTGAAAGAACACAAAGAAAACTGGTAACAACGGCTGCCACCTGGGGACAGGGATAGAAGGGAGGCTTGGATTTCACTGTGTGCTTCTTGTACCTCTTGATGTTTGTGCTGTGTATGTGGGTTACTTAGTTATTATCTAGTGCTGCTATAACAGAAATACCACAATTGGATGGCTTTAACAAACAGAAATTTATTCTCTCACAGTTTGGGAGGCTAGAAGTCTGAATTCAGAGCACCAGCTCCAAGGGAAGGACTTCTCTCTCCATTGGGTCTCAGGGAAAGTTCTTGTCTCCTTTCAATATCTGTGGGCTTGGCGTTCTTGGAAGCTCTCTATGTATCTTGGTGTCAATCTTCCCCTGGGTCTAGGAAGTTCTTAGTACAGGGACTCCAGGTCCAACAGACACGCTCTGCTCTCAGCTCTTCTTTCTTGGTGGTAGGAGGTCCCTATCTCTGGTTGTGTCTCTCTCCTTTTATCTCTTGTAAGATAGAAAGTATGACTCAAGTAAGGGCATGACTTGAATAAGGGTGGTAAGGGTGGAGACTGGGGTAAGGGTGGTGACTTGAGTCTCACCCTCTAGTAAGGCAATGACTCAAGATACATCCCACCCTAATTCTGCCTCATTAACATAACAGACAACTCACTTCCATAACCACAGGCACAGAGGCTAGGATTTACAACACATCACAAAATGGAGGATAGTTACATCAGATCACAAAATGGAGGAAAATCACACAATACTGGGACTCCTGGTCTAGCCAAGTTGAGACCTATTTTGGGGTAGGGGGGACACAATTCAGTCCATAATGGTTAAAAAAATTTTTTTTTTTTTTTACCTACCATTAAAATCAATTACATTGATAAATATCCCTCCAAAGTATTTTTATAGGCAATAAATATGAGAAAAGCAAGATTTATGGCTTCCAAATATCCTATAATGCAGAAAGACAGGATTGTTTTTTTCTTGACTAATAAAAAAGAGCCTCTATTTTCTGTGAAGCTTAAAGATAAGCCTAGGCTTCTGCTGATTTAACAGGAGAAATTGCAGCTTCCTCTACCTCGCAGAACAGCCCACGTGTGACAGGCAGACTGGGGTGGGTAGAAAGTCAGCTTCCGAGAATTAAGCAAACCTCCAATCTTTACGGAAAACCGCAGATCCTTAGTGAGGCCTGACCTATGAATACTCAGCAGTTGTCAAAGAAGGCAATTGTAGCAAAGGACAATTTAAGCTAATTTTGTACCCGCTTGGAGACTAAGGTTCTTCTTCGGCCAGACCTCTGGCTGGGTTCTCCAAGTTCTTTGCCTCGTTAAAAATATTCTTTTATATAAGCCTAATTGTCAAAATTAAAAGAGTTGCTTATTACAGACCGGGGTTCCTATGGCAACAGTAAAATAAACACCAAAGTGTCTGAAGCATCGAAAAAAATAATATACACTAATAATAGGTAGCCCTGTGAATCCTTTTAATAAAAGACAACTAATTGAGAGCCGGTGACTCTACATGCTGTAACAAGAACGGCTGCGGAGATCTGCACACTTCTTAAAACCCAGCGGCATCCTCTGTTAAAGTCACTGAAATGATTGTGAGTCAAAAATATATTCATGGCTACTTTAGTAATACCATCACAATGTCCCAAACATATCTGTTAGTAGATCATTTCGCCCTTTTACTTTACATGCTTAAAAATCTGTCTCTTGTGTGGTCTCTCTCTTTCTCTCCTTTTTTTTTTGTTTTGTTTTCTGAAGTGCCCAGTGAATTCCTGGCAGGACCGAGCTTGGCACCAGGCCAGCACCTGCCTGTGGCTGAACCAGCGGCCCTGTGTGAACACACAGGCAACGTGCTCCCTTCTGCAGCAGCATCCGCCATGTTCTCTCCTCAGAATGGAGGATGAACTCCAAAGAGGAGGGCCTGAGATGGGCCAAATCTTTTCTTTATTTTTTTGGGAAGCACAGTGTTAGTGCTGATTTATTCTATAATTGGGGGAAGAAAAGGATGACCTTTCTTAAATACCAACAGACGGTAACAGACCCTCTGCAGCGTTAGTATTTTTCATTCCAAAGACAGCTCTTCACAGTATGGAGGTTGAGTTATAAATAGGACGACCATACGTTTCAATTTGCTTAGGAGAATCCTAATGTTTGGCTGTTGTCTGAACATTCCATTTGTTTTTGTTTTGTTATCATGGTGACAACATATGCAACAAAACATACACCAATTCAACAATTTCTATGTGTACAATTCAGTAACGTTGATTACATTCTTCAAGTTGTGCAATGAGATGAGATGGGCCTTTTCTGATTTATGTTGTCCGAATTTTCTTCCCTTGACTTACTGTAATACAAACAGCATAAGCCTTTCTACTTTCTTTGCATCTTGGGTAACACCGCACAACGTATTTAGTGTCCCAGGGTCCACAGGAGAGCATGGTTTACCTCACAACTTTCTTGAGACCATCACTTACTGGTGGGAAAGTTGAATTAGTTCTTCCCAGTCCCTATCCAATCCTGCGATGCTAGCTAGATAAAAGGCAATAATGATTACCCCTTGTTTACAATGAGAAATGAAGAATTCCCATCCAAATGTCCCACTTTAGTACTTATTAGCTGAACACATGAAAATACAGTTACAGTCAACCTGACAGCAATAACAGACTTAGATATATGTTATGGAAGGCATGATTAACTCCAAGTGTACCAAGCAGTTTCTTAGACAAGATGTATGATTCTTGTCCTGGTTTCAGAAGAATTACCAGGAAGTCACATGTGGGCATAGGAGGGACTGAAGGAGAAAGGGCATTTCCAAGAGACCAGCATGAGATTCATTGTATTATGGCTGGCTGTTGTTCTGAGGCATGGGACTGTGTCGTGTTGAATCTACCATGCCTAGCAAGAGGGTCAGTTGAATTGAATGTGATGAATTTTGGTCATCTGGGAAGAAATAAGAGGTCCCTGGGTGGCACAAAAGATTAAGTGCTGGTTTACTAGCTGAAAGGTTGGCGGTTTGAATCATCCAGAGATACCTCAGAAGAAAGGCCTGGCTGGCAATCTGCTTCGGAAAGATCACAGCCATAAAAACCCTATGGAATACAGTTCTACTCAGCAACACATGGGGTCACCATGGGTCAGAATCAACTCAACAGCAATTGGTTTGGTTTTGATTTAGGAAGAAACGGGAGTCCTTAGGTAGTGTAAACAGTTAATGTGTTCAACTGCTAACTGAAAGGTTGGAGGTTTGAGTTCACCAACAGGCTCCTCAAAAGAAAGTCCTAGAGACCTCCTGAAAAATCAGCCTTTGGAAACCCTATGGAGCACAGTTCTACTCTGACACACATGGGGTTGCAATGAGTTGGAGTTAACTCAACAGCAGCTGGTAGGAAGAAACAACCCAAAGGGAATTAGCAATACAGCCTGGAACACTGGCAAGAAGCCAGGGCTGGAGATCCTAATTTAAGAGTAGAGGCCATAGCTGAAACTGGAATGGTGGAGGAGTTCTTGAAGGCAAGGGTATACTGATCAGGTCACTGATCTATTGAAAACCCTGAAGTGGCTTCCCAATGCTTTAGGGATAAAGTTCATGATTTTAAACACGGTCTGCAAGCCCCTGAATGGTGTGCCTCTGTTTACTTTTCCTGTGTGCCCTTCTCCCCACTACTCATTGTGTTCTTGCCATACTGGTCAGCTCTGATCCCTCAGATATACCATGCTCTCTTGCCTTAGGACCTTTGGACCTCCTATTTCCTCTGTCTGGAATGCCAATGACACTGTTAGACAGCTATTGCTACATAACAAACACCCACAAAATCTCAACAGCATGCAACAATCAGTATTTTTTTCTTGGTCATGCATTTGTGGGTCAGCTGGGATTCAGCTTATCCGGGCTAGGCTTGGCTTTGCGCTGTAGGTTTGGTTCAGGTCTGTCTCCCGTTCTTCTGGGACCAGCAGGCTGAGACCTGGGGAATGCTCTTCTCTTAGTGGAAGTTTGAATCTCCCCAAGGGGCAAGTAGAACCACATACCACCTCTGAATGCCTAGGATCAGAACTACACAATTCTACCCACATGCTGTTGGTGAAAGCAAATCATATGGCCAAGCCTAACATCAGTGCGGTGGGGAAATAGACTCCTCAGTGCAGGGGGAGAGAGTATTTGCTGAATAAAGTCTAATCTACTACATTTTCCTTCTACCCTCCACTCCTCTAACTTTGCCTCAGTATTCCTATTCATGGTATATGTCTCATCTTAAACATCACTTTCCTGGGGGCCTTCTCTGACCTCCTCCTCCCCCGCTAGTTTGGCTCCCACTATTTGCATTTTCCTATTATGACACTCATCACATTTGTAATTGTTTATTTAATTTCTAGATCTCCCTCAGTATCTGTTAACTATTGCTGTGTTACAAAGCACCTGGAAATTTAGTGACTTAAAACAACAACTATGTATTATTTCCCATTATTCTGTGGGTTGGCTGGGCACTTCTTTAGCTGATCTTACCTCGGTTCACTCACGCAATTGCCGTCAGATGATGGCAGTAACAGCTGCCAGATCCAAGATGGCCTCACTCAAATAACAGGAAATGAGTGCTGACTGATGGCTGAGGAACCTCAGTTATCCTCCATGTGGCGACTTATCCTCCAGTGGGCTAGACCAACATTCTTATGTGGTGGTCGCATGGCAACATTCCAAGAGAACAAAGGTGGAAGCCTCAAGGCTTCTTACAGCCTAGTCTCGGGAGTTTTACAACATCACTTCCACCACATTCTGTTGGCCAAGTCAAGTCACAAGCCCAGGCCAGATTTAGAGGGTGGAGAAAGAGATTCTACCCCTTGATGAGCAGAACAGCAAAGTCATATTACAAAAGGCATGGTTCCAGAGACGAGAGGAATTACTGCAGCCACCTTTGCAAACAATCTACAATACCCCCAAGACCTTAAACTCCTTGTGGTTTGGGGGTTCTGTTGCTCTTGTTCTCATCATCAACATTCAATAAATGTTGCCTATTACTAGGCCTGTTTTTCAAGGCAAGAGAGAAAGGGAAATCAGAGAAGATGGTGAAAGATCAGAGAAATACGAAAGAACCAGAAGAATAGTTGAGTCATGTAGGCCGAAGGAAGAGAGAATCTTGGACAAAATCTTTGAAGATCTCAAGGAGGATGTTTTGAGAAATGGCCATTGAATTTGACAATTGTTATCTGACACGTGGAACCGTTTACAACATGGAAAGGATTGAGATTGACTTCAGGGAAGAAAAGAATGCTGGCCAAGGAGGACTTTAAGTTCTTACCATATATTTCTATTGCTTGAAAGATTCATCCTAAAAATATATCCATGTGTAAATTTTCTAATGTGTAGTATATTTTAAAGAAAGAAATTAGAAATCCTCTCTGGACTCATGTATGTATATTAGCCACATAAAGCTAATTTCCAAAATGTGAAAATAACTCATATCCCCACTTTCCCACTTCATCATTCTGACACCAGCCATTCATGTGGCACTTTCTCTCTGACCCTGACTACTCACCTGCCAGCCTCTCTGCTGGTTCTCACTGCCCCCTGTGGGTTCAATAATTTGATGATGCACACAACTCATGGAAACTATCACCTATACTTACAGTTCCCAGTTTATTTAACCAGAAAGAATTCAAGCATAGAGATGTATCAGGCAAGGTCTGGGAGAGTTCCTGGCACAACTGGGTTTCCATTGTCCCCAGGGATACACATTTTCCTGTGCATAGATGTTCTCACCAAATCAGGAGACCTCCAAAGAGAGCACTCCAAGGTCCCAGGTTCCCTAGTCACAGGGACTTCAATGAATATTCATGACTTGGGCCTTCGATGCATAGTTATGATCTATCCAATAAATGAATATGCATGACTGCATCATGCCGCCTCCCTTCCTACGTTAGTTCTACAGATGTGGGGCCTGAGTAGCTGCTACTTGCCTGGCTATTTCAGAAAGACAACGAGCACCTAGATTGCTCAGGCTATTTTCAGAAACCAGAGTAAAAGGGCCAAACTAAGTTCTTTGTCCCATAGCCCTCCAACCCTACCTCCTGGAAGTAACCACTTCTAAAGTTTTAGTGCACACTCTTCTACATTGCCAGGGAGTGCAAAATGGCACGATTCCCATTTTTGGCAATTTGGCAAAACACTCAAAATTACAAATGCAATAAATTGTACCCAAATAAAGTCGTTTCAAAAGTTACAAATGCATAAACCCTTTAGATACACTCACACACATGCAAAATGGCACTATGTACAAGGATATTCCCTGCAGCTTTACTTGTTACAGGAAAAGTCTGGAAGGAATCCAAGTGTCTTCCAATAAGGGCCTGGTTAAATAAACTGTGCTATAGCCACACAATGGAATCTCATGCTGCTGTAAAAAAAGAATGAGGAAGCTCTCCTTGTACAGATATGGAAAGGTTTCCAAGATAGATAAGAGGCCAAACCAGGTGCAGAGCAGTTGTTTTGCTTCTTTTACATAAGCAAGGAAGAAAGAGAAGAATATATATATTGCTTATATTTGTATAAAGAAACTCTGAAGAGATAAGAAACAAATAGAATTTGTTTTCTAGACAGAAGGGTGTGGATAGGACCAGGGTGGGACTGTTCTAGATTATTTTCTCATTTATATATACAATCTCATTAGATCCTATTATAGACTGACTATCCCTTAAAAAGATCCCTTGAAGTCTTAACCCCTGTAACTGTGAATGTGACCCTGTTTGGAAATAGGAACTCTGAAGATGTTATCATTTAGGTTAACTTGAGGTCATACTGGAGTAGGGTGGGTCCTGATCCTATATAACAGGTGTCCTTATAAAAGTGGAGGAGACACAGAAAGAGGGAGAGAGAAGAAGGAAGCCGTGTGATGCTGTAGCTGCAAACCAAGGAACATCTGGAGCTACCAGAAGCCAGAAGAGAGGCATAAGATGGAGTCTCCCTCATAGCCTCAGAAGGAATCAGCACAGAAGACATACTGGTCTCAGACTCCCAATCTCCAGAACGATGAGAGAAGAAATTCTGTTCTTAGAAACCAGTTTGTGGTATTTTCCTACAGCAGCCCTAGGAAACTAAGACAGAGCCTTACAGCAGTTCTGAGGCAAGCATTATTATCCCCATTTTACAGATGAAAATTAGAAAGACTAACTTCCTGACTCCAGCCTAGCACTCCAAAGTCCGTGCTCTCACATTACCCAAACTGCCTCCTGAGCAAACAGGGACCCCTGGTCTTTAGGTTTACCATAGGAAATAAATGACATCAAAGGCAGAGTAATCAAAATTCATTAGCAAACAAATCTTAAGGTGTTCCTGTAAGTATACGGGGCTAGCCATTGGGAGGTAACTTTTTATCATGAAGGCTGATTTTACTGGCAGTTCTGTTTATCTGTTCTTTTGTTGACTTCCTGGCTTTTCAGATGTCTGCTTTAGAAGAAGTATGTGGAGGAGGGGATAAAAAGATGGTCTACCCAGACTTAATTGTCTGACTGTGACTAGAATGACCCCAGAGGTCATGGTTCCCAGACCTTCTGTTAGCCCAAGACAGGAACCATTCCTAAAGCTAACTCTTCAGACAGGGACTGGACTAGACTATGGGATAGACAATGATACTGGTGAAGAATGAGTTTCTTGGATCAAGTAGACACATGAGACTATGTTGGCATCTCCTGTCTGAAGGGGAGATGAGAGGGTAGAGAGGGTCAGAAGCTGGCCAAATGGACACAAAAAGAAACAGAGGAGGGAAGGAGTGTGCTGTCTCATTAAGGGGAGAGCAATCAGGAGTATATAACAAGGTGTTTATAATGAGAGTCCAACTTGATTTGTAAACTTTCACTTAAAACACAATAAAATTAAAAAAAAAAAAGATGGTCTACTTTGTATGGCACATACAGCTCCCTTAGGGAAGACATGTTTTGTTGAGGCTTTTTTAACTTTGGAGTTTACTGGTGTTTAGTTCCAGGACATGTGGTCCAAGAAATTGATTAGAAGTATTGGGAGGGAAATAAAAGGTGTTGAAAAAATTTCTTTCTCGATAAGGCTTCTGCTGCTGCTGCTAAGTCTCTGGATAGGAAGGACTAACTATCTGAGCATAAATGGTGAAATCTGTGGGTAATTCCCTGAGAGAAGGCATTGGTGCCCAGTTAAGTCACACTGGTTCAAGCTTACCCTGTGTGTTCTAGATCTCTTCTTATCCAATTCAGGCCTTTTTTTCCCCTGCCTTGAGGAAATTTCTCTCAAGCCAGATTTATTTTCTAAATGGAAATTTCCATGTTTCAAATGAAGTAGCTCTTGATCTCAGCAGTCTACCTCCTAAAGTCAAATTTTTCAACCACATTTTCATGGCTGTTACTTATGTATAAGACCTGAGTGGGTCCTTCAGAGAGGTTCCAATTAGAGCTCTTTGGGTGGTAAAGATGAAAACAACAAAACAAACAAAAATGGGTTAGTGAAAAGAGAGGGGAATCCCAAGAACCCACCGTAGAAAGTGAAGAGTTCTGTCCTTAGATTACACTCCCTCTTAATTTTAGTTGCAAGTGGCACTGGTTTACCAAATTGCTGGCGTGGGCCTTACTAGTGGTGTTGTTAGTTTCTGTCAAGTCGATTTCAACTCATGGCAATGCCATGTGTGCAGAGTAGGACTGTTCCACAGGGTTTTCTTGGTTGTAATCTTAAAAAAGCAGATTGCCAGGTCTTTTCTTCTGCAATACTGCTGGGTGGGTTGGAATCACCAATATTTAGGTTAGCAGTTGAGTGCAAACCATTTACAACACCTAAGGACCTTACTGGTGTGTATGGAGAATTAGAGAATAATTGCTTCCCCCTAAGACTAGTGACTTTTGTCCCCATCACAGTGACAAGGCCAGAACCACTCAAAATTGTTGCCCTTATTACAATGTTGCTTATTGGTTCAGTTGTGAGGACTTTTGTTTTATGTTGAGGTGTAATCCACACTGAAGGCTATAGTCTTTGATCTTCATCAGTTAAGTGCTTCAAGGCCTCTTCACTTTCAGCAAGCAAGGTTGTATCATCTGCATGTCACAGGTTGTTAATGAGTCTTCCTTCAAACCTGATGCTGCATTTTTCATCATATAGTCCAGCTTCTTGGATTATCTGCTAAGCATACAGATTGAGCAAGTATGGTGAAAGGATAAAACCCTGACACACACCTTTCCAGACTTTAAACCACGCAGTATCCCCTTGTTCAGTTCCAACAACCGCCTTTTGGTCAACGTTCAGGTTCCTCATGAGCACAATTAAGTGTTCTGGAATGCTCACTCTTCGAAATGTTATCCATAATTTGTTATGATCCACACAGCCAAATGTCTTTGCATAGTCAGTAAAACACAGGTAAACAGCTTTCTAGTATTCTCTGCTTTCAGCCAAGATCCATTTGACATGAGCAATGATATCACTTGTTCCATGTCCTCTTCTGAATCTGGCTTAAGTTTCTAGCAGTTCCCTGTCAATATACTGCTGCAACCGTTTTTGAATTATCTTCCAGAAGAGACTCTGAAACTTACTCTTGAACATCAAGTAGCTAGATGCCAAATGGAAGAAATAATGAAGTAAAAGAATGGCTCAAGACGATAAAGTATTATAATAAAATCTGCAAAGACCTGGAGTTAAAAAACCAAAAGAGAAGAACGCACTCAGCATTTCTCAAGCTGAAAGAACTGAAGAAGAAATTCAAGCCTCAAGTTGCAATACTGAAGGATTCTACGGGCAAAATATTGAATGATGCAGGAATCATCAAAAGCATGTGGAAGGAATACACAGAGTCACTGTACCAAAAATAATTGGTCAACCATTTCAGGAAGTAGAGTATGATCAGGAACTGATGGCACTGCAGGAGGAAGTCCAAGCTGCACTGAAGGCATTGGTGATAAAAAAAAAAAAAAAAAGGCTCCAAGAATTGACAAAATACCAATTGAGATGTTTCAACAAACAGATACAATGCTGGAAGCACCCACTCGCCTATGCCAAGAAATTTGGAAGACAGCTTACTTGGCCAACTGACTAGAAGAGATCCATATTTGTGCCCATTCCAAAGAAAGGTGATCCAACAGAATATGGAAATTATTGAACAATATCATTAATTTCTTTGAGTATACCAAGCCAAATAAAAAAAAAACACCCACTGCCGTAGAATCAATTCTGACTCCCAGCAACCCTATAGGACAGAGAAGAACTGCCCCATAGGATTTCCAAAGCTATAAATCTTTACAGAAGCAGACTGCCATACCTTTCTCTCAAAATCACTTTAACCACTGCACCATCAGGGCTCCTTCCCTCAAATATACCAGCCTCTAATTTAATGAAACAATGAAGCCTAAAAATAATTATCATTATATAGTTTGAAATGGTTTTCCTTTTTGTAAAACAATTCATTTGAGCTTCACAGAATGTCTGTGATGGGTAGAAATTACTATGTTTCTTTTTTTTAAAAAAACTGCTTTATTGAGATATAATTCACATACTCTACAATTCACTCATTTGAAGTGTACAATTGAATGCATATTAGTATATTCACAGACTTGTACAGCCATCACCACAATCAGTTTTAAAGCATTTTTCATCACCCCAAACAGAAACTCATACCCTTTAAGCAATAACTTCCCATTCCTTCTCCCTCCAGCCCCCTGGTAACCACCAATCTACTTTCTGTCTCTAGCCAAAAACCAGTAGCCAAGGGGTTGACTCTGACTCTTGGTGACTTCATGTGTGTCAGCGTAGAACTATGCTCCTTATGGTTTTCAATGACTGATTTTTCAGAAGTAGGTTACCAGGCTTTTTTCTGAGGTGCCTCTGTGTGGACTCAAACCTCCAACTTTTCAGTTAGCAGCCAAGCATGTTTTGCTTAGTCTAGATATTTTATATAAGTGAGATCATACAGTATTTGTTACTTTGTGTCTGACTTATTTCACTAGCATACTGTTTTCAAGATGTATCCATGTTGTGGCGTGTATCAGTATTTCATTCATTTTTTATTGCTGGATACTTCATTGTATGGATATACTACCTTTTGGTTACCCATTTATCAGTTGATGGTTTATTTCCTTTTATAAGTAAAGAAACTAAAGCAAATAAATGGCTGGGCTAGGACCATTCACCAGGTCTCAGGGTCCAGTGCTCATTCCACTGAATCCACTAGGTCCCCTTATAAAAAATATATATATATATTCATTTCTACTTTAAACACATGCACACACACTTACCTAAGAAATTCTGAAATAGAGAATGAAACTAAGAAATGCAATGTGGACTGGGCTGCCTCCTCATTACTTGCAATTACTATTTATGGGCTTTTCCCACTTTCAAGAGTAAAAAGCAATTCAAGAAAAAAATGGTTCTTTGTAGAACATAGCCCTCACGATTGCCCCTGCTCCATTCTCTAGTTTTATGTGTTTCTTCTTTATTGTCTTCTCTGTACAAGTCATGGGTCATTAGAGTGGGCATTTTTCTGAGGGTGTTGAGAGAGAGAGAATATTCAAGATTAAATGCTGATTAAAAAAGCAGCACATTGTAGGTCAATAGCAATCACAGTTTAGCTTCACTTGCCAGGACACAGACTCTAGAATCAACAAGCCACGTGAAAATATGAAATGCATCCTGTTTACTCTTGTCTCCCTAATAGTTTATACACTTAGATGAGGCCTTTCGGGTGGAAAAATCCTAGTAGAGGCTATTATATCAAAGATAATAATTCAGAGGCATCAAAATTAAATACTAGCCTAGTAAGCCAGGCTAAGAAAAGAAGGCTGATAGAAACAAGAAAGCGTTATCAGAACTTATGCAAAATGCTACCTTGAGGTTGCAACCTCAACTAGTTTTTTTGCAGTTCATCTTTCGCTTCCTCTTTTTGTTTCCAGGTTTCCTCCCTTCATAGAAGGGGGTGAGGCTTCTATTCCAGGACCCCACTTACCTAATCAGCCTAAAACTGGGCAAGCAGCCAACCAGGACTGTCCGAGTCAATAGGGGCTACTGTTCATCTTATGCAGACATAAGTGTGCTGAGATATAACTCTAAATATGTTCTGATTCCACTGCATATTGTCTCCCATCCTAACATTCTGCTCTGCCATGGCTGGGGACATGCAGGCTTCCACAGTTGAATACTTGATCTGGACAGTGTATCTTCTTTAGAGGAGGGAGCCCCAAGAACAGGAGAGAAGGGTGTGAGTATGTGCACGTGTACATTTGTGTGCATGTGTATGTGTGTTGTCTGTGTGTGCGTGTGTCCTCACTATACTTTCTGAAGGAACTAGAAAACCTCAAGGTAAGCTATTAAAGTACTGGGCAGAAGTGCATTCTCACTGGGGAGGAGTGGATGACCAAGGGCACCTATAAGCTGAACAAACCAAGAAGTCAACTGAAGCTGCAGAATAATACCTACAGTATGATAGCATTGGCTTAAAATTTTAAAACTCTATGTCTCCAGGGACATATTCAAATTTAGTAAAGCCATAAAGAAAGACACGGGAATGATAAACACCAAATCTGGAGAATTGTTACTTCTAGGTGACAAAGGAAATTCAACAATATTGGTAATGTTTTATTTCTGAAGCTGGGTGATGGATATGTCAGTGTTAGTAGCATTGTCTGTTTGACAGTGGTGGTCCTTTAATTCTAATTGACTCACATGTGATAGGAGAACAAGGAAGTGGTATCTATATAGCAAGGGGGCCTGGTGGTGCAGCAGTTAGGCACTCAGCTGCTAACTGAAAGGTTGGAAATTCGAATCCACCAGCTACTCCAAGAGGTAAAGATGGGGCAGTCTCCTTCCGTAAAGATTTACAGCCTTGGAAATGCTGCGGGGTTGCTATGAGTCAGAATCAACTGGACAGTCACGGGTTTACCTGTATAACCAGAAACCTGGTTAGTTCATATGCAGTTTCTCTACTATGTTAATGTTTTGAAGCATCAGGGCAGGCTTTCTTGCAAAGAGAAAGCCTTCAACATATATGAAGACCCTGAGGAAAAAGCAGATCTCACAGAAGTGCCTTCCTTTAGTAGAAATAGTGATTGATTTAGTGGCTTCAAGAACTTCTATCTACCCTTTTCTGGGGAGGTTGAGAGTGCTGATGAGAAATTATGAAGATATTTCTCCTTATATTTAAACAAAATGATTGAAGAAAGTTAATCCTGGGTTGTATTTTTAATTTTGGTGAAAATGGGCTCTCCAAGGACCCTCAGCTCTAAGGAGGAAGCAGGAGCTCCAGGATATAAGACTGAAAAGAAAGGCCTGGCTATATGGTTGGCTGCAAAGCCAATAGAGAATAAGCTATGCCAGTTTATTGTTTTATCAGGGATCGGGGTACAAACTTCTTAAGGTTTCGTGTGGTCTGTTCCTAGCTTAATTTTTCCCATAATTCCTGATTTTTTTTGCACACAATTTTCCAAAAATGCAGAATTGTCATTATTCTATATACATACTTGTATGGTCTAGATACTTAATTTTAAAAGTTTTTTAAAGGCTGTAAAGGAGAAATACTCTAGGAAGAATTTTTTTTTTTTCCTTTTTCTACTTTCTGGGTTGATGCTAACCCAGGGGTTAGGCAAATCAAAATGACTTGCACAATTAGGAAAATGCATTATTTCCTGTCACACAAAGCTCCAATGTAGGGTGGCATAGTAGAGTGGCATAATGATGTCATCAAAGACTTCTCTGCCACCATCAGCACATTGGCTTTGTTCTTCAGCTTGTGTCCTCATGGTCACAAGATGTCTGTCGCTGCTCCAGGGCTCATATTATCATACAACTTGTTTAAAGACAAAAAGAACTTTCTCTTAAATAAGAAATATTGGCAAGGTTGTGGGGAAATTGGAACACTTATCCATTGTTCATCGAAATGCAAATGGTACAGCCGCTGTGGAAAACAGTGTGGTGGTTCCTCAAAAAACTAGAACTAGAACTACCATATGACCCTGCAATTCCACTCCCTCCTAGGTATACACCTAAAAGACTTGAAAGCAGAGGCTCAAACAGAGACTGGTACACCAATATTCTTCGCAGCACTATTCACAATAGCCAAAAGGTGGAAACAACATAAACGTCCATCAACAGATGAATAGATAAACAAAATGTGGTGTATATATATATGTATATATATACACAATGGACTACTACTCAGCCAGTAGGAGAAATGAAGTCTTGACACACGCTGTAGTATGGATGGAGTTTGAAGACATTATGCTGAGCAAAATAAGCCAATCATAAAAGGACAAATATTGTATGACCTCAGTTATACAAAAAGACAAGAAAAGACAAATGTATAGAGACCAAAGTTTATTAGTAGTTACAGAGTGGGAGGGAGGGGAAAAGGGGGGTTAATAGTAATGGAAAAATCACATTGATTAAGGGTATTGTTGCATAGCTGATCGTTGTAATTACTGTCAATAAAAAGTTGAACTGGCAAAAAAAAAAAAAAAGGCTCTTCTTTAGAGTCTCCCCTTTTTGCTCCCAGTAGTCATTTGGGTCTTCTTGTTGAGATACAATTCACATATCATAAAATTCACCCTCTTAAAGTGTACAATTCAGTGGTTTTTAGTGTATTCACAATGTTGTATAACCATCGCCACTAATTCCAGAAGGTTTTTTCATCATCCCGAAAAGATACTCCATATCCGTTAGCAGTCATTCCCCATACTCCTTCTCCCCAGCCCCTGGGCAACCACTAATCTACTTTCTGTCTCTATGAATTCCCTTATCTGGACATTTCATATAAACGGAATCATACAGTATGTGGCCTTCTGTGACTAGCTTCTTTCACTTAACATAATGTTTTCAAGGTTCATTGCATTGTAGCATGTATCAGTACTTCATTACTTTGTATTGCTGAATAGTGTATTATATTGGAAACCCTGGTGGTGTAGTGGTTAAGTGCTATGGCTGCTAACCAAAAGGTTGGCAGTTCGAATCCACCAGGTGCTCCTCGGAAACTCTGTGGGCAGTTCTACTCTATCCTTCCTTTAGGGTCGCTAGGAGTTGGAATCAACTCAACGGCAACCGGTTTGGGTTTTTTTGGGTTTTATGGATATACTACATATTGTTTATTCATTCATCAATTGGTAGGAATTTGGATTGTTTCTACTTTTTGGCTATTATGAACATGCTGCTATAGCATTCATATACAATATAAGAGTGACGCACCGGATTATTTCTAAGTTTCCATTCAGTTCTAACATGCCATGTTAGAGGGGAAAGGAAAGCAAACAGCTTTTTTTGTTGTTGTTCTTTTAACCTCCGCACTATGATTACAAACTATGTATTAAATCCTGGATAAGTCATTTGATTATCTGTGCTTCAATTTTTTTTTTTTTTTTTTTACTGTGGTAAAGTATATATAACATAAACTTGGCCATTTTAACTACTTTTTAGCATACAATTCAGTGGCATTAGTTACATTCACAATGTTGTACAACCACCAACATCTATTTCAGAAGTTTTCAATACTCCAAACGGTAACTCTGTACTCATTATATCATAATTCCCCAGTCCTGCTCCTCACAGCCCTTGGTAACCTCTATTCTATTTTCTGTCTCTGTGAATTGCCTCTTCTATACATTTCCTATGGAGCCCCAGTGGTATAGTGGTTAAGAGATCAGCTGCTAACCAAAAGGTTGGCAGTTCAAATCCACCAGCTGCTCCTTGGAAATTCTATGGGGCAGTTCTACTCTGTCTTATAGGGTTGCTATGAGTCAGAACCGACTCAGTGGCACCTAACAACAACAATAATATATTTTCTATAAGTGGAATTATTTCACTTAGCATAATGTTTTGAAAGTTCATGCATGTCATAACATGTATCATAATGTCATTCCTTGTTATGGCTGAATAATTTTCCAGTGTATGTATATACCATATTTTATCCATTCATCTGTTATGGACACTTGACTTGTTTCCATCTTTTGCCTAGTACAAACAATGCTGTGATGAACACTGGCATACAAGTATCTGTTTGATTAATTCTTTTTGGTATATACCTAGGAGTGGAATTGCTAGGTTAAATGGTAATTCTATGTTTAACATTTTGAAGGACCTAGCATTTCTTTTTGTTAGAAAGAAAACTCCAGAAATTTTCCAGCAGATTTCCCTTCAGGTTTCCTTGGCCAAAGTTGGATCACATGGTCATGTTCTAGCTGCAAGAGAGGCAGGTAGATGAGTATCTTGCATTTTCAGTCTTTTGAAAGGGCAGCAACTCTACCAGCAAGAACACATTGCGAATGGTTGTTGGCAACCAGCACTGTCAGCTAAGGCAGGTAACCAGACAGGTCTGTCTACAAAACTTATACCTTAAGCCTTCACTCCATAATGCCACCTTTAAGATTGTTCCAACTCTTAAATCACCCTTCCATCACAAACACTATAATGTAACCACACCCCCAAACTCATCCTGCACGTCCTGCCTCACATCTTTGTACATGCCACTCCCTCAGCCTGGAATTCTGTCCCCTCCTGTATTGTCTGGAAGATGCCACTCAAACACCACTTTCCCAATAAAGCCTTCCAAATAATTGTGGTCAAACTTTGCAACTCTTCCTCCTGGTCTCCCAGGGGCTAGACAAAGCTCAACAAGCCTGGAGAATTGATTAGAGCTGTTTTGCCCTCTGAGCTGGAGAAGAAAGTGTAATAGAAAACAGGTTTCTCTTCACATAGTATAGTATTCAGAGGGATTTAAGTAAAGTGATAGTGCACACAAGAGCTACCCAAAAGATTAACTTTATGTGTTTCCTATTTTATGGTGTGTTTTCACTATAAAAATGGTCTTGACCAAATCATTCAGGTAATTTACTTAAAAGCAGTTCTTTTCCTTTCCCAAATTATTTCAATGACTGTTTTAGCCCTTTCAAATTATTTTAACTCTTGAGCCCTGGTCTTTACGGATTTATAAACTGTTTCTCAAAAATTAGCAAAATGTTAATGATTGTTGAAGCTGGGTGATAGGTACACGGGGATTCGTTGCACTGTTCTACTTTTTGTATGTTTAAAATTTCCGTAAATGAAGTTAAAAATGAATTGATTCAGAATCTTTAAAGCCTATGGTTCTGTATTTAGGTGAAAGTCTACAGGACATGGGAGTCCCCAGGTGGTACAAATGGTTGGCTTGGCTGCTAACCTAAAGGTTGAGGTTTGAGTCCATCCAGAGATCACCTCAGAAGAAAGGTCTGGATATCTACTTCTGAAGAATCAGCCATTGAAAACCCTATGGAGCACAGTTTTACTCTGACACACATGGAGTCTCCAGTAGTCAGAATCAACTTGATGGCAATTGGTTTATAGTGGACATTCAAATGTTAGACATGGGAAATTAGTCTCCAGAGTGTCAATTCATACACAAAACATACAGGTCTATTGGTAGGGTTTTCTTCTTTGCTTCCCCAGATTTAGGGTCACAGCAAACAAATGGGAGGCTTCATTCTTCCGCATACTTTGTATAAACACAAACCAGCTCATCAGTGATTTTGAACTTCTTAATTGTTGATTTTTTGAATTTGAAATTGTTGTTTTCTTTGAATTTTGAATTTGAAATTGTTGTTTTCTTTGAATTTGAAATTTCTGTGGCCATGTTTGGCCTTTCTCAGGTGGGTTCCAAATATGGTGGTTTCACATTTGCTCAAATAAGCCAGAGAACTTTCATTAAAATAGTAATAATAACTTTGACTAATCTAACACCAAATTTTGGCAACAACAACTAACCAGGAACAAAATTAATCAAAATTCTTTTAGATGAGATAACAACTTTACTGTTTAAATGACCTCAGGAAATATTGATTGATTTTAGTTCAGAAGCAGGAAGCTGGAGAGGGTGCATTTTATCACAGCCTTTTGGGACAAGATATACCACACAGAGCTTCCTCCTTTCCTCTTTGCAATGTTCTGTCTGTCCTTCAAGGCTCAGTTTAAGTTCTGCCTCCCCTGGGAAACCTTCAAGACTGAAGTAGCCATGATAATAAAAACAATTTTCATTGTGATCTTAGCCAATTTGTACTGAACTCTTATTATATGGAGGCAACAGGGAAAAGCAATTATCTGCCTGCTTACCAAATTCACCCAGGAGGAGTATTAAAAATAGGTTTCTGGACCCTCCCCCAGAGATCCTGATTTGGTAGCTCCTAGATAGGCCCTGGATTTTGTATTTTAACAGGTGCTCCTGGTGACTTCTAAGCTCAGGCAAGTTTGGAAAGCCCAGATGGAGCAGTTTCAAGACATAGGCCCTGGACACTTTCTGGACATGGACTGCCTAGGTTTGAATCCTGGCTCCACTACTCATAGGTTGATCTTAGAAAATCTGCTTCACTTCTGTATGTCTCAGTGTTCTCATTTGTAAAATGAGGATAACAACAGTACCTATATTATAGTATTGGTGTAAAGTTTAAACGAAGTAATACTGATAATAGCTACAGGTGGTAAGGCTTGAAGCTTAGGCGATTTGGGGGAGCCAAATTTAAGAACAAATGCAAAAATATCTTAAATCTGTAAATTTTATGAAAACATACGACCATGTAAACACATTGTCAGGGTCTCTCCCAGGGCCTGAGCCTTTATTAGCTTCGTGGAAAATCCACTTCCGAGGAGTTGTTATTTTATGATGCTCAGCCTTCTCCTACATTGTTCCATTTAGTTCTTCAAACTAGGGCTTCTAACCGGAATGAACCAGTTCAAAGCCCTGCTTGAAAAACAACCACATGAGAAAGGTATCATTATCTCTACTTTAATTAGAGGCTAGGCAAACCTGGGTCTACCAGGTCCCAAAGCAGAGTAGCAACAAGTATTGTCAGGACCACCTACTGAACATGTATATTTTTTTTCTTTATTAATTCCCTTTTTATGCAAATGATCTTATTGACGTTAAAGACAGCAAGAATCTTAACTGGTTGTCTCCTCTATATTGTGGTGGATCGCCATACAGCAGGACTTTTCTCAGCATTGCTGCCAGAATCTCAATGTCCCCAGTTCACCTAGACTGTAGGCAAATAATTGCTTGACCAAACTCACAAGAGGTTCACTGAGAAAATATAATGCCATTTATTCACTGACAATGGGAGGGAGCCTATCTCAAGAACTGAGCCTGATCATCAATGTAGCCAACAGGGCCAAATCAGAAGACTGTTTGGGAACCTGAAATCAGAAACAGGGATTCGGTGTCCTGGTGACATATTTTCATCAAGGCAGACTAACTGAACGAATGACTATTTCTCCAGTGGAGAGAGATGTCTGCTTAACGAACAGAGGTGGGGGCCAGGAAACAGAGCGTCTGCTCTCTCAAGAAAGCACTGGATAAAAGCAGCAAATTCTCAATCTCCAAAAAGAAGCAAAAAAACCCCAAACCCGTTGCCATCAAGTCGATTCTGACTCATAGCAATCCTATAGGACAGAGTAGAACTGCCCCACAGGGTTTCCAAGGAGCGGCTGGTGGATTCAAACTGCCGACCTTTTTGGTTAGCAGCTGAGCTCTTAACCACTGCACTACCAGGGCTCCATCTTACTCTCCAGTCTTCCTTTTAAAGTAAAACTCCATCAGCATAATTTGTAGAACTACTTTGATTTTAAGTGTCTTAAACCCAACTCAACCTGGCTTTGCAACTACATTGGCTCACATAACTGAAAAATCTAAGGGTAGACCTGGTTTCATTATGGCCAGAGTTAGGGGTCAAATGATTTGCTCCTGGCCAGGTACTCATCTGGAGTCCTGGTGGTGCCGTTAACAGCTACAGCTGCTAACCAAAGGATCGGCAGTTCAAATCCACCAGCCGCTCCTTGGAAACCCTATGGGGCGGTTCTACTGTGCCCTATAGGGTCGCTATGAGTCGGAACCGAATTGACAGCACCTAGCAGCAACAAAAACATGTGTTCACTTAATTCTCAGGGTCCACATGGAAGCAAGATGGTTACAACTGTTGCAGCTTCTCATTCAAGTACCTCATGAAAAAAAAAAAGGCTCTTTCTGAGGGTTTCCATTTAACTAGCTTAAATTACTTGCTCACCACTAAACCAAGCATGAGACAAGAGAAATGGGATCACTGTTTGGGTTAGGTCTGAGCCATATGCTGTTCCTTTTGAGCCAAAGGTGAGCCCCAGACATTTCATGAGTTGAGGGTATGAGTAATTCAATTTCCCCACCCATTGTAAAAGGAGAATCTGCTCTTTTAAAAATATACATAAAATATAAAAATACATGAAGAAGAAACCTATCCATAGTCTCAACAGGTAACATAACGACTATTTCATATGTATTTCACCCCAATCTGTCTCCTATGGACAAAGTTTGTTTTTCATCATAGTCTTGTTTTATAGTATGATCCTACTGCACATATTTCTACTTTTTTCATTAGTATTATATCATTAAAATTTTCCAGATTATTATATAGACTTTGTGAATATCAGCTTTTTTCATAAAAATGTTTCAAAAGATTACTATTAAACTAATATATTTTTATAGAGACCAAAGTTTATTAGTGGTCACCAGGGGCAAGAGGGAAAGATAAGGAGTCATTGTTTAGGAAGTAGTTGGTTTCTGTTTACGGCAGCTGATATTGGTGATGGCTACACACCATGATGAATGTAACTGACGTGACTAAATTGTACATGTGAAAAACAGTACACTGGCAAATGTTGTGTTATATATATTTTTACAATAAATTTTTTTTTGAGTAATATATTTGTGATAAAATATTTCAAGTAACACAGATGCGTATAAAATTAAAAAGTAAAATCATCAGGTTTCAAGAATATGGACTAAATTCATGCTGAAATCTCCACCTCCTTCATACCCATTGCCGTCGGGTCGATTCCGGTGCAGTGGTTAATAGTTCAGCCCCCAGCAAAAACAGTCAGCAGTTCAAATCCAACAGCAGCTCCTTGGAAACTCTATGGGGCAGTTCTACTTTGTCCTATAGGGTGGCTATGAGCCAGAAACCAACAACCAACAACCAAGCACCCAACAACAACCAAGGGCAGAGTAGAACTGCACCACAGGGTTTCCAAGGCTGTAAATCTTTATAGAAGCCGACTGCCACATCTTTCTCCAGTGGAGCAGCTGTTGAGTTGGAACTACCAACCTTTCGGTTAGCAGCCCAGCACTTCAACCACTGCATCGCCAGGGCTCCACTACCTCCTTCATAAGACCCTGAAATGTGGTTTTTTAAAGATGCAAAGGGAAAAAAAGGAAGGAAGGAAAGACAATATAGCCACACTTGAAAATAAGGAAGGGCCCTCTCTATGGAGCAGCAGCATCCTTAGAGAAGGGAGGAGATGAGAAACCACAAGGTCGGCCCAGGCACCGCCTCATAACTTCCCTGTGGGAACCAGTGCAGCCTTGCCTCACACAGGCCAGGGTGTGGGTGGGAGAACTCTGTGGCAGAAGGTGAGCTCTGCCAGCCCAAGAAAAAGCCCAACACCATCAAAAAGAGACAACAATCACCACAGAAGGAGGAACTTGCAGCTGAAAAAACAAAGTTACCAGAACAAAGACCAGGCCGTTGAAATGGAACTGACTTCTGAATTGTATCATTAAACCATGTTATGGAGTACACTTTTTTCTATTTTATTGCAGATGTTTTTGAAAATGATTTCATCGGAAATAGCTTTGTTTCTGCCCCTCCCCCCACCCAGGTACTGTTCCACGTAACTTCAGGCAGATTGCTTCCTTTTCTTTATTCCCTTTGTTACCATCTGTTTAAAATGAGGGCAATATCATTAATGTATTTCTGTTTTAAGTCCATTACCTTGATGAATAAATACATAAATACAGGGGTTCTTAGAGAATGCAAGGTTCTTAAAAAAAACCAAACCCAGTGCTGTCCAGTCGATTCCGACTCATAGCGACCCCATAGGACAGAGTAGAACTGCCCCACAGAGTTTCCAAGGAGTGCCTGGTGGATTCAAACCGCTGACCCTTTGGGTAGCAGCTGTAGCACTTAACCACTACGCCACCAGGGTTTCTGAAAGGTTCTATATACTTATAAATTGGATTTTCATAAAGTAATTTGTTTTATGAATAGGTAACCAATTCCAAGAGTCAAATCTACTGTAGTATTTTTTCAGTTATTTAAAGTCTATTTTTAAAAAAGAAAAAGTCAAAAGCCTCTATTTTCTTGGTTAAATTGGATTTTTAACTACAAATTTATTCTAATTAGTAGAAGCATTTTAGTCACAGGCAGAAGTGTAAATGCTCCCAGGCACTCACTATATTGAAAGGGTCAAAATGAGAGGGGTGCCTGATCTCAAAACATACTAATACAGCCACAGTAATCGTAACAGGCTGGTACTGGTTCAATGACAGACACAGCAACCAATAGAATACATGTGAGAATCCAGAAATAAATCCATCCATCTATGGGCAGCTGATTTTCGACAAGTGGCCACAGTCTATTCAATGGGGAAGAAGCAGTCTCCTTAACAAATGGTGCTTGCAAAACTATATATTTGCAGAAAAATGAAACGGGATCCATACCTAATGCCGTACACAGAAACTAACTCAAAATGGATCAAAAACCTAAATGTCAAAGCCAAAACTATAAAGTTCCTGGAAAATAATATAGGCACAAAACTATGGGACCTATTTTTTTCAGTAATAGATTACCAAACACAATTACAAATGCACAAGCAGTGGAAGACAAGTTAGATAACTGGGACCTCCTAAAAATTAAATACTTATGCTCATCAAAAAACTTCATCAAAAGAGTAAAAATAGAACCTATGGATTAGATCCCATCAATGAGATACCATCTTACCCCTGAAAAAGTGGCCCTGATCAAAAAAACAGAAAACAGCAAATGTTGGCAGGGTTGCGGGGAGAATGGAACTCTGCTCCACTGCTGGTGGGATTGTAAATTGGTTCAACTACTATGGAAAACAGTATGGTACTTCCTCAAAAAGCTAGAAATAGAAATACCCTATGACCCACCATTCTCAAGGTTAGGTATATACCCTAAAACCAAACCGAACCCACTGCTGTCAAGTCGATTCCAACTAATAGTGACCCCATAGGGTTTCCAAGGCTTTAAATCTCTACAGAAGCTGACTGCCACATCTTTCTCCCTTGGAGCTGCTGGTGGTTTTGAACCCTAGAGAACTAAAACTACTGACATGAACAGATATATACACACATAGGTTCATCCCATTATTCCAATAGCAAAAAGATGGAAACAACTTAATTGTCCATCAACAGATGAATGGATAAACAAACTGTGGTATATATACTATGAAGCCATAAAGAATAATGATGAGTTCTCAAAATATACCATAACATGGTTAAATCTGGAGGACATTATGCTGAGTGAAATAAGTCAATCACAAAAGGACAAATACTGTATGATCTCATGATTACAAGAAGACAAGAATAAATATACATATAGAAAGCAACATTCTTTGGAGGTTACCAGGGATGGGGGAGGGGTGAATCACTTTCTAGCTAGTAGACATTTGTTAGTTTTGGTGATGGGTAAGGCAATACAGAACAAGGGTGAAATCAGTAAAACTTCACCAGGGTAAAAGATGACACTAAGAAGTATACAAGAATAAGACATGATTTTGGTAAAAGCCACGACATATATACTTTTGCAACAACAGTAATAACAACCAAAAAATATGCGTGTGGTTATGCTTATATATGCATTAAAAAAAAAACCCATTGCTATTGAGTCTATTCTGACTCATAGCGGCCCTATAGGACAGAATAGAACTGTCCCATAGGATTTCCAAGGAGGAGCTGATGGATTTGAACTATCTACCTTTTGGTTTGCAATCGAGTTTTTAACCACTGTGCCACCAGGGGAAACCCTGGTGGCGTAGTGGTTAAGTGCTACAGCTGCTAACCAAAGTGTCGGCAGTTCAAATCCACCAGGCACTCCTTGGAAACTCTATGGGGCAGTTCTACTCTGTCCTATAGGGTCGCCATGAGTTGGAATTGACTCGACAGCACTGGGTTTGGTTTGGTGGTTTGGTGCCACCAGGGCTCCAAATATATGTTTAGGTAAGCACATATGAATATATGGGTATGCATGTATAGGTGTTTCTATAGGCAAATGTATATACCTCAAAGATATTGTGGGTTTGGTTCCAGACCACTGCAATAAAGTGATTCACATAATTTTTTTTGGTTTCCCAGAGCATATAAAAGTTATGTTTATACTATACTGTAGTCTATTAGGAGTCCTGGTGGTGCAGTGGTAAAGAGCTCAGCTGCTAACCAAAAGGTCGGCAGTTCAAATCCACCAGCCACTCCTTGGAAGCCCTATGAGGCAGCTCTACGCTGTCCTATAGGGTCACTGTGAGTCATGGAAACAGGTTTGAATTTTTTGGGTTTGGTAGCCTATTAAGTGTGCAATAGCATTATGTCTGAAAAAACAATGTGCATACCTTAATTAAAAAAATACTTTATTGCTAAAAAATGCTAACTATCATCTGAGCCTTCAGCGAGTCATAATCTTTTTGCTGGTGGAGGGCCTTGCCTTGATGTTGATGGCTGCTGACCATCAGGGTGGTAGTTGCTGAAGGCTGGGGTGGCTGTGGCAATTTCTTAAAATAAGACAACAGTGAAGTCTGCCACATCAATTGACTCTTTCTTTCACAAAAGACTTCTCTGTAGCACTCAATGCTGTTTGATAGCATTTTACCCACAGTAGAACTTCTTTCAAAATTGCAGTCAATCCTCTCACACTGTGCCACTGCTTTACCAACTAAGTTTATGTAACATTATAAATCCTTCGTTGTCATTTAAACAATGTTCACAACATCTTTACCAGGAGTAGATCCCATCTCAAGAACCCACTTTTTTTGCTCATCCATGAGAAACAACTCTCCGTCCATTAAAGTTTTATCATGAGATTGCAGCAATTCAGTCACATCTTCAGGCTCCACTTCTAATTCCAGTTCTCTTGCTATTTCCACCATATCTGCAGTTACTTCCTCCATTCAAGTCTTGAACCCCTCAAAGTCATCTATGAGGGTTGGAATCAACTTCTTCCAAATTCCTGTTAATGTTGATATTTTGACCTCCCCCCATGAATCACGAATGTTCTTAATGGCATCTAGAATGATGGATCCTTTCCAGAAGGTTGTCAATTTACTTTCCCAGATCCATTTGAGGAATCACTATCTATGGCAGCTATAACCTCATGGAATGTATTTCCTAAATAATAAGACTTGAAAGCTGAAATTACTCCTTGATCGGTGGGCTGCAGAATGCATGTTGTGTTAGCAGGCATGAAAACATTAATCTCCTTGTACATCTCCATCAGAGCTCTTGGTTGACCAGGTGCATTGTCAATGAGCAGTAATATTTTGAAAGGAATCTTTTTTTCTGAGCAGTAGGTCTCAAGAGTGGGCTTAAAATATTCAGTAAACCATGTTGTAAACAAATGTGGTGTCACTTAGGCTCTTTTTTTTTTTGCCATTTAAAGCGCACAGGCAGAGTAGATTTAGCATAATTCTTAAGGGCCCTAGGGTTTTTGGAATGGTAAATGAGCATTGGGTTCAACTTAAAGTCACCAGCTGCATTAGCCCCTAACAAGAGAGCCAGCCTGTCCTTTGAAGCTCTGAAGGCAGGCACTGACTTCTCCTCTGTAGCTCTAAAAGCCCTAGATGGCATCTCCTTCCAATATAAGGCTGTTTCGTTTACATTGAAAATCTGTTTAGTGTGGCCGCCTTCATCAGTTGTCTCAGCTAGATCTTCGGGATAACTCACTGCAGCTTTTACATCAGCACTTGTTGCTTCACCTTGCATTTTTATGTTATGGAAATAGCTTATTTCCATAAACCTCATGAAACACTCTCTGCTAGCTTCACACCTTTCTTCTGCAGCTTCCTTACCTCTTTCAACCTTCATAGAATTTAAGAGAGTCAGGGCTTTGCTCTGGATTAGATTTTGGCTTAAGGGAACATTTGTGGCTGGTTTGATCTTCTATCTAGACCACTAAAAGTTTCTCCGTATCAGCAATAAGGCTGTTTTGCTTTTGTCTCAGGCTGGGTACTCTAGAGAAGCAAAATCTGTGAAGGGTTTAAACACATATATAGAGAGATTTATATCAAGGAAGTGGTTCACTGACATCTTTCTAGTCCAAGACCCCAGGGGTCCCTGCAATCTGGAGCACCTTGCTTCTGGTCCACATGAGGCATGGGAGGATAAGCGTTGCCTGCCTTAGCAGCCTGCACAGTCATTCCCCCAAGGTCATGCCACTGCTTGGGAGCCTGCTCAGGTCCCCTAGCTCCTATGCCTCACAGACCTACTGTTCCCCACCCTTCCCAGGGAGATTCTTCCTCTCGCCACTCTTCTTGCACCCACAGGCCTTCACCTGCTCACCCCTCCGGGGACACTTAGCATCACCAATCACTTCAACGGGCCTTATTGTTGTTGTTGGGTGTCCACAAGTCAATTCCAACTCATAGCGGCTGCATGTGACAAAGTAGAACTGCCCCATAGGGTTTTCTTGGCTGCAATCTTTACAGAAGCAGATTGCCAGGTCTTTCTCCTGCAGAGCTGTTGGGTGACTTCAAACTTCTAACCTTTCGGTTAGCAGCCCCTAGACTGAGAGAGACACTGGCTTCAGGTGACTTCAGAGTTCATGAGTTCCCAGTTCTACAAAAATCCCTTAGGCAGGAGGCATAATCAGAGCATGGTTACTTGCCTGAAAGCGGGAGAAAGGGTCAGTATAGAAAGTAGAAACAGAAATGAATACTTCAGTATATTGTCACAAAGCGGTTTCACATTTGTTTTTAGGGTGATGATTGCTTTATTAACAAGTGATATCAAGAAAAAGTTAGCTTTTATTTTACTAATATATGTATTTAATTAAGCATTTATATACCAGGTATGGAAACCCTGGTGGCGTAGTGGTTAAGTGCTACGGCTGCTGACCAGAAGGTCAGCAGTTCAAATCCGCCAGGCACTCCTTGGAAACTCTACGGTGGAGTTCTACTCTGTCCTATGGGGTTGCTATGAGTCAGAATCGACTCAACGGCAGTGGGTTTGGTTTTTATTTTTTTATACCAGGTATTATGTCACAGGCCCTGTTCAGAGCTGTTTTGAAATATGAACTAATTTAGTTCTCGTAACAACCTATAAGGTAGGTCCTATCACCTATCACCATTTTACAGATGAAAAAAAAACTGAGACATGGAAATTAAGTAACTTGCTCCATGTTGCTAGTAAGTGGCAAAGTGGGGATTCGAACCCAGACAGTTTGTCTTTAGACATTATAGATAGAATTACATGGTAATCATTCAGAATTCCTCTTAAGAAATGAATTTTTAATTTCTACTTATTTTTACAACCAGAAACTCATTTTTCCTTTAGGTTGACCTTTACAGTCTATTTTGAAGATCATTTTATATGTATTCTTTGCTCTCTAAATCTGCCTTGCTATGTCATTAACCAAAACCCCTTTTAACATTCTTAAAAAACAACCTCTTTCAACTTTTCAGAAATCAGCTTTCTAGGAGAGCTTTCTCCCTGATCCTAACAGAACTATTATTTTTCTTATTTACTTATTTCTACTCTGTCCTTTGGGGTCGCTATGAGTCAGAATCAACTCAATGGCAGTGGGTTTGGTTTTTATTTTTTTATACCAGGTATTATGTCGCAGGCCCTGTTCAGAGCTGTTTAGAAATATGAACTAATTCAATTCTCATAACAAATGAGAACAATTTTGTCAAATAGCTGCAATTTGATAGGGGAAGGAAGGACGGTTGCCCAACACTGTCAGAAAATAATACAGCTCTTGAAATCAACCAACTATGCCATTCTTCAGTTTGCAGAGTCAGAGTTTTAAAAATATGTGTGAAAGTGCTCTGCAAAGGGCTCTAGATATATAAGGTGTTGCTTGCTGTCATCTCCGTCAGCAAGAAGCCCTTAAAAACAGGCCTTCCCAATAGCCTGACCCTGACGTCACAGCAGGAACCTCTAAGCCAGTTTTTGCCAAGGAGGTAAGATGTGGGAGTGACCCAAGATGGAAGGAACACAATGACCCATCTGTAGTTCTGAGCAGAGGCTGGGTGAAGGTGCGGTTGCACCAAAGCACTTAAAGCAGGAAGTCAGATAACAAATATTGTTTGGGAGTGCCAGCTCCATCCTACCAATTCCATTCACTATACCTTGACTTTCATTCCCTTGGGGTTAGGGCCAATTCAATTCCAGTACTGGGGTCTCCAAGAACCTTGACTGACAGCTAAGTCCACCCATCTGATATCTCACTACCTCCTGATGCTGGGACTGCAGACTGGGGAAGGCCTAGCGGTGTGGCTCCCTTTCACCTTGCTGCTGGGCTCAGTTTTGCTGTGATATTTTGGGATCCCAATTACATTTCTATCTATTGAGACTTCCATATTATTTCTGCAGAACATTTTTTTCAAATCTTAGATGCAAAGTCTTCAAGGGCAAGAACTTTCCAAATTATCTTTGTACTCCCAAAACTTGCCACAGGGAGCCTGGACCAGACTAATTCAACACAGGTGTGCTGCATGAAAGACTTGATAGCAGACTTCCTGTGTGACCCTGAGGGAACCTTTTGGCTGTTTCCTTTTTTTCTATAAATATTTTTCCCATAAGTGAGAACACAAAACCCAAAATCAAACCTATTGCTGTGGAGTCAATTCCAACTCATAGCAACCCTACAGGACAACATAGAACTGCCCCCATAGGGTTTCCAACGAGTGACTGGTGGATTTGAACTGCTGACCTTTTGGTTAGGAGTCAAACGTTTAATCACTACACCACTAGGGCTCCAAGTGAGAACATAAAATATGTACAATTAAGAATTCTGCTTTTGTTTCCCCAATTAACATGATATAGGTATTTTCCTATGTTACCAAAAATGCTTCCCAAATATATATATATATATTTTATAGGTGTATGTGGTTGATTAGGAGTCCCTGGGTGGCACAAACAGTTAAGTGCTCAACTACGCAGAGGCGCCTTGAAAGAAAGGCCTGGTGGTCTACTTCTGAACAGTCATAGTCTGCATGCTTGGGGGTTGCCTTGAGTCAGAATGGACTAAACAGTAACTGTTTTTTTGTTTTTTTTTTTAATGTGCTTAATTAATATTCCATTGTTGGAATGTGCTGTAATTTTCTAAGCCTTTCTCTTAGTGTTTAGCATTTGGGTTACTTTCTGTTATTAATTCTTATAAATAAAAATATGTGGCCACCACTTTCATTAGCATTTTGGCTTAGTTTCTTAAGATAGGATAGATTCCCTGAAATGGAACCACTGGGCTAAAGTATATAAATTTTTTTTTTGCTAATTTGATAGTTGAAAACTCCATCCTCTTGTGGTTTTACTCTATATTTCTTTACCTGCTAATGGTCCCAAACATTTATCTCTATTTACTAGCTGTATTTCCTCCCTTGTGAATTGTCTGTTCACGTCCTTTGTCCTTTCATCTATTAGGGTCTTAGTATTCTTCTTACCAATTTGCATAAATTTTTCCATAATAAACATTCTAACCCCTGTCATATCTATCATATCTACTAAAAACAACTTTCCTGTCTCTGCAGTGTGGGTTTTATTGTTACACTGTTTGTTTATTAAAATATAGACAGTTTAAATTTTTTCCTATCATAATACATGTTTCCCCTTGTTTCTAATATTAAACTTCTTGAAAGAGAGGACCACACCCACACGGTCTCTTTTCTTAAATCCACTCCTCCAATATGCAAAATCCATAAGGTCATCTAGGTGCTGACCCTGACTTTCGCAAGTTGCCCTCCCTAAAGTCACCAGTTACCTCTGACCACCTTTTTTGTTTTAGAATAATGACTTGATTGCTTTTGTAAAAATGCTACATTCTTACTATACAGAATTGAAGACAGTTTGAGTGCTCTTATGAAAGCTCCCACCCAGAGATAACTACTACTATTAGGCAAACAGCATTCTAGGCATCTCTAGGCTAGTTCCGGCTAGGAGGCCAGGTGGAAATACTTTTCTTAAAATGGGGTCATATAGTCACACTATTTTTTAAATAATTTTTTATTGTGTTTTTGGTGAAAGTTCACACAGCAAATTAGGTTCCTATTTAACAATTCCTGTGCATATTGTTCAGTGACATTGGTTACATTTTTCACAATGTGTCAACATTCTCATTATTTCCACTCCGGTTGTTCCATTTTCATTAATCTAGCTCCCCTGGCCCCCTTTTCAAATCCAGTGGCCCCACTTGACCTCTCGGAAGCATCTGAAAGATGGAAAGCGGCTCTCCTCTTGGTCTCTACGGTGGCTAGTTGTCTCCCCAGCATCATTTGCCTTTTCTCATCAGCTGCTCCTTCTCAGTCTCCTTTGCCAGATCCTCTTCATCTTCCCCATCTCTAAAGGTTCTCCGCACCCCGGACTCACTTCACAGATCTCTCCTCTTCTCCATTAATATGTATTTTCTACCTGATTGACCTCATCTAGACACATGCTTTAAATGCCAACTCAATGCTGATGACTCCAAATTTCTATTGCCAACACAGACTTCTCTTCTGAATTCCAGCTTCCAACATCCTATGCAACATCTCCACTTGGATGTCTAACAGACATCTCAAACTTAACATGCCCATAACACTAAAATAAATTCTGGTTTACTCTCCCAAACTTGCCCTCCTCATTCCAGCAAATGGCAGCTTCAATCTTAGAGATGCTGCAGCTAAAAGCCTTGGAGTTGTCTTCAACTCCTCTCTATCATACCCTAAGTCCAATATATCAGCAATCTGGTCAACTCTACCTTCAAAATATTCCTGGAATCCAGTCACTTCTCCCCACTTCACTAATATCACCCTAATCCAAGACTCCATCATCTCTCATCTGGGCAACTACAGTAGAATTCCAACTGGTCTTCCTGCTTTCACGCCTGACCCTTCTATGGTCTATTCCCCACACCACAGATGAAGTACGCCTTTTTAAAGTAACGCAGGTGAGACCAGAAGAACTAGGTGGTGCCCCCCACCACCAATGACCACCCTGACAAGGAACACAACAGACAGTCCCTGATGGAGCAGGAGAAAAGTAGAGTACAGAACTCAAATTCTAGTAAAAAGACCAGACTTAATGGTCTGACTATGATTGGAGGGACCCCAGAAGACATGGCCCCTGGACTCTCTGTTAGCCCAAAACTAAAACCATTCCCAAAGCCAACTCTTCAGACAAAGATTAGACTGGGCTGTAAGACATAAAATGATATTTGTGAAGAGTGTGCTTCTTAACCCAAATAGATACATGAGACTAAACGGGCAGCTCCTGTCCAGAGGTGAGATGAGAAGGCAGAGAGGGACAGGAGCTGGTTGAATGGATATGGGAAATACACGGTGGAAAGGAGGAGTGTGCTGTCATATTATAGGGAGAGCAATTAGGGTCACATAACAACGCGTGTACAAATTTTTGTATGAGAAACAACTATAAACTTTCACTTAATGCACAATTAAAAAAAAAAAAAGTAAGGTAGAGCATGTCCCACCACTGCTCAGAACCTCCCAATAAAACATTTACCATTTCCTGTAAGTATCCATGGAGTTCCCAGGTGATGCAGACAGTTAACGTGCTCAGCTGCTAACTGAAAGGTTGGAGGTTCGAGTCCACCCAGAAGCACTTCAGAAGAGATGTCCAGCAATCTAATTCCAAAAATCAGCCATTGAAAACCCTGTGGAGCACAGTTCCACTCTGACATACTTGGAGTCACACCCAGCAGCTCCTGCCTCAGGGTGTTTGCACCTGCTAGTCACTCTACCTGGAATGCTCTTTCCCACATAGTTTGTTCCCTCATCTGCTTCAGTCTCTGCTGAAATGTCATCTCAAGGGAGAGACTTTCCCTTACTGTGCTGTATTTTTCTTCATAGTACTTATCACCACCTGATATAAGATCTGTTTGGTTATTGTCTGTTTCCACTGACTTGACTACAGCTCTGTGGTGGGCAGCCTACAAACCCACCACTGCTCCGTGAGAGAAAGATGTGGCAGTCTGCTTCTGTAAAGATTACAGCCTTGGAAACCTTATGGGGCAGTTCTACTCTGTCCTAAAGGGTCACTATGAGTCAGAATCAACTCAAAGGCAATGGGTTTTTCTTTGAGTTTCAGTGTGGGCTGTACCTAGTGACTTGCTTCTAACAAAAGAATATGGCAAAAGTCATGGGATGTCACTTCTGAGATTAGGTTACAAAAAGGCTGACTTCCATCTCGTTTGCCTTTTCTCCCTCTTTGTCCAGTGGAGAGGCCCACATGGCAAGAAATTGATGTCTTCAGCCAAAAGCCAGTGAGGACCTAAGGCCTGCCAACAGCCACATGAGTAAGCTTGGAAGTGAGTCTGCCTCCAGTCAAGCTTTGAGATGACTGCAGCCCTGGCTGACACCTTGATAGCAGCTGGGAGAGACCCTGAGCCAGAGCCACCCAGCCGAGCCATGACCCCAGATTCCTGACCCACAGAAATTGTGAGATAATGTTTATTGTTTTAAGCCTCTCAGTTTTGGGATAATTTTTTGTGCAGCAATAGATGACTAAAACAAGCTTCAATAGGGCAGGATCCCTGCTTGTTTTATTCACATTATCCTTAGCACCTAGAAAAGTGCCTGGCACATAGTAGCTACTAGACAATATTTTTGAATAAAGAAATTAATTATTTTCAAGACTTCTGCTAGGAAGTCTGGGATATAGTCTGTCTTGTTCTAGACAATGTGTATGCAAGTGTAAGTTCTGGAACTGCTTCAGCCATTTTATTACCATTTTTGAAGCCAGCTCGAATACAAGGCCAACGCACAGGGACAGATCCAAGAAAAATGGCAGAAGGGCAAAGCCAGAGCTCCAGTGAACACACATGTTCTACATAGAAATTTTTTTCCATTACTTGAGCAAAGTTTAAGTTAGTTTGGGTTAGGTTTTCAGTAACTTGAAACCAAAAGCATCCTAACTATCCAAGTTTTTATGACATCATTCTCTCCCCCATCTCTCTCCAAGTTTATCTTTTTCTCTTCTCTGCCTACCCCTTTATGGCAGAGATTACCCAATTTCCCTTCTTTCCTTTTCCCTACCAAGAGAACCCTGATAAGTCAGAATCCACTCCATGGATTGAGTAGCTAAGAACTACAATTGTCTGTCTCCCTTAAAGACAGGTCACATGACTAAGTTCTGGCCAATGAGATGTAAAGAGAAGTTATGCGGTGGGGCTTTTGTAAATGTTGCCTTAAAAGCAGGCTCACCATTAGAGAAATGCAGATCAAAACTACAATGAGATTTCATCTCACTCCAACAAGGCTGGCATTCATCCAAAAAACACAAAATAATAAATACTGGAGAGGCTGTGGAGAGATGGGAACGCTTATACACTGCTGATGGGAATGTAAAATGTTACAACCACTTTGGAAATCGATTGGCGCTTCCTTAAAAAGCTAGAAATAGAACTACCATACGACCCAGCAGTCCCCGCTCCTTGGAATATATCCTAGAGAAATAAGAGCCTTTACACGAACAGATATATGCACACCCATGTTTATTGCAGCACTGTTTACAATAGCAAAAAGAGGGAAGCAACCAAGGTGCCCATCAACAGATGAATGGATAAATAAATTATGGTATATTCACACAATGGAATTGATAAAGAACAGTGAGGAATCTGTGAAACATTTTATAACATGGAGGAACCTGGAAGGCATTATGCTCAGTGAAATTAGTCAGTTGCAAAAGGACAAATATTGTATAAGACCACTATTATAAGAACTTGAGAAATAGTTCGAACTGAGAAGAAAACATTCTTTTGTGGTTACGAGAGTGGGGAGGGAGGGAGGCTGGGAGGGGGCATTCACTAATTAGATAGTAGATAGGAACTACTTTAGGTGAAGGGAAATATAGCACATAATACAGGGGAGGTCAGCACAACTGGACTGAACCAAAAGCAAAGAAGTTTCCTGAATAAACTGAATGTTTCGAAGGCTACCATAGCAGGGGCAGGGGTTTGGGGACCATGATTTCAGGGGACATCTAAGTCAATTGGCATAATAAAATCTATCAAGAAAACATTCTGCATCCCACATTAAAGAGTGGCGTCTGGGGTCTTAAACGCTAGCAAGCAGCCATCTAAGATGCATCAATTGGTCTCAACCCACCCGGATCAAAGGAGAATGAAGAACACCAAGGACACAAGGCAATCACAAGCCCAAGAGACAGAAAGGGCCACATGAACCAGAGACTACCTCATCCTAAGACCAGAAGAACTAGATGGTGCCTGTATACAACGGATGACTGCCCTGACAGGGAACGCAACAGAGAACCCCTGAGGGAGCAGGAGAGCAGTGGGATGCAGATCTGAAATTCTCATGAGACCAGACTTAATGGTCTGACTGAGACTAGAAGGACCTTGGTGGTCATGGCCCTCAGACCTTCTGTTGGCCCAGCCAGGAACCATTCCCGAAGCCAACTCTTCAGACATGGATTGGACTGGACAATGAGTAGGAGAGGGATGCTGGTGAGGAGTGAGCTTCTTGGATCAGGTGGACACTTGAGACTATGTTGGCATCTCCTGCCTGGAGGGGAGATGAGAGAGTGGAGGGGGTTAGAAGCTGGTGTAATGAACACAAAAAGAGAGAGTGGAAGGAGAGAGCGGGCTGTCTCCTCAGGGGGGAGAGTAATTGGGAGTGTGTAGCAAGGTGTATATGGGTTTTTGTGTGAGAGACTGACTTGATTTGTAAACTTTTCCTTAAAGCACAATAAAAATTATATTAAAAAAAAAAAAAGCAGGCTTACTTGGCTGGCTCTAACCTTTTGCCTTGGCCTCCTCCTCTTTCCTGCTGCCTAAAATGTGGTGGTGGGCACCAAAGTAGCCATTTTGTTAAATTATGGCAAATTTGAGTATGGAACACACACATTAAGTATGGCGGAAGAAAAAGATAGAAGGAGCCTGGGTCCCTGATACATTCAACATACTAACCCTGAATACTCCACCTCTGAACTTCTATAAGTAAAAAACATAGTTAATCTTGTTCCTTGGCTTTTCTGCTATGCATAGTTTAACATAAACCTAACTGACCTAACCCTTAAATGATCAAATTCTCCAGAATGCATCCATGTCTTCTCTTTTCACTCCACAGAAAAGACCTCCCGAGGTGACCTCATCTGCCCTCATGACTTCAGGAACCATCTACTTATTAAGAATACCAGAATTGACACCTACACCTCCAGCCTCTCTCCCAACCTCCAGACTCAGATTCCCCAGTTACTCCTGTTGTTATTCTGTGCCGTCAAGTCAATTCTGACTCATAGTGATCTTACGGGACAGAGTAGAACTGCCCCATGGGGTTTCCAAGACAGTAATCTCTACAAGAGCAGACCACTAGGTCTTTTCTCCGCAGAAACACTGGTGGGTTCAAACCACCACCTTTTGGTTAGCAGCCAAATGCTTACCCACTGCACCACCAGGGCTCCTGCTACTACGACCAACAATAAAATCCAAATTCCATAAATGGTCGTCTAGGGCTTGTCCCATCCTATCTCCTCCAACCCCTCGCTCCTCAATCCCAGGGTACTCACCATTCTCCAAACATATCAGGCCTTCCCTCGACTCTGTCTCTACACCTGTTGGAACCTGTATGTTCTGCCCTCATGCCTTTAAACCAAACCATCCTCGTCAAAGTGGAACACGATATTTGTCTGAAAGCTTAATTTGTTTTCTTCCTGTATTTCCTCCTTCTTCTTCTTCCTATTCTAAAAGGATCTGCTCTTCGTCTCAGGGAGGTTCAGGGCAGGTGGAAAGCGGAGTTGGCCTAGAGAGACACTTCCCTTCCTGGTTGCTATTTCTCAAGCCCTGAGTCCACTGAACTCCTGGGTGGTACAAACAGTTAAGCACTTGACTGCAAACCTAAAGTTTGGCAGTTCAAACCCATACAGAGGTGACTTGGAAAAAGGCCTGGTGATGTCCTTCTGACAGATCACAGCCTGGGAAACCCTATGGAATGCAGTTCTCCTCTGCAACACATGAGGTCACATGAGTTGGAGTCGAGTTGATGGCAACTGTTTTTTTTTTTTAAGTATATTGAGGGCTTGAGGTGAGAAAATGTGTCTCTGATGAAACGGTACTAGAGGAAAGTATTTCCCCCAGACCGAGAAGAGATGCCTGGGCATGGGAAGAGGAGAGAGAGAGGTCTCTGGGGCCCACTAGCAGCCAGGATGTGTCAGGTGCTTGATGGAAATACCCATGATACATGAGGGAGATGTGACTTACAGCCAGGGTTCCTGTGTCACAGGAACAGCAGTGCAGGGGACGGAAGGGCACTGCAGGCTGAAGTAGGCACCAGAATTTTAGCACAGCCTTGGGTGCAGGGGGAAACCCCAGGAAGACCTAAGATTCAATTTCCCATAAGTCTAAGAGGATGGGGGCTAAGAGCGAAAACAAAGTTGAATGATAAGATATAAAATTTTATTTCTTGAAATGCTGAGCTTGTTGACTCAATTTCATACCTGCCTGAGAAGCAAGCCTCCCTGGGGGTTCTCGGGCTAACACCCTGCCCTGTCACCATGTCCCCATATGCCCTCAGCTCTCTTGCTCTTGTCTCTTGGCCTCAGATTTCTGTCAGGGGGTTTTGCCAACCCTCACAATTTCCACCTTGCTCTTTGGACTTTGAGTTTCCTGTGAGCTCTTGGCCCTATTGACAGCTTGGGTTTTGAAATCCTCTGTTGTCTAGTTAAAAATCCTGCTACAGTCTTTGTCCTAACTTACCCCCAGCTGGGCCAGCCTCTGACCACCAAGGACAGATAAAAGAAGAAACCCAAGTACAGAAAGCTTTCTTTTCTCTTCTCTGCCTGGCATACTCTTTTCATCCTTGAAGACCTTGTTCCTATGTTACTTTCTGGGAGCCTCCCCTGACCTCCCTATGCAGGTTCTTTCTCTGGGTCTCCACAGAATTTTGTTTAGACCTCTGCACTTATCACACTGCATTATTATTTACATGTTTACATAGTGATCCTTTCACCTTGACTATGAGCACCTTGAGGGCAGCAACCATGTCTCATTCACCTGACACAGTGTCAGGTCCAGAACAGGGCCTCAATGAATGCTTGTTAAACGCCTTTTCTCACGTTGTCCCCCAGGCTGTCATGCACCATTCTATCCTTCTTTCTCTCTGTATCAATGAGGGATGAATTTGGCTGCAAGTAACACCTGACTACAGTGGCTTAAATAATTAGAGGTTTATTTTTTCATACAAAAATAAGTCTGGAGGTAAGCAACTCAGGGCTGCCAGGGACTCAGCCTCTTCCTGTCTTTCTTTCCTGCCAAGTTTAGTGTGTATTCATAAGATGTCTGCAGCACCTCTGAATATTATATACATCTTCTAGGCAGGAAGAAGTAGGTAGTGTGAAGAGCCGAGTCTGTCCCTGTTCATCAGGAAAGCTTAAGTTTTCCCAGAATCCCCACCCAGAAGACTCCTGCCTGCATCTCCTTGGTCATTCCTACCTGCAAGAGAGCCTGATAATGGGAAGGCAAGAGAGAAGGTGGCTGAGCATGAGTATGGAATGGGAAAATTCTAGGGCCCCACCCCAGACCTACTGAATTAGAAATGCTGGTGATGGGGCCCAGCAATCTGTGTTGTAACAAGCCCTCAAGGGGATTCTGGTACATCAAAAGGTGGAGAACCACAGCCATACATAATGGCCAGTATTACGGTAAGAAAAAGGGCTGGACTAGATTCAAATCACCTACTTTAAAAAAAAAAAAAATCACCTACTTTTTGCTACAAATTGTATTATTTGTTAGCCAGCAAACCTTAGTTTTCTGATCTATAAAATGGGAAAAATAATGGTTGCCCTGACTTATTCACTGAATAAATGTGAGGACCAATGTAAGTAACGTAGATGAAAGTACTGTATATTGAGAGCATGTAAGTCATTAGAGACAAAACGGAACTAAAGACAACAAATTTTCATATTAGGACTGAGTGGTTTATTTTACTGTAGTCTTCTGCCAAACCAAACACATTATCATCAAGTCAATACCAACTCATGGCAATTCCATGTGTTACAGAGTAGAAGTGTGGTCTGTAGGGTTTTCTTGGCTGTTCTTCTTTACAAAAGATGGCCAGGTCTTTCTTCCACAGTGTCACTGGGTAGGTCCAAACTGCCAATCTTTAGGTTAGCAGTTGAGTACAAATCATGTGCACCATCCAGGGACCTCTGTGTTCCTCTGCCTTGTAGGTCAAATTTTCAGAAAAGGAACACTGTCTTGGCACAGCTGCTAGTGTTTGGGGATGACTGCACATAATCAATATGAAGCCAAGAAGATCCACGTGTTGGCATCACAGGGTTTTGGAATCTCTCACAGGACATTTTCTGGGGATAATAATGATAGAGGAATCTTGCAACAGTCTTGTCAAAGTCTATGTAGCTGATGTGTTGGCAGAGGGCAAATGCTTGAGAATGCAAAACTACCCGTAAAAGACATAAAGAGAGAAAAAAAAAGTTATGCAGTAAGGGATAAAAATAGAAACTGTAACCACAGACGTTCAAAATACACTGTTATCAAAAACAAATGTTTGCTGAAGCTCCAGTGGTAGCTGCTACAGGTGGTTTCCATGAGAGGAAAGAGGACATGTGTGGTTTCAAAACAAACACCGTGGAGGAAAATGAAATGGAGCATTTAGGGGAAAGGGCTGGTGAGAAGATGTGAAACAAATGTAAGAGATTCAGTGTTATGCCATTTGGATTACAAATATTCAGGCACCACTGTCTGAGTACCAAGTAAGGCATCCATCCCTTACTGGATTAAAAACTGCTCCCTCAATTACTTGTTTATCCCATTCCACAACAGTTGACCATGGAACAGACACTGAGCATTTTCACTGGGCGAACTTGGACAACTAATTAGCTGCTAACTAGTCACCAGTGAAGTCACAGTCATATCTACAGCTGCCTTCAAATAACCTTTGTGGTTGTTATTAGTTGCCATTGAGTCAGCTCTGACTCATGGCAACCCCATGTACAAAAGAACAAAACATTTCTCAGCCCAACACCATCATCACGATGTTCAAGTCCGTTGATGTAGCCACTGTGTATTCTGAGTGTCTTCTAACCTAGGGGGCTTATCTTCCAGCACTATATCAGACAATACTCTGTTTTGATCCACAGGGTTTTCATTGTCTAATTTTTGGAAGTAGATCACCAGGCCTCTCTTCCATCTTAGTCTAGAAGCTCATCTGAAATCTGCCTACCACAGGTGACCCTGCTGGTATTTGAAATACCGGTGGCATAGCTTTCAGCATCACGGTAACATGCAAGTCACCACAGTACGACAAACTGACAGATGGATAGTGGTCAGATAATCTTTACAGGTTTGGAAATTGTCGTGGCTAAATTGGCCGAACTATGCTAAGGTTGGGAGTTTAATCTGTCTACTCAGATAAAACCACAGTGTCAAGAAGGAAGTGTTCACAAGTCCATGAATATACTAAAAACCAATGAATTGTACACTTGAAATGGGTGAATTGTATGGCATGTGAAACAGATCTCAATAAAGCTGGTATGAAAAAAAAAAAAACACTGGAAAAAGGAAGCGTTTCCAGGCAGAAACCTCATGACACAGGCTGTGCAGCTGCTAAGAGACTTTTCCTTCTGTGTCAGTTAAATTTGTCTGTACAAAATGTGAAGCCAAGGCTTGTTTATTGATTGATTTGTTTAACATCTGGGCTCTGACATGCAAGTGCTGTGATAAGAGAGTTTGTAGAAGCAAAATTACAAAGCCACGTGTTCCCAGGGCTGGTGAAAGAGGGTAGCAATCTGCATATGAAAAGCTGATGATGTAACAATCTGAAATAGGCAGTGGTGAGCTGGACCAGCAGCCCAGTCCAAATAAAGAGGCCAACACTGGGTCAGATTCAAGATACTCACCTACTTTTTACACTGGACTTCCTGGGGGTGTTTTAGTTCATCAATAAGGCAAGCAGAGCCTCATCAATTTCTCTTTCTCTTCTTCCCCGACGGTCTGAACTCTTTCACCTCCCTGCCAAGTCCTGAGTGGGGTCATCTGTAGGTAGTCCAGGACAGCTGCAATTGGATACATGACTTGGTTTCCTCCTTTGTATTCCTGTGCTTCCTTCCCTGGGGATTATTACGGTGATTGCCGCTCCCAAAGATAGGAACTGAAATGTAGTTTGTTGGGAAAGAGACTAGAGTCTCTGAGTTAGAATTCCTGGAGCCAAGCGTAAGCACTGCCACTCACAAGTTATATGACCCGGGTAGGTCATTTAATACCTCTTGATCCCATTCCCTCTTAGGTATCCAGGATTTGCTACTGTAATTACCCTCCCTTTTTTTTTTTTTCTCCTGCAAGGACAGTTTCAGCCTCTCTACCACACCATTCTTATCAGCATACCAGGCGCTGCAATTTCTCCCACAGTAAAAACACAAAATAAAGACAAAATTTCTTGTCTTTCATTCCCTTCTAGTGCCACCCTAATTCACTGTTCTCCTTTACAGCAAAATTAGATTCTCTCTCTCTTGCTTCTTGCCTACCATTCTCTCTTTCTTGTAATTTTCCATTCTATTTTTTAAAATAATTTTTATTGTGCTTTAAGTAAAAGTTTACAAATCAAGTCAGTCTCTCACATAAAAACTTATATACACCTTCCTACACACTCCCAATTACTCTCCCCCTAATGAGACAGCCTGCTCCCTCCTTCCACTCTCTCTTTTCATGTCTATTTTGCCAGCTTCTAAGCCCCTCTACCCTGCCATCTTCCCTCCAGGCAGGAGGTGCCAACATAGTCTCAAGTGTCCACCTGATCCAAGTAGCTCATTCCTCACCAGCATCCCTCCCCTACCCATTGTCCAGTCCAATCTACGTCCAACGAGCTGGCTTCTGGAATAGTTCCTGTCCTGGGCCAACAGAAGGTCTGGGGGCCATGACCACCAAGGTCCTCCTAGTCTCAGTCAGACCATTAAGTCTGGTCTTTTTATGAGAATTTGGGGTCTGCATCCCGCTGTTCCCCTGCTCCCTCAGGGGTCCTCCACTGTGTTCCCTGTCAGGGCAGTCATAGGTTGTGGCCAGGCACCATCTAGTTCTTCTGGTCTAAGGATGATGTAGTCTCTGGTTCACGTGGCCCTTTCTGTCTCTTGGGTTCATAATCGCCTTGTGTCCTTGGTGTTCCTCATTCTCCTTTGATCCAGGAGGATTGAGACTCATTGATACATCTTAGATGGCCACTTGCTAGTGTTTAAGACACCAGACACCACTCTTTAAAATGGGATGCAGAATGTTTTCTTAATAGAATTTTTATGCCAATTGACTTAGATGTCCCCTGAAACCATGGTCCCCAAACCCTGACCCTGCTTCGCTAACCTTCGAAACATTCAGTTTATTCAGGAAACTGCTTTGCTTTGGTTCAGTCCAGTTGTGCTGACCTCCCCTGTATTGAGTGTTCTCCTTCCCTTCACCTACAGTAGTTCTTATCACTATCTAATTAGTGAGTACCCCCTCCCAGCCTCCCTCCCTCCCCACTCTCGTAACCACAAAAGAATGTTTTCTTCTCAGTTTAAACTATTACTCAAGATCTTATAATAGTAGTCTAATACAATATTTGTCCTCTTGCAACTGACTAATTTCACTGAGCATAATGCCTTCCAGGTTCCTCCATGTTATAAAATGTTTCACAGATTCCTCACTGTTCTTTATCGATGCATAGTATTCCATTGTGTGAATATACCATAATTTATTTATCCATTCATCTGTTGATGGGCACCTTGGTTGCTTCCCTCTTTTTGCTATTGTAAACAGTGCTGCAATAAACATGGGTGTGCATATATCTGTTCGTGTAAAGGCTCTTATTTCTCTAGGATATATTCCAAGGAGCGCGGACTGCTGGGTCGTATGGTAGTTCTATTTCTAGCTTTTTAAGGAAGTGCCAAATCAATTTCTAAAGTGGATGTGCCATTTTACATCCCCACCAGCAGTGTGTAAGTATCCCAATCTCTCCACAGCCTCTCCAACGTTTATTATTTTGTGTTTTTTGGATGAATGCCAGCCTTGTTGGAGTGAGATGGAATCTCATTGTAATTTTGATTTGCATTTCTCTAATGGCTAATGATCGAGAGCATTTCTTCACGTATCTGTTAGCCACCTGAATGTCTTCTTTAGTGAAGTGTCTGTTCCTACCCTTTGCCCATTTTTTAATTGGGTTGTTTGTCTTTTTGTGGTTGAGTTGTAGCAGAATCACGTAGATTTTAGAGATCAGGCGCTGGGTGGAGATGTCGTAGCTGAAAATTTTTTCCCAGTCTGTAGGTGGTCTTTTTACTCTTTTGGTGAAGCCTTTAGATGAGCATAGGTGTTTGACTTTTAGGAGCTCCCAGTTATCTGGTTTCTCTTCAGCATTTTTAGTTATGTTTTGTATTCTGTTTATGCTATGTGTTAGGGCTCCTAACATTGTCACTATTTTTTCTTCCATGTTCTTTATCATTTTAGACTTTGTTTAGGTCTGTGATCCATTTGGAGTTAGTTTTTGTGCATGGTATAAGGTTCAGGCCCTGTTTCATCTTTTTGCAGATGGATATCCAGTTATGCCAGCACCATTTGTTAAAAAGACTATCTTTTCCCCAATTAACTGACACTGGGCCTTTGTCAAATATCAGCTGCTCATATGTGGATGGATTTATATCTGCAGTCTCAATTCTTTCCATTCTATTTTTAATCCACTCCAGTCAGGATTCTCAGCCACCAGTCCCCTACCAAGGTAACCACTGACCGCCGTCTTGCCAAACCCAGAGGCCACTTCACAGTCCTCATGGTGCTCTGGCCGCTGTAACACCTGGCCCAGCTTGCTCACACTTCCCCTCTACAAGCACATTCAGCACTCAGTATCCAGGAAACCACACTTAGCATACTGCTCCTTCTCAGTCTTCTTAGCTGGATACTCCTCATCCTTCTTTCTTCTAAATGTCAGACCCCAGGCCCAGTCTTTACCCTCTCTTCCTTGTCCATATTCTCCCTTGGTCATTTGATCCAGAGTTCTATGGCTTTAAATATTATCAAAAGCTGATAACTCGCATACTTACATCACCAAAAGCAGTTGCCATCAAGTCAATTCCAACTCATGGAAACCTCACGTGTGTCAGAGTAGAACTGTGACCCACAGGGTTTTTAATGGCTGATTTTTCAGAAGTGGATTGTCAGTACTTTCTTCTGAGGCATCTCTGAGCTGGTTTAAATCGCCAGCCTCTCGGTTAGTAACCGTTTGTGTCATCCAGGGATTCCTTGTACCCATTACATTATATATTTATTTGTTTATTGTATCCCCTCTGCTAGATGGCAGCTTCTTGTTCATTAAATACTTGTTGAATGAATGGATGAATGCTGTGAACACAGAAGGTACTTAGGACATGTTGTGACCTAAATGAATGAGTAGATGAGGTTCAGCCTTACAGGACTGTGCTACTCAAATTCTCCCCCTCCAAGCTGCAGAAGGAATGGAATGACTACCCCTATCAAAGAGGAATGAAGCAGAAGAGGTTACAAAAGAACAGAAGTCTAAAATCCTGCCTCAGGTTATCAAAACACTTAGGCCTGGCTTTGCCAAAGTCATGAAAAATCTGGACATTTAAGAACACAAATTAATCTTGCACAATGTAATGGATATTTAAGACAGTTAATTCAAGCAAAAAGAATGACCCCAATAAACACATTTTCCTTCCAAAGGCAGATTATTTAAGCAGTATAGGAGATTACATAAGTAGCAATCATAGTGTGTGCATCATCCTCTCTAGAAGTTCAAAAAGACACATTCTACTCAACCTGTTCCCATAATAGAGCAATTCACGATTATAGACCCCATCCTGGGCCACCTTTGGCACATACAGACTTTTGGGCAGTGATTCAGATACAGCTCTATGAATGAACAGGTAGCTTTGGCAGAGGGAGCAACAAAAGACCTTTGCTTACACACTTCAGATAACTGCCAGCAGCTGCCCCAGGACCAAGTCGCTCTGCCCACCCCCAACCCCCAAAGTGGGTTCTTCAAGTTTCCTGGCTCCTTGGGGCTGAGGTGGTATATGGACGGACATTCTAAATCACTTATCTAGGCCACATCCATTAAAGAATGACCTTCCTTTCAGCTCTTCTGCTCTGCTATAATGTTGAGTTTTAATATAACTTTAAACGATTGAGTTCTCACCTGTGCATTCACCTAGAAACTAAAAAAAAAACAAAACCAAAACGCCTTTAAAGTTAGGACTTTACAGAAAGTGGAGAAAGCACTCTCAGTCTGGGAGACTGTTGTCAATTACTGAAAATCCACCTCGGACTAGAGCCCTTAAGGGCTCTTCTCCCCCAGCACTGGCTACTGAATGAGGTGCTGCCACCTCCTCCCTCCTTTCTGGTACCTCAGCCAGCACATAGCACACAGACTCTTTTCATTTTAAGGATTTTATTTCTAATCATCATGTAGAAATTGGGTTAAAAAAGGAAACAAAGTAGCATACAGGAGTTAGGAGGGTTCCAAGGTCTTGACCCTGGCATAATTTCTGATTCCTTCCTGAGATGGTAACTGGCAGTCCAGTGAGACTGCTACATTATGTTTTCATTTCAGGAAGCGGAGTTCACTGAACCTCTCGCTTCCATCTGGTCCAGGCTTTCTGGAGACCCAGATAGATTTTTTTCTTTCCTTCTGGTAGAACAATAGATTTCACTAGAATTCCAAGTGATTGTTCTTCTAAAATGCAATTAAAGAAAAAAAAAAAATCCTGAAACATGCTACAACATGGATGAAACTTGAAGACATCATGCTGAGCGAAAAAAGGGCAACTATTGTATGAACTCACTTATACGAAATGACAAGAAATAGGTAAATACAGACCAAGAGTTATTAGTAGTTACCAGGGACAGGAGGCGGAAGGAGAGAAGGAATCAATTTCTGTGAAGTAGTAAATTTTTGTTTATGGCGATAGAAAAATTTGCATTGACTAAGTGTGATGGTTACACAATTTGACAAACGTAACTAATATCACTAAAATGCACACCAGAAAAGGGGCAAAATGGCAAATACAGTGTTATACGTAATTTTATATATAACAACAACAGCAGCCAAAAATAATAATAAATAAGAGAGGCAGCCGTTGTTGATACTACTTGCCCAAGCCCATTACCACTGAGTCGATTCTAACTGATAGTGACCCTAGAGGACAGAGCAGAACTGCCCCACAGGGCTTCCAAGGAGCAGCTGATGGATTCAAACTGCCAACCTTTTGGTTAGCAGCCTGAGCTCTTAACCACTGCTTACGTACAATTACACACCTCTTGGGATGAGTTTTCTTGGCGCAAAGGTTTAGGGTCATGGTTTTGAGGGTCTGTCCAGTCAATTAGCCTAATATTATTTTAGAGACTGTCCTACTTCCTAGTCTGATGAGTACTTCCTAGGGTTTTAAATACTTGTGAGCAGCCATCCAAGACACAACAATTAGTCTCTATTCACCTGGAACAGCAAAAGAAGAAGCCCCAGGAAACTGAAAAGGAAATGGACTGCAGATCCAATTGTCTCCGTGAACTACTACCCTTGTCAATTACCTCCCTTGTCAGGAGACCAGAAGAATGCGATGGTGCCCCGCTACCATTACTGAACGTTTTGATCAAGAACCCAATGGTGGATCCTGATCAAAAAGAGGGAAAATGTAGAAAGGATTTCAAATTCTTATAGAAACCAGACTTAATGGACCCATTGAGACCGGGGGAATCCCTGAATCCACTGCCCTGATATAATCTTTAAACTTTGAACCGAAACTATTCCATGAAGTCATCTTTAAACTAAACAACAGTTTAGCTCAACTAGTAAGCATGTCTTTCGGCAGTGTGTTTTTTTTTAAGAATTATCTATATGAGATAAAATTGACAACAGTAACTGTAAAATACAGGGGAGAAGTTTAGGGGAGAGTCTAAGTTGATGATGGTGACGTGAGTAAGATGGTGAGAATGGTGACACAATGCAAAGGATATAACCAGTGTCACTGAACTGTACGTGCAGAAAATGTTGAATGGTGTATGGTTTGTTAGATATTTTCACCAAAAATAAAACTAAAAAAATTCTTGTCTTTGCAGATACTTGCCAACATGCTGGGTGCCTAATAAAGGCCCGACAGACCCTATTTGTTGATGGATAGATTGAAAATTACCTAGGCAGACTTCACATTGGGATTTTTCCTCAGTACAGACTGGACAACTTGTTGCTTTGTGTTCTTAGGTTGCCCTGCGCAGCCACCCTCTGGGGTTCTCCATCTGAGGCTTGGTAGGAAGCAGCATTCTTTAGCAGCCTCAACACAACTAGCAGGGTGATGGCTATGGCCTGCTTTAGTAAACAGGAGGCAGGACCATTAGCTGCATTGTGTCTGGATGTTGGCATAAATGTGGCCCTGCCCTGTGGTCCTTCACAACAAAACCTGAGGTTGAATCCCTTTTGTTGCAGTAGATAGGGGAGTGTATTGAGCTCCAGGGAAAACAGACAGGAGGACGCTGGCAGATGGGAAAAGGGTCGCCCCCACAGCAGGGAGTGAGCCTGGAAGTGGGTACTATAGCAACACACTAAGAATTATCCTGTGAATTAAAGGATGGTTGGATTTACTGTGTCTGCCCTGGCAGGGAACCTGGCTGAGTCTTTGTCAGCCAACAGATGAGAGACTGGTTTGCAGCTGTGTGATTTGACAGTTTGGTTTTACTCAGGTCCACGCTGTGGAGATAACCTTACTCCTGAGCCTCTCTCAAGAGGCTAAACCAGTGGCCCAGTAAGGAGGGAGGCCATGAGAGTTATTTGCCCTGGGAGAGGGCAGTAAGCAGGGTGTTGTTTTTTTTTTTTTTTTTTCCTGTCTGAAGATAATTTAAAGACAATAGTGAAACTGACTAAAAGTCAGTTTGCTTTGTGTTATTTGTATTATTGTGCCAGCAGTTCTAATCACTGTAGAGGCAAGCTTCTCCCACAGCCCATCCCCCCCCACCCAACTTGGTACACCCCTGGGATAAATAAGCACCAGGTGCGAAGATTATAAAGGATCAAGAGAGTAAATAGAAAGCAAATGACTGCTGAGATAATTTTATTACAAAAACCTGCTTTGTAGAGTTTAGAGATGGCTGATCTGCGTGCTATAGGCCTTTATGTTGTTTAGCCTTGTGTTTTAGTTATCTATTGCTGCTTTAAAAACAACCTCTTTTAAAAACCACATTAACCAAAAATCAAACCTGTTGCTGTCGAGTCGATTCCGACTCCTAGCGACCCTATAGGACAAAGTAGAACTGCCCCATAGAGTTTCCAAGGAGCGCCTGGTGGATTTGAACCGCTGACCTAGGTTGGCAGCCATAGCAGTTAACCACTATGCCACCAGGGTTTCCCAAAACCACATAAAGCCCCTTAAAACATTTATTTGCTTTCGATTCTCCAGTTTTGGCAGGGGCTCAGTGGGGATGGCTCATCTCTGTTCCATATGGTGTCTGAAAGGTTTAGAACTTCCAAGAGGGCTTTTTCACTCATACATCTGGTACCTTAGCTAGGGCAGGCTGAATAGCTGGGGCCTGTCCAAGCATCTCAGTCTTTGACATGGTTTCTCCACGTGGCTAGCTTAGATGTCTTCACAGCGTGGTGGTCTCAGTGTATATGAACTTTTTACGTGGTATCTGGCTTTCCCCAGAATACAAAGCAGAAGCTGTCAGGCTTTCTTAATGCCTGAGCTTGGAAGTCCTAGAAAATTATTTCTGCCACATTCTATTGACCAAAGGAGTCACAGGGTCACTTCAGACTCAAGGGGAAGAAAAACAGACTCCTTTGTGAAGGAGATACTGTTGTGTCCATCTTTGGAAGCATGATCTACCTCACTGTTTTCTTCATCATAACAAAGTATGGTGTGCTTTCACATTTTGCCTTTAACTGTGATGAACCTTATCGAGCTGGACAAAGGTAGGTCTCAATTTGACTTATTAAAAATTAGACCCTATAATCGTCATCACGTTTTGGTTCTGAATGGGAGGCATGTGGGCCTGCTCTGCAGTCCTTCACAACAAAACCTGAGGTCGAATCCCTTTTGTTGGGGTACTGAAGGAGTGTACTGAGTTCCAGGGAAAACAAACCGGAAGATGCTGACAGATGGGAAAAGGGTCGCCCCCACAGCAGGGAGTCAGCCTCTCTTCATGGAAACATGAGATTGTGGGGTTCCCTAACATAGCAATGACATTTGAGAGAAAATATTAGGATGAGCCTGATTCGCCAAAACCTAAAATCCAAAGCATATTCAGTTTCTCTGAGGCTGTTCAGTTCACAAGTTACACCTTGCTCTACCACTCAAGGTCAAATGACCAGCATATTTTGGTCATTACTCCTGAGTGTCAGCAGAGCTCCTGTACTTTAAATTTACATCTTTTAAAACCAGTATTGTTGGGAACGGATTGACCACCGGATTGTGGCGGGTCTTGAGAGGGTCAGAATGTGAGTCTTGTAGATACTGTAATGATGATATACATATTGAGGGTCCTTATAAACTCCTTTCTAGGTCAGAGAAGTACATCTTGGTCCAAATAGGACCCACATGAGCAGCTGCTGTGCATCAACATGATTCCTCTGCCTGACACAGCTAAGCACCCAGATGTGTACAGAGCTTTGGTTTTGAAAGCATTTTCCAACCCAGTCTTATTCCCTCCTCACTATAAATAGCCCAGTGTGTAGGTCCAGTGTAAATGCCCACAGTTTGTAGATATTACCAGACAGATCAAAATCTCTCTATGTCACATGAAAGGTTAGATGCAGACCCTGAGGAAGAAGAGGCTTTCCTAACTCTTCCTCATCCAGGGTTCTTTTCCTCTGTGGAGCAGAGGGTCCTCTAGGATCCTCCCCTATTGGCCTTCAGGCCTGGGCTCACCACCTCTTCTGCCTCCTCCCCTGTAAGCTTTTAGGCCAAGTTGTCAGACCCCAACTTTTAGTTCTCAGAGTGACTCCCGGCTTCTTGTCTTAAAAAGTTGTGTGGACGGGCATCCCCATTATCTGGGCCCTAGACTTTCCTTCCCAAGAAGGCCCAAATGTGGGCCTGCTGGGCCCTAGACTTTCCTTCCCAAGAAGGCCCAAATGTGGGCCTGCTTTATAACAAACACCACACTACAGGTTTCCCCCATACCCCCGCCAGAACACGGTTCTTGGGTTTGTTAGCCTCCCTCTCTCTTAATGCCCTTAACTTCCTCTTCACAGGAGAGAAAAAAAAAAAAAAAGCCTTTTTGTGATAAAAACCCTTGGCCCCTCACTTGGCCAATGGAGCCGTGGGGTCGGGGTTCGTCTGTCTTCCCCTCAAATTCCCGTTTGTTCTTCCTCACACTCCTCCCTTCCTGCCTCTCCCTGCCAGTTCCCATTTCTGTTCGCCCCCAATCCCTCCGTCCCTCTTCCCAGTCGCTCCAGCGCCCGGCACCCACCCTGACACCCCTTTCTCTCCCATTCGCCCCTCTTCTCTGCTTGCGGCTCCCCAGCTTTTGTTGCCCGGGCTTGTCCCTAACTTGAGAGCGTCTCCGGACTCGGCGCCAGGTCACGTGCGTTGGTGACAACCTCTCGCAGGGCGGCCCCGGGGCCCCCGCGCCGCCGATTGGTGGGGGCCGGGCCTGGCGCGGCCTGGGCGGGGCGGCCAGGCGGGCCGGACCCGCGGGCGGAGCAGCCGATCAGCTGTTCCGAGCGCAGCACAACAACAAAAGGAGAGAGACGGCCCGGCGGCGGCCAGCGGCGCAGCAATAGAAGAGCCGGAGCCGCCTGGCGCGCGCCGTCCGGGGCCAGAGCGTGGGCGCAGCCGGCCGGCCACAGCTACCTACCTCAGCTGCCCCGCGCAGCCCGGCGCGGGTGGCCGCGTCCCCCTCGGAGGGAGGTGTTTGCCCTCCCCGCTGCACACTCCCCTGCGAGTGGGACCCACGTAAGTGCGGGCGGGGCCGGCGTCCCGGGCGCCCAGCTCCTGGTCGGTCCCCGGGCCCCGTCCGGCCGCGCGCCCTGCCCTCGGGGCCCTCCCGGTGCCTTGGCTTCCTCCCCTCGCTGCCGCCGCGCCGCCCACTCCTCGGCGGGTCCCACTGAGTGGACCCGGGCCGACCGAGCTTCGGCTGGGCGGCGGTTGAGTGTTTGGTTTCTGCCTCCTCCCCCGAACACGGCCTGTTTTCTTTGCCGCGGCGGGTCCTCCTCCGCTTTCTCCTCCTCCTCCTCACTCCACTCCTCCTCCTGCACTCGGCCGTTGGTCTGGGGCTGCCCGGTCGGGACTCGGCGGCCGGGGTTCCGGGCTCGGGGAGGAGCGGCCGCTACCGCCCTGGGACTCATCCCTCTAAGCCAGGGCGGTTTGGACTCCCGGTCCCGCTTCTTCGCCCCTCCTCCCCTGCCCCGACCCAGTGCTCCTCTACTTGCCTTTCCTGGTACAGGGTCGCGCATGGTAGCACTATAGGCCCACCCAGCAACCGGCCCCTGCCTAAGTGCCGGTTTGCCCGTTGCAGGTTCCTTGACCTGATTTTGATCGTACACTTAACTGTTGAGGTTGCACCTGTGAAAAGAACACTTTGCTTGCCCGTCAGAATAAATATCATACTTAGTTTGATCACTCATGTTTATTGAGCGTTTACTATGCCGAGCGCTTTGCATGCATTATCCCAATAATCCTATGAAGTAGGCCTTTTTATTTTATGGATAGGAAACCTGAGGCACAGAGAAATTATTTACTCAAGACCAAAGCCAAACCCATTGCCATCCAGTCGATTCCGACTCATAGCGACCCTTCAGGACAGAGCAGAACTGCCCCATAGCGTTTCTAAGGCTGTAAATCTTTATGGAAGCAGACTGCCACATCTTTCTCCAGAGTAGTGACTGGTGGGTTCCAACCACCGACCTTTCCGTTAGCACCGGAGCTCTTCAACCACTGCGCCACCAGGGCTGCTTTACTCAGGACAACACAGCCAGTTAAGAGGAAATGGTGTTTTCTATTTCAGTGCTACAGATGAATTTTATGTAGGGGTTTTTCGTTTTTATTGTATTGCCTAATTACCATCTATATTAATTCCAATTTAGAGTAAGGGAGGGCCTCTTTCCAACTGTAACTCTTAATGATGTGGGCATCCGTTGTTAAGACAGTCTTATTACATGCAAAGTAGCTTTGGAAAAAGGAGGAAAAAAGTGACCGATGAGGTCATTTGAACAGAGGCAATGGTGAGTGCCCTAGGACCCTGAAATCACTTGCTTGGGAACTGAAACAGTCTTCATCTGCAGGTGTGAAAAGTGCTGGGATGCTTTTGATTTTTAAGTTGCAGCCACTTTAATTTTGAAACTGGCAGGGTAATTATCAAAGGCCGAGCCTGGAACCAGGACTCGACTCATTTCTATGACAAGATCTCTTTTGTTTTCTCACCTGTCTTTTGTTCTATTTCTCTTTGGAGTCCTGCTTTCAAAATTCAAGGTTAATGGGCTATGAATTACCACTTATTGCTATCTCTGTCCACTGTCATTTAAGCCTTCAGGACAGTCAGTGTCAGGTCTCCCGGGGGCATAATAACCTCAGCAGTAGCTGGCTGAAGAGACTGGGTAGAAGTGGACGAGGAAAGCCAACTTTCTTGGCTTAGTATTTCTGCAGTTCAAAAATCGATTTTAACATTACTTGAATCAGCACATTTATTTTTCTAAACTGATGAGAGAGGGTGAGATATAAAAGAGAAACCTGACGCCACTTTTCAACAAAGGTGTGTGAGTTGAGCCACCTGATATTCTGAAAACTGTCAAGAAACCACACCTGTATACGTATTTAGAAGTTAGGTCATCAAAGTTGTGCTGGTTTTTTTTTTTTTTTACTTCTTGTTTTTTGGAGCCGCCTACTGGCAGCCAAAACCAACTGAAACACACAGTTCTACAAAGTGGATAGAACCAGTGCTGAGGCTGGCAGAAGCCTGAGAGGTCATGGGTGGGGAAAAGCAAGGCACTTGGAATCAGACACACATGGACTCCAATCCTGGCACAGCCAGGCCTGCTCTGTCACTTTTTAACAAGTTATTTAGTGTCTGAGCCTCAGTTTCCTCACTAGTAAAATGGAACAGGTACTTCAAGTGCCTGTCATATACAGTATGCATTTAGTCAACTGTAGCTTAAATTATTATATAGACATCTTCCAGATGAAGAAACTCAGACTCAGATGCTAAATGACTTGCCCACAGTCACACAACTAGCTTGTAATGAACTGGTAGTTAATATTTACTATGTGCCTGATAGATATCAGGCACATACCACATGGCACTATGAAGTAGGACTGTATTACTCCAGTTTACAGATGAGAAAACTGAGGCACAGAGAGATTACTAAATATCTTAAGTCCATATAGGTTTTAAGTAGCAGGGCGAATATTTCAGACAGAGCAGGCTAACTCCAGAGCCAGCCTTTAGCTCGGTTGCCTGTCTCAAAAATGAGAAAATAAATTACACTAACAAGCATTTCCAGAGCAGCAATTCCCTAGTCTGGAAGGTCAACTAGAATGCTTTTGCCCATAAATACTAAACAGCTACCTTTTTCTGCTCACAAAGCATTTCTACCCATGTCATATGAAAAAATTTTGATGATGACATGTTAAGTAACAGACCAGGATACAAAATCGTACATTCACTAGACTACAGCTGTGATAAAAAGAAACCTTATGTGTAGGAGAAAAGGCTAGCAGAAAATGAATCAGTATGCTAACGGTGATTGTAACAAGGCTCTGGAAGAATAAGTGATTGTTTTCCTTACTTTCTAAGCTTTCTATAACTTGGTTTTATTCATTTTATAATGAAAATGACATAATCTCTTTAAGGGAGTGGTGACAGATCTGGAGCCAAGCAGAACAGAGACAAAGCTGCCTTCTTGAAATGCTGGGCCCAGACACTTTGTTTCTTTCTCCAGTGGAGTGAGACTGCTAGACTGCTGGGCTGAGGTGGTTACAGCTGAAAGTTTGCAGGGGTGGCAGAGAACTGCAGGGCTACCCCACCTAGCCTTCTTTGCCAAATCCAAGAGTTGTATTTGTAAATTGGTCCTCCTGGGACACATGCTTTCTCTGGAATTTTCACTTTAGTTTTACCATTTCCTTAGAGTTGTGGATGTTCAAAAGTCAGTGACCATGTGGTGAGAGGAATGAAGTCTGAAGCTTTACTTGGCCTTTTAGCTCCTCATTGAACCAGTCTCCTCCAGAGCCTCCATTCCTGGGCAGGAGCCAAGGTCAAGAGTAGCAGTTACTGGGCAGGAACAGCACCTGGGTCATCAGTGAGAGGATAGGCCATTAAGGTTTTAGAGAGATTTTTCTGAAACAGCACTGCCCAATGGAAATATATAGTGTGAGCCATAAGTATGTTTGAATGTTTTAGCAGCTACAGTAAAAAAGCAAAAAACAGGTGATACTAACTTTACTAATATAGTTCCAAAATTATTTCAACAACTAATATGTAATTAATCAGATAGTTAACATTTTTTGTACTAAATCTTTTAAATCCAATGTATATTACACATCTCAATTTGAATGCAAAAATTTCATTGGAGATCCTTGGTCTGTATTTAGATGTCATAAAATTTACAGTTGAAAAAGTAGATTCACAAACCCAAATTCTTCCAAACATGCTTAAGTTTTCAAGAAATCGAATCAATTAGCCTTTACTAAATTTCAATAAATTAAAATTAAGGAGTTCCTCAAGTCAGACTAGTCACCTAATATAGCTGGTGGCTAACATGTTGGCCATCGAGGTCCTTTAGCATATTGGGCTCCATGTCCTTTGTGCAACCTACAGAAAGCAGGGCCAAAGGAGCTTTGCTTTATGTAGTTAGCCCAAACTGGCATTTTCATTGTGTTTAGAAGTTTGCAGACAAAGGGAGTGAGGAGGTGATCAACACAGTCTCATCTTTCTAGTTATGAAACCAAGGTTCAGAAGGGCTACACTGTTTAGTTCCAGCCACCTGTGGAAAAGCCAGAGCCAGAACCCTGTTTGCTGGTACCCAGGCCATCGCTATTTCCACCCCTCTCCAAAGCTCCATTCTATGTCCTTCCCAAAAAGCCTTAACAGGTGTGTCGTGTAAATACCAGGTGAGATGAGGACTGAGCTCTTCGTTGCCTGGCTAGGGTTCTGAACACTCTGCCCACCTGAAGTTGGTTGCCCTTGCAGAAGACATGGGACATCTGGAAGCAGCATCTGACTTCAGGAAACCAAGAGGATGACTGTACTACTCCTTAGAAAGCTTGTCCGGAGAAGCCTTTTCTGTGGTAGAGTTGTGTATATTCCAGGCATAGCTCGCTTCTGTACATGGGTTTGGAGCTGTAGCCAGAGTGGGCAGTTGCATTTGTGAGGCCAGCAGCAGCCCCAACCACAGTGGCCCCAGCAGTGTTTTCTGCCTTATAGGTGCCACTTGTCTGGCTTGGACCCCAGTGCCTTGCCTTCACACAGCATCACAGGTGGAGGACAAGGTGTTCTTTCAGGAGGAGCAGGGGTTCCCTCTCCACCCAGCAGCTGTGGCTTCTTAGCTGTTGCAGGGGCAGAGTTCAGCCTTGTACTCTGGAGAATTGGGATTCTTTTCTCAACTGGTTCAGCAGACACAGACCCTGTGATAGCTCATCTTTGGGGATATAATGTATTATACAGCTCACATTTCTTCTGATTTCTCTTACACGCAACATAAAGCTGAATGTGGGTTCTCATACTACAGCTGCAGCTTTCATACTTTGGTCCTGTTGCCATCCAGAAGGGTTTCAGGAAGACTGGTTATGCAAGTGACACTTCCTGTTTACCCACTTTAATAATTAATGGCTGAGGATGAATTGTGACCATAATAGTATTCAAATGTCATGTATTTGAAACATTTTACTCTCAAAGGAGTGTGCCAAACAATTGTAGCGGTCCAATTTGCACACAAAGAATTGAACCAGGGGTCTCATCAGCTATAGATCTAAAACATTTTATAAAGATTGTTTTGAAAGTGAAATGTCAGGAGTCTGAAGTTATGGATTCAAGGCTGATACTTGTGATAAAAATAAGTGTCATTTAGTGAAGTGCTCTTCGCCATTCTGATGATCTCATGCACTCTAAGGCTTTTGTCATCCTCCTTGTGTTGATGACTCCCAAATCTCTGCCCCCAGTGGAGACCTTACTCCTGGACCCCAGAGCCTTCTATTCAGTTGCCTGTAAGACATCTCTAGCTGTATGAATGCAGATTTCCCAAATTCAGCATGTCCCAAATGACCACATGTACCTTCTGCATTATTTCTATCCTGCTAGATGGTCTCACCATTCCCTCAGTTGGCCAGGCTGGAAACTTCGGTCATCCTTGCCTTCTCTCCCCCTTTAACTTCTGGCTGACAAGGCTCTGTAAGTTCTAATGTCTGCTCAGCTCTCAGTCTTCCTCTCATGACCCTCCATTTGGATTTTGAGCCAAACTAAATGTGCCACATTCTCACTCACATGCCGGCTTTCAACACATAGGGTTCCTTCTCCCTCTTCCTCCATTGTGCGTCTTTTCAGCCATTCAGCATTGAAGCCATTTATTCCAGGAGGCTTTCCTTGTACCCAGGTTAGGCCTGAGGAACACATAGTGCTTCCCTTCCTTGGCATTCATCACACTTGGTAACTTCCTTTGTTACACTTTTGTGGGAGGGCTTTTTTCACTGGCATCTCCCCTGTGTTTACTATGCTGTATGCCTAATACATACTCAGTTAATATTTGTAGAATAGTAATAGCTGACATTGAGAACTTTGTGCTAAGTCCCTAGCTAAGTATGTTGCCTGCATTATCTCATTTCAACAAGAGAAGGATTAGGGAGACCGACCTTCTAGAAGGAGATTGTTGGAAAAGTCCTGGAGAGATACTGGGTTGGCTTAAAGTGGGATGTGAGTGATGGAGAAAAGTAGGTGGATCATGCTATACATGTGGCTAGGGTCAACAGGACTTGGTGATGTTTGGACGAGGGGTTGGATGTGGAGCAGGGAGGATGGTGGAAAGGAGAAAAAGGAGTCATGGATAAATGGTGGGTTTTTGGCTTAATAGCTGCTGGTTACTGTTTTACTGAGAAGGGAAGGAATGAGTGTAAGTTTGTGGGGGAAAAAAAATGAAAGGTTCTCTTTGGGCATTAGATTTGACATGCTTATCAGGTAGCCAGGTAGAGATGGATATATAAATCTGGAACTCTAGAATAAGATCAGGCAGGGCTGGAGTTCCTCATTTAGAAGTCACCTCTGAAGTAGTTTAACTTCCTAACTCATATAGTGAGTAACCGGCAGACCCAAGATTTGAACCGAGGCACCCTGCCTGCAGCTCCTACCTGCTTAGCCACTATACAAAGAACGGATGTTTCCAGTTCTGTGCACTGCCAGCTCAGTTTTCTACAGTGTTTCTCCATACCAGTTGTAGGAATTGCTTTGAAGGTTAAAAGTATGGTGTAATTATAGATTTTAAATATAATTAGGTGTGCTTAAGGTTATATATATAAAGTGCAGAGCAGAAGGGGAAATGAGCCAGGGAAAGATGAGGGCCTGGCACAATGGTGGCCACCACACACTCTTGCTGGATTCAGTTGAAGACTTCTGGCAGTTAAATATCATCCTTCCTTTTTTATTCCAAGACTTGAGACTCCTAAGATCTTTACAGGCTACATCTGAGTACTCAAATCACAATGTTTTGTAAAAGAAAAGCATTGCCTTTCTTGTGTTTGACTCTTGCAGAAAGGGAACAGCTGTAGAATGTAGGCTAAGGCATGTTGTTTCTTCTAAGGGTACGTTTTTGTGTATGTGTGTGCCTATGTCTGTGTCCTTTTAAAGCCCACACACACATATAAATAACTGATTTGAAATAGCCTTTTTCTGTTTCATTTTAGGGATAATGACTCTTCTTGATTCTCACCTAAGTTGAATAAGCATCCTGTGCACTTTACTCTCCTGTCAGTGCCATTGGGCTGACTGAAGACAGGGTTTTGAAATCTCAACTGTAAAGACATCCAGCCAAAGTCTCAATCTTGCCTTAACAATGTTCCAGAGGCTGAATAAAATGTTTGTGGGTGAAGTCAATTCTTCTTCCAACAAAGAGCCAGAATTTAGTGAGAAAGAAGATGATGAATGGATTCTTGTTGACTTCATAGGTAAGGTATTATTAGTGGCTAGTCTTCATAGTACAAGTGGAAAGTTCTGCATCTCCATTTTTGCATACATAAACTAGTAACTGCAACTTTTTAAGCCTTAAAAGTAAATAAACAAGAGTCTAAAACAAATTGCAGGAAACAGCCTGTGCTAGATGATCGTCAGTGCAGACCTTCCAGTTTTCCAACTCTTCCATCTTTTTCAAATTAGAGGCACTTGAGTAGAAAACCCTCATATTAGACAAGCAGTACCCCATTTGGTTCATTATTTGTTTATTCAATAGGGAAACCTTAAAACCATTCCTACAAAGCCAGCATAATCCATCTCACACACATTAAATGCTCAGAAATTGTTTTATGATCATCATATGAGTGAATATAAATGTTTTTTTTTTTTTCAACCTAAATAAAGAGAGGTATGTGAGCATCAGCTAACAGTATCATCTCTTTTCTCTGTGCTCTGAATTCGATGGGTGGCTCCATAATGATGAATCAACGTGATAATCGTCCTCCCATGGGACTGTTTGACAACACGTGGATTACGATTTAGACACTTGTACCGGGTTCTCGGCAGAGGAAGAGGAGGAAGACGACGAGGACATCAGTGAAGAGTCACATACTGAGCATCCTTCAGTCTTTTCCTGTTTACCTGCGTCTCTTGAGTGCTTGGCTGATACAAATGATTCCTGCATCCTCCAGTTTGAGTCCTGTCCAATGGAGGAGAGCTGGTTTATCACCCCTCCCCCGTGTTTTACTGCAGGTGGGTTAACCACTATTAAGGTGGAAACCAGTCCTATGGAAAACCTTCTCATCGAACATCCCAGCATGTCTGTGTATGCTGTGCACAACTCCTGCCCCAGTCTCAATGAGGCCAGCTGTGGGACTGACGAATTTCACAATCCAAGTAGTCCCAGGTACGTTGTATTTTCCTTTCTCCACAGGCAGTCAAGATTCTATTTATTTCCACTACAATTCAAAGCTAAGTTTTTGAAAGATGTAATTTTGTTAAATAATCATGAAAGCATGTATATAGTGCACAGGGTGGGTGATGTTATGAAAAAAATTGTTCATTTTAGATATTTAAAAAATTTAGTTGTAGTGTGGCCCCAGCTATATAATAGAAAGTTGTCTCATTTATAATATTCTGTTTCTGAGTGTAAAGAAAAGTATCTTAGTAACAGTGGCGTGTTACACTGGATTATTTCAGGTGTCAAATCTGACTAGAATACTATGTCTTAAATTCTTATTTTCTTTCAGATATTCCTAGCTAGGTCACATCAAATGGGGTTTAACAGAGAAATCTTAAGTGAAAGTAAAATGACAGTTTACCAAAACATTTTACTCAAAGAGTTGCATTTTGCTGTACTAAGGAAAGATTTCACACCCAAACGATGTTTTGTTGTTGTTTGGGGGACCCAAGTGGTCTGAAAAGTTCTGCTGAATGGCAGATAGGTTGGGGGCATGGGCAGATTGAGAGGAGGGTACTTGGTCAGTGAAGATTGGTAGGTTCCAAAACAAACGTATAGATACTCTGTGGACTTTATCCAGAGAATATATTCATGATGCCTTCACCCACTGAAATAAAGCCCATTATCGTGTTACTTAGCTCAAACTCTAGCTAGTCCCTAATGCATGTTACCAGAATGCTCCCTATGGTGTTAACTTATTTTGGGGATGCTGGCAGTAACTTAATTGCCTCTCCTTAGGTCAAGGGTACAAGTAAAATTGGATGCTTGAGAGCAGTTCAGAATATTCATATGATTAGTGCTGTCATCCAAAAGGCCCTCTTTTTGGATTGCCTAGGCTCTGACCCTACTAACTGGACCACTGTCTGTGTATATATCTCTTACTGTTTCCTGTTTGCCAAACACAAACTTGGCCCAAGCAGCTCATTAATTTGTTAACTTTACCAGAGTTTGCTGCACTGTAAAATCTCAGTATTGTAGATGATCATTTATGAGGATAAACATATGCCTGTACCAAGAAGAAAAACAATTTGCTTGTATACTTACATGATGCCAGGCTTTATACTGCATAAGAGCTCCGATGGGAAACATGCCATTGTACATCTTGCCGAGCTTATGAGGTCAGCATTTTAGGCTTTTGAACAAAAAATTTTGAATATACTCTTTTTTTTTTGGAGGTTGGGATTGATTTAATTGCTTTATAGTTGCTTCAGATTAATTTTTTCTGTTCTTAAAAATTCTTCCCACCTGAGCCTGATCTCACCTCTGGAGAATTCCATTTAAGAAGTTAGCATGATTTTTAATAGTCACTTTAAATCTACTGGCATTCGTGTATTTACTTTCAGTGTGTAAAGTATATATATACTTTCAACAGCTTTGTAAAATAACCTATTATAGAAACAGTATATGTGTATTGCAGGAAAAAAGAAATGCAGTATGCAAAAATTTAAAAAATTTTAATGATATCATTACCTAGATATGAATACCATTAACACCTCAGGGCATATCATAGCCTTCCAGATTGTTATATACATGTGTATACACACACACAAATATTTTTAACCTAAATGAGATTATGCTGTATGTACTACTTTAAAATCTTCTTTAGGCAATGATCCTCTACCTTTTTGTTTCAGTAAATTTTCACTTCACCTATACTTAGATTCCCCCAGTAGAGCTAAGAATATTTCATCTAGTTTGTCCAAACCAGTATCCAGTTCAGGGCCACGCACTGCACCTGGTTGTTGTATGTTTCCAGTTTCAATGCTGTGAAAATGTTCATTTTTTGTATCTTGATTGTTTTTATATTCATATGTTACAGATATAACATATAGGATAGTTAAATAAGTATTTTCCATATATAAAGGATCAAAGTAATACACTGAACTTTGTATGATTTCTTTCTGCACATAGGAAAGTCCTGCAAATGGTTACAGTTATAGTAACTTTTTTTTTTCTTGGATGTGAAATTCTGATCAGAAAAGCCTACTAAATCAAGATAGAAATCAGGTGTTAGCCAAAATTAAGAGGATGGCTATGAAGGAAACATCTATATTTTCTGACCAGGAAAGAAATCATATGTCTTTCAAAGGTTAGGTTGCTTCCGTCTTGTCTATCCTTGTCTACCATAAAACACATAAAAGTAAGGTGCTTTGTAATTACAAATGGCTTCAAAGTGTGCATTTTATTGCAATTTAGCCTTTATAAATATTGTTTGTGCTATCATAATCATATGTAATATATGTGCCTTTAATGACCCGTAGTAAACTAGTTTAATAGAGAAGTTAACCACATCCTTAGAGTAAAATTAAAATAACATTTTAAATCTTACTAGTGGTTTAATAGTCACCATTTAACATTTGTAGGGCCAGGAAAAGCTGCTTATAAGACTCACTGGCACAGAGTAAGTATATTCACTTTGAGACTGTGTAGTATGTGTTATCAGTCTGCAGAGGTAGCCTAAGGACTTAAGATGCCCGCCATTTTCTTTTTACTACTTTCTTCTTCTTTCTACTAGTTTCCTAATGTGACCTGCTTTAATTCTATTTAAAGTGCAATATCATATATTAAAAAAAGATCATGTTTTCCCCAAGTGATTATAGGAGAATATTTAACTGCCCTTCCTGTGTAAATAACCCTTAAAAATCTTAAAACCCTTCATGTTATATATTAATATAGTTTATAGCAATCCTATTTGGTTAGCTTTTAATATTGAAAACATATAATAGCCATACTGTTCATAGCCATATTTTAAGATTATACATTCTTCAAAGGTCTTTATAACATTGCCATTCCAAAATATGCCCTGTTGTGATATGAATAAAAACTTAAACATTGTGTTCTATAATAAGCAGTAGCTTCTTAACTAGAAGAATGTTGAGTAGAACTTCCTTATGCATATATGTATTACATACAGATTCAAAGCTGTGTCCTAGAACATTTGAAGGAAGGTGCCGTTGGCACAATGCATCGGTATTAACCCTGCTTCATTACCATAGTCTTTGGAGGAAGACCTGTACTGGAATCCTGGTTCAGTCAGTTAATAACTGTGACCTTAACATATCTGAGCCTCAGCTTTCCCATTAGTAAAATATGGGAATAAAAATATTTACCTTTTAAGATTATGGTGAGAATTAAAATACACAGTATTTACAAAGGAGTTTGCAAATGTAGATATTCAAATATTTTCCTTCCAGAAAAGCATAGGTGAGTTTATGCTATAGTTGAAATTCAGAGTGTAAAAGCATTGTTTTATGATACAATCTATTTAATTAACCACCTGTGGATTATAATAGCATTATTTCTAGTAAAATTTGGCTGCTTCTTTCCACTGCTGTTACTTTAAACCTAAAGGCTTTTTAGTTGGTTTCTTGTTAATCATTGTTGTCACAAAATATAATTTGTGTCAGCCATAAGACACTAAGCTCTCTTCAACCATAGACAAATTAGTGTGGCAAATTGAATTGCTAAGTAACTTCCAATTTTATTTTTTAAATAATATAATAGCTATTTTAATACATATGAAGACCCTGGTGGCGTAGTGGTTAAGAGCTACGGCTGCTAAGCAAAAGGTCAGCAGTTGGAATCCACCAGGCGCTCCTTGGAAACCCTATGGGGCAGTTCTACTCTGTCCTATAGGGTCTCTATGAGTTAGAATCAACTCAACGGCAATGGGTTTGGTTTTAGGTTTTTTTTTTTTGTAGTAATATTACAATAGAAGAAATACTAAGGGTGACAGACATTTGTACATAATATAGATTCACTATAATATAATATGTAATATAATAGTTTAGTGTAATATATGACATGTAACAATAATATAAACTGATAACAGATGTGCTGTATATGTGAGTCAGGGACCGCAAACAGCATTGTAGACAGTGATAGGATTTTCCAAAATATGAAAAAATCTTGGTAAAAGATTTGGAGAGATGACTGTGCATTGTTATTTGGAAATTTTACTGATCTCATTATTAGCATACTGTTAATACATTCCCACTTTTTTTTCTGTTTCAGAGTGGAAGCTCAGAATGAAATGGGGCAGCACATTCATTGCTATGTTGCAGCTTTTCTGGAACAACCCAAGAGCTTTCGCCCTTCCCAGTGGATAAAAGAACATAGTGAAAGACCGTCTCTGAACAGAAATAGCCTTCGTCGCCAAAATCTTACCAGGGATTGCCACTCTCGGCAAGTCAAGCACAACGGCTGGGTTGTTCATCAGCCCTGCCCACGGCAGTACAATTACTAAGAATTTCAGATTCTGTTGGTTGGCTTCTCTTGGTTTGTGCGTGGATGCGTGTGGATGTACAATGAAGATGCTATCTCTTTACAGCCAACTGATGACCAATCACACAGTTTTATCGGTGTGTTTAGACACTATCTTGAAAACCAGATTTACATGCTTATATATCACATAATGCCTTTCTCTTAGCATTTACTTTTTTTGTAAAACTTTTCAGAATGTTTTTGGAAACATATCAACATAATTACAGTGTTTGGGGCTGTCTTTAAATCTATTAAGGCGTACGAGAGCTAGTCGGCATTTTAAAGACATTTCTTCCCAAGTCCGAGAACAGGCATCTTTCGATTTTGTTTTATATTACGTAATCTTTTGAGTAAGCAAAAATTTGTTCTCAGGGTCAGCCATACACTTTATTGACCAGTACTTGATAATCTTTTCTGTATATAACAAATACATTTTACACACTAACATGAGCATTAACAGGTGACAGCTGCCATGGATATGATGGAATTATGGCTGAACTTTCTTTTGAAAGAAAACTTGATATATTTCTCTGTGTGGGTTTTTTTTTTTTTTTCCGGGTTAGTGATGCAGTTCATTTTGGAGTTCAGGTACATTAAGTTTTAGTGAACAGTGCATTCAGTAATTCTAATGTGACTATGTGACGTGGTACAGACATTACAGGTATCATGGGACAAAAGCGTTCGTCTCACATGCAGAGGATTAAATTAAACCTGTGAAATTATATTTGGAAAAATGTATGTCTTTAACTCACCCATTAGCCCAGTATTTTGTTTTTTGATTCTTTCCTGTCAGCTCTGCACAACCCCTCTCCTCCCCCATCAGCTGTAAATTCAGAAATATTCCTCCAGGTAATTAAGTGACTTCATATTTATATCTGCCCAAAGAAGAAGAGATAGGCTTTGTATTTCCAGATACAGTGATAAATCCTCCTCCAAGGTGGCGCGTCCTGCCAAGTGGCAAACACGGGGGATAGAAAGGGGTGTGGTGACAGCGTTTCATAGCATGTAAGCAAAGAGCAACAAGTTGGCTTCCTTGAGTTTTCATTCTTTGTTTTACTTGGGCTTCAGGCAAAATCTGTAACCACTCTGGCCTCTGTTTCCTTCATCAGCAGGGGAGTAATAATTTACCTCCCTCACAGAGTTGTTGTGAGGACTGTGTACTGATTTGAAGTGGGGGTATGTGCTGCCCAGAACTGGACCCTGTGTGAAATTCCGAAGGCCTCTCTACTGATAATCTGGTGATAGGGGTGGGGCCTGTGGTAATTTTTCTGCCACAACTGTTCTTCAGAATTGGTGCTTAATGAGGCCAGGTGCAGGGTTCGATTCACACGTAGGCCAGTTACCTTGACAGAGAAAATCTATTTCCTTACCTCTAGCCAGTCACTTTATATTTTAGCAGTTGTGATGGGTTTTCCCATCCACACTCACTGATTCCCCCTTGAAATTAAGCAAACACATTTAAAATCAAAAGCACAATCTACTGACAGTAGGATCAGCTTCATAAACAGCTTATTTTTCCAACTCCTCTGCAACCGAGTTAAATAGTACACGTCTATAAAATGTTTCCAAGAAAAAAAAATATAGCTATATGAAGTATTATTAATAGTTTTCAATGACCCTGTAGCAGTTTGATGCAGGGAACCATGGGAGGCTTTTTTTTTTTTCCTTTTTCAGTGAAGAGCTGTGCTCTTTTCTGACTAGACTGGAGTGGTTGGAATTGGAAGAGGTCAAATAGTGTTGCTAGGTGGTTGTGGTAGGTTGTTCTTCCACTGGCTGCGATACAGTGCCAGGAAAGTTTCATTAGAACAAGAGTCTAGATTCCCCTCTTCTCTCTTTATTCGCCTTCGGTTTTGACTACATCCATTTATTTATTTGTTTTCTAATTAGGAGCCAAGGCTGTAAAGTTTTGTGGAACTGAGCTAGAAGTTATTTTGTGACTATTTGTGTTTACCAGAGTTGGGAGATAAGGTAGCCTTTTCCTAAAAGTATATTTTACACCATGTCAGTTATAGGGCCATATGTTGGTAACTTGAAAATAGACCAGCTCAATGTTTTCTGGATGTAAGCCTCTGAACACATGGGGGTCTCTTCCATACATTACGTGCAAGTTGTTAGTACCTCAAAAGCTGCAGAAGTTCGGCTATGAGAATTAGTTGGACAGCATGAATTGATTTGTATATAAAACTGCAATGGAAGGTCTTTTTTTTTTTTTCTTCTTCTTCCAATTTCCTGATCCCTTAAATACATCTCCATCTCCATCAGTTATATTGACTTTTTGTTTGCCTCATCTGGGCCTAGTTTTATATGCTTTATATCTGGAAAACAAATGATTTCAGTCATTGGGAATTTTTTTTTTTTTTTTTAGGGTAAGGGTTACCACACTGTGATATCACACTGTGGTTCATGTATCGGTATCTAAAGTTTCTGTCTACAGTTGGCACATGTAAGAACTGAAGAAAATGGTTTACATAATTCAGTTGAAGTTCTTGGTTATTAGATGTTTATCAGACATCTACTGTGTGCAAGACACAAGGCCAATAACACAGAATTATGCTGGCCTATTGTGTTGTGTTGTATTAAGTATTCTTTGAAACATGGCCAAAATGCATTTTATTGTATGAGTTGATTATTATTTTTGCTGTTGTAAATATTAGTGGGCTTTTGCTGGGTTAGTGTACTTCAGTGCATATCCCTTAAAATCCAAGCATTTAGAAATAAGACCCTTCTGAATTTAGCAGGTATGACAGTTTCTAAATTAACATAGAATGTTAACTTAGAAAAAGCCTGGAAGACGTGATGCGCACACACAGTGCTTCATGTATGAGTTTATTAGTTTTTAGAGTGCGCCATGTTCTCAATGTTTGTTTTTGTTAATAAAATATTTTATAAGGTATAACATATGTTTATTACTTTTTCTTCAACTAACTGATTTATGTACTGCACTGTAAGTTGAAGGTGAACCATTCTTTATCTTCCATGGCAGTACATTTATATGGCTGTTTGTGCGTGTGGGGTAGGGTCTACAGAAGATGCAAAGTGATTGGATTTTTGGCTGCAGGGAGACTTTTTTTTTAACATTCATTTCTTGTACATTTTTCTGATTCCCATGCAAACTGTTCCTGTTTACATACCCTTCCTTTTTATCAGTCCTTCCATTCTAGTGAGAAGACAGTTTGCTTAAAATTTGAGAGGGCCTTGTGGCATTCCCTGTTGTTTCTTACTTCTCAAATCTGTGTAGTACACTGATTTGTAATCTTCGTGTCTTTGTTGAATCTGAGTTTGTTATTTCTCTTCCTCCTCAAGAAAATGATATTGCCTCTATATAACTCTTAAGAAAAAAGGGCAAGGAGGGGAGTATCTTTGTGACTGTCATCTTTTTAGTTGCAAACAACAAAAATGAAGGACTCCAACTAGAAGACAGACATTTAAATTTAAATAGAATAGTGGAGAGAGTTTAAGAGTTTCCAAGTATTAGTTTTTGTTTTTAGAATCAGTTAAGAGACCGCTCCTTGTGCTAGGAGATACTAGTATGTATTTATAACGTTACCTTAAAATTATCTTTTTGTCTTATAAGGCCCATACATACTGGTTAAATTCTTTTAAAAACTGGGCTACTATCATGGATGGTTTCACTGCTGTCAGCCATGCTGATGTATTATAAATGTCATCCCTGTCTACTTAGTTTATAGTGCTTTAAATTTTATATAAAATGCTTTATTTAGAAAACCTACATACTTTTACATACTACAATGGTGTCAGCCTTGCTGTGTACCAATTTCACTTGAAATTTGACACCAATTAAAGTGGTTTGGGTGGGGAGAGAAGTACAAGAAAGCATACAGATAAGGAAGGATATCTTTTTTTATTTGCAACAGTATCCTTTATGTGGGAGGAGAAGTTACTATTCAGAGAAAGGCAGCTTAAATGGATAATGTTTTGTATATCGTTAAGAAATTTTCTTACATTTTTTAAAATTGTGTAATTGTTAATTGCCCAGTATTGTTCTGTGTTTGCCTAAAGTTTTAGTATTTTTTTCTCTAACTAGGTAGACTTCTAAAAACCAAACCAGTACGTGGGGAGGTTAGATATGTGTTTTCAGGCTTGGTGTGTATGAGTTGTTTTGTTTGCTTTTTGGTTGTTTTCCTCCACAGGTTTTGAACTTTAATCAATAATCGTGTGCATTATTTAAAAAAAAATTAAAAGTGACTTTGGTTTTTTCCTTAAGTAAAATTGTGAACACTTTTCAAGGGCAGGACATAAGTTATGGAGACTGAGTAGTATTGTAGATTATACTACGTGCCTTGTTAATGTGTTTCTGGACACAATTTCTTTTCAGCAACTTGAAAACTCAAAAGGGACATTTGGTTAGATTATATACTGTATATCAATCTATGCATAAATGGCAGCTTGTTTTCTTGAGCCACTGTCTAAATTGTTTTTTCTGTTTTTATAGAAATTTTTTATACTGATTGGTTCATGGGTGGGCCAGTTTTATATACAGACTGAACAAAACAGCACTTTGCCAAAAATAAGTGTAGCGTTGCTTAAACATTGTGTATTAACACCAGTTCTTTGTAATTCGGTTCAGTGGTGCATTTTGCACTACCTGGAAATTATGGTTTTTAATCTGTCAGTAAATAAAATGTCCTTTAACTTCACATTTGTCAGATTCTCTTACTTTATCTTTATCATCATTAGTCTTAAAACTAGAGAAACTTAATAAACTAGTTGCTGTTTAGTTTTACTTTTTTAAAAGATATGCTTAATATGCACTTTTTAAAAACTTGTGTAAAGTTACTATATTAAAGTTCTAACCTAAAATGAATAATCATGCATACTCCCAAAGGGGAACATAAATTGGAATGTGACCCCCAGCCACTACTTTCTACCTCCAATCACTCTATGTTAAAAAGCAAACAATTTAATAGAGTGGTTCTTTTTGTTGGCTAGCTTGGAGAAATCTCAATGGATCTCCTCAGATAAATGCAGGCACAATCTAACATTAACATGATAGGGCAATATGACCTTCCCCTGATGCCTAATGTCCCCTATTACGGAGTCCTAGTAAACATTCAGAGTACTTGAATAGGAGGCCCAAAGAATAACTCCCACATGAATGAATCCTTGAAGAAAATCAGCATTCTAGAACTGTAGCCTGTCACAAGTCAGGTTTTTATTATCTGAGTTCCTGAGTTGAGATGATGGCTTGGGGGCAGTGTGAGTAGGAGCCACCCCAAAGATGAAATAAGGTCATGAAAGTTTACCTGGAAAAGAGCAACTTGAAAGAGGCTACTTTGGCTGCTAAATTTAGAGAGAGAGCTTACTGAGCCCACTGACAAGGTGATTAGAATGTCTAAGGAATCCAGTGGCTCGATCCTTTCTCAAGGGCAATGACTGCATGGAGTCTAAAAGTAGGAGACTCAAAGTGAACGTGTCTTGTGACAATGGACCCTCTATACAGTTCCCCTGCTGCACTCTTCCAGACCCCTAACCCAGTGCTTATTAAACTTCAATATGAAAAGAAATCACCTGGGGAATCTCATTAAAAATACAGATTTCTAACCTCCAGGTGCGCCGTATGCTTTGAGCAGCAAAGCCCTCATCCATTGGTTCTCAAACCTTAGCATACATCAGAATACCTGAAGAATGTGTTAAAAACAGATTGCTGGATCCCACCTCCAAAGTTGCTAATTCAGTAGGTCTGGAATGGGGCTCGAGAATGTGTGTTTCTAGCAATTTCCAGGTGAGGCTGTCTCTGCTGGTCCAGGGAACACACTTTGAGACCACTGCTCTAACCCACTGCTGGCCTATCTCTCAAAAGCTGATTTTGTCTTTTATTTCAAAGAGACAATTGAGGCTGTCAGGTGAGAAGACCTAAGTGGACTCCTGTGGCACCTACTCTTCCCTTATTGCAGCAATCATCACAGTTGTAGTATGTTCATTATTAAGAAAAACATCGAGTAAAGCAGAGATTGTTTTGGGAACATTCTGCATCCATTCCCCTTCTCTTGACAATAGCATTCCAATTTTCTTTTGGGGATCTACTGTTCTTCTTTGCATGATCCATGTTAGTTTCAGATGGTGTTAACTACTCCAAGTTCCAAGACAGCCTACAAATTAGACATGGCCAATCAGATATGGTTTTCACTGGCTAATTCTTTTTGGAAGTAGACTGCCAGGTCCTTCTTCCTTTGTCTTAGTGTGGAAGCTCAATTGAAATCTGTCCGCCATGGATGACCCTGTTGGTATCTGAATACCGGTGGCATAGCTTCCAGCATCACAGCAACATGCAAACGCCCACAGTACGACAAACTGATAGACACTGAGTCATTATACCAAAAAGAATTGTCAACATTCAACCATTTCAAGAGATAGCATATAATCAGGAACCAATGGTACCAAAGGAAGAAGTCCAAGCTGCACTGAAGGTACTGGTGAAAAACAAGGCTCCAGGAAGTGACGGAATATCACTTAAGATGTTTCAACAAACAGATCCAGTGCTGGAAGCGCTCACTCGTCTATGCCAGGAAATTTGGAAGACAGCTACCTGGCCAACTGATTAGAAGAGATCCATATTTATGCCTATTCCCAAGAAAGGTGATCCAACTCAATGCAGATATTATCGAATAACATCAATATAACAAGTAAAATTTTGCTGAAGATCATTCAAAAGCGGTTTCAGCAGTATTTCGACAAGGAACTGCCAGAAATTTAGGTCAGATTCAGAACCAGGGATATCACTGCTGATGTCAGATTCTGGTTGAAAGCAGAGAATACCAGAAAGATGTTTACCTGTGTTTTATTGACTATGCAAAGGCATTTGATTGTGTGGATCATAACAAATTATGGATAACATTTCGAAGAATGGGAAGTCAGGAAAGGTGTGCATCAGGGTTGTATCCTATCACCATACCTGTTCAATCTGTATGCTGAGCAGATAATCCGAGAGGCTGGACTATATGAAGAAGAACAGGGCATCGGGATTGGAGAAAGACTCATTAACAACCTGTGTTATGCAGATGATATTACCTTGCTTGCTGAAAGTAAAGAAGACTTGAAGCACTTACTGATAAAGATCACAGCCTTCAGTATGGATTACACCTCAACATAAAGAAAACAAAAATTCTCACAACTGGACCGATACGCGACATCATGGTAAATGGAGAAAAGACTGAAGTTGTCAAGGATTTCATTTTACTTGGATCCCCAATCAACACTCATGGAAGCAGTTGTCAAGAAATCAAGAGACCCATCGCGTTGGGCAAATCTGCTGCGAAAGACCTCTTTAAAGTTGAAAAGCAAAGATGTCTCCTTGAAGACTAAGGTGCATCAGACCCAAGCCATGGTATTTTCAATAGTTAATGAGTAAGGAAGACTGAAGAATTGGCGCCTTTGAATTGTGGTATTGGCGAAGAATACTGAATATACCATGGACTGCCAAAAGAACGAGCAGGTCTGTCCTGGAAGAGATACAACCAGAATGTTCCTTAGAAGCAAGGATGGCGAGACTCTTGTCTAACATACTCTGGACGTGTTATAAGGAGGGATCTGTCCCTGTAGAAGCATGCTTGGTAGAGTACAGGGTCAGCAAAAAAAAGGAAAAGCCTCAACAAGATGGATTGACACCGTGGCTGCAACAATGGGCTTAAGCATAAAAATGATTGTGAGCATGGCGAAGGGCCGGGCAGTGTTTCATTCTGAAGTACATAGGGTCACTATGAGTCGGAACCAACTTGATGGGACCTAATAACAGCAACAACAACAATCAGATATGGCATGCCCTTGGTCACTGTGATTGGCTCAGGGATAGGACTGTGACCCAATCAAAGCCAACGAGATGTACTGAAATCCTTACCGGGCCTGCTGGGAGAGAGGCTGTGTCTCATTTTCCACTTCAGTCAAGAACACACGAATCTAGAACCACAGCAACTATTTTGCCCCACAAGGGGAGAGGTTATCAGAGACAGAGCAAATGCACAGGAAATAAAAGAGGGAGGAGGAGAAGCCTTGACCTAGTGACAGTATGAATATCTTGATCAAATTCTACCCTTGGACTTTGCCGTTAGGTGAGCTAAAATATCTCTTCTTGCTTAAATTAGTTTGGGTTGGAATCTCTATCACTTGTGACTAGGCCATTTCTATAGCCCCTTGGCTCCCAGTAAAAAAATTAGAGTACTTTTCCTCTAGTCTCCCAGAGCAGGAGAGGATATAGGTACTTAAATGTAGAGATTGGACCTAACGAGTGTCTGAGCCTATGAACAGGAAGAGGAATTAAAGGCTTTCATTTATACAGAGGCCCAGGCTTGGTTAAACATAGTACACCAAATGAGAGATCACTGTGGGAGGCCTACAGAGGTTGGTCGGTATGCAACATAGCTTTTGGAGCAGCAGTGAGCTCTTCAGGGGCAGCCAGGGGTCAGTGGGGTGGAGCTCTAAGCGGCATCCCAGAGAACCCTATGCCTAAGGATGGGCATTCAGCAGCACCGGGTTGCAGTAGCAATGACAGCAGCCACTGGGGACTCAAGTCCATGTCCAGCCCTTCCCCTTGTTTTTTGCAACCCATACTGGGATCCTTGTATGATCTTGGGGGAGACGGCACAGGGACTCCAATAATTGCTGCAGTTGGCTTTCCCTCAGGTCAGTAAGAGGGGTGCTTGGAGCTGACTAAATTTTACTTGTAATATGTCTTAACAAACAGTATTAAATGGATTAAAATTTTCACCTGCTAGACTATACTTAGGGTTGCTATGAGTCAGAATCGACTCAACGGCAGTGGGTTTGGTTTTTGGTTTTTATACTTGTCTAATGATCTGCTTTCTGTGCTAGATATTATATCCTCTCTGGATTTTCTACAGTGTTTCTTTGTCTTCACTATCCTCACTGTAGTATTATCATGTTTATCACTGTCTTAGGCTGGGTTCTCTAGAGAAGCAAAACCAGTGAAGCGCATATATACATATATATGTGTGTGAGAGAGAGAGATTTATCTGAAGGAAATGGCTCATGTGGTTGTAGAGGCTGGCAAGTTCCAAGTCTGTGGGTCAGACATCAGCCTGGAGGTTTCTCTTGACTCACGGAGCTGTAGGGACTCACAAACCCAAGATTGGCAGGTCAGATGGCAGGCTGCTGGCTCACGGGTGTGGAGGCTGAAGAATCCAAGATCAGCAGGTAAGGCAGCAGGCTGCTGGCTCACAGGCTGTGGAGGCTGACATATCCCAAGATTGGCAGGCAATATGGCAGGCCACTGGCTTAAGTCCCAAGAACTGGAGGTCAGATGATGAGTCAGATGCTGGATCCAGAACAAGCAAAAGCCAGCAAGCTTTACCAAAAGGTCCATATATATTGGATGCCCTTTGAAATCTTCTGTTCAGTTCTTTTACTTCATCAATTCTTCCTTTTGCTTTAGCTGCTCGATGCTCAAGAGCAAGTTTCAGAGTCTCCTCTGACATCCATCTTGGTCTTTTCTTTCCCGGCTTTTCAGTGGCATCTTGCTTTCTTCGTGGATGACGTCCTTGATGTCATTCCACAACTCGTCTGGTCTGCGGTCACTACTGTTCAATGCGACAAATCTATTCTTCAGATGGTCTCTAAATTCAGGTGGGATATACTCAAGGTCATATTTTGGCTCTCGTGGACTTGTTCTGATTTTCTTCAGTTTCAGCTTGAACTTGCATATGAGCAATTGATGGTCTGTTCCACAGTTGGCCCCTGGCCTTGTTCTGACTGATGATATTGAGCTTTTCCATCGTCTCTTTCCACAGATGTAGTCAATTTAATTTCTGTGTGTTCCATCGGGCAAGGTCCATGTGTATAGTCACCGTCTATGTGGGTGAAAGAAGGTATTTGCAATGAAGAAGTCATTGGTCTTGCAAAATTCTATCATTTGATCTCCAACATTGTTTCTATCACCAAGGCCATATTTTCCAATTACGGATCCTTCTTTGTTTCCAACTGTTGCATTCCAATCGCCAGTAATTATCAATGCATCTTGATTGCATGTTTGATCAATTTCAGCAGCAGCTGATAAAAATCTATTTCTTCATCTTTGGCCCTAGCGGTTGCTGCGTAAATTTGAATAATAGTCGTATTAACTGGTCTTCCTTGTAGGCGTATGGATATTATCCTATCACTGACAGCGTTGTACTTCAGAATAGATCTTGAAACGTTCTTTTTGACGATGAAAGCGACACCATTCCTCTTCGAGGTGTCATTCCCAGCATAGTAGACTACGTGATTGTCTGATTCAAAATGGCCAATACTAGTCCATTTCAGCTCACTAATAATGCCTAGGATACTGATGTTTACGTGTTATTTCGTTTTTGATGATTTCCAATTTTCCTAGATTCATACTTCATACATTCCGTGTTCCGACTGTTAATGGATGTTTGCAGCTGTTTCTTCTCATTTTGAGTCCTGCCACATCAGCAAATGAAGGTCCTGAAAGCTTTACTCCATCCACGTTATTAAGGTCGACTGTACTTTGAGGAGGCAGCTCTTCCCCAGTCATCTTTTGAGTGCCTTCCAACCTGGGGGGCTCATCTTCCAGCACTATATCAGACAATGTTCTGCTGCTATTCATAAGGTTTTCACTGGCTAATGCTCTTCAGAAGTAGACTGCCAGGTCCTTCTTCCTAGCCTGTCCTAGTCTGGAAGCTCAGCTGAAACCTGTCCTCCATGGGTGACCCTGCTGGTATCTGAATACCAGTGGCATAGCTTCCAGCATCATAGCAACACACAACCCCCCCACAGTACGACAATCTGACACACATGAGAAGACAAGGTAAAGTATTATAATGACAAGTGCAAAGAGCTGGAGATGGAAAACCAAAAGGGAAGAACACGCTCAGCATTTCTCAAGCTGAAAGAACTGAAGAAAAAAATTCAAGCCTCGAGTTGCAATAGTGAAGGATTCCATGGGGAAAATATTAAACGACGCAGGAAGCATCAAAAGAACTTGGAAGGAATACACAGAGTCATTATACCAAAAAGAATTAGTGGATATTCAACCATTTCAAGAGGTGGTATATGATCAGAAACTGATGGTACTGAAGGAAGAAGTCCAAGCTGCTCTGAAGGCACTGCCGAAAAACAAGGCTCCAGGAATTGATGGAATATCAATTGAGATGTTTCAACCAACAGATGCAACGCTGGAGGTGCTCACTCGTCTATGCCAAGAAATATGGAAGACAGCTTCCTGGCCAACTGACTGGAAGAGATCCATATTTATGCCTATTCCCAAGAAAGGTGATCCAACCAAATGTGGAAATTATTGAACAAATCACTAATATCACACACAAGCAAAATTTTGCTGAAGAACATTCAAAAACGGCTGCAGCAGTATATCAACAGGGAACTGCCAGAAATTCAGGCTGGTTTCAGAAGAGGACGTGGAACCAGGGATATCATTGCTGATGTCAGATGGATCCTGGCTGAAAGCAGAGAATACCAAAGGATGTTTACTTGTGTTTTATTGACTATGCAAAGGCATTTGACTGCGTGGATCATAACAAACTATGGGTAACACTGCGAAGAATGGGAATTTCCGAACACTTAATTGTGCTCTGAGGAATCCTTATATAGATGAAGAGGCAGTTGTTCAGACAGAACAAGGGGATACTGATTGGTTTAAAGTCAGGAAAGGTGTGCGTCAAGGTTGTATTCTTTCACCATACCTATTTAATCTGTATGCTAAACAAATAATATGAGAAGCTGGACTATATGAAGAAGAACGGGGCATCAGGATTGGAGGAAGACTCATTAACAACCTGCTTTATGCAGATGACACAAACTTGCTTGCTGAAAGTGAAGAGGACTTGAAGCATTTACTAATGAAGATCAAAGACCACAGCCTTCAGTATGGATCGCACCTCAACATAAAGAAAACAAAAATCCTCACAACCGGACCAATGAGCAACATCATGATAAATGGAGAAAAGATTGAAGTTGTCAAGGATTTCATTTTACTTGGATCCACAATCAACAGCCATGGAAGCAGCAGTCAGGAAATCAAAAGACACATTGCATTGAGCAAATCTGCTGCAAAGGACCTCTTCAAAGTGTTGAAGAGCGAAGATGTCACCCTGAAGACTAAGGTGCGCCTGACCCAAGCCATGGTATTTTCAATCACATCATATGCATGTGAAAGCTGGACAATGAATAAGGAAGACCTAAGAAGAGTTGACGCCTCTGAATTGTGGTGTTGGCGAAGAATATTGAAATATACCACGGACTGCCAATAGAATGAACAAATCTGTCTTGGAAGAAGTGTGGCCAGAATGCTCCTTAGAGGTAAGGATGGCGAGACTGCGTCTTACATACTTTGGACATGTTGTCAGGAGGGATCAGACCCTGGAGAAGGACATCCTGCTTGGCAAAGTACAGGGTCAATGGAAAAAAGGAAGACCCTCAACAAGGTGGATTGACACAGTGGCTGTAACAATGAGCTCAAGCATAATGATTGTAAGGATGGCGCAGGACCGGGCAGTGTTTCGTTCTGTTGTGCATAGGGTCGCTATGAGTTGGAACTGACTCGAAGGCACCTAACAACAACAATAACATATTGGATGCAGGCCACACCCCAAGGAAACTCCCTTATAACTGACTGGCTGACCACATCAGATCACGTCAATGGAAGTGATTACATTATATCACAAAATGGAGGATAATGGCATCATTAGGTAACTTCCAAATTACATCATTATATAACTTCCAAACTACATCGTTATATAACTGCCAAACCACTGAGAATCATGGCCTAGCCAAGTTAACACACAACCTTAACCATCACTATCACTTTTAAGATGCACATTTATTCATTTTAACACCTGTGATATCCAGATGTGCCATACATCAGTGGCATGTCATAGTGTAACTGGCAATGTTTATTCTTTCTTATTGATACATAAAATGGGGTTTCTTACAATTTGTGGCATTTTAGATACAATGAAATACAGTAAAAACTCCCTTCCCTTCTCTAGGCCCCCCACTCACAGAGTTCACTCCAAGCACATCTAATAACTCTTAGTGCACTTCAGGACTCTTGGATCTTACCCTCATTTAGCAGATCCAGTGCCTTGCACATTATCAGATGTTCAATGTTTGAACTTACTCCATGTTCTCATTTGAAGAATTAACAATTGTCCTAATTAAGATGCCTCCTTTTTGCTCAGATGCTTCCTCTAAACATCATCATCCTCCTTTTAGGGGAGGGGCAAAGGCACACTCCTTTGCTTTTGCCTGATGCAAGCTCTCTGCATCAGGTAGTCACTGAAGCAGCTGTAATGCTACAAATGGCCTGGCAGAGTGGGGGCGCTGGCGTCCCTCAGCGGAGGTATTCCACCCATTCATCTAACAACATTAACAGTGCTTGTTAGCACTCCAAGGAGCCCTGCTGGTGCAATGGTTAAGTGCTTGGCTAGCAGGTCAGTGGTTTGAGTCCACCAGCTGCTTCGAGGGAGAAAGACTTGGCAGTCTGCTTCTGTAAAGACTGACAGCCTTAGAAATCCTATGGGGATTTCCTAAAGGGTTACTATGAGTTGGAATCCACCTGACGGCAAGGAATTGGTTTTTGATTTTGGTTAACAAAGTGAGTTAATCCGCATTCTCTCTCACTGTTCAAGACAATCCTGGGAGGTGGGGAGCAGGATTGCCATCAGAGAGGTTGAGACTTGCCCTAGGCCAGGTCATACAGCTAGTTAAGTGTTTGAAACTGGACTTGAACCTCAGATCCAAGATCTGCTCCACGGTGCTGCCTCTCTAAAAAACTGCCCTCACAAGCAGCCTGGTTAGGATCTTGTAATCTGTGATCACAGAGACTCCACCCTGAGTTCTACCCAGATGGTTCTTCTTATATAGTGCATAACCTATCAAACTGTCACCCAGAGCAACCTCCCTCACCCTTTTTAAGTTTTCATTTGGAGACCACATCCTCTAAGAACAATATTTTAATATGAGGTGTGACCTACCTAAGTGAATAAAGTTACAGGAAATTGTATGAAAAAAAAAATGACATGCCCATTGATCCCTTCTGAGTCAGCCCCACTTAATTTAGAAACTTTGTAGTCCTAATGTTTTGGTCCAAGGGTTGATTTCTTAATTTTTCACTGCTAGGTTTTAGACTTAGCTGCTAAAATGATTGGTTTATAATGTCAATTGTGCTTAATGCATTCAGATGACACCTGGTGGCTCAGAGCACCCGGAATCCTTAACCTTTCAGGCCGACATTAAGGACACTGGGGCTCACTTGCTGTGTGTTACTCAGGAAGACTGCTGAAGCAGCTGACCTGTGGGAGACAGATATTACTGTTCGGTACAAGCAAGGGGGGGTGGGGTGCTGGTGTGAACTGAGAAGACAAGGACATCATTCTATGGAGGGCTTACAGGGCTTACATCTTCTCTGTCCTTGGGATGGACTAAGTGTAGCCAAAAGCAGATGGATAGACCCAACACTATGAATTCCTTGCCTCTGTGAAAATGACAAAGCAAATCAGGGTGACCACACAAACTGACTGACATCCTGAAGTGTTTGACTTCTTACAATAAGTAACAATCAAGAAATACAGGGTATAATCAATTAAGAAGTAATGTAATAGCCACTTAAAATTATTTTATTTGAATAATTACATTGGCACATCTAGTGTGGTGATACTGTATTTTCAAGTTCCTTGAGCTGGAAGCAGTCCTAAAATAAGTGAGGAATTTATTTCCTCTTTAAGATAAATGTTCTACTCTGTTCTATAGGGTTGCCATGAGTTGGAATCGACTCAATGGCAACAAGTTTTGTTTTGATTTTTGGTAAACATGAATAAAATTTAAACTAAAGTTTTTTATTAAGGTGTTTTTTTTGCTGTTGAATGTTCTAGTCAAAGAGAATGTGTTCCAAAGTTGCTTAAATACACCTGGTCTAAGGGTTTTAAATAAAATTTAGCACTTAACTAAGTTTCCAATCTAAAAGTAAGGAATAAAAAGGGAAATGAATTTTATTAGTTGGTCAGCATTTATTGAACACCTCCCAAGGGTAAAACATAGGGAATGGTTTGGAAAGGGAAGGATGTTGGAGATACTGTGAAGACTGAATTGATGTATAATGGGGGTGGAGGTGAAGAGGGCATGAGAAGAAGGAGGGTGAAGAACAGAAGATTTTCAGTTTGGGTGAAAACATCAAAAAGAGTCAAAGATAACTTTATGGATAATAGTGAGAAGCTAAAAAGAAGAAAAGCAACATTTGTCATTAACAATAATAGCACAGACAGTAAAGAGATTACAGAAGCTTGATCGTGGTGTGTCTGTAAAGCATTTTACTGAAGATTATGGAGCGGAACCAGTATCATATGTGACTTAAACAAGCAAAAGTTGTTGAACTTTTATAGTGATAAGCAACAAGAATTATTGAAAATAGCCCCAGACACTCTACTAACCCAGAACTGAAACCACTCCTGAAGCCCACTTTTTAGACAAAGATTAGACAGGCCTATAAAACAAAAAATAACACGTGAGGAATATGCTTCTTAGTTCAATCAAGTATACAAGACCAAATAGGCAACTCCTGTCCAAAACCAAGACAAAAAGGCAGGAACGGACAGCAACTAGACAAATAGGCACAGGAAACCCAGGGTGGAAAAAAGGAGAGTACTGTCACATTGTGCAGATTGCAACTAATGTCACAAGATAATATCTGTATAAATCTTTGAGAAATTAACCTGAGCTGAAAACTTTCACCTAAAGCACAATTAAAAAAAAAAAAAAGGAAAGCTGACATGATGTGAAGAATATAACCAATATCATTGAACAATATGTGTCGAAATTGTTAAATGGGAGCACATTTTGATATGTATACATTTTCACCAAAAAAAAAAAAAAATTATTGAAAATAAGAAAACATTGCATAGGACAAAAATTGAAGATCTTGACCACATCTTGTTGAGTGGATTGAAAATGAAGTGATGAAATGACTATAATTAGAATATGCCATGAAGAACTGAACCTTGAAGATGTGTGTGTGACTATTCATAAGGCTGGCTACAGAAACTTAAGAAGTGCCATTGTTTAAAGCAATCTAAAAATCAAGTAGATAAAACTTCTACTGATCCGGAATCATCTGAAAACTATATTGATGAGTTTGCTAAGATAATACCTGGTGAAAACCTTAGGCTTAAACAAATTATCAATGCTGATGAAACCACTCTGTCCTGATGCTCCAACCCTGGAAAAAAATTCCCAGCGCAGAGAAGTGAGCACCAACACGTTTTGAGGCTGACCATTCTTGGGTGTGCCACTGTTGCAGGCCACATTAGATAAAACTGGCAGAAAAAGCAATATCCAAGATACTTGAAGAGTATACATAATTTACCTGGGTTTTACTATGCACACAAAAGATGGGTGACCAAAGAAATACTTTCCAACTGGTCAATAACTATCTCAGAGCAGCAGCATGAGTTCACAGCAGGCAAGGTTGTCAGGAAGAGCTGTTAACCTTTTAACATTCCTACGTAACTACTCCACACAGCCCTTCTTGAGCTTTTTGTGATGCCAGTGTGGAATTTCATCTTCCATAAAGAACAAGTAAAAGCACCTAGGGAAAAAAAAAAAAAAAGTACGCTTCCTGAAGATTGGAATCAAAGACTTTCTGGAAAAGTTCAGTCTTCAGGATGCCATTAACACAGTTGCTAAGTCTTGGAATGATGTTAAGTCAACATTAAAAGTGTCTGATTGTAGACTGAGTCCAGTACAACTAGACGGTGTCCAGCTACCACCACTGGCTGCTCTGACAGGGATCACAATAGAGGATCCCAGACAGAGCTGGAGAAGAATGTAGAACAACATTCTAACTCACAAAAAAAGACCAGTCTTACTGGCCTGACAGAGCCTGGAGATACCCCGAGACTATGAGCCCCAGACACCCTTTTAGCTCAGTAATGAAGTCACTTCCAAGGTTCACCCTTCATCCAAAGATTAGACAGACCCACAAAACAAGACTAGAAGGCAGGAGGGGGCAGGAAAGCTGGTAATAGGGAACCCAAGGTAGAGAAGGGAGAGTGCTGATATGTCATGGGGTTGTTAACCAAAGTCATAAAACAATATGTGTACGGACTGTTTAATGAGAAACTAGTTTGTTCTGTAAACCTTCATCTAAAAAAAAAGAAAAGTCTGGTTGTTCCTTAGAACAATTATATAAGATCAAAAGGACAACATTTTGCCAAAAGCAAAGATGAGTAGCCAGGAAGGGGTAGAAAATCCAAATGAAAGGAATGGGAAACCCAAGGTGGAAATGGGGGAAGTGCTGACACATTGAGGGGAATGCAACTAATGTCACGGAACAGTATATGTACTAATTATCGAATGGAACACTAATTTGCTCTGTAAACTTTCACCTAAAGCACAATAAAATTTTTTTTAAAAAAGTGTTCAGGATTGATATAATGTATAACCACAGACGAATCATGAGAAAACATTAGACAAACTTAAACTGAGGGAAAGTCTACCAACTACCTTGTATGCTGTCGAGTCGATGCCCAATAGGGTTTCCTAGGCTATAATCTTTACAGGAGCAGATCGCCAGGTCTTTTCTCCCACAGAGCTGCTGATGGGTTCAAACAGCCAACCTTTCAGTTAGCAGCTGAGTGCTTAACCATTGTGCCACCAGGGCTCCATCTCACCCGACCAGTACTCCTCAAAAATTTCAAGGTCACGAAAAACAAGGAAAGACTGAGAAACTGCCACAGACAATAGGAAACTAAGGAGACATGATGACTAAATGCAATGTGGTATCCTGGATTAAATTCTAAAACAGAAAAAAGGACTTCAGTGTAAAAACCAGGGAAATCTGAATGAAGTATGAATAATCATTTCAAAATTAAAAGTTTATTTTAAAAAATGCTTGGCATGGAATTTGGCTTCCAGTGATGTTTGAAACTGAATTTACAGATGAAGATTTTGAAGGAGTTCATACTGCTAATGAGACCATGTTATGACAAAAATTTATCAGTTAAAAGTATAAATAATGCTCAAATCAAAGATACTACAACATTGACAAAGATGTTCCTGTTGTGCATGTCTTATGTATGCAAACTGCTGAAATAGTTTTAAATACAGGCATTCCCTGGGTTACAAATGTCTGACTTACAGACAACAACTCATACTTGCCCCTTAATGTTATGTAAATTTGTCCACACTTCGAAATGGCTGAACCAACCCCTACTCACCACAAATTCTTCATCACAGTCACCTCCACTTGCTGCATGTGTAGCTTTTAAATCACTGGAAAGGCTTCGAGCCTTTTCTTGCACTAAAGTAAGGTTAAGTAAGAACTGTATGCACCTGTTTGGACTTACCTGCAAATTCGACTTAGAGACAGAGTTAGGAACGGATCTTGATTGCAACCCGAGGACTGCCTCTATAGTTAATCATGAGGATGATAGTGATGATGAACATGACGTTGCAAACAGGTGAAAAAAACCACTTAATGGCAGGGTGAAAATGTGTGATCAGTCAATGGCTGGCCTTGAATCATGTGCTTTTATCAGTGAACACGAGTTTATCTAAGTTTTTGTAATTAAGGAAGGTGCAAAATAGTGTGGGGGTGGTATCTGACTTCCTCTAACTTCACAAGGGGGAAGGAGAATCAAGATCAACAGCCTAAGGCTGATTCCTACGAAGCGGAGGTCACACTTGCCTCCTCTGTCTGCCTTCTTTACCAATTCTGACACCAACCATCCCTCCCATGGCACTTGCTACTTTTCTACTGTGTTCAATAATTCATTGCAATGGCCATACAGAACTCACAGGAAATATGATTATAGGGTTTATCTGGGAAGTAAAAGGTTACAATTCAGGTTCAGAGCTCAGGATACAGTTCTTCCATCAGGACAGCCTCTTCCCAACCATGCTTACAGGCACATCTCTCCCTGGCCAGAGGCCTCTGCCCAAAGACGCTCAGCTTTCTCTCTCAGGCTGGGAAGCCCGCCATGCTGTCTCCTACCTACAGGTCTCTGACACTGCTTCTCTCTGCCTTCAGTGTTACAACTTTCTCTCTGCCTCCTGGTTCCAGGAGCTTCTCAGTGCAGGAATCCCAGGTCCAAAGGACATGTTGGCTCCTAGCTGTTCTTCCTGGGTGGTGGTGGGATCTTCTCTTTCCCATCTCTGGCATGGCTCATCTCAAGCCCAGTGGGATGGTAAAACTGACCAATCCCTTTGGTGGGCCATAATTAACCTATCACACAGTCTTGCCCAATCACTTGGGTGGGAGATATAAGACCATGGCGAGAAAGGCCATCCCAAAGCAATCCATTGTACCACAGGGCTCCAAAAAACCAAAACAAAACCTGTTGCTGTCAAGTTAATTCCAATTCATAGCAATTGGTGCAAATGTTTAATCACTTGGCTGCTAACTGAATGGCCAGAGGTTCAAGTCTACCCAGAGGGACCTCAGAAGAAAGGCCTGGTGATCTGCTTCCAAAAATCAGTCATTTAAACCCTATGGAGCACAGTTCTACTCTGACACATATAGGATTGCCATGAGTCACAGCCAACTTAACAGAAAATGGTGGTGGTTTAGATTAACCCATTGACATTGAGTCAATTCTGACTCATAGCAACCTTTTAGGACAGAGCAGAACTGCTCCATAGGGTTTCCGAAAAGCAGCCAGTGGATTTGAACTGCTGACCTTTTTGTTAGCAGCTGTAGCTTGCCATAGCTCTTAACCATTGCACCAAGATAGAAACTGAAATTAATGAGACATATAACACTGGAAAAGTCCTTTAAAAAGGCCCTTATTAAAGTGCTGACCTTAATCCTGCTCCTGGCTGTTATCAAATGTCCAGCTTACTGCTGGTGACAGACACTGTCATTTCTCTTCTCCACAATGCTCACATAACCAGAGGTAATGGCCGTCATATTGTGTATGTACAGACATATTTAGCTGAATTTGAACTTGTACATATTTAAAGATTTATAAAACATTTTCCTTAGAAGACCTGGTGACGCAGCGGTTAAGAGCTCAGCCATTAATGAAAAGGCCAGCAGTTGGAATCTACCAGCCACTCCTTGGAAACCCGATGACGCAGTTCTACTCTGTCCTATAGGGTCGCTATGAGTCAGAATCAACTCATTGGCAATGAGTTTTCAGGTTTTCCTTAGTAATACAATTACTACAGTATTTACAGTCCATATTTATCTCACTATTTCACCTATTGGTTTATTATTACTTAAATAAACTAAAGCACTATTTGTCCTAGTTAGTGCTTCACACATTTCATAGCAGAAATATTGATATGTTTGATTATGGTGTATTGCCGAACACCCTGCTGAGGCTGTTACATAATATTCGGTTATACATGCAACTGGAAACCCTGGTGGCGTAGTGGGGTTAAGTGCTTCGGCTGCTAACCAAAAGGTCTGCAGTTCAAATCCACCAGGTGCTCCTTGGAAACTCTATGGGGCAGCTCTACTCTGTCCTATAGGGTCGCTATGGGTCAGAATCGACTCGACGGCAGTGGGTTTGGTTTTGGTTTTATACATACAACCTTTAAAAAATCTAAAAAATTCTAAATTCCAGTTCATCGAGCCCCTAAAGATTTTGGATTCTAGACTGTGGATGTTAACTTAATTAAAAAGCAAATAATGTGCTTGTGGGAACCACTCCTTTGTTCCAGGTCAAGATCCCTCTGAGCCACTTCTAATGCCTGTCACACTTGGCTACCCACATTTCCATCTATAGGCAGCTACTTGATCTTTCCCTCACGGGACAAAGACCATTGTTACATTCTGGCACTTATACAAAAACAAAACTTACTTTTTAAGCAGCAAAACCGAAAGAGTTTAATCACTGCTGGAAGAAATACTTCTGGACTGCATCACACTTTAACTGAGGCCCTTTACAAGACTATACAGTATGAATTCATTTCTCCTTGATACTTCAGTGTCATCATTATGCAGATCAGTTATTCAAGGTGAAAACAGAGCCTGGCCCCAGACCATCCATCTGGCTTCCTGAGTTCTGTGTTTGGTTTTCGTCTTCCATCTACCCACGGGGCTCAGACCAGGCTCTCACTTCTGGCTGCACACAAGATGCCTCCGCTAAGCATTGTTGCTAATGTGCCAAGGCTGAAAAAGCTTCTTTGGTTTGTCTAAAATAAGAAGATATGATCTGCCAAGAACATGAACATCTGTTCTGGCTATTCCAAAGCCCCTTTCCTTCCTACCCACTTCTGAGCTGGGCTACCAATAGGGGAGGTACCAGATAAATAGGCTATGGAGGGCTCAGGCACCATTGTATACTGTTCTCACTTTGTCTCCAAAGGATTAAGGGGAGAAACAGATTATCTCGCAGATATTTTTTCCAGAGAGATACCAGTCCCCCTCTTTGGAAAGCCAATGCTAACATCTGGAGAGCACACACCAGTAACACAGCCAACACATTTTGTGTGTGTTCTAATATTCTACTCCAAATTGCTTGTGTAGAAGGACTACTATGTACAACACGCTCTGTATACCTTACTTCATTTAATCAAACACTATAAGGTAGACTTTCACAGATCAGGACTAAGTGACCTACTGTGACAGTTAAGGTTGTATATCAGCTTGGCTGGGCCATGATTCTCAATGGTTTGGCAGTTATGTAATGATATACTTTTGCAGTTATGTAATGACGTAGTCATCCTCTGTGATGTGATCCGATGTGTTCAGCCAATCAATTGTAAGGGGAGCTTCCTTGAGGGTATGACCTGCAGCAATATATCTAAATGGATGTTCTGGAAAAGCTTACTCACTCACTCTGGATCCTGCGTCCAGCTCATCATCATCTGACCAGTTCTTGGGACTTGAGCCAGCAGCCTGCCATCTGACCTTACGATCTTTGGTTCATCAGCAGTTGCAGCTATGTGAGTCAGGGGAAGCTTCCAGACTTGCCAGGCCTCTGCAACCACGTGAGCCATTTCCTTGAGATAAATCTCTCTCTCTATATATATATACACACACGCTTCACTTGTTTTGCTTCTCTAGAGAACCCAGCCTAAGTCACCTACCAAAACTCTCACAACTATTAAGTGATAGAAACTAGATTACAATCCATCTGTGTAGTTCCCAGCCCCATTCTTTTATTCACTTTATTAAAAAAAATCACCTTATCGATACATGCTTGTTTTAACAAGTCAAACAATACAGATATGTTAAGGTCTTTTTGCCCATCCAAATTCTACCCCCTTGAGGTAACGAATATAATAGCTGAGGTGGTATCCTTCCACTTCTTTCTCCACATTCATACAATCATGTAAATACACATATAAAGATTTCCTTGTTTTTCCCAAAAGAAAGGATATTCCCATATTAATGTGTCACTTTTATCACCTATGAATATATGACAGCTTTCCAAATTCACACATGTAATCCTAACTCATTCTTTTTTAGAATAATTGCAAGATATATTCTATATGACAGATGAAAAATAATTTGACACTTCCTGATGGAAATTCAGATTGTTTCTAGGTTTTTGCTATTAAAAATAAACATTCTTGTGCACACATATCCTTACAAACTGGAACCTTGATTTCTAGAGCATAAACTAACAAAAGTGAGATAACTGAATTTGATCTCTGTATTTTTTATTTTAGCAGATAGCAGACTGCATCCCAAAAGGTGCAGCAGCAATGTATGAGTACTCATTTTCTCACACCCTTGTCAGCACAAAATATTATCAGTTCCCTATAATTTTTTACCTGTTTGATGGCTAAAAATGGTATCTTATTGCATTTCTCTGATTACTGGTAAGCTTTCTATTTGTGCTCCTCTTGTTGTCAGGTTTTGACTAATAAAGAAAGTAAGAGTGACATACAAGGCCAAACAATGGAATCTATCTTTCCTACCAGTAAAAAACAAAACAACAGTTGCTGTCAAGTCAGTTCTGACTTATGGTGACGCCATATGTGTCAGATTAGACTGAGCTCTATAGGGTTTTTGATGGCTGATTTTTCAGGAGGTAGATTACCAGGCCTTTCTTCTGGGGAGCCTCTGGTGGACTTGAACCTCCAACCTTTTGGTTAGCAGCCAAACGCAGCAACCATTTGCAGCACTCAGGGACTCCACTGGAAATAACAGTCGTTGTGGATTAACTGATTGATAAATAAGTAGTATATATGAAAGTGTAACCATACAAATGGTTAACTGACTCCATGGCAACTGGTTTCTTCCCTACAGGGCTAGTTAAGTCATTGCTACTGCAAACAAGGTACCATTCTGTTAGATTCCATGAAATGTGAACTCTCAGTTAACATGGGAAGGGAGTGGGGAGGAGGGTCTGTACCAGATAGCGTCAGAGAAAGAAAACAAAAATGGGCTCTGAGCTGTGAACAGCTTAAGGGCAGGACCAAATATAACACAGCAAAAAGTAGAGAGTGAAATGGGTTATTTTTACTAACCTTTAAAGTCAGAGACCTTTATTAAGGCCAGATCCGATAGGAAGTAGGGAGCTTTGGCTGGATGCCTCTTCCAGACCCCGCCACCCTGGCCCCTGGAAGGTAAACAAGAAGAAAAAAGAAATGATGGAGAGAGAAACTATGAGCCCTTCAATGAGGGCCATGCTCCTGTCAGAAAGGGGCCCAGCTTTTAGGGGTCTGTGATTCACACAAAGCAGAAGGTAGCTTGGTCTCCCTCGAGCTCACCCTCAAGCTGAGAGTGAAATCTGAGGGCAAATCAAAGGCAATAACGGAGGAGCCAGCTCCAGTGTAAATGTTTCTTAAATTGGGTGTGTAACTTCTGATACATCATACATAAACTCTCAAAACTTTATCTTCCCCTTTTGAAAAATGAGAGAATGGTTTGGAACTTGTGATGTGTCATTTCTGGAATGCTCAGTTCTGGGTACACAAGGGTGAACAAGTAAGTCCTGCTGTAAAGCGTTTACCCAGGGGAGTGCGGTCAAACAGGCAGTTACATGCTTATAGGTCAAAAGCACAGGGAGCAGTGGGAATATAGTAAGGTGTATTTGTCACGATTCTTTCCAGTTGCACAAGACAAAACTGACTCAAAGTGCCCGATGGTGGTGAGCAGCATCTGGGGTCTTAAAAGCCTGTGAGTGACCATCTAAGATACATCTACTGGTTCCATCCCAGCTGGGGCAAAGGAGAATGAAGAAAACCAAAGACACAAGGGAAAGATTAGTCCAAAGGACTAATGGACTACAACTACCAAAACTTCCACCAGACTGAGCCCAGAATAACTAGAAGGTGCTCAGTTACCACCATTGATTGCTCTGGCAAGGATCACAATAGAGGGTCCCGAACAGAGTGAGAGAAAAATGCAGAACAAAATTCAAATTCAGAAAAAGAAAAAAAAAAAAGACCAGGCTTGCTGGTCTCACAGAGACTGGAGAAACCCCTAAAGAATGGCCCCTGGACATCCTTTTAACTCAGTACTGAAGTCATTCCTGAGGTTCACCCTTTAGCCTAAGATTAGACAGGTATATAGGGCCAACCCTGGTGGCGTAGTGGTTAAGAATATGCCTACTAGCCAAAAGGCTGGCAGTTTGAATTCACCAGGCGCTCCTTGGAAACCATACAGGGTAGTTCTACTCTATCCTATAGGGTTGCTATGAGTTAGAATCGACTTGATGGCAGTGGGTTTGGTTTTTTTCCTTTAATAGGGCCAACAATAACATACCTTAGGAATGTGCTTTGTAGTTCAGTCCTGTATATGAGACTAATGGGCACACTAGCCCAAAAGCGAAGGCAGGAAGGGACAGGAAAACTGGACAAATGGAAATCGGGAACCTGAGGTAGAGAAGGGGAAAGTTGACACATCACTGGGTTGGCAACCAATGTCACAAAACAATTTGTGTAATTAACTGTTTAATGGCAAACCATTTTGCTCTGTAAACTTTCACTGAAAGCACAATTTAAAAAAACAAACAAAAAATTGACTCAAAGTGGCTTAAGCCAAAATGGCTCATGTTACTAGGAAGCTTGGGGTGAAACCAGGACTTCAATCTACCAATCTCAATTTCTCTCTCTCTTACTCCCTCACTTCTCTATCTCTCCTCTCTGTGTCAGCCATCTCTCTTAATATTATGGATGGGGCATTCCTCCAGATGAATATTCTTTCACACAGTGACTCCAGAAGCAAGAGATAGCCTTCTGAGGGCAGGACTTTGACCCTGCTTGGACCATTCGTCTTTCCCGAAAACAATCACTGTTGCCAAGGGAAGGGTACCATGATTACTAACAAGCCAGGTTTACAGCACCTATCCCTGTTGGTGGGTGGTGGGGGTATGTTCTGATACCAGAACAAATTGAGAGGAGAGAAAGCTTGCTGAGTCACCCAAAACAACAGCTCCATAAAGAGGCCCTTTTTTTTAAAGGATAGTAGTGGTAAACAGCAGGTACATAGCGCAAGGAATGTACAAGGTGGAGTTCCTGGGATAGTTAGTACGTTGGAAAGTACGCATCAGTGTAACAGCAGAGGAGGGAACCCTTCATACCTAAGGGCAGGGAGAAGAACAGGAGTGGCCAGGCTGTGCAGGAGCTTTGTAAACCTGGATTAGGAACAAATCCACTTCTCCCGAAAACCATAAAGAGCAACAAGGAGAATGAAAGATTTGTGAAACACCTACAAACTACATATCTGGTGAAACCAATAAGTAAGAAAGCTTACGAAGTTCATATTGTGTGTACTGTTGCCCAAACCCCCCAAACCAGCATGGTAAGTCACAGGGAGTAGGCAAGTGCCACATGTAGATCAGAAAGTACACAGGAGTCTGGGTAGTGGCAAGTGACAGCAAATATCCAACTCCAGAAGGAGAGGACTTACTCTGGTGGGAACTGCTGTGAACAGGACTAAGAAGGAAGAGGGCAAGAACACAGAGAGAGGCAGAAAGAAGGCAAGGTAGGTGCTGGAGGATTCAGGTGCAGATGCAGAGAAGCACCACTTCCAAGGGAGAGAGGAGCACGCTGGCAGGAAGGGGCAGGGTGCCTCAAAATCCGTGGCTATGGAGGAACCAGGGAAGCTCCTAGGCTGTGGGTAGGAGTCTACCTGAGCCATGTAGAAGGAGGCTTGGCTACACAGAGGTGGCATATAGTAAAGAAGTTATACATCATTATAATAACAGAGGAGCCCTTGGGCTGAGGAAAAAAGCTCCCTCCCCTCTCCCCATCACAGGATTCTCTTGCTAACAGCTGGTTTGGAAAAACCCAGCTCATTCAAATATAAAAGACAAAAAGTTGTGACTCAACAGCCAGTCAAAAAAAAAAAATTGAAAAATAGTAAAATTCATCAGAAAAATGTTGCCACAAAGCTGAGGAAAATTTTAACCCAGCACTGTATTATGAACTTTAAAAAATGTAACAAAGCAAAGGCAGCTATATGTAGGAAGATGACAAAGCAGAAATAAAGAACTCAAGGAAGGGGTGGCAACCAGAGGTGGTCTTCAGACAACAGGAGGGTGTGAAACAGCAACTGGCTGGTTTAGAAGAAAAATACAAGAACATTTCAGAAATGAAATCAAATGACAAGAAACACAAGGGAGAACAGACACCACTCTAAGGGACACGGTGAAGGACATAAAGAATAGAAATAAGAATGGTAAAGAAAATAAAACAGAAATAAATAAAAATCATTAGAGAGAAAGTGATAGAAAAGACAGGCACATGAAATCACAAAAACATAGAGTCCCAGAAAAGAAACCCAACCAGTGGAACAGAACAAACACTTTAATAGATAATTCAATTTTAAGTAAGATTTGGAATTGGGATTAAGGCAGAACTTGACTCAGATCACAGACCTATATTTAGAGATTAAAAGAGGAAGGAAGGCATGGAAGTTATCTGCAAGGCTGCAGTACAGCAGCAGAGTAGAGGTACTCTGCCTGCATTGACCAGGACTCCCCCACATGAAATCGCTAATGAGCTTCTCCTGAACTATGGCAGCCATTAGGCGGGAGGCACAGGAATGCCCACAGGGTATTTGAAGTACCAGTGACATAGCTTCCAGCATCACAGCAACATACAAGCCACCACAGCACGACAACTGACAGACTACCACTCAGCAACAAAAAGGAACAAGCTGCTGATACACGCAACAGCATAGATGAAACTCAGAAACATTATGCTGAGTAAAAGAAGTCTTATGCAATCAGGAGTACGTGCGTGTGATTCCATTTACATGAAGTACTAGCAGAGCTAAAACCACTCTATGGTGAAAAAGGCCAGAAGGATGGTTGCCTTTAGGTAGGTGGAAGTGGGGATTAACTGGGAAGGGGCATAGGGAAACCTGGATCACACAAGCATAGGCATGAAATTGATCAGGAACCTTAGGGGCGGTGGGTTTATGTTACTGAGGCAAGAACAACTCAGAAAAGGAGGGTGAGAATGGTTGCACAACTTGAAGAATGTAATCACTGTCACTGAATTGTACACGAAGCAACTGCTAAACTGGTGTATGTTTTGTTGTATACATGTTCAACAACAACAAATAAAACAAAATAAATTATTTTAAAAAAGAAATATACCTAAGATTTGTACCTTTCATTGAAGGTAGATTTTACCTCAAAAAAAAAAAAAACCCAAAAAACAAAAAACCAGATACCGAATTCTGTTAATGCTACTCATACGAAAGCATTAGGAAGGAGTATGCTGATGTCTTCAGTTTTCTTTGAAATGCATCAGAAAATGAGACGCAATGATGAATGAACAGAGGGATGGTTAGGTAGAAAGGTCTGTGATAAAGTAAGCGTAGCAAAAATGTTAACGGTAGAATTTAGGTGGTGGGTATACGGGTGTTCACAGTAAACTCCTTTCAACTTTGCTGTACCTTTAAAAATTTTCATAATAAAATGTAAGGAAAAAATTTAACCTATGCAAAACCAAACTTTTAATTTCTTCCTGTCCTAAAGCTGCTCCTTCGAACATCTTCTCCATCCTAGTAAAAGACTGCCCAGTCATCCACTTGCTCCCCATCAGCATAGCCTCTCAGCTCTACCTTAAACATGTATGCTGAATGCAACTACTTCTCACCATCTCCACTACCCCATTCTGGTGCAAGTCACCATCTTTCACCTGCGTTGCTCTAGTCTACTAATTGGTCTCCCTGCTTCTACCTCTTCCCTGCTACAGTCTATTCACACAGCAGCCAGATGGATCATTTTCAAACATTCCCTCTGGCTGCATCTCCTCCAACTCTCTCTCTTGCTCACTATGTTCCAGCCATACTGACCACCTTGTTGTGCATGAACTACCCCAAGATTGTCTGGACTTGCTGTTCCTCTACCTGGAATGCTCTTCCCCATATGTGCACTGCTTGTTTCCAAACTTCACAGTCCTCTGCTGAAATATCGTATCAGGGAAGCCTTTCCTGAACATCTATGTACTATTGCCCCTCCCATTGACACAATGGCTGCAACAATGGGCTCAAACAGACTGTGAGGATGGCGCAGGACTGGGCAACATTTTGTTCTGTTATACGTAAGGTCACTATGAGTCGGAGCCTACTCAACAGCAACTAACAACATCAAATCACATCCTTTATTCTGTTTTTAAGGAGCCCTGGTGGTGCAACAGTTAAGCGCTCAGCCACTAACCCACCTGGCGATCTGCTTCAGTGAAGATTGCTGTTATGTTGTTAGGAGTCATCGAGCCAGTTTCGACTGTAGCCACCCTATGTACAATAGAATGAAAATGCTTCCGGGTCCTGCACCATTCTCACAACCATTGCTATGTTTCAGCCCATTGTTGCAGCCACTGTGTCAATCCAACTCGTTGAGGGTCTTCCTCTTTTTCGCTGACCCTCTACTTTACCAAGTATGATGTCCTTCTCCAGGGACTGACCCCTCCTGACAACATGTCCAAAGTATGGGAGACGAAGCCTCACCATCCTCATTTCTAAGGAGCATTTGGGCTGTACTTCTTCCAGGACAGATTTGTTCATCCTTCTGGGCAGTCCATGATATAATCAATATTCTTCTCCAATACCCTAATGCAAAGGCATCAATTCTTCGGTCTTCCTCTTTCATTGTCTAGCTTTTGCATGTATATGAGCAACTGAAAATACCATGGCTTGGGTCAGGTGTACCTTAGTCCTCAAGGTGGCATCTTTACTTTTTAACACTTTATGTCTTTAGCAACAGATTTGCCCAGTGCAATATGTCTTTGATACTCTTGACTGCTGCTACCACTGACATTGATTGTGGATCCAAGTACAATGTGCATCCAGTAAAGATTATGGCCAAGAAAGCCCTGTGGGGGAGTTCTACTGTCACATGGGGTCACTATGAGTTGGAATTAACTCATCGGAACACAACAACACTCTGCTTTTATTTTCCTTCTTAGTTCTTATTACTGTATGACATATATTTGTTTTCTACGCTGCTCTCCCCTACTTACCACTAGAATTAAGCTGGCAGGGAGAGGAAATCTTACTTCATCACTATGTCCTAGTGCTTGCTGAATTAATGAATGAACTAAATAAAATGTCACCTCCTCTGTGAGTCCTTCCCAGATCACATCACAGCTAAAGTTGTGCCCCTCTACCATATTACCTTATTTTATGTTTTCCATGGTGCTTAATGACAGTGGAAACTCTATAGGGCAGTTCTACTCTGTCCTATGGGGTCGCTATGAGTTGGAATCAACTCGATGGCACTAGGTTTTAGTGACAATTGTTACACATGTATTCCCTGTCCCTTTACCTCCACCTCAACAGAACATATGCTCTTTGTGGACAGGGACTAGTTCTTGTTAACAGCCGTATTCCCTGCAGTTAACAACAACAGTACGTGGCCCAGACAAAGCTGATCCGCCCTGCACCCTCCTGCCTATTTCAACCCCCTCCCAGAGGTTCTGGATTTTCAGCACTGCCTCATTTTTCCCTATTCTTTCTCCTCACTGTGGTATCACAAATCATGTCTAAGGTGCACTCTAGATCTCACACTCTGCTGCCTTCCTCCCGAGATGGGGCCAAGGGCAGTGTCTTAGGCTGGGTTCTCTAGAAAAGCAAAACCAGTGAACCATATATATAGAGACAGAGACAGAGAAAGATACTTATCTCCAGGAAATGACTCATGAGGTTGTAGGGACTGGCAAGTCCCAAGTCCATGGGTGAGGCGTCAGATATCAGGCGGGAGGCTTCTCCTGACTAATGTAGCTGCAGGAGCTAATGAACCCAAGATTCACCGGTCAGATGGCAGGCTGCTGGCCCAGTCCCAAGAACTGGAGGTCTGATGCTGACAAGCTGAATGCAGGATCCAGGGCAGGGCAAAAACCAGCGAGCTTTGCCAGAAAGCCCAAATACATTGGAGGCAGGCCACACTCCCAAGGAAACTCCCTTTCAACTGATTGGCTACTCACAACAGATCCCATCATGGAGATGATCACATTATATCAGATCTCATCAGGTATGTGATTACATCATTATCCGACTGCCCAAACTAATCAGAACTACCCAACCACTTAGAATCACAGCCCAGCCAAGCTGACCCACCACCTTAATGATTATAGGCAGCTCCTGCAGAGCCAGAGGCTCATCCACCTATGACTCTTTGGTGCTTCTGAAGTCCCCAGAGATCGAGACCAGCTCTACCTCTAAGAGAGCAGCACTTAGCCATGACGCTGCTGAGACCTCAAAGGTGCCAAGTACAAAGCTCTTGGCCACCCCCAGTGAGCACACATCTGCTACCTGCTCCATTCATCCCACAAAGGGTGCTGCCTGCCAGCCAGGATCCAGACAAGGCATGGGGTCCCAGCGCTGAAAGAGACAGCCCCTCCCCCAGTAGCTCATGAAGCGTGGTAAGGACAAAACAGTAGAGGTAAGAATGGGGTGTGTGTGTGTGTCTGTTGGGGGGCTAAGAGGTACAAATTGTAGCCCCTACTTTAGAGTAGGACAGGAGAGCTTCTTAGAGCAGGTGCTATTTGAGTACTAATGGATAAATGGAAGTTAGTTTGGTAAAGACAGTGGAGGTGGGTAGGAAGAGAGGTGCAGGTGCAAAGGTCCAAAGATGAGAAGGGCAGGGGTTGTGGAAAAGACCGTGTGGTTGAAATTTACAGGCGCAAGATGGCCTTGCGTGTTAGGCTAAGAGGTTTGGTCTTTAACCCAAGAGGGCCTTGTCTGTTACCTAAGGGGTCTGGCGATCCATTGAAGAATTTTAAGCCGGGAGGCGGCATGGCCATATCTATGCTTTATAAAGAGAACTTTGTTGATACATCGAAGGCAGATTAGAAGGGGTAATGCATGTCAGGAAAACCAGTTAGGTTATTGTACCAATTGAGTAGAGAATGGGGTCCTGATTTAAGGTAGGGTGAAAAAAATATATATTAATTTTGTAAATGACTTGGAAACAGAAAAGGATCTGGTGATAACTGGTGGCAGTATAGCACAGGGGTGCTGGAGTCAGACTTCATTATGGATCTTAGGCAAATTACATTTCCTTTCTCATCTGTAAAATGGGGATGACAGTAGTAGCACCTGTCTTACAGTGTTGGAGGAGCCTTGGTTGTGCAGTAGTTAAAGCACTTGGCTGCTAACAGAAAAGTTGGCTGTTCAAATTCACCAGCTGCTCCTCGGGAGAAAGAGGTGGCAGTCTGTTTCCATAAAGATTACGGCCTTGAAAGCCCCATGGGGCAGTTTTATTCTGTCCTACTGGGTCCCTATGAGTCAGAATTGATGCGAAGGTACAGTGTTGATGGAGGATTAGATAGAGTTAATACAATGTAAAAGCTTAGAGTTCAGCACGTCATCTTACTCAGGAAGCACTAATTACAGAGCTAAAGGAATAAAGGAAGGACTAAGTTGACGCCCAGGATTCTGGTTTTGGCAACTGGATCAATGTGTGGTCTGTGTACTTCTGGAGGTTCCAAAGACCCGAGTGGGGGTTTATGAAGTCAAAACTATTTTCATAATGAAATTTAGAAATTCGCCTTTTTCACTGTGTTAACATTTGCTGCGATGACGCAAAAGCAGTGGAGGTTGAAAGTGCTGGTGCCTCAGCATAAATCCAAGCAGGAGGCCCCCACCAGAAGTCACTGCATTCTTCATCACCACTCACCTGCCATGTGAAAGAAAGACAAAAAAAAGCCAAGCCAGTTTCACTTAAGAATGTCCTTGATGAGCCAGTAAAAAGAAGAGTCTCATGGGTAATCCGTTATTAAAATTTGGAGGAATTTTTTTTTTCTCTAGGTATGTTTTAGATAAGCATGGATGATAAGCAAGTTTTGTCAGGATGAAAATGTTTTATTATATGAGAAATACTGATTATCATTAAACAGTATTCATTTTTGTTTACCTTCAAATCAGCCCCATGACAATAAAAAAAGTATTAAAAATACCCTGGAGCACTTAACGGCCAAAGTCAGAACAGTTTGTGCAAAAAAATAAAGTACTACTGAAATATAATCCAAAGTATAAAATATTTATATGACTTCATGCTTACATAAAAAAATGACTGACTAAATTAATAAAGGAAAGAAGAGACAAATCTCCTGTACAGGAGAATTCCAAATAAATTGTATAGATTATCCACCCTCAAGCAGGGAGCATAATTTTTCACTCCTTAAGTGTGGGCAGTACGTACTGATTTCCTTCCCAAGAGTACAGTATGGAAAGGGAGAGAGGACAAAGAGTAACTTTACAGTAGAGAAACTTGACAAACACTACTCTAGGCCTGGTGATCAAGGTCAACATCGACAGTCATAAATCACGTAAACAGTATGATATGAGGAAACTAGCAACTCTACCTCTGTGGTTTTCCTCCCCAAAATCAGGAGAAAACATCAGACAAATTCCAGTTGAGGGGCATCCTATAATATGCCTGACCAGCACTCCTCAAAACTGTCAGGGTCATCAATAACAAGGGAAGCCTGAGAAACTGTCAGCCAACAGGAGCCTAAGCAGACATGGTAGCTAAATGTAACTTGGTATTCTGAATAAGATCCTGGAACAGAAAAGGGGGATAGGGAAAAACTAAGGAAATCTGAATAAACTATAGACTTTAGTTAATATTAATGCATCAAATACTGATTCATACAGTACCAAACGTACCATACAGTTAGATGTTGTCTTAGTTATCTAGTGCTGCTGTAACAGATATACAAGTGGATGGCTTTAACAAACAAGTTTATTCTCTCACAGTTTAGGAAGCTACAAGTCTAAATTCAGGGTGCCAGCTTTAGGAGAAGGCTTTCTCTCTCTGTCAGTTCTAGAAAAAGGTCCTTTCCTTCAATCTTCCCCTGGTCTAGGAGCTTCTCAGCATGGGGGCCCTGGGTCCAAAGCATGCCTTCCCCTCCTGGTTCTTCATTCTTGGTGGCATTAGGTCCTCATCTATCTGCTTGCTTTTCCCTTTCCTTTTATCTCTTGTAGTATAAAAGGTGATGCAGGCCACACCCCAGGGAAAGCTCTCCTTACACTGGATCAGGGCTGTGACCTGAGTAAGGGTGTTTCAGTCTATCCTAATCCTCTTTAACATAACCTAAACTTGCAGAGATTAACCACAGGCAGAGATTAGGATTTATAACACCTAGGAAAATTACACCAAATCCCAAAATGGTGGACAACCACACACTACTGGGAATCATGGCCTAGTCAAGTTGACACACATTTTTGGGGGATACAATTTAATCCATAACAGACGTTATTACAGAAACTGTGTATATGTGAACTCTGTTTTGCCTGTTCAATTTTTCTATAAATCTAAACTTCTAAAATAACGTCTACTAATAAAAAAATGCCCTGGTACTAACTAGGAATATTTCTGTCAACCATTTATCATTCATCATTCTAGCCTAGAGTCTTAAGTTCTATAATGGGATATACAATTGTATAATTCAATTCAGCATTTTCCGAGGTCCTATTTTACCATACATGCTTCTGACACTGGTGGGTGCTGGCTATAAAAAGATGAACAAAATATGGTCTAAGGCCTCACTGGAGATAAAAGACATTTTAAAGGCAATTCTGTTCTGTAAAATAAGCATAACTACAGAACACAGAGAAACGCATCTGGGAAGGCTTCACAGAGGAGGTATAGCAAAGAAAAAACACAGAAGCAAGAAACATTTAGGTTGGGCCTGATTTAAGTCTGGAGGCATAGTGGTTAAGTGCTAACGCTGCTAACTAAAAGGTCAGCAGTTCAAATCCAGCAGTCACACCTTGGAAACTCTATAAGGCAGTTCGACTCTGTCCTATAGAGTAGCTATGAGTTGGAATGGACTTGTGGCAATGGGTTATGGGTTACAGGTTATGCCTCCAAGAACTTTCCTGTTTTTGCTTGTTTTTTCTGATAGTGAATGTGGTAGTGATCAAAGCTACTGGCAAGCAAAAGCACAGCAGAGGCTAACGGTTTGTTTGCCATTTATTATTTTTAATAGTGTTTTAACTTTGCATATGCTATAAGAAGATATACCTTAGAAAATGCCAAACTTTCTAAAATTATTACAAGTATAAAGGAACTTTATACATTTCAAAGTAGGTGGATTTTAAAAACTTGCATGGTGGGGGCGTGGAAGTTAAAAGTGAACGTGTAAAAATGTGAAATGAAGATGACATTGAAAAATGATACCTAGAGTAGGTACCCAACAAAGGATAATTAAATGAACAAAATTCTGTTTTATTCAGGATCCTGAGAAACTACTTAATTTCCATGGCTATAAACTCATAAGGGAGTGGATAGGAGACAGAAGAGCTAGCATTCACTGAGCATCTCCTCTGTGACAAGTACATATTCAAGAGAGGGCCTTTCTATATATTATCAAATTTAATCTTCAAAACAATCCTTGAGTATCTCCTGAAATCTCTTCTAGAGGAAGCCCATGCTCAGAAGGATCCAGTAACTTGCAGTAGAGCAGCATTGGAACCTGGGTCCATTTGAGAGGAAAGCCCAGGTTCTTTGGTTCTTTCCACTGCCCCACTCTGACCACGTACTTGTAACACGGCAGAATTCATTGTTTATTTTCACATAAAGCAATCTTGGGAGTGTTTCTAATTTCTCCTTTTTATGATTGCACTCTGTTCGCTTAATAGTCCAGGGCACGACCAAAGTCCGTTTCTAATTACAGTGTCTTGTTGACAACTGATTTACTAGTTAGCCCAGCGCCGGGCATACAATACTCAAAGATTAACGCCACACATGTCAACTGACATCCCTGACTTTCAGTATATTTCGATTATCAAATTCACTCATTTGCTCGCGCTCATGCTCAGATAACACAAGCTTGTTAGAAGAGCTCCCCTTTCTTCCCATCATGCTTAAGTCTTAGATTTATATAGTAACAGCGTTTTGAGGTGACTACCCTAAGAGAGAGATAAGCATTATAAATGGTATAGTTTCTTTGGGACTGACAATGTACCCAGTCTCTTCTGCTTCTATGTCAGCTTGGGAAGACAAACTATTTCCTCAAGCGTAATTTGGAAGAGAAACACAGTAATTACTTTGCCGAAGTCTTAAGACTGTTAAGAACCGAAAATGCCAAGCATGAATTTGGCCGGCCGGAAAGCGCTCGTTATTTCTAGGCTCTCCAGCCAGCCAGCACCAGCAGCACGGCACAAAAGGCGCGGGGCGGCCGCCGCCTGGTGCATTTCGGGAAGGGCCCCCAGCCCCGGCCGGGCAGCAAACGCCGCGCCAAGCCCCGCCGCCCGGTCTCCTGGTCCCTTCCCACCGGTTCACTCGGGGCCAGGGCAGAGAAGCAAGGAGCGGCCGGCCTGCGTCAGAGCCGAGTTGCCGCGGGTTCAGGGAAGCCTTCGCATGGCTCCTCCGCACCGGGGGTCTTTGTTCCTGTAGGTGTCCCCAGCCCCACTGCTCCCGCCAGAAAACCTGAGAGCAGAGTATCATCAACATGCCCTATTTGGAGGCGTCCAGTCCAGCCTTGGGCGCGCTGGGGCAGGGCGTTAATCGAGGCAGCGTGGGGCCTCCCAAATATAAGTCTGGGAGGGAAAACCGAAAGGAAACGTGTCGGGCCCGCCTCCTCCCATTATCGCCGGAGGCTGCCGGCTCCCTCCCGCGCAGGCTGCTCGCGCGGGCTCCGCAGGGCGCGCAGGCGGCGGCGGGGCGGGGCGCGGCTAGAAGCTGTGGCGGCCACTGTCCCCGCCGCGCTGGGCCGGGCCGGGAGGGCCGCCGCGCTCACGGGGAAGGGGCGATTATCGGCTCAGGCCCAGCTCGGGCGAGGTGTTTTACCCCTGGGGGCCCCGTAATTTGAGGTGGGGAGGGGAGGAGGCGAGGGTGCGGCCAGGCGACGGCTCTCCCTGCGCACGGATTGCAGGGTGGGGAGCTGCTAGGCCGGGGCGGGGCAGCGGGAGCGGGGACTAACCCACCCGCGGGGAGGGTAACGCTGGCGGCGGAGCAGACAGCAGGGTGAGCAGCGGCACCACGTACCTAGTTGGCGCGCTGGAGCAGACATAGATGCCTCTCTGCAGCCCGGACGCGCCGCGAGCCCCGCCTGCCTCTGGGGGCCCGGGCTGAGGAGCGGCGCGCTGGGACGCACGTGGCCCGCGCGCGCCGGGCTGTGTTTACATTCTGCGGCAGCTCCACGTTGTGCAGCGGTCCTCGCCTCCCATTCGCCAGAGCCTCAAGCCCGAGCTCCGCTCCTCCCGCAGGGGGCGGGCCCTCCAGTTCTCGGCTCCGCTCAGGAAAAGAACCGGGTTCCCCGAGGCCTGGGCGGGCCAGCCAGGGTGCACCACGGGATGGCCGCTTTTCGGCGGCTCTGTGCTGTCGCGAGTCGCCTCCACCTAGGCGTACGGCGGGGCCGAGCCGCGGCCTGACAAGTCAGGAACCGGGGATTGAGGGTGGGTGGAGGCAGGAGAGTACTGGCGGGAGATCAGGGACTGAACAGCCGGTAGCCGGGCCGCGGAGAAGCGGCCTCTGAGAGACTGCTCGCGGCCCGGCCGAGCCGGCAGGTGATGCTGGCCGAGAGCGTGGGCGAGCGGCCCCATGGCTCCCGGGTCTGCTCTCCGGCCGACTGAGGGCAGGGCGGGGCGCCGCGCGCGGGCCGGCGGGCGAGGGGGAGGGGAGCGCGCTGTCCGGAGGTGTCAGTCTGAGGCGCATGCGTGCGGGGCGGGCCCGGCCCGGCCTATATATTGGGTTGGCGCCGGCGCCAGCTGAGAGCCGAGCGGTAGCGGGTCTGCTGGTGAGAAGGTGCTGGGCTGGGTTGGGGGCCGGGGGTGTGAGAGGGAGAGAGAGACCCGCTGGGCCAATCCACCCTGCGGGCGGGAGCCTGAGGGAGGAAAAGTGGAGGGCTGAGAACTAGGCTGCTGGGGGGAATGGGTCCCCGCGTTCTGCCCCTGTCAGACTCTTGGTAGGGGACCCGGGGAACCGGCGGGGGATGGGGGCTGCCCTAAGTGGGAGGCCACAGAAAAGGCTTTCGTTCTCAGAAGATTCTCCATCTCAGCCCCATTTGGAGAGCTATCCCACAGGAGAGACGGTGGGCGTCTGGGTCCCCTTCACGGGGACAGAAGTTCCCCGACCATCCCAATTTCCCCCACTTTAACCCCCTTCTCCTCTCCCCATCTGGAGTCGGGGTCCCGGTGCCCCTTTCAGGCGGCAAGCAGGGCCTGGTGGGGCTGGAAAGGAGGGAAAAGAGACTGGAGGACGTGACACAAGTCTCAGTTGCCTCCGCCCCCTGCTTCCCCGCCACCGCCACTCTCCAAATTGGCGCGGAACCGGCTTCTCCACACCGCTTCGCCTCCACAGCCCCCTCTCTCCGCGGCTTGTCCAGGATGGGAGGCGGAAGGTGGGGGCGCTGCCCAAGCCCCCCTCTGGGTGTAAGGGGGAGAGGGTCGAGCACCCGGAAAAGACCAGTTTAGGGGGAGATCTGCCTCCCTGCGCGTTCGAAGGACGGGGGGTGCTTTGTGAATTTTTTTAAAGACATTTGCGCCCTGGCTGTGCATTCAGTTGAGGAAATACAGACTTGCGTCCGAAATTAATTACCCTGAGATAACTAACACAGCCCAAAAATCAGCGTGGTAAAATGGCTCACTCCTGAGGGACTTAGCTGCAACCTCTGAATCAGCATCTAATTGGCACTGGAATATGAATGACAATGTACTTGACTCTGGTTTTTTTCCTCCCACCCTTCCAGAGGTGTCATACAACTGAAAGAAGAGAATGTCAAGACGCAGGTAACATTATTTGTCTTGGAAACGTGTTTCAAAGTTAGCTGCTGCCGTTAAAACGCATGACTTATTAATTAAACTTCCTTTTTAAAATTTCACTGCAGTAGCCGTTTACAAGCTAAGCAGCAGCCCCAACCCAGCCAGACGGATTCCCCTCAAGAAGCCCAGGTAATCCAGGCCAAGAAGAGAAAAACAACCCAGGTGAGTTGAGGTGAGGGAGAGAGAGAGAGAGATTGATTGCTGGCACCTTAGTTTACCTTAGTGTCCTTTTCTATTTTCCAGGATGTCAAAAAAAGAAAAGAGGAGGTCACCAAGAAACATCAGTATGAGATTAGGGTAATGCTGAACGGGCGTCGTGGGTTTGAGGAAAACAAATGCACGATAGGACAAAGAACAGAATTGTGTGTTATTGCTTTGCAAGAGAAAGATTCCTCTGACCTTTTGACTTTTAATGCCTCTAAAGGCACTGGATTATTTTTTATTATTAAAGGTCATCAGGAAGGTGCTTATCTTTGGGTGGTTTGTATGTGCCTGAATCTTACTACAGCTGCAGAGTAAGTTTGCCTTGAAGCAGCTGGTTCCTCTTTGTAAATCCCTCCCTCTTGGAGCTGCCTGGTGCACCAGGGCCCGCCTAATCTGTCCGATATTCTGCTCTTTGTTCCCTCTCTGACTATAGTGGAGAGTCCTAATAGCTGCCTCTTGGGCATAAACGATGTGAGATTACTGACTGCCTGGCACGCATCCCATTGCTACCTATTCTTCCTAGGCATTGTACAGAAAGCACTTTAGGGACAGTGCTTCCCTTTGGAAGTGTTACTGATTGGGTAAAAACCAAAAAAAAAAACCAAACCCAGTGCCATTGAGTCGGTTCCAACTCATATCGACCCTGGGTCCTTTAAATAATGGATTCCACTTTAAGGTTTGCCTTCAACTATTCCAAAGTATCTGAGCAAGCTTAACTTAAAAAAAAAAAAAGGCATTTTATAAAACAAGGTGCCCCTGCCAATATCGATAGAGGAAAAATTGCAATTTTATGATCTCGAAAGTGGTTTTAGATTACAAATGCAGTTTTGTTGCTCGCCCTCCCCTCCCCTCCCCCAATGCCTAATTTCTTGTATTACCGGAATTTTGTTGTCTGAAACAGTCTACTTGTTACTCTTTATGAAGACTGATAGGAGCTATATGGTTTATTTGTAAAATATGCATGTCAACTTAAATTAGCTAGATTGTCAACTATGTTAGCTAACAATGGTGTTTGGGGGAAACTACAGATTGTTTAGAAATATTAGCTTTCATTATGAAAGATTCAGGACAAAAGCTGGCTTCCTATTGCACAAAATATTCTCTTTTTTTTTTTAAATGACAGAATTGTTGGCCACCTATATTATCTGGGGGCATCAGTCCTTGCGTTATCATTGAAACACCCCACAAAGAAACAGTAACAAGTGACTTCTCCAGATTTACAAATTACAGATTTAAAAATCTTTTTATTAATCCTTCACCTTTGCCTGATTTAAGGTAAGAAAAAAGTCCGTAATGTTAAGGCCTAACACTGTACTGATTTAATATAGGGCACTGTTTTGAATTATCATTTGCTTTCTTTATAAAATAGATAAACTTATAAAATAACAACTTTCATTACTGATATTGAGGCATTTTACCTGCAAGTATTGCTGTAGGCGACTGATATGGATATTTAAAACATTGATTCTATAAAATTATCTTCATTTGCTTGCTGAGTACTATAAGACTTATCAGCAGAACTGAATCACTTTTTTGAAGGAATGCAAATAAGTTCTCTAAATTGTTGAAATGGAAGCATTCTAACAGGTACAATGTTTTCATTTGATGTATCAACCCTCTTAAGCTTAGTAAGATCTGTACTCCATTGGTTTTTTGGTCTGTGAGTATGGATGACTAAGAGGTATAATTTATGCAAAACATGTAGTAACTTATTTTTGGCTTTAATAATCAAAGTAACGGACTCAGATGCTTAAACTCCTCTCTCACCCCAGTACTTCGTTTTACCACCTAGAGTATGGGTGACTATGATAGATGATCTATCTGTAGGTGATTGAGACTTGTCTCTACTGTGATCATATACTTATTTTTTTAGTGTCACTCTTTAGCAAACAAAGACAGAAATCTTACAAGTGGGGACTAGAAAGCACTCTTTTGAACTCCATCCATTTAGGTTACTTCAGTCCAAGTTGTTACTGTAGTAACTCAGGCTTCTACTTTTTCAGTGTTAATGAAATAGCTTCTAAAAATTTAAGGTGGGAATTTTTTCCTAATTATCCTTAAGAGCTTTTCCCTCCAAGTTCAAGTGTAAAGTTGGATTTCAGTGTCTGATAAGTTGGATTTATTCTATGTATGTAAAACAGATAGCGTATATATTATATAGATCACACAATTTAAAGCCCCCTCCCCCTTTTAGCTGGGGATGTTCCAGTGAAGTTTGGCATAATATGTTGAAAAAAGAGACCAGATATGTTCATGACAAGCATTTTGAAGTTCTGCATTCTGACTTGGAACCACAGATGAGGTCAATACTTCTAGACTGGCTTTTAGAGGTATGTTCCAGCAATAAAAATTACCTTTTTCTCTGTATGATGGTTAATGTGCTTGGCTGCTAACTGAAAGGTTCAGAGGTGCCCTGGAATGAAGTCCTGGTGATGTGCTTTTGAAAAACCAGCCATTAAAAGCTCTGTGGAGCACAGTTCTCTAACACATGGGATCACCATGAGTTGGAATTGACTTGACAGCAACTGGTTTATTAAAAAACCTGTTGCCGTCAATTCCAACTCATAGCAACGCCATAGGACTAAGTAGAACTGCCCCCACGGGATTTCCGAGGCTGTAATCTTTACGGAAGCAGACTGCCACATCTTTATCCCTCCGGGTGGCTAGTGGGTTTGAACCACCAACCTTTCGGTTAGCAGCCGAGAGGACCACTGGTTTATCCGCACATGTTAAATGTATTTTTTTTCCTATCTTAGCTTTGGCACCTAAAAAAACAAAGCTTGACTATTCTAAAGTGTGGTACACTAAGAGATTATGTTCTAATTTGGAGAAATTTTAGAGGATAATATTTAAATGTTTGGATTCTTCTCTAGGTATGCGAAGTATACACACTTCATAGGGAAACATTTTATCTTGCACAAGACTTTTTTGATAGATTTATGTTGACACAAAAGGATGTAAATAAAAATATGCTTCAACTCATTGGAATTACCTCTTTATTCATTGCTTCCAAACTTGAGGTAGGTTCTCAAAGGTTATCCATAGATATATTTATCCCAAATTTATGGATTTTTTAAATTACCATGTTAACCCCAGAGAATACTGTTTTGGGTATTAACTCTTTTGGGAGGCTGAGTGGTTTTTTCCTGAATACGTTTTTCTCAACATTATCATGAGGATAAGAGAACAGACTTTCATAGTTCCTGGACTATTATGATATTCTGAACCTATTTATAAATATATGCTTTACATTTTGGACTTAGTATCTGTTTTATGGCTCGTTCTGCCAAATATACAAACTATCCGTATAAATAATTATGACACCTGGATTCAACAGCATGCTTTGAAAACTAAAGGACCAATCAAATGAAACAAATGTTTGGGTTACAGTAGCAGTCTATCTAGCCTAATATTTCTGTATCTGATAGTGGTACTATGATAGAAGACAACTCCTTTCCTAAGATTTTCTTTCACACCATCTCAAAACACTTAAAAATCTACTTTTCTTAAACAATACATTACAGATAATCAACACTTATCTAAAATTTTTCCAACTGTATCATTATAAGGGATTGTAATCATGCATCAATTTCCTTAAGTGTCTTTTTTTTTCTAAATGTGTCTCTCTTGAGCTTTAAGGACTATCCAAAAATTCTGCCAGATTTGGTGAATAAGTTTGTATTCGGTCTATTCTTACCTAAAATGATACCGTTTCAGGTATCTCTCTAGGTAGAAATTCTAATCTTCAGACTGTTTTCAGGCACCTCTTTGTTCTTTTACTTGTACTGTATACTGTTAAAACAGGCCTCGTCAGCCAAACTGCACCAAAGTATTTTTTTGATTAACCGTACTTTTATACCAGAGTAAAGAATATGTATTTAATTTCTAGACCTTATTTGCTGAGTGGTTTGTTCTGGCCAGACCAGACTTGTTTGGCTTTTTTTCCCCCCTTTTTTTTAAATTGAAGTGACAGGTTAAGACTCTAGTCATTTATTAGCTAAGATTCAAGGTCAATTCTATCAAAATAAGTCATTATAATCACTATAGTGACTAATTTAGATATCAAGATATGAAAAATATCTTCAAATATAAGGTTGTTTTCTGCTACTGGAGAATTTTTTTGGATAGTCGAAGATTTATAATCACTTTGTGAAGCTGTCCTTAAAAAAAAAACGAAGCCTCTATGTAGAGGTTAGTATAGAATTGTTTCAATTGCAACCTCAACTGTGCTAATAAAAAATTCCACCTTAAAGGAAATCTACGCTCCTAAGCTCCAAGAGTTTGCTTATGTCACTGACGGTGCTTGCAGTGAAGAGGATATCTTAAGGATGGAACTCTTTATATTAAAGGTAATAACGTCTTTATTATTTCCAGGTGCAACTTAGTAACAGTTTATTACTGAATTTCAAAGACTACAATGTAAATAATCAAAACTGAGGTTTTAGTTATTAGGATCCGCTTTTAAGAAGTTAATGCATCAAAACACTGACAAAGGTTATGGCTAGGAGGGGATTTATAGATTACTTCCATGCTCTAAACTCTACCTTTTTGTGTCTTTCAAGTTTCTTATACTAAGGATATATTATTTTCCTAATTTAAATGATTAAGGACAACCACTTTCAGTACACGTAGGTATTCAGCACAGCATGTATATGAGGTCCAAAATGATTCTCAAATCTTAGTTCTGATTTTTTCCCCTTTCAGCAGACAGAATTAGAATTATTTCACTTCCTTTATTCTTCTTTCTATATACAGAGAAGGGCTATTAATAGAAGGGTGCAGGAGAGAAGCATAAAGGTGTTTAATCAGGCCTTCAATTAGAGATTAACAAGGTAAATGTTAGCTACTTAAAGGTATGTAATTCAATTTGAACATCATGGATTTATAAATAGAACATAAAGAAAACCTAATTGATACATTACTTCATTTATAGATTATCTCCAGTTCATTGCAAACATTCTGAATGATAGCTCTGTGAGAATGAGTTGGCATTTGATAAGGTTTTAATAAAAAAGTTATCCAGACTGACATATAGCTGATTACACTAAGGAAGATGTAAAGGGAAGATGGAGTTCTATGGGCAGTCTTACAAGCATGAAGATTCTATTCCCTCCTGAATGTTTTAGGCTTCTCGTAAATAGTGAGGTCCCAGGGCTTGCTGGAGGAAAAATATCCTATGTTAGGGTTTGTTTTTTAACTTTTATATTTTGACCAGAAGCCATTACAGATTGCTGAAAGAAGGAAAAAGTTGAGTCAGTTCTTAGAAGACATGAATGGAATTAGCCGTGAAAAAGTCAATGCATACAATTAAAAGGGCAGTTTCAATAATGTAGTAAACAGATTTGCGAGACCAGGGGCTGCAAATGGAAAAGCAGGGACAGGCTCGATGAATTTAGTAAATAAAAAGACAATTACAGACTAATACAATGGTCTTTATCAAAAACAGTATCAATAAAAACACAAGCAGCTTTAGACTTAAGATGTCTGTAAATATTTTTAATAAAAATGAAAGAGATCAGAATAACAACTAAGTAGAAGTAAGCTTAACGCAGAATAATTTTCTTAAATGACTATTTTAGGAAATTAGCTATAGAACGTGGTATATGCACCTGTGTTTATTAACAAGCATTAATAATTTCATTAACAGGCTTTAAAATGGGAACTTTGTCCTGTAACAATCATCTCTTGGCTAAATCTCTTTCTCCAAGTCGATGCTCTTAAAGATGCTCCTAAAGTTCTTCTACCTCAGTATTCTCAGGAAAAGTTCATCCAGGTAGCTCAGGTATTGACATTTTTTATTGAATATATGCTATAATATCATTGTTAATTACAGGAGTTGTTTAGTATGTATAGTCTCTGTATGTGTGTATATACAGGGTCACTATGAGTCAGAACTGACTCAACAGCAATGGGTTTGGTTTGGGTTTATACGCTAAACAACAAAAAAACAAAGCATATTGAATTCAATTCACTCTTTAATTAACAAAACTTCGTAACATTGTGTTCCCAATGTTTATGCTGCTTAAGAGTTCTAGGAAACAAAGTCTTTAAACTTTTATGAGTACTTTTCATTCTTTAGAACTGCCCCATAGGGTTTCCAAGGAGCAGCTAGCTTGTAGATTAGAACTGCTGACCTTTTGGTTGGCAGCCAAGCTTTTAACCACTACATCACCAGGACAAAATTATTCTGTATGATTATCTTATTATTTTGTATTTGACTACACAGGCTACCTATTTAAGTTATATATTAAAATTAAAATCACTCAATTTTGTTGCAGGATTTTTTTTTTTAAAACTTAAGTTCAAATAAACTTTTCTAGGCCAGACTATAACAAACTTTCTAACAAAATGACCAGTTAGAGAGGGATCCATTCTTTCTTGCCTACTCATGTGTCTTTAGGCTGCCATTTTGTGAAAGTGAAGAAAATCGGCATAGGGAATTTAAGGAATGTGGTACCTTTGGGGTATTAAGTAACCAAGGTTGAAATTTGTGTTTTAAATCTAGTCAGCATATTATGAACGCTAAAATGGGATAGCCATTAAATATGTCAGAATTCGTTCACTCGTAAAACTTTCCTTAAAATCCTCCAGTAGATTCAATCAGCCTACAGTTCTTAATATTGACAGCCCCTTTTTATGGTCTAGTCTAGGCCACATGCCTCTCTCCAGGTTTTTTTTTTTTAATTAGTAGTAGTAGTAAGGAATGAAGAAAATATACTTGTTTATTTCATACTTTTTAACTTAGTTCTGAGCTACTTCAGTTTCAAGGAAAAGCAAAGCTTTTTCACTTTGCAAATGCTGTCTCTCATATCCAGAACCTTCTCTACCTCCCAGTCTTCCCAGCTGCTTTGTCTTTAACACTCATTTAAGGCATCATAAGCCTTGTCTTCTGCAGTTGGGATTAGATGCTCTTCCTACCAGTACACATCACGCGGCACCCTAACATTTTTTGTCCGTTCGCTCCCTGACCCACAATCCCAAGACTTGAGTTCCTTCAGGGTGGTGGGTTATTTGTCTTTAGATCCCTAGAGCTTTTCTTTACTGATGTTTAGTAGGATCATGTAGTCCTCAGCCTTCTCTTCCTGAATTACTTGTAATTTTGCTTTTCCTTTGTTAGCTTTTAGATCTGTGTATTCTAGCCATCGATTCATTAGAGTTCCAGTACAGAGTATTGGCTGCTGCTGCCTTGTGCCATTTTACCTCTATTGAAGTGGTTAAGAAAGCCTCAGGTAAAACTCTATATCCTATTATTGTCTCACCTGTTCACAACTTTTAAAAGGACTATCAATTTATGAACTTTAGCATAAACACTTCAGCAGCAGTGTTACCTTCCTTTCTGTTAGAAGTACTTTCTAATCTTCAGTTTATACCCAAAAGCAAAAAAATGAGGTCAAATGGAACTTAAAGACATTTAAAGTGAACTGACATGATTCACTATTTTCCTGACTTGAGATTGACAACTTCATATGTAGAAATTTCTAGTTAAACTCTGAAGTCCCCTCCCCCTTCAAAATAGTCATCATAAACAGTCTGAAAGTGATAATTTGTTTTGATTTACTAAACTTTGTGATTTTTTTTCTTTTAAAAATGAGCTTTAAAATAACGATCTTAAAATTGAGAAGCAGTATATTAGTCATAAGTTAGTTTCTGATGTAACCATCACATTTTTTCTAACTTTTCTCTATCTAGGTTTGGAATGGGACAACATTTCTGAATGTGTAGACTGGATGGTGCCTTTTGTCAATGTAATAAAAGGTACTAGTCCAGTGAAGCTGAAGGCTTTTAAGAAGGTTCCTGTGGAAGATAGACACAACATCCAGACACATTCAAATTATCTAGTTATGTTGGTATGTTTTTTTTTTTTTTGGTCTTATTCTTTAATAAGTCATAGAAACTGATAGAAAAGCTGCTATGGAATAATACTTCAGGCAGTTATAGAAAATGGCAAGGAGACAGAATATACTATTCTGTGAAATCCATACTGAATTCACAATTTAGAAAAATTAACTTAGAAGTCAAAGCAAGACTTATGAATTGTCTCAAAATCAATGCCAATAGTCCATGTAAAAGTAAAAAAAAAAAATATATATATATATATAGTTACAGGCAGTTCAAACTGTCGGAAACCTTGACAGTTTGACCATTCAGTTACGCAGACACAAGAGAAAATTATATTAGGTCTGAGTGTTCTCAAGTAAATACCCAGGTATCTGGCTTGACTTTAACTGTATCAGTGCTTTATCTTAGCTCTAAATCTGCACGATTTCTTCATATGTGTAGGATGAAGTAAATTATATAAACAACTTCAGAAAAGGGGGACAGCTGTCACCAGTGTGCAATGGAGGCATCATGACACCGCCGAAGAGCACCGAAAAACCACCAGGAAAACACTAAAAAAGTTACTAAGCAGAAAAGTGGAAATTGACCAAGTAAATGGTAGAACTTCATACAAATGAACTACTAAAGTCTTACACCAAAATACTGCTGTGACTGTCCTAGCTGATCCAGAAGTTACACTGCTGTTCTTTGGTTAAAAGGCCACTCAGAATTGGTACCAAGGAATTATTCCCTATGTTAGCCATTAAAGAAACAGCAGGACTTGTTTACAGAGATGACTTCATTCCCAAGGTGACTGGATAGAAGCCAGCTGCGATTTATACCACAGCAACATTTTTCTTGGATCCAGTGTTACTATGTTTATTTTGATAAACTAGGAATTTTATTATTGGGGTATTGGACTAGGTAAGTGCTACCTTAAAGGGTACATTAAGTGAATATAGTACTTTGAATCTAGCTTTTAGATTCTCAAAATTCATGCACTCTTGACTAGTGCAATTTGGTTCTTAAAAATAAGATTTAAACTTGTTTACAAAGGTTTAGTTATGTAACAAGGTAAACTATAATTTATCTACAGCTGCTGTAGCAAGCTGTTATAAAACTTGAATTTTTACAAATGGTAAACTTTAATCTGTTTTTTAACTAGTTTATTTGCCTTGCCATAATGTATTTTTTAACAATAAGAAAGGCTTAAATGAACATGGTGTTGAAACTGCTCTAAACAGTGGGAGTACCAAAGAAATCATAAACAAGATAAATGTGGCTCCTACTTGGGGCTTTGACAGGTTGCTTTATGATAACCTTTTTGTATACCACAATTTGGGTGAAAAACTTAAGTACCTTTTAAAACTATTTATATGAAAAAGTCACTTTATTACTCTAAGATGTCCCTAAGGATTTTTAATTTAGTGTGACTGTGGCTTTATTTATGTTCCCAAAATTGATAAGGCCCTTAAAAAAAAATCTACATTATGAGATAAGGACAGTGTCAAAGTGAAAAAAGCTTAACACTTGACCTAAACTTTTATTTTCTTAAGGCAGAAGAGTATTAAATGTATACTGACTCTTAGAAATCTATTTATTACTTTAAAAAAAAAAAAAACTTGACATAAGAACTTGCTATAATAAACTAGCTACTTCTGCATATCTTAAATTAGGTTTGTTTTTTATGAATTTCAGCCTCACAGGTAGAATTAGAAAAAAATTATACTAGTTTATTAATAGACATGTGAATCTTTTCTTCTTTTGGAGAAGTTATAAATTTAAGCTATTAAGTATGAAGTCTTCTGTATAGTTTTTTTTTTTAAACTAATATTTGTTTCAGTATTTTGTCTGAAAAGAAAACACCACTAAATGTGTACATATGTATTATAGAAACTTAATCTTTTAATACTGTTTCTTTTTAGACCATTGTTTAAAAAAAAATAAAAGTTTAAAATTTTTAACTGCTTAAAAGTAAAGTTTTGCCATTGCTTGGAGAAACTTTTTTTTTCTTCTCTGTGCTGCCAGCTGTAACACTTCTTCTGGATTGCTTGCATTCAATTCTGTCTGGCCAATGGCTTTGATCTTTCAAAACAGAAAAGTGACGTTATCAGCAGTCTGGTAAAAATAAAATCTTACTAGTACACATAATATAAAATTACCTATATGCTAACAGTGATAGTTCAACTGAATCTCTAATTGTAAAACCCAAGAGGTGCAAAAAAATTAACCTAAAGACTGACTAGAGACACTCTTCAGGAGAAGACCAATTACTGAAGGATTCAGTGACATTTTCTTACAGTAAGTTCATGTAAGTTTAATCAGCTTAATACCAGTAAACAAACTATATGGTAATTTGACAAATGATAAATTTTTACAGTTAAATTGGAGTCAAATGTTAAGACTTCTATAAAATATTTTGAAAAATCACAATTCTGTTTCAGGGCTTCACTTTTTTAATGTGCAAAAGTATCTAGGTTGCTTAGCACTGTAATAGCATATATTGCTCAACTTTTCCATGATCAGAAAGAAATACCTCAACCTACTAAAAATCTATCCCTATCACTCTGCTATGGAGTGTTTAATGAAGGCATACTTTAAGAACTTAGAATCTACCTTTAGATAATTTTAAAAAACCAATTAGCTAGCACTTATTTAAACAACAAAGACTATTCTAATATGTGGCTTGAAGGGAGAAAAAACTAATCAGAAATGATCATCAGAGACAGGAGGTCAGAGAGTAGGAAAGGTTATATAAGACAAGCTGGAGTCAACCAGGTGTTAGAGAAATACGTACCACATGAGTAGACGTCAAAACCATGAGTGGATGAGATTACCCAGAGGGAACATGAAATGATTAAAAAAACAAAAACCCCCAAGGACTAATCTCTTGGGAAGCAGTGGGCAGAAGGAGATACCCATAAGAAAGAAAAGGACAGGAAAAGAATAGAGAAAAAAATATGCCAGGGAGGCCAAAGGAAGAAAGTTTTTAAGAAGACAGGCAAGGTAAAACAGTGGGATAAGGATTAAAAAGTATCCACTGGCTTTGGCATTTGATGGCCCTTGAGAGAGCAGTTAGGTGATAGCAGAAGTCAAACTGCACTGAAGTTTCAAAAAAAAAAAACACTAGGTAGTGAAGGGACAAAAGGTGGCTAGAGGTGGAGGCATAATCAAGAAATGTTTTTATGAAGGATGAAATAGTTATAGACTATGGGAGAGATTAACAATATAAAAGAGGATGTAACTACTTAAAAGGTCCCTAAAAGGATAAAATAAAAGCTTAATAAAGACTGTCTGAACCAAGAAGTGGTATACCTTTTTTACTGACTTTAAGAGTGGGCTTAATGATGAGTATAGTTGTAGGTTATTTTAAATGTAGGAAACAGGGATTTGAGCAGGCACTCATTAGGCCAAGATTTCCATGAGGACTTGCCTATTTCAAGTATACAAGAGGCAAAGAAGTTATTGAAAAGAGAAAAGGTAAAAAATGGATAGGGAGATTAAGAGGGGGAAAGCCTAAAATAGTCCCTGAAAAGAACACAGACCTATTGGGAGGCAAAACAAGAACCCGGGGACCAGCTAAGGTTGGAGATTGTGGAGTTATTATGGCATAGGACTTTTTTTCTAACAGGACTTAGTGGCCCAGAAAAATAAACTATAAATTACTGATTCAGGATTGAATTTTTCCAGGTGAGATGGACAAAAGAGCAAACATGCTGAAGATACTGATCAAAGTAGTCTGATAGTCAACCATACATAGCAGTGGTTCCCAAATCTGGTTGGTTACTAGAACCACCCAGGAAACAAAAATTGGACTCCAGGGCCTCAACTCAGACTGAATCAGTTATCTCTGAAAGTGCACAGTGACTGGTATTTGCTATATTCGGGGTGTGTACAGAAGGAAAGGAAGCTTGGAAGGGGCTGAAACACTGTGAAAAAACTCATCAGGAACCTGAACAAACCGGGCTGCCAATAATGCATGGCTATGGGTGGGGACTAAACAGCCACTGGGCTGCTAACTGAATCACTCAGCAGCTCCACAGGGAGAGAGACTTGACCATCTGCTCCCATAATGATTACGGCCTAGAAAACTCTATGGGACAGTTCTACTGTGTCACATGGAGTTGCTATGAGTCTGAATCCACTCAATGGCACCTAACAACAACATGGGTGTGGATGGCTGAAGCAGAGTAAAGATGACAACGGAAGCAACGCTACAAGGACCTGTAAAGTTAAGGGTGTTGGATAAGTTGAGCACATGTCTTTTGATGCATGTAAAGGTGTAACCAGGAGGAGAGATGAGCTAATAAGGAGGTGGGTATACGGTTCAAAGGAGAAGGGGCTTTAAAATGGTATCCGTAAAAATGGTTTGGAAATAGCCTAAGGGGCCTGGGAAAATTTCAGCTTTGCCTTCTAGCTCCAGGTAAATAGGGAACAGAATGAGTAGCCCCCAATTAAGGTGAACTAGCTTTGTGGGGTTTTTTTTCCCCCAAAGAAACGGTACTGTTACCTTGTTTTCCCTAAATAATGACCATACAATTTAGTCCAACTCCAAAGCTTTCAAAGACAAAGAAAACTTAATAAACGGCATATACTTTTGTTAATGAGTGAAAGCAAAGAGATAACATGATGGCACTAATGCCGCCAAGTGTTGGGCAAGTGAAAAATATATAATTGCTGTTTCAGCCTGTAAGTCAGATAAATCCCACATCCAGTCAGTCAGTACTGACCACCTGTTATGTGCTGCGCACGTACATAACCAACAGTGACAAGTGCCACGGAGAGAAATTTTAAAGGAAAAGGAGAATAAGAGTATTGGAGGAAGAAAAAGAGAAAGGGGGCACTGTTCTAAGATGATCAGGGAAGGATGATCAGTAAGGTGACATCTGAGGAGAGACCCAAGGAAGTTAATACTCCCGGCAGAGAAAAATGTCAAAGGCCCTTAAGTGATAAATGGTCTTGGCATGCTCAGATGGGGAGCGGAGACCTAATCCTATGGGACCTTGAAGGCCATTTTAAGGACTTGGACTTTATGTGAGATGGGAAACCATTTGAAGGTTTAGGGCAGAGAAATGACTTGATGTAATGTTTTAAAATAAACTAATATACAGCTCATATTACCAAAAAGGGATCTTTTAAAAAAATAAACACTATTTAAAAAATAAGTACCATTAACCAAATTCTGGCAATAACTAGGCATACAAAATCTCTTTTGTTGGTTGAAATCTTAATTATTCAATCACCAATGAATAAGATAACTTACCGCAATCTGTCTTTTATCTGTTTCTCCTCTTTTATGATGAAGATCTAAATGAATCAGTTAGGAATAATGCATCTGTTATGATTACATATGATAGAATTTCAGCTGGTTTTCAGTTTTGTTTTGAAAAATACATATTATATACTTCTTTAATTTATACAAATTAGCCATTTTAACATTTTCATGAAAGGATACAAGTCAAGTATTCCAAAATGGTAACATCCCATATGTAGTCATAGTAGGAGTCCATAGCATCATGACTGAAAAATAGAATCCAATTACTACCTCTTTCTTAAGCAGAAAAACTTCAACTCAGTCTTACTTTAAAAATCATTCATACCTGTTTTGTTCCTGCAGTGATTTAAAGGCTGTTTTGTAGTCTATTTCTCTGAGGAACTGACATAAAATTGCCACCTACATAAACAGACATGAAATATGATTTTATGTAACCCATGTCAACAATGACTCTCTTGGTTTTGGAGAGGTAATCTTATTCCTACATCAAGAATGTAGTCTTCAAGTAATTTTGGAAGCCTTGCAGATCATGCTGAGTGGGACACTCATACTTATGGTTTCCATCCAATTTTCAAAAACCTTTATACAACTGTCTCTCTGTCCAGTATTTTCTTCACTAGTGACCTAAACCACAAATTTTTAAAGCTTTGTTTATATGAATAAGAAGCTGGCAAAAAGTCAATTCAGAAAACTGAAGTGAAGTAGACGGAAAGCTGCCAAACAAAAGTGTCATGACACTGAAGGACACAGAGAACACGTAATTAAACCTTTCACAGCTGGCAAGTACAGAAGCTTATATTGGCAAAATTTAGGCGTCAGTGCGGCTTAACATCAAACAGACCAGATCTATTTCAATCAGGGAAGTCATAGTGCTTTATCTTTCACTTTTTAAACTAATATAATTCACATAACATAAAACCCACCTTTTTAATAGTATATTCATAAAGGTATGCATCCATCACTAAAATCAAACTTAGATCATTTGTATTACCCCCAAAAGAAATCACATATCCCTGAGCCATCACTCTCCAAACCCCCCTCTGCCCTCCAGCCCTAGGCAAACACTAAAACACTAATTTGTTTATACATTTGTCTATTTGGGACATTTCATATAGACAGAATCATATAATATGTTGTCTTTTATGAGGCTTCTTTAATTTAGCATAGTGTTTTCAGATGCATCCACATTTAGTATGTATCAGTACTTCACTCCTCTTTATAGCCATTTGGGTTATTTCACTTTTTGGCAGCATTCACAATCACACAAGATTTTGTGTGAACATATGTATGTTTTCAAATTCTCTTCGTTACATACCTAGGAGTGGGATTTCTGGATCGTATTGTAATTTTATGTTTAACTTTTTGAGAAACTACCAAACTGTTTTCCCAAAAGGCTGCAACATTTTACATTTTCCCCAGCCATGTACAAGGGTTCCAATTCCTCCACATCCTCGTCAGCACTTGTTGCTGTCTCTCTTGATTACAGGTATCTTAGTGAGTCTGATGTGGTACATCACTGTTTTTTCACTGTGGTTTTGATTTTTATTTTCCTAATGACTACTGCACATATCTGCTCTTAAATATAAGAAAACATACTTGAGAGTCCTTCTTTTCCATTTATAACGTTCATAGGTCAATATTTTCTAATTCATACTTTTAGTTAAATATCTATAAACTACTAAAAAAATTAAAGCTAATTCCCAGTCCAACGCTTTATATATATTATAAACTCTGACATAGATTAAATTAAACCAATATCATAATATTATAAACTAACCTGTGTGTGGCAATTCAGCAAAGAACAACACTTTATCATTCGTTTTATCACCTACAAAAATAAAATTCTGATTATTCTCAATAAGTAGTTAATAACAACTTTAAAACCTTATTTCAAAAGCCATTTATTTTAAGTATTGAAAAATGCCATGTGTTAAATTATGATATTGGCAGCCAGATGCAAGAGCAATACATATCAACAGAGAATGAACAAAATTTGAGATTTAGGAGGTGGAATCAATATAACTTAACAGCTGACTGGAAGTTGGGGGAGGGTCAGTAAAGAGCCAAGTATGACATTCAGGATTTGGGCTTGATCAACTCAAATAGTTCAAAAAAGGAATGTAAAGCGTTTGGTATTTTGGGGTCTATTGTTTTTTGTTTTTTTTTTAAGAAGGGCAGATGAGTTTGTCAGGAGGGGGCCTTGGTAAAGCAACATGCTAAAATCAGTTTTGGACAGAGTGAGTCTGAGATATCTTTAGGAAATCAAAGCAGCAATGGTCTATGGTCAGTTGGAAATATGGAAAGCAAGCTGTCCTAGCGCAAACATTTGGGAGTTACCTCAACATACACGGAAATGAGTAGGTTCACCCAGAAAGCGTACAGAATGAGAAGAAAAGTGGGCCCAGGAAGAACATTTAAAGGTAGGCAAGAGGAAAGAAAGCCCACAGAAACCACTTACCTGGTCTGTATAAACATCAGGGGGCACAGCCTTATTAAAGAAATCAGAACAGACAGCTCCTGCCTGGAGGTAATAGTGAAGAGCTGCCGAATACTGATTTGTCGCTGAGGTAGAAAACAGAGATAAAGAATTACCTACCATTAGACACAACAGCTGAAAAACCAGACAGGGCCTCTTTTGTGGAGTAAGTCAGGTATAATTTCATGAGATGATAAAACTTTATACCTATCCAGGACAACACTGAGAAAACAATGGCTTTTTTAAAAAACCACTTTAAAGAAGCAATATAGTAGATTCTCTGCCTTCTAAAACTGATCTGCAAAAAATTTAGCTCAGATGTCTTATCAAACTTACTAGGGCAGAATTTAGCATTTGAAGGGATTTATTTCTCATATGACCAACTAGAAATATACCCTAATTTCTCAAGGTAGTTTCAGAATCAACACATTCATTCTGAATATAGATACTAAGATCTTGATGATAAATTCTTTTGGGGTTTCGGGTGAAAATGGGCATTAAAATAGGCTCTTACTTGCTTCAAAATAATCAGTGAGGGGTGGGGAGCAGTGGGAGATAATATAGGTAAAGCAGAGACAAAACAAAACTGGCCATGAGTTAAATACTTGTTAAAGCTATGGAGTAGATACGTGGGGGTTCACTATTCTATTCTCTACTTGTATATTTTGAAATTTCCCTTTAAAAAAAAAAAAACCCTAAAAACTTGACTCTGAAATGATACCCTAAGTCAGAAATTTTATTTGATCTGTACAATAAGAATATTGAAAATTTCATGCCAAGTTGGAAAATGCTATTTACACATACCAGAGATGAAAAATAATTATCAAGAGTGCCTGAAGAGACTTGAACCGATTACCATCAAGTTGATTCCGACTCATAGAGACCTCATGTGCTTCAGAGTAGAACTGCACTCCATAGAGCTTTCAATGGCCATGATCTTTTGGAAGAAGACTGCCAGGACTTTCTTCCAAGGTACCTCTGGGTGGATTCAAACTACCCAGTTTTTGGTTAGAAGCCAAACACTTAATCATCTGTGCCACCCAGGGATTTCTGGAGAGACTTCACAATTTTTTTTTTTTTTAGTAATTTTTATTGAGCTTTAAGTGAACATTTACAAATCAAGTCAGTCTGTCACATATAAGTTTATATACACCTTATTCTATACTCCCGAGACTTCACAATCTCTAAATAGCAATTTTGCAAATAAAAACTTATTAAGAATGCTTTACCAGCTTATTAGATGAATAAATACTATTTTTTTTAAAAAAAAGGTAGTCATTTGAACCAGTTTCTACACAGAAAAAATACATAAATATAACAATTATAGTTTTATTCTCTCAATTTTACCTAGGAATAATTAGACAGTCTCCAAAATAAAGTGTTCTAATAAAATGTGCCATGTATTTATCTTCACTTTTATAAGTGCTACAAAAACAAATTATCAGAGAGTATCCATACATTTCACTTACCAAAATAAATGTCGGCCTGAATGATTAACCAGGAATGGTTGTTTGGATTTATACTGAGTGCATACCGAACCAGCTCTTTCACTGTGATTGCCACAGCTTCAAAGTCCACTGACTGGAGGCTAGCGGAAAGACAGTCAACATTAATCTCTATATTGAAAGTCAATTTCAAGTTCTATACAAGCATTTACTAAAAAAAAAAAAAGCCAAAACTTAGGTGACCATAAACCCATAAATATGTTAAATATTACTAGTAGTAAATACATAAAAACTATCAAAACAACTAAGTATGATAAGCCAGCCTCTCATAAAAAGTTGAAAACAGTCTGATTTTTGTTTGCTTTTTTCCAAAATGCCACAGAAAGCAGACTAGACCACACCAAAAAAGTTATTTTCGAATCTTTTACAATTGTGTAAAACATAAAAGTAGTAGAATACAACCCTTACGTCTGCTTTTATGACAATTTAAACAGACTTGAAATTTCTCCAAATGATTTTCAAGGTCTCTTACCTAGAAGAAGCCACAGAAAACAAACAAGGGCTCAAACACTAACAACACTGGCCTCAAATCCATCTTGTGGCTTACAAGAGTAACGGACTTCCTTAGGTTGCCAGACTTCTCACTGGCCCCCATGGAGTCTAGGGTAGTTGTGGCAAGTATACCACTTCAGTGCACTCAGGTAGCAATAAAGAGTCAAGAAAAGGGTAGGGAATGGGGCCAGATGTTCTAGGCCTGGTTAAACCTGGAAGTCTTGGATAGAGAATTATAAGATGGAAGCCAGGTGAGCATCCAAGAAACACAGCCGATAGCTCCCATCTCCAAGAAGCAGTAAAGCACAGTGGTAGAGAACAGGGGCTCTACATTCAGACACACATGAGGTCCAAGTCATGCTCTAACATTTACAAGGTGAACTTGGACAAATTGCTTCTGTTGTCCTCAAGGGTTACATTTTTACCATAACTCACCACTGTGCCTGGTACAAATTATATACAAATAAATTAGTTAAACTGGTTAATGTTTTATAGAAATTTACAAAATGCTAACACATCTAAGAACATTATCTACACATCAATCTGTTTTACATTAATACTTAATTCAGTATCATTCTTACACTACTGTTGAAGTCAATAAGGACTCTTGTTCATGAGTCAAAAATTTAGTCCATGTAGTTAAGCCTGCTATATGCCAGTCCTTGTTCTAAGCACCTAATTTAGAAAATGTATTAACTTATTTAATCCTCACATTCTGGGGTAGGTACTATTATCATACCCATTTTACAGATGGGAAAACTGGCACAGAAAGTAACTTACCCAAGGGCATACACCTGGTAGGTATATGGAGACACTGAGATTCAAACCCTAAGAGTCTGGCTCCAGAGCCTGAGTTCTAAACCAATCTTTTAGCTCCTTTATAAATAAATGCTTTAAAATTCAATCATTAGTTTCGAGTCTAAAGTTAGACCAAAGAAGTAACAAAGTAACACCAAGAGGTAACATATACAACTAATGAACAATCCATTAAAGAGGCAAAATTATCTCTGATTCTTGGATTGCTATTAATATACCAGATATTATATAAAAGTCAGAAATACATTTTAGCAGAATCTGTGCCTGGAACACCATGGAGCTTGTATATTTGCTTCATGGAGCATGGTGCTCCTCCTCTGGGCTACGAGCCTCAAATAGTGGAAGGCAGAGTCATTCACTCACTGTTGGCCCTCTATACCCCTCTGTGAGACACAGACCTGCTTCCAACCTCTAAGATTGAGATGGAAGCAAATTACTTACTCCCATTTCTTGCTCTGTCGCCTGCTCACCTACCTACTACAACCTTTTCTTCTTCAAAGATGTCACTAAGAGCAATGAAATAAGGTCTAGCCCTGCCCTTCAGGTACAAAGTAAGAAGAGGACTGGGAAAGGGAAGAAAAGTAACTATTGTAAGGAAACTGTATGAGGTGGAAAGAGAAAACTGTAAATGGTTACTTCTTCTAGAAAAGGAGAACATTTGTTCTCCCCATTTTACTATGACTCTTAGGCAATGAAAGTAAAAGATTTCTTAAAGTAATTAAGGAAATTCCTAAGGCTACCTAAAAAGGGAGAAGAGGTCTGATAATCAGAATTAGAAGGGATAAGATGCTAGAAAATAGAACGTCATTCTTTCATTAGCCTTGATTTCCAATTCCACCCACTGCCAAGTAATCAGGGCCACTTAGAGGTCTTCTGTCCTACCAAGGCCTCATAACCTTAGCTCTTATTTTAGAGTTATGCCTTACCCATAATTTTTAAGAAAATAACTACTATAATAAACATTAAACTGGTGGTAGAATTCAAACAGATCTGTAGCCTTTTAATCAAATTAAATCAAGGTTATCTATATCAGTCAAGATGGTTTCTAAATATATAAATAATTTAATACAGGTAAGCTATAATTTAATACATTTAATTTATATAATTTAATAATTTAATACAGGTAAGCTACAATGCTTCTTACTTGGGAATGGAGGATGGCCAAATAGAAATGTGTTCAGCTGTAATATCATTCACAATGTCCTCCTTTAAAGAAAAAAAAGTTCGATTTAAGAAGAAATTTCTTTCAAAGAGTTTTTTAAAAAATGAATTATGAAACACTGACCCGAACATTGTGGAGTTTCACAAAAAGTGATAAGATGATAGTCAAAACCAATGGTTCCTGTGAGAAAGAAAACACAGAACCCCTAATTATATGCATTTTAATATTTCTCCTGTCATCCTCAAGGAGACCAAGTATTCTCTATTCTAAAAGACCCTTACCCCTTTGAGTGAAATTTAGTGTCTGTTTTAGAGCATATAAAATGTCAACTTCATTTGTAATCTCATGAAAAACACACAGTACACAATTTATGCAAAAATACCATGTTCAGGTGTCTGTCTTACGGTGCTATCTTCAAACTTAACTCCCTATATGACTTTCGAAATTGCGTAATAGGATCCCTTTTTCAACTAATACTTTTAGCTCCCTCCAAAAAAAAAAAAAAAAAAACTGATACTTTATTTCTTAAAATAATTTTTAAAGGACAGAATCTAGGTTATGTCCAATAAATTAATTCTATCAAGCTACCTTATAATAAAGGCAGCTTTCATACATCTAGCCTATTATAGAGACTTCTTTACAATTTAAAAAATTCCTTCTCTATTTACCAAAACATGGCAAGGTAAATGCTAAATGCAGAGTAAACTCCATTCACATTATCCTATCTCCAATAATGATCACTGAAGATAAGCGCATTAACAGATCAGCTTAATAAATCCATCAGCATTTGAAGCACTCAACATTTTTTAGTCATATTATATGGAAATGAGCAATAATAATTAGATCATTTAATAAAACTTACCCGTAATTTTTTAATAAAAGAAAGCAGTTCACTCCTACAAAAAACAAAAATTTTTTGTATACACATTTAATATCAAAAATTAAAAATAAAACCAGAAAGTAAATTATAAGTAAAGGATCATTCCCAACTGTCCAATTCTGTATGTATGAAAGGATTATGATATTCTACTGTCAAACAAACCTAGTAAAATTTCACTCTTTTTTTTAATCACATGCGAAGTTTTCAGTACTATTCAACCTGAGACATTGTTGACTTTGAATTTAAGCTGATGATATATTACATTATTCTAAAATAACACAGAAACAGAAAAGATTGCCAAGAGTGGCCATGATAGACAGGTCCATCAGAGATTAAAAAATAAAATTCTTAAGGCTGTTCATCTTTACGATATACAAGGATAAAGGCAGATGTTCTTAATCTAGTACTAGGAGTACAAATAATAAATAAAAACTCAAAAAATAAACTGGTAGAAACGTACCGATACATTATACCTAGTGTAGATTCTCTCTGCTTTATTAAACTAACTCTGCCATCATTTCCTCGTTTGTGCTGACTGGACACACTACAGATCTGAACGACAACTTCCCAAAGGTCTTTAGCAGTCCGTCTACTTTCTTTAGGGCCTGGAAGTTCTTTGCAGGTAGCTGCCAAAAGCTGTCCAAGCTATTCCATGAAAACAAACAGAGAATACAGAAAAAAACGATTTGTAATGTCATACATCATAGTTCTATTATAAAGAAACACTTAATGTTTGGATAATTACCAAAACAAACCAAGCACAGTTATCTTAGGCTGTGAATTCTATAGAACCCCTGAGGAATGTGGCTTCACACAGGCCACTGACAGGTCTAAATTTGTTTAGGGAAGAGGATCCACTAGTTCTACCATATAACGTCATTACTTCTATACAACTATAGTCTAATAAGAACAAAAATAAGTACGGTCTACTAAGAACAAATGAGAAAAATGAGATAATGAAAATAATGCAGAGGGCATGTGAATTATTAAGTTAAAAAAAGAAACAAGTTGCAAAATACACAGAGTATAATCCACTTCAAAAAAAGACGTACACGTATGTGTGACAATGGAAGGCAACGTTCACACTGGTAAAAGCCCAAAGGGGAGATTAAAATAGAGATTACATTTCAAACGTACACACCCCATCTTACCTTTCATCATTAAAAAAATAGGATTTTTTTTTTAATTAGGAAAAAGGTAAGGAAATTGAAGTTGCAGAACAAAGCAATGAGACTTAAACCAACTTTTCTCCGAGACAAACGGTACCAACTGGGGGTGGGGCTATGACTGATAGGAAGAGGTAGAATTAAGGAAGGACATGCCCTCCCATTCTTATTATTCAAACAAACAGATTACTGAAAGTGATCAATCTTAATGGGGGTAGCTTTAAAGACCTAAGATGTAGGAGAGCCCCAGCAATAAAAAGTGGAAGGGCTAAAAGTAAAGGCAGAAAAAAGGCCCAAAGTGTAAAGAAAAAAACTAGGATGACGAGTTCAGCATTTCTTTCCCTCTACAATCTCAAAGCAAAAGAAGGGTCCCTCTCTCCTTTGTTCTTATTAAATTTTCATCATCATCATGGGTCTTGTAGAGTGTGAAGTGGCAAGGAAAATTTCAAGTCCATCAGGAAATCCCAGTTCCCTATCTAACTGGACGTACTAAGTTTTTACAATGGGGTCACTACCCCTTATGGTGCCTTCTTTAAGAAGGGAGGCAGGATTATGGCAGAGATAAAAATTGGGGCTTCCCAATCCCACTCCCCCCTACCCAGCTTTTTATGAAAAATTTCAAAAATATAAAAATTGAAAGATCAGTTCAATACCCGTATACTTGATAAATTGTTAATATTCTCCCGTGTTTGCTTTATATGTCTATTTACATACAGTTTTGTTAAGCCATATCAATGTAGTAGACACGACATTTCACCCCTAAATACTTCAATATGCATCTTCCAAGAACAAGGACTTTCTCCTACATAGCCACAATTCCATAATCACACCACAGAAAACAAACAAGAGTATTACATGCATTTTAAAGCTAGTGAAAATGACGATACAGGATTGTACATCAAGGGTCCACAGTATAGTAGGCCATTTCATCCCTCATGCCCACCAAACACTCTTCTCAGACAGCTGGATCACTATATATGCAGCTGTTTACTGCAGTACGATGCCAGGGCTTTTGTAGCCCCTTATCTCAAACTCATTTTCTATTCCCAGGGATCACATACTTAGGTGAAGGTCACAAAATTTATTAAGTACAAACCAAAAATAAGAATTTTCAGAGATCTTAGGCACCGAATCAATTCCACAAACATTCCTGAGTACCTACTATGTACTAGACACTATGTAAAGCAATGAGGATAAATCAGCTGTCCTCAAGAAGCTTATACCAAAACAAAAAAACCTCAAACCCGTTATCACTGAGTTGATTTCAACTCATAGCAACCTTGCAGGACAGCCTAGAACTGCCTCATTAAGTGTTTCCAAGGAGCAGCTGGTGGATTCAAGCTGCTGGACTTTTGGTTAGCAGCTGTAGCTCTTAACCACTGTGCCACCAGGGCTCCCAAGAAGCTTATAGTCTTATAGAAAAGAGGCAAGTGAACAAATACTTTATTGTACACTATAATCACAACAAAAGAAGTATGGCAGCAAGAAGAGAAAGTGATTTACTTGTTTATAGGGAAAGGAATATGGGAAAGCTTCAAAGAAACATCATAAACAGGCAAAAGTGGGAAAAGCATCCCAGCTAAGTGAACAAACAGCATAAGCAAAAGTGCAGAAACATGAGGAAGCATCATACGTTCAGGGACCTGTGAGAACTTTGCTAACACCAGCACAGAGGTGGCTTGGCAAGGAGCAGGGGGGAAAGCAACCGGGAAAGAGGAAGCACCTGCATCTTAAAAGGCTTTGCAGGCCATATTAAATTCATCGTTCTTTATCCTATACTATTACTATCACCACCACCTCCTCCCCTGCTAGACTTACATAATCCAAGTGCCTATAAATTCTGTGCCCTTTCCATTATACTACGCTGCATCCTATTCTCATCTAACAGGGAGACTAAACAGTTTCACGTTATTAAAAAAGGACAAAATTGAAAGTTTTTTTTTCTTTTCTTTCTGTGATTAGATAAATTCATATATATTCAAACAAATAAAAATATGTAACAGAGTGGAAAAACAAAATTGATTAAAATTACTTAATATTCCACTGCCCAGAGATAATAATTGTTAACATCCTTTCAGACTTTTTCCTATGCATATGGTAATAATGGTAACTATCTTGGAATATATTCCACACCAAATCTGAAGTTTGAAAGCTGCTCTAAATTGTATTCTCTTCAAAACACAATCCCTTACTCTAGGCTTCTTTGATTCTTTTTGCCTTGACATTAACAAGGGGGCAAGGGGCCAATTGTGACAGCAGACACACAAAACCCCAACTGCCAGATGAGATGATGAAGTGCCTCAGCGATTCCTCTTCAGCAAAGCTACCACACCTTTTCTCCTTTTAGGCCAGGACAGGGGACTGCAGGAAGCAGTGAGATAACCCAGCCCAAGGTTAGGCAACCTCCAACACAATTTCCTGAGCCATTTCACACTGTAGGCCCCCAAACATTCGTTACACAGGCACACATCCATCTCTCCTGGCGCAAGGCCCCAGAGTTCACTGCAAAGAGTAGCAAAGAGAGGAACCACTAGGTTGTCTTAACCCTGAACAAAGCTAAGATTCTAAGAGGAAATAATAATAATCTGGGAACAAAATGGTTCTCTCATCTGAGAGTTTTATTAAAGGCTAAGAAAAGACTGCTGGACAAGTATCCTAGATAGCAGAAATTCAACTCCCAGAAAGTTCAATAAAAAGATATGATCCCATGCCTAAAATTCCAAAGAGAATGATTCAAGTATGACAATATATATATATTTTTAAATAGCTGTAAAGGAGAAATAAACTGAAGAAATCATAAATTGTCAAATAAAAAAATAAATCTTCGAAGGGTTAAAATGAATGAGGTCAGTTTTTAAAATGACATACATGAAACACGGAGGAAGAAACGAACAACCAAAGAATAATGTAAAACAGTGGTACAGTCTTGGAGGAGTTCCCAGACATCCACAGATTTAAAGGATTATGTGTTAAAGATGGGACAGATAAAGAAGAATAACAGAAGGTAATGTGAACAGTAAGAATCAGGACATCTGAAGGACCAAATGTGCAAAAAAAGAAGTTATAAAAATATTAAGAAAATCATTAAATGTTTTATTTTGTTTTTTCAAATACAAGACCAGGAAGGGAGAAAATGCCATTGCTTATTCAGGGTATATGTTAACACATAAACGATAGAATCTTGAGGAAATCCTCCAGTCTCATTTTTTCATAATTTTTTTCACCCAGAAGGACTTTCTGCTGCAGAAGACAGATATAATTAAGAAAATTGAAACTTAAAATGGATGAATGATAACAAGAGGGTATCCAGCTATTTTAAATGAATTGAATGGCCTGAAAAAGCTTAGAGGAAATTTAGTAATGTTTGGGGAGGGAAAGGAAAACAAAACAGAACAGAAAAAGAGGACAGATGCCAGAAAACTGGAGATGGAGAAATATCTCATTATTTTAAATGAGAAAAAGGTTAGACTCTAAATAAATAGCTTAATACCAATCCATTGAATGAATCAGTTCACACTGATGTAATTATTAGTAATAAATATGTATACTAATAAGAATACCCATAACCAACTATAGGCCTTTCAAACTAAGAGGAGCAAAAAGGTTCTAAGGAAGGGCAAGACAGTGAAACGGAAAATGGGTAGAAGTGCACCCCTGATGGTTTCCACCAGTTCATACCCATTTATATCCCTGTATGCACAGCTTAAAATTACTAGAGTTTGCTCGTAAGAACCAAAGCAAGAAAAGGTGACTAAACTCTAGACAAGACTGAAACTAAGCCAAAATGCTGTTGGTTAACTATTTTTTACTTGCATTCTTATTAGAGCTATAGAGTATTAGAAAAAAATATTCAAGAGGGCGAAGTCACATGAATTATCAAAAACTATGCTTTTAGCCACAAATCAACAAGCACGTTTCCACCCTTAGGTTGCATCACAGAAATTAGACAAGTTCCAAAGGTAGTATAAATCTACAGAAGCAGGCGTAATAATACCGTTCTAATAATCCTTTAATTTAAGCTTTAATTACCTTTACATACGGATTACTCTGAAGCAGAAATGCAGGAACTTGCAGTGTAAGGTATTCATTTTCCCTCCAATTTAACATAAAAGCAACACACTCCTCAGCTATAACCTGACGAAGAGGAATATCTAAAAAGCAAAGAAGAAAGTAGCATTAAGTGAAAATATAATTCAGTTGAAAAAAATATAAGGTGTGATACAACATGATGTGGTCCACTGTGTAGGACTCTGAGGATCTCGTTTAACCCAGAGGAATAGAAAGAATTGATATCCTTTAAGAAAAAATCCATGGTTTCCCTTTAGCTGAACTTTTTAAAGATACCTGAGAGGCAGTGATTTGGAAATTCAACTTTCTTTTAAGCACCTACAATACAGTTACTTATTATCAATAAGTGCAGAGTCATATGCTTTAACAGGCAGCTAGAATAGGGCTGACATTCTCGTGCTAAAACCGAGGACTATAACAAGGACATGTGTCTCAATAGAAAGCCATCTCATTTCCTTTGAAGGTAAACTGAGAATTAGCTAAGGGAGTACCAACAGGCAGGGCCAAGTCTCTCCTCAAACTCATTTTGGATATTTCCTAGTAAACAGAAAAAGGAACCATTAAGGTCTCATAATTATGTACTATGAAACATAACCACTATAATTTTAGCTTAGAAATTTTAAATATCAGGTGTACCCAAACATGACATGATGTAATTACAGCAAAGCTTCTACAGAACAACTGCCTATGAGCAATGGAGCTTCCCAGTTCACCTGCTGAGAGGATGTGAGGACTTGCCATATGGGGTTAATAGCTACAAAGTTATTAAAAGTTGAGGATCTCTCCTCCTGACATGGCTGGTTTTAGAATCATTAATCTGTAGCCTTTAGATAGAAATTATCTATTATAACTAAAAGGCTGGGTGTGTTGTTAGTTAACATCACTTCTTGTCCTCCAGGTCATCCCCACATGAAAGTACTTCTCTCTCTGTTTTCTGTAGAGTATGCACCTAGGTCATTCAAAATTGGCCTAGTTATGACTAAGGAATGATCTTCTTCCCTTAAAAAATAGAGGACAACTCATCAGACATGGAAGGGACTGGACAACGGGTAGGTGAAAGATGATGATGAAGACTGAGCTACTTGTATCAGGTGGACACTTGAGACTGTGTTGGCATCTCCTGTCTGGAGGGGAGATGGGAGGGTCGAGAGGGTTAGAAACTCGCAAAATTGTCACGAAAGGAGAGACTGGAAGGGCTGACTCATTAGGGGGAGAGTAAGTGGGAGTAAGGAGTAAGGTGTATATAAGCTTATATGTGACAGGCTGACTTGATCTGTAAACGTTCACTTAAAACTCAATAAAAATCATTATTAAAAAAAATAGAGGAGAGGCGAAGGTGGCAGATGACACCTTTATACACACATGCCCCTGTGCCGCCAGATTTCTGGCACACAGAAAGAGCATGCCTACCAACCCCAACTCCCACACAGCAGTACTGAAGTAGAGAGTTGTAAGGGCATCAACAGCCAGGAGTCTGCTGAACTCAGGTAACAATCTCGGCCAAAAGTCAAAGATAAAGAACTGTACCTATGGAAAAAGCTGTTCTCTTATTTTTTCTATTTGAAACAATCCTTTCCTTCTCATTTTAAACACTACGACACAAGTTATAGCACAAGTTTCTCAACAATCAGTAAGCTAGTGGCTTCTATAAATTATGTGCAGAGCTATGAGTCCTATAACCAAAAAAAAGTAACATGAGCTCCAAGCTGTTCAAATGCCAAAAAGATAGTACAAATAGACTATAATTATTAAAGGTATTTCCATCCATTTCAAAGGGCCAGAGCATGAGAGCAATGGCTTAGAAATTGAGCTGACAGAACAGAATCACAGTCTAGCTCTTACTATATGACTTTGGCCAAGCTTCTCAACCTCTCTGTGCCTCAGTTTCTTGAGTCACAAAATGGACATAATGAAATAGGAGCTACTTCACGAAACCCCTGGGATAACTAAATGAGTTATGCGCCTAAAGCAGTTGGGAATAAAGCCTGGTAAGTCACTTATAAAAAAAAAAACTAAACTCGTTGCCGTTGAGTCGATTCTGACTCATAGCGACCCTTACAGGACAGAGCAGAACTGCCCCATAGGATTTCCAAGAAGTGGCTGGTAGATTCAAACTGCCAACCTTTTGGTTAGCAGCTGAGCTCTTAACCACACTCAAGAAATATTAGAGATTTTTATTCTTCTGCTTTCAATTTTAAAGAAACCATATCTGAAAAATCAACCTTTAAAAAATAAGCACCAGTATATTATTGGGTCAATTCTTACAAAGACATTACATTGAAGGGTAGCAGCTCATCAGAGCTCAAAGGTATTCATTCTATGTATGAAGTACTAAAAAGTTGTAATTTATTATTGCATCCCCCTGCTAAAAATCAGAATGTAGTTAACAATTAATTCATAAGACCCAGAGGACCTGCAGTACTTTATGTTCAGGATAATTATTAACACCTTCCTTTGCCCTTCAATTTTACTGTTTACAGTATTAAATGTATAAGGTCTGCCTGAGTTGCTCTAAATACTTTCTAATTAAAAGATACAAAATTAAAAAATAAACTGTCTTAACTAAAAGATTTTTATGTAACATATATGGCAGTTCAAATCCGCCAGGCACTCCTTGAAAACTCTACGGGGCAGTTCTACTCTGTCCTATAGGGTCGCTATGAGTCAGAATCGACTCGACGGCACTGGGTTTTTTGGGTGTATGATAATTTATATGATAAGTCCCTTTTTATACTAAGATATTTATGATTAGAATTGGACACTCAAAGTCTATTCCTAAAGAGTGACTACACTCAAGTTCCTGGTCCACTGTCCATCAGTACGAGACGGCTTTTTGAAGGTGATAATCACGACATAAACACTTCCTTGCACACTCAAGGAAGTTTTGATTCTTTTAACAGAATACCTTAAAATTCTGTAGTGGGTTGAATCCATATCCCCCTGGAACCTCAGAATGTGACCTTATTTGGAAATAGGGTCTTTTCAGATGTAATTAGTTAAGATGAGGTCATACTGGATTAGGATGGGCTCTAAACCCAGTAACTAGCGTCCTTATAAGAAGACTATACAAACACACAGAGAGGAGACGGTCATGTGAAGACAGCAGCAGAGATCAGAGTGATGCAGCTACAAGTCAAGCAATGCCAAGGATTGCTGGGAGGCACCAGAAGCTAGGAATAAGCCAGAAGTATTCTTCCCTAGAAACTTCAGAGAGAACACGACCATGCCAACACCTTAATTTGGGACCTCCAGCCTCCAGAACTGTGAGAGGGCACATTTCTGTTTTAAGTCACCTAGTTCATGTTACTGTGATACAGCAGCCCTAGGGAACTAACAGTTTGCTGCACTTTTCTCAATTGAACTCCACACCCAAATTCTGTTTCAGGAAAGAAAGAACTTTATAGCTGGGAAAAAGTTAAATGCTCTTTTGCGTTTTCTTCCACAATCATTTAAGGACTGAATTTCTGAAATTCGGTTTTGTGACACTGTCTTACCAGGAAGTCTCATTTCCAGATATCCCCGAACCCTACTTATAAGGTCAGAAGGAGGTCTCTCTCCTGATTGTCCTGTTCCAGCTTCATATGTATGAATATCCAAAAGCAGCATCTCGTTCAGCATGACCTGACGAAGTTTTGGTGAAAACTCTGTCACCAACTCCAAACAAGCAGCAAATAGCTGTTTAGCATGGGCAAAGTCCTATAAAAAGAAATAACAGAACTGTCTGGATCACCTTTTCACTGGAGTCAAAAAATATGTCTGTATAAGAACAGAACAAAGAGGAGAAGAATTTAAACGTTTAAAATTGGCTATCTTAGGGGGTGAGACTAGATTATCTTTTTATCGTCTCTTTATTGCTGATTTATTCCAATGAATATTTAATTCCTCTGTCAGTTTTATAACAATCAATAATCAACAGATATAAAATACATACTATATTACTGAACAGTAAGTTTTACATAAATCATAAAACAAAGACTTTTATATTAACACAGATGTAAAATTCCATAACAAGCCCGTTCTCTACCTAAGGTGCTCATAATTAGATCTTAGACTCTTTAACAGATTTCACATTCTAAAATCTTTGCACATAGCCCTATAAGCCTATATAATTGGCTAATAAATCAAAAGGACTAATAAATCGAGTAAATCAAATCAGCTACTATCCAAGCCCTTTCCACCCATCTCATTCTACTTTTCAAAAGAGTGGTCATCACTCATCTCTTTTCACATGCCTCACTCATTCCTACAATCCAGCTTCTAAATATATCACTCTGAAAAAACAGCTCACACTAACCAAAGACCTTCTAGTTGTCCAATCTACTGAACACTTTTCAGTAATTTTACTAGACTTGGGTGCCGCATCCTAGTGCTGTCCACTTTCTTCACCATGACATTCGCTACTGCCTTAGCTACTGCTGACTATGTCTGTCTGGTCCTCATACCCATCACACCACTCATTCTTGGACCTGAGCTTGCATTCCCTAGGGTTCCACGCTCTGGATATTCTCCTCAGGTGATCTCTAATGACTCCCAAATTTGCATCCCTAGCCCAGACAATACCCTAAGCTTCAGGCTCATGTTGCCAATTGCAGGCACAAATTAAACAGTGTAAACATGAACTCATAATCTGCTCTTCAAAAATATTTTTATGCACAATTCAGTTGCTGGCCCTACCATTGTCCTGTAACCCAAACCAGAAACCTGAGCACCATCCTCAAATCTTTCATCTTTTACTTCCCACATCAAATTAATTATTAAGCAATTCTAGATTTTACCTCTTAAATATTTCCCCAATATGTTCTCTACTCTCTATCCCTTCTAACACTTGTGCTATATGACCTTGAAGAATGTGCCTATTCATCTCTGAATTCTCACCTTTAAAAATGATGTAACACCTTCTACCAAGTTTTGTTGTGAATAATAAATGAGACCATGCATATGAAATTGCAGAATAGTCTTTCTGAGTCAGTTATTTTGGGGGTAGAAGGTGAAAAGTTGCTGACTTTGCAGATGTAATTAGTTATATTCTATTACAAACTTTCCAATGGTCCACAATTACCCAGAACTACATAGTCCAATACTGTAGCCACTAGCTACATGCAGCTAATAAGCATATGAACTGTAACCAGTAGAAAAAGAGGGGCGCTGGTGAGTCAGAATCAACTCAACAGCAATGGGTTTGTTTTTGGGGTTTTTTTTGGTAAATGTAAAATACTCGAATTTTTAAGACTTAACACACACATAAAAAAAGGATGTGAAATATCAGTAATTTTTATATTGATTACATATTGAAATAATATTTTAGATATACTGGGTTAAATAAAAGATATTATTAAAGTTAATTTCACCTTTTTAGGGAATTTTTTTATAATGTGACTACTAGAAAATTATTTATGTGACTCATAGATTTCCACAGGACAGAGCAGCAGTTCTCAAACTTCAGCATTTATCAGAATCACCTGGAGGGCTTCTTAGAACAGACTGTTGGAACCCACCCCCAGATCTTCCGATTCAGCAGGTCTATTGTGGGGCCCAAGAACTTGCATTCCTCATAAGTTCCCAAATGTCACTGGGGACCATACTTTAAGAGACCCACTGGTCTACAGCACTACTTTCAAAACCTTCTTTGCTTACTTCCCTCTTAAAACAGTTCTGTGAAAGTATTTACTCCCCTACACAAATAAGTACATTTTTTTTTTTAATTGCAAGTTTAAGTAAAGGCAAAGATATTATTTACGTTGTAGTGAAAATACTCACTTTGAAAGCTTTGTTTCTATTTTTTAAAACAGACGTACTTAGGGAAAAATCTAATAAAACACATGCAGATTTGTATGCTGAAAATTACAATACATAGATGAGATAAATTAAAGACACAAATGAACAAAGATATATTACGTTCATGGAATAAGAGACTCAACACTGCTAAGATATAAATTCTCCCCAAAATGATTTACAGATTCCCTGTGACCTGATAAAAATCTCAGCAGACTTTTTTATAGATAGTAAAAAGGTGGCTCTATAATTTATATGGTAAAGCAAAGGGTGATTCTCAAGAACAAAACTGGAGGACTTACACCAGCTGGTTTCAAAACTCACTATAAATACAGTAATAAAGACAGTACTCTCCACACCCCACAGCCCAACTTTTTTTAAGCAAGCAAGAAAAGGGAAATTGTGAAGAGGGATGGGAGTGAAGAACCAACAGGATATGTGGACGGCAGGAGTGTTTTCAGCTACATCAATTTTAGGAAAGAGTACAAACAGAACTGAGGAGCTGCAAACTGTTCCCCTTTTACCTTGGACTTCTAGCTGTGTAATTCAGATAGAAGACTGCTGATGCAGAAAAACCAAGCTCCTTAACAAAGCTCACAGGGTATTTACACTTTGGGTCTTGCCTCCCCATCTAGCCACATCACCTGCTTCACCTCCCATAACAACTGACACTAATACCCGCACAGCATACTGCTTCTAGTCCTCTCATGTACCATCTTATTTCTTGTCTTTCAGCTTTCCCTCATGCCTTCAATATCTTTTGCCTTCTTTTACTAAGCTAACTTTTACTCAGCCTCAGATTGGGCTCAGGAGTTGTCTTCCCAATGCTGTCTTTAACAATCCTATAGAATTTAACTGTACTATTAACTGGGCAATTATACTATATTATGTAATTTAGTATTTCACTGTGTCTCATCTTCCCAAATAGACTACAAACTCCTTATGTAAAAGACACTACAAAAGTAATTTTAAGGGATTTTGCGTTGTTTTTAATCTTAGTATACAATTTTTGCTAAGTAAATCCTAAAGGACACAAATAATGATGTTCTCTAAATTTTTAAAAGGCTTGGAGCAGTATTCATATGCCTAAGACCACTTTGGTATAGTTATGAGGGTAAGGGAAAAAGAACAAACCAAAACACCTTTTAATACCCTTTTAGGCCTATGACTGTGATTTTAAGATCAAGAAAAGATAACAGGTCCTAATTCCTGGTTTCATGCTAAAATTATTGAAGCATATAAGTGAGCAGTTGATACGTATTTTTTACTCACCTTAACAGTACTGCAGTGCAAACCTTTTGCCATGAGAATATAAACCAAATCTCTTGTTAAATTGTCTTTAATTCCCAGGATAACACCACTATAAACAGAAGGTACTTCCCACTAGAAGAAATAAAAATACATAAATAAACATATACACAGAGTGAGCCAAATCTGTAAAGAATCTTCCAACAACATCAATCACATTAAAACAAAAATACCTGATCATCTGTAGATCATTTTTAAGAAAAAGGAAAATAATGGTCATAATGAAATGCTAATTAAAATGAACATATTCACTATAAAAACCCAACGGCATCTAGTTGACTCTGACTCACAGTGACCCTATAGGACAGAAGAGAACTGTCCCATTCAGTTTCCAAGGCTGTAAATCTTTACAGATGCAGGCTGCCACATCTCCTGCAGAGTGGCTGGCAGGTTCACACCACCACCGTTTCAGTTATCAGTCAAGCGTTTTAACCACTGTACCACCAGGGCTCTTATTCACTATAATGAGCCAATAATAAAGTTACACAGACTGAAATCTTCTGAAGGTGGTCTATAGAAAAAAAAACTTCTGCCCATGTATTTTTGTCTTTTAGAGTTGGTCTGTGGGGATGGGGTGAACTGCAGTGAGGAGCATATCAATCAGATCACTGCCCTACCACCACCCTGTGACATCAGTATGTCAAAGAATGCATCTGGCTCCCACTGACACATTTCCTAGTAGCTGCATCTTTTTCTTGTGTCACTCTATTATGCCTGCTTTATACTCCTAAAATATGTTTTTCTCTCCACCTTAATTATGCCTTCCTATTGGTTTGGAATTATTAGCCATGGACCAAAAGTAGTAGTGAAATTATGGGCTTTGTTTTAAATAATCAAATAGGATACACTGCGTTCTATTTGTGCTACTTTCATCAACGGCCTAGCAATACAATCAAATTCCCTAAGGTTGAAATTCGTTTAATAATTACATTAACAATTAACACTTGCTGAATATTTACTCAGAGCCAGTATCTGTTCTAGGAGTTTTACATGTATTAATTTGTGTGATCCTCACAACATTATAAAGTAGTTACTATTTTCCCCATTTTACAAATGAGAAAATGGAGGCACAGAAGTTAATTAACTTGTCCAAGGTTATACAGCTAGTTAGTACAGAGCTGGGATTCGAACTCAGGTATTTAGTCCTAGATCCTCCTCTCTTAACTTTTATGCTATGCTTCCTCATCTATAAAGAGAACTGCTAATAATAACACAAACACTAAGGAGGCTCAACTACCACTCAGATTAATTTTTCATTTCACCACACTTATATGTTTTAAATCCCATAAAATATACATAAACTTCTGGCTGCTTTATTATATCTTTTGTAGAGGAGGAGAATACAGAAGCTTTGCTCATTACTTTAATCTCATCTGTATCTATGGGCTATTTCCCTTATATCTCTAGCTACATTTCCTCTGAGACGATATTTTAGAAGCTATTTCCACTTGTACTTTCCATGCAGAAAAGCTTTTAAATAACCTCAAAATATTAACTGGGAACTTTAAAAGAATATCTAAAGGACAAAATATTCTATAAAAAAGTTCTAATGAAGTGGTTCCAAACTGTAGCCTTTAGACTTCAAAACTGTATTAAAAAAAAAAAAAAAAAAAAAACCTATACGGCACACTGTGTCAGCTACAAATTGCATAAATAGCATACTCTATACATATATTTGTAGCTGTATTTAAAATACCTGAAGATGCTATGATAATAAATGAAACACAAGCTCATTTTTAGATGTTACTAACCTAATAGTAAATACTACTTCTTTTTTTGATATTTTAGATATTCTCTCTCAGTGGACATTATTGCATGTGAAGGTCCTAAAATTTTTGACATATACAAGGGGTCTTTATTCTCAAAAAGGTCTTACCTGTTCTTAACACAGGGTTTCTTACCTTATTAGACACCGTCCAGAATTGGCGGTCTGAAGTCATACCATGTAATTCAATTAAAATCTGTCGAATCCTCCAGGGATCCACTGATAATATAAGCTGGTGCTCCAACTGGCCGATATTGACACTTGCTGAAGCTAAAGGAAAAAACAGATTTCTATTTCAATAATGATTTAATTAAAAGGTAAAAGAAACTGTATGCTTGTAAGTATTCCATTTATAAGTGAAAAGCAGCTCTTAACTGATTCATATGACATAAAGTAAATTATATGTTAACTTTATCCTCATATAGAAAACCTAATACATTTTGTATTATATCTGTATTTAATAGATGAATGAATCTGGGAAATGAATAAACAGTAAAAATATAAACAAAGGTAATAGTCCGTAATTGGTTAATAGAACTATGTTATGTATGGAAAGAGTTAACTTACACAGATAGCCCTATTTTTAAACATAATACATCATATTAATTTTGAGTAATATTTAAAAGGTATTCCCCTCCAAGAGAACCAATAAACGATCATTAAAATCCCTAATTACAGCTCAGCTTTCAGGTACAGTCTTTAATAGCACATCTCTAGCGTTTTTGTTTATGTCGATGTTATTCCTTTCCTTTACATCTGGACAGAGCCAACCCCTTTAAATCCACTGAGAGTTATAGCAGCTAAAATTTTGCTTTTGTTAAACCAACTGAATTGTCTCGTGTATTAAGTTTTGAAGCTTAGGCTTCTTATTAACGAATAGCACTACGTTTTCCACTTATATTCATAAAATAACAGCAAAAAATGGAAGAAAATCATGAAATAGTAAGGCAAAGATGAAAATGTTGCGAAAGCTGAATGTTTCGCCAGCAGACAGTATCAACTGTATAGCTTGAAACGCATAAAAATTTGTATGTGATTTGAGGATATCAATATATAAAAGCATGAGTTAACAAAAGCAAAACATATAAAAGTTACAGTTCCCACTTTTTTTTTTTTTTAACCTCCAACAACGTATCAGCAGCAGAGTTACCCTGGTCTATTTTCCCAGCTAAAATCTTTTATGTATCTAGACTAAATCCTTATAATCCATAGATGCAGCAGGAGTGCAAGCACTTAGCTGCTTATACACAAATACAAATACACCCACTCATCACTTATTGACATGGTTAGGCTCCAAAGACCAGGTCATTATGCAAAAACCGGTGGATGACCACATCAGATCACAAAATGGAGGATGACTACATCATTACGTAACTGCCAAACGACTGAGAATCATGGCCCAGCAAAGCTGACACGTAACAGTCACAACCAGTGTTACTCTTGCCTCACACCTTGGCATCTGTTACTGCCAGATGTATGTTGTTAATGCTCAAAACAGTCAGATTTTTTTTAACACCTGTTGTAAATGTGAAATGTCGGATAACGAGATAGTCAATAAGTGAGGAGTAGGTGTATGGAATGCAGATAAATTTCTATAAATTACCAACATAAGTATGAACTAGAACAAATAAAGAGGGCATCCTCAAATATATTTCAAGGTTAATTCGACTAGATGGGCAAAATGTGCCAACATGCTAGTCATCAGACTACAGAGCTAACCTGGGATATCATAAAATGAAGTTACAGGCTTAATGCACAGATTTACTCTAGGGGATCTCTTCCTCATCTGATCAACAAGTAGCTTTCGTTCTTCATCTTTCAACAATGTAATGAAAAGCTCATGTGAAGAAATCATGAAAACATGCTGCAGATCTTCCAACCCCAGACAAACATTCCTAGATCAGTAAGAAATATTGTAAAACAAAAAAGCGTATGATTTAGTTGGGAAAAAAACAATCATATTAATGAATTTTTATTAATAAGTCATTTAAAAAGCCACCCGTTCATAAATTACATATTAATATTTTGAAACAGATTTTGATATTTTCCTTTGGTCCTTATTTAAAACTGTGAAGTTAATGATACAGTACAAAAAAAGTAACTTATCCTAAAGTTTCATGTGGCTACACAGATTTGAACTTAACCTTAACTGGCTCCCAAATACCAGTAGCTGTCTGCTTACAAGATATGCACAACAGATACAAAAAGACAAGTAATAAAGCATACTTTTCTCACAGGACTGAGTTCAAAGTTGAAGAAAATGAAAGGCACTTACTTCAGAAAAGCAGCCATGTTTCCTTTCAACAAATCTGAAGATTTTTCTAAATTTATTGATCTTGAACATACCTAGGAATTTGAGTAATTTTACTGGAATATGAGTACTTTAAAAAATGTAGATTACACTTTGAAAAGTAAGAATTAAAAACAAATTTTCCTTTTTCAACCCAAAGAACCACAGATTTGGTTAGTAACTTAAGAGAAGCAGAGATGAGACCAAAGAATAAATTATGGGTGGGAGCAAAAAGTGAACTTTTCAAAAACTATTTGTGTAGTAAAGACTAATTTATGACAAAAGCATAAACAGCAAAAGACAAAATAAATAAATGAAACCTCATAAACACTAAACATTTTTGTTCACCAAAAATGCTTTACCAAGATACATTAATTGGTCTCAACCCACCTGGATCAGAGGAGAATGAAGAACACCAAGGACACAAGGTAATTACAAGCCCAAGAGACAGAAAGGGCCACATACACCAGAGACTACATCAGACTGAGACCAGAAGAGCTAGATGGTGCCCGGCTACAACCCATGACTGCCCTGACAGGGAACACAACAGAGAACCCCTGAGGGAAGAGGATAGCAGTGGGATGTAGGCCCCAAATTCTCATAAAAAGACCAGACTTAATGGTCTGACTGAGACTAGAAGGACCTTGGTGGTCATGGTCCCCAGACCTTCTGTTGGCCCAGGACAGGAACCATTCCCAAAGCCAACTCTTCAGAGAGGGACTGGACTGGACAATGGGTTGGAGAGGGATGCTGGTGAGGAGTGAGCTTCCTGGATCAGGTGGACACTTGAGACTATGCTGGCATATCCTCCCTGGAGGGAAGATGAGAAGGTAGAGGGGGTTAGAAGCTGGAGAAATGGACATAAAAAGAGAGAGTAGAAGGAAGGAGCGGGCTGTCTCATTAGGGGGAAAGCAATTGGGGGTATGAAGCAAGGTGTATATAAGCTTTTGTGTGAGACTGACTTGACTTGTAAACTTTCAACTTAAAGCACAATAAAAATTTTTTTAAAAAAATGCTTTACCAAAAAGTGAACACAATCTACTGACTAGGAAAGTATCTTCAGGAACCTAATATCCAAAATACATACATCTTTCACAACAACAAAAAGACAAATAATCCAGGCAAAAAAATGAGCAGACATTTCACCAAAGTGGACATTTGAATGGCTACCAGACACATGAAAAGATGCTCAGTGTCATTAGCCATCAGATAGATGCAAACCAAAATCACAATGAGATACTATTTCACTCCCATTAGAATGACTAAGATGAACAAACAACAGAAAATAAGAAGTGTTGGCGAGAATCTGGAGAAACTGAAACCCTTATCCACTGATGGTGGAAATGCAAAACAGTACAGCCATTGTAGAAGACAGTATAACGGTTCCTCAAAAAACTATCATATGACCCAGCAATTCCACTCCTAGGTATATACTCAAAAGACTTGAAAGCAGAGACTCAAAAAGGGACTTGTACACCAATGTTCACTGCAGCACTATTCACAATAGTCAAAAGGTGGAAACAACCTAAATGCCCATCAACAGATGAATGGATAAACAAAATGTGGTACATACATATGATGGAATACTACCCAGCCAGTGGGAGAAATGAAGTCTTGATATGTGCTACAATATAGATGGTGCTTGAAGACAACACGCCAAGCAAAATAAGCCAATCATAAAAGGACAAATATGGTATGACCTCACTTATATAAAAAGACACAAAAAGGCCAATGTAGACAGACCTAAGTGTATTAGTGGTTACCAGGAGCAGGAGGGAGGGGAAAAAAGGGGTTAAACAGTGATGGAAACATCACATGATTAAGATAGCACTGCATAGCGTATTACTGTAATGGCTGTGAATAAGTTGTACACCTATAAAAAGGTGAATTGGCAAAAGTTGTGATAGATACATTTACAACAATGACCATAAAAAAAAAGAATAGCTGTTAAGGCTACTTATGTAAAACCAAACACCACATGGGATTTGGTTCCTTGGCTTGGAGGTTTAGGGTCATGGTTTTATGGGAAATCCCAGTTAATTGGCCTAATAACATGTTTAGTGCTTCTGTTCTCCCTCTTAGCTTGCTGGGTAGTGCCTGGGGTTAAAAGCCTGCAACTGGCCATCCAAGGCACAACTGGTCTATTCACCTGGAGGAACAGAGGAAGGAGAGTCAGGAATAGGAGGAGGATATGGAATGTGTGGCTAACTGCCTCCATGAACAACTGCCTCCTCTGCCACGAGACCAGAAGAATCAGATGTGCCTGGCTACCATTACCGAACATTTTGATCAAAGATTCCACAGAAGGACCTGATCAAAAGGGGAAAAATGTACAACAGAATTTCAAACTATCATGGACTTCAGACTTCCTGGAGCCATGGAAGGTAGAAGAACCCCTGAAACTATTGCCCCCAGATAATTTTTAAACCTTAAACCAAAAATATCCCTTCAAGTCACTGTAAAACCAAACAACAGTTTAGCTCTTTTAAGAACTATCTGTATGGGATCAAGTTGACAACAGCAACTCAAAAGATCAGATAGGAACCTTACGGGGCAGTGAGCTTATGTTAATGAGGGAGGAATAACTCAGAAAAGGAGGCTGAGAATGGTTGCACAACTCAAAGGATGCAATCAGTGTCACTAAATTGTACATGAAGAAACTGCTAGACTGGTGTATGTTTTGCTACGTGTATCCTCAACAACAAAATTAAAAATTTTTAAAAGACTAATCTATTTAGCACACTATACAGTTTCTCAAGAATTTATAGTCTTTTGCTACAAATTACATGAAGTGATCAATTGCAGTAATCAGTAGCTCCTATCAGAGAAGTGAGAGAAAATTTCATCTAGATGGTTGAAAAAAATAATTGATAATAGTTAGTGAATACATAACCAATGCTTAAGAAACTAACCAAGTTTTCAAAAAATAAACAATCAAAACAGCATAACAGGAACTAGTTATGGGAATATGAGATCACATTTTAAATGGGTAGATTGTATGTTATGTAAATTCCGTCTTGAGAAAGCTATTATTAAAAAAGAAGAATTATAACAGTGCTTAAAATGTACTATGTCCAGACACCATTTTCTGATTTATAGACTAACCTATCATATAAATCATATCTGAGCACTCTGGAGTATGTACAAAATACTTACATTCTAAGAATTCTGTTCCACTGCATACATAAATTTTTATTAAGTTTGCTGTCATACATAAAATATTTTATTAAGGTAAGGAATAGTTGATTTTCCTTTCATAATAGATTTTTTATTCACACAGAGGTGCACTGTACACGTGTCATGGAACAACTTAGGGAATGTGTGTTAATCTATGACTAGCAAACATAACAGATCATATGAATAAAAACAGGTAATCGTTTTCTTCTTCAAATAAAGTGAGTTTTAAATTACTGAAAAAGGAGAAGCATTCCAATTCTAAAAACCAATCAGCTATGAAAAATCCTCTCATTCCAACCCTGAACATCCATCCCATGACAGGTAAAAGAGGAGGCATCCAGAAAGGACAGGGTTCTACTCCTGATGAGCTAATCATCTGAGGTGACAGAGTGGGAGAGTGGGGGAAAAATAATCACAATACTCGTGCTATAAAATTAAGCTCGAACAGCTATAGGGAAAAAGAAGTAGAGTCAAGGAGTTGAGATAGCTTCACAAGGGTGTAATCTAGAGAAATGTATTCCTTAATCATTCTGGGAACCAGGAAAATAAATCCTCCCCACCCGGCCCCCCGCCAAAAAAAAAAAAAACAGGGCAAAAAAGAATACCTCATGATCAAGAAACATTATTCTCCAGACAAATGGGAGCCAATAAGGTTTTGTTTGTTTGAAGACAGAAAAGTAACAAGATTAAGTTTTTAAAATAGAAAAATAACTACAGAAACACATTGTGAGGACAAGCTAGAGATGGAGAACAGATAAAAGAAGGCAGTTACAAAGTTACTTCATCAGGCTACACGAGAGATGAGAGCATCTTGAGAACTAGATGGTGCCCAGCTATCACCACTAACTGCTCTGACAGGGATCACAATAGACAGAGCTGGAGAAAAATGTAGAGCAAAATTCTAACTCACAAAAAAAGACCAGACTTACTTGCCTGACAGAACCTGGAGAAACCCCAAGAGTATGACAGCCTTTCATGAAGGATCATGAGAACCTGGTGATCAAACTGGATTTAGGAGTGAGAGGGAGAGAAAGAGGTGAAAGTTACTAGCCCCATAACTGGAAGGATGACAGGCAACATTAGAGAAACAAGTTTTTCTGGATGAAGACAATGCATTCAAACTGAATATAAAAGTATTGTACTTTCTAGCAATTCCAGTTCTAGACATATAACCTGGCCACAAAAGGGATTAGAAAAGATGTTCACCACACCCTTGTAACAGAGAAATTCTAAAAACAATCTAAGTGTCTATCAATTGATAAGATGATAAATCGTATGTTTAACAAATAGCAATATTATAGTTAAAAAAAAAAAAAGATCAATAAACTGGTTATTACACACACCCCTATATAGAATGTGGATTCCATGAAGGGAGGCATTCTTATGTTTTGTTTATTGGTACTGCTTGGTGTCCAGAACAGTCCCTGGCATGTAACAGTATATTATAAATATATACAGATATATTAAAAGTACAAGAACATTACACGGAAGAGTACAGATCGTCATTAGGACAGTGGATACCGTTGGGAAGAGGATGGCAGGAAATGGGCTGGAGGGAGGGTTCCAAAGTATCTGTATGTTTTGTTTCTTAGCACAGATAGAACAACAGGAACTAAATAGAGCAAAATGTTAATGGCTGACCTGAGTAGTGGTTATGATCTATGGCACCACTGTCTAACTTTTCTGTGGGTTCTAAAATACTCATTTAAAAAAGTTATTTAAATTATGGTATGTACATAAAATGGAATATTATTCAGCCTTAAAAAGGAATAAAGTACTGATATATGCTACAACATGAATGAACCTTGGAAGCATTACACTAAGTGAAAGAAGCCAGACACAAACGACCACATCTTGCATGATTCCAACTATATGATATAAGTATCTAGAACAGGTAAATCCATAGAGACTGAAAGCAGACTGGTGATTTCTAGGGGCTAGGGTAGGGGAGTGAAATGGGGAGTGATTTTTTTTTATTTTTTTAACTATACTTTAGATGAAACTTTACAGAACTAGTTTCTCATTAAACAGTTAGAATATCGTTTTATGACACTGGTTAACAACCTGCAACACAACAACACTCCCCCTTCTTGACCTAGGGTTCCTTATTACCAGCTTTACTGTCCACTCCTGCCTTTTAGTCCTTGCCCCTGGGCTACTGTGCCCCTTTAGTCTCATTTTGTTTTACAGACATGTCTAATCTTTGGCTGAAGGGTGAACCTTGGGAGTGACTTCATTACTGAGCTAAAAGGGTATCCGAGGGTCACACTTTTGGGGTTTCTCCAGTCTCTGTCAGGCAAGTTAAGTCTGGTCTTTTATTGTGAGTTAGAATTTTGTTCTACATTTTTCTCCAGCTCTGTCTGGGACCCTCTATTGTGATCCCAGTCAAAGCAGTTCGTGGTGGTAGCTGGGCACCATCTAGTTGTGCTAAACTCAGTCTGGCGGAGGCCGTGGTAGATGTGGTCCATTAGTCCTCTGGACTAATCTTTCCCTTGTATCTTTAGGTTTCTTCATTTTCCTTTGTTCCCAAAGGGGTGTGGGGAGTAACTTCTTAATGGGTATAGGGTTTCCTTTGTTGTTGGTGGGCGCCATCGAGTCGGTTCCGACTCATTGCGACCCTATGGGGTGATAAAAATATTTTGGAACTACATAGAGATGGCAGCTACATAACACACTGTGAATGTAGTAAATGCCACTGAACTGTTCAGTTTAAAATGGTCAATTTTATGTTACATGAATCTTACATCAATACAAAAACATTATTTAATTTAGAAAAAGATAAAACAAGACACATCTCTATAGATGCTAAAAACATTAAACAGATAAGGAAAAACTCTGATACTAATAAATTAAAAAATTTAGATGACGTGGACAAATTCTTTAAAAATAACTTCAAAACTAACTCAAGAGAAAAGAGAAAAACAGAATAGCCCTGTAATCACGGACAAAATTCAAACAATATCAAAACCCTTCCCATAAAAAAATCTCCAGGCCCAGATGGCTTCACTGGTGAATTCTACCAAGCACTGAAAGAAGCAATGATTCCATTTTTACATAAACTTTTCCAGGCAAGAAGAAAGAAGATGCATGCCTCAATTTATTTATGAGGCAAGCATGATCTTGACACTAAAATCAAGACAGGACAAGAAAAAAATACACACATCAATCTCACATATGAATATAAAAAACCTTAAAATACCCGCAAGCCAAACTCAGCAATATAGATTTAGAAAAGATCATGACCTGGTTGGATTTATTCCAGACATGTAAAGGTAGTTTGATATTTGAAAATAAATTAATGTACATCACCACAGTAACAGATTAGGGGAGAAAGTTCCATGACTATCTCCATAAAAAAAGAAAAAAAAAATGTAGGCACAGAAAAAAGTATTTAATAAAATTTAAATATTACTCATGATTTAAAAGGAAAATCAAAAAACTCTCAGCCAACTAAGGACAGAAGGGAGTTTTCTTAATCTGATAACGAGTATGTACAAAAAAGAATAAACCCTACGATAAACATCATCCTTAATGAATATAGTGCAAGCTTTCCCTCTGAGACTGGAAAGGAGATTAGATGCCCACTATTGCTGCTTCTACGGAACACCCTTCTCGGGATCATAGCCAGCACAGCAAGAACAAGACAAGTAAAGACATGACAAGTAAAAGGTTAGAAAAGGAGAACAAAAACAACAAAATTCACTTGTTCACAAATAGGCTGTATGTTTAGAAAAACAATACAATTTACAGATAAGTTAACGGAATTTTTAAGAGTTTAGAAAAGTTCTTGGATACAAAATCATCATACAGAGTTTAATTGTACCTCTATACCAATGTATAAACCATTTTATGTATGAATTCTATGGAAAAATTATAAAACTCTGAAGGACATCCAAGAATGACTAAATAAATCAAGAGCCATACTACACTAGCTCATGGGTTAGAACACTGATTATTGTAAAGATAGTAATTCTTTCCAAATTGGGAAGAACTCATTTTAAAATTTAATGTTAATTCCAAACTAAATTTCAACATGCCTACTTGTGAAACTTGACAATCTGAGTCTTAAGTTTACATGAAAATACAAAGAACAAGAATAAGCAAGACAATCTTGAAAAACAAGATAGGAGGACTTGCTCCAGATGATATCAAGACACAGGTATATCGACGTAGAGAAAAACAGAAAAGCAGTCCAGAAGACACAGCCCAGAAACAGGCCAACACATATCTGGGAACTTGGCGTACAACAGGGATGGCACTGTCAGTTGGTTGAAAAAAGATGGACCTTTCAATACACGGTGCTGGAACAACTACACAGTCATACTTCGCATGATACCAAAAAAAAAAAAACACAACTGTAGATGCCTTAAAGACCAAAATCTGAAAGGAATACTAAACTATAAAACTTTTAAAAGATAAAACTGTCTTCATGACTTCAGAAAGTTTTCTTAAACAAATACAGCAATTATTAATCACAGAGGAAAAAATCAATAAATTTGATTATATGAAAATTAAGTTTGAAATGATACAAAAAAAGTTAAAAGAAAAACTCAGAGAAGATAACCTCAATACTTAAAAATGACAAAGGTCAGGATAAAAAAAAAAAACTCCTTCCAAAAAAAAAAATAATCCAATAGAAAAATGAAGCATGCACTTGGAACAGGCACCTCGAAGGATTAAATTCATATGAGCAAAAAAAGGATAATAATATTTTCTTGGTAATAAGGAAAATGGAAATTAAAAACTCAAAGAGATACCACTGCACAACCATCTGTCAGGCAAATTTAACAATACCAAGTGATACAAAGAATGCTGACCAGTGAAAACTCTCATGCATGCCGATGGGAATATAAATTGGTATAACCATTTTGATATTACCTACTATTTTTGCAGATACATTTTCCCTAGGTATATATCATAGACAAACTGGTACATACGTGCATTAGTATACATGTACAAATACTTTCCAAGTAGTGTAACAGTCAAAAACTATAAACAACCCAAATGTCCACCATTATAAGAATAGATAAATAAACTGTGGCATGGTCATATAGTAACACCTTACAGCAATGAAGAAAAAAAAAGAACTGTGTCTATACACAAAAACTTGAATAAACCTCATAAATATAATGTTGAGTGGAAGAAGACAAAGAATACATACTGTATGATCCCATTTATATGAACAAAACAGGCAAATTAAGTTACTTTTTAAGAGTGCATATAAAGGCGATATAGCCATAAAGAAAACTAAGGAAATGATTACCACAAGTCAGGACAGTGGTTTTCTCAAGTGAAAGAGAGTTTGTTTGGTAAAGAGCATAAAAGGAGCTTGTAGAGTACTGATGTTTTTGGAATTAAGTGGTGTATTTGTGCTCTTTGTACTTCTTTCAACATCTATTATAAATTATTTCTCAGTGTAAACAATGTTAAAGAAAGAGGTAGAGAGATCTAGTAGAAACAGATTCTCAAGCTCACATGAGAGGCTAGAGATATGATTTGTGAGTTTCTAGTACACAGGGTGATTACTAAAGCTTTGGATGAGAATTAAAAATGATACAAGATGACTGAGTCAAGAACAAAACTTTTCTAAACAAAAACACTAAAGGGACAGTAAGAGAGAAGTTAATGAAGGATTAAGGAGAATTCAATGAAGGATGTAGAAAAAACATGAAGGAGAATTAGAAATGAGTGATACTAGAACACAAGGCAGGAAAGCAGAGTCTGTCAATACTGTCAACCATCAGCCACAGACATTCAGGGGCAAGTCAGATGAAGACTGAAAAGGAGGCATTGGATTTGGCAATAAAGAGGTCACTGGTATGCTTAAATCAAAATTATAAATCAAAAGGGCAACATAATGTCTTACCTCAAGAAGAAAGTCTATTTTCTCTTTATTAGATCTAAGAAATAGCTGGTTAAATTGAACACTAATTGTTCTACCTTCCAGTATATCCCGGACTGTGTTACAGGCACAGACCTTAAAACAGATTTCATCTAGAGCTTCATTTCTGTAACACAAAAGTAGAGCCACTAATATTATTTTAACTATTAAGAGAAAAGGTGCACGTTGCAAAACGAAAGTCACAAGAATGAGCCGTTTATTCTTGACAAGTGAGGTTTTAGGATATTCAAGTACACTAGTAAATACCACATGCCAAGACGGGGAAAGAAAAAAGGTTTTGTATTTATCATGGGATCGCTGAATTACATATTAACTATTAGAATAGAATTCTATGTATACAATTTTTTCCAAGAGCTTTTAAAACAGATTTGGTGAACATCAGAGAGGCTTCTCTGGCTACATTAGTGTCCTTTACACTGACAAAAGTGAGGCCACTGTCAGACTTGTAGATAGTTTAGAGGTGTGTTTTTGATAAACTAGAAAAGTACTTGCTCTTTTATTCAAAAATCAGTAAGTAATTTTTCAATGTACTTACCCCTGTTGAGCTTTCTGAGACAGTTCTCTCAGCACTGACTGTCGGAACTGGACAGGTAAACTAAAGGTTAAGTTATCTTCAGTGAAAATCTTTATTACTTCCTAGAAAACATACATAAAAAGATATCATTTCAAAAATTATCCCTAAGTTTCTTTTCTTAAATTTTAAAATTAAGGGTAAAAAAATAGCCTTTTTAAAAAAACTGAAGCTCGTGGACCCGAAATGAGCAGTGAGGGAGGAATTAAAAAGTCAGTTCAGATATACCATTAGAGAAAAATTTTAAATATTCTTCTAATCTACCTTAAACAGATTTATGTTTAAAAAAAAAAAAAAAAAACTCTCTAAAATATTTAAAATAATTCAGCTAGGGAAAAATATGCTAAAAATATCCTAATAAATTTAAATGGTTTAAAATATATTAGTGAATCATGCCAAATGCACATATTATTACACAGGGGCTTTTTCTCAAGGAACGGAAGAGGAGGAAAGAAAGAAGGGGTAATGGTGTAGGAGACAGGGAGAAGCATTTCTGGGAAGAGGTGAAGCTAACCAGCTCCTATAGCAGAAATACTAACAAAAGTGGTTTCAAAACTCCAGAGGACAGAGTGTCACCTCAACAGCAAAACATGAGCAATGTAGGGCAGCAGAGAGGAAAAGACTGTCACTTCCCAAATGTGAGAAGACACATTTGCTATAGTTGTTCAACTACTGTTTAATTAAAAAAACAAAAGCAAAACAAAAAACTTTATATAGTTCACATAAAGAGAATCCTATTTAAATAAAAAACTAAATATTTTCCTAAGATAGTCCTGCACCTATAACCCCAGTAATAAATTTCAGAATTGCAATAAAATTGCTATCTTCCCCTTCCTAGCTAACCATTACACTGTTCTCTGATTTACTCATTTTGGCACTTCATTACATTTATAGTAATGTATGCTTGTCTATGCCTAACATTTCTAAGGTCTTGTCTGCACAGGTCAGTGAGGATCTTAAAGAAAGAATTGGTATAGTGTCATAACCCTCAATAAGCTCCTACCAGGTAAATGTAACTAAAAGATCTCTAGTTTTTACTAAATCCATCTCTATCTCTCACCCATCTCAAGATAGTTTAATTTTCTTCCCTAGGGCAAAGTGCAGAATTTCAAAAAAGGATCAGGGCAGAAGTAGAGGAAATGATAGCCCCCTGCCCTTTACTATTTTCTGTTAAAAAAAACTCTAGATGAGAAGAGCTGAGTCAAAAGCCCACTTGGAGACACAAAACTCATAGCTTTGTCATTTCATGATTCCTGTTTTGAACTAAATAACATGAAGGCACTGTTTACTCTCTAGAATGAGGGCTTTCCAGTGAAGATTTTAAAAGCTCAATTTCTAATTTTCAGTGACATTCATTATAAAACCAAAGATATGTAAATCAGAGTAGGGGGAAATCTCAGCCTAATTAATATTTTCGTGAGTAAAACTGAGATGATGACCAGGCTCAATGACAAAACAGGCGCTGCAACAGACCATCCAAACCTACCAACACCATGCTGCTCACTTTCCCCTATGATCTTAATATCTGAGGTATCTAACAAGGCTGCGCTACAAGGCCATACCTTCAAAACAAACACAAGACTTCAGGCTCCATAAAGCTAAAAGTTACCTACCTGTAATTTTAAAAGTTAAAATGGGCAACCTCTATACCTTCTTTTTAAGAAAGGATAACATTGTAATAATAAACTAACATTAGTATAGTGCTTTGCCTTTGAGTTTATAAACTATCACTTCTCACTTGATTCTCCTAAGAGTCTTATGAAACAGGATAATTACTACAGGCCAGCCTCACAGTTTAACTGACCTGCCCCAAATTGCACAACTGGTTAATCGTGGAATCAGGATCTGAATTCAGTTCTGTGCGGCTTCTAAAACTTTTGAATTATACCAGTGCATCCCCATCATGCATCTTACCTGATAGTTTCCAGATCTCAAACAAATATGGACTTGACTATATGGAGTCAACTGATGAGATGTACTGTCAGAAGAAGGTACAAGAACATCACATGCTTGACAATAGCCAGCTAACCGCTTCTCATCTATGGTACAATGAAGAGATAATGAACCTATCTGTAAAGTAAGAGGGTATATACCATTATCCATTAATGTAATATAAACAACAGGCTAGCACCCATGTAGTGCATCTTTACAGTACAAGATAATAATGAGTTATTTCAAGGTTGGGTGAAACATAAAAAATGAACAGGTTAAAGGTTTAAGAACAGGGGCCAGAAAACTACTGCCCTCCAGCCAAATGTGGCCTGTTTTTCCGTTTCTGTATGGCTCTTGGGCTAAGAACTATTTTTACAGTGTTGAAGGGATGTAAAATGTTTAAGAAAAAAAAAAAAAAGAATATGCAACAGGGAGGGTATGTGGTCTACAAAGCATAAAATATTTACTATCTGGCCCTTTGGAGCCCTGGTGACATAGTAGTTAACAGCTCAGCTGCTAACCAAAAGACTGGCAGTTCAAATCCAACAGCCACTGCTGGGAAACCCTGTGAGGCAGTTCTACTCTGTCCTATAGAGTCACTATGAGTAGGAACCAACTCGACAGCATCTAACAACATCTAGCCCTTTAGAGAAAAAGTTTCCCGGTCTCTGGCTTAGAGTTTTCACGTCAACATCTAAAACACAGACATTACTACCATTCGAAGTAGGTGTGACAAGACAACGATTAACAAAGAGTAAACACTGCTGAAAACAAGCTTAAAAATTTTTTAAATATATGTAACAAGCAGATTTAATGGGTGGGGGTTCGGGGTAGCAAATGAAACCTATAATCTTCTCTCAGAAAGAATAGAAATGCTTCTACCAAAAGAGAATATCTTTTCTAAAAGATACATTTGAAAAAATAACGAAAGTTTTAAATTACTATACCTGAAAAGCCATAAAATTAGAAATCTGATGAGTCTCCTCAGCCAAAGTAAAACGGGGGTTCCAAAGAGTCTACAGTAAGTCTAAGATATATCTCTATAGCATTTAATCAATTTCTCTGGTGAGGAAAGGACAGGCTGAAATGGGAATTTTTCTAGGCATCAGGCATAAAAATACCTAGTTATGTACTTTAAAATTCAGTTGTCTGAATTATAAAAAGAAAATGCAAATGATAAACACATGAAAAAGTTCTACCCTTACTAGTAATTAAGGAAATGCAAATTTATAAAAGAATCTATTTTTCACCCATCAAATTAGCAAAGTTTTTGTTTTTTATACTTACTGCTGATTAAGTGCTAATGAGAGAACTGTACCTGGAAAGCAATCTGATTTTATGTATTAACAGCTGTTAAAACAGTAATACCTGCTGACATAATAATTCTACTTGTACGATGGTAACTTGAAAAAGTATCTAACATCCACACAAAGGTTTATGCTTGGAGATACGAATACTGCAGCTTTATAATAAATAAACACTGGAAACCTAAATGCCCAAACATTAAGGAGATGAAGTAAATAATAATGGAATATGATATATTTAAAGCGTCTTGTTTCAAGGTTTGAAAACCCTGGTGGCATAGTGGTTAAGTGCTACAGGTGCTAACCAAAAGGCTGGCAGTTTGAACCCACCAAGTGCTCCTTGGAAACTCTATGGGGCAGTTCTACTCTGTCCTATAGGGTCGCTATGAGTCGGAATCGGCTCGACAACAAAGGGTTTGGTTTGGGTTTATTTCAAGGTTCAAGCAAGATACAAATTCTGCAGCTTTATAATAAATAAAAACTGGAAACCTAAATGCCCATTTAAGATGAAGTAAATCACAGCAAATAATGGAATATGATACATTTAAAATATCTATTCCAAGGTTCAAGCAAGATACAAAATAGTATATATAGTATATATTTAACTGCATAAAAACACAGAAAACAAACAAAAAACAGAAGAAAATAAGCTAAAACGCCAAATTTACTTTCCAGGTAACAGTATTACAATCTTTTTTAAAAACCTGTTTTTAATACTTTTTTGAAGTTTGCAAATTTACTGCAATCAACTTTTTTTTACTCATTAAAAATATAAAAGCCAAATGACTGCCCTGACAGGGAGCACAACAGAGAACCCCTGAGGGAGCAGGAGAACAGTGGGACGCAGACCCCAAATTCTCATAAAAAGACCAGACTTAATGGTCTGACTGAGACTAGAAGAATCCCGGTGGTCATGGTCCCCAAACCTTCTGTTGGCCCAGGACAGGAGCCATTGCCAAAGCCAACTCATGAAACATGGACTGGGCTAGGACAATGGGTTGGAGAGAGATGCTGATGAGGAGTGAGCTACCTGCATCAGGTGGACACTTGAGACTATGTTGGCATCTCCTGTCTGAAGGGGAGATGGGAGGGTAGAGGGCATTAGAAACTGGCAAAATGGTCATGAAAGGAGAGACTGGAAGGAGGGAGTGGGCTGATTTATTAAGGGGAGAGTAAGTGGGAGTATGGGGTAAGGTGTATATAAGTTTATATGTGAGACACTGACTTGATTTGTAAACTTTCACTTAAATACAATAAAAATTATTTTTAAAAAATATATAAAAGCCAAAATATATATAGATATTTTAAGGGGCCGAATATTACATGCCTGTTATGACTGTATTTACCTCTGCAATTAGTTCTTTGGTTCTAAAAAATTTTTCTCTGGCATTTTCATAGACAGCTGAATTTGTAGAGCCTTGCTGGAAGTATACTGCACCCAAATCGTAACACACCTGAAATTGTAATGAGTATCAATTTGTTTAGTAATTTTTCATCATTTAAGAGCTGACAGAACTCAAAATTATCTCCATCTCAGCAAAACACAGGTGTATATATATAGGAAAAAAATATATTTCAATGAACTGTGAAACAACCAATGTTCTTAGTTTCAAGTAACAGAAATCAACTCTCACTGATTTAAGCAGAAAAATTTATTCATTTCAGGTAGCCTACAGAATTGTTAGAAAGGTCAAAGATTCAGGCTTGAAAACCAAAAGGAACAAGGGACGCCAGCAGCCAGCATGAGAGCCAAAACTGGTCTAGTGTAGATACTGCTGCAGCCAATCTCAACACTAGACTCCACAGCCTGTATCACCTGCAGCCACCAACAGAAAGCACTGGAAATAGCAGCTATGCTCTTGCTAACGCTTCCCCTGAAAACTAGATTTTACTGTCACTGTTGCTGCTACCCACCACCAAAATGGATTCTCTACCATCCCACTTGACTTACTAGCTTATGAGTCACAGTCTGAACTAAACATATCCACTTGTCAAACCTACGTGACTTGGCGTTCTAAAGCAGGAAGAGGCTTGAGAAAGTGAGTATTTAGAGTTTTCAGCTTCTATTATAGGAAGCAGGCTCTGCCTCCCACCAAAAGTCTCAAAAGAAAGGGAGTTCCTCTAACACAGTAGAGGGGAACAGATGTGGGGAGCCCCACAAAAGGTGCAAGAGTAGGATGGGGTAGGAGACAAATATCTACCCTAACAGGACTGGCTAGAATAAAATACTGAGAAATTTAAATTAATGATGATAAAATTATTATACTTTTCCAATTCTCTCATGGTGGAATTTGTATATTTTTCAAAGAGCTTTCCTAGACAGAAGCTGAGATTCACTGAATGTCAGAACTCAAAGCTGCTTCAGATTGGTTCGACCCAGTCATTTCTATGGATAAGAACACCAGGGCCCAGAAAGTGATATGTCTACATAAAAGCATATAACCAAGTCATGGCAGAGCCCAGGCTTGAGCTCAAATCTCTAGGCTCCTAAAATGCCCTGTGTCTCAAGTTTATTCTACAGTGGCTGACAGATCAGTCTTTTTGATCTGACTTTCATAAAAAGTCTTCAATTTTCCCCCGAACAGGATAAAGTACAAACCCTTTGACCTATTCTTTAAGGACCTCATAATCTGGCCTAACTTCTCTCTCCAAGCCTGTCTTCTCTCCTCTGTTTCAATCACACTAGTCTCCTCAATTCTCCATTCACATCATAGCCTAGAAATGAGCTTCATTCCACACACCTTTATCTCCATTTATCTGAGGCAAGAGATACCTATTCCTCCTCCAAACTCCTAAGCTGTAATAGTCTCTGGTACTCATTACGAAACCACTCTTTACAAGCATTATAGATAATGTTCTATCTTGTTCCATGAATCAAGGAGATAAATTCCCCTTAGCCTCTAGAACACTGCTTTGAACTATTTAGTCCACCATAAATGTTTGGCTGATTTTCATTCTAGAGAACCCCTCCCATCTGGGGGGAAGGAATACTAAAGCAGTAATTATATATGATATATACAATGATACATAGTTCCCCTTTCTAAGCAAAGACAATGTAAAGTTATCAAAAAGATGCTAGTTTCACCGACTAGCCATTAAAATGAGCTTAAATTCTATAATTAAGAGGTTGTCAACAGGTTTAAAACAAAAAACTTGATAATGTCCTAAGAGAGAGTAACACTTGGTTTTAGTGGGGGAAATTCTACAGGTTTTTTTTTTTTCTTTCTGAGTCTTAGCTAAATTCTACTAACAAAGAATGCACTTCAAATCTGAATATGCCAGGAATTGAGTATTACTACCAATTTGCCATTCAAAAAATAGGAAACATAAACTCAGCTATGTAATTAAAAAACTATTTGATAGTCTAACACATACAGGTGTTTTCTAGGAGGTGTTTCTTTTCAGGTCGTATCATCACCGTGCTGTGATAATCCAACGACACTGATAGTCTTTAAACAGACTCTCAGAGATTATAAAATACTACAGTACCAGACACCTTCCCACATGCAAATTTCTCAATAAAAGTAAAGAGGTTTTCAAGTGTCAAAACCTTGTTACTCCTACTGTAACTTTCATCTCTTCAGGTCTGAAAAAAATGCTTACCTTTAGCTCTAGAATGATTTAACCTAAAAAGGCACCTTTTCCCAACACTGTTGTAGCTACTTCTACCTCTTTCAAAACAGGAAATAGTAATTAAAGAAGCCATGCCGACTCACATGACTTAAGGAAAAAGAAATCTAGTTTAAAAGGCACTAAAGGCACTATTCTAGTAACCTTCGGGAGGCAACAATTATTTTTAAATTTCTATCGCATTCCAAGTTTTGTGCTAGAAAATGAGGAAGAAGCAAAATATATTTAAGAAAGAAAAAACAGGGCCTCAGAAAGTTTACAAGCTGGTGGGGAAGAGAAAACATAAAATAATACCCAACAATAAACATCAACTGAAAGCTGCCAATGCAACTGGGGCCCAGAGTTACAAAAAGTAGATAACCTTGCGATCCTTGTAAAGCTGGACATTTTCTCTAGGGGCCTAGATTTTTTTCTAACACAATATTAGCTTTTTGTTGTCTGTTTGTTTTTTTAAGGTCTAATTATATTTCTAATTCTATGAAGTGAGAAACAACAGGTTAAACAGCATCTTAAGACAAAATCGAAGAGAAAAAAAGCAGAAACAAATTCTAAAATACTAAGATGATTACATATAAGATTTTCTCCTCAAAAATTATCATGCACTGATTAAATACTAAAATAAATACCTGGCACTGCATTTCCTCAGTTTTGATTTTCAATCCAGCAGTAGAACTCTCAGTTTCCCCATTTACCATGCCTGGCTCCATGGCCAATAAATCTAGAGTTCTCATGGTGTGGACATAAAGATCCTTGTTCAATTTAAGGGCCGCCTCTAGTACCAAAATAGAATCAGCAGCTTGTTCTTTCAGCTACAAATATTCAATAAGCAAATCATTAAAACACAAAAATAGCAATAAATGACCATATTAACCAAAAAATATTTACGGGATATGTAGTAATTTAGCATACAGTGGTATTAAAAAAAATTTTAACACAGCAGGAATACAATTAGATTTGTTGAAATAAAATGATATTAAATGGGGGAAAAAGCACTAAATTCCTATTATAAAATTAGAAAATACAAAGAGGAAAAGATTGATTCTCCCCCCTACAGAAATGTTTAAGGATGAAGAAAAACACTTTAAAGATTTGTACTGTTCCACTTGATTTACTCAAAAAATGTTTGTATACAGCAATGTGCCAGCCACAGTACTAGGCACTACCAAACTCATTGCCATCAAGTTGATTCCAACTCACAGCGACCCTATAGGACAGAGTAGAACTGCCCCATAGGGTTTCCAAGGAGCAGCTGGTGGATTCAAACTGCCAATCTTTTGGTTAGCAACTGAGCTCTTAACCACTGTGCCGCAGGGGCGCCTTACTAGGCACTAGGTAATACAAATGAAAAGATGCAGGCTTTTTACTTCCATATTCAAACTACTACAGCATATTTGTTTTATGTACATGCAGTTTCTTATCTTCCCTCTCCTCCCCTGGCCTCCCACACCTTACACAGTGTCTCTGGCACACTGTAGGTATTTATAAGAATTAGAGACCATTTAAAAAAATTTACAAACCTCCCAAATTTCTACCTTTATACTAACTAAATCAATTTTAAAAATAAGTGCTGTAGTTTTCTGATTATAAAAGTAATTAAAAAGTAATACATGTTGACTGTAGATATTTTGGAAAACACTAAAGAACATGTAGACATAACCTGTAAAATCGATTTCTCATACCTACTACAAGTATTGTGAAGTATTCGACAATAGAACCAATAGTAAAGCTCTCTATCATTAAAGCTGTACAACTTAGAATCATATGATCAATAAAAGCCCTACTGTATTCTAACCATAAAAATATAAATGTCATTGCATCTAGGTCTGAACAACTCTCATATACTTATGATTAGAAGCATCTAAACACGCTCTCCAAGTGTTTCAGAAATGTTAAAGTATAACTGATGCAAATACTCACCACTTTCAAAATATTTTCTGTTAATTCTTTTTCCTGCTGCATCTGATTCATACTAAGAGAAATGATCGAAAAGACCGAGTATCGAATGTTACGACACTGAAAACTCAATACTTAAGAGCATATACATTAAAAAAATATACATTAGTAAGGTTCAATTTAGGTAAAAATACTTTTAATGCTATTCCTTTTCATCCTTAAAAAACAAATCATTACGAAGCTCGTTTATTTTCCATTACTTTCTCATTTGCTTTGCATAAAACACACACACCTCAATTTACCCTTTCAAGATCCAATTATTTTCTGCTTTGAATTTTCTGTTGATCCCAAGCGTCTTCATTAATGGAATACATGCTGATTCATTATGTCCGAATTTTCAATAGGTAGTATGGATTTTTTTCTTGCCTCATCCCACCAATACTACCCTCAGAGTCCAAAGGGACATATGTGTTCTCCCAATTTAACCCCCAGAATCCAGAGGGACATATGCGTAACAAACAATTTTTCTAAATTCCATGTTTAACCTACCAAAAATATTCAGCACCACCTCATAGAATACCCTGTAAAAATAGTAATTTGTGGCATATGCCCATTTCTTCTGCTTCAAACAGTTATACAGGCCCTCGCCTTGGAGCAGCATGCACTGTAAGTGGGAAAACAGCTTCCCAAGAAACCTCAAGAGGCGGAAAATATAGGTGGGCAACCTAAGTTCCACAGTCCACAAGAGGGTTCTTAACAGTTCAAACTTACTGACAACTAAAGCTCATTTATATCAAATTAAAACCCACGTGCTCTAGCTCCACAATTTGGGTAAGATGCTATTGGAATTTAAGATCAGGCTTAAAACAGCAGATATGATCAAACTTTAGGAAAAAAAAAGAGGAAAACTACTGTAGTTCAATATACTTTAAAACCTTTTACACAGTACTGATAGACAATGATGATTTTTAAGTCAATTCTAAGTTTTAATCCTTGACTTTTGCAAAATTTCCCCCTAAGAATCCTTCATTTTTCTGGTCAAGTATTGCAAGTAATAACAATCTAAACAAATATTTACATATATTAAATATAGTACAAATATATCTTCTTCAAAGTCAATTTAATTAAATTAAAAAATATCTTAATACTTTTAAGCAGGTCAGCTAATACTTACCAAGATGAACAGCAAAATTCAAAAAGTACTCCCCTTCTTCTTCTTCGCTCTCTCTCTACTCTATGTATCTAAAACACTATGCTTGGGTGATGCAAATGGTTAACCTGTTTGGCTGCTAATCAAATGGATGGCAGTTCAAGTCCACCCAGACGTGTGCTGAAAGAAAGGCCTGGTGATCTACTTCTGTAAAATCAGCCATTGAAAGCCCTGTGGAGCATATTTCTACTATGACATACATGGGGTCACCTTGAGTTTGAGTCAACAGTTACTGGTTATCTGGTAGAATACTACCTGGTTCTCTGACCCAAGACCTCCAGAGAAATCTTTCATGCAGATTTTCTGCCCTCAGATTTCTGCGCTACTTCCTCTGTACCAGAATTACTAAAAACCTGCAAATTGTTTTAAATTCTAATGAAAAAAAATGCCAAGTAACATTCATAACTGCCAACTTACACACTTAACTGAGGGGGTCCCGGTTTCGCCTGTTTGACAGGAAAACTACTTTGAACAATTGTCCTAATTGCCCTAAAGAAAAGAAAGAAAAAAGAAATGTAATACATTGTAAATACAACTTCTATTATCTTTTCAAGTACCTCTTAGATTTGCATTATAAATTATCTGAAGTTTTAATTAACATAAAATAAACACTTTCTAAATCATCCCTTTTTTGTTAGAATGCTATTCATCTATGTGGATAGTCACAGAAATTTTCTCCACCACAGACTCACAGTTCTCAAGACCCTCTGAGAGATCTCTGGAGCAGAAGCGACCCCTTAAAAGGATACCCCTGAAAACCACAGCACGATTAGACACAGAGTACCCAACACATTCTGGGTTTATAAAAAATTTACCATCTGTTGTAGAGAAGGATAGCCATGGCGGTGGTTGGAGGTAAAGTGGCCAGATCCATGTCTACGTGTTTTGTCCCAGGAGGAACTCTGCTGATGCAGAGGAGTTCGTTCAGCAGCATATTCAGCACTGGAACAGACAAACTTAAAGGAAAAAAAAAGGAAGAAAAGGCACGTGTCTGTATATTAGCTGTCTAAAAAGCAAAAAATACACAATTCAGTATCTTCACTACATGGCTAAAGGACTAATTCTTCAGGGTCTTTTAACTACTCTAAACCTCGACGATTTAAGTGAAAATACATTTACCCATTAAACTTGAAAGATTAAAAAATTTTATTATAAAAACATGTGAACATATACAAAAGTCAAAAGAATAAAGGAGCCCTGATGGCCCAATGGTTAAGCTCTTGGCCACTAACTGAAAAGTTAGCAGTTTGAAACCACCCAGCAGCTCTGCAGGAGAAAAGACCTGCAGATCTGCTCCTATAAAGATTAAAAAAACAGCCTAGGAAATTCTGAGGGGCAATTCTACTCTGTCAAAGAGGGTCACAACTGATTCAGCAGCACACAACAACAACGTAATAAACTCCCATAATTGATCCATCATCCAGCTTCGATAATTAAGAACTGATGGCCAATCTTATTTCATCTATACCCTTACCCACTTACCAAATCCCCAATGTTAAATCATTTCTCCTATAAATATTTCAGAATGTGTCCAAAAGATTAATTCTTAACCTAACCACATTGTATTAATTTCACAGCTAAAAACTTAATAACTGCTTATTATGGCCAAACACACAACTAATGTTCAATCTTCCAACTGTCACATATAAATCCCACTTCTCTGTACACACCGCTATCTACTGATCTGTCTTTCCAGTCTCTGGATCTGTAGGTTCCTCCTACAGATTAAAGAGTAAAATATTTTTTCTCTTTTCTTAATTCTAATATTTAAAGCTGGAGAGTATGTGGTAAAAAGGTTTATTTATTTTTAAATGGTTATTGGTGAGGGTACAAACTAGTACAGCTCTTTGGAATGCAATGTGACAATATAAATCATATGCCTTAAAAATGCTTATATCATATGACCCAGCAATTTAAAAATCTATACTAAGGGTATAACTCAAAATACAGATAAAGCTTATGGGCAAAGACATTTAAGGCCATGTGATTTATAACAGTGAAAAACTGGAAACAAAGTACTGTCGACGGAGGAATAATTAATAAAGTATCCACACAAAGGAATAATCTGCAAAAAATAAAATGGTTTAATGTTTATGATATACCATTAAGTAAAAAAAAAAAAGAAATCAAAACAGCAACACTGTTTAAAAACATGGGGAGGAAAAAAATACACAAAAATATTTAAAACACTCTTCTCCCTATTATTTCCTGTTTTCTGTATTTTTCCAAATTTTCTATAATAAATAGGTATTACATTTTAAATTGTTAGGGAAGTGGATGAAAATAAAGCATTTTCTAGCTGTAGCCCTGAAAGCATTCATTTGTAAACAAATAATCAGTGATACTAATAAGATAGTTTAATAGTTTAGGAGATAGTGATTGCTTCGTGATCACTAAAATTAACTGAAACATTAATTGGCAAATCATCCATATTATGCAAAACTCATCAATTTTCTTCACTTTCTTCAGATATGCAAAAGCAAACAGAAACATTTTAAACCCTTTAGGAAAAAAAGCACTATAGATGTGAATTTTCTCTATCAAAAAAATTAAACTGCCTCATAACTAATAACATCATTTATGGTTTTAAAGAATATTTAGCTCACAGCTTAAAATTTGATCAACACTACTCACAAGTAAAATTAACACCACTGCTTTTTTAGTCATGTTGTCTTCTGGAGCCATTTAAAATTCATCTAGTGGCACAGTAGTTAAGCGCTATGGCTGCTAACCAAAAGGTCAGCAGTTCAAATCCACCAGGCCCTCCTTGAAAACTCTATGGGGCAGTTCTACTCTGTTCTCTAGGAGTCGGAATTCACTCGACAGCAATAGGTTTGGTTTTTTGGTTTAAGATTTAAATACTTTATCTTTCTTATACTTTTTGGAAAATACTTGCATAGTTTATTAAGACTACACAGAAAGGTAATTTTCATCTTAAAGGCCCACACACGCGTGTAGAGACAGATTTCATTACATACGTATGTATATATTTATATATATGTAGATATAACTCAACGGTAATGGATTTTGTATGTAATATAGATATATAAATCTTAAAAATAAACATGGAAATAAACCAAGATATCTAAATAGCACTTCAACGAAATTTTATTTAAATCTTGTATACCTTTTCTCTAATATGTCTAAGTCCCACTTCAAATGTGCAGCAACTTTAAGAGCAAGCAGCTTTAAAATACGATTTCTCTTGTTATCAGGTGGAGGCTGAACCTGGTTTTGTTCATTAACTGAAGGTTTGGAAGCCTGTTCCAAAAACTGAACAATAAGTTGAACTGGTGCAGGATCTAGGATTTAGAAAAAAAAATTCTTAAAATTCAGTTTTAATTATGAAAATGCAAAAGGTTTCACCTGTATTGTTTTTGGGCCACAAAAGGAATCCAAACAGCTGTGTAGTTATAATGAGTAAGGAATATGATTTATAAGAACTGTGCTCTCCAAGATTAAAGGGGAGGATGAGGAAGAGCATGGAAGGAGGAAGGCATAACAGACAAAAAGTAGAAGAAAGCACTTTACAAGAACATTTACCCAAATAAGCCACACGAGGGTGAGAGATTCCCAATTCAGCAAATAACCAATGCCAATCAGAGGGAAGAGATGCAGACTTCCGAATTATTGTTTTAACACTTAAAAGTGGTACTTCGGTGGAGTTACTTACCTCTCTGCATCTGTTTCTGCCCATGCAAAATAGTGTTTAATTCCACCAACCTCAATGCATCATTTCGAGGAGTGAATTAAATAACAGATGTGAAGCAGTAAGCACAGCGTCTGACACCCAGAAAGCACCCAAAAAAATGTTTGTCAAAAGTAATGAATTAGAAAAACATAATGTAGGTGGCAAAACTACTCAAGTAAAATAAACTAACTTCACACACAGTAGTCTACATCAGCTGGACTGAACTAGCCGTTTTGGGATTTGACCCTATCAACAGAATGCTATTCAAGGAACTTACATTTTCATGCCAGTACCCTGGGTTTATTTTGGTTTACCTCTTTCCAGAAACGCCTGGCGTCTTCCTCCTGCCCCAATTACACCGATCTAACTGGCACATTAATCACGGTCATCATAATACAATAGCCATCTTGTAACTGTACAGCAAGGAGCCCTGGTTTGCAGTGGTTAAGCCCTCACTGCCAACCAAAAGGTTGGCTGTTCGAACTCACCAGCCGCTCTGCGGGAGACAGATGCGGCAGTCTTGCTTCCCTAAAGATTAAGGCCGTGGAAACGCTGTGGGGCAGTTCTACCCTGTCCTACAGGGTCGCTATGAAGCTGAATCGACTCTACGGCAATGGGTTTTTTTGGGAGAGCTCTATAGCATTCCCTACTCTCCAAAATTTTATTTAATTTACAGTCCAACTTTAGAATATAACTAGAGTCAGTAAAGTCTCATTCAGGAAGAAAGCAGTTAAATGAGAACCTAAGATAAAATTAATTAGCGTCAGGATCAGCACCAGAAGTAGTGATCTCTCCGCATCTCCCCAAGTTTTCAACAGCCTGGGTTCTGTAAAGGGGAGGGTTCGGGCCGCCCTCCTCAATCCAAGCAACCAGAAGACCCAACTCCCAAGCGCTAAAACCCCAAAGGACCCAGGGAAGAGGGGGCCGACGGCGCCGAGCCAGCCACTCTGGGGGAGAAGGTTGGCGAGCGGCCCTTTGTTTGGCTTTTCTTTGCACTCCCCCCGCCGGGGTGCTACAGCACCGGGATGTTTAACGCTCAGCCAGGAGGGACTCGGTCAGCGCTCGGCTCCTGTCCGCGCCTTGCAGGCCAAAGCTTCGGTGGCTGAGAAGGCGCGAGGTCGAGGGAGGCGCGGCGAGCAGAGCCCTACGGGCTACAGGCGCAGCGCTTACCCGGGCAGGGCTTGCGCAGATGTTTCTCCAACAGCGACTCCTCCAGCAGGAACTCGAACCAGCAGGTCTGCGGCGGGGTGCAGGGCCGGCTGGAGGTGGCCGCCTCCCGGTCCGCCGCCTCCGCGCTCATCCTGCCCCCGCCGCCGCTACCCCCAGGGACGCTTCCCAGCTCCAACCTGACACCCGGACGCGTGCCGTGACCTGTGATGTGCGGAACGGCCCGGAGGGAGGCCGCTATAAGCACCTAGGTGAAAGCACTGCGAACGTCCAGACAACCCACACAACCCAAAATGGCGGCGCAACCCAGCCAGAGCTTGGGCCGCTGGTTCCACCTCCCGGACGCCTCCGCCGCACTTCTAGGCCAATCATGGTTCGACTTGGAGAGAAAGGGGCGGGAGTCACTACTCAGACCACGCCTCCCAGGTTGCTATTGGAGACGGCTCTAGGCGGTCTTTCCACCTTGCCTGTGAGTATATCAGCGTGAAAATGAAACAACCTAATCTAGGGTTGCAACGGCCCTCAATATATTCGTAAAAGACAGTGAACACGATAGGTCCTGGCAAACTGTGACCCAGGTGAATTTTATCTTCCGTGCTTTCTACTTCCGCATTTCCAGTTCCAAAATTTCTTCCCACTAGGTGGTTGGTTTTAGGTCCTCTCCGCGTGCTGTCCACTGCGGTCTCCAGCACCAGATTTCTTTGTAGGAGCCCAGATGATGACAGCCTACAATGAGACTCAGCCTCTGCTATTTCTCAGAACTAACTCTCAATATTTAGCGCCTAATTAATCCTCTTGATATCCCCGCTAGAGGTATTGTTAACCCCATTTTACATTTACTTCTATTCTGTAATGTTCTTGTATTTTTTTAAGTGATTAAAATTGCAAAAAAAAAAAAAAAGCATTCATAGATCATGAACTGATTAAGAGTGCAAACTTTAGAGTTCACCACTTCTAACACTTCGGATAGATTATTTAACCTCACTGAGCCTTAGTTTCCACATTTGTAAAACAGTGATAATAATAGTGGCCTGGTTAAGAGCTCAGGCTGCTAACCAAGAGGTCTGCAATTGGAATCCACCAACCGCTCCTTGGAAACCCTATGGGGGCAGTTCTTCTCTGTCCTGTAGGGTCGCAGTGAGTCGGAATCGACTGATCGGCTATGGGTTTGGTTTGGTTTTGGAGTCTTAGGACAGGAGCACTGGAGGGGCAGTGGGTAAGCACTAGGCTGCTAACGGAAAGGTAGGAGGTTTGAACCCACCAGCTGCTCTGCAGAAAGAGAGATGTGACACAGAACGATGTGGCGGGAGAAAGAGGTAGGTAGCAGTCAACTTCTGTAAAGGGTCACTATGAATTGGGATGGAATCTACTGTACCAGCCATTTTTTTTTTTTTTTAAGTCTTAGGGGTGATAGAAGAAGGGTCAGAACAGGTAAATGAGATAATTCAGGTAAGCTTTTAAAACAAGGCCTGGCACCTTGTAACCTCAATAAATTTAACTGATATCATATAATGTTTTCCAATTTGCAAATCATTTTCATATACATGATTCTAATTTTCTCTGCAAACTACCCTCATACACTTTTGGCCACTGAAGAAACTAGTGGTTCCACATTTATGATTTGCCCAAAGTTTCACAACGAAGTGGCTGAACCAGGGCTTCCAGCGATCTTTCCTCTGTACACAGTCTGCTTTCAACAGTGGATAGAGAGGATAAAATGGCTTATAGTCTTTTTCAGAATGAAGAGAGAAGGCTTTGAAAATAGCTTTATGATAAATAAATGGAAATAGTGCATCCATAAGTAAATATAATGCTTTAATGGCAAAATTGCCTTGTTCTCATCTTCTTACACAATCCTCTTTCATTCTGGTGTTCCTTGGGGTCCTGTTCTTCATCCTCTTCTGACTGTAAAAACCATCTCTGGTCACTCTCCCAGCTCTTAAAGTGCACAACTATTCTCCAGAACCCTCAATGCGCACTGGACATTTTCCATTTCAACATCTCGCAGGTAGTGCATACTCAGCGTTTCCAGATGAATTTCAAACCTGACCTACATGAAGCAAAAACTGAGAGAAATGAAGGGAGAAATAGAGAACTTAGCAATACTAATTGGAAACTTTAATACCCAACTAGGCAGATCAACAAGATTAAGAAGATTAACAAGAAGACCAACATGGAAATACGAGACCTAAAGAACAGTATAAGCCAAGTAGACTTAAAAAACATCCATACTACACTCCACCCAACAAGAGTATACAACTGTACAACAGAGTATCTCAACTGTACATGGAACATTCACCAGGATAGACTGTATGTTCAGCCATAAAACAAGCCTCAATAAATTTTTTAAAAAATGGACATCATACAAAGTATGTTCTCTGCACAGAAGGGAATGAAATTAGAAATTTATAACAGAAAGAAACTTGGGAATTTCACAAATATGTGAAAATTAAACAATATACTCTTAAATAACCAATAAAAAAAATAGATGAAAGAAATCACAAAGGAAGTTAGAAAATATATTTTTAGAAGCCTGAAAATAAAAACACAACATAACAAAACTTATGGGATGCAGCTAAAGCAGGATTTATGGGAAATTTTACAGTTGTAAATGCCTGTACTAACAAAGAAGAAAGTTCTCAAATCAATATCCAAACCTTCTACCTTCAGACACTATAAAAACAGGAGAAAACTAAAGCTAACACAAGGAGAAACTAACAAAATAAAGAAAAAACAATAGAAAAATATCAACCAAAAAACAAAAGTCGGTTCTCTGAAAAGATCAACAAAATCATCAAACCTTTAGCTAGACTGACTAAGAAAAAAAAAAGAGAGGTGACTCAAATTACTAAGATCACAAATGAAAGACCATTACTACCAACCTTAGAGAAATAAAAAGGATTATAAAGGAATACTATGAATAATTATATGTCATTAAATTAGATAACTTAGATATAAAATGGAAAAATGCCTAGAAAGGCATAAACTATCAAAACTGATTTGAGAAGAAATAAAAAATATGATTAGACATATAGCAAGAGATTGCATTAGTAATTAAAAAAAAAAACCGACTCAAAAAAGAAAAAAGCTCAGGTCCAGATGCTTTCACTGGTGAATTCTAGCAAACATTTAAAGAAGGATTAATACCAATTCTTCACAAACTCTTCTAGGAAGGAACATTTTCTAATTCATTCTGTGAGGCTTGTACTACCCTGATACCAAAACTAGACAAAGACATTACAAGAAAATTACATACCAATCTATCTTTTGAATATAGACGCAAAAACTCTCAACAAATATTATATGATCCCACTGTCATGGATTGAATTGTGCCCCCCCAAAATATGTATCAACTTGGCTAGGCCATGATTCCCGGTATTGTGTGGTTGTCCTCCATTTTGTGACCTGATGTAATTTTCCTATGTATTGTAAATCCTAACCTGTATGATGTTAATGAGGCAGGATTAGAAGCAGTTATGTTTATGAGGCAGGACAAAATCTACAGGATTAGGTTGTACCTTGAGTCAATCTCTTTTGATACATATAAGAGAGAAACAAGCAGAGGAGAGGAACCTCTTTACTACCAAGAAAAAAAAGCCAGGAGCAGAGTGCATTCTTTGGACCCAGGGTCCCTGTGCTGAGGAGTTCCTAGACCCAGGGGAAAATGGATGCCAAGACACATGGAGACTTCCAAGGAATATCAGGCCCACAGACGTTGAAAGGAGTCAAGGACCTTCCCCTAGAGCTGACAGAGAGGAAAAGACTTCCACTAGAGCTGGTGCCCTGAATTTGGACTTCTAGCCTCCTAAACTGTGAGAGAATAAATTTCTGTTCGTTAAAGCCATCCACTTGTGGTATTTCTGTTATAGCAGTACTAGATAACTAAGATACCACTTATATGAAATGTCTAGAATTGCTACATGTATAGAGATCTAAGCTTATTAGTGGTTACCAGGAGCGGAAGAGAGGGGAAAAGGTAGTTATTGCTTAGGGGCACTGAGCTTTTGTTAAGAGTGATGGAAATATTTGGAACTGTACGGTGGTGATTGTCGCAAAACGTGATAAACATAATGTCACTGAAGTGTACATAGAAAAAATGTTGAAATGACAAATGTTTTGTGTTTTATATTTATATATTTTTACCACAATAAATAAAATTTTTAAAAATTCTCAACAAAATACTAGCTAACTGAACCCAGCAACATATGAAAAGGATAATACAATATGACCAAGTGGGATTTATTCCAGGAATACAAGGTTGTTCAACATCTGAAAATCAATTAATGTTAATATGCAATTATCTTAATAGTTGCAGAAAGAGCACTTGACAAAATTCCCACACACTTTCATAATAAAAGCAATCAACAAACTAGGAATAGAAAAGAACCTCCTCAACCCGAAAACAGGCATCTATGAAAAACCCACTGCTAACATACTAAATGGTCAAAGACTGAAAGCTTTCACCCTAAGATCAAGAGCAAGACACAGATGTCCACATTTTCTGCTTCTATTCAACACTGTATTGGAGTTCTGGTCAGGGCAATTAGGCAAGAAAAAGAAATAAAAGGCAATCTAGATTAGAGATCTTCAAATTAGTAAAATTATGTCCACGTACAGATGACATAATCTTGTATACAGAAAAACCCTAAAGAATCCATGAAAAACTACTAGAGCGAATAATTGAGTTTACCAAGTCTGCTGGATACAAGATCAAAATACAAAAACCAAGGAGCCCTGGCAGTGCAGTGGTTCAGCACTCATCTGCTAGCTGAAAGGTTGGTGGTTTGAATCCATCAGCCACTCTACAGGAGATGAGACCTGGAGATCTCTCATAAAGATGATAGCTTAGGTACAGCCGCTGTGGAAAACAGTGTGGTGGTTCCTCAAAAAACTAAAAACAGAACTACTATAAAAAACCAACCCAGTGTTGTCGATTCCGACTCACAGAAATTCCACTCCTAGGTATATACACAAAAGACTTTAGAGACTCAAAAAGAGACTTGTACAACAATGTTCATTGCAGCTCTATTCACAACAGCCAAAAGGTGGAAACAACTTAAATGCCTATAAATAGATGAGTGGATAACAAAATGTGATACATAACATACAATGCACTATACTCAGCTAGTAGGAGAAGCGAAGTCTTGATACATGCTACAATATGGATGGAGCTGGAAGACATAATATTGAATGAAATAAGTCAATCAAAAAAGACAAATATTGTATGACTTCCCTTATATAAAAAGACAAGAAAAGAAAAATGTATAGAGAACAAAGTTTATTAGTGGTTACCAGGGGCAGGAGGGAAGGGGAAGGGGGGAGGTTTACGGTGATGGAAATGGGTTGCACAGCCATTTTTTGTAATTCCTGTTAATAAGTTGTACTCTTTTAAAAAGTTAAATTGGCAAAACTTGTGATAAATACATTTACAAAAAAGCAAAAAAGTAGCTGCTGAGGCTGTTTATGTCGACCCAAAAACCTCATGAGATTTGGTTTCTTGGTTTGGAGGTTTAGGGTCATGGTTTCATGCAACATCCCAGTTAAGTGGCCTAATAACATGTTTAGTGCTACTGTTCTATTGCCTAGTTCAAAGCGTAGTGCCCGAGGTCTTGAAAGCTTGCACATGGCCATCCAAGACACAACAATTGGTCTCTCTTCTCCAGGAACAACAGAGAAAGGACAGTCAGGAATAGGAAGAGGATATGAATGTATGGCTAATTGCCTCCATGAACAACTGCTTCCTTTGCCATGAGACTAGAAACTGGATGGTGCCTGGCTAGCACTACTGGACGTTTTGATCAAAGATTCCATAGAAACCTGAGCAAAAGGGAGGAAATGTAGAACAGAATTCCAAATTCTCATGTATTCCAGACTTCCTGGAGCCATGAAGTTTGAATGAATCCCTAAACCTATTGTCCCAACGTATTTTTGTAAACCAAAAATATCCTCTGAAATCTTTTTAAAACCAAACAATAGTTTAGCTTAACTAGTAAAAAAAAAAAAGTCTGCCTTTAGCATCATGCTCTTTTAAGAACTATCTGCATGGGATCAAGTTACAACAGCAACTTGAAAGATTAGATAGGAATCTTAGGAGACAGTGAATTTATGTAAATGGGGAAGGAACAACACAGAAAAAGAGAGTGAGAATGGTTATACAACTCAAAAAGTGTGATCAGTGTCACTAAATGGCACATGTAGAAACTGTTGAATTGGTGTATGTTTTGCCGTATATATTCTCAACAACAACAGTAAAATTATGGAAAAAAAAAGATAACAGCTTAGGAAACCAGATGGGGCAGTTCTACTGTCATATAGGGTTGCTACGAGTAAGAATCAACTTGACAGCACACAATGACAATACACAAAAATTAATTGTAATTCTATATCCTAGCAATGAACAATTTAAAAATGAAATTAAGGAAACAATCCCATTTACAATAGCATTAAAAAATAATATTTAGGTGACATAGTATGTGAAATCCAGAGTCGTCGGGCCCAAAAGTAAAATGGCTGAAATTAATGCTAAGTCTTAATGTAACTTTTCACACAGATTCATACCCTGTTGCTTAGGAACCAACCTCACTATTAAAAGCCTTTGTGGTTAGGCTAAGACTGTGAATCTGTAACCAAGCCTTATCAAACTCTCTGTGTTAAATCTCCCCAGGAGAGCTTATGCTATGGGCAAGGTAATGTTTAACAACCTGTTCAGTACAGTAGCTGTCATGCCATTATTTTTTAAGTCATGAGACTCCCTCCACAACTACAAACATTTGTAATTATGTCTTTTAACCAATCAATGTATTCCAGGTGTATTAATGTAACCAAAATCCAAAACAAACCCGTTGCTGTCGAGTCGATTCCGACTCACAGTGACCCTACAGGACAGAGTAGAACTGCCTCATAGGGTTTCCAAGAAGTGGCTGGTGGATTCGAACTTCCAGCCTTTTGGTTAGCAGCTGAACTCTTAACCACTGTGCTACCAGGGCTTCATTAATGTAACCAATAATGTTAAAAATCATGCTTCGTTTTGTCCTGCCTTTGACCGATCTGAATCACTGTAAACCAATCAGAATATTGTGTTTGTAGTTTCTCATATGGCAGTAAAACTATGGATGATTTGTACCCCTCCCTTTGGAATTCATAAGCTTCAGATCCTGGGGTTTTCATGGTTCCCTAATTTGAATGATATATTGGCTTCAATAAATCTCTTTTGATTTTCCTTTAACAGAGTTGGAGAGTTTTTTCTTTATCACATAGGAAAAAATTTAACAAAAGAAGTGCAAAACTTATATTTTAACAACTAGAAAACATTGTTGAAAGGAATTAAAGAACATTTAAATAGTTGGACTATGTTCATGGATTGGAAGACTTAATACTGTAAGATGGCAATACTCTCAAAATTGATCTATATACTCAAGGCAATCCCTATTAGAATCCCAACAGACTTCTTCGTAAAAAGACTTGACTCTAGAATTCGTATGGAATTGCAAAGGGCCCAGAAGAGCCAAAACAATCTTTGAAAAAAATAACAAAGGAGAAGGACTCACATTCCCCAATTTCAAAACTTAGGACAAAGCAATCAAAATAGTGGGGTACTGGCACAAGGACAGATGTATACTGTATTTTTATGCAGATAACCTGTGCCTTCTGCATTTGTTTGCCAGCCACTCCCTCCGCCGTAAGGCACCATCACAAGTGCCACCATGCCAATCCTCTTCCACATGTTGCTATAAAATTAGCATAGCAAAAATGCCTCATGGGGGGAGGGCAGAACCAACAAACGCAGAAGGCGTGTGTTATTTGTGTAAAAATACGTAGATCAATGGAATAGAGTTAATAGTCCAGTAATAAACACATACTTCTATGGTCAACTGATTTCCAAGAAGGGTGCCAAAACCATCGAATGGAAAGAAAACAGACTTTTCATTAAGTGGTGCTGGGACAACCAGGTAGCTACCTGCAAATGAAGTTGGGCCTTTACCTCACAACACATACACAAATTAATTCATAATAAAGACCTAAATGTAAGACCTAAACTATAGAAATCTCAGACGAAAACAGGGATAAATCTTCATGGCCTTGGATTTGGCAATAGTCAATAGCATAAGCAACCAAAGAAAAAAATAAACCGGACTTCATCAAAATTAAAAATTGAAACGTTTGTGCTTCAATGGACACTACCCACAAAGTGAAGAGAACCCACTTAATGGGAGAAATATCTGATAAGGGACTTGTATCTAGAATATATAAAAACCCCTTTCTCATAAAAAGACCAGAGTTAATGGTCCGACTGAGACTGAAAGGACCCTGGTGGTCATGGCCCCCAGACCTTCTGCTGGCCCAGGACAGGAACCAATCCCCAAACCAACTCTTCAGACATGGATTGGACCGGACAATGGGTTGGAGAGGGATGCTGGTGAAGACTGACCTTCTTGGATCAGGTGGACATTTGAGTCTATGTTGGCATCTCCTGCCTGGAGGGTAGATGAAAGGGTAGAGGGGGTTAGAAGCTGGCGAAATGGACACGAAAAGAGAGAGTGGAGGGAGAGAGCAGGCTGCCTCATTAGGGGGAGTGTAATTGGGAGTATGTAGCAAGCTGTTTTGTGGTTTAGCAAGCTGTATGTAAGTTTTTATGTGAGAGACTGACTTGATTTGTAAACTTTCACAAAGCACAATTAAAAAAAAAACTCTTATAACTCAGTAATAAAAAGGCAACTCGATTTAAAAATGGTCAAAATATCTGAGCAGACATTTCTCCAAAGATATACAAATGGTCAATAAGCACATAAAAAATCCTCAACATTAGCCATCAAGGAAATGCAAATACAAAACCACACTGACATACCAATTCATACCCACTAGAATGGCTGTAATCAAGCATTGATGAGCATGTGGAAAAATTGGTAGTTTCATATCCCAATGATGGGAATGTAAACTCATGCAGCCACTTTGGAAAACAGTCTGACAGTTACCATATGACCCAGCAATTGCAGTTCTTATGTGGAACTACACTCCAAGGGAAATGAAAATATGTGTCTGTCATAGATTGTGTTCCCCAAAAGAATGTGTATCAATTTGGCTAGGCCATGATTCCCAGTGTTGTGTGATAGTCCACCATTTTGTCATCTGATGTGATTTTCCTGTGTTGTAAACCCTATCTCTATGATGTTGATGGTTTTATGATGTTCATGAGATGGGATTAGTGGCAGTTATGTTAATAAGGCGGGACTCAATCTATAAGATTAGATTGTGTCTTGAGCCAATCTCTTTTGAGATATAAAAGAAAGAAGTGAGCAGAGAGACATGGAGACCTGATACCACCAAGAAAGCAGCGGCGGAAGCAGAGTACATCCTTTGCGCCTGGGGTTCCTGCACGGAGAAGCTCCCAGGCCAGGGGAAGATAGATAAACAAGGATCTTCCTCCAGAACTGACAGAGAGTGAAAGCTTTTTCCTAGGGCTGGCGCAATGGATTAGGACTTCTAGACTTTGAGAGACTAAATTTCTCTTTGTTAAAGCCATTCACTTGTGGTATTTCTGTTAAAGCAGCACTAGATGACTAAGACAACACGCATACAAAAACTTGTATATGGGTTTTCACAGCAGCATTACTGATAATAGCCAAAAAGTGGAAACAACCCAAATGTCCAGCAACTAATGAATGCATTAACAAAATGTGGTATATCCATACAATGGAGTATTGTTAAGCAATAAAAAAGAATGATACACACAACATGGATGAGCCTTTAGAAGATTATGCTAAGTGAAAGAAATCAGTCACAAAAGAACACCTAATACGATTCCATTTACGTGAAACGTCCAGAATATACAAGTATAGAGACAGAAGGTAGTCTAGTTAGTGGTTGCCTAGGGTTGAGAAGAATGAGATGGTTGCGGGTGACAGCTAAAGGTTATGGAGTTTCTTCATGGCATGATAAAAATGGTCTAACTTGATTGTGGTGATGATTGTACAACTCTGTGAATGTACTAAAAGCCACTGAATTGTACACTTTAAATGGGTGAATTTTACGGTATATGGGTTATGTGTCAATAAGGTTGCAAACAAATTAAAAAAAAAATTGATGTATAAAGAAAAGACAACTTAAAATTCTAAAAAGAGTTTTATTATGTAATCAAAACAAGGAGGGTAATTAAACATGAAACAAGGAATTTCAATCTTGATGAAAGTATATTTAATGTTACAAAATCTAAAGTAAACTAGTTTATAATTCAACTCCTTTAAAGGATTTATATTTATTGAAATTAGCTTTTATCCTTTTGCAAAGATGGGATCTTAAAGAAGACATTTAATCTAAATACATATTGTTGTAAGATAAGATTCAGAAGTTAACATACATAAAAGCGGTTATTTTCATCTTTGTTAAATAGCTGTACAATGCTATTAAATTATGAAAGCTGATTTATAAGGTATTCCAAAGTAAGTTTGGAATGAATATTTCTGATAACATTATTCCACTAAATACATATAGTAGTCACAAGTCAAGGAGCCCAGGAGCAATGGTTAAGCTAACCGAAAGGTTGGCAGTCCAAACCCCACCAGCGGCTCCTCAGAGGAAAAAAGACCTGGCAATCTGCTCCTGTCAAGATTACCGCTGAGGAAACCCTACTGGGGTAGTTCTACCGCATCCTATAGGGTTGCTGTGAGTCAAACTCGACTCGTCGACACACAGTAACAGTCACAAGTGTGTTCCCTCATAGAATGGCATATAGGATTATTATGCCAAGATTAAAATATTGCCAATTCCAAAAGACTTATAATAAATGGAAAGGATTAAAAAATGCCTTCATGCTGAATTTTGCACATTTGGTTCCAAAATGCCCTTTCAGTATTACGAAAAAAAGTAAGTATAATGTAGAAACCTTAATGGTCAGAAAATAGTTCAATCAAGTATATTCCTTTAGAATTTTCACAACTAATTTCATTTAAAGTGTTACCCCTATATATGTGAAAACTTAATAATGAGGTTTTAGTTCAATTAGAAATTGCTGATTTTTACTTGCATGTTTTTGAGCTATAACTCTAATAAATACTGGGATCTAAAACTAGAGCAAAAAGGAACAATGAAGACTTTAAAAAAACTGGATGAATGAAAAGAATATATTGAGATGTAAATCAGGAAGTAGTTAATTGCTTTATAAAAGGTTCTTAACTACATAGAATTCATAATATATACCATTTAAATATTTGTGAATTTAATATAAGTTTACCAAAAATTGACTTATATACAACTTTTAAATACCCCATCAGTTTTATAAAGAGGCACAGCTTTTATCCACAAAGGGGCATCAAAATGCTTTAACAGTTCAAAAATAAAAACAATCCAAAACAACAAATTTCTCAAAAGCAAATAAAACAATTTAACAATATTCTATTTTCAATTTTATTTTGAAAATTCAGTCAAGTTTTTTAATTTAAATATTACACTTTCTATGATAATACTTTTCAATTCAACATTTACTGAATGCCTATTCCAGATGCTGCTTAAGATACTAGGGATAAACTTTCACTTAAAGCACAACAAAAATAAAAGATACTAGGGATAATAAGATGGCTATTCACAGTGCCCTTCCAGAAACTGATCATCTATTTTTTTTTTAAAGTATATTTTTCAGCTCCAATTTGTAACACACTTTGACTGTCATTTCTGCTTTTCCTCTAACCAATCCGGATTATACAGAATAGAGTGTCACAGCATTGAGGCTATTGGTGATTTGGGTTAATGTCCTGAAAAGGATACTGTTTATATACACAGAAAGTAAAGGCCAAAAAAAAAGTAATGACAAAAAAAAGTTCATGCTAAAGTACAGTGCATACTCCTTAGATTGTAAAACTCTACCAGTCTAACAAAAATCACCAAGATACAGATGCCAACGTTGGAAAAAATATAAACCAGCAGACAGTCAATGTCATATTCCTTTGTCAAGTAAGTTTTATTTGTTGAATCCTTTGTTCTGGCATTTAGGAAGCTAAATAAATTAATTTAGCAGGCTAGAAATGCCTTCTGTACTCTTAACAAAGATTTGCTCATTAATGAATTAAACTTAATAGTGAAAAAAGCATAGTGAAGACTCTTTCTTTATACTTATTGATGAGGAAAAAGTTACCAAAATTTTCATATGGAAAAGAAAGAAATGGGTAATATCTTTTGAAAAATAAGAAGTAAACTTGGAAATAAAGAAGTTAAGGCACTTATTTCAATGGGTTTGCAACATCAAGGGCAAAGTATATTTTGTATTTCTTTGAGAAATTCCTTCTACTCAAAAACTATAAACTTTTCTCCTTTCACAGTAGAGCCATAATGTCAAACCTAACAACTGTAATTTTCCCAAGTGTAATTACCTGCAGGATTCTTAATCATTTGTTACTCTACAAATACGTTAAGGAAATTAATTAAATGCTCCTCACTTAAAGTTTTCTAGTGTTATTGTTTTAACTACACTTAAAATAGAAGCAAGCATGCTTATCTCTAATACCCAATATCATCAGTTCCATAATACACCTTATATTCTCCTTTTCAACTGATGCTGAATGAAAAATTCATTATTTAAAAACTTGACTTAAAATTTTCTCCAAATCTGTATTAATAAGTCAACAGAAGCAAAAGCAACTTACCAATATATATTTAAAAAAAGAAAAAATCCAAAACTAATTTAGCACATATGATAGCATAAATCAATAAAAATTCAATTAAATAATTCACGTTACAAAGAAAGTAGTGTTTTATTTCCCCTCCAAAATATGCAAGCTTTTAATTACACTGTTTTACATGTCCTAGTGACAAGTACTACTATGTGACTATTCATTGTGTACTTGGTCAGGTATCTATGGTAATGTTGTCATAAGCCTAAAGCTAAATACTAGTGACTCACTACTAAGATGTACAGAGCCAACCTGAAGGACACTGCCTGCAGCTATCTTAATACATTTAAGATATTGTATAAAAGTATGAAATAAGAATCAATGGAACTAATGTTACAGATATATGACACTGCCATCAAACAATTCTTAAGCTCCAAAACAGCAAACATCCTACAGCCTAAGAATTCATGTGCTTTTTGTACTTTTATATATACATATATATAACAGAAAATAAAGATAACAGAAAGATGTTCCCTTCTAATGTAGTAATTTAGAGTACTGAAAATGCAATTTTTGCAGCACACTAACAATTGAACATTTTGAAAACCTGTTACTGAACAGATACATAAGGTAAATCTAAACATACATCCCATCTTGTTAAAATGATACATCTACAAACTATATCTATCCTGAATCTGTTTATAATGTGAAATTAACTATTTTACAATTTTTTAAATAGGTGATTTAAAATGTGAAAATTCTTAAAGGAATATAGTATTTAGACTGTGAAACTGTTGTAAATTTTATTATAATTGTCATTTTGTTCTAATGTTGAAGACTGCATCAGTTTCATAAGTAACAGCACTTGAGTTTTATAATATCTGTATACGGAGATATGCTTACCAGTACCTGCACATATCTCTAGCTATTACTGATCACTTTAGTGTACATATTTTTATTTTGATAAATATTTAATTTTTTAACTTAATAGTTCAGTGGGAAACATGTAAATGGATCATATACTCCATATCCATGTTTTTTAAAAACCTGAACAACATTCTTTTAAATATCTATTTTTAAAGATATATAGGTAACAAGAGTTGCTGTTTTATCATGATTAAATTAGTATCAAATTTATGGACCTAAGTTAAAAAAGCTAACAACTTAATAGACAGTCACAAAATAATAACATACGATATCATGCATTATGTATTACTGAGAAAGTGCTCCTTTATATAAGCAGCAGATGATAAGAGCAGTATAATGAAAAATTCTGAGTCTTCTGAATACTGGATATATCTTTATGTATATCCTTAAAAAAAAATCACTTTCCTTTATATAACTTCCACTTTAATTTAAATGCTATATATTTTCAGTTAACATTTAAATTAGTTTTTTGTGGTAATATTTCATTTCTACTATAAACCATGAAACAACTTCAGAAACTGGCTTGAGGGTAAGAATAATTCTTTCCTTCTATCACATATCATATTAAGCATTTATTAAATGTTATGTTTGACATCTGTACTCTGACCTTAAACATATTCAAATTCAAAATCTATGTTATGATAGAAGGAAGATTTATGGGGAAAATCTTAAAATATTTTAGAAGGTAAAACCTTTAAACATCATATAACAGTAATAAAGACAGCTGGCTGGAATATTGCGTGTTGGTAGATTTGACACTTTACCAAAGCACGGTAATACTTGATCTTCTATTTCCCACAGAACTCTTGATCCAGTTAACAGCAAGAGGGGAAAAGAAGCAGCAACCTTTCAAATGTCTATACCCTGACCTGCAGTAGACACCATGTAGGTAGAAGAAAATCACATTTTACTTCAAGTAGTAAAAGTCTTTGAAACAAAGGCTTTGCTAATTTTCAAGACTGGAAGGATATCACAGTGTTGATTTTATACACAAAGTAGGATCTGTTCCAGTATACTCTAGTGAAATAATTCACATACGGAGAATAGTTAATTTTGACTTCATGACAAAATCTCCCATATTTTGAGTAGGCCAACTTGTCACCTTCTTCGCAAACCACCTATCAAAAGATAGGAAACATAACATTAAAAAGCTTACTAAGCCTGTAGAAGAAATGGCAATCAATGTATAAGTAACTGTATTTATATGGAAAAATATATTATTGCTAAACATGGACCATAAAACACCTCATATGGTTTAGTCAACTGAAGCCTCTTCATAAGAGACACCATATCCATTAAACTCTTGAGCTTCCCATTAAGACTGAGAAACCAATGTAAAGCATTTCCAATTTTTAAAAGACTTAATACTAAAATTTAGAAGACAATGTCTCCAGCGCCATTACCATTCCTCTGAAGATCCCTGTCATAAAGCTTACCAAGGGTGAGAAATGGACATATTATATTTCTAATGTACATTCAAACTCTTCTTCTTGTGTATAATTGACTCATAATTATCTAGTAAGCAAGCAAGTCTTTGTGACTTAACCAATGCAAACCTTTACATTCTCACTTAATGATGTTAAGATAGCTTAGATAGCATGAAGAGCTTTTTAAAATGAAACACTGAATATTATTCTAAAGTCTAGGAAAGGCCCAGAAATACCATTTTAAGAGTAAAATGTGGACTATCGTAAATTCATGCCTGGCATTACATGACAGAAATAACCTGATCTTCAAAATGGAGCAGAAAGGTGGGCAGACCTGAGCCAAGAAGAGAATAGAAAGGCTCCAGATATCAGATGCCAATACTGCAGTAATTACTGAAAATCCAGTGTTTTTTAAGTTCCTTTTGTCACTTACAAACCAAAGATCGCAGCTATTAAGTATAAACAGAAGAAATTCAAAATATATGTAGCATAAAACAGAGTAAGTTTATATCGCAAGATTAAGGGATCATGGAGAAAGAAACTTAGAAATCACTAAAATGAATTTCTTACCAACCAAACTGAGGTGATAAGACAAAGAACTATGATAATCTGGGAGATCCTAACTGCAACCTGAACAGGACATGCACGCCAACTGAGAATGACCTATTATACTTTTCCTAAGGTTTCCCACCCCCAACTTTCCTGGCAGTCAAGGCATCCACTCCAGGAAGCACTAATTATCAGACACACAAACTTCCCTGTCAGTCTTGTTACTTGCCAGATGAATAGTATGTACGCTGCAGGCTAAGAATTAAGAAAGTTTGGTAAAATAGCTAAAATAAATGTAGAAATTAAGATCCAGCTAAATCCTAACAATTAAAGTGGCTCCGAATACACTAATTTTTGTGGATATTAGGGACTCAATGTACAGGCACTGTGTTAATTTACTAAGTAATTTTTCTAGATACTTATCAAATTATAAGAAAGTTCTCAATATAAGAATATAACAAAATGCAACCAGCTGCTCTCTGGATTATAGTGAATAAAAGTAAAATTATCATTTAAATCAAATTATGCCATCTTCTATTTATAAATGTGGAAATGTTCATTTTTTTGCAAAAATGATTTTTCTTTGTACATTAAAAAACTAAATTACTTTTAATAAGCTTTCCCCATCATTTTATAACTTTAATTATATCCTTAAGATCCAAAAATAAAGCTTTAAGATCACGAGTTTAGTCATTTGTCTCAAAAGAAAAAAAAAGGTTTAACTTTCCAAATAATTACTTACATGCCCATTTGCGATGTCTAATAAATCTTTAACTCTACAACCTCTCATGGTTCCCACCTCATTGCAGATAGCATCCTCTACAATTAGGTAATTAGCTTTGTAGGATGTCAGTATTTTATAAATATCCTCGGCAGATCGCTTTGAATAGATTTGATAGATCTGAAAGGATATAATAAAAACAGTGATTTTTAAGAGACTGTAAAATTTCTGTTAATCAAAACTATATATTGAGCATCTCCGTGCTTAGCATTAGGTGCCATGTGTAGAAAATAAAGATGTGTAGAAAGCCATGACTTGATTCCTGCCCTTCGGAAGCATATATACTCATGTTTCATAGTGGTGTCAAGACTAGATATAAAACAATTAGGAAATATAATGTGGTACACAATTAAATTCTAAATTGTATAGTATAATTACAGATACAGACTAGAAGAGAACATGTTGTTCTTATTAGGTGGTGAGTTGATTCTGACTCATAGCAACTCCATGTGACAGAGCAGAATTGCCCCCATAGGGTTTTCTGGGCTGTAATCTTTACGGGAGCAGATTGCCAGATCTCTCTCCTTCGGAGCCACTGAGTGGGTTCAAAATGCCAACCTTTCAGTTAGCAGCCGAGTGCTCAGAAATTTTAAAATATTGTTTGGGGACACTGGCATAAAGAGTGGATTTTCTTCTTTGAAATTTACAGTTTTGACCTTTGATCTTTGTACAGTAAATAAAAATTGTATTATAAAAGATTTTAAAAATGAAGATCACTTTCATTCAGAAATTAAATTTCCATGTTTAGCTAAACAATGTACATTTAAACTTCTCAAGATTCTCCTTTATATGGTCTACAGAACACAGAAACTTAAGAATGTACTATTAATTCTCTGAGGAAAAAATACTAACCTACTTGGGCTTGAGGAAATACATAAAAATCAATGACTATATATATACATTCTCATGATTATAATACTTCATTGTAAAATGCAAAATAAATGGGAAATAATTTACACAAACCTAGTGACCACTGAGGGGCCCTGGTGGTGCAGGGGTTAAGAGCTCAGGCTGCTAACCAAAAGGTTGGCAGTTCAAATTCACCAAGCCGCTCCCTGGAATCCCTGTGGGCAGTTCTACTCTGTCCTATAGGGTGGCTATGAGTCAGAATCAACTCAACAGCAATGGGTTTGGTTTTTTGTTTTTTTTTGGTGACCACTGATAATCTAATGAGAGGAACATGTAAAGAGATGGATTTCTTAAAGTCTGTTCTACAAAATACTAGTTAAGCATGATACTTCAAGAAAAGTTTTTGTTATAGTTTACTGTCTATCTTTCCAACTGTGTTCCACGAGAGCAAGGACCTATCCTTAGCACCTGGAATAGTGCCTGGCATACAGTACATATCAATGAAACATTTCCAAGCTTATTTGTTCATAGAAACCATGTTTTTTCATTGTTGTTGTTGTTGTTGTGTGGCATCAATTCTGACTCCTAGTAACCCTACAGGACGAAGTAGAAGTGCCCCATAGGGTTTCCTAGGCTGTATCTTTATGGGAGCAGATTGCCAGGTCATTTCTCCTGTGGAGTTACTGCTGGGTTCAAACTGTGGAGCTTTTAGTTAGCAGCCAAGTACTTAGCCATTTCGCCTCATTAATGCCTATTAAAATCTTATTATTATACCATACTTAGGAAATTTCACAATAATTTTTCTCCTGAACAAGTAATAAATTCTTATATTAAAGTCTTCTTATTTTTTTCAATCACTAAATGCAATGTGGTTTTCTACATTAGATCCTTGAACAGAAAAAGAACGTTAATGGAAAAGGTGATGAAATCCAAATCAAGTCTGTTGTTTAATTCACCGTATTGTATCAATGTTAATTTCTTACATTTGGCAAGTGTATCACGGTTATGTAGATGCTAACATTAGGGAAAGCTGAGTGAAGGGTAAATAGGAACCCTCTGGCTATCTTTGCAACTTTTCTATAAACCTAAAATTATCCCAAAATAAGAATTTTTTAAAATTTCTTATTTAGGTTACTATTTTATGTTCAAAAATGACAGAGAATGTTGTACCAAAATAAGGTCTAGCTTTAAATGTACAATATTTTAAAAGTACTGTAATGAGATTCAGAACAATGGACTAGGAATACTGAAAACTAGTTCTAATAATTACTCCATAAAGTACTCAAAAATGATTTAAGCTTTACTAGACTTTAATTTTTTAATCTTCAAAATGGGAAGGATGACACTGGCTATTGTTATTACAATTTTAGTCAGATAAATTCACAACAGTTTTTCTTCTGGAAGCCTATTATTATCCATTCATATTCTATAATTATTTGAAAATATTTCTGTATTCTTTTATTCCTATCAATTAGAAAAGATTTGTTCAAAATAGTATGACCAAAAGTTAAAAAGCCAGAAGGAGCAAGGTATATAGAGGGAGGAGGGGTTACATGTATTCATGTATCATTTATTCATTTTTACTGATGACAATAAAGGATAGAAGTGGGAAATTAAGTTATATAGCTAAGCTGGGATCACATCGTTAATAAACGTGAATGACAAAAAAATCTCAATAAAAAAAGATCTGTTCAATAAACAAAACTGAAGCAAATACACAATAAAAAAGTATGTTCTGAAATCATAGTTTTATAATTAAAATCTTTTTGACTGCTCATAACTCTATATACCTGGGTATTCTGTTAGCCAGAGAAATGACAAGAATAATTACTTCTTGTATAAATATAAAACCAAGCTGCCTTTTATGTAATATTCTTTTAGCCTTTTTAAACACAGTTTTATTAAGATATAATTCACTTACTATACAATTCACCTACTACGATGATTTTTAGTATATTCAGTGTTGTGCATCTATCACCACTATAAATTTGAGATCACTTGTACTACCCTCAAAAGAAACCCTGCACCCCTTAAGAGTAGTTACCCATCAACCCTATCCCATGCCCTCCAGCATCAAGCAAACACTAACCTACTTTTGGCCTTTATAAATTTAAGTATTCCAGACATTCTATATAAATGGAATCATAAAATATGTAGTCTTTGGTGACTGGCTTTTTCACTTGGTATGTTTTCAAGATTCATCCATGTTGTATGTCTCAGTACTTCTTTTTATTGTTAAATAATATTCTATTATACAGATATACCACATTTTATTTATCTATTGATCAGTTGATGATGCTTTATTTTCACTTTTTGGCTATTATGAATAATGCTGCTATGAACATTCATGTATAAGTTTTTTGTTTTTTTGTGGACATGTTTTAATTTCTCTTAGGAATATACCTAGGAGTGGGATTACCGGATCATATAATAAGTACGTATATGTTTAACCTTTTAAGGAACTGCCAAGCTGATTTCCAGATGGGTGGACCCCTCTATATTCCCACCAGCAGTATGTGAGGCCTCCAGTTTCCCCACATCCTCCCCAACACATGTTATCTGTTTTATTATAGTCACTGCAGTGGGTGTGTAAAATGGTATCTCACTGGGGATTTGATCTGCATTTCTCTGCTGGCTAATGATGCTGAACAACCTTTCAGGTGTTTATTGGTCATTAGCATATCTTGGGAGAAACGCTGGTTTTTAAAACTGGGTTATCTACCTTTTTTTTTTTTAACTGAGCTGTAATAGTTCCTTCAATCCTTCTAATTACCATGTCATAGTATTTGATACTTATTTTATACATGAGATAAAACCAGTAAGGTTAAAAGTAACTTGACCACTATCACAAAACCATCGAGTGAGCAAGGATGCATAAAATTCATGTCTTGATTCTGTGGCGCTTTTCATTACAATTTTGCTGACTCTCAGCTCTGGATCTTTAAATTAAACAGTAAAGTTTTTCAGGTGCTCTGAAATGTTAATACTGAACCAGCTCTTATTACCCTTCAGGAAATAATAAAATCACAAATGTTAGGCCAAAAGCACCACATGCTATTTGTCCTGAAAAAACAAAAGAGATGTAATCTAAGTTAACAAGATCCCGATCTATTCACAGAATATTCGGTAGTTGCCTTCCACGTGCCATGGTTGCTGGTTACCCAGCACTTTCAGGTCCAGGGTCCACTGACAAGCTAGGATACTCACTCAAACGCTATGTGGCACACAGAATGTTAAGAAAGACCAAGTTTCTTACTCAATACACTGGCCTAAGTAAGGTTCAATGAAAATGGTTCTATCCTAACCAAACTATACTTACAGTTTTTTAAATATACATTTTTATTTATTTTTATGTTTTGGGAAACTGTAATATACTACCAGGACACTTAAAAAAAAAATTTCTATGCAAAGGCAATAACATTACTGATACCCTAAGGAACGTTTTCTCAACCACAGCACTATTAACATTTTGGGTCAGATAATTCCTTGTTGGGACAGGAGAGGGGTGTCCTGTGCATCAGCAGGATGTTTAACTCTGCAAACCAAAACTGATCATTACACTCCTTGACTTATTAAAGGTCTCTGATGACTCCCAATTACCTAAAAGGTGAGTCTCCAATTCTTCAGTGTGGCATTTCAGGCCCTTGAGAATCTGTCCTCACTTATTTTCTAGTTTCATGGCCATACAAATTTTCTAGCTCATGTTATTTTTTCCAGACTGGAGTCATATTTATTCTTTTTCCAAATGAGTATTTATTCATCCTTTAAAGCCCAGTTTAAGGAAATAACCTTTATGAAGACTTGCTGGATTTTTAAAGCAGAATGGATTCCTCCAGCTTTTGAACACCCCTTTGTACTTTCTGGAAAGCCTGGTAGCATGGTGGTTAAGTGCCACAGCTGCTAACCAAAAGGTCAGCAGTTCAAATCCTCCAGGAGCTCCCTGGAAACTCTATGGGGCAGTTCTACTCTGTCCTATAAGGTCGCTATGAGTCGGAACCGACTCAACAGCAATGGGTTTTTGTACTTTCTGTGTACGTGTGTGTGCAAATGCGATTAAAATCTAATAATATATAATAGCGAATAATGGTTAACATTTAAATTTTTCTATGTTTCAGGCATAGTGTATTATCTTATTTAATTCTCACAAGTAGGAGGTGAGAACTAATATTAGTTACACAGTTGGTAACTTGCTCAAGGTCACAAAGCCAGTGCAGCTTCCCCCTTAGCTTAAAATAAATTTTAAAAACTATATGATATTCTATCAAATCGAAAAACAGAATATTTTGAACTTGTGTTCAGTTTGTCATTACTTTCAGATATGAAGTCACCATTTAAATCCACACCAAATATTTAAAATAATATACTCTCTGAACAAAAATTAATTTGATACCTCTCAACAATGACAACTAAAAATAAAATAAATTATTAAAAAAAAATTAGGAACCCTCATCCATTGCTGGTGGGAATAAAAAATGGTAGAACCACTGTAGAAAACTGGCGGTTCCTCAAAAAGTTGAGCATAGAATTAACACAAGAACCAGCAATCCAAACCCTAGGTGTATACCCAGAAGTGAAGGCAGGAATGCAAACAAAAACCTGTACACTGATCTTTATTGCAGCAATTTTTGCAATACCCAAAAGGTGGAAACAACTGAAATGTGTATTAACTGATGAATGGATAAACAAAATGTGGTATATACACACAATGGAATACTACTCAGTCATAAAGAGAAATGAAGTCCTGATGCATGCCACAACACGGATGAACCTTGAAAACATCCTGCCGAGTGAAATAAGTCAGTTGCAAAATATTGTATGATCTCACTTATATGAAATAAGCAAATACACAGAAACCAGAGATTATTACTGGTTACCAGGGGTGGGAGGGGAGAGGAGAAAGAGGGAATTCTTGCTTAGGGACATTGAGTTTGTGTAAATCATGATAGAATTTGGAAAAGGATAGCGAGAATGTCGCACAACTTAAAGAATGTAATCAGTGTCAATGAATTGTACATTTAGAAATCGTAGAGTTGGCATATGTTTTGTTATATATATTTTTATCACAATGAAAAAAATTTAAAAATTAGATACCATATCATTCTATCGTGAGTTATTAATAACTGCCTATGCCTAAAAATAAATCAGTATTTTATAGAAACAGAATGTTAATTTGAAAAGACAAAGTCTAATAAGACATCAGTTGACAACTTCCTTCAAGAATTAAGAACAATGATATTTTCAAGACACTTTCTTTTTGTGAAATATTACACATCAGTTCCCCTGATAACCAAAAACCAAACCCACTGCTGTTGAGTCAACTCTTATTCATAGCTACCCTATAGGACAGAGTAGAACTGCCCCATAGGGCTTTCAAGGAGCACCTGATGGATTCAAACTACCCACGTTTTGGTTAGCAGCCATAGCTCTTAACCACTATGCCCCAGGGTTCCCAGTTCCCTTGACATTTTGTGGAAAATTAAATGTTCTTCTTTCTCCTAAAACATAGCAACACTTTTCACTAAAGAAAAACTTAGTATTTTAATTTTGACTCTTTTCTTGGTTAAATGTATTATATAGCTTGTTAAAAACTAAAGCTAATTTAATTAGTCCTTATCTTCTAAAATTACATGGTTTTTTCCTAGTTATCCCTGTAATCCACTAAAAACATATGCATCACTACGCTAAATTACAGAGTGCTCGAAAAAAGACCCAAATGCAGAATTTGAAATGTCTTACGTTTTCATTTCTTTTGAGAAGATCATCATCATTGTAAAGAGGCAAGCTTGTCACCATCCATCCAGTGCATAATTTAATCGCACCCATTAACTGTGGACTCCCCGCAAACACAGCTGCAATTGGTGCTTGCCTTCTGCAAAGAACCATAAAGATTTGCACACTGAAAAGACTATTTAAATCAATGATTTACACCAACTCTGAAATACCAAGGAAACTTGCAGTGTACTGTACACTTCAGTTTCAATGTGAGTTTTCATTCATTTATGGATTCATCCAAAAAGGTAGACATCTATGTGCCAAGCACTGTTGTGAGTGCTGGAGACAGAAAAACCAAAAAGCCAAACCCAGTGCCATCGAGTCAATTCCAAGTCGTAGCAACCCTATACGACAGAGTAGAACTGCCCCATGGAGGTTCCAAGGAGCGCCTGGCAGGTTCAAACTGCCGACCCTTTAGTTAGCAGCCGTAGCATTTAACCACTACGCCACCAGGGTTTCTACTGCAGACAGATACTGCAACTAAAAAAAAAAAAAAAAAAAAGACAAGGTACCTTCTCTCAAGAGGCAGCATGGGGAGACAATACATAAATATGCATATGATGGGTTATAATAATGCTACTAAAAAATAATGCAGGGTAATGGGATAGAGTGACAGAAAGATATTATTTTAGATAGAATGGCTAGGTTGATGGTGATACTGTAAATTCTCAAATTCATCTTTTGCACATACTAACTACCACAACCCAACTGCTTCCAGATCCATCTATCCTCTGCTTCTTCCCTATTATCACCTGGGCAACGCATGTAAGACTTCTTCACTCTGAACCATGATCCAAAGTCCAACATAGATGCCACATACAAGGCTAGGAAACCTACGAGCAGGTCCCAAAGGGCTGGTCTAATGCCTTCACTTATTTACTATTCACTCTCTATATTCAGCATCCAGTGTCCACCTCCTACATGCTAGGTAAAGTGCCAGGCAATGGAAATAGAGATGACAGCATATAGCCACTGTCCTTAATAAGCACCAAGTATAGGGAGAAAACACACATGAAACAGAGTAATTACTCCACAGTAACATAAAGTATAAATGTCCAATGTATGATAGTTCAGGCCTTTGCTATGTCTTTAAAAATGTTATTGTGGTATATCACATACTACATAGACATAACATCTTCTTTTGTTAATGACACCAGGCTGTGTATTCAGTGCTCCACAATGGTAAATACAACACTGAAATGTCAAGATTTTGTAGTGTCCACATTCACAAAAAGAATTAACGGGCGAGGCGGGGTCAAGATGGCGGAGTAGTCAGACGCTTCAGGTAATCCCTCAACAACACACAAAAAAAGACATCAAAATGAGAGCACTAAATTCATACCTATCAATAATTACACTTAACATAAACAGACGAAATGCACCAGTAAAAAGACAGAATGGCAGAATGGATTAAAAAAACACAACATCTCTATTTGCTGCCTACAAGAGACACACCTTAGACTTAGAGATAAAAACAGGCTAAAACTCAAAGGATGGAAAAAAATATATCAAGCAAACAACAACTGAAAAAGAGCAGGAGTGGCAATATTAATTTCTGACAAAATAGGCTCTAAGGTTAAATCCACCACAAAGGATAAGGAAGGACACTATATAATGATTAAAGGGACAATATACCAGGAGGATATAACCATATTAAATATTTATGTACCCAATGACAGGGCTGCAAGATACATAAAACAAACTCTAACAGCATTGAAAAGTGAGATAGACAGCTCCACAATAATAGTAGGAGACTTCAACACACCACTTTCAGTGAAGAACAGAACATCCAGAAAGAAGCTGAATAAAGACACGGAAGATCTCAATGCCACAATCAACCACCTTGACCTCAGACATATATAGAATACTCCACTCAACAGCAGTCAAGTATACTTTCTTTTCTAGTGCACATGGAACATTCTCTAGAATAGACCACCTACAAGGTTATAAAGCAAGCCTTAGCAGAATCCAAAGTATCGAAATATTACAAAGCATCTCTGCCCATAAGGCCATAAAAGTAGAAATCAATAACAGAAAAAGCAGGGAAAAGAAATCGAACACTTGGAAACTGAACAATACCATGCTCAAAAACAAGACATAATAGAAGACATTAAGATGGAATAAAGAAATTCATAGACTCCAAAGAGAATAAAAAAACACTTCCTATCAGAACCTTTGGGACACAGCAAAAAGCAGTGCTTAGAGGTCAATTTATATCAAGAAATGTACACATAAAAAAGAAGGGCCAAAATCAAAGAATTAGCCCTACAACGCGAACAAATAGAAAAAGAGCAACAAAAGAAATTCTCACACACCAGAAGAAGAAAGCAAATAATAAAAATTAGAGTAGAATTAAATGAAACAGAAAAACAATTGAGAGTGTTAACAAGACCAAAAGCTGGTTCTTTGAAAAAATTAAGGAAATTGATAAAGCATTGGCCAAACTGACAAAAGAAAAACATGAGAGGAAGCAAATAACCTGAATAAGAAATAAGATTGGCAATATTACAACATACCCAACTGAAATTGAAAGAATCACATCAAATAACTATGAAAAATGTACTCTAACAAATTTGAAAACCTAGAAGAAATAGATGAATTTGTAGAAACACACTACCTACCTAAGCTAACACAGAAGTAGAACAACTAAATAAACTCATAACAAAAGAAGAGATTGAAAAGGTAATTAAAAAACTCCCAACAAAAAAAAAAAAAGCCCTGACCCAGGATGGCTTCACTGCAGAGTTCTACCAAATTTTCAGAGAAGAGTTAACACCACTACTACTAAAGGTATCTCAGAGTACAGAGAAGGACGGAATACCCCCAAACTCATTCTATGAAGCCAGAATATTCCTGATACCAAAACCGGGCAAAGACACCTCAAAAAAAGAAAATTATAGACCTGTATTCATCATGAACTCAGATGCAAAAATCGTCAACAGAATTCTAGCCAATAGAATTCAACAGCATATCAAAAAATAATTCACCATGACCAAGTGAGATTCATACCAGGTATGCAGGGATGGTTCAACATTAGAAAAACGCTGAATGTAACCCATCATATAAATAAAACAAAAGACAAGAACCACATGATCTTATCGATTGATGCAGAAAACGCATTTGACAAAGTTCAATACCCATTCATGATAAAAACTCTCCGCAAGATAGAAATAGAAGGAAATCTCCTCAACATAATAAAGGACATTTATACAAAGCCAACAGCCAACATCATCCTAAATGGAGTGAGTCTGAAAGCACTGAAATCGGGAACCAGACAAGGATGCCCTTTATCACGACTCTTATTCAACACTGTGCTGGAGGTCCTAGCCCCAGCAATTAGGCTAGATAAAGAAATAAAGGGCATTCAGATTGGCCAGGAAGAAGTAAAACTACCTCTATTTGCAGATGACATGATCTTATACACAGAAAACCCTAAGGAATCCTCAAGAAAACTACTGAAACTAAGAGTTCAGCATACTATCAGGGTAGAAGATAAACATACAAAAATCAGTTGGATTCCTCTACACCAACAAAAAGAACATCGAAGAGAAAATCACCAAATCAATACCATTTACAGTAGCTCCCCAGATGATAAAATACTTAGGAATAAATCTTACCAGAGATGCAAAAGACCTATACAAAGAAAACTACAAGACACTGCTGCAAGAAGCCAAAACAGGCCTACATAAGTGGAAAAATATACCTTGCTCATGGATAGGAAGACTTAACATTGTAAAAATGTCTATTATACCAAAAGCCATCTATAGATTCAATGCAATTCCCATCCAGATTCCAATGACATTTTTTAATGAGTTGGAGAAACAAATCACCAACTTCATATGGAAGAGAAAGAGGCCCCAGATAAGTAAAGTATTACTGAAAAAGAACAACAAAGTGGGAGGCCTCACTCTACATGATTTTAAAACCTATTATACAGCCACAGTAGTCAAAACAGCCTGGTACTGGTACAACAGACATAAACCAATGGAACAGAACTGAGAATCCAGATGTAAATCCATTCACATATGAGCAGCTGATATTTGACAAAGGACCAAAGTCCATTAAATGGGGAAAAGACAATCTCTTTAATAAATGGTGCTGGCATAACTGGATATCCATCTGCAAAAAAATGAAACAAGATCCATACCTCATACCATGCACAAAAGCAAACTCAAAATGGATCAAAGACCTAAGTATAAAATCTAAAACAATAAAGATCATGGAAGAAAAAATAGGGACAACACTAGGAGTCCTAATACATGGCATAAACAGTACACAAAACATTACTAACAATGGATAAACACCAGAAAAGAGACTAGATAACTGGGAGCCCCTAAAAATCAAACACCTATGCTTACCCAATGACTTCGCCAAAAGTAAAAAGATTACCTACAGACTGGGAAAAAGTTTTTACCTATGACATTTCTGATCAGCATCTGATCTCTAAAATCTACATGATACTGTAAAAACTCAACTACAAAAAGACAAATAACCCAATTAAAAAATGGGCAAAGGATATGAACAGGCACTTCACTAAAGAAGACGTTCAGGTAGCTGAAGTATATATGAGGAAATGCTCATGATCATTAGCCATTAGAGAAATGCAAATCAAAACTACAAAGAGATTCCATCTCACTCCAACAAGGCTGGCATTAATCCAAAAAACACAAAACAATAAATGTTGGAGAGGTTGTGGAGTGACTGAACACTTATACGCTGCTGGTGGGAATGTAAAATGGTACAACCACTTTGGAAATTGATTCGGTGCTTCCTTAAGAAGCTAGAAATAGAACTACTATATGATCCAGCAATCCCACTCCTTGGAATATATCCTAGAGAAAAAGAGCCTTTACACAAACAGGTATATGCATGCCTATGTTCACTGCAGCACTGTTTACAATAGCAAAAGGATGGAGGCAACCAAGGTGCCCATTAAAGGATGAATGGAGAAATAAAGTAAGTTATATTCACACAGTGGAATACTATGCATCAACAAAGAACAATGATGAATCCATGGAACATTTCATAACATGGAGGAATCTAGAAGGCAGTATGCTGAATGAAATTAGTCAGTTGCAAAAGGACAAATATAGTATTAGACCACTATTATAAGAACTTGAGAAATAGTTTAAACACAGAAGAAAATATTCTTTGCTGGTTATGAGTGGGGAGGGGGACAGAGGGGTATTCACTAATTAAATAGTAGACAAGAACTACTTTAGGTGAAAGGGAAAGGCAACACACAATACAGGAGAGGTCAGCACAACTGGACTAAACCACAAACAAAGAAGTTTCCTGAATAAACTGAACGCTTCGAAGGCCAGCATAGCAGCAGTGGGGGTTGGGGGGCCATGGTTTCAGGGGACATCTACGTAAATTGGCATAATAAAATCTATCAAGAAAACATACTCCATCTGGCTTTGGTAAGTGGTGCCTGGGGTCTTCAACACTAGAACATGGCCATCTAAGATGCATCAATTGAAGCCAAGGAGAATGAAGAACACCAAAGATACAAGGTAATTATGAGCCCAAGAGACAGAAAGGGCCATATAAACCAGAGACTACATCAGCCTGAGACCAGGAGAACTAGATGGTGCCTGGCCACAACCAAAGACTGCCGTGACAGGGAACATAACAGAGAACCCTGATGAAGCAGGAGAGCAGTGGGATGCAGACCTCAAATTCTCCTAAAAAGACCAGACTTAATGGTCTGAGTCTAGAAGGGCCCTGGAGGTCATGGTCCCCAGACCTTCTGTTAGCCTGAGACAGGAACCATTCCTAAAGCCAACTCTTCAGACAGGGATTGGACTGGACTATGGGACAGAAAACGATACTGGTGAGAAGTGAGCTTCTTGGATCAAGTAGACACATAAGACTATGTGGGCAGCCCCTGTCTGGATGGGAGATGAGAAGGCAGAGGCGGTTAGAAGCTGGCCAAGGGGACACAAAAATAGAGAGTGGAAAGTAGGAGTGTGCTGTCTCATTAGGGAGAGACCAACTAGGAGTATATAGCAAGGTGTATATAAATTTTTTTATGAGAGACTGACTTGATTTGTAAACTTTCACTTAAAGCACAATAAAAATTTTCTTAAAAAAAAAAAGAATTAATGGGCATTCCTTAAGAGTGATATAAACAAAATAATTTTTGAGGGTGTATCAGGCACCAGGATCACTTTATATGCTAATTTCTTGATTTGGGGTTTTCTGGATTAAGCAAGTGTAATTTCAAACCTGAAACCCAGGTGAACTCAGTTCATTGCTACAAATTCAGAGGTGTGGTCTTATTTTTGACCAAGAGTTGAGGCCAAAAGAGACATGTTTTTTATTATCTTTTTCTACCCACTTGGTGGATATTTTGCTAGTCCATTCTTTCACTCATAGTGTACCCCTTTATAGGTACCCAAGTTATATTTGGAGCCCTGTGGTGTAGTAGTTAAGCATTTGGCTGCTAAAAGGTTGGCAACTCGAACTCACTAGTTGCTCTGCAGAAGACAGATGTGGCAGTCTGATTCTGTGAAGATTCACAGCCTTGGAAACCCTATGGGGCAGTTCTACTCTGTCCCATAGGGTTGCTGTGGGTCAAAATCGACTGGATGGCAATGGGGTTTTTTTTTTTTTTGAGTTACGTATGTGTGTGTCGGGGTAAATGTCTCAACTGCAACTCCCTGCTTCCACAGGCCCAAGGACACAATAAAACCCAAATTCCTTGTTTACCAAGATTAGCAAGCTATCCCCCGACAACCTCCAATTTAGGGCAAAGGAAGCATCTTTTTGACTATCTAAGTAAAAGGATATGTGTTTTTTTCTAGGCCTTTGAAGGTCGGTGGGTTTTCAGGTTATCTAGTCTGCCATACTGCCAAAAATAGAACTCTAAAATCCTGAACTAATCAATGTGCCATAAAAAAAAAAAATCAATGTGCCATAGATGAGATTAACTAGAAAATTAGAAATACAAAGTTTCATCAAAAACTAGATATTCCTAAAAACACAGAACAAAATTCCTGAGTTTTACGAGAAGAATTTGGAAAACTATTAATTTTCTTATTTCCTCTCAATCCATTAGATAGCATATAATAATTAATAAACAGCTTAACAAATAGTTTTGGGCAGTTCAATTCTTACTTTATCCAGGTCATAAGTTCCACTGTATCTGGGTCATAGAATTCCTGCAGTTCCGATAATTCCGTCATCAATCTTGGAAAAAACTAAAATGCGAAACAAAATCCCCAAAAGATGTGTATAAGTAACTAGAAAGTTTAAAACTATTCACGGTATTTCAAGACCAAGGTTAACTTAAGGCAAACGGTATTACAACATTGTTCTCATGTAAAAAAAATATCATGGATCTCATTGTTTTCTTTCAGTGACCTGCTCCTTCTTCTCAATCCAGATAAACTTATAGTTAATTAATTGCCTAGATTCAATAAATACCTTTATCATTACCAAACAACTAATCATTAGTTTTAGCTTTCATGCACATACACACTAAAAAATTATAAATAAAAATATCAGGTCAACAGATTTACAACTTTATTGGCAATTAGTTTCATGTTATAATAAGCCAAAGTATTTACATCATTTTATAGACATTAAAATTTTGGAGATGTCAAAATATTTTTTAATACTAAGACCTATCTATTCAGCAATTTCTTTTACCAATTATAAATTGAATTAATAAAAGTACTAAGTATTACTAAGAACATTAGTATATTAGTAATACTATATTAATATACTATCATATAATAGCATACTAACTGTATTATTACTCAATACTATAATTATATCAGTAATACTATATTTCGTTAGAACAGTGTCTAAAGGTAAGTTCCCTCCTCACACATATAAATTTATCTCTACCTTGGAAATAAAGTACATTTCAATAGTGTATAAAACTGATTCTCTTACCTCCTTCCATAAGCTAAAACCTATTATAGTAGGCACAGCCATGCTCAGAATAAGAGCCTATAATATTAAAGCAAAAAGAGTTATGGAAAAATACATCTCAGAACACAACTTTGAGGTACTACACAATGACTTTATGGCCAATCACAAATAAAACAACTCACGTTCCTTATAATTATGATAATTTTAGTCAGAGAAATCAAAAAGTCAGAACGGAATCTAATTCCTGGAGTGAGATGGGTAAAGACCAATGAGTTTCAAACATACTAAGCTAAAGTGAGATATATATATTTGCCTACAAATTTAGGACAGAACATAAAAAAAGGCAATAGTCATAGTAATATTTCAAATAGGGAATTAATATTTGATAGCTTATCAGGAATTTAAATTATGAAGAGCTTACAAAGGATACTAAACTGCTACCTAAACAGCTAACAACAAAACAATGCATGCATAAAGAAAAAACAGCTAATATATATCAATATACTAGAATGTTAAAGAATGTATGAATTCTTCATGAAATAGGCTGGCAAAATTCAACATGACTATTGTTAATTCATCATATTCCTGCCAGAACTATTCTTCTTCCTATCATCCCCATGGAAACCCTGGTAGTGTAGTGGTTAAGTGCTATGCCTGCTAATCAAAAGTCTGGCAGTTCAAACCCACCAGGCGCTCCTTGGAAACTCTATGGGGCATTTGTACCGTATCCTATAAGGTTTCTATGAGTCAGAATCAACTCGATGGCAACGGGTTTGGCTTTTTTTTTTTTGTATCATCCCCTATCAGTTGAAATTCACAAAGACATACCAACTAGAAACCTAGGAGACATCCACAATTTATTCCTCTTTCTCATTCCCCCATATTTAATTAAGCAGCAAGTAATACTAATCACTTTTCTAACTTTTATTTATTTTTTTGCTTCAGTATAGCATAAAACCAAAAATAACCAAACCTGTTGCCCTTGAGTCGATTCCGACTCATAGCAACCCTATAGGATGGAGTAGAACTGCCCTGTAGGGTTTCCAAGAAGCAGCTGGTGGATTCGAACTGCTGACCTGTTGGTTAGAAGCTGACTACTTAACCACTACACTACCAGGGCTCCCCAGTATACCACAGTATTAACCAAATGGGCTTTGGGTTCAAAAACTCAGGATGTGAATCATGATTTCCACACTTACAAGCTATAAGAGATCTCCAAAAAACAAAAACCAAACCCACTGCCGTTGAGTCAATTTTTACTCATGGCAACCCTATAGGACAAAGCAGAACAGTCCCATAGGGGTTTCCAAGGAGCAGCTGGTGGATTTGAACTGCTGACCTTTTTGGTTAGCAGTCGTAGTTCGCTATAGCTCTTAACCACTGTGCCACCAGGGCTCCATAAGTGATCTTAGGCAAGTTATTTAACCATTTTAAGCCTTAGTCTCTTTGTCTATAAAATGGAGATAATAAAACCTAGCTAACAGGATCTTTATAAGCATTGAACCTGACACTCAACAAACTGAAACTTTCATTACTTTCATCCGCTATGGCCTACACCCAGGGGCAATAGCCTCCTTCTTGGCTCTAGTTTGTTACCCACAGGCCTATTCTTCACAGAACTGTAGAAGCAATCTGATAGAAAATGTAAGTCTGACTTTCTCACTCTACATAAAAACATTCAATGACTTCCACTGCCTTTAGGAGAAGGCCAAGTTCCATGGCATGACATTCAAAGACATCCATGACCTGACTACCCTCTACTTCTCCAATCTCATTTCTTAACCACCCCTGCCTCAAACTTGATTTGCCAACAAAACTAAATGTATTATGCTGCTCTCTTTGCTTCTGTTTTAGTCCTTTTGATTACATTGTGCTCTTTACTTACTTCCGTATTTATTCCTTCTACCATGTATACCTCCCCACCCTTCATCTGACTAGTAACTCATCATCTTTCAAATCTCAGATTGGAAAGTTTTCCCTGAATCTCTAAAAAAACTAGATGTAAAAAACCTGAATGAAGTAGCCCTCCTCTATGTTCCAATACCGCCCTATGAATACCTTCTGTTTTATGCCTAGGAGCCTGCAATCTACTTGATAAAATTAACCATGTTTTATTTATCTTTGCATTTCAAGCACCTAGCAGGCACAGTGTAGATACTCCTTTCACATGGAAAATGTAACACAGCTCTAAAGAAAACCAAGAAAGACATAAAAATGAGTTCTTGATGGCTTCTCACATTACTGACTCACTTGTATTTTTACATATTATTTTTTAATTTATCTGCAATGAAAAACACTACTTTTATAATTAGAAATTACAAAAAATGATTTTCAAAGGGTCTCTTTCTACCTCTAAGTCATAATGGAATTTATTCATGGTATTTTAATTGTATTCGATGTAGTTTCCATTTATTAGCATTTGATTTTATGTAACTGGAAGAGAAACAAGTACTTAGCACAAAATAATAATGACCTACCAACAATATTGGATGTACAGTTCTTAATCGAAGCCACTTGAAAAGGGTCATCCAAAGTTCAGGAGAACATACACCAAATGCTGCTAACATGCACACATAAGGAGTCCAGAGGTATTTTAAGCTAGAAAAAAAACAAAAACAAGTCACAGATGAGATCCCTATGAACATTATTATCAGATTTCTCCTTTCCGAATTCTCTCCTACTACTCAAGAAAATACTAAAATGTCACGGGAGAAATGAAAAAGCTCAGCCTCTAATTTTCAGCAACAGATTGTTACTCTGTTCCTAAGCAATCAAAAAGATGTGGATTACTAAATAAGAATGAAATATAAGCATTAATATTGATGTGGATACAGTAAAATAGTACTCATGGAAAGAATATAAACTGTTAACAGATTTTTCAGAAGACAATTTGGCAGAACTTGTAAAAATTTAAAATATCCCATGGTAGGCAATCCCACTTCTAGTAATCTAAAACAAAAAAAACCAAGCCGGTTGCCATCAAGTTGATTCCAACTCATAGTGACCCCACAGCCTACAGAAGTGTTAGCGTACGAGTATAAAGATATACATACAAAGTTTTAACTACAGCATGTTGTTTTAACAGCACAAAATTAAAAACAACCTAACCAAAACCAAACTAAACCCACTGCATTGAATCGATTCAGATTTATAGCGACCCTGTAGGACAGAGTAGAACTGCCCTATAGGGTTTCCATGGCTGTAGATCTTTACTGAAGCAGACTGCCATATCTTTTCCCCGTGGAGCGGCTACTGGGTTTGAATTGCTGACCTTTCAGTTAGCAGCCAAGCACTTAACCACTGCTCCACCAGGGCTCCTTTTTAGAAAGGATAGTTTTTTTGTAAAAACGAACAGATCAAATAAAGTACACTTACCCTTCTATAACCATTGCAAGAGAACCCAATAAAATAGTATGAATTACATGATAAATTATTTCTGGCCTTCCTCCAATTTGTCCATCTTTGAGAGTAACAGTTTCTTTCACTGACTTGCCACTAAAGAAAGGAAATGAAAAAATCAAATATACATTATCGTCTTTGAAGGCCAAATCTAAAATTTTAATTTCCTCATGAAAAGAAACAAAGATGGTTCTTGTTATGGATTAAATTGTGTCCCAAAAATGTGTTGTAAATCCTAACTCCTATACCTAGAGCTGGAGCCCCAGTGGCACAGTGGTTAAGAGCCTGGCTGCTAACCAAAAGGATGGCAGTTCAAATCCACCAGCTGCTCCTTGGAAACCCTATGGGGCAGTTCTATTCTGTTCTATAGGGTCGATGTGAGCAGCAATGGGTTTGGATTTGGTTTTTATACTTGTAGTTATAATCCCATCTGGGAATGGGTTTTCTTTGTTATGTTGATGAGGCAGTATTAGTATACCTTATACTTTAAGTCAATCTCTTTTGAATATAAAAAAGCAGATTAAGCAAGCAAGCAGAGATGGTGGAAGACGCTATATTTTTACGCAAATAACCTTCAGGTTCTACTTTTTTTGCCAACTGCTCCCTACCCTCCACCCCCGTATTTTCTTTACGACCCTATGCTAATTCTATTTGATAGCAACAAGTGTAAAAAAAAATTAGCATAGCACACTTGTGAAAATACCTGGAGAGGAGGCGGGGCACAGTTGGCAAAAAAAAGTAGAACATGGGTGTTATTTGTGTAAAAACATGGTAGATTCCATGCCACACCAAGGTAACCAAGGAGCCAAGGAATAGATGCTGAAAACAGACAAGGACCTTCCCCCAGAGTGGACAGAGAGAGAGAAGAGCCGTCCCCTAGAGCTGGAGCTGTGAATTTAGACTTCTAGCCTTCTAACTGTGAGAGAATAAATGTCTGTCTGTTAAAGCCACCCACTTGTGTTATTTTTGTTATAGCAGCACTAGATAACTAAGATAGTTCCCAAAACTTGAAAATATATTCTGCTATTCAAATACCTAACTTATGTATCTCCAAATCTTTATAAATGGCCTTTAGATTCTGAAGACAAATGACTTTGTGAAGACTAATATGCAAGTTCAGGAAATATAATGAACAGGTTTCCTTTTCTAAGATTAATTAGCACTCAACAAAAACCAAACCAAACCCAGTGCCACCAAGTCGATTCTGATTCATAGCGACAGCACTCAACTAGTGACTGCTAAATCAATATGGTTAAATCACAATTTGAATAACTAAGTCCTCAGAATTAAGATATTACATACAGCCTCCTTTCAAACGTGGTAAAAATATTTAATAGTCAAACTTTACAACTTAAAAATCACCTCTACTACTAGTGTCATTTAAATCAAACGGAAATTACTCTTAAGTCAAAACTGGAGTAAATCAGTAAATCTGTCTGTAAAAGTTTAACTGATTATTTACATATTACTCCTATTTTAAGTTTGGACATTATATATTTTGACACATAAAACTAAATTTTAATTTTATTTGATTTGTTGATATTATTGTTCGTTCAGACTCATGGCAGCCCCATGTGTGCAGAACAGAACTGTTCTATAGCATTTTCAGGGCTGGGACCATTCACAAGCAGATTGCCACGCCTGTCTTCCGAGATGCTTCTGTGTGGCTTTGAACCACCGACCTTTCAGCTAGTAGTAAAGTGTGCAGCCATTTGCGCTACTCAGGGGCTCCTTTTACTTGGTTATCTTATGATGATATTTTACATATCAATGAATAGAATGGAATTAAAAGCTTTAAAACACACAAACGTTGGAAGGGTATTAAAAATAAGCATTTTTTATATTTTTGTAATGTACTAGTAATGCGATCAATTCTCATAGGTACTTACTTAATTCTTCTAAAAATAACTTGCATCATGGAGAGGAAACAAATGATTAACACCAAAACATAGAAAGGTAATAAAGAAGACTGTGTCAATCGCAAAAAAAAATCTTGAGATGGTGCCTGCAGGGATTCTTGACAAAGGAGCCAATTCATTGTAAAATTCCTATAGAAGACAAAAAAAACATGACATTAAAATCACAGTTGTTTTAAACCAGTTAGTATAAATAAAAGTACTTTGTATCTCAGTAAAAACTAAGACAAAACAAAGTATTTCTCTAAATCCATTTGCTTATTAATAGCAAGCTCCTATCCTTTATAAATGAAGATATTAGTAATCCTCCTCAATAAAACACATACATTCATCAAAACTGCCCTAATAAATGTAAAACTACTGCTTTTTATTACCAGGTAATGTAATCATACCTAAAGACCAATACGGTTTTAAGGAAGACAACAAAAAATCCAGGTGTCCAATGTCCATATTATGGTAGCTGATTGCCACTGTGGCTCCTGAGCAGTTGAAATGTAGTCAATCTGAACTGAGATGTGTGTTAAGCACAAAAGAGACACCGGATTTCAAAGAAAAAAAAAAAAAGAGTGACTAAGGGAATAAAAACTAACTAAGCAGTGAGGGGTAAAATTTTAGGGGAGTTTCATTCTCTACCATGAATGTTTCAGTAATATTTGAAATTTTATTAAACACATCCGTAATAAAAAAATTTTTATCTTAAGAGATATCTTAGTTCATGTATGTATGCTTTCCTGTATATTTTCTTAAAAAGACAAATCTGGAAATAAATGCTTGTGAACTAAAAGTAGTTGGCTTTCTACTTCAATAAAAACAACATCTAAACAAATATATAGTAGTCATATTCATACAAGTTATGGAAGTGTTGTGTGCCATCAAGTCAATTTCAACTCAGTGACCTTATATGATAGAGTAGAACTGCCCCATAGGGCATCTTAGGCTGTAATATTTATAGGAGTTGTATCCGTAGTAGTAATAATAACCACTTCCTAATTTTAAGGCCTACTACAACTGGCAAGCACTGTAGTAGGCTCTCTATGGAAGCAGAGTTGAGCAAAACACCAGTTCCTGCTTTCAGGGAACTTTCAGCTTATTAGGAGCTAAAGTTAAGACATTAAATGTAATAAGAACTATCCACTCATTCATCAAACATTTACTGAGCACCTACTTTGTGTCAGGCTTTGCTCTAAGCACTGAGGGCACAAGGGTACACAAGACAGACACAGTCCCTGCTTACAGGTAAGCATCTGAAGGGCATATAACCTACCGTGCAGAGGAGGCATTATTAAACCTATTGATCTCACGCCATCAGAAATGGTATGTAATTTATTTAAGGTGATAAAAGGAAGTTATGGCTGAACTTGAAAGATAATTAGGAGCTCTCCGATTCCTAAGCTCTAGTTCTGTTCAAAAAACCATGCTGCCTTCCATTCTTCCATATATTTCTTTACCCATCCATACTAACCAATTCCATTGCCGTCGAGATTCTGACTCATAGGACAGAGTAGAACTGCCCCAGGGGTCTCCAAGGCTGCAAATCTTGACGAAATCTTTCTCCCATAGGCTTAAATAGCCAGCCTTTCGGTTAGCAGCCGAGTGCTTAACCACTGAGCCACCAGGGCTCCTTACCCATCCATACAATCAATTTTTATTGATTGTCTGCTATGTATCAGGCTTATATATATGTCTGAAAAAGACATAGTCTCTACTCTCATGGAGTATATGGTCTCTCAAAGGCACCTTTTAGCAGATACACATGCATGATTTATACTTCAGAGTTCTCCAGTGTCTAAACATGCCAAACACTTTGTTAACTGTGATACATCACAATATAGAAATTCCATGCACAGTATCTACAAGCACATGTAGTCACAGCAAATAATAATAAAGTTCTAAGATATATTAGGAAACCCTGGTGGCACAGTGGTAAAGAGCTACGGCTGCTAACCACAAGGTTGGCAGTTTGAATCCAACAGGCATTCCTCAGAAACCCTACAAGGCAGTTCTACTCTGTCCTTAAGGGCCACTAGGATTCGGAATCAACTCGATGGTCAACGGGTTTGGTTTGGTTTTTTTAAGATATATGAACTAGATAAATGTAGAGGTGAATACATATCTTCTGATATGCAAGTAGGCTCTGTCAGTACACAAAATCATTTAGTTCATTAAAAAAAAAATTTTTTTAACCGCTATATTTAACTAGAAAAAGAAAAACGCTCAACATTATTCTTGAATTGAAAAACAGTAGCTCCTGGTCAAATCCCTTATTATGACCCCAAGATGAGATTCTTTGCTATAAAATAAATACCTTACTGCCTGCTCCCCTTTTTAAAACTTAAGCACATAGCTAATGTAGTGATACAGTGCAACGAATTACTTAATATGGCACTTCTAGCCATAGTCTTTGTGCCTCATACACAATTGAGTGGGATTATTTTATAAGGTATATGGAACCCTAATGAAGGACTGGTCAGTTCTGCCACCCTGCTAGGCTTAAGATGAGCCACCCCAGAGACGAGAAGGGAGGATTTCACTACCACCAAGAAAGAAGAGGCAGGAGTAGAGCGTTTTGGACTTGGGATCCCTGCGCTGAGACGCTCCTGAAACAGGAGACTGGGAGAGAGAGCTATAACACCGAAGACAGCAAAAAAGCAGCGGCAAAGAAACAGAGGTAGCAGAGGCAAGAGACAAGCAGGTGATGGCTGGTGGGCTTTCTAGCCAGTGGAGCAAGTAAGCTGAGCGCCTTCAGGCAGGAGACTTGCTGGTGGAGTAGGGTGCCTCTGCGAACCTGGTGGAGCTAGGTTTACTGACTCACAGAGCTAGAGCTGACTGCCTCCACAGCAGAGGCTTACTGGCAGAGACACTGGGGTGTCTCAGGGCACTTACAGGCAGAGCTAAAAGTATTGTCTGTGAGTATTGTGAGTATCGTCTGTGAGTTCTGTGTGGCCACTGAAAGGAATTATCAAACTCGGCAGAGAAGTAGAGAGTGCTGCAGGGGGGATGGTTGGTGTCAGAATTGGTAAAGATGGCAGAGAGTGGAGGCATGTCTGACTTTTACCTCATGGGAATCAGCCTTGGGCTGTTGATCTTGATTCTCCTTTTCCCTTGTAAAGGTCAAGGAGGTCAGGCGCCTCTGCCACACTATTTTTACAAGTGGTCAAAATTATACTGGCTCTTTATCCACTTTAAATCTTTACCTATTCTGATCTCAGGTTGCATCATTGCTCCTTATTAAAGAAGAAAGCAGCCTTTAAATACTGTAATCCTATTGAGGTTTAAGTATATCTAACTTATGAACAGTCGGCAAAGAGCTGGAGATAGAAAACCAAAAGGGAACAACACGCTCGGTGTTTCTCAAGCTGAAAGAACTGAAGAAAAAATTCACGCCTCGAGTTGCAATAGTGAAGGATTCTATGGGGAAAATAGTAAACGACCCAGGGAGCATAAAAAAAAGATGGAAGGAATACAGAGTCATTATACCAAAAAGAATTGGTTGACATTCAACCATTTCAAGAGGTAGCATATGATCAGGAACCAACGATACTGAAGAAAGAGGTCCAAGCTGCTCTGAAGGCATTGGCAAAAAACAAGGCTCCAGGAATTGATGGAATATCAATTGAGATGTTTCAGCAAATGGATGCAGTGCGGAGGTGTTCACTCGTCTGTGCCAAGAAATATGAAAGACAGCTTCCTGGCCAACTGACTGGAAGAGATACATATTTATGCCTATTCCCAAGAAAAGTGATCCAACCAAATGTGGAAATTATAGAACATTATCACACGCAAGCAAAACTTTGCTGAAGATCATTCAAAAACGGTTGCAGCAGTGTATCGACAGGAAACTGCCAGAAATTCAGGCTGGTTTCAGAAGAGGACGTGGAACCAGGGATATCACTGCTGATGTCAGATGGATCCTGGCTGAAAGCACAGAATACCAGAAGGATGTTTACCTGTGTTTTATTGACTATGCAAAGGCATTGGACTGTGTGGATCATAACAAATTATGGATAACACTGCGAAGGATGGGAATTCTAGAACACTTAATTGTGCTCATGAGGAACCTTTACATAGATCAAGAGGCAGTTGTTTGGACAGAACAAGGGAATACTGAGTGGTTGAAAGTCAGAAAAGGTGTGGGTCTGGGTTGTATCCTTTCACCATACGTATTCAATCTGTATGCTGAGCAAACAATCCAAGAAGTTGGACTATACGAAGAACAGGGCATCAGGATTGGAGGAAGACTCATTAACCTGCCTTATGCAGATGACACAACCTTGATTACTGAAAGTGAAAAGGACCTGAAGCACTTACTAATGAAGATCAAAGACCACAGCCTTCGGTACGGATTACATCTCAACATGAAGAAAATAAAAATCCTCACAATTGGACCACTGAGCAACATCATGATAAACAGAGAAAAAACTAAAGTTGTCAAGGATTTCCACAATCAACACCCATGGAAGCAGCAGTCAAGAAATCAAACGACACAATGCATTGGGCAAATCTGCTACAAAAGACCTCTTTAAAGTGTTGAAAAGTAAAGATGTCACTTTGAAGACTAAGGTGCGCCTGACCCAAGCCATGGTATTTTCAATCACATCATACGCATGTGAAAGCTGGACAATGAATAAAGAAAACCGAAGAAGAACTGATGCCTTTGAATTGTGGTGTTGGCAAAGAATATTGAATTTACCATGGACTGCCAAAAGAATGAACAAACCCGTCTTGGAAGAAGTACAACCAGAATGCTCCTTAGAAGCAAGGACAGTGAGACTGCATCTTACATACTTTGGACACGTTGTCAGGAGGGATCAGTCCCTGGAGAGGACATCATGCTTGGCAAAGTACAGGGTCAGCAGAAACGAGGAAGACGCTCAACAAGGTGGACTGACAGTGGCTGCAACAATGAGCTCAAGCATAACAATGATTGTAAGGATGTACAGGACCAGGTAGTGTTTCGTTCTCTTGTGCGCAGGGTTGCTATGAGTCAGAACTGAATCGACGGCACCTAACAACAACTTATAAGAGACCTAAATGAGATATTTCTTATACTGAGAAAAAATATTAGTATCGTACCTCTTCCAGATATTATAATATCCTAAATTATTTCTAAGTGGTATATTTTTAGGAAGGAGCCCTGGTGGTACAACAGTTAAGCACTTGGTTGCTAACCAAGAAAGGCCTGGCAATCTACTTCCATAAACATTACAGCCTAGAAAACCCTATGGAGTAATTCTACTCTGTCACACGAGGTCGCTATGAGTCAAAAATCGACTCAAGAGCATCTAACAACAACAAAAATATAGCTCGGTATATACTCCCTCCACTTGGTATTTTCATTATTTCTAAATGGTATACAGTCTACCCTGTCCTATAGGGTTGCTATGAGTCGGAATGGACTCAACAGCAATGAGTTTCAGTTTTTTATGTAGTTACATAGTCTAAAACTTACTTAGTCATATTTAGTCCAAATTTTACTTCAAGGAATTTCAGCATGTGCCCATTTTCTTTGTGTGGGACAAACATCTAAAGGAGAAAAAAGCTAGTTAAACAGAGAACAATCAGCTATGCTTACAGGGATAAGCCTTTACCCCATACCCAATAGCAAGACTACAAAATAAAAATATGAATTAAATAATACATGGTGTAACTATTAAGCAAGGAGATTTATTCGTATAAGTCAATCACATTACCTCATACCTAAGCATAAAACTGTAATGGGGTAGTAAGAAAATATCAATTTTATTTCACCTTGTTTTAGCAATTTACCCACTCTTCTGAATACCATTTATTTACCTCAATAATTTATTCCATATATTGTTTACTGTTAATTGGGTAATGAAGATATTTTTAATTAAATGAAAAACAAAGTGTATTTCCTTTAAAAAAAAAAAAAGCATGCAGAAAAGAATTAAAATCCTACTTTCTCACTCAATATGCTAGGTATGATCATTGTTTAACTCAAAATTATACTGTACAAGCCCTGCTATCTTGCTATCTCATTATTCTTCCTAAAATTTAGTCCAGTACATTTTATTATTCAATTTACTCTATTATATGAACCTCAGATGGTTACTTACCTTCACTACAATATTGAATGTCACTGTCAGAGTACACACCAAGTAAAAATTCATCACTTTAATCATCTTAGCTACGAAAGTTCCTTTCTTTACATTCAGCTGTAGGACAAAATATATATGAATACGAAATGAGTTATAAAAAAAATTGACATTTAAAAATTAATCACAAGAATACTAAAAAGGCAAATCTAATTACCTGAAGGCACTTAGCAAGCATTAAGGCTGCTACTAAACTCAACAGAGGAGATACCAATAAAGCTGGATTCTCAAACTGCAGCAAATACCCCAGAAACAGAGAAAATATATAAATTTTATAAACTTCATGAACCTGTTGGGAAAAAAACAAAGTGACTCATTCACTTATTTATTATTCATTTAGAATAAACTGAATTTTATTATATATCTTTTCATTAGTTTTGTCTAGAATAGATTTGACTACAATTATAAAGTAAATGCTCTCCTATAATTTAAGACAATATTATGCTCTGGTAAACGTTCAATTCATATTTTTAATGCTACAGTAATGAATTTAACATTTTCTTTTTAGAAAGAACCTCTCAAAAACAAAGTAAAGAGCTTTAAAACCATATGTGTCTAAATCATGCTGGAAGCCATCTAAGTTGATACGAGTATTAGTCTCTACTCATGGAGTACACTTCTAGAACAAAAGAGAAAAAAGGGAACCAAAGACTCAGAGAAGCAAGTAAGTTTATAGGATTAATAGTCTACACAAACCACAGCCATATCTACCCTGAGACCAGAAGAACTAGACGGTGTCCGGCTACCACTACTGATTCTGATCAGGGTCACAACAGATGAATCCTGATAGAACAGGAGGAAAACGTGAAACAGAACTCAAATTCTTAAGAAGTTCAGACTTACTGGACCAGTTGAGACTAGAGGACTTCCCAAGACTATAATCCTGAGAAACTCTTATTTACTTATTACTGTGCATTAGGTGAAAGTTGACAGAGCAAATTAGTTTCCCATTCGATAGTTTGTACAAAAAGTATTTCATGACCTTGGTTTCATTTCCCACAATGTGTCAGCACTCTCCCCATTTCTGCCCTGCGTTCCCTATTTGTTTTAGTCCTGATTTTCTATTCTTTCTTGCCTTTCCATCTTTGCTTTTGGACAGTTACTGCCCTTTTGATCTCCTGTAATTAATTGTTCTAAGGAGTACACACCTTTCAGGTGTTGTTGTTTGCCTTATGGGCTTGTCTATTGTTTGGCTGGGAGGTGGTCTCTGGGAATTACTTTAGTTCCAGGTCAGAAGGTGGTCTTAAGAGTCATAGTCATGAGGGTTCCTCTAGTCTCTGTCAGACCAGTAAGTGTGGTCTCAGGGTTGTGGAGGCTGTGGTTCACGTGGTCCATTCGTCCTTTCATTTTCTTAATTCTCCTTTGCTCCAGGTGGCAAGAGATCAATAGCTGTATCTTAGATGGCCTCTCTCAAGTTTTGAAGACCCTAGATGCTACCCTGAGATACTCTTTAAACCTTAAACCAAAATTACCCCTTGAGGTCCTCCATTAGCTAAATAACAGATTGATCCATAAAATAAAGAATATCATCCATGAGTAATGAGCTTCTTTAAAAAATCATCTGTATGAGTCCAAATAGTCAAAAAATTCCTCTAAAGCAAAGATAAGAAGGTAAGGGTGTAGGGAAACTAGAGTACCAGAAATGGTACAACCAGAACAGAATGAATGAGAATGATGACATATTGTGAAAAATATCACTGAGTAATTTGTGTAGAAACTGTTAAATGGGAGCTTAATTTGTTATGTAAACTTTCACCTTAAACACAATAAAATATTATTTGAAACAAAAAATCATGCTGGAGGAACACTCTTTAGTCCCAGGCTCTGGCTTAATTTCACTTGGTTTGCCCAAAATTTTACTTTCCCTATAATTAAAATTCATCTTTGTATACACCTGCAAAAATTACAAGAATCTATAAAATTCATAATTCTTAGAGACAATTCCAAAACCAATCCAGTGAAAATTTACTATGAAATATACACCCATAGTAAAGTATTTTTGCTTTTGGCCCAGTTACGATATAGCAATAATCATAAGGAAGTAAGCTAAATTCAATGCCCTAATAGAAGATCTCCCAGGAAAGTTATGTCTTAGTAGATTTCTTTCTAAACTTAAATTGTACAATTATTTAATCTATCATGAAGTTAATTAATTTTAGAAAGGGAACATTAAGTTGAAATGCAGGCATTATTCGTTAGAGAAAAATGTCAAAAGGCAGTGTGAAAAGAAAAAAAAAAATAGAGAAAGAAATTCCTAAACAGACTGACAGACAGCCAGTAAAAAAAGAAAGAAAGATACTTCACTGTTAGAAGTCAGGATAGTGGTTACCTACCCTTGGGAGTAGTGACTGTCAGAGGGCACTGGGGGTCTTCTGGGTACTAGCAATGTTCTGTTTCTTTACTTGAGTGCTGGCTCTACACGTGTGCCAGTTACTGAGTAACAGTCTATCAGCTCCAAACTACCCTCTATCCTCTGTCTTAAAATACTGGGGATGGGGCTCTGAACTACGTTTTTGCTTTTCTGTTGGCTCTCTGCTAAGCTCTGCCAATAGGGAATGCTAAAGAGTGACTGCAAGGTTGGAGGCTAACTGCCAATCTTTTAGTTAGCAGCCACAGCTCTTAACCACTACACCACCAAGGTTTCCAAGGTTGGAGGAGGAAGAAGGAATTTGCTTTCTGTTGCTTCCTATCTGCTTGCAGCGGCACTTCACCCCAACCAAGCAATTCCTTCTTGCTGAAGCAGCTAAATGCAACTGCAGTTTTTCCAGCACTTGAAGAACCAGCTTCACTGCATCCTCTCACCCCAGAGACCCCAAGACCAGCCAACCAGAGCCCCATCCTCAGAGGTCTGTGTCCCAGTTCCACAGGGCTGTTCTTTTTAGCTCAGAGACAGCAGCAAAGCTGAGAGTGGTGTTTCCTCAGAGGTTTAAGTTTCAGCTCCATGGGGTCCCTCATTTATATGTCTAAGTTTTAGTTATTCCAAAGTCTCCGCCTTATTCCCTCAGCCTTGGGGAGATACCTGCTTCCTATAGTTGCTACCTCTATGATACTTCAGTTCTTTTTATCCTTCCAATTAATAAGTTAACATTATGCCTGGTTAACAATTCTTTATATTAAACTAAATTCTCTCTGTTTAAACTAATGTTGGGACTCATCAGGGTTCTAGACCTTCTGGGCATATGAAATGAAGAAAAGAAAGAGAAGAGCAAGACACAGTAAGTACTGAATAAATGTTTGGCAAATAAAGGGAAGAAAGGTAAGAAAGGAAAACCTTTATCTACTGCTGGTGGGAGTATAAACTGAAATAACCATTCTGGAAAACAGCTTGACATTATTTAGTTAGGTTGAATATATACATATCCTTTGACTTATAATTCCACTACTAGATATATACTCCAGAGAAATCTTGTACATTATGTGTGAGGTGACCCACATAAGAATGTTAACAGCAGCACTGGTCATATGAACAATAATAAAAAAAAAAAAGTCCATCAACAATACAAAAAAAAAAATAAATGAAATATAGTTCGTACATCACCATGGATGGATCTCGAAAGCAAATCAGGCAAAAGTAAATAACAAATTATTTACAATATATTTTTTAGGAATATATAGATAAGTGGCAAAAATAAGTTTTTTTTAAAAAGGAAAAGATTAACAAAATTCAGGATAGTCCGTCTCTGAGGGGAAAGAAGCAAGAGGTGACTTGGAAAGAACAAGAGAGGGACCTTCTACGGTATTCAAATATTCCATTTCTTCACCTGGATGGTCAAGTACTCATATTTTATTCTATACACTGTATATGCAGCATACATATTCTCTTTTGTACATGTTTTATATTCCACTATTTGTTTGTTTGTTAAGAAACAGAAAGAAAAAGAAGAGGCATGGCCAGAAATAGAGAGGATGCACAGGGGTGACTTGAATTAAGAAGGCCATGTCTAAGGAGTTTTCCAAGTGTTCCTAAAACGGCTGAGGGAGAATGAGTTGAGCAATTATTTGAGTGTAAGCATAAATCCTTCAAAATAAACCTTAAAAGTTAAATTTTTTTTTTAATTGTGCTTTAAGCGAAAGGTTACACCTCAAATCCGTTTCTCACACAAAAATTTATAGACATATTGTTATGTGACCCTAGCTGCAATCTCCACAGCGTGACAGCACACTCCCGCTTTCCACCATTCGACCAGCTCCTATCCCTTTCTGCCTTCTCATCCTGCCTCCGGCCAGGAGCTGCCCATTTAGTCTCATGTATCTACTTCAACTAAGAAGCATGCTCTTAACGAGTTTTATTTTATGTTTTACAGTCCAGTCTAATCTTTGTCTGAGGAGTTGGCTTTGGGAATGGTTTTGGTTCTGGGTTAACAGGGGGCTGTGTCTTCTAGGGTTCCTCTAGTCTCAGTTAGACCATTAAGTCTGGTCTTTTTACGTGAATTTGAGTTCTGCACCACAGTTTTCTCCTGCTCCGACAGAGACTCTCTGTTGTGTTCCCTGTCATGCTGGTCACTGGTGGTAAAAACTAAATGGTTTTAAGATACAACACTATTAAAACATTTATTCTCTAGATTTAAAATTGTAATTTCAAAATGCCATATACCTTGTCACTTTGCTCCAGTGAAAAGCTCTCTAGCAGGAATAGAGATATGGCTTGGAGAAACAGGAGATAGTGGCTGTATTCCCACATCATCATAAAAGTGTAAGTTGAAGCGCTCATCAATAAGTAGCAAAACCTCTACGGAAAACAAAAGAAAGAAACTAAATATCAACAGCTTTATTACTATAAAAAAAACCCACGTGGTTTTTACCTCAAAGTTGCAGTTCTGTTATTGGCTCAACTTTAAGCTACATAACTCTTGAAGCTTCGTTTTCACATCACATAACTACTATTAAATCCTTACATCAAGATTCTAAATAAGGTACTGTAGAAAGAGAAATCAACCACTGTCCTTCAGTGTTCATCATCATGTTGAGAGTTTCAGGAGGACAAATGGAAAAAATAATTTATTGTCAATCGGATTACAATTATTCTTTATATCCTTTACTATGCAGTAACTAGGCTTCATGGACTATAACTTAACTTTTAATATGACAGCTTTAAAATGATGTGCCACATTTCTAATGTATTTGAATTAACTGTGATTGATAGAACATGTGAATCTTACCTCTGCATAAGTATTTAAATTGCTTTTTAAATAGCCTGTAAGTGCAGCAACTTGACATGCAAAATATGGTAATGCCCAGTTTTCTCTTAAAGGAATGGAGTATTCAATTCTTGTTGTATCTACCCTAAAATAAACCACAGATGAACATTTAACATAACAAGATGTTATGTTGTGTAACACTATACTTTCAAAGCACTTTCATACACTTCTCACTGTTCAACATGGCAATCCTTTGAGGCAGGCATGGACAGAGCCACCAGTGACCTACACAGCATCTTTGGGCAAATTAATACTATCTCACATACCCCTCACCTCTCCATCCACCCTTCACCCACAAGGAACACTCAGTGCTGCTGTGCCCTGCCTGGTGAACACATGGGCCTCTGTGAGAATTTGAAAAAGGTATCCCTTTGTGAGCAGATATAGCCCCTGCTAAGGCACACTTTTTTTTTTTTTTTAAGGCACACAGCTTGTAGCGCTTGTTGGATTTCAGCCCCCACACTCCCCTCGCCCCTGGTGAGATGGCTACCCTTCCCGAGAGCATAATCTGCACTACCATAATCAACCAGTCTGGTGGGGCCAAAGTTATTATCCACCTTCAGATAAGGACTAGGAAGCTCCAGAGAGTAATACGACTTAAACAAGACGGGCATGTTCGCACATACAGCTAGTGGGTGGCACAGCTGGGACTACAATGTGTATCTTTTGGTATCTAGCTTAATAATCTTTTCAGTAAGAAGATTAATAATTTTTTTTTAACCCAGAATTAACACTACAGTTCATGAAGGAGCCCTGTTGGCCTAACGGTTAAGGCCTCCGCTGCTATCCGAAAGGTTGGCAGGTCAAAGCAACCCGGCAGCTTTACATGAGAAAGACCTGGTGATCTGTTCTTGTAAAGACTACAGCTAGAAAACCCTGTAGGACAGTTCTACTCTGTCACATGGAGTCTCTATATGAGTTGAAAATCAACTCAACGGCACTGAACAACAAATCCTTCATGGGATATATCTGGAGGCCTTTGAGAATTCCAAGAATCTCAAATAAGGAAATGCTTTGCAGGGTCCTCCTAAATTTCTCCTAGATCACTTTTCGTTAAGAGCCTGCTGTTTCCTGTGCATATCCTCACAAATGGACTACCTTTACAACAACCATTTACTTTGGATAGATATCTTACAATGGCCATTTCCATATAAAAGCAAAGGTGCCATTGTTTTTTTCAAAAAATATGAAAACCGCTGCATAACTCTCATAACAGAGATGTGCATGTTTGCATGTATTCTGGTTCATTCACTAGCCACTGTCACTGAATTGCACATGTAGAAAATGTTGACTTGGTGTATGTTTGACTGTATATTTTCAACAACAGAAAATAAACATATTACTTTAAAAACATATTTTTAAAGAATCTATAGTTGCATCCCCAATGAAACCAGCCAGGCTCATCATGACATCAGAGACAAAAGAAACATAAACTCAAACACATAAGAGCCATGAATTAACCAAGCTGTACATGTAAAAATATGGAAATGGCAAATGTGTCTCACACACACACACACAAAGCCATGAAAAACAATGAATGAAACGTTTTTGAGAAAGCAGCTAAGGAAAAATTACATTACACAGCACATACAAGAAATCCTAAAAATCTTTACTCATCTCTTTTCTAGTCTGGTAACTAATAACTTTCTATTCCCAACCCAATTCCTGTCTCAGTCACCTCTCTTCTCCCTGCATCAAATCTTTTTTTCCCTCAGAGTGGCACAACACATTTTTTTATGTCATCTACAGCCTTCTCAGTACTTCAAATTTACATTTTGACCTATTTTCTGTTTAGCCCAACAACAGTTCACAGTAGCTAAACAAAACAAGAATCTCTAATACAGAAATGTTTGGTTGGCTCCTCCTAAATTTCTCCTAAATCACTTGTCATTTGAGAGTCTGTTGTTTCCTGTGCATATCCTTTACAGCAACCATTAAATTTGGATCTCTGACACTCAATGGCCATTTTCCAAACAAAAGCAAAGTTCTATCTTTCCTAGGAAAATAGAAACAAAAATGTTATAAACTTATTGACCAATATGACAATACTAATCACTATTATAAGTCCCTGGGTAGCACAAATGGTTTGCACTCTACTACTAACCTAAAAGTTGGTGGTTCAAACCCACCCGGCTGAACCACAGAAGAAACACCTAGCAATCTTTCATTAAGGTTACAGCCAAGAAAACTCTATGGAGCAGTTCTACTCTGCAAGACGTGGGGCCACCATGAGTCAGAGTCAACTCGGCAACATGCTTGTTTTTTGGTTTTCAATCACTATTATAACAAATGAAGCAATTTCTCTTGGGGTTAACATGGCTGGCTGCTAAAGGGTGCAAACTGAAAGACTGGAGGTTCGAGCCCACTCACAGATGCCTTAGAGAAAGACCTGCCAATATACTTCTGAAAAAATCATCCATTGAAAACCTTACGGAGTACACTTCTACTCTGACGCACAAGGGGTTGCCACGAGCAGAAGTAGACACGATGGCAACTGGTTGATTAATAATCCACTCAAGTATTTATCACGTATATAAATATTTTATATAGCCATAATTTCTTAACAAATTTTTACTCTGCTTTTTAAACTTATATTATAAGTATTTTGTATGTTCTCCCTTCATACTCATTTCTTTTTAAAAATTGATTTCATTACAAAAGCAATATATATTCATTATAGAAATACCAGAAACTACATACAAGCAAAAAACAAACATCTTAAAATGTCTTGTTTTGATTGCAATTAGAAATTAGATGGTTATGTAAGATAATAAAAACTCATTAAGTGGTAACACTTAAAATCTGTACACTGTTTCTGAACTATACCTCACAGCAATATCAACAAAAAAGTATTAAACTTAGTGACTTTGACAAAAAAATTTTTTTAAATGACACAAAAAACATGAAATATAGAAGAAAAAAAGTCAATACCCTGGACTTCAACAAAATTAAAAAAAAAAAAAAACTTTTGCTGTTCAAAAGACACCTAGGTGCCCATCAACAGATGAATGGATAAACTATGGTACATACACACAATGGAATACTACACAACAATAAAAAACAGTGATGAATCTGCAAAACATCTCACCACATGGATGAATCTGGAGGGCATTATGCTGAGTGAAATGAGTAAATCACAGAAGGACAAATATTGTATGAGATCACTATTATAAAAACTGATGAAGAGGTTTACATACAAAAAGAAACAATCTTTGGCAGTTACAAGGGAGAGGAGGGGTGGGAGGGAAAAACACTAAATAGACAACACATTAGTGATAACTTTGGTGAAGGGTAAGACAGTACACAATACTGGGGAAGAAAGCACAACTTGTCCAAGGCAAGGTCATGGAAGGGTCATGGAAGCTCCATAAACACATCCAAACTCCCTGAGGGACTGAATTACTGGGCTGAGGGCTGTGGGGACCATGGTCTCAGGAACATCTAGTTCAATTGGCATAACACAGTTTATAAAGAAAATGTTCTACATTCTACTTTGGTCAGTAAATCTTAAAAGCTTGTGAGTGGCCATCTAAGATACCCCACTGGTCCCACCCCATCTGGAGCAAGAGAGAATAAAGAAAACCAAAGGCACAAGGGAAAGATTTAGTCCAAAGGACTAATGGACCACAACTACCACAGCCTCCACTAGACTGAGTCCAGCACAACTAGATGGTACCCAGCTACCACGACGGTCTGCTCTGACGGGGAGCGCAGTAGAGGGTCTCAGACAGAGCTAGAGAAAAATGCAGAACAAAATTCTAAATCACAAAAAAAAAAAAAAAAAAACGGACCAGACTTACTGGTGTGGCAGAGACTAGAGAAATCCTGAGAGTATGGCCCCAGACACGCTTTTAGCCCAGTAATAAAGTAACTCCTGAGGTTCACCCTTCATCCAAAGATTAGAGAGACCCATAAAATAAAACGAGACTAAATGGGCACACCAGCACAGGGTCAAGGACAAGAAGGCAAGAGGGGGCAGGAAAGCTGGTAATGGGGAACCCAAGGTTGCGAAGGGGAGAGTGTTGACATGTCGTGGGGTTGGTAACCACTGTCACAAAACAATATGTGTATTGTTTAATGAGAAACCACTTTGCTCTGTAAACCATCTAAGGTACAAAAAAAAAAAAAAATGAAAAGACAAGCCACAAACTGGGAGAAAATATTTGCAAAACATACAACTGACAAAGAACTTATATCTAGAATATATAAAGAACTCATACAACTGCATAATTAGAAGACAAACAATCCAATAAAAGATGGACAGGAAGAAAGGCCTGGTGATCTACTTCCAAAAATTAGTGACTAAAAACCCTATGGATCAGCATGTTTCACCCCAACCAATCATGAAGACGGTGCAGGACCAGGTAGCGTTTCAGTCAGTTGTGCGTGGGGTCACCCTGAGTCAGAGCTGACCAGACAGCAGTTGACAACCACAGCAACACGAGGGGCCTGGGGGGCAGAGGCACAGACTATCTCTATAGTACACACAAGAACCAGATGACAGTGCCTGTCTCTGGGAAAGACAGCCTTGTAACTAAGTTCCTGGGATGAGGAGGACTAATTTCACTGTATATCCTCTTGCACCTTTTGAATTCTTTTACACTGTGTATGTTGTTACCTATTCATAAAGAATACATTCATTAATTTTAAAATCAAGCAAAAGAACATATTCAAATAAAAAAAAGATAGGCAAAAAATATAGACCCTTCAAATAAGCACAAAAGAAGATGCACATCATTAGACGTTAAAGAAATGCAAATTAATTAAAACTATGATGAGATTCTAATGTACGTGTGCTACATTGGTTAAAATTACAACAACTGAAAAAGAAAGACAGGCCATATTAAGTTTTGGGAAGGACTCTTACATTCTGCTAAGAGGAATGTAAAATGGTACAACCACATTAGAAAACAGTCTGACAATTTCTTAAAAGTTAAATACACACCTACCATATGACCCAGACATTCTACTCCTAGGTATTTACCTGAGAGAAATGAAAGCAAGTCTACACAAAGACCTGTACACACATGTTCATAGCAGCTTTATCTGTAACAGTGCGAAGCTAGAAACTACCAAAATGTGCCTGGATAAACAAACTGTGATATATTCATACAATAGAATACTACTTAGCAATAAAAAGGAATGAACTATTGATACATGTAACACACATGAATTTCAAAATAATTATGCTTAGTAAAAGACGCTAGACCAAAAAAAAAAAAAAAAAGTATATGCTGTATGACTCCATTTATATAAAGTTCTAAAAAATTCAAACTACACTGACAGAAACCAGATCATTGGTTCTCTGAGGACAGCGGGACAACAGTGAGAAGGGATAGGAAGAGAGAGAATTACAAAGGGGCATAAGTAAACTTCTGGGGCTGATGGATATGTTTATTATATTGTACTGATGGTTCCATGGTGTATCTAAATGCCTAAATTAACCAAATTGTACACTTTAAATATGTGCACTTTTTTCTATGTGAATTATACCTCAATAAAGCTGTTGAAAATTATTAGAGGAAAACCTGTCTTCTATGAATGTCTGGTGCTCTGGTGGTGCTGTTGTCAAGCACTTGGCTGTTAGCCAAAAGGTTGGTGGTTTGAACCCACCAGCCACTCTGAAGAATAAAGATGTGACAGTCTGCTTCTGTGAAGATTTCAGCCTTGGAAACCCTATGGGGCAGTTCTACCCTGTCCTACAGGATGGCAATGAGTCAGAATCGATATGATGGCAATAGGTTTGTTTTTTAGGTTTGGTATGAATGTATACGTGTATATATATATATATATACTAAATATCAATAACCTAAAAGCACTACATTTTTTATCTGGCAATTGCCAAATAAAAATGTATAAAAGAAATGTTACACTTTTAAAATTTTAATCATGTTAAGTGTTATGGGGGTGGGGGAAGTGGTATGGATCATAAAGAATGCCCATCATACAAAAAACATATCTATAACACTGACCAATCCCAAGAAGAATTTTATGACATGTCTCAAACCAGCCCTCCACGTCAAAGCCCGAGCCATGATTCTCTTGTTGTTTTTAATTGCCGTTGAGCCAATTCCAACTCCACAGAACTGCCCCCTAGGGTATTAATGCTGTGACCCTTTGGAAGCAGATCACCAGGCCTATCTTCCAAGATGCCTCTGGGTATGTATGAACTGCCAACCTTTTGGCTAGCAGTCGAGCACTTCACCTTTTGAGTAACCTAGGGACTCCAGCCTAAGTCTAGGAAGTATGTAAAATCCTTTGTACTGCTTCTGCAACATGCATGAGCATGCTATAAACAGAATATACTTTAAATACATTCCCCAGTGGCTACTACCTGCACTTACACCCTCAATCACATTCCCTTCCACTTTAACTAGGGCCTTATTTCATTTTTTATCACCGTTGACCTTATGCATTTAATCCTGTCCTCTGCATCCTTCATCTCATTCTAAAATCAGATTAAATACCCTCAACCCTGATACCCTCAATTTTTCCCCAACTTCTCTCCTCCCCTTAGCTGCCATATACTTCAGAGTCTCCTTGTACAGCTTCCACTTCCAAACCTTCATTACCGCCCCGAAAAAAGAAAAGAAAAGCCCATTGCCCTTGAATTGATTCCGACTTACAGCAACCGTATAGAACAGAGTAGAACTCCCTTATAGGGTCTCCAAGGCTGCGATGTTTAAGGAAAAAGACTGCCACGTCCTTCTCCCGTGGAGCTGCTGGTGGGTTCAAACCAGCTGACCTTTTGGTTAGCAGCTAAGCGCTTAATCACTGCACCACCAAGGCTCCTTCCACCACCACCCAGAGACGACTCCTTACTCACTATTAAAGAACTAAGCCTCTTTGGATCACCAAAGGGGGTGGGTTTATTAATTCAAAGAACCTGAATTAATGTATTTGATGCCTCCCTCCTTCTTTTCAAGAAGATATGTCATCAATTTTAAATAAACCAAGAAAAAAAGAGGTCTATGTGAATATCAATACGTCTGAAAAAAGAGATACAGGGCTGGTATATTATTTTTCAATTGTATGACAAATTACCACAAATGTAGTGACTAAAAACAACACAGATTAATTATGTCACAAAAGCCAGCATGGCATGGCCGGATTCTCTGCTCAGGGTCTCACTGGGCTAATATCAAGGTTATCAGCCAGGGTTGTAGTCCTCTTACAAGTTTGCCAGTTGTTGACAAATTCATTTCCTTCTTGCTTCAAGATAGCAACGTGCATCAAGTCCCTCTCATGCTTCAAACTTCTCTGACTTCCACTTCTACACCAGATAGACAAAGCTCTCTGCTTTCAAGAGCTCATATGCTTAGACTCGGTCTACTGGATCATCTTCCTACCTTGAGTTCAACTGTACCACATAACATAACCTGATCATGGGAATGATATCTCATCATAATCATAGGTTCTGGGGATTAGATGTGAAATCTTGATGGCGCCGTTTTTAGAACTCTACCATGGTTGTAAAAATCAATTAAAAACACCTTTCTTACCTATTAATAATGAACCATGCAACAGTAAGCATTCCTGCGAGCCATGTTCCACTCATAAGCCAACTCGTAACAAATAAAGCAGTCACATATATTCCTTGCAATCCAAAAACAATGCCAATGTAGAAATACACCGGTTCAATAATCTCCTAGATAGGAAGGAAAACAGAGAGGCAGAGTTAATAGGATGACATTAAATAGTTGGAGGAATGATACATATGTGAGAAAATAAATATTAAGGTCAAAAGAAAAACACATACGTTGCCACCAGTTGCTTGATATAAAACGCTAGCAATAAGTTCTGGATATAGAGACATTTGCTGCACTGCGTTTATGGTCTTCAGAGATACAGTTCTGTTATTGTGTGTCAGCTCATAAACACCTAAAGATAAAAAATTCTTCTTCAGATTATTTATTATGCTTTTATAATAATTAAATATTTCATTCAGAAGTCATTAAATATTTTAATTATCATCAAGAAAGATCCCAAAATATAATACACTATCTCATTATCCTATTTTTGTATTAAGTATGATAAAGAGCAATATCTACATTCTGAGACAAATCTCCATATTCAAAGGCTCCAATCTAGAAAGAATGTTTTATTTCAGGAAAATACTGTTTTTAAGGAAACTCTGGTGGCATAGCGGTTAAGTCAGCAGTTCAAATCTACCAGATGCTCCTTGGAAACTCTACGGGGCAGTTCCCCTCTGTCCTATAGGGTTACTATGAGTCGGAATCAACTCGACAGTAATGGGTTTGGTTTTTTTTTTTTTGGTTCACTGTTACTAAAAATACAAAATTGATTATTATACCTCTTTCAAATGAAGGCGCCTTTAACATATCTTTATAATAGGAGTAATAAATGGCACTGTCACCCTGAAAGGTGATTTCCCGTTCAAGCTCCTAAAAGAAAAAATGAAATGGTTATTTAAATATCAGCATACTAAATTTTAGGTGCAGTCTTCCTTCTTTAATCAATAGCTATATAAACTTTTCAATAATCTGGCAAATATTTTAATGAAACACCTAAGGTTTAAAACGGATTGCAACACGTAATTACCCGTTAGACATAAGGAAAATGTAGAAATAAAACCAAAAGAAATGCCCTAAAGATAGCCAGAATATTAAGGCAGGAGATAAAGAATGATGGTTGAGATGTCAGAAGTCCATCAGAAAAAGACAAGTTTAAGAAAGTGTTATGTCTACTTTTCCACTTTCCCATGTATCCAGAACAGCAAGCCCTTTGTTACTGTTCAAGTACTTAAACAGTGCTCTTCAAATGAATTTCCAGAAATATAAGCAAGTCTTAAAATTCCTAGAATTAGGCTATAAAGAACCAAGAATACAGAAGTCAAAGACATTAGGAAGCCTTGTACATTTTCATGCTGAATCTATAATCTTTTAAAATCAAACTCGATTTGTTTTCATGCATAATATTTATCAACTAATACAAGAACAAAAGATATTAGTTACAGCAGTTTACCCAAAGACTGATCAACAAAACTACCTAATATTTAAGTAGATATTACCTAAAAATAGAGTTCTTTAGCTAAAAAAGGCTTGGGAAACGCTGGATTAAACAAAGCTAAAGGGGTTTCTTTATTGCAAGACTTTTAAAGAGTTTCAATATTTATTACGCACTGTGAATCTCCAAGATTTTCCCCAGACCAATGTGACCAAGGAACACTTTTCCCCCTATTTAGAGGTTATTAATCTAAAAAGATAAACTTCTTAAAATTATTTTTAATAAAAACAGATTTGCTTCTAAGGTTTCAAAGAGTTAAAAACTCTTAAACAGAGCTGTTCAATTTTAACGTGTATATAAAACATCTAGAGACCTTTTTAAAATGTAGATTTTAATTCTGAAGTGGGGTCTTCAGAATTCTAAAAGAACTTCTAGGTGATAGTGATGCCGCTGACCCATACACAATGCTTTTTGAAAAACAAGTTTTTTGATGAATGCCTTCTATATTTTCAAACCTTGGGGTGTTCTCAAAGCTGCCTATACAACAGAATTGCCTGGAAATATTTTTTATAATACTAATCAACCACTACCCCCTCAACCCCCACCTAAGAATCTGTGAGGGAGATAATTTTTTTGAAAACTCCCCAGATGATTCTACTGTACATCCAGCATTGAGAACTACTGCTACTTACTCTGCATAATGTCTTCAAGGAAACAGCATATGCTACAGTGGTAGCTCTTGTCAAATCCATAAGGGTGCAGTCAGTAATTATACTGTTAATTATCTTGGTGGTGTTAGGTAAATCAGTTCTGACAGACTACTTGCTCAAATATAAAAAACAAAACAAAAAAACTAGTTTGGGCTCAAAATTTTTAAAAAGCCTCTAACATCAAAAAAGAGCTCTGGCGGCACAGTGGTTAATGTGCTTGGCTGCGAACTGAAATGTCGGCAGTTTCAACCCACCAGCCACTCCTCGGGAGAAAGACGCGGCAGTCTGCTTCTGTAGATTACCATATTTTTACGCAAAAAACACGCGCCTTCTATGTTTGCCAACCACTCCTTCCCCCTATGAGGTATTTTCGGAAGTACCTCTATACGAATTTTTTTTTTGCATGTTTCTGTGAAAAAAAAAAAAAAATTAGCATAGTGCACTTAAGAAAATACTTCACTTACAAAAACACCTCACAGAGGGAGGAGCAAGGGGTTGGCAAACAAACAGAGACTGTGCATATTACTTGCGTAAAAATACAGTAAAATCTTGGAAAACCTTATGGGGCAGTTCTACTCTGTCTTATAGGGTCACGACGGGAATGGGTTTGGTTTCTTTGTTTTTATGAAGTCCAGTGGTAACATTCTGAAGTTTGCCCATTCACATTACAGACATATCTGATTGGGAAGTTACGCCTGAAAATAACCTTATTCAAAGACCAAATTATGAAATCATGAACATGAGTATAGTCACTAAAGAACACACGTGATTTACAACCAGGCATTAAAAATACTATTATGAGACAACAGTTTAATAAGTACTAGGTTAAATCTGTTAATTGTTTTCAACCTCCACAAAAATTCTAATCATGTAATCTAAAAATTAAAATATTTTAATGCTGAAATTTTCATAGGTTGTTTCTGAATGTGATATGCCAAAACTACTGAAAGGCTAACTGAATGACTCTGTGACATTTCACTATCATCAAAATTCCCTGATAAATGAACTGCATGAAGGAATGCATCCTCATAGCTTCTATTCTCTGGCCTTGAAATACATTCTATTAAGTATTTCAAGGGTGATACTGTGACTGGGTTCTCAAAAAAGCTTCTAGCACATTTTGTTTCTAATGGTCCTAAATAAGACAGCACTTGTCATACTTGCTTACACATATATTTTGGCTCCCTGGAAAACAGATTAGCCAAATTAATATTAAATACTAAAACAACTTCATATGCTCAAAATTCTTTCTTCTTACCTGCCTGTTGGAAAACCAGAATTTTCGTTCATGGTATGCTGATAAATAGAGCGCGTACATCATACCACTAGTAACTGCTGCAAGACAGCCAATGAAAAACTTTGCAAAGCGCTGAAACAATACATCTGTAAAAGCATATTAAAAGTAATCACAAATTAGTATGTACCCTCAATATGCTGGAAAATGGCACTGTACCTCTGTGGTTTTTCTCCCAAAAACCCAGAACCCTGGTCTAATCGCATAAAAAACATCAAGCCAATCCCAATAGAGGAGCATCCTACAATAAACCTGACCAGCACTCCTCAAAATTGCCAAGGTCATCAAAAACAAGGAAAGTCTAAGAAATTGTCACAGCCAAGAGGAGCCTAAGGAGACATGACAACTAAATGTAATGTGTTGTCCTGGATGGGATCCTTGAACAGAAAAAGGACTGTAGGTAAAAACTAAAGAAATCTGAACAAAGTGTAGACTTTAGTTAATGTTTCAATATATTGGTTCGTTAGCGGTAACAAATGTACCATGCTAATGTAAACAGCTAAAAATAGGAAATCTATGTATGTATGTACAGGTCATGGGGTATGATATGGGAATTCTCGGTATTATCTGCTCAATTTTTCTATAAATCCAAAACTGCTTTAAAAATTAATGTCTATTGCAAGACACAAGGGAAATATTGGCCCAAGAGACAGAAAGGGCCACATAAACCAGAGGCTCTATCAGCCTGAGACCAGAAGAACTAGATGGTGCCTAGCTACCATCAATGACCACCCTGACAAGGAACACTACAGAGTCCCTGACAGAGCACGAGAAAAGCGGGGTGCAGAACTTAAATTCTAGTAAAAAGACCAGACTTGATGGTCTGACTGAGACTGCAGGGACCCCAGAAGACATGGCCCCCAGCCTCTGTTAGTCCAGAACTGAAACCATTCCTGAAGCCAACTCTTCAGACAAAGATTAGACTGGACTATAAGACATAAAATAATACTCATGAAGAGAGTGCTTCTTAGCCCAAACAGATACATGAGACTAAATGGGCAGCTCCTGTCCTGGGGTGAGATGAGAAGGCAAAAAAGGGACAGGAGCTGGTTGAATGGACATGGGAAATCTGGGGTGGAAAGGAGGAGTATGCTGTCACATTACAGGGAGAACAACTAGGGTCACAACGTACGTATAAATTTTTGTATGAGAAACTAACTTGAACTGTAAACTTTCACTTAAAGCACAATTTTAAAAAAGGTGGGTAGGAATTAATGCCTATTGCAAATGCGTTGAGTTTATTCGTGGTTACGACGGACTGAGAGTAGAAGGGAATTGGGAGCTACTGCTGTCTGAAGTGCTGAAAACATCTGGAAATGGACAGTGGTGATGGTAGCCCAACACGGTAAATGTAATTAATGTCACTGAATAGTACACTCAAAAATGGTTAAAAAGGCAAACTTTTTGTTGCATTTATCTTACCACAGTAATTTTTTTCTTTTTAAATTTAGAACCTGGTAGTGTAGTGGTTAAGTGCTACAGCTGCTAACCAAAAGGTTGGCAGTTTGAATCCACCCGGCGCTCCTTGGAAACTCTGTGGGGCAGTTCTACTCTGTCCTATAGGGTCGCTATGAGTCGGAATCGACTCAATGGGAAAGGGTTTTTTAAAATTAGTCTAAAAAAAAATTAGTCTACTAAACAAAAAAAGTAATCAAAAGGACTAGACTACCCAGTATCTGGGGAAAAAAATACAGGTTCATTCAGAATTACTATTGATATTTTTTGCTTTTTATCAAGGAATTATTTTCCTTATTGAGGAAAAATTTACATACCATAAACTACACTAAATTGTATTACTTACAGTGTATAATTCAATGAGTTTTGATGAATCTATTTTTAAAGGCTCACATACAACTGCTATATAAAACCACTGCCATCGAGTAGAACGGAAACCCTGGTGGCTTAGTGGTTAAGAGTTACAGCTGCTAACCAAAAGGTTGGCAGTTCAAATCCACCAGGTGCTCCCTGGAAACCCTATGGAACAGTTCTATACTCCGTCCTACAGGTTCACTATGAGTTGGAATCGACTCATTGGCCACGGGCTTATCAAGTAGAACTGCCCCATAGGAATTCCAAAGCTGAAATCTTTAGGGAAGCAGACTGCCACACCTTTTTCCTGCAGAGCGGCTGGTGGGTTCACACTCCTGACCTTTTGGCTAGCAGCCAAGCACGTTAACAACTGCACCATCAGGGCTCCTAACTGCTACATACATACTAAGAAAAGAAAAACTCTTGTCAGCTTTTTATTTAATACCAGTCAGTTCAGTGTACAAATAATTATACCCACAATTCTTTTCCAGATTGATTACGTGTATTTGGAGCTTATCAAGTTTTTGTCAGACCACAACTTTAGTCTCTTTTTACCCTAAGCCCTCTAACTGAAAAAATTTACTAGGACAGTGTATGACAGTCGTGCCCTTATTTGGTCATTCCCCCAAGTTTCATCTTAATCAGCCTTTGCTACTCAAAGTATCTCTCAATTATATCTTTTACTGGTTGAAAAACCCTCAAGTTCCAGATTTCTTAATTATCTCTTTTCCTCTTCATTCCTGCTTGCAAAAAGGCCAATTCTATTCTAAACTCATCTCTTTCCTGTAGTCAAATGCAGCTAATAATAATCAAGCGACTTTAGTAATACTATTTTGCAATCTCATCACTTAAAATGATCAAACATTAGTGTTGTGTTTTAGATTTCTTATTTTTGGTGATGGGAAAAGTGGCACCGAATGTGGATATAGTGAGTACAGCACAACCAAAGCAAATGATGTCACAAGAAAAAAGAATGCTGGTACTAAACAATCTGAAATATATAAGTTTACAACAATTCCAACAAAGACCAAAAGACAAGTGTTAAGACCACATATGGATGGGTCTAGGCATAAAGCTATATGGGTTGGTGCAGGTATGTACATACGTGGGGACTATGTACATGTAAATATAGATATGTGTGTACAGGCACATATGGTCATTGAAGACACAACTACAGATACTCCTCAGACATAACCGAACATCTTCCAAGACTGGTGTTCTAGATTTGAAGGCTCTACTTGTCAGGAGCAAAAAAGTAAGAAGGTAACCAAAATCTCAGGGAAGAAACAAATTTACAGGGCTGATAGCCTACTAGAGCCATGGCCTCATCGACCAGAAGAACTAGATGGTGCCCGGCTACCACCACTGACCATTCTGACCAGGGTCACAATAGATGGTCCCAATAGAATGGGAGAAAAATATAGAACAAAACTCAAGTTCTTAAAAAATGCCAGGCTAACTGGACCAGTTGAAGGCCACAGCACTCCCTGAGACTATTGCCCTGAGATACTTTTTAAACTCTTGAACTGGAACTATCCCAAGATCACCTCTTAGCAAAATAGCAGAGTGGCACACAAAATAAGAGACACTACGCAAAGAACAGTGCTTTACTAAAAAATTATCTGTATGAGACCAAAAGGTCCACATTTACTTTTAACCAAAGATCAAAACGTAAGGGGGCAGAGAAACTAGAGTGTTACAAATGGAGTAACCAACCAGGAGACAAAGAGAATGCTGACACAATGTGAAAAATGTAACTAATGTCACTGGACAAGTTATGTGGAAATTGTCAAATGGAAACCTAACTTGCTGTGTAATCTTTCACCAAAAACAAAATAAAATATTATTTTTAAAAAATTAGAGTACTGTTTGATAAGAAACTAGTTTGTTATGTAAACCTTCACCTAAAGTACAATAAAAAATTTTTAAAAGTTAGTATCACTGTGTTGTTGTACATATTCTCAACAACAAAAAATTTTTTTAATGTGTTAAAATTCCAACTATTCAGAGGAAACTTTTACTAAATTTTTTTGTTATTGCATAACACAGATCTCCATTTTCCAGCTTCCAAAAACAGTTTTCTTGCTGCCAGGTCCTGAAGTAGATCTGTAGATGACCCACTGCCTACATCTTATTTGAACAAGAAATAAACCACTGGACTTTGAGACCATTTATTCCAAAACAAAAGTATCTAATACTGAAAACGGTATCAGGAGTAGGATGTTAATAAGACAACACCATATTTATTTTAAAACTAACATCTGCAGCATTAGACAGGTGGTAGGCATTGAGGCAAAGACCAAATCAAAGGCATAGCTACCACACACTTTTTTAAAACCCTTGAATGGATTAAGGTGGCCCCAGGAAATTCTTTCAGTTAGACAAAATGGCTTAGCAAAAAGAAATTAACAGTGTACTTTAAAAAAAAAAAAAAAACTCGTTGCCATCAGGTCAATTCTGACCCATAGCAGCCCTATATGACAAAGTACAACTTCCCCATAGGGTTTCCAAGCCCATAATCTATAGGATCACTATGATTTGCAATCAATTTGACAGCAGTGGGTTTGGTTTTTTTTCTCTGGTTTAATCTTTACCAAAGCAGACTGCATGAGCGGCTGGTGGGTTCTAACTGCTGACCTTTTGGTGAGCAGTCAAGCACTTAACCACTGCACCAGCAGGGCTTGTTCTGATAAGTTTAGAGTATCTTAATTAAGTATGAGAACGATATCTGTAAAAGAATTGTAGGTACGATTACTGGCAGAGGGAGCTGATTAGAATCATATAGATAAAAAGGTAATGTTTTTGAGAGCACTGTATTGCCAAGAGTAGTTGGCCTAGATTAAGAGGGATTAGAGTTATTTGGGAGCCCCGCTAACCAAAAGGTCGGCAGTTCGAATCCACCATCCTCTGCCTATGGGGCAGTTCCACTCCTACAAGGTCACCATAAGTTGGAATAGTCTCAACAGCAATAGGTTTTGTTTGTTTTTTATAGTTGTTTAAGCTAGAAAACAACTTTTGGGCCCTGCACTTTCTTTCAACTTTACAAGAAGCAATCTAAGAAAGTCATTCAGCCTCCAAGGATGGCATATTCTCCAAAATATTCTTCAGACATAGGTAAGGAGGGTAATGGAAAAGGAAGGACCTCCAGAAAGTGGAGCCAAGGATCATGGAGAAGTGGAAAGCTACGCCCAAGGAGCACAATTGGAGCCTAATCAAGAAACATCCTCTATTTTAGTTGTTGTTGTTGTTAGGTGCTGTCAAGTCACCTCTGACTCATAGCGACCCTATGTACAACAGGACAAAACACTGCCCAGTCCTGCACCATTCTCACAATCATTATGCTTGAGCCCACTGTGGTAACCACTGTGTCAATCCATCTCATTGCATGTCTTCCTCTTTCTCACTGACCTCTACTTTACCAACCATGATGTCCTTCTCCAGGGACTGATTTCTCCTGATAACATAGTGTCACCATCCTTGCTTCTAAGGAGTATTCTGGCTGTACTTCTTCCAAGACAGATTTGTTCCATCTTTTGGCTGTCTATGTTATATTCAATATTCTTCACCAACACCACAATTCAAAGGCGTCAATTCTTCTTCAGTCTTCCTTATTCATCGTCCAGCTTTTGCACGCATATGAAGTGAATGAAAGCACTATGGCTTGGATCAGGTGCACCTTAGTCTTCAAGGTGACATCTTTTCAACACTTTAAAGAGGTCTTTTGCAGCATATTTGCCCAATACAATAGGTCGTTTGATCTCTTGACTGCGGCTTTCATGGGTGTTGATTGACGATCCAAGTAAAACGAAATCCTAACAGCTTCAATCTTTCCTCTGTTTATCATGATATTGCTTATTGGTTCAGTTGTGAGGATTTTTGTTTTCTTTATGTTAAGGTGTAATCCCTACTAAAAGCTGTGGTCCTTGATCTTCAACAGTAAGCGCTTCAAGTCCTCTTCACTTTCAGCAAGCAAGGTTGTGTCATCATTTTAGGGTAAGGAGGTCTCATATTTAGCTGGCAGGATTTCAGAATTGTTACGGTCCAAAGGCTGATGTGTGTCTGCCATTCTTCCTCTTTCTGAACGGAAACATTTATATTGGTCATCTTGTCCCTGTCCAACAATGTATATCGAGAGAGGGGGCATGTGCAAAAAGAGTTAACACAGCAGGTATGAAACCGTTATCCTTAAGAAGGCCTGCCTGCAAAGTTGGCCTTTGGCTGATGTCTGGGAACTTGGATTTCAGGAGGATTGCCACCATTCTCTAACCGGTAAGGGTGGCTTCCTGTGCCTAAACTGTTTGTAAAAATCCATTGCCACTGAGTTGAATCCAACTGTGGTTTATGCCAAACACCTGCTTTCCTTCTGGGAGTCTGGTATTTGGGTATGTGATTGGCAGATGGTACCTACATGACCAACTTCCAATAAAAACCCTGGGCAGAGTCTCTAATGAGTTTCCTGGGTAGACGAAACTTCACACATGTTGTCAAAGTTTGACGCTAGAGGAATTAAGCATGTCCTGTATGACTTCAGTGGGAGAGGATTCTTGGAAGTTTGTACATGATTCCTTCTAGTCTTTGCCCCAAGAGCCTTTTCTCTTTGCTGATTTTGCTTTGTATTCTTCCACTGTAATAAATCATAGCTTTAGGTATGACTATATACTAAATCCTGAGTCCTCCCAGTGAATGACCAAACCTGCAGGTAGTCTTGGGGACCCTGATATTATGTAACTTGTCTTTTTAGGTTACAGTCTCTGGATAAAAAGGGATCATATCTAGACCTGATATAGATTACAAGGCCTTAGGCCTCAAGACTGATGCCATGACTGGATGAGACTCACGCCATGACTGGATAGGACTAAGTGATTCCTTGGGGTGGAGGAGGTTGTGAGTATATTTTGTCTGAGGGTAAATATTTATAACCAAAGGACAGAGTGTGTTAGACTGTATTATCGCGCCCAACTATTTTCTCCTCTATAGCAACCCTACAGGACAAAGTTGAACTTCCCCATAGGGTTTCCAAGACCATAATCTAAAAGGATTGTACATCCCTGCCCACAGCCATGTGACTTGCAATGCTACCCTGCAGTCAGGTATGCTTCTCCATCCCACTGTCAGGCTTAGTTACATGACTTGCTTGGACCAATAGAATGTGAGTACAGTGCGCAGGTGCAGCAGAAAATCAAGAGGCACTATGTGACTCTACCAGCGCTCCAGCTCATTTCCTCTGCCACAAGAAAAACATGTCCCAAATAGAGGCTGTTCTTTCAGCCTGGATTCTACAATGCCAGAACACATTAAGCCATAGCCACTGACCTGCAGCCACAAATGTAACATTCATCGAAAATAAATACTTATTGTAAGCCAGTGAAATTTGGGAGTTGTTCTACAGCAAAACCTAGTGGAATGTGACTGATACCACCACATACTTTATTACTCTTAATTACAAAATATGCTTCTACATTTAAAATATTAATATAAGATATCCTATCTAGCATAACTATCTTTGTAGTAGCATTAAAACACCAAATCTATCTAACTTACGTTTTGGAGCTCTTTCAGGAATTGGAGTGTCTTTGATGTTCTCTTCTTTGGCAGATTCCCTATTTTCTGAAGACTTTGGTTTTTTCCTTTGGCGCAGTGCTATAGTTGGCCCTTAAAATATTTGAAACAGTTATTGCAACATGTGCATCAAACTATTCTAATCTATATCCTCAGCTGATTAGCTTTTTTTTTATACTTAAGCAAAAGTCGTACTGAGACTTCTTAGTACCAAAGATAGCCTTTATTTTCATAACTATATTAACACACATACACCCCCGCTCTGGGAAGTCCTACTGATAAACCAAGGAGCTCTTGAGGTAATGCTGTTTTCAACGTAAGTATAGTAAATGCTTTTCCATAATAACTGGGCAACAAAATGTCATTTAATAAGTTAGCTTATTATTCTAGCTAACCTGACACAATCATATGCATCATTCATGGACTACCAATTTTTTCTTAACTCAAAGTATTAAATACATTTTTTTATAATCCTGAAAGTTCCACAGTTTCACAGTGCTGAGGTATCATTATCACTGTATGGTCTTACACAAATAGCTGCTAGAAAACAGGCTCAGAGAAATTTTTCAATATATCACTATCTGCCCTTTCTATCTTCAATTAAAAAATGTAATGCAGAAGGTACCTCCAAACCAGTAAACTAAATTCCAAATTAGACAGGAATTTACTATATACAATTTAACTAGTTTTCCCTCCTAGAATTTGTTATCATGTGGGGTAGACTATAACTATAGTGTAGGTACAGGGTGTTCCTGTCAAGTTTATAACGTGGTACAAGAATGAATCTCCTCCTTACAGAAAGGAAGTTTTCTCTTTTTTTAATGACTTTAGGCTATGAAATATAAACCTAAAAAGAACAGTCAAAGAGACAAATGAATCAGCTACTGCTGCTGCTGCTGAGATACGCTTTTCTAGTTTTACTGTAGAAAATGAGTAAAATAAATGTATTTAAACAGCTTCATAGCAAATTCATGTTTGCTAAAATATCTTTGTAAACACTGGCAAAGTGAGAAAAAAATGCTATATATTTAGTGGATTCCATCTGACTAATTTTTACCTATTTCTGTACTACCATTTATTTTGTAGTCATGTTAGTGAGGCCAGTGGATACATTAAAAAATAATACTGTTATTGGAAAAGCCATACCTCAAATTTTGAGTATTTTTACACACAAATTTAGATCAATTAATAAATATTACTATATTCCTTCCTTAGGATGCCCTTTTAATTTTCCCCTGCCCTGGGTTAAGGCAAAAGTTAGAAGGGGTCAACAAGAATGAATATTTATATAAAGCCCAATAAGGTCTGCAAATACAAGTTATTATTTTTAACTTTATTAAAAAAGAATACAAGGGAAAATACTACTATAAAAAATTTCCTTAGTAGTTATGCTTGCATGATTAAATACATTAACAGTATTAATTTTTTTTAATTGAGTTGAATAATTTCAGAAACCAAGTTAAATCTATTAAGGTAATTAAGTATGTGACCAATGGGCTATGTCCCTTCCATTAGACAGAATCTAAAAACACATATTTAGGATAAAGATAAATTGGAAAGCAATAGATATAAAGTGTCCTTTACAAAAAGCTACCTTTTTTTTTTTTTTTAAATATTTCTTTATAAAATGAATCACTTTACAGGAACTTTAAAATGTTCTCTGTGTAAACAAAGGGGTTTTATTTATAAGAGTACAACTTACACTAGAAATTCTGCATAGATTCCCAAATAATGTATTAAATATATACATCTTAAGTAATTTCACAAGAATCTGTATTAGCAGTGATTCAAGACCATACAAATAAGTAATTTATACTACTACTACAAAAAATTCAAAAAACTCATTCCCATCAAGTAGATTCTGACTCATAACTGACTGCCTCCCGGGGTTTCCAAGGCTGTAAATCTTCACAGAAGCAGCCTGCCACACCTTTCTCCTGTGATCTGTACTACTAAAAAAAATATTCCCTTAATTCTAAGCGCTATACATTTTAAGATACTATTTTTTTAATAATTTTTATTCTGCTTTAAGTGGAAGTTTACAAATCAAGTCAGTCTCTCACACAAAAACCCATATACACCTTGCAACACACTCCCAATTACTCTCCCCCTAATTAGACAGCCCACTCCCTCCCTCCACTCTCTCTTTTCATGTCCATTTCTCCAGCTTCTAACTCCCTCCACCCTCTCATCTCCCCTCCAGGCAGGAGATGCCAACAGAGTCTCAAGTGTCCACCTGATCCAAGAAGCTCACTCCTCACCAGCATCCCTCTCCAACCCATTGTCCAGTCCAATCCATGTCTGAAGAGTTGGCTTTGGGAATGGTTCCTGTCCTGGGCCAACAGAAGGTCTGGGGGCCATGACCACCGGGGTCCTTCTGGTCTCAGTCAGACCATTAAGTCTGGTCTTTTTATGAGAATTTGGGGTCTGCATCCCACTGCTCTCCTGCTCCCTCAGGGGTTCTCTGCTGTGTTCCCTGTCAGTTAAGATACTATTTTAATAGCAGTATTTCAAGGAGAAAAAAACACTATCATATGAAACACACACGCTGATTTCTAGACATGTCAATTTTAGCGGTATTAAAAGTTGAGGGCAAAAAGTACAGTATTTGTTTTAGCCAATCTCTTCAACCTCGTCCCTAAAACTAGTTTTTTGCCTGTCATCAAGAAACTGACTGGATGAAAAATTTCACCTCACTTCCCTTATACTGATCTAGTAACTTCAACACTGAAAGACAAAGCCAGGCATCTCTAAGCAAAAACGCAGCAAAGGCCAAAGCAACTGGACAAACTAGATTATTAGGTCTGATAGGAATGCACTGGTATGGAATTCAAACTTCCTTTTCAATCACATATGATTTCGGCATTACAAAGGAAAAAACCAAACCACACTAGCTGCCCTCCAGTTGATTCCAACTCATGGTGACCTACACGTGTCACAGCAGAACCGTGCTCCTTAGGGTTTCAGTGGCTGATTTCTCAGAAGTAGATTGCCAGGCCTTTCTAAAGAGGTGCCTCTGGGTAAGCTCAAACCACCAACCTTTGGGTCAGCAGCTGAGCACTTAACCATTTATACCACCCAGGGACTCCTTTGAAAAGAAAATGTCCAACTAAATGACAATGACAACATATCCACACAAATAACCTGTTATTTTCAGTTTCTAGTCCAGTGATCTTCATATGAAATAACAGGACCACAAATAGGCTTGCAAATGTCATCAGACTATACACAGCAATTTCCAAGTGAAATGGTATTATTGTTCTGCTCAAGGTTGTCACTTCTCTCTTTGCTCTAACACTTCTTTCAGGAAACACAAATATGAATATCTTTATCCTCTATCGTAACAAGTAAGACATTTTTTGGAAGATCAAATTCCCAAAGAGTATTTACTTAGAGAAACACTGGGACAATGGAGATGATGCAAGTGAATGAAAAGCAACACCTAGATACAAGTAAAATATACAGTATTTAAAACACAAATAATTTAAGTGATACTCTATAGACTATTTGGAAACTCTGGTGGCATAGTGGTTAAAAGCTCGGGTGCTAACCAAAAGGTCAGCAGTTTGAATCCACCAGGTGCTCCTTAGAAACCCTATGAGGCAGTTCTACTCTGTCCTACAGGGGTCACTATGAGTCAAAATCCACGCAACAGCAACAGGTTTGTTTTTTTTTGGGGGGGGGGTATAGACTACTTAGTCTAATTTTAATACAGTAAATACATGATAATATATAGAGTGCCTAATAAATGTAAAGCACTTGGAATAATGCCTGCACATAGACATAGACATACTTGCTATAAATACTATCATTACTTGCATTATTGTAACAAACGAGAATTGAATTATTCATTGTTGACAATTATATTCCAGCATCTAACACAGCAGACAGCCAAACACTTAATGAATTTAAAAATCTGCTGAATGAAACTATATTTTAATAAAACTGCAATCCATTAATTGTTCCATACAAGATGTACTTAATTGTCTCTTAAATGCCTATAATTCTACAACCAAAAGTCAGTTTTCATTTTATAACACATAAATAGATCTTACAAAGTTTTTTTTAATTGGTTCCACATCCATATCTAACTAGGTGTAACTATAGCTTCTTAAAGCTATTTTTCGTTTTGCAGGATGTATAACAAATATTTTAGTACTGCATTTTTTTTTTCATGCTTTAACTTACGCATGAAAGTGCTCATGGAAACATACAAGCTAGCTAGCTAACCGCATAAATTTGCAATTAGTCAGACAAAGAAAAAAATATCAAGAAATGTTTTAAATAACACACTGCAACCCCAGATAAAATCAAGGAAACAAATGAAATTATATTCTTCCTTACTACCAAGGACGGAGAGCTTTGACTGTGAAGCTGCTCTTAGAATATCTTAAATTTAGATCAGCTTCAGCATTCTGAAACCAAGAGAGACAAACATGAAACAAGAGTGAACACAGAGACAGCACAGCAAGTCACAGAGCTGTAAACTATTCTTGCACTCAACTTTTTAAAAAAAACTTTCTCCTGAATTCTTGAAACTTCCTCCTTCCGCTCCTGGTTCAATGATGCCTAAATCTAAACTAGATGAACTTACTATCATAACCACCACTTCACTCAAAAAGGTAAAAAGTCATGTTTCCCACCTGAATGCAAAATCTAACGCTCAGTCCAGTTACCGTGTACACCTGCTCCGGAAACTAACAGTATTATGAAGTTATTATGCCATCAGTATTGCCTATACTATCACTAGCTATACCACTAGTTCCCTTCCCACTCATTTTTCTCTCATAACTATCATTTTTTTAATCAAACAAACCATGTTTATTGAGTACTTAAATTGACATAAAGCTAAAAACAGTCCATTCTTTAATGAAAATAAAAACAAAAGCAGGCAGAACATATATTTTCATTATACAAAAATAATAAGCTAGAAGTACATACACCACCTTCCTCTTCCTTTTTTACTAATTAACAGCATATTTGGTAATCCCTGTGCATTCTGTTTTCCCCAACTCCTGAATCCACTCCTTCCCTTCTACTTCCACTGTTGTTATTGTTAGTGGCTGTGAAGTCAGTCCCCAACTCATGGCAACCCCATGCACAAAGCAAGAAAATGCTGCCCAGTCCTGCACCACCCCTGTGATAAATTGCAAATCAGCCCCATTACCCTTATCTTAATCAGCACATCATAATCTTTCACTTGTATTGCTGTGGAATCTCCTAACTAGACCTGGTGTCTCTTCCCTACAGTCCTTCTTTCACAAAGCTTCCAGATGTCTCTTTGTAAAGCTATTACCGTATCAATCATATATCACTTCTCTGCTCAAAAACGTCTCAAAGCCCTTCGCCTAGCCTTTTAATGACTCTACTGTTGTTGTCTGCTGTGGAGTTGATCCAACTCATAGTGACCTGGTAAGTCACTAAGTGACCTGGTAAGTTCTACAACTGTCTCATAAGATTGTCTAGGCTGTAAATCCTTGCGGGAGTCATAACTATCATTTTTCTACGAATAAATATTGCTGAATGGATTTCCCTAGTATTGGCCACGAGGGGGCACGGAAAGCTTTCCTCGATCCACCCACTTTACCCCCAAAAGCCTTCCCAGCATCCTCATCCTCCCTAACTACTTACATCCATCCGTGCTTTGCCATTTTTCCCTTACCCTGAACTACAGCTTCTCTGATTTCTGCTCGCTCATCCCCTTCCAATTCACTTTACCACGTTTACTCCAAACACCTGCCCTTGGGGTGCGTTTCCTCTCACCTTGTGACTTTGGATTTGTCAGTCTCCACATAGCTTTAAAGGGCGCACTTAGAATGAGGGCCATTTGGTTCAACGATTGTCACATTTCGCACACGCTCTCGGTACCTTTGATAAGCTCTCTCACCTGCAGCTTCTGAATCAATCTAGGTCCCCCAGCCCATTAATTATCTGCCCCTGAGCCTCCCTCTCAAGCACTCCAGCACAGCTTTCTCTCAGGCTACCGGAATCCCAACTTGAAGTTCCACCTTTGCTTCCCACTTCGGCCGACAAACTTCGGGCCACTCACTCCGCGCCCTCGGAGTCTCTCGGCAAACCTCTCCCCTCGCACGCATCCACCTGCCGCCGCCCCGCTCTCTCCCGTCCTCCCCGCGCGGCTGCGGCCACCGGCCGACCGCAGCCCGGGCCTCCGGGCCCCTCGCGCCCCTGCTCCTCTTCCCCGGGACCACGGGCGGCAGTCGGCACGCTGGACCCCGGCGCCGTCACCTTCTTCCTCCGCCATCGTCTCCGCGGAGGCCCGGGCGCCCCTCCAGCTGCCGTGCGGCCCGGTGCCTCCCTGCCTCCGCATCGCCGACCCCTCGGCCGCCCCCTAGACCCGCTCCCGGCCGCCGCGCCCCCACTTCCTGACCCGCCCCCCTCCGGTGTCGCCGCCAACCGCGTCCTGCCGCGCGGCTCGGGAACCAGAGTGCCGGGAGCGGGGAGTGGCCGGAGCGTTTCGCTGGGGCGCCTGGGCCTGCGCGGACCGGAAGGAGACCTAACGCCTGTGGCACCGCCCACGCCTGTCGCTCTCAGCCAGCTCCTCCCCGGGAAAGCAACTCCCGCTGCGACTCTCCGTCTCCGTCTTTCCTTCCAAAGAGGTGAAAGCCCGCGACTTAGGTGATTGGGCTCATGGAGTCAGAGAATATCATAGCTAGACCTTCCAGATCCAGCCCCCACCCCCCGCCTCATTTTACAAGGAGGAAACTGAAGTCCGGCGAGGTGTAAGCCTCAAAGTTAGTAAGAGCTAGAACTGGAACCCAGTACTCTGAATTTCTTCAGTGCCTGCGTTCTTAGGGTGATTTCAGAGCGCTGCAAAACGTTCTGGATTGGCGCATCTGCTTTAGTAGGTCACTTGACCATCGCTGGAAAGAAGCTTATGCTAGGACCTTAACATTTTTAGCTACCAAAACTGATTAAACAAATTCATTTACATTTCATAATACCATGAAAAAAATAATAATACTAAGGTCGTTTGGGAAGGGGTTGCCTTTTAGATATTCCATAGCAGTGAAACATGGTTAAAATTGTCATGCTGTTTATGCCGTCACTTTTATTATATATGGCGTTGTTCCACAAACTTCAGGACCCTTTCCCTAGCAGTAAAAAAAAAAAAAAGTAAATTTAGGAGCTGACACAGCACCCATTTCAGGGATGTAAACTTAGGAAGTGGATTTTAAAGACGGAGAAAAAGCCCAAGAAGGACTGAAATCATGGGGTAATTATGGGTATCCCATTCTTAGCAGGTAGATCTCTTAATACCATCTTTATCAAGCAAGGCTATTTGGAGAGAAGCTATCAGTTTTCAATTCCATGCAAAAACAATTCCAAGAACTCTTTTTATATCTCTAAAACCAAACCCAGTGCCGTCGAGTCAATTCTGACTCATAGCAATCCTATAGGATCGAGTAGAACTGCCCCCATAGAGTTTCCAAGGAGCGCCTGGTGGGTTCCAACTGCCGACCCTTTGGTTAGCAGCCAACACTTAACCACTATGCCACCAGAGTTTCCTTTATATTTGTAGTAGCCTGAAATGTAAGTACTTTCTTTCCCCTTCAAACAACGCTGGACAGCACGGGAGTTATAAACATAGTCCAAGATACCAGTGGACCATAAAAGGACTGAGGTCAAAGCAAAGAGAGAACAGAATTCATAGACCTTGAAACCATAGGATATGGCAGGTCCTCTGGACATGGGCAGCAGATACCAGATGAGCTGCACTGGGAGAGGCACACATCAAGGGAGACTAATACAGTGGCTACGGAGGGCTGCTGATTTTCCAAGTCTAGGCTCTTAAAGTGATGTCCATTTCTGTAGTTTCTTCAGGATCACCTCAAGAGATGGTCCTTCAACGGATGGACTTAATTGTAAATTTGAGTGCTCTTTATACAATAGTTGGAAACCCTGGCGGTGTAGTGGTTAAGTGCTACGGCTGCTAACCAAAAGGTCAGCAGTTCAAATCCACCAGGCACTCCTTGGAAACTCTACATGGCAGTTCTACCCTGTCCTATAGGTCGCTATGAGTCAGAATCGACTCGAAGGCAACGGGTATTTTTTTTTATACAATAGTTAACACTCCTGGCGGCCCAGTGGTTAAAATCCTTGCCGTTAACCAAAACATCAGTAGTTCGAACCCACCAGCCACTTACTGGGAAAAAGATGCGGCAGTCTGCTTCTGTCAAGATTTGTTGTTGTTAGGTGCTGTTGACTTGGTTCCGACTCATAGCGACCCTGTGAACAACAGGATGAAACACTGCCTGGTCCTGTGTCATCCTCACAATCATTGCTATGTTTGAGCCCATTTTTGCAGCTACTATCAATCCAGCTCCTTGAGAGTCTTTCTGTTTTTTGCTGACCCTCTACCTGACCAAGCATGATGTCCTTTTCCAGGCACTGGTCCCTCCTGATAACATGTCCAAAGTACATGAGACAAAGGATCATCATCCTTGCTTCTAAGGAGCGTTCTGGATGTACTTCTTCCAAGACATATTTGTTAGTTCTTCTGGCAGTACATGGCATGGTGTATATTCAACATTCTTTGCCAAAAACATAATTCAAAGGCCTTAATTTTTCTTCTGTTTTCCTTATTCCTTGTCCAGCATTCGAATGCATATTAACCGACTGAAAATACCGTGGCTTGGGTCGGGCACACCTTAGTTCTCAAAGGGACATCTTTGCTTTTTAAGACTTTAAAGAGGTCTTTTGCAGCAGATTTGCCCAATGCAATAATACATCGTTTGATTTCTTGAATGCTGCTTCCATGGGCATTGAGTGTTGTTCCAAGTGAAATGAAATCCTTGACAAATTCAATATTTCCTCCATTTATCATGATGTTGCTTACTGGTTCAGTTATGAGAATTTGTTTTCTTTATTTTGAGGTGCAATCCATACTGAAGGCTATTGTCTTTGATCTTCATCAGTAAGTGCTTCAAGTCCTCTTCACTTCCAGCAAGCAAGGTTGTGTCATCTGCATATCAAAGGTTGTTAATGAGCCGTCCTCCAATCCTGATGCCACATTGCTCATATAGTCCAGCTTTTCAGATTATGTGCTCAGCATACAGGTTGAATAAGTATGGTGAAAGGATACAACCCTGAAGCACACCTTTTCTGACTTTAAGCCATGCAGTGTCCCCTTGTTCTGTTTGAACAACTGCCTCTTGGTCTATGTACAGATTCTGCATGAGCACAATTGAGTATTTTGGAATTCCCATTCTTTGCGATGTTATCCATAATTTCTAATGATCCACACAGTCGAATGCCTGTGCATAGTCAATAAAACATAGGTAAGCATCTTTCTGGTATTTTCTGCTTTCATCCAAGATTCATCTGGCATCAGAAATGATATCCCTTGTTACACGTCCTTTTCTGAATCTGGCTTAAACTTTTGGTGGTTCCCTGTTGATGTTCTGCTGCAACCACTTTTGAATGATTTCCAGCATAATTTTACTTGTGTGTGATAATAATGATATTATTTCATAATTTCCGCATACTGTCGGATCCCCTTTTTTGAATGGGCACAAATATGGATCCCTTCCAGTCAGTTGGCCAGGAAGCTGTCTCCGAAATTTCTTGACACCTCCAGCACTGCATCTTTTTGTTGAAACCTCTCAATTGGTACTCTTGTCAATTCCTGAAGCCTTGTTTTTCGCTATTCCCTTCAGTGCAACTTGAACTTCTGCCTTCAGTACCATCAGTCCTTAATCATATATGCTACCTCCTGAAATGGTTGTACATCGACTACTTCTTTTTTGGTACAATGATTGTATATTCTTTCCATCTTCTCTTGATGCTTGTTGGCATTGTTCGATATTTTCCCCATAGAATTCTTCAATATTGCAACTCAAGGCTTGAATTTTTTCTCCAGCTCTTTCAGCTTAAGAAATTTCCGTTCAGTTTTCTAACGCCAGCCAGATCTTTGTGCATTTCATTATAATACTTTGCCTTCTCGAGCCACCCTTTGAAATCTGTTCAGCTCTTTTACTTCATCGTTTCCTCCATTCACTTTAGCTACTCTACATGCAAGAGCAAGTTTCAGCGTCTCTTCTGACATCCATCTTGATCTTTTCTTTCTTTCCTGTCTTTTTAATGGCCTTTTGCTTTCTTCATGTATGGTATCCTTGATGTCATTCCACAACTCTTCAGGTCTTTGGTCATTAGCGTTCAATGCATCGAATTGTTCTTCAGATCGTTTCTAAATTTAGGTGGAGTATGCACAAGGTTGTATTTTGGTTCTTGTGGATGTGCTTTCATTTTCTTCAGCTTCAACTTGTATGTGAGCAATTGATGGTCTGTTCCACAGTCAACCCCCGGCCTTGTTCTGACTGATAATATTGAGCTTCTCCATCATCTCTTTCCACAGATGTAGTCAATTTTCCGTCTGGTGAGGTCCCGTGTATAGTCACCATTTATGTTGTTGAAAAAAGGTATTTGCAATGAAGAAGTCATTGGTCTTCCAAAATCCTATCATTCGATCTCTGGTGTTATTTCTACCAACAAGGCTGTATTTTCCACCTGCCCGATTCTTCATCTTCGTTTCCAACTTTTGCATTCCAGTCACCAGTAACTATCAATATATCTTGATTGCACGTTTGATCAATTTCAGACTGCAGAAGTTGGTAAAAATCTTCAATTTCTTCATCTTTGGCATTAGTAGTTGGTGGGTAAATTTGAATTTACGGATAGTAGGCCCTCTAAATATTTGTGGAATTGAATTATATTAGGGTTGCCACTTAAAATGTAGTAAACTTTATTATAAATATGTCCCATGCAAAATTTGGGACATACTTACACAAAACAGCTATTTATTATTTATTTATAAATTCCCATTTAATTTGTTGTCATGGTTTGTTTGTTATTGCTAAATTTGCCAACCCTATTAATATGGATTGAAATTGCCCCATTAGAAGCCACTTAGCATGGTTATGCTCAGGTCTTCTTGGTGCATATAAATAACTGATTAAATTCCTTCTTATTTTGATAGCAGGAAGGCAGTTAATTCAGAAAGAATCTGCCATTCCTAAAGCCCTGGCAAATGAAGTTGCTTCAGCTGTTTTCCTACCCTGCCAAGGCCGGACCTGGATGGGCCTCATGCAGGCTGGCACTGCTGCTGACCTACTTCTCAGTCATTCAGCCAGAGCAGACATTTACCTGGCAGGGCCACACCTGGCATGTTGAGTACCAATCACACTTGCAAATTGTAGGTATCTTAAAACCAAAAGAGCACAATGATTTGGGGGGAAAATGTTTCCGCCTAAAATTATGACTTGTCACAGTTAACAATTTGTGTGTAACAGGAAAAGGGCCAGGACATTCGTTCTCTTTTAACACAGTAAAAAACAAAACTGTTAATGAATGTTTATGACATGATTTTGAAACACCATTTTTTTATTGTACTTTAGATAAAGGTTTATAGAACAAGCTAGTTTCTCATTAAATAGTTAGTACACATATTGTTTTATGACGTTGATTAACAACCCCACGACATGTCAACACTCTTCCTTCTCAACCTTGGGTTCCCTATTACCAGCTTTCCCCCCTGCCTTCTAGTCCTTGCGCCTAGGCTGGTGTGCCCAAAGCTTTAGTCTGGTTTTGTTTTATGGGCCTGTTTCATCTTTGGCTGAAGGGTGAACCTCAGGAGTGACTTCATTACTGAGCTAAAAAGGTGTCCAGGGGTCATACTCTCAGGGTTTCTCCAGTCTCTGTCAGGCCAGTATAAGTCTGGTCTTTTTTTGTGAGTTAGAATTTTGTTCTACATTTTTCTCCAGCTCTGTTCGGGACCCTCTATTGTGATCCCTGTCAGAGCAGTCAGTGTTGGTAGCCAGGCACCATCTAGCTGTACTGAACTCAGTCTGGTGGAGGCTGTGGTAGATGTGGTCCATTAGTCCTTTGGACTAATCTTTTCCTTGATGTTAGTTTTCTTCATTCTTCCTTGCTCCCTAATGGGTGAGACCAGTGGAGTATGTTAGATGGTCGCTCACGGGCTTTTAAGACCCCAGATGTTACTCATCAAAGTAGAATGTAGAACGTTTTCTTTATAAACTATGTTATGCCAATAGAGCTAGAAGTCCCCCGAGACCATGGTCCCCACAGCCCTCAGCCCAGCAATTCAGTCCCTCAGGGAGTCTGGATGTGTCTGTGGAGCTTCCAAGACCTTGCCTTATACAAGTTGTGCTGGCTTCCCCAATATTATGTACTGTCTTACCCTTCACCAAAGTTACCACTTATCTATTGTCTCTTTAGCGTGAAACACATTTTTAAAGTCCTCTTAGAATCCTGACTAGGCAATCTTTGGCTGAGAACAAGATCCTGAAAAGGCATTAGCACTCCATGCCCAGTAGATGGCAGAAGCAACCCCAAATCATCACCTTCAGGTAGATTTCACACCAAACTGTCAGAGATGTGGCTCTGAACTTGCACTTCAATGTGAAAAGAATACCATTAATAACTTGGTTAATACTAACATTAAATAATTGACAAAATGGTGCTAAACAAAAATAATATTTGCTATTTAGCAACAATTAAATTTATAAGGGGGAGCTGATTATAGGGAGATCTTACTGAGTCAAGTACATCACAGAAGGCCTTCCTCAGGAAGATACTATTTGTGAGTCAGTCAGTGAAGAGAAGGATAGCAGGAAAAAAAAAAAAAGTTGTTTTAGGCAGAGGAAACAGACTAAAGCACAGTGCTCCTGAAAAGAACCAGAAAAGGTACACCAAAGAGGTAGGCAGGAGTCAACTCATGGGATATCATGCAGAGCATACATATATATGTTTTATCCTATAGCCAATGGGAAGCCATTGAAAGGTTTTAAGAATGCATAATCAGATTTGTTTTTAAAAGATTGTTTTTAGCAAAAATTCATTCTTCCAACAAAACCAAAAAAGGAAAAAAAAAAAAACAAACCCATTGCCGTTAAGTCAATTCAGACACATAGCAACCCTATGAGAGTAGAACTGTTCCATAGTTTCCAAGGAGCACCTGGTAAATTCAAACTGCCGACCTTTTCGTTAGCAGCCAATCGCTTAACCACTATGCTACCAGGGCTCCAGTATTGAGGTAATAAACAGGTGAGAGATACTGGTAGGTAGGATGGCGAGGGAGAGGAAGTTAAGGTGACTTCCCTAACTTTAACATCTGGTTGTGCTTGGTACTGGGAACTGAAGAGAAACCAAGAAGCAGCAGACTTTTGGAAGCAGAAAGATAAGTTCTATTTTAAACAGGTAGAGTTTAAAATGCCTGGGAGACAAATGGAAATGTCTATTAAATTGTTGGATATAGGCGTCTAGCTCCAGTGTGGAGTGTGAAAGTGAATGAGTTTGCCCAAAGAGTGCTGAGGATGGAACCAAGAAAAATACCAATTAGGTAAAAAAAAAAAGAAAAAGAAAAAACTTTTTTTTTTTTTTCTTATTAGGTAGGGAAGATTTAATCACAAAGGAGGCTGACAACCAGAAGAAACTGAGTATTTTACATTAAAAAGAAGTTTCTAGTGTTTAATTCTACTGAGTATCATAGGGATCCAGGTATAAAACATTAAAACTTAAGCAGATTTGTTACCCACTTGACCAACACATTCACTTTCATTTTGTTACCCATATGACTAACATTCAGCAACAACATAAAGCAGCTGCTGAGTTAATGGCAAGCTGACAGTAAGGTAAAAAGGCAGACCCAAGGAACACTATGAAGCCCTATTCCGTGACACTAAACAATAAGATATAGTTGTATAATGCTGGGAAGAGCCAGAGCGATAAATGAACAACTGAGAGTAGTAATCACATCAACCTGTCTCCAAGTCTTTTATCTCTCAGATCCCTTGTTTCACTTTTTGTGAAACCTTCAGCAGGTTTTATTTAACCTAAGCTTCAATTTCCTAATGTAGAAAATAATACTAGTACCTACCTTAATGGACTGTTGTGATGATTCATTTAAACAACGGTCATTCACGTTGGGCATACATGTTCTCGGTGATTGTTTTGTTGTGTACTATACTCTATCGAGCTAATGATTACCAGCTGGTGGTTTTGCTCCAAATATCCCTCCACCTCCCAAATGAAGGAATTGAGCTGAGCTATTTATGAAATAGGAAACCCTGGTGGCGTAGTGCTTAAGTGCTACAGCTGCTAACCAAAAGGTCAGCAGTTTAGATCCACCAGGCACTCCTTGGAAACTTTACGGGGCAGTTCTACTCTGTCCAATAAGGTCGCTATGAGTCAGAATCGACTCGATGGCACTGGGTTTGGTTTGGTTTTGGTTTGATTAATGAAATCCTCAAGGGCATTTGCCTTTTAAGTTAGGTCAAAGTTAGGGGCAAGTAGCTTCCTTCTGAGCCTTTTTCCCCTAGGCCCACACTTTGGGATCTTGGCCTTTAAGATCTCACTCAACACAAATGAGGCAGCAAAAATGTAGAAAAAGTTTTCACCCTAAGGCACTCACCCTGCTCTCTTAACTCCTGAGTTTCATCCTGATGGCCTTCAGGTCCTCAGAGTTGAGGGTCAGCCCCAGGCTAGTCCATGTCTTCTCCTAATTAGCACATGGACTAGAGAATGGAGATTACAGAGCACAGTTGTAGAGAGGTTCAATCTTGCACAAGATTTAGAAACAGAACATTTTTGCCCTTCAGTCCTATTTGTAACCCTTTTACTCCTGTCATTAAGAGCACCACCTCCTACAGTGGCCCCATTGTAGGATCCTCAGGGTCTCCATTTTAAAAGTTGTCCCAAAAAGTTTGCTTCAACATAATACAACAGTGGGGAAAATGGGTCATAAAGAATGGGTAAAATTTTGATTAAAGAGAACATTAGGGAACACTTTGCCTCAGCAAAGATAGAGTAATAGGAACAAAGCACTTGCTGGATTCAGAAATTAAAGTCATAGATCTCATTAATTGTGTGTGGCTTTAACAGGTTTTCAAATTGTCAAGCAATTAGAGCTCAAGTAGTAAGACATAAAGACCAAATATCTGTGACTATCATCACTTTCAAGACTGTCAAAACCAAAGTTTCAATGGCTTATGCTCTAAGGATGGTTGATTGAGCAGTATCTTGAGTGCATTTTATCTTTGATGGCCTTAACAAATACTTATGGAAAGCTTAGGGGGAAAACACCACAAGAGAAGATGGCTTATCCACACTCTTCCACCATTACCATAATCCTTCTAATAACAAAGTAAGAACACAGACATTGAGATTAAACAGGCAAGTTTTATTATCAAATTTAAGAATTCTACAAAAACTCAGTAGTATAGTAGTATTACTGTCTATCAAAGCTTTGGGCAGACAGCAATTTGAGGCATCAAGTACAAAGAATTTCTTTCTGATCTTAAGTGCCGGTTTTCACACACACAAAAAATTTTTTTTTAATTTTAATTTTTTTGTTTTTCCCTACTGAAGTTAAAGGGCCATTGCTGGTCAGCTGAAGAGGGAAATGTTTGGCTCTCCATTCAGGGTGTTAATCAAAGTAATGCAAACTAAAAATAGCAGCCATATAAATCTGCATGGCATTGCATCCAAGCAAAGGACAATGGAGTAACTTAAAGAAATATGTGGACTTAGTTAACCAAATCCTGTTTTACCCTTTGGAGTTACATGAGGCAGCAGTACTAGCTAGCTGGTGTCTAATATTGCACTTTTGTAGCATAAACACAGCTAAACACACAGTGCTCAACACTGACAGCATCAGTAGCTGCTCACAGACCGTATCAGTGTTTACCGCTCAGTATGGCATGCTGACTATAATAGTATGCTTTTAAGTTTTAATTATTTGACATTTAAGGCAATAGAGAAAAAGGTTTCAGGCTATCTTGATATATACAAGTATTCACTTCAGTCACTGTCACCTTCTAGAATAGTCTCATTTCTGTGACGTTAAAAACTATGGAATTTCTCTTATTAAAGTCCAAACCATCAATAATGAAAAAAAAAAAAGTACAATATAAAATAATACATATGAAGCCACAATATTCAGTTACAGTTAGAAATTACTAACTACATGTAGCTGCTTCATTTTTGGTTTTGTATTTTGGCCCCTAGGTCATTCTTACAACTGGTAGCTGCTGAAAAATGAATCCAGCTTTTTAACTATGTATGCTTTGTGTAGGGTACACCATTTTTTTCTAACTTAACCTATGGTGTTTTAAAATGGTTTTAATTGGTTTTTAACTGTAAGACATCATGATGGCCATCAGACAGAATATTAAAGTTTTATCTTTCATAAATTTGTGATTTATGAAGGGGGCATGATTGTGCAGAAGACAAGGTGATGGAAAGAAAAGAGCGAGAATACACAAAAATAAAGCTTCCATGACAGAATTCATGATGGAGATGGTAGGCTCTAGTGGAGGTTTTTTCCCAAATATCTAAAACTTAGGAAACGCCGATGACGACACTTTAGCTGGAAGTAATGGAGCCATCGGGTTTCAAATTCACATTTTAAATGCCTATTTGCCATCAGCAAAGAGCCAGGTATGCTGCTTCCTAAAAGGATTTGGCTTTATTGGCTCAAATTTTTCACTCCACCAAAAGATAGGGCACATGCCCCCTTGTCCAATCATTTTTGCTGAAAATACTGCAGCCCGAGTGTAGACAAACTTCCCCTGAAGTTACTAGAAGTTTTCTTGTGTCTTGATGGTATCAGGATCACCATACCTCTTTCAAACACTGAAAAAAATTGAATAAAAGGAAGTCTTAGCAGCCACAAAAATGGTTCAGAATTCCAATAGGACTTAAAAAAAAAAAAAAGGTAGTAAGAATTTTTATTTCACACACACCAAGTTGGCATTTACACAACAAATTCTTGGAAGATCAGTGTTGGCATTTTCCACAACTCCCTACCCTTTGTATTCTTGTGTACGTAATAACATGTATGTTTTTACCTCCCCAACTGACTCAGCTCCTTTGTGGACAGACTTCATTCATTCCTTAGTCTGCGTTCCCAAATTATCACAGCATTCTTTTTTTTTTTTTGTTTATTGTGCTCTAAGTGAAAGTTTACAAATCCAGTCAGTCCCTCATACAAAAATTGATATACACCTTGCTATATACTCCTAACTGCTCTCCCCCTAATGAGACAGCACACTCCTTTCCCCCTCCACTGTCTCTTTTCGTGTCCATTCGGCCAGCTTCTGACTCCGCATCTTCTGATAGTAAAAGTTTAGTACCATTATTAAAGTAAATAAGACCATTAAGACAACATTTTAAAATTAAATTCTAGTAGGAACATCAAATAATAATTTTTCCCACCCTTTAAAAAAAAAAAAAAAACCCCACATTCAAATCAATAAGAAGCACTGAGGCATGAAACACTAACATTTGAGCTCTACATGCCAGTGACTGGTTCTAAGCACATTATGTGTATTAATTTTTCATACTCACAACCACCCTATTTAGATCACCATGTTATCCCCATTTTACAGATGGGGAAACTGAGGCACAGCATGATTTGATTTTTTTTTTTTTTAAAGCAAGTAATTGGTAGATCCAGGATTTGAACTATGGCAGGTTGGTTCCACCATGCTATTTGACTTAGAGACAACGCAAAAACTTTAAAATAAAACCTTTAAATAGACATCATGCATACTTCCCATACATAAATGAAAAACAGGAGAGAACAGAAGTGAGGAACCTCCTAAACAGAGCTGTAATATGAGTTCAGGGCTGTTAACACTGAAGACAGTGAATGGCCTGGAAAGGGCCCTGCGGCAGAGCCAATGGGATGTGATGGCAGAAACCTGCCGCTAAGAATGCAGCTAAAGAGCTGGAAAAGCTGCTACCCTGGTTATGAGCTGCATTGGTTAGCAGTGGAGAGGCCTACGGCAAGGAGGCCTGCATAGCCAAGAGGAGCTGAGAGAGCAGTCCTGTACTGAAGATGGGAGGGACATGCTCTCCACTTCGGGGGAGACTTCTGGATTTTGCCTACATGCTTCCTGATCCTGACCCAGAGTTGCAGCCTGTTACTTCTTTAGTAAACCCCTTAACTGTAAGTACGGTCTGTGTGACCATTAAAACAAACTACCAAACCCAGTACAGAAGTAAAGACTGCCGTGGGGAGGATGGCTGGTGTCAAAATTGGTAAAATGGTTGGCAACTGGAGGTATCTCTGATCTCTACCACATATGAATCAGCTTTATGCTGATCCTGGTTCTTATTCCTAAGGAATCTAGACACGTTCTCATGCTCCTAGATTACAGTAGTTTATGGAGAGAGGTTGGCTGAGAGTGAAGCCAACACACTGATTGAGCCCTTGGGTCCAGCCAAGCCAGAAAGCCCTGGGTCTGTCGGTTATCAGAGTCCATGAATTCCACTTGCCATATTCCCAGTCCATTATTATTCTCCTAGGAAGCATCACCATTGGAGATGCTAAAAATCATACCCTTCATATTCTTTTAAAATGTGGAAGCGGCCAGAAGAGATTAAGATTAACCTTTTCAGTTTTGCTTTCTCTTTATCCCATGGAATTTTAGGGTGTAACACGGAAACTGCTAGCTAAAAAATCTCAGAAGGGGAAAATGTTTCTTCTCCCCTTTAGCTGCAGAAAACTAGTATGCGCAGACACTTTTGAAAGTTAAGAATTGCAAACATTCACAAAAGTTATCTGTCCGACATTCCTTTCCAGTAAGATGTCTTATTTTGCATTAAAACTGTCACTAAGCCCACTGCCGTTGAGTTGATTCCCACTCATAGCGACCCTACGGGACAGAGCAGAACTGCTCCATTCGGTTTTCAAGGTGCGGCTGGCTGGTGGATTCGAACTGCCTATCTTTTGGTTAGCAGCCAAGCTCTTAACCACTGTGCTGCCAGGGCTTCAAAACTGTCACTAAAAATGTTATATTACAAAGGATATCTTTTAAAATATCTGGATTTCACCAACTAGTATTCTGCCCTGCAAATGAAACCTTTAGCCCCTTAAAAAGCCTGCAATTCTGATTAGTGTCTTAATATTTTATTTTCTGATAATAATTTCAACATCACTTTTCTGAAAAGGCTTAGTCAGAGAAGAAACAGCTTCTTTTCTCTTATATATAACAGATAAAATGAAATTTGCAATTTATTTGTTTAATCAAAGCAAGTTTGATAATCTTTTCCTCATTTAAATCAATAGAATCTTTTGCTATTTTTACCTACCATTATAAATACTACTTAGAAGGGAAGAGAGGGAATGAGAGAGAGAAAGGAAAAGCTTAATTTTGAGAGCTATTTACTTCTTGTCCAAAAGATACCTATTAAAATAATTTTTTTTGGTCAGAAATTAAAGTACTAGCCACTGAATTGAACCAAAATAAGAAATTATAAAACCAGAGATTATGAGGATGCTTTGGGACATCTCAAGGACTTGTCAGATGTCCTTGGGGTCTCTCATGACAAAAAAGAGGCATTATACAGTGGTTTCTTATGGATAGTCAGTATCATTTGGGCTGATGGGATCAAGCCTACAAGAAGACAGAACAGTGTGATTGTTCTTACCACACCTTGTCATGGACTCTGCCTACATCAGCTGATTCTTTTACCAGCAGTGAGATCACCTTTTTCATTCAACAAATGTTTTCTGAGCGCCTACTCCATCATGTTCTTATTGGGTCCATGAGCAAGGTGGCCAAGACTGAAGCCAGAAGTCTTGGGTCTTCCCCCCTGCCCCATAGTTTTATTATCCATACATACATCTCTACAGAATGAAAATAAATTTGCCTATTTTTAACTTTATGTAAATAGAATCATACAGTAGGCATTATTACTTCTTTCACTCATATTTGAAAAATTCATCGATGTTGTGAGTAGATGTAATTCACTCATTTGAACTGCTACATAATATTCCATTGTGAAAATGTCTCATATTTATCCATCTAATTACTGTCATTCAACTATTGCTTGATATCTTTTCCATTAAAAAAATTACAAGCAGTAACACTATGCATACTCTTGTTAATGAGCTTCTGTAGGGAGTGTATCTAGGAATTAAATTCCTGCATCGCAGCATATGCATGTGTTCAATTTTAATAGATAATTCCAAATTATTTAAAAAAGTTGTATTGACTTACACTATCCTTAGTTGTGTATAAGATTTCCTGTTGCTTTATATTCTAATAAGTCACTGACACTGTCACATTTTTTAATTTGTGCCTTTCTGGTTGGTATGTAATAGTACTTCATGGTAGTTTTTATTTATATTTCCCTGACTACTAATAAGAAAACTACCGTTTGCCAATTGGATTTCCTCTTTTGTGAATACCTGTTCAACTGTTCCACCCACTTTTATACAATTGTCTTTTTATCATTAATTGCAGGAGGTCCTGGGTCTTTTTGTAGGCTTGATCAGTAACTGTATGACTTTGTGGAAGTTACCTAACCTCCTTGGGTTTCACTTCCTCAGCTATCAAATGAAGTCGTTAACCTGCCCCGACACCTCACAGGGCTGCTGTAAAGACTCGACTCAGACTGGGGGTGTAACAGTGCTTTTAAGAACATAAGCCACTCTGTTGGTATAAAAGATGACTGGTGATGATGAATTTGATATTTTTTTTATGAGCAGTAAAGAAGAGGAGAGAGAAGGAAAAGGAAGCTAAAGAGGAAGAAGGGGGAGGAAAGAGGAAGAAGGGGAAGAAAAGAGGAAGATAGGAGACAGGAAGGTGTAAGGGAGACCGAGAGAAAAAGGCAGAGGGAAGAAAAGGGAGGAAGGGAAGGATGAAGTAGAGGGTAGAGAAGAAGAAAGGAGGAGGGAAGGGAGGAAAAAGAATAGAGATCTTTGAAATCAGCCACCTGGGGGTTAGGATGTCACCAGCTGCCTGAGGAATACACTGCAGAGCCACTTGAGTTTGATGTTTTAGTGAATGCAAACTAGGAAGGTGTTGGGGGAGGGGGCACAAAAAACCCAAAACACATCACTCTGCTCCTGCCTGTACCTCCTTACAGCTCCTGCCGTATTTCACAACTTTGCTTTCTCTGTGGTGTTTCCAGAGGTTTAAAAAGTATTTGTGCATTTAAAATATCACTCCCTTTTAATTCCCCACCATCATTACCTGGGAAGTTTAAATAAGAAAAAAACAATTTTCTGCGTACAGACATCCACTGTACAAATTAAATCATGTTGCAAGGTTAAAACAAAACCCTTAAAGATTCAAAGTGGTCCATAAATCATTGTAAAGGATCATTAAAGAGTCATCTGAAAGTCATCAAAAACACTCAGTGTTCCACTTTTCAAAAATATATATATATACTCTTAACAATTATAGGTGTGAATCTGATGTCACTTTTAGCAATCAAACTGATTATCGTTAAGTAAATTTTTTTAATAGATTAGATGATTCCTAGAAAAGACAAATTACAGGAAGAAGGGATCAATAACACCCATGTTCTTAACAAAGACAAAAAGTAATGGGGGGAAAAACTCACAAAGTAAAAATATAAGTAGACTTGACCAGGTAAGAATCAAAACTCAGAACTGGGGGGAAAAAAAAGGGGATGAAATGCATTTTTGGACATGCGAGGATTCGATATTTACCTACTACTCATCCTACATAAAAAGAAAAAAATTAACATAACTAACCAACAAAGCTAAAAAGAAGGACAAAACAAGAATGTATAATTGGGTTTGATCTAGAAGATGCCATTAACACTAAGAAGAAATTAATGCATGGCTCTTGGCAACTGGGGGTGGGTGGGTGATGAGATCAATTTCCTCTGCCATCTCTAGAGGTCCAACACACTACTCTGTTCTTAATGTTTTCCAGTACAGCTGCCTTGAGTCAATTCCAACCATGAGGACTCTATGTCAGAGTAGAACTGCGCTTCGTAGAGTTTTCAGTGGCTGATTTTTTCAGAAGTTAAATTTTTAGCATCAATTTTTAGATAAGGCACAGAAGATAATAATTCCAGAACAAAATACAAATGTTATAAACTCAACAAGATCATAACAGTTTATAAAAATCAGGCATTTATGAGGGGAAATGGAGATAGGTGGCGTTCAAAGTACAGGCAGTCCCCCGATGATGAACAAGTTCTGGTCCTAAGTCTGTCTTTAAGTCAGATTTTTACGTAAGTCATAACTGTTAGGTATGGTTCGTATCTAATGTCAGTCAAATGTTTGTCTTATCATACAGTATATAATCAGAATCGACTCTATAGCAACGGGTTTAGTTTTTTGGTTGGTACCTTTCTTTGCATAAAAAAAAATTAAAGAAACACTTCCAGATACACTAAAACATTTTTAATATAATAATACAGTAATAATAACAATAATGCTTTGATGCACATCACAAAGTAGTGCACATTTGTTATTATGAACCATCCTGTGTAATAGGCTTTCCGGGGGTTGGTTCCTAACTATGGGTTGTACATAAGGTGGATATTGGACATTCCTAACCCAGGGACTGCCTGTACACAATTATTCGTCTTTAATGAGGTGAGTCAAATATGAGTTAAGGCTGATAAGTCAACAAATACGTCATTTAGAAAAACGATGGGAACAACCAGAAGAACAAGATAAAAATGGTTAAAACACTTACCTTTGAAAAATGGTACTAGAAGCAGAAAGGGTAAACAGAGGAAAACGTACTTTTCATTTTAGAATTTCCTATACAATTTGAATTTTGAACATTTGGAGTTAAAATCAATGGCACAACTGTTTGACAGTATTTTATAAGATCAATAAAAATATTTGATCATATTATGACATGGGAAGATTTTATATACATCAAAATAAAAGGTTAAGGGGAAAGAAAGTCCAAAACAACTCAAAAGCGTACAGAAAAGAAACATGAAGGAAATATTCATAGTGGTTATTACTGGATGGTGGGATTATTATATCTTTGTACCTCATTATATAGTCCGGATTCTTCACAATGAGCACACAGTGCTGTTATGATCTTTACCCCCAGGATTGTTAAGATGATTAAATGATATTATAATTTATGCCAAATATTTCACACAGTGCTCTGTGCCAATTTTTTAAAATTCTTAATACAAAGACAAATTAATCTGACTTTATTAGAATAAGAAAATGCAGACATTATCTAGATTTTAACAAACAAAAAAACCCATTGCCATCGAGTCGATTCTGACTCATAGCAACCCTACAAGCCAGAGTAGAACTGCCCCATAGGGTTTTCAAGGAGCAGCTGGTGGATTGGAACTGCCAGCCTCTTGGTTGGCACCCGAGCTCTTAACCACTATGTCACCAGATTTTAGGGCTCCAGATTTTAACAAGGCACCTGATAAAGTCTGGTCATTCTAACACAACCCATTACATAAACATAGGTTCAAATGGCTAACGGTCTATTTAAGACATTTCTAGTGTGATATCAAAGGGATCTGTATTTCTGGTTATGTCCTATTCAAGGAACTCATTTTAAAACATAATTGGTGTGCTTATTAAATTCATAGACAGAAGGAAGGGGACTGAATGATGAAAGTTTGGAAAGACAAAATACAGACCAAAAAGGTATCAGCAGGCTAGAAAATGTGCTTTCACTGCTGTGAAACAGGCTACAGAACACCTTATCCCCTTTGCAAAATTTTGGGCTTCATGCTCACTGGAGCATCAAACATCCTGAAACCTCACTGAAAATGGAAGAGAATCATCAGTTCCATCTCCAGGGAGATTGTTCTAACCCAGAACTGCGGTTTTCACATTCAGGATGAGGGGCTCAGAAGCCAATTCTCATTTCTCAAGGATGACAGAGTTTTGACAACCCCATTCCCAATTTAGGATACATATGGTTGAATCCCACAGGGTCCTTAACCATCAAAATGTAAACAAAGTTTGAAAATTACAGGCCAGCAAACCCCAAATAAAAAATGAAGATATAAGCCACATCAATTCCTGAACATTTCGCTTCAACTCTGTCTCTTGAGGAGCTTCACACAGAATGCCCATATCCTTTCAGAAATGGTTGTGGATTAATAGAAAACGAAGTACCTTATTTTCAAAGAACCATTATCAAGATAACTTCCCTCTAGATTTAGTTTTAGAAGACAAAAAAGACACGCGACAAAAACCTTACAATAGCTTTGGGATGAAGGACATTTAAAAGTATACCCGAGTCTGTATGCCCATGTGAAACAGAGCAAATGATTTTCAAATGGAAAAGTTTCCCCTTACCTCAAAATAACACAAAACTGTCATCCCTAAACATTGATTGGATACTATCTACTTAGATGACTACCTTCATTTCAGTCTCCATTCCTTCTAGGATTTCTGACACTGTTACATCACACTTAAGAAAACATGGAATCTAAGACATGTTCAGATTCTTGACCCCTATTTGCTTTGGCCTTTTTAATTTAACTGTTTACGTATATAGCCTTACCTTCTTTTCTGAGGATGGTCTAACTGCTGGGACCCTTAAATACAAACCCATTCTTTGGGTAGAGTCCTGGCCTGGTCACTTGTGTGTACAAGTCCATCCTCGGTTGCATACTAAAATGCAAGTTAAAATGAACAGGATCAAAAGATGGACAAGCTGTCACTATGGATGGTTAGTATTTCAACTGAATAGATCTACCAATAATATTAAAAGACATTTGGACCATAGAAAACAAGTAAACACTGGTATGAGCCACGGTCATAACTGCTAACCCCAAGACTTCCCTTAGCATGCCATACTGAACGTCTAAATACCACTGAAATCCCTCTGAGGATGGGAGTCAGATTGAACATGTGGGTAAAAACAGACATCATATCACAATACCTTAAGAGTCCAAACACTTCAGATCTTGCTAATAGTACAGTTTGCAGGATACCATAGATATAACTGGATATAAATCATGTGAGCACCAACTATTTGCAAGGTATTTTAAGATAAGCTCATTACCTGAGGATCTCCAAACAAGGAATTTTGAATAGTATTATATTTGTAATAGCAATCTAATGATCTAAATAGGGAAGTGAGTAAAAATCTTACCAGTAAGAAGCCCAAAGAACCAATGATTAAAGTTAGTACTTTGAGGAGAAACAAAAACTAGTGCTTATTGAAAATGTGAGGCCACTGTCAGTGAAAGTGAAAGGTAAGGCAAAGAGCCAATGAAAAAGTAAAAGCAATTATATAAAGATATCTGAAAACCCAAATGCCAATCAACTAAAACATATGTATAGTTTATCTTAGCGTCTAGAATGATGCGCTCACACCAGGTATTTTCATGTAGTCTGTCTTCATAAATTCAGTCCTTATTCTATTATCTCATTTATAAAAATGGGGATAACTTGGATACTTTTACTTTACAAGATTGCAGATTTGATACCATCTTGCTTTAACCATCAGAATTTTCCTCTTTTTATAACGCCTTGCTCTTTTTGGCTTTACCCAGAAAATTAAGTATGAAAAAATACAAAGTTGGAATACTTTTATTGAAGGAATTTTGCTAAAGGCAGAGGGCACATACACCCCCAAATTATATTTAAATATAGCATATTTATTAAAGGACATATGCCATTATTACATCAAGATTATAAAAAAAAGACATTGTGGTTTTGAAAATTAGGCAGTCAAGAGATTTCATTCACTCAACCACTATTGCCTGAGTATTTCTTAATTGAATATGACTAACATGATAATTTATAATAAAATATTAGAACATTCCAGAAATCAAAGTCATACCTTCCATTAGATTAGCAACAATGATAAATACTGTAGACACACTTAAAAAAAAAAAAAAAAGCACCCACGGATTTTACTGTCTTGTGACAAACGAAGCCACATCTAAAGAATTTCAAGCCCTATACCAAGTGGCTATCACCTAGATGACCAAAACAGGAAACAATAGATAACAAGAAGGCAAGCCTTAATGTAAGAGTGATATGAAACTAGGTTAGATATAAAAGATTTTGAATGCATGATTTTCAACTACCTTACTGCTTAAATTATTGAAGGAAGATATTAAAACCATTTGGTATACTGAATATTTATAAATAATTGAGGTTCCTAGATAATCTTAACTTGCTGATTCGGAGAATAAATTCCAAGCACTTCGGAAATAAAAGCCAAATAAATGCCTTGGGAGGTAATAATTTTTTTTTTTATCTATATGCTTGTAGTTTTACTAGGTAACTCTATTTTCAACTTTGAATGATTCTCCACAAGTTGCTAAAAAGATAAATGGCTATAAACTGATGTTATTTTTATCTCAGTTTTAAAGCATGTCAATCTTTTAGTTATAAATCTAGAAATAATTCCTATTACTTGCTTTTGGTAAATACCCACAAAACACAGCCATAACATCCTTCAATAATAGGACCAATTTTGTTCAATCCCATTACCAATCTATGGGTAAAACCGCTTAATTCTATTCAGTGTGAACTTACAAGTTGAATAGTGGTTGGTCGAAACAAATTAAAATGAATTAAGCTAACCACTAAATCTGACACTTCCTTTGAAGGAAAAATAAAATACAATAATCAAAACTGTTTTCTCCATGAGATTAAACAGCCTTTATAATAATAGCTTTCAGCTGAAGTCTCTACTTCTTTCTAAACGACGATCTAATGATTCAGACATTAAGTTTGGAAAGTAACATTTTACCCCCTGAAAGGCTTCTGATAGGCAGCATAATTGTTAGAGAAGAGCCAAGAATATACTGACCTCTGAAAAATCTTACTTCCAGTAAGAGCGTGCTAAGCCAAGCAGTATTACTATCGACCAGAGATTGTCTTTATTTGTCAGAAAATATCCATCTCTTTTATGTTAAGGGATGTCTTATGTTAAGACAAGGATGGCAATTGGTAGGTTTGGGGCACATAACATCACCACTGAGATAACCTTAGCTTAAATCACAATCCTCCACGATTCATGTATACCAAGCTTGTAAACCCACTCCAATAGTGAAACTGCCTCAGCGGACAGACAAAAAACCTAACCCATTGTTGTCGAGTTGATTCCAATTCATAGCGAACCTCCAGGACAGAGTAGAACTGCCCTATAGGGTTACCAAGGAGTGGATGGTGGATTCAAACTGTCGATCTTTTGGTAAGCAGCCTGAGCTCTTTACCACTGTGCCACCAGGGCTCCTATAAATGCACAAAGGCTATTTTAATTTTTGACTGTTAGGCCTGTAACAGCTTCTCAACTCGAAAGACTCAAAGTTCAGTTCCAGGAGGAAAGAGGACAATTTTGGGTTTTAGTAAAATAAAAAGACTGCAAGTTACTTATTTTGAGACACTGAAGAAAAGGAGTTCGAGCTATAGGTAATTATGTGATTCGAAGAAGGAAAAGTATCTGCTTGTATGAGACGGCAATGAAGAGATTTTGCTCGCTGACAAAGAGGTCTTCCCAAGAAACTTCTCACTTTTCAGCTTCAGACAGAAAACAGCTGACTGACAGACACAGGCAGTGGTAGAAAAAATTGCCAAGCACAATGTTTGATTCACTAGAATTAAGAGTAGGTAATTTCTCACCAGATATCCTGAAGCTCATTTTAAAGTGTTTCTATCTAAAGATTTATTGAGTCCCCTATGGGTTAGGCAGAGGGCCCCACAGGTAGGCAGAGGCCTCTAAGCACTTTGTAAATATTCACCTCAAGTGTTTAAGTATTTTTCAGGGAAAGATTATGATACAGACTTTGAGGAAAATTCCTTTTCAGCCAATCCTATTTGTAAAGAGCTTTTACAAACTACCTCCCTTTTCAAAATAAAGCGCTAACAGATCAGAGTTGCGAGAATTAAGACAGCACAAGCAAGCCCTCACCTTGTGAGGAGGTGAGTTAGAAATTAGCACTCACACAACTAGTGTCCCCTGGGTTTGCCTCCAGATCTTTTGGCCTTCATAAGCAAATCCATCAGCATATATATACATGTGACTTTCAAAGAATCTGTTTCTTTCCTGGCTACATTCTTCAGACAAATCAACTTAAGTAATAAGGGCACTGAGGATTTTTTTCTTCTTCAAGCTACTGACCTGGTAACCTTGGAAGAAGTTAAGAATTTCCTTAACTCCAGTATTGTAGGCCAGGCCCTGCATTCTGACCACCGTGCCAGGCTGTGGAGGGACACCGCTAAGATTAGCAGCTGTAGGGAAGTAGCCAAGACTATTAGGCGAACCTGGGGGGCTAAAGGGAGAGAAAGCACAGTGAACCAATAGGAATGACAATGTTGAATATTTACTTTAAAAACATAAGTTACTTAAGGAAAACAGACTTTCAAGGTGATCTTTTTCATACTTCCCAGAGCTAGTTACCATCTTACCCAAGACAGGTAAGGTCACCATAGTGGTTCTGTCCCACATTTCCACAAAAGCCAAAGTTGGAAATTAGAGAGGTTAATGCAGAGTTAAGTGCAAGGCTTTCTCAAAGACCCAGCAATCTTTGAGATTTGAAAAGAAAAGAGGAAGGAGAGAATTAAGGCTTCACAGTCACTCAACCACAAAGCACCACTGCCAGAGCCCAGCTCATTGATGATTAACTGGATAGTTACAAAGAATACTAAGGTATGAAAAGGCAGGAATACAAAGGACTAATAGAAACATAGCCACAGACACCAGAAGTTTATGAAGTGATTGCTCGCAAAGGATAAACTGTTCTACCATATATACAAGCAAATGAACATCACGGTAATATGACCACCCTGCAGCAAAGCAAAATACTAAGAATAGGGTCCATGAGTCATTTCTCCCACGCTGACTAAAAGGGGGAGAGGGGTTGGAAAGGATGCGTAGCAAATTAAATTGATCACCATAAGATGAGGTGAAAATTATCGAATGGGTCCGTCCCCCTGATATATCTTCAGCAATTACCTCCAAGGAGCACAAGCCAAGTGAACACCTAACTAACTACACAACTAGTTTCAGCTCTGACCCCCACCCAATCTGTTTTCCACCACAATCGATGGTCAGAGCCTCATAAATAAAAAAACAAAAACAGAGAAATTAAAACAAAACGAAAACTCAAAACATTAGTTATTTATTTAATTTGTTATTATTATCTAAGTAGGTACAGTCATGCACTGCATAAGGTCCATTATAATAGAGTTCAGAAATCCCAATCGGAGATCAGGACATAGCAGTTTTAGGCATGTCGCACTCAACAATCACAAAGATCCTCAAAAGCAAAGAAAAAATTGTCTGTTAAAGGATCGGCTTCACTGAAAGCTACAAGGCTAATGAAAATGCGACAGGGACCTATATCAGAAATTGCTAATGACTTGAAGACCAATCACAAAAGTGGACTGTCTCTCAGCAGACTGATGATTACCGCTAAGGCACAAAGCTTGTCCAAGACGCTTAAAGAAAAAGCAGGATCAACTCTGACATTGCATTTAGCGCTAGTTCTGGGTGGCTCACGCACTTCAGACGTTTCCCCTGCATAATGTGACAGTGAGTGCTAACTCTGCAACTGCTGACACAAAGGCAGCAGAATTTGCTGAAACCTTAGATAAACTAACTGTAGATGGAGGTTATCTGCCCCAGCAAACTTTAATATGGATGAAAACTCATTATTCTGGAAGTGAATGCCTGAAAGGACCTTCCCCACCCATAACATGGTGTTCGTACAACACCCCAATCATATAACGTCCTATTTCTCAGAATGTGTCATGGACATTAAGTGACGCACAAATTCCCATTTCCAAATAAGTGAACAAGTAATAAAAAAACCAAACCTGTTGCCGTCGAGTTGATTCTGACTTATAGAGACCCTATAGGACAGAGTAGAACTGCCCATAGAGTCTCCAAGGAGCGCCTGGAAGATTCGGACTGTTGAACTTCCGGCTAGCAGACATAGTTGTAAATACTACAAAAATCTTTTGTAATCTATCCTACACAATCCCCTAACTGATGGACTAATAGAAAAGGTACAAGGTGTTCTCTAGTCCCAACCTTTTCTTCTTCATAATAATCTTGAACAAATCACTGAATTTCAATTTCCTCATTTGCTAAGAGGGGATAATAGCACCTTCCTAGTTTGTTTCACAGAGTTGTCCTTTAGATTCAATTATTTAAGATAATAAAGTCTTCCATAAACCATAAAGTACTATCATTTATGTTATCTCTCTCTTGCCATCTCCATAAATCCCGCCCTATATCATTGTTCTGAAAATCTAGGAGCCTGAAAGTATTACTTGGCATCAAGCTGCCCTTTACCTTTTAAGTCTCCAAAGCAGTGATCCTCAATTTTTTGCATATTAGAGTCACAGGGAGCATTCTGACAACTCTGTACACCCAGAGCTGACGTTAACAAAGTAAAAACCAGAAACTGAAGAGACTGGTACCCAGACATTATTATATCAATATGTTTGAAAGGTCTCCAAGTGATTCTGCTGCAAACTGCTGTTTAAAGATTAAGGTCAATTTATGTGTAACTACAAGAGCAGAAGAGAATGCTGAACTTTAGGTCTGAGTGGACGGTCAGTCAGCAACCCCTCCTCATTTTTAAAGAGGCTGAAACAGAAACTCAGAGTTAAATACCTTCCCAAAGCTCACACACCCAGTTAGCTCTTCAACAAACCAGAAGAACCACCCAGATTTCTTAACTTTTAGTTCAAGGCTTTCCCCTATACAACTGCCATTCATTTAAAGACCATATTTACTCATGTCAAATGCCTGATGCTGAGTCAAATACTCGGAGCCTCAAATACTACCTCGCTACATATATTTCATTACTAGCTACTCAGAGTTTCCATACTAGCTATGAAAGTCAAGTCACTCCTACAGTATACAACTTGCTTTCATGACTATCCTAGCATATCCTATTCCCTTTGCCTCAAGGATCTTCTGTAATAAAATATAGGGTCTCAAGTACCTTCAAAATACAATTAAGATGAAATAACAGCAGGATAAAAAGCCATACAACTAGAAACCCAAGGACATGTCAATTATATTCAACAACTATAATAGTACCTATTTGGATGAAGCTTAAATACAACACAGCTTGGATTCCCACTAATTTTCACTAATTACTATTGTGCAAAAGGCACCAAAAGGAAAATTAAATAAGCTATATACCTTCCTGATAGTGCATGAGAACCAGAATTTCCCATCAACTTAAATTCTACATGCTAATGTCTTTCACTGATTATTACAGTAAGAATCAGCGGGAGTAATTAAATAAAAATATATGACAGAATATAGGCAAAATGAGCTTGTCTTCAGAAACAAGGTGTTATATGTAGAAAACCAAAAGGAAATACTGGGGAAAAAAAAAAAACAACTACTAGAACTAATAAATAATTTCCGTAATGTTACAGGTTACAAAATCAATATACAAAAAGCAATCACATTTCTATACACCAGCAATAAATGACCTGAAATTAAGTAGATAATTTCATTCAGAATAGCGAGAAAAATAAATACTTAGGAATAAATGTAACAAAAGAAGTGCAAGACTTGTACAGTGAAAACTATAAAATATTGTTAAATAAAGGAATCTAAAACAAATGGAAAAATAGACCACATTTATGGAAAACTATTAATTCTTTAAATGGCAATACTCTCAAATTGATCTACAAACTCAGTGCAATCACTACCATAATTCAAGGTGGCTTTTTTTGGTAGAAATTAACAAGCTGAACTCAAAACTTATATGGGAACACAAACTATCCACAACAGTCAATAATTCTCTTGAAAAAGAACAAAGTAAAAAGACACACTTTTCACATTCAAAATTTAGTACAAAGCTACCGTCATCAAGACATTTTGGTACTGGCATAAGGATAGGCATATAGATCAGTGGAATAGAATTGAGAGTCTACAAATAAACTCTTAAAATTGAGGTAAGTGATTTTCAACAGGGTACCAAGACAATTCAGTGAGGGAAAGGATAGTCTTTTCAATAAACAGTGCTGGAGACAACCAGATATCTACATACAAAAGAATGAATTTAAGCCCCTGCCTCACATCATACAAAAAATTTAACTCAGATAACATACAAAAGTATAAGAGCTAAAATTACAAAACTCTTAGAAGAAAACATAGTAGTAAATCTTCACGACCTTGCATTAGATATGACACCAATGGTTTGCGAAAAGAAAATATAGATAAATTGGACTTCACCAAAATTAAAAACTTTTGTGCTTCTAAGGACACCATTAAGAAAATGAAAAGACACCCAACCAAATGGGATAAAATATCTGCAAGTTATATACCTGGTAAGGGACTCATATCTAGAATATACAAAGAACTTTTACAACTTAATAATAAAAAGGCAAATAACCCAATTAAAAAATGGACAGAGGATCTGAATAGACATTTCTTCAAAGAAGATATATGAACGGCTAATAAACGCATGCGTCGTCATCAGTCACTAAGGAAATGTAAGCAAAAAAAAAAAAAAAAAGACAAGAACAATTAGAAAGGAAGTAGAGAAACAGGAACTCTCATACATTGTTGGGAATGTAAAAGGGTGAAGCCATTTTGGGAAAAGTTATCATATGACCCAGCAGTTCCATTTCATGTATACAAAAAAAAAAAAGACAACCAAACCCATTGCCAACAAGTCAATCCTGACTCATAGCAACCCTATAGGACAGAACAGAACTGCCCCACAGAGTTTTCTAAGGCTATAAATCTTTACAGAAGCAGACTGCCACGTCTTTCTCTCATGTGGAGGCTGGTAGGTTTGAACCAGTGACCTTTCAGTTAGCAGCTGAGTGCTTAACAACTGCACCCCCAGGGCTCCTTAGACATTGTATAATGTCTCAATATCGCTAAAGATACATATTCACTGCTTAGCTGGAAATAAAACCACTGCTATGGAGTCAAATAAGCTACTTTTAAAAGAAATGCTTATCTCAGGAAAGTTATTTTGCCACCATAAACATTTTATATGGACATGCAAATAAAGTTATCACTCAAGGAAACAGTCAAACCTCCACCATCCCTTTTAGCTCACTTGTTATATTTAGGTGTACTACAAAATGCAAGGCTACGTACAAGACATTTAACTAAGTGAATCTATCTTTCTTTAAATTAGATGATGTTCCACCTTGTAATTCTTTTTTATTCTAGGATAAGCTCTGGGATACTGAGTAACTGAAACCTTCTTCCAAGGGGGAAAGGATAAAAAAACAAACAAAAACAAAAAAAAAACCCTCTTGCTTTTATTTCACTTGCTTTTCAAGATGTTGTTTCAAATCCATGTTTAGACTGCTAAAAACTTATGAACAGCAAAGTAAAAGGCAATCCTTTGGTTCATGTTTTGACCTTAAATCTTCCTCAAGTAACCCAAGACCTTACGATGAAAATACTACATTCTCAAAGCAATACCCATTATAAAATAAGTCTACAGAATTTTACAAAAATTTTTATTGTGCTTTAAGTCAAAGTTTACAAATCAAGTCAGTCTCTCATACAAAAATTTATATACAACTTGCTATATACTCCTAGTTGCTCTCCCCCTAATGAGACAGCACACTCCTTCGCTCCACTCTCTCTTTTCGTGCCCATTCGGCCAGCTTTTGACCCCCTCTGCCCTCTCATCTCCCTTCCAGACAGGAGCCGCCCACACAGTCTCATGTGCCTATTTGATCCAAGAAGCTCAGTCTTCACCAGTATCATTTTCTATCCCACAGTCCAGTCCAATCCCTGTCTGAAGAGTTGGCTTTGGGAATGGTTCCTGTCTTGGTCTAACAGAAGGTCTGGGGACCATGACCTCTGGGGTCCTTCTAGCCTTAGTCAGACCATTAAGTCTGGTCTTTTTAGGAGAATCTGAGGTCTGCGTCCCGCTGCTCTCCAGCTCCTTCAGGGATTCTCTGTTGTGTCCCTGTCAGGGCAGTCATTGGTTGTAGCTGGGCACCATCTAGTTCTTCTGGTCTCAGGCTGATGTAGTCTCTGGTTTATGTGGCCCTTTCTATCTACAGAATTTTAAACACAGCATTTTAAAAGTTTTCAAGCACGGCTTCCAACTGGTTAGTTCATTTCCACCCCAGATATACTGAATCAAAATCTATATTTTAACAAGATTCCCAGGTGATTCTTAGGTATAACTTCAGGAGAACCTGTTAAAAATACAAATTCTCAGTAGGGGTTCAAACCAAAAAGAACAGGTTTGAAGCCCTGTTTTCATGTTAAGGCACTGAATTAATTTGAGGTCAAACTAATGCATTTTATAATAAATAGCAGGGAGTTTTTAATTTTTAATTTAAAAAGAGAGACTCAAAATTCTAGAACTTCTGATTAATATCCCTTTTAAGGCTAGCTTATGCTATCTACAACTTTCCCATTTACCAGAAAGTAGGCCAAAATATACGTGAACTGCTAAAGTTAGAAATAAATGTCAGTAAGTTTTTTAATAGCCTCAAATATCCTACAGTCATGCCATGTTAGAAAATAATGGTATTCTTCCAAAACTGTAAATATTTGTTTTGAAATTTGCTTTGCAAATTTAGCACTATAAATAAGAGCACAGAATACCCATGTTTGATAATTTCACTAGAATTTGGAAAATGTAAATTAAAATCATAGAGTACATTAAGGGTTAATTTGGAAGAATTAATTTAAATATAATGAACATGTCCTTCAATTCAAAATGTTCACGTCTGTGAAACTGTTCTATAGAAATATAATGAAGTATTTAAGGATCAATATGAATTTTGTTTAATAGAGAAAAATAAACTTAGATGTCTTCTACAAATAAAGGAACTGCTAAATTATGATGCATTTTTACTCTGGACAACAGGTGGAAGTTTTAAGGATGAAGTAAATCTATGGATATTCCCCAGAAGTCAACAACAGAGTGGTTTAATTTTAAAAAAAAGAAAAAAACAACAAGCACGTGGATACTACATGTTAAGTATGTCACACTGCAGAGGTATGCACATTACCAAATGGATAGTAGTGGTTACTTCTGGAGTAGGAGGTATCTACAATGGAAGTCTACTTTTACTCACTATACTTCTAGACCTACAATGAGCACATTTCAAACTTTAAAACTGCTTGTATAAAAAAATTTACCTACAGGCAGGGGCCCAAAATTATACAAGGTTTTAAACCACCAGTGTTAGTTTCTTGTACCTTTGGGGCTTCAAGATCAACATTCCCATCTCACTGTGATGAGAAACTATTTGTAAAAGATTCCTTCTTTTAACAACACCCAGATAGCTAGTCAATGGTGAAACTGGATACTTTGCAAACATACTGTAGGCACGAGAACTACACCAGGCAATCAGAGTCACACTGCATTCCACTCCTGACAGTCCGATGATGTAAGAAAGGGAGACAAAGAGCTTCCTTAGAACCAGAGCACACCACCAGCAAGCAATTGTCACAGGGTCCAGAGAAGGTGACAGATTGGGATGGGGGCTAGGTGCCCAACACAGTGCTCAACCATGAACAATTACCAGTGCTTCTGAGCCTTTTCAAGTCTTCAAAACACTGCCAGCTGATGACTATCAGGGCTTTCTCCCTATTGTTCTTCCCCGGTAGAACAAAGAATATTTTCAATAGCATTAATGAATGTTTTAAAAACTCCCAGCAAAACAAACAAATGTAATTAACAGTGGCTACAAGTTGCAATGAGAACCCTGAAGTTCTTGCTCCCTACTGTAAAACTCTAGATAGTAGGGAAAGGGCACACAATATAATATAACCAGTGTAGGGATGAGATGGATTAGTTACTGGGCCACTTAACACAAAACAAAGTGTACATATTTTCTTTTAATTTTGAACAATACTGCTTTTGCCAAAGTAAAATCTGAGTTTACTAAAGTAAGCTAGTTCTTGCTTAAACAAAATTTTAAAAAATAAATGAGGTATCATATACATATATCCAAGTTAGAATCACAGGTAATCAAAGCTGGAAGGCACCCCAAAAACTTGACCAATCCCATCATTTTATAAGTACCTGAAAGGTTAAGTGACTTGTCCCAGTTAGAATAGATGAGACTAAAACTCAGGTCTCCTAGCTCCCAGACTAATAACACTCCCCCGATTTTATAAACTGCTACCTCCCTGAAGTTGAATACAAATAAAAAGAATCAAATATTTAAAATACGTTGAGTCCCAGAATGTAGTAAATAATTCAATTCTGGATTTGTTTATACTAAAGGATTTAGAGGGGGAAGAATACAAGCCCTGTAAAATGTAAAGCAATGGTTTTTATTTATTGTGGATTAAAATATTAATTCTTAAAAACTAATTGTTCCCATTATAGATTTCCTGTTTTGTGATTCATTTACACTGCCACGATTATAGTGCCACTCACTTACAGCCCTATGATAGCAGGAGGAAAAAAATTGTATGCACGGGTAACCTTAAAGAATATGCTGTCAATATATCTCAAAGAGTATGTTGTCAATAAACATGGTTAAAAAATAAACTTGTATCAGTTTGTTTTGAAACAACCAGAAGCTATTCACTGTCATGCTAACCTTCAACGGGGCAAACAATATTCTTTTGTGTGCTCAGGCCCTGGGTATAAAAGGAGTCCTTTGTTTCTGCCCCTCTGAGCCTTACCTGGGATAGTACGCTGTGTAGTTCATGAAGAGCTGAGTGCCCGCTGGATAGTAGGCTGTGGAGGGCTGCAGTGCTCGTGGATTCAAAAGCACAGAAGGCTGATAGATGGCAGCTTCAGTGGGAATAACTGCTGCAGGAGCTGGAAATGTGTAGGAGGGAGGAGACAAGCCTAAATAAGCAAAAAGAGAGACTTTGAGACACATTTGTATCAGCCGACACATATGTGCTAATGTTAAAGCCATTAGGTCACTATTCTATACATAAATTTTAAAAGAGACCATCACATTTCTTTAGACTATCTCATTGCCACTTTTATTTGATGACATAGATAACACAGAAGTAACCTCAAAGGGCACACTCCATCAACCAAAACAACTGTTGTTATGGTGCAATTTGGAAAAACCAACATCGAGTGGATTTTGATCTCTCCACAATTTCATACTGTGTTGTTTTTTTTTTTCTCTGCACTCCTGAATGCCAGTTATCACAAACCAACCCTTTGAGGAAAGAAACATGGGACTGACATGTAGTATAACTTCAAACTAAAATGTTTTTTTCATTTGATAACTATACTGCTGCTTCTTTTTGTTATCTACCTTGAAGTACAAAATGAAACAGAAAAGGTTATGCTGAGATATTATTCACTAGTACCATGTACCATGCCAAAGCACAGACTGTGCCAGAGTGAGTAGACCTAAAAGGAGTACATCCACTGTGCATTATTCACACCTAAAGACAACCCAGAGATTGGCTTTGAAGGTAATCTACATCTTCAGCCCTGCAAAAAAAAAAAAAAAAAAAAAAAAATCCAATCTAGGAAATGGTCTTCAAGAAATAAATGTGCAAGTCTTCCTGAAAGTTCAAATAATAAAAAGCTTTTTTTTTTTTTTTTTACTCAGATTAAATAGTCAGGGACTAAAAGCCAAAAAACCAAACCCACTGCAGTCAAGTCGATTCCAACTCATAGAGACTCTATAGGACAGAGTAGAACTGCCACATAGAACTTCCAAGGAGTGCCTGGTGGATTGAAACTGCTGACCTTTTGGTTAGCAGCCATAGCATTTAACCACTTCGCCACCAGGGCTTCCAGTCAGGGACTGAAAAAACAACCAATAGAAAGGCCCAAATTCCTCTGCCTTCTGGTTATTCAAAGTCTTCCAGGCCCAGAAACTCAATGGAGCCAGAGCAGTTGCTTGCCATTAGTTTAAGCATGTGGGATGTTCACAGCTATACAGACAGTCTGCATCCAACTGAAGAGGTAACTGTGAGGTCTACTGAGTTTGGAGTCCCTAACCTCACTTTTTGTATATAGAACTACCTAATATATTTTGCAAATAGGACAGACACAAACATAATTTTTTCATATTAAAATCACCAAGCAAACCAAACCAAACCCACTGCCGTCGAGTCGATTCCAACTCATAGCGACGCTATAGGACAGAGTAGAACTGCCCGATAGAGTTTCCAAGGAGCACCTGGCAGATTCGAACTGCCGACCACTTGGTTAGCAGCCGTAGCACTTAACCACTACACCACCAGGGTTTCCTAAAATCGCCAAAGTGACCTCGAATTGTCTTTCTTTCACTCTCTTAATTGTTTCCTACATTTCTATGGAGATAATTGGAGTCCCTGGGTCATACAAACTGTTAACACATTTGGCTGCCAACTGAAAGGTTAGTGGTTCATGTGCACCCAGAGGCACTTTGAAGAAAGGCCTGGCAGATCAACTTCCAAAAGAATCAGCCATTGAAAATCCTGTGGAGCACAGTTCTGCTGTTAACACACATGGGGTCACGATGAGTTGGAATCGATTGGACAGCTAGTTTTATGGAGGTAATTAAGGCAGCTGAATGTGGGTACATAGCCCAAAGACCAAGAAATTGATCCCACGTTCAACATTTGGGTACTTCCTTCATAGTTACTCAAAACCGTGCTATTTGTTAAATATCTATAGTTTTTTTTTTTTTTTAGAGTTATGATTCCTGGCCTTAAAGAAGGGTAAACGGGACAAACTGAGGCGCTTAAGTCACATAGAAAATTGTAAAGCCTGTACTCATATCCTGCTTATACAACTATCAGGCAATTCATTTTAGCACAGTGCCTCATACCAATAAAAGCAACAAATCTAGTAGCTACAAATCTAAGGAGCTCTGGTGGCACAATGGTTAATTGCTTGGCTGCTACCCAAAAGGTCAGCTGTTCAAACTCAACAGCCACTCGAGGAGAAAAGACCTGTAGTCTACAGCCTAGGAAACCCTATGGGGCAGTTCTACTCTGTGATATAGGGTCACTATGAGTTGAAACTGACTCAAGGGCACACAACAACAACAGCAGGTATAAATCTGTTCTGCCTCAAAACAGCGGAAGGTAGAAAATGCTGATAACCAAACAGATTAGGCTACTCAGATTTGAGCCCTTCTCAAATGTAAGGAAACTCTTCTTATATTCCTAAAAGAGAATCAGATGTGTAGACTTGACTAGAAAAATTAAGTTGACCTCAAAATGTTCCCTTTTAATGAATAAAACTTTGTAAAAAACATCAGTGAGATTTTTGACAGCATTTCTTTACCTAATTCAACAAGAAACTCCTCAGAGGGGCGTGATAGCCAATGACTCTCTTAACTGCATTCGTTCTTGAGATTAAATAAAAAACAGATGCAAATTCTTTAAGTTTTACAGTTTCTGGATAATGATACAATCATCTAAAATGTGTTTTGGCAAGAAAAAAGAATCCAGCAGAACAGACATTAATATTAAGATGTGTAAATTGGAATTCTGATCAAAAAGTGAATAAACTCTTCCACTAAAATAACAAAGGACCAAATTTTAGTTAAAATTTTTGCCCTCATTTTCATGAAGTATTTTGAGAGAAATTAAAGACAGGGAAACATATCCTTATATGAAACACACATTTGAAAAATGTTTCTTTTTATCACAACGATAACAATAAAATTTCTATCATTTTAGGGCTTATGAGGGCAAAAGGAAGAAAAGAAACTCTTAAGGAGAAAGTCCATAAAGACCAGCTTTCTTCTAGGAAGATGAAGTAGTAAAAGGAAGGATATCACAGGAGAAGAATTGGGATTATACATGATAAAGAAATTCCCTTATAATATAATGCTTGATGGATTATTACTAAAGAAAATCATAATGGTTACATTATTGGTGATTTGTGGACAAGATATTTATAAGATTACTTCAAGAGATTCTTTTAAACCCCATCATATCTTTTCAAAAAGTGAGATACTCATTTATGAACAACTCTTAGATATCCACCCACAGCAAGCAGCAGGTAAATGGAATATCAGCATTAAGGAATTCAAGGGGAGAAAAGGATTAAGCCCCACCAAATATTCTACAAATTATACTTGATCAAATAGGTTTATTGGAATGGATTCCTCTGTAATGTAGAAAGTGATGTCCTGAAACTCCCACTTTATTAAAATCAAGCACATAAATCCAACTGATTTTCTCAGTTGTCTTTGGACTGTATTCCAAGTGCTACATTCTGTAAATATACCCAACATGGCAGCTAACATGATGTCTTCTTTATAAGTGAAAACTATGCAAAAATGATCCAAGTTTTAATATTATATCCCCAAGATGTTCCTCAGTCACTAACCAGAACTTGGTCTCTAGACTAAAGGGCTTATTCCTCTCAAACAGCATTCCAGACGGCTTACACCCAGATGTCAATGAGCAAGAGCATGGCTTGAAATTAAGCACTGATCCTGTGATCCAATGGAAGCTTTGGTTAATTTAGTTACGCATTTATATTTTTTACTAAGTTGCTCGTTCCAGATACCCTGTAGAGCAATAGAAATGCTCTTCAGATTATCCTTTTCAAAAAATACTTGATCCTGAAAAAGTCAAAAATGCAAAATGGGCATTAAATCGCCCTTTAAAAAAGGCTTAATGTGTTTAAAAAATAAAAAAGGATCCAGGCATAGTACTTATAATTTTACTTATAAATGCGTATTAACATATTGACATAGCCACGTTGCCTCCCAGAGTCAGTGCTTATCTTGAGCACACTAAGCTTGAGAAATGAAGTGCTTATCACTGGAAAAGCAAGAATATAATTTGAAAGGAGGTATTTGTAGCATCTCTAATTGTGGGTGTCCACAACCAATGATTACTAGATACTACTGATTTCAGATGGGAAAGCCTTATGTAACCACCTCACCTGCCTCAGAAAGAACCAGGGGCACAGAAAGTTGTAAAAGCAGCTTAAGCACCTACCAGCATATAGCGTAGAAGAGCGCCAAGACCCAAGAAAAACTTACATGGTAACTTACATGGCGGTGGGGATAAGCCATTTCGATTTAAAGTGCCCCCCATTAACACAAAGTTCATCTCCTCAGCTGAACACTGAAAGACTTCAACATATCTGTCCTTCATGGTTTTTTTATGACACTTCTGTGCAGCCATAAATGCTCTGTCCGCAGACTTCATCTGGATAAAGGCATCTCCTGATGGGCGGCCCTGAGTTTGTGGAGGAAGAATAAAAACAAAAGGAGACTGTCTCCCTCGACAAGGAAATGGTTGCTTATAAAACACGCAAAGTGAGTTCAGACATTGTGGCCGCAAAATCTGGGTGACAGTGTGATCTACTGAAATCTGACTTGCATTTCATCACCTAATCACCAGAATGGCCCACAAAACCTTGAACAGTTTTGAGAGCTCATAGCTGAAATCGATCCTTTTTGGTTTCTTTTAATTAGTCTCAGATTTACATGGTTCTGAAAGGATCCCCTTGTGACTGCAGTTTCAAAGTATAGGATTGTATACAGGGTTTTTTTTCCCTTCAGAAAAATCCGATTTAATCTCATCCATTGAGAAATGCCAGAAACAGAACCAGTATTAGAGCTCTACATATCCTTCTACATGAAAATGAACAAATCAGTGTTCTCTTTTGGCTCTCAGTCCTGGTCTATCGCAGACCTTACTGCAACATCCCATTTACTTTACCCTCATCTCTGAAGCCTAGGCTGGAATGTGGCTTGGCGGGTAGGAAAATGGTGTAAGGAGCTGGGAATAGCAGAGCACAGTGATGGCTGGTGAAAGCCGTATCATCAGCCTTGCTTGGGAACCCTTCTCTCACCTCCTCCCTTGCACCTCCACCTTAAACTTTGGTGAAACAGGTATTTATAGACATGCCCTCTGTGAGTAACAGCTTGCTAATAATTCTCTACTGAAAACCGAGCCTGTAAGATTTCTGTTCTACAGAACCAGAACTCTACAGACAATACCTCAGCTTTACTTAGCATGACCATTTTATGGGGAAAAAAATTGCGCAGGTTTATAGGACTGCTTTTTTGTTTTATGGTGTTCTTTAAAAGTCTCTTAGGGACCATTTATCCAAATTATTACCATGCAAGTTACCATAAGAGCTACCATACCAGGCAAATCAGCAACAAACCCAGTCCAAGATAGAAACCTAACAGCTAAGAGTCTTTCCATCATCAAAGCAGCATTTCTCCCAAGTGCAGTCACAATAGGTCGTGTGGGTAAATGAGAGGAAAATCTGTCTACTGTTGTTAATTGGAGTGATAGCTCCTAGGTTATTAGAAATTGTGGCTCAAAGGTGATGAACTGTGGGGAGTTTTTTTTTTTTTTTCCCAAAAGGATTCTTTACCAGTTAAGCATGCTGAAAGGGTAACTGACTAGTTATGTAGCTTAATACTGACATCAGACTTAGAATCAGCATGTGTTGTGTGGAAAGCCCAGCAAGGACTCAGGATGTTTTGATGCTTTGTACCCAGTGGCATGTGTTTTCCCACGAGAGGGGACAGGCTATCGTTAGAATGTGACTAAAGCTCCAGGTGAAAAGAAAAAGTGGGAAATTAGCCATTGGAAAAAATGTCGCTATTTCTAATACAAACATATTTGATCCATGATGTTTAGAAAACATGATTTTCAAATATTAATACAATTTGCTTTTAATAAAGAGTTTCAACGTTTCGATTAGAACTACTTGGCTTACGGAGTTGTAGAATTCTGTGCTTTTTACAATAACACAAAATACTAGTAAAATATCCAGCAACTAATATTATTAGTCCTATTTAACCAAAAAACAAGTGAAATGAAGCTGGTAGTCACATATTCAATGACTTCTATATACTTGCATACCAAAAAGAATTTGGCTAGATTTTGAGAGGCTTCCTCTATTATTCATTAATATATTTGAACACCTATTAGGTTTCATATACTGTTCTAAGCAAGGCAGATACAAGCCCTCATTGAGTTTATAAAAACTCTATAGATAGAAAATATCCTGGAATACAGACACGCTCATTTGTTTACATATCATCTATGATTGCTTTGGCAGGATAATGGCAGAGCTGAGTAGCTGTGACGGAAAAATGTTGTATAGACTGATGTGTAATATATTTGACTCCTATCTGACGCTGTTTAATTCGATAGATATATGTGATGAGGAATCAGAGCTGCATTTGAATGCTAATAACAACATTCATTCTGTAGTTCATTCTAAAGCCTTCTTTCATTTAGGTAAATCTTTCCTTAAACGAGTTACTGTATTCCTGAGGAATATTTGTACTTTTTTTTTTTTAAGAAGAGAGGTTTGGGTAATCAGGAAGAACAAGTAAATAAGTTTGCCAATAAAAGATTTACTTACCTGGTGATTCAATACCATGTGAACCCCATGAGTTCGAATGTCTGTGGAAAATTCCCCCAGGAAGTCCAGGATGTCCTCAATTGTGGCTGCATAGGGAAGACCTCGAAGGCGTATACAGTCTCGAACGTTTGTAGGAGGCACAAATTGCTGAGGTAGTACTGGAATAATGGGAGGGGTTGGAAGTGGAATGAGAGGAGCCGAGGAGAATCGATTCAGCACCTGTACTCAAAGCAAAACAGAAGTGACTTAGAGCGTCGCTATGCCAGTGTGTTCTGCAGCCCAACACTGGCATCACTAGAAACCTATGAGAAATGCAGAATTCAGCCCAACTCCAGACTTGATCAACCTCAATCTGCATTTTAACGAGATCCTCAGGTGATTCATAATCATATTTGAGAAGTGCTGATGAAGAAACGGATTCATGCTTTTCAGCTGAGAAAGCACAATACCCACTTTTCTCAACACGTGATGAGGCATACGATAGCCACAGAACAGTGAGCTTAGATCATAGATTTGTCTACCTAGACAAATTTATCACCCCCTACACCTTGGGAGCCCTGGCGGTGCAGTGGTTAAGCGTTTGGCTGCTAACCAAAAGGTCACCAAATCAAATCCAATAGCTGTTCCTTGGAAACCCTATGGGGCAGTTCTACTCTGTTCTATAGGGTCATTATGAGTCGGGACTGACTCAGAAGCAGTGGGTTTTACCTTGGAATAAGTATCTTTAAAGACTGCAGTTTAAAACAAAAAAACTGTACATATCACTAAATGTGTACTTATGGAGCAATCTGTTAGATTCCATTTCAATGAGTACATAATGTTCTCCTTAACATTCTCTTCATGCTCTACCACCAAACCAAAGAAACAGAATGACCTAGTAAACAACCAGAAGCCTAACAATGACTATGTGTTACATTAGAATAAAATGTATATGTTTAAGGATAGAAAACAGCAGTACGGCACAGCAAGAGAAAGAAAACAGATTTAGTGACCATAAACAATAATTTAGTTTCCATGTGAATTTGAGACAACAGCAAGACAGAGGATATTAACTTTTAGATTCATGTAATCCAGCTATTTTGAGGAAGGAAGATAGTTTAGGTACATTTTAGAGAAAAGACTGCTCCTAGGCAAAACTCCTATTACAAGCTTCTCTTTTTTTTTTATTGTGCTTTAAGTGAAAGTTTACGGTTCATGTTAGTTTCTCATTTAAACATTTATACACATATTGTTATGTGACCCTAGTTGCTCGCCCTATAATGTGACAGTGCACTCCTTCTTTCCAATCTGTATTTCCCATGTCCATTCAACCAGCTCCTGTCCATTTCTGCCTTCTCCTCTCACCTCCAGACAGGAGCTGCCCATTTAGTCTTATGTGTCTACTTGAGCTAAGAAGCACACTCTTCACAGGTATCGTTTAATGTCTTATGGTCCAGTCTAATCTTTGTCTGAAGAGTTAGCTTTACAAATGGTTTTAGTTTTGGGTTAAAAGAGTCTGGGGACCATGTCTTCTAGAAGGGCTCCCTCCAGTCCCAGTCAGACCATTAAGTCTGGCCTTTTTACTAGAATTTGAGTTCTGCATCCCACTTTTCTCCTGCTCTGTCAAGGACTTTCTGTTGTGTTCCCAGTAGAGGTGGTCGGTCATTGGTGGTAGCCAGGCACCATCTAGTTCTTCTGGTCTCAGACTGATGGCGTCTCTGGTTTATGTGGCTCTTTTTTTCTCTTGGGCTCATATTTTCTTTGTGTCTTTGGTGTTCCTTATTCTCCTTTGCTCCAGGTGGGTTGGGACCAATTGATGTATCTTAGATGGCTGCTTGCTAGCTTTTAAGACCCCAGATGCCACTCAGCAAAGGGTGATGCAGGACATTTTCTTAATACAGTGTTATGCCAATTGACCTAGATGTTCCCTGAAACCACGTTCCCCAGACCCACACCCCTGCTACTCTGTCCCTCCAAGTGTTTGGTTTACAAGGCTCTCTTGTCCACTTTTACCTTTGATTACAGCATGCCAACTAGTTCATAATACAAGGTGGCCCTTGTGCATCCACCACTTGTGGCATCCCCAGGTTTTCTGAACAAATTATCACTATAGCCTTTGAGGTTTATCCATTCTATAAACTGAAAATACGGAGGAACTGATGAACCACTCCTAAAATTTGGCCTAACTACCTCACTCACTCCCTGTCCGATTGCTATCTGAGAAAGAAGTGACCAAAAAAAGAAAGAAATGAAAAGAACAAACACAGAGCAGTCCAACTAATAGACAGGAAGACTTCTAAAGATCATTCAAACAACCCACACACAGCAAAAGCATTAGAAGAACAAGGATAGAAAATCAGTGTAGTCTAGACAAACCCAGGACAGGAAATGGTCAAGTACCGTACAGTGCCTGGCACAAAGTAGATGTCCAAGTATTTATTAAATGAAATGATTATTAGTAACGAAAAGACAGCAGCAGAGCCTATGACTGCCTCAACACTCCTTAAATCAATGAGTAGGGATAAGGTGATGGGGAGGAAGCTAACCCACACCCAAAACTACCTTATGGTAGAGTCATGTCCAAATTAAGCAGCATACGCCATACCCAAACTACCAATAGCCAAGCTCCTGGGGTAGGCCACTTCAGGGCATGATTTCCATAAATTTCTTCCATTTAAATATATAAAATAAAAATCTCATCATGTTTTTTCCCCTAGCGTGGGAAAAATGTGTGTAATGTTTAAAGTATATTTAGCCTAGGGATTCAGAATTCACTATACTCATTTTCAACAAGGTATAGAATTATTTAAACTAAAAGTATATTAACTGTTTAAAACTTAAGAGCACTAGTACAATAGAGAAGGCCTGGGGGCACAGTGATTTATATGTTCAGCTGATAACCAAAAGGTTGGCAGTTCAAAGCCACCAGCCAATCCTTGGAAACCCTATGGGCAGTTGTACTCTGTTCTATAGGGTCACTATGAGTCAGAATCAACTAGACGGCAACAGGTTTGGTTTTCTTGGTTTAGTACAGTAAAACACACTAACCTAGAATTCCACTTTTACTTACTTCCAGGTATAAAAATCATTCTGGTGTCCTTGTGAATAAGATTTCTTTAATCTTTCGGCAGTCAGTTTAAATGACAATATACAACATGCTAAGAAGTTAGAACTTAGAGAAATAAAAGTAAAGTGTCCTAAATTCTTGAAAAAGACCAAAAGAATCATCAAAATGACTGCTTTACCAAGGGATACAAGTAGAATAAATTGGAAAAGCTATGTAAAGCCACCTATTTGATCTCAGTTAGAGAAGAAATAAAAACTGACCCTTGAAGATGAGAACTGTACTGTTCAGCTTATAAGTCTAAAAGAGTAGTCAAAAAACTTAAGGTCCTACAGAGTTTCGTATACCTGGATCTTAGTACATTTTGGGGAACATGTTTCAAAAACAACTAAATTCTGAAAGCTAGTATGAATAGGGCAAAAGGGCTCATCAGCAGCATATGAAACCAATCAAGCCATTTTAGAAATAAATTTGGCAAGATGTTATTAAAAACCCTAAAAGCTCACACCTTATTACCTATTCTTTAAAAAACCCAATCAGGAATTGGTAGTTTTATAAGCATGTTTATGTAGGAATTTCTTATGGTAGAAAAAAATTAGGAGAAAAACACCAAATGCACAAAAGAAAAATTTCTAAATAAATTACATATATCCATGAAATATGTTACTTTAAAGTTGAATTTTTTTAAACATGGGTAAACTTTCAAGATACGTAGCTTTAAAGCAGGATACAAAAGTATATTACAGTAGTATTCCAGTTACAGAAAAACCCACAGTATTTTTTCCTGTGTGTATACCACATAATAGTGGCTATCTTTTGGTTATGAAATCGGATTTTCTTTTTTCATGTACTTATACATTCTGTATTTTCTAAGTTTTGTTTGAACTCAATATTATCTTGTTTCCAGAAATAAATAAGAGAAATTAAAATAAAAAAGCAACCATCATGCTTTTAAGAACCAACCTGCTGAACTTCAGCTGCTGTGCTCCTGAAGAGTTCAATGTATCTTTTACCCAATAAGTCCTTATGCTTCCTCAATGCGTTCTGTGCATATTCCTCACAAGCAAACAGGACAAAAGCATCCCCTGTTGGCCTACCATCTGGGTAGGTGACGAAGAGGATGCCTTCTTTTCCCCCAGTGATGGGGCAATGCTGTCCAAAGAAGGCCACCACTTCTTCAGCTGTGGCCGTGAAAGGCAGCCCCCGCATTCGGACGATGACTTGATTTTCCTTGGAGAGAAATTGGGCTACCTCATTGGATGTACCTAGAGAACAGAAGTATCCAGCAGCACGGGAAGAAACAGTGAAGACATCAATTTTACCAAATTAAAAATGATAAAATTCTTGCCAAGGTCTTGAATTCATAATTAAGACCACACACCCAATGAATTCATAATAACATAATCCAAAATTTAAAACTTTTCAAAAAACACCTTTTTAAATTTAGGAAGCTGTCCGGACAACTAAAACATGGACCAACCACAATATTCTCTTCACGGAGAGGCAGTAAATCATGACAGTGGTTAAAAGCACATGTCCTGGAGCCAGAATGACTGGGTCCAGTCTTGTTACCATTTACTAGGTGAAGTTTAACCTCTATGCCTTAGTAATCTCATCTATAAAATGGGGATAAAATTACCTACCCCATAAATTGTGAGAATCTGTTTAAGTTATACATATAAAGCACTTTGGTGGTTTTGTTACTCTTTCCTGGATTACTTAATAAAGGCTCCTGCATACTCAGGTAGAAAGAATGGTATAAGGAATTTCCACGTACTCAAGCACCCAGTTTCAATATTTATGAACATTCTGCCCAATGTAAAGCATTTTATACAGTACTGCCATGTAGCAAATACTTAAATGCATATCCTTCAAGCTCATTATTCTACTATAATAGCAATATTCTACTATAATAGCAAATTCTTATCATCATGCCCACATACCATGAAATCCCAGGCACTAATATGAACATTAGTTAGGTTTGCCACGTCCAATTTGCAACGCATCTACCACGGAACCCCAGGTTCAGGTAAGACCTTGGCAACTCCAAATATATTTTATCCCCAACCAATATCAAACATTCCAGAACTCTGGAAGCTTTTAAACTTGAAGCGTTGAATTTTGAAACGATGGCATTTACCTAAAGAAATAAGTGTCTGAACAGAAATAATACCAGCAATTTGTGTTAACGGGATCCTGTTAATACTAGCTTGACAGTTGTAGAGATTTTTCACCCAGACTATATAATGCAGAGATTCAAATGTTCTCTGTATTTAAGTGAAAGTCACCCTAGTATAACTTGGCAATAGATGCCAAAAGCCTTTTACAAGGTCTACTTTCTTTGATTCTTTTTTTTTTTTACTATTAGAGATTTATCCTAATCGATGGCACATATTCAGGTACAAAAGTACTCACTACCACATAAAAGTGAAAAACTGGAAATAAGCTGTAAATGACCCACAGGGATGTCTAAAAATAATACAGTACATGTCATACTATATAGCAATTCACATTTAAGAAAATTAAGTAACATAAGATGATTTGTGAATTCTGAGGGAAAAGGAAGTTATTTATCAATCTGTATGAACAGATCAATAGGAAATACATGTATAAAAAAACTGTCAGAAAAACCACAGTCAACATTTTTTATGCATCTGTTATTTTTAGGTCTTAAAGTTAGGAACTGGGAAAAGATCATACCTGCTACTACTTCTTTCTGGCCACGTTACTGCAAACACCTCTATCCAAAAACATCAGAAGCCACAAAACTACCACGTTCTTGGCCACTGATGAGTTAAAGAACTTAAGAGAAAAACTAGAAGCAAATATTCAACAGTTCCAGGTATTGTGGTGTGACCGTTGGAAAGTAGTTTCAGACTAATTTCTTTCAAGAACTGCCCTTCGTACACTACTTTATATCTTTGTATACTATTTTAAATGGCTATTTAACTAAATAAAGTAGGATGGCTCAAACCTTAGGGCAAGCGTTATATAATATTATACTCACTGATACTACTGGAATTTTTCTTCCTCACGTTTCACTGGGAAATAAAAACCACTCATGACCCTATTTATTTAGGCTTGCTGTCAATGTACAATTTTAGATTTGTATTACTGTAGCCACATTATGTAAAAGGTACTTACCACCAGCAATTTTAAGAAAATCTTCACCTGTTGCTTTGTAAACCTAAGAAAAGAAAGGGAAATAGACTCTGAGCCTTCTGGCATGTGCTAATACTCATTCAAGATGTCAAGAGTCGCAGGCTGTGACGACATACCTCAATGTACCGGGTCCCCATGTGATGTTTGTGCCTCTGTAGTGCTAGGTCTCTGTGTTCTTCACTTACAAACCTAACCAGAGCTTCTCCATTCCTTCGACCCTGGGCGTTCAGACAAAGTGCAGCACCTCCCCTTTGAAAATAATAAAACAGATGGCAGGTAGAAAAGAAAATGAGGTGGAAGAAAGAAAATGATTGGAAACCCCTTATCCCTTTGGAATTATTAAGTAAAAGTGAGATGAAAGAAAACCAACTTGGCAATATTGAGTCCTTTGAAGAATCTTGCAATATCCTGATCCGAAGACTGCCACGGTAAGCCTCGCGCCCTGACTACGGTGTTATCATCAATAAGTTCCATCTTGCTGCTGTGAATCAAGCAAAGCTTCAGGTTGTATGACTAATGCTAGCAAGGCTGACATGTTTCCCCTGCAAGGCAATTTCCCTAGTTACACGCCCAGGTATGAGTAAATCGGGATTCAGGCAGACTTAAATACTGACAGACTAACTTCATAACCTCAAAAATCTTATAGGGATGGTTGAAACTTCTCTTCAGGTAATTCACTATAAAAAAATGCTGCCTATACAGGTGCAATACAACTAGCTCACCCCACAAACTATCTATCAGCTGAGGAGCCGCTTGCTTTTCAAAACTGCAAAAGCACCCAGGACCAATTCATGGGAAGCGAAGTTCTCCCAATACTGTCATAGCTTAAAAGTTTCTAGAATCAAGAGGAATGGTTTAAATTTATTCTCAGATCTAGCCAGTAGATAAATGGGGTTTAAATCCAGTTTCTAGGCAAAATTTAGGAATAGCACAGAGCTGGTAATTAACCCACATCAGGAATGTGTGTAGTGGTCAGGGATCTGCCATCAAATCATTTCCCTACCAAGTTAGGTGAGCAACAGAGAAGCCATTACAGAGTGTTTATGGAAATGCTTGGGTATCCCCACACCTTAATGAGTCATTTGCAAATCACCTATTATATATTTTGACACCACCTGATGTTCCATTTCTCTCCTGTTCGCACTTTTCAGTACTCCTAGGACAATTTCCTAATGACTCACTTTCTCCACAACTAAATAAGCCTCAAAGTCTTACTACAGACGAAGCTATCAGAAGTTTCTGTTCACTTCAGGCACCCATACGTTCTCACACACAATTCACTACTTTGATTTATAAACTTAAACAGGTCTGCCTGTGATCACAAACAGAAATACCGCCACTTCATATTCCTCCCCAGTTATTTCCTTTCCTTTCAAGTTGAACTGATAGAACATGCTTAAAATTATCTCAGTAAAAATCATATAAACTCTTTTAAAGCTTAAGAGTTTTCCTTTTCTGGAAGTTTTCCGGTGAAAGGGTAGACAGTTCAAAGAGATTAAAGAACCACAGCCACAAACATATGATATACCTTGAACAAACACCAGGAAAAATGAACTAAGGTCATAGCCTGACTAAAGATGCAAATAATTCCAAAAATTTAATCCCAGCATCCAAGCTTACTATAGCTAATATAAGCTTCTTTTATATGTTGTTGTTAGGTGCCATCGAGTCGGTTTCAACTCACAGCAACCCTATAGGACAGAGCAGAATTGGCCCCTGGGGTTTCCAAGGTGCGGCTGGTGGATTCGAACTGCTGACCTCTTGGTTAGCAAGCCATAGCTGTTAACCACTGTGCCACCAGGGCTCCTCTTTTACATATAGTGTATTATTTAGAAATGGATAACTTGCTACATAGGATGAACACGGCATGGCTTGTTTTTGTAATAAAAAAAAAAAAAAAAACTTACCACCACTCCTATAAAGAAATGTATTCTTTGCACTCCATTGCTTGGAATTATTTTAGAGGTCAAGCATCAAAATGTGTAGAAAATGTGTATAAGCATGCCCTCACTAACTCAGTTGAAGGCAATGAGAAACACCAGTGGTCATTACAGAGGAAATATGATAGCATGAGGCTCAGAAGGCATCAGAGGGAATTAGATGATCCTAGTTTCTACCTGTGTCTTTTGCTTCTGATGGCTTTGGGCTGACTAGGACTTAATATACCTTCTAGTTAGATTATATTATACTTTGCCATGTTGGAACTTGAATTAATAAGAAAAGAAGAATTTCCCCATAAATAATGTGTGCATTTGAAATACTTTGTTTTTCTCTGTAATACCAAATGGTTTAAGAAAGTTACTAAAATATAAAGAGAGTTAAATATCGCAATACAAATTAAAAAAAAGCAAAAGGCTCAAATGGAATAATACTCAAGTACTTACCAAGTGCCACTTTCAAATTTGTAATTTACTCTCTCTGGATCTGAAAACTTATGATCTAAAAATGAGAACATATAAGTCATCATTTTAACTATTAGAGAGACAAAACCATAGAGTAAATTCAAAAATATAAGCGAGGAAAAGACGGTGGAATGACATTTTAGGCCCCGGATGTTACAATAGCAATACTTACTATAAGGCTCTGAAATCATCGCTAAAATGATATTCCCCATATCTTCAACTTGAGAAGCTCCGTATCGGGAGACTGAATGATTTTTCTCAAAATTCAAACCTGTGAGATTAAGTTAAGGAAACATTTTGGGGTGGTAAAATGAGGTTGCTTCTAACCCAAAATTAAACTCGTACAGAGCCAAGAAGCCAAGTAAAATGCATGCAGATAGACAATGCTCTAAAAATCTCAGTAAGACTGCTTCCCATCAGTTTGGACTTCACATATACTTCTTAAAGTCTCTGACTGCCCTCTTGGGTAAAACGGCAAAATCAATCCTGTCCTGAGGTATTACCAATAATAAAATTCCTGCTTTTTGAGTAGTAGCAAATGCATGAAGGGGAAGTCCCGGGTGGTGCTAACAGTTAAGCGCTCAACTACTAGCCAAAAGGTTGGTGGTTTGAACCCACTCTCAGGCACCTTAGAAGATAGGCTTGCTTCCAAAGGGTCATGGCCTTGAAAACCCTACGCAGCAGTTCTACTCTGCACACATGAGGTAGCCATGAGTTGGAAATGACTCAATGGCAACTAACAATAGTAACAACAAATGCCTGGATATTGAACATTTTTAGTTTTAAACCACAAAATATAAAACAAAGTTAATTAAAATCCTTCATCCTATCTATCTTTACAGCCCACACTAGGCAATGTCAACGCCTATTTAAAGATATGGTTTCATCAGTCAAGACCATGAGGTATCAAATGACTTTTTGGGGGCAAATTATTCAAAATAGGCATTTCCGATTACTGATGACACTATTTCCACAATCTACTTTTACTCAGAACTTCCTGATAGAATACTTGTAGAGCCCCTGAGAATACCGCATCTTCAGTAGCAGCAAATGCTTGTCCTTTGAGGGTAAATTTTTAAGAACAATTCAAACATTCAGACCCAAAATTTGGCCAGTTTGGGTTCTTGATCCACCCAGTACTGCCCTGGTCGCGTAAACCAGGAATGAGTCTTTAAGAAATGCACAGCTCGAATCAGGTGAAGATAAAACCAAAAGAGATTTCCATTATTTTAATAATTAGCAATCTAAAATAAGCATTTTGTCTCCTTCAAAATAATTACCTTAGGAAGCTAACATAGTTATGGACATGTTTATTTTTAACTTCCAATGCTGTTATACTGAATTATGTCCCCCCAAAATATATACTGTAAATCCTAATTTCTATGCCTATGGTTATAATCTCATTTGGGAATGAGTTATCTTTGTTATGTTAATGAGACAGGGTTAGTGTAGGGTGTGTTTTGAGTCAATCTCTTTTGAGATATTAAAAAAAAAAAAAACCCCATTGCGGTGGAATCGATTCTGACTCATAGCAACCCATACGGTTTCCAAGAAGCAGTTGGTGGATTCAAACTGCTGACCTTTTGGTTAGCAGCTGAGCTTTTAACTAACCACTGTACCACCAAGGCTCCTTTTTGAGATATAAGAGAGATTAAACAACCAAGCTAAGGAAGCAGAGATGGAGGAAGAGAGATACCAAGACACATGAAGACTGCTAAGAAGCAGAAAGAAGCTCAGAAGAGACAAGGACTTTCCTTCAGAGCCAACAGAAGGAGAAAGTCTTCCCCTGGAGTCAGAGTTCTGGGAACTCCGGACTTCTAGCCTCCTAGACTGAGAAAAAATATAATTTCTGTTAGTTAAAGCCACTTACCTAGTGATATTTCTGTTACAGCAGCACTAGATAAGACAAATACTACAGTCATATTTTGTACCATATAAGCATAAATTGTATAATACAGTACACCACATATCAGAGACAATACTACGGCACTGTACCTTTTCACTTAAGTTCAAAATGAAAATAACCATCTGGGTGGTGGTTGCTAGCATTTTAGCTTATTTTATATGGTTTTTGAGTGGTATTTTACTATAAGGTTAAAAAATTAAGATATGCATTGAGAAAAAGTCCAGTACTGCAAACTAAGAGGATACAATGCTAAAACAAATCAGAGATTATTCCCGCCAAGAATGCAAGCAAATACCTGAAGAGTTAATTCAATGAGCAATATCCTTTTCCATTCTCAATTCAAAATCCCCTTCTAATTTATGTGCCACCTTCTTCCTTCCTTTCTCTAGTGAAAAAGAAATTGCTTTCCCATCATGCTAGCCAGATTGATTTTTGAGTTGTTCCTCAACCAATTCCCTTTCTCTGCAGTTAAACATACTACATGTAAAAAGGCAGCTACACATTCCTTGGTAAATTACTTACCCCCAATGTCAGCTTATCTGTAAAGCCAAAGCTGTGATAATGTTTGCCTCCCAGGGTTTTTTGTGAAGGCTAAATGAGATAAGACAATCCCAGAACACAAAGTAGACATTTAATAAGTGATATCCTCCCCCTTCGTCCTAGAATCCTCCGATGACCACTTTCATAATCCACGCCGTGCAACAGATCGCTTTTGTGTGGCCTTTCTTGCCATGGGACTGTGCAAATAAGGTAACTGTGGCCCACCAAGGGGACTGGTCAATTTTACCAGGTTTAAAATGAGCCATCCCAGCGAGGGAAGGAGAGGATCTCACCACACCACCAAGGAAGGAGAGCCGATAGCAGAGCGCATCCTTTGGACCTGGAACCAGGAAACCGAGAGAGCAAGGGCTGTAACACTAAAGATGAGAAACAGTGGCAAAAATGGAGGCAGGAGAGACTGGCAGGACACAGTGCGGTGGGATTCCCAACCCATGGGGCAAGAAAGCTGAGTGTCTTTGGGCAGAAGGCTTGCTAGAGGAGAAGAGTGCCTCCGGGCACTTGGTGGAGCTAGGATTACTAACCCAGGGAGCTAGAGCTGAGCAGAATAGGGTGCCCCTGGGCACTTAATCTACAGAGATAAGAGTTTTTAACACTTGTCCCAGCAAGGCAGAAGCTGAGGGGCCAGAGAAAGATGTGCCTGCAGACACAGCTGAGAAGAGGCTGTGCTGTGGAAGCACTGTACCCTGAGTGTTCCCGAGCCTGAATATTAACCTGTTACTTCCCTAATAATCCCCATAATCATTGAGTATGGCCTGTGAATTATGTGTGGCCATTGCAGTGAATTATCCAACTCAGCAGAAAAAGAGAGTACCATGGGAGGGGCAGCTGGTGTCAGAACTGGTAAAGATGGTGGAAAGAGGAGGCATTTCTGACCTCCACCTCATAGAAATCAGCCTTGAACTGTTGATATTGATTCTCCTTCCCCCTCGTGAAGTCAGAGGAGGTCTGATGCCACCCCCATGCCATTTTTACAACCCGTAAGGGTCAGAGTTTTCTGAGGGCTGCTTTTATGACTAAAAAAACTGAACTTACCAGATGCCTATTTGTATACTCTCACAGAATCATCACCAAGTTAAGGTGTAGGTAATTTCTACATCTCCTTCCCCCCCCCCCCCCCCCCCCCCGCCGCCTTGAAATCATCTAGTGATGAAATACATATGCTGCCTACCGAGAGATTAGAAAATCAATCCCAGGTGTTCAAAAGCAAAAGACCAATGACCATTGATTGGGGTCATTAAAATGACTTTCCGCAGAAGGCTGCATTAAATAAATCTAACCCAGTGCCGTCGAGTCGATTCCGACTCATAGCGACCCTATAGGACAGAGTAGAACTACCCCGTAGAGTTTCCAAGGAGCGCCTTGCGGATTTGAACTGCCAACCCTTTGGTTAGCAGCCGTAGCACTTAACCAAGGCTGCATTAAGAAATATTTATTACTCCCTTGCCACTCTCAAAAAATATAACTATAGAGTAGAAAAATGAATATTTATTCTTGTGAAAAGCAGAGCCAAAGGATGAAGGAGATTTGGGGAAGAAAACTGCCCTGAATTTTCTGGAGGGTGGCAGTAGAACCACTAGGGTTGGTGTCACCCCCCATGTTAATTACCACGATATCGTAGTATAATACAACATTGTTAATATTGTAGCTCAGAAACTAGAAAGTTTAACAGAATCAGCAACTATAAAAACACCAGCAGAGAGGAGAACAGTGCGTGCCTGTGGCACTACTGACAAAATGACGCGATTCAAAGCATCACTGTAATTGGGTAATAATGACAACTCTGACTGGAGCATATTAGAAGGTTTGAAAAGTAGGTTACCATACAGTTTTAGCCTTGTAGGTATATCAATACATAATTTGGACTTACGAAAAAAATTGTTACTATAACTACAGGTGTATTTTTATAAAAAATAAATTTCTGCTGAAACCCTACCAAAAATTTTAGACAGTCATTTTGGTGTCACCCCCCTCTGACAGTATCACCTGGTGAGGTATGCACCTGCCTAGTGACCTCATTGGTAGGTGGGGGGGGGGGGGGGACTTCTAAGGCTCTTCACAAGATTGTTTTTTAAGGAAGACTAGGCATGGTTTATCATGAGAACTGTGCAACCAAACTAGTATGTGGAACCCTGCACTTCTACTAATACTTCCAATCATGTAGAGGGCCTACAATGGAGCAAAGAGAAAAGTATACAAGGAATGAAGATCAACCCTATTATGTATGCAAGGGTTTCTCAAACTGTGGCCCTATTAACAGTGTAGGCCGGATAATATTTGTTGTGGGATAGGCGGAGGTTTCTTGTGCATTGTAGGATATTTACAGCATACTTGGTCTCTCCCCACCCACAAAATTGTGACAACCAAAAATGTCTCCAAACATTACTAAATGTCCACAGCAGGGCAAAATCACTTCCAGTTTAAAGCCATTGGTATAAGCTAAAATAGCTCCCAAGAAACAGCTCCAACTTATTCTCTTTTGATCACTCTGAAACAACTCTTACGTGTAAGGGACTGTTACGAAACTGATATTTTGAAGGAAATTGGCCAAGAGAATAGTCTGTAAGGATCAGCCTGATGGTATGTCAAAATAAAGAGGCATGTAGCCCCTTTCAGCACAAATACACTTTGGGGAATGGGAGAAAAATGCTCACTTAGAGCAGGGAATGACCCTTGGCCTGTTTCTGTGGCGCAAAATGAATGGATTTTACACTTGTAAAGGGTTGTTTAATGAAGAAAAAAAAAAAAAAAGAACATGCATAGAGACCACATACGGCCCACTCAACCTAAAATATTTACTGCCTGGCCTTTTACAGAAAAAAAAAATTTGCTGACCTCTGACCTAGAGAAGTGATCATGGACAAAAGACAGCCCAATATAGAGAATGCCACAAGAAAGTTTATCATAGTTTTCTATCCCAATATAATATTTGGGAAGAATTAAGCTTTGGAGGACTATGAATAGGGGAAGTAGACTCCATTCAAGTCAATTCTCTCTCTTCTGTATGAGATAGGAGTATGAGACCTTCTCACCTTTGCTCAGTCAACTCCATTATATTCTTATTTTCCTAACCAAATCTGATCATAAGTAACTCACACCCAGCACCAAAGCCCTCCCTAACTCCTCTAGGCCACAACTGTCAACCTAATCAATACTATTTCTACATTACCCTCTTCTCAATGGTGTAAGTTTCCTGAGAGTAGGCCATTATCTTTCTCTGATCTCTTACCACAGCCCCAGTAGCGTGTAACACTGTTGGCATAAGCGGTGGCACTTACTAGCCTTCAGTATGGACTAAACCTCAACAAAGAAAAATCCTCATAACTGGACCGATAAGCAACATCATGATAAATGGAGAAAAGATTGAAGGACTCAAGGATTCAATTTCAAGGATTTCCTTTTACTTGGATCCACAATCAACGCCCATAGAAGCAGCAATCGAGAAATCAAATGACATATTGCACTGAGCAAATCTGCTGCAAAAAACCTGTTTAAAGTGTTAAAAAGCAAAGACATCATTTTGAAGACTAAGGTGTCCCTGGCCCAAGCCATGGTATCTTTAATCGCTTCATATACATGTGAAAGCTGCACAATGAATGGGAAAATCCAAGAATTCATGCCCTTGAATTGTGGTATTGGTAAAGAATATCGGATATACTATGGATTGCCATAAGAATGAACAAAAATCTGTCTTGGAAATACAGCTAGAATGCGCCTTAGAAGTGAGGATGGTGAGACTTCCTCTGGACATGTTATCAGAAGGGACCAGTCCCTGGAGAAGCTCATCATGCTTGGTAAAGTACAGGATCAGTGAAAAAGGGGAAGACCCTCAAGGAGATGGATTGACACAGTGGCTGCAACGATGGGATCAAACACAGCAATGATTGTGAAGATGGTGCAGGACAGGGCAGAGTCTCGTTCCCGACAGCACCTAACAATAACACCTTGTGCCAAACACTGTTAATTTCTTCCAATTTTCACAATAATGCTGCTGGATAGATAATAATAAAACCAAAGACACTAGGATTTAGGGTTTAGTAACTCACCCAGTCACCCAGCTGGTAGGTAACAGAGCTGGAATTAAAGCTCTGGTTTGACTATGCATGCATTAAGTCCCTTAACCAAGATAAGCAGCCTTGCCTAATTTGTTTTGAGCAATACTTTGCGAGAAGCTTTTTAAATTCATATATAACAGCCATCAATGTCACTGAACATTTGTATACAAATTATTAAATGGGAACCTAATTTGCTGTCTGAAGTTTCACCAAAAACACAATAAAATATTTAAAATTAAAAAAAAAAAAGTTAAGCAAAGAGGTTTAAAAATAAATCAAAATAAAAATGTAAAGTATCCTTTTGCATAGAAATAGATCTGTAGCTGAAGTATTATTTTACTTTTTAATTAAGGATTCGCTCTTGACATTTGGCAACTTGGTTCCAAAAAACACGCACCAACATGTTGTTTCTCTTCAAGCCGTCACTAAGGAGATCCGCAACTCTAAGCTGTTAACCACTTTTACAAGCCACCCAACCTCCTGCATGCCAAAACCACCCCTACACACACACATACTCACACCTCTTAGGAAGGTTTGTTCAATCCATAATCCTTAACAGAAGTTAACACAAATAACAAAAAAAAGGGGAGTGAGAAAAAAAGTTTCAGTACCAATTATTTTCCCTATCAATTTATAATTATATATTGAATTACTTGGTGCACGTCTGATCTTGAGGGGAGGAAAGATGAGTCTATGCCTCCTGATTAATGACTAGTCATGCAACTTACTCATTTTGCCCTAGAGGCATCCACTACAGAACGAACAGGCTTAGCAAGCTTTACAAATGAGAAATGCCATGAGGAAATGAGGAAGGTAAAGCCAGACATGGTGGGAACAAAACTAACATTATATGCAACCATTGAATAAAGTGTTACATTTATACAGAGTTTAGGGAAGTTGAGAATCCCAGTCTATATTTAAACAGGAGGAAAGCGTTTCTGAGCATCACGTTTTGTGAAACAGATTTGAGGGTTTAACCCGTGCTTACAGAAGCCCTGATGGCACAGTGTTTAAGAGCTCAGCTGCTAACTAAAAGGTTGGCAGTTTGAATCAATCAGTCCCTCCTTGGAAACCTTATGGGGCAGTTCTACTCTGTCTTATATATGAGTCTTGAATCGACTAGAGGGCAATGGGGTTTGTTTGGTTTTCTATGTGTGGTTTTGGTTTACATTAGCTGAAGGTGGAATTTAGAAAGAGGAAGCGATTTTACAAAGTGTATTGATAATAGCTTACTGACTCAAAAAAAGGTATCTTTCCCAACTGCCTGAAAATGTGACACATTTGGTTTCAGAACACCCAATTTTCAATTATAAACAAAATTTTAATTAAGGCTTTAGTTTCTAACTAAGAGAATCAACCACACATATAAAATACAAATGTATTAACTGTAGAAAAAGTTTTAACTACATTATAACTGCAACCCAATTCAAAACTTCAACTCAAAGACTTTTTTTTCCCCTGACACAAACCCCTCAGAGGACAAAGCTTTTTACTTCCCTCCTGCTCTTGTTTACGCTTTTACTTACAGTATAGCAGAATCACATATGGAAACCCTGGCAGCACAGTGGTTAAGAGCTACGGCTGCTAAACAAAAGGTTGGCAGTTCGAACTCACCAGACACTCCTTGGAAAATGTATGGGGCAGTTCTACGCTGTCCTGTAGGGTCACTATGAGTCAGAATTGACTCGACAGCAACGGGTTTAGAATCACATATGATGCCTATGTTAATGAACAAAGGAGTAGCAAACAGATAAAATATGGGAGGAGAAAAGTTGGAATTACTGCTTCAATTAAGAACTAGTGTTTCTATAATTATGTGAAGGAAAGAAGGAGAAGTAATAAATTACCCTTAAATGAGTACCATGATTATAAAAATAGACTCTATAATCCATTATATCGTAAAAAAACTTTGAAAGAAGAAAATCATCAATACCACTGTAAATACTCCCTAATTGATTCTATGAAGCAAACATAACCCTGATACCCAAACCAGACAAAGACACCAAAGGAAAAGAAAACTACAGGCCAATACCACTTATGAATATAGATGCAAAAATCCTCAACAAAACGCTAGCGAAAAGAATCCAACAGCACCGTGACCAAGTGGAATTTATTCCAGGAATGCAGAGATGGTTCAACATTAGAAAATCAATCAACGTAATAAACATCAATAGAACAAAGAAAAAGAACCACATGAGCATCTCTATTGATGCAGAAAAAGCATTTGATAAAATCCAACACCCTTTCTGGATGAAAACCCTGCAGAAGACTGGCATAGTAGTGAAATTCATATTCCTCAGTATGATTCCGGGCATATATGAAAAGCCAGCAGCCAGCATTATACTTAATGGAGAAAGACTGAAAGCTTTTCCCTTGAAATCAGGAATAAAACAAGGGTGCCTGTTCTCACCACTTCTATTTGATAATTTATTAGAAGTCTTAGCCAGAGCAACAAGAAAAACAAAAGGTATCCAGATTGGAAACGAAGTAAAATGATCTGTATTCCCATATGATATGATCCTAGATATAGAAAATCCCAGAGTCCACAAGAAAACTTCTACAGGTAATAGAGGAATTTTGCAAAGTTGCAGGGTACAAGGTCAACAAACAAAAATCAGTTGGGTTTCTACACACCAGCCATGAGAAATCTTAAAGGGAAATTAGGGAAACAATTCCATTTACAATAGCATCTAAGAGAAATACCTAAAAAATAGATCTAACCAGGGATATGAAGGACTTATACAATGAAAACAAAGTACTGTTGAAATAGATTTAAAGACTTTAGTAAATGGAAAGATGTTTTATCTTATGGATTGGAAAACTTAATATTGTTAAGATGTCAGTACTACCCAGAACGATCCACAGATCCAACGCAAACTCAATAAAAATTCCAACAGCCTTCTTTACAGAATAGAAAAACAAATCCTCAACTTTATATGGAATAGCAAGAGATCCTGAATAGCTAAAACAACGTCAAAAGAAAAGAACAAAATAGGAGAATTCACATCCTGATTTTAAAACATATAATACAGGCACAGTAATCAAAACAGCCTGGTACTGGTACAACAACAGACACACAGACCAATGGAATAGAACTGAGAATTCAGAAATAAACCCACATGTCTATAGTGAACTGATTTTTGACAAGAGTGTTAAGTCCATTTGATAGAGAAAGAAGTCTCTTCAATAAATGGTTGTCTTAGTCATCTGGCACTGCTATGCGAGAATACCACAAGAGGATGGCTTTAACAAAGAGAAATTTATTGTCTCTCTCTTTTTTTTTTAAGTCCAGTAGGTTAAAGTCTAAATTCAGGGTGTCAGTTCCAGGTGAAGGCTTTCTGTCTCAGCCTTCTCAACAATCTTTCCCCAGACTAGGAGCTCCTTTGTGCGGGAACCTCAGGTCCAAAAGACACACTCTCCTCCTGGCACTGCTTTCTTGGTGGTGTGTGGTCCTCCAGTCTCTCTGCTCGCTTCTTTCTTTTACATATCAAGAGATTGCCTCAAGACACAATCCAGTCTTGTAGGTTGAGTCCTGCCTAACTAACACAGCTGCAGCCCATCCTCCCTCATTAACATCATAGAGGCAGGATTTACAACATATAGGAAAATCACACAATACCAGGAATCATGGCCTGGCCAAATTGATACACACATTTTGGGGGGGGACATAATTCAATCCATGACAATGATGCTGGGAAAACTAGATTTCCACAGGCAGAGAAATGACACAGGATCCACGCCTCACACCACATACAAAACCAAATTCAGGATAGATTAAACACCTAAATGTGCAAACTAAAACCATGAAATTCTTAGAATAAGCAGGAGCAATGTGTCAGGCCAAGCTTTCAACAATGGATTATCTAATATAATAGCAAAAGGATAAACAGGAAAAGACAAAATGAATAAATGAGACCTCATAAAAATTAAAAACATTTTTTCATCAACACTTTACCAAAAAGTGAAAAGCTACCGACTAGGAGAATTATCTTTGGAAACCACATATCCAACAAGAAGCCAATAACCAAAATGTATACAAAACTTCGAAAACTTAACAAAAAGGTAAATAACCCAATCATAAAATGGGCAAAGGCCTTGAATAGACATTCATCAAAAAGGACATTCACATGGCCACCAAACACATAAAAAAAAATGCTCAGCATCATTAGCTATCAGAAAGGTGCAAATCAAAACCACAATGAAATACCATTTCACTCCCACTAGGAGGGAGCTGTGTTGGTGCAGTGATTAAGGACTCAGCTGCTAACCAAAAGGCCAGCAGTTCGAATCCACCAGCCACTCCTTGGAAACCCTAAAAGGCAAGTCTACTCTGTCTTATAGGGTCACTATGAGTCAGAATCTACTGGACGGCAACAGGTTTGTTTTTTGGGGGGGTTTAGGATGGCTAAGATTTAAAAACACACACACACACACAAAACAAAACAACAAATGTGGGTAAAGATGTATGGAAATTGGAACACTTACCCACTGCTGGTAGGAATGCAAAATGGTACGGCCATTGTGGAAAACACTGTCGTGGTTCCCAAAAAACTAAAACTAGAACTACCATATGACCCAGCAATTCCACTTCTAGGTATACACTCGAAAAACTTGAAAGCAGAGACTCAGAGACTTGTACACCAGTGTTCACTGCAACACTATTCACAATAGCCAAAAGATGGAAACAACGTAAATATCCATCAACAGATGAATGGCTAAACAAAATGTGGTACGTACATACAATGGAATACTAATCAGCCAATAGGAGAAATGAAGTTTTGATAAATACTTACAGTATGGATGGACCTTTAAGACATTACGCTGAGTGAAATAAGTCAATCATGAAAGGACAAATATGGTATGACCTCACTTATATAAAAAGAAATGGAAAATGTAGAGAGGCCAAAATTTATCAGTATTTATCAGGGGCGGGAGGGAGGGGTGAAGGGTGGTTAATGGTGATGGAAAAATCACATTCATTAAGAGGCAGGATTGCATAGTTCATTACCACAATTGTTGTCAATAAGTTGTACATCTGTAAAAAGTTGAATTGGCAAAAGTTGTGTGATAGATATATTTAAAACAACGACAAAAAACAACAACAACAAAAAAAATGGAGCTGCTAAGGCTGCTTACATACAACCGAACAACTCATGGAATTAGGTTCCTTGCTTTGCAGTTTTAGGGTCATGGTTACATGGACATCCCAGTTAACTGGCCTAATAATGTGTTTAATGCTCCTGTTCTACCTCCTAGTTCATTGCGTAGTGCCTGGGGTCTTAAAAGCTTGCCAGTGATCATCCAATGCACGATTGGTCTCTATTCACCTGCAGCAACAGAGGAAGGACAGTCAGGAAGAGGAGAAGATAAGGAATGTGTGGCTAATTGCCTCCATGAACAACTGCCTCCTTTGCCATGAGACTAGAAGAAGTGGCTGGTATGCAGCTACCATTACTGAATAGTTTGATCAAAGATTCCATAGAAGAATGTGATCAAAAGGGGGAAAATTAAGAATGGAATTTCAAATTCTCATGGACTGTAGACTTTCTGAAGCCATGGAAGGTAGATGAACCCCTGAAATTATTGCCCTGAGATAATATTTAAACCTTAAACCACAAATACCCTCTGAAGTTGTCCTGCAACCAAACAACTGTTTAGCTTAGCCAGTTAAAAAAAAAAAGGTCTGCCTTGAGCATTATGCTCTTTTAAGATTTATATAGGATTATACTGACAACAGCAACTCAAAAGATTAGACAGGAATCTCAGGGGGCAGTAAGTTTATGTTAATGAGGGAAGAACAACTCAGAGAAGGAAGGTGAGAATGGTTGCTCAGCTCAGCTCAAATAATGTAATCAATGTCACTGAACTGTACATGTAGAAACTGTTCAATTGGTGTATGTTTTGCTGTGTACCTTCCCAACAACAACAAAATAACTAAAATTTAGAAGAAAACAAGAACGGCACCATAAAAGACAAGAACATCACCAGGTGCCAAGGCAACAAAAACATCTTTATGTCAGTAACAAAATGCTGGGGAAAGAATCTAAAACCATAGTTTTAACTCTATTCCTCAAAAACTTATTCTTTTCAACAGGAAAAAATGAGGTCAATACCTAACAAATATTATTTCAGGAGGTACTACTGTAATGAAGGGCCCTGTTAAAAGTATTTCTAAAAACTGACAAGTTAATTATACCCTAGAAGAAATAAGATGGAGGTAAGGAGTAATTCAACAAAAACCAAAAAAAAAAAAAAAAAAAAAAACACCAAACCCAGTGCCGTCGAGTCTATTCCAACTCATAGCGACACTATAGGACAGAGTAGAACTTCACCACAGTTTCCAAGGAGTGCCTGACAGGTTCGAACTGCCGACCTCTTGGTTAGCAGCCATAGCACTTAAAATTCAACAGAAGACATGAAAAGTCTTACCTTAAAAAAGACATTTAAATGGGACAAGCAAATTCGGAAAGGGAGATCTCAGCATAACAAGACTTCTGGAACCTTTCAGAAAACAGAACTGTATCCTGGAATTCCCAAATTCACATTTTAAAAGTAAAACGTTAAATAATTAAAATAAACCACACATAATTAACACACCACCTCATTGTTACTGAGTGCTGGCAAAGAATATACACTATTTCCAGTAATTTAACTTGTTATAGACAACAAGCAAGCAAATTTGCTGATTTGGCTCACATCATGCCGATGAGATGCCAAACACGGTCCCTTTCCCCTTCCAACCAACAAGTTCAACTACTAACCCAGCTTAACTGTACACCTGGCAATATTTAAAATCCCTTTAGTACACAAAAAGGTATCAGGGAGGACTCAGTGCTTCCCTCCACATTTTAAGCAGGGCAATGAAGGTTTGTGAGATTACAGAGGCCCAGTTCAACTAATTAGAACAAATAACCACTTAAATACAGAACAACCCACAGTATTTTACAAATGGAGAACCCAAATTAACCTCAAAGTTTACCCATACTAACGTGTAGCTTGTGCTTTGAGAGGACTGTATCTAGTCTCACACGAGATTGAAATTATTTACTTGTAAAAGAGTTTAAATAAGATCTTAAATCAACAAGGAAGTCCTTTTCAAAGTTCTTTGGCAGCCGTTTTTCCTCATCTGAGACACCCAACAACCTGGTGGGGTAAACAGGACCGCAGTTACATTGGAGGATACGTGGGAGGCCAGGCACAGGCTACGTGGTAGCACACTATTTCATTATACCTTCCAAAAGCCTTGCCCATTATAAGAAGGAGAAACTGAGACTGAGAGGTGTAGTAAAAATTGGCTCTGACCCCAGTAAATCCCACTATGCTATTAAGGCTATTATCCCCTATTTTTAATAAATGAGAAAAACAGGTTAACGTCACACTGCTAGCTAACACACACGCACACATTTACTAACCCTTAGATGGAGAGGCAAGAGGGGTTTAGTGATTTTTTTCTTACCCAAATAACAAAAGGCTGCACTAATGAACCAGCATGTGTTAATCATGTCAAACAGCACATACCCTACAAGTGGACAGGAATTTTACAACCCAAAATTGACTTCCTTTTATGGCTGAATGCTTTATAGTCAGTGTGTGCTCAGGAAACACAAGATAATATAAATTTAAAAGGGAGTATTTAAAAAGACAAACTCACCCTCAAATGATCTTTGTACATTCTAGAAAATAATCCCACCTAGTTAATAAGCAAAATTTTTCCAAGATGTGGACTTGGGTTCAAATGCTGGAGATAAGACAGAGCCTCCAAACCTCAGCTTCCCCATGAATAAAATGGGAGTGATACCTCTCCTATTGGGCTATAATTTTAAGTACTCAATCGGCAGTTTTGCCCTGACACACACACCTGCCCTTACCAGGTATCCTTACAAAGCTATACTTTATTTAAAGAAAAAAAAAAAAACCTGTTGCCACCGAGTCAATTCTGATTAACAGCAAACCTACAGGACAGAGTAGAATTGCCCCATAGGGTTTCCAAGGAGTGACCGGTGGATTTGAACTGCTAACCTTTTGGTAAGCAGCCCAACCTCTTAACCGTTGCACCGTAAGTCCTCAGTAAAAGCTTGGCAAGATGAAGGAAACACAAGGATAGAGGTTTTGATTGAGAATAAACCAGTTCATGTGCAACAAAGCTTAAAAAAAAAAAAAGGTTAAGAAACCTAAAGGGAATAATTCTATCCAATAGTGCAAAGGAAAATCAGGGTTGGTGTTTAATAATGGCCTTTTAAAAGAATGGATTAGAAATAATTTATACATCTAGCCTCATAATCAAAATAAACTTTTTTCAGGAGGAGACAATGAACATTAATTTCCCCCAAAGGATCCAAAATGATTTCATCAAAATAAATAAAATCACCAAAGCTACAATCCCTATCTCATCACCATCACACCTTCACCACCTCATCTGATTAAGTAACAAGCTTATAAAATGCCATGCGCAGTTTACGTGTTAAATGAGGTCTTCTTTCCAGGTGGGACTGCATAATTCAAAAGCAGGCCAACAAAACTGCAACCGAAATAACTCAGAACAGAGAGGCTCGACACCAGAAGTGGTTTTAGAACCAATACAAAAACCAAAAGAGGGAACTAAGTGCCAAAATGAGAATCAGAACAGCATTCAAGAAATTCCTAAACCCTTTCTTTCAGCAAAGTGGTCATACTTTTCATTTACATAGCACCTGATGGTTTACAAAGCTTTCATTTGGGAATACCTAAGATAAAAGTGAGCCCTGGAGAAGCCAAACTCCTAGGAAAGCAAAGCTGTTGACTGGCAGGGCCCACTCAAGTCCAGGCTGTATGACTCTATAGCTCAGGCTTTAGCCTCTTATATCACAAATTGACAACATTTTCATTTTCTTTGATGTTCCATAAATACCTGGAAATGCTGCATATTATTCAAAAATTTAATTAAAAAAAAAAAAAGGCCTTATTGCTTTCCTTTATTAAAAACAGTCTGTTATACCAGAGACTCCACCAACCTTAGACCAGAAGAACTAGATGGTGCCCAGCTACTACCAACGACTGCACTGACTGGGAACACAACAGAATCCCGGAAAGAGCAGGGAAAAAACATAGAACTCAAATTTGTGTAAAAAGAGCAGACTTAATAGTCTGACAAAGACCGAAGGAACCCCAAAACTATGGCCCCTGGATGTACTATTAACCCAGAACTGAAACTTCCTGAAGCCCACTCTTCAGACAAAGATTAGACAGGGCTATAAAACAAAAAATAATACACATGAGGAATGTGCTTCTTATTCTTAGCTCAATCAGATATGAACGCCAAATGGGCAGCTCCTGTCCAAAGGCAGGATGAGGAGGCAGGAAGGGATAGAACTGGTTGAATGAACACAGGGAACCGGGGTGGAAAGGTGGAGTATGAGGTCACATGGTGGGAATTGCAACTAATGTCACAAAACAATAATTATTATCTCCCAAAAAAAAAGGTCTGTTATAAACACAAAAATCAGGGAGAGATATAAAAATGACCTGAATGTAAAGTTAATAAACCACACTCCCAATACTCTTAAAATACTGTGAAGTCACGGAGGTTCTAAACAAACCAATAATTCCATACGCCCATGATACCTTCATTTTAAAAATGGAACTGATACAGGTATTTCACAGCAAGAAAAATTAAACAAGCAAGTCAACCTGCATATTCTCACTTATTCCTTTCCAAGGGTTGGCAGGAGCCTCTCCCTCCCCCACTGGTTTACCTGGTGGGCAGGTAATTCTCAGGAGCATATGACACTCCATCTACTTGGCAAAACCACCAAGGGTGTTTAATGGCCATCCTTATGTTTTCATATTCCAGTGTCATTTCAATATTAGAAAGGAAATCGTTTAGTGGTCTGAAAGAAGAGAACAACTCTTCAGGTATGGTAGAAATACTTCGCATACATAAGGACAAGTTGATATTCAAATTTGATATGACTGCTGTTGACCTGAAGAATTGATCTGGCCCAGTCTGAATAGGAGTAATAAAATAATTGACCCAAGCAGGGGTGTGAAATAAAAACCACTGTCAGGAAAGTGGATAATCATTTCCTACCTATTAAATGGGGGAAAAAAAACATGTAAGAGTAACATTAATCAAACCATTTAAGATTAAAATCTACTTTCAGATTGTGATTGTTAATAAAGCATAATTCTAAGACTATTCCCAATAGAAGTCCAAAGAAACTAGACTATAATTAGCTATTTAATAGATGTAAAATCCCCTAGTTTTTCAATGAATGTATTACTAAATGGCCATGAGATCCTCAAATTTCAGGCACTGTGAAAAGTAGAGATCAACTTTGCTTTAGTCACAATTCACCGGTTCACTATAGTCAAATATTTCAAATTTTCATCTCATGGCACTTGAAAAAGAACTGCAAACACAGGGTTACTGAGCTAGAATTAAAGGAGTGACAAATAACTGCCACAGTATTATACCCATTCACCTAAAGGTCAGGAGGCAAATTTGCATTTTGAAAAGTACTAAATACTATATATACAAAAACAAAAAAACCATTGCCGTCGTGTCAATTCCGACTTATAGCGACCCTACAGGACAGATATATACATATAATAGTATATATAATACAGCACAAGTCCCATTAGCTGCCCAGGCTACCATACTGAAAATGTGTACTAATAATCCCAAATTTTATGTATGTGAAGCTATCAAGAAGGATGAACTTTGGTCTGGGATAAACAACTCTCAGCACGTGGCCTTTCCTAACAAAAGTATCTTTTTCTAAATTAAGAAAACTTACTAGATATCCTCCCCACTATATATCTACTTTTTTCTAGATTATTTTGTTCTATTTTGAACCACTGTAGCAAACAGTTAAGCACTCAAACCAACAAAAGAATTCTTACAAGAATCCCCTCAAAACGAGTTTATTCCGCCCTCTTCTAAGCACCATTGGTTGCCACTAAACCAAAACTCTAGCTAACCGCCTCCAGGAGTAAGACAAAAGTGGGTTTGACCTGCTTACAACCAATTAGGAAAAATATGCAAACAACTTTTTTCAATCAGGGAAAAAAAAAAAAAAAAAACTTTTGAAATAAGACAAAAATCAGGTTTTAGTTTCTGAAAAAGAATTGGAAAGTTTAAGAACACCTATTACCCACAAGTTCCTGAAATCATCTTAGATTCTATTTTGGTGAATTGTCTAACCCTTCCATTATTCATCTGATAGATTAGCACATGACTGCTTAATACTTAGCACTTTAAAGACTTTCTGGGTAAGAGACAATGGGTCATTCATAATCATAAGAATTGTGACTGTAAAATTTATTTTTACAATATGTAAGGCACCAAATATACTATGTTAGCAATTAAAGAATCTGGGAGGAAATCCCGATCCATTTTATCATCTCTGAAGATGGTTCACTATAATCATCATGGTGTCACATGTATTTAAAAAACGCAGGAGAGGTTAAAAGGAGTGCCAGGGAACAAATGTTTGTAAAGAGCATACATCCACTCCTTAAAATAAAATTCTTCTCCATTCCAAAGAAGTCAGAATAAACCCTGAAACCAAGATAATCAAGAACAAGTGGCCTTGAAGCTACATCAAAAAAAAAAAAAAAGCGAAGACTTCAAAGTCTTCTCCAATTCAATGCTACAAACCCACGTAATTCTGAAATGGAATCTATTTCAGATGTGTTCACCTCACAAACATCCATCTCTAAATTGATTCAACTAACCAATCACTGTTCATATTCACTAAACTGTAACTATTTCAAAATAGGTCTACAGTTGTACTATTAATTCCTCCAAGCGTGGGGGACAAAAATTTTTGACAGTCTGATAAAATAACAAAATGTTTTAAAGTGTCTTGAATTACCATTTTTTTCCTGGAGCTAGCTTTTCAAATGATTCTTGAGTAATCATTAAAAGGATACACTCTGTCATTGCTGCAACATCCAGTTTGTCAATATCAGGTGAACCAGGGCAACACTTCTTGAATTCTTTTCGAAGATCAAAAAAGGAATAGAAGCATTCAGGCAATAACACGTTCTGAGGAAGAACAAGGAAGATACTGTCAGTTAAGTAAATTTGGTTCCATGTTTCCCTAACAATTAGGAACCTAAGAACTAAATGCAAAAATGAATTTATTTTTAATAGTTTGGCCTGTCCCTATTATAATATTAGATCCTGTATACCAGACTCATGGGGGGGAAAAAAAAAGGATTACAATGTTTGTGCTCCATTATGCATTCCATTCAAAACATTTCAGAAGCTGTAACTACATTCAGGCTATTATGCTTTATATGTCCTGGGTTATAATACCACAGTCTTTCCCCAGCCATAATCATTTCAGATCATCTGTATTTTCAGGCAGCAGTATCAGCACTCTTAGTTCTCATATTTAATAGTAATATTTAGTAGTTCCGACTACTGGGTCAATGAATATTTTCATGGATAATTAGATGAAAATGATAAATTCCTGATTACCTGAAAAGGATTATTTTGGTGCCAAAGTATAGTCAATCAGTTTTCCTACCTTTACCCTGGCTGTACCCAAGCACTAAACTTAGACTTTAAAAAAAAATGTATTACAAATTCCAAAGGCAAAGTAGAAAGGTTACCTGTTGCTCTGAGCTACGAGCACCACTCTGAGGTTATTAAACAAAACACAACTGTCTGGGCTAAAAATAAATACTACAGTATTATTTTACTATCTTCGGGGGAAAACTGAGTAACTTTTAAAGATTAAAAAAAAAACTGAATTTAGATTTTTCTTAGAATTTCAAAATACTTTGTGTTCACTTAAGTGGGAATTTTTACCCATTTGTACACATTAGAAAACCCAGGAAATAAAGACGTTTTAATGTTTATGATCCATAACATTTATGTATTATTATATCCTTCTATCCAAATTCCCTTTATCGGATTCTATTAGACATGACTTGCTGGTGTCATATTTGAAATTAGGATCACTGCATCATGGCAACAGCTTTCAAAGGAGGACCCTCACTCAAGACTACCTACAAAAATGCTCATTTAAAAGCTGTCTGTAATGACACTAACTCAAATGTCTAACAATCAAGGATTGGTCTAAGTAGCTATATTAATTTAAAATACTGAATGTTTTACATAGTACTTAGAAAGGATAATGATGTTATATTAAAACAAGTCTGCATAGTATGAACCTTCCTTGTAAAAGTCACTGTTTTCTACAATTAACTGGAAGACTGTATCCAAGTACATTGATATTATATTAAAAAAATTAATATATTGTTTTTTGAGTGGCAGGATTTCCTTTTATCAGTTTCCTACTTCTCTGTAGTGAATAGACAGAATTACTCTCATATTAAATCATTTAAATCAAAATAAATAGTTCAAATCAAAAATCATAATAGAAGTGGCTCAGGAAAATGGCTTAACTTTTCTCTGGAGGTGTTTGCCTACATCCAAAGCAGCCCATCAAAAATAATAAAAACAACCATTTTCCTCCTGCCGAATAGGAAAAGGAAGGATTACCTCTTCACCCTCTGAATTTGAGAAAAAAAATTATACACACACGTATTATATACATAGGGAGGGAGAGGGAGAGAGATCATATAAGGGTAGAGAAAGTAGTCTAACACTTAATTTCTTAAAAATCCTTTTTTTTCAAATAATTACTGAGCTTGCAATAAAAGGTGTGATTCAGCCTTAAAAACTCGAGTTACTCCTTTAAACTCTTCTGTCAATATACATTTACCTCATTTCCCTCCTTTTGCCAACTTACGTAAAAAGAAAAATCTGCAGACTACTCACCTGTGCCATCTATTGTTAGCCTGTCTAAGGCTTTCATCGCAAGACTTGTCCATACATTGCATAAAAATAGTTCACTCCCATCTTTTCAAGCTCATTACCTGCCCCACACTAAAAAGTTACAGCCCAAACTAATTTAAACTGATAAGAGCAACTCCATTAGCGATGATTGGTTACACTGGGTTCCCTGTCTCCTCTGTTTCCAAGTCCCTCAGTATTCTTGCCAGGGAGAAAAATCACATTATTACCTACAGTAAGATTGTATTTTCTCACTCCTTCATCTCTCCCATATCAGAAAAACTAGCAAAGGTAAAAGATGGGGCTGACCCTATTATTTTGACACAAGATTCAATCAGTTTCGAACATTTATTTAAAGTCAGCAAAGAGCAGTGTGCTATAATTTTCACTAGACACATGGTTAAGTCTTGCTTAAGTTATATAAGGCTTTTTTAAAGAGATTACTAGAATTACAACTAAAATCTGTTTAACTGAATTTTTTTCTCCTTCCTTCTAGGATAAAGCATTTTCTACACAAATGGGAATATTCCAATGTATTAAAACACACTTCTCTCCGCCCCATTTGTAGTTATTATAAATGTTCAAAAGTCAGGCCCCATATTAAGCTTTGAAAAGGGAGAATGTTAAGCATCTCAAAAGTTGACTTAAAAAGAGAAACTCCACATTATTAACTCACCAAAGAGTATCTATAAGCCACTGCAATTCTGAACATCTCTATGAAAGCGTAGTGCATCTTTTTAAAACACAGTTGGATAAACCATAAAAAAAAAAAAAAAAAAGCCTCCAGTCACCCCAAAGGTCCAACCTCTTTTCAGAAGCCAACCATCTTACCTTCTTGGAAGCCTCGGGATGTAGGATTTGCCTGACATGAAGCTGCCCATCAGTACAGAGACAGAAGGAAGTCCCTACCCCAATATTCAGTTCATTGCTCACTGACTGGTTAAACTGAAAAGAACAAAACACACACAGGGCTGAAACTGGTGTAGGGGTTTAAAACAGCGTCAAGTGACCCTACTTGGTGATAACCAGAGAAAGATCGCTTAACTGCCTGGGCGCTTCCTTTAGATCAGGAAGCTTTCCAACCAACCCGCGGTTTACGCCCAGGAGAAGCTGGTAAATGCATTCTCCCTTCCGTGCCGTCTCGTGCCGTCCATTTTTCCGATAAACCCATTCAAGGCTTTTAAGTCAGAGGTCTCGTTTCATCAGCGGGTTGCCTTCAGATTACATCATTCCCTGGTGTTACTTTTTAAAGGCTTGGATGTGCCAGCCTTAAAGATGCCAGTTTCTGATAAACAAATGTGAATAACCGACATACAGACCTCTGGAAAGTCTCGTAACACGTTTTTTTGAAAGATAACTTTCTCCCATAAGTCCAAACTTGTGTTCTAGGACTGGGGCTGTGGGAGCTCCGAGCATTCTCTTTTCACAGCTGTTCAGCGCCCCGCCCTTTGCTCCCGACCGGTCCCACACCCGTCCCAGTCAGCACGCCGCAGCAGCCGGGTTTTAGGTCACCTCAATTCCAACTAAGGGCATTCCACCAGTCCCACAGTGACCCAAGGAACAGCCCTACATGTTTGGACCTGCAAACCTTTCCCCAGCGCTGAGACGAAGGAATGGAACCAAAGCTTTGGGAGTGCAAAAGCCGGAACCAAAGATGACCCGCAAACCAAGCAAGGGTTCACACGAAGCTCTGGTGGGTGGGCGGGTCCGCGCGTCTACACCACAGCGCCCCCTGCCCCAAGGCTGAGCCGAAGAACCAAACCCCTGGAGGGCACAGGCGCGTCTGAGGTTGTCTGCCAAGGCTTGGGTGCGCTAGGATTCAAAATCCTCTCCTGCCCCTCGTAACAGAAGCCCAATTAGTAAAACCCAGCTGACTATGGCCCCAGGAATGACTCAGGAAGCAATTCGAAAACCAGCGGGTTTCGACCCAAGACCCTGGGGGCTAGTAAGCGAAAAGGAGCAGCGACCTCGAGCCCCCTGGGCCTCCAGGCTCGGTCGCGGCAGTCCATGAGGCAAGGGTCTCACCCACGAGGCCCGGTGTCTCGCCACCCAGCCCCATAAGGCGCGCGTGGACGCCCCAAGACAGCTTCGGGCGCGGTGCGGATGAGGGTGGGCGGCTTGGCCCTGGGCTGTCACCTGTCGGAGGGCTTGGTCCAGCTGAGGCGCTGAGGACAGGCTTTCGGCGTCGATCTTGGTTTCTTCTTTGCAGTCCTCGGTCAGTTCCAATTGATCTGGTCTAACTAGGACTTCGTGTAATTGTCCGACCTCCGGGGGGAGAAGCAGGGGTCAGTTTCCTCTCCCATTAATTCGGGGGCCTCTCTTTTTTCACCCTCCTCCGCCCTCGCTTCCTTGGTGGGCCCGCCGCCCGCGCCTCTCTTAGGGTCGGGCCGCAGAATCAAAGCTCGCTAGTCTGCGCGTCTCTGCCCCAGCCCCACCCCCACCCGGATCTGGTCGGAAGGCCCTCTAAGTGGGCGCTGGGGCCTTAGGGACCCCACCTGGGCTCCTCTCGGCGTCACCCGATGGGCAGAGTACCTGGCTCGGCGGTGCCGGCCTCCCCACCTGAGCCAGATTTCAGAGGGCTGAAATGGCTCCAAGGCGGTTGGCCTACAAGTTTGGTTTTACTCTGGATTCCCTAGGCCTCGGGTCCAGCCTCCCAAGTGAGCAAACGAGCACTTGTTTACCGACGCCTCCTCCCCCAAACTTCTATAACAAAGTTCTTGCCCCACGCCTTGCATTTGGACAATAACGTGGAGAAATACCTTCTTGTTGGCCAGATCCACCACTTCCCATACCAGCAGGATCAGCTCCTTCTCATCCGAGCCCAGCTTGGCCCCAGTGGCCCCAGCAGTGATCCCAAAAAGCACCACCAAGTAATCCGGAGACGCCGTCATGACGATAGGTGGGGAGGGGGAGAAGGGGGGTCAGGAGGCGGTGAAGAGTGGTGGAAGCGAAAACGAGAAAACCTGTGCTAAAACCTCTTCTAAGAGAAAAGAAAGCGCGCCCACCCCCCCTCCTCGCCGCCGCCGGTGCAAAAGGCGGTAACCAACCACCCAAGCCCACACCTGGCCCGTGCTCCACACCCAGGGCAGGAAGGGGGGGTGGGAAGGAGGGCGCTGGAGGCCTTCCCTTTTTGTATTCAATTGCCCGTGCGTCTATGCAAAAAGCTAAGAGCAGGGTTGCACCTCCCGGAGGCGCGCGCAATGGCTGAAAGCCTTTCTGTTTTGGGATGTGGCTCTACCTGCCCGCCCCCTCCCCCACGTGGTGCAGGTAAGAGACACCTGGCGGCGCCGGCCCATTGGCTCCTTCAAACCACGACGTGGCAGCGATGGGGGAGGAGGTCGCTCGGGGTGGGGGAGGAGGGGGCGGGAGACAATGGCTGGATGAATGAAGAGGGGAGGGCGAGGAGGGGCGGGGAGTAGGTGGTTGCCACCCAGGGGGTAGCTGAGGCCAGACTGGAAAAGGGTGAGGGGTAAAGGAACCGAGGGGTGAGGGGTAAAGGAGGAGATACCAGGAAAGGGATGGTCGCATTTGGAGGTACCCGACAGGTGTGGGGGGGGGGGTGGCTCTGAAGAAGGCCAACTGGAGGGAAACGAAGCCGGAGATTCTGAAGGGTCAAAGGAAAAGGCCGGGCACCAGGAGGCGAAAGGAGGCCAGAGGTGAGGGCCGGGGCGCGGAACTGCCCAGGGCGCGGTGACCCAGGAGGGCGAACTGCCGAAGGAGGGAGGGACCCGCCAATGGCAGCCGGGAGGTGGCAGGGGCAATTGCCCTACACCGGAAAAGCCACTCCCGAGCCCAACACACCTTTCAGTACAAACAGCAGGCGAAGCCCTACGGGCCCTCCCCTTCGCCGTGCCCCAGCTCGGGACGAGCTCCACATCCCCGCGGCGCTGCCGGTTTTCGGGAGAGGAGCTCCTGAGTGCGGCAGACCCAGACGTCCGGGGTTGGACATTCTGCCACCAAGTCACGCCCAAAGACGCAGTTACTGCGCGCGAAGTGGGGGGGGGGTTGCCTCGTGAGGAATTCAGGCACAGTGATCCCCACTCCCCTTTCTATCCTGGACTGTCCCGACAATTGCAGCGTCTTGTCTAGAAATGGCCGCAAGTTCGAGACTGGAACCTCCTCCGGGGCAGAGGGCCACTTCTTATGATTTGCCCTAGGGCCCAAAATGAAATGTATCTGCTCCACGTACCCACTGTTTTCTCAATCTGGCCAAAAGCAAGCTTTTTCCTCAGCTCCCCTCTGTGTCCCCACGCCCTCCACTCACGCCTATGCCTTTGCGTGTCGATTTAACCTGGTTCTCAAACAGCCTGTCTGCTCTAGCTCAGCTTAGTCGGCCCAGAGGCTCGTGCCCCCTGTCGTCAGCCCGCAGCCACCAAGTTTGACGGCAATGTGGGGGTTCCTATTAACATTTTAGAGCGAAAAGCGCAAGAGGCAAAGTTTCCTCGAGTTTTGTTTCAAACCAATCTATTCTTGGGAACAGAATTCCGTCCCAGGTATTACTAATTCGGCTCCAGGTGTCCAACCCTCCGCATTCATGATGTGAAATCAAGCAACCTCACACCTATCACTGAGGGAGCAAATCGGGTAACCTTTCAAGACCCGTGTCTGGGGGAGCTGGAGACTGGGCTTGCCGACGGAGAGGAAGCCGGGACTGAATGGGGAAGGCGCCCAGGCTCCTGCGGGGAACTAGGGGCCCGAGGCCGCGCCGTCGCCTTTTCGGCTACAAGAGGCGAGACCGCCGGCGGCGCATGTAGCAGCTCCGGTCCCTTGAGAGAGGGCGGGGGTCCTGCCCAGCCAGGCTCGAGATCCCAGACCCGTAGGGCTGCAAACAACCGCGAGGACACTAGGTACCACCCTCTTTTGCGGCTCGAGTTGCAGGGACGCGTGCTTCCCTTCTTGAACTTGAGGGTGCAGAGTCAGAAATGGACTCCCGCAATCCCTCCCGCTGGCACGCAGCCCAGCCTCGGTTTCTCGGAGTCACCCTCCCGGTCCCTGGGGCGCCGCGGGGGCAGGGACTGGGCGTGGAACGAGGCTGGGAGGGACCTGGACAAACCACCCAGATTGCATTGCAGTGGGCGAGGTCGCTCCGAGGAGCCGGCTCCGGCGAGCTACTTCCCGCAGGGCTTTCACAGTGCGTGGTTCCCAGGTGCGCGGTTCTGCCTGGGCGGGAGAGGTGCAGGTGCGCGGGATCCAGTGCTGCCGACTCGAAAGCGCGCGGCAGCGGACTTGCTGAGAGTGGTTGGGGACAGCTCAGGAAGCCCAGCCCCACTGGTCCGTTCAGGCTTTCGGTGTCCGGATTAATCATTTGTACTGAGTGTTTGGATAAACCCGAGAATATATTATCAGCTCATTTGCTAGGGATTCCATAGCATTATTCAGATTGGAATCATGAGTCTCAGAGCTTCCTCTTTTCACAGAGACATATCTTCTTCCTATGTAAGGAAGTGGGATTCTTGGTTTCTGATCTTTTTCATTAAAATTTTTCCAACTAGAATCCCCAACAGGGATTTTTGTTTTGTTTTGTTTTGTTCTCTGATGTATTCCCAGGGCTTGGAACAGCGCCTAACATATAAGAACTAAGCACTTAACAAATATTTGCTGAATGATTTTAATGAGTAACACCCACCCATCTTTGTAGCTCTTTGTCTTTTGAGCCTAGGGCATAGTCCATCTCTGCAAAGGTGAGATTCTGAAAATGGGAGCCCACAGGTTATGTAAGTCTCAAACACAACGAATATGTGCTAATTCTTGGGCAAACTTACTCATGTTAAATTTGTAAGAGGCAGAAATTCCAGGAAAAAAAAGCAGATCCGTTCTGAATACCAATATGTCTTCCTGCCTGTGCTACATCTGTAAACAATTCTAATATAGCAAGAATAATCAGTATGACCTGACTGAGAGGAACCTTGAGGAGGGAGGCTCATTGAACCCCTGGTCTTCATTCAAGAAGAGCTCTAGTGGTACAACTGTTAAGTGCTCCACTATTGACTGAAAGATTGAGATTTAAACCCATCCAGTGGCTCTTGGGAGAAAGATCTAGCTATCTGCTCCTTAAAGATTGTTGTTGTTAGGTGGAGTAAAGATTACAGCCTAGAAAACCCTAAGGGACAGTTCTACTATGTTACATGGGGTCACTATTTGAAATTTGACTCCACGGAGCAACCCAAAACAACTTCATTCAAAACCACACATAAGTCTCCCCAAACGAGAATCTTTTTAAAAAACAGTAGAGACCCAAATTAAAGGACAGGCTACAAAATGACTGGCCTGCACTCTTCAAAAAATCAAGGTCATCAAAGATAGACTGAAAAACTGTTCCAGATTAAATGAGATTAAGAAACATGACAACTAAATGCAACATGGAACACGAAAAATACATACACGTATATTTTTGTTGTTAACTGCTGTTGAGTTGGTTCCAACTCATAAGGATTCTATGTGTAACAGAACCAAACACTGCCCGATCCTGCACCATCCTCATAATTCTTGCTATATTTAAACCCATTTTTGCAGCCAGTGTGTCAATCCATCTCTTTGAGCGTCATCTTTTTCACTGGCCCTCTGCTTTACCAAACATAATGTCCTTCTTCCAGGACTGGTCTCTCCTGATACCATGTCCAAAGTATGTGAGACAAAGTCTCCCATCTTCGCTCCTGAGGAGCATTCTGGCTGTACTTCTTCCAAGATGGATTTGTTCATTCTTCTGGAAGTCTGTGGTATATTTAATATTCTTCACCAACACCATAATTCAAAGGCATCAATTCTTCCATCTTCCTTATTCATTGTCCAGCTTTCATATGCCTAGGAGGTAATTGAAAACACCATGGCTTGGGTCAGAAGAATCTTAGTCCTCAAGGTGACATCTTTGCTTTTTAACACTTTAAAGAGGTCTTTTGCAGCAGATTTGCCCAATGGAATATGTAGTTTGATTTCTTGACTGCTGCTTCCATGGGCATTGATTGTGGATCCAAGTAAAATTAAATTCTTGACAATTTAAATATTTTCTCCATTTATCATGATGTTGCTTACTGGTCCAGTTATGAGGATTTTTACTTTATGTTGAGGTGTAATCCATACTGAAGGCTGTGTAGTCTTTGATCTTCACCAGTAAGTGCCTCAAGACCTCTTCACTTTCAGCAAGCAAGGTTGTGTCATCTGCATATCGAAGGTTATTAATGAGTTTTCTTGCAATCCTGCATTCTCCATATAGTCAGGTTTCTTGAATTATTTGATCAGCATGCAGTTTGAATAAATATGGTGAAAGAGCACAACCATGACACACACCTTTTCTGATTTTAAACCATGCAGTATTCCCTTGTTCTGTCCTAATGACTGCTTCTTGGTCTATGTACACGTTCTGCATGAGCATAATCAAGTGTTCTGGTATTCCCATTCTTTGCAATGTTGTCCCTAATTTGTTATGATCCACACAGTCCAATGCCTTTTCACAGGCAATAAAACACAGGTAAACATTTTTCTGGTATTCTCTGCCTTCAGCCAGGATCCACCTGACATCAGCAATGATATCCCTCCTTCCACGTCCTCTTCTGAATTTGGCTTGACTTTCTGGCAGTTCCCTGTTGATGTACTACTGCAACTGCTTTTAAATTATCTTCAGCAGAATTTTAATTGCATGTGATGTAAATGATAACTTCTGTAATTTCTGAATTCCATTGGATCACCTTTCTTGGGCACAAATATAGATCTTTTCCAGTCAGTTTGCTAGGTAGCTGTCTTCCAAATTTCTTGGCATAGACGTGTGAGCACTTCCAGTATTGCATCCATTTGTTGAAACATCTCAGTCAGTATTCTGTCAGTTCCTGGAGCCTTGTTTTTCACCAATGCCTTCAGTGCAGCTTGGACTTCTTCCTTCAGTGCCATCAGCCCGTGATCATACGCTACCTCCTGAAATGGTTGAACATCAACCAGTTCTTTCTGGAATAGTGATCTTGTGTATTCCTTCCATCCTTTTTTGATGCTTCCTGCATCATTCAATATTTTGCCCATAGAATTCTTCAGTATTGCAACTTGAGACTTGATTGTTTTTTCCTTCAATTCTTTCATTTTGAGAAATGCCGAGTGTGTTCTTCCCTTTTGTTTTTTTTTTGAGTCCAGGTTATTGCACATTTCATTATACTACTTTGTCTTCTCAAGCTGCCCTTTGAAATCTTCTGTTCAGCTCTTTTACATATGTATATACATATAACATGTCATTATTTTTGTTAGGTGCCATATATATATGTGGGGATCTGGTGGCACAGTGATTAAGAGCTCAACTGCTAACCAAAAGGTCGACAGTTCAAAGTCACTTGGTGCTCCTTGGAAACCCTGTGGGGCAGTTCTACTCGGTCCTGTAGGGTTGCTGTGAGTGGGATGCGACTTGGCAATGGGTTTGGTTTGGTTTTATGTATGTGTATATATATATATATATATATATATATATATATATATATATTTGCTGTAAAGAACATTAGTGGGACAATTGGCAAAATTTGAATAAATTTTGTAGATTAAATAATAGCATTGTATCTGTGTTAATTTCTCGGTTCTATAATTTGATACGGTTCATCAGAAGAATGTTCTTTTTAAGAAAATACATACTGAAATATTGAGAGGTAAAAGAACATCATGTCTGTAAATTACTCTCAAAAGGTTCAGACAAAATATATATCTAGAGAGAGAATGATAAAGCAAATATGATAAAAGGTTAACATTTGGAGAATCTGGGTGAGAGAATTCTTTATAATAATTTTGCAACTTTTCTGTAAGCCTAAAGTTACTTCAAAATGTGGAATTTTTTTGTGTTTTAAAGCATCAGAGGAGAACTTTTTGCTGCCTCTGCCATTCTGGTGTTGAACAAGACTGTGTCAGGATTTTTTTTTTTTTCTGTGCTAATCTAATCCTTTATGCTGTAGAATGAGTTCATTTTCTTTTTTTCCTTAGTAGAAGAAGGAAAAAGAAAAGGTCAGCCTTTTCTATATAAAAATCTTTTCATATACTTTAAGGTTGTTATTAAATAGCCTTTCCTAGACTAAATAACTGCAAGCTCTTTAAAGCTTTCATTTTGAATCTTACTTTCCTGCTCTTTAATTATCTTCAATACCTTCCTTTGACCCTTTTCCAAGTCTGCTTTCACTTTTAGAGAGCATCTCTTGAACTAGGAGGAATATGAATGCCTCAGCTGTGGCCTAACCATTGATTGGAACAATGGTACCTACAAGTCATATTCTTATTACTTGTAATACACTTCCCTTTTTAAGGCTATAGTAGCAGCACTATAAAGCCCCTGGGTGGTACAAATGTTTAACAACCTCAGCTGCTAACTGAGAGGTTGAAGTTTGAGTACACCCAGAGGCACCTGGGAAGGAAGACCTGATGATCTACTTCTAAAAAATCAGTCACTGAAAACCTTGGGGACCACAGTTTTACTCTGACAACCATGAAGTCGCCATGAGTCAGGATCAATTCCACGGCAACTTGTTTTAACTGGTTATAGCACTACATTTGCTGAGGTTTCTAGATATTTCTAAGGAGGTCTCGACGGCACGTATCTCATTCTTTTATACCTGTAGAAAAAAAAGCCTTCAAAAGTAAAAATATGAGAATGTTCTGGAATTAGATTGTGATGAGGGTTATATAACCTGGTAAATATACTAAAAACCACTAAATTGTGTACTTTTTAAAAATAATATATTATTGTGTTTTAGGTGAAAGTTTACATAGCAAATTAGGTTCCCCTTGAACAATTTTTATACAGATTTTTCCATGGCATTGCAATTTTTACAATGTCAGCATTCTCATTATTTCTATTCTGTTTGTTCTGTTTCCATTGATCTAGGTTCTCTTCCCCTCCTTGCGTTTTCATCTTTGCTTTTGGGTAAATGTCGCCCATTTGGTCTCACATAATTAGCTGTTTAAGGGAGCACACTACTCATGGGTGATATTGTATATTTTATAAGCCTGTCTATTATTTGGCTGAAAAATGACCTGCAGAAACAGCTTCAATTCAAAATTCAAAGGTTATCTTAGGATAATATTTTCGAGGGTTCCTCTAGTCTATATTGGTCCGGTAGGTCTGGTCTTTTTTAGGAATTTGAGTTTTGTTCTACATTTTTCTCCCATTCTATCCACAACCTTCTATTGTGTCTCTGGTCAGAAGAGTCAATAGTGGTGGCTGGGCAGCATCTTGTTCTGATCTCAGGTTAGAAGAGTCTGTGGTTCGTGTGGGCTGTTAGTCCTGTGGGCTAGTTTTCTTCTTTGAGCCTTTGATTTCCTTCATTCTCTTTTGCTCCATGTGAATAGAGACCAATAGTTATAAGAATTGTATACTTTAAGAATGAATTTTATGGTATATGAATTATGCAGTTAGTCCTCGGGTTATGAACATCCACCTTACTGACAACTTGTACTTAAGAATGGACTGCCATAAAGCCATTATATTAAATATTTGAGTTAAATACATACAATAGCTTGTAATAATGAACTCATGTACTACTTTGTGTAGTTCACAAAAACATTGTGTGGTTTGGGAGGGTTTCTGAAGTGTTTTATCTGCATAAAAACCCCACTACCATACAGTCAAATCCAACTCATAGTGACCCTATAAGACAGAGTAGAACTGCCTCACGGGGTTTCCAAGGCTGTGATCTTTACAGAAGCAGACTGCCGTATCTTTCCCCCGCGGAGCAGCTGGGGGTTGGAACCACTGACCTTTCAATTAGCAGCCAAACATTATAACCACTGTATCACCAGGGATCCTAGACACATAGAAAGATAAAATATATACTGTATACTAAGACAAACATTTAACAGACTGATGCTAAATAACAACTGTATGGCGGAGCTAAAGAGAAAGAAGGAAACCAAAGACTCAGAGAAGAAACTAGTCTACAGAACCAATAGTCTACACTAACAATGACATCAGCTACCTTGAGACCAGAAGAACTAGCTAGTGCCTGGCTACCACTACTGACCATTCTGACCAGGGACCCAGTATATGGTCCTGAAGAGAATGGAAGAAAAATGTAGAACAAAACACAAGTTCATTAAAAAAAAAAAAAGCCAGACTTACTGGACCAGTAGAGACTAAATGAACCCTGGAGGCTATCACTCTGAGATACTCTTTAAACTTGGAACTCAAACCACTCCTAGAGATCACCTCTCAGCCAAACGACAGATTGGCCCATAAAATAAATAATATCACCCATGAGTACTGTGCTCAAAATAATTGTCTAGAGGAAAGCAAATGGTTAACATTTACCCTAGACCAAAGGTGAGAAGGCTAGGAGAGAGAGGGATACTAGATTAATGGAAAGAGAATGGAAGTGACAAAAATGCTGATATATTATTAAAAATATAACCAATGTCATTGAACAATATGTATAGAAATTGTTCAATGAAAACCTAATTTCCTGTGTAAACTTTCACCAAAGACACAATAAAATATTAAAACAAACAAAAAAAACCCATATGTACCTGTTCCAACTTACCTAAAAATTCGACTTAAAGACAGACTTAGGAACGGATCTCATTCATAACCCAGGAACTTCTTTTATCTCAATTTTTAAAAGGAAATCAAAGTAAAAGCCTGTGTTCTGAGGCTACCATCAAAAAAACCAAACCAAACCCAGTGCTGTCGAGTCGATTCTGACTCATAGTGACCCTAAAGGACAGAGTAGAACTGCCCCATAGAGTTTCCAAGGAGTGCCTGGTGGATTCAAACTGCCAACCCATTGGTTAGCAGCTGTAGCACTTAACCACTACGCCACCAGGGTTTCCGCTAAGATATTGATATTTCTTAGTTATTCTTATTTGATGCAGATGTAAGAGACCACATTTCAGTACTCCCTGGACAAGCCCGCCCTCTCTGAGGTAGAGAGGTAGGGTGAAGTGATAGTCAAGATAACTAAATAAATTATACTTTCCTATGAATTATTCTGTGCATTACACATTTAAATAAATTACTGGTCTGAGCCTTTATTATAACAATTATTATAGTCTGTCGGAGTGGGAAAAGTATGGGCTTAATAGTCAACCCTGTCATTTGTTACCTTGTGACCTTGGGCATGTTCCTTAACCTTTCGTGACTGTTTTCTCACCTGTTTGAGTAGTAGGCTACTATTCAAAGGCACCAACCACAGAGGCTTTTAACTCTGACTTTAGCTCCAGCTAAAGACATGATCAAAACAGGCTGAAATATTTAAACAAGACTTTACTGATAACCATGTCAAAGGGAAATACACCCTAAACCTGGACAGTGTGGTTCACTACTTAAGCCTTTTCCTTGAGGATAGCAGAACTGATCCCATTTAACTGGGCATCCAAGGAAAAGAGATATTGCCCAGAGAATTCCTCCAGCCTTATTTTTGCCTCCTGCCATCAAGGCATCCACTATTCCCTCCCCTCCACTCGCTTGTTCAGGAGCACATCCCTGCATCTCCTGTAATCCAGGTCAGAATCCAGATAGGAAAGAGGGAAGCACAACAGCTAGCCTTAGCTTTTAAGTCCAGGTACAATTGGCAGGAGTAGGTGTTTAGGGTGAGGTTTCAAGAAGGAAAAGAGGTTTGTTTCTCTTATTTCCTGAGGCCATCTGCTTCCTTGTAGTCTGCCTACTCATCCACCCATTTGGCTGATGAAGATCAATATTGTTATTCTGGCAAAATGTAACCCATACACTGGGAAATATTCATCACCCTGCTTTGTGTCTGTTTGAAGTAAAGTGCTATTGGAATAGTATACTTGGCAGAAACTGCCATTTGGAGACAGTGAAGGTAATTTTTATGATGAGCCAGTATCTCTTCCATTTGCATGTCAGTGCTTTCCCTCCTGTAGGTTTCTAAATTACTATAAATTCTGTACAAAGCATCAGATTTGATAGAACCATTTAGTCATTCATTTCATAAATATTTGTTAGCACCATACTATTCACAAGGCAAAGTATTAGGCAGTGGAAATAGACAGGAATAAATAAACACCAAATGGTCCCTGTCTTCATTGAGTTTCCAGTCTAGTTAGGGAGACAATCACAAAAACAAATGTGTCACTACAAACAGGAGTAAGTTTTCTAAAGGTACACAGTGCTCTGGGACATACGTTCTGCTAGGGAGACAAGAAAGAGTTCACTGAGCAATGACATTTGAGTTCAAATCTGTAAGTAAAGTTTAGTAAGCAAAGAGGTGGGTGCATGCAGGTAAGGATGAGGGAAAGTGCCTTCTGGACAAGGAGGTCTGTAAAGGCCTATGGTGAAAGGGCACATGGCACATGGAAATAGCTGAGGAAGGGCACAGAGAAGATGCCTAAGGAGTCACCCTTGATTTTCTATGTACATCTGGTCACCAAGTTCCATGGAATTCCATGGAGTTTCCCTGAGGATAGCATGCTTGGATTGCTCTCTTTCCATTCCTCCTGTAACCGCTGTGACCCAAAACTATACAATCTTTCACCCAAATGATTACACTTGTCCTTACTGCACGCACTAACCCTTCCTGTGCGACCAGGGGTTCAGAATATTGGGCTTCACAGATCTTTAAAATTAAACCCAAAAAGGGGGCAGAGGGTTACAATAGAAATTATTTCTATCTTTTATTTTGCTAAGAAGGGTATTTTTAAAAACCATCATTTACTCTACTTTTCATAAAAGAAAGGATACTTAAACACCAAAAAAAAAAAAAAAGATGGACAAATTTCAGAAAAAAGAACAACTTTTCTATTAATTATATGAATTTTTATCTGAATTAGCTTTACAAAAAATTTACCACATTGTCCTTATTTGTCTCATTTGGTCCCACCTTGGAAAAAAAAGAATCATGGCCCAGGGTTTTGGAGTCAATGCCTTGATCCCTTCTGGCATGTGAGATACATACTATATCCAAAAATAATTTTCCTAGAACTTCATTCTGTTTTCAAAATTAATTTCAATATGTGTTTAAATCAAAGTAATACAAGTACATCATTTTACAAGTCTGGTAGCTCTATATTGCTTATAATGAAAAACTGGTCACCTACCCTCCCTCCCCCAACTCTGCTCCTGCTTCCCAGAGGCAGCTACTTCCCATTTTCAGCTGTTTTTCTTGTATTTACCTCTTCATTTGTAAATAACACACACTTCCTACTATAAAATTTTTTATTTTTTTAGTTAAAAAGCCTACTTCAACCTTGTTGCTCCCCTTCTGAGGTTAAATTGGAGCTATGGAATAAAATATATACTTTTTAGCTGAAATCTCAATCCATCTATGAAGCTTCCCAGATAGTCCGGCCCTCGGTGATGACACTTATAGACTATGTCACTTAAAACGCTGCCCTGTATTACTTATTTCAAGTAGGCAATGACTTTCTTTTCTTAAAATTCTACCCTTTGCCCATTGTCATTGAGTCGATTCCAACTCATCACAACCCTGTAGGACAGAGTAGAACTGCCCCATAGTGTTTCCAAGGCTGTCATCTTTATGGGAGCAGACTGCCACATCTTTCTCCCACGGAGCAGCTGGTGTGTTTGAACTGACAACCTTTCAGTTAGCGGCCGAGTACTTAACCACTGTGCCACCAGGGCTCCTTAAAATTCTGGACTCTCAATTAATGGTCAATTTCCTTATGGCTGTTTTCATTCCCATTGTTAAATTCTTTATGTGTACTTTAACAAGTAGAATTTTCTCATGCTTAGGACTTTGGAGGAAAGGGGTGTGCCAAGGACATCCATCAGTTATGCCAGCCTTAGAGGGAAGAATAAATACTTCTGAACTCACAGCTCTGTCTCTAGTAATTGAACATCCCTTCCTTGTTCAAATCTGTATCCCTGCTCTTGCAGTAAAGGAAGTATCTAATTCTAATCAGAATGCGTTCTGCAAACAAATTTTGGGAGATCCTCATTCTGGAAGGAAACATAAAACACCACTAGCAGTTACTCCCTCTGAAGAGTGAGGCAGGCCAGTGGAATTTATGGAAGAGAGAAAAAGAAGGAGGAGGTCTTTCTTTTACGCATTTTTTGATAAGTTACAACAATAAACTAGTTTTTATTTATTCAGCAGACACTGTGTGCCAAGCACCATTTTAAGCCCTTACAAGCATTATGTCATTTAGTTATCACAACAACCAAATGAGATGTACTCTTTTTTACCCCCACTTTACAACTGAAGAAACGAGAGGTTATGAAAAGAAAACGGCATAGATGGCACTGACAGAGCTGTGATTCATACCTAGGGAATCTGACTCCAGAGACTATGTTTTTAGACATCACACTATACTGAACGTGAATCACTTTTATACTTTAGAGAATCTTATTAATAAACAAAAAATAGGGCAGGTTGTCACAAAATATAACGCATCTTCCTATGAGAGTTTGGCTACAGCACGTTTATGTGACCAAAAAAAAGCCACAAAAGCAAAGCTACAGTTAGCTTATTTAATATTTTAGTAATATCACATTCTACATTCTGTTAAAAAACCTACATACCATGTTGTTGTTAGGTGCCATCGAGTCAGTTCCAACTCACAGTGACCACACGTACAACATAACGAAACACTGTCAGGTCCTGTGTCATCCTCAATCATTGTTATGCTTGAGCCCATTTTTGCAGCCATTGTGTCCAGCATTTTTTCCTATTTCAAATCATACCACATCAGCAAATGTAGGTCTCGAAAGCTTAACTCCATCCACATCATTAAGGTCAACTCTATTTTGAGGAGACAGCTCTTCTCCAGTCGTATATTGGGTGCCTGGCAACCTGAGGGGCTCATCTTACGGCACTTTATCAGACAGTGTAATGGGTTGAATTGTGTCCACCAAAAATATGTGTCAACTTGGTTAGGCCATGTGTGGTTATCCTCCATTTTGTGATTTTCCTATGTGTTATAATCTGCCTGTGGTTAAAAGGATTAGGGTGGGATTTTAACACCACGCTTACCCAGGTCACCTCCCTGATCCAATGTAAAGGGAGTTTCCCTGGGGTGTGGCCTGCACCACCTTTTATCTCTCAAGAGATAAAATGGAAGCTAGCAGAGGGTTGGAGACCTCATACCACCAAGAAAGAAGTACCCGAGCAGAGTGTGTCCTTTGGAGCTGGGGTCCTTGCGCCTGAGAAGCTCCTCGACCAGGGGAAAATCAATGACAACGAATATTCCTCCAGAGCCAACAGAGAGAGAAAGTTGTCCCCTGGAGCTGATACCCTGAATTTGGACTTGTAACCTCCTAAGACTGTAAGAGAATAAATTTCTCTTTGTTAAAGCCATCCACTTGTGCTATTTCTGTTAAAGCAGCACTAGATGACTAAGACAGTGTTCCGCTGCTATTCACAAGGTCTTCACTGGCTAATTCCTTTCAGAAGTAGATTGCCAGGTCCTTCTTCCTAGTCTTAGTCTGGAAGCTCAGCTGAAACCTGTCTGCCATGGGTAACCCTGCTGGTATTTGAGTACTGGTGTCATGGCTTCTGGCATCACAGCAACACACAAGCCCCCACAGTAGGCAAACTGACAGATGCATGGGATGCATATTATAGCCATAGATTACTAACAAGATCACCATGAATTATGAAGTACACCTGAGACACATTAAAGATGTAACATTCCTCAATAGTTATAAACAGTGTGGTACTCAAAATAACTATCAAATATGTCATGAAAACCTACTATTTTTTTATGTGGAGGAGAACTTAATAGATATTCTGTTCCAACTCTCTTATTTCACAAGAAGCTGAGAAGTGACTTGCCCAACCAAGGAGGGTGGCACAGCTAATTAGCAGCAGAACCAGACTCAGAGCTTATGTCTCCTGGCTCCCAATCCAATGCTCTCTCTCTGTTGTGTCCATGACTACATAGTGTGCACCCTCTAAGAATATTGTAGACTGTCTAGATGGGACTTGGAGATGTTCACGTGGTTGGTTTTACTTAAATATTAGATTTCTCATTAAGGTTTTGGTAAGAAAAACAGACATTCTTAGTGGAGGGATTTTGTTGATTGCTACTTAGGGGATAAAAATAGGATTTGGGTGTCTACCTCTGATATTGACACACCTCTTCTTGCTATCCTGGGGACTGGTTCTAGAGCTGCTTCCTAGAACATTGAGAATTCATAAGAATTTTGGTGGTGAGGCAGGTGGTGGGGGATAGAATTTGGATGAGCCATTCTTTAAAAAAAAAAAAAGAAGTCCAAAGAAAGTTTAATGGATGCATTATTTTGATTTTGGTAAATCTCTCTGTAGAAGATGTAGATACAAAGGACGTTATCTCTGCTGTTGATCTTGAAATCCAGTAGAAGGGGGAACGGGTTAAAAGACACAAAGCTCAAAGAGCTTGGTTGACTGGTGTAGTTTGGGCCCTTTAAGAACATGGCTCTGGCCCAGAGCAAACATAAGAAGGATGCCGCGGTAGATGAGCTGTACAGGAACGCTTTTCTGAATCCCTGGGCCATCAGTCTGGCCGTCCCATTTTCTATCCTCCCTTTGTTACTTCCTCCAACTTGTACTTTTACTCTCTCAGCTCTGCATCTTCCTGATCGGACATTAGGGCCTCACATTCCTATGATTCTGACTGGCAGGTGGCTAACAAAATTTATCCCAAGACGTAGTTACTGGCCCCATGCCTCTTTAGTGTAAAGCCCTCAACTGAGCTTCCCGCCTTCTCTGGCTTCAAAACAGTGGCAACAACAGTCGCATGAGGAGAGTAACAGGTTACGTCTGGTGAGGGCCTGAAGTGCCCTTTCCCATCTAGCTGTAGCCTGTCTGTCTAGCCCCTCTTTTTTACTCACCATACCCCCAACACACCAGCCTTATAAATGAAACTGTCACTGTTACTCTTCTTCCAGCTTCTTAACTCTTCTAGGCAGAGCTGGTCACTTACTGCTCTGACTTCCCCCAACTATCTGTACTTCCTATCTGTAGTATTTAAAGAACCTATTGGCCCAAATGGCTTCATTGGTGACTTTGGCCAAATAATTGATGCTAATCCTTCAAAACTCTTTGAAAAACTAGAAGAGGAGGGAACCCCTTCCCAAGTCATTCTATGAGACCATATAACCTTAATAACAAAACCAGACAAAGGCATCACAAAAAAAGAAAACTGGTCAGCAACCAATTTGTATGTTAACTGTTTAATGAGAAACTAATTTGCTCTGTAAACTTTCACCTAAACCACAATTAAAAAGGGGCAGGGGAGATGAAAAAAAATGGGGACTCTCAGCAAGCTGCTTGCATATGGCAGGCCCCTTTGAGAAATTGTCTGAACTCTTTAATACTACCAGGCCTACCAGTTAGTTGCACTCAGATTGTCTTTTATGGTACTGGAGATAATTCTGAGTTGAAAAAAAAAGGGAGGTAATAAAGATGACTAAACTCCCTGACTTATGGAGTAACTTAAGCAATGGAAAAATCTTGATTGATAATAATAAAATATTTAGTGTTCATTTTCAAAAGAAGAAAAAAAAGGAAACTACAGACCAAAATCCCTCAGCAATATGAAAAATAAAGCAAACTGAGTCCAGAAACATATAAAATAGATTATATACCATGATCAAATTTGGTTCAGCATATAAAAATCAATCAATGTAATATACTGCCTTCAATGAAATATATTAGTAGAATAAGGATGAAAATCACACAACCATCTCAGTTGACACAAAAAAGTCATTTGACAACATTCAACAAACTAGAAATGAAAGGGAGCTTCCTCAACCTGATAACGCCATCTACAAAAAAAACCCTCAGCTACTATCATATTTAATGGTGAAAGACTGGATGCTTTCTCCCTAAGATGAAAAACAAGGAAAGGGTATTCACTCTTATCATTTCTGTTTAACAGTGTGTTAGTTGTTCTAGCCAAGGAATAAAACAAGAAAAGGAAATAAAAGGCATCCAAATTGGAAAGGAAGAAGTAAAACTATCTCTGTTGGTAGGTGACTTGCTATCATACATAGAAAACACTAAGGAATCCACTGAAAACTACTAGAACTAAAAAACTATTAACAAGGATACAAAATAAAAGCTCAATATATAAAAATCAATTGTATTTCTATACACTAGTAATGAATAGTTTGAAAAGGAAATTAAGAAAACACCATAATAGCCATCCTAGTAGCTCGACGGCAGTGGGTTAGTGGGTGTGAAGCAGTATCTCCTCGTTTGAGCATCTTTTCAGGTGCTTATTGGTCACTGGTATATCTTCTTTGGTGAAATATCTCTTCAGGTCCTTTGCACATTTTTTAATTGGGTTGTCTTTTTGTTGTTAAATTATGCCAAAAAACCAGAAGATAACAAGTGTTGTCAAGGATATAGAGAAACTGGAACCCTCGTACATTGCAGATGGAAACAAAATGGTGCAGTTTGGCTGGTTCCTCAAAAAGATAAACATAGAGTTACTGTATAATACAGCAATTCCACTCCTGGGCACATACCCAAAAGAATTGGAAGCAGGGACTCAAAACAGATATGTGTACACCAGTGTTTGTTGCAGTACTAGTCACAATAGCCAAAAGGTGGAAACAACCCAAGTGCCCATCAACAGATGAAAGGATAAACAAAATTGGTATATACATGCAATAGAATATTATTCAAACATAAAAAGAAATGAAATTCTAATACATGCTACAACATGGAACGAGCCTTGAACACATGCTAAGTAAAATAAACCAGACACAATAGGACAAATTTTGTATGGTCCCATTTATATGGACTATCTGGAATAGACAAATACAGAGACAGAAAGTAAATTAGAGGTTACCATGGGCCAGAGGCAAGAAGGAATGGTGAGTTATCATTAATGGGTACACAGTTCTGTTTGGGGTGATGGAAATTTTTCAAAAACAAGTAGTGGTGATGTTACACACTGTGAGTGTGATTAACATCACTGCACTACACACTTGAAAAGAGTTAAAATGGCAAATTTTGAGTTGTGTATATCTTGTCACGATAAAAGAAACAATCATGGAAATACATCTTTATGACTTTGGGTTTAGCAATGGTTTTTCTTAAATATGACTCTAAAACCACAAACCATAAAGAAAAAAATATATAACCTGGACTTCATCAAAATTAAAAACCATGTGTATCAAAGGACACTGTCAAGAAAGTGAAAAGACAACCTACAGAATGAGAGAAAATATTTGTAAATCATATCTGATAAGGGTCATTGGGTTTATATCTGATAAGCGTCAAGTCTCCAAAAGATATAAAGAATTCTTGCAACTCAACAATAAGAAGACAAATACCCCAATGAAAATGGACACAATTTGAATAGACATTTCTCCAAAGAAGATATACAAATGTCCAATAAGCACATGAAGATGCTCGATATCATTAGCCATTAGGGAAATTAAAATCAAGGCCATAAAGAGATACAACTTTATCCCCACAAGTTAGCTAAAATAGAACACACAGACAGTTGCAAGTATTGGTAAGGATGCGGAGAAACTAGAACACTCAGACACTGTTGGAGAGATTGTAAAATTGTGCAGCCACTTGGGAAACAGTCTGGCAGTTCCTCAAAAGATTAAACATAGAATTACTATATGACTCTGAAATTCCACTCCTAGGTATATACCGGAGGTATAAAAACATATGTCCACACAAAAGCTTGTACTCAGATGTTCATAGCAGCATTACTCGTAATAGCCAATAAGTATATGCAACCCAAATGTCCATCAACTGATGAATGGAGAAACCAAATGTGATATACCCATATAAAGGAATATTATTCAGCTATAAAAAAGGAATGAAGTGCAGATACATGCTGGATGAACCTTGAAAACATGCTAAGTGAAAACCAGTCACAAAAGGCCACACGTTGTATGATGCTAATTGTATAAAATGTCCAGAATAGGTAGGTAAATCCATAGAGACAGGGACTAGGTTAGTGATTGCCAGGAGCTGGGACAGAAGGGAGGGTGGGGAGTTTGTGCTAATGAATACAGAGTTTCTTTTCAGGGTGAGGAAAATGTTCTAAAATTTGAGATTCATGTTGATTTTACAACTCTATGATATACTAAAAACCACTGAACTGTACCCTTTAAAATGTCGAATTTTATAGTATGTGAATGATATGTCAATAAAGCTGTTATAAAAAAAGAACCTATCATATAGCATTAAAATTAAATATATACTTCTCATACTGGAATTTGACTGTGAGCTCCCTTCATCCTTACACAATGTGGGCACTCAATGGAAACAATTCATACTTGCTGATCCAGTAATTAATTCATTGATCTAATCTTTGAAAGAAGCCTAAAACTTGGACAGGCAATTAGAAGGAAAAATTATTCCCAGCAGAGGCATGGGGACAGAAAAGAATCAGGCTTGAGCGACCAGCAAGTCCTGTTTGGCTAGGACAAGGAGGAAAGGAAGCAGTCCAGGTAGGCAGATAAGGGCGGCACTACCTATTAAGTTTGTTCAATATTTAATTATTGTTAAATATTGCTGTTATTGGATGGCATTTTCCTAACTAAAAATATTTTCAGACAAAATGTTGACTCATCCTCTCTCCCTCATGTCTTTCCTACCTTACTTTAGTCAAAACCTACAAGTGAGTTTCTCCAATTAGAACAACAGAGAAATCAAATAATTTGACTGTCACAGCCAGCTCTGCCCACTCAGTCCTCCCACTCTGGAGATGCTGCTTTCAAAGCTTCCATGACCTTCCTACTTTATTCACACAACTACCCTGCCCTATTCTCACACAGTTCTAAAGCCAGAAACCTGCTGGTCCCACTGATCTACCCCAATTTGTTCCTTCAATAAATACTTATCAGGCACTTTTTTTTTTCTGGTTACAGGTTTATTCAACACAAAACAATTCCTCTAACTTTACTGAGGTGCCTGACCACATCCATAATCAAATCTACCTCTAAACTGGAATTCAGTTGCTGACCCAGCTCTAGCCTCGATTTTCTTGTTGGCACTTAACTTTTTGCCAGGTATTGTGCCAAGCACCAGATGTGGCAGTGAATAAGGTTAAGTAAACTGTGCTGTTGATTCATTTCACAGTATCCAATCCCTTCAGTATGGATTACACCTCAACATAAAGAAAAAACCCTCACAACTGGACCAATAAGTAACACCATGATAAACGGAGAAAAGATTGAAGTTGTGAAGGATTTCTTTTTACTTGTTTCCACAATCAACACCCATGGAAACAACAGTCAAGAAATCAGATGACACATTACTTTGGGCAAATCTGCTGCAAAAGATCTCTTTAAAGTGTTAAAAAGGAAAGATGTCACTTTGAGGACTAAGGCACACCAGTCCCAAGCCATGGTATTTTCAAGTGCCTCATATGCATGCAAAAGCTAGACAATAAGGAAGACCGAAAGAGAATTGATACCTTTGAATTATGGTGTTGGTGAAGAATATTGAATATATTGCCAGAAGAATGAACAAATTTGTTTTGGAAGAAGTACAGCCAGAAAGCTCCTTAGAGGTGAAAATGGCGAGACTTCATCTCATGTACTTTGGACATGTTATCAGGAGGAAACAGTCTCTGGAGAAGGACATCATGCTTGGTAAAGTAGAGGGTCAGTGAAAAAGAGGAAGACTGTCAGTGAGATGGATTGACACAGTGGCTGCAACAACGGGCTCAAGTATAACAACGATTGTGAGGATTGTGTAGGACTGCGTAGTGTTTCGTTCTATTGTACACGGGGTTGCTATGAGTTGGAACCAACTGGAAGGCACCTAACAACAACAGCATCCAACATTGAATTAAAGCATTTCTATTTGACTAGGCTATTAATGCCAAATTTTTAGAAAGAGCTTGAAAACCACTCTTTAGTCTGTTGCTTGTGAGAACACCACCTTGCACTTGAATATTCTGGAGGAGCCCTGGTAGCCCTGGCTAAGAACTCCACTGCTAATCAAAAGTCAGTGGTTGAGCTGCAGGAGAAAGATGTGGCAGTCTGCTCCTATAAAGACTACAGTTTTGGAAACCCTATGGGGCAGTTCTATTCTGTCCTATGAGTTTGAATCCACTTGACAGAAACTAACAATAACGTGCAGTATTCAAGGATTTCAAGCTCAATATTCCATTTGCTACTTAAATTTGTCTCCCAAAAATGAGAGGGGAGATATTATCATTTTACCAGTGAGACAAATTAGCTCTAGGTAGGTTAAATAATTTGTTCAAGTTCATGTAGCTAGTAAGTTCATTGTTGCGAACCCAGCTCTGACTTCTAATTGGTTGCTTTTTCCTACCGCTGAAGAGACTGTTAGGCTGCGAGGCAGTTGGCTACAACTTTGTGTAAACAATAAGGAAGCAAAGAATTGTTAGGTTTGCTCTTTTTTGTGGGGGGCGAGGGGCGTCTGGGCTTGGGTGCTCTCACCAGGGCCGGGAAAGGCGCTCCTAGGGATTCTCGGGCAAAATGGACCTAGTTTAGGGGCACTCACTGTGGTCTGTGGAATTTTGATTTTGGTACTTCACATTACCAAACAGAAACCTTCTTGAAAGGCAACCAAAGCCTGTCAAGCTTCATGTCCCTTTGGAAATGTGTGTCTCAGGGAGCAAATACTGAGTCCAAAACGGTAGCCAGGGAAGCATCAGAACTCTTATTTCTTGATTCAGCAAACATTGGGGCCCTTCCACTGTGCTGGGTCACCCACCTCTGTCCTTGACCTTTCCAGTCCATCCTGACCACCTGACTGCCCAATGTGCACCAAAGAGGGGTGGAAACATGGCCATGGATGCTGTTTTGCAGGCAGGGTAGCTTTGAAAGTGGTACCAAGACCCTTTTCCACCAGCAATTTTTTTGTTTATTTGTTTTAGGTTTTTTTTTTTTTTTAATTGTGTTGTTGTTGAGAATATACACACCAAAACATACATCAGTGGTTTCTACCTGAGCCATTAAAGACACTGATTAGATTCTGAGTTGTGCAACAATTCTCACCTTCCTTTTTTGAGTTGTTCCTCATCCATTAACATATACTCACTGCCCCCTAAGGTTCCTATCTAATCTTTTAAGTTGCTGTTGTCATTCGATGCCATATAGATAGTTCTTAAAAGAGCATAAGGTTGAAGGCAGAGTTTTTTTACCAGTTAAGTTAAACTATTATTTGGTTTTAAGAGGTCTTCAGGGGATATTTTTGGTTTAAGGTTTAAAGATTACTTCAGGGCAGTAGTCTCAGGGGTTCATCCAACCTTCACGGCTCCTGGAAGTGTGGAATACATAAGAATTGGACATTCTGTTCTGCATTTTCCCCCTTTTGATTAGGATTCTTCTGTGGAATCTTTGCTCAAAATGTTCAGTAAGGATAGCCAGACACCATCCAGTTCTTCCGGTCTCATGGCAAAGGAGGCAATTTTTCAAGGAAAATAGAGACCAATTGTGCCTTGGTTGGCCTTTTGTAAGCTTTTAAGACCCCAGGCACTACGAAACAAACTAGGAGGTAGAATAGAAACACTAAACACGTTATTAGGCCAATTAACTGGTTGTCCCGTGAAACCATGACCCTAAACTTCCAAACCAAGAAACCAACCCCCCTGTGATGTTTTGTTGTATATAAGCAGCCTCAGCAGATACTTTTTTTTTTGTCATTGTTGGAAATATATCTATCAATTTTTTTTTTTTTATTGCGTTATTGCGTTACTTATTTTAATTTTATAAATACGCAGCCAGGGAAAGCAAAATAATCAATGCAGCAGATGTGGACATTCTGAAAATAAATTTCTATGAGACTTTTAAGTTCATAGTTAGTGAGACACAGAAATCAAATCTTTACACTGTCAGTCTGTAGTAAAGTGTGCAGCTCCTGACCTGTTGGCTACCACCCAAGGTTCTCTCCTGGAGGTCCTTTTTATTTACCTCAGTTATCGCCTCTGTGTGGATGATTTCCAAATTCAATTCAACAAAAGTTTACTGATGGCTATAAAATGCCTAGTGCACTGAGGACATAAACAAGAATGAGACCCCACCTCAGCATTCAAAAAGTTCCCGGTTTACATCAGGGAAACAAATAATTAAACTACAATGAGAACGAATGCTATAATGGGCAAGTGCTGTTAACGATATGGAAATTTTCCTAAGAAACAATTACTTATACTTTGGAATAATTCTGCATTGGAAGACAGCCTCCAAGCCTTCCAACTTCCTTAATAGTGATAATATTTTTATTGAATAGTTATTATGTTCTAGACATTAGGCTCAATGTCTTACAAGTAGTGTATCTCATTTAATTTTCACAACAGCCCTATTATTATTTTCATTTTACAGATCAGGAAACTGAGGCTCAGGGAGGTTAAGTGACTTGCTCAAGTTCCCACAGCTGGTGAGTGAACAGCCAGTTTGGTCTGTCAAGTACATTCTCTTAACTGCTACCCTATATTGTCTCTTTTTCTTCTAATTCAGTAGTTCCTCAATTTTACTGAGAGCTCCAGGCCTTGACCTCTTTATTTCTCCCAGTCTCTTGGCCATCAGCCTTCCTTCCTTCCCTCCTTACCCTCCAGCCATGCCAAACTACTTACAGTTGTCCCCTTGTGTATAGTGTGGCACCTCTTATCCTTTGTACACATTGTTCCCACTGCTTGGATGAGCCAAATCACAGAGCCACTAAACCCATTTTTAAATCAGACAGAAGAAAAGGAACCGTAATGGTAGAGTGCATTTGAAAAGTTAATGTGTCATTCCCATAATGCTTAAAGAATTAAATAAATTACAGAACTAGAAAATACCATGAATAAGGTAAGAGTTTACAAGTGAAGAGATCCTGATGGTAAAAGTAGAGAATGTACTCTCCAAGGACAATTGTAACATTCACATAATCTGATAAACACAATTAATACCTCAAGATATTGTTTCTATATATGGCTTTCTTAAGACAATGGCAAGGCAAAATTGCAAATATCTTTCTAAAACTGCAATGTATTTTAAAATAAATACAATTACATATACATAATGTGTGTATATGAGTGTACACGCGTGCTGCATTTGCTCTCTTAAATAAGCCTTAAGTCATAAAGCAAATCCAGATCACAATATCATCAGTTTTTTAAACAACAATAGATACATAAGATTTTTTTACATATCAAATGCTGTTAAGTCAATATCTACAGCACACAATCTTTGTTCTTAAATGCTTATAATAGTAAAACAAAATGTTTAAAGAAACTTGGTGAGTTAAGTCTCTACCTAAAGATTGTACAAAATAAAGTATGTTTCTTTCACAGTCAAGTTCCTCCATATCTTAACATTTTGTCATATTTGATGCAAATCAAAACCACAGTGAGATACCATTTTACTCCCACTAGGATGGCTGAGATTTAAAAACAAAATAAAAATGGGCAAGGATGTGGGGAAATTGGAACCTTTATCTGTTGCTGGTCAGAATGAAAAATAGTACAGCTGCTGTGGAAAACAGTCTGGCGGTACCTCAAAAAACTGAAAATAGAACTACTATATGACCCAGCAATTTCACTCCTAGATATCCATCCAAAAAGCTTAAAAGCAAAGATTCAAACAGAGACTTGTATACCAATGTTAATTGTAGCATTATTCACAATAGCCAAAAGGTGGAAACAACCTAAATGCCCAACAGATGAATAAACCAAAAAAACCCGTTGCTATCAAGTTGATTCCGACTCATAGCGACCCTATAGGGCGGAGTAGAACTGCCCCATAGAGTTTCCAAGGAGCACCTCGTGGATTCCAGCGGCCGACCTTTTGGTTAGCAGCTGTAGCTCTTAACTACTATGCCACCAGGATTTCCAACAGATGAATGGATAAACAAAACGTGGTGCATGCATACAATGGAATACTACTCAGCCAGTAGGAGAAACGAAGCCTTGATACATGCTACAGTGTGGATGGAGCTAGGAGACACTATGCTGAGTGAAATAAGTCAATCACAAAAGGACAAGTATTATATGACCTCGCTTACATAAAAAGATAAGAAAAGGCAAATGTATAGAGACCAAAGTTTATTAGTGGTTACCAGGGGTGGGAAGGAGGGAGAAAGGGGGGTTAATGTTGGTATAAATATCCCATTTGATTAAGGGTAGTGTTGCACAGCTGATTATTGTAATTGCTGTCAATAAGTTATACACCTGTAAAAACTTAAATTGGCAAAGTTGTGGGACATTTACAACAATGACAAAAAAAAAAAAAGTAGTTGCTGAGACTGCTTATGTACAACCAAAATCTTCATGGAATGTGGTTTCTCGGTTTGGAAGTTTAGGATCATGGTTTCATGGGATATTCCAGTTAATTGGTCTAATAACTGATTTAGTGCTTCTATTCTACACCCTAGTTTGTTGCATAGTGCCTGAGGTCTTAAAAGCTTGCAAGTGGCCGTCCAAGGTACAATTGGTCTCCATTCACCTGGAGCAACAGAGTCAGAAAGAGCGTCAGGAATAGCAGGATAATGGAATGTGTGGCCAATTGCCTCCATGAACAACTACCTCCTTTGCCACGAGACCAGAAGAACTGGATGGTGCCCGGCTACTGAACATTTTGATCAAACATTCCATAGAAGAATCCTGATCAAAAAGGGGAAAATGCAGAAAAGAATTTTAAATTCTCATGCATTCCAGACCTCCTGGAGCCATGCAGGTTGGTTGAATCCCTGAGACTGTTGTTCTGAGATAATCTTTAAACCGTAAACCACAAATGTCCCCTGAAGTCTTAGAACCAAACAATAGTTTACCTTTAAAAAAAAAGATAACTGGTAAAAAATGCTCACCTTGAACATTATGCTCTTTTAAGAACTATATATATGGCATCGAATTGACAACAGCAACTCGAAAGATAGGAGACTTAGGGGTCAGTGAGTGTAAGTTAATGGTGGAGGAATAACTCAGAAAAGGAAGATGAGAATGGTTACACATCTTGAAGAAGGTAATCAGTGTCTCTAAATGGTACATGTAGAAACTGTTGAATTGGTGTATATTTTGCTTTGTATATTCTCAATAATAATAAAATAAAATGTATGTGTGTGTGTGTAAGAACTTAAACACACACAGACACAATGAGATACCACCTCACTCCTATTAGAATGGCAATGATCAAAAAAAAAAATTAGAAAACAAGTTTCGGCAAGGTTGTGGAGAAACCACTGCTGATGTGAACGTAAAATGGTGCAACTGCTGTGAAAACAGTTTGGTGGTTTCTCAAAAAGTTGAACATAGTATTACTATATGACCCAGCAATTCCAATCCTAGGTATACACCCAGAAGAAGTGAAGGCAGGAACACCAACAGAAACCCATATACCAGCATTCATCGTAGCACTTTTCACAATATCCAGAAGGTGGAAACATCCCAAGTGTCCATCAACAGATGAATGGATAAAGAAAATGTGGTATGTATATAATGGAATATTATGCAGCCATAAAAAGAAATTAAGTTCTAATAAATGTTACCATGTTATTTAAGCTGAGTAAAATAAATCAGTCACAAAAGACAAAATCTGTATGATCTCACTTATACAAAATTAGCAAATATAGAGAAACCAAAGATTATTAGTTGTTACCAGGGGTGGGAGAGAGCGGGAAAGATGGATTTTTTGTTTGAGGGGAATTGAGTTTATGTTAATGGTGGTATAATATTCTGGGAAAGGATAACTGTAATGGTACAACATGAAAAATGTAATCAATGTCATTGAATTGTAAATATGGTAGTTGTGTTGGGAGATATTTTGGTGTGTATATTTTCACTGCAGTAAAAAAGGGAAAAAATGTTTCATAAAAATGTTAATTTTTTAAACTGTTTCTTATCAATTCTAATTTTGTCTTTTATATAATTGATAAATCCTCATTTTGGCTAGGGGAAAAAATTGAGAAATGCAAATTAGCAAAATCATGGACAGAAAAAGAAGTGAAATAACAATATTTTTAAACGACAGGAAGATATTCTAAAGTATAAGTTTGTCAAACATACTCAAGAAATGGGAAGGTAGTATGAGGATACCAAATACAAGACAACTAAAGAGAGAAACCATGAAGCTACACGCACCAGAATGAGAACTAGGAACTTATCAGATGATTAATATCCAGTCCCGTGGAGTCGATTCCGATGATTAATAGATTAATGATTAATAGAAGCTGCTATTTCATGCACGATTACTCAGAGTATAAAGTAGTATTTTCTGAAGTGCCAAACATCAAGATTTTTTTGTGGCTACACTTTGATGCAGGAATTTTACTTTAGATATTTTTGTGACTAAAGTAACGTTTAAAGATGAATGTAAAAAAAAAAATGTGATTTTTCGCCACAGTTTGTTTTTAATAGGAAATTTGGAAATGATCCAAATTTGACGTATGATGTAGAAACAGTACAATTTTCTATGCATTGACAATTGATTTAAAATATTGAAAAAAGGAGACTGCAGGGCAGTGTATACGTACCATCCTATTAAAAAAGAAAAAGGATGTATACAAAAGTGTTTCTCTAGTGAGTGAGATTTAAAGGCTTTTACTTAAAACATTTCTAATTAATTTTTTACAATGACTATAATTGGTAAAATCAATAAAGATATTTCTGTTTTAGAGAAGAGAATATTCTTTGATGGTTAAGCGGGGGAAGGAGGGAGGGCGGGAGAGGGGTTTTCATTCATTAAATAGTAGATAAGAACTATTTTAGGTGAGGGGAAAGACAATACACAATACAGGAGAGGTCAGCACAACTGGACTAAACCAAAAGCAAAGAAGTTTCCTGAATAAACTGAACACTTTGAAGGCCAGTGTAGCAGGGGCAGGGGTTTGGGGACCATGGTTTCAGGGGACACCTAAGTCAATTAAAAAAAAAAAAAAAGTCAATTAGCATAACAAAATCTATTAAGAAAACATTCTGCATCCCACTTTGGAGAGTGGTGTCTGGGGTCTTAAAAGCTCAACCCACCTGGAGCAAAAGAGAATGAAGAACACCAACGATAAGGCAATTATGAGCCCAAGAGACAGAAAAGGCCACATAAACCAGAGATTACATTAGCCTGAGACCAGAAGAACTAGATGGTGCCTGACTACAACTGATGACTTTCTTGACAGGGAACACAACAAAGAATCCCCGAGGAAGCAGGAGAGTAGAGGGATAAAAAAAGAGGGATACAGACCCCAAATTCTCGTAAAAAGACCAGACTTAATGGTCTGAATGAGACTAGAATGACCCCGGAGGTCATGGTCCCCAGACCTTCTGTTAGCCCAAGACAGGAGCCATTCCCAAAGCCAACTCTTCACTAAGGGATTGGACTGGACTATGGGATAGACAATGATACTGGTGAAGAGTGAGCTTCTTGGAACAAGTAGACACATGAGACTATGTTGGCATCTCCTGACCGAAGGGGAGATGAGAGGGTAGAGGGGACAGAACCTGGCCAAATGGACACAAAAAGAGAGAGTGGAGGGAAGGAGTGTGCTGTCTCATTAGGGGGAGAGCAACTAGAAGTCTATAGCAAGGTGTACATAAATTTTTGTACGAGAGGCTGACTTGATTTGTAAACTTTCACTTAAAGCAAAATAAAAATTAAAAAAAAAGATTTCTGTTTTGGGAAAAATAAGTCATGACTCACAGTTGTGTTAGAAGACTTTTTCAAATTTTCAAAAACCATGTAAAAACCACCCCCATATTTCATAACTTTCTTTTTAAGGGCAAGGATATGTTTTCCAATGTTGCTTCTTTTATGAAGCAAATGTGGCTTTGATTTTAAAAACTTGACAAGAATAGTGGCCAGGAAGAAAAAAAATTACCAGTTGATCCTGTTTTTGAATGTGGGTGCAACCTGCTATGCAGAAACAGTCTAGCCCTCCCCACCCTGACTAAGCAGGCTGGTCCCAGAGATGCACCACAGACATCACCTGAGGAAAGGGCCACTGCACTTAACCAGTAAATATAAATCACATCATTATCTCAGTAGATCTTAAGAAGATAGGCAATAATAATTCACCATTTGAAAACTTAAGCAAGGTGCGTACAACATGTTGCAAAATATTAAGATATGACCAAGGTGGGTGGAAGATGCGCTGATGTTCATTACGTAATTCTCTGTATTTTTCGGTATGTTTGAAAGACTTCGTAATGCAAAAGTTAAAGTGATTAAATGTAATACGTGTAAAACTAGTAACCAGTTGCCACTGAGTGAATTTTAACACACGGAGACCCCATGTGTGTCAGAGTGAAACTGTGCTCCATAGTGTTTTCAATGGCTGATTTTTCGGAAGTAGATCAGCAGACCTTTTTTCTGTGCAATGAACTACTTAATATGGTCCTTATAGCCATATTAGAGAGTGCTGTTGGAGGGACAGCTGGCGTCAGAATTGGAAACCCTGGTGGTGTAGTGATTAAGAACTGTCTGCTAACCAAAAAGTGGGCAGTTCAAATCCACCAGGCATTCCTTGGAAACCCTATGGGGCAGTTCTACCCTGTCCTTTAGGGTCACTATGAGTCGAAATCAACTCAATGGCAGCGGGTTTGGTTTTTTTAGCCATAGTATTTGTAACTCCCAACAAATGACTGGGTGGTACTATGTAAATAAGGTGCTTGTGGCCCACAAAAGGGATTGGATAGCTTGCTAATAATGTAAATGAGGTGCAAGACACTTTTGGTGGGGGATGGGATCATGCAAATAAGGTGTTTGGAACCCTAATGAGGGGATCGGTCAGTTTTCCCATCCCTCTAGTCTTAAGAAAACGCTGGTGGTGTAGTGGTTCAGTGCTACAGCTGCTAACAAAGAGGTTGGCAGTTCAAATCTGCCAGGCACTCCTTGGAAACTATGGGGCAGTTCTACCCTGTCCTATAGGGTTGCTGTGAGTTGGAATCGACTCAACGGCAGTGGGTTTGGTTTTTTTTTTTTTTTTGGTTTTCTAGGCTTAAAGGGAGACACAAAGAGAAAGAGGTACTGCAACATGGAAGACAGCAAAAGATGTGGCGCAGCAGTACTAAGGGTAAGAAGCAGCAGCAGCAGAGGTAACAGAACCAGGAGACTGGCAAGAGACAGCGTGGAAGGCTTCCTGGCCCACCAAGTGACAGAGCTGAGTGTGTTCGGGTTGAGCTTCCTGGTGGAGTTGGGTGCCCCTGGGCACTTATTGGTGGAGCTAAAGAGCTTTGTAACACTTGCCGGAGCAGGGCAGAAGCTGGGCCAAGAGGCAGACGGCCAGAGAAAGGCCTGCCTGTGAGCATGGCTAAGAAGAGGCTGTCCTGATTGAAGAACTGTGTCCTGAGTATTTACTGATCCTGAATTGTAACCTGTTACTTCCCAAAATCATGAATACGGTCTATGAATTCTCTGTGGCCATTGCAATGAATTATCGAACTCAGCAGAGTAGAGAGAGCAGTGGGACGGACAGCTGGTGTCAGAATTGGTAAAAGAGGTTGGAGACCGGAGGTATGCCTGACCTCCGCCTTATCACAATCAGCCTTGCACTGTTGATGCTGATGATTTTCTCTCATTCCACTTGTGAAATTAGAGGAGGTCAGATGCCTCTGCTGAGCTTTTTCTACACCTTTCTTCTGGGGTGCCTCTGGATTGGTTTGAACTGCCAACCTTTCAGCTAGTAGTCAAGCACTTAACCTTTTGGGCCACCCAGGGACTCTGGCCTAAGTCTAGCAACTACCGTAAAACCTGGGAAAGCCAGAACCTGTGTAAAGTGCGAACCTGTCAGAGAAGGGAAATTCAAATATTTTGCACTAAAACAAGCGAATAAAAGTGATAAGACTGCATCCTGTCAAAGGCAGAAAACTTGCGAGACCCAGAAAAATAAGGTAGTCTCCTTGAGTTCCGGCTCTCACAGTTTTTACTGTATACATATATATGTAGTTGTATTTTCAAACTTTCCCTCTCTACTCCTCTCTGCCACAGGTTTAATTTCCTCTAACATTATGGAAAACTTTTCTTGAAATCTCCTCTAGCTAAGGTCTTTGCTTGTTTCTGCTCTTCAAGGCCACCACCTCAAAAGAATACTATCTTCTCCTCCTCCTTTCCTTGTCCTTCAACCAGTGTAGCCATCTTCTAGCCTTTGTTCCCCACTACACTGCTGAAACTTACCCTGGCTAGAGGCCACCAATCAGAAATTTCTAAAACCCATGGCTGCTGTCCCTTCTTCTGTGGTACTTATATAGTTCATCACTACCTTCTGCTTGGATTTGAAGGTAACAGTCTACCCTGGCCTTCTTCTTCCTACCTCTCTGGCTGGGCCTTCTTGGTTGCATTTTCCAATTTTCCTTTGAGTGCCCATTTCACCCCACTTCCTCTCTTGTCCACTATCATGGCTCCAACTATCCTTTATTTGCTGATGACTCCCAAGCCTTGTCTTTGGTGCTGACCTCACCATCCTCCCCTCATTGCTAATATCCTCTAGTTAAGGGACTAGGCTTCAGTCCTGGTTCTACCACCCACTAGACAGATGACCTTAGGCAATTAGTTTTTCTATTAATTCTTTATCTCATCTGAAAATAAAAGCATCTCTCCAAAAGAGTTGAGAAGTAAGGGGTATAAAGCACCCACCATGTTTGGTCAGTAAATGTTAGCTACTCGACATCTCCATTTATTTGCTTTAAATACATGAAAATTCCTTATGTTCTCCAAACTAAACTTATTATTTTCTCTACCTGTAAACCAACTCATCTTCCTAAACTCCCTTTCTCAACTATAGTTAGAATCCTGCATCACACTAGCCTTCTCCTTGTTAGCCCTCACAAATCTATCACAAGGTCCTGAACATTCTTATTAATATCTCGTGCCCAGTACCTCCTCTCCATCTCTGCTTCTTCGGCCTGGCTTAGGCCCTCTGAATCACTCATCTCAACTACCACAAGAGCCTCCCAACTGGCCTCACTCGCTCCAGGATAGCCCTCTTAAATCCATCCTCCACCCCCTCCAATGACTAGCTAAAACACTGCCCTGACTGGGCCAGACCCTTCTCTAAACCCTGCCAATGCTTCCAAGTTAACCAGCCAACAGGGCAAAGTAAGTCCGCCAAGGAAATGAAGCAAAGGGAAGGACCTTGCCTGGTGGTACAGTTTGGTGGCTTCTTGCTGAGTTGTCTTTCTTCACTCTGAAAGACATTTTTACTAGTTCTAGATAGTTTCATCTAGTAGCAATTCAATTCTTTGTGATTACCTTTACACTCCCTATTAATTTCTTTTTACTTGCAAATACACCCTGCATAATGTGTTATACAGGGAAGGATAATATACTAACTCATCGATGCTTTATTGTGCAGATTTGAGATAGACGTTCTATGGGACCCCGTGAGTGGGGACACTGAGGAAAAACTGCCTAGGACGGGAGTTTTTGTCTAGCTATATGTAAAGTTTTTGTGACATCTTCAATTTCTTCTTTTGTTATGGGTCCATTTAGGTTTTCTACCTCTATGTTAGTTTAGATAGTGTGTTTCTAGAAATTTGTCCATTTCTTTTAGGTTTTAAAATTTGTTATGATATAGTTTTTCATTATATTCTGTTACAATCCTGTTTATTTTGGTTGGTTCTGTTGTAGTGTCACCCATTTCGTTTCTTATTTTGGTTATTTGCATCCTCTCGTTTTTTTCTTTTGTCAATTTGGCAAGTGGTTTGTGAATTTTATTGATCCTCTCAAAGAACTAACTTCTAGCTTTGTTGATTCTTTCCATTGTTTTTCTATTTTCTGTTTCATTTATTTCTGCTCTGATCTTTCTTCTCGTGACAGTGGACTTCTTTTGCTGTTCCTTTTCTATTTGTTCAAGTTGTCGGGTTAAGTCACTCATTTTAGACCTTCTTTTTTGATGTGTGCATTTATCGCTATAAATTTTCCTCTGAGTACTGCTCTTGCTGTGTCCCAGGGGTTTTGGTATGTTGTGTTTTCATTCTCATTTGATTCTAAGAATTTTTCAATTTCTTCTATGACCCGGTAATTTCAAAGTAAGGTGTTATTAAGTTTCCATGTATTTATTTTTTTCCTTCCTCTTTCTGTTATTGATTTTTAGTTTTATAGTGTGTAAAGCTTTTGAAACAAAAAGTTTCTTTTCCTGATTGGACTAATTGCTCTAAATATTCCACTGTCAGTTGCTGTACTGTGGTAGCTTATATGTTGCTATGATGCTAGAAGCTATGCCACCAGTATTTCAAATATCATAAGGGCCACCCATGCTTTCAGTGGAACTTCCAGACTAAGACAACTAGGAAGAAAGGTCTGATGATCTACTTCTTAAAATTAATCATTGAAAACCTTATGGATCACAATAGAACATTATCTGACATGTTCGCTTTGGACTCATCATCAGGAAGGATCAATCACTGGAGGAGGACATCATGTTTGGTGAAGACGAATCTCCCTCAGTGAGATGAATTGGCACAATAAGCTGCAACAATGGACTTGAACATGCTGGTGATTGTGAGGATGATGCAGGACTAGGCAACATTTCATTCTATTGTGCATGCAGTCTCCATGAGTCAGAGCCCACCTGGTGGCAGTAACCTATCTATTTATCTAAATATTTTGGGTCTTGAGACAAAGATGGACCTTCTGCCACCTAGTAGATGTTGGATGCCCACTTGATGACACCTGCCAGACACTAGGCTTTTTAAGGTGCTTTATCCACATCTCTGATTCTCCGAACAATGCTGAACCATTGGAACCATTAACCCCATTTAATAGCTGTAGAGGAAATCCAAGTTCAGAACAGGGACCACACCTTGTTCTGCTCTTGGGAACAAATGCTTTGTGAATACCTCAAGGCCTAACCATGATTCTTGAAAGTGGACTTTTAAAATAAATGCCCTTTCATCTTTCAATCCCCTCCCTCTTTGCTCTAAACTACTGGTTCTCAGTTTGGTCCCCAGACTAGCAGAATCAATATCACCTTGGGAACTTGTTGGAAATGCAAATGAAATTCCATTCCTTGTGAATCGTGCCATGGGGCCCAGCAAACTGGGTTTTAACAAGCCCTTCAGGTGATTCTGCAGCAGCTAAAGTCTTGAGAACTACCTTAGAACCACCTGGAGAGAGTTTTTAACACCTGCACCGCAGATGTATTAAATCATGAAATCTCTAGGGTGGAGCCCAGCCTCAGTGTTTTTTTTAGAACTCCCCCAGATTTCAAAGTGCAGCCAAGATTAAGAAGCACTGCTTAGGCTCACACTAATATAACTTAACAGCTACCAGTTATTAAGCATATACATATATTACATATAATCCTGACAACAACCCCAGGACTTTGCTGTTATTAGTCCCATTTCAAAGAAATTGATATTGAGACTTGAGAGGCCTTGCATCTTGCCCACAGGCACTGAGTTACAGAGCCAAGGTTCAAAGTCAGAATTGTCTAACTCAAAATCTGGACCACTGAAGAGCTCAGGTTTAGGACTCAGTCAAACGGGGCTGTAGTGCTGACTGTATGGAGGGAGTCCCTGAGTGGCAAAAACGGTTAAATGCTCCAGTACTAGCTGAAAAATTGGCTGTTTGAACCCACTTAGAGGCACCCTGGCAGACGGGCTTGGCAATCTGCTTCCAAAAGATCACAGCCTTGAAAACACCATGTGTTCTACTCTGCACACACTGTGTTGCCATGAGTCAGAATCCACTCAGCAACTAACAATGACAGCAATGCTGGCTCTACCCAAGGTCCTACTTTATGATTAACCTCAATGAGCCTCAGTTCCCTCAGGTATAAAATGAAGATAATAATAGTTAGCTTTGTAGAATTGCTATGAAGATTAAATTGCTGTGACGATTTCATGGGAGAGAATACCCATGAAAGTACCTGATACATACTAAGTACTGTTTGTTGTTTTTTATATCCTCCCTCATGAAAATTTCCTTTTCCCTTTTAACCAAGAGCTACCCCTTCCACATCACCACCTGTCTTTTGGCTTGTCATACTGTGGTAACTTTTGTGTTGCTATGATGCTGGAAGCTATCCCACCGGTATTTCAAATGCCAGCAGGGTCATACTGGACATGTTTCAGAGGAGCTTCCAGATCAAGACAGACTAGGAAGAAAGGCCTGGCTATGTGCTTCTGAAAATAAAAATGAAAACCCTATGGGTCACAAGAGAATATTGTCTGATACAGTGCTGGAAGATGAGTCCCATAGGTTGGAAGGCACTCAAAATACACAGTGGCTCAACAATGGACTCGAGCATACCAAGGATCATGGAGATGGCACAGGACCAGGCCATGTTTCCTTCTGTTGTACGTGAGGTCACCATAAGTTGGAGCCAACTCAACAGCAATAACAGCAACTCCTTTCATACCTCCTCTCCAAAGGCATTCCTTCATTTCAACCCTTAATTTACCAGTATATATTGTTAGGGCCTGGGGATTGGGGCTGGTATTGTTTGGGGAATCTATCTGCCCTGGGAGTAGTAATTTCTCTGTCCTTAAATGTTTTCCACTAGTTGGCTCTATTTCCATTTTCTATTCTTAACTCCATCTCCAACCAGAGCTGATTCATCCTTCTCCCTACTGCTATTTCAATTACCTCTACATAAATTTTGCTTAAACGCATGAAATGAATCACCTCCCTTTTCTAGTGTAATGGCCATTCCACAGAGTTCAGCTTCCTCTTCTAATTGTCCCTCTCTGTGGTCCAATGCTGACAGATTTTGTCCACCATTAATGCCTAAGTGTAATCACAGCATTGGCCTGCACACTGTTTGGTTGATGGCATATGTTTTGATCATCACCTCCTGGGGCAGGACAATATGAACACTGCACTTCATGCTTACTAAGAACACCCAGTCTCCAGGGAGGGCACCAAAGGAAGGGACCCTCTAACTTCTCCTTATTCGCCTAGATTTGCCAAAAAAAAATGTGTTTCTGTAGACTCAGACAAAATTTATGGGACTTTAGAGAGAGAATTTTGAGTCCACCCATTTTGTTTTATAGTTGAGGAAACAAACTGCTCTAGGTCAAGTGACAAATTAGTAATAGAGCCCAGGCTATAATTCAGGTCTTCTAACCCCCCAACAAAAGGCCCCCTGGTGATACAGTGGTTGAGCACTCACACAGCTAACCAAAAGGTTGGTGGCTTGAACCCTAGCAGCTCTGCAAAAGAAAAGACCTGGTGATCTGCTCCCAGAAAGATTACAAGCTAGGAAACCCTATGGGGCAGTTCTACCCTGTCCCATAGGTCGCTATGAGTTGGAATCAACTCTACAGTACACAACAACCCCCAACAAAGCACTCTTGCATCAGGAAGCTGTTTCTTAGTGAAGACAGCTCAGGACTGGGGCTGCAATCACATATGACTATTATGTAACTCTGCAGTGAGAACTGTAAAAAATTATACAGACAGATCCTGTGTAGCCTTTACCCTGTTTCTCCCAATGGTAACATTTTGCAAAACCATAGTACAATATGACAACCAGGTTATTGACATTGATACAATCCACTCATCTTAATCAGTTTTCTCCAGATTTAACTTTACTCATTTGTGTGTATTTATAGCTACACAATTTTATCACCTAAGTTCATGTATGTATCACCACAAACTAGATACTGAACGATTCCATCACCACAAGGATCTCTTGTGTTTCCCTTTTTTATAACCACACCTACCTCCTTCTTGCCCCACCTCCTCCCACCATACCTTACTCCTGGCTACCACTAATACTTTTCTAAAATGTTATCGTTTCAAAAATATATATAAGGGGAGGTGGAGCCAACATAGTGCAATAGACAGAATCACCACACCATCCCTTCACAGCAAAGACCTGAAAAACTAAGTAAAACAGGACAAACGTCAATCCTGGAATCCTAAGCGTAAAAGATTTACAACAAGGAACCACAGAGGTTGATCTGTAAATGAAACAATGTCAGAACAATAAAAGAGGGAATAAATGAAGTAGGTATGGAACTTTCAAATGGAGAGGAAGGCAAGGTGATACCAAGTAATAAAATACTCGTTCAAACTTAGGAAGATAAGGGTAAATTTCAAGACAATCACAAAGAGAGTTAACAAACCTACTTATGAAAACAAGAAAAACATAAAGTCTCCGTAAACACAAAAACTAAAAAAATGAAAAAGAATCCACAAACAAAAGGAATGCAGCACAGGAGACTAAGAGGAACAAACATAAGCACAACAAAAAAGCACTACTAAATGACAGCAATCAAGTCACACCTGCCAATAATTACACTGAACGTAAATGGCCTAAATGCACTCATAGAGACAGAGAGAGTGACAGAATGGATTAAAAAACAGGATCCATCAATAAGCTGTCTACAAGAAACATACCATAGAAACAAAGAAGTAAATTTACTGAAAAGCAAAGAATGGAAAAAAATATATCAAACAGCTACCAAAAAAAGAGCAGGAGTAGCAATACTAATTTCAGATAAAATACACTTTAAAACAAAATCCACCATAACAGACAAAGAAGGGCATTATATAACAATTAAAGGGATGATCCATCATGAAGACAAAATCATAACAAATATCTACACTTCCAATGACAGGACTCCAAAATATATAAAACAAATGCTAACAGCACTGAAAAGAGAAATTCACAGTTCCACAATAATAGTAGGCGACTTCAACATTTCACCCTCAGTAAAGGACAGAGCATCTAGAAAGAAACTCAACAAAGATACAGAAAATCTAAAGGCCACAATCAGCCAATTGACTTCATAGGCATATATAGAACACTCCACCCAACAGGTGCAAAGTACACATTCTTTTCCAAGGCACATGGAATGTTCTCCAGGGTAGACCACATCTTAGACTACAAAGCAATCCTCAACAACATTAAGAACAATTGAAATAATACTAAGTATCAATTTTTTTTTTTTTTTATCTTCTCTGATTACAATGCCATCAAAGTAGAAATTAACAACAGGAAGAGCAAAGAAGAAAAAAAATCAATTACATGGAAACTGAATAACACCCTGCTTAAAAACCATTGAGTAACAGGAGAAATCAAAGATGGACTGAAAAAATTCCTAAAATCAAACAAGAATGAAAACACATCATACCAAAACCTTTGGGACACAACAAAGGCAGTCCTCAGAGGTCAATTTATAGCAATAGATGCACACATCAAAAAAGAAGAAAGGGACAAAATCAAAATATTAGGTACACACCTCAAACAAATAGAGAACAGCAAAAGAAGCCCACAGCCACCATAAAAAAGTAAATAATGAAGATCAGAGCAGAAATAAATGAAATAGAGAATAGAAGACGATAGAAAGAAACAACAAAACCAAAATTTTGTTTTTTGAAAGGAAGAACAAAATCGACAAACCACTGGCCAAATTGAAAAAAGAGAAACAGAACAGGACTCAAATAACCCAAATAAGAAATGAAATGGGGGACATTACAATAGACCCAACTGAAATAAAAAGGATCATAGCAGAGTACTATGAAAAGCTATATTCCAACAAATTTGAAAACCTAGAGAAAATGGACAAATTTCTAGAAACACTCTACCTGCCCAACCTGACACAAAATGATGCTGAAAACCTGAACAGACCCATAACAAAAGAAGAGAGTGAAAAGGCAATACGAAAACCCCCAACAACAACAACAAAAAACCCTGGCCCAGATGGCCTCACTGGAGAATTCTACCAAATATTCAGAGAAGATCTTACACCAGTACTACTCAAACTATTTCAGAACATAGAAAAGGAAGGGATACTTCTGAATTCATTCAATGAAACCAGCATAACCCTGATATCAAAACCAGGCAAAGACACCACAAAAAAAAAGAAAAATTACAGACAAATATCTCTCATGAATATAGATACAAAAATTCTCAACAAAATTCTAGCCAATAGAATTCAGCATCATATCAAAAAAAATAATACACTATGACCAAGAAGAATTCATACCAGGTATGCAAAGATGTGTCAACATTAGAAAATCAATGTAATCCACCATATAAGTAAAAGAAAAGAATCACATGGTCATCTCAATCAATGCAGAAAAGGCATTCAACAAAGTCCCACACGCATTCCTGATAAAAACTCTCAATAAAATAGGTATAGAAGGGAAATTCCTCAATATAATAAAGGGCATCTATACAAAACCAACAGACAACATCATTCCTAATGGAGAGAGGCTGAAAACATCCCCCTTGAGAACAGGAACAAAGCAAGGATGAACTTTATCACCACTCCTGTTTAACATTGTGCTGGAAGTCCTAGCTAGAGCAATAAGGCAAGAAAAAGAAATAAAGGGCATCCAAATCGGTAAGGAAGAAGCAAAACTGTCCCTATTTGTGGATGATATGATAGTATACATAGAAAACCCAAAGACTCCATGAGAAAACTGGACTAATAGAAAAATTCAGCAGAGTAACAGGATACAAGATAAACTTATACAAAAATCAGTTGGATCCCTATATACCAATAAAGACAGCAATGAAAAGGAAATCAGGAAAACAATACCATTTATAATAGCCCCTAAAAAAATAAAATACTTAGGAATAAATCTAACTGGAGATGTAAAAGACCTATACAAAGAAAACTACAATACACTATGGCAAGAAACCAAAAAATCTACATAAATGGGAAAAACATACCATGCTCATGGATAGGTAGACTCAACATTGTGAAAATGTCAATTCTACCCAAAGCAACCTACAAATACAATGTAATCCTGATCCAAATAGAAACAGCATTCTTTAAAGAGTTAGAAAAATTAATCTTTAACTTTATATGGAAAGGGAAGAGGCCTCGGATAAGTAAAGCACTACTGAAGAATAAGAATAAAGTAGGAGGACTCTCACTACATGACCTCAGAACCTACTATACAGTTACAGTAGTCAAAAGAGCCTGGTACTGGTACAACAACAGATACATTGACCAGTGGAGAGAATTGAGAACCAAGACATAAATCCATCCACCTATGGTCACCTGATCTTCAACAAGAGCCCAAAGTCCATCAAATGAAGAAAAGACAGTCTTTTTAACAAATGGTGCTGGCAAAACTGGATGTCCATCTGCAAAGAAATGAAACAGGACCCATACCTCACACCATACACAAAACGAATTCAAAATGGATCAACGACCCAAATATAAAACCAAAAACCATAAAGATCATAGAAGATAAAATAGGATCAACACTATAGGCCCTAATACATGGCACTAACAGGCTGCAAGCCATAACTAACAACACACAAACTCCAGAAGATAAGCTAGATAACTAGGATCTTCTAAAAATTAAACACTTATTATCATCAAAAGACTTCATCATACAGTAAAAAGAGAACCTACAGACAAGGGGAAAAAAAAATTGGCTTTGACAAATACAACAAAGTCTAATCTCTAAAATCAAAAATTTTCTATGGAAAATCCAACACCTCTACAACAAAAAGACAAATAATCCAACTAAAAAATGGGCAAAGGAAATGAACTGACACTTCACCAAAGAAGATATTCAAGAGGCTAACAGACACATGAGGAAATGGTCATGATCCCTACCATTAGAGAAATGGAAATCAAAACCACAACGAGCTATCATCTCACCGCTGCGTTACTGGCACAAATAAAAAAAAAAACAGAAAATAATAAATGTTGGGGAGGCTGAGGGAATATTGAAACTCTTAAGCACTGCTGGTGGAAATGCAAAATAGTACAACCATTTTGGAAAATAATATGGTGCTTCCTTGAAAAGCTAGAAATAGAAATACTGTATGATCCAGCAATCCCACTCCTAGGAATATATCCTAGAGAAATAAGAGACATCACACAAACAGACATATGCACACCCATGTTCACTGCAGCATTGTTCACAAAAACAAAAAGAAACAATCGACAGATGAATGGATAAACAAACTCTGGTACATACACACAATGGAGCACCAAGCAACGATAAAGAACAATGATGAATCTGTGAAACATCTCACAACATGGATGAATCTGGAGGGCATTGTTGTTGTTGTTGTTAGGTGCCGTCAAGTCGGTTCCAACTCATCGCAACCCTATGCACAACTGAACGAAACACTGCCCACTCCTGAGCCTTCCTTACAATCGTTGTTATGCTTGAGCTCACTGTTGTAGCCACTGTGTCAATCCACCTTGTTGAGGGTCTTCCTCTTTTTCGCTGACCCTGTACTCTGCCAAGCATGATGTCCTTCTCCAGGGACTGATCCCCCCAACAACATGTCCAAAGTATGTAAGACGACAACATGTCCACAGTATGTAAGAATGCTTCTAAGGAGCATTCTGGTTGTGCTTCTACGACAGACCTGTTCATTCTTTTGGCAGTCCGTGGTATATTCAATATTCTTCACCAACACCACAATTCAAAGGCATCAATTCTTCTTCAGTCTTCCTTATTCATTTTCCAGCTTTCACATGCATACGATGCGATTGAAAATACCGTGGCTTGGGTCAGGCGCACCTTAGTCTTCAAGGTGACATCTTTGCTCTTCAACACTTTAAAGAAGTCCTTTGCAGCAGATTTAGCCAATGCAATGCGTCATTTGATTTCTTGACTGCTGCTTCCATGGCTGTTGATTGTGGATCCAAGTATAATAAAATCCTTGACAACTTCAAACTTTTCTCCGTTTATCATGATGTTGCTCATTGGTCCAGTTGTGAGGATTTTTGTTTTCTTTATGTTAAAGTGCAATCCATACTGAAGACTGTGGTCCTTGATCTTCATTTGTAAGTGCTTCAAGTCCTTTTCACTTTCAGCAAGCAAGGTTGTGTCATCTGAATAATGCAGTTTGTTAATGAGTCTCCCTCCAATCCTGATGCCCCATTCTTCTCCATAGAGTCCAGCTTCTCGGATTATCTGCTCAGCATACAGATTGAACAGGTATGGTGAAAGGGTACAACCCTGACACATACCTTTCCTGACTTTAAACCACTCGGTATCCCCTTGTTCTGTCCAAACAACTGCTTCTTGGCCTATGTAAAATTTCCTCATGAGCACAATTAAGTGTTCTGTAATTGCCATTCTTCGCAATGTTATCCCTAATTTGTTATGATCCACACAGTTGAATGCCTTTACATAGTCAATAAAACACAGGTAAACACACATCTGGTATTCTCTGCTTTCAGCCAGGATCCATCTGACATCAGCAATGATATCTCTGGCTCCACATCCTCTTCTGAAACCGGCCTGAATTTCTGACAGTTCCCTGTCGACATATTGCTACAGCGGATTTTGAATGATCTTCAGCAAAATTTTGCTTGCGTGTGATATTAATGATATTGTTCTATAATTTCCACATTTGGTTGGATCACCTTTCTTGGGAGTAGGCATAAATATGAATTTCTTCCAGTCAGTTGGTCAGAAAGCTGTCTTCCATACTTCTTGGCATAGACGACTGAGCACCTCCAGTGCTGCATCCCTTTGTTGAAACATCTTAATTGATATTCTGTCAATTCCTGGAGCCTTGTTTTTTGCCAATGCCTTCAGAGCAGCTTCTACTTCTTCCTTCAGTACCATCAGTTCCTGATCATATGCCGCCTCTTGAAATGGCTGAACATTGACTAATTCTTTTTGGTATAATGACTCTGTGTATTCCCTCCATCTTCTTTTGATGCTTCCTGTGTCATTTAACATTTTTCCCATAGAATCCTTCACTATTGCAACTCGAAGCTTGCTGTGATCCTGGAAGCTATGCCACCAATATTCAGATACCAGCAGGGTCACCCATGGAGGACAGGTTTCAGGTGAGCTTCCAGACTAAGACAGACTAGGAAGAAGGACCCAGCCGTCTACTTCTGAAAAACATTAGCCAGTGAAAACCTTATGAATAGCAGCGGAACATTGTCTGATATAGTTCTTGAAGATGAGCCCCCCAGGTTGGAAGGCACTCAAAAGATGACTGGGGAAGAGCTGCCTCCTCAAAGTACAGTCGACCTTAATGACATGGATGGAGGAAAGCTTTCGTGACCTTCATTTGCTGACATGGCACGATTCAAAATGAGAAGAAACAGCTGCTAACATCCATTAATAATCAGAACCTGGAATGTATGAAGTATGAATCTAGGAAAATTGGAAATCGTCAAAAATGAAATGGAATGCATAAACATCAGTATCCTAGGCGTTAGTGAGCTGAAATGGACTGGTATTGGCCGTTTTGAATCGGACAATCATATAGTCTACTGTGCTGGGAATTACAACTTGAAGAGGAATGGTGTTGCATTCATCATCAAAAAGAACGTTTCAAGATCTATCCTGAGGTACAACGCTGTCAGTGATAGGATAATTTCCATACGGCTACAAGGAAGACCAGTTAATATAAATATTATTCAAATTTACGCACCAACAACTTAGGCCAAAGATGAAGATATAGAAGATTTTTATCAGCTGCTGCAGTCTGAAATTGATAGAACATGCAATCAAGATGCATTGATAATTACGGGCAATTGGAATGTGAAAGTTGAAAGCAAAGAAGAAGGATCAGTAGTTGGAAAGTATGGCCTTGGTGATAGAAACAATGCCAGAGATTGAATACTAGAATTTTGTAAGACCAATGACTTCTTCATTGCAAATACCTTCTTGAACCAACAAAAACGGCGACTATACACATGGACCTCACCGGATGGAACACACAGAAATCAAATTGACTATCTCTGTGGAAAGAGACAATGGAAAAGCTCAATATCATCAGTCAGAACAAGGCCAGGGGCCGACTGTGGAACAGACCATCCATTGCTCATATGTAAGTTCAAGCCGAAACTGAAGAAAATCAGAGCAAGTCCAGGAGAGCCAAAATATGACCTTGAGTATATCCCACCTGAATTTAGAGACCATCTGAAGAGTAGATTTGACACATTGAACACTAGTGACCAAAGACTAGACGAGTTGTGGACTGACATCAAGGACATCAACCATGAAGAAAGCAAGAGGTCATTGAAAAGACAGGAAGGAAAGAAAAGACCAAAATGGATGTCAGAGGAGACTCTGAAACTTGCTCTCCAACATCGAGCAGCTAAACAAAAGGAAGAATTAATGAAATAAAAGAACTGAACAGAAGATTTCAAAGGGCATCTCGAGAAGACAAAATAAAGTATTATAATGACATGTGCAGAGAGCTGGAAATGGAAAACCAAAAGGGAAGAACACACTCAGCGTTTCTCAGTCTGAAAGAACTGGAGGGCATTATGCTGAGGGAAATAAGCCAATTACAAAAGGACAAATATTGTACGAGATGATTACTGTAAAAACTCATGAAAAAGGTAACACACAAAAAGAAACAATCTATGATGGTTAGGAGGGAGGGAAGGGTTGGGGATAGAAAAACACTAAATGGACTTTAGGTAAGTGGTAACTTTGGTGAAGGGTAAGACAGCACACAATACTGGGAAAGACAACACAACTTGTACACGGCAAGGCCATGGAAGCTCCATAGACACATCCAAACTCCCTGAGGGACTGAATTGCTGGGCTGAGAGCTGTGGGACCATGGTCTTGGGGAACATCTAGCTCAACTGGGATAACATAGTTTATAATGAAAATGTTCTACATTCTACTTTGATGAGTAGTGCCTGGGCTCTTAAAAGCCTGTGAGTGGCCATCGAAGACACTTCAGTGGTCTCACCCCGTCTAGAGCAAGGGTGAATGAAGAAAACTAAAGATACAAGGGAAAGATTAGTCCAAAGGACTAATGGACCACATCTACCATGGCCTCCACCAGATTGAGTCCAGTACAACTAGATGGTGCCTGGCCTTCACCACTGACTACTCTGACAGGGATCACAGTAGAGGGTCCTGGACAGAGCTGGAGAAATGTAGAACAAAATTCTAACCCACAAAAATAAAGCAGAATTACTGGCCTGACAGAGACTGGAGAAACCCGGAGAGCATGGCCCTCAGACACCCTTTTAGCTCAGTAATGAAGTCACTCCTGAGGCTCACCTTTTAGCCAAAGATTAGACAGGCCTACAAAACAAAATGAGACTAAAGGGACACACCAGCCCAGGAGCAGGGACTAGAAGACAGGCGGGGACAGGAAAGATGGTAATAGAGAACCCAAGGTCGAGAAGGGAGAGCGTTGACATGTCGTGAGGTTGTTAACCGATGTCATAAAACAATATGTGTGCTCACTGTTTAATGAGAAACTAGTTTGTTCTGTAAACCTTTATCTAAAGTACAATAAAAAAAGTAATTAAAAAAAAGAACAATTATGCACCTGCGAAGCATCTCACAACATGGATGAATCTGGAGGGTATTATGTTGAGGTAAATAAGTCAATTACAAATGTACAAATATTGTATGAGACTGCAACTATAAAAACTCTTGAAAAGGTTAACACACAAAAAGAAGCAATCTTTTATAGTTATGAGGGAAGGGAGGGGTGGGGATGAAAAACACTAAATAGACCATAGATAAGTGGTAACTTTGGTGAAGGGTAAGACAGTACACAATACTGGGGAAGTCACATAACTTGTCCAAGGCAAGGTCATGGAAGCTCCATAGACACATTCAAACTCCCTGGGGCACCAAATTACTGGACTGAGGGATGTGGGGACCATGGTGTTGGAAATACCTAGCTCAATTGACATAACATAGTTTATAAAGAAAATGTTCTACATTCTACTTTGGTGAGTAGCGTCTGGGGTCTTAAAAGCCTGTGAGTGGCCATCTAAGATGCTTCACTGGTCTCACCCCATCTACAGCAAGTGAGAATGAAGAAAACCAAGGACACAAGGGAAAGATTAGTCCAAAGGACTAGTAGACCACAACTACCACAGCATCCACCAGATGAGTCCAGGATAGCTAGATGTTACCCAGCTACCACCACTGACTGCTCTGAGAGGGATCACAGTACAGGGTCCCAGACAGAGCTGGAGAAAGATGTAGAACAAAATTCTAACTCACAAAAAAGACCAGACTCACTGTCCTGACAGAGAGTGGAGAAACCCCAAGCATATGCCCCCAGATGCCCTTTAGCTCAGTAATGAAGTCAATCCCGAGGTTCACCCTTCAGCCAAAGATTAGATAGGCCCATAAAACAAAACAAGACTAAGGGGGCACACCAGCCCAGGGACAAGGACTAGAAGGCAGGAGGAACAGAGAAGCTGGTAATAGGGAACCCAAGGTTGAGAAGGGAGGGTGTTAACCTGTCATGGAGTTGGCAACCAATGTTACAAAACAATATGTGTACTAATTGTTTAAGGAGAAGCTAGTTTTTTCTGTAAAACCTCATCTAAATTTCAATAATAATACATATATATATATATGGAATTACAGAGTATGTAACCCCTTGGGAGTGGGTTTTTTTTCCCCTTAGTATGATTCTCTTGAGAGTCATCGAAATTGTTGCATGTACCAATACCAGCTCTCATTGCTGAGTCCATTCACCTTTTTTTTTCTTTTGATGACAAGGCTGGAGTAGGTGAGCCGGTCAGGGAGAGGGACATGAAATTCTGACAGAGAAGGAAAGGAATGAGTGAGGGAGATCTTGTGGGGCTTTTTCTCAAGCCTTATGGGAGCTTTGGGAGGGTTTTGAGCAAAGAGGTGACATGATCTGACTTTCTATTTTCATTCACTTTTTACACCGTGATTGTGAACAAGTCACTGAGAAATTTGTACTTTTCTACCTGGAGAAACTTGGAAATGATCTTAACTCAGCTAAGCCTCTGTTTATTCTTCTTCTTTTTTAAAAAAATGTGGAAAGTTGATAATAGCATTTTCTACCTATCTCTCAGGACTGATGTAAAGATCAAATGAGATAATAAGCATGATAATGCATTTCAAACTGTAAAGTGATGCACACATGTAAGATGTATTATAATGGCCTTTTTAAGGGCATCTCCTATCTTAAATCAAGGCTTCAAATTGGTTCTTCCCACTTCAGTCATGGCCAAGAAACTGAAACTGAACAGGCTCAAATTTTTAAAATTTGGATGAACTGGAATGGAAAGAAGGATTACACGTCAAAGCCCTGCTAGAAACCTAATCTCCCTCTTAGAAAACAAGGGCAGTGTACACATTGCATAGCAACCAAATCTGTTGCCTGTTGAATTTTGAGCAGAGTTGGAAACAGCATTGCCCCGCTCGAAGCTGGCAGCTGATTGCACTGCCTTGAATGTGTGTTGCTTACCACAGTCCTACCAATAATCTAATCTCATGGATCAAGCTCCTGAAAAGGACCACTACGCCTCTCCTGATTCTCCCATTCCAGGGCTTCAACCTGTAATTTTCCCATTCCGGTTATTGTTCTGGTTCACTCAAATTTAAAAATTCTGCCCTGTTCTGGTTTCGCTTCTTTGTCCATGATTGAACCAGTTCAAACAGGTTTGAAGCCCTGTTTTAAATTTTGTTTTTCCTGCTTCTTCCAGGCATATCAAATTACTCCTATTTTGGGATTTTCTTTCAGCCAGCTGAGCTCAGGTCTCACTTGAGGAGATTACTTACCTGAGCAGAGAGAGTGAGTATGAAGCTTTCAAACTTGTTCTGATGTCAGAATACTTGAAAGTCTACATCCAAATTGCAGAACGTCCTTAAAGTTGCTAAAAATAACTCCATTACTAGGTACAAAAAACAATTTTAATGGCAGAAAAAAATACTTTTTTTAATTCTATACATGCATATAAAATCTCAGTCATGAGCACACATATCCATGAAAAAGAGTATATTGTCTATTTAAATAAGATTACCTGTTTCTGAGTTTCCCTGTAAATACTCATTTTATGTTCTACTGGAAAGGAGCCCTGGTGGCATGGTGGTTAAAGCGCTCAGACGCTAACTGAAAAGTTGGTGGTTCTAACCCACTGACCGCATCTTGGGAAAAAAATGTGGCCGTCTACTCTCATAAAGATTACAGCCTTGGAAACCCTATTGGGCAGTTCTACTCTGTCTTATAGTGTGGTTATGAGTTGCAATTGATTCCATGGCAATGGGTATTATTCTACTCACCTGAAGACAAATGACAGCTATAAAGCTATAAAGATCGAAGAAAAAAATTGGAGGAGATAAAATTTGAAAATTCTACCTATTGACCTTTTTACGTTTCGAACAGGAGAAGATATTTATTCTGTTTTGGTGGGAATATTTCGGCCCAGCTCATATTCTACTCTAATTCTGCTAAATCAGAATTACCCTAGGAGTTTTTCAAAAATACACAGTAGATTCCAATTCCCACTCTAATCATTCAGTAGGTCTAGGATGAGACCCGGAAACTTACAATTTTTTAAAAGCTCCTCAGGTGATTTTGATATTCAACCAGGCTGGGAATCTCTCCTGTTTGGAGTTTGTCTTCAAATACCCCTTGATGGACTTTTTCCTGACTTCCCTGGATATTTCTCGCTTCTGTAAGAGCTATCTATCCTCACAAGTTTTCCTTCCTTCCTATAAAAACCTGGTTTCCAGTGAGTGTTCAACCTCACCACTCCCTGGAACTATCCTTGTCAATGTCACTGTCACTTCTCTTTCCCAGCTGAATTTGATGCGTGGACCACACCCTCTTGGTTTGAAACACTTTCTGCCTCTTGGTTCCCACTTGATGGACTCTTCCAACTCTCAAATCCTTTTTATCAACTCCTCTTCTGGCCCCACTTCCCCTACCTGACCTGTCAAGGTCCTGGCTAGTTCCTCTTTTCTATCCTAACCCTAGCCAAGCCAAGTCCTTTGCTGTTGAGGTGATTCCAACTCATAGTGACCCTGTAGGACAGAGTAGAACTGCCCTCATAAGGTTTCCAAGGAGCAGCTGGTGGATTCGAACTGCTGACTTTTCGGTTAGCAACCGAGCTCTTAACCACTGTGCCACCAGGTCTCCATCCTGTCCCTAAACCAAGAAAAAAAGGTGATCCCATTTAGGCACTTGGCTTTAAATGCTGTCTTATGTGCTAATCTCTTCCCTGGTGGTTAAAAGCTTGGCTGCTAACCAAAAGATCAGCAATTGGAATCCACCAGCTGCTCCTTGGAAACCCTGTGGGGGCAGTTATATGCTAATGGTAATTACAATTCCACCCCTGATCTTTTTCCTGAGATTCCTATTTTACATCTCTATTTGATACCTAATAACCCGTTGAACCCATTGCCGTCGAGTCAATTCCAACTCACAGCGACCCTATAGGACAGAGTAGATTGATATCTAACAGTCATCTCAAATTTAACTTGTCCAAAATACAACTCTTGATCTCCCCACCTCCCCCAACAGCACAAGCCTGGTTCTGCAATCTTCCTCGTTTCATTTAACAGCACCACCATGCATCGGATTGTTCAAGTTAAAAATCTAGCAATCATGCGTGCTTCCCCTTATCTTCCTAATCCACCTACAAAACATAGTCAGAATCTCTCCACTTCTCTCCATCTCTTTACTGCTTTTTGAGTCCATGACACCATCATCTCTCATGCACACCATTGTTTCCTAATTGGTCTCCCTGCTTTCATTCTTGCCATCTTAGAGTTGATTCTCCACTGAGCTCTATTTTAAAAATGTAAATGAGACCAGACCACTCTCCTATTTAAAACTCTATTGACTTTTCATTTACAAATGAAATAAAATTCACTCCCTTGGCCCAGTGGTTAAGAGCTCAGCTGATAACCAAAAGGCTAGGAGTTGGAATCCACCAGCCACTCCTTGGAAGCCCTATGCAGCAGCTCTACTCTGTCCTGTAGGGTTGCTATGAGTCAGAATTGACTTAAAGGCCACAGGTTAGGTTTACAGTGGTACCTACAAAAATCTAAACAATATAGCCCTAAAGCACCCTGCTGCCTTCCCTGCCTGGAAGGTCCTTCCCACAAATCTTTATGTTGCAGACTCCTTCTTAGCATTCAAATATCACCCCTTAGAGTTTCCCTAAACATCCTATTTGCAGATCCACCCTCAACCACAACTTGCCCAGCCTTTCTCATTACCTGATTTTTTTTTTTTACCATTGCCCTTTCATTATCTGAAAATTTTATTTATTTATTTGTGTGTTACTGGCCTACCCCCCACTAGAATGCAAGCTCTATCTCCACAAAGCAAATGCTCAATTAACAATTGTTTAATAAATCATTCATTTACACCATAGTATATGTGACTGACAGGTACTCTAAATATTGCATTTTAATCATAATCAAAGCTTTAAGATGAGGAGAAAAGGAGGCTGGTAAGATTTCAATCATCGTTTACTGACTGAGGAGAATTTCTTTACCACTCCCCTGAAAAACCGTACTTTTACTTTATAGGCCAGCCCCATTTTCTGCCTGTACTTGCTTCTGGATCCACTCCAACTTTCCTGGGAGGTTCCCTCAGAATACTGCTCATTCTAGTTGGAACCACCTCCCCTTCTCCTCACAGATGTTTAAGCATCCAGGCTTAGAGATTTCTCTTCACTGAAGCTGTACCTTGGATGCCCTTCTCAGAGGCAATGGCAGGGCCCAGGGGTCAGCTGAGTCCTTCTCACCATGTATCTCAACAATTTACTGCCACCTTAGCTTTATCCTCCCTGTCAGCCCACACCCTCATTCTGCCTTCCAGCTCTGCCGAAACCATGTTTCCTGTACCTTTTCTGTGTTGTACATTTTCTTGATTTTTACTGGCTAAATGCCTAAATCTGCCTCCAGCTTCTCCATTTCCTGGAAACATTTCACTATTACTGCTGCCGCAATTCTGCCCCCTACTAGCTGAAACTGGAAACACACTTCTCGGACTGGAAAAACATCACTTCCTCTTTCTAGAGAAGCTGCTCTCTATCATCAGCTGCCATTGTAGGAAGGACACATGTAATGGAAAATCTCTCAACTCAAGGGGCTCAGGAGAACCAACTTTCTTTGTGGTGTGGTGAAGGCTATGATATTTCTGCATTCATGTCACACTCTCTGCCTCACCCCTTCTATGGTATATTCTCTTCCTTTTCTCCCTGCCCCTTGTTCATGACTGAGATGGCAGTTACTTCCAAGGCTGATTGAGAATTTAGCACCCCTTCATGTTAAAGGATGGCCACTAGGTGGTGCAGACAACATGTGCTCAACTCCTAAGCTAAATGTTGGTAGTTTGGGTCCACCTAGCAACACCGTGGAAGAAAGACCTGGTGATATGCTTCAAAAAAAAATCAGCCATTGAAAACCCTAGGGAGCACGGGTCTACTCTGACACACGTGGAGTCACCATGAGTCAGAATTGACTCCACCAAAACTGGTTTTAGTCACCGTTATGGGTTGAATTGTGTCCCCCAAAAATGTGTGTCAACTTGGCTAGGTCACGATTCCAAGAATAGTATGGTTGTCCACCATTTTGTCATCTGATGTGATTTTCCTATGTGTTGTAAATCCTACCTCCATGATGTTAATGAGGCAGGAGTAGAAGCAGTTATGTTAATGAGCCAGGACTCAATCTACAAGATTAGGTTATATCCTGAGTCAATCTCTTTTGAGATATGAAAGAGAGAAGCAAGCAGAGTCGGGGACCTCATACCACCAAGAAAGCAGTGCCAGGAGCAGAGCATATCCTTTGGGCCAGGGTCCCTGCTCTGTAAAGGTCCTAGATCAGGGGAAGATTGATGACAAGGACCTTCTTCCAGAGCGGACAGACTGATAAAATCTTCCCTTGGAGTTGGCACCTTGAATTCGGTCTTCTAGCCGCCCAGGCTGTGAGAGAATAAATTTCTGTTTGTTAAAGTCATTCACTTGTGGTATTTCTGTTATAGCAAAAAAAAAAAAAAAAAAACCAAACCCACTGCCATGGAGTCGATTCCAACTCATAGCGACCCTATAGGATAGAGTAGAACTGCCCCATAGGGTTTCCAAGGAGCGCCTGGCGGATTTGAACTGCTGACCTGTTGGTTAGCAGCCGTAGCACTTAACCACTATGCCACCAGGGTTTCCTCTGTTATAGCAGCAGTAGATAACTAAAACAGTCATATTAACAAATATTCTATAAATGTTTGTTTGATATTTATTTAGTGAGGTTAGAGAGAGAACCTAATTTTCTATTAATGATAACTACTCAAACTAAGGGACCTATAACATTCAATTTTCCAAACCAGAAAACAAACAAACATCCCTCCTTAGAGTTGATTCTCCACTGAGCATAATTTTTAACCTCCCTCCCGTCCCATCGCATTGTTGTTAGGTGCCATCAACTTGGTTCCGACTCATAGTGACCATATGTACAACAGAATGAAACACTGCCTGATATGCACCGTCCTCACAGGATTCTTCCCCGCCCCCAGAGATTACCACTATTCTGACTTCTATACCATAGATTAAATTTGCCAGTTGTTGAACTTCATGTAAATGGAATTGTACTAGACATACTTTTTTTTATATCTGGCGTCTTTCACTTTTTTTTGTTTTTGAGATTCATCCATGTTGTTGGATGTAAGAGTTCTTTTGTTACTGCTGAATAATACTCCATTCTATGGATATACCATAATTAGATTATCCAGTCTCCTATTGACGGACATTTGGACTGTTTCCAGATTTTAGCTATGAATAAAGCTCCTATGAACATTTGTGTATATCTTTTCACGGACGTGTGTTTTCATTTCTCTTGGGAATTTACTTAGGAGTGAAATTGCTGGTTCATAGGTTAGGCATATACTATACCTCAGTTTATTAGAAACTGCCAGTATTTCAAAGTGGTTGTGTCATTTTACACTTTGGGAGACACATTCAACTGTTCACGTTTATGTAATAAACTAAAATAACTCAGACTTTGTGACTATTCCTATGCTATGCTTTATTCAGTTTGAGAGTTTCAATGCTGTGGCCATCAGACTTCAGGCAATAATAGCTGAAAGATCTTAGGGTTGCAGGCTCAGCTATTAGTTGGATTATCCAATTTGTATGATGCAGGTCACAAAATTACTCACAAGAGATTGGTTAATTCCAACAAGGCATGGTTTTTTACTTCAAAAATGTTGTGTACTTTTTGCCAGTTCTGTAAACCTGAGTGAAGTGGGACCATATTTCAAATTTACTATAGTCATGTTTTTGGTGCCCCTTATGTAGATCTCTCAGGAGCCCTGGTGGCACAGTAGTTAAAGAACTCGACTGCTAACCAAAAGGTTAGCAGTTCAAACCCACTAGCCACTCCTCAGAAGAAAGATGTGGCAGTCTGCTCCCATAAAGATTATAACCTTGGAAACCCTATGGAGCAGTTCTACTCTGTCTTAGAGGTTGGCTATGAGTTAGAATTGACGGCAATGGATATAAATCTTTCTTTGGAAAATGCAGAGTGTATGGGTTGTGTTTCTGTTATTATTCTTGTTTTAGGAGAAGGATACGGAAAACGTTTATTGCATAATTTTATAACCTAAAATCCTTTTCTTAAAACCTTTAAATATATATATATATAACAAATACAGAAAACAGCATAAAGCTAATGTACAGATCAATGAATTATTATAAGCTATCTTAGTTTACCTAGTTCTGCTGTAACAGAAATACCACAAATGGATGGCTTTAAATAACAGAAATTTATTTTCTCACGGTTCTTAAGGCTAAAAGTCCAAATTAGGGTTTCGACCCTGTCAATTCCTTCCTTGTAACTCCAACTGTTCCTTGGTTCCTGGGTTTGTAGACAACCCTCAAATGGCCTCTGTCTTCCCCTGTGTGTGTATATCTTTGTATCTAATCTGCTCTTTTAACAACTTATAAGTGATTAGATTTAGAATCCACTCCCACCCAGGTACGATCTAACGTAACAATAAAAACCCTCTTTCCAAACAGGATTACATCCATAGATGTGGAGGTTAGGATTCCAACACAATTCAATCCATAACATAAGGCAGACACCCTTATAACTACCACCCATGGAAGAAGACAGCACATTGCCAGCCACTCCAGAAGTCATTCATGTGCCCCTCCTAAACACAAAGGCTAATCACTATCCTGACTTTTATGTTTATCATTAAAACAAACAAAAAACAAACCAATTGCTTTTGAGTTGATTCCTCATCTTACCTTCTTTATTTTCTTGACTGTTTTTTTTTAATTGTGATAAAAATATATATTACCAAATGTTTGCCAATTCAACAATTTTTACGTGTCTAATTTAGTGATGCTGATTACATTCATCATGTTGTGCAACCATGGTTGTTGTTGTGTGCTGTTGAGTTGATTCCAAATCATAGAACTGCCCTATAAGGTTTCCATTGGAGCGGCTTGTGGGTTCCAACCAACAACCCTTCAGTTAGCAGCGGTGTTCTTAACCATTGTGCCAGCAGTGCTCCTTTGTGTAACCATTACCATTATCCTTTTCCAAATTCTTCTGCTACCATTAACCAAAATTCAAAACTTCCTAAGCAATGACTCCCATTTTCCCCCTCTCTCCCATCCCTGGTGACAAGCAATAAACTTTGGTCTCCATATGCTTGCCTATTCTAGATATTTCATAGAAGTGGGATCATATAATATGTGACATTTTGTATCTGGCTTATGTCACTCAGCATAATATTTTCAAATTATGGATAACATTGTGAAGAATGGAAATTCCAGAATACTTAATTGTGCTCATGCAGAACCTGTACATAGACCACGAGGCAGTCATTCAAACAGGACAAGAAGATACAGCATGTGTTAAAATCAGAAAAGGTGTGCGTCAGGGTTGTATCCTTTCTCCATACTTATTCAACCTGAACGTGAAGCAAATAATCCAAGAAGCCAGACTATGTGAAGAAGAATGCATCATCAGATTGGAGGAAGACTCATTAACAACCTGCAATATGCAGATGACACAACTTTGCTTGCTGAAAGTAAAGAGGACTTGAAGCAATTACTGATGAAGATCAAATTTTAGCCTTCAGTATGGATTACACCTCAGTATAAAGAAAACAAAAATCCTCACAACGGGACCAATAAGCAACATCATGATAAATGAAGAAAATACTGAAATTGTCAAGGATTTCATTTTACTTGGATCCACAATCAACACACATGGAAGCAGCAGCCAAGAAATCAAATGATGTATATTGCATTGGGCAAATCTGCTGTAAGAGACCTCTTTCAAGTGTTAAAAAGCAAAGATGTCACTTTGAGGACTAAGGTGCACCTGACCCAGGCCATGGTATTTTCAATCGCCTCAGATATATTCAAAAGCTGGACAATGAATAAGAAAGACCAAAGGAGAATTGATGCCTTTGAATTACGGTGAATTATGGCAAAGAATATTGAATATACCATGGACTGCCAGAAAAACGAACAAATCTGTCTTGGAAGAAGTACAGGCAGAATGCTACTTAGAAGCAAGGATGACGAGACTTTGTCTCATGTACTTTGGACATGTTATCAGTAGGGACTAGTCCCTGGAGAAGGACATCATGCTTGGTAAAGTAGAGGGTCAGCGAAAAAGAGGAAACTGTCAGTGAGATTGATTGACACAGTGGCTGCAATATGGGCTTAAACACAGCAACAACTGTGAGGATGGTGTAAGACCAAGCAGTGTTTTGTTCTGTTGTACTTGGGGTCACTATGATTCAGAACCCACTCAACAGCACCTAACAACAACAGTATTTCAAGGTTCATATTTGTCTTGGTTATCTAATGCTGCTATAACAGAAATACCGTAAATGGATGGCATGAACAAAACCCACTGCCATCGAGTGGATTCCGACTCATAGCGACCCTATAGGACAGAGTAGAACTGCCCGATACAGTTTCCAAGGAGCGCCTGGCAGATTCGAACTGCCGACCTCTTGGTTAGCAGCCATAGCACTTAACCACTGCACCACCAGGGTTTCCACGGCCTGAACAAACAAGGTTATTCTCTCACAATCCAGTACTCTAGAAGTCCGAATTCAGGATGTCAGCTCCAGGGGAAGGGTTTCTCTGTCGGCTCTGGAAGAAGGTCCTTGCCATCAATCTTCTACAGTCCAGGAGCTTCTCAGTGCAGGGACCCTGGTCCAAAGGATGTGTTCTGCTCCCAGAGCTGCTTTCTTGGTGGTATGAAGTCCCTGACTGTCTGTTCACTTCCCTTTCCTTTTATCTCTTGTAAAATAAAAGGTAGTACAGGCCACACCCCAGGGAAACTCCATTTACATTGAATCAGGGATGTGATTTTAGTAAGGGTGTTACAATCCCACCTTAATCCTCTTTAACATAATCTAATCTTGCCTCATTAACCACCTAGAGTCATTAGGATTTACAACACTTAGGAAAATCACAACCACAAAATGAAAGACAACCACACAATACTGGGAATCACGGCCTAACCAAATTGACACCTATTTTGGGGGGACACAATTCAATCCATGAAAATACCCATGTTGTAGCATGTATCAGGACTTCATTTCTCTTTATGGCTGAGTGATATGCCATTGCGTGCATGTGTCACATTTTGTTTACCCATTCTTCTGTTGATGGGCATCTGGCTGCTTCCACCTATTGGCATTTGTGAATAGTGCTGCAACGAGCATTGGTGGACAGGTATCTGTGTTCTTGCATTTCGCAGTTTTATTAACCAACTATGCCTCCTTCAACACTATAGTTTAGATTTGCCTTTGTTTTGGAGGGGAGGGCAAAATATGTCTTTTATGTCCCTTAACCTATACATTTCCCCCTCCACCTCTTTTTTCCTCTTGTAATTTATTTGCTGAAGAAATTAGAATTTTTATCCTATAGTGTTTCCCTTGGTCAGCATTTTGTCGATTGCAGCCATGTTTATTATCTCCCTCTGCCTTCTGTGCTTCCTGCAAATTGGTAGTTGAATTTAGAGGCTTTGTCAGATTTAGATTTGACTTTTCAGGAGAAAGATTCCTTTGCAGGTGGTTGTCTTCATGAAGAATCACATAATGTCCGGTTGGCTCTCCTTCTGTGTTGTTAGAAGCCATTGGGGCTCGATTCATCAAGGGTTGCAGAATGATGATATTGCAATTCTACCATTCCTTCTTCACTTATTGTTGGAATGTTTCTGTAAAGAAAAACTTCCTTTCATTAACTATTTGTGGTTATCCAGTGGTATATTTCATGACATAAACAAGAAAAATTCTTAAGTCTTTTCCTTTTTGTTCCCTTAATATCACTATGAACATGTGAATTTAAGTATACTTTTATCTTTATTGATACTTAAGTTATTCTATCTTTCGTCAGTGGTAGCCTCTTCAGATTGGCTCCCACATCCTTTTAACACCACTCTATCAGTCTCTGACAGATTGTTTTTTTCTCTCTGGTGTGACATGATTTTCCAGGCTCATTTTACACATTTTCTGCCTTAGTCTTGGAATCATATTTTTTCCAAGAAACTTACAATTTTTTTTAAGTGGGAAATGGTATTTTAAGACCACAATTTGGGTGTTAGAGTTGTTAATTTTTACCATGTTGGTCGTTGTTTCTTTCTCTTTCTTTCTTGCTTGCTTTTTTTGATAATATACCTCATGAGTTTATACTAGTACTTTCAACTCAAATTCAGGACTATAAGTTTTTTACTTAACTTCTTCTGTACTGCATTAATCTCTCTTTTTCTCCTTACCAAAAATCCTGGTTCTCAACAACACTGGACATAATAGAGTAAGAACATCCCATAGTTTCTCTTTGCTCTATTTTTTTTTTTTAACAACAAAACCCAAACCATTGTCACCAAGTCGATTCATAGCAACCCTATAAGACAGAAACCCTACAGATCCCTCCCATAGGGTTTCCATAGAGTGGCTGGTGGATTCAAACTGCTGACCTTTTTTGGTTAGCAGCCTAGCTCTTACCCATTGCACCCCAGAGGTTGGTTTTTGTTTTTGTTTTAAGTCAGATTTATTGAAGTGTAATTTACATACATAAAATTCACCCTTTTCAGGTGTACAATTTCATGAGTTTTGGCAAATGTATATAGTCATGTAGCCATCACCACAATCAAGATATAGAATATTGCTGGGGTCTTAAACGCTAGCAAGCAACCATCTAAGATCCATCAATTGGTCTTAACCCACCTGGAGCAAAGGAGAATGAAGAACACCGAGGACACAAGGTAATTACTAGCCGAAGAGACAGAAAGGGCCACATAAACCAGAGACTACATCAGCCTGAGACCAGAAGAACTAGATGGTGCCTGGCTACAACCGATGACTGTCCTGATAGAGAACGCAACAGAGAACCCCTGAGGGAGCAGGAGAGCAGTGGGATGCAGACCCCAAATTCTCATAAGACCAGGCTTAATGGTCTGACTGAGACTGGAAGGACCCTGGTGGTCATGGCTCCCAGACCTTCTGTTGGCCCAGGACAGGAATCATTCCCGAAGCCAACTCTTCAGACATGGATTAGACTGGACAATGGGTTGGAGAGGGATGCTGGTGAGGAGTGAGCTTCTTGGATCAGGTGGACTCTTGAGACTATGTTGACATCTCCTGCCTGGAGGGTAGATGAGAGGGTGGAGGGGGTTAGAAGCTGGAGAAATGGACACAAAAAGAGAGAGCGGGCTGTCTCATTCGGGGAAGAGTAATTGGGAGTATGTAGCAAGGTGTATATAAGGTTTTATGTGAGAGGATGACTTGATTTGTAAACTTTCACTTAAAGCACAATAAAAATTATATAAAAAAAAAAAGATATAGAACATTGGCATCCAGCCCCAGTGTGGGAGGGGATGAGTAGAGGGAGGCGTGGTTCTTTGTGGCCATCTCTGGAAACTTGCTACACACCAAGCTTCCATTTGGGGACCTCTTCTTTCCTTCTCATTCTACACTCTCCCAAGCAATTTCATCTACTTGCATTTCTTTATTTTCTTAAAAAATATTTTATTGTGTTCTAGGTGAAAGTTTACGTAGCAAGTTAGGTTCTCATTTGACCTGACGTGCAAATACATCCAATTGGAGGTGCCAGTATGGTTTCCCAAAACTGCTCCTCCTCTGTGTGTCTTATCTTTGGTCTTGCCAATTATCCAGTGATTTGCCCTTCATCGTAGACCCTATCTCTCCTTCAATTCCCACTGCCAATAGATTTCCGTGAATTATAAATCTGTTGATGAATTTTTAAATATTTTTGGAAACAGTCCTTCCCACTATATTTCTTTAGTTCATGACTTCATCATCTCTCATTTAAGTAACTTTTTTGTTTCTGTAGCTTCTTTCTTCCTCCAGTCTAAGGCCTCCTTCCTCTCCACCTTTCTCCCTTCCTCCTCATACCTCACACTTCTTCCTCTTTCCTACCTTCTTTCTATCCTCAATAGTCTGTAGAATTAAATTTCTAAATGTAAATTGGATCATATAATTCTGCTGCCTGAAATTCTTAAATGACTTTTCCCTCTTTATAAGATAAAATCTAAATGTATTTGCATCCTATACAGGATATTTTTTCATATTCTGAAAAACATTTGCGGCTCCTTCAAGTAAGCAATGGTTTTTCCCTTCTTCCATACGGTTCTCTCTTCTTGGAGTTTCCTCCCATACTTCTTTACCCATAAATTCTAATTTCTCTCTCAGAAGAGGAGAAAGAGCTTCTTCTATGAAGCCTTCCTTGATTTCCCCAGATTTAGGATTGCCCCCCTTATGCTCTCATTACATCTTTTATATAAATTATATTTGTTTATATAATCCTCACTACTCCCCAACTCTTCCCCCCCACTCTGGAAAATAAGCTTCTTCAGAAACAAAACCACGTCTTTTTTTTTTTTTTTTAATGTTTATTGTGCTGTAAGTGAAAGTTCCTCCACGTGTCTGTCAGTTTGTCATACTTTGGGGGCTTGCATGTTGCTACGATACAGGAAGCTATGCCACCGGTATTCAGATAGCAGCAGGGTCAACCATGGAGGACAGGTTTCAGCTGAGCTTCCAGAGTAAGACAGACTAGGAAGAAGGACCTGGCAGTCTACTTCTGAAAAGCATTAGCCAGTGAAAACCTTATGAATAGCAGCGGAACATTGTCTGATATGGTTCTCGAAGATGAGCCCCCCAGGTTGGCAGGCACTCAAAAGATGACTGGGGAAGAGCTGCCTCCTCAAAGTACAGTCGACCTTAATGACATGGATGGAGGAAAGCTTTCGTGACCTTCATTTGCTGACATGGCACGATTCAAAATGAGAAGAAACAGCTGCTAACATCCATTAATAATTAGAACCTGGAATGTATGAAGTATGAATCTAGGAAAATTGGAAATCGTCAAAAATGAAATGGAATGCATAAACATCAGTATCCTAGGTATTAGTGAGCTAAAATGGACTGGTATTGGCCATTTTGAATTGAACAATCATATAGTCTACTATGCTGGGAATTACAACTTGAAGAGGAATGGTGTTGCATTCATCATCAAAAAGAACGTTTCAAGATCTATCCTGAAGTACAACGCTGTCAGTGATAGGATAATATCCATACGGCTACAAGGAAGACCAGTTAATATAAATATTACTCAAATTTACACACTAGCCACTAGGGCCAAAGTTGAAGAAATAGATTTTTATCAGCTGCTGCAGTCTGAAATTGATAGAACATGCAATCAAGATGTATTGATAATTACTGGCAATTGGAATGCGAAAGTTGAAAGCAAAGAAGAAGGATCAGTAGTTGGAAAGTATGGCCTTGGTGATAGAAACAATGCCAGAGATTGAATACTAGAATTTTGTAAGACCAACGACTTCTTCATTGCAAATACCTTCTTGAACCAACAAAAACGGCGACTATACACCTGGACCTCGCCAGATGGAACACACAGAAATCCAACTGACTACATCTGTGGAAAGAGACGATGGAAAAGCTCAATATCATCAGTCAGAACAAGGCCAGGGGCCGACTGTGGAACAGACCATCCATTGCTCATATGCAAGTTCAAGCCGAAACTGAAGAAAATCAGAGCAAGTCCAGGAGAGCCAAAATATGACCTTGAGTATATCCCACCTGAATTTAGAGACCATCTGAAGAATAGATTTGATGCATTGAACACTAGTGACCAAAGACCAGATGAGTTGTGGACTGACATCAAGGACATCATCCATGAAGAAAGCAAGAGGTCATTGAAAAGACAGGAAAGGAAGAAAAGACCAAATGGATGTCAGAGGAGACTCTGAAACTTGCTCTCGAACTCCGAGCAGCTAAAGCAAAAGGAAGAATTGATGAAGTAAAAGAACCGAACAGAAGATTTCAAAGGGCATCTCGAGAAGACAAAGTATCATAATGACATGTGCAAAGAGCTAGAGATGGAAAACCAAAAGGGAAGAACACGCTCGGCATTTCTCAAGCTGAAAGAACTGAAGAAAAAATTCAAGTCTCGAGTTGCAATAGTGAAAGATTCCGTTGGGAAAATATTAAACGGCGCAGGAAACGTCAAAAGAAGATGGAAGGAATACACAGAGTCATTATACCAAAAAGAATTAGTGGATATTCAACCATTTCAAGAGCTGGCATATGATAAGGAACCGATGGTACTGAAGGAAGAAGTCCAAGCTGCTCTGAAGGCATTGGCAAAAAACAAGGCTCCAGGAATTGATGGAATATCAATTGAGATGTTTCAACAAACAGATGCAGTGCTGGAGGTGCTCACTCATCTATGTCAAGAAAAATGGAAGACAGCTTCCTGACCAACTGACTGGAAGAGATCCATATTTATGCCTATTCCTAAGAAAGATGATCTAACTAAATGTGGAAATTATAGAACAATATCATTAATATCACACAGAAGCAAAATTTTGCTGAAGACCATTCAAAAACGGCTGTAGCAGTATATCAACAGGGAACTGTCAGAAATTCAGGCCGGTTTCAGAAGAGGACATGGAACCAGGGATATTATTGCTGATGTCAGATGGATCCTGGCTGAAAGCAGAGAATACCAGAAGGATGTTTACCTGTGTTTTATTGACTATGCAAAGGCATTCGACTGTGTGGATCATAACAAACACGGATAACATTGGGAAGAACGGCAATTCCAGAACACTTAATTGTGCTCATGAGGAATCTTTACATAGATCAAGAGGCAGTTGTTCGGACAGAACAAGGGGATACTAACTGGTATAAAGTAGGAAAGGTGTGCTTCAGAGTTGTATTCTTTCACCATACCTCTTCAATCTGTATGCTGAACAAATTATCCGAGAAGCTGGATTATATGAAGAATAGGGCATCAGGATTGGAGGAAGACTTATTAACATCCTGTGTTATGCAGATGACACAACCTTGCTTGCTGAAAGTGAAGAGGACTTGAAGCACTTACAAATGAAGATCAAAGACCACAGCCTTCAGTATAGATTGTACCTCCATATAAAGAAAACAAAAATCCTCACAACTGGACCAATGAGCAACATCATGATAAACAGAGAAAAGATTGAAGTTGTCAAGGATTTCATTTTACTTGGATCCACAATCAACAGTCATGGAAGCAGCAGTCAAGACATCAAAAGACACATTGCATTGGGTAAATCTGCTGCAAAGGACCTCTTCAAAGTGTTGAAGAGCAAAGATGTCACCCTGAAGACTAAGGTGCACCTCACCCAAGCCATGGTATTTTCAATCGCATCATATGCATGTGAAAGCTGGACAATGAATAAGGAAGACAGAAGAAGAGTTGACACCTTTGAATTGTGGTGTTGGCGAAGAATATTGAATATACCATGGACTGTCAAAAGAAAGAACAAGTCTGTCTTGGAAGAAGTGCAGCCAGAATGCTCTTTAGAGGCAAGGATGGCGAGATTGCGTCTTACGTACTTTGGACATGTCGTCAGAAGAGATCAGTCCCTGGAGAAGGACATCATGCTTGGCAGAGTACAGGGTCAGCGGAAAAGAGGAAAACCCTCAATGAGGTGGATTGACACAGTGGCTGCAACAATGAGCTCAAACATAACAACGATTGTAAGGATGGAGCAGGACTGGGCAGTGTTTCGTTCTGTTGTGCATAGGGTCACTATGAGTCGGAACCAACTCGACGGCACCTAATGAGAACAAGTGAAAGTTTACAAATCAAGTCAGCCTCTCATACAAAAATTTATGTACACGTTGGTATAGACTTCTAGTTGCTCTCTCCCAATGAGACAGCACACTTCTCTCCACTCTCTCTTTTTTTTTTTTTTTTTTAAATAATGTTTTATTGTGCTTTAGGTGAAAGTTTACACAGCAAATTAGGTTCCCCTTTAACAATTTTTTTTTTATTAACTTTTATTAAGCTTCAAGTGAACGTTTACAAATCAAATCAGACTGTCACATATAAGTTTATATACACCTTACTCCGTACTCCCACTTGCTCTCCCCCTAATGAGTCAGCCCTTCCAACACTCTCTCTTTTTATGTCCATTTTTCCAGCTTCTGCTCCCCTCTGCCCTCTCATCTCCCCTCCAAACAGGAGCTGCCCACATAGTCTCATGTGTCTACTTGATCCAAGAAACTCACTCTTCACCAGTATCATTTTCTATCCCATAGTCCAGTCCAATCCCTATCTGAAGAGCTGGCATTGGGAATGGTTCCTTTCTTGGGCTAGCAGAACCTCTGGATACCATGACCTCTGGGGTTCTTCTAGTCTCAGTCAGAGCATTAAGTCTGGTCTTTTTACGAGGATTTGAGATCTGCATCCCATTGCTGTCCTACTCCCTCAGGGATTCTCTGTTGTGTTCCGTGTCAGGGCAGTCATCGGTTGTAGCCAGGTACCATCTAGTTCTTCTGGTCTCAGGCTGATGTAGTCTCTAGTTTATGTGGCCCCTTCTGTCTCTTGGGCTCATAATTACCTTGTGTCTTTGGTGTTCTTCATTCTCTTTTCTCCAGGTGGGTTGAGACCAATTGATGCATCTTAGATGGCCACTTTTTAGTGTAAAACTACATCTTTTTATTAATATATTCTCTAACATGGAAAGTGGCTGAATCAGCTAGAAGTCTTTTGTTGCTAACAGTGGAAGTCTGACTCTGATTAACCTAAACCAAAGGAAATTTATAGGTGGGATATTAGCTTATAGAACAACTGGTAAGGATGGAGAGCCAGGTTTGGAAATAGGAATGGAGTAGGGCCGTTCTTGAGAACTAGGAAGCAGAAGTGAAGAGAACAGTCTTGTTACCGGAGCAGAGTGGATGAACTTCAGCCATTTTCTGTCTCTTTGGCTGGACAAAGTTCATGACAGGAATATCCAATTGTCCTTGCTATGCCCATCCCTAGCCATGAGAGCAGGGCTTTGATTAATTTCCATATAACTGGCCAGTGATAATGAAATAATTTCTTGAAAGGAAATAAGATGATGTTAGGAAGGAAACATGATACCTGGTAACTAAAACAACAACAACAAACATCCACATACCAGCATATAGTAACTACTCAATATATATTTAATATGTGAATCAATCAATGAATGCTTGAAAATTTCATTTCCTGCCATACTAAGCTGCCACCATTCCCTGGATGCTTCAAGTAACCTCTCACATTCCAGCCTTTGCATAAGCAGCCACATCCATTTGGATGGTCCTTTCTCCTCTTGTCTGTCTGGGAAACTGCTTGTCCCCTAAGACTCGGCTTAAATGAAATGACCTCTTTCGAAACTTCCGATTTGTTCCCCAATTTGTGCTGTATGGTATGCTCTGTTCTCCTATCATACTGCTTAATTTACTACATTCCTTTACACATCACGATCCTCAGAGTTGATTCCTCTTGCTTGTAGCCAAAGCATCCTTACTGATATACCAAGATAAACATGTCTCCTGTTCTTGTAGAACTTACATTCTAAAAGGGAGAACCATGAATATATTATCAAAATGAAGTGGGTTCCAATGAGGTGGGTTTGGCTACTGAGCCACCATTTCCAACAGTTTGCCCATCGAGCCACTAATTTTTAAAATTTCTAATAAAAATCTTGTGCTGAGTTCCTAAAACTAACAAACTATAGGAACACATGACATTGCTAAGTTGTGACCCATCTCTTTGTATATTTCAACAAATATTTATTGTGCTGGCCAGGAGGCACCCATAGGAGAATAAAACTTGCCTCCTGGATAGGTTTTTATTCATGTTCTCAGGAATTTACATGTTTCTATTGGGAGACATAAACATTTGAATAACTAATTATAACAGAAGGCAAAGCACACACAGACGCAGGCTACATAGGTCTTTTAAAGAGTTGTGAAATAAAAGAAAGAAAGGAAGGAAGGAAGAAAATGAAATCACTTCTCTAAAGACCAAGATCTGATGGAGTAATTGTGATGGAGTCAACTGACAGAGTTAACGATGGTACTAAAGGTTAAGCACTTGACTGCTAGCTGAAAGATTGGTGATTCGAACCCATCCAGAGGTGCCTCAGAAAACAGGCCTGACAATCTGCTTTTGAAAGATCACAGACTTGAAAACCCTATGGAGTCCAGCTCTACTCTGTGCACATGGCATTGCCATGAGTCAGAATTGACTTAACAACAACAACAATCAGTATGGAAGATTTTTATCAGTGTATAAAAACCAAGAATTGTGCCTTATCTCATTCCCATCCCTCACAATGCCTGCCTATATGGTGTTTACAAAAGAAGTTCAATAAATAGTGTTTAGTTGATTGATTTTCTGATATATAACCAGTTAACCAGTTGCCATTGAGTTGATTCCAACTCATGGTGACCCCATGTGCTTTAGAGTAGAAGTATGCTCCATAGGGGTTTCAATGGATTTTTCAGAAGTAGATTGTCAGGACTTTCTTCCAAACTACCTCTGGGTAGACTTGAATGTCCAATCTTCGAGTTAACAGTTGGGTGTGTTAACCATTTGCACCACTGAGAAACTCCATATAGAAGTTAGTTGATAGGTATTATGGATTGAATTGTATCCCTCCAAAATGTGTGCCAACTTGGCTTGGCCATGATTCCCAGTATTGTGTGGTTTTCCTCCATTTTGTAATTTGATATAATTATCCTATGTGTTGTAAATCCTAACCTCTGTGATGTTGAGGCAGGATTAGAAGCAGTTACGTTAATGAGGCAGGACAAAACCTACAGGATTAGGTTGTATCTTGAGTCTATCTCTTTTGAGATACAAAAGAGAGAAGTGAGCAGAGAGAGAGGGAGCCCTCCTACCAGCAAGAAAGCAGAACCAGTGTGGAGTGCTTCCTTTGGACCCAGGGTCCCTGTGCTGAGAAGGTCTTAGACTGGGGGAAGATTGATGACAAGGACCTTCCGCCAGAGCCAACAGGGAGAGAAATTCCCCTGGAGCTGACGCCCTAAATTCGGACTTCTAGCTTCCTAAACTGTGAGAGAGTACATTTCTGTTTGTTAAAGCTACCCATTTGCAGTATTTTTGTTATAGCAGCACTAGGTAACTAAGACAATAGGTATTAAAAAGGAGCCTCAGCAGAGATTAAGAAAGAGAAGATGGGTTGTAATTAAATACTTTCTTGAGATGTCATACAGTCACAGATAAAATAATGCCTACCTGGCACCTTAAAATTTCAGCCTGAGATTCGTGCTTATGCCTTACGTGTCATTTGAAGTATAAACAACATTGCCCCAGTGCTGACTCAGAAGGAAATTTGTCTTACTAAATCACCTATTCCATGAGCGTGAGCAGTCTAGGGTTTCCCTGAAGGTCTCCAAAGATGTCCAGTTAATCATGCCTAGAAATATAATTAGTTAGGGAGAGCGGCATAAAGCATCAGGCTTCCATTCAGAATGCTGTTTATTTCTATGAAAAAATATTTCACTGGAATTGTAAATGTTTTTGACAAAGAATATTTTTCACAAGTGTGGTTTTTTAATTTTAAGATTTTTTTAAAACCTCTTCAGACCATCAAGCTCAATTGTGAGGAAGTGGAGGAAATGAGTCATTAGAAATAAGAGCTAGCTGTGGCAACAAAAAAATGGAAAGTTCACAATCTTCAAAATATTTAAACTTAGGAGTTAATTCTTGAGATTTAAAACAGAGGGCTTCTTCTAAAATCTAACACTTCTAACAAAAAATAGGAATGGGAAATAGTTTTTTTTTCCTTAATGTTTTAAAGTTTAAACTGTTGTTGATCCACAAAATGCTTAGTGGATAGAATGACCTATGAGGCATACAAGCTTGGTAATTACCTGCTTGTGCACACCCAGACATCTATTTTCAAAAACTAGTGAAAGGAGTTTCGTCGCAGATGCCTGAATAATTTGGTGATTATGTAATGCCCAGGTTAATTTCAGAAATCATTTCAAGCAGGGTAGAGATTAACAAAGTAACAAAAAAAAAAAAATCAAAATTTAAAAGGGTCATGTTCAGATATGTTTTTCATGCTCAGGTCAGATGCTTTGATTTTTACCCTCCCCTTCTGCAGTTTCCAAGCTGCCAAACTGGCTTTTCTGGAGGCAAGCTTTGTCCTGATGAGTGACAGTAGGTGATATTTGCTTGAGTAAAATCACTTTTGAATTTTTGGTCTCTGGCTCTCTCTTTCCTCCACATTAACTCTTTGATCTTTCTCTTTTTTTCTTCTTTTATCTCTCTCTCATGTACTTTCGGCTTTGCTGCATTTCCACTTGGCTCTTTGCTTGCCTTCCCTGGTGATTCCCTCGGAACCCTTCCTGGCGTCACTTGCCATGCTTTCCCGTGGCCGGCTAGTTCCATGCCTGTTTTCCTATGCTGCGTTTAGGAGGTGTCCTGGGGTAGGAAAGTAAACATTGCTTTTCAACCACTCCGAATTATGTATTAATTAGTGTGATAAATCTAAACAAACGAATACAATTGTCTGTTGGTAGTGTGCTTGCTAAGGATACACAGGACATATAAAATGTGGGTGGTTGGTGGCCATTTCAGACTTGGTTCCTCTAAAGTAACTCCTCCTAATAAAAGCCATCTTTGGACATTTGGAACCAGCTCTGAGTCAGCTTGAACTCTAAGGACCCAGAAGAGATTGAATTCTCTGCCTGGAGTGGGAATTGCTGTCACTAACTGGGGCAGGTTCCTGAAAGCTCTATTTAATAAGAATCAGAACTTTAATAAGACTCAGACTGTGCCTTGCAACTGATGGTAGCATGGAATATCGGTGTACAAGTATCTGAGTCCCTGCTTTCAATTCTTTTGGGTATATACCTAGGAGTGGAATTACTGGGTTATATGGTGATTCAGAAACAACTATATTTTAACTGACTATACAGGTGTAAAAAAACATTTTTTTATTTATTTATTTTTTTATACAGGTATAGTTTCATGAACTCCCTTTCAGACTGAAAGGACCACTTTTTTTTTTTTTTTTTAAGATTCTTTCCCCATTTTTTAAAAAGTTTTTATTGTGCTTTAAGTGAAAGTTTACAAATCAAGTCGGACTCTTATACAAAAATTTATAAATACCTTGTTATATGCTCCTAATTGTTCTCCCCCTAATGAGACAGCATACTCCTTCCCTCCACTCTCTCTTTTCATGTCCATTCTGCCAGCTTCCGATGCCCTCTGCCCTCTCATCTCCCCTTCAGACAGGAGATGCCCACATAGTCTCATGTGTCTGCTTGATCCAAGAAGTACATTCTTCCTTAGTATCATTTTCTATCCCATATGCCAGTCCAATCCCTATCTGAAGGGTTGGCTTTGGGAATGGTTCCTGTCTTGGGGTAACAGAAGGTATGGGGACCATGACCTCCAGGGTCCTTCTAGTCTCAGCCTGACCATTAAGTCTGGTCATTTTATGAGAATTTGGGGTCTACATCCCACTGCTCTCTTGTTCCCTCAGGTGTTCTCTGTTGTGTTCCCTGTCAGGGCAGTCATCAGTTGTAGCCGGGCACCATTTAGTTCTTCTGGTCTCAGGCTAATGTAGTCTCTGCTTTATGTTGCCTAAAAGGACCTAATTTTTCACAGCACAAAAATGGCAGGTGATTAGCCCAATAAAGTGAATTTTTTGAGTAACCTCCATATCCACACACATGGGCCCCCTTAAGTATTATGAGATTATCTAGAAGGTACAATTAAAATAAAAGAGAATCACTAAGTTAAATTGAATCTATTTTTATTTCTTATAAATTTGGGCACTTTTTTTTTAGTAGATTAAGCAACAGAGATATGAAATAGAGGCACTTTTCCATGAATTGTGTAGATGCCCATTATAAAATTACCTATCACCCTTGCATCTCTATTTATAAGTGCTGGAATAATATTTGCTGATCATATGACTGCAATATTGACTTTGGTTGTTGTCGTTAAGTGCCGTGAAGTCAGTTCTGATCCATAGCAACTGTATGCACAACAGAACAAAATGTTATCCAGTCCTGTGCCATCCTCACAATCATTGCTATGTTTGAGCTCATTATTGAAGCCACCGCGTCAATGACACCCTTCTCCAGGACTGGTCCCTTCTGAGAACATGTCGAAAGTATGTAAGATGAAGTTTTACCATCCTTGCTTCTAAGTCTGTACTTTTAAGACAGATTTGTTCATTGTGGCAGTTCATGGTATATTCAGTATTATTCACCATAATTCAAAGGCATCAGTTCTTCTCCAGTTTTCCTTATTTATTGCCTGGCTTTTGTATGCATATGAGGCAATTGAAAATATCATGGCTTGCGTCAGGCGCACCTTAGGGCTCAGAATGACATCTTTGCTTTTTGACATTTTAAAGAGGTCTTTTGCAGCAGGTTTACCCATGTAATATATCTTTTATTTCTTGACTGCTGCTCATCTGTGAAATGGCTGGATACTACTCAGACTATGTTGGACTTCTTATTTTATGTTTAGTGTTGCTTTTAGCATGGACAAGGTACTGTTATCTTTTCAGTATACCAAAAACCAGTTGCCTAGTTGATTCTGACTCATGGCGATCCCAGGTATATCAGAGTAGAACTGTGCCCCACAGAGTTTCCAATGCTTGATTTTTCAGAAGTAGACTGCCATGCTTTTCCAAGGACTCTCTGGGTGGACCCTCCAACCTTTCGATTAGTAGCTATACACTAGTTTGCACCACACAGGGGCTACCCACAGGGGCTACAGGGCCCCTTAATTCTTTTCAGCCTCCTCTGAGGATGATCTATTTGAAATGTAAAAAAAGCACACATTTGTGTGAAAAGTGGAGTTTGCTTTGATTCTTTGCCTCCCCATCTACTGGGGCTTTTTTGCACCACGATCAGTGGTTAGAGCTTGGATCCTTAGAACCTCACTTTTGTTTAGAACACTAACTTTGTCATGCTGGCTTCTTAACCATTTTTTTGGAGCAGCAAATAAACAGAGAAGGCTGGTAGGCATTGCATTATATGAGGAAAACAGGCCTCGTCTGCTTTATGCAGATCGTGTTTGGGTTTGGAGCGGGTCAAAGGCAAAGATTGCGCCTAAGAAGGAAGCTCCAGAGACTTAACTGATAAAATGGTGTGCCTCACGGCCTAGGCTCCCCCTGGTGGCCACATGAAGTCGGTACAGTAATTTGCAGAATTAAAGCTGCCTTTTCTAAACAAAATATATATATATTTTTTTTTCTCCCACCACTTTGTTACTTTTAAATATACATCCCTATTCAGGAGTCCTGTATAGAACAGAGAATAGAGCTTCTTTAAAGCTTATGTTTTTAGCTTTTAAAGTTTAGGTGTTGACATTATTCCCACTGTCCCAAAAGTGAGAATAATGAAAACACCTGCATTTAAAAGCAGGAAGGAGAACAGTAAAAGACAAATCATAGGTTTGGTGAATAAAATGTAGTTAACAGCTGGGACATTTAAGAACAATGCCGATATTAAACATTAGATAGAGAAATAGGAACCAAATCACAAACAGCAGCTCTCTAAGAAATAATGCTACTAATACGTTTTCAAATACTTCTCAAACAAGTAAAAATGTGTATCTTTTATATCCAGTTTAAGTAAACCTGTGTTTAATTTGGCACTTATTAGTAAATTCCATGAGTTCAAGAACAGTGTCAATGTGTGTAACAGATTTTCGGGCAGACTGGATACCAGCTGCTTTTTAAAAAATATAAATACCTAGCTGTCTAGAATGTTAGATCCCGGAACTAATTCATAAGCCTGATTTTCCCCTCATACATAGAAAAACACTGTTCCAAGGTCCGGACAAAAGTCAAGTGCCAAAGCACAACAACCTGAGCAGAAGTGGAATCAGAGCAAAGTTTATTTTCCTGACAGCATTCATTGCAGTATGGACATAATCAAAGGGTGTGGGTTGGGCAGTGGCCAAGTTGGGACAGGGAGGAACTGGCCATAGGTAAATACAGTCTCACCGTGGCGGGTCATCTGTGGGGAATGAGGCTGCACCTAGTTCTCAGTGAAGCAGCCTACAGCTGCCACAGCATTCTGTCTGACTCAGTGCTGTCAATGTGGGGACAACATATAATTTAGTCCTGCCTTGGAGCTTTCCCACAGGTGGTTCCTTCCATTTATAACATTCTTTCCCTGCTCTCCACAAGACTGGCTTTCTGTCCCTCAAGCTTCAGCTGAAGCATTAGCTTCTTACACAGGGCTTCCCTACTACCATGTCTGTTATTCTCTGGCAGGATCCTGTTTGTTTCCTTCCTAGCATTTTTCTCAGTTTTTAATTGGTTTTATGGGTTTGTTTACCTGGTTAGTGTCTATTCCTTCCCCAGACATAGAACTCCATTAGGGCGTTGTCTGTCCATTTCTACCAACATATGTCCATCACAATGCGTAGCTCATAGCAGGCACTTCATAAATATGTGTTCAATGATTTAATAAATTTAGCATTGGCTAGTTTAAGGATGTCTTGGTGGTACAACTGTTAAGCATTGGACTGCTAACTGAAAGGTTGGCTGTTCGAACACACCCAGCCACACCACAGGAGAAAAATCTAGCAATCTCCTCCTGTAAAGATTATAGCCTAGAAATCCCTATGGGGCAGCTCTGCTCTGTCACATGGGGTCACAATGAGCCAGAATAGACTCCACAGCACCTAGCGACAACCACAACAGTTTAAGGATGTGAATCGCAGTAAGTAGTAGCATCAGAACTTGTCTGAATTTCTTAGATAGAGGAACAAGGATCAGCCCCAATACAATTCCTATGAGGTGGAGGTCAGACATACCTCTTCTCGCCAGCCTTTTTGTCAGCCCTGACACCAGCTATCCTCCCCATGGCATGCTCTACTTCTCTGCTGGGTTTGATAATTCATTGCAGTGGCTACATGGTACTCACAGACCATAAACCAAACCAAACTAAACCCAGTGCCATCGAGTCGATTCCGACTCATAGCGACCCTATAGGACAGAGTAGAACTGCCCCATAGAGTTTCCAAGGAGCGCCTGGCAGATTCGAACTGCTGACCCCTTGGTTAGCAGCCATAGCACTTAACCACTACGCCACCAGGGTTTCCTCACAGACCATACTTACAGTTAAATGGTTTATTAAGGAAGTAACAGGGTAAGACTCAGGATCAGGATCAACAGGCTACAACTCAGAATCAGGAAGCAGTATGCAAAGTCTGGAAGGCTCCTCCAAAGTGGAGAGCACATGCCTCCCTTCTTCAGTGCAGGACACTCTCTCAGCTCCTCTTGGCAGTGCAAAAAGCAGGCCCTTCTCTCTGCTGTGCATGCTCCCCTCAGCCCTGCAGCCCTCCTTTCAGCCCCACCAGGATGGGCATCCTCTTGGCTGCCTGAGGACAGGCCTCCTCTGAGCCCCCTCAGGACAGGCCTCTTGGCTGTGCATACTGCCTCTCAGCCATGCAGACCTCCCTGCCATCAGCCTCTCCGCTGTTAAATGACCCAGCTCATAGCCAGTGTAGCAGCTTTGTTCAGCTCTCTTAGCTGCATTGCCTCAGGGCCTCTTGCTGTCTTCAGTGTTGCAGCCATTGACCTGTGTTACAGCTCTTTTAGGAGGTTCCACACCTCTTCTCCCTCTGCTTCTTTCTTCTCTCTCCTTGCTTCTTTTGCTGTTTCTCCATTCCTCTCTCTTTTTTTTTTTTTTTCTGAAACCTCTGTGGGTTTGGCTGCATATATAAGCAAACTCCTTGTTAATTTCAAGGCACAGCCCTCCCTTCAGGGCCACAAACTGATCAATCCCCTTGCTAGGCCATAGTCACTTCATTTACATAGTCTATAGTCACTTCATTTGCATAGTCTATAGTGTCTTGCTCAACCTTTTCAAGGTGTGTAAAACAGACCAATCACAGGGCAGGCTGCATCCTAGGGCCAGACAAAAATATCAAACCATCAAGTTCTTTATTGCATATCCAGGAAATGTCAATAATTAACCTGGTATTTCAGAGCATAGAAAAGGATAGAATACTCCCAAATTTATTCTATGAGGCCAGCATATCCCTGATACGAAAACCATATAAAGACACCACAAAAAAAGAAAATTACAAACGTATATCCCTCAGGAACTTAGATGCAAAAATCCTCAACAACATCCTAGCCAATAGAATTCAAGAACATATAAAAAAAAAAATAATTCACCATGACCAAGTGGGATTCATACCAGGCACACAGGAAAGGTTCACCATTAGAAAAACAATGTAATCCGTCGTATAAATAAAACAAAAGAACCAAATGTTCTTATCAATTGATGCAGAAAAGGCATTTGAAGAAGTCCAACACCCATTCATGATAAAAACTCTCAGCAAAGTAGGAGCAGAGGGAAAATTCCTGAACATAATAAAGGGCATTTATACAAAGCCAACATCATCCTAAATGGAGTGAGTTTGAAAGCATTGAGATCAGGAACCAGACAAGGATGCCCTTTATCACGACTCTTATTCAACATTGTGCTGGAGGTCCTAGACAGAGCAATTAGGTTAGAAAAAGAAATCAAGGGCATCCAGATTGGTGAGGAAAAAGTAAAAGTATCTCTATTTGCAGATGACATGATCATATACACAGGAAACCCTAAAAAAGAACCCTCAGGAAAACTACTGAAACTAATAGAAGAGTTTAGCAGAGTGTCAGGATACAAGATAAATGTACAAAAATCAGTTGGATTCTTCTACACCAACAAAAAGAACATTGAAGGGAAAATCACCAAATCAATACCATTTACAGTAGCCCCCAAGAAGATAAAATACTTAGGAATAAATCTAACCAGAGTTGTAAAGACCCATACAAAGAAAACTACAAGACACTATTGCAAGAAACCAAAACAGACCTACATAAGTGGAAAAATATACCTTGCTCATGGATAGGAAGACTCAACATTGTAAAAATGTCTATTCTACCCAAAGCTATCTATAGGAACAATGCAATTCCAATCCAAATTCCAATGACATTTTTTAATGAGATGAAAAAACAAATCATCAACTTCATGTGGAAGGGAAAGAGGCCCTGGATAAGTAAAGCATTACTGAAAAAGAAGAACAAAGTGGGATGCCTCACACTACCTGATTTTAGAACATATTATACCTCCACAGTAGTGAAAACAGCCTCATACTGGAACAACAAATACATAGACCAATGGAATAGAATTGAGAATCTAGACATAAATCCATCCACATATGAGCAGCTGATATTTAACAAAGGCCCAAAGTCAGTTAAATGGGGAAAAGACAATCTATTTAACAAATGGTGCTGGCATAACTGGATATCCATCTGCAAAAAAATGAAACAAGATCCATACCTCACACCATGCACAAAAGCTAACTCAAAATGGATCAAAGACCTAAATATAAAAACTAAAATGATAAAGATCATGGAAGAAAAAATAGGGACAACACTAGGAGTCCTAATACATGGCATAAACAGTATATAAAATGTTACCACAAAGTATAAACACCAGAAGAGAAATTAGGTAACTGGGAGCTCCTAAAAATCAAACACTTATGTTCATCCAAAGACTTCACCAAAAGAGTAAAATGCTTACCTACAGACTGTGAAAAAGTTTTTAGCTGTGACACTTCTGAACAGTGTCTGATCTCTAAAATCTTCATGATACTGCAAAAACTCAACAACAAAAAGACAAATAACCCAATTAAAAAATGGGTGAAGGATATGAACAGGCACTTCAGATGGCTAACAGGTAATGTGAGGAAATGCTTACTATCGTTGTTGTTGTAAGGTGCTGTCGAGTCAGTTCTGACTCATAGAGACCCCATGCACAACAGAACGAAACACTGCCCAGTCCTGTGCCATCCTTAGAATCATTTTTATGCTTGAGCTCATTGTTGTAGCCACTGTGTCAGTCCACCTTGTTGAGGGTCTTCCTCTTTTCCGCTGATCCTGTACTTTGCCAAGCATGATGTCCTTCTCCAGGGACTGATCCCTTCTGACAACATGTCCAAAGTATGTAAGATGCAGTCTTGCCATCCTTGCCTCTAAGGAGCATTCTGGCTGCACTTCTTCCAAGACAGATTCGTTCGTTCTTTTGGCAGTCCATGGTATATTCAATATTCTTCGCCAACACCACAATTCAAAGACGTCAATTCTTCTTTGGTCTTCTTTATTCATTGTCCAGCTTTCACATGCATATGATGCGATTGAAAATACCATGGCTTGGGTGAGGTGCACCTTAGTCTTCAAGGTGACATCTTTGCTCTTCAACACTTTAAAGAAGTCCTTTGCAGCAGATTTACCCAATGCAATGCATCTTTTGATTTCTTGACTGCTGCTTCCATGACTGTTGATTGTGGATCCAAGTAAAATGAAATCCATGACAATCTTTTCTCCGTTTAACATGATGTTGCTCATCGGTCCAGTTGTGAGGATTTTTGTTTTCTTTATGTTAAAGTGCAACCCATACTGAAGGCTGTGGTCTTTGATCTTCATTTGTAAGTGCTTCAAGTCCTTTTCACTTTCAGCAAGCAAGGTTATGTCATCGGCGTAACGCAGGTTGTTAATGAGTCTTCCTCCGATCTTGATGCCCGGTTCTTCTTCATATAGTCCAGCTTCTTGAATTATTTGCTCAGCATACACATTGAATAGGTATGGTGAAAGAATACAACCCTGAGGCACACCTTTCCTGACTTTAAACCAATCAGTATCCCCTTGTTCTGTCCGAACAACTGCCTCTTGATCTATGTAAAGATTTCTCGTGAGCACAATTAAGTGTTCTGGAATTGCCGTTCTTCCCAATGTTATCCATATTATGACCCACACAGTCAAATGCCTTTGCATAGTCAGTAAAACACAGGTGAACATCCTTCTGGTATTCTGTGCTTTCAGCCAGGATCCACCTGACATCAGCAATGATATCCCTGGTTCCACGTCCTCTTCTGAAACCAGCCTGAACTTCTGGCAGCTCCCTGTCGATACACTGATGCAGCCATTTTTGAATGACCTTCAGCAAAATTTTGCTTGCATGTGTTATTAATGATATTGTTCTATAATTTCCACATTTGGTTGGATCACTTTTCTTGGGAATAGGCATAAATATGGATCTCTTCCAGTCAGTTGGTCAGGAAGCTGTCTTCCATTTTTCTTGGCATGGACGTATGAGCATCTCCAGCACTGTATCCGTTTGTTCAAACATCTCAACTGATATTCCATCAATTCCTGGAGCCTTGTTTTTTGCCAATGCCTTCAGAGCAGCTTGGACCTCTTTCTTCAGTACCATCGGTTCCTGATCATATGCTACCTCTTGAAATGGTTGAACATCGACTAATTCTTTTTGGTATAATGACTCTATGTATTCCTTCTATCTTCTTTTGATGCTTCCTGCACCGTTTAATATTTTCCCCGTAGAATCCTTCACTATTGCAACTCGAGGCTTGAATTTTTTCTTTAGGTCTCTCAGCTTGACAATTGCCAAGTGTGTTTTTCCCTTTTGGTTTTCCATCTCCAGCTCTTTGCACATGTCATTATAATACTTTGTCTTCTCGAGGCACCCTTTGAAATCTTCCATTCAGTTCTTTTACTTCATCAATTCTTCCTTTTGTTTTAGCTTCTCGATGTTCCTGAACAAGTTTCAGAGTCTCCTCTGACATCCATCTTGGTCTTTTCTTTCTTTCCTGTCTTTTCAACGACGCTTTGCTTTCTTTATGTATGATGGCTTTGACGTCATTCCATAACTCATCTGGTATTCGGTCGCTAGTGTTCAATGCGTCAAATCTATTTTTCAGATGGTCTCCAAATTCAGGTAGGATATACTCAAGGTCATATTTTGGCTCTCCTGGACTTGCTCTGATTTCTTCAATTTCAGCTTGAACTTGCATATGAGCAACTGATGGTCTGTTCCACAGTCGGCCCCTGGCCTTGTTCTGACTGATGATACTGGAAAAGCCCATGATCATTAGCCATTAGATAAATACAAATCAGAACTACAATAGGGTATCATCTCACTCAAACAAGCCTTCCATTAGTCCAAAAAACACAAAATAATAAATGTTGGAGACTTTTGGAGAGACTGGATCACTGATACGCTGCAGGTGGTAATGTAAAATGCTACAACCACTTTTGAAATTGGTTTGGCAGTTCCTTAAAAAGTTAGAAATAGAACTAGTATATGATCCAGCAATCCCACTCCTTATAATATATCCTAGAGAAATAAGAGTCTTTACATGAACAGATATATGCACACCCATGTTCATTGCAGCACTGTTTACAATAGCAAAAACATGGAAGCAACCAAGGTGCCCATCAATGGATGAATGCATAAATAAATTATGGTATATTCACACAATGGAACACTACACATGGATAAAGAACAGTGATAAATCTGTGAAACATTTCATAACATGGAGGAATCTGGAAGGCAATATGCTGAGTGAAGTTAGTCAGTTGCAAAAGGACAAATATTGTATGAGACCACCATGATAAGAACTCAAAAAGTAGTTTAAACACAGAAGAAAATATTTTTGATGGTTACAAGGGTGGGGAGGGAGGGAGGGAAAGGGGTATTCACTAATTAGATAGTAGACAAGAACTATTTTAGGTGAAGGGAAAGACAACGCAGAATACAGGAGAGGTCAGCACAACTGGACTAAACCAAAAGCAAAGAAGTTTCCTGAATAAACCAAATGCTTTGAGGACCAGAGTAGCAAGGGCAGGGGCTGCGGACTGTGATTTCAGGAGACACGTAGGTCAACTGGCGTAATAAAATCTATTAAGAAAACATTCTGCCTCCCACATTGGTGAGAGGCTTCCTGTGGTCTTAAATGCTAGCAAGCAGCCATCTAAGATGCATCAATTGGTCTCAACGCACCTGGAGCAAAGGAGAATGAAGAACACCAAAGACACAAGGTATGAACCCAAGATACAGAAAGGGCTACATAAACCACAGACTGCATCAGTCTGAGACCAGAAGAACTAGATGGTACCCGGCTACAACTGATAACTGCCCTGACAGGGAACACAACAGAGAACCCCTGAGGGAGCAGGAGAGCAGTGGGATGCAGACCTCAAAATCTTGTAAAAAGACCAGATTTAATGGTCTGACTAAGATTAGAAGGACTCCGGAGTTCATGGTCCCCAGACCTTCTATTAGTCCAAGACTGGAACCATTCCCAAAGCCAACTCTTCAGACAGGGATTGGACTGGACTATAAAACAGAAAATGATACTGGTGAGGAGTGAGCTTCATGGCTCAAGTAGACACATGAGAATATGTGGGCAGCTCCTGTCTGGAGGGGAAATGAGGAGGCAGAGGGGGACAGGAGCTGGCTGAATGGACACGGGGAATACGGGGTGAAGAGAAGGAGTGTGCTTTTGAGACACTGGGGGAGAGCAACTAGGAGTAAATAGCGAGGTGTATATAAATTTTTTTATGAGCGACTGAATTTGTAAACTTTCGCTTAAAGCACAATAAAGAAAAAAAAATAATAATAAAAACCTGGGCAAAAGTAAAAAACCCTTTGAGGTAGAAAACTAGGGCAAAGGTAACTCCTCAGGGCATAGGAGAAAAATCTCTCAAGCTATTTTCACAAAGAACTAAGGCAAAAGGCCACAGAAAGGAGCTCATTTCACCACAGAATGGAATATACGTTTTATCTCCCTTGCCAACTCTGAGCTATTAGTATTTAGTACTTGTATTGGGAATGATTCTGAGGCCAAATATACTCTTAAAAAACCAGAAACCAGCTGCTGTTGAGTTGACTCAGACACATAGTGAGCCCATAGGGTTTCCTAGGCTTTAAATCTCCACAGAAGCAGAATGCCACATCTTTCTCTCGCAAAGCCACTGGTGTTTTCCTACTACCAACCTTTCAGTTAGCAGTCGATTGCTTTAACCTCCAACCTTTCTGTTAGCAACCCAGGTTGTTGACTATATGTACCACCCACAGAAGAGTTAGATCACTGTGGTAGGCTGAATAATAAAAAACCTCCCAAAAATGTCCCTGTCCTAATCCCCAAAATCTGTGAATACGTTGTCTTTGCAGATTTGATTAAATTAAGAATTTTGAGCTGGGGAGATTATCGTGAATTATCTGGGTGGGCTCACGTAACCACGAATTATAATTTACATGCAATAAAATGTACCCATTTTAATAGTGTTCAGTTTGATGAATTTTGACATTTATGTAGCCTCTACCTCAATCAATATATAGAATATTTCCATTATCCCCAAAAGTCTTCTCATTTCCCTTTGTAGTCAGTCCTCCTTCAACCCCTACCCCACCCATCTTTTGGTTTAAGTAACTACTAATTTGATTTCTATCACTATAATTAGTTTTGCTTATCCTGGAATTTCTTATGGAGTCACTGGGTAATGAGAACAGTTGACGTGCTCAGCTGCTAACCAAAAGGTTTATGGTTCGAGTCCATCCTGAGGTGTCTCAGAAGAAAGACCTGAAAATCTGCATCTGAAACATCAGCCAGTGAAACCCAATGGGGCACAATTCTACTCTGACACACATGGGGTCATCATGAGTTGGGGTCTACTCAACAGCCACTGGTACCTGCTAGGAAGTCTTATAAAGGAAATAATATTGTACATACGATTTCTTTCTGGCTTTTTTCACTCAGTAGATGTTTTTGACTAAAATTTGGTCTGATTTTTATTATCACTGTGTGCCAGCAATTCTAAACAATGTGTACAATGACATACTCCTCCTCTAAAAAATGCTTTGAGCTCTAAGTTCTATAGAATTGCTGCAGTTACTGTTGAGAGTTTTGATAATACATATGTAAGCTTCGAATTGCAGATGACACAACCTTGCATGCTGAAAGCAAAGAGGACTAGAAGCACTTACTGATGAAAATCAAATACTACAGCCTTCAATATGGAATACAGCTCAACGTAAAGAAAAAAATCCTCACAACTAGACCAATAAGCAACATCATGATAAACAGAGAAAAGATTAAAGCTGTCAAGGATTTCATTTTACTTGGACCCATAATCAATGCCCATGCAAGCAGCAGTCAAGAAATTAAAGGACGTATTACGTTGGACAAATCTGTTGGAAAAGACCTCTTTAAAGTGTTAAAAAGCAAAGATGTCACTTTGAGGACTAGGGTGTGCCTGACCAAAGTTATGGTATTTTCAGTAAACTTATATGCATGTGAAAGCTTAACAATGAATAAGAAAGACTGAAGAAGAATTGATACCTTTGAATTATGGTGTTGGGGAAGAATACTGAATATACTATGGACTGCCAGAAGAACAAACAAATCTGTCTTGGAAAGAAGTACAGCCAGAATGCTCCTTAGAAGCAAGGATGACAGGACTTCATCTTATGTACTTTGGACATGTTATCAGGAGGGACCACTATTCGGAGAAGGATATCATGCTTGGTGTCAGAGATTGAATTGAGCTTCCCCAAAATATGTGTATCAATTTGGCTAGTCCATGATTCCCAGTATTGTGTAATTGTCCACTATTTTGTCATCTGATGGGATTTTCTTATGTGTTTTAAATCCTGCCTCTTTCCTATGAGTCGGAATCGACTCAATGGCACTGGGTTTCGGTTTTTTTTTTTTTTTTTAATGATGTTTATGAATGGGGATAGGTGGCAATTACGTTAATGAGGCAGGACTCAATCTACAAGATTGGATTGTGTCTTGAACCAATTTCTTTTGGGATATAAAAGAGAGAAGTGAGCAGAGAGACAAGGGGACCTTATACCAGCAAGAAAGCAGTGCAGGGAGCAGAGCACATCCTTTGGACTTGAGGTTCCTGCACCAAGAAGTTCCTAGTCCAGGGGAAGATTGATGACGAGGACCTTCCTCCAGAGCCAACAGAGAAAACCTTCCCCTGAAGCTGATGCCCTGAGTTTGGACTTCCAGCCTACTAGACTGTGAGAAACAAACTTCTGTTTGTTAAAGCCATCCGCTTGTGGTATTTCTGTTATAGCAGCGCTAGATGGCTAAGACACTTGGTAAAGCAGAGGGTCAATGAAAAAAAGGAAAACCCTCAACGAGATGAATTGACACTGTGGCTGCAATAATGGGCTCAAACACAGCAATAATTGTGAGGATGGCACAGGACCTGGCGGAGCTTCCTTCTGTCGGACATAGGTTCGCTATGAGTTGAAACTGACTCAAAGGCACCTAACAACAACAACAAGATTTGACCTGGTGGTGCAAAGGTTAACACTAGGCTGTTAACTGAAAGGTTGGCTATTTGAACCCATCCAGCAGCTCCACAGGATAAAGATCTGGAAATCTGCTCCCATAAAGATTACAGCCTAGAAAACCCTATGGGGCAATTCTACCCTGTGGCATGTGGTCACTATGAGTCGAAAATCAACTTGACGCCACCTAACAACAACAAGCTTCAGACTGGGATGTTTTCATTAGTTATTTTTTAATAAACATGGGTGTTAATTTGGAGAACTCCTAGTTATACATGTGGACTCAGCTGCATGCTTTCATTTCAGAAGGAATTTCGTAAAGGTTCAGAATTGTTCAAGCTTCTATCTGGCATAGATCATGTCTCCAACCCTTGTGTTAGTACACATTTTTAGGTTAAACAGTATATTTGAAATTAACAATGATAGTACAGTGTTTGTACAGATGAAGAAATAGAAATTGAACTCATTTCTGCCATTCCGTGTGCCTACGTCAACTTTTTATTTGTGTTTAAAACCTTGAAACAGTGTAAACTGCAAGTTGTAATATTTTGGTTTGATAAGTACAAATTTTAGTTTGTACACACAATGTTTTCCCTAATTTGAACAACATATTTTAAATTGACTTTTATTATTATTTTAAAATTGTTGTTTGTTTTAAAATTAGAAAAAGGATCAAGAAAACACAAAATTATATCAGTGGCACAATTTAGTAATTCCCTAAATTGTAACCTTTTGCAGGTGGTTTGATTTTATTAAAATTCACTTATTAGTTACTAGACAATTATTTACACAAAATATTATTGTATCAGATTGTAACCAAAGGATCAAAGTTCAAACTGGTAGGTACATATACAATCGTTTGAATAAACAGTTGTGCTGTTTTCCTTTTTTGCATGTAACATTTATATAAAAGTCCAGTAAGGAAAACTTTCACTGCATTTCTTTCTTCTTGGTCATTGATGTTATTCATGTCATTTTTTTTTTAATTTTTATTGTGCTTTAAGTGCAAGTGTACAAATCAAGTCAATCTCTCATACAAGAATTTATATGCACCTTGCTATATACTCCTAGTTGCTCTCCCCCTAATGAGACAGCACACTCCTTCCCTCCACCCTCTATTTCCATGTCTATTCAGCCAGCTTCGGTCCATCTCTGCCTTCTCATCTTCCCTCCCAGACAGGAGCTGCCCACATGGTCTCACGTGTCTACTTGATCCAAGAAGCCCACTCCTCACTAGTATCATTTTCTATCTTATAGTCCAGTCTAGTCCCTGTCTCAGGAGTTGACTTTGGGAATGGTTCCAGTCTTGGGCTAACAGAAGGTCTGGGTACCGTGACCTCTGGGGTATGTCATTTCCTGATTATTAAGAAAAATAATCTATTGGGGATGCTAAAAATGCTAATAACATCACAGCTCACCCCCATCCCCGCCAAATGCCTCCTGATCTCCTCCCCACTTCTCCTGGGTTATTTGCACCAATTTACCATATTCCTGCTATTTCTCAGGCACAGTAGTTTAGCTGTTTCTGTAAATAAAAATAAAGATATCTCTAAGTGTTTCATTCTGATTTCAACACTGTTACAGGGAATTAAGAGGAAAGGAGTCGATTGCCAACTTTATATGGAAAGGAAAAAGACCTGGATAAGTAAAGCATTACTGAGGAGGAAGAACAAAGTGGGAGGGAGGCCTCACACTACCTGATTTTAGATTCTATTTTACTACCATCGTAGTCAAAACTGCCTGGTACTGGTACAACAACAGGCACACAGACCATTGGAACAGAACTGAGAACTCAGATGTAAATCCATCAATCTATGAGCAGCTGATATTTGACAAAGGCCCAAAGTCTGTTGAATGAGGAAAAGACAGTCTCTTAGACAAATGGTACTGATATAATTGGATATCCATCTGTAAAAAAATTGAAACAGCACCCATACCTCACACCATAAACAAAAACTAACTCAAAATAGATTGAAGACCTAAATGCAAAATCTAAAATGATAAAGATCATGGAATAAGAAATAGGGACAATGCTAGGGGCCCTAATACATGGCATAAATAGTATACAAATCATAACTAACAATGCACAAACACCAGAAGACAAAACTAGATAACTGGGAGCCCCTAAAAATCAAACACTAATGCTCATCAAAGGTGTCACCAAAAGAGTAAAAAGAGAAGGTTTAGACTGGGAAAAAATTTGGGGCTATGACATATCTGGTAAGGGTCTCATCTCTAAAATCGATAAGATACTGCAACACCTCAACAAGAAAAAGACAAATAATCCAATTAAAAAATGAGCAAAGAATATGAACAGACACTTTACCAAAGAAGACACTCAGATGGCTAACAGACACATGAGGAAATGCTCATGATCATTAGCCACTAGAGAAATGCAAATTAAAACTACAATGAGATACCATCTCACCCCAACAAGGCTTGCACTAATCCAAAAACAAAATAACAAATGTTGGAGAGGTTGTAGGAAGATTGGAACTCTTATGCACTGCTGATGGGAATGAAAAATGGTACAACCACTTTAGAAAACGATATGGCGCATCCTTAAAAACTAGAAATACCATATGATTTCAGCAACCCCACTCCTAGGAATATACCTGAGAGAAATAAGAGCTGTCACATGAATAAACATGTGCACACCCATGTTCATTGCAGCACTATTCACAGCAGCAAAATGATGGAAACAATTAAATGCCCACCAATACATGAATGGATAAACACATTATGGTACATACACACAATGAAATACTAGGCAACGATAAAGAATAATAATGAACCAGTGAAAGATCTCACAACATGAATGAATCTGGAGGTCATTATGCTAAGTGACATAAGTCAGTCACAAAAGGACAAATATTGTATGAGACTACTATTAAAAGAACTCAAGAAAAGGTTTAAACACAGAAAAAAGCATGATTTGATGGTTACGAGGGTAGGGAGGGAGGGGAATGGGGAATTACTAACTAGATAGTAGACAAGGGTCAACTTCGGTGAAGGGAAGGACAAGACACAATACAGGGAAAGTCAGCACAACTGGACCAAAGCAAAAGCAACAAAATTTCCTAGATATATCCAAATACTTTGAGGGACAGAGTAGCAGGGACTGAGGCCAGGGGACCATAGTTTCAGGGGACATCTAGGTCAATTGGCATAACATGGTTATAAATATTCTACATCCCACTTTGGTGAGTAGCATCTGGGATCTTAAAAGCTTTTGAGCAGCCATCTAAGATATATCTATTTGTCCCATTCCACTCAGAGCAAAGGAGAATGAAGAAAACCAGAGACAAACGGAGAATGCTAGCTCAAAGGATTAAAGGACCAAATGAATCAGAGACTCCACCAGCCTGAAGCCAGAAGACCTAGACGGTGCCTGGCTACCACAGTGACTGCCCTGACAGGGACCACAACAGAGAGTCCCAGACATAGCAGGAGAAAAACGCAGAACAAAATTCAAATTCACGTAAAAAGACTAGACTCAATGCTCCGACAGAGACTGGAGAAACCCTCGAAACTGTGGCCCCCAGATCCTCTGTTAATCCAGAACTGAAACCATTCCCAAAGCCCACTGTCTTAGTTGTCTAGTACTGCTGTAACAGAAATACCAAAAGTGGATGGCTTTAACAAAGAGAAATTTATTCTCTCACAGTCTAGTAGGTTACAAGTCCAAATTTAGGGTGTCAGCTTCAGGGGAAGGCTTTCTCTCTGTGTCATTTCTGGAGGAAGTTCTTTGTCGTCAATCTTCCCCTGGCCGAGGAGCTTCTCAGCGCAGGGATCCTGGGTCCAGAGGATGTGCCCTGGTCCTGGCATTGCTTTCTTGATGGTGTGAGGCCCCGCCCACCCCACTCTGCTTGCTTCTCTCTCCTTTTACCTCGTGTAAGATAAAAGGTGGTGCAAGCCACACCCCAGGGAAACTCCCCTTACATTGGATCAGGAATGTGACCTGAGCAAGGGTGTTACATCCCACCCTCATACTCCTTAACATAGTCTAAACTTGTCTTATTAACCAAGGCAGAGATTAGGATTTAAAGCACATAGGAAAATCACATCAGATGACAAAATGGTAGACAATCACACATTACTGGGAATCATGGCCTGGCCAAATACTTTGCGGGGACACAATTCAATCCATGACACCCACTCTTCAGACAAGATTAGACAGGAATATAAAACAACAAACAATACTCATGAGGAACGTGCTTCTTAGTTCAATCAGATATATGAGACCAAATGGGCAGCTCCTGTCCAAAAGCAGGATGAAAAGGCAGGTAGGAACAGGAGCTGGTTGAATGGACACAGGGAACCTGGGGTAGAAAGGCGAAGTGTGCTGTCACATTGTGGGGATTGCAACCAATTTCACAAAACAATATGTATATGTATTTTTGAATGAGAAATTAACTTAAGGTGTAAACTTTCACCTAAAGCATAATACAAAAAAAAAAAAACAAAGAAGGAAGTCGGCCCTTATGGGGGCTAGAACTTCCAAGGAATGCATCAGATGGCTAGCGCTAGAGATCCCCCAAGGGGAAAGTGACTCGGAATGAATAAACATAGGGGCTATGAGGTATAGCTGCCCTTCTTCTGTTGAGTCTCCATCCCTTGTCAAACCTTGGCCAATTTTATTAAGGGAGCTAGAACCTTCCTCACGATGCACTTACCCATCTGCGCCTGGAGGGGTGGAAGTGCGCCTTACACTTTCTTGTATCCTTAGCTCCTGGCTGCGTTTTGGGCATAGTATTAGACTGAACCACACAGAATTACAGATTTATAGGTCAAAAAAGAAAGTCAAACAGCTGCAGTTTCATGTAGTTCAAATATTTACTGTTGTTGATCACGATGATTATGTGAGGAATATCTTTCAATTCTCAAATTTCAAGGTGTTCTTTCAAAGGCAGTTCCAGCGGGGCTGCTGGCTCAGAGTACAAATTCACAATGGGCTCAACCTTGGATGCTGGGAATTACCACTACAGAGATACACTGCCACAATGGAAAGAAGATATTTCATCGCTTAACTTTAAATTTATGTCCCGTTACCAGATCACACAGACTATAGAATACGATTCCTGAAATAAATCCTCTAATTATTTTGTGATTTACACAATTATGTCGCATTATTATTTTGTATTAAAGACCATTAATGTATTAAATACAGGCATTTCAAATATACCACAACTCTGTTTTGGCATTTCTTCAACCCTTAATGTACAAGTATCCTCCCGAATCCAGGTGGCCTGGGACTCTCTTGACCCTAAGAGACTCTGGGTTCATGCCTCATTTTTACTTTATTTGTAAAAAGGAGTTAATACTGCCTATTTTACAGAAGATTTAAATTATATAATTAAATATGTGTGTGTATGTATGTATATAAGCACAAAATTAAATAACTATGCATATATAAATATGTACTTAATTATGTCATATATAATATGAAATTATATATATATAATATAAATCTTTCAAATCTGTCTTGAAAGAAGTACAGCCAGAATGCTTCTTAGAAGCAAGATTGTGAGACTTCACCTCACATACTTTGGATATATTATCAGAAGGGACCAGTCCCTGGAGAAGGACATCATGCTCAGTAAAGTAGAAGGGTCAGCAAAAAAGAGCAAGACCCTCAAGGAGATGGACTGACACAGTAACTACAGCAATGAGCTTAAACATAGCAATGATTGTGAGGTTGGTGTAGAACCAGGTAATATTTCATTCTGTTGTACATAGATTGGGTCCCTATGAGTCCACACTGACTTGAAGGCACCTGAGAACAGCAACAATACATATAAAGCTTAAAGTTCATTGTTTATTTAACAGGTGTTAATTAAATACCAACTGGCTGCTGGACACTGTACTAACCCTAGGAATACAAAAATAAATGACTTATATTTTTTCTTTGCAAGATCACAATCTAGGGAAGTACATTGGCGTCTTAGTTATCTAGTGCTACTGTAACAGAAATACCACAAGGGGATTGCTTTAACAGACAAAAATTTATTCTCTCACAGTCTAGGAGGATAGAAGTCTGAATACAGGGTGGCAGCTCCAGGGGACGGCTTCCTCTCTCTGTCGGCTCTGGGGATAAGTCCTTGTCATCAATCTTCCCCTAGTTGAGGAGCTTTTCAGAGCAGGAACTCCAGGTCCAAAGGACGAAGTATTCTCCTGGCTCCTGATTCTTGGTGGTATGAGGTCCCCATGTCTCTCTGCTTGCTTCTCTCTTTTATATCTCAAAACAGATTGGCTTAAAAGGCAACCCAGTCCTATAGATTGAGTCCTGCCTTATTAACATAACTGCTGCCAGCCCCACCTCATTAACATTATGGAGGTAGGATTTACAACACACAGGAAACTTACATTATTGGACAATCACACAATTCTGGGAATCATGGCCTAGCCAAGTTGACAGATATTTTGGGGGGAAAAAATTCAACCCATGATAAATGGTAAGTGTATAATTCTGTGCAATAAAAATTTATGGAAGCATTCCTACCATCCAGAATTTTTTTCACATTTGAAACCCAATCTTTTCAATCTTCACTCATCACCTAGTTTATTATTTTTTCTTCTTTAGACTTGTTTTTCTCTATTTCCTAACAGTCAGGTTAGAGTGTTACTCAGTAATTTAGGGGTAAATTTATCACTTGTGGGTTTTATATACTAATAACATAAAATTTTCAGTCTTAATATAATACCCTTTTCAATGTTTGAGGAGCCTAGTGGTGCAGTGATTAAAGCACTTGGCTGCTAACAAAAGGTCGGTGGTTCGAACCCACCAGTCACTCCTCGGAAGAAAGATATGGCAGTCCACTTCCATGAAGAGTTCAGCCTTGGAAACTCTATGGGGCGGCAGTGGGTTTGGTTTTTTGGTTTCAATGTTCAGACCATTTGTATAGAGACTTAATATTCTGTGAACCTTTCAGACCAAAATAGCCTATTTAGCTTAATGAAAACAAAGTCATATAAAAAAAAATAATTTAACTAAAAAGAATTCACACTCTGATTTTACTAGTGACTCATAGGAAAGAAGATAAGGTCATGTCATGCATAATATACATTTTGAAAGATGTAGATTTACTTTCACATAGTTTTAATTTTACCAGTCACAAAAATATTCTTTATATTTTATAGTTTTTAGACTTTCTTTGTGGTGGTTTTTTATTTGTTCGTTTTCCAAATGGTGAATTAAAAAAAAATCAGAGCAAATTATAGTTATTACCTAATTTTATACTTATTACATAAATGCAATTCCTGAGATACATATTGAGAGACTATGTATGCTAAAAAATATTAAATGCTTTAAGTGACCAAAATTTTAACATTTGAAACTCTCCATGGACTGATAAAGTAAGCCAGTGTTTTCCAAGCCTTTAAAGTTTGTCTAAAATGTCAAGTAGGTGGTACGTCTTTTATGTCATGTTAAGGCTGCACTTACAGTTATACAATGTGGTAGGTGACTGTTGTGTTTGCAGCTATAAAATGTAGAAAGTGACTGGTTTGTAACTCAGTTTGATGGCCATCGACTGCCTTAGTTTCATGTCCTCCCAAGTTCTGTACCTCACAGGAAAGATGCACTTGTCATGATTTTCCCAGTGTGAATCATGGGCCCACCCCTGAAACAAACACTATTGCCATGTGGCTAGGGTAATCTAAAAATGTCCTTATAGAGAATGGGATTCTATGACTACACTCTCACCTGAACCACAGGGAGTGGGGATGAGTGTTTCCCAAATGAACACATGAGGGGCAGATAAATCACATTTATCCACTACAGGTTTCTTTTAAAGTAGATAGTCACCTGTGAATAGCTTTATGGGAGCTACCCCTGGATTGTCCTCAGCTGGAAATGACAATACTGCTGGTTAGTCATTATTTCTTAAAAAAGATAAAGCTATAATTTGTACCATTATCGATTTTCTCAGGGTTTGTGCTGAGGCCTAAGAGACTTTCATACAGATTGAATTTAGGTTTGGTTTGGAAAGCTATCCCCACTCTTAATTATTTTGTCAAAAATGGGAATTTTTTTTTTAATAATTGTTATTGAACTTTAAGTGAACGTTTACAAATCAAGTCAGTCTGTCACATATAAGCTTATACACACCTTACTCCATACTCCCACTTACTCTCCCCCTAATGAGTCAGCCGTTGCAGCCTCTCCTTTCATGACAATCTCGCCAGCCTCTAACCCTCTCTACCCTCCCATCTCCCCTCCAGACAGGAGATGCCAACACACTCTCAAGTGTCCACCTCATACAAGTAGCTCACTCTTCATCAGCATCTTTCTCCAACCCATTGTCCAGTCCCTTCCATGTCTGATGAGTTGTCTTCGGGAATGGTTCCTGTCCTGGGCCAACAGAAGGTTTGGGGACCATGACCGCCGGGATTCCTCTAGTCTCAGTCAGACCATTAAGTCCGGTCTTTTTATGAGAATTTTGGGTCTGCAACCCACTGATCTCTTGCTCCCTCAGGGGTTCTCTGTTGTGCTCCCTGTCAGAGCAGTCATCGGTTGTGGCCCGGCACCATCTAGTTCTTCTGGTCTCAGGATGATGTAAGTCTCTGGTTCATGTGGCCCTTTCTGTCTCTTGGGCTCATAGTTGTCGTGTGACCTTGGTGTTCTTCATTCTCCTTTGATCCCAGTGGGTTGAGACCAATTGATGCATCTTAGATGACCGCTTGTTAGCATTTAAGACCCCAGACGCCGCATTTCAAAGTGGGATGCAGAATGTTTTCATAATAGTATTACTTTGCCAATTAGAAGTCCCCTTAAGTCATAGTCCCCAAACCGCCGTCCTTGCTCTGCTGACCTTTGAAGCATTCATTTTATCCCGGAAACTTCTTTGCTTTTAGTCCAGACCATTTGAGCTGACCTTCCGTGTATTGAGTATTGTCCTTCCCTTCACCTAAAGCAGTTCTTATCTACTAACTGATCAGTAAATAACCCTCTCCCACCCTCCCTCCCTCTCCCCCTCGTAACCACAGAAGTATGTGTTCTTCTCAGTTTATACTATTTCTCAAGATCTTATAACAGTGGTCTTATACAATATTTGTCCTTTTGCTTCTGACTAATTTCACTCAGCATAATGCCTTCCAGGTTCCTCCATGTTATGAAATGTTTCACAGATTCGTCACTGTTCTTTATCGATGCGTAGTATTCCACTGTGTGAATATACCACAATTTATTTATCCATTCATCCGTTGATGGACACCTTGGTTGCTTCCAGCTTTTTGCTATTGTAAACAGAGCTGCAATAAACATGTGTGTGCATATATCTGTTCGTGCGAAGGCGCTTATTTCTCTAGGGTATATTCCGAGGAGTGGGATTTCTGGGTTGTATGGTAGTTCTATTTCTAACTTTTTAAGAAAACGCCAGATAGATTTCCAAAGTGGTTGTACCAAAAAACAGGAAATTTTTTTTTAAATAATATTTTATTGTGTTTTCAGTGAGAGTTTACAGCAAACTAGGTTCCCATTTAACAATTTCTACACAAATTATTTAGTGACATTGATTACATTTTTCACAATGTGTCAACATTTTTATTAATTTCATGCTGGTTGTCACATGAGTTCTTTTTCTTTCCTTCTAAATTCTGTTTACTTTGTTGTTGTTCTTGAGAGTATACACAGCAACACATATGCCAGTTCAGCAGTTTCTACGTGTATGATTTAGAGACATTGATTACATTCTTCCAGTTGTGCAACCATTCTCACCTTTCTGAGTTGTTCCTCCCTTATTAGCACAAACTCACTGCCTCCCTAAGGTTCCTATCTAATCTTTTTAGTTTCTGTTGTCAGTTTGATCCCATATAGGTAGTTCTTAAAAGAGCATAATGCTCAAGGCAGACCTTTGTTACTAGTTAAGCTAAACTAGTATTCAGTTTTAAGATGACTTTAGGGAATATTTTTGGTTTAAGGCTTAAAGATTATGTCAGGGCAATAGTTTCAGTGTGGGGGGAGGTTTATTATTTTTTTTAGTTTTGTGAACCACAACACTGTTTTTCACAATGGCTGTACCAGTTTGCATTCCCACCAGCAATGAATAAAATTTCCCCACATCCTCACCAACATTTGTTATTTTCTGTTTTTTTAATCTTAGCCATCCTAGTGGGAGTGAAATGGTATCTCATGGTAGTTTTGATTTGCATCTCTGATGTCAAATGAGGAGCCCTGGTGGCATACTAGTTAAGCGTTTGGCTGCTAACCAAAAGGTTGGTGGTTCGAATCCACCAGTGCTCCTTGGAAACCCTATGGGAAGGTTCTACTCTGTCATATGAGGTTGCTATGAGTCAGAATCAACTCAACAGCAATGAGTTTGGGTTTTTTTGCTTGATTGTTTGGATGGCTAATGAAGCTGACCCTCTTTTCATGTGTTTGGTGGCCATTTGAATGTCCTCTTGATGAAATACCTATTCAAATTCTTTGCCCATTTTATGATTGGGTTGTCTTTTTTGTTGTCAGTTGTTGAAGTTTTATGTATATATTGGTTACTAGATTCTTGTTGGATATATGTTTTGAAGATATTTTCCCAGTTGGCAGTGTGTCTTTTATTTTTTGGTAAAAAATCTGATTCTTTTTGACAGAACTGTATGTAACACACCATTAAGTTTTAATTCTTCTCTAGGATTTGGTAGGTTGTGTTTGATAGTAGAAAGAGCTGGGAAAACTTAATTGCTTTAAAAAATATAAGATTCAAAAAAAGAGTAATTGTCTTAAAGAAAATCAATTCCATTCCATTTTACTCAATAAACAGTAGTCGAAGGTGAACTATGGGCCAAGGACTGTGCTGGATGCTGGAAGGACAAAGATGAACAGGGCACAGTCTGCCCTCGAGATGGTGAAGGAAAAGACACAAACACTGATTGTTGTAATATAATGTGCTAGGTACAGTGTTAGAGGTACACCCAGACATACGGAGAATTTAGATTACCCAGAAAATTCAGAAAAGGCCTCAAGAACAAAATGGCTGAAGCTTGAAGAAAGAATAAAATTGAGCTGGAAGAAAGCACTGAGAAAGGCAAGCCTATTGGAGGTTCAGGCTTTGAGCAAAGGCTCAGAATATAAATTAATATGGTATATGTGCAGAAAGTCCAGGGGTGGGGTATAGTTAGAACAAGGTAAAGATAGAGACAAAGTGAAGGAGGCGGTGCCTTGAGGATCGTAGATCTGATGCTAAAGAACTTGGATTTTGTTCTGCAGAAGACAGTGTTAAACAAAAAAGTGACTTGGCTAGATTTACATTTTTAGATGTGCAGTGGATGATTTTAAGAAGGTCAGGATTGGAGGATGGGAGTCTAGTCAAGAGATTAAGGCAATGGCATGGTGAAAAGATAATGAGGGACTGAGCTAGGCAAGGCCAGGGAATATGTGTTTTTTATCTTTGTATCTCCAGTGCCTGGCGTAATTCTCATCTCATGGGATGCACACAAATATTTGCTATTTGAGCTAAATTTCTTTTCTCCTTTTCTACATTCCAGTGAGATCGCTGTATTTTAATTTTAGAACCATATTTCTAGAATGCATACTGTAATTCTAGACAAGAATTCCATTTTAAAAAAGCGCCAAACCTGTTGCTGTCAATTCGATTCTGACTCATGACAACCCCATGTGTTACAGAGTAGAACTGAGCTCCATATGGTTTTCTGAGCTGTAAAAAAAAAAAAAAAAAAAATTTTCTTTTTAATCTTTATAGACACACATCTTCAGGCCTTTCTTCTGTGGCACCACTTGGTGGGTTCAAACTGCCAATCATTTAGTTGATAGCTTAGTGCAAACCATTTTCGCTACACATGGATCCTAATTCCATAAATACATCATGCAAAACAGAGAAGAGTATAAATCCCCCCCCCAAAAAAAAAAACCCAACCTATTACCATCGAGTCCATTCCAACTCATAACAACCGTGTAGAACAGAGTAGAACTTCCCACATGGTTTTCAAGGAGCGGCTGGTAGATTCGAACTGCCAACCTTTTGGTTAGTAGCCAGGCTCTTAACCACTGTGCCACCAGGGCTCCAGAAAAGAGTATACATTCTGCTAAATAAAATACACTGGGAAATCTGCCTAATATGATCATACTTTATTTTGCAAAGATTTATTGATCCTTTCCACAGTTTACTTTGCTTTTCCTAGACCACAGGGATGCAGATAAGAATATAGATTTTTAAGGATTATTTCAATCACCATCATTGCAATAAACAGCGAAAGCCAGATGGCCTATCAACTAGGCAACGCTCAGTGCAGGAAATAAGCAAATCTACAGCTGTTGTTGCTGATAAAAGACTGTATACCTTGCTGGACATGTGGTATATATACAACACTTGTTGATTGATCTGTCACAATTTTTTTTATTTGTGTTAAGTGTATATGTAACAAAACACTTGCCTTTTCAGCATTCCTCACATACAGCAATATATTTAGAAAGGTCTCTGAAATCATAGTATAGAATGAAATTGGGAGTTTTATTTAAATATATAACTGAACATCAATCAACGTATCCAGATGGGGAGAATTAAGAGAAAGCAAGGGGCTGAAGGCAAGAAGTGAAGAAAGAACCACATTTGGCTGGTCCTATTTTTTTATAGCAGGTTGGCCTCTGCTTGGAAACCCTGCGGGGCAGTTCTCCTCTGCCCTATAGGGTCACTATGAGTCGGAATGGTTTTTATAGCTGGTTGGACCCCTGGTGGTACAGTGGTTAAGAGCTATGGCTGCTAACCAAAAGGTCTGCAGTTCAAATCCTCCAGCTGCTCCTTGGAAACCCTGTGGGGGCAGTTTACTCTGTCCTATAGGGTTGCTATGAGTTGGAATCGACTCAATGGCAACGAGTTATTACAGGTTAGATTATTAATCACTGTGATGCTAGGAATCTGACACCATTAACTCCTTCACTGTATATTCAAAGGGAGTTTCATCTGTGCCCATAGCTTCTGCTTTTTGGTGGAGAATTATAGTTTCAATACTTCTCTTTTAAATTACTCACTTTTGGCCATTTTTTCTTAAAAAAAAAAAGAGAAACTGGCCCTATAAGACACAGTAAAACTGGCTCATAGTGTTTCCAAGGAGTGGCTGGTGAATTTGAACTGCTGGCCTTTTGGCTAGCAGCCAAATGCTTAACTACTTCACTAAGAGGGCTCCTTTAGATCTGTGAGATATTTCAGAATGAAGTTTGTGAATGACAATCTCATATTAACATACTAAAACCTGGAAATTTCCACAAGTCCTTTTGCAAACAGTTGTACGAAGCGTAGCTTCCATAAGTCCCTCACTTTGTGGCTGCAGCATAACTATTGCAAAGACGCTGTTGTGAGCCTTTTTCTTTTTGTGAAATGGAGATGGGGTGGAACAAGGACAGTTTGTAATGGGGACCATTTTTTGAGAATATCAAAGTCTGTGTATCATCCTCCTATAAACCTCTTGGGATTTTAGAACCTAAAATTTAGATAGTAACAGAGCCCTTAACAGTTCTCCATTCCCAGAAATCATTAATTTGGATTCTTTTTTTTCTAACCACAGCATTATAGCAAATGAGATACAAAATTACTTAGTGTGACGATCTTTGGCTGACAAAAGGCCCATGAAATAATGAAAAAAAAAAAATCTCATGTTGATTTTTTAAAAAGTTTTAAAACTAGGCTTCAAAACTTAACAGTTGCTAAATCACTCCTGGTCTGTAATTGTTGACTTGATGACTAGGTACAAATCAGTTGCAACCACCAAAGCCAGAGCCAAGTCAGAAGGCATCATACATTTGTATTGACACAGTCTTTCCCAATTTCATTGTTCCATGGACTGTCAATAAGTGTTACTCAAAAGATTTCTTCAGTCCAAAAAGTTTGTGAAACAGTTGATTAAACAAAGTTCCAACAACTTCTCTTCTGGAGCACTTCTCAAAGACTTCAGTATATTAATGTATAGTGTGGATTGCCAAAAGGGGGTTATAACATACACTATTTCCCAAGTTTATTTGATCATAGGAACTTTTAGGAACATTCTATAGGACTAACATTAGGCCGAACTCAACTTGAGCTTTAGTTTGCAAAACTAAGATGAATTTTACAATGTGATTTTGAGATAGTTTATATAGTGAGCCTTTGCCAGTAGCTTTCCCAGCAACATTCCCCTCCTCTCCTTTTCCCCAGCCCTCACTTTCTATTTTGAGATTCTCAAGGTTCTGGGGAGGCTGATTCCACTCCTGGCTCCAGGGATGGATCATATGATGTAGACTAAGCCGTTCATTGTGTTCCATCCCACAGGCTACAGTGATAGGATCAGGGGTAGGCAGGTATCACAGCAAGTTCAATCAGGATTTTTCCTGGAAATGCTGGTGGGGTAACTGTCCTCCTCCTGCTGGATGTAATGAGAAAGCAAGTGGCCCCAGGAACTTCAGGCTACCATCTTGGACATGCAAGGAGAGCCAGGTTAGGAGGAAGGCAATAATAAGGTCAACAATATATAGAAACAGAAAGAAATTGGGTCTCAGTGTTAAACTTGGAGGTAGCCCTACCTCTGGATATTTTATGGACAGCCCAATAATTTCCCTTTATTGTTAAGCCACTGTGCGTTCTGTTTTGTTATTTTTTGTGACAAAATTCATGCGTACTGATAGAGTTTGCTCACCACAGTAAGACATATGTTATAAGGGGTTTCCCCTCATTTAAGAAAATAAGGATTGAATTTTCCAAGGTTTAACCATGAGAAGAGGATCTGCTCCTCTCCTCCCTCCTCCCTCAATTCGAGTTTGATTTCAACTTTGGGATCTGTAGCTGTTTAATGTTGCTATGACCATGATGTTCCAGAAGAGTGCTGTTCCCACTTTTTGGCTTCCTTCACAGGTGTCATCAAAATATCCTGCTCCAATTTCATCAAACCAGCCCTCATGGAGCCCACTATGTATCAGGTACTGTGCTGAGCGCAGAGGGTTCAGAGAGTAAGACAGTTCCTGACTTTCAGGAAGCTCGTAGTCTAAGACAGTTTTGAATTTTCCAAATAATTTTACTCAATACTCTGAGAAATAAACACAGAAATTGAAAGTATTATAAACAATGTGGTTAACAAAGAAAGTTTACCTTTAGCACAACTAATCTGTTCCCATTCCTTCTGTTCTTTTGAAATATTTACACTCTAGCTAAAAGAGTTAGCCCAAAGTAGCCTGCACAGGTCCCATGCTTTCTAGCTGCTGTCCTCTCTCTCCATGGTCATTTAATACCCAGAAATAGCTTCTTAGGCATCTTTTATTTATTTATTTTTAATTTGAGGTGAAATTCACATGAAATTAACCATTTTAAAGGGAACAATTCAGTGGCATTTAGCACATTCACAATGTTGTGCAACCACCATCTCTATGGAAAACATTTCCATCACCACGAAAGCAAACTTTGTACTCTTTAAGCCATTACTCCCTGCTTTCCCCCTCTTCCCAGCCCTTGACAAGCACTAATCTGCTTTCTGTCTCTATGGATTTGCCTATTCCGGATATTGCCTATAAATGAAATCACACAATATGTGATCTTTTGTTTCTGGCTTCTTTCACTTAGTGTAACGTTGTCAAGGTTAGTTCACCTTGTGGCATGTATGAGTATCTCATTTGTTCTTATGACTGAATAATATTCCATTGTATGTATGTACCACATTTTGTTCATCCACTCATCTGTTGATGGGCATTTAGGTTGTTTCCACCTTTTGGCTATTGTGAATAATGCTTCAGTGAACAATGGTGTACAAGTATCTTGTTTTCAAGCCTTTTGGATATATAGGTAGGAGTGGAATTGCTGCGTCATATGGTAATTCTATGTTTAACTTCTTGGGAAACTGCCAAACTGCTTTTTATGGAAGCTGAACCATTTTACATCCCCACCAGCAATGGATGAGGGATTCCAACTTCTCCACATCCTTGCCAACACTATTTTTCTTTTCTTTTTTAATTATAGCCATTCTAGAAGCACTGGTGGGGCAGTGGTTAAGAGTTTGGCTGCTAAGCAAAAAGTTGGCGGTTCAAATCTACCAGGCGCTCCTTGGAAAATCCATTGGGAGGTTCTACCTGTCCTATAAGGTCACTATGAGTCGGAATTGACTCGACGGCACACAACAACAGTGGGAGTGAAGTCGTGTCTCATTGTGTACTTGGTTTGTATTTCCCTAATGATTAATGATATTAAACTTCTTTTCATGTGCTTGTTGGCCACTTGCATATCTTCTTTGGAGAAATGTCTACTCAGATCTTTTCCCATTTCCCTCCTCACCCATTTTTTAATTGGACTATTTGTCTTTCTGAGTGGTGTCATGGATTGAATTGTGTCTCTCCAAAATATGTGTCCATTTGGTTAGGCCATGATTCTCAATATTGTGTGGTTGTCCTCCATTTAATGATTGTAATTTTATGTTAAGAGGATTAGGGTGGGATTGTAACACTCTTACTAAGGTCACATCCCTGATCCAGTGTAAAGGGAGTTTCCATGGAGTGTGGCTGGCACCACCTTTTATCTTACAAGAGATAAAAGGAAAGAGAAGCTAGCAGAGAGTGGGACCTCATATCACCAAGAAAGCAGTGCTGGGAGCAGAGTGTGTCCTTTGGACCAGGGTCCCTGCACGGAGAAGCTCCTAGTCTGGGGGAAGACTGATGAGAAGCTGACAGAAAGAGAAAATCTTCCCCTGGAGCTGATGCCCTGCATTTGAGCTTTTAGTCTACTTTGCTGTGAAGAAATAAATTTCTTTTTGTTAAAGCCATTCATTTGTGGCATCTCTGTTATAGTAGCACTAATGACTAAGACAAGTTGTGAGAGTTCTTTATATATTCTGTAATAGTAGATCCTTATCAGATATATGACGTGTTAGTTTCCTAGAGCTGCTGTAACAAAACGTCACAAAGTGAATGGCTTTAAAGTACAGGAACTTATTGTTTCACGTTTCTGGAAGTTATACATCCAAATTAGTGTATCAGCAATGCTGATTCTTTCTGAGGGCTCTGAGAGAGAAACTGCTTCATGCTTCTCTCCTAGCTTCTTGTGTTCTTACCAATCTTTGATGCGCGTTGGCTTGTATCTACCTCCGCAGTCACATGGCTTTTCTTATTCTAACACTCAGTGTCTATTCAGGGACTCACACATGTCATCAAGTGTCCAGGTTCTTTCTGTCTTTCTGCTCTGCCATCCCCAGAGTGTTGGGGAGTCCCTTCATGATTGCAAGATGGCTACTGAACCTCCAGCAGCTCCAAATGTTACTCCACACAAACAACTATATGTAGAAAAGGAACGATTTCATCCTTAGGTCTTTTTTTTTTTTTTTAACTTTTATTAAGCTTCAAGCGAACGTTTACAAATCCAATCAGTCTGTCACATATAAGTTTACATACATCTTACTCCGTACTCCCACTTGCTCTCCCCCTCTTGAGTCAGCCCTTTCAGTCTCTACTTTCTTGACAATTTTGCCCGCTTCCCTCTCTCTCTATCCTCCCATCCCCCCTCCAGACAAGAGTTGCCAACACAATCTCAAGTGTCCACCTGATATAATTAGCTCACTCTTCATCAGCGTCTCTCTCCCACCCACTGACCAGTCCCTTTCATGTCTGATGAGTTGTCTTCGGGAATGGTTCCTGTCCTGTGCCAACAGAAGGTCTGGGGACCATGGCCGCCGGGATTCCTCTAGTCTCAGTCAGACCATTAAGTTTGGTCTTTTTATGAGAATTTGGGGTCTGCATCCCACTGATCTCCTGCTCCCTCAGGGGTCCTCTGCTGTGCTCCCTGTCAGGGCAGTCATCGATTGTGGCCGGGCACCAACTAGTTCTTCTGGTCTCAGGGTGATGTAGGTCTCTGGTTCATGTGGCCCTTTCTGTCTCTTGGGCTCTTAGTTGTCGTGTGGCCTTGGTGTTCTTCATTTTCCTTTGCTCCAGGTGGGTTGAGACCAGTTGATGCATCTTAGATGGCCGCTTGTTAGCCTTAGGTCTCTTTTTAAGAGAAAAGAAATCTTCCCTGGAAGCCCACTTCCCTACAAGTCATAGGGAAAAGCTGAATCACATGCTTTTCCCTAAACCAATCACTGGCAAAAACAATACAATGGCTGTGAAAGGAAGTTAGACCAATTAAGGTCTACTCCTCCAGGCTAGGGCTGAGGCCAACCTTACTGAAACCTCTCGTTTTTCAAGGAGGAAAAGCAGGAGTGTGTTTCCTAAACAAATTAAGGTTTCTTAGCATGAAAGAGGATGCAGCCATCTGTTTCTACTACAATTATCATTCCCTTATCAGATATACCCTAATAGAGGAAAAGGGCATTCAGAGCTTGATTACACTGGCGTTTGGGGTTTCCTGAGTTCATTCTCCATCATCCCCACAACTCCGATTCTATAAGGTCTGTAACAAATTAACACATGTTTTCTGATCCAACTAGAAATTTGATTTTTCCATGTAAGTTAAGACATTAAAATTTAGTGTATAAGCAATCAGCTGTGAGTGTGATTAAAATGATTCTCTCCTCCAGAGATGATCACTCCTGAGGAAAGCAATTAACCATAGTTTCTAAGCCAATGAGGTATCCAGCATCTAGTTCTAGATCTAGGATCTAAACATGATCATACTAATCCTCACGAGCTCTGCCTGAAACAACCAACCTATTTACTTTTCGACATACTTACGCCTAATATCCTGACTCAATTTCAAAAGTACATGGTTTTCTTTGGGTATATCAATCAGGAAATAAATGAGAATATTCCATAAATTATTAAATATAATATAAAGCAATATAAATAGCCCCCCCCTCGAGTGGTTAGATATAAGAAAGAAACGAATGCTTGAGTACATATTTTTTAGGCACCATACTAAAAAAGGACACCCTGGTGGTGTCCTGGTTAAGTGCTATGCTGCTAACCAAAAGGTCAGCAGTTCAAATCCACCAGGCGTTCCTTAGAAACCCTATGAGGCAGTTCTGCTGTTTTTGTTTTTTTTTTTTTGCCGCGGGTGGGGGGTACTAAAACAAAACCCATGCTGTTAAGTTCATTCCGACTCACAGTGACCCTATAGGACAGAGTAGAACTGCCTCATAGGATTTCCAAGGAGTGGCTGGTGGATTCGAACTGCCGACCTTTTGATTAGCAGCAAAGCTCTTAACTACTGCACCACCAGGCTCTCCTCACTAAGTAAAAAAAAAAAAGTAGTGGAATTAAAATAGGATAAGACATGAATTTGATCAGCCAATATTCAGTCCATAGGGCATTTAGAGTATATAGGAAAAATGGAAACTCCTCTACTGGTTCACGTGTTTGACGTTTAGATGACTGTATAAATTAACCAGAATTTAAATTTGTAGGTTTAGCAATGAAGAGATTGTATTCACTTCCTCTCTCTTCTCCAAATTAGGAGACTGCCAGCAGGTGGCAGTAGATAACACAACTGACCCTTGAGTCCAAACTGTAAAGCCAGCCACCTTCGTCCGAGATTTTTAAATTCTCAAAATGATCTTAAAAGCCTCATTTACAAATAATAATAATAAATTTGTTAAAAGAGATGAATTTATTAACTCATCATTTTCCTTCCCACCTCTTGCTTTATTTCTGTCATTGGTACGGACTAGAATTTTCGAGTGTCACGTAATCAGTAAACATTGAGTTCCAGGTACTATGCTAGTCGTTAGAGATCATTATTTTATCAAAATCTTAAAACTTTTTTTTTTTTTAAATGTCTCTTTTCATTCCCTTTCTTTTCATATCCATTGCCAACAACCCAAATTCAGACTTTTAACCCCTCATATGACTTTCTTAATGACGCTTTTGCTCCTAAACTAAAAACCAAACCCATTGCCTTCCAGTAGTTTCTGACTCATAGCAACCCTATAGGACAGAGCTGAACTGCCCCATAGGGTTCCCAAGGAACAGCTAGTGGATTCAAATTGCTGACCTTTTGGTTAACAGACAGCTCACTGTAGCTCTTAACCACTGTACCACCAGGGCTCCTCCCTGTTCCTAGTTTCCCTTTCTATCTTTCTTAAAGACCTCTTTGCTCCTACTCTCTCTTTATTTCCACTCATTATAAACATCATGGAAAGAGTAACCTTCTTAATAAGGCTTTTACATAATTTCTTTCTCCTTTCAAAATATTCAGTGCTCAATCCATTCCCTAGTACATCCCCACCCAGTTTAACAGTTAAATTCCAAAGAGGAATTCAAGGCTCTCCTACACCTGGAGGAGCCCTGGTGGCAGAGTGGTTAAGTGCTCGGCTGCTAACTGAAAGGTTGGCAGTTCAAACCCACCAGCCTACATCTGAACTCAACTGACCTCTTCCATCTTATTATTATCTCCTTCACTGAAACTCATTTACTCGTTGTTCTGGAACATAGTGTCCTTTCTACCATGGCTCACATTGTTATACCAAATTGGAACTCTCCCCCTGCACTTTGGCCTTCTCATTCCTATCTATCATTTAGAGATGATCTCTCTCTCATTCAAATCCTATTTCCATGAAAACTCAATTGACCATTCCAACTCGTATTTGTTTACTCATTCAACAAGCAGAGAGAGAGAGAGAGAGCGCTTGTCGTGAGCCAGGTACTATTAGGCAAGAGAATACAACCATAAGAATGACATTTTCCCTTCCCTTCCTTCAAGGGATTTGCAGTTTCTAGAAGGGAGGTTTGTTACCATATAGGAAGAAGTGAAGTAATAAATTGTACAGTAGGAGCATACAGGAGCCCCTTGCTTATATTGGGTGTTGGTGGTCAGGGAAGTTTTCCCAAGTTCTGAAAGGTGAACAGAGAGTTAGCTGGCAAAGGGGTAGCAAGGATATTTCAAAGAGAGAAGAGAAAGATTAGAAGCATAGAAAGCACTTTAAAAAAATTTTTTTTATTGTGCTTTAAGTGAAAGTTTACAAATCAAGTCAGTCTCTCACACAAAAACCTATATACACCTTGCTACACACTCCCAATTACTTTTCCCCTAATGAGACAGCCCGCTCTCTCCCTCCACTCTCTGTTTTCGTGTCCATTTCACCAGCTTCTAACCCCCTCCACCCTCTCATCTACCCTCCAGGCAGGAGATGCCAACATAGTCTCAAGTGTCCACCTGATCCAAGAAGCTCACTCCTCACCAGCATCCCTGTCCAACCTATTGTCCAGTCCAATCCATGTCTGAAGAGTTGGCTTTGGGAATGGTTCCTGTCCTGGGCCAACAAAAGGTCTGGGGGCCATGACCACTGGGGTCCTTCTAGTCTCAGGCCATTAAGTCTGGTCTCATGAGAATTTGGGGTCTGCATCCCACTGCTCTCCTGCTCCCTCAGGAGTTCTCTCTTGTGTTCCCTGTCAGGGCAGTCATCGGTTGTAGGCGGGCACCATCTAGTTCTTCTGGTCTCAGGATGATGGAGTCTCTGGTTCATGTGGCCCTTTCTGTCTCTTGGGCTCGTAATCGCTTTGTGTCCTCGGTGTTCTTCATTCTCCTTTGATCCAGGTGGGTTGAGACCAATTGGCGCATCTTAGATGGCTGCTTGCTAGCGTTTAAGACCCCAGACGCCACTCTTCAAAGTGGGATGCAGAATGTTTGGAAAGCACTTTGAATCTGAAGACCAAAACAAAACAGAAAACCTCAAGGATTTTAAGCCAGGGAATGAGTTGGTCAAATCTGTATTTTGAAGGATCCCTCGGGTATCACTTTAAAGGATGGATTAGAACAGAGCAAGACCAGGCAGAAGGCAGTTGCAGTACAGTGGAAAAATGCAGAGGAGCTCAGTTCAGGGGGTACAGTGGGATGGAGAGGCGAAACCACTGTGAATGTCACTCAGGAGATGAGCTGATCAGGACTAACTGGATGGGAATAGACAGGAGTGCAGGAGAGAATAGAGGGTAAGTCCAGGGCTCTGGCTTAAGCAAGTGATTGGAGAGTGGTGGAATAAGTGGATGGTAACTTCATTTAGGGATCTCCACCTTACAGTGTGAGAGAAATTGCGGGTCACTGAGACTAAGTACCTCACACAGGGTCACACAGCTAATGAGTGCCATAGTCTTACCCAAGTATCAGTTATTCTCTGTTCACTCCTCCAGATCCACTTTGAACTCTTTTCTGCCCTGCTCCTTACCCTGGTTGACTGCCTGCTGCATTACCTGGACTTCTTTGCCCTTTGGCTTCTAATAGGGCTTGGCTAAAGTGGGAAACAACGGAGATCAGAGTGAGCAAGAATAAGATTGAGGTATGCAATCCCCCTAGCTCTCTCTCCGAACGGACATTTCGTAGGAGGTTGAATTTCTCTAGGCCAGTATTTTGCAAACTATCAGTAGTGAAGAATCTTTTTTGAAATTATTACCAACCCACTACAGATTAGCACTTTTTTAAAAAATGTGGTGAAAAAGGACATAACAAAACATACAGCAATTTGAACAGTTTCTGTGCCTACAGCTCTCACAGTTTCCTGCGAAGTCTCCAGCCCTGGGGTGGTAATGGTAATAGTATGTCATGGTAATAGTAATTGTATTAACTAGAAGCCCCGGTGGCAAAATGATTAAGCGCTCGCTGCTAACCAAAAGGTCTGCTGTTGGAACCTGCCCAGGGAAGAAAGACTATAAAGATTACAGCCTAGGAAGCCCTATGGGGCAGTTCTATCATGTCCTGTAGGGCCCCTATGACAGTGCCTAACAACACCATAACAACGGTGATCGTACTGGCTTCTCAGAATTGCTCATGCATGAGCACTTTACCCTGTTCCTGCTTGCACCTCAATAAATAGTCCCTTCATTAAATGTTCTTTTTCTGTTTTTCAGCTTTATTGAGGTGTAATTGATACATAATAAACTGCACACATATAAAATGTACAATTTGCTGAGTTTTGACAAATGTGTACACTAGGAAACCATCACCACATCAGTAGTATAATTAACCTATCTCTTGCCCCAAACGTGTCATTAAATATTCTTGAATTGAACCTTTTGAATGTGCCATCTCTTTCCTGGCAAAACCCTGACTGAGCCTCAGGTCTGAAAAATTCAGATTTTATTACTCTAAGTCCGGCGCTGTCTTTACACTTGTTCAAGAGAAAAATTAATAACAGGCATCTTTCACTGTAAGGCTTTTATTACCTGCGAAACCCAACACTAACCATAACAGTTCCTGACCAAATCATGCCAGGGCTTTTTTTCACCTGAAGTTGCTAATTTTTTCTTTCCTGTTTGAAGCCAAGCTTACTCAATTTAAATTTCAAAAAATATCATGGCTGAAGGTAGGTAGAGGGCCAGAGACCACCTTGTGACCAGATAGCAGTTGATCTCACCGAAAGGGGGAGGGCAGGGCTCAATCAATCATATAAAGATTAGGCAACGGTTGATTTTCTATTCTTCTTCCTCCTCTTCTCTTTATAAGCCTAATTGTAACCAGCCTACTTTGAGCCATTTGCTTTTTTGGGAATCAAAACGGTCTCCTTATAATGTATATAGAATAACTGCTCAGTATAAACATTATGTTTTAATTTTTTTTTGAGTTTTAATTATTTTTAACTCACTATTTTATACCTTTACCGGAAACCCTGGTGGCATAGTGGCTAAGAGCTACAGTTGCTAACCAAAGTGTTGGCAGTTCAAATCCACGAGGCATTCCTTGGAAACTCTATAGGGCAGTTCTACTCTGTCTTACAGGGTTGCTATGAGTCAGAACCGACTCAATGGCAATGAGTTTGGTTTTGTTTTTTTTGTATATTTTCACAGTCTTATAAACAGTCTTTTTATTGTCAGAAGGAGCCCTGGTAGAGACCAATGGTCTTGTGGCAGCCGTCATAGGCAAGAAACCAGCCATCAGCTGATTTCCTTTTTAGATAAGTGTCTGGCTTCCAGTCAAAGCAAGAAAATGAGAGACTGGGGTCGAGTAACCAGTTGAAACTACATCTGGCCAGCCTCACAGGCGCAGCTATGACCAGCACGTCCTCAATCTGACCTTTTGACATTAAAAAAAAGAAAACCAAACCTATTGCCCTCAAGTCCATTCCAACTCATAGCAACCCTATAGGACAGAGTAGAACTGCCCCACAGGGTTTCCAAGGAGCACCTGGTGAATTTGAACTGCCGACCTTTAGGTTAGCAGCAATAGCTCTTAACCACTAGCCACCAGGATTTCTCTTTTGACATTAGAAGGCTAAAAATACATCCCCGTCTATGCCCCCAGACATGGGCAAAAAGCCATCTTTGTGGCCCCCTTTCCAGACTAAGCAGGTGCAGAGAGAGAAGCACCCAAAAAGTCTCTTTGGGCCAGACCAGTCAGTGACACTGCTCCTCCCATAACAACTCTTCCCCATTTTTTGTCCCTAATAAAAGTTCTCTCAGCTGTTGTTCTGGCAACCACCTTGGTGACAAAAGTCCTGGTGTGCTCTTTTGCTTGGCCAACCAAATAAAGCTTCACCCATTTTGTGTACCTGTAGATGCATGGAGCAAGACCTGAAACCCCCGGTAACATGATTGTAGGGTGCTAACCAAAAGGTCATCAGTTTGAAGGTACCAGCTCTCTGCGGGAGAAAGATGTGGCTGTCTGCTTTTGTTAAGATTTATAGCCTTGGAAACCCTATAGGGGGGATTCTACTATATCCTATAGGGTCACTATGACTTAGAATCGACTCAACGGCTGTGGGTTTGGTTTATAGTCAGTCATCTTACTAATATTTATGTTTTATTTCTACATTCCTGTTGTCCATTCTCACCACTTGTCTGTCAATTTGTCCTATTGTGGTGATTTGTGTGTTGCTGTGATGCCAGAAAGCATGCCACCGATATTTCACATACCAGCAGGGTCACTCAGACTAAGACAGACTAGGAAGAAGGACCTGGCGATCTACTTCTGAAAAAAAAAATGAGTTATACCTAAACATAAAAAAAAAGAAAACAAAAATTCTCACAATTGGACCAACAAGCAACATCACGATAAACAGAGAAAATATTGAAGTTTTCATGAATTTCATTTTACTTGCATCCACAATCAACATCCATGGAGCAGCATGCAAGAAATCAAGTAATGTTGACCTCGTAGACATATACAGAACACTATACCTGACAGCAGCCAAGTTTACTTTCTTTTCTAAAGCACATGGAACATTCTCCAGAATAGACCATGTATTAGGCCATAAAGCACCTTAACAGAATCCAAAGCACTGAAATATTACAAAGTATTTTTTCTGACCATAAAGCCATAGAAGTAGAAATCAGTCACAGAAAAAGCAACAGAAAAAAAAATCGAACATATGGAAATTGAGCAACACCTTGCTCAAAAACTACTGGATTATAGAAGAAAGTAAGGACAGAATAAAGAAATTTGCAGAATCAGATGAGAATGAAAACACTTGCTACCAGAACCTTTGGGACACGGCAAAAGCAGTGCTCAGAGGTCAATTTATAGCAATAAATGCACACATCGAAAAAGAAGAAAGGGCCAAAATCAAAACACTAGTCTTTGCAATGGATTGAACTCTGTCCCCTAAAAGTATGTGTCAACTTGGTTAGGCTGTGTGTGGTTGCCCTCCATTTTGTTGTTTTCCTATGTGTTATAAACAGTAATCTCTGCCTGTGGCTAAAGAGTATTTGGGTGGGAATAACACCCTTGCTTAGGTCACATCCCTAATCTAATGTACAGGGAGTTTCCCTGGGGTGTGGCCAGTACCACCTTTTCTCTCTCAAGAGATAAAAAGGAAAGGGAAGTGAGCAGAGAGTTGGGGACCTCATACCACCAAGAAGGAAGCACCAGGAGCATAGCAAGTCCTTTGGACCCAGGGTCCCTGTGTAGAGAAGCTCCTAGTTCAGGGGAAGATTGATGAGAAGGAGCTTCCTCCAGAGCCGACAGAGAGAGAAAGCCTGCCCTTGGAGCTGATGCCCTGAATTTGGACTTCTAACCTACCAGACCGTGAGAAAATAAATTTCTCCTTGTTAAAGCCATCCACTTGTGGTATTTCTGTTATAGCAGCATTACATGACTAAGACAGTGAAGAACATGGACTGCCAAAAGAATGAACAAATGTCTTGGAAGAAGTACAACCAGAATATCCCTTATGAGAGAGGATGGTGAGACTTCATCTCATGCACTTTGGCCACATTATCAGGAGGGACCAGTCCCTGGAGAAGGACATCATGCTTTGTAAAGCAGAGGGTCACCAAAAAGAGGAAGGTCCTCAGTGACATGGATTGACACAGTGGCTGCAACAATGGGCTTATACATAGCAATGATTGTGAGGATGGCATGGAATTGGGCAGTGTTTTGTTCCATTGTATGTAGGGTTCCTACGAGTCAGAACTCACTCGATGGCACCTAACAACAATAACAACATTGTCAGTTCAGGTGGCACAAACAATTTGTGCTCTACTGCTAACCTAAATGTTGGTAATTTGAACCCACCCATTGACCCCATGAAAAAAAGCCCTGGTAATCTGCTTCCATAAAGATTACAAGCCAAGAAAACCCTATGGAGAAGTCCTACTCTATAACACTTGGGATCACCACGAGTTGGGATTAACTCAATGGCAACAAAACTGGTTTGATTTGAATTGCCTCTTTATTTGAGATCATCACCATGTTTCATATTGCTACATATGGCCACCGTGCTCAGAAGAGCACTTTGCAAGTTGTTTTTTTGCATTGGAATTGTTTGACTACAAGAAACAGAGAGCAACTCAAGTTATTTCAAATACAGGGGAATTATTACAGTTGTTGTTGTCGTTAGGTGCTGTCGAGTTGGTTCCGACTCATAGTGGCCCTATGCACAACAGAAAGAAACACTGCCCAGTCCTGAGCCATCCTTACAATCATTATGCTTGAGCTCACTGTTGCAGCCACTGTGTCAATCCACCTTGTAGAGGGTCTTCCTCTTTTCCGATGACCCTCTACTTTGCCAAGCATGATGCCTTCTCCAGGGACTGATCCCTCCGACAACATATCCAAAGTATGTAAGACGCAGTCTCACCATCCTTGCCTCCAAGAAGCATACTGGTTGTACTTCTTCCAAGAAAGATTTGTTCAATATTTTGGCAGTTCACGGTACATTCAATATTTTTCGCAAACACCACAATTCAAAGGCATCAATTCTTCGGTCTTCCTGTTCATTGTCCAGCTTTCACATGCATATGATGCGATTGAAAACACCTTGGCTTGGGTCAGGCGCACCTTAGTCTTTAAGGTGACATTTTTGCTTTTCAACACTTTAAAGAGGTGATTTGCAGCAGATGTACCCAATGCAATGTGTCAGTTGATTTCTTGGCTACTGCTTCCATACGGGTGTTGATTGTGGATCTAAGTAAAATGAAATCTTTGACAACTTAAATCTTTTCTCCATTTATCATGATGTTGCTTATTGGTCCAGTTGTGAGGATTTTTGTTTTCTTTATGATGAGGTGCAATCCATACTGAAGGCTGTGGTCTTTGATCTTCATTCGTAAGTGCTTCAAGCCCTTTTCACATTCAGCAAGCAAGGTTGTGTCATCTGCATAATGCAGCTTGTTAATGAGTCTTCCTCCAATCCTGATGCCCTATTCTTCATATAGTCCAGCTTCTCAGATTATTTGCTCAGCATACAAATTGAATAGGTATGGTGAAAGAATACAACCTTGGCGCACATCTTTCCTGACTTTAAACCAATCAGTGTCCCCTTGTTCTGCCTGAACAACTGCCTCTTGATCTATGTAAAGTTTCCTCATGAGCACAATTAAGTGTTCTGGAATTCCCGTTCTTCGCAATGTTATCCATAATTTGTTATGATCCACACAGTCGAATGCCTTTGCATAGTCAATAAAACACAGGTAAACATCCTTCTGGTATTCTGTGCTTTCAGCCAGGATCCACCTGACATCAGCAATGATATCCCTGGTTACACATCCTCTTCTGAAGCCAGCCTGAATTTCTGGCAGTTCCCTGTGGATATACTGATGCAGCCGTTTTTGAACGACCTTCAGCAAAATTTTGCTTCCGTGTGATATTAATGACATTGTTCTATAATTTCCACATTTGGTTGGATCACTTTTCTTGGGAATAGGCATATATATGGATCTCTTCTAGTCAGTTGGCCAGGAAGCTGTCTTCCATATTTCTTGGCATAGACGAGTGAGCACCTCCAGTGCTGCATCTGTTTGTTGAAACATTTCAATTGATATTCCATCAATTCCTGGAGCCTTGTTTTTTGCCAATGCCTTCAGAGCAGCTTGGATCTCTTTCTTCAGTACCATCGGTTCCTGATCATATGCTACCTTTTGAAATGGTTGAACATCGACTAATTCTTTTTGGTATAATAACTCTGTGTGTTCCTTCCTTCTTCTTTTGATGCTTCCTGCATCGTTTAATATTTTCCCCATAGAATCTTTCACTATTGCAACTCGAGGCTTGAATTTTTTTCTTCAGTTCTTTCAGCTTGAGAAACACCAAGTGTGTTTTTCCCTTTTGGTTTTCTATCTCCAGCTCTTTGCACATGTCATTATAATACTTTGTCTTCTCGAGTCGCCCTTTGAAGTCTTCTGTTCAGTTCTTTTACTTCATCATTTTTTCCTTTTGCTTTAGCTGCTCAACATTCATAAGCAAGTTTCTCCTCTGACATCCATCTTGGTTTTTTCTTTCTTTCCTGTCTTTTCAATGACCTCTTGCTTTCTTCTTGTATGATATCCTTGATGTCAGTCCACAACTCATCTGGTCTTCAGTCACTAGTGTTCAATGCGTCAAATCTATTCTTCAGATGGTCTCTAAATTCAGGTGGGATATAATCAAGGTCATATTTTGGCTCTTGTGGACTAGCTCTGATTTTCTTCAGTTTCAGCTTGAACTTGCATATGAGCAATTGATGGTCTGTTCCACAGTCAGCCCCTGGCCTTTTTCTGACTGATGATATTGAGCTTTTCCATTGTCTCTTTCTACAGATACAATCAATTTGATTCCTGTGTGTTCCATCTGGCGAGGTCCATGTGTATAGTGCCATTTATGTCAGTGAAAGAAGCTATTTGCAATGAAAAAGTCATTGGTCTTGTAAAGTTCTATCATTCTCTCTTTGGCATTGATTCTGTCACCAAGCCCCTTCTTCTTTATTTCCAGCTGCCTCCTCAAAGTACAGTTGACCTTAATGACATGGATGGAGTAAAGCTTTTGGGACCTTCATTTGCTGATGTGGCATGACTCAAAATAAGAAGAAACAGCTGCAAACATCCATTAATAATCAGAACCTGAAATGTACAAAGTGTGAATCTAGGAAAATTGGAAATCGTCAAAAATGAAATGGAATGCATAAACTTCAATATCCTAGGCATTAGTGAGCTGAAACGGACTGGTAATGGCCATTTTGAGTCAGACAATCATATAGTCTGCTATGCTGGGAATGACAACTTGAAGAGGAATGGTGTTGCATTCATCGTCAAAAAGAACATTTCAAGATCTATCCTAAAGTACAACGCTGTCAATGATAGAATAATATCCATACACCTACAAGGAAGACCAGTTAATATGACTATTATTCAAATTTACGCACAATGACTAAGGCCAGAGATGAAGAAATAGAAGATTTTTATCAGCTGCTGCATTATTACAGTAAGAAATATTAATCTCAGGCAAATGCAGTGACATGGCTGAACCTTCCTTAGTGAACCTGTTTCTGGACTCAAGGCAGCTTGGGTTGTTGAGCATCGGTGATCATCAGTGCTCATTCGACTTTGTCCTTTATCCTTCATTTGACTCAGCTCTTCTCCAAGCATCTTCATCCTTCTGCCCTACCACAAGCTGGTAACTTCACTACAGTCTCTATCTTTCTGGTTCAGGCGGTACAAGTCAGAAGTTGCTGGCCAATTAGCCAATCTATTGAGCCTGTCCTTTCTTGTGCCAGGTGACTATCCATAGTCCAATTAGCTGGAGCTGGAGAACCAGGTTATGGACACTGCACAATCAGCAGAAGATTCAAATAGGAGTACAGTCTCTGATGCAGGGGTGTAAGTGGATTAAAAAAAAAAAAAACAGAAAAAAGGATCTAGTTAATACTTTCTCAGTTATTAACATTAAGAAGATTCTCATATAAAAACAAGTTTTGGACAACTCAGTTCATTCTGCTAGACATCTTCAAATCTACCTCTGCTTTGTACTTTTACTTTCATTTAAAACCGCTAAAAGGAAGAATAATATGTAGGGCCGATGTCACTACCCCTTGAAGGCATAGAAGTAATTACAGCTGGTATGAGCAAGTCTTGATTAAGATATAGTTGCTTGTAATTAGGACCTAAAAAGGAAGTTGGAGACATTTCTGTATATTTCTCAGAGTTTATACTATACTAACAGTCATGGTGAAGCTCTAAGTGGAACACAGGGTATGCAGGGTTTCCCAAATGATTTTTCATTACAGAAAACTTTTTCCATGGATTTCTTGAGAAAACATGCTGTGAATGATTTTGGATAAGCTAAACACAGAACAGCAATCACAAAAATAGAAAAGGACAATGCATAAGTCTTATTGGCTATATAGTGCAGGCTCTGTACCCAAGTGTTCAACTGTAGCACAGAGTTTTGATTGCCTTTGTTCAAAACAGACAAGATCCACGATTACTGAACATTTTAATCAAAGATTCTATAGCAGAATCCTGATCAAAAGGGGGAAAATGAAGAACAGAATTTCAAATTCTCATGAATGTCAGACTTTCTGGAGCCATGGAGGCTGGATCAATCCCCAAAACTATTGCCCTGAGATAATCTTTAAACTGTGACAGAATTCCAAAATTGAGGTGCCTGACTCATATCAGAATGACCAGTTCAAGTCTGAGCACAGGCTCCATCTTAGATTTTGATTATTTCCCCTGCAAGTGCCAAGCCCTTAGATGGACTTAAGTACATAACAAAGGAAACGTTTTTCTCTGCAGTTAAACTAAAGATATAGAAAAATGTTTCTAATGGAGGGTCTTGACACAAGATCCTTATCAGGAATCCCCTTAGTAGCCCTCAGGAAATGTTTTAGGATACTTACCTTGTGACAAACCTGTAACTTGCCCCCCCTCAGTCGTATATTTAACCAATGCAAATAGACCATATTTGTGTTTCCAACCAATCACTGTAAAGCCCCTGCTTTGAGTTGTTACACCCCCTGCTTGTCTAATCTTGCAAATTCCAATCAGAATGTTGTATTCTACCTCATAAATATGCCTCTCTGACTCCTCTGTTTTGAAGTGTTTGGTTACACTTTGTGAGATCAAACTGGCCTGGATTTTATCTGTCTTCAACCTTCAATAAACCTCTTTACTCTTATTTTAATAGAGTATATTTTCTTACTGTTAGACATTACTTAGTTTCAGAAAAGTGGAATTCAAAGGCATGTTATCTTCGGCAGCCCCCGGGAAGTCATGAGTTTGGCTTTCTGGTACCAACAAAGTCATTTTGGGCTTGCCATGTCCCCAGATCCCCAGGAGTTGTCCCAGGTAAAAAGCCTCTCAAGTTGAACTCTGTTTCCTTGCATTGGGTTCTTCAAGATTTATTGTTAGCCCTTTTTCCTCCTTTCATTTTCAGCTTGCTCTAAGCATTTGGATGAGTTTGTTGCCAAATTCAGTTTGGTGGGGCTGTCCTCAGCCCGTTAAGTTGGAACTTGCATGGTTTTCTTAAGTGCACATTAAGGTTTCAGTGTGCATTCAGATTTTGAGGCACATTCAAGTTTCTGTATACACAGAGAGTCGGATTCCATTAGCATGTGCAAATTTCAGAAAATCAGTGGCTACAGTGGCCTGTTTTGAGCTGGATAAATTCTGCAAAGTAAATTGGAAAATCAAGGCTCCTGAATTCAGCAAATACAATGGAATGCCTATTTTTGATTGGTATTTGGAAGCCTACAAAAGATGCCAAGAAATTAAAACTACTTTGATGCAGGGTGAAAAACAAAAAAACAAACCTTATGCCATCAAGACAATTCTGACTCGTAGTGACCCTATAGGACATTGTAGAACTACCCCATAGAGTTTCCAAGGAGTACCTAGTGGGCTTGAACTGTCAACCTTTGGTTAGCAGCCATAGCTCTTAACCACCACACCACTATGCAGGATGCAATTTCTAAATTGACCAGACAACTAAAAGAAATACTGTGTCAGGCATCTGGCCCTATCCATGCTGCCTCTGCTCCTTCTGCTCCTCTGCCAGCTGACTTTGTATCCTCTACCTTCTTACTCTACTAATACCTTTCGTGAACTCCCTTTCTACCCCAAGGAACCTGCTAAAAAACAGCTGGAGAAACTAGTTACTGATGTGGTCCCAGAAGTACCTTTAAAAATAAGATACCCCAAAGAAACTAATAAACCTCTGCAGGTTTCTTTTGCCCCTTGGTCTAAAGCAGAATTCTGCACAATTGTAAAGGAATTTCCTAACCTTCATAAAGGCCCTCAAATATTCACCCAGGAACTTACCAGTTAATAAATATGCTAGTAGGACCAGGAAAAGCTTTGAGATAGATGGAAAAGACTATCTGGACTCACCCAGAAAGCTCATTAAACTTAAAAGCCAATGCCCCTAGCACAGAACTAACTCATAGATTCTATCCTCAAAGTTTTTTCCCAGGAAAATAGATTTTGACTAAAGCATAATGATAGGAACTGCTTGAGAAAACTTTGCTGAACACTCAGGCTTAAATCTAACAGAGTCTGGAGCTGAAATAGCTTTCAAGTCCATGTTCCTAAATGTACTTCATTCTAAATTATCTGAGCTAGTCAAACAGCACAGACTGGACTGGAAACCTGTTGCCAACCCTGCTAGGACTTTTATTTGATTTTGGGAGACCAAAGTTTCTACCTACTCTTAACATCCTTGCTAAGTGAGCTTGGATTTTTTTCTACCAGGATGCTGCTTTAGGGTTCATATTCAAAAACACTGTAAGCTGAGTATACTAGAAGTATCTTGGAATTAAAGTGATCACTTGGGAAAATGAATTCCCATTTGCTCTGTCTTTTTTCTCCCCTTCAACTTCAGGAAAATGTGCTCCCATTTCTGGTGTCTTCTTTCCTCTTTAGGGAACTTTTTTGTCTGATGCTCATTGTTGTCAGAAGGTCTGAGACCACTCCATCTGAGACTCTGACCAATTAAAAAGTATTATGTGGAACTTGTTTTTCTGTTCAATTGGTTGAATCTTACCAAAGAATTGCTGTATACATTTTAAGACACTGGGTTGTTTATGTTATGTGGTATTTTACAAGCCTGGTTTTTGAGCTAGCCTCACAGACCAGTGGGTTTATGTGTTTTTCTGTCTCATTTTGTTCTGAGAGTTTGCCTTTGATCTAGAGAGTAATGTCTGAATTTGTAGCTTGTCTATAGGGTGGCTATGAGTGGGAATCAACTCAACAGCAACAGGTTTGGTTTTTTGGTTATCAAGTTGGAGGTCATGACTAGCAGTTTTTGTTTTTCATGAAGATTTCAGTCCCCCTCCCCCCAGAAAAACTGCTTTTTGCTTCTGTATTATGATTTGGACTTTTAGTAGCTACTTTGAGCTATTTCAAAAGTGCAGTGAAAAAAGAATAAATTGTTTATTCTGATTGGTATAACAAAGCCTTAAAAACAGGACAAATTATTCTAAATTCTTCTCTAAAGAATCCTATAAAGCATGCAAAAGATAAGGTTATGAAAAAGTAATAAAATCCTACCTCCGGATGGTGTTATTAAATTAGATTGTATTGTTTCTTCTCATTGGTTCAATGATAAATAAGTGCTTATATAAATTTTAATAGTAAAAATATTTCCAGAAATTAATGAAAGCAAATTTGTTCTGACAAAGATTTTTTTCTTCTGTAGGATGTCAATCTTAAAAGCAAAAACTTTCGCAGTATAACTTGAGCAAGAGGAAGTCATAGAAGCTTCACAGATACATCCAAACACATGAGGGACTGAGTTACTGGGGCTGAGGGCTGTGGACCATGGTCACAGTGGTCATCTAGGTCAATTGGCATAACATAGTTCATAAAGAAGATGTTCTACATCCAACTTTGGTGAATAGCATCTGGGGTCTTAAAAGCTTACCAGTGGCCATTTAAGATATATCAATTGGTCCCATCCCATCTGGAGTAAAGGAGAATGAAGAAAAAAAAGACACAAGGGAAAGATCATTCCAAAGGACTAATGGACCACAAGTACCACAACTTCCACCAGCCTGAGCTCAGAACAACCAGATGGTCACCCGCTACCATCACCAACCATTCTGACAGGGATCACAATATAGGGTCCCAGACAGAACAGGAGAAAAATGTAGAACAAAATTCAAATTTACACACACAAAAAAAGAGACCAGACTTACTGGTCTGACATAGACTGAAGGAAATCCCAAGACTGTGACCCCTGGACACCCTTTTAACTCAGAACTGAAGCTACTCCTAAAGTTCACAGTTCAGCCAAAGATTGGACAGGTCTATAAAACAAACAGTAGCACATGTGAGAAATGTGCTTCTTAGTTCAACCATGTGCACGAGACCAAATGGGCAACGCCTGCCCAAAAGCAAAGATGAGAAGGCAGGAAGGGACAGGAAAAATGCACAGTTGGAAATTGGGAACCCAGGGTGGGGAAGGGGAGAGTGTTGACACATCACAGGGATTGCAACAAGTATCAGGAAACAATTTGTGTATAAACTGTTGAATGAGAAACTAATTTGCTCTGTAAACTTTCACCTATGGCACAATTAAAAAAAAAATGTGCACACAGTTTAAAGTGAAAAAAAAAAAACTTTCTATGTAACTTAAGCTAGATATTATATGAAATATATCTTATGTTATATAAAAAGTATAAATTTGTCTTAAAGTAAAACTAGTAGTATTGTAGGGAAAAAGCACTGCAAAGTTTAGTAAAGCAAAAAGAAAGCTTTATTTGGCATATATTCAAAAAAGCAAAAGTGAGAAGTGCACATGGATGCAGGCAGAGCTAATGATTGCCTGAATCCGAGGAACATTGCAGAATCATCAGTATATATTAACATCACAGAATTGGTAAAATCATTGAAAGCTTTACCACTTCACCGATCAGCTAAAAATTGCTAGATCAGTGTGATTCTACATTTTGAATTATCTTTCTTAATAATCTTTGGTACAGGTTTCAGTAACAATACTAAGGAGGGTCTTCACTGGTCTAACAAATTTTCTATTCACTAAATGCTAGTAGAAAAAGATAACAGTGGAAAGTCTTTTGTGTTCTGTTTGATTGGCTTATGTGCAGTTTCCCTAAAAGATATTTTCCAAGGTTGTCTTAGCTATTGTCTTTATTTAAGGGGCCAGTTGACGTGTTCTTCTGAGTCCTTGTGATCCCAGCTCCAGATGGGTCACATTCTCTATGCTGAAGGACAGGGAATAATGATTCCAATATTATTTCCTATATCAGGAAAAAAGGAGGCATAAGATAAGCCTTGCTCTGATTTTCTTCAGTTTCAGCTTGAAGTGATGTATGAGCAATTGATGGTCTGTTACACTGAAGAAAAGCAGAGCAAGTCCGCGAGACCCAAAATATGACCTTGAGTATAGCCCACCTGAATTTAGAGACCATTTGAAGAATAAATATGATGCATTGAACGCTAGTGACCAAAGACCAGAAGAGTTGTGGAATGACATCAAGGACATCATACACGAAGAAAGCAAGACGTCATTGAAAAGAGAGAAAAGACCAAGACGGATGTCAGAGAAGACTGTGAAACTTGCTCACAAACATCCAGCAGCTAAAGCAAGAGGAAGAATTGATGAAGTAAAAGAACTGAACAGAAGATTTCAAAGGGCATCTCGAGAAGACAAAGTATTATAATGACATGTGCAAAGACCTGGAGTTGGAAAACCAAAAGATAAGAACATGCTCGGCATTTCTCTAGCTGGAAGAACTGAAGAAAAAATTCAAGCATCGAGTTGCAATAATGAAGGATTCTACTGGGAAAATATTAGACAACGCAGGAAGCATCAAAAGAAGATGGAAGGAATACACAGAGTCATTATACCAAAAAGAATTAGTCGATGTTCAACCATTTCAAGAGGTAGCATATGATCAGGAACCGATGGTACTGAAGAAAGAGATCCAAGCTGCTCTGAAGGCATTGGCAAAAAACAAGGCTCCAGGAATTGATGGAATATCAATTGAGATGTTTCAACAAACAGATGCAGTGCTGGAGGTGCTCATACGTCTATGCCAAAAAATATGGAAGACAACTTCCTGGCCAACTGATTAGAAGAGATCCATATTTATGCCTATTCCCAAGAAAGGTGATCCAACCAAATGTGGAAATTATAGAGCAATATCATTAATATCACACGGAAGCAAAATTTTGCTGAAGATCATTCCAAAAAGGGTGCAGCAGTATATCAACAGGGAGCTGCCAGAAATTCAGGCTGGTTTCAGAAGAGGATGTGGAACCAGGGATATCATTGCTGATGTCAGATGGATTCTGGCTGAAAGCAGAGAATACCAAAAGGATGTTTACCTGTGTTTTATTGACTATGCAAAGGCATTTTACTCTGTGTGGATCATAACAAAATTATGGATAATTTTGCGAAGAACGGGAATTCCAGAACACTTAATTGTGCGCATGAGGAACTTTTACATAGATCAAGAGGCAGTTGTTCAGGCAGAACAAGGGGACACTGATTGGTTTAAAGTCAGGAAAGGTGTGTGCCAAGGTTGTATTCTTTCACCATACCTATTTAATCTGTATGCTGAGCAAATAATCTGAGAAGCTGGACTATATGAAGAAGATTGGGGCATCAGGATTGGAGGAAGACTCATTAACAACCTGCATTATGCAGATGACACAATCTTGCTTGCTGAATGTGAAAAAGGCTTGAAGCACTTACTAATGAAGATCAAAGGCCACAGCCTTCAGTATGGATTGCACTTTAACATAAAGAAAACAAAAATCCTCACAACTGGACCAATGAGCAACAGCCTGATAAACAGAGAAAAGATTGAAGTTGTCAAAGATTTCATTTTACTTGGATCCACAATCAACAGCGATGGAAGCAGCAGTCAAGAAATCAAAAGACCCATTGCATTGGGTAAATCTGCTGCAAAGGACTTCTTTAAAGTGTTGAAGAGCAAAGATGTCACCCTGAAGACTAAGGTGCACCTGACCCAAGCCACGGTATTTTCAATCACATCATATACATGTGAAAGCTGGACAATGAATAAGAAAGACAGAAGAAGAGCTGACGCCTTTGAATTGTGGTGTTGGTGAAGAATGTTAAGTATACCATGGACTGCCAAAAGAACAAACAAATCTGTCTTAGAAGAAGTACGACCAGAATGCTCCCTAGAAGCAAGGATGGCGAGACTGTGTCTTACATACTTTGGACATGTTGTCAGAAGGGATCAGTCCCTGGAGAAGGACATCATGCTTGGCAGAGTACAGGGTCAGTGAAAAAGAGGAAGACCCTCAATGAGGTGGATTGACACAGTGGCTGCAACAATGAGCTCGAGCATAACAACGATTGTGAGGATGGCTCAGGACTGGGCAGTGTTTCGTTCTGTTGTGCATAGGGTAGCTATGAGTCGGAGCCGACTGGACGGCACCTAACAACAACAACAAGATAAGCCTAGAGGGAAAAAAAAAGCCTAGTCAAGAATTAATGGGTTCACTTACAAAATTACTAAAAAGTTTTGGAATTTACTGGGTAAATAAATAGTGATAAGGAGAAGGCAAAACTGCTTATTAAGAGAATAGCAAAAGTGAAAGAATTTGGTTATTTTTTTTCTTTCAAAATACCTAGGCCTAGAGTGAGCTTCTTGGCTCCAGTGGACACTGGAGACTATGTGTGCAGCTCTTGTCTGGAGGGGAGATGGGAAGGCAGAGGGGACAGGAGCTGGTTGAATGGACCTGGGGAATACAGGGTGGAGAAGAGGAGTATACTGTCTCATTTAAGGGGAGAGCAGCTAGGAGTGCATAGCAGGGTGTATATAAATTTTTGTATGAAAATCTGACTTGATTTGTAAACTTTCACTTAAAACACACACACAAAAAAGTACCTAGGCCAACTTAAACATATGTAAACTAATTAGGATGACCAATTCTTGTCTTTGACTAGGAGCCAAAAGATAGGAAGGGCAGAACAAGATAAGGCCTCTTTGGCCCCCAGCCTCTGAGGTCGTGCAGCTCCAGGGAATCTTCTGAATAATACCCTCCTGACTAGGTGAAGATCTTTTAAGACAAAGGAAAATAAGAAAAATGGGGTCTTACTATAGTTATCGGAAACCCTGGTGGAGTAGTGGTTAAGTGCTACAGCTGCTAACCGAAGGGTCAGCAGTTCAAATCCACCAGGCGCTCCTAGGAAACTCTATGGAGCAGTTCTACTCTGTCCCATAGGGTTGCTATGAGTCGGAATCGACTCGACGGCACTGGGTTTGGTTTGGTTTGGTTACTATAGTTATCAGGAATTGGGTGGATCCCCATCTGTCATGGATTGAATTATGACCCCCCTAAAAAACAAAAATGTGTGCATCAACTAGGTTAGGCCATGACTGTGTCGTTGTCCTCCATTTTGTGATTGTAATTTTATGTTAAGAGGGTCAGTGTCGGATTATAACACCACCCTTACTCAGGTCACCTCCCTGACCCAATGTAATGGGTGTTTCCCTGGGGTGTGACCCGCACCACCTTTTATCTCTCAGGAGATAAAAGGAAAGAGAAACAAGAGAAAGCAGCAGGAGGAGCAAAGCACATCCTTTGGACCTAGGGTCCCTGCACCTGAGAAGCTCCTCAACCAGGGGAAGATTGATGACAAGGAATCTTCCTTCAGAGCTGACAGAGAAATTCTTCCGCTGGAGCTGATACCCTGAATTTGGGTTTTTAGCCTCCTTTACTGTGAGGAAATAAATTTCTCTTTGTTAAAGCTATCCATTTGTGGTATTTCTGTTATAGCAATGCTCGATGACTAAGACACCACCCTAAAAGCATTATGAACAGGTTCTCTCTATTACAGAGGAATTTTAAAAAGCCAAAAGATAGAAATAACAATGAGACACATCTGAAATGGCCTGGTTAAATGTTTCTACTCCTAGCCAGAGACTTAGGGTTATATCCATATCAATGAATTGGTTGGTTGAGCAGAGACTTTGTGATTTCCAAAACCAGTTTATAAAGCCTTGAAGGGCTACAGTTAGTTTGGGGAAAACATGAAAAATGGAAAAAGGTTGAATAAAACAAGACTATTCAAACAAACTTTTTTCAACAGTAATTACATTTTTAGCATATAGGCTTAATATAAATTCCAAGACCTTTAGGTAACTTTCTGATATTAAATTTAGCTAATATTTGTTATAATTTAAGTTCATATACTTTTTTTTTTTTAATGCCACAGAGAAGGGATATTTATTTGGGCCTGCTAATGCCACTTAAAGGGTTGTACTATAAGAAATATGAAACAGACTAACTTTAAAAGGTGAGTCAAAGCTTTTATCTGGCTGAAAGTTTGATGGGTTAATTTATGAGAATTTCTAAAAGCTTTAACGTCAAATAGCAAAAAGATGGTTTTTTTTTTTGCTGTTAAAGTAACAAAATTTGTGTAATTACTGGGTTCAAGAGTTAATGTATTCTGCATGTAATCTGTCTCCAATCCAAGAGTTCACTATCTCATTGGAATAAATTCCTGAGCTGATAATCAAGCTGCACAGTTTTGATAGAAGCTAAAGTTTTTATCATTAAGATCTTCGGTTAAATAACTTAAGTATTGTTTCTCAATGACCTGTGATAAACTCCTGACAACTTTGAAACATCGTGGAAAGCTACAAATGTTTTCTTTCTGAGAAAAGTACTAGAAAGATTTCTTTAATATTATAAATTACATGAAACATGTTGTCTAATCAAGAATGTGCCTGGTTCTCTTTGGGTAAAAAATTTGCATGTTGATATTTCCTCTAATGTTTTTGCCTGACATTAGATAACAAGTACATACTATTATGTTATAATTTTATTGTTTTTTAATTGCTAGCTTGGCCATACCTTTGCTTCTCTTGAATCTCACATCATCAAAGCTGATGAGGAATTCACATCATTTACTCATGTAGTTTTTATTACTATTCAGATGTTTAGAGATATGATAATTTTGCTATATTCTCAGTATGTCCTGATTATATGATATCGTGTCTCAAGATTATTATGCATTATATCTGAAGCTCTTTAAAAATCAGGTTAATCATTATGTTTAGAGATATTTTTGTCTGAATTGATGTTATTTGGCTCTCCATTACCTTTTGTAATTAATTCCCATCACGTGTTGTCAAGCAATAATGCAATAATGCATACTCTGTTTAAAATGAAAGTAAACAGATTTATTGAGAGCGAAGGCACTTGAGCCAGGGACACACCGAATCTCACTAAATGAAAACCAGCAGTCTAAAAGGCTATGGTCACACAGGCATAGTTACAGGGTTGAAACAGGAACTTAGCTTACTATATTCTGACTGATAGATGAACAATCAATAAGGTAGAAAGCCGGAATATCTTGAAGTGGGGCTTTGGTTGGGATTGGTTAACAGAGTATATGTGGGTTAAGGGAATTGAGAACACCCACATAATTGTGAAAATACTTGCTCAGAGAGTCACAAGATGATTCATATGGGGCCAGCATCTGTAGCTTCTGTCTAGCCAGGGCCCCAAGGTAATATGCATAAGAATGAAAAAAAGTCAGTTGGCTGCTTTCATCCATCCAGAGGCCCAAGGCCTTATGTATGTTAATGGGAAGAGGTTAGTCTGCTGGTCCCACCAACCAGAGGCCCAGGGCCATATTCAAATGAAGAAGTCATGGTTACCTTCTCAGGAACGCAGAAACAAAAGTCACAAAATGGAGTTGGGCCTACACCTGAGCCAGCTACCCTAGACATGCTAGGCACCTCAGTTTTGGAACCCTTTCAAGTCCCCTCCTTGAGATCAAGAATTTCTAGCTAAATACTTTAATCATTTCAATGACCACTGTCTTTTGATGCTCCCTGCATCGTCTAATGTTTTCCCCATAGAATCCTTCAATATTGCAATTCAAGGCTTGAATTTTTCCTTCAGTTCTTTTAGCCTGAGAAATGCTGATTGTGTTATTCCCTTTTGGTTTTCCATCTCCAGGTCTTTGCACATTTCATTATAATACTTTGTCTTCTCGAGTTTCCCTTCGAAATCTTCAGTTTAGCTCTTTTATTTCATCCTTTCCTCCATTTGCTTTAGCTACTCTGCATTCAAGAGCAAGTTTCAGAGTCTCTGCTGACATCCATTTTGGTCTTTTCTTTCTTTCCTGTCTTGTTAATGACCTTTTGCTGACTTCATGCATGATGTCCTTGATGTTATTTCACAACTTCTCTGGTCTTTGGTCATTAGTCTCAAATGCGTCAAATTTATTCTTGGGATGGTCCCTAAATTTAGGTGGGATATACTCAAGGTCATGCTTTGGCTTTTGTGGACTTGCTCTAATTTTTCTCAGCTACAACTTGAACTTGCATATGAGCAATTGGTGGTCTGTTCCACAGTTAGCCCCTGGCCTTGTTCTGACTGAAGATATTGAGCTTCTTCCTTGTCTTTTTCCACAGATGTGGTTGATTTGATTCCTGTGTGGCAAGGTCCACATGAATAGTCACCGTTTATGTTGTTGAAAAAAAGGTATTTTTGATGAAGAAGTCATTAATCTTGCAAAATTCTATCATGCGATCTCCAGCATCACTTTGATCACCGAGGCCATATTTTCCAACTACTGATCCTTCTTCTTTGTTTCCAACTTTTGTGTGCCAATCACCAGCAGTTATCAACTTTTTTTCTTTTTTAATTTTCCACACGAGCAAAGCTTTATTGAAAAGGCTTGTAAGCAGAGATGAGGAGGGCCTAAAGCAATGCTTACTCCCATCTCACAGAAAAAAGACCTGCCCTGGTTTTTAAAAGTCCTTGGGCAGAAAAAGATTCATGTTTATTCACAGGCATAGGCAGGGTTTTCCGGCAAGTAGCCCATTTGGGGCAGGGATAGGTTAACTAAGGTGCATGTGCAGCAGCTTTATAAGATGGCTTCTCTCCCCGAGGCCTCTGGGATTAGTAGCAGGACTTATTATGGGATGTCACACCTGCGCAGTCTGTTGCTTACTGTTCGATTACTGGCTGCTGTTGCTGCCTCTCACTGCCCTGGTGGGATGTCATACACTGGTCACAGGTGGAGGTTCTGCACATGTCCCTGGGGCTGGTTTTATCCAGCTGATTCTGTAAGACAACTTTAAAGAAGTTTGTGGGCTACTTTCTGATACCCTGCCCCATTTTCTGGGGAGTGACTTTGTTTCTGAGCCCTGGCCCATTTCGTGTTACTTTGTTTGCAGATTTGGGGGGTCCTCTGTTCCCTATCTTAATATCACAAGGGGATGACTTTAACAAAGAGAAATTTATTTTCTCACAGTCTAGTAGGTTACAAGTCCAATTCAGGGTGTCGGCTCCAAGGCAAGGCTTTCTCTTTCTGTTGGCTCTGGAGGAAAGTCTTTGTTTTCAATCTTCCCCTGGTTGAGGAGCTTCTCAGGGGCAGGTACCTCGAGTCCAAAGGATGTGCTCTGCTCCTGGTGCTGCTTTCTTGCTGGTATGAGGTCCCCAACTCTCTCCTTGCTTCACTTTCCTTTGATCTCTTAAAAGAGAAAAGTGGTGCAGGCCACACCTCAGGGAAATTCCCTTTACATTGGATCAGGGAAATGACCTGAGCAAGGGTAGTGTTACAATCCCACCCTAATCCTCTCTACATAAAATTACAATAACAAAATGGAGGACAACCACACAATACTGGGAATCATGGCCTAACCCAGTTGACACATATTTTTGGGGGGACACAATTCAATCCATGATATTCTACCCTTTGCCCCCCCAAATCACATCCTTGCAACATGCAAAACATATTCAGCCCATCTACTCATAGCAAAAGTCTTAATTCTAAGTTCAAAATCCAAAAATTCCTCCTCACTTGTGAAATCTAGAATACAAGTTATCTGCTTCCAAGGGTACAGAGGCAGAACAGGCATAAGCTAGACATTTCCATTAAAAATGGGGGAAACTGGGAGGAAAAAAAGGCATAACAGGCACCAAGCAAGTCGGCAGAACACATTACACTAGCCCTCAAATCTTTAAAAATAATCCCCTATTCTCTGAGACAATTTACTCAATGGCCCTGCCTCCAGACTCTAGGTATTGGCCACACTCTCCAAAATCTGAGTGAAGGCCCCTTGGCCCTGGGCTTCAACTCCGCCTTCCAGGCCCACTGGAAAGGCAACTATGCTCCCTCGGCTTTAGGGGCACCATTCTCCTCAACCATCTGAGTGGCAACTCCACCCTTAGAAACAACAGAGGCCATGGCTCCACCCTTTGAAGCCCCTGAGGTCATGGCCATACCTTCTGAGACTGAGGCAGCTCAGTTTTTTGTATTCCTTGTCTCTTCAGGTTCTGCTTCATTGTTTCTTGGCATCTGGGCTCCTCAGCCTCACACCCGCATCTGCCTTGCTGGGAGAAGTGTTCCAAAGCTCTGTAGCTTCACCGATAAGCACCCGGAGGCACCCCACTCTGCCAGGAAGCCTCCTGCACACAGGCATTCAGCTCTCTGACTCTGTGGGTCTGCAAGCGTAGCTCCACCGATAAGTGCCCAGAGGCACCCCACTCTGCCAGGAAGCCTCAGGTGCAAAGGCACTCAGCTTTCTCCTTCCGTGGGTTGGCGCCAGCGCCGTCTCGTGCTGGTCTCCTGGCTCTGCTGCTTCTGGTTCTGTGCTGTTGCCACTTCTCTGCCACTGCAGGTTCTGTACTGCACTGGTTCTCTGCCGCTGTCGCAACTCTAGCCAATCAGTTTCAAAACTGCTTCCACATTTTAGGTATCTGTTAGAGCAGCATCCTACTCTCTCTGTACCAAATTCTGTCTTGGTCATCTAGTGCTGCTTTAACAGAAATACCACCAATGACTTTAACGAAGAGAAATTTATTTTCTCACAGTCTAGTAGGTTATAACTTCAAATTCAGGGCATCAACTCCAGGAGAAGGCTTTCTCTCCCTGTCGGCTGTGGAGAAAGGTCTTTGTTCTCAGTCTTCCCCTTGTCGAGGAGCTTCTCAAGCACAGGGACCTTGAATCCAAATGATGAGCTCTGCTCCTCATGCTGCTTTCTTGGTGGTATGAGGTCCCTGTCAACTTATTTGACTGCATGTTTGATCAATTTCAGACAGCAAAAGTTTGGTAAAAAATCTTCAATTTCCTCATCTTTGGCATTAGTGGCTGGTGTGTTAATTTGAATTATAGTCATATTAACTGGCCTTCCTTGTAGGTGTGCAGATATTATCCTACCACTGACAGCATTGTACTTCAGGATAGAGCTTGAGATGTTCTTTTTCACAATGAATGTGATGCCATTCCTCTTCAAACTGTCACTTCCAGCATAGTAGACCACGTTGTTGTTGTTAGGTGCCGTCGAGTCAGTTCCAAGTCATAGTGACCCTATGCACAGCAGAACAAAACACTGCCCGGTCCTGTGCCACCCTTACAAACATTGTTATGCTTGAGCTCATTGTTGCAGCCACTGTGTCAATCCACCTCGTTGAGGGTCTTCCTCTTTTCCGCTGACCCTGTACTCTGCCAAGCATGATGTCTTCTCCAGGGACTGATCCCTCCTGACAACATGTCCAGAGTATGTAAGACGCAGTCTCGCCATCCTTGCCTCTAAGGAGCAGTCGGGCCACACTTCCTCCAAGACGGATTTGTTCGTTCTTTTGGCAGTCCATGGTATATTCGATATTCTTTGCCAACACCACAATTCAAAGGTCTCAGCTCTTCTTCGGTCTTCCTTTTTCATTGTCCAGCTTTTGCATGCATATGATGCAATTGAAAATACCATGTCTTGGATCAGGAGCACCTTAGTGTTCAGGGTGACATCTTTGCTCTTCAACACTTTGAAGAGGTTCTTTGCAGCAGATTTACCCAATGCAATGCATCTTTTGATTTCTCAACTGCTGCTTCAATGACTGTTGATTGTAGATCCAAGTAAAATGAAATCCTTGACAACTTCAATCTTCTCTCCATTTATCATGATGTTGCTCATTGCTCCAGTTGTGAGGATTTTTGTTTTCTTTATGTTGAGGTGAAGTCCATACTGAAGGCTGTGGTCTTTGATCTTCATTAGTAAGTGCTTCAAGTCCTCTTCACTTTCAGCAAGCCAGGTTGTGTCATCTGCATAAGACAGGTTATTAATGAGTTTTCCTCCAATCCTGATGCTCTGTTCTTCTTCATATAGTCCAGCTTCTCGTATTATTTGCTCAGTATACAGATTAAATAGGTATGGTGAAACAATACAACCCTGACTCACACCTTTCCTGAGTTTAAATCAATCAGTATCCCCTTGTTCTGTCCAAACAACTGCCTCTTAATCTATGTAAAGATTCCTCATGGACACAATTTAGTGTTCTGGGTTCCCCATTCTTCGCAATGTTATCCATAGTTTATTATGATCCAGATAGTCGAATGCCTTTGCATAGTCAATAAAACACAGGTAAACATCCTTCTGGTATTCTCTGCTTTCAGCCAGGATCCACCTGACATCAGCAATGATATCCCTGGTTCCACATCGTCTTCTGAAACTGGCCTGACTTTCTGGCAGTTTCGTGTTAATATACTGCTGCTTCTGTTTTTGAATGATCTTCAGCAAAATTTTGCTTGCGTGTGTTATTAATGATATCGTTCTATAATTTCCACATTTGGTTGGATCACCTTTCTTGGGAATAGGCATCAATATGGATCTCTTCCAATCAGTTAGTCAGGAAGCTGTCTTCCATATTTCTTGGCATAGACGAGTGAGCACCTCCAGTTTGTTGAAACATCTCAATTGATATCCCATCAATTCCTGGAGCCTTGTTTTTCGTCCATGCCTTCAGAGTGGCTTGTACTTCTTCCTTCAGTACCATAAGTTCCTGATCATATGCCACCTCTTGAAATGGCTGAATATCCACTAATTCTTTTTGGTATAATGACTCTGTGTATTCCTTCCATCTTTTTATGATGCTGCCTGTGTCTTTTAATATTTTCCCTATGGAATCTTTCTCTATTGGAACTCAAAACTTGAATTTTTTCTTCAGTTCTTTCAGCTTGAGAAACACTGAGCATGTTCTTCCCTTTTGGTTTTCCATCTCCGGATCTTCGCACATGTGTTTATAATACTTTGTCTTCTCGAGGCACCCTTTGAAATCTTCTGTTCAGTTCTTTTAGTTCATCAATTCTTCCTTTTGCTTTAGCTGCTCAATGCTCAAGAGCAAGTTTCACAGTCTCCCCTGACATCCATATTGGTCTTTTATTTCTTACCTATCTTCTCAATGACCTCTTGCTTTCTTCACGTATGATGTCCTTGATGTCATTCCACAGCTCGTCCGGTCTTCAGTCACGAGCGTTCAATGTGTCAAATCTATTCTTCAGATGGTCTCTAAATTCAGGTGGGATATACTCAAGGTCATATTTTGGCTCTCATGGACTTGCTCTGATTTTCTTCAGTTTCAGCTTGAACTTGTATATGAGCAATTGATGGTCTGTTCCACAGTCGGGTCCTGGCCTTGTTCTGACTGATGATGTTGAGCTTTTCCATTGTCTCTTTCCGCAGATGTTGTCAGTTTGATTTCTGTGTATTCCATCTGGTGAGGTCCATGTGTATAGTTGCCATTTACGTTGGTGAAAGAAGGTATTTGCAATGAAGAAGTCGTTGGTCTTGCAAAATTCTATCATTCGATCTCTGGCATTGTTTCTATCTCCAAGGCCATATTCTCCAAGTACTGATCCTTCTTCTTTGTTTCCAACTTTCGCATTCCAATCGCCAGTAATTATCAATGCATCTTGAATGCATGATCAATTTCAGACTGCGGCAGCTGATAAAAATCTTCTAGTTCTTCATCTTTGGGCCTAGTGGTTGGGGCATAAATTTGAATAATAGTCGTATTAACTGGTCTGCCTTGTAGCCGTATGGATATTATCCTATCACTGACAGCGTTGTACTTCAGGATAGATCTTGAAAAGTTCTTTTTCATGATGAATGCAACAGCATTCCTCTTTGAGTTGTCATTCCCAGCAAAATGGCCAATACTAGTCCATTTCAGCTCACTAATGCCTAGGATGTCGATCTTTATGCAGTCCATTTCATTTCTGATGACTTAGTTTTCCTAGATTCATACTATTATACTTTCCACATTCCAATTATTAATGGATGTTTGCAACTTTTTTTCTCTTGTTTTGAGTCATGCCACATCAGCAAATGAAGGTTCCAAAAGCTTGACTCCATCCACGACATTAAGGTTATCTCTACTTTGATGAGGCAGCTCTTTCCCAGTTATATTTTGGCCCTCCCAACCTGAGGGGCTCATCTTCTGGCACTATACCAAACAACATTCTGCTGCTATTCATAACGTTTTCAAAGGCCAATTCTTTCAGAAGTAGAGCACAAGGTCCTTCTTTCTAGTCTGTCTTAGTCTGGAAGCATTGCTGAAATCTGTGCATCATAGGTGTCCCTTCTGTTCTTTGAATACCGGTGGCATAGTTTCCAGCATTACAAGAACACACAAGCCACCACAGTATGACAAACTGACAGATGCATGATGCTCTGTTTCCATAACTTACCAATATCATGAACCAAATTAATATCTAAAGTCTGTGTAACATTTACTAACTGTCTGGAAGCCAATTTGCAAGCCCTCATGAGCATGAAACCCTGGTGGCGTAGTGGTTCAGAGTTACGGCTGTTAACCAAAAGGTCAGCAGTTCGAATCCACCAGACCCTCCTTGGGAACCCTATGGGCAGTTCTACTCTGTCCCATGTGGTCACTATGAGTCGGAATCAACTCAATGGCAACAGGTTTTATTTTTTTAATGAGCGTGAGTAATTCAGCTTTTTGAGCTAAACTGACTTAAAGAAGGGTGCCATTTTTGAGGACTTCAATGGGTGTGGTCACAGCATAGCCTCCCTGGTAATGAGAGCTAGTAGATTTGGGTTTTAAATATGATTCATAATAAATACAATCAAGTCAGGATTTGCAAATGAGGTCTCTTGTAAATCTTGCTTGGGGGACAAGGGTTGTTCAGTATGATTTAATCAGTCATGGGTAGGGCACTCATCTTCATGAAGTGGGGGTAATAAAGTAGGTGGGTTTTATGAAATTCCACTATGCAACCAAATATTAGAAACCGCTAAAAGACGAACTTCATAGGAAGTTAGTCTATTAACTGATAAATGCTGGGTAAAAGTTGAATTTAAATTGGCTAACACTGCTTGGGAAGCATAGACATCTAAATAGTTTCCCAAATCCATGTCTGCTGCACTTTCGACCAGTTTAGTGGTTGTGGCAACTGCCCTGAGAAGGGTTACTCCTAGCTGTAGGATCTAATTGAATACTATAATACCCACTGAGTCTTTGTTTTCTTCCATGTTTTTGAGTAAGGACTCCTAATTCATCGCTGGACACTTCATGCACAGTGAAAAGTCTAGATTATAATTAGGAAATCCTAAAGCTTCCTTTAGTTGTTAGATGGCCCCCACCATCCTCTGACAATTGGAAAGCATCAGGTTCAGAGGTTTTTAAATCTTTATGTAGTGGCTGAGCCAATAAAGGAAAATTTGGTGTTCAGGCTTGGCAGTATCTGCAGAGCCCATGAAATGCGCTAAGTTGTTTTCTTGGTATTAGGGATACGGTAAGCTAGGATAGCTTCCTTTCTTTTGGGGCCTATAGTACTTCCTTTTGCATAAATGATGTGGTCAAAATATTTAACTGAAGGTTGGGCTTAGTCTAATTTTTCTTTGGATGCTTTGTGCTCGCCAGTGGCCAGATGTTGTGATAGGAGGATACAGAATGGCAGTTAGAACACACAAACAGGTCATCCACATGTTGTAACAAAGCATACCCTTTATTAAACTGCCAAGGCTGTATGTTAGTGTGCAAATTTTGAGAAAAATAGGTTGGGGATTTGCTAAATGCCTGAGGTATCATAGTCCAAGTATATAGTTAGCTCTCTCAAGTAAATGTGAACAAATATAGGCTATCTTGGTGTACAGGAATATTAAAGAATGCACTACAAAGGTCAACCACCATAAAGTGAGTGGCATTGTTGAAAAGAAGCCTATGAGGATTGGGAACGAGTGAAAATCTAGGAATCTCAATGTGATCAATAGCACACAAATCTTGGCCAAATTGCCATCCCCAATTATTTTGCTTTTTACTGGAAAAAGGGTGTTACAAGAACTTGTGTATAGGATGATTAAACTTTTTGCAAGAAAATCTTTAATTATAGGAACAGGTCCCTCTTTAGCTTGCCATCTCAAAAGATATTGGGAGATTTTTGGTAAAGATTTAGAGGCATCAATCACATTTGGATTGGGTTCACCAAGATCACCCGGCCAATGTCAGTAGACATAGTAGCCCATACTTTTTCAGGAATTGTGGATAAATAGTGTGAGGAGGAGGAGACAGGAGCTGTGTGTTTCCCTTCCTCTAGCAGCAAATGGAGTGCCTGTAAATAACAAAGACTTTCTTCCTCATTTTGGTCTGCTCCTGTTCAGGAATCATTGTGTAATTTGGTTTCAGGAAAATCTAGCAATATTTCTCCGTGCTCAGTGAACTTTAAATGGCAGTTACATTTAGATGGAGTCTCTTGCAAGCAAATTAATTTGAGTATCTAAACTAAGAAAGGGTGCATTTTTCAATAGGACCCAAAGATATAGAAATAGGTAAAAAATGAGTTAAAATTTGCTCTTGGTTAGCAATCCCCACAACTTTAGAGGTCTTTGCACTCCAAAGTAGCGGCTTTTGCAAATATATGTGGTTAATAGCAGAGAGAGTCTTACCTGTGTCAATTTAAAAATTACAAGGTTCTCCATGGATCTGAATGATTGTTTCCCCTTGAGAATCTAAAGCCACTGCTGGAAAAGCCCCTAAATGGTTCCTGGAGCACCCTTCTTCAGGCTTGGCCTGAGGCATATTCAAGGGTGGAATGCCCATTTCATTCTTCAGCTTTGTAGCATCCAGTTTGAAATATCCAGTTTTCTTGCAATAATAACCAACCAAAGGGGTGTTGTTTGGGCATTTAGTCCCTGCATAGACTTTGAGTTTGATAGAATTAGGAGATCACAGCTGTTGTAACTGCAAGGCCATTAACTTCTTTTGTTTAGCTTTACTTCTTTGTTCTATTTCTTTAGCTTTTTGTTCTAAAGTTTACACCAATTTGTAAGCTCAGGTAGTTAGCTCTGGTGTGGGAACATTTTCCCAATCTAGCCTATGGCATTTGACAAGTTCATCCAAATCAGGGTGGAACCCATTAAGGAAAATGAAATTAAAAGCTATACCAGATGCTGGTTCTTCTACATTTAATCCAAAAATTTCCATAAAAAGTTTGGTCAAATGGTCTCTGTTATTGTAAATATTTTCATCTTTCACTTGTTTACAGCCCTGGCCTTTAGTCCAATCTATTTTCTCATAAAAACCTTAGGGATTGTATCAATAAGGCTGGCAACAATAGCTTTGGTCTGATTTAGTAATTCAATGCCAGGAACATAAGCCTGGATTGCTAAGGATTTTTCCAGGATTTTTTTTCTTTTAGCTTCTCCCATCCATCTTTGGGCATTCCTGGTCCTAGTAACTTATTATTATATAAATTTTACTGACTAGGTTAATAAGTCTCATCCAAAATTCTAAATTCTTTGGTAAGTTTTTGTGGATCTTTGTGAAGGTTAGGAAATTCCTTCACTATTGCACGAAATTCTATTTTTGACTGTTGGGCAAAGGCAACTTTTTGAAGATTTCTGAGCCTTGTTGGGGTATTTGATCTTAAAGGACATCTCAGAATCCGTCTTACGCTCTTACAGAAAGTCCTTAGGGTAGTAGCAGAGTTCAGATAAGGTATTTTCAGAGAAATAGAAACAGATATTTCCAAAGGCATTCAACTGTGTGGCTCATAACAAATTATGGATAACGCTGTGAAGAATGGGAATTCCAGAACATTTAATTGTGCTCATGAGGAAACTGTACCTAGATCAAGAGGTAGTTATTTAAACAGAACAAGGGAATACTGTGTGGTTTAAAGTCAGGAAAGATGTGTGTCAAGGTTGTACCCTTTAGCCACTTTATTCAATCTGTATGCTGAGCAAATAAGCCAAGAATCTGGAGTATATGAAGAAGAACAGGCCATCAGGTTGAAGGAAGACTCATTAACAACCTGAGTTATGCAGCGGACACAGCCTTGATTGTTGACAGTGAGAAGGACTTGAAGCACTTACTGATGAAGATCAAAGACCACAGCATTCAGTATGGATTGCACCTCAACATAAAGAAAACAAAAATCCTCACAACTGGACCAATAAGCAAGATCATGATAAATGGAGAAAAGCCTGAAGATGTCAAGGATCATTTTACTTGGATCCACTATCAATATCCATGGAAGCAGCAGTCAAAAAATCAAACAACACATTGCATTGGGCAAATCTGCTGCAAAAGACCTCTTTAAAGTGTTAAAAAGCAAAAATGTCACTTTGAAGACTAAAGTGCATCTCACCAAGCTGTGGTGTTTTCAATCACCTCATATGGACTCAAAAGCTGGGCAATGGATAAGAAAGACTGAGAAAGAATTGATGCCTTTTAATTATGGTCTTGGTGAAGAATATCGAATATACCATGTGCTGCCAAAAATATGAACAAATCTGTCTTGGAAGAAGTACAGCTTCAAGACTCCTTAGAAGCAAGGGTGGCAAGACTTCATCTCACACACTTTGGACATGTTATCAGGAAGCACCAGTCCCTGGAGAAGGACATCATGTTTGGTAAAGTTGAGGGTCAATGAAAACAAGGAGGACCCTCAATGAGCTGGATTGACACAGTGGCTGCAACAATGGGCTTAAACATAGCAAAGATCGTGAGGATAGGGAAGGACCAGGCAATGTTTCATTCTGTTGTACATAGGGTCATTGTGAGTCAGAAGTGACTCAACAGAACCTGACAACAACAGCAGGGAGGTAGAGATGGGTAAAGGGAAAAAATCACCGGAGAGATGGACAGAGGGACAGTGGTCACATTTAAAAAGTCCTCTGAAGAGGTGGTAGAGCTTTGGCTTTGCAACTCTTTAATTTGTTTAGCCTCTTTAGAAACTGCTTCTTTTAATGATGCAAATTTCCTATCTTGATGTCTTTTGGAGGTCTGTAGATAGCAATTAAAACAGAACGTCTATTGACCTTGTTTTACTTGAGACCCTTTCTTTTCTATTTTCCTGCTCAGAAAAATTATTTTGCCTGGATCAAATGAGTCCCAAAATGCCCACTGGTTCTCCAGATTGCCTTTGGTAAGTATATGCCACTGATTAATGTAGAAAAGAGTACTAGGGCCATAATGCCTACCCTTATGAGCTGTATGAGTCCATTAAGGGTGTCCTGCTGGTCTTTTGACCTGACATTCCCCATCTTACTAAGTAACCCACAGATGCAAACTTTAAGAGAACACAAAAGCCTTAGTTGTCTCTAGCAAACCAAACCAAACCTATTGCTCTCAAGTCAGCTCCGACTCGTAGCAACCGTATAAAGAAACCAAAATTGTTTTTCAAACTTATATCCATGGTGGACTCAACATAATGTTCAGATCGTGAACAGAAAAATAAAGTGAAAACAGAAAGCTAACAATAAATCTCTCAAAGGGACGCCTTCACAATTCAGCGGAGGTTCATTTTGAGAGGCCTTACCTCAAGCAATTTCTGAATCCCTGAGAGTCCATGGAGACAGATGAGCACAAAAGCTTGAACTTGTGCTGGGCTCTGGTTCTTGACTTCTCAAGATTTGAAGAGTATAAGATGCCTTCGAATCCTGTGATCTACACAAAAAATGTCAAGTGACAACGTGTATTCTGTTTAAAATGAAAGTAAAGAGATTTATTGAGAGGAAAGTCAGGTCGAGCCAGGACCGCATAGGATTTTCTGAAGTGAAAACCAGCACTCCAAAAAGCTGCAGTCACATGGGCATAGTTATAGGATTGAATCAGGAACTTATCTTACAATATTCTGATTTGTAGGTGAGCAATCAGCAAAGTGGAAGACGGGATATCTTGAAGTGGGGTTTTGGTTGGGGTTGGTTAAGAGAGTATATGTGGGTTAAGACAATTGAGCGTATTCACATAATTGTGGAAGTAATTGCTCACAAGGGGGTGTCACAAAATGAATGATAGTTGGCCAGGGTCTGCAGGCTCTGCCCAACCAGAGGCCCAAGGTAATATATATAAGAATGGGAAGAAGTCAGTTTGCTGGTTCCACTCAGCTAGATGCCCAGGGTCATATGCATATGAACGGGAAGAAGTTAGTCTGCTGGTTCACCAGGTCAGAGGCCCAAGTCCTTATAGATATGACGAAGTCAAGGTTACATTCTCAGGAATACAGAAGGAAAAGTCACAAAAAGGAGTGAAGCCTACACCTGAGCCAGCTTCCCTAGGCACACCAGGTGCCTCAGTTGAGGGACCCTTGCACAGAGGTCTTTCACTATTTATGAAATATTATTATTATAAGTTAACCCTGACTATATTAAAATTTGTCATCTGTAGGTAAGTTTTTACTTTGCTGAAAGTGCTTGAAATATTTCAACAGAAAGATGGACTATATTGGACTTATGAAAAGGACTATGACATTTTGAACATGGATACTACTAAACTTAATCAAGATTTCCAGAACTCTTATATAAAAGCTTACAATGTTTGCAGACTGCTGTTGATTCAGAATTGCATGGAATGAAACTTAAGATTTAGTAAACTAAAAGAATTACTGTAAGATTTATATGAGAATATTGCTGATGTTCAACATTCTATTCTTAGATACAAGAAACCTTTTGTTCCCCTTTCCCTCTTTCAATATAAGAATCAGTTATTTCAGTAACTAGTAACATTATGTTGGCTACACGATGTTCTATGGATTAGAAGACATTATGATGCATGTCAAAGTTCTAACTGAATGTATTATGAGTGGTTTAAATGACTCCATACTTAATTCAGCTTTGAAAGAATATTTTTTCACAGGTTAAAGAAAACTTTGATGACCAGAAGTTAGAGTCCCAAAATCTGCTTGACCTCGCACTGGAAGAAAATGGCTCTTGTAAAAGATTCCTATTAAAAGTTTCATTGGTGCCCCAATGGAAAGGACTATGCTTGGTCCTTCCTTCTAATCAATGTGCCGACAAATTACAGGGATTTAAGATCTAAACTCATCCATTTCAGCCAAAGAAAGCCAAGCCACCCTTGCTGCCCTTGTGGACTTGTTGACACTATGAAGAACTAAAAATATCATTGAAATGCCCAGGTGGCCAGAAGAGATGACATCTGAGGTAGACAGCTAGTTCCAAGGCCATGTAACAAGACCTCATGCAAATATTTAGAACTTTGCTTTATAATCATAGCTGTTCTTATGCTTAGCTTCATGGTATATTTGTGGTCTTACTTCCTAAGAGTTTTTGTTCATCATTGTCTTAGTCATCTAGTGCTGCTATAATAGAAATAACACAAGTGGATGGCTTTAACAAAGAGAAATGTATTGTCTCACAGCCTAGGAGGCTAGAAGTCCATATTCAGGGTGTCAGCTCCAGGGGAAGGCTCTCTCTCTCAATCTCTCTCGGCTCTGGGGAAAGGTCCTTGTCATCAATCTTCCCCTGGTATAGAAGCTTCTCATTGCAGGAACCCCAGGTCCAAAGGACATGCTCTGCTCCTGGTGCTGCTTTCTTGGTGGTATGAGGTCTCCACATCTCTGCTCACTTCTCTCTTCTATATCTTAAAAAAGATATTGACTTAAGACACATTCTTGTAGATTGAATCCTGCCCCATTAACATAAGTGCTGCTACTTCCACCTCATTAACTTCATAGAGATGGGATTTACAACACGTAGGAAAATCACATCAGTTGACAAAATTGTGGACAATCACACAACACTGAGAATTATGGGCTAACCAAGTTAATACACATTTTGGGGGGACACAATTCAATCCATTACATTCCACCATTTGCCTCCCAAAAATTCATGTCCTTGCCACATCTAAAACATATTCACCCCATCATATCTTAGCAAATATCTTAAATTAACTCCAAGTCAAAAATCCAAAAGTTCCTCTTCATCTGTGAAATCTATAATACAAGCTATCTGCTTCCAAAGTACAATGGTGGAACAGGCACAGGCTAGACATGTCCATTACAAATGGGAGAAATTGGATGGAAAGAAGGGATAACACGTACCAAGCAAGTCAGCAGAAGACATTACTTTAGCCCCCGAGGCTTGAAAATAATCTTCTGTTCTCTGACACCATTTAGGCATCGGCCTTGCCCTCCAGATTCTGGGTGTTGGCCACATTCTCAGGATTCCAGGTTGAGGCCCCTTAGCCCTGGACTTCAGTTCTGCCTTCCAGGCCCACTGGATCAGCAACTCTGCTCCCTTGGCTTTGGGGGCACTCTTCTCCTAGTCCATCTGACTGGCGACTCCACCCTTTGAGACTGAGGCAGATCTGCTTCCTGTGTTCCTTGTCTCTTCAGCTTCTGCTTCCTGGTTCTTTGGCCTCTCAGCCCCTTGGGCCTCACCACCCTTATCTGCTCTGCTGGAACAATTTTTCCAAAGCTCTTTAGCTTGGCTGATAAGTGCCTGGAGGCACCCCACCGTGCCAGTAAACTTCGGCCAGAAGGCACTCATCTCTCTTGCTGCGTGGATCGGCAAGCCTAGCTCCACCGATAAGTGCTTGGAGGCACCCCAGTTAGCCTCCTGCCAAAGGCGTTCAGCTCTCTCGCTCCATGGGTCAGCTCCAGGGCTGTCTCATGCTGATCTCTTTGTTCTGCTGCTGTTTCTTGTCCTCTGAGCTGTCTCCAGTGTAATAGCTCCCCACGTTTCCTTTTGAGTCTTCAGCAGAATTGTCTTTCATGTCCGTACTTCCACTAAGAGTCTCTCCAAGGCAACATAAGCTTTTACTATTAGGCACTTTAAAACTCTTCCAGCCTGTATCTGTTCACAGTTTCAAAGCCACTTCCACATTTTAGGTATGTTAGAACAGCAACCCACTCTCTCAGCATCAAAGTCTGTGTCAGCTATCTAGTACTACTATAACAGAAATGCCACAAGTGGATGGCTTTAGCAAAGAGAAATTTATTCTCTCACAGCCTTGGAGGCTAGAAGTTGGTATTCAGCATGGCAGCTCCAGGGAAGGCCCTCTTTCTCGGCTCTAGGGGAAAGTCCGTGTCACCAAACTTCCCTTGGTCTAGGACATTTCAGTGCAGGAACCCCAGGTCCAAAGGATATGTTCTACTCCTGGCACTGCTTTCTTGGTGGTATGAGGTCCCCATATTTCTCTGCTTGCTTCTCTCTTTATATCTCAAAAGAGATTGACTTAAAACACAACCTAATCTTGTAGATTGAGTCCTACCCTATTAACATAACTGCTGTTAATCCCAGCTCATTAACATTATAGCGATAGGATTTACAACCCATGGGAAAATCAAATCAGATGACAAAATGGTGGACAATAATACAATACTGGGAATAATGGACTAGCCAAGTTGACACACATTTTTAGGGAACAAATTCAATCCATAACAACTATGAAGTTATTCCTTTCTTTCCAACAGTTTCTTCTAATGCTTGGAGAGAAAATGCATTTATTGAATTAGCCCAATCAGTAATTAATGCCAGTAATTACAGCCATATGTTTTATTTTAGCCTAACAAGGAGGTGTTTGTGTTATACCAAACGCTCCTCACTGTACCTAAATTAACAATACCGATGAGGTTGAACAGCTCCTGTGGCTATGTGAATCAGGAGAAGCCTCTATTCTGACCCACGGACTTGGGACATTACAGCTGCTACAACTGTGTGAGCCATTTCCTTGAGATAGATATCTCTATCTCTATCTCTGTCTCTGTCTCTGTCTCTGTCTCTGTCTCTATCTCATCTCTAATCTCTATCTCTATCTCTGTACCTCTATATCTCTATCTCTATCTGTATCCCCATATCTATATGCTTTTAGTGACTTTTTTTCTCTAGAGAACCCAGCCTAAGGCATGATGTAACTTGGCAGTCATGTAATGAAATAGTTATTATCCATTTTGGGATATTATGTAATCACCTCCATGATGTAAGCAGCCAATCAGTTTTAAGAGGAGTTTCCTTGGATGTGTGACCTGTATCCAATACATATGGATGTTCTGGCAAAGCTTGCTGGCTTTTGCTCACTCAAGATCCTGCATCCAGCTTATCATCATCTTACATCTGGTTCTTGGGACTTCAGCCACTTGTCTGCCATATTGCTCGCTGATCTTGGAATTTACTGGGCTCTGCAGCCTGTGAGCCAGCAGCCTACCGTCCAACCCACTGATCTTGGGTTTGTCAGTCAGCCTCTGGTGCCATATGAGTCAGAGAAGGCTCCAGCCTTATGCCTGACCCAAGCATGCTTCACTGGTTTTGTTTCTCTAGGGAACCCAGCCTAAGATATTTGGTACTGAGGGTGGCTCTTGAAAAACAAAATTGTAAGGGTGAGTTTTCTAATTGGTTCTCAAGTCTATTTAGCCTGATGACTCAGCTTCCAATTGTAAAGGAGGCACTGCTAATCCACGGCCTCAGGTGGCAATAGAAATATGCAAAATATCACCACCAATAGACCAGGCATTAGTGAGAGGTAAGGCTCTGGGTGATTGTGTGTTTGATTCTTTCCTATAATTTTATCAGAAAAGGAAGTATAAGGAAGCGGTTAATTGATTGGTCTTACTTTCAAGAGAAATGTGGTGAAAGAAAGAGATGAGCTCAGGGCTTCAGAGTCACAGCTCAAGTGCTGCATAAATGACCTCAAAGTTGCTGCTTGTGCCCTGAAAGAAACCTTATTTCTTGTAGTGACACAGCTGATATTGCCAAAAACCAAACCCAGAGTCTTATTGTAAGAGTAGCTGAATTACAACGCCGCTTGAATTCTCAACCTTGAATAGTGTCTGAAGTTAAAGTGAGGGCATTGATTGGGAAGAAATGGAATCCTGAATCTTGGGATGGGGACATAGACAGATAGGAAACTGGGTACAGTGAGACTCTAAATTCCGTTGAATCACTCCTGCAACAGAACCAGCCCTCTCACTCCCATCTGATGTGATTACTCCATCTTTGTCTGCTAAACCACCCTCCCCAGTAAAACCATTACCCCCTCCACTCCCATCTGATGGATTAACCCAGCTGTGTCTGAAGAGCCTTTGCAATATTTCCTCGGTTGGTGTCTGAATCATCACTTGGAGAGGCATCTGAGTCATTGTCTAGGGCATTGTCTGAGGCAGATGCCTTATAACACGTTGCTAAATGTTCTCAGAATGCACCACCACCCCCATTTTTGCTTCTAGACCTATAATTAAACTTAAGTCCCAGCAAGCCCTAAAAGGCGAAGTACAAACTGTGACCCAGGAGTGGGTATGGTACACTCCAAAAAAAACTACTTGATTTTTCTAATACATACAAACAGAAACCTGGGAAATATGTATGGGAATGGCTATTAGGGATGTGAGATAATGGTGCAAGAAACAGAAAGGTAGGTCAGTCTGAGTTTATCTATATGGGCCCACTAAGCACAGATCCTTCATTCAATGTTTCAGCTCAAGAGATTAGGAAAGTACCTAATAGTTTATTTGGCTGGGTTACTGAATCATGAATTGCATGGTGGCCTACACTAAATGATGTTGAAGTACCAGATCTGCCTGGTATACTGTAGCAGAAGATATCTAGAGGCTTAGGGAAATTGACAAGTTAGAGTGGATTTATTAGATAAGACCCCCAGATCCACATACGGAGTGCCCAGAGGACACACCTTTTACCACAATGGTGAGAAACAAATTTGTGAAGGGAGCCCCAGCATCCTTGAAGACTGCTATGATTGCTATTTTATGTAAGTCAGATTTGACAGTGGGAACTACCCTTACTGAATTAAGACACCTAACAACAATGGGGAGCCCTGGTGGGGCAGTGGTTCAGAGCTATGTTTGCTAACTCAAAGGTCAGCAGTTCGACTCCACCAGCCACTCCTTGGAAACCCTATGAAGCAATTCTACTCTGTCCTATAGGGTAGCTATGAGTCAGAATTGACTTGACAGCCATAGATACAGGTTTAACTGCAATGGGGCTGATTTGACCCTGTGGTGTTAGGGGCCAACTGGCAGCACTCAAATGAAAAAGACAAGATGCGCATGGTTACTGTAATGAACTGTGGAGTCTGAGTACTAAATGGAATAGTCTAACTCATATGGATTTATGGCGTTGGGTACTTAGTCATGGTGTTCTTTGGAGTGAAATAAATGGGAATCTACTAGATATTTACTTGAACTGTACAAGTGGAAGATTCTAGGTCAAGTAAATGGCAATCTCACTCAAATCACCAGAATAGAGAGTCATGGTACCCCAGTCAATTCCCAGACTTGAGCAAGTTTACAGACCCACAACCGCTTGAATGAAGGCAGACTGGGTCCTCTTGAGGAAGAACCCCACTACACTGTCAAGCATTTATACTGTTAATCTTTCTCCCAGCCTTCCCCAAAGGGATCTAGGACTTTTTATGAGAGCAACTGTTCATTGGAGAAAAGGAAATAATCAGACATTTTAAGGATTACTGACAGTAATTACAGGAGACACAAAACGTTACCTGTGGGCCACCGGTCAGAGTGGTGGCATATGGACGTCAGTTTATTAGTGGAGTCTTAGCTCAGTTTCCTCTCATAGTGGGTCCAGTGGGTACCTGAACTCGTCCTGTAGTGATTTTCCCCAGTTTCAGAAAACATAATTGGAATAGACATACTCAGCAACCAGCAGAACGCCCACATTTATCTCTGACAAATGGAGTAAAAGCTATTATGGTAGAACAGCCACATGGAAGCCATTAGAACTTCCCTTACCTAGGAAAACAGTAAACAAAAAACTGTACTGCATTCCTGGAGGGATTGCAGAGATTACTGTCACCATCAAAGGCTTGAAGAATGCAGGGGTAGTGATTTCCACAACATCCTCATTCAACTTGCCTATTTGGCCTCTGCAGAAAACAGATATTAGAGAATGACACTGAATTATCAAATACTTAACCAGGTGGTGACTTCAACTACAGCTGCTGTTCCAGATGTGGTTTCGTTGCTTAAATAAATATGTACATTTCCTGGTATCTGGTATGCAGCTACTGATCTAGCCAATGTTGTTTTCTTGACTCTGGTTTCAGAGGAACACCAGAAGCAGTTTGCTTTCAGCTGGCAAGGCCAGCAATATACCTTCACTTTCCTACCTCAGAGGTATATCAACTCTCTAGCCCTATGTCATCATTTAGTTCATAGGGACCATGATCACTTTTCCTTTCCACAAGACGCTCATCTATTACATTGATGACATTAAGCTAATTGGGCCTAGTAAGGAAGAAGTGTCAATGACTCTGGACTTAATGGTAAAACATTTGTGTGCTAGAGGGTAATAATAGACAAAAATTCAGGTGTCTTCCACCTCAGCGCTGTTTCTGGGGGTCCCGTGGTGTGGGGCATGTTGAGATACTCTTTCTAAAGTGAATGTGGTGTGATTAATTACTTTCATGTGCTTGGTCTCTGCAGAAGTTGAAATACTTGGCAGTTCATTCAGACCAGCCTGCTCTGTATAAAAAAGTGCTTAAATCAGTCACCTTCAAAGGAAGCGCATCTGTTATCAAATAAAGGCAACATTGAATTCTTGTTCCCTGGTTAGACCTATCCCACCATCTTTTCCTGTTTGTCAATCTGAATACTCCTGGCAAGTATTCTGATGAGCTAAATTGCTTTTCACATTACAGGAAATTTTTGCTTTTCTTTGAATTGCTCTTCTTCCTTCAGGGTGGTGGAAATCAAAGAAGGAAAAAAAAAAAAACAGTAGCTTGTAAAAAATAATAATAGCTAACTGGGCTGTTTGCAAAGCACTGTCATGGGGGGCATTCCATATAAAATTCAAACTAAAAAAATTAATTCATTTAGTAGATATTTCTGGATGTTTAGTATATGCCAAGTACTGGGAGCGTACTTGTAAACAAGATACAATCCCTATATAGAAGAAGCTCACAGTCTTGAAGGAGGACAACAACCTGTAAATAAATAAGTGCAACAAACTGATTGGGTACTAGTGCTATTACAACTGTTGAACATACTCTGATGTCATGAATGACAGAATGTCAAATCTGCTGACAAATAGGGGGAGTAGATTGGGAGGAAGGAATTTAGAGAAGGCAGATAACAACCGCAGAAAGGCTATGGATTTAGAGAATATATAGGTTTTTAAAAAAAATTATAGTAAAATGCATATATAAAACACCATTTTTCATCTTAATCATTTAGAGAATAATTTATTTTAATGTTGTTGTGGTTGAAAACATACACAGCAGATCTGCGTGTATGATTCAGCTACGCTGATTACATTCTTTGAGGTGTACAACCATTCTCACCCTCCTTTTCTGAGTTGTTCCTCCTCAATTAACATAAACTCACCATCCCCTTTTGATCCCACACGGATAGATCTTAAAAGAGCACAATGCTCAAGGCAGAGACATTACAAGATAAGCTAAACTACTGTTGGTTTTAAGAAGACTTCAGGGGATATTTTTGGTTTAAGGTTTAAGCTGATCTCAGAGCAATAGTTTCAGGGGTTCGGCCATCCTCTGTGGCTCCAGAAAGTCTAGAGTTCATGAGAATTTGAAATTCAGTTCTGCATTTTCCCTCTTTTGATCAGGATTCTCCTACAGACTCTTTGATCAAAATGTTCAGTAATGGTAGTCGGGCACCATTGAGTTTTTCTCATCTTATGGCAAAGGAGGCAGTTGTTCATGAGGGCAATCAGAACACATTCCATTTCTTTCTCCTCTTCCTCTTTTTTCTTCTTCTGTTGCTCCAGGCAAATAGAGAGCAGTTCTTGTTCCTTGGATGGCCACTTGCAAGCTTTTAAGACCCCAGATACTACACAATGAAGTAGGATGAAGAACAGAAGCACTAAACACCTTTTTAGGTCAATTAACTGGGATGTGTCATGAAACCATGACCCTAAACTTCCAAACCAAGGAACTAAATCCCATGAGGCAGTTAGTTGTAGATTTACGTGGTTGTAAATATGTCTATCACACAACTTTTGCCAATTCAGCTTTTTATAGGTGTACAACTTATTGGCAGCACTTAATCAGTTGTGCAACCCTATCCTTAATCAATGAGGTATTTCCATCACATAAACAGAAACTCAGTACTCCATAAGCAATAATCCCTTTTGCCCCCTAACTGCCACACCTGAAACCACTAATAAACTTTGTTCTCCATCATTTGCCTATTTTTGTCTTTTTACATAAGTGAGGTCATACAATATTTGCCCTTCTGTGATTCATTTATTTCACTCAGCATAACGTCCTCAAGCTCCATCCATACTGCGCTATGAATCAAGACTTCATTTCTCCTACTGGCTGAGTAGTCTTCCATTGTATGTATGTGCCACGTTTTCTTTATCCATTCATCTACTGATGGGCATTTACGTTGTTTCCACCTTCGGGCTACTGTGAATAGTGCTGCAATGAACATTGGTAGAGTCTTTGTTTTTCTCTCTGCTTTCAAGTCTTTTGGGTATATACCTAGGAGTGGAATTGCTGGGTCATATGGTAGTTCTATTTTTGTTTTATGAAGAATTGCCACCCTATTTTTCACAATGGCTATACCATTTTGCATTCCCACCAGCAATGGATAAGGGTTCCAATTTCCAGACATCCTTGCCAATATTATTTTATTTTTATCTTAGCTACCCTTGTTGTTGTTAGGTGCAGTCAAGGCAGTTCCAACTCATAGTGACCCCTATGTGCAACAGAAAGAAACAGTGCCCGGTCTAGTGCCATCCTCACAATCTTTGCTATGTTTGAGCTCATTGCTGCAGCCACTGTGTCAGTCTATCTCACTGAGGGTCTCCCTCTTTTTCTCTGACCCTCTTTGTACTTTACCAAACATCATGTCCTTTTTCAGGGCCTGGTCCCTCCAGATAATATGTCCAAAGTACATGAGTCAAAGTATCACCACCTTTGCTTCTAAGGAGGAATCTGGCAGTACTCCTTCCAAGACAGATTTGGTCATTCGTTTGGCAGTCCATGTTATATTCAATATTCTTTGCCAAAACACCATAACTCAAAGGTATCAATTCTTCAGTCTTCCTTATTCAATGTCCAGCTTTCAAATGCATATGACCCAAAAAAACCCACTGCTGTCAAGTCAATTCCGACTCATGGCGACCCTATAGGACAGAGTAGAACTGCCCCATAGAGTTTCCAAGGAGTGCCTGGGAGATTCAAACTGCCGACCTTTTGGATAGCAGCCATAGCACTTAACCACTATGCCACCAGGGCTTCCACATGCATACGAGGTAGTTGAAAATACCATGACATGGTGAGGTACACCTCAGTCTTCAAAGTGACATCTTTGCTTTTTAACACTTAAAAGAGGTCTTTTTCAGCAGAGTTGCCAAATACAATATATCCTTTGATTTCTTAACTGCTGCTTCCACAGACATTGATTGTGGATCCAAGTAAAATGAAATCCTTGACAACGTCAATCTTTTCTCCATTTATCTTGATGTTTCCTATTGGTCAAGTTGGGAGGATTTTTGTTTTCTTTATGTTGAGGTATAATCCATGCTAAAGGCTGTAGTCTTTGATTTTCATCAGTGAGTGCTTCAAGTCCTCTTCACTTTCAGTAAGCAAAGTGGTGTTATCTGAATATCACAGGTTGTTGATAGGTCTTCCTCCAAGCTTGATGTCATTCTTCTTCATATAGTCCAGCTTTTTGAATTATGTGGTCAGCATACACACTGAATAAGTATAGTGAAAGAATACAACCCTGATGCACACCTTTACTGATTTTAAACCCAGAAGTATCTCCTTATTCTGTCTGAATGACTGCCTCTTGGTTTACGTACAGGTTCTGCATGAGCACAATCAAGTGTTCTGGAATTCCTATTCTTCGCAATATCATGATCCACACAGTTGAATATTTTTGCATACTCAATAAAACACAGGTAAAGATCTTTTTGGTATTCTCTGCTTTCAGCCAAGACTCATCTGACATCAGCAATGACATCCCTCATTCCACGTCCTCTTCTGAATCCGGCTTGAAGTTGTGACATTCTAGCAGTTCCCTGTTTATGTATTGCTGCAACTGCTTTTGAATAATTTTCACCAAAATTTTACTTGCATGTGATATTAATGATGTTGTTTGATAATGTCCACATCCTGTTGAATCACCTTTCTTTGGAATGTGCACAAATATGGATGTCTTCCAGTCTGTTGGCCAGGTAGCTGTCTTGCAAGTTTCTTGGCATAGACGAGTGAGCACCTTTAGTGCTCCATCTGTTTGATGAAACATGTCATTTATTACTCCATCAATTCCTGGAGCTTTGTTTTTCCTGGAGCCAATGCCTTCAGTGTAGCTTGGACTTCTTCCTTCAGTATCATTGGTTCTTGATCATATGCTACTTCATGATATGGGTGAATAATGTTAACCAATTTTTTGGTACAGTGACTCTCTGTATTCCTCCCATCTTGTTTTGATGCTTCCTGTGTTGTTCAATATTATGTCCACAGAATCCTTCAATATTGCAAATCAAGGCTTGACTTTTTTCTCCAATTCTTTCAGCTTGAGAAATTCCCTTTTGTTTTTCTAACTCCAGGTCTTTGCACATTTTATTGTAATAATTTATTTTGTCTCCTTTTGCTACTCTTTGAAATCTTCTGTTCAGCTCTTTTACTTCATCATTTCTTCCATTTGCTTTAGCTATTCTGTGTTCAATAGCAAGTTTCAGGGTCTCTTGTGACATCTATTTTGGTCTTTTCTCTTTCCTGTCTTTTTAATAACCTTTTGCTTTTTTCATGTATGATGATGTCCTTGATACGGTCTTTAAATTCAGGTGGGATATACTCAAGGTCTTATTTTGGCTCTCATGGGCTTGTTTTAATTTCCTTCATCTTCAACTTGAATTTGCATATGAGCAATTGATGGTCTTTTCCACAGTCAGTCCCTGGCCTTGTTCTGGCTGATGATATTGAGCTCCTCCATTGTCTCTTTCCACAGATGAGGTTGATTTGATTCCTGTGTATTCCATTCAGCAAGGTCCATGTGTATAGTCATGCAGTATTTGTTGTTGAAAAAAGGTATTTGCAATCAATAAGTCGTCATTTTTGCAAAATTCTATCATGTGACTGCCACTATTGTGCTTATCACCAAGGCCATATTTTCTGACTACTGACCCTTCTTCTTCATTTCCAACTTTTGCATTCCTATCACCAGTAATTATCAATGCATCTTGATTACATGTTTAATCAATTTCAGACTGCAGAAGCTGGCAAAAATCTTCAATTTCTTCATCTTTGGTATGAGTGGTTGGTGTGTAAATTTAAATAGTAGTTGTATTAACTGCTCTTCCTTGTAGGTGTATGGATATTACACCTACCGCTTATAACATTGTACTTCAGGACAGAGCTTGAGGTGTTCTTTTTAATGATGAATGTTATGTCCTTCCTCTTCAATTTGCCATTTCCAGCATAATAGACCATATGATTGGCCAATTCAGAATGGCCAATATCATTGCATTTCAGCTCATTAATGCCTAGGATATCGATTTTTATGTATTTCATTTCATTCTTGATGACTTCAAATTTTCCTAGATTCATACTTTGTACATTCCACATTCCTATTATTAATGGATGTTTGCAGCTGTTTCTTCTCATTTTAAGTCGTGCTTCATCAGCAAATGAAGGTCCCAAAAGCTTGACCCCATTTACATCATTAAGGCCGACTCTACTTTGAGGGGGCAGCTCTTCCCCAGTTATCTTTTGAGTGCCTTCCAAAGTGAGGTACTCATCTTCTGGCACTATATCCCCTGCTATTCAGAAGGTTTTCACCGGCCAGTTCTTTTAGAAGTAGATAGTCAGCTCCTTCTCCCTAGTCTGTGTTAGTGTGGAAGCTGAGCCAAAAACTGTCAACCATGGATGACCCTTCTGGTATTTGAAACACTGGTGGCATAGCTTCCAGCACCACAGCACCATACAAGCCACCACAGTATGAGACACTTGAGTGATGGGAAAAAAAAAAAAAAAAGTACAAGTGCACTACATGGTAAAAACTATGACATTCTGTTAAAAGAAAGCTTATGTGAAAATTGATAAACACAAATACATATTGTAATAAATAAGGCATTATGAACATAAATAAAGCATTGATTACAAAAATTAGAAAAATTAAAACACATAAGTCTAAAAAAAGCAGAAGGAAGGAATCAGTAAAGCCAAATGCAGAAACTGAAGAATTAGAAAAAAAGAAAGTCCTAGAAATAATACATGTGAATGCAAGAGCTGGTTCTTTGAAAAAAACAAATAGTAAAGGAGATAAACTGTTAGTTAATAGAGCTTGCTTTTGGGAAGGAAACTGCATAGTTGTAGAAGGTGGTGGATGGGATATTTACTTAAAAAATAATATATTGTTAAATATTTCAGGCATATCAAAAGGTGCAAAGAACAATATAAAGCACACCTATGAAACCACCATCAACCTAAGAAATAAAACATCATCAAAATGTTTGAAGCCCCTGTGTGCTTCTCCATTACATCTCCCTCCAGCTCACCATGAGTTTGAACTCTTAGTGTTCATATTTCCAAAGCATTTCTTTATCATTTTATAACATATGCAGGCCCTTAAAAAGTGCTATTTCGCACATTTTTGAACTATGTAGAGGTTATTTTACACTACTTATTTTTTAACCTGTGGTCGTATAACTCCGTTGCTGAGATTATCCCTGTTAGTAGGTAACAGCACTAGTTCATGCTCTCCCAGTGCTATACGCTATTACATTGTATCAACCACAGTTTACTTTTCACTTCTTCCGTTAATGGAAATTAAGTTTCCAGCTTTTTTGCAACTAAAAATTGTTGCCTTGAACATTCTATCGGTAGGTATTTTTTTTAGGCACATCTGCAAGAATTTTCCCAGGAGTTGGGCAGTCACTTGTTTACTTTTACTAGATGTTTCCAAATTACTCTCCCAAACCGTTGTGCCAATTCACACCACCAAGTAGCTGGGTATGGTTCCAGTTGCTCCACATGCTCAACACTTGGCAGGGAGACTTACTCTCCACTCTGAGCCCTTTTTATTGTTCCTGGCATTTCACGTTATAAAATGTCTTGAATTTTATCTCAATCCTCACAAGTTTGTGGGTTAGGTATTCTTATTCTTAGTTTACAGATGAGAAATCAAAGGACCTTTTCGTTTTCTGAGACGTTTCTTTTCTTTTTTTCAATGTCTTTTTCTTTTCATCCTCTCTCACTGCATCTTTTCCTCCACGTCGTGTAGGGGCTGCTTGTTGGAGGGTATGCAAGGTAGGGCGGGGTATCAAGAGTTGGCACCTTTCCCCACCCGACCTGCACCACGTGCAAAACCTACTCGGCACTCCGCCACCCGGAGGCCGTCGTGGCTCTGTAACGCGCGCGGTAGAGAAAGGTTTGGACCACTGGAGCCTCCGTAGTCAGCTCCTCTCCTCCCCTCTCCTCTTGCATCTCAGAGGGCTCCGTCCGCCGCGCTGGAGTAGGCGGGGCGACGATTTCGGGCAGCTGGGCGCCTTACGGTAGGCCGAGGTTTGCAGCGCAAGCGCGCAGGGCGGCGGAAGTGCTGTCGTTTCTCCGTCTCCTGAGCCGTTGTCGTTTCTCCCTCTCCTGAGCCGCTGTCGCCGAGGTTGTAGCACACTGCCCCGGAAGTCTTCCCCCTGCCCCCGCCCGCTGCAAACATGGCGGTGGACTCGGCGATGGAGCTGCTATTTTTAGATACTTTTAAGCACCCGAGCGCTGAGGTAAGGCCTTGTGACTTCATTCCGACCTGCTTCTCCACTTGGGCATCCATACCAAAAAAGAAAAAAAAAAAGGCCATTAGACATGCCTTCATTTTTCTTCCCGCCGATTGTCGCGTTAATTCCTCACGTACACCCCCCCTCCCCCAACATGGGTGTGGGCACCATGTCTGAGAAAGGGCTACAGCAGCCCTCTCATTTCCCTGGTCTAACTTAGGCCTCCGTGTCTTTAGTCGAGTTGGCTACTCTGCTCGCATTCCTCTTTTTTTTTTTCTCATTCCTGTCAGTTTTGGGCCTTCAGAAGGATCATGGTTTGCAGATTTACCTCAGGTGTTTGGGAGAGGTCTTGGGCAGCTTGTGTTTGACAGTAACGCAGGAGTCCGAGCACCTCACGCTGGTTTGGTAGTTCTTGGTTAAGACTTCTCTGAATCTTCTTCAGGTCACTTTTCTAACGGGAGTTCTGAAGCTCAGTTGTGAGAATTAGGATTGCGGCGTTTTCCAGTTTATCCTGAAACTTCAGTATTTACCTCTTGGAAAGATTTCACACATTTGTACACGAAATGCTTATACGGAACGTCCCTTGTGTGGAGAATACTTGCAAAGAGGGGAGAATTGAGAGAAGTGTAGCCAAACTTCCGTCCGAAAGCACAAACGTATTGACGTTTTGGAGAGTCGGTGTTGTGCAGCAGCTGTTCTGTACCAGACAATTTCGAGCACCCCTGAACGTTTGACTGGCTCTGCAATATGTAAATGGAATGTCACTTTTGGAGCCCTGGTGGCATAGTGGTTAAGAGCTCGGCTGCTAACCAAAAGGTTGGCGCTTGAATCCACCAGGCGCGCCTTGGAAACCGCAGGGGGCAATTCTGCCCTGTCCTGTGGGGTCGCTGTGAGTTGGAAACGACTGGATGGCATCGAGCTTTTTCGATTTAGTTAACTAAATGTTCCCAGAAGCAGGCCACAAACTAATATTAACGAAGTCCCCAGTGAAATTAAAAAAAAAAAACCCTCACATTTCTTCCCTTAATCTGGATTTAATCAATTTAGAGAACTGTTCTTTATTCGGAGATTCTTCTGTTTTTATTATCAGAGGAGTGTGTGTGCATATCAAGCTCCATTTGGATAAGTAGTGTCTCTCTTCTTCACAGCTGTATCTCCAGTGCCTAGAACAGTATCCTGTAAAATGTAGGTGACCCATTAACCAGCTGCCACCGAGTCGATTCCGACTGATAGTGACCTTTTAGACCAAAATGTAGGTGCTCAATAAATATTTGAATAAGTCTTTTAGATTGTTCTTTCATTTTTGAGGAAACCCTGGCAGCGTAGTGGTTAAGTGCTACAGTTGCTAACCAGAGGGTCAGCAGTTCGAATCCACGAGGCGCTGCATGGAAACTCTATGGGGCAGTTCTACTCTGTCCTATAGGGTCGCTATGAGTTGGAATCGACTCGAGGGAACTGGGTTTGGTGTTTGGTTTTGGTTTTCACTTATGAAATAATGGTGATAGAAGGTGTATTTTAATGCTTTGCTTGTCAGAATGAAACGTTGACAACCGTGATGTGATTTTTTTAACAAATGGTTTACAAGTCTGTGAAAGTCAAAATTTTGTGAACCATGGATTAACATCTTACTGATAACCTCACATTTCTTGTAGGTCAGTTAGCTCTGTTCAGTGACATCTTTTCTGACTGTAGTTCTAGCTAGGCTTTCGAAAACTTACAGTGGAGTCAGTGGTTGGATCAGAACAAACCTATTGTGTACAGAGATGGAGAACAGTTAAAAATGAAAGAAAAATCACATGGTAAGTCAATTTAGTAGTAGTCTGGTTTAAGAAAAGTTGGCGTTCAGTCATTTATCACATATTGGTTGGCAATTTGAACCCACCCAGTGGCTCTGCAGGAGAAGGACATGGTTATCTGCTTCAGTAAAGATCACAGTCAAGAAAACCCTATGAGGCAGTTCTCCTTCGTCACACGGGGTCCTTATGAGTTGAGATCAACTCAATGTCACCTAACAACAAGAATCTCTTATTCCTTCATTTATTCTTAGCAAGTGAGGACAGTGAGAGCATAGGGAAGGGAGTAAATATCTCCTTGTGGGGGTGACTGGGCATAGTATAGATCAAATTTGAACAGAGTCTTGGTGGAGTATGGGCTTGTGTGTAGAGAAGGAATGGGGGAGAGATGTTCTCAACAGCAGACTAGGTGTGTGCAGAGGTGTGTGCAGAGGTACTGTGTAAGATATATTTAGGAATTGGATAGTAATTGTGATCTAAGGATAGGGTGTTTAGAAAACAGTGTTGGAGAGTGAAAAATTAAGAGTAGTCTATCTGGAAGTCAGCTTTGGTGGTCAAGAAATGTGTGAGAGCTATCAAGTTTCACAGTTAAAAATAATTAGTATGTCTTAAAACAGAGATGGTTAATGAATTCTATATGTGTGAGGCACTTTGCTGAGTGCTGTAGGGGACATTGAGATAAAACAGAATCTCTATGCTCAAGGAGTTTATAGATAAGTATTAGGGATTTAAAAAAAAAAAAACCAGAACCCATTCTTTTAGTCAGTTCCGACTCATGGGTTACAGAAAATTGCCCCTTAGGGTTTTCTTAATCTTTACGGAAGGAGATCTCCAGGCCTTTCTTTTCAGTTACTGCTGGGTAGATTTGAGCTGCAAACCTTTAAGTTAGTAGTCCAGTGCAAACCATTTGCACCACCTTTGTTGTTAGGTGCCGTGGAGTCAGTTCCGACTCATAGTGACATTACGTACAACAGAAAAAACACTGTCCGGTCCTGCACCATCCTCACAATTGTTATGCGTGAGCCCATTGTTGTAGCCACTGTGTCTATCAGTGAGGGTCTTCCTCTTTTTCGATGACCCTCTACGTTACCAAGCATGATGTCCTTCTCAATTACTCATATGAAAGTTCAAGTTGAAGCTGAAGAAAACTAAAACAAGCCCACAAGAGCCAAAATGCGACCCCAAGTATATCCCACATGAATTTAAGAGACCATCTCAAGAATAGATTTGATGCGTTAAACCCTAATGACCGAAGACCAGAGGAATTGTGGGATGATGTCAAGGACATCACAAATGAAGAAGGTAAAGCAGAAGGTCATTAAAAAGACAGGAAAGAAAGAAAAGACCGAAATGGATGTCAGAAGAGACTCTGAAACTTGGCCTTGAACATAGAGTAGCTAAAGTGAATGGAAGAAATGATGAAGTAAAAGAGCTGAACAGAAGATTTCAAAGGGTGGCTCGAGAAGATGAAGTAAATTATTATAATGTAATGCGTTTTTTTTTTTTTATGCGTAAAGACTGGAGTTAAAAATCCAAAAGGGAAGAACACGCTAGGCCTTTCTCAAGCTGAAAGAACTGAAGAAAAAATTCAACTTACAACATTCAAAGATTCTATGGGGAAAATATTGAACAACACAGGAAGCCTTAGAAGAAGATGGAAGGAATACACAGAGTCACTATACCAAAAAGAATTGATCGATGTTTAATCATTTGAGGAGGTAGCATATGATCAAGAACCCATGGTATTGAAGGAGGAAGTCCAAGCTACACCGAAGGTATTGGTTCTAGGAAAAATAAAGCTCCAGGAATTGACGGAATACCAGTTGAGATGTTTCAATAATCAGGCGCAACGCTGGAAGCTCTCACTCGTCTATGCCAAGAAGTTTTGAAGACAGCTACCTGGCCAACCGACTGGAAGAGATCATATTTATATCTATTCCAAAGAAAGGTGATCCAACATAATGCAGAAATTATCAAACAGTATCATTAATATCACAGACGAGTAAAATTTTGCTGAAGATAATTCAAAAGTGATTGCAGCAGTACATTGACAGGGAACTGCCAGAACTTCAAGCTGGATACAGAAGAGGGTACGGAATGATTGATATCATTTTGACGTCAGATGGATCATGGCTGAAAGGAGAGAATACCAGAAAGATGTTTACTTGTGTTTTATTGACTATGCAAAGGCATTCGACTGTGTGGATCATAACAGATTATGGATAACATTGCAAAGAATGGGAATTTCAGAACACTTAATTGTGCTGATGGAGAACCTGTACATAGACCAAGAGGCAGTTGTTCGAAGAGAACAAGGGGATACTGCATGGTTTAAAATCAGTAAAGGTGTACACCAAGGTTGTATTCTTTCACTATACTTAGTCTTTGTGCTGAGAACATAATTTGGGAAGCTGGACTATATGAAGAAAAACAGGGCATCAGAATTGAAGGAAGATTCATTAACAACTTGTGATATGCAGATGATACAACCTCGCACCACTTAGGGACCATGTATTAGAGATTAGATCCACAAAATTATGATTCAAGTTAGAATGTGATGAGTACATAAAAAGGCAGAGTGGGAATTCCTTGGGGTTCATTGACTTTGTTTCCAAAATGTCCAGCAGTGTTGGACACATTCCAGTTCCAAATCAGTATTTAACTCTGTTTGGGGGGTGTATATAAAGGCTATGTGATTTCAGAGGAACGGGAGATCACCCTTGAGGAGATCAGGAAAGACTTCATCAAGGTGGGCTGACATATGTACTTGGTGTTTGCTGGAAGGGTATATGTTCCACAGCTGTGGATAGGTAAGGAGGACATTATAGCAAAGTAGCTTAGTCCTCTGTAGGGTATAAAGAAAGTAGCAGTATGAAGTCACATCTGAAGGGCAGTTTGAAGCCAGGTCATGGAGCTCTTTGAATGCTCACCAAAGGAGTATAGACTATTTTGTAGAAACTGGTAGTTTTTCAAACAGTCAGATTACATGATTAGTGGATTACTTGATCAGTAATGTCTGAAATGGTTTAGATAAATTAAAAAAACAAAACGCACTGCTGTTGAGTCGATGTAATCCTTCCATCAACTTTGAAAGGTAGTTATCTCCATTTTATAGATAAGGGAACTAAGAATGAGAAGTTAGGTGACTTTCCTAAAATGGCATAGGTAGATTAAGACACATCAACACACATTTTCCTGGCTCTAAATCCATGGTATAAAGTCCCAGGGGGAGTGAATTAAACAATAAAAAAACTAATTGCCGTCTAGTCAATTCCAACTCGTAGTGGCCCTATAGGACAGAGTAGGACTGCCCCATAGGGTTTCCAAAGAGCAGCTGGTGAATTCCAGCTGCTGATCTTTTGGTTAGCAGCCAAATGCTTAATCACTGCACCACCAGGGCTCCATATGAGACTAAGTAGGAGGGGCTAAATCATAGTCCCAGCTACAAACAGCTTACTTAATATTTTCCAAACTGTGTAGTGAATATATATTTAAATATGTACATCCACATTAATGAACTGAAACTCTGCATACTGTTTTGTGGCTTCATTTTCACGTAACAATGTATTACATATTTTTGGACTAAAATACACCTATATATAATTTTTAAAAATAAGTTTCATTTAAAAAGTTATCTTTTTTTTTTTTGGACTAGGTAATACATATATGAGGTACACATTCAAAAAGTATAAAAGGGTATATAATAAAAAGCAAATTTTCCATCTTCCGCCTATCTTGTTTCCCTCCCTAGAAGAAATCACCATGACCAGTTTCTTATATATTCTAGAGATCATCTATACACTATCATTTTTTATTGGTTGCATAATTTTTTTTTGTAATATATTATTTACATACTGAATTCTCTTGCATTTAGGTTACTGATTTTTTACAGTGATGTGATGTTCTTGAAGTTAGATTATTTTATACGTCTTTAATTCTTTAACATTACTTTCCAGAGTGGAATTGCAGGGTTAAAATAAAGTCTTAGAGGAATGGCTGATTCTAGAAAATCCTACTACATTTTAAGTTTCTTTAAGAAACCAGTGTGGAATTCATCTAAACAGAAGTGATAATGGAAGTGGTAGGAATAGATGATACTGCTAAGAGAGAGGGTAAAAAGAAAAGATAGTTGCAGGGATAGAAGAGGGAGTGGGAGACAGCTATACTGTGGGCCTTAAACACACAATGACTCCTTCCTTCCACAGGTAAGTGAGGCTTAGTTATGTGTCCTGAAATCTGACCTATTTATTCTAAACATTCCTGCTACCTTCCAAATCATAAACCCTTTATAATTTCCCATCATTATCAACCTGTCTTTCTAGGCTTACTTAACTCTTCTGGATACCTTAAGCCCCTATTTCATTGTAATATTTTTAACTCTCTGTAAACACAATTTAGTCAGCTTTTATTAAGCATCTGTTAAAAGTCTTTCATTCTTAATGTAGAACAAAATTCTAACTCACAAAGAAAGACCAGACTTGCTGGCCTGACCGAGACTGGAGAAACTCTGAGAATATGGTCTCCGACACCCTTTCAGCTCAGTAATGAGGTCACTCTTGAGGTTTACCCTTCAGCCAAAGATTGAACAGGCCCATGGAACAAAACTAGACTAAAGGGGCACACCAGCCCTGGGGCAAGAACTGGAAAGCAGGAGGGAACAGGAAAGCTAGTGATGGGGAACCCAGGGTTGAGAAGGGAGAGTGTTGACATGCCGTGGGGTTTTTAACCACTGTCATAGACCAATGTGTGTACTAACTGATGAGAAACTAGTTCTGTAAACCTTCATGTAAAGTATAATAAGGAAGAAGAAGAAGAAAAAAGTCTTTAATTCTTTGAATGAATATGCTAGGCACTAACTATGAATATAACAGGAAACTGAGACTTTGTTCTTGAATTCTTGGAAAACATACTCTAGTGAGAGAGATTAAAAAGGCAATTACAAATCAGTTTGCTAGGGGGCTTTGGGTACACAAAGGGAGAGACACCTACCCAAACTTGGGATCTGGCTCAACTTTTAAGAGAAGGTCAACATCTAGAGGGAGTTGGGACAGAGGGATGTGGGAGGGCTCTAAGCAGGGAGAAAAGCATGAGTGAGGGGATGAAGATGAGAAAGTATGCTGTATTGGGGGTATAAATTTAGAGTGATGAAAAGAGACCAAATTCATAAAAACCAAAAAAACCCAAACCTGTTGCTGTTGGGTTGATTCCGACTCATAGCGACCCTACAGGACAAAGTAGAACTGCCCCATAGGGTTCCCAAAGAGCACCTGGTGGGTTCAAACTGCTGACGTTTTGGTTAGCAGCCATAGCTCTTAGCCACTACCCCACCAGGGTTTCTGCCAAATGGTAAAGGGTCTTATAAAGCTTATTAAGGAATATGGCCTGAGGGCAATAAGTAGCAGGCAACTGATGCATTTATATTCTAAAAAGACTATGCTCCAGTAGAAGAATGGATTGGGGTGGGGCAAGAAAGAAGCAGAAAACCAGTTAGAATCCTGTTGCTGTAATCCAGATTAGAGAGTACAGTGTCCAGAACTAGAGAAGTGACAGTTAATTGGAATGGAGGGAAATATATATATTTGAGAGATTTGGAGGTTTAATCAATAGGATTTGGTGTTTCAGTGGATGACTGGTTTAGGTGAGGGAGAATGAAAAGCCAAGGATGATACTGCTGTCTTTCTGGGGCATTGTGTGAGTGTGGCACCATCCCCAGTATAAGAGAGTTCTGTTTTGGATTTGTTGGATTTATGGTGGCCGAAGGATATCGAAGTGGAGATACCCATTGTGGAGATACCCATTAGGCAGTTAGATATAGTAGCCTGGAGCTCAGGAGAGAGGTCCTGGATAGAGATGTAGATTTGGAGTTGTCTTCAGTAGAAGAGAATTTTTTTTTTTAAATAATTTTTATTGTGCTTTAAGTGAAAGTTTACAAATCAAGTCAGTCTCTCACACAAAAACCCATATACACTCCGCTACACACTCCCAATTACTCTCCCCCTAATGAGACAGCCCGCTCTCTCCACTCTCTCTTTTCATGTCCATTTCACCAACTTCTAACCCCCTCCACCCTCTCATCTCCCCTCCAGGCAGGAGATGCCAGCATAGTCTCAAGTGTCCACCTCACCAGCATCCCTCTCCAACCCATTGTCCAGTCCAATCCATGTTTGAAGAGTTGTCTTTGGGAATGGTTCCTATCCTGGACCAACAGAAGGTCTGGGGGCCATGACCACCGGTGTCGTTCTAGTCTCAGTCAGACCATTAAGTCTGGTCTTACGAGAATTTGGGGTCTGCATCCCACTGCTCTCCTCCTCCCTCAGGGGTTCTCTCTTGTGTTTCCTGTCAGGGCAGTCATCGGTTGTAGCCAGGGACCATCTAGTTCTTCTGGTCTCAGGATGATGTAGTCTATGGTTCATGTGGCCCTTTCTGTCTCTTGGGCTCGTAATTGCCTTGTGTCCTTGGTGCTCTTCATTCTTCTTTGATCCAGGTGGGTTGAGACCAATTGATGCATCTTAGATGGCTGCTTGCTAGCGTTTAAGACCCCAGACGCCATTCTTCAAAGTGGGATGCAGAATGTTTTCTTAATAGATTTTAATATGCCAATTAACTTAGATGTCCCCTGAAACCATGGTCCCCAAACCCCTGCCCCTGCTACGCTGGCCTTCAAAGCGTTCAGTTTATTCAGGAAACTTCTTTGCTTTTGGTTTAGTCCAGTTGTGCTGACCTCCCCTGTATTGTGTGCTGTCTTTCCCTTCACCTAAAGTAGGTCTTATCTACTATCTAATTAGTGAATGCTCCTCTCCCACCCTCCCTCCCTCCCCCCTCTCGTAACCACAAAAGAATGTTTTCTTCTAAGTTTAAACTATTTCCCAAGTTCTTAAAATAGTGGTCTTATACAGTATTTGTCCTTTTGCAACTGACTAATTTCACTCAGCATAATGCCTTCCAGGTTCCTCCATGTTATGAAATGTTTCACAGATTCCTCACTGTTCTTTATCGATGCGTAGTATTCCATTGTGTGAACATACCATAATTTATTTATCCATTCATCCATTGATGGGCACCTTGATTGCTTCCATCTTTTTGCTGTTGTAAACAGTGCTTCAATAAACATGGGTGTGTGTATCTGTTCGTGTAAAGGAGAAGAGAATTTTTATTTCTTGTAATTCTATTGGTTGTGGCCTGTCCTCCCCTGCCATTTTACCCTCTGTTGTTGTTAGGGGCCGTTGAGTTGATTCCTACTCATAGTGACCCTGCATGCAACAGAACAAAACACTGCCTGGTCCTTTGCCATCTCCACAGTCATTATGCTTGAGCCCATTGTTGCAGCCACTGTGTCAGTCCATCTTGTTGAGGGTCTTCCTCTAGTCTTGGTGAACTTACTTGTGAGTATTCTTTTTGGGCAAGCTTCTCCCTTTGCCTGAAAAGCTCTTCCTTTCCCACTTTTCCACTGATTCTTGTTTTCCTTAAAGACTTAGTATTTCTTTGGCTCAGGTGCTATTTCTTTTGGGAAACCTCCTGTGACACTCCTTTTCTTCCCTTACAAGTGTTTGGCCACAGTGATGGGTTAAGTAAGTACCCTTCCTTTGAATTTTCATAACAACCTGTGTGAGTTTATATCATAGCAATATATCTGTTTGTCTGCTACAGTAGATTAGTGTGTTTCTTCGTGGCAGAGTATGTCTTGTCTTTATATCTTTGGGACCTAGTATACCTTACAAAATACAATTTATGCTATGCATTTCTTTTATTGTGATAAGTTTTTATTTTGTGGATTTCCTTTTTTTTTAAATATATTTTTATTGTGCTTTAAGTGAAAGTTTACAAATCAAGTTAGTCTCTCACACGAAACCTTATATACACCTTGCTATATACTCCTAGTTGTTCTCCGCCTAATGAGACATCACACTCCTTCTCTCCACCCTGTATTTCTGTGTCCATTCAGCCAGCTTCTGTCCCCCTTGGCCTTCATATCTCCCCTCCAGAAAGGAGCTGTACACATAGTCTTATGTGTCTACTTGATCCAAGAAGCTCAATCCTCACCAGTATCATTTTCTGTCTTATAGTCCAGTCCAATCCCTGTCTCAAGAGTTGGCTTTGGGAATGGTTCTTGTCTTTGGCTAGCAGAAGGTGTGGGGACCATGACCTCTGGGGTTCTTCTAGCCTCAGTCAGACCATTACGCCTGGCCTTTTTATGAGAATTTGAGGTCTGCATCCCACTGCTGTCCTGCTCCTCAAGGGATTCTCTGTTGTGTTCCCTGTCAGGGCAGTCATTGGTTGTAGCCGGGCACCATCTAGTTCTTCTGGTCTCAGGCTGACGTAGCCTCTGATTTATGTAGGCTATTCTGACTCTCAGGCTCATACTTGCCTTGTGTCTTTGGTTTTCTTCATTTCCTTTGTTCCATGTGGGTTAGGATTTTCTTTTTTTTTTAATCTCAGAGTGGTTAACCTCAACTACTCATTACTTAAATGGCCTTCCTGGATTCCTTGATATTAGTCGTTTGTACACCGACTAATTTAGTGAGTTAAGCTCATTTTATCATAGATCCACAATCCCTTATCTATAAATTTTGAAATTCCAGGGTGGCAGAAAAATCTGTCTTCAATTCATTTGGCCACACAACCTGATCTGAACTGACATGATGCTAGTTATAGTCTTTATTATATAGTGTGAAGCCATATGGTATAGAAATATTAATGTGCTGGCTATAAGGTGCTGTCTCAGAAACCACTGGGAGTGTTAAGTAATGTGCAGTATTTGTAGCATATTACCTTTAGGAATTTGAAAAGTCAGAATTCTGAAAGGCCTCTGCCTCCAGAGGTTTCAGATAAGGGGTTGTGGTCCTAAGCAAAATAGCAAGGAGGTAAATACATGGCAGAAAGTGTTACACAGCCACTCATACAAACGGAGAGAGACTTAACTAGGTGTATTTTATAATCAGCTATTTTTAAAAGAGTAATTATGTAGCATTGCAAGTAATATAATAGCTCACTTTTAATGATACAGAGTTTAAAATTATTTGTGGCATTGTGAATGAAAAAGAAACTAAATTAAATACGAGTAAATTGTGAATAGAGAAACAATTGTTTTGCTTAGAGTTTGCCCCTTCCTCTTTTTTTTTTTTTTCTTAAAGCAAAGCTCTCATATAGATGTGGTTCGTTTTCCATGTGTGGTTTACATTAATGAAGTCCGCGTCATACCTCCAGGAGTAAGAGCCCACAGCAGCCTGCCTGACAGTAGAGCGTATGGGTAAGCCAGCTCTCTCTTCTGAAGTATTTTTTGACTAAAGATTGTCCTAGAAACATTTTCTTAAATGCAAAAGCTTAAGTTAATATTTTCCAAGTTAAAAACAAAACCGTATTCAATTATGGCTATGCAGCATTGAAATAAACTGTAGGTTTTTGTAGCAGCGTATATTATGCTTAATGTCATCATAAACCAGAAGCTTGGAAAGAATAGTTATTTAACCTAAGTACTAAATCAGATTTTTCTTTCTTCATTTCCTTTTTTAAAAAAGTTGGTCGAAATAGGCTTACGCTTTCCAAAATATTCTAGGGGGGCATGTGTCTAGTAGATGAAGTATGTGTAACCTGACTTTTCCCTTGAAAATAAATGAGAATTAGTCTGAATATTTAAAAATGTATTTTCACTACATAGTATCAGATTCCATGACCTAATGTTGATCTTAGCCTGGTTTTAAACTAGCAAGTAATTATTTGATACTTTTTCCTCCTAGGCTCTGTGGGAGATAAAGAAAATGTAAGACAATATCCCTGATAACTTGATAACTTTAACAACCTACATAAAACAGGAATTTGATCTTTGTCATAACTTGAGTAATCATTATCTTCTGATTTTAATTCCATGGGTTGGAGATGTGAGCTAAATTATGGTCATAGAAACATGAATATATATAATATATCTTATGTGAATTTTTAGCTTGTAACCTAGGTTATGTATCAACACTGTATTTCATTGTATGCATGTTATAGATAACTCAATTTCTGTTACATAAAGGAGTTAAGCCAGGTACTTAGTGGGGAGTTTTATGATATAGAAACAAAGTTAACAAATTACTTCTTCAAATTTGTAAAACTAGTTGATTAGTTGTAGAAATAGATATAAAAGCATGAAAGGTGCCATTAAAATGAAGCAATGAGAGTATTTAATTAATATTTCTAATGAAGAATCATTGTAATTGACCTCATAGTTGGTCCCCCCCGCCCCCATGTTTAAGAAAAACCCATGTTTTCTTATATATTTCTTTTGGCCAAGGAAGGTCTATTAGCTGTATTTTGCTGTGTAACAAATTACAGCAAATTTAGCAGCTTAAACAGTAAACATTTTCTCATACCATTTATGAGGGTCAGGCATCTGAGAGCAGCTTAACTGACTGAGATTTTCTCATGATGTTATAGTCAGGATACAGGCTGGGGCAGGAAGATTTTCTTGAAAGCTCACTCACATAGCTGTTGGAGTTGGACTTCAGTTCCTTTCTAGGAGAACCTCTCCATGGGGTTGCTCAGGTCACGACATGGCTTCCTCCAGAGTGAGTCATTCAAGAATGAGAGAACAAGCTGAAGATTAAAGCCACAGGTAGTATGGTTTATAACATAATATTGGAAGTGGCATGCTGTCACTTTTACCATGTTCTGTTGGTTATACAGACCAGCCCTGGTACAGTGCAGAAGGGGACTACATAAGGGTGAGAATACCAGGAAGCAGGGATTATTGGGGGGCCATCTTGGAAGCTGGTTACCATAGCAGGCAAAATAGGTCTCTGTTATTAGCTTCCCAGGGTAGAAGTATTTGTTACATTTCCCCCTGATTATCTCTCTTCTTTTTTCTTAGTTGGGGATGAATGACTCTTCATGTTTTAATAACTCCAAATACAAAAGTATTAGAAATACCTTTATAGTGATTAATATGTTACAGAACAGTAAAGTATTAATGCACTATGAAGCCTAGAATCTCAAGGTTGAGAGTAATCTTACAGATCAAATGATGTCTGTGCAGCATACTTTACAATAGTGTTTTTTTCTCATGATAAAATTCAAAAGTGTATAGGAAAAGTTAAAGTCCCTGTAATCCCTCTGTAAACCAGTTGCCATCAAGTCAGTATTGACCCCTGGTGACCCCATGTGCGTCAGAGTAGGACTGTACTCCACAGGGTTTTCAGAAGTAGATCACCAGGCCTTTCTTCCAAGATGCCTGTGGGTAGTCTTGAACCTCGAACCATTTGATTATCAGCAAACCCGTTAACTGTTTGCGCCACTGAGCGACTAGGCCTACTTCCTAAAACTTAGCCATTGAAAACCCTTTGGATCACAGTTCTACTCTGATGCACATGGAGTTGCCATGAGTTCGAATAGACTCAATGGTAACTGGTTTGGTTCGAGTCTCTGGGTAGTGCAAACAGTTAATGCACTTGACTGCTAACTGAAAGGCTGGAGGTTCAGATCCACCTACAGATGCTTCACAATAAAGGCCTGGCTGTCTGCTTCTAAAAAATCAGCTATAAAAACCCTACGGGAGCATAGTTCTCCTCTAACACACATGGGGTCATTGTGACTAGGAATCGACTCAGTGGCAACTGGTTAATTCCTCTGTCCCAAGAGAATCCTAAAAACATTTGATATATTGTGTTTTTTAATGTGTGTATTTGTATATTTTGTTATTTCTTACAAATGTAGCATTTTATTTGAGATTAGGTTTTAGAGTCAAACAGGTTGTAAGATAAAATTATCTTTTGATTCTTTAAATCATGTTCAGTGACCAAGACCTGAGCCTTTGGGAGCTCAAAAGTAAAGAATTTGCTTGTCAGCCTTTTGTAGTAGTTGTTGTTTCTTTGAGGTATTGGAGCCAAAGTCTAGTTTGAAAGGAAGGGTAATATGGTTGAATTTGGGTAAGGTAAATGTATGATGCTACTCTGACCCCACTGTTTACTTTTTGTATATTTCTTTATCTCATTTACATCAGGAGCATTTTCACATCATTAAATGTTATTTGAAAATATAATTTCTAATGAGTGTATAGTCTAACAAATGACTGTACTATAATTTGACTAGTCTCTTACGTGGGGACCATTAGATAGGTTTTAGTTTTTCAAATTATAAGTAATGTATGATGAACATTCTGTTGAGAAAAAAAATCTTTGATCCTTGAGTGTTTCCATAGAAACATTTCCTAGGAAAAGTATTTCTGGATCAAATTGTGTGAACATTTTCTCAGCCTCCTGATACTTTTTGCCATATTTCTTTTCAGAATGATTGCACCTGTTTGTATTTCTACCAGCAGTGTATGAGAAAATTCTTGATAGTACTCAGGCATTATACTTTGCGCCATTTGGATTTTTACGTAAACAAACAATGCAGTGATTAAAAATCAAGATTTTAGTTGTGCCTAAGGAATTTCAGCCAAAGATGCTATTCTTCAGTATCTTTTACGTCAAGTACAGCAAGATTTCATTCTAACAAAAATTGAGTAGTGTTTAATCTTAACTATGTAAATCTCCCCAAAAATCAAAATATGTGTAAATTAAAAAACCCACTGCCGTCTGCTATAAAAACTTTAATTTAGACTTAAAGTCAGAATTTAGGGCTCTGATGCTAAAATTGCTTACTTTATTATTATAGTCTTATTTTAGTGTGAATTTAGTTAAAATTAAATTGTAATTGTAATATACAACTTGAAGTATAGTTATCTTCTGACTCTTAGTAATGAAAGGGAACAATGATATAAAGAATTATGAAATTTAATATCATAGCAGTTAAATAACACTTGCCTTTAAAATAACATTTTAAAATTTAAATGTTTAGTTGTTTTAAAATGGTCCAAATAGCAGTGGGAAGGTGCTTGAATGATTAAATTTTATTCTCAGTCATACTCAAGAGTGGATAGTAAGCTACTTGAGGATTGAATATGAATAAAATTATGGAGAATTTATAATTAATTGTATATTTTTGTTATATAACCTTAAGACTATCATTTCATAATTTTAGAATTGCTCTTAAATTTGTACTTTTTTTTTTTTAATTTAGGAACTGATTGTTGCACAAGTTAATATTTGAACTTTGTTTCATTCACAGGGAGACTTCTCCGCATACATTTCAGTTAGATTTATTCTTCAACAATGTAAGCAAACCAAGTGCCCCAGTTTTCGATAGGTTGGGAAGGTACGTACTTGTTAGGTAATTTCACCAGAAACTCATGAGTTAGTCAGGAGAATCTTTTTATTCTTTAAACAGAAAAAAAGGATATGTATCTGGTGCCAGACCCATGAAATCAGGCTTTAATTTATCCACTGGCAATGTCAAAGGAATGTCAAGCTCCTAAGGAGATGATGAGTTTATATACAAAATAAAACCTTAAATTTGTGAATTATTAGCCATATTTTTAAAATTTTTACTGGTGCATGAATTTCTTACACAGACCACATGATTTGATAGTAACCTTCTAATTTGGAATGCTTGCTTTTTGAGTCTTTTAAAAAAATATGCATATAAAAACATTGAGAGCTAATATTTTGTCTGTTTTTTTATATTGCATTACTACAAAACGTAAAATTCCATAACCACATATTTTGTAAACTGAGAATTTGTTAATAGATAACCCCTTTTTGGATTCTTTAATGCATGTTAGGTATATTAAAACAATCTACCATATTTTCATGCAGATAACGCATGCATGCCTTCTATGTTTGCTTGCCAAACAAACTTTAAAGAAAAAAAATTTTTAATTAAATTAGCATAGTGCACTTACAAAAGTACCTCATGGGGGCAGGGAGCAGTTGGCAAACATAGGAGGTGTGTGTTATTTTCGTACAAATATGGTAGTTGTTGTGATGTCTGCACATTGACTGTTAAAAGGGTTTGTTTGAAACTCATTTATAAAACAAAAAAAAAAGTAGCTTAAAAATGAAAAAACTTATCCCTGTCAGAGATGCAAAGTTTCTTAGACTTCACTAAATCATCCTTCTTTCATTTCTTATTAAATTATATTGATAACCTTTTTTTTAATGAAGGAAAATGTAGATAATCTGAAGCAGCTAATTTTTAATAATTTAGAGTGTTTTTCTTTTGTCAGTATCTACTTCATAAAGCAGATAGTGTCAAAAAGTAGGTGATTTTTTCTTAATTTTGGTCCTAGTATACATTTTTAGGGTAGCATCTGGGTAAGGCAATAGTTAATGCATACCCAGAGGTACCTCAGAAGAATAACTTGGAGATCTACTTCCTAAATATCAGTCACTGAAAACCCTATGGAGCAGACTTCTACCCTGACACACATGGGGCCTCCGTGAGTTGGAATTGACTCTAGAGCAGCTAGTTTGGTTTGCCTTTTTTTAGAGGACCACAGTGCAATTATTCTCCACTTTGGTTGTACATTAGAATTACTTGTGGTGCTTTTTAAAAAATACCAATGCCTAGACTCACCCTAAGCCCATTGACTCAGACTCTCTGGGGTGTTTGTTTTATCCTTTTGTTAAATGACATTTTTGGGAGAGTAAATTAAATCTTTATGCCTTTTTAAAACAAAACAAAAATCTAACTTTTGAGTATATTGAAATATTTGAACCTAGAAAGACTTCATGAACTGTGTTTGAGCTTATATATTTATTTCTACTTTTTTTTGCAGCCTGGAGTATGATGAGAATACTTCCATCATCTTTAGACCCAACTCAAAGGTGATTATGGAAATCAGTTTTCAATTTGTCACTAATGTTTTTTTTTCACCTCCATTCAAAGTTTTAAATCCAAATAAACCAGTGATGTAGAATGTCACCTTATTTAGTTCTAGTTCTACAGATGATCATTTCTTGTCTGATTCCTCTAGGATCCAGAAATTATTTTAAAATGGAGCAAAGACATTGTAATGCTATTCTCTGTGGCTACAAAGAAAGCTCTTTCTTCCTGTAACGTTATACTTGAGTCAGGAAGAGGTCAGCATTTATACTTCCCTTGTTTACTTTTAATTGGGCAAGTATAGAAGATGATAGGTGGGTAAATTTTTATTAGACATCACTGTGCCTTAATTACGATTTAGAAAAATTTGATATTTTTTCCTTCATATTAAAAGTATGTCCTTTTCCTTGGCATAGCAAGTGCCATTCTAGAAGTATCTAATCATGGAAGATCTGAAATGCAAAAATAATAGTGGTAGTATGTGATCTATAGAATAGGATTGCCCAGCTTGCTGTTTGATAATCTGCTGAGGGGTAACTGTGCATAATGTTCAGACTACAAATTATCTTCCTTATCTGATTATCTTCCTGCCGGTGGAGTTTTCTGTTTAAAGTGTCTCACTCCCTCAGGATAATCTTTGAGCTTTTCTTCTGGTCCCTAGTTTCCCTTTATAGCCTTGCAGCCAGAATAGTAATTTCTTTCTTATTGTGCCTCTAGAAGGGGCCTCAGTACTATTTACTACATCATCTTTACCTTTACCAGGTTCTTCTACTGCCATTCTCATTTACTCATTTGTTAAAATGGAATGGTAGTATTTGCTCTGACTGCCTCTCATAGTTGTTGTGAAGATCTAGAGATCAATGTAGATATGTTTGGAAAGCATAAAAAGATGTTATTTTTATTTCATAAGCAAATGGGGGTTTAATGATATTGGTAAAGACTTTGATCTTTATAGGAGAAAGGTTTTTTTGCAAAAACAATTTGTTTAATGCTTTTTAAGGACACTGCAAGTAAATAAAATATGCTTGTATGTGTGATTTGGGCACATAGGAAGAATACTGTGCAATTCTGTGTGCTGTGTAATTCTTGAGACAGTATAATTTGCGGTTTTATGGACATGCATGACCTTCGTAGCTATTAGGGTTAGATATATTAATTGTTAATAACTCCCACTTAATTTCATTTCCATTTCTCTCTAGTTGGTGTGAAATCTGGTTATGCTTTTTGAAGAGGGTTGACATAAAATGTAAGGCTAGGGAGATGTAGCCTCAGAACAGAATTAGTTATAATAACTCTGGAGGGCCATGTAAAAACTTTGTCTTTGAATTTTCACCAATACAGACCCATGTGTTTTCAGCATATTTTTAATGATTTTAGTTGACCACAAACTAATTTGGTATCAGTTTACCTCTGGCATATTAAGACATTAATTTGAAAGATTTTTTTCCCTCTAAAAATCAGGTGAATACCGATGGTTTGGTGCTAAGAGGCTGGTATAACTGTCTGACACTGGCAATATATGGATCGGTTGATAGAGTGATAAGTCACGATAGAGACTCTCCACCACCACCACCTCCACCTCCACCTCCTCCCCAGCCACAGCCAAATTTGAAAAGGAATCCAAAACATGGTGAGGATTTTAAATATGCCTTTGCCAGTGAAACTTTTTCATTATTGTAGGAAAAACTAATTCAAAGAGCTCTTCTACTTTTTGAAAGTTCTTAAGACTTGCAAGCATATCTCTTAGCCTCCCATTCTTTTCTCTCTGAGTTTGTTTTTATATTGAAGTGGTTGCGTTTTATTTTGTTCTTCTACTTAGAGTACTTTTTAAATGCCCTGAGGGTTTTTTATCCATTTAAAATACATTAATGATAATGCAAGCCAGTGGTTATTTATGATTTACTATCAAATTACTATCCAAAGAATTGAAGTAGGTGGTGTTTAGTATGTATTTCTAGAGTATTGATGTTAATGGAATTTTTTTCAGGAGTTCATTTCAAATCTGCTTAGATGTATAAATCTTAGCTAGCGCGGATTTTCCCCACTTTGAGAACCTTTTGTTCATTATTGGAGACAGGAAAAATAGGCACTCCAGTATACTTCAGTAGCTTTCCTCCTGTGAAGCAGGCAGCTGGGCTCAAGTTTTCTAGGGTCTCTTCTTCTCATACCAGTGTTACTCACTATCAGGAGCTGAAATAAAGGAGATTCAGGAACACATACCAAAATTATAATTGAAGTCACTGGGGAAAAACATTTTGTGTTATGGTTAGTATTTTATGCACAAAAATTAAATGATCTGTGTTTCTCTTAATCCTGATAGAACAGAATAGCGTGAACACTTTTTCTGATGTTGGGGACACTATATTTTCATTTCTTTTATCTTACCTGCTAAGCACAGTTAGGAATCCTGGTGGCACAGTGGTTAAGTGTTTGGTTGCTGACTGAAAGGCTGACATTCTAACCCTCTAGCTGCTCCGCATAAAAGAGAAGACCTGGTGATCTGCTCCTGTAAAGATTAAAACCAAAAAAAAACCCAAACCCATTGCCATTGAGTCGATTCCAACTCTTAGTGATCCTAAAGGACAGAATAGAACTGCTCCACAGGGTTTCCAGAGCAGACTGTCCCAACTTTCTCATGCCTGCTGACTGGTGGGATTGAACCGCTTTAACCACTGCACCACCAGGTCTCCCTGTAAAGACTATGGCCTAGGAAACCCTGTGGGGCAGTTCTTTGTCCTATAAGGTCTTTTTGAGTTGGAATTGACTGAAAGGCACACAACAACAGCAAGCACAGTTAAACTTTCCTTTTTCTTTTGATTTTGTTTCATTTGTCTTTTTTACTAGATTGTGAGCTCCTTATGGGCAGGCAGTATGTTTTCTTATATTTGCAGCTCTAGGTGTGTCAAGTACCTGGCATATATAGTAGCTTCTCTAAAATTTTGTTCTATTAACTGACATAAAATTGATACTTAAGCTCATACATTGTATCTACATACATATATTTAACTTTATTTTGAAATAATTAGCCCTACAGGAGGTTGCAAAGAAATGTTCAGGGGAATCTTGTCCAGTCTTCCCCAGTCTCTCCCAATGTTAACATGAAAACCAAAAATTGACATTGGTATGATCTATAGTGCTTGTTTGGATTTCACTAGTTATACATGCATTCATTTTTGGTGTAGCTCTCTGCAGTTTTATGTCATGTGTAGCTTTGTGTAACTGCTACCACAAACACGATAATTACCTGTACAATCACCACAAGTCTCCCTTGTGTTACCCCCTTGTAGCCACACCCACTTATCTAACCATCCTTAACCTCTGGCAACCACTTATCTGTTCTTTATCTCTATGTAAATGGAATCATGCAGTATGTATCCTTTGAGAATGACTTTTTTTTTTAATTCAGCGTAATTTTCTTGAGGTTCATCCAAATTTTCGTGTGTGTCAATAGTGTGTTCCTGCTTATTGCTGAATAGTATTCCGTAGTATGGATGTACCACAGTTTATTTAACTATTCACCCATTGAAGGACATTTTGGTAATTTCCAGGTTTTTGCTATTATGAATAAAGCTGTCGTGAACATTAATTGTATTTTTCCTGCATGAGAGTAAGTCTTTGTTTCTCTGGAATAATGCTCAAGAGTGTATACATTATATTTTGATAAATGGAAAGTCAAAAATTCTAACTTTCCAAATGTAGCTTAATTAACAAAAATTCTTTTAGATGTCAGAAAGAAAACGTTTATTATAAAGAAATCAGAAGATGAAAAACTCTAATGATGAAAAACATTTTTGACATGCACTCATGTCATTATTCTTTAATAATTTTAAAGTTTCTTTTCCGTCTCTAATAAAACTCTAGCTGATGGAGAGAAAGAAGATCAGTTTAATGGAAGTCCCCCAAGGCCACAGCCAAGGGGACCAAGGACTCCTCCAGGACCCCCTCCACCTGATGATGATGAAGACGACCCCATTCCTGTGTCAGGTATATGTAAAACCAGGGCTAGTGTTCCCCCGATTAGTGCTAATAATGTCTTTTTGATTAGAGGAAAAAAAAAAAAAATGCTGGTAATGAAATCTTGATGAATGCCCTCTTTTTTCATCCTGCACAGTGTTTCGTTGTGCTTTTCAGTTGGCAAGTTAGCTTGTTCCAAAAAAATCAGTAAATTCATTTCAAGTTGTGTCAAAATTGCTTTGAAAAATAAAATGGTAATGTGCTATAGTGTTATGTACAAAAGAGTACCAGGTAACAATAAGCAGCATGTATTGAGAAAGGCAAAAATCCATGTAGTTCGTTAACAGCTAAAAAGAAAAGGGTTTGTTTTATTAGTTTATGATACTGGAACATAAAATAGTGTATTTTAGTAATTCACTGTATAAAGTTGCACAGTGTATGTACTCAACTTTTTTTGTTTTTAACAGCAAGTAATTCTCATCCCTTTTTAAGGGGATTTTTGAGCTAAATCATTCAAAATGTCATTAAGTGGTTACACTATCCACTTTGCTGCTGCATTTTATTAAAATCATTAAAATAATTTTTGCCTTAAATCTCAATTTTTCAGTGTCAGGTGACACAGAAGAGGATGCTGCTCATAGAGAAGACTACTTTGAGCCAATTTCTCCTGATGGGAATTCTGTTCCCCAGGAAGGTCAGTATTCTGATGAAGGAGAAGTGGAAGAGGAACAGCAAGAAGAAGGAGAAGATGATGAAGATGATGTGGATGTAGAGGAAGAGGAAGATGAGGATGAGGATGATCGTCATACAGTAGACAGTGTCCCTGAGGAGGAAGAGGAGGATGAAGAGGAAGAAGGTGAAGAGGATGAGGAAGGTGAAGGTGGGTTACATTGGCTAGGACTTTTGGTTTTAAGTATTAGAAACATTATGTAGCTTTGAGCAATTAAAGAGAATTTATACCAAAGATAAACGGGTTTCAAGGAACTAAAGGGGGTCCGAATGTAGCTAGGCCTCAAGGCATGATTAGAAACAGGAACTCTGCTTTGTGTGTCTGTTTTATTCTCTGTCAGCTAGTTCTTGTTTTCTCTGTTCACGCCACAGCTTTAATCTCAGTTTAATCAAGCAGCTTAATGCCTAACTGTATGTCACCCCTATTTCCAATTTCGTGGGAGAGAGAGCCTATTTGGTTTGCTATGATATGAGTTGCGCCTTGATACCATCAGCTTTGGCCAGGGAAGCAGGAATATGCAGCAGGTATATGGTGATTAGGGATTTGGGAACTGGTTTCAGAGTAAGGAGTGGTGTTGTAAGCTAGGTAGGAACCGTAAAGATGTCTACTACCTAGACATTTCAGCCTAGTGCTACGTTATTTTTAAAAATTCAGAAAAAGAAATCTTAGTTACACATGGACATGTGACAGTATGATACATTCCTTTAATTTGGCTTTATTTTTCCTTTGAAGAGAAAAAGTGAGAGATACTCAAGCTAATAGACCCTTACTTTGTCAAAGTAATGGTATGTCAATGTTGATGCATTTGTATAAACCGACAAATAATATGACATGGCTTTTTTCAGCAATAGTGAGGATTCGACATGAGAGTGAGGGTCATTTCAGAATCACCAGGGGCCTTTTAACAAAATGCACAGATAGATTATTGAGTGATGGTTTTCTTAGCTTAGTCCTGTTTCCAGATTACCAGATAACTCTTTCTGGATTCATTGTGTTTGACCAGCAAAGAGCAGTTAGATTTCAGGCAGGCAGTTTTTCTTAATCAGAGAATTTTTTTTTTTCAAAAATATTTTTTGTGTTTTAGGTGAAAGTTTAGACAAGAAATTAGGTTCCCATTTAAAAAATTTTTATACAGCTTTTACTTTGATATTGGTTAAAATTTTCACCGTGTGTCAACATTCACATTATTTCTATTCTGTTTGTTCTATTTCCATTGATCTATCTTCCCTTCTCTTCTTTGCTTTTGGGTAAATGTTGACTGTTGGGTTTCATATAGTTGATTGTTTAACGGAGCACATTACTCATGGGTGATACTGTTTATTTTATAAGCCAATCTATCATTTGACTGAAAGATGACGTCCAGGAGTAACTTCAGTGCCAGGTTCAAAGGGTATCTTAGGGCAATGATCTGGGGCTTCTTCTAGTCTCTATCAGGTCTGGCCTTCTTTAGGCATTTAAGTTCTGTTCTGCATTTTGCTCCTATCCTATCCAGGTCTTTCTATTGTGTTCCTGGTCAAAATGGTCGGTAGAGGTAGCCGGGTACCATCTAGCTCTTCTTGTCTCAGGTTAGGAGAAGCCATGGTTCCTGTGGGCTGTTAGTCCTGCAGACTAGTTTCTTCCTTGAGTCTTTGGTTTCCTTCATTATCTTTTGCTCCAGACAAGTAGAGACCAATAGTTTTATCTTAAATGGCCGCTTGCAAGCTTTTAATACCCCAGATACTACTCAACCACACTAAAGTGTGAAACATTATCTTTATGACCTGTGTTAGGCCAGTTGATTAAATTGTCTCATGAGACTATGGTCCTAAGCATTTTTACCCAGTAAACCAATCCCACAAGTTGTTTGGATGTGTCTGGGAAGTCTCCATTACTGTGCCCCTGTGTGCCTTATTACGTATATGAGTTTATATACAGCTCATACAAATGTATACCCATATGTTTACATATACGCCCGTACATGCTGTGCACGTTCTTGCATATGCCTTCCTATACACATATATGCATACGTATCTTCCTGTGGAACCACACACATGTTTTTTTGGTTGTTATTACTGTTCTTGAAAAATTGTATACATTATAGCGTTTCCCAAAATTGTCCCTTTTTCTTGTGGATGTCTTAGTGTCCTCGTTTACCTTGGCCAAGTTTTGCAAACTTCACTTATATTTGGTATTGCTTTTCCCATCACCAAAAATAACAAGTGTCTGCTATCTACAAAGTGATTCCCCTTCCCTCCCACTCCCACCCCTGGTAACCAGTAAAGAACGTTGCTTTCTGTGTGTATCTATTCTTGACTTCTTATAATAGTGGGACCATATAACATTTGTGGTTATTAGTGATTAACTTATTTCACTTAGCATAATGTCCTTCAGATTCATCCATGTTATAAAATGTTTTGCAGACTCATCATTATTCTTTATAGCTGTGTAGTATTCCATTTATGTATATACCAAACCAGAAAAAACAAGCCCACTGTCATCAAGTTGATTTCAACTCATAGCCACCTGTAGAACAGAGTAGAACTACCTCATAGGGTTTCCAAGGCTATAAATCTTTATGGAAGCAGACTGCCACATCTTTCTCCCTTAAACAGAACATTTTTGTAAAGAATGTGACAGAATGAGGCTAAGTAGTTTGATTTTTAATAGAAGACATCCATCTTATCTCAGAGTCAATCCCCTCTAGGCCCCTGTCTTTTCAAATATGAGTGTAGTATTGCTAAGGCTAAATTGTTTTGAGCAAAGGAATGTCAAATACTGGAGGAATGTTCTGGAAATGTTTTCTTTTCCTTCTTAGGCCATTATGGCCCATCACTGTAGTTGTGCTGGAAAGTAAAACCAACAAGTTTTCTGTCTGTACTTCTATTTTATTTAACATAGAGGAAAACACTACACAAATGTCACCATAAGAAAGCTGTTTTGGCAAAATTGAGCATCTTAAATGAACAGATTTTCCCTAGAAATATATACTGGCAGAGGAAACTGTCACAGATAAATGCAGAGAAGTAAAATTTCAGGAATATGAAATTAATGTTATAAAAAGAACTTAGAATGTTTTTGCTGGAAATTTTTGGTTTAGCTTTGAAAATATGGTTTTATGATCTTTGTCCTCCAATTTTTTTTCCATCTTAAAAGTAATCTCTCAGGAAGGCAAGACTCATTTCTGAGAGAGGTGTTTTTGTTACTTCAGGTATTTGTAATTTTATTTGTATAAGGAAATAATATCTGTACCAGATAGCTAGTTGTAAAGCTGAACAGATGTAGTTGAAGAATTTGGTTAGGAAATTTGTCCATATCTATTAGAAATTGGAAACCCTGGTGGCGTAGTGGTTAAGAGCTATGGCTGCTAACCAAAAGGTCAGCAGTTCGAATCCACCAGGCACCCCTCAAAAACCCTATGGGGCAGTTGCGGTCTGTTCTGTGGGGCTACTGTGAGTTAGAATTGACTTGATGGCAACAGGTTTTTTACAGTTTTTATTAGAAATTATAAAAAGCTGGTGATTGTTGATAAGATATTGGGACAGAAGTTAATTTTTTTAAGGAAATCATAAATTCTTTTAATGTTTGCTACACTATTAAATAAGCGATTTTTTTTTGATCAGTCAAAATTTGTGCCTTCAACAATTATGTAATATTTAAATATTATTCAAACAATTTTTCAGGGGATGATGGTTATGAACAAATTTCCAGTGATGAAGATGGAATTGCTGACTTGGAACGTGAAACATTTAAGTATCCGAACTTTGATGTTGAATACACTGCTGAAGATTTAGCTTCAGTTCCTCCTATGACATATGATCCATATGACAGAGAACTTGTACCACTTTTATACTTCAGCTGTCCATACAAGACTACTTTTGAAATTGAAGTCAGTAGAATGAAGGATCAAGGTCCAGATAAAGAAAATTCAGGAGCAATAGAGGCCTCAGTGAAGTTAACTGAATTGTTAGATTTGTATCGAGAAGATAGAGGTGCAAAATGGGTAACAGCTTTAGAAGAAATTCCAAGTTTAATAATAAAGGGATTAAGTTATTTGCAATTGAAAAACACAAAACAAGACTCTCTTGGCCAGCTGATAGACTGGACTATGCAAGCATTAAATTTACAAGTTGCCCTTCGCCAACCCATTGCCTTAAATGTCCGACAGCTCAAAGCTGGGACCAAATTAGTCTCCTCACTGGCAGAATGTGGGGCTCAAGGAGTCGTGGGACTGCTACAAGCAGGAGTGATCAGTGGACTATTTGAGCTCCTGTTTGCTGATCATGTCTCATCTTCCCTTAAGTTAAATGCTTTTAAAGCTTTGGACAGTGTCATTAGTATGACAGAAGGAATGGAAGCTTTTTTAAGAGGTAGGCAGAATGAAAAAAGTGGCTATCAAAAACTTTTGGAGCTCATACTTCTAGATCAGACTGTGAGAGTTGTCACTGCTGGTTCAGCTATCCTTCAGAAATGCCATTTCTATGAAATCTTGTCAGAAATTAAAAGACTTGGTGACCATTTAGCAGAGAAGACGTCATCTGTTCCTAATCACGGTGAACCTGATCATGACACAGATACCGGACTTGAGAGAACAAACCCAGAATATGAAAATGAGGTGGAGGCCTCCATGGATATAGATCTTTTGGAATCCTCAAATATAAGTGAAGGGGAAATTGAAAAGCTGATTAACCTCCTAGAAGAAGTTTTTCATTTAATGGAAACTGCACCTCATACGATGGTCCAACCTCCTGTTAAGTCTTTCCCAACAATGGCACGTATTACTGGACCTCCAGAGAGGGATGACCCATACCCTGTTCTCTTCAGGTAAGACTTGTTTGTTTTGGGGAAATATATTTCACAGACCATTGGAGGCAGTGCATGTCTGTGTAAAGATATTAGCCATTTTTCAAAGTAGATACTTAGTAGTGAAACTGACAAGTATGTTATTGCTGTGGGTGAGATGTATTGTGTTCGTACTTAAAGCAGTAATAAAACTTAAACCAAACCCATTGCCGTGGAGTCGGTTCCAACTCATGGCGACCCTATAGGACAGAGTTGAACTGCCCCATAGAGTTTCCAAGGAGCACCTGGTGGATTTGAACTGCCGACCTTTTGGTTAGCAGCCATAGCACTTAACCACTACGGCACCAACTTTCCAAAGTCGTAATAGGAACCTAAATTAAAGATTCTAATAATCAACAATGTTTGGATAAGCATGCTTATGAGCCAGGATAAATGAGAAACTGCTGAGTTACCTCTGGGACTGTGGTACAGGGGAATGACATAGGAAAGGGGAGCGATTTTCTGGATGAACTCCTTTGTACCTTATTACTCTAATACATAATAATTTAAACTTAAATTTTACAGTTCTGGTTAAAGATATCTTTGAGGTTCAGTTATCACTTATTTCTGTCATCTACATCTCTAATTTTCTATTGATAAAATTTTGCCATTATTGGGGTCAGCACCCAGAGTAGGGTCTTTGTTTTATTTTTTTGAGACTTTCTTTTCTGGCATTTGCCAGTAAGTAAGAGGGAGAGTGACTTTTGGAAGAGAAATAATTGTATTTTGGAAAGATTGAGTTTGAAGTGATGGGAAGGCAGTAGTGTCCTGTGTCAGAGGTCCCTGAGACTATCTCAGGTTTGATAATTCACAGGACTGAATGTATAGTTTTACTCAGTTATGATTTATTACAGTGAAATAAATGCAAGTAAAAATAAATGCAGGATGCAAAGCACAGTCAGCACAGAAAATAGGTGCATGGGGCGATGTCAGGGGGAAACCAAGAGCAAGCTTCCAGTGTGCTCTCCCAGTGGAGTCGTACAGGCTGTGCCTAATTTCCCCAGCAACTAGTTAGGACAGCGTGAGTGAAATGTTGCCCACGAGGAAAGCTTACTAGAGACTTAGCACCCAGAATTTTTACTGTGGGCTAGCCACATACGTACTCTCTGCCTAGCATGTATCAGTGTTTTAGACTCCCAGAAGGAAAGCAGGTATTCAGCATAAACAGTCGAGGCACAATTGAGCTGCTCTTATCATTTAGGGAGCTAGAAGCCCTCCAAGTGCCAGCCTTGTAAGCAGGCTCTTCTTAAACAGGCCGAGCCCTGCTATGTTAATTTTTTCTGCCTAGTCTATAAGTTGGTTAAAAAATGCTCTTATATGTGGGCAGATTGTCTTATAGGCAAGGTGTAAGCACAGTGCTTACCTTGCTTACTGGATCATCTGTAGTGAACAATTCCACGTTTTTTACCACATCAAAGATTCTGCTTCTAGGTATGACTGGCATCTGTCTCTGTCCCAACCCCATAGCACCTTCCTACAGAATCAAAGCCTCTGTTTAAATTTACAATCCCTAACAGGTACAGATGACCCAGTAAGCAAGGTAAGTACAGCCTTACTTGTGCTTACTTACTAATCTGTAATGAACAGTTGCAGATGTGATGAAACCCATGTGAAATTGTTCACTGCAGATGATCTGGTAAGCAGGGTAAGAATTGTGCTTACCTTGTTTATCAGATAATCCATTCCTGCTCTTAAAGGGTTTAGTAATTCTGGAGTTTTGTCTTCTTTAGGGTTCTGTTTGCCTTTGTAGTAAATAGATGCCTCACTGGAGGTATCTATTATCATGAAGTAGAGGTCTGATTTTAAGCAGTAATTTGAGTGAAGAGGCTGTTGATGAAAATAAATTCTGGCCTTTAATCTGCCTGTTAGTAATATTTTACCAGGGGTTAAAGGAAGCTATTGTGTAACCACTGGCAGTGACTGTCCTTTAAAAATATGGAGGGAAGAGATTAGCATTTTGAGTAATTTTATAATTTTTAGCTTTCAAAAAAATTATATTCTTCCTAACTCAAAATTAATAAATAAATTTACACTAGGCTAGGCTTCTCTTATAGTTTGACATTTTTGACTGATTTTTTCCTCCATTTTTGAATTTTGAAAAAAAGTATTGTGTTTTAATTCTTTCTTCTCCAAATCATTTTTTCACTTTGAACAAGTTAATTTTAGAAAAGAGTTTTAACCTGACAGGGCCTACAGTTAAGGAAACCCTTATAAATAAGGAAACACATGCCCAAAGAGGTTATCAGTTGTATTTGTATCTATTTTGGTATATTGAATAAATTCAAACTTCTCCCCCTAAAACTATGTATAGTGAACAGTGGTTCTTGGATTTGATAAAAGAGTGTTGTGTATGGCGGTATTAACTTTAACTACTTAAGTACTAAAAATAGGTAATTTGAAATTTTTTTCATAGATATACCAATTCGTGTATTTATGTATATTTCAATGTGCTATGTATTTCTATAGTCTATATATTATGATTTCACTGAATAAACTAATTGCAGGTATACCGATATGCCATGAGTAGAGTAAGACCATGGTGAAAAAGGAGCATTTGATACGTGGCCTAGGAAGAAGGCCCAGAATTTAAAGTCATGGTTGACTCTGGAAAGAAAAAACTTATCAACAGTTATCTATTGAATATTTGTTGAATCATAGCTAGGAGAAAGCCTCACAGAACTTCCACTTGTCTCTGGCCCAGTGGAGAGAAGACTTGCTACTCATATTATGTTTTCACTTAAAGCACTATATACTGAGGATAAAGACTGGCCATTAAAGATTTTACCTCTCTTCCTTCCAGGGAATACTGACTACATTAAGAATGCTTTGAACTGACTTTACATATATTAATTAACTTTTCTACAGGTATCTTCACAGTCATCACTTCCTGGAGTTGGTTACCTTGCTTCTGTCAATTCCTGTAACAAGTGCTCATCCTGGTGTGCTGCAAGCCACAAAAGATGTTTTAAAGTTTCTCGCACAATCACAGAAAGGTCTTCTTTTTTTTATGTCAGAATACGAAGCAACAAATTTGTTGATCAGAGCTCTATGTCACCTTTATGATCAAGATGAAGACGAAGGTCTCCAGTCTGATGGTATTATCGATGATGCATTTGCCTTGTGGCTACAGGATTCAACACAAACGTTGCAGTGTATTACAGAACTGTTCACCCATCTTCAGCGTTGTACAGCCAGTGAAGAAACTGACCATTCCGATCTCTTGGGAACCCTTCACAATCTTTACTTGATTACTTTTAATCCTGTGGGAAGATCAGCTGTTGGCCATGTTTTCAGTCTTGAGAAAAATCTCCAAAGTCTTATTACTCTAATGGAGTACTATTCCAAAGAAGCCTTAGGGTAATTTCCTACTCCTTAAATTTTCTATTATGTTAGAAAACTAGACCATTAATGGCCTAGATTTTTAAAAAATGTTTCATTGAAAGTAAAAACTATACTTAAAGGTTTTTAATACTTATTTTTTAACATAATACTTGTTAATTAAGGATTGGAATGACAGAAATAATCTCTGAAATATAGATTTTAGCTATAAAGCAATGAGATGAGTGGCTCTTTTAGCAGTTTCTTCCAGTTCCCCATGGTGTTGACAGATTGCAAGTGTAATACCCCTTCTGATTTGGGTAGAGGAAAACCCTGTCCTAGTCACAAGAACATATACTGTAAGAGCACTGAGGAATATTTGTTAGTCTTCTGCCCTTGCCTTCTAAAGTATTCATGGTGCTCTGGCTTTAGATTTCTGTGACAGAATAGGAGTAGTTGGGAATGATAATGGTTTTGAAATGCCTGCTCAGTAGGACAGAGGGTTTAGTGTATGGGAAGAGAGCCATGCCCTCTTCCTGGCTCATGGCACACAAAGTAGTGGTATCCAGGTAGCTGGCCTCACTATAGGGACTTGGTATGACTCTTTGAGTGACAGGTCTCCTTTGGGAGCATATGAAACGCAACTACCAGTGCCTTCTATGCCTTGCTGTATCTTAACTGCTCTGTAAGCATGTGATGAAGACTGAGTGATGATGGCAGTAGATTGATTCATCACATTTATTCATACCCAGAGTGGAAAAATATTTTAAAGGAGACTAATGAAGCATATTTTCTAATCTTTCATTGCTAATGAAGTATATAATTGTTAATATTTCGTTGTTTATCTCATCTTATTTTTTCAATAGTATTTCATTTTCTGTTGTAATGCACATACTTTTTTTTGTATACACTTTTAAGCAGTGTTTTCATGTGAATTGGATGCAAGCTCTAAAATCTGATTTCTGGTCTTAAGTAAGTTAGTCATGTTTCATTGTAAATTTCCTTTATCTCTTTAAAACTAAGTTATTTTCGTACCAAAAACTTAAAAACCTTATTTTGTTTCAGTGACTCCAAGTCTAAGAAGTCAGTGGCTTATAATTATGCATGCATACTTATTTTGGTGGTGGTTCAGTCTTCCAGTGATGTCCAAATGCTAGAACAACATGCAGCATCTCTGTTGAAGCTTTGTAAAGCAGATGAAAATAATGCTAAATTGCAAGGTATGGTATCTCGTATTATTTAAGCATGAGTAATATGTGAAGGAAAAAGCCTTTGAATATCTAATTAGTGCACTGCCATTGGAAACCCTGGTGGCATAGTGGTTAAGTGCTACGGCTGCAAACCAAAGGGTTGGCAGTTCAAATCCACCAGGTGCTCCTTGGAAACTCTATGGGGCAGTTCTACTCTGTCCTATAGGGTCGCTATGAGTCGGAATCGACTCGAGGGCACTGGGTTTTCTGGGCACTGCCATTGTTTTTCTAAATTTTACTTATTTTGTTATTGGTTTTGTTGAGAGTATATATAGCAAAACATACACCAGGTCTGCAGTTTCTACACATTCAGTTAAGTGACATTAATTACATTCTTTGAGTCATGCAATCATTTTCACCCTCCTTTTCTGAGTCGTTCCTCCCTCATTAACATAAACTCACTGCCCCCTAAGGTTCCTATTTAATCTTCTGAGTTTGATCCCATATCGATAGTTCTTAAAAGACCGTATGCTTAAGGCAGACTTTTCTTTTCACTAGTTAAGCTAAACTATTGTTCAGTTTTAAGATGACTTCAGGAGACATTTTTGGTTTAAGGTTTAAAGATTATCTCAAGGCAATAGTTTCAGGGGTTCATCCACCCTCCATGACTCCAGAAGAGTCTGTGAGAATTTGAAAATTTGTTCTGCATTTCCCCCCTTTTGATCTGGATTCTTTTATAGAATCTTTGATCAAAATGTTCAGTAATGGTAGCTAGGCACCATCAAATTCTTCTGGTCTCATGGCAAAGGAGGCAGTTGTTCATGGACGCAATTAGCCACACATTCTATGTCTTCCTCCTCTTCCTGACTCTCCTTCCTCTGTTGCTCCAGGTAAATAGAGATCAACCGTTGTTCCTTGCATGACCACTTGGAAGCTTTTAAGATCCAGGCACAATGCAACGAACTAGGAAGTAGAACAAGCACTAAACATGTTATTAAACCAGTTAACTGAGATGTCCCCTGAAACCATGATCCTAAACCCCCAAACCAAGGAACCAAATTCCATGAGGTGTTTGGTTTTGCATAAGCAGCCTCAGCAGCTACTTCCTTTTTTTTGTTGTTGTTATTGTTGTGAATATATCTGTCACACAACTTTCGCCATTTTAACTTTTTACAGGTGTAGAACTTATTGAGAACGTGGCTGTACAACCCTACCCTTATTCAGTGTGATTTTCTCCATCACCATTTTACCTCCCTTTTCCCCTCCCTCCTGCCCCTGGTAACCACTAATAAACTTTGGTCTTTATACATTTGCCTTTTCTTGTCTTTTTATATAAGTGAGATCATTCAATATTTGTCCTTTTGTGTTTGGCTTATTTCACTCAACATAATGTCTTCAACCTCCATCCATACTGTAGCATGTGTCAAGACTTCATTTCTCCTACTGGCTGAATAGTATTCCATTGTATGTATGTACCACATTTTGTTTATCCATTCATCTGTTGATGGGCATTTAGGTTGTTTCCACTTTTTGGCTGTTGTGAATAGTGCTACAGTGAACATTGGTGTAAAAGTCTCTGGTTGACTCTCGGCTTTTCAGGCTTTTGGGTATATACCTAGGAGTGGAATTGCTGGGTCATATGGTAGTTTTAAGAGCCATGGTGGCAAAGTAGTTTAGCATTCGGCTGCTATCCAAAAGACTGGCAGTTCGAATCCACCAGCCGCTCCTTGGAAACCCTATGGAACAGTTCTACTCTGTCGTGTAGGGTCACTAAGAGTTGGAATCAGCTCGACGGCAATGGGCTTTTTGGTTTTATGGTACTTCCATTTTTAGTTTTTAGAAGAGCTGTCCCACTTTGGCTATAACATTTTGCATTCCCATCAGCAATGAATGAGGGTTCCAATTTCCCCAGCATCCTCACCCACATTTGTTATTTTCTGTTTTGTTTTTTATCTTAACCATCCTAGTGGGAGCGAAATGGTATCTCACTGTGGTTTTGATTTGAATCTCTCTGGTGGGTAATGAAGCTGAGCATCATTTCATGTGTTTGATGACCATTCAGATGTCCTCTTTAGTGAAATGTCTATTCAAGTCCTTTGCCCATTTTGTGATTGGGTTATTTGTCTTTTTATTGTCAAAGTTTTATATATATTTTGGTTATTAGATTCTTGTTGGATGTGTGGTTTTCAAAGATATTCTCCTAGTTGGTAGTTTGTCTTTTCACTTTTTTTTTTTTTTTTTTTTTTTATAATAACTTTTATTAAGCTTCAAGTGAACGTTTACAAATCCAATCAGTCTGTCACATATAAGTTTACATACATCTCACTCCCTACTCCCACTTACTCTCCCCGTCTTGAGTCAGCCCTTTCAGTCTCTCCTTTCTTGACAATTTTGCCGGCTTCCCTCTCTCTCTATCCTCCCATCCCCCCTCCAGACAAGAGTTGCCAACACAATCTCAAGTGTACACCTGATATAATTAGCTCACTCTTCATCAGCGTCTCTCTCCCACCCGCTGACCAGTCCCTTTCATGTCTGATGAGTTGTCTTCAGGGATGGTTCCTGTCCTGTGTCAACAGAAGGTCTGGAGAGCATGGCCGCCGGGATTCCTCCAGTCTCAGTCAGACCATTAAGTTTGGTCTTCTTATGAGAATTTGGGGTCTGCATCCCACTGCTCTCCTGCTCCCTCAGGGGTCCTCTGCTGAGCTCCCTGTCAGGGCAGTCATCGATTGTGGCCGGGCACCAACTAGTTCTTCTGGTCTCAGGATGATGTAGGTCTCTTGTTCATGTGGCCCTTTCTGTCTCTTGGGCTCTTAGTTGTCATGTGGGCTTGGTGTTCTTCATTTTCCTTTGCTCCAGGTGGGTTGAGACCAATTGCTGCATCTTAGATGGCTGCTTGTTAGCATTTAAGACCCCAGACACCACATTTCAAAGTGGGATGCAGAATGATTTCATAATAGAATTATTTTGCCAATTGACTTAGAAGTCCCCGCAAACCATGTTCCCCAGACCCCCGCGCTTGCTCCGCTGAGCTTTGAAGCATTCATTTTATCCCGGAAACTTCTTTGCTTTTGGTCCAGTCCAATTGAGCTGACCTTCCATGTATTGAGTGTTGTCTTTCCCTTCACCTAAAGCAGTTCTTATCTACTGATTAATCAATAAAAAAACCCTCTCCCACCCTCCCTCCCTCCCCCCCTCGTAACCACAAAAGTATGTGTTCTTCTCAGGTTTACTATTTCTCAAGATCTTATAATAGTGGTCTTATACAGTATTTGTCCTTTTGCCTCTGACTCATTTTGCTCAGCATAATGCCTTCCAGGTTCCTCCATGTTATGAAATGTTTCAGAGATTCGTCACTGTTCTTTATCGATGCGTAGTATTCCATTGTGTGAATATACCACAATTTATTTACCCATTCATCCGTTGATGGACACCTTGGTTGCTTCCAACTTTTTGCTATTGTAAACAGAGCTGCAATAAACATGGGTGTGCATATATCTGTTTGTATGAAGGCTCTTGTATCTCTAGGGTATATTCCGAGGAGTGGGATTTCTGGGTTGTATGGTAGTTCTATTTCTAACTGTTTAAGATAACGCCAGATAGATTTCCAAAGTGGTTGTACCATTTTACATTCCCACCAGCAGTGTATAAGAGTTCCAATCTCTCCGCAGCCTCTCCAACATTTATTATTTTGTGTTTTTTGGATTAATGCCAGCCTTGCTGGTGTGAGATGGAATCTCATCGTAGTTTTAATTTGCATTTCTCTAATGGCTAATGATCGAGAGCATTTTCTCATGTATCTGTTGGCTGCCTGAATATCTTCTTTAGAGAAATGTGTGTTCATATCCTTTGCCCACTTCTTGATTGGGTTGTTTGTCTTTTTGTGGTTGAGTTTTGACAGAATCATGTAGATTTTAGAGATCAGGCGCTGGTCGGAGATGTCATAGCTGAAAATTCTTTCCCAATCTGTAGGTGGTCTTTTTACTCTTTTGGTGAAGTCTTTAGATGAGCATAGGTGTTTGATTTTTAGGAGCTCCCAGTTATCGGGTTTCTCTTCATCATTTTTGGTAATGTTTTGTATTCTGTTTATACCTTGTATTAGGGCTCCTAGGGTTGTCCCAATTTTTTCTTCCATGATCTTTATCGTTTTAGTCTTTATGTTTAGGTCTTTGATCCACTTGGAGTTAGTTTTTGTGCATGGTGTGAGGTATGGGTCCTGTTTCATTTTTTTGCAAATGGATATCCAGTTATGCCAGCACCATTTGTTAAAAAGGCTGTCTTTTCCCCAGTTAATTGACACTGGTCCTTTGTCAAATATCAGCTGCTCATACGTGGATGGATCTATGTCTGGGTTCTCAATTCTGTTCCATTGGTCCATGTGTCTGTTGTTGTACCAATACCAGGCTGTTTTGACTACTGTGGCTGTACAATAGGTTCTGAAGTCAGGTAAGGTGAGGCCTCCCACTTTCTTCTTCTTTTTCAGTAGTGCTTTGCTTATCCGGGGCTTCTTTCCCTTCCATATGAAATTGGTGATTTGTTTCTCTATCCCCTTAAAATATGACATTGGAATTTGGATCGGAAGTGCGTTAAATGTATAGATGGCTTTTGGTAGAATAGACATTTTTACTATGTTAAGTCTTCCTATCCATGAGCAAGGTATGTTTTTCCACTTAAGTATGTCCTTTTGAATTTCTTGTAGTAGAGCTTTGTAGTTTTCTTTGTATAGGTCTTTTACATCCTTGGTAAGATTTATTCCTAAGTATCTTATCTTCTTGGGGGCTACCGTGAATGGTATTGATTTGGTTATTTCCTCTTCGGTGTTCTTTTTGTTGATGTAGAGGAATCCAAGTGATTTTTGTATGTTTATTTTATAACCTGAGACTCTGCCAAACTCTTCTATTAGTTTCAGTAGTTTTCTGGAGGATTCCTTAGGGTTTTCTGTGTATATAATCATGTCATCTGCAAATAGTGATAACTTTACTTCTTCCTTGCCAATCCGGATACCTTTTATTTCTTTGTCTAGCCTGATTGCCCTGGCTAAGACTTCCAACACGATGTTGAATAAGAGCGGTGATAAAGGGCATCCTTGTCTGGTTCCCGTTCTCAAGGGAAATGCTTTCAGGTTCTCTCCATTTAGAGTGATATTGGCTGTTGGCTTTGCATAGATGCCCTTTATTATGTTGAGGCATTTTCCTTCAATTCCTATTTTGGTAAGAGTTTTTATCATGAATGGGTGTTGGACTTTGTCAAATGCCTTTTCTGCATCAATTGATAAGATCATGTGGTTTTTGTCTTTTGTTTTATTTATGTGATGGATTACATTAATGGTTTTTCTGATATTAAACCAGCCTTGCATACCTGGTATAAATCCCACTTGATCAGGGTGAATTATTTTTTTGATGTGTTGTTGGATTCTATTGGCTAGAATTTTGTTGAGGATTTTTGCATCAATGTTCATGAGGGATATAGGTCTATAATTTTCTTTTTTTGTAATGTCTTTACCTGGTTTTGGTATCAGGGAGATGGTGGCTTCATAGAATGAGTTGGGTAGAATTCCGTCATTTTCTATGCTTTGGAATACCTTTAGTAGTAGTGGTGTTAACTCTTCTCTGAAAATTTGGTAGAACTCTGCAGTGAAGCCGTCCGGGCCAGGACTTTTTTTTGTTGGGAGTTTTTTGATTACCGTTTCAATCTCTTTTTTTGTTATGGGTCTATTTAGTTGTTCTGCTTCTGAATGTGTTAGTTTAGGTAGGTAGTGTTTTTCAAGGAATTCATCCATTTCTTCTAGGTTTTCAAATTTGTTAGAGTACAATTTTTCATAATAATCTGAAATGATTCTTTTAATTTCATTTGGTTCTGTTGTGATGTGGTCCTTCTCATTTCTTATTCGGGTTATTTGTTTCCTTTCCTGTATTTCTTTAGTCAGTCTAGCCAATGGTTTATCAATTTTGTTAATTTTTTCAAAGAACCAGCTTTTGGCTTTGTTAATTCTTTCAATTGTTTTTCTGTTCTCTAATTCATTTAGTTCAGCTCTAATTTTTATTATTTGTTTTCTTCTGGTGCCTGATGGATTCTTTTGTTGCTCACTTTCTATTTGTTCAAGTTGTAGGGACAGTTCTCTGATTTTGGCTCTTTCTTCTTTTTGTATGTGTGCATTTATTGATATAAATTGGCCTCTGAGCACTGCTTTTGCTGTGTCCCAGAGGTTTTGATAGGAAGTATTTTCATTCTCGTTGCTTTCTATGAATTTCCTTATTCCCTCCTTGATGTCTTCTATAACCCAGTCTTTTTTCAGGAGGGTATTGTTCATTTTCCAAGTATTTGATTTCTTTTCCCTCGTTCTTCTGTTATTGATCTCTAGTTTTATTGCCTTGTGGTCTGAGAAGATGCTTTGTAATATTTCGATGTTTTGGACTCTGCAAAGGTTTGTTTTATGACCTAATATGTGGTCTATTCTAGAGAATGTTCCATGTGCGCTAGAAAAAAAAGTATATTTTGCAGCAGTTGGGTGGAGAGTTCTGTATAAGTCAATGAGGTCAAGTTGGTTGATTGTTGTAATTAGATCTTCCGTGTCTCTGTTGAGCTTCTTACTGGATGTCCTGTCCTTCTCCGAAAGGGGTGTGTTGAAGTCTCCTACTATAATTGTGGAGGTATCTATCTCGCTTTTCAGTTCTGTTAAAATTTGATTTATATATCTTGCAGGCCTGTCATTGGGTGCGTAAATATTTAATATGGTTATGTCTTCCTGATCAATTGTCCCTTTTATCATTATATAGTGTCCTTCTTTATCCTTTGTGGTGGATTTAAGTCTAAAGTCTATTTTGTCAGAAATTAATATTGCTACTCCTCTTCTTTTTTGCTTATTGTTTGCTTGATATACTTTTTTCCATCCTTTGAGTTTTAGTTTGTTTGTGTCTCTAAGTCTAAGGTGTGTCTCTTGTAGGCAGCATATAGATGGATCGTGTTTCTTTATCCAGTCTGTGACTCTCTGTCTCTTTATTGGTGCATTTAGTCCATTTACATTCAGGGTAATTATAGATAAATAAGTTTTTAGTGCTGTCATTTTGATGCCTTTTTATGTGTGTTGTTGACAATTTCATTTTTCCACATACTTTTTTGTGCTGAGGCGTTTTTCTTAGTAAATTGTGAGATCCTCACTTTCATAGTGTTTGACTTTATGTTAGTTGAGTCGTTACGTTTTTCTTGGTTTTTGTCTTGAGTTATAGAGTTGTTATACCTTTTTGTGGTTACCTCATTATATACCCCTATTTTTCTAAGTAAAAACCTAACTTGTATTGTTCTATATCGCCTTGTATCACTCTCCATATGGCAGTTCAATGCCTCCTGTATTTAGTCCCTCTTTTTGATTATTGTGATCTTTTACCTATTGACTTCCATGATTCCCTGTTATGTGTATTTTTTTTTAATTAATCTTAATTTGTTTGTTTTTGTGATTTCCCTATTTGAGTTGATATCAGGACGTTCTGTTTTGTGACCTTGTGTTGTGCTGATATCTGATATTATTGGTTCTCTGACCAAACAATATCCTTTAGTATTTCTTGTAGCTTTGGTTTGGTTTTTGCAAATTCTCTAAACTTGTGTTTGTCTGTAAATATCTTAATTTCGCCTTCATATTTCAGAGAGAGTTTTGCTGGATATATGATCCTTGGTTGGCAGTTCTTCTCCTTCAGTGTTCTGTATATGTCGTCCCATTCCCTTCTTGCCTGCATGGTTTCTGCTGAGTAGTCAGAACATATTCTTATTGATTCTCCCTTGAAGGAAACCTTTCTTTTCTCCCTGGCTGCTTTTAAAATTTTCTGTTTATCTTTGGTTTTGGTGAGTTTGATGATAATATGTCTTGGTGTTTTTCTTTTTGGATCAATCTTAAATGGGGTTCGATGAGCATCTTGGATAGATATCCTTTCGTCTTTCATGATGTCAGGGAAGTTTTCTGTCAGAAGTTCTTCAACTATTTTCTCTGTGTTTTCTGTCCCCCCTCCCTGTTCTGGGACTCCAATCACCCGCAGGTTATCCTTCTTGATAGAGTCCCACATAATTCTTAGGGTTTCTTCATTTTTTTTAATTCTTTTATCTGATTTTTTTTCAGCTATGTTGGTGTTGATTCCCTGGTCCTCCAGATGTCCCAGTCTGCATTCTAATTGCTCGAGTCTGCTCCTCTGACTTCCTAGTGTGTTGTCTAATTCTGTTATTTTATTGTTAATCTTTTGGATTTCTACATGTTGTCTCTCTATGGATTCTTGCAACTTATTAATTTTTCCAGTATGTTCTTGAATAATCTTTTTGAGTTCTTCAACAGTTTTATCAGTGTGTTCCTTGGCTTTTTCTGCAGATATCCTAATTTCATTTGTGATATCATTAAGCATTCTGTAAATTAGTTTTTTATATTCTGTATCTGATAATTCCAAAATTGTATCTTCATTTGGGAAAGATTTTGATTCTTTTGTTTGGGGAGTTGGAGAAGCTGTCACAGTCTGCTTCTTTAAGTGGTTTGATATGGATTGTTGTCTCCGAGCCATCACTGGGAAACTAGTTTTTCCAGAAAATCCGCTAAAAAAAAACTGCAGTCAGATCCCTATCAGAGTTCTCCCTCTGGCTCAGGCTATTCAGATGTTAATGAAGCCGCCTGGGGAGGGTGGGGGAGGGAACAGAGAGATAGGAGAGTAGCACCTCAGAATATAGCCAGAGTTGCTTGTCTTGCTTGGAATGACTCTTATATCTGAGATTCCCGCGGGCGCGTCGCCTATGTGTGCTGTCTGTGTGGAGATTGCCCCCGGGGGGTCTGGCCCGCTGGAGTCACGGTCAGATCCTCCGCTTCCAGCCCCACGCCCAGCGTCAAGGCTCCCCTACTGGGACGGTGCACTCTCGACTCCAAAATCAGTCGCTGCCTCCCGGGGACTTCTCGTCCCTCCAGCCGCGTGGCCGTGCCGCCCCCGTGAACCAGGTGGGCCCCCTCCCGGGGTTAGTTCAGATGGGTGGAGTAGCTCCCCATGCTTGTGCCGCGACCGAGTGTCCCGGCTGGAACGCTGTTCTCCCCGCTCCAATACCAGTCGCTGCCTCCCGGGGACTTCTCCTACCGGCTGCGTCCCACGCCGCCCGCGCGACCCGGATGGTCACCTTCCCGGGGTTAGTTCAGGGGGTGGAGCAACTCTCCGTGTTTATGCCGTACCTGCGTGCAGTCCAAATCCCTGTGGGACGGTTCCCCGGCTCGGATGCTACTCTTTCTGCTCCAAGATCAGTCACTGCCTCCCGGGGACTTCTCCTAACGGCTGCGTCCCACGCCGCCCGTGGAACCGGCTAGTCCCCCTCCCGGGGTTAGTTCAGGGGGGTGGAGCAGGTCTCTGTGCTTGTGCCGTACCTGACTGGTATGCTGGCTCCAGGCTCTGGAAACAATCGCTGCTTCCCCGTATTAGTTCGTTCTCCGTCTCTAAATCTGTGTTTGTTGTTCAGGGTTCGTAGATTGTTATGTATGTGATCGATTCACTTGTTTTTCCGTGTCTTTGTTGTAAGAGGGATCCGAGGTAGCGTCTGCCTAGTCCGCCATCTTGGCTCCGCCTCCCTCTGTCTTTTCACTTTTTTAGTAAAGTCTTTTTATTTTTTGTTATACTTTAGGTGAAAGTTTACAGCTCAATTTGTCATTCAAAAATGTATACATTGTTTTGTGATATTAGTTACCTTGCCCAGAATGTGAGAACACACTCCCTCTTTTTACCCTGGGCCCCCTGTGTCCATTCAACCAGTTCCTGTCCTTTCCTGCTCTTTCATTCTCCTTTTGGACAGGAGCTGCCCATTTGGTCTCATATATCTTATTAAACTAAGAAGCACATTCCTCACGTGTGTAATTTTCTGTTTTATAAAACCAAAAAGACTAAATCGGTTGCCATCAAGTCAGTTCTGACTCATAGCGACCCTATAGGACAGAGTAGAACTGCGTCATTGAGTTTCCAAGGAGCTCCTGCATGATTGGAACTGCCGATCTTTTGGTTAGCAGCTTAACCACTGCGTCACCAGGATTTCCTTTTGTTTTATAGCCCTGTCTAATCCTTGTCTGAAGAGTAGCCTTCGGGAATGGCTTCAGTTCTGGGTTAACAGTGCTCCTGGGGGCCATAGTTTTGGGGGTTCCTCCAGTCTCTGTCAGACCATTTAGCCTGGCCTTTTTACGTGAATTTGAGTTCTGTTCTACATTTTTCTCCTGTTCTGTCTGGGACTCTCTGTTGTGTTCCCTGTCAGGGCAGTCATTGGCATGGTAGAGTCTTTTGATGAGCAAGTTTTTATTTTTATGAAGTCTCATTTATTTTGTCTTTTGCTGTTTGTGCTTTTGTTATTATATTAGATAATTCATTGTTGAAAATTAGGCCTGACAGTCTTGCCCCTGCTTGTTCTTCTAAGAATTTTATGGTTTTAGTTTGCACACTTAGGACCTGAATCCATTTTGAATTTATTATTTTTTCTTATTATACCTCATGTGCATTACGTGAAAGTTTACAGAGCACATTGGTTTCCCATTCGAGAGTTTGTACATAAAGTGTTTCGTGACCTTGGTTTCATTCCCCACAATGTGTCAGCATTCTCCCAGTTTCTGCCCTGGGTTCCTCATGATATTCTACTTGTTCTTACCTTTTCATCGTTACTTTTGAGCAGATACTGCCCTTTTGATCTTGTGTAATTGAGTCTGCTAAGGAGTACATTCGTCTCAGGTGTTATTATTTATCTTATGTGCTTATCTATTGTTTGGCTGTGAGGTTGTCTCCAGGAATGGCTTCAGTTCCAAGTCAGAAGGATGTCTTAGGGCCATAGTCTCAGGGATTCCTCCAGCCTCTGACAGACCAGCAAGTCTGGTCTTTTTTGTGAATTAGATTTTTTGTTCTATAATTTTCTCCCACTCTGTCTAGGACCCTTTGTTGTGATCCTAGTCAGAGCAGTTGGTAGTGGTAGCCGGGCACCATCTAGTTCTTCTGGTCTCTGGGTTGTGTAGGCTGTGGTTCATGTGGTCCATTATTCCTTTGGACTAATGGCTCCCTTGATTATTTGGTTCCTTTCACTCTTCTTTGCTCCAGATAGGAAGAGACCAATAGTTGTATCTTAGATGACGGCTCATGAACTTTTAAGACCCCAAGTGCTACTCACCAAAGTAGGATGCAGAATATTGTGTTTATGAAGTATGTTGTGCCAGTTGACATAGATGCCTGCAAGTCTGTGGTCCTTTGTTTTCGCCTAGGAATTTCATCCCATAAGGTGTTTGGTTATTTCTAAGAGGTTTCCCTGCCTTTACATCTTGTATGCTCTATATGAGCCACACCTGCAGACACGTATGTAGGAATATCCACCATCAAACCTGTAACTGCTGGTAGATATGTTCCTTTACATCCTCCCACAGCCAGTTGCGGTAGTTGCCCTTTATTCTTACGTTCCTCTTAGTGTCCTCTCTTGCCTTGACAATGTTGTGCTGACTTCCCCATATTATATATTGCCTTTTACTTCATCAACGTTAACTCATGTCTTCTATCTAATTGGTAATTTTCCCACTCTCTCTCTCCCATCCTTGGTAACCTTCAAAGAATGTTTTTCCTTTCTTTTTTTTTTTTTTTCCTGTTTGTAAATCTTTTGTTGTTACTTTATAATAGTGGTCACATACAGTATTTATACTGTTGTGTTTGACTTATTTCACCCAGCATAGTGTCCTCCAAACTAATTCATGTTGTGAGATGTTCATGGATTCATCATTATTCTTTATTGTTGTGTAGTATTCCATTGTGTGTTATGTACTACAGCTTATAAATCCGTTCATCTGTTGATGGGCACTTAGATTGTTTCCATCTTTTTGCTGTTGTGAATAATTTTGCAGTGAACATGGGTATGCATATGTCTATTTATGTTATGATTCATTTCTTTAGGGCGTATATGTAGGAGTGGGATTGCTAAATCATACGGTATTTCTATTTCTAGCTTTTTGAGGAAGCATCATACCATTTTCCATGGTTTGAATTTATTTTTGTGTATGGTGTGAGGCATGGATCCTGTTTCGTTTTTCTGCATGGAAAACCAATTTTTCTAGCACCATTTATTGAAGAGGCTCTTCTTTCCCCATCGAGTGGACTTAGCAGTCTTGTCAAAAGTCAGTTGACTATAGGTGTTTGGGTTATTTCTAGACTTTCAATTCTATTCCTTGGTCTGTGTGTCTATTGTTATACCAGTATACCAGGCTGTTTTGATTACTATAGCTGAATAGTAAGTTTTCAAATCAGAAACTGCAAGTCCTCCTACTTTGTTATTCTCTTTCAATATTGTTTTAACTATTTATATAGTATAAGGTTGAAGATTGGTTTTTCTATTCCTGTAACAAAGGCTATGAGAATTTTGAATGGGATTACATCGAATCTGTAGATTGCTTTGGGTAGTACTGACATCTTAACAATATTAAATCTTCCAAACTATGAACATAGAATATCTTTCCATTCATTTAAGTCTTCTTTAATCTCTTTTGGCAGTGTTTTATAGTATTCATTGTATGAGTCCTTTCTGCCCTTGGTTAGATTTATTCTTAGGTATTTTATTCTCTCCGATGTGGTTGTTAATGGAATTGTTTCCCTGATTTTCCCATCAGATTTCTCATTGCTGGTGTATTAAAACTCAACAGATATTTGTTTGTTCACCTTGTACCCTGCAACTTTGCTAAATTTCTCTATCGCTTCTAGAATTTTTCTTGTGGACTCTTTGGGATTTTCTATATATAGGGTCATATTACCCGTGAATAGAGATAATTTTACTTCTCTTCCAATCTGGATACCTGTTATTTATTTTTCTTGTCATATTGCTCTGGCTAGGCCTTCAAATACAGTATTGAATAGAAGTGATGAGAGTGGGCACCCTTGTCTTGTTCCCAGTTTCAAGGGGAAAGCTTTCAGTCTTTCTTCTTTAAGTATAATATTGGCTGTTGGCTTTTCATATATGTTCTGAATCATATTGAGGAATTTCCCTTCTATTTTAGTCTTCTTTAGGGTTTTCATCCAGAAGAGCAGTGTTAGATATTATCAAATGCTTTTTCTGCATACACAGAGATGATCATGTGGTTCTTTTCCTTTGTTCTATTGATGTGGTGTATCACGTTGATTGATTTTCTAATGTTGAACCATTCCTGCATTCCTAGAATAAATCCCACTTGGTCATGGTGTATGACTCTTTTAATATGCTGTTGGATTCTGTTCACTAGTATTTTGTTGAGGGTTTTTACATATATATTCGTAAGAGATACTGGCCTGTAGTTTCCTTTTCTTGTGGTACTTTTGTCTGGTTTGGGTATCAGAGTTATGTTTGTGTCATGGAATCAATTCAGGAGTTTTGTCGTGTTGTGATAATATACCTGTTAATGTTTTGTTTTTAATTTCTTAAAATTACCTTCTATGAAGATAGTTTATATGGCATTTATAATAAGATTTTTAGGAAATTGTTGAAAGTACTGTCTCTGGAAAGTCATGAAATTTGGTGTTTAGTTGAAGGTTCTAATCAAAATAGAAGAGGTGGTTGAAAGATAAAAAGTTCAGTTTGGGTATAGTTTTGCATGTGTGTTTGTGTTTTGCTACATATGTATTTTTAAGTACAACTTAGAAACCCATCTGTAGTTAATTAGCATACTTGTGCTGTCCTTAAAAGTGAAGAATAGCAAATTTGAACATTATTTTTTAAAATAAATAAATGTTTCTTGAATGAAGTTTGTGGCAAACCTTTTGTGGCCATCTTGAGACATTTAAGATATCTAATTAACAATATTTTATTATTATTTTACTTTCATTCCTGGCTTTGTGGCCTGTTGAGCAGAAAATTTGATAACATTGAGTAAATATTATAAAAATGCTTTAAAATAGCATATGGCCTCTTATTTTTAATTATAATTCGTATCTTTACTACCTCCATTAAAAGTTCGATAATAAACTTTCCGTACTGGAAATAGATTTTCCCTGAAGTATGTCTTTACAAAAGGAGGACATAAACAGTCTTTAAAGCTATTATTAGTGCTTTATCACTTCTTTTGGGTGATGGGTACACAGGTATTTGTTTTATTATTTATATTTTTCATTTGAGCTATATATCCTGCATATATGAAAGAGTACATTTAAAAATGCATAGGAAAAATACCAAAATGTGCAGAGCTGTAATCCTCATGGAGAATTATGGAACTAAGGACAGACATGACTACCATTTTCTATAAAATGTTCTGGGACTGGTACATCTTTTGCACATCAGATACTTTTCTAGAAACAGTTTTGTTGATAAAGTACAGGTGTTATGGCATAGTTTCTAGGAAAGTTTTGAGTTCAGTTGTGATAAATGGTATATTTGGGGATTTTCCCCTTTATTTCATTTGTATTCATTAGCAAAATTTGGTGTCATTATTTTGGAGTGATTGCAATTCATTTCAGTTTTATGAAAGCAAACTAGGAAATTGATAATTCAAAATTCACGTTAAGGGAAAAGACACCCAGCAAATGTCCCCCATGGACTCAGTTCCATTAGAAATGAATATATTTTGGGCATGCTTTCTGTTTGGGGTGGGAGGCAGGGATAGTTGAATAAACAATTGAATGAACAAATACAAAGAATTTTTAATCTTTACATGTTAGTTTATAAGCAGTTTTATAATTTTTTTAATGTACGTTAATATTACCAAAAATTAGTTTAAGTTTTTAAACATTAAAAGAAAGCAAATAACAAAGAGTGGTTACTTCTTATTTCTGAATCAGTATAGTAGGGCTATGTTTATATTTCATTATAAAACTTGTTGAAAGGATTAGATACAAGTTCATCCCTGTATGAAATTTAGATTATTGAAATCAGTACATATCTGATAATGTTTTTCTTTGAGAAAGAATACCTTTACTCTTTTATTATAAAAGCTTTTATTTTTAAATATTTTAAATTACTTTTTGTTTTTAAGAACTTGGCAAGTGGCTTGAACCTCTGAAAAACCTTAGATTTGAAATTAACTGCATACCAAACCTAATTGAGTATGTTAAACAGGTAAGTAAAATTTAAAAGTACCTGGATTTTATGAAATTGTATTTAGTTAGTATATAGTAGTATTGCATTAAATCACTTGTATAGATAGTATAGAAATTGTTAATCATCTACGAGACCTTGTGGGTACAGATTGCTATATGGATACAGATGGTTATGTGATTGTGTGTGTGCGTGAATACACATGTGCGTAACCCCGAGCTGGACTGCTTTTTGTCCTACCAGGTTTGTTCTATTTTTTTCCCTTAAATAAAAATATGACCAACTGTATTGATGATACCTACAAAAGTGTTTTGAAAGTTAAATCTTACGGTAATGTAACATTTTAGTTAAACTGTAATTAGTGAAGAAGGATTTCCCTCAAAACTGAATATAGGTGAAAATGAGTAGGATGAATTCCAGATGATTATAGTGTAGATGGTTCTGTTGGTTGTTAATTTGAGATGGTCAGTAATACTGTTGAAATAACTCTTAAAAGGTTAAAATCACTGCATTGTTAGTTTTGGAAGTTTTCTCTCTTTCTTTGATGCTCCTTAGTTGATCCAGTATGTAGCATAGGAAGAAGTGTTAAAGGAGCTCATAGATAGTAAAATGTTTTAAGTGAAAAGGGCATAATGAACCCTGGGAATTATCTCTTCCTTCATTTAGCAGATGTGCTATATGTATGCATGTATGTGTGTGAGTGTATGTAAACCCACCTTGGTCTTCAATTTGCGATGTATGTTCTTAACAGAATTCATGTGTAGTATCTAACCTATTGCTATTCTTATGCAGCAACAAAGTATTCTTTGGACTTACCTGCTTCCGATTTTTCTTCACTGATTTGTCTGTCCTCATCTCGCTTTATCCCAACTCTCTTAAGACTCTCTTTACTGCCTGTATTGCCTTATATCCTTCTGTGCTCCTTACTCTGCCTAAGACAACATCTTGAGTTCTTCTCATTTATATTCAGTCTGTCACTTAGCAGAAGTACAAGGAGTGTCCTGTAAATTTAGATGGTCAGTTATTCTGGGTAGTTATGCATGATTGTCAGCAGAATATACAAGATGTCTAATAAATATCAGGTGGCTCGAGTAAAAGTATTTAACCAGTAAGAAAATTAATCCTAGAAATTTGAATTACATGTTGTTATTAAAAGAAAATTCATTTTTATGTATATCTTTATCCCATTAATTGTGATTATTATAAGTGGCTCTTGTTCCAACATATACTAAAAACATTTGATCCAACATTGAAGTTTCACCCTCGGCTTCGTGTTGTCTTAGGTGTCTAATTTGGAGTGGAATTATTGAAAAGCAGCAAGGAAAAAATTAGAGGAAAGGCTAATCTAATGTGCGAAATATATGAGGGACAGGAATTTTGTTATCTTCAAGTTTTTCTCCTGAAGCTTAGAAGCTGGAATAGTGATATTTTTGAATGTTAAATCTTCCAGCGTGCAAGTTCTTTAACCATCTGTATGTTGCTCTGTGAAAGCTACAAACACAAAGTAAATTAAACATAACTTTGTTGTTAGGAGATATAGCATAGGCATGTACTAAGGACATAGGCAACTATATATATTTTTTCCCTCTAATCTTGCCCCAACTGGTCATCATAACTAGACTCCCGTGGTATCTGACTTTTTTAAAAACAGAGGCTATATAATCCTAAAATATTCCCTTTTGCTTCCTCAGTTTTGGAAGTAGTTCAGTGCCGCAGGACTTTGTAAAAACAGTCATCGCTTCACTTTGGGGAGAGAGGATGTGCAGAAAGATTATACAGAAAGGAACTGTTTTAAACTCTTAATACAGAGAGTCTTATATATTTCTGTATGTTCTTTTTAGTACAGTTCTTTTTGTTCATATAATATCACAAAAGCATGGTACAACTTATGGTAAATTTATAAACTTCTTTAGCTAGAGTCTTATTAATGTTATAAATTTACTTAATAAATTTGAAATGTTGCAATGTACTTAACTTGAAGTTAAGTACATATTTTTAACTAAAACCTTGTCTGGAATTTTCTCTTGATTTGCTACATACCAAAAAATTAAATTTTCTGTTTATTTTTATTTTTAAAGAATATTGATAACTTGATGACCCCAGAAGGAGTTGGTCTTACCACTGCACTACGTGTTCTCTGTAATGTGGCATGCCCACCACCTCCTGTTGAAGGTAATATGGCTACCTTCGATTATTCTTTAAGGCTAATATAAATAAATACAGTTTATTCAATAAAATATCCAAAAATCATAACCAATTATTTAACGTATAAGTAATTCGTTTTATTTTCCTTTTTCTATATAAAGGTCAGCAGAAAGACCTGAAATGGAATCTTGCTGTAATTCAGCTTTTTTCTGCTGAAGGAATGGACACCTTTATTCGGGTTCTGCAAAAATTGAACAGTATTCTGACTCAGCCGTGGAGGCTCCATGTCAACATGGGGACTACTCTTCACAGAGTTACTACTATTTCAATGGCTCGCTGCACACTCACTCTTCTTAAAACTATGTTAACGGAACTCCTGAGAGGTGGATCCTTTGAGTTTAAGGACATGCGTGTTCCCTCAGCACTTGTTACTTTACACATGCTCCTGTGCTCTATCCCCCTCTCAGGTCGTTTGGATAGTGATGAACAGAAAATTCAGAATGATATCATTGATATCTTACTGACTTTTACACAAGGAGTTAATGAAAAACTCACAATCTCAGAAGAGACTCTGGCCAATAATACTTGGTCTTTAATGTTAAAAGAAGTTCTTTCTTCAATCTTGAAGGTTCCTGAAGGATTTTTTTCTGGACTTATACTCCTTTCAGAGCTGCTGCCTCTTCCATTGCCCATGCAAACAACTCAGGTATCACTTCCGTATAACATGCATCTTATAAATGACTGCGGTAACATTAAAAAAGCCCATGGCTTTGTTAAAAAACCAAACAAAACCCCTTTTTCCTCCCCTCCAAAAAGACATAAAATAACTCAATGAGGGTGAGATAAAACTGAAGGAAGTTGGTCATTGAGGAAACACAGGGGTAACAATTTAAATAAATTTTTGTTAACGTTTTATTCTGTTGTGTATACTTGTACTTTTATTTTTCTGTTATTTTTAAATCTTTTTTTCATGTGTTAGAATTTGCATCACCAATGGACTGTGCTCTACTGACTGCTAATCTAAGAACAATAAGATTTTTTTAGACTGATTGAAGTCAAGCAAATGTCTAATTGTATAATAGAAAATTGTTTTTTGAGCATGCAGTAAAGATGTTCTTTTCATAACAGTTCTTCCTGAACAGTTTTTGTGACTATAAATAAATATAAAAATCTTTGTACACACACATTATACTTTTTTAACAGGTTATTGAGCCACATGATATATCAGTGGCCCTCAACACTCGAAAATTGTGGAGCATGCACCTTCATGTTCAAGCAAAGTTGCTCCAAGAAATAGTTCGCTCTTTCTCTGGCACAACCTGCCAGCCCATTCAACATATGTTACGGCGTATTTGTGTTCAATTGTGTGACCTTGCCTCACCAACTGCACTTCTGATTATGAGAACTGTGTTGGATTTGATTGTAGAAGACTTGCAAAGGTATTTTCATTTTACATTAAAAAAAAAATTTCCCCAAAGTTACTCTTGTCACAGATATATTTTTTCCACTTAAAATTTGGAGACCAGGGTTTAGATGCCCAGGATACAAACATACATACACACACACGGACACACACGATACACACAGACGTGCATGTATATATGTGTGTATATCTATACATAGTTGTTAATTGGAAAAACTTATGTCATCATTTTACTTATAAAATTCCTTGAAGGTCTTGATTTTGGGTGTTTGAAAAAGTGAGCTATAAAGAAGTACTCTTGATTTAAGAAAATATATTATTGAAAACCTGAATTTACAAAATTTTATAATAATTGTAAAATTCCAAGGAAGTTGGCCTTATATCCAAGGAATGAAATGTTTTATACAATTTTGTATAAGATGATAAGTATTAGTTGAATAGTGCCTTAAAATCAAGGACTTTGTTTACTAAATGTATTGATTTTATTTCAGCACTTCAGAAGATAAAGAAAAACAGTATTCTAGCCAAACCGCCAGGTTGCTTGCTCTTCTTGATGCTCTGGCTTCACACAAAGCTTGTAAATTAGCTATTTTGCATCTAATTAATGGAACTATTAAAGGTGATGAAAGATATGCAGAGATATTTCAAGACCTGTTAGCTTTGGTGCGGTCTCCTGGAGATAGTGTTATTCGCCAACAGTGTGTTGAATATATCACATCCATTTTGCAGTCTCTCTGTGATCAGGTATTTATAGTTATTTTATAAATTCTGTCTGCCTTAAAGCTTCTCTTGACATCAACCTTGGCTGTGACTAAAGAGCTCTCACCTTTGTTTTATTATACCTGCTGTTTAGGGACAAATTTGACTAGTTAACCAGCAATAAAATGGTTTAGCTGTTATTGTTGTGTAGCTTTCTTTGGGTTTGTACTTCACAGGTTTCTCTGAGAGCTCTTTCCTTTTTCTTTATAAGATTGTGTCCTCTGGTAATTGCTTTATTGCCACTGTTTCTGTATTCTTTGGGATTGGTTATGTCTAATATGTTCATTTTCCTTCCAGTTACAAACCGAATCATTCTTGAATTTTGTAACATTGTGATTGGTTGAATTAATATTGTGTTCTCTTGTAATGACAGCTTTTAAAGGTATCCCAGGTTACTACAATTTTAGTATGTTTCAGACTACTGTGCTTACAGATGTTTACTAAAAGAAGTAGTATTTTTTCCTGCTGTCTGTATTATTGATTTCCAGTTTATAGTTCTGTGAGTCAGTGAGAATTGTTTTAACTTTTAAAGTCCATTGTGATTGATATCCTTGGAGAAGATTTCTGTAAAATGCACCTGTGTTTTGGTCATGAAATGTGATTTTTTTTTGCCCCCAGGCAGAATATTTTTAATAGTATCCCAGATTGGAAGACTATCTTTTTCTAGTTTAACAAAAATCTAGTTTGATTACATTTAAGATTAAAATCAAGAAGAAACATTTTTGGTGTGATTTTTTTGTTGTTGTTGTTCCACAAAAAGGTGGCCTGGTAGAAAATAATTTTGGAATGGAAGTATTTTAAGTTCTTTATACCTCGAAGTGTCTGTTTGACTGGTGTTGGTCATATTATAACCCATGTCAAGTTGCATGACTACACAGAATAGCACTGTATAGCATCCTAGCTGCCCTGATCCCATAAACCTCATGTACAGCCTCATCTTGTTATATTTCCCTCCTGATTCAAGCTTTATTTTGACTTTTTAAACCAAGTTGAATGCTGGTATGCAGTATGTTGAAGTGTTTAAAGGTGATGGAACATGCCGAAAAATATTCCTTGTAAAATCTAATTTACTCACTTCTGTGAAAAAAGTGGTAGGGGTACAGTTACCGTTAGCTAAACCTGTTTGACATCGAAAAACTTGGATTTTAAAAGTATATAAAACTTAGAGGAAAATAATTGGAAAACTGTGCTTAAATGTTTAGTTGCTCTATCCCTTTTTGTGACATTTTAAATCCCAACATAGATATGTTTATTAACATTTATTTTTCTGAATGATTTCTCATAAATTTTAAAAACATACAAATTCATGAATAATATATTGATTTTAAATAGCACCAAAATACATCACTTTTTTTAGTTAACTGTTTGAAAATAGAAACTGTACTTAGTGTAATAGAGAGGGGAAAATTTTTCAAAAGATGCTTTTAAAAACATTATAAAATATTTATTCCTTTAGGTGTGTATCCTGGTGTTAGAAAAGGGCAAAACAACTCCTTTTGTTCTTAATGTGTTTGAGTATATGTTTGGGGTGGTGAGGTAAAAATAATATTTTAATGAAATAATTACAAGTATAATTGTTTTGTATTATATAAAAATGGTAAGTAGTAGAGACGATCATTTAAAAAAAAAATTTTTTTTTTCATGCCCCCTCCGCCGCCCCACAGGACATTGCACTTATTTTGCCAAGCTCTTCTGAAGGTTCAATTTCTGAACTGGAGCAGCTTTCCAATTCTCTACCAAACAAGGAATTGATGGCCTCAATCTGTGACTGTCTACTGGCCACGCTAGCTAACCCTGAGAGCAGCTACAGCTGTCTACTGACATGTGTCAGAACAATGATGTTTCTTGCAGAGCATGATTATGGATTGTTCCATTTAAAAAGGTAAAACTTTGTCTAATTTAATATAATCAGGTTTGAGTTTTCAATCTGCTACTTTCCCAAATTTAATTAATTCATACCTGTCATAGAAGGTTGAAGGTTTGCTCTCTGTTATGTGGAGAAATAATTGTGTTTATGTGAAAGGTTCATTAGCGTGAAATATCATGCTCATAATAGAATCTTTGGGATTGGAAATGTGATTTGAATAGGTATCCCCTTATTTATTTTTTTTAAATATTATATTTTAGGTGAAAGTTTACACAGCAGATTAGGTTCCTGTTCAACAATTTTTATACAAATCGTTCTGTGACATTGGTTACAATTTTCAGAACATGTTAACATTCTTGTAATTGCCATTCTGTTTGTTCTTTTTCCATTGATCTAGCTTCCCAGCCCCTTCTTGCCTTCTCATCTTTGCTTTTGGATAAATGTTAACCGTTCGGTCTCATATAGTTGATTCTTTAAGGGAGCACATTACTCATGGATGATGCTGTTTATTTTATAAGCCAATCTATTGTTTGGCTGAAAGGTGACCTCTGGGAGTCACCTCTTAGGGTGATAGTCTTGGAGGTTCCTTTAGTCTCTATTGGTCCAGGAAGTTTGGCCTTTTTTAGAAATATGAATTTCAGTCTACATTTTTCTCCCGATTCTACCTGGGACCCTCTGTTGTATCCCTGGTCAGAACAGTTGGTAGTGGTAGCTGGGTACCATCTAGTTCTTCTGGTCTCAGGCTATAAGAGGCTGTGGTTTGTGTGGGTTATTAGTGCTGTGGACTAGTTTCTTCATTGAGTCTTTGCTTTCCTTTGTTCCCTTTTGCTCCAGATGCATAGAGACCAATAGTTGTATCTTAGGTAGCTGCTCACAAGCTTTTAATACCCCAGACCATACTCAACAAACCAGGATGTAGAACATTATTTTTATGGATTGTGTTATGCTGATTGACTGAGTTGTCGCACGAGACTATGGTCCTAAGCCTTTTAACCCAGTAAACCAATCCTGCAGGGTGTTTGGCTATATCTAGGAAGTCTCCATAACTGTGCCCCCATACCTAGCTTACTCTTAAATTAACCTCTTACATAGCTATAGAACATTTATTAAGACTAAGAGATTAACTTTGGTATAATATTGTGAATTAAAATACAGAACTTATTTGGATTTCACCAGTCTTTTATTAATGTCCAGGATCCAAGCTAGAATCCTACCTTGTATTTCATTGTTCTGTACCCTTTGTCTTCTCTTTCTGTGTCTTTCATGACCTTGGCATTTTTGGAGAGTAGTCAAAAAACTGATACTTTTTCATTAGTTATTTTGTAAAATGTTCCTCAATTTAGGTTTACCTGATGTTTTCTCATTACTAGATTGAGGTTATGCTTTATTGGGAAGGACATCACAGAGGCATATTTTCCCTTCTCAGTGCATCATAACAGAAAATACAGTTACTGATGATAATAATCTTGATCACTTGACTGAGGTGCTGTCTGCCAGTATTCTGCGCTATAAACTTACTATTTTTCCCTTCTTAATTACTAATTAAATAGTATTTTGGAGGATATGCTTTGAGACTATACAAGTACTCTATTTCTGCTTAACACTTTCTTCCACTAATTTTACTATCCATCAGTGGATCTTGCATATGACAGTTGCTACTGTGGTGGTCTAATGGTGATTTCCTGTTTCCCTTATTCCTTTTACATGTATCAGTTATCCTTCTGTAGGAAGGAGTTTTCTCGTCTCTCCCGGATGGACTCAATGGACGTTAATTTTTTTTCTTTGTATAATAATCCAATACTATTGTTACTGTATCCTTGCTCAACTTGTTTCAGCTTTGACCACTACAGATCTTTCAGGTTGGCTTCTTTCTTTGTAACTGTATTCTCCAGCAATGAGAAATCTGGCTCTCATTATCTGTAATACATTTACTTGTTTATTTTAACTCTGATATACAAATGAAGTAGTTTCTAATACTCAGCTCTTTTTGTCTTTAGCCTTACTGTATCCAGTCGAAACACTTTTCCAAAGTTACTTAGGTCACCTCTTTTCTTCTCTGTCTCCTTCAGTGTGGTTATCTGATTCATTTGTAGTATAGTTATATTCGTCTTAGTCTGCATCCTGTCTTTTATCCCTCATCTTGATTGATTTTTGTTTTTAATCTACATCTAGTGAAATTCATGATTTAGCATGTATAGTTCTATGGATTTTAACAAATGCATAGTCATGTATTTATTACCATAGTTCCATACAGGACAGTTTCATTGCCCCCAAATTTCCCTTGTGGTAGCCAGCCCCTAGCAACCACTGATCTATTTTCCTCCATATAGTTTTGCCTTTTTCAGAATGTCATCTGAGTGAAATAATATAATATGTAGTCTTTTGGGTGTGGCTTCTTTCATTTAACAAAACGCATTTAAGATTCATCTGTGTTGTTGCATGAATCAATAATTTGTTCTATTGGTTAGTAATATTCAGCAGTCTGGTTGTTTCTAATTTTTGGTGATTATAAATAAAGCTACTGGAAAAAATTGCAAACAGGTTTTTGTGTGAATCCCAGTTTTCATTTCTTTTGGTTAGATATCTGGATTATATGGTAGGTGTATATTTAGCCTTTTAAGAAATTGCCAAACTGAGTTCCAGAGTGGCTATACTATTTTGCATCCTCACCAGCAATCTGTTAGAGTTCCAACTCGTCCTTATCCTCACCAGCACTTGCTATGGCCAGTTTTTTTTCTTTTTAATTTTAGACATTCTAATAGGTGTGTAGTAGGTCCCAGCTTTGATAGATCATGGAACTAAGGCTCACTTGCTTAAGGTTATACATATTAAAAAAAAAAAAAACCCAAACCTGTTGCTGTTGAGTCAATTCCGACTTGTAGCAACACTATAGGACAGACTAGAACTGCTCCAGAGGGTCTCCAAGGACCAGCTGGTGGATTTGAACTGCTGACCTTTTGGTTAGCAGCCAAGCTCTTAACCACTGCATCGCCAGGGCTCCAGGGTTATACATAAAACCCACCACTGTCCAGTTGATTCCAACTCATAGCAACCCCATAGGGCTTCCAAGGCTGTAAACCTCTATGGAAACAGACTGCCACATCTTGCTCCTGTGGAGCTAATGGTGGTTTTGAATTGCCGACCTTTTGGCTAGCAGTCAGTTGCTTTAAACTCTGTGCCATCAGGGCTCCTTAATATACATAACCCCATAACCCATTGCCTTCGAGTCGATTTCAACTCATAACAGCCATATAGGACAGAGTAGAACTGCCCCATAAGGTTTCTGAGGTGCACCTGATGGATTTGAACTGAAGACCTTTTGGTTAGCAGCTGTAGCTCTTAACCGCTAGTCACCAGGGTTTCCTAAAATATGCATAGTGATCAGTAATTGGTATAGTTCCATGCTTTTGAGCCCAAGCTTTTTCCATTAACCATATTATCTTAGTGTTTAATCTTATTCCTGTTGATTATGTCTTGTCCATTTCATCATGGTATAAAGCTCTCAAGACAGGAATCTTTGTTTTGTATTGGTTTATCAAAGTCTTCTATGATGGCATGTCAGAATCTAAGAGCATTTTCCAAATCCAAGCACTGCATGTTTAGTATTAATGTCATATTTTCAGTTTTGGTTAATTGTGTTATAGCTACTAGATGTAATAGAATATTAGGATTGTTTGCCTTTAAAATTCTGTTTTGATCAACTAAGAACTGTATAAATGTATGAGTATTTTTAGCAGGTCCCTGCATGGTGCAAATGGTTAAGCACAGGACTACTGGCTGAAAGTTTGTCATTTCAAACTCACCAGGATGCATCTTGGAAGACAGCCCTGGCAATCTGCTTCCAAAAGGTCACAGCCTTGAAACCCTATGGGGCAGTTCTACTCTGTGCCCATGGGATCATCATGAGTTGGAATTGACTCAAAGGCAGCTAACAATAACAACATATGTTATTATAGGTCCCTGGGTGGTGCAAATGGTTTGCGCTTGACTACTAACCTAAAGATTGGTGGTTTGAACCCACCCAGCAACACAGCAGCCTGGCGATGTGCTTCTGTAAAGATTACAACCAAGAAAACCCTATGGAGCAGTTCTACTCTGTAGTACTTGGGGTTGCCATGAGTCGGAATCAACCCAGTGCCAGTGGGTTTTCTTTTGGTTTATATATTGTCATAGTTTTAGATAGATATCATGATTGCCTGTTATGCTGAAGTTTCTCTATATTAGGTGTTGGCGAACTATGGTGCGTGGGCCAAATCCAGCCTGTGCCTGCCAATTTTTGCAAACAAACTTTTATTGGAACACATTTGTTTACATATTATCTTTTGGCCCTTTTCCCACTATCAAAACAGAGTTGAGTAGCTGTTACTGAGACCATATGGCTCGTAAAACATAAGATATTTACTATCTGGGTGTTTATAGAAAAAGTTTGCAGCCCCCTGCCCTATACCCTTCTGTCAGATTACAGAAGCAGATAAAAATAGTCGTTCTTTATACTTATTATATAAGCTAGGCTTTCTAGGCAGACTTCTGAGAGAGCTGTAACCTGCTCATGTTAAAGACATCCTTAGATTACAAAAAGTTTGAAAGTAGGGGACCTTCAAGTTTCTTGTACTATTTTATACCTTTATTATTTGAGGGAAGCTTTTTTCTTCAAGAGCTTGAGGCTTAGCTTTAGAAGGAAGTGTTAACTGTAGTTACTGCTTTATAATGGGTTTGTGTACACATGTACAGTGAAGTACTTTTAAAATTTAAAATATTTTTTGTATTGTTTGAAATAGTAGACTAAATTTTATTCTGTCTGAACTGAGATAATTCATTACTCATACTAGTTTTATACACTCATGTTAAGGCGCTATCTCCTATTTAATTACAGTTCTTTAAGGAAAAACAGTAGCGCTCTGCATAGTTTACTGAAACGAGTGGTCAGCACATTTAGTAAGGACACAGGAGAACTTGCATCTTCGTTCTTGGAGTTTATGAGACAAATTCTAAACTCTGACACGATGGTAAGTGTTTATATGTATTTGGCGTTTCTTAAATTTATAAGCTTTTATGATAGGTTAAAAAATCACTTTGGTTCAGAGATATGTTGGGACTTAGACTAGTGGTTTTTTCTGTACTCTTACCTTCATAGTAAATATGGGTTTTCAATTTATAAAAAAAAAAAGATAGCTGTGTAAGAGAGAAATTTTTATACTCTTTAGTGTATTAGTCATCATTAGTTTGTGAATACCCTATGAGTTTGAAATTTAAATACAGAGAGATACTACCTATAGTGCCTTAATTTTTTCAAATAATTCCTGGCATTAAATTACTTCATAAGGGTAACTCAGAATAGTCAAGTTTTGTTAGTCTCTTAATCAAATATTTATGTAGTGTCACTTAGTTGAGCATTTGCTGATTGTGTTTCCGATGTGATTTCGGAGTGACAGTAAAGTTATTATACTAGAGTATTTTGGATCCACCATAGATATCAATTGAAGAGTATTTCCTCAGCTCTAAAACCTTATTGTTAAAATCTGATTAAGAACTTCTCTCATTAGTGTTTTCTGAAATCATAGTATATTGTGGACATAATTCCAAAAGCCATTAACAGGCCTGCTTTTAAAACAGTACTTGTGGTCAGATAAGTTTGGAAATGCTTTCCCTAATGGAGCCTGACCACGCACATTAGTATATTGAAAGCTCTAAGAAAGTCTGGAGTAAATAGAAACTTGTTTTGTTGCAATCTAACCCAACCTTGCCCTAGTGTGTTGCCGACAAAATACCTTTTGTGTGTATGTGCACAGCTGTTAATATCCTATGGATCAGTATTCTGTCAACAGCAGTTTAAGAAATTAAGCTCATAATTAAGATTTCTATTTGAGAACAGTTATAGAGGACCTGTTTAATACAGTGTTACCATAATTAATATAGTATGGGATCATTTGGTGAGAAAAATAAAATAAATTTGTTTAGTGGGTTTCTCTCTTACCTATGTAATTTACATTGAGAATATTTAGTAAGCCCTCCTCGGCTGACTGTTCTGTTTGTGTTTATTGTCGTGCCAATTTTATTGGAAAAATATTGTTTGTTTTGTGCCATATCTAGTTTATTAAAGTCAGTTTACCAGATACTTTGATTTTGAAAGATGGCATATTTAAAAGTATGACTGTTGCTGTCCTGAAGACGTTTGAAAGTTGGATTTGATGGAAGAATACTTACTAGCTTTACCAGATCCTAAGTGGCATGTTGTTAACAAATCAGTTTGACAGATTGTCTTATACCTGTCATTAGTTAACAGTTCTTGATCAAAAACCACTAACCATTGTTTATTCGTGTTATCCAGGAATTGCTGGACCCTCAGTAATTAACGCTTTTATTCATCCCTCATTAATGAATTTCTTCTTCTTACCTTTTACATTGAGAAGATCAGGGCCATTCTGTTCAATGACTAAATTCTTTCTGTTCCTTTCAGATTTTTGTCCTGTTCTTCTCATCTGTTCTTTCTTTCTTAATCAGAAGCAAAGTACCCCTGCGCCACTTCATTTCTACCTATGATCCTATCCCTTCTAATATTTTCCCAGCTCCTTTCCCCTCTCCTATCTATACCCTCCCCTTGCTTGTGGCTAATGTATATTGTTGTTGTTAGGTGCCATCGAGTCAGTTCTGATTCATTTCGACCCTGTGTACAACAGAATGAAACACTGTCTGGTCCTGCACCATCCTTAAAATCGTTATGTTTGAGGCCATTGTTGCAGCCACTGTGTCAGTCAGTCTTGTCAAGGGACTAATATATAGAATCTTTGAACGTTGAAAATTAAATTCATTATCTTTCTCCTAAACTTGATTCATCTTTTATGAACCCTGTTTTCGTACCGTTGATCTCCCTGACTTCCAATATGGCTGTCATGAAATAGTAGTTGACTTTCCCTGTTTTTTCTCATCTTCAGCAACTGCTCATTCTTGTCATTTTATTTACAAAACATTTTGTACTTCATTCCCTCTTTTGTATTTTCACCACCATTGCCTTAGATTGGTCCCTTTTGCAGAGTAATTTTTTTTAATTCACATACAGTACAATTTACACTTTTATTCTGTACAATTCGGTGGTTTTTCGTATATCCACAGAGTTGCGTAACCACTTGGTCATGGTATATAATCCTTTTTATATGTAGCTGGATTCAGTTTGATTTATTTTGTTGAGAATTTTTATATCTATATTCATAAAGGATATTGGTCTGTGGTTTTCTTATGATATATTTGTCTGATTTTGGTATCAGGGATCGTACCCTGAATTGGGAAGTATTTCCTCCTCATTTATTTATTTTTGGAGTTGGGGAAGAGTTTGTGAAGAATTGGTGTTAATTCTTTTTAAAACACTTAGTAAAAATCACAAGTGAAGCCGTCTGGGTCTGGACTTTGTTTTGGGGAGTTTTTTTCAGTACTAATCCCACCTGTTTATTTGGTGTAAGTCTGTGCAGATTTTCTCTTTCTTCTGAAGTTGGTTTTGGTAGCTTGTGTCTTTTCAGGAATTTGTTCCTGTACATTTATCTGTGTTATTTAACTTGTTGGCATACAGCTGTATTCATAATATTGTCTTAAAGTCTTTTTTATTTCTGTAAAGTCAGTAGCAATGACTCTGTTTTCATTCTTGCTTTTAATAATTTGAGTCTTCTCTCTCTCTTTTTTCCCTTGGTCAGTCTTGCTAAAGTTTAGTCATTTTTGTTGATCTTTCAAATGACCAACTTCTGGTTTCTTTGATTTCTTCTGTTGTTTTTCTGTTCCCTGTTTCATTTATTTCCCATTATGATTATTAATCTTTATTAATAATTTCCTTCTTCTGCCTGCTTTGGGTTTAGCTTGCTGTTCTTTTTCTAGTATCTTAGGGTAAAAGATCAGATTACTGATTTGAGATCTTTTTCAATGTAGGCATTTACATCTTGTAAATTTGCTTCTAAGCACTCCTTTAGCCGCACCCCACAAGTTTTAGTATGCTGTGTTTTTGTTTTCATTCATCTAAAAGTGTTTTGTAATTTCACTTGTGACATCTTTAACTCACTAGTGTTTAGATATGTGTTTAATTTTTACATACTTATGCATTTCCCGAATTTCCTTATGTTATTGATTTCTAACTTGATTCCATTGTGGCTGAAGAACATATTTTGTATGATTTCAGTCCTTTTAAATATATTGAGGCTTGTATTCTGGCATAGCATATGGTCTTTTCTGAAGAATAGTTCATGTGTATTAGAGAAGAATGTGTGTTCTGTTGCTGTTTGATGGAATGTCCTGTAGATATCTATTAGTTCCAGTTGGTTTATAGTGTTTTCAAGTCTTTTTGTTTTTGTGGATTTTCTGCTAGTTCTATCCATTATTGAAAGTGAGTTATTAATCTATGAACTATTAATATTGAATTGCCTGTTTTTCCTTTCAGTTTTGTCAATTTTTGCTTCATATCTTGGGGCTCTGTTGTCAGGTGCATATATGTTTATAATTGTTATAGCTTCCTGATGGATTGACCCTTTTGTCATTATCAGTGTCCTTCTCTGTCTTTAGTAACAATTTTTGTCTTAAAGTTTATTTTGTCTGATTTATTAGTGTAGCCACTCCAGTGCTCGTTTCATTACTGTTTACATTGTTGTTTTTTTCTTTTTCCTAATACTTTCAACCTGTCATGTCTTCCAGTGTCAAGTGTGTCTTGTAGACAGCATATAGTTGGATCATGTTTTTTTAATCCATTCTGCCAGTCTCTCCTTTTTGATTAAATATTTAGTCCATTTACATTTAATTATTGATACGGTAGGGTTTATGTCCCTCATTTTGCTGTTTTCTATATATCTTATGTGTTTTTTGTTCCTCTCTTGCTACATTATATTTCTTTTGTGTTAAGTAGATGTTTTCTACTGTTTTAATTTCCTTGTTTTTTTTTTTTTTTTTTTAACTATATATCTAGTTTTAGTTTTCTTAGTGGCAGCCCTGGGGACTAAAATTAACACCTTAGGATAATACAATTTAGTTCAGGTTAATGCCAGCTTAATTTCGTTAATATACAAAAACTTTGCTACGACATAACTTTGTCCTCTTCCCCTTCTTTTATACTGTTATTTCCATACAACTGAGATCTTTATACATTATTAGCCCATTAACATAGTTGTATAATTACGCCATATGGAGTTGTCTTTTAAATCGGATAGAGTTATAAAAAATATATATTTATGCTCTTATATTTACCTATGTAGTTAACCTTTACTGTTGCTCTCTATTCCTTCATGTGAATTCAAGTTATTATCTAGTGTCCTTTCAGCCTGCAGGATCCCCTTTGATATTTTATGTAGAGCAGATCTGCTAGTGATTAACTCTGTCAGTTTTTCTTTATTTGAAAATATCTTAATTTCTCTTTCATTTTTTGAAGGACAGTTTTACCTGATATAGAATTCTGAGTTAATAGTCTTCTTCTCTCAGTACTTTGAATATGTTTTCTTGCTGTCTTCTGTTAATTTTGTTGGAGGTCCCTTTTATATAAGTTGCTTTTCTCTTGCTTCTTTCAAGATTCTCTTTGTCTTTATTTTTTGACAGTTTGACCATGACGTATTTTTAAGTATGAATCTCTTTGAGTTTATCTCACTCAAAGTTTGTTGAGTATCTTGGACGTATAGATTAATGGAAACTTTTTAACCATTATTTCTTCAGATGTTCTTTCTGGCCATTTCTCACTTTCCTCTTCTTTTGGGATTCTCATTATGTTTACTTTGGTACTCTTGACGGTGTCCCACAGGTCTCTGAGCCTATGCTTGTGTTTCTTTAGTCTTTTTCCTTTCTTTTCCTTAAAGTAGATAATCTCAATTCAAGTTCACTGATTCTTCTGCTAGTTCAGATCTGCTCTTGGGCCCCTCTAGTACTAGAGTTGTCTGTTTCAAGTATTGTACTTCTACACTCCAGAATTTCTATTTGGTTGTTTTTTATAATTATTTTCTCTTTACTGATAGTCTCTTGGAGAGTATTGTAGCAGCCTTCTTTCCAGTTTCCTTCCAAGCATTTACTTTTCTGATACATTCTAAGTAATTCTGCTTGAATTAATACTGTCTGAATAGAGCAGACATCAGATCATGTCCCTTTACCCTACAAAAACTTTTGTTATCTGTAGGATAAATTCTGGACTTTTTAGCCTGACAGTCAAGACTATTCACTGTCTGGCCAAAAAGCTACTTTTTTTCTCCCTTAGAAAATGTTTTATATTACATTATTTTCAATAAATCTTACCTATTTTAACTTTACCTTTTCTTGGCCATGCTTTTCTTAGTTTGGCCTCTTCTTTGGTCAGACTATAATCTGTCAGTGCCTGTATTTCATGCATCTCAATTTGTGAAGCCTTTGGGATTACTTTTCCTTATGTACTCTTCACATCATATTACTTAGGTTTATGTTTTCTATATCATTTATACATCTATTTACCATTTCCCACCTTTCTGCATGTAAGGTGATTTAGGTCAGAGACCATGTCTTTTTTTAATTGTGCTTTAGGTGAAAGTTTACAGCTCAAGTTAATTTCCCATACAAAAATTTTACACATATTATTGTATGACCCTAGTTGCAATCCGCACAATGTGACAGCACACACCTCCTTTCCACCCTGGGTTTCCCATGCCCATTCCCAGCTCCTAGCCCTTTCTGTCTTCTCATCGCGCCTCCAGACAGGAGCTGCCCATTTAGTCTCGTGTACCTACTTGAACTAAGACACACACTCTTCACAAGTATTATTTTATGTTTTATAGTCCAGTCTAATCTGTCTGAAGAGTTGGCTTTGGGAATGGTTTTAGTTCTGGGTTAACAGAGTCTGGGACCATGTGTTCTGGGGTTCCTCTAGTCTCAGTCAGACCGTTAAGTCTGGACTTTTTAAGTGAATTTGAGCTCTGCACCACACATTTCTTCTGCTCCATAAGGGACTCTATTGTGTTCCCTGTCAGGCCGGAGAGACCACGTCGTAACGTCTTTTTCCCGGAGTACTTGCATGATGCCTTGTACAGCTTAATACCTGAAGTGTTTGACAAATGAATAAGGAAATTTGAAAAGATACCACACACAAATTTGGTAGAATTTTCGTTTTCCTGAAACAACTTTGTAGATTACAGTTTTAAAAAATTCTTTGTTACTAGCCACCACAGTAGTGCATATACAGAAAACTTCAAAATATTCTAAATTTGATCTTAATAAAAAGCAAGTTTTTTTTTTATTTTATCAAAAGAGATTTTTTGTTCAAAATGGTTTCTGTTATTCATAATAATGGAAAAGAAAGATAGTATGGAGAGTTGAAAGTTTTAGATCATTCTGAATGTTTTTATTAGTCCATACTTTTTATCTTAGCCCTCAATAATCTTTTTTTTAAATCTGTATTGACAACAATATTTAGCAGCCTTCAGTTCCCTCCACTGGCACCCTATTTCCCTTTAACTTGATTACTTTGTTCTGTTTTCTCTATTAAAAATAATCATTGTAATATTATCTGATTCAACCATATCTTGAACCTTCCTATCTCTTGGTGAAAGTGCTGTAAATAACTGTGAAACTGGGAGAAGAGAAACCAGATAGATGTCTTGGTAGTTTGTAGTCTGGCTAATATTCTTATTTCTATAAAATATATTTAATCTGTTAATTTACAAATGTCATTAACGTTTAGGAGACACAGTCTTTAAAAAGGACTGTTTGCTATCTGTCCCTGTGAGTGCATTCTGATTATTTTTAACTCATGTACCTTTTTTTTTTTTTTTTGATAAAGCATAGGCTAGACTATACACCAGCCTACCCGCTTGCCCAAACAGAGCAAATAGAACCCTTGTAGACTTAATGGTTTATTGAATTTCTCATTAAAACTTTATGCCCTTTTCCTGTGTGCCAGTGTGCTTATGGCACAGTATTTATCAGTTGGAGGGGGTAACTGTTAAGAATAATTTTAATCCTACTTTCATTAACATTTGACCAATTATAGAACAAATAATATGAGCTCCAAACACATTTTTAATTGTAAATGCTCACTTCAAATAGTCCTGCATCTGAGTAGGTGGATGCAGACTCCTGAGAGGCCATACTCATTTTGAGTCATTTAAACACAGGGCGGTGTTCTAAAGATTTGAAACTATTAGGTAGATGCATGGTTCTCTACTATAAGTGTTCTTCCATGTCTGAGAATATGTATCGTTTTAGTGTCATGAACCAAGATTTGTTTTTGCTGGATGGATTTTCTAGTATTGAACTATGATCACTCCAAAATTCATTTTATTGTATAGAATACATTTTAAAGCAGAAAATACTAAATTTTCTACATGACAGAATATAGTCTTAAATATGGGTAGTTACTATTTTCTTTAGTTGTTTGCCGTATCTCCAGAAGGATAATTTCAGGTTCTGTCAGTTCTTTATTATAGCAGATTTTATTAACTATTGAGCATAAATCAGTATGTTACATACCCCGCAAGTGCTAGTGTATTTTGCCATTGGATATTTTTGTTGAGAAATCTTGGTGCGAGTAAATTGAATATGTTTGTTTACCTCTTTATTTTGTGTTACTCAAAGAAAAGTTATTTCTACTTTGAGCTAACTAAATCCTGCTTGAAACTAGCCATTTGTAGTGATGTAAGAGCAAAACATTGAGGGGAAGATTGCAGCAAATGGCTTATATATTTGAATAAGTTGGAAGCATCTTTGCAAATTTCTCTGCTCTCAAATTTAACTTGTGTGTGACATTTACAGGGATGTTGTGGAGATGATAGTGGTCTCATGGAAGTAGAGGGAGCTCATCCATCACGGACAATGAGTATTAATGCTGCAGAGTTAAAACAGCTTCTACAAAGCAAAGAAGAAAGTCCAGAAAATTTGTTCCTTGAACTAGAGAAGCTTGTTTTGGTAAAAACAAAAACAAAATTAAAGCAACACATCCCCAAGACATATTTTCTCCTCACTTTGACTAGTACAAGTTTTTCATAGTGACCTTTTAAACTAGTGAACCCTCAGTTGGGTGTTTATATTGTTCCAAATAACTTCTCGAATTTAATAATTTGGAGCAAAATTCTACTGCTGTTATGAATCTTAAGAAGTAAATGAAAGCAGTATTTTTTTAATTGTTTATCCTTTGGATGCAGGGTGTCTCCTACTGCCATTCTTTAGAAATAAAATGATATGCGTTGTTGGTGTTTGCTTTATTTTAATTTGTATTAATGTTGATAGTTTTTTGATGGTGCTTCGTATTTCTTAGTAGTGAAATAATACAGCCTTTTCTACTAAAGAGTCAGTAGACTATGGACATAAATGTTTAAATTTTACTTGCACCTTCTTATTCTGCTTTTGCTTGTACCTAGGAACATTCAAAAGATGATGACAATCTGGATTCTTTGTTGGACAATATAGTCGGACTTAAGCAGATGCTGGAATCATCAGGTGATCCTTTACCGCTCAGTGACCAGGATGTAGAGCCAGTACTTTCAGCTCCAGAATCTCTCCAGAATCTGTTTAACAATAGGTAAAACAAGCAATGTTTTGTGGTTGAGTAGATGTTGTTTGTATAGTTGCTAAGAAAGAAGATCAGCCAAGAGGCAGATAGCAAAAATTCTAAGCTTTGCCATCCATATACATTCTCTGCATATTCTTCTGTTATTTTGTTCTGTTTTTTTTAAAAACTTTTAAAATAAACAAACTGTTCCTAGCTCACAGGCTATACAAAAACAGGTTGATAGTACAGGGAATAGTTTGCCAGTCCTTGGTCTAGAAGATATATACCTCTGAATCTTTGGAGGACTGTAGCGATAATAATTGTTCAGTATGATAGAATTATTCTATAAATTTAGAAAAATTAAATAGGGGCAGTTTCTGTAGAGTTGGCTTTTCAAAATAAAACCAGGGCTCCATTTTATTTACTAAAGGTCAGAATTTATCACATCAAAAATAGTTCCCAAGTGAAGAGTGAGGTTCTTGGATCAAGTAGACACTTGAGACTATGTTGGCATCTCCTGTCTGGAGGGGAGATGGGAGGGCAGAGGGGGTCAGAAGCTGGCCCAATAGACTAGAAAAGGAGTGTACTGTTTCATTAGGAGGAGAGCAATTAGGAGTATATAGCAAGGTGTGTATAAATTTTTGTATGAGTGACTAACTTGATTTGTAAACTTTCACTTAAAGCACAATAAAAATTAAAAAAAAAAAAAAAAAAGTTTCCAAGTTATTGGTTTTTAAGGATACTTAAATCTTGGATAACTTTTGAAGGAGTCTTTTCAAGTGCTAATTTTCCTAATACATCAGAGAATAACAGTTTTAATTGTACTTTCCATAGATTTTTCTTAGAAGATAAACTAAAATGTTTAATTCTGGAATTTTTTCACCAAGTACTTTTCTCTATTCTAGGACTGCATATGTGCTAGCCGATGTCATGGATGATCAGTTGAAATCTATGTGGTTCACTCCATTCCAGGCTGAAGAGATTGATACGGATCTGGATTTGGTATAAATAGTTTAGAAAAGAATATTGATGATTAGTTTCTTTATATACTGTTAATACTAAAATTTTATATAGTTGTGAAAATTTCATCTGGGGACCAGTTCTGCATTATTTTTATGCCAGTTGCCCACTTTATGCCAGTTGTCCAAGCTTCTCAGCTTGTTTTGCTTTTTTCTTGATAATGATCTATATATTTGAGAATGAGACCTTTTGGGGAAAATTACGTTTTTGCATAAGTACGCTAAAGCACTTTGTTTTCTTATATTGGCAGGGAAGATCATTTTAACCACTGGTATTGTACCATATACTGCCTCTTTTGATCAAAGAAAACATTAGGATATTTCCTGGTCCAAAAAATGCTAGTGTCCATGATATTCAATAAAACTAAAAGAGTGATTTGCTTTACATATGAGGTATATTTAACTGTAAATTGGATCACAAATATCTTGAGATGATGATTGTGGTTTTAAATGATTCAGAGAAAATTTAGATCTCTTAGATTTGGTAAATTTGAATAAAACCAAAGTAAACTTCATTTTGATTTCTATATAATTAAACTTAGGTTGGTAACCCTATTAACAGCCCCTTTGGGATTTGTGTCACAAAATCCTTTTATAACAGAAACCTTGGCAATACAGGGCTTTTCAGAGTGGGTTATTTTCCGATTCCGCTGGAAAAGTTCTGGAGATATTGTAGTGTTAATCTTTAAAGAGAAGTTCTGAATTTCCTGTCAGGCAGCAAGTATCTCCATTAATAGTCTTCCCTTGAGAAGGAATGCGGTCCTTAAGAAAAAAAAAAAAAAGCTAAACTCAAAGTGTGTTTTTGCCCTTTTTTATTAAACCAACTAACGATATGCTTTCTGAAAAGATGAAAGAAACAGACCTCTAATATATTTGTTATTATAAATTATATATAATAAGACTCTGTGTAATCAAATATTACATTAATAGTTACTTAAGATGTATTTTTCATTTTGTTTCAATTTTATGACTGCAGGTAAAGGTTGACTTAATTGAGCTCTCTGAAAAGTGCTGTAGTGATTTTGACTTACATTCAGAATTAGAGCGTTCATTTTTGTCAGAACCATCGTCTCCAGGGAGAACCAAGACTACCAAAGGATTCAAACTTGGGAAGCACAAGCATGAAACCTTTATAACTTCAAGGTAAATTTATTCCACCAAAGAACTTGATTGTGGTCATGTAAACTATTATATTTTAAGGTAGACACATGACTATTAAACAAACAAAAAAAGAAGTTGACATAAATTGGCACTTGAATCATGAATTTTTTTTAGATTTGTTTGAAAAGATAATAATTTGGCCAGGACATACTTAGTACATTTGTTAATGTTGTTTTACTTTATGAAGAACATGTTCTACTACCGTATGTACTACTTTTGGAAAGTTTGAACAAGAGATAAAATGGATTATTTTTTAAAGTTATTAGTCATAACAATAAAGTACGAGTATCATTATTAGCTTGTTGTCTTTTTCCAGGAAGTTATATTGAGATTTCCAAAGTTATATTGAGAACTAACCCAGTGCTGTCGAGTTGATTCCGAATCATAGCGACCCTATAGGATAGAGTAGAACTGCCCCATAGAGTTTCCAAGGAGCGCCTGGTGGATTTGAACTGGTGACCGTTTGGTTAGTAGCCGTAGCAGTTAACCACTATGCCACCAGGCTTTCCATATTGAGAACTGGAATAAGAAAAATTGAAATGTAGTTTTCAATATTGCAAAGATTGTGTATTTTCACGGGAAATATGAAAAAAAATTTTCATAGAGCATGTTTCTGTTTCAATAGTGGAAAATCTGAATACATTGAACCTGCCAAGAGAGCCCATGTCGTGCCACCACCAAGAGGAAGAGGCAGGGGAGGATTTGGACAGGGTATACGACCCCACGATATTTTTCGTCAGAGGAAACAGAACACAAGTAGACCACCATCTATGCATGTGGATGACTTTGTTGCAGCCGAAAGTAAAGAAGTGGTCCCTCAAGATGGAATACCGCCACCAAAACGGCCACTCAAAGTATCACAGAAGATTTCTTCTCGTGGTGGATTTTCGGGCAATCGAGGAGGACGTGGTGCTTTTCACAGTCAGAATAGATTTTTCACACCACCTGCTTCAAAAGGTACTACCTGTATGTGTTTTCCAGTGGGTTAGAATATTAGATGGAATTGATTCAGATGAAATATTTTTCTGTTATTACAATTAACCTGCCTTTAGACAGTGGTAGATTCCTTAGAAGCGAGGATGGTAAGACTTGTCTCATGTACTTTGGTCATGTTATCTGGAAGGACCAGTCCCTGGAGAAAGACATCATGCTTGGTAAAGTAGAGGGTCAGTGAAAAAGAGGAAGACCCTCAATAAGATGGATACAGTGGCTGCAACAGTGGGCTGAAATATAGCAATGATTGTGAGGATGGTACAGGACCAGGTAGTGTTTCCTTCTGTTGTACATAGGGTCACTGTGAGTAGGAACCCACCCAGTGGCACCTAACAACAATATCTAACAGGCCAGTGGTACTCTTTGCAGAGACTCTATTTGATAGAAAAAAACGTTTTTTTAAGTTAACCTTTGGTAAATTGCTCTTTTATAGATGAGTTTAAAAGAAATTCTAATTCTTTTCCTTTTTAAATTGAGATTTGTGTTTACTTTCTGAGAAATAGCCATACATTATTTTCATAGTAAGTGTACTTATCGACAGTTTCCTTAGGATTGTTCCATGTAGTTCATCACTGATTCTCTTATCTACTTGCTTCCTAATGTAACATTTAATGTTTTAAATGGCTTAAAGATTTTTAAAACTGTCTGAATATACTTGTAGAAATTTTACTTCACTAGTAGATCAATGACATGTCTGAATACTTGCTTAGTTAGGAGGGTGAAAGTAAAAGAGGATTTAAGAGTTGATGTTAATAGGGAACACTTACATAAGTGTTTCAGGAACTATTATAAACGCTTTATGTATAATACCCTAGCATCAACCCCATGAAGTAGCTTCTCTTAGTATCTTTACTTTACAGAAAACTGTGAGTCACCTTGCCAGGGCACATAAATAGAAGTGATAGAACAGCATTTGAGTCTTGGTCGTCTAGTTCCAGAGCCTCTGCTTTTAACCACTGTGTGATGCTGCCTCTCTAGACTACATTATATTTATAGAATTTCATAGTTTTTACTCTGAAGATTGAAAAAAAAAAACAAACTGTCCATTTGTCCTTAATCCAGTTAAGTTTGTGATAAAAGTAGAATTTGATTGTCTTGTTTGTGTTTAGGAAACTACAGTCGTCGAGAGGGGACACGAGGCTCCAGTTGGAGTGCTCAGAATACTCCTCGAGGAACTTACAATGATAGTCGTGGAGGCCAGAGCAATTTTAACAGGGGTCCTCTTCCGCCATTAAGACCACTTAGTTCTACAGGTATATATCCTCTGTCCTCGTTATTGTGGAGAGAAGGGAGGCAAATTCCTCCTTTTCAAATCGTTGAATGTCATACTTACATCCTTGGAGAGCATATTTTGGAATATAGACTTATGACTCTAAAGTCAATTGTGTATCTGAGAATGAATGCCTGCATTTTCTGTACAAGTAATAAAATTTCAGATACTGAACTATTTGTAGAGTCTAAACAGTTTCCTGGTGTTGTATTTTTATATTTCAATAAATCTGTAAGGTACATTTTTTACCAAAATATTTTAATAACATAGGTATCTTTGCACAGTATATTCTATTTTTGTTTATAGTATTGTCTTGCATATGTAAGCACATAACCTTTTTTAAAACAGTACTATATCAAGTCCAAAATTCTGCTGGTAGAGATATTTTTTGGTTTTAAATGCACTTTTAAAAAAAAATGACAGCTTTATTGAGATATAATTCTCACGTGTGATATAATTTACTTATTTATAGTGTACACGTTAATGGTCTTCAGTAGATTCACAGTTTGCGTATGGGTTTTAAAGGAGCCAGGAGTAATTCCTGTCTTGGTTTGAGCTCAGTGTCATAGATCAGTATTCATTTTGTGGGAAAGGAAGAGAAGTTGAAACTAAAGACTATATTCTTTCTTTTATAGGCTATCGCCCAAGTCCTCGTGACCGTGCTTCCAGAGGTCGTGGGGGACTTGGACCTTCCTGGGCAAGTGCAAATAGCGGCAGTGGAGGCTCAAGAGGAAAGTTTGTTAGTGGAGGCAGTGGTAGAGGTCGTCACGTACGGTCCTTTACACGATAAAAATTCTTTTGGGAACATCCTAAATGTATATGAACATTTCACAAGGACATTAAAAATAAAGACATCGAAGGACCAATTTAGACTTAGCAGTTATCTGAAGACATTTGAGAGAATATTTTTATCTAAAGAAAGCAGATTTTGTTTGATACCTAATACAAGATTTCAATAAAAATCCAGACTTTTTACGTATGTTTGTATATATTTTTTCCCCTTCTTGTATGATTACTTATTTAAGAAATTCCTTAGGTAGGAAGTGAAAAACTAAATGATCTTTGTTTTAGTGTATTTCTTGATTATACCACAGAGGTTCCCAAAGTTTCTCGGCTTATGGAGCCCTTTAGGGTCTCAGTAATTTTTACACAGCACACCTAGGCCAAAAGATATATCTAATACTTCTGTTTAATAAGCAGTTTCATCCAAACAATAAGAATTTATGTCTTAACAGCTTAGCCAGTTGGAAAAGTAATACACATAAATTAAAAGAACAATTAAATTTGTATTTCCTTCTTACATAACCGCTGGTAATTGTGGACACTTCATAATGTCTCAAACCTTGGAATCAACATTGGAAACTGTCAGTCTCATTTCCTGTTACACCTTGATTTTTGTACAGAAACCCAGCTTTGCAAAGATAAGCTGTCATGGAAAGGAATATAATGCTGTTTAATATTGAAAATATGAACTACCTTGAGCTAGTAGTTTGATGATGTCCAACAGATGTTTCCATGTTTCCCTTAAAAATATCCTGCGGCACCCATGTGAATTTACTGGACTGCCCTGGTGCACAGTTAGGGAACAATGACTATACTGAAAGAAACATGACACTTTTCTCCTTTAAGTTAGAAATATTTATTTACTTTGTGTCACAGATTTAGATCTACTTATACTATTTAATTAAAGCCTAAAATGAGGCATATCCTAATGCTGTTGTTTTAGGAATCAGAAACATCTAATAAAATCTAGACTTCTCTATGTAGAAGTAAAGCTACTAACTGTCAAAATAGCTGTGTTCTCCATAAAGGGCATTTTAACACACTGAGCCTGTATAATTGGCATAAAATATAGAGTTATCATAAGCAAAAATGCAATGTATGAGTCTCATTCTGCCCCTTTATCAGTCTATTTTGAGGAACTATTTGTGAGTAAATAGGAAGTTTGTTTTTAGGAAAACACCTTAAAGAAAACCTCAGTTCTTTTCCCCTGGATAAAAATTGACTAAGTTGGCTAAAGCTTTTGATGTTTAAGTGAAAGGTAAATGGAAATATTTTTATAACTGCTGGCCTTGCAAAACCCAAGATAAACCCCTTTCAATCTTGAAAGCTAGTAGGGTCTTCTTCAAAGATATGTTTTTCAGAAATAAGACAAGGATGCCCTTTATCACCACTGCTTTTTAACATTGTGCTGGAAGTCCTAGCTAGAGCAGTAAGGCAAGAAAAAGAAATAAAGGGCACACAAATTGGTAAGAAGAAGTAAAACTATCCCTATTTGCAGATGATATGATACCATACCTAGAGAACCCAAAAGACTCCACAAGAAAACCACTGGAACTAATAGATTCAGTAGAGTAGCAGGATACAAGACCAACATACAAAAATCAGTTGGATTCCTCTATACCAACAAAGAGAACATTGAAGAGGAAATCACCAATCAATACCATTTATAGTAGCCCCCAAGAAGATAAAATACTTAGGAATAAATCTAACCAGGGATGTAAAAGACTTGTACAAAGAAAACTACAAAACACTACTGCAAGAAACCAAAAGAGACCTACATAAATAGAAAAACATACCATGCTCATGGATAGGAAGACTGAGCATTTTAAAAACATCAGTTCTGCCCAAAGGTATCTACAGATATAATGCAATCCCAATCTAAATACCAACAGCGTTCTTTAACAAGATGTAAAAACTCATCATTAACTTATATGGAAGGGAAAGAGGTCCCCAGTAAATAAAGCATTATTGAAGAAGAAGAACAAAGTAGAAGGCCTCACACTACCTGATATTGGAACCTACTGTACAGTCACAGGAAAAACAGCTTGGTGCTGGTATGACAGACACAGACCAATGAAACAGAATGGAGAACTCAGGTATAAATCCAACTATGGTCAGCTGGCCTTTGACAAAGGCCCAGAGTCCATTAAATGGGGAAAACACAGTCTCTTTAACAAATGGTGTTGGCAAAACTGGATGACCGTTAGTAAAAAAAAAAAAAAAACAACCCATACCTCACACCATACACAAAAACTAATTCAAAATGAGTCAAAGACCTACATATAAAACCTAAAACTATAAAAATCATGGAAGAAAAAATAGGGACAATGCTAGGGGCCCTACTATACAGCAGAAATAGGATACAAACCATAACTAGCAATGCACAAGCACCAGAAGATAAACTGGGTAACTGGAAGCTCCTAAAAATTAAACACGCTCATCGAAAGACTTTACCAACAGTAAAAAGAGAGCCTACAGACCAGGAAAAAATTTTTTGCTATGACATACTTGACAAAGGTCTAATCTCTAAAATCTTTAGGAAAATCCAACTCCTCAACAACAAAAAGACAACCCAATTAAAAATGGGCAAAAGATATGAACAGACATTTCACCAAAGAAAACAGGTGGCTAACAGACATGAAATGCTCGTGATCATTAGCCATTAGAGAAATGCAAATTAAAACTACAATGAGATACCATCTCATCCCGACATTACTGGCAGAGATCAAAAAAATGTTGGAAAGGTTATGGGGAGATTGGAATTCTTACACACTGCTGGTGGAAATGTAAAATAGTACAACCACTATGGAAGATGATGGCACCTCCTTAAAAAGCTAGAAATAGAAATAACATATGATCCAGCAATCCCATTCCTAGGACTATATCCTAGAGAAATAACAGCCATCACACAAATAGACATATGCACACCCATGTTCATTGCAGCATTATTCACAATAGCAAAAAGATGGAAACAACCTAAGTGCCCATCAACAGGTGAATGGATGAACAAATTGTGGTACACACACACAATGGAATACCATGCAACAATAAAGAACAATGATGAATCTGAAACATCTCATAATATGGTTGAATCTGTAGGGCATTATGTTGAGTCAATCACAAAAGTCAATCATGAAAGGCCAAATACTGTGTGAGACCACTATTACAAAAACTCAAGGCTTACACACAGAAAGAAACCATCTTTGATGGTTATGAGGGAGGGATGGGGTGGGGAGGAGAAATCATTAGATAGTAGATAAGTGGTAACTTTGGTGAAGGGAAGACAGTACACATAGGGGAAGTCAGCACAACACGACCAAGACAAAGTCTTAGAAATGTCATAGACACATTCAAATACCCTGAGGGACTGAGTTGCTGGGTCTCAGGAGACATCTGGGTCAATTAGGATAACATAGTTTTAAAAATGTTCTACATTTGACTTTGGTGAGTAGCGTCTGGGATCTTAAAAGCTTGTCAGTGGCCATCTAAAATGTGACTACTGGTTCCACACCAGCTGAAGCAAAGGAGAATGAAGAAAACAAAAAATACAAGGGAAATGTTAGTCCAAAGGACTAATGGACCACAAGTAACACAGCCTCCACCAGCCTGAGCCCAGAACAACTAGATGGTGCCTGGCTACCACCACCAACAGCTCTGACAAAAATCATAATACAGGGTCCGGACAGAGTGGGAGAAAAATGTAGAACAAAATTCAAATTCACAAAAAAAGACCAGAATTACTGGTTTGACAGAGAGTGGAGGAACTCTGAGACCATGGCCTCCAGACACCCTTTTAACTTAGAACTGAAGTCACATCACAACTTCACCCTTCAGCCAATAATTACACAGGTCTTTTATAAGACAATAACACATGTGAGGAACATGCTTCTTAGCTCAATTGTGTAAATGAGACCATATGGGCAACACCTGCCCAAAAGCGAAGACAGGAAGGGAAAGGAAAACAGGACAAATGGAAATGAGGAACTCAGGGTGGAGAAGGGTAGAGTGCTGACAAATTACGGGGGATTGCAACCAACGTCACAAAACAATTCCTATATAAATCATTGAATGAGAAACTAATTCACTCTAAACTTACATCTAAAGGAAAATTAAAAAAATAAGATACATTTTTTACATTAGGTTTAGATAGAACTTGGAGTTCATCCTTAACGCCTGGCAAGTACATGTAAAAATGGTTAATGTTTCTTAAGTAATTTTTTTTAAGTAGTAAAAATATGTATCTATATTGAGATATATAATTGATTTTTTTTTTTTAGGCTTTAATGTGAATATAATCTTTGGGAAATATCCAACAGCTGTTTCTGTTGTGTGATTAAATCTTTTCAGGTTAAAACCAGGGCTTCCACCTGGTTCCAGTTCAATCTCCTGCTGAGAATCTGCATTTCCCCCCAGATATACTGAATTAGAATCTATATTTTAACCGGATCCCCAGGTGATTGTTACCTATAATAAATTTTGAGAACCACTTCTCTACTAGTGGCTCTCAGAATTGGTCCCTAACCAGCAGTCTTAGCAATCCCCGGGCGCTTGTTCCAAAAAAACCAAACCCACTGCCATCCAGTGGATTCCGACTCATAGCGACCCTATAGGACAGAGTAGAACTGCCCCGTAGAGTTTCCAAGGAGCGCCTGGCAGATCTCAACTGCCAAACTCTTGGTTAACAGCTGTGGCACTTAACCACTACGCCACCAGGGTTTCTGGGCACTTGTTAGAAATGCAAATTTTCATCAGGGGTTCGAACCAGAATGAACCAGTTGGAAGCCCTGGTTAAAACCCAGTAATTCTGGCCAGCTTTTTTTTTTTTTTAAGGTAATAAGTAGTGTCAAAACAAAACAAAACAGAAACCTGTTGCCGTCAAGTTGATTCTGACTCATAGCAACCCTTTAGGACAGAGTAGAACAGCCCCATAGTTTCCAAAGAGTGTCTGGTGGATTCGAACTACTGACCCTTTGGTTGTTGTTAGTTGTCATCAAGTTGGTTCTGATTCATAGCGACCCGGTGCACAAAAGAACGAAACACGACCCGGTCCTCACAATTGTTGCTATTCTTGAGCCCATTGTGGCAGCCACTGTGTGAGCGTATCTCCTTGAGGGCCTTCCTCTTTTTTTGCTGACCCTTTACTAAGCATGATGTCCTTCTCCAGGGACTGGTCCCCCCGATAACATGTCCATAGTATGTGAGACGTGGTCTCACCATCCTTGCTTTTAAGGAGCATTCTGGTTGTACTTCTTCCAAGACAGATTTGTTCATTCTTTTGGCAGCCCATGATATATTAAATATTCTTCACCAACGCCACAATTCAGAGACGTCAATTCGTCTGTCTTCCTTATTAATTGTTCAGCTTTTGCATGCATATGAGGTGATTAAAAACACCATTGCTTGGCTCAGGTGCACCCTAGTCCTCAAGATGACATCTTCGCTTTTCAACACTTTAAAGAGGTCTTTTGCAGCCGATTCGCTCAAAGCAACGTGTCTTTTGATTTCTTGACTGCTGCTTCCATGGGTGTTGATTGTGGATCCAAGTAAAATGAAATCTTCAATCTTTTCTCCTTTTATCATAATGCTGCTTATTGGTCCAGTTGTGAGAATTTTTGTTTTCTTTATGTTGAGGTGTAATCCATACTGGAGGCTGTGGTCTTTGATCTTCATCAGTAAGTGCTTCAAGTCCTCTTCACTTTCAGTGAGCAAGGTTGTGTCATCTGCATATTGCAGGTTACTGAGTCGTCCTCCAAACCTGATGCCCTGTTCTTCTTCACGTAGTTCAGCTTCTCGGATTATTTGCTCAGCATACAGATTGAATAGGTATGGTGAAATGACACAACCTTGAGGCACACCTTTCCTGACTTTAAACCATCCAGTATCTCCTTGTTCTGTTCGAATGACTGCCTCTTAATCCTTTTGGTTAGCAGCTGTAAAATAAGTAGCGTAGAAGCTAATTAATGCCAGACAAATTGAAAATGTCCTGAGTGACTAAGAGTCTTAGATAAAAGAGAAGGGAGGGAAACCAACACACTGACCTGTTCTTACATCATTTATAACTCAGTCTTTATAGCAATTCAGTAAAGAAAATAATACCTTAATTTTGCAGAAGGAAAAGGCTGAGGAGCTTGACTCAAAAGTGGTAGAACCAGGATTTAAAGCCAGCTTGTCTAGCTCTGAATTCTTTACCTCTCCTTTTCTCTTTGGAGAGGTTAAGTAGGTGATTTTTAAGTTCAGTGGTTTTAGAGACAAAACTATATGGAAATGGATTTCCAAGTACTTGACACTCTGTTTTAGTTATTTCAGAAATGATCCAGATAGATATTGGGGGAGAGTTGTCTCTATACATGTAGATCTGCATATGCCTTTAAAAATAAGTACTTCAAATGTGCTTTGGTAGAAATAAGTATACATGTTATTTGCAAAACTACTTTGTCTCATACAAAACATCTCAGGAAAAGTTTTGAGTGATACTTAAAAACTAGTGGAAAACGTGCAGAATATCTTTGAGAGCAAAATATGTTCTATTTAACCTATAGCACAAGGAGTTGATAGAGTGATTTATTTCCTAAGACTAAGAAGAAAGAAATGCTCTGAAATACCGTTATGGTTCATTTAAAAACAGTGTTGCTGTCAGTAATCTGTGTGTGTAAAGCAGTAGCAGGTCCAGTTACATTAGTTTATTGCTCCGGGTGAAAGTAATTATGAAAACCTACAGATTGAGAATGTAGAATATTTCTCCTGAGCACCTACTGTGTTCCATATACCCTAATACAACTTGGGGAGTATAAGGGTGAGTAAGATATATTTCCTGCCCTCCAGAAGCTCATAATCTAATAGAGGAAACAATCATGTAAAGAAGGTTCCTAAAAGCAAAGTTAGTGAGATCCTACGTATATGAATATGAACACTCAGAGTTCTTGAATAATCCAACCACTACATTTGAAACTGATTTGATTGTGGGATTTTTAAGGTAACTGTATTTAAAAAGTTGCTGAATTAAAAAAAAAAAAGCCTTGAAATTACAATTATATGTCAGGCCATAAATAACATCTTTTTTGGAATTGTTTTTGTATAAAGACTAGTTTAGTTGAGAAAAAACATATATATGTGATTTTTGTTTTTAGATTCATGTACTATTAGGAAGTAGTGTACACGATTTTATAAGAATCCCAAAAACCCTGTAGTCTAGAGAAGACGGGCTGTCCTAGTTTCCTAGGACTACGGTAACAAAATAACCACAAAGTGTGTGGCTTTAAAGAACAGAAATTTATTTTCTCACAGTCCTGGAGGCTAGAAGTCCAAAATCTGGGCGGGAGCAAGGCTATCCTCTCTGTGAGCTCTAGAAGAAGATTCTTCTTTGTCTCTTTCAGCTTCTATACCCCTGGGCACTTTCTGGCGTTCCTCAGCTTATAGATGGATCCTCACAAGCTGTCTTCCCCTTGTGTATGTATTTTTCTGTGTCTGTCCTATTTTCATAAAATGTCAGTCATACAGGATTATGACCCACCCGACTCCAGTATGATGTCAATTTCCCTGATAACATCTGCAAAGGAAAACAAGGTTATATTCACAGGAGCAAAGGTTAGGACTTCAACATGTCATTCGGGGGGACACAAAACAATTCAATCCATAACAAGGGTGCAAAATCAAGTACTAGCAGCGGCCAAAAAAGGCAATAGAGTGAAGAGGGCCAGATAAAGAAAAAGCAGTGAAAACTGGAGGATAGATGGCATTTGACACTTTGGCCTCAGAACCAGGGAGAAGAACTCATATCTGTACCCAGTGGCCCTGAAGCATGCCTGCCTAGAGTGTTAAAAGGAAACAACTCTGCTCTTCAGCTTCAGCTGATAACGTTGGAAGGATGCGGTGGGTCCAGTGCTGATGCATCTGCTGACTTTTTAAAAAGAGAAGCTAAAAATCTGGATTAAAATGTAATCGGTTTTAAATATTGGCAATTAATTCAAATTAAAAAATTGAAAACATTGTGTGGGCCAAACTAAACACATGTGCAGGGCCAAATGTGGCTGGAGGGTTCCACCCTGAAGAATTTGATAGCGTATAGGGTTGCTTTGAGTTGGAATCAACTCCTTGGCAACGAGTTTGGTTTTCTTCTTTTTCAAAGAAATTGAAGCTGTATTGCCGCAAAAATTTATTTTCATTGGGAAGGTAAAATTTACCAGATAAATTTGCAATAGGACGTGACACAATAGAGAAGTTTTTTGGAGCCAAAAAGCCTGGGTTTGAGCTTTAACATTTATTTGCTGTACAAGTTTAAATCACTGAATCTCTCTGTTGCTAATCTTTCTATTTGTTATATCTACCTCACTAGTTTTGGGGATTTAATAAGATAATGTCTTTGACTTTTTTTTTACATAGAGTATTATTATTTTAAATAAAAGCCTCTACTACCTGGGAAGGAGCCCTGCTGCACAGTGGTTAAGAGCTTGGCTGCTAACCAAATGGTCAGCTGTTCGAATCCACCAGCCGCTCTTCGGAAACCCTGTGGGGCAGTTCTACTCTGTTCTACAGGGTCGCTATGAGTAGGAATCGACTCAAAGCAACAGGTACTACCTAGGAGTGGGGGGAAGTCTACTTAATACGATAAACTTCCTAGCTAAGTTATTTCTGAAGTCATAGAAATTAGTGCCTCCTTGAGAAAAATCTGTAAGTTACAGAGATAGAATTATACCAATTTGTCACTATACCAGATAATTTAGGTGTGTTTTTTTAGGGAGATATTTAGTTTGGGAACACTACTTTGGTCCTGTGAACATAGACTCTAAGTGAGGTTAGTCCAGCTTCTGTCTAAGCAGAATTCCCAAGATACTTGAGAGCATGTGGTGATATTTTTAAAAACCAAAATTTTAGGTATTCAAGGGGATAACATTTATTGTCACTGCCTCACACTTCTATATTATGGAACATTTGGTAGGGCGACTATCAGCATGGAGATCTACTTTGGCTAGTGTCAGATGAAGGATTAGGGGTAGAGGGAAGGTGTCCTTGGAGATTGGGGCCAAGTTATGAAAGGTCTTTTTTGCTGTACTAAGCCATAGGGAGTAATTGAAGTTTTTTGTTTCTGTTTTTAACTTGAGTGGCATTTTCAATTCTGATACATTTTGAAAGCATCTTCTGTGGGCCAGCCACTGTGAAAGATGTTTTTACATATATGATAAATTCATGCATTAGAGATCTCCTCTGGTGCAGCACAGAAGGATGGATTAGAGAGGGAAGAAACTGAAGGCAGGAAGACTAATTATGAGATTACAGCAAAGACAGATATCAGCGATTCTCAAAGGGTAGTCCTCAGACCAGCAGCTCTGCATCACCCGGGAATTTGTTTAGAAATTTGTATTCTCAAGCACCACCCTAAACCTAAGGGGTGGTGCCCAGCAATGTGTGTCTTAACAGGCCCTCCAAGTGATGGTGCCAAAGTTTGATGTACCCTAAAGCTTGAGAACCACCGATCTGTATCAATGGTTCTCAAATACATAGGAATCATCTAGGGAGGTTATTAAAAATATAGGTTCCAGGGGCCCACAAATCTATTTTTAAAAAGCTTCACAGGAAATTCTGATAATCAGCCTAGTTTGGATTTAGTGACCTAAATGAAAAATAGGACAGTGATAATGGAAATAGATGGACCAAATAGAAATATATTTCTAAGATACTCTAATGTCTCTAGAGCTATATTAGGCCATGATGGTATAAAATTGAGTAAAGCAGTTACAACTCTGAAGAACTTTTTAGTGGGAGAAGAGTGGGGCAGGTGCTTGGGAGCAGAACAGGAAAAAATAGTTAACATTCAGAAAAACAGAATTGAACCTCAAGAGTCTCAAACCTTGAGGATGATAAGTTGTGCCACCTGCTCCAACTGGATCACAAAGGGTGAAGATAAAGAGAGGATTAGATTTGGCAATTTGGAAGATTCTATAACTCTCGTGATGGCAATTTTATTGGAGTGGGAATTTGGGGAAAGGGAAGCAAAATTCATAATGATACTTGTTGACTTGATTAAAAGAAAGGATAGACAACGGGTACTTTTTCAATTGTGTAGTGAATAGAGATTTGTTGTGGAGATTTGGTGGCGCAGCGATTAAGAGTTTGGCTGCTAACCCAAAAGGTCGACCATTCAAATTCACCATCTGCTCCTTGGAAACCCTGTGGAGCTGTTCTACTCTGTCCTGTAGGGTCACTATAAGTCTGAATCGACTGGAGAGATTTGTTGGGGAGAGATTGTTTGCTAAAATCTATGTGTACCAAAGTCATTGCCTCTCCAATTGTTTATATGTAAAGATTGCCTTTGGGTTTGTGACCCTAGACTATATGTAAAGAACCTAGTTATAGTGTTTTTTTTTTTGGCTTCTGCACTTTTGAGTACAGACTGCTTTGGAAATTCCATTTTCGATTGTTGAGCTCTCAATTTTTATGTCTGTTTCTTTCATACCTAAAAAGTGCTTAAGTATGCTTCACTGTTTATGCTGCTTAAGTATCCTTGAAGTGTAATTTTTGATGACCCTCTTCTTGTTAGTATATGTCTTAGTTATCTAGTGCTGCTTTAACAAAAATATCGCAAGCGGGTGGCTTTAACAAATGGAAATTAATTTTCTCACAGTCCGAATTCAGGGCACCAACTCTAGGGGAGGTTTTTCTTTCTCTCTTGGCTCCAGGGGAAGGCCCTTATCTCTTCTTAGCTTCTGGGCAATGGCTTGCTTGGTTCCTTAGCGATCACAATGTGGCATCACATCTCTTTTCCCCTAACTGGGATTCCTTGCTTATTCTGCTCTGTGTTAATCATCTAGTGCTGCTATAACAGAAATACCACAGGTGGATGGCTTTAACAAAGAGAAGTTTATTCTCTCACAGTCCAGCAGGCTACAAGTCCAAACTCAGGGCTCCAGCTCCAGGGGAAGGCTTTCTCTCTCTTGTCGGCTCTGGAGGAAGGTCCTTGCCATCAGTCTTCCCTTGGTCTGGGAGCTTCTCAGAGCGGGAAACTCAGGTCTAAAGGACAGGCTCTGCTCCCTGCACTGCTTTCTTGGTGGTATGAGGTCTCCACTCTCTGCTTGCTTCCCTTTCCTTTTATCTCTTGTAAGATAAAAGATGATGCAGGCCACACCCCAGGGAAACTCCCCTTACATTGGATCAGGGATGTGACTTTAGTAAGAGTGTTACATCCCACCCTAATCCTCTTTAACCATAGGCTGAGATTATGATTTACAACACATAGGAAAATCACAAAATGGAGGACAACCACACAATACTGGGAATCGTGGCCTAACCAACTTGATGTATTTTTGGAGGACATAATTCAATCCATGACATGCTCCTTTTTATATCTCAAAAGAGATAGACTCAAAACACACCCTATACTAAGATTGTCTCATTAACATAAAAAGGAAAATCCATTCCCAAATGGAATTATAAACCAGAGGTACACCCGTTGTCATGGAGTCAATTCCAACTCTTAGCCATCCTGTAGGACAGAGTAGAACTGCGCCATAGGGTTTCCAAGGCTGTAATCTTTTCAGAAGCAGACTGCCGCATCTTTTTCCTGCTGGTGGGTTCAAACTGCAGACCTTTGCGTTAGCAGCTGAGCACTTAACCACTGTGCCCCCAAACAAAACCCACTGCATTGGAGTGGATTCCAACTCATAGCGACCCCTTAGGGTTTCCAAGGCTGTAATCTTCAGGGAAGCAGGCTGCCACATCTTTCTCCTGAGGAGCTGCTGGTGGTTTCCAATGGCCGACTTTCAGTTAGCAATTGATCCTTTTACCCACTGGGCAAACAGGGCCCCTACTGTGCCACCAGGGTTCCTTAAACCACAGGTATAGGGGTTAGGATTTACAACAGTTATTTTTGGAGGACACAATTCAACCCATAACAGTATATTTGTCATATTACATATTAGGTTGTAAATGAAAAAAGTTTGAGGTATTAATTTGGAAAAAATGCTGAATTCACATGGCTTTCATTTTAAAGCAAAGGGCAAAACTAAAAAAACAAACAAACCCCCCCCACCAAACCTGCGTTGCTGTTGAGTCAATTCCAACTTATGGCAGCCCTATGTGAGGAGCCTGATTGGCAGTTTGAACCTATCCAGCAGCTCCTCAGAAGAAAGGCCTGGCAAACTGCTTCCGTAAAGTTTACAGCCAAGAAAACCCTATGGAGCAGCTATACTCTGTAACACATGGGGTTGCCAAAACTAAAATAGCCAAATGAAAATTATTATTTACAAATTTTTTTCCCAGTTAATAAGTCTTAGCACATGAGTTGGCAAACAATATTATTCCCCAGTGATGGGCTCTTGGTTTGCCAACCACAGGCTTCCAATCTTGAGCCCTCGACACTGCCTTAGGCACATTAGTCAATTTTCTAAGCCTCATTTCTTTAGCAGTAAAAGACATGGTTTTTCAAAGAATTCAACATGTAGATGAATGTTCTCAGAAAACAGTAAAGGGCCACCACACAAACGTAATTTACTATCGGTGTAGGGCTGAAGAGGGGGCAGCAGTGGCCGAGTGATAGAATTCTTGCCTTCCAACCAGAGACCTCGGTTTGATTCCTGGCCAACGCACCTTATGCAGAGCCTCCGCCCGTCTGTCAGTGGAGGCTTATGCGTTCCTCCAATGCTAAACAGGTTTCTGTACAAATTACTCGTTTAAATGACTGTACCTATTTACACTCCTCTCAGCAGCATAAGGTTTCACGTCTTCATTAACTCTTGATATTTTCAACTTCTTAATTTTTGTCACTGTTGGATGAAATGCCTTTAACCAGTCTCTCTCTTCAGTGTTGCCTTTCTAAGTCCATATTTCTCAGGGTTGGCAGTGTGTCATTGCCTGGCACGCGGAGCGTGCTAAGTAAATATTGAATGATGCCATTTCCCTGCATAACATCCTTTAATGTCTGTCCAAGTCCTCAGGAGGTGCCCTCTTTCTGAGATTTCAATAATCACTTATTAATCTTTATATCCCTAGAACCTAATAGGGGGTTTGGAAAATATCTTGCAGGCGGCTCTAAATCAATGTTTTTTTGAATTAATGAATAACTACATAGGATAAAGTCCACCCCTCTACGATGCACACATTTCCATTATTGCACTTATCACACCAAATCAGAATTTATTACATGTCCTTGTACGTTGTGACGTCTGTTGCTTCAGCGTCTACATCAATGCCTGACACAGAGTAGACACCAAATGAATATTTTTAGAATTGAACCGAGGAACCTAATCAAACTTGGAACCGCTTAAAGAACAGCACAAACGCACATGCGCAATTGTGCGGTAAGGGCATCCAATCACTGTCGCGCTGGACCAGGCGCTACGGCGGAGAAGTAGTGCGCACGCGCGGCAGGCTCGTCGCGGTTGGCTGAGCGGAGGCGGGAGCCTCGATCTACTCGGGCCGTGAGGGAAGCGGTGCTTACAGCGGTTGGTCTTCGCTGGACTCTTGTCTTCTGTGGCCCTCTCAGCGGTGCGTCCCGGGAGGGGAGGGCCTGTGAGGCTGCGACAGCCTGAGGGCTCATAGTGGACAAAGCGGCCAGAGCCGCTGGGACCGGGCCTCCGAGGAGGGGAGAAGGTAGGCTGTGGGACGCGGACTTGGCCGCCTGTCGTGCCGGGAGCCGCCATCCTTAGTTAGAGGGACTCTCGGGCTGTTGGCCCCGGGGCTGGCTTCTAGCGGAGAATGGGGGTGTGCTTGATCGAGGTGGGAGGCCGCAGAGAGGGGAGAGTTCGAGCAGAGGGCCGGTGTGCGCAGGGTCCTGCGGCGTTTGAGTTGGTTTTATCCAGAACTCATCTGCTCTCTGCACTGTGAAGCCAGTTTCCGGGGCTTGGAGGTGAGGCCCTGTGAGCGCCCTGGATTTTAGTGGTCACAAAAACGATGTCTAGAACCAGCGCCTTCTCTAGGGGCTTTTACCTCTTCACTGGTCAGGTTTTTTTTTTTTTTTTTTCCCTCCAACTTTTAATTAATTTATGGAAGAGTTTGTAGGCAGGTATAAAAAAACCTCAAAATTCATTGCCGTCGAGTCGATGCCCTCTCATAGCGACCCGATAGGACAGAGTAGTACTGCCTCATAAGGTTTCCTAGGAGCGCCTGCTGGATTCGAACTGCTGACCTTTTGGTTAGCAGCCATTGCTCTTAACCACTACACCACCAGTGTTTGCTAGACAGGTATAAAAAAAGTGAGATCAAAATGTCAAAGAAACAACTTAAGCCATGAAGTAAAATAACTACTATCAAATATATTTGCAAAGTGAAAAGCAGAAACAGCAGGGAAGGTCGGGTTCTCCTTTTTTGTAGAGTTGTTCTCTTTACACTCTTGCATCTTACAAGTGAGATTGTTGCACTCCCTTTTGCCTCCTAAAGCCCAAGTGAACCCGTAGTTTCTGGTCCCCTTTGTTGAACTACATCCTTTATCCACACCCACACCCCACCATTCATCATCTCTACTCTCATGCTACCTTACATACTAAACACCCAATAATCATAACTATAGATGGTAATATTACAGATCACCTTGAGTGCTTACTGTTTGTTCAGAGTGCTTTACATGTAGCATATATATCCATATCATAAAAATATCATGACCCCCTCAAAAATCCTATCAGTAAAGGTGATTATTCAATCCCTTTTAAAGATGAGGAAACTGAAACACAGAGAGGTAAGTAAACTGTCCAAGATAAAATGCTGGGAAATGTGAGTCCAGATTTATATTCTGACGTTTGCATCCAAAGCCTTCCTCTTATTTATTCTACTGGTATTTTTGAGTACTTTTGGCTTTGTGATGTTTTGCACCTGTCAGCCTGGCCATGGCATTTTCCTTGGGGGGACAGAAGAAGGTGGGCATTGGTATAGAAGTTGTAGTGTAACAACAGGGTTGACAAATGGGCTATTTCTAGGACCTGGGAAAAGGGCCTAAATTAGAAGGGTTTAAAAAGCAGTAAGGGTAAGTGTGATTAATGTCACTGAATTGTACGCTTAAGAGTGAGTGAAATGGCAATTTTTTTTATTGTACTTTAGATGAAGGTTTACAGTGTAAACTAGTTCCTCATTATACAATTAATACACATGTTGTTTTGTGACATTGGTTGCCAACCCCACTATCTGTCAATACTCTTCCCTTCTCGACCTTGGATTCCCTGTTACCAGCTTTCCTGTCCCCTCCTGCCTTCTAGTACTTGCCCCTGGGCTGCTGTGCCCATTTAGTCTTGTTTTGTTCTTGTTGTTTTTTTAAAATTTTTACTGTGCTTTTAAGTGAAAGTTTACAAATCAAGTCAGTCTCTCCTAAAAAAGTTTACATACATCTTGCTATATACTCCTAATTGCTCTCCCCCAGTGAGACAGCCTGCTCCTTCCCTCCACTCTCTCTTTTCGTGTCCATTCAAATTGCAAATCTTTTGTGATACGTATTTTACCACAGTAATTAAAAAAAGGCGGTAAGGGTGCTCAAGTATATTTAGGGGGAAATGTACTGATGTCTGCAGTTCACTTTGAAATGTGTCAACAAATTAAGATAGATTGATGGATGTCAAGGTCATATAGCTAGTAAGTGGCAGAGCTAGAATTCAAGCCCACGTAGACTGGCTCCAGAGTCTTATTTTCTCAGCCATTTCTCTGTATTGCTCATATGCCTACATTCTCAGATTCATCATTTTTTATTATTTACAGGATAAGTGGAGGGTAGAAGAAAGTAGAAATCGTGTGTTAGGTGTAAAAGGATTTAGAGTGATGATTTAGTGTTGAAAGAAATCTCAGCTATCTAGTCCATTCTCTTTTATTTATTTTTAATTTTTTTTCCATTCTCTTTTTACCAATGAGAAAACTGAGGTTCACAGAGTTTAAAACAGCTTGTTCAAAGTTGGGCATCCCTTAGGCAGCAGAATCAGAATTAAACTCAGGTTTCCTTCATTTCTGCTATTGATTTTTTCTTGCTGCGCTGTTTTTCTAGTATTCTCAAAGAGGCGTGAACCAAAGATTTCACAGTATTTTACCGGGATCTGACCAATCCAAAGTACAGAACTTATTATATTTCATGATGCAGACATCATATTTTTATTAATGCTATCTATGAATTATTAGTTTCAGTAGGTTCATCATCTTGTTATTTCAGTTGAACTACAGTTAATTAGAAACATGCAGTCTTTCATTTGAACTGCCCCTCTGTTCTGTTTCATTTGACCAGTAAGTAACTGAGCCTAAATGCGGGGCCTAACATTTACCTCTTTAATTTTGCGGTAGGTAGCATGCGTCAATTTCAAATTTGTGTCAGGTACATATCTAGAGACTTGTGGTATTCTCCTGAGCCGTAACAAAAAGGAAATGAGATTATTTTGGCATGACTGGTTTGGACAGAGTTAGTGTTGACTTCAGGTATTGGTAAATACCACTTCTAAAGTGGTCCTAACCCATCCTCTTTATAATTTGCTCTTAGATGGTGCTAATAGAGATATAGTGTTTTGCTCTTAAGAAACAGCAGACTGTCTCTTACTACTAATTCCTCAAATTATGTAAAGGTCTCTTAAATACCGAATACTCGTATATTTCATCATTTTAACATGTCTGAAATTTGGAACTGTCCAGTAGTCAATGGGATGTCACAGTTTAATTGGTTGCATTGTTTTTTTTTTTCTTTCTTGGATACATAAAGTAATGTTGTTGTTGTTAGGTGCCGTGGAGTCGGTTCCCACTCATAGCAACCCTATGCACAACAGAACGAAACATTCCCTGGTCCTGCCCCATCCTCACAATCGTTGTTATGTTTGAGCCCATTGTTGGGAGCCACTGTGTCAGTCTGTCTTGTTGAGGGTCTTCCTCTTCTTCTCAGACCCTCTGTTTTACCAAGCATGATAGCCAAGGGCTTATCCTGCTGGAGTCTTGCCATCCATGCTTCTAAGGAGCATTCTGACTGTACTTCCTCCAAGACAGATTTGTTTGTTCTTTTGGCAGTCCATGGCATATATTCAGTATTCTTCCCGAACAACAATTTAAAGGTGCCAGTTCTTCAGTCTTCCTTATTCATTGTCCAGCTTTGGCATGCATGAAGCAGTTGAAAACACCATGGCTTAAGTCAGGCACACCTTAGTCTTTAAGGTGACATCTTTGCTTTTTAACACTTCGAAGAGGCCTTTTGCAGCAGATTTACCCAGTGCAATGGTAATTAAAAAAAATCTAATTAATGCTACTTTCCCTGTTACAAAGATAACATTTCCATTGTACAAAATATGAAATATATAGAAAAGAACTCAGCAGAGAATAAAAATTACTGGTAATTCTAACACCCAGAGATGATCAGCATTAAATTTGTGGCTTTTTAAAAAAAATCCACTGTGTCAAATCATATAGAAGTATGTTTTACAGTGTACATTTCAATGTATACAATTTGATGAGTTTTGACAAATGTATACAAATCCCTGTAACCACCAATACAATCATCATATAGAACATTTCTGTCACCTCAAAACTTCTCTCATACCCCTTTGCTATGTAGTCTTTTAAGAGTACGTACACACATACTGCTTTTTTTGTCCTTTTTTTCTTGTTTTTATAAAATTGGAAGATGCTGAGCATGTTTTGTATTTTCTATTATATGAAGAATATTTTCCCGTGCCATTAACCATTTTTCTGAAGAGTTTTTTCTCCCTTTAGTAGCTGCAGAATCATTTATATAACAAATATTGAATACCTTCTCTGTGTTTGGTACTAGCGGTATAGTGATGAATGGAATAGAAGACTTTGTGCTTGCTTGATCCAGAAGTTTATAGCGTGGGAGAAACAATAGGCAATTTTATTACACTATGAAAGTATTCGGGTTGTGCATGCATCGGAAGGGCCCCTAATGCAGTCTTTGGGAAGAGGTGGGGAGGCCTCATAGTTAAGACTCCTGAAGGATAAGGTGGAATTAATCAGGCAAAGAAAAATGGTAAAGGGCACTCCCAACAGCGTATAGAGGAAACTTTGATCAGAGGCCTAAAGGAGAAGAGAACCTGGGGAACTGTAGTACTGAAGCACAGTTTTTTATTTTTTTATTGTGCTTCAAATGAAAGTTTACAGCTCGTTAGTTTTGCATACAAAAATTTATACACACGTTGTTAATGTGGCCTGAGTTGCCCTCTCTATAATGTGACAGCAGACTCCTCCCTTCTGCCCTGCATTTCCCATGTCCACTCAACCAGCTCCTGTCCCTTTCCGCCTTCTCATCTCGCCTCTGAAGAGGAGCTGCCCATTTAGTCTCATGTATCTACTTGAACACTCTTCACGAGTATAATTTTATGTTTTATAGTCCAGTCTAATCTTTGTCTGAAGAGTTGGCTTCAGGGATGGTTTTACTTCTGGGTTAATAGAAAGTCTGGAAGCCATGTCTTCTGGGGTTCCTCCAGTCTGGTCTTTTTACTAGAATTTGAGTTCTGTACCCCACTTTTCTTCTGCTCTGTCAGGGACTCTCTGTTGTGTTCCCTGTCAGGGTGGTGATTGGTGGTAGCTGGGTATCATCTTGTTCTTCTGGTCTTAGGCTGATGGAGTCTCTGTTTTTTTTTCTGTCCCTTGGGCTCATATTTTCCTTATCTTTGATGTTCTTCATTCGCCTTTGCTCCAGGTGGTTTAGGACCAGTTGATGCATCTTAGATGGTCACTTGCTAGTGTTTAAGACCCCAGATGCCACTCGCCAAAGTGGGATGCAGAACATTTTCTTAATAAACTTTGTTATGCCAATTGACTGAAGCACAGAGTTTTAACAGTATATGAAGAGAGTATTCTGTTGTGTGGGTATACTGTAATTTATTTACTAGTACCTCACTATGGACATTTAGGTTTCCATCTGTCTTGCCTGTCTAGTCCTGGTGGAAATAGTATTGAGTAAAGTCAGAAAACCTGGTTCTGGTATCTTGATTTATATAAAAAATATTCAATTGTTTTAAAAGGAAATAAAGTAGTAAAAAACAAACTGAATGGCCAGGATTTCACACATGCATTTAAAAATATTTGTTAGTAATGTAAATGTCTGGTTTTGTGGTCAGTGCAGCTTTTGGATTAGTGAAATGGACAAACAGCAACATGCTTGATATACGTATGTGAGTAATTGTGTTTCCTTAGATTCTGAAATTTTAGCTTAAGTTGTTTTGAAGACTATCTCATGGTACTAATTTTTAGTATTATCAAAATTGACATAATATATGCTCTAGTTTATGTATCCTTAAATTTCAACTTTATAAAATGCTCTTTATTATGAAAAAAGAAAATCTAATTAGCCATTGAACATGTTTTCTAAGGCTTATTACAGGCTTATTCTCTTATATTTTTTAAGATGTCATGGTTGTAGTGATGAGCTGTTTTTATTTGGGGGGTAATTCTGATCAGATTAATGAATAATTTCTGTTTTTTGATATTTTTCAGGTCAGTGCTATTGAATATGAGACGATCTGTAGCACCAAGTCAGTTGCAGGGGAATCCCTTGAAAAAGCCAAGATTTATACCACCAGGAAGAAGTAATCCAAGTCCAAATGAAGAGATTACAAAGCTGAGTCCAGATGTAAAATTATTTGAGGTAAAAAAAAAAAAAAAAAAGGTAGCATAATATAGAGAAGCAGGTATTTTTAAAAAATACCATTGAAACAGTTACAATACTTACTGCCTATAGAAATTTTCAATATCTCTGACAAAGTCTTCTAAAAACCTTAGAAATAATGATTAAATAATTTTTTAAATAAGCGACGTGGCATTGGGTCTATAAATTAAACTTTTGGTAACTAAATAAATACCTCTTTGAGGGAAGGGGAAATAATTCTTGTAAATAAATTATTCTAACCAGTATTCTTCTTCTTTTTGAGTGTATCATATTTTATTTAACCAATCCATTATTATTGGATATATAGGTGTTTACAGTTTTGTCACCCATTATAAATTATGCCCTTTGAATATCTGGTTACATAAGTCTTTGGCTAATCTTTTTTAAAATTCTTTGGGATAGATTACTAGAAGAGGATTTAGTTGATTAAAGGGTATACACTTTTTTTTTCTTTGAGATTAAAAAAAATTATAATAAAATACATGTAACAGAATTTACCATTTTAAAGTGTACAATTTAGTGGCATTAAGTACTTTCACAGTGTTGTGCAACCATCACCGTTACCTAGTTTCAGAACTTTTTAAGCTTTATTCTTCTTAAAGTCATCACATAAATAAGTGGAAACATCTTTATATATGGTGATTTAAAGAGAAAACTTATGTAGTCTTTTGAGTTACTATTCCATACATTTTGTTTCATTTTTGTCTATAAAAAATGAATACTTTAAGCAATATACGTTTGTTAAAACTAAAAGGATTGTTCTATACTTAGAAGGTATATAAAATTGGTAGTACAGACTTCCTGTTACTCTGTAATTATCTGGTTCATTTATGCTATGGAGCGAACAGTCTACTTATTTTTATCTGCTTTTTTTGATTTGCATGTATTTGTTTTGCCCTGCAATTCTTTAGTTTTCATAGCTATCACTTTCGTAGTAGATTGTTAGCGCTTACCAGTATAAGAATTCTGACTGTACTGTGATGAGGAAACATTTTTTTTGCTTGTTTTTAAAAAGGTTTCCTTTTTTGGTTTTTAAATACCCTTATTGAAATATAATGCATTTACCATACAATTCACCCACTTCCAGTATATAGTTTAACGATTTTTTAGTATGTTCACAGAGTTGTGCAATCATCACCACAATCAGTTTTAGAATATTTTCATTACCCTCAAAAGAAACCCAAACACATTGGTAGTCATTCCGTTTTCTCCTAACTGCCTTAGCTCTTAAAAGCAGCCACTAATTTGCTTTCTGTCTCTGGATTTGTCAGTTCTGGACATTTCATATAAATAGAATTACAATGTGTAGTCCTTTGTAATAGGCTTGTTTCAGTATTCATCCATGTCATGGTATGAATTTCTTTTTTCTTTTTATTGCCGAATGTATTTTCTGTTGCTACTGTACCAAATTACCACAAACTTGGTGATTGAAAACAACATAAATTTATTATCTTACGGTTTCTGTGGGTCCAAAGTCTGACACAAAATCAAGATGTTGGCAGGACTACATTCATTAGGATAGGCTGTAGAGGAGAATCTGTTCCACTGTCTTTTCCAACTTCTAGAGGCCACCTTTATTCCTTGGTTCGTGCCCCTCCTTTTCCATCCTCAGAGGTAGCAGTAGCAGATTGAGTCCTCATGTTGCCATCTCTGATTCTCTGCAACTAGGACTCAGATGATTAGATTGGACTCATCTGGATAATTCAGGATAATCTCTCCATTTTAAGATCCTTAACCTTAAACACACCTGCATAGTCCCTTTGCCCTGTAATGTAACATATTTAGTAGTTCTAATTTTTTTTAGAGATTAGGGTGTGGACATATTTGGGAGCTATTATTCTGCCTGCCACACTGAATAATATTCCATTGTATTGATAAACCACTTTTTATTTATTAATTTATCAGTTGATGGGCATTTGGGTTGTTTCTGCTTTTTTGCTATTAAGAATAATGCCACCATGAATGTTCATATACTAGTTTTATGTGGGCAAAAATTTTCATTTCTCTTATGTATACCCGGGAGTGGAATTGCTAGGTGATGTGGTAACTCTGTGTTTATCCTTTTGAGGAACTACCAGACTGTTTTCCAAAGTGACTACGTTTTACATTCCCACCAGCAGTGTAAAGGGTTCTGATTTCTCTACATCCTCACCGGCACTGGTTATTTTCTGGTTTTTTGGTTATAACCATTCTAGTGAGCAAAGTGGTATCTCATTGTGGTTTTGATTTGCATTTTCCAGATGGCCAATGATCATGAGCATCTTTATATGAAGATATTTATGTATCTTCATTTATGTATCTTTTTTGGGCAAATGTCTATTCAGATCCTTTGTCCGTTTTTTAATTGGGTTGTCTTTTTATCGTTAAGTATTTTTTTTTTTAATCCTTTTTTTCGGTGTTGTTGATATTGGTGTACTGTCCTTTATTCCTGATTTTAGTACTTTCTTTTTTTTCTTTTTATTATTGAGTCATAAGAGCTCTTTGTATATTCTAGTTACTAGTCACTTATCAGATACATGATTTGCAAGTATTTCTTGTTTTGTGGGCTGCCCTTTCACTTTCTTGATGGTATTATTTGCAACACAAAAGTTTTTAATTTTGAAGTCCAGTTTATCTTATATTTGTTGCCTGTGCTTTTGTTACCATATCTAAGGAGGCTTTGCCTAACCCAAGGCTATGAATATTTAATCCTACGTTTTCTTCTTAGAATTTTATAGTTTTGGCTCTTACATTTAAGTCTTTGAACTATTTGAGTTAATTTTTATTTATGGTGTGAGGTAGGGTTAAATTTTATTCTTTTGCATGTAGGTATTCAGTTGTCCCAGGACCATTTGTTGAAAAGACTATTCTTTACCACATTGGATTGTTTTGGCACCCTTGTCTTAAGGTTTGTTTTCTGATGTAGTTTCTAAGGGCTAATTCCAGACCCAAAACACTGATTTACTATGTTTTTTCCTTTTAATTATATCAGAAAACTAAGTAGTTATTTTACTTTCTATATCTAAAGAAGTAGGCATTTTTGAGAGCACGTAACTATTTTAGGCAAGGCAGCGCGATAAGCGTAAATGTATTAGGCTTATCAGTTAACTCTGTCACCTCCATATTTCATTCTTGAAATTTTTGTTCTTAAATTATTTCTTATCTTAGATTGAATTAATCCATATTAAGAAATGGTCATATTCAGTTATTAATATTATTCAATTAATAATCCATTAGTATGTTCATTTTGATGCTCAGTTTGTCCCAGATTTTGCCACTTGTATTTATCAGGCCAACAAAATAAACACCCCTGATGTTGACATCACAGATACTTCAATTCACAATTTCCACTGTGAATAGGCCAACATCAGGGTTGTTTATTGGCCTGATAAATACAAATGGCAAAATCTGGGAGAAATTGAGCCTCAAAATAAATGTACTAAGGGATTATAATCCATTGAATAGTGTAGGCATCTAAGTGCAGCCCTGCTGACACCTTGATTTTAGCCCAGTGATACCCTTGTTGGTCTCTTGTAACTTACAGAATTGTAAAATGATATGTTTATGTCATCTTGAAGCCACTAAGTTTGTGATGACTTGTTATAGCAGCAGTAAAAAACATGCAAAAGTAGAGAAAAGAGTATATAACCAACCCCCGTGTATCCGTCACCCTAGCTTCAACAGTTGTCACCACATGACCAATCTTGTTTGATCTCTACCTGTCCAATTCCCTCCCTGGTCCCTTCCCCACCTGTTATTTTGATGTAAATCCCAGTAATATCTTTTTCATTTGTAAATACTTTAGCATATATTTCTAAAATATAAGGGCTATTTAAAAAAAAAAAAATGATAGCACTGTTGTTGTTGTTACGTGCTGTCGAGTCAGTTCCGACTCATAGTGACCCCACGCACAACAAATGAAACACTGCCCAGCCCTGTGCCATCCTTATAATTGTTATGCCTGAGCTCATTGTTGCAGCCACTGTGTCAGTCCGCCTTGTTGAGTGTCTTCCTCTTTTCCACTGACCCTGTACTTTGCCAAGCATGATGTCCTTCTCCAGGAACTGATCCCTCCTGACAACATTTCCAAAGTGTGTAAGACACAGCCTCGCCATTCTTGCTTCTAAGGAGCATTCTGGTTGTACTTCTTCCTAGACAGATTTGTTTGTTCTTTTGGCAATCCACGGTATATTCAGTATTCTTCACCAACGCCGCAATTCAAAGGCGTCAATTCTTCAGTCTTCCTTATTCATTGTCCAGCTTTCACGTGCATATGATGCAATTGAAAATACCATGGCTTAGATCAGGAGCACCTTAGTCTTCAAGGTGACACCTTTGCTTTTCAACACTTCAAAGAGGTCCTTTGCAGCAGATTTACCCAATGCGATGCATCGTTTGATTTCTTGACTGCTCTTTCCATGACTGTTGATTGTGGATCTAAGTAAAATGAAATCCTTGACAATTTCAGTCTTTTCTCAGTTTATCATGATGTTGCTCATTGGTCCGGTTGTGAGGATTTTTGTTTTCTTTATGTTGAAGTGCAATCCATACTGAAGGCTCTGGCCTTTGATCTTCACTAGTAAGTGCTTCAAGTTGTTTTCACTTTCAGCAAGCAGAGTTGTGTCACCTGCATAAAGCAGGTTGTTAATGAGTCTTCCCCCAATCCTGATGCCCAGTTCTTCTTCATATAGTCCAGCTTCTTGGATTATTTGCTCAGCATACAGATTGAATAGGTATGGTAAGAGGATACAGCCCTGGAGCACACCTTTCCTGACTTTAAACCAATCAGTGTCCCCTTGTTCTGTCCAAACAACTGCCTCTTGATTTATGTAAAGGTTCCTCATGAGCACAATTAAGTGTTCTGGAATTCCCATTCTGTAGCACTGTTATCATTCCTAAAACAGCAGTATTTAAGTGTTGATTTTATTATATTGAGAAATTTAGCAAGAAAAAAAGAACAGTTGGCTATGAGCATGACATATTATGATGTGTTTAAAAACTCTTCTGATATGTTGTTTTAGATACACTAATTATAAGCATAATTTTCATTCTGTTATGTCTTACAGCTTTTAGAACATAATTAAAACTGGTTTAAAATAAATAAACAATAAAAATTGTATTTTAAGTCTATTTTTATATATTCTCTTATTTAGATATAGAGAAACTGGTAGTTCATATTTTAAATCAGGAATCTATTATGTGAAAATATAGAAATGACATTTAATTTCTGTTTGAAATATATATTTTATTCTTTTAGGTGGCTGCAAATAAGTCACAAAATGATTCCAGAACATGTAGTTTAAGTCTTCTGCATACTAAAGAGAATCCTAGAGAAATTAATCACGGGGATAATTACAGTGGAAAATATTGTTCTGAAGCATCTGCAATGCCAACATTAGATCCACCTCATACAGGTGAGACTATGCTTTAGTGATTGGATTTACACTTGGCCAATAATATTATTCTTTACATTGATTATTTTCAAGAATGAATATATTTGAATAATGTTAATGTAATACCGTTAAATTGTCAGCAATTTAGATTTTTTTGGTCATGATTTACCTTTAGTGATTAGATTGATAACTATGTAATTTTATATTTCATAATAGCTCTGTTTAAGAGTGTTCATTGTAAACTCTTTGGTCAAATATGATCTTTTCCTCAAGTGTCAAATTGTGTTTAAAGATTTGATTAAAAAACATTTTTTCGAAGAAGTTTGTAAATAGTATTGAGAGGTGAATTTAAATGACTAACTTACTAATGACGATCAAAGACCATAGCCTTCAGTATGGATTGCACCTCAACATAAAGAAAACAAAAATCCTCACAACCGGACCAATGAGCAACATTATGATGAACGGAGAAAAGATTGAAGTTGTGAAGGATTTCATTTTACTTGGATCCACAATCAACAGTCATGGAAACAGCAGTCAAGAAATCAAACGATGCATTGAATTGGGTAAATCTGCTGCAAAGTGTTAAAAGCAAAGATGTCACCCCGAAGACTAAGGTGCCCTTGACCCAAGCCATGGTATTTTCAGTTGAGTCATATGCATGTGAAAGCTGGGCAATGAATAAGGAAGACTGAAGAAGAATTGACGCCTTTGAATTGTGGTGTTGGCGAAGAATATTGAATATACCATGGACTACCAAACAAAGGAACAAATCTGTCTAGGAAGAAGTACAACCAGAATGCTCCTTAGAAGCAAGGATGGCGAGACTGAGTCTTACACACTTTGGACATGTTGTCAGGAGGGATCAGTTCCTGGAGAAGGACATCATGCTTGGCAAAGTACAGGGTCAGTGGAAAAGAGGAAGACCCTCAACGAGGTGGATTGACACAGTGGCTGTAACAGTGGGCTCAAGTATAACAACGATTATAAGGATGGCGCAGGGCTGGGCAGTGTTTTGTTCTGTTGTGCGTAGGGATGCTATGAGTCGGAACCAACTCAACAGCACCTAACAACAACAAGAAGAACTCATTATAATTCGTGGCATAACTTCAAATTGGTTAGATTTGAATTATCAAGATACAGAATTATAGGAAAACGAAGCATTTAACAAATGTTCTTCCCCTTATTCCTCCGTTGTTGAATTAACGTAAGAATTATGGTTCTTTTTGTATCTGTAAGAGATCACTGTTTTTCAGGTAATTAAAAAAAAAAAAAGGCATCCCAGATGTTTATTTGGCCTTGTGAAAGGCATCATTAAGAACATATATTTCAGATTACATTTATTCAGTTTTTGGTTAAATACACAGATTCAGAGAGAGAATCCCATCTGTTGGGCTAGAGAATAGTAACTGCCATCCTTAAGATGCTAGTGTGGATCAACAAAGTGCCTTAAGCACTTAACCCTTTAGCTGCTTAATTAGTTTACAGGTGTTTCTTGAACTTCGTGATGAATAAATTTTGCCTCTGAATGGGTATTATGTTGCTTTAAGTCACTAAGTTTGTGGTGATTTGTTACAGTAACAATAGAAAACTGATTTGTTCATTTGCCCTGGGGCAGAAAGGGGTTCTGTATTTTCCCAGGGTTGAGAGGGACTTTTGGCAGTAGTTTCAGTGTAGGGAGATCTCTAGAGACAGCTCTGGGCAGGAGTTTAGCTGCTGTCCCAGCTCACTGATTTGCTCTCTCCTTTTTTCCTTCCTTCTTTCCTCTCTTCCTCTTTTTTCCCTTTCATCCTCATGAGGGGAATTTTTTCTTTTCTCAGACTTTCTTCTCTGTTGGCAACCCAAGACAGTGTACTCATTTCTTTTCTATCATGGTAGCTAATCCTTCACCAAAAAATGATATTGTGACGTCTGGATTATAGCATATCCTGTGTTACCGATTTTATTTTGGGCTTTATTGGCGTTTTACAGTTTTTCACCCCCTTCCTTGCTCAGTAGGAGAAAGGAGTTAAGAGTTAAGACAAATTGAATAGGGAGTTAATTTACACAACCCATAATCCCTTAATCCCTTTTCTGATTTAGTACATTCACTGGACTGGGGAACTTGTGCCAACCTCCTGACAACTCTTGCCTCTCAGTGAGGGAATGAGGTAGTTGGGGAAAAGAGCTTTGTGAGAAGCATCTTGCTTTCTATCATGGATTGCTGGAGAGGGATGTAGTGTATAGAAAAACATGGAGGTAAGAGACCTATGTAGTGTGCACTCACTTTTTTTTTTTTTAAACACTTACCTTTTGGCATCCTTTTAATCCTAGCTTTAATCCACCTTGAAGTGAGGTCCAAGCCTATGGCCCCATTTCCCCCCTTATCTTTTATTTTGAAAAATTTCGTAGATATAGAGAAGATGAAAGAACAGTCCAGTTAACATCCTATTTGTTTGTCACATTTGCTTTCTCTCTCTCTCTCCTTTCTGTGTGCATGTATACACACACATATTTTTTTTGCTGGGTTATTTGAAAGTAAGTTGGACATATTATTCCACCGTACTCCTAAATATTTGAGCATGTAATTCTTAAAATAAATGCCTTCTCCTCAATAACCGCAATATTATTATTACACCTAAGAAGATTAACAGTAACTTATGATATTGAGTCCCTGGGGAGCAGACATGGTTAAGTGCTCCACTGCTAACTGAAAGCTTGGTGGTTCAGATTTACCCAGAGGCGCCTTGGGAGAAAGCCCTGGTGATACACTTTTGGAAGGTCACAGCCGTTGAAGACCCTGTGTGCAGTTCTAATCTAACACGTGGGCTCACCGTGAGCTGGAATCGACTCCAAGGCAACTGGTTTTGTTTTTTGGTTTAATATCAGTAATAACATTTTTTGCTTAAACAAGTTTGAGTTCGGTTTCTTTGTCAAGTAAGTACATTTTCACCCCATTGAACTTCACTGGCACTTCAAGTCTTTTTATAAACCTACCTGTTTGCAGATTAATATTACTTGTATGAGAGTGAATGTGTAGGTCTGCCACTTCTAATTTCCCCAAAGGCTCAGGGAATGTACCCTTTCTGGAGGTTGTGGTAGAAGGACTCACTTTTGCCTTTTTTCATCCAAAAGCTCCAGATCCCCCTCTTTTCATGAACAATCCAGCTCTGTACATTTGAGCCTGAGCTTGTGAAAACTGAAGGCTGGGAGAAGGGGATCCCTAGACCTCCTAGATTTTCAGAGCTGTACTTCCCTTCTGTAGAAAATGAAAGTCTTCCATTTGTTCTGATTCTTTCTTATTCTGATGAGTTTATAAAATTACTAATACCATTACTGATTACCGTGAATCCTTTATCATTAATTCTTTCAGGCAGATCAACGATACTGTTTGTATTATATTTTATCGATTTGCCTGTGTCTGCTTCACAAAACTATAAAATACAGGGACAGAAACTTTCTCTTATTTGAGTTTTAATTCAAATGTTATGAATTCCCAAACCTTTTATGACGGAGTGAAGGAATCTTGAGAGACCTGTCGTTTTCTATAGTTGAGCCCCTTATTAGTCCTTTAGTTTTGAAGTGCTTCAGAGAATTCGAGTAGTCAAGAACATACTGGAACAGTTTGCAGGTTTTGGTAGTGACTGAAAATAGTTTCAGAAAGTGTTTGAAACAAAAGTCAAATTGTAATGGATATGTGATGGATATGATGGATGTGTGGAAACATGAGCAAATGGAGACAGTGAGTGTAAGCTACCTTTTCAAAGAAATTTGGTTATAAAAGGAAGGTGAAGTATCTTGAGGGATGCCAGGGGACCAGAGAAGTTCTTTTTTTTAAGTAGTGTGTTGTAGGCTGAGAGGAAAATGTTGGTAAAGAAGGGAGGATTAAAGATAGATTAAAAAAACCCAAAAAACCAAACCCATTGCCACTGAATTGATTCTGACTCATAGTGACCCTATAGACCAGAGTAGAACTGCCCCATAGAGTTTCCAGAGAGAGGCCAGTGGATTCAAACTGTGAACAGAAAGAGAAAAAAACCCAAAAGCTTTGAGAAGTTTGATAAAATTGTTGATAAAAGTCTAGCCAGACAGATTAGGAAAAGAAGACAAGAACAGAAACCACCAATATCAGAAAAAAAGAGGAGACATTATTAACGCCAAACCAAAAACAAACCCATTGCCGTCAAGTTAAAACTGACTCATAGAGACCCTATAGGACAGAGTAGAACTTCCAGTGGATTCAAACTGCCCACCTTTTGGTTAGCAGTTGAGCTTTTAACCAGTGTGCTACCGGGGCCCCAAAGATATAAAAAGAGTGATAACACCTCTCTCTGGTCTGAGGTCCCAGGGGATGGTTAGACATATCTTTAGGGGTTTAAAAATTCTCAGAGAAATTTAGAATTTTATGCTATCCTTTAAATGATATTAATAAAAGTGTATGAGCATATGCTCAGTGTTTCAAACAACCACATTATAATTGAGTACTGTTTTAAGATTTCATGCCTGCAAATGAGAGGAGAGGTAGATATAATGTGTAAGTAGTATACCAAATGAAAGCTTTGTGTATGCAGATAGGAATGGGGAAAGACTTGAGGCATCCCATACCCTATCGGAGTAAAGGTTGTTGAACACACAAGAACCTGTGCCAGATCAGTTGGTACTGTATTTATACTGTGAATGTTGTTGTTGTCAGGTGCTGTGGAGTTGCTTCTGACTCATGGTGACCCTGTTGGTTTAATTTCAGCAAAATATCTATCATAATCTGTTAATGTTAATGTTAATTTTTGAATTTTGTTGGTTTTATTTATATTTATAAATATTTTTGATTTTACAGTTGTGTGAAGTATATACATACACATATGTATGTGTATGTATATACTTCACACAACTGTAAAATCAAATACACTTAGAATCACTGTTTTACGTTTGTAAATATTTGCCTCATATTCCCTTGACCCTTAATCACATAACCACACTTAGCGTCAAGGGAAGCTAGGAGATGTACCATAGTCTTTAGTTCACGTGACCATGTGCTTAGCTAAAAGTCATGGTGAGAAAGAAGGGAAGAATGGATATTGGGTGATAACTAGCAGTCTCTGCCACAGTGCAGGAATGTGAAAGTGTACCTCTCTTACAATCCATTTTGTTACTTGATTAAGGTCCGTGTCCTGGAGCTGTTGAGCCAATGAAACATACTCTAAGTCAGAAAAAGTGAGAAAGTTTTTAAAGGAGATGTATATATCACTGGGGACCTGGCAGCAGCACAGGCTGTTTCTGTGCTGTGAGGTTTCTACTTTATTCTAAAAGTGGTTGAAACCTATTGTACTTTTCTCTAGCCGTCTCAGTCTGGCAGAGAAAAGTCTCTACTCATCTTGAAAAAGAGTCTACACATACTAAAAAAAAAAAAACAACACACATACTAGTAAGTACTTTATCTGATGTTTGGTTTTGAACACTTCACAAAAGTTAAATTTGATTTCTCTCAAAAGCTGTGTTTGATACACTGTTAGCTGGCTGGAGGTGAGCCACAAATGTCTTTTTTTTTTCCTAATATTACAGTCACAGTGTAGGGGACAAACGCAGTAGTATTATGTCTCAAAGTAAATTTGTTAGCCTCTTTAACAATAATGTTAGCTGTGGCAACTGTTTGGAGGCAGGCTGGCCAGCCTTTTGAGGCAGCGTCTAGAGTTTTGGAGAAATAGGCAACAAGGTGTCTCTAAGGTCTCAGCAACTGGATTAATATACCAGCAGTTCTTCTTTTTTCTTCTATACAATTCAAATGGTGTTTGATAACCTGGGAGCCCCAGGGGCTTTCATTAATGGTGACTTTAAATCACAAAAGGCTCTTAGAGACTCAGGAGTCTATTTGAAAGGATCTCTCTCTGTCCCCTGAGTAGCTTGATTGAAGTTAGCTTGTAACTTTCTCAAAAAGTTTAAGACAATCACAGTATTTGTAAGTCTTTCTCAGACTTGTTTTCTATCAGGAGGTCTATATATTGTAGGAATATTCTTCATTTGAAGGGAGGTAATCGCTCTAGATCTTGGGCCAGCACTGTTCTAGAAATAGTGAAGGAGTTCTTAAACCCTCGAGGTAGCACAGTATAACAGAGTTATTTCTTCTCTTTTGTCTCCTTTCTATTTGAAAGCAAAGATTAGCTGGCTGTCTGTAGTTGGTGGGTTACGAAAGAGTCTTTTAAATCTAAAACAGTAAAATGAGTACTGGAAGGTGGACCAGCCAATAGTAGGGCGTATAGGTTCGGGACTACTGGGTATAAGGTCTTTACAACTTTGTTAACAGTCTGCAAATCTTGAACAAAACGGTATTCACCGGTCGATGTCTTCTTCACCGAGAGAACAGGAATGTTGAATGGGGATCGGCACTCTCGCAACAGTCTTCACTCTGGGTATCTAGCGGTCAGTCCCTATAGCTCCAGGTGAGCTTCAGCTTGTTTAAGGAGGCATGACGTTGAGTAATAGCTCTACAGTCACAGAGAGGACAGTCTAAGGTCGTCTTGGCCAGCCACTGGCCCAAACCACTTGGGCCATGACATCAACCACTCTTTGAACCACGGGTGGGATGGTCGCCGGGGATAGTACCGGTTGGGTGAGTGTTAAGAGAGCTGCTAGCACTTTCTAGGTGTTTGCAGGTGGAACTGTCAGAGACGGGCCTTTTTCATCCAAAGAGATTTCAGCATGTACTTAGGAAATCTCGTCTCAAATAGGGGGATCGAGAATTCAGGCATGTATAGAAACTGGTGGGATAGCTTAGCTTTTCTTATTTCATAGTCTATTGGCTGTAAAAAAGAATTGAGTAACTTCTTTTCTAGTCACCCTGACAACTTGAGTACTGCTGGCTGAGGGAGTTCCTTTAGGTTTCTGGGTGAGTACTGAGAAGGCTGTTCTGGCATCAACCAAAAAGCCTACTGGCTGTCCTCCTCTCGTTCTTTCATAATTCTTTGAAAAAGCTTCTCTCTCCTTTCAATCTTGTCTGGCCCTTTTCTGTTCTTTTGGGGGCACTCATTTTTCTAGTGTCTCTTTTGTTCGTAAAATGTACTTTGGTTTTTCTTTTAGTCAGGGCCCATCTTTACCTCCCCTTTCAATGCCTTCCTGTCTTCATCTTTTGATACCACGTTGGAGGGTCATGAATGGGGTTTTTTGAGGTGGTGGAATGAGAAGAACGTCATCTGATTCTTCATCTCTTAATGTCATCATCATCATTCGCCTGCACAAAAAAACAAGAGGGGCTAAAACAGAGGCTTTATCTTTTTTCCATGTCACAAAGTCATAAAACATTTTACATACAGCTTTTCATCTCACTTGTTAGTTCTAGTACAGATCAAGCTTCATAATAGTACCAAAACCCCTAGAACCATTTACAGACCACACTTGATCACGCAAAATATTAAGATGTCTCTTAGGGAATCCCATTCTAAATAAGCCAAGTTCTTAGTGGACTCTCAGCTGGAATCTTACCTCCTGGGTACCCACTAGCAATGGGGAACCTAACCGGTCTCTTGTCTAACCTTATGGGACCTAGTCACTATTCATGGAGGGAGTCTATGAGAACCGACGCCTCTGCGACTTTTACAGAGGATTTACCACCAGTTACCTACCATGGCCAACAGAAACTTTCTCTTTCTGTCTGGAGCGTGCTGCCATGGAATCCTCCCCTGTTGCCAGACCTCTGGGCTACCACAGGTTGAGAGACCTCCACAATTCAAGGAGGGGTGCACCTTCTCACTTCTCGGGTCCATCCCAGGGGCTCGGTCCTTAAGGAGATGGAACAAAGACCTGAGTAATTCGAGCCCCACGCTGGGCGCCAAAAATCTGTTACCTGATTAGGGTCTGTGCCCTGGAGCAGTCGAGCCAGTGAAACATACTCTAAATCAGAAAGAGTGAGAAAGTTTATTCAGGAGATGCATACATCACCAGGGACCGGGCAGCAGCACAGCCTGTCTCTCTGGAGTCTCAAAGAACAATTTTACGTTAGAGTTTATATAGAATCTTGTAAGGGTTACAAGTGTCTTTGTAGTCCCCCGTCAGACATTTCTTTATTAGGCTAAAGATATACATATCAGATACCTGGGCTCTTATTTTCTCATGGGAGTTGTAGGCCACAGGTGGTCGGACAGAACAAAAGGTTATTTGCATCAGTTTAAAACAAAGAACAAAGCCATTAATATTTGGTCAAAACAGTCATTAACGGAGGTATGTGAAGGAGAAGGCAGGCAGAGTAAGGAGAAGAACTTATAGGTTCATCATGGCATTAGTTATGTCAAGCTTTCAGTCACCCATTTTGAAAAAGGAGAAAACATGCTGGGGAGTATTGGGGTCACAATTTGTCTATCACTCCTCTCACTAACATACTTCTTTCAGCCAGGGAACTCAGTCAAAGAACTAGAATTGTAATTCTCAAGTAGAAGTTATGGCCCCATTCTCGTTTGTCAAAGTAATACCTTTTCAGTAATTTTATTTTCAAAGGAGTCTTAAAAACATTTCTGTTTTTTTTTTTTAATGGGTAATACAATATATTTTTTACACATGGTGAAAAATTCAAATGGCATGAAGAATATAGAAAAAGTTTCCCTTCCCTGATTGGTAGCCATCTAATTCCCTTCCTAGAGGCAGCTGGTTACCAGTATTTTGTGTATCTTCTTTGAAGTAGTCTAAACATGTAGAAATCTTTTTATGTATATATTTTCCCCATACAAATGATTGCTCACCAGCTGCATTTTTTTTCTGTAACAACATATCTTTGAAATCTTTTTGTCAGTACATTTAGAGGTACCTTATTCTTTTTACCATATTCTTTTTACCATATGAGTCAGAATCGACTGGAAGGCACTGGGTTTTTTTTTTTTTTTTAAATGTTCAACAACCCTTGCATTCCTGGGATCATCCTCACTAGGTCTTGATATATTGTTCTTTTGTTATAATACTAGATTTGATTTGCTAAAAACATTTTTTAAAAGAATTTTTGCATCTATGCTCTGTTGATATATTGGTCTGTGGTTTTCATTTCTTGTAATATTGCATTGCTTTGGTGTCAGTAAAGATCATTTCATAAAATGTGTTAGGATTTATCCTCTTTATCTAGAAGAAATTTTGTAGAATGAATATTTTTTTTCCTCAGCAAAGGCACCTGTGCCTGGAGTTTTCTTTTGGGTAACTTAAACTTAATTTCTTTAGTAGTTATGGGTGTATTTGGGCTATCTTGTTCTTTTTGAATGAGATTTATTAGTTTGTCCCATTTAAGAAATTTATTCATTGTATCTGAGTTATTCAATTTATTGACATAAGGTTGTTTGAAATATTCCCTTATTATTCTTTTAATATCTATAGACTATATAGTAATGCAGAGCCCTGGTGATACAGTGATTAAGAATTGACTTGACGGCATTGGGTTTGCTTTTGGTTTGGTGTTAGCAATGTCTCCTCTTTTTTTCTGATATTGGTGGTTTCTGTTTTTGTCTTCTTTTCCTTATCTGTCTGGCTAGACTTTTACCAATTTTATCAAGCTTTTGGGCTTCTTAATTTTCTCTGTTGTCTTTCTGTTTCCTATTTCATTTATTTCTGCTCTTACGTTTTATTTCTTTCCCTTATACCTAGTTTGAGTTTAATATGCTCTCCTTAAACTAGATCATTGATTTGAGAACTTCCTGTTTTCTATTTTTATTAGCATTTGTTGCTGTGAATTTGTCTAAATTCTGCTTTAGCTGCATCCTATCAATTTTGATATGTCATATATTTTCATTGACTTAAAAATATTTTCTAATTTCTCTTGGCTATTTTTTTTGTATTTATTTTTTGACCCATGGTTATTTAGAACTATGTTATTATGATGGTTAAGGTTGTGTCAACTTGGCTAGGCCATGATTCTCAGTGATCTGGCAGTTATGATGTAGTTTGGCAGCTATGTAATGATGTGATCAATTCTAGAATGAGATCTGATATAATGTATCACCTCTGTGATGAGATCTGTTGTGAGCAGCCACTCAGTAGAAAGGGATTTCCTTGGGTGCTTGGCCTGCATCCTATAGATGTGGACTTTTTGGCAAAGCTCAGTGGCTTTTGCTCACTCTGAATCCTGCAACTGGCTCCTCACCAGACCTCGAGTTCTTGAGACTTGAGCTAGCAGCTTACCAGCCAGTCTTGGAATTTGTTAGCCTCTGCAGCCTATGAGCCAGTGGCCTGCTGTCTGACCTGCTGATCTTGGGATTCATCAGCTTCCGCTGCCTGTGAGCCAGCAGCCTGCTGTCTTACCTGTCAGTTTTGGGATTCGTCAGCCTCTGCAGCCTGTGAGCCAGTGACCTGCCATCCGACCTGCTGATCTTGGGTTCACCAGCCCCTGTAGATACATGAGTTGGGAGAAACCTCCAGCCTGACCCATGGACTTGGGACTTTCCAGCCTCTACAACTGTGTGAGCCATTTCCTTGATATAAATCTCTGTATGTGTGTGTGTGTGTATATATATAAGCTTCGCTGATTTTGCTTCCCTAGAGAACTGAGCCTAAGACAGTTGTCTAATTTCCAAAAATTTATTGCTTTGCACATATCTTTATTTTACTGAATTCTTGTTTAATTCTGTTTGGCCAGAGAACATGCTCTGTATGCTTTCAATCCTTTTAAATTTGTTGCAACTTGTTATATGGCTCAGAATATTGTTTATCTTGATAAATGTTCTGTGTGTACTGCTGTTGTTGCATGAAGTGCCGTTTGGTCCAGATAGTTGATACAGCTCTTTTATATTCTACTTTCTTTCTATTTGTTCTGTGAAGAGAATAGTATTTAAATCTCCAACTACTTCTCCATTTTTCAATTCTGTCAGTTTTTGCTTCTTTTTGAAGCTCTTTTTTTTTTAAAAAGTACATATTTATGATTATTATGTTCTTTTGATGAATTGACCCTTTTATTATTATGAAGTATTCCTCTTTAAGCCTGGCTATATTCCTCTTATTCTGAAATCTTTTTGTCTAATATTATAGCTGTTCCAGCATTCTTCTGATTTAGTTTTTTTTTTTAATAATTTTTATTGTGCTTTAAGTGAAAGTTTACAAATCAAGTCAGTCTCTTTCACAAAAACCCATATACACCTTGCTACACACTCCCAGTTACTCTCACCCTAATGAGACAGCCTGCTCTCTCCCTCCACTCTCTCTTTTCGTCAGCTTCTAACCCCCTCCACCCTCTCATCTCCTCTCCAGGCAGGAGATGCCAACATAGTCTCAAGTGTCCACCTGATCCAAGAAGCTCACTCCTCACCAGCATCCCTTTCCAACCCATTGTCCAGTCCAATCCATGCCTGCAGAGTTGACTTCGGGAATGGTTCCTGTCCTGGGCCAACAGAAGGTCTGGGGGCCATGACCACCGGGGTCCTTCCAGCCTCAGTCAGACCATTAAGTCTGGTCTTATGAGAATTTGGGGTCTGCATCCCACTGCTCTCCTGCTCCCTCAGGGGTTCTCTGTTGTGTTCCCTGTTAGGGCAGTCATCGGTTGTAGCCAGGGACCATCTAGTTCTTCTGGTCTCAGGCTGATGTAGTCTCTGGTTCATGTGGCCCTTTCTGTCTCTTGGGCTTGTAATCGCCTTGTGTCCTTGGTGTTCTTCATTCTCCTTTGATGCAGGAGGATTGAGACCAATTGATGCATCTTAGATGGCTGCTTGCTAGCGTTTAAGACCCCAGACGCCACGCTTCGAAGTGGGATGCAGAATGTTTTATTAATAGATTTTATTATGCCAATTAACTTATATGTCCCCTGAAACAATGGTCCCCAGACCCCTGCCTCTGCTACGCTGGCCTTCGAAGCATTCAGTTTATTCAAGAAACTTTTTTGCTTTTGGTTTAGTCCAGTTGTGCTGACCTCCCCTGTATTGTGTGTTGTCTTTCCCTTCACCTAAAGTAGTTCTTATCTACTATCTAATTAGTGAATACCCCTCTCCCATCCTTCCTCCCTCCCCCCTCGTAACCACAAAAGAATGTTTTCTTCTCAGTTTAAACTATTTCTCAAGTTCTTAAAATAGTGGTCTTATATAATATTTGTCCTTTTGCAACTGACTAATTTCACTCAGCATAATGCCTTCCAGGTTCCTCCATGTTATGAAATGTTTCACAGATTCCTCACTGTTCTTTATCGATGCGTGGTATTCCATTGTGTGAACATATCATAATTTATTTATCCATTCATCCATTGATGGGCACCTTGGTTGCTGCCATGTTTTTGCTATTGTAAACAGTGCTTCAATAAACATGGGTGTGCATGTATCTGTTTGTGTAAAGGCTCTTATTTCTCTAGGATATATTACAAGGAGTGGGATTGCTGGATCGTATGGTAGTTCTATTTCTGGCTTTTTAAGGAAGCGCCAAATCGATTTCCAAAGTGGTTGTACCATTTGACATTCCCACCAGCAGTGTATAAGTGTTTCAGTCTCTCCACAGCCTCTCCAACATTTATTATTTTGTGTTTTTTGGATTAATGCGAGCCTTGTTGAAGTGAGATGAAATCTCATTGTAGTTTTGATCTGCATTTCTCTAATGGCTAATGATCGTGAACATTTCCTTATATATCTTTTAGCTACCTGAATGTCTTCTTTAGTGAAGTGTCTATTCATATCTTTGCCCATTTTTTGATTGGGTTATTTGTCTTTTTGCAGTTGAATTTTTGCAGTATCATGTAGATTTTAGAGATCAGGCACTGATCAGAAATGTCATAGCTAAAAACTTTTTCCCAGTCTGTAGGTAGTCTTTTTACTCTTTTGCTGAAGTCTTTGGATGAGCATAGGTGTTTGATTTTCGGGAGCTCCCAGTTATCTAGTTTTTCTTCTATGTTCTTTATAATGTTTTCTATACTGTTTATGCCATGTAATAGGTCTCCTAATGTTGTCCCTATTTTTTCTTCCATGATCTTTATCGTTTTAGATTTTATATTTAGGTCTTTGATCCATTTTGAGTTAGTTTTTGTGCATGGAGTGAGGTATGGCTCTTGTTTCATTTTTATGCAGATGGATATCCAGTTATGCCGGCACCATTTGTTAAAAAGACTGTCTCTTCCCCATTTAACTGTTTTGGGGCCTTTGTCAAATATCAACTGCTCATATGTGGATGGATTTATGTCTGGATTCTCAATTCTGTTCCATTGGTCCGTGTATCTGTTGTTGTACCAGTACCAGGCTGTTTTGACTACTGTCGCGGTATAATAGGTTCTAAAATCAGGTAAAGTAAGGCCTCCCACTTTGTTCTTCTTTTTCAGTAATGCCTTATTTATCTGGAGCCTCTTTCCCTTCCATATGAAGTTGGTGATTTGTTTCTCTATCTCATTGAAGAATGTCATTGGGATTTGGATTGGAATTGCATTAAATGTATAGATCGCTTTTGGTAGAATAGACATTTTTATAATGTTGAGTTTTCCTATCCATGAGCAAGGTATGTTCTTCCACTTATGTAAGTCTCCTTTGGTTTCTGATTTACTTTTATGGTATATCTTTTTCCGTCATTTTATGTTTAACCTGTATATGTTTTTATATTTAAAGTTTGATTTCTAGGAGAGATCATAAAGTTGGGTATTGTTTTTCTCTGATACTATAGCTGTTCTGACGTTCTATTGATTAGGAGTTTTGTGGTGTATCTTTTTCCATCATTTTGCATTTAACCTGTGTTTTTACACTTAAAGTTTGATTTCTAGGAGAGAGCATAAAGTTGGGTCTTGATTTTGTTATTTATTGGACAGTTCTGCCTCTTAATTATTATTTATAATCTATTTGCATTTAATGTGATTATTGATTTGGTTGAGTATATATCTGCCATCTTGCTATCTGTTTTCTCTTTGTCACATCTGTTCCCCCCCCACTTTTCTCCTTTTCTGCCTCTTTCTCATTTATATGGTTCAATTTTTTCTTTATTATTTGCTTTATTAGTTTATTAGTCTCATCTTTTTGTTTGTAGTTACCGTAGATTCTATAATGTACGTCTTAACTTACCATAGTCTGCCTTCAAATATTGTGCTACTTTACCTATATGTGAATCTTAAAACAATATTTTGTTATTTATCCCCTCTTTTTTTTTATCCTTTGTCCCTGGCTGGTGCAAATGGTGTGCTCTGCTGCTAACCCAAAGGTTGGGAAAAAGGGAGAATTATTACTAAGGGACACTGAGTTCCTGTTACGGGTGCTGGAAAAATTTGGAAATGGATAATGGTGATGGTTGCACAGCATGATGCATGTAATTAATGTCACTGAATTGTACATCTAAAAAAAAGTATGAGAGTACCTGTTTTCCTACCTTCAACACATGCTGTTAAACTTTTGCCTGTTGAATGGTTAAAAACTACTATCATTTAATTTGTATCATCGCCTTTATTACTTGTGAGGTTGAGCTCCTTTTATATATTTATTGGACATGTATTTTCCTTTTTAAGTCCTCTGTTCATATTCTATGTCCATTTTCCTATTGCATTATTTTTCTTAGTTTGTGTGCGCTGTTTATAATTTAATTTTGATCATGTAAGTGATACATGGATTTTTTAAATAAAATACTCTAATAATACAGTTAAAAGTTCTACTTAACTGTTCTCCTTAATCTCAGTGGTAGCTGAGTGGTACCCAACTGGTAGCTGCTGTCATTACTTTGGTAAATATCCTTTCAGACCAGCATTTACAATTTTCTAGTAACCACATTAAAAAAAAAAAAGTGAAATTGTTATATTTTATTTAAGCTGATATGTCAAAAATATGTCATTTTAACATGTAATTAATATAAAAATTAAGGCATATTACATTTTTTTCATACCGAGTCTTCTAAATTTCGTGTATATTTTACATTTACAAACATCTTAATTTTTGAGGGTTAAATATTTGTTGAAGTTCTTGATCAGTATTTATATTTTATAATATTTACAGTTAAAAAAAAAAAGATGTACATCCCAGCTGATTTAGGAAATAATATTGGAGTCATTATTCCCTGTCCTTAAGCAATAGAGAATGTGACCCATCTGGAGCTCGGCTCTTAAGGGTTCACAAGGACACATCAACTGGATCCTGAGGTATAAAAACAGTAGCTAAGATAATCTTGGAAGGTATCTTTTTGGGAACATTTTACATAAGCCAGAACACAAAAGACTTTCCACTCTTACCATTTTCTAAGACCATTTGTTGTTGTTGTTAGGTGCCCAGTTGATTCCAACTCATAGCGACCCTATGCACAACAGAACGAAACACTGTCTGGTCCTGCGCCATCCTTACAATTGTTGTTACGCTTGAGCCCATTGTTGCAGCCATTGTGTCAGTCCATCTTGTTGAGGGTCTCCCTTTTTTCCACTGACCCTGTACTTTGCCAAGCATGATGTCCTTTTCCAGGAACTGATCCCTCCTGGCAACATGCCCAAAGTATGTAAGACACAGTCTCTCCTTCCTTGCTTCTAAGGAGCATTCTGGTTGTACTTCTTCCAAGACAGATTTGTTCGTTCTTTTGGCAGTCCGTGGTGTATTCAGTATTCTTTGCCAACACCACAATTCAAAGGCATCAGTTCTTCGGACTTCCTTATTCAGTGTCCAGCTTTCACGTGGATATAATGCAATTGAAAATACCATGGCTTGGGTCAGGCACACCTTAGTCTTCAAGGTGATATCTTTACTTTTCAACAGATTTGCCCAGTGCAATGCATCTTTTGATTTCTTGACTGCTGCTTCCATGGCTGTTGATTGTGGATCCAAATAAGATGAAATTCTTGACAACTTTAATCTTTTCACCATTTATCATGATGTTGCTTATTGTTCCAGTTGTGAGGAATTTTTGTTTTCGTTATGTTGAGGTGTGATACATACTGAAGGCTGTGATCTTTGATCTTCATTAGTAAGTGCTTCAAGTCCTTTTCATTTTCAGCAAGCAAGGTTGTGTCATCTGTATAACGCAGGTTGTTAGTGAGTCTTCCTCCAATCTTTATGCCATGTTCTTCATATAGTTGAGCTTCTCGGAGAATTTGCTCAGCATACAGACATCATACATGAAGAAAGCAAGAGGTCATTGAAAAGACAGGAAAGAAGGAAAAGACGAAGATGGATGTCAGAGGAGACTCTGAAACTTGCTCTCAAGTGTTGGGCAGCTAAAGCAAAAGAAGAAATGATGAAGTAAAAGAACTGAACGGAAGATTTCAAAGGGCAGCTCGAGAAGTCAGAGTAAAGTATTATAATGACATGTGCAAAGAGCTGGAGATAGAAAACCAAAAAGGAAGAACACGCTCAGTGTTTCTCAAGCTGAAGAACTGATGGAAAAAAATTCAAGCCTTGAGTTGCAATAGTGAAGGATTCTATGGGGAAAATATTAAGTGACGCAGGAAGCATCAAAAGAAGATGGAAGGAATACACCGAGTCATTATACCAAAAAGAATTAATCGATGTTCAGCCATTTCAAGAGGTAGCATATGATCAGGACCTGATGGTACTGAAGGAAGAAGTCCAAGCTGCACTGAAGGCTTTGGCAAAAAACAAGGCTCCAGGAATTGAAGAAATATCAATTGAGATGTTTCAACAAACAAATGCAGCACTGGAGGTGCTCACTCATCTGTGCCAAGAAATATGGAAGACAGCTTCCTGGCCAACAGACTGGAAGAGATCCATATTTATGCCTAATCCCAAGAAAGGTGATCCAACGAAATGGGGAAATTATTGAACAATATCATTAGTATCACAAGCAAGCAAAATTTTGCTGAAGGTCATTCAAAAACGGCTGCAGCAGTATATTGACAGGGACCTGCCAGAAATTCAGGCCAGATTCAGACGAAGATGTGGAGCCAGGGATTGCTGATGTCGGATGGATTCTGGCTGAAAGACAATACCAGAAGGATGTGTTTTATTGCCTCTGCAAAGGCATTCAACTGTGGATCATAACAAATTATGGATAACGTCACAAAGAATGGGAATTCCAGGAAACTTAATTGTGCTCATGAGTAACCTTTACATAGATCAAGAGGCAGTTGTTCAGACAGCACAAGGGGAGACCGAGTGGGTTAAAGTCAGGAAAGGTGTGTATCAGGGTTGTATCTTTTCACCATACCTATTAGCATTGTTTTTTTTTTTTATTAGTATTTAGTGAATAGAAATTTGTTAGACCAATGAAGACCCTTCTGTCATGACTGAAACCTGTTCCAGTGATTGTTGAGAGGGACAATTCAAAATATAGGATCACAGTTTCTAGCCAATCCGTGAAAAGGTGAAGCTTTTGATGGTTTTGCCTATTTTGTAGTGTTAATATAGACTGATGACTCTGTAACATTCCTTGGACTCGGGCAGATGTGGCTGTTGGCTGCATGTTTGTCCATTTTCCCACTTTTGTCTATTCTGTAATATGTCCTTGGACTTGGACAGACATGGCTGCAGCAGCATTGTTGTCTGTTTTCCCATTCTTGCTTTTCTGTAGTTCCCTTGGACTTGGGCAGACATGGCTGTGGCAACATACTTGTCCGTTTTCCCATTCTTATTTTGTAATATTTCATTGGACTCGGGCGGACATTAGCTCTGGCAGCATGCTTTTCCGCATCTGAACCTTTGTCTTTTTGATTTTATACCAAATAAAACTTTCTTTTTGCTTTACTAAACTCTGTGATGTTTTTACCCTACAACGCAATCCGTTGCCATCGAGTCGATTCTGACTCAGCAGCCCTATGAGGACAGAGCAGAACTTCCCCATAGGGTTTCCAGGGAGTGCCTGTTGTATTCGAACTGCCGATCTTTTGTTTAGCAGCCATAGCTTTTAACCACTACGTCACCAAGGTTTCTGTACACCCCAAGGTTGTTTTAAATATATTTAAAAGTTTTCTGATAACTGAATTGAGTTAAAAATAATTTTTCTTTTATATATGCATCTACACTGACAAAATGATTTCTTTTTTAGAAGAATTGATTTGACTTTGAAGCAAAAGCATATCCATTTCAAAAGTATGTCTGTCCAAGTAAATTTACTAACACTATTTCAATGCTATATTATTAAAGTTGGATTTAAAGATGTATTGCATAAATTAAAAAGTATCTCTAAATTTAACAATATCAAAAAGGCCTTTTTCAAATTTTTCATGTAGCTTTTGTAGGCAATTTATATAGAGCTGTCAATTATAAAGTTTTCTGCATATTGATTCATATTAGAAAAATGTGTGAAATCACTTAATGATTTCTATTTTTATGAAGATTTTCACTTTGAGCATAAATTTTCTTACCTGTCTAATTAGGCCACAAATGAACTTTTCCTTTCCTTGGAACTTCAAATTTAGCTTATTAGTATGTGGTGTGCTATTGATGAGAAAACGTAAATCACACTGCCATTTTCTGGTCTTTGATTATTGAGCATTTGGCAAGCATTCATTTTGTTTAAAAAAAACCTCTAATTGGAGTGAGCAGTACAAGAATTCTTTATAAAACTATTGCATATGCAAACCAATGCAAAACCAATTTTGCATTGGCAAAAAACAAAAAAAATCAATAAATTGTCTTTCATTTCTTTTAACAGTTCTATATGCGTTCTAAATGATTCTAATAACTATGACATTTTTCACAGTGTCTGCTTCAGAAAATTGAGCATATTATATGTATGTGAATGAAGCAATAAGCAAAACATTAGTCTCTTGTTTTAAAAATCAGTAAATCTGGATTTTTGAGCCAACATAGCTGGAGCACTATTGTGGTAGAAACTAATTTTTAAAAAATTTCTAGCTGAAATTCTTCTTTGACAGATATGTTGCTGTTAAAACCAAAGAAAAACCCAAACGTGTTGCTGTTGAGTGGATTCCAACTCAGAGTGACCGTATAGACAGAGCAGAACTGTCCCACAGGATTTTCAAGGCTGTTTAAATCTTTACGGAAGCAGACTGCTACGTCTCTCCCGTGGAGCAGCTGGTGGGTTTGAACTGCCAACCTATCTGAGCACTTAACCACTGCGCCACTCCGCCTCCTTATGTTGTTAGGTGCCATGAAGTCAATTTTCTACTCATAGTGACTCCATGTGACAGAGTAGAACTGCCGCGTAGGGTTTTCTGGGCTGTAATTTTTACAGGAGGAGATCACCAGCTCTTTCTCACTGGGAGTCGCTGGGTGGGTTCAAACTGCCAGCCTTTCAGTTAGCAGCCAAGTTCTTAACTGTAGCGCCACCAGGGCTCCTTCTGACAAATACAGAAGATTCAAAAATATATATACTATGAGGTATATATGTACCTATTCCATCAATTGACAGCATTTCTTCATAAAATTGGAAGTCGTATGAGATAAAATGAGAAACCTTGGTGGTGTAGTGGTGAAGAGCTACAGCTGCTAACCAAAACGCTGGCAGTTCTAATCCACCAGGCTCATTGGAAATTCTCTGGGGCAGTTCTCTGTCCTATAGGCTTGCTATGAGCCGGAATCCACTCTACAGCCGTGGGTTTGGTTTTAGTTTTGTTGAGATAAAATGTAATGCAAAATATTAATTGGACAATGTCTCTGGTATTGCACTACTCATTTAAAACTAAAGTTTTTGAGATTTTAAAAATTTTGCATTAATTGATCTTTGATATTAATATCTATATTTGATATTGAATTTATCTTTCATTAATTGATTTTTTGATATTTTAATTCTCTTGGAACCCAGATTTCTGGCTTTTGTGGAAGCTAGTATAACCCACACATGCCATTGCCCTTAGGTGTCCTTTTTGAACCTTGTAGGAACTGGTTCCCTGGAGTACCTTCAGGTCAAACAATAGGTTAATAAACAGCTTAGTGGACATGTTTGCCTTCAGGCATTGAATTCTTTTGGGAAATTATCTATGGGCAGCCATCTTGAGAAGCAGGAACTCCAGGGTCTGACTGGAGACTTTCTTAGAATATATGGCATGTCCTTGGTGACTGTTCTGTAACCTGCCCTGTGCTCTTTTAAAGAATTCAGTTGGTTTTGGGAAACAGACTCCAAAGGTCAGACTGGGAGCTATGCTGAGGGTAAATCAGTAATTATAATTGTACTTCAAGACAATGCTGTGCGAGAATCCTTTCTGACCACAAATTTGTTCATCAATTTTGTTCCCAGTCTTTTTTCCATGGCAATGTGCATAAGACTCAGTATAAAAAATTTTGAAGTTCTTTTCATGTTCAGAACATACCTGACATTCTAGTTGAAATGTTGCCCCAATTTGCAAATTTTATATTCCATAAATTTCAGCCAGTTTCTATTATCGGCTTAATAGACCTTTTTTGGGTACATTCTCTGCCTACATACATACATTCTGTACCTACAGAAATATTTAGCTTCTGGTGCTTTTTGTGAGCACGCTGGGATTATACTGCCTGCTGCTTTGCACACATGCAGTCACCATGAGTCAGAATCAACTGGAAGGCAGCTGACAACAGCAACAGCCTTATTGTTTTACTTGCTGTTTTTACTTACCATATGTCTTGGAGCTTGTTTTGTGTCAGTATGTAGAAATCTACGTCTTTCATTTTAATGGTCCTAGAGAAACACTTGTGGTGTAGTGGTTAAGTGGTTAAGGCTGCTAACCAAAGGGTCAGCAGTTCGAATCCATGAGGTGCTCCTTGGAAGCTCTGTGGGACAGTTCTACTCTGTCCTATAGGGTCTCTATGAGTTGGAATTGACTCCATGGGCACTGGGTTTGGTTTTTTTTGGTTTAGAGTAGACCATATAGTATAGCTGTACCTTAGTGATTTAACTAGTCTCCAGCTAGTCTCCAACTGATATGCTCTTAGGTTGCTTCCAGCACTGTGCAACTAACTGCATAGAATACTTTTTTGCTCTTTGTGCTCATTTGAGTATTTTTCTAAGGTATATTTGATGTAAATTACTGTAATTTTGGAAGATTTTGCACATGTAAAATACTGATACTTTTCAGTTGTCATCCAAATGCCGTTTTACAAGCCCATAAACACAGTATTTCTTTCCTCTATATCCTCATCCACTCCTGACATTTTCAAATTCTAAAAAATTTTGCCATTTTTTAGATAAAAAATAATTTTTATTATGTATTTCCATGATAACTAGGAGATTGAACATTTTTTAATATTTTTATCATTTCATTTGTTAAGACAATATCTGTATTTCCTTCAAAAGTAACAGAAACTATTATCTAAAGAAATATATATCCTGACTGTATACTTACTTTCCTTGGTTTTCTTTTTACTGTTTAAAAATTCAGAAAAAGCTAGAATGACTTTAAGTACCTGTGGTCAAGTTGTTGTTCAGATTGGCTATTTCAATTTGCATCTCCGTGGACAAGAATCACTTGCATTACTATTGTTGTTAGGTGCCTTCAAGTCAGTTTCCACTCATAGGGACCCTGTATGAACAAGAGAATGAGACACTGCCTAGTCCTGCTCCATCCTCACAATCGTTGCAATGTGTAAGCCCATTGTTGCAGCCACTGTGTCAATCCATCTCACTGAGGGTCTTCCTCTTATTTTCCCTGACCCTGTACTTTACCAAGCATGATGTCCTTCTCCAGGGACTGGTCCCTCCTGATAACATGCCCAAAGTATGTAAGATGAAGTCTTGCCATCCTTGCTTCTAAGGAGCATTCTGGCATGCATAGGAGGCGATTGAAGATACACCTGGTTTGGGCCAGGTACACCTTAAAAAAGCGACACCTTTGCTTTTAAAGACTTTAAAGATTTTAAACACTTTAAAGAGGTCTTTTGCATCAAGTTTGCCCAATGCAATATGTTGTTTTCTTGACTGCTGCTTCTGTGGGTGTTGATTGTGGATCCAAATAAAATGAAATCCTGGACAGCTTCGATATTTTCACTGTTTATCGTGATGTTACTTATTGGTCCCGACGTGAGGGTTTTTGTTTTTTTAGAATATTAAGGTGTAATCTGTACTGGGGCCCTGGTGGTTCAGTGGTTAAGAGCTTGGCTGCTAACCTTGTTCAAATCCACCAGCCATTCCTTAGAAACCTTGTGGGGCAGTTCTACAACCCTGGTGGCGTAGTGGTTTAAGTGCTGCAGCTGCTAACCAAAAGGTTGGCAGTTTGAATCCCCCAGGCACTCCTTGGAAACTCTGTGGGGCACCCCTACTCTGTCCTGTAGGGTCGCTATGAGTCGGAATTGACTTGACGGCAACCGGTTTTTTTTTTTTTATGAGTCGGAATCGACTGAAGGCTGTAGTCTTTGATCTTCATCAGCGAGTGCTTCAAGTCCTCTTTGCTTTCAACAGGTAAGGTTGTGTCATCTGCAAATCGAAGGTTGTTAACGAGTCTTTCTCCAACCCTGATACCATGTTATTCATGTATTCCAGCTTCTAGGATTCTTTGTTCAGCATATATATAAAGTATGGCCTAAGGGTTACCCAACTCAAGTTCTGTGTTTGGGCCTGATGAGACTTTCGCCAGTAGAGACAACACCAGGGTGAGGAACAAAGAGGATTTATTCCGAGGTTGTGCACAAGCTGAGGCAGAGGAATGCAGTCCTTAGATTCTGGCTTTTTGGGTTACTCAGATCGTATTTTTTATGCTCTGAGGAAGGAGGAAGTTCTTAGCAAATCACAACTACAGATTTCTACATTTTCTAACATACTATGTGCAAGCGCAGTGCAATCCTAATCTCATTATAATGTTAGCATGTCTCTTTATCCTGTTAGGTCTCTGCCTAGGGGAGTGATTTTTACTATGTTAAAACCAAAAACCAAACCCAACCCATTGCCCTCCAGTTGATTCTGATTCCTAGCAACCCTATGGGACAGAGTAGAACTGCCCCATAGAGTTTCCAAGGAGCGCCTGGTGGATTCAAACTGCTGACCTTTTGGTTACCAGCCGTAGCATTAACCACTCAACCGCCAGGGTTTCCAACACATGGTCACAAATCTTCTGACATACCTGTCACCAAGAACTCATTGCCATTGAGTCGACTCCGATTCCATTGAGTCGATTCCAACTCATAGTGACCCTGTGAGCCCTTTTTCTAACCTTTGGGCTCAAGATTATGGTGCAAGGTTTAATGTTTGACACTTGGTCTCTTGTAATTAATGTTCTGAAAGGTTAACAGAAAGTTGCTGTTCTTAGCAAGTATTATGTAAACTAGGCTGTTTCAGGATGTACTGATGGTATCAAAAGGATACAACTCTGACACACACCTTTCCTGATTTTAAACCATGCAGTATCCCAGTGTCCTGTTTGAATGACTGCCTTTTGGTCTACGTACAGGTTCCTCGTGAGCACAAGCAAGTGTTCTGGAATTCCTGTTCTTCACAATGTTATCCATAATCTGTTACGATCTGCAAAGTCGAATGCCTTTGCGTAGTCAATAAAACATTGTTAGATTTCTACAATTGACTGAGTTGTAAACTGCTCTAAGACAATGAAAGGTTGTCATCACTACTATTCTGTGGAACTGTCATCACCCTTTCACTTTTCATCCTGACCCATAACACATTTAAAGCCTCTAGCTCATTGTGTGGTTTCTGTTGAAAGAATGAAAACAGGATAATTGAGAATTTATGGTATTTCTGTAGAGCTGCAATCCCCTGGGTAGGGACTATATCTAGATTCACCTTTGTTTTCTTGTGCCTTGGACAGTGCTTGGGAGTAGTTTTAATAGATGATCAGTAATTATTTGATTGATTGGAACTCTGTAATTATTTGGTTGTTTGGAACTGTGTTCAAGTATGTTCTAATTCTACCCTATCTGGAACATGTATAGGAGAAGAAAATAGATTTATTTTGTTTACATTGTTATTTATTGTATGTTTTCAGACTGGTGTATTCTAAACATGCAAACTGGTGTCTTTACAAATGGCCGTATTAGCGTTTTCTTTCATAGTCCAAATTGCAAGTCTAGCTAAATAAGAATCTGCTCTATTGTAATAGCAAATGTGATTTTATTGTGTGCAGACTTAAGGTGTTATTAAGGTATGCTGTTTCTCACCGTGCATGGTGGGTTTTACACATGATAAAGCCGGCTAGCATATTCATTTACATTACAGCTAGAATAATCCATTGCTTTAAAAACATCTGTTTTCATCTGCATTTTAGATTTAGTGTTCAACAAAAATTTCTTCTTAAATAACTGGGAAAAAATGTGCAGGAGGGAACGTAGACTGTAAAATGAAGAAGAAGCTTAGCTTTACGGTAGAGTCTGAGCTTGGGTGTAACCTAACTAGCTAGAGGATATGCAATTCCTGATTGACAGGAGGACCAGCATTATGCAGATTCTGTAGGAGAGAGCTGCTGCTCAGAACAGTGATTAGAGGCTCTGTTAGGAATCTGTTCATTCACCACTCAGATCTTTAGGTTTTTATTTCTCTGTCTAGTGGATTTATAAACAGATAGCACAGAACAGTGCCTCTTTTGTTTTTATTAAAGTAATACTGTAGTGTAGTTTCAGTCTATCAGCTAGGCATACATGTGTAGAAATCTGATATTCTCCTTAAATTAGCTAATTTTTAGCTGTGTTCCATGCTTATCTCCAGACCTTTGTGTATTAAATCTTATCTCGAGCTGTTCTCTTTATATACAAGTGTGTTTTGCTTGTGCCTTCCTGTCTTCTTCAGTGAGAAGCTTTATGTAGGTCAGGCTTGGCTTAAGCAGATTTCCTGAACCTGCGTCAGCTTAAGCTGGAGGAATTTTAATAAACCCTCCCCTGTAGGCGTGGGCCTAAATGAGGCTAGCCTAGTTAAGCCTGATCTTTTTCTGTTTGTGAAAATAGCTGAGCAGAGCTGGAGGCTGCATGGTGGTTTCAGAAACTGCCTATTTAATTTGAAAAGAACAATGGTAGGAAAGGCTAGATCTTCCAATTTTACCTTATCTGAAAAGCTTGATTTGCTAAAGCTTGTGAAGCCATATGTTAAAATTCTTGAACAACACACTAATAAACATTCAGTAATAGTGGAAAAGAATAGATGTTGGGATATCATAGCAGTTAACTATAATGCAATTGGAGTAGACCGTCCTCCTCGAACAGCGCAGGGCCTACGCACCCTTTACAAAAGGCTCAAAGAATGTGCCAAACAGGAGCTATTGCAGCAAAAAGAGACCCAATCAGATTTTAAAAGCAATATTTCTGAGCCAACCAAGAAAGTTATGGAGATGATACCCCAGATTTCCAGTTTTTGCCTGGTAAGAGACAGGAACCACATACAAAGGTAAGCTTTATTTTATTTTGTTGTGCATAATTATGGCGCCTCCTATCTATTGCGCTTTGGTTTAGTTCTGATAGAGATATGCATAGTAAGCATCTCCACAATGGGAGCAATGAATAGTGTCTTTGTTTTGCTTTCTTAAAAAAGTGTAGCTTAAGGAATTTTTCTGCTGCATTTGATTTAAGCCACTTTTTGCACTCTTCCCCTCCCCCTTCCCTTCCTGTGTAGTTTCTAAAAAGTAAAGGTTACCCGTTGCTGTCATAAACTTTTTAAGCTTTATTTAAAAGTAGCTTTTGAAAGATGCCTTATTTTATTTAAGATTACATTTAATTGGGATTTTCAATTTTATTTATAATTTATATAAAGTTAGAAGTTTCAAGAGGAATGTAACTTTTGCTTTTGTAATCTTAATCATTTTATGAAGGGTCTCTGTCAACACTTACTGAATACATGCATTGAACTAAAAAATAGAAGTTAAGTCGGCAATTAAGTAAACTTAATAATGGCAAGATTCCATGTATTAAGTTAATTTAAATTATTTTTGCTAATTTAAAAGATGAGCACAAGGAAAGAGACTAATTAGGGACTCAGATTCCTTAATAAAGTAGAAAGTTTTTTTGTTCTTTTTAATGCTTGTTAATGGCCTAGTTTCACTTTGATCATGGGTTAAACAGGAAAGGTTAAGCTTTCTCATACTGCTTTGCAAGGATATCAAACTATTAATTTTAGTACACTCATAAGAGGGACTGGGTTCTTTTAGGGTTTGAAATGGATTTTTGGTTATATTTTTGCTGTCTGTAAATACTTGCCTGGGAATCTTCAAAAGTTATTTTGCCATTAATTCAGATCTTAACTCCTGGCAAAAGATAAAAATGCCAGCTCCTTTCTTGTTCTGAACCATTTAGGTAAATTACAGACCCACACCTTCTTGTTATTTGAGGTTTTTAAGCAAAGCTTTACCATGTGCTTTTCCTGTTGGTGGAAGAGCCATTCTAGAAGCAAAATATTTGATTACCTGTGAAGTCCCTTTGAAGTTAGGAGGGAAACAGGCAAAAACAAAAACTCCAAAACTTGTTAGCCAAACCTATTTGTTATCTTGGTAATTTACTAGGAAAATATTTTTGAGTCTAGCTTCTTAACTGCTTTTTTTAGTTTTGATAACACAGTAAAAAACATCATCAGTGGGGATCCAAGGCACAGTCACACAGTGGATTAATTCTGGGAGCCACTGGTTAAAATGTTCAGTGATGACAAATCCTAATGTGCCACATGTCTAAAAAAAACCTCCACAGTAAAACTGTTTTTTATTCTGTGCTATTTGTTAAAAAATATTTTCCCTTGAACCATAGAGGGAAAACAAAGCTGTGTATCTTTGGGGTATTGAAAACTACAGGTAGAAACTAGTTAGTCGCATATCTTAAAAATAATAGGGATAGTATGGAAGGGAAATAGTAAGTATACAAGTATCTTTACATCTTGGGCAGTTGGAAAATACATATTCTGTGACATCTTCTGGGGCGCCATGATTTCTCTGATAAAATGATTTGATTGACTTATGCATTTCTATACCTTCTATTTAAACAACATCAACTTTCCAGATTTTAAGTGTCACTTAAATATTTATGCTAGTATATTTACACTGCCATTTTCTCTATATTAAGCTTAATTTAATATATTTGTATATTTAATGTGCTTATACTTATCTGATTGACATCATCTTCAATCTTGATTATCTCAGAAGTTTATTCTTACAAACTTAATTATGCTTCTATATAAATATGCCTGTTAATCTCTCCAAACTCCTTTAATAGGAAAATATTACTGATTAGATTGTTTAACATATTAAAAAAATACCTATTTTGTAAGGCTGTTTATCTCTACAAATTTACATTGATTTATATCTTTATTGTCCCCAATTAAATTGTTTTTGTAGTCTGTTTGATCCTCAGAATTCAGACTCATAAATTTTAGAAGTCCTTGCCTGTTTTTTTTGTGACTTTCTGAATAAAATAAAGCATTTTCTTCAGCTTTACTATGCCTTACTTTTAATGTTTTAACCAGAATGGAATGCAGTGTTCCAGAGATCAGACATATTATTAATTTACCTGGGAATATAATGTCTGTGTTTAATTGTGAGTCATAATCTTTATTATACATGCTAATTTGAAATAGTAATTATTGTGGATTAAAAAAAAAATTTTATTTTCATGTGTAATTTTAGCCTTTTCCCATGACTGTTTTTAGAAGAAATGTTGATAGGAGCAAACCTTACTAATTTTAATTACATTTATATTCCATTCTTTTGATTTTGCAAATCATAAAATGATAAAAATTAAAATGAAATAATTTATATAATCCATAAACCTTGTTGAATTATTTCACTTGTATCTTTTTGGCAAGTATCTGATATTTCTGACAATTTAATGCCATTACTGACATTTAGGCAGTTTTAATTTTTTTCCTTTAGGTTCTACTTGAACTTGCTCCAGCATTTTAATCCATGTAGAATGCATTATTTTGGGGTTTTACATCATTTAGGAACCTCAGGGTTGTAGGGACAGTTGGTGTCTCTTTGAGAGCATCAGAAATGGTTTCTCTTTTTTACTTACCTCGTTGACTTTTGTAATTATTAGGGCTATCTTTTTAACAGCCTGCCTTAAAGTTAAGGATCTTTTTACATATGGAGACCTCTGTGTGTATATCATTTAAATCCTGACCTAGTTACTTTGTTATTCCAAGGGTTAAAAATTTTTGTTTCCTAATTTTCTTTATAGCTTTAAAGCTTAGTAATTCAATGTATATTAAATAGATTATGCTATAAATATACTTTTATCTTCATTTCATTTACTTTTTATAATGCTTTTTTGTGTGCTGTAGTGCAAACTTGGATGAGGAAGCACAGGCTGGTACCAGTTCACTACAGGTAATGTTGGATCACCAACCTGTTGCTATTACAGTGGAGGTGAAGCAAGAAGACGTTAAACCACCTCCACCACTGGCTTTAAATTCTCAACAGAGTGATGATACTTTAGAGCAAAGAGAAGAACATGAATTAGTACATGTTATGGAAAGATCTTTGTCGCCATCTCTGTCCTCTGTTGACATGAGAATGACATTGTCTCCATCTTCTATTCCAAGGAGAGATGAATTTTTTCGACAAGAGAGTGGAGAACACTTTAGATCACTTTTAGGGTATGATCCTCAGGTTCTGCAAATGCTGAAAGAGGAGCATCAGATAATCTTAGAAAATCAAAAAAATTTTGGATTATATGTTCAGGAGAAGAGGGATGGATTGAAAAGAAGGCAACAGCTACAGGAAGAACTGCTAAGAGCAAAAATTGAAGTGGAGAGGCTGAAAGCAATTCGCTTACGGCATGGTCTGCCAGAGTATAATGGTCTCTAAAATTTTTTTGAACCTTGCAATTTAATAGTTTTAATTTTTCAGAGTATCCTAAAGCAAAATGCATATTCTTGAAAAATGTTACTTCTATTAATGAAAAACTTTGTTGATGTGAGTTTTTACTAAGTTTTCCTTTGAGATATATTCAAATTTACTTTTTGGTTGACACGGTTATATATTTAATTTGTCTTCCTCTCATTTTTCTTTTTCTAAGAAGTTTAATTGTTGTCTTTATAAAAAGATTATTTCTCATTAAAATACAGCATGTTGCTGTTGTTGTGTGCCCTTGAGCTGATTGCTACTCATAGTGACCCTGTAAGACAGAGTCAGACTGCCCCATAGAATTTCCTAGACTGTGATCTTTATGGGAGCAGAATGCCAGATCTTTTCTCCCACAGAGTGGCTGGTAGGCCGACTTTTAGTTAGCATCCAAGCACTTAACCATCACACCATCATGAGACCTTAAAAATTTAACATATACATACACATTTACAAGCACATATTCTTTGTATTCTTTGTAAGTTCTAAGTCTCCAGCATTTTAAATTAGAGCTTTGAAAACTAAAGGTTTTTAAGTCAGTCTGATATGAAAGCTGTGCTAACCGAATAACAAGAAGCTTGTCTGTATGACTTTGATTTTTTTTTTTTTTAATATGTTTTCATCTTTGGAGGAGTAGTCCTAGGATTTTAGAGATGGAAGGTATTTGGAGACCACTTTTTTTCCCGTCTTTTCAATTTAAAGGTAATGAAACTAAGGTCCAGAGAGAAGTCAGTGACTTATAATGGAATAACAAAGCTTTTTATGGCAGAGCAATGACCAGCACTCAGCATTTCTGGCTCTCTGTAATTTTCCCCCTTGCTATTTTTTTTTTTTTATTATTCCGTAGAGGAGCCCTGGTGGCACAGTGGTTAAGAATTTGGCTGCTAACCAAAAGGTCAGCAGTTTGAATCCACTAAGCTGGTCCTTGGAAACCCTATGGGGCAGTTGTACTTTGTCCTGTAGGGTCGCTATGAGTCAGAATCGACTCAGTGGCAGTTTGGTTTGGTTTTTTTATCCCATAGAGGCAGAAATGCTCCATTCTCTAGATTTAAAAACTAAAAATATTTATTTTATTAGAATTGCTGTAAAAGATTGTTAGATTTGATCAGGGGAATTCTATCAATTTCCCTAATCTTCCCTTCCCTTTTTTTGGCCAGCAAAATAAGATACAATATTCTAATGGAGCTTATGTGATTTTAAAATATGCCTTAATTTAAGTGTCTTATCCTAAAGATTTCTTTCATAGTAAAAATCAGAATGGACAAAATTAAAATTTTGCTTAGAATGAAGATTTCCAAAAACATACTATATACGTTTATAATTTATGGTACAATTTGTTGCTTTTATGTTTATTTTTGTAAATAGTGCAATTTTGGTATTTGTGGAAATAAATAAAACCTTGACTGTTAAAATACACAACTTTATGTTAAATCTTTAGTATGTATATTCCTTAAGGATTTCTATTTTTGTTGGGGCTTCATCGAAAAAGGCTTTTAAGTAGAATTTCAGCAAAGGATCCCTGCTGGTACAACTGTTAAGGCTCAGGGTTTGAACCCACCTAACGGCTCTGTGAGAGAAAGACCTGGCAATCGGGTCCTATTAAGATGACAGCCTAGGAAACCCTCTAGAGCGTTTCTACTGTGTCACATGGGTTTGCTATGAGTTGAAAACTGACTCGACAGTGCCTAAAAGCAACAGAATTTCAGCAGTATAGGAAGAAAGGGTGTTTGAAGTCAGAGTGAACAATTTAAAAAAAGGCATAGAGATGCGGAAAAGTGGGTCAGGGTGTACAAGCAAAATACAGTGCTCAGTCGGGTGATTTGAGTGTGGAGAATATCAACGAGGGCTGTGGTAACCTAGACATCTCCCCTGTCTAAATAAGGTGTACCTGTTTAGCTCCAGCTGAGTTTTTATATGCAGGAATAAGCCAGAAATCTGAATTTTTTGTTAAGTTTTCTAGGTCTTAAATGTTTCAAATTAACATGTTTTCAAAATACTAGATAGACAAAATCTTTGAGTGAGCCTCATTCAGCCAGTGGGCTTCCAGTTTTGTGACCTCTGGACTATAGAAATGTTCTCAAAGTGTAGATCCTGACCAGCAACCTCAGCATCACTTGATAACTGTTTAGAAATGTAAATTCTCAGGCCTCACCCGTTTCATGCAGAATCATAAACTAGGGGTGGGGTTTAGTAATCTGTGTTTTAAACTCTCTCAATGATTCTGGTGCAAGATAAAATTTGAGAACCACTGGAAAAAAGTATTTTGGAATATAGGTTGGTACCTAAATCATACTAGATTCTCAGATTTTTTATTGAAGAGTGAGTGAAGGTGAGTTGAGAGTATAAATTTGAAAGTTGTTTGGTGCCAGATTATGTATTACATTAAATGCTAGTTTTAAAGTCAGATTTAACTGAATGTGCAATGGGAAACCATTGAAAGCTTTTGATTAGGGGAATGATGTGATTAGAGGCATGGTATAGGAAGAGAGTTAGCAGCACTTGGAGGTGACATTATAGTGAGGAAATTAAATTCAAAATTTAGGTTATGGTTATAGAAGAAAATTCAAAGGTGAAGTTGACTTTTATGGTACTGTTTTAGCTTGTTGACTGCCTAATTGGTTAAAGGAAAAAAAAAACTGGCATTTTATATTCTTCATTAGAGTTAAAATTTCTATTATAAAAATGCCTTGAATATGTATTTATCATTTTATCTTCTCTCTTTAATCTGTTATGACTTCTCTTTGAGTCTAATGAATTTTATAATTCTAATTGGAGAAGATGTTTTACAGCATAATTCTATTAAATGCATCTTTACAATAGTGAGCTTTAACTTGAAAGCAAATTATTGTACGAAATGTACTTCATATTACAGTCTCAGCATGCTGCTATGAATTGATAATGTTCATTTTGAATGTTGACTTTGTATAGCTAAGTCAATTTTTCCAACTGTGTTCTATGGAACATGAATTCTGTGAGATATTTCTAGGGAAGAGTTTTGTGTTCAAAAAAGTACATCTGTTTTTGGTAACTAAGTTCTAAAATCAGGATAAAAAAAAAGGATGGAAGGTAAAAATTATGTATGAACAAAATTGCCTTTGAAAATCCTCTTCCCCACAAAATAATGCAAACATAGTCTGCTACAGTCATATTCTTCTCTAGTATTGTTCAAGATTGTTGTTTCTTTGGTTGTATTAGGTGACATAATTCACTAGCATTTAGGGGCTGTATAGAGTTTTTGAATATTTATGCCATATTTATGCCTATTCCCAAGAAAGGTGATCCAACCGAATGTGGAAATTATAGAACAATATCATTAATATCACAGGCAAGCAAAATTTTGCTGAAGATCATTTAAAAATGGCTGTAGAACTGCCAGAAATTCAGGCCGGTTTCAGAAGAGGATGTGGAACCAGAGATATCATTGCTTATGTCAGATGGATCCTGGCTGAAAGCAGAGAATACCAGAAGGATGTTTACCTGTGTTTTATTGACTATGCAAAGGCATTCGATTGTGTGGATCGTAACAAATTATGGATAACATTATGAAGAATGGGAATTTCAGAACACTTAATTGTGCTCATGAGGAACCTTTACATAGGTCAAGAGGCAGTTGTTCGGACAGAACAAGGGGATACTGATTGGTTTAAAGTCATGAAAGGTGTGCTCCAGGGTTGTATTCTTTCACCATACCTATTCAGTCTGTGTGCTGAACAAATAATCTGAGAAGCTGGAGTATATGAAGAAGAATGGGGCATCAGGATTGGAGGAAGACTCATTAACAAGCTGTATTATGCAGATGACACAACCTTCCTTGCTGAAAGTGAAGAGGACTTGAAGCACTTACAATGAAGATCAAAGACCAGAACCTTCAGTATGGATTGCACCTCCACATAAAGAAAACAAAAATCCTCACAACTGGACCAATGAGCAACTTCATGATAAACAGAAAAGATTGAAGTTGTCAAGGATTTCATTTTACTTGGATCCATAATCAACAGCCATGGAAGCAGCAGTCAGGAAATCAAAAGACCCATTGCATTGGGTAAATCTGCTGCAAAGGACCTCTTTAAAGTGTTGAAGAACAAGGATGTCACCTTGAAGACTAAGGTGTGCCTTACCCAAGCCATGGTATTTTCAGTCACATCATATGCATGTGAAAGCTGGACAATGAATAAGGAAGACTGAAGAAGAGTTGACGCCTTTGAATTGTAGTGTTGCCGAAGAATATAAAATATACCATGGACTGCCAAAAGAACGAACAAATCTGGCTTGGAAGAAGTGTGGCCAGAATGCTCCTTGGAAGCAAGGATGGCGAGACTGCGTCTTACATACTTTGGACATGTTGTCAGGAGGGATCAGTCTCTGGAGAAGGACACCATGCTTGGCAAAGTAGAGGGTCAGCGGAAAAGAGGAAGACCCTTGACGAGGTGGATTGATACAGTGGCTGCAACAATGAGCTCAAGCATAACAATGATTTTGAGGATGGCTCAGGACCGGGCAGCGTTTCGTTCTGTTGTGGATAGGGTCGCTATGAGTCGGAACCGACTCGACGGCACCTAACAACAACAACATAGAATTTTTAAAAAACTTACTTTTGTGTGTTTTTAAACACCAGAATGACACTCATTGAAGTGAATTTACAACAGCATATGATTCTGCTTCATTGTAGAATTCTTTCTCCTCTCCAGCATTCCATTATATAGATGTACAGTTGATGAGAATTTCTGCATAAAGAAAACTACTTATTTGACAGTAGATCCCTTTTTGGAGGCAGTATTTAATTATCATCCTGCAGAGTATCTTTTAGAGTATCTTAGAGAAATTCTGAGCTAAAGCTTTTTTCTTTTATTTTTGATATTGAGACTTGAGTTTGGGAAATACTTAGCAAGCCCACATTAGCAGTTCTTGTTGAGGACAGGTTTCACTAAATGGAGTGTACAGGGGAAAATCGTGCTAGTAGTAGTCGAATACACTGAAGGCACCAGACAGCTTACAAACCATAGAGAACCATCTGGGGCTATGAGCTTTACCTATAAAATGCAATGCTGGGAATACATAGAGAAGAGCGATTTTACTTTTTAAAATGTAGACTTGATTCTCTAGAAATGCAAAAAATTTGAAAAGACTATTTCATCCAATGTATTGGTCCTTTAGATAGTGGATAGGCTATTTTTGCCACCTTTTTGTTTTCCCTGTATACATGTAAGCTTAAATGGATACATTGTTATAACTTGTCATATTCTAAACTAAATATGTTAAAGCGGCATCTCAAATGCCTGAAGATTTCTTACAACACTCAAATTAAGTACTTTTTGTATAATGAGACATCAGCCTGATGTTATTTCTAGGATTTCAAATTGGTTTGTTCCAGTTCGAACCCCTGCTGAGAATTTGCACATCCATGCCAGATATACTGAATCAGAAGCTATGTTTTAACCAGATCCCCCGTTGATTCTCATGTATAACTTCCTGAGAACTTACTAGAAATGCAAATTTTCAGCAAGGAATTTGTTAGAAATGCAAATTCTTGGCAGGGGTTTGAACTTGGTTATTTTGTTTTTTAAAAAAATTTGTTTACCCTATTCCATCTTGACTTATGTGACAATGCATAAAATGAGTCATTTTTCATGTGCCTTCTTTCAGAGTAATGTCAAATTTTAAATAGACATGTTTAAATAATTTAGAGTGTAGTAATTTGTATATGTACTGTAGATAATAGTTAAGTGCTCTGTTAATACGTGTCCTTTTAAATACAAGGTAAAGCAAAGCAATACATTGTATTGATTTGTATACTTTTTGTTTGCCATAAATCAAAGAATTCAGTCCTATAGAGGTAAAAAATTTTGATTGGGCATTATTAAAATACATTTATTTGGAAGATTGTATTATAATAAATGACAAATGTACTGTATCTAAATATCATGTTCTTTTAAAAAAATGTAAGGCCTACAAATTCTCAAAATCAGTTAAATATTTGATTGTAAATACATAAAAAAATTAGATAAAATATGGTTATAGTACTTAAAAATACAAAAGATTAAATTCTTAAAATATGCAACCTATCATGCTAAATCTGTATATGATTTTGAGAAATTGGTTTAATATATATCTCTTGGATTATTTGATTAAAACTAGTAGCTATAATTTGAGTTCACATTATTTTTAATTTTCAATTGCTTTATCGATAGTAGAAAGCAAAATTAAAAAAAAAAACCCAAATCCACCCAATTTAAACATTAAAATCGATACATACTAGAATTACTGTGCTAATAGGTTTCTGGTTTTTTAAAATCATCCGTGAATTCACTTCTGCTACAAAGATTTTTTTTCTCCAACATTTTATTTAGAAACTCTTCAAATGTATGGAAAAATCTGAAAGAATTTTATAGTGAACATTCATACCTGCCACCTCGATTCTGCAATTAGTATTTTGATACATGTGCTTTATTACAAATTTGTCCATCTAGCCATCTATCAATCCACCTTAAAAAAGAATTCTTTTTTTTAAATTTTATTTTTGGTGAAAACGCACATCAAAACGTAACCCCCATTTAACAATTTCTGCACATATTGTATAGTGACATTGGTTACATTCTTCACATTGTGTCAACATTCTTGGTATTTCTTCTCTAGTTGTTTCACTCCCATTAATGTAGACTCACTGACTCCCTAAACTTCTCATCTGTGCTTTAGAATTGCTGTTGTCCCTTTAGTCTCAAAGATTATATATATATATATGTTTGTATGTATACACACACACACGTTTTTTTTTTTAATTACAGTACTTAAGGATGACATTGTTTACTTTTTGAGCTAAACTGTGTTTTTGTTTAAAGATGACTTCAGGGTATAGTTTTGTCTCAAGGTTTGCAGAGTATTCCAGGGCAATAGTCTCCAGGGTTCCTCCAGCCTCAGTGGATCCCAAAAGTCTGGATTCTTTGGGAGTTTGAAGTATTGTTCCACATTTTTTCCCTTTCTTTTAGGATCCACCTATTGTGGCCCTGACTGAGGTGTTTGGTAATGCTAGCCAGTTCTTCTGGTCTCATGTTAGACGAAGCAGTGGTTCATGGAGACTTAGTCCTGTAGTTTAGTTGCCTCTGATTCTTGAGTTCCTTCTTCCTCTATTGCTTCAGGCGGATAGAGAGTCAATCTACCTTTTTAAAAAAATGTGTTTTAAAACAAATTGTAGATGTTAGTACACTTTATCCCTAAACACTTAAGCATGAATATTATTAACTTGAGTTCAGTATTTATGTGTTTTTTTTGGGGGGGGGTAAAATTTACATACAGTGAATTGCACAAATCTTAAGTGTACCATTTAATGAGTTTTGACCAATGAATACACCAGTGTAACTTGGATCCCTGTCAAGATTTAGAATGTTACAGTCACCCTAGGAAGTTTCCTCTCGCCCCTTCCTAGTCAGTTTCCAGGCACCCCAGGCAACCTTTGCTATAATTTTTAAGAAATGATAGATTAGTGTTGTTCTAGAACTTCATGTAATTGGAATCATACAATATGTATTCTTTGTTTCTGGTTTCTCTCACCTATCTCAAGATTTTTGAGATTCATCCCATGTTGAACGATACTGCGTTTATCGGTAGTTCATTCCTTTTTGTTGCTGAGCAGTATTTTTTTATTTTTAAATACATAATGATATTTGTACTTAGTTGACATTCATTTTCTTTTATTAAAGAAAAAACTATGCATTATTATGAGTTCTAAGGAGTTTGTGTATTTTTTAGTTTAATTAAAAACTATGTTAAAATCTTAAATTTATATTGCAGTTACATGATACTGCCTATTTAAAGTTCTGATAAAACTCAAGAAATACAATCTGTAAGAGTAATCACATTTTTTATTGAATTTGATTATATGACACATTTTAAATCAATTGCTCCATTGAAAACAAGGTATGTATCAAGAATTGTTGAAGTAAAATAAGAATATTCAAGGCCTGGGTATGTTGAAATATGTAATTATCCAACCCTAGAGCAAATATGCTTTATAATAATTCATTAAGATAATAATCACTATTTATTAAAATGACATCTTCCTCTTCCTCCTTTATGGTTGCATGGTTTTAAGCATCATCACCTTGTAAATCTTACTAGTAAGACGTTTAAGTTTCTTGTCTGTGCGGACCATTTTTTTGTTACTGATTTGGTAAGTACGTTACAGGGTCAAGGGAGAAATAGAGCAGAACCAAGTTTCAAAGTAAAAATTACAGAGTGGAATTGTAGGGGTAATTAGTCTGAGTTTTATGTACTATAATTATTGTTAATGTCCCGTATTTGGTTAACTCCCAATTACCTTTATTCTACTTTTTGGAATTATTACCCTCTTCGTTTCCTGCCCCGTGGCTTACATAATTTCAAATGGAACTAAATAGCAAAGGGACATTTAGGGAGCACTTACTACATGGCAAGTACTGTTCTAAGCCTTTTACATATATTAGCTAATCTAATGCCCAATTCTATGAGGTAGGTATTAGTATTACATTAATTTTACAGATTCATAAATTGACACAAAGTGGTTAAGTAACTTGCCCAGGGTTATATAGCTAGTAAGTGGCAGATATAAGGTTCAAACCCATCCAGCCTAGCTCCATAGCTCATGCTCTTATCCTCGACTGCTGCTGTTCTGCAAAAGAACGGGTATATCTAAGTCTGAGAGTCTTACAATATTTCAAAATTATAATTTCTGAATTCTCAAAATTTAATTATTGCCCTTTTTATTCAGCATTTTTTTTGGGGTGTGGGGCGTGGAAGATAGGCTTGGACATAACAGTTTATTCTTCTGGACCCCGGGAATGCAATAGGATTTTTTACGTTGAGGGTGTTTTTCCCAGCCATTTTGATGAAGGTGTTCTTTTTACCTCCTTGTTAGAGCAGTCCTGAGCTATTTTAAGGGGCATTACATTTTTCTTTTGTACAACCTAATAAAAAATGGCAATAATGAAAAAATGCAGAAAGATACGGCCCATCTTTTATTCAATGTATAATGACTGCTATTGTTAGAAATAATGCAAAATGAAACATTAAAATTGGCTAAAAGTAACACCATAAAATTTGTTAGAATCGAAAAACTAATCAGAGCATCTCATCTTTTGTTAATGCCGAAAAACTTAGAACTTAATCTGGGAAAATCAGATTTGCTAAAACAACAAAAATAACACAAGACAATGACCACTTTCAAAATTGGTCAATTTTTTGGATTAAAATTGATGGATTAATACAATATTGATAATATTTAGATATGCAAAATTTAACTCAGCCAAACGACTTGGTGAAATTTTTTTTTTTTTTAATTAATTTTTATTGTGCTTTAAGTGAAAGTTTACAAAGCAGGTCAGTCTCTCATAAAAAAATTTACATACACCTTGCTATACGCTCCTAATTGCTCTCCCAATAATGAGATAGCACTGTCCTTCCCTCCACTCTCTCTCCTTGTGTCCATTTGGGCATTTTCTGGCCCCCTCTGTCCTCATCTCTCCTCCAGACAGGAGATGCCAACATAGTCTCATGTGTCTCCTTGATCCAAGAAGCTCGTTCTTCACCAGTATCATTTTTCATCCCATATTCCAGTCCAGTCCATGTCTGAAGAGTTGGCTTTGGGAATGGCTCCTGTCTTGGGCTAACAGAAGGTCTGGGGACCATGGCCTCTGGGCTCCTGTTAGTCCCAGTCTGGCGATTAAGTCTGGTCTTTTTATGAGAATTTGGGATCCGTATTGCACTACTTTCCTGCTCCTTCAGGGGTTCTCTATTGTGTTCCCTGTCAGGGCAGTCATCGGTTATGGCCGGGCACCATCTAGTTCTGGTCTCAGGCTGATGTAGTCTCTGGTTTATGTAGTCCTTTCTGTCTCTTAGGCTCATAATTACCCTGTGTCTTTGGTGTTCTTCATTCTTCCTTGCTCCAGGTGGGTTGAGACCAATTGATGCATCTTAGATGGCTGCTTGCTAACAGTTAAGACCCTGGATGCCATTCTCCAAAGTGGGATGCAGAATGTTTTCTTAATAGATTTTATTATGCCAATTGACTTAGATGTCCCCTGAAACCATGGTCCCCAAACCCCTACCCCTGCTACACTGGCCTTCGAAGCATTCAGTTTATTCAGGAAACTTCTTTGCTTTTGGTTTAGTTCAGTTGTGTTGACCTCTGACTTGGTGAAATTTATGGTTATAAAAGAAAGCTCATGACGGGAAAAACTAATCAGTAAAATTTATTACATTAAAAAATGATGACTCAAATCTTTGTTGTAAAATTTGATTGGAAAATAATTGATCCTGAAGGAAACAATTCATTAAAATGAAAACCAAAATGGACAAAAACAGGGACGAGTTTGGTGTTATTTTTCCTGTGAAAACATTAATTTTAAGATGATTGTATTTTAAATAAATGTTCATTAATATGGAGACAAAATGTCCCTGAAGTAAAAATGGCCCTTTCTAAAAGTAGCTTTTGTTCTGAGAATATAGTGAGGAGCAAGATAGAAACAGACTTCTGTTCTCAAGACCTTATAGTTTTATAAGGAAGACTGATATTAATTTCCAACACAACTGCCAGAGATGAGTGCAACAAAGATGAAGTACAAAATGCTGAGATAAATAAGGCAACTTGATCTAGCAATTGAAAATTTAAACTACTATACGGAAGGATGAGTACACCAAGAGAAAAAGAAGTCAATACAATCTGAAACAAATGGCCGACAATAGGAGACTAAAAAAACCATATTATGCAGACATTAACCATCATTTTACTTTTTTATTCAATGATATGGGAAATGTATTTACACTAATATATGAAAAGAGGATAATAAAAACTATACACAATATTTACTGGTATATTAGAAGGATTATTTTTCCTCAAAGTACCATCCAAAACTAACCCATTGTCCACACCCTAATTATGGAAGGCCAGGAAATTGGGGCAACTGCACTTCAGTCCTGTGCTTCCTTGGCTCCTGTTCAGGGTTACAGCAGCCTGAATCCTTTCTGGGACTGATGAGTTCTTTGGGCTGTGCATTAGGGGTTGGTACCTGCTTCGAAATCCTGACAGCTGACTCAGCTGGATATGAATCATTTGTTTTCTCAGGAAACAACCTTGATAGTTCTGAGGTTTAAAGATAGTAAAGCCTCACTTTCTAAATCTATGAATGCCAGGGATGGAAATATGAGTGATCTGAATTTTAGTGACATGGATTTTCATGCTTTTGGAAGATTTATTTACCTGGGTTGAAGTTTTTTTGTGTGGACGTTAATTTTCTCTTCTTTTTGGCTAATACTTAGGAATGAAATGGCTGGTTACAGTAGATGTACGTCTTTTTTTTTTTAGCTCAAAACCCATTGCTGTTGATTCTAACTCATAGCGACTCTTTAGGACAGAGTAGAACTCACTTCCTAGGAGCCACTGGTGGATTTGAAATGCTGACTTTTGGTTAGCAGCTGAGCTCTTAAGCACTGCGCCACCAAAGCCCCTTAGCTTAAAACAACAGACGTTTATTCCCTTGCAGTTGTGGAGACTACTTATTGCCATTGAGTGGATTCCGAGTCATAGCAACCCTATAGGGCAGAGTAGTACTGCCCCATACTGTTTCCAAGGATCTCCTGGTGGATTTGAACTGCTGACCTTTTGGTTAGCAGCCATGGTTCTTAACCACTACGCCACCAGGGTTTCCTTCTGGAGACTAAAACCAAAAAAAACAAAGCCAGTGCCGTCAAGTCGATTCCGTCTCATAGCGACCCTGTAGGACAGAGTAGAACTGCCTCATACTGTTTTCAAGGAGCACGCGGCGGATTCAAACTGCTGACCCTTTGGTTAGCAGCCATAGCACTAAACCACTACGCCGCAAGGGTTTCCTTTCTGGAGACTAGAAGTCCAAAATAAAGGTGTTGGCAGGACTGTAACCAATGGCTCTAAGAAAGAGTTCTTTCCTGCCGTTCTAGTTTCTGATGGTTGCCAGCAATTGTTGGAATTCCTTGATTTGTAGATACATATATCGCTCCTTTCTTTGCCTTCATCTTCACATGGCCTTCCCCATGTGTCTGTGTCTCTTTCGTATTTCTTTCTTTTTAAAGTGGATTTAGGGTCCACCCTAATCCAAGATGACCTCACTTTTTTTTTTTTAATTGAATTAATTTTGTTGGGAATATACACAACAGAGCATATACCAATTGTACAGTTTCTACATGTACAATTCCATGACTTTGATTACATTCTTTAAGTTGTGCAACCATGCTCACCCTCCTTTTCTGAGTTGTTCCTCCTCCATTAACATAAACTTGTGGCCTCTAATGTTCCTATCTAATCTTTGCAATTGCTGTTTTTTATATGTTTAACTTTTTAAAAAACAGCCAAACTGTTTTCCAAAGTGATTGTGCTCTTTTACATTCCTTCCAGCTGGGTGTGATATTTCCACTTGTTCCATACAGTGTGGTCATTTTTTTTTAAATTTTAGTCAATCTAATGGATGTGAGAGGAGCCCTGGTGGTGCGGCCGTTAAGCTGCTGACCAGAAGGTTGACAGTTTGAACTCCCCAGCAGCTCTGCAGGAAGAAAGATGTGGCAGTCTGCTTCTGTAAAGATGGCGACCTTGGAACCCTGTGGGCAGTTCCACTCTGTTCTGTGGGTCACTGTGAGTCAGAATCGACTTGACGCCAGCGGGTTTGTTTGTTTTTTTTTAATGTAACCTCCACTTGTAACAAGTTCTTCTCTCCTGTACTTTACTAGTCACTCTGCTGACTTTAGAGAAGCAACGATTTTCTGAGCTCTGTCACCATAGATCAGTTTCCCTGCTGTGGAATATTTTCTGTGTAATATGGGTTAGATAGGTTTTTATCAGGTGATACAGTAATGTTTTTAAGGAAATTACAGACTTCTGCAAGAAGAAACTTTTCCTGATATTGCTAAATTCTGGGAATCAATGGTCTAATCTGATTATTCCCTAACTAGGAGACAAAATTATTTTAATGAAATTTAGTCTCATTCTTTGCTGTTTTTGTTCTTATTTGAAAAAAAGTACAGATTTTTCTTTCAGAGAGCTCTGTAATCTTGTTTTACCTTTTCTCGGCTTATTATTTATGTTACTGTTAATCATTGTTCAAAATATGTGATTATAGACTTTGAAATATTACCCTTAATTACTAGAGTTTTAAATTGTTTATAATGATTATTATTCCACTTCAGCTGAATGTAAGAAGTGTATATTCATTGTACTTGTAATGCTAACACCTGACATTTGGATTTCTCAGTTTAGAAAAAATATGAGTATGATCCAATATTCTTTCATACTTTTGTTAATACAATCTGATTTTCCTATGTCTTAATTTTTAAAATCTATCGTGATAAAATATCTAATGTAAAACACCTTTTTAAGTGTAAATTCAGTGGCATTAATTACTTGTGTCTTTATTTTTGTTTGAAAGACCTCACTACTTAAACATTAAAGAATCACCTTTAAAAATGTAGTTTTTATTTTACTTTATTTTTTATTCTAGCTCATTCAGCCCCAACAGAACTGACACTGTCCAAGGCAAAAGAAGAGGAACCCAATAATGTAGTTAAATATTTCAGTGTTGTTTGGTGTAAGGCTTCAAAGAAAAAACACAAAAAGTGGGAAGGTGATGCTGTTCTTATTGTAAAAGGCAGGTCACTTACATTAAAGGATTTGGAAGGCAAAGACATTGGAAAAGGTATTGTGATATTACCTGATGTTTATGATTTTACCTGAAATCAGTGTGTATCTCTGGTTATATGGTTGAAATACAATGGGGTTTTATAAAAGGGACAGATTAAAATGTTCTTTAAGTGACTTTCATGCCATACATAAAATTATCTCACAACATTTAATCAGTCTGACAATCTTACGACCTACGCTAATTCACTGAGGCAAATCCCATCCTGTGGTTTCATTTGTTCCCAAAACGAAAAGGCCTATTAGTGATATACAGTTATTTTGGCATTTTTCTGAAATTCAGCTGTCTTGTGTACATTTTTTCTCCTCCCAGAATGTTGTGATTAAAAATTTAAAAGATGTTGGTATCAAGAGTAGAATTTCAATGACACCCAATTTAAAATTTTGAAAAAAACAAGGAGATAATGATTTGGCATGGCCTAGATTAATATATCCAAATTGGAAGTTATAATTTCCTTTATAAAATGTTGCCAGCACGACTAGTGCTAATACACTTATGTCCACAAATTCGGAATGTCTAAGCATCAGCCTTAATTTTTTGTCTCTTATTGTTCAATTTTGAGTGTGGTCCATAATTATAATCTCTGTTTTGCATGTTCAGTCATTAAATTAAAAAAGTGTGAAGTTTATATAGTTTTTGAGTGACTGTTATGTGCCAAGCACTGTGCTAAGAGTGAAGAGTCAATAATGAATGTAATTTATAATTATGTAGGAAAATGGCAATGTAATTGATAATTAGGAAGCAGTAAGGTAATTGTTTTAATGAGGAGTTTTCATAAAGCACAGTGGATGCACAGAAGGACCATTTATAGGGGAAGGCTTCGTAAGTGTTATTTTTTACGTAAAATTTGAAGGATGAAATTTTAGAGGTTATAGGAAAAGGGCGTTTGCTAGGCAAGAGGGAATAGCTTTATACAAATGCACAAAGCACGAGAGAGTTAAAACTAGTTCAGTGTTGCAGGAAACTAGTATATGAAGAACAGTGACACAGTTGCAAGATTTGAGGCTGAACTGAATTATGTGCAACAGAGTTTTATTATAAAAATATTGAATTGTTTACAGTGTACACAGTATTATGCTCATGGTTAGAGGAATTAAAAGGAAAGCTACACCACGCATTCCACGGTGGTGGTGAAGGTAGATTGGGGCTAGGTTTTTGGAGAGTCTGTTCATGCAGTGGTGTTGCATCTTTAGTGAAATTATGTCCTAAAATCAACTAAAAATTAACAAAATTACCCTAGAATGTCTCTTACCATTAAAGTATAATATACATGGTTTTGTGTGCATCTAAAACCAAAACCAAACACATTGCTGTCGAGTTGCTTCCTACTCATAGCCACCCTATAGGACAGAGTAGAGCTGCCCCATAGGGTTTCCAAGACTGCAAATCTTTACGGAAGCAGATTGTTACATCTTTTTACTGTGCAGCTGGTGGGTGTGAACTGCTGACCTTTCAGTTAGCAGCTGAGCAATAAGCACTGCGCCACCGGTGCTCCTTCTGTACATATAGTTTAAAATAAAATGATCTTTCAGTTTCAGGTAGCAAAGAAGATAATTTAAGCTTAAACCAGTGGTTTTTGACTCTGGTTACACAGTAGAATCACATGAGGTGTTTTTAAAAAAAGTGCCAATGCCGGGCCCCTGACCTCTGAGGCTCTGATTTAATTGGCCTGAGTGGTGGGGGTAAAGGGACTGGGCAAAAGTATATTTTAATTTCCCAGATGATTCTGATATCCAGCCAGGAGTAGAGAATCACTGGTTTAAACAATAAAGGGGATTATATTTGCCTTCAAAATACATCCAAACGTAGAACTTGTTTGCATAATTATAATATTAATAAATATATCAACCCAGAGTTAATTTTGCAAGTTATAGCCTAGAATCAAAGCAATTTTTCTTTTATATATTGGGTATTCAAAATTTAAATATTGTTAAAGTAGGGGTAGAGATTCTAAAAAAAAAATCAAAGGCCGTAATGCCGAAATAACTGATTAAAAAAAACCCCAAATCCACTGCCATTGAGTTGATTCCGACTCATAGCAACCTTGTAGGGCAGAGGAGAACTGCCCCATACATAGGGTGTCCAAGGCTGTGAATCTTTATGGAAGCAGACTGCCACATCTTTCTCCTGCAGAGTAGCTGGTGGGTTCGAACCGTGACCTTTTGGTTAGCAGCCTAGTGCTTAACCATTGTGCCACCAAGGCTCCAGGAAATTACTGATAACTTGTTGTAATGCAGTGAAGCTCAACTGGCCATCCTTACACAATGTCCAGAAAAAAAAAAGTGTGGGAAACAATGTTTGAGGGTTTTAAGAATGTCTTCTGGGAATTTAAGGAGCCCTTGTGGCACAGTGGCTTAAGTGATTGACTGCTAACCAAAAGGTCAGCTGTTTGAAACTACTAGGGGCTCCGTGGGAGAAAGATGTAGCAGTTTGCTTCCTAGAGATTTACGGCCTTGGAGACCCTATGGGGTTGCTATGAGTTGGAATCCCCCCAATAGCAGTGGGTGGGTGGACCTGAAGATGTGGAGATTGTTGAGTCACTACTCTGGATCAAAGTGAGATGAGAGATCCTTGAGTTGGAGAAACTTCTAAAAGAGCCCCCAAATTAAAAGATTATTCTTGTCTCCCATTTCCATGTAAAACCGAGGTTAATAATAATTGAATTCCATATGAAGATGAAACTATAGTCTTCATTATTATGAAAAGGTCAAGATCACGGTTGTATATAGATGGTAGTTTGGGCATGAAGGAATGGGCCTTTGACATTTAGAAACATCGGCTAAATAATTTGTCCCTAAATCAGAGTATTAAAATTAAAAAATGTTCTGCCATAAATAATTAAGGAATATATACTACTTACAGATTGGCACAGATTATAAATTTTAGCCCAGTTTTAATAGGGCAAATTGTAGAAATTTTCAGCTAGGTGAATAGAGTCATTTTCTAAAATGTGACAGTCTTTTAGTTTATTTAGAGATTTAAAAAAAGGTTTGTGGTATACACAGTTCCTGCCCTTCCTAATGGCACAGTAACTGCGCATAGGGGTTTAAAATTCCATCATTCTAAGTGGCTAATGAGCTCATTTAGAACAGACAGTGACCGACTTATTCATGTTTTTATTTCCTCAGCACCTCACCCATGGCAACACTTAATAAATGTCTGTTTCTCTAGTTTGTTCACTAGAAAGGAGGAGGACCCATATAGCCTACCAAATTTGTCTTGATTTTCCACAGACAAGATGCAAAACTGTAAGAACACAATATTTTCCATAAAAAAACAAGTCTTTTCCTTGAGCTTAGCCGATTTTTATAGCTGTCTACTTGCTTTTTTCTTCTGTTTTTTAGGATTTTATTTTTGTTTAACCAAAATGATAAATTATGTTTTCATTTTGGCTAGTGTGTTATGTTATATAAGGCGATTTAAATTCAGAACATAGTTTTCATTCCTAACAGTTGAGATAATGTAAGTTGAGATAATATGAGTATGGCAATTAAGTAATCTTAGAGCTGAGTGCTAGTAAATTAAATTACCTTTTTTTTTTCCTTCAATTTCAAGGCATTGGATATAAATTCAAAGATCTTGAAAAGATTGACGAGGGTCAAACACTGATGATTGGTGGAAAAGAAATAGAAATTATGGGTATAATCTCTTCAGATGACTTCAATAGTGGCAAGTGTTTTCAGCTTGGAGGAGGAAGTCCTGCTGTCTCAAGTTCTTCTCAGGTTGCCAAGAAGTGTTTCTCTAACCCCTTCAAAAATGTCTGTAAACCAAATTCAAAGGAAAATATACAGAATGATTTCCAAAATTGCAAACCACGCTATGACCCATATGCACCAAGTAAGAGTTTAAAAATAACTTGAATATTCCGTTTTTATTGTTAAAAGATATTTGGTATGCAAATTTGAGGTTTAAATTTTGTTTTAACATGTTCAGTTGAAAGTATTAATATTATCGAATTTTACTTTTGAAAATTAAATTCAGCTCATTTATCTTGGATGGCCTTTTGCAGGCTTTTAAGACCTTGGGCACTAGGCAGTGAATCAGGAGGTAGAACAGAATCACTAAACACGTTATTTGGCCAATTACATTTAGTCACTTTTCACATTAAAAAACCATTGCTGTTGAGTCGTTTCCAACTCAGCAACCCTTTAGGACAGAACAGAACAGAACTGCTCCACAGGGTTTCCAAAGCTGTAATCTTTATAGAAACAGACTGTCATATCTTTCTCCCTCAGGGCAGCCGATGGGTTTGAACTGCTGACCTTTCGGTTAGCAGCCTAGTGCTTAACCACTGTGCCGCCAGGACTCCTATTTTTCACATTAATGAATTTAATTAAAAAAATCGTATTAGAAAATGAAACTTACGAATGGACTCGGAAATACAGGGTGGAAAGAAGGAGTGTGTTGTCACATTATAGGGAGAGCAACTAGGGTCACATAACAATGTGTGTATAAATTTTTGTATGAGAAATCCAAAAAACACAAAAGAAAATGAAACTTAGCCTGTTTCTGACTATTCTTATGTTTGTTTACCCAGGAAATACATATTTTTTTATTTTTTAAAAATAACTTATTTTTTTAGTTGTTGCTGAAAATATACACAGCAAAACATACACCGGATACACCGGATTCAACAGTTCTACATGTATACTACAGTGACATTGATCATAGTCTTCAAATAGTGTAACCATTCTTACCCTCCATTTCTTTCTTTTTTTTTTTAAATTGTACTTTATATGAAAGTTTACAGAACAAATTAGCTTCTCACTAAACAATTAGCACCCATACTGTTTTGTGACATTGGTTACCAACCCCATGACATGTCGACACTCTCCCCTTCTCGACCTTGGGTTTCCTATTACCAGCTTTCCTGTCCCTCCTGCCTTCTAGTCCTTGCCCCTGGGCTGTTGTGCCCCTCTTGTCTCATTTTGTTTTATGAGCCTGTCTAGTCTTTGCCTGAAGGGTGAACCTTGGGAGTGACTTCATTACTGAGCTAAAAGGGTATCTGGGGGCCATACTCTCGGGGCTTCTTCAGTCTCTGTCAGGCCTGTAAGTCTGGTCCTTTTTTGTGAGTTCGAATTTTGTTCTACATTTTTCTCCAGCTCTGTCTGGGACCCTCTATTGTGATCCCTGTCAGAGCAGTCAGTGGTAGTAGCTGTGCACCATCAGGTTGTGCTGGATTTAGTCTGGTGGAGGCCATGGGAGTTGTGCTTCATTAGTCCTTTGGACTAATCTTTCCCTTGTGTCTTTGTTTTCATTCTCCCTTGCTCCAGACAGGGTGAAACTAGTGGAGTATCTTAGATGGCTTCTCACAAGCTTTTAAGAGCCCAGATGCTACTAACCAAAGTAGAATGTAGAATATTTTTTTATTTATAAACTATGTGATACCAGTTGAGCGGGATGTTCCTGAGACTGTGGTCCCACAGCCCTCAGCCCAGTAATTCAGTCCCTCAGGGAGTTTGGATGTGTCTGTGGAGCTTCCGTGACTTTGTCTTGGACAATTCGTGCTAGCTTCCCCAGTATTGGGTACTGTCTTACCCATCACCAAAGTTACCAATTATCTATTGTCTATTTAGTGTTTTTCAATCCCCATGCCTCCCCTCCCTCATAACCATCAAAGATTGTTTCTTTTTGTATATAAACCTTTTACCCAAGAATATTTCTTGCATGCGTTTTTTTGTTTCTTTTAAACCTTTTGTGGTAAAACGTATAAAACCAAACCAAACCCACAGCCGGCCAGTCGATTCCGACTCATAGCAACCCTATAGGACAGAGTAGAACTGCCCTATACAGTTTCCGAGGAGTGCCTGGTGGATTCAAACTGCTGACATTTTGGTTAGCAACCGTAGTACTTAACCACTACGCCACCAGGGTTTCCTAAAGCATATGTAACACAGAATTTTCTGTTTTAATCATTTTTAAGTGTATCATTCAGTAACATTAATTGCATTCACCATACCATGTTCTGCAGCCATCACCACTGTCTATTTTCTAAGGTTTTTCAGTCCTCCAAACAGAAACCCAGTACCCCTTAAACAATAACTTCCCGTTTTCCCTTCCCAACAGCTAGCTCCCAGTACCCTCTAATAAACTCTTGTTTCTATGCATTTACCTATTGTGGATACTTCATATAAGTGGGACTTGGGTGTCTTTTATGTGTTTGTGCCCAGAGGTAAAACTGTCATTACAGAGCTTCTGATTTGGTGAGGAAATGGGTAAGGAAATTTGAATGAAAGTTTCATACAGTGGATGTGAAAGTTGGGTGATTGAGTAAGCTTCTTGCATAACAGAAGTAAAATTAAAGACATAAAGTACCATAATTATTCTGTTGCAAATATTACAGAGACAGAATTTTTGAGATAAAGGAGCCTTTGAGATCATTTAGATCAGACCCTTCAGTTTGCATTTTGAGGAAACTGAGGCCCAGAAAGATGAATTGACTTAACCCAAATTCAAATAATCAATGGTATAAGTAGGACAAAATCCTAAAATTTGAAATTCTTAGTTCTGTGGTATTAGCTTACCCTAGAGACTTAATTGAAGTATAGAGAATAGAAGCTTGTGCTTTTGGTATTTCTCTTCTTTTGCCCAAATATTGTATCTGCCCCACCAGCTGCTTTTGACAACCCTCCTTCTCCACTGTACCCTCCTTTCAGACTGAGTGAAACTTTTATTGTGATAATTTTTCCACATTATATTTTGATATATGTGTATGTGTGTGTATATATGTATTTGTGTGTACCTATAAATTTTTTTTTTTATTTGTGTGTGTCTTAATATTGGAGCTGATTTGCCATGATCATGTGGGATTTAAGTTTGTCTTTCTTGAAGATGGGCCTTTGTTAAATAACTTATCCTATGGTTCTTGTTTGAGCAGCATATGATGTTTTCCACTTCTATTTTCTCTTCTTCCCTTTTGTTCTTTTAAAGATAGAAGGAAATGGGTCCATTTCTTGGTTGGAAATCCACAGAGAATACACTCTTGCTTTGCTACGGGACATAGAGGAGGGATAAGGGCCACGTTTTCCATTTTCACTCCTTAATCTTCTACCTAAGGAGCCATGGTGGTGCAGTGGTTAAGTGCTGGGCCACTAAACAAAGGGTTGACAGTTCAAACCCACCCAGCGGCTTCTCAGGAGAGAGACCCGGTAATCTGCTTCCATAGAGGTTAAAGCCAAGAAAACCCTATGAGGCAGTTCTACTCTATCATGTGGGGTTGCTATGAGTTGAAAATGAGCTCGATGGCACCTAACAACAACCACAACAATCTTCTACACACAAGGAATTGACCTCAGAGATGAGAGTTCCTCAGAAGCCTAGGAAGATCCACAGAAAGCTTGTCCTCTGGGTAATGACTAGTGGTAAACATGAGCAAACTCATTCCTGTGAGTATGTGTTTCCTCATTGATGGATATTTTATTGAATCTACTGGAACCTATTTTTTTTGTATCCTCCTTCTCATCTCTTTGTCCTTTTTTTTTATTTTTTAAATCTAATTCAGTTTTCAATCATGATGGGGTTATGAAATATATCTAAAAAATAATTTTGATGGGTTTATTATCTGACTTCAGATTTATTTTTCAGATTTATTAATTGAGACCTGCTTTCTAATTATATCTGAATTATTTTTTTTTGGTGATATTTAAAATTTTTTAGACTGTGCTAGCATATTTATAAAGAATCATTATTATTTGATGGTTACTTTATGCTGCTTTACAAAGGTTCATGAATTTGACTTTCATGAATACAGTAATTAACTTTAAGCAAATTAATGATGGCCAAGTCAATGGAAAATTTGTCAGCCTTTCTCAGTTCTTCTGATTAATAGAGATAATGGCCATTGTTACTGTGTATAGACTGAAATAAAGGGAGTCTTTATGTTAAGTTTGGGGAGCCTTTATAATGAGTGAGAAACTGTGAGCATTGGCAAGCGCATCATGGCAAAATTCCAACCTGTGCTTTCAGTTGGAAATACTTCTCTTTGCCCTGAATACTGAACTATTGAATTTTGTGGATGACTGAATTCTTTATTAGACAATAGTGAGTTCTGGTGGTTTGGAAGCATTTTTGGGCATATGAAGTTTGGAACAATCTTTGTAATTCTTTGCATGAATAAAAAAGGTTTTCTTTTTTAAATTTTGTGTTCTTGCTTAGTGCTATTGTTTCTAAATTTCAAATACTTTCTGGCCACAAATGATGGCAAACAGTTCTATCTTATAAGTAATTAAAGTGAGATAAAATGCAGTTGCTGACAAAGTGAAATTACAACGCATTTATACTTATGCATTTACTTTTTTCTCAAGATTCCCTTGTTATGCCACGTCCAAACAAGAATCATCAGTGGATAGCCAATAAGAACTGTTGTCCTCTTGTGGATGTAGTGATAGATCCTCACCTTGTATGTCATCTTCGACCACATCAGAAAGGAGGAGTCATATTCCTTTATGAATGTGTGATGGGAATGAGGTGGGAAAATACAGACTTCGTTTAGTTGTACGGTTTACAGTTAATTTTACCTAAAGAATTTGGCCTTTGTCCTTGGTTCCTGAGAGATAACCTCTAAAACCTTGGTATTTCCCCAGTGATTCCTGTCTTTGATGAGTGCTCTATACCACACCTACCTAACAGGTTATGCTGATGAAGTAACTCTTGGGTTTGGGGATGGCCAAGCCAGAAAGTCCCACCATGTGATATTAGCCCTTACCTCAGGGGAGGTGGGGATCTGGAGGTTGAGTTCAATCAATCATGTCTGGGGCCCTAATAAAGGCACCATGGGCTTCCTGGTTGGTGAAAGACATTGGTGCTTGGGAGGATAGTGTGTTCTTTGGGACATGGAAGCTTTGCATAGGGAACTCTCCCAGTCCTTGCTCTATGTGTCTCGCCATTTGTATCCTTTTGCTATGATAAAACTAATCATAAATATAGTGCTTTCCTGAGTTCTCTGAGTAGTTTTAGTGAATTATTGAATCCAAGGGAATAGTAGGAGTCGTCAGGTCAGAAATGAGGGGGAGCTGGGAACCTCTGAGCTTACAGCTAGCTTCCTGAGGGGTAGCCAGCAGGTCAGTTGTGAGGTTGTTTTGGGAACCCCCAAGCTTGTGGCTGGTGTCTGAAGTCTTAGGCTAACTTGGCAGTATGGTAAACTGTGCCCTTAAATTTGTGAGGTCTGACCTAGCTCTGGTGGTTTGGGTCAGAGGAAGAAGCACTGCATCGGCAGTTGATGTCAGAACTGAAGTGGAACAGATCATATGAATTGATTAGAATTGGAATATAATTGAGTCCCTAACATTAGTCTAATCTGAGTTTTGATTTAACCTGTAACAATAATGGTTTTGTAGAAAGAGCCTGATATAATAAGTCTCAGAGGATACATCATGAATTTTAGTTTGTAGGAAAGGGTAAATGGTATTTATTTATACATTTATTTCAAAAATGGCTCTTGATAGGAGTCTTGTGTTAGACATCCTGCTGGAAGCTGGACATACAAGAGTCAGGACTGTGATCTTTTACTCTTATGTAGCTTATAAGGTATTTCAGGAAACAGATAAATACAGCCAGCCTTGATATAGTACAAAAAGAGCTCACTATTCATATGATACAGAGCTATGGGAGCACAATGAAAGAAGCTTTTAATTCTGCTTAGGAGGATTTTGGAAAAAGGTTTTTTTCTATGTCACTTCTACCTCTTAAAAAAAAAAAATGGAGTCCCCCCTTCCTTTTTATTTTAAATTGAGTTTTCTGATTAAATCATAGTGATAACCTCTTTTAAAGATATTTTTGAAGACACATACACACAGCACAAAGCAGAAAGAAGAAGAAGAAAAAAATAATCCCTTGCTAACATATTGGTAGGTTTCCTGCCAGCGTTTTTTTTGCTCCGGTTTTGTTTTGTTTTGCTTTTAAATGGATCAGCCCTTGATTTTTAAATGTGTTATTTAATACGGGGTAGAACTCCTAAGAACTACTTGAATGATGACAGGTTAAGGGATAACTATCTCCTAGAAACATTAACTAGACTCATCTCCTCTCCCAAATCTGCACTTCCTTTTGGATATTGGGCCCTACATTGGCAAATTGTTGATCTAAAATGATAATACTCATTGCCGTTGAGTTGATTCCAACTTATAGCGACCCAATAAGACAGGGTGGAACTGCCCCATGGGTTTCCAGGGAGCACCTGGTAGATTTGAACTGCCAACCTTTTAGTTAGCAGCCAAACTCTTAACCACTATTCCACCAGGGTTTCCAAAATGATAATAGTGACTATAATTCATGCTTCTAAATTTCTCTAAGTACTTTGAAATGGAAAGCCTAAGGTTGGTCTTTGGTTATTTCTACTAGTAAGAAATATGGTCAACTAATAACCTATACTTATGTTTTTGGTAATATCCTTAATTCCTTTGGACTTTGTAATACACACACACACGTATATTAAGAAACCAAACCCATTGCTGTCAAGTCGATTCTGACTTACAGCGACCCTATAGGACAGAGTAGAACTGCCTTGTAGGGTTTGCAGGGAGTGGCTGGTGGATTTAAAGTGCCGACCTTTTGGTTAGCAGCCAGAGCCCTTAACCACTTTGCCACCAGGGCTTCATATATATATATATGTATATATATATTTGTATAAATAAATAGAGACTTTAACAATATAAAGTATTAAATGCATGGCCATATTAATAATATTCCTAATAACATTTAATTTTAAATTGTATTAATAGGTCTGTGTGATAACAGACATTTATTAAATTAAGTATATTAGATCAAACCTTTAGTGTTTAATTTTTGCTGCAGTGCATAGAGCTATTTTGGTTGAGGACTTCCTTTACTGTCAGAGAAATCATAAATACAGCTCAGTAGGTTTTGTCATTTAAAGTTATAATATATTTTAAATTGTTTTGATGTCTAATACTGAAACTGATAAAAGCTGCTGTATTGTTAGTGATAAGAAACACAATTATAATTTAATTACTACCCAAATATTGATTTAAAATTGGAATTAATTTCTTGTCTCTCTCTCTCTCTCTATATATATAATGGTGAGAGATAATTTAGATTCAGCTCTCTAATTTCAGGCTTATGTTTTAGTAATTTAGTTGCCAATATATAATGAATATAATTACCAAAGATACAAAAGATAGATGTGGCTATAAATCAGCTGAATTAAAAACTAGAAAAATCCTTAGTGGGTGCTAGAATTTATCATAATTGTAAAACATCAGCTGTGGTTCTTGACTAGTAAGTGATGATTTTATGAGCATGAAATATTTTCCTATTGTGATTAAAAGAAGTACAATTATTTCTAACAGAGTGGATGGCAGATGTGGAGCTATTCTTGCTGATGAAATGGGTTTAGGGAAAACATTGCAATGTATTTCGCTCATCTGGACACTACAGTGTCAGGGACCCTATGGAGGCAAACCAGTAATAAAGAAGACACTTATTGTCACACCTGGAAGCTTGGTGAATAATTGGAGGAAGGAATTTCAAAAATGGCTGGGAAGTGAAAGGATCAAGATATTTACTGTTGATCAGGTAACAGGCTTTTAAAAATTTAGTCTTAGTCATTTCGTAAGTCACAAGCTTTTTAAATCTACTGCAGTTTTCATTCTGTATTGCAGTTTTTCAAGTGTATATAATTCTCTAACACCTATGCACAAAAATGAGTTAATGTATTCTAATACATGATAACTGGTGGTCAGGAATGTGCTGCTTAAATTTGATTTCACACAGTTTCTGCCCATGATTTGTTAAAGATTTATCCTTGTTTTTTAGGACCACAAAGTAGAAGAATTTATCAGATCTCCATTATATTCTGTTCTTATCATCAGTTATGAAATGTTACTTCGTTCCCTGGATCAAATTAAGAATATCAGATTTGATCTTCTAATCTGTGATGAAGGGCATCGTTTGAAGAACAGTGCCATTAAGACAACGACAGCCCTCATTAGCCTGTCTTGTGAGAAAAGAATAATTCTAACTGGTCAGTATTTACTTTTTGGATATATGGTGGAATTTTTGCCTAGTGAGTATATAGGACTTATAATATGACACTTGATATCAATAGATTTCATAATAATAAACCTGTGTTAAATGAATCTTGAGAGAATTCTGAATCTTCAAATCCCTGTATAATCTTCAGCATCCCAGACTTTTGGGTTTTTGAGAAATAACTACAAGTGGGATAATGATTAAGAATGTGGGAGCTGGGGCTAGACTGCCTGTGTTTGTTTCTCACTTCTGACATTTACAAAGGTCCAACTTTGGGTACCTTATTTAATAACTACATCAGTTTCCTTACCTGTGAAATAGTGATAATGATACCATCAACTTCTCAGAGTTATTTTGAGGGTCAAAGGCATTAAACCTTGCAAAGTTCTTGGAAAACTACCTGACACATGATAAATGTTTGATAAATGTCAGTTACTTTCATATGTATGTGCTACAGGTGCCTGGTTTATTGTTTACCAAAGCTTCCAGCCCAGGCTGTCTGGCAAGGTGGGATGGACCATGTGTAAATACAAGGATCCTTTCCTACCCACTCCTTTTTAGCTTAAGACCTAGACTAGGGTCAGGCCTGAGTAGCTTAATGTAGCTTTTCTCCCACACCTCAGCTTGGTCTTGTTTGGCCTTTCCAATTTGCCCTTTGGCATCAGAAGCAGGAAGAGAGTTGTATTCATTACTAATATCCATAACCCTTCTATTTTCTTCTCAAGGTTCCATTTCCCTAATGCCTTTAATCCTTTTAGAAGGTATGTTCAGGGCATGAGTGTTCTTATTACATCATGATTTCTTGTGTCATTTTGTCCTTCATGTCAGGGCTCTTCTCTGACGTTAAAATGAGGGGAGAGAAGGTGTATGACCAACAACTTGTTCAACCTTCGTACATCCTAAGGATAGGAATGTGCTCCAGAGCAACAGAGAAGAGAAACTCCCCACTATTCTGCTCTTACTGAATTGGGGTGGAGAGTACCCATCATTAAACAATTCGTGGTTATTTGACTTCCAATTTATGTAGGAGGATTGTATTAATCATTACAAAAAGTGGTTTTTAAAATTGTATGTGTTTTGTAAACATGATTTTGAGAAATGTGAAATGATCATTTTAGTCTTCAAATTTACCTAAAGATAATAAAGATCAGAGGGCAGGGATTAAGCCTCATAATTATTTATATTCCCAAGATTTAGTATATGCCCAACAAATATTTGTTGAGAATAGTAGTGATGTGGAAACCAAAGTATAGAAAAACTGATGCTGAATGTTTATAGAATGCTATTTTTAAAGAAAAAATGAGTTGGGGAAATGGGAAACAATCTACATGATTTTTATATCTTTGGCTGTTGAAGGAGTGGAGTAAATTCTGTATACTTGATTCTCAAAGCTGCAATTAAAACTTCTTGACTAGCCTTTGATCTTGAGATCGTTGGGGTTCAGAAAAGCAATGAAAAAAAAAAAAAACTATATAACTAAATTTAGTCGTACTGTGTTAGAAGAGAAACACAGGAGACATGTTTCTCCCTACTGCCCAGTGTAAGGTAGATATTGCGTATTTAAAGAGTAACAGCAGCTACAGAGTAAAATAAGTTAGAATTAGAAGAGAGAGAAAAAGAAATAAGAGGATGAGTAAAGAGTAAAGGTTACTGAAAAGTACTGAGGGAAGGGATAAAAATAGGACCCTCTCCCACTTTAACGTCAGTAATTTTCTTTAGCACAAATGGATAATTTTACTAATATTCTCAATTATAACCAAATACTAATTTCACTATCATTCCAAATTAAATTTAACATTTTTGTAGTAGAAAATGGATCCTGGGACTTCCATACAAAAAGAATGTCCCAGTGGTGACTAGGGAGATTATTTAATTTGAGGAATTAGCCTTATCTCCTTTCTTAGTCAGCCTTAGCTTGTCTCTGCTTTCCTGTTCTTGTCACTACAGTCCTCTGAGCTATGGTTTTGAGTAAAAACTAGCACTAACTGGACAGTTCTCAAAGAACTGAAAAAATTCAAGCTTCAAGTTACAATAGTGAAGGATCTATGTCTAAGATACTGAATGATGCAGGAAGCATTATAAGAAGATGGAAGGAATACACAATCATTGTACCAAAAAGAATTGGTCGATGTTAAATCTTTTCTGGAGGGAGCATATAATCAAGAACTGACAGAAGGAAGAAGCTCAAGCTGCACTGGAAACACTGGCGAAACACAAGGCTGCAGGAATTGAAGGAATACCAATTGAGATGTTTCAACAAACAGATGCAGCACTGGAAGTGCTCACTTGTCTGTTCCGAGAAATTTGGAAGACAGCTACCTGGCCCACTGACTGGAAGAGATCCGTATTTATACCTATTCCAATGAAAGGTGATCCAACCGAATGAGGAAAATATCGAACAATATCATTAATATCACATGCAAGTAAAATTTTGCTGAAGATCATTCAAAAGCGGTTATAACAGTACATTGACAGGGAACTTCCAGCAATTCAGACTGGATTCAGAGGAGGACGTGGAACCAGGAATATTATTACTGATATCAGATGGATCTTGGCTGAAAGCAGGGAATATCAGAAAGATGTTTACCTGTGTTTTATTGACTATGCAAAGGCGTTTGATTGTGTAAATCATAACAAGTTATGGATAACATTGCAAAAAATGGGAATTCCAGAACACTTAATTGTACTCATGCAAAACCTGTACATAGACTAAGAGGCAGTTGTTTGAACAGAACAAGGGGGTACTGCGTGGTTTAAAGTCAGAAAAGATGTACGTCAGGCTTTTATCCTTTTACCACACGTATTCAATCTGTATGCTAAGCAGATAATCCAAGAAGCTGGACAATATGAAGAAGAGTGTGGCATCAGGATTGGAGGAAGTCTCATTAGCAACCTACATTATGCAGATGACACAACCTTTCTTGCTGAAAGTGAAGAGGACTTGAAGCACTTAGTGATGGAGATCAAAGACTACAGCCTTCAAAATGGATTATACCTCAACATTAAGAAAACAGAAATCCTCACAGCTGGACCAATAAGCAACGTCACGATAAATGGAGAAAATATTGAAGTTGTCAAGGAATTCATTTTACTTGGATCCACAATTAACACGCATGGAAGCAGCAGTCAAGAAATCAAAAGACACATTGCTTGGGCAAATCTGCTGCAAAAGACCTCTTTAAAGTATTAAAAAGCAAAGCTGTCACTTTAAGGACTACGGTGTGCCTGACCCAAGCCATGATGTTTTCAGTTGCCTCATATGCATGTGAAAGCTGGACAATGAATAAGGAAGACTGAAGAAGAATTCATGCTTTGAATTATGGTGTTGGCAGAGAATATTGAATATACAGAATTGACTCAATGGCAATGGGGGCCAAAAGAACAAACAAATGTGTTTTGGAAGAAGTACAGCTAGAATGGGCCTTAGAAGCAAGGATGGCGAGACTACGTCTCACATATTTTGGACATGTTATCAGGAGGGATCAGTTCCTGGAGAAGGACATAATGCTTGGTACAGTAGAGGGTCAGCGAAAAAGAGATCTTCAATGAGATGGCTTAACACAGTGGCTGCAGCAAAGGACTCAAGCATAACAATGATCATGACGATGATGCAGGACCAGGCAATGTTTTGTTCTGCTGTATATGGAGTCTTTATGAGTCGGAACTGACTCGAGGGCGCCTAACAAAAACAATAACAGCTAAATTTAGGTATTCTAGTAGTTTTTTTTTTAATGTCTTTATAATTGCCTGAATGAATTCTTTTATAACAGCAGAATATTTTATTCCCAAGAGGATTTGTTTCTTATTATTAGAGTACACATTAGTATATGATTATGTGCAATGCTATGTACATAATAGATGCTCAATAGGTATCTCAGAATCAAATGACAGAAGTTTTTGTTTCCTGGTATTATCTAGCCCAGGATTTTGGAGAGCATTCAGTGAATATTTACTAGAAAATGGTTAAGGTTCATTTTGATTAATAGAAGTGAATGATTATTTCAAGATGTTAGATGATTTTACATTATATCATAAAAAGAGAATTCTTATTGATAATGAAAAGTTTAAAAGAATATGTGTGTGTGTGTGTATAAGGAGCCCAGGTGGCACAGTGGTTAAATGCTCGGCTTCTAACTGAAAGGTCGACAGTTTGAACCCTGAACCCATCAGCGAAAGTTGTTGGCAGTCTGTCGCTGTAAAGATTTTAGCTTTGGAAACCCTTTGGGGGCAGTTCTACTGTGTTCTATAGGGTTACTATGAGTTGGAATTGACTCGATGGCAATGGGTTTGGTTTTCTGGTACACACACACATACACACACACGCACACATATATAATGCTGTATCATTCTTACTCATAGTGATCCTATAGGGCAGAGTAAAACTGCTGCATAGGGTTTCCTAGACTGAAATCTTTATGGGAACAGATCACCAGATCTTTCCTTCCATGGAGAGGCTGATGATGTTTTCAACTGCTGACCTTTCAGTTAGCAGCCAGATCAAACTGGGACTTTCACTCTCCTAAAGGCTAATATAAGACCATAATGGATATATATACCTTGCATATAGTACACACACTCAATAACTTTTTACTAATTTCAAAAAAACATTAGCAATGCTTCAATAATTATAATATTGTCAAAAAATATATATAAACCAGTACAGTCCAAAAGTATAATTTCAAATAGCAAACTAGAAAAAGTTGCCCAAAGATATAAGTAACATAATGTAAGAAATATATAAAAATGCATTTATTCATTAATATCAACACAAATTTTACAATGTCAGGGAGTTCAATGACCACCTCCCTCAAAACTAAAGGGTCCGCCCAAGTTAGACCAATACTAGCTGATTTTTCTTTATTTAACACATTTAGTGAGTTCTAAAGGGGAGCCCTGGTGGCACAATGGTTGTCATTGAATGTTTTTTTGAAATTAGCAAAAGTTATTGAATATGTGTACTATATGCAAGGTATATTTATCCATTATGGTCTTATGTTAGCCTTTAGGAGAGTGAAAGTCCCAGTTTGATCTGGTAACTTTGAAAGGTAATAGGTACCATTCACAGAGTGTCTACCAAGTGTCAGTTCAGGCCCTGTGCTGGGCACTTCACACAGTTTGTCTACTTTTTATTGTAATACCCCTGGGATATTATTATCTTCCCACTTCTATAAATGGAAAAAATCCCAAGCCTAACTTAACTTAAGCAACTTATCCAAAACCACACAATAATAATAATGAGAATTGCTGACACTTATTATTTACTGTAGGTACTACTCTTATTATGTCATATAGATTAAGTCATTTGACCTTTTCAGCCCTGGGAGCCACTATTAATATCCCCATTTTACAGCAAATAAAACTGGGTTAACTAACTAGCTCAAGGTTACTCAGGTGGCAAGTGATATAGGCAGGATTTGAATCCAAGCAGTCAGACTCTAAAGCCTGCGCTAAGCCACTATGCTGTAAAAATGCTGTACTAAATAGGAATTTAATACAGAATTAAAACCAGAGTTAAAAATTTATGTGATCACTAATTTTTTTCAACTTGTTTTGACTGCTCTTCCTCAACATTAGGGAATTTGCTTATATATAAAGTCCTCTTAGGGATGAAAGTATAGATTTTTATAAACACCTGTGATTATAAAACACCACCTTGACCTTCTCGTCGCTTTGATGTCTGTAGGTACTCCAGTTCAAAATGATCTGCAAGAATTTTTTGCATTAATTGATTTTGTAAATCCAGGCATATTAGGCTCTTTGTCGTCCTATAGAAAAGTATATGAAGAACCCATCATTATATCGAGAGAACCTTCTGCTTCTGAGGTATAACTCACTTTAATTTAGAAAAAGTATGTATACATACACACAAATGGTTTATTTTTAAGCCTTACTGTGAAATTCTGTATTCTTGAAAGGATTGTATATAGACAATTGAAATGTATATTTCATTCATAGTATATTTTGATTTTAAAAACAGTAGTGTTATTTAATGAACAATTTGAAATGATTTTGAAAGAATCTACAGCGTCTTGTGCCAGTAATTTCTGGTAGGCTAAGTTTTAGGATCAGTAACTTGACAAAATTTATTGGCTTCCAAGAGCTTGCTGTATCAGCTCTTTGCTGGCGATTTTAAGACTATATGCCAATACAATCTTTGTGTAAAAACTTCCTTTTAGAATGATTTAGTTTGTAGACTTGATTTCTGATGGCTCTCAATGGAGGCAGTAGCCAAACAAACAAGGATTAGGAGACTGTGGCCTCACTTAACTAAATGTTATACTGAACAATTAATGACAGCAAGGTTGTTTTTTCCATCCCAAACTTGTATTTCATTTATTCTGTTAAAAAAAAAAAAATCTGATTTATCATTATAAAATGTTTAGTGTTCATTTTAACTGTGAAAGTATTTTTTTTGTCTATAACATATTTATTTTAAATCTGCTGTTTTTCCTTAGGAGGAAAAGAATTTAGGAGTGAGAAGAGCAGCTGAACTTACTCGCCTCACTGGACTCTTTATCCTTAGAAGGACCCAGGAAGTCATAAATAAATATCTTCCACCTAAAATAGAAAATGTAGTCTTTTGCCAGCCAGGAGCACTACAGATTGAACTTTATCGGAAGCTATTGAATTCTAAGGCTGTCAGGTTCTGTCTTCAAGGGTTGTTGGAAAATAGTCCTCATCTAATATGTATAGGAGCTCTTAAAAAACTGTGCAATCATCCCTGCCTTTTGTTCAGGTCTATAAAGGTAGGTAGTATGCGGGACTAGGCCAGGGGTATGAGACAAAGGCCTGTGTCATGTAATCTTGGAGAGAAGGTTGCACTAATCCCCGTGGTTACATTTGTGGGCTTTCCAAAAGGTCTGCAGCCACTCCAGTATGATAGTGCTATAGAGCTTATCCAGCCTTTCACTTGTTCTTCAGAGCATGTTCGTATTCACAGAGCTAGACTGGGGATAAAACGGGTTTGAGGCACTGCCTTCTAGGTTTTTGCCCCATGCCCTTTGGCGCCTTTTCATATACTCTGCCATGGCAATAGAGTCAGTTTTGTTGGTTTGGTGCTGCAAATATAGAAATTAACCATTAAAAAATAACTTATTTTTCCTCATTATAAAAGTGATATGTGATTGTTGTGTGAAATTTATAAAATTCATAAAAATCTCAAAGAAGAAAATGAAAATCTTAAGCTCTCCAGCCAGAAACAAAAACTTTTTTGATATTAATAGTAATATTAACTGGTATTTATTAAGCACTTATCATGTATCAAATGCCATACTAAGTACTTCCCTAGCATTATTCTTTACAAAAACTCTTTGGAATAAGTACTGTTATTATCATCCCCATTTTTTTCCATTTGATTTGTAAATTTTTTTTCTTTTTTTTTAATTTTTACTGTGCTTTAAGTGAAAGTTTACAAATCAAGTCAGTCTCTTGTATATACACCTTGCTATATACTCCTAGTTGCTCTCCCCCTGATGAGACAGTATACTTCTTCCCTCCACTCTCTTTGTGTCCATTCATCCAGCTTCTGACCACCTTTGCCCTCTTATCTCCCCTCCAGACAGGATATGCCCACATAGTCTTATGTGTCTACTTGATCCAAGAAGCTCACTCTTCACCAGTATCATTTTCTGTCCCATAGTCCAGTCCAATCCCTGTCTGAAGAATTGGCTTTGGGAATGGTTCCTGTCTTGGGCTAACAGGTCTGGGGACCATGACCTCTGGGGCCCTTCTAGTCTGAGTCAGACCATTAAGTCTGCATCCCACTGCTCTCCTGCTCCTTCAGGGATTCTCTGTTGTGCTCCCCGTCAGGGCAGTCATCAGTTGTAGCCGGGCACCATCTAGTTCTTCTGGTCTCAGGCTGAGGTAGCCTGTGGTTTTTGTGGCCCTTTCTGTCTCTTGGGCTCATAATTACCTTCTGTCTTTGGTGGTCTTCATTCTCCCTTGCTTCAGGTGGGTTGATACCAATTGATGCATCTTAGATAGCTGCTTGCCAGCATTTAAGACCCCAGGAGCCACTCCCCAAAGTGGGATGAAGAATGTTTTCTTAATAGATTTTATTATGCCGGTTGACTTAGATGTCCCCTGAAACCCCAAACCCCTACCCCTGCTACACTGGCCTTCAAAGCATTCAGTTTATTCAGGAAACTTCTTTGCTTTTGGTTTAGTCTAGTTGTGCTGACCTTTCCTGTATTGTGTGTTATCTTTCCCTTCACCTGAAATAGCTCTTATCTACTATCTAATTAGAGAAAACCCCTCTCCCTCTCTCCCTCCCTCCCCACTCTCGTAACCATCAAAGCATATTTTCTTCTCAGTTTAAACTATTTCTCGAGTTCTTATAATAGTGGTCTCATGCAATATTTGTCCTTTTGTAGCTGACTAATTTCACTCAGCATAATGCCTTCCAGATTCCTCCATATTATGAACTGTTTCACAGACTCATCATTGTTCTTTATCCATGATCATCCCCATTTTTGAGAGGAAATGGGGGCTCAGAGATGTATATATATAATCTTATTTTAGGGAAACTTAATTTTAATAATACTGTGCTTACTGTTTTAAAATGCTACTATTCCCCCCCACCCAAAAAAATAATAAAAATTTTCCCAAGTAGGTTACCTTCCGCAAGTATGATTTTTAATGGTTACATCGTTGAGGTGATTATTTGGATATGTAATGACCATAAGGGAGTTTGGAGTATAGCAAGAGTTTTATATTTTGGAGTTAGACCTTGGTTTCAGTCCCCGTTTACTACTTACTAGTTCCTTAACCATGGGCAAGTTTAACTATGGACAAGTTACATTTGTGAGCCTTAGTTTTCTTATCTGGCAAGCACAGACAATAATAACTTCCTGATAATGTTATTGTGGAAATTTGATGAGATAGTTTGGAAAGAACGTAGTAGAAAGCCTGGCCATAGAAAATGTACAGGAACTATTAGCACCCTTTATCCCCAAGTCGCCCTTAAGTTTTATTCTGGTATTTTTTTTTTTAACAATAAAATTGAAATTTGCAAATAATAAAATTCTGGATGCTACATTATGCTTGAAGTCATTAATTATAAACTTAGAAAATGGAGTGTTATATCACAATTTTCCAAGCTTATCCTACAATGACTTATCTTAGTTTATGATGGGAGAAGACAGCTTTCTGTAACTCTGCAGTAGGCAGGATTATAACAATTTATTAAGCAACATTTTTAAGAAACAGATTTTATATACAGTCATAAAAATTACACCTTTTAGGCATGATGCCCAGCAAAAATAGAAGCCAAAAGTTCTTCCTTAAAAGGAAGACCTTATGATGGCCCAGAATACACCAGTTAACTTAGAATATCCTTGCACATTCCTGAAGAAAGCAGCAGAGGACTCAGTTTTTCTCTCTTGTTGCCATATGCCCACTAGTAATAGGCATAGAGCAATACAGGCTTCAAATAGCGTTCATATTTATAATCTGAGACTTCTTCAGAAAAGGCTTTCCTCTAATATCACAAAAAGTAAGGATCTTTATAAAATACTTGAAATGAGCCTTTTACATGTATAAGTAATCTTCTTTAAGCAATGGTTTAGAAATGTGTTCCTATTAAAACTAGGTTGTTTCCCAAGTTCAGTCAAGGCAATGGCTCTCTGTCAGGAAACATGAATGAAATGTAACCAATAAAAAAAATCACAACTCATAACCCAAGGGTATTGTTTCGTATGGACTCTAACATGTCTGCCTAGGTCAGAGGAGAGAGTACCATGCTTAGCTTATATGAGAAGTCTGACTGGTAAATCCCTGTCAGGGAGGTGATACATCAGGCTGTCATGGGATAAAGATATTATCCATTAGTTGATTCTTAATTAGGGGCCTATGCATTATAATCTCCTTGGAAGCTTTTAAAACTACTTTTGTCTAGGCCTCAACACATACCTACTTATTCAGAATCTGAGAGTGGGACCCAGGTATGAGGAATTTGAAAAAAGGTTTCCCAAGTGATTCTGGTCATGTGTTCCAGGTTAAGAATTCATACATTAAGATTACCCATCTCCCTTTTGTGTTAGTCATCTAGTGGTGCTATAACAGAAATACCACAAGTGGATAGCTTTAACAAAGAGAAATTTATTTCCTCACATTAAAAAAAAAAGAAGGCTAAAAGTCCAAATTCAGGGCGTTGGCTACAGGGGAAGGCTTTCTCTCTCTGTCAGCTCTGGAGGAAGGTCTTTCTCATTAATCTTCCCCTGGTCTAGGAGCTTCTCTGCACAGGAACCCTGAGCCTAAAAGACACGCTCAGCTCCTGGTGCTTCTTTCTTGGTGATTATGAAGTCCCCATTCTCTGCTTGCCTCCTTTTCCTTTTATCTCCAGAGAGACAAAAGGTTGTGCAGGCCACACCCCAGGGGAACTCTCTTTACATTGGATCAGGGAGGTGACCTGAGTAAGGGTGGTATTACAGTCCCACCATACTCCTTTTAACATAAAATTACAGTCACAAAATGGAGGACAGCCACTCAGTACTGGGAATCGTGGCCTAACCAAGTTGATACACACATTTTTGTGGGGATATAATTCAATCCACAACACCCTTGTACTCTGATTTAATCCAGACAACCTTCTGCTAATGATTTGGCTTCTCCTATGGACCTTCTTTCATGGGACAGAATGCATAGAACAAATGGTTTAAGTAGGCTGGTCTCATTTGTAAGTCTATAAATTTTATTCTGATTTAGTGTTCAGTTTTCTAATTTAATTTGGTTAGTATGAATCATTTTCCTAGAGTTTAAACATATTCACATTTTTGAACGTGAAAAGCTGTGTGCTAGACCCTGGACCTGTGGCCCTTTGTTGACCCCTTCAAGGTGTAAAGCATTTCAGTAGGCCTAACCTGAAAAAAAAAAAAAAAAAAAAAAAAAAAAATTTTTTTTTTTTTTAACCTGAAGTAACCAGCAGCCATCTTTTTCCCCCTGTATATCCCAGTGATATAAATATCTTTGGGTGCCACATTTTTCAGTTAAATAACTTTACTCAAATATTGTATTTTGGGAATAAGCTAAATTAAAATTAGTACTGTATGCTCAATATTTTTTAAGGGACAGAGATTGACTACCTTTAAGATGTTTCTAATATTATTAAAAAGGGAAGACAACAGACATGAAAATATTAGGTAAGTACAAAGAAGTATATAGTTTATTGCTCAAGTAAGATCAAAGCTGAAAGGTACTGTGTTTAACCTTTGTTATAGGTTAAGACCCAAAGTAAAAAAAAGGCTATGAATAATCAGGTGGCATTTGCATTGGGTCCTCAATTACTGATTAAAAAAAAAAAAGATAAGATTGGGATAATTAGAAAAATGAGGATGCGTTCCAGACGGGGGAGCAGGTTCAACAGTTTCAAAAGCAGTGATGAATCCAGTAAATGTGGGAGTAAACCAGTCATATGAATTTATCCTAAAGAGCGATGTAGTCATCAGTAACCGTAATGTCGAGTTATGTGTTCGTTTGTGAGGTAGGGATTTTGGAGGGGAGATTTCAGAGCTGCTGATAATCACTTTGGAATAAAATTATTCTAAAAACTATTGGTAAAAAGAAAAAAAATATGTTATAAGGTTAAAATTCTAACATATTGGTAGAATTGTCCCTTCTAGAAGAAGAAAGCGATGAGATTGAGTAGATAATTAGGCTTGTTTTTTATTATCACTTGAGAAGTATTGTGTGAAGCCCACAAATCAGAAGAGAAAAGCAATAATCAGGAGAGAGGGAGGGAACAGAGAAAGAAAGAGAGAAGCAGATATATCAGTGACAGTAAGTCTCAGGATTTTGGAAAGGACAGATTTTATCCGTAGTTACATATGGGCAATGATACTGCACCTGTGGAGTGGAGGCAGCAGGCATTAGGGGACTGCATTAGGACTGCTCTGTAATTAAGTAGGATGCATGCTAACCTTTTTTTCAAAAACGATCAAATTGTGACCTGTTAAGGTTTATCTAAATGCTAGCTTGGTCTTTTTAGGTAGCTATTAATCTTCATTCCCCCCATCTAATTTTACCATTTTTTTCTTCCCACTGAAAAAACAAACATGAACCAGTGTTCAAATTATTTTGAATAGGAAAAAGAATGTAGCCCAACTTGTGATGAAAATGAAGAAAGGAGTCTGTATGAAGGCTTGATAAATGTGTTCCCTGATGATTACAATCCTCTCATGTTTACTGAGAAGGAGTCAGGAAAACTACAAGTGTTGTCAAAGCTCTTAGAAGTTATCCAGGAACTTCGTCCTTCTGAAAAGTAAGAGGTTGATTTAATAAGCTGCTTATAAATGCTTGTGGACTTTTGGCTTGGACTGTGTTCCTACTTCTTGCTTTCTCCATATTCTGTCCTTCATTTTAAAAAAGAAAAAAATAGAAATAAGTTAATAGCTTTCTTCTTTTGGGGCATGGCCTTCTCCCAGTATTTTGTGAACTCATGATTAACAAACAGTGTGTCTACAGGTTTTAAGAACACTTAAATGTTTATGTACATTTTTAAAAAACCTAGTGATGTCTTTTGATATATAACTTGTTTCTCGGAGCCCTGCTGGCACAGTGGTTAAGAGTTTGACTGCTAACCAAAAGGTCAGCAGTTCGAATCCACCAGCTGCTCCTGGGAAACCCTGTGGGGCAGTTCTGCTCTGTCTGATAGGGTTGCTCTGAGTCGGAATCAACTTGACGGCAACGGGTTTGGTTTTTTGGTAACTTATTTCTCAGTCTCTTTCAGTATGCTTCCTTCTTTTACTGTTTTTTAAATGTTGACATTTCTTAGGATTTTGTTCTTAGCCTTCTTCTAACTTTAAACACTGTTCTTGGGAGATCTTTACTTCCCATAGTTTCACCTATCACCTAGGCAGTATTGATTCTAATTCTCTATCTCTGGTTTAGCCTTCTCTTCTAAGTTCCGCATCCTTCTTTCGGTTTAATGAACGTTTAAATCTACCTGGACGTCCTGTAGGACTTAAGGCTTCACATGTTCAAAACTCATTTCATCGTTTAGCCATTACAAGCCTGTTCCTTTTTTCATTATTCCTTAGCTTAATGCACATAAAAAACCTGAAAGCCATTCTAGACTCACTTTTCTTCTTCACTTTCCTAATACCTAGTCAGTCACTAAATTATATTGATTTTTTTTTCTTAATCTTAGGAATTCATCCTCTACTTTCTGGTACCAAGATTTTTGTTAATTGAATGCTCCGTATACATAGGCAGGGCTTGTTAACTGATGGCCTTCATTGTGAGATAATCAGGCAGCAAACTGGGTTTTTCATTTGGGTGCTTCCAGTCTGTGTGTCTTTTCTCTGGTGTCATTGAAGTCTCTCTAGAGATGAATTCTCCACTATCTTCCCTGGACTGTGATTGCCGGTGTTCTAGGAGTTAGCAGGGAAAGTGGGCTGGGATCTTAACATTTAGTATGCATACTTTCATTTTGATCTGCCTCTGTATACCTGCCTGCCAGAGTCCCAGGTCTAAGTGCCTTTGGTTTGATTTCTCTAGAGAGTAAAGGTTCTGTTTAAGAAAGAGATGTCAACCGGTCACATGGGGATAGGGCCTGGGCTCTATTTACCAGTGCTCTTATAATCGTTCCAGTCTAAACTCCTTCCTTCTGAGGTACCTGAGTCTTAATAAGATTCTGTGATGTGAATTAACTTGCACTTGCTTCTCATTGGTGTCCCCCCCGCCCCGCCCCTTGGGCACTTGGGGCTCGCCTTCTTCTGTACTCCTGAGCAGATCACCATTCCTCTGTTCTTTTTCTGTTTTCATATATTGGTTCAGGTTTAGAGATGTCTCCTTGTTTTAACAAAGGTAGAGTTTGTATTTCTGTTTTTCATTTGTCTGCTGTTTCTAGGGTTACTTCAGAAGTAGACGGCAGAAAGGCCTTTACTATTTTAAAACTGAAAGTCTCTTAGATATGGGCTTTAAAATTGCATTTGAGAGAGAATCTGTGCTTTAATTGTACAGGGTCATTTTTTTGCATATTCTTTAAATACTAGCCATAATATATTGTGATATTTTATTTCAAATTAAAAATTTAATATTGTCTTCATATATAAAAAGTCTTCCTTTTTGATTGACAGGGTGGTGTTGGTATCTAACTACACAAAAACCTTGGATATTTTACAAGAAGTATGCAAGCGGCATGGATATGCTCATACAAGGCTTGATGGACAAACACCGATCTCTCAAAGGCAGCACATTGTTGATGGCTTCAATAGTAAATACTCTTCTGATTTTATTTTTTTGTTAAGTTCAAAGGCTGGTGGTGTAGGGCTTAACCTTATTGGAGGATCTCACTTAATTCTCTATGACATTGATTGGAATCCAGCCACTGATATCCAGGTAGGAATATTTATGCGTTAAATATTTTTGAATGCATACTGGGTATACAATGCCTGCTGGGGATACAAAGATGAAGATGTAATAATAACTACTGCACATTGAGCCCTTTATTGTGTATCAGGCACATTGCTAAGTGCCTTCTATTTATTTAATCTTCATAACTCTACAAGTGCAGATATTTTTAGCATTACAGATGAAGATCAAAGTTTTCTAGGATATACAGCAGAGTCAGGATTCAAACCCAAACCTGTAGGTCTCCAGGCTCTATTACAGAGTTTGGCCTTGAGGGTACTCATGACTATCAAGAGAAGACAGTAAAGTGTTATAGATGCTATGATCAGTATTTGTACAGGGTAGGCTGAGGGTATAAAATTGACATTCAGGCAAATATTTCAGAAGAAGTGTTTGGTTTTCTTCAGTGTGCAGTCTATCTTAATATGTTTTGGGACTTCTGTCTGCAGATTTGCACCTCAGTTGGTTTCTGAATTGACCGTCTTCATGACTGCCCTCAGGTTCAGTGATTCACTAGAAGGACTAACAGAACTAAGAAAAGCTGTTACCACAATTACAGTTTATTACAGTGAAAGGATACAGACTAACATCAGTAAAGGTGAAAGTCTCTTAAGGTGGAGTCCAGGAGACACCAGGCGCAAGCTCACCCTTGTCCTTTCCCAGTGTAGTTGTATGGACAGCCTAATCCTCCCAGCATTGACGTATGACAACACGTATGGAGTACTGTCACCCAGGGAAGCTCACCTGACCCTCGGCATCCAGAGTTTTTACTGGAGGTCAGTCACATAGACATATGGAGCACTAGTGTAGCAGAATTTAGTTACTCAGTCTCCAGCCCCTCCAGAGATCAAACTGATAGCATGTGATCCAAGGCCTTAAATCATATTGTTAGCATGAACTATCCTACCTGGTCCAAGGGCCAAGGTGATAATACTGTGATAAGGCAGAGTACTCCAAGAGGCTGTCTTCCAGTAGTGATCAAGGGTCAGATCTTCCTTTGGAATATGCACCATGTGAACATCCCAGACCTTCTGAGTCAGTCCATTAGTGCACAATATCATTGATGAGTTCTTAAACCACAGGGATCCACCTAGAGTATGAGCAGACATCTGAGAGACTCAGTAACACCAGGGTTTAAGTAGCTACTTGGATTAGGAATAAACCCTCAATGCTATACTTGGTTCTTTTGGATTCTACTGTCCAAACTCACTGTCCATCTTTTGAAACAGATCTTCTCACTGTTGGGTGGCATCCCCACAGTTATATATACAGTACTACAGTAAGTGTGCAACCATGCTTTTTTTTTTATCCCAGGAAAAAGATATGAGTGGGGGCCTGCTTAGGCATGCCTGGGCTTTGTTTTTTGGAGCAATAAGTAAAATCTAGAATTCCCAATCTTAAGTATATTTCTGTAAATTGCTTATGTGGAAAAAGCCATTATTTTCTGTTGTAGTCTCAGAATTCTCTTTTATTTTCTGTAGGCAATGTCTAGAGTATGGAGAGATGGACAAAAGCATCCTGTACATATTTACAGACTTTTAACCACAGGTAATAACCCCTCAATGTGACAAAAAATGTTTACCCTTTAAATTAAAAAAAATTTTTTTAGGGTTAGATTGTGCTTCAGTGTCAGCAATATTGTTTTTCTGTTAACTTACCTGTTGTCATTGAGTTGATTCCGACTCATGATGACTCAATATGTTACAGAGTAGAACTGCTCTATAGAATTTTCTTGGCTGTAATCTTTTGTGGCATTGCTGGGTGGGTTCAAACTGCCAACCTTTAGGTTAGTAGTAGAGCTCAAACCATTTGCACCACTCAGAGACCTTCTTTAACTTGATAAACATATTTTACCTTGCAAAAGCAATAGAAAGATGTACAGCAAGTCTGATGAATATTTTCTCTTCAGGTACAATAGAAGAAAAGATCTACCAGAGACAAATCAGTAAGCAAGGTCTTTCTGGGGCAGTTATGGACCTGACCAAGACATCTGAACATATTCAGTTTTCAGTAGAGGAACTTAAAAATTTATTCACTTTACATGAAAGTTCACATTGTGCTACTCATGACTTGCTTGACTGTGATTGTACAGGAGAAAAAGATCATACAGGTTAGTTGTATTTTATTTCTATTAGCTTGTCTCTCTTTAGCAGTGAAAAATATTTAAATACAGAATAATATAAAAATTTACCCTTTGCATATTTAGTTCTCTTTTTTTCCCTCAGCTCACAGGGCAATTGCCAGATGGATATTTGAGATAATATGAATTAGAACTTTATTAGTTCTCTAAATTTATCTTCTTATCTCTGAATCAGTTGTGAAAATTTTAGCTTATTTAGGAAAATCTTGCAAATCCTGATATAATGGTTTTGGAGTTAGAAAAAAATTTTTAATCCTTATTTCTGTTTCAAAAGAACATACATTTGACACAAGACTCCTGCTGTTTTGGTTCTGTTGTATGTATCCCCATAGGGTCATACTTTCTGAGGCAGTTAGCATGGGCTTTCATACTCCTCAGTTCTTGATGAACTGCTGGTGCTGCATAAGTGAAGCTAAAAATGACAATCCAACAGAGTTGGTCACCACTCATATAGGACCTGGATCAGGAGCTGGATGTGGGCAAGCAATGTCCATTCGTGGGAAGTCACCTGATAAATTGCACTGAGATAGATTTAAGAAGGTAGACTGTGAAAGAATTTAATTTGGTTGCTTTTATACATCTATCCTGTACTTATTACCCCAGTTTGCCTGGACATTCATTCATCTATTCTCTAATAGGGGAAACACATGTTAACAGATAATTGCAATAAAAATTTAGCTCTTATGATGAAAGTACAAGGCATTATGGAGACTTCAAGGCAGAAGTGATTGGTTTTACCCAAAAACTAGGAATTATTTCAACACAGAGATGAGTTTCGACAAGGTGTGTGTGCCAGGTGGACTTTAGGGAGGGCACTGCAATGAGGGGAGAACAGCATGAGGAAGGAATAGCCGGGCCAGTTCAATGGAAATAGGAGAGGAAGTCACAGGAAAATTATGAAGTGGTTAGATTCTAGAGGCCATGTTTGTCATGCCAAAGAGTGTTTTAAGTGTGAGAGTAACATTTTAAACTTAGCATTAAAAAATTATGAAATATTTAAAGTATACAGAAAAGTACAGAGAATAATCACAAACTCCTATGTACCCACCATTTTAACTCTCAAATCATAACATTTTATCCAAAACCCAAAAACCCATTGCTGTCAAGTTGATCCTGACTCACAGTGACCCTACAGGACAGAGTATAACTGCCCCATAGGGTTTTCAAGGAGCACCTGGTGAATTCTAACTGCTGACCTTTTAGTAAGCAGCCATAGCTCTTACCCACTAAACCACCAGGGTTTTCAAACATTTTATTGTGCATGCTTAATATGTCTCTTTTGAAAAAGAGCTAAAACATTATATGTAATGTTGAAGCCCACTGTGTACCCTTCCTCTATAGAATTCTCCTTCTCATCTCCTCCAGAGGTAGGATCTGTCCAGAATTTAACGTTCCTCAGTCCCATAGATGTTTTTATATTTTTACTATATGAGTATATGTCTATAACAATATATAATATTTTAAGCAGGTTTTTAAACTTTGTATAAGTCATAAGAATCATATTACAAATTGATTTTTCATTCAACATTATGTTTTTGAGATTTATCCATGTAGCTCTACTTCATTTTAATAGTTATCCTTCATTTTAATAGCTATGAAGGATTCCATCAGAAGCCATACCACAATTTATTTATTGATTCTTCTGTTGGTTGACATTTAGGCTGCTTCCCAACTTTTCACTGTATAAAAATTATTGAAATAAATGGTCCTGTATGGGAGTCCTTGTACACATACAGGAAAATTTCTGGTACATATATCTAGGAGTAGATCCTAAGGTACACTCATCTTCAGCTTTGCAAAATACTCTCCAGCTTTTTTGTACTAGCGGTTCCTGGATGTAAATTTCCTTGCTTACTAACTAGTGATGTGGACCCATTTTTTTCATATGCTTGTTGGCCATTCCTTTTTCCCTTTTTGTGAACTACTTGTTTATATTTCCCACACGTCAGTTGTTTTTCTTAATGACTTGTAGGGGTTTCTTAGGTGTTTTTGAAGCTATTGTTTTTGTATATATTTACTCCAAGTTTGTGCCTTAGCTTTTTACTTTATGGTATAATTTGTTGAAAATATAATTAAAAAATTTTTAATGTATTCGCATATATCAATCTTGGGCTTTTTGTGTTTTACCTAAAAAAAAAAAAAATTCTCACCCTAAGGTAAAAAATATTTCCTTTTTTCCCCCTGAAAATTTTAAATTCTGGTTTTTACATTATCAGTTCATCTAGAATTTGTTTTAAATAGCATGTGATGTAGTTGTATTTTTTTCATGATATATAACTAATAGTTTCAGAAGCATTTACTGAAAAGTCTTTTTCCCTTCAATTTGTATGTAATATCACCTCAGTCATGTATCAGGTTTCCACATATTTTTGGGCCCTTATCTGGGCTCTTTGTTCTCTTCCATTGTTTTTATCTATCTGTGTATCAATCTTAAGTATCATACCTTTTTAATAGTACTTAAGGAGCCCTCTCAACTTATTTCATTATTCTTCAAAATTGTTTTGACTATTCTTGCCCCCTCCTTTTTATTGTTTTAAAAATATGTAAGATATCATTTGCCCTTTCAGTGTTTTTCATGTGTACATTTTAGTGATATAAATTACATTAATCATGTTGAACAACCATTACCAATAATCATTGCTGAATAGGCACTTAAGGCTATAAATTTTCCTTTAAGCTGAACTGCATAATTTTGAGATGTAGTCTTTTCATTATTCAGGGCTAAAGATTTTCTGTTTTCCATTATGATTTCTTCTTTGACTCGTAAGTTATTTAGAAGCATGTTTTAAAATTTATCTTAGTTAACTTTTGGTAATTGAATTCTGACTGTTGTACTGTAATCAGAAATACGATCTGCTTGATAGTTTTTGGTAAGTATAAAGACTTGGTGTGTGGCTTAGTATGGCCATTTTTTGTATATGTGTGTCTCTTTTGCATGAAAATCATATAAACCAAAAAACCAAACCCATTGTCGTTAAGTCGATTCCGACTCATTGTGACCTTATATGTATTCTTTTAATTGCTTAGCTTGGAGTCCTGCCACAGTAGTCAAATTTTCTGTTACTTAACCAATTTTTTTCTTATTTTATGGATTTAAAAAGTGACTTATTTAATTTTTGAATTGGTAATGTATTTATGTGGCTCACATGTTAAAAATATAAAATGTACATAGTAGAAAGGCTTCCTCCCGCCATCGTCTGGCTAGTTTCTAGCCCCTTTTCCCCATAAGAAACCACTGTTACTAATTTCTTATGTATCCTTCCAGATACATTTTTATGCATATGCAAGCAACTCTTAAAATATATTCTTGCCTAGTTTTTTCTCCATAAATGATAGCATACTATATGTATAGTTTTGTATCTTTTTCACTTAACAGTATATCTCGAAAATGTTTCCATACTAGTACATAAAGGGTTTTGTTATTCTTTTCCTCCAGCTATATATTTTATATAGTCCTCCATTGTATGAGTATACCATAATTTATTTAACTACCCATTCTGATATACATTTAGATTCTTTCAAGTCAGTATGTATCTTTATTCATATGTCTTTTTTCATACATTCAAGTACATATAAGGTAAATTCTTAGTATTGCTGGGTCCAAGAATAATTTTGATAGGTTACCAGAACATTGTCTGTTGGGAGTGGTATTTATTGGTTTACATCCTACCAACAGTACATTAGAATATCGAATTCCCCACAGCCTTGTCAACTTAGCCTTGCCAGATGTTTGATTTTTGCCAACCTGATAGGAAAAAATACGTATTGATACAGTTTTAATTTGCTTTTTTTCATATCTGAGTGAAATTGAGCATATTTTCTTATGTTTAAGAGCCATATTTCCTTTATGTGAACCATCTGTTTGGATCATTTGCCCATTTTTCTATTGATATGTATTTTTTTCTGCTTGACATATCCATTACTGAGAAAGATGTTAAAAAATCACAGTATAGTAATGTTTGTTAAGACTTTTTGTTCTGTTAACTTTTGCTTTATATATATCTTACTGGTGAAACTTTTTTAAATTATGTTTTATTTATTTTATTATGTGCAGTGACCTTTTACCCCTAATCCCTTTTGCTTTCATTTTGTCTTAAGATAATATATTACAACGGTTTTTTTTGTGATTACAATTTGCCTGGTGTAGCTTTTACCAGTCTTTTACTTTAAATTGTCCTGTGTTCCTATATTTTCAGTTGTCTCATAATCAGCGTAAAGCTGGATTTTTTTTTTTTTAATCAAATTTGATGTTCTTTCCAACTCATAGTGACCCTATAGTATGAGTTGGTTAACTAGACTGTTCAGTATGTTTACATTTATTATAATTATTGGTATATTTTGGTTCATTTCTATTGTCTTTTCATTTTCTTCCCTAGCAAGGACCTATCAGTGGTTAAATATTTGTTTTTTCAAAGTATACGTATATATATATTTTTTATCTCTCTCAAATACTGTCTTTGCAAAGTGTAACCTAGTTGAAAGCATTTTCTCTCAGTGCTTTGAAGATATTATTCTGTCTCCTGAATTCTCAAAGCAATCTTATCAACTCCCTTCTGAAAACCTCAGTGATTTTGAATACTAACTGAATATATTTTTTTAAATAACATTTTATTGTGTTTTTGGTAAAAGTTTACACAGTAAATTAGGTTCCCATTTAACAATTTCTACACAGTTTGTTCAGTGACATTGGTTATATTTTACACAATATGTCAACTGTCTCATTTCCATTCTGGTTGTTCTGTTTCTAGTAATTTGTATTTTTACGCAAATAATGCACATCTTCTGTGTTTGTTTGCCAGCTGTGCCCTTCCCCTGTGAGACATCCTCACAAACGCGGCCATGCCAATCCTCTTCAATATGTCACTGTGGAAAAAATTAACCTAGCACACTTATGAAACCATGGGGGGAGGGTGCGGCTGACAAACGCAGAAGGCGCATGTTATTTGTGCAAAAATACGGTAGTTTGTCTGACTCCCTTGCCTTCTCAGTCTTTGCTTTAGAGTAAGTGTTCATCATTCAGTCTCATGTGGATGATTTTTTAAAAGAGAACAGCACTCACAGGTGATATTGTTTATTTAGCTAAAAGATGACCTCATGGAATAGTTTTGGTTCTAGGTTTAATGAGTATTAACTGAATATTAATGATACTAAGGAATGACTTATTCTCTTTAAATGTGATAGTATTTAAAGGAGTCTTTTAGAAATGCAGAATGAAATATTTATAGGTGAAGTGATATATGCTTTGTATAAAATAAGATTGGCCATTAGTTGATAGTTATTGAATGTAGAGTATTTATAGTAAAAATAAGCGGGTGATTATTTCTGTTTTGTCGATTTTTACATATACTTGAAATTTCCCGTAATAAAAAGGTTAAAAAAATTAAACATTCAATAGTGTCTTGTTGCTTTTAGGATAAAGACTAGAATCTTTAAAGTGGTGAGTTAGTCAGGGTAGGCTAGCTGAGTAACAAAAAAATCAAATTACCACAGTGGCCTAACACAATTGAAGTATGTTTTTCACTCACATAACAGTTCACCGTAGGCATTTAGTTGACAGCCTCCATATGGTGATTCAAGGATCTGAGCTCTTTCCACACTGGGCTCTACCATGCTCTTAGGCCTTAGAGTCCTCTTCTGGGATTCCTGCAACTGCTAGCCAGCAGGCAAGAGAAGAGAAAAAAGTAGATATTCATGGGGGGGATTTTTATAGGCCAGATCTGGAAGTGGCATAAATCGTTTCCATCTGCTTTCTATTGATCAGAACTCTGTGGCTACACTTAACTGAAAGGGAGTCTGGGAAATGTGGTCTAGCTAAATGCCCTGGAGGAAAGAGAAATGGGTTTGATGGATAACTGCTGGCTTCTGCCATTCATGTTTTGCTTACAGTGTTTTGCATATGCTATGAGTCCGAATTGACTGGACAGCAACGGGTTTGGGTTTTTTTGCGGGGGCGGGGGAGGGGGCTTTGATTATCTGCTTTACCTTGTATTGCTCAACTTCTGAGCAATTTTTTGTCTTTGCTCTCTAGGCTCTAATTGCATTAGGCACCTGTCAGTTCCTCACCTGAGCCAGTGTCCTTTCCCTTTCATCGCTCCTGTATGTACTTCCCTGGGAATGTTTTCCCTCCTTACCCCTCCTGGTTCTTGCCTTATCCTTCAGATCTTAATAGAACATTACTTCCTCAGGGAGTCCCTCCACTTACCCTCCAGACCAGATCAGGGTGTCTAGTTATACGTGCTCATAGTCACCACCATTTTCTTTTATATTCTTCTCTCCATTTGTATTACAGTTCCACAGTCTCTTATCTTCAACTCTGAAATCCAGAAAACTCTAAAGGCACAGAGATTTTTATTTTATAAATTTGCAGCAAACTCATTTTGTATATAAAACTTACCTAAATTGACACGAGTTTATCAATAGCCGTATTTTAACGTATTTAAGACTATTCATATCACTTGTTGCAGAACATTAATGAGTTTTATTATGGAGTGCTGTCCTAGGCCCCACTGGGGCTAGTAAGTATACTGAATTTGGAAACACATCTGACCCCAAAGGTTTTGGTTTAGGGTTTGTGAACCTTAATACATTTCTTTGGATGATTATTTGCTTAACATATGTCTCTCCCACTAGACTGAGGTCCTTGAATTCAAAGACCATCTTCTATTTTTATTCACCATTTTTACCCTCAGTGCTTAACCAGCCCAGAGTAAACCATTTATAAATATTTGTGGAAGGAATAAATGAAGTTGTTTCAACTTGAGGTATGGTAATCAAATGTAATAAATTATATAAAACCATTAAATATAAAGTAAAAATATTACATATAGTAGGATATGAGTTGGCCTAAGGATTTTCTTTCTCATTGTTTTATTTATTTCAGATGGTTCTTTGGGAAAACTCTCTATATCTAGAAATTGTCAGCTTGGTCTACATCCCCAGAAGTCTAACTCCCTGAAACCTCTCTCCATGTCACAGCTGAAGCAATGGAAACATTTTTCTGCAGACCATCTAAACCTTCCAGATCCTTTTCTTGAAAGAATAAGAGAAAATGTGTCATTCTTTTTTCAGAATATAACTAATCAAGCTACTGCTGTATAATGAAAGAAGATCACTTCATGACATTCCCTTGGGAGTCCCCCCTGGAAATTAAGTTAATATAGAGATCTTAATTTAGTAATTAAATGTAATTTTTGAAAATTAACGGGAGTATTTGTGTTAGAATAATAGGTTTTGTTGCAAAATGTATCATATAGTTTTGATACAGTAGCCAAAATTGAGAGCTGTTTAATTTTTTGTGTCTATTTTTAAATGATGAAACAAAACATTAAAGTGCTTCCATCATCATACAGTTGTTAATTATTAATAATTCTATGACTAATACACTTTTAAGTAAGTACCTACTAAGGAATTTTTATGGAGTCCCTGGTTGGCAGTTCGAATAGACCCAGAGATGCCTCGGGAAGAAAGGCCTGGTGATCTACATCTGAAAAGTCACAGTCCTTGAAAACCCTGTGGAGTGTAGTTCTGCTCTGAAGTGCACGTGATCACCGTGGGTTAGGGTCAGTTCGACAGCTTTTTTTTTTTTAAAGAAATTTTTTAAGGAATTAAACAAGATAAAATACCTAGTCTGTGCCTTTGAGAAATCTAATCTGATGGGGGTATTAGGTACAGATATGTGAGACAACTGGAAAACTTGGTAAATTTAAACTATAGCTCAAAAAAGGAGAAAGAAATCAGAGACTCAGTTTGAGTGACAATAGTCAGTAGGTTGGGCAGAGATCAGGGACTGTGGGACACCTCAGGGTACTAGATCCTTATCTGTGTCCTCAGACTTGTGGGTGGTTGGAACACAATCTATAAATGTGTACCCACCAAACATTGTTTTTACAGTGAATAAAAGTTCAACTGCTCTGATGTTGAGATTGTCTATAATGATATTTAGCTTTAAAAGAGAGTTCTAACAAATAAAGCAAGGTTTATAAGACTGAAGTATGCAGAGAGAAAGGAGTTATCCATTTATTCTCTAATTGGGACTTCTGTAATCACTTTTGCTTCCACTTAGGAAAGTTTCTTTTTGACTGAGTATTGTCTTGAGGTGTTCGATAAACACCCAGTTATAATTATGTATCATCAAATCTGAGTACTTTAGACTTCTGGTGCCATACCTGGGTAGTTGTACATCTAGGATTCATGAACAGACAATTTGGGGCCAAATTTGACAGTAAAGTAGTCAGAAGAAAACCAAAGACAAGGAAGATATTAGCTCAAAGGACTAAAGGACCACATGAACTAGAGACTTCACCAGCCTAAGACCAGAAGAACTAAATGATGCCCGGATACCAACCAATGACCACCCTAATGATAGGGATCACAACAGAGAGTCCCGGACAGAGCAGGAGAAAAACGTAGAGCAGAATTCAAGTTCACATAAAAAGACCAGACTTAACCGTCTGACAGAGACTGGAGAAACCCCTGAAACTACGGCCCCTGGGCATTCTGCTAACACAGAACTGAAACCGTTCCAAAGCCCTCTTTTCAGACAAAGATTAGACAGGCTTGTGAAACAAAAAATAACACATGTAAGTGTCATGGATTGCATTGTATCCCCCCAAAATATATGTAATTTGGTTGGGCCATGATTCCCAGTATTGTTTGGTTGTCTTCCATTTTGCAATTGATGTAATTTTCCTATGTGTTGTAAATCCTAATCTCTGCCTGTGGCTAATGAGGCAAGATTAGATTGTGTTAAGGAAGATTAGGGTGGGATGTAACACCCTTGCTCGGGTCACATCCACATCCCTGAGCCAATGTGAGGGGAGTTTCCCTTGGGTATGGCCTGGACCACCTTTTAACTTACAAGAGATGAGAGGGAAGCGAGCAGAGAGTGGGAGACCTCATACCACCAAGAAAGCAGTCCAGGAGCAGAGTGTGCCCTTTGGACCCAGGGTTCCCACACAGAGAAGCTCCTAGTCTAGGGGAAGATGGATGAGAAGGACCTTCCTCCAGAGCCAACAGAGAAAGCCTTCCTGTGGAGCTGAGGCCCTGAATTTGGACTTCTAGTCTACTAGACTGTGAGAGAATAAATTTCTCTCTGTTAAAGGCATCTGCTTGTGGTATTTTTGTTAATAGCAGCACTAGATGACCAAGACAGCGAGGAATGTGCTTCGAGTTCAGTCAAATATACAAGACCAAATGGGCACCTCCTGTCCAAAAGCAGGATGAGAAGGCAGTAAGGAAGAGGAACTAGATGAATGGACACATGGAACCTGGGGTGGAAAGGGAGAGCTGTCACGTTGTGGGGATTGCAAATAATGTTACAAAACAATATTCGTATAATATTTGAACGAGAAATTAACTTGAGCTGTAAACTTTCACTTAAATCACACACACACACACACACACACACACACGAAGACCCCCCCCCCAAAAAAAAGTCGTTGAGTAGTAAGTAAAAATGGTGTTTCTTGGCCCCATGTTTGCTGTTGGCTGTGGTTGAGTTGATTCCGACTCATGGTAACACCACGTGTGCAGAGTAGAACTGCTCCATAGAGTTTTGAAGGCTCTTACCTTTCTGAAGCAGATTTCTAGGCCCTTCTTCCTCGACATTGCTGGGTGGGTTTGAACCACCAATCTTTGTGTGACCAGTTGATTGTAAATTGTTTGCACTACCCAGGAACCTTTAGGCCACAAATGGGGCTTTAAATAAAAATTCTTTCAGTATCCATCTTGTATCACATTATTCTCGGGCGTTGTTGTTAGGTGCTGATGAGTCAGTTCTGACTCACAGTGACCCTGTGTACAACAGAACGAAACACTGCCTGATCCTGCACCATCGTCACAATTGTTGCTTTGTTTGAGCCCATTGTTGCAGTCACTGTGTCAGTCCGTCTTGTTGAAGGTCTTCTTCTTTTTCACTTACCCTCTACCTTACCAAGCATGATGTTCTCCAGGGCCTGGTCTCTCCTGATAACATGTCCAAAGTATATGAGACAAAGTCTCACCATCCTCGCTTCCAGGGAGCACTCTGGCTGTAGTTCTTCCAAGACAAACTTGTTCATTCTTCTGGCAGTCCATGATGTATTCAGTATTCTTCATCAGCACCATAATTCAAAGGCATCCCTTCTTTGGTCTTCCTTATTCATAGTCCAGGTTTCGCACACATATGAGGGGGTATGAGACAATTGAAAATATCATGGCTTGGGTTAGGCGTGCCTTAGTCCTTAAAATGACATCTGTGCTTTTCAGTACTTTAAAGAGGTCTTTTGCAGCAGATTTGCCCAATGCAATGCGTTGCTTGATTTCTTCACTGCTGCTTCCATGGGCATTGATTGTGGATCCAAGTAAAATAAAATCCTTGAGAATTTCAATCCTTTCTCTGTTTATCATGATGTTTCTTATTGGTCCAGTTGTAAGAATTTTTGTTTTCTTTATGTTGAGGTGCAATACATACTGAAGGCTGTAGTCTTGGATCATCATTAGTAAGCGCTTCAAGTCCTCTTCACTTTCAGCAAGCAAGGTTGTGTCATCTGCATATTGCGGGTTGTAATGAGTCTTGCTCCAGTCCTGACGCCACGTTCTTCTTCATATAGTCTAGCTTCATAGATTATTTGCTCAGCATACAGCCTGAATAAGTATGGTGAAAGGGTACAACCCCGACGCACACCTTTCCTGACTTTAAGCCATTCAGTATCCCCTTGTTCTGTTCGAACCACTACCTCTTGATCTATGTACAGGTACCTCATGAGCACAATTAAGTGGTCTAGAATTCCCATTCTTCACAATGTTATCCATAATTTGTTAATGATCCACACAGTCGAATGCCTTTGCGTAGTCAATAAAGCATAGGTAAACATCCTTCTGGTATTCCCTGCTTTCCGCCAAGGTCCATCCGATAGCAGCAATGATATCCCTAGTTCCATGTCCTCCTCTGAGTCTGGCTTGAATTTCTGGCAGTTCCTTGTCTGTGTACTGCTGCAACTGTTTTTTTTCTTTTAAATAATTTTTATTGAGCTTTAAGTGAACGTTTACAAATCAAGTCAGTCTGTCACATATAAGTTTATATACACCTTACTCCATACTCCCACTTACTCTCCCCCTAATGAGTCAGCCCTTCCAGTCTCTCCTTTTGTGACAATTTTGCCAGTTTCTAACCCTCTCTACCCTCCTATCTCCCCTCCAGACAGGAGATGCCAACACAGTCTCAAGTGTCCACCTGATACAAGTAGCTCACTCTTCATCAGCATCTTTCTCCTACCCATTGTCCAGTCCCTTCCATGTCTGATGAGTTGTCTTCGGGAATGGTTCCTGTCCTGGGCCAACAGAAGGTTTGGGGACCATGACCGCCGGGATTCCTCTAGTCTCAGTCAGACCATTAAGTCTGGTCTCTTTATGAGAATTTGGGGTCTGCATCCCACTGTTCTCCTACTCCCTCAGGGGTTCTCTGTTGTGCTCCCTGTCAGGGCAGTCATCAGTTGTGGCCGGGCACCATCTAGTTCTTCTGGTCTCAGGATGATGTAAGTCTCTGGTTCATGTGGCCCTTTCTGTCTCTTGGGCTCATAGTTATCGTGTGACCTTGGTGTTCTTCATTCTCCTTTGCTCCAGGTGGGTTGAGACCAATTGATGCATCTTAGATGGCCGCTTGTTAGCATTTAAGACCCCAGACACCACATTTCAAAGTGGGATGCAGAATGTTTTCATAATAGAATTATTTTGCCAATTGACTTAGAAGTCCCCTTAAGCCAAGGTCCCCAAACCCCCGCCCTTGCTCTGCTGACCTTCTTTGAAGCATTCAGTTTATCCTGGAAACTTCTTTGCTTTTGGTCCAGTCCAGTTGAGCTGACCTGCCGTGTATTGAGTGCAACTGTTTTTGAATTGTCTTCAGCAAGATTTTATTTGCATGATACTATTTTATAATTTCCACATTCTGCTGAGTCACTTTTATTTGGAATGGGCACAAATATGGATCTCTTCGTGTCGGTGGACAGGTAGTTGTCTTCCAAATTTCTTGGCATAGACAAGCAGGCACCTCCAGTGCAGCATCCATTTACTGAAACTTCTCAATTGGTATTCTGTGAATTCCTGGGGCCTTGTGTTTTGCCAATGCCTTCAGTTAATTTGGACTTCTTCCTTCAGTATCATCGGTTCTTGATTATATGCTACCTCCTAAAGGGATTGAACGTCGACCAATCTTGTATCACATTATTCTCAGGTGTAACATCCTTAAAAAACAACAATAAGGAAAAACAACTTTATTGTCTATACTAACTGTAGTGGATACTAGGGTGTGCTTCCCAGATCACCCCCCTTCAGGACCAGGGCACTCATTACCCCAACTGCCAGGACTGTTGCTTATTGACCACTCATAGCCAAGTTCCTCTTCAAGAATAGCCCTCAGCTGAAAGGAACTACCTTGCTTAAGTTTACATCCCTTCTCCTGGGTGACTGCCATCTACTGATTTGTAAATGCAGAGTAGAAAGGCCCAACCCTCTTGCCTCAATTTAGTACAACTCTCCATGACCATTCCAGCTCCAGAGCCCCTGGGGGATCTGATTAGGCCTTTGTTACAGCTGCATTGCAGTTCAGTTTCTCCCTCTGTTCTTCATCTATTCTTGCTTCCCTTACTTCACTTAGGTGTTGTTGCTCCTAAGAGCCCTCCCCAACTGACTGCCCCTATGCAGATCTACCTCAGTGTATTTCCTAGGAAACCTGACCTAATACACTATCCACAGGGGTGTCATCAAAAAAAAAAAAAAAAAAAAAAAGCATTTAGGTTGAGGGTAATAGGAAGAAGGCAAGGGAGACACTAATAGAATTTTCTTTCAGTAAGCATGGCTTCTTTTCCTAAAGCTATTTGCCACATCCCCTGGCACTCACTGTCTCTATCCCAATGGCTCTCTAGTTCACAAATGTAATGAACACTTCATTCCTTATCTTGACTTCTGTTCACATTAGATATTCGTGATCAATTACTTCTCGACACTCTCACTTTCCTTAATTTTGATTAAATGATTAAATTTATTTATTAAATGACATATTGTCAATACTTTTGGCAGAGTGACCATTTAATGGAGTGAGCTGATAGATTCATAGTAAAAAAAGTACGACAGTTTTGCTTTATACCACATTTTAAAAATAGGTCATGCTAAGAAGAATGACCTCTTGTTCTAATTCTTAATACCTAGTGAGTACTTGGAAACCCTGGTGGCATAGTGGTTAAGTGCTGCGGCTGCTAACCAAAGGGCTGGCAGTTCAAATCCACCAGGCGCTCCTTGGAAATTCCACGGGGCAGTTCTACTCTGTCCTATAGGGTCGCTATGAGTCGGAATCGACTCGACGGCACTGGTTAGTGAGTACTTGTCCCAGGCATTGAGGAGTCATGCTTATTAAAGAAAATTCTCTTAACGTCTCCCTTGCCTGCTTCCCATCACCCTCAACCTAAAGCTATTGGCCGTATCCCCTAGCACTCAAGATCTCCATCCCAATGGCTCTCTAGTTCACAAATGCAGTGAGTACTTTTCAATCCTTATCTTGTGTTCACATTAGATATTGGTGATTAATTACTAATTGACATTCTCACCTTCCTTAATTTTGATTAAATGATTACATTTATTGAGTCATTCTACAAATAATTTATTGAGCACCTATTACACGTTGGACATTGTTTTAGGTGCTATGTGTGCAGCAATGAATAAAACACAAAATTTCTGCCCTCATGGTGCTTATATTCTAGTGCACAGAGAGAAAGCACATACATGTATGGCCCATGATGATAAACTCTATGAGGAAAAATTAAAGTGGGGATTAGGATTGCTATTCACATAGGGCGTATTTATGCAGAGACCTGAAACAAGTGAAGATTGAGAGCCATGATATTCTCTGGTGAAAATATTCCAGACATACAGCATTGATGACCATTGTGAGGGTTTTAACTTTTGAATGAGATAGAGAACCACTGGGATTTGAACCGAGGAATGACATGATTTTAAAAGAATTACCTTAACTCTGATGAGAACAGATTGTGGTGGAACAAGGAGTGGAAGCAAAATTAGTTAGGAAGCTATTGCAATAATCTAGGCAAGAAATGATGATGATTCAGACCAGGTGATACAGAGAAAGTGTTAAGGAGTGGTTGGGTTCTGGATAACTTTGAAGACAGCCAACAAGATTTTTGATGGATTGAATGTAGGGTGTAAAAAAATGAGAAAAATCAAGAATGAATGAGGTTTTTGACCTGAGCAAGTGAAGGAATGGAACTGCCAATTACTGAGATAGGAAGACTGAGTGGACAAGTTTGTGGAGGAAATTAGGTTTTTTTTTTTTTAATATTTTGTGTTTTTTGTAAAAGTTTACACAGGAAATTAGGTTTTTATTTAACAATTTCTACATGTAGCATTCAGTGACCATTGGTTACATTCTTCACAATGTATCAGCATTCTCTTTATTTCCATTTTGGTTGTTCTGCTTCCATTAATCTAGCTTCCCTGTCCCCCCCTTGCCTTCTCATCTTTGGTCTAGTGTACATGTTACCCATTTGGTTTCATCTAGATGATTATTTTGAGGAGCACAGTACTCACAGATGATGTTATTTATTTTCTGGGCCAATCTGTCATTTAGCTGAAAGGTGACCTCTGAGATTGGTTTGAGTTCCAAGCTTCAAGAGTATCTCAGGGAGATAGTCTTGGGGGCTCTTCTAGTCTCTATTGGTCCAGTAAGTCTGGATCTTTTTTTTAGGTATTTGAGTTTTGTTCTACATTTTTCTCCCATTCTATCTAGGACCATCTATTGAGTTCCTGGTAGAAAAGATTGGTAGTAATAGCTGGGCACCATCTAGTTCTTCTGGTCTCAAGGTAGGTGATGTTGTTCATACAGACTATTGGTTCTGTAGACTAGTTTCTTCTTTAAATCTTTGATTTCTTTCTCTTTAGCTCCTGATAAGTGGAGACCAATAGTTGTACCTTAGATGGCTGCTTGCAAGCTTTTAAGACCCCAGATGCTACTCACCAAACTAGGATATAAAACTTTGTCTTTATGGACTATATTATGCCAGTTGACTGAGTTGCCCCATGACACTGTGTCCCTAGCCCTCAAACCTTCAAAGCAGATAGACCAGTTCCATGTGGTGTTTGTGTCTGTAAAGTATCCATAACTGTGTTCCCTATGTGCTTAATTTTATACTTAAAAATATATGCAACACATGTAAACATGTATATACATTTGCCTACAGTTATTCATATATGTCTTCCTGTACATATTTAAGCATACTCATATATTTATGTAACCAAACACATATTTTTTAGTTATTACTGTTACTGGAAAATTGTATGTCCCGCAATGAGGTTTTTTCTTTTCTTTTTTACAAATTTCCACATAAATTGTTCATTGACATTTATCACAGTTTGTCAGTGTGCTCTTTGTGTCTGTACCTTTTATTTGTGCTCAAACACTTACGTTTACTATGGTTGTGCTGTCCTCAGTACTTCCACACTTGGAGCTGCATTTCCCACCACCAAAAGTAACAAGTCTCTGAGTTCTGAAGCATATTTACCCCTACCCCCTCTTCTCCTTGGTAGCCACCAATGAACATAGGTCTCTCTATATTTATCTGTTCTTGTCTTCTTATAAAAGAGGGTTCATACAATATTTGTCCTTATATGCTTGCCTTATTTCACTTAGCATTATGCCCTCTATTCATGTTGTAACATATTTTGCGGACTCATCGTTGTTCTTTATGGTTGTGTAGTATTCCTTTGTGTGTATGTACCACAATTTGCTTATCCGTTCATCCATTGATAGGCACTTTGGTTGTTTCCATTGTTTTGCTATTGCAAATAAAGCTGTAATGAACATAAGAGTGCACATATCTGGTAGTGTCAGTAGTTTTAGGTCTCTAGGGCATATTCTGGAAACCGTGGTGGCATAGTGGTTAAGTGCTATGGCTGCTACCCAAAAGGTCGGCAGTTCGAATCTGCCAGGCACTCCTTGCAAACTCTACGGTGCAGTTCTACTCTGTCCTATAGGGTCGGTATGAGTCGGAATCAACTCAAGGGCAGTGGGTTTGGTATTTGGTTTTTTTTAGGATGTGTTCCTAGGAGTGGAATTGCTGGATCATAAGGTAGCTCTGTTTCTAGTTGTTTGAGGAAGCTCCAAACTGTTTTCTGTAGTGATTGTACCATTTTACAGTCCCACCAGCAACAAATAAGGGTTTCAATCTCCCCACATCCTCGCCAACATTTGTTTTCTATTTTTTTATCAGTGCCATTTTAGTAAGAGAGATATTATCTCATTGTAGTTTTGATTTGCCTCTAATTCGCATCTCTCTAATACCAACCACTAATGCCAAAGATGAAGAAATTGAAGATTTTTACCAACTTCTGCAGTCCAAAATTGATCAAACATGCAATCAAGACGCATTGATAATTACTTGTGATTGGAATGCAAAAGTTGGAAGTGAAGAAGAAGGATCAGTAGTTGGAAAATGTGGTCTTGGTGATAGAAATGACAGCGGAGATTGGATGATACAGTTTTGCAAGACCAATGACTTCACTGCAAATACCTTCTTTCAAAACAGCAACTATACACATGGACCTTGCTGGATGGAATACACAGGAATCAAATAGAATACATTTTTGGAAAGAGACGATGGAGAAGCTCAATATCGTCAGTCAGAGCAAAGCCAGGAACCAACTGAAGGACATACTATCAATTGCTCTTATGCAATTGATAGTATGAACAAAAATTAAAACAAGTCCACAAGAGCCAAAATACAACCTTAAGTATATCCCACCTGAATTTAGAGACCATCTCAAGAGTGGATATGACACATTGAACACTAATGACCTAAGAACAGATGAGTTGTTGAATGACATCAAGGACATCATATATGAAGAAAGTGAAAGGTCATTAAAAAGACAGGAAAGAAAAAAAAGACCAAAATGGATGCCAGAAGAGACTTTGAAACTTGCTCTTGAATGCAGAGCAGCTGAAGCAAATGGAAGAAATGAAGTAAAAGAGCTGAACAGAAGATTTCAAAGGGCAGCTCAAGAAGACAAAATAAAGTATTATAATGAAATGTACAAAAACCCAGAATCAGAAAACCAAAAGAGAAGAACATGCTTGGTGTTTCTCAAGATGAAAGAACCGAAGAAAAAATTCAAGCCTTGAGTTGGAATATTGAAGTGTTCTATGGGCAAAATATTGAACAACAGAAGAAGCATCAAAAGAAGATGGAAGGAATACACAGAGTCACTGTACCAAAAAGAATTATTCGATGTTCAACCATTTCAGGAGGTAGCATATGATTAAGAACCAGTGGTATTGAAGGAAGAAGTTCAAGCTGCACTGAAGGAAATGGCAAAAAATAAGGCTTCAGGAATTGATGGCATTCCGACTGAGAAGTTTCAGCAAACGAATTCAGTGCTGGAGGTGCTCACTCGTCTATGGCAAAAAATTTGGAAGACAGCTGCTGCTTCTCTTATACTTTGGACATGTTATCAGGAGGGACCAGTCCCTGGAGAAGGACATCACTCTTGGTAGAGGGTCAGCGAAAAAGAGGAAGACTCTCAACAAGATGGATTGGCACATTAGCTGCAACAATGGGCTCAAACATAGCAACAATTGTGAAGATGGTGCAGGACTGGGCAGTATTTTGTTCTCTTGTACATAGGGTTGCTATGAGTCGGAACCAACTCAATGGCACCTAACAGCAACAACAACAAACCTATGAGAGAGTGATGTCACAAAATGGTGGAGCTGGAAACTCTAGGGGTTTGTGAAGGTTCAAACCCATTTAATCCAGATCTCAGAGGTCCCCCAGTTAGCATCTGAGTTGCATATATAAAGCACCTTTTCTATGGCAGAGGCTAAATTTATAAGAATTTCCTCTGTTTCCCCTTATGTATGCTTCCAGTTCATAGCTCTGCTGTGTAGCACTTAACACATTGTCTATAACTGTTTATTTACCTGGCTGCTTCTCCCATTAGGCCGAATTCTTTGCGGGCAGGCATTTTATCTTACTCCCAGTGTTGTCAGAACTTTGTATGGTCCCTTGTGCAAATCAGCTATTTTATAAGGGAATGCATGGGTGAATGAATGAAGTAGTTCACCTCTTTTATCTTTTTAACTTTCATGATCTAGTTTTCCTTGCTCATGGATCTCAGTTTTAACTTATTTATTAAGCTAATAACTGAGCATGGGCCTGCACTTGAGCCTAAACAAAGCAGAACCAGCAGTTTTTTTCTTGCCTTGTGGCAGCATACAGCTCTTCCCCTTCTGCTTCTATGATTTCTAGCAGTCTGTTTGCGTGAGGTGACAAAAGCTGTCAGTGTGATGGGTGATAATTTCAGTCACATGCATAATTCACTTTTAATTACCTAAATACACCTTTCACACATCTTTGTGTGAAAATATTCTGGCTCTAAAGGACAATGTAGATACATTTTAATCACATTCTCATTAAGATTGACTCGTTAATAATGAATTAAAATGTGAGCCACTCTGATCTGCAGAACTCAACTTCCCCACAGCATATCTGTCCAGTTAACAGGATGATAAAGGAGCACTTCAAAAGACCCTTCTGGCATTTTATTTGCATGGTACAATCATGGCCTACAGTCACGCTGACTGGGCAACTTAGTGTCTTGATATTATCTTGGCAAGATTCAAATTCTGACTGTGACTCACAGCAAATAACATGTATAATCAGCAGATGGCACTGTTTCTCTGAGTTGTGTCTGAACGAGTATATTGTCCCAGGGGGGTTTGCAGACGTGCTGTTTTGGGTGTTCAAGGAAGGACTCAACATGGCTTGGTACAAAAGGGTATTTATTTTCTCTTATCTTGGTTATATATACAAATGTATTTTCTTTTAGATTAGTTTCCTGTGGCACTCTTCTGTAGCTAATCTGTGTTCTTTCCTTCAAACCATTACAAACTTCCAACCTTAGACCCTTTGTTGCCCACAAAATCAATACCAATTCCAAATATAACCTTTATGGTTAAAAAAAGAAAAAAGAATGAAAAAAGCCTTATTGACACAGACAAATGGTTTCTGAAGTTTGTTACACTTATTTGAAAACCTGAAGTGTTAAAGGTAATTTAATCTTTCTTTACAAAATTTTTTTAGATTTATAAAAAAAAAAATTATAAGTCTTTTTGAGTAAGAAGTCAATGAAAATCCAACAAAGCAGACCAAAATACTGAAGGCATTTTTGCAGTAGTTTTAAATATGTATAAAGTCACAGATACCTATGGCATAAAAATTCCTTTGTTCCTGCAATGTATTTATTTTCATGTTTTCCTGTTTTTATTGTTAAAAAAATATCCTCTCAAAATGGTATGCATAGTTTATGTGGTCATTATAGATGATGAGGCTATACTTTGAAATTGGAAGTTAAAATCCTCCCTGAGCATAGCAATCTAGAAATATTTGGTTGGTATCTCCCTGTCATCCAACTTTTTTCTAGGAAGCCTAGATCCCCAAGCTGATTTTAAAACTAGGGTGGTATAATAGCTTTATGGGGAAATTCACTGTCTTATTTTTCTGGAGGATCACAAGCATAAATCAGAAGTAATGGAAGGGATTTTCCTTCTCCTCCTCTCAGGACAAGCAAGGCTATGTGGCCTGGGGATCTTAGGCTTTTCTTGCTCCAAGGCCATACAGAGTAGATGATATGAAACATTTTAGCGATCAGGCTTCAGTTTAGGAAATAAACCAGTCTAGGCATTTCAAGGAGAAAGGGATTTAATGCAGGGCATTGACTGTTTCATTGGGAGGGCTCAAGTAGATTTCTGGAGGCCACTGCTAGCTTCCAAGTTTTCTCACTGCAGATTTAGAAGTCAGAAAACTGCTGCTACCCAGGTATCAGGAGTTTTAGTTTTTTACTGCTACTGTAATAAATTACCATAAATTTAGTGGTTTAAAACAATACCCATTTATTATCTCATGTTTCTGTGAGTCAGAAGTGTGGGCACAGTGTGGCTTAGCTGGTTCTCTGCTTAAAGTCTCATAGAGTCAGAATCAAGGTGTTGACAGGGCTGCGTTTCTGTCTAGAGGCTCTAGGGGAGAATCTGTTTCCTTGCTCATTCAGTTTGTTGGCAGAATTCAGTTCGTTGAGGTTGCAGGTTGCGGTCCCCATTTCCTTCTTGGCACCTGCCTCTCTCAGCCCCTTAAGACCTCTTGTATTTCTCCTCTGTCGCCCTCTTCACCTTGAAGCCTCAAGTGTCAAATCTGTCTTTTGCTGCTGCTACATCGCTCCTCCCCCCCCCCAGCTGGAGAAAGTTCTTGGCTTTTAAGGGCCCAGGTGATTAGATGGGTCCACCCAGATAATCCACCCCCATGTGTCTGCCAGTTTGTCATACTGTGGGGGCTTGCCTGTTCCTGTGATGCTGGAAGCTATGCCACTGGTTTTCAAATACCAGCAAAGTCACACATTGCAGACAGGTTTCAGCTGAGCTTCTAGACTAAGACAGACTAGGAAGAAGGATCTGGTCGTCTACTTGTGGAAAAAATTAGCCAGTGAAAACCTGATGAATAACAGCAGACCACTGTGTGATATAGGGCTAGAAGATGAGCCCCTCAGATTGGAAGGCACTCAAAAGATGGTAAAGTGGATGGTCAGCAAAAAAGAGGAAGACCTCAACGAGATGGATTGACACAGTGGCTGCAACAATGGGCTCAAGCATAATAATGATTATGAGGATGATGCACGACCAGGCTGTGTTTCATTCTGTTGTACATGGAGTCACTATGAGTCGAAACCGACTCAATGGTACTGAACAACAACAACCCAGATAATCTAGGATAAGATTCCTATGTTAAGGTCTGAATCATTAATTACATCTGCAATGTTCCTTTTGCCATGTAACGTAACAGCCGCAGGATCCAGGGATCAGGGTATGGACATCTTTGTGGGGCCATTTTGTACATCACATCAGGAAAATGTAGGAAACCATTGCTGACATCACAGCTGCCCATATACCCACAAAACTGGTGATTAGAGAGTGAAGGATGGAATCTTGCTACTCTAAACACTCAGGTGGGCTGGAGTCCACTCTTTAACTGTGCTGCTGCTCAAGGAAAGTTGATCTCTGTCTCCCTTCCGTTTCACAAACCCATGACTGCATCGCAGAAGCTAAATCGCTCCAGAATCCTGGTGGCAAGAGAGCCTGAGAAATAGTTTTTAGCCTACTACACCCCTGGAATATAGACAGACCATAGAAGGAGGTGGAAATGGATGCTAAGTGCCAAAAATAATATTGACCTCAGGAGATAGCTTCCCAGAAAGTGGGACTGGGATAGGGGAGTTTGGGGAAGTGATGAAGTTTTGAGTTCATTTGATTATAGTGCCCTGGGTTTGGGGGATGGATGACTGCAGGACTTCTGTGGAGGCTACAAGGGCCTCCATGTCGGAACCTGTGGTTAGGAGGAAGGTTTGCGCAGAGAATGGTTCTCGGCCACCAGCTGGGAGAGGCCCTCCAACCATGTGGTAGGAGCTAAGGGAATCATATGATAACCTTCCTCTGTGGTTATCACATAAGCCTGCAGGATTCTTGGAAGAGCCTAGCTGGGGAGAAGAATAACCTCAAGTAACTGAGATTTCAGCTTCCCACAACTCTGATGGATAGGGAGAATTGAACCATATTTGATTTAGAAAAATAAGAATGTATGCCACTTTTTTGCAGCTTTGTGGAGCAAATTATAATTGCTATTTACAGGAATGTCAAACTAATGGTTCTCTCCTACAGGTATAATGGTGCTAAATAAGAATTTAATATTTATAAACCTCTATTTTTTGGCAGTAGAGCTATTATGGACTAATGTAAATAAATGAGATCAAGTTTACTTTTGCTGGGAGTTCGAAGGAACAAGTATTATCTCCATTTTATACATTTATGGCTTAGAGGGATGAAATAATTATTCAAGATCATTCAGTGACAGAGCTGAAATTTGAGGATCTTGCCCTCCCCTCCCTTGAAACTCAGTATCTAAAGCTCTTTACAGCACATTATCCTGTCTTCTCTGTATGACTTTGCCATGCCAGTTTCTTTAAACAAATATATATATAAGAAACAAACAAATATGTGTGTTCTGTATCACTTTCTCTTGATAAGTGAATTCCTTAAAAAATTGTCTTAGAGTGTGTGAATTTCATAAGATCTGAATACCATGCTCAGGAAATTAACTTTTATGCCTTACCCAAACAAATGAAGACAGAACGCTTTATCTAAATACATTATTAGCTTTGGAGATATGATGACAGTAAACTTTAAAAATCTTGTAAAGTATTACTACTGTCATTCATGTACCTTACTGAGACTTTTCACTCATTTGTTCAACAGTATTTTTTGACTATTTGCTATGTAACAAAGACTATACTAGGTTCCAGGAATACAAATATGGCTAACACATAGCCTTTTAGTTTGAAGAATCTACGCTTTATTTGGGTAGACATGCATTTAAAGGGATTATTTTAATGTCCATAGACAACCCTGGGATTACAAGAGGAGGAGCACCTAACAGCGACTGTGCGTTCTGGGAAGGGTTGCCTGAGGCAGTGACCACTGAGATTCCTCTTGAGGGGTGAATAATTTCACAGGATGGGCTGGGGATAGTAGTAACATAGCATTAATTGAGAGTAGAAGCACATCTCAGTATCTTTTCCCTTACGGTTTACTTTTGTTTTTAATTTTTCTCTTGATAGAAATATTTGTTTATACCATCAGAAAGCAATGGAAACAACTGAATCGAAGTTTACAATTGATGCACCTGATTCATTGCATCATCCATTCTCCTCAGACTGCTCAGACTGACAAACTCACAGACAGTAGGCTTCATCCAACTTTAAGGTTACCTATCTTTAAGAAAGAATACAGAACAAGCAACAAGAAAGCATGTATGACAAAAGCATAACAGAAGTTTCATGACTCGAGACAAGGTTTCCAAAGGTCTCAGTCACTTGAGATACATGTGGTCATGTGAGACAAGGGTGATTGGTGTAGGTAATCTCAGTTGTTCCAGTTAGTGGAAGCCATCAGCTCTGGGGTTCCTTAGCTTTTATACCTTGCAAAGGTTGGGTCAGGGCAGTGGATATGCAGTGGTAGAATTCTTGCCTTACATGTGGGAGACCTGAATTTGATTCCAGTACATCTCATGCACAGCCAAGTGGAGGCTTGTGTGTTGCTATGATATTGAACAGATTTCAGTGGAGCTTTCAGACTAAGACGGACTAGGAAAAAAGGCATGGGGAAGTACTTTAGGAAATCAAGCAATGAAAACTCTGTGAATCACAAAGGTCCGATCCACAACCGATCTTGAGGATGGCTCCGGACCGGGCAACATTTCCTTCATTTCGCATGGAGTCATCCTGGAGGGGTGGGGTGGGGGTGGGTGACCTGATGGCAGCTAGTAACAACAACAGAAACGTTGGGAAATAAAAGTGAATATGGAGGCCGGAATATCCCTTTCTTTATTGATAACAGTTGAGTTGATGGCATTGGCTTTAGGTCTGTTATCCAAGTGGGTTTGTTAATACTGAACTCTGTCTCATCCACATGGAAGAGCTTACCTGGGTTAGCTTTGTGGCATGGAGCACAGAGGAAAGCTTGTGCTTTCCATAAACATGCTCATGCCCAGGCAGAGGAGATGAAGTTCTTGATAAATTTACCAATCACTCCTCCCAAGCAGTGGGGTGGCTAAGAGAGCAAAGGGAGGCCAGAAGTTACATTGATTGAGCCCTCTTCATTGGAATGAGTGGGAAAGAAGCACTTCCCACTAATAATGGACAGTCAGCACAATCGAAGGATATAGGGTCATTCACTAGACCACTGGGGATGGCAGCAAATGTGGCACCCATTAAGGCCTTGAAAACCTAGCTTATAAGGCGACTTTGTAAAGAAGGCTGGTGTACATGCAGGCTAAGATTTTTTTTTTTTTTTTAAGGCATAGTTGAATTTTTCCCCTACGTTTTGGATTGAATGTGATTATTTATATGACTGCTATTTAATCTGTCACAATGAGAGCAGCACTAGTGCTAATAGCCTGTGCCTTGTATCAGTACTTGGAAATAAAACAGTAATGACTGTTTCGTGCTGTTAGCCATAACCATCACAATAGGGTGTTACATTAACCTTTATCCTCCAAATCCTGTTCATACTTTAAAATTCAATCACTGGCAAAAGCAGATGCTGCTAGCATTATTATACTAAATGAGTTGCTTTCACATTTTACCCTTTAGTCACTCAGATCTTCTACTATAGGAGGAAACCATAGAAGGGAAGCCTCGTGCTTTCTTTATGAGGCTTCATTAAACATAGTTAGGATGGAAAGGTAGCTGGATCTTTCCCGGGGTAGTTCTCAGAAATCAGTTTTTTAGTTCAGGGGCCAGCAAAAAAGGTGGCATGAAGGCTGCTGTGGGTGACAGTCTTTTCTTTCTTCCTGACCTTTGTTGACTGAGTCGGCTCTGACTCATGGCAACCTTAAGTATATCTGTCTTCTATTCAGTGGCAAAACTAAGCTAAGGTGGCTCATAGGTTACACAAAGCTGTGAGGAGAGGTCCCACAGTACTGAGAAGCCCTATGACTCTGGCAAAGTCAAGGGCATCCCAGCTGGAATAAGGCCCTTTGCTCATCCCGTAGAGCCCCACTATTGTGCTCAGTCTCAGGGATGTTGAAAAATTCCTGGAGAAGGGAATTGGGCAATTGGGAGGAGTGGATAAGGGTAGGGAAGCAAGAAGGAGGTGAATGGTGTGGGGGCAAAGCCACTGTTCAGATCCTAGTTTATGGGCTAATTTACAAGGCCAGGCTATTGGCCACTCTGAACCTCTGACTCAATCCTAAGGAGCCTTGGAATGTCTACGGAAGCCTCTGTGACAATGCCAAGGATGATGGAAACATGCTATCTAATACAGAGGCATCCCCTTTTAATCATTTGGTAATTTTGCTCCTATCACCAAAGAGGAAAAAAGTTACTATTTATTATCTTCTTCCCCTAAACATTCTTCCTTACTCAGAATATCCAAAATCCTGGGCAAAAGCCTGGCATGATCTGGTCCCATTATCCTTCTGACCTCATCTACTGCCTCACTAATACACTCAGACCACCCTTGTTGTTCCTTGAATATGCCAAACATCCTCCCACCTTAGTTTCTCCCATGGTGTCCTGGGACCTGGTCCATAGTATGTAGATTCTCAGCAACTGGTTGGGGACTTGAACTGAAGGAGGGAGTAGCCAGTGGTGTCTAACCTTTCTATGGAAACATGATGAATGTAGGAGAGGAAAAGTCTATTTAGATGAGTAGCAAGACTTCTGTCTTAGGCTGAGTTCTCTAGAGAAACAAAACCAGTAAAGTGTATAAGTGTATATATATAGAGATTTATATCAAGGAAACAGCTCACGCGATTGTAGAGGCTGGAACACTCCATGTCCATGGATCAGGATAGAGGCTTCTCCTGATTCACGTAGCTGCAGGGGCTGGTGAACCCAGGATTGGGCAGGTTGGAGAGCAGGGCTCTTGCTCACAGGCTGTGAAGATTGACGAATCCCAAGATCAGCAGGTAAGATGCTAACTCAAGTCCCAAGAACCAGAGGTCAGACAAACAGGAGTCAGTTGCAGGATCCAGAGCAGGCAAAAGCCAGAATGTCTGCTTATATTTGGATGCAGGCCACACGCCCAAGGAAACTCCATTTCAGCTGATTGGCTACACATAGCAGATCCCATTATGGGGGTGATTACATGTAAACACTGAGAATCATAGCCCAGCCAAGTTGAAACACAATCTTGTCACAACTTCTTTGTAGTGAAGGGACTAAGAAAGACTTTTGAGGTCAATCACACATACTGTCTCTGGAGCTAAAATTCTGAGGTGAACTTAACCCTTAAAAGGTAATTACAACATAACTACATGATTGAGAGTGTTGATCAGACCAAAGAGCATTGCTGTCCATTTGTTTTTTTTCCGTACACTATGCCCCACCATTAACTGTGGAGAACTAGAGCCTTAAAAACAGATAACAAGCAATAAAGAAGGCTCTGGTGCCTGTGTACTGAGATGGGATTTATATTAATAGCCAAAACTTTATACCACTTGCTAACAGTCCATGAAAATTTATAAAACTCTAATTCCTTTAATAAGGTTAGGTTGGGAATCATACCCTGTAAATTCCCTCTCTGGGCCTGGAACTCACTCACCTGCCCTATTTAGTTTCGATACAGAAAGTTAATGACCTCATAAGTGTGGAAAAGCCTTTGGAGATCCTTGGTTAGAAAACATTGCAGACACAGGAATATTTAACATATAATTTAACATTTGAGGAGGCAACAAATCCACAATGGTTGCTTGTTCAAATAGTGAGAGAGAATTTAAGATTCTAAGGTTAGGATTAGTGCTTTAAAAGTACCTAAGTGACACAATAAGATACCCTTCCATTCCTGGTAGGATGGCTAAGATACACACACACACACACACACAGAAAATTACAAATATTGGCAAAGATGTGGGGAAATTGGAACCCTTACCCATAGGTGGTGGGAATGCAAAATGGTACAGCTGTTGTGGAAAACAGTGTGGTAGTTCCTTAAAAAACTGAAAATAGAACTACCGTATGACCCAGCAAGTCCATGTCTAGGTATATACCCAAAAGACTTGAAAGTGGAGACTCAAAAAGATAAGGGTACATCAATGTTCATTGCAGCACTATTCACAATAGCCAAAAGGTGGAAATAATGTAAATGTCCATCAACAGATGAATCGATAAAGAAAATGTGGTACATACATACAATGGAATACTATTCAACCAGTAGGAGAAATGAAGTCTTGATATATGCTGCAGTATGGATGGAAGTTGAAGGCATTATGCTGAGTGAAATAAGCCAATCACAAAAGGGCAAATATTGTATGACTTCACTTATATAAAAAGACAAGAACAGGCAAATATATAGAGACCAAAATTTCTTAGTGGTTACCAGGAATGAGAGGGAGGGGTAAAAAAGTGGTTTACTGTGATGGGAAAATTGTATTGATTAAGGTTAGGGTTGCACAGCTGCCTGCTGTAATTGCTGTCAATAAGTTATACACCTGTAAAAAATTGAACTGTCAAAAGTATGATATATTTACAACAATGACCAAAAAAAAGCTGCTGAGGCTGCTTATGTACAACCAAACATCTCATGAGATTTGGTTCCTTGGTTTAGAGGTTTAGCCTCATGGTTTCATGGGACAATCCAGTTAGTTGGCCTAATGTGTTTAGTGCTTCTATTCTACCTCCTAGTTCATTGCATAGTGCCTGGGGTCTTAAAAGCTTGTAAGTGGTCTTCCAAGGCACAGTTGGTCTTTATTCACCTGGAACAACAGAGGAAGAAGGAAAGTCAGGAATAGGAGGATATGGAATGTGTAGCTAATTGCCTCCATGAACAACTGCCTTCTCTGCCATGAGACCAGAAGAATGATGCCTGGCTACCATTACTAAACATTTTTATCAAAGACTCCATAGAAGAATCATGATCAAAAGGGGGAAGATATAGAACAGAATTTCAAATTCTCATAGAATCTAAACTTTCTGGAGCCATGGAGGATAGATGAACCCCTGAAACTGTAGCTCTGAGATAATCTTTAAACCTTAAGTCAAAAATAACCCCTGAAAAAGGCAGTACACAAAACTGGAGAAGCCAGCACAACTTGTACAAGGGAAGGTCATGGAAGCTCCATAGATACATCCAAACTCCCTGAGGGACCCAACTGCTGGGCTGAAGGCTGTAGGACCATGGTTTCGGGGAACATCTAGCTCAATTGGCATAACATAGTTTATTTATAAAGAAAATGTTCTACATTCTACTTTGGCGAGTAGCAATCTGGAGTGGCCATCTGAGATACTCCACTGGTCTCACCCCTTCGGGAGCAAGGGAGAATGAAGAAAACTAAACATACAAGAGGAAGATTAGTCCAAAAGACTAATGTATCACAACTACCATGGCCTCCACCAGACTGAGTCCAGTACAACTAGATGGTGCCCGGGTACCACCACTGGCTGCTCTGACAGGGATCACAATAGAGGGTCCCGGACAGAACTGGGGAAAAATGTAGAACAAAATTCTAACTTATAAAAAAAGACCAGACTTACTGGCCTGACACAGACTGGAGAAACCCCAAGAATATGGCCCCTGGACACCCTTTTAGCTTACTAATGAAGTCACTTCTGAGGGTCATCCTTCAGCTAAAGATTAGACAGGCCCATAAAACAAAATGAGACTGAGTGGGCACACCAGCCCAGGGGCAGGGAGTAGAAGACAGGAGGGGACAGGAAAGCTGGTAATAGGGACCCAAGGTGGAGAAGGGAAGTGTTGACATGTCATGGGGCTGTTAACCAATGTTATAAAAGAATATGTTTACTGTTTGAGAAACTAGTCTGTTCTGTAAACCTTCATCTTAAGTACAATTAAACAAACAAAAACTCCTGAAGCCATCGTAAAACCCAACAATAGTTTAGCTTAATTAGTAAAAAAAGGTCTGCCTTAAGCATTGTGCTCTTTTAAGAACTGTTTGGGATCAAACTGACCACAGCAATTAGATAGATTAGATAGGAACCTTAGGGGGCATTAAGTTTATGTTAATGAGGGCAGGACAACTCAGAAAAGGAGGTTGAGAATGGTTGCACAACTCAAAGAATGTAATCAATGTCACTAAATTGTACATGTAGAAAATATCGAATTAGTGTATGTTTTGCTGTGTATATTCTCAACAACAACAAAATAAATAAAATTTAGAAAAAAAAAACCTAAGTGGAACTATTCATTGAGGCACCAGCCCTCCATTTACTCTCTTGGTGGCAAAGTAGATCTTTGGCATTGCTGGTCTTCCCCAGCAACTGAATTCACAAATCTTTGGCACCAAAACTAGATAAGAATTCACGTTGTCCCATCTTACGCTACATGAAAGCTTCCCAGTGAGACATCCAAGAAATCAGTTCCAACTTGTCTTAAGTGACAAGGCTCTGTGGCTTCGGTTACTGGTTTGGCCTAGGTGAGAAGTCATTTCCACACACTGCAGTGGGGAAGGATCCTCTCAGCTTGCTTCACCATGAATATATTTAATGGTGTCGCCTGACAGAAACATACAATGGACAGCAGCTTTATTTCTCTGGAGCTCTGCAAAAGGACATTTCAGATCGTAGAGAGAAATCACATGTACTTGCTCCTTATGAGAAAAAAAAAAAAAAATGAGAAATACTACCATGGAAATACCACTCTGTCACACCATGGGAAGAAAGCTGTCATCAGGTGTTGGAGGGATGCCCAGCGGACTTAATGGTTTATATAAATCTGGGCTTATAAAGGATTTCACCTTATAAAAACGATGTGTGCCACACTTTGTGCCTACCCTAAGGTTAATTAGACAAATACAAAGCCAGCATCATTGCAATGTGATGGTCTGAGTGCTGGCTTGGGAACCAGTAAATCTGAGATTCTAGTCAGAACTTTCCCATTGATTTGACTTCTGATAGTATGAAAGTCACTTAATTTTTGCACTTTTTGGCAGTAATAATCATGGATCATTTATCAATTGCTTACTACGTGCCAGACGTTTTGCAAAATATATGTATTATCTCATTTAATCCTCATAACAATCCTAAGACATAGATATTATTATCCCTATTTTATAGGGCAGGAAACTAAAAGCCTAAACCCAAAGCCTAGAAAGGTTAAATACTTCCCAAGATCATCATGCTAGTTAGTAGTAGAAGTTGGATCTTATGCCAGGTCCATATGGCTTTAAAACTCACTCGTATGCACCAGCCTTAAATTTGCAAACTAAAGTTTAAGGAAAACCATGTAGCAGTACAAGCATTCCCCGGGTTACGAATGTCTGAATTACAGACAACTCATACTTAGGAATGGACTGCCATAAAGCCCATTACATAAGAACATTTTGAGTTAAATACAATGGTTCATAATAATGAATGGTTTGGAAGTGTTTCCTAAGTGTTTTTATGCATAGAAAGGTAAAATATATACTATCTGCCAGACAAACATTTGACTAATGCTGAATAAGAACTGTATGTACCTGTTTGGACTTAGCTACACGTTTGATTTAAAGACAGCCTTAGGGACGGATCTCATTCATAACCCGGGGACTGCCTGTAATCCAGTGTGATGGACTGTGGCCATTATTCCAGAATTTCTTGTTCTCATATTAAGATATGTTTACTGGGAAAAAGATCTTAAAAAAGCAAGGCTTGTGAAGAAAAAAACAAGTAGAAATAAAAAACAAGGAAAAAGATTAGGTCTGTTTCTAAAAGGAAAACAAAGTTACATAGATTTAAAAAAAGTGATACTGGGGATACCAATAAAAGGGATTTATTATTTTATCCAATTACTTGTGCCGATTATAGAATTAATCAAGAAATGTCTGTAGATGAGCTGGAAATGAAACAAAAAGCCAAGGGGAAAATATCATTTTGTGAGGATGACCTGCAGAGGGCAGCAACAGATCACAACAATTGTCCCTCATCACATTAGCAATTCCAAGCGCAGAGCTTCTTGTTTTATAAGATTTCAAATCACAGGCTGCTGTTATGATAGCTATAAAAAATAGGGAATCATTCTAGCTATCAATATGACTGACAGGATTATTTTCCACAACATTTTATATTGCCAGAGCTTTACGCTTATTTTTACCCATGGGTTGGGGAAGTTGAGGGGGATGGGTATTATCAATTAAATGAAAAGCGAGCCAACCTTTTAAAAATTCATAGAAATAGTCCATTGAAATCAATAGTTAATTGATATCAACTTCTAATTTTGTTGTAAGATGAATATAAGGTTAATAAGCATGAATACAAGGTTAATAACAGAATGCAAGGTTTGTTATTTTATTCTGAATGCTTTGAAAAACGTCCAGTAACTAGTCTTCAGGTCTCCTTTATAAACATTGTTAAGGGATTCTTTGACTGGTGGATGAAACTTTGAAGTTTATTCTATAAGCAGTAGAAAATTAATGTTTTGGTTGCTATATTTATGCCTGAGGATGTATCCATAAAGTGAAATTTTCAGCTGTCGCAGTTTCTGAGCGTTTGATGAAGGCCAGCAGAAGCTGTCCCCAGCAGAGCCGTCTGACTGCCAGCAGCGTGCTTGGAGGCCAGGCGTAGAAGGCTTCTGTGGTCAGACAGTGACCCTTTGACCTGGATGTTGCCTTCTCTCTTGGTGGTTGAGCCTCATACACCTCCCTACCTCTGAGCCTCGTTTCTTGATTCTAAGGTGGGGAGGGGCTTGTGCTGGCAAGGAAGATGAGACTGAGGAAATTCTGTTTTTGTTGGTACTGTGTCAGTGCATCACAGCTGTTGTTAGTTGCCATCAAGTTGACTCCGAATCATGGTGACTCCCATGTACATCAGAACTAATCCTTGTCAGGTCCTGTGCCATTTTCATGATCATCGGTATGTTCTAGTCCATTGTTGTGGCCACTGTGTATTTTGAGTAACTCCCAGCCTAGGGTGCTCATCTTCCAGCCCTATATTGGTCAGTCTTCTCTTGTGATCCATAGGGTTTTCATTGGCTAATTTTTGGACATAGATTGCCAAACCTTTCTTCCATCTTAGTCTAGAAGCTCATCTGAAACCTGTCCACCATGGGTGACTCTGCTGGTATTTGAAATACTGGTGGCATAGTTTCCAGCATCATAGGAACATGTAAGCTACCACAGTACAATAAACTGACAGATGGGTGGTGGAAACCACAGCTAGGGCCTCTTATATAAATAAAAAGGATTCTGCCAAAATTGGACCTCAGTGGAGTCTGTTATCAGGAGAAATTTGATCAGCCTGGGAGGACATATTGCATCTTCAATCATTACTGTATCTGAAGTAGTTTACAACTCTGCTCAGTCATCACCAGTCATCACCTCCTCAGAGTGGCCTTCCAAACCACCCTATTTAAATATCACACTTCTTCTCTCCCCCAAAACTATTTTGCTTTGCAGCACTGAATACCTGACATACATATTTGTTTTATGTTTATGTGGTCTGTCTCCCTGAATAGAATGTATGGCTTGTGTGGGTGGGGACTTGAGTATCTTGTTTACTGCTGTATCCCCAGCCCAGGAGTGTCTACCACATTCTATTATGAGTACTTATTGGATGAATTGTAGCCACCACCACCTCTTTGAAATCTTAACATTTTGCCATATTTGTCCCAGATTTTTTTTTTTTAAAGAAAGAAAACAATACAGATACAGTCGAAGCTGGCTCTGTATACCTATCTCCAATCCTGTTCCCTTTTTTTGCTCTTTGAGACAGCTGTTGTCAGAAATTTGATGTTTAATATTTTCATAAAAGTTCGTATGCTTTTAATTCATACTTATGTAGCCATAAAACGATGTAGAACTGTTTGCTCTTATTTTAAAATTAATGGTAAATGTGCATATAAAAATGAATATTTGTATGTATAAACCCCACCCACTGCCATCAAGTTGGTTCCGACTCATAGCAACCCCACAGGGTTTCCAAGGCTGCAAATCTCTGCTGAATCAGACTGCCTCATCTTTCTCTATGTATGTATGTGTATATAATAGTAAAGAAAGATTTTTATGGCTCTGTGTGTGTATATATATGTATACATATATATAGATACAATTTTTCCCCCAAGTTTCCTTTTTCACTGAATGTTATGTTTTAGGGATTTACCCATGGTGACATATGTAGCTCTGGTTCTTTGATTTTAACTTTGGGCTAATATACCATACTTTCTTATTCCATTCCCCTCTTGATGAAAATTTAGGTTGTTTCCAATTTTTCTGCTATTATGTACATTGCTGCGTTGAGTATACTAGTATGTATTAGAAGTTGACTGCACATCTTCATCTTTATTAGAGGTTGCCAAATTGCTCTGCAAGTTAGGTGTACCCCAGCAAGGTATGAAAACACGTGGTGCTCCACATCCTTGTGAACATTTGGCGCTGACAGGTTTAAAAATTTCCAATCTGATGGGTGTGAAATGGAATCCCTTTTTTTTTCAATTTTCTGGTTACCAGTCAGCATAGGCATATTTTTGTATGTTTAATAGGCCATTTCTAGTTCCTCTTCTGTGAATTGCCTGTTCATTTATGTTACCCATCTCTTAGTTGTTGGTTTTTTTCCCTCTTATTGATGATCTATCTATCTATCTATCTATCTATCTATCTATCTATCTATCTATCTATCTATCTATCTATCTATCTATCTATCTATCTATCTATCTATCTATCTATCTATCTATCTATCTATCTATCTATCTATCTATCTATCTATCTATCTATCTATCTATCTATCTATCTATCTATCTATCTATCTATCTATCTATCTATCTATCTATCTATCTATCTATCTATCTATCTATCTATCTATCTATCTATCTATCTATCTATCTATCTATCTATCTATCTATCTATCTATCTATCTATCTATCTATCTATCTATCTATCTATCTATCTATCTATCTATCTATCTATCTATCTATCTATCTATCTATCTATCTATCTATCTATCTATCTATCTATCTATAATATATATAAGGTATTTAGGTTAGTTACTAATCCCTTGTCATTTGTATGAGTTGCAAATACTATATCTTTTTCAAATAGTCTGTGTCTCTTTATGTATGTTGCAGTTGTGTGCCATCGAGTTGATTCTGACTCATAGTGACTCTATAGGACAGAGTAGAACTTCCCCATAGGGTTTCCAAGGCTGTAATCTTTACTGGAACAGATCACTAGGTCTTTTCTCCTGCATAGTTGCTAGTGAGTTCTAACTACTGACCTTTTGGTTAGTAGCTAAGCACTTAACCGTTGCACCATCAGTGTTTTCCTTTTCTATATTTATAGAAGTCTTAAATTTTCATGTAGCCAAATTTATCTATATTTTAGAGTATGTGCTTTTTAAAATTTATTTATTCATTTGTTAAAGAAATCCTTTCTTTCCCTGAACTCATAGATTCATAAATTTCTTCTTAAAGTTTTAAATTTTATGTTTCACATTTAGGTCTTTACTTCTTCTGGAATTTATTTTTGTAAGTGATGTGAGATAGGAATCTCTGTTCTTTTCTGCTTGGTTAATTAATCATCCTAATAATATTTATTGAACAGATTCATCCTTTTCAGACTGGAATGCAATGCCACCTTTGTTATATTTCAAGTTCTGTAGTTGCATGGATAAGTTTGTACATTTTTTATTTTTTAAAATTAGTTTATTAACCTTTTTTTTCCAGTTGCCATTGAGTCCATTCCTACTCACGGTGACCCCATGTGTTTTAGAACAGAACTACGCTCCATAGAGTTTTCATGGCTGCGACCTTTTGGAAACAGATCACCAGGCTTTTCTTCTAAGGTGCACCTGGGTGGGTTTGAACCACCAACATGTCAATTAGTATTCCAGCACTTAACTGTTTGTGCCACCCATGGACTTTGAAACCTGCAGAAATACCAAACTCTCTTAATTACCATAGATTTACGATCCATTGGCTTTTGCTTTATGTGTGTCTGCTTTTGTTTCATAAAGTATTACTATTTTCTTAAATGGAAATTATCCATTTACTGCTCTGAGCCTTCTAATGTGTGTTTTAAAAATTACTAAAGCAGATAAAGTTAATTTTTTGTGGAGCCATTCATGTTGCAATTGTTTATTTTGTTGATGGTCTTTCTGATCTTTCGCTTTCTTCTTGTGTTTTGGAGGAAGGGGGAGCCAACACGTCACTACAGACAGAAGAACCATGCCATCCCCTGCAGCAAAGACCCCCCAAAATAAGCAAAACAGATACAAAAATCAATCCTGGAACCCTAAATACCAAATGAAGCAATAAAGAACTTGATCAAGTACTAAATGAGCCTTCCCTGATGCGCCATAGCTGAGTGACTGGCTCTGCCTACCTGGACAAGGTGTTGAGAAGTATCATGCCTATCAGTGTGTAAGCAACAAAACACCCAGCCTGCCTGCGCAGGCGTAACCAAATAAAACAGCAGGGGGAAAAAAAAAATCAAACCTACGACCAATAAATGCAGAAAATAATTCCTAGATGACCTGGAGACAGCAGACAATATCAACAAGTATTAAAAAAAGAGAAGAGGATGGCTCCAGAAAGTGACCAAAATAAAACATCAGATGACCTTCTACTAGAAGAAAAGGCACTGGAACTACCTGATATGGAATTCAGAACTCTAGTATTCAGGGTTCTCCAACAAATGAAGGAAAATGCAGAAAAAATAAGGAAAAAATAGACGAAATCATGGGAAAGACAGACAAAACAATGGAAGAAATCAGGAAAATAATACAGGAACAAAATTCAAAATAAATAAGCAATTAGAAATCATAGAAGAACAGCAATTAGAAATCCAAAAGATAACAAGATTTCAGAAACAGATAGTGCAATAGAAGGTTTTAGGAGCAAATTTGAAACAGTGGAAGACAGGATCAGTGAAATTGAAGACAAACCCTTGGATACCACTTTGAGGAAAAATTAGAGAAAAGAATGAGGAAAGATGAGGGAACCCTGAGAAAGATGTGGGATACAATCAAAAGCAAAAGTTTGTGTGTGATTGGAGTTCCAGAACAGGGGGAGAAAACAGAAAACACAGAGAGAATCATTGAAGATTTGCTGACAGAAAACTTCCCTAATATCATGAAAGATGAAAGATAAAAAAATGAAGGAAGCTCAACTAACCCCATATAGAATAGACCCCAAAAGAAAAACACCAAAACATATCATGATCACACTTGCTAAAACCAAAGACAAAGAAAGAATCCTGAAAGCAGCTCAAAACAAAACAAAACAAAAAAAGTCACATACAAAGGAGAAACAATAAGACTAAGCTCTGGTTAGTCAGAAGAAACCATGCAGGTAAGAAGGCAATGGGATGACATATATAAATTCTTCACAGAAAAAAACTATCAACCAAGAATAATATATTCTCAAAGCTCTTGCTCAAATATGATGGTGAAATTAGGATATTGCCAGATAAACAGAAATTAAGGGAATGTGTAAAAACCAAATCAAACTTACAAGAATTATTAAAGGGAGTCCTTCAGTTAGAGAACCAACATCAGACAACAACCTGAATCTAGCACATAAGACAGCATCAGTCGGATACCAACCTAGATAATGAGCTCTCAATGATAAAACAATAATAAAAAATTTACAGCAGGGAACCAGAGACATCAATCTGTAAATGACAACATCAGAACAATAAAAGAGGGAATAAACGGTATAGATATAGAACTTGCAAATGGAGAGGAAGTCAAGGTGACATCAAGTAATAAAAGACTGGTTTAAACTTAGGAAGATAGAGGTAATTTTCAAGGTAACCACAAAGTTAATAAACCTACTCATCAAAATAAAGAAGAAATACACAAAGCCTCAGTAAACACAAAATCTACAAAAATGAAAGAAATGCAAAACATACACAAAAGGAATTCAGCACAGAAGAGTAAGAGGAATAAAGAAAAATCAGCACCAAAAAAAAAAAAAAAAACCACTACAAAATGACAGTAATAAACTCTCATCTATCAATAAACACACTGAATGTAAGTGGCTTAAATGCACCCATAAAGAGACAGAGAGTGACAGAATGGATTAAAAAACAAGTCATCAATATGCTGTCTATAAGAGACACACCTTAGACACAAAGACATAAATTTATTGAAAATCAAAGGTTGGAAAAACATATATCCAGCAAACAGCTACCAAAAAAAAGAGCAGGATTGGCAATATTAATCACAGATAAAGTAGACTTTAAAACAAAATCTACCATAAAAGACAAAGAAGAGCATTAATATATTGATTAAAGGAACAATTCACCATGAAGACATAACCATAGTAAATATCTATGAACCCAACGACAGGGCTCCAAAATACATAAACTGTAACAGCACTGAAAAGAGAAAGTTATAGTTCCACAGTGATAGTAGAAGACTTCAACACACCACCTTTAGTAAAGTGCAGAACATCTAGAAAGAAGCTCAGCAAAGATACAGAAGATCTAAAGGCCACAATCAAACAACTTGACCTCATGGACATACATAGAACAGTCCTCCCAATGGCAGCAAACTACACATTCTTTTCCAGTGTGCATGGAATGTTCTCCAGAATAGACTACATCTTAGGCCACAAAGCAACCCTCAACAAAATCCAAAGTAGTGAAATAATACAAAGTATTTTCTCTGATCATAATGCCACCAAAGCAGAAATTAATAACAGGAAGAACAAGGAAAAGAAGTCAAATACATGGAAGCTGAATACCACCCTACTTAAAAACCACTGGGTAATAGAAGAAATCAAAGATGGAATAAAAAAAAATTCCTAGAATCGAAGAATGAAAACACATCATACCAAAACGTCTGGGACACAGCAAATGCAGTGCTCAGAGGTCAATCTATAGCAATTGATGCACACATCAAAAAAGAAGGGACAAAATCAAAACAGTAGGTATACAACTTGAACAAATAGAAAACAGCCAAAGAAGCCCACAACCATCAGAAGAAAGGAAATAATAAAGATCAGAGCAGAAATAAGTGAAATAGAGAAGAGAAAAACAATAGAATCAACAAAACCAAAAGTTGGTTCTTTGAAACTATACTCCAAAAAATTTGAAAGCCTAGAGGAAATGGGCAAATTCCTAGAAACACACCACCTACCCAAACTAATAAACTGATGTTGAAAATCTGAACAGACCCATAACAAGACAAGAGATTGAAACGGTAATTAAAAAAAACCTCCCAACAACAACAACAAAAGCCCTGGCCCAGATGGCTTCACTGGAGAATTGTATCAAACATTCAGAAAAAAGCTTGTACCAGTACTACTCAAACTGTTTCAGAACACAGAAAAGGAAGGAATACTTCCGGATTCATTCTATGAAGCCAGCATAACCCTGATACCAAAACCAGGCAAGACACCACAAAAAAGAGAATTACAGACCGATATCTCTCATAAATATAGATGCAAAAATTCTCAACAAAATTCTAGCTAATAGAATTCAGCATTGTATCAAAAAAAATAATACACCATGACCAAGTGGGATTCATACCAGGTATACAAGGATGGTTTGACATTAGAAAATCAATCAACATAAACCACCACATAAATAAAAAAATCACATGATCACCTCATTAGACAAAGGCCAACACCCATTCCTGATAAAAACTATCAATAAAATAGGTAGAGAAGGGAAATTCCTTCTATAACAATAAAGGGCATCTATACAAAACCAACAGCCAACATCATTCTTAATGAAAAGATGCTGAAAACATTCCCCTTGAGGATGGGAACAAGACAAAGATGCCCTTGATTACCACTCCTATTTAACATTGTGCTGGAAATCCTAACTAGAGCAATAAGGCAAGAAAAAGAAATAAAGGGCATCCGAATTGGTATGGAAGAAGTAAAACTGTTCCTATTTGTGGATGATATGATACTGTACATAGAAACCCAAAAGATTCCACAAAAAAACTACTGGAACTAATAGAAAGATTCAGCAGAGTAGCAGGATGTAAGATAATCATGCAAAAATCTATTGGATTTCTATATGCAAATAAAGAGAAAAATGAAAAGGAAATCAGGAAAACAATACCATTTAAAATAGCCCCTAAAGACAATAAAATAGTTAGGAATAAATCTAACCAGGGATGTAAACACTCATAAAAAGAAAATTACAAAACACTACTGCAAGGAACCAAAAGAGATATACATAAATGGAAAAACATACCATGCTCATGAATAGGTAGACTTGTGTTTTGGAATTTTGGTTGACAGACCCATTTTAAGTGAGCACTTCCTTGCTCTGTTCCCTGCAACTCCCTCTCTCCTTCTATGTTTACCTGGGGGTTTTTGCAGTTGTCTTCACCTGAATCCCTTGGTCCCCAATTCTGAACCATGGGTCCTATACTTGGGGTAGCTGTATGTCCTGTTTACATCTGTTGCAATTATTAATAGTGTTCTGTTTCATTCTTAGAAGTGTCCAGCTTGGTTTCCCTTCTAGTAATGGCAGTTTGGAATACCTGCTCTCCAGAGATACAGTGCATATTCCAGAAGGCTGGGTTCACTTTGAGATCTGAAGCCAATTTTGTTTGCTCTTCCTGTTCTAAACAATCCTGGGCCCAGCACAATTTTTTGTTTTTATCCTAAAAAATAGTGAGGCCAGGCAAAAATTAATTAAAAATTAGCTACTCAAAAATGAAATATTCAGGAAATATTTGCTTCTACAAGACTGATCCACTAAACAGTTTACTTATCAAGACTGATGGCTTATTCGTTAATACTCCCTTCAAGGCCCTTGCCTTGCTGTGTCCTTCAGTGCAAAACAGTTATGTCATAAACTTTGCCTGATCTCTTCCAGTTTCCTATTTTGCAGGATCTGTCTATCAGTCAACTTAGGTCACAAGCCCTTATAAACACCTGCCTCTGACTTCCCCTATCTGTCACACTATTAAGATCATCAAAAGTGGTGTTTTTTTTTCAGCTTTGCTTGATAGATTTTATTGGTGGCCTTTTTAAGGGGGTTGAGAACTGACAGTTTTCTGATCACAAGTTGGTGTTTGTTAATTTCTCCCTCCCACATGCTCTAGGTGACCACTAATCTAATCCTGTCTCTGTGCATTTGCCTATTCTGGAAATTTCCTATAAATGGAATCATACCATATTTCTTCTTTTGTGTCTGACTTATTTACTCAGCCTAATGTTTTCAAGGTTCATCCATTTCATAATGTGTATTGGAACTTCATTTCTCTTTATGGCTGAATAATATTTCACTGTGTGTATACTATAGGGTTGCTGTGAGTTGGAATCGACTCGACAGCAGTAGATTTTTTTTGCTTTTGTGTTTGTACTGCATTTTGTTTATCCATTCATCTGTTGATGGACACTTGGGTTATTTCCACCTTTGGCTGTTTTGAATAGTGCTGCTGTGAACATTGGTGTACAATTATCTGTTTGCATCCCTGCTCTCAGCTTTTTTAGGTATATACTTAGGAGTTGTATTCTTTCACCATACCTATTCAATCTGTATGCTGAGCCAATAATCCGAGAAGCTGGACTATATGAAGAAGAAGGCGGCATCAGGATTGGAGGAAGACTCATTAACAACCTGCGTTATGCAGATGACACAACCTTGCTTGCTGAAAGTGAAGAGGACTTGAAGCACTTACTAATGAAGATCAAAGACCACAGTCTTCAGTATGGCTTACACCTCAACATAAAGAAAACAAAAATCCTCACAATTGGACCAACGAGCAACATCATGATAAATGGAGAAAAGATTGAAGTTGTCATGGATCTCATTTTACTTGGATCCAGAATCAACAGCCATGGAAGCAGCAGTCAAGAAATCAAAAGATGCATTGCATTGGGTAAATCTGCTGCAAAGGACCTCTTTAAAGTGTTGAAGAGCTAAGATGTCACCTTGAAGACTAAGGTGTGCCTGACCCAAGCCATGGTATTTTCAATCGCATCATCTGCATGTGAAAACCGGACAATGAATAAGGAAGACTGAAGAAGAATTGACACCTTTGAATTGTGGTGTTGGCAAAGAATATTGAGTATACCATGGACTGCCAAAATAATGAACAAATCTATCTTAGAAGAAGTACAACCAGAATGCTCCTTAGAGGCAAGGATGGTGAGACTGCATCTTACATACTTTGGACATGTTGTCAGGAGGGAGAAGAACATTATGCTTGGCAAAGTACAGGGTCAGCGGAAAAGAGGAAGACTCTCAACGAGGTGGATTGACACAGTGGCTGCAACAATGAGCTCAAGCATAATAACAATTGTAAGGATGGCTCAGGACTGGGCAGTGTTTCGCTCTGTTGTGCATAGGGTCGCTATGAGTTGGAACCGACTCGATGGCACCTAACAACAACAGCAACGTACTTAGGAGTGGAATTGCTGGGTCATAAGGTAGTTAGTTCTATGTTTAACTTTTTGAGGTACCACTAAACTGTTTTCCATAGAGGCTGCAGCATTTTACAATCCCACCAGTGCATAAAGGTTCCAATTTCTCCTCATCTTCACCAACACTTGCGATTTGCTGCTTTTCTGATAATAACCATTCCTAGTGGGAGTGAAGCATACCTCATTGTAGTTTTGATTTGTATTTTCCTAATGAACATCTTTTTAGTGCTTATTAGCCAGTTGTATATCTTCTTTGGTGAAATGTCTGTTCAAGTTCTTTGCCCATTTTTTAATTCAGGTGTTATTTTGTTGTTAAATTTTATTTGTTTTTAATACTAAGCCAGGTTACCTCTTCTTGGCTATGATAATTTCTTACCCCTGTCTCCCTCCTTCCTGCTCTCTCATCTCTGACCCCTTCCTTTTTTTCTTTCTGATTTAGTGAATCTCTGAAGATCTTCTAACAACCATGCCCACCAAGAGTTTAAATTATACAAAGAAATCCCAGTATGCAGACATTTAATTATATATTATAGATTTTCTAAAAATAGCCCAGAGCATCTATCTTTTCCCCCCAATATTAGTGAGTGAAATCATGTTATAATGTTTTGACCCTATGAGCTGATAGAGAGGTTTAGGCTTAGTGTTGTACCTAAGTCTTTCCCAAGTCTCAATCAAAACAATGTCAATTATTCTGAGGCTTATTATATCTCTGATGAATGTTCCTTTGCTTTCTCTGGACAGTAAGGTAAGTTTCTCCTTACCCTGAGATGCTATAATTCAATGGCTTCTTTGACTGTTAATTACCCACTGCCGTTCAGTCGATTCCCAATCATAGTGACCTTATATGGCAGAGGAGAACTGCCCCTAGGATGTCCAAGTCTGCAAATCTTTACAGAAGCAGACTGCCACATCTTTCTCCAGTGCAGTGGCTGGTGGGTTTGAACCGCTAACCTTTTGTTTAGCAGCCCAGTGCTTTAACCCCAGTGCAAGCAGGGCTTCTTGGCTGTTAATAGAACTGCTAATTGAACACACCCATCAAAAAAAAAAAAAAAAAAACCCACCCATAAACACACCCATAAAATACCATAAATAGGCTTAAAACTTCGGCTTTGCTCAAAGTGCTAATGGAATCACCTTGTGTTTCAGGATTTCCTGTACAGGTCAGTGTTGATATTTTCTACCTCTCTCTGTTATGCCAAAGATCCTGTAAATCAGAAATGCAGTTTTAAGTGATGTTCAGAGTATGCTTTATAATGTGGATAAAATCCACAGAAACATGAACAAGTCCTGGCAACCAGATGTTGCTAGACAATTCGAAGTTCAAATTTTGGGAAGGTGTTCTACTGGAGATGAACTTTCCTCCTGGGACTCAGAGTTTCCCTGAGAACTTTAAGTGTTCTGATAATCAGATTGGCTTGGGTTTCTTCCCTCTCAGAGAGAATTTTAATGTCTCCCTTGGAGCAAGAAGAACAGACTCCAATTTTTCCTCCTTGCGGCATTACCACAATGTGCTCCTTCACCGCTGACTCAGGTCAAAAATTTCAGGGCACTGCACCATCAACGGAAATTTCTGACCTGAGTCAGTGGTGAAGGAGCACATTGTGGTAATGTTGCAACAGGGAGAAATTGGTGGTGCAGTCGTTAAGAACTTGGCTGCTAACCAAAAGATTTGCAGTTGGAACCCACTAGCTGCTCCTTGGAAACCCTATGGTAGTTCTACTCTGTCCTGTGCTGTCATTATGCCTTGGAATTGACGGGATGGCAATAGTTTTTTTTTTTTTTTTTTTTCTTTTCCACTATCAACCACAGTTTGAGAAGCACTGCCATGCCCCACGGCTATGAGCAAATATCTTGGTCAACAGAGATCTATTTATTTGGGCCCCAGGCTAGCAAAGCTGATTAACTAATGCCTATGTAAAGACTTCTGCTATGAATAAAATCAAAGGAGTTTAAATTTAATGTTGGTAATAGGCTGCCTGCTCCTTCGTCTATCCCGTACCCTAGACCCTGTGAAGCATACGCAATTGAATGATGCTGCCTGATACTCCTCTTTGCTGCTGCCATCACAGACCTCTTGGTTACGTACATGTCCTCATTCAATAGTGAGTTGATCTTTTTCCCCAACACTACTTCTGTCACCAGACTTGTATCCAGCATTTGTGCATACATTTTTTCTCCTTTTAAAATTAGGAAATACTTACAAACATATAAAAAATCAATATCATACTAATTACCTGTGTACACATCAACTTTACACAATCATAATGCCTTGCTTTGTTTCTTTAGATCTTTTTTGTTGTTGTTAAGAAATAAAATCTAACACGTATAGTAAACTCCACTTTGATCCCATCCCTTTCCCCAGAAATAATTATTTCTGCAGAAATAATTAATCCTGAATTTGTTATTTATCATCTACATGCATGGTTTTACTACTGGGCAGTGGGTTATGCATGGTTTTATACTTCTATATATTTTTTCATAATATTATTTTTCATACTGTAAAACTTTATATAAGTGTTATAATCATCTGAGTATTCTTTCTACTTTTTCTTACTGTACTCTTTCTAATTGCTTTTTCTACTCAGCATTTTTAATAATTTATTTTTTGTTGTTGAGAATATACACATAACATATACCAATTCAACAATTTCTACATGTACAATTCAGTTACATTGATTACATTCTTCAAGTTGTACAACCATTCTCACCCTCCTTTTCTGAGTTGTTCCTCCCCCATTAACATAAACTCACTGCCCCGTAAGTTTCCTATCTAAACTTCTAAGTTGCCGTTGTCAATTTGATCCCGTATAGATAGATCTCAAAAGAGTACAACGCTCAAGGCAGACATTCTTTTCTTGTTAAGCTAAACTATTGTTGTGTTTTAAGAAGACTTCAGGGATATTTTTGGTTTAAGGTTTAAAGATTATCTCAGGAAAATAGTTTCAGGGATTCATCCAGCCTCCATGGATGGAGAAAACCTGGATTCCAGGAGAATATGAAATATTTTTAAAGATTTATCCTTGCTAATATATGTGTAGCTCTAGTTTTTTTTTTTTTATTTTAGTTGCTGAATAGTATTCAATTGTATAAATATAACAAAATTTACTTATTTTTTTCCCATGTTGATGGACGCTTACGTTGTTTCCAATTTTTTGCTGTTACAATGTTCCTAAATACATTCTTTTGGATATATTTTTGTATGGATGGGCAAGACTTTCTCTAGAGTAGAATTGCTCAGACCATCTCGGGAATAGATTTGACACATTGAACACTAATGACAAGAGATCATACGAGTTGTGGAATGACATCAAGGACATCACCATTCATGAAGAAAGCAAAAGTCATTAAAAGAACAGGAAAGAAAGAAAAGAACAAAATGTATGTCAGAAGAGACACTAAAACATGCTCTTGAACATCGAGTAGCTAAAGCAAAAGGAAGAAATGCTAGAGTAAAAGAGCTGAACAGAAGATTTCAAAGGGTGGCTTGAGAAGACAAAGTGTTATAATAACATGTGCAAAGATCTGGAGTTAGAAAACCAAACGGGAAGAACACGCTCCACATTATTCAAGCTGAAAGAACTGAAATAAAAATTCAAGCTTGAGCTGTAATATTGGAGAATTCTATGGGCAAAATATTGAACGAGGCAGGAAGCATCAAAAGCAGATGGAAGGAATAACACAGACTCACTGTACCAAAAAAACTGGCCTACATTCAGTCATTTCAGGAAATAGCATATGATCAAGAACTGACAGTAGTGAAGGAAGAAGTCCAAGCTGCACTGAAGACACTGGCAGAAAACAAGGCTCCAGGAATCGCCGGAATACCAATTGAGATGTTTCAATGAACAGATGCTCAGTTGTTTATGGCGAGAAATTTGGAAGACAGCTATCTGGCCCACTAACTGGAAGAGATCCATATTTATGCCTATTCCAAAGAAAGCTGATCCAAGAGAATGCAGAAATTATCAAACAATATCTTTAATATCACACACAAGTAAAATTTTGATGAAAATCATTCAAAAGAGGTTGCAGCAGTACATCGACAGGGAACTGCCAGAAATTCAAGTCCGATTCAGAAGAGGATGTGGAACCATGGATATCATTGCTGATGTCACGTGGATCCTGGCTGAAAGCAGACAACACCAGAAAGATGTTTACCTGTCTTATGGACTATGCAAAGGCATTCGACTGTGTGGATCATAACAAATTATGGAAAACATTGTGAAGAATGGGAATTCTAGAACACTTAAGGGTGCTCAGGAAACTCTGGTGGCATGAGAGCAATGGCAGCTAACCAAAAGGTTAGCAGTTCAAATCCAGCAGGTGCTCCTTGGAAACCCTATGGGGCAGTTCTACTCTGTCCCATAGGGTGGCTATGAGTCAGAATCGACTCAACGGCAGTGGGTTTTTTTTTTTTTTGGTTTAAGTGTGCTCATGCGCACCCTGTACATAGACTAAGAGGCAGTTGTTCAAACAGAACAAGGGGATATTGCATGATTTAAAGTCAGGAAAGGTGTGTGTCAGGGTTGTATCCTTTCACCATACTTATTCAGTCTGTGTGCTGAGCAAATAATCCGAGAAGCTGGACTACATGAAGAAGGTGGCATCAGGATTGGAGGAAGACTCATTAACAACCTGCATTATGCAGATGACACAACCTTGCTTGCTGAAAGTGAAGAGGACTTGAAGCACTTACTGATGAAGATCAAAGACCATAGCCTTCAGTATGGATTGCACCTCAACATAAAGAAAACAAAAATCCTCACAACGGGACCAATAAGTAACATCATGATAAATGGAGAAAAGATTGAGGTTGTCAAAGATTTCATTTTACTTGGACCCACAATCAGTGCCCATAGGAGCCACAGTGAAGAAATCAAATGACACATTGCATCGGGCAAATATGTTGCAAAAGACTTCTTTAAAGTGTTAAAATCAAAGATGTCCCTTTGGGGACTAAGGCCTGCCTGATCCAAGGCATTGTGTTTTCGATCATCTCATATGCATGTGAAAGCTAGACAGTGCATAAGGAAGGCCAAAGAAGAATTAATGCCTTTGAATTATGGTGCTGGCGAAAGTACTGAATATACCATGCACTGCCAGAAGAACCAACAGATCCGTCTTGGAAGAAGTACAGCCAGAATGCTCCTTAGAAGGAAGGATGGGAGACTTCTTCTCTTGTACTTTGGACACGTTATCAGGAGGGATCAGTCCCTGGAGAAGACATCATGCTTGGTAAAGTAGAGGGTCAGCGAAAAAGAGGAAGACCCTCAAGGAGATGGACTGATGCAGTGGCTGCAACAGAGGGCTCAAGCATAACAACCATCGTGAGGACAGCGCAGGGCTGGGCAGTGTTTTGATCTGTGGTACACAGAGTTGCTGTGAGTTGGAACGGACTCAATGGCACTTAACGACAACAACAACAAGGTAAGTTCATCTTTATAGGAATTGCTCCCCAAAGTTGTATTTTCCAATCTAAATGGGAGTGCGATTGTATCTCATTGTTATTTTATTTTGCATTCGCTTAATTATAGGTGGAACCGAGTATATTGTTGTCTTAAGAACTATTGGGACTCCTTCCTCTGAGAATTGTTCACTTTAAACATTGGACTTTCTTTTTTTAAATACTTTGATAAGAATTGTTTATATATTCTCTTTATATATATTCTGGGTACTAATCTTTTGCATGGTATCTTCTATCAAGTAGCTTGTATTTTCACTTCGTTCGTAATGTCTTTTAATGTACTAAGCTTTTTTTCTTTTCAGTCTTCCCTTGTGATTTTTACTTGTGTTTTGGTTAAAAAATCCTTCCGTACCATAAGGTCATAAGTATGTTTTTCAATATTTTAGTCCAAAAGCTTTAATTTTTTGCTCTTCACGTTTAAGTGTTTAATCTATGTGAAATTTATTTTTGTATATGCTCTTTAATAATGATCTAATTTTACTATTTTCCTTGTGGATAACTACTCGTCCCAGCACCATTTACTGACTAGTTGACTTGACTTTTTCACTCTCTGATATATATTGATTTTCTATATTTATGGGTCTGTTTCTGGGCTCATTGTTATCTATTATTGATATACTTATCTATCCCTGCACCAGTATCATGCTGTATTGGTCACTATAGCTTAATACCCAAACTTGTTCTTTTTAAAAATGCCTTGGCTATTTTTGATCATTTGCCTTTCCGTGTTGTTGCATGTATCAGTAGTTCATTTTTTTTTTTTTTAAATACTCAGTAGTACTCCATTGCATAAATAAGGCACAATTTGTTCATCCATTCACCGATTGATGAGCATTTGGATAGTTTCCAGTTTGGGGCTGTTATACATAAAGCTGCTATGACTATTTGTGTAAAAGCCTTTGTGTGGACATGTCCTTTTACTTCTCTTGGGTAAATACCGACATGTGGAATAGCTGGATCATGTGGTAGGTGTATATTTAAGTATTTTGCCTTGTTCTTAGCAGGATAATGGGTTGAATGACCTAATCCACTTTTACAAGAAGCAGAAGTCCCCTTTATTTTCTTCTTGTACTTTTGTGCTTTCTTTCTTTCCAGTTAACTCTCTGATTCTGCTGGAATCTATTTTGGTGTAAGGAGTGAGGTATCTAACTTATGTTTTTCCAGAGGTTCCGTCAATGATCCCAACACCATTAACCCCACACATTTGACAGCAATATAAATAAATTGATATTGAAAGTATGCTCTTAAAATCAATTTTGCAAACTCATCAGAAAGCTGAATGAAGATTTGGAAATCTTGTTAGCAAAACAAACAGAAACAGGCTTGTGGGAGGCTTGGGAAGTCAACCAGGAAATGAACCTTTCCCAACTGAAAAATTAATTATGTTATTTTTTTTTTGTCATACTGGATAGAAGAACAACAACAAAAAAAAAATCACAGAAATCAAAGACATTTATACCTTAAATATTTCTCTCAGACAGTAGGTTCATGTACTGTTTTTTTTCTTCAATAACAATAATGTGACTTTAAGAAAACGTACATGTGTTATTTTGAATTTTAACTTAAATGTGAAATTAGTTTTTCAAGAGGACCAGTCTGAAAAATATAACACACGTGGCACAGTTCTCTCCTATGGTTCATAGTCTAGAAGTGAAAATTTCTCCTTTTTTTGTTGCCACTTGATTTCTCAACTTAAGGTACATCATCCATGAAGGGGCAAAATTTACATTTATGCAGAGTGAAGAGAAGCTGCCACTGTTAGCTCTTTTAGATGCCTGCTGATTCATAAAACATGTGCGATGTGTCTTTTTTGACTACCCTGTTAATAAAGATATTTCTTGAATAGTGTTATTTGAGATTGCAGCCTTATTATAATTGATATAATGAAAGGATAATGACTCTTGAGAACTATTGATTTCACTTAGGGTTTAAAACATTCAACATATTGATAAGAAAAGGAGCTTAATATAATGCATGGTTTGTGCAAAATATAAATTTGCATTTAAGAAGATTATATAAATCCATTGTTTCAAATACTGCAAACTCTGATTTAAACCTTTTCCATTATGACTTCTCTAAGTTTTGAACTATCTTAAACCAAAAGTATTTTAATTTATTCATTCAGCTAACATGTTGCCTCATTTATTGAACAGATATTCATTGATGATGTGAATTAGGCTTAGGCTGTATTCTAGATGTTGAGGATAAAAAAAAATGGGGAAAAAAGATGGGCAAGGTCCCTTTGGCTTTTATGTTCTAGTGGAAGCAACACACAACAACAAGCAAGTAAACAAATAAGATTATTGTAGGTAATAATAGATACTATGGAGAAAATTATCTGTGTAACATGAGGGAGAGTTACCAAGGCAGGTGACACCCGAGAGCATGGTTCCCCAGTATATGCTGAGCACGAGGCCAGACCTTCTGGATGAGTTGAATCCAAAATGGCACCTGATATTGGAACTCTGGAGAAGCGCCCCCTTTACTGTTGAGTTGATTCTGACTCACAGTAACCCTGCAGAACAGAGTAGAACTGCCCCGTAGGGTTTCCAAGGCTGTAATCTTTATGGAAGCAGAGTGCTGCATTTTTCTCCCACAGAGCTGCTAGTTAGATCGAACCTCTAACATTTTGGTTAGCAAGCAGCCAAGCACTTTAACCACTGTGCCACCAGGGATCCTTGGAGATGGGAAGATGGGGTTAAATTCCATCTCTGACCAGAGGCAGATTTGCCATGCACTAATGCTGCTTGGAAACCGTGGTGGCACAGTGGTTAAGTGCTACAGCTGCTAACCAAAAGGTCGGCAGTTCAAATCCAGCAGGTGCTCCTTGGGAACTCTATGGGGCAGTTCTACTCTGTCCTATAGGGCCACTATGAGTTGGAATTGAGTTGATGGCAACGGGTTTGGTTTTGGTTTTTTAATGCTGCTTCAGTTTCAGAGCTCCTGCCACTTGCAAGGTCCCTGTGAGTGAAGGGAGTTGGAGAGTGTCCTAGATGGGGAGGAGAAGCCAGGTGACAACCAGAAGGTATTTTCTATGTAAGCATTTCTGGAGAATTGTCCAAAGCTGTCACAGAAGAAAGAGGCTTGTATATCCAAGACACAAGTAATTACTTGTGATTTCTGTTTTCATTCTGAATATTCATCTTCATATTTAGTTTTGTATTTGTATATTTGAATTCTTTTTTTCTTTAAAATATGCTCTTCCCTCCCACCCCAATTTGTCTGTCCCTGGCTTGGCCATTGTCTAGCTATATGACTCTGGACAAGCTACCTAAACTCTTTGTGCCTCAGTTTCCTCATTTAAAAAATGGGAATATTACCTCAGCCATCAGGTTGTATAAGGATTTAATGAAATTAAATAGTATCTCAAATTCTGTGTACAGCACCTGGCACACCATAAGTGGTTAATAAATGGTAACTATTATCATCATTTTTATAAATAATATAATCATAAACCCTCAAAGAGTTTATAATTCTTTGCTGGAAAATAAGACGTAGATTCACAGATATTTACTAAGTAGAAAACTAGGACACAGAAAAGTATAGAGGTTGAGAGTGTAGGCTGTAGAGCCAGATAAACCTGTTTAAATCCTAGGTCTGTAACTTACTTCCTGTGTGAGCTTAAGCTGGTTACTTAACCTCTTTGAGTCTCAGATTCCTCATTCATAAAATGGGGATAACATTACGACCTAAAAGGGTTGTTTCAGTAGCATGGTGCCTAGAGCATGGGAAATGTTCAATAATATTAAGGTATATAAATTTAGGTAGTCCCTGTGTGGTGCAAATGGTTAAGTGCTGGACTACTAACTGAAAGATTGGTGGTTCAAACCCAACTAGAGTGCCTTGGTAGTAAGCCTGGTGATATGCTTCTGAAAGGTCATGGCCTTGAAAACCCCATGGAGTGCAGTTCTACTCTGCACACTTGGAGTTTGCCAGGACTTGATGGCAACTAACAACAACTGCAATGTATAAACTTAGGGATAGTTTCTCACATAAGCACAAGGAGATCGACATAAAGAATGTCCATTACTTCTTTATTTGCAATAGAGAAAAACTGGAAACAACTCAATTTTTAAAACAAGTTGTGTTTTGCATGTAACTCAATACTATACAGCAATTAAAACTGAATGAACTGGATCTGTCGTTTCAGTATTAATGAACCTGGAAGCATAATGTTGACTCAGAAAAATCAAGTTTCAAAATGTTATGTACAATCCCACTTTGAAGAGTGGTGTCTGGGGTCTTAAATGCTAGCAAGCGGCCCTCAATGAGTCTCAACCCACCTGGATTAAAGGAGAATGAAGAACACCAAGGACACAAGGTAATTATGAGCCCAAGAGACAGAAAGGGCCACGTAAACCAGAGACTACATCATCCTGAGACCAGAAGAACTAGATGGTGCCCGGCTACAACCGATGACTGCCCTAACAGGGAACACAACAGAGAACCCCTAAGGGAGCAGGACAGCAGTGGGATGCAGACCTCAAATTCTCATAAAAAGACCAGACTTAATGGTCTGACTGAGACTGGAAGGACCCTGGTGGTCATGGCCCCTAGACCTTCTGTTGGCCCAGGACAGGAACCATTCCCAAAGCCAACTCTTCAGACATGGATTGGACTGGACAAAGGGTTGGAGAGGGATGCTGGTGAGGAGTGAGCTTCTTGGATCAGGTGGACACTTGAGACTACGTTGACATCTCCTGTCTGGAGGGGAGATGAGAGGGTAGAGGGCGTTAGAAGCTGGTGAAATGGACATGGAAAGAGAGAGTGGAGGGAGGGAGCAGGCTGTCTCATTAAAAAGAAAAAAAAAAGAGAATAATTGGGAGTGTATATAAGCAAGGTGTATATAAGTTTTTATGTGAGAGACTTACTTGATTTGTAAACTTTCACTTAAAGCACAATAAAAATTATAAAAAAATGTTATGCACACTGTCATTCATGTTAAATGGAAGAACACACAAAAACATAACTGCATATTGTTTTTGAACAGATACATCCTGATTGTTGCTTTATAACAAACCAACCCAAAATGTAGCGACTTAAATCGGTAATCATTTTACCTGACTACATTTCTTTAATGTGGGCTCACCCGGGCAGTTCTGCTGATTGGGTTGGTACTTGATGGCTGCATTCAGCTGGTAAGTTGGTAGGAGCTATGCTCAGCCGGGTCTCGGGGGCATCTGGGCTTTTCTCTTTCTCCCTGTAGTTTCAGGGTTTTGCCTCTCATGTGGCCTCTCCACGTGGTCTTTCCACATGGCCTTTCCTATAGGCTGGGTTTCTTACATGGCAGTGCGGGGCTCCCAAGAGCACAGAAGCAGAAGCTTCCAGGCATTCTTAAAGCTTAGGTCTGGAACTGGCCCAGCATCAATTCTGCTGCATTTTCTTGGTTAAGAAAGGTCATAAGGATAGCTCAGATTCAAGAGAGGGTCTACTGGATGGTGTGGAGGAATGTTCTGGAAAAGCAGAAATCTAAGTTTTAGAGATTGGGTGAAGAAGACATGGAAGTCCTTAAGAAGAGCCTTAATGAAGAGTAAAGAGCTGTAAAAACATTTTAACAATAACAAAAAAAATTTTAATTTCATTTAAATGAAAAATCTGATTTGTATTGAAAAATTATTTTAAATATTGTCTCTATTACTAGTTTATATTCCAGCTGGTTAGGACTTTGGCTCTAAAGCCACGGAGAAGAGAAAGCATTGCTTTTACGTTGGCACTGAATCCTTGGATCACAAGTCTGGGAAATGACCTAGTCAGCCATGACTTGTCCAAACAGTTAAGACTGGGACTGACTCATGAGGAGCCTGTTTATTAATAATGGTCATTCAGTTAACAGGAAGGGCATATTTTCCAGACAGTGGGTGCATCTAGAAACCAGCTTTAATTGGTCTTGAGTAGTCCTGAATGTTGGGGCAAGAACTGGCCATGGGAGTGAGTGTAGCCACCACACTCTAGCCGATGGTAGGCAATAAATGCTGCACCTAAATGCATGCCTATATGGCTGGACAGAGAAATGAAAAGTTTCTGAGGAAATTTCTTGGTGAATCCATAATATTTAACAACAATGACGACGACGACAACAACAACAACAACAAAAGAGGGTCTTATGCAACTGCTCTAACAGTTTAGGCAATTTAAATTGATGTTCTACTACAAAAGGAAACCCTGGTGGCGTAGTGGTTAAGAGATACGGCTGCTAACCAAAAGGTTGGCAGTTGGAATCCACCAGGCGCTCCTTGGAAACTCTATGGGGCAGTTCTACTCTGTCCTATAGGGTCGCTATGAGTCGGAATCGACTCAACGGCAGTGGGTTTGGTTTTTGGTTTACACAAGGCAAGCCAAAGGCAGTCTTGAGGCCACCTGTCATGTTTAAAATCTCTTTAAAGAATGGACATGCGGAGGGAGCAGGACAGATAATTAAAAAACAACCTCCCGGTGCTGAGGATCAAAGACCATGTGGAGGTCAAAGTCCAGAGCTTTGGTAACAGCAAAAACCTGTCAGGCAAAGACAGCCGTGAATCAGACATCAAACCTGGGCCACACTGAGCTTTGGGTTACCTCCAGAGAAGCCGATCTCTGTTAACTCAGTTTGGACCAGGTGTGTGTTTATGTGTTGTTCTATATTGGCTAATGAAAATAGGTGTCAGATATGTTTCTCCCTTGAGGTTTCTGTTGTGGAAAAGTTAACACGTTGCCCCAGGTGATTACATTACTCTCCTGAGAGTTAAAAAAAATTAATCCCCTGGTCCCTCCTCCCTTGGATTGAATTATATTAAGTGAATAAAGACACTGGGCGTTCAAAAGCTATCTGTGTAGTTGATAATGTGGGTAGTTCTAACTATACATCCAAAGTAAAGAAGTTAGAATGTCATGGTATTTTTTTTGGATTTAAGAATAATGACAAATTGTGACCTTAAATAAACAATTTAAGTTTAAATGATCTTCAAACAATTTTGACTGTGTAGCCTTTAACTCCATTGAAATTTTTGAGCATGTACCCCCAATATAAAGATATGTATTTATTTATACACTATATATATTTATTACTATTGATTGAATTCGAATTCTAATATTTTCTTCCCAACTTGTGCACTTTTTTGGAGTGCATGAATGCTTTCAACACCATCAACTTATTCATTACTTAACTAGTTTAAAGAAAAAGGTTTTTAATATTCTCTTAATTCTAATAAGATGAAAGGAAATGATTAATAATTTTCATAATTGAATCTTTGTTGTCAATATTGTGTTTTCTGAGTTTACCTTCTTTGTCATCAAATGAATAAATAAGAACATAAACAGTAAGAGGTGGAGGTAGGGGGCTGTTGGGAGGTAGTGTAGGGCAAGCAGTCAGGGACAGAGGAGGAATTCTTTCATGAATTTAATTTTATTGTGTGTCTATTGTGTACAAGGCATTGAGGACATGAAGCTGCATAAGAGATGGCTTCTCTGCTTGTTTATAAAGCTCTCAGTAACCAAAAGAAATTTGTCTTTTTTGGAGGAAAGAGCCAGATAACCCTAGAGAGCCCAAGCACTAGTTTTTTGTTGTTAGGTGCCGTCGAGTTTGTTCTGACTCATAGCGACTCTATGTACAATAGAATGAAACACTGCCTGGGCCTGTTCCATCCGCATAACCTTGTTATGCTTGAGCCCATGGTTTCAGCCAGTGTGTCAATCCATCTTGTTGAGGGTCTTCCTCTTTTCCGCCGACCTTCTACATTACCAAGCATGATGTCCAACTGCTTTTGAATGATCTTCAGCAAAATTTTACTTGTGTGTGATATTAATGTTAGATTATTTCTGCATTCTGTTGGATCACCTTTTTTTGGAATGGGTACAAATATGGACCTCTACCAATTGGTTGGCCACATAGCTGTCTTCCAAATTTCTTGGCAGAGATGAGTGAGTACCTCCAGCGCAGCATCTGTTTGTTGAAACATCTCAATTGGTATTCCATCAATTCCTGGAGCTTTGTTTTTTGCCAGTGCCTTCAGTGTAGCTTGGACTTCTTCCCTCAGTACCATCAGTTCTTGATCATATGCTACCTCCTGAAATGGTTGAATACTGGCCAATTCTTTTTAGTACAGAGACCCTGTGTATTCCTTCCACTAGTTTAACCCACACAAAAATGGAACAATTGGTAGAAACAGAGAAGCTGTTCCCACTGATCAATGAATATTAGTTGAATACCTATTCTGAGCCAGGCCCTTTTGTATATGTTATCTCGTCCAACATTCTCAAGAATTCTGTAAGATAGGCTCTATTTTACAGAGGAGGAAATTGAAGCTCAGATAGGTGAAGTAGTTTGTACAAAGTCAATGGCTGGTAAGTGGTAAAGCTGGGATTCCAACTCAATACATTTATTGTATGTTTCTTATGTGTCAGGGAGTGATATGTGTGCTTCATTTTTTTCTTGTTTAATTTCTATAACAACCCTGTGAAATACTATTATTTTGCCTGTTTTACAGATGAGGAATCTGGGACTTGGAAAACTGCTCATGGCACAACCACCAAGGGGCAGGAATGTCACGACTCCTCTTCCTGATAGTACTTTCCCTGACGATTGGAGAAGATGGCATCAGGGCAAGGCAGGCACAGATCAAGATGCCAAGGAACAGCCTGTGGCAGGAGTGATGGCAGATTCCAGCTTAGGGAAGGATTAATGATCTCACTTGCTTATAGGCTTATTATTTATAGCAATAGTCAGATACACTTTTGCGAAACGTTTAGTACATTTGCTTTTAATCTTATTCATATAATGTGAGTATTGTATTTTCCCCAGGAAACTTCTAGATCTGAAGGCCCAGTTTAAGAACAATAACAAGGTATCGATTGTGTCTAACATTAATCCTACTGACTTTACTGACCATCTTGGCCCTACACTGGTGCCCAGGCTGACTGAGACCTCTCAGACTGGGTCTCCCTACCAATTTGGAAGGATGATGTTAGTAAAATTTATTTCCAGCCTGTTCTTGCAATTTGTCATTCCATTCATCCTCATTATCCTCTCAGTCTTCTGAGTCATCTCACCTGAAGGTCTTGGAATTTGCTTCATTTCAGGAGATGTGGTCAACCGCGTAGGTAAATGATGTCTTTGTACTTTCCTGATCTCATTAAAGTAAAATTGTGACTCAGTTACATTCTCCAGAAAGTGAATGTTACATTTGTATCTGTGCAAGCAAGGAGTTAGTCACACAAACAATATGGGTTGCTAAGCGATAGAATACACATTTCATTAGTTCTAGCGGTGGCACTGTTTGCTTTCAGAGCCAGTGATGCATGGGGGGTTCCAAATTACAGTCCCAAGAACATAGTTATAGTGGAGTCCAGAAGTGTCATATGTGATATCTTTGGGTTTCAACCCTGTATTTTCCTTTTCTTTTCCCAAGTCCCTTTGGATGAATTTCACACCTTGTGGTCACTACCTACCCTTTGCTGTCGAGTTGATTCCAACTTACAGCAACCCTAAAAGACAGAGTAGAATTGCCCAATAGGGTTTCCAAGGAGCGCCTGGTGGATTTGAACTGCTGACTTTTTGGTTAGCAGTCGTAGCCCTTAACCACTATGACATCAGGGTTTCCTCTTGTGGTCAGGAGGGAAATAATCACATGACTGAAATTGGGGAGGAGGCTGGTGAGCTGTTTAGTACTAAGCATATCAGTTATATCAGCTCTCTCTCTGGGTTTTACTTTTGCCAAGTATGTCTGTGTGCACGCGTGGGTGTGCGCACACATACATGACATATTTTAACTCTACAAACACCTACAGCAAATTTTATGGGCTCTTTAGGTCCTAGCTTAAACATTACTTTTCCTCGGAAGCCACCAAGACTGGATTTTGTGTCTCCTTGTGTAGATGTTTGTTGTTGTTGTTTTTGGTGGTATAGTCAGACTCTGCTAGAAATGGCTCCTGTGTTTTTGGTGGTTGGTCTACTTGTCTGTCTCCTATACTAGACTGTGAACTCCTGCAGATCAGGAGCCATTTGTCTTATCATTTATATCTGGTGCCAAGCTTCTGGTAGGCACACAAAGAATATTTATTGAATGAATCAATAAACAAGTTAAACTCAAGATGCGGTCATTATTGCATCTTTTTTTTTAAGCACAAAATTTTTGAGGCAAATATTTTCTTGGGTAATAGGCTTGTTGGTATTAATACTATTTGTCTAGTAAAGCTAGGTTTTGCTTTTAAATCTCTAATGATTCTACCAAGTCAGCAAACAAGAAGATGTGCACCATTGTCCAACTCCAGTGCAGACATTACTAATCAGTCATGGCTGTTTCTTCAAGGGCTCAAACACTGTTTACAATCCTCGATGCAGTGCTCTAGGCAGCCACTTCCCATTGAGTGGAGCTGGCCTAAAAGATAAAACTTTCATGTCACCATAGCCAGAAGAGACAAAACCAACCTCCTCAGTCAAGCCCCACCTTGCTTGATCACTTTCTCTTTCATTATTTCTAACATTAACCCTCCACTTCAACTAGAATCAAACTTATCATATTCAATCTCCATTCTAAGTTCATAATATTCTTTCTCTCTCTCCTACCCAGGTAGTAACCCTCCTTCTGATTCCATTGCAAGCCCCCACTTCAAACACAGATGATTTTTCTTTAGTGTTGACACACACGTATTTTTTCATGCTACCAAATGCATATTGTCTTCTCCCTAGATCTCCAGTCATAATCAGAACCTACTTATCTCACTAAGTTTCCTTTTCTTTGAACACTAGTGACTGAAGACCAGATGAGTTGTGGAATGACATCAAGGACATCATCCATGAAAAAAGCAAGAGGTCACTGAAAAGACAGGAAAGAAAGAAAAGACCAAGATGAATGTCAGAGGAGACTCTTAAACTTGCTTTTGAGCATTGAGCAGCTAAAGCAAAAGGAAGAACTGATGAAGTAAAAGAACTGAACAGAAGATTTCAAAGGGCCTTTCGAGAAGACAAAGTAAAGTATTATAATGACATGTGCAAAAAGCTGGAGATAGAAAACCAAAAGGGAAGAACACGCTCGGCGTTTCTCAAGCTGAAAGAACTGAAGAAAAAATTCAAGCCTAGAGTTGCAATAGTGAAGGATTCCATGAGGAAAATATTAAATGATGCAGGAAGCATCAAAAGAAGATGGAAGGAATACACAGAGTCATTGTACCAAAAAGAATTAGTCGATATCCAAACATTTCAAGAGGTGGCATATGATCAGGAACCGACGGTACTGAAGGAAGAAGTCCAAGCTGCTCTGAAGGCATTGGCGAAAAACAAGGCTTCAGGAATTGATGGAATATCAATTGAGATGTTTGAACAAACAGACGCAGCGCCAGAGGTGCTCACTCATCTATGCCAAGAAATATGGAAGACAGCTTCCTGGCCAACTGACTGGAAGAGATCCATATTTATGCCTTTTCCCAAGAAAGGTGATCAAACTGAATGTGGAAATTATAGAACAATATCATTAATACCACATGGGAGCAAAATTTTGCTGAAGATCATTCAAAAACAGCTGCAGCAGTATATTGACAGGGAACTGCCAGAAATTCAGACCAGTTTCAGGAGAGGACGTGGAACCAGGGATATCATTGCTGATGTCAGGTGGATCCTGGCTGAAAGCAGAGAATACCAGAAGGATGTTTAGCTGTGTTTTATTGACTATGCAAAGGCATTCGACTATGTGAATCATAACAAACTATGGATAACACTGTGAAGAATGGGAATTCCAGAGCACTTAATTGTGCTCATGAGGAACCTTTACATAGATCAAGAGGCAGTTGTTGGGACAGAACAAGTGGATACTGATTGGTTTAAAGTCAAGAAAGGCGTGCGTCAGGATTGTATTCTTTCACCATACCTATTTAATCTGTATGCTGAACAAATAATCTGAGAAGCTGGACTATATGAAGAAGAACGGGGCATCAGGATTGGAGGAAGACTCATTAACAACCTGTGTTATGCAGATGACACAACCTTGCTTGCTGAAAGTGAAGAGGACTTGAAGCACTTACTAATGAAGATCAAAGACCATAGCCTTCAGTATGGATTGCACCTCAACATAAAGAAAACAAAAATCCTCGCAACTGGACCAATGAGCAACATCGTGATAAATGGAGAAAAGATTGAAGTTGTCAAGGATTTCGTTTTACTTGGATCCAGAATCAACAGCCATGAAGCAGCAGTCAAGAAATCAAAAGACGCATTGCATTGGGTAAATCTGCTGCGAAGGACCTCTTCAAAGTGTTGAAGAGCAAAGATGTCATCACCCTGAAGACTTAGGTGCGCCTGGCCCAAGCCATGGTACTTTCAATCTCATCAGTTCCATGTGAAAGCTGGACAATGAATATGGAAGACTGAAGAAGAGTTGATGGCTTTGAATTGTGGTGTTGGCGAAGAATATTGAGTATACCACGGACTGCCAAAAGAATGAACAAATCTGTCTTGGAAGAAGTGCAGCCAGAATGCTGCTTAGAGGCAAGGATGGCGAGACTGCGTCTTACATACTTTGGACATGTTGTCAAGAGGGATCAGTCCCTGGAGAAGGACACCATGCTTGGCAGAGTATAGGGTCAGCGGAAAAGAGGAAGACCCTCAATGAGGTGGATTGACACAGTGGCTGCAACAATGGGCTCAAGCATAACAAGGATTTTAAGGATGGCGCAGGACAGGGCAGTGTTTCATTCTGTTGTGCATAGGGTCGCTGTGAGTCGGAACCGACTCAACGGCACCTAACAACAACAACAACTAGATCTCCAGTCATAATCAGAACCTACTTATCTCGCTAAGTTTCCTTTTCTTACTCTATCATACTGACATTTAACTTATTATCTGTCTCTAAAATATAACGAAGTAAAAGAACTGAATGGAAGATTTCAAAGGGCAGCTCGAGAAGCCAAAGTCTTATAATGACATGTGCAAAGACCTGAAATTAGAAAACCAAAAGGGAAGAACACTCTCAGCATTTCTCAAGCTGAAAGAACTGAAGAAAAAAATTCAAGCCTTGAGTTGCAATATTGAAGGATTCTACAGGGAAAATATTGAACGATGCAGGAAGCATCAAAAGAAAGTGGAAGGAATACACAGAGGCACTGTTCCAAAAAGAATTGGTTGACAGTCAACCATTTTAGAAGGTAGCATATAATCAAGAACCGATGGTACTAAAGGAAGAAGTCCAAACTGCACTGAAGGCATTGGCAAAAAACTAGGCTCCAGGAATTGACAAAATACCAATTGAGATGTTTCAACAAACGGAGGTGCTCACTTGTCTATGCCAAGAAATTTGGAAGACAGCTTCCTGGCCAACGAACTGAAAGAGATCCATATTTGTGTCCACTCCAAAGAAAGATAATACAACAGAATGCAGAGATTATCAAACGATATCATTAATATCACACACAAGTAAAATTTGCTGAATATCATTCAAAAGCAGTTGGGGTAGTACATGGACAGGGAACTGCAGAAGTTCAAGCTGGATTCAGGAGACGCTGTGGAATGAGGGATATCATTGCTGATGTCAGGAGGATCTTGACTGAAAGCAGAGAATACGAAAAAGATGTTTATCTATGTTTTATTGACTATGCAAAGATGTGTGTATCATAACAAATTATGGATAACATTACAAAGAATAGGAATTCCAGAATACTTAATTGTGCTCATGTGGAACCTATACTTAGACTAAGAGGCAGTCATTCCAACAGAACAAGGGGATACTGTGTGGGTTAAAATCAGGAAAGATGTGGGTCAGGGTTATATCCTTTCACCATACTTATTCAATCTGTATGCTGAACAAATAACCCAAGAAGCTGGACTGTATGAAGAACGGTGCATCAGGATTGGAGGAAGACTCATTAAAAATCTCATTAAAATCAGGATTGGAGGATGACACAACCTTACTTGCTGAAAGTGAAGAGGACTTGAGGCACTTACTGATGAAGATCAAAGACTACAAACTTCAGTATGGATTGTACCTCAACACAAAGAAAACAAAAACCCCCACAACTGGTACAATAAGCAACATCATGATAAATGAAGAAAAGACTGAAGTTGGCAAGGATTTCATTTTACTTGTATCCACAATCAGTGCTCATAGAAGCAGCAGCCGAGAAATCAAATGACACATTGCCTTGGGTAAATCTGCTGCAAAAGACCTCTTTAAAGTATTAAAATCAAAGATGTCACTTTGAGGACTCAGGTGCGCCTGACCCAAGCTGTGATATTTTCAATTGCCTCATATGCATGCAAAAGCTGGATAATGAATAAGGAAAACCAAAGAATTGATGTCTTTGAATTATGGTGTTAGCAAAGAATATTAAATATACCATGGACTGCCAGAAGAACGAACAAGTCTGTCTTGGAAATAGTAGCAAGAATGCTCCTTAGGAGCGAAGATGGCAAGACTTCTTCTCTCGTACTTTGGACATGTTATAGGGAGGGACCAGTCCTTGGAGAAGAACAGCATGCTTGGTCAAGTAGAGGGCCAGGGAAAAAGAGGAAGACCCTCAAGAAGATGTATTGACACAGTGGCTGCAACATGAGCTCAAACATAGCAACGGTTGTGAGGATGGCACAGGACCGGGCAGTGTTTCGTTCTGTTGTATGTAGGGTCACTGTGAGTCAGAACCGACTTGACGGCACCTAACAACAACAAAAAAATATAGTATGTTAAACATTTCAGTTCTTTTTCTGGCTTTCTCGGAGGAGACTTTCATGACCCGCTATATGGCTCCATCAATTACCAAATGGTGCTGATGCGCCTTCACCCCCGCCACCCCACTCCATATTATGTCTGGCTAAGGGGACTGTTCCAGCTGTATGTGATTCTGACCAGCCGTAACCTACACTCTGTCTCTGGGCCAAGTTGGAAAGGTTCACAGGCTTCTGACCTTTACCTTCCAATGTGGGGTGATTTCAATGGCAAAGTGCATGATGACACACATCGCTTCCAATACAAACCGCTTAGTCACCAATCAGCACACTCATTTCTTGCCTTCAGCATGCAGAATACAGCAAATGTTTCCCCACAATGCTTTCTCCTGCACTGTGTCACCTAACCCACTTACCCTTGGAGAAATGACAGTGCGCACATAAATTATAAAGCTGCTGTCTTTCTTCAGACCCATGGGTTCCAGTTATCAAATATATGATATTAAACAGCCATCGTAATGTGCAGTCATTCATATGGGAAGGTAAGCCTAAAGTGGGTCACATTACTTAATCCTGCTCGAGAAACAAGCACATTTTGATGGCATGTGGTTAAACTGTTTTACCAGCCAAGGCTAGTCTACTTTTGATGTAGTTATTATTTTCTTTTTGGTAATTGTTAAGATCTTTAAAAAAAATTGATTAATAGCTCAGTGTGGCTATTTGTAATGACAAGTAGATGGCAGTATAGTCAGACTTTGCTGGAAATGACTCTTATGGCTGGTAGTGGAAACATAGGCTTTAAAAACTCATTTATCCTACATCTTAATTCAAGTGTGTACCCCTTCAAATCCTGGGAAGTAAATTAGAGCCATGAGAGACACACCACATGCTTTTCCTGTTGTATGGGAGATATCAAGAGGATCCTAAGTCATTGGGGGTTGACCTAATGCTGAGCTGTTCTCCAGCTGCCATGTTTGGAGACTCCCCCCTCATCTGATGTCCATAGACAGTCAGCAGCCATGGTCAGTCTGTCCAGCTTCGGACCATATGTTGATTTTCCTTTTCTTACCTTCAGTAGGTTGTGTCTCTAGAGCTTTTGCCTGAGAGTCCCAGAGGTCATGAATCCATTCTTCTTTCTCTTCCCATATCAACCATAGGTAAAGCAATTTATGAAAAAAGCTATTTTGCAGAGAGTTAAAAAATCCTTTATGCTTTCCACTATTGGAAAGAATGAATGCATGTTCTTTTAAAAATTAATTTCTAAAGTGTTTATTATTTTTGCACTGGACTAAAAATTTGTCTGCCATTTTGTATAGGATCTCTTTGTGAGCTTGACTTCTCTGAATGAGAACTAGAAAAATGGAAATATTTTCAACTATGATCCCTAGCTAGTGCAAATGGTTTGTGCTCAACTGCTAACCTAAACGTTGGTGGTTTGAATCCACATACCGAGGAAGAAAAGGCCTGGTGATCTATTTGTGTAAAGATTACAGCCAAGGAAACCCTATGGAGCAGTCCTACTCTGTAACACCTGGGGTCGTCATGAGTTGGAATTAACTCAATAGCAACCACCACCACCAACTATTACCCTTAGACCTCCAAAGAATACAGACTCAACTAACTCAACTTTGGTAATCTTTCTCTTGCTCTTCTTTTGGAGGCAGCATTGATGAGGAGAAAAATGATCAAAATGAAGCTACCCATGGTACCAAAGAAAGGCAGATGTGAATCCCAGGCTGGATTGCCACCTTGAGTGACAGCAGGACTGGACTCTTTAAATGCCTTCCCTAATAAGATGGGGTTGTGCTAAGAGAACATCATGCTTTCGCAACAGTTTTGAACAATGACAGTCAACATCTCTAATACAATTGAAATGATGATGTTCATATTTTAGAGTAAAAATTGCAAGGAAAAAAAGTAGATACCCAAGGCCAATAGTCAAGGCCACTGTCTTTTGGAGATGGGCAACCTTTGTCTTCAGACATTAACAGTCCTCAAAAAAAAAAAAATTTTTTTAAAGCAGCCTCTAAAACGCAGTTTCTGTTTCTACTCTCCAGGCGAATTAGAAATCAGGTCCCTGCTGTATCTTTTACTCTGTGTCATCAAAATATGGAAGTGTTGCTCATGTTTAGGTTGTTTTCCACTGTGCAGTGCCAGCCATCTGATATTTGTGCTAAATGGGATTACTGAGAGAAGTATCAGTGGGGGCAGTTTACCAACATGACAGATTGTGGGGAGGCCTCTCAGCTACAGTAAATGGATGTTTGGATTCTCCAGTGTCCCTGCAGAGAGGGAGGTAGACAGCCGCAGTATAATCTCTCACTCCCTGATGCCTGGTGTTGCAGTCTTGGTTGCAGCCTCACGTAAACATCTGCTCTGAGGCAGAAAGGCAGCACCGATTAGTGTTGTTTACAACCAATTACAAATGACCTTAATATAAAAGACATTTTTTGGTTTTTGCCTCTTACCTGGGTTAAGGAAAGCAAAAAGGTTCTAAGAGAAAGGACTCGTCCTATTAAATGATGGATTTATAAAGGACGGGAAACCCTGGTGGTGTAGTGGTTAAGTACTATGGCTGCTAACCAAGAGGTCGGCAGTTTGAATCCACCAGGTGCTCCTTGGAAACTCTATGGGGCAGTTCTACTCTGGCTTATAGGGTCACTATGAGTCAGAATCGACTTGACGGCAGTGGGTTTTGTTTGGCTTTGGTTTATAAAGGACGAGGGCCTTTCTGAAAAGGGAAAGGGCCTTGAGAGGGCACGATTCTCGTTGTTTGTGGGATGTTCTAGAGCAGAGCTTCTCGAACCTTAATGCCCTCACAAATTTCAAACTGCCAATCACAGTTTTGGGTTTAGGACCTGAGCTTCTAAATTTCCATCAGGCTCCCAGGAGGTGGTAGATACTACTGGCCCATGGTCGCTCTTTGAGTGGCAAGGGCTCCTATCAGTGGTTCCCTCGCTGGGGCAGGGAGGGTATATGTAAGAACAAGCTGAGATATTTCTTTCAAAATTCATCCCCCTTTCTCCTCTACCAGGACTATCAAATTGGGAACAACAACAACAACAACAAAACTCCTTTGCTGTTGAGTTGATTCCAAGCCAGAGTGACCCTACGGGACAGACTAGAACTGCTCCATAGGATTTCCAAGGCGCGGCTGGTGGATTCAACTGCTGACCTTTTGGCTGAGCTCTTAACCACTGCACCACCAGAGACAGTGAGGTACATATGTATTTTTTTTAAAAAAGCTTAATCGACCTTTAATTCATATACCATAAAATTTGTCTGTTTTTAAGTATACAATTCAATGACTATTAGTATATGTAGAGAGCTGTGCAACCATGGCCACAATCTTATCATTCCCATCATCACTCCAACAAGAAACCCGTGCCCTTTAAGCACTCACTCCGCATTCACCACCCATCTCCCCATCCCAACTCCTGGCAACCACTAATCTGCTTTCTGTCTCTATACCAGAATCCAGTTGTGAGTCAGAGTAAAACTGTGCTCCACAGGGTTTTCAATGGCTAATTTTCTAGAAGTAGGTTGCCAGGCCCTTCTTCCAATGTACTTTCGGATGGAGTCAAACCTCCAACCTTTCAGTTAGCAGCCAAGCATGTTAATTGTTTGCACCACCCAAGGACTCATTTGAGTTTCGTATCTCCCCCAAACTGCATCAAGTACAGCAGCTGTCCCCTCTACTAGAATATCCCTTCATGTCTCTCTCTTTCTCTCAGCCTTCATCCTCGAACTTCAGCTAGTGTTAGCTCTTTTCTTCAGGGAGGTGTTAATTTTCTTTTGTTTGCATTTCCTTGCCGTTTCCAATGCAAATTGACTTAATCTTTCTGGCTTTTTTCTCCCTTCATCAATTGTGTGTTTACCTATTACTCAGAGTAGCACTCCACGAATATGTGAGGGTAAAGAAGGCTGTGACTAGTTCTTAAAATTTTCTTTCCCGTTACACAAGTGTTGGAGGTGAGTTGTGTTCTGAGCTGCCACAGCCCCCTGTTAGAGAGGCTATCGGGGGCCAGGCAGTAATGCTGACTGGCCAATGTCCTGTCTAAGGAGGGATAAAATCTATCCTTCTTCTTGCCTGGTCATCCTTGGCTTGCTGCCACCTCAAGGCTCCTATCCTCAATTTCAGGCCAGAGTCGACCTTCTTGGTAAAGAGCTAGTGACAAAACAACTTCCTAAAGAACCTCGATCCTTTTAAAATTTAATAGTTTTTCCCTCAACTCAATGTAATAGTTTTCCTCTTGTTCAGACATGGCTGAATGGTGTATAGTGTCTCATGCAATTCAGGTTATCTTTTTTTTTTTTTTACTACATACTGTGGAGTCCCTGGGTGGTACAACGGTTAATGCTCTTGGTTGCTAAACAAAAGATTGATGGTTCAAGGCCACCCAGAGGTAACTTTGAAGAAAGTCCTGGTTGATCTACTTTCAAAAAAATCAGCTGTTGAAAACCCTGTGGTGCACAGTTCTACTCTGACACACGCGGGGTCCCAATGAATATGAATCGACTTGATGGCAGCTGGTTTGGATTCTATAATATGGGTGGGCAGAGCAATTAGCAATTCAACAATTTAGCATCTCTGATCTCTACTTTGCCCATGACTTGCTTTAGGCTTCCTTTCCTTATTTAAAAATGAAGACTTGGAAACTTAGAACTTCCAGACCCCAGAAAGACGGGGTTGGGGTGGTCCTTAGAGTTCATCTTCTTCAACACCCTTATTTTACAGATGAGGAAACTGCATGTCTTAGGCTGGGTTCTCCGGAGACGCAAAACCAGTGAAGTGTGTGTGTGCATATAAATACATACATACATACATATATATATAGAGAGAGAGAGATTTATCTCAAGCAAATGGCTTTTGCAGTTGTGGAGGGTGGCAAGTCCCAAATCTGTGAGTCAGGCATCAGGCTGGAGGCTCCTCGTGACTCACATGGTTTCAGGGGCTGACAGACCCCAAATCATCAGGTCAGATGGTAGGCTGCTGGCTCACAGGATCGTGGAAGCTGATGGATTTCAAAGTCAGCAGGTCAGATGGCAGGCAGCTGGCTCAAGTCCCAATAACTGGCAGTCAGGTGATGACAAGCTGGATGCAGGATCCAGAGCAAAGGAGAGCTTTACCAGAACATCTATATATATTGGTGCCGGTCACACCCTCAAGGAAACTCCCCTCTCATCAGATACTTGAGTAAGAGTGTGACTTGAGTAAGGGTGTGACTTAAGCAAGGTTGTGACTGGATACTAATCCTGCCTCATTAACATATAGAGGTTAGGATTTACAACACATAAAATGGAGGATAATTATATCAGATCACAAAATGGAGGATAATTACAATCACGGCCTAGCCAAGTTGACACATACATTAAACATCAAAGACCACCTCTTGTCAACTTAGGACCTGTACTCACCTCCTTAAACCATACATAATCTCTAAAAAAAGACAATTTTAAAGTCATACTTGCACGTTAACATGATAAAACTAACACGCGTACAACCAAAAATGCACTAGCCCTCTTTACATCTTATATTTTATAAGTAATGGGATAAGGGAGGAAAGAAAACAAAAATATTTGGCATATATATATATATCTGTATATACATACACACATATATACATATATGTATATGGCACTGGGTTTTTTTTTTTTACATATGTAAACTAAGCCAACCCATTGCCATCAAGTCGATTCCGACCCATAGTAACCCTATAAGACAGAGTAGAACTGCCCTGAAGGGTTTCCAGGGAGCAGCTGGTGGATTTGAACTGCTGACCTTTTGGTTAGCAGCTGTCATGGATTGAATTGTGTCTCCCAAAAATATGTGTCAATTTGGCTGGTCCCTGATTCCCAGTATTGTATGATTGTCCACCATTTTGTCATCTGATGTGATTTTCCTATGTGTTGTAAATCCTACCTCTGAGGACTGGGGGCCAAGATGGCTGACTAGGTAGACGCTACCTCGGATCCCTCTTGCAACAAAGACTCGGAAAAACAAGTGAATCGATCACATACACGACAATCTATGTGTTTGTTGAACCCTGAACAACAAACACAGATTTAAAGAGTTGACCTGAGTGACAGAGACGGAGAACGAACAACTACGGGGAAGCAGCGACTGTTTTCGGAGCCTGGAGCCCGCATCCCAATCAGGTAACCTTGGTGCCAGGATTAGGACTGGGCGCAGGGGAGCTAAACACGACATCTGTGATGGCACAAACACGGGGTGCAGCCCTACCCCCCTGAACTGACCCCAGGAGGGGGCCCAGCTGGTCCACGCCAGCAGCACGGCGAAGGGGCTGCTGGGAGGAGAAGTCGCCGGGAGGCAGTGACTGGTTTTGGAGCCGGGAGTGCAACGTCCCAGCCGGGGAACCTTGACATTGGGCTGTGGACTGGCAGCGGAGGAACTGACCACGGCTTCTGCGGGCCAGACCCTCGGGGGCAATCTCTACCCAGCCAGCACACGTAGGCGACACGCCCCTCGGGAATCTCAGATAAAATAGTCATCCCAAGCAAGATAAGCAACTTTGGCTATATCCCGGGGTGCTACTCTCTCCTGTTTTTCTGAACCCTCCCCTCCCCTCCCCAGGCGGCTTCATTAACATTGGAATTTCCTGAGCCAGAGGGAGAACGGCTCCGGCTCCACGGCTTTTCTTTTCCTTTTTTTTTTTTTTTTTGGTCTTTTCCTAACCCATTCTTCTGGGCTGAGAGAAGCAAACAGAAAAAACCCAGGAACCAAAAATCCATCCCTAATTGGACTAAAAACACCGGGAGTGCAGCATCCCAGCCGGGGAACCTTGACGCTGGGCTGTAGACTGGCAGCGGAGGAACTGACCACGGCTTCTGTGGGCCAGACCCTCGGGGGTAATCTCTACCCAGCCAGCACACGTAGGCGACACGCCCCTCGGGAATCTCAGATAAAATAGTCATCCTAAACAAGATAAGCAACTTTGGCTATATCCTGGGGTGCTACTCTCTCCTGTTTTCCTGAACCCTCCCCTCCCCTTCCCAGGTGGCTTCATTAACATTGGAATTTCCTGAGCCGGAGGGAGAACGGCTCCGGCTCTGCGGCATTTCTCCCCCCCCCTTTTCTTTTTTTTGGTCTTTTCCTAACCCATTCTTCCGGCCTGAGAGAAGCAACCACAAAAAACCCAGGAACCAAAAATCCTTCCCTAATTGGACTAAAAACACAGAACCAGCTCCAGCCAAGCATATATGATCCATATCTCGGGCTTTCATCCCTACAGGGAACAAGGTGGCTATTACAATGCAAAGGCATTTCTAATAGGGATCTGACTGCATTTTTTTTAGCTGATTTCCTGAAAAACAAGTTTTCCAGGTCTGATATCTCTGCATATTCAACAGAGCCCTAACTGACCCACAACAGGGAACTGAGGGCTGAAGCTCCCCCCAGACCACCTAGCCTCTTGCCTTAGGGGTCTAAGGAGGGTGACACCTACCAATCTGTAGAGGTACTTGCATTGGGGGCCTAAGGTACAGCTGCAGAGCCCTCCCACCAAGGTGCTTTAGGAATAGAGACACACCTACCTCACTGACACTTGGGGGAAGCCTGTCAGCATCCTGCCCCCCCTGGAGTGTGAACCCTAGCTGCTAATAGAATCTGGTGCACACAACTATCACCACTACTTCTCAAGGTGGATAGGTGTTAGAGTGCAGCACACACTTGATGACCCAAAATCAGATTCTACACAAGAATAGTGAATAGACTCAGGCATATATATCTGGCAACAGCCCTAACCAGCTGGTAATAGGTCATAAGTAAGTCAAGGGCTACAACAATCAAGACAGCACAATCTAGTAGCCCATCCACGTATATTGAAAGAAAACAAAACAAGATAAGACTCAGTGAGCAAACATAGAATAAATCACTACAATATCTTAGTGATGGCTCACAGACAGCAGTCGATATCAAACCACATAAAGAAGCAGACCATGACAGCTTCTACAACCCCCCAAACAAAAGAATCAAAATCTTTCCCAAATGAAGATACAATCCTGGAATTATCAGATACAGAATATAAAAAACTAATTTACAGAATGCTTCAAGACATCAGGGATGACCTCAGAAATGAAATAAGGCAAACTGCAGAAAAAGCCAAGGAACACACTGATAATACAGTTGAAGAACTCAAAAAGATTATTCAAGAACATAGTGGAAAAATTAATAAGTTGCAAGAATCCATAGAGAAACAGCATGCAGAAATCCAAAAGATTAACAATAAAATTACAGAATTAGACAACGCAATAGGAAGTCAGAGGAGCAGACTCAAGCAATTAGAATGCAGAGTGGGAAATCTGGAGGACCAGGGAATTAACACCAACATAGATGAAAAAAAATCAGATAAAAGAATTAAAAAAAATGAAGAAATCCTAAGAATCATGTGGGACTCTATCAAGAAGGATAATTTGCTTGTGATTGGAGTCCCAGAACAGGGAGGGAGGACAGAAAACACAGAGAGAATAGTTGAAGATCTGCTGACAGAAAACTTCCCTGGCATCATGAAAGATGAAGGGATATCTATCCAAGATGTTCATCGAACCCCATTTAAGACTGATCCAAAAAGAAAAACACCAAGACATATTATCATCAAACTTGCCAAAACCAAAGATAAAGAGAAAATTTTAAAAGCAGCCAGGGATAAAAGAAAGGTTTCCTTCAAGGGAGAATCAATAAGAATAAGTTCAGACTACTCAGCAGAAACCATGCAGGCAAGAAGGCAATGGGATGACATATACAGAGCACTGAAGGAGAAAAACTGCCAGCCAAGGATCATATATCCAGCAAAACTCTCTCTGAAATATGAAGGCGAAATTAAGATATTTACAGATAAACACAAATTTAGAGAATTTGCAAAAACCAAACCAAAGCTACAAGAAATACTAAAGGAAATTGTTTGGTCAGAAAACCAATAATATCAGATACCAGCACAACACAAGGTCACAGAACAGAACATCCTGATATCAACTCAAATAGGGAAATCGAAAAAACAAATTAAGATTAATTAAAAAAAAAATGCTCAAAACAGGGAATCATTGAAGTCAATATATAGTAAAAGATCACAATAATCAAAAAGAGGGACTAAATACAGGTGGCATAGGACTGCCATATGGAGAGGGAAGCAAGGTGATATAGGACAACACAAGTTAGGTTTTTACTTAGAAAAATAGGGGTAAATATTAAGGTAACCACAAAGAGGTATAACAACTCCATAACTCAAAATAAAAACCAAGAAAAATGTAACGACTCAGCAAACATAAATTCAAATACTATGAAAATGAAGATCTCACAATTTACAAAGAAAAACGTCTCAGCTCAAAAAAGTATGTGGAAAAATGAAATTGTCAACAACACACATAAAAAGGCATTAAAATGACAGCACTAAAAACTTATTTATCTATAATTACGCTGAATGTAAATGGACTAAATGCACCAATAAAGAGACAGAGAGTCTTGGACTGGATAAAGAAACACGATCCGTCTATGTGCTGCCTACAAGAGACACCTTAGACTTAGAGACACAAACAAACTAAAACTCAAAGGATGGAAAAAATATATCAAGCAAACAATAAGCAAAAAAGAAGAGGAGTAGCAATATTAATTTCTGACAAAATAGACTTTAAACTTAAATCCTCCACAAAGGATAAAGAAGGACACTACATAATGATAAAAGGGACAACTGACCAGGAAGATATAACCATATTAAATATTTATGCACCCAATGACAGGGCTGCAAGATACATAAATCAAATTTTAACAGAACTGAAAAGTGAGATAGACACCTCCACAATTATTGTAGGAGACTTCAACACACCACTTTCGGAGAAGGACAGGACATCCAGTAAGAAGCTCAATAGAGACACGGAAGACCTAATTACAACAATCAACCAACTTGACCTCATTGACTTATACAGAACTCTCCACCCAACTGCTGCAAAGTATACTTTTTTTTTCTAGCGCACATTCTCTAGAATAGACCACATATTAGGTCATAAAACAAACCTTTGCAGAATCCAAAACATCGAAATATTACAAAGCATCTTCTCAGACCACAGGCCATAAAAGTGGAAACCAATAACAGAAAAACTAGGGAAAAGAAATCAAATACTTGGAAACTGAACAATACCCTCCTGAAAAAAGACTGGGTTATAGAAGACATTAAGGAGGGAATAAGGAAATTCATAGAATGCAATGAGAATGAAAATACTTCCTATCAAAACCTCTGGGACACAGCAAAAGCAGTGCTCAGAGGCCAATATATATCGATAAATGCACACATACAAAAAGAAGAAAGAGCCAAAATCAGAGAACTGTCCCTACAACTTGAACAAATAGGAAGTGAGCAACGAAAGAATCCATCAGGCACCCAAAGAAAACAAATAATAAAAATTAGAGCTGAACTAAATGAATTAGAGAACAGAAAACAATTGAAAGAATTAACAAAGCCAAAAGCTGGTTCTTTGAAAAAATTAACAAAATTGATCAACCATTGGCTAGACTGACTAAAGAAATACAGGAAAGGAAACAAATAACCCAAATAAGAAATGAGAAGGGCCACATCACAACAGACCCAACTGAAATTAAAAGAATCATATCAGATTATTACGAAAAATTGTATTCTAACAAATTTGCAAACTTAGAAGAAATGGATGAATTCCTGGAAAAACACTACCTACCTAAACTAACACAATCAGAAGTAGAACAACTAAATAGACCCATAACAAAAAAAGAGATTGAAACGGTAATCAAAAAACTCCCAACAAAAAAAAGCCCTGGCCCGGATGGCTATACTGCAGAGTTCTACCAAACTTTCAGAGAAGAGTTAACACCACTACTACTAAAGGTATATCAAAGCATAGAAAATGATGAAATACTACTTAACTCATTCTATGAAGCCACCATCTCCCTGATACCAAAACCAGGTAAAGACATCACAAAAAAAGAAAATTACAGACCTGTATCCCTCATGAACATCGATGCAAAAATCCTCAACAAAATTCTAGCCAATAGAATTCAACAACATATCAAAAAAATAATTCACCACGACCAAGTGGGATTTATACCAGGTATGCAAGGCTGGTTTAATATCAGAAAAACCGTTAATGTAATCCACCACATAAATAAAACAAAAGACAAAAACCACATGATCTTATCAATTGATGCAGAAAAGGCATTTGACAAAGTCCAACACCCATTTATGATAAAAACTCTTACCAAAATAGGAATTGAAGGAAAATTCCTCAACATAATAAAGGGCATCTATGCAAAGCCAACAGCCAATATCACTCTAAATGGAGAGAGCCTGAAAGCATTTCCCTTGAGAACGGGAACCAGACAAGGATGCCCTTTATCACTGCACTTATTCAACATTGTGCTAGAAGTCCTAGCCAGAGCAATTAGGCTAGACAAAGAAATAAAGGGCATCCAGATTGGCAAGGAGGAAGTAAAATTATCTCTATTTGCAGATGACATGATCTTATACACAGAAAACTCTAAGGAATCCTCCAGAAAACTAGTGAAACTAATAGAAGAATTTGGCAGAGTCTCAGGTTATAAGATAAACATACAAAAATCACTTGGATTCCTCTACATCAACAAAAAGAACATTGAAGAGGAAATAACCAAATCAATACCATTCGCAGTAGCCCCCAAGAAGATAAAATACTTAGGAATAAATCTTACTAAAGATGGAAAAGACCTATACAAAGAAAACTACAAAGCACTACTACAAGAAATTCAAAAGGACATACTTAAGTGGAAAAACATACCTTGCTCATGGATAGGAAGACTTAACATAGTAAAAATGTCTATTCTACCAAAAGCCATCTATACATACAACGCACTTCCGATCCAAATTCCAATGTCATTTTTTAATGTGATAGAGAAACAAATCACCAACTTCATATGGAAGGGAAAGAAGCCTCGGATAAGCAAAGCATTACTGAAAAAGAAGAAGAAAGTGGGAGGCCTCACTCTACCTGATTTCAGAACCTATTATACAGCCACAGTAGTCAAAACAGCCTGGTACTGGTATAACAACAGACACATAGACCAGTGGAACAGAACTGAGAACCCAGATATAAATCCATCCACATATGAGCAGCTGATATTTGACAAAGGCCCAGTGTCAGTTAATTGGGGAAAAGATAGTCTTTTTAACAAATGGTGCTGGCATAACTGGATATCCATTTGCAAAAAAATGAAACAGGACCCATACCTCACACCATGCACAAAAACTAACTCCAAGTGGATCAAAGACCTAAACATAAAGACTAAAACGATAAAGATCATGGAAGAAAAAATAGGGACAACCTTAGGAGCCCTAATACAAGGCATAAACAGAATACAAAACATTACCAAAAATGACGAAGAGAAACCAGATAACTGGGAGCTCCTAAAAATCAAACACCTACGCTCATCTAAAGACTTCACCAAAAGAGTAAAAAGACCACCTACAGACTGGGAAAGAATTTTCAGCTATGACATCTCCGACCAGCCCCTGATCTCTAAAATCTATATGATTCTGTCAGAACTCAACCACAAAAAGACAAACAAACCAATCAAGAAGTGGGCAAAGGATATGAACACACATTTCACTAAAGAAGATATTCAGGCACCTAACAGATACATGAGAAAATGCTCTTGATCATTAGCCATTAGAGAAATGCAAATTAAAACTACGATGAGATTCCATCTCACTCCAACAAGGCTGGCATTAATCCAAAAAACACAAAATAATAAATGTTGGAGAGGCTGCAGAGAGATTGGAACTCTTATACACTGCTGGTGGGAATGTAAAATGGTACAACCACTTTGGAAATCTATTTGGCGTTATCTTAAACAGTTAGAAATAGAACTACCATACAACCCAGAAATCCCACTCCTCGGAATATACCCTAGAGAAACAAGAGCCTTCACACAAACAGATATATGCACACCCATGTTTATTGCAGCTCTGTTTACAATAGCAAAAAGCTGGAAGCAACCAAGGTGTCCATCAACGGATGAATGGTTAAATAAATTGTGGTATATTCACACAATGGAATACTACGCATCGATAAAGAACAGTGACGAATCTGTGAAACATTTCATAACATGGAGGAACCTGGAAGGCATTATGCTGAGTGAAATTAGTCAGAGGCAAAAGGACAAATATTGTATAAGACCACTATTATAAGATTTTGAGACATAGTATAAACTGAGAAGAACACATACTTTTGTGGTTACGAGGGGGGGAGGGAGGGAGGGTGGGAGAGGGTTTTTTACTGATTAATTAGTAGATAAGAACTGCTTTAGGTGAAGGGAAGGACAATACTCAATACATGGAAGGTCAGCTCAACTGGACTGGACTGGACCAAAAGCAAAGAAGTTTCCGGGATAAACTGAATACTTCAAAGGTCAGCGGAGCAAGGGTGGGGGTTTGGGGACTATGGCTTAAGGGGACTTCTAAGTCAATTGGCAAAATAATTCTATTATGAAAACATTCTGCATCCCACTTTGAAATGTGGTGTCTGGGGTCTTAAATGCTAACAAGCGGCCATCTAAGATGCATCAATTGATCTCAACCCACCTGGATCAAAGGAGAATGAAGAACACCAAGGTCACACGATAACTAAGAGCCCAAGAGACAGAAAGAGCCACATGAACCAGAGACTTACATCATCCTGAGACCAGAAGAACTAGTTGGTGCCCGGCCACAACCGATGACTGCCCTGGCAGGGAGCACAACAGAGAATCCCTGAGGGAGCAGGAGAACAGTGGGATGCAGACCCCAAATTCTCATAAAAAGACCAGACTTAATGGTCTGACTGAGACTAGAGGAATTCCGGCGGTCATGGTCCCCAAACCTTCTGTTGGCCCAGGACAGGAACCATTCCCGAAGACAACTCAGCAGACATGAAAGGGACTGGACAGTGGGTAGGAGAGAGATGCTGATGAAGAGTGAGCTAATGATATCAGGTGGACACTTGAGAGTGTGTTGGGATCTCCTGTCTGGAGGGGGGATGGGAGGATAGAGAGAGTTGGAAGCTGGCAAAATTGTCACGAAAGGAGAGACTGGAAGGGATGACTCATTAGGGGGAGAGCAAGTGGGAGAATGGAGTAAGGTGTATATAAACTTATATGTGACAGTCTGACTTGATTTGTAAACGTTCACTTGAAGCTGAATAAAAGTTAATAAAAAAAATCCTACTTCTATGATGTTAGTGAGGTAGGATTAGTGGAAATTATGTGAATGAGGCAGGATTCAATCTACAAGATTAGATTGTGTCTTAAGTCATTCTCTTTTGAGATATAAAAGAGAGAAGCTAGCAGAGAGTCATGGGGACCTCATAACCACCAAGAAGGCAGCGCCAGGAACAGAGTGCATCCTTTGGACCTGAGGTTTCTGTGCTGAGAAGCTCATAGACCAGAGGAAGATTGATGACAAGGACTTTCCCCCAGAGCTGACAGAGAGAGAAAACCTTCCCCTGGAGCCGATGCCTTGAATTTCTATTTGTAGCCTGCTAAACTGTGAGAGAATAAACTTCTGTTTGTTGAAGCCATCCACTTGTGGCATTTCTGTTATAGCAGCAACATATAAGTAAGACAGTAGCCGTGCTCTTAAGCACTGCTCCACCAGGGATCCAGATATATATATGTATGTGTGGAGATATATATATATATCTCCACACATACATGTATAATAAAACAAGGAAGAAATACTCATAACAATTACAGTTCTCGTTTCTGCAACTGGGTCACGTGGTTGTAACTGGTATTTAGAACTACCTTCTTCCACTGTCCATTCTGTATTCCCTTTACCCTCACTAAGTTCCTCAGCTGGTCATGGTTCTTTGCCTGGTGGGGTGACCCAAACCTTCATTCCTGAAGGGTCTGGGCCATTAGTAGTCATGTCAGAATTGGGTTGTTGTAGTTTTCCATTGACTTTAATCATAGGGCATGGTAGTACTAAGAAACGCTGGAAGGGATCCCCTGCATTCCAGATATACTCTTCTTTACCTCTGTTATGTAATATCAATCTGATTTTCCCTTGAGAATCAGGATCAATCACAACAGCCAATACAGTAAGTCTCTTCTTTGACTGTTGATCCAAAGGCATGAGAAGCCCAAAAGGGCTGGGTGGCATTCTTAACCTCCCATTCAACGGAATCAGTGTTTTGTCTCCAGGTGGAAGCATTCTTCCTTTGAAACTAAGACCTCTAGACTCTCAGAGCATTGAGTCATAGGGACAGGAAGCAGAAATTTTACGAGTGGGTCTCTTAGGATGATAATGAATGATGCCACTCCCATTTCCACCCCTTGATTCCAGGACCTGTGAATCCTGGCCGTGAGACAAACAGCACCATGTATTGAATGCTGGCTTAGAGCATTTACAGCCCCCTGGAGAACATTGCCCCAACCCTGCAAAGTATTCCCACCTAGCTAGCACCATAATTGTATCTTTAGAAGGCCATTCCAACGCTCTGTCAAGCCAGCTGCTTCAGGATGATGGGGAACATGGTAAGACCAGTGAATGCCATGAACATACACCCATTGCCATGATTCATTTGCAGTGAAGTGAGTCCCTTGATCTGAGGCAATGCTGTGTGGGATACCATGATGGCAGATAAGGCGTTCTGTGAGTCCACAGATGGTAGTTTTGGCAGAAACATTTTGTGCAAGGAAGGCAAATCTGTACCCAGAGTGTCTCTCCTAGTAAGAATGAAACGCTTCCCTTTCCATGATGAAAATGGTCCAATATAATCAACCTGCCACCAGGTTGGGCCAATCACCTTGAAGGATCGTGCCATATTGGGGACTCAGTGTTGGTCTCTGCTGCTGGGAGATTGGGCACTCAGCAGTGGCTGTAGCCAAGTTGGCCTTGGTGAGTGGAAGTCCATGTTGCTGAGCTCATGCATAACCTCCATCCTGCCACCATGGTTACTTTTTGTGAGCCCATTGGGCAATGACAGGAGTGGCTGGGAAAGAGGATGACTGGTTTCGACAGAACTCATCATCCTATCCACTTGATTGTTAAAGTCCTCCTCTGCCGAGGTCACCGTTTGGTGACCATTTACATGAAATGTAAATATCTTCACTTCTTTGGAGAAGGCTAGGAAAAAATTAACAGTATAAATTTTTGGCAGTGCACTGGGGTCCTTCCTCAAGGGGATCTACCCTCCCTTTCATTCAAGGGGTTGTGGGTCTGTAAACTGGCTCAAGTCTGAGAATTGATTGAGGGCTGTGACTATTCTGGTGATTCAAGTTAGATTGCCATTCACTTGACCTAGGATTCTTCCACTTATACAGATTAAGAAAATTTTTAGTAGATTTCCCATCTATTTCACTCCTACGGACACCACGACTAAGTAGCCAATGCATAAATCCATGAGTCAACTATTCTGGTTACTCTGCCTTCTGTTACGGTAACCACACCCACCTTGTCATTGTCAATTAAGTGCTGACACTTGGTCCCTACATCATGGAGTCCAATCGGCCCCATCGTAGTTAGGTGTCTTAAGTCAGTTGGGTTAGTTCCCACCATCAAATCTGACTTACATAAAATAGCACTCACAGCAGTCTTCAAATTTTTCCTCACTGTTGTGGTAAAATGTGTGTCCTCTGGGCACTCCAGGGGTCAGTCTGTTGGGCCCAATCTGATAAATCCACTCTAACATGTCAGTTTCCTTAAGCCTTTGAATAATTTCATCTAGAGTATACCAAGGCAGGTCTGGTACTTCAACTTGATTTCGTGTACCAAAAACCAAAAACCAAACCATTGCCAATAAGTTGATTCCGACTCATAGCAGACAGAGTAGAACTGCCCCTAGGGTTTCCAAGGAGCGGCTGGTGGATTTGGACAGCTGACCTTTTTATTAGCAGCTGAACTCTTAGTCATTGCTTTAGTGTAGGCCACTGCTTAATCCATTCTTCAGTGAAGCAGCCAAATAAACTATTAGACCCTTTCCCAAACTCTCAAGCTAAAACATTAAATGAAGGACATGTGTTTAGTGGGCCTATATCAATAAGCTCAGACTGATCCAACTTTATGTTTCTTGCATTGTTTTCCCACACGCTTAATAGCCATTCATGCACATGTGCCCCAAGTTCCTGTTAGTATATATTAGAAAAGTCAAGCAGTTCTTTTGGAGTGTAGTGTACCTTCTCCTGGGTCATACTCTGTACTTCACCGTTTGGGACTTACTGGGACTTAAGTCTAGTTATGAGTCTAGAAGCAAAAACAGGTGGTGGGGGTGGGTTCTAGGAACATTCAGCAACCTCTTGCAAAGCATCTGCCTTGGGTGATGCCCCAGGCAATGTCTCAGACAAAAGCTTTTCAGACACAGCTGGGTTAATCTCATCAGATGGAGGTGGAGGATCTAATGGTTTTACCAGGGAGGGTGGCTTAGTAGACAAAGCTAGAGTAATCTCTTCAGATGGGAGGGGTGATGCCATTGGCAGGAGTGATTCAGCAGAATTTAGGGGTCTAGCCTCCCCAGCTTCCTGATTACCTGCCCATATGTCCCCATCTCAAGTTTTAGGAGCCCATTTCTTCGTAATTAATGCCCTCACTTCAGACTGCAGACATCTTTTGAGGTTGAGAATTCAATTGGTATTGTAATTCAGCCACTCTAATGATAAGACTCTGGGTTTGGTTTTTGACAATATCAGCTCTGTTACTACAAAAAATAAATAAGATTTTCTTTCAGAGCACAAGTAACAACTTTCAGGACTTTTATGCAGCACTTGAGCTGTGACTCTGAAACCTTGAGCTCACCTCTTTGCTTTACCACTTTATCTAGCAAAAGTAGGACCAATGAACCAGCTTCTTTATACTTCTCATTCTGATAAAATTGTAGAGAAGTATCCAATATGCAATCACCTGGGGCCTTGTTTCTCTCAAATATTTGATCTATTGGTGGTGATATTTTGCGTATTTTTATTGCCACCTCATGCAATGGATTAGCAGTGCACTCTTTACTACTAGAGGCAGAGTCAACAGCATCTTTAAGACTAGCTAGACTTGAGAACCAATTTAGAAAAATCATCCTTACAATTTTGTTTCTCTAGAACTTTTCCCAGTACCAAATATCTTAGGCTGGGTTCTCTAGAGGAGCAAAACCAGTGAAGTGTGTGTAAATATATATATATATATATATATGTATATATATATATATACAGAGAGAAATTTATCTAAAAGAAATGGCTCATGCAGTTGTGGAGGCTGGCAAATCCCAAATCCGTGGGTCAGGTGTCAGGCTGGAGGCCTTTCCTCACTCACATTTCTGCAGGGCCTGCTGAACCCAAAACTGTCAGGTCAGATGGCAGGCTGCTGACGTATGGGGCTGCAGAAGCTGGCAAATCCCAAAGTTGGCAGGTCAGACAGCAGGCTGCTGGCTCAAGTCCTAAGAACTGGAGGTTGGATGATGATGAGCTGGATGCAGGATCCAGAGCAAAGGAGAACCTTGCCAGAGCATCTATATATATTGGATGCAGGTCACATCCCCAAGGAAATTTCCCTCTCATCAATTCTTGAGTAAGGGTATGACTTGAATAAGTGCATGACTTGAATAAGGGTGTGACTCATGATACACCCTATACTAATCCTGTCTCATTAACATATAAAAACCAAAAACCAAACCCACTGCCCTTGAGTCGAGTCCAACTCATAGCAACCCTATAGGACAGAGTAGAACTGCCCCACAGAGAGTTTCCAAGGAGCGCCTGGTGGATTTGAACTGCATATAGATGTTAGAATTTACAGCGCATAAAATGTAAGATAATTACATCAGATCACAAAATAGAGGATAATTACAATCAAGCCCTAGACAAATTGACACATAACATTAACCATCACACTGACCCTCAGGGGAAATGTGTCTTGCAGTTGTCAGCATTTTAGCTCCATGTGCGTGTGGGGACTAGCCTGCATGAGACACAGAGGCAAGTCAAAGAGAATAGATTCTGTAGAAAGTCAGGAGCAAAAACTGATACAATTTGGGAAAACAATAGCGTTTGAAATGGAGGTAAATTCTGAGGACATACTGTCCCTGTAATATCGGTCATCTGAGTCAGAGAAGTGATGAGAATATTAACATGAAGGAGCCCTGGTGGTGCAGTGGTTAAGTTCTCAGTGGCTAACAGAAATATCGGGGGTTCAAACCTACCAGCCATTCCTTAGGAGAAAGATATGGTAGTGTGCTTTAATAAAGATCACAGACTTTGAAACCCTATGGGGTGGTTCTACTTTGTCCTATAGGGTCGTTATGAGTTGGAATCGACTCAACGGCAACGGATTTTGTTTTTGGGTTTCTGTTGCTGGTGTTGGGTAGGATGTTAGAATTTTAAGGGAGAAAAATATTCTGGATAGCTTCTAGAAACCACATGTCTAACACAGTCCTGACACATAGCAGGTGCTGAATAAATATTTGTTGTTGACTTGAGGATTAAAACAAAGTGTAAGAAAGTGTGTGCACCACTAACAGGCTGCACCTTCTGCACTGGGTTTGCAGGACTCTCTGAGTCCCAGCCCCAGTCATGAATGCCACCCCTTCTCCTCTTGCACCCTGATTCTGCTTTGCAACTTCCCATCGACGAAGAGAATATATGCGTCCACCTGCAGCAAATCCGATTGAGTTCAAGTTTACAATCAAGATATTCTGAGTGTTCTGTCCTTATTAATCCTTCCTGGAAAATGGAAGTCAAAGGGAATAGAAAGGAGAGACAGGGACATTATGCCTTGTAGCTCTGATGTCTAACTTTTGCTTAGTCAGAGCAACTAGTAGTAAACAATGCTTTACTGGTTGCAGATCAATCTCACATACATTTTCTCATTTGGTTCCCTTGATAACACTATTAGGCTCACGTTAGGCTGCCATGCCCAGGTCAGGTGCCTGCTTTCCTGCCTGCTCTGAGTTCTTGCAGCCCTGGCCACACAGTGGTGTCTCCATGGCACTCTGTACGGTTTATCCCAGCATCTTGAGAGGCCTTTCCTGGGTTGCTTCTTCTTGGTTAGTGCATCCTCTGACAGAGCTTGCCTTAGGGTTCCGGGAGCCCCTTGCAGCCCTTATTTGCTTCGGGAGATGTTCTGTGCTCAGGGGCCATGACTCATGAGCTACAGGAAGTTCTTGGCATTCTCCTCTGTACGCTGAAAGAAAATTAATGGCTCAGACGTTGTGTTTGGCGAAGGAGAAGGACATGGGTAATGTCAGCAAAGTTCCTAGCTGGAAAACACCTGCTGGCGCGTGGGGAGGGCTGGCCCTGGTTTGAAAGAGCTGGTAAGTCCTGCACGGAACTGTGGGCCAGGCAGAATTTGGGTGGTGGTCTCATCCATTCCGTCATCTCCTTTCACTGTGTCTTCCTATCTCAGCTAGGTGAGCCAGACTTTCATATATCCACTGGGTTTCTTGTCCCATCTGGCCTTCCTCAACATGTTATTTTGGATTTGTTTCCTCTTCTCATTAAACCATTGACAGGCCTCTTTGCTGTGTGCATGAGCCTTACATCAACTAGCATTGAGGAGGAAAGCAGCTGATTATACCAAACTGCATGTAGCCTTACAAGGGCTTATTCTTTAAGGAGGTGTTTATCATTCATTCATTTTTTTTTTATACAACAAATATTTATTAAGAGCCTGCTAAAAAAAAATTTTTTTTTTTATGTACTAGACAAGGAGCTGTGATGGCACAGTGGTTAAAGAGCTCTGCTGCACCAAAATGTTGGCAGTTCGAACCCACCAGCTGCTCCTCAAGAGAAAGATGTGTCATTCTGCTTCCGTAAAGATTTCAACCTTTGAAACCGCATAGAGCAGTCCTGCTCAGTCCTATAGGGTCACTATGAGTTAGAATCAACTCCATGGCAATGGTTTTAATGGGATGTGCTAGATCCTGGGCTGCAGTGCCTAGCAAGTAAGTCCTGGCGGCACAGTGGTTAAGTTCTCGGCTGCTATCCGAAAGGTTGGTGGTGCAAACCCACCCAGCATCTTCGAGGGAGAAAGGCCTGGCAATCTGATCCCATAAAGATCAAGATTACAGCCTAGAAAACCTTATGGGGCAGTTTTACCCTGTCACACGGGGTTGCCATGAGTGTCGGAAAACAACAACCCTAATGGAGCTTATAAGAGGGACTGTTGGAGGGCAGGACAAACAAGTAGGTGTGAAGGTTAAGGTTGCGTTAACTTGTCTGGGCCATGATTCGCAGTGGTTTGGCAGCTCTGTAATGATGTAATTTGGCGGTTATGTAATGATGTAACCAACTCTTGTAAGATTTGCCATCAGCAGCCAATCAATAGAAAGGGAGTTTCCTTGGGGCGTGGCCTGCCTCTGGTATATAAATGGATGTTCCAGTGAGGTTCTCACTCTGGATCTTGAATCCAGCTCGTTGTCATCTGACCTCTGGTTCTTGGGACTTAAGCTAGCAGCTTACCTGCTGATCTTGGGACTCGTCAGCCTCTGCAGTCTGTGAGCCAGCAGTCTGCCACCTGACCTGCCGATCTTGGGTTTGTCAGCCCCTGCAGCTACGTGAGTAGGGAGAAGCCTCCAGCCTGACACCTGACCCACAGACTTGGGACTTAACAGCCTCTACAACTGCATGAGCCATTTCCTTGAGATAAATCTCTCTTTCTGTATGTGTGTGTGTGTATGCTTCACTGGTTTTGCTTCTCTAGAGAACCCAGCCTAAGACGGTAGGCAACAACAATACAGCATGAAAGGGAAGAACATATGGCAGGACTTATTAATAGGCCAGGACTTAATTAACTCAAAAAAGGAATTCTGATGGTGGAATTTCAAGCAATGCCAGTATGGAGAAGTTAGTGCTACCAGATGTCAGTTCCAGTCCCTGCATTCTTCGTAACTAACTTCAGCAAATCTTTTTACCTCTTAACCTCATTTTCCTTCTCAGTTCAAGGGCATTGATTGTGGTGGTCTCTAAGGCCCATCAAGACCTTGCTAAAAAAGTTTGGTGGAGCTGTGGCTGGGTCTGAGATGTCCCTCTAGGAAGCTGATTTAGAACATTTTTGGGTAATAGATTCCCTTGAAAAGCATTGACTTTCTTCCAGGGAAAATGTCCTTAAGCCACATAGCACTTTGCGTATAATTTCAAGAGACTCCCTAGATGTTGGGCAACACCTGGTGAATCCCCAATGACTTTGGAACGAGGGCAATCAAAGCCAGTGAATTTGATTGTGTTTATGTAATGTGAAAACAAAACATTAAAGCAGAATGAGGGGCATTGGAGCCCCTTGGAAATGTTCAACCATTTCTACTTTTGTGTTTAGGGAGTTGCTTTGCCTCCTAGGGCTCTTGTAATTCTCTAAGTACTAGACTGGTAGTGTAGAGGAGTCACTGAGACTGTGGGCTCTGGTGTTACGCTGTGTGTTCAAGGCCTGCCTCTGCCATCTACCGGCTGAGTGACCTTGGGCAAGTTACTTAATCTTCTGTGCTTCAGTTTTCCCGTCTGTAAACTATTAAGAATATAATACAACTAGTTGGAGTCATGGAGTTGTTAGGAACTCTAAAGTGAAGCACAGGGTGCCGCATGTTGTAAGAGCTCAGTAAATGGGAGCAATCACCCATATTAAAGCAGCCCTTGTGTGCTGCTTTCCTCTCTCCTAGACCTAGGAAAGACTCCTGAACTTTCACTGGACTTAAGAGTGTCACCTCCATACTGACTACTAGCTGCAAGTATTACAAGACCTAACTAAAAATGGCGTAAACAATAAGCTCACTCAGTGTCTCATAGAACAAGATGCCTGGAGTTGGTGGTTCCAGGGCTGGTTAACATGGAGCTGGATGATATTGAAAATGACCTAGCCCCTTCCATCCTTCTTCTTAGGGGTTCTTGGCACATTGGCTCATTCTTGGGTTTGTCTCATTGAGGTCAGAAGGTGGCTGCTGCTGCATTAGGCATCGGGTTGGAGGAGTCATCTGACTGAAGAAGGGGGCATTTTCCCCATGGGTCTCTTTTTATTTGGGAAGAAACACCCTTTCCAGAAGCTCCTTGACTACTTCCCTTCCTCAGCAGACTTCCCTCCACGACCCTCTGGCCAGGATTGAGTCATAGACTGGTGATTGATCTCCAAGGGAGCCTGAGATGGTTTCTGGTAATTTCACCCACAGCTCTGTGCTAGGAGCACGGCTGTGTGTGGGCCTACACTTTCTGCCTCACTGACATCAAGGAGGCTTCAATCTATACTTCTTCCACATCAGCTTCCCAAACCCATCCCTCTGGCCGTTCCCGTGTCTTGTTAGTGTTCCTCTCTGTCTCCTTCATAAGATTAAAACTTCCACCATTGACACTTCTCTCCCAAAAGTGCACTTTGTACATTCAGAGATTCTGAAACTTGCCCTTAGAATCCCCAAACAAGCAGAGAAATGTGAACCCTCTAAAGATGAGGCAGAGGACATTGGCAGAAGCAGTCGCTATATACTTAACCTTTTGTTAAAGCGCAAGGTTTGCGTTCTCTTCCATGACAAGCCTGTGTTTCTTTTTAGTACAAAATGCATTAAATTATTATCATCCATTGAAACTGATGCTTGGTGAGCTGTGCCTGGTGTCATCTGTAGCTTCTGTAACAGCAGCATATGAGGACCCCAGTTTGAGAAACCCCAAAGCAGGTATTCAATAAATGTTGGTTAAAATACATTCCAACAAATTCACCGAAAAGCTTTTTGAAAAATGGAGGGACTCCAGCAGAAAAGTGTAACTCCCCAGATTTCTGGGTTCCCAGCTCCTTGGATGGAGGTGGTGGGTGTAGTAATCAGGGCCTGGTGCAGGTCTTTATCAGGATGGAGACAAGGATGAGCACTGTCAGTCCTGGACTGGGATTTGACTACCCGTAAACCACTACCCTGCTGTCCTTACTCCCTGCACCAGGTGATGAGGGAAGAAGATTCCTTTCATGTAATCTCTGCTGTGGGGAACTCTGTGCCTTAAAGCTGACTTACTAGCCCTCAGGTGATGGAGTCATCTGAATGGGACTTAAAAATAGCTCTGTGGTGTTGAGCCCTTACCATGCCCCAAGCTCTGTACCAAACACTCATCATGCGCTTTATCCTCACACCAATGCTGGAAGATAAAATTAGTATGATCCTCTCCATCTTATGTGGGGAGGGTATTTGAAGCTAACAGAGGTAAGCAACCAGACCCGAGCCACTCACCTCATAAGTGGCAGAGCTAGGTCTGACTCCCTCCTCCCACCATCCGTAGCCTTGCCCTCTCCCCATCTTTTCCTCAGCTTCCCACTGTGGAGTTGTGACCTCCATGTTAGAATGGCCACCACAATGATCTCTTCAGATTGGTTGTATTTTGCTCCTGTGCCCTGTCATCCCCACCCTTCCCACACACTGGACAGCCTATGGTAGTGCTCTGGCTGCATAGCATAAGCCCTTTCCCATTTGGTGGTGTGAGGGGAGGTGCCATGCTCTGCTTCCCAGTCAGCACTCTGTATTGGCCACAGTGCCATGGCTGCACCTGGCTTTCCCTCTCACTGCACCTCAGCGAAAGAAGAGAAGAGAGTTAACGCTCCATCTCCAAAAGCACTTAGTGTGCAAGTCCGCTGGCTGGGGCTATCCCTACCGATGCATTTTGCAGCATCTAAAAAAAAAAAAAATTTTTTTTTTTTTTTTTTTTTATCATTATGACTCGGAATCAACTTGATGGTAACGGGTTTTTGGAGGACTGATGGCGCAGTGGTTAAGAGCTTGGCTGCTAATCTAAAGTTGGTAGTTCGACTCCACTAGCCACTCCTTGGAAACCCTATGGGGAAGGTCTACTTTGTCCTGTTGGGTCGCTATGAGTCAGAATCCACACGATGGCAACTTTTTTTTTTTTTTTTTAACACTATGAATTTTCAGTACTTTGACTTTTAAAAGGAGTGTTCCAGAGAAGTGACAGGTGAAGATTTGTCAGAATTTTGCAGTGAGCCGGTTTTTCTCAGAAATGCCCCTGGCTGGATGTGGGGATTGCTTTAAAAGCGACATGGTGGGAGCCTGTGAGGCACAGCCCCAATCCCACAGGAGGCTGAGTGTGACAGCTCAGAGTCCAGCCCTGGTGGGGGTGGAGCATGGCTGGGAAGACCTGTTTGTTCTCTGCTGACCAGAAAAGGCTGCCAAGCACATCTGGATTTAGTCAGCTGTCAAGTGGCTACTAAAGTGCCCACAGAAGATGTCTTTGATGTGCCAGTTTACAGCCAGGTTAGAGGTATATGTGTTTTGCGCCCAGGGTCACGGCATTTAAGCAGAGAGGGTTTATTTTTCTTTCTTTCTTTCTTCTTCTTTTTTAAAAATACTTTTATTGTGCTTTAAGTGAAAGTTTACAAATCAAGTCAGTCTCACATACAAAACCTTATATACACCTTGCTATATACTCCTAGTTGCTCTCCCCCTAATGAGACAGCACACTCCTCCCCTCTACCCTGTACTTCTGTGTCCATTCAGCCAGCTTCTGTCCCCCTTCAGCCTTCACAGCTCCCCTCCAGACAGGAGCTGCACACATAGTCTCATGTGTCTACTTGATCCAAGAAGCCCTCTCCTCACTAGCATCATTTTCTGTCTTATAGTCCAGTCCAATCCCTGTCTCAAGAGTTGGCTTTGGAAATAATTCCTGTCTTGGGCTAACGGAAGGTCTGGGGAACATGACCTCTGGGTTCCCTCCAGTTTCAGTTAGACCATTAAGTCTGGTCTTTTTATGAGAATTTGAGGTCTGCATCCCACTGCTCTTCTGCTTCTTCAGGGATTCTCTGTTGTGCTCCTTGTCATGGCAGTCATTGGTTGTAGCCAGGCACCATCTAGTTCTTCTGGTCTCAGGCTGATGTAGTCTCTGATTTACATGGCCCTTTCTGACTCTTGGGCTTATACTTACCTTGTGTCTTTGGTGTTCTTCATTCTCCTTTGCTCCATGTTGGTTGACACCAGTTGTTGCATCTTAGATGGCTGCTTGCTAGGATTTAAGACCCCAGATGCCACTCTCCAAAATGGGATGCAGAATGTTTTCTTAATAGATATTATGCCAGTTGACCTAGATGTCCCCTGAAATCATGGTCCCCAAACCCCCACCCCTGCTACACTGGCCTTTGAAGCATTTGGTTTAGTCAGGAAACTTCTTTGCTTTTGGTTTAGTCTAGTTGTGCTGACCTCTCCTGTATTGTGTGTTGTCCTTCCCTTCACCTGAATTAGTTCTTGTCTACTATCTAGTTAGATAGTAGACAAGAACTAATAACCTCTCATAACCATCAAAGAATATTTTCTTCTCTGTTTAAATTATTTCTTGAGTTCTTATAATAGTGGTCTCATACAAAATTTGTCCTTTTGCAACTGACTAATTTCACTCAGCATAATGCTGTCCAGATTCCTCCATGTTATGAAATGTTTGACAGATTCATCATTGTTATTTATCGATGCATAGTATTCCATTGTGTGAATATACCATAATTTATTTATCCATTCATCCGTTAATGGGCACCTGGGTTGATTCCATCTTTTTGCTATTGTAAACAGTGCTGCAATGAACATAGTTGTGCATATATCTGTTTGTGTGATGGCTCTTACTTCTCTAGAATATATTCCAAAGAGTGGGATTGCTGGATTGTATGGTAGTTCTATTTCTAGCTTTTTAAGGAAGCACCAAATCGATTCCCAAAGTGGTTGTACCATCTTACATTCCCACCAGCTGTGTATAAGTGTTCTAGTCTCTCCACAACTTCTCCAACATTTATTATTTTGTGTTTTTTGGATTAATGCCAGCCTTGTTGGAGTGAGGTGGAATCTCATTGTAGTTTTGATTTGCGTTTTTCTAACGGCTAATGATCATGAACATTTCCTCACGTATCTGTTTGTTATCTGAATGTCTTCTTTAGTGAAGTGACTGTTCATATCCTTTGACCATTTTTTAATTGGGTTATTTGTCTTTTTGTTATTGAGTTTTTGCAGTAACATATGGATTTTAGAGATCAGACGCTGATTGGAAAATCATAGCTAAAAACTTTTTCCCAGTCTGTAGGTAATCTTTTTACTCTTTTGGTGAAGTCTTTGGATGAGCATAGGTGTTTGACTTTTAGGAGCTTCCAGTTATCTAATTTCGCTTTTGCTGTTTGTACAGTTTTAGTTATGTTTCGTATACTTTTTATGCCATGTATTAGGGCTCCTAGCATGGTCTCTGTTTTTTCTTACATGATCTTCATTGTTTTGGATTTTATATTTAGGTCTTTGATCCATTTTGAGTTAGTTTTTTTGGATGGTGTGAGGTGTAGGTCTTATTTCATTTTTTTGCAGATGGATATCCAGTTATGCCAGCACCATTTGTTAAAGAGACAGTCTTTCCCCCATTTAAAAGACTTTGGGCCTTTGCCAAATATCAACTGCTCATATGTGGATGGATTTATGTCTGGATTCTCAATTCTGTTCCATTGGTATGTGTATCTGTTGTTGTACCAGTACCAGGCTGTTTTGACTACTGTGGAGGTATAATAAGTTCTAAAATCAGGTAGTGTGAGGCCTCCCAGTTTGTTCTTCTTTTTCAGTAATGCTTTTTTTTTTTCACTTATCCTGGGCCTCTTTCCCTTCCATATGAAGTTGGTGATTTGTTTCTCCATCTCATTAAAAAATGTCACTGATATTTGGATCGGGAGAGGGTTTATTTTTCATTCCAGAAGATGGCTGGGAGTTGGCTTTCCAGAGGATAACACTTTTTTTACATAAAATCAACTGGCTCTTTTCAAACTAGCCAGAATTTCTCTCCCTTTGCCAAGGGAACAGCTCCTCCTGGGTTCTTGACAGACCCTTCCTGTAAGTGCTGGGGATGACTCACATAGAGGGTCTGGCTCAAAGAGGGTGAGCCAAGCTGGGCTTTAAGGATTTATGGAATTAGAAAGTTGAATAATAGCAATAATAATGATGGTGACCATTTATAGAGCACTTACACGGAATCACACTCTTTGCTAAGCACTATAAGATATTATTAATTCAGTCTACAGCAACTTTATTGTGGTTGCTACTTATCTATTTTACAGATGAGAACACTACTTCAGAAGACTTAAGAAACATGTTAAAAGTCACACAGCTAGTGAGAGGCTGATCTAGGATTTGAACAAAGGTGAGTCTATCCCTAAAGCTTCTACTTGTATCTTTTTGTGGTTGTTGGGAGACAATTGTCTCTTGTGTTTCTACATGTCTTTTGTGTGAGGTAATGCCTGCTCTTTGTTCAGGACTGTCTTTCAAAGTCCAGCTTCTTGGAGAAGCTGGACTGTATGAAGAAGAATGGGGCATCAAGACTGGAGGAAGACTCATTAACAACCTGTGTTATGCAAATGACACAACCTTGCTTGCTGAAAGCGAAGCGGTCTTGAAGTACTTACTAATGAAGATCAAAGACCACAGCAGTCAATATGTATTACACCTCAACATAAAGAAAACAAAAATCCTCACAACTGGACCAATAAGCAACATCATGATAAATGGAGAAAAGATTGAAGTTGTCAAGGATTTCATTTTACTTGGATCCACAATCAACAGCCATGGAAGCAGCAGTCAAGAAATCAAAAGATGTATTGCATTGGGTAAATCTGCTGCAAAGGGCCTCTTCAAAATGTTGAAAAGCGGAGATGCCACCTTGAAGACTAAGGTGTGCCTGACCCCCCAAAAAAAAAACATGGTATTTTCAGTCTCATCAGATCCATGTGAAAGCTGGACAACGAATAAGAAAGACTGAAGAAGAATTGACACCTTTGAATTGTGGTGTTGGTGAAGAATATTGAATACGCCATGGACTGCCAAAAGAACAAACAAATCTGGCTTAAAAGAAGTACAACCAGAATGCTCCTTAGAGGCAAGGATGGCGAGACTGCGTCTTACACATTTTGGACATGTTGTCAGGAAGGATCAGTCCCTGGAGAAGGACATCATGCTTGGCAGAGTACAGGGTCAGCGGAAAAGAGGAAGACCCTCAACGAGGTGGATTGACACAGTGGCTGCAACAATGGGCTCAAGCATAACAAGGATTGTAAGGGTGGTGCAGGACCGGACATTGTTGTGTTCTGTTGTGCTAGGGTCACTATGAGTCAGAACCGACTTGACGGAACCTAACAACAACAATCTTTCTAAGTTATTTGCATAGTAAACAGCCTTGGAAGACACCTGTAGTGTCTCATTTCAGAGCAAGGGACAAGCTGGCTCAGTGCTCACTTTTAAAAGATTCAGGTTCCCTAAGATCAGGGTTCCTTTCTTGGAAAGCAACCCACTGTGTACAGGTATCATTTGGCCCTCTTCATATTGCCCTATGGGAACTGGATCTTGGGGAACCAGTGCAAAATATGCTGATGCTCAAGTCCTTTGTCTCTGACCCAGGAGCCTTGTGTCTTCTGCCAGCATCCATGAAATTTTGGCAGACTAATTTGTTAGCTTGTAAGTAGGGCAAAATATGAGACCTTTCACAATTCTGGATAGTGATGTATGTGTGTTCTTGCACATGGGAGCTTGACTGTGTGTGAATAACAGAATTGGCTGTGTGAGTAGTAGAACTTCGCAGGTTGTGATGGATTGAATTGTGTCCCCCCAAAATATGTGTTATAAATCCTAACCCCTATACCTGTGGTTATAACCTCATTTGGAAATGGATTTTCTTTGTTATGTTAATGAGGCAGTATTGGTGTAGGGTGTGTTTTAAGTCAATCTCTTTTGAGATATAAAAGAGCAGTTTAAACAACCAAGCACAGATGGAGGGGAAGATCGACGCCACATGATTGCCAAGGAACCTAGGACTAGAAGTTGAAATAAGTCAAGGACTGTCCCCCGGAGTGGAGAGAGACAGAGAGCCTTCCCCTAGAGCCGGCACCCTAAATTAAGACTTCTAGCTTTCTAAAGTGTGAGAAAATAAATTTCTGTTCATTAAAGCCACTCACCTGTCAATATTTCTGTTATAACAGTACTAGATAACTAAGATACAGGCTGAGCCTGGGAGGCAGGAAATGGAAGCCTTTGTTCAAGGTCAGTGGGTACATCAGTTTGGACAGCATGGAGTTTGTGTGAGGGAGAAGTGAGAGATAAAGCTGAGGAAATAAATTATGGATAACTTATAAACTCCCTGCAAGTGGAAAAAAAAAGGCTGTATGAGGAAAAATTGCCAGAGACAAGGTTGGAGCCTGGGAATGTTTCCTTAGTATCACTTAGGAATGAATTTTGATGTCATTCAAAAACAGTTCCTGACAGCATAGCCTGAGAGCTTGGCTGAAAGGACATGAGGCCCACACACCTCAGTCCTGCCATACCCAGCTTTCTCCATGGTGCATGGACCATCTGCGGCCCTGATTTTCCCACTTCATTGCAGCCTATTCCTGTTTCCAAACAGAACGGCAGCCTGCCTGGCTCACCTTCCCTTATCTGGCAGCCTGCCACCGGCCCTTTGGCTCCTGTTTTTAACCCTCCCCACCCTACTTTGCAGGCCCAAACAGGTCACAGCTGTTCTCGTTGTCTGCCCACTTTGGGGGTTTAACCAACCAAGCTTCATGGACCAATCCAAGGACAAACAGTGACAAAGATGAAGAAGCCCTCAGGTGGCTTACCCTCCAGCAGAAGTGGAAGATAACTAGGACTGTTTATGCAGCCTTCTCCATGGCATGGCTTGCCCCTAGGAATATGTCTCCTTTTTCCCCTTCTCGTGAATGTAGTCCTTCTGTCCCTGACTCCTCTGAGGCCACAATTCTTTACCTCAATGTGAAGATGTACGTGGAATGTCAGCTGGCTGCGGGGCTGGTGCAGAAGCCATAGTGGAATCTGGAACTGGGAAAGGGCAGTGTTGAGACAAGAGTGGCTCTTGGTGGTCTGTCCTTGGCCCTCACCATTTCCATTCATTCCTGCCCTATTTCCAACTGCCAGCACTGTATCTCCTTGCACGAAGGCTGGCTTTGGCTGCCAAAGCCCACTTTGCCTGTGTGCAGGGCATCAATGCCCTTAGGAAACACAGAGAGAAAAGAATTAAAAAAAAAAAAAAAGAGCCTAGCATCAGTGAGTTATGGTACAGCTTTAAGTGATTGCCAATATATGTGTAGTTGGAGTCTTGGAGAAAGCAAGGGATGGGGGAGGGATAAAAATATTTAAGAAATAGCTGCATTCTATTTCATGGTATTAATGAGCCATAACTTATTTAATCTCCCTACTGTTGGGCATTTAGGTTATTTCCAATTTTATACCATGAGAAATTGTATTCTAATGAATATGTATATATATCCATTTCCTTGAGATGAATGCCCACAAATATGTATGTTGGGTATAAACATTTTTCAGGCTTTTGAAAATTATTTTTAGATTGTCCTGCAGAAATATTCATCCAATTTACATTCCCACAAGCAGCCTATGAGGCACCTATTACCCTATACATATACAACCAGAATGCTCCTTAGAAGCAAGGATGGCAAGACTGCATCTTACATACTTTGGTCATGTTGCCAGGAGGGATCAGCCCCTAGAGAAGGGCATCGTGCTTGGCAAAGTACAGGGTCAGTGGAAAAGAGGAAGACCCTGCAATAATGGGCTCAACATAACAATAATTGTAAGGATGGCGCAGGACCAGGCAGTGTTTTATTCTGTTGTACACAGGGTCCCTATGAGTCAGAACCGACTTGACAGCACCTAACAACAGCAACAATATACACACATTGGCTGGTTTTTGTCCAATTGATTGAGTGGTGCTTTTATTGTCACAAAGTTGCTTTTTTTTTTTTTTTGATCATTACTGAAGTTGAACAACTTTATTTCTCATTGGGAGACCTGTCTTCTCATGTCCTTTGCCCATGTAAACGTCATACTAGCCATCTTTTTCTCAGTGATGTATAATCTCTCTTTATATGTTGACTTGCGTCTCTCATGTATTTGCAAATATTTCTCCCCATTTCTCGTATTTGTCTATGGAATTCTGAATGAATCCCTTTCGTGGTTCATCTTTTGGCCTGACAGCACCAAAACGTATTGACATGTCCCAGGCCACAGTTCCTGTATCTATTGTTAAATGCTGAGGCTCGTGTTAAGGATAATGATGACAAAAGACCTTTAACTCTTCAGTAATGACTTGTTCTGAAACAGCTGTGCATGGCTGTTGTGTACACTTGTGCAGGTCGTGCATGCACAAAGGTGCCAGGAACTCCTGCCCCTGCCCCCCGGGGGGACCTACATCTGCCTGAGGATGCCTTTTTCTAATTCTCCTCAAGGCACCTTGGGCCAACTTTCTCCAGTGATGCCACAGATACTTAATCCTAAAAGCACTGATCGTTAACAGCCTAGAAATGAAATCATTTGGATAGTGTTCTGTACGTGCTAGGATGGGACAGAAATGAAATGAACTCTCAGCTTTTCTGAAGAAACATACTCTGAGTGATATTAAGAATATAACACAAATATCAATCTGAAGAACTAGTAGAACATTTTGTTCTTTTTCTTTCAAATTAATACAGTTGTAAACATGTGGGTTTGTATCTGGATTTTCCTTAATAGCACAGATTGAGTGACTTTTAGCCTTCTCTGAAAGTGCGTTAACATTTATTTCCATATTTAACCCTTTCAACAATTCTGCAAGGAAGGTGAGCAGACGTGGTGCGTCCTTACATAGTTTGTCTCCCAACTCAGGTTATTTACTTACCATCTTAAAGGCTGTTGCCTTGCCCTCTACCCTCTGCACTATTATTTACTTGTTTTCTTTCTGTAAATTACTTATCATTTTTGTTTAAATCCACTTAGTATATTTAAAAACTAAACTTTGTATGAGTTATGTTAATTAGGAACTAGTGTCCCTTGCCATAAAGAATAGGTCCCCATAACAATAAATACAATAAACAGTGAAGTGTCTTAAACTTCTATTCTTGTCTGCAGAAGACTCTGAGCTGGAAACCTGCTCTTTCTTAGCTAAAAAAGGAACTTAGCAAGGGTTAGAAGCTTGTTTAAGACTAGCACCAAACGGAAGCTTTCTCCTTGACATAATCGGAAGGTTTGAAAGGGACCTAAAAAGAGAACCCCTGCCTGTCTCTGGTTGAGTGTCCTTTAATCATGTGTGGTACAAAGCCTAAAGCACCTTTTGTACCTTTGCTTCTCATACATTGGGGAATTATCGATATATATGTATACACACATATATACACACACACACACACACACACACACACACACTGTGGAAACCCTGGTGGAGTAGTGGTTAAGTGCTACAGCTGCTAACCAAAGGGTTGGCAGTTCAGATCCACCAGGTGCTCCTTGGAAACTCTACGGGGCAGTTCTACTCTGTTCTTTAGGGTTGCTATGAGTCGAAATCGACTCGACTGCACGGGGTTTGGTTTTTGGTTTGATATACACTATAACCTATTAAAACCTATTGCTGTTGAGTCAACTCCAACTCATAGTGACCCTATAGGACAGAGTAGAGCTGCCCCATAGAGTTTCCAAGGAGTGGCTGGTGGATTCGAACTGCCAACCTTTTGATTAGCAGCCATAGGTCTTAACCACTGTGCCACCAGGATCCAGTATATGTGTATATATATAAATGTATATAGGTATGTATTAGTGTGTGTATATCTATTTATCTGTCTAGACAGAAATACTATGGATAACTATTTTTATTCATCTCTGAATTCCCAGAACTTAGCATGGTTAGTGAGCAACAGATGAATGAATGAATGAATGAATGAATGAATGAATGAATGAATGAATGAATATTCACTGAAGTTGCTCAGACACTTTGGGTGCCTGAATTAGGATCAGAATTTATATCCCCTGAACTCAAGCCTTCTGCTAAAGAAAACGTTGGCAGTTTGAATCCACCAGGCGCTCCTTGGATACTCTACAGGGCAGTTCTACTCTGTCCTATAGGGTCGCTATGAGTTGGAATCGACTTGATGGCAATGGGTTTGGTTTTTTTTGGGGGGGGGGGCGGAACTCAAGCCTTATTTGTTTTCTTCTAGATTGTTCAACATCTGGGTTTAGCAGAGACAACATCTCTCCCAGGGAATTAAAGGTTGGTCCTTCTAGAAGGCAGAGGTTGACTGGATGGGCTCCAGAAATTCTCCCAGTCCTAAAGCTGATTACCTGACACCAACCAGATTACACCCACCATTTCAGGGCTGTTTACAAAACCAAGTAATTAAACAACCTTCTTTAAAGACCCCTGTGGATAACTAACTACGAGGAGACCACTGCTAGGTTTCCTTTGGGGAAATAACAAAGATCCTAGAGGCCTTGCTTCAACTTGTCCATTCTGAAGCCTAATGGAGTAGGGAATGCCGGAAGAATGTTGCCAGGATCTGGGACCAAAATCAGTGTAATTAAATAAAGACTCAGAATTCCTGTCAAGGAACAAACAAAACTTTTCATAATGGACTAATTGTTGGGAAACCCTCAGGTACTTTGCAAATCTTAGTAGCTGGCTCGTATTAACTGGGACTGTTATCCTTAATTCCTTCCTTTAAACATTTGGACTGTTTTTATTTAGGCCTTCCTTTTTTTTTCCTTCTGTACAGCAGCTACGGTTGATTCAATTCACAAAGACTTTACTGAGAGTCTGCTGAATACTAACCCTTTGTGGAGTTAGTACCCTTGCCCTCAATGTAATGAAGGTAAGAATAGAAATCTTACTATGTGCCTGGTGATGTGGTAAGCATTTTACATGCATTATTTCTTCCTCACAATGACTCTGGAACGTAGGTACTCTTATTGTCTCCACTTTAAATTACAGATGGAAAAACTGAGTACAGAGTTCCAATAACTTTCCTAGATCACATAGCTGGAAAGTAACAAGCCAGGATCCAAACCCACGTTTGTCTGGTCTCAGAGCCTAAACTCTTAGCTGCTCTATTGTATGTCCCTCTTGTGATCTACCTGGTGATTTATACGACGAAATTCTTAGCTATTAAATTTTTAGAACATGAGCTATACAATAATGTTAAAATAAATTAATACTTCAATTTCAAACTATTAATAAAAGATAAACATTTACAATCATGCATAGGTAAAAGTATAGACAGTTTTCATTTTCATTTTTGATTATTAGCATTTTAAGAGTAATTCAGGCACATAACTTTTTTTCCAAACAATCTTGAAGTGTATAAAATGAAAAATGAAAGTCTTCCAGCTGTATTAAGTATTTCTTCTATTATTTGAGAATATTCATTTCTGTTATAAAAGAAAACAAACAGGATGGATGCAACTTGTAAGAACTGGTAGGCATAGCTAGGGTCCCTGGGTGGTGCAAACAGTTAGTGTGCTCAGCTGCTAACTGAAAGAGGCACCTAGGTGGAATGTCTTGGCCATCTACTTCCAAAAAATCAGCCATTGAAAACATTATGGAGCACAGTTGGAATCTGCTTGATGGTAATTGGTACTGGTAGGTATGAGAAAACCAATTGTCATCAATTCTGACTCATGGCGACCCCATGTGTGCTGCAGTAGAAGTGTGCTCAGTAGTAGAGCTGTGGCTGATTTTTTTGAAATAGATCACCAGGCTTTTCTTCTGAGGCAACTCTAAACCAAAAACCCATTGTCGTTGAGTCGATTCTGACTCAGAGCTACCCTATAGGACAGAGTAGAACTGCCGCATAGGGTTTCCAAGGAGCACTTGTGCATTTGAGCTGCTGACCTTTTGGTTAGCAGCCGTAGCTCTTAGCCACTGCCCCACCAGGGCTCTGAGGCAACTCTGGGTGGACTCAAACCTCTAACCTTTTTGGTTAGCAGCCAAGTATGTTAACCATTTGCACCACCCAATGACTCCACTGGTAGGTATAGCTAGCAAGTAAGCAAGTAGCATGGGAGACACAGGCAGATTCATAAACAAACAAACAAAACCAAACTCTTGCCATCAAGTTGATTCTGACTCATAATGGCTCTATAGGACAGTGTAGAACTGCCCCATAGGGTTTACAAAGCAGCTTCATAAGATGTGTCAGATAATAAGTTAATAATCTGTAGACACATTATGGAGCCTTGGTGTGCAGCAGTTAAGAGCTCGGATGCAAACCAAAAGGTCGGCAGTTCAGATCCAGCAGCTGCTCCTTGGAAACCTTATGGGACAGTTCTACTCTGATGTATAGGGTCACTTTGAATTGGAATTGACTCAACAGCAATGAGTTTTTGGTTTTGGAATGCATATTATATGATAGAAAGAGTGGAACAAACAAGAGCATCACCCACTGGGAACACCCAGGATGCTCCCATTTTTTTTTTTTTTTACTTGTGCTTTAGGTGAAAGTTTACAGCTCAAGTTAATTTCTTATATAAAAATTTACACACATATTGTTTTGTGACATTAGTTGCAATCCCCATAATGTGACAGTACACTCCCCTTTTCCACCCCAGGTTCCCTGTGTCCATTCAACCAGTTCCTGTCCCCTTCTGCCTTCTCATCCTGCCTCCGGACAGGAGCCATCCATTTGGTCTAGTGTATCTGATCGAACTAAGAAGCACACTCCTCACGTGTATTATTTTTTGTTTTATAGTCCTGTCTAATCTTTGTCTGAAGAGTGGGCTTTGGCAAAAGTTTCAGTTGTGGGTTAACAGAGTGTTCAGGGGCCATAATTTCGGGGGTTGCTCCAGTCTCTGTTAGACCATTAAGTCTGGTCTTTTTACATGAATTTGAGTTCTGCTCCACACTTTTCTCCCACTATATCCGGGACTCTCTGTTGTGTTCCCTGTCAGAACGGTCATTGGTGGTAGCCAGGCACCATCTTGTTCTTCTGGTCTCAGGCTAGTGGAGTCTCTGGTTTTTGTGGTTCTTTAGTCTGTTGGGCTAATATTTTCCTTATGTCTTTGTTTTTCTTCATTCTCCTTTGGAATGAGGCCAATTGATGCATCTTAGATGGCTGCTCGCAAGCTTTTAAGACCCCAGATGCCACTCACCAAAGTGGGATGCAGAATATTTTTTTAACAAACTTTGTTATGCCAGTTGTCCTAGATGTTCCCCGAAACTATGATCCCCAGGCTTCAGCCCCTTGCTGGGTGTTCTTGTCCTGCATTTCTTCATTTGAACAAGAGTATGTGTTGGCTCCAGAGCCCTTCATCTGTTGGGCCCCCTTCCTCAAACCTCAACTCTGGCCCTCTGAGCTACACCATCAGTGAGGAAGGCCAATGCTGCAGAGATAGTACCTAATCCTGGGTTTCACAGGACAGGTTATATGTTCTCTTCCTCTCTCTGCAGAATGGAGGTATTAACCTGTCCTGTATTTTCCTTCTTGCTTCTGGCTGTGAGTTTTAAATGGGTTTAATTTGGTTTCTGAGTCTTTTTGTTCTATGACTTCCCAGATAGCTTGCTTGGTAGTGTTCTTGATTGTTTTTAGGTGCTGTTGATTCTGGCTCATAGTGACCCTATGTGACAGAGCAGAACTGCCCCATAGGATTTTCTTGGCTATAATCTTTATAGAAACAGATTGCTAGGTCTTTCTTTCACAGAAGCACTGGATGGGTTCAAACTGCCAACCTTTCACTTAGTAGCCAAGCACTTAACCATTGCACCGCCAGGACTCCTTAGTGTTCGTGGAGTCTACCTAAATTGCACGAAGGTGATTTTCTGCATGACACAACCTCACTCTTTGCTACCCTGGTTTTCTCAGTAGAGGTAATCTCTTTGAACCCATCCTGTTTTTCTGCTTATATTCTTCTATTTCTCTATACATCAATTTTAAACCATACCTACCGATGCCCTGTTATAAAAGATAAGATATAAACTGTACTCTCTCATCCCCTTTCCTTCTCCATCCCTTTGTTACTTTTGAAAAAAAATTTATATTAGATCTTCTGTTGAGTACTTTTTTAACTTTAAAACCTTTTATTTCTTAATTTATTGGCTTCCTTTTGTTTAAACTTTTTTTTCATTGAAAAGATAATACAGGCAGATAATAAAACATCTAAACAGTACAAGAGAGAATAAAATGAAAAGGATTTTTTCCTTCTTAGCCCAGTCATCCTTCTTGGAGGCAGATACTGCTATAATTTATTAAATATTCATCTATAAATTTATTTGCAAATGAAAGCACAAATATGTATATATTCCCTTTATTTTTCATTCTAAGAATATTAAAAATTCTCCCAGATTTTCCTCTAGTACTTTCATGAATCTACTTCAAAAATCAACTTTATTTTAACTTATTTTAAGTCTGCAGTTAGATGAGTTTGACAAATGTAACCACCACCCCCACAAGATAGAGAACCTTCCAGCACAGCCTAAAAAGCTTCTTTGTGTCCCTGGCTTCCCACTCCTAGCCTCAGGCAACCACTGATCTGCTTTGTTTTACTACTGATCCCATTGTTTTAAAGTTTTGATCCACCTGGGATTTATTTTACTGTAGGAAAAGAAGAGGGTCCAGTTTTATTTTCTTCTAAACCGTTAGCCAATAGTCCCAACTTTGCTGATCGAATAATCCCTCTTCCCCCATTGCTTTGAAATGCCACCTTTATCATGTATAAAATTCCTATATGTATTTGAATCTATTTACATTGGTATGTCTTTCTCTTTCTTTGCCCAGTACCAAACTGTTTCAATTATTATACCTTTATATTATTGGAAAATATGTAGTAGACAATATCCCCACCCCCATCATTCTTCTTTTTGTTTTTATGGCTTATTTTGCATGTTTGTTTGCCATACGAAACACACATTTTTTTGTTTTTGTGTTTAGAATCAGTTCGTCTAGTCCAACAAATAATTCTTTGGGTACTTTTACTGAAATCAGATTGATTTTGAGAAAATAGACAATTCAGAGTTACTTTAAATAAAAATTTACAGATAATTAATGCCTTTATGCTACTGAATTGTCCTGTTTAAGATAAAGGTATATAATTCTATTTATTTGAATCTTATTTTATTTCCAGATAGATTTAAAGTTTTTCTCATGTATGCCCTTCACATTTCTTGGTAAATTTCTAAATATTTTGTCATTTTTATGTTTTGATAAATGAGATGTTTTCTTTTATTATATTTTTGAATTGGTGGCTGTTTCTTTTTGAAGTAGCAGTATCAAAGCATAGTGGCCAAAGCGAGCTGCCTGATTTATTCTGATTTTTAGCTGTGTGAACTAGGGCAAGTTACTTAATATCTCTGTGTGTCTCGGTTTCTTCCTTCATTAAAAAAAAAAAAGTTGCCGTTGGGTTGGCTCTGACTCGTGGCGACCCCATGTGTGTCAGAGGAGAACTGTGCTCTGTAGGGTTTTTCACTAGTAGATCGATCACCAGAACTATCTTTTGAGACACCTAAGAGGGGACTCGAACCTCCAACCTTTCAGTTAGCAGCTGAGCATGTTAACCATTTACTCACCCAGGAATTCCTCTTCTTTTGCAGAATGAGTATAATAACTGTCTTACCCCATGTAATTGAGGATTAAGCAAGTTATTTTTGAAAAGCACTCAGAGGAACGTCTGCTACACTGAAGAAATGTTAATATGTTGCACAGCTATTGATTTTTATCAATTAATTTTGTAGTTAACTATTTTATTGAACTTTTTAAATATTTCTAAGAGCTCCTCAGTGGATTCTTTGGGTTATCAAGGTATATACCATCATTTTATCCACCAGTTTTAGACACTATCTCTTAGTTCCCTACTGAGTAAGATGAGAAAATTAGTGCCCAATGCACTTCCCTTCACTCCTCCTGTTCTTCCCCTTCTCAGCCTTTCTCAGTTATACCATTATTTTTCTACCATTGCTTGCACTGTGTTCTATAAATGTGAAGAAATCATGCTTTGGTTCTAAACATGGGATCCCGGGAGTGTTTGATTCACTCTGAATCCCCATGTAAAAGTAGGCAGAGTGACTAGATAGCAAAATCAATAGCTTATGGACAACATTTACAACAAAACTAGGTGACAGGTTATCTCTAGGCACCCCAACACACACACAAATGACAAAAAAACCCCAAATATCCATACAACTTGTTGTAGTATCATATCTGTGCAGAATGAAGCAGAGTGAACAGTGGGGCACCTTATAGGCTTGAGACCAGGAGAATCCCAACAGATATTCACTGAGGATCATGGAAAGCCAGTTTGAGAATAGCAGTTGAAAGTGGGAGAAGTTTTGCTCTCTCCACTAACTGACGAATGCAAGGGGCCCAAGGTAAGATCTGAAGGGGCTGGACCAGCCAAAGTTCTCTTCCAGGACAGGGCTCCAACCTGAGGAGAAACTGCTGGGAGTGGAACAAAAATTGAACAGGATAGGGAATATAGAAAGGAAGAAAAGAGAAGGTTCAGAAAAAATGGGAGAGGGAAACAGGCAGAAAATCTTAGAAATTACAGTACAATATTTTTGTACCCTGAAAAGAAAAGAAAAACTCACCACCACAGTTCAACAACAAAAAGAACAGATACTAGAGTTATACAAATGATAGAATTCTGTGAAGTTAGCAAAGCTACCTCAAGTTTTCCTTCTGAAATTCATGAAAACTAACATCACATAAAAATAAACAACAGAAAAGGATTGCGGTCAAATACCATACAAAGTTATTATAAGAAAAAAAAAAAAAAATAGGAGCAGGATTATATCCCTACAAACAATGACTGCATGCCAGAAAAGACCTACCTACAATTAAAGTTGTGGCCTTCTATTTCAAAATGAGCCAAAATAATCAAGAAAATGACATAAGACATGAAAGAACAACATATCTCATAATTAGACAACCTCAGGAATGAAGTGACAGAGCTCAGAAAATATTAGAAAGAAAATAAAAAATTATTTTAGAAATGTATAGTAAACTAAAAGGAACATAACAGGGACTAACACAACAGAAAATACCTTAAGATAAATAGAAGGTGAAAAGGAGAAAAATATTTAAAAGAAACAAAGAAAGAGATAAGAAGGATTTAGGAGAAAATGACAAATATTGTATACAGGGAAGAAGATCCGATATATGGATAATAGGAGCCCATGAAGAAGAGCAAAGAAAAAAGTACTAAAAATGATAAATCAAGCAAAGCTTCCTTAAATTAAAATAAAAAAGACTTAAAACTACATATTGAAAAAGCACACCACATACCTGAGAATATTTCCCCAGAGTAACTAATGAAAAGGCATATCCTAAAGTCATTTAGGCATTTGGGCAAAAATAGCAAGTCACTTACAAAAAAGATAGATTATCATCAAACTTTTTAGTAAAAATGCTTTATATTTTATGGAGTAACACATTTAAGATACTCAAGGAATGAAATTTTCTCCAAGGACTTAATGTCCAGCAAAATTGACTTTCAAGTGTAAATGGCAAACTTGTTATCAACATGCAAAAAATCAGGGAATATGAGACCTTCCTAAGGAATTTAGTAGAGATTAAGAATATCAAAATGATCAGTAGACACAAGAACCAGTGGGGATGATTAAACATACGATTCCTTTTAGAACTAGGACTAAATGAAGACAAAAGGAAGAGAGTATAGCATGGAATGACTAAATGCATAGACAATGTAGATGTACTACAAATATTAAAAAAAAATAGAGCAAGAATGGGAGAGCATAAGCAAAATTTTTTAACTGGGTTCAATATTGATGACAATCATATTAGTACTGTTATTTTGAGACTGTTGTGTACATAGAGTCCGGTAAAAAAGACTCAGGACTTGAAGAGGGTGTCACTGGCCAAAGATAATCCAATTTATTTGAGCTTGAAAAAGAATAATAGTTGGAATCAATCAAAACTTATCAAATATATTTAATTTCGTTCATTCTATACCCTTACCACATTTGGAGAATAACAGAGAAACAATTTATTATCTTGAAATATTGTAAAGAAAGAGAAAGAATCAAGCATTTATGCTACCTTTTCTCTCTGAACTGTGCTACTGGTTAAGCATAGAGTAAAAGAGGGGAAGCAACACTTTATATAAGTATTTGAGCTGATAAATACAAAATAAATGACAAAAGTAGAATATCGCCAGGCTGCAATCCCTGATGAATTAATGGTTTTAGGCATTCAGCCTTAAAGCCTTTTAATGTTAAAAAAGAGTAAACACGGGAATTTTGTGCCTTCTGATGAAAGGGCACATCACCACCTTGAAAACATGCTAGGTGAAAGAAGCTAGTCATAAAAGGCCACATATGTTTCCATTTATATGAAATATCCAACAAACAAACAAACAAACAGATTGTTGTACAGTCAATTCCGACTTATGGTGACCCTATGTGTTAGAACTGCTTCATAGGGATTTCTTGGCTGTAATCTTTATGGAAGCAGATCACCAGACCTTTCTTTTGTAGGGCTGCTTGGTGGGTTCAAACTGTCTACCTTTAGGTTAGTAGTTGAGTACAAACTGTTTGCACGACCTGGGACCATCCAGATAGGCAAGTCTATAGAGACAGAAAGTAGATTAGAGGTTGTCTAGAGCTGTGAGTATGGAGGGGTGTTGAGGATTATGCAAGGGGTGTTGGCTAAAGGGTACCAGGGCTTCCTTTTGGAATGATGAAAATGTTCTAAAATTGGGATGATGGTTGTGCAACTCTTTGAATATACTACAGTCCATTGAATTGTATGCCTTAAATAGGTGAATTGTATGGGATGTGAATTTTATCTCCATAAAACTGTTATAAAAAAGTAAAGTAAAGGAAAAAGAAAAAGAAAAAAAGAACACATTACCGCTTATAGTCTTGTCAAAAGAACTGAACCTGAGTCTGATCCAATCTCTGGATCCAGATGCATATTTACTGGAATGCAGGGGGAGAGGAATATGCTGAATTGTACCATGAGTATGAAAATTGCACCATGAGTGTGGACAAAATCCAGACGACTTGTCCTTCAATATATGCACACTCAGAAAAGGGAAAGGATGGAGGGGAAACCTGAAGATTAAAAAAAAGTCTTAAAAAATAATTAATAAAAAAATTGTGAAGATTAAATGACGATCCAAGGGATGCACACTTGTGTAATAAAATGATAAAGTAGCCAAGGAAATGATTACTAAAAAAGCCAGGATAGTTTTACTTTTGGGAGGAGTGGGAAAGTTGAGGTTGGGATGGTAAATCACGGAGGGACTTCTGATGTGAGCTCTGTTCCTTAAGCTGAGTGACGGTTAGATTCATTAAGCTATACTTTCGCTTTGTGTGGTTTTCTGAATCTTTATTTTATTTTACCATAAAAATGGGACATATAAAAATATTTGTAATATTATGAATCATGTAAATATTATTTTTTAAAATTGTCCTTTAGATGAAGTTTTACAGAGCAAGTTAGTTTCTCATTAAACAATTAATATACATATTGTTTTGTGACATTGGTTTCCAACCCCCATGCCATGTCAACACTCTCCCCTTCTTGACCTTGGGTTCCCCGTTACCAGCTTTCCTGTCCCTTCCTGCCTTCTTGTACTTGCCCCTGGGCTGGTGTGCCCATTTAGTCTCATTTTGTGGCCTGTCTAATCTTTGGCTTCCTTGTAGGTGTGTGGATATTAGCCTATCACTGACAGTGTTGTACTTGAGGATAGATCTTGAAATTTTTTTTTGACAATGAATGCAACACCATTCCTCTTCAAGTTGTCATTCCCAGCATAGTTGACCATATGATTATCCAGTTTAAAATGACCAATACCAGTCCATTTCAGCTCACGGATGTCTAGGATATCAATGTTTACGCATTCCATTTCATTTTTGACGATTTCCAATATTCCTGGATTCATACTTCGTACATTTCAGGTTCTGATTATTAATGGATTCTTGCAGCTGTTTCTTCTCATTTTTAATCATGCCAAATCGGCAAATGAAGGTCCCAAAAGCTTGACTCCATCCATGTTATTAAAGTTAACTCTACTTTGAGGAGGCAACACTTCCCCAGTTGTCTTTTGAGTGCCTTCCAACCTGAGGGGCTTATCTTTCGGCACTATATCAGACAATGTTCCACTGCTATTGTCTGTGATAGGACAATATCCATATGCCTACAAGGAAGACCAGTTAACACGACAATTATTCAAATTTATACACCAACCACTAAGGCCAAAAATGAGGGAATTAAGATTTTTACCAACTTCTGCAGTCTGAAATTGATCCATCATGCAATCAGTATGCACTGAAAATTGCTGGTGATTGGAATGCAAAAGATGGAAACAAAGAAAAAGAATTGGTAGTTGGAAAATATGGCCTTGGTGATAGAAATGATGCCGGAGATCACATGATAGAATTTTGCAAAACCAACGACTTCTTTATTGCAAATACGTTTTTCACTGACATAAATGATTTTTTTTTTTTAATACATATGGACCTCGCCAAATGGGATACACAGGAATCAAATCAACTACATCTGTGGAAAGAGATGATGGAAAAGCTCAATATCATCAGTCAGAACAAGGCCAGGGGCTGACTGCAGATCAGACCATCAATTACTCATATGCAAGTTCAAGTGAAACTGAAGAAAATTAGAACAAGGCCATGAGAGCCAAAGTGTCACCTTGAGTCTATCCCACCTGAATTTAGAGACCATCTCAAGAATAAATTTGGTGGGTTGAACACTAATGATCGAAGACTAGACGAGTTGTGGAATGACATCAAGGACATCATACATGAAGAAAGCAAGAGGTCATTAAAAAGAAAAGAAAGAAAAGACCTAGATGGATGTCAAAAGAGATTCTGAAATTTGCTCTTGAATATTGAGTAGCTAAAGCAAGCAAAAGGAAGAAATTATGAAGTAAAAGTGCTGAACAGAAGATTTCAAAGGGCAGCTTGAGAAGACAAAGGATTATGATGACATGTGCAAAGAGCTGGAGATAGAAAACCAAAAGGAAAGAACACACTCAGCATTTCTCAAGCTGAAAGAACTGAAGAAAAAATTCAAGCCTCTAGTTGCAATAGTGGAGGATTCCATGGGGAAAATATTAAATGACACAGGAAGCATCAAAAGAAGATGGACAGAGTCACTATTCCAAAAAGCATTGGTTGATGTTCAACCATTTCAGGAGATAACATATGATCAGGAACCAATGGTACTGAAGGAAGAAGTCCAAGCTGCACTGAAGGCATTGATAAAAAACAAAGCTCCAGGAATTGACGGAATACCAAATGAGATATTTCAACAAACAGATGCCGTGCTGGAAGTGCTCACTCCTTTATGTCAAGAAATTTGGAAGACAGCTACCTGGCCAACTGACTGGAAGAAATCCATATTTATGCCTATTCCTAAGAAAGGTGATCCAACCGAATGCAGAAATTATTGAGCAATATCATTAATATTACATGGAAGGAGAATTTTGCTGAAGGTCATTCAAAAAGGGCTGCAGCAGTATATCGACAGGGAACTACCAGAAATTCAAGTCAGATTTAGAAGAGGATGTGGAAGCAGGGATATCATTGCAGATGTCACATGGATCCAGGTTGAAAGCAGAGAATATCAAAAAAACGTTTCCCTGTGTTTTATTGACAATGCAAAGGCATTCGACTGTGTGGATCATAAATTATGGTAACATCGTGGAGAATGGGCATTCCGGAACTCTTAATTGTGCTCATGAGGCATCTGTGCAAGGATCAAGAGGCAGTTGTTTGAACAAAACAAGGGGATACTGCATGGTTTAAAGTCAGGAAAGGTGTGCATCAGGGTTGTATCCTTTCACCATACCTATTCAATCTGTATGCTGAACAAATAATCAGAGAAGCTGGACTCTATAAAGAAGAATGGAGCATCAGGATTGGAGGAAGACTCATTAACAACCTGCTTTATGCTGATAACACAATCTTGCTTGCTGAAGTGAAGAGGACTTGAAGCACTTAGTGATGAAAATCAAAGACCACAGCCTTCAGTATGGATTACACCTCAACATAAAGAAAACAAAAATCCTCACAACTGTACCAATAAGCAAAATAATGATAAACGGAGAAAAGATTGAAGTTGTCAAGGATTCCATTTTACTTGGATCCACAATCAACACCCATGGAAACAGCAGTTAAGAAATCAAAAGACGCATTGCATTGGGCAAATCTGCTGCGAAAGACTTCTTCAAAGTGTTGAAAAGCGGAGATGTCACCTTGAGGACTAAGGTGTGCCTGACCCAAGCCAAACCAAAAAACCAAACCTACTGTTGTCGAGTTGATTCCGACTCATAGTGACCCTATAGGACAGGGTAGAACTGCCCTGTAGAGTTTCCAAGGAGGGCCTGGCAGATTCGAACGGCTGACCTTTTGGTTAGCAGCTGTAGAACTTAACCACTATTCCACCAGGGTGACCCAAGCCACGGTGTTTTAAATTGCCTTATATGCGTGTGAAAGCTGGACAATGAATAAGGAAGACCGAAGAAGAACTGATGCCTTTGAATTGCGGTGTTGATGAAGAATATTGAATATACCATGGACTGCTAAAAGAACAAACAAATCCGTCTTGGAAGAAGTACAACCAGAATGCTCCTTAGAAGCAAGGATGGTAAACTCCGTCTCACATGCTTTGGACATGTTATCAGGAGAGACCAGTCCCTGGAGAAGGACTTCATGCTTGGTAAAGTAGAGGGTCAGCGATAAAGAGAAAGACCCTGGACGAGGCAGATTGACACAGTGACTGCAACAATGGGCTCAAGCATAACAATTGTGAGGATGGATCAGGACCGGGCAGTGTTTTGTTCTGTTGTACATAGGGTCGGTACGAGTTGGAACCAACTCGATGGCACCTAACAGCAACAACAACAGTGCCCTCCAGATTCATCCATGTCGTGAGATGTTTTGCAGATTCATCGTTGATCTTCATTGTTGCATAGTATTCCATTTTGTGTTGGTACCATAGTTTGTTTATCCATTCATTCATCTGTTGATGGGCACTTAGTCTGTTTCCTTCTTTTCGCTTCATATAAATATTGTTTAGTGCAGAATATTGACAAGCAATTGAAAGGAAAAGTAATCATACATCACAAAAACTGAGTAGAATGTTCCAAGCATCAAGGTCAAATGGATTCTCTTTTCTTTGCTCTTACAGTGGCTCAGAATCATGCTTCATTTTAGTTAGCTTCATATTTGGCTTTTAGTTTTCTTATTTTCATACTTTTTCATCCTAGAGTTTCTGTCTTTTTTTCCCTATGGACAAAAGAAGCATATAACTCCACATTATCTTCATTAACATCAAGATTATCAAGCTGCTTAATCACACTATTTAATAATGTGACTTCACTTTCTTCCTGAAGACTTGTCAGAGCTCTCTGATTTACTATTTTAATTTGGACTTGTCATTTTCTAAGCCTGTGCAACTTTTTCTTTTTTTAAATTGAGTTGTTGGGTTAGGTCCCCTGCTTATTGGGTCCCATGTTTTCCTTTTTTCTTGTATTTGTTTTTATCTTTTGACTTGCTGAAGTACCTTATATATATATTATTGTTGCAAAAATATAGGTAAGAAACATCTGCCAATTCAGTTTTTTTTCCCTTTTGCTGAGATACTTTTTAAAGAAATGTGTTTTCCAAAAAGATTGCGTGAGGGGTAATTTTTTTTGAGTTCTTGTATGTGAGACAGTGTCATCATTTTTACCCCACACTTCACTGAGAGTTTGACTGTGTACAGAATATTAGGTTCAAAATATTTTTTCCCTTAGAACTCTAAGAACTATTTTCTAGCACCCATTGTTGCTGATTCATGTGACACCAATCTAATTCTTACTCCTTTATAGTTAACCTTTTTTTTTTTTGTCTCTGGACAAAAGGATCTTCCTTTTACCCTTGGTATTCAGAAATTTCATGATAGTGTATCTTTATGTGGGTCTTTTTTATTTCTCTGCTCTGTACTTGCTGAGCCTTTATAATCTGAAGCCATATGTCTTTCTTCAGCTCTGGGAAATTTTCTTCTGTTATTTATTTCTTATTTTCTTACTGTTTTTATTTTCTGAAACTCATATGGGGGATACATCCTGCATAAGTCCATTATGTGGCTTTAACATATTGCTTATATTTTCCATTTCTTTGACTTTTGCTCTATATTGTAGGAGATCTCCTTGACTTCTTTTTGTAGGTTTTATAAACAATATTTAAACCTTCAGTTATTTATTCAACAAATATTAACTAAGCACTTTCCCTGTGTCTGGCACAGTGCAAGGTACTGAGGAATAATGGTGAGTAAAACAATATGGTGCCTGCCCTTATGGAACTTACAGACTAGAGGGGAAAATGGACATTATTCCAATAACCACACACTTAGAATGCACCCTAGTAGAACGCAAACCCTATGAAAGCAGGGGTTTGTTTTGTTCACTGCTGTTTTCGCTGTGCCTAGAATGCTCACTACATTGTTAGTAAATGTTTGTTGAACTTCTAATAATTCTTAGGAAGGAAAAATATAGAAAGCTCAAGAGTAGACATCTGGGAACCTAGCTTAGCCTTGAGGGTTGAGGGCTTCCCTGAGCAAGTGATGTTTGAGCCAAGACATGAAGGATGAGTAAGAATTAACTTGGAGGAGGTAGGAACAGATTGTTCCAGGAGGAAGCCAGTGCCCAGGCATTGAGGGAGGAAAGAATGTGGCATGTTCTAGCAACTGAAAGGAGGTCAGAGTATTTGAAATAGTACAGAAAGAGAGGCAGGAGGAACATGGGACTGGAAAGGGCATCAGGGACTGTGTCTCACAGGGACTTAGGAAACATTTACAATGTCGTGGTCTTATCCTAAAGGCAGGTGGGAGCCATTGACGGGGTTTGAACAAGGGAAGGCCAAGATGAGACGAGATTTGTGTTTTAAAACTCTAGTCTATGAATTCATAGAGAAACCCATTGGCTGGCAGTTGCTGACATTCAGACATGAGAGGATGGTGGTTTTAGGTGATCATGTTGAAATAGGGTGAGCTGCACAGAATCAAGAACTAAGTAAACTTTTAGCAGAAAAACAGAGTGACACATAAAATAAAAGCTATTACCCGTTAGATTGGTGCTCTACTCAAAAACCGTCTGTATGAGTACAAAAGGTCAACATTTCATCAGAGGCATGTCTATGGAAGACAGCACCTATTGCCAAGAACTGAAATTGTGCCTCTGCAGAGGCGTAGCAGGGGAACATCTCCTGGAACAATCTCTAAGTTGTGTCCCCTACCAGTTTGAGTGCCCAGGGGCAGTCTGTAAGTTGTACCCTGCCCCCCCATTTTCAAGATGAATAGACATTGATAGCAGCAAGGAGTCAGCAGAAATGCCTTCCCCCTCTTGTCCAGTTGCCTTAGTCAGGCACCTTTCATATTTGTGGTGCCTTGAAATGTCATTCTGCACCTCTTCTGGTGCCGCCTTGGACTTGCACCCAGGGGCAAGTGTCCCCTGCTCCCCCCTCACTATGCCTATGTGTCTGCTGTGGTTGAGGAAGGACGTTGGGCCATACTGGTTTAGTAGAAACTGCTCAGTGGTGCTCCTTCCCTTCAAGTGGCACCCAGGGCACATGCCATACCTGCCATACCTTAGATACGCCTCTGCTTCTTCTCATCCTTCTTTGCTGTAGCCACAGGCAGTCATAGACTATCTCTTAGTCCCAGCTTCAAAGCCCTAGGAAAGAGCATCTGATTGGTTCAGCTTGGATGAAACTGCCATCTTCGGCCCAGTTGACTGAGACCTGGAAGGTGGATTCATGTAGCACAAATATGGTTGCCGCAGAGAAGCTTTAAGAGTATGAAAGAAGGAAGTTCTCAGAAGAAAGGGATTGTTGTGAACCAAGCAAACACCACAAAAGTGTCTGCTAACCTTTGGCTATCCTGTCATCTCCCTGCCAAAGGGGCTCTGAGTTATGGTGACTTATGTTATTGATAGTCTCTGCTTCTAATACACTCACTAAGTTTTTCCACTTTTACTCTATCTCATGGGTTCTACTTACCTATACTGACTAGTGTCTCATGTGTCTACTTACTGCCTGTCTCCATGCCTCTTAGCTTCTGTACCACTTTACTGTCTACATCTCTGTAAGTTAACAGAATTCACTTTCCCCAAAAGTAGATTGGATTGGATTGGACAATGAACCTCAACTGACCTGTAGCTCTCTTTGAATCAGTCATCAATCTATTGGCTCAGTCCACTGTGGCCAGGGTAGTGGGGTTACAAGGCTACAGGATAGAAACCGCACAACCGATGGTCCCGGATAGAATGGGAGAGAAATGTAGACAATTCGAATTCTTAAAAGAAGCCAAACTTGCTGGAGCAGTAGAGACTAGAGGAACCCCTGAGACTGTTGCCCTAAGATACCCTTTAAACTTTGAATCGAAACTACTCCTGGAGGTCACATTTTAGGTAAATAACAGATTGACTCATAAAATAAACAAGATCACTCGTGAGTACTGTGCTCCTTCAAAAAAAATCATCTATATGAGATGAAATGATCAACATTTACCCTAAAGCAAAGATAAGAAGGTAAAGAGAGGGGTGGCAGGGAAGCTAGTTTAGGGAAACAGAACAACCAGAACGCAAACGATGAGAATGTTGACACATTGTGAAAAATGTAACCAATGTCTCTGAACAATATGTACAGAAATTGTTAAATGGGAATCTAATATGCTGTGTAAACTTCCACCAAAAACACAATAAAATATTATATATTTCTGTGCATATATATAAATACATATACATAAAAAGAATAGAAACCAACAGTGAAAAACCGTCTCCTCCTGCTTTTCTTAGAGCCCTGGTGATACAGTGATTAAGAGCTCAGCTGCTAACCAAAAGGTGGGCAGTTAGAACCTACCAGTCGCTCCTTGGAAACCCTATGGGACAGTTCTACTCTGTCCTATAGGGTCGGTATGAGTTGGAATCAACTCAACAGCAATGAATTTAATCTGGTATTTCTGCTTTCCTCAGAAAAGAGCTATAGGCCTCACAGTTTTCCTTAAAAGGAAACAGAGCTTCTAGTACTCAGATCATGAAAGACCTGACCCCATCTTCAAATACTCTTTGGGCATAAAATGAGCTCTTGGGAATCTACTGATAGTACTTTTACACAAATAACATGCATGTTATACTTTTTTGTGCCAACCATGTACCCGTTCCTCCCCCGGTGTTTTTCATAAGCATGCTATGCTAATTTTTTTACATGTTGCTGCAGAAAGATTAGCATAGTGTGCTTATAAAAATACCTGGGTGGGGGGACATGGTTGGCAAAATGACATATAACACATGAGTTAGTTGCATAAAATATGATATATGATCTCTTTTAATTTTAAAACAATAACTAATTTAGCATTTCATATACATTTAATAGTGATTTAATAAAATCATTACTGTACTATTCAGTATATTGTTGTACCTTCAATGGGTATCTTAATAAGCCTTATTTTGCTCAGATACTTAGCTCTGAGAATCTTAAAGTAAAATGCAAAAAGTTATTGAAAAATTAAAGGAAAAAACTTCCCACACATTACATAATCACTATGACCACTGCATATATTCTTGGTGACTGAAGCTTGACACCTTGGCGAAAAGTTGCGGTTCTTCTTATAAAATCCTCTGTGAATTACTTGTGTAAATAACTAGAGACAAGCAGTATACAAATATCTACTCTCTCTTCTGCCACATACTGTAGAAATATAAGCTAGTTAATTTCAAACATCCCAACACCTCTATTCCCACCATAAATTAAGGAGAACTATAACATAAAAACATTTTTTTTTTATAACATAAAAACATTAAATAAGAGGAAAGACTATAAACTGTGAACCAATGGGAGTTTTCACATCATGTTACATAAAACATCTTAAATATTTTGATCTCCTAGACACAAGCCCAACTTTTGATTCACTTATGACCTAAAACATCCATCACTGGTGAACACATCCTTATACCAAAGAAGCAGATCGCCTCTGTCAGGAAGTTCTCATCTTCCAGTAGAAAACAAACTCATCATTGGTGCCAGCCCAGGATAGTGCTTCTTGAATAGAGAAAACTCTATTAAGGGTATTGTGAGTTTTATTTGATTGTTAACCAAAGGATGGCAACCTCTGCCACATGTCACTAAATAAAGACTTCCTTTGGGGTCTCATTTGTATCCCTTAACTACAAAATTCTTTTTTTAAACGGTGGTGGAGCCCAACGTGATATACTCTTTCCATAAGGAGGAACACTAGTCAGAATTACTGTCATGGTTGGACCCAGAGGAAGTACTCCAGAACACCCAGGCTCAGAAATCAGAAGAGGAAGTAACCTGTCCAGAAAGAACTAGAGCCTTGTTTCTTGTAATGAACTCAAATGCCGTTAAGAAGTCCCTCCCTGCCCCAAGTGCCTCCCTCCCATCTTGTGGTATAAAACAGCTTATACCAAGTAAGAGTACAAAATAAACCCAACATTACTGTCTCTTGAGGCACCTGATCTAAAATTGAAGAAACCCTTATTAGTAAAGTCCAAAAGCAGCACATGATGTCCAGAAAATCTAGACTAAAGTGACAAAAAAGCAAAATAGAATATATGAATGCGAGAAACCCATTGACTTGAATTATTGTAAACCTAAATATAGAATTCTAGGTAAATCTTCCAGAATGATAAAGTCATGGGGAATAGTATAACCTCAGTTGTATATTTTGGTATAACAAAGCACCACAAAAATAAGTGGCTTAAAACAACAATAATTTACTAGCTCACAATACTGTGGTCCACAGTTTGGACTAGCCTCATTGTGTGGTTCTTCTGGTCTCACCTGGGCTTGCCCATGTGGCAGCTATCAGCTGGAAGTTTGGCAAGGGCTAGGTGACCCTAAATGACCTCACTGTATGACTGGAAGTTAGTGCCGGCTGTCAGTTAGTGTTCTTTCCATGTGGTGTTTTGTGACCAAGGAGGCTAACCTTGACTTATCCCCATGGCAGCAGCAGCATTCCAAGAGAGCAAGACTGAAAGCTGCAAGGTCTGGAACTCTCAAAGCTTAAAATCCCACTATGTCTCTTTTGCCACATTCTGTTGGACAAAGAAAGTCACAAGGCCAGCCCACATTCAAGAAGATAGAAAATAGACTTTACCTATTGATGGGAGGGAGTCCCTGGGTGGTGAAAACAGTTAACGCACTCACTGCTAACCTAAAGGTTGGTGATTGGAGTCCACCAGGGGTGCCTCAGAAGAAAGGTCTGTGATATATCTCTGAGAAATCAGCCACTGAAAACCCTGTGGAGCACAGTTCTACTCTGACACACTATGAGTGAGAATCAACTTGACAACAACTGGTTTATTGATGGAAGGAGAGGCAAAGTCACATTGCTACACAAGCAAGAACCACATATTGATGAGCTTTATTCTCTCTAACACCTAATGTAAGGTTTGGTACACACAGTAGGTACTTCAAATCTGTTTCAAAAATCAAGAAACCTTCCAGAAGAAAATAACTTCTTGGAATTACTGAAGGTAGAATTCAAAATACTCGTATACAGAACTCTTCAAGAGATTAGGAAGGAGATCAGACAAAACACAGAACAAGCCAGGGAACACACAGACAAAACAATAGAGGAACTTAAAAAGGTTATCAAGAGCATAGTGACAAATTTAACAGGCTGCAAGAATTTATAGAGAGATGGCAAACAGAAATCCAGAAGATTAACAATAAAATTTCAGAATTATACAACTCAATAGAAAGTCATAGAAGCAGAATTGAGGCAACGGAAGTCAGAATTAGTGAGACTGAAGACAAGGCACTTGACACCAACTTATTTGAAGAAAAATCAGATAAAAGAATTAAAAAAAAAATGAAGAAACCCTAAGAATTATATGGGACTCTATGAAGAGGAATAACCTATGAGTGATTGGAGTGTCAGAACAGGAGGAGATAACAGAGAGTATAGTGAGAATTGTTGAAGATTTGTTGGCAGAAAACTTGCCTGATATCATGAAAAATGAGAAGGTATCTATCCAAGGAGCTCATTGAACCCCATATGTGATAGATCCCAAAAGAAAGTCAACAAAACATATTACAGTCAAACTTGCCAAAAACAAAGGTAAAGAGAGAATTTTAAGGGTGGCTGGGGATAAACAGAAAGTCACCTACTAAGCTCTGACTACTTGGCAGAAACCATGCAGGCAAGAAGGCAATGGGATGCCATATATAAAGCCTGGAACAAAAAAAAATGTCAGCCAAGAATTATACATTCAGTGAAACTGTCTCTCAAATATAATGATGAAATTAGGGCCTCTCCAGATAAACAGAAAGTTTAGGGAATTTGTAAAAACCGAAACAAAATTACAAGAAATACTGAAGGGAGTCCTCCAGTTAGAAAATCAGTAACATCAGATAACAACCCAAGACTAGAACACAGGAGAGAACAACTAGATATCAACCCAGCTAGGGAAGTCACAAAAATAAATCAAAGCTAAAACACTGAAAATAGGGGAACAGAGATGTCAACATATAAAAGATGACAATATTAAAATAAAAAAGAGGGACTAAAACATGTAGTCATAAGTCTTTCATATGCAGTGGAAGTCTATAAAGAAATAAAAGATTCTTTAAACTTAGAAAAATAGGGGTAAATATTAAAGTAACCACAAAGGAAGCTGACAATCCTACATATCAAAATAAAAAACAAGAAAAACATAAAGACTCAGCAAATACAAAATCAACAATGAAAAAGATGAAAAGAAAATACATAAAGTAAAATGTCTCAGCACAGAAAATTAAGCAGAAAAAAGAAACTGTCAACAACACACACACAAAGAGGCATCAAAATGACAGCACTAAACTCATACCAAATTTTTAGAAACACACTACATTAAGCTGAATGTAAATGGGCTAAATGCACGAATAAAGAGACAGAGAGTGGCAGAATGGATAAAAAACATGATCTGTCTATATGCTGCCTATGAGAGACACACCTTAGAGTTAAAGACACAAACTAAAACTCAAAGGATGGAAAAAAATATATCAAGCAAACAATCAAAAATGAGCAATAGTGGCAATATTAATCCTACAAAATAGACTTTAAAGCAATTTTCACCACAAAGGATAAGGAAGGACACTAGATAATGATTAAAGGATCAGTACACCAGGAGGACATAACCATAATAAACATTTACGTACCCAACGACAGGCTCCAAAATACGTAAAACAAATTCTAACAGCATTGAAAAGAGAAATAGCTCCAGAATAATAGTAGGAGACTTCAACACACCAGTTTCAGTGAAGGACAGAACATCCAGAAACAAGCTCACTAAAGACTTTGAAGACCTAAAAACCACAATGAACCAACTTGATCTTATGGACATGTACAGAACACTCCACCCGACAGCAGCCAAGTATACTTTCTTTTTCAACACACATGGAACATTCACCAGAATAGACCATATATTTAGGCCACAAAGCAAGACTTAACAGAATCTACAACATTGAAATGTTACAAAGCATCTTTTCTGACCATAAATCCATAAAAGTAGAAATCGGTAATGGAAAAAGCAAGGAAAAAAATTGAATACATGCAAACTGAACAATATCTTGCTCAAAAACTACTGGGTTATAGAAGAAATTAAGGATGGAATAAAGAAATTCACAGAATCAAATCCTACCAGAACCTTTGGAACACACCAAAAAATAGTGCTCAGAGGTCAGTTTATAGCAATAAATGCACACATTCAAAAAGAAGGGCTAAAAGACAGCCTGTTTAACAAATGGTGCCGGCATAACTGGATATCCATTTCTGAGAAAAAAAAAAAATGAAACAAGATCCATACCTCACACCATGCACAAAAACAAACTCAAAATGGATTGAAGATCTAAACATAAAATCTAAAACAATAAAGATCATGGCACAAAAAATAGGGACAATGCTAGGAGCCCTAATACATGGCATAAACAGAAAACAGAACATAACTAACTGTACTAACAACAGAAGAGAAACTAGATAACTGGGAGCTCCTAAAAATCAAACACGCTTATCCAAAGACTTCACCAAAAGAGTAAAAAGACACCCCACAGACTGAGAAAAAATTTTTGGCTGTGACAAATCCGATCAGCGTCTAATCTCTAAAATCTACAAGATGTTGCAAAACCTCAACAACAAAAAGACAAATAACCCCCAATTAGAAAATGGGCAAAGGATATGAATAGGTACTTCACCAAAGAAGACATTCAGGTGGCTACCAGATACTTGAGGAAGTGCTCACTATCATTAGCCATTAGAGAAACGCAAATCAAAACTATAATGAGATACCATCTCACCCGAACAAGGTTAGCATTAATCCAAAAAACACAGAATAATAAATGTTAGAGAGGTTGTGGAGAGACCGGGACACTAATACATTTGCAAAAAAAAAATACACTGCTGGTAGGAATGTAAAATGGTACAACCACTTTGGAAATTGATGTGGCACTTCCTAAAAAAACAACAAAAATCAAACCAGAGTAGAACTGCCCAGTAGAGTTTCCAGGGAGCACCTGGCAGATTTGAACTGCTGACCCTTTGGTTAGCAACCATAGCACTTAACCACTACACCACCAGGGTTTCTGGCAATACCATACTATCCAGTGATCCCACTCCTTGGAATATATCCTAGAGAAATAAGAGCTGTCACACGAATACATATATGCACACCCATGTTCATTGCAGCCACCCCATTAACTTGTTGTCCCCCAAATGCCCATACTTCTGAACCTTTGCATATGCTATTTTTCCTGGCTAGAATGCTTTTTATTTTCCGGATCCTGTCCACATGGTGGTACGTACAGTCACAGAACACTCACACCAATATATACACATGCAAGCACACACGAACCACTGCTTTAGATTTTCAAACATGAAATATGTGCCCTCCAATGACATGAAAGCATACATGAAGTCATAGTGGAGACTACAGTGTTTTCTCTCTCTCTCTCTCTCTCACACACACACACACACACATCCTGCTGGTTTCTATCCATGCTTCAAAACTCGGATTAAAGCTTTTTGTGACTTTTTCTCTGACCCACCGAAGCATCGTTAATCACTCCCCTCTTGCTGCCCCCACTATTCTGAGTATGCATCTCTGTGATAGTATCTGTCATGTCACTCTGCAGTGACAGTTTTCGATATAGGGGCTCTGGTTCTGAAGTCAAATTGCTTGAGTACATATAGCTCCATTACTGGGCTGTGGGGCCCTGGGCAAGTTACTTAATATCTCTGTGCCTCAGTTTCTAATTTGCAAAATGGGAATAGTATTAATAATAACCCATGGGGTTGTTGTGAAATGTTGCCCAGTCTTGTGCCATCTTCACGATTGCTGGTATGTTTGAGTCCATTGCTGCATCTATTGTGTCAATCCATCTCATCGAGTTTCCCTTATTTTTGCTGATTTTACTTTACCAGACATGATGCTCTTTTCTAGAGATTGGTCTTTCCTGAAGATGTGTCCAAAGTAAGTGAGCCAAAGTCCTGCCATCCTCACTTCTAAAGAACATCCTGGCTGTATGTCTTCTAAGAATGGTTTGTTCACTCTTCTGACACTCCATGGTATATTCAATATTCTTTGCCAGCATCACAGTTTGAACGCATCAATTCTTTTTCTGTCTTCCTTTTTCATTAACCAACTTTCTCATGCACAGGAGGCAATTAAAAAGACTATGGCTTGAGTCAGGCACACCTTAGTCATCAAAGTCACACCTTTGCTTTTAAAACTTCAAAGAGATCATTTGCAGAAGATATGCCCGACGCAATATGCTCTTTTATTTCTTGACAGCTTCCATGAATGTTGATTGTTGATCCAAGGTCAAGGTTGTGCATGCTGTTAATTTATTCAGTTATTCAATAGGCACATCTTGAGTCCCTTCTGAATGCTGGGTTTACTGTTAGGGGCTGGATGCAGAGATGGACATGATAGAGTCCCTGCTGTGGAGAAGCTCCCAGTCTCTTGAAGAGGGCAGACATATATGTGCTGCATTTGTAACTGATAACATTAGTTACATTGTCCGATTCCATTCACTCACCTCCTGCTCTGCTCCTCTTGGGTGTGAGGCAGTGGAACCAGTGCCAATATCAACCCTTAGGAGCTGTGGAGAATCTTATCATACAGGCCAGGATGGTAGATAAGAGTTAGACAGACTGAATCTGCCAATTCCTAGCTATTATATCTTCCCCCATAATCACAGTTTCTGTTATCTGTAAAATGGGAATAATAGCAGTATCTACTTCATAGAGCTGTGAGGATTAAATTTGATAACACGTGTTAGTACCTGGCACACATTATTCCATCAGTTAGCTTCACCATCTTTAATAAATGTACCATTCATTCTGGATTAAAATCATACCGTGCTTATGTTGAGAACACAGCATATGCATTTATTAGTTAAAGATTGCTACCATATTTTCAATTGATTATGAAGGAATCTTCTTTAAAAATAACAGTAACAGACGTACAACTTTTTTATCAATTAAGGGTTGGATTCATTTTCCTTTTTAAAAAAATTCTGGATGATATTCATTGCAGGCATGAGTTAAATGCATCCTATCAAAGCCTAAAAGTCTTGTTCCTTTTTAAGTGTTGGAGAAATCATCCAATTCTTTAAATAAAGATTTAGGCAATCAGGAAGATGGTGAGATTAAGCAATCTAAGCAGGCAAACAGGAATTCTTAACCATTTATGAAAGATGTTAAATGCTCATGTCTTCAATCCAACTATTCATTCTTTTGACCTTTCTTATCACTGAAGAATTTTTGTGTAGCTGTATTTGGTTAAACTGAGGCCTGTGCCTTAGACTGGTTTTGGTTGCTTGGGTTAAGTAGTCTCACTAATCTTTCTGTTGCTGAAACAAGGGCCCCAGAGAAAACATTGTGTTTGCTGGGAAACCGAATATACGTTGGGCCAAAGCTTTTAATGCAACTCCTGGATGACCTTCTCATGGATTTGGTAACTTCTGGGTAAAGCAACACCAGATTTTAAGCTCCTTGAGGACAGAAGCTTTGTCTTATATAACTCTATATCTCTGGGGCTCACAATATTGCTTAGTAATAACAAATTCTCAATATATATTTGCTCAGCTCACACTGTTGAACAATAGTTGGGGATAAAATTCCATCCAGTTTGACAGTTATTTCTTAATATGTTTGAACTTATTGTGCAACTGTCTGCTGGCTCCTTGGTTATTTTTGAGAAGTCTGCTGTCAATCTAATTGTCATTCCTCTCCTCCCCAGCGATAATCTCTTTTCTTAAATTGGTGGATATCTTTCTCATCCATGTTCTTATACTTTCAAAACATATGGTGTGGTTTTTGTGTTTTTAAAAATTTATATAAATTATTGCCCTGTAGATGTACTGCAATTTGATTTTTCTAGTCACCATTGTGGTCTCAATATTATCCACATTGATACAGGTAGATACAATTCTGTAAGTATACTGCAGTGCATTTATTTATGACCCCTGTTGATGAACATTTTGAGTGGTTTCTAATTGTTCCTATCACAGACAGTGCTTTGATGAGCTTCTTTGTGTTTGTCTCCTGGTGCACTATGTAAGATGCATATTTAGAAGAGTAATTGCTGGGTTACAAAGGGTATGCATATCTTGGATGTTGATGGTTGCTCTCCAACGTGGCTCTTGACTTACATCCCCACCAGCAGGGCATGAGAGCTCCCCTTGCCCCACATCTTCACCAACTATGGTGTTATCAGACTTCTGAATGGGAATGCCCTTGACCCCTACTTTATGCTTCCTCTCTAGGATCACCTCCCTCCTTTCTTTTTGAAGTTTTATTACAATGTCACTCTTTTTTTCTCTCTCTCTCTTTGTCTGTGTGTAGTTAATTATCCCTTTTTTAAAAAGCATTAACCCCCCCCATATCCCACAACACCCCCCCCACCTCTGGCAACCTTTAATCTACTTTTATCTCTATGCTTTCACCTGTTCTAGATATTTCTTATAAGTGGGATCATACAATGTTTCGTCTTTTATGTCTGTCTTTTTTCATTTAGTGTAATATTTTCAAGGTTCATCCATATCACTGTATGTATCAGAACTTCATTTTTATTTATGGCTGAATTCTATTATATGCTTATACCACATTTTGCTTATTCATTCATCTGTTGCTGGACAACTTGGGTTGATTGCACCTTTTGGCTATTGTGAATAATGCTGCAATGAACGCTGGTGTTCAAATACCTATTTAAGTCTCTGCTTTCAAGTCTTTTGCGTATGTACCTAGGAGTGGAATTGCTGGGTTGCATGACAAGTCCATGTTTAACTTTTTGAGGAACCATCAAACTGTTTTCCATAGCGGCTGTACCATATTACATTCCCACCAGCAATGCGCAAGGGCTCTAATTTCTCCACATCTTCTCCAACACTTGTTAGTTTTCATTTTTCTAATAATAGCCATCTTAGTGGGTGCGAAGTGGTATCTCATTTTGATTTGCATTTCCCTAATGACCAGTGATGTTAAGCATTTCTTCATGTGCTTGTTGGCCATTTATATCATTATCTGCTTTTGATGGGAAGACTAAAGAGTGGCATGCTCAGAGACAGAATGAATGAATGAATGTGATGACCCTTATTTATTTATTATTTCCTCTACCAGAATAAAGAAGCCCTGGGGGCACAGTGGTTAGGTGCTCGACTGCTAACTGAAAGGTTAATGGTTTGAATCTACAAGATGCTCTGTGGGAGGAAGATGTGGCAGTCTGCTTCCGTAAAGATTACAGCCTTGAAACCCTATGGGGCAGCTCTACTCTGTCCTATTGGATTGCCCTGAGTCGGAATCGGCTCGATGGCAATGGGTACGGGGCTACCAGAAAGTAAGTTCCATGCCTGTGTGGACCTTATCCTTAGCTCCTAGAATAGGTCCTGGTATATGGTTGTTGTTGTTAGCTGCCACTGAGTCAGCCCCCTACTCACGGTGACTCCATGTACAACAGAACAAAATGCTGCTTGGTCCTGTGCCATCCCATGATTGGTTGTGGATCAGTCTGGGTCAGAATGTTATGCTACATATGGTTTTCACTGGCTGATTTTTGGAAGTAGATCGCCAGGCCTTTCTTTCTAGCCCATCTTAGTCTGGAAGCTCTCCTGAAACCTGTTTAGCCTTATAGCAGCACACACTGACATGAGTGGTAGTTGCTTGAGGTGCACTGGCTGGGAATTGAACCCAGGTTACCTGTATGGAAGGTTAGAATTCTACCACTGAGCTAGCACTGCTCAATAATTATTTGTTGTTTAATGAATGAGTGAAAAGACCTGGGCAGAAAATGTCTGCTGTCTCAGGAAGCTCTCCTCAGCCTTTTGAGATACTCTGCACTTCTGCATGTAGCCTGCAGGGTTTTAGAAGGAAGGAAGGGCTTTAGCAAGCCCTGCCACTGGACCCATAAAAGCCTGCAGTGGGCTGGGCTGATGGGTTGGAGGAGGGGTGGTAGCTATGATTTTTTTTTTTTTTTTTTCCAATGGAAAATTAAATCTGCTTGCAGGCGTCTGATGAGAAGCTGGGGGCTGGTCCGAAGCAGACCCAGCTGGAGGGAACGTCCATCTGGATCTTGTAGGCCTCTGGATGTTGAGAGGTTATTCTTAGCCATCTTTTCTTTGGTCTTTATTTTCCTTAATCAGGGCTCTCTTGATTTTGCAATTGGAGTCTTTTTTTCCTCTTCCCTCTATAAAGCAATGATTTTCCATATAGTAATTCTTTCCTTTTTTAGACTTCCCAGAGTGGGTGGGTGGTTCTTTTTGTGCTCCGACACTTTGTGCATTGCCTCCCACCTGACTCCTCCCCTGAGTGTTTTTGTGGCTGGTAGAGACCTATTATGTATGCTGGGTAGTTGGCCCCATCTCCTTGTTTGTTTATAAAGAACTTAACCGTACCACTCTCTTTGCTAATTATTTGTTCCCAGTAACATCTAATATGAGTACATTTCCCACCCGTCCTCCCTCCACCCCACGTGTCCTGAATTCTACTGGATTAATTTAACTTGAGGCTTAAGAGGCAGCAAAACCAAGGGCAGGTGGCTGAGCTCCAGTCCTTGGCTCCTGCGTCATAATCATAATCACTGGCATTGACACGATCGGTGCTCTGTGGCTAACAAAGCACTCCATACTGACTAGCTCATTTAGTCCTCAGAACAGCAGAAGCCAAGGGCCTCTGCGGTTCAGTGACATCTCCAGCCACAAATGGCTAAGAGAGGAATGGCCGAGGTTTGAGCCTGGTTTTCTGACTCCAAATCCTTCACTTTCCCTTTAGTCCCTGCAGGGGTCACAAAGTCAAATGCATTTGGGGACCAGGCACCAAACACACACACAAAAAAAGACAAACCCAGGCAGATACTATAAATGAGAGAAGCTGGCTGAGGTAGAATACACTAGGGAGTTATGAGGAGTGTGGGGAACTGGAGGCCACAAGCCTTGCCTATAGACATTAAAATGCCCAACATTTAAAAAGCAATTAAAAAACCCCACTTATCACTTACACATTCCCCAGTCTAAAAGCTACCCCTTTGGTGGGAAAAGGGAGGGGGCGTGTGGTGTCACCTTTACCACTGAACAGCATTTACTTAGAGGCATGGGTAAGCACTCCCTTGGTTGTGGCAAGTCTACAATATAGACAAGGCAGGATAGTATGTGAAAGATTAAGTGTGTGGTTTTGTTTCTTTAAAGATAGCATTATGGCTGTTAGGATAGTGTTGCCGTCCCAGAAACTTCCAGATCCTGTGCCCACCCGTCATCTCTCCTCTAGAATTTCTGAGGGATGGGATTCAAAGGCATATTTTACTAATGGTTGTGCAAGCCACTGATGCCGTAATGCACAGCTCTGGGCAAAGGTTCTACTCCTCCTTCCCTTCCTCTTCCTCCCTTTCTCATGAAACCATGGGACCTGCTTGCTCAGGTGCTCGTGCTGAGAGAAAGACAGTGACAGTGACGCAGAGATGAGCAGGCCCTCAAATAGACCCAAGTTTACTTTCTCACCCAGGGCATGCAACCAAGAGAAAATGTGGCCCAGCGAAGGTCATGGGCTTTGGCTGATCAGATAAAAAATTTCTTCTGTTTTGAGGGGCATTAGAAAGGGAGTAGAAGGAGCCCTGGTGAGGCAAAGGTTAAGCAGGCTGCTGCTAACTGAAAGTTTGGCAGTTCAAACCCGCCCAGCTGCCGTGACCTAGTGATCTGCTCCTGTAAAGATTTTAGCCTAGAAAACCCTATGGGGCAGTTGTACTCTGTCACATGGAGTCACTATGAGTTGAAATTGACTCGAGGGCCCCTAAAAACAACAACAAAGAAAAGGAGTGGGCTAAGGTTGGGCTAGCCTGAGAACAGATCAGTGGTTAAGACTGTTGCCTCAGAGAACACAGCTCTGCCACCAAGTATCTCTGTGACCTTGGACAAGCTATTTAACCTTATTCCTCCGTATCACCATCCATAAAATGTTTCATTCGGTTGTAATCAGAATTAATTGAGATAAAACCAAAACAGAACAAAAAAACCTATTGCCGTCTAGTCGATTCTGACTCATAGCAGCCATTATTCAGTAAATTCTACTTATTTTTGTTGCTTCCTGTCTATGCTCTTGAGCTCTTCATTTTAGCTAGAACCTGAGGAAGCCTTCGAATGCCGGCAGAAAGAATATGGAGAGAATAATTCGTAGAACAAGAAACTACAATATTCTACCAATTTTTCCTCTTTAGAACTTGCCACTTGTCCAAATGCCCTGATCCCACCTTTTTCCTCCAGCTCCATACCCTCAGTTGGTCCCAGTGAGACAGAATCCTGGACAAGGTAGCTGGGACTCTGCTGGATAAGATTTGGCTCTCACATTTGCTTTTTGTGTGGTGAACTGTGATTTTTCTCCAAATATCCACTCCAACTTAACTGCCATCCAGCTGAAACTTTCCTGAAGTCATTGCTTTTCTCATTTGCCTTTATCTGCTTCCTTTTGGGACAGCAAATTTAAAAAGTCAGATTCTTCTACTGGAGCACAACAGATAGTTGCTGTACTCTCACTCAGTTGGGGACTGAAAGCCCTTCCTCCAATCTTTAGAGTTTATTTTCTTTGGTGTGATAAACCAATGAAAAACAACTCATTATTTATATTGTGCAGACAGAGAATTAGGTTCTTATTAACCTGAAGAATGAGGTTCTTTATCAACAAGCAATAATAGAATTGAGAGAGCATATGATATGCATATGAACTCTGTTTTATTATTTTACTTTTCACCCCACAATGTTTCTATTGAGACCAGCTGACAGAGTAGGAAGCGCAGCACAGGAAAAGCACAGATAATTCTGAAAAGCAGAGCACTGATGAATTACTTTACATGTGTTTTACAATGCAGCCAGGGATATACTGTTGGAGTAAGTGAGAGTCTTTCTTTTTCTCTTTCTAGCTCTGTTTTTCTCTATCACTCTCTCTCTCTTTCTTTTTTTCTCCCTGTCCTCTCCTTTCCCCATTTCTGTAGACATCTCCTCCTGGTTAAGTCCAGAAGGAAAACTTGATGGAAGTAAAAGGCACCAGGTTCTAGTTCTAGCTCTGCCATTTATTAACAGAGTGGTCTTCATCTCTCTGAGTCTCAGCTTCCTTAGGTATAAGTAGAAGGTTGGGGCCAGGGCACCTGGGATTAGAAGAGCTCTAAATTTTCACTGGAGTTTCTGGTTGATGCAAATGGTTAACGTGGTCAGTTGCTAACTGAAAGGTTGAAAGGTTGAGTTCACCCAGAGGTGCTGTGGAAGAAAGGCCTGGAGATCTACGTCTGAAAAAGCAGCCACTGAAAACCCTATGGAGCATGATTCTACTCTGATACACATGGGTCACCATGAGTTGGAGTCAGCTTGATGACAACTGTTTTTTTTTTTTTTGTTTTGTTTTGTTTGTTTTCATTACTCTGTGAATTCCACCCCCAAATACATCATCTGGGAAATGCCCATGTCCCCAGGAAGAAGTCATCAAAACCCTTTACCTGGCAGTGCAGGGCAAATAATCAGGCAAACCAGGTTTTAAATCCTGACCCTCTCACTTATGGGAGCTGTGTGACCTTGGGCAATTTCTCTGGCTGAGCATCATTTCATCATTTTCCATCTCCACAGAATGGGGGATGCAATATATCCACCTTGGAGAACTGCGGGCAGAATTAAAGACCTAAGGGTCTTTACTGAGTACATAGGGTACTCAGTAAATGGTAGTACCCATTGTCCTCAGGTTGATTTCGACTCATAGTAACTCTATAGAACAGAGTAGAACTGCCCCATAGGGTTTCCAAAGCGGTAATCTTCATGAAAGCAGTCTGGCACATCTTCCTCCCAGGGAAGAGCTGGTGGCTTCAAATTGCCCACCTTCCAGTTAGCAGCAGAGCTCCTTTGCCACTGTGCCACCAGGGCTCCTTAAATGGTAGTTGTTGGTGTTATTATCATCCTGCATCCTTTATTCACAGGAGTCTCTCTCAGGCTCAGTGCTTCTCCCCATGGCTGGGAGGCACTGGCTCCATGCCTGAGGCCCAGCCTTAAGAGGGACCCTGGTCCAGAGATGCTGCTGATGGGGGACGGTGATCAAATTCCTGCACTGAGGAACCTCGGCACCCTGGCCCAGAGCAGGGGGCCGGCAACATTTAGCACAATCTGCTTGGATCCCAAATTAAGTTATTTTTCGAAACTGCCCTTTTCAAGGTCTTGTCCCTTCTCCTGCCCCTCTGTGGCCCCTTCTGTCTGGGTCCCGTCCAAACAAGGGAAACAGAGCAGTGTGGTGTTTCCACCTCCATCTCATCCTGAGAAAAGGTAACGGGGGGATGAAGAGGCTGTTTTCCTTGCATGAGGGGAGGCTAAAAACAAAAACAAAAAAACAACCTCTGGCCACTCAAGGTGGCTGCGGCCAGCTCTAGGAGGCTAAAGGCTCCCCCACAGCAGGCTGATCCTGGTGTTCTTGGCACAACTGGGCTTGCAACTCAAACCTGCCTCTCCCTCCATCCTTTATTTATCCCGACAGTTCTCAAGTGCTTTGCTGGGAACGGCGATTAAGCCGTACTTAATGTATTTTTCCATTTTCCTGTCTACATCTGGTAAAAATAAAAAGAAACGAAAAAGAGGAGACCCGGGGATGAACTATTATTATGTTTTAAAAGTGAGGGAGAGGAGGTCACATGACTGCGAGTAACTGATTTAGTGTGAAGTGGCTGCAACTCGGAGTTTGCTGCAGAGCCGCCCCCTCCCGGCGGGGGCGCTGACGTCACGGAAAAGCCGGGCCTCGGGGCGGCGGGGCTCGCTATAAAGGCCGGGGCGCCGCGCGCGCGGCAGGCGGCGGAGCGCGGTCACGGCGAGCACCGTTCCCAGCGCGCTCCGGGATCGCGCCGCGGACGCACACACGGACGCCCATCCGGCTGACCCGGCCGTGCCAAGTAAGCAGGGGGCGGCCGGGGAGGGGCTCTCCCAACTCCGCAGGGAGTTAGGGGGAGAAGTTCCGCAGAACTTGGAAGTTGAGAAAAGAGCCTGGGCTGTGCTCTCGGCGCTCAGGTTTTCTGGCAGCGAGCAGAGTTTAAGGTGCAAAGGCTGCCGCTTCTCGTCAGCAGGTTCCTTGGTTCCCTTCTGTAGGACGGTCACCTCCTACAGCGTCTATGTCAGATGGCAGCGCTCAATGACACTTTATGCTTTTGTTGTTTGAATGCAAGCCTGCCACCCAAGGCGCTGCTTTCACCAGCCAGCCATCCTGTTTAGTGGCCGAGGTGTTGGGGTGCGGGTGTGAGCGGAGATGGAATGTGTGTATTTCTCACCAGGTAGCGGGGAACAGACTCCACGTAGGGGGGAGGGAGTCGCTCAAAGGGGAAGTTGTAGCCAAATTGTCGAATGTCATTTAGGAGAGTCTTCGGACTTCTGATTTGCATCAAGAAGGTGGAAATCTGAGTGAAATGAAGGAACTCTCAGAGCCGACGCGGTTTACTAAGAGTGGATGGAGCATTTTCTCTGCAAATCTGTTAGGTCTCAACGTGACCAGGTCATTTCCGTGCCAGAATGACGAGGCTTGGGCTGAGATGTTTTAAATGGGATTTCTGTGGTCAGGAGGGCAGAGCTGGGACAACCTCAAACAGAGATTCTCTCGTCCCCAAATAATAGCCTAGTCAGGGGGCTGGACAGCATCAAGGCAACTTTACTAAACATGGAAGTTCCAATAAGTGCGTGTCCAGTCCAGGCGGGGAGAGTGACGTCATTGCCACGTGTTTCCCACCAAGGCACAAAAGCCTGCTGGACGCCGGGTGCAATTAAGAGCTCTGTTTAGACAAGAGCCGTTAACCTGGCCCGCTGGTGTCCAGCTCCATTAACTTGTTGCTTTTCAAACCTTAGCTGGAGGCTGTTGGCTCCTTCTGGCTGCTTCTGTGCCTGCTCTGAGCGGGGATCCCAAGGCTTCTCTGAGGATGGAGGAAGCCCAGGGCCAGTGGGGACTGATAAGGGTACTTTTTTTCTCTTTTCAAAAATGACATTCTAGAAAGCCTGCCTGAGGAGCTGGTTACTAATAGTGAGGAGTGTTTTGTGTATGTGTCCAGTTGAAAGCCTGGCTGGTTTGGGGTTTGGGACTGATTCACTGGTATTTCTCATATTAGGGATACTCATTTCTTACCTCATCTAATAAAATGCCATTGATGACCGAGCTTGTGTTTGAGTCCCCTGAGCTCATGCTTACTAATGCTGTCATCTTGGCCACTCTGCTCTCCAGGACCCAACGATGACTCTGAATAATGTCACCCTGCGCCAGGGCACTGTGGGCAGCCAGCCGCAGCAGCAGCGCTGGAGCATCCCGGCCGATGGCAGGCATCTGATGGTCCAGAAGGAGGCCCACCAACACAACCGTCACTCTGCTAACCCCGAGGACCACTGCCGCCGTAGCTGGTCCTCTGACTCCACAGACTCAGTCATCTCCTCCGAGTCAGGGAACACCTACTACCGGGTGGTGCTCATGGGGGAGCAGGGGGTGGGCAAGTCCACTCTGGCCAACATCTTTGCAGGTGTGCACGACAGTATGGACAGCGACTGCGAGGTGCTGGGAGGTAGGTGGTCTGTCCATCCGCAGTGGTCCAGGCAGAGAGAGTGAGCGTTATTTTTCTGCAGAGTTGGGAGCTGAGATTATGTGTTTTCTTGGTGCTAGTTGGGGAGCTGAGTCCTCAGCAAAACCCTGGCACAGGACTTCGGGCAAGCAAATGAGAATGCTTGTAGACAAAGATCAGAATCTCTTGAGCCTGGGCCAGATAGCGAATTTCTTAGATTCCAACTCTTAAGGGGCTGGGGTAGCTGATTAAAGAGGGCAGAGCAAGAGGGTCAGGGTCGAACTGCTCACTTGACTTTGATCTGGACTGGCTCTCTCCCTTTCCTTGCCTTCGTCCTTCCCCGAGTGTTTGTTTTGAAAAGCGTTCTGCACGCCTTGGAGGAGGATGGACTGTGGTGAAGGTGAGGTCTCCCTATGCCTATGCCCGAGGGGCACCTTCTTCCAGGAGTTCAAGTACAGGCACAGCCTTGTTTCCATGGTGATAACGAAACCAAACCAATCTGAAAAACTGTGAGGATGGTGTCATTAGTGCTTTTTCCACCAATATTAGAGTCTTTTGAGGGTGTAAAATAGGTCAAAGTCTGTACTTGAAATAGTGCAATTATTTTTTTAAATTTGAAGAATGATACTGTAAATACTTCGCATGTATGGAGTGTTAGAGCCTTACAGTTTTTCCAAAACAGTTTTCCCTGTATAATCTCATTTAGGTATTTATTTTTACTGTTTATAAAACTAGTGTGAGGTGGCATTAGCTCATAAATAGATGTAGTCTTCAACTACGTGTAAAATACAGCCCTATATTTTGAGAAGTAATACGCGGATCCTAATTGCCAATGGTATTCGTACAGCGTCTTTCTGCCACAGAGTCAGAATCTCAGCAGGCTTGGCCAGGGTATCACATGCCCCTATTTACAGCTGTAGAAATGAAGTCCAGTGTTTGCCCAAGTCATATGGTCTGTCAGTCCTTTCGATTGCGACTCACAACTGAATCACAGGTTCCTCCAGTAGGAATATACCTTAGTGATGACTCACTTGAACCCTCCACTTAATGCATACGAGCCCTACTCCTCACTGCCAACATTTTATTCTTGTTCAACTAAACATCTTATTCTTCTTGACTATGTTCAGTGTCAGGGAGTTCACTACTTCTTGAGGCAGCTCAGACAACTGGGGCGTTAAGTGATGACTCATTGATGTCACATTGATTTCTCTCCTCACTTCCGGAATCTCAGGGACTGTAGCTAAACCAAGAGCCAAGGGAGAAATAGGGCCAGGATTGGACAATTTGAACCTCCCTTTCTTTACAAAGGCTGAGGGGTGACTGTTCCTAGAAAAAGAGGAAAGGGAGGAAGGAACTAACTTTTAGAATAATCATTTGCAATAAAGAGGCGCTTTATTGGGTGTATTACATTTGCTGTTGATTTTTTTTTTCTATTGATGTTCACAAAATTCCTGTACTCATATAAGTAAACTGAGTCTCAGAGAGGCCAAGTGACTTGTCTAGAATCACCCAGTGGTGAAGCTGGGATTAGAATTTGGGACTTTAGCATCTTAGCTCAGTGCTTTTCTCATTCTGTCATTTATAGGACACTTCTATATGCCAGACACTGTGCTGTATACTTACCACATTTATTTTTGAGAACACAAAAATTGAACCAATTTGGTACTGATACCCCATTTTACAGGTAAAGAAATGGAGGCTTACAAAGTCAAGTGACTCTCCCAGGGTGAAAAAGCTAGCACATGGTATGAGCAGGATTCAAATCTAGTTGTATTTGACCCAAATTTTGTGATCTTTCACTGTACTGTGCACCCCAGGTCTAGCTCCCAAACACTGTTAAATACTGTAGCCATTTGGTTGGCATCAACCACATGCCTGGCTCTGTGCTAGGCTCTGCAGTACACAGTGATGGATAGGTACAGTCTTTCTTAGCAAGGAGCTCAGTGTCAGGGGCAATAATTCAGAGCAGGGTAAAATTAATAAGTATCTTGAGAAGTAACAATATAGTGCTTTGGAGGTTGAGATAAGGAAGACATCACCCAAGAGGTTTTTTTTTTTTTTGAGGGAGAAATTGAAAAAGTTAATGGATAGTAGGCTTTTAAAAATGTTTTTTGATTAGAATGGAGTGGTGTCTATCCAGAGGGTGGTATCCCAATAGGCATAGAGTGTTAAGAAGGCCAACTCATACCTAGAATTTGGAAAGACAAGCTTGTATATTTGGGAAATTTCTTTGTGTAATTAGAGAGAGAAAGGGAAATAGAATGCCTTATCTCAAACAGAATCTTTGACAATGAGAAACTTCTCTGGTAACCCATCCAATCCAATGTGTCCTGTTGAGTAACTTAATTTATACCATCTAAAAAAATTAAAAAAAAAAAATTTTTTTTTTTTTTAGGATTACATCCCTTATCTGAAGGCAGCTGTTGGAATCACTGGTTTGTGTTTCCCAAGGGGAAGGTTTAGCTTTTCCAAGGCATGCCCCACATTGTTTTTTTCTGGCATTACCCATAAGAAAAAAAAAAATCTATGTAATATTCTTGTTAGTATTTCTCTTAATAAAGATGGATGTTATTACAGTTATATTGCAATAATCTTATGACTGTCTGCTACACACTTAATGTTGTTCCTTCATTCATTCATCCTTAAACAATTACTGAACAACTAGCATGAGGCTCCTTCCCTAAAGATGCTCAAAGTATGCAGTGGCGATCAGGTATATACCAACTACCAATCAAGGTGGAGTGTGATAAGACCCTTGAAAGAGATACAAAAAGGATGTTCTAGGAATTCAGAGGAGAAAAGATTCCTTCTGGCTGTGGGAGTCAGAAAAGGCTTTAGGCAAGAGGTGGTCTCTGAGCTGCATCCGAAGGCCAACCAGGATTTGGAAGCCCTCAGTTAGGGAAGAAGGCGCTCCACACAAACACTGACTGGGAGCACTGGACTTGGAGACTGATGATGTGTGTTTGAACTTCAGCTCTGACATTGACTTAGCTGGGTGCCCTTGGGCAAACTACTTTTCCTCCTCAGGCTTCTTAATTAGTAAAATAGGAATAATATCGGCTTCGTAGAATGTTATGGTGGCACAGTGGTTAAGTGCTTGGCTACTAACCAAAAGGTTGGTGGTTCAAACCCACCAACCTCTCCGCAGGAGAAAAATGTGGCAGTCTGCTTCCGTAATGATTACAGCCTTGGAACCCCACGGGAGAGTTCTACACTGTCCCATAAGGTCGCTATGAGCCTAAATCGACTTGATGGCAGCGGGTTTTTTGTTCATTTTGTTTTGTTTTTGAGGGCTAAAGGAAATAGATAACATACATTTAGCATATAGCATAGTACCTGGCACATAGTAAATGCAGACTAAACATTAGTTAGAGCTGATTCTGAATCTACTGTTTCCTTTCCGTGTGTTTTATCTTCCAAACCTCTCAAGTTTCATTGCTTTAGGCCTCCACCCACTCTGGTCACTCTTGGCTGGGGCCCTCTGAGACACGCAGAGGAGATGTAAGCCACTAGAGGAGAGGATGGCATTCCCAGAGCAAGTGCTTCTTCCAGGGTCCCTTGGACTATGAATGCTGAAAACAGTTCAAGGTTTGGGGGAGAGGGATGCTGGAGGTTCTGAATTTTTGAGTGGCTGCAGGGTCCATTTCCAGCATATGAGAGAGCTCCTGTCTGGCTTCCACACACAGCCCTGAGCTGGTCTTGGGCTGTGTGTGTGGGGAGGGGACTCCAAACACAAAGGGAATCAGATGAACAAAGACAAGCAGAGGTAAGCTAGCCCAGGGAAAATGGCTACGGACCACGATCACTCAGAGCCTCTCTCCGCGCCATCAGGATGATCCCTCTTGCTGTGGAGGGGATGCACACCCTGCCCCCCCCAAGGCGTCCATCTAAAGCATGGAAGGTGTGAGGATGGCCCAGGCTACTGGAAACCCCAAAGACCCATAGGCCTCAAACCTTTCTCCACAAACCTTAATCAGTTGTCATTGAGTCAGCTCTGACTTGTGGCAGTCTGGTTTGTGTCAGGGTAGAACTGTGCTCCCTAGGGTTTTCAACGGGTGATTTTTCAGAAGTAGATTGTCAGGCCTTTCCTTTGAGGCACCTCTGGGTGAACATGAACCGCCAACCTGTTAGCAGCTGAGCTCAGTTAACCGGTTGCATTACCCAAGGACTCCCCCCAAACCTTAACCCAGAGCAAATTTCAAAGAGCTCTTAGAGTTTCTTATTTTATTTTCCCTCTTAGTACCTGATTAGCACTTTGAAAGGCTGAAAGGTGAGTGACGAAGGAAGAAAAACCTAGCTTTCTTTTGTTACCCGTAGGCTTATCCCTGGTAAGTTGAAGGCCTCAAAGGGAGGCAATGTGTGTTTGAAGAATCCTTGGGGCACGCTGCCAGAGGCAATATATAAACCCTGGTGCCACATGGATGAAACAGGGTGGAGATGCATTGTGTTAGGCTCCTGGTTCTGAGCACAGTGATTTGTAGGTTGAGGTTAATGCCAGACAGGAAGCTTCCAGAATGGCAAAGCATTTTGATTCTGCTTTCGTGGATATAATCCATAATCTTTTTCTCTAGGTATGTTCTCATGTCCCTTAAACCAAGAGAAAGTTTGAGTCGCCTTTTTTCCGTAGTTATTGGATGCATGCAGTATGTTTCTATCTGAACTGCTTGGGATTCGAGTGATTCCCTTGCACCTGCTCCTTTTAGCTGCCTTTGGGTGGGAAGTGGAGGGCTGAGGGTAGAGCAGGTGGTTTATTGTAAGAGTTTTCTGAGCGTGAGAAGTGGTTTCAGAAAAGAGATTAAAAACTATGGTTTTCAGTAAGGGTCAGTGAGCCCCTTGATTTGTGCTGCCCAGGCTCTACTGATTTGCATACAGTTGTATAAATTTGCATATTGAGGTTATGAGGCCCTACCTTCCACTAAATCAAAGAGGGTGTCCCACTGTGAGCTCATCCATGCTGTATTTTTGTGGACACAGCACACATTCTGGGCATTAACAGATTTTTAATCCAATCAGTGGGAAGCAATTACCATTGATGAAAAGCATGACCCTTTAAGAGGTGGGGGACCTGAGAGAAAGACCCAGCCATCTGTATACTTAATGGTAGTTAACTTTGTTCTCATTTGTCCACTTCTTCCCTCCTGATTGTTCCAGTCCCAAGATGAAAAAACATTAAACAGAAGTATTGCTTTTCATAAACTCCTCACTACTGTAAAACAAGAGATGTCCTGGTTCCTCCAACATAGTACTCTCAAACTAGGATTTACCTATAGTAGGAAATGCCAGATTTAGTAAGAACCAGCTTCCTCCCTCTGAAGAAGTGATGATGATAGCTAATGTTTGTTGAGTTTCTACTTTGTGCTCAACATACGTCACAGAGCCCTGAAGGGTAGATACTATTATTAATATCATTTCACAGATGAAAAAACTGAGGCTAGAGAGTTTAGGTAAGTGGCCCAGAATAAAGAATAAAGGATGTTTTCTTGTGCCAACAGCCACTATGATATATTTATCATTGATTGATTGATTCATTCATTCATGGAATACTTATTTGAGCACCTGCAGTGTACCAGGCATTGTCCTGGGTCCTGGGGGATATAGCAGTAAACACCAAAACCAAAAACCTGTTGCTGTCGAGTCAATTCCGACTCATAGTGACCCTGTAGTACAGAGTAGAGCTGCCCCATAGAGTTTCCAAGGAGGGCCTGGTAGATTGAAACTGCACACTTTTTGGTTAGCAGCCGTAGCTCTTCACCACCACCACCACCACCACCAGGGTTTCTGGGAGCAGTAAGCAACACAGATGCAAATCTCTGCCTTAATGCTTGGGAGGAGGGGCAGAGGCACAGAAAATAATAAAATAAGTAAATGTACAGTGTGCTAGATGGTGATAAGTGCAATGAAGCAAAATAAAACAAACATGGAGAGTAAGGAATATGAGGGAGGGAAGAGCTACTGGGATTTTAAATAGGTAGTTGGCAAAGGCCTCACCAGGAAACAATAAGGAAGCAAGCCTTGCAGATATCGGAGGGAAGAGAGTCCAGGCAAAAGGAACAGCAAGGAAAAAGATAAAAATCATTAAGAAAATCATAGCTTTAAATGCTAAATCTCATTATGAAACACAAAATCCCATTGCGAAAATAGAAGGAGTGTGGATGAATTCAACTGCATGGGGTGGATGGGAATCCCTCTTGTAGAAATCCCAGTATTCCCATCTCTTCCCCAACCGCACCCATCACTGATATTTCTGGGCTGGAGCTGCTCTGGCCCGCCGTACTGCGTTCACCCTTCACCTACATGCAGTGTGCACTTAAGTGCAGGGAAGAAAGTTTCCATTACCAAGTAGAGCTGGAGACTGCACTTCTGCTGTGCTCAAGATGGAAAAACTAGCCCGTTTATGCCTAGGGAACTGCATTCTTTGAGGAAGAAAACTTCAGCCTAAAGTAAGGACAGTTTCAGGATTTTTTTTTTTCCTTGCGCTTCTCCAAAGAGGAGAAATGTTTCCCAGCTCAAAGCTCCTGAAATTACCAGTGACTGTGCAGTAATCAGAGCCCTGGTGGTGCAGTGGTTAAGAGCAAAAGGTCAGCAGTTCGAATGCACCAGCCCCTCCATGGAAACCCTTTGGTGGCAGTACTGTGTCTCACAGGGTTGCTACGAGTCGTAATTGACTTGATGGCAACGGGTTTGGTTTTTAGTTTGTTCAGTAATCATCCCACTGAAAGATACAAGGGAGAGATGAATTTCCACAGGAGGCTTATGGAAACAGGGCTTCTAGCTCCCCTGGACAGTTAATGTTTTCTTATAGCATCACGCATTGAATCTGAGTCACAAACTCTTAAGCGTGTTTGTTTATCCTCACAGATGGCTTCCTATATAAAATGGCCAGGAGTGATGAAAACAATTGCCTTTCAGTTCAGGTTGTTTATGATTCACAGGAGACATAGGTGTGCTGCTTAGGACGTACTGGAGGAATATATATAGAATGCTGTTGAAGGTGATAAAAAAGAGTAATGTATCTTAATGAATATCTGTATACTTACATAATTAATTGCGTATTTGGTGAGTTTAATTTTCTATACAAAAAATAAATTTTCTCCATTATGCTGAGCATACTTTTCTACACGGTCTTCTTATGTGAAACTGCTACGTGTTTGCCTGACTCCCATATCTCTGTTCTTTCTTTTCTAGAAGATACATATGAGCGAACCCTGATTGTTGATGGAGAAAGCGCAACAGTTATACTCCTGGACATGTGGGAAAATAAGGTATACAGAGCCTGCAGCTGTCTGCGAATTCCTGCAGGGCCCCCCAGCAAGCTGCGTGGTGGAAGGGTGACCTTACCATGTAAACATGATGTTCCAGATGAAGTGGGAGCGTTTTCTCGATTTAAAGCATTTACTCCTGAAGAATGAGACTGTTTTAAGGAACAAGTCATTCACAAATGAGCTCTGAATAACAAGCAGGCTGCAATGATTTTCTCTTGGTTCTATTCAAAACTACACAGAAGTACATTTGTTTTGGGGGAAAGTGTAGACAGGTGTGGATGATTATTTTCAACTTCATAAAACCATCTTATACAAAGTTGACGTTCTCAATCCTAATCTTCGATATATGCTCTTTAAAGATTTAGGGCTTCTGAGTGTATATGCTTGCCTTTCTATTTATTGAGAGCTCTCCTATTCTCACAAAAGGATTCGTAATTAATCACTTAGGAAAGGCAAAAAGGAGTTTTGGGGACCTCAGAAAGGTCTCGTTTTCGGTAATTAAGATAGAAGTTGGGAATATTGTTTAGCAGAGCAGTTGTGTAATTTGTCAACTTGAACTGTGGGAGAAATTGGAAAGTAATATCTTTTTTTCACAAGTATACAGGCTGCCAATCTTTGCAGCCACCAGACATCTTGTGAGCATGGAAGACAGATGCAGTTTGGGGAGTTGGCAAGCAGTTTTTTTCTTTCTCTTACGTGCAAGGGTATTGTTTCTTTTCAAAAGCATGCCTCATTTGCCTGGTTAGCCTGAGCTCATGGAAGATCTTCTCATTTCATTAGGGAGAGAATGAATGGCTCCAAGACCACTGCATGCAAGTCGGGGATGCCTACCTGATCGTCTACTCCATCACAGACCGCGCCAGCTTCGAGAAGGCATCAGAGCTGCGGATCCAGCTCCGCAGGGCCCGGCAGGCAGAGGACATTCCTATCATCCTGGTTGGCAACAAAAGTGACCTGGTGCGGTGCAGGGAAGTGTCGGTATCAGGTAAGAGGAGTGGTGCCAATACCATAGCGACAATCTCTGGAGCACCTGCATGTTCCTTCTCACAGGTGCTATTACCTTATTCTTCATGAGGTTGGAACCAGGGACCCATTAAAATGCTACATGGAGTTTTATGTTTAGCTCTGAGACCCTCATTTCTCCATAAATCATCTCCATTCTGGATGATGCTCTCTTGTCCACCTGGTCTACCTGCTGAATCCCAATTGCCCTACTTCCAAGGGCTTCTCTGGAATTTCTTTAGGGATAAAATCATGCTCAGGGCCTTGTTGGCAGCCTCCAATCTTTTCTCCTTGTTCTCCAGGAAGTTCCCAAAATTTTGGGTAAACAAAAGTAGTATTTTCATGCAAGAAGGATGGGGAATGCTGATTTAAGGAAACTGTGAGAAAGAGTTTCATTGGAAATACGAATTTTACTCTGGCTGCCTCTTGTCCCTGTGGACCCAAGAAACAACCCACCATAAAAAAAAAACTACCCCTAAATACGAGTTAAGGCATCAGTCTGATGGTGTCTCATACACTTTCTCATAACTTAGTTTAGGAATAATTCATATTTGCTTCATGGGCACCCAAATGCTTTTAGGACCCTTGAGATTTGATTAGCCTAATACAGATTTAGTCCCTGGTACAATTGTAAAAAATAAACTCCTGTATATCTGGGAAGAGAAACCCTGATAAGGACCTAAATATACACAACTTACTAAATATACACAACTAACTTGGGAATATCTTACTCTTAGGAAATAGCTGTCTATGGTAATCTTTTTTTCCAAATGAAAACATGGACACGTGGTCTTTGAACATGATGAAATATTTGAAATTGAAACTGTTCCAGAAAAGCTTCTTTGTATAATATACTAACTGTATTATACATGTGTAAAATCCTCAAAAATTTTTCAAAATATCTCATCACAGTTTGTTTTCATTTTTTGAAGAGAAGTCCGTAGTGGTAGAATTCTTATTTTCAGCCCAGGGATCTGAGTCAGGATGGAGTTAAGAATTTGGGCTTGAGAATTAAGCAGGCTTGGATATAAATCTGCCACTTACAGGCTTTGTCAACTTCCTCCAGCTTTTAAATGAGCCCCCTCCATTTCTTCATCTCTCTGTTAGTGATAATACATATTTTTCAAGACTGTGGTGGATGTTAAAAAAGTTTATAAAGCACTTAACCCGGTTCTGGCACGAAGTAAACCTGCAATAAGTTAAGGTTATGGTTTTTATTGTTATAATTAATATCACTACATTTAATGCAATTGGACTTTCACCCAGTGAATTTGTGGTGGACCAGATCTAAAAGCCATCTGTCCTGTTTCCAGGGATCCCTTCGTGAGATTCTGTGCTTCTGCTTATGCCCTGGGACAACCTGTGGCTTCCTGTATCCATAGCAAATATGACAGAACAATTTTAAATTGGAAATTATCTAGTCTGGCTGTGTACTGTGTAGGATCATACTCTGCAGCCCCTCTGACATCCTTCTCCCTGTCTTTCCTGTCCAGAAGGGAGAGCATGTGCTGTGGTGTTCGACTGCAAGTTCATCGAGACCTCTGCAGCTGTCCAGCACAACGTGAAGGAGCTGTTTGAGGGCATCGTGCGGCAGGTCCGCCTTCGGCGTGATAGCAAGGAGAAGAATGAGCGAAGGCTGGCCTACCAGAAAAGGAGGGAGAGCATACCCAGGAAAGCCAGGCGCTTCTGGGGCAAGATTGTGGCCAAAAACAACAAGAATATGGCCTTCAAGCTCAAGTCCAAGTCTTGCCATGACCTCTCTGTGCTCTAGGTGCCCAGAGTCACATCACCCAGATGTTCTCCTGGATGGACATCTCTGAAGGCCGTTAGGACTGATAATCTATATTAGATTGGATACTTAGGTATTGTTAGATGTGGCTTCCCCCACTGCAGTTGGGAATTAACGTGTTAGCATCATGGACAACATAATGCATGGGAAATGAAAGATCTTTGTGAAGAGTCAGTATTTATTCACAGGAAAATCCTTGTCTTTGCTACTTGAACATCCAAGACTCCCCCGAGGACATGTTTGGTGTTCACATGTGTTTCCTCTCTCCTTTGGACAGTAGAGAATTGAAGCCTACAAAAGAATGCCTAGAACAAGAACTTTCCATTATTAAAGTTTGCCCCGTGTTCTCATATGTGTATTTGAGGCTAGTGGGTCATAGGAAAGCCAACAAGGGTTTATTCAAAGGAGGGAGAGCTTTCTGTGTACCTTGTATTCTCCATGGAGCTAGAATTGTAGAACTGGGCTCATCGTGATCGTGATTATTATTGCTCCATAAAGCTGTGAAAAGAAATGATGGACCTTGCTGGAAACTAAAGCTTAGCACACAGTTCTTGTTCAGTGCCCACGCTTGGGAATCCAGACGTTTGTAGAATTGGAAACTGACTGTATTTACAATTTATGGGTTCAAAAATTATATCTTTACTTATGTGTCTTTTTTTTTTTTACTTAGGGGAAAATTATTTTAATCAAATTCTACTTAGTGAAACCACCTTTTATGTTTCTTTATTTTTGAAATCACAAAGCCATCAGAAATATTTTAAAAATCTGAATTATTGATAACCTGAAGTGCAAAATGCCAAATTTTTAAATATAATCAGTGGTCTGAATTTTTATGAAACATATAAATACTTCTGTACTTTGGGTTGACCCTTGTATGCCACAGCTCTGCTCTATTATTATTCTGCAAAATAGTAACCATTTTAATATTTGATAAAGTATATTTATGAACATATTTCTTAATAAGGAAGATGTCCATTTTATTACCATTTTCTATATTTTTCAGAATATACAAGTTTTTACCTATATGTCTTATAATAAAAGAAATAAAATCTTTGGAAAAAAAGGCATTCTTAAGTGTTATTCCACCTCAAACAAAATAATTACGATTAATGTTGCTTTTAGAGCAAGCATAAGGTGAAGGACATCTATTATTTTCTTTTTCATTATCTGTTTTAAAGAGTATCTATCCCCAACATCTCATCCTTTGGAACCATGATTCACAGTAATGCTATTATTTTGGGCTGATACAGTTGGGAAGTATTTGGGGTCATCTAAAAGCTAAGTTACAGTAATGGCCAGATCTTTTGCTTTGGCCTGGCACATTCCTGACTGGACAGATGGGCCTACATTTGTTCTCTGAAGTCTCACTGTCTTTAGCTTGACTAAAGCTTTGGAGGAAATTATAAAAGATTAGAAAAAAAAAAAAATGGAAATGAGTGATTTTTATTCAGCCTGAGATCTAGCCAGTCAGGGTTTTAACCAAATCCTCCTCTCTGATGCTAATACATTTGACATTACTTGCATGGCATTAACCCTGTGGTTGAAGTGAAACTTGCTGGTGTTCCCCTTTCAAGTCTTCTCTGGCCCCTACCTGCACTGTTTTTGACCGTCATCTCGCTATCTTTCTGAGTTTGTAATCAGACATGCACTAATGGTGACAATCATGGGGCCTCACATATTGCTAAAGTGACACAGCTTGAAAAGGTTCCTGACTGCTGTGTTGAGTTGGCTTCTTCCCCTCCTTTCCCCAGGTTGAAAGCAGAGATTCCCATTCCTGAGCACTTGGCATCTTTGAATTGCTCAAGAGGGCGGTACAGGGAGGTGCTAAAAGCAAGGCTTCAGGTTGCAGTCCTGTTCTTCAGTCTTGACTGTGCTCTTCAACATCAGTGTATCCTTGCAGCAGTCCAAGGTTAAACCTTTAAAAAAAATATTTTATTGTAGTTTTGGTGAAAGTATACACAGCAAAACAGGTTCCCGTTCAATAATTAGTACTAATGCTCAGAGACACTGATGACATTCTTCACATTGTGTCAACATTCTGATTATTCTAGTTGTTCCATTCCCATTAATCTAGCCTCCCTCCCCCACTCCCTGCCCCCAACATTTTCATCCATACTTTAAAGTAACTGTTGTCTGTTTGGTCTCATATAGATAACTTTTTAAAAGAGCCCAGTACTCAAGGGTGATATTCTTTACTTTTTGAACTAAACTGCTAGTTAGTTAAAACATGACTTTAGGGGAAAGTTTTTGTTTAAGGTTTAAAAACTATCGCAGGGCAATAGTCTTTAAGAAAAAAGGTTAAACCTTTCTAACCATCAGTTTTCTCATCTGCAGAATGGGATTGCTAACAGTACCTTGTAAGGTTGTTGTGAGATTAAAGTTTTAGTCTGCCGTGTAGTAGGAGCCCAAGAGATTTTTGTTACCATCGTCGTACATCTTCTATTCTGCATAAATTAGTGTTGTATATCTGTCTCCCTTATCTGAAAGGAAACTCCTTAAAATCAGGGATCGCTACTTATTTTCCTTTTTCTTCATCTTGAGTACAGTACCTTGCATATATTGGGACTTCATAGCTGTTTCTTCTTGAATTTAATAGATGGCCCCATGAGGTTGACAGGCCATTTTTTAACCACCCTCTCATCCCTTAGTAAGTACTAATTTTCTTTGGTCGCAATGGATTTACCTATCCTTGATATTTCATGTAAGTGGGATCATAAAATATTTGTCCTTTTGTGTCTGGCTTATTTCACTCAGCATAATGTTGTGGCATGTGTCAGGACTTCATTTCTCTTTTTGGCTGAATAATATTCCATTGTATGTATGCACCACATTTTGTTTATCCATTCATCTGTTGATGGACGCCTGGTTTGTTTCCAACTTTTGGCTATTATGAATAGTGTTGCAGCAAACATTGGTGTACTTGTGACAGGCCCCTTTACAGCAAAAAAGTTTTTTGATGGGGGGGTTAGTGGCTTGTCCAAATTTGTTCAGATGTTAAGTGTCTGGGCTGGGACTGGAGACAAGATGTGACTCCTAGTTATCTGCATTTGTAGTGTTCAATACTGGTTCTTATGAACACACAGCCCTTTTCATCCCATGTACCACCACCACACACACCACACAGACACATACAATGATAAACATGACACGCATACAACACACATGCAGCAGATACACCCGGCACTCCACACCCCCCCTCACATCACAGACATGCATACCCACGCATACCACAGACACATAGAATGCACACATCACAGCCCACACAGACCTTCGACGCCCCCCACATACCTCCTCACCACAACACACATTCTATGCATACACTCACACACACATACACACACACATTCTTTGTTCACACTATTCTCTGTGCTCAGGATTTAACCTTCCTCGTCACTCATTTCAGACCTTCCCAGTCAAATGGCCACAGATCCCAAGCACCCCAGGCTTCTCAGTGTGTTTAGCATGTGGCCTAGGCTCCCTCAGCTTGACCCAGGGCAGGACAATGCAGGCTGCACTTCAACCTGAGAGGCTTTTTCATTAAGAAGCACAGCTCTGGAGTCAGACAGACCTGGCTTTGAATCTGGTTTCATCACTTACTACTTGTGTGACCAAGAGTAAGTGCTTTATGGTTGCAGAGTGACAATAATAATAATGCCTACCTCATAGGGTTGTAGTGAAGATGACGTGAGACCTGCAAAAAAAGTGAGGGATTATCCCAGGGACAATTCTGACTGCTCTAACACAGCTTTCATGCCTTCACTTATGCACTCTTCAAAAGTTAATTGACACCCCAGGCACTGTTGGGTGCTGGGAATACAGTGATGACTAAGACATTGCCCTCATCATCAGAGACCTTGAATGTAATAAACTGGACTGACCGGAAAAGCCATAGAAGGTGGCATTGAAGGTAAGAAGCAAATGAAGAAATTGTGGGAGGATTATACCTGGAAGGGGCTGGGTTTGCTGCCATGCGATAAACTTCGAAGAAGGAAAAAATATTATAAAATGATTGGATTAGATAGTGAAAAGTAAATTCAACTATATATTAAAATTTCATTTTGGGTAAGTGGGAGTGTTAGAGAAAGGTTGCTTTTTAAAATCCCACATTTTTGCTTACTAGTACATTAACTATACAACACAGAGAAGGAGGCGGGTGAGCAACTATTAATTCATTTGGCCAAATTTATGGAGCTCCTGCTTGTACAAAGTGCTGTGGAGAATACAAGGTGGAAGAAGGCAGTTTTGCCTTTAGAAGCTTATGACATAGTCAACACTGGTGGCAAGTGGGGACAGTGGTGACTAAAGACAGGTGCACAAACACAAAAATAAACAAGAATATGGTGTGGAATGTAATAAGGGCCATTGGAGACATCTGAACTAAGGCAATTGGAGCCTAAGTGGGAGAAAGAATTCCATGCTTGGCTGGTGCAATCATGGATGTCTTTTTGGAGGAAGTGGCATTGAGCTTGATCTTGGAGAGTACTTAAGATTCTCACAAGCAGGGTTGATTGGAGGGAGGAGAAATGGCAGGTTGGTCTATGCAAAGAAAACAGCATGAGTAAAGGCAGAGAGGTAGGAAACCTATTTAGAAAAACAAGAAAATTCAGTTTGACCAGGGACTTTCTGGGAGAGGGTTTCATCAGTGGCTAAATGCATGAGGCTTGGAGTCAGATAGGCCTAGTTTCGAATTCTTACTTGTTAGGTGATTTAGGGCAAGTTACTTAGCCTCCATAAGCCTCAATGGCTTCATCTGAAAAACATCTTACAGGATTATCATGAGGATTAAACGTAAAGCACTTAAGTCATTTTCTGAGAAGTGGGGAGCTAGTAAACTGGGAAGACAGACCAGAGACCAGTTGTAGGATGTACTGAATTCTCAGCTGAGAAGTTTGGACTTGGTTCAGAGGGAATGGGGTGCTTGAATACTTCTTGAATTTAGTAGATCCTCCCCATAGCCACATGAAGTTGACAGACCATTTTGTCAAACGGGTATGACAAGTTCAAAGCGGTGCTGCTTCTGGAAATTGCCTAGGAGAGCCGAGCCTGGCAGGAACTCGAAGGTACCAGACCCACCCCGAAGAGACAATGAGGAGACCACCACTGCACCTAGGCTGATGTGCTGAGTAATGAGTTATAGGCAGAGTGAAGGAAGTCATTTATCAAGAGAAGGCTCGCCTCAGCACGTGCATTTGATGTGTGCATTGGACTTGGAGAGTGCACGTGTTGGGCAGCGTTAAAAGTTTTGTACTAGGACTGCTTACAAAGCAGTGAGACTCTGACCCCTACAAGAGCCAGACAGCACAAGACTTAGCCAAGGTCAATGACCACCCTGACAGGGAACACAACAGAGAGTCCCTGACGGAGCAAGAGAAAAGTGGGGCGCAGAACTCAAATTCTAGTAAAAAGACCATACTTAATGGTCTGACTGAGACTGGAGGAATCCTAGAAGACAGGGCCCCTGGACTCTCTGTTAACGGATAATTAAAACCATTCCCGAAGCCAACTCTTCAGACAAAGATTAGACTGTATTACAAGACATAAAATGATACTTAGGAAGAGTGTGCTTCTTAGTTCAAGTAGATACCTGAGACTAAATGGGCAGGTCCTGTCTGGAGGTGAGATGAGAAGGCAGAAAGGGACAGGGGCTGGTTGAATGGACACAGGAAACCTAGGGTGGAAAGGAGGTGTGTACTGATACATTACAGGAATAGCAACTGGGGCAACATAACAGTATGTGTATAAATTTTTGTATGAGAAACTAACCTGAGCTGTAAACTTTCACTTAAAGCACACACACACACACAAAGACTTAGCCAAGGCCCTGGATACGAGATTGCACTGTATTAAGGACCCAACCACAAAAACAACAGAGCCTGCACCATCAATAATTGTCTTACCTCAGTCTTAGCACCTCAAACAATGAAGTAAATTTTGTACATCTGCTTTTCACGTAACCTGACTAGGGAAAAATATATACAAGCCAAGACCTTGACAATTTTTTTAGCAAAGGAATGCTGTTGTCTGCACAGGTGACTCTATGGTGTGCATGTATGTGTGTGTTGGTGTCTGTGTGTGCACCTGTGTTTGGTTTGTGCTTGTCTGTGTCTCTCTGTGTGTGTTGGGGTGTATTTCTGTGTGTGTGCCTGTGTTGGGTATGAGTGTGTGTGTCTATTGGTGTCTGCATGTGTGCTTATGTTTGGTCTGTGTCTCCCTGTGTGTGTCTCTTGATGTCTGTGAGTGCATCTATTGGCATCTGTGTGTGTCTGCTGGTGTCTATGTGTGTGTGTGTGTCTGTGTTTGGTTTGCGCGTGTGTGTATGTGTTGGGGGCAGGCGTAAGAGAGGGTTCACAGTTAAAGGCAAAGCAGAGTATAGGCAATTAGAAGTAGCTTCAAATACCAGCTGGAACCTCATCTTGCTCCATTTCTCAACATGTACGTTCCAAAAACGGCGATGCTATCAGTGGTCTGATTTATTTGAGTGTCTACCAAGGTAACCAAGTACTCAAGGGATGCAGGCTCTTTCTGAAACCCAAGACAAATGGTGATTTAAGTTTGTTGGGATCACGGTCAAATAAGTAAAAAAAACTGTGTGCCTGTATCTTCTGTTTTACTGAGGTTTTAAACCATTTAACTTGGAGTAGAAAAGCTACACTCTTTATTGCCAGGCTTTAGAAGAATTGAAATGCTGGACAGAGGCATATTCTTACTGGTATCTCCCAGAGGCCCAAGGCAGTTATTTGATTTATAGACATCTGGCTGCCTTGTGGGTAATTTGAAACAAATTTGGAGGTCGCTTGGGTGAAAACCTGTTTATTTGATGCATGGATATGTATGTATACACATACACATGCCAAAACCAAACCAGTTGCCATTGAGTCAATTCCAACTTGTGGCAACCATGTGTTTCAAAGTAGAACCATTACATAGGTTTTTCAAGGCTGTGACCTTTCAGAAGCCGATTGCCAGGACTTTCAGTAGTGCTAAACCGCCAGTTTTTCGGTAGTACTAAACCATTTGCGCCATCCAGGGACCACGTACATGCAAAAACAAATCACCTTTTAAACAATTTTGACTCATGGCAACTCCTTGAGTTTCAGAATAGAACTGTGCCCCTTAGGGTTTTCAATGGCTGTGATCTTTTGGAAGTAGGTCTCCAGGGCTCTCTTCTGAGATGCCTCTGGGTGGATTTGAACTGCCAACCTCTGAGCACTTACCTGTTTGCACTGCCTAGGGACTCCTATACATACATATATACTTATACATACGCATATGTGCCTGGGTTGTATATTTTTAAACCAGCCTAGTTTAAAGGTAGAGAATAATTCATGCAGGTGACAGATTTTTTTAAAATAAATATCTGATGGGGGAATTATAGCCCTGCACGTAAAGGTGGATGAAGGGTACCTCATCGGGAGTACCCACAGACACAAAGGAAGAGCAAGTGTGTGGATGCCAGAAAATGGGAAAATGAGCATATGGAATAGAGTTATGAGGAGTACAACTTAAATAGTTAACTTATATTTAACTAAAAAACACAATCAGATATACTTGAAAGTCGTGATTTTTCTTTCTGTCTTTTTTTTTTTTTTTTTTGGTCAACAACAGGCTGGACAAGGCAATGAGGTAGAAGTGGAAATTCTATTAAAAATCCAAAGGAAATTGCCTTGTGATTCATCTATTTGATTATAAAATGGAGCTGGTGGCCTGCCATAACGTGTTTCAATATTTGGAAACAGCAATGTGAGGAGCTTGGATGATTTGAGGACTGACTGGGAAAACGTAGTTCTGAGCTGTGATGGAAAAAAACCAAACTGAGCGAAACCAGAGCCTACGGATTCTGATCAGAATGGCGATACCATGAATATGTAAACAGAGGAGGCAGGCAGACAGGCAGCCCCTAGTAACCTCCACATACAGCCTCACTGAGTACGCTGTGTAAAGGGCACATTTAACCATCATGTGTGAATAATCTGAGTCCCCTCCAAGGTGAGGATGTTGATGAGGATGGTTGTAGCTAATGTTTATTGAGCTCCCAAGGTCATATAGACCGTGTAGACGTAGTGACTCCAAAAGATGACTCAAGTTTAGAGCTTGAAAAAACAAAAAACCTAGCCAGTTGCCATAGAGTCTATTCCAACTCATGGCAACCCCATGTGTGTCAGAGTAGACCCCCTGCTCCATAGGGTTTTCAATGACTGTGATCTTTCAGAAATAGATTGCCAGGACTTTCTTCTGAGGTGCCTCTGGGTCGATCTGAACTAACAACCTTTTTGTTACTAGCTGAGTGCTTAACCATTTGTACCGCTCAGGGACTCCTTTAGAGCTTGAAAGTACCTTAGATATCAGAGGTCCTCCTTGTCCTCTTTACACAGAAAGAAATTGTGACCCTGACAACTTGGGATTTGCTCTGAGTGACTCAGTAACCAAGGTGGGCTAGAACCTAGGGCTTCAGATCTCCAATTCAAGGCTCCTTCCACAAGAGTCCCCTGCCCTGCCACTTGGGTCCACCACCATGGTCAGGTATGCCTCCTTTCCCAACTCTTCTTGCTTCAGAGAATAATTATTTAGTCACCTTGCTCAGGCCTTCCTTCTTGCGTCTTACACCATACTACAGACTTTGATCTTAGAACTCCCATCAAAGCTTCCCTGTCCCAGGTTTAAGGCTCCTTCCAGGTGACAGAATTGTGGGAGCGATGTTGATAAGTGCTATTATCTTACGTCTAGAGAACACAGAACGTGGAGTCAAAAACCTCAGATACTTGTTCTGGCTCTATTAATTACTAGCTAAGCCTTAAAATCACACATACAAGACTAATGATACCAACCTCATGGGGTTTTTAAGATGACAGAATGAAATAAGTAAACCTGCTTTGTAATCTTCAAAGGGTTATTTAAATCTCTAAAAGGTCGTTAAAGTGCTATGCACATATCGGGTGGCATTAAGCCTTGTTTGTACATCGGTTGCCTTCAACAAATAAATGGGGGAGAATATTAAGCATGTATCTGACAGGCTTGTAAAAAGGCCTTTTGGAGTAGGTGGGTCTGTCAATGCCCAGTCTCCGACTCACCCCCTGGATTAGAGTATGTAGATGCTCACCTACTTTGCTGACTTATTAGGCTGGTCCTGATCATTGCCATTTGAATGTATTAAAGCCAGTTAAAAGACATTAGCAGTTGGGAAAATGCCAACACAATCTCTTCTGGCAGTGAAAGAAGGGAACTCTTAATTTGATTTTGTTTATTGTGTCTTTGAGAGTCTGTACAGATTAGGCAATGAGATATGCTATTTTAAGCGTTGAAGATGAGGATGTTTGACTCAAAAATATCAGGTTGATCGTGACCTAGTCCACTCCCTGCTTTTAAGCAGAACAATGCTTCATCCAAAAGATAAATGAGACTCGGATATTTCACAGATGCTTCTGGTTATAATTGTGATTATGGGAAAGAAGACAGAAGTAGACACAGAGAACCCATTCCCTTGGTGATGGAGAAGAAAGATGTAGACTGTGCAGCTGTGTAAGATGGTGGACGAAAAAATGGCATGAGATGATGGCGAAGAGAGTGAGTTCTGGAGTCAAGTGGCCTGAGTTTGACTCCTGGCTCCACCAGTTCCCAATTGGGCCATTTGAGCAAATAATCTTTCCAAGGCTCAGTTTTTATTTTAATTTGAATGAAAAAATTGAGTAAATAAACTAAAAAAAAAAAATCTCCTTCTTAGAGTTGTTACCAAGAATAAATGGGAAAATGCAGTTCATGAACAATACAGTTCGTAATTTTTTTGTGTGGATATTATCTATGTAATGGGTACAGATAGATGGCTCTGTGACACTCGCATGCAAGAAAAGACACGTATATTTCTTTATTTTAAAAAATAAATAAATCTAGTCCAGACCTCACTTATCAGGATTGGTCTACTTGGGAGACCTCCACTTCTTTGGACTATTCATGCTGCCATGGAATTTATTTAAGGACAACCACCCTTCCCATCCCAATGATCTTTAGTCTTTACAGAGTGTTATCTTCATCACCATTGTTCTTTCTGATTACAGTACCGCCCTGGGTGCTAGTTCCCATCATGTACTGGCCACTGATGCACTGGATGGCTCCTGATGTGCCCCTTCCATGGCCTGATAAGGCTCCTGAGGGTAGCAGAAGCTCAGTCTTTGGAAATACATTAGGCTGGTCTCCCAGCTTCCAAGAATGAACATCATACTTCTTCTAAAGCAGTAACAATATACAAGCAACAAGGTTCAGTTTTCATATCCATGTTTGCCATGACTCGCCCCCTTAGAGCTGTCTTTAAGAAGTTTCTGTAAACACAGAGGATAGAGTCTGGCTAGTGTGGCCTGGCAGGTATTGGCGTGACCTTGGCCTGATGCCCTGTTTGCTAGTTCTTGAGTGTCTGACAGGTTGCTGGTTTAGAGGGGTTGGGTGTGGAAAGATGTGGGAGCTGGGCAATGACCTGTGTTCTCAGGCAGGCTAGTCTCCCCAGGGGCACAGTTGTGAATCTATCCCTTGTATGGGGATCTTTTGTGAGTTTAAGACTTCATGCCTTTTTATCTTTTGTTGCCAGCACCATCCCTTCCTGCTTCTCCAGATTGCAGGCAGGCATCAGGACCATTTCATAAATTCCAGTGTGCGAAAAAGAGGGCAGTCGTGGTTCAGTGGTGTCATGGTTTGAATTGTGTCCCTCCCCCCCAAAATCTGTCAACTTGGCTAGGTCAATACTGATTTCTAGTATTGTATGATTGCCTACCATTTTGTTATCTGATGTGATTTCCCTATGTGTTGTAAATCCTATCACTATGATGTTAATGAGATGGATTATTGGCAGTTTCATTGATGAGATCTACAAGATTAGATAGTGTCTTAAGCCAATCTCTTTTGAGATATAGCGAGCCGAGAGGCATGGGGACCTCATACCACCAAGAAAGCAGTGCCAGGAGCAGAGCGTGTCCTTTGGACCTGAGGTTTCTGCACAGAGAATCTCCTTGACCAGGGAAAGATTGATGACGAGGACCTTCCTCTAGAGTCGACAGAGAAAGCCTTCCTCTGGAGCTGATGCCCTGAATTTGGACTTGTAGCCTACTAAAACCCAGTAGACTGAGAGAATAAATTTCTCTTTGCCAAAGCCATTCTCTTGTGGTATTTCTGTTATAGCAGCACTAAATAAGTAAGACAAGTGGTAAAACTTATCTTCCATGCGGGAGACCTCGGTTCAACTCCCAGCCAATGGATCTCACCCACAGCTACCACCTGTCTGTTAGTAGTGGTTTACATGGTGCTATGATTGGGTGACGCTAGGACAACTAACCACAAGTATGCAAGAAAGCAACGGCTGCCCACCAGGACCCTCCAGGGCCACGGCTCTTCTCAGCACCCCCACCAGCTCCAGATAGAGGGTGTGAATGACTGACAAGAGCTCCCTCTGTGTTTTCATTCCAAAACATTGTGCATGTCTACAGGGTGATTTGGGGCCCTCTGAAGACCAGATTTGGGACGGCACAAGTAGAGCTTTGCTGGGAGCCTTTCAATGTTTGAAGGCAGCTTTCTAATCCTCTAACCTCCAAAGACTTGCTCTGCTTCCCAGGAGGTCAGGTTTCGGGGTTAATGACCCACATGCTGAGGGCAATAAGCTTCGGCCAATGGAAATGGGCAGCGGGAATGCCCCTGGTACAGAGGGTGGTACTTTCTGGAATTCAAACCAACAGGCAGGAAACTGGAGACCTAGGGCCCAGCCTCAGCTCCTCCACAAATGTCTCGTCACCTCTGTGCTTCAGGGTTTTTTCTTCTATAAAGTGAAAGGGGTGGGGCTAAGCCAATTAATGCAAAAACAAACATTTACTGGGCTTTGGTTATGCAACCGGCTCTGTTCTAGAGGGAGGTGACATTATATAAGACATGATCTGTACCCTTGAGAAAAGAATTTCTGAGGCCTTTTATCTGGTAAGATAGTGGTTAAGAGCTATGGCTGCTAACCAAAAGGTCATCAATTTGAATCCACCGGCTGCTCCTTGGAAACCCTATGGGGCAGTTCTCTTTTGCCCTATAGGGTCGCTGTGAGTCAGAACTGACTCGATGGCAATGGGTTTGGTTTTTTTGGTTTTGCTGCTCTAACATTCTATGAGCTTATAACGTGGTGCAAATGGTTAAAGTGCTAGGCTGCTAACTCAAAGGCTGGCAGTTCTAATCCACCCAGAGGCACCTCAGAAGAAAGGCCTGGCAGTCTACTTCTGAAAAATCAGCCATCGAAACCCTGTGGAGCAGTTCTACTCTGACACACATGGGGTTGCCATGAGTTGGAATTGGCTTGACGGCAACTGGTTAGCTTGTGGTAGCTGGTGAACATGCACAGTGTGCTTTCACATTATTACCTTGCTTAGTCCCATGCCCATGTTGACAGATGTGTTGTTATTCCCACCATGTGTGGGTCAAGTGACTTGTTTAAGGACACATGCTGTTTAGAAGCAAGACCCCAGTAGGCTTGTTGTGGAGAGATCTCATTTACACAGGTAGTAGTGTCTCCATTTTATATATGAGGAGCCTAATGCTTAGAGAGGTTAAATGCCTTGCCCAATGCCACCAGGCAGAGAGTGACAGGGGCAGCATTCAAATCAAGTCCTTCTGGCTCGAAAGCCCGGTCATCCCACTGTCTGCCCTCTCTTCCTGCCTTGTGATTTTCCAGACTTGTAAGGTTCAAAGGGAGGTTGACAGTTCACTGGGTGTGACCGGGTCCAGGTTGCTACTTAGGGTAGGTGGCTAGAAATTGGGGTCTTAATTGCCCCCTACATGTTGACCTCCAGGCCCTGGTTTTTAATTGTCTTGCAAGCAGCCGTGATAAGCTTAGTCTCATCAGTTAGCAACAGAAGTGTGTGGGCTGAACAGAGGCTCTGAAGGGACCTTTTAAGGTAGCCAGCAGCTTGGGAACAGTGACAGGTGGAGTCAGCAGAGCACTGGGATGAATCCGCAAGCTGTTGGGGGTCCAAGTCCTGTAGGCCCCAGCTGGTGAAGTCACCCCCAGTGACAGAAATTAATGGATGAAGGTCACCGCCTCCGCAGAGATGGGCTTGAGGCAGGCGTGTGAGTCACCACAGTGGCAGAGACTCAGAGACCTGCCCCTGAAACCTGAAAGCCGGGACCAAGCTGTCTCCAAAGCCGCCCTCCCATAAAATACATGATTCATGACCATAAAAGCTCTTCACAGATGTGAGGCACAAAACTGGTTCAGGGTGTGGTTCAGTCTGACCTGCCTAATGCTCTGAGAGAAGGCCTCTGCTCAGCTGTAAGGATGACGTTCTTTGCCAGAGCGGGAGGGAACCACAGCCCGGGGTCCTTCCAGATGCCATCTGTGAGATGTGCAGATATTAAAAAAAAAAAAAAAAAAAAATTTATAATAGATAGCAAAAAAACCCGGAACAGATAAGGGAATAATGAGCTTAGTTGTCCTCTTTCCCTGCCCCTTGGAGACCTGGGGAGAAAAAAAACCAAGTCTGTTCTCTTGGAATTTGAATGGGAAATCAGGTGGTAGAGCCTATCTTTTTCTATCCCCTTCGAGTAAGTACAGGAGTCCCTGGGTGGTGCAAATGGTTAATGTGCTTGGCTGCTAACTGAAAGGTTGGAGGTTCAAATCCACCCAGAGGCTCCTCAGAAGACAGTCCTGGTGATCAAGTTCCAAAAAATCAGCCACCGAAAACCCTGGGTGTCTCCATGAGTCACGTTGCTGTCAGCTTGGCCGGAAACTGGGTTAACTGGTTCAAGGAAGCAGGATTTTTTAAGGGGGATAGTTCCAGTTTACATAGACTACCGTGGGGCAGTTCCATAGTGTCCTATAGGGTCGCTGTGAGTCGGAATCGCCTCAAGGGCACTGGGTATTGTGACCCTGCAATGGCAGAGAGGGAAGGCAGGGTTGGCCTCTTCTCTGTTCCTGATGTAAACTGGTTCGTTGGGACCCCAGCCTTTAGTGTGTCCGTGCCTTGGTTTCCCCTCCTGTACAACACAGAGATGCGGGCAGTGGTGATTCTGTGGTAGACTTCCTGCCTTCCATGTGGGAGGCCCCGTTCATTCCCAGCCAACGTACCTCATACCCAGCCACCACCCAGCTGTCACTGGAGGCTTGTGTGCTGCTATGATGCTGAACAGGTTTCAGGGGAGCTTCCAGACTAAGATGGACTAGGAAGAAAGGCCTGGTGAGCTACTTCTGAAAATCAGCCAGTGAAAACCCTAAGGATCACAATAGTTCCATCCACAACTGGTCATAGGGATTGCTCAATTTTGTTGTGCATGGGGTCACCATGAGTTGGGGTCCAACTCAATGGCAGCTAACAACAACAACAACAACAAAATAGAGTCAGCTGAACATACTGCTGTGTGTGAGGCTTGTTCTGAGCTTCTGAGCCAAGCACAAGCTCTGGGGAGGAGCCTTTGCCTTCTTCTCTCTCTTTTTTTTTTTTAATTGTAATGATAAACATGCACCAAAACATACAGCAATTCATAAATTTCTATGTGGAGAATTCAGTGACTCTGATTACATTTTTTAAGTTGTGCAACAATTCTCACTATTTTTTCCAAATTATCCCACTACCGTTAACGTACATGGAGCCCTGGGGGTGCAGTGGTTAAGAGCTCAGCTGCTAACCAAAAGGTCAGCAGTCGGAATCCACCAGCTGCTCCTTGGAAACCCGATGGGGCAGTTCTACCCTGTCCTATAGTGTTGCTATGAGTCAGAATTGAATAGACAGCAACGGTTTTTGGCTTTTGGTTTACTAACATACATACATGCAACGCACTCTAAGCAAAAATGCACTGCTTCTCCCTACCTCCCGCCCCTGGTAAACACTCATTACTTATGGTTTATATATATTTGCTTATGTAACATAAGTGATATTGAAGAGTATTTGTCCTTTTTTGACTGACTGATTTCATTCAGCATACTGTCTTCTTGGCTGTGGCATGCATCAGAACTTCATTCCTCTTTCTGGCTGAGTAATACTCCATTGTATGAATATACAGCATTTTATCTCTCCATTCATCACTTGATAGACGTTTCGGTTGTTTCTACCTTTTGACAATTGTGAATAGTGCTACAATGAACATTGGTGTACGTATGTCTGTTCGTGTCACTGCTTTCAGGTCTTTTGGGTATATACTTAAGGGTAGAAATGCTGGGTCATATGGTAGTTTTACGTTCAGCTTGTCTAAGGAATCTCCAAACTTTTCCACAGTGGCTGCACCAGTTTACATTCCCATCAGCAATGGGTGTGTGTTCTTGCTTCTTCACAGCCTCACCCACAAACACCTAATTATTTGCCACTTTTTTGATTGTTGCCATTCTACATTCTGTGCTAAATTTGATTACTAGAGGGGGTAGGGAGGGTTAATATGACCCTGGGCTGGTTTTCAGCTTCTGACCTGAGGGCCCTGACCTACCCGGTAAGGAACGGCAGAGTGGCTAGAGGAACGTGAAAGTGTGGGCTCCTGTGGAAAACAGTATGGAGGAACTGGGGGAAGCCAGTGCGTTAGTACATTGAAGTGGAAAGTCCCAAATGGCTGGTTGGGATAGGGGTATTTGGATCCTGGGATTTCAGGTCATTTTCCCAAGGCTTCACATAAGGTCAAAGTGAAGTGGAGCACCCATCCCAGGAAGCCTTGGGGTTTGGAGTTTCAGGAATAAGTGTTCAGAACTCTGACCACTTAATTATATGTATTCAGAGAGCTCAAGTCAGACAGACCTGGTTCCACCCTTATTTGATGAGTCATCTTGGGAAAATTGTTAACTTTCTAATCTTCAGTTTTCTCTTTTATAAAATGAGGGTAATAAATATTTCCCTGGAAATGAAGTTCTAATACATGGATGAACCTTGAAAACATGCTGAGTGAAGTAAATCAGTCTCAAAAGGACAAATATTGAATCATCCCATTTATATGAAATATCTAGAAGAGGTAAAAATACAGAGCCCAACGTTTATTGGTGGGAGAGAGGACTCAAGGCTTAGGGGACACTGAGCTTCTGTTAAGGGTGACGGTATAATTTGGGAGCAGATAAGGGTCATGGTTGAACAACATGAGGAATATAATTAATGTCACTGAACTGTACAGGTGAAGATTGTTGAAATGTTGAATGGTTTGCCACAAAAACAAAAAACCCTACCTTTTAGGGTTGATGTGGGTGGAGATCAAATGGAATAATACCAGCATACTCAAAGGTCTACTGTGGTATGTTTCTGAGTCCTCGAGCCTAATACTGTCATCTTTCCTTTTAATGTCCCACAGGCTTACTCTAGACCCATTCCACATTGTATGGGGTGTCTGGATCTTCCCTCTTTCACAGCTATCAGAATTCTTGGGGAGATTTTTTTTTTCCTGATGACTCCTCACTCACTTCTACAGAATATTCCACTCCTCTCTGCATCTCTTTGGCTGTGACTGCCGTCCTCTCACTCACCCTGCCCATAAACACAGTCCCTTTTTTATTCACTGGGAAAAGCATCTTTAACTAGGGTGTTGTGTTTACTCAAGATCTGGGACAAATGGAGGGTGGTTCCATGAGTTTTATAGCACAGACAAGGCAATAGCTTAAAACTGAGTATTACACATTGCCTTTCTAATATCTCCCAGCCAGTCCACTGGTCATCTCACTAGCAATCTGTATCAGTTAGCTATTGCTACATAACAAATTGCCTCCAAACTTAGCAGTCACAATTCTGTGTATTAGCAGTTTAGGATTAGCTGGGTGGTTCTTCTGGTTTTAGCTGGACTCTCCTCTAGGTCTTCAGTTAGCTGTGGGTTGGCTTTGCTGATCTTGGCTGAACTCTCACATGTCTGGGGACTTTGCTGGGACACTTAGCTCTGGTCCACGTGGTCTCTTTACCTGCCAGACATTCTAGGTTTGTTCACATGGAAAACGAGTGGAAACATCAAGGTCTTGGAGGCCTAGACTTGGAACTCACCCTCTGTCACTTACCACTGCGTTCTCTTCATCAAAGCAAGTCACAAAATTAGCCCACATTTGAAGGGAGGGGAAACAGGTTCCACCTTTTTATTGGAGGAGCTGCAAAGTCATATTGCAAAGGGTGTGGATACAGGAAGGAGGAAGCCATTTTTTATGAGCAATTTCTCCCTTCCTATTACACTTTTAGGAAGTGCCCAGTACATTGTAGGTATTCACCAGATATTAGCTATCATTATTGCTACTGTTGCTGTCATAGTGTCGTGGTGAGCAGCTTGGGCTCTGATATCAGAGCACGTGACCTCTCTCTGCCTCAGGTTTCTCATCTATAAAATGAGAATACTTAACATTTCTACTTCCTAAGTATATACCTACCTCATAGAATTGTCATGAGGGTGAATGAGTAAACAATTGTACTTAGACACGTAGTAAGACTGCTATAAACTATGGTTCACATGTAATTTGAAGTCCCTGGTGGTACACGTGGTTAACGGGCTCAGCTGCTAACCGAAAGGTCGAAGGGTCAAGTCCTCTCAGAGGTGCCTCAGAAAAAAAGCCTGGCAATCTACTTCAGAAAAATCAGCCATTGAAAGCCCTATGGAGCACAGTTTTACTCTGACACACATGTGATCAATACGAGTCAGAATCTACTCGACAGCAACTGGTTTTTGACATGTAGTTATTGTTTTATTCATTTACATCCCACGATTTACTAACCAGGTGGTATTCACCTCCAGTGAGCATTCACTTTGGTCCAGCTTCCAAAGCAAATGTGAAGACAACAGATAAAGAGAGATGGTGGCTCAGCTCTTCCCAGCCGGGGCATGCCAGTGTTGGAAAAATGCAGAGGGATGATTCCATGGCTTGGGGGAAACCTCAGCTCTGCCAACCCTAGGTTATAAAGAAAATTCTCTGGCAAACTTGGGCATTCCTTTTTTTTCCAAGTTGAGTTTTCTTCAGCCCAAACATTTATTATAATGGAGGCAGCCTTGAACTTGTGCAATTACTTGAGAAGTGCACAGTTGGCACATGTAGCTCAGCTCAGGTGTCCCAGAGACAATAGATGTGAACAAGGATGCAAAAACCTGCTGTCAGAGGCCTGGGCCAGGCCCGACCGAGTGCCAGCCCAGGGAATAGTCAGCAGCATGTGAGAGGGTAGGGGCAGAGGACACCAGGGCATCATAGACAGTCAGAGTCAGCAGGAAACAGAATCTTAGAAGAACTGAGCACATCCAAAGCCATACAACTGGTGATGGGTAAAACTCAGACTAGGGGCATTCAAGGGAATAAAACTGTCATTGTGTCCTCCCCTGTGCCAGGCTTTGCGTTGGGTCTTTATCATTACTTATTTATTTGACATAACTCTAAGAAGTAGGCTTTATTAGCTCTATTTTGTAGTTGGGAGAACTGAAGTTTAGAGGTTATGATATCACAGCAAGTAAGCAAAGAGTAGCTGCAACAATGACCTTGAGCATACCAATGATCGTGAAGAAATGGCACAGGAGCAGGCAACGTTTTCTGCTGTTACAACATGAGGTTGCCATGAATTGGAGCCGATTCCACTGCAACAATCAACACAAAAACAAGAGTCAAACTACAGCACAGCATGTACCATAAGACACTATAAGGAATATTTAAGACACTGGAACGACATTTTTAAAAAACCTCTGTAACATTTCTGTTTGCCTTGGAGCAGACTACTTATCTACCTGCAGAAGCTGAATGAGATTTATCTTCATGGTTTAAAGAAAAAAAATCCCTCAGAAAACTAAATAGCACTTCAATTTCCTCTTACCTTATTCATTGATATGGGGAATTAAATTAGAGCTTAATTTAAGGTTTTAATTTCTGATAGAGTGGAAAAATTCCTGAAAGAAGCTAAAACTTGATGTGACCTAAAAGAAGCAACACAGTGTAGGGGAATGAGCGGTGGTTAAGAGTCTACTAGGTTAGTGGTTCAAATCCCCCCAGAGGCACCTTGGAAGACAAACCTGGAGATCTGCTTCTAAAAGGTCACAGCCTTGAAAACCCTGTGGAGCAGTTCTACTCTGCACATATCAGGCTGCCATGAGTCACAATGGACTCAACGGCAACTAACAATGACAACACGTGATCTAACATTTTAAGTAACATCCTTGGGTTAAAACTTGGCCAGTTCAGTAAAAGCCACATATTGGGAAAATCATAGAGGAAAGATATGGCCGATGAAAAATTCTAAATTATAAAATATTTAGAAAACGTGCAATTTTATTATGGTCTCTATTATAAACCAAAGTATGTGATACTATTATGTAAAATAAAATGGAGGAATAAAAAATTATAAATCTCAATGGGCCTAATAATGTCTCATAAGCACACAGAAATTATGCAATTAAATGCAGTGTAACAAAGTAGTTAAGTTTTTAGACTTGAGAGTCAAACTTCCTGGGTTCAAATCCTGGTAGTACCACTTTACTAGCTGTGCTACCTTGTGTAAGTTGACTTAACCTCTCTGGCCTCAGTTTCCTTATCTAGAAAATCGTGATCTGACAGTATCTATCTCATAGGATTGCTCTGAGGCCTGAACGAGTTAATATGCTACTATCTTCTTCCCAGTGTAGGATCCTCTTTGCAGGAATTCTTGTAAGGTTATCTTATTGCTAGTGAGATGTGTTTTGAAATTAAGGGAACCACTTTCCTAGTTTCCACTCATTGTCTTTGTATTGAGCTGCCTTGGGTTACCTCTCGGCATCTTTAATTTAGTACTTGCATGTAGTTAATTTGGCTTAGACTGACTAATTCTGCATTGTTTTTCAGACTAGCCATGATTTTTAGAGCTCTGGCAAATGTGCATTGGCTGACCGTTTGCAGCAATAGGCACTTAGGAGGGGAAAGCAGGTCGATCTGTGCCACTTTCACAAGTATAGGTACAGAAGGTGGCCATAGCAGATGGCTCACCCTGGATGTCCCAGTTGGGTCACATTCCATGGATTGGTGTGTGACTTTCAATCATGTCTACATTTGGAATGCCTGTGGCCCTGTCATGCAGTCAGCCCCTCACCCACACCGCAGGTACTGTACTTAAGTTCTGTATAGTTTAGTCACTGGACTTAAACAGGAATAGGATTTTCTTTGCTGGCTTCAATGTACGGAGGCTGAGGGCGCAGGGAGAAGAAAAGACAGACCACTTTCCCAACCCGAATCTCTGTATAAACTTTAAAAACAAACAAACAGCACCAGTGCTTCTATTACAACCATCTTCGTGTGTTATCTCCACCCCAATGTTTCCACCCTCTGAACACTTAGCCATAAACAAAGGCGGTTCTGAACATGAGCCAAGGACAGGGCTTTCCAAGGGGGCCCCAGAGTGGGTTACCCAGGGAGCTATAAGGGGCCGCTGGGGATCAAAGAGCAGCCTTGCCAATAGCTGCCTGCTTATCAGCAGCTCTTTGGAATAGCTCTGCCACAGACTACTAGCAACCGTTAGTCTAAGCTTGGGGTTGGCAGAGAAAAGGGACCAGATCATCTGTAGTGAACAATTTCACATTTTTTCAGCACACCAAAGGTTCTGCTTCTAGGTATGGCTGGCATCTGCCTGTCGCCCAGCCCCACAGCACCTTCCTGTAGAATCGAAGCTTCTTTTCAAATTTATAATCCCTGACAGGGGCAAATAACCCAGTAAGCACAGGCTTACTTGTGCTTACTTACCAATCTGTCCTTTCACTACAGATGATCTGGTAAGTAAGGTAAGCACTGTACTTACCTTGTCTATTGGATAATCTGCCTCTGCCTGCTTGAGAGCCTTTCTAGGGCCCCAGTAAGAATCTCCAACAAGAGAAGATTGTCAAGGGGGTGTGGAGGATTGTGAACTGTGGGCTTTTGTCTTGCTAGCAAAAGCACCTCCAAGCCTGTTTAAGGAGACCTGGTGGTGCAGTAGTTAAAGCAATTGACTGCTAACTGAAAGGTTGGTGGTTTGAAACCACAAGCAGCTCCACGGGAGAAAGATGTGGCAGTCTGCTTCCATAGAGACTTACAACCCTGGAAACCCTATGGGGTTGCTAAGAGTTGGAATTGACTCCATGGCAGTGTTTTTTTTTTTTTTTTTTAAGCCTCTTTAGAAGGTGGGGTTGTGGAACCTTGCTTTGCAGTCTATACCCTTGGGTGTACATCTGTGTGAGTCCTCTCTTCATGGCTCCCCTAACCAGAGAGAACTAATCATGGAACAACATGTAATATAACACTCTCACTGTCACCTGCAAATCTCAAAGGTTAGTGCCAGCTTCTGGAATAGGTTTCTTCTGTTACAAATATTTTCTGACCTTCTTGTTTCCCTTACTGTGGGGAAGCATAAATAGAAATCAAAAGGGATATGGAAGTCAAGAACTGGTGTTCAAATTTAGATCCTGTGATCTATCAGTTGATGGGTGCTGGGGTAATTCACTTAATTGAAAAGGTTTTCTTCATTTGTGAAATGGGGATATAGCAATATCTACCTCAGAGTTCTGGCACAGTAGATCATGTGATTGTAGGATTCAAAATGGTGGATGCTGGTCCTTTCAGGTCACTAATGCTTGCCTGTTGCTATCATGCTGATCAGGTTTAAGTGGAGTTTCCAGACTAAGACAGACTAGGAAGAAAATCCTGTTCATCTCCCTTAGAAAATTAGCCAGTGAAAACACTGTGGCTCACAACAGATTGCTGTCTAATACAGGGCTGGAAGATGAGTACCCTAGGTTGGAAGGCACTCAAAATACAGTGTTTTCAAAATGGACTCATGCCTAACAATGAATGTGAAGATGGTGCAAGACCAGTAACCATGCATTCTGTTGTTCATGGGGTTCCTTTGTGTCAGAGCCAACTCGATGGCAACTAACAACAACAAATATGGTAGATATTTCACCTATTTTATTAATATCTCTAAAGGTTTACATAGCTGCATTGGCTCAAAAAACTTAAGAAAACAAAACAAAGGAGAAAAACCTCTTATCATTAAGTTAATGGAAGAGTGGCCTTACATTTGAAGGAAACATATTCAGACATAGGCCATAAACGAGAGAATGAGAGTAAAAAGCTGACGGGCAGAACACATTCAGTTTAGGATTGCTTAGCATGTTTGTAGTATGTTTTGAGACCAGTCATTGGCTGAGAATATTTGTAGTATTTGTTGAGACCATTCATTTGCTGAGAGTTTGCAGCATTCATCGAGATGACTCATTGGCTGATAGCATACGGTTTAGTCAGCCATGCTTGCCTTCATTGGCTGAGGAACTACAATAGCATTCAGAATGTGAGAAAAAAGTATATGTATATAATACATAAACAGTATATTGTAATATGAACCTGTAGCTTTAGGTCCAAAGAGTATTATGATGAATCAGCAGTGAGTAGGCCAACATAAAAAAAAATATGTATGATGGAGGTCTGGAGAACCAAGAACTTACTTTAGACTGGTTTTTTTCAAAGTGTCTTGTGCAGGAAGAAAATATTAGAACTTTTATTCATATTTTTTGTATTATCCTTTTGTAATTTTTATATTTGTGTATGCTTTATAATATATAGAGTATATTTGTAGAATAATATATATGTGTATATTAAAAAAATTTTTTTTTGTGGAGTCAATTCCGACTCGTGGGGACCCTACCTATTACAGAATAGAACTGCTCCATAGAGTTTTCTTGGCTGGAACTTTACAGAAGCAGATCACCTTCTGCAACACTGCCGGGTGGGTTCAAAGCGCCAAACTTTAGGTTAGTAGTCTAGCACGAACCATTTGCATCACCCAGGGCAAATATGTGTGTGTGTGTGTGTGTGTATGGTGGCACAGTGGTTATATGCCCAGCTGCTAACCGAAAGGTTGACATTTCAAACCCACAGGACGCACCGCAGGAGAAAAGACCTGGCAATCTGCTCCTGTGAAGATTATAGTCTAAGAAACCCTATGGGGAAGTTCTACTCTCCTATAGTGTCACTAGGAGTCAGAATCGACTTGATGGCACACAACAACCATATATATATAAAATAAAAAGATAGATTTTTCAGGGGGTATACTAAAAATTTTTAATTGTTGGTGGTGTGCAATCAAAAAAGTATAGACCTCTGTGTTGGCAGTTATTGATAAAAATTCTTCTACAGTTGCATGTTGGGAAACACTGATTCCTTCTGGACATTCCACTCAGCAATCACAAACCTCCCTGGAGCTCAGGGTGGCATGTCACTCAGGGCAAGGTGTGGCTGATAGATGACAGAGGACTCACCAAATGTGCCAGGGACTTACTAAATTCCTCCCCAGAAATGGATTGTTTGAAAGGCCTGTCACCAGATCATTTTCTACCGTATTCTTTCTAGTTCAGTTTAAGTCTATCCTCTCCGAAATCTTCAGTGATGAAGTAAGTATGTATGATGGAGGAACTGTTGTCTGTGGCAGAAAAGCCAGCATGGTCAGAGGCTGTGTTATGCTGGGTAGACAAGTGTTTTGGTTATATAGATTCCACATAACCACATGGGACTGAACGATTGTCAGGTAAAATTAATTCAATACGATATATTCAATGCTCTTCCTCTTTGGAATATAATTGCATCTTTGATGAGTCATAAATCTCTGCGGTCATCAGTGCTCATTGTATTGTGTTTTCTAATCAATAGGATGCTAAATAAACGAGCTTTTTTGAGTTACTTGCCACAGGGGAAAAGAACTGCATTTGTCTGTAAAAATACTGTACGGGATTATTTGAAAGTAATATAAGGTGATGGAAAAAAGGAGCTGTGAAATATACTTCCTCTTAACTCATTGCTCCAGCATCTCTGAATGCTTTTGTCCTGGATTCGCTCCCAGCATAAATGACTAAGGCGAGAGTGGTCTTCTGAACTCACTTGCCTCCCCTAACAAGGAAGGGTGTTCATTGTTTCCTGGATGGTGCTGTTGCTTTTATTTTCAGGGTTAGAATTTTTGCCCAGGAAATGCAATTTGCATACCCCCTACAGTGACTTCAACCATTGGTAGGCACAAACTGCTGCCTGTGGCCTGCAAAGCCCAGAGAGCAGAGAAAGCTTGTTTAAAAAAAAAAAATTGTGGTAAAATATATTTAACAGAACATTTGCCATTTCAACATTTTTTATATGTACAATTCAGTGGCACTAACCAATGCTCACCATGGAAGGAGCCCTGGTGGTGCAATGGTTTAGCGCTCAGCTGCTATCTGAAAGATTGGTGGTTTGAATGCACCGAGCAGCTCCGTGGGAGAAAGACCTGGCAATCTGCTCCTGTAAAGGTTACAGCCTAGGAAACCGTATGGGGTAGTTCTACATGAAGTCACTGTGAATTGGAATCGACTTGACGGCACCCAACAACAACAACATTATGCTGTGCAACCACCCATTTCCAAAATTTTTCATCCCCCCAACAGAAGCTCAGTGAGTACTAAGCAGTGACTCCTTCTTTCCGCCTCCCTCCTATCCCTGATAACCACGAATATACTTTGTTCTCTATACATTTGCCTACTCTAGATATTTCATGTAAGTGAGATCATACATATTTGTCCTTTTGTGACTAATTGCACTCAGTATAACATTTTCAAGGTTCATCCATGTTGTAGCATGTATCAGGAAAGAAAGGGTATTGTAGGCATACTGACCTACATTAGAGGACAAGGTTAGCTGTGTGACCTTGAGCAAGTTATTCAACCTCTCTGAGCCTCCTTCTTCTTATCCGGAAAATTGTAATAATACCTATGTCCTGGTGGTGGAGGTTGTGAAGATTTAATGAGGTAAGTAATATAAAATGCTGAGTACGTGGTCTGGAAAGATAATTCACAAATGGCAGTGAATGTAATTACAATACAGTCATGGGCTCAGATTTCCCTGACCATTGGAAACTCAGGTAGAACTCTCTAGAACCCATAATCATACTGTGAATGGCTAATGAATCACCATAATTTGTGTGATTTCTGAAGCAAGTCTCAAGTGGACCATCCTTCCTCCTCCATTCCCCTAGGGCCCTTCCCCCAGGTCATCTGCCCCTCTGTCTGCATGTGCTATTCCTGTTTCACTCTGCATCACCTGGGCATGAAACCCAGCTCAGATGAGAGGTTTTAAATTATTTAGATACTAACAAGGTAGAACAGCTCCCATGTTTCAATATCCACATTTTAATACTTTTCCTTCCAGTTCAGGAGTCTTCATTTACATTTCTTTACCCATTAGCATAGCCAAGGCCATGGAGAGGTGGGGAGTGCATTCAGCTCTTCAGGTGAATTAACAACCCTCATACGTGCATCATGCTAGGCACCTAAGCTTGTGAGGTGCTTTGCTAAGCACCAAGGGGCGTCGGAAAAAGTTCCTTCCAACTTTGCCTACAGTCTAAGATGGTCAGCTGTCTGAGTACCCAGGCAATATGACCAGAAGGAAACAATAAGACTAGCTAACACTTGTGGCATCATGGTAAAGGGAGAAAGATTGAAGTTGTCAAGGATTTCATTTTACTTGGACCCAAAATCAACACCCATGGAAGCAGCAGTCACGAAATCAAATGACATGTTGCACTGAGCAAAGCTGCTGCAAAAGGCCTTTTTAAAATGTTAAAAAGCAAAGATGTCACTTTGAGGACTAAGGTACGCCTGACCCAAGCCATGGAGTTTTTAATCACCTCATATGCACGTGAAAGCTGGGCAATGAGTAAAGAAGACCAAAGAAGAATCGATGCCTTTGAATTATGGCATTGGCAAAGAATATTGAATATACCATGAAATGCCATGGACTGCCAGAAGAATGAACAAATCCGTAGCGGAAGAGGTACAGTCAGAATGATCCTTAGAAGTGCGAATGTTTGGAGATGTTATCAAGAGGGACCAGTCCCTGGAGAAGGACATAATGCTTGGTAAGATGGAAGGGCAGTGAAAGAGGGGAAGACCCTAAATGAGATGGACTGACATAGTGGCTGCTACAATGAGCTCAAGCATAGCACTGATTGTGAGGATGGTGCAGGACTGAGCATTGTCTCCTTCTGTTGTAGATAGGGTCACTATGAGTCACAACCAACGCAATGGCACCTAACAACAACATTTGTGGAGTGTTTGCATAGGCAGGCACTGTGCTAAGTGCTTCATATGGATCTTAAAATTTTAATCCTGGCAACAATCTTGTGAGATAGATAGTAATACTATTCTCATTTTGTAAATGAGGGGATTGAGCACATAGTGGTTAAGTACCTTGCTCATGGTCATACAGGTAGGAAGTGGAGGAACGAGTCATCTCTACACCTCACATGTTAACGCTGTGCTACGCTGCCTGTCCTCTAGGGACCCTGTCCCTACAGGAGAAGAAGATGTAAATTAATACATACATGGAAAATCAGGTAATTATCACATAAGAGGGACAAAGAGTTCAATTTTATTTATTTATACATTATTATATTTTACCTATTTCCGAAAGGATTTGAACTGGCTTATAAGGCAAGCCAAGTATGTAAACAATAGCGTCTCCCAAACAGGGCATAGTCTTTTATGTCTTCTTACTATTGAAAACATGATTTTACTTTGAAATGATCTCTTTCTTTTCCATTTGGCAAATTCCTTCTCAGCCTCCAAGGCTCAGCTCAAAAGTCACAACTCAGGCAAGCTCCTTTTGCCCCTTGACAGAACTGCCCCTTGCTGCAAGACCCTGTGGCAATGTCCCTTAATCTCTTACTTGCTGTGTAGCCTTGTGATGGTGGCTATCACACTGGCCACCACCTGGAACCTCCTCCGGCATGTGGGCAATCTTTTATGGAACTCCCCCTGTGCATAGGACAGGGCCTGTGGTGATGTAAGCTCTCAATATACATGAGTTGAATGGCTAAGAGAATTCGGAAGTTTCTAAAAGGGATTTATTACAGGAACATTGAGCAATGCAAGAGGCAGTATCACTGCAATGATTGTATGGAAGATGCAGAAACACTTTCTGGAGGACCATTTTTTATGTCTACCCTGGATAAAAGCAAGAGAGGTAACATTCGAAGGTAACTTAGTAAAGACTCTTCCACCAGGATCTAAGTTAATGAGGCCCATCCAGGACATAGCTTTCTGGTGATTAATTTGATTCAAGGATAGATGTACAAAGCCCAAAGGAGTATCTTTAGTCAGATACCAAATGTCTCAACCAGACTATGTGTGAGACTTGGATTTTCTCAATTTAATGTTTTTTAAAAGAATATTTCAAATATAAGCAAAAGTAGAATACCCGAATGAGCTCCCATGTACCATCATCACCCATCTTCTGCAGTTATCAATTGGTGCCCAATCCTGTTTCTTTTATGCTTCCCCTGAACCACACTACCCACCTCCCAAGACAAATCCAAGATAGCAAACTACTTCATCCATAAGTATTTCTATATGTATCTCTAAATGACAAGGACTCTTTTTTAAAAAAAACTGAAACCACAGTCACTATCATACATAAAATTTGACAATATTAGAATTCCATAATTATGTCATTTTTCCTTTTGTTTTTAAGAGTTGCTTCTATCAGGGCCCAAAGAAGGTCCAAAGATTCTCTTAAATTTCTTTTAATCCATAGGTTCCTTCTATTTCTTTTTTTTTCCATTTCAGTTTATATTATACAGTAAAGAAACTGAGTCACTTGTCCTGGAGAGTTTTTCACATTTTCTATTTTGCTCATTGCAACCTCAATGTATCATTTCACCTGTAACCTGTTCCACTGACTAATGTTTTCTGTAAATTAGTTGTTAGAGCTAGATTCCAGAATCAAAGGCTTGATCTGATTAAGGCATAATTTTTCAGTTCTAATCCTGCACCAGTAATATTACATATTTCTATCAGGATGCACGTACTGGCCAGTTCTTTCTTTTTTTGTGATGTAGCAGCCATCGCTCCATTATTTCAGTAGGGGTTTGCAAAATGGCAATCGTCTTAGTTACCTAGAGCTGCTGTAACAAAAAATACCACCAGTGAGCGGTTTTAAAGAAAAGGAATTTATTGTATCACAGTCCTGGAAACAACAAATCCAAATCAAGGCATGCCTCTAGGGAAGGACCTTTCCTTGTTATAGCTCAGGCACTCCTTGGCTTGGCCTCTTCCGCTGTGTGTTTCTCTCCTCGTCTGTTTTCCTCTTTTTTTTTTAAATATTTTTCTACAATGCTCTTGCTCATCTATATTCTTTCTTTTTTTCAATTGTACTTTAGGTGAAGGTTTACAGAACAAACTAAGTTCTTAATGAACAGTTAGTATACATATTGTTTTTATGACATTGGTTAACAACACCATGACACGTCAACACTTTCCCTTCTCAAACTTGTGTTCCCCATTACCAGCTTCCCTGTCCGCTTCTGCCTTCTAGTCCTTGCCACTGGGCTGGTGTGCCCCTTTAGCATCATTTTGTTTTACGGGCCTGTCTAATCTTTGGCTGAAGGGTGAACCTCAGGAGTGACTTCATTACTGAGGTAAAAGGGTGTGGGGGGCCTATTTTCTTTTTTTTTTTTTCCTCAGAAGGGAGTGACCTCATTAAGGTAACATAAGAAAAATTCTATTGCCAAACAGGGTAGTGGCTGCCTTGTTTTCCGGGTCTTACAAGTTTACAACTGTTCTACCACTTGTTTTAGTGGAAATATTTGAGTTTTTCTTCTCTGACAGGTTTCTGCCTTACATAGGTTCTGGCTTCCGAAGGTTTTACTATACATTTCCCACCCCAGACCAGGCCTGGAATCAGCAATTAGTCCAAGCAGGCTTGGTTCCTTTGTGGAAAATAATATTTACAGATCAGAAGGTGGGCTTTAGGGAGCCCCCGTGGCGCAGTGATTAAGAGCTTGGCTTCTAACAAAAAGGTCAGCAGTTTGAATTCACCAGCCGCTCCCTGGAAACCCTATGGGGCACTTCTACTCTGTCCTATAGGGTCTCTATGAGTCGGAATCAGCTCAACAGCAAACAGGTTTTGGTTTGGGCTACTAAAGACATAGTTGTTATTTCTAGGCTTTTTTCAGTGGAGGGAACTGGAGAAAAAATTTAAGTGAAAATACATCATGTGTTCACATTAATTTAGTACTGCAGAATTTTTAATTAAAAACTTCATTGAATTTATATTTATCTTCTTTCGTCTGCCTAAAATCTTGGTTCCAAACAATATGTATTAACATCATTACTTATTTGCTTTTCTATGTATGTCTCAGAGTAACAATATCAATAACACTGCTAACACTATGATTTCTGAAGATAGTTTAAGCCTTTTTGGATTTCTTTTTGTCCCTAAGATCTACTTCTCTAGGGATCTGCAGTCAAATTACTGTTTTAAAATTACTTGGTTTAATTCCTCTCAGTGGTTATACTACCAAAGTTCAATTGTTTCATTTTGCTTTCAATTTTTAGGAATTGCTTTATTTTTATTTAATGTTGCTTTACAATTATACATAGTATTTACATGGTTCCAATGTCAAATCTACAAAATAAATTATATTCAGAGAAGTTCTAACTTCTGTTCCTATTGTCTAGTTTGTTCCCTCCCTTCCTTTACGGTAACTATTTAAACAAATGTGATTGATCCTTCTATTTTTTAAAGTATAAGCAAATACATACACACATATATATTTGTATGTGAATATACTTTATATACATACAAACATAAATATTTGCATCCCCCTTTCTTTGGTACTTTGGTAATGTATATGCTTCTTTTAGTATCTTGCCTTTTTCACTTAACACATATCGTGAAGGTTGTTCCATAACGGAATAATTCTCATTCCTTTCTAGAGCTTTGCACTGTTGATTGAGTGGAGGTACCACATTTTATTCAGCCAGAACACTATTGGTGGGTACATTGGTTGTTTCCACTTTTTTGATAATATAACTAGTGCTGAAATAAATAACCTGGTACATACATACATCTTTTGGTAATTTTTTCCAGCATATCTGTGGAATATATTCTTAAATGCAGGACTTCTAAGACAAGGCATAAATAGAGTTTTGCTAATATTGCCAAATTTCTCTCCATGGGATTGTATTATTTTATGTCCCCATTAGCAATGTATGAGAGTAACTGGTTTCCACAGACTCTCTAACAGGGCATATAGTTTGAATTTTTGTTAACCTGATAAGTGAGAAATATAAAGTTTTTGGTTTACGTCTTTCTTTTCATTAGTGAGGTACAACATTTTTTCCACATGGTTAGGGGCCATTTGTATTTCTTCCCTGTAACCGCTGTTAATATTTCTTGTCTACTAGTCTGTAATTTTTTCTTTTTTGTTTCTATTTTTAGAAGCCCTTATTTATTAAGGATATGAACCCTTTCTCTGTTATATGTTGCATACAGTTTTTCCCATTTTATCAGTTCTTTTTTATTTTTCTCTTGGGGTTACTTTCCATAAAACATTTTTTAAATGAAATATTATTGTTTATCAGTATTTTCATTGTTGCATCTGGATTTGGAGTTATAGTTAAAAATTTTCTCATCTCCTGGCTGTAGAGGAATTCACCAATGTTTTCTTCTAGTACTTGAATGACTCCCTTTTTTCCACACTTAAATCTCTGATTTATTTGAAATTGATCCTGCTGTGCAGTGTGGGGAATGGATCTTCCTCCACATTAATTCAGGTTTTGCTCAGAAATGAGTGGCATCAGCCAGGCAAAGACTCAGCTATTTGGATAGAAACTGCAGTGCAATTATTTTGAAGAGCTGATTGAAGCGGGCAGCCATAGACACAATCTCTTCAACTTGCGAACTTCCATGATTAAGAGGCAGAAGCAAAAGTTCCTTAAAATTATTTACCACAAACAGATGATACTAGAAGTAACTTGAAAGGTGATACTTCAAACTTGTGCACAAATGGACTTGGAAAAAGTCTCCTAAACCCAACCTATTCATCAGTAGAAAAACTTTGAATGCCAGTCAGACAGAGAGCAAAGCTGACATTCTTGTTTATGAATTGGCCAGTCTGACCTTTATTCCAGGTGGAGGAAAAACCATGCCACCTCTACCAGAGTTGACCAGAATTCCAGATAAGAACACTTTTTTTTCCTAAGACCCTAATTTAGATACTGGGGGTGGGTGGGTAGTGTGGTTCAGGGGAAGCATAGATGAAACAAGATTGGACATGAGCTGATAACGCTGAAGCTGGGTGATGATTACATGAACTCATAGATTATTCTCTGTAATTTTGCTGAAGTTTGAAATTTTCTATTAAAAATACTAAAATGAGAAAATTCAAGTCTCTCACACAGACATAGTCTGGCTGGGACATTTGGTATCTGACTCAAGATACTCTTCTGGGCTTTCTGCATCAATCCTTGAGTCAAATTAATCACCAAAGCTTTATCCTGGATGGACCTCATTAACTTAGATCCCTGTGGAAAAGTCTTTATTCTGTTACCTTTGAATATTACATCCTTTGCTTTTATCTGGAGTGACATAAAAAATGGCCTCACAGAGAATGTTTCTGCATTTTTTACACGTTCACTGCAAAGGGATTACCTCTTACATTCTTAGATTTACACACTAAGATTGGAGGCTTGATCTGTTTCAAGTGCAATGTTTTCAGCAAAAGCCCTTCATGAGTAGTATCAAAAAATTCTATCAAGAAGTACATAGTGACTTTTTGCCTCTCTTTTTGTGATGTGGCACCATTAATGATCTGCCCAGATCCATTATTTCAGGAGGGGTTTGTAAAATGACAATATTCTAAGTCTATCATTTCTTCTTTTATTAGCTGGAAGCCTTCCATAAGAGAAGTCTTCCCTAGTAACCCTAGAGTTTCTCTCCAGGGAGCATGACAGACATGATTTAAACCTGGAAAATGCCAAGGAAAGCTAGCCTTACCAGTTGCCTTGCTCAACCTCACAAGCACCTCAGTGACTCTAGGTGGCTTCTGAAATGCAGAGGACTGCCTTTGGACGATACCATTTGGACGAATTTCTATAAATATGCCCCTGAGAGCATAGGAGAATACGAGTAAATAGGGCTGTCTACTTAAGCATTCGAGTTTTCTCATAGCAACAATGCTAGTTTGGGCATACGTTTTTGAGTTGTTTTTTTAATTTTCATTTTTGTACAACAGAATTGGTTGTATACTGAAGCCACTTTTTGTTGTTGGCAGTAAAGCTACTGCAAGGCCAAGTGATGAGAGAAAGATTGTGGCTATGGTGTGCAGGGTAGAAGCTGTGACCAGGACATTCTAACACACCAGGAGTAGTATACACAGTGGAAAGGTCTTGAGTCAGCACATCTGAATTCAAATCCTGGTTCTGCCTTGAGCAAGACATTTGACTTCTCTGATCCCCAGTTTCTTCAACTGTAAAATAGGGTTGGAAATTGTGACCTACCTTTCAGGCTTGTGCACATTTGAGGTAACAGAAGCCAAGTGCTTTGTCAGAGCTGGGCACAGAATAGATAGATATTAGGTAAATAGAGGTCATCAGAGTAACTATTCAACCATTAGAGTAAACAGTTAAGTGAGAATTGGTGCCTATCCCCAAATCCTGTAGTGTATCAGTCAGGGTTCTCCAGAGGATATACGTGTGTGTGTGCACAGAGAGAGAGAGAGAGATGGGTTTATTTTAAGAAATTGACTCATGTGATTGTGAGGCTGGAAAGCCTGAAATCTATAGAGTAGACTAGAAACTCAGGCAGAATTTCTATGTTACAGTCTTGAAGCAGAATTCTTTCTTCTCCTGGGAACCTCTTTTTTGTTCTTCAGGCCTTCAACTGGTTAAATGAGGCCCACCCATATTATTGAGGGTAATTTCCTTTACTTAAAGTCAACTGACTATTACTGGTAATCACACGATACCTTCACAGCAACATCTAGACTACTGTTTGACCAAACAACTGGGCATAATAGCCTAGCTAAGTTGACACATAAAATTAACCATCACAACTACATAATCACTTCCGGTGGCAAAATAACTTCTGGGACCTTCACTACTTCTGGAGCAATCAGATAGGCTACATTTGAAAAGTGTGCAAGCTTTGCAAAACATGAAGGCAACTAGCTAGGCAACCATCTAGTCAGCTGCCAGCAGAAGTTGGAGTTCCCACCATGCTCCCAGAAGCCATTTGGTGAGAAACTATATGTCTAAATTGTGTTTTTCTTGGTGTCTAAAAGCTAGTCTCAAGGTCTCTCACTGAACTTAACTGCATTTTAGTTCTTTAAATAGAAACATATAAAGGTATTTGAGCTTAAACTTTCTGTGGCTTCCTTTGTAATAATGTGTTAGCAACACCAGGTTTTAATTTTAGTTTTCTAGCAGTCTTCGTAATACCACAAAATAGGGTGATCAGCCTTCTAGTTACTCAGGCTCGTGACAGGCTAACTGCTGTCACTTCCTCGTCTGAGCATGGATGGAAGAGGGATGGGAAAATGCTCTTAAGGCAGGTGCAGTAGAGCTGGAAAGCTCTTTAGAAAAGTAATTTATAAGAAATGTTGGGAACTCCACTTCCCACCTTCAATCTATAAGTAGCTTAGGTAGCTTGGTACCATTTTCAGACAAATGGGGTTCACAGCTCCCTAACAAGGACCCCTAATCCATCTTAGCTTTTTTGTTCCCTTGATTGGGCAATGGCAGGTATGAGCACAGAGTACGGGTTGTGATATTGAGGGCCTAGTCTAAGATTTCCAAGTCCATGTTGGTGACAAATATGAAGGTCACAGAATTGTGGTGGGATTTGGATTCAGACTCCAGTTTGCCAGATTCAGAAGTCAGTGGTCGTAAATACTGTATCTTAAAGAATACCAGACTAATCTTGTTAGGGGGCTGAATAACAATGGGGAGAAATAAGTTCTCCCCTCCTGTGTCAGGCTTAAGAAATGTGCCACTGATACTGAGACCCGTGGGACAGACTTCCTGGTGGTTCTCCCTACGTTCCTTTGCTTCATTACCAAAAAAGAAAAGAATTCTGTATTCCAAAAATATAAGAAAATTAATTTTCAAAAGTCCAAGGCCCTTGTAGATCAATGTTAAATTCCAGAACGAAGATCAGCAAGTCAGCATTCTTGTACTGGGAGCCCCATCCGACCCCCATCCTGGAGAAGAATTTAGTCACTGAACGGAGGGTAAATTTTAGTAAACCCACAGTCAGGCATAATTCAGTTATGGCTGGGTCAAACAATATTGGTTGGCTAGGTCTGGCTTGTCTGAGCTGAGCTATAGTAAAGCTGTTGTTGTCAGTTGCCATCGAGTTAGCTTTTTCTCATGGTGACTCCATGTACAATGGAATGAAATGTTGCCCATCCTGTGCCATCTTCACAATCATTGGCATGCTCAAGTCTATTGTTGTGGCCACTGTGTAATTTGAGTGCATTCCAACCTAGGGGGCTCATCTTCCAGCACTATATTGGACAATATTCTGTTGTGACCCATAGGTTTCATTGGCTAATTTTTGGAAGGCAATAACTAGACCTTTCTTCCTAGTCTGTCTTAGTCTGGAAGTTCTGCTGAAACCTTCCACCATGGGTTATCCTGTTGGTATCTGAAATATTGGTGAAATAACATCCAGCATCATAGCAACACATAAACCACCACAGTTCGACAAACTGACAGACGGGTTGTGGACAGTAAAGCTAACCACTTCCTTTTTAGCTTGGGAGAGTATGAACTTCCTCCAGACCAACTTAAAGAAAGCGACTGGATACAAGTCCAGTCAAGTGATGTTACTGCTCTGTGACAAGGACGATCAAGAGGTAATATAAGAGGATATTAACTGGAGAAGAGATTTGGGTAGAAAACACTCTCTGGGATAAAGTGGCTGGTGTTATCAGTTAATGGAAATGCCACCTGAGCAGGTTTCTTAGCTGGCACAGGATTCCCAGTGACGGAAAGTTCAGAAAAGATAGAGTTGGAGGTACATCTGGCAAGAATGTCATTAGAGTGGAAGTATTGATATTTTGGCTGTGGACCTGTGAGTTGATCAATTTACTTAGCAGACTCAAACTAGCCCTCTCTGGTGTCTGTTCCTTCTAGGTAAGTGAAGTGGGGCAGGATACATGTTCAGCAAGCTTTTACCGGAGCTCAGCCTAGGTTAACAGGTAAGCACTTTGATTTTTTTTTTTCCTTTTAATCAGAGTTGGATTCTGGATTCCAAACTTGAAGAGTCTATTTATATCTTCTTTGTTCTTCAGCTTCCTTACTATAAGTAATAAGAATAACAACCTCATGGGATTGTTGTGAAGATTAAATGAGATAATATATGCAGAGCAATTAGCAAAGTGTCTGGCAGAGGGTAGCCATAAGTCAGCAGTTCTCAACCTAGGCTGCACACTGGAAGCAAGGGGAACTTTAAAAAATTATTGCCATCAGGCTCCTCTGAAGACCAATCAAATAAAAATCCCCATGATTCTATGCAGCCAAGGTTGAGATCCACTATACTAAAAAATTATTATTATTTTTTGCCCAGAAAACTCTTTCAAGAGATAGAAAAGTTAATATAATTAGAACACTTTGGTGGATTCTGGTTAACTTCTAGACAAGTTCTGCATTGTTAAGTACTGTTGACTTCCTTTTGTATAAAGAAGTAACTTAGAAAAGGCACAGCCACCTCTGTCTTATAATTCCTGTCAGATATAATCTTAGTTCTAGACAATTTCCCTTGTTTCTCATGCTTGGAAACAGAAATGGGAAGATATGGGTCTAAAAATCCTCATGAAGCTCTTCCTTATTGGGATGCTGGCCCATCAAACCATGTACAGGTGAGTAAGTGGGACTCCAGCGATTCAATTAAGGATCCTGTGCTGGGCCTCCTTCTGAGCCTTGTGACAAGGGAGACTTGGAGGTGCCTGATCAGTCATTGGTAAACCTATAGACCTCTCCTAGCATAGGGCCTCCATCCTTCCCTCCTTCTTCCTCTGCATAGTAGGCTTCTCCTGTGTACTGGCTGAGGCCGGGGAAGTAAGTGGACTGCAGCTGTGAGATTTCAGTTCTTGTGTTTCCTCAAATAGCAGTGGGAAAATTCCAGTTATAAGATAACAGGGATTTTCCAGCAATTCTCCTGGGTTGTTACTGGGACAAGGCTTAATGTTATCCTGAGTGGGAAGACCAAAAGGAGGAAAGTGGCCTCTTGGTCTCCTGAGTGATTAGATTTAGTCCTGTAGAGAGAAAATAGTCTCCCCTTTTGGGTGGGTGATGAGGTCAATGGGTTTATTTAGTATCGAACTGGATGAGCTGAAACCCTGTGTGAGAGACTGAGGGGCCATTATGGTCACATTGTCCTTTGTTCTTCCTTCTTTGCTCAGGGCAAAGGTAATCTTCATGTACTGAAATATTCTTATTCACATTTTAAAAAGTAAAACAAAAGAGGAGATCAAATGATAAATATAGTAAGTAAAGACACATATTTAAAGGAAAAGGAATAAAACAATTTAAAAACAAAACAAAACAAACACCTTTGATAATAAAACAAATGATCTGACCTGGAGTGACTGGATTAAAGTGACTGAAAATGTTTAGCTTATGTCTTGTGCAGTCATATCAGGGTGGGATTGGTTGCATGGAATAATAATTCTTCATTTTCTTTTTGGTAACAGCTTTATTGAGATATAATTTGCATTCCAAACAATTTACCCATTTAAATGTACAATCTAACATTCTTCAGTATACTCACAGAGTGGTGTAACCTATCGTGCAATTTTAGAAAAATTTTATCATATCACCCAAAAAACAAATTCTGTACCCTTTAGCTATTATCTCAATAACTCCATCATTCCCAGCCCTTAAAAAAAAAAAAAAAAAAATCCCTTAGCAACCATTAATCTACCTTCTGCCTTTACGAGTTTGCCACTCTCGGACATTTCATATAAACGGAATCATATAGCATTTCACTCTGTGGGTCTGGTTTCTTTCACTTAATATAATGTTTTCAGGGTTCATCCATGTTGTAGCATGCATCAGTACTTCATTCCTTTTTATGACAGAATAATATTCCATTGTGAGTGCTAACTACATTTTGTTTATCTGTTCATCAGTTGATGGACGTTTGGGTTGTTTCCACATTTTGGCTATGAAGAATAATGCTGCAATGAACATTCACATACAAGTTTTTGTGTGTACATACGCTTTCATTTCTCATGAGTGGATACCTAGGAATAGAATTGCTGGATCAAATGCTAATTCTAGTGAACTAGATGTAAGCAAAGACTCATGTTGGTGAAACCTGATAACAAATTAAAGGAGACAGACAGGTCTCAGAAAGCTGCAAGATTACTGTAGTTTCTTGGAATTTAAAGAAAACCCAAGGTCAAACAAAAAGTTCAATGGACTGTGAGAAAATATCTAAGGGAAGAAGAGCATTTTGTTTGTGCCACATCCAGGCTTCATGTACAAAATCAAGCCAACTTCATCGTTGTCTGGGACATTCCTGCAGAACTGAATTCTCCATGGTGGGGAAAAAATTAACTTCCATTGCTGAAGAACATTTACTGGCAGATAAAGCACAGGATCCCAAGTCAGTGTTTTTCATAGAAGAGTCCATGTGATTACCTGTATCAGAAACGTGGATCCCTGGGATGCACCCCACACTGACATACTGAGCCAGAATCTCATAGTGTAAGGGTAAGGCCCAGTTTTAATAAACTCTCCTGGTTTAGAAAACTCTAGAAGGCGTTTGGCTAATATACGGCTGATGATGTAGAAACTTACTAAACCATCCCATCTGTGAGATTCTTTAGCAGTTACACGGCCTGGTTAACCAAAGTCAGATCAAGGGTCTTGCCTCCTGGGAAGTTGCCTGGAGGAGCCATTGATGGATAGAGTTAAAATACTACTAGAATAAACAACTGAAAACTGCAATCACTTCTATCCAAGTAATGGAAATTAAAAAAAAAAAAAACTTTACTAGCCTCAAATTGTCTTTGTTGGCTACTCTTAGGAAGAACACATGAGGCTATCAGCTAAGATTTTGAAACAGCATTATATATGGCTCAGTGTTCTTACCTGGAAGCAGTGATTTATTTTGTTATCTAAACTTTGAACCCTTTTACGATTCCTCTGAAGTGTCCTAGCCTGGAAAACTGCAAAGACAAAAGAACAAGTAAAAAAACAAAAAACAGAAACAAATACAAGAGCTACAGAAAAGTGGGAGCTGGTTTGCTTAAATTTGTCAGAAAATGGACACTGTCCTGGCTAAAGAAGTAATTAGGGAAGATTCTGCTTCAGCTTAAAACATCCACTAAGAGGAAATTAGTTTCACCTCATTCTATTAAATAAATATGGGACAAAAAATATAAAATATTGGTATGTTGTTGTGTGCTATCAAGCTGATTCATAGTGACCCTGTAGGACAGAGTAGAACTGCACCCTAGGGTTTCCTAGGCTGTTTTATATATATGTATAATCTTATTTTGTTGTTGTTGAGAATACACGCAGCAAAGCATATACCAATTCAACTGTTTCTACATGTATAATTCAGTGATATTGATTATATTCTTGAGTTGTACAACCATTCTCACCCTCCTTTTCTGAGTTGTTCCTGCCCCATTAACATAAACTCATTGCCCTCTAAGGTTCTTATCTAATCTTTCCAGCTGCTGTTGTCACTTTGAACCAACATAAACCAAAAATAAAAAATAAAAACCATTGCTGCCGAGTCGATTCCCACTCATAGCGACACTATAGGACAGAATAGAACTGCCCAGTAGGGTTTCCAAGGAGTGGCTGGTGGATTTGAACTGTTACTACTTTTGGCTAGTAGCCATAGCTCTTAACCACTGTGCCACCAAGGCTTTGAGCCAATATAGACAGTTCTTAAAAGAGCACAATATTTAAGGCAGACTTTTTTTTTTACTAGTTAAGCTTAACTATTACTTGGTTTTAAGAAGACCTCAGAGGATATTTTTGGTTTAAGTTTTAAAGAGTTTCTCAGGGCAATAGTTTCAGGGGCTCATCCAACTCCCATGGCTCCAGAAAGTCTGGAGTCGGTGAGAATTTGAAATTCTGTTTTGCATTTCCCCTGTTTTGATCAGGATTACTCTATAAAATCTTTGATCAAAACATTCAGTGGTACCTAGGCTGTGATCTTTATACTAGCAGATTGCCAGGTCTTTTTTCCTGCAGAGAGGCTGGTGGGTTTGAACCACCAACTTTTTGGTCAGCAGCTGAGTGCTTAACCATTGCTCCACCAGGACTCTTTGTGCAAAATCACTCATTTGTCTGGGTTCCCATTACCCTGGGTTGAGCCCATAGGTAATCCTGATTATTTGAAAACTTGGAATGAAAATAGTTGAAAGGAGTTCAATTCTAAAAAGTATTTGCTGAATACCCATAACAATGTTTCCGTCCTCATTAACAAGAGCAAGACAGACAGTAAATAAGCAATTCAGAAATATTATTAGGTGAAGCTAGCATGTTGATGGAAGACTCATGGTAAAATGTTCCTCAAATACATGATATACAACACACAGATTAAATACATATTAAAATGCAAACCCTCGTGATCTGCTTTTGAAAAGTCACAGCCTTGAAAAACCCATGGAGCAGTTCGACTCTACTCTGCACACACGGGGTCTCCAGGAGTTGGGTTTGACCTGACTGTAAATAACAGCAGCAACAACAAAATGCAAGTACATGGTAAATGGAAAAGTTTAGCACTTACAGATCCCATTTACCTTAAGCATTAAAAGTGAAAATACTGAAAATGTAACATTTTTAATTTTAAGAAAAATTCCAAGTTTTTATAAAATTTCTGTTTGGGAGGCTATCCAGACTTTATCCCTTGCTAAGTCATATTGCCCATAAATTAAACATTAGTGATATATTTTCTAGGGTTAATGTTGGAGAAATGGTCATAAAATTTTTATAGACAAAAGTGCTGAAATGTTTACAATGTCATGAAGCTCTTAGAAACATTTGCCCAAACCCTTTTAACTGTTTGCTTATTTCCATCACATAAATCATCGATGCCTTCTTTTGTCTGAAAAAGGGAACCAGTAATTTTTACCATTTATGTTTTCCCTGTTATTCATATTTTGGAAACCCTGGTGGCATAGTGGTTAAGAGCTACAGCTGCTAACCAAAAGGTTGGCAGTTCAAATCTGCCAGGTGCTTGTTGGAAACTCTATGGGGCATTTCTACTCTGTCCTATAGGGTCGCTATAAGGTCGGAATCGACTCAATGGCAACGTTTTTTTTTTGTTTGTTTGTTATTATTCATATTATTACATTAGTACTGAACTATTGGACTTGAAATATCTCATTTTTGCATGAAAATGCATTCCTAAAGTGCAGAGAGGGCGGAACATACCTGTTCTCGATCTTTGGATTTAATCAGGAAGAGTATATAAAAGATGAAACACGTAACTTTGCCAAGTTTCAGAACCATGCCAACCTGTTATCCCAGAGAGTGCAGAAAAAGCTTCTGTAATTCAGAGAAGTAATCACCTATTGGGGCCGTGGTGGTGCAGCAGTTAAGCGTTTGGTTGCTAACCAAAATGTCGGCAGTTCGAATCCACCAGCTGCTTCTTGGAAATCCTATGGGACATTCTACTCTGTCCTACAGGGTGGCTATGAGTCAGAATCGACTCGACGGCAAGGGAGGAATCACCTATTAATTTCTCTGATGGGTGGTTTTGGCCTTTTCAAAATTTAATCAACCTGATTCTCTGGCTTGGACACAATGGCATAAAATGTATGAGGGCATCCCAATTTAGAAACTCGGCTCCATCTACCATCTTCCAATAAGAATGGTGTTCACACAGAGGATTTTCATCCTATGGATTTTTTATCCACATGAAGCTGGAAGGGAAATAACCGAGCAGATCCTATAGTTGTGGCAAATAGATTGGGCTTTGAATTTGACAGATTAGGGTTGGAGTCCTGATTCTGTGGTCATAGGCTATGTGATTTAGGCAGGAGGTGAAAACTCTCTGTGACTTCATTTTCTTATCTATAAGTTGGAATCTACCTCACAAACATGTTGTAAAGATTAAATGAGAAAACATAAATTTTTAACTGATATGCCAATATGCCATGAACATAGTTGTACAACATGGCTAAAAATCAATAACATGATTAAAAATAATGCATACATGCACTTTTTTTTTTTTACTTTATAAATTTAAAAGTACTTTTTACACATGTTATTAAAAAGTTTCCAAAGAAGACGCAAACTCCTTTCGGGGAAATGCCGTGAGATACTTGCCATTGATTCCAGGAAGTGAAACACTCGGCAAATGGAAGCGATTTGATTTTGTAGAACAAGGTACATTAAAAAAAAAAAAAAAAAAAAAGGAAGGACAGAGGTGCAAGAATTTGAGAAGTGCTTAGAGTCACTGACCTTATTTCCATAAACATAGAGATGTTGGCTGTGAGACAAAGGAAGGAGGACCCTTCGTGGACCTGCTGGTTTACCAAGTGTGCTAACCACCAGCATGCGATTAGGCAGTGGCGTAGTGGCTATGAACTCTGCTGCTAACCAAAAGGTCAGCAGTTCTGATCTACCAGCCACTCCTTGGAAACTTTAAGGGGCAGTTCTACTCTGTCTTATAGGGTTGCTATGAGTCAGAATTGACTAGATAGCAACGGATTTGGGTTTGGTTTTCAGCTATGCTTAGGTTATAGGGGAGCCCTGGTGGTGCAGTGCTTAAGAACGTGGCCGCTAACTAAAAAGCCAGCAGTTCGAACCCACCAGCTGCTCCTTGGAAAACCTACGGAGCGGCTTTACCCTCTTACAGAGTTGGTATGAGTAGGAATCGACTCAACAGCAATGATAAAGTAAATGAGGTCTATTCCCACCACTGGCTTACAGCCATTTTGAAGGCTTCTTATGGGATCTGGGAAGGAGGGAGCCCACCTAGAGAGTGGGTTGCACTCTTGTGCTTTTACTGTGCTACATTCATAACAAGGGGACAAATGGAAAATACCACCCAGCTCTGGAGGAGCCCAGAAATGAACGTCAGAGGGGTGACAGAAACAGTACATTTGACACAAAAGACGCTAAAATGACATTGATTCTCAGTTTGGTGTGGATTCCCAGAGTCACTGAAATTTGGGAATTAGGCTTAGTTGTCTAAAGGAGACCTGGACTTAAGAAATCTGCAGGTACGGCTTTTATTTAACCAGAAACCTCATTTTGAATGAAAAGAACAATACGTTGCTCTTAGATGAATCCATTCTCTGAATTATGAAAAAATAAAGAGATTTGGTTTGTCTTTGGGGAAAGGTAACTGTTGTTTGTTTCCTGTTGACTTTGAAGGGGACTCTTGAGTTTCAGAAGCAGGTACAGCCAGATTGTGTCTTTGGTTGTACCTTCTGAGTCATTTACGATGTCCCTGTGGCAGGTTATCAGTGAACTGCGTCATTACTCAGACTTGATGCCCTGTGCTCTGCCTTTTGTGTCTGAGGTAGTGGTATCTACACCAATATTTGTCAATTGTATTTTCCGTGCAGACACTACGCTAAGTTTCGGGGGTGCAAAATGTGAATAAAACTGTCTTTGATATCATGGCACTTGAACTCCAGATAGAAATACTTGAAGACACAGAAAATTTTCACTTTAACTTCTTCTTGTCTTCTGATTTTCTTATCTACGTTCAAAAATTTTAAAGCCTGCTTTGAGATGTCCTGGATGTGAATTAACTTCCTTTGGTACAAACCCATTTCTTTCCTGGGATGAATGTAGTGATACTTTTTATGACTTCTGATGGTTGCTGAAAATCCATAAAGCACAATTGTGGTTAATGTTTGACTGAATGTGAAGGGAGAGGCCAGGGAAGCAGAGTGGCGCCGAGGGAGCAACCCCCGGGAGACACTCAAGTCTCAGCCAGAGCCTCAGCAACCGAACGGAAGAAAAGAACTTTTAACAACCGTTTTGCCATTTACTTACAGAAAGGTAAGGGTTGACATGTCTTAACTCTGTCGATAACATTTTTCTTCAAGAACAACAAAATAGATGGTGTGCACGTGTGATGCAGAGCAGTGTTACATAGCAGTGCTGGGAAGGGTAGTTTACTCTTGGTGTGACCGGTTTTGCTGACAGGGCACAATTTCTTCACCTTAAAAAAAATTTTTTTTTTTATTAATCTATGTATTGACTTGACTGCATTAGTTTTTTTTATTTTATAAATTGATTTGACGAAGTGGATTTGGTTGAATCAACTTTGGTCATGGAATTAAAGGGAAGATTGATTCCTCTGGTGTTTAACACATATTAGACCCCTTCTTTGTGACTGCAATTTACAAGAGTCTAGCCGTCGACGGCACTGGGAAAGAAAGAAAGCTATAGGATGATCTGGGGCTCTTGCTATTCTAGGAATCGGGGTTGGAATCTCATTCTCACAAAGTGTGTCATCTTTCAGATGTGGTCTTTAAAGACTGGGAGTTCTATGTACTTCTCAGATCTTAAGAGTCTGGGGACTAAAAGTATTGTTTGGGACACCACTGGGGAAAGGAAGCATATAGGAGAATAGGGGCCCCCTTTTTAAAGTACTAAGTTAAGAACTGAAGACAGAGAGAGAGAGAGAGAGACAGAGAGAGAAAAGAAGGGTAGATGTGTGTTGGTCAGCTTTTGGTGCTCTTGTGACCTCGTTGATGGATATACCATTTGCTACTGAGTGCTTATCTTTAAAATATTAAGTCATATGTATTTCATTTGTGTCTTGGGTCTAAACGCTTGTTAGAATATGGAGAGAGAGCACCATGATTGTCAGAGGAAAGATGGTAAATGTCCCAGGAGCAAGCGGACCAAAGTTTCAGTCTCTGCCTCTGTCTCCGTTCTTTCTTTATTCCGGATGACTTTTTGGGGATAGTCAATCTCTATGATGCGGGATACAGTGAAGAAGATTGGAAGGGCAATGCAGTCTCTGATATTTTCTTGTTTTTATTTCTCTTCAAAAATTTACACAGCAAGTGAGGCATAGTTTGAAAGAAGAAAGCATTTAATTTAGAGGACAAGGAAAATGGACATTCAGCTCTCACCAGGAAACAAAACGAGTGCTTTACTGAGTGAGGGTTTAGAGTGGAAAGAAGTTTTGGGTTGGGCAGATGGGTTAGGTCAGTTTTATTATATACCAGCCAGCAGGCACTGAGCAGATTGATCAAATCCCCTGGACCTTAATTTTTTCTTCTAGAAAATGGAGATACTTGCCTAACTGGGTAGTTGTAGGAAGTAAATAAAGAACTCAGTACATTGTTCGGCATGTGGTAGACACTCAACTGATGTTAGCTCTCTTTTCCACAAGAAGGTTTCAAGTAGTGATTCAGGTCATTGCTGAGACATTGCTGTTTCATTATCTAGGGAAAAAAACAAAACGCAAAACAAGCCCAGCAATGTTACAATAACTACATCTTCCATTGCATAAGAGAGCAACTAATTTTATATAAAGGAAGTGGAATTCAACAATATAAAAAGAGAATGATAAAACTATTGGATTTTGCCTTTTTTATATAAGAGGCATTTAAAAGCCCCTCTAAACAAAAAACCAGTTGTCCTCAAGTTGGTTTTGACTCGTGGTGACCCCATGGGTGTCAGAGTAGAACTTCGATCCATAGGGTTTTCAATGACTGATTTTTCGGAAGTAGGTGGCCAGACGTTTCTTCCGAGGTGTCTCTGGGTGAACTTGAACCTTCAGTCTTTCAGTTAGCAGCAGAATGAATTAACTGTTTACACTACCCAGGGACTCCAAGGCCCCTCTAGTGTTTCCCATAGAAGCCTTCAGGTTAGGTGTGGGGGTGGCATTCTTTGAAACTGTTGAAGATGACCCCTAAGAAAAGTCAACGTTGTTCAAGGTGAAGGTTGTATTTCCTGTACTTTGTCCCTTGTCTTATAAAAGGCAGATTATTTGCTGGCAGCAATGCAAACTCTTGTTCTGTTGTCAAAGGTGCTTTCTAGAGAGTCCCCACTTTTCTTCATGCCAAGAGAGAAAACTCTGAGAAGGAAAACTGAGGCAGGTCATGCTCCTTTCTCTGAAGGCCCACAAATAAGTGCTTTTACAGGTGCTATTTTACATGGGAGGAGCCCTGGTCGTGCAGTGGTTAAGAGCTTGGCCGCTAACCAAAAGGTCAGCAGTTCAAATCTACCAACTGCTCCTCGCAAACCCTATGGGGCAGTTCTACTCTGTCCTATAGGGTCACTATGAGTCGGAATTGACTTGTTGGCAACAGGCTTGGTTTATTTTATTTTATTTTACATGGATGGATGTGTATAGATTTATTTGTTGGGATAAAACCACATTCACTCGGACATCCCTGGTGTCAAATTTGTAATGGGACTAGTTGTTCTGTATGCTATCCATTAATTACCTAAGCAAGGAAAGCAGGGCTGGGGAATATCTATTATGAGAACAAACATGAATGTTTACTTACATTCATTAATTGGCTGAAGCATTGATAATACTAAAGTTGACTGTTCACTAAAGTAACAGACAAGTTACACTTATTGGTTGTGTATGTGGTTCAAATAAAACTTAATTTCTCTTAAAATATATTATAAATCTGACATATTGAGTTCTCTCATCCATGATATTCTGAATCAGTAATCTCTTACCCTATCTTAATTATTTAAAAAATTAGGACTTGTAGTTCCTGAGTAAGGAGTAAAAAAAAAAAAGAGTAAGGCAGAATCAAAGTGGTAGATTTGTGCTCTTAATGAAGGCTTAAAATAGGTTGCACAACATGATTAATGTAATTGATATCATTAAATTATACCCCTGAAAAATGTCAAATTGGCAAATGTCGTGTTATGTATATTTTTACAACAATAAAAAAAAAAGAATACTTAAAGATGAAAACATCTTCCCCATATGGAGGCCATCTAGTCTACTGGTTCCATGCTTGGTCTCTGCAGACAGACAGACACCTGTCTGTTAGCTTCTCTAAGCTTAGTTTCCTGCCCTGTAGGATGACAACAGGACCCATCTTATATGATTGCTGTGATGTTTAATGAAATAAGTTGTCCACGGTGCTTAATTTAGCAAGCATTCAATAAATGTCAGTCTTTGAAAGTTTCAGTTATCAAAACCTAACTCATGAGTGAGATTTCAGAATTTATTTATTTTTTTTACCTTTCTCTTCTACCTTTCCCAGTTGTTGGTCATGATTAATGACAGGAATCAGAAGGGTAACCTGCCATACTTGAGGATAACTTAAAATATTTGTCATTAGAATCCTTTCCTCAGGGCCATTTTATAAATGAGGTAGTATTACAGTAAGTTTTTTTTTTTTTTTTTTAAGTCCTTCAGTGTCTAAACTCTATGGGATGTGATCTACGTTAGTCTTGCCTCATATGGAATTTCTTAGGCCACTATGTGTGATTTTATTATCTTTGACAAAATGCTCATCTGTAATTTATCATACCTGAAGAAATGCTTTTCCAAAGATAATTAAGCCAACCTTTGACTAGAAATAGTGATTCTCATCCTCTTCCTTAGCTAGGGAAGCCCCTTGTGACGTTGTTCTGATAAATATGGAGGACAGTTACCTTTCAGCCAAATAATAGATTGGCCTATAAAATAAACAATAACACTTGTGAGGAATATGTTCCTTTAAACAATCAACTATACAAGCGCAAATGGTCAACATTTACCCAAAAGCAAGGATGAAAAGACAATGAGGGGTAGGGAAACTGGATGGAAATTGTGAGAGTGCTGACACATTACGGAGGTTGTAACCAATGTTTCTGAACAATTCGTGTATGAACTGTTGAGTGGGAATCTAATTTGCTGTGTAAACTTTCACCTAAAACACAATAAAATGTTTACATATATATATATATGTGTATACATATATGGAGGACAGCCCTTCCCCTGCTGCCCTTCTGGGGTTTCTGAGGTATAAACCTACAAACCTCAGGGACCTGCTTGAGACATCAGGTGGGACAGCCATCCACTTGTCCCCATGTCTGTGCCTTCCTTCCCTTTGACCTACTCTGGACCATCCTTCCATTCAGGCCTGGGATGATGTGTGAGACTCTGAGGAGAGAGCTGTTCTCTCACTGACGCTTTCCTTGTTCACTTTGGGGGAGTGCTGGGTGGAACAAACCTGTTGCCATCTAGTTGATTCTGACTTATAGCGACCCTACAGGACAGAGTAGAACTGCCTCATAGGGTTTTCAAGGAGTGGCTGGTGGACTCGAACTGCCCACCTATTGGTTAACCGCCAAGCTCTTAACCACTGTGCCAAAAGCCAACCAGAAATGCGTATGAGCACATCTCTCAAAATATTCCTGAGAGCTTATCATTCTTTCCTTTAGTAAGAATTATGCTAATACAGTCATGCACCACACTACGTCTGTTCCAGCAACATCCGGCTGCATTTACGTCCGTGGTCCCGTAAGGTTACCTTTCGTTTTATTCCGAGAATAACAAAATAATATGGTGAAAAATATGGGTCTTGCTCCTCTTCCCCATCCTCATTCATTCCAGCTCTCAGGTCCCTTAAGTAATGTGCGAGGGGGAAATTGCCACCTACCCCGGGCATGGTTTTGGTCTCTACCCGCCGTCCCCCCCATCCCCGGGGCCGAAAGGAAAGGCCCTGGCTCCAGCAGGTAAATAAGCCAGCGGGACGCGGTGAGCTCCAGGCACTGCAGGACAATTCCTGGTGTGACGCTTCCGGGCGCAGGAGAGGCGAGCCCAATTACTTTGTTATTAATTCTCATTCCGAGAATAACAAAGTATGCGGGGTTCGCACAACGTCCAAATCACATAAACGTCCTATTTCACAGACTGTATAGTGGAAGGTCTAAGGGGGCAGTTCTACTCTGTCCTGTAGGGTCACTATGAATCGGAATAGACTGGACCGCAACAGGTTTTTTTGTTTTGGTATAGTGGATGCTAAGCCACGCATGACTGTAATTTGTATTTAAATAAATCCTATAAATTTTAAGTTCTCTAGGGGAGTCATCTATCCTCCCATGAACCCATTTACCCTACCACGAACCTATTAATTAAAAAAAACAAAAAATAAGAAACCCAGTTACCAGTGAAGTCCATTAGCATTCACAGCGACCCTACGTGTGTCAGAGTAGAACTGTGCTCCGTAGGGTTTTCGGTCGCAGATTTTCCAGAAGTAGGTCATCAGGCCTTTGGTCTAAGCTGTCTGGATGGACTCCAACCGCCAACGTTTGGTTAGCAGCTAAGAGCACCAATTGCTTGCGTGTTGCCTTCGAGTTGATTCCAACTCATGGTGATCCTGTATGCACCATCCAAGGACTCCTGGAAAAAAGAAAAAAAGAAAAATTAGCTCCAATTTTGTGTATGTATAAATCCAAATTTTCATATGCTGAAAGACTGGCCTATCTCTATTGCTAAGTTTAGGGAGAGAAAGCAAAAGTGTTTATTACATTTATGCGTATGTTGGAGGTGGGTCCACATCCGGCTCTGCTCCCTCCCTTCTTCTCACAACTCTAAAAACAAACCCTGCACCTGCCCGTCCGCTCCTCAGGTGGGGTAATCAGTTTGAAGCAGTCGGGCAGCAGCCATGTGTTTACGCCTGCACGTTTGTTTCTAGCTTATTAATGGCCACTTTAATTGGGTCTCTAATTTGTCAAGAGAGCAATTTGGTCAGATCCTCCTGTGATTTTCTAAACCTTAAGTTATGTAATTGGCACCAGACATTTTTGAGCCAGTCGAAAAACACGGCATGATTTATCTGAACAATTCTTAATCAACAATGTGTGACGGAGCTTGTAGTCTGATCTTTATTCATATCTGGCCTTACTTTATAATTTATGCTGCTCTGAGCAATATACAATGCAGGGGTAAAATAAATGGTACCCAGGGCATTTGGCGCTGTTTGGTTCTGGTGATGCTACGAATTCTGGTCACGTCCTCTCCCGCCCACACCATCTATGGTTATTTTAAAACAAATTTTGCAGTCTTCTGCTTCCTGGTCTCCATTATTCTTTGGAGATGAAACGTTCTACCTTAGGGCTGGGTGAATTATTTTGTGTTTAATTCAAAGCCTGTAATGCTTGTTCTTTTACAAAGAGGACGAGATGACGCACTTTACCTAAGATTTGCCTAACACTTAGCTTCCTTTTGCAAGGAGAAAAATCAACGGTTGTGTGTAGGGGCTTAGCTAGGGTAACTGAGTGCCCAGGGGGATCTCTAAACGGCCCCCCCCCATTCGACCGCCCAGAAGCAGTCTCTAAGTTGCACACACTCCCCACCCCCCCCCCCACCAATTCAAGAGCCCAGGGGCAATTTCCAATTTTGCTCCCTCCTTCCAGTCAGTTTCAGGTTGAACAGACATGGTTGATTGATAGCGGCAATGTGTCAGCAGAAACGCCTTCCCCTGTTGTCTTGTCTCACTGCCTCTGTCAGGTGCCTTTTCATATTTGTGACACTGCTGATTATCATTCTGTGCCTCATCTGGTGCCCCCTTGGACTGGTGCCTGGGGGCAAGTGCTTCCCCCTTTGCCCCCACCCCCTTGCTACGCCTTGCTTGTGTGTTGAGTTACTTGCAGGCTTGGAGACCTGGGACCCAGAGATTCCCATTCTTTACTCAGATAAATGGGGAAATAACTAGAGTGTCTAAAAATTTCTTGTACACTGTTGGAAGCATTGGGATCCAGCAGGAGAATCAATCAGCTTTTGAGGGATGCCTGGGGCACTGCATGCATAATAATTGAATAAAGCTCCAGCTGTGCCACCCCTGTACTGGGATAGCAGTGCCTTCCACAAATCAAAAGTAGAGTTTCTAGGCTTGATTAAAAAATGGGCTGCAGCTGAGAAGCAGCTCAGGGTGAAATGAGAGGGTAGAGTGGAGCAACACAGAGGGCATGCGCTGCAGTAAGTAATCCTGACTGACACAGCCTTTCCCTCAGCAAAGGGAGAGTCATGTCACCATCTGAAGAAGACAAGCAGCCATGGAGTGAAATAAAACTTTTTAGAATTTCTGGAATGATGTATAATGGATTAAGTAATTGTTGTTGTGTGCTGTCAAGTCAATTCTGACACATAGTGACCCTATAGGACACAATATAATTGCCCCACAGGGGGATTTCCAAGGCTGAAATCTTTATGGGAGCAGATCACCAGGTCTTTTCTTCCATGGAGTGACTGGTGGGTTCCGGTTGCTGACCTTTCAGTTAGCAGCCCAGCACTTAACCACTGTGCCACCAGGGCTCTTGTAGATTAAGTAATACTTGAATCTTATTACAGGATGTTTTTGCTTTGGGAGGGAGAATAATGTATAATTAAGAATATAGGCTTAGAAGTTAACGAGGTGGTGTGACCTTGGTCGAGTCTCTTAACCTCTTTGTCCCTCACTTTCTTTTTTTAATCTTTAAGAGCTAGATTATAGTAGTACCTACTTCATAGGGTTCTTGTAAGAAATCAATAACATAATTCTTATAAAGGTCTCAGTATGGTGCATGGCAAATTATGTTTTCAATAAATATTAGCAGTCTTTGCTTTTGTTATCCTGGTTGGACCCAGATTTCATGGTGTGAGGGATTCCAGTGTTTTCCGCGCTGTGGTGAATTAAATGAGGACACCTGCCTAGATAGCAAGGCCAACAGCCTTTGTCTCCACAGTCAGAGTGCATGGCGGTGATGTCTGCTAGGTGAGGTTCATCCCACATTCGGGGGACTGAGGTGTCCTTTTCAAACACTCCCCTGCTTTTCTTTCTAAAACCTTTGACCTGTGACACTAAGATGATTGCCATGGAAACTGTCTGGATTTAGTCCTTGTACCTGAAAGAAAAGGAATTCTGGTGGCGCAGTGATTAAGAGCTCTGCTTCTAAACAAAATGTCTGTTTGAACTCACTGGCATCTCCACGGACGAAAAGACCTGGTGATCTGCTCCCATAAACATTAACCTCCGCCCCGAAAAATCAAACCCATTGCATCAATGTCAACTCATAGCAACCCTAAACGACAGAGTAGAACTGCCCCATAGGGTTTCCAAGGAGCGTCTGGTGGTTTTGAGCTGCTGACTTTTATGGTTAGCAGCTGTAGCTCTTAACCACTATGCCACCAGGGTTTCCCACATAAACATTACAGCCTAGGAAATTTTGGGGGCACTTCTGATCTGTCCCATAGGGCCACTATGAGTCAGAATTGACCTGTCAGCAGGGGGTTTGTTTTGGGTTTACCTGAGGGAAACCTGACAAATAGCAGAAGTTCCAAGTAGATGGTCGGTTGGATCGACTATTTCAGGTAGTTCAGATAAAATATCACAGAATTATCCAGAAATCTACCCTAATTCTTTTTCAAGTAGTGTTTGTAAGGAAATCTCTCATATGTGTATGGCTTGATGGTTTTAGGCAATGTCAGTTATAAACTATGATTTCCCCTAAGTAGTGAATTGTGTTCATGCAAAGAGGAAATATATTGAAGACTTGTTTGAGAGGCCAAAGTCCTTTTCTGCCATAGTCCTAGCATTAGTGCAGTTTGCCGTGAATCATTCAATACAAGCTTTGCCTTGTAGCTTCGTCTGGCCTTGGGGGATATTCCTGTGGAGACTAATTTCTGAGTATTCTCATTAACAGGGCCACTGAGAGCCGGAAATTATAAACTTGGGTGGCAGAACGAATTTTTTTTATTTGACAAACGCTGTTCTAAATATTAACTCATTGAATCCTATAACTCTCAAAGGTAAATGGCCCTGCTTTACAGATGAGTAAATGGCAGCCCAGGGTCACCCAGCTAGTCAGTGGAGGAGCAGGATTCCAGCCAGCCAGTTTTACTCCAAGGTCCCTCTTCCTAACAAGAGCATTGTGTGGTCAATTTGTTTTCAAATATATAACAGAATCCTAGGCGTGGGAGTAGAAAAGAATTATTTATTTTTCCTGCTGGAAATCATTCTGTAAGAGATAAGACTTTTTTTTGCTTTTTATCATTCAACCTAAATTTCTATGGAAGGTTAAAAGTGCTAAAAAAAAAAAAAAAAGAGTTCACGGAAAGGTGATATATTTCAGCCAGTTCTTAATGTACTTACTGAGCAAAAATCTGTTAGTGTATTTAAAAGAGAAAAAACCCTTTTTGTCTTTACTAAAAATATATCACTTTGTATCAAAATAAATCTTTACATCTCAAATTAGTATTCTTAACATTTTGTGTTTATTCTGAAAGCTCTTATAGTTGAGGTGAAATTAACAGTACGTCAATGTTAAAACTAGCTGCCATCGAGTCGTGTGTCAGAGGAGAACTGTGCTCCACAGGGTTTTCAGTGGCTGATTTTTCAGAAGTAGCTCTCCAGGCCTTTTTTCTGAGTTGCCTCTGGGTGGACTCAAACCTCCAATTTTTCAGCTGCTGAGCGAGCACATTAACAGTTTGCAGTACTCTGGGACTCCAATTAATGTTAAAAATGTTAGACAATTGTAAATCTGTGTGTGTGTGTGGGTGGGTGGGTGGAGGCGGTGCTGTCAAGCCAATTCCAACTCGTAGCAACCCCTCGTGACAGGGTAGAACTGTCCCTTAGGGTATTTGTCCAGCAGAGCCACTGGGTGAGTTCAAACTACCAACCTCTCAGTTAGCAGTCCAGTGCTTAGCCATTTGCACACCAGGGCTCCTTCACAAATATTTTAGAGTTTAACAAACATCTATTAAGAGCTTATTATATGCAAGGTATAGTGTAAAGAGCTGTGGGAGATTTAAAAAAAAAAAAAATTAAAATAAGGTCCTTGCCTGAAGGATTTTATTTTCCAGTAGAAGTGGTACCACAGATAGGTAAATAAATGATAAAAAATAAAACCTGGAGAAGGATAGTGTTATTTAGAGGCACTGATTGAGAGCAGGAGAGGTTTAAGAGGGAGATACTTCTGACTGGAAATCAGGGAAGATTTTATGAAGAAGGTGGGATTTAGATCCTAGTTCCACAAGGACAAAACACTGTGCCCCATTTTGGTATCTGAGTGCTTAGTACACTATCTGGCACACAACAGAAACTTAAGCCAAAGCTCTTTAAATAAAATGAATAATATGGTAAGATATGAGCATAGAAGTTGAGGTGAGGAAGGACAATCTCAATCCAACTTAATTAAGCAAATATCAATTGACCATTTACTTGGGGCCAAGCTTCGTGCCAGGTGGGGAACAGTGGCACCACAAGGGGGTATGTGAGGTGCAGACCATACCAGGTGACACTGTCAGATGGGTTGATACCAAAAAAAAAAAAAAAAAATACTGTGTATAAAATTTCTGTGCAGTGTTTCATCAGAAATTTATTATTTTTTTAAGAAAAATATCCCTGTAGTTAGTTATATGGAGCCCTGGTGGCGCAGAGGTTAAGACCTTGGCTGCTAACCAAAAGGTCAGCACTTTGAATTCACCAGCCACTCCTTGGAAACCCTAAGGCGCACTTATACTCTGTCCTATAGGATCACTATGAGTCAGAATCAACTCGACGACAATGGGTTTGGGTTTGGTTTTTAGTTAGTTATAACAACGAAAACATTTTCTGTAAGCCCTGCTTACATGAACCAATATACCTATTGCTGTTAGGTGGTGTGGAGTTGATTCCAACTCAGGGTGACCCCGTGTAGAGCAGAATGAAACATGGACCAGTCCTGCACCATCCTCACAATCATTGCTGTGTTTAATCCCATCATTGCAGTTATATGTCAATCCATTTCATTGGGGGTCTTCCTCTCTTTCACTGACCTTCTACTTTACCAAGGATGATGTCCTTCTCCAGGGACTGGTCCTTCCTGATAACATGTCTAAAGTAGGTGAGACGAAGTCTTGCCATCCTTGCTTCTAAGGAGGATTCTGGCTGTGCTTCTTCCCAGACAGATTTGTTCATTCAATATACCTACAAGGCTAAAACTCTATGCCAATTTATTTTTGAACCTTCTAAGGTGCTCCAGTCAGAGCTGTCATTATTACCCAATTACAATGATGCTTTGAATCATGTGGTTTTGTCTGCACACGCTACAAACACATGCTATTGTTTTCATTGCTGCTGTTTTTATAGCTGTTGATTTTGTCAGATTTTCTGGCGTTTTAGCTACATATTGTGGTAACTAATATTTGTGAACTTATATCACTAACTTTGTAAGAATAAAGTAGTAATTAAAGGAAAAGAAGGAGTGATATATAGGAATTAGAATTTATGAGTAACATTAGTACAAAAACATTACTAAGCATTCTGTATGGTCTGGCATGGGAGGAGGTCCATGCGGGGCAGGGGTGATGCCATGAGTTACCGCATTGGAGGGCACCAACCCTAGTGACACCACTGGTGGGGAGATCAGCAAATGCAAAAACTTGGAGACAGAAAGGCTCAGGGTGCAAAGTCCATCTGGACAGCACTAGATGGTATAGAAGGAAGTAGGAGATAAGGCTGGGAGAGTAGGTTGGCACCAGCATTTGAAGGATCTTCACTACTGAGGAATTTGAGGAGAAACATCCTCAAAAGTGTCATTGCTGTCTATATTTTTACTTCTGCTAAGCATAAATATTGGTTGATGTGCATTTTGCCAATAAGGTTGGTGATTCAAAACCACCAGATGCTCTGGGGGAGAAAGACGTGGCAGTCTCCTTCCATAAAGATTACAGCCTTGGAAACCCTATGGGGGCAGTTCTACTCTGTCCTATAGGGTCGGTATAGGTCGTCAGAATCCACTAGACAGCAATGGGTACGGAGATTTAAAAATACCAAATTATTCATTTTTATATATATAAAACCTTGCAATAACCTGGAATTGTTACCAGTTTCTGTGTGCTTCTTTGACATTTATATGTCATTCAAAGGATGTGAAAACCCTAAACCAAATACTTTAAAAAAAAGCAGTAGAAAAATGTCTCATTTATGTTTAATATAATGAGCCAATTTCAAAATGTTGTCCGGATGTATCAACCAAATTAATTCTGTTGTAAAAGTAAATTTTTAAATGTTCAAGAAATTTATAGATCTAAGAGATCTGAAGAATTCTAGTCCTAAATCTTCCTTAAAATATCTGTGAAATCTTGGGGCAAGTTACTTAGTTTATATAGCAAAACCAAACCTATTGCCGTTGAGTTCATTCTGATCACAGTCATCCGTGTATTACAGAATAGAACTGCACGATAGGGTTTTCTTGACTATAATCTTTACTGAAGCAGATCACTAGGGCTTCCTTCTGCTGTGCTGCTGGGTGGATTCAAACCACTAACCTTTGGGTTAGAAGAGAGCAAACCATTTGTGCCACCCAAGGACCTTTATATATATATATACACATATATATATGTATATCTCAGAAACCCATTGCCATCTCAACCGTTGAGTCGATCCTGACTCGTAGTGACCCTATAGGTCAGAGTAGAACTTCTCCATAGGGTTTCCAAGGCTGCAAATCTTTACAGAAGTAGACTGCCACGTTTTTCTCCTGTGAAGCGGCTGGTGGGTTCAAACTGCAGACCTTGCAGTTAGCAGCTGGGCATTTAACCACTGCGCCACCAATGCTCCTCTATATCTATACTTACGTCCATACCTACATCTACGTTTTTGCATATATATGTAGATATCACACAATATAGGGTATAGTAGAAAGCATAGAAAGAGGCTTTTGGCTTTAGAATATGGAATTATGGAGATATCACTTCCTAGCTGTGGTCTTTAGGCAAATTGATTAACTTTAAACCTCAATTTCCTTATCTATAAAATGGGAATAGCAATTCCTAACTCATTATGTTTGTGAGAAAATAGTAAGAGCACATATTTACTATTGAGCAATTGTTATGTATTTTCCATTTGAGGCAACTGAGGCACAGAGACCTTGAGTCCGTGGGCACACAGCTAGTAAAATGCGAAGCAAGGATTCCAGCCCATGCTCTGCACCATTCTGTTATTCTCCTTTTAAAGGCCCCTCCACAAATCTGGCACATAAGTGATATTTAATAAATGCTCTTTCTTTATCTCCCAGGGTATTTGTGAGGTTAAGATAGGAAAGCAATTTTGCCTTTTTAAAGTTCAAATACAAGCTATCCAAATGCAAGGCATTTACAGTTTTCAGAGTCTAAGTTTTTAGGGTCCTTATTCATATGCAAGTGAAAGCTGGACAATGAATAAGGAAGACTGAAGAAGAAGTGATGCACCTGAAAGATGGTGTTGGCAAATATTGAATATGCCAGAAGAATGAACACATCCGTCTTGGAAGAAGTACAGCCAGAATGCTCTTTAGAAGCAAGGATGGCGAGACTTCATCTCATGTACTTTGGACATGTTATCAGGAGGGACAAGTCACTGGAGAAGGTCATTATGCTTAGCAAAGTAGAGGGTCAGCAAAAAAGAGGAAGACTCTCAACGAGATGGATTGACACAGTGGCTGCAACAACGGGCTCAAACATAGCAACGATTGTGAGGATGGCACAGGACTAGGTAGCATTTTGTTCTGTTGTACATAGGGTCACTACGAGTTGGAACCGACTTGATGGCACCTAATAACAGCAACAAATTTGGTTAGAATGTGGTTAGAATTAATAATAATAACCTTTCCCCGCTGATTATGTTAGTGATATATGTCAGTGTAGAGAAACCTAAAAGAAAATAAAGAAAAACATGAAATAAGCCAAGCTCATCTGTGATCCCTAGAGATAATACCGTGATTGGAATTTTAGTGAAATAAATGCACTTTTCATTCCTTTGCCTTTTTTTTTTTTCTTGTGGTCCATTATTATGATAAGCAGCAGCCCTGCAGGCAATGTGGAAAATTTACCTCAGGTCTTAAAATCCCTTAGTCACCATGTATCTCAGGGTGAAAGTTATAATTTCTGTGAAATGTGAAGCTACAAGGAGGAAAGGAAAAAAATAATAGTGAATGGGAGAGAACAAGCTCAAAGTTGGGGTTCTGTTTATCTCCTTTTAGAATAACAAGAACTGGGATTTTTCCTAAGCTCTATTGCATAGATGACGGCAATGTTTAAAAGACTAACGAGGCAGCTGATAGTGTTGGAATGAAGGATTGTGAAAATTCTTGGGTTCTTTCTTCTTCAGGAAATCCATATATTTGCAGTTGGTAAATCAGAACTACCAAAATTTTAGTACCTAATTAAAATAGTTAAAATAGGAGTTTTTTTTGGGGGGGGTGCCACAAATGGTTAAGTGTTTGGCTACTAACCGAAAGGTTAGTGGTTTGAATTCACCCAGAGGTGTCTCAGAAAAAAGGCCTGAGCAATCTACTTTGGAAAAATTAAACCAAACCCCTTGCCATTGAGTAAATTCTGACTCATATAGACCCTGTAGGACAAAGAAGAACTGCCCCAGAGGGTTTCCAAGGAGCAGCTTGTAGATTCAAACTGCTGACCTCTTGTTTAGCAGCTGAGCTTTTAACCACTTCACGACCTACTCTGACATGTGGGGTGGCTATGAGTTGAAATTGACTTGATGGTAACTAGTTTGGTTTTGGTTTTTATCCTGGCATGTAACAAAATATATCTTTCCCATCCATAAATTTACACTTATTGTCTATCATTTAAGACCCTTAAATAAATAGAATTATAATAAAGTGAAGAAATGGAATTACTGAGAGCTTGTTGTTTTGGGATGTTGACTTGTGAGTTGCTATGGAAGAGGTATCGTGAAGCTTCTGAAAGCCAGGGCTTTCCTTTTAGGATCCCATTCTACTAGGTTTATAACTGGAAATTGTACAATGAGCCTTCCTAGTTGGGAAGGCATGATTTTAATACATATCTCTGATTCAATACTTTTAATACTTCTCTCCGATTTATTCACAGGACTTTGGATAAAGAAAAACATGATCATTCAAGCCCACCTTTACTCCCTGTTTCTCCTGACACTTCATTTGGTAAGATCAGAGGGTATTTGCATTTACTAGAACGTTTTCTGCCATCTTTCTACCCCAAACCATGGAAGCAGTGGTTATCAAAAATAAATCGGTGTACAGGAAGGCCACGTAGTTTGCCCTCATGTGGTGTTTTAGATGAGTGGTTACAAATCACATTCATAACTCTGTCCTTCAACCAGTGGAGGTTCTTTCTTCTCAGCTCTTAAAAGCCAGCACCACTTCATGGACAAGGTTCAAAACAAATCTACTTGTTTAGGGTTAGACCTCCACAGAGAACTCTGGCAACCTGGAAAGAAAAGCATACTGACAGGTGTATTTGTCTAGTCCCTTAATCTTGATTTATTTTATTTTATTTTATTTTTTTATAATAACTTTTATTAAGCTTCAAGTGAACGTTTACAAATCCAATCAGTCTGTCACATATAAGTTTACATACATCTCACTCCCTACTCCCACTTACTCTCCCCGTCTTGAGTCAGCCCTTTCAGTCTCTCCTTTCTTGACAATTTTGCCGGCTTCCCTCTCTCTCTATCCTCCCATCCCCCCTCCAGACAAGAGTTGCCAACACAATCTCAAGTGTACACCTGATATAATTAGCTCACTCTTCATCAGCGTCTCTCTCCCACCCGCTGACCAGTCCCTTTCATGTCTGATGAGTTGTCTTCAGGGATGGTTCCTGTCCTGTGTCAACAGAAGGTCTGGAGAGCATGACCGCCGGGATTCCTCCAGTCTCAGTCAGACCATTAAGTTTGGTCTTCTTATGAGAATTTGGGGTCTGCATCCCACTGCTCTCCTGCTCCCTCAGGGGTCCTCTGCTGAGCTCCCTGTCAGGGCAGTCATCGATTGTGGCCGGGCACCAACTAGTTCTTCTGGTCTCAGGATGATGTAGGTCTCTGGTTCATGTGGCCCTTTCTGTCTCTTGGGCTCTTAGTTGTCATGTGGGCTTGGTGTTCTTCATTTTCCTTTGCTCCAGGTGGGTTGAGACCAATTGCTGCATCTTAGATGGCTGCTTGTTAGCATTTAAGACCCCAGACGCCACATTTCAAAGTGGGATGCAGAATGATTTCATAATAGAATTATTTTGCCAATTGACTTAGAAGTCCCCGCAAACCATGTTCCCCAGACCCCCGCGCTTGCTCCGCTGAGCTTTGAAGCATTCATTTTATCCCAGAAACTTCTTTGCTTTTGGTCCAGTCCAATTGAGCTGACCTTCCATGTATTGAGTGTTGTCTTTCCCTTCACCTAAAGCAGTTCTTATCTACTGATTAATCAATAAAAAAACCCTCTCCCACCCTCCCTCCCTCCCCCCCTCGTAACCACAAAAGTATGTGTTCTTCTCAGGTTTACTATTTCTCAAGATCTTATAATAGTGGTCTTATACAGTATTTGTCCTTTTGCCTCTGACTCATTTCGCTCAGCATAATGCCTTCCAGGTTCCTCCATGTTATGAAATGTTTCAGAGATTCGTCACTGTTCTTTATCGATGCGTAGTATTCCATTGTGTGAATATACCACAATTTATTTACCCATTCATCCGTTGATGGACACCTTGGTTGCTTCCAACTTTTTGCTATTGTAAACAGAGCTGCAATAAACATGGGTGTGCATATATCTGTTTGTATGAAGGCTCTTGTATCTCTAGGGTATATTCCGAGGAGTGGGATTTCTGGGTTGTATGGTAGTTCTATTTCTAACTGTTTAAGATAACGCCAGATAGATTTCCAAAGTGGTTGTACCATTTTACATTCCCACCAGCAGTGTATGAGAGTTCCAATCTCTCCGCAGCCTCTCCAACATTTATTATTTTGTGTTTTTTGGATTAATGCCAGCCTTGCTGGTGTGAGATGGAATCTCATCGTAGTTTTAATTTGCATTTCTCTAATGGCTAATGATCGAGAGCATTTTCTCATGTATCTGTTGGCTGCCTGAATATCTTCTTTAGAGAAATGTGTGTTCATATCCTTTGCCCACGTCTTGATTGGGTTGTTTGTCTTTTTGTGGTTGAGTTTTGACAGAATCATGTAGATTTTAGAGATCAGGCGCTGGTTGGAGATGTCATAGCTGAAAATTCTTTCCCAATCTGTAGGTGGTCTTTTTACTCTTTTGGTGAAGTCTTTAGATGAGCATAGGTGTTTGATTTTTAGGAGCTCCCAGTTATCGGGTTTCTCTTCATCATTTTTGGTAATGTTTTGTATTCTGTTTATACCTTGTATTAGGGCTCCTAGGGTTGTCCCAATTTTTTCTTCCATGATCTTTATCGTTTTAGTCTTTATGTTTAGGTCTTTGATCCACTTGGAGTTAGTTTTTGTGCATGGTGTGAGGTATGGGTCCTGTTTCATTTTTTTGCAAATGGATATCCAGTTATGCCAGCACCATTTGTTAAAAAGGCTGTCTTTTCCCCAGTTAATTGACACTGGTCCTTTGTCAAATATCAGCTGCTCATACGTGGATGGATCTATGTCTGGGTTCTCAATTCTGTTCCATTGGTCTATGTGTCTGTTGTTGTACCAATACCAGGCTGTTTTGACTACTGTGGCTGTATAATAGGTTCTGAAGTCAGGTAAGGTGAGGCCTCCCACTTTCTTCTTCTTTTTCAGTACTGCTTTGCTTATCCGGGGCTTTTTTCCCTTCCATATGAAATTGGTGATTTGTTTCTCTATCCCCTTAAAATATGACATTGGAATTTGGATCGGAAGTGCGTTAAATGTATAGATGGCTTTTGGTAGAATAGACATTTTTACTATGTTAAGTCTTCCTATCCATGAGCAAGGTATGTTTTTCCACTTAAGTATGTCCTTTTGAATTTCTTGTAGTAGAGCTTTGTAGTTTTCTTTGTATAGGTCTTTTACATCCTTGGTAAGATTTATTCCTAAGTATCTTATCTTCTTGGGGGCTACCGTGAATGGTATTGATTTGGTTATTTCCTCTTCGGTGTTCTTTTTGTTGATGTAGAGGAATCCAAGTGATTTTTGTATGTTTATTTTATAACCTGAGACTCTGCCAAACTCTTCTATTAGTTTCAGTAGTTTTCTGGAGGATTCCTTAGGGTTTTCTGTGTATATAATCATGTCATCTGCAAATAGTGATAACTTTACTTCTTCCTTGCCAATCCGGATACCTTTTATTTCTTTGTCTAGCCTGATTGCCCTGGCTAAGACTTCCAACACGATGTTGAATAAGAGCGGTGATAAAGGGCATCCTTGTCTGGTTCCCGTTCTCAAGGGAAATGCTTTCAGGTTCTCTCCATTTAGAGTGATATTGGCTGTTGGCTTTGCATAGATGCCCTTTATTATGTTGAGGAATTTTCCTTCAATTCCTATTTTGGTAAGAGTTTTTATCATAAATGGGTGTTGGACTTTGTCAAATGCCTTTTCTGCATCAATTGATAAGATCATGTGGTTTTTGTCTTTTGTTTTATTTATGTGATGGATTACATTAATGGTTTTTCTGATATTAAACCAGCCTTGCATACCTGGTATAAATCCCACTTGATCAGGGTGAATTATTTTTTTGATGTGTTGTTGGATTCTATTGGCTAGAATTTTGTTGAGGATTTTTGCATCAATGTTCATGAGGGATATAGGTCTATAATTTTCTTTTTTTGTAATGTCTTTACCTGGTTTTGGTATCAGGGAGATGGTGGCTTCATAGAATGAGTTGGGTAGTATTCCGTCATTTTCTATGCTTTGGAATACCTTTAGTAGTAGTGGTGTTAACTCTTCTCTGAAAATTTGGTAGAACTCTGCAGTGAAGCCGTCCGGGCCAGGACTTTTTTTTGTTGGGAGTTTTTTGATTACCGTTTCAATCTCTTTTTTTGTTATGGGTCTATTTAGTTGTTCTGCTTCTGAATGTGTTAGTTTAGGTAGGTAGTGTTTTTCCAGGAATTCATCCATTTCTTCTAGGTTTTCAAATTTGTTAGAGTACAATTTTTCATAATAATCTGAAATGATTCTTTTAATTTCATTTGGTTCTGTTGTGATGTGGTCCTTCTCATTTCTTATTCGGGTTATTTGTTTCCTTTCCTGTATTTCTTTAGTCAGTCTAGCCAATGGTTTATCAATTTTGTTAATTTTTTCAAAGAACCAGCTTTTGGCTTTGTTAATTCTTTCAATTGTTTTTCTGTTCTCTAATTCATTTAGTTCAGCTCTAATTTTTATTATTTGTTTTCTTCTGGTGCCTGATGGATTCTTTTGTTGCTCACTTTCTATTTGTTCAAGTTGTAGGGACAGTTCTCTGATTTTGGCTCTTTCTTCTTTTTGTATGTGTGCATTTATTGATATAAATTGACCTCTGAGCACTGCTTTTGCTGTGTCCCAGAGGTTTTGATAGGAAGTATTTTCATTCTCGTTGCTGTCTATGAATTTCCTTATTCCCTCCTTGATGTCTTCTATAACCCAGTCTTTTTTCAGGAGGGTATTGTTCATTTTCCAAGTATTTGATTTCTTTTCCCTCGTTCTTCTGTTATTGATCTCTAGTTTTATTGCCTTGTGGTCTGAGAAGATGCTTTGTAATATTTCGATGTTTTGGACTCTGCAAAGGTTTGTTTTATGACCTAATATGTGGTCTATTCTAGAGAATGTTCCATGTGCGCTAGAAAAAAAAGTATATTTTGCAGCAGTTGGGTGGAGAGTTCTGTATAAGTCAATGAGGTCAAGTTGGTTGATTGTTGTAATTAGATCTTCCGTGTCTCTGTTGAGCTTCTTACTGGATGTCCTGTCCTTCTCCGAAAGTGGTGTGTTGAAGTCTCCTACTATAATTGTGGAGGTATCTATCTCGCTTTTCAGTTCTGTTAAAATTTGATTTATATATCTTGCAGCCCTGTCATTGGGTGCGTAAATATTTAATATGGTTATGTCTTCCTGATCAATTGTCCCTTTTATCATTATATAGTGTCCTTCTTTATCCTTTGTGGTGGATTTAAGTCTAAAGTCTATTTTGTCAGAAATTAATATTGCTACTCCTCTTCTTTTTTGCTTATTGTTTGCTTGATATACTTTTTTCCATCCTTTGAGTTTTAGTTTGTTTGTGTCTCTAAGTCTAAGGTGTGTCTCTTGTAGGCAGCATATAGATGGATCGTGTTTCTTTATCCAGTCTGTGACTCTCTGTCTCTTTATTGGTGCATTTAGTCCATTTACATTCAGGGTAATTATAGATAAATAAGTTTTTAGTGCTGTCATTTTGATGCCTTTTTATGTGTGTTGTTGACAATTTCATTTTTCCACATACTTTTTTGTGCTGAGGCATTTTTCTTAGTAAATTGTGAGATCCTCACTTTCATAGTGTTTGACTTTATGTTAGTTGAGTCGTTACGTTTTTCTTGGTTTTTGTCTTGAGTTATAGAGTTGTTATACCTTTTTGTGGTTACCTCATTATATACCCCTATTTTTCTAAGTAAAAACCTAACTTGTATTGTTCTATATCGCCTTGTATCACTCTCCATATGGCAGTTCAATGCCTCCTGTATTTAGTCCCTCTTTTTGATTATTGTGATCTTTTACCTATTGACTTCCATGATTCCCTGTTATGTGTATTTTTTTTTTAATTAATCTTAATTTGTTTGTTTTTGTGATTTCCCTATTTGAGTTGATATCAGGACGTTCTGTTTTGTGACCTTGTGTTGTGCTGATATCTGATATTATTGGTTCTCTGACCAAACAATATCCTTTAGTATTTCTTGTAGCTTTGGTTTGGTTTTTGCAAATTCTCTAAACTTGTGTTTGTCTGTAAATATCTTAATTTCGCCTTCATATTTCAGAGAGAGTTTTGCTGGATATATGATCCTTGGTTGGCAGTTCTTCTCCTTCAGTGTTCTGTATATGTCGTCCCATTCCCTTCTTGCCTGCATGGTTTCTGCTGAGTAGTCAGAACATATTCTTATTGATTCTCCCTTGAAGGAAACCTTTCTTTTCTCCCTGGCTGCTTTTAAAATTTTCTGTTTATCTTTGGTTTTGGTGAGTTTGATGATAATATGTCTTGGTGTTTTTCTTTTTGGATCAATCTTAAATGGGGTTCGATGAGCATCTTGGATAGATATCCTTTCGTCTTTCATGATGTCAGGGAAGTTTTCTGTCAGAAGTTCTTCAACTATTTTCTCTGTGTTTTCTGTCCCCCCTCCCTGTTCTGGGACTCCAATCACCCGCAGGTTATCCTTCTTGATAGAGTCCCACATAATTCTTAGGGTTTCTTCATTTTTTTTAATTCTTTTATCTGATTTTTTTTCAGCTATGTTGGTGTTGATTCCCTGGTCCTCCAGATGTCCCAGTCTGCATTCTAATTGCTCGAGTCTGCTCCTCTGACTTCCTAGTGTGTTGTCTAATTCTGTTATTTTATTGTTAATCTTTTGGATTTCTACATGTTGTCTCTCTATGGATTCTTGCAACTTATTAATTTTTCCAGTATGTTCTTGAATAATCTTTTTGAGTTCTTCAACAGTTTTATCAGTGTGTTCCTTGGCTTTTTCTGCAGATATCCTAATTTCATTTGTGATATCATTAAGCATTCTGTAAATTAGTTTTTTATATTCTGTATCTGATAATTCCAAAATTGTATCTTCATTTGGGAAAGATTTTGATTCTTTTGTTTGGGGAGTTGGAGAAGCTGTCACGGTCTGCTTCTTTAAGTGGTTTGATATGGATTGTTGTCTCCGAGCCATCACTGGGAAACTAGTTTTTCCAGAAAATCCGCTAAAAAAAAAACTGCAGTCAGATCCCTATCAGAGTTCTCCCTCTGGCTCAGGCTATTCAGATGTTAATGAAGCCGCCTGGGGAGGGTGGGGGAGGGAACAGAGAGATAGGAGAGTAGCACTTCAGAATATAGCCAGAGTTGCTTGTCTTGCTTGGAAAGACTATTATATCTGAGATTCCCGCGGGCGCGTCGCCTATGTGTGCTGTCTGTGTGGAGATTGCCCCCGGGGGGTCTGGCCCGCTGGAGTCACGGTCAGATCCTCCGCTTCCAGCCCCACGCCCAGCGTCAAGGCTCCCCTACTGGGACGGTGCACTCTCGACTCCAAAATCAGTCGCTGCCTCCCGGGGACTTCTCGTCCCTCCAGCCGCGTGGCCGTGCCGCCCCCGTGAACCAGGTGGGCCCCCTCCCGGGGTTAGTTCAGATGGGTGGAGTAGCTCCCCGTGCTTGTGCCGCGACCGAGTGTCCCGGCTGGAACGCTGTTCTCCCCGCTCCAATACCAGTCGCTGCCTCCCGGGGACTTCTCCTACCGGCTGCGTCCCACGCCGCCCGCGCGACCCGGATGGTCACCTTCCCTGGGTTAGTTCAGGGGGTGGAGCAACTCTCCGTGTTTATGGCGTACCTGCATGCAGTCCAAATCCCTGTGGGACGGTTCCCCGGCTCGGGTGCTGCTCTTTCTGCTCCAAGATCAGTCACTGCCTCCCGGGGACTTCTCCTAACGGCTGCGTCCCACGCTGCCCGTGGAACCGGCTAGTCCCCCTCCCGGGGTTAGTTCAGGGGGGTGGAGCAGGTCTCTGTGCTTGTGCCGTACCTGACTGGTATGCTGGCTCCAGGCTCTGGAAACAATCGCTGCTTCCCCGTATTAGTTCGTTCTCCGTCTCTAAATCTGTGTTTGTTGTTCAGGGTTCGTAGATTGTTATGTATGTGATCGATTCACTTGTTTTTCCGTGTCTTTGTTGTAAGAGGGATCCGAGGTAGCGTCTGCCTAGTCCGCCATCTTCTTATTTTATTTTTTACTTTGACCATGCTCTGCTCTGTAATTTTTCCCTGTATATGATTTGCTTTTCTTGGTTTGTACTTTTCTGGTTCAATTCGTCTTTAGACATTTGTTGAGTTAACCCCATCAACTGATAGGCTTCTAGGGCTTGGGCTGGAAGGGATCTGGAGAGATCCAGGCCTCAGCCTTACAGAGGTAGTGAAGTGCCATCCCTGTTTTACTTAGAGGCTTCTGAGGCCCATAAAGGTTATAGACTTGTCAAAAAAAATTGTTGTGTCATGAAGCAAATTTGTGGAGAAGCATTTGCTTTCTCCTTAGAAGAAAGCTACCAGACCCTCACTACCTCAAGTCTTGGTTCCTTTCTTCTGGAACCTAAAAATAACAACACCAAATTTTAGGTACCAGAGAGCTCCCTAGAGCCCATCCAGTTCAAAATATTTCCTGAGTGAAATAGAGTCAACCTTGTAAACCGCCAGAGCCTTCCTCCTGGAATGAAAAACTGCCGTTCAAACTTTATGAGCGGTGTGCATTCTTACAGACTGGGCACTGAAGACTTGTCCCCAGGCCTGTGAAAGACCTGGGTCAAACGTCTCCACTTGCCTTCTCTCCTCTTCCTGCCCTCTCAGATGTCCTTTGCTAACTACATTAACAAAGGGTGGTGGTGAAATCAGACCTGGTTTCAGACTTGGCATTGCCATTTACCAGTGATAGGAACTTCGGTGAATTACTTAAGCTTTGAACCTCAGTTTTCTACCCTGTGAAATGGGACTAATAATAGTACTTGCCTTATGGATTGCTGTAGCAATTAAATGAGAAAATGCATTTATAAAGCCCTTAGGTCAGTGACTTCCACAGTCTAAGGATTTAATAAATGGCAGCTGTTATTGTTACTACAGCATCTAAAATATTCAGCGTCTATGCCCATATGAACCCTGACTTCCATGAGGAAGGGACAACATTTTAGCCATCTTTGCAGCCTTAATACCTATCATGGTATCAGGAGTGGGGTAGAAAAACACATGATTGTGCACATGCATTATGCATATTAGGAAACAACAATTAGGTCTGAGAGAGATTCTATCACAATATTTTGATATTTGTAGGCTCATTTGCTTCTTGTCTGAGGAGGGGACATATAGTTCTCTTCCTGGATGAAAGCTGAAAACAAGTTTTCCTTCTGTCTTCTTTCACCCCCAGTGGGGTTTCTACCAAGAATAGGAAATATCGCTTAAACCACTGCCTGCTACAAGCACCTTGTCCAGGAGACCACCACAAACAAAGCTGCTTCTGGTGAAGGCAGGGAGGTAGCTCCGTGTGCAGTGGGATTGAAGGTGTATTGGGTTAGAACCATTTCTCTCTCCTGCCTCCATCTCTCTACTCCCAAACCTTCTTCTATGAAGACTGAAAGTTAAGGTGGAGCTTCTTGCCTTCAGCACAAGATTTTATTCAGCAGAGGCAGTAATTTAAAATGATTACCTGTCATTTATTCCACACTGTGAGTGGATTTCCTGTTCCTTTCTGAGAGCTGGTTCTCATAAAAGGGGTGGAAAAACAGCATGAATATATTGCTTGGGCCCTGAGGAGAAAGTGAGAGTGAGAGATATGTGATATGAACGGATGCTGAACAAGGAGGCAGGGGAAACCAAGGAGAAACCACCTACTTTAGAGTTTTGCCTGGGATGACACGAGGACCAGAAAGGAGAAGAGTTTGGCACAATTATCATATAATTCATGTGGAGAACTCCTGCTGGGTATAATGAAGGCTGCTGCCAGACAGGTAGACCTGGCAATTGCACACATCCTATGCTTTGCAGCAACGTGCTCAAGAGTTGGGCTTGGCAAAGATTAGACAGGCCCATAAAACAAAACGAGACTAAAGGGGCACACCAGCCCAGGGGCAAGGACAAGAAGGCAGGAGGGGACAGGAAAGAGAATGTTGACATGTCATGGGGTTGGCAACCCATGTCACAAAACAATATGTGTATTAATTGTTTAATGAGAAATTAGTTTGCTCTGTAAACCTTCATCTCAAGTACAATAAAAAAAAAATTAAAAGACAAATAGAGTTGGGGCTAGATGGCCAACCAAAGTGGGTTCCATTCTCACTGTAGCACTACCTGTGAGTGTTTTGTCTCTGCTCTGGGGTTTCACTGGAGATATTTTCCTGCTAGTATTGTTGTAAGGGTCAGAAGAAATAATGTGTACAGGGTCTAGTCCCTCTAGTAGCTGCCACACAGGAGACACTCACAAATGTCAATTCCATTCTCTCCCTTTCTTTCACCTCTGTGTGCAAGATGGTGGGTGTTTTTCTATCCAGTTCCTACATAAACCTACCATCTTTCCCTTTCCCAAGTTTCTACCACACCATTCTTCCTGGCTGTGACAGTATGGCTTGATGACTCATAGCACACACACGCGTTTTGAAAACTTTACAGTTTTAATAGCCATGTTAGAGGGCAGGAAGTGATGTGTTGTCCTGATATGAGAATTCAACTTTGAACTCTGCAAATAAGACCAAAATCCTCCAGTCATCACCCTTTCCTGATAGGTGAGCCAGTTTGTCCATGTAGGAAATAGGTAAGCTTGTTTATGAGGTTGGCTTGACTACTGAAGTTTTCTTCTGGTGTGACAAATGGAAAGGCTGATGTTTGCTGAGGTAAGCAGAAAGTTGACCAAGGCAGTTTGCTGTTAAGCAGTAGCCCCATGAAAGCACTACCCTTCTCTTGCGCCAACCACGGAGGCACCTGGCTATCTGCACCCAGTTCTTGTGCCATGCCTTCCAGAAGAGTTAATGGAGCTAGAGAAGATGTGGGAAAGATGTGGGAGGGAGAAAGATGTGGCAGAGCAAGATAAACTTAGAAATGAAGAGATGGGTAGAAGCCTATAAAATTATACTGTAAGTTAAGAATGCCTTAAAAAAAAAAAAAAAAAAAGAGCCCATTGCCGTCAAGTCGATTCCAACTCATAGTGACCCTTTAGGACAGAGTAGAACTACCCATGGAGTTTCCAAGGAGCAGATGGTGGATTTGAACTGCTGACCTTTTGGTTAGCAGCCGAACACTTAACCACTATGCCTCCAAGAATGCCTTTGGGTACAAGCAGTGGAAAGTCTGACTTAGAGGATCTTAAATAAATAAGGGTTTATTTTTCTCAGCAAAAAGCCAAGGCAGGTTTGGCAGCTCTGTGATGTTATCAGAGACTCCAGCTTCTTCTATCTCTTTGTCCCACCATCTTTTGAGCTGGTTTGTCCCTGTGTGGTTTCACGATGGCTGCCACAGCTGGAGACACAAGGTTCACTGTCAAAGCAAAGAGAATGGGAGAGGAAGGAAGGAAGATTCCAGCCCTATCTGTCTTTTTTCATCAGGAAAACAGAAACTAGAGCCCTCTAGCCTACTTCCCTTTTTTTTTTCACCAGCTAGAACTGGGTCACTTGGCCACATTCCTAGCACCAAGGGATTCTGGGAAAGAGACTGCTAGGCTTCCCAGCCTCTGTGGTGGAAAGCAGTGAGGGGAAGGGGTTGGACAGCTTGCCACAGCTTTGAGGGAGGGAAGACCAAATTTCAAAGTCCTTAAACTTGGGAAATCTTTTGAAACTTTAGAGGTGGCATCTTAAATATACTTAAAATGATAACATATACCCAAGCGATACATTATCATTGTAGAAATTCTATAAGTAAGGGGAAATTTTACATTTCCTGTGATCCTATCACCTGAGGAAATAAACATTAATATCTTGTACAACCCCAGAACCCAGTGCCGTCGAGTCGATCCCGACTCATAACGACCCTATAGGACAGAGTAGAACTGCCCCAACAACATTAAGTTTTTAGTTTACATGAATATATATGCAGGGTTGATATGCAGACAGTGTGCTAGGTTGAAAGCTGATGTTCGGTAGTAATAGTTGGGTATCCATTAAATATGCTGAATATCATCCCAGAGAATATATAAATATATGTTCAAAAATGGAGTAACAGTATACGTAATTTTTGAACTCCATAATATATGAATAATATGGAGAATAATGTAATAAAAAGAAATACTTTTAACCATACCTCCTTTTATCCCCCAAATATTTATTGGGTGACTAGGATGTTCCAGAAACCCTGGTGGCACAGTGGTTAAGAGCTACAGCTGCTAACCAAAAGGTTGGCAGTTCGAATCCAGCAGCTGCTCCTTGGAAACTGTGTGGGGCAGTTCTACTCTGTCTTACAGGGTTGCTATGAGTTGGAATCACCATGATGGCAACAGGTTATGATGTTCCAGATATTTTTCATAAACTGTTAAACAAGAAAAATTAGATCCTAGCGCACATATAGAAGCCGTGATGGTGCAATGGTTAAGTACTCGGCTGCTAACTAAAAGGTTGGTGGTTCAAATCCACTCAGAGGTTCCATGGGAGAAAGACTGGCAATCTGCTCCCAGAAAGATTACAGCCAGAAGACTCTATGGGGCAGTTCTACTCTGTCACAGGGGTCACTATGAGTTGAAAAACAACAGTGCACATAGTGGGAGATAATGACAAAAATCAGGTAAACATAAATACAAATTGCAATTAATGCTATGAGGGAAACTAATAACGCCTGGAAGGATAAAAATATTTAGATATCAGATTCAGGGAACAACTTTCTGATGAGGCAACATGTGAACTGAGACCTGAGAATGAAAAGATATTTCCTGAGGAGTGGGAGGAAGAGCATTCCAGGGAGAGAGAACAGCAAGTGTAAAGTCCCAGAGGCAGGGAATACCTTGGCAGGGTTGAGGAACTGAAAGGAAGGCTGTGAGTGCTGGGGAGGGAAGCTTACACTGAGGAGCTGGGTATTGGGCTAAGCACAGTGACATGCCACTGAAGGTTTAATGTAGCTGGTGCTACTATGAAATTACCCCAAGAAGTGGCCACAGGCATAAAATCTAAATAGAGCCCAAAATATTTTAGATAAACAAAGAGACACTTGGATCAAAAGAGTTAAAATGTGAAACAGAGTTTTAAATTCCTATGGAAACCAAACTTCCTGGAGCCGCTGAGGCTGAATGAACTTACAAAACTATTGCCCTGAGAGAACCTTTAAACCTTCAACAAAAAATACTCCCTGCTATCTTCTTTAAATCCAACCATAAAAAAAAAAAAAAGTAGTTTAGCTTAATTAGTAAAGAATGTCTGCCTTGAGCCTTGTGCTCTTTTAAAGAACTGTCTCTATGGGCTCAAACTGACAACAGCAACTTCAAAGGTTAGACAGGAAGCTTAGGGGGTAGTGAGTTTATGTTACCAGGGGAGGAATGACTTGGGAAAGGAGGGTGAGAATGGTAGCGCAACTTGAAGAATGCAACCAACGTCGTTCAGTTGTACATGTAGAAACGTTGAATTGGTGTATGTTTTGCTGTGTATATTTTCAACACCACCACCACCTCCCCCACCACCAAAAAAAAGGCTGTAGCTCTAATAGTGTGTAAAACATAGAACTCTAACAGAGTGTTCAGGCCCTGTGTTTCTGCTCTGAGAAGCAACTGTGTTGAGGAAGGTTTCAGTGATCACCCTGGGACCCCGGCTACACCACTTAACAGCTGTGAGGCTTTGCTTGCGTTTCCTACCTTCCCTATGCCTCCATTAGCATTTATTTCAGTGGGTTGTTGTGAGGACTAGATGCATTAATAGATGTAAAGCACAGGCATAGTGCCTGCTGGGCACATAGTAAGCACTCAAAATCTTAGCCAATCCTGTGTTTCCCTGTGACCTGCTCCTTGGGGCCAGTGTCAGAGAACGTAGGCTTGCATGGGCAGGCACCTAGAAAGGATCATTCGTATGTCACATAGAAGCATATGCTGCAAACACACCCAGAAAAGTTGGCTTGCTTTTTCTGGGGACAGAGTTTTACATTCAATCAAAATGTCTACTTGTAATCCAAACAGTCAGCTCCTAATTTTGAAGAGAAACAGAAATCATTTTGTGTGATAACCCAAAAAAAACTCAGTGCCGTCAAGTCGATTCTGACACATAACGACCCTATAGGACAGAGTAGAACTGCCCCATAGAGTTTCCAAGGAGCGCCTGGCAGATAAAAAAAAATTAGAGGGGGGAAAAAAAAGGCAGAGAAAACTTCACGCTTTTATTTTAAAAGCATTCTAGACAAGAGTGAAATAATGGTTATCCTCCATTGGGCTGGAACTAACTGGTTTTAATGAAGATATATTTTTCTGATGTTCATAAAAAAATTCTCTAACTTTTTATCTTGCTAATGGGTTTTTATTAATGAAAGTGCAATAGACTTTACGTAATCACCTCTTCCTCTCGGTGGAAATCAGTAAGTGAGCACTGCGGGTGGGGGATGGCCAGGCGGGCCCCACTCCTGTCTGCCTCCTCTCTCCCCTCGGTAGAAATCCCATTTGTGTTTACATAGCAGAACTCACTTAAAACATTAAAAAAAAAAATCCATTAGCCTTCTGAGTTTATAAAATTTCAAAATTGGATTTAAAAACCACTTTCTAAAGATTGATATGTTTTGTAATTTTAAACCAATCTTGGCGAAAGGGTAGGAGTGAGTGGAGAAGTTTTCAAATAGCTTGTTGTTGACTGGTAGATTGTCCAAAATTCTTGAGAGTTTGGCTTTCTGTAGGCATAAATGTTCTCCAATAAATCCCCATTAAAGGAGAACAGATACAGTACTGGCTCAAAGTATAGAGGGAAATCTTTTTTATTGAACCCCACATGGGAAGATGAGATACGTAATTCACAAACAAGCCCAGCACCTCAGGGTGTTACCTGCTGTATTTGTTTCAGGTAGTATCTGCTGCACGGAATTATGAAAATTTAGAGTTGAACCTATTTTAAAGATCAGCTACTATCTTAGTCATCTAGTGCTGCTATAACAGAAATACCACAAGTGACTGGCTTTAACAGAGAGAAATGTATTTTCTCACAGCCTAGTTAGTACGTTAGAAGTCCAAATTCAGGGTGTCAGCTCCAAGGGAAGGCATTCTCTGTCAGCTCTGGAGGAAGGTCCTTGTCATCAATCTTCTCCTGGACTAGGATCTTCTCCACGTAGGAACCCTGGGTCCAAGGGGCACACTCTACTCCTGGCACTGCTTTCTTGGTGGTAAGAGGTCCCCCAACTCTCTGCTTGCTTCACTTTCCTTTTATCTCTTATAAGATAAAAGGTGATGCAGGCTACCGCCCAGGGAAACTCCCTTTACATTGAATCAGGGTTGTGACCTGAGCAAGGGTGTTACATCCCACCCTAATCCTCTTTAACCACAGGCAGAGATTATGATTTATGACACACAGGAAAATCACAAAATGGAGGACAACCACATGATATTGGGAATCACGGCCTAACTAAGTTGACACAAAATTTTTGGGGACACAGTTCAATCCATGACAGCTACCTCTTTGTTTTATAGATTAGACCATTAGGACAGACGGGCAGGTGACTTGACCAAGTTCACATAGCTTGGGAGTGGCAGAGAGGGGCCCTGAGGCCGGCTTCCTGCAGCAGCGTTTTCTCCACTACCTCACAGCGCCATTTTCTCTCTTGTGTTTCTTGGGCCATGGGGTTTGTCCTCAAACCACTGTGAACCAGTCAGCTTTACAGCTAAAGGGCTGATAATATAGAATGCATCTTCTGTTTTGCTTGAATATCTTAGTAAGTGAAGTTTGATAGTGTGAGAACCCATTGCCCTCAAGTCAATTCCAACTTACAGTGACCCTACAGGACAGAGTAGAACTGTCCCATAGGGTTTCCAAGACTGTATTCTTCATGGAAACAGACTGTCACATATTTCTTCCACCGAGCGTCTGGTGGGTTCGCACTGCCGACCTTTCAGTTAGCAGCCAAGAACGTTCCGACTGTGCCACCAGGTCTGTGTGAAAGTTACTCCTAGTATATTCCCTTTGTCCTCATTTGTTTTTGTTCTCTTAGTAGACAACCAATATCAGCTTAGTCAAGAACCAATAAACCCAGGGATGTAGTGTAAGACTTCTTTCCCTATCGCTCTCATACTGATTGTTTTTAGGTTATCCCAGCAGGCAGTAATTTCCCGGCAAGAGGGTATTTGCTCTCCCTAGAGAAGTGGAAAACAAATTCTCTTCCCCTGTCCAGTTCTTCCTATTCTCTTGGTTTTACCTGTGCAACTCCAGAAAACCATGGACTTGCCATATCATGCTTCTGATTTTAACCTATCCCACCCCTGATTTCCACCCCAAATAGGAGACTGGAAGAACCTCTCAGGAAGGAGAGGAGGTAAGTATTGTGTTGTTGTCCTTGTTAGGTTTATGGGGCACTAAATGTCTTATTCCTTGTCTTAGAGAGCTTCTCTATGCAGGTTTATGGCTGGCTGCTGCTTCTTGTGGAGTCCCTGGGTTGTGTAAATGGTTAACAAGCTCGGCTGCTAATCAAAAGGTTAGAGGTTCAAGTACACCCAGACGCTCCTTTTAAAAAAGGCCTGGTGATCTTCTTCTAAAAGATCAGCCATTGAAAATTCTGTGGAGCACAGTTCTACTCTGACACACACAGAGTAACCATGAGTCGGAGTCAACTTTTTGGCCACTGGCTTGGTTGCTTCCTACGTGCTCTCTCCTTTGCTCTGCCTTGCATTTCCCTTTAGTGGTGCAGTGCTGGTCAGTGATGTTGGTGATGTCAGGGGCTGTTTTTAAATTCTCCTCACTTTCCCTGGTAGGGGATGGGGATGGTGGGATTCATGCCCTCACAAACATACCTGGTGTGCAAGATTGGGGTCAGCTTTTCTGAATGATTGTTTTGGCCACATTTGGTCTCTCTGGTGCATAGTGGTACATAGTGGCTGAGAGGGCAAGTTCTGGAGTCAGAAGTTCGAATCTTGCTTCCAGTTACTACCTGGGCAAATTACTTAACCTTCATCACCGTAAAACAGGGTAATAGTAGTAACTTACCTCTGTAGGGTCGTGAGGAAAAATGCACTTAGAACCTGTTGTGAGGATTAATTGTGCTTAGAACCTAGCTCAGCACATAGAAACTTAGCAAGTGTGAGTTGTTCTGGTTACTGTTCCAGTCAAAATCTACTACTATTCCAACCTGGATTTGGGTGTCTGCAGAAGCTGCTTGACTTTCAAGTTTAGAGTGTTTAGATTTTGGAACATTTGTGGGACTACTGCTTGAAGCAAACGCCTTATGATTTTCTTTTTCCTAAACGAGTCTCTAATTGCAAATCAAACAATAAAATAATATGCTTTTCTTCATATTTCAGTTTAAAGTCATATTCAGTTTTGACTAAAATTTTACCCTGTAACTCTGTGCCAAGCATTGTACTTAGCATATCTCCATATACTTTTTTTCCCTATAAATGTAATTGTCCTTGAAGAGTCCATGAACTCCAGAGCACTGCAAATCTGCCATTCATCTCCTTATAAAATAATAGGAGCGGCAGGAGACATTTTAAAAAACTGGTGTAAAACCAGATAGAAGTTAGAAAGCAGAATGGCCTTGTGGGACAAGCGCGAGCTTCCGCTCAGTCAGACCTGAGTGCGTGTGCCATATCAACCACTTAATGTATTTCACTCTGGGCAACTAGCTTAACCTCTCTAAGCCTCGTTTGTAACATGCGGATGTTAATACTCTCCCACAGGGAGATTACCCAGGTGGTTAAATGAGAAAAGGAGTGCAAAGCACAGAACAAATCACCTTGACATGGTAGAGCTTCAACAAACATCAGACCCATTTCTGCCTGTTTGGGCTGGATCCCACCTTGCTTAGTGGCAGGATAGAATCCTGTGTTTTATATATCAGTTTTGAAAGCCCTAGTACAATCAGCAAGACTCATACATTCTGTTTTTGTTTTTTTTTTTAACAGATAACTGTAAATAGCCAAGATGGGAAGTTTAGCGGACCCCTGAAGCCCATGACATTTCCCATTCGTGAAGGCCAAGAACCGAGCCAACTTATCTTCCAGGTAACAGCTACCCTTCAACACTATTGACTTAATTACGCATACTTTCTTGGTGGACTTTGCTCCTTACCTAACTGTAAAGCAGGAAATAAAAGAGGCATGGCATATCTCCTTATCAAGGATGATTGCAGAAGCCAAGTTAAAGAGAGAGATGGGTGATCTCAGCTGTGTAAGGAGCTGGGTTTGGCATCCCTCATGCAGAATGTCCTTCACTGTCTCCTGAACAGGGAGCTTGGTACCTGTAGGCTTCACCTCTCCACCGTACATCATATCATTGTTTCTTCAGTTGCTTCATAATTTAGAGAAAATATATTTTAATGATTAATATGATTAATAATTTACCAAGTCTATTTTTCACCCTCCTCATTTTTTGACCATTTAGGAGTTTTCAGTATTACCAGTATTATAAATAATGCTGCCTATACTTCAAGCATGTGGTTTATTGTTTAGAAAAAATCTCGTTAGGGTAAATTCTGTGGAAGAATGCTTGTTATCAATGGCTACAAACATTTTATATCTCAAGTTATTTCCAAAAGTATTGCACTAATTTACATTTCCATCAAAATATGTGTGTTTCCTTATATCCTTACCAACACTGGCTGTAACTGTTTTAAATTGTTAATTAAAAAAAAAAATAAAATGGTAAGATATTGTTGTTCTAATTTTCTCTTTATTATTAATGAGATTAAAGAATTTTTATGTCTGCTTTTTTGTCAATAGTCTATTCTTGTGGTCTTAAAAGTACTGTAACTATCCCATAAATAGTAGCTGTTTGAAAACATAGTTAGAGATGATCATATAATGTCTTATCAAGTTGAAGCCACTTTTAAATTGCTTTTGTTAACATTAAAATATCTGTTAATCTTGTCACACTGTTTAGAAGTGCTAAATGACATTTTTTTTTTTAATCCTAGTAATAAATCTACCCTTATTATGTTTGTTGTTGTTGTTAGGTGCCGTTAAGTTAGTTCAGGCTCATAGCAACCCTGTGTACAACAGAACGAAACACCACCCAGTTGTGCACCATCCTCACAACCTTTGCTATGTTTGAGCCTATTGTTGCAGCCACTGTGACAATCCATCTCATTCATGGTCCTCTTCTTTTTCACTGACCCTCTACTTTACCAAGCATGATGTCGTTCTCCAGGGTCTGGTTCCTCCTAATGACGTGTTCAAAGTATGTGAGACAAAGTCTCACCATCCTTGCTTCTAAGGAGCATTCTGGTTGTATGTCTTCCCAGATACATTCGTTCATTCTTCTGGCAGTCCATGGTATATTCAATATTCTTTGCTAACACTGTAATTCAAATGCATCATTTCTTCTTCATCCTTCCTTATTCATTGTCCAGCTTTTGTGTGCATATGAGGTGAAAATACCAGGGCTTGGGTCAGGTACACCTTTAGTTCTCAAGGTGACAAAGGGGAAGATTACCCAAAAAGCAAGGTAAGCATAGGCTTACTTACTAATCAGTAGTGAAAATTTTCACATTTGTTCACCTCGCCGAAGATTCTGTTTCTAGGTATGGCTGGCATCTGTCTCTCTCCCAAACCCATGGTACCTTCCTATAGAATCAAACCTCTTTTCAAATTTATAATCCCTGAGGGGGATGGATTACTCAGTAAACAAGGTAAGCATGGCCTTACTTGTGCTTACGTACTAATCTGTAGCAGTTTCACCTTTTTTTTTTTTTTTTTACCACATCACCATGTGAAACTGTTCATTACAGATCAGTAAGCAAACACAAGGAAGGCCATGCTTACCATGTTTACTGGGTACTCCGTCCCTGAGGTGACATATTTGCTTTTTAACACTTTAAAGATGCCTTTTGCAGCAGATTTGCCCAGTGCAACATGTCATTTGATTTCTTGACTGTTGCCTGTATGGGTATTGATTATGGATCCAAGTAAAATGATATCCTTGACAACTTCAATATTTTCTCTGTTTATCATGATGTGGCTTATTGATTCAGTTTTGAGGATTTTTTTTTTTTTTCTTTATGTTGAGGTTTAATTCATCCTGAGTGAGTATGGTGAAAGGATACAACCCTGATGCACACCTTTCCTGAAATTAAACCAAGCAGTATCCCCTTGTTCTGTTTGAACGACTGCCCCTTGGTCTCTGTACAGGTTCCTCATGAACACAAGTGTTCTGGAATTCTCATTCTTCTTAATGTTATTCATAATTTGATATGATCCACACAGTTGAATGCCTTTGCATAGTCAATAAAACACAGGTAAATGTCTTTCTGGTATTCTCTGCTTTCAGCCAAGATTCATCTGACATCAGCAATGATATCCCTCATTCCATGTCCTCTTCAGAATCTGGCTTGAATTTCTTGCAGTTCCCTGTCAACGTACTGCCGCAACCGTTTTTTAATTATCTTTAGCATAAGTTTTCTTGAGTGTGATATTAATGATATTGTTCAATAATGTCCACATTTCGTTGGGTCAACTTTATTTGGAATGGGCATGATTATGAATCTCTTCCAGTCTGTTGGCCAGGCAGCTGTCTTCTAAATTTCTCGGTGTAGACGAATGAGCACTTCCAGCTTTGCACCTGTCTGTTGAAACATCTCAATTCTGTCAGTTCCTAGAACCTTGTTTTTTGCCAATGCCTTCAGTGCAGCTTGGGCTTCTTCCTTCAGTACCATCAGTTCTTGATCATGTGCTAGCTCCTTAAATAGTTGAATGTTGACCAATGCTTTTTGGTACAGTGGCTCTGTGTATTCCTTCCATCTTCTTTTGAGGCTTCCTGTGTCATTTAGTTTTTTGCCCATAGAATCCTTCAATATTGTGACTCGAGGGTTGAATTTTTTTTTTCAGTTCTTTCAGCTTGAGAAATGCCGGGCATGTTTCTTCCCTTTTGATTTTCTAACTCCAGATCTTTGCCCATTTCATTATAATCAGTGTTTCTTAAAAGTTAGTGATTTCATGGCTTTCAGATCTTCCCAGAAAACCTCATAAATGCCAGCTACAATTTAAAGCATCATTTGGCTTTTGTCAATGTTTTGAGCTACATTATACATGGTTTCTTTTAAAAAAAAATGTATTTTGAATGTTAAATAGTTAACTTGCAAGTAAACTTTTAGAATGTATCACTTTAACAGCTGAGGATTTCTTACTTATAGATTGTGCAAATGAAAACTTTACCTGAAATGGGTAGCTGTCTACAAATTCCGCAACTTTGTTTTTCCTTATATTCTAATCTATTTTTTGCTTTTTCTCAGTTTAAGGCCAGTCCTCCTGCTGTGGATTTCAGACTAACTGGGGAGACAGATGGAATCTTTGAGATACAACCAGATGGATTTCTGATTCTTACCAAAGCCCTGGACAGGGAAACAAGAGCTGTTCACAGACTCCAGGTGAGTTGAGACAAAGGGATCTACCTCTCTGAGCCCCCCCTTTGTCCTAGAAGCATCAGTGGCACCTTCAGTGCAGAATTCTATTACGGCTCTCCTGACTTTGATAGCTCACATTGCAAACCCCCATGTCCATTTTTTTTACCAACTACAGAGAGGCATAGCCTTAGCCTTTTTGACCAAAGTAACCCAATTCACACTGCCAAGACCCTCAGATAGTGTTGGGAATCCAAGTATGGCTGTACTCAGGTACCTAGGTCAAAGCCAGGGCAACATTTCTTTGATGCTGCACAGGTGTGTTCTTGTGGCTATTGTGGAGACTCTGTGCCCAGACAGAAGGTAGTATCAGTGCTGGGAGGGTGCTGTTTTATGCCTTGGAAGAGGCCGAAGAAACCAATGGTCAGAGACTGACTGAAAGGGACCATTTGCCTCTTTCCCCCTTAGTTTTCATGGTTTGGTATCTGAACACCCAGGGATGGTAGAAAGCTAACTGTGAGAAAAAAGAGCATGCCAACAGCTTCCTCTCTGGTACCTGCTGCTATTGGCCCTGCAGTCTGACCACCATAATGGTTCTGTAAGAGGACATGCACTCCCATAACCTCAGGATCAAAGTGCTCTCATTTCACTGACTGTATCCACTTAGAACAGAAGGATGTCCAGTGTCCATCATACCACACTGCTGGAAAATCAGTCATTGTTAGCTCGGCTTAACTGATAGGGCCTCTATTATAGCAGCTCCCATTTTTTAAAATTTTAATTTTATTACAGTAAAAAAATATATAGGAGCCCTGGTGGTGCAGTGGTTAAGCACTCAGCTGCTCACTGAAAGGTCAGCTGTTCAAACTTACCAGCCACTCCATGGGAGAAAGATGTGGCAGTCTGCTTCTGCAAAGATTACAACCTTGGAAACCCCATGGGCAGTCCTAGTCTGCCTTATAGAGTCACTATGAGTTGGCGTTGGCTTGACGTCAATGGGTTTTTGGGGTTTAAAAAATATATATGTGTCTTAGTTTTTCAGTGCTGCTATAGCAGAAATACCACAGGTGGGTGGCTTTAACAAACAGAAATTTATTTTCTCACAGTTCAGGAGGCTAGATGTCCAAACTCAGAGGCCTGGCTCTAGGGGAAGGCTTTCTCCCCCCATCGGCTTGGAGGAAGGTCCTTGTCTCTTCAGCTTCTGCTTCCTGGTTCCTTGGAGATTTCCATGTGTCTTGGAATCTCTCTTCCCCCTTCTCTGTTCCGCTCACTTGTTTAATCTCTTTTATATCTCAAAAGAGATTGACTCAAGATACACTCTACACTAATCCTGCCTCTTTAACATAACAAAGACAACTCTTTCCCAAATGGGACTATAACCACAAGCATAGAGGTTAGAATTTATAACACATGTTTTGGGGGAACATTATTCAATCCATAATAATACACATAACAAAAAGTTTGCTTTTTTAACTATTTTTAAGTGTACAATTCAGCGGCATTAATTACATTCACTACGTTGTTTGTTTTGGTTTTTATGTTGTTCTACCATCACCACTATCCATTTCCAAAAGTTTTACATCGCCCCAAACAGAATCACAGTACCCCTTCCTACCCCCAGCCTCTGGTAACCACTAGTAAACTTTGGTCTCCGTGCATTTGCCTATTCTAAATATTTCATGTAAGTGGGATCAAACAATATTTGTCCTTTTGTGTCTGATTTATTTCACTCAATGTTTTCAAGGTTCATCTATGTCATAGCGAGTGCCAGAATTTTGTTTCTGTTTATGACTGAATAATATTCCATTGTATGAATATACCATTTTTGTTTTTTCCATTCTTCTGTTGGACACTTGGGTTGTTTCCATCTTTTGGTTGTTTGATTCCCTACTTTCAATATTTTGGGTATATACCTATGAGTGGAATTGCTGGATTATACAGTAAATCAATGTTTAACTTTTTGAGGAAACACCAAACTGTTTTCCACAGTGACTGTACCATTTTATATTCCCACCAGCAGTGCACCAAGTTCCAATTTCTCCATATCCTTGCCAAAACTTATTTTCCATTTTTGTGATAATAGTCATCTTAGTGGGTATGGGGCTAGCAGCTCTCATTTTGGGCTTTTGAGAGGTGTCTTTCTCCCCTACAGTCAGACCATTGGTTCTTCGAGCACTAATTTCTTTCAAGTGACTTTTGAGCATGTGCTATGAAGTCCACTCTCACCAGTATGGTTTCCTTTTCCTTCAACATCAGGTTGCAGCCGTGGATGCTCATGGAGCTACAGTGGAGGGCCCAGTCCCCATCACGATAGAAGTGAAGGACATCAATGACAACCGACCCATGTTTCTCCAGCCAAGATATGAAGGCTCAGTGAGGCAGAATTCTCGTCCAGGTAATACACAGGAGCCTGGAGATGTTTATGGAGAGGTGGAAGGGTATCAGGTAGAAGGGGCAGATTTGTGTGAATAACAGCTGCTCTTACCACTTATTAAGCACTTAATTTTGTTTTATCTTATTTAAGGAGTCCCTGGGTGGTGCAAACAGTTAATGCATTTGTTGCTAACTGAAATGTTGGAGGTTCAGGTCCACCCAGGGGCACCTTGGAAGAAAGGCCTAGTGATCCACTTTCGAAAATCAACCACTGAAAACTTTATGGAGCATAGCTCTACTCTGACACACATGGGGTTGTCATGAGTTAGAATCAACTCCACAGCAACTGGTTTGGTTGATCCTATTTAAACTTCCCAGCGATCCTCTGGGAGTTGTTTTATAACCCCCGTTGCCCTAGGCCAGGGTTTCTCAAGCTTGGCACTATTGACTTTTTGGTCCTGATAATTCTTTTTTTTTTTGGTCAGTGCTCTACTGTGCATTGTAGGATGTTAAGCAGTGTCCTTGACCTCTACCCACCAGATGCCACTGTCTGCACCCCCCCAATCATGACAACAAAAATGTCTCCAAACATTGCCAAATGTCCCTTGGGTGGAGGGTGAGGGTGGGGCAAAGCCACCCCTAGTTGAGAGCTACTGTTTTAGGATAGAACCGGGATTGATGGGAAAAGGAAGAGTAAGCTCACTAGCCCATATCCTCCCAGGAACCTACATTCTCATGATCACCTCTGGCTTCCAGTTCTTTCTCTCTTCTCAAGTCTAGCTCCCAGCTATGGCTCATCTCTTCTTTATGCTGCATTGACCTTTTTCCTTCATTTCCATATCAGACCGTCACCAGGGAATACGTGTGTGCAGTTGGCTTGAATGAAGATTTGGGTAGATGAAGAAATGTCACATCATATCAGTGCACAAAATAAAAATGAGTATTAGATTTCTGAGTTCTCGGAAGGACTCTTGACCATTTCCATCAATTCACTGTCAAGCTTTCCTCTATGTTATACTTAATCTTCTCTTTCTCTCGTTCTTCAATGCCCAATTCCAAGAACTTAGAGAAAAACTTGTTTTCACTTTACTATGCAGAGCAATTTCACTGTCCCTGTCCCTGAGGTTGCATATCAAAGATTCACTAATGAACTCTGCTAAATGAGAATCCTTCTCAAGGTCTTATCCCTTTTCTCTTCACCAATAGGATCTTTTAGAGCAGTGACTCTCAAACTTTTTGGTCTTAGTACAACTTAACTCTCTTAAAAACTATTGAGAACTTCAAAGAACTTTTGGATGTGTGGGTTATATTCAGTGGTATGCTAATCAATGTCTAATAACTGCCTCTGAGGGGAAAAGCCTTGATTCGTAGCATTTGCCAGTTTCCACGGTATAAATACTCCCACCATAGCCCATTTCAAGCTACCAATGGTTTAAAAACTGGCTTGCAAAATTTCTGAATATTTAACAACTGACTCTCATGGGCTGGCTCCAGAACATCATTGGTTGTATCTCTCAACATTTACCATATTAGAAACTAAAATGTAAAATATTTATTAATTTAAAATAATAATAGTAAACATGTTTTATGAAAAAATAACTATATTTTCTGAAACAAAAAATTTAGTGAGAAAAATGGCATTGTTTTAATTTTTAAAAATATCTTTACTGTCGGGATTAATAGAAAGCACAACATTCATTCTGTTATATGCTGTTTTAGTTGAAGTATATGAAGAAATGTTAGTCTTACACCTGTATAAAGTTGGAAAAGGGAGGAGTGTTTTAATAGCAGTATCAGATAAATTTGAATATTCTTTGATATTATATCAAAACTTGACAGGTAGTGGTTTCTTAAAGGTTAGTTGCAATGTGGAATCTAAGACCATATTATCGACATGTTTTGTATTCCTTTACACCAAAATCCATTGGATTACTTTGTTCTTTGAGTCAATCTTTTATGCATGGATTTTTTTTGACTCCATAGACCCCTTAAAACAGTCTCAGGGACCCCTAGAGTTCCCTAGACCACATTTCGAGAACCCTGTTTTAGAGGAAGAGAGCAGAATAAAGACTTATTTCCCCACTGATATGAATTAAGGCACCTTCCCCCATTCTAGGGAGCCCTGGTGGTGCAGTGGTTAAAGTGATTGCCTGCTAACCAAAAGGTTGGCAGTTCGAAACCACCAGCGGTTCTGAGGGAGAAAGATGTGACAATCTGCTTCTGTTGATATGTATAGCCTTGGAAACCCTATTGGGTTACTATGAGTTGGAATCGATTCAACGGCAAGGGGCTTGGTTTTTGGTTTGGTTTCCCTCATTCTGTCTCTATCCCTTAGAAGGCAACAGTTGGTTTGGGTTTTAATTAACTTTTTTTTGTCTGGGTGCATTTTGTTAAACAGGGAAGCCCTTCATGTATGTCAATGCTACAGACCTGGATGATCCAGCCACTCCCAATGGCCAGCTTGTTTATCAAATTATCATCCAGCTTCCCAGTGTCAACAACGTTATGTACTTTCAGATCAACAACAAAACGGGGGCAATCTCACTTACCCCAGAAGGTAAGTCAAGGGCTGTCCTTATAGGACCATCTGAGTCAGAAAAAGGGATCTAGGTCTGTATAATCTTCAGAGACATCTTTTTTCTTTTCCCCTACTTCCCACAGGCTCTCAAGAATTGGACCCTGTTAAGAATCCTTCCTACAATCTGATGGTCTTAGTGAAGGACATGGAAGGTCAGAATGAGAATTCCTTCAGTGACACCACATCTGTGGATATTTTTGTGAAGGAGAATATTTGGAAAGCCCCAGAACCTGTGGAAATTGAAGAAAACTCAACTGAGCCTCACCCCATCAAAATCACTCAGGTAGTTCCCAAGAGCCGACTAGATAAATGCCCTCACTTTGTAGACACCCATACTCATGGCCTTTACTAACATATTTATTAGGTACGTTTTTACGTAAAATAATTACAAGGCAAATTAAGCAGACAAAGGCTCTGCCCCAAAGTCTCTGGAGTTTACCACTGTGGACAGAAAACTCGGATTCAGATTTATACTTGAACTTCAAAAGAGAACTTCTCTGACTTTCACCTTCAAAGTCAATACTACTGATGTTTGTCGCTCCTTGTCGGCGGTATGGGGCATGTCTTCCCTAGAGTGAGTTTTTAGTGGTGCATCTATCAAATGCATGGTTTAAATCTGAGGTTGTAAATGTTTTTGAAAGGATGCTGTTTATTCTTGTGGGCAAAAATCTTGCTCCAATAAACTCATCCCATCAGAGGCTGAGGGCAGAGATGGGACTAGCCAAGGGTGAAAGGGTTCAACCGGCAATCTTCCGCTTTGGAGGTCCTCTACCTACCCCGACCCCATCTCCTATGTGTGCCTGTCCTCTCCACTCAAGCATTGCTCCACAATCCTCTCCCCACTCCTGCCCCACTCCCCACCTTCCAACCCCAGTGCCACCCACCTTAGCTCTTGGAAATCCACTCTGGGCTCCACCAGGCCTGTTCGCCTTCGAGTTTATGTTAAAGTTACAGATAATAGAGAATACTCATAGGATTGTTTGAGTATTATATAATACATAAAAGCATTTAGAATTGTGTCTGGCATGGCATAAATCTTCAATCAACATTACCATTAGTACATCAGACAGGATAGGCTCTGTCTATAGCAAAGACTCGTCTTGCTATTGAGTTTATGTATTTTTGCCGGATTATTTGCAAAATAGCTCCAGGAGTTGACAGTTATTCTTATCCTTGAAGTCCTTAAGACTAAGTATTTAGGAGCAGAATGTGCCATATTTATGTATCATTTGTCTTACTTAAAGTGTCTCTTTGTCCTGTCATTCATCTTCATTGGTGAGTCTTAGAAGCTTGCCATAAATCTTGGCTTAGTTCCTCAGATAATGCAAACCACAAAGCACAATTAGTTTCTTATATTGAAGTTTCATGAATATGAAGGCTTCATAATCAGAATTGGAAAAGAAAACCACCCACAGACTCTTTGGAGGGTTCACATAGCATTGCTTTAGTGAAGAAAAATACCCTGATGTGCTCTTTTGAACAATATGATTTCACTAGAAAAAAAAAAGCTTGTTTTTGGTTGAAAGTGAAAAATGTAACTCACTTGTTATAAGAAACCGCAGACGTACAAACAAGTTTGTCAGGAATTTTCTACCGAGAATCAGAAAATTATTTATTATCTTTTCAGTTCTTTCCATCCAGATGTATCTTTCCTCACAATTCTCTTTGGACCCTGTAGGTGCGGTGGAATGAACCAGGTGCACAATATTCCTTAGCTGGTGTGTCAAGGCTGCCAAAATTTCCATTTTCAATTGACCAGGAAGGAGATATTTATGTGACTGAGCCCTTGGACAGAGAAAAAAATGATTCAGTGAGTAAAATGGGGAGAGTGTCATGGATGACAAGAAAAATTCCTGTGCCCACCTACAGCCGAGTGCAAAATTGATTTTACTAAAAATAATAATAGTAATTGTGTTCTGAATGCCAGCACATCACTGGCTCTTAAAAGACTTGATGATTTCCCAGTTCCAAGCAAATGGAAAATAAGGGAGTAAATGAAATTAAAATGAAACAGTTATTTTCTTTGGCTTCTTAAGGGGATGGTGAGAGAGCCATGGCTTAATTGTGACCTTCCTGTTGTAGTATGTTTTTTATGCAGTTGCAAATGATGAGCAAGGAAAACCTCTTGCAAGGCCACTGAAAATTAGTGTTAAAGTTACAGACGTTAATGATAATCCACCTACATGTCCATCTACAAAGACTGTATTTGAAGTCCAGGAAAATGAAATAATAGGTAAGCAATGGTAGCTGTTTAAATGCTGTGCTAACTACCCTCCCCGTATTAAACCTGTAATCCCTTTTCCTCTCTGTCTGGTAAAAGGTGGGCAGGCGGATCTGATCAGGGATTGATTGCCCCTGTCTAACTGTTGAATGCACTTTGGTTGGGAGTCACACAGGTACAGTAATTCAGTTCAAACAATATCTGGGTCCAGTTGTGCTCAAGTTGATTCTGATTCATGGTGACCCCATGTGTTGCAGAGTAGAATTATGCTCCACAGGATTTTAAAGACTGAGACCTTTTGGAAGAAGATCACAAGGCCTTTCTTCTGAGTTGCCTCTGGGTGGGTTTGAACTATGTGCCTTTTGGGTATTGTGCCAAATATCTGGGTAGTGTTCTTAAATTGGAGATTTTATAATCACTGTCATCACTACTACCACTATTACTACCATGACTATTACTATTACCAATATTACTACAACTACTCTCACTCTCAATACTACTGCTAGGACAATAACCACCTATGCTGGTATCCTATATACATAAAAAAAAAAAAAACATACACAGGGATATTTAATTTCCAAGGTTTTCCCATAAATTCTCTTATTTTGCCCTCTAATAAAACCATTGCCAAAGATAAAATCATCAAATTTACTGAATAATTCAAATAAATATACACGCCCAGTGTCAATAAGTAAGCAATACAAATGTAAGTTGAATTTTCACTCTCCATCCTCCTCCTCTAAAAAAATGGAGAATTCAAGAGCCTGGTAGATGATGCTCACATCTCACCTGTTTTGTCCTTTTGGTGTTGACTTTTTTTTTTTTTTAACCGTGTCTCCATGATACCTTTAGCTTTAAGAGGGACAACGGCTATAAGAACATTATGACTTCTGGGAGTTTTATGACTTCCCTGAATTTGGGACATCCTCTATTTCCCCTTGGTGTTGATACCATTGACTGAGAAGGCTGGTGTTTCTTGAAATATTTTGACCTGTTGTTCGATGAAAATTTCTGATGCTTACAAGCTCCGCCAGTCCAGTTGCCATCAAACTGATTCCAATTCATGGTGACCCCATGTGTATCAGAGTAGAACTGTGTTCCATAGAGTTTTCAATGGCTGATTTTTCAGAAATAGATTCTTGTTTTTTTTTTTCTGAGGTGGTTCTAGGTAGACTTGCCCCTCCAACCTTTCCATTGGCAGCTGAGTGTGTTAACCGTTTGTACCACCCAGCGACTCCATTGACAAGCTCAGTAGCCTCTTATTACTACCATTTCTAGGGCTTTGCTGCCCTTGTGAGCAGATCTTTATATACTTTGTGTTCATTCCTCATTATTTTCTTTTGCACTCTATGCTCTTCCTGCTATTCACTTTGACACAGTGGGTGCTGGTCCAGGGATTTGCTTGCTCAATGCTCAGTCTTCTTCTAGCAGTCAGGAGCCACACATAGGCTACTTGTCAGTGTGTTCTGCTCATGTCCCCTCTGTTTCATTTATTCAGTCTGTTGCCACTACAGAGAGTTCAATGACAGTTTGGAGGATTTTAGTTAATTATAAGGAAAAATCTCTTAACAATGACAATAGTGTACCAATGGATTGAATAGCCAAAAAAAATAAAAGCTTGTGGAATCATCCTTTCTGGAAATCTGGTGTTGTCTGTGTGTGATGCTGAGTAAAGGCTGAAGAACTTTGAAGACATTTCTAGACGATACCTCAAGTCTTTTTTGCGTCGGACCTAACATTTAGAGTGTGCTAGTAACCTATTGCTGCATATTGCCTCTGATTCAGAGTGAGAGCTGAGGGAAAAGTAACGAGCTAGACAGAAGCCAGGCTTTATATAAGCTAATTTCTGAAGTGACATCCCATTGCTTTTGCCATATTCTATTCATGCTTGGTAAAGTAGAGCACGCTTGGTAAAGTAGAGGGTCAGCAAAAAAGAGGAAGACCCTCAACGAGATGGATTGACACAGTGGCTGTGACAATAGGCTCAAACATAGCAACAATTGTGAGGCTGGCACAGGACTGGGCAATGTTTCATTCTGTTGTACATAGGATCATTATGAGATGGAACCGACTTGATGGCACCTAACATGAACACTCATTAGAAGCCAGTCATTAGGCCAAGCTCACACTCAAAATGATGGGGTGATGCAGAGATGAGAAGAGGGGATCATTGGAAGCCATTTTACAGGCTGTCTACCTTATTTGGGAAGAGGACAGTGCTAGTTTCTGTAGGTGAGAGGAAGTCATCGTTGTTAGAATAAATTGTTCCAGGGGCTCAGTATGCTATTTGCCTTTCTAAAAATATGATTTTTCTTTGCAAAAATATTTCACAAAGTCTTGCACGATGAACTTAATGGATCAGAAATTCTTATAAATCAACGTATATTAATTGAGTATATTCTATATACTTAACCTAAAAGAGGTGAAAGACAAGACCCTGCCCAGTGAAGGCTTAACTTCTGGCTGAGTAGACAAGACATGCATAGATGGAAACATAAGTAAATAAAACCTCAACCCAATTCTAAGTTATTCCTCAATATGTTTACATTCTCCTTTTGGGTGTCTTGTATTAGAATCTTGTAGGACTCATGTCCCCAAGTTTTAGCAATACTAACATCAATTCTTGAATTCCATTTGTTACCAAGTCTTACATGTTCAATGGGAAATCGAGCCTCTTATAAAAGCCCCACCTCCCTAAAATATTTCTAGGTATGTCCCTGAATCAATCTGGGCTGCCATTTGTTCTTGGTCTCTGTCATTCAGAGGCAGGGTGCTCCTGTCACTTCTGGCATGACTGATCCACAAAGTCATTTGCCCCCACTGAAGGGCATCTCTGACTAGAATTTCCCTGGCTGCTGATGTCAACAGTCCTCATGGTGCATCTGTTGGCTAGAAATTTCCCCTGGAGTGAAAGGAGGACGTTGTCCTCTGTGTTATGCTCACTTACTTGGGGAGCACGGGAGTCTAAAGGACCCAGACACCAAAGGATCACAGAATTCAGTAAGGCACTCTTTCATCCCCCTACACAGATAGTTTTCTCACAAGAGCACACGCATGCTACAAAGGTAACTTGGTCACGATGGATTCAGAAATAGCAGTTGCCATTACACTCTTCTCTGCTCCTATTGCTCGTGATGGCTCCCAGGCCACTCATGATGGCTCCCAGGCCATGACACACATCTGTATGTGTTCAGCTCCATTATAGACATATCACAGGTCCTTCTCTTCTCCCTCAACTCCCCCAACTCTTAATTTTTATATGAATCAGTGGATGCAAGGAGATATGGGGGAGGGTAACCTAACTCCACAAATAGGATGTATTGAAGTTTTAGCTCCAAGGTAGGATTCTTGCTGCATGTAAAACACAACCCAAACCATAAGTCAATTTTGACTCATAGCAACCCTACAGGACAGAGTAGAGAGATCTACAGATCAGAGGAAGATGATCTGGAACCTACTGAAGCTCACCCAGAGCTGGGTGGGGCACTGAGTCATAGCCACTGTCTTCTGTTGAAACTCCTTGGACTGGAACGCTCACAGGAACAAAATACTCAGGACCATAAACTGCAGCATGGCAGAGAGGCTACACACTTGTTCTTTGCCCTGTGTTATCTTTGGGGTGGAGTCAGTCCCTGTGATTGTTCCTTAAAGTTGCATAGAAACAACATCAGGGACTTGGTTTCTCCTCATTTAACCATACAATGTGCCATGGAAAGGGTTAGAAGAAACAAAATAAATCTAAGAACCTTCATCTGCTACCCAAATTTACTTACAGTATTTTCTAGGAATCTGCTTATCCAGTGAAACCATTTTTAATAGGTTGGTTAGACCCTGTAGTGGATTGATTTTCTTCTTTCCTTCTCCACAGGTAGCAATATTGGGACTTTAATTGCTCATGACATGGATCAAAAGAGCACTGCCAACAGTATTTTACAGTACAAAATTGTGGAGCAAATCCCCACAATTCCTAAAGATGGACTTTTCCTGGTTCAAACCTATAGTGGAGTATTCCAGTTAGCTCAGCAATCCTTGAAGAAGCAATATGCTCCCCAGTACAACTTAACAGTAGAGGTGTCCGACAAAGGTTAGTATTACACACACTGTTGTGAGTAAAAAGAATTGTTTTCCTTTTAGTTTTGATTTATTAAACTGCTTTAATTCCTGGGTATATTATAGGATGATGTCATTTGACAGTTCTTTGGTTCCTATGCAAAACGTACACACAACGTGGAAGAAATGCTATTTCAACATTATAAAGGCCAGTGTTGCAGCTTAGGCAACATTGTTGTGTTGGTTCCAGCCTTCCAAGAAGAAGGTGTTAAGAGGGGATTAAATATGCAAGGATTTTATTAGAGGACATGGGTGTGAGAGAAAATGAGGAGGGAGACAAGGAAATCTGGGAAAGCCATCAGACCCCAATACAAGCCTGACCCTGAAGGAGGGAGACAGGGAAGGAAGGAAGCTTGGGTGGTAATATTCCAGACCACTATGCAATCTGAGGAAGCCTCAGCAAGCCCTTGAGCCACGGTCAGTCATCAGAGGAGCCCAGTATCTCCAGGAATGAGTTTACCTTAGCATCCCTGCAGTGCTTGGTCTCTGGCTGGAAACAACCCACCAGAAGGGAGATCGGGATGCAAATAGGGCAATGCATTTCAGACGTAGCAGTGGGACCATCTATCAAGTAAGATTCCTCTCGTAGGAGGTATTCAGGGCACACTATTAGGGCCACCACAGTCAAGACCAAGAAAATTAATTGTATTCCCAACTCTCCCTTTCAGACTCAGAGGTGCTCTGCGGTAGTAAAGTGGAGGAGAAATGCACCTCTTGGGAAGTTCCATCTTCTCCTATAGCTTCTATCTGGCCATTTCACAATATCAGGAGACATTTCCCTCTCCTCTGAAAATTTCAGAGCAAGTGCCTATTAACCTTTGTGGATCACAACAGTCTTTGAGAATTTGATGAAAGCTGTGCATTCTCAGGCAAACACACACATGCACAGACACACAAAAATGCACTTACTCAGAGATGACTCATGCCCGCTATACTCCTAGAAGGTAGAGAATTCGTCCTTGGATTAACAGGCATTGAATCTTAAGTTACCAAATTTGTTGCCATCGAGTCGGTTCCAACTCATAGAGAACCTATAGGACAGAGTAGAACTTCCCCATAGGGTTTCCAAGGCTGTAAATCTTTACGGAAGCAGGCTGCTACATCTTTATTCCACAGAGTGGCTGGTGGGTTCTAACCACTGCAGCAGAATGCTTAACCACTGCACCACTAGGGCTCCTTTTGCTCTGTTAGGTTACCAAATGATTCAGTAATTGTCATGCTAGGAGACTCAGGGTATGGAGAAGAAAAGAGCATTATTGTGCCCTGTGCTTGAGATTTCTCTCTGTTATACAGACATTAATATAGTGGGGAGACTGGGGGTTTAGTGGGCCCCCAACGCAGAAAGTTTGAAACCCAGTAATTAGGCAGATATTGAGGGCCTGCTATTTGTCTACTATTATGTTATGAGGTACAACAGAAGTGAGTATAATGAATCATCTGCACCCATGATGTACTAACAATTTCACACTACCGGCCACCCATTCTTTCAGCAAACATTTATTGAGCATTTATCTTGTTTGAGGCACCATGCAAGATATTAGGGATAAAGAGATGAATAAGACCCAGTGTCTGTCCTCAAAGGGACACTCATTCTGGTAGAGGAGATAGATATGAGCCTAAATAAATTGCAAGAAACTTGTACAAGGTAGCCCATGGTAGTAACTAGTGTCTTAGTGGAGAGAGAGAAAGTATGGCTTTTTGTGATGGTGTCACTGAGGTGGATTTTGAAAGATGCCTATGACAAGTTACGAAATGGTGTAGGGCCTACGTTGGTGTGGGAAGTCCACTTGCAAAGGCATGGGGAACTGAAGCAGTTAGAGCATAAAGTGAAAATCAGGATATAAATTATTTATGTGCATGAGTGTATCTACAGAAAACACGGACCAGATTATAAAATATATTTACACATAAATAACATACAGTCCGTGTGTGTTTTGATGAAATTAAATTCAATTATTGCACTTCAGAAAATGAGAGCAGAGGCTGTAATTATCATAAACCAAAAAACCAAACCCAGTGCCATTGAGTCAATTCCGACTCATAGTGACCCTATAGGACAGAGTAGAACTGCCCCATAGAGTTTCCAAGGAGCTCCTGGCAGATTCAAACTGCCAACCATTTGGTTAGCAGCCGTAGAACTTAACCACTACGCCATCAGGGTTTCCTAGTTTCATGTAAAACCAGCAAGAGCCTTTTACTAAGGAGGCCTACTGGTGGCCCAAGTGAGAATCAGGCAGACCAGTGAGCCAGTGAGTTTAGATCCTAGGACCTCCCCAATCTTCAGCCACTCATGCTGTCCTCAAATGTTCTGGCGACTAGCCCCAGCCTTAATCAACATTTGTTTACTTATAATTAAATTATGATTTTTTTATGTGCCTGGTATTGAACACAGGCTTTGAAGTTGGACTACCTGGCTATATTCATCAGGATCCCAGTGGGGAAACAGATGGGCCCCTCCAAAGGGGTAACTGAAAATAGTTTAATGAAGGGATTATTTGTAAAGGTTGTGGCCAGGGTTAAGGGAAACCAACAGAAGGTGTGAAGCACAATGGGTGAGGGGAGCTTTATGACCCTAAGGCCTGAAGAGAAAGGAGAGGGGAGCATACCCTGAACCAGCAAGACCTGAGACAGCAGCAATAGAAGATAGCTGCTGGGAGAGGGGAGGAGGACGGTAGGAGGTAAGCGGAACATCACCCCTGAACTCTCTCCTCCTGTCCCCCTCCCATGTCCTGCTGGTGTCTCCCAGTGGCAGAGCCCAGCTCTTACCCAGAGGCAAGGACACCTGCTGCTGCAGTGCAAGTCAGCCTCCCTGGTGCAGAGCAGAGTGGAGGGCAGATCTAGAGGGCAAAGGGAGAAGAGCCAGCTCGTGGGATTGAACCCTGGTTCAAACACTGATTAGTTCTGTGACTTTTGTCAGGTTATCTAGCTTCTCTGTGCCCTGGCTTCCTCATCTGTAAAATGGGAAATGATAGTATCTACATCATGAAGTTATTGTGATGATTAACGTGGGTAAAACACTTAATATAGTGTCTGGTACATACGAAGCACTGACCATTTGTATTATGACAAGAACCTAGGTTCTATTCCTATCCACAGAGGCACAGAGACACTGAGTGGAAAACACAAGCTCTCAGACATCTGATAAGTGGCAGAGGCAGAATTCCAGCGGGATTCCAGAACCCAGTCTAGTGAAACTTACATAGTCTTCAAAGCCCAGTGCAAATTCATCCTTCCAGAAAGCCTTCCCTGACCACCTCAGCCTAGTGTCTTTCCTTCTCTGAACACTTCCAGCACATATGGCTCTACAGCTCTTCTGTCTGGCATTATAGGACACAGTGTATCATGGTTAGAATAACGACCACCCCAAGAAAGCCTGCCATTTCTATTTTCTTTTCCTCTCTGCTTCTTGTTCTGGATACCTGTCCTACTGCCCTCATTCAAAATCTCAACACCCACATCTCCACCCCACTCCATACTTATCTCAGACCTTGATTGAACCTGCTGCCTCTGACTTGGTCTTTAAATTGTCAAACCCACCCCTTCAAAGCCTTCACCCTGTGCTGTTTTCCATGGTCCCATGAGTGGGGTGGTCACCCAGGTGCTTTGGATGGGACTACTTGTAGCGTTTCCTCCCTCACTCGGAGAGGAAAGAGTAGATACTCGTAAACCTCCCTGCCCTAATGTGGGGCAGAGGAGCTATAGGGCAGTATGTGCTAGAAGTGTTCAGAGAAGGAAGCACAGTAGGCTGAGATGGTCAGGGAAGGCTTTCTGGAAGGATAGATTTGCACTGGGCTTCAAAGGCTACGTAAGTTTCGGTAGTTAAAAACAGGAACTGTCCTGCTCAGGAACAGCCCTTACCTATGCTGGGGACAGGCAGAGGGCAACATTGTCCAGAAACTGCCTCCCGTTGGTGAACTGCCTCAGTGCTTATGTGTGCAGGTGGTGGTGGGGGGTGGGGAATCCTCTCTTCACATAAATTGCATGTCAACTGCAAAACCGTGGCTGTGACTGTCACCTCACTTACCAGTGTTTTTCTTGCAGAGCTCTAATTTTAATGCAGAATTTTCAGTGAAAGTTTCTATGGCTTTGATTTTCAGATTTCAAGACCCTCTGTTCTGTGGAAATCAATGTTATTGATATCAATAATCAGATCCCCATCTTTGAAAAATCAAATGTGAGTAGTTGCCACCTTTTCTTTTTTTCTTACTTTTTCATATTACCTGATCCCTACTTACTGCTTGACAAAGACCCAGACAGTAATTAGGAAAAATACCAAGGTTCACAGGTAGCCTTGCTAAATGTACCCAGTAACAAATCCAGATACCATCTTCTGTGGAAATCTTCAGGGAACAGTAACATTTATTGTTATCGTACTTGGGAATGTCTGTTTATAAACTTCAGCCAACAGCCCATTTGTACCAAGAATTGCTTAAAAGCCGCAACCACAATCTTTGTCAAATTGAAAGGATTTGTATGGCGGCTTGTGGTTTGTTGCTCTAAGTTTTGTGTGTATCAGGGCAGTAAATAGGCTACTAAACCCAACCCACTGCCATCGAGTCTGGTAGGTCTCAAATAAGCATTTTTAGTAAAAAACAAAAACAAGAAAAACAAACAAACCTTAATTTGGAATACTGAAAATTTAAGCTCATTTTGGGTAAGGGAAAAAGAAAAGAAAAAAACAAATCTCTAGCTTAAACCAAAGAAAACCATGCTCAAGACATTTGCAAGAATTAGGAGAATTGGTCAGTAGGAGTCTGAGAAAAAGATCAGTTTACAACATCAAGAAAAATGGGAATTGCTGTTCGTTTATTATTTACGTGGGCTTTAGACTTGGTGGTAGTTTTATCAGTGCTTCTCTTTACAGCAATGTCTCTATTTGTTTATTCTGAAGCTGAGAGAAGCCCATTTAACTAAATTGTTGTCATGTTTGAAGTCAGTTGTGAGGCAGTCCAGAGCACTGGGATGACATTCATAAATCAAAATAGAGACAAGGCCATGGCAAAGAAAGGGCATTGACTTATGAGGGGGCTTGGGGCAATAAGAGGTGTGACTGAACGTAATTTGTCTAACAGGCACTGAGATTAAGCAAGCATGAAATGGAGTACATTGCTTCTCAGCCTCCGTTCTCTTGGGTCTTTTATTCTTTCTTTGTGTCATGATTTTCTTGCATTACAGCTAAACAGTATTTCTTAGATTGAGGGTAAGAATCCTCTTTTGGGGGTTTTCTGAAGAGAAGGTAGTCTCAGAGCTTAGAGATCAGATCTGGGCTATAGGGGCAAAGTGAGCCTGCTTCTTTCATTGCCATGGTCCTCTCCTGGACCCCATCTGTTACCATCTTTGAGATCCTGATGCCAAGAGAGATGACCTGGGGGATGTTCAGTGAGGAGTGGGAGATGGTCCAGGCCAGTGATTAGGAGCACAGGCTTTGGAGTTCAAACAAACATGCATTTAAATCCCAACTGAGTGACTCATTTGCTATGTGATCCTGGGTGGGTTTAACCTCTCCAATCCTGGTAAAATGGGCAAGTAATATAGCTACTGTGCAGGGAGTATTGTTTTGCTTGTCTTTATTGAGCACTTACTGTGTGCCAGGCATTCAGGGGCTTTACGTGCATCATCTCTTAATCTTCATAACAAACATGAAGTAGATTCTATTAGCATTATTCTCTCCGTTAGATAGACGATGAAACTGAGACTTAAACAAGTAACTTGCTTCAAGTCCCCAACTAATAAAAGGCTAACGTAGGATTCATACCCAAGCTGTTTGGCCCCAAAGTCCAAGTGTTTCACTACTATGCCTTGGCTGATTTAAGAGTTAATTAAAATAACGTATGTAAAAAGTGCCTGCCACATTGTAGGTACTCAAAACATAGTGGCTATTTATTTATGTCTTTACTATTATAATAATCCTTCACATGTATTGAATGTGGGAAGGGGAAATCTTTTTCAGAATCCTGACAGTAGCTCTCTGAGATGTTGTGTTCCTTTGTCAAATGGATACCAGTCCAATGTATATGATATGAAGTGCAACGTATTCATCAATAGGAAAAGCATGCTTGATAAATATTGATACAAACCATGACATATTTTCATTCCAGAACCAAAGAGACGAGTTTGTCCTTTGACAATTTTGCTTGATGACAATAGGCATTCTCATTGTTTTCTTCCCTGTTTTCTCCTTAGTATGGAAACTTGACTCTTGCTGAAGACACAAATGTTGGGTCTACCATCTTAACCATCCAGGCCACTGATGCTGATGAGCCATTTACTGGGAGTTCTAAAATCCTGTATCGTATTACAGAGGGTGACAGTGAGGGACGATTGGAGATTGACACAGATCCCCACACCAATGCTGGATATGTCAAGATTAAAAAGGTAAATAGCCCACCTGATGGAATTTGTCTCTTTGTGTGTTAATTTACTTACGATAGCATGAGAGCCTATAAGCGGAGGTGATGTATTAGCAGTGGTGTCTCAAGTGTGGCAATGGCTCTGGAAACATGCTTAGTCATCCTGTCCTCCTGAAAGATAGAAAGCCAGGATTCTAGTCCGGGTCTTCACTAACTGACCAAGTAACCTTTGCAGAGGGAGGTAGGGTTGCCACATAAAATGCAAGACACTCAGTTAAATTAGATTTCAAATAAACAATTTTTTTAGTATATGTATGTCCCTAATTTTTTTTTTTTTAATGTTGCATGGGACGTATGCTTATTAAAAAATTGTTCATTGTTTATCTGAAATTCAAATTTAACTGGGGGTTCTGTAGCCTTATTTACTAAATCTGACAATCCTGGAGGGGGTTACTTGACCTTTCAGGGTTTCACTTCCCCCTTTGCAAATGTGGGGAATAAGGCTAGATGAGCCCTATGGCTCAAAACCAAAACAAACAAAAAACTTTATTTTAATGATCCTAAAACATAATCTTCTATAAACTCCTCTTGAATAATGACTAAAAAATTTGTGGGTCTCTTTTCAATGTTTAAAGGCAAGTTTATTGTTTTATTTCACCTGTTTCCCCAAACCTTGATTTTTGATGGTATTGCTAGACCCTCTGGCTCTTTCTTTTGTCTCTTCCACTGTAAGGACTGGGTAGTATAGAGGCAAAGTCTTATATGCCATTTCCATGCTTCCTTATACAGGATGGCCCCAATCCCTTCATCTGCTCCTATTTCCCCCACCATGTACCCCTGAATTATTGACCCTTTTCTCCATGGCTGCCTCATCTGTGCCTTAGGGTATGTAGAGGGTTTACCATATGACTCAATGGGAAGCAGCACTCAATCCCGTTCAATATACTAATGCTTTCCTAGGAAACAAAGTGAAGTCTCCCTAGAAAAATGGGTCAAAGTGACAGCAGTAGAGGGTCTGTAAGTGTGGTTAGTGCTGAAGCTTTGCAGCGCAGCGTGCTAGAGGCTGGCAGAGAAGACTCTGGAGGACAGTTTTCAGCTGGAAGGAAGGAAAGCTGAAAGTTGTTGTTGTTTGGTGCCGTCGAGTTGATTCTGACTCATAGCGACCCTATGTACCGCAGAATGAAACACCGCCCGGTCCTGCGCCATGCTCACAATCGTTGTTATGCTTGATCCAGTTGTTGCAGCCACTGTGTCATTCTATCTCATTGAGGGTCTTCCTTTTCTTCGCCCACTCTGTACTTTACTAAGTACAATGTCCTTCTCCAGGGACTGATCCCTTCTGATAACACATCCAAAGTATGTAAGACATAGTCTTACATCCTTACTTCCAAGGAGCATTCCGGTTGTACCACTTCCAAGATAGATTTGTGTGTTCTTTTGGCAGTCCACGGTATATTCAGTATTCTTCGCCAGCACCACAATTCAAAGGCATCAATTCTTCTTTGGTCTTCCTTGTTCCTTGTGCTGCTTTCTCATGGATATGATGCAATTGAAAATACCATGGCTTGGGTCAGGTGCACCTTAGTCTTCAAGATGACCTCTTTGCTTTATAACACTTTAAAGAGGTCTTTCACAGCAGATTCGCTCCAGTGCAAGGAATCTTTTGATTTCTTTACTGCTGCATCCATGGGTGTCGATTGTGGATTCAAGTAAAATGAAATCCTTGACAACGTCAATCTTTTCTACATTTATTATGATGTTGCTTATTGGTCCAGTTGTGAGGAAGCTGAAAGTAGTGGTTAAAAATGAAGACAAGATAGAATAATGCCAGTCTCAGAATTCTGATCTCATCGTTACCATATTACCATATTACCTCTGACAAAGACCCTTACTAAGTTTTAGCAGCAAGAGGATCCCAGCTTGTTCCCACTGGGGGTTAGCAGTAGGTCAACTCAAGCTATTGGCATTCTTTATGAGCCTAGCATTTGGGGAAGGTGCCATTTCAACTTTGCTCTCAGCTCACGGCTGTCTTTATGGAGGGAAGGGAGCCCAGAAGGAAAGGATAAAGGAAAGGGCTGTTTTTGGAGTTTGCAGTGAGTGGCCAGGCAGCATACTGGTATGATACTTTTGTGGAATAGAGGTGGGGTGGAGGGGGAGGCAGCTGCCTCCCATCCTCCCCCGAGACCAGAGCTCTCTAGAGACCTAAGGTAAAACAGAGGGTATCCCTGTGTGAAAGACACCCACACGTCAATAATTAGTGGCTTGCTGTGAACTCATCTAAGCTGATTTGGCCGTATGTGGCTTATGTGCACTTTTGGGGAAATGTTGGTAGCCCAATGATCAGTAGTAGGTAGCCTCCCACACAATCTTGACACCAGGAGGCTATTACAACAGAGCAGGCCTCTGACCAAACTCTTCATCAGATCCTTATTTTGTACATGATTGTTTTCCAAGTGTCTAGAATCTTGCCTGACACATAGTAGAAGTTCAAGGAATATTGATTGACTGAATAAATAATTGAATTATTTCCCATATACAATTATTAACAAGCAGGCACCAAAAAAAAAGGAAGAAAAAAAGCCACCATCCCACCTATTCTTTAGACCCGTGAAGTCCCACCTCTCTGTCTCGCAGGTTCTGTGGTAACAATATTCTAGTGAGAGGATTTATCCAGCCTTCCAGAGGGAGGTGATCCTAGACAGAATCTGGAGCCCTGGGACTCTGAATGGCATAGGTTGCTGGGCTAGCCAGATGCTTATACCTCTTCATGCAGTGGCCAAGAGAGATGAACTGTATTTTTAACCAAACTGCTTATCTTGAGCACCACTTCTTGAGCACCATTTATGTGACCCAGAAAAGTTATTTTTCATGGTCCTTTTGCTAATTAATAAACCCCGTAGTGCTGATAGAGATAGTACTAGCTAAAAACCTGCAGTAGTTACCTCTGGCGTGTAGATCCCTGATTAGAACCTTACAAATACCGAACAACCATCAACGCTGGAGTGTGGAACTGAATTAGTGTTGTTGTTGTGTGCCATGGAGTTAATTCCAACGCACAGTGGCCCTATAGGACAAAGGAGAACTGCCCCAGAGGGGTTCCTAGGCCATAAACCTTTACAAGAGTAGATTGCCAGGTTTTTCTCCTGCAGAGCTGCTGGTGGGTTCGAACTGCCGACAGTTCTTTGGCTGGCAGCCAAGCATTTAACCATTGTACCAGTAAGGCTCCTTGGATTCTGGCTCAGAGTACACCAAATGTTAGCCAGCTGCCCATAGGATGTAGTGTAAAACTACGACAGATGTATGTATTTGCGCTGTTTTTATTGAAGTGTTTTAAATAAATTATAGACTCTAATGTGGTCTCTTGTGTATGACTTAGCCTTACTTCTAAGGCCCTGCCCTTTAAGCCATCAGGGTACTATCATTGCTTTGGAACCATTCTGTCAATCACTAATTTTAAGAATTTAAATTAAATTTCTTAATCATAATTCTATCAGCAGCTGTTCATCCAATTTGCAAATTTGCTAACCTCTGGTAAAATTCGCTAAGGAACCCAGGCCACAGAACCTCAGCCCACCCCATTCCACGAACCACTTCCGCATACGTCCTCCCTCTGAGGGAGGCACAGCAGAAAGACGCCCTGCTTTACAGAAGAGGTTCAGGCCCACAGGGAGGCTCAGTCAGGTACCCCTGCGAGCTGATGGCGGAGCTGGGAACTTGACTCCAGCTCTGACTCCTCTCAAGGCTGGTGGGGCCACTTATGGCTTCTATGACCTTGGACAAATGATGTAATCTCTCAGGCCTCAGTTTTTCAGTCTGCAAAAAACGGGTAAAATGGTAGCACCTTCTTAAAAATAAAGAGATACTGGAGGATTGAATGTAGATGATTAAAAGCAGATGATAATCAACAGGGATTAGTCAAGGATAATCCTCTTGAGGTGGGGATTCACCTTTGAAGCCAAGTCAACAGAGCAATTTCATAGCGACCCTACGTACAACAGGACAAAACACTGCCCGGTCCTGCGTCATCCCCACAATGGTTGCTATGTTTAAGCCCATTGTTGCAGATAGTAAAACTCAATAAATGTTAGGCAGTATCTTAATTCTGATTAAAGAAAGGATTAGAAGCCAGGCTTTCTGCTTCTGGGACCAATGTGCTTTCCCCTATTGCCTAAGGGGGCCAAACTTGCCAAATCCAGGGGTCAAACGGTGCACAAGTGGTACCTCTGACTCAGGATCTCTCTGAGTGCTTTACCACGTGCCCCGAGGATATTTCACCAGGCCCCCGTTGCTGTGCAGTCGACTCCGACTCACAGTGACCCCGAGTATCAGAGTAGGACTGTGCTCCACAGGGTTTTCAATGGCTGATGTTTTCTGAAAGTAGATTGTCAGGCCTTTCTTCTGAGGTGCTTCTGGGTGGATTCAAACCAAAAACCTTTCAGTTAGCAACCAAGTGCGTTAATGGTTTGCACCACCCAGGGATTCCTAGTGATGTTTAGGATTGAGTAAATTTTGGAAATGCTATATAGTCTATATTTACTGCTGCCCAGAGCTCTGACCTGTGCTGTTTTAGATAGATCCTCATACCCACTGTGGGGGTGTCAGCAGCAGGAAGGCTATTTTTTTGAGGCCTGCCTGACTCACCTATAATTCTCCTGGGACCTCCTTTCCTGCCACCATTGACATGGTTTCATTCTTTTTTTAATTTTAAAACATTTTGGTGCTGCTCCGGTACGGCTGGTCCTTTTGGGTTCTCAGTTCATGACTTGTCTTCAGTCAGCCCGGGAGTCATCTGGAAAATGACTGTGCATGCTTCTTCCTCATCCTTGATCATTGGTGAAAATGCTAAATACCCCAAGTCTCAACCACTCTCTCAGCACTTTATCTCTGCCTCCAGGTGGCATCTAAATCGCTGCGGTTGGCCTTTCAAGCAGTGTGTGCAGGAGAGGAATTGCGGCACAAACTTGTTTTTGTTTTTCAGTTTATTAGATGAATTTTTTTGTGCCAGACAGGACCCAAGGCCGTCCCGAGAGGCCGAGATGGCTCTCTGGACTTGGCTTTGCGGTGCGTCCCTATCTCCGGGAAGAAGACGCCCGTGGCTTGCCAAAGATCCCCCCGATTAAGCTCTGCCGATTACCACCTATGATTTAACACTTTCCACCTCTAATTCTTCCCTTGGAAGATTTGGTTCAGTGTTCTTCCGGGTGTGGAAGTGGACAGACTGATCAACTGCAGGCTGCTCTTTTTTTTTCACATGTTCTTCCATTCAGTAAGGTCCTGGGGTGGCACGAATGGTGTGCACTTGACTACTAACCTAAAGGTTGGCGGTTCAAACTCACTTAGCAGCACTGCGGAAAAAAGTCCTGGTGATCTGCTTCCGTAAAGATTACAGCCAAGAAGCAGTCCTACGGAGCAGTTCTACTCTGTAACACACGGGGTTACCATGAGTCGGAATCGACTCCATTGCAACGGGCTTGGTTTTTTTTTTTTTTTCCCCTAGTCAGTAAACATTTGATAAGCACTGACACACACTCCTAACTGGTCTTCCTGCCCTGGTCCCCATCTCCCCAAATCTATCCTTCACATGGCAGAGCTATCTTCGTAAAACACAAATCCGACCTTGCCAGCCTGTGCTTAAACACCTTGCTCTGCTCGTCAAGGATCAAGTCCAGACTCCTTAGCTTGGCATGCACAGTCTTCTCCCATCTCCTTCCGCTCTCTGCCTCACATGTTCAGTTCCGGTAACACAAGCTGCGTCTGGTTCACAGACACGCTCTCATTTCCTTACGCCAGGTCTTGCTTGTGCCCTCTGGCTGCCTTAAATGCCCTTCTCTCCCCATCAACTCCCTGAGGGGTAGGCTCTTGGTAGGAGCAGCAACAAGGATCTCCGTGGAGTCATCTATATGTTTTCATCTTAGTTCCATCTCTGGTAACTAAACCTGACCACCCTTCCTTGTCAAGCAGTTGGAGACCAAGCTAGATATGGCGGCAAGATTAGGGAAGCATCATCCCCACACGCTTCTCCACTAAGGACCACAGCCAGAGGAAGGGGAAGCATAGGAGGGCACTTAGGACCTCATTGGTGGTAAGGATAGAGTGTGAGGCCTCCACTGCCTAAGCCATACAGATAACTGTGCTGCCTCTGAGCCTGGGCTTGGATGGACAGGCTTAAAGATAGAGCCACATCCTTTGTCCACGTCGCAGGCTTATTTGGGGCTGCTGCCTTCCTGTTCTGTCTGCCAGGCTTTTATCTCAAGTTGATGCCACTGTTGTCATCATTTGATATAAGCAGTGAGTCCCTGAGAGGCAGAAGCTCCAGCTTGGGCTCCCTCCCCAGGGGAAGAGCTCTATCAGGCCATGTGGCAGTGATCAAGGGGTCATCTGGTGGCCATGTCTTACAAGACGGTGTTTATCGCTATGGAAACCTCTCCTTTCACATCTTAGCTGGCTTACAAAAATGATTTTGAATTTTATGTCCTGCATATTTTAACCAGTGTCAACTGCTTCTAATTTGCTATCTCAAATGACCTTGAGTCTTTACATGGGATTCTCTGTCTTCCACATGAACGATCTTTCCATGGCATTTATGAACTAGAGTTTGGGTCGTGATTTTGTGTGTGTTTGTGTGTGCACTGGGGAGAGGGGTTTCTGGTGAGAGGGTTTTCTCCAGAATCTCTTCTTCACTGTAGCCCTCAAAGGTTAAGTCTTCCCAGTTTTATGTTTTCTGACTGGCAAGGTCTGAGTACTGCATGTCAGGGGGCAGTGAGAAGCAAAGATGAATGTGGTGCAGTTCCTCCTCTCAGGAGCTTATAGTCAGTGAGTATGTAAAACGGGTGACCAAACACTTAAAATACTGGTCTAGGCACTACGAGATTACAGAAGTTGTAGAGCTTGTCCACGTGGGGGTAGCGGGTGGGCATCAGGGAGGCAGATCTGGGGAAGATGGCGCTGAGGAGAGAACTTCAGATGGGGGGGGATGGGCAGGCCGAGCCAAGGCTGTCAGGGATGGATTTTTCTCCGCACGAATGGATATTGTCATTTCTGTTTAGCAGATGAGGAACTGACATAAACTAAAGGACTGACTGAGCTACTGAGAGGTCCCAGGTCCTCTTGCTTGGAAGAGTGAATAAAACAGTGCAGTTTCCATAATCCATAATATACCTTTTGGGCTTTGCTTTGGTTACTTCATCTTTTGGAGAACCTGGGTCCCTTTGAGAATCTGACAAAAGCTACGTGGCTTCTCCCCAGGAAAAAAATCCACATATGTATATGTGCACAATATTTAGATTTTAGTTCCCTGGGGTTCACAGATCTCTCTCCCTAAAGCCCTTTAATCCCAGTTAGGAGCCCTGGTGGCACAAACAGTTAAGTGTTCAGCTGCTAACCAAAAGGTTGGTGGTTCAAACCTACCTGGCAGCTCCTCAGGAGAAAGATTGGCAGTCAGCTGCAGTAAAGATGACAGCCAAGAAAACCCTATAAGGCAGTTCTACTCTGTTCCATGGGGTCACTGTGAGTTAGAATCCACTTAACGACACCCAACAACAACAGGAAGCCCTTCTGTAGGGGCCGTTCCATTATTCAGGAGGTCTTTGTGTTTAGGGTTTTTCCCCCATAAGAATCATGGACTCTATGACTTGGGCCGGATCTTAAAAGCTTTGTAAAACCAACTACTTCGATGATATTTAAATCTGTTCTATGCTTGCTGGCCACGTGTTCTTTAAGACTATGTTGCAACCTTCCCACGTTGGGAATTTATTGCTTTTTGAGGCAACTCTTTCCATCTTGAGTACCCCTAACTGCTAAATTCCTCCTCATACTAAACCAATACTGGCTGTTTGATTCGCATTCCTGGTTGTGTCCAGCGTGGTCTGGAACAAAAGCAGATCATTTTTTTTTTTTTCTCTCTCTCTGCTCGCCAATTCCACCTTCTCTGTGAATTTAAAGTCTTCTATTTTGTGGCCTAAGTTCTGAGGTCCCCAGGAAATCGTTCTCCGTATAATGTGGAAATCTCTATATCAGCATTTCCCAAACTGTTTTCGGAGAACTATCTTGGGAGAATCCTGATCAGGGTTATGTCTACAGGCACGCCAGGAAAAACGAGGCTAAATCTTGTTGCTCACTAATAAAAAAATCAGTTGCCATCTAGTTGATTCTGACTCATGGTAACCTCATATGTGTCAGAGTAGAACTGTGTTTCATAGCGTTTTCAATTTTCGGAAGTAGGTTACCAGGCTTTTCTTCCAAGGCACCTTTGGGTGGACTCCGACCTCTAACCTTTTGGTTAGCAACCGAGCGCATTAACCTTTTGCACCACCCAGAGACTCCTCACTAATATACCTAAATGTTATTCCCAGCATCTCAGTAAGTGCCTGTCATATTGCAGGGGCTCAATAAATTTCAGCTGAATGAATGACATGTCCCACTGTTAAGTAAATTTGAAGAGTGCTGCATCCTGCTTCCTCTTCTTGGAGAGTCACAAAGTACATTAGCATATTAAAAGCTCTGACAAGTCCTACAATGAAGACTTCAGTTCATGCCTCTGTTATTATTATTCCAAAAAGCAGGTTTTTGCTGACACTGGATTGAGAACTGTTGCTCTGAATGAGAGTTTTTAAAAAAGCATAGGGAATGAATCTTTTAAAGGACCTTATCATCCAAAATTAATTTTTCCTCTTTTTTTTTTTTTTGTACACAGCCTCTTGATTTTGAAACAACACCTCTTCACAACATTGTGTTCAAGGCGGAAAATCCTGAGCCTCTGGTGTCTGGTGTTGAGTACAATGCAAGCTCTTTTGCCACATTCAGGCTTTTTGTGACAAATGTGAATGAACCACCCCTATTTTCCCAACAAGTATTCCAAGCAAAAGTCTATGAGAATGCAACGATAGGCACTAAACTGGGCAATGTGACTGCCAAGGATCCGGAAGGTCTGAATATAAGGTAAAGGAGAACAGTGCTGGGCAAGTCTGGTTGCATGCTGCAACCAAGGTCACCGGGGAGGAAGAGGGGGCTGAGAGGGGCAGAGAAGCTGGCCCGACTCCAAGTCTGTCCCTTAATGGAACAGCCAGCAATCTGAAGTGCAGTGTCCCAGTGCACATGGCATTTGGCCTTGGTTCAGGCAGGTGTCAGTACCCTGGCAGAGCATTCCAAGGAGTGATGGTTCATCCATGAGAATCCAGGCTCAGACAGGTGGGAAGCAGCATCTTGCTTCCATTTCAGCCCACTCATGGCAGGGTCCCAGCTGAGAGGTGAAGAGTTCAGGAGGCGGGATTCACCTTCCAGGGATGGGCTAGTCAGTGCCAGGCTTTGTGTATGAACCAGTCATGTGGGCTGGGATTGGGGAAGGGTTTTAGTCCCCTAAGTTGGACCAGAGTTCTAGACAGAGAAAATAAGACAAAAGCTCAACTAGAGAGGCCAAGCTACCTGACGAGGTGAAGGGAATCTTCTGGATGTAGAGTACACAGGTGCCCCAGTTTTTCAGAGAGCAGGTCTGGGGCAGCAGGAGTCATTTCATACCCAACCCTGGAGATGCTAATGCTGAGACTGCAGACCTTCTTTGTGCTTGGGTGAGAGTTGAGCCTGTTGGGGTAGGTGGGGGCATCAGGGATCCAGCAGGGAAGGCATAGAAAGGCAGCCTGGTTCTTCTGGTGATCTTCATTTACTGGGTTTATTCAACAAATATCGAGCCACTGGGCTCATTTTGGAAGAAAGCAATGGATAAATATTTCATTTCCCCTCAACAGAGCTTATAGTCTAGTAGTGGGTAAAGATGAATAAAGAGGCAATCATAATTCGGTACTAAATACCATGACAGAGCTATGAAGGCACTTGGAGGAGGTGACTTCTGATCTGGATTTGCAGTGTCAGGGAAGGCTCATGGAAGAAGTAACATCTAAACTAAGACCCAAAGGATTCAGAGGAGTTGAGCAATAGAGATACGTGTAGGGAGAGGAAGGGAAGAATGATGCTTCAGGCAAACAAATGTGCAAAGGTCAGAGGTGAAAGAGCATGGGAAATCCTCAGGACTTCCAGAACTCTGGGAGGCCCATGGAAGGACAATGGTTGCGTTCTAGTGACGGTTCCACTACTAACTCAAAGATGACTATGTGCAAGTCTTTTGACCTTGCTGTGCCTCAGTTTCTTCACTTATTAAAAATGTGATAGTTAAACAAAATGTGTAAATCATTCCATCTTAGAAATTCTCAATTATTTTCCCTAAAAATGTATAATAATAATAACTTTTCCCAGGATATATCTGTGTATGAGTATATCCATATCAATAGCTATAACATATTTAAGATCATGTAATTAGTAAGTGCACAGGTAGAACTTGAATCCAGGTCTTTTGCTGCTTTTGTATAACATTAGCCCTACTGTCTCTGGCATACCAAACATTGTAGCCTGACTTAAACCAAAGCATGTGTTTCCCGAAGTTTCTCTAAACATTTAAGGGAAGTCTTGTCTTCCTCTGAGCTATCACTTAGGTACTTGGAATGAGTTCTAAGGCCTTTTTCTGATTGTCCATCAAGGAGTAAGGTTCCCACCTGTTTTATTCTTTAACCTTTTCCCTAGTTTCATAAAGACAAACATAAAAGTGAAAGAAGAGTAGGGTCTACATTGTATAGCTTAGTGTAGATATGACTGCATGTATCAAGAGTCACAAATTATGATGTGGGGCAAATGCTTAAACTTTTACAACCATTTCTTATTTAACAAATGCATCTACCTACATCATAAGAGTGCTATAAAAATCAATGGTCAAAGACAATGAATAAAAATTTGAATTTATGAGTGAGGAAAACAAAAATGCAATTTGTTATGAACACTTAAGAAAATTCCTGTGATGGGTGAAGGCAAAGGTATGACATATATTCCATGAAGGTGAGGTCAGGAAGCAGAGGAAGAACCAGCGAGGGGACATGGGAAGGGGCATACTGTACGCTGTAGTCCTGGGCAGCAAATAAAAAAAATGTTTCAGGAATGAGGAGTAATCAATAGCTCTTGTGCTACTGATAGATCAATTAAGAATTGAAGATGAATTGGCATAAAAAAATTTATAAAGAAAATGTTCCACATTCCACTTTGGTGATTAGCACCTGGGGACTGAAAAGCCTGTGAGTGGCCATCTAAGATACATCTATTTGTTCCATCCCACCCGGAGTAAAGGAGAATGAAGAAAACAAAACAAAAGACCCAAGAAAAATGCTAGCCTCCAACGACTGCCCTGACAAGAATCACAAAGAGGGTCCTGAACAGAGCAGAAGAAAAACATAGAACAGAATTCAAATTCATGTAATAAGACCAGGCTTACTGGTCTGACAGACACTGGAGGAACCCCCGATACTATGGCCCCTGGACACTCTGCTAACCCAGAATTGAAACCATTCCCGAAGCCCACTTTTCAGACAAAGATTAGACAGGCCTATGGAACAAAAAATAGCATATGTGAAGAATGTGCTTCTTAGTTCAATCAAGTATGCGAAACCACACGGGCAGCTCCTGTCCAAAAGCAGGACGAGAAGGCAGGAAGGAACAGGAACTGGATGAGTGGACACAGGGAATCCCGGGCGGAAAGGGGGAGTGTGCTGTCACAATGTGGGGATTGCAACCAACGTCACAAAACAATATGTATATAAAATTTTGAATGAGAAGTTAACTTGAGCTGTAAACTTCTACCTAAAACACAATTAAAAAAAAGAACTGAAGATGAAGGCTAAAAAAGAAAAAAAGTATTAGGGGGTGAAAGGGCAACAAGTCAGCCATTTATTCTCAAGTAATTCAGAAAAAAAATTCTTTGTACTGTATTTGCAATGGTTAAGCCCTTGGCTGTTGATCAAAAAGTCAGAGGTTTGAACCCACCAGCAGCTCCTCTGGAGAAAACACCTGAGAATCTGCTCCCATAAAGAGGACAGCTTAGGAAATCTTATGGGCAGTTCTACTCTGTCCTATAGGGTTGCTGTCTGTTGGAATCGACTTGATGACACTCAACAACAGCAACACTATGTTTGCAACTTTACTATAAATTTGAGATTGTTTCAAATAAAAATTGGGGTGAAAAGGAATTAAAGATGACTCCAATGTTTTTAGCCTGAGAAATTTAATTCATCTCTTTGTCTTGGCCCCACAAACTTTGAGTCCATCAGCATCCTGTGGATCCTAATCCAACCCATCAGCAAATACTACAGACACTTTTGCTGGAATACATCCAGAATGCACATACTTCTCCCTACATCTGCCATGGCCCAAGCCACCGTCACCTTTCTTCTGGATCCATCTTTGCTCCTTTTATGCTCCCACCCCACTCTAAGTCTATTTGCATATTTGCAGTGCTGTGGGCAGAGAGATGCTTTTAAAAAGAAAATCTGATCATTTGATTCCTGTCTCGAAACCCTAGAAGATTTCCCATCCTGAGTACAGAGGATTTCTTGTTCATCACTATGAACACAGCTTAATACATGCAGTACTTGGCACATAGAATATACTTTCCAAAAAACTGGAAAAAATTAACTTAATTATCTAACATGCCATAACTTTTCAATCATTTTCTTGTTCTTGGAGACAGGTTATTTCCAGTATTTTATTATTATAGAAATTTTTTTCCATAACCATTCTATGTCATTCTTTCTTAACTTCTGTTAATTTTTTTTTTAAGGAAAACTTTCCAGAAGGGTGATTATTCAGTCTAAGAATATGGACATCCTCATGGCTATTATGTGTTGGTTTCCAAAGGAAACCAATTGGTTTTCCTTGGGTTTTTGTGTTGTCCTTCTCAAATTTATCTTTCACTCAGCCACATTGAGTTCCATTGAAAACACAAATCTACTGGTCACCTTCCTGCTTAACACCTTTAGATGGCTGCCCATTGCTTTCCATGACCTGGTTCTCTTCAATTTCTTCCGCCTCATCTTTTGCCATCCATTGCTTCCCGTACATATCTCAACACTACTGAAATGCCTGATTTCACAATACCCACCAAGCTGTTTTTTACCTCCTCTGCCTTAGTTCAGGAAATCCCATCTGCTTAAAGTGTCCATTCTTCTTGCTTTAAAAAAAAAGAAAAAAGAAAGAAACCCAAACCAGTTGCCTTCAAGTCAATTCCAACTCACGACAAACCCAGGTGTTTCAGAGCAGAATTGCACTGCATAGGGTTTTCAATGGCTGTGATCTTTCAGAATTAGGTTGCCAGGCCTTTCTTCTAAGTCTTTTTGCTTTAGTTAGCATTTATTCCTTCAGAAAGACATCTCTGATTTTCATAAACTTGGACTCTGATTTCCATAAACATTTTTGAGATTCCATAGGGCTCCTTACTTTGTATTTATCACATTTAATTGAAATTATCTGGCTAGGTTACATATCTGTCTTCTCTGAGATCCCCCTTTGTAATCTCCTCCCTTGGTCCACTGCCTGATATTTACTAAGCCCTCAATGGGTCTCTGTAAAATGATGGAATTCACTGTGCCACCAGCAGCCTGTGTGTATCCACCAATTTCACGCCACGTCTCCAGCATTGAGTGTTCAAGTTTTCTCATTTCCTTGTTCGTTTTGGAGGAAATGGCTTGCTAATAGATTTTAAAAGATATCTCCAGTTTGCTTTAATTTGAATTCTTCGGTTACTAGATTTTTTCCAGTGTTTGTGACAATACCTTTCCCCATAAAACAAGCACAACCACCACCTCATAAGGACGAATAAACCCTCCTTTGACATTAGGCGTTACTGGTATTAGATTATTTTCCCTTACCTATATTATAAATAATATACAAATGATAATGCTTACCTGATAGTATAATGATGTATAATATATTTTCACGTTTTCATGCGGAGTAATATAAGTTTTCTTTTTGCTCTCTTCACTTTATGAAGTTATTCCCTGAGAGAAGACAAGAGAGGTTGGCTCAAAATTAACCCTGTCACTGGTGAGATCTTTAGTGCGGGGAAGCTGGACAGGGAAACTGAGAGTCTATATCGGGTACAAGTTGTGGCCACTGAAATAGGTGAGTAAAAAAATAGAGATGGGGGGCAGATGGAAAACTTGAGTGGGCTGATTGCCACAATATTAGTACCTTGAAGTGGAAGAATACAAAAGTGAAGAAAGTGCTCACCCCTCTTGGTTTTGTTAAAGATATGACCCACCCGTGCACTTGAGAACGCCTTCTTTCGGGTAGGTAGTATCTAGAGGCCGGCCCGGCTTTTGGGGTGCTGCTCACTCTCATGGTTTTCTAGGGACTACAGCTTCTTCTAGGATGGTTCTCCAGTCCCTGGATAAACTCTCCCCTCTCCCTTCTTCTGAAGTGGTTGTGGTGTTTCTCCAGGGAGTGGGTAAGTGGGGCCAGTGGTGCCCTGCTAACTGAGACCATTATTTTCTCCTTCAGCCTTAAATCGCAGTCCCTCGGGCCTCATCGTGTTTGAAATGGAAATGCTTTAATTCAGTATTCTTACATTTCCATGTGTGTCAGAAACACCTGAGGAGCTTGCTAGATAGAGAGACTGGGAGTCTGACCCCCGAGATTCTGATCCAGGTGGCCTTGGGTGGACTTGGCTCTCTGTGTTTAGGTGGAATGGGGTGAACTTTTGAGAAGAAAGGGTATTACATAGATAAGCCAAGGATGTTTGAACAATCCTCATGTAATCTTTGCATCTTGTTCAGTTCAGTCATGGTGATATATAATGCCTACCAGTTCCAAATATAGAGTTCTAGGGAGTTTCCAATATTAAAAACAAAAAAGCCTCGCGGAAACATCAGACTTACCAGTTATAAGGCTGGAAAGTAAAACATTGAGTTTCTTCTCATTTAAGTGGATTTGAGTCAACTTAGAATGGGAGTTCTGTTGATCTTATGATGATCAGAGGCTATAAATAGTTGGTAGATACATCTGCTTGGTTCACAAAATTAAAAAAGAGAGAATTGAATGAATTATTACTAGATAAATATAATTTTAGATGCAAAAATAAGCTCAAAATGTGAATTCCAGGGTTGGGAGCTGGAAAGAACAGAGAAAGGAATCCTAAAAATGAGTTCTGCATACAAAAAGATTAAGAAAAACGAAAGCGTGGTAAAGTTAAACCAAAAAGGGTAGGAAGAAAAACCACGTGCCAGTTTTGGAACGAGGATGTGTGAGCTGGGTGGGCCTTGCTTTGGACCAGGCTCTCTTTCTCCCTTGCTTGCTTGCAGTTAAGCACATTCCACTTCCATGTTGTATACGTTTAACTCTTGATTTAAACCTCCCAATTAACCAGCAGGAAGTTTCTGGCTGAGTCTGTAAATATGTATCAGGGACGTTTTGAAGTAATGTGCGTAAAATATGAGTGCAGCTTTTGGCACATAAATCTTAATTATTATTATTATCATTGAGGTGTTTTAAGCAGTAATGAAACCAGGTCTTTTGATTTCAAAAGCACGTCTTCTTTCTACCACCTCGCTGCTTGAATTGTAATTTTTTTTTTTTTAAGAAAGGGAAATGTCCTTTCTTATTAAAAACGAGTTTTGTCATGGTGCAAATGGTTAACACACTTGGGTGCTAACCAAAAGGATAGGGGTTTGAGTCCACTCAGAGGTTCCTTGGAGGAAAGATGTGGTGATCTACTACTTCTGAAAGTCGGCTATTGAAAACCCTATGGAGCCGTTCTACTGTGCACACAGGTGGTTGCCATGAGCTGGAGTTGACTTCGACAGCAGCTGGTTTTTCATTTTATTAAAAAGAAAAAGGAAAGAGTTGATAAGTGTTTCAATCCATCCTCAGGTCACTCCTCCTTGGCATCTGTGGCGAGTTTCCACCTGACCCTAATGGATGTGAATGATAATGCCCCACGGCTGGCCAAGGACTACACAGGCTTGTTCTTCTGCCATCCCCTCAAAGCACCTGAAAGTTTAATTTTTGAAGCCACTGATGATGATCAGCGATCATTTCGAGGCCCACAGTTTACGTTTGCCCTTGGCAGTGAGAGCTTACAAAAGGACTGGGAAGTTTCCAGAATCAATGGTGAGTTGTCACAAAGTACATCGAGAAAAACACGGATGGATGATGGGATTAGGTTTCATTTCCTATGTGGGCTTGCAATACTGATCACAGAGCTTCCTTCTATGTTCTAGGAAAGAAGCTTGTGTTGTGAAACCCGCTCAGGGAAGCTCTCCAGAGGGAAGAATGCCTTGAGCTTTGGAGGGAGGAAAGAGTGTTACCACACAGCATCCCCCTGAGTGTAGATGGAGAGCCGGACAATCTGAGCAGCATTTGCTAATTTCCCAATGAGAAACAGATGTCATAATAATTTTTAAAAACAGCTTTAGTGAAATATAATTAATATACAGTAAATGGCCCATGTTTAAAATGTACTTTGTAAGAGTTGATATATGTATACCCCACTGAAGCCATTACCACAATCACGATAGTATTTCCATCACCCCCCAAAGTTTTTTCATGCCCTGCTGGAACCCCTCCTTCCCAAGTCTCCCTGCCCATCCTCCAGGCAACCACCAATGTGTTTTCTGCGACTATAGATGAGTTTGCATTTTCAAGAATTTTAGCTAAATGGAGTAATACAGTATGTACTCTTTTTATGTCTGGCTTCTTTCACTTAGCATAATTATTTTGAGATTTAGCCATGTTGTTGGTGTTGGTGGCATAGTGGTTAAGTGCTATAGCTGCTAACCAAAATGTCAGCAGTTTGAATCCACCAGGCCCTCCTTGGAAACTCTATGGGGCAGTTCTACTCCGTCCTATAGGGTCGCTATGAGTCAGAATCGACTAGACGGCAGTGGGTTACGGGGCTAATTATGGAAGTGTGGGCCGTAATAATTTTTAAGTATAAAAGCATTTCTCCAAATTCTGGACAAAAATCTAGGCAAATATACGAACAGGGGGAGGGTATAAGAGGAATGAATTACAACAAGACCAAAACCATCTTTAGAAATTTGAGGCTTCGTGTTGTTTTTTACTCTTAATTTTCTGTAAGAGAAGGAAAAAATAATAAATACTGTGAAAATCAAGTAGAATATCATTCATCCCCTTATTTCAGGACTTGATGGGATTCTGAGGCCTACAGATGTTATGGCTTATCCAGTGGCACATACCTAATGAGTGGCAGATTTGAAACTCAGGATCAAGTCTACAGAAGCTCCGTTAGGTAGTCTCCAATAACCGTGCTATATATTTTGTATCTCATTTCTATACAGCAACAATGAATTGACGATTTATAGGATGCCTTAGCTCTTTTTTTTACATTATGAGAAAGTACAAGTACAGTGACAGAACTTTGGATGCCTTCACTCCACAGCATACCTAACCAATTCCCAGTCAGCCTTATTCTATGACGCAAAGACAAGTTTTATTCCTGGTGATCCAGGGTCTGAAGTTGTGTTTTCATGTCATTCATTTTTTTCTTGTTCTGACAGGCACTCATGCCAGACTTTCCACCAGGCACACACACTTCGAAGAGAGAGTTTACGACATCTCAGTCCGCATCAACGATATGGGTCGGCCACCCACGGAAGGGACTGTCTCTTTACCAAGTAGGTATTGCAGGCAACTTAGGATGGTGTCTGTCACTATGGGTAGTTTGAGGGAATTCTTTTTTTTTTTTGATGTAGAATTATGCAAATATTCACTTAGAAAAGTATACTACAAATACTCTTCTGCTTTCCAGTTACTTTCTGCACATGTGTGGAAGGAAGGTGTTTCCGGTCAGTAGGTTACCAGCGTGGGAAGCCCACTGTGGGCATGGCAGTTGGTATACTCCTGACCGTTTTCTTGGTCATTGGTGAGTATAATTTCTCAGATTGAAGGGCTCCTTTCCTGAGCCTCAGAAACATGAGCTTACTTCAGGGTCTGTCTTCCTGGGCTGGTCTGTATGGCAAATGGCAATGTAAGCAATAGCCAAGGATATAGATCACCAGTAAACCATATCAAATGTTCTTGGTTGGGAGATACTGCTTTAATACTGCCCTTTACGCATCATCACCTTACTGATTAGTTGGGAAATATAACATAAGATGCTTTAAAGCATAAATTGTTGTATGTTATGCCTAGTTGCCAAGCTTTCATGATGAAGGAACAGGAAATGCAGCATCTGCTCCCTTGCTGTGTGTCAGCCATGGTGCTTGATAACGGGGTTACAGGGATGGGCAAGATGTACACAGACCCTACAGTCACCGTTAAATATTCTAGTCTGCCATTGTTTGAAGAGGTAGATGTTAGCCTTACAGTGAAGACACCTACATACCTGAAATGTCGTGGAGTTTCCCTTTCTATATTTTCATAGCTGTGAACTCTGATTTTTTATAGCCCCAGATTAACTCCATTGTATCACAGCCCTGACTCTGCCTTGGCCTCCAGCTTGGGAAGACAGCAAAGTCCTCTGTTCTAGCTGTTTCATTTTTTGTGAACAGCTCAGTGTCTACCATAGTAATTACTCTCTCTTTACTGTTGTCCTCAACACCAGTTAAAGACTGGAAATAGATACTTCATCAACTCATGTGCTCTCAAGTGAAGGGTTTGGGATACATAGGAATAGAACTAAAGGGGTTTACACAGCTTCACATCTTTTCTCTTTGAAAAGAACTGTGGGGTTTTTCTAAATAGTCTTAATTGTTCTTGCAGAATCTGATCTTTTCTCATACCATCCATCCTATAACATTAGACTCTGTTTCATGGATCTAAAAGGGATCTCATTCCCGTATACCTGTCAGTCCAAACTCCTTATTATGACCTGGAAGGCCCTTCATGGCATGGCCTCTACCCATCTAAACATGTGCATGGCAATCATCATGTCTGCCTGAGAAAAATTGCCTGGTTCTATCAAGGAATGGAAACCCTGGTGGCGTAGTGGTTAAGTGCTACGGCTGCTAACCAAAAGGTCAGCAGTTCAAATCCACCAGGCGCTCCTTGGAAACTCTATGGGCCAGTTCTACTCTGTCCTATAGGGTCGCTATGAGTCGGAATCGACTCGACGGCACTGGGTTTGGCTTTTTTTTTTTTTTAATCAAGGAATATATGACCTCTGTAACTTTTCTTACCTAATTTGCTTTCTAGCCTTGAAAGAATGTTTCAGTTTATACACCAAGTAGCATTTTCTAACACAGCCATTTAATCTCATAATTTTACCACAAGTTAAAAGTTGGAAGAGTTTGGGGATATATAGAGATAGAAGTAGTGAGATCTTACCGTTTCATATCCTTACCCTTTTAAAATTAGGGTTGGGATTCTTCAAAGATTCTTAACGAGCCTTTGAGCTACTAGTCTTTTCTGTCCTGATTCCTCCTGTAAAGTTACTACCAGGTTAATTTTCTTAAAACAACTTCCCTTTTTCATATCAGTCTCTGATTTATAGTATACATTTAGTGTTAACATATACAATCTAATTTTATAGGCGTTCAGAAGTGGAAGAAACCAGAAGCTTTAGGTAGTCTACTCAAGGTCTCTCAACAACATAGGCAGGAGTCATGGAGAAGATACAAAAGAAAATATGATACTTGCTGTGGACCCATGGAAAGTAGGCTTTTGGTAGGTGAATAGTCACCTACGCCTGGCTGTTCTGATTAGACTGCTCCTTCTAGGGAAAGGGGAAGAAGAACTGGAATCGGTATTTATTGAGTGCATACAAAGTTTAGGAACTCTGTCATATGCCTACGTACTTATTTTATTTAGTCCGTAGAGTAGGTGGGACATTAGGTCATATATTCCTTGGTAGAGAACCAGGTTAGCCATGTTTTGGAGCTTGGTACATACTTACTGAAAAAAGATAAGTGATAAGCTTGCTTGTCCAAGATAGCAAATACTTGGGGTTCCTTATTCACCAGGGCAATGAAACTTTGTTGAATCACAAACAAGAATGAAATTACATGAGTTATTTTTTCCTACGATGATAATACTTTATAAATGAATGTGACCGTACATTTTTAAGATTCCATCTATTTGACCATGAACTTTCTCTTTTAGGTATAATTTTAGCAGTTGTGTTTATCCGTATGAAGAAGGATAAAGGCAAGGCTAAGACTGAGAATGTTCAGCCATCTGAAGTCAGACCTCTGAGCAGTTGAATTTGAAAAGGAATGTTCGAATTTATGTACCAAGTAACATTTCAATAACACAACCATTTAGTCCCCTAATTTTACCTTTCATCCAATGTGTGTATAATTTTTTACAGCTATTCCCCCTTGCCTTCTATTATTTTACTACTCTTAGGTATTTCATGTGCTATAGATGCTAGAGTTATTTTCCATTTTCCCATGACATTTTTCCCCTCTGCAAAACTCTTAGCTACTTATCCCCAAACAAAAATGTATCTATTTTCCCCCGTAGGAAAAGATAGGCTGATTAAATGTTTTGTACATTTTTTCTTCGTAAGGAGCTTGGTTTATCAGTTTTCCACCACAGAACTTCTCAGATCCCATTTATGCTTTTTCCAATTCCATTCTTTGTCCCACTCATTGATGTCTCCTTGGTATTTCATTAATTTAAAAACATTTGTCAAGGGAAAAGAACAAAGTGGGGTCTCAGAGAAAAAGAAATAAGCAACCTTCTCCCTTAGTGTGAACAAAAACTCTTCTGTGTTGTTATTAGTCCTCTTTTACCCAGCGTGGTTTTACCACGCCACTCTTTTACTGAGTTTTTTTTTTTTTTTTTAACTCGGGGACGACACAGACCCACAGGAGGTATTCAGACAAGCTGCTGTGTTTTCACAGAGGCCAGCCCCATTTCATAAACCTTGGTACAGAAACCCAAAAACTTACCAGGTTTACTCACTACCTGTCATGCTGTGCATGTTTTCTTTATGTGTATATTAGTAAAGTTTTGGTTATTACTTATTTAATGGGTAGGGAAAAATAAGGACTCATGAAAGAAGTATGGAAAAAAAATCAAGAATAAAGGTTGGATCTCTTTGGCTCTGGTTCCTTGTTCCTTATATTTGTTGAAAGGAAGGACCAGCTAACAATGGTTATCTATTATTTGTCAAAATTGCCTCCCATGTATAATTTTCCCAAGAAGACGAGTCTAAAATAAAATAAAAATTCACTGCTAACATGACTGTGGATTGAGGTGTTCAAGACAGATACACTAGGAATTTTAAATTTTTAAGTAAGAGAACCTTGGAGATTTGGAAGCATTTCTAGGCCTGGAGCTGTTGTCTGGCACCTCATTTAAGCCTTGGTAGCATTCAACATTACATAACCTCCCAGAATTTTCAACCATGAAAAAGAGCTCATATGTGAAAAGGTGCCTACGATGACTGCTGAAGTAAGCCATGGGTTGTGATTTCTATAAATAACCCTTTTCGTAGGGTTCTATTATATTTTTAAAGGTAAAAATGTAAAACAAAAGAAAATACCCTAAGTCTATATTTAAGACCCCAGTATAGCTTTCTTAAGAAGCCCTAGTGATGCTAACTGAAATGTTAGTGGTTGGAACCCAGCAGCTGTTCTGCGGGAGAAGGATGTGGCAGTCTGCTTCCATAAAGATTACAGCCTTGGAAACCCTATGGGGCAGTTCTATTCTGTCATATAGTGTCACTGTGAGTTGGGATAGACTTGATGGCAACAGGTTTGGATATAGTAGTTTTTTATGTGTAATACTATACTGTGCCTCAAACTATTCTACCTGTCCTTTCACATGGGACTCATTGGGAGCCTCATAATGTGTAAGGTTCTGTCCTGCTTCACCTAACATGGAGAGGCAAAACAATTATACACACCCTCTCCTCACTTATCAACATGGTTAGTTTCCAAAGACCAGGTCATTATGCAAAATTGGAGTTATGCAAAAAGGAAGGATTGACCACATTCAGATCACAAAATGGAGGATGACTACATCATTACATAACTACCAAATTACATCTTTTATGTAACTGCCAAACCACTGAGAATCATGGCTTAGCCAAGTTGACACATAACCTTAACCATCATAGCCAGGGTTATTCTTGCCTTGTACCTCGGAGTTCATTACTGCCAAATGTACATCATTAATGTGCAAAATGGTCAGATAGTAGATTTGTTACTATTGTCATAAATGTGAAGTGTTGGATAACGAGATAGTCGATAAGTGAGAAGGTATATATATATATGTATATATACATATGTGTGTGTACGTGTATACATATATATAAAACAAATTTACTTCACAAACTATATCCCAAGCTGCAGAATATTTCAACTTTCTCAGCAGCTTATATAGATATTTAACTTGTGTGGTTTTTATCAAGGAGTGACTATGATGTGACATTAAGTTCACTTTAAATTGCTTGTCCTGCTTATTTTCAGGAAATCATATCATTGTTCCTGAACCACTGAGGCAGTCCCCAGGCAGGTCTGCTAAGGTGAAGTCAGGGAGTTTCTCCTACCTGAACTCGATGTTACTTCTCAGGACCGCTGTTGTCACCTGATCACATGGAGCTTTCTTATCCAAAAATGTTCATTAGTAGTCACACTGCTCTTGGGTTTCTTCTCCCTGTGGGCTCTCTCCTTCACCCCACTCATTGTCCAATGAACAGATCCTACCCATTTTTGAAGTACCAGTTTACATACGGTGCCTCTGGGAAGCCTTCTCTGATTTCCTGAAGGAAACTTGACCACAGCCTCATCAGACCTTCCATACTGTGGTGAGAAAAACTGTTTATCTAGTCAGGATCCATTCCTTCTTTTACAGGTAAGAATGGCTTGAATTCCTACTGAGCAACATCCCTCCTACTCCCTCTGCCCAACTGCATTCTATATAGTTTGGGTAAGACAACCCCATGGTTTTCCCAATTCCCCCAGCTCTAGAGATGGAGACTTCATCTCAGTGAGACTCAGTTCTAGAATTTTAGCTCAAGCCCTTAGAAAAGAGCTCTCTCTTCAGGGAATTTGCTAAACTAGTAGGAAGTAAGCTCAGAGAAGCCTAACACCACAAGAGAAAGGTGAGCCAGCCTGAGAATGAGAACAACAGAGACTCAAGAGATGGGAGGAGAAATTTTTCAAGATGTGGAGTATCTGGATCCAGCTGTGTCTGAAGGCAACCTGGCCCTGAACTTTTTCATCCTGTGAGCCAATACATTCCTTTTTTCTTCAAGCTTATTGGATTTCTGCCCCTTGCAACCAAAAAATGTGGCTATTTGTGCCTTGCTTATGGCCCCTTTTATGTTCTACTATTAGAGCCATTTGATATTCTCTACTAGTCTGGGACTTCTCAGAAGACAAGAATCTCTTTCAGCGCTACTGTGGCTCATAGTGACTCCTGTAATTTTTTGCTGAAGAGTAAATGACATAGCTAATTTGTTTTGACCACTTATGCTGTTGCTTTTTAAGTGCCATGTTTTTGACAAAATCTGAACTAAAAGAAATGGTGTAACTCTGATCCTTTTCATTTACAGTATCTTCAAAGACCCCTTAAACTCCCATCTCACCACCCCCCTTTTCCCTACACACAGGCCCGAATGTCCCATTCAAGCATCCCAGGTCTCAGAGCTGGCTGTAATTCTCAATGAGGTCTGTCAATGACAACGCATTCAAGAACTTCTGAATGGTTAAAAAATAGCTGTGAGACCGAGGAGACTTGGGAGCATGGGGGACGGGTAGCAGATTTTGTGAGAAGCTCTGTAGAAAGTCTCAGGGGCTTCTGGGAAGTAAATCAAGAGTGGAGATCTCAGGGTGTTGGGTATAGACAACCCAGAGGCAGGAAGCTGAGATTGCCTAGGAAGTATCAAGTACAAAAGGGAATAATTGCTGCCAGTGCTATATGCATCACGGAAGCTTGTTAAACTTGGGACCTTAAAAACACCAGTGTTTTGGAGCTCTCTTGGTGCAGTGGGTAAGAACTACACCTGCGAACCAAAAGGTCGGCAGTTCAAATCTACCTTGGAAACCCTACGGGGCAGTTCTACTCTGTCCTATAGGGTGGCTATGAGTCGTAATTGACTCGGCAGCAACGGGTTTGGTTTGGTTACTCAAAAAAACAATTATCTTGCAATATCAATGTTTTAAAAGAGATTTTAAAATAATAACTAAGAGAAAGTAGCATTCAGTTGTAGAATTTATGTAAGTGAGGAGAATATCTCAGGGCTAGTGTTATTTCTGCCTTCACATGCATTCTTACGTGTCACATATATTGTACATGTTAATGTACATGTTATGTGTGTGAAAATGTCCACACACAGCATATACATAATACACACGTGCCCCTGAAACACCCCCAAACATGCATACTGCTCCCAAATGTCCCCTCACAAAAGCCAACCTTACTCAGTGTGCTCAAGTGTTAAAGGGTCAACTTCTAATATAGGGGTTCTCAGTGGGCGCAGGTTAGAATCATCTGGGGGAGCCTTTAGAAAATATTGTCCCAGAGTCCCACTCCCAATTGAATTATATATCTGGGGATGGGGTCCTAACCTTTTTATAAAATCTACCCAAAAGATTCTAATGTGCAATCATAGCTAAGAACCCCTGTTCCAGAAAATCCCTGGGGGGCCAAATTAGTTCCAGATCTGTGTGGAATCTGATCCTTTTTTGAGCCTGAATCAGGATCCTTCTTCATAACATGGACTTCCCAAACCTCTCAACTTCCTGGGCATCTTTACACCACACCTGTCCTGCCCTCACCCTTTCCCAGGCTGGCACAGACAGAAACTGTGACCCGGAGCTCAGAGCAAAGTAGGAGACATCCCTTCTTAAAGAGTTATTCCTCTCCACACTCCACTCCCTTTTGCAGAGATGCTTCCACCCTCTAACAAGAGCAGCCCAGGGACTGCAGACCTGGGAACCTGAAAATGTCAACCCAGAAGCTGACTCTCACTTGCAGGTGGGCAGCCCCCCTTTGTACCCCAGAGCTGAGCAATAAGCAACAATACCTCACTTTTCGCCACAGACACATCTCTAAAAAGTGACTCTAAAAATACACATTTGTTTATAGTGAACCTCTTGTGCACTTTTGGAGAATTGGCCATTGAAAGGAATCTTATAGACAATGTAAAAAAAAAAAAAAAGTATTTTTTGTGGTTCAAACAATTATTTCTCACTTTATTGCTTTTCATTTTGCATATTCATATTTTATTTGCATGTGGATCATATTCCACAGAGGCCTGGAACAAAATATACCAGCATGGTGCAAGCTCCATTCAACTTTTCAAAGTTATTTCCTGAGTATCTGCTATGTGTTAGTCATTTGTAAGCCATCTCGGCCCTCAAGACAAGGTGGACAGCCTCTGAAGACGGTTGGTAATCCTGAAGGGGAAGACATTTTTATGGATGGAATTTTGCTCCCCCAAAAGATATGTTGAAGTCTTAATTTCCTGCTACCTGTGAACATGACTTTGTTTGGAAACAGGATCTTTGAAGACATTAGTAGTTAACATGAAGTTATACTGGAGTAGGGTGGGTCCTAACCTGACCTGAGTTTTAAAAAAGAAAGCAAAAAATTGCCGTTGACTCAATTCCAACTCACAGTGACCCTATAAGACAGAATAGAACTGTCCCATGGGGTTTCCAAGGAGCAGCTGGTAGATTCGACCTTTTGGTTAGCAGCCAAACTTTCAACCACTGGGCCGCCAGGGCTCCACCCAACCTGAGTGGTGTCCTTATAAAAGAGAAGAGATGAAGAGATAGGCAGAGGAAGAAGGGCCATGTAAAGAAGCATCTACAAGTGAAGAAATGTCTGGGGGTACCAGAAACTGGGAGAAACAAGAAAGGACCATCCCCTAAAGACTTCAGGAGGGAGTGTGGCCTGGCCAACACATTAATTTGGTCTTCTAACTTCCTAAACTGTGATAAATTTCTGTTCTTATAAGCCACTCACTTTGTGGTATTATTCTGGCAGCCCTAGTAATTAATACAGATTCTCCTCTGGAATTCTGGCCTAATAATGTTGATGGCTAAAACACAGGGTTTCCATACATTATTTAGTCTCCAAATATTGATTGGTTTCCTTGGACAGAATCCAAAGTCTCTTCTTACATGTTCTTGTCCTGGGAGAGTTGGCTGGGTGGGTAGTGAGGTAGGGAGGGCAGATAACGGAGAGATGGGATTAGAAAAGCAAGTGTTCATCAGATTGAGGAAAAAAGTTTTCATTTTTTCCATTGCAACAACTGGGCTAATGTGTAAATCCAGGATTTGAAAGCCTAATTTTGGAAGAGGAAGTGGGTGTGCACATAGAGGTGGGAATAAAAATAGCATGCGTGTTTACCCAACGTTTTTAGTTAATCTCTTGAATTAAGCACAGAACTGGAAGCGAATGGAATATATTCTTGGTAACAGAAGACAAAACTAGGCCTCTTTGGCTGCTGGCCAAGGAAAGATCTCAAATGCGGAATTGCCTGTGCTCAGGCACAGCTAGTCAGATATTGCCTTGTTTCACGGAGGACACAAAGAACCAGGGCAAGGGTCTCCAAGTGGCCAGGGGTCCGCTGTGGGCTTGTGGAGAAAGACACAGGCTGCTGAGGGTTGCCAGCTGAGTTCTGTCTTTTGTGGTAAGACCTGGGACAGGTTTTCTGAGGCCTACAAAGGGGAGGGCAGAGATTTCCCTGTGTAAGCAAATGCCTGTTGGCCCCAGGGTCCTGTGGCCTGGTGCATGGCCAAAGTCCTGGCACAGTTTGTGCCAAATGTTGGCACTGTGTGTACTAGTTTCCTAGGACTGCCATAAAAAGTACCACCAAGTGGCTGGCTTATCGGAACGGAAATTTATACTCTCACAGTTCTGGAGGCTAGGAGTCCAAAACCAGGGTTGATCCCTTCCAAGGGCTCTGAGAGAATCTGTTCCATGCCTCCCTCCTAGCTTCTGGTGGATCTCGGCAGTCCTTGACATTCATTGGCTTACAGCTCTGCCTCCTACAGTCTCTGCCTTTGTCTTAACATGGCTGTCTTCCCTCTGTCTCTCTGTGAATCTTCTCTTTCATAGGGTAACCAGTCATATTGGATTAGGACCCACCCTAGTCCAGAAAGACCACACGCTAACTTAAAGACCCTATTTCCAAACAAATTCCCATTCACAGGTACCAGGGGTTAGGACTTCAATATAACATTTGGGGACACAATTCAATATATATAACACTGGGGCAAGTCCCCCACAGGGTTAAATTCTTCCTCTGGTCCTACTTTCTCTGAGCTCAGCTTCTCTGGCAGCACCATACTTGTACAGTCAAGAATCTTGGAAGGTGTTACTTTGGCCCAGGTAGGGTCCAGGGCGTTCTCTAATAGGTTCACAAATAGGTCAGTTTGTGGCCTCTAAGAGACAGAACGCCAGATAGAATTAGACACGCAAGAGATTCATGGGTGGAAAGGGCTGAGAAGGATAAAGGGGAGGGAGCAGCAAGAGGTAGGGAGACCCTCAAACCACGATGGAAGTTCCCTTTGGAGCAGTTCTGCTCTGCACACGTGGCGTTGCCTTGAGTTGGAACTTGCTCCACAGGAACTCAACACAACAACAACAAAACAAAGAGAGGGATAGGGATTGGTGGGAAGAGCCTCAGGCCACAGCACAGTTCTGAGAAAGTCTGGGCCAGGCCAATGTGCAGAGCCAAGATTGTCCTTTGGAGGAGCCTGTGTTCGACAGAAAGGGCCCCACTCTAGGACCCCTGCTGTGCTTGGTCACCGGCTGGGAGCTCCCTGAACTCAGCTAGCTTTCCAGCAGCAGAGTCTTTAAAAAGAAATTGTGGTGAAAGATATATAACAAAATATTTGTTAATTCAACAATTTTTACATGAGCCATTTAGTGCCATCAATTATGCTCCCTGTGTTGTACAGCCATCACCACTATCCATTTCCAAAAGCAGGGTCCTCTTAAAGGAGTATCTGAGCATGTGCCCCCATCACTGTCATGCTTAGTTGTCTCTTTTATTTATCCATCAGTTATTTATTGAGTCCCACTATGGCCAGATGCTGAGCTGGTCACTGGGAATGCAAATAACAGTAGCTGACACTTAGATAGCATTTTCAGTGTGCCAGGCACTGGTCTAAATGTTTTGCAATATATTAAGTCATGTAATACTTAAGTCATGAGGTAGATACAATTATTATATCTAATGCTCAGACGAGAAACTGAGGTACAAAAAGTCACATGCCAAATAAGTGGCGATGCTGGTATTTGACCCTAGCTGTGGAGTCGCTGGATGATGCGAATGGTTAACATGCTCAGTTAGACCAAAAGGTTGGAGGTTTGAGCCCACCCAGAGGCACATTGGAAGAAAGGCCTGACCATCTACTTTTGAAAAATCAGCCATTGCAAACCCCTTGGAGTACGTTCTACTCTGACACATATGGAATCGCCTTGAGTTGATTCAGACTCAAAGGCAACTTTTTTTTTTTTAGTCCTAGTCTAAATCTTGAGCTGGTAACTACCATATTTCATCTAATTCTAGGGTGTCATTGACTGAAAGACGCATTGTTATGTTAGATGCCACTAAGAAAGAGAAGAGCACTGTCAACTCACTTTGACCAGCCATTATTAGTAAGATGAAGCCATAATTTCAGAGATGTTAAAAAGCAAAAAAAAAAAAAAAAAAATGTGAGTCTTAGAATTGATGATTATTACACAGAAGTACTGTCCCTGCTCTCAAGGACTTCACAGTTGAGTAGAGAAGGATAACTAAAACAATCGTCATGCCATGTGGTAAGCATCAAGTATCATCAAAGTGGTACATACTAATTGCTGCAGGGGCAGAGAAGAGGGAATTGTCACTCCTGCCTGGGTCCATCTAGAAACCCTCACAGAGGAAGTGGCACCCAGATGAGCCTTAGGTTCCTCCAAATAGAGAAGGGAAAAATGGAATTGGGAAATTTTGAGTATTTCAGGGGCCTGGCTGATAGTGCTGATGCTAATAGTAATACAACAATAATTAACAATAGCTAATAATTTATTGAGTGCCCACCATGTGCCAGGGACTGTGTTGAGAGCTTTTCATGAATCATCCCTCTTAATTCTCACAGAAACCCTATGAGAAACACTCTTATTAGACCTATTTCACAGGAAAGGAACTGGAGGCTCAGGAGGTTAGCTGATTTACCCGCTAGTGCACACCTGTGGATAATGGAGACAGGATAAGAATCTCTAGCAGCCTGGATCCAAAGTTCAGACCTTAACCATTCTACTGGATGCCTCTTAGAGTGAAGGAGTGATGAGACGGGCTCCCCAAAGTCACTGTCACCCACTGAACTCTCCAATTCCTGGAAGAAGTCTGAGTAAGGGTCAGACATCATCAAAAACAAGGGTGGAGGAGAGGCCTTTGAGAACCCTGACTCTTGTTGAAGTCAGGCAGAGGAAGGCTGATGGACAATGTCAAGGATTGAATTGTGTTCCCCCCAAAATATGTGTCAGCTTAGCTGGGCAGTGATTCCAATATTGTGTGACTGTCCACTACTTTGTCATCTGACATGATTTTCATGTGTGTTGTAAATCCTACCTGTGTGACATTAATGAGGGAGAATTATAGGCAGTTATGTTAATGAGATTGAGTACTGCCTCATTAACATACCAAAGCCCCAAACCCCATTGCTGTCTAGTCGATTCAGACTTACAGGATCACTTTGAGTAGGAATCAACTCTACAGCAATGGGGTTTGAGGTTTTGGTATGTTAATGAGGCAGGACTCAGTCTACAAGATTACGTTGGGTCTTAAATCAATATCTTTTCAGATATAAAAGAGAAAAGCAAGCAGACAGACATGGAGAGCCTCATACTACCACGAAAGCAGCACCAGGAGCAGAGCGTGTCCTTTGGACCTGGGGTTCCAGCACTGAGAAGCTCCTGGACCAGCGGAAGATTGATGAACAGAATGGACAGAAAGAGAAAGTCTTCCCCTAGAGCTAGCACCCTGAATTTGGACTTCTAGCCTCCTAAACTGTGAAAGAGCAAATTTCTCTTTGTTAGAGCCATCCACCTGTGGTATTTCTGTTATAGCAGCACCAGATAACTAAGACAGATGGAGAGGTTCTGGAAGTGCTGGTGCAAGACTGGGACCTCTGAGTGAGTTCAACTGTCAGAGTATTTGCTGAACATTGACTCCCAGCAAAGGTCTGTGCTGGTCACCTAGGGGACTACTGAAGGAAGCCCTGGACCTAGCACCACATGTTACATGAATAGAGTGTAACCTTGGGTCCCATCACAGATCTGCTAATCTGGCCCTGACCTCATATCTTCACTCCGCCCCCTTGCGCACCATGCTTTACTCACACTGGCCATCTGCCACTTGAGGTGAAGCTCCTTCCATTTCAGTTCCTTTACACAAGCTTCTGCCTGGAACGTTCTCCCACCCACTTCTGGCTGGCTGGCTTTTACTCATCCTTTAGGTCTCAGTGTAGAGGTTGACTCCTCAGAGATGTTCTGCCTGTTGTTTTCCATCATAGCACCTTGTTAATTTCCTTTCCCTGCCCTTTTAACAATGTGTAATGATGTATGTCCTTTATTAGCTTGCATCTTTAGGGGCAGGGACTTTGTTTGCTGTTGTATCCCAGCACAGAGCATGGAGTCCTCCATAGAGTAGGATCTCCATAATTGAATGAACAAATGGCTCAGTTTAGAATCTAATTAGGGAGTCAAGAAGTTCATCTATGACACAGAAAGTAATTAAGTGCTGAAATGCTCAAAGAATAGAGAGATTGCTATGTGCTGAAACCATTAAGGAAAAGTGAGAGTTGAACAGGGTGGGCAGAATTCAGAGCATTACTGGTGACTAAAATCCATTGGCATTGAGTCAATTCCAACTCATAGTGCCCCTACAAGATACAGTAAAACTGCACCATAGAGTTTCCAAGGAGCACCTGGTAGATTCAAACTGCCGACATTTTGGTAAGCAGCGGTAGCTCTTAACCCCCACCCCACCAGCTGGGGGAGAATTATGGTAGTCTTTATGGGGGACTCAAAAAATAGTTTTCTGTTCTCTGCAGGTTTCAGGTTTGAATCACCTTTGTTTTCAGCTTCTGAAGTCACTCTAGTTTTCTTTACCTTCTGGACCCCTCCTTCTACCCACTGGAACATGGGGCTAAGGCCATAATGGTCAGATGTCCAGGCTTTTCTCCCCAGAGTGCTTTGTTAGGCTTCTGTAGGGGATCAAACACAATATTGAGACTGAACTCTCGTTTGGGTCCTCAGCCTAGGCATGAGGATGCTTTGGGGAAATGATACAAATGGCGTCCCGACTGTGATTCTCCCAGTGTCCAGAAAGGCTCTCAGATGGCAATATTTTAGAATTCCTTCAAGATTTCTAGAAGCAGAGTTGGATTTCACAGTGTGTTCTCAATTGCAGTGTGTTCAGTCTTCTGTTCCTTTTTTTTTTCCCTTCACACAGATATTTAATAGGGCACATCATTTGATTCACTCACTGAATTATGTACTTGTACAACTTTGAATTTCACAAATCTCCATTGAATGTGAATAAAGGCCAACTGTTGTTGCCATTTTATACATCTCCTGACTGGTATTCAATAGGTATTTATCTTACTTGTCTAAGGAGACATCTGTCCATAGAGCATCAAGTCTTATTTTTGCTACTTATTCATGTGTTTGTTTTCCCCCCACAGCTACCCGCATCAAGCACTTACTCTAAGCTTTCTTCTACCAGCAAAGAATCTTCCAATAAAACACATCCTTGGTAAATGTCAAATTAAATCGAAGAGTTCCAAGACCTTCTAGAAGTTGTTTACTGCTCTTTTTTAGCAGAGCAAGTTGGCTCCATTCACCTGAGCCCAAAGTTATTGCATGCTAACCATACAATCTAAAACCTGTGTCCTCCATGTGAAGGACTACTTAAGAACAGAAATCTCATTTTAGCCTTAACTGATCTGTGACTTAATTTGGGTAGCCTCTTTCTGCCCACGATTAGACATGACTGAACAAGAATAAAGAAGAATGAACTAAAAATAACTTTCCGCTACAGTGGAACAATAATTTAAAAATCTAAGCAAAAGTCCTTTGCCACAAGCCCCACCCCTTTAAGAAGCTTCTAGCTATTTTAGAGTTTGAAGGGAAATATTAATCGCCACGTTTTGGCCAAGGACAACACCATGCTCCTGAGCTAGGAATGAAGTCATTTGGCTATGTGTTTTCTGGAATCTTGCCTTGAATGGTTTTCTCTCTGACATATGTCCAACTTTAATACAGTTTAACGTTAGGAATGCTCACAGCCTTTTTATAAAATCATGTTTAAATATAAAGGAAGCATGGAAAGACGCTCAGGGCAAACAGAGAGAAAAAAAGGAAGCGTTTGTTGAGAAGTGAGCATTTACCTTGATAGTGTGTGGTGAAATATTGTCTGTCAATGAAAGCCTTATCCAAAGAGTCATCTCAGTGGTTAAATGACATTTACTCTGTGCCTTAGGGTACTCTGAATTTAACTCGGGATCATCTTTAGGTTCATGCATTACTTTCTTAACCCACAAATTATTATTTATTACTTTTTCATCCCAGATAACCAGGCAGAAGAGGTCGTTGGCGGCTCACTGGTAGAATTTTTGCCTTCCATGTGGAAGACCCGGGTTTGGCTCCTGGCCAACACATCTCATGCGCAGCCACCACCTGCCTGTCAGTGGAGGCTTGTGTGTTACAATGGTGTTGAACAGCTTTCAGCAGAGCTTTCAGAATAAGAAGGGCTAGCAAGAAAGGCCTGGTGATCTACTCCTGAAAAATCAGCCAGTGAAAACCCTATTGATCACAATCATTTGATCTACAACTAATTAAGGGGATGGTGCAGGACCAGGTATGGGGCCACCACGAGCTGGGGTCCAACTTGACAGCAGCTAACAACAATGCCAAGGAGGCAGAAGGTAGTGGTAAGAACCATGACAGCCTTTGTTCTTACAGTTTTTGTTCCCATTCCTTTGATCTCCCTGCTGAACAGAATGTTGTCAGGTATTGAGAAGGAATTTTGGGTGTCCCCAGACTCCAGGCTCAAGGACTCTTTCACCAAAAAATTAGTAAATAAATGTTTACAGTAAAACTTGCCTACCTTGGATTGTTCTTCTCTCTGGTATTTCACCAGAATCACAGCCTGACCTTAAGATCAACTAGAAAATATTTTAAGGAAATGAAAGGTATGAAAATCCCTCTCTGGAAGGCCACATCTGTGGCCTTGCAGAGAGGGTTGGTAAAGCCTCTCCAACAGCTGGGAACAGTCAGTAAGAGAGTGCTGCAGGATTCATAAACCATGTTGAATTTTGGTGCCCTGGAAAAAGCTCTGAAATGTTCCAATCGTTAAACTACCCAACTTAAATCACTTTCACATGAGTAAATTCAGGACAAACATTACCAACTTTTTCAACTCCACTGTATGTTCCAAAAGCAAAATGAAAAGCAATAAAACGGAATGGTTGATTCTTATTCCACCTGCCCGGACAAGTGGTTTCAAATTTACTACAGGGGGAGTAGAGTCAAACAGTCTCTAGTATGTCTGCCCTGGTGGCACAGTGGTTAAGAGCTATGGCTGCTAACTAAAAGGTCGGCAGTTTGAATACACCAGCAGTTCTCTGGAAACCCTATGGGGCAGTTCTACTCTGTCCTGTAGGGTTGTTATGAACGATGGCAATGGGTTTCATTTTTTTTTGTTTTATTTTTGCCCTTGGAGGCAATAACGTGAATATAAAAACCTTGGACCACTGATTCAAAGGGATTTAGTCTTAAAATGGTTCTATCAATTAATGCCAGGGTACCTGATACACGGTAGATGCTTGGCAAATGTTCACTTCATTGATACATGAGTAAACAACACCTGATGAAGGGAAGAAGATGAAAAATAAAGTACTTTGAAAACTCTACTCTTAAGGTTTGACAGAGTAAGAAGGCCCTATGAAAGAGAATAAAATATGGTGGCCAAAACAGTAAGGCAAAGCTTGCAGCCTGAAGTGTTGCCAAAAGCTAAAGGAGAAAATCGTAAGGAGTGAGTGATTGACAAGATCAAATACTGCAGAGAGGCCTAGGAAACACGACTGATAAGTGTCAAGTGGATTTAACAACAAAGTGGCAGACTGGGTCATAATACTTGCAAGACTAATTCATTTGCAGTCTCTGAGATTGCCCCCTCTCCTGGCATTCATGCCCTTGTGTAACTCCCCACTATGAGTGTGGGCACGATTTACTGACGCAGTTCTAGGGAATAAAATTTGGCAGAAACAATGAGATGTCACTTCAGATATTAAGTAACAAATAAACTGTGGCTTCTGTCTTGATCTGCCCTCTTTTTCTCTCCTGCTTTCTCAGTTGCTTGCTCTGGGGGAAGCCAGCTGCCATTTTGTGAGCTGCCCTATGTAGAGGCCAATGCAGCAAGGAACTAATGTTCTGGCCAACAGCCAGCTAGGACCCGAGGCCTGCCAACAGCCATGTGTATCCAAGTACATTCCTGCAGTCATTTCCTATGTTAGAAATATGCATTAATAGACATGGATTCTTTTCCTATGTCTCAAGAAGTGTTGCTATGTTATGGTTAAAGAGCACACGTAGCCATTCTCTCACATAACAGTAATAATGAGTGGTGGCCCTATGGACTAAAGGGTGAACACAGAAGACAGCCTTGCCTAAATGACTGGGGTGAGAAGATGAATGCCTTCTCACACTCTGTTTACTCTTTGGTCTCCTAGTTCATGGAGATAAAATGGAATACTAAAAAATAATCCACGAAAAGAGAGAAAAAGGAATATATATGGGACAAATAGAAAACAAATTACAAGATGGTAGATTTAAACCGAACTACATTCATAGTTAAATTAAAATAAATAGTCTAAACGGAACCATTGAAAAAGATCGTCATACTGGATTAAAATATAAGACTCACCTTAACATGAACTAACAGCCTCCTAAATTTCTTCTCTAACCTTTCAAGTTACTGTTGTCAGTTTGATCCCATATAACTCTACATGCTTATATTAGAAAAGAGAAAGAATGGCCTCAAATCAACAATTTACAAGCACATTGCTCAAGGCAGACATTCTTTACTAATGAAGCTAAAATATTGTTTAGTTTAAAGAAGACTTCAGGGAATATTTTGGTTTAAGGTTTAAAGATTATTTCAGGGTGGAGGAATAATTCGAAAAGGAGGGTAAGAATGGTTGTACAACTTGAAGAATGTAATTAATGTCACTGAACTGTACATAGCAACCTATGTACAACAGAATGAAACACTGCCCAGTCCTGAGCCTTCCTCACAGTCTTTGCTCTGTTTGAGCCCATTGTTGCAGCCACCGTGTCAATCCATCTTGTTGAGGGTCTTCCTCTTTTTCACTGACCCTCTACTTTACCAAGCATGATGTCCTTCTCCAGGGACTGATCTCTCCTGATAACATGTCCATGTGAGAATAAGTCTCACCATCCTTGCTTCTAAGGAGCATTCTGGTTGTACTTTTTCCAAGACAAATTTGTTCATTCTTTTGGCAGTCTACGGTATATTCAGTATTCTTCGCCAATACCACAATTCAAAGGCGTCAATTCTTCTTTGATCTTCCTTGTTTGTAGTCCAGCTTTCACATTGCATATGATGAGATTGAAAATACCATGGCCTGGTCAGGCACACCTTACTCTTCAAGGTGACATCTTTGCTTTTCAACACTTTAAAGAGGTCCTTTGCAGTGGATTTGCCCAATGCAATGCGTCTTTCGATTTCTTGACTGTTGCTTCCATGGGTGTTGATTGTGAATCCAAGTAAAATGAAATCCTTGACAACTTCAGTCTTTTGTCCGTTTATCATGATTTTGCTCATTGGTCCAGTTGTGAGGGTTTTTGTTTTCTTTATGTTGAGATGTAATCCATACTGAAGGCTGTGGTCTTGCACATGAGAATGTTTAAATCCGGGCTATGATTCTCCAGGTAGCACAATACCGTTTCATTAAGCATGAGTCTTAGTGTCAATATTGAGACTTTTTTTTTAGAGTCACATACACTAAGATGGAGCCAACTCCTAAGAGGAGCTGAAGAAGTAAATCAAGCACATTCAATTTTTGTTCAACAGAAGTCTGTAACAATATATCATGTGAAGGAATCTTGGCCTTTGTGGTTCACTTTGCAAATCTCATTACCCATGTTTCTTTTTACACAATGAACCACCATGCCTCCCCAGGAGAACTCCTTGTTCAGCGGAGATTTGTGGTCAAGGTTCAGAAAAGAATTTTGCCCATAAATGGCCTGTGCTCTATCCAGTTGGGGGAAAAAAGGAGCACACAGAATTTCAAAGGTTATCTAATGCTCAGGCAAAACCAGGCAAACCAGCCGGGCAGGTATGTAACTGAGGCAAAACCCAGATCACTCATTACTTCTAGTTGAAGCAGAGGGGGCAGTGGGATTGGAATCCATTCAACAATGTTTCCTTCCCTTCCTTTCATGAAGCATGCAGCTCTGTTAGGGCCCCATTCTAGCTGGTTTATTGTATAAAAAGAAGGACTCTGGTATCACCCAGCCTCATTGCTTACTAGCTGGCTGTGTTGACATTGGGGCAGAAACTTAAGCATTCTGGACCTCAAGTTCTTCATATGTAAAATAAAGATAATAAAGGCCCCTCCCTAATAGTAACGGTAATAAAAATGATGGAAATAATAAACATGTATTGAGAGCTTACAGCATACCAGACACTATTTTAAACATTTTACATGTGTTAAACTCATTTAATCTTAACAACAACTTTATGGCATAGACTCTACGATTACTGCATTTTAAGGTGAAGGAGAGAGACAGAACCTTGCCTCAGTTTACACAACTGATGAGTGGCAGAGATAGAGGGCTGCTGTCAGAATTGAAAGAATGGATGTATGTAAAGCCCTGCCTGGCACATAGTAAATATGTGACATAATAAATGATAAAAAAAAAAAAAAGAAAGAAAAAAACTTTAATGACAGTTATTATTTTTTCTAGGTCATTTTCTACCTATGATGTTCTTACCTAAGAAACAATTACAAAAATCTATTGGAGGCTGTCTTGGTCATCTAGTGCTGCTATAACAGAAACACCACAAGTGAATGGCTTTAACAAAGAGAAATTTATTTTCTCACAGCCTAGTAGCTAGAAGTCCAAATTCAGGGCATCAGCTCCAGGGGAAGGCTTTCTCTGGGCCCTGGAGAAAAGTCCTTGTCATCAATCTTCCCCTAGGCTAGGAGCTGCTCCTCTCAGGAAACCCAGGTCCAAAGGGTGTGCTCTGGTCCCAGCACTGCTTTCTTAGTGGTATGAGGTCCCCAACTCTCTGCTTGCTTTCCTTTCCTTTTCTATCTCTTCGGAGGTAAGTAAGTGTGTTACAATCCCACCCTAATCCCCTTTAACATAAAATTACAATCACAAAATGGAGGACAAGCACAGAATACTGGGAATCATGGCCTAAACAAGTTAACACACACATTTGGGGGGGGGCATAATTCAATCCACGACAGAGGCCATCCACCACCCCACCGTTAGTTCGTGGTGCTGTGGTTGCTTGTGTGATGCTGTGATACTGGGAGCTGTGCCATCAGTATTTCAAATACCATCAAGGTCACTCATGGTGGACAGGTTTCAGTGGAGCTTTCAGACTAAGACAGGCTAGGAAGAAAGGGCTGGCCATCTACTTATGAAAATTAGCCAGTGAAACATTATGGATCACAACACAACATTGTCTGACTTGCTTGCCTTGGACACGTCATCAGGAGGGATCAAGCACTAGAGGAGGACATCATGTTTGGTGAAGTAAAGGGCCAACGAGTGCATGGGAGACCCTCGGTGAGATGAATTGGCACAATAGCCACAAGGAGGGACTTAAACATGTTGGTGATTATGAGGTAACACAGGACCAGGTAAGGTTTTGTTCAGTTGTACATGGGGTCACTATGAATCAGAATCGACTCAATAGCAGCTAACCACAACAACATTGGAAGTCACGAGTGGGGAAAGTAGCACCACATTAAAGCACTGAAACTTTCTACTGAAAATCAAGCTAGTGGGATAGTAACATGCCAGGGTGATGCAGTTACAGGTGTTTCCTGAAAAGTTTTGAGGAGAAACAGCCAGTAAAAGCCAGGTATGGAGCCAGTGTAAATGAAGAACTAAAGTTAAGCTCAGAATAGGAATCTATGCTGAATTCTCTCCCTGGCAGTTATAAGATAATGTGAAGGGGATAATTGCAACAGATACTTTCCCAATCCTTCCTAAAATTATCTTTTTTTAAAATCTTTTTGTTTTTCTGCCTCATAACTAGAAAGTCATTGGGTCTCCTTCTGCCCTGCAGATAACCCTGCTCTATTAATATGGACTCTTAGAACATTTTCTCCATTCCCAAGATACACTTAATGTTAATTCCACTTTTGATTTCATCTTTAGCCAAGCTGAATTCTAGGAGCCTTTACTTAAATTGCCTACAACCCAATTTAACACTTTTCACTGAGTTCCCATTTTTTCAGAGATATTTCCTGCAATCAAAAAGATTTATTCTTCAAATGAACTTCCATGAAAATAGTTTTAAGGGTTTTTCTTCTTCTTTTCTTTGTTTTTTTATGGCTTTCCAGCACAGATTTCTGTTCTGATGTTGTTTTAAAAATGAGCCCATTAGGGGCTGCCTTGGGATTTGTTATGTTCTCAGAGACACTCTTTCCAGAGACCTCCATCCTCAGACCAAGGCTAAACCCCCTACCACTCCCCTACCGATACCCTTAGCTCCATCCTTTCCTTTTTCTTCCTTGACTCTGCTCTTCCCCTTCTTCTCCAGCAACATCCATCTCTCTGTCGTACATCCGATTTTCTTTTTCCACAAACTCACAGATTTCATCTCTTTTGGTCTTGCCAGTCCCTCCAGCTCTCTTCCTATCTGCTTCCTGCAATAGCCGTTCTCTCCAATAAGTGGTATCATTTGTAGTTTCAGCTTTGCCACCACTTTGGTGCATTACCTTCTAAAAATCCCCTTTCCTTGATGATCTCTGACTTCTTAATTGTCAAGGTCCATGACCTTTCTCTGGTTTTGTCTTCCTGAATCTCTAGGTAACATTGGATACTACTCACCCACCATTCCCTTCCTGAGATTCTTGTAACTTCTTTTGGCCTCTCTTGTTTGGAGGAGGCACTTCTTTCAGAAAGCTGTCCCTGATTTCCTGCAAACAGATGTGACTTCCTCTTCCCTGCAATTACATGTGCCTATGTCTAATCTGCCCTCATAGATTATAAATTCCTTAAGGGCAGCTACCTTGTTTTTAATACCCTCACCACACACACAATGTATATATCAAAAAAACCAAATCAAAACCAGTTGCCATTGGTCAACTACGACTCATGGTGACCCCATGTGTTTCAGAGTAGAGCTTCTCTCTGTAGGGTTTTCAGTGGCTGTGATCTTTCAGAAGTAAATCTCCAGGTCTTTCTTCCAAGGTACCTCTGAGTGGATTCGAGCTACCAAGTACTTAACTGTTTGCACCACCCAAAACTCATTGCCGTCAAGTTGATTTCAACTCATAATGACCCTATAGGACAGAGCGGAAGTGCCCCATAGGGCTTCCAAGGCTGTAAATCTTTATGAAAGGAGACTGCCACATCTTTCTCCCGTGGAGTAGCTGGTGAGTTCGAATCATTGACCTTATGGCTAGCAGCAGACTGCTTAACCACTGCACCACTAGGGCTTCTTTGCACCACCCAGAGACTCCTATATAAATATACATCCTAGAACTAATACGGTGCCCTGCTCATAGCAAGTATTCAGTAAATATTGAGTACAGAAATGAATACGGTCTCAAAATATCAGGGTGCAGGCTGAATGTGGCCCAAAGATGAGTTTAATTTGTCCCACCTAGTTTTTAAAATATTTGAATTCATTATCAGCATTTAAAAATTGGGATATTTCACATAAAAAAATGTAATAGTTTTGTTTGTTTTCCTTAACAAATCTGATCTGCATGGCAACCATTAGTAGGGTCTGAGCACCTACTGACCCCTGGGTGGGACGTGTGTCCCCAATTTTCTACTTCACTCATTGATATTTCCGATATGGACCCTGTAGTCATTTCAAATTCGTGAACCCTTGAAAAACGAGCCCAGACAATTTGTAAAGGAAGGATGCACTCTTCAATTTGTCCATCAGTTTTCCTGTCAGCTCTGTCACCTGGTTACCTGTTAAGAGTTTGAAGGAAATGGAAAGTTTGCAGTCTTTCCTGAGTTCCCTGTGACTAGCCCATATCTGGATATAACACTTCCCCCATGAAGCCTTCCATGGTTTCTCCTGTTTGTGAAACTCTCCCTCTTCTATGCCCTCACAGTAGTGGTATACCTAGGGTACTGCACTGGCCCTGGGTGTGTGGTACCACTGAGCAATTTCTATTAACCCAGTAAGGCTCAACATTCTTCCTCAAGCATGGTAAGGTGTTAATTCAAAGAATTACTGAATTTGGCTTGTGTTTTTGAGCTGATATTATGGTAAAGTTATATAAAAGAGGGTGTCAGATATTTGGATAGGGGTGCAATTTCAGTGCTTGCCATAGGTGCCATTTTCTGTAGATATACCACTGGCCGTACTGGATTATTAGAAACTGCTCATTGGTGCCACATACCCAAGGCCGGTACAATACCTGTTATACCTGCCATATCCTAGTTACGTCTCTGCCTGGCCCACAGCACCTCGTATCACTGATATAGAACCGTTCCCTTCTGTCCCAATATACACAGAGCAGTATGCTCTGGCTGAATGTATGGTTCAGCTCTGGCTGGTTACTGCCAGTGTACCCCTATACACCCGCAATGTATCTTGGAGTCTGTTTACCTTTGTTCATACTCATGTGAGTTTTGGGTGAGAAAACAGTGGAGAAAGAGGACCTTTGTTGAAGGTAGGAAGAGAAGAGGAGAAGGGCAGAAGGGATGGTTCGATATCTGTTCCCAAGGGGTGACTCTATGGTCTAAGTTGAGCCCATTTTGAAGAGAGGGGGCCTAAAGCCAACAGCAGGGTCTGGAGGGGTTCTTGGTAGAACTTTTCTGATGTCCCAGTAGACAAAGAGTGACCAGAGCTGCAAAAGAGTTCCTTCTGGCCTTTACAAAGAACTTTAGCACCTCTCTTCACCCAGAAACCTGGAGTGTTTGGAAGTGGGGAACACAGGACCCTTGGCCTGGGTGGTGAATGTGGTAAGGCTTGCCAAATGGCTTTTCGGGCAGTGTGGATAAGAGGGATCAGGAAAGGAAGAACAGAATAAACGTACAGAGTAAGAAACTGCTTGTAGGCATTTGTGAATCACCCTCTGGAGGCTTCCAAAAGTAAATGGGGACACTTTGCTTCAGTCCTCCTATTACTACAAAGTCATTAGATGTTGATGTATTGGTATTCGCATTCACATCTCTATTCGTTGGGATATAAAATTGGCTTGTTTAACAGAAAGACCTAAATAACAAGTTGACTCATATGAAAAGTTGATTTCTCTCTCAGGTAAAAGTCCAGGGAGATGGCCCAGAACTGGTATGGCAGTCCATAATCATCAGAGACCCAGCTTCTCCTATCTGTCTGCTCTGCCATCGATAGGTAGCTTCCACCTCATGGTTCAAGGTGGTTCCTCCAGCTCCTTCCGTCAAGTCTGCATTCCAAGGAGCAGGAAGGAAGAGAAAAGGAAGAGGCAGGAGACACCACTTTTTTTTAAAGGCGTAGCATAGGAGTTGCACTCCCTCTTATATCCCATTAGCCAGAACTTTGATACCGGGGCACCCGTAGCTGCAAGGGAAGCTGGGAAATATAGCCTTTAGCTTGGCAATAATGTAATCACCTAAAAGTTCTATCACATTAGAAAAAGGGGAGCATGAATACTGGAGTTCAACTAGAAATCGCTCCCACACTTCTGTCTCCACTAGACTGGAAATTCGTGGAAGTCTGAATCTCTGGCCAACCACAATTAGACCAAATATTAGGGTAACGTGTATGCATAGTCAATGGGACATAAACCAGAACTGTATGAAATCCTGCTCTCGCCACTCTGGCCACTATGGGCTGGCCACTGTAGTCAGTGTACAGACCTGTGGTAGAAGCAGACCCTCACAGAATCACTCTCTTCCCTACAATTTACTAGCTGTGCATCTGAGTAAGTCTGTCTAGACCTGTTTCTTCATCTATTTAGTGTGAATCATGATACCTACAGTCACAGGGCTATGAGGATTAAAGGTATGCATGGTGTCTGGTGCACAGTTAGTGCTCAGAAAATGTTTTTAAAAACTAGATCTGTGAGTAGTCCCCAAGGCAACATCAGGGAGGAGTTCCACAGAAAACCTCAGTCTCTCTTGGCAATGCACACAGCTGCTTGTGAGGAAACCAGAATAGTTTGGGGTGGATGAGTGCTAGCTTGAGGCAACCCAATTTATTATCCTCTTTGTAAACAACTAAAGAGAAATCTCAGCTAGTAAAATCAGGAGATCACCCACCTGGATGTCCTCACTGATTTATGACAGAGTTCTCAGCATGGACTCTTTGCCAGGGCCCAGGAGAGATACTGGGAATTGTCTTTTCTCATGGCCTAAGGGAACTGGTGGAAAGCAAAGAGCTTTTCAATTAAAGGTCTGCCTGCTCTGCAGAATTCTAATTTTGCAGGAGGTTTGGCCAAGAGGCTCAATGCCTTGGGCTTGCCAGCCTGCGCTAAGGGGTTCTCCAGTTCCAGAGAATAAAGATTCTTGACTCTAGGGCTGTGCTTTGCATGTAGATCCTCAAGGCAGTTGGTTTCTTTCTCTCCCATCTAAATCACTTAGTGTCTTTGCATCAAACATGCAAGCCACCATCCTCCAAGACGTTGTAAAAAAAAAAAAATTTTTTTTTAAGTATGTGGCTTTGAGCATGTCATTTGCAGGAACAAGGGCCATATGGGTAAACACAGTGATATGGGAAGAGCACAGGATTTAAAATCAGACAGATTCTGAACCAAGCCCCAGCTCCACAACTTATATGAGAGACTTTGGGCAAGCCTATAACCTCTCAGAAAGCAGAGAATACCAGAAAGATGTTTACCTGTATTTTATTAACTATACAAGTGCATTCGACTCTGTGGATCATAACAAATTATGGACAACATTGCGAAGAATGGGAATTCCAGAACACTTAATTGTGCTCCTGAGGAACCTGTACATAAACCAAGAGGAAGTCATTCAAACAGGACAAAGGGATAGTGCACGGTTTAAACTCAAGAAAGGTGTGCGTCAGGGTTATATCCTTTCACCATACCTATTCAGTCTGTATGCTGAGCAAATAATCCAAGAAGCTGGACTATATGAAGAAGAATGTGGCATCGGGGTTGGAGGAAAACTCATTAACAACCTTTGATGTGCAGATGACACAACCTTGCTTGCTGAAAGTGAAGAGGACTTGAAGCACTAACTGATGAAGATCAAAGATCAGTATGAGTTACACCTCAACATAAAGAAAACAAAAACCCTCACAACTGGAGCAATAAGCAACATCATGATAAACAGAGAAAAGATTGAAGTTGTCAAAGATTTCATTTTACTTGGGAAGACAATCAACGCTGACGGAAGCAGCAGTCAAGAAATCAAATGATGTATTGCATTGGGCAAATCTGCTGCAAAAGACATCTTTAAAGTGTTCAAAAGCAAAGATCTCACCTTGAGAACCAAGGTGTGCCTGACCCAAGCCATAGTGTTTTCAATCGCCTCATACGTATGTGAAAAATGGACAATGAATAAGGAAGACAGAAGAATTTACTCCTTTGAATCATAGTATTTGTGAAGAATATTTGAGCCCTGCTCTCCTGCTTACTTGCTGGGGACCTTAAACAAGTTACTCATCTGTCTTAGCCTCAGTTTTCATGTGGGAAAAACAATAGTGTATCAGTTAGCATGCTTTGAGCTGCAAGTAACAAAACAATCCAACTCAAACTTGCTTAAGCAGTAAGGGCATTGATTATCTTACATAGCAGTAAGTCCAGAAAGATTCAGGTTTCAGGGCTGTTTGATTCAGTAGCTCAACCATGCCATTGAGGAAGCTGTTTTTTTCTCTGCCTGCTCTTCATCCACGACTCTGCCCACAGGCCTTAGCGTGGCTTTAGCCATTCCAGGCATCAAAGATGGAGGAAACATTTCCCAGCAGTTCCTCAGGAGACTTCTACTTTCATCTCATTTCCCAGATGAGAGGTACACGTGCCCATTCCTGAACCAACCATGGGGAAGGGGATGGAATCACCCTGAGGTGAATCAAGCCCATTGTTACAGCTGGGAATGGGTTGGCATTCCTGAGGCTACACAGGGGGAACAAATCTCAGGTTCACTTAGGAAAAGTAAGGGCAAAATGGATGCTGGGTGGACAACCAAGAGATTCCTCTGCCAGTACTCCACCGGGGTGGTTGTGAGGGTTAAAGGAAATAAGATAGTGGATGTTTGATAAAAGGTACCTGTTAGTATTACTGTTCTTTTATTTATTTATTTTTCTTTTCTCTTCAAGCTCTCTCTATCCTGGATTCCCAGGACTCAGATATGTGATCATGGGGACATTCCAAAAATGTGGCAGTTTGTATTCAAGCAGAACTGTGAGGACAAGACCTTTAAGCAGAGAGGATATAAAATCCTTCAAGTCACAACCTTATAGAACTCTCCTCTGGGTCAACATGGGTCACAGGTGTCCATGCAGTACCCCGTGGGCCTCCTGTCATGGTTGCTGTGTTTGGGAGGGCAAGGCCTGGCAGAAGTCCTCAGACGTTAGTCTATGGCTGGAAGAGTGTGGCCAAGCAGCTGCCTAGCTCTCTGCCTTCATCACTACCACCCAATATGCCCACTTCACTTTATTTGCTATCTCTCTCCAGCAAATGAAGCCAAGTGCATATGGCCTCACTAGCATTTTTGCCAGAGTTATACAGAGCAAAACTGTGACTGCAGCAAGATACTATTTTGGAAATATTAATCTGATATTGTTTTCATTTGCCTCTAGTCCTTGAATCACATTAGGCTTATTACCCAGAGAAAGAGAAGGTAGTTGCTTCTAAAAAATAGTGAAGATATTGTTTTTCATAATCCATTCTTGGATATTGGGTTCCACATTTGAACATACCAAAGTTTAGAATGCATTATTGCTTACAAGTCCACCTGGTTCAAATGCCTGCTCTTAAGAAGACACATTTCTTATGTTCCCTGTTGGGGGTAAAGGAAAACAGCACCATGTTTTCTCTCCCTGATGAGAAAAATAACGACAAGTTGGGGTAGCCCTCTCCACCTCCACTAGATTCCTTCACTTCTTTCTCTGGTCTCACTGCTTTTGTTATATTATTCTCTTCACCTGCAAAAGAGTCCTTACTTTCTCTTTGCTTACCATTTTTTCATCCCTTCTTTCAAGACACAGCACAAAATTCACCTTCAGGAAATCTTTGTTGGATAGCCTTGGATTATACAGTCATTTTAGGTACCATTTCAGATTTAGAGGGAAGTTCAAAGGAAGATGTTAGTCTTATAGTTGTTTAGTTCTGCTATATGTATCTACTCCAGGGACAACGTTATTAATTAGTTACTGTCATATGTCTATCAGTTTGTCATACTGTGGTGGCTTGTGTGTTGCTATGATGCTGAAAGCTATGCCACTGGTATTTCAAATACCAGCAGGGTCACCCATGGTGGACAGGTTTCATCAAAGGTGCTAGAATAAGAAAAACTTAGGAAGAAATGGCTGACAATCTACTTCTGCAAATTAGCCAGTGAAACCCTTATGGATCACAACAGAGCATTGATTGACATGTCTTCAGGAGGAATCAATAGCTAGAGGAGATATCATGTTTGGCGTGGGAGACCCTCAGTGAGATAGATTGCCCTAATAGCCACAATGATGGACTTGGACTTGTCGGTGATCATGAGGAATACACAGAACTGAGCAATGTTTCCTTCTGTTGCTTATGGGGTTGCCAAGAGTCAGAGTGGAGTCAACTGCAGCAATCAATCAATCATCTATCCATCATTTAATTAGACATGCCACTGATATTCAATGGATGTAATTCTACTGGGTACAGAAATGTCGGGTGACTGAGATACAGGTGGTCAGAAATTTGTTGCTTCCTTTTGAAAAGTAGCAAAACCAATCTAGCAACAAACAAAAATTCTATTGAGAGGAGGCATTTCCAATCTTTCTCCTGTTGGCAAGTCACTCTGGGAGGATAACCTTTGAAGTTGGTCAACATGGTGATATCACATTTTTCATCTGTATTCTGAACTTGTATGACACTAGTATGTACCATTGGTTATGGTCCACCTTGGTCTAGTTCTATGGTTTAGAGCAAAACCTAACACTTGTGGGGAGAAAAAGCAGCATTGGTGAAGGCAAGGCTATATGCAGAACACATTCTTTTGTTGGTCCCAAAAGCCCCTGTCACAGATTTATTAGCTTCTTATTGGGGTCTCCAGTTAGACAAAGTTAAGGAATATTTGTTACTCAACAAATAAACCCCAAAATCAAACCTATGTGGTTGAGTCAATTCTGACTCATGGTGCCTCAGTGTGTTATAGAGTAGAACTGTTCCACAGGATTTTCTTGGCTATAATCTTTAAGGAAGTACATTGCCATACCTTTTTTCTGCAGTACCGTTGAGTGTGTTTGAACCATCAACGTTTAGGTTAGTAGTCCAGCACAAACCGTTTGCATCACCCAGGGTCCTACTCAATAAATAACTGCTATCTTATAAATGAAGGAGCCCTGGTAGCACAGTGGTTAAGCTCCTAGCTGCTAACTAAAAGGTTGGTGGTTTGAGCCCATCAGCCACTGTGGAAGAAAGATGTGGCAGCCTGCTTCTGTAAAGATTTACACCATTGAAAACCCTATAGGGCAGTTCTATTCTGTGGCACAGGGTAGCTATGAGTGGGGTTTGGTGTTTTTTTTTTTTTTTTTTAGTTTATCGTATAATTTGACTTAGCCAAGTCTCTAGATCTTTTCTGTATTCTCAAAAATAGACAAAGATTCCATAAAAATTGAAACAAGAGAGGCAGGGCCAAGACGGCAGAATAGACAGACACTTCTGGAGAGCCTTCTTCCAACAAAGACCCCAAAAAACAAGTGAAACGAGTATGTTTATAACAAGCTAGGAGCCCTGAACAATCAAAGGCAAAGTTAGAAAAAGAACTGAGGGGCGGGGGAGAAGGAGACGATTCAGAAGCAGAGAGGGGTTACCAGACCTGAATCGCCAGGAGCCTTCAGGAACCATTCCTGGGAGCGGTTACAGTGGGCTGGTACTAGCATTCAGCCGCAGTTTCCTCAGGGACAAGCAGCCATCCGCACAACCTACTCACACCTCTGGAACCAGAAAAGAATGGCGCTCTCCACAAAAGCTAAGTACTTGTGTATATTTTACAGTGCCCCCCACCCCCAAACTGGCTTCACTGGCTGTTGATTTCCCTGGGCCGGAGATAGACCCTGTTGAGCACCTAGAGTCATCCTCCCAGCCTTGGAGAAGGAATAAATTCGCAATTGGGGGAGAAGAAAATTTGCCTGCTCCATTGACCAGGGGAGCTCAGGACAGAAGTGTCCCCTGTCAAGGCATAAATGGTCTGTGGAATTTGAGTGCCTTTCCTCCGACATGGACCTGTGTGGTCCTATTTCAGGAGAACAGGCCCTTGTTTGCAGAGTACAACTGTTTCAGCTGTGTGGTGGAGAGGTGGGTGTTTGATGTTTGACACCACTTTGCCTAAACAAGGTCCTCACCTATCCACATTAGGGGCCTAAGGACTGGTGGCTCTGCTCAGGCCACCCAGCCACCCACAACAGCGGTCCAAAGATAACTGATACCTCCCAGTCCTTACAACCAAAAACATTGGGTGCCTATGGTCAGTCTGCAGAACCCACCCACCTGTATGCTCTAGGGAAGAGGGACATGCTTTCCTCAGAGACACTTGGAGGACAATTTTCAGCCCCCAGCCTTGTTCAGAGCATGACTCTCCTGCTGCAACCAGATACTGGTACCTACACCAATCACCCCTGCCCCTTTAAACTGTAGGACAGAGCCCATATCACACACTTGATGATCAGCTACCTGGACACCTGAACTGAATTCATACAAGAAAAGTGAATAGACTTCTAGACTGATACACCGGGTAATAGCTCCAGCCATCTGTGGACAGGACGTCAGAGCTCCGAAGGTGAAAATAATTAAGCTAGCTCATTCAAGCAACCCATTTGGGCATATCAAAACAAAACAAAGCAAGAAGCTACGATACAGTAAGCAAACATGAAATAAACTAATACAATAACTTATAGATGGCTCAGAGACAACTGTCAATACCAAGTTACATAAAGAAACAGACCATGATTGCCTCAACAAGCTCTCAAAACAAAGAATCAAGGGATCTTCTAGATGAAAGTGCCTTCCTGGAATTACCTGATGCAGAATCCAAAAGATTAATATACAGAACCCTTCAAAACATCAGGAAGGAAATCAGGCAATATGCAGAACAAGCTGAGGAACACACAGATAAAGCAGTTGAAGAAATTAAAAAGATTATTCAAGAACATAATGAAAAATTTAATAAGCTAGAAAAATCCATAGACAGACAGTAATCAGAATTCAAAAGATTAACAATAAAATTACAGAATTAGACAACTCCATCGAAAGTCAAAGGAGCAGAATTGAGCAAGTGGAAAGCAGAATTTTTGAACTTGAAGGTAAAGCACTTGGCACCAGTATATTTGAAGAAAAATCAAATAAAAGAATTAAAAAAATGAAGAAACCTTAAGAATCATGTGGGACTGTACCAAGAGAAATAACCTACAAGTGATTGGAACACTACAACAGGGAGGGATAACAGAAAATACAGAGAGAATTGTTGAAGATTTGTTGGCAGAAAACTTCCAAGAAATCATAAAAGATGAGAAGATATCTATCCAAGATTCTTATCAAACTCCACATAAGGTAGATTTTAAAAGAAAGTCACCAAGACATATTATAATCATTCTTGCCAAAATCAAAGATAAAGAGAGAATTTTAAGAGCAGCTAGGGATAAACGAAGAGTCACCTACAAAGGAGAGTCAATAAGAATAAGCTCAGACTACTTGGCAGAAACCATGCAGGCAAGAAGGCAATGAGATGACTTATATAAAGCATTAAAGGAAAAAAATTGGCAGCCAAGAATCATATATCCAGCAAAACTGTCTCACAAATATGAAGGTGAAGTTAGGATAGTTCCAGATAAACAGAAGTTTAAGGAATTTGTAAAAACCAAACCAAAACTACAAGAAATACTAAAGGCAGTTCTTTGGTTAGAAAATCAATAATATCAGGCATCAGCCCAAGACTAGAACACAGGACAGAGCAATCAGATGTCAACTCAGACAGACAGGGAAATCACAAAAATAAATCAAGATAAAAAAATGCTCAAAACAGGGAAACAATGATATTACTATGTAAAAGAAGATAACATTAAAACAATAAAGAGGGACTAAGAAATGTAGTCATAGATTTTTCATATGGAGAGGAAGACAAGGCGATACAAAGAAATAAAAGTTAGGTTTAAATTTAGAAAAATATGGGTAAATATTAAGGTAACCACAAAAGAGACAAACTATCCTACACATCAAAATAAAATACAAGAAAAAAATAGAGACTCAGCAGAAACAAAATCAACATCAATGAATATGAGGAAAAGATGATATATAAACTACTCAGCACAAAAAATTAAGTGGGAAAAAGAAACTGTTAACAACACACACAGACATCAAAATGATAGCACTAAATTCATACCTATCCATAATTACCCTGAATGTAAATGGACTAAATGCACCAATAAAGAGACACAGAGTGGCAGAATGGATAAGAAAACACAATCTGTCTATATGCTGCCTACAAGAGACACACCTTAGGCTTAGAGACACAAACAAACTGAAACTCAAAGGATGGAAAGAAATATATCAAGCAAACAACAACAACAAAAAAAGCAGGAGTGGCAATGTTAATTTCTGACAAAATAGAATTTAAAGTTAAATCCATCCTAAAGGATAAAGAAGGACACTATATAATGATTAAAGGGACAATATACCAGGAGAATATAACCATATTAATTATTTATGCACCCAATGACAGGGCTGCAAGAAACATAAAACAAACGCTAACAGCATTGAAAAGTGAGATAGACAGCTCTGCAATAATAGTAGGAGACTTCAACACACCACTTTCAGTGAAGGACAGGACATCCAGAAGAAGCTCAGTAAAGACACAGAAGATCTAAGTGCCACAATTAACTAACTTGACCTCATGGACATATACAGAACACTCTACCCAACAGCAGCCAAGTGTACTTTCTTTTCCAACACACATGGAACATTCTCTAGAATAGAACACATATTACATCATAAAGCAACCCTTAGCAAAGTCTAAAACGTTGCAATATTACACAGCATCTTCTATGACCATAGCCCATAAAAGTAGAAATCAGTAAAAGAAAAAGCAGGGAAAAGAAATCAAATGCTTGGAAACTGAACAATACTCTGCTCAAAAATGACTGGATTATAGAAGACATTAAGGATGGAATAAAGAAATTCATAGAATCCAATGAGAATGAAAACACTTCCTGTCAGAACCTTTTGGACACATCAAAAGTAGTGCTCAGAGGTCAATTTACATCAATAAATGCACACATCCAAAAAGAAGATAGGGCCAAAATCAAAGAATTATCCTTACAACTTGAACAAATAGAAAGAGAGCAACAAAAGAAACCTTCAGGCACCAGAAGAAAGCAAATAATAAAAATTAGAGCAGAAATAAATGAAATAGAAAACAGAAAAACAATGGAAAGAATTAACAAGACCAAAAGCTGGCTCTCTGAAAAAATTAACAAAATTAATAAACCATTGGCCAAACTGACAAAAGAAAAACAGGAAATGAAGCAAATAACCCAAACAAGAAATAAGATGGGCAATATTACAACAGACCCAACTGAAATTAAAAGGATCATATCAGATTACTGGAAACCTGGTGGCGTAGTGGTTAAGTGCTATGGCTGCTAATCAAAGGGTCAGCAGTTTGAATCCACCAGGAGCTCCTTGGAAACTCTATGGGGCAGTTCTACTCTGTCCTATAGGGTCGCTATGAGTCGGAATGGACTCGATGGCACTCGGTTTGTTTTGGTTATATCATATTACTATAAAAAATTGTACTCTAACAAATTTGAGAACCTAGAAGAAATGTGAATTCCTAGAAACACATTACCTACCTAAACTAACACAAACAGGCAGAACAACTAAATAGGCTCATAATGAAGGAAGAGATTGAAAAGGTAATCAAAAAACTCCCCACAAAAAAAGAGCCCTGGCCCAGACATATTCTCTGCAGAGTTCTACCAAACTTTCAGAGAAGAGTTAACACCACTACTACTAAAGATATTTCAGAGCATAGAAAAGGACAGAATATTCCCAAACTCATTCTATGAAGCCAGCATATCCCTGATACCAAAACCAGGTAAAGACACCACAAAAAAAGAAAATCACACACCTATATCCCTCATGAACTTAGATGTAAAAATCCTCAACAAAATTCTAGCCAACAGAATTCAACAACATACCAAAAAAAGAATTCACCATGACCAAGTGGATTTATACCAGGTATGCAGGGATGGTTCAACATTAGAAAAAACAATTAACGTAATCTGTCATATAAACAAAACAAAAGAATCACATGATTTTATTAATTGATGCAGAAAAGGCTTTTGACAGAGTTCAACACTCATTCATGACAAAACTCTCAGCAAAATAGGAATAGAAGGAATATTCCTCAGCATAGTAAAGGGCATTTGTATAAAGCCAAGAGCCAACATCATCCTAAATGGAGAGAGTCTGAAAGCATTCCCCTTGAGAACAGGAACCAGACAAGGATGCCCTTTATCACCATTCTTATTCAACATTATGCTGGAGATCCTAGCCAGAGCAATTAGGCTACATAAAGAAATAAAATGTATCCAGATTGGCAAGGAAGAAGTAAAAGTATCTCTGTTTGCAGATGACATGATCTTATACACAGAAAACTCTAAGGAATCCTCAAGAAAACTACTGAAACTAATAGAAGAGTTCAGCAGAGGATCAGGATACAAGATAAACACACAAAAATCAGTTGGATTCCTCAAGAGACCTACATAAGTGGAAAAACATACCTTGCTCATGGATAGAAAGACTTAACATTGTAAAAATGTCTATTCTACCAAAAGCGATCTATAGATTTAAGGCAATTTCAATCCAAATTCCAACAACATTTTTTAATGAGATGGAGAAACAAATCAACTTCATGTGAAAGGGAGAGAGGCCCCGGATAAGTAAAGCATTACTGAAAAAGAAGAACAAAGTGGGAGGCCTCACTCTACCTGATTTTAGAACCTATTATACCGCCACAGTAGTCAAAACAGCCTCTGGTGGCGTAGTGGTTAAGTGCTATGGCTGCTAACCAAAGGGTCAGCAGTTTGAATCCACCAGGCGCTCCTTGGAAACTCTGTGGGGCAGTTCTACTCCGTCCTATAGAGTCACTATGAGTCGGAATCGACTTGAGGGCACTGGGTTGGGACCGGTACAACAACAGATACATATACCAATGGAACAGAATTGAGAGTCCAGACATAAATCCATCCACATATGAGCAGTTGGTATTTGACGAAGGCCCCAAATCAGATAAATGGAGAAAAGACAATCTTTTTAACAAATGTTGCTGGCATAACTGGATATCCATCTGCAAAAAAAAAAAAAAAAAAAAAATGAAACAAGGCCCATTCCTCACACCATGCACAAAAACTAACTCAAAATGGATCAAAGACCTAAATATAAAATCTAAAACGATAAAGATCATGGAAGAAAAAATAGGGACAACATTAGGAGCCCTAATACATGCCATAAACAGCATACAAAACATTACTAACAATGTGGAAGAAAAATTAGATAACTGGGAGCTCCTAAAAATCAAACGCCTATGCTCATCCAAAGACTTCACCAAAAGAGTAAAAACACTACCTACGGACTGGGAAAAAGTTTTTAGCTATGACATTTCCGATCAGAATCTGATCTCTAAAATCTACATGATACTGCAAAAACTCAACAACAAAAAGACAACCCAATTTAGAAATGGGCAAAAGATATGAACAGACACTTCACTAGACATTCAGGTAGCCTACAGATACATGAGGAAATGCTCACGATCATTAGCCATTAGAGAAATGCAAATCAAAACCACAATGAGATTCCATTTCACGCCAACAAGGCTGGCATAAATCCACAAAATACAAAATAATAAATGTTGGAGAGGTTGCAGAGAGACTGAAACACTTACACACTGCTGGTGGGAATGTAAATTGGTATAACCACTTTGGAAATTGATTTGGTGCTTCCTCAAAAAGTTAGAAATAGAACTACCACACGATCCAGCAATCCCACTTCTTGGAATATATCCTAGACAAATAAGAGCCTTTACACAAACAGATATATGCACACCCAAGTTCATTGCAGCACTGTTTACAATAGCAAAAAGGTGGAAGCAACCAAGTTTCCCGCCAATAAATGAATGGATAAATAAATTATGGTATATTCACACGATGGAATACTACACATCGATAAAGAGCAGTGGTGAGTCTGTGAAACATTTCATAACATGGACGAATCTGGAAAGCATTATGTTGAGTGAAATTAGTTGCAAAAGGGCAAATATTGTAAAAGACCACTATTATAAGAACTCGAGAAATAGTTTAAACAAAGAAAATATTCTTTGATGGTTACAAGGGGGGAGGGAGGGAGAGAGGAAGAATGGTATTCACTAATTAGATAGTAGATAAGAACTACTTTAGGTGAGGGGAAAGACAACACACAATGCAGGAGAAGTCAGCACAACTGGACTAAACGAAAACCAAAGAAGTTTTCTGAATAAACTGAATGCTTGGAAGGCCAGCGTAGCAGGGGCAGGGGTTTAGGGACCATGGTTTTAGGGGACATCAAAGTCAATTGGCATAATAAACTCTATTAAGGTAACATTCTGCATCCCACTTTGGAGAGTGGCTAGCAAGCGGCGATCTAAGATGCATCAATTGGTCTCAACCCACCTGGAGCAAAGGAGAATGAAGAACACCAAAGACACAGGGTAATTATGAGCCCAAGAGACAGAAATGGCCACATAAACCAGAGACTACATCAGCCTGAGACCAGAACTAGATGGTGTCGGGCTATAACCGATGACTGCCCTGACAGAGAACACAACAGAGAACCCCTGAGGGAGCAGGAAAGCAGTGGGATGCAGACCCTAAATTCTCATAAGACCAAACTTAATGGTCTGACTGAGACTAGAAGGACCCCGGTGGTCATGGTCCCCAGACCTTCTGTTGGCCCAGGGCAGGAACGATTCCCGAAGCCAACTCTTCAGACATGGATTGGACTGGACAATGGGTTGGAGAGGGATGCTGGTGAGGAGTGAGCTTCTTGGATTAGGTGGATACTTGAGACTATGTTGGCATCTCCTATCTGGAGGGGAGATGAGAGGGCAGAGGGGGTCAGAAGCTGGCAGAATGGACACAAAAAGAGAGAGTGGAGGGAAGGAGTAGGCTATCTCATTGAGGGGAGAGCAATTAGGAGGATATAGCAAGGTGTATATAAATTTTTGTATGAGAGAATACCTTGAAATGTAAACTTTCACTTAAAGCACAATAAAAATTAAAAAAAAATTGAAACAAGTCACCACCCATTTCTAAACCTTGTATCAAATATACATTACATTAATTTGATTAATTCACAGGGTTTACTCCCCAAATCCAAAGGGGCAGAGAAATCATCTTAGAACAGCTGAAATTGTGAGACCCTGAAGTTACAGACTTTTGACTGAGGGCTTCTTCCCAAAACTTTAGTAACCTGGCTAGGAATTTTGGATTGAGTCCCCTCTTTTAAAAAGACTTCATTTGTCATGCCTGCAGGATTTTCCAAACCTTCACCCTTCTGCTGGGATTTTTCTATTTAAAGTATTTTAAGGTTAGTTTTCTACTAGTCAAACCACTTATAGGGATGTGTCTTTTTCAAATTTCAGCCTTTTAGGTTTCTTTTTCTGTATACCTTTTACAAAGAAGTACCCTTTTTCAGAAGTCCCTAGGTGTACAAATGGTTAACACACTTGGCTGCTAACTGAAAAGTTGGTGGTTTGAGTCTACCCAGAGGAGCCTCGGAAGAAAGGCTTGGTGATCGATTCCTGAAAAATCAGCCATTGAAAACCTCGTGAAGCACTGCTCTTCTCTGGCATACACAGGGTCGCCTCGAGTCGGAAACAACTTGACGTTTGCGTTTTTTAAATTTCAATTCTGTGATCATTGCCAGTTCCTTACTGAAGCATTTCACATAATTAATAATCACGATCTTTCTGTCACGTGGGTAGTAACCATTTTATCATCTCCAACACGGACAGTCTTGGAAGTAGTTAAGTCTTAAAATACTGCTTCATGAATAATTCAACAGAACTTGATTCTTTTATTGAGTATAGATCAGCATACTTTACAAGAGAATAATATAAATAATTTCTCGCAGTCTCTTCTAAAGGTGCACATCAGGGCCCTCAATCAAGTGACCTTTTCCTCTTATCCAACCGCTGCTAAGAGAGAGGAAATGGGCCGTGACAACTAGTATAAGGTTTTCATTTGCAAGTTTCTCTAACTTACTGGAGTGAAATGCTGACTCATTGTTAAAAATAATCGTGTATTTTCGGTATAGAGATTCTGGGATTCAGTGCTCTGTTGAAATGCCAGAAAACAGGCAGAAATCAACTGGATTTCAACAACTACCTGGTAGGCCTGTATGTTGAACTGAGACCGTCTTAAATTGTAGAAGAAATATGAGAAATAGTATAATAAGAAAAAACATGGTGTCATTTGGAAAATAATTCTCCCCATCTAAATTATATTATTCTTTCTCAAAGCACACTATTTTTCTCTATCAGAGCATTAATAAGCATTTTAATGATGTAACCATCAGGAAAGGAGCCCTGGTGGGTCAAAGGATAATAGCACTCTCCCGCTAACTGATAGTTTGGGTGTTGGAACACACCTAGTGTCTCGTTGGAAGAAAGACTTGGTGATCTGCTCCCTGCAAGATTACAGTTTAGGAAACCCTATGGAGCAGTTCTACTCTGTCACACGGGGCCACTATGAGTTGAAATTGACTTGACCGCACCTAACAACAACAACCATTAGGAAGCTATAAGAGTGTTTTATTTATCTAGTGCTGCTATAACAGGAATACCATGACTGGGTAGTTTTAACAAACAAATTTATTTTCTCACAGTTTAGGAGGCTAGAAGTCCAAATTCATAGTGCCAGCTCTAAGGGAAGGCTTTTTTTTCTGTTGGCTCTGAAGGAAGGCCCTGACCTCTTCTGCTTCTGGGTGATCTTCATGTGTCTCGGTATGTATCCTCCCCGTCTCCCCTTGTTTTCTTGTATTTAATCTTTTTTATACCTCAAAAGAGGCTGACTCAAGACACACCCAACACTAATTCTGTCTCATCAACATAATAAGGGCATCCCATTCCAGAATGAGATTATAGCCATAGGCGTAGAGGTTAAGATTTATAACACATAGTTTTGGGCAACACAGTTCAATCCATATATTCCATCCTTTGGCCCCCCAAAATTCATGTCCTCACCACATGTAAAACACATTCACCCCATCACATCATCCCAAAAGTCTTAAATCAACTCCAAATCTGAAATCTCATCCTCTGAATCATATAAATGAAATATGGGTATATTCCATCTTGGGCAAAATTCCTCTTCATCTGTGAACCTGTGAAATCTAGAGTAAAAGTTATCCGTTTCCAAAGTACAAGGGTGGAATAAGCACAAGGCAGACATTTCCATTACAAATGGGAGAAACCGGAGGGAAAAAAGGGATAACAGGAACCAAACAACGCCAACACCCAGCAGAACAATATACATTAGCTCTAAAGTCTTGAAAATAATCCTCTATTCTCTGAGACCATCTGGGCACTGGCACTGCCCTCCAGACTATGGGTGTTGATCATGCCCTCTGGATTCTGGGTGGAGGCCCCTTGGCCCTAGGATCCAGCTCTGCCTTCCAGGCTCACTGGGATGGCAACACTTATCTCTTGGCTTTGGGCAGCCCCATTCTCCTAGTCCATCTGAGTGGCAACCCCACCTTCTCAGCCCTAGCAGACCGTGTTCTTCTGCCCCTTGGGCATGGCAACCACATCCACTCAACTTTGGGCAGCAGCCTCATCCCCTTGGCATACCTTAATGGCAGCCCACACTCCAGTACTGAGTTGGCAAAGTTCCAACTCTTTGAAACCTAGAAGGCCATGGCCCACCCTTTGAGATCCAGGAGAACATGGTCATACCCTTTGAAGCTGGGAAGGCCCTGCTTCCTGTGGTGCTCTTTCTAACAGTTCTGTTGATCTCCAAGCTGCTCCAGGGTGCTCCTTTTCTTTTCTTGAAGAACAACAGATGCAGCTCTTTTGGCCTGTTTCCTGCCTGTAGAATTCCAAGAGGCAGACAGTGTTCTTTCCTTTTGTTCTTTCTCTGTCCCCTTCAGTCTAAGCTGAGGGGTTATCTGCTGTAGTAGTTGGTTAGACCCATCAGTGACAGGCTTAATCTCTTTAACAAAGATTTTGTAGTCATGTCCTTGGTGAATATTCTAGGACATGTGTCCTTAGTTTGTACAACAGAATTTTCCAAATATTTAAGTTCTTTTTTGTTTGCACAGTTCATTTTTAAGTCCATCTCTTTCCTCTCGCATTTTACTATGAGCAACAAGGAAAAACCATGTGGCCCCTTTAAGATCTTGCTTAGAAATCTCATCAGCCAGATATCCAAGTTCATCACTTACAAGTTCTACCATTCACCAAAATTTGAACATAATTCAGACAAGTTTTTTCCGCTGCATAAAAAGCATCACCCTTCTTCCATTGTCCAATCACATTCATCATTTTCTTTTGAAGTCTCACCAGAAGCACATGTAATACCCACATTTCTAGCAACACTCTGTATTCTCTAAGACGATAGAGACTCTCTCTATAGCTTTCCTTTCTTCTGAGCCCTCACCAGAATGGCCTTTGACATCCATAATTCTATCAACAGTCTCTTCAAAGGAATCTAGGCTTTCACTATTAGGTACCTTAAAACTCTTCCAGCCTCTATCCATTACCCAGTTCTAAAACTGCTTCCACATTCTAGGTATCTATTAGAGCAGCACCCCATTCTTTCAGTACCAAGCTCTGTCTTAGTTATCTAGTGCTACTATAACAGAAATACCACAAGTGGGTGGCTGTAACAAACAGAAGCTTATTTTCTCACAATTTAGGAGGCTAGAAGTCTGAATTCAGAGTGCTGGACCTAGGGGAAGGCTTTCTTTCTCTTTGGGCTCTGGAGGAAGGTCCTTGTCTTTTCTGGGCTTCTACCCCTAGGTGATCTTCATGTGACTTGGCATGTATCTTCCCCCGTCTCCCCTTGCTAGCTTGCATTTAATCTCTTTTTATATCTCAAAAGAGATTGACTCAAGATACACCCTATACCAATCCTGTCTCATTAATGTAACAAAGACAACCCATTCCCAAATGGGATTATAGCCATAGGGATAGAGGTTAGGATTTACAACACATAGTTTTGGGAGACATAGTTCAATCTGCAACAGTACGTAAGGATGAACTGATAACACACAGTCTAACCCAGCAGCCAGTTAATGCTCACTACATATTCCTGCCCTTTTGTTGTCTTCTTGCTTATTCTGTTGCCACTTTCGTCTTCACATTCAGTTTATTTGCTTTGTGAAAAAAAAAAAAAACTTGTAAAAACAATGAGAGTGAGCTGCCACAGTGAACCAAAAGCAGGCCAGAAATATGAAGAGTCTCTGAGAGCAAGTCCTGGCAGCCCAGTTGCTGTTGGCTCCAGGGAGTGACAGGAAACAGGCAGGACCAGTGGCTTCCACATATCCTCCTGTGCCATCTTGTTGACGTTTCTCAGAGTGAACACTTCATTATCTGAGCTCTCTCAAAACATAGTATCTCTCTGTCTCAAATGCTTCTCAGGTATCCTTGAGCCTGTGCCTCACTACATGAAAACCCAAACCCACTGTTCTCATGTCAATTCCAACTCAGTGCAACCCCGTAAGGTTTCCAAGGCTATAAACCCTCTACAGAAACTGACTGCCACATCTTTCTCCCATGGAGCCGCTGGTGGTTTCGAACTGCCAACCTTTTGGCTAGCAGTCGATCACTTTAACCACTACACCACCAGGGTTTCTTCTTACTACATGAAGTCTTCCTGATATTCCACAAATAATTTTTGGATGTCTAAACCCCACTAATAGCTAAGGCTTTGGTCTGTGAAGTAAATCTGGATTGTGCCATGACTCTGGAGAATTCTACCACAGTGGATATTTTCCGAGCTCTGTCTGGAATATATATATATATATATAACTTTAGAAATGGAATATACACTCATTTCATAAAATTGCATAAAAATTAAATCAACAAGTACAAAGAAGAGAACAAGAAACACTCATAGTCCCACCTGCCCAATTAATACATTGGTTCATTTCCTCTCAAATCTTTTTGTCTCACCCCCAGAAAATTCAAACAGCTCAAACTATTTTATAATTCATTTTTCCCATTTAATAATATTCAGTGAGCATTTTTCCATGTCTGGAAATATGCTGCTAACTCTAATATAACAGCATAGTATCCCACTGTGCGGGGACAGCTACTTTTACGTTTAAGTAAGAACAAGCTGAATTTGGTAAGCGGTGTATGTTCTCCAACTTCAAATTAAGGCAGGTGTTGAAACAACTGGCTGGAAATTTTTTTAACGGTTGTCTTCCTAACGGTATATTAAAGAGTTGGTTTCGTTACTTTTTCCCTGAGATAGATAACTTTTTTTCCTTATTTCATTAATTGGTCAACAGCTCTGCAGTTCTTTGGATAGAGCCTAGATGTCTCTGAAAAGCTAAATAAAAATATTAGATAAATATTTGGTATAGATTCTTCGTGCTGACAGTCAGAGCTGTCTGCTTTGTGCCCCTTTGGCATGGCTGGCGTGGAGGTACCAACTGGAATCTTTAGGCCTTGTTTACGGCCATTCACCACGTGACTTCATTAGACTGGGCAAGAGTCATGGGGAAGGTGCAGGGGCCACACATCACCTGCTGTTCTTTGGAGTGCTTTCTTCTTGGACAGACTTTTTTATCTTATCACTGACACAATTCTTTGTCATTTTTAAGGAGACTTCCTGGCAGTAGTATTTAGAGGTAGTTCCTTTCTTGCTTATCTTTCTTGTTCTATTTTTTGGTGTGTAGGACAGTGTTTCCTTGCTTACCACAGTATTCTGAGGCTGTTGAGGGGAGCGGGAGAGAAAACAGAACAGGCAGGCTTTTTGCTAGAGCTTTGGGCACTTCAAGACCATCACAAAAATCATCTTTGTGCTGTTAATTTCCAGCGAGTCAACTCTGACTCATGGAAATTAAGAACAACTCACATTGCCTGTTCCTGTGCCGTTTCATGATTATCGGCGTGTTTGAATCCATCGTTGCTGCTGTTGTGTCAATCCATTTTATTGAGTGTTTCCCTCCTTTTCCTTGGCCCTCTACTTTACCAAACATGATGTCCTTTTTTAGCAATTGGCTTTCCTGATGACGTATCCAAAGTAAGTGAGCCAAAGTCTCACCATCCTCACTCCTAAGGAGCATTCTGGTTGTATTTCTTCTACGACTTTCCTTTACAAGGAGTAAAATGGGACTGAGAATGGCTGTGCTGCCTGTGCCACACACCTGTAAGAGACAGCTTCAGGGTCCACTGCCCTATGGGGTTAGACTACATCTATGCAGAGGGTGTATTTTGTGAGCTCATCCTGTCATTTACCGGCAGGCCCACGGGTTCTCATCTCCCCGAACTTGCCAAGTCAGCACCACATTTGTGGAGAGCGCCTCTGAAAGAGCAGAGCCCCAGCTTCCCTGGAGCCCTCTCCTCTTAATCTTAACCCCAAAGACAGATCCCAGATTGGGGTTTGCGAGGAGCAGCCTCTGACGGTGGGTACTCCATTTCTGCTAAAGAGCTTTGAGTCGCTAAAGTCCTTAGACTTCTTGTCAAGAAATAGATGAGTTGGCACTGGGAACAGAGCCCACAGTCAGAGAAAAGAGAGAAACGGATAACTTCAGAGCCAGAGGACCGGAGACGGGGTGGGGAGGCTCTGGAGCTAGACTTCTGCCAGAGTCCTACCCCGTGTACTCACCACACCCCATCTGGGATGGGGGTTAGCTCCAGTATCTCCAGCTGGTCTTCGCACTGGCTGGGGGATCTTGCCCTCCCTCTGCATTCTAACCTTCCTTCTGGTTTTTCTCATCTCACAGGGTCTTGCCCTTGACTAAAATTTCCCCTAAGTTCTAGTGATATTTCAGCAATTGACCCATGACTCTTGCCCAAGTTTTGACTGCTTCATACTTGGCTTCTTTCTCTGGCATTTCCACTTTTTCTGACTTTCCCCGCCTTCCCGAACTACAAGCCCATCTCCAGGAGGTGTCCTCCACCTCCCACAGAGATGTCTATCTGCATAGACACCTGACTGTCTGCTGCCCTCTACTCCTCTCAAATCATGCTGCAAAGCCTGGTTGCAGAGTTAACTCGTGGTAGGCTGGACCCTATCGGTAGAGACAAAGGAGAATGCAGTGCCCTGTGCTTCCCAGTAGATTTGCTTAAAACCACCACGTTGGCCCGAGACGACAGCATCATGGGGCCTTGGGACCTTCCTGCACACCTGCTCAATAAGCACTGTGTAAGGATTGATTTTTTTCCAGACTAAGAGTAGGAAGAAAGGCCTGGTGATCTACGTCTGAAAATCAGCCTGTGAAAACCCTATGGATCACAATGGTCTAATCTCATTATGCATAGAGTCAGCATGAGTCGGGGGCAACTCAAGCACAGCTAATAATGACCACAACAAGGTTGAATTACCCCACAATGACTTGTCTTTTCAATGCAAGCATTTGGATGACAGAAATAGAAGCGTAGAAGGAATGAGTAATTGTGTGAGCATAATCTTCTCTCTGAATAACAGAAATACACTGGATTATGTCTGATCTCCTTTTCCTGTATTGGCTTTTTTCCAGAGGGAGACCATTACAGAGAAGCAAGAGAAGAGTCCTTCATGCTTTACATTTGTTATTTAGGATTAATTATTGAGAAGTGCTACATTCATTGAGTGGACAATCACTGTAATTACACGAACTGTAGTGCTCCTCAAACCAAATGATCCAGAGTCTCCCACAAGAGAAGCATGGGAAGCTTTGAAGCACCAAATTAAAATGAGGTTCCTTCCATGATCTCAATGAGAATTAATGGGCAAAGTCTCCAGCTCCATCAATAATAAGAAATCACCCACTTAATTATGTCAGCCAGTGAGAGAAGTGGCCTTTCCTCCACAAATATGCATCACATTTTGTGCTCTGATCACTGTGGGAGGAGAAAATGGGATGTCTGACAAATGTCCTGTCAGCTGTGCAGTGCACCAGAAGTTGTGAGAGAATCATTTTTGGTCATTCACAAATTAATCTTTAGAAATAATAAAAACACAGGATTGCCAACCTCATGAAGAAACATTTATTTTAGCCAATGAAGAATGATGTAAATGATCTCGAGTTCAGATTCTGGGTCAGACAGACTCCACTACCTATTGACTTGGCACACCTATTTCATCTTGTTTGGAGGATTAAAAGGAATGATGTATATAAAGCGAGTTGCACAGTGACAGACATAGTAAACGCTCAAAAAAGTATGAGTCGAGGCAATTGTATTAGTTTCCCATTGCTGCTGTAACAAATTACCACAAATTTAGTGGCTTAAAACAACAGAAATTTATTGTTTTACAGTTCTGGAGGTCAGAAGTCCTAAGATCAAGGTGCCCTTCCGGAGGATCTAGGAGAAAATCTATTTCTTTGCCTTTTCCAGCTTCAAGAGGACACTCACATTCCTGGGCTCATGACCCCACATCACTCCAACCTCTGTTTCCATCGTCACGTCTTCTTCTGTGCTTCTCATGCCTCCCTCTTTCACTTATCAGGACTCTTGTCATGACATGGGACCCGCTTGGATCATTCAGAATAATCTCCCCCAAGCCCTGGTGGCGTAGTGGTTAAGAGTTCAGCTGCTAACCAAAAGGTCGGCGGTTCGAATCCACCATGCACTCCTTGGAAACTCTATGGGGCAGTTCTACTCTGTCCTATACGGTCACTATGAGTTAGAATCAACTCGATGGCAACGGGTTTGGATTTTAACTCAGTCACACCTGCAAAGTCTCTTTTGCCACATAAGGTAACATATTCACAGGTTCTGGGGATTAGAACGTGGACAAATTTGGTGGCCATTATTCTATTGGGTCACTATGAGTTAGAATCGACTCAGTGGCAATGGTATTCTCCACAGCACAGCCACTTGTTTCATTCTTGGGTCTTTGTCAGACCATTTGGCAACAGAGGGAGACTGGGTAATCACTCAGATAAAATGTTGGTTGGAAATGTATAAAGGTATAAGAGCTTTCAGGTTTGAGAGCAGAGATGTACCGTCATTAGTGGCAGTAGGTTGACCACGTAATCCAAAGCAGTGTTTTCCAAACTGCAGAAATAAGGGAACAATGAGGGTGAGCAGAGAGGTTCAGAATAAAGCTTTTTAGATTTGTATAACAGTCACCGGCTTGGAAGTGCTGAAAAGGTGAAGTGATGGGCTTGACTTCAAAGTTGGATGATTCTTGGTCAGGTTGCTTTAGGGCAAGTTGTTCAATGAGAGATGATGAAATCATCAGTGCTGACCCTGTTCCTGTCACATGGAACTCTCATGCTCTTCCATATTGTCAAGAGGCTGCAACCATCGGAGGAGCCAATCAAAATAATTTGGCCTTGTATTCTTCTAGTAGGCACTAAGAAGAAACAGTCTAGAGAGCTGTTGCATTCTCTAATAAGACTATAATGAGTGATCAGAATCACAAAATACAAGGCTGGGAGTAACCTAGGTTGTTGCTGTTGTTGTTAGCTGCCGTCGAGTAACCTCCCGACTCATGGTGGCCCCACACAGAATGGATTGAAACACTGCCATGTCCTGCACCAGGTCGTATGATCTGTTGTGGATCAGACCATTGTGAGTTTTATGGTTTTTACTGACTAATTTTTGGAAGACACCAGGTTTTTCTTCCTAGTCTATCTTAATCTGGAAACTCCACTGAAACTTGTTCAGCATCATAGCAACATGTAAGCCTAGACATGGTCTGTTCCAAATATTCACTTTAATACGGGTGAGGAAACAGGATTTGGAGAGGTTAGATGACTTGCCCAAGTCACATAGTGGTAAAACCCTGGGGCTAGGTTCTGGGGTCCTGAATATCCAGCAGGGTGCTTTTTCCTATTTGAATGGAACAACCAAGCTGAGAATGTAGAAATAACTGTGTATAATGGTGGAATGCTGAAAAGAGAGTTCTCAAACTCCCCTACTTTGCATGCTTAATTGATTAATACATTTTTCTCACTTGAATTTTTCGGTATAGTACACAACCCATGCCCTAGTCCAATGTTCCTCAAACTTTAGCAGACATCAAAATCTCCTGATGGCGTTGTTAAAACACAGATTTCTGGGCCCCATCTACAAAGATTCTGGTTCAGAAGGTCTGGTTATGGGGCCTCAGAATCTGCATTTCCATCAAGCTCCCAGGTGATGCTGCTGCTGCCGGTCCCCGGACCACACTTAGAGTAGCACTCCTCTAGTCCAACATCCGTCTGCTGGGAAAATGGGCAGTAGAGATTAGTCAAAAAACCAAACCAAATTTGTTGCCATCAAGTTGATTCCGACTCATAGCGACCCCGTAGGACAGAGTAGAACTGTCCCATAGAGTTTCCAAGGGGCCGCTGGTGGATTTGAACTGCCCCCCTTTTGATTAGCAGCCAAGCTCTTAACCAGGACTCCAGAGATTAGTACTGGTTGCAAAAGGAAAACATAGAGGGAGGAAACAGTCAGCTTCTGATATGTGATGTGCAATTGTGCAACAAGACAGTAGTTTTACAAACTAGGCTATTTTCTGAGAAATAATTTTCCATATTTGGAAAGTTAACCATTCTTTTAGGACATAAAAAGAAAACTCAAACTTGAAGCATTTAACAGATAAACTTGTTTATAGAGCATATTAAGATTTCACTGGAATTACTAAGCAAGGAGGATATGACAGGGAAGACTTCTCTGTTTCCAAGCCAAAGGATTGTGGGAAGAAGACAAGGAGGGGAGAAACGTGTCCCATGTTTCTCCTCTCTGAGCTCCAGCCTAGGGAGGGGGAGGCATGTGGGGTAAATTTAAGGGAGTACCCAAAGCAGAGAATACTTGCTTTTAGGGAACTCTGGGAAGATCCCATGTGCAGAACCTGCACTGAAAAATCTGGGAGCAGCCACACCATCTTGGAAGTGTACAAAAATATCTTGTGGTCTGGTGTGGCACAGACAGAACCCAGAAGTATCTGAGAGACTGGTCACGATAGCAGCACCGTAGTAACTCTTCACAGAATACTACTGAGCAGACTCCCCAAGAAGGGTCCTAATTGGGAATCAAAGCCAGGCCTCAGAGAGATCCATTGTACCTGCAAATGCTGAGAGACAGATCCACCCAGAAAGCACTGCTGGGGCCTCTCTGCACACCATCTCTTATCCTCCAACAGGTTAGTCTGATTTTGTTCACGTGGTGTCAGAGGAGTTCCCAGAGGAAAAAGAGGCCAAGCTCCAATGCACAAGCATATTTTAAGCCTCTGCTTAATTCATGTTTGCTAATGTCCCATTGGATGGGCCCCAGTGGTTAAGAGCTTGGCTGCTAACCAAAAGGTTGGCAGTTCGAATCCATCAGCCTCTCCTTGGAAACCCTATGGGGCAGTTCTACTCTGTCCTATGGGATTGCTATGAGTTGGAATTGACTCGACGGCCATGGGTTTAGTTTGGTTTTTTTAATGTCCCGTTGGCCAAAGGGTCCTTGGAAGGTGAAAGAGACCAGGCAAGTTCTCCAGCCACAGGCTTCTCCAGCAAGTGTCAGGATGGCAGGAAGTAACTAGCTGAACAAAGGACACCACCCAGGGGACCAGAGACGGTGGAGAGAGCCTTGCTCCAAGGCCTCTGCTAGCATATACAGTATGTTTGTTCACATTAGGATAGGTGCTTTCATGGGCAGACAGGAAACAAAAAAGGCACCCCTTTGAGTTTATCAGAGTCTCTGGGTGATGTCAATAGTTAACCCACCCAGGTGCTGACCAAAAGTTGGAGGTTCAAGTCCACCCAGAGGTACCTCAGAGGAAAGACCTGGCAATCTACTTCTGAAAACTTAGTCATTGAAAACCTTATGGGGCACAGTTCTACTCTGACACCGAGGAGGTTGCCATGAGTGGAAGCTGACTTGACAGAAGCTGGATTTTTTTTTTTTCCATTGCCGTGGGCTGATCAATTGAAAAGAGGCAGGCCTTCCTCCAGGCTGACGCAGCTCCACAGCTTGGCGAGCAGGACTTGGGCTAGAACTCAGCCCCCGCACTGGGGAACCTTGTTTAAGGCACAAACCGACAACCAAACAGCAGACTCAGACTATTCCCTGCCGTAGCCCTCACCCCAGACACCATCAGAGAGCAATAGGAAGAGGAGACACTGAGAGCATTTTCATTCCAGAGAGTCTCAATCTACCTACATACAACAACTGTTTAAATTACCAGAAAGAACTAAGCTTTAAACTGAAATGGCCATTTAACTAAAAGAAAAATTCTTTTCCTGCATGGAAAACAGGAGCTTAGGAGGAAGGCCAAATTAATTATAGACTAAATTTATTTTTGGTTGATTGTTTGCAAAAATGGCTTTAAGGAACCTCTCATCCCTGTAGGTGCATCCCTTTGCAACATGACTGTTGCTCTTGCCATCCAAAGAAGGAGTCTATTTCTCTGCCCCTTGGATCTGGGCTTGACCATGTAACCGTCTTTGGCTAGGTAAATTCTACTACCGACCTTTTGGTTAGCAGCCAAGCTCTTAACCACTGCACCACCAGGGCTTCAATGGGGCATTAACAAACATGAATTAAGCAGAGGCTTTAAAATACGCTTGTGTGTTGGGGCTTGGCCTCTCTTTCATTTGGGAAGTCCTCTGACACCATGTACACAAACCCAAGCTAGCCTGTTGGAGGATGAGAGACTGTGTGCAGAAAGGCTCCAGCTGCCCGGCCTTCCTAGCCTTCCCAACTGAGATTCCAGACATGTGAGTGAAGCTATCTCGGACCACTCAGTCCCAATCGAACCGTCCCAGAGATCAAAAGAATTGCGCAACTGCTCAATAATTTCTCGAATATTTAATCACAAATATTTGAGAAATGATAAATGTTTGTTGTTTTCATTAATCCACTAAATTTTGGGGTGGATTTTCAGAGTTAACTGATACAATTTTAAAATTACGTTTTGTTTTCTTTTCAGACTCAAGTTATAGAGTAAGTTAAATGCCTGACTCCTTTCTGCTTGTTATAATAGCTTGTATGGCAATCCCATAAGCCCAAGAGTGTGCAAAATGAAACAGTTAGTATGGTTTGATCGCATAACGAATGCAAGGTGGATGGGTTTTTAAAATTATGAATTTACATTCTGGATTAAAACACACACGTTCACAAGGGGAAATAAATATCCACCCTCCAGATGAACTGGACTGTCAGGCTAATCACTCTAGGTATAACCCTGCCTACCTACTCTATTCAATTGTCTCAACATTTCTTGAAGATTGCAGAGTTATGACACACTGCTGTATCGTAATCAGGTACAAGAGGGATTGTAAGTAATGAATTACTATCACCTTGCCACTAGTTTGCTAATATTTCCAATGGCTGACTTAAAAAAATCGGAATGGTCTCCAGGTTCTTGCAAAGAAATGGCCATTCTAACTCACTTGTATTCAGAAATGCTGCCAAGAACACAAACAGTAATTGCGTGTTGCTGCATAAGAGCCATTTCTTTCATGTCACATAGAAAAAAAAATTAGGAACTTTGGTCTAGTCTAATTGGTTGCCATCCCTGGGTGATGCAAAAGGTTCACATGCTCGGCTGCTAACACATAGGTTGGAGGTTCAAATCCACCCTGATGTGCCTCAGAAGAAAGGCCTACCAATCGACTTCCAAAATGTCAGCCACTGGAAACCCTATAGAGCACAATTCTCTGACGCACATGGGGCATCATGAGTTGGAGTGGACTCCACGGCATTGGTTTAATTGGTTGCCATGTCTGGCAACAACAAGGCAAGAACCATTGCCTTGGTGCTCCCTGACCCTCTGCTAATCAACACCTGGGCATCTGTTTGTAATTATCGGCTAGGCTGGCACAAGTCCTATTCCTTCAAAATGTCCAGTGTTTACTGTAGCCAAGAGAACCTTAACTGTTCTGTTTTCAGCAAAATTTACGAGTGCAATAAAGTAAATTAGCTGCAATTTGAGTTCCATAAAGATTCTTGAAATGTTTCTTTATAAAACTGGCTCAGATGAAAACGTCATGGGGCTCGACAAGTAGGTGGGGGTGAGAGCAGGTCTTGGATGGGTGTCTAATCTATGGTGAGGTGCTCAGTAGGCTTCTCTGAAGGACACATCTTTATTTATGACCTACAAGGTTAGCACACTGATGTAATTTATGAAATGAACCAAGCTTGGAAATGTTAGCAACATAGAGAAATGATTCAAATGGAATTGAAGATGTAAGAATCCTGGACAAAGCACAAAAAACAGCAAAAATTATTTTCCACTTTTGGAAAGATATGAACCAATATCTGGAAGGCACGCCAATCTGAAATGCTGACTCTGTAGATGGGAAAATCCCCAGAAACTGGCAAGCAAGGACAGAAGAATACTAATAACGTTATGCATTGGCATAAAATACATAATTTGTAAACCACTTGATTTCTGTTTATAAAGATGTTTTATAGCATTACTGGAATGTTCACTACATTCAACACTGAAAGTTACACTTTGTATGTTGTCATTCTCTGTGATTATGCTACTCTCTGTATAGCATAGAGGCTATCAGCCTAGCATACATGTATCAGACACCTACTATTTATATAGCATTATATTATTGAACACTAGTAGCATTGTATTATGCTACTCTCTATGTAATACAGAGGCTATTAACCTAGCATTCATTTATTGGACACCTTTTATTTTCCAGGTATTGTACTGGGTAGGAAACCCTGGTGGCGCAGTGGTTAAGAGCTATGGCTGCTAACCAAAAAGTTGGCAGTTGGAATCCACCAGGTGCTCCTTGGAAACCCTATGGGGCAGTTCTACTCTGTCCTATAGGGTTGCTATGAGTTGGAATCGACTCTAAAGCAACAGGGTTTTTTTTTTTTTTTTTTTTTTACGGGTACTGGGTGGGAGAGAAATTGTAAACAAGTGATTTTCATGCAGTATAACAAATGCTGTCATAGAGATTGGTAAAAACTTCTGTGGGAGGAAAAATGCTTTTGTATTCATGCTATCCTTAATTTCTTATAATCATGTGAGTCTGATTATATATTTCTGCTATGGTCAAGGAAATTGAGGTACATACACACACACACACACATACACAAAGTTGATTTGCCATTACATCATCATTGCCGTTGTCATCTTCATAATATTCTTTCTCAGTGACGAGTTGCTAAATGCTTGGCCTTGACATTCATTTTCTCATTTAATCTTCGTAGTAACAGTGAGGTTTAGAGGGACTCATTCGTTCAACATGGAGCACCTATTGTTTTCTAGGCACTGAGAATACAAGGATGAATCAGATGCAGTCCCTGCCTTAAAGAGTTTTTAATCTAGTTTATAAATTGCTTGCACAAGACATTAGAGCTAGTAGAGGCAGAACTGAGATTTCGATACAGCTCTATCTGGCTCCAATGCTTGTGTTCATCCGAGTCTGCCTATTATGAATTGAATTGTGTCCCCCCAAAATAAATGTTGAAGTCCTAACCCCTGTACCTGTAAATACGACCGTTTGGAAATAGAGGTTTCTTTTATTATGGTAATAAGGTCATACCAGAGTAGGGTGGGCCTAAACTTAATCACTTCTGAGTTATAAGAAGAGCAGAATAGGCTTAGAGACACACACAGGGAGAGGACAGATGCCAAGGAAAGCCAACAAACTCCTGTGGCTACCGAAGAAGGACCCTACCCTAGAGTCGATGCCCTGATTTGAACTTCTAGCCTCCTGAACCATGAACAAATTAATTTTTGTTCTTCAAAGTCACCCACTTGTGGTATTTTTGTTGTTGCTGCTTTTGTTGTTTTTTGCTATGGCAGCGCTGGCTAACTGAGACAACGCTGAACACGCTTTCATTGATTTATCCATTTGCTCACTTGCTGTGTCAGGTTCCAGGCCGGGTGATGCAGCCAGGAAGTCACCAGGGGGATGAAACAGCGGGGACTTGATGCCAGATCTCCCATAACAGTCCAGTGTTCTTCCTCCTATACTCCTGTGGCCTCTCATGACTCAAATTTGGTTAAACCCCATTCGGAAGATTGGTTGGGGTTGGGATGCAAGGTCTCTCCTGTTTCTAAGACACCATCCAGAAATGGACATCCCCTTCCAGGTCTGACGGAGAGTCCATGGGCTGCACCCCATCCTCACTGCTAAAACAGCGCCCCTGCTTCATCCTTCATCCTTAGCTTCTCCATCCTGGGCTGTCTGCAAGACGCCAGGGACTTAGCCTAGACTTTTCTTATTTATTCTTGTCTCCTTGAGGTTTTGCTTATGTGTGTATGGTCCAGTTTCCAAAATGCTGAAAGATGTATTGTCTCTTTTTAATGGGCAACTTACTGCTGAGCTGTTTGCAGAAATGACACATTTAGAAAAGAGATTGCTACAGATGTAGCAGGTGCTTTAGTTTAGAGTCCTCCTTGCCTCACCTTAGAGACATCAGTCTGGACCACAGGGATTTCTGTCACCTGATGAAGGTCACAGCACATGTGGTTTTTGACTAAATTTCTACATTTTTAGAAGGAGGTTTCGTGTTGTTGAAATATAGATTAAATCTATTTAATTGAGCAGGCATTTTAAGGTTCGTTGAAGTGTAACGATCACTAATGGAATTTCATAGGTTGGAAGCTGAGGGGATGGCAGGAATGAATTAGACAGTCTGTGTGCATTCTGGGAGACTTTGGTTTAATTGGAAGGAAGGTTGTGTAGTGTAGTGGTTGAGAACTGGGGCTGGGAAACTTTTATGAAAAGGGTCAAAGAGTTAATAATTAAGGCTCTGTGGGCCATAGGATCTCTGTTGCAACTATTCAAATTCAGCCTTTGGCACATGAAAGCAGCCATTAAAAAAAAAAAAATCGATTGCCATTGAGTTGACTCTGACTCATAGCGACCCTAAAGGACAGGCTAGAACTGCCCCCACAGAGTTTCCAAGGAGTGGCTGGTGGATTCCAATGGCTGACATTTTGATTAGTAGCAGTAGCTCTTAACCACTGCACCACCAAAGCAGCCATTGACGATAATAAACAAATGGGCGTGGCTGTGTGCCAATAAAACTTTATTTACAAAAGCAGACAGCAGGCTGGATTGGGCCCGAGGGTTGTTGCTTGCTCACCCTTGGTTTAGAGAAAAGCCTTGGCCTTCAGACTGCCCAATTTACAACTCCAGCTCTGCCTCCAACTGTGGGATTTGGGCAATCCACTTACCCTCCCTTCTCATTCAGCCCACTCAGTAAAGTGGGGCTGGGAATAAAAGCTGCCTCCTGGGATTGCTCTGCAGATTGAATGAGATGGCGTGTACTTAGGGCAGTGGCTGGCTCCTGGCAAGTTAACTATTACCAATAAGTGTTAACTATTTCCACCAAGCAGGAGCAAAAGCAGAAGCCTCTGTCTGGCTAGGACTCATAGCAATGACAGCCATAGAGGTGGAGAAAGGTAAATAAATCAGGTGAAGCATTGCAAAGCAACTGTCTTCTAAGTAGGAGATACAACCAATACCCTGTGATGAAGGATGTAAGACCAGGCTTTCTGTGACCTTCCCAGATAAACGTGGCTGGTTTTTCCTCTGTTCTCACTGTGCCTAGTGCAAACCTCTGGCTTAGGGTCTTTGGACACTCATGGTAACCAATGGTGGATGTCTAGCCCTGCTACACTGAGAGCCCCTTCTGAGCAAGGAGGGCATTGTCTTCATCTGTGACCCAGGACCAGGGCAGGGCTGGGATCGTGTCAGGTTATTAGTAAGTGTTGTTGCTGAATATTTTTCAGTGTTTAGGATTTGATATAGTCCCTGGGTAATATAAATGGTTAACGCACTCAGCTGCTAACAGAAACGTTAGAGGTTTAAGTCCACCGAGAGGCACCTCGGCACAGTTCTCCTCTGACATATGGGGTCACCATGAGTTGGAATCCACTCAACAGCAACCACTGGCAGTGGTGTGGTAGGATTCAATATGGGCAAAGAAACAGCTCTGTTGTAATAACGTGAAGCCAGTCTGGTTTTTAGAGGGAGTTTTGGAAAGGAGTTTTGGAAGGACCCTCCAAAAGTGCTGCTCACATCCTCTTGTTTTTCCCTGCAGTTCCTAAGTGGTATCTTCCACATTCTCTGAATGTCTGTTACCTTTCTTTCCAGGATCAAGGACTGGTCCCTGTACTGCTTACAGGATGCCCCTAATAACCAACTGCTTTCTGATTACTAAGTGAATAATATTCTTTTTCCTTATAGAAATAAAAACAAGTTAAAACTCCAAAGTTGAACAACCTGAGCCTAGCAATTCTGTAATGGATGGAGGCTGTGGCACTGTGTAGATACCCAGATAAACACAGTGAGTGCAATCCAGACAGCCAGCTTTCCATCACATGTCCAGTAGGCACTCTCCAATGCCTTCTTGGCCGACTGCAGAAGGGTTATGCCAAATGGGGACACGGCTCACATCCTCCTCAATTCCAACAGTCGCAGATCAATGGACCCTGGCACCTGGTTCCTCTCTTATTTGAATTGCTTTTGAAAGCCTAGGGTAGGGAAAGGCAATAAGCTCTGTGACACAATGTGCTGTTAGCCTTGGCCAAATGCACTTTAGCTGTCTGCCTCTCGGTTATGGTGAGTCATTCCAGACAGGGGGAGGAGGGAGTGGGAAGGAGGCCTCTTTACAAATACTGTAGAGGAACTTGGCCATCACATCTCAGTTCTTTGTGAAACCTGGGCATTGTTGCTCACTTCTGGCTATGTGACAGAATCAGTAATGTAGTAGAAGATGTCAGGGATTGAATTGTGTCCCCCCAAAATATATGTCAACTTGGTTAGGCCATGATACCCAGTATTGTGTAGTTGTCCTCCATTTTGGGATTTTCCTGTTTGTTATAAATTATAATCTCTGTCTGTGGTTAAAGAGGATTAGGGTGGGATGTAACTCCCTTGCTCAGGTCACATCCCTGATCGAAAGTAAAAGGAGTTTCCCTGGGGCGTGGCCTGCACCACCTTTTATCGGACAAAAGATAAAAGGAAAGGGAAGCAAGCAGAGAGTGGGGACCTCATACCACCAAGAAAGCAGTGCCAGTAGCAGAGCATGTCCTGGGGTTCCTGCATGGAGAAGCTCCTAGTCCAGGGGAAGATTGATGACAAGGACCTTCCTCCAGGGCCGACAGAGAAAGGAAGGCTTCCCGTGGAGCTGGCACCTGAATTTGGACTTGTAGCCTACTAGACTCTGAAAAAATAAATTTCCCTTTGTTAAAGCCAAACCACTTGTGGTATTTCTGTTATAGCAGTACTAGATGACTAAGACAGAAAGGAAGATGAGGGTCTGGATGAAGAAGAAGAAAACTAACATGTTTTGAGCCATACTAGAAGCTGGCAAGCATGATCACACTGAATCTCCCCAGAAGCCCAAGTTCTTCCAGTCAGAGACTTCTCTACCCTGAAGTCTAGATGTGAAGGTAAGTACCAAGTCTTAACCTCCACGAATCTCCAAGAGGTTCTATCACTGGCTCACTCTGTCCCCAGAAGCAGTCAGTGCTTGCTATTTTGGCTTTCCTCAAACTATCCATTCTGTCTTTCACCACAGGACCTTTGCACAGGACCTGTGTGGAACTCTCTTCTTCTGTTAACTCCCCTCCAAGTAGCCTTTTATCTAGATAACTCAGTCTTCAGATCTCAGTTTAAGTTTCCCTTCATCAGGAAACCTTTACCTAGCTCTGTAGTGTGGGCCAAATATCTTAGTTACAAGCTGTATTTCTTCAGACCTCTTAACTCAGTTTGTAATTCCATATTTATTAGTGGTAAGTAATAAACATAAAAAAAACAAAAAACAAACCCGTTGCTGTCGAGTCAGTTCCAACTCATAGCCACCGTATAGGACAGAGCAGAACTGCCCCATATGGTTTCCAAGGATCGCCTGGTGGATTCGAACTGCCAACCTTTTGATTATCAGCTGTAGCTCTTAGTAAAATATCATAGTGTAATAAACATAGTGAGTGTCTTATCCCTAGCTTTAATAGTTTCTGGCTATAGAGGCAGACTACTAGGATTTAAATCCTATCTCCAACACCAACCAGCTGTATGACTTTGGGCAAATCACTTCGTCTCTTTAAGCCTCAGTTTCCGTATCTATAAAACGAGGATTAGAATACTGTCAACCTAATGGAGTTGTTGGGAAAATGAAAACAGTTAATACATGTGAAGCCTTAGCACAGTGCCTGGTTCTTAATTGATGCTCCATAAATTTTAGGCTTATTGTGAATGACACTCAATAAACACCTTCTGATGTGCTCTGGCTACTTTGCCTTGGTTTGGATACTTGCTTGGATTTCTGACCTCAGCTCTGATCACTCCTGACTTCTTGGTTTTGACTGACTGGTTTCACTGCCAGGATGGCTCATTTCTGCATGGTCAGTCCTTGGTTATTCTCTTCAATCCATAACCCTGCTTACAGCCCAACACTAACTTGGAGATTGCTGGCCCTGGCTCTAGTCCATGCTGTTCCCAAAGAAAGGTCAGGGAAGAGAGGTGACAGTGAGGTGGCAGAATTGCAGCAATTCAGCAGAACACACAGCCATCCACAGGCTGGAAGTCGGTGAGGGGGCAGAGGGTGAAGAAGTATACCAGTAGTTGGAGACTCTCCAAAAATCTGCCGTTGTAACATTTCGGCACTTTTTCTCTTGTCCTCTCCTCCGCGATCTGGGCAGCATTCTGTCAGGGCTTATCTCTCTGTTGACGGTGATGTGAGCCTTTCATCTGGAAAAAAACAAAAATCCGTTGCAGCTGAGTCTATTCTGACACATGGTGACCCTGTAGAACAGAGTAGAACTGCCTCCATAGGGTTTCCAGGGAGCAGCTGGTGGATTCTAACTGCCGACCTTTTGGTTAGCAGCCAACTTCCAAAAAAAGCACTGAGAATTCTGTTTATGGAGTTTATTCCATTATAATGATTCTTATTGTTATGAATTGAATTGTGACTCCCAAAATATGTGTTGTAAATCTGAACCCTGGAGCCCTGGTGGTGCAATGGTTAAGAGCTACAGCTGACCAAGAAGTCGGTAGTTCGAATTCACCAGCTCTCCTTGGAAGCCCTATGGGGCAGTTCTACTCTGTCCTGTAGGGTCACTATGAATTGGAATCTACTCAACAGCAACAGGTACACCGGTGGTTATAATCCCATTTGGGAATGGGTTTTCTTTGTTATGTTAATGAGACAGTATTAGTGTAGGGTATATTTTAAGTCAATCTGTTTTGAGATATAAGAAGAGATTAAACAAGTGAGCAAGCAAGCCGAGATGAGAGGGAAGAGAGATGCCAAGTCACATGAAGATCACTCAAGAGCAGAAGCTCAAAAGAAACAAGAACCTTTCTCCAGAGCTGACAGAGAGAGAAAGCCTTCCCCTGGAGCCAACGCCCTAAATTCGAACTTCTAGCCTCCTGAACTGTGAGAAAATAAATTTCTGTTTGTTAAAGCCATCCATTTGTGGTATTTCTATTGTAACAGCACTAGATAACTAAGATACTTATAACATCAGGTTATGATCACACATTTTTGCATGATCAGATTTTCATTTTATTTTAAATTGTTTTTAATTATAAAAGCAATATAAATGTACATAGTTAACAAGTTCAACCTGGCTGAAGGATATAAAACTTATTAAAAAGCTCCCCTCCAGCTCGTATACCCTTGCACATCCATCCCATCCCCTTCTGGGAGGTATCCACACTTTGTTGCATGTTTTCTAGAAAAATGTTTGCCAAGTATGCACTTTATGCAAAAAATGTATTACATATCATTTTTTTACACAAACAGTATCATATTATACATACAGTCCTACACAAAGGTACTTCTTCTAATCCATCTGTAACTTTTTCTCACTTTAAAACATGAATAGACAATGAAGGAGAAAGAGACAATAGACAAAGACATTCAAGATACTACTTATCAACCTGTGCTGAATCCTCTAACATTATTGATGTAAGAGTTTCTTCCCAAGATAATAAAATTCTGTTGTTTCAGAAAAGGTCAGCATTTTAAAACCAAAGAAAAATTTTTGTTTTAAATATGCACTGAATAGTACTTATACATAGTAGACACTTACCAAGTGTTAGCTATTGTTATGATATTATCATTATTATTTTTAGTATATTCTAGGAGGAAGTCTTGCCCAGGAGGAGTTGATCACTCCTCCCTTTGTGCCATCACTGTAATCACACCTACAGTTGTAGATTTACAGTTGCATGTTTGTATTTATGTTTCCTTTTGAGTCTTATTTCTCTTTCAAGCCCCACCGATTGTACAGTGTCTGGGGTGTAACAGGCCATCAGTCTTTTCACTGATAATCCCCTTGTGATCATACAGCTTATATTCTAAACATAAACAGGCGGCTATAAATACCAGATTCTAGGAAAGATAAGACATGTTGCCGTTGTTGTTAGTTGCCATCGAGTTGATTCCTACTAATGGCGACCCCATTTGTGCAGCGTGGAACTGCTCCATAAGGTTTTCAAGGCTGTGACTTTTTAGAAGCAAATCACCAGGCCTGTCTCCTGAGGCATCTCTGGGTGGATTTGAACTAACAACCTTTTGGCCTGTACTCAAGCAGCTAAACATTTGCAACACCCAGGGACACAACCTAAGACATAAAACCAGAAAACCAAACCCACTGCTGTTGAGTCGATTCCAACTCACAGCGACCCTATAGGACAGGGTAGGATTTCTCTATAAAGTTACCTAAGACATAAAACAAAAAAAACCAAACCTGCTGCCATCGAGTCCATTCCAACTCAGAGCGACCCTAAGACATAAAATAAATAAATAAATAAAAGACATAGGATCCAGGAAATAGGGAACCCAACAATAACTAGAATGATGAAAGCAATAACCAGGATGATGGTGGAGGTAAGTCCCAAGACAACAGCTCCGCAGGAGACCTAAAGAGAAACCAGAGGAGATGGAGCAAGAGGACCGAGAATGCCTTTAAGAAAAAAGTGGGACTAATAGATTACCTGATGTGTTTGTCTATGTTGAATGGAATTTTACAGCTTTGGAAGTGAGGCTGGCTATAAGTTAATGATAAGCACATAAACTAAGGGAACCAAAAATAGCCCAATCATTAATTCCACAAAAAAAACAAACAGTTCTATAGGAAAGGAAATTAAATAAGCATTGTTTTTATAGTGATAAAAAATGTAAACACAGAATAGTAATTTAACCAAAACTTGGGATATAAATATATTGGAAGGACAGTGGTGAGGGAAAATTGAGATGACGGTGTGTATTTTCTAGAAAATAAGGCTCATTTTCCAGAATATGAAGCTAATAGATAATGCACATAAAATTAAAAAAGAAAAGCAAGAAATACCTGAAAAGCATATTATTTAGAAATATGGAAGAAAACTCTAGAAGAAAGAGCTCTTTAAAGAAACCTATTTAAAGAAAGCACTTCTGGAGATAGGGAGAGGTGGGATACTGGCTGTATTTCATATTATAAGTCTTTAAATTATGTTCATGTATTACTTAGGAAAAAACATTAAATTTTTAAAACTCATTGAAGAACACAAGAAAATCCTAAGGTTTCAATAAAAAAAAAAAAAGAGTCAAGATTATGACTCAAAAAATAATACACTGTTCTGTAAACCTTCATCAAAAACACAATTAAAAAAAAAAAGAAACAAACAGCTAACTAAAAAGTTTTTTAAAGTGTTCAAACTTATTAACACCCAAAGAAATCCAATGGTACACAATTTACTCCATCAAAGTAGCAAATAGAAACCATAATCAATATTATTCATTGATAGCATGAACAGCTGAGATGAACAATTCTATACATTGTTGGTCCAATTCCCCAAGCGGGCAATGTGGGAATTAAGATCCTTAAAGACATGCATATCTTTTGACCCAATGGTTCTTTTTTAAGCATTCATCTTAAGCACAAATTAAAAGATGAAATCAGTGATGTAGACACAAATTTATGTACAAAGGGGTTAATCACTGCACTATTATTTCCAATGTTTTATTATGAAAAATTCCAAGCATACAGAAAAGTTGAAAGAAAAACAATGGATTCCCATAAATCAACCACCTAGATTCAACCAAGGATAACATTTTACCATATTTGAAAGGAAGTTGCTTACATGAGGATACTTCATTCCCAATATCTTTGGCACCAGCACTATTTATAATAGCAAAGTTTTTGAAACAACCAAGTGTACAAGAGCAAAGGAATATTGTTTTTATTGTCTGCCATCGAGTTGATTCTGGCAAAGGAGAACTGCTCCAGAGGCCTTCCTAGGTTGTAATCTTTACGAGAGCAGATTGCCAGGTGTTTTCTGCTGCAGAGGGCTTGGTGAGTTTGAACCACCAACCTTTTGGTTAGCAGCTGAGTGCTTAACCATTGTGCCACCAGGGCTCCCAAAGAAATACTGTATAGATTATACGATAGTTACCTTAAAAATGTCCGTAGTATATTGTTAAAATAATAAAGGAATAAAACTATTATATGACCGTAACTATAAAACTCTCATAATTAACTGATTATTTCTGGGTATTGGAATTACAGGTCATTTTTACATTTTATATTAAACGTTTTAGTATTAAGCAAAACAAACAATAAAAATCCCCAATTGACATTTTAGTATAAAGAAAATTGTCTCTGGGTGACCCAAATGGTTAAGCACTGGACTACTGAAAGGTTGGTGGTTCGAACCCACACAGAGGTGCCTTGGAAGACGGGCCTGGTGGTCTGCTTCTGAAAGGCCGCAGCCTTGAAAATCCTATGGAGCAGTTCTACTCTGCACGCACTGGGTTGCCACAGCAACCAACAACAGCAAAAGGAAACTCCTGAGAGGTGATTTGTTCATTCAACAAATATTATGTAGTGGGTTCTCTGCTATGATATGTAACGTCATTTTCCGTCCCTTTTAGATTGGTATTTTGGTTTCAGAAACATTTTTTTTTTTTTTACTAAAAATGTTTTTGAAACCAAAATACCAATCTGTGTTAGCTTTAGTGAAGTCTGTGGCAAGTTCTTCTGCCATCGATGCAACAAAGGTGGTATTTGAGATTTTTGTTTACTGTTCACCTTTGAGAGAAGTTTACAGGCTGCACCTCACTTACCAGAAACTAAGTAACCAGTTGGCATCCAATTGATTCTGACTCATGGCGACCCCATGTGTGTCAGAGTAGAACTGCACTCTACAGGGTTTTCAATGCCTGGTTTTTCAGAAGTAAATCATCAGGGCTTTCTTCCAAGTTGCCTCTGGGTGGACTTGAACCTCCATCCTTTTGATTAGTGAGTGTGTTAACTATTTGCACCTTCCAGGCACTCCCAGATGCTAAGGGGAAGGTCCTATCTGGGTCATCCTGTGATTAAATTCATTACTATTTTTCCAACTTCTGATTACCCTGGAAATGGTCCCCGTTGACTGTCCTAACTGGTCTGAATCACTCTCCCCTACTCTTGTGTGTCTAACATCAACTTGGGTTTTAAGACACAGCTCACACATGTTCTCTTCTTGGAGATGTTCCCTGAATCCCTAGTACCTGGTACTACATGAGAAGAAGGGAGAAGCCCCTCCTTCCTCAGTCTCCCTGAATGCTGAGCACGCTCTTGCAGCAGGAGTTGTCACCCACTCTCCTTTCCTGTCAACCACATCAGACTCAGCTCCTGAGGACAGAGCCTGCCTCACTTCAGTGTTCTCAGAACGCAGAACAAAGTGAGGCTCAGCCACTGGGATTCGAGTGTCTACTATGTGGCTTAGAAGATCATTCCATTTTCCTTGAAACTCTTTAAAATGATTCCAGAACACCCTCTTGATTAGGGGTTTTCAGCTTTACTGACAGAAACGCCTAAAAAGCTGTGAGTTCTCATTTGGCCATTAGCAGGGAGATCATAATTTTTGTCTTGCCTCTGATTACATGCCTCAGAAGCAGCAACTTCTCCTCCTTTAGGGGAAAAATAAATGGAAATGACACTGATTATTTTGTAGAAACCTACTGCGGAAAGAGAGGGCAGCAGTGTTTCAGTGGTAGAATTCTCACCTTCCATGTGGGAGACCTAGGTTCGATTCTTGGCCGAGGTAGATCAAGCACAGCCACCGCTCATCTGTCATCGGAAGCTTGTGTGTTGCTATGATGCTAACAAGTTTCAGCAGAGCTTCCAGGCTAAGACGGACTAGGAAAAAAGACCTGACAATCTACTTCTGAAAAGTCAACCAATGAAAATCCTATGGATCACAACAGTTCCAAACAATTGTGGGTGCATGGGGTCTCCACAAGTTGGGGGCTGATGCATCAGCAGCAAACAACAACCATGGGAAGTATGGGGGCAGGGGAAGCAATCTAAAACAAAAGCTCTTTTGTGGCTGACAGTGAGCTGAATCCACACTGTCCTCAGAGTTACCTCCTCTCTGGGCTTCAATTTTCTTGGCTGGAAAACCCTTCCGGTCTGAACCTGATGACTTCTCAGGTTTGTTCAACGTTTGAGTCAGAGGCAGTATGGTCCCCAGACAGCAACCCTAGGCTGAATCCTGCATGGGGCTAGAGAGGATACCATCAGCTCCAATATCAGGGAACTCTTAACTGAGAACAGTGAGGCAATTCAGAGCACCTCCCCACTCTAATGACACCTCCACTCAGCCTTTGGGAAAAACTTCCGCCGCAAGTAGTGTATATGAGCAAACTTCATAGTATCTCACGTTGTTTTGCAGTGAATCCCTGGATATTTCACGAGCGCAAGTTTATCTCAACTTGCAGACCTAGAGTAAGTCCCAATTGGAGGGATGGCACAATGTTATTTGGGCGTTTCCTGCAGCGCCTGATACGATGTTTTGCACATAAAGCTGTGTAATGAATCAGGCTCAGGCACACACGTCTGTTATCAGTGAAGCCTGCGCTCCGGCCTTTGACCCCAGCCAGTCTAACTCACCAGGCCTGCAAGTCCCAGGTAAAAGGGGTGCTTCACTTCCGTGGCACACCGGTTTGGGCTTTGGTCCTTTTTGACAATCGACGAAACAGAAAAAAATACTTCAGACTGAAGCCCCAGCACATCCTCTATGTCTCAGCCCTCATCAGAGCATCTTCACAAATGAGCAGTTGTGAAATCAGAAGGGAAGAAAGGGCACAATTTAGAACAGTGCAGATTTACACAAAGTCCCTTTGTAGTTAACCTGTTGTGAAATGCTAAGGCTGCTGCAGATTTCGTGGGGACATCGGTAGGGTTGAGAGCTTCCTGTGGCAAAGCAGGAGAAATAATTACCCTGCAGCTTCTTAGTCGACAGCACCATGGAAACCAGTGACCTGCTGCAGATGGCTTGTGACAAATGTGCACTGTATTTTAAAAGGCATAATTTTACAAAAAGCAGGATAATGATAAAATCCATAACCTTTTTCATATGACTTTTCCTGCTGTGTGGTTAATATAATTTTTCTTTGCTGAAATGCAGGGCACAGAAAATTAGTATCCTAACAATTCAGAATGAAATATTTCACACTTTGAATATTACTGATTTACCACAATACAGAGAGCTGGGCAAAAGCAGAATTTCTAGCTTCGTACTGTCACGAAAAAACAAACAAAACAAAAAGCACAATGTCGTGTTCTTGCTGATGTGTTGTGTTAAAACCTGCTCGACTGATCTCACAGACACAAACTGGCCACAGCACCTGCTGAAAGCCTGCGTATCCAGGTAGTGGCCAGCCCACTCGGTGGGTTCAATGTAGGTCACTAGTTGGTGCCTCAGGACTGACTGCCTTCTACATGTGGGTGGCCTTTGACCTCTAGATTGAAAGCAGATTTTTTTTTTAACAATAGGAAAGATATATACTTTGATTTTTTTTAAGTCATGTAGAAAAAACCTGTTATATGTACCATCACATATACAACCATTGTGACCAGCAGAGGAGGTATTTGGTTAAAAAATTAAGGCATCAGATACAATCAGGCTTTACTCTCTGCTAACCATTTGCTGTCAATTCCTACTCATGGCAACTCCAGGTGTCTCAGAGTAGAACTGTGCTCCGTAGGGTTTTTCTTTTTCTTTTTTTAATTTTATTTGTTGTTGTTGAGAATATATACAGCAAAACATACACTGATTCAACGGTTTCTGCTTGTACAATTCAGTGACATTTGATTACATTCTTCCAGTTGTATAACCATTCTTACCCTCCTTTTCTAGGTTGTTCCTCCTCCATTAACATAAACTCACTGTCCTCTAAGGTTCCTATCTAATCTTTTGAGATGCTATTTTCACTTTGATCCCACATAGATATTTGTTGTTGTTGTTGTTGTGTTGTTAGACGCCATCGAGTCCGTACTGACTCATAGCAACCCTATGTACAACAGAATGAAACACTGCCTAGTCCTGTGTCATCCTCACAATCCTTGCTGTGCTTGAGCCCATCATTGCTTCCACCATGTCAATCCATCTCATTGAGGGTCTTCCTCTTTTCCACTGATCCTCCATTTTACCAAGCATGATGTCCTTCCCCAGGCACTGATCCTTCCTGATAACATGTCCAAAGTATGTGAGACATAGTCTCACCATCTTTGCTTCTAAGGAGCATTCTAGTTGTATTTCTTCCAAGACAGACTTATTCTTTCTTTTGGCGGTCCATGGTATATTCAATGTTCTTCTCCAACACCACACTTCAAAGGCATCAATTCTTCTTCGATCTTCTTTACCCATCGTCCAACTTTTGCATTCATATGGCGATTGAAAACATCATGGCTTGGCTCAGATGCATCTGAGTCCTCAAGGTGACATCTATGCTTTTCAACACTTTAAAGAGGTCTTTTGCAGAGGATTTGCCCAATGCAATGCATCTTTTGATTTCTTGACTGCTGCTTGGGCTTCCATGGGTGTTGATCATGGATCCAAGTAAAATGAAATCCTTGACAATCTCAATCTTTTCTCCATTTATCATGATGCTTATTGTTTCAGTTGTGTGAATTTTTGTTTTCTTTATGTTGAGGTGTAATCCATACTGAAGGCTGTGGTCTTTGATCTTCATTAGTACATGCTCCAAGTCCTCTTTGCTTTCAGCAAGCAAGTTTGTGTTACCTGCATAACTCAAATTGTTACTGAGTCTTCCTCCAATCCTGATGCCGTATTCTTCTTCACAGAATCCAGCTTCTCAGATTATTTGCTCAGCATACAGATTGAATAGGTATGGTGAAAGGATACAACCCTGATGCACACCATTCCTGACTTTAAACCACGCAGTATCCCCTTGTTCGGTTAGAATGACTGCCTCTTGATCCATGTACAGATTTCTTATGAGCACATTAAGTGTTCCAGAATCCCCATTCTCCTCAATGTAACCATAATTTGTTATTATCCACACTGTCGAATGCCTTAGCGTAGTCAATAAAACACAGGTAAACATCTTTCTGATATTCTTTGCTTTCAGCCAGGATCCATCTGACATCAGCAATAATATCCCTGTTTCTACGTCCTCTTCTAGTTCCAGCTTCTAAAGCTGAATTTAGAAGAAGATATTTCTTAGAACAGCATAATGCTCAAGGCAGACATTTTTTACTAGTTAAGCTAAACTATTGTTTCATTTTAGGAAGACTTCAGGGGATGTTTTTAGTTTAAGGTTTAAAGATTATCTCAGAGCAGTAGTTTCAGGAGTTCATCCAGCCCATGTGGCTCCAGAGTGTCTGGAGTCCATGAGAATTTGAAATTACGTTCTACAATTTACCCCTTTTGATCAGCATTCTTCTACAGAATCTTTGATAAAATGTCCAATAATGGTAGCCGGAAACCACCCAGTTCTTGTCTCATGGCAAAAGGGGCAATTAGTCTCACATGTAGGGTTTTTAATGGTTGATTTTTGTGAAGTAGATCGCCAGGACTTTTTTGAAAGCAGATGATGTTTTGCTATGGAGGTTCTGCTCTTGGCAATATGCCCAAGCTTTTGGTATGGGAAAATTCAAGGGAAGACAGCAAGACCTTTTACGTCTAGTTACATCTACTGCTTAATAATTCACAACACACATTATAAATGCCACAATTTAGGGCACAAAGTTTACTTGATGTCCCCACCAAAAATAAATGTATTAATTAAAAACAGGAAAGGAAGATGATTTCCCAGAGAAAATTGAGAGGGGGAGGAACCAGAAGAGCAGTAGTTCTGGGGGCAGGAGATATTTTCCTTCTCTCTCTACCCATAGGGAAGCCTGTCCTCTCTCACCTTTCCTTCCTTGCTCCCTGGGGATTGCTAATCTAGTTGCTCAGATTCCAGGACACTGATTGGGTCACATTCACCAATGGACAAGAGTGCTAGAAGTCCAGAAGCCATGCACATGAGGTTGGCTCTCTCTTCTTCATGTAGTTGAACTAGTAAACTGATTCAGGGCAGACCTTTCCAACTTCCTCTCTCGTCTCAGTTTAGAAATTGCCCCAGAGTGGCCCAAAACGTTAAGCACTACTAGCTGAAAGGTTGGCAGTTTGAACCCACCCAGAGGCACCTTGACAGACAGGCCTGGCTATCTGCTTTTGAAAGATCACAACTTTGAAAACCCTATGGAGCAATTCTACTCTGCACACATGGGGTCTTCATGACTCAGAATCTCAGTTTAAGAGTGAGCCTAGCAAGCTCTCCCTTTCTCTCCTCTAGAAGTCATGTAGGGGTGCTTCTATCCAATGTGCCAACTAGGATAGGAACCCTGAGATTTGGATTTGGACTTAGAAGGAGGGTAAGGACTCCCCTTTGCCTCAGACCTCAGCCACTCTCTCCAATCCTTCTTACTGTCATTTTGCACAGAGCAGTGGTTCTCAAACTGTCCTGCATGTCAGAATCACCAGAAAGTTACAACAACAACAACAACAAAAAGATAAGAAAGAGTAGCTACTGAGGCTTATTATGTAGAGCAAAAAACTTCATGGGATTTGGTTCCTTGGTTTGGAGGTTTAGGGTCATGGTTTCATGGAACATCCCACTTAGTCTAATAATGTGTTTAATGCTTCTATCTTAACAGGCCAAGCAGTTAACCATCTGCACCACCCGGGGCTCCCTAGACCTGTAGGAACCACAGTGGGCTCCCTTGCACTCTGGCTTCCGGGTGAGTCCAGCCAATGGGCAGGGGGCAGCAGATGAGGGAGAGGGCAGGCTGAGGTGGGTATATATTCCCTCATCACCCTCTCTGTGGAGGGCTGGCTGCATTCTTCAATCAAAGGCCCAGGTCTGGTTATGGTGGCCCCTTCTAGTTCTGGTAACCACCCTCCCTCTTTGCCCCTCCAAGGAAGGGTAATAATCTTTACTACTCCCTGTGGCATCACTATTTCTTGCCAAAACAAAACAAAACAAAAACCAAACCCATTGCAGTGGAATCAAATCCCAACTCAGTGAGTTTATATGATAGAGTAGAACTACCTCACACAGCTTCTAAAGCTGTAAACCTTTACAGTAGCAGACTGCCACATCTTTCTCCTGCTGAGTGGGGGGTGGGCTTGAACCGCTGACCAGTTGGTTAGCAGCAGAGCGCTTAACCACTGCTTCTTACACCTTGCCCACTCCTTTAGTAAATAGTTCCATTATTAAACTCCTCAAATTACCCTAATTTGCATGTGCCATCTGTTACCTGTTGGGACCCCAGCTGACACAGGCAGAGATCCAAGTCCTTGTAATGCACTGTGCCCAGTAGGTCATTAGCAGTTATTGAATGAAGAGAGAATGAGATGCATCCAATAAGAGGGGTACAAAGAGCTGAGAGAACAGAGGAGGCAGAAATAATTATTTTGGTCTCGGGGAAGCTTTCTGGCAGGTGGGAGTTGGCGTTTGCCTTGGGTCTGGAAGGATGAGGAAAATTTCACCAGACAAGGATTAGGGGGTAGGGAAATATATCCCAGTGGAGAAACCAGCTCAGCAGAGTAGTGATGGCAAGAAGAGGCAGGGCTTGTTTGTGAAACATGAGAAATCCAGTTTGGGAGAGGAACAGCAGTTGCAAGGTAGTAGTTGGCACGGAATCTTGAAAGGTGGCGAGGGAGTAAACCACAGAGAAGAGGTCCAGGCAGATTAAGAATTTCCACTGTGTTGCCATTTGCAAATGCATTGCAATGGGGAGCCTCAGAGGGTTTTAAGCAGGGGTGACATGGTCAGAGCGGGAGTTTAGGGAGATGACCTAGAAGGGAGTAAGAGCAAGCAGAGGGAATTCTGCAGGCAGGGAGACCAGCAAGGAGGACCATGGCAGTCATGCCCTCGAAAGTCAAGAGGGTGAGGATGGGAAGAATGGCCGCGGCAGTGGGCATGGGGAGAAGGAGGCAAATTTATCCCCTAGGCCCTGTCACCCCAAGTTCCATCAAAGAACAGTGAGAAAGGGTTGCAAGATGGGTTCAAATTCTAAACCCATGGGAACAAGAGGTTGTCGTTCCCATTCTGTTGAGATCCTGTTGACATTGTATCATCACTGGGACCACTTAATTTCCTCCAAAAGTCTGGGTGAAAAAAAGCTTATCTCCTAAGCATCCATTTCTCTTCCTTTGTCTGAGAATAACGGTATAGGACCAGGGGTTCTGTGGTGGAAAGAGCATGGTCTCTGAAGTTCAACTTGCCTCCAATCCCAAACCTGACAATCGCAAGATGTGTCCCATTGGGTGAGTTACTTAATCTCTCCGAGTTTTGGTTTTCTCATTTGTAAAATGGCAATAAGAATAACTATCTGGGAGGGCTGTTGTGAGGAGTAAATTAAACAATATTCCATATAGGCTGGCTTACAAGGCAAGATTTTATCCCTCGGAAAAGTGGGATACCTTACATTTGTCCCTTAAGGAAGTCTCTCCTATTATGGAGTATATCAGACCCCTCTTACGGGCCCCTTTATAGCCTCTCAGCCTCATCTGTTCCCAGGGTAATGTGCTGAGTTGCCACTGTGGCAATCAGCCCTGGGAGAGCTCCAGCTGACTTCGCACTGGCATAACCAAATAGAGCCTCATCTCCCGCCACTCCTGACTGCCGCCCCCACCCCAGGGTCTCCCTGTGGATGCTAAGGTATGAGATGCTGGGAGACCCACTCAGTGCCGTGCTTGACCATCTCCGAAATGGGGGAGAGAACACCCATAGGTTGAGTATTGACCAGGGTAGTGCAAATGGTTAACACGCTCGTCTGCTAACTGAAAGGTTGGAGGTTTAAGATCATCCAGAGGCAGCTAAGAGAAAGCGTTGGCAATCTACTTTCAAAAAATCAGCCACTGAAAACCTGTGGAGCACAGTTCTGCTCTGGCACACGGGGGGTCGCCATGAGTCAGATTCGACTCGAGCAACTGGCGGCGGCGGGAGATTGGGCAGGTGGATACATTCTTCCTCCTTCTCCACATCCGTCCCAGAACCAAACCAACCAGCTGCCTACGATCAACTCCAACTCAGCGCAGCCCCATGTGTTGCGGAGTAGGACTACACTTCACGGGGTTTTTATGGCTGTGACCTTTCAAAGGCAGATTGCCAGTTCTCTCTTCCAAGGAGCCTCTATATGTGTTCAAATCGCCAGCCTTTCAGTTAGTAGCCCGTTTGTGCCAAGAATCAGTTTATTGTAAAGCCTTTTGAAGGGTGGCCTTACAAGGTAGAGTGCTCAGCCGCCTTGACACCAAGTGGCAAACTGCTCAATAGTGCATCCTCGTGTTGCTTCCTCTCCTTCCCCTTTCTCTGCTCCTGTTCAGAGAAATTGCACTCTCTGAGGAAGCGGTAGCACCGAAGCCTTTGCCTCAAGCTCCACTTTTCTGCAGAACCCAGGCATGGGCACCAGGAATTCTTTCCATTGTTTTGTTTTGAGGAACAAAAGATTGAGGAAGGCAAATGGGGCTGAAACTAGGTTCCATTGGTGCAGCGTGAGGTGATATAGGGTCACCTTACTGAATGAATTTTTTAAAGGAAGCAAATTTAATATGGATTTAGTCATGTTTTTTAGGGATATGACTTTATAATAACAAGTGCTAGATGTCATTGAAAAGATGGGCTTTTCAGGATCACTTTAAAAAGCAATAGTAATGGGGTTGTTTTACAGATACCACAAATATACATTTAGAAGGTGAATTTTAAAAAGCCCAACTTTTTGGAGTTTTAGCACTAAATCTCATGCAAATAAATATTTGGAGTTTATGATAAATTTTCATTAACAGAATATTATATGAATTCAAAAAGCATTGTATTTCAAAGCAACTTATCTGGAAGTAAAGTTGATGTACTTTGGCAAACTGTGTTAGATGGCTCAAAAAGTGACTTTAGTTGTGACAAAGACACTGATGTCAAAGGGCAACATAAGAGTTTAAGATTGTTTCATGAAATATGATATTGAAATGTTCAGAAGAAATGTTTCTGAATTACTAGATTTTTATAACAATAAATATGTCTAGATAACCAAATTAATAAATATTGCAGGTAGATATTTGTTCATTTCACCTATGTTTCTAAATGATTATATTCTTATGTTAACCAAAATCTTTTATTTGATCTCCTCAGGGGGAATGTGGCAACTCATCTCTATTTCTATTTGCATTTATTTGGCACAAAGGAGGTGGTTATCCAACGCTTGCCCCTTCACTTTTTCCCTTCCTAATCAATAGCTCAATTTCCCCTGCCCTTTACTACTTTTACTCCACCAAGTTATTTGTTTGTTTGCTTTGTTCTGCTTTGCTTTCTTTTCTCTAACAGGAGAGTGAAGATCGGACCTCAACAAACACCTGGCTGTCCTTTTTCCATCCCCCTGCTTACTCGATGGGGACCAAAGCAGAACAGGTATAATTACTGAGACTGAAGCAATGCAATATTGTTCTAGAATCTCTGAGAGAAATAGTAGCCTAAAGGACAGTAAAAGAGAGTGTCATTATTCTCCCTTGGACCCCTTCACCCCAGACACCCAGTTCCGCACCCTGGAAGCAACCAGTATTATCAATTTCTTGGTTGCATACCAAATGTATTGTTCTGCACTTTATTATTTCATTTCACAATATATTGTGGTTACCATTCTCAAATCAGTACATGAGAGTGTCATCTTTTTTTTTAAAGTTGCACAGTATTATATCATAGGCTTACACTATAATTTGTTAAATGGATTCTCTATTGTTGTCCATTTGAATTGTTCCCAGTTGATTCTATTATGATGAGTGTTACAATGAATAAATTTATGCCCATGTCATTTCTTACCTGTTGTGGTTGTTGTTAAATGCTGTCAAATTGATTCCGACTCACGGCAACCCTACATACAACAGAAGGAAACACTCTCTGGTTCTGCGTCACCTTCGCAATTGTTGGTATGCATGAGTCCATCGTTTCAGCCACTGTGTGTTTTGAGAGCCTTCCAACATAAAGGGCTCATCTTCTAGCACTCTATCGAACAAAATTCTGTTGTGATCCGTAGGGTTTTCATCGGCTTATTTTAGGAAGTACATTGCTAGGTCAGGGGCACGTTTCTAAGCTTCTCTTTCCCTGGAGTCTAGAAACATCCCCACTCCTCCCCCATCTCTTTATTACTGGTTGGCCCAGAAAAAACCAAAAAGCCAGCAATCATCAAAGCCAAGATAGGCTGGTAGTATAACACTGCCATTATTTTTGAGATGGAAACATTAAAAAAAAATAATGATAATACCAAATCTCTGAAAAGAGCTCAACCTTACTAGCAATCAGGGAAATAGCAAATAAAGGCTTCATGGCAAATGGCATGAATGGCAAAATGAGAACATCTAACAATACCGTTGTTGACAAGAGTGCAGAACAACAGGGGCTCTGTCCTAGGCACACTGCAAGAATTAAACGAAATGTTGGGGGTAAGGAAACCCTGGTGGTGTAGTGATTAAGTGCTACGGCTGCTAACCAAAGGGTCGGCAGCTCGAATCCGTCAGGCGCTCCTTGGAAACTCTGTGGGGCAGTTCTACTCTGTCCTATAGGGTCTGTATGAGTCAGAATCGACTTGATGGCACTGGGTATGTGTGTGTGTAATGGAGGTAAAGTGCCCGGCACAAAGCAGATGCTCACAGTCACTGGCCTCAGCATCCCTCCCCTCTTTTACATTGTAAAGCAGGGCAGATCAACCCCTCTTCACATGGATGTGCACACTCCAGACCAAGGCCTGGCCTCACATTTGTGTAACCTCTTTTGCCAAACCACAAAGAGTAGTTTTCTCCTTAACATCCATCTGCCCCCACCTGCTTGGGCAACAGGCACAGAGGCAAGCCTGGGGTCTTTCTGCCTCTGCTCCAGCGGGCAGCTCCAGGCACTCCTTCCTACTCTGGAATCAGATTCACAAAGGAGGGTGAAAGGATTTCCTGCCCCTTCTGCAGAGCTGCCTCCAGGCACCTAGAGCCAACACTGGGCCTTGCTGAACAGCGGCACCAGGGCTGGATCACCCTCCACTCCAGGGTCAGTGACAGCACCTTTGGCCTAGGGCACAGCAGTGTCACCAATGAAAATGGAAAGATTTACTGATAGTCCAGCGGCAAATGGTGTCAGCATCAGCATCAGTGTAGGAGACAGGCTGCAGCCCACACTCTGACATTGCGCCTGTGCTGGTCACCGTGTCTGTGCTGGCCACCGTGCCTGTGATGGTCATTGTGCCCGTAATGGTCACTATGTCTGTGCTGGTCACCGTGCCTGTGCTGGTCGCCCTGCCTGTGCTGGTCATCCTGCCTGTGCTGGTTGCCCTGCCTGTGCTGGTCATCCTGCCTGTGCTGGTCACTGTGCCTGTGCTGGTTACTGTGCCTGTGCTGGTTACCGTGTCTGTGCTGGTCATCCTGCCTGTGCTGGCCACCGTGCCTGTGCTGGTCACTGTGCCTGTGATGGTGGCAGTGGGGCTGTGAGTTGCCTTCAGGTGGCTGTGTCCCTGAAGGGAGCCAGAGCAGGAAGGAGGACAAGCAGACATCTCAGAGTTGATGGGGGTACTCTTCCGAGGGTTTCAGGATGATTGGGGAACCCAGAAAAAGGCCCTACAATACAGAATATAAATAAAGCCAGAACCAGAGAGATATTGATGACGATGGTGATGATGATGATGACAATGACGTTATATGTTGACTCTACAATTTCACATCCCACTGGGGTGGCCTGGGGAACCACCAACAAAATGCCAGTACATCGGGTAATCCTCTTAGATGTTTGGGGCCAATGCTCTGTAGAATTCACATACAGCACTATTTCCCAAAAAGTGGCCTTCGAATCACCAGCATCAACATCAGCAGAAATTTGTTTAAATGCAGATGCCCAGGTCCTACTCTGAATCAGAGTCTCTGAGGCTGGGGCCAGGGAACCCGCATTTTAATGAATTCCTCAGGTGACCAATGTTCCCTAACGTCACAGGAATGCGGGACGTGAAGACCCCCTCGAACCTCCGATGACCCCAGTGCTCAGAAGGTCTCACCTCTGCCCCCTCCTGTCCTCTCGGTTTGCATTCCCACTGAAGATCAGGAAGCCTGCAGGCAAAAAGGGGCTCAAGCATTCCGCTAGCATTTCATTGTTACTACACAAGCTTCTTGTGTCCAAATTCTTTGTAAGAGGCTTTGCTTTGTAAAATGTCTTTGAGCAGCCCTTGGAGGAGAGTATTCCTATTCCTAAGGGGGTATCATCCCCATTTTTGCTGTAATTGTCATTTTGTGAAACGTGAGTTTGGAGGCATCCTAACACAGTGTAGTCCATTACATTCAGGAGCCACTCTTCGAGATTTGTCCCCTTAAAATATACAGTACCTGACACTATTGCCCTGAGATAATCTTTAAACCTTAAACCAAAAATATCTCCTGACGTCTTCGGAAAACCAAACAACAGTTTAGCTTAACTAGTGAAGACTGTCTGCCTTGAGCACTGTGCTCTTTTAAGAACTGTCTAAACCCGCACATGGGATCAGATGGACAACGGCAATTGGAAGGACTAGATAGGAAGCTTAGAGAACAGTAAGTTCATGTGAATGGGGGAGGGACAACTCGGAAAAAGAGGGTGACAATGGTTATGCAACTAGAAGAATGTAATCAATGTCACTAAACGGTACATGTAGAAACATTGAATTGGTGTAGGTTTTGCTGTGTAATTCTCAACAATAAAATTATAATTAATTATATAATTATGATTTATATATATGTATTTTGAAGCCCTGGAGGTGTAGTGGTTAAGAGCTCACCTGCTAACCAAAAGGTTGGCAATTGGAATCCACCAACCATTCCTTAGAAACCGTATGGGGCAATTCTGCCCTTTCCTATAGGGTTGCCATGAGTCTGAATCGACTGCACAGCAATGGGTTTGTATTTTGTTTATATATGTATATATACATACATACCTACATATTAGATGAGGGAAGGATGAGGCAGGGGGAGGGGTGTGGAGAAATTCAGGGTCCTCCACCCCCTGCGCTACCCCTTAGGTGCAGCTCTCATAGAAGTGGGCTGGAGAAACACTTGGCTTTTAGAGTTTGTGGTGCTACTTGAAGTTTTTCCATGGGCACCCTCTGTACCTTCTCCTCCCATCTCAGTCTTACCCCAGCTTTCACTATAGAGTCTCAAAAGATAATAAAGCAAAAGAGAGACCCCAAATGTGATTTTACACATTGGCCTGAACCTCTTGTTACCCATGGTTTGGAACGGTTACCTAGTTACCAGGAGAGTCTGGCTTGGATTCCAAGAAAATCAGTTTGACACTAAAAACTTAAAAATGCCAGATGTACTCAAGTGTTTAGACAGGCTTGGCAGATGAAACATTCCAGAATTGGAAAATGGCACAAGCATGAAACTCACTTAAAACTCACAGACCTCTGCATTTATGTCGACTTTTCCCCTAATCCTCCTTTTTTCTTCCCCAGTGATTGTCTTCTGGTGGGCACCACATCTGCATTCTGCCAAACACTCCTTTACTATCGATAATGATGAATTGTGTCTTTCCCCAGAGGCAGCTCCACATTCCTGTGAAGCTAAAATAAATAAATAAATAAGAATTGTGGTCCCAACTCTAGAAAAGGAGTAGGGGGAATTGAAATAGAATCACTCATTTTTCTATTTATATGAAAGCATGACCAAGAAAGTATTGTAGTTTGTAAATATATATTTGTATTCTCTCCTCAGCCTGTGTTACAAGATCAAGTCTGATTTAGTGCGTCCCAGATGGAGCCTGAGCGTTGGCATTTCTAACAAGATAGGTGGATGCTGCTGGTCTGCAGACCCCTGAGTTGAGAACCACTGGTCAAAGCAAGGATTCTTTCAACATGAAATGCACATTAGAAGCACCTGGGGTGCTTTAAAAACACTAATCCCAAGCCCACCTCAGATGTACAAACAAGAATTACTAGAAGTGACAGGCAAACCAAAAAACCAAACCCAGTGCCGTCGAGTCAATTCCGACTCATAGAGACCCCACAGGACAGAGCAGAGCTGCCCCATAGAGTTTCCAAGGAGTGCCTGGCAGTACTTAAAAAACATATATATAACTTTATTTTTTAGAACAGTTTTAGGTTTAGGGCGAACTTGTGTGGAAAATACCGAGTTCCCATACACCTCCTCTGTCCCTGCACGCTGTTTCTCCTGTTACTAACATCTTGCATTAATGGAGTGCATTTGTTATCATCAATGAGCCAGCAGTGATACATCACTATTAACTTAAAGTCCATGGTTTACATTCGTGTTCACTCTTTCGGTTGTACAGTTTTATGGGTTTTGACAAATGATATTATCAAGTATGCAACATTACAGTATCATACAGAATAGCTGCACTGCCCTTAAATTGTCCTGTGCTTCATCTATTCATCCTCTCCCTTCTCCCCCTGGTCTTTTTACCATTTCTATAGTTTCGCATTTTCCAGAATGTCATATAGTTGGAATCACTCAGCATGTAGGTTTTCTGGACTGGTTTCTTTCATTTGTTGCCATTGAGTCGGCTGTGGACTCATGGCGACCCCATATACAACATAATGAAACGTTGCTGGGTCTTGCTCCACCCTCACAGTCATTGCTATATTAGAGTTGCAGCCATTGTGTAGTCTTCCAGCCTAAACCAAAAACCGAGCCCATTGCCATGTAATCGATTCCAACTCGTAGTGACCCTATAGGACAGAGTAGAATTGCCCCGTAGGGTTTCCAAGGAGCAGCTGGTGGATTTGAACTGCTGACCTTTTGGTTAGCAGCCAAGCTCTTAAGCACTGCGCCATATCCAAAATATTCTTGGGACACCTTTATACTAAACAAACTATTTGCCATTTATCTGAAATTCCAATTTAAGTGGGCATCCTGAGCTTTTATTTGTTAAATCTGGCACACTTACTCCCAACAAATATCAGTTACCCCCTTTCCTCTCGCCTGTAAGCATGATTTGTAACCATGGCTACCTCCCAGGCTGTCTCATTAATTCCCATGAACTCATCCAATCAATAAATGCTTGTTGGGTTGACACAGTGCCCTGCACGAAGGAGAGGAATGTAGATTGGCCAGCATTTCTGGCTTGTATTATGAAATGCCTTGCTAAGTAAGGGTCAAAACCCCAAAACCCATTGCTGTCCAGACTCATAGCTACCCCGTATGACAGAGTAGAATTGCCCGGTAAGGTTTCCAAGGCTATAAATCTTTACAGAAGTAGACTGCCATGACTTTCTCCTGCAGAAAGGCTGATGGGTTCAAACTGCCGACCTTTTGGTTAGCAGTCCAGCTCATTTTCCAGCACTACACGAGACAATATTCTTCTTTCATTCAGTGATATGCATTACAGTTTCCTCCATGTCTTTCTGTAGCTTAATAATTCATTCCTTTTTATCACTGAATAATACTCCATTGTATGGGTGTACTATAGTTTGTTTATCCATTCACCTACTGAAGGACATCTTGTTAGCTTCCAACGTTTGGTAATTATGGATAAAGCTGCATCACTTTTTAATCACTCCAGGGCTGTGGTTCTCAGTCTTGGCTGTACAGTTGACTGATTACCTGAGGAGTTTTAAAAATTCTGGGTGTTTTTTGGGGGGGTTCCCAGGCATCCCCCCACCTCAGATGTCTTCCCAGGTATCAATAGTTTTCAAGCCTCTACCCCTCACCTCCCATCCTCAGGTGATTCAGATATGCAGCTGGTGTTAAGAACTACTGGAACTCAGGACTTTTATCACTAAGTAAACAGACACTATAGCTCTGGGAGGAGGGCATGAGCTTCAAGGAAGCCCTCAACAACTCAGGAAGGATTTCTTTTATTAAGTGAGTTTTGAAACAGAGGCTGTCAATCAGCTTATGTTAATGCTGGAGAGGTTTGGTGGTACTTTAATATTCATGAAGAAAAGAGGGTCACCAGAAACTCCTTCAAGGTCGGAGAAGCAATTGCTTTTCAGGAAAAATCCCCATGTAGGCTCAGACTTGGAATCCTTGGTGATGAAAATGATTAAGTGGTTGACTACTAGCGGAAAGATTGGTGGTTCAAACCTACCCAGAGGCGATTCAGAAGACAGTCTGGTGAACTGCTTTTGAAAGGTTACAGCCTTGAAAACTCTACAGTTCTACTTTGCACACATGGGGTTGCCAAGAATCTTAGTGGGCAACTAACAACAGCAAAGGCTCAGACTTGTTGTTACCTATTGTCTTGTAAATAATTTTTCCTTCTTCTGGAGGTGGGTGCAGAGGCTGAAATTTTAAATAGTGTAGATGGTATAGATTCACTGGGAAGTTGACACCTGAGGAAAGATTTGAAGGATTTGAGGGAACCTGTGGGGGAGAATTAATGCAATATTTACACCAAGAGTGACTGCAGACTGGGGGAGGAGGAATAGAAACCTGAAAGTCAAAAGAAATGAATTACAGATAAAAGCCTAGGGAGACTTGTCTGGCTGCTCATGGCAATTGGGGGAGGGGGTGGGAAGGAGCAACTGAGGGCCCAGGGTGTGTTAGGACAAGTCAGGAGCGGACTGAATAGGGACCCAGGAAAGCTGGGAGAACACCATTTGGTTTAGTCCTGGTGTTGAATGATAAGGGGCCCAAAGGATACCTTTCCCTTCAAAGTGGATGTGTTAGACTAAGCCACTTCAGGAAGGAATTCTGGACCTTTCCTCCTCTCCCCCCTGCCCCATTGGGCCTGTAAGCCTAATAGGACACTAAAGATCTAGTGTAGTTACTTTCAAACTATGTTTCACAGAGCTCTGGGGATTCCCAAAAGTCCTTTGGAGAGCCCAGTAGGAGATAAAGTGGGAAGCAAGAACTGTGGTGGCATCAATGAATGGTTTGGGGGGATTTTAGCCGCCCCACCATGGCCTTTCATAAGGAACCCTGGTGGCACGATAGTTAAGCACTCAGCTGCTAACCGAAAGGTAGGTGGTTCAAACCTACTAGCTGCTCCTCGGGAGAAAAGACTGGCAAACTGCTCTAGTAAAGATTACAGCCTAGGAAATCCTATGAGGCAGTTCTACTCTGTCTCATACGGTTGTTACGAGTCAGAATCGACTCAATGGCACACAACAACAACATGGCCTCCCAAAGACATAAAATCTGGTTGGCCGCGCACTTGCTATGCAACATGGAGACAATTATAGACAACCTTGACAAAGAACACTGGTTCACTAGTTTCTGTTAGAGACCACGCAGTCTCATGTCACAAGAGGCTATTTCTCCTCTTAGCGGCCTTAGCCCTTCTGGAACAACCTTTTGCCTCTAAGCTGGCTGCAGACTTTGCCACTTGGGGTGTGCTGGGCCCCAGCATTATGGTTCTCAGAGCGTTTGCCTCTTCCCTGCTGAACTGAAGCCATACTTTGCTATAAGTGGCCCTTTATTCGATGTTTAGGAGGGATTGTGCTTGATTCAGTAATTAAACTTAGAAAAACACAATCCTAGTCCCCCCTGATTTAGGTGGTCTTCATACTGACATAAATTTATTGGAGCTCTATGTAACCCTGGTGGCGTAGTGCTTAAGTGCTACAGCTGCTAACCAAAGGGTCGGCAGTTTGAATCCACCAGGTGCTCCTGGAAACTCTATGGGGCAGTTCTATTCTGTCCTATAGCAACGCTGTGGGTCGGAATTCACTCGACGGCACTGGGTTTGGTTTGGTATGTAAATTTTGGTTTCAAAAAAGAGCTTCATGCTTAGAAAAACAAAACAAAAACTCTGAAACCAGGCACTGAGTCTTTGCACTGCATTTTATAGTTGAGAAAACTCACCCCCAAGAGAAGTGACTTCTCAAGGTAATTATGATCCCAAGAAACAGAAAGGACCACATAAACTAGAGACTACATCAGCCTGAGACCAGAAGAACTAGATGGTGCCTGGCCACAACTGATGACTGCCCTGACAGGGAACACAACAGAGAACCTCTGAGGGAGCAGGAGAGCAGTGGGATATAGACCCCAAATTCTCGTAAGAAGACCAGACTTAATGGTCAGGCTGAGACTAGAAGGACCTTGGAGGTCATGATCCCCAGACCTTTTGTTAGCCCAAGGCAGGAACCATTCCCAAAGCCAACTCTTCAGACAGGGATTGGACTGGACAATGGGATAGAAAAAGATGCTGGTGAAGAATGAGCTTCTTGGATTAAGTAGACGTTTGAGACTATGTTGGCATCTCCTATCTGCAGGGGAGATGAGAGGGTGGAGGGGGTCAGAAGCTGGCGGAATGGACACAAAAAGATAGAGTGGAGGGAAGGAGCAGACTGTCTCATTAGGGGAAGAGCAAATAGGAGTATATAGCAAGGAGTATATAAATTTTTGTATGAGAGACTGACTTGATTTGCAATCTTGCACTTAAAGCACAATAAAAAATTAAAAAAAAAAAAAAAGAGAGAAGTGACTTCTTTGACCTGGTGATTGGGCTCATTTTTAAAAAATAAAAATGAGAGATCCGGGGCCAAGATGGCGGACAAGATGGCGGACTAGGTGGACGCTACCGCGGATCCCTCTGGCAACAAAGACTCGGAAAAACAAGGGAATCGATCACATACATAACAATCTAGGAACTCTGAACAAGCACAGACTTAGAGATGGAAAACGAACAAATACGGGCAGACAGCGACTGTTTTCAGAACCAGGAGCCAGCGCACCAGGCAGGTGACCTTCGGTGCCCGATCTGGGGCAGAGCCCAGGGGGGCAGACGGCACAGAAAGGGGACCCACCCCTTCCCCCCCGAACCCATCCCGGGAGGAAGTCTAGCAGGTTGGCGCGGGCGGCGTAGAGGCGCAGCCGGAGGGAGAAGCACCCGGGAGGCAGTGACTGATCTGGGAGGGGGGAGAACAGCATCCCTGCTGGGGTGCCGTCCCGCCGGGAGTTAGGCGAGAAGCTGACGGGGCGCGAGCGGGGGGGGGTCAACTATATTTCCCTAAAGTGACCCCAGGGCGGGGCCCACACGTTCGTGCGGGAGGACGCACACCCAGTCCGTGCGTGTGGCGCGGCACACCAGAGGGAGAAATCTGCGGAAGTGTCTGGTCTCAAAGCAGGGAAAGCAGCATCCCAGACGGGGAGCCATTCTGCTGGGATCTGGGCGCGCGCGCGCAGGCAGGGCGTGAGCGCGGGGTCCATTTTTATTACCCTGAATTGACCCAGGGGGCGGGCCCACCTGGTCGTGCCAGTGACGCCCTCCCAGTTTGCGCGAGAGGTGTGGAGCACCGGAAGGAGAAGTCCCCGGGAGGAAGTGATTGGTCCCGAAGCGGGGAAAGTAGCGTCCCAGACGGGGTGCCGTCCTGCTGGGACTTGGGTGCGCGCACAAGCGGGGCGTGAGCGCGGGGTCCATTTTTATTACCCTGAATTGACCCAGGGGGCGGGCCCACCTGGCCGTGCAGGTGATGCCAACCCAGTTCGCGCGAGAGGTGTGGCGCACCAGAAGGAGAAGTCCCCGGGAGGAAGTGACTGGTTCCGGAACGGGGAATGCAGCGTCTCAACCCGGAAGTCATCCCGCTGGGATTTGGGCGCGCGCACGGGTGGGGCGTGACCGCGGGACCCAATTATAATCGCCTGAATAGACCCTGGGGGCAGGCCCACCCGTTCGTGTGGGAAACGCCCACCCAGTGCCCACGAGCGGTGCCATGCACCGGAGGAAGTCCCCAGGAGGAAGTGACTGGTTTCCAAGCAAGGAAAGCAGTGTCCTAGCCAGGGACCTGTCCAGCCCGGATTTTGGGGAACGGGGGCGGAGCGTGAACGTGGTGTTCAGCTCTATATTCTGTGGTGCTACACTCCTAGCTCTCAGATCCCTCCCCCACCCTCCCCAGGCGACCCCATTAACATCCGAATACCCGGAGCCATAGGGAGAATTCAGATAGGGATCTGACTGCATTTTTTTTTAGCCGACTACTTGGAAAATCTACTTTCCCAGTGATGGCTCGGAGACAGCAGTCCATATCAAACCACATAAAGAAACAGACCATGACAGCTTCTCCAACCCCCCAAACAAAAGAATCAAAATCTTTCCCAAATGAAGATACAATCCTGGAATTATCAGATACAGAATATAAAAAACTAATTTACAGAATGCTTAAAGATATCACAAATGAAATTAGGATAAATGCAGAAAAAGCCAAGGAACACACTGATAAAACTGTTGAAGAACTCAAAAAGATTATTCAAGAACATAGTGGAAAAATTAACAAGTTGCAAGAATCCATAGAGAGACAGCATGTAGAAATCCAAAAGATTAACAATAAAATTACAGAATTTGACAATGCAATAGAAAGTCAGAGGAGCAGACTCGAGCAATTAGAATGTAGACTGGGACTTCTGGAGGACCAGGGAAACAACACCAACATAGCTGAAAAAAAATCAGATAAAAGAATTAAAAAAAATGAAGAAACCCTAAGAATCATGTGGGACTCTATCAAGAAGGATAATTTGCTTGTGATTGGAGTCCCAGAACAGGGAGGGGGGACAGAAAACACAGAGAAAATAGTTGAAGAACTCCTGACACAAAACTTCCCTGACATCATGAAAGACGAAAGGATATCTATCCAAGATGCTCATCGAACCCCATTTAAGATTGATCCAAAAAGAAAAACACCAAGACATATTATCATCAAACTTGCCAAAACCAAAGACAAACAGAAAATTTTAAAAGCAGCCAGGGAGAAAAGAAAGGTTTCCTTCAAGGGAGAATCAATAAGAATAAGTTCAGACTACTCAGCAGAAACCATGCAGGCAAGAAGGGAATGGGACGACGTATACAGAGCACTGAAGGAGAAAAACTGCCAACCAAGGATCATATATCCAGCAAAACTCTCTCTGAAATATGAAGGAGAAATTAAGATATTTACAGATAAACACAAGTTTAGAGAATTTGCAAAAACTAAACCAAGACTGCAAGAAATGCTAAAGGAGATTGTTTGGCCTGATGACCAATAATATCAGGTACCAGCACAATACAAGGTCACAAAACAGAACGTCCTGATATCAACGCAACTCAAATAGGGAAAGCACAAAAACAAACAAATTAAGACTAATTCTAAAAAATAAATAAATAAACAAAATAATACACACAACAGGAAATCATGGAAATCAATAGATAAACGATCAAAATAATCAAAAAGAGGGACTAAATATAGGAGGCATTGAACTGCCAGATGGAGAGTGATACAAGGCGAAATAGAAGGATACAAGTTAGGTTTTTACTTAGAAAAATAGGGGTAAATAAAAAGGTAACCACAAAAAGGAATATCAATCCCATAACTCAAGAAAAACGTAACGACTCAATAAACACAAAGTTAAACATTATGAAAATGAGGATCTCACAAGCTACTAAGAAAAACTTCTCAGCACAAAAAAGCATGTGGAAAAATGAAAAGGCCAACAACACACATGAAAAGGCATCAAAATGACAGCACTAAAAACTTACTTATCTATAATTACGCTGAATGTAAATGGACTAAATGCACCAATAAAGAGACAGAGAGTCACGGACTGGATAAAAAAACACGATCCATCTATATGCTGCCTACAAGAGACACACCTTAGACTTAGAGACACAAACAAACTAAAACTCAAAGGATGGAAAAAAATATATCAAGCAAACAATAAGCAAAAAAGAAGAGGAGTAGCAATATTAATTTCTGACAAAATAGACTTTAGACTTAAATCCGCCACAAAGGATAAAGAAGGACACTATATAATGATAAAAGGGACAATTGATCAGGAAGACATAACCATATTAAATATTTACGCACCTAATGACAGGGCTGCAAGATATATAAATCAAATTTTAACAGAATTGAAAAGTGAGATAGACACCTCCACATATATAGTAGGAGACTTCAACACACCACTTTCGGAGAAGGACAGGACATCCAGTAAGAAGGTCAGTAGAGACACGGAAGACCTACTTACAACAATCAACCAACTTGACCTCATTGACTTATACAGAACTCTCCACCCAACTGCTGCAAAGTATACTTTTTTATCTAGCGCACATGGAACATTCTCTAGAATAGACCACATATTAGGGCATAAAACAAATCTTTCCAGAATCCAAAACATCGAAATATTACAAAGCATCTTCTCAGACCACAAGGCAATGAAGCTAGAAATCAATAAAAGAAAAAATAGGGAAAAGAAATCAAATACTTGGAAAATGAACAATACCCTCCTGAAAAAAGACTGGGTTATAGAAGACATCAAGGAGGGAATAAGGAAATTCTTAGAAAGCAACGAGAATGAAAATACTTCCTATCAAAACCTCTGGGACACAGCAAAAGCAGTGCTCAGAGGCCAATTTATATCGATAAATGCACACATACAAAAAGAAGAAAGAGCCAAAATCAGAGAACTGTCCCTACAACTTGAACAAATAGAAAGTGAGCAACAAAAGAATCCATCAGGCACCAGAAGAAAACAAATAATAAAAATTAGAGCTGAACTAAATGAATTAGAGAACAGAAAAACAATTGAAAGAATTAACAAAGCCAAAAGCTGGTTCTTTGAAAAAATTAACAAAATTGATAAACCACTGGCTAGACTGACTAAAGAAAAACAGGAAAGGAAACAAATAACCCGAATAAGAAACGAGAAGGACCACATCACAACAGAACCAAATGAAATCAAAAGAATCATATCAGATTACTACATAAAATTGTACTCTAACAAATTTGAAAACCTAGAAGAAAAGGATAAATTCTTGGAACAATACTACTTACCTAAACTAACACATTCAGAAGTAGAACAACTAAATAGACCCATAACAAAAAAAGAGATTGAAACGGTAATCAAAAAACTCCCAACAAAAAAAAGTCCTGGCCCAGATGGCTTCACTGCAGAGTTCTACCAAACCTTCAGAGAAGACTTAACACCATTACTATTGAAGGTATTTCAAAGTATAGAAAAAGACGGAATACTACCCAACTCATTCTATGAAGCTACCATCTCCCTGATACCAAAACCAGGTAAAGACATTACAAAAAAAGAAAATTTTAGACCTATATCCCTCATGAACATAGATGCAAAAATCCTCAACAAAATTCTAGCCAATAGAATCCAACAACACATCAAAAAAATAATACACCCTGATCAAGTGGGATTTATACCAGGTATGCAAGGCTGGTTTAATATCAGAAAAACCATTAATGTAATTCATCACATAAATAAAACAAAAGATAAAAACCACATGATCTTATCAATAGATGCAGAAAAGGCATTTGACAAAGTTCAACACCCATTTATGATAAAAACTCTAACCAAAATAGGAATTGAAGGAAAATTCCTCAACATAATAAAGGGCATCTATGCAAAGCCAATGGCCAATATCACTCTAAATGGAGAGAACCTGAAAGCATTTCCCTTGAGAACGGGAACCAGACAAGGATGCCCTTTATCACCCCTCTTATTCAACATCATACTTGAAGTCCTAGCCAGGGCAATTAGGCTAGACAAAGAAATAAAGGGTATCCAGATTGGTAAGGAGGAAGTAAAGCTATCACTATTTGCAGATGACATGATCGTATACATGGAAAACCCTAAGAAATCCTCCAGAAAACTACTGAAACTAATAGAAGAGTTTGGAAGAGTCTCAGGATATAAAATAAACATACAAAAATCACTTGGATTCCTCTACATCAACAAAAAGAACACCGAAGAGGAAATAACCAAATCAATACCATTCACAGTAGCCCCCAAGAAGATAAAATACTTGGGAATAAATCTTACCAAGGATGTAAAAGACCTATACAAAGAAAACTATAAAACTCTGCTACAAGAAATTCAAAAGGACACACTTAAGTGGAAAAACATACCCTGCTCATGGATAGGAAGACTTAACATAGTAAAAATGTCTATTCTACCAAAAGCCATTTATACATATAACGCACTTCCAATCCAAATACCAATGTCATACTTTAAGGGAATAGAGAAACAAATCACTAATTTCATATGGAAAGGAAAGAACCCCCGGATAAGCAAAACATTACTGAAAAAGAAGAAGAAAGTGGGAGGCCTCACCCTACCTGATTTCAGAACCTATTATATAGCTACAGTAGTCAAAACAGCCTGGTACTGGTACAACAACAGGCACATAGACCAATGGAACAGAATTGAGAATCCAGATATAAATCCATCCATGTATGAGCAGCTGATATTTGACAAAGGACCAGTGTCAGTCAATTGGGGAAACAATAGTCTTTTTAACAAATGGTGCTGGCATACCTGGATATCCATTTGCAAAAGAATGAAACAGGACCCATACCTCACACCATGCACAAAAACTAACTCCAAGTGGATCAAAGACCTAAACATAAAGACTAAAACGATAAAAATCATGGAAGAAAAAATAGGATCTACCCTAGGAGCCCTAATACAGGGCATAAACAGAATACAAAACATTACCAAAAATGATGAAGAGAAACCAGATAACTGGGAGCTCCTAAAAATCAAACATCTATGCTCATCTAAAGACTTCACCAAAAGAGTAAAAAGACCACCTACAGACTGGGAAAGAATATTCAGCTATGACATCTCAGACCAGCGCCTGATCTCTAAAATCTACTTGACTCTGTCAAAACTCAACCACAAAAAGACAAACAACCCAATCAAGAAGTGGGCAAAGGATATGAACACACATTTCACTAAGGAAGATATTCAGGCAGCCAACAGATACATGAGAAAATGCTCTCGATCATTAGCCATTAGAGAAATGCAAATTAAAACTACGATGAGATTCCATCTGACACCAACTAGACTGGCATTAATTCAAAAAACACAAAATAATAAATGTTGGAGAGGCTGCGGAGAGATTGGAACTCTCATACACTGCTGGTGGGATTGTAAAATGGTACAACCACTTTGGAAATCCATCTGGCGTTACCTTAAACAGTTAGAAATAGAACTACCATACAACCCAGAAATCCCACTCCTCGGAATATACCCTAGAGAAACAAGAGCCTTCACACAAACAGATATATGCACACCCATGTTTATTGCAGCTCTGTTTACAATAGCAAAAAGCTGGAAGCAACCAAGATGTCCATCAACGGACGAATGGGTAAATAAATTGTGGTATATTCACACAATGGAATACTACGCATCGATAAAGAACAGTGACGAATCTCTGAAACATTTCATAACATGGAGGAATCTGGAAGGCATTATGCTGAGCGAAATGAGTCAGTTGCAAAAGGACAAATATTGTATAAGACCACTATTATAAGATCTTGAGAAATAGAAAAAACGGAGAAGAACACATACATATGTGGTTACAAAGGGGGGAGGGAGGGAGAGGGCTTTTTATTGATCAATCTGTAGATGGGAACTGCTTTGGGTGAAGGGAAAGACAACACTCAAAACAAGGAAGGTCAGCCTAATTGGACTGGATTAAAAGTAAAGAGGTTTCTGAGATAAAATGAAAGCTTCAAAGGTCAGCGAAGCAGGGGCTGGGGTCTGGGGAACTTGGTTTGAGGGGACTTCTAAGTCAATGGGCAAAACAATTCTATTATGAAAACACTCTGCATCCCACTTTGAATTGTGGCGCCTGGGGTCCTAAATGCCAACAAGCGGCCATCTAAAATACATTAATTGGTCTCAACCCACCGGGAGCAAAGGCAAAGGAAGAACACCAAGGTCACACGACAACTAAGAACCCAAGAGACAGAAAGGGCCACTTGAACCAGAGACCTACATTATCCTGAGACCAGAAGAACTAGTTAGTGCCCGGCCACAATCGATGTCTGCCCTGTCAGGGAACACAACAGACAACTCCTGAGGGAGCAGGAGACCAGTGGGATACAGACCCCAAATTCTCATTAAAAGACCACACCTAATGGTAAGATTGCGACTGGGGGAATCCCGGAGACAGTGCTCCCCAGAACTTCTGATGGCACAGGACAGGAACCATCCCCAAAGACAAATCATCAGGCATGAAAAGGACTGGTCAGTGGAGGGGAGAGAGATACTGACGAAGAGTGAGCTAATTAAATTAGGTGGACACGGGAGAGTGTGTTGGCAACTCTTGACTGGAGGGGGGATGGGAAGATAGAGAGAGAGGGAAGATGGTAAAATTGGCACGAAACGAGAGACTGTAAGGGCTGACTCAATAGGGGGAGGGCAAGTGGCAGAAGGGAGTAAGATGTATGTAAACCTACATGTGACAGACTGATTGGAATGGTAAATGTTCACTTGAAGCTTAATAAAAATTAAAAAATAAAAATGAGCTTCCATTTCCCATGAAACTGTTTATCCAGGGAAAGAATGTGGCTGAGATTCTTTCTGGAATAATGTGTCAAGTAACACGTGGGTCCCTATCCCACTCATTGTCTTCTTTGGGGACCTTGCTCTGACCAGCTCTCTTTCCTTTCTTTGGGAATAACTTAGATGGAAAGGATGTTGTTGTTACGATTTAATGTTATTACTTCAAGCCAGAACACTTCCAGTTTCATTCTTCCTGCTGGGCTGTTTCAGGGACTTTGCCTGGGACAGCTGTATTCAATAAGGCAAAGTCTGATCTTCTGGAATGTAGTTACTGTTCTCTTTAAGACTCTGGGGCAGTTTGTTTAAGATTAAGAAGATGGCAAATAGGCTGAATTTGGAGTCACAGAACGAAAGATTGAAAAGCAATCGACTGCTAACTGAAAGGATGGCAGATCAAAACCACCAGCAGCTCTGCAGAAGAAAGATGTGGCAGTCTGCTTCTGTAGGGATTTACAGCCTTGGGAACCCTATGGGGTCACTATGAGTTGGAATCAACTCTGTAGCAGTGGGTTACACCTATGCTAGTATGGATGATATCAACCCTGGTGTGGGGGAATCAGGGAATGATTGGCTCCACCTAAGGAGACCTAACACAAAGGGTAGTACTTGAACAAAGTGGTCTAGAAGCATGCATAGAGATTTGCCAGATTGACAGGGGTTAGGAGGGGAAGTTTATTCTTGGTATTTCTTCATATGAAAAGAAATAGAGGTTTGAAATTGCATAAAACCAAAACCAAACCAAACCAGTTGCCATTGAGTCAATTCCAACTGAATGTGACCCAGTGTATACAGAGTAGAACTGCACTCCATAGGGTTTTCAACATTGTAACCTTTCTTCTGAGGTGTCTTTTAAAAAAACCTGTTGCCATCAAGTCGATTTGGAGTCATAGTGACCCTACAGGACATGGTAGAGCTGCCCCATAGAGTTTCCACGGAGTGCCTGGTGGATTCGAACTGCAAACCATTATGCTACAAGGGGTTCCAGAGTGCCTCTAGGCGGGTTCAAACCACCAACCTTTTGGTTACTAGTCAAGCACTTAACCATTTGTGACACTCAGGGACTCCTTGGTAACAGTCTACTCCTCCTCCTCAAAACCCCAGGACTTCATGGTCACCAACACGTAGGCGTGAACCTTCCTTGTCATGCCTACCCATACCCTCCCTACCATAGCTGCATTCTGTGTTTGGTAACATCTTTTCCTCTTCAGGACTAAAGTCATTGAGTTTGGGAGCAAAAGAGCCTTTGTTCCAACTTGTTTATTTTATAAGCTAAGTTCAGCTCAGAGAGGCACAGTGAGCTGCCCAAAGCCGCACTGCTTCCGTATAGCAGAACCAGGCCCAGGGCCCAGATCTTCTGACTCTCAGGCAAGTGGTCCTTCCATATTCTTTCTAATATTCAACTGGGGAGAAATGTTGAGTCCATTCCAACTCATAGCAACCCTACACTGCAGAGTAGAACAGCCCCCTAGAATTTTGTACGTGGTTAGCAGTCGAGCATTTAATCATTGTGCCACCAGGGCTCCTTCCTACAACCCCTAATGATGTTTTTTTCTTTAAGATGTATTTAGTTTCAGTTTCCTTTTCATTAGAAGGAACCACCTCCTAGAGCTGGTTTGAGAAGTAAATGAAATAATGGAGGTGACCTTGCTTTGTAAGCTATGCAAATGCTGTTTAATAATAATGATCACTGTGGTATTTATTATCATGTCATTGGCACCTGTGATGGGCACAGTGTAGAGAAGGCCAGACCATTCCACACCATGGTTAGTTGTTGCTGACTTGGAAAGAATCTGGGTAGAAACACAAACCCCTTTCACCCTAAATGCCCTTCATTAATGGATGAGCCAAGGGTAATGACTATAGGGGAGGGTGCAAGAAGGAGGACTGAGGCCCTGGAGGAAGGAATACTTAGAAAACACTTGTAAGCCTCTACCACCACTGCCAGGAAACCCAGAAGAGTGATATGCTGCCAGGACCCTCAGTCCAAGTGACAGAAACCCAAAGCAAACTAGTCATAGGAAAAGAGGAATGTATTGGTCTGTGTAACTTAAAAAATCCAGAAGGAGTTCCAACTTCAGACACAGCTGGGTCCAGAGCCTCAAGTGAGGTCATCCATGTTCTGGCTCTCCTCTCAGAGATGGCTTCCAGAAGCCCAAACAGCCACATCTGACCAGTTTAGCAACAACAGCAGAAAATTCCCTGGGATAACCCCGTTTGCCTGCTTGGATCTAGTGCCCAACCTTGAACCAATAGCTGTGAAAAGTTGGCTAGGGCAGGGTAGCTGGCCCTGAACTCCATGAAATGGGTTCTTCATAGCTAAGAAGGACACTGCTAGCATAAGGAAGAGGAAAGGATGGTGGACAGATTGAAACCAAAGACATTTGTCCCGATTATGGAGATACTTCACTGTGATTTCTTTGGAGATTTCTAACGGAAGTAATTTCACTGCACCACCTCCCTTAGTCACCCAATATGTTCTTGATTCCTCTTCCCTGTGGCCACTTGAATTGCATTGAAGGCTTGTCCTAAAGTATTCTTAACATCGACTCAAAGGAGAGCGTAATTTAGGAACTCTTTCAGCCACCCCCTCCAAAAAAAAAAAAAAAAAAAAAGCCCTCAATGTGTTTGAAAGCAAAGGGCCCATAAACGTTAATTTATTGGCCTCTCTAGGCTATTCACACCGTGACTGCACTCCTTCATCTGGAATAATTGGAAGCTGGGTATAATCTCTGCCGAGAGAGAAACACAGACACTCGGGCGAGCACCTTTTTTGTTATAATAAGGTGATGGGATCAACATTGAGGAACTCTATGAGATTGTATGGACTTTGACTCATAGTGACTCATGCCCTGCCCTGATCATGGTACAAATCCCTTTCTGATGTCAGTGGGAGACTTCCGTGAGTAATTGAATCAATTGGGCCATGTTGCTGTGTTACTGTCACATCACTTCTTGCTAAGATTTATTCCTGAAAACAGTCTCAGTGCTGGCTCCTAAAATTTTAAATTGACAATGAACAACACCATAAGTACAGACATTGTAAGAAAAAATATGAAGATCACAAAGGCCGAATCCAATTCTCTTCTCTGAAATGAGATGCAGAGGAAATGGCACAAAAGGACCAATGATTCCCTGGATACGGCAGACCCAGTTGTTCCGCCCAAATGGCCTCTATCCACACTCCATCCTACCAGAGGTGATAGGTGAGGCCGGGTGAGCTGCATGTACCTTGGTCACCACTAGACAATTTCACTGTTTGTCAGTGGCTTTTGCAGCTCTTTTCCCTTGGGCCCTGGGGTACAAGGTTGTGCTCTAGGTTGTGTTGCAGGCGTCAGGGAGTATGTCTGCCAAGTTGGGCATTTTCAGATATCTGCATGTCTGCCCTGGGAAATAAAAGATGGCCACAAAGATCATTAATCCATCCTTAGCAGGCCATATAGGGGACATTGATGGGTCAGTGGTAGAATTCCCACCTTCCTGGAGAGAGGCCTGGATTCAATTCCTAACCAGTGCACCTCATGCTCGGCCACCACCTGTCTGCCAGTGATGCTGAACACATTTCAGTGGCACTTCCAGACTAAGACAGTTTGGGAAGAAAGGCCTGGTGATCTACTTCCAAAAACCCCAATGATCACAACAGTCCAATCCACAACCCAGCATGGGGATGGCACGGGGCCGTGCAGCATTTGGTTCTGTTGCGCATGAGGTCACCATGAGTCAGGGGCTGACTCAACGGCTGATAACAACAACAAGCAGACTTTGTAGCCAGCACATTCTCGGGACCAGGGGAGGTCAAAGACCAACAAAGAACATAGAAGCCTTTGATGGAGGGCACGTGATCTCATGATTAGCCAAGACATTCGGAAAAAGCTCCTTCCCTCAATATTTGAGCCATTCCTTACCTGCCACCCCATATTACCTTTGCTCTGTTTTGTTGACCAAGGAGTCAGAGGCAAAACCTGTGCTTTCCTTCCCTTTAAAACCAAGCTTCTTCAAAATATAGAACAGCGTGTATAGCATGCCATGGTTGTGTTGAAAAGTGAGGGAAGTATATATGTCTTTTTCTTGTTTATGCAAAAATTATATGCAAGGGGTACCCAAGAATCTGGCAGCGTTGGTTCTCATGGGGAGGAGAAGTGGGTCGTCAGGGGGCAAACAAGGAAGGCAGGCTTTCTAGCACATATGCTATTGTAACTTTTGAATGTTAAAGCATGTGAGTGTTATCACCCAACCTAAATAAGCAAGTAAATAAAAATAAAATTATTTTTTTTACAAATAAGACCAAACTCTCAAAACATGGTTTTCATTTTCTGTCTTTACTTTCTCACACACCTCAGCCCTCTGCACTCTGACTTGTGCTCCACAAACAGCTTCCTGAACCTTCTTGCAGTGCGATGGATAGCTTTTGTGTTGGCCTTTCTCACCATGGGCTTGTAACTCCCACCCAAGTGATTGCGTGGGACTGTATGATAGGGTAATTGTGGCCTACCAAAGGGATCAGTCAGTTTTTTCCTCCCACTGGGCTTGAAATATGCCATGCCAGAGGCGAGAAGGAGAAGATCCCACCTCCACCGAGGAAAAACAGCCAGGAGCCAGCATGTCCTTTGGACCCCGGATTCCTGTGCTGAGAAGCTCCTGGACTCAGGAGACAGTGAGCTGTAATACTGAAGGCAGTAGAGATTTAATATAAGGCAATGGCATAGTGGGCTTCCCCACCCATAGAGAGAGAAAGCTGAGTGACTTTGGGCAGAGGCAGAGGGTCAGAGAGAGGTGTGCCTGTGGGTATGGCTGGGAAGAGGCTGTCCTGATGGAAGTACTGTACCCTGAGTGTTCCTGAGCCTGATTGTGACTGTTATTTCTGTAATAAACCCCATAATTGTAGGTATTGTCTGTGAGTTCTGTGTGGTCATTGCAATGAATTATATTGAACCCAGCAGAGAAGTAGAGAGTGCCGTGGGAGGGATGGTTCGTGTCACAATTGGTAAAAATGGCGGAGAGAGGAAACAAGTCTGACCTCTGCCTCATAGGAATCAGCCTTGGGCTGTTGATCTTGATCCTCCTTCTCCCTTTTGAAGAGAGAGGAGGTCAGACTCCGCCTCCACACCATTTTTTACACTTCTCTATCCATGTCATCATGTCATCAGTAACCATCTAGTGACATCGGATGCTTGTTTCTGTCCGGTGTGATTTGCTCCATAATTGACACTTGTCCACTCTCTCTGAAACACTCTGTTCCTGGGCTTCCATGACACTGCTCTTCTAATTCTTTCATTTCTCCAACTGCTCTTTTTAAGAATCCTTCATTACATTTTTTTTTTTCCATTTGCTCCTGAAATGTCTGTATGAACCCAGGTTTCCTCAATCCCAACCTCTCCTCTTTTTACTATCCCATGTAAAGTCCAGGATAAACAATGCAGCTACTTGGGCAATGGAGGTTTCAAACCACAGAGTAAGCTCTTGTGCATTTTATGTGAATGTTTCATGGAAAAAAAAAAAAAAACACAGGGTCAACTAAAAAAACCAGTAAACCACCGGTTGTCTTCGATTCGATTCCAATTAGTGGCGACCCAGTTTGTGTCAGAGTAGAACTGTACTCCATAGGGTTTTCAATGGCTGATTTTTCAGAAGTGGATTGACAGATCTTTCTCCTGAGTTGCCTCTGGGTAGACTCGAACCTCCAGTCTTTGGGTTAGCAGCCTGGCATGTTAACTGTTTGCACCACCCAGTAATTCCAACTAAAACCAAGATCCATTTATTTGCCAGAAGGTGGCAAAGGACAGAAGGAACAGTTGTTGCTGGCCCCTGGACATCCTTTTAACTCAGTACTGAAGTCACTCCTGAGTTTCACCCTTCAGCCAAAGATTAGACAGGCCCATAAAACAAACAATAATGCACATAACTCAACCATGAATACAGGACTAAATGGGCAAACCAGCCCAGTTGCAAGGACAAGAAGGCAGGAGGGGACAGAAAAGTTGGATGCATGGAAATGAGGAACCCAAGGTTGAGAAGGGGAGAGTGTTGACACATCATGGGGCTGGCAACGAATGTCACAAAACAATACGTGCATTTGTTGTTTAATGAGAGACTAATTTGCTCTGTAAATCTTCATCTAAAGCACAATTTAAAAAAAAAGTGCTTTAGCTGGCACCTCTGTCACCATCATGAGACGAGTTTCCCCTGGATATTGCCATCCCTTCATTCTGGGCTCCAGAATGAAAATGTGTGGAGCAGATATGAGCCCAGATCTCAGCGAGCAGCCAAGCTGAGCAGGCAGCTTGAGGCAGAGTGACCCAGCTAGCCCAGTCTAGCTTGACCAACCCTCAGCCACCTCACAGATATATGAGCAGTAATAAATGATTGTTTAGAATTAGTAGATTACAAAGGTGCTGTAGATATCACCATACTGTTAAATTTTACTATTCAAAGACATCACCTTGAAGACTAAGGTGCGCCTGACCCAAGCCATGGCATTTTCAATTGCATCATAGGCATGCAAAAACTGGACAATGAATAAGGAAGACCGAAGAGGAATTGTCTCCTTTGAATTGTGGTGTTGGCAAAGAATATCGAATATACCATGGACTGCCAAAAGAACGAACAAATCTGTCTTGGAAGAAGTACAACCAGAATGCTCCTTAGAAGCAAGGATGGCAAGACCGCGTCTTACATACTTTGGACATGTTGTCAGGAGGGATCAGTCCATGGAGAAGGGCATCATGCTTGATAAAGTACAAGGTCAGCAGAATTTAACAAATTTCTACACATATTTGGCTTTTGTTTTGTTTTATATTTTATTAAGTTTTGGTGAACGTTTACACAGCAAATTAGGTTCCCATTTAACAATTTCTGCACATATTATTCAGTGACATATGTGACATTTTCTACCTTGCATTAACATTCTCATTATTTCCCTCCTGGTTCCATTTCCGTTATTCTTGGTTCACTCCTTTTATATATGTAAAAGGAGCACAGTACTCACAGGTGATATTGTTTATCAGTCAATGTGTTACTTAGTTAAGAGGTGACCTCCAGGAGAAGTTTCAGTTCAAAGCTTAAAGAGTATATCAGAGCAATAGTCTCAGGGGTTCCCCAGATCTCTGCCCGCCCAGTAAGTCTGGCCTTTTAAAATGATTAAAGCAAGGCCCGTATAAGGTTCCAGCAAAGATTTGTGGACAGAAACTGAAATACCTCAGCTATTCTGCCGCTGTTGAGTTGCGCCTTTGTCACTGACCTCCACAATGGAAAATCGGAGTCTGAGGCAGGCCGGGAGGGCGCTGAGCACTTCCAGCTGCTGGGAGACAGCAGCAGGGGAAGCCAGAAGCCTTGCTTTTGCAGAGGCACTTAAGGTCCCCTATAAACTATTAGTAGTAGCGCAATAATTAACTGCTCGACTACTAGCTGAAAGGTTGGCAGCTCGAACCCACCCAGAGGCACCTTAGAAGACAGGCCTGGCAATCTGCTTCTGCAAGATGGCAGCCTTGAAAACTCTATGGAGTGGCTCTTCTCTGCACACACGGGGTTGCCTTAACAGCAACTAACAAACAGCTTGTGAGTTGAAATACAAGGTCAAGGGGTGAGGGAAGGAGACCTGTCTGCCTACAAGTATGTTTAATATGTTGCATGTCCCTATGTGTATCACTTTAAATTACTATTTTTCTTAATTCAAACCACAGGTTTTTCCCCCGCTAACATATATGCTCACACAGGCTTAACTTTCCAAAATAGCACAGTTTGCCAAAAGAGAGCTCTGGGACATTTGCTGTTTAACACAGCATTCATTTCTTAGAATTAGTCCTAATCAAAGCCAACTGTGACTTAATGTCTTAAAACTGCCACAGTGAACGGTTTCCAAATTCAGTCTACAGAACACTCATATGGTACAAAACAGAAAGCCTTCAACTTCGACCCAGGCCTGCAAAGAACAGATCATATGTTTCAATTCAGAGAGCTGACCTTCAGCTCGGTTAGTATCAAATCCTTACTATTTTTTCTCCCTGTTTTTCTATTTCTTAAATTTGTTCTAGATAATGCTTACATGGTTACCAACATAAATAACCAATCACCCACTGAAAGACTTCCCACAGGGAATACAAAAATAAGGGTCCAAGGACACTCTGCTCGCTTGCCCTTTGGACCTGCTTTCATCGATATATCTGAATCTATGTGTTTGTCCTCCGAGGGATACACAAACGCAGCATTTACCCACAGCCAAATTCATCCATCTACTAGAGCAAGTTCCCAATAAGGCTGAAATCCTCATTGTGAGGAAAAAGGAGGCAAGGGAAACACTTAGGTCAGCTCCCTGCCACCTCCCTTCCAGAAGCCTACTTCTTTGGTCTTGGCCAAGTGGTATGTGTTTAGGTGAGAAGCTTAGCTCCTTTCACAGAGCTTTAAAGTTGTTATCGATTTGCTCTGTAAGCCAATTGCTTTTCCCAATGTGCCTGTTTGAGCACACATTTTTAAAAAATGGTCAGAGAATGAGATACAGATGGCACCAGAGAGAAGGAAACCGTTGCTTGTTACCGTCTGGCCTGTGTCGCTAGCCCCAGGGCCTTCTCTGCCTCCCCTCACCAAAGCTCTCACTGAAGTGCTAAGTGTGTACAGTGCTGCGCAGAGGTTGAGAAATCCTGCCACTCACCTGGCCAGGCCAGATCTTAGCTTCCAACCAGCTGGCCCACTGGCTCATCCAATGAAAACTTGTCCTCTGTGCCCTGGATTTCTTCACAACCTATGCCCAAGCCATTCCATGTCAGGGCCCCTTGCACCCCTGCTGTGATCCTGATGGCCTTGCCTCCTCACCTCTACCCCAAGTCCCCAGCTTTGCACTTGTCTGTCGCATCTGATGACAGAAACAGCTCCTGGGTTTCTGATCTCGGCTGCTCTTCTCAGGTAGGATTTGTCACAATCCATTGGTCCCTGGGGCGCCACCTTTGTGTGAGTGCCAGAATCCCAGGACTCGCTCATCCAGTTTGCCTCAGCACCTTCAAGGGAATTAGAATGTTAAAGAGCAAGATAGGATTGTAATGTGTCCTTGCCAAAAGTTTCTGATCTATCTACAGGTGGTTTTTCTAAGACAAGAAAGCACTTTACAAATTCAAGGTGAAAATTAGTTTGTTGTCTTAGTCTGGGCACCCAGAAAACAGAGCCTCAGACAAATGCAAGCAGGCATGTGGTTTATTTGGGAAATGACTACAGGGAAGAGTGAGGGATGGCAGAGTGGAACTGGAACTAGCAATGAGGGAAAGCCAACATTGTTGTTGTTAGCTGTCATGGAGTTGGCTCCCACTCATGGGAACCTTATGTACAACAAGACAAAACAGTGCCTGGTTGTCTTAGTTATCTAGTGCTGCTATAACGGAAATACCACAGGGAGGTGGTTTAACAAACAGAAACTTATTCTCTCACAGTTTAGGAGGGTGGAAGTGCAAATTCAATGCACCAGCTCCAAGGGAAGCCTTTCTTTCTCTGTCAGCTCTGGTGGAAAGTCTTTGTTATCAATCTTCTCCTGGGTCTAGTAGTTTGTCAGCACAGGGACCCCGGGTCCAAAGAACGCACTATTCTCCTGGCTCTTTTTTCTTGGTGGTAGTCAGGTTCCTCCTGCTCTGCTTGCATCCCTCTCCTTTTATCTCTTATAAGATAAAAGGTGATGCAGGCCACATCCCAAGAAAACTCCCCTTACACTGGATCAGGGCTGTGACCTGAGTAAGGGCGTTGCATCCCCTCCCTAAGCCTCATTAACATGACCTAATCCGGCCTCATTAACGTAATGGACAGCTCATTCCCAAATGGGATCATAACCACAGGCATAGAGGCTAGGACTTACAACTTATCACATAATGGAGGATAATCAGATCACAAAATAGAGGACAACCACACAATACTGGGAGTCATGGCCTAGCCAAGTTGACATATATTTTGGGGGGACACAATTCAATCCATGATGCTGGTCCTGTGCCATCTTAATGATTGTTGCTATGTTTGAGTCCATTGTTCCAGCCACTGTGTATTTTGAGTGACTTCCAACCTAAGGGGCTCATCTTCCAGCACCATATCAGACAATATTCTATTGTGATCCTTAGGGTTTCCACTGACTTTCAGAAGTAGATTGCCAGGCCTTAATTCCTCATCTGTCTTAGTCTGGAAGCTTTGCTGAAACCTGGTCACCATTGGTGACCCTGACGGTATTTGAAATACCAGTGGCATAGCTTCCAGTATCAGAGCAACATGCAAGCCACCAGTGAAGTGACAAACTGACAGACAGGTGGTGGAAAACCAACATAAGGATGCACTGTCAATTTGGCCCCTGTTACAGAGTGCCTGGTGCTTGATCTTGCCCGAACTTTCTTAGGAGCCCAGTGCAATGCATCTCAGAATTGCCAGCCCGAGGACCAAAGAGACAGCATCTATCCATTGGCTCCCATAGTCTCCTAATGATCAAAGGTGGTCTCATAGGACTCGCATTTCTGGTTTCACATGCATGAGGGCCCAGCAGGTCCTGTAGGTATCTCACACCAAGGCATCAGAGAAGCCCCCAGGTCAGGAAAGGAGAGCTGTGCTTGCAGCTGCAATCTGCATTGAATCCTGTCTGGAACCTGTTTCAGCAGCAACTACGGGAGTAAAAAGTGAGACTGAGGAGATCTGTGTAGGTACACAAGGTGTATCGCTACCGGGGTATTGTAAAAGTGTCAAATTGAAAGAAATAAACATATAAAATGCTCACCATAACTTCTATGAGTGACTGACATTTTTGCGTGCATTTCTGCAGTTCAGGTCCGCTGACCAGTTGACCATCACCAAACAGCTAGCTCCGCCTTAAACTCCATTCAGTCCTCAATTGCTTAGTGGCCACATTCTTGCACCAGGCAGTATTCACTTCAGGAACTGGGGCACACAGTAGTGAATACGCCCACAACATCCTTGCTCTCAAGAAGCTTATATTCTCATGGACAAAGGGAAAAAATTTAAAATATAACATGCATAAGAGAAATATCAGATGGGCTTAAGTGCGGGAATCCGAAATAGAGTGATGAGATGGGGACTGAATGGCCACAGCTGATCTTGTTACCTTGAAAGGTTACATAGGTGGGCGGCTCAGCTTCCTGTTCCTGTCTCCACTAGCCCTGTGACTCAGTCCCATTTTCTCTAAAATCCATTTCAATTGCTTAGTCAGAGACAAGTGCATGATTTTAAGGTCTGTCATCTTAAAAAGTGAATCGTGATTCATGGAGTCATATGACACATACTAATATCAATGGAATCTTCTTAAGCAAAATGTGAGTCATTCTCAAATTCATTGCTCTCCTTTGTATCTCCTAAATGTGCAGGCACATGCGTGCAAGCACGCTGTCACTCACGCACCTACGCACGTACGCACATGCGTGCTGCCTGTCAACTCTACTTCCTGCTATTTCTCAAATCCCTTCTCTGCTTCAAGTCCTCTCCATCCCTGAAGCAAGTGTGGTCCAGGCCTTCACCACCTCTTGTTCAGGCTCTGAAAGTAGCCCCTTGACTGATTGCCCCAGTTTTGCTTTGCCCAGCAGCCCCTTTTTTCCTGATGTTTAGAAAAATTTTCCTTTTTGTTATTTTAACACATTCGTCCTGATTCTGCCCTCTGGAGATTCAAATAATCAATCTCTACCTTCTGCCACACACAACTGCCCTCCCATAATTGAATAGGACAGCTCTCCCTCTTTGCTTCCTCCCCAGCTTGCCCTTCCCCAGTTCCTTACCTTTTTTCATACATCAAGGCTTCCAGACCCTTTTTCATCCTTGTAATCTTGATCCATAGTTTGATTTATTGTTGTTTTTAAAATGTATTCAGAACTGAACACAATATTTCTAGTGTGGTCTGAACAAAGTGCAATGGTTCTATTTCTTCCACTGACCTAATTAACTTTTTAAAAATGGATTTTAGGAGTGTAGTTCCAGGAGTTTTGATAAATAAATACGCCTTTGTAAACATCAACCCAATCAAGATATAAAATGGTTATTTTGCCCCAGAAAGTTTCTTCATGCCCCTGGCCAGTCCAAACCCATCACCAATGGCAACTATTCTGATTTCTATCAGCATAGAATAATCTTGTCTATTCCACAATTTCATATAAATAGAATCGTACAGGGTGTACTCTTTTGTGACTGGCTTCTTTCATTCAACATAATGTCTTTTGAGATTCACCCAAGTTGCTGCATGTATCAACAGTTTTTTACTTTCTATTGCTGAGTAGTGTTCCATTGTATGAATACACCACGATTTATTTACCCATTTTTCGATTGATAGACATTTGATTTGTTTTCCGTTTTGGGCTATCATAAATAAACTTCTATTAACAAATAGTTTTATAGACCGGCTTTCATTTATCTTGAGTAAATAACCGGGGTGGAATTTCTAGACCGTAGCATAGGTAAGTGTTTAACTTTATAAGAAATTGAGAAATAATTTTCCAAAATGGTTATGTCAGCAATGTAGTAGAGTTCTAGCTGCTCTGTATTCTTGCCAACATTTAGTATTAGCAGTTTTTTTTTATTTTTTCATTTCAGCTCTTCTTATGGGTGTGAAGTGGAGTTTTATTGGGGCTTTAATTTATATTCATTCAATAAAGTTCAATGAAGTATCTTTCATGTGCTCATTGTCTTTTCTCGTATCTTATGAAGTGTCCATGTCTTTTGTCCATTTTTTATTGGGTTGTTTGTCTATTTATTATTAAATTATAGGAGTTCCTTATGTTATCTGGATACAAATTCTTTATCAATATTGTAAATATTTCTCTTGGTGTATGGCTTGCTTTTTCATTTTCTTAATATTGCCCTTTGATGAGTATGAATGTTTAATTTTGATTAAATTCAATACAACTTCGTTTCTTTTATAGTTAAGGTTTGTTTTTTGTTTTTGGCCTTGTCTAAGACACATTTGCCTAACACATAAAAACCAAGATATTCTCCTAGGTTTTCTTCTAGAAGCTTTGTATTTTCAGCTTTTATATTTAGGGCTATGATTCATCTTGGAGTAGCTGCTGGGTAAGATGTGAGGTAGGGGTTGAGATATGTTTTTTCCATACATTTATCCAGTTATTCTAACACCATTTGCTTTAAATATTTCTTTTCTTCATTTAATTACCTTGCTTGTTAATATTTTTCTATTCCCTACTAGACGAGGGGTTTCCCCAGATCCATGTCTCTTTCCATCACCATTTAAAAACAAGTTTCATACATTTTTGGTTCAGTTCACCTAGCCTTTACTGAATGAACACTGTGTTGGGCATGAGGCTAATGGTTGGGCACAGGGAGCTCTTGTCCTGGAGGAGGAGTTTCTGTCTGTTGGGGGAAGCCAATATATAAGCAAATGATGTGCATATAATGTCTCACATGATGAGAGAAGGACTGCAAAGGGGATTGCAGGAATATAGAAGAAGGCACATGACAGAGAGGCAGCATATCAATGATTAGAGACCATTAGCTTTGGAGTTAGACAAATCTAGGTTAAACTCTATGCTTCAATGCATCCTAGTTACTAAAGCAAACCTTGAGCCAGTCACTCAACCTGTCTGAGGCTCTGTTTCCTCAGGGCTGTTGAAGTATTACATGACACAAAGTAAAGAATGCTTATCACATTAGCATGGACCTCAGTTAAGTACTCAATAAATTGTCACCACTTTTATCCCGTGGGGCCCAGGAAAGGCATCCTGGAGGAGGTGATTCCTCAGCTGAGCCTTGAAGTATGTTGAAAGTTGGACAGATGAAGAAATGATGGAAGGGCATTTCAGGCAGAAGAACTGGGAATACCAAAAAAAAAAAAAAAAAAGCTACAGAGTCATAAATCAGCATGGTATTAAAAAAAAAATGGTATAGATGGGAATATTTCTAAACCTTAAGGTGTGAAAAGTTGAGTGTCCAAACAGATGAGCACAGGCCAGGTCATAGAGAGTTTACATGCCATAGTAAGGAACCTGGGCAACATTTTTCTGTCAATCTGTGCTATGGGCAAGTAGGGGAAGTATCAGCTCCCTTCTCTTTCCCCCAAGCTCTAAATCAGCCCCTGAAAACTGCATTTGACAATTGGCCACCTGCAGACTTACACCTGAAGCCCAGCGTGAGATTGGGGGACACATAATAGAGCCTCCAACAAGCCGATCTGAGACGCTGCACTCCATTGTGAAGCCTTGGCCACACTCTCACATAGGGTGAAAGCCACAGGACTCCCAGGATCCCCAGATAAATCTTGATACCCACTGCCTAATTCTGCCCAACAGGATGGCCACCTGAAGAGTAGAGCCCCACCCTGCATACCAATGCCATAATTATAAATGAACGGGTCTTACCATACCCTTCCCAAAAGGCCCTCTGTGCCTCTCCATCTGTCCTCTTACCAACAAGGTCCCTACCGGGTATGGACAGATTTTCCTGAACTACGGTGCTTTCAGTTGCTTGTTTACTTTGTTGCTGTTAGTTGCCTTGAGTCAGTACCAACTCATCACGGCAACCTTATGTATAACAGAACTAAAGGTTGCCTGGTTCTGTGCCATCTTTCTGATTATTGGTCTGTTTGATTCCATCTTGTTTATTTTCAGCTACCATTTTTAAGCATTTACTAAATATCAGACCTCTTGCTAAAGGCTTGACATGCATTAACTTATTTACTTAAAGCTTCCCAACCACCTCACGAAGAGATTTTGTTGCTTTAGTTCATAGTTGAGGAAAATGAGGCCCAAAACATCAAGTAACTTGTCTACAGTCACACAAACCATACATGACAGTTTCAAAATATGAGCCATCGTCTTACAATTGCTTCCTGGTTCCAGAGTATTTAGCCACTGAGGAAGGGATTACCCTGCTCCCCTGCCCAGCAGCCCGATGGACCATCTTGGCCCTGATCACCTCTGTGTTCTTCGGGCACACCTTAGGCTGTCCTTCTGGGACCTGCCTCCTTAGTTGAGTCGCTTCAGCAGGTGATGGGCCTTGGCAGCCTCCAGCTGCATCTTGCTCCTCGTTGATACCTGGCGCTGCTGTCCTAGGCCACCTTCAGCAGAATCTGTGTGTTGTATTAGCCCCATTTCACACATTAGATAACTGAGGTTCGGAGAAGACAAGAACATATAATAGTAAATCACAGCATCAAGACTCAAATCAAGATCTTCTGCCTCCAAAACCAGCAATGTCTCATATGCCGTGTTGCCCTTCTTGGTGGTTAAGTCCCCTGTCCAGGAAGCATTCTAGCAGAAGTGGGAGGGCAACCTGTTAGAAAAGTTATAGAAGCCCTTTCAAACGCTAAGAGTTTATCATTATGCCTCAAAAAAAAAAAAAAAAAAAAGTTGCCACCTAGTTGATTCCAACTCACAGCGACCTCATGTACTGCAGAGTAGAACTGCACTTCATAGCGTTTTCAAGGCCCTCTCAGAAGCAAATTACCAGTCTTTTCTTCCGAGGCACCTGTGGGTGGGTTAAAACTGCTAACCTTTGGGTTAGTGGTAAAGTGATTAACTGTGCACCTAGGAACTGAGAATTAAATTTGGAATTAAATATGTGAGACAGTGAGAAAGAAAAAATGTAGAAAAGGCCATATTACTAACAACATAACTCATAACCTATCCACTTTTCACTAACTTCTTATCGAAAAAGGGAGAACAGTGAAGGGGAGGGTTGTGTGAAAAGGCTGGATTCAGCATTAAATAACCAAAAAAAAACCCAAAGCAAAGATAAATGTAAGGAAAACGGAGCCCTGGTTCATGTTCTCACAGGCAAGGAGTGTGCTGCTAAGTCAGCACCTATTCCCTTTAACCCATCAGGATGAAAGCCCGTCTCCAAGATGAGATCATCTTGGAACAAAAAAAGAGCTATGTGAGGCAGCACAGAATCAAGAAACCATTGTTTCCTGGAAGCAAACCAGATAGAACCTGACTTTAACTATTGCGCTCAGTTTGCTGAAGCTATAAAACAAAAATCAAAATCAAGCCTTTCCTCTACATCTCACCATCTGTTTCTGTGAGTCTGTCTGCATGCTCTGAACCTCTGGACAGCAGAGTTCCAAGCCTTTGTTTTGCTGTTTTGACAGCTCTTCAGCTGTCCCTCGCCTACTAGAAAGCAGTGAGTTGGTCTTTGAACTTTACACATTTTCAACGTGACAAGGTATTTACAAGATGGAAGTGCTGCTAGAGCTCCAGCCTTCCAGGAATGGTGTATATAACCCCGAGGCTCTTAATAGGATGTGCCATGGGTTTCAGCTGCTCCTGCCTTTGCTTGGATCACATGAGTTCTTTTGAGTTTATACATATGTTCTGAGCATGAAGCTGTTAAATCCTACCAAGACACAAAACCTTACCAAAGCAACATTCGAGCAACACTGGACAATTGCTACAAATGAGATGTTGGTTAGTTTGAGACTGGAAAATAAAAATATAGACAAGGATTTTGAAGTAATGGGGGAGGAGTCAACTAGGCAGCATATCCCAGGAAACTGTTGGATTTTCTCCCCACCCAGACTGAGAAATTCCATAACCCTGCCACAACCACCACCACCATAATTTCAGTAGGTAGCTTTGTAGAAGGCAATCATAGGCATTTTGCAAAAGTCATTAGCATTGGCATGACAAGTCTCTAGTATTTTCTATCTTACACATATCTATACAATAGCCAACAAGGTTGGAAATAACTAGAAACATAGAAATATAGTTGGTGAAGTAAAAATGTTTTAAACATCATTCATTCCCCAATCATTTCTTCACCACCTGTCAAGTGCCATTAACTCTTAGTTGTTGAAGATATAGAAGTGACACTCTCCCTTCTTTCAAGGGGCTCATATTTTAATGGAGAGATAGACACAAGCACAAATAGTTGTGACCCAGGTAAGAGTATACAGTAAGCACTATGGAAGCATAGAGGAAGTATTGATTAGCTGGGAGGCTGAGGATGGGCATCACAAATGAGGCTGTATGTGAACTGGATCTTGAAGGGCATATAGGAGTTTGTCAGACAGAAAAGTAAGGGTGGGGTTTCAGACAGGAATTCCATGGGCAAAGGCAAAGACTGAAGAGAGGAATGGTGAGTTTGGAAAATGACAAGTCATTTAAAATACTCTAAAACTTGAATTTTAAAAGATTGCAGTCAGAAAAACTGAAAACCTTCTGCCAATCATGTACAGGCAGTCCCCAGGTTACAAACGAGATCCATTCCTAACTGTGTCTTTAAGAATTTGTAGGGAAGTCGGAACAGGTGCATAGGTTCTTATTTAGCCTTACTTTAGTGCAAGACATGAGTCGGAATCAACTCGACGGCACTGGGTTTGGTGTTTTTGGTTTTAGTGCAAGAAGGGGCCCTGGTGGCATAGTGGTAAAAGAGCTTGGCTGCTAACCAAAAGGTTGGCAGTTCAAATCCACCAGCCACTCCTTGGAAACTCTATGGGGCAGTTCTAGCCTAGACCCCTATAGGGTTGCTATTATTCAGAACGGACTCTACAGCCATGGGTTTGGTTCTGTGGTTTTAGTGCACGTGCAGCAAGTGAAGGTGATTGTGATGAAGATAATTTGTTGTGACTAGGAATTGGTTCAATGGCTTCAAAGGGAAGGCAAATTTATATAACGTTAAATGGCAAGTACTAGTTGTCCATAAGTAGGACGTTCGTAACCTGGGGATTGCCTGCGCATACATCCTGATGCCAATATTATCAGTCCACAGTTGTTCTAGTGAAGCAGCAGGGATCATAGAAATGGGGCCAGAAACAGACTAGTCTACCCCCTCTTACCCCCAAAAAGGAGGCTCTGAACTTATGTTGTTTGATACACTGTTCAAGTCATTCCTGACTAAGGGTTTCCCCCAAATCCTAGTGTGAAATGATTGGATGTTAATATTAGAATCACACTATAAACCTTCTGTAAATAAGTAAACTGTTACGCTGCATATAGTTAACTCCAAAGTGTGGGTTCAGTTATTCCTAGCAAATCCTTTCGTTGTGCTTATAGAAGCCTAAAGTAAACAATGCCCCTCACATATTGGTAAGGAGAGGTAATCAGTATTGGTATTGGTAACTATAGGTAAGGAGAAGTAATTGGTAAGGTGAGACAAGGGTGGGGCCAGCTGATTCTCAGGGAACAGAGTAGAGAGGCCTATACAGAATGGTGTCTCAGAAAGATCTGGCCCATAATAAGCACTTGATAAATGGTAGCTAAATGATGATGAAGGGTCATATAAAAATAACAAATGAAAATTCACAGGGCAGCCCAGGAAAGCAGTGGTTTGAACTTGCTGTCTATCCGGGGTTTCAAGTATGAAAATGCCACTTAAGAGAAACTTAAAATCCAGTTCTGTGCTCATGCAGGTGGGAGCCCAAATTTATACTATCCATGTGGTACCAGAACACCATGCTGAGAAATTAAAATAAAAATTAGTACAGGAACATTGGAAAACCCTCGGGCTTCAATAAACACAAATGTCAAACTTCTCTGTAGAGATAATTCACAACCCCGGGGTCATAAAAGCCGCTCAGAGATGGAAAGAAAATCCCTTTCTAAGGATGAGCTCATAATCAAAAATTGCAAACCACATGAGGCAAGAAACTACTATAAGGGAGAATTAAGAGGCACAGAACTAGAAATAATAAAACCAAATATAGATGGTAAAAATAACAAATGATTTGACAACAGCACAAAGAAATATTTCTATAACTTCTATGCACATACTAAACTTAATTGAAAACTGCTAAGAATGATAAATCCATCTCAAATTCTTAATGACCTCTTTTATGCTTCAGTCTTGATTAGTGGACTGAATTGCATGTCAAAGTTAAAATGTTATTTGATACCATTTAATAGCCTACCCAATTTGGTCAAAACCAGTCCTTTAAAAGTTATCTTGGAAAAGGCAGACAGATGGAAAATGCCAAAGCAGTTGAGTTAAAACAGGCGTCTCATTTTGCCCGGTCAATTAAACCAGCTTTGAAATTGTCATAAACAAAGTTATCTATTCGTATTTTCACTGGTACTTTCACATCATTTAAGTGTAGACTTCTTACTCATTTATTTTGTTAATAAGAGTTGTCAAAACTCCAATAAAAGCTTAACAAAAAAAAAATTTGTGTAGCAGTGTTTTACTAGAACAATATTGCAAAACAGCTTTATATAGTTTATGTCCATCTATAGAATTTTGAACTCTTTTTATGGCACTGAAGCAGGGGCCCCAAATTCCTGTGCGTCTATCTGGAGCTCTCTTGGGGTAGTAGTTCCTGAACTTGGGGGGATTTTATGGATGAATAAAATTTCAAAAAAAAAATGAGGGAAGGGGGAACCACTACAGAGTAGCCATTTTTTCCTTTTTTTTTTTTTGCTAAATGAGGACATTCGAAATAAATATCTAGTATCACCATAACCTTGTTTCAAAAATATATATATATTTTTTAACACCAAAATACTAAGGAAAAATATAATCTTAGGGGAAAAAAGGGAAGTCCTCAAATTTGTATTTACATAATAAAAAAAACATATCTTGATTATAAAATACTTCCTTGTTTTCCCCATTGTGCTGTGACTAGGAAAAAATGGGTCGTGGCTTTAGGTCCAGTGCTCTCCAGCTTGGAGATGTTTGATGTGTGTCCCCTGACTCCAGTTTTGAAGGAGGGTCTGCAGAGCTCTAGAATCCAGACAGATTTAGATATACATTCCACATAAACATGGACAGGGTCTACACCTTCTAGCCTACCTTTATAAATAGATATTGACTACAACACTATTGGAGTTTAGGGGATTCCTTATAGTTTCCACAGCACTCACATATGCATTCTCTCATTCAGTCTAAAAACAAAACTCCAATAACAAAAACTTCCTGCAAAAACAAGATGTTATCTTTAGCCCATCTTGTAGTTGAAGAAACTAAAATTCAGCATTCATTCGTTCATTCATCTGTTCATATATTCAAAAAACATTTATTCAGTGCCTCCAGGCCCTGCAGCACTGTGTAAATCCCCAGTGGTGTTAGGATGAGTAAAAAACTATCTGTATTCTTGACTTACTGAAGTTTACACGGATAGTTTTTAGTGGCAGAGCTGGGCCTGGAGCCTAGGTATTTTGATTGCAAATGTTGTGCTGTTTCTACCAAGTGGTGCTGCCCACTTTAGCTCTCTCTTCACTGTGAGTAGTTCTTTCTACCACAGACAGCCCTCTGCCTCCCTTACATATGATCTGAGCTCCCCAACCTTGGCCAGATTGAAACAAGTGGAACCCCAACAAGCCATTCTATTCACATCTGTACTCTTTAGACATTTCTTCAACATTCATTTAGGGTGGCTGAGTCCTGGAATGAGGTTGGGGGTGGGTGTACACAAGAGGGGAGGACCACTAGAGGCAGTGTCCCAGTGGTCCCAGTGAACCGGTAAGTTCAGAGACCAAATGTTCTTATTTGAACATGAGCATGAACATGCTTTAGAGGCCCTTAACCCCCTCCCCACTACCCAAGCATCTTATCGGAGTATTCCTTCCAAATATACACAGCTCTCCCTCTGACAAGGGATCTGAAAAATACAGTTTTCTCCAATCTCTTATATTCTAGTAATGCCTTAGTTTAGCACCCTGGTTGCTCATCCTTTAATCTTCTTTTACACCTACTTCTTGTTTGAAACAGTCTTTGTTCAGTACTTTACTAAAACATATCCTCATTATTATACCACCTGTCTTAGTCATCTAGTGCTGCTATAACAGAAATACCACGATTGGATGGATTTAACAAGTGAAGTTTATTTTCTCACAATAAAGTAGGTTAAAAGTCCAAATTCAGGGTGTCAGCCCCAGGGGAAGGCTTTCTCTCTCTGTCAGCTCTGGAGGGAGGTCTTTGGTTGTGTCAATCTTCCTAGGTTGAGGAGCTTCTCAGCGCAGGGACCCCAGGTTCAAAGGACATGCTATTTTTCTGGCTCTTATTTCTTGGTGGTATGAGGTCCTCACGTCTCTCTGCTTGCTCCTCTCTTTTATATCTTAGAAAAGATTGATTTAAGACACAACTTAATCTTGTAGACTGAGTCCTACCTAATTAACATTACTGCCGATAATCCTGCCTCATTAACATCATAGAGGTAGGATTTACAACACAAAGGAAAATCACATCACAAATGAATCATGGCTTAGCCATCTATTTTGGGGGGACACAATTCAATCCATGACAGCTATGTAGTCATTTGCATTTATAAAATCTTTGCAGATACTCTTTTTTTTTTTTTGAGGGTTGCAAATATGTGCATTTTTATTATTTTTTTCTCACTCTTCAGAGAAATCAGACATTCTTCCAGTAAATAATGTGTTATTAAAACCCAGTGCCGTCGAGTTGATTCCAACTCTTAGCACATAGTTATTTTCTTCTGGAGGCAGCTGGTATCAAATAGCTGCATACAGCACCTGAGGAACATACTCTTGTAGACTGGTTGGGTAGGAAAAAGACAAGATACCAGATGTGGGAGAGACGGACAGAAGGGTGGGCACTATTACCAAACCTGACTTTCCTCCTTGCTCCAAAAGATGAGAAGGCCCTATTGCTGCAGAGATTTGTTTATACTAACAAGCTTTTATTTCAAAATGCAATTACTCGTGGGATGATTAAGCCTATGGTACTGGAGATTGCGTTAAACTCAAGTAAGTCCTCTGCAATCACAGTCATTATTTTGGGGCAAGGAAGGAAAAAAAAAGATGCACACTGCAGTTAAAAAGAAGAAAAACGAGGGCACTGTTTCCCAAATCTGGCTGCTTAAGAATCATCGGAAGAGCTTGTTAAAAACCCAGGTTCCCTTCCCCTTTTCTCCTTCTCATCCCCATTCTCAATCAGGATGGTCTAGGGAGGGGAACAGGAATGGATATTTTTAAAAGCTTCCTGAGTCATTCTGATGCTGCCAGCCCACAGATGAGTTTTGAGGAAGCACTGGTCTTGGGACTGGCTCATTGCCCTGACGAAGCTTCATGGTCTGATCCTCAGCTTGACAAACACTGAACTTGATGTTCTCAGTACTGATGAGGTCTGATCCACTTACAAAGCCTGCAGGAAACTTTGTATGAACCAGAATGCTAACTCATTAATTACAGTCTTCTCAGATCAAAATGCTAACGTCTGCCACGCAGACCACCTGGAAGGTCAAATCAGTTGGCTGCCTGCTGGGTGTGAAGTCAGATCAAAGGGATGGTCCCAAAGGCAATTTCATTCAAGCTGCAGGGAGGTGTGGTAAATAACCCTTGTATTGCATTCCCCAGGCTGGATCTCCCTAACCTTGGCCAGTGCTGGAAAAACACTGCCAAATCCTTGCCCTCAGATTTTTTTCTCTAGCTTCTATGAAGACAATCTTCTTAATATATTCACTCTTCCTCTAAATAGGATACACTACATTTTACTTTCCATTTTCTTAGTTAAAATGACAGTCCATTCATGCATCTCTGGCCACCTATATTGCCTGTGATGTGCCCACCTCTCCCTTCCCCCAATCCCCTGGGTGACTCCTTGAATGGTTAAACTTATTCTCTATCCCTCTGCCCTGATCTGATGCTTGACTTCGAGGAACTAGCATTCTAGCAGAGAGAAGACATGTAATAAATATGTAATAATTTTTTTTAATAAAAGTATAAAAAAGTACGAGTGCTTTGAAAAAATAAACCAAAGCAAGGGGTAAAAAGTGACTTGGGCTGGGACTTGGTGATATCCGAGCTGAGACCTAGATCCCTGTAATTGCACTCTGAAAGGATCATAATTATTTCCAAAGTCATGCAGTACCTTATATCAAACAAATAACTGATATTGCTTAACTAAGGAGTCAGTATATGGATTTGCAAGATTTGTTATGAACAGCTATCGGACAAAAATATTAGTCTAGCTAATTTAAAATTCTTCCAATACTAAACACCAGGGATACTGAATAAAATATAGCACATATTTTAAAACACAACAAAAAATTTTTTAAATGAAGAGATGAATGAGCTCAAGATAAAATAAGAGAAATCCCTAGGTGTGAAAAATAAGGAAATGAAAAACAAAGAAACTTCAGTTGCTGTGGGGGAAGGACTTGGATACTAATACCTACAGAGGAACAGGAGATAAGGTTTAAGCCCTAGAGATAAGAAGTTGGAACTGAGACCCCATCATGAAGCCAGAATGCAGCAATGCTGAATTTAAAAATTAAAAAACCCAACTTTGAGTGGGGTTTTAAAAAATATATATATTTCCCTGAAGATTTGTAGCCACATATCTGGTGTTCAAATTCATGCCATGAGCATAGCCTTAGAAACTTTAAGCTGAGATAACAGTATAAAAAGTGCTTCTTAGCTGGTAGTACTGCTTAAGCACATTTACAGAAGTAAATGCAATACCTCTCCTGAGAAATATCCCTTTGACATCGTCTCCATAGGCATCTCACAGATTAAGTTCTAATGAAGATGAGTTGACAATCTAAAATTATAGAGCATGTGAGGAAACCATATATCATGAAAGAGAATTAGCAAACACTAATTTATAAAAAAAAAAAAATTTTTTTTTTTATAAAAAACAGAATTAGAACCTTAAATACTATAACTCTTGAATAGGAACTATAAAAAAAAAAGAATTTAAATGATCAAATGTATAAAAAGAAGAATGTAAAAACAGTTCAAGAGACTCTGATAAAAGGCCAAGCAGACTTTGGAATCAAAGGGAGCTTTTAGAAAAAAAAAAAAAATAGCATAAAACCCAATGGAGGAGAAAATATTGGCAAATCACACATCTGGCAAAGGCCTTGTGTCCAAAATATGTAAGGAACTCTCTAAATTCAACAAGTAGGAAAACAACCTACTTAGAAAATGGGTGAAAGACTTGAAAAGACACTTCTCCAAAGATTTCCATGGCAAATAAATACATAAAAAGATGTTCAACATCATTAGGCGTGTGGGAGATGCAAATTAAAACCACTATGGATACCACAACACATCTATTAGAATCACTAAAATTTAAAAAAAAAACAAAAACACTTCTTTAAAACAAACAAACAAAAAAAACACTGATAATTCCAAATGTTGGGAAGGATGTGGAGATCCTGGATTCTCACATAATGCTGGTGAGAATGTAAGATGGCACAGCCACTAATCAGTCACTGATCTCTGGAGATCAGTGTAGGGATTTCTTAGAAAAAATTAAACATGCAATTGCCATACCACCCAGAGGTCACACCCCTGAGAATTTATCCCACAGAAATGAAAACTATTGTTTACACGAAAACTGTACATGAATGTTCATGGCAGCTGTATGTATAATAGCCAAACACTGGAATCAACCAAAATGTCTTCAGTGGGGGAATGATTAACCAACCTCTGGTACATCTAACCAATGGAATACTAGTCAGCAATAAAAAAAGAATGAACAGTTGTTACACACAACAATTTGGATATAACTTAAAGGCATTATGCTACTGGGAAAAAGCCTATTTCCAAGGACTGCAAACTATACAGTCTATTTATATAATTTTCTCAAAATGACCAAACTGTAGAGATGGAGAACAGATCAGTGTGTGCTAGGAGCAAAGGAAAGGAAAACCAAAACCAAACCCGTTGCTATGGAGTCGATTCAAACTCATAGCGACCCTATAGCAACCATATAGGACAGAGTGTAACTACCCCATAGGGTTTCCAAGGAGTGGCTGGTGGATTCAAACTGCCGATGTTTTGTTTGGCAGCCATAGCTCTTAACCACTGTGCCACCAGGGAAGAAGAGTATAACTACAAAGGGGCAGCTTGAAGGAGTTCCTTTGTTGTGATGGAACAACTGTGTATCTTGATTGTGGAGGTGGTTATGAGAATCTATACCTGTAGTAAAATGTCATAGAATTATACACAAAGACTTTTTTTTAAAAAAAGGAATACATGCAAAATCTTGTGAAACCTGAATAAAATATTTAGTCTAGTTAATAGTTTGTGCCAATCAATTCATTGGTTTTAATAATGCATCATAGAGACTTGGGCAGGCACGGCTGTGGCAGCATGCTTGTCTGTTTTCCCATTCCTGCTTATTCTGTAATCTTAAACTTGGACAGACATGGCTGTGGCAGCATGCTTGTCTGTTTTCCCACTTTTGTCTGTTCTGTAATATTTCCTTGAACTCAGGCAGACATGGCTCTGGCAGCATGCTTGTCCAGTTCCCACTTTTGTTTTTTTGAATATATGCCAAATAAAACTTTCTTTTTCCTTTAAAAAATAATAATGCACTATAGTTATATAAGTGGTCACCATTGGGGGCAGCAGGGTGACAGGTACATGGGAACTCTGAACTACTTTTACAATTTATTACGATTCTATAATTGTTTAAAAATGAAAATTATTTAAAACCATACGATTTAAAAAGCAAAAAAAACTCAAAGGACAAGTTAACAGCAGATGTCACAGATAAAAAGAGATTTAGTGAATTGGAAGTTGGTCATCCCAGGAAGATGAAGACAGGAAAAATATAAAGATGTTAGGAGACATGAGAGACAAAATGAAATGGTCCCACATAAATCTAATAGGAATTGCAGAAATAAAATATAGAGAGAATGGAGGAAAGACATATTTGAATGGATAATGGCTGAGAATTTTACAAAATTGATAGAAGACATAAATCTGCAGGTTCAGAAAGCATAACAATTCACAAAAAGGATAAATGAAAATAAACCCACCCTCAGACATGTTATAATGAAACCACAGAGTATCGAAGAAATGGAAATCTTAAAATCAAATGAGATGGTAATTTTTATCCGTTGCTTGTCACAACTGAAAAAAATTTTTTTACAGTGAAAAACCAGTTGCCTGGTGTTTCTCTTGTACTTACATTTGTAACCTGAAATCCAGATACACTGATACCTCAGAAAGTCTAGAGTTTATTACTTTGGGGAAAAAAATTAAAAACACCCTGTGCTATCTAATCTTTGGTCCAACCTCAGTAATAGGAGCTAAGTAAACATAATGTGCACATGAGCCTTGCAGGCCAAGAACCCAACAAACTGTGAGTCTGCCTTAGTTTCCCTCAACTTGGTTTTGCTGCTGTGAACAGCATGTAAATCAAACCCACCATTCCTCCCACACCAGCCTGTGGTAACGGCTCCCGATTGTCGATTGTCGTGATGACAGCTCAGTACAAACACCCTTAAGTTAATTTGCTGAGTGCTCACAGGGTACAGGTTTAGTGCCTCATATTCCTTCCACCTGGGCTCCTAGGCACTGGTTTTGAGCTGGGAGAACTGAACTGAAAGTGCAGAATAAAGGGATTATTTTTTCCTTCATCTCTCACACTTACAGGCATAGGGCTTCTCTGTGAATTAGGCCAGTTCAGTCAAAATATCAACCCCAGGTTGATATTCCTGTACAGCATAGAGGAATGGGCCAAGATTGAGAAGTTCTCAATTCTCTTTCTGACTCTTCTGGGAAAGTCTTAAGTCATTGAGTTTTGTTTTCAGTCATGTCTAAAATGGTACAAAAATAACACCCTACCACACTGCTTATCTCAGAGGAAATATAGCCTTTATAGCCCTATATTTCACAAACAAGCATTCTATCACCCTACACCCCTAATGTAAGCTGTAGGGAAAATGGAAACTATTCACTCATTTATTTATTTTTCTCTAAATATTTTTATTGGGAGCTACCATTTGTCAAAGGATCCCTGGTGGCACAGTGGTTAAGTGCTTGGCTGCTAATTGAAAGGTTGGTGGTTCCAACCCACCAGCCGCTCTGTGGGAGAAAGATGTGGTAGTCCACTCCCATAAAGATTACAGCCTTGGAAACCCTGTGGGGAAGCTCCACTCTGTCCTATAGGGTTGTTATGAGTCAGAATGGACTAGACAGCAACGGGTTGTCCTCTTGTTTTATCTTTTACCGTTTGTTAAGTTGAAAATAAAAGGACAATCCTTGAGGACTAATTGGGATTATGTGGAAGGATCATCCAACTCTTCATGTTTGAATTCTTGGTGAAGGAGTGCATCAGGTGAAGGGGTATTTCCTTCAGAGATGTACAAAAGCAGGGACACCCACATGGAGCAGGTTCTTAAAGAAAACGGGCCATGCAACATATCTACTTACAACGCGCATTTTCTCGTACATGGGATTTTTATGACTTTCCACCTTTGGGCACTCTCTCTGGTTCTTCACACTATTTAGACAGACTCTGGCAAACATATTTCTATAAGGTGCAGCCAGAAAGGGGCAGATTAGGAACTTCCTAGTCTAGAATTATGAATAACCAGAGAGGAGGAGTGGGTCATCTTTTTCCATGTCAAGATCCTTATGCTCGTGCATGGAAAAGGTGCCTAGGCTGTCATCTTGGATCTGGAATGGAGGTTCTACTCCCTCCACAAGAGCCTGCGACAAGACAGAAATGGGTCACGTTGATATCATACAAAGATGACTCAGTCTCTGGCCAAAGGACACCTTGATGCCTTCCTTCTTGGGTAAATTTTTAAATGAGGAAAATCTGACCTAAAATTCACAATAGGGACATATGCAAGCTTTTAACTTAATCTTTACACTTATTGGCCCGCAACTAGACTGTTTTCTCATCTCTTGCCTATTCCCCTACTGCTGCTTGCTCTCACGCGCTCGCCCCCTCTCTCGTTCATTGTTCTCTCTCCATTTACTCCAAGTGCTGAAATCTTTTCATAGATTACTGTTGAATAAAAACAATGAGAAAATGGAAAATTGCTGCCATACTCAGGCTAGGAAATGACTGGAAATTCTGACACCATCAGATAAATATACATGTTTTACCATCACTATACATCGTACTGGTAAGCCACAGCTGGGTAACGTCACACCTCCTCTGGAAAAGTAAACACTATGGCAAGAAATGTTCCAAGATGACAAGGGAATATTTTTGTTCCTTAAATTTCCTATACAGATGCTATTCCCTGAGTTGATAATTCAGTTGTCCCCGATTATAAATTGTTCCACCATATTACATCCTTCATTTACACAAACCTCCACGTTCTGTTTGTTTCATACTCCCTGCAGCTGTTACTTAGGTTTTTGCTACATAATTACTGTTTATTCAGAATCTCTCACTTGTTAGGAAATTTATCCACAGAGCTCTCACATGCAGCTTTCAAGCCGTGGTGACTTACGTTTCGTTCTCTGTGCTAAATGTTGGAGGCAGCTTTTAGTCTTGATCAAAATATTTGCATGGTGCTAATTACATTTCTATGGACCATCAAAATAAAGTCTGCAGAAGAATAAATAAAAAGTGTGTGTTGAATAAATGCAATTTCTAATGTCTTAGAACAAAGGATCTTAAATTAGAGGAAGCACAAGTGCAGGCTCTGAGCGTTTCCCACATTTAATCTTCAAACAACCCTACGAGATAGGCGGTGTTATCAGCCCATTTGACAGATGAGAAAATTGAGGCACAAAGAAGTTAAGTCACATGCCCAAAGTCGCTCAGCTAATAAGTAATGCAGCCAGAGTTTAAAACCAACTAGTCTGACTCCAGAGCCCATGCTTGACCCAGGACACCACACTCACCTTATGAAAGCTATTTCTGCACATTGGTATATTTGCTTAAGAAGCTCAACATTCTGTGTGCTAGATGAAGGAAGAAAGAAGAAAGGCAAGAAGGCTCCTTCCCTTTCCTTGGCTCTGGTCCCTCTTTCAATTCATTGATGCCTGAACCACCACTCCCCGCCCCTCCCCCACCAGAGTCACACTAAATGGGAACCATCTCAATAGGGCATCCATTCCATAATAGCTACCTTTTCCTCCTAATGGTATTTCAAAAGATCTGGTCTCTGTTTCTAGGAGTTTATAATCCAAAACAGAAAATAATGCTGAAAAGGCATAGAAAAAAGAACACAGAGCAATGTGGCTGGAAGGGAGGTGGGGGGAGAGCAGTTAGAGAAATTTATACTAAGTTTGACAGCAAAGCAATGAGATTTGAGACATGTAACTGCTGAACAGCCTCTGAAGGCAACTTGGAAGCCATGTTCCAACACAGGTTCTGCCACTTGTATTGACAGCTGTGAAATGGCAGTCCTTATTTGGAATTTGTGCAAAAATACATCATTATTTTATACATACACCTTGAATATCAAATGGATTTCACTTCTCTACCGTCACTTTAACTGGCTCTCCCCATCTCCTTTCATCTCCCTTTTCCCCATTATGTTTGCTTTCCTTTCTCTTGTCCAGCCATTCATTTATCCACTCTTACAGAGCACCTGTCTTAGAAGAGCTCGTTCCAGGCACTCTAGGAGCTACAAGAGTGACAGTCCCTCTTCTCAAGGTGCTTACCTGCTGTAACACAGACTTTTAAAAATGCAAGTCTGATCCTGATCACCATGTTTAAAACCCTCTAATGGCTTCCCATTGCTCTTAGGATAAAGGCCAAAATTTACCACACAGGGTCCCTAAAGCCTTGTGTGGATGGCCCTGCCTACTCCCCAGCCACATCTCACATATGCTCCCGTCTGTTCCTGTCACTCCAGCCCTTTGTCATCTCCTTCAGTATGCCAAAACAGGCTCTCTGACTTACATTCTGATAGCATCCTCTTTTTTCCATTCATAGCCCTCATCATGATTCATAGATGGGTGCATGTGTGATGACTGATTAGTGTTGATCTTCCTCACTGGACTATAAATTGCATGAGTGTGGGGAGGAGGTTAGAGGTTCTCTTAGAGTTAGGAGAAAAATATCAGCTGAATCAGACTGTAAAGAGTCACAAAAGGTGCCAGGCTAAGGAAATTAGACGTTGCTTTGTATGCTTTGGGGAGTCATTAGTGACCTTTGAGCAAGGAAGCAAGGTGTTCAGCACCGTGTTTTAGGAATAAAGTTGATCTAGTAGCAATAAGTGAGATGAGATGAAGAAACACCAAGCAGGGCCCATGTAGGAGGTTATTGTGTCATTTGGGGAAGAGGTATGACAAGATGCACAGAGTGATGGGAATGCATAGGAGGGGACAGATTTAGCCAAATCAATACTTAATAACAATTAGGATGTGGGAAGTAAGGGTCAGAGAGAGTCCAAAAAGATTTTAGGTTTTCCAATCAATGTGTCTGAGAGCTTAGGTGACTTAATGAACAGAAAGAGAAAAGCAAGGGGAGGAAGTCTCTTTGAGGAGAGAGATGATAGAACCAGTTCTGGAACTGATCAGCTGGAGGTATCAGAGGACATATGCGGAAATACCTACCTGGGTGTTGGATATAAGGGACTGGAGTGAAGAAGAAAAGTCAAGGCTAGAGGAGAAGAAGATGTGGGTGCCATGTGCACTGATATGGTCCTCATGAAGGGGATGAAAAGAAGAAAGAGAGAAGAAAAAGAAGATCGAAAGATGGTGGAAAGTAGGAAGAGCACCAGGACAGCCTTGAATTTAGAAAGCCAAGGGAGGGAGGCTGGCCAGTAGGAGCCCATGATCAATAACATAAAGGGTTCTGGCAAGAGCTGGAAGAAGATGATCCCTGAGAAAAGCCCACTGAAACCACCAGTTATTGGAGGTCTGAGGGAACAGTTTCAGTGAGTAGCATTTTGAGGGCAAAAGACAAATTAAACCCACTACTGCCTAGTTGATTCCAACGCTATAGGACAGAGTAGAACTGCCCCATAGAGTTTCCAAGATGCGCCTGGAGGGTTCGAACTGCCAAACGTTACCAGGATTTCCTGATCACCTGCCATGAACCAGGTGCTTTATGCTCTTTCAATTATTTCTCATCACAGTCTCGTGAAGAAGATATCTTTATTCATTTTAGGCTCTATTGCTATGTAATTTCAAGATGAAGTTCAGGGAAGTAGTATAACTTGCCCAAGGATGCATAAGTGAGCAAAGTCACTAGACTGTAAGTTCCATGAGGGCAGGAACCACGAGTTTTATTTGCCTTCAGGTATTGTGGTTTAGGCATTGTTTTTTTTTTCATGTATGCCTAAACCACGATACCTGGCACATAAGATGATTTGTCGAGTGAATAAATGAATGAATTAATAGTGTTGGGTATCAAAACCAGCTCTAATTCCAAAGCCCATAAGTTTCCCAGATATACTCTGCTGCCTCTGACATTGATTTGCCCCTTTTCAGTTTCTTCAGAAACAACATCTTCAGAATGAAGATGTTGACTTTGTGAGAAGTATTATTTTGGAATGAAAATATGTGATTATAACTTTATTTTGGAAATTACCTGGCTGATGGATTAATCAAAAAATCAAGTCAATCATTCATCTTTAAGGCAGTTTTGTTTTCTAGATCATGTGTATGCCATAGTTCACAAGCATGTAAATATGTATGAAGTTTAAGAAACGTATTTTAGGAAGGAAGAGTTGCCCCCATCCTTGGCCCTAGAGTCAATCATGGGTCAAATTATTTCAAATTATAGGAGACATCTTTTCATATATTTTTCCAGAGAATATTATTTTCCTAAGGTGATATTCTTTCATACATATTTCAGAAAACAAACTCATGGGAAATAGTGGTCACAAAATTGAGGCTAGTTATTAGAATTTGAAAAGGAAGAGGCTCAAATGTAAATTCTATGAGGTATAATTTTGAATATTTTTTAATGAAAATATTTGGAAAAGGCATTTTCCTAAAAAGGAAGATCTGTGCCCCAACCATCAATCTGTTTCTTCTATAGGAAGCTAGCATCATCCTAATTTTCAGCTTCTTCCATTTTGTCCAAATTCAGCTGGGAGCTGGGAGGCTGAATTGTCCATTAAAGAGTATTGTAGATGGAAACAAGCTCCAGTCCCGCCCTAATTACATGCAAGGCTGGATAATGAGCTAGTCCTGACAAACTTTAATTTCCCCACCTGTAAAATGGGGTTAGAAGTGCCTGGTCTCACCCAGGGACTTCAATATATCCCTACACTTGTTTAAAACTATAATTACCGTGATGGTAATCCAATCCTTCATTACTTTTAGACATTGGTTTAGTGATTATTAAGTAACCCAGGATTAAGCTGATAAGGGCAAGGCCTTTCCCCTAGTTTTTGTGAGTAGTTCAAGGTTGGTCTAATCAGAATGAAGCATGTGGTAACTCTGGGAAATGACTATGCCCCCAAAGCACTGTGAACCAGACGTGTTGCCCCAGATATTGCTGGCGGCCAACACGTGACTACAGGGGATGCTAGCATGAAGACAAGCACACAGAGAGGAAGGCACAGCTGACAGGAGCCCAGATTAAACTATCCCTGAAACTCACCCTGTCCCTGGATGTTTTAAATTGTATAATCCCATAAATCTTTTTAATTTTGAAGCAAAAAAAGAGAGCCTGATCTACCTAATTCATAGGGTTTTACTTCTAAAGGTAAAAGCAGATAATATAAATGTAAAATTGTTAGGTAAGAAGCTTAAAAGCATGATACAAATGTGAAGTGCCTCTTCCCTAAAAGATACTTCTTATCCATTTCCATCCAAATGGAAGAAGGATCTTCAGGCAGGCGTGGTTGGGTTGAGTTTCCTTTGCACTGTAATCTTACAGTGAGACTTCAAGAATGCTCCAGGCAAGGCTGCTCTTAAGCGCCCTGAGAAGAAAATTGTCTTCATTCATCTCACAGAGCTCTAGAGTTGCAGGTGTCTGCCTTTTGGGGGGTTCTGGTTGGTTCGGAAGTTTTGAACACCTATGAAGCTTGTGGAATCATTTATCCTAGGCAGATTTGAGTGTATGATTCCATAGTCCTGAGGTGAAAATTCCCATCACGTTGGTCATCTAGTGCTGCGATAACAGAAATACCATAAGCGGGTGGCTTTAACAAAGAGAAGTTTATTCTCTCACAGTCTAGTAGCCTACAAGTCCAAATTCAGGGCATCAGCTCCAGGGGAAAGCTTTCTCTCTCTGTCGGCTGTGGAGGAAGGTCATTAGGATGCCTCAGTCTGCCTTTGGTCTGGGAGCATCTCAGCGTGGGAACCTCAGGTCCAAAGGGCACGCTTTGCTTCTGGCACTGCTTTCTTGGTGGTATGAGGTCCCCGTGTTTCTCTGCTCACTTCTCTTTTATATCTCAAAAGACATTGGCTTAAACACTATCTAATCTTGTAGATCTCATCAATATAACTGCCGATAATCCATCTTATTACATCATAGTGATAGGATTTACAACACACAGGGAAATCACATCAGATGATAAAATGGTAGGCAATCATACAATCACACAAGGGAATCACGACCTAGCCCAGGTGACAGACATTGGTGGGGGGGGGCACAATTCAATCCCTGACACCGACCTATAGCTTGCTCCAAGTAAAATTCAAGGAAAGCATGGCCCGGATTAGCTTCATGAGCATCTTTGAAATTAGGAAGTCACCTGAGACATACAGTTTAGTCTGTGGCTCTTTTTAGGGGGATGGGCTTACGACATGGCGGTCTACCTCTGGGCCCCACCCTGGCTTCCAGGCAGCCAGGTGACTCTCTCACTCTAGCACTGGGGCTGCCCTCTGTCCTAGTACTAGGAGCCAGATCCCCAGTCTCCCCCGCCCCAAACAGATGGGAGGGTGTGGAGGAGAAGACAGGCAGAGACAGCCACTATGAAGTCCTTGGAGAAATCCACGATGTTAAGTTCCGGGTTCACATCTGAGAATTACCTGGGATGAGGTAGCAGAGGGCAGTGGCTACATCTGCCAATAAAAATAATAACTACTCTTTATTCTATAAGCATTTCTTATGTGCCAGGCACTTTAAATACATTCTGTCATTTAATCCTCATAGCAGTTGACCTGGCTATTAGATATTATGGTGCCTCTTTTTCAGACGAGTGAACTGAGGCATAAAGTCTCACTTATTCAAAATATGTACTGAGCACCTATTACTTTTCAGGCACTGAGAATATGGTGATAAACGTGACACAGTCATTGTTGTTGAAGAATTTATGGTGGAGATAAAGAGCTTGTCTAAAGCATTGTCACTGATAGGATGAAAGAGCCAGAATTTAAATATGGATCTGCCAGGCTCCAAGCCCAAACCAATGACCCTTATTAATTCATTCATTCATCCAGTCAGTCACTCAGTCAACAGTAAAGTACTGTGTACCTACTATGTACTGGGGACTTTGCCAGGGTTCAGGGACAAAATCAGGCACAGATTGATGCTGCCCTCATAGAGCTTAAACCCTCTCTTGCTGGACAGCGTTGATCTTCGCCACTGGCCTATAAATTGCATGAGTGTGGGGAGGGATAATGTCACCCAGTGTGGTAACTCACAGTGTCACGGTGCTAATTACCACAGTACTGTAGTTAAAACACCAGAACATTTAACAAAATCAGTGACTATAAAAACGCCAAACCAAAAAAGAAACCAAACCTATGGTCATCGAGTAGATTCTGACTCATAGAGACCCTACAGGACAGAGTAGAACTGCCCCATAGGGTTTACGCGGAGCAGCTGATGGATTCCAACTGTGAACTTTTGGTTAGCAGCTGCAGCTCTTAACCACTGTGCCACAAGGGCTCCATAAAAACAGCAACAGCGACCAAAATGACAGCTCCTGCTCGTAGCCTGTGCAGACAAAACCACGCCTGATTGGTGTGTCATTGAAATTCAATAATGACAGCTCTGAGGTAGAGTTGTAGCCTTGTAGCTGTATTGATATACGTACACTGGGCTTATGAAAAAAAATTTGTTGTTATAACTAACTTCAGTGATGTTTTTCTGAAAAATAATAAATGTCTGCTGAAACACTGCACAAAAATTTTGTAGACAGTCATTTTGATGTCAACCCCTCTGACAGTGTCACTGGTGCCGTCCACACCCCCTTCTCCCATCCCTTTAGCAGTTGCTGGACTCCCCACCAGGGTGGAGCAATGTCCTTCCTCTTCCAAGGCACTGTAGCCTACTGCCAGTTTGGGGGCTGGTTCACCAAGGCCCTAACTAGTTCATTCCAGGTTATGCCAGCCCCCACACCGGGGATTTTTCTAGCTGATTTTTTCTTTCCATTTATGGACAAAAACATTTCCTTAGTTAGAGAAAAATCGATTCTGGATAGATGAGATAATCTATAAATGAGAAGAATGGAAGTAGGTAAGATCAAAGGAACAAATTTTGTGTCTTCCAAAGCAGACACCGCTCCAGGTTCAGCCTGTGGTTCTTCATGACTCATGGATTGAAAGCAGGAAAAATAATGAGATTTGTCCTGGGGCTGCGTCCAGGCCTCCAGGGGGTCCCCACACATCACTGTGCCATCGGCTGTGCCATCGGCAGAAACCCTATTTGTCTGACCACGTTAACGGATAGTGTGGCCTGTGTATACATTTGATTAGCGTGTTAACTGACGGCATGGATGCCGGCGGCCGGCAGGAAGCCCGCTATTCTGCGCAAAGGTCCCGCCCCCTGCCGAAATCAAAGGGGTTCGCAGCCTCCCAGCTCCATCTGTTGACTACTTCAGGCAACTGTCATCGCCTTTCCAAGAGCCCTCCTCGGCTTCCCAGAGGCTGTTTCGTTTTGTTCCATTTTCCATTAGCTTTTTGATTTCATGATTAATTTTAGGACTAAATTATGTATGACTAACCCTTGCATTGCAGACTGTAATTTCATGTTTGTCTTTAGTGTTCAGAAAAGAAACTGTTTGACGCCATTGTTTCTTACTCATATCAAGAGGTGGTTCAGGCTCCTGATAGGAACTGCAGCCATTATCATATCTAGTACTTTTGTCACCTCTTCTAGTTGCTTCTTGGAAGGTCTGTGGGTTTCCTTCCTCCCGGCTTAATCACTTCTTGGTGTTTAAAAAAAGCCAATTCATCCCTACCCTAGTGATGGCTGGATATGCACTTATTTTCTGGGGTTTGTCTGGAGCAATCTCACATCACTGAAATGTTGTCTTTGCTGTTCACCTAGCTCTATTCTGTAATTCTCCCAGAGCAATGTCCTGGTTTTTGCTCTGCATCTCACATCTCAACCCAACCAAATGTTTCATGCACACATAACTAGACACATCAGCCACAACAAACAGGTACCGACGATGAAGATGAACTTTTTTGTAAATTGCTTCCAGGCCAAATTTTAGCCTTGACAGACTGGGTTGCCAGATTCAAGCTTGGCAATAGTAGGGAAATTTCTTAGCATATTTCCTGGCACAAAACAAAATTTAATAAATGTTTATTTTCTTCCTCCTTTGGAGCAAGCCATTTAGCCTGGCCTGTCTGAGAGAGCCTCCATTCTTAGATAGGGGTGAGTCTGTACCCAAGGTGGGGGGAATCAGAAATCCCACTCATAGACATTTCCACCTTTCCAGACAGCAGCTCCGATGATCAAATATGGCAGAATTCGTCAGATAATAGAATCCGAGAGCTAAAGGAGCTATTAATCTCTATTGACTGTTAGTCAATTTGACAGGTTTTCATTGATGAGTAAATTTAAAAATAAGCAGACAATTAGATGATGGTAGTTGCCAGAAGACCACATCTTGGCTTTTTCTTGAGCACAGTCTCCGGTAAGCTGACTATATATGTTCATTGTGCTACTTCTCTCACAGAATGATCCACTTCCCCTGGGGTTCATCTGCTCTGGCATATTTGTTGCTTAGAAAACATCATCACTGACTTATGGTGGCCCTTGAAGAGCTAATGCAGACATCTTGTGAGATTCCATGACTTTTCAATTGGGACGACTTCCTTAAGAAATGATAGTACATCTAAGTATAGATATGCCTTAAAGGAGGTGGCTTGGCCTAGGGAAAAGAGCACATAGGCTTTGGAGTCAGGTGTTCCTGGGTTTGAATTCTGGGTCTGGTGCTTTCCAGAACTGTGAGACCTAGTGCTAGAGAAGTGAGACCTAACTAGTGAAGTCAATCACTTAACCTTTCTGAACCTCAGTTTCCTCACCTGCAAAATGGGAAAATTAACACCTGTCAATGTTTGTGCCTAGTGCACAAACAGTTAAGCACTCGACTACCAACCAAAAGGTTGGCAGTTTGAACCCACTCAACAGTTCCGTGGGAGAAAGACCTGACAACCTACTTCCATAAAGATTACAGCCAAGAAAACCCTGTTGGGCAGTTCTGTTCTGTCACATGGGGTTGCTATGAATCAGAATGGACTTGATGGCACGCAACAGCAACAATGCAGATTCCTGGGAAAGTTAGATAATTTTATGTACTTAAAGTGCCTGGCACATACTAACCACCCAGTACCACTCATTTATATTCCTTATCGTGCATTTGAACATCACTTTGTCAGATAGGCTCAAAAGGTGTGTGTCCTTGATTATATGTTATATATAAAAAAAAAAATCTTTCCCATTCACAATGATGAATATCCATAATATATAATATAATATATATATGTTATATATATATATATTATATTATATATTATGGATATTCATCATTGTGAATGGGAAAGATTGCAGAGGTTTTGCTAACCACATTTAAAGCGTAATTCTTCCCCCCCAGGATAGTCCACATTTACCGGCAGAAATAGATTTCCTAATAAATGTAACAAAGGAGGCAAAATAATAGTACTTTTTGTTGTCTTAAATGACTGAACGCCACTCATGCTGTGTAAATAGATGTCTTGCTTTTTTTCTCTGCTGTATCTATACAATATTTTGTCTTTTTACTTGCTATCATTTGTTGGATACCTATCACATACTTCATGAGGCACTTTACAAACATTTTTCTCATTTAAGACAACAATCTTATGAAGGTGGTGCTATTTTATTCCAATATTACAGATGAAGCTCAATAAGTGATTTTCTTAAGGCTACTCAGGTTTGCCTGACTTTAAGGCACCTCCCGACTTTAGAGGGATGTGTACACGTGTGGACCTCTGATATGGGGCATTTTCATGTACATGATGTCACTGGATCATGTTCAGCAAACATGTACCTTGAGTTATTTTTCCCATGATGACTGGCACTCAACAGATATTTCTTGAAGAAGTGAATCTTCTCTTTCTCATCAGATCTACTTGTGATCAGTATTATGTCTTTGTCTTATAGCCAGCAAGGTACATGGAATGGAAAAGATCTTACCTTCATTTTTGCTAAGTTAACCATGTAGGCGGATGGCCTGGAAAAGCATTTGACATTCAGTAAGTTTTGTGCGTGGGACCAGTGATGGTTCAGTACTGGAATTCTCACCTTCAGCGCAGGAGTCAGGTTCAGCTCTTGGCCAATTCACCCCATGCCCAGCCACCACCCATCTGTCAGTGGAGGCTTGTGGGTTGCCATGATGCTGAACATGTTTCAGTGGCGCTTCCAGTCTAAGATGGGCCAGGAAGAAAGGCCTGGTGATCTACTTCTGAAAATCAGCCAATGAAAACCCTGTGGATCATAATAATCCAAGCTGCAACTGATCATGGGGATGGTGCAGGACCTGGCAGCATTTTGCTCTATATTGTGCATGGGGTTGCCACAAGTCGGGGCCAACTCAACGGTAGCTGACAACAAGGAGTATTATGTATACTCTTCCTACTTATAAGCTTTGTTTGGTCTACCCTTGTCTTCCTCCCCAGTCTACACACTCAATTCTATCCCCTAGGTTCCCTGCATTTTGGTCATACTGGGCTTCTTCCAGTTCCTGAAGTCCTCATACTTCTCCAGTCTTGGAGATCTTCGTGCATGCTGCTCTATCTCCCTGGAACACTACCCACTTGCTGACGAGCCAAATTTTACCCATTCAAGTGTTAGCTTAGTGACAGCTTCCTCCAGAAAACCTTCCTGACCCTCCATTTCAGTTCTCTATTATTGTGTTACAAACCTCCTCAAAATATAGTGGCTTAAAACAAGAAACATTTATTTGTTCAAGGACCTACAATGGAGTTATGTTTGCTGGGAGCATCTCAACCTGCTCTTCATGGCATCTGCTGGATCAGCTCCCCTGAGACTAGAGGTTCACTCACGTGTCTGACACCTCGGCTGGGCTGTCAGGCTGGGCTGCATTCTCTTCTTCCCCATGATGTTTCTCCAGCAGGCTAAAGATTTCACATGTGGTTCGCTTTCTAAAAAAAAAAAAAAACCCGTTGCCATGGAATTGATTCCTACTCATAGCCACCTATAGGACAGAGTAGAACTGCCCCATAGGGTTTCCAAGATGCTGCTGGTGGGTTCTAACTGCCAACCTTTTGGTTACCATCCGAGCTCTTAACCACTGCACCACCAGGACTCTGGTTGGCTTCCAAGAAGGTGGAAATGAAAGCTGCAAGACATCTCATGGACTAAGTTTGAAAGTTATATGGTGTCTCTTCTGCCACATTCTACTGATCAAAGCAAGTCATAGGACCATAGCTTGTATTGTGTCTGGTAGGGTCCTCTCTATATTAATTATGCCTAGGTGCCAGGAGTGTTTGCAAGCATTCCTAAGATTCAAGGGGAGGAGGAATGGATTCCATCTCTTGGAGCGGCAAGTGCTTGGAGGGTTGGGAGAAAATACTAGTGCCACCTTTGCTGCATTCTCCCATTACCCACCGCACCAGTGTGTAGACTCTATTAGAATAGAAATCTGTGTGGCATATTCATTACTAATTATGAATATGGAATGAATGAATGTGTATCCGATAGTCCAGATGTACAGTACAAAGTAGTTACCACACATGTAATACCTGCAGTTTTCCTTTCTTGGTGGTCATGAGCTTGACATTTAAACTCATGTGGCATTTCTTCCCCATCAACAAGCATCTCATGAAGACTGAAATTGATGATTCTTAAGGACGCAGAAAAACTTCCCATTCTTACGAGTGCTTGGAACATTCTGAATTCATTAGGAGAAAAATGCAATGACCATGTTGTCAGCAATTTTTCCTAAAGTCATTGTAATATGCTTTATTTTTAGTGTCTGGAAAGCCTTTACTGCAGTATTAGAAGAACTTGTCTTGCTGATGTTTGCCTGTAAGTGGCTGTTCTGGGAATACAGTGGAAAATCCCTTCCCCCATCTCTTCCACCACCCGCGTTTGTCTCTCTTGCTCTTTTTTCTTTTTTTTTTCAAATATTAACAAAAAACAGAAGAGGATTTTAAGAGAAGAGCAAAACCAAACATGGCTATGTAGCATTCATGAGAGTTTGTTGTAGAAGCTCACATTTCAAATGCTAAATTAACTACAGACAGTAGAGCAAAAAAAAAAAAAAAAGAGGAAATGCTTAGAACTGGGGGGGGGAAAAAAGAGTAAGCCAGGGAAATTGATCAATGTGTATTTCTTTTGATGTTCTTTTTCATGAAAACAGAACAGGATGTGAGGCACAGGGAAATTGGGACTTTTTTAGCCAGAGCAGGGCTTGAAAACCTGGTTTTGACCTATGAGTCATTGATTGGGCTGGTCCCTGCTCCTCTGCTCAACCTCCGTCGGCCTGACCAGCTGAGGGCCAAGGCGGATGACAAGCAGAAATTGGATTATCAGCTGTGCTTGTGTCGTGTCTGGCATGCCCCTCTCTATATTAATTATGCTTAGGTGCCAGGAGTGTTTGCAAGCATTCCTGAGATTAACTGAATGCCTGTTGGCAATAAATAATTGTTCATTGTGAATTTTTCAAAACAGCTTAATAAGGAAGAGCTTTGAGTTGCTTCACATTTCTACAAAACAGAAAACAAAAAGGCGTGCACGTACACACACATTGTGTCTACCTACCTGCCTGCCTGCGTGCTTGCCTGCCTGCCTGCCTACCTACCTACATACCTATCTATCTACCTACCTATCTATATATCGTTCACCTTTTCTTTCTTCCAGGAGATTGAACAGATAGTCTTGAAATAGAAGAATATGGGCAAGTATAACCTCTTAGCTTCAGCAGCTCAAAACGGATTTCAGAGCTGAAGGTGGTATATTTTTCACTTGGATTTCTAGGCCTGAGTTGACTATTTCTTTATAAGTACATATAAACAAAGCCTCCAAGCAACCATCATGAAATAAAAGCAATTTGTTCTGAAAAGGGAATAATGATTTTCATTTTCGTCTTCTTTTATGCTACTGTGAAAATCTTTCCTGCTCTATACCCAGTCCTGCCACCACCTCACACACGCATTCTCCAATAAAAACAAGAGTAGTTCATAGGTTTTTCACCACCAGAGAGGGGAAATTTCTGTGCATCAATATATTAAATATCGGAGGCAAATGCCTTTACAAAATTCCATCAGATAAAAAAAAAAAAAATCAGATAGCACCCTAAATTGGTTGATTTTTCCAACTAAAAAGTAAAGAATGCAGGCATTTTCATTGGCTTCTAGCATCATCTGTCTCAGGGCAGGTTGCTCTTATTCCTGCATAGTTGCCTAGCAACCTGGCCACCAGTCATCCTGACTCCTTCCTGCTTGTTTCCTTACACTGGTCCTCACAGCTTTGTTTTGTTTCTATATCTCAGGGCTGCAGTAGCAGGATATGAACATTGAATACTTGCAAGGGTGGCTTAGAAGTTGTCCAGGATAAGATCATGGCTGTCTGTGAATGCCAAGCTATGGAGTGTCCCTAACTGGAAGGCGATGGGGATCCACTGTCATCTTGAAGCAGGGAAGTGACAAGATCGGAATTCTGCTTAGGAGGTTGTGAGGCAACAAACCACCAGTGGCATCACTAGGATTAGTATCACCCAGTGTAGTAACTCATGGTGTCACCCCTGCCCATGCTAATTACCACAATATTGTAGCTAAAACCCCAGAAAATCTGACAAAATCAGCAACTATAAAAACACCAGCAGCAACGAAAACAACAGCTAGTGCTTGTAGCTCCTGTAGATGAAACCAGTGATTTGAAGCATCATTGTAATTGTGTAGTAATGACAGCTCTGACCAGGTCGCATGAGAAGGTTCAAAAAATAAATTAACATAGAGTTTTAGCCTTGTAAGTATATTGATACCTGTAAGCTGGGCTTATGAAAAAATTTTTTGTCATTGTAACTAACTATAGAAATATTTTTATAAAAAATAATAAATTTCTGCTGAAACACTGCACGAAAATTTTATGGACAGTCCTTTTGGTGTCACTCCTTCTGACTGTGTCACCCAGTGCAGTCCAAACCCCCACACCCTCCCTGGTGACACCACTGCAGACCACAGCGATGGCAGTGAGGATGGGAAAGAGGGCACAGGGCAGAATAGTGTGGCTGCGGGTAGAAATCGCACCCGGCTGAGAGGACCTGGAAGGTAGTAAAGGTGCCAACAAGGCTTCGAGCCTGGGGTTGGTGCCATATACAGAGGCAGTGAGTTAGGAAGATACATGGAGAAAGTTGTAGGTGCCACACTGGACATAATAGATTTGAAGTGGAGGAGGAACAGAGAGGCCAAGAGGCCCCCATTTGCCCCAAAGCATACTCCAGGAGGCCTGTCACCAGAGAGAAGATTCCAGAAGCATATCTTTTGCTATGTGACTTCCTTCAGATCACAAAAATGCTGTGAGGAAGTGGACATATTAGAATGGCTCCTGGCGATTTCCCTACAGGCCCCACTATGCTACCATTCACCCATAAGGCTGTTCCATGACCCAGGCTGAGCTACTCACAGTACCTCCTCCCACTGGCCCATGAGTGGTCCAAGCACAGCATGGGACCTAGGCTGAGGAATAACAGTCATCCCCCGGAAGGTTTGAAGTGGAAGCTCAAAGAGCAAAGGTCTCTCGCTATATGGAAAGACGTGAGTCTAGAACATGTTCCCTGCCGTTGGAAGCAGCCTGTCTTCAGAGAATGAAACCAGCTTCCAGAGGGAAGCAAAGATGAGAGACCTGAGAGTCCTGGTGGTGATTCGGTCCCTGAATCCAGCCAAGCCCAAACCCAGCTCTTCTGTGGCTGAGTTACACAAGCCAATAAATGGATTCCCTCTTTTGCATTAATGAAGGTCAAGTTGCCTTTCTGTCACTTGCATCGTAAAGAGTCCTGTGTAATACACTATTACCACTTTGATTTTACAGAGAGGGAACTGAGGCTCAGAAACGTTAACTAGATCCCTTATGATCACAAAAACATAAGTTAAGGTTCAAGATTTTGAACCTGGATCTGCTCACACTCCAAAGCCATTTATACCATTTTGCCTCCCAACTAGTTCCACAATTGCAGCACTCAAGAAAAGAGGCAAATAAGCAGATGTGTTTGATCTGTGCACATTGACTTCAATCCTCTAGAGAAGCCATTTGTGACATTTTTTAATTCTCCATACCATGGAAAACAAAGGATCTGCTCATTTTACAAATGTTAACCAGACTTGTTCAGACTGCTCAGCTTTACAAACAAAACATCTACTTTCAGCTTGGGGAGAATCCTACGACAAGTCTGCCTGCTGCTGAAAGGGGATGGTAGAGAACTTTGGGCACAAGCTCACAAAACCTCTCTAGAACGTTTTCATTAACGTCACTCAACTCCGAAGACAGTCAAACTCTGAGCCTGTTTGTTGCAAGTTTCAGAAGCACAGGGACAGATACTGCTTGTCACAGCATGAATTGAGCACTGAGTCCTAACAACCAGCTATGGCAGAGGGCTAGGTCACATAGATCAGCTAGTATCATGGGGCCAGAGACAAGAGAAAGTGTTGTTCACTCAGGTGATTACCCCAAGAGATGTCCTCTTCGGGGGTGTCGACGCCTGATATAAGGCAATGTGATGGTGGACCATGAAGGCAGTGACAAACTCCTGCCATCTAGCTCTGGGGGCAGGGCCACCCTGTGGACCTGGAGGCCGTGGCAGATGACACTTGTTTGGGAGGGTGCTAGTGTGGTGAAAAGTAATAGCAATAATTATCAGTTATTGAGCCTGCCACGTGCATGGCCTTGTCCTGAGCTCTCTGTTCATGTTAACTAACTCATTTCATCTTCACCACAACCCTATAAAATAAGCACTATCCCACTGTACAAATGAGTAAACCAAGGACAGAGAGACTTACCAATTTGCCCAGGGCTAGCTAGAGTTGGGCTTTGAACCCAGATACTTTGGCTTCTGAGGCCCTGTGTTTCACCAGCATTTTGTTCAAGAGCTAGGTAATGAAATGTAGGTTATTACGGTTACTGCGGCCCCACTTGCAGCCACAGAAAATAGTCAAGCCTGCTGGAGGTGTTTGTTTTGTGTTTTGTTTTTACTGTGACAGATCAGACCACTTGACAAAACATGTCCAAAGAGTTGTTCAAACAGAATTACCTTGAAATCCCAACTGTTCAGGTTCTGCAATCACACCAACCAAACCAGTTGCCATAAAGTTGATTCTAACTCATGACAGACCCATGTGTGCACGGTAGAACTGGGCGCAGTAGGGTTTCCAAGGCTGTGACTTTTCAGAAGCAGATCACCAGGCCTTTCTCCAAGGCAACTCTGGGTGGTTTGAACTGCCAACCCTTTGGTTAGTGGTCAAGAGCTCAACCATTTGCACCACCCAGGGACTTCTTTAGGCTCCATATATGTCCTAATATATGAAACTGTCATTTTCCCTTTTCTGGCCCCCATGCTCCAAGCTGATCTATGTGACCTAGCCCTGTGCCACACCTGGTTGATTTATGAATTGGTCCTTCATTTGTCCTGTGCCAAGCAGTATCTATGTCCTCTGTGAGTCCAACATTTGGAACAAACAGGCTCAGAGACTGTCATTCAAGTTGAGTTTTTTAATGAGAATTTTCTAGATAAATGGTTTTGTGAACTTGTGTTGCTATGACCCCTTCCTCATGGCTATTGCAGCCTTTCTCTATTATAACCCCTTAATGATAAGTTTTTTTTAATGATAATACCAACTATATCCCATAACATGTAGTTACACAGCCTGTTCCTTGTACGGATGCTCAGCTGTGTCATCTTGGTGTGGGGGCTTTTCCAAAGGGCACCAGAATCTGGACAAGTATATTTACATCACCACCATGTCTTTTCCACAGGCTGCGTGGGGGACACCTGTTAGGGTTTTGTACTTATTTAGAAGTTGCTGCTATTGTTGCTTTGGTTTCCTCCACTATCATTCCTCTTATTAATCCACATGACTTTTGCTTTTGAACTTGACCTTAAGCCATGCCCGTATATGTTGGCTAGGTATATTTCTGGAAACCCTGGTGATGTAGTGATTAAGAGCTGCAGCTGCTAACCAAAAGGTCGGCAGTTTGAATCCACCAGATGCTCCTTGGAAACTCTCTGGGGCAGTTCTACTCTGACCTGAGGGTCGCTATCAGTTGGAATTGACTTGACGGCAGTGGATTTGGTTTTGTTTGTTTGTTTTTTGGTGTGTTTCTAACCCAACAAGTCTAGACTTTCATACATGCACCTAGGATCAGAATTAGGATGGGTTGGTGGGGAAGCATCTTGTGCAGGCAGATTTTAAAACAATTCAACCACTTGTTATTATTGTCAGTTGCTGCTGAGTTGGCTCCAATTCCGACTCACCTCATCTCAGGTACAACAGAACAAAACGTTGCCCAGTCCTATACCATCTTCATGGTCATTGGTATATTTGAGTGCCTTCTTGCAGCTACTGTGTACAGGCTTACCTTGCTTTATGGCACTTTGCTTTATTGTGCTTCGTAGATATTGCATTTTTTCAAATTGAAAATTCGTGGCTACCCTGCATTGAGTGAGTCTGTTGTTGCCAATTTCCAATCGCATGTGCTCACTTCGTGGACCTGTATCACATTTTGGAAATTCTCACAATATTTCAGACTTTTTGATCATTATCTGTTTTGCTATCTGTGATCAGGGACATTTGATGTTACTATTGTAATTGTTTTAGGGTGCCACGAACTGCACCGATATAAGACAGCAAACTTAATCAATAAATGTGTTTTGACTGCTCGACTGACTGACTGTTCCCCCATCTTTCTCCCTCTCCTCAGGCCTCCCTGCTCCCTGGGACATGACAATATTGGAATTAGACCAATTAATAACCTTACAATGGCCTCTAAGTGTTCAAGAGAAAGTAAGAGTTGCATGCCTCTTTAAATCAAAAGCTAGAAATGATTAAGCTTAGCCAGGAAGGCATGTCAAAAGCCCAGATAAGCCAAAGGCTAGGCCTCTTGCACCAAACAGCTAGCCAAGTTTTGAATGCAAAGGAAAAGTTCTTGAAGGAAATTAAAAGTGCTGCTCCAGTGAACCCATGAGTGATAAGAAAGCAAAACAGCCTTATTGCTGATAGGGAGAAAGTCTTCGTGGCCTTGATATAAGTTGAAACCAGCCATAACATTCCCTTAAGCCAAGGCCTGATCCAGAGCAAGGCGCCAACTCTTTTCAATTCTAGGAAGGCTGACAGCGGTGAGGAAGCTGCAGAAGAAATGTTCAAAGCTACAGAGGTTGGTTCATGAGGTTTAAGGAAAGAAGCCATCTCCATAACATAAAAGTGCCAGGTGACGCAGCAGATGCCAATGTAGAAGCTGCAGCAAGTTCTCCAGAAGCTCCAGCTGTGATGACTGATGACAGTGGTCACACTAAACAACAGAGTTTCCATGTAGATGAAACAGCCTTCTATTGGAAGAAGATGCCATCTAGGCCTTTCAGAGCTAGAGAGAAGTTGATGGCTGTCTTCGAAGCTTCCAAGGGCAAGCTGATTCTCTCGTTAGGGGCTAATGCAGCTGGTGACTTTAGCCTGAAGCCAGTGCTGATTTACCATTCTGCAAATCCTAGGGCCCTTAAGAATGACGCTAAATCTACCCTGCCTGTGCTCTGTAAATAGAACAACAAAGCCTGATGACAGCACATCTGTTTACCACATGGGTTACTAAACACTTGAAGCCCACTCTTGAGACCTACTGCTCAGGAAAAAAAAAAAAAAAAAAGATTCCTTTCAAAATATTACTGCTCATTGACAATGCACCCGGTCACCCAAGAGTTCTGATGGAGACGTACAAGGAGATTAAATGTTGTTTTCACGTCTGCTAACACAACATCCATTCTGCAGATCAAGGAGTAATTTGGGCTTTTGAGTCTTATTATTTAAGAAATACATTTCATAAGGCTATAGCTGCCATAGATAGTGATGTCTCTGATGGACCTGGAAAGCAAATTGAAAATTTTCTGGAAAGGATTCACCATTCTAGATGCCATTAAGAACATTCATGATTTGTGGGAGGATGTCAAAATATAGACATTAACAGAAGTTTGAAAGAAGTTGATTCCAACCTTCAAGGATGAATTTGAGGAGTTAAGACTTCAGTGGAGGAAGTAAACTGCACGTATGATGGAAATAGCAAGAGAACTAAAGTCAGAAGTAGAGACTGAAGATGTGACTGAATTATGGCAATTCCATGATAAAACTAACTGATGAGGAGTTGCTTCTTATGGATGAGCAAAGAAAATGATTTCTGGAGGTGGAAACTATTCCTGGTGAAGATGCTGTGAATATTGTTGAAATGACAACAGAGGATTTAGAATAGTACACAAACTTAGTTAATAAAGCAGTGCGAGGGTTTGAGAGGACTGACCCCAATTTTGAAAGAAGCTCTACTGTGGACAAAATGCTATCAAATAGCATCTCATGCTACAGAGAAATCTTTCATAAAAGGAAGAGTCAATCGATGTGGCCAACTTCATTATTATCTTATTTTAAGAAATTACCACAGCCACCTCGACCTTCAGCAACCGCCACCCTGACCAGTCGGCAGCCATTAACATCAAGGGAAGACCCTCCACCAGCAAAAAGATTATGACTCACTGCAGGCTGAAATGATGGTTAGCATTTTTTTAGCAATAAAGCATTTTTTAATTAAGGTATATATATATATTTTTAGACATAATGCTATTGCACACTTAATAGACTATAGTAAAGTATGCACATAAATTTTATATGCACTGAGAAACCAAAAAATTTGTGTGGCTTGCTTTATTATGATATTCACCTTATGCAGTGGCCTAGAACTGAACCCACAATATCTTCAAGATAGGTTTGTAGTGTCTTTAAACATAGGAGGCTCATCTTCCAGCACTATTTTGGATAATATTCTGGTGTGATCTGTAAGGTTTTCACTGGCTGATTTTCTGAAGTAGATTGCGAGGCTTTCTTCCTAGTTTGTCTTAGTCTGGAAGCTCTGCTGAAACTTGTCCACCATGGGTGACCCTGTTGGTGTTTGAAATACCGGTGGCATAGCTCCCAGCATCATAGCAACATGTAAGCCACGACAATAAACTGACAGATGGATGGTGGAATTCAACCATTAGAGGGAGCTATGTAAGAATGTCTTCAGGCATGAAGCAATTCACTGCACAAGCAATCCCACATGAGTTAATGAATAAAGTCTTTACCCAAGAAGTGATATGGTCTGGGGCTACATTTCTGTCATGGGTGAGATTAGCCATCCACTTCCTGCATGTTTGGCTAGTTATATTTTCCCAGCTTCCCTTAATTATATAGACCAGATGCTTTACGACTAGAAACAAACACAAAAAGAGAAAGAGCATCAAAGATAAATGGTCTATGACGAAGGATCATAAATTGAAAGAAACCAACAAATTAAGTAGTCTAGTCACTGCCACACCTCACTCACTGCAGTCCATCTTCTCAATTCAATTAGTTTAGTACTGGGTGCAATGGTAAGCACTTTTAAAAATTGGGGCCAAGGTATTTTTGGTTTCTTCCTTCCCCCCCTTTTTATTTTTTTAAGTAAGCAGTAAAGAAAATACCAATGCTGATTTCTAAATCCTTTAATGGAAAAACTCATCAACTGAAGAATGTACAGAAAATCCCTTGGTAGTAGTCATTTAAAAAAATTAATTTCTAATTATACAAGTAATACATGAATACATTCTCTGTGTTAAAAAAGAAATTACAGACATGGTTCAGATCCCCTTTAAACAACCCCCCCCATTCCACCACCATGCTCTGTCACCCAAGAGATGGTGCGGTGTAATGTATTGCTTTTGTGTGGACTTTCTCGCCATGGTCTTGTAATTCCCACCCAGGTGATTGGGCATAACTGTGCAGATAGGGCAATTGTAGCCCACCAAGGGGATTGGTCAGTTTTGCCTTAAAAGAGAGCCAATTCCAGAGCAGACAGAAGAGCCCATGACCACCAAGGAAAGAGAGACAGGCAGGAGAGACCAGTAGGAGATGATGCAGTGGGTTTCCTAGCCCATAGAGCACTGGGTTTTTTTAGAGCAAGAAAACTGAGTGCCTTTGGGCAGAGGCTGAGGGCCAGGGAGAAGCCTATGCCTGACCGATGAATTTGGGACTTGCCAGCCTCCACAACCACGTGAGCCATTTCCTTTATATGGTCCCTGAGTTCTGTGAGACATTGCAGCGAATTTGGGAACCCAAAGACAGGAGAGAGAGTACTGAGGGGAGAGGGAGTATTGATGTTAGAAATGATGGAGTGGGACAGCAGCTTGGAAAAGTGGGACATGTGGGACATCTTTAACCTCTGCCTCATAGAACCAGCTTTGTGCTGATCCTTATGAAAGAAATTATTTGTTTAATGGTCATGATTTTCTCTGCTAGTGCTTTCTTCCTGGCCATTCTCGATGCATTTATGTAGGTGGTATGATCCATTTGAAGGCCAGGTTTCTGTCACGTCTTCAGAATAACCCAGTTTATGTCAGATGTTATGAGATGCTAGAAGCTTCATTGGCCTTGGATATAGTGGGCCTCCATTTGAATCCCAACTCTGCTCTTTGTTATGTGGCTAACTTTGGACAAGCCACTTAATTACTCCATAAATGGGGTTAGCATTACCTACTTCAGACATTTATTCATCTGTTAATTCTACCAAGATTTACTGAATTGCTTCCAAGTGCCAGGCGGCTATGTTAAGCTCTCATCTGAGGCAGGTTACAAGAAGTAAGCAGCCATGGTTCAGTCGGATAAGGAGCGTGTCAGAGAAGTGTGAGGTGCTCTGGGACAGTAGCACCGAGGGCTCAGGAGGCAGCCATGATGGAGCTGCAATCTGAAGGATAAGAAGGAAATCACTGGGCAAAGAGGAGTTTGAGCAGGGGAAAACGGGAAGAGCAGGGACGAATCTTCCAGGCAGAGAAAACATAATGTCCAAAGGTTTGCTGGATAAAGAGAACGGGGTGCATTTTAGAAATTAAAAAAAAGTTCAATAAACTAAAGTATGGTTTAAAAAGAGAATCTGAAGGGGGTTTAACTACAGATGAGGTGGGAGAACTCGGCAAGCACCATAATCCTCCAAGTAAGGGAGCTGGGGCTAAGTCTCATGGACAATGTGGGGGAGGGGCATTAAGTCTAACCACATATGTGCAGTGTTCAGATTTGTCCTGGAAATGGTAAATGCCCAATACTATTCACTATTATTAATAGATTGTATTCCTTTAGTCAATATAACCAGAACTCACATCAACAGTGATCACTATCTAAGAACCAATTTCCAAGAAAGAAGGAAAAGAAAGAGAAGGCTGGTGGGAGGGGTAGTATGACAGTAGCCAATGGCCATTTGGAATCAACACTCTTCCACTTCCAGAACCCTCTGACCTAGTCTCACCTTTGCAGTCTAGACACCACTTTCATCTATTTTCTTCTATAAAATCTGAGAAATTAGTAAAGCAGAAAGACGAGGAAGTTTACCCAGGAGCACAGAATCCAGGCCCAGGGCTCCAGGTCATCACTGGTCCTGTCCTGTTGTGTGAATTTATGTTCTTAGCTAAACCCCAGTCCAGCCCAGGAGCAGGAGCCTCTAAGAAGCCAGACTGAGCAAGCTCACATGGTGGGATGTCGGTCACCTTGCTGCTCTCGCTAGATCTGATTCAGAGAAATTAGAGGTGGAGCAAAAGGCCTGCGATTTGTGCTGGGTGTCCTTGACCAGGCCACTCCTTATGTGTTCTCATTACCTTCTCCGCATCTTACGTCTTCATCATAAATTGGTGGTCAGGAGGCTGGGGTGGGGAGCAAGTGAAGAGGGTGGTGGACTATCATCTTCCCTAGCTCAAATATTCAGAGATTCCTGCATTTGTTCAAACTGCCTGAAACGGCTGTTACGGATTGACTTGTGTGCCCCGAAAAAGTTATGTTGAAGTCCCAACCCTGGTACTTGTGAACGTGACTTTGTTTGGAAATACAGTTTTCCTTTGAAAATGTTATCAGTTAAAGAAATCATAGGAGCCCTAGCGGTGCAGTGGTTAAGCGTGCAGCTACTAACCAAAAGGTTGGATGTTCGAACCCACCAGCCACTCCAATGGGACAAAGATGTGGCAATCTTGGAAACCCTGTGGGCAGTTATATAGGGTCAGTTATATAGGGTCACTATTTTTTTATGAGTCAGAATTGACTCAATGGCAACTATAACAACATTTCTAAACAAGATCACATTCACAGGTACCAGGGACTAGGACTTCAACATATCTTTTGGGGGATACAATTCAAACCATAGGAGGGAGTAGGTTTCTTTGAATTCTAAAAGCTTAGCTTTAAATACCTGGTGCCAAACCTAGAGGATTCAAGGCCTAGAGCAAGCTTTTTCTGTAAAAGACCAAACAGTAAATGTTTTAGGCTCTGTGGATTATATGGTCTCTGTCTGAACTACTCAATTCTGCCATGGTAGCAAGCAGCTCATAAACAATATGTAAACAGATAGGTGTGTTTGTGTTCCAATAAAATTTTATTTACAGAAACAAGCTGTAGGCAAATTTAGCCCATAGACTGTAGTTTGCTGACTTTGGCCTAGAAAGTATTTCAGAAACCACAGAGCAGGGAAGAATAAGATCCTCAAGTGGACTGAGAAAAACAACCGTGGAAGAGACTAGGAAAGGAAAGCAAGATTTAAACACTTGTGTGGTACTCATCTTTCTCTTTCTCCATTTCAGTGTTTAACTTGAGTGGAAGAAAAAATTGGCAATAAAACCCTAGATATGCTGGACATTTGGGAAGAGGGTCATTTTGCCTGTACACTCTGCCCAAGGAGAAGACAGTCCCAAAGAACACCCCACATTAACAAAGGATGACCACAGGAGAGCAGAAAGGGCAACGTGGTGGGTTTAGCAGAAAGGGTCTGAGCTAGCCTTCCCATATCTCCAAAGTTTCTCCAGTTCCCAGATGGCAAAGAGGAAACCTGAGCTTTCCACATGCCCAAGAAGGGGTGGGAGGTGGCTGAGGAGAGCCATGTGCTTACCAAGAGAGTGTGGGGAGGAGCAAGATAAGCAGACCCCATAGCAAAGCAAGTGAGGTGGACAGCACAGATGGAAATCACCCCTGGCTGGAGTCAAGTGGTGGCTTGGTCAGCAGAGGAAGCCTGCCCAGCTACCCAGAGCATTCCCCAAGGCTGGCCTTGCCAAGAAAATGGTTGCCCAAAGAGGAAAAGGCTGAGGATCAACATGTCTTCACTGACTCCAGGCAATGATAAAGATGAAACAAACCCCTTGAAGCTTGGGTTACTGCTGGGCAGGAGGGAAGAAAGGGAAAGGGGATGCAGGCATCGCTTGAGTACTGAACCCAAAGAGATAGTCTAAATCAGAAGTGACTGCATTATCTTGAATCAGCAAAACTAGCTTTTTTGCCACAGGGTAAGGAGACAGTCTTTGAGAACTAAGCCAAGTTCAACTGCAGGTAAATAAAGTTATATTTGGGTACACCAGTTTGTGACTAAAATTAGACCCATCTACTTGGAAACCCTGGTGGCACAATGGTTAAGTGCTACAGCTGCAAACCAAAAGGTTGGCAGTTCGTATCCACCAGGTGCTTCTTGGAAACTTTATGGAGCAATTCTACTCTGTTCTATAGCGTTGCTATGAGTCGGAATCGACTCGACGGCAACGGATTTGATTTGGATGACTTAGGAAAAGGAGTCCCTGAGTGGTGCAAACAGTTAAGCTCTTGACAACAAATCAAAATGTTGGTGGTTAGAACCTACCTAGTGGCACTCGGAAGGAAGACCCAGTGATCTGCTTCTGAAAGGTCAGAGCCTTGAAAACCTCATGGAGTACAGCTCCACTTTGCACACATGGGGTTGCCACATTTTGGAATCAAAATGACAGCAACTGGTTTAGCTCAGTTTTGGACTTATGAAAAGAAGAGAGAAATCAAAGCAAAAGTATGAAAAGATGGACAGGTTCCTCAAAGGGGTGGTGTTTGAACTTCAGAGACACATATTCAAGTCTGTCCTGGGCCCCAGCCCAACCCCTTTACTGAAGCTCTAGAGAGTTTGAAAATGGCATAATTTTTGAAGGAAGGATCGTGAGGCCTCAGAGGCTAAAATGTAGAGTCTTTCCTAAACCCAGGGGTATGACTGCCCCACGCCCACAGGTGTGTCTAGCCTGTGTTGGTGTTATCTCTTCAAAGCAAGCATCGACATCTTCTGGCGGAGAGGGTTCCTGAAAGTTGTGACCTAGTATTTCAAACACATCTATTTTCACAGCTTCTTATTATTCACAAAGTAAGTGATTATCCAGCATTTGACACAGTGCTTGCATGTAGTAGTTTGAATTAACTAATTACTTAACGAACACCTCCACCATTTCTCCTGGTTTGGTTACTTGCTCATCTCATCCTTTTCCCATAGCATTATCATACTGGATTGTAATTATTTGCTGAGCTGTTTGTCTCCCTTGATGAACTCAAGAGCAAGGACTATGCCATCATTATTTTTGTAGCTGCAAATATATGTGAATAGGTAAAATGTAAAATGAATCTCAAAACACTTGATCACTCTTTCCTGAGAGACATGCTGGAGCTCAGGGAGATTAAGTGGCTTGCTCAGAGTTGAAGGAATTACTGGCAGGGCCAGGGGAGGATGCTTATCTTCTGTTCACCATGTATTTTCCTAGCACCATGTGACAAGCTGTTTTAAATACCTAGATTGTAATTGAAAACACTAAAGACATTTCTTTGGATGGAATATTTACAGTATTTTAAGGTATTTCTGTAGGTTTTCATTCTAGTTCATTTATTTATTTATGGTTTATTTCCACAAAGGAACTCTCAAAATTTGGGTTGGTGATTGTCTTAGTTTTCTAGGCCTGCTGTAAAACACCACAAAATGGGTGGCCCGAATCTAGAAGAGAGGTGAGCCCAGCACTCTAAGTTGCTTTTGTCCTGAAATTTGCTGACCCGAAAGAAACAGTTGAAAACTGAACCCAACAGACTCCCAGGTCAGGAAGACAAAAGTAAAGCTCCTTAGCCCTGAGAACCATATATATGATAAATGTTTAATATTCAAAACGTATAAAGAACTCCTACAACTCAACAACAAAAGGACAATCAAAAATGGACAAAGGACTTGAATAGACATTTCACCAGAAAAGACATCCAATGGCCCACAGGCACATGAAAAGATGTTCAGCATCTTTAGTCATTACAACCTCTTACCATCGAGTCAATTCCAACTCATAATGACCCTAAAAGACAGAGTAGAACTGTCCCATAGGGTTTCCAACACTGTAAATCTTTATGGAAGCAGACTGCCACATCTTCCTCCCACGGAGCAGCTGGTGGGTTCAAAACGCAGACATTTTTGGTTAGGAACCAAACACTGAACCACCGCACCACCAGGGCTTTTCAAAAAAAAAAAAAAAAAAGTCATTAGGGAGATGCAAATCAAAACCATAATGAGATACCACTTCATGACTACAGGATGGCTATTATCAGGAAAACGGAAAATAACAAGTGTTGGAGAATATTCAGAAATCGGAACCCTCATCCATTGCTGATGGGTTTGTAAAATAGTGCAGCCACTGTGGAAGAGTTTGGTGGTTCCTCAAAAGATTAAAAACAGAATTACCATATGACCCAGCCACTCAATTTCTAGGTATATACTCAGAAGATCTGAAAGCAGGGACTCAAACAGATACTTGCACACCAATGTTCATTGCAGCATTATTCACAATAGCCAAAAGGTGGTAACAACCCAACCGTTCATCAACAGATGACTGAATAAACAAAATGAGTTACATACATACATTACAACAGAATATTTTTCAGTCATAGGGAGAAATGAAATTTCGATACATGCTATAATATGGTGAACCTTGAAAATGTTATGCTAAGTGAAATAAATCAGTCACAAAAGGACAAATAATGTATGATCACGTTTAGGTGAAGTATCTAGAGTAGCCAAATGCATACAGACCAAAGTTTATTAGTGGTTACCAGGGACAGGTAGGAGAGGGAAACGGGGAGTTATTGCTTAAGAGGTACTGAGTTTCTGTCAAGGGTGATAAAAAAAAAAAAATGGAAATAAACAGCGGTAATTGTTGTGCAACGTGGCAAACATAATTAATTGTACACATAAGATGATTGAAATGGGAGATATTTCACTATATAGTCTTACCACAATAAAATTTTTAAAAATCCAGAACCCACCAAAAATAGGTACTTCTCCTTTCTAAGTTGGAACACCAATGTGCCACAGCCTCAGAATAAGGCGAACTAGGATAAAACCTCACAGTGACCTGCAGCCTAGCTTTACTACACCTAGGTGGCCAAGGGAAACTCAGTATTCGCACTTAGATTAAGGGGCTCCTGGAATGGAAACCCTGGGGGAGTAGCGGTTAAGAGCTATGGCTGCTAACCAAAAGGCTGGCAGTTCGAATCCACCAGGTACTCCTTAGAAACTCTGTGGGGCAGCTCTATTCTGTCCTATTGGGTCACTATGAGTTGGAATTGACTCGATGGCAACAGGTTTGGTTTTTGTTTTTTTGGGCTAGTGGTGTCTCTAGGTACCTAGAAAATGCTATCAGGATGAACATATCCTCATTGTAGGCTTCATATTACTACTACAAATAGCTTCAGAAATACAATGACCAATGCACAGTGGGAGATAACTATTCACACTAGGAAACCAGACACCATAGTGAAAGAGAATAGAAAGAGCAGGCAACAGCAATAGATATACAAAGACCTAACCACTAAAATTACTGTATGCAAACTATGAAACAGCTATTATTCCTACACTTATAGATATAAAAGACAAGTTTAAAAATTTTAGCAGGGACCTGGAAACTATTAAAAAAAAAAAAGTAACACGGCAAAATTGAAAAATATTCGAATAGAAATTCTATAATTTAAAAACGCAATAAGCAAAATTAGTATTTCAGTAGAAGGCTTTAGCAGTATATTCTACATAGCTGAAGAGAGAATTATTAAACTGGAAGATGGGAGAGAAAAAACTATCTAGAATGCAGCACAGAGAAACAGAAGATGGAAAATACAAAAGAGAAAGAGATCCTGGGGATCCAGCGAGAAGGTTTAACAGGTTTTCTTGACGTTTCAGAACAATAGGGGAGAAAGAATAAGACAGAGGCAAAGTTTGAGGAGATAATTGGGATAAGGATGGTATAGGATTCCTGAGTATTCCACGACAGTTAAGTTCCAAAAGCATTCTGAGTTAACAAGCTGGTTGGCATAGGGCACACAGAGGTCCTCTAGGGGGCAGTGTTGCCTAATGCCAAACACTAGTCTGAGCGGCTCATGTCTAAAGAAACCAAAATACTCTTCACTGATGGAAGAGGGGGAGTTAGTCAAAGTAAGAGAAAGAGAAAAACTGTTCCAACCTGAAGAATAGCACATACAGAGACTGGAAGGCAGGGAGTAAAGAGAAGAAAGGGGGAGGGAGGGGAAAGGAGAAAAGAGGAGGGGAAGATTATGAGTGATCCCTTCTAAAAACAAGGTCTGTATGTCTGGGATACAGGGGGGATGATGAGGTGATACAGAAGACCCCAAAGGGGCAAATGGAGCTGGGGCATGAAAAACCTCATGAGCTATGTAAGGGCGTTGAGGCCTCATTCTATAGGCTATGAAAAGCTATTAAAAGTTTCTAAGCTGGGAATGGGTACGATCAGTTTTAGGTGTGAGAAGAATCACTCTGGGTAGAAGATGGAGAATTGATTGGAGTGGGGAGAGTCATGGCCGGGGGACTATTAAGAGGCTGTTTTAAGCAATCCAGGCGAGAGCTGAGGGTGATCTGCTTCAGGTAACGGCATTTAAGAAATGACAATGCTTGATATTGGTAAGGGTGAAGAAACAGGAATTTTCAAACACTGATGTTGAAATATTTAAATGATACAATTTTGGAAAGCAATTGAGCAATATGTAATAAAGGGTTTTGGGTCTCTGGGTGGTGCAAATGGTTAACGCAGTTGGCTACTAACTGAAAGGTTGGAGGTTCAAGTCCACTCAGAGGGTCTTCAGAAGGAAGGCCTGGTGATCTACTTCCACTGAAAAATAAGCCACTGAAAACCCTACGGACCCAGCAGTAATGGTATTGATCAAAAAAACAGAAACCGCAAATGCTGGCGAGGTTATAGGGAGATGGGAACTCTTATAGACTGCTGGTGGGAATGTAAAATGGTATAACCACTATTGGAAATGATACAGAGTTTTCTTAAAAAGCTAGAAATAGAAATACCACACGGTCCAGCAATCCCACTCCTAGGTATATATCCTAGAGAAATAAGAGGTTTGACAAGAATAAACATAAGTATTTTATACCAATGTTCTTTGCAGCATTATTCACAATAGCAAAAAGATGGAAACAATCTAAGTGCCCATCATCAGGTGAATGGATAAACAAACTGTGGTCCATACACACAATGGAATACTACACAATGATAGAGACTAATGATGAATCTGCAAAACACCTCACAACATGGATGGATTTGGAAAGTATTATGCTGAGTGAAATAAGTCAATCACAAAAGGACAAATATTGTATGAGACTACAATTATAAACAGTCAAGAAAAGGTTTACACGCAGAAAGAAACATTTTTTTATGGTTACCAGGGATGGGAGGAAAGGGAGGGAAAATCACTAACTAGAGAGTAGAGAAAGGCAGTGTACAATATGGAGGAAGTCAGCACAATGTAACCAAAGCAAGGGAAGATCCTGAGAAGTACACAAGAATAAAAGGCAAAGAAGGTAAATACTATAACATATACAACCCTGCAACAACAGTAATAATAAACAATAATTTGTGAATGGATACATAGGTAGATATGTCTGCTGAATACATGCAGGAAGGCATACGGAAGCACACCCAGCTTTGGCTGTGGATGTTTCTACATATTTGTATTACTGCATGTATATTTATATATATAGCACACAGGGTGCACAGTCATGGAAACAGCTTAGACATATCCAAACACCTTGTGGGACTGAGCTACTGGGCTTAAAGGCTAAGGACCGTAGTCTCTGGGGACATCTAGGTCAATTGGCATAACATAGTTCCTGAAGAAATTATTCTACATCCTACTTTGGTGAGTAGCATCTAGGGTCTTAAAAGCTTATGAAGAGGCCATCTAAAATACAATTTTTGGTCTCTTCCCATCAGGAGCAAAGGAAAGAGAAGAAAACCAAAAACTCAAGGGAAAAATTAGTCCAAAGGACTAATGGACCACAGGAACCGCAGCCTCTACCAGCCTGAGACCAAAAGAGCTAGATGGTGCCTGGCTACTACTACCAACCATTCCGACCAAGATCACAACAGAAGGTCCTGGTTCGGGGAGGGCGGGGGGTGGGAAATATATATATATCTGTGTGTGTGTGTGTATGTAGAACAAAATTCAAATTCATAAAAAAGGCCAGACTTACTGGAATGATAGAGACTGGAGGAATCCCCGAGGCTATAGCCCTTAGACTCCCCTCTAACTTGGAACTGAAGCCATTCCTGAAGATCACCTTGCAACCAAATAATAGACAGGCCTATAAATAAACGATAACACACACAAGGAAGATGCTCCTTAGAACAAGTATCTACATGAGAACAAAATGACAACATATGCCCAAAAGCAAAGATGAGAAGGCAGGAAGTGGTGGGAAAAATGGAAGAATGGAAATGGGGAACGCAGGGTGGTAATGGGGAAAGTGCTGACACATTGCGGGGATTGCAACCAATGTCATGGAACAATTTGTGAATAAACTATCAAATGGGAAACGAAGTTTCTCTGTAAACCTTCACCTAAAGCACAATGAAAAAAAAAAAAGAAAGAAAGAAAACCCTACAGAGCACAGATCTACCGGGACAGGCATGCGATCTCCATGAGTCAGAATCAACTGATTTGGTTTGTTTGTTTTTTTTACCCTAACTGGGGTGAGGGTAAAGGGACGTTTTCCACTCTTTTCTGTTGTGTTACTATTCCCCAAGGGCAGATCAGAAAACTTTCTGCTACAACAGAAAAAAGGAAGGAAGATCATCCTAACTCTACCAAATCCGTTGCTGTAGAGTTGATTCTGACTCACAGCAACCGTACAGGTCAAAACAGACCACCCCGTAGGGTTTCCAAGGTGGTCGTCTTTACGGAAGCAGACTGCCACATCTTTCTCCCATACAGCAGCCGGTGTGCTCGAACCATCAACCTTTCAGTGAGTAGCTGAGCACTTAACCACTGTGCCACCAGGGCTCCTTATCCGAACTATAAAGACAATAAAAATTTAAAGAGAAATAATACTGGACAATAAGAAAAACAAAACAAAACAAACAATAACTCTCCTGAATAACTTTTTAGACAATGAAACACACTTATTCAAAATGTATAGAATGTCCCCAAAGCTATGCTCAGAGGCAAATGAACAGCTTAAAAGCTTTTTTTTTTTTTTTTTAGTGAAAGGGGAAAAACTCAAATCAGTTAAGCACTCAGCTTAAGAAGTTACAAATCAAACCAACCCAAAGAAAAGTCAAGGTTAAGGAATTAGAAAACAGAAACTATAAATTGGTTCAAGGTCTGTTTCTTTGATAAAAAAAAGTAGCAACAACAGCAGACACAACATAAACTTCTAATAAATCTAATTAGTGACAGAAGACAATGCAAAATGCACATAAAACATTAAAAGGGGGGGTGATAAAAGACAGATAGATGTAAAACTTTCATGGAAGAGACAATTACCTCGAAAAGTGTAGATTACCAGTATAACTCAAGATGTTGAAAGTTGAATACACTGTCACAGAAGAAACTGGAAACTTTTTCAAAGAATTATCTCCAACCCCTCTCCCCGCCAAAAGAGTTAGATATTACCACACACGTATTACCAATCACATTCTATGTGAACTTGCTCAGGAAACAGAAAAGAGTTAAAAGCTCCCCAAGTCATTTTGCAAAGCCAGCATTACCCTAATGATAACATCTGACCAAGATAACCAAAATAAAAGTATAAATAAATAAAAATTATACATATGCCAAGTTATACAAAAGGGCAAAACCCTAAATAAAATACTAGCTAATCAAACGCAAACATATATTTTAAAAGATTAGTTTTAGAAAGGCTACCGCTATAATACATTTCAAACAGAAAAAAAGAGATCAGCTCAATATATGTCAAAATGGCATTTGATAATATTCAAAGCCTGATGCTAGTCTAAAAAAAAGGAAGGCCTTGGTGAAATTAAAAAAAAAAAAAAAAAAAGAGTATTTACTAAGCATGGTAGAAAGTATCAAACCAGCAGCTAAGATCACACTTAATGGGGGAACACTGGAAGCATTTCTTTTGAAATAAATAAAATGGGGCTATTCCTTATCACTCCTATTGTATAACATTAACTTGAAAGTTAAATGCAAAAAGAAAGGAAAGGAAGGTAAGAGTTATTGGAAAAGATACGAACGTATCATTTTCAAATTATACCGTTTCGTAGCTGAAAAACTCAAGGTAATTTATTTAAACTATCGTAATTCACAAGCAAATTTAGTAAAGAATCAAATCTAAAGAAAAAGAAAGAAGAGAGGAGAATAATAGAGAAAGGGAGAAAGGAGAGGAAACAGCAAAGGAGGGAGAAAAACAAAAAGAGGAGAGAAATGGTTGGCTTCTGCCCTGTCATAAACACCAAACTCGAAAAGCTATTCCCACTGTTGAAGGTCTTGACTCAGTAATGTAAGATGCTCTTCAGGGATCATTTACCGAGTGCATTTTGAGCCAAGAATTGTTTTATGCCTTTAAGTAAGTGTCAAGGCATTTTTGACTTGCTGAGCTGGGACTCAGCCACTGTGAAAAGAGAAAAACGCCTTCATCCGCACGCAGGTCCCAGAATCTCTCTTCACATTCACTAATACATCTGGAGCTTTATTTGCGTAACTGGTGGATGAAAGAGGAACTTGAGTTGAAGGAAAAGATGAGCAATTTCATGGTGTCTTTTTATCCCCTAGTTTCTCAGAAACTAGATAGGGTTTCAGTCAGAAGCAGATTGAACTATATTTCTTGAGACACTGGTGGGCTCGTGGGCAAGGGGATATGCTCCCAAAGTGAAGAAACTATTTAAGAGAACTTTTGAGACTGCGTGCACAGTCTGTACTATTTCAGGCTCAAGTAACAAAACGGCAAGCATTGGGGGTGGGGGTTATTGTCTTCTGCTTCATGAAACCCAGAATTGCCCTGGTGGTGAAAAAGAAATGGAAAGTTTTAGAACATCTATAGGGATGATGTGAACATTGGCGTTCTTGACATGAACACTGACATTCTTGTGACGGGAGGGGCTTTCACCCAAGTGCCTTTTGGCGACTGCATACTTGGATAACTGGGAGTCAGAGAGGAATAGTGAAGAGATAAAGAGATACTGGTGCCAGTCTGATTTGGAAACTCTTACGAGACCCACCCTTTTGTGGACTCACAGAAACAGCTGTGGCATATTTCAAGGGCACTAATTTCTAATACTTTGAACCTGTAGAAAACTGACATGCTGATTCCAAAATTCATATGGCAGTGCAAAGGGTAAAGAATAGCAAAGGCAATCTTGAAGAAACAGAAGTCTTAAGGGTTTAAACCACCAGACATCAAGGGCTATTATGAAGCTACAGTAATTAAAACAGTGTGGTATTTCCCCAAGGATAGACGATTAGACAGATGAAACAGAATAAAGTCCAGAAATAGACCTATACATGAAAAAAAACCTAATTTATGACAAAGAGGACAATGTAGCACACTTTTCAAAAGGGAAAGGGTGATCTTTTCAATAAATAGTGCTGGGTCAATTGATTATCTAACTGGAAAAAATATATCTTGACCCCTACCTCACAAGATAGCAAAAATAAATTCCAGATGAATAGCAGATCTAAATGTGAAAAGTAAAATAATAAAGCTTTGAGAAGATAACATAGAACACCTTCATGACTTTGCAGTAGGCAACGATTTCATAAATAAGACACAAAAGGCATTCATCATAGAGATAAAAATTGAAAAACTGTATTGTATTAAAATTAAGAACTTCTGTTCATCAAAAGACACTGTTAATGGAGTGAAAAGACAATCACAGAGTAGGAGAAGATATTTGCAAAGCATATATCCAACAAGGACTAGTATCTAAATATATAAAGAATCCTACAAATCAATAAGAAAATCATAGACAATCCAATAAAAAAAGATTTTAACAGGCACTTGACAAAAAAGAATATACAAATGCCCAATAAACATATGCGAAGGTGCTCATGAGATATCACCATACACACATTAGAACTGCAAAAATGAAAATGAAAATACAGGTAGTTCCCGACGTACAACAGTGTCCGTTCTAATGACTCTGTCCTAAGTCTGTTCTAAGTCAAATACTTCATTTTTTTTTTTTTTTAGTTCTCATTACTATTGCCTTTTATTATCAATATATTTATAAATCTGATCTTTGTCTTGGGGGGGTTGGAAACATTACATATAAACTTACAGACACTTTTTTTTTTTATGTAGTACGTATTACTAACAGTAAGATGTTAAAAAAAAACAGTCGGCCTTAAGTGTGGTTCGTTGTAACTCGAACACGTCGTAAGTTCGGGACTACCTGTACTAAGAATTGGAAAGGATGTGGAGCAACCAGAACTCTCATACACTGCTGTCTGATGTATAAATTAATTACCATCCCCTTTGAAAACTGTTTGATAGCATCTACTAAAATGTAATATATACGTAGCCTATGAGACAGTAATTTTACCTCTAAGTATTTATTCAACAAAAAGGCAAGTATATCTTAACCAAAAGACATGGACTACACACCTATTTCATTGCAGCATTATTCACAATAGCAAAAAATTGGAAACAAAGAAGCCCATCAACAGATGAATGGATAAACAAATTACGGTGCATACACACAGTGAAATACTATGCAAAGAACAATGATCAATCTGGGAAACATCTCACAACATAGATGAACCTGGAGAGCATTATGCTAAGTGAAATTAGTCAATCACAAAAGGACAAATATTGTATGAGACCACTATTATAAAAATCCAGAAATAGTTCACACATAGAAAAAAAAATCTTTGATGGTTAAAAGGGAAAGGAGGGTTGGGAAGGGGAAATCACTAGATCGTAGATAAGTATTAACTTTGGTGAAGGGAAAGACAACACACAATATAGGGGAAGTCAACAAAACTTGACCAAGGCAGTGTGATAGAAGCTTCCTAGACACATCCGAACAACTTGAGGGACCAAGTTACTGAAGCTGAGGGCTGGGGACCATGGTCATGGAGAACATCTAGGTGAATTGGCATCACATAGTTCATCATAAAAATGTTCTACATCCTACTTTGGTGAGTAGCATCTGGAGTCTTACAAGCTTGCTAGCAGCCGTCTAAGATACCTCTAGTGGTCCTCTCACATTCAAAGCAATGGAGAATGATGAAAGCCAAAGACACAAGGAAAATATTAGTCCAAAGGACTAATGGACCACATGAACTGCAGCCTCCAACAGCCTAACCACAGAAGAACTAGATGGTGCCTGGCTACCACCCCCAACTGCTCTGACAGGAATCACAACAGAGGGTCCCAGGCAGAGTGGGAGAAAAATGCAGAACAAAACTCAAATTCACCAAAAAAAAAAAAAGACCAGACTTACTGGTCTGACAGAGATTGGAGGAACCCCAAGACTATGGCCCCTGGACACCCTGAAGCCACTTCCAAAGTCTATCTTTCAGCCAAAGATTAAACAAGCCTATAAAACAACAATAACATACATGAAGGATGTGCTTCTTAATTTAACCAAGTACATGATACCAAATGGACAACATCTGCCCAATAGCAAAGACAGAAGGCAAGAAGGGACAGGAAACCTGGACTAACAGACACAGGGAGCCTGGGATGGAAATGGAAAGGGGGAGAGTGCTGACACATTGCAGGGATTTCAACCAAGGTCACAAAACAATTTGTGTACAAATTTTTGAATGAAAACTAATTTGTGCTGTAAACTTTCACCTAAAACTCAATGAAAAAAAAAAAAAAGACATGGACTAGAATTTTTATCACAGTACTATTCCTAAGAACCAAAAAAACGGAAAATTTCCTGTATTCCTGCCTTAGTTATCTAATGCTGCTATAACAGAAATACCACAAGTGGGTGGCTTTAACAAACAGAAATTTATTTTCTCACAGTTCAGCGGGCGGGCTAAAGTCTGAATTCTGTGCGCTAGCTCTAGGGTCGCTATGAGTCAGAATCAACTCGATGGCAGAGTCGGAATCAACTCGACGGTACTTGGTCTGGGAACTCTAGGGGAAGGCTTTCTTTTTGTTGGCTCTGGGGGAAAGTCCTTGTTCCTTTGTTCCCCGATGATCTTTATGTCGTGTGGCATCTACCTTCCCCCTTCTCTTCTTGCTCACTTGCTTGTTTAATCTGTTTTACATCTCAAAAGAGACTGACTTAAGACACACCCTACACTAATACTGCTTCATTAACGTAACAAAGAAAACCCATTCCCAAATGGGGTTACAACCACAGGTATAGAGGTTAGGGTTTACAACACATATTTTGGGGAAATACAATTCAATGCATAACAATGTCTATTAACCAAAAATGGACAAATAAATGGTGGGATATTTGCACAATGGAATATTATATAGCAATGAAAAAGAATGATCTACTTTACAACTACTTTTGACAGTATGGATGAATCTCATAAATGTAATGCTGAGTGGACAAAGGTAGGCAAAATTCATACCTACTGTACAATTCCATTTATATAAAATACAAAAACAGACACAACCTATCTATACTGTTAGAAGTCAAGATAATGGTGGCCCTGGAGGAGAGTTCAGTGACTGGACAATCCATGAAGGGGGCCTCTGGAGTGCCGGTATGTTCTGTTTCTTGATTTGGATTCTAGATATATTCAGTTACATGGATATATTCCGTTTGTTGAAATTCACTGAGCTACGTATTTATGATATGTGTACTTTGGTTGTACTTCAGTATATACGTTTTTAAGTAAAAATACACGTGACCTTATTTTTTAGTCACAAAATATGAGATACTAGTGTGTCCACTCTACAGATGAATAAATGAGCCTCAGAGAAATTAAATAATTCATCCAAGGTCACAAGGAAAGTATACGGTAGACCCTGGAATGGAACTGAAGTCAGTTGAAACCCAAAGTCATGCTGAAAGATTACTCTAACCTTTCTTAAGGTCCTATTTGATCGTTCTCAATAATCTTCATAACTCTGTGCTTTTCCTCTGCCTGTCTGTTCTACGTGGAATGTCCTTCCCTCCCTACTTTATCAGGAAAATTCCTACTCTGTTTTCAAGTTATCCTCCCCTGTGAAGTCTTCACTGATACCTCCAGCTCCTTCCTCATCCCCAGCTGTTTGCAATAGGGATCCTAATGCAAATGCCTACAGGGGCACAACAGGTATTGATTGTAAAGGAGGGAAGTAGCTAGGTGTATAATTGGGAAAAGTGGGGACTGCAACAAAATACAGAGGGCATACCCCATATAAAAGGAACAGCAGCTACTTAGTTTCAATCAATTGTTGCAATGCAGTAATGAAGTATCAAGAAGACGGAAGCCTGGGTTTCTATGTGAAATATTCCTTTTGAATGTTGCTTTTTGAACATTAAAACAAAAAATATTGTGTCAGCCAAGCAACGTGTGTGAGGCTGGATTTAGCTCCCAGGTCTCAAGTTTGCAACCTCTGGTTTACATTTTGGCATCCTCAGACTCTGGCTGATTGAAACCTGGCCAACCTCTCCCCTGGCTGCTTTTCCTTCTCCCTGCTAGAGATGTTCTGAAGGTATGGTGGATGAGGGTCACTTACTAAAATTCCAAGCTTTCATTGGTACCTGTAATCATGCCCCCTAAAACCTGGGAGGAAGGGATAGAAGAATCGTTGTGGGTCCCCCTAAAGCCCACCACCATGCCTTAATGTCCTATGATACGCTCATAAACTATTCCTCATTTGTGGGTTGGTTTCTCAAGGAAGCAGGAGAGGAGAAAAGAAGGCAGCATTTGAAATAGAACGGAAGCCACCACATTGGGGCAGTATAACCTCATCCTGCCGGTCATCCCCAGCCACCTGGGCGTCCACAGGCCCAACCCCAAGTCCCTGAAATGCAGCCTAGATGCTGGCTGAAGCAGGCAAAGAGGGAGAGGCTTATACACAGCTGAGTATAGATTTGCAAAACTATGTTCTCTGGTTCTGGACAAAAATTGAACTTGAAAATAGCTAGATCCACGTGACAAGAAAGGAATAAGAGAACAGAGGCAAGCACTTTATCAAGGATGTTATTGATATTTTCCCCCTGAGGGTTCCGGAATGGGTAGCTTGCCTTTATAAATTAGCCAGGTAAACATCTTGTTCACTGATTGTTATATTTTGGAAACAACGTAAGTGAAATTTGCTTTTATAAACAACAAAAATCCAGTTTCTTTTTTCTATTCAACCAAAGGAAGAGCAGACACAGGTCTAAGTTTACATAGAGGTAATTTTCCAAAAGTGTGCTGTTAAGCCAGGTTTTTGGAGCTGGGAATATATTTTCACATAGAAACAAAGAGATGTCTGAGAATTGGTTTTTCATGACCGAGCCAAAAGAAACTATTTACCCCATAATGAAAGTGAAATACTATTTTTACAATTAAGAAGAAGAGAAAATAACAGTTTCTTGAAAAAAGAATAATTAAGAAAACAGAGCAATCAAATTGAATAATTCAGTTATCATTTATTAAATATTTGCTTTGTGCCAGATACAGTCTAAAACAAGTTGGTTTGAGTTTGACTTTTAGGAGAGCAGGTACAATGGGGTGACAGGAATGAAAGCCTGATTAACAAAGAGGGAAAAGGAGGTGAGAGAGTAAAGCCGAGTGGAGATTGTTCTTTCTAGAATCTTAATAGAGGAAAAAGGAAATGCTGGCCTGGAAGATGGAGGGGTTGAAAGATTTGGGGCCAAGAGAGGGTTAAACTACTGGAGCTCTTTGAGTATGCTTGTAAACTGCTGCAAAGGCACCAAGACAGAGGGCAGGGTGAAAATGCAGGGGAAAGGGGGAGGTAACCAATGGATCTATGCCCTCATGCCAAAGACTATTATTAGTTGCCTTCTGCCATTCATTCTTGCCCACCCTTCCTTAGTGAAAGAAAATCAAAATTAAACTTAATTGCTGTCAAGTTGATTCCAACCCATAGCAACCCCATGTGTTTACAGAATAGAACTGCTCCATAGAGTTTTCTTGACTGTAATTTTTATGGAAGCAGATCGCCAGGGCTTTCTTCCATGGCACTGCTGGGTAAGCTCAAACCGCCACCCGTTGAGTTAGTAGTCGAGAGCAAACCATTTGTACCACCCAGGGACCTTGAGTAAGAGAACTCTGATTTTAATCAGGGTATCAGGCTATCAAGGAGCCCTGATGGCACGACGGTTAAGCGTTCGGCTGCTACCTGAAAGGCTGGTGGTTCAAGTCCATCCAGCCACTCTGAGAGAGAAAGGTCTGGCAATTTGCTTCTATGAAGATTATAGCCTAGAAAACCCTATGGGGCAGTTCTAAACTGTCACGAGGGGCTCTATAAGTTGTAATGAACTTGACTGCACCCCATAACAACAAGACGATCAGTTTCTGTAAAGATTACAGCCAACAAAACCCTATAGGGTAGTTCTACTCTGTCACATGGGGTTGCTATGAGAGGAAAACAACTCCATGGCACCTAACAACACCAGTGCATTGTTGTTGTTGTTAGTTGCCAGTCAATCATCTCTGACTCACGGCAACGTTATATACAAAAGAATGAAACGATCTTCACATTGAAGAAATAGGGTCACTCACAGTGCTGCTCCGCTTTGGAGTACCATGACTGGTGGAGCATGACTTTGAGATGACAGAGAAAAGCAGTGTATGACAGATAGAGGAAGACCTACGATGGCAAAAGAACCTTGTGTAGTGAGGCGTAAGCATGGTGAAGGGAGCACAGGCTGAAAGAACCCTTGCTTGAGAAGCTTGTCAATTTTCCTTTTTGAACTGCTTAAAATAGACTCCTTAGATGATAGCAAGGGACCTGTGGTGGACAAGGAGGACTCTAGGTGTGGAGTCCAGGACTTCTTCACAGCTGGAATGTGGGGACTAAAACCAGTTCTAATTTAATGTGAGAAATAAAGAAATGTGATATTACTTGCATCCCTCCTTGGTGGAGCAGTTTGTGCCTTCTAGATTACTTTTTAATATTATTATGTAGTGGACAGAGAATACGTCTTGCATAATTTTTATTTGTGGAATTTATTCTTTGTGTTCTTTTGCAAATTTTTATACATGTATTTATAAACTAAATGTTTCCTATTGATTTTTCCCTAATTACAGAAGTATTGTGGTGGTAAATTGCCAACAAGTCAGCTCCAACTCTTGGCAACCTTATGAAAAATAGCACAAAACGTTGCCTGGTCCTGAGCCACCTTCACGATCATTGGTATGTTTGAGCCCACTGCTTTGGCTATTGGGTCAATTCATCTCATTGAGGGTTTCCCTTGTTTTACTGACACTCTGCTTACCAAACATGATGAGCGTTTCTAGTGATGGGCTTTTCCTGGTGATGTGTCCAAAATATGCAAGTCAAAGTCTCATCATCCTTATTTCTAAAGAGTGTTCTGGTTGAATTTCTTCTGAGACTAATTTGTTCATTCTTTTGGGATTCCATGGTATGTTCAATATTCTTTGCCAAAGTCTGACCATCCTTGTTTCTAAAGAACATTCTGGTTATATTTCTTCTAAGACTGATTTGTTCATTCTTTTGGGAGTCCATGGTATGTTCAATGTTCTTTGCCAAAACCACAGTTTGAAAGCATCAATTCTTCTGTCTTCTTTTTTCACTATTCAACTCTTGCACGGTAGGCACTTAATAAATATTGAAAGGTTAGCCAAACATAAGCAATAGAGTATTTATAGCTTGCAGAATCCATTGCTTTGAAGAAGAGTTCATCAAGAAATGAGTTCTTTAAATTGCATAGAATTCCCCATACCCTACCTGTGAAGACCACTGGAGCTTGCAGCTCTCTATAGCTCCTGTTTCTTTTGTCTTCTGAAGGCACACCATCCTCTTTCTTAAATAGGACAGGTAATCCCCGACTTACCATGCGGTTCTGTTCCCACGACTGTCGTAAGTCCATTCTGTCCTAAGTCCATTCTATTGTAAGTCATTTGTTTTCTTTATTATTACCTTTTATTATCAGTGTCATTATAAATCCTCTTTGAACATTTGTGAGTGACCATCTGAGAATGATAACATCAGCAAATTGCCCACTACAACTTATTATCGATACGATGTCCAAAAAAAAAATCCAGACTGTTGTAAGTATGGTTCATTGTAACTCGAGTATGTCGTAAATCAGGGACTACCTGTAGTTCTTTTTAAATCCAAAATAACTGGAGAAAGAAGTCCTATGAGAAAAGGATTGAGCAGAAAACTTAGAAGGTTACACAACATATATTTTTATACCACAATTTAAACTAAATATCATTTTCCTTTAGCGTCTATATTTACTTTGGGGCGCACAGTATTTTAAAATTGCATGCCGTGCTGAATTGTCCTCCACTTCCTGATATCACCTGAAGCGTTGTCTGTGTGTGTGCTAGGTATTCACGAATGTTAATGAAGCAATGCAGGCTGTTTTGTGGATAGACGGGTAAGTACCCTCTGTCTCCCTTTGGGTTTTAGATAACAATCAAATCAAAAAGAAGGCAGGAGGTAGAATCTGCCAACAGCACCCCGCGCCACCCGGTGTTTGCTGCCTCTTTAGAACATGGAGCTCTTAGTTTCTTGGTAGCTCAGAGAGTTAAGCTCAGCTTGCCAGATGGAGGAAATTCATTCAATAGAGAGTAAACTTCTCGGGTAACTAAAGGAATTGGGCAGAGCCAATCCAGGGAGAAGTCTTCCTAGTCAGGACGTAGGCAAAGGTGACCCTGGATGAAGAATAGACTAGATTTAGGACAAAGACAGCCAGACCCAGTGAACCTGGTTTGGATTAGCTCCCACAATGACCAGATCAGAACTTCGTACCCAGCTTATGTAATGGTACTCAGCTTGTGACTATGCCCCCCGTCCCTGCCGTTGTGAGACAGCTGGTGTTGCAACTACGAACAGGCCTGCAATTTTGCCTTTGAACTACAGATATAGAGCCAGATCGTATTTATAGAGCCCCTACAATGTGCTGGTGGTGCTGTGGTTAAGAGCTTGGCTGCTAACCAGAAGGTTGGCAGTTGGAATCCACCAGGTGCTCCTTGGAAACCTTACGGGGCATTTCTACTCTGTCCTATACGATCCCTATGAATTGGAATCGACTCAACAGCAATGGGTTTGGTTACAATGAGCTAGACGCAGAGACCAGCACACAGAGGATGGGAAGCCGCATGTTTCAGAGTGAAAAACCTCAAAATCTGCCCAAGGCCTGAAGCAGCTGGCATGGCTGCCTATGTTTCTCTGCTGCTGCCTTTAAGCCCAGGTTGGAAAGCCATGAAGTGGAAAATGAGGGACTGGCTTCTACCTCAGAAAGGGAGGTGATAACAAATTAATTTGATAGCCCTGATTGCCATAGAGCTGATTCTGACTCATTGCAACCCTGTAGGCAGTTTCCAAGGCTGTAAGCTTTACAGAAGCAGACTGCCACATCTTTCTCCTGTGGAGCAGCTGTCGAGTTCAATCTGCAGACCTTTCAGTTAGCAGACGAACAGTTAACCACTATGCATGCCATCAGGGCAAAAAAATGCAGTAATGATTACACTCACGTGCAGATGAGGAACAGAATAAATGGGCATTAGTGAGGAAAGCACAAGCCACTGTCCCTAGAAAGAAGATGACTTACTCAAGGACAATAGCACATTTCACAATTTTTTAAAAAATTCTTTTACAAACCCGAATTAAAACAAAAACCACAAAGACAAGATCCAAAACTTCAGAGACTTAACGTGAATAAAATGCAACTGGACAAAAATCATCTGGGTGCTGTCCTAAAGGTTTCCTCTTTTGCTTACCCTGCCACCAACCTCATAGCATGGTGGAAGGGATGTGAAATGTTAGACTCACCTAAGAGGACATGGCCCAAAGGAGGGGTGAGAGCAAGGTGGCCAGATAGTGGAACCAGCATGGGTGAGCTGGAGAATGTTCTGGGGAGGAGAGTGGAAGCCCCTAGGATTTACAAGGCATTAAACAAGAGAAGAGGGCAGAGGGTTTAAAGAAGATAGCCATGAATCCTTCTGTCTAAACAAGATAATGAGGCAGTCTCATTGCCCTTTCGTGAGCAGATTACATTGAAGAAAATGGGATCATTCTCTTTGGCAATTTCGAGTACTCTCGTTGCCACCCCAGACCAACCACGTGCCAATGTAATAATCTGTAAATTATGACAAGAGAATATATCCTACTTTTTATGATTCAGTTGATATTAAGCATATTTATGTAAGGCTGTTTTCCAAGAATATAATCATAGAGAGTATAAAGCTCTACCATATGGGCTTAATCCCCAAAGAGTTTACAACGTGGCAGTCAAAAAAGAGATAGATTGCAGAGCGAATAAACCAGATGTGTATGTGTGTTGACGCCATCTCTTAAAAATGCTGCCGTTGATGTGCGGACATAAATATCCTCAAATTCAATATGTAAAAAGTGTCAAACAGCAATACAGGATCTTGTAACTTCTCTGCAGGAAGCTATTCTAATGTAACATAGAATTCATTGAAAGATCTTCATGGGGTAGATGAATTTTCAAGACGGGAGCAGAAAGAAACTGATTAGCATGTTGCTCCAGTCATATCAGTAGCATTGAGAGAAAGGCATAATTTACAAGGTAAGTGATGTGGGGGAAAAAATCAGCCAAGTAAAAGAAATAAAAATTCCATTTTCTAAATATTTCAGTATCTGCTCTGGACTTGCAGGAAACAAAACTAGATGGTTTGAAGGTAGGATCAGGTGGGGGATAAATTTTCAGTTTGGCTTTTTCAAGCCAGAGAGTGTTCATTGCTCTTTCTACAAGACTGGTACTTTTTGTTTTTTAATATAACAGATTTATTGACATACAATTCACATACCATACAATTTACCCATTTATACTTTTTTTAGTATACTCCCAGAGTTGTACAACCATCATCCAACAATTTTAGAACATTTTCCTCAACATCCTCCCCCCAAAATCCATTGTGTTGTTGTGTGCCCTAGAGTCAATTCTGACTCATAGTGACCCTATAGGACAGAGTAGAACTGCCCAATAGGTATAACCCTAGATTGTAATCTTTACGGAAGCAGATTGCCATACCTTTCTCCCATACCCATGAGCAATCACTCTTCATTCCCCTGCAACCTTCTCCCCAGTCCTTGGCAATCACACTAATCTGTTTTCTGTTTCTATAGATTTCCTATTCTGGACATGTTACATACATGGAATTATACAGTATGTGAGTCATTTCATTTAGCATGCTATCAAGATCCATCCATGTTGTAACAGGTATTAATATGTCATTCCTTCTTATTGCTGAATAATATTCCATTGTATGGGATCCCTGGTGGCACAGTAGTTAAGGGCTCAGCTGCTAACCAAAAGGTCGGCAGTTCAAATCCACCAGCTGCTCCTTGGAAATTCTATGGGGCAGTTCTACTCTGTCCTATAGGGTCACTTATGAGCTGGAATCATTTGACAGCAACTGATTTTTTTTTTTTTTTTGGTGTAAACCTCGTTGCCATCGAGTCGATTCTGACTCATAACAACCCTACAGGTCAGAGTAGAATGGCCCCATAGAGTTTCTAAGGAGTGGCTGGTGGATTTTGGTTAGTAGCCAAGCTCTTAATCACTGTGTCACCAGGGCTGATATATGTATTTGATTTATATCTGTTCAAAATTTGGGTTTTTTTCACTTTTCAGTTATTCTGCATAATGTTGTTATGAACATTTGTGGGCAAGTTTTTGTGTGGACATGTGTTTTCATTTCTCTTAGGTACATACTTAGGGGTAGAATTGCTGAGTCATGTGGTAACTCCATGTTTAATATTTTCAGTAACTGCCACATGGTTTTCCAAGCAGCTGCACCAGTTTTTACATTCCCATCTGCAATGTATGAGAGTTCCAATTTCTTGACAAGCTTGCCAAGACCTGCTGTTATCTGTCTTTCTTATTATAGCTTAGTGGGTTATAGTGGGTATGAAGTTATATCTCATTTTGGGTTTTGATTTGCATTTCTCTGATGGCTAATGATGTTGAGCACCTTTTCATTTGCTTATTGGGCACTTATATGTCTTCTTCAGAGAAATGTCTATTCAGATCCTTCGCCCATTTTTTAATTGGGCTAGCTGTCTTTGTCTTATCCAGTTGTAAACATTCTTTTATATTCCAGATAGAAGTCCCTTATCAGATATATGATTTGTAAATATTTTTTCTCATTCAGTGCGTTGTCTGATGGTGTTCACTGAAGCGCAAAAATTTTTAATTCTAATGAGGTCCATTTTATTTATTTATTTTTGTCACTTTTACTTTGATACCATTTCTAAGAAGTCTTAGAATATTGCAAGGTCACAAAATTTACTCCTATATATTTCTCTCAGAGTTTTATAGTTTTAGCTCTTACATTTAGGTCTGTACCCATGTTGAGTCAATTTTTGTATATGGCGTGAGGACTGTCATTGAAAAAAACCCATTGCTGTTGAGTTGATTCCAACTCATAGCAACCTTATAGAACAGAGTAGAACTGCCCCATCAGGTTTCCAAGGAGTGCCTGGTGGATTCCAACTGCCGACATTTTGGTTAGCAGCGGTAGCTCTTAACCACTACACCGAAAGGTCGGCAGTTGGAATCCACCAGGTGCTCCTTGGAAACTCTGTGGGGCAGTTCTACTCTGTACTATAAGTCGCTATGAGTTGTAATCAACATGACAGCAGTGGGTTGTCTGGTTGGTTGGTTGGTGTGAGGAAGGAGTCCAGCTTCAGTGTATTGCATGTGGCTATCCAGTTGTCCCAGCACCATTCGTTAAAGAAATTATCCTTCTCCCATTGGATCGTCTTCACACCCTTGCCAAAAATCAATTTACCATGAATGTGAGGGTTTACTTCTGGACTCTCAGATTCCATTGATCAATATGTTTATTCTTCTGCCGGTATCACACTGTCTTATTACTGTAGCTTGTAGTAAGTTTTGAAGTCAAGATGTGTGAGTCCCACAACTTTGTTCTTCTTCAAGATTGTTTTGGTCATTTTGTACCCCTTGAATTTCCATATGAATTTTAGGATCAGCTTGTCAATTTCTCCAAAGAGCCCAGCTGGAATTTTAATAGAGATTCTGTTAAATCTGTAGAACAATCTGGACAGCATTACCATCTTAACAATATTAAGTCTTTATATCCATGCAAATAGTATGCCTTTCCATTCATTTAAGTCATCTTTAACTCCTTTCAACAGTGTTTTGTAGTTTTCAGAGTATAATCTTGCACTTTTTGAACTAATAGACCACAACTACCACAGCCTCCACCAGACTGAGTCTAGAACAGCTAGATAGTGCCTGGCTACCCACCACTGACTGCTCTGACAGGGATCACAACAGGGGGTCCTGGAGAAAGCTGGAGAAAAATGTAGAACAAAATTCTAACTCACACACACACACAGAAAGACCTGACTTACTGGTCTGACAGAGACCAAAGAAACTAGAAAGTATGGCCCCCAGACACACTTTTAACTCAGTAATGGAGTCACTCCTGAGGTTCACCCTTCAGCCAAAGTTTAGGCAGGCCCATAACACAAAATGAGACTAAATGGGCACACCGGCCCAGGGGCAAGGACAAGAAGGCAGGAGGAGATAAGAAAGCTGGTAATGGGGAACCCGAAGTCGAGAAAGCGAAAGTGTTGACATGTCATGGAGTTGCTAACCAATGTCACAAAACAATATGTGTGTTAATTATTTAATGAGAAACTTGTTTGCTCTATAAACCACCTAAAGTACAATAAAAAAATTTTTTTTTGAACTTTTGTTAAATTTACTCCTAAATATTTTCTTTTTTTGTTGCTATTGTAAATGGAATTGTCTTCTCAATTTCATTTTTGGATTGCTCATTGCTAGAGTATAGAAATACAACTGATTCTTGTATATTGATTCTGTATCCTGTAACATTGCTGGACTTTTTATTTCTCATAGTTTTTTAGTGGATATCTTAGTATTTTCATTATACACAATTATGCTACCTGCAAACAGAGATAGCTTTACTTCCTCCTTTCCAATCTGGATGCCTTTTATTTCATTTTCTTGCCTAATTGCCCTGGCTAGAATATCTAGTATAATGTTGAGTAGAATTTGTGTGAGTGGAGATCTTCGTATTACTCCTGATCTTAGGGGGAAAGCATTCAGTCTTTCACCATTAAATATGGTGTTAGCTGAGGGTTTTTCATAGACGCCCTTTATCGAGTTGAGGAAAGTTCTCTTCTATTCCTACTTTGTTGAGCATTTTCATCATGAAGAGGTGTTGAATTTTTCTGCATTTATTGAGATAATTATTCTTCCCCCATTGAGTTGTCTTAAGACCCTTGCAAAAAATCAATTAGCCATGAACGTGAGGGGTTTTGTCCTTCACTGATATGAAGTGTCACATTAATTGATTTTCATATCTTGAACCAGCCTTACATTTTCGGGATAGATCCCACTTGGGCATTGCATATGTTGCTAGACTCAGTTTGCTGGTATTTTGTTGAGGATTTTTGCATCTGTCTTCATAAGAGAGACTGAGGATCTATGAAGTGGCAGGAGGCTACAGCAGGGTGTGCCTACAAATCATTTCATTTGCGTGGATTCAGCATAATGCTCCGTGAGCGGCAAATTCTTTTTTCCTGAATATTTTTGATCAGCAGTTGGTTGAATCCACAATGTGAAATCCATGGACAGGGAGGGCTAACTTGTATATATGTATTTTTAGTTATTTTCTTAGATGTTGTCCTAGGGCTTACCATATACCTCTTAACTTACCAGAATCTACTTCAAATTTATGCTATCTGACCCTATGAGGACTATTCTTAGCTGTCTCTTTCGATAGTTCTCTCTGGTAAACTAGTTGGGGAATGGTTTAGCTTGTTGCTCTCGTGGGGCTACCAGCTTCCCCTTAATTGCTTATCACCCACATCTCTACGGTTTTTAAGAACACTCTTAGGCTTGAATTTACCCACGCTCTAGTAAATAAAGTCAGTTCCTTCAGGGGAAATCTCAGAGCTCTCCGTTCTTACAGCTTGCCTTTTTGCATAGGAAAAATCTCTGAACCATTACTCCAGAGCTGGGGGTGGGTACAGTGGCCTGCTCCTCTCAGAGCGACATCCCTGCTTCATAAGCAGTGTACTGGGCTGGAGCAGTAACCTCTGGTTTTCTCGGCTTGCCTCTCCTAGTATGGAACCTCTGTCTTATAAGCAAGCTAGGGCAAGGAAAATTGGAGCTCAGTATTCTTGACCTGCCATGCCTAGGGTAGACCCTCTCTCTGCCCTAGGAGTAGGGGGCTGGGTGAAGGAAAGGAGCCCCCATCCTCCAAGCTGCACTTGCCTGGAATTTAGCCACTGCAACACAGAGCTGAGGAGGAAGAGAAATTCTGATAGCCTACCCTCCCAGAGAGATACCACAGCCCTTGACTGGGAGCTGGAAAGGGGTGTAGGGGGATCCCACCCACATTCTTGGCCACATCAACCTGAAGTGAAGCTTCTGTCACATTGAGCTGTGGGTGGGACAGGGAGCCAGTCATGGCTCAAGTGCCTCAAACTCTTACTGTTCTTCCAGAGACCTAGTAGATTTTCTTGAATAAATGTTTCTTCATTTCCTGTATTGCCCTTAGGACAATCTCCAGAGAACTTAAATGATTGTTTGTTTTTAAAATAATTTTCACCAGTTACGGATGCTTCTCTAGGGAGTGGGCCCGTGGAGCTCCTTGTGTTGCCATTCCAGAAGTAGGCCTCTGGTACTTGTATTTAAAATTTTAGCACAGAGTAAAAGCATAATTCAAGTAAGTTTGGGAGCCAGAGAAAATAAATGAGAACTTGGAAGCCAAAAAGAATCTGTTGGTCATGGTTACTTACCTCCTGGGGATTTGTGGTCCAGCTCACTCTGGAGTTACAACACTTCTTGGCTGTACTCTCACCAGCAAAACTGTGGACAGTGATGTGTGACGGCTTAACATCATTGTGAGGCTTGTGATGTTAGAGCCTGGTTGCTCTTCTGAGCAGTGACAAGAAAGAAAGTAGGCTAGAAAGATAAGGCAAGTGGAGTGGGAGCCTCAGCAGGGCAGGATGCAGAGAAGTAGGAGGTAAACTGGGAGAGGTTAGGGGCTGGGTCTCAAGCTGGTAGCTTTTGTTTATAAAATATTTACCTGGTTACTTGAAGACTCTCTAAAGCAGTAATATTACATAGTCATATTTTGTAAACTGACACTAGAAAATGGAAATTCTCCTTGTTATTGAGTCAAAAGTGAAGCAAAGGGCATGGAAACCAGTCAAACTCTGGCCATTTAAATTACTATTTTTAAAATATAGAAATTATTCAGTGAAAAAGAAAACTGACAACTAAATATTAGCTCAGGTAATTGGTAAAAAATATTTTTTTAAAAAGTACCTAAATGTCCAGAAATAATAGGACATTGGTTAAATATATTTTGGTATATCCCCCAAATAGATTACTATGTAATTATTTTACAAACAGGTTACAAATCAATATGCATGGTACAATCTGATTTTATTTTAAATATATACATGCAGAACAATAAAGAGCCTCCAGAGCATTTCACTTTGTCACCAAGTGCTTTATATACATTATTTCATGAACCAGTGAGGACTCTTCTGCAGATAGCAGAAGAAACTGGAAGACGCTTGTACAAAGAGAGAAAATTTTCAACAGTCAAGTTCACGAGGGTTCAGATCATCACACTTCAGATATAAAAATGACACATGAGAATCTTGATCTTTAGTTGTCACAATGAGATACCATTTCACACCCACTAGAGTGGTTAAAATAAAAAACAATACCATCAAATGTTGGTGAGGACGTAGAGCAACGGGAACTCTCATATATTGTTGCTGGGCATGTAAAATGGCTCAGAAGTACAGGAGAACTGTTTGGTAGTTCCTTTAAAGATAAATACGTACCTACCCTATGGCTCCGGAAATCCTGGTGGTGTGTATTGGTTAAGAGTTTGGCTGCTTACCAAAAGGTCAGCAGTTTGAATCCACCAGGCACTCCTTGAAAACCCTATGGGCCAGTTCTACTCCAACCTACAGAGTTACTATGAGCCAGAATTAACTTGACAGCAATGGGTTTTTGGGTACCCTATTGCTTTTTTATTGCCCAGTGGAAACCCTGGTGGCATAGTGGTTAAGTGCTATGGCTGCAAACCAAAAGGTCAGCAGTTTGAATCCACCAGGTGCTCCTTGGAAACTCTACGGGGCAGTTCTATTCTGTCCTATAAGGTCACTATGAGTCTTTTTTTTTTTTTTTTTATGCCCACAGAAAGACCTACACAAGAATATTTGTAACAACCTTATTCAAAATAGCCAGCAACTGGAAACAATTCAAATGTCCATCAAAAGGTGAATGGATAAACCAATTGTAGTATAGTTGAACAACGGAATATTACACAGCAATTAAAAAGACAAATTATTAATACACACAACAGCATTGATGAATCTCAAAAACATTATGATGTGCAAAAAAGCCAGGCACAAAAGAGTACATACCGTATGATTGCATTTATGAAATCCAATTTCTATGATGATAGAAATCGGAATGTGCTTGTAGTTTATGGAGGGAAACTGAATGTAAAGAGGCACAAGGGAACTTTCTGGGGTCATGAAATGTTCTGTATATTGTTTGGATGGTAGTTATACAAACTTTTCAAACACAGCGACCTAAGACCTGTGCTTTTTATTGTATGTTAACTTTACCTCCTTAAAAAATTATAATGACATGTTATCTTATAGCCATAGGCCAGTGAGGCCTGATATGTTCCTATTATATGTCATTTATTTATTACCCATACTATTAATTCCTGTAACAAAATATTCTTTTCCCCTAAAAATGATTTTGAAGATAGTTAAACATACATGTTAATTTGTAAATGTCAAATTTAAAGCGTAAATAAATCTGCTCAGAATCGCAAAGACTGGCAGAGATAAATTAGTGAAAATTACCCCAGGGGAAAGTGATTTGGAGGGTGCATGAATTGGCCTGTCAACTGCGCCTCCCCTAGGTAGAATCTCCGTTCATTGTCAACTCTGGAAAACTGAAGATAGATAAAAGTTTTTTAAACATGAATGGGGTCATATTATACAACTTTTTTTTTTCCAGTCAGTAAGTCTCAGAAATTTTTTCATAAGGCTGTATACAGATCTACCTCCATTTTTTTTTTTTAAACACAGGCTGCCTTTAAACACATCACTTCTTGGTCATTACACATCTTATTTCCCAGGCAAAATTCAAACTGGAGACATTCCTCACTCAGGAAACAATTGGTGGTCAACGTCTGTGTGACCAAACTGAAAGAGTCTCAGAGTGCAAGAAGATACCCCAAACCTTAGTGTCTTGTGACAACTTATCTCTCACACTGTTCTGAGGGTTCAGAATCTGGGAGCAGGTTTTCTGGCTCAGAGTCTTTCATGAGGTTGTAGTCATGCCATTGGCCAGGGCTGCAGCCTTTTAAGAGTTGACTGGGGCTGCAGAATCTGCTTCCAAATTCACTCATGTGAATATTGGGAGGAGGCTTCAGTTCATGTGCAACCCTCCATAAGGCTACTCACAACATGGCTTCCCCCAGAGCAAGTGATCCAGTGGCCAAGACAGATGCTGCAGTGTCTTTTATAATCTAATCTCGGAAGAGATGTCCCATTACATCTGTTGTCTCTTCTATTCGTCATACAAACCAATTTTTGAACCAGATTACACAAAAGTATAATACCAGGAGGCAGAGAACATTTGAAGCCATCTTGCAGGCATGCTACCACATATTCCTAGTACCTAAAACCATAAAGAAGCCCAATAAACACCTGCTAGATCGGACTGCATCTGTCAGTTTGTTGTATCGTGGGGCTTGTATGTTGTTGTGATGCTGGAAGCTATGCTGCTGTTATTCAAATACCAGGAGGGTCACCCATGGTGGACAGGTTTCAGCTGAGCTTCCAGACTAAGACAGACTGGGAAGAAGGACCTAGAGGTCTACCGCTGAAAAAAATTAACCAGTGAAAGCCTTATGAATAACAGCGGAACATCGTCTGTTATAGTGCCGGAAGATGAGACCCTCAGGTTGGAAGGTACTCAAAAGACAATTGGGGAAAAGATGCTTCCTCGAAGTACAGTCTACCTTAACAACGTAGATGAAGTCAAGCTTTCAGGACCTTCATCTGAGGATGCGGCATGACTCAAAATAAAAAGAAACAGCTTCAAAGCCAAAGACCAAGGAGTGCCTGGTGGATCTGAACTACTGACCTTTTGGTTAGTAGCTGAACTCTTAACACCACTAGGGTTTCCGAAATAGCTGCAAACATCCATTAATAATAGGAACATGGAATGAAGTATGAATCTAGGAAAATTGGAAATCGTCAAAAAATCAAATGGAACACATAAACATTGATATCCTAGGGATTAGTGACCTGAGACGGACTAGTACTGGCTGTTTTGAATAGGGCAATCATGTGGTCTACTGTGCCAAGAATGACAATTTGAAGAGGAAAGGCGCTGCATTCATCGTCAAAAAGAACATTTCAAGATCTATCCTGAAGTACAACTCTGTCAGTGATAGGATAATATTCATATGCCTACAAAGAAGACCAGTTAATAGGACTATTATTTAAATTTATGCACCAACCACTAAGGCCACAGATGAAGAAATTGAAGATTTTAACCAACTTTTACAGTCTCAAATTGATCAAACATGCAATCAACATTCATTGATAATTACTGGAGATTGGAATGTGAAAGTTGAAAACAAAGAAGAAGGATTGGTAATTGGAAAATATAACCCTGGTGATAGAAATGACGCTAGAGATCGCACGATAGAATTTTGCAAGACCAACAACTTCTTTGTTGTAAATACCTTTTTTTCAACAACATGAAAGGCAACTATAAACATGGATCTCACCAGGTAGAATACTCAGTAATCAAATCGACTACATCTGTGGAAACAAACAATGGAAAAGCTCAATATCATCAGTCAGAACAAGGCCAGGGGCCAACTGTGGAAGAGACCATCAATTCCTCATATGCAAGTTGAAGTTGAAGAAAATTCAAACAAGTCCATGAAAGCCAAAGTATGACCTTGAGTATATCCCACCTGAATTTAGAGACCATCTCAAGAATAGATTTTATGTGTTGAATTCTAATGACCAAGGACAAAAAGAGTTGAGAAATGCCATCATACATGAAGAGAGCATGAGGTTATCAAAAAGACAGGAAAGAAAGAAAAGACCAAAATGAATGCCAGAAGAGACTCTGAAACTTGCTCTTGAATGTTAAGTAGCTAAAGCGAAAAGAAGAAATGATGATGTAAAAGAGCTGAATGGAAGATTTCAAAGAGCCCTTGGGGAGACAGAGTAAAGTATTATAATGAAATGTGCAAAGACCTAAAGATGGAAAACCAAAAGGGAAGAACACATTTGGCATTTATCAACCTGAAAGAACTGAAGAAAAATTCAAGCCTCGAGTTGCAATATTGAAGGATTCTACGGGGAAAACTCCCCACGCATCTGTCAGTTTGTGGTACTTTGTGGGCTTGCATGTTACTGTGATGCTGGAAGCTATGCCACCGGTATTCAAATACCAGCAGGATCATCCATGGCCAACCAACTGGAAGAGATCCATATTTATGCCTATTCCCAAGAAAGGTTATCCAACCGAACGCAGAAATTACCAAACAATATCATTAATATCACATGCAAGTAAAATTTTGCTGAAGATCATTCAAAAGTGGCTGCAGCAGTACATCGACACGTAACTGTCAGAAATTCAAGCCGGATTCAGAAGAGGACATGGAACAAGGGATATCATAGCTTATGTCAGATGGATCCCAACTGAAAGCAGAAAATACCAGAAAGATGTATACTAGTGTTTTATTGACTACGCAAAGGCATTCAGCCGTATGTGGATCATAACAAATTATGGATAACACTGCAAAGAGTGGGACTTCCAGAACACTTAATTGTGCTCATGAGGAACCTATACATAGACCAACAGGCAGTCGTTCGAACAGAACAAGGGGATACTTCATGGTTTAAAGTCAGGAAAGGTGTGCATCAGGGTTGTATCTTTTCGCCATACCTATTCAGTCTGTATGCTGAGCAAATAATCTGAGAAGCTGGACTATATGAAGAGAAATGCAGCATTAGGATTAGAGGAAGACTCATTAACGACCTGCGTTACTCAGATGACACAACCATCTTTGCTGAAATTGAAGAGGACTTAAAGCACTTACCGATGAAGATCAAAGACTACAGCCTTCAATACAGATTACATCTCACCAAAAAGAAAACAGAAATCCTCACAACTGGACCAATAAGGAACATCATGATAAATGGAGAAAAGATTGAAGTTGTCATGGATTTCACTTTACTGGATCCATAATCAACACCCATGGAAGCAGCAGTCAAGAAATCAAAGGCTGCATCGCATTGGGCAAATCTACTGCAAAAGACCTCTTTAAAATGTTAAAAGGCAAAGATGTCACCTTGAAAACTAAGGGTGCCTGACCGAAACCATGGTGTTTTCAATCACCTAATCTGCATGCGAAAGCTGGACAATGAATAAGGAAGATCAAAGAAACTGAAACGTTTTCCCTTGAGAAAGGGAACCAGACAAGGATGCCCGCTCTTATTCAACATTCTGCTGGAGGTCCTAGCCAGAGCAATTAGGCTAGACAAAGAAATAAAGGGCATCCAGATTGGCAAGGAAGAAGTAAAATTATCTCTATTTGCAGACATGATCTTATACACAGAAAACCCTAAGGAATCCTCAAGAAAACTACTGAAACTAATAGAACAGTTCAGCAGAGTATCAGGTTACAAGATAAACATACAAAAATCAGTTGGATTCCTCTACATCAACAAAATGAACATCGAAGAGGAAATCACCAAATCAATACCATTCACAGTAGCCCCCAAGAAGATAAAATACTTAGGAATAAATCTTACCAAAGATGTAAAAGACCTATACAAAGAAAACTACAAGGTACTACTGCAAGAAACCAAAAGGGACCTACATAAGTGGAAAAACATACCTTGCTCATGGATAGGAAGACTCAACATTGTAAAAATGTCTGATCTACCAAAAGCCCTCTATATATACAATGCACTTCCGATCCAAATTCCAATGACATTTTTTAATGTGATGGAGAAACAAATCACCAACTTCATATGGAAGAGAAAGAAGCCTCGGATAAGTAAAGCATTACTGAAAAAGAAGAACAAAGTGGGAGGCCTTACTCTACCTGATGTTAGAACCTATTATACAGCCACACTAGTCAAAACAGTCTGGTACTGGTACAACAGACACATAGACCAATGGAACAGAATTGAGAATCCAGATATAAATCCATCCACATATGAGCAGCTGATATTTGACAAAGGCCCAGTGTCAGTTAATTGGGAAAAAGATAGACTTTTTAACAAATGGTGCTGGCATAACTGGATATCCATCTGCAAAAAAATGAAACAGGACCCATACCTCACACCATGCACAAAAACTAACTTCAAATGGATCAAAGACCTAAACATAAAGTCTAAAACGATAAAGATCATGGAAGAAAAAATAGGGACAACGTTAGGAGCCCTAATACAAGGCATAAACAGAATACAAAACATTACTAAAAATGCCAAACAGAAACCAGAAAACTGGGAGCTCCTAAAAATCAAACACCTATGCTCATCTAAAGACTTCACCAAAAGAGTAAAAAGACCACCTACAGACTGGGAAAAAATTTTCAGTTAAGACATCTCTGACCAGTGCCTGATCTCTAAAATCTATATGATTCTGCTAAAACTCAACCACAAAAAGACAAACAACCCAATTAAAAATTGGGCAAAGGATATGAACAGGCACTTCACTAAAGAAGACATTCAGGCAGCTAACAGATACATGAGGAAATGCTCTCGATCATTAGCCATTAGAGAAATGCAAATTAAAACTACGATGAGATTCCATCTCACTCCAACAAGGCTGGCATTAATCCAAAAAACACAAAATAATAAATGTTGGAGAGGCTGTGAAGAGATTGGGACACTTACACAACTGCTGGTGGGAATATGAAATGGCACAACCACTTTGGAAACTGATTTGGCATTTCCTTAAAAAGCTAGAAATAGAACTACCATATGACCCGGGAATCCCACTCCTCAGAATATACCCTAGAGAAATAAGGGCCTTTACACGAACAGATATATGCACACCCATGTTTATTGCAGCACTGTTTACAATAGCAAAAAGATGGAAGCAACCAAGGTGCCCATCAACAGATGAATGGATAAATAAATTATGGTATATTCACACAATGGAATACTACACATCAATAAAGAAAAGTGATGAATCTGTGAAACATTTCATAACATGGAAGAACCTGGAAGGCATTATGCTGAGTGAAATTAGTCAGTTGCAAAAGGACAAATATCGTGTAAGACCACTATTATAAGAACTTGAGAAATAGTCTAAACTGAGAAGAACACATTCTTTTGTGGTTATGAGAGGAGGGAGGAAGGGAGGGTAGGAGAGGAGTATTCACTAATTAGATAGTAGATAAGAATTACTTTAGGTGAAGGGAAGGACAACTCTCGATACAGGGGAGGTCAGCACAACTGGACTAAACCAAAAGCAAAGAAGTTTCCTGAATAAACTGAATGCTTCAAAGGTCAGCAAAGCAGGGGCAGGGGTTTGGGGACAATGGTTTCAGGGGACATCTAAGTTGACTGGCAAAATAAAATCTATTAAGAAAACATTCTGCATCCCACTTTGAAGTGTGGCGTCTGGTGTCTTAAACGCTAGCAAGCGGCCATCTAAGATGCATCAATGGGTCTCAACCCACCTGGATCAAAGGAGAATGAAGAACACCAAGGACACAAGGTAATTACAAGCCCAAGAGACGGAAAGGGCTACATGAACTAAGAGTACATCATCCTGAGACCAGAAGAACTAGATGGTGCCTGGCCACAACCGATGACTGCCCTGAAGGGGAACACAACAGAGAACCCCTGAGGGAGGAGGAGAACAGTGGGATCCAGACCCCAAATTCTCATAAAAAGACCAGACTTAACGGTCTGACTGAGACTATAAGGACCCTGGCGGTCATGGTCCCCAAACCTTCTGTAGGACCAGGACAGGAAACATTCCCGAAGCCAACTCGTCAGACATGGATTGGACTGGACAATGGGTTGAAGAGAGATGCCGATGAGGAGTGAGCTATTTACATCAGGTGGACACTTGAGACTATGTTGGCATCTCCTGTCTGGAGGCAAGATGGGAGGGTAGAAGGGGCTAGAAGCTGGCAAAGAAGTCACGAAATGAGAGACTGGAAGGAGGGAGCGGGGTGTCTCATTAGGGGGAGAGTAATTGGGAGTATGTAGTAAGGTGCATATAAGTTTATATGTGAGAGACTGACTTGATTTGTAAACTTTCACTTAAAGCACAATAAAAATTATTTAAAAGAACTGATGCCTTTGAATTGCAGTGTTGGCGAAGAATATAGAATATACCATGAACTGACAAAAGAAAGAAGAAATCTGTCTTGGAAGAAGTACCACTAGAATGCTCCTCAGAAGCAAGAATGGCAAGATTACATCTCACATACTTGGACATGTTATCAGGAGGGATCTGTCCCTGGAGAAGGACATCATGCTTAGTAAAGTACAGTGTCAGTGAAAAAGAGGAGGACCCTCAACAAGATGGATTGACACAGTGACTGCGATGATGGGCTCAAGCATAACAACGTTTGTGACGATGGCACAGGATTGGGCAGTGTTTTGTTCTATTGTATGTGGGGTTGCTATGAGTTGGAACCGATTTGACAGCACCTAACAACAACAACAATGGAGAAAACACTAAACAACACATGATGCATCAAAAGAAGATAGAAGGAATAAACAGTCACTGCACCAAAAAGAATTGGTAGACGTTCCACCTTTTCAAGAGGTAGCATATGATCAAGAATCAATGGTACTGAAGGAAGAGGTCCAACCTGCACTGAAAGAATTGGTGAAAAACAAGACTCCAGGAATTGACAGAATACCAAATAAGATGTTTCAACAAACAGGTGCAGCGCTAGAAGTGCTCACTAGTCTATGCCAAGAAATTTGGAAGACAGCTACCTGACCAGCTGACTAGAAGAGATCTATATTTCTGCCCATTCCAAAGAAAGGTGATCCAACAGAATGCAGAAATTATTGAACAATATTACTAATATCACACACAAGCAAAATTTTGCTGACGATCATGCAAAAGCAGTTGCAGCAGTACATCGATAGGCCATTTTCAGAAGAGGACGTGGAACCTGGGATATCATTGCTGATGTCAGATGGATCCTGGCTGAAAGCGAGAATACCAGAAGGATGTTTACCTGTGTTTTATTGACTATGCGAAGGCATTCGACTGTGTGGATCATAACAAACTATGGATAACACTGCGAAGAATGGGAATTCCAGAACACTTAATTGTGCTCATGAGGAACCTTTACATAGATCAAGAGGCAGTTGTTCGGAAAGAACAAAGGGATACTTCATGGTTTAAAGTCAGGAAAGGTGTGCATCAGGGTTGTATTCTTTCACCATACCTATTTAATTTGTATGCTGAACAAATAATCCGAGAAGCTGGACTATATGAAGAAGAATGGGGCATCAGGATTGGAGGAAGACTCATTATAACCTGCGTTATGCAGATGACACAACTATGCTTGCTGAAAGTGAAGAGGACTTGAAGCACTTACTAATGAAGATTAAAGACCACAGCCTTCAGTATGGATTACACTTCAACATAAAGAAGACAAAAATCCTCACAACTGGACCAATGAGCACGATCATGATAAACAGAAAAGATTGAAGTTGTCAAGAATTTCATTTTACTTGGATCCACAATCAACAGCCATGGAAGCAGCAGTCAAGAAATCAAAAGATGCATTGCATTGGGCAAATCTGCTACAAAGGACCTCTTCAAAGTGTTGAAGAGTAAAGATGTCACCCTGAAGACTAAGGTGCACCTGACCCAAGCCATGGTATTTTCAATCACATCATATGCATGTGAAAGCTGGATGGTGAATAAGGAAGACCGAAGAAGAGTTGACGCCTTTGAATTGTGGCGTTGGCGAAGAATATTGAATATACCATGGACTGCCAAAAGAACAAACAAATCTGTCTTGGAAGAAGTGTGGCCAGAATGCTCCTTAGAGGCAAGGATGGCGAGACTACCTCTTACACACTTTGGACATGTTGTCAGGAGGGATCAGTCCTCGGAGAAGGACATCATGCTTGGCAGAGTACAGGGTCAGCAGAAAAGAGAAAGACCCTCAACGAGGTGGATTGACACAGTGGCTGCAACAATGAGCTCAAGCATAACAACGATTGTTTAAGGATGGCGCAGGACCGGGCAGTGTTTCGTTCTGTTGTGCATAGGGTCGCTATGAGTTGGAACTGACTTGCTGGCACCTAACAACAACAACAACAGAAATTCAAGCCAGATTCAGAAGAGGACATGGAACAAAGGATGTCATAGCTTATGTCAGATGGATCCTGGCTGAAAGCAGAGAATACCAGAAAGATGTTTACTTGTGTTTTATTGACTAGGCAAAGGCATTTGACTGTGTAGATCATAAAAATTTTGGATAACATTGTGAAGAATGGGAATTCCAGAACATTTAAGTGTGCTCACGAGGAACTTGTACTTAGCCAAGAGGGAGTCGTTGAAACAGAACAAGGGGGGATACTGCATGGTTTAAAGTGAGGAAAGGTGTGCATCAGGATTGTGTTTGTTCACAATACCTATTCCATCTGTATGCTGAGTAAATAATCCGAGAAGCTGGACTATATGAAGAAGGCGGCATCAGGATTCGAGGAAGACTTATTAACAATCTGCATTATACAGATGACACAACCTTCCTTGCTGAAAGTGAAGAGAACTTGAAGCACTTACTGATGGAGATCAAAGACCACAGCCTTCCGTATGGATTGCACCTCAACATAAAGAAAACAAAAATCTTCACTGCTGGACCAATAAGCGACTTCATGATAAATGGAGAAAAGAATGAAGTTGTCAAGGATTTCATTTTACTTGGATCCATAATCAACACTCATGGAGGCAACAGTCAAGAAATCAAAAGACACATTTTACTGGGCAAATCTGCCACAAAAGATCTCTTTAAAGTGTTAAAAAGCAAAGATATTTCTTTAAGAACTAAGGTGCACCTGACCCAAGCCATGGTGTTGTCAGTCACCTCCTATGCATGTGAATGCTGGACAATGAATACGGAAGACTGAGGAAGAACCGACGCCTTTGAATTGTGGTGTTGGTGAAGAATATTGTATTTATCATGGACTGCCAAAAGAACAAACAAATCCATCTTAGAAGCAGTACAGCCAGAATGCAAGAATGGCAAGACTTCGTCTCACTTACTTTGGACATGTTATCAGGAGGGACCAGTCCCTGGAGAAGGACATCATGCTTGGTAAAGTAGACAGTGAAAAAGAAGAAGATCCTCAACGAGATGGATTGATACAGTGGCTGCTACAATGGGCTAAAGCATAACTAAGATTGCGAGGATTGTGCAGGACAGTGTTTCATTCTGTTGTACATGGGGTCGCTATGAGTTGGAACCTACTCGACGACACCTAACAACAGATTGGACTGAGCCAGCTGTTGTTGCTGTTTGTGGTGACTGGCAATTTAATCCAGGTGTAACAGTGCAAGATTTTGATGGATGCCTGGTTAGGCTGCCCAAGTTCAGTTGTTTCAAATTGTCCCATACCTGAGTGGAGTTCAGTGTGCACTATGGTAACTGTTATGAATTGAATCACATCCCCCAAAAATACGTGTTGTAAATTCTAGCCTCTGTGGCTGAGGTGGAGCCCCGGTGGCACAGTAGTTAAGAGCTCAGCTACTAACCAAAAGGTCACCAGTTCGAATCCACCAGTCACTCCTTGGGAACCCTATGGAGCAGCTCTCCTCTGTCCTATATGGTGGCTATGAATTGGAACCCACTTGAAGGCAATGGGTTTGGTTTTTTGGTTTTTTTGTGGCTGCGGTTATAATCCCATTTGGAATGGGTTGTTTTTGTTATGGTAATGAGACAGTATTGGTGTAGGCAGCGTCTTAAATCAACCTCTTTTGAGATATAAAAAAGATTAAACAAGAAAGTGACAGAAGCAGAGACAGGGGAAGAGGCAGGCCAACCTACAAGAAGACCGCCCAGGGGCAGAAGCTCAAAGAGGCAAGGACCTTCTTCCAGAGCCAACGGAGAGAGAAAGCTTTCCCGTACAGCCGGCACCCTGAATTCGGGCCCCTAGCCTCCTAAACTGTGAGAAAATAAACTACTGTTTGTCAAAGCCACCCATGTGTGGTATTTCTCTTACAGCAGCACTAGATAACTACGACAGTAATCAAGGAATTGAGAAAAAGTAAAATATGACCATGCATGAACTAAACTGATTTTGTTGTCGGATGCCATTAAGTTGATCCTGACTCACAATGACCCGATAGGGCAGGGTAGAACTGCCCCATAAAATTTCCTGAGCTGTAATCTTTACGGGAGCATACTGCCTGCCAGGTCTTTTTTCCCTCAGAGTGGTTGATAGATTCAAACCGCTGACATTTCAGTTAGCAGCCAAGTGCCTAACCACTGCACCGCCAGAACACCTTTGAACTAAATGAGAACTGTAGACATAAATGACTAATGACAATATGCGAATCACACAGATGTTCTCCTGGTTAACCACCAACCCTTCCTCGTTTAGAATTAGTCAAGTCTCCTACCTATGAGTGGCTAGAAGCCAGATCTCAGTCTGGCTGACCTTGCTTTGTTCTACTTCCTCCCACCCCTGCTTCCACCAACTCTTGAGTTCCATGCTTGCCTTGGCTAGTCTTTGCCTTCTCAATTAGTTATATCTCTAAAGGTAGGCTGGCTGCAAGGGTGCCTCTGAGCCTCCGTATATTTCCCTCAGGGTTTATTCTGCTGTACCTGACCTTTCTACCTCCTTTCCCACCATAGTCCCCCTCCCAGCGTGTTCCACTCACACCAAGGTACTCAGAGAATCTGGAACACATGGTGCTGTTTCGCGTCTGTGTGCCTTCTGCCAAGAACTGTCATTCCTGCAAGCTCCTTTACACCTTTCAAAGCTCTGCTCAAGCATTGTCCCTTCTAATGAAACTTCCCTGACTCTCCAGAGCCTGCCCTGCCCCTGTGGCACACCAGGACAGAGTTAATCACTCTCTTTTCTGGATTATTGTTGGAATTTATACTTGTTTTAATTTTTGAACTGTTTTTAATTACTGAAGAGTAATCACTTTTTTTATACCTGCATCTTCCCCCAAAACTGTGAGCTCCTTTAAGGCAGATCCTACCTTTTATCCACCTTTTACCCCCAACACCCACCCTAGGATCTTAGACTATAATATTCAATGAATATTTCAACAAAGGAATGAAAAGAATTGCATACCTGTAATGGTGCAAATGGTTAATGAGCTTGGCTGCTAACCAAAAGGTCTACTCCAAGGTGCCTTGGAAGAAAGGCCTGGTGATTTAAATCTTCAAAAATCAGCCACTGAAATGCCTATAGAGCACAGTTCTACTCTGATACATGTGGGGTCATCATGAGTTGGCACTGGCTCAATGGCAACTGCCACACTACAATGCACTGCTGAGAGACTTCCCTGCTTCTCACCTGGAAAACCACAATTCTTTTTACGTCTGGCAATTGGTGCTCTCCATTCATCTGTGGGTGGCTCCATCCCCCACGTGCTTGGTGGGCTACATCAATCTCTGCTACTTTCTGTGGATCTTTTCCTCTGCTTCTCAAGATGTCACTTGCTTATTTGGTCACTCATTAGTTATCTTACTTTCTAAGGCTCATTCTGGTTACATGGAGAGAACAGGCCACATGGTGTGATAATTAAACATGTAGACTTTGAAATATATGGATATGGGTTTGTTTATTGTGTGGTGCTGAATGAGTTATCTAGCCTCTTTGTGCTAGGTAGAAAAAAAAATTTTTTTTTTTTTTTTTATATAATAGGGGAAATAACACTTCAGCTTGGTTTGAGGATTATATTGGTCGGGTCCTGGCATGAATATGATTTCATCCCAGATGGTTCAAAGGAATGGACTACTTACAGAGGTATGAGCAAGATGGAGGGAACAAACAACAGCTGAGGCATCCAGAGACTAACAACGGTAGGAAGCCATCCCTTACCATCCCTAGGGCCAAAAGGTCAAAGGGAGGAAGCAGTGCTACGTGAGCCTGCTGAGAACTGGAATCCTGGAAGAGGGGCTGCCTAGAAGGAACTATAGTGTGGAGAGACTTACCTCTGACTGGAGATGCAGCCCAAAGCATGGAAGGAATGAGAAGGAAATTCCCCAGCCTCTCTCTCATCCACCCTCCAATTGCCTGCTGATGTTACCCATTGGTTGAACCCAAATGGCCATCAGAGGCCAGACAGCCCTGGGAAATGCAACCTGCAGTGTTGGGCTTCCTGGCACACAGAGCAGGGCTGGAGAATGGATTGAATAGCCAGACGGAGACCAGGCAGCACAGGATTAAAAGAGAAAATGTATATAATGTACTTTTCACAGGACCTGGCACTAGGAAATGCTAAAGAAACAGTAGTTGTGGTTACTGTTATTACTATGGCTGCAGGATCACTGGGCTTTCTGGCTATACCAGATGCCATCCTAGCGCCTCGAAGCATCAGCCTGGGGCTCTGACATCCCAGTCAACAGGCTTGCTCTCTCTCAGGTCTGCTTAGTCGCATGCACAGCTCTGTTTCTCCTGACACCGGGGCTTTAATAATCCCTCATTATGTTCTCATCAGGCCAAATTGGGCTGTTTAATCTGTTCCCAGGTTTGGAGCAAGAAACAATAATTTCTAGGCAAATCTCTTTTGAGAAAACTGTCCATCTAGGAACCACAGATCCCTTCTCCATCTGGTCAGGTTCAAAGACATTCCTTTTTCCCTCATATCTAATGGACCGAGACAAAGTGGCCATGCTAATGAAAACCATCTTGCATTTGAACTGCTGCAGCCTTAGCATAAAATATACGATTTCTTAAGGGCTAAAGATGATTTGTTTTTTAATCCTTTACCTCACCACTATTCAGCTTTACTGCTGTCTTTCTTCTGTTTTGCGTTCCTCCGTCACCAGGCCAAGGTGTCAGAGGATCTGACATTCCCTGCCCCAATACTGCTTTTAATCACTACAGCAATGGCTGACACCATTCTCTTACTTTTCTCCTTTTTCCTCTCTTTAGGTCTTTTGGCACGTTTCCCATTCTTCTCAGCTTTCATGCTGGAAGGCTGGCCTCTTAGCCAACACTATCAACCAATCAAACTGCTCCTGTCCTTCAAGGAGACAAACTGATTAATCACCCAGGTGAGATAAAATCTTTGGTTCTTTGACTCTTCTTGGCTGCTTGCTTGTTGCTCAGTGTCCAAGGTTTGGGGTTTCTGGAAGGCTGAGTGTGATCACTAACCTCCTCACACAGTAGTAAAATGTGATTGTGCAGTTTGGTTGTGTGCTACAGACTGAGCAAACCCAGTGAATTTGGTGTGGCTTAGAAAAGCAGAGAAACAGAAATGCAGAGAAGTTGTAACTGTAGACAGAGTCTAAGATGGAAAACTCTCTCTCCCCACCCACCTTTGGGTGGAGATAGTAAGGGAAACCCAAGATGAAATACCCAGTCCATTTGGAGATACAGAGTCCCTGGGTGGTGCAGTTAACATGCTCAGCTGCTAACCAAAAGGCTGGAGGCTCACGTCTACCCAGAGGTGTCTCAGAAAAAAGACCTGGTGATCTGCTTCCGACATATCAGCTATCGAAAACCCTGTGGAGCACAGTTCTGCTCTGACACACGTGGGGTCCCAGGAGTCTGAAGCAACTCAAGGGCCACTGGTTTTTTGGAGCTAGGCGCCAGATACTTCCGGCTAGCTCCTACAATCCTTGGTGGGCCCTCAAAGGCACACCTCTTCCATTCTGTGACCGATAGGGAGCTTGGGGTGGGGGAGTCATTAAAGGTTGGGTGGGAACTACTCAGCAACATTTTAGTATGGAACTTAGAACTGACTTTCTGGGTCCAATTCAGTGAAATGAGAAGTCCTTGAGCTCCCTCTCTATAAACATGTCATCTTCCCTGTGGTATACTGTATCTGCGAATGGGGACAATTTGTATATTGGCACTTTGTTTTAAATAGTTCTTAGTAATGGGTTTTAAAACCAGTTAGTTCAAGTTTTAGGAATCATGGTGGTGCAGTGGTTAAATTGCTCTGCTGCGAAGGTCGGCTATTCAAACCCATCAGCTGCTCCGTGGAAGAAAGATGTGGCATTCTATTCTCTGTAAAGATTAATGGCCTTGGAAACCCTATGGGGTCACTATGAGTCAGAATTGACTTGTGGCAGTGGGTTTGGTTTTTGGGGGTTGCCCCTTAACTATAAAATTAGGTACAGGAATAAATTGTCTGTATCTGGATTGAGATATAAACTTCTGACAAATAATGATATGTTCTAAAGGTTCACTTCTGTGCTTTTGATTGTATGCCTCCAGTGAAAAAGAAAGTGAATGGTGAACGTTTTTTATTAAACACTGTGCTCGCTCAAAGACAGAAACAAAACCCAGAGGCCCTGCCCTTCAAGGACTGAAAATCCTGATGGATAAACAAGATGAAGCTCAAAAATTATTAGAGCCATTTAAAACCTGATATGTGCATTTTTGTGGATCTAAATACTGGCTGAATAATTGAGCCTAAATTGCGTAGTTCTTAAAATATGTGCATTGGATAAACATTAATGGCACATGAATTACATGGATTTCATCATAATATATTCACTTTGAAGACTTGTAATATGAGAGCTATTTAGAAAACAATGCTGCATATCCTTAGGATTCAATTCAGGGTATAAATTTGATTGTCAGAAGAACTGCGCAGATAGGATATAATAGGATTAGACTTGGCTTTTAAATTCAGAAAGGAACAAATGACCTTCACACTGTAATAAGCCAATTCAGGTGCCCATTAAGACATCTTCATTTGCTCAGCTTGTCCAGTAAGTAATGTCACCATTGCATTAATTTTAACAGACCTCAGCTTCTGAAGATTTGAAAAATTCTATAATGAATAGCAATTGTTTTACTATTTATGAAAAAGGTCAGAATTAAGGCATGTTTACGTACAGACTAAGGATAACAATTACTGGACTCTCGTGCTATATACCCACAGACAAAGCTAACAATAATCCATATCCAGGCACATTTGACCAGTGAACTGGGAAGTTCATTCTAGGCAGTGTTATCCTTGCTTAATAAAAGCAAAAATACCCAAGTCTGTCACCCATCCCAGGCCTCATTTAACAGTCAGTGCTTAAATACCTACTTCCTTCCTCATCCCTTATCTCAGTAACAGCCACTGCAGTGATAAATCAAGACCATCAAAAACCAAGCTACAGTTTGACTTTTTCTTACAGGATAGTTACTAACGCAACCATTTAAATCTTAATGAACTCAACAAAACTCAGTGGGACAAGAGCAGAGGGGCCGATAGTACAGGACCACTCTGTAATCTCTCCAGTTTTTTCACCCTGAAAAATCCATCATTGATTTCAATGCCATTAAAACAAAAAAAACTAGTCCTACCATTGAATACAGAACATAAAACTCACCTGTAAGTATATTTACAAAGTTGAAGCTACACCTCAACGACATAGCACTCTTGAGAATTGTTAATGTGAAAGTTAGGTTTTAAAAAAAGAGGCCTAACAAAGTCCATCGAGAATGGTAAGTTGTGAAACATTCATACAGTGGAATGCTAATTCAGTAATAAGGAACAGGCTACAAATACATTCAACATGAATGAATCTCAAAATACTGCTGAACAAAACGCCCTACTCAAAAGAGTATCTATGATTCCATTTACATGAAGTTCTAGAACAAGCAACACTAATCTATGATGACAGAAGTCAGAACAATGGTCGTGTGAGGAGAGATTTACTAGAAAGGGGCATGAAGGAATTTTCTGTGGTGATAGAAATGTTCTATATTTTTACTGGGGTGGCTTTTACTGAAACTCAAAAGTAACTTAAAATCTGTGCGTTTTGTTGAATATAAATACGTCAATAAAAAAATGTAAAATATTATTTGTCTACTGGATCCTTAAGTTAAATATACCACTACAGAAGGCATCTATCATTTAAAAAACCAACACAGGCATTCAGAAAGCAGATATGAAGCTTTAATTCACTGTGGGCATTTCTATGACCATTCTCTTTATTATATACAAACATACATGTCTACACACAAATACATCTTTTATAACACAGTGTTCCTACCTAGTACTGTGTACCATACCAATATTCCATTTAACAAGGGAATACTATAAATACCATGAACCACTGATTAAATATAAATACGGAAGTTGAATACATACACTAGAAAGTTTAAACAATAAAAAATTTAAGGCTAAATACAATGAAAGTTTACATGTATTCTTTAATTCTAGTTATTACATCACAGTGACAACCAATTACAACAAAATCACAATTGCTTTTAGATGACAGTACATTTGGATTCTAATACGCAGTTATTCCCATTTCTACAATGACGCCATCCACACTGTGCATTTTCATTGCCACAGATAGTAGGCCAGCTTTCAGACTGCCCATCAAGTTTCCTGTGTCATCGTAAGACCTACCATCTTGGTCATGACCACAGGAAACCAATGTCTATGCACTGTATGATACAGATGAGACTTTATTAAGAACATAATATGGAACTCTTCTGTTCAAGAGGAATTCGAATAGTAGCAAAAAGGGGGTCTTAATTGCTACCACAGTCCACATACATTCCATTAAAAGATGGAGTCTCTGTCAAAACACCTACAAGTAAATATATAGTATAGCCTTTACTCCTTCCAAAATATTGCCTGGAAAAAAGTTCCAAGCGGACTTAAAAAAATAAAAATAAAACTCAGTAAATAAACAATATATGATGCTCTGAGCTGCAATCTTCCTGAGTCTATTTTCACTTGGAAAAAATCAGCAGCTAGTAATGCATTGCTTCAGTATCCACAGCCCAGAGGCAGCCCTCGCGTATCTAGTGCATATTCTACCAAAACTCTGAAAGGGCTCCTGAACACCCCCCAGCTAATTACACAACGGATGGCTGATGTTTTATATTAATATCTATATGAATATCAAACACGGTCTTTTTTTTTTTTTTTTTTTTACCAGTAATGCTAGAATAAGCAAAGAAAATAAACGCACAGCTGTACACAGATCACCATTAAACACAGGAATACCACTTGCTGCATATCAAATAAGCTCCCAAAAAGCCAATTTGAATATATTTACTTTCACTGACTTTGATAAAGCATCTAGAAGGGACTGCATATAATTAGGGAGACTGCTGCAAACACTTGATGCCATTAAGTGTTCATTTAAGCATCAGGCATGCACAATAGTTACCTTTAAAAATTTTTCATGTATTATCTTAACATTCCTATTTATAAGCTACACTATGTTTAAAGCACTTAGCAATTTTGAAACCAAATGTTTTAACTGACCTAGGGAAAAAATTAAAGCTCTTCTTCCTCCCCTTCTCAATACTGGATGGTAATATTAAATCTTACTCCCCAAACTAATATTTAAACGTGTGTTTATGTGTTTGTGTGTATATATATATACACACATATACATACATATACTGTGTGTATGTGTATATATATATATATGCCATCCTTAAAATTCCAAAAGGGATGACAACTGTTATCATTACTAAATTAGAAAGTATGATTTCCAGCAGCAGTCTACCCACCCCACACTCCCATCATGCCACGGCTTTGGGGATTACATGACAGGAGCAATCTGCTGGTGGCTACAGACAGCAATAATGGAACATACCAGTCTCCTCTCTGTATGCTGCTTTTTATTTCAAACTAAATAAAGCTTTTCATTAATACAAACTAAAAACGGTTTTCTTTAACATCAATGTAAGAGTAGATAAAACTAAAAATCTTTATTATCTTCAAGTATGTGGCAAAATAGAAAATGTTTAAATTACATTATGAAATCAGAGGTGGGGAAGGAAATAGAGCTTGTTCTTGCATGTAAGAAGCATTTCAGTAAAATCATCACTAAAACTTATGGGTTCAGACTGCTTGGTTTTTGGTCATTTATGGCTTAAGTACTGGATTAGAAAACCATTTCAGGCTAAAATAAATTTTGATGAATAATGCATAGATTGTGTATCTCAGAAATCACGCAATAAATAAATAAATGTTATTGTCTGCAATAGAACCTTAGCGATGAAAGGGGTCTGCAGGTGGGAGCAGTAATGTTTCTTCCCTTTTACCATGAGAATATGCCCAGTAAAACACCTGTTTTTGGACTATTTAAAATCCTATTTGCCAGGTCATCCTGATTTTCTCAGACTGGTAAAAGTCAATGTCTTGAGACACCCGCAATAAGGGGTGCCTCAAGTGCAGGTCTGGGAAGTCCAAGCTAGGCAGAATTAGACCCTCGCGATCCTGCCACCCTCCTGCAAAGTCAATTTGGAGTACTTGACTAGCTACATTATCAAACGGGTAAATGCTTAGAATGACCCATGGCAATGTTTATGATATCCCGTTTCAATCTATCTGCCCTTTAAACGTATTTCATTTTAGAATTGCCAGGGTAAGATACATTCACTATTCTTGGTTTTGATATGCCCCTACGACATGAGAATTGAACTGAACAACAATGATTGTAATGTCATCTCTGTACATCCGAGCAAGCTCTTCAGGAAGACTAAGCATTTTGGAGAGGCGCTCGTGATCAACTGCTCCAAACTCATTGTTGCCCACAGCATGGCGGATGAGATGGGTTGCTGCATTCTGATCCTCAAATACTGAGGACATCTTGGCTCTCCTTTCTGTTAAAAGGCCATGCATCTGTCCCAGAGTCACCTTGTAGCCACCAACAGCTATTGGCTGTTGGTGATGCATGCCAGTTAGATACTCACCCACAATTCTAACCACATCCTGCCTATGCATAGTCTCCCACAACCCATCAGTAGCCAACACCAGAAACTTATCCTGTGGCCTTAATCGGTGGTAAGTTACCTCTGGCTCAGCAGTGAGATAAGGAGGTGTGTAGTAATTAGGAGGGATAAACTTGGTATATTCATTATCATTCAATTGGTCTGGGCCAGATTCTATCACTCTCTTTTGAAGGTCAATGCTCCATTTGAACTTGACATCTCCAAAAGCCCTAAAAGGCATCAGCAAGCCAAGCAGCCGATCCTGCTTCACCACACTCTTGGCCTCATTCTTCGGGTGTTCCAATTTCAGCCGTTCCAGTTCTCTCTGATTCTGAGCATTGTGGTCATTAGAGAGAGTAACTGCTGACCAAGAGCCGTCCTCTTCCTGCACACCCAGCATGGCTCTGCTATCACCCGTATTGGCCACATGAAGGTCAACACCATCCACATGGGCCACACAAGCGGTGGCCCCAGAAAATGCCACTCGAAGCACCAGGTAGTTGAGGAAAGAATTGGGATCACCAACTTGGGCCTCCAAGGAGATGTCATTATCAAGCCTCTTAAAAGCATTAATCAAAGCTTCCTTAACATCAATGTCGGCTGACTCCCCAGTATTGAGGTCTATAAGCTCTTGCCAGTAAGTCCTTAAGCTGTTGAAGTACAATTTGGATGCCTCCTTACTGAAGTAATCATTAGGGTGCTTGTGCCACTGGAGAATGGGTAACAGTGCTCGACCACTCTCCACTGCATTTTCAATCTCTAACAAGGTCTCGTGGGGCAACAAAGAGACAGCGATATAATAAAAGAGTCTTTCACTGACCGCCTGGGAACAAGCACAGCCTGCATGGCCATCGAAAACCCCCAAGAGCATCCCTCTGGTTTGCAAGCAGGTTGCTGCACTTCGCCGGTCCTCGATAGGTGCATTTGCAGGCAGCTGGTTGCTGTCAAACCCAAGGATAGAGCTGACATTTTTGCCATCAAATTCTGGCACCTTGAAACTATATTCATTAGCTTTAAGAATGCTGTTGACCTGTGGAGGCGTGAGGTAAAACTTCTGTGGTGTGGAAGCATATCTCCTTCCTTGGGTGTACTGCCACCAGGTCTCCTTTGGCCTGCAAAAGGTAGCATATGCTGGATGGGGTGTGCATCTCAGGCGGCTCTGAGGAACGTGGGGTGACGAGCAGCAGAAGTGCTTGTGGTGACAGTAACATACAGTGCCGTAGATTCTGCTCAGTTCACAGTTACGGATCAGGGGAAAAAACAGTTGAGTTGGTGCTGGCATGGCATCCGAAAATAACGGCAGGCTGGAACTTCTGACTGGGATTCCTAGACATCAGATTAGACAAATACACACAAAGAAAAAAGAGTTACAGTTGAGATCACTTCATCTATCCTTGCTTTTAATAAATATTTAGAAGGTAAATCTAAATGCTAAGTCCTTTGCTAGGAGGCACTATGTTTTACACACATATCATGTACTATTTCTAGAAAATACATTCTGCTAAGTGCAACTCTCAATCATTTATGGAGACAGGACTGAACCGCAGTCTAGCTTCACTTTTCTTTTTTCTTCCTATTCCTTTGTGCAGTACAAACTGCAAAATGTACAATAAATTTGGCTGGGGAAAGGAGAAGAGATGAAGGTTATATAACATTATGCAACAGCAGTCTACCTGGCCAATCATCCTTCTCCTTTTATATCCTTAGAAAAGGCCTTGGATCTCCCAGGTTACAAAGGGATTTCTCTTATTTATGAAGATCCTGTTTCTAGGCCCAGGGTCAGTCATTAGCATTTGATTACACATGGCTGTCAGAGTGTTAAGATGCACCCCCAAATAAGCATATTTATAAATTATTTGTGAATGATATTCATATTAAAAACAAAAAAACAAACCAGCTGCTGTCCAATCAGTTTCCACTCATAGCAACTCTACACTGCTGTATTAATGTAATGTTCATTATAACACAAACAGAAAATAAATTTTAAAATAATGAAATAGCAATAGAAATTCCAATTTCCTTCCTGTACCCCAGCGGACAGTCTTGCAAAACCCTATTTCTCTAGACCACTGCACCAATCTGGCCCACTGAGGGATTCAAATCTGCCACCAACTCGCCAAATAACCCTGGAAAGCCAGCTCACTTCTTTGAACCTCAGTTTCCTAAATTTAAGTGAACAGATCAGAGTAGATACCATCCAAGGCCTCTTCTAACACTGTATGCCTTTAGAAGGTTTTTATTTTTGTGAGTCTCGAAATCAAATGCAGATTTCATTTACTCACTGTTTAATTTTACTGTGGCCTTTATAAAAAAAAAAATTTAAATATTTGTGTAACTCTAAAACTTTGTTAGTAATGTAAACGGTCTCAGTTCTAGAATTTAATTTACTTGCGAGCGCTGTCCCTGTTTATTAGCCACAAGGGAAAACTATGGAAATATTATTTCCATCTGCTATGAATCTCAAGTAGAATTCTCTACTAGAAAAATCTTTTCCACTAAAAAAAAAAAAAGATATTTGCCCTATGAAAGCAATGAATAATTATAGAATAACAGTCTGAAGTCTGGATTAAAAAAGTACAGCATTGTTAGTGTGAATAAAAAAAAATTCTCATCACTCATGATACAACATTGAAAATATTTTGCTGGGCAGTTATATGGAAAACTTGAAGAATATGTATCATTAATCCAGATAACTCATGCAAAAAAAAAATTCCATCTCCCTCAATAACATATATTTCCCCTTAATTTTTTAGGTACTACCTCAAAGTATTCACTTGGCCTATAGAGAAACAAGTTTTAGAAATACTTTAAATAAGACAACAAAAGCAGTGAATAAAAAGGAATAAGGAAAATAAAACCATTTAAGTCTTAATACCAACAATTCTTCTCCAAGCTAAATACATAAGAAAAAAAAAGTCATGAGAGTGTTAGCTATATACTAATTTTCACATATCCTTTTTTGAAGAGTAAAGTAGAAAAGAAGTGCTAAGCGGGGTTGGGGGTGAGGAGCAGAGAAAACCAAACACTGAGTTCACCAATGCTTGTTTGCTTCTGAAATAAGCACTGCGTAAGCAAGCCTTAAAGGACCCCTTTCATAGGGATAGAACTGCACTTATTTTAACTGCACTAAGAGAAGATTAGGCAATAAAAGTGATAGTTAGGTTTTTGGAAATAAGAATCACAACTAAATAAACTTCCTGAAATACAGTATAGAAAAATACAAATTCCAGAACAAGAGGAAATTTATCAGGACTAACCAATTAAATAACAGCACTTCAAACTGAATACCTGAAAGTCATCCAAAGGTTAAGTGTACATGACTGGGCCAGGAGATGTGCTCAAATGTTGAGCCACATGATACTGGCTTCTGGAGATAAATCAGATCTCTTTTTAGGTCTGCTTGCAGAAAGCTCGTCAACTCACTCTATGCATAAAGATTTTCTATTATTAAAAATGTAAATATACGCTAATCTTAGTGAAAAGAAATTTTCTTCCCAATTTTATGTAAGTTTGCATTTGTTCTTACTTTAAAACTTAAAAATCTTACAGTAAACAAAGTATTTCTGTCTGTAATGCAGACTGAATCTAAGTACCGTTTGTGTGTGTGTGTGTGTGTGTTGGGGTGGAGTTTGACAGACAAATACATAACAGGGTTTGAGTATATGACAACCTAGCCAAAGTGTAACAAATCCAGGAAACCTGCACTTTCCTGAAATTCCCTTGTTTTGACAATTTTTTTTTTTAAATTTTTGTAGCTGACTGCAAAATGAATGAAATCTTTTGGCAAAAGAGCTAATGATTCATGGATGAAGTGCTCTGAATAATACTTTAAATGGCGAGCAACTCAAACACTCAAATAATAACCTACCATTTTCCATCAAGGTAAAAGTTCTTAAAATTAAAAACAAAAAAGCAGAGTGAATTTTATCAACTCTACCTTTCAGCTGTTCAGGGGCTCAGCATATGGACTGAGATTGTATCCCAATCCTCCAGCTCCCAACATGTCTTCAAAAGACACATTCTTAGAGAAGGTGGAATTCATGAAAACCTTGCTCTGTGATTAGTGAGTACATCATCATCACTGGTATAAGTGATATATTCTCTCCACCAGGCCAGATACCCTCCGAAGTCAAAGTATTTTCAAATGTTTTCATAAACAATAAGTGAGCATTCAAAAACTGAATGTCTGAGTATCCTGTGATTCAACAACGAAAACAACCCTATGAAATCAAAACTTTTGCTGACAAACTTACTAAATTAATAAACTAGAAGGCTCTTGACTAGGCAAAAAGAACAGCAACCAAGGTACAGTTGTTAGTAAACTGGAGCAGTGTCAAATTTTCAAGTTATTTCTGAGCAGAATTTCACTGAGGAGCTCCTGCTCTCTGATGGAGATGCAGCATCTCAGTCCCAGGCAGATTCTGCCGATTTTGCCAATGACTAACAAAGGTGCGCTGCAACCAGAAACACACACAGGAACCCATCCTTTCTTACTGATGTGCTTGGCAGAGCCTGTGCCGAGAAATGATTCCACTTCATCATCAATAAATCTGCAGACCAAATTTATTAGAAAATGCCGTTACTGCACCTACTCCGGATCTCTTCAGCTTTGCAAAGCTTTTGGGGTAAATGAAAAAGGAAATGCTTATATCAGTCATTAAATGTGTGTCATAACTCCAATTTATGTAATCCGATTGCATTAAGCATCGTGCATAAGGATTCTTCACGATTTTCCAGCATTTTCTAGCCATTTCACAGCTCCTGTTATCTCTGCCTGAAGGAGGAAACCGATTTCCTTTGCAGTACAAGAAGCATCAAGCCAGCACTTGTTTGATTAGTTTCCCTTGTCCCTACCTGAAAAGTGTACTCCCTAAGCCATCAAAGCTATCCCGGACCGGGACACCTTTGTTCCCTTTTCCTATCTACCTCACCCCTAATTCCACACCAAACCACCTAAAACTAACTACACACGAAACCGGTCAGCATCCTTCCTGGGTACCCAACAGCAGGTAGTTAAGTGAATACCTACCAACTCGTCTGGGCCCGGGACACACACACATTCTCCTGTCATCACGACACGGAGCCGACAACATCCACAACCCGCGCGGACAGCAGCAGCGACAGCGGCACCGGCCCATTGAAAGCAAGGCAGAGATGCTCATTAGAGGAGGCGGCGGCGGGGGAGGCGGGAGCGCAGGAGGGGCGGGGGCTCGCTCCAGCCGGGTGAATGGGGCTGGGAGGGGGAAAAGGATGGAGGCGGCAGAAAGGGGTGGGGAGGAGGAGGAAACCAACCACATAAGCCCACCCCGCGGGAGAGGCAGAGCCACCACCGCAGCCCGATTCGGCGGGGGCCCTAAGCGCGGAGCCCACGGCGCGCTGCATCTCCGCCCGCTGTCCACCCCCACGCGGTGCGGGCTTCAGTCCAGACAGCGGGGGCCGGTCGGCGGCGGGCTGCCCGCGCGGTTACACCGGACCCCCGCTGTGTGAAGGGAACCCCCGGCAGGGACCCCCGCACCTGGAGCGCCGCCGCCTCCCCGGAGCTCTCCCTCCACCGGGTCCCCATGGCGGCCCTGGGAATGACAGCGGAGGCGGCGGGCCCTGCGGAGGGCGGCGCGGCTGCCCCCTAGCCCGCCCGCAGCCCCCGCGCACACCTGACCCTCCGGAGTCGTCCCTCCCCCGCCCCGTCCGCCGACGACCCACCCTGTGCACGCCTCGAGGCCACAGCTTCCCACACGCACGGGACGCCCCGAGCCAGCGCCCTCCTCACAACTTTCGGCGGGTGGAAGGAGATCCGAACGGGGCGGCTCGGTGCCCTGAGCAGGGAATACGAACCGGGCTCGGCAAGAAACGAGCTGCTTCTTTCCCGCAAGGCGACGGCAGCAGTGGCGGCAGCCCCCGGCACTTCTTCCACCCAGCTCCACGCGCGTCCTCCGCGCTCGACCCCTCGCCCCGGGCCGGCCCACTCCGCACCCCTGTCCCGCGGGGCCGCCACCCTGCCCCGCCCGCACGTTCGGGCCGGAGCACTTCCCGTCTCCTGATTGGCTGCGCAGTGGCGGGTGGGTGGGGAGCGAAGAGCGGGCCGCGGCCGGGAGGGCGGGGGCGGAAGAAGAGCACTCTTCCCACCAGCTTTGTGACGTCATGGGGGTCAGACAATCCCTTCCATTCGGTGCCAGCCGCCCATTGGTTACACGGGTGGAAGGTGGGGCTGCGCAGCGCTCGGAAGGCGCGGTCGGCGGGATGCGGCGGGGTTGCGAGGGTTGGCGGCGGGCGGGGAGGGAGGAATCTCATGGGCCGGCGCTTGCCTCTCCACGCGCGTGGGCGCCGAGGGCAGCCAGCTTCCCCCGCCGGGCGGGCTTCCGCGAATCCCTGGCACCTTGGCTGGGGGCCGGAGGCGTGGTTGGCCGGCCTCAGTGGCCGAGCCTGCCCCACTCCTCACTGGAGGGCCCCCGGCTTCCTATGGTGGGCTGCAGGGCGCCAACGGGAAACCAAACTCCGTGCAGCTCACCCCGGCCTGAACTGTAATGCATGGCAAAGAGGCTCGGGAGTTTATTGCTTCTGATAAGTGCTCTGTCTTTTTCTGGACACCGCTTAGATCCCAGAGAGAGGAAGCAGATCTAAACAGCAACAGGAAGCTTGATGAAGGAATTCTTTTCCCTTTAGAGTTGGACTTTCTCTTATTCCTCTTGAATAGTTAAAGGAAAAGGGGTAGGGTATAGCCTGCGGAAGTGGGAAGAGCTCTGGACAAGGAGTCAGAGGACGTTCACCCAAGTCAGTCCCAGGAAATCATTACCTTCCAGGAGACTGAAGTCTCCGCAATTGTAAGATGCGGACTGGCGTAATGACTCTTAGCATCCTATGATTATTTTAACCAAAGGCATCACAAATGCTTCTTCACTTTTCTCCATCCACACATAGCCCCTCTTTATGGGAACTGAGGCACTGGCTTCCTTGGAGATGTCAGGTGGATCATTGCACCTGTCATCCTGCCTAGTGTTAACGAGTTTGATTTATTCAGCATCTGTGAGCTACATATAAAAACTGGCATGTTAACTGAAGTTGTCTAGGTAGTATTGTGGAGTTTTCCTTATTTTCATTAATCCCACGTTATCTGATTTTTCTGTAATGAAAGAAAGACTTTGCACCCCCACACACACACAAAAAAAACCCATCTTTATTCTTCTTAGTGCAGAACCTTATTTTTCTCCATCCCCAGGCTGCCCTTGGACTCTCGTGGCTGGTCTCCCTGGCCTTCATTCCAGTTTATATGTGTCCTCTACTTTTCAGATGAGCTGTAAGTATGTTTCGTTGCTCATTTTCCTGTGGGCTTTATGTATCTGGTTTTCTCATCTGAGAGGCAGTATAGGGTGGTATAGCATAGTGATTAAGAACACAGTGATTAAGAACATGGCTAGAGCCAGACTGCCTGGGTTCCAGTCCCAGCTCTGCAGTTCACTGTGTGGTCTTGGGCAACCTCTTTGTGCCTGATTTCTTTCATATATAAGATAGGAATAAAATTAGTATTAACTCGCATTCTATCCAAGACCATCTCTTGTGTCCCTGGTCAGAATGGCTATTAGTGGTAGCTGGGTACCATCTAGTTCTTCTGGTCTCTAGATAGATGAGGCCATGGTTCTTGTAGGCAGTTAATTCTACAGATTCTTCTTCGAGTCTTTAGTTTCCTTCTTTCTTTTTTGCTGCAGACGAGTAGAGACCAACAGTTGTATCTTAGATGGCAGCTCACAAGCTTTTAAGACCCTAGACACTATTTCCCATACTAGTATGTAAAAGATAAACTTTATAGACTATGTTGTGCCAATTGACCGAGTTGTCCCATGAGACTATAGTCCTCAACCTTCCAACCCAGTAAACGTATCTTGCAAGGTGTTTGATAATATCTAGGAGGTAACCATGACTGTGTCTCCTCTGTGCTGTTATATATGTGAATATATGTGCAGCACACAAACACTTATATATGTATGCCTACAGATACACCTATATATGCGTGTGTATATACACACATACTCCTTGCTGTATACATATGCATATATGTACATACACACACATATATGTAAAACCAAACCCATTGCTATCAAGTCAGTTCCAACTCATAGTGACCCTATAGGACAGAGTATTTTTTTTTTGCCCCATAGGGTGTATATATATATATAGCCCTGGTGGCGCAGTGGTTATGAGCTCGGCTACTAACCAAAAGATTGGCAGTTCGAATCCACCAGAAGTTCTACTCTGTCTTGGAGGGTGGCTGTGAGTCAGAATCAACTTTATGGCAATGGGTTTGTTTTGGTATTTTTGGGTTGTTACTGATGTTGTTGCCAAATTATATATGCAATAGCTTATTTACCATAAGGCCCCTTAATCTTGTATATTTCTTATTGTCATCATTTACCTTGGTTGAGCTGTGCATACTTCACACAAATTAGGTATTGCCTTTCCCATCATTGAAAATGCCAAGTATCCACTGTTTAAAGAGCAGACTACCACAGAATGTTGATTTCTATATGTATACCAATTTTTGTCTATTTATATAAGGGATATTATACAATATTTGTCCTTTTGTGCTTATTTCATTCAGCATAATGTCTTTCAGATTCATCCATGTTATGCTTTTCACAGTCCCATCATTATTCTTTATAGTTTTGTAGTATTCCATGGTATGGTGCAGTGAGTTACTTAATATGGCCCTTCTAGCCATAGTCTTTGTAACTCCCACCAAATGACTGGTGAGGACTATGCAACTGAGATACTTGTGGCCCACCAAGAGGGTTAGATAGCTTGATAATAATGTAAATAAGGTGCATGGCATCCTTGTGGGGATGGAACCATGCAAAAAAGGTGTATGGAACCCTAAAGAGGAGATTGATTGGTTTTGCCATCCTACTAGGCTTAAAATGAGGCATCCCAGAGGCAGAAAGAGAGGATCTTCATCACCACCAAGAAAAAAGAGCCAGGAGGAGAATGCCTTCTTTGGATCCAGGATCCCTGCATTGAGACGCCCCTGGAACTGAGAGAGGGAGCTGTAACACCAAAGACAGCAAAAGGCTGCAGCTCAAAATAGCAGGAATCAGGAGACCAGCATGAGATGAACGCGATGGGGCTTGCCAACCCACCACAGAACTAAGAGCTGTAATGCTTGCCTGAGAAGGCCCCCAGCAGGGCCCAGCAGCAGAGGGTGAGAAGAAGCTGTCCTGATTGAGGAACTGCGTCCCAAGTTGTTCCTGTTACTTCCAAGTGGATCCCAATCCTGAGTTGTACCCTGCTACTTCCATAATATACCCCATAATGGTATTATCTGTGAATTCTGTGTGACAATTGCAATGAATTATCGAACCTAGCAGAGAAGTAGAGAGTGTCTCATAGGAATCAGCCTTGGGCAGTTGATCTTTTTTTTGTGCGTGGGTGCTTTAGATGAAGGTTTACAGAGCAAATTAGTTTCTCATTAAGCAATTAATATACCTATTGTTTTGTGACATTGGTTGCCAACCCCACAACATACCAACAGTCTCCCTTCTTGATTTGGGGTTCCCCATTACCAGTTTTCCTGTTCCCTCCTGCCTCCTAGTCCTTACCCCTGGGTTGGTATGCCCATTTATTCTTGTTGTGTTTTATGGGCCTGTCTAATCTTTGGCTAAAGGGTGAACCTCAGGAGTGACTTCAGTACTGAGTTAAAAGGATGTCCAGGGGCCATACTCCAGTCTCTGTCAGACCAGTAAATTTAGTCTTTTTTTGTGAGTTAGGATTTTGTTCTACATTTTTCTCCAGCCCTGTCCAGGACTGTCTACTGTGATCCCTGTCAGAGCAGTTGGTAGTGGTAGCTGGGCACCATATAGTTGTACTGGACTCAGTCTGGTGGAGGCTGTGGTAGTTGTGATCCATTAGTCCTTCAGACTGATCCTTCCCTTGTGTCTTTGGTTTTCTTCATTCTCCCTTGCTCCAGAAGGGGTTGAACCAGTGGAGTATCTTAGATGGCTGCTCACAAGCTTTTAAGATCCTAGACATGACTCACCAAAGTAGGATGTAGGACATTTTCTTTGTAAACTGTGTTATGACAAGTGAGGTAGATGTCCCCCAAGGCCATGGCCCCCAGCCCTTATGGACTGTTGATCTTGATTTTCCTTTTTCCTTGTAAAGTTAGAGGAGGTCAGAAGCCCCTGCCACACCATTTTTACACACCGTATGTATATAACACATTTTGTTTATCCCTTCATTCATTGATGGACATTTACGTCGTTTCCATCTTTTTGCAATTGTGAATAATTCAATGAACATAGGCGTGCATTTGTCTATTCAGGACACTGCTATTAGATCTCTAGGGTATATTCCTAGAAGTGGGATTCCTGGGTCATAAGGTATTTCTACTTCTAGCTTTTTAAGGAAGCGCTGTGTTGTTTTTCATAGTATACCATTTTACAGTCCCACCAGCAGTGGATAAGGGTTCTAGTCACCCCACAACCTCACCAGCGTTTGTTATTTTCTATTCAGAGCTCTTTTGAAATTCCATTGTCAATTTGATTTTGGAACTGCACAGAGAATGCCAACTTGTTTAACCATAGCCAATACCTGCTTTTGTACCAAAATAGTATTGATTCCCCATCTTATTCTCCTTAGTTCTGAATGACTTGGCTATTTCTGAAAATAACTAGTACTTACCCAACCAAAACCAAACCCAGTGCCGTCGAGTCGATTCCGACTCATAGCGACCCCACAGGACAGAGTAGAACTGCCCCATAGAGTTTCCAAGGAGCGCCTGGCGGATTCGAGCTGCCGACCCTTTGGTTAGCAGCCATAGCACTTAACCACTACACCACCAGGGTTTCCAACTAGTACTTAAAAAGTACTTACCACCACTAAATATAGTCAAAAGAATTTATCATACATATTGATGACGTGCCAAGGTATTTCTGGAACCAGAATAAAGTGACTGAAATAAACTATCTCATTTAGAAGTGTAAGTTTTATTCTGTAATTGCAAAGTTTTAAGATTCAGTCATATGGATATTTTAAAGTCACAGTTCTTCTGCAGAGCCACTGACTGTACCACAGGTGGATATCCTTTAGACTCTCAACCTTGTCTACCCTCTGGCCTGGCTTCGTTCCTGTATCTAGATCAAGTTTCATTTGGCCACCCAATAGGGTTGTTTTAAAAGTGCTGTTTGATATCACATGGCCATCTGGCCAGGGCTTGGGCTGGTCCTTGGGCTTGCCGCACTGACCCCACAGACTGTTTTAGCCACCAGAACACCTGATGACACTTAGACACAGGAAGGTGTTGTAAGTGGCACCGAAACCACTCAGGATTGTTGTGGAAAAAGACAGTCAAGGCGAGAGGAAGCAGCTTCAAAAATAGTATCGTCTAAAGAAAGCACTGTACAAAAATCCTTGTTTTGCCTACACAAATGCTTTCTTTGAAACCAAAAATGCAAAGACAATTCCTGAATGTGACTGTTAATACTTAAGTAGCTTTCCTGTACTGGAATAAACCAGATAATGAGCAAATGTATGACCAGGTTGGCCTGGTGTTCTTGTGGGTGGATGATAAGACTCTAGGGGATATTCATGGTTAGCTATGATCCCTTAGAGATGGTCCAACAGAGTCTAGGCAGTGCCAGCCGGGAAGCTTAAAGTAGATCTGTACGTGGGTCTGAGATGCCGTCATCCTGATGGTTCCAGACTCACTGCGGCTTTTGCCAAAATTAGCAGTCAGTGGGCATAGAGACTGGCTCTTAGCACTCCTCTGTAGCTCCTGCTTCCTACAGGTCTTGGATAGGAAATCTGGCAAGTAGTTACCAAGTACTAAAGCAATAGGTACCTGTTGTATTGCCACCCTAGTGTTGATAATTGCTTCTTTGAAATTGGGTTATTTGGAGCTATGCACTGAGATCAACAAATGATGTGTAAGAAAGAAACAGATTCAGGTGATATAAAACGTTTGGAAATGGGTAGTGATGATCGTAGCACAACATGGTGGATGTAATTAATGCCTCCTGAGTTGTACACTTAAAAATGTTTAAAATGCAAGGCACAACAATTGGTCTCTATTCACTTGGAGCAACAGAGGATAAGAGAGAGTCAGGAATAGGAGGAGGATATGGAGTGTGTGACTAGTTGCCTCCATGAACAACTGCCTCCTTTGACGTGAGACCAGAAGAGCTGGATGGTGCCCAGCTACCACTACTGAGCATTTTGATGGAAGATTCCATAGAAGAATCCTGATCAAAAGGGGGAAAATGCAGAACAGACTTTCAAAGCCTTATAGACTCTAGACTTTCTGGAGCCACAGAGGGTGGATGAACCCCTGAAACTATTGCCCTGAGATAATCTTTAAACCAAAAATATCCCCTAAAGTCATCTTAAAACTGAACAATTGTTCAGCTTAACTAGTAAAAAAAGGTCTGCCTTGAGCATTATGCTCTTTTAAGAACTAAAAAACTAGTACTATATGGGATCAAATTGACAACAGCAACTCATTAAATAGGAACCTTAGGGGGCAATGAGTTTATGTTAATGGAGGAGGAACAGCTTAGTAAAAGAGGGTGATGATGGTTACACAACGCAAAGAATGTAATCAGAAACAGTTGAATGTAGACACGATTGTATGTTTCACTGTGTATATTCTCAACAACAGCAAAATAAAATTTAGGAAAAAGTGAACTGAGAAAAAAATGGTTAAGGTGGCAAACTTTGTGTTATATATATGTTTTACCATAATAAAATTTAAAAAAGAAAGAGAACATGTGTTGTAGCATTTGGGCCAGAGACTGTGCTAGATATTTTCACACTGTTCTCATTTAACACTTTAAAAGTACTCAGTTCTTGAATCTTGAAAACATTATGCTGAGTGAAATAAGTCAGTCACAAAAGGACAAATATTGTATGATCCCACTTACATGACATGGGCAAATGTATAGACACCAAAGCTTATTAGTGGTTACCAGGGACGGGACCCCCATCCGTCTGTCAGTTTGTCCTACAATGGGGCTTGCCACCGGTATTCAAATACCAGCAGGGGCACCCATGGCAGACAGGTTTCAGCTGAGTCTCCGGACTAAGACAGACTAGGAAGAAAGACCTGGCAACCTACTTCTGAAAAGAATTAGCCAGTGATAACTTTATGAAGTGCAGCGGAACATTATAAGGATGGCACCGGACCGGCAGTGTTTCATTCAGTATTTCATGGGGTCGCTATGAGTGGAAACCGACTCCAGGGCACTTACCAACAAAGAGCAGGAGGCAGGAGAAAAGGGGAAGTCTTTGCTTAGGAGGCACTGAATTTCTGTTAATGGTGGTGGAATAATTTGCAGATGGATAGTCGTGATGGTTGTACATGATGAATGTAATCAATGTCACTGAATTGTACATGTAAAAAGTGTTGAATTGGCAAGTGTTTTGTTATATACATTTCACCAGAATAAAACAATGAAAATAATTCTGAGAATTCCTGGGACAATAAAATGTTTAAGGGAAAAAAATAAGCCTTCATTCTCTTGCAAAATTAGAGGACAAAAGCCTCCTGGCTTTTAGCATGACAAAAAATGTGAAGGGTAGGCCTCCTTAATTAGAGATTTTGGTGCTTTTAGCCAGAGGGCTGTAGGTCTTTGTATGCAGACTGGCACATACTCCAAAAATCCCTGTTAGTGGGCTATCTTCAAGTATCAAGAAGGGTATTCATGAGAGGGGTCGAGGGAGCGGGTACTATTGTCTAGCTGCCAGCAGATCAGGATCAATTTTTCATTCAGTGTAAATCTGTAGACGGAGTTCCCAAAGTACAGAGGTGAAAGGTAGGGGAAGGGCTTCAGCGGAGCTCGGATGATAGGGTGGGCCTAGAGCCCATTCCACAATAAGTGCCAGGTCGCAGGTGCTTCCGAAGCAGGCACTGCTGATAAGCAGTCTTCCACAGTCCCCAAGCTGTGAACTCGAGAAGAATAGCTGCTGATTTATACACTTCTTAAAAGCTATAAATCCACCGTAATTACTAGAGTATAGGCTTTTCAAGGGCAGGGACCATGTCTCTTGTTTGCATATACCAGTACAAACACAAGGCCTGACACAGAGTAAAAACCAACGGGTGGTGAGTTCGTACTTTATACCACCCCTGTTCTAAGTGCATTGTCTCATTAATTTCCCTTAACACCCATATGAGATAGATACTATCATTATGAGCCCTGGTGGTGCAGTGGTTACGTGCTCGGCTGCTAACCGAAAGTCGCGGGTTCAAACCCACCAGCTGCTTTGAGGGAGAAAGATTTGGCAGTTTGGTTCCCTAAAGATTTCAGCCTTGGAAACCCTACTGGGTTTGGTTTTTTTGATACTGTGTGTAGTGGTTACTACAGCACAGCGCCTTAAAGTGCAAGCTGTGGGGTAGATGGTTCCACTACTTCCTGCTTCAAATGACTCTGGGGCAAATTAACCCTTTTGTGACTCAGCTGCTTCTTTAAAATGGCTACAACAAACATAAACCAAAAAACCAAACCCGTTGCCCGTCGAGTCGATTATAACTCATAGCGACCCTGTAGGACAGAGTAGAGCTGCCCCATAGAGTTTCCAAGGAGTACCTGGTGGGTTTGACCAGCTGACCTTTGGTTAGCAGCCATAGCTGTTAACCACTACATCACCAGGGTAGTAGGTGCTCGATAATGAACGTATGAACTCAGTTCAAATGAGAAAAAGTGACATGTGCAACAGGTGAGTGCTTTGAGAATTTTCATGAATGAATGAATGTGTCATCTTTCATTCTACTCCTCAGGTTTCCAAAACGGTTTTGTCGGAATTAGGATTCAATTAATTATAGCTTTGTGAGAAGTAAAGAAAGTTTGCATTTTCATTATGGATTTGAGAGCAAACTATCATTATTATTACATAATTTCTACCCATGCTTATTGGATAAGCAATGAATTTTGTACTGCAGGTATATCAATAGCCACTCTCGTCAGAGAACTGCAGGGTTTGGTTGTGATATTTCAGGCGAACCAGTTGTGGCTTATAACAGCACATTTTTTATTGGAAACCAGGTGTTATAAATATTTGTGGATAAATACCTCACATACGCATTTCCCTATGGGGCAGTTCTACTCTGCCCTATTGAGTCACTATGAGTCAGAATCAACTGGACAGCAATGGGTTTTTTGGAGCCCTGGTAGTTCAGTGGTTAAGAGTTTAGCTGCTGACCAAAAGGTTGGCATTTGAACCTACCAGCTGCTCCTGGGAAACCCTATGGGGCAGTTCTGCTCTGTCCTATAGGGTCGCTATGAGTCAGAATTGACTCCACGGAAATGGGTTTGGTTTTGTTTGTTTATATTCATTTCACATTGTCAACGAGAAAAAGTAATAATGACAGTTTACTTTGATTTTAAGTTTTTTCTTATCCAGGAAATCAAATATTAAACATAAAAATTCTTGATCCCAAATTAATCCTGCCAGCAGCTTTTTTTTTCACCTGTATTTTTCTTAATTTAAATTTCACCTGTCTGCAGGTGGGTGGAGGACCGAGGATCACCTTGTGACCAGACAACAGTTGATATCAGTAAAATGAGGAGGGTAGAATTCAGACAATCATGTTAAGATTAGCCAACGGGTGCTCTTCAGTTCTTCTCCCTCCTCTTCTCTTTATTAAAAAAAAAAAAAAATTTTTTTTTTTTTTTTTTATAAGCTTCACTGAAACTAGCCTACTTGAGCCATTTGCTTTTTTTTTGGAATTAGAATGGTCTCCCTATGTGTATATAGAATAACTGCTGAGAATAAACCTAGGTTTTAATTTCTTTGAGTTTTGATTATTTTTAACAACATCCTATAATTAAAAGAAACTAGTAGCAATTTTTTTTTTTTTAGTAGCAAAGCTGTAGTTGATTACATGTTGTTGATTACATGTTGTTGTTGTGTGCTGTCAAGTTGATTCCGACTCATAGCGACCCTATAGAACAGAGTAGAACTGCCCCATAGGGTTTCCAAGGAGCAGTTGGTGGATTCGAACTGCTGACCTTTTGGTTAGCAGCCAAGCTCTTAATCACTGCACCACCAGGGCTCCAGTTAACTACAGGTTATGAACAATTTGACCTATCAGAAGCAATAAGTACATGTAACTTTACACAGAACTGAAACCACTTCAAAGACCACCTTTCAGACAAAGATTAGACAGGCCTATAAAACAAAAAAATAACAATCAAGTTTATGAGACTGAATGGGCAACACCTACCCAGAAGCAGGAAGGGACAGGAAAACTGGATGAATGAACATGGCGGGGCCGGGGCAGAAAGGGAGAGAGTGCTGACACATAGCTGGGATTGTAACCAATGTCACAAAATAATTCATGTATAAATTTTTGAATGAGAAACTAATTTGTGCTGTAAACTTTCACCTAAAGCACGACAAAAATTTTTTAAAAAGTAACTTTATTTTTAAGCAGTATCAACTGGAGAGATTAAAGTTCAAGAAGAGAGAAAGAAGGCAATAAAGAGGTATGTTAATAATGTGTGCCATCCAGTCAGCCTGACTCACAGCAACCCTGTAGGATAGAATAGAACTGCCCCATAGGGTTTCCCAGGCTGTAAGCTTTACGGAAGCAGATCGCCAGATCTTTTCTCCCAAGGACTAGGTGGGTTCCAACCTCTGATCTTTTGATTAGTAGCTGAGCGCACGACCATTGCACCACCAGGGCTATTTATGTTAATAATAGCTATCCAATTATGCATCCTGTTTCTGCTAGGCACGATGGGCTCTGGAACCTCTAAGCAGAAAATTTAGAGAATTATGTCGGCAGGGCTGCCTTTCCTTCTGGAGGCTCTAGTGGAGAACCTGTTTTCTTGTCTTCTCCAAGGCTATCCTCATTCCTTGGCTCGTGGCCTCTTTCTCCATCTTCAAGGCCAGCAGCATAGCATCTTCCATTCTCTCTCTGACTCTGACCTCTTTTTCTGCCTCCCTTTTTAAAGGACACGGGTGATTAAGTCCACCCAGAGGTGTCTTAGAAGAAAAGCCTGGCAATCCGTTTCTGAAAAATCAACGATTGAAAACTCTATGGAGCACAATTCTACTCTGACACACATGGGGTCGCCGTGAGTCATAATTGACTTCATGGCAACTGGTTTTTTTGTGATCACATTGGGCCCACTGAGATAATACAGGAAAATCTGATGTGAAGGTCAGCTGATTAGCAACCTTAATTCCCCTTGCCATGTAATCCAACATACTCACGGGTTCTGGGGATTATGACTGGGCATCTTTAGGGATGGGGGACATTATTCCAGCCACCACAGCACTTTCCTCCCTTAATACTCCTTCATTCATTCATATACTTATGGAGCACTTACTGTGTTCATGACATTAAAGGAAAATATGAATAGTAAAAATATCTTTACCTTCAAGAAATCTTCTGTTTAGGTAGAGAGCTTAGATATACACACAAAATTAACCAACAATACAAGGCAGCATGTGCAAGCCCCATTATGAGCCGTTCAAGTTTGTGCTACAGACTTTTCGGGGAGAGATCACTTAGATATGTAAGATAGAAAGAAAAAAAAAAAGAATCAGTAGAAGTTTTGATTGTAGGCAACAATGTAATGAGGGCACTGACCTCCCTGTCCCCAAAAGGTAAATATGATCTTAGGCTGCCATAAGAGAAGTTGAGAATAAAGTTGGTGACAGCCTTCATCCATTCTGCCTTGGTGAATACCCACCAAACTTTGAAGGACAAAAAAACTCTGCCAGTGTAGCCAGAGGAAGGCAGACAGCACAGTGAAGAGCCTAGAATCAGCACATACAAGGAGCTACACAAGATAACGGTGTTTAACCTTAAAGAGGAGTCCAGGTTATTCATAGCATTGTCTTCAAATACTTAAATGGCAGTCATATGAAAAGAAACCTAGATTTCTCTTTGAAGGCTCTGGGATTTGAGAAAACTAGAATATATGTGTGGAAGTTAGATTTAACCTCAATATGATTACCTTAAGGAGCCCTGATGGCTCATTGGTTAAGTGCTCGGTTGCTAACTAAAAGGTCAGCAGTTCAAACCCGCCAGACACTCCGTGGGAGAAAGATGTAGCAGTCTGCTTCTGTACAGATTACAGCCTTGGAAATCCTATAAGGCAGTTCTACCCTATCCTATAGGGTCACTATGAGTTGGATTTTTTTTTAATGTGGTTTGAATCCACCAGGCACTTCTTGGAAACCATATGGAGCAGTTCTACTCTGTCCTATAGGGTCGCTATGAGTCGGAATCAACTCGATGGCAATGGTTTATGGTTTATGTGGTTATAATTTTCTGATAACAGAATGAGCTACCTTTTTAGGTAATGAGTTTCCAATGACTAGAGGTATTCAAGTAGAACCTAGACAACAAGTGACAAAGAATGTGTGTGCACAGCACTTTGTTCACGTCTTGAACATTGTATTTACCTTCATGTAATCATTTGCATACTGGTCTCCCTGTATAAATTGTGACCTCTTTCTCAGCTGGAACCCTATCATATTTATTTTTACTTGCTTAGGAGGTACCCAATACACGTTGGATGAGTGAGTGGATGGAAGGCTGGATGAGGCTGAGGGGTGGACTCAGTGCCTCTAGAGATCCTCCAACTCTGAGACTGTCAATTCTCTGAGTGAGGGTTTGAGCTAGATTTAAAGAATGGGATGGGAACCCATAAAGGGAGTGGTGGTGGTGCTGTCCAGGTGGGAACCACAGAGTAATAAAGGGCCCAGAGAGGAAAGTTGGTAAGGTGTGAGTGGAGGAGCTGTGTTGGGTGAAGAGCAGGAGTTAGTACTGGGGCAGAAGACTGGATCTTAATTCTTGAAAGTCTTCAATTTCAAGGATGTTGGACTTTCTCATCCTGCAATCTACACTCGGGCTGACATTTGACTGAATCATGATGAAAGAGTGCTCTGATGATCTTAGGTATCATGGCTCTGTTGGGAAGGACAAAAGGCAGGAGACCAGCTGAGGCTATTGCCTAAATACAGGAGTAAAGAAATTAAAACTCAGAGCTGGCCAGCAGCAGCAAGAATGTCAAGGAAGGAACAGAAAAAAAAGTCAGGACTTGGTGGCAAGGTAAGTAAGAAAGAATGAAAGGGAGGAAGGGAACAAGGAGGACCAAAGGTTTGCACGTGGGAGATCATGAAGATGGACATTCAAGCCCACTGAGTTCCTCTTCTTTCTTATTGAGTTAGAAGAAATATAGGAAATATATCCAGGACTTTCTAAAATTGTTTCCATTAAATACATAGCTGAAAATGGATGTTTTTAATGTTTATGAGAATGGGAAGTCATGAAAGTGCAGTGAATTACTTACTATCGTCCTTTTAGCCATAGTCTTTCTAACTCCTACCAAACGACTGGGTGGGACTATGTGGATGAGGTGCCTGTGACCCACCAAGGGGATTGGATAGCTTGCTAAAAATGTAAATAAGGTGCATGGAACCCTTGCGGGGGGGCATGCAAATAAGGTGTGTGGAACCCTAACTAGGGGATTGGTCAGTTTTGCCATCCTGATAGGCTTAAGGCGATGGGGGAGGGGGAGGGGGCAAGGAGTTGTAACATGGAAGACAGCTGTCTTAGTCATCTAGTGCTGCTATAACAGAAATACCACAAGTGGATGGCTTTAACAAAGAGAAATTTGTTTTCTCACAATCCAGTAGGCTAGAAGTCTGAATTCAGGCCATCCGCTCCAGGGGAAGGCTTTCTCTCTCTGTCAGCAATGGAGGCATGTCCTTGTGATGCATCAGTCTTCCCTTGTTCTGGGAGCACCTCAGCGCAGGAAGCTCAGGTCCAAAGGACATGCTTTGCTCCAGGCACGGCTTTCTTGGTGGTATGAGGTCCCCATGTCTCTCTGCTTACTTGTCTTTTTCATATCTCAAAAGAGATTGGCTTAAGGTACTATCTAATCTTATAAACCTCTTCAATATAACTGCCACTAATCCATCTTATTACATCATAATGATAGGATTTATAACACATAGGGAAATCACATCAGAAGATAAAATGGCAGACAATCATACGATCCTTTAAGGGAATCATGACCTAGCCCAGGTGACAGATATTTGGGGGAAACACAATTCAATCCGTGACGACAGCAAGAGTCAGCTGCACAGCAGTAGAAAGAGCGACAGGAAGCAGGAGACCATCGCGAGACAGCTGCGATGGGGCTTACCGACTCACAGAGCTAAGAGTTCTAACACGTCCCCAAGAAGTCCCCGAGCAGGGCCTAGTGGCAGAGGGCAAGAAAAAGCTGTCCTGATGGAAGAACTGTATCCTGAGTTATTCCTGTTGCTTCCAAGTTGTACCCTGTTACTTCCCTGATAAGCCACTTAACTGTAAGTACGGTTCCTGAGTTCTGTGAGACGTTGCAACGAATTTTGGAACCCAAAGACGGGAGGGAGAGTACTGAGGGGAGGGGGAGTAGTCGATGTTACAGATGTTGAAGTGGGGCCGCAGCTTGGAAAAGTTGGACATTTGGGATCTTTTTAACCTCTGGCTCATAGGATCAGCTTTGTGCTGATCCTTGTAAAAGAAATTATTTGTTTAATGACTATTAGTCCCTGAAAGACAAACGTTTTTCAGAGTTGAACTGTAGTGCTGGTAAAACCTTTCACTAAATAGTAACAATGGCAGGCACTGTTTTTCGAGAGCCATTGTGTGATGCACAAAATGAGACACTTTGTCTGTATCATCCCATTTCATTACATGACGAGTGGGGTGAAGGCATTATTAGCTTGTACTCCACACGGTGTCTGCTTTAGGGCGGCACCCAAAGAGAAGTACCATCCGTGTGAGTGCCAAGAGTAATTATGTCTCTTAAGTAATTGGATTTTCTTTTTTTAACTTTTGAACTCTGAACTGACTAATTAGCTGACATGTTTCTCCATGTGTGTTGGGGGAGGAAGAAGTTTGGAGGAGTTACTCAAAGTTTCAGAGCCAGAATTGTGGCCTAATTACAGGGTATGTGTAATATATTTATTTTTTAGCCTCTTTCCTATTTCCACTGTATATCCTTACCCTTATTTTTCCTTTCTCCCTGTCCTTTTAACTTTATGCTATCTTGTATTTCATGCATTCCCGAAAGTAGCCATAAATTCATTCTGAAATGAAGGAGAGAAAAAGCATATTTCCCTTTACATTAACCCTCACTATATAAATGACAGATGAGAGTAGCTCTAGTGGTACAGTGGTTAAGTGCTCTGCTGCTCACCGTGAGATCAGCAGTTTGAATCTACCAGCTGCTCTGCAGGAGAAAGATATGGCAGTCTGCTTCTGTAAAAAAAAAAAAAAAAAAAACCCTACCGGGCAGTTCTACTCTGTCCTACAGAGTCGCTATGAGTCAGAATCAACTCAATGGCAATGGGTTTGGTTTTTGGGTTTTTTATATAGATGAGGAAGGACCCTAGTGGCACAAGGGCTAAGCCCTCGGCTGCAAACTGAAAGATTGGTGGTTCAAACCCACCCAGCCGCCTTTGGGAGAAAGACCTGGCAATCTGCTCCTGTAAAGATTGTTGTGAGGTGCCGTCGAGTTGATTTCGACTCACAGTGACCTCAGATGACAGCGTAGAACTTCCCCATAGGGTTTTCCAGGCTGTGATCTTTACGAAAGCAGACCTAGAAAACCCTATGGGGCAGTCCTACTCTGTCGCATGGGGTTGATAACAGTCAAAATCCACTCAATGGCACCTAATAACAATAATGTAGTTGAGGGAACAGAGGCTCAATTGAGTTATCTAATTTACTCAAGATCATAGTAGGTGTATTACCTATCGTTGGGTAATAAATCACCCCCAAAAGTAGCAACTTAAAACAACAAACATTATTTCACAGTCTTGAGGGTCAGGAACCTGGTAGCAGCTTAGCTGGGTGGGTCTAGCTGAAGGTGTCATAAGGTAACAATCAGACTGTCAGCTAGAATAGCTCTCAGTCATTTGAGGCTTCATTGTGTCTGGAGAATCTTCCTCCAGTTCACTCACATGGCTGTTGGCAAGAGGCCTCAGTTCCTTGCCAAGTGGACCTTTCTATAGGGCTGCTTAAAATATGGCAGCTGGCTTCCCCCAGAGCAGTACCCTGAAAAAGAGAGACAGACAGAGATACCAAGATGGAAGTTGCAATGTCCTGTATAACCTAATCTCAGAAGTGATGTTGTATCACTTCTGTCGTATTCTGTTGGTCACACAAACCAACCCTGGTAAAATTTGGAAGGGGACTCTACAAAGATGTGAATTCCAGGGGCAAAGATCACTGGGGCCATCTTAGAGGCTGGTGGCCTCCGTAGATTCTGGAGCTGAGCCTACATAAAAGCATGGGATAGTTCATCTAGGTCGTGTTGTTGTTGGGTGCTGTAGAGTTGATTCCGACTCAGTGACCCTATATAATGGGGGTAAAACTGCTCCACAGGGGTTCCTAGGCCTGGTGTCAGAGTGGTTAAAGTACTTGGCTGCTAACTGAAAGGTTGGCGATTTGAACTTACGAGCCATTCCACAGGAGAAAGATATGACAGTCTGCTTCTGTAAAGACTTATGGCCTTGGAAACCCTGTGGGGCAGTTCTACTCTGTTCTATAAAGGTCTCTATGAGACGAAATCAATTCAACGGCAATGGGTTTGCGTTTTTAATCTTTACAGGAGCAGATCACCAGGTCTTTTCTCCCACAGAGTGGCTGGGTAGGTTCAATCCATCCACCCTTCAGTTAGCAGCTTAGCACTTAAAAATTGCTCCTAGGTCCTAAGGCCTACAAAAATGAGCAGTTGAAAAAAATTTAGCCATTGGCTTGAAACATGCTCAAGTTTTATCTTGACATAGGGAAATGAGCACCAGCAAGTGACGGTGTTCTGGGTTTCCAGTTTTCTTCCTGAGATCACAATCGCCAGTGCTGCCACAGTTTCATCCACAGAGCTTCATGTGTCTCCCTGTTCTACTTAATCACAACTAAAGGTAAGTCCAAATTTGAACCTTAAGTCAACACTAAACAATTGCACTTTTGGATACCACTAAAAAAAAAAAAAAAAATTTTTTTTTAATCAATGCTCATGGAAGCGGCACTCAAAAAATCAAACCACATATTGCATTGGACAAATCTGCTGCAAAAGACCTCTTTAAAGTGTTAAAAAGCAAAGATGTCACCTTAAGGACTAAGGTGACCCAAGCCATGGTTTTTTCAGTTGCCTCGTACCCATGCAAAAGCTGGACAATGAATAAGGAAGACTGAAAAAGAATTGATGCCTCCGAATTAAGGTGTTGGTGAAGAATACCAAATATACCATGGACTACCAAAAGAACGAACAAATCCGTCTTGGAAGAAATACAGCCAGAATGCTCCTTGGAAGCTAGAGTGGTGAGACTTCGTCTCGTGTACTTTGGACATGTTATCAGGAGGGACCAGTCCCTGGACAAGGACATCATGCTTGGTAAAGTAGAAGGTCAGCAAAAGAGAGGAAGACCCTCAACAAGATGGACTGACACAGTGGCTGCAACAATGGGCTCAAGCATCGCAACGATTTTGAGGCTGGTGCAGGACTGTTGTACATAGGGTCTCTATGAGTCGTAATTGACTAGATGGCACTTAACAACAACAGTAACAAGGAGTTAAAATAACAGCTAACACAGTGTTGATGTATGCTTACATTCTCTGAATTTGATAGTGTAAGAAACAATTGATTATAATTTTAATTCCTTGTACTTTTATTCTCTTCGTTTTATGAGAAATGTGCACATATAAAGGATAGAATTTTTTGTTGATTGCATCCCTGTAAGAAAAAATTGTCAGTGTAACGAGAAAATCCATAAAGATATTTTTATGGAAAATATTTGTGCTGCATTGCTGAAATTTAGTCAGATTTTGCCAGGGAAATACATTAGGACGTGTTGTTTTCCTGGTCTCAGGGAACTGCTGGCTGACTCAGTGTTCAGTATTCAGACCACAGATCCATGACTCACCAATAACCAACCTGGGGAAATGAATACAGAGGTTGTCATTTGCTGCTGGCTATTGTTCTACTTTTGATGATTCTCACCCTGTTCTGCATCGGGAAATCCCATTTTCATTTGGAGTATGTATAAATCCAATGCCACAATCAGTGTTTCAACACCATTGAAAACGAACTTCTTAGCAAACAATGATGTTCACTAATTATTTCATCTTCAATTTAAATCTGCAAGCCATTGCAGTTGAATGTTTTGGCAACTTTCTTTACTTCCCTAGGCCTTCCCTTCAGGGCGTTTTGTTGTATGCCAGCTTGCAAATAAGGTGATCAGTCTTGTCTAGGGAGAGAACCTTCTGTTTACATTTGAATTATTTATGTGCAGATCAAGTTGATAAACACTGTTGGTGCTTACTGTGCTCTAGACTTCCGTGCTCCGTTCTTGAAGCAGAAAAATAAATGATACAATCTTTATACCTTTAAGAACTTGTGGTCTAATTACTGGATAAACATTAACAGGAATAATAATGAAGCTATGTGATATAGCAGAAGCATTCACAAAATGCTTGTGGAGGAGAGGGGGACTCGTTCCGTCTGGGGGTAAAAGAGGGAGATGTCAGTTAAAACGTTCTCTTAAACCGTTGCTGAGGAGTCGATTCCAACACATCATGACATCATACGTGTCGGAGTAGAACTGTGATCCATAGGGTTTTAAATTGCTGTTTTTTCAGAAGAAGATATCAAGCCTTTCTTCCAAGGCACCTCTGGGTACCTCCAGCCTTTAGATTAGCAGCCAATTGGTTAGCCATTTGTACTACCCAGGCACTCCTCTCTTAGATCAAACCCAAAAAAACCTCCTAACCTAGTGCTGTTGAGTTGATTCCGACTCATAGCGACCCTACAGGACAGAGTAGAACTGCCCTATAGAGTTTCCAAGGAGCGCCTGGTGGATTTGAACTGCTGACCCTTTGGTTAGCAGCCATAGCAATTAATGACTACGCCACCAAGGTTTCCTCTCTTAGATCAGTGGTCCCCAAATGTGGGTCCCAGGGCCTGAGCTAATTTATAATGGAATTTTCACTGACTTATAGCAGAATGAGAAAAAGAAGAATAAGGTGGTGATTTTTTTCTATAAATAAACTAAAATTCATAAACTAACTTTAAGGGTTTTTTTTTTTTTTCAATTTTTTAGCCTGAAATTACACACTTCATTGTTTCTTCTGTTATGTTGTCCTTTACTTTATGAAGTCATCATGATAATATGCATTATTGTATGTTTTCCTTAGTTGCAAAGTGACACTTGGCAACTTCACATCAGTCTACCTTTTCTTGTTTTAGTTCATTTATTGGTCCTTGAAATCCCAAAGCTTAAGAGCCATTGTTAGGGGTAGTTCCATTTGAACTGGAACTGGAAGAGACACATGCCTATGCAAAGGAGTTCCTGATACTTGCCTGTCAGCTGTTTAACCACATCTGTATTAAAGGGAAATAAATTTGAGAGAAAGAAAATATATATGCTTTTTTTAAATTTTAATTTTACTGTCTTTATTAGAAGGAGCCCTGGTGGCACAGTGGTTAAAGCAATTGACTGCTAACTGAAATGTCGCAGTTCGAAACTACCAGGGGCTCCACAGAGAAAGATGTGGCAGTCAGTATGCTTCTGTAGAGATTTACAGCCTTGGAAAACCCTATAGGGTCGCTGTGGGTTGAAATCAACTTGACGGCAGTGGGTTTTGGGTTTGAGTCTTTATTAGGATACCATTTTCATATAATTTAATTTTATTTTTGTTGTTGAAAATATACACAGCAGAACATACGCCATTTTAACAGTTGCTGCATGTACAGTTCAGTGACATTGATTACATTCTTCCACCTTTTCTGAGTTGTTCCTCCTGGATTAATATAAACTCACTGCCCCCTAAGGTTCCCAGCTAATCTTTTTAGTTGCCCTTGACCATTTGACCCCATATAGATAGATCTTGTAAGAGCATATCGCTCAACGCAGACATTCTTTACTAGTTGAGCTAAGCTGTTTTTTGGTTTTAAGGAGACTTCAGGGCATATTTTTGGTTTAAGGTTTGAAGATTATCTCAGGGCAGTAGTTTTGGGGATTCATCTAGCCTCCATGGCTCCAGAAAGTCTGGATTTCATGAGAATTTGAAATTTTGTTCTGTATTTTCCCTCTTTTGATTAGGATATACACTTGCTTTTGAAGACCGGTTTTTGAATGTTCATGTATGTGGCTGTGGGCATGTAGGGTAGGGTGCGGGGTGGGAGCTTGGAGGCAGGGGGAAATGAGTAGTAAGAGAGAAAACCTGTGCCCACAGTGCAGCAGAATTTGAACTGCAGCTTTGTAAAGTGGCTGTTGCCAATATGAAAAGCAGTTTTAGGAGAACTTCCCCCCGCCATAAAATCTTGTAAAGTTTCAATAAGATTAAGCTGATGAATACAAACCTTTTGCTTATTTCTAGGTGTTAGGTTAGAAAATAAAAAGAAACCTTTGTATATACGTGCTTTTCCCTCCTAATTTTTTGCAAGGGGAAAGGGAAGGGATGAGCCGTTTGGATCTGTGTGTGTCATGGATTGAATTATATCCCCCCAAAAATGTGTATCAACTTGGTTAGGCCATGCTTCCCAGTATTGTGTGGCTGTCCTCCATTTTGTGATTATAATTTTAAGAGGATTAGGGTGGCATTGTAACACCACCGTTACTCAGGTCACCTCTCTTATCCAGTGTAAAGGCAGTTTCCCTGGGGTGTAGCCTGGACCACCTTTTATCTCTCAAGAGATGAAAGGGAAGCAAGCAGAAAGTTGGGGACCTCATACCACCAAGAAAGCAACACCAGGAGTAGGGCCCATCCTTTGGACACGGGGTCCCTGCGCCTGAGCAGCTTCTCAACCATGGGAAGATTGAGGACAAGGACTTCTCCCAGAGCTGACAGAAAGAGAAAGGTTTCCCCTGGAGCTGATGCCCTGAATTTGGACTTGTAACCTACTAGAATGTGAGAAAATAAATTACTCTTTGTTAAAGCCGTCTACTTGTGATATTTCTGTTATGGCAGCACTGGAGGACTAAGACAGTGTGTATAAGAAGGTCAGCAGAAATAGAATCTTTAACTCGGCCTTGGGGAAGGCTGAGTCTGCCAGAGTCCCGTGATCAACTCACCTGCGGTAGCAAACCATTTCATCTATTTGCAAATGGGTGCCTTGCAGGAACTGAGCAATATCTATTATTTTAGCAAATGTGTCATTTTTGGAGAGGGATCCAAGGAAGGCCACAAAGACAAGAAAAGGACTGGATAATGCAAAAAAGATACTTAAAGAGAGTACAGGGAACCTCACTCTGAACTCTGGGGCTTATCTGCCTCAAATTCCTCCCAACATAAGCACTTTAAGAAATAATCAAAGATTTCCTTGTAAACTTGCCAAACAATCCTTGTAAACAGCAATCTTTTGTCTCTACTGTGTACTTGGAAGCATTTCCTGTGTATGACAAAGTAAGAGGGCTATGAGGTCAGAGATGCTCGGCTCAAATTTTTGTTCTACCCTTTACTGGTAAGTCAGAGCATGCTAAGCCTCAGTTTTCTCCTCTGTACAATGGGGATAATACTTAGCCCCTATTTCATAGGGTTGTTGTGAACAGGATTAATAAACATGCAATAAGCACAAAGTACTACTCTTCTTATATTTTAATTTTTATTATTGCTGCTTTCTTTTGGGGAGAGAGCCTCTTTCCTGCCCCCTTTTTCCTTCTCTACGGTGCGCCATCTACCATCTTTGAGTCTGGAGGATCCTGGTTCAAGGGAACATATAGTCTGCTTGGTTCTTTCAGGTTACCTGAAACCAAAGCAACTACACGTGAGTAAAAAATACACTAGTATAAAAATGGCATGGCAGGGGCATCTGACCTCTTCGTCTAACTTCACAAGGGGGAAGGAGAATCAAGATCAACAGCCCAAGGCTAATTCTATGAGGCAGAGGTAAGACATACCTCCTGTCTCCAAACTTTTTACCAATTCTGATACCAACTGCTCCTCCCACGGCACTCTCTTCTTCTCTGCTGGGTTCGATAATTTGTGGTAGTGGCCACACAGAACTCACAGACCATACTCATAGTTAAGGGGTTTATTAGGGAAATAACAGGTTCCAGTTCAGGTTCAGAAACACTCAGGATACAGTTCTGTGATCAGGACAGCCTCTTTTCAGCCGTGCTTGGAGGCAGGCCTCTCTGGCCCTTAGCTCCTTGGCCTGGCCTCTGCCCTGCTTGGGCAAGTGTTACAAAGCTCTTTTAGCTCTGCCAATAAGTGCCCAGAGGCACCCCACTCCACCAACCAGCCTCCTGCCTGAAGGTGCTTAGCTTTCTCGCTCCATAGGTCAGGAAGCCCACCGTGCTGTCTCCTGCCGGTCTCCTGCTGGTCTCCTGCCTCTGCTGCTGCTGTTTCTCTGCCACTGCTTCTCGCCATCTTTGGTGTTACCCAGTCCCCTGGCTCCAGGAGCTTCTCAGCTCAGGGATCCCAGATCCAAAGGACCCTTCTACTCCTGGCTCTTCTTTTTTGACGGTGGTGAGATCCTCCCTTCCTGCCTCTGGGATAGCTCCTTTTAAGCCTAGCAGGGTGGCAAAATTGACGAATCTCCTCATTGGGATTCCATATGCTTTATTTGCATGGACCTACTGCCACACAAATGCCATGCACCTTATGTACATTCTTAACAAGCTATCCAATCCCACCGATAAGCCACAAGCACCTCATTTGCCTCGTCCCACCCAGCCATTTGGTGGGATTTACAAAGACCATGGCTAGAAGGGCCAAATTAAGTAATTCATTGCAACGCAATTAGTGTTTCTAAAAACCAGTCGTTGGCAAGTTGATTCTAACTTATGGCAACCCTGTGTGTATCAGAGTAGAACTGTGCCTTTAGGGTTTTCAATGGCTGGTTTTTCAGAAGTGGATCACCAGGTCTTTCTTAAGAGGCACTTCTGGGTGGACTCAAACCTCCAACCTTTCAGTTAGTAGCTGAGTACATTAACCATTTGCACCACCCAGGCTGTGAAGGGCAGTGCCTTCGATGGCACCATGAACCGCCCTTCAGGCACAGCTATGGTGAGGGGGCTGGCAAGGGCATCAAAGACGTCGAGTGGGTGGTGGGCAAGGACAAGCCCACCTACAATGAGATCTTCTACACCCTGTCGCCCATCAACGACAAGGCCACGGGGGCCAATGCCAAGAAAGAGATGGTCAAGTTCGAGGTGCCCAACATGGTGCTGGGTAAGATTTGGAAGCTGGCTGACGTGAGGAAGGACGGCCTGCTGGATGATGAGTTCACCGTGCTTCCTCAGCTCTTGAAAAGGAAAACCACTGTCTTTCTTTTAAGTCTGTTCCTGGGCCAACAGGGGAGGAAGGGGTGATACGTATATGTGAATGATGGAATTTTGTGTGCAGCAACTATGGATATTTTTAATATATAACATTAGAGGCATTAAAAAAAAATTAGGGACTCCTACAGTTTACAGGGCAGATAATTTTGATTAACCACCACGGGTTTATGTAAATTAACCAAAATTTTATATCACAGTGCTTGTACATGAAGTCATGCAGATAAACAATGTTAAGTATTCAAGCAAATTATGCATTCTATTGATAATCCTCAGACTTCTTTCTCCCCATGACCTTTAATAGCTCAGCAAAGGCAACACTGGAAGGAGGTAAACACACTAGTGATGATGGCACATTTCTTCCTAGTTCCTGCTTTGCAAAAAAAAAAAAAAAAGAGTGACACGTGGCCTTGAGGGGTTGAATTGTGACTGACCTGACTCACAGAGGTGTGCCTGGAAGCCTGCTCTGCCTCTAAATGACTGGCTGAGCTGTTGGAAGTTGAGAGAGAGAAACTAAGAAGGCCCCCTTTACTCACACTCCCAAAACACAAGTTTTGTAATTAAAAGGAGATGAAAGTTCATGAGGTTACATTGCTTGCTTGGAAAGTACAGGGAAATGTTGAATTGACTTGATCTTGAAGAGTACTACTTTTAGTTATTAATTCATTCAACCAGTAATTATTGGACATGCAATGTACAGGGCCAGATAAGCAAACTCTTGTTCTCATAGAAGTCCCTGGGTCGACTACTATCTGAAAGGTTGATGGTTCAAATCCACCCAGTGGTAACTCAGAAGAAAGGCCTGGCAATCTGCTTCCAAAAGGTCACAGCCTTGAAAACCCTATGGAGCAGTTCTACTATGCAACATATGGCGTGGCCATGTGTTGGACTTGACTCTATGGTAACTGGTTTGGTTTACTTTGGTTCTCATGGAACTTACAACACTGTGGAGAATAGAAGATTTCCACAGGAGTCCTGGCCCTCTCATGGCACAGGAATGGCATGAGGATGGGCTTTGCATACATTGTGCAATGTGACCACCATGTTTAATATGCTAAGAGACTTAGGTGTGCTTTTCAGTGTTGGAATACTAATTACCAATGCAGCATGTTCTAGTTAAAGCAGCAAGGATTTTTGACCTCTCAAAAATGATTGACATTGGACTCTAGACTTTCTGGAGCCATGGAGGGTGGAAGAACCCCTGAAATTATTGCCCTGATATAATCTTTAAACCTCAAACCAAAAATATCCCCTGAAAGTCAGCACAAGTGGACTAAACCAAAAGTTAGGAAGTTTCCTGAACACAACCAAACACTTCGAGAGACAGAGTAGCAGGGGCAGGGGTCTGGGGACTATGGTTTCAGGGGAGTCTAGGTCAATCGGCATAACAAAGTTTATTAAGAAAATGTTCTGCATCTCACTTTCGTGAGTGGCATCTGGGGTCTTAAAAGCTAGCGAGTGGCCATCTAAGATGCATCAATTAGTCCCAACTCACCTGGAACAAACGAGAATGAAGAATACCAAAGACACAAGGAAAATATTAGCCCAAGAGACAGAAATGGCCACATAAACCAGAGACTCCATCAGCCTAAGACCAGAACTAGATGGTACCTGGCTACCACCAATGACCGCCCTGACAGGGACCACAACGGAGAGTCCCTGATGGAGCAGAAGAAAAGTGGGGTTCAGAGCTCAAATTCTAGTAAAAAGACCAGACTTAATGGTCTGACTGAGACTGGAGGAACCCCGGAAGACATGACCCCAGGTTCTTTGTTAACCCAAAACTAAAAACAATCCCAAAGCCAACTCTTCAGACAAAGATTAGACTCGACTATAAGACATAAAATGATACTCGTAAAGAGTGTTCTTCTTAGTTCAGGTAGATACATGAGACTAAATGGGCAGCTCCTGTTCAGAGGTGAGATGAGGAGGCAGAAAGCGACAGGAGTTGATTGAAGGGACATGGGAAATCCGGGGTGGAAAGGAAGAGTGTGCTGTCACTTTACAGAGAGAGCAACAAGAGTCACATAAGTTTTTGTATAGAAACAGAACCTAACTTGAGCTGTAAACTTTCACTTAAAGCACAACTAAAAAAAAAAATCCATCGACGTCATCTTAAAACTGAGTAATAGTTTAGCATAACTAGTTAAAAAAATATGCCTTGAGCATTATGCTCTTTTATGAACTATCTATATGGGATCAAACTGACAACAGCAACTCAAAAGATTACATAGAAACCTTAGGGGGAAGTGAGTTTATGTTCATGAGGGAAGGACAATTCAGAAAAGGAGGTGACAATGGTTGTACAACTTGAAGAATGTAATCAACATCAGTGTTCAATTGGTGTGTTTTGCTGTGTATATTCTCAACAACAAAAAAATAAATAAAATTTAGAAGAAAAAAAAATATTGACATGGCTGTGGAGATCTATTTTTGTCCTGCTTTCTCAAGTTCATGTCCTTTGTGCTAGCCAGCAAAGAAAATACCACCCTGCTGCAAGTATAATAGAATAAGCTCTATGTTATCTGTGATACTTCAGCCTTTAAGTACTGAGAAGCAAACACTGGTTCACCTAATGTAATTTTGTGTTTTAAGCATTGGGATTACCTACCTAGGATGTTGTTGGTCTTTGATAAGGTTAATTTTTTTTTTTTTTGGTACAGCTTCTTAAATTTCACTGTGAATTTTAATAAGGGCCAGAAAGCTTGAACGAGGCCAAAATCCTGTATAATAGCAGATGTGCTGGAAAGCCATGAGAATGACCTTCAGATTTCGGCAGGCTGGTGGTTTGTAAAGGAGGAGGGTTAGTTTTAATCTTTCCCCCTCGTGTAAAAAATATGTGGTAAGTCAAGCAGGGCATGGGAGGTGTTGCATTTCAGCTGTGGGGTGATATCTAATATCAAGTCAACTTTTTTTTTTTTTTAACTCTAGCTGCACTGCATTAAGTAATTAAGAACAAGCCTTCCCTCAAAATATTCCCCCCAAAGCTTATTCACTCATTACTATGGAAAAGGATACCTTGAAAATGGGGAGTCCTGGTAGATACCGCCTTAACCAAGTGATGCGACATCATCAGTCATGGTGAGCAGTGACTAACATGTGCCTCCCAATGAGATGCAATTGGCAGTACACAGCATCACTATGTAACTCTTACCAAAAATGTGTAGTGTGAATCTAATCAAGAGGAAAGAAGCAGACGAATGCCGATTTGGGGACATTCTGTAAGGCAGCTGGCTTGAACCCATCAAAAATGTCAATGTTGTGAAAGATAAGCAAATTAAAAATAAAATAAATAAGGCCAGGACTGTTCCAGATTTAAAAAAAACTAAAGTGACATGACAGCCAAATGCAACAGCTGGGTGAGTGGGTGCTGGATCCAAAAATGAAGGAAAGGAGAAGAGAGGGGAGAGAGGTGAGGAAGGAAGAAGGCAGCTATAAAGGACATTTTGGGGACCATTGGGAAAATTTAATGATACTCTATTTTTTAGATAATACTTTTGCGTTGGTGTTAAGTTCCTTGCATCTATCTGACAGCTATGAAGGAGAATATCTTTGTTCTTAGGAGACACATACTGGAATACTTTAGGTGTGAAATGTTATAAAGTCTGCAACTTTCAAATGGTTCAAGAAAAATGTATGTGCATATATGGAGGCAGAGAGAGAGAAATAGACAAGGCAAAAATATTTATTGCTCAATCTAGGTAAAGGGACTAGGTGTGTTCATTGTTTTATTCATTTAATTTATCCATAGGTCTCAAATTTTTCAAAATAACCCAAAAGCAAATAGAAAGGAAAAAAAGAAAAACCTATCTGAGGGAAATTATTATAATAAAAATTCAGAATGAAAACAAAAGATGTAAGAAAACATATATACATACAACTTATGTGTGATGTCTCAGAGGAATAAAGCCCAGGACGGTGGTGGACAGAACTCTGGACTGGGAACCACAAGGGTAAGTTTTGGTGTTGCCACTGCCATCACCAGCTTTACGATGGTGGGCAGTTTGCTTTAACTCTTTTTTTTTAATTGTTGAAAGTATACACAGCAAAACATACACCAATTCAACAATTCTACATGTACAATTCAATGACACCGATTACATCCTTCAAGTTGTACAATTCTCACCCTCCGTTTCCAAATTGTTCTTCCCCTATTTTCATGGACTCACTGACCCCTAAGCTTCCTAGCTGACCTTTCGAGTTGCTGTTGTCATTTTGATCCCCTACAGATAGTTCTTCAAAGGAACACGATGTTCAAGGCAAACATTCTTTACTAATGACGCTACCCTATTGTTTGGTTTAAAGAAAACTTAAAGGGATATTTTTTGTTTAAGGTTTAAAGATTATCTCATGGAAACAGTTTTGGGGGTTCATCCAGCCTCAGCGGGTCCAGAAAGTCTGGATTCCATGAGAGTTTGGAATTCTCTTCTGGATTTTCCCCCTTCCAATCAGGATTATTCTATAGAAGTTTTGATCAAAATATTCAGTAATGATAGCCAGACAGCATCCTGTTCTTCTAGTCTCATGGCAAGGGAGGAATTTTTTCATGGGACCAATTAGTCACGCATTCCGTTTCCTCATTTGCCTAAATTCTTGACCCTTGTTCTCCAACTCCCAAATGGGGCTTGGCAATGTGGTGGTGGGGCTGGTGAATCAAAATGAACTTCTGAAGTCCCTTCAGCTCGGGGAGTCTGAAGTTCTGCATGTCGTCGTTCCAAGTTCACGTTAGTCGTCACCCTTGGGCAACTAAGGAGCCCTCATGGAGCGGAGGAGGTCTCCAGATCATTATAAAACATAAAAAATAAAGTGGCTTTTGGAAAACCTGATTCACACAAATTCTTGGCACAGCACGCTGTTTTATTTTGCTCATCATAAGTCATCCTCTTTGTCCTCATTTTTATTTGTTTGAATGATTGTTAGTCAAAAAGTTTTCTAAGCTGAATTCCCTTCCTGTTGCTCATAAAATTACATGAGTTGTTAGCCTCCCCCCCCCAAATAATTGTTACAGCAGAAGTGATTTCAGATGTTGGACAGGCAGCCAGCTGGAGCAGATTAACAGGGAAAACCAAGACTCTTCTCTCAGTCTTTGTCCTTCAGGTTAAAAAAAGGCAAGATGAGAAGAGAGAATGTTCTGTAATGAATCAGGGCAGCTGCACCTTCAAACTGGCCAGGGCCCCTCCTGCTGGGTCTCCTCTGGGTGTCTGGAGCAGTAGACCCTTTGAACGCTCAGGGGAATTGCAGGCAGAGGAAGCAGGGGGTGGAGGGGGGATCATAAATGGAGATGAGAATCTATCCAAATTCTTTCCTGATGTCCCTGTGCTTCAAAAAGAGAACTGTGTTGAAGACAGGGAAGGGGGAGAGCACTGAACAGAGCTGAAAGAGGACATTTTCCCAGAACCCCAGGCCTACCATCCATCCTTGGTGAGGACGCGTTCTATACAAAGATGTTTCCTCCACCCCCTCCTGCTTTCCCCACCACATGACCGGAGGTGGACATTATATAAACCAGGACAGGGTAGTGTCCCATTGGAGAAATCTCTGACTTGTGAGCAGGAGGCAAAAGCCTTAGAGAAATGGAATCTTATCCAAAATTAAATAGTGTACTTTTCCCTGATTTTTAGAAACTATTTAACAGAAACCCTGGTGGCATAGTGGTTAAGTGCTACAGCTGCTAACCAACAGGTTGGCAGTTTGAATCCACCAGGCGCTCATTAGAAACTCTATCGGGCAATTCTACTCTGTCCTGTAGGGTCGGTATGAGTCGGAATCCACTCGATCGATGGCAGTGGGGTTGGTTGGTTGGTTATTTAACTAAACAATTTGTAACTTAATTAAAATATTGTCATTACGAAAGCCTGTTCTGTCACTTGCTGCCACACTAAGCAACAACACTGGGAATTCACACTGGGTCATTATTATTCTGGTCTTTTTTTTTTTTTTTTTTTGCCATTCCTTCAGCAGTGGGAGTTATGGGTTTGTCAGCATTTCCGTTATTACCTCTTATTTTCTAATGCATTTTAAAATTGCATTGTATTGGATGGAAGCCTAGAAGTAATTTCCTTTAGTGTTATAGCAGCTGTGGTCCTTTATGGCTGTGTGTGACTTTGCAAGTGATTTCAATGTCTTTTTATTTAAAAAAAAAAAATTGTTTCATGCCTAAGTCCCAACTCTTTTTCTTATGCATATATGTCTTATCCAAGATTGAGATACGAATCCTGTGAAGTAAATATTTACAAACAGTACCAAAGTTAAGAAAGGCTCTGCCTTGTGGCAACAGAGTATAGCATGACCAGATCAGCGTGTGTATGATAATCAGCCTTAGTTCTCTGTGGTCATACATTATGTGTCTCTGGGATTTACAATATAAAAGAGTGGGAGAAAAGAAGACATAGTCATAAATACTAAATATAAATTATATCTATTACGCATCATGCTTGGTAAAGTAGAGGGTCAGCAAAATAAAAGGAAGACCCTCAATGAGATGGATTGACACAGTGGCTGCAACAATGGGCTCAAACATAGCAATGATTGTGAGAATGGCACAGGCCTGGGCAGTGTTTTGTTCTGTTGTACGTGGGGTCACTAAGAGTTGGAAGTGACTTGATGGCACCTAACAACAACTACAACGATGCTTTTTGTAGACATTGAGATTTTATTATCAAATCATAGAATTTCACTATCTGAAAAGGACCTTAGATCTTATCTCATCCAACTTCCCTTCAGATGCTTATTTCATCCAACTTCCCTTCAGATGCTTATTTCATCAATTCCACATTCTGTCATCTGTCCTCCCAAAAATGTGTCAGTTAACTATCGCTGCATAACAAGTCAGCTCAAAACTAGGTGGCTTAAAATACAATCACTGAGTAGGTCACGATTTGGGGTGTCAGCAATTTGGACTGAGGTCAACTGAGTGGTTCTTTTGTTGGTTTTGTCAGGGCTCACTTATGTGGCTACAGTCAAATGGCTGGTCATCTGGGGGCTGGTTGATCATGGATGGCCTCACTCCCATGTCTGGTGGTTGGCTGTGGTGGGGAGGCAACTGGGCCATGTGTCTGCAGTATATAGCGGGCCACTCCAGGCTTTTCATTGGCTGTTGGGTTCCGAAAGCAGCAAAACAGGGCAGACCCCATTGTACAAACTTTTTTCAAGCCTTTGTGTCACATTTACTGTGTCATTGGCCAAAACAAATCACATGACCAAGCTGACATGCAAGGAGGTGAAGAGATACGACTATACCTCTTAATGGAAGAAATGTTGTTGTTGTTGTTAGAGGCTGTTGAGTCTATTCTAACCCATAGTGACGCTATGTACAACACAGCAAAACATTGCCCGGTCCTGCGCCATCCTCACAATCGTTGTTATGCTTGAGACCATTGTTGTAGCCGCTGTTGTCGATCCATCTCATTGAGGGTCTTCTCTTTTTCATGGATCCTTTACTTTACCAAGCATGATGTTCTTTTCCAGGGACTGATACCTCCTGATAACATGTCCAAAAGTATGTGAGACATAGTCTCAACATCCTTGGCTCTGAGAAACATTCTGGCTGTATTTCTTCCAAGGCAGATTTGTTCGTCCTTCAGCAGTATATTCAATATTCTTTGTCAACACCGTAATTCAAAGGCATCAATTCTTCTTCGGTCTTCCTTATTCATTGTCCAGCTTTCACGAGCATATGATAAAATCAAAAGATGCATTGCATTGCATTGGCAAATTGGCTGCAAAAGACCTTTTTAAAGTGTTGAAAAGCAAAGATGTCACCTTGAGGACTAAGGTGTGCCTGACCCAAGCCATAGTGCTTTAAATCACCTCATATGCATGTGAAAGCTGGACAAAGAATGAGGAAAGCACCACTACTACCACCTTCACCATTATACTCACATACAAAGCTTTCTTTGACCAGCTTGCCCCATTGTCTCTCCTTTTCTTCCACATTTTTTCAGAGAGTATTTTATACTCCCTGCATTGGTCTTGTACCCCACTATTTCTCTACCCTTGGAAATCTACTTTTATTCCCACGGAGCAGGAATGGAACTAGCGGAAGAGCAAAGAGGCCAGTTGGGTTGGAGTAATGTGAGTGAGGGAGAGAATGGGTGGAGATCAGGTGTGAAAACATGCCTAGGAGTCTGCTACATGAGAAGGTCTTTGACAGTATGGTGAGTTCTATTTGGAAAATGTCCCTGAGTGGTGCAAACAGCTAATGCACTTGACTGCTAACCAAAATGTTGGAGGCATGTCAGAAGACAGGCCTGGTGATCTACTTCCAAAAAATCAGCCATTGAAAATCCTAGGGAGTACAATTCCATTCTGACACAGATGGATCTCCATGAGTCAGAATTGACTCAATGGCAACTAGTATTTGGAAAATGGAGGTATGCATCCATTTGCCTTTATTTTGAAGCCAAAGTCCTATCCTGACAGCCTAGGCTGGGCCCTCCCTAGTATTCAGTCTTTCCTGAAAAAAAACAGAAGAGGAGATAGTTATGAGCCTATTTGCATAAAGGACTAAAAAGTTTCTTAAGGGAAGTGAGAATTCACCTTAGGGAAAAAGAGAGTGGAGAGTCACAAGGCTGTCCAAGGACTCTGAGTTGTGATAAAGGGTGGGATTGTCTCAGTACGACACTAGTCTATCCCTCTGATGGCCCCTGCCCTGCCCCTGTGATCTGTGCCCAAGGCCAGAGAAGACGTTGCAATAAAAAGAACAAAAGAGGGATTCAGTGAAGTCTCTTAGAAAGGGTGATAGGAACATTCCCCATTTGGGTCCCATTTTAGAACTCAAAAAAGGCAGAGCAGTTGAGGGTGCAGCTGAATCCAGCCTTCCTCTGGACCAGAGATGATGTGGGAGAGGAAACCAGCCTTGGACATGCGTCCGAGCCCTTGACACCAGCTTTGATGCAAGGTCCAGGAGGAACTCACTGCCTCTGGGGGTAAGGCAGAGGACAGGATTCATTCTTAAGTGACACCTTCCGAGGGTGTCACTAGATACCCTCTGAGGCCTCCCATAACCAACTGTAGAAAACTGAAAAAAAAAAAAGAAATTTTTTTTTTTAGAACTGAAATTCCTACAGAGACAGCAAGGCTGGAGCCAGAGAAAGGTCTTTTGGCAGCTGGTATCCTGACCCAATTTTTAGTTTCAGTCTGTCCTGGCCTGAGCAACAGGGATTATAGTTGTCCCCTTTCGGTGAGCCCTGTTTGTTTTTTTAACTTGGCCTTAGGCAAAGCTGTAAATTGTAGTTTTTGACATGTCTTATCCTTCCACATAGATTCTCTTATTTTTCTTTCTTGTCCTGTATCCTCTATATTTTATTTACCGTAACAAAGGGCTTTTCCTTTCCGTTATTTGACAGTTAATTCACTCTAGGCTTAGATTACTTCCCCCACCTTGCAATATTTGCCTTTTGATAGGAGATTCCTGATGATCAAAAATTCCCCTTAGATCCCCTTAGAATAAATCCTTAGCAGCATCCCTCCGTGGTGCAAATGGTTGGAAGCTTGAGTAAAAAGGCCTGGCAATCTCCACCTGAAAAATCAGCCATTGAAAACCCTATGGAGCACAGTTCTACTCTGATACACATGGGGTCTCCATGAGTAGGAACTGACTTGACAGTGTCAAAGAGAGAAATTGATAACAGATATTTTGCTTTGATTTTGGGGTTTTCTTACCCATGAAACCAAATATTCGCTTTAAAGAGATCCCTGACCAAAATTAATCTGCCAGCAGCTTTTCTTTCACCGAAGTTGTAAATCCTTTCTTTCCTATTCAAAGCCAGGCTTAGTAACTTTGAATCTCAAAAGATATGGCTGAGTGGAAGAGCAAAGGCTGTCTTGTGAAGTAATATCCTTTGATCTCAGTAAAAGGGGAAGGGCAGGGTTCAATTATGTTAAGATTAGCCAAGGGTTAATCTATATTTCTCCCTCCTCTTTTCTTTATTAGCCCCATTGAACCTAGCTTCTTTAAGCTATTTGCTCTTTCTGGAATCAAAATCATCTCCCTATATGCATATGGAAGCCCTGGTGGCATAGTGGTTAAGAGCTCAGCTGCTAACCAAAAGGTCAGCAGTTCGAATCCACCAGGTGCTCCTTGGAAACTGTATGGGGCAGTTCTACTTTGTGCTATGGGGTCGCTATGAGTTGGAATCCACTCAACAGCAATGGGTTTGGTTTTTTGGGTTTTATATGCATACAGAACAACTGCTCAGAATAAACCTTATGTTCAAATTCTGGTGAGTTTTGGTTATTTTTAAAAACAGCAACTGGTAAAAACTTTCAGGAGTTGCAACAGGAGAAGAGGTGGGGGATGTTGAGCAGAAAAGAAGGCCTCTGGAGTCCCTCAGATAACACCATATAGGTATCTCTAGTCACAAGGCTGTCTCTGTACCTCCAGGAACTGGGAGACCCAAAGGAAATACAAAGCGGAGGATGGATGCACCAATTTTGGAAGATGAGAGAAGCTAATGAAGTTTCATTTAATATTTTGTTATGAAAAATTTTCAAACATATAGAAAATTTGAAAGAATTTTACACTAAATACTCATATACCCATCACCTAGCTTCTATCATAATATGTTACTAGGTTTGTCACATATCTACTAGAAATTTCTTTGTTCTGCCTTCATTACTGTTATCTGATGAGATAAAAGCCAATTAATTCTAATTGTGCTAGGTAGCAGAATATGCTAAAGTTTAAGTTATAGTTGCTGTTCTCAAGTTAATAAGGTAATTATATAAAAAAAAAATTATATATGTATTACTAAATGATGATACACAAGTAATAATTGATATCTAGATACGAGTGCCATAGGAGGGAAGCTGAGGAATCCTAGATTAAAGCAAGACTTCAGAGAAAAGACTAAAGTTTGGTCTCAAAGACTGGAGAGTATTTAGATAGACAGTGAATACTACAAAGAGTAATACCCATGAAAATAAATTAATATTTTAATGAGAGCCTTACTCTTTTATTAAAATTACTTTGTCTTAGATCACTATGGCTGAGACACTAGAGCAGGAACATTTGGAAAATTTTAGGACCAGGGGAAGTTGCGAATGATATTCACAGGTGCCCTTGGAATCTCAATACTCAGAATCACTAGTGAAATTAAGTTACCTTAGCAACGGTATTTGTCTTGTCAGAAATATCACAAGTGGATGCCTTTAACAAATAGAAGTTTGTTCTCTCACAATTTAAGAGGCTAGAAGTCTGAATTCAGGGTGCCAGCAGCAGGGGAAGGCTTTCTCTTTTTGTCAGCTCTGAGGGAAGGTCCTTGTCATCAATCTTCCCCTGGTCTAAGAGCATCCCATCACAGGGACTTGGGGTCCAAAGTACATGGCCTGCTCCCAGCTCTTCTTTCTTGGTGGTTTGAGGTCCCTCTCCTAATCCTGTAGATTGAGTCCAGCCTCATTAATATAACCACCTCTAATCCTGCCTCATTAATATTGTAGAGGTTAGAATTTACAACACAGGATAATCACATCAGATCACAAAATGGTGGACAACCACACAATACTGGAAATCATGGCCTAGCCAAGTTGATACACATTTTGGGGGGACATAATTCTATCCATAACAGCATTGGTAAACTATTGCCAAAGAATAAATGTGTATGTGTGTGTGTGTGTCTGTGTGTGTGTGTGTGTGTGTGTGTGTGTGAGGAAACCCTGGTGGCATAGTGGTTAAGTGCTACAAGCTGCTAACCAAAGGGTCGGCAGTTCAAATCTGCCAGGCACTCCTTGGAAACTCGATGGGCCAGTTCTACTCTGTCCTATAGGGCCACTATGAGTTGGAATTGACTCGACAGCACTGGGTTTGGTTTGGTTTTGGGGTGTGTGTGTGTGTATGTGTGAAATGGGAGCAAGAGGAAGCAGAAAGAAGAAAGAAATAGGATTTTCGGATAAAACAATGAACATATAACAAATTTCTTGACATATACTTATTTATCGTATTTATACATACCCCTACTTTGATATGTGGGGCAGTGGTGGTTCGGTGGTAGAATTCTCACTTTCCATGTGGAGACCTGGGTTTAATTCCAGGCCAATGCACCTCCTGCTCAGCTACCACTCATCTGTCAGTGGCGGAACTTCAAGACTCAGATGGACTTGGAAGAAAGGTCTGATGATCTCCTGAAAATCAGCCAATGAAAACCCTACAGGTCTGTCAACGAGTAAGAACACATACTCTGTGAACAATAAAAGCAAAGAGATTCTTTGAAGTTTCAAGACAGTTCCAACTAAGGACACGTCTAATCTCACAAAGTAAAACTAAACTCCAAAATGGTGGAGTTACAGAGGCATTTTTATGAGGTAAAATACAACGTTCTGACTGGAAGTTGCAAGATTAGGTAAGCAGGAGGTGGGACAACTTGAAGGGGGTGGAGGGCTTTACAGTGATTGGTTGGAAACACAAATATGGGCAATTTGGATTGGTTAGTTTAAATACACGACTAAGGGGGATTTTACAGCGTGGTCTGAGTGGATTCCTAATAAGGGTCTTGTGTCAAGACGCTACCTTAGGAACATTCTTCAGTTTAACCACAGAGAAAAAACATTATTATGTACTTAAGTCCATCTAAGGGTTTGAAGGTTGCAGGGGAAATAAGCAAAAGCTGAGATGGAGTCAGGGCTCAAATTGGGCCGATAATTCTGACATGAGACTAGCGCCTCAATTTTGGAACTCTCATACAGATTACAACGGTCTCATCTGCAATCCATATTTAGGATGGCTCTGGACTGGGCAGTGTTTTTTTCTCGTGCATGGGGTTACCAGGAGTCAGGGGCAGATTCAACAACAGCTAACAACAACCTGTTCAGGAATGAAGTTAAAAAAAATAAGGTGACTTAAATGGAGACATATACGATAATGAGAAGGCATATATTTTAAATGGGAGAAAAGAATTTTGCATGAGTTTTTTTCTGTATCATTTTATTAATAGTTTTGAACTGGTAGGAACAATTGAGTGCCAGAATTGACTCAACAGCAATGGGTTTGGTTTTTTGGTTTATATTCTTCTACCTACAAGTGTCTGACTATTATGCATCAGTTTTGGGAACAAATGCTGCAACCTCATCTAGCTTAAGTTAAGAAATAGGTTTTACTGGGCAAAGGGAAAACCTATAAGACCAGGTCACAAGGGAAGAGAAGACATGGGTTCTCTACCTTCCATAACCCACAGACAAGCCAGGGTGCTCTGTAGGACATGTAGAATGGGTCTGCTTTCCAACAGAGGAACAATATCCCTCCTCTTATTCTAGCTTTTTTATAAGGCAAGTATGAGAAAGCTACCTTATCAGTGGGAAAATGCCCAGGCAGCTTGGTTCAGGCAGCCTGGATTTGGGGGCCAGCTGTTTACAGGAATTGCTGGGAAAGCCACCGGCCTAGCACCTAAAGACCTTGGCATCCATGGGATGCTACAGTCCTCCTTTGGACGGGGGAAGGGACTACCAGTCCCATGGGAAGCTGAGCTTAGGTGCAGCTTCTTCCATTGGAAGAGGAAGGCCTTTGGTCCCTGCTAGCTCTTTGTCCAGGTAACCAGAGTGAGCTTCCAGGGCCATTTTCGAACTATCTCATTCATCAGACTACGTCTACTGAAGCATCTAGAGCCTAGAAGCCTAAAACTTGCTATGTAACCTTAGCAGAGTCACTTCACCTCTGTAACTCTAATTAGAGGGGCTTGTTAGGGAATCAAATAAGGCTGACCAATAGCCAAAAACTAAAATGGGAGACCAGCAATATTTTTCAGCACTCTCCTTTTAGAATTAAGAAGTAAATTATAGCCAAACAAGCAAATGTTGGTAATTGTTTAAAATGTAACTTCCAAAACACCTCCTAGGAAAAAAAAAAAAAAAATAGGAGCCAACATAAATTCAGTTAATTATTTCCAACTTCCTAGTCCTAGGCTCCAATATAATGAAAATTTGATGCTTAGAATAGAGAACTGGAGCATTTCAATACCCTCAATCATTAAAAAAGAGGAACGCGGGTAGGCCAACACACATGAGGAAAAAAAAAAAAAAAATAGGATGGCTGTGGCAGCCCCCTTCTTCCTTGCTAATACAGCCCTAATTTTTATTAACCTTCATGGGATTAGGAGAGTCCTTCACAGCCCAAGGAGTAAATCTTTATTGTTCTTAGCCAATCATGGTGATTCTAATGGTTTATGCACAGGCTTATGATATGATTCTGACACGAGAGAAGTTCTGTGGGGACTCCTGGGACAGGGTCTCCTTGCTCTTGAAAGTGGATGAATGCAGAGAATTATTTGGCCTTTAGACTTGCTGTGTGAAGAGGTGGTGCCTGGGGTTGTGGTGTCTTTTTGCAACTCAGGAAATTGCTGAGAATGAAGCCAGCTTTCTGAGGATGTCACAATAGAAAGATACAAATAACTTGGATTCTCAGTGACATCAATGAACTCTGGAAACCCTGACACTGCTCAAATCTGAGCTCATGTTATGTAAAATAATAACTTTCTTTTTTTTTTTTAAATCAATCGAGTCATGGTTTCTCTTACTTGCAGCCAAATACATTCCTAACTGATGTACTGGCTAAAGTTTACTTTTTAACTAGAAAATGTTAATTAAAATACTTCATTTTGTTACATAAAGGTTTTATGGTGGTAAGTATGAAAGAATCTTTTTTTTAAATTAAAAAAGTAAGATGTAAATTACTAGGATATCTTTTTAAAAATCTAGTTCTTTGTATAGTGCCATTCTTTTTGCAATTATTTTTAAACACTTCCTTTTGCAGTCTACTGCCCAATTCATTTTAGTGAGTAACAGAAAAAAAAAAAAAAAAAACACTGATTATCTTGGAGAATTTTGCTATATCCAACTAGGTTGTGCTGCGGTAGAATTATGTTCAACGATGCATGTTCAGAATTTCCTGTGGTATTCCACATGCCAACAGAAAACATAGTAGCCAGCTGTGGATTGAATTGTGTCTCCCAAAACATATATTGAAGTCCTGGGCCCTGTACCACGGGATGTGATCCTGTTTAGAACATAGGGTTTTTCTTTTGATATGTTGAGGGCATACCAGAGTTATGTGGGTCTAAAACATAATCGTTTCTGAGTTATAAAAAGAGAAGAATAGACACAGAGACACACACAGGAGGAAGATGGGCACCAAGGAATGCCAAGGAACTCCTGGGACTACAGGCAAGGAAGAACTTTCCCCTAGAACTATGCCCTCAATTTGGACTTACAGCCTCCTGAACTGTGAGAAAACAGATTTCTGTTATTTAAAGCCACCCACATATGGTATGTTTTGTTACAGTGGCACTAGGTAACTAAAATACAAGCTCATGGCCAAATGGTTCATGAAAGCCCAAATTCACTGAGAGGAAGTTCAAATTGAAGACAACCTGTGTTGGAGTCCATTCATTTTCTAGTATAGAGGCGGCCTCAAGAACACAGGTATAAGACAAAGAAGATGCAGAAGATAACACCAAAATTGTAGTTCTCTTGCAACTAAGAAAATACAAGCATGCACAACAGCAGGAGCTGAGGGATTTAAAACAGCTGTGGCTAGAGTTAAGCAACTGCTTGGAGTCCTTAGAAAGGGGAATGTGGAAATAGCGAAGGTCCCTGTTTGATTAAAGGGAAAGCTGAAGTTAAAGGAGGCCCATGTCCCACTTCCAGTTTGGTCTTCTAAGAAGAGCCCACCTCACCAGGGAAAGTGCAAAAGAGCAGAAATGGCGAAGTGGCATAGGTAAGCAGAGGGCCTGAGGGAAGATTCCAATTTCCCCGGGGCCTGCACATTTCTCTGTCCAACTGGAGAAATGCAGAAGTTTGAGTGGACAAGAGGGACCTGGGGTTGTAATAAGGAAGGAGTGCAGTACACAGGCAAAAGATGTTGGTGCACACTCAAAGGCTAGATGGGCCCAGTTGCATCAGATTAAAGGCCAGGTGGGCCCCAGAGGGTGGTAAACGTACCAGTGGCCCCTTCTCCTGTGAATGGGTTAAAAAAAAATTAGATGTCTGCTAATAGCTCATTAGCCAGGGCTGTCTCACCCTTGTAGCTGAGCACATTACTACCCAGAACAAATTCAGAAGAGGAGGAAAATGGATATTGGAGAATACCCTTCACTATGATATTAACACACTCTTCCCCTGTGCCAGATGCTTCCAAAGCAAAGAGAAGGAGCAGGAAAGGTGAAGAATCTTGAAAGATTATTTTTCCCAAATATAGCTCAGCTTTAAATAGGACAGTGACTGAAAATCACAGTTGAATTGTGCTGGGGAAAAGAAATCACTGGTTGGGATAATGATAATAGAATAAGATAGGCTTAGTTGTCTGCTTTAAATAGACCAGGACTGTCCGAGAGGGGCAGCCATTAGCTACATGTGGCCATTGAGCACTTGAAATGTGGCTGTGCAACTGAAGAACCAAATTTTTAATTGTATTTAATTTTAACTAAGATTAAAATTCAAAAACTGATAATTTAGTTATTGGAAACCTTTGAAGTATGCTTGGAATTCCTTGGATATGTGAGTCTACGTTTTCAAGTGTAAATTTTATAAATCTTCGAACAGATCAAATATTCCTGATGACAATATGTAACAGCTGAATTGAGATATGATGTAAGCATAAAATATACACCAGGTTTTTAAAACTTAGTATGAAAAAAAGAATGTGAAATATCTCATTAATAAATTTTATATTGATCATATATTAAAGTGATAACAGTATTTTGGATATATTAGGTTCAATATAATATGTTCTTAAAATAATTGTTTTTTTTTAATTCTTTTTATTTTATTTTTTCTAACTAGCAAATTTTAAATATTATAGGTGGCTCACATTGTTTTTCTTTGAACAGCATCGAGATGGACATGACTCAAAAGCAAAGTTGAACTTATAAAAAAAAAGAAAAGAAAGTCACTCTTGTGGCAATATCTGAATTATAGCTATAAATTCTATGAGTGTATTAAGCATTTACCATGCCCTGGTGGTGCAGTGGTTAAGAGCTTGGCTGCTAACCAAAAGGTCTGCAGTTCGAATCCATCAGCCGCTCCTCGTACCCTACGGGGCAGTTCTACTCTGTCTTATAGGTTCTCTATGAGTTGGAATCAGCTCGATGGCAATGGTTCGGTTTGTTTTTTGGTACATTCCAGGTACTGTTCTAGACACTAGGAATATTGAAACAATAAGGTGCAAACTCCTCTCCATAGTTACAAATTTTTAGTGAGAAACAGACAAATTCACCATGGTGGAGGAGCTGATTTTCAGCTTCATATGACCTGGAATTTGATCTTGTTTGTTCCTTAGGAAAAAGCATCCTGGAACACTGACTGACAGCTACCATGCTCATGAGAGACTGGATAAACCACAATGCCACTGTTTATTTGTTTATAATGAGATCTGTAATAATAAGTTACTGTTATCGAGCACCTCTGTACCAGGCATTCTACATGCGTTATATCACTAAGTTCTCACAACAACCTTTTGAGATGGGACTATTATCATCCCCATTTTGCACATAGTCCACTCGTACCCATTGCCGTGGAGTTGATTCCGACTCATAGTGACCCTATAGGACAGAGTAGTATTACCCCATAGAGTTTCCAAGGGGCGGCTGGTAGGTTAGTACTGCTGACCTTTTGATTAGCAGTCAAACTCTCAACCACCGCACCACCAGGGCTCCGTATAGTCCACAGTAGGGTCAAAATATAACACTGCATAATGGGACAATTGAATTTGGGGGAACATGGAGCCTCTTCCCCTAGATACTGCCAGGTTCTGCCTCTGTGATTATGTTTTTCTTTTTAACTGTTTCTGGAAGAACAACGTCTTTTCCATTGATACATTCCTTCTTCTGACTGCAGATTATCTGCAGTTAAGTTCTTGCTCTTTCTGTTTGTGGCCTAGAAAAATATTTTGCTTTTATTCTGACCATGGTTTACTGTACTCCTCCAGTGGGTGTTGGCTGATTAGTCAAAGTAGCAGACTGAATGGCCACATTCCATCTTCCCATCCCTTCTCATATCTAATCTACTGCTTCAAGTCCTGAGAATTCTCCACCACCACCACCACCATGCATATCCCAATACCTCAGAGAGTTGATTTAGACTCATAGTGACCGCATGTGACAGAGTACGACTGCCCCATAGGGCTTTCTAGGCTGTAATCTTTACAAGAGCTGATTGCCTGATCTTTCTCCCATGGAACCGTTGAGTGGGTTCAAACCTCTGAATTTCAGTTAGCAGCTGAGCTCTTAATCATTGCACCACTAGCGCTAGCCTGGATTAAAACAATAGAATTTCACCTTCTTGGCCTCTCCCCCCTAGAACCTTTTTGTTTCTTGTCCAGCCTCCACATGCTACCATGCAAAAGAGCTCCAATCTTGACATACTCCTTAGTGGGCTTCCTTTAGACTTCAGAATAAAGCCCAAGCTCCTTATCATGGCATTCTAGGCTGCTCATGCTCTGCCCACACCCTCAGCTCCAATTCTCCTCCCATCACGGATCCTATGTCCTTCAGCCCCTCTCCCTTTGCTTTTCATAGTCTCACCACCTAGAATGTCTTGTCATCATCCCCCCCTTCCCCCCACATGTCAAAACCTGTGCCCCTTCTTTTGAAGCCTGTCTCGTATAAGGCTATATGGTCTCTTTGACTGATCTCCTTCCACCCCTGTCAGCATTATTTTTCACTTCTCACTCTTTTCCTCTCTAGTGTAGCCTAAGTTATGTTTAGCTCTGTGGTGGTGGAAGAACCATGGGCTCTGGAGTCCCACTGCCTGAGGGTGCCCCCAGGGCCCTAGCTGCCTATTTTAAAGGCAAAATATCTTTATACCACTATTCTGTCATAATTTGGTTGCAGTCTGTTTCCCCTTTTGACTGTGCCCCACCCCAGCCCTGATCACCACTTTCTTCTCAAGCCCAAGCCCATTGCCATTGAGTCTATTCTGACTCATAGTGACAGTATAAGACAGAGTAGAACTGCCCCATAGGGTTTCCAGGGAACGGCAGAGTTGGACTGTTGACCTTTTGGTTAGCAGCTGAACTCTTAACCCCTGTGCCACCAGGGCTCCGTGGTCTCCTCAGGCTCTAGCAAAGTTCATGGCATCAAAAGCACCCAGTAACTCTTTCCTGAAGGAGTCAGACAGTGAATTAATTACTACGAATAGCTTTTCTGTTGGAGCCCTGGTGGTGTAGTGGTTAAGAGCTTGGCTGCTAACCAAAAAGTCGGCAGTTCAAATCTACCACCTGCTTCTTGGAAACCCAATGGGGCAGTTCAGCTCTGCCCTATAGGGTCACTATGAGTTGGAACCGACTACACGGCACCTAACAACAATAACAACAACAGCTTTTCTTCCAAACAATATGATCTTGGGAAAGATACATAACTTGGCTGTGACTTCGTTTACTCACTTATAAATTGGGACAATAACACCTACTTCTAATGCTTACTGAGGTAATGTATTTTAAAAAATAAAAAACTAAAAATGAATCAGAGGGAAGATCCCTGTTACTTGACATGGGTAAGGAACAAGTCACATAATAAGGATAATATAATAGGTAGAATTTTTTCAATAGCTGTCACATACTAAGTGCTTATTATCCCATTAACTCCTTACAACTCTTGAGGATTAAATTGAGTTTTATCCTACAGGTGACAACACTGAGACTCCAGGAAAGGAATGTCCATGTGTTGGAGCTGGGATTGAGAACAAACCTTGCAGGCTAAGCTTCAGCATGCCTGTGCCCTTCTCGGGTGAGAGCTGGTAGCTGGTTCCAGGGAGGTGTGAAGGGGAAGACCTGGTTTAGGCTGTCCTCATTTAACATCTATTCTTAATAACCAGAGGATGAAACCAAAGCAGATGCTCAAAAGAGCTTGTACAGAACAGGAGTGGAAGATGGAATTCAGTTTGGGGAAGTACAAACCAAGGTAGCCACAGGGAGCTAAAGCACAAGGAAGATAGAGAGGTCAGGAGAGAAAAAAAAGGAGAGCTGGAGGGTGAAAAGCAGCTGATGGGGGCGATGGGCAGTCAGCAAGATACTGTTCTGTAATGTGATGAGGCACGGAGAGGCGAAGGCTATTCTGGGCAACGCTGACTGGAGCTGCTGAAGTACAGAGAGGTCCTAGATTCTCTTTCATGTTCACAGAGGTAAATCCATATTAGAGGCTAAGGACACACTCGGACACACACACAAAAACACCCCTTGATACTGAGCCCCAGGACACCTGATGAAATCTTTTTTAACTCTCTGTTTTCCAATAGTTGCCTATACATCTCCTAAAGTTTCTAAGAGAAATTGTGGGGATGTTACATCGGTAGAATATAGGGTATAGATAAGAGTGGAAAGGGAGACAGTGAGAAAGGAACTGAAACAAGCAGCACTAACGCACTGAATGAGCTCTGGTGGTGCAATGGTTAAGTGCTTGCTGCGAATTGAAAGGTTGGCAGTTTCAAATCCACCCAGCCGCTCCATGAGAGAAAGGCCTGCTGATCTGCTCCTGTAAAGATTGTTGTTGACGTTGTTAGGTACCATCGAGTCGGTTCCGATGCATAGCAGCTCTATGTACAACAGAACGAAACACTGCCTGTTCCTGCACTATCTTCACAATTGTTGCTATGTTTGAGCCCATTGTTGCAGTCACTGCGTCAATCCACCTTGTTGAGAATCTTCCTCTTTTTCACTGGCCCTCTACTTTACCAAGCATGATGTCCTTCTCCAGGGACTGGTCCCTTCTCATAACATGTCCAAAGTCTGTGAGACAATATCTCACCATCCTTGCTTCTAAGGAGCATTCCGGCTGTACTTCTTCCAAGACAGATTTGTTTGTTCTTCCGGCAGCCTGTGGTATATTCAATTTTTTTCACCAACACCATAATTCAAAGACATCGATTCTTCTTGGGTCTTCCTTATTCATCATCCAGCTTTCCCATGCATATGAGGCAATTGAAAATACCATGGCTTGAGTCAGGTGCTTGAGTCAAGGTGACATCTTTGTTTTCGAACACTTTAAAGAGGTCTTTTGCAGCAAATTTGCCCAGTGCAATATGTCATTTGATTTTTTTCACTGCTCCTTCCATGGGTGTTGATTGTGGATCCAAGTAAAATGAAATACTTGGCAATTTCAATCTTTTCTCCATTTGTCATGGTGTTGCTTATTGGTCCAGTTTTGAAGGTTTTCGTTTTCTTTATGCTGAGATGTAATCCATACTGAAGGCTGTAGTCTTTGATGTTCATCAGTAAGTACTTCAAGTCCTCTCTACTTTCAGCAAGCAAGGTTATGTTATCTGCATATCATGGGTTGTTAATAAGTCTTCCTCTAAACTTGCTGCCACATTCTCCTTCATATAGTCTAGCTTCTCAGATTATTTACTCGGCATACAGATTGAATTAGTGTGGTGAAAGGATATACCTCTGTGATGGTTAAAGCTGTGTGTAAACTTTGCTGGGTCATGATTCTCAGTGGTTTGGCAGTTATCATGTAGTTTGGCAGCTATGTAATAATGTAATCACCTCCATGATAAGATCTGTTACCAGCAGCCAATCATTTGAAAGGGAGTTTCTTTGGGGTTGTGGCCTGCATCCAATATAGGTGAACTTTCTGGCAAAGCTAGTTGGATCTGGCTCCCTCTGGATCCTGCAGCTGGCTCCTGTTCATTTGACCCCCGGTTTTTGGGACTTAAGCTAGCAGCTTACCTGCCGATCTTAGGGTTCATCAGACTCTGCAGACTATGAGCACGAAACCTGCTGTCTGACCTGCCGATCTCGATTTTCCCAGCCCCTGCACCTACGGGAGTCAAGAGAAACCTCCAGCTTGACCCACAGACTTGGAACTTTCCAGCCTCTACAAAATGAGCCATTTCCTTGATATAAATCTCTCTCTATATATATTTACACATTTTACTGGTTTTGCTTCTCTAGAGAACCCAGCCTAAGACAACCCCTGATGCACATCTTTCCTAATTTTAAACCACGCAGTATCCCCTTGTTCTGTTTGAACGACTGCCTCTTGGTCTATGTACAGGTTCCACAAAAGCACAATTAAATGTTCTGGAATTCCCATTCTTTGCAATATTATCCATAATTTGTTATGATCTACACAGTCGAATGCATTTGCATAGTCAATAAAACACAGGTAAGCATCTTTCTGGTATTCTCTGCTTTCAGCCAAGATTCATCTGAGATCAGGAATGATATCCCTTGTTCCACATCCTCTTCTGAATCCAGCTAGTGTTTTTGGCAGTTCCCTGTCAATGTACTGCTACAACTGTTTTTGAATTATCTTCAGCAAAATTTTACTTGTGTATGATATTGTTCAATAATTTTCACATTCTGATGGATCGTCTTTCTTTGGAATGGGTACTAGGTCTCTTCCAGTCGGTTGGCCAGGTAGCTGTCCTCCAAATTTCTTGGCATAGACCAGTGAGTGCCAGTTGCATCTGTCTGTTGAAACATCTCAATTGGTATTCCATCAGTTCCTGGAGCCTGGTTTTTCACCAATGATTTCAGTGCAGCTTGAACCTTTCCTTCAGTGCCATCAGTTCCTGATCATATGCTACCTCCTGAAATGGTTGAATGTTGGCCAATTCTTTTTGGTACAGTGACTCTGTATTCCTTCTATCTTCTTTAGATGCTTCCTGCATCTTTCAATATTTTGCCCATAGAATCCTTCAATATTGCAACTTCAGGCTTGAATTTTTTTTTTTTTTTTTTCAGTTCTTTCAGCTTGAGAAATGCTGAGCATCTTCTTCCCTTTTGGTTTTCTAACTCCGAGTCTCTGTACATTTTATTATAATACTTTACTTTGTCTTCTTGAGCCACTGTTGGAAATCTTCTGTTCAGCTCTTTTATTTCATCATTTCTTCCTTTTGCTTTAGCTACTTGACGTTCAAGAGCAAGTTTCAGAGTCCTTCTAACAACCATTTAGGTCTTTTCTTTGCTTCCTGTCTTTGTAATGCTTTATTCATGTATGATGTCCTTGATGTCATTCCACAACTCATCTGATCTCTGGTCATTGGTGTTCAATGCATTTATTCTTGAGATGGTCTCCCAATTCAGGTGGGATATACTCAAGGTCATACATTGGCTCTTGTGGACTCATTTTAATTTTCTTCAGCTTCAACTTGAACTTGCATATGAGCAATTGATGAACTTTTCTGCAGTTGGCCCCTGGCCTTGTTCTGACTGATGATCTTGAGATTTTCCATCATTTGTTTCCACAGATGTAGTCAATTTGATTCTTGTGTATTCCATCCAGTGAGATCCCCATTTATACTGTAGAGTCTCCATTTATGTTGTTGTAAAAAGGTATTTGCACTGAACAAGTTGTTGGTCTTACAAAATTCTATCATGCAATCTCTGGCACTGTTTCTGTTACCAAGGCCATAGTTTCTAATTACTGATCCTTCTTCTTTGTTTCCAGATTTTGCATTCCAACCCCCTAGTAATTAACAATGCAACTTGACTGCATGTTTGATCAATTTCAGACCCCAGAAGTTGGTAAAAAGACTTGGTAACACTATTCAAATAGGACTTAGCTCTCTCTCCCAGAATACACATCATGGCTGTGAGGGGGAAATCTCTGGGAGTTTCTTTTTCCCCCTTTATTTGGGGACTTACAGAGAAAGACATATCTGGGCACTCTCAGCTGGCTAATTCCCAGGAATAGAAAGGGGCCTCTCTTCTACCTGAAAGGGTTGTCTGGGGTCATCCAGTCCAGCCTCTCAAAGGCTTGAGTGCTGACATTTCTTGCCTGAGTCCCTTGCCTAGGCAAGTGATAAGCAAGTCCACCAAGACTCCCAAGACCCCTTAGCCAGGGCTCTTCCACTACAAAGTCCTGGGTGAGTGGGGACCATCCAGGAAATTGGGGGAGAGAAACTAGCAAGGAGAGTCTCTCCTTTTCAAACCAAAAGAGGTAAAAATCAGAGAAAGGCAAGTTGTATGACATTACATTTTATCTGCAGGACTAACTCAGCAAAATTATGAAGAACAGGGCCAAATGGATATTTCTCCTAGATCATAAACTTAAATTTGCTCTTCTCGTATTTTATTTATTCAATTAATAAAATATTTACACTCTCTGTTTTGCCTTTAAAATAAACAGATAAATTTCCTCATAAAATGTCCTAAATGACTGTTTTTTGATTGAATATGACACTCCGTGATGATTTTTGTGCACATTTGGTTGCCAATAGTTTGACAAAGGAGCCCTGGTGATGCAAACAGTTAAGCGCTTGGCTGTTAACAGAAAGATTGGCAGTTCAAACCCGCACACTTGCTCTTTGGGAGAAAGACCTGGCATTATGCCAAGAAAATATTACAGCCAAGAAAACCCTATGGGACTGTTCTACTCTGTCACAGGGGATCATTATGAGTTGGAATCAATTTGATGGCACCTAACAGCAATAGTTTGACAACCCTAGTAAAAATGGTTATTGATAAGGCTTATAATGGTTGCCATTGTTAGCTGCCATCAAGTTGGCTCTGATTCATGGTGACTCCATGTGCAATAGAATGAAATGTTGCCTAGTCCTGGACCATCTTTGTGATTGTTGGTATACTCAAGTCCATTTTTTGGCCACTGTGTATCTTGAGTGCCTTCCAACCTAGGGGGCTCACCTTCTATTACTATATCGGACAATATTTTGCTGTAATCAATAGGGTTTTCATTGGCTAAATTTCAGAAGTAGATCATCAGGCCTTTCTTCCTAGTCTGTCTTAGTCTGGAAGCTCTGCTGAAACCTATCCATGATGGGTGACCTACTGGTATTTGAAATACTGGTGGCATAACTTCCAGTATCACAGTAACATGCAAGCCATCACAGGATGACAAACAGACAGATAGGTGGTAGATTATAATAGTATCTCTCTTGTAAGGACACTTTAACCTAGAGAGTCCTCAAAAAAAGTGCAAAAAACTCCCATAACAGTATTTAGGAGATTGACAAGTAATTAGATATAGAGAATGAAGGGAGAGTCCCTCACTCCCTTGCATTTGTTCAGCAGGTCTGCTTGAGAAGCTGACCTTGTACACTCTTCTTTGAAAAGTTTGCTTTGCTTTGTTTTATCTGATAAAGATGCTGAAATGTTTTTACCCATTTCCAAAGAAGGCAGAGTTGCTGCTTCTGAGACACAGTGGTAGGAGTATCTAGCTCCCTCACATAGCCAATAAGGACGGCTCTCTCTGGTGTAGTGCCTACCCTTTTTAACTGTGTAATCCCGAGCAAATTGCATAACTTCTCTGGATATCGGTTTCCCTGTTTAAGCAATGGGAATATTAACAGCTGCCCTGCCCATCTCATTAGGTTGCTGTGGGGATGAAATGGAATAATGTACAGGAATAAGGCAACATGCCATACCTGTGCATGGGAAATTACTATGCTCTTACTGCTGCCTGCCTTTAACTGGAGCCATTCTGGAAAATTTTATTTCCCCAGGTGAAAATGTCTTTGTTTCAAATTTAAAATGGTTAAATTCCATCAAGGACTACAGTGTAAATCCATTGATCTTCCCGCTCTCACTGACAATGGAACAGTATCTCTTGGAGACAAGTCTAAATTTTATCTGTTTACTCACTAGTAGTGTCAATGAAGAAAATTTCATACTCTTTTAGGGGTGAAAGAGAAGAGTTTTATTGAGGAATAATACAGCTCAAGCTGGGCAGCACAAAGTAAAAAATACAAAGCACTCCGATGTTGACAAAGGAATGCAGAGTTTTTATATAAGAAGCCTAGCGTTACCGCAATCAAAAACAGAACTTTCCTCATATCAGTTAATCTGTTTTCAAATGCATTCTTCCTGAGGCAAGCATCCCCTCCCCCGCCCAACCATCGCACAATCTCCACACACTTCCTGGAATCATAGTCAAGCAAATATACCACATTTGTTTGCAAAACAACACTTGTTTACCCAAAAGCAATGCCTATACTTTACAAGCAGGAACAGGGGTTAAAACGAAATGGAGTCTGATCCAGACCTGTGCCGGTCATTTAGTTATGCCAAACATCTCGGGTTTACGGTGCTTTGGGATTTGGAAATCATTGCCCAAAAAAGTCTTTTTTCTTCACAGTTCTGCATAGGTATTCTGCACACACAGAGCTGGCCAGGGTGGGGCTCAAGCTCTCTTCATTAGAATGTCAGGAACAAGCACTTGCTTGTGGTTGAAGAATATTTCAGGAGAGATGCAGGGACTTGAGGGAATGGAGCCAAGTGGGCTTCACTATACTGACCAGTCTATTCTTGTCATAAATACCGAGGTCATAAAATTATGTGATCTAAACTCTTCATTGTAAGGTGAGGAAATTCTGACTCAAAATAGGTTAAATAACATTCTAAGTAGTTATTTTTGACAAACTTGGTTTTTGTGACTTCCAGGCCAATACTCTTCCAGTTTATCATTAATAATCACAACAGCAGCTGCTGTTTATTAAACAAGGACTACGTGCCGGACATTGTACCATTTACATATATTCACTCATTTAATTCTTAGAAAAAAACAGTGAGGCAGATATTATTCCTATTTTACAGATGAGGAAAGTAAAGCTCAGAAATACTACTTGCCCAAGGTCAGGATTCTGATATTTATATCAGTCTGCAGCATAAAGACCAAGAAGAGGTGTGTGTTGTGGTTGTCGCTACTGGTCAGTGATGTGGGAAACCACCGGTGGCGACTGACGCAGGCAGCCGCTGGATGGCAGCTGGGCAGAGCTAAGCTGCTGTTTTCCCTCACTGATGGCCCCAGTGCGACTACACCGATCTGAGGATGTCTCGGCATCATTACAGGGGTTGATGGACCACGCCCCTGGACACACCCTGAACATGCCTTGAAGAAGAGCCCACCCCTTCCCTGCTTCCTTCCCCTATATAAACCCCTGCGCCTGCCGATGGAGGAGCCGTCTTGGCGACGCAGGTCTTGGTGTTCTCCTCTGCTTGGCCAACCAAATAAAGTTTTCTTCTTTTACTTTCACCCGACTCGTTTCTCAGTGTCATGCTGAGTGAGACCTGGAGAGCCGGTAACACTTAAGTACAATACTGTAGCTACACTTTTTTTTTTTTTTAATTTAGAGATGAGAAATCACTCTTTACCCTAAATATCAAAGGGTCCAAGAAAGTATGCTCTGAATTGAACTGTCACACAAAACTCACCCTGGAGTGCAGCCTGACTTTATATCGACAGGGGTTAACTGGAAATGAGGATGTGCATCTTTAGCTTCCACCTGGCAAGCTTCTAGAACTTAGCATCGAGATGAGAGAAATATGCAGGCTTTGGGCCAAGCATCAAGGCCAACTATTTTTGTGTGATAGAAATGTTAAAAGCATTTTTCAGTCTTAGTGTTGCTTTTAAAATAATTAAACCCATCTTTGCTTCTCTTGCTCTGTGGTTCCATTTAAAGACCCTGTGCTCAGGCTCTTTCTCTTGCTTTTTGGGTGTTAGGATGAGAAAGTCACTGGGCCAACCATCATCAGTTACCAAAATAAATTTGCCTGCTCTTTAATCTCAACATTGCATTTTGCTGACTTTGTTAAAAAGCACAATTCCTCTATTAAGTGTTCCTACACTCTGTTACAAACTACAGAGCTTGAATGTTTAAAACCCTGAACATGTTTTTAATTGTAACTCAAAAGATCAAAGAACCTTTTTCAGAAAGAAATTTTATACTCCCTAAAATGCTAACTTCGCATTAAACAATGCTATGAACAAATGTTCTAAAAGCACCAGAATAGTTCCTGAAATTTCTCAAGTACAAAATAAAAGCATGATAGGTATTATGCATTGAATTGTGTTCCCTCAAAATATGTGTTGAAATCCTAATCCCTGTACTTACAAATGGAGCCCTGATGGCCCAGTAGTTAAGAGCTCAGCTGCTATTCAACAGGCTGGCAGTCTGAATCCACCAGCCACTCCCTGGAAACCCTGTGGCGCAGTTCTACAGTCTTATATTGCTATAAGTCGGAGTTCGCTGGATGGCAATGGGTTTATTTTTCAGGTACCTATAAATATAACCCTATTTGGAAATAGGGACTTTCTTTTGTTATATTAATAAGGTCATACCAGAGTTGGGTGGGTCCTAAACCTAATTACTCATGAGTTATAAAAAGAGCAAAATAGACACAGAGACATACACCAAGGGGGAAGACAGACACCAAAGAATGCAAGAAATTCCAAGGAATGTGAAGGAACACTGAGAAATTCCCAGGGCTACTGATAAGGAAGACTCTTCCTTAGAGTTGATGCCCTGATTTGGACTTCTAGCCTCCAAAATGTAAGACAATAAATTTCTGTTCTTTAAAGTTACCCACCTGTGGTATCATTTGTTATGGCAGTACTAGGTAAGTAAGACAATATGAAAAAAGAACAACAGTATGGGGTTTACATTAACTTTACCCCAAGAATTTGGTCTTTGTCCTTGGTCCTGAGAGATAACCTCTAAAACCTTGGAATTTCCCCAGGAAGTTTCTGTCTTTGATGAGGGCTCCAGACCACACCTAACCTAACAGGATATTCTAATGAGGTGACTCTTAGGTGAGGGCTGGCCAAGCCAGAAGGATACACAGGGTGATATCAACCTTGGGATCATCTCGTGATATTGACCATCCTCAAGAGAGAGGAGCTGAAGTTCAAATTACCTAATGAGACCCCAATAAAGGCTCTGAGCAAGGAAGCTCCATGGGCTTCCTGGTTGGAGAGAGACATCTATGCATATGGGAGGGTTGCACCCTGCTTTTTGGGACATGGAAGATTAGCACTGGAAACCCTCCCAGACCTCATCCTATGTGTCTCCTCATTTGTGTCCTCTTTGCTATAATAAAAGTATAATCATAAGTTTAGCATTTTCCTCAGTTCTATGAGTTGTTCTAGTGAATTATTGAACCCAAGGTGGTAGTGGGAGTCAGCAGGTCAGAAGTGAGGGACGCTGGGGAAGCTTTTGGTTATGGCTATAGGGGTAGAGGGGACCCCTGAATTTATAGCCAGCAAGTCAGAAGTGAGGGTGTTGTGAAGACCCCCAAGATTGTGGCTGATGTCTGATATATTAGGCAGACTTGGTATTCTGGAGGACTGTGTCCTATAACTTGTGAGGTCTGACCTAGCTCAGGGTGGTTAGGTCAGAGTTGGCACTTGTCCTACTATATTTTGATAGTAACAAAAGCGGTTCACCATTATTGAGCAGTACTTCGTTTAATCCCTGTAACAACCTTTGGTGATAGGTACTATGATGGACCCCACTACACTGAGGAGAAAACTGAAGCTCAGAGAGAGAAAGTAACTCATCCACAGCCACAACAAGTAAGTAGTAGAGACAGGATTCAAAGCGAGGTGATTGGGCTTCTAACTCTGGGCTCCTAATCACGCACTACACACTTAAATTTCTTTCCCATAGGCCATGTGCATTTTAAGTCATTGAGCGCTTCTTAATTTGTACTCCACAGCACCTGGCACAGTGCCTGGCATATAGCAAAAAAAAAAAAAAAAAGAAACTGTTGAATGAATGAATGACAATGAATAAGTGGTAGAAAAAGAGTAAATAGTGGTAGGTAGAGGGAAACACAGAATTGAGGGGGAATTTGTGTGTGTGTGTGTGCATGTGTGTGTGTATAGATTGAAGAAACTTAATCATGCTGGTTGGTTAAGCGCTTGGCTGCTAAATAAGAAGTCAATGGTTTGAACCCACACATCGTCTCTGAGGGAGAAAGACCTGGTGATCTGCTGTTGTAAAGATTACGGTCTAGAAAACCCTATAGGGCAGTTCTTCTCTGTCACATGGGAATGCTATGAATCAGAATCAACTCAAGAGCACCCAACAGCAACAAACAATCACGCATCTAGGCTAGAGAAAAGGAGCCAGTGAAAATGGAAAGACTGAGACATAGAAGAGAAAGAGCTTCATTCTGTGATGGCTTCCAGATTTCACACAAACAGATGGGATCAAGCTAGCATCTTGAATAATTTAAGTTAGCCCTTGAAGGTCATTCGCAAGTTTTACGTTCAAATTTTCACTTAACCACTTAACCTTTTTTAAAGGATGTATCTTCTTGAGGTTTCCATTTAGAAACTGCTTAATATTTGTTGACTGAGTAAGTGAATGAAGTAAAAATCATATTAACCTAATCAACCTGTTTCTTCGCATTTGCAAGCTATTCTAAAGGTCAAGTTTGGGACATACTAGGATAGGAGTAGGCAGGCCACAGAATGTGAGAAAATGAAGAGGACTTCAAGAACAGATAGTCGAAAGCCCTTGTTGTACAAAGGAGGAAAATGTGAGGCCCAGAGAGGACAGATAAGTGACCTGGGACCACACAGTTCCTAAGTGACAGCAGAGACATAGCGGGGCCCTGAATCTTTGGCCCAAGATTGTCACCTTTTGTTCTGTTTGGCTTGGCACAGTGAGCAGTGCACAGATATGGAGTCATAGAATTGAGTGCAATCCTTAGCTTTGAAATGTATTGCGATGATTAAAAAATAGTGTGTGTCAAGAACCTCATGCATAATAGGTACTCAGTAGAAGGCTGTCTACTGTGACTCCACATTGAATTGCACCATAAAGATGTGTGTTTTTGTTCACCTGCATCAAGCCAACAATTACCCAGGCTAGTTCCATTTCAGAGCCCCTGGGCGGTGCAAACAGCTAACACACTCAGCTGTTAACCAAAGCATTGGAGGCTTAAGCCTACCAAGAGGCACCTCAGAAGAAAGGCCCGGCAATATGCTTCAGAAATATCAGCCACTCTGTGGCCCACAGCTCTGTTCTGACACACACACGGGGTGGCCATGAGTCAGAGTTGACTTGATGGCTACCGGTTTGGTAGTTTCATCCTATTCCATTCAGTCATGGAGGAACGTATCTTTGATGACTTGGAAAATAAGTTCAGCAGTCCTAGATTTCGTGAGCACAAACGGAAATAGTAAAGGTTTAATGCTTATTCTGGGAGCAGTGATACATATGATTTTGCTGACAAAATCCGTTATCTGAATCTGTATAATTCAGGCTCAGATCTTGGACGAGTGTTTCACCAAGTCTGAGGCCCATGCATTGAGGAACCCTGTCCTGGGCCTGGCAAACTCACCAAAGTAATAAATACTTCCAGGCTGCTCTCCCTCCATCCCCACCTGGAGGTAGGCTTCCGAGAGGTAGGCTGGCCAGCTTTGCATTATCCATTCTCCATTACAGGCCTTCTAAAATCTGCCCCCAGGAGGAAAGAGGCCTGAGAAGGGCTGCAAAAGAGGCATGGTGACCTTTGCCCATGACTGAGCCTGGCCAGGAGAAGTTGGGGCTTTGGTAACTTAAGAGGTTTAGTACACATTTTCAGAACCTTGGGGCCCAAACCTCCATGATCTATGGACCCTTTGTGTTCCCTTCTGCCCACACAGCCACTCGTTTGTTCCCTGTCCTCACTGAACTCCATTTCACCTGTGCCCAGGGCTCTGGAGCCTCACACAAAGCCACAGTGGTGCCCTTGCCCTCTGTTGGCACAGGACTTGCTCCAGGCCTCACTTCCCATCCTCTGCTTCAAACCTTCTCTTGTTCTTGACTTCCTAGTCTCCACCCTGTTGCTATCATTCCCATATTCTTCCTGTTTGACTTTAATCCAACTTCTCCTGAGTGCAATGCCTTTGGATCAGTTCCCTCAGTACCACACTCGGAAGCCTAAGGGCAAGCAAAGTCCTGCTCTTGGGGCCAACCCAATGCCCAGACCTAGGCCAGGCCAGGCCAAGAGCCCAGGCTTGGGGGAGCCAGGGGGTGTCTTAGTCAGGATTCTCTACAGAAATGAAACCAGTAAGATATATATAGAGAGAGAGATTTATTTTAAGGAATTGATTCATGTAATTGTGGGGGGCTGGCAAGTCCAAAACCGGGTGACTGTCGGGAGATTCCTGCAGTCTTGTGTTCCAACATCTGTAGGTCAGGTGACAGGAAGAGCAAAGAGTGAGGGAGTTCTGGCAAAATGTCTACTAATAGTGGAGAGGCACTTACAGTGTCAAGCGATTGACTATCAGCCAAAAGGTCGGTGGTTTGAACCCACTCAGAGGCTCCTCAAAAGAGAGGCCTGTTGGCCTGCTTCTGAATGGTCACAGCCTTGAAAGCCCTATGGAGCAGTTCTACTCTGCACACTTGGGGTCGCCATGTGGAATTGACTCCATGGCAACTAAAAATAACATAGTGTGGAGGCAGAACACACTCTAGAGAAAATTCTCTTTTTGCTCTTAAGGCCTTCGACTGATTGGATGAAGCCCACCCACATTATGAAACCAAAAAAAAAAAAAAAACAAAAAAACCCAAATCCGTTGCCAGTGAGTTGATTCCGACTCACAGCGACCCTATAGGACAGTGTAGAACTGCCCCACAGGGTTTCCAAAGAGCACCTGGTGGATTCCAGCTGCCAGCTTTTGGTTAGCAGCTATAGCTCTTAACCACTAAGCCACCAGTGTTTCCACATTATGAGGGCGATCTGACCCATTTAAGGCCAACTGATTGGATCACATGAAACTACTTCATAACAGAGTCTACAAACAACTGGGCACCATAACCTAGCCAAGCTGATTTAAAAAATTAACCATCACAAAGGAGGTTCAAGTAATGTCTAAATTCTATTTCTACTGCAGACATTGTTAATGTCCTCAACCCAAGCCACCCCAGGAGCCCTTGGACAGTAAAGTTGCAGGGTCTGCATCTCTGAGCCTGAGCGCTTTTGTCCCGACTTTGCTCAGAAGTACCACAGCCCCCAGAGCAGCTGATGGGAGTTGGTGTATAAATACCCTAGGCCCCTCGCCCTTCAGGTGGTATAATTCTGAGGTGTGTTTTTCACACACCTTGGAAAGCTGGCTTAATAACTCATGCGTTATTGGCTGCCTTCCCTTCCTTGTTACTTCCCTACCAGTGGTTCCTGCAGCTCCCAAATAAACTGTTGTCATTAGTTGCCATAGTCAATTCCAACTCATGGTGACCCCGCGTGACCCCACATGGGCAGAGTAGAACTGCTCCATAGGGTTTTCAGAAGCAGCTTGCCGGGACTGTCTCTTGAGGACACTGGGTGGGTTCGAACCTCCAATCTTTTGCCTAGTAGTTGAGTGCCTAACTATTTTCACCATTCAAGGACTCCCCCAAATAAACTACTTGCACTCAAATCTCTGTCTCAGAGTTTGGTTCTGGAGGAATTATACAAACTAAGACAGTTTCAAAATTCTTTCCTTGTGGGAGACTTGGAAAGAGGGCCGGGACTAGGGCAAGGCAAGTAAGGCACCTAGGGCATAAGATTTAAGGAGATGCTCCCTCTCAGGGTCATGAAAGTGCTGACCCTACCCTCCTGTGACCTGAAAGAGTACCTCCTTCCATGTTTCGCCTTAGGCCACTCACTGGCCTCACTCTTTGTCCTGGCCCTTCTTGGAAAAGTATTTCAAGTGGGAACTGGAAAAAGGAACTCCTATTGTGTATAATGTCTTAACAGTCTAGGGTTGTTTAACCATTTTATATCCACATAATTGTTATTTACATAAATATCTTCCATTTTTAAATGTAATCTTTGAGACAGCCTGTGCTGATCTGAATTGCTTTTGGATTATGCAGTATAGTACCATATGTTTAAGTATCTAACACTCTTGTTTTCATTCATATGTTCATTCATTTATGCATTTCACAAACATTTAAAGAACATCTGTAAGTGAGTAAAGGGTGGTGATGCTTTATTTAAAAGCATTTATTTATTTACACATAAGAATAGACACTTTTCCAACGCTGATTCAAAGGTCATGTCATCATCAGTATTATTTTGTGTGTGTGTGTCCTTTTTTTTTTTGACATTTTATTGTGAAAGTTTACACAGCAAATTAGTTTCCCATTCAACAAATCATACACAAACTGTTCCTTGACATTTGTTGCTGTCCCTGCAATGTGTCGGCAATCTCCCCATTTTCACCCTGGCTTCCCGTTTCCATCCCTCCAGTTTCCCTGCCCCTCTGTTATGGTTTGAATTGTGTCCCCCAGAAATCTGGATCAACTTGGCTAGGCAATGATTTCCAGTATTGTGTGCCTGTCCACCATTTTGTCATCTGATGTGATTTTCCTATGTGTTGTAAATCCTACCTCTATAATTTTAATGAGGCAGGATTAGAGGCTGTGTCAATGAGGCAGGACCCAATCTATAAGATTAGGTTGTGTCTTGAATCAATCTCTTTTGAGATAAAAAAGAAAGAAGGGAACAGAGAGACAAGGGGACCTCATGCCACCAAGAATGAAGAACCAGGAAAGAAGTGCATCCTTTGGTCCCAGGGTTCCTGTGCTGAGAAGCTCCTAGACCAGGGGAAGATTGATGACAAGGACATTCACCCACAGCTGACAGAGAAAGAGAATATTCTCCTGGGGCTGGCACCCTGAATTCGGACTTCTGTCCCCCTAAGCTATGAGGGAATAAATTTCTCTTTCTTAAAGCCATTTACTTGTGGTATTTCTGTTATAGTAGCACTAGATTACTAAGACACCCTCTTTGCCTTCTCATCTTTGCTTTTGGACAAATGTTGCCCATTTGGTCTCATATAATTGATTATTCAAAGGAGCACGTTTCTTATGGATGCTATTGCTTATTTTATAGGCCAATCTGTTATTTGGCTGAAAAGTGACCTCCATGGGTGGCTTCAGTTCCAGGTTAAAAAGGCCTCTTAGGGTGATAGTCTCGGGGTTGCTCTAGTCTCTATCAGTCCAGTAAGTCTGGTCTTTTTATGAATTTCAGTTTTCTACATTTTTTTCCCATTCTAACCAGGACCTTCTATTGCGTCCATGGTCAGAGTAGTCAGTAGTGGCAGCTGGCCCTCATCTAGTTCTGGCCTCAGGCTAGAGGAGGCTGTGGTTCATGTGGGACATTAATCTTTTGGACTGATTGCTTCCTTGAGTCTTTGGTTTCCTTCACTCTCCTTTGCTCCAAATGGGAAGAGACCAATAGTTGTATCTTAGATGGTCTCTTACAAGCTAGGATATAGAACATTATCTTTATGAACTGTGTTATGCCAATTGACCTAGATGTCCCTGATACTATGGTCCTTAGCCTTCAAGCCAGTAATTCAGTCCCACGAGGTGTTTGGATATGTCTAAGAAGTTTCCATAGCTGTGCCCCCTATGGGCTCTATTATACATATGAATATACAAGCAGCACATACAAATATGTATATATGAATAACTAAAAATAAAAATGAATACCCACAACTATATATACGCACTCGCATCCCTTCCCATATGCCCTCCTCCATCTATATAGCCTACTTATCTACCTAGGTAATCACTCACAAATTTTGGTTGTTACTACTGTTGTTGAAAACCTGGTGGCTCAGTGGTTAAGCATACAGCTGCTAATCAAAAAGTCAGCAGTTTGAATCCACCAGGCTCTCCTTGGAAATCCTATGGGGAAGTTCTACTCTGTCCTATAGGTTCACTATGAGTTGGAATTGACTCAACAGCAGTGGGTTTATTACTATTGTTGCAGAATTGTATATGGTATAGTAGTTACCATTGTTATAGTTAGGTGTCGGTTCTGACTCATAGGGACCCTATAGGACAGAGTAGAACCACCCCATGGGGCTTCCAAGGAGTGCATGGTGGATTTGAACTGCCAACCTTTTGGTTAACAGCTGAGCTCTTAACCACTGTCCCACGAGGGTTCCAAGCAGATACCATAGTTTTCCTTTACTCTTGCATACCTTTAGTGTCTTCATTTGCCTTGGTCACATTATGCTAACTTCCCCCATATCGTGTATTGCCTTTCCCTTCACCAGAATTAACACGTATCTCTGCTATTTTTTTTTTCTGCTATACTCAACTATATTGCCTAAAACCCATTGCCATCCAGTCGATTCCAACTCATGACAATCCTATAGGACAGAGTAGAACTGCCCCATAGAGTTTCCAAAGAGCACCTGGTGGATTTGAACTGCCAATCTTTTGGTTAGCTGCTAAACTCTTAACCACTATGTACACCTTGTTTATTTAGGCAGATTACGAAGCTACTGCTACCATTTATTTAGCTAGTTCACTAAAACAATAAATTTCACGTGAGAAAATGTGCTCTGTATTTGGTCCTTTAGGATGAGCTTGACACTTAACAATACCAATTAAAAAGGAACAATTGAAATTGTCTTTGGACACTGCATCTTCCTAGTTAACTTGAAATATGTCCCCCATAAAGGCCAGTGTTGCCATTCAGAAGGTCCCACTTCAGACCCATCTCTCACTAAAATGGAATGCCTTGACTTATGCTTGAGTTTTGTTTGTCTGTTTTGTTTTTGTAATTAGTGCTATTAGACCTGCCTTTTAACTCAAAACTATGAGATAGCATCCAATTGACTCAATCAGCCAAGAACTTCAGGGTGGGTGGAAGTTATAAATCCTCTCCCTCACCATTAATTTCTCATCTGTAAATTGGAAGAACATTATCTTCTTATAGAGGTGAGAGTTAAATGAAAAAACAAAACAACAAACCATATGTGAAAAGGCTTTCAGTTTTCAAAATATATCACTATTATAAGATCTTTAGGCAGGAAGCAAGTTATAAACCATTTGACGTCAAAGATAAAACACAATAGCAATTGTGCTAGAGCTAGCAGAGGGAGAACTTTACAAATAGAAGGGCATTCATATATTGTTTGACTCTCAGGGACGGATGACTACCACAAAGCAGGTACAATTCCAGCACGCCACGCCACTGCACAATTTCCAGGAGTTCTACCACACTGCAAGTCCTCTTAGAGATTATCTGCATCCATCTCTTTCCCTAGAGGGGAAAGAGAATGGAAAGGCAGCTAGTCAGGGCTGGTAAATTCCTGTTCCAGCTAACGTGTGAAGTCTTAGTACATGGGAGAAGGCCTCACACCCCAGGCCCCAAATAAGGAAGGTCACACAACCAAAAGCTGGGAGTCAGGAGGGACAAGATCAAAGCAAATGGAGATGAGAACAAGAAACAGAGATAAGTGGGAAAGGCCAGTTCTGAGGAATTTCCTCGAATACACTTAGGGCCTACAGAGTACATAGAAGTGGCATGGTTAAGAAAAACACCTACCTGGACCATATGGCAAAATCTTCAAGTGAAGGCTGACCTACCTTGGGATCCCTCCCCTTCCCATGATTCTGACTTTAAGCAGGGCTTACTGCTACAGGGAAATAACCTTGTGTCTTTTTTGAATACCAGTGGTTTTCAATCCATATGCCTTGGGCAAGGAGCCCTGGTGGTGCAGTGGTTAAGTGCTCGACTGCTAACTGAAAGGTTGGCAGTTTGAACTCTCCAGCTTCTCCACAGGAAAAAGATGGGGCAGTCTGCTTCTGTAAAGATTACAGTCTATAGGGTCAACTAGGAGCTGGAATTGACTTGAAGGCCACGGGTTTGTTTTGTTTTTTTTTGCCCTGGGCACAAGTTGTATACTTCAGGTACAGCACAAACTCACCTTGAAGGTGAGGGCACAAAGGAGAGCCAAGATGCCACCCACACCAGGCTCATCGGGCCTTGCCCCGGAGTAGGGCTGCATCTGCATCTGCCTGGAAGAGGAGGCTCATTCTTTGCTCCAAAGCACCTGCAGGGTGGCCTCCATCACAAAGCATCAGTGTGGGATGGTGGAAGTCCTGGCCTTGCCCTTGTGTGCTGCAGGTTCCCAAACATTATGATTCCATTTCATTTAAAGACCATTTTAAACTAAATTTAAAATTGTACTCTTAAATGCCCTCAAGGGTATTATATATCAATTTTAACTTATTTGGGACCATCAAACCAGGCTATCTTGTCTGGGGACAGAGAAACCTTAGAATAAAATTTCTTGCCATTGTAAGCATATATCTGAACTCTCTGTCATTGTGTTATTTATTCCAACAGTTATGGCTCTGCACTGGAATTTAATAATATTTGAACCTGCATGTAATTCAGCAAGTGATCAGCATGCAGCTAGAAAAGGGGAACTCATAAGACCGTCATGGGTCACTGACTCTAGTACCTTTGGGGTGGGAATGGAGAAAATGTGGAGGCAGTGATTCCGATCTGTCTTGTTCGCTGGGCAAGGAGATTCCTATCATGGAGGTGAGGGCCTCAAACTACACATTTTTGCATTAAATCAGGAAATAATATCTCCTTGCTCTGTCTCCATATTCACCAAGGAAGCTTCTAAAGATAATTTAGCTTCCCTGAAGATTCTCCTAGATAGAAAGAATGTGGTGACCAGAAAACCCATTGTCAGTGAATGACCTGGCATTCGGTCTTAACACATCAATCCCTTCAGAGTTTTGTTAATGTCAATCAGGACACAGAGCCTCATCCACCACGAGGACACAAGCCAAACTGAGTCTCTGGACATAAAAACCTGAGGGGAAGATATCGAACTGTGATGATTTCACCTTGTGAGACTGTCCGAGTGGCCCCTTGGCTTTGCTACATGACCTCTCCATCTCTTGGCTCTCTGACTTCAATAGTTGCTAGACATTTTAGATATTCAATGTTTTTTACAAATGCAAAAAATAGTTTTGTTCATAGAATCAACAGTTTCTCTCTCACCCTTTCTCTTTCTCTCCCTCTCTCTTCCCTTGTTTCTCTTTCACACACACAAAAACACATGCACTCTCACTCTCTTCCCATTCTTTCTCTTTTGACACATTAAGAAAGTTTACAGTGTCCATGATTAACTAGAGGTTAATCCTGTGGAGAGCTCTGGAGCTTTGGAAAGCAATGCAGAACACACGTTTCAGAATTATCCTCCCAAGGGATGAGAGAGCTGGGGTTATAGATACCTCAACTTCAATCAGCCTCTGTTTGAGGGCTGCTCCCAGGTGTTAATTCCTCCCCACTTCCAGCCTGCCAGAGGACAGGGAGGCTCCCTGGGAGGTGCTGTAAAAAGCCCTCAGGTGCAAAGATACAGAGAGAAGTAACTGAAAGTCTGTCATATTACACAGAGATTACGGAGTCTGAGGGAAGTGGGCAGGCACTGACAGTTATGCTGCATAGGTACTTGGTATATATCATGGAACAAAACAGATTAACCTCTGGCCTAGTGGAGGTTACATTCTACTGGACCTAATTTCTGTGAACTGGGTTATCCACCATCATGGCCTGTAACTGCTCCATATACTTGAAGGAAATGTGGTGAGTCAATGTTGGTCATAGACGTAGAGGATTGAACCAAATGACCTCTAAATTCACTGAAAGTTCTTAGATTCAAAATCCTTTTCACAGTCAAGCCCCAGCCTAGTCAAAAGTATAATCCCAAACTAAATAAGTGATATCATTATCTAAGACTCCACTTTCTGCTGTCTTCTTTGAACCAATCAAATTCAAGCTTTAGTGTTTTGTATTTTTACCTTGAATTATCTGACTTGAGAAAAATTCGATGTCAGGTTACTGAAGCTGTAAAGACATATAAAGGAGTGGTTTTGGGTCATGCCTGATGTGATTAGGAAAACATTCAAGCAATATCTCAAAATAAAAAGGAATAAACAATACTAAAGCTTGGCAGGCCAACCCATTGAAAATCATTTATTGTCTTGCAAAACAGTTTTTGTTTTTGTTTAATTTACTTGAAACCTAGGAGTGAGATTGCTGGCTTATATGGTAATCATATGTTCAACTTTTTAAGAAACTGCCAACTGTTTTCCGCAGCAGCTGCATCACTTTATATTCCTACAGCAATGTACGGGAGTTTCATTTTCTCCATATTCTCTCCAACACTCATTATTTTCAGTTTTTTTTTTTTGTTTTAATTACAGCCATCCTAGTGAGTATAAAGTTGTATTGTATCTCATTGTGGTTTTGATTTGCATTTCCTTAACGACAAATGATGTTGATCATCTTTTCATGCGCTTATTGGTCATTGGCGTATCTTTTTTGAAGAACTTTTATTCAAATCCTTTGCCCATTTTTTTAAACTGTACTTTAATGAAGGTTTACAAAACAAGCTAGTTTCTCATTAAACAGTCAGCACACATATTGTTTCATGACATTGGTTAACAACCCACAACATGTCAACACTCTCCCTTCTCAACCCTGGGTTCCCTATTACAGCTTTCCTGTCCCCTCCTGCCTTCTAGTCCTTGTCCCTGGACTGGTGTGCCCCTTTAGTCTCATTTTGTTTTATGGTCCTGTCTATTCTTTGGCTGAAGGGTAAACCTCAGGAGAGACTTCATTACTGAGCAAAAAGCATGTCCGGGGAGCATACTCTTGGGGTTTCTTCAGTCTCTGTTAGGCCAGTAAGTCTGGTTCTTTTTTGTGAGTTAGAATTTTGTTCTACATTTTCCTCTAGCTCTGTCTGGGACCCTCTACTGTGATCCCTGTCAGAGCAGTCAGTGGTGGTAGCCAGGCATCATCTAGTTGTATTGGACTCAGTCTGGTGGAGGGCATGGTAGTTGTGGTCCATTAGTCCTTTGGTCTAATCTTTCCCATGTATGTTTAGTTTTATTCATTCTCCCTTGCTCCCAAGGGGTGAGACCAGTGGAGTATCTTAGATGGCCACTTACAGGCTTTTAAAACTCCGAAGCTACTCACCAAAGTAGAATGTAGAACATTTTCTTTATAAACTGTTGTTGTTGTTAGGTGTGGTGGAGTGGGTTCCGACTCATAACAACCCTATGTACTATAGAATGAAACACTGCCCAATCCTGTGCCATGCTCACAATCGTTGTTATGCTTGAGCCCATTGTTGCAGCCACTGTGTCAATTCATCTCTTTGAGGGTCTTCCTCTTTTTTGCTGACCCTGTACTTTACCAGGAAACCCTGGTGGCGTAGTGGTTAAGTGCTATGGCTGCTAACCAAAGGGTTGGCAGTTTGAATCCGCCAGGTGCTCTTTGGGAACTCTATGGGGCAGTTCTACTCTGTCCTATAGGGTTGCTATGAGTCAGAATCGACTCGACAGCACCGGGTTTGGTTTTTTGGTTGATACTTTACCAAGCATGATGTCCTTCTCCAGGGACTGATCATTCCTGATAACATGTCCAAAGTATGTGAGGCATAGTGTTGCCATCTTTGCTTCTAAGGAGCATTCTCGTGGTACTTCTTCCAAGACAGATTTGTTCATTCTTTTGGCAGTCCATTGTATATTAAATATTCTTCGCCAACACCACAATTCAAAGGTGTCGATTCTTCTTTGGTCTTTCTTATTCATTGTCCAGCTTTTGCATGCATACATGAGACTGAAAATACCATGGCTTGGGTCAGGCGTTCCTTAGTCCTCAAGGTGACACCTTTGCTTTTTAACACTTTAAAGTGGTCTTTCGCAGCAGATTTGCCCAATGCAATGTGCTGTTCGATTTCTTGACTGCTGCTTCCATGGGTGTTGATTGTGGATCCAAGTACAATGAAATCCTTGACAGCTTCAATCTTTTCTCTATTTATCATGACGTTTTGCTTATTGGTCCAGTTGTGAGGATTTTTGTTTTCTTTATGTTGAGGTGTAATCCACACTGAAGGCTGTAGTCTTTGATCTTCACCAGTACGTGCTTCAAGTCCTCTTCGGTTTCAGCAAGCAAGGTTGTGTCATCTGTTTATGCAGGTTGTTAGTGAGTTTTCCTCCAATCCTGATGCCTCATTCTTCTTCATATAGCCCAGCTTCTCAGATTATTTGCTCAGCATACAGATCGAATAGGTATGGTGAAAGGATACAACCCTGATGCATACCATTCCTGACTTATACCACACAGTATTCCCTTGTTCTATTCGAACAATTATCTCTTGATCTATGTACAGGTTCCTCATGAGCACAATTAAGTGTTCTGAAATTCCCATTCTTCGCAATGTTATCCATAATTTTTTTATGATCCACACAGTAGAATGCCTTAGCACAGTCAATAAAACATAGGTAAACATCTTTATGGTGTTCTCTGCTTTCAGCCAGGATCTATCTGACATCAGCAATGATATGCCTAGTTCCATGTCCTCTTCTGAATCTGGTCCGAATTTCTGGCAATTCCCTGTCAGTACACTGCTGCAGCCACTTTTGAATGATCTTCAGCAAAATTTTGCTTGCATGTGGTATTAATGATATTGTTCAATAATTTCCACATTTGGTGGGATCTCCTTTCTCGGAAATAGGCAGAATTATGGATCTCTTTCAGTCAGTTGTCAGGTAGCTGTCTTCCAAATTTCTTGGCATAGACAAGTGAGCACTTCCAGCACTGCATCCATTTGTGGAAACATCTCAATTGATATTCCGTCAATTCCTAGAACTTTGTTTTTTGCCAATGCCTTCGGTAAAGCTTGTACTTCTTCCTTCAGTACCATCCGTTCCTGATCATATGTTACCTCTTGAAACGGTTGAACGTTGACCAATTCTTTTTAGTATAATGACTGTGTATTCCTTCAATCTTCTTTTGATGCTTACTGTGTCATGTAATATTTTCCCTGTGGAATCCTTCACTATTGCAATTGAATTTTTTTCTTCAGTTCTTTCAGCTTGAGAAATGCCGAGTGTGTTCTTCCCTTTTGGTTTTCTATCTCCAGCTTTTTGCACATGTCGTTATAATACTTTTCTTTGCCTTCTGGAGCTGCCCTTTGAAATCTTCTGTTCAGTTCTTTTACTTCATCTTTTCTTCCTTTTGCTTTAGCTACTTGACTTTCAAGAGTAAGTTTCAGAGTCTCCTCTGACATCCATTTTGGTCTTTTTTTTTCTTTCTTGTGTTTTTAATGACCGTTGCTTTCTTCATGGATGAGGTCCTTGATGTCATTCCACAACTTGTCTAGTCTTCGATCATCAGTGTTCAATGCATCGAATCTATTCTTGAGATGGTCTCTAAATTCAGTTGGGATATACTCAAGGTCGTACTTTGGCTTTCATGGACTTGTTCTAATTTTCTTCAGTTTCAACTTGAACTTGCAAATGAGCAACTGATGGTCTGTTCCACAGTTGGCCTCCGGTCTTGTTCTGACTGATGATATTGAGCGTTTCCATCTTCTCTTTCCACAAACGTAGTCGATTTGATTCTGGTGCATTCCATCTGGTGAGGCTCATGTGTATAGTCGCCATTTATGTTGGTGAAAAAAGGTATTTTCAACGAAGAAGTCGTTGGTCTTGCAGAATTCTATCATGCGGTCTCCAGCATCTTTTCTGTCACCAAGCCTGTATTTTCAGCTACCAATTCTTCTTTGTTTCCAACTTTTGCATTCCAATCCTGATTGCATGTTCGATCAATTACAGACTGCAGAAGCTGGTAAAAGTCTTCAATTTCTTCATCTATGGCCTTAGTAGTTGGTGCATAAACTTGAATAATACTCGTATTAACTAGTCTTTCTTGTAGAGGTATGGATATTATCCTATCACTGACAGCGCTGTACTTCAGGATAGATCTTGAAATGTTCTTTTTGATGATGAATGCAACGCCATTACTCTTCAAGTTATCATTCCTGGCATGATTGTCCAATTCAAAATGGCCAATACCAGTCCATTTCAGCCCCAAATGGCCAATACCAGTCCATTTCAGCCCAGCAATTCAGTTCCTCAGGGAGTTTGGATGTGTCTGTGGAGCTTACATGGCCTTGCCTTGTACAGGTTGTGCTGGCTTCCTCAGTATTGTGTACCCTTCACCAAAGTTACCACTTATCTATTGTCTCATTAGTGTTTTTCAGTCCTCACCCCTCCCCTCCCTCGTAATCATCAAAGATTCTTTTTGTGTGTGAACCTTTTCATGAATTTTTACAGTAATTTTCTCATACAATATTAGTCCTTTTGTGATTGACTAATTTCACTCAGCGTAATGCCCTCCAGATTCATCCATGTTATGAGATGATTCCCAGATTTATCATTGTTCTTTATCATTGCATAATACTGCATTGTGTTATGTACCATAGTTTGTTTATCCATTCATCTGTTGATGGGCATCCAGGTTGTTTCCATCTTTTTGCTATTGTGAACAATGCTGCAATGAACATTGGTGTGCATATGTCTATTCCTGTGACAGCTCTCATTTCTCTAGGGTATATTCCTAGAAGGGCATTTGCCTATTATTTAATTGGGCAAAGAATTTCATTTGGTCTTTTATTATTGAGTTCTAAGAGTTCTTTATTGTGGATACTAGAACCTTATTAGATAGATGATTTGCAAATATTTTCTCCCATTCTAAGCCTGAACTCATATTTTTTTATTTTTGTTTTTGCACATGTTTTGGTAACATGTTTACAATTTATTCATAAATACAAGCATACAAAATATTAGGGAAATGGGTTAAAAAGTGTTTTACTGATACCCAGTATTATATCAGTGTGTCCAGTGCTATATAAGACAAGACAATGGATTGGACTATAATGATCAGATATGTAATCCTATACATATCCATTGATACAGAAACAAAGATGTTTACTTTGCTTAAAACTAGGAGTCTTGGGAGAAAATGAGTTCCTGTCACTGGAAGTCATTGAAAAAGAGGAAGACCCTCAACAAGATAGATTGACAGAGTAGGTACAACAATGGGCTCAAACATAGTGCTATGGATTGAATTGTGTCCCTCCAAAATATATATCAACTTGGTTAGGCCATGATTCCCAGTATTGTGTGTTTGTCCAGTATTTTGTGATCTGATGTGATTTTCCTATGTGTTGTAAATACTACCTCCATGATGTTAATAAGGCAGGATTAAAAGGGGCAGTTATATTAATGGAGCATGACTCAATCTACAGGATTAGGTTGTAAATTGAGTCAATCTCTTTTGAGATATAAAAGAGAGGAGAGGGACAGCCAAGAATGAAGAGCTAGAAGGGGAATGCATCCTTTGGATTTAGAATCTCTGTGCTAAGCTCTTAGACCAAGGGAAGATTGATGACAAGGAACTTCCCAGAGCCAACAGAGAAAGAGAAAGTCTTCCCTTGGAGCTGGCACCATGAATTTGGACTTCTAGCCTCTTAGACTGTGAGAGAATAAATTTCTTTTTGTTAAAGCCATCCACTTGTAGTATTTCTGTTATAGCAGCACTAGGTAACTAAGACCCATAGCACCTGAGGATGGCGCAGGACCAGGTCGCTATGAGTCGGAATCGACTGCTGCCAACAATCACTGAAGCTGTTCAAACATAGATTATATTGTAGAGGAGAGTCAAGTAGCCTTTGGAAATTAGACTGGATGACTTTCAAAGGCCTTTCAACTTGAATTCTATACTCCTGATTCTTCTGTGTTTCCAACGCATTTTGGTTCAACTTCTTCCATGGCATTTATCTTGTTCTGCCTTTTATTATATTTATATATGTATTTGTCTCTTCTGGTAGATTAAATTCTTTGAGGGCAGAGAGTGCTTTGTATTTCTCTCTGTATCACGAAATTATCTGCAATGATCCTTTGTACATTGGAGGCATTCAATAAATGCCTGTTCAAAGGACAAATATTGTATGATCCCATTTACATGAAATATCTAGAATAGGCAAGTGTATAGAGGCCAAACTTTATTAGCGATTACCAGGGGTGGGCAGGAGGGAAAAGGAAAGGAGGACTCAGTGCTTAGGGGACATTGAGCTTCTGTTAAGGGTGATGGAAAACTTGGTAATGGGTAAGGGTGATGGTTGAACAGCATAATAAACATAATTAACATCACTGAACTGTACAAGTGAAGATTATTGTTATGGCAAATGTTTTGATACGTATATATTTACAACAATAAAAATCCTTGTTCATTTAAATTATAAAATGTGATTGTTTTTAATTTTTAAAAAAGCAAAAAGTATTGTTTGACTACTTGGGGAATAAAACCAAAGAAAGCAGTAGAGGAAGTTGTTCACAGGCTACCTCCTCCAATCATTTTTGGCATTGAGTATACCACCATTTATTAAAATGTTGTCCTTGTTGCAAAGACTGTAGGACTACCACATCACAAATAGGTCATGGCACTGCATGGGGTTTCGCTCCTCCCAATGATGGCAGCAGTTATCCTGTGTCAAGAGCTGTGTTGTGCCCTGTGGGGTTTATATCATAAGTATTACTATGTTTTCTGTTTTTAAAGAGACAAGAATTCAGTTCAGAAGATAAAGGAGAAGGGGCACTCATGAAGCAGAGAATGCTGAAATACTAGATATTACAGCAGCATAAATTGGTTCCAATGGAATGCTCTAAGATTCCAGGGCCAAGAGGATCCCTCTGGACCTGACAGATTGGGCAAGGCTTCTTGGAGGAGATTGATTCAACCAGGACTTTGAAGAGACTGACTGCTTTGTTAGCTGGTGAGAATGGTATTCCACTTCAGGGTATCAGCACTCTCTTTGTGATCCATCTGAAACATTTGCTGCTAGAATTCTAGGAATCTGGGCCACAAATTAGAGAGCTTCTTTGTCATCAGCATGGTCAACAATAAGCCTTTGTCTGCGGCCGTGATAAAAACCCAAACTCAGTGTTTTTATCTATAAATGTGGCAAAATATGATTGGGATGATGTCAAAAATTCCTTTCAGCTGTAAAAGTCTGCAATTTTATGAGAAAAAATAATTTTCTGAGAGAGAGATCAATGATGGAACTTAGTCTTGTCAGATGCTCTGTATAGCCTGAAGAAACAGCAAAGCCTTCGAGCTGTGTAGGTAGAGCTACACCATGTGAGGAGACCGTAAAGCTTTAAGCACGGGCTTCACAATGACCTGAGCTGCCGAGTGACCCTTGTGTAGGCTCCGTTGCCCTGCTGTGCTGTGGGTGCCTCTAGGATGGCTGGCCCTGCTGAAGTGGTTAGCAGACTTGTTCTTGCTAACTTGAGCCTGGTTGTCACCTGTCCCTACAGTAGTTGCTGCAGTCACAAGGAGAATTGATTTGGCTTCAAACCCATCTCTGTTGCTAAGCACAAGAGCTGAGCTCTTATGCAGAAACTCTAAAATGACAGCTTCTGGAGGGATGCGTTTGCCATTAATGGGTCCAGAGAGCAAGCTATCATGAGCTCAACAGAAATAGGACAAGCGGAATTCAGGCCATCTTTATCATTTTTGTATCTATTATTTATATGGGATGAAGATGGCTACATAAGAAACCAACTGTCAGAGACATTTGTATTTTGCCTTTTGTATTTCATTTAACAAGTATGAATTGAACAATATGAGTCCCTGGGTGGTGCCAACGGTTAAGTGTTTGCCTACTGTCTTAGGTTGAGTTCTGTAGCAAAGTAAAACCAGTAAAGGGTATAAATATATACATAGAGAGATTTATATCAAGGAAATGGCTCACGTGGTTGTAGAGGCTGGAAAGTCCCAATTCCACAGGTTAGGCTGGAGACTTCTCCTGACTCATGTAGCTGCAGGGGCTGGTGAACTCAAGGTTGGCAGGTCAGACAGCAGAGCTCTGGCTCATAGGATGCAGAAACCAGTGAATCCCAAGACCACCAGGCAAGATGGCAAGTAAGCTGCTAGCTCAAGTCCCAAGCACTAAAGCTCAGATGAACAGGAGCCAGCTGCAGGATCCAGAGTGAGCAAAAAGCACTTGAGCCTTGCCAGAAAGTTCACCTATATTGGATGCAGGCCACAGCCCCAAGGAAACTCCTTTTCAACTGGTTTGTTACTCAGCAGATCCCATCATGGAGGTGATCATATTACATCAGGTCTCATCCTGGAGGTGATTACACCATTACATGACTGCCAAGCTACATCATAACTGCCAAACCACTGAGAATCATGGTCCAGACAAGCTGACACACAACCTTAACGATCACAGCTACTAAAAAAATGTTGGTGGATCAAATCCAGCCAGCGGCTCCTTGAAAGAAAAACCTGGTCATCTACTTTCAAAAGAGCATAGCCATTGAGAACCCTATGGTGTGTAATTCTACTCTGAAACACATGAGGCCGCCAGGAGTTGGAATCAACTTGATGGCAACTGTTTTTCTGCTTGTTTGTTTGTTTTGTTAATTGAGCAAAATCTATTCATTTATGTAACTGTTCATGAGTTCATTAATTCAACAGATTTTTCTTGATGTTCCAGCATGCCAGGCACTGTGCTATGTATGCAATGTAGAGACCAACAACACCCTGTCCCTGCCCTCTAGGAGCTAACAGTTAATGGGGAGACAGGAGAGAACCACAGCGAGTACAATGCATGGTGACAAGTGGATAAAACAGCTGCGTGCTGGATGCCCAGGGAATGTAGAGAATGGAAACTGAGAGCTCATGGCTGGGAATCAGGGAAGAATTCCAGGGAGCTGAAGTTTTGATTAAATGTGGAAAGTCTGAAAGGTGGAATAGGAGAATTCCAGGGGAAAGATTGGTTCAGGCAAGGGCACAGAAGCAAACACAGAGGCAAACCGCATACTAGTGCAGTTCTAGTATGAAATGCACTCGTTCAGCAAATACTTAATTGAGCACCTATTATGTATCAAATACTGTTCGACTTAACAGCACTGGGTGGGGTACTGTTCCAGGTGCTGGAGATAAAACACTGAGCACAACAAAGAATCCCGCCTTCATGGAGCTGACATTCTGGCAGGGCAGACTTACAAGAAAGAGTAAACAGAACAAGTAAGTCAACTATGCGGCATGCTAGAAGGTGAGAAGCACATGAGGGGAAAAAAAAAAATGAAGAAGAAAGAAGGGTAAAGGGATGGGGGATGTCAAACCAAACCAAACCCACTGCCGTCAAGTCACTTCCAACTCCTAGCAACCGTATAGGGCAGAATAGAACTGCTCCATAGGGTTTCCAAGGCTGTAATCTTTTACGGAAGCAGACAGACACATCTTTCTTCTGCGGAATGGCTGGTGGGTTCGAACTGCCAACCTTTCGGTTAGCAGCCAAGCACTTAACCACTGTGCAACCAGGGCTACTTGGGGGGATATCAAGGGTAGCTTAATGTTTCAACAGGGCAGGATGCAAGTAGGGAGACTGTAGGGGACCACACTGAGTTGCTTCTCTCCTTATCTTCAGAGGTCCTCCTCCTGAGCCCATCCTCCAAACTTTTGTCTTAATGATTATTCTGAAATTGATCATGTCATTCTTCTGATTAACATCGTTCAGAGGCGGTTCACTGGTTTCAGCATCAGTGCCAACCTTAGCATGGCAGAAGTGGTCAGCCTCTGCCCTCCTCCAGCATCACTTCTCCTGGGCTTGTGTATTTTGGTTGACTACCTCCCCACCATCTATTTCCCCCTTCATGTTTCCCCTTGAGATTCAGGTGATTCCAGGGAAATTGGAGTCACCTCAGCTTCAAGTAAAACCCAATCCACATATTCCACCCCGAGCAGTTTACCAAACCCATAAATTCCCTTTACAGTTTAAGTCAGTTCGAGTTGGGTTTCCTGTTACTTGTGTAACCTGTACTTTGGACAAGTAGGACTAACATGGTGTAAGGCAAATGGGACTTCATTTGTGTGTCTCTTTGTTCCTTTAATCCTGCTCAGTGGGGGGAGTACTGGCCAGAGTAACTGGTATAGAGGGCATCAGATCTAAACAGATCCAATTAGTCTTGTGCCTGGAATGCTGGGACAAAGGCCATTTCTCCTCCTCTGAGTCATGTGGTATGCAGATGTGAAACCTGGAAATGGGGGAGACATTTTAGCTGCCATGGGGAAATCAGCCTGCAGATAAGTTGAAAGAAGGAATAGAACCAAGGGACGGGCAGAAGACCAGAGCCAGAGCCCTGATGACATCTGGGTTCTCCGTCAGTGGTTCTCTGAGCAACCTCAGCACCACCTGGCAACTGTTTAGAAATGCAAATTCTCAGGCCCCACCCCAGACCCACTGAATCAGAAGCCATGGAGGTAGGGCCCAGAAATCTGTGTTTTAACAAGCCCTTTAAGTGATTCTGATATTTTATTAAAGTTTGAGAACCACTGACCCAGAGTGGTTACCAAATCCAGTAAATTCCCTTTATAGTTTAAGTTGGTTTGAGTTGGGATTCCTGTTACTTGTGTAATCTGTACTTTGGACAAGTAGGAATAATGTCATTTGTGTTTCTCTCTGTTCCTTTAAATCTGCTCACTGTGAGCATTCCTCCCGCTGGGTGAAAATTTGGGCATGCCCTATAATTTTTCCATCCCTTCAAGTAATAGAAAATGTCTTCGTCACTCTAACATGAAACACAGTCTGGATTCAGAAATTAGAAAGCTCATTCCAATATATCAACACTGCAATCTTTATTGAAAGACAAGACTTTCTAGAAGTTGGGCTACCGCCACTCCCAGCCAGGACCTCAGCTCTCTGCAGTGAGGTAAAAAGGAAGAGGGAATAGGCAGCTTCTCCTCCTCTTGCTTCCCCCACCCTAACATCACTATTTGTGACTCCTACCCTTAACACCCCCCATCCCAGGACTAGAGAAGGAAAGAAGGAGAAGAGGGAAGGGAGATCAAGAGGTTCGTCTTTAATGGGCTTTTTTAATCGTATGATGGCTTTGCACTATCTAGACCCAAGAGATGTACTAGGACATTTTTGTAGATTCATCAGAGACTCTCAACATTGGAACCTCCTTTGAAGCTCCTTCTAGCAGGCAGGTTCTTTCCTGATTCTGCGCAGCCTCTGCCTCTGGGGTACATCCCCCAGTCTCTTACCCCTGAGTGTTCTCTTGGTCAGGACCCCTTTTAACAAAGCCTCTGGCTGACATCTCTACTTCAGATTCCATGTCTGAATGAACATGCGCAGGGCTTATTAAAACATAGATTGCTGGGCCCTAACTGCATAGTTTCTGATTCAGTGAGTCTGGGGTGGGACCCAAGAATTTGCATTTCTAACTAGTTGCCAGGGGGTGCTGAGGCTGCTTGGAGAACCGCTGAGGTAGGGGCTCAGATGTCATCAGGGCTCTGGCTCTGGTCCTTTGCCCATCTCTTGGTTCTAATTCCTTCTTTCAACTTATCTTTAGGCTGATTTTCTCCAGGAGAGCTAGAATGTCTCCCTCACTTCCACATGTCATATCTGCATACCACCTGGCTCAGACGAAGACACTCAGCCTTCTGCCTGGTGGCCATGGGCAGCCTTGGCTCTCTCAGGCAGGAGCTAAGTGCCAGTCCACCATTCTAACCACTTTGAGAAACACACGTTGAACACTTCTCCTTGGACCATAGTCAGGGCTCAGAACTAGCCCACGTTCCTCCAGAGAAACCCTTATTGCCAATCCACTTACAAATCCTCTCTCACTGTCTACTCCCTCACCATGGGGTGAGGGCTCTTTAGAGTCCTGAAATGGGTTCTGAATACTTAGAATATTGTATTGCTTGTATATTAAACCCTCATTCAAAACATCCAACTCAACGTCCTGTTCTACAACTGAAAACACATGAACTGTTGCCCAACCTTTGTGATAGTTTTTCAAGTATGAGTCACAGCCCTATCCTCAGAGAGGAAGGAAACCCACATGTATTTAGAGATTACTGAGTGCCCGGCCCTGGAAAGGGGTTTACTTTTTTATCTTTTAATCTCATTTAATTCGTGTAACAAATTATGCCAAATGAGAATTCTTACTTTCATTTACAGATGAGGAAACTCAGCTTCAGAGAAGACAAGTAGCACAGTCAGAAAATGGAATCCAAACACAGGTCTGCTTGTCTGCTAAGCACTTTCATAAACTTTCCATTCTGCTGCAGTTCAGCATCTAACTAGAGAGACAAAACCGCGTATAAGTAAATTGTAGAGTATGGAGCATATGTCAAGCCTCAGAAAAGGGGAATACCAGTCATAGGATGCACTAGAATAGTCTGTTAAAAATGGAACTTGGGTCTTGAGGAATAAGCAACATTTAGATAAGCAGAAGTTAGAAGGGAGGGCATTCCTGGGGTGAAGACTGTTCGTTTGACTAGTAGGCAAATGCTGGGAAGAGGAAGTGAGTAGAGTACGTGAGGTACGGGAACTGGACCTTCGTGATTGATAGAGGGTGTCTGCTGGAGAGCAGTAAAGGATAATTTTAGGTCAGAAGGTTTCTCGCTCATTACAGCAGAACCGGAAGTCCAAGCCAGCTTTTTAAAAGCAGCATGGCATATCACGTATAGCGTTATGTTAGTCTTGGTCATGAATTTTTGCCAGAAACACATAAAACAAGGTTACTTATTGATCAGTTGACAAAAATGTTGTGACCAGAGGGTAGCAGGAACATAACCCTGTATTTTGCCTCGTGGCAGTGGTTCAGTATCTGTTAATTCAGTGTTTGTAATGTCTTTATAGAACATAACTGCTGTGAATGAGAATCAACTGATTAAGGAGAGGAAAAAGTCCACATCACCAAGCTTTCACCTCTAAGGTGAGGAGGAGGATGAGAACACTTGTGTCGTGAACTAAAAATGAGGAAGGAGAGCTGAACCTTTGGGGAGCAGAGATGCTGCAGGGAAGCTGCTAAGGTCAATTATAGGAAATGGTAGGACGCTAAAATAAAACTTTTTTTTTTATGGAGTTAGTTGGAATTGATATAAGAGAAAATGGATAAAAAACAAACAAACAAAAAAATAGAGTGCCCAAGAAATAGAACAAAGCAAGAGTATTGATGTGGATTGAAAGAACTGACATTTCTCTTCACACAAAGAATTGCCATTATTGAAGATGTTGTTGTTAGCTGTTGAGTCGGTCCATACGATTAGACCATTGCAATCCATAGGGTTTTCACAGGCTGATTTTTCAGAAGCAGATGGTCAGGTCTTTCTTCCTAGCCTATCGTAGTCTGGAAGCTTTGCCGAAACCTGTTCAGTGCTACAGCAACACACAAGCCTCCACTGATGGACAGATGATGGGTGCACGTGAGGTGTACTGGCTGGGAATTGAACTTGAACCTTCTACACGGCAGGTGAGAATTCTACCACCGAACCACCACTGCCCTACTAAAAAAAAAAAAAAAAACATTGCACTTGTTTTTACTGAGGAGAAAGTCCCAGAGACCCAGGAGCCTCAAGATTCTGCATGGCTGCCCTTTGCTTACTGAGCCTACAGCTATTACTTGGTTGGGCAAAGTGCCAAGTGGTCAGTGCTTATAGCTAAAGGGGGGAAGGAAGGCAGTGTGATAGAAAGTTGCACATTTCTACTGCTGGGGAAGTCTGATCCTTTGTCTATGTATACCTCATGTGTCAGATAATACAACATGAACTTAATACAACAGCACTGATGCTAATGGAAAAATGGTGACATTTATGTTCTCCTTATGTTATTTCCACACACTTATAGGTTGCTAGGATACTATTCAGAACTACCCCTGGATCCCCACTATTTTAACTGTTGACTATTACTTTAAAAAATTAAAATGTAGTTTATTTGATTTAATAGTGTTCACAAGGTTTTTGTCCTTAGCTTTTAGAAAATGTCTTATTTCAGCAAGAATTGGCTAATGCAAGAGTTATTCTCAGAGTGAAGGGTTCCTTTTGATTTTGAATCATGTCTGATTATTTCTATGTAAATCACAGTGTTGATGATTTCTCCAAGGAACACAAGCATCAGAATGTAGGTACATTTATTATTTGGATGAAATGGCACGCATCATTTGTTGAATCCTTGATGTGGGTTCCATCTTATTGCTATTCTGAGTTCAAGCAGATATTAAATGAAAGCCTTTAAATTTTACACATGTAATACAAGGATTCAGAAAGTGTCTTCCCAGTAGGAGGGAGGTGGAAAAAGCACTTTTATGTTGGTCTTTCTTGCTAGGTGTTATGGATTGAATTGTGTCCCCCCAAAATATGCACTGAAATACTGATTCATGCACCTGTGGATGTGATCTTGTTTGGAAACAGAGTTTTTTGTTGTTGTTGTTGTTATGTTCATAAGGTCATACCAGAATAGGGTGGGTCCTAAACTTAATAATTTCTGAATTATAAAAGGAGAATAGACACAAAGGCACACACAGGGGTAAGAGAAAGGCCAAGAAATACCAAGGAACCCCAAAGACCTCACCAGGCCACCAACAAGGAAGAACTTCCCCCTAGAACCAATCCCTGAATTCAGACGTCTAGCTTCCAAAACTGTGAGACAATAAATTCTTGTTCTTTAAAGTCACTCGCTTGTATTTTTTGTGATGGCAGCAGTAGGTAACTGAAACACTTGGCTACACAGATACCCAAACTTCAAACCTGAAGATTTCTGTAAAAATGGCATGGGGGCGGTATCTGAGCTCCTTTCTCTTCACAAGGGGGAAGGAGGATCAAGATCAGCCCAAGGCTGATCCCTATGATGCGGAGGTCAGACTTGCCTCCTCTCTCCATCACCTTTACCAATTCTAACACCAACCATCCCTCCCACATCGCTCTCTACTTCTCTGCTGTGTTTGATAATTCATTGCAATGGCTACACAGAACTCACGGACCATACTCATGATTATGGGGTTTATTAGGAAAGTAATGGTTACAGTTCAGGTTCGGGAACACTCAAGATATAGTTCTTCCATCAGGACACTCTTCCCAGCAGTGTTCACAGGCACACCTGTCCCTGGCCCTCTGCCTCTGCCCAAAGGCACTCAGTTTTCTCACTCCATAGGCCCAGAAGCCCACTACGCAGCCTCTCCTGCCAGGCTTTCCTACCATTGCTTCTCTGCCACCACCTCTTGCCATCTTCAAGGTTACAGCTCACTGTCTCCTGGGTCCAGGAGCTTCTAAGCATAGGGATATCGGATCCAAAGGACGCGCTTTTCCTTGATGGTATTGGAATCCTCTCTTTCCCATCTCTGGGGTGGGCCACTTCAAGCCCAGTGGGATGGCAAAATTGACCAGTCCCCATGGTGGGACACAATTACCCATCTGCACAGTCCCTCCCTACCACCTGGGTTGGAGTTACAAGGTCATGGCTAGGAAGGCCACACAAAAGTTATCCATTGCACTGCAATTTCATATTACCAGCTTTTTTGTTTGCACATGTTGTATTAGCAGAAGCTGGTCGGAAAAAAAACCCAAAAAAACAAATCCATTGTGGTCGAGTTGATTCTGACTCATAGTGACCCTACAGGACAGAGTAGAACTGACCCATAAGGTTTCCAAGGAGCACCTGGTGAATTCAAACTGCCAACATTTTGGTTAGCAGCTGTAGCACTTAATCACTCTGCCGCCAGGGTTTCCATGAGCTGAGCCCAGGTGAAATAGGTCAACCATATGCAGAAACTTCCTGATTTTTTATTTGTTGTTGTTAGGTGCCATTGAGTTGATTCTGACTCACAGCGTCCCTATGCACAAAAGAACAAAACACTGCCCAATCCTGAGCCATCCTCACAATTGTTCTGCTTGTGCCCATTGTTGCAGCCACTGTGTAATCCATCTTGTTGAGGGTCTTCTTTTTTGCTGACCCTCTACTTTACCAAGCATGATGTCCTTCTCTTTTTATTTATATAATTTAAATAATAAAATGAAAGATTTACCAGTGGTGTCACTCCTATTTTACCCTGACATTCCCCAGCCTCGGCAGACTGTGGTGTGATTGTTTGTGTTTTAGTTGTCTGCTCCATTAAATTGTAGGCTCCATGAGGAAGAGACCAAGTCTACCTTATTCACCATTGTATCCCCAGGAGAGTTTTCTGCCAAGATGCAAGTTGCACGCAATACATATGTGTATATATAAATGCATGAATGGCGGCAATTAGATAAGCTAGTTTTTCGACTGTAGATGCACACTGGAATCACCTACGAGCTATGCAAAATACGGATGCCTAGACACCACCCCCCGAGATTCCGATGCAATTGGCCTGGGATATGGCCCAGGTATCGCCAGCCTTAAAAGCTCGCCAGATGATTCTAATGTGCAGCCAAGGTTGAGAAACGCTCTTACATAGCAACCTTTTTATTTTGCAGGTAAAGAAATTGGGGTCCAGAAAGGCTAAGCAACTTGCCCCATGTTATCAGCTAGTTAGTGGCAAAGGATGGAAACCTAGGTGTTCTGGCTCTGAGAGCAATGTTCCTTCCATTATACCTGGATTTCTCAATCTTGACTCATTCACAAACCTCTTACTCCATCATTAAATATTTTCCTTTAAATTGACTCCCTTTTTAGAATTAAACATATTTATTTTAAGAGGAAACTTTCTATGGTTTGGTAACTGGAAAATCTGTTTCGCTTGCTATACATACGTAAGTAAACATAAAAATAAGGAAAAGAAAATGTTACTAAATTCTAGCTAGATAAATTTGTTTGCTGAACATTCTCAGCCTGAAGCTTGTTCTGTAACCAAAATCAAACTCATGGCCTGGCCTTCTCGAGTTGATTTCAACTCCTAGCGACCCTACAGGACAGAGTGGAACTGCCCGCAGGGTTTCCAAGGCTTTAACCACTTCACCCCAGGGCTCCTCTGTGTTCACATAGCATCTACAATTACCTCAAGTGCCACAGAGATGCACGTCACATACTTTGTAAAGTGCGCCGCTGCACGCACAATTAGAGGCTTGATTGTTTCACTGGTATCTTTGGAATGGGCATCTAACCTGAATGATCAAAGATCAAAAGATGTTAAAGGTAGAATTCTGGCATAAAGAGGTCTGTATACTATGGGAAAGAAAATCAAACAGAATGTGCTTTTGATATGCCAAAGAAAGGAAAAAAAAAACCTTCACCAGGGACTTTTTTTCTTTTAAGCTTAAAGCTCTTTACAAACTATTAAGTGATCAAGTTCTGATGCCAGTTACAAACCAATACAAACTGACTAAGTACTCTCTACAGACAGAAAAAGCAAAAATACTGGATGGAATGAAAACAGGAGATAGAAGGGATAGAAGAACCTTTTGTGACTCTTAGCTAAATAAAATTCCATTACGCCACATTTCCTCAGGCAAATTTTTATTTTCTGAGGCAAAACTTTTTTTTTTTTTAATCAGACATACCTCAACGGCATGGATGAGTGGTATACGACAAATTGTGAGGGTCCCAGGCCTGATGTATGTTACCCTAAACATTATTCAATAACAAGAAAACGTTTGCTGGAACCATTTTTATACTTTCCATAAAATGCAGACTTATTGGCACCATTCAGCGTCTGGTTTAGAGACCGAAATGGCTTTATCTACTTTGTGCTGCTTGAAAGTTGCCTAATCAACATTGGCCTAATGCTCTTTTCCTTACTGCAAAAAGCCAGCTGGGATCCTTGTTCTCTCAGGGAGCAAGCTATAATGTAGCCACTTTCCTTTCAACACATGGGCTAGGAAATCTCCCCTGCCAGGAGCTTAAAGGCATTAATTTTATGAATATCATCAAAGCTTTTTTTCTTGTACATGGTGTAGAATAACCTTTTCTTTTCGAAAGTTCTAATCCAATAGCCTCCCAGACCTCAGGATGCCACCAAGTGGCATGTGCGTGGTGTGCCAGAACAAAGGAGAAAGCCATTCAAAGGCCACCTGCATATTGCATAACACCTTGTATTAGAAAATCCATGACCCATAAAACGCTTACCTACTTTGTGGAGTTTAAATAAAGCAGGGTGGTGTTCCTTTTTAAAGAACTGCTTAATGGTTATCTTCCTGTCAGAATTCCAATTATTTTATGACTCAGTGAGTATGCCTCTAGCTTTTCTAAAACTTTCTTTGGGTTAAGAATGAGAAGCTTGTGAAGGAAAAGTTTATATAATAATGCTGAGCAGCATTAGATAAAAATAGCTTTTATTTTTTTTAAATAAAAATTTTTGAAGTGCAAGCATACCTCTTTTTATTACACTTTGCTTTATTGCACTTCACACATATTGCGTGTTTTACAAATTGAAGGTTTGTGGCAACCCTCCGTCAAGCAAGTCTATTGGAGCTGTTTTTCCAATAGCATGTGCTCATTTTGTGTCTCTGTGTCACATTTTGGTAATTCTTGCAATATTTCAAACTTTTTCATTATTATATCTGTTACGGTCCTCTATGATCAGTGAGCTTTGATGTTAGTGTTGTAATTGTTTTGGGGCACCAAGAACTGCACCCATACAAGACAGCAAACTGAATCAATAAACGTTGTGTGTGTTCTGATTGCTTCACCAAACAGCCGTTCCCCTGTCTCTGTCCTTCTCTTTGGAACCCCCTATCCCCTCTATTCCCTGAGACATGACAATATTGAAATTAGGCCAATTAATAACCCTATAATGGCCTCTAAGTGTTCAAGTGAAAGAAAGAATTGCACTTTCCTCACTTTAAATCAAAAGCTAGAAATGATTCAGTTTAGTGAAGAAGGCATGTCAAAAGCCCAGACAGGCCAAAAGCTAGGCCTCTTGAGCCAAATAGTTAGCCAAGCTGTGAACGCAAAGGAAAAGTTCTTGGAGGAAATTAAAAGTGCTCCTCCAGTGAACACAGGAATGATAAGAAAGTGAAATGGCCGTATTGCTAATATGAAGAAAGTTTTAGTGGTCTGGATTCAAGATGAAAACAGCCATAACATTCCCTTAGGCCGAAGCCTAATCCAGAGCAAAGTCCTAATTCTCTTCAATTCTAGGAAGGCTGAAAGAGGTGAGGAAGCTGCAGAAAAAACGTTTGAAGCTAGCGGAGGCTGGTTCACGGGGTTTAAGGAAAGAAGCCATCTCTGTAACATAAAAGCACAAGGTGAAGCAGCTAAGTGCTGATGTGGAAGCTGCAAGTTACCCAGAAGGTCTAGTGAAGATAATCGATGAAGGTGGAGACACTAAACAACAGAGTTTCCACATAGACGAAACAGCTTTCCACTGGCAGAAGACGCCATCTAGGGCTTCCATAGCTAGAGAGGAGAAGGCAGTGCCTGGCTTCAAGGCTTCGAAGGACAGACTGACTCTCTCGTTAGAGGCTAGTGCAGCTGGTGACTTTAGCTGAAGCCAGTGCTCTTTTACCATTCTGAAAATCCTAGGGCCCTTAAGAATGATGCTAAATCTACTCTGTGCTCTATAAATGCAACAACAAAGTCTGGATGACAGCACATCTGTTTACAACATAGTTTACTGAATATTTGAAGCCTACTGTTGAGTTTTACTACTCAGAACAAAGATTTCTTTCAAAATATTACTGGTCATTGAAAATGCACCCAGTCACCCAAAAGCTCTGATGGAGATGTACAAGGAGATTAATGTTGTTTTCATGCCTGCTAACATAACCTGCATTTTGCAGCCCATGGATCAAGGAGTCATTTTGACTTTCAAGTCTCATTATTTAAGAAACACATTTCAGAAGGCTGTATAGCTGCCATAGATAGTGATTCTTCTGATGGATCTGGGCACGGTAAATTGAAAACCTTCTGGAAAGGAGTAACCATTCTAGATGCCATCAGAAACATTGGTGATTCATGGGAAGAGGTCAAAATATCAACATTAACAGGAATTTGGAATATGTTAATTCCAACTTCATGGATGACTCTGAGGGGTTCAAGACTTCAGTGGAGGAAGTAACTGCAGATGTGGTGGAAATAGCAAGGGAGCTAGAATTAGAAGTGGAGCCTGAAGACGTGACTGACTTGCTGCAATCTCATGATAAAGCTTTAGCAGATGAGAAGTTGTTTCTTGTGGATGAGCAAAGAAAGTAGTTTCTTGAGATGGGGTCTACTTCTGGTGAAGATGCTGTGAACATTGTTGAAATGACAACAGAGGATTTAGAATATTACATAAGTTGATAAAGTAGTGGCAGGTTTGAGAGGATTGACTGCAATTTGGAAAGAAGTTCTACTGTGGGTAAAATGCCTTCAAACAGAATTGAGAAAGGAAGAGTCAACTGATGAGGCAAATTTCACCGTTGTCTCATTTATTTATTTTTAATTTTTATTGCGCTTTAAGTGAAAGTTTACAAATCAAGTCAGCCTCTCACACAAAAACTTATATACACCTTACTACATATTCCCAGCTCTCCCTCTAATGAGGCAGCCCACTCCCTCCCTCCACTTTTATCTTTTCATGTCCATTTCGCCACTTTGTCTTATTTTAAGAAATTTCCACAGCCACCCAGCTGTCAGCAACCATCACCCTGATCAGTCAGCACCCATCAACATCAACATAGCATTTTTTAGCAATAAAGTATTTTTTCATTAAGGTATATACAGTGTTTTTTTTAGACATAATACTATTGCACACTTAATAGGCTACAGCATAGTGTAAACATAACTTTTATATGCACCGTGAAACCGAAAAAATTTGTGTGACTCACTTTATCGCGGTGGTCTGGAACTGAACCCTCAATACCTCCAAGGCATGCCTATATGGTCATAGTATTTGTACTGCCATTGATCTGAATCTGGTTGTATAACAGGAGTTTCAGAAAACTGAGTGCTCTTTAAATACCTCTACACGGCCTAAGAATTTACACTGCAGGAGCCCCTAACACCCACAGCCATTTTTTTGGGAAAGGATAATTTATTCAATCAACAAGCATTCGTCAAGGACTTAATTCTAAACCAGGTGTTATGGACAATCTACCAAGATCAAATACAAGGTCTTTCTGCCCCGGATGAGTTCAGTCTAAAGGACCAGAAAAACAAATTGCACCAAACAGTGTGATAAGAACTAAGATCATCTTTAGTCGGTCAGTCCTATAGTTGGTCAGTCCCTGGAAACTGTCAGCTTTGGAGAGGTTAAAAATGGGGGGCAGACTAGGCCAGGTGCCAGAGAGAGAACGGACAAGGGGCCAAAGCTTTGCACGTAAAATGAGCATAGCACTGGCGTGGAGCTGAGGTCATAGCTGTCAAATTGCTGGAGTTGGACCATAGGGCTGGCAAGTTGGAGCAAGGGCAAGCTGGGGGGAAAAATATGACATCAGCAGAGGCAGGGGTCGGGTAGAGGCAGGGCAAAAACCAAACCCATTGCCTACAAGTCGACTCTGACTTACAGTGACCCTATATGACAGAATAAACTGCCCCATAGCATGTCCAAGGCTGTAAATCTTCAAGGAGGCAGACTGCAACATCTTTTTCTTGTGGAGTGGTTGGTGGGTCCAAACCACCAACCTTTCAGTTAGCAGCTGAGCACTTTAACCACTTTGCCATCAGGGTTCCTTTTGAGGCAGGACAAGAAGACAGGAGAGCCTGAAGCAGGAGACCTGGAAGAGTTTGTGGGAAGGGCATTCTGTCATTGTGGGGGCTCTCTCCTCTCTTGAGGACCTATTGGCCAACCCCAGGGGATGCTCCCAGTACTGATCTTAAGGGCTGCACCATCCAACCAAGTATCTAACTTTAGAGGTGAGTACAAAGTGTGTGTGTGGTGGGGGGAGTCACAAATTGGGAATGTTGGGACTTGAAGGGTGGACAATGGAAAGGAGACAGTGCAGGACAAAGCTGGTAAATTGGTATCAACAGCCAACATTCATCGAGCACTTTCTATGGGACAAGTAACGTGCTTATACTTCCCATGCATAGTCTTATTTAAGCCCCACAGTCACTGTGGGATAGACTCTATTATTACCCTATTATTAGCAGGTTAAGAAACAGGTTTAGAGAGGTTACATAATTTATGCAAGGTTTCACACTAGAATGTGGGTTTTAACTCCAGAGCTGGATTATTAGCAACGCAGAAACTTCCTTGGGCACCATTACAAAGAGCCTTATTTGAAATGCTGAAAGGGTTTGGACTTTCTCTTGTAGGCAGTGGTGAGGAATTGAAGGTCTTAAAGCCAGGGACAGATGTGTGTTTGGTATAGTGATTTAATGTTACCAGCATATAGAGTCCGCAGGTCTGGGTTCAAATTCCAGCTCTACTATTTATTAATGGTCCCTACTCAAAGTTAAACTCATTGCTGTTGAGTCGAATCTGACTCATAGTGACCCTATAGGACAGAGTAGAATTGCCCCAAAGGGTTTCCAAGAAGTGGCTGTTGGATTCAAACTACTTACCTTTTTGGTTAGCTACCTTAGCACTTAACCACTACGCCATAGGGCTACTATGGGTTGGAATCGACTCGATGGTAACGGGTTACTCAAGGTAGGAGTCCCTGCATGGTGTAAATGGTTAACATGCCTGGCTGCTAGCCAAAAGATTGGAGGCTTGAGTCTATCTACAGGTGCCTCAGAAGAAAGGGCTGGTGATCTACTTCCAAAAAATCAGCCACTGAATTCTCTGTGGAGCGCAGCTCTAGTCTGACACACATGGGATTGCCATGAGATGCAATCAACTCAATGTCAACTTCTTTTTTGTTTGTTCTTTTTGAAATCAAGGTAATTTTCTTAAGTCTCAGTTTCTTGTTCTAAAGTAAGAATAATAATGTCTTCTTGCTGGAATATTGTGAGAATTAAATGCAATAATGTACATGAAAACAGTTTGCTAACAGCAAAGCTAAAATAAATATTAACAATTGTGATTTTTTTCTGTATTTTAGAAAGACACGTAAGGCAGCCATGGGGTGGAGTGATATGAGAGTCATTTGGAGACTATTGTAACAGTCCAGGTACAGGATGGTCACAAGGGCCATACTAAAGCAGTGGCAGCGAAGATGAAGAGGAAGGATGTAAAAGAGACAATTAGGACATTTTATAAGCAGGACTAAACGACTGAATATGGAGGGGGAGAAAAGAAAGCGGGGGCAGAATGATTCAGAGCTTTATGTTGGGTAATCAGGGGGATGGTGATATCATTAATATAGGAAGAAGAGTAGGTAGGATAATACGTTCTATTCCAGGAATATTGCGATGGGGTGACTATGAGACACCCAGCAGGAGATGATGAAATATGAGTGGGACTGTGTGTGGGAGACCCAGAAAAGAGATGTGCTGCAGATTCAGATTCGACATCATTGGGTACCTGTATAGCTAAAACTATGTCCAGGTAAGACATATGAAGCAATGGTTTGTAACTCTATAAAGTCGAGGAAACCTCCCTGAACAACATGTCACACACGCAAAAATAAACACTTATGCAGGAAGCTCAATTTTCAAAACAGACCAAAATGAAATTCTTCCAGCTTCCAGTTAAATCTGGAGCCAGGAGCCCAGAGCCTACTTCCTGAAACAGCCCCTGACTGGGTAACACTGAGCCCAGTTTAAGAAACCGCCAACACGGAACAAGAGAGAAGAAAGAGAAGGTATAGTTGTCATTTTGAGTCTGGAAGAAAGCTGCTTACATGAAATCAGATTGGAATTTTAGATTTTTTTTTAAAAGCTGTTTTGAAACTCTAATTCTTCTGTGAGCCTCACCCAGTCCTATGCAGTACTAAGGCTTTTTCTGGCCTGCTCTTATACATGCCTGCTACTGTGTCATGATGCCCATGCCCACCTGCTGAAAGTCACAGTGCCATTCAAATAAAGATAATTGGCTGAGTGCTGAGGGTAATACCTTCAAGTCCATCCACACTGGTTTTCCTCCTTATCAGAAAATGGTTGCCAGGCACCCATCAGCTGGGTCATTAGTGCTGAGATAACCACATTTGTGACAATCACCACAAGACTCTTATGTGATGTCTAAACTAGATAAATGTTGCCCACCCACTCAAGCAGTTGTTTAAGGTAAATTATCCTCAGTGTTCAACTTGCAAAGTTTTTTAAAAGTTGAACTGGCTGCACTTTATCTCCCAATTAAATTGAGTCTGCATATTATTTCAACGTTGTTAAGACAATCACGAATTCAATAAAGGCAGTTTGGTTTGGTTAGTAAATCAGAAAGACCTAGTCATATGATAAAGAAAGACAGGCAGGGAAGAAAAGAGAACAGAGGGACACAAAAAGAAGAAGGGACAATGGCTGATGCATTAGTAGCTACAATTAAAAAAAAAAAAACACTCCAAAATCTCAGTGATTTAAATAATTAAAGTTTATTTCTTGCTTATTCAAAGTTCAATGTTGCGAATGTTTATGATTGACACCTGGCCTTTCATCTTGACATTAGTAACCCCTTAAGGGCCTCAGGGTTGCCTTCTGGATTCGCTGAGATCCAGTGAACTGACCAGAGATGAAAGAGAAGCCTGCACACCGGAGGTTTTACGGGCCAGGCCTGAAGGTGAGCGCATCACTTCGATCCACATTCCATTGGCCACAGCTAGTCACATGACCATACTAATCTGCAAGGGGGACTGGGAAATGTAGTTTAGCTCTATGAAGAAGGTGAAAGTGGGGGTAGTGACCTGCTAGCCAGTCTCTGCTACAGATGAAATAGAAGGTGCCTGTGCGCAGGTTTTGTAAAAATTTAGAAAACGTGAATCCCCTGTAAATACCAAATTGACAGCCTGGTTCCTCTTCTTGTCTAGAAGTCTTAATCCAAAGGCTGGAGAGAGATAAACATTGAATATCCTCCACTCTGCCATAAAAATAGATATCAGTTAATTCTTGAGCAGAGTGGGTTGTGTTTCCAAGGTACCAAAGAAAATGTTCACCACTTTTTATAGGTAAGGCCCATTTCTTAAAACATTACAGGCATACCGAGGAGATATGGCAGGTTTAGTTCCAGACCACGACAACAAAACAAATATCACAATAGAGCAAATCGCACAAATATAAAAGTTATGTTTATACCATACTGTAGTCTATTAAGTGTGCAATAGCATTATGTCTAAAACAAAGTATATACTTTAATTAAAAAAATACTTTATTGCTGAAAATGCTAACCACATCTCAGCCTTCAGCGAGTCATAATCTTTTTGCTAGTGGAGGGTCTTGCCTCGATGTTCATGGTTGCTGACTGACTGATCAGGGTGGTGGTTACCGGAAGCTGGGGTGACTGTGGCAATTTCTTAAAATAAGACAATGAAGTTTGCCACATCAATTGACTCTTCCTTTCTTGATTCTGTTTGATAGCATTTTATCCACGGTAGAACTTCTTTCAAAACTGCAGTCAATCCTCTCAAACCCTGCCACTGCTTCATCAACTAAGTTTATGTAATATTTTAAATCCTTTGTTGTCATTTCAACAGTGTACACAGCATCTTCACCAGGAGTAGAAACCATCACAAGAAACCACTTGTTTGCTCATCCACAAGAAGCAACTCCTCATATGTTACAGTTTCATCATGAGATTGCAGCAAGTCAGTCACATCTTCAGGCTCCACTTCTAATTCTAGCACCCTTGCTATTTCCACCACATCTGCAGTTACTTCCTCCACTGAAGTCTTGAACCCCTCAGAGTCATCCATGAAGTTGGAATTAACATATTCCAAATTCCTGTTAATGTTGACATTTTGACCTCTTCCCATGAATCACAAATGTTCTTGATGGCATCTAGAATGGTTACTCCTTTCCAGAAGGTTTTCAATTTACTTTGCCCAGATTCATCAGAAGAATCACTATCTATGGCAGCTATAGCCTTACAAAATATATTTGTTAAATACTAAGACTTGAAAGTCAAAATGACTCCTTGATCCATGGGCCGCAGGATGGAGGTTATGTTAGCAGACATGAAAACAACATTAATCTCCTTGTACATCTTCATTAGAGCTCTTGGGTGACTGGGTGCATTTTCAATGACCAGAAATATTTTGAAAGGAATTTTTTTTCTGAGCAGTAAGTCTCAACAGTGAGCTTCAAATATTCGGTACACCATGTTGTAGGCAGATGTGCTGTTACTCAGGCTTTGTTGTTCCATTTATAGAGCACAGGCAGAGTAGATTTAGCATAATTCTTAGGGGCCCTAGGATTTTCAGAATAGTAAATGAGCATTGGCTTCAGCTTAAAGTCACCAGCTGCATTAGCCTCTAACAAGAGAGTCAATCTGTCCTTTGAAGCTTTGAAGGCAGGCATTGACTTCTCCTCTCTAGCTATGAAGTCCTAGATGGCATCTCCTTCCGACAGAAGGCTGTTTCATCTACACTGAAACTCTGCTGTTTAGGTAACCACCATCATCAATTATCTTCACTAGATCTTCTGGATAACTTGTTGCAGCTTCTACATCAGCACTTAGCTGCTTCACCTTGTACTTTTATGTTATGGAAATGCCTTCTTTCCTTAAATCTCATGAACCAGCCTCTGCTAACCTCAAACTTTTCTTCTGCAGCTTCCTCACCTCTCTCAGCCTTCCTAGAATTGAAGAGAGTTAGGATTGTTAGAGTTGTTCTGGATTAGGCTTTGGCATAAGGAAATATTGTGGCTGGTTTCATTTTCTATCCAGATCACTAAAGCTTTCTCCATATCAGCAATAGCCATTTTGCTTTCTTATCATTCATGTATTCACTGGAGTAGCACTTTCAATTTCCTTCAAGAACTTTTACTTTGCATTCACAACTTGGCTAACTATTTGGCCCAAGAAGCCTAGCTTTTGGCTCACCTGGGCTTTTGACATGCCTTCCTCACTAAGCTTAATCATTTCTAGTTTTTGATTTAAAATGAGAGATGTGCAATTCTTTCACGTGAACGCTTAGAGGCCATTGTAGGGTTATTAATTGGTCTAATCTCAATGTTGTCGTTCGCAGGGAATAGGGAGGCCCGAGGAGAGCGAGAGAGAAAGGGCAACGGCTGGTTGGAGGAGCAGTCAAAATACATACATTTACTGATTACGTTCACCATTTTATACGGGTTTAGCTCATAGTGCCCCAGTTACAGTAGTAACACCAAAGCTCACTTATTACAGATCACCATAATAGATATAACAATAATGGAAAAGTTTGAAATATTGCGAAGTGAGCACATGCTGTTGGGAAAATGGTGCCAATGGACTTGCTTGACACAGGGTTGCCACAAACCTTCAATTTGTAAAAATGCAATTACCTGCAAAGGGCAATAAAGTGAAGCACAATAAAATGAGGTATGCTCGTGTGTGTTTCTTTTTCACCAGAATATAAAAGCATTCCACCTATAAAAGTTTTCCTTATTTTTTTCTATTACATATTGGTAGGTTTTTATAAATTTGTTCATGTCATCAACAGTCTATTCACTTCACTTTATTCTTCACATTTTCAAGGTTAACTCTTTTTTTTTACCAAGTACCTGGTTTATACCAATCTCTCATTAAATCCTTTCCTGTTGCCATGGCGTGGATTCTGACTTACAGCGACTCTGTAGGCTGAGCCACTGAGAGGGCTATACGAGGAAGGACCGCTTTCCTTAATCGCCTTCTCAGATCCATTACAGTGCAAACCAGATAAACAGGGAACTCAGTATCTCAAAATCGGAGTCAGGAGAACTGCCCAAGCCCGCCAAACCCGCTGCCCACCAGTGGATTTCGACTCATAGCCACCCCACGGGACAGAGTAGAACTGCCCCACAGGGTTTCCAAGGAGCCCCTGCTGGATTTGAACTGCCCACCTTTGGGTTAGCAGCCGTAGCTCTTAACCACTACACCACCCCAGGGTTTCCCAGGGGACTGAGTATTTCAAAATCAGAGTCAGGGGTCTGAGGAAGAAGAACCTGGCTGGGGGCAGGGGGAACAGAGGAGGTGGTGCAGATGTGAAAAAACACAGAAGGAAGGAGGGGAACCCATCTGTGGGACCACCTGTCTGGGCGCCCCACCAGGATGCAAGCAGACTGGAGAAAGGAAAGCGCTTTCTTTCGCCACCTTCTGGTCTACACGTGTATGTGCGCCAACTAGAAAGGTTTCCTGCTGCGGCGCGGCTGTACTTCCGATCTTCTAAATAGTTAGAACATAGTTAAGAGTTTACAACGAAAAAATAATCAAAAGGTCCAACAAAAGAAGATAGCTTGAGAAAATTTTTATTGAGGATTATTAACTAACGTGAAACAATCTTCACAATATATTGTTGAGAGAAAAAAAGGTTACAAAAATGTGTGCAGTCTTATTTCTGTAAAAAAGAGTTCCCATTTATACACATATATGTATGTACCCAGCCACAAAACCAGAAAAAAATATGGAATGGTGTACTTCAAGGTGTGAACAGAATTCTAGGCACTGGGGATAGAAACGGCGGCAAATAAGGCAGACAAGGGCCCTAACCATGAGCTTTCATTCTAGCGAGGAAGTATATAACAAATAAGTTAATAATAGATAAAATACGTGCCACAGACTGCTCTCCGTGTTGGGAATATAATTTGTGAACGAAATATATATGCTCCCTGTCTTGACAGAAGTCTCTCAGTCTTTCTGTGGAAGCAGCCTAGAAAACAGCTCAAGTCAATGTCATGATAAATGCTACAAAACGGGAAATAAGTAGGTTGTGGCAATGTACAAAAGGACACCTGACCTGTTCTCAGGGGTTCAGGGAAGGCGTCCTGGAGAGTGAAGTCCAAGCTGACACCTGAAAGATGAGGTAGGAGTTAGGCAGCTGAAATCAGAGCGAGCTTCCAGAAAGGTCATCCAGGTTTGAAGGCCTGAAGGAAGGGTGGAACATAAGAGAGCTGACAGACAGGCCGACTGGCTGAAGAATCAGCTGATTCATTCCAGACACTCAGTTCGGTGTCCTTGGCACTTCGAGTTTGAGGGTAAAGAAAGGAATGAGGAGAGAAGAAGCTGGGGAAGTAAACAAGGGCAGTTCCTGAAACCATGTTAAGGAGTTTGAACTTGATGCTGAATGTTCTCTTAAAAGTCATTATGAGTGGTTCAAGGGATCATTAAATGGGGTCAGCCCTGTGTATACCTCTTCAGGAAGAAATCATTTCAATGATGACAAAAACGATATTAATAACATCTTTAAAATCAATTTTATGAAAAATACGTAATCACATGGGGAAATGCATACCCTATAAAAAAATTTTTTTATAGTGCTAAAAGAAAGCAGGTTATAAAACAATGTATAGTATATAATCCCGTCATGGAAAAAAAGCATAAATAGAGTATATATTATAAATACTACAAAGAAAAAAAGTCTTAGGTAAATACATTAATGCCGAAATGTAATCTGTGCTTATTTCTAGTGATAGAATTAGAAGTAGTTTAATTTTCTCTCCTTTATGCTCTTCTGTATTTTCCAAAATTTTCACAAGGAATATATATTAATTTTATAATCAGAAAAAATATTTAAATATATAAGTGTGCTTTAGGGACAGGTAGTACAGTCTTATGGGTCAGAAGTCACCAGGCATCCTAATGATATGAAAGAAATAAAGGCAGCTATTCAGTGGGGGAAAAATTCAGACTCAACAATGAGACCAGGATGGGACTAAAGGGACAGTAAAATTTTACTCATATTTTTTTCTATAACAATTTGAATTGCAATCTGAGCAGCACTAAAAGAAGTGCTGTCTATCTTTTGACAATACAACATAAATTTCCCTGTTGGCAGACAAGTTTCACCTGTATAACTAATATATATATGCACATATTTTTGCATGTCTAATCATACTGTTTGCATATTATTTAAACCCCAAAGTCATGTTGATATGAATTCTGAGCTACATTGGTTGCATTCAACAAGCAAGGTGAACCACCTAAATTCTATCTTGTCTCCATTAGACTACTATTGCACCGGCGGTGGCTGTCCTGAGGTGGCTTCTCTAGTCCCAGCTCTCCACTGAGTGGCTTGCCAGGGAACTTAGGCCTACCATCGTCTGCTCTGACCTTGGTTTTCCAATCCACAAATGAGAGCGGTGAGCTACTAAAAAAAAAAAAAATTGCTAAGGCCCACTAAATTCTACAATTTGAGGATCCTCTCCCCCATGGCAAAATGTGACAAGATCCTAAAGTCATAATGAAGACTGAACATTTTGAATACCAATAGTTTTTATTCTGTAAGTTTTACAGAGAATTCCTGTTTTAAAAAACAACATCTGAAGTTGCCTTCACACTCCAGAAGGTGGAAGAAACACCACTTTCTTTGTGCGTGTGCATGTGTGTTTATGTATGTGTTTTGTTTGAAAAAACATCGGAAGGGGACTTTAGGTTATAAAAGGTGAGTTCTGCAAGGCCTGTTCTGGAAAGAGAGGGGTTTGACAGAGAACTAAATTGTTCTGTAGGTAAAGCAGAGAGATTGTGGATTTGCAGTGGTAAAAGGAGAGGGTAGCCACGTCAGTGGTTGGGGCTTTAGCCCTTTTTTATAACCTCCATTAACCAGTTCCATTGAGCTGATTCTGATTCATGGCAACCCCACGTATGTCAGAGTAAAAATGTGCTCCACAGGGTTTTCAATGGCTGATTTTCAGAAGTAGATCTCTAGGCCTTTCTTCCGAGGTGCCTCTGGATGGCCTTGAAACGCTAACCTTTCAGTTAGCAGCCGAGTGTGTTAACCATTTGCACCACCCAGGGACTCTATAACCTCCGTTAGACCACCCCTACCCCATCCCCTGGACCCCAATCCATCCCCAATTAATCTAAGTAAAAACACTGTGCTTCTAAGAGGACTTCAAGGTAAGTCCTTTAGCACCGACTTTCCAGTCAAATTGCTCTCCCGAAGCCCCTTCTTCTGTATAGTTTTAGAGATTCCCCAGCAGAAGGAGAAGGGTTTAGGAACCTTGGGGACTCTGAGAAGAGGATAAACTGGAGACGGATTAAGGTGGAAATGAAAGCAGGTCCCAGCAGTACATGAGGGCAGGACCTAAAAGAAAAGACAAGAATGGAAATTTTCTGTGGTGGAGAGTTGGCCAAAGACTTTGAGAAAGGCAGGGCCTGATACTCAACTTGAAGTTGTTTTCTGGTCTGTGCTATGCAGTCACTCCCCCTCTATGATTATCCCAGCAAAAGCCTAAAGCATACATTGTTTAGTGTCAATAGTGCTTTAGGAACTGAAGGACAAGGGGTGGGGTCCCCACAGGGCTGAAGTGATAGGAGCAAGGGCTGCAGCTGCAGGAGACAAGATGGGAAACAGGAACCTCCCAGAGCCATCCATAGTGAGAGGCAACTTGAAGAACACAAGCCAGCACTCCTCCCCACACACTTTGGTCCTCTGTGGCAACATACACACACGTGCACACATACACACTCTCTCATTCATGTACACACCCCCACAAACACATATGCACGTGTACACACACTCATACACCACATACAATTGCACACGCACACATAGTTGTACACACACCACACATACATGCACACACAAACACACATATGTGCACACAGTCACCCACAGTCTGCCTGGAATCCTCAGAAATACTGGAAGGAGACAGGATTTCTCGTAATACATGGGTTAGGGGTGGAGGTTCATCATTTAATTTGGATATTATAGGACAAGGTATTCTCAGGAAGTTGGAAGACTGATGAAGGGATTTCATTTGAATGTATGATTCTTGACAGAAAATGTTCCTGTTAAATTAATAAAATTGAAACTCAGTTGGCTGGATTGTTTTTCTTTAAAAGAGGTAGTAATTTCCATTGTAATAGAAATAACTTATCCAATTGTTGGCAACGTTTTCAACAAGTTCACCTTCTATTTTAACCTCTTGCTCAGTCAGCTGAGCTAAATTCACAGCTTGTACTCACATGTGGTCCTTATCTGGCCATTCCTTCAGCTCTGAGGACCCTAAATCCCTTCTGAGATCCCTTCACTGAGGGAGCCCAAAGAAGTGCCTGCTCCACACACATGGGCCATCTCCCCTTACTTGACATTGAGATGTTTTCATTAAATGACTGCATTTTGGCATTAGATGCTTCATACACTCCCTCATCTGAAGTGTGTAAAACTGGGAAAACTGTGACTGTAACAGAAGTAAATATACCAGATGTATGGAGGACCCATTTTCTCCTGCCTCACTCTGTTTTTTTTTTACTCTGTTAGCTCCTCCGACCTCCATGGGCTGAAGAGAGGTCCAGACCCTCTGCTTGTGCTCTCATTGCACTTCCATCTCTAAAAACAAAGTTCAAAGTATGAGACCGTGAAATGATTCTGGGAAGCCAGAACCTTCGTTGGTTACTCCTGAAAGTACGTGAGCAAATGCCTCTTGTGTATAATGATTTTCAGTGTAACAAGTCGGAAAGAAATATTCTATTAGCAACTGGTACAAGGATTCCTCCTTGGGAAAGCTTGCTTTTGTGATGAAAATACTACTCCTACCTGGGGAAAAGCTGTGTTTACAGAGGCTGTGACTGGCTTGTTGTACCAAGAGGAGCTCCTGGGGGAATCTGGGAAGGAGGAGGAAGAAAGAGAAAAGGTATCATGGGTTGAATTGTGCCCCCAAAACTATACATTGAAATCCTGGCCATATGGTGTTATCATTTAAAAAAAAAAAAGTGTTAAATTAGCTGGCCTTGGGTAGAGTGGATTCCTTCTGTGATATGATGTGATGTGATATAATGATCATCCATAATGCAATCTAATGTCATAGAATTAATCAATCAATCAGTTGAGGTCATCCCAATGTAAGGTGAGTCCTAAAACTAATCACTTTTGAGTTACAAAAAGAGCAAATCAGACATAGACACGCACACACACACACGGGGAAAGACAAATGCCATGTGAAAACTGCCAAGGAACCAAGGAATGCATGGGGCTACCAATAAGAAATGAACTGACATGGCCAAGACGCTGATTTAGGCTTTTAACCTTCAGGATGGTAAGAAAATAAATTTCTGCTGTTTAAAGCCACCCACTTGTGGTATTTCTGTTATAGCAGCACTAGGGGACTAAGACAGAGAGAAAGTAAGATGGTGGAGATGTTAGATCTGTGCCCAAAAGAAAAATACATATATATCATAGAATGCTTGGTGTGACTGAATTTCTTATGGAAACCCATAGAAGAACTGAGGAGCCGAAGAGCTATAACCTATGCAATTACAGGAACAAGAAGCCCCACAGAAGGACAGCCTAGCGAACAAAAGTTGAGGAACTGTAGCAAGCATGCGTTCTAGGGACGTGGAATGGGTTGGTTATTGAAAAGATACAGAAACTTATAAAGAGCAGATAAGGAAAATCTCACAATTTTGAGGGAAGGCTCAAGTGCAAGAGCTGCAAGAAAGAAACTTGTCCTGTCCAGCAGGCACATTTATAGGAAGAAGAAATATGTGCCTATTGTCTGCTTTTAAATGTAGTGAAGGGATTCCTGAAAACTGCATCATAAATGTGCTGCTATAAAATAGAGCAGTAGGAAAACAGAGCAGTAGCATTCTGACCAAGAGCTCAGCATCAAATAAATCATAAATATAACCAATGCTATGTCATAAAAGCAAAATTGTAAGTATAAATTTCTATAATCACTTATAAACATACAATTATTCAAGTTCTATAAAACAGGCATACATGTAATATACAGACAATTAGATAAGAGGCCCCCAAACACTACAAAGTATATAATAAATTTAACACGAAATACATTAGTTATAAAAAAAAAACTACCGCTGTCAATTCCAACTCATCGCGACCCTATAGGATAGAGTAGAACTGACCAACAGAGTTTCCAAGGAGCGCCTGGTGGATTCGAACTACCTACCTCTTGGTTAGCAGCCACAGTACTTAACCACTATGCCACCAGGGTTTCCAGTTACATGTTAATTAAACAACTACTAATAATTGTTTGCCTTCTTAGCATTTAAAGTTTTACAGAATGATAAGTATAATACTTAGGAGGGCTACTTAAGAAAGTTTGCTTTTTTGAATAGTTTCTTTTCTCTTGATAAACGTTCCTGTATTAATCCATGCTGCTTAGGCAGTTAATCAAGAGTTCCTTAAGGTACATAGTAGATGCTCAGGACTCGCTTGTTATCTTTTTTGTTGTTGAGGGTGGTGATGATGGTAAGGAAGGTGCTCCTCTCTGAAGACACTGAACAGCATATGTAGAAGAAGAAAGAAGGAAGGTACAAGAGGAGGATTCTCCAACGCGTCATTAAATGTTGGCTGACTGACCGTTACATGCACATTTAAGAGGTAGGACATTCTGAAGGGTATGAGGTGCAATTAATTCCTACTATGGTGTATCTACAGGGTCCTGGTGGTACAGTGGTTAAGAGCTCAGGCTGCCAATCAAAAGGGTCACCAGTTCGAATCCACCGAGTGGCTCCTTGGAAACCCTATGGGGCAGTTCTACTCTGTCCTATACGGTTGCTATGAGTCGGAATTGACTGGATGGCAACAGGTTTTTTGTTTTGTTTTGTGGTATACCTAGGAGTTTCTGGGTGGTGCAGTTAAGTACTTGGCTACTAAAAAGTTGGTGGTTCGAGTCAACTCTGACCTAGAGGCACCTCAGAAGAAAGGCCTCTTGATCTAGTTCCAAAAGTCAGCCACTGAAGGCCCTATGGGGTACAATTCTACTCTGACACAAATGGGGTCACCATGCGTCAGAGTCGACTCCAAGGCAATTGGTGTATTATCTGAAAATTCTTTTCTCTCCTGGGTGAAAATCCACCATCTCATAACTTCCATTGACTGATCCTAGTTCTACACTCAGGATCGATATGGATAAGCTAACTCCCTCATGTTGCTGGTTAATCTCTTATCCAGTTCCTTCTATTATTCTCCATGGGGCACAGTCTCTAGATCTCTCTTCATTCAGATCACCACCCTTTGAATAACATCTGATACATCAAGGCCCCAGAGAGCCAGAAACATTCAGAACAAGACACGACAGTGTGGATAGGGTTTGAGCTATATCTTAATTATCTAGTGCTGCTTTAACAAAAATACAAGTTGATGGTTTTAACAACAGAAATTTATTCTCTCATAGTCTAGGAGGCTAGGAATCTGAATTCAGGGTGCCAGCTCATGGGAAATGCTCTCTCTGTCAGTTCTCGGGGCAAGTCCTTGTCATCAATCTTCCCCTGGTCTAAGAGGTTCTCCATGCAGGGACCCGGGGTCCAAAGGACATGCTTCCCTCCTGGTTCTTCATTCTTGGTGGCATGAGGTCCTTCTCTTCTCTGCTTGATTCCCTCTTTTGTATCTCAAAAGAGATTGACTCAAAATACAACCTAATCCTGTAGATTGGGTCCTGCCTCAGTAACGTAACTGCCTCTAATCCTGCCTTCTTAATATCATAGAGGTTAGGATTCACAGCACATAGGAAAATCACATCAGATCACAAAATGGATGATAACCATACAATACTGGAAATCATGGCCTAGCCATGTTGACACGTTTTTAGGGGACAATCTATATAACACTCTATTAATGTGGCCTGAAGTTACATTCCAGTGAGTGTCGCTCCACACCGAGCTAGTGAGTCACTTGAAAGGATTATTGTTTTTCTGGAGACTTGCTGCTGGGCCAGGATTGCCAGAATTACACTTAGGTATAAAAAATACCATAGAAATATTTTAAGAAATAAATGTCATGTTATTTTGTGGTTGTAAAAATAATAACTCAGGCACAATAATATACTATATTCATTGTATCGTGACCTATCCCAGGCACTGTGATAAGAACTTTATTATCGCCTTCAATCCTCTTAAGACAGATATTGTTCAGTTTTACAGATGGTAAAACAATCCCATTGTGGTTAGAGTTTGCTCTAACACTAAGTAGAGAAGTTATCAGAATTCAAAGCTTTTGCTCTTAGCCACAGTTCTACTCTGCCTCCTTATCCTAAGCATACAGGGGGTGGGAGGGAAGGTGATTAAGTCCAGCTTTATAATAACCAGAGAGGACAGGTAGAATAAGGGGAATGGCTTTGGAGTTCTAGTTTGTTTAATGCCTAGGGCAGATGGTCTCACGCATAACATCTTATAACTCTTTACCCCCTGGGGGTTACAGCTAACTTGGACTAGTCACTTAAGGAGATACCATCTAAAATACTACTTTAACGAACCTTCATGGCAGCTGGCATTGGTGTCTGGCATAATACGAGGAAGCTAAAAAGGATAGATGGAATGGTGCGTAAGTATTTATTAAAATATTGGGAAGCATTGTGCCATGCAAACATTGGCTACTATTATTTCTAATCAGAGTTGGCTTGAGTTTTAAGGCTCAATAGTGACAAAAGGTGGAAAAAAAGCTAGGTGATTCATTTTAAAGCCATTTTTTAAATGCCCTGGTCTGCTAACACCTGTTTTTTCCTGCTGCGTCAGTTCTGCTGCTCAGCTCCTCACGGAGAGAGTGGCTGTGAGTGAAAACCGCCAATGTGAAAACATAATCAGAATAATAGCCAGCCCACAGCAAGAAGCAGACCTTGACCAAACAAGATTAGATAAACTGGCTCTGGCTTTGTGTTCTGAGCTTGGTCTCTTCCCTTCTACATAAGGATCCTTTGAAACTGCGTGTAATGATGGCTTGGAGAGAGGCTCCATAAAATGAGAAGTGTTCAGTGGATTGAACCACGCGCAGCCAGCTAATAAAAACTTGCTCTGGGAGCTGCAGTGGGGAAGGCCGAAAACATGAATTAGATGGAATAAGACACTTAGGTTTTTCTTGCTATGAAACTATTTGCTTGACTTTAAAGCAAATCCTTTTTTTCTCTGTTGCTGGTCAGTTCTGTCAAACTGCCGATTCAGAGCGTCTGTAGGCAACGCCTGCTCCCTCCTCAGGGCCTATGCACATGTTGTTTTTCTGTCTCTCCAGAAAATAGATGAAAGGAATTATCTTTACATTTTTCCATTCACGTTCCCAAACTAAGTTAGAAAAACTCAGTACTAGGTATAGGGTACATTTTAGTCATTTGAGCTGCTGACCACTCTGGTGCAGAAAAGGGAAGGGATAGTAGAAATTAGGGGTGGTGATGAGGTAGCAAAATGGGGGGAAGAGGACGGTGTTTCTCTTGCTCTGCAGTCCTGTGAGCACAGCCTCCTGTAGGGATGATGCCATCAGAAGAGCTGCCGCCTGTCCTGAAAGCTTACTGAGCACTCTACTGCCATCTGCTGTCACCCACGGGTCTTCATGTCTTTAAGATACAGAAAAAAAAAGAAAAAAAAAAAAAAAAATTCACTGCCATTGAGTGGATTCGGACTCGTAGTGACCCTACAGGACACAGTAGAACTGCCATAGGGTTTCCAAGGAGCAGTTGGTAAATTTAAACTGCCGACCTTTTGGTTAGCAGCTGAGCTCTTTACTACGCCACCAGGGCTCCAAAATACTGCAGTTTAAAGTTATAAAAAAAAAGTTATAGTTAAAGGCAAATTCCCTCATTTAACATAATAGAAGATACTGTTCTAGGTGACTGCATTTAGTAACTCATCTAATCTTCACAACTCTGTGAGATAGGTTTTATTATCCCTATTATCTGGTAGCACAGTGGTTACACACTCGGCTGCCAATCCAAAGGTTGGCAGTTAGAACCCACCAGCCGCTCTGTGGGAGGAAGATGTGGCAGTCTGCTTTCCTTAAGAAACAGAAACCCTGTAGTGTAGTTCTACTCTTTCTTTTTTTTTGGTATTATCTCCATTTTACAGATGAAGTAACACTCCCGGAAAGACCAGATAACTTGCTTAGATGGCTCATTAGTGAATTAAACCTTAGTCCACTGCTTCTCAGACCAGTGCTTTTTTCACCACTCACTTTGCTACTTCCTTGAACATTGAGGAAATAAGAGAGATAGAATGACTGTGCCTGGAATAGTGATAATTCTCAAATAGAACTGTAGCATTTTAATAAAGATTTGTGATAAACCTTACAGTTCATAAAATCCTTTAGCTATATATTGTTTCTTCCACTTCCTGCAGCCTCAGGAAACTGAGGTTCAGTGAGGATAAGGGCTGGCTGTCAAGAAGCAGGGCCAGATAATCACCCCAAGATCTCTGACTCCAGTGGAAGATGGTCACTATGCTGAAGACCCTCAGACCAGTTTATGAGACAACCTGGCCCATTCAGACAAGCCCTGCTGTTCCTTGAGGTAAATCTCTTCAGCCTGGCTGACTCCTCAGTTCCGGTGAATGTGCCATACTTTCAGCACGGACCTCCATGCCCTTGCTCAAGAAGAAAATTGGTAACAGACATCTTAGTCTGATTTTAAGGTTCTTCTTACTGCGAAACCAAATATTAACCATAAAAAGTCTGACCCAAACTGCAAGAGCCTGCCAGAAACTGCTCTATAACAATGTAAATTTGTTCTATCCTGCTAGACAGGGCAGCCAACCAAAACAACAACAACAAAAAAAAAAAACCAAACTCGTTGCCATCGAGTCAGTTCCAACTCATAGGGACCCTGTAGCAGAGTAAAACTGCCCCATAGGGTTTCTCAGGCTGTAATCTTTACAGAAGCCAATTGCTCTATCTTTCTCCCAAGGTGCAGCTGGTGGATTCAAACCACCAATCTGTTGGCTTACAGCCAAAGGCTTTAACCACTGCACCACCGGGGCTCTTGTGCAGGTGGGTGGAGGGCCAAATTATTAGCAGCCAGGCCAGAAGTAAACTGATACCACTTGATTTGAGTAAAAGGGGAAGGCAGGGTTCAATCAATCATTCATATTCAATATTCATCAATTAGCCAATTGTTGATCTTCTATATTTTCCCCTCCTCTTTATAAGTTCATTGTACCAAAAGAGCCATTTGCTTTTTCTGGAATCAAAATGGTCTCCCTATATGCATATAGAGTAACTGCTGAGAATAAACCTTATGTTCAAATTCTGGTGAGCTTTAATTATTTTTTTTACACCCTTTACCCTGGAGATGTCTTCATTCTGTTCATCCAAGTATCTAAGTATTTCCCAAACCTCACGCTGTTTTAACTCAGATTCATTCTGCACCAAGGCTACTTTCCTCCCCAGCAGCTTCATTCTCTTCTGTCTTCTTTGCTGAACTCCTAAGAACTTCTGCCTTTAGTATTCCTTTTGGCATTTGATGGGCGCCCTGGTGGTGTAGTGGTTAAGAGCTTGGCTGCTAACCAAAAGGTTGGCAGTTCTAATCCACCAGCTGCTCCTTAGAAACCCTATGGGGCAGTTCTACACTGTCCTATAGGGTCACTGTGAGTCAGAACTGACTCGATGGCAACATGGCACTTGATATATTACTGTGTAAACCTCTAGAACCTAGTTATCATGCCTTAGTTTTCTATGCACTTTCCCCCTCTCACTATCAAGACTGGGAGAAACAATTTAATTTGGAGTTATGGAAATGTCTTCTTTGTGTGTCATAATGGATGTTCTTTTGTATTTTAAGTATTAAAATAGTGTAGTTTAAGGATACTAACTTCATTTCATTAAAAAACCACTTGGCTTTACTATTCTTCAAAGTATCCAACATGTCTACAATTAAATAAATATGCCCTCAAGTACTTGAGAATTAGTGTAACATTAATACATGCTTTTTCATTTTTAAGGTGGAGCAAACAGTTGAGTGCTCAGACTACTAACCTAAAGGTTTCTGGTTCAAATTCACCCAGAAGCTCTGCTGAAGAAAGGCCTGGCGATCTGCTTCTGCACAGATGACGGCCAAGAAAACCCTATGAAGCCCAGCTCCACTCAGTAACACACTGGTTGACATGAGTCAGAATAGACTTGATGGCAGTAAGTTTGGTTTTTTGTTTTTGCTGGCTTCGAGAATAGTCTGAACTGTAAAAAGTAAAGTAAAATAAATTACTCCCGATGTCCTTTAGCTGAGAGAAGAACAGTTTCACTCCCAAGGACTTACTAAAAAAAATGAAAAGAAAGCTAACAGAGTACTGATCACAGCTCTCTAAGGCAAGAGTTTTTGTCCAGGGCACTCCAGAGGCACAGTGGGGGGAGGGGAGGGAACCGAGAGGGACACTTGCCCCCGGGCATAAGTCTAAGAGGGTGCCAGACAAGGTGCAAAATGACATTCTGAGGCACCACAAATATGAAAGGCGCCTGACTGAGGCAGCCGGACAAGAGAGGGGAAGGTGCTTCTGCTGACTCGCAGCTATCAACGTCTATTCATCTTGAAATTGGTGGGGAAGGTGCAATTTAAAGATTGCCCTGGCGCTCGTTACCCTCACTCTGCCCCTGGTGCACTCCCCTGGCTCAGGGGGCTTTAATGAGCTACTTGGACTGCCCACTCTTTTAAGGTTAAGGCTGCATGGTCAGCATTCATTTTTTCATTATACATTAAATTTCGTGTGGGCAGATTCCAAGTACTTTCATACTATATTCTGTCACCCCTGCCTTGAGGGTCTTAGTAGTCCTTGTATGCAGCAAGAACTCAGTAAACGACTGCTCCATGAAATGTATATTTATTTGAAGAGATTCCTTTAATCTATGGCCATGATGCTCCTTTTAAAATCTGTCTCTGTGGTTCTGTTTCTTGGCATTCTTAGCTTTGTATAAAATTCCTTTGTTCAGAAAGGTCATTCTTGCACATGCTATGACCCACGCACAGAAAAATATCTGATAAAACATATCCCAGACCATTAAGAGTAGATACTTCTGAGGGACAGAAGAGTGAGATTAAGAAGCATATTCCATTTTTATGCCCTGTACCAGAAAAAAAAAAAAAATTTTTTTTTTTTTTTTTTTACCAGATAGTTTCTGATTTACAACAGGGCTCTGTTCTGATGACTCTGTCACAAGTCAATTTTGGCGTTAACTCGAATACCTCATTTTTTTTTTTTAAGTTTTCATATTATTGCCTTTTATTATCAGTATCTTGACAGATCAGATCTTTATTTGTCTTGGGGGTTGGAAATACTACATATAAACTTACAAATATATTTTAATATATACATAAAAAAATACACAAATCATAAAAAATTTACCCTGGCGATGAAGAGGAGTTGGATGATGTTGGCATTTTGTCAGTTGGGGTAATAACTCCACTTGTGGAAGGTTCTGGATTATCTGGATTATCCCTGGGAATGGGGATGGTGCTTCTAGTCAGAAAATTAGTGAGAGCTGTCTGTATGATCACAGTGGAGCCCTGGTGGCGCAGTGGTTAAGAGCTTGGCTGTTAACCAAGAGGACGTCAGTTCGAATCCACCAGCCACTCCTTGAAAGCCCTATGGAACAGTTCTACTTTGTCTTATAGGGTTGCTATGACTCAGAATCGACTCAATGGCAACAGGTTTGGAAACCCTTGTGGAGGAGTGGTTAAGTGTTACGGCTGCTAACCAAAAGGTCGGCAGTTCGAATCTGCCAGGCGCTCCTTGGAAACTCTACAGGGCAGTTCTACTCCGTCCTATAGGGCGGCTATGAGTTGGAATCAGTTTGATGGCAGTAGGTTTGGCTTGGTTTTTGGTCTGTATCAACCTTTTTTTTTTCTTCATATATTTCGAGGTAACATCTCACCGCTTCCCAAATCTGCCTATCAACTTCAGCAAAGCAATCAGTGTTTTAGTCCACGATTTTAAGCAACCGAAGCCCCTGATTCAGTTTAGAAAAATTATCAGCTAATCCTCTCTCATTATTTCTTTCTTCTTCAGCAATTCTTTCCTCTTCAAATCCATTAAATCCTGATCTGTCAATTTCCCGTCTTCGTGATCTATGAGCTGTTTCCCATTGGCTGGTGATAGTAAGTTCTAAATTCAGCGTTCTTACCATATGAACTTTTCCACCCATCTCTTCCATCATACTATCCTGATCAAAAGCTTGGAGCGTGTTCACATAACTCAGCAATTTCTTCCATATCCCCTGCATGCCTCTTCCTGTAATTTTCTCCCAGGAAGAAGCAATGTTCTAGATACACTGAGAATATCATAATTCTTCCAGAACTGTGTAAGGTTACCGTACATCTCCATCTGTACGTTGCCTGGGCAAACGTAGTCCGAAGGTAGCATGCACTGAAGGTGGCAATTGTACCTTGACCACAGGCTGAATCCCAGCTCTGGCATTGGGAGGCAGGTACACCACTTCACATCTCGATTTAGATCACGTACGTCAGGAGAATGTCCTGGGGTATTATTAAGTAACAGCTGTCGGGCACTGGGACAGTTTAACTGCATGTCCTTAGAGATGAACATTATGGAAACCCTGGTGACGTAGTGGTTAAGTACTACAGCTGCTACCAAAAGGTTGGCAGTTCGAATCCACCAGGCGTTCCTTGGAAACTCTATGGGGCAGTTCTACCCTGTCCTATAGAGTCGCTATGAGTCGGAATCGACTACAGCAGTGGGTTTTAGAGTTGAACATTGCCCAACTACCTATCCTTTATGACTTCTGACGCCAGCCTGTTATACAGCAGTGTTTTGAACAGTAAATAATAATAACGTTGAACATCTGCGAGTGACATCTGAGAATAACATCTGCAAGTTACCCGTTGCAACACTGTATGTAGTACATATTACTGTTGTTGTTAGGTGCCGTCAAGTCGGTTCTGACACATAAAAACCCTATGTACAACAGAATAAAACACTGCCTGGTCCTCCCAGTCGTTGTTATGCTTGAGCCCATTATTGCAGCCACCGTGTCAGTCCATCTCCTTGAGGATCTTCCTCTTTTTCACTGACCCTCTACTTTACCAGGAGCCCTGGTGGCATAGTGGTTAGGAGCTCAGCTGATAACTAAAAGGTCGAAAGGGCAAACCTACCAGCCGCTCCTTGGAAACACCATGAGGCAGTTCTACTCTGTCCTATAAGGTTGCTGTGGGTCGGAATCGACTCGATGGCACCTAACAACAACCACCTTATCAAGATTACTAACTATATATAAGAAAAAAAAACTATATAAGACATACCAAAAAAAACCTGATGGTTTTAAGTTCATTGTAACTCGAATACATCGTAAGTTGGAGACTACATGTACTTTCTCACTTTGTATCAAAGGTACCTCTTCTAAGTATTCTACATATATTAAGTCATTTAAACCTCACAACTATCTTATTATCAGCCCCAGTCAACAGGTGAGGAAACCAGAGAGACACAGGGCAGTACAGTAAGTTGCCCAAGGTTACCAGGCTTGGGGAGCCAGATATAATACAGCCGCTTTGACTCCAGGGCCCTGTTCTTAAGCTTTCTTCACCACGTGGAGTCTGGTGAGCTTTTCAGGTGATTGTGTCTAATGCGTTTTGACAGCAGACAGGTCCTTTTGTGAAAATGCAGAGAAGACCTATCAAGGAAGAGACCTCATTAGCTCAGTGCTTTTGACGGGCCCCAGCACTGTGGAACTTTCTCTGCCTCCCCTATGAGTCCAACAACCCATTAAACTTGGATTTCAAGTCCTTTTCTGCCCATTTCTATTCTTGGAACAGTTTTTCTCAGATCTCTCCACCTTCCTTTAAATCTTTTCTCCTCTTCTTCCTTTCCCTTAAACACATTCATCCTGTGTGTACTCTCAGGGGCAGGGTATGTGCACTCAGGAGTCAGGGACTTGATTGGCAGGGGGATATGGATAAGGTGCCAGTTCCTGCAGCTTCCTTGGACTGCAAGAATGTCCCCTGCTTGGGGACAGTAACAAATCATATTGTTTTTCAACAGAAGAAGGAGCACACTGATGTGTATTTGTCTAATGTGTGGATTTTTTTTTTTTTTTTTTACAAAGAACATGTATTACTTTTTAAACGATACTTTAATTGAGGCATAACATATATGCCAAAAGCTCGTACTTGTTGCCGTAGAGTCGATTCTGACTCATAGTGACCCTATAGGACCGAGTAGAACTGCCTCATAGGGTTTCCAAGGAATGGCTGGTGGATTCGAACTGCCGAACTTTCGGTTAGCAGCTGAGCTCTTAACCACTGTACCCCACGGCTCCAGCATATATACAGAAATGTACAAATCATAGATGTAAACTTCCAGCAGTTTGCACAAAGTGAACACATCCGTGTAACAAGGGTCCAGATGTGGTAGGCAGAATTCTAAGAGAACATCCAATAGACCTGTATCCTTCTATAATCCCCTTCCCCTGAGTGTGGGTGGGACCAGTGAATAAGATCGGCTATCACTCCCATGGAGCCCTGGTGGCACAGTGATGAAGAGCTTGGCTACTAACCAAACACCTGGCAGTTTGAATCTACCAGCTGCTCCTTGGAAACCCTATGGGGCAGTTCTACCCTGTCCTATAGGGTTGCCATGAGTCAGAATCGACTCGACAGCAACAGGTATAGGTTTTTATCACTCCTGTGATTAGGTTACTAGCTAGTTGACTTTGAGCTAATCAAAAGAGAGATTATTCTGGGTGGGCCTGACCTAATCAGGCAGTGCTTTTAAAAGAAGGTCATTCATCAGAGATGCTTCCCTGCTGGTCTTGAAGAAAAAAGCAACCAACCCTATTGTGAACTGCCTATGGAACTGAGAGAGACCCCAGTCTGTTTCTGGACTCTATTCCATTCCATTGGTTGTTTACCCAACAGTCACAGTCATATGTTTCTTTTGTACTACAGTTATAATGGAAACAAAATTATTTTTTTTCCTAAATTTATTTTGTTGTTGAGAATATACACAGCAAAACATATAGCAATCCAACAGTTTCTACGTGTACAATTTAGTGACACTGATTACATTCTGAGTTGTACAACCATTCTTACCCTCCTTTTCTGAGTTGTTCCTCCCTCATAACATTAACTCACCACTCCCTAAGGTTCCCATCTAACCCTTCAAGCCGCTGTTATCAATTTGATCCCATATAGATAGTTCTTAAAAGAGCATAATGCTCAAGGCAGACCTTTTTTACTAGTTAAGCTAAACTACAGTTTGGTGTTAAGATGACTTCAGGGGATATTTTTGGTTTAAAGTTAAAAGATTATCTCACAGCAATAGTTTCGGGGGTTCTTCGGCAGCTCCAGAAACTCTAGAGTCCATGAATATTTGAAATTTTGTTCTACATTTTCCCCCTTTTGATCAGGATTCATCTATAGAATCTTTGATCAAAATATTCAGTAATCGTAGCCAGGCACAATCCAGTTCTTCTGGTTTTGTGGTAAAGGAGGCAGTTATTCACGAGGCAATTAGCCACATATTCCATATCCTCCTATTCTTGACTCTTCTTCCTCTGTTGCTCCAGGCGAATAGAGCAATTGTTGTGCCTTGGATGGTCGCTTGCAGTCTTTTAAGACCCCAGGCACTACAAAACAAACTAGGAGGTAGAACAGAAGCACTAAACACGTTATTAGGCCAATTAACTGGGATAGCCCATGAAACTATGACCCTAAACTGCCAAACCAAGGAATCAGATCCCATGAGGTATCTGGTTGTACATACGCAGCCTCAGCAGCTACCTTTTTTTTTTTTTTGGCACTGTTGTAAATATATCTATCACACAACTTTTGCCACTTCAGCTTTTTACAGGTGTACAACTTATTGCCAGCAATAATCAGCTGTGCAACCCTAAACTTAATCAATGTAACTTTTCCATCACCATTAACCCCACTTTTCCCCCTCCCTCCCACCTCTGGTAACCACTAATAAACTTTTGTCTCTATACACTTGCCTTTTCTTGTTTTTTTATATAAGTGAGGTCATACAATATTTGTTCTTTTGTGATTGGCTTTATTTGCTTGGCATAATGTCTTCAAGGAGCCCTGGTGGTGCAGTAGTTAAACGCTCACCTGCCGGCAGTTTGAATCCACCAGCTGCTCCTTGGAAACCTTATGGGGCACTTCTACTCTGTCCTATAGGGTGGCTATGAGTTGAAATCAACTCGCCAGCAATGGGTTTTGGAATGTCTTCAAGCTCCGTCCATACTGTAGCACATATCAAGACTTCATTTCTCCTACGGATGAGCAGTATTTCACTTTATGTATGTATGTACCACATTTTGCTTATTCATTCATCTGTGGATGGGGATTTAAGTTGTTTGCACCTTTTGGCTATTGTGAATAGTGTTGCAATGAACCCTGGTGTACAAGTCTCTTTTTGAGTCTCTGCTTCCTTTTGGGTGTGTATCCAGAAGTGGAATTGCTGGGCCATATGGAAGCTCTATTTTCAGTTTTTTGAGGCACTGCCACACTGTTTTCCACAATGGCTGTACCATTTTGCATTCCCACTATCAATGGATAAGGATTCTAATTTCCCCACATCCTTGCCAACATTTTATTATTTTATTTTTTATTTTAGCCATCCTAAAAAAAAAAAAAAAAATTTTTTTTTGATGGGAGTGAAATGGATCTCACTGTGGTTCTGATTTGCGTCTCTGATGGCTAATGATGCTGAGCAACTCCTCATGTGTTTGGCGGCCATTTGAATGTGCTCTTCAGTGAAATGTCTATTCAAATTCTTTGCCCATTTTATTATTGGGTTGTCTTTCTGTTGTTCAGTTGTCATAGTTTTATATATATTCTGATTATTAAATTCTTGTTAGATATATGGTTTCTGAAGATTTTCTTCCAGTCAGTAGCTTGTCTTTTCACTTTTTTTGGTAAAGTCTTTTGATGAAGCGAAGTTTTTAATTTTTACAAGGTCCCATTTATTTATTTTCTCTTTTGCTATTTGTGGTTTTGTTAAATTATATTAGATAATCCACTGTTGAAAGCTAAGCCTGACAGTGTTGCCCTTGCTTGTTCTCATAAGGCCACACAAAGTGCTCTGTGTCAGTGTCAGGCACTTTGCCTACTGTTACTTTTAGCACTCATAGCAATGTGACATTGTCTTAACAAAGGCTTCAGTGGGACTAATCCTGGTCCCTCTTTCAGAATTAAATATTAATGGGCAAGGTTTGGGGGAAGTAAGAAATGAGAGTTATTGCCAAAGCGGCACTGAGTTTCTGTTTAGGGTGATGAAAACTTTTGGAAATGGACAGTGGTGATGGTAGCACAACACGGTAAATGCAATTAATGTCACTGAATTGTACACTTAAAAATGGTTAAAATGGCAAACTTCTTGTTATATATATTTTACCACAATAATAATAATAATAAAAGACATTAATGGGACTAACTACCTCTACTACTGGTAATAGTGATAATATACAGGTAATACTTATATATAAGGTAGGTACTATTAATCCCATTTATTGATGAGGAAATTAAGTGACTCGCCTCAAATCACACAGCTCAAAGATGCCAAGTGACTTGGTTCAAGGTCCCAAAGCTAGTAAGCGACAGGACCAAAATTTTAATACGAATCCAGAGCTTCTATTACTAAATCTGGAGCATTTTCCATTAAACCACCCTGCTCCTTGACTTATATTTATTTCCTCTCAGCTTATATTTGTCAGTATTTTCTGACACCAGAAAGGATACACATTTCCTTCTAATACAAGAAGCTTGCAAGCATTGTGTTAACGGTCACTTAATCTAGGCAACCAACAGAGCATTCTCAAAAGGCAACTTGTTGTGAAGCAGTGGCAGAGAAGTAAGCATTCATGAACACAGACACTGGTCTACAGAATTATTTCAGGGCCTATGGAGTCTGTAAGTCAGAATCTACTTGATGGCAACGGGTTATATACTTCTAGGAGCCCTGCTGGTGGAGTGGTTAAGTGCTCAGCTGCTAACCAAAAGGTCGGCGGTTCGAACCCACCCAGTGTCTCTATGGGATAAAAGACCTGACAATCTGCTCCTGTAAAAATTACAGCCGAGAAAATCCCATGGGGCAGTTCTACTTTGTCACATAGGGTTGTATGAGTCAGAATCAACAGCATACAACAACATGTACTTCTAAGGAGGACACAAAATACTGAGTGCTGTATTACTAAATGCCATTTCATGAGATCTACATCAGTCAAACAAAAAACAGAAACACCAAAAGTTTATTATACATTTTCAGTTCAGAAATATAAACTATATTTACATAGCATCACATTGAAGTATTTATACAACATTAGGAGAGAAGGCAGTAAAAATATTGGTTCTGGGGTTAATGACCATTACACTTGAAATATAAAGCGTCTTCCAAGTACATGGTATAAAATAAAAATGATTATTAAAGAGTATGTTGAAGAAAAACATATCATGGAAAGTAATTAGCCATGTGGCTCAGAACTTACATTAATTATATTTTGGACCCTAATGTTTTTTCCTTATTCAGAAAAAAATGCAAGCCTATCGACTTATGAAGTCTAAGTTTGCTTTCAGTAAATCATTTTGTCAACATAACAAGATAAATGTACATACATAATGGGAAAACAGTATTTTCAGTTATATCACATTATATACTAACAAAGCAACTTATGTATTCACAAGTAGTAAAAATAAATCTTTCTGTGGATAAAAAAAAACCTAAGGATAATGTATATTACAAGTTTTAAAAAATACGGCAAACTAACCTGATAATCACATTTTGTTGTTTGCCATGATTATATTGTCTTGAAGTTATCCATTCCATAAATTAAATCAGAAATCTTTGATCCACTAATGTTTTGGATGCCAAATTCCTCTGTCCTACTGTATTACGAATAAATCTAAAAATCTGGAAAAAATTAAAACAATTCAGGATGAAAAGAAATATAAAGAAAATTATATATGTGCATCAATTAAAATATCTAAATTGCTTAAATATCTAAATTAAATTGGCTAATTCGCTTAACTACTCTCATATATCAGACACATGAATTCCATGGTAATACACAATATTTTAAATACTCTTTAGATCATCATCATCTTTCTTAATATCAAAGAAGTGTATGTTCCTATTCAGAATATATTTTTATGAGTTAATAATACCAATTCTCTCACAGAGGAATCCACTTTCACATATCTGTCAAGGTTATTTTCCTCTAAAAGCTATGAAAACATCAGCAGAAGCTACTTGTTAAAAACAGAATCTCTTCATAATTTTAGGTATCTCTACCTCGATGGCACTGGGTTTTTTTAATCAAAACCAAACCATACCCACTGCTGTCGAGTTCAACTCCTAGCGACTCTATAGGACAGAGGAGAACTGTCCCATAGAGTTTCCAAGGAGCGCCTGGCGGATTTTAACTGCCGACCTCTTGGCGAGCAGCCGTAGCACTTAACCACTACGCCACCAGGGTTTCCATCTCCATCAAGGACTAATAAATTCTATCTGACTCATACTTCCTAGACATTGTGGGAAATATTCAGAAGATATTAAAAACAATATTTCAATAAATTTTCCATTTCTTGAAATCACCACTTCAGACTCCACTACCATCCATGCATTTTCTTCATCCACATTGGTGGAGAATGTGTGAGAGTCAGAAGGTAAGGGGGCTTTTCAGTGTCTGAGCCCTGAGCCGGAATTCCAGTGCTTGTTTTTTTGTTATGTTAACATCTGGTACAGACGGTAAGTGGGGCTCTTATTACTGCTGACTCTGGCTTCTAAGAGATTGGCATTTTAAGTGTCTTCCTACTGGATTCCCTTCATACTCAAGCAACTTACGTCTTCCACTAGACCCCAGGGTTTCACTGACCCTAATGGACACAGTATAGAAAAAGGTTAGTTGAAATGTTATTCTTTCTTTTGGTATTCTAAGTGTCTACAAATTTCTGGTGAAAAGTAGACATTGTTGCTTTCAGCTATAAGAATAAGTATCAATTTCCAATATATTTCATGCAAAAGATACCTAGAAAAAAATTGAAAAATTTACCTCTTGTTGTAAGTATGTGAGGAAGGCTGCTAAAATAAAATTTTGGCAAGCCAAATCCACAACACAGAAAAAGAGTAGATCAAAGATAAGCAGGGTGGCTTCGTTTCCATAATACAGAACACTGCTGAAAGAATAACCTTCATCTATCAAAAAAGGAAAATGGGAATTTATAAGATAGAAATTAGAAATTTTAAAATAGAACAAATTTGTGATGAATTTCTGGTAGTAAAATTTGGATACTTAAACCGGTACGTATAGCACTCCACAGTTAAAAAAAAAAAAAAAGGGTATAAACTTGCTAATCTAAAGATTAGTGAACGAACTCTGCTCATAGAAAAGTTTAAACATTAGCATCAAGGGTTGGTAACTGCTAGTAATAGTTTAAGTATATTGTCAATCTCTTTGAAAGATCAGGTAGTGAATATCCTTTCTCTATTTCTTTATATAACTAAAGGCTAAATTAATCTCTGAAAGATAAAGTAAAAACAAAAAGGCAAAGTACAGAAATAGCACAAAGTGTGCTATAATTTGTGTCTCACACACACACTATACATATTTAAGTGTGTATCCGTGTGTATGTACATAAATACACAATCATTTGCTTCTTTATGGATGAAATTTCTCTGGAAATAAAAAGAAGACTGCTAACATTGACTGATGTCACTGACTGATAACACCGAGGGGGAAAGAGACTGGACAGCCAGGGACAAGAAAGTGAAACTTTCCATCATACAATCTATTTGAATTTTGAATCATGTGAATGTATTACCTATGCAAAAACAAATAAGATTAAAAATAAAACATAAAAGACTAATGTAGGCTCTAGATCAAATGTCACAAAATAAAACTTTCATCCCTCATCTCAAGTCCTCCCACTCCCAGCCAATGACCTTCTTCAAACACGACAGAGAGCACTGAGCACCTGCCATATATAGTTCAGCACCTCCTTCCCTCACACCAAGAAGTGCCCCAGCCATTCAGGTCACTTGGATTCAACAGCATCCAACAGCAGAGCACACGAACCTCCCCTCTGCACTAGTTCCCTCTGGGTCTTTGTTCCATCAAATATTATTCCTTTCCCTGTTTTTCAACTTTTCTCTAGATTGGCTCTTTTCATTTTACTAGAAATATGCTTAAGCTTCTTTCACCTTTAAAAAGAATTAAAAAACAAAAGCAAAAGCCAAAAACAAAATGTAAAAAAGCCTATTTTTCTTGATAATCTTCTCTGGTTACAAATCTCTCTTTCCTTTCCTTCACAGCCAAACTCCCTTAAAGAAAAGTTTACATTCACTCTTTACTTCCTTATGTCTCACTCAGTTTTCAATCAGAATTCTGGCCCTAGTACTCCATTATTTGGCCCTACTACTCCATAATGATAACCTTCTGTTTAGCTCTCATCTTTGTTGATTTCTTTGTGGTGTTTGATATGGATAATTCTTTTCCCTTAAGATGTTTCAGTAACCACCTATCTCTTTCACTGTTCTTTCTGAAATGCTTTTGTAAGCACCCTCAGCCCACTCTAATAGTCCTGTAAGGTTCTGTTTTAAAACATTGTCTCACTCCAAAAGAATCATCCTTTTTGGGATATGAACACCTTTTTACGATTCTGATGCAAGCTATGGACCCTTTTTACCAGGAAAAAAAAAAAAAAGAGTTCATGTATACAAATCTTGAACAGAACTTCAGGGAGGTCCAGAGAACCACTGAAGCTGTTCATGGATACTCAACTAATTGAGTATCCCTGTTTCACACAAGGAGCTAATTCAAAAATAAGAGAAGTCTTCATTTTCGTCTTTTCACCATAGCTTCCAGTCCTTCCAATATGCTTTTTTGTACCCCGTTCCCAAATAAGCCTGGAGTTGGTTTAGTAATGGGTAAGAAATTAGCTTATTACCTAATTGATTTTGCTAAATAAAGTAAAATAAAATACACATTAATAAAAACACACACACACACACATACACACATACACACATACAAGCCTGCTTTATACACTTACCTGGGTGATTGTTCACTACAATTGCTCTAACAACAATCTCACATGATGACGACTCCCAAGCTTATTGTGTGCCTTTACTTTCAAGTCCTTTATATTTAATACTTACTGGATATTTTGTCCTAGATATCCCAAAGGTATCTGAAGATAAAGCATACTAAAAACTAAATTCATCCTCTTTCCCTCAAAACCTGGCTCTCCACCTGCATTCTCTCAGTGAAAGGTACCACTAAACACCTCGTCATACATGCCAGAAATCTGGATATTTCTGAATACTCTCTCTTCTATCCCCTTTTTCCTTAACATCTCTGGAGTCCTTTCTACTTCTTCATCCTCACTGCTACTTCCTTAGTCCATATTCCCATCATCTCCTACCTGAATGATGATCGTTAGATTATTATAAAAGAAATAGTAACAACTTCCCTTTGCTGAGTACCTACTACGTGTCAGGTACTGTACTAGGCTCTTTATACATGATAACCTCACAGCAACCTTTAGAGGGTTATATTTAATTTTACATAGAGGACATTAAACTTCAGAAAGGCTAAGTAACTTTCTCAAGTTCACAAAACTAGTAAACAGTAGAGTCAGACTTTGAATCCAAAATCAAATGACTTGTGAAAGCTGTATTCTTAATGACTAAGTTATACTGTTACAGTCTTGGATCCTCTTAATTCAACCAAAAACACTACTAACAGAGTAATCCTTCCAATTTACAAATCAAATCTGCTTAGCATTCTTCAGTTAGCAGTGGTTTCCAAACTGTTTTGATCATGCATCCCTATCAAAATAAAATGGTGAGATGCACTCCCCAAATAATTACTGTTGCATATATTATAAATTTTTTGAAATATGCATTAAGAATGATGGAATTGGAAATATACAAATAGACATTTTAACATTATCTTCTCACACCTCAATGGATCAACTTGCACACCTCTTGTGGGGGGAAAAATATATATATATATATATATATATAAAACAAATGGTATACAGGATAAAGTGAAACTCCTTAGGGTATCAGATAAGGTCTTAGGGACTTAGTCTCTGCCCTCTCTGTCTTTCAAATATACTCTTTCTCAGTGTCCTACTTCATACCAGTCTTCAATGATGGAGCTCAAACAAGGCACTTTTCACACTTTTTTTGAAGGCTTTTGTCCCTTTCTGCACAAAAGTCTTTGCCTCTTTTACTTCCATTGACTCCCCTTGTTTGACAAACATCTATTTATTTTTTAAGACCCAGTTCAAGCTTCTCCATGTTGCCTCTTCTGGCTTCACCCTACACACCCAGTTAGATTTTCTACTCTCCTTTCTGTCCTTATTGTAACCTATGCCTTTATATCATTTCCATTCTTACCTACTTATACAACAGATTGGCTGTTATATTACAAGTGACATGTATACTTCCTTTTTAGTGGTAAGAAACTAGGTTTAGTCACTATTCCTGTCACAAATATCAGTGATTTTAAAGAATTTGCATAAAATGAAAATTAGATATTAATGATTAACCACAAATATTACATTTCTCTATGCATTTCACAAATGTGCCATTGGATGAACATGCCAATAAAATCTGAATTTTATGTTTTTGTTTACTATCTCTTCTATGTGTATTGTTGATTCTGAAATTCAACTTTTTTGATCCCCAATAGAACAGCTATCCAGCTACGGTCTTGTGACTTCCACAAAATAATTTAGTGAACTATGCAAATAATGTGTTTGTGGCCCACAAAGGGGATTGGACAGCCTACTAATAATGCAAATAAGGTGCATGGAAACCTTACGAGAATGGGACCATACACATAGGATGTATGGAACCCCAATGAGGGAATTGGTGAGTTTTGCCATGCCAAACCCAAAAAAACCAAACCCAGTGCCGTCAAGTCAATTCCAACTTACAGAGACCCAATAGGACAGAGTAGAACTGCCTCACAGAGTTTCCAAGGAGCGCCTGGCAGATTCAAACTGCCAGCCCTATGGTTAGCAGCTGTAGCACTTAACCACTACACTACCAGGGTTTCCTTTGCCATCCCACTAGGTTTAAAATGAGCCAATTGCAGAGGCTAGGAGGGGGGACCTCACTACCAACAAGAAGAATAGCCAGGAGTGGAGCACATCCTTTGGACCTACAGTCCCTACACTGAGAACCTTCTAGACCCAAGAGACAGAGTGACCAGTAACACTGTCAGTGGCAGTGGCATGAGACGGCAGGAACCAGGAGATTGGCATGGAACGATGCAGTCGGTTTCCCAGCCCACAGAGCCCGGTGGCTACAGCAGGCATGCTGATCCATGGAATTAGAGAGATAAGCACCTTCACGCAAGAGGCTTTCTGGCAGAATGGGGTGCTTCTGGGCACTTATCAGAGGAGCTGAGGAGCTGTGTGCCAGGGCAGAGGCCAGGCCAAGGGCCAAGGGAGAAGCCTGCTTGTGGTCATGGCCAAGAAGAAGCTGTCCTGATCTAAGAACTGTATCCTGAGTTATTCCTGTTACTTCCAACTTGATTCTGATCTTGAACTAATTGTAGCCTGTTACTTTCCTAATAAACCCATAACTATGAGTATGGTCTGTGAGTTCTGTGTGGTCACAACAGTGAATTATTGAACCCAGTGGAGCAGTACAGAGTGTTGTGGGAGGGACTGCTGGTGTAAGGACTGGTAAATGGTTGGTGAGAGGAGGTATGTCTGACCTCCACCTCACAGGAATCAGCTTTGGGATGATGCCGATAATGATCCCTCCCCTACCTTGAAGTCACAGGCACTCTGGAGCTACCACACCCTTCTTACATTATCTTTTATGTATTTGTTTCCTACTATATGGCATACTAAAATGCAACATACAGAAAACTACCATAATTCCATGAAGTTAAATTTCATTACTTCCTTTGTTTCTACATAAAATTAAAAGAAAAGTAGTAACTACAAGTATTTTCCCCCCCAGACTTTGAATGGTAATCAAGTTCATCAAAAGAATCTGAAGGATACCATTGTAGAAGATGCTCTTGTCCATCGGTTCCATGAATTCCATTCCAAGGATTCTTTCAAGAAGCAACTTGTCTTTTATAAAGTAGTCCATTTCCTTATGAACCTAATAGAAAAACAGAGTCCTTTAAAAACAACAGTGAAATAAATACGTTCTCATTACTAAAAAATCAGAAGAGTAAATAAAAAACGAGTAGTACACAGGGAAAATCTTTTCTTCAAAAAAGGCTGAATTTATAACACTGAACGTTATAACAAAGTTCTCTTCAGTAAAGTTTTAAATTTTAAATGCCCATGAGTAAGTACTTGGGGCTAGATATACTGAAAATCATTTTACAACAAGTTTTTCAGGAATTCAACCATAGCATAACACGAAGGATTTGAATAATGAGTAGTACGCTAATTATTTGGTAATTAGCTAAGAAAATTCCAATACAGATACACTTTAAGGGAATCATAATTGTGTTAACAGACATACAGCATTTCATCTTATTCTTATATAACCTAACTATGTCTGAGCCATATTAGGTAAATGAGTCCACTTTTTAAATAATATTTTCTTATTATTTATAATGTTATTTATGATTATATTATTTCTAAAGAATATAAATATAGGCTTATTTATATTGTTTAGAAATATCTTTCTCAAAAATCTCATTCTAAAGTATTATATTTGATAGCTGAAAAAGGGTTTTAAGGCCACTGACTTAACTGACTTAAAGAAATAATTGATGTTCTCACTTAACTTTTTAAAAATAACATTTTTATCCTAGCTTCAAATGTTGAGATACATACATGATCGATGAAGGAGCCAAGAAATTTATTCATAGTATGATATGCTTTTATACTCTGTTCAAAAGTACTTGCTGATGAACTCAACAGTCTAGCAGGGCCATTTTTCTAATGGGAAAAAGAAACAAGAATAAATGGAACGGCTTATGCTCTCGGTATTTTAACAGCATGAAATACTGGCAAAATACAAACCCTTGTTAGTGTCTCGTGAATTCTGTCATAGTGTTGTCTCATCTGGCTAGAAACTGCAATCTGAAAAGTCTGACCATCTGTGTTGGGTACCAAGCCTCTCTGGCTACACAAATTTTCCTGAAAAGTTAAAGAATTTAAATTAAAAGCAAGATTATAAAATTTTTGCCTACCTTAAAAACGAAAACAAAAAACTCAGCATTTTTTTTGGTTGGTATTACACATTACAAGATTCTGAAAAGCTAACTGCAATTTTAACTGAAATATATTTGAGAGCAAGAGATTTTATCATTATCCAAGATCCCCCCATCATCTAAAAAAAAAACTAGGTTTGACTAATTTCTACTTTGTCTTAATTCACACTTCTCTGCAGGTTTTTATGTCATCCCCTTTACTCTGCTCTATTAAAAAAAAAAATCTCATAGTTCATTTTACACCCATATTCTGAGCCTTCTTTATAATTAACCTTATTTGTTCTTTAATGCATGCCAAAAAGTCTAAGAATTAACTACTTTATTATAATTATAAATGGTCTTTTTTGTTTTTTTAAACATGTTTTAAAAGCTTCCTTAATTAATGCCAATAAAAATGTAGTGATATGTGACTCAACAGTTGAAGTTTTAGACCAGATATGCTTGCCAAGAATTGAATTCAGACAACCACAAACACATAAACTTTTGCCCTCCCCTATGACCTATCCAATTTGCATGGATGCTTCAAGGCTCAGCTCAAGTTCTCTTACACCTCCACTGAGCCTATTCACTCACTCTAGAGCTTAATACTCTAGAGCTTAATTCTCCTTCTTTGTCTAAATCTAATCTGCAAACACAATACAGCAGTTCGCTTTCTACAGACTCAAAGAAAGTCTACAGGTACTGAATTACTCTATTAAAAAAAATTCTCTATTACAAAAGTACATGCCGTTGTAAAGAATTTATAAACTATGGAGAGGTACAAAAAAGAAGGAAAAAGAAAAAACCTCAACACCCAGAGATACAGATACTTTAAGGTATTTCATTTGCAGTCATCTTCCTAGATATATACATATAGGTAGGAAACCCTGGTGGCATAGTGGTTAAGTGCAACAGCTGCTAACCAAAGGGTCGGCAGTTCAAATCCACCAGGCCCTTCTTGGAAACTGTGGGGCAGTTCTGCTCTGTCCTATAGGGTCGCTATGAGTCAGAATCAACTCGACGGCACTGGGTTTGGTTTTCGGATTTTTATACATATAGGTAGAATAAAATTGTAATCAAACTGATTTCTAAAATTTTCACTTAAAGTTATATTCTGAGCAATTCCCCCATGTCATTAAATATTCTATAAAACTTGATTTTTAACATTTACCTAAGATTTCACTGTAAAAGAAAATCAGTTTATTTCACATTCTCTCATTTTTATGTACTTTTTTGCCATTATAAACAGCCCTGTGAAGAACCTGAACCTTAATTAGCTGTTTACATTGCTAATTATTTTCTCGACTTAGATTCAAAGCATTAATGAATCAAAGTATGAACTCTTAAAAAAAGCTCTTCCTATCTATTGTTTTCCTTTTACACTTAAAAGTTTATAAAAACTTACCCTGACACCAGTAGTTTTGTGGGTACTCATTTCACTGTGTCCTTATTGTTACAAAGTATTGGCTTTTTGAATAAGTTTGTTAATTTGAAGAGAAAAAACGTATTTCTTTATTTGTGAGTTAAACATCTTTCAGGAGTTTATTAAGTCTCTTCTGTTTCATTGTTTATGCATTTAAAAAATATTTTGGTTATTTCTCCATTAAAAAAAATTTTTACACAAAACATTGCTCCTAATGTTTTAAATTTAATGTCTTATTGACTTGTATGAGCTTTAAAATTGTTATCAATATCTTTGCCACTTTTGTTACAAGCATTTTACCCAAATTTGCTTTGTCTTATTTATACGATTGTTGGATATGTGAATGTTCATTAATAAAATAATGTATTATTTTTGATGCTTTCTATTCCTTATGCTTAGAATATCATCCCACAATCTGAAATATTCTTTTCTAGATTTTTATGGTTTCATTTTTTACATTTAACTTTCCAATCCAGGGGTAATTTCTAATAGTGAATCAACTGATCCAGTTTAACGTATTAAATAAATAGTACTTTTCTGACATGCCATTATTACATATTAAATTCATAACAAATCATAGGTATAGCCCCTTATCACTAAATCCTCTTGGTTTTCCTCTTAAGTGTATCTTTTTCTTTTTAAAATTTTATTATGGAAATTTTCAAACATATACAATAGAGAGAATGTTAAACCACCCATCACTCAGCTTTAACAATTACCAACATTTTACCAATTTTATTTCATCTATCCTCCCAACTTTTTTTTTCTCGTAGCAATTTAAAGCTTACCTTTTAGCTTAGCCATTGTTATTTCATCTGTAAATACTTTAGTATACAGTAAGTCCCCAGGTTACAAATGTCCAAGTTATAGACAACTCAAACTTGTCCTTTAACGTCACACAAATTTGACCTCACTTTGAAGTAAGTGAACCAACCTCTACTTGCAACAAATCTTTTATCAGAATCACCTTCACTTGCTGAGTGTTGGTTTTTAGAGCCAATACGCTGATTAAAAGGCTTTGGAGCCTTTTCTTGTACTAAAACCAAAAAAACAAAAAAACCCGTTGCAGTTGAGTAGATTCCTATTCATAGCAACTCTATAGGACAGAGTAGAACTGCCCTATAGGGTTTCCAAGGCTGTAAATCTTTATGAAAGCAGACTGCCACATCTTTCTCCCACAGAGCAGCTGCTGGGTTTGGTTGGCAGCTGAGTGCTTTAACCACTATGCCACCAGGCCTCCTTCTTACACTAAAAAAGAAAAAAACTCATGTAGTTGAGCTGATTCTGACTCATAGCGACTCCATAGGACAGGGTAGAATTGCCCCATAGAGTTTCCAAGGAGCAGCTGGTGTATTTGAACTGCCGACCTCTTGGTCAGCAGCTGTAGCTCCTAACTACTATGCTACCAGGGCTCCTCTTAAAGTAAGGCTAAATAAGAGCCATACACACCTGTTCAAACTTACCTACAAATCCTAAAGGCCCAGTTAGAAACAGATCTTGTTTGTAACTCGGGGACTGCCTATGTATCTCTAACTAATAAAAAAAAAAAAAAACCCAAAAAGTCATTGCTGTTGAGTCAGTTCCGACTCATAGCGACACTATAGGACAGAGTAGAACTGCCCCCACAGGGTTTCCAAGGAGCGCCTGGTGGATTCAAACTGCCGACCTTTTGGTTAGCAGCCAAACTCTTAACCACTAAGCCACTAATAGGGACTTAAGAAATAAATAAATAACCACTATGCCCTACCATACCTAACAAAATTAATAATTCCTCAATACAATCTAATATTTAGTCCATTAAATTTTGCAGACGTTTTCAAAGATTTTTTAAAAGATAGTTGTTTGTTTCAATGAGGATCCAAACAAAGTTTACATATTGCATTCGATTGTTGTTTTTTACATCTGTCACTAACAGTTCTCTCTTCTACCACCACCATCCCTCCTTTTCTTTTCATGTCATTGATTTGTTGGAGACACCGGATCTTTGTGCATTTGTAAAACATCCTACATTCTGGCTCTGGCTGATCGCTTCCTCATGGTGTTAATTTGCCCTCCTATCCCCCTGTATTTCCTGTAAACTGGTGGTAAAAACTAAACATTTGATTATATTTAGGTTCAATTTTCTTAGGCAAGGATACTTCGTGGTCGATGCTATATATTTCCTACTACATTATAGCAGGAATCACATAATGCCAAATTTTCCCATTTTCACTTATAGTAAGATTGATTCAGTGTGTTCAGGTTATGTCAAACGAAGCCCTCATTATAAAGTTCCCTGCCAACATTCACTTAATTGTTTTAGCATCCACTGATGATTGTGGCTTATATTCATGAATCCATTAAACAAAAACCAAACCAAGCCTACTGCTGTTGAGTCAATTCCAACACATAGCGACCCTACAGACAGAGTAGAACTGCCCCATACGGTTTCCAAGGGGTAGCTGGTAGATTCAAACTGCCAACCTTTTGGTTAGGAGCCAAACGCTTAATCACTGCACTACCAGGGATCCATTAATCCATTAGGCATTGCAAAATGGTGATTTTATAACTTATAATTCCTTCTACTTTCTTCTATAAAGAAGAACTTACCCTCATGAGTTATTTGGTTACTCTAAAATATAGTCCATACAGGAGCTGGAGGATAAAATTTTATTTTTTCCCTTTCTCAATGTTCAGGGTAATGAGTTGGTAGCCTAGCAACTTTCAAAAGTGATCAATAAAAATTATTTTTAAAGTAGTATTAAAATTTTTAGATTAAGAAAAGAGACCCCATCTCTCAAATTAAAGACAAAAACGTAAACTCCATTCATACCGCTTCTCTTTTCAGATTCATATTCATCTCTTCCATGTTAGTGTCTGCATGCCCATGTACTGATCTACCATGGACATAATACCCAAAACATCTGTGGGACAGAAGAAACACTGATATCTATGAAAAGAAAAAAAGGAGCAATTAGTAACCTACCTGTAAAACAAACAAAAAAATTAAGTTTTTCTTGAAATTGTTTTCTTTTTCCTTAAATAATAAGGACTGGATTCTTGGAAAATAAATGAAGAGGGTAATAAGGCAATAGTGAAATTTTTAAAAAGTTGATAGAAAGGGAATAGAAGATATTTTCTAAGAAAAGAAGAAATTGGGTTGATACATGAAAAATTTTCAGGGACCCTGAGCTGAACTCTTTGGGGGCATAAGGAATTCATAATTAAGAAACTACGAATTAAAAAGGAAAAGCTAAGGTGGCAAGTATTAACTTGGAGCTGATTATAACTATCTCTGGAATTAACAGCCAGTGGAAAATGAGACTAAAATCCAATCATCCCAAATCACTTTTAAAGCCTCTTTTAACATACTCATAACCTTTAAAAAGGGAAAAATAACGGTTGCAAGACAAAGCCAGAAAGTACTTACATTGCTCATACAGCATAAATCAACGAACTGTCGAATTTTATCTTCTATAAATCTCTCATAAAAAACAGCAAAGAACATGATCTGAAACATTAAGCCAAGTTCATGCTTATTAGCTTTTAGGATTTTAATTTTCTTTTATAGCCACACTGCAGTCTCTTAAAAAGAAAAAAGTTCCAACCAAGAATACAGGGCCCCTCTAATGACTCCTGTGGGATAAAATCCTACACATCATTTCTGAACCCTCAGCCAAAGGAAGGAGAATTTTGGAACTGTGTTAAGATTCATTTAGAGAACCTATTTTTAATTTTAAAAACTTTTCTGTATCATTAAAACAAAATAGGATAAACATAGAGGAAGAAAGGAAAGGGCTTTAAAAAATGTAGAATAAACTAACATATTAACAGTCCAATTTATATCTGATTTTGCAATTTTATCCATCTTCTAAATTCCAGGAGGTATTAGAAAAGTTTCTGCTTTTCAAATTAATCTCCTGTGACAGAATAGCACATGACAAGCATATATTAAGTATTCTATTTCAACTACAGATGTGTTAAATGTTCAAATGGAATGGTTTCAAAAGTTTTCTTAGTAATACAAAAATGGAATTTTATTAAAAAAAGAAAAAAAAAAAGTTTGCATCATAGACCTTCCCTCTCAACTATGCTTCTGAAAAAGATGTTCTGTAACCACGCTATTTAAAGCTGTCCCTGCTGTTGCCCCTATTCCTAACCTCCACTCCCCTTACCTCCATTTACTTTCTATCTCATCTCTGCTGATTCCCTTCAAAGCACTGTCATAGCCTTTAACTTGTTTTTGTTACAGTATATGTGTGAGCATGAGCTCAGCAGTGCCTGGTATATAAAATGGACTCAAATACGTGAATGAATAAATAATGAACCTACAGCAGCCAGAAACCCTGGTGGCATAGTGGTTAAGAGCTACGGCTGCTAACCAAAAGGCTGGTGGATCTAACCCACCAGGCACTCTTTGGAAACCCTATGGGGCAGTTCAACTCTGTCCCATAGTGTTGCTATGAGTTTTATGGCAGCCAATCACTGAAAAATTTTCTGAAACACTGTGTCTACATTTTTCTATCTATCCGCCACTAGGATGGCTGACATTAAAAATAAGTAAATAAAAATAAAAACTAAAAAGAAAAAAAAATACGGAAAATAACAGGTGTTCGAAATGATAAGAAATTAGAACCTTCATCCATTGCTGATGGGAGTGCAAAATGGTACAGTTGCTGCAGCAAACAGTTCAGCGGTTCCTCCGAAAGTTAAACACTGAACTTCCATATGACCTAGCAATCCCAATTCTAGGTATACACCCAAAAGAATTTAAAAGAAGGAAGGCAAACAGAAACTTGCACACCAGTGTTCACTGCAGCACTATTCACAACAGCCAAAAGGTGGAAGTAACCTAAATGTCCATCAACAGATAAATGGATAAACGTGATATATACATAAGTGGAGTATTACTCATTGATGAAGAGAAACGAAGTCCTGATACACGCACAACATGAACCTTGAAAACACTATGCTGAGTGAAATCAGTCAGTCACAAAAAGACAAGTATTGTATGATCGCACTTATAAGGAACAGACAAACATGCAGTTACCAAAGGTTATGGGTGGTTAGAAGTGGGAGGGAGTAGGGACAGTGGAGTCATGGTCTAGGAGGCAATGAGTTTCTGCTAATGGTGGTGGAATAATTTGGAAAAGGACAGTGGTGATGGTTGCACAACATGAAAGACATAGTCATTGCCACTGAATTGTCCGTGTAAAAATTGCTGAACTGGCAAATGCTTTGTTATATATATTTTTATCACAATAAAAACCGAAATAAATAGGCTGTTTTAGGCAGATATTTATTAGTCAGGCTATGGGAAAGTTAACCTGGTCTCTCTAGAAGTCCCTTCACTGCCAGTTTCAAAAGTTTAAGAAATTTGTGATCAAACAGGTTTTTTTTCCTTTCATGCTTCTTTCTTTTCCTTTTATTTTTAGCTTTTAAAAAGATAAGAAAAGTAAGCATAGGAAAGATACTCTCCTACAGCCATGAGACCTCAGGCTAAAAAGATTTATTTTAGTTTCAGTCATTTCAGTAAACATTTCAAATAAATGTTCCCAAGGGGTACTGACAATTTGAACGAGATTTTATGATACATAAGTAAATGCAAACAGAAAGTTATGTTTCAAAAAGAAAATATGAAAGGTAGTTCAGTCATCCCTGTAGTTAAATATAAACAAGGAGTCTTTCCTATGACCAAAAAGCTAAGACTCTGAAAGACTCTTCATAGCCTCACTATCGATAAGGACATGAACTCTGAAATAAGACTGTCTATATTCAAATTCCAGTTCTACCAAAGCTGCATAACTTTGAGTAATTTAACATTTCTGTGCCTCAGTTTCATCTGTAAAATGAGGGTGCTTGTAGAACCTATCTCTAAGGGTTGTTATAAAGATTATGTGTAAAGCAATTAATTAGCAAGTTACTGGCTTATAATATTATATAAGAATTAGCTATTACTGTCATCCTTGTTACAGCCTTCTTTCTGCTACAGAAATTAGAATTTGGTCAATATTTGAGGTTAATTACTATGTAAACAGGGTTATAAATAATCTCTTCCTACCTGTATAATGCCAATGACTAGCCAAAGAGCAGAGGACACTGCATATCTCAAAATGCGGCTATAAGGAGCTATGTAGCTGGACGGGCTTCTGGAAAGACTAGAGGATGGGTCCATTAACGCTAAGTTCTTGAATCCCACAACCTGGAGTAAAAAGGAAAAATTATGACTTAAACAGACATGGATAAAGAGAACTCCTCTAGACTGAAAATGGGTTACTCTCCCCTACTCCTCACCTTGAAAAACTATGAAGTATTCAATGAGTACATACAGAACATCTAGATAAAAATCATTATTATCCAGTATTTTAATTCCAAAGTATTTAGTTTTTTTTTTTTTTAGTTACAGAACCTCAACAATCTAAGTAGTTAATTAATTTGGTATTCTCATCAATGTAACTAAGGACCAAATATTCGACGGCAATGGTTTTTTTTTTTTATCATACATGTGGACAAAGCAAGAGAGCTCAAAAAGTTCTGTCAAAAGAACAAAGCTTTCTCCTTCAGTAAACTAGCAGTGAATCTAACCAACAACCAGTATTTCATGAATATTTAACACGTGCCAGATATCATGGTAAATATGCTTTTATACTTTTAAAACAGTGTTTTCCAAAATTTCTTCTAAGGGAGGTACCTTCTTTGATAAAAGGGAGCCACGGTTAAATAAATTTGGTTTGTACATTATTCTACATGCCTCCCTCCCCTCACGGGGCAACGGCTCTGAGAAGCCTTCACAGTAAGGGAAACTTGCTGACTTTATTTAATACAATGTTTTCCAAATTTACGTGATTGCAAAATTTCTTTTTTCATGTAACAACTTTGCAAGTTCCACAAAATACCCTTAGGGACTATTACTTTGAATGAATGCTTAAAGTATTGCTCAGAATATTTAAAATCCCCAGGGACAAATTTTTCTCCTGGTTGAAAAAAAAAAATGGTGCCGGGGAAGAGCGTGAAAGGAAGGAAACAGAGACAGAAGAAGTAAGGAAGACACATAAACATTTAAGAGTTAATAATTCATATTTAACCTTATTTAAGCAGCCAATTCTTGACAAAACCTGTCACCCATATAAACGATTTCCATGTTTTAGTCTACACTCAGTACTGAATACTTCCTTCAGTAATTCCAACCAGGTTCCTAACTGTAAATGTATCATAAGCATATATCCATTTATTTCATCTTGTTCGGCTGAGGTCCCTGCTATTAGCACAGAACACACTCCATAGTAGATGTTCAATAGTAATTTGCTAAAATATTTCAAGCTTATAATAGTTCTTTTTTTTTTTTTTTTTGTAAATAATAGTAGTTCTAATGCAGGGGTGAGAATATGAAATATGGAGAGAGCTTTTTCAAAACAGAAACACCTGGGCTCGTATCAGAACTACTCAATTAAGCCCAATCTCTAGGGGTGAATCCAGGCAAGGGCATTTTGCAGAAGCTCTCCCAGAGATTCTGATTCAAACCAGTGGTTTAAAAGACACTTTTTTTTTTTTATTTTAACAGTATGATAATAGTATTTTAACCTTTAGAAAACTCATCTGCTGTCATGGAAACTGAGCTGGAATTCTATTAAGTCAATATTTACGAGGTACCCATATATTGCATATAATTACATCGAACCATTTATACCTCCAAAAAGAAGATGACAGTAAGTACTTGAAAGAGTGGATTAATTTTTCTCACAGTCTGAATTTCATTCCATTCATTCGCTACAAAATACGTTCTCCATATGCTTACGGGAACAGTAGCACTCCTTACACCACCCTCACCTGGTGAGAGAGAAAAATGAAAGGATTCCACCTTCTTTGCTTTGCAAATGTAATTAAAGAATTTTGCTAAAAACGGTTATTTCAGTTACCTTCAACAGCTTTAAGAACCTTTCCTTTAGGTCGCTCCCAGTCAATAAAGAATATGTCTATGGTAACCTGGGATATGAGCTTCTGCAGAAATTGTAGAGCCTGCAAAGGACAATAAAACAGCTGAAAAGTATCAGCATTATGTCTGCTTATGAAAATAGTATTGATTCGTTTGGAAACAAACATAGTGTAACCACAAGAATATATAATTTTCCCCAAATTCACAGAATTTTCACACACATATTAATTCGCTACCCCTTTCTCCTTTTCTTAAAATACAGATATGAAAGAAGAGATACACTACCTCCTCCTGACACAGAAGGACTGGCATAACTGCTCTCCTTCCCAAGGTTTCCAGAAGCATGCTTTGTTTTCTAGATCAACTGGCATTCTTTCTATGGAAAGATGTTTTCACTGTAACTTGCTTGTCCTAAATAAGGTTCTAGGGTGCTCTCACAGTCTTTTTTTCTATCTATGGTATTTTTTTTTTTTTTTATGGTATTAAGACTTCAGATTTTTTTTTTTTAAATACACATCTTTTTCATTCACAGAAGTAGTGCTATGGATAGAATTGTGTCCCCCCAAATACGTACTGTAAACTCTAACCTCTCTGCCTGCGGTTATAATCTCATTTGGCAACGGGCTGTCTTTTATTATGTTAACAGCTAGGATTAGTGTAGAATGTATCTTGAGTCAATCTCTTTTGAGATATAAAAGAGATTAAACACATGGGAAAAAAAAAATTTTTTTTTTTAGCAAGCAGAGATGGGGGAAGAGATACGCCAAGCCACATGAAGATCAAGCAGGAGCAGAGGCGACAGAAGGAAAAAGCCTTCTCCCAGCCTCCTAAACTGTGAGAAAATAAATTTGTTTGTTAAAGCCACCCACGTGTGGTATTTCTGTTATAGCAGCACTAGATAACTGAGACAAGAAGTGTGTATAAACTGAGGCATGCTACCCAGTAGATGCACAACTGAGCAACAAGGACAAAGACCTAAGTACGAGATGATTCCTCTTCTCAAGGAGCTCAGTTCAGACGGAAAGCAGACACCTAATAATAACAACACAATGCAATGAGTGCTACCACAGAGGTGTGTAAAGGCTTCACATACATTGATGGGGGGTCGCTGAAGCATGGGGAGGGGTTGCCTTGGGAAGAAGAGGAAAGGAATATGGAAAGAGAGAAAACAACTAAGATTTCACTACTTTACCCAGGTATTTGCCCTCAAATAACACACATAAAACTCATGCCTGAAGGCATTTTATCCCCATTGTGACTACATCATCAGGCTTTAAAGAACAAAGTCATACAATAAAATACTATTTTATCAAATTGGTTATAACTCATGATAATCCAAACATACTTATGGCTTCTTTGGAAAAATTATTTAAGGCAGATTTTCAGAATGAGACAGCTACTACAAATAAAAGTAGACTTTCCATGTAAAATAAAATAATTCATGCTTTCTTTTAAAACCAAAGTGATTTTACACCAAAGATTCTGAAAGCACTTTGAAGACTTATTAGTTTATTAGCAGGTCTCTTTTAAATTTGGTAACCTGTCCTCTGAAAACTTACCTTCAGAGCAAAAGCACATCCCACGTAAGTAATAAAACGTTCTTCCTGAGCTGGCGTTGGTAGCAAAACAGAGACAGACTTCTGCGCCTACAGTAAAAATTACTTGGTTAAATATAATCATACGACGGCTGTACTGAGCACAATTTATAAATCAAAGAAACTGTAAGAAAGGGAGATGATGATACACTTAATAAACATAAGACACTTGGACCAGTAAATTTAGCACTTGCCTCAATACACTATTGGAACCAACCAAAACCAAACCCACCGCCATCAAGTCGATTCTGACTCACACGACCCTATAGGACAGAGTAGAACTGCCCCATAGAGTTTCAAAGGCTGTAATCTTTATGGAAGCAGACTGCCACATCTTTCTTCCATTAAGTAGCTGTTGGGTTTGAACCTCCGACCTTCCAGTTAGCAGCTGAGTGCTTTAATGGCTGCGCCACTAGGGATCCCTCTAGATTGGAAATGCCCCCGAAATAAAAATAGTTCAGTTTTAAAGAGAGCTTAACACAGTTATTCAGATGTTGGCATTTAGATTACATTCAGAAATCTACTTACTTTGAAGAAAATAAGCCAATAAAGACCCATTCCTGCTGTGATGATAAAGAAAACATTGGCCAGATCGCCAGCATAGTACACTAAGAATTTCATAACTGTCTGCAATTAAGAAAAAGAGTTACAGCTGTTAAACTTATTAAACTCATTTATACTACCATTTTAAATAATGTATCATTCACTCAATTTTTCAAGCTTGAAACCTTGTTTAACGTATCCATGTATCATCCAGTTATAACATCAACTGAGTTCACCCCCTAGATACCTTTCTGATCCTTACCTTTTGGTCCATTTCCAATAGCCTATGTCTTATTAAAGCCTGTCTCATCTTTCACCATCTAAGGCTGTTCGGACGGCTTCCTAATTTTCTCCTAGTTTGGAATCCTCCCACCCTAATCTATCCTCCATACTACCATCAGCGTCAGCTTTCTAAAATGTAAATTTGGTTAAGTTACTCCCCTTCTTACTAACCACAAAATATAAATTCTGACCCAACAGGTCCTTCACAACATGGATCAAAATTAACTTTCTAGCCTCTTCTGCCAATTCCAATCACTTATCCAAAGCTTAACCACTCTGTACTTTCATCTCCAATACTTTAAGAAACGAGAATTGTTCTATCAAATATTCTTTCCTTCTCTCTGGCAAATTCTTGTCAGCTCTAAGAGCAGAAATCATGTCTATCTTTACTCACCCCCACCTGTGCTTAATATAGTGCCTAGCACTTACACAGTAGGTCCTCAGTGACTAGTTGTGGGATAAAGAGATAACCCAGCTTAAAGTTCACTTCTCTGGGAAGCCTTTCTTGTTTATTCCAAACAGTAAATCGAGCTCCTCCCCTCCCTACACACACACACACACACACACACATACTTGATTCCTTAGCACATGGGCTTTGGGGTCAGGAAGCTATCCCAACAAAAACAAATTACTATGCAGCCTTCCTTATGTTCCTATATCAACAAAATTAATACCTGCTACCAACTTGCTATAACAATTAAATGAGTAGAAAATTTACTTCTGCCTCAATTTCACCTTGTGAATAATAACAATAAAACCTTCATGGGGCTATTGTGAAGGTTAAATGAACTATAAATTTAAAGCTTTAAAAAGTGTCTGGCAATAAATGTTAGATTAAAAATATACATATATATATATATACAGAAAGATTAAAGGAGAAGGAAACTATAGTTAATAGAATAAAATGCAGGAGAAAATCTTTGTAATCTTGAGACAAAAAAGGTCTTCATAAACAAGATGCTAAAAACACATCAAAATTCTGCTTAAATAAAGGACCACTTAGATTAAAAAAAAGATGGTCATATATTTGGAGACAATATTTCTTCATTAAAAACCAAAAGGGACTGATATTTAGAATATACAGGAAACCCCTTCAACTAAACAAGAAAAACTGGAAACCTAATAGAAAAATAAGCAAGGGATTATAAATAACTCACAGAAGGGGAAACCCAAATGATTAACCAGTATATGAGAAGTAACCAGAGAAATGAAAATAAATTAATAATGAAATTCTACTTTATATCATCAGATTGACAAAAATTGTAAGGCTAGAAAAATATTAAGGGTTGGCAAGGATGTACAGAAATGAAAACAGCACTGTTGGTGGAAGTGTAGACTGGTATACAACAATGTCGGAGGGAAATGATGTAGGCATATATCCTATGACCCAGAAATACCTCCCCTAGTCCTATACCCCATTGGAAACCCTGGTGGTGTAGTGGTTAAGTGCTACAGCTGCTAACCAAGAGGTCGGCAGTTCAAATTTGCCAGGTGCTCCTTGGAAACTCTATGGGGCAGTTCTACTCTGTCCTATAGGGTCGCTATGAGTCGGAATCGACTCGACGGCAGTGGGTTAGTGGCAGTCCTATACCCCAGAGAGACTTAAGTCCTCTAGCTGTGTCTTATAAGAGGGATCCAGAAGAGTTAGAAGATAAAAATTAGCTTAAGAACTCCTGAGATCATACCTGTAAATCAATCATGGGACTTCCAATGCGCCTCTTCCATCCTGCTGTCTTCAAAAGAGACAATAAAACAGCTAGCCCACCCAGCACACCCAAAGCAATCTAAAAAAAAAAATTTTAGAATTTATATAATTTGTCTCATAACTGTTCAAAGTTACAGTAAATAGAATGTAAGAAAATGCTCAAAAAATGATAGTGGGGGGAGTGGTATATGGAAAGGACACAGGAGCCAAGGTGAAGGAATTCCCAATAGCTAAACGTGGGACAACTTGAGGAAGAAAAAAGATAGTGGATTATAACTGCTACAATAAAATAAATATCTGTGAGTTCCTACTGATTTAAATACTTGAATTAATAAATAAATAAATGGGGGAGAGGGGATAGCTCTTTCTTACAACAGAACTCTAATGAATAAATATAGAAGGAATGATGGGAATAGAAAATCACCATCAAGCAAACATCACGGCAATACTTTCTATAGGCAAGAATCATCATTTCAGCATGACTGCTAAAATTAGAGGACAAAAGGATGATGAGAAACAGATATTTGCAGTTTCTAAGTATCTCCCTACAAGATACTTATTAATTACAAGGGGAGGATTAACCGTGGAGCAATCTACAGACACCACCTTAGCCGTGTGCTAAAAATTAACACGACCCATAAATCAGCCATACTAACATCAACGTACCTCCTGATATGACGCACTGAGAAGGGCACAACATCATCTCTGTGCTATCTTTGCCAAAACTACATGAACTCAATCTAATCATGGGAAAATATCAGGCAAACCCAAATTCAGGTCCATTCTACAAAGTAATGAACCAGTACTCTTCAAAAGTGTCAACGTCATGAGAGACAAAGAAAACCTGAGGAACTGTCAGATAAGAAGAGACTAAAGAGACATGACAGCTAAAAGAAATGTGGAATCCTGCTTTGGGTCCTGAAACAGAAAAATGGTGATGGTGAAATTTAAATAGTGTGTAGATTAGTTAAGAGGACTGTATCAATATTAATTTCCTGATGTGAGAACCGTACTATGGTTATGTAAGATGTTAACATTAAGGGAATCTGGATGAAGGGTATATGGGAAATTGCTATACTATTTTCCAACTTTCCAGTAGACTTAAAGTTTTTGTTTTTATTTAAAAACATACTGTAAATATTTTAACAGGTTAAGATAAACTCACATCTGTCTGGACATGTGCTTCTCCTTGATTCATTTCATAGTTGACTGAGAAAGAAACCTGGTATTTAAAAGAACGCAAATTAGCCATACTTAAATTATGTAGCACAAACCTACTCTCATTATAAAAATACATTTGGAGCTGGATCTTACAATAAATGCCTCATTTTTTAACTATCAATATTACTAGAGCAGACTTTTACTTATGCATAAATGGATATGCTTTTGGGAATTACGCATGCTGCTTTAAATAGCTCTTTTGAACACACATTAAAGAGAGGGGTTCATGAGAAGCTAGGTTAGGTTCATTAACAGCAATTCAGGCCAAACCAACCATACATCATTTTCTGTTTCTGTAACTGAGGACTGTGACTGATCTTGTGTCTCAAACGCTTAGCAACTGGATAAACAATCATACCCTTAGAAGGCAGATTAATCAAAGGGCATCAATAAGATTAATCCAAGATTAATTAATCAAAGGGCTGAATAAGAGTCTTATGGATATTTCTACATTAAGGGACAGAAAGAGAAAGAACCAGTAAAGGGTAAGAGAAGTAGGACTGTAGGAGGTAAGAGAGGCAAGATGCCTAAGTCTTATCAAGGTCATGGAATAGGGAGTTTCATGAAGGCGGAGGTTATGAGTACAGTGTACTCATAATATTGTAAAAATGTCAAGTTAAAGAAATAAACGCCACTGTATGTATAAGTCATAGCTGATTTATAAAAGAGGTTTTTCAAAAAAATAAAATGGCAAGTACCAGACTTCAAATGATGAAAGAGTAAGTGGTTGGAAAATGAATAGAATAGCAGGTTGAAAAGCTGTCGGAACTGAGGGAAGATTTTGTTTGTTTGGTTGATTTAGTTTGTTTTTAAGACGGGGCAACCTGAGAGCTTGTATAAACAAAGGAGAGGGACCATAGAGAGGCTGGCTAAATAAAGAGTTAGGGGTGAAAAGGATATTGGAGAAAATAACGTAAACAGGTAGGAGCTTAACTTAAGAAAGGAGAAAGGAATCTTGTTTTTTAGAAATAGGAACAGGAGAAGGGAAGGATAATGAAAATGGAGATTTTGAAGTTTAAAGAGGAAATCTGAGGGAATTCACATTGTACGGGCTTGATCTGCTCAGCAAACTAGGAAGCAAATTTATTTGCTCTTGGCCAGACAGCAGAGATGTAGCTGGATGCTAATATAGCTTTTTGCAACAGCTGTCATGAGACATTAACAAGAAATGATTAAACAGCTGTATGTTTTACAGTTAGAATAAATTAGAGGTGGGTCTCGTCAGCACAGTTTCATGATTCTCTCAACTCTTTATTTCTTATTTTCCAGTTTGTTAAGGGTTAATTTGGAATAGTTTAGATGAGGATAATATTCAAAGAAAGACCCTGAAGTGTTCTACATTAAAAAAAAGAAATACTCTTCATGGAAAATTTGGGGAACAGATAAAGATGATGGTTAAACAACATGATGAACAAAATTAATGTCACTAAACTGTACATGTGAAGATTGTTGAAATGGCCACTGTTTGTTACATATATACTTACCACACAGACACAGACACACAAAAAAACTATACATATACACACACATACACTCTTGGCTACCCATGACCGCTCCAGACAGCTTTAAACCAGGCAGTCTTTTGTTGTTACTAAGCATGTTTCTGGATTTTCTTCCCTTCTCATTACAGGGCATACAAGCTCAGGTAGTGGAAGCTAATTTTAAAATCAGATTAAGTAACACAAATGAGGAAGGAAAAACTTTATTAAAAGTTATATTATTTTTTCCTTAATTAAACGCTGAATCGAATGCAAATAAGTGCAAGTATGACAGAGATACAAAAAGCACTAGCTGATGGAACTACAACATTAAAATCCAAGAAAGTAAACTAGTAGAAATTAAAAGCTATTAGTGAGCCTTGGAGTAACCAAATCAAAACCAAACTCTCGCTGTTGAGTTGATTCCGACTCACAGTGACCCTAAAGGACAGGGGAGAACTGCCCCATAAGGTTTCCAAGGAACGTCTGGTGGATGGGAACTGCCAGCCTTTTGGTTAGCAGCTGTAGCTCTTAACCACTATGCCACCAGGGTTTCCAGCCTTGGAGTAAGGAATGCTTATCTCCCACTTCTCATGTTTCTAGAGTGGTGGGAATATCCACTCAATGTTTAGGAATAAAACCCACAGAAGGACAACCTCCGGTTTTTATCTGTATCCTTCCCTGATTATCCCTCCTCACTCTGACTAGTAAGGTTCAGAGAAGGAAAACTGAACCTGTGTGGCTCAATTTTGTCCAGGCTTCTTCTCTTGGGGACAGACCATCTTCATGGTGTACAAGGTCTCCTGTGTGTGTACAGGCCCTCCAAAGCAGGAGGCCTTTAGTTCTGTGGGCAAGTTTAGTTCAGGTGGGGAAGCAGTAGGAAGTCTACCTAGCTTCAGGTACAAACTACATTCTCTACTTGACTCTAGCACTACTAGTTATGAAGCTGATCATTTTAATTTCCTGCCTATCAAGTGGATCGTGGATTGGTGCAAAAAGGACATACATACTCAGTGTAAAGTTTAGGTTCCTGGTTTAATTAGGCAAGGAGTTAAAACCTTAACAGAAGCAAGGTAACCAAAAAGGACAAGAGTAGATGCTCCATATCTCAGCATACCCCGGGTCACTAACAGGGAAACCTGACTGCTGGTGATATCATCTACTAAAAAATTTAATTCTTGCATTTGTATACTTAGAATTCATACCATTACTTGTAAAAAAAAAAAAACCTAAGATGATTACATCTAGGGAAGGATTTATTTGAAACTTGAAACTTGAAAAAAATTGTGTTTTGACATATAAGGGCACTGAAATAAGGGAAGAACTCACTTTCATGGACTGAAGGTTGGGATCGTTGATATCAATGTCGCTGTAGGCAATGGTAATTAAGGGAGGGTAGATGTTTCCATTTTTTGTGTTGGGTACCAGGTGGATGCTACTTAAATGAAAACACATTTCTAGTTATAAAGACATCTAGGTACTCAAACATAATTTTATATCTCATTCCTTCTGAATTTAATATGGATTGTCTTGATGATCTCAGAACCAACCAGTTAATAAGGACTGGGGAAGATTAAACATAAGCTAATGATAACAACATTATTAATGATAACAACATAGGCTATCTTAAGTAGTCAAAACTTGAATGTTAAAATCTTACACCCTCTGAAACAAATTAGAAGCATTTCTCGATCCAGATGCTACGAAGCTTACAAATGAAATCGCTGAGCACTGTGAATCACCTCTGAGGAATTTTTGAAAGAGATGTGCTATAGGAAGCCTAGGGAAAGGCAGATAATATCCTGATTTTCAAAAAAGAAAGATGAATTCTTAACAAAATAATATGTGTAAGATCTAGTACTGTTTCTGGCACATTGTAGGTTACATTTTGCTCAGCTTAATCCATTAGTACTGCATAACTTGTGAACTCTGAAAGGAAAGGGTCAATCACTAGGGGCCAACCTGGTTTCACAAAGATCAAATCAGGCCTGATTAGGTTTTTCCTTTTTTTTGCTAGGGATACGACATTGGCAGATTGAGGGAATTCTGAAAACACAGTACATTTAGATTTCAACAGGATATATTATAACACTTCCGTACTATGTGCCTTGTAAGATTGTTATGAGAATCAAAATGAAATAATGAACAGTGGGAAAAAATCATGTATACTGAAGTGCTTCAAAGTTCCAAACTAATGCAAGATGGTGGTGTTGATTTTCATCGGTAAATTCAAGGAACACATCATAAAATACAGGTGTAGGCAAGTCAGTCGACACCTTAAGAGATAGGAATCTCACACTAGAAAAGATAAAGGACTATATGGCACTACCTGGAGTAGGGTCATAGTTAAGGTATTATCCTAGAAAAAGAGAAGTATCTATAAAGAATCTAGGTCAATCTAGAACAGAGGCTCTTAAAGGAGGTGAGGAGGGGGAAGGTCTGCCTGTTATAATCACCTGGAGCAGGGAGGTGAGGAGGGGGAAGGTCTGCCTGTTATAATCACCTGGAGCACTCCTTCTAAAGTACTATTTCAACCCACTGGTATTCATCTTCCCTCCACCTTTCAGCCCCATTCTCATCCCGCAGGTCTAGAACGGGGCCTAGACTATGAATTTTAACAAAACTACTCAGGATGTTTTCATATAATTCTCCCCTTGGCTTCTCACCTCTCCTGGTGTATGTCAGTTTACACAGAATCTTTAAAAATTGTTCCAACTCAGTTGTTCTTATGTTTTCATCTAATAATTGATGGTAAACATTTTCATTACAATATCTTCCCATATATTCCAAGCCTATTTTAGTGCATTGGACATTTGTTTACCTCAGTGATATCTGGGTAGCAATTCGAATTACTCTTGGCTGACCTCGTAAGTCATTTTCTCGTCCACTTACTGCATCCACTAGGAAAATGCGCCGAGTCAGGAGCCACTTGGCAGAACTACTATCTTTTATTATAAAAAAGAAAAAAAAGATTGGCATTAAGGGAAAAAAAAAATACCCTTGCTAAGTACCCAAAAGAAATAAAAACATATGTCCCCACTAGGACTGATACGCATGGATGTTCACAGCAGCATTATTCAATATAGCCAACACTGGAAACAATCCAGATGTCCACCAACTGATGAATGGATAACAAAATGCAATGTATCCATACAATGAAATACTTTTCAGCAATAAAAAGGATCGCTACTGATACGTGCTATAATATGGATAAACTTCAAACACATTAAGCTAAGTGAAAGAAGGTAGATGCAAAAGATTACATATTGTATGCTTCCATTCATATGAAATATATAGAAAAAGCAAATCCATAGAGACAGAAGCAGACTAGTGGTTGCCTGGAGCTGGGGGTGGGAATGAAAATTGACTAGAAACAGTTATGAGGGATATTTTGGGGGTGATAGAAATGTTTGAAAATTGGATTGTGGTGAGAGTTTCACAATTTTGCAAATTACCAAAAATGGTTGAATTGTCACTTTAAAATTGGTTATGTTTTATGGTATGTATATTATACCACAAAAAAGCTGTTTTAAAAATCTAAAAAAAAAAAAAAATCCCTAAATTATTCAAGATGGCTCACGAGGAGTTTATTGAACAAATTTAAAATACAAAGTTAATACGTTTTGTTCTAGATAAGATGGCTGCAAAAATGAGCTACTGCTGTCAGGAATTCCTGTTAATGGTTTTCTCCACCTCCATAAATGTTTTTGGATTGTTTAGACTTTTCATCATTTGGAAGAATTCTCCCCGAGAAAAGATTAGTCCAGAGGACTAATGGACCACATCTACCACGGCCTCCACCAGACTGAGATGGTGCCCGGCTACCACCACTGACTGCTCTGACAGGGATCACAATGGAGGGCTCTGGACAGGGCTGGAGAAAAATGTATAACAAAATTCTAACTCAAGAAGAAAGACCAGACTTTCTGGCCTGATACAGACTGGAGAAACCCTGAAAGTACGGCCCCTGGACACACTTTCAGCTCAGTAATGAAGTCACTCCTGAGGTTTACCCTTCAGCCAAAGACTGGACAGGCCCATAAAACAAAATGAGACTAAATGGGCATACAAGCCCAGGGGCAAGGACTAGAAGACAGGAGGGGCCAGGAAAGCTAGTAATAGAAAGCCAAGGTTGAGAAAGGAGAGTGTTGATATGTTGTGGGGGTGTTAACCAATGTCATAAAACGATATGTGTACTAACTGTTTAATGAGAAATTAGTTTGTTGTCTAAACTTTCATCTAAAGTATATATAGAAAAAAATTCTTCACAGTTACCTGAAAGCAGGATTTTATAATATAGAAAACAGTAAAAGAAATGAATTTGTCCAAAAAGCAACTCAAGGACAGCTAGAAGCAGTACCCCAATTTACAGTTCTATTAATTTTTCTCAGAATATGAACTTTAAAAATAGCTTAATTTCTTAGCAATATTTCAGACATATTTAGTAAAAATACCTAAATACACCAGCAATTTTATTGTTTTGCTTTTGAGCACACTGTATAAAACCATACAGTAAAAGAGAATCCATGACCTTCATCATAATCCATAGTTAGTCTAAGTTATCGTACTGGCTGATTTACCTATTGGTTTCAGCTCAGAAAAAGGAGTATGGATGTCTTACCTTGGTTCACAAATAATTTATTGTGTTGAAGATTTAGGTTTAATACCGGCACAGCCCAAATATATTGGTGTTGATTTTCATCAGTATACTCAAGGAACACATCATAAAATACAGGAGTGGGAAAGTCAGTTAAGATCTTAGAGACAGGAATTTCACACTGGAAAAATAAAATTAAAAATAAAAGCACCACAAGTAGAAATTAGAATTCATATTTATTATCTTTAAAAAATTTTTTTTTTTTAATTTTAGTTTTGTAAAATAAAGTATCTTTAAACTATCTCATTTATATATGCATTTCCATGTGTCTTCCAAAACATGGGAGCCCTGGTGGTGCGGCAGTTAAGAGACTGGCTGCTAACCAAAAGGTTGATAGTTAAAATTCACCACTACTTGGAAACCCTATGAGGCAATTCTACTCTGTCCTATAGGACTGCTATGAGTCAGAATCAACTCCATGGCAATGGGTTTTTCCAAAACATGAATACTGCAAATATTCTTTTATAAGAGCCAAAAAAAATTAACAGTAAAGAAATGCCTGGTCTTGCCAAAACCAAAGATAAAGAGAGACTTTAAGAACAGCTAGGGATAAATGAAAAGTCACCTACAAAGGACAGTCAATAAGAATACGCTTGGACTACTCAGCAGAAACCACACAGGCAAGAAGGCAGTGGGAAGACTTATATAAAGCACTGCAGGAAAAATCATATACCCAGCAAGAATCATATATCCAGCAAAACTGTCTCTCAAACATGAAGGTGAAATTAGGACATTTCCAGATAAAGAGAAGTTTAGGGAATTCGTAAAAACCAAACCAAAACTACAAGAAATACTAAAGAGAGTTCTCTGGTTAGAAAATCAATAATATCAGATATCAACCCAAGACTAGAACACTGGACAGAGCAATCAGATGTCAACCTACATATGGAAATCACAAAAATAAATCGATTAAAAAAAAATGTTCAAAACTGGGAAACAATGTCATTATGTAAAAGAAGACAACATTAAAACAATAAAGAGGGACTAAGAAATGTCATAGATCTTTCATACGGAGGGGAAGACAAGGCAATATGAAGAAATAAAAGTTATGTTTAAACTTAGAAAAACAGGGGTGAATAATAAGCTAACCACAAACGAGACTAACGAGCCTACTCTTCAAAATAAAATACAAGAAAAAAACAGAGACTCGGCAGAAACAAAATCAACTATAACAAACAAAAGACAATATATAAAGATAAGCTACTCAGCACAAAAAACTAAGCGGGAAGAAGAAACTGTCAAAAACACACTAAAAAAGACATCAAAATGAAAGCACTAAAAAAAAAAACAAAAAAACTCATACCTATCCATAATTCTGCTGAATGTAAATGGACTAAATGTACCGATAAAGAGACATAGAGTGGCAGATGGATTAAAAAACACAATCCGTCTATATGCTATCAAGAGACACACCTTAGACTTAGAGACACAAATAAACTAAAACTCAAATGATGGAAAAAAAATATACCAAGCAAACAACAATCAAAGAGCAGGAGTGGCAATATTAATTTCTGACAAAATAGACTTTAAAGTTAAATCCACCACAAAGGATAAGGAAGATTAAAGGAACAAGACACCAGAAGGAAACAACCATATTAAACATTTATGCACCCAATGACAGGGCTGCAAGATACATAAAACTCAAACAGCATTGAAAAGTGAGATAGACAGCTCCACAATTATAGTAGGAGACTTCAACACACCACTTTTGGTGAAGGACAGAACATCCAGAAAGAAACTCAATAAAGACACGGAAGATCTAAATGCCACAATCAACCAACTTGACCTCATAGACATATACAGAACACTTCACCCAACAGCAGCCAAGTATACTTTCTTTTTCAACACACATGGAACATTCTCTAGAATATACCACATGTTAGGACTTAGCAGAATCCAAAACATCGAAATATTATAAAGCATCTTCTCTGACCATAAGGCCATAAAAGTAGAAATCAATAACAGAAAAAGCAGGGAAAAGAAATCAAACACTTGGAAACTGAGCAATACCCTGCTCACAAACGACTGGGTTATAGAAGACATCAAGGATATAATAAAGAAATTCATAGAATCCAATGAGAATCAGAACACTTCCTATCAGAACCTTTGGGACAAAGTGAAAACAGTGCTCAGAGGTCAATTTGTATCAATAAGTGCACAAATACAAAAAGAAGAAAGGGCCAAAATCAAGAATTATCCCTACCAACTGGAACAAACAGAAAGAGAGCAACAAAAGAAACCTTCAGGCACCAGGAGAAAGCAAATAATCAAAACTAGAGCAAAATTAATGAAATAGAAAACAGAAAAACAATTGAAAGAATTAACAAAACCAAAAGCAGGTTCTCTGAAAAAATTAAGAAAATTGATAAACCATTGGCCAAACTGACAAAAGAAAAACAGGAGAGGAAGCAAATAACCCGAATAAGAAATGAGATGGGCAATATTACAACAGACCCAAAGTAAAAGAATCATATCAGATTACTACAAAAAGCTGTAGTCTAACAAATTTGAAAACCTAGAAGAAATGGATGAATTTCTACAAACACCTACCCAAACTAACACAAACAGAGGTAGAACAACTAAATAGACCCAGAACAAAAGAAGAGATTGAAAAGGTAATCAAAAAACTTCCAACAAAAAAACGCCCTGGGTCAGACAGCTTCACTGCAGAGTTCTACCAAACTTCCAGAGAAGAGTTAACACCACTACTACTAAAGGTATTTCAGAGCATAGAAAAGGGCAGAATACTCCCCAACTCATTCTATGAAGCCAGCATATCCCTGATACCAAAACCAGGTAAAGACATCACCAAAAAAAGAAAATTACAGACCTATATCCTTCATGAACTTACATGCAAAAATCCTCAACAAAATTCTAGCCAATAGAATTCAACAACATATCAAAAAAAAAAAAATTCACCATGACCAAGTGGGATTCATACCAGGTATGCAGGGATGGTTCAACATTAGAAAAACAATTAATGTAATCCATCATATAAACAAAACAAAAGACTGGAACCACATGATCTTATCAATTGATGCAGAAAAGGCATTTGGCAAAGTCTGACACCCATTCATGATAAAAACTCTCAGCAAAATAGGAATAGAAGGAAAATTCCTCAACACATTATATAAAGCCAACAGCCAACATCACCCTAAATGAACATAGAGTCTAAAAGCATTCCCCTTGAGATCGTGAACCAGACAAGGATGCCCTTTATCACCACTCTTATGCAAAATTGTGCTAGAGGTCCTAGCCAGACCAATCAGGCTAGATAAAGAAATAAAGGGCTTCCAGATTGGTAAGGAAGAAGCAAAAGTATCTCTACTCGCAGATGACATGATCTTACACACAGAATACCCTAAAGAATTCTCAAGAAAACTACTGAAACTAATAGTTTAGCAGAGTATCAGGATACAGGATGTTGTTGTTGTTGTTATTAGGTGCTGTCGAGTTGGTTTCCGACTCATAGAGACCCTATGCACAACAGAACGAAATGCTGCCTGGTCCTGAGCCATCCTTACAATCGTTGTTATGCTTGAGCTCATTGTTGCAGCCACTGTGTCAATTCACCTCATTGAGGGACTTCCTCTTTTCCACTGACCCTGTACTCTGCCAAGCATGATGTCCTTCTCCAGGGACTGATCCCTCCTGACAACATGTCCAAAGTATTTAAGACGCAGTATCGCCACCCTTGCCTCTAAGGAGCATTTTGGCTGTACTTCTTCTATAACAGATTTGTTCGTTCTTTTGGCAGTCCACGGTATATTCAATATTCTTCACCAACACCACAATTCAAAGGCGTCAACTCTTCTTCGGTCTTCCTTATTCATTGTCCAGCTTTCACATGCATATGATGTGATTGAAAATACCATGGCTTGGGTCAGGCGTACTTAGTCTTCAAGGTGACATCTTTGCTCTTCAGCACTTTGAAGAGGTCCTTTACCCAACGCAATGTGTCTTTTGATTTCTTGACTGCTGCTTCCATGGCTGTTGATTGTGGATCCAAGTAAAATGAAATCCTTGACAACTTCAATCTTTTCTCTGTTTATCATGATGTTGCTCATTGGTCCAGTTGTGAGGATTTTTGTTTTCCTTATGTTGAGGTGCAATCCAAACTGAAGGCTGTGGTCTTTGATTTTCATTAGTAAGTGCTTCAAGTCCTCTTCACTTTCAGCAAGCAAGGTTGTGTCATCTGCATAATGCAGGTTGTTAATGAATCTTCCTCCAATCCTGATGCCTGTTGCTCATCATATAGTCCAGCTTCTCGTATTATTTGCTCAGCATACAGATTGAATAGGTATGGTGAAAGAATACAACCCTGACACACACTTTTCCTGACTCATAACAAACTACGGATAACACTGCGAAGAATGGGATTTCCAGAACACTTAACTGTGCTCATGAGGAACCTTTACGTAGATCAAGAGGTGGTTGTTTGGACAGAACAAGGGGATACTGATTGGTTTAAGGTCAAGATACAAGATAAACATGCAAAAATCAGTTGGATTCCTCTATACCAACAGAAAGAACATTGAAGACGAAATCACCAAATCGATACCGTTTACAGTTGCCCCCAAGAAGGTAAAATACTTGGGAATAAATCTTACCAGAGATGTAAAAGACTTATACAAAGAAAACTACAAGACACTACTGCAAGAAACCAAAAGAGACCCACATAAGTGGAAAAACATACCTTGCTCATGGACAGGAAAACTTAACACTGTAAAAATGTCTATTCTACCAAAAGCCATCTACAGATACAACCAAATTCCAACGACATTTTTTAATGAGATGGAGAAACAAATCACCAACTTCACATAGAACGGAAACAGGCCCTGAATAAGTAAAGGACTACTGAAAAAGAAGAACAAAGTGGGAGGCCTCGCTCTACCTGATTTTAGAACCTATTACACCGCCACAGTAGTCAAAACATCCTGGTACCGGTACAACTACAGAGGCATAGACCAATGGAACAGAATTGAGAATCCAGATATAAATCCATCCACATATGAGCAGCAGATATTGACAAAGGCCCAAAGTCAGGTAAATAGGGAAAAGGGTCTCTTTAACAAATGGTGCTGGTGTAACTGGATATGCATTTGCAAAAAAATGAAGCAAGACCCATACCTCACACCATGCACAAAAACGAACTCAAAATGGATCAAAGACCTAAATATAAACTCTAAAATGATAAAGATCATGGAAGAAAAAATAGGGACAACGCTAGGAGTCCTAATAATGGCATAAACAGTATACGAAACATTATTAACAATGCAGAAGAAAAACTAGATAACTGGGAGCTCCTAAAAATCAAACACCTATGGCTCATCCAAAGACTTAACCAAGAGAGTAAAAAGATTACCTACAGACTGGGAGAAAGCTTTTAGCTATGACATTTTCCAGCAGCATCTGATATCTAAAATCTACATGATACTGCAAAAACTCAAGTACAAAAAGACAAAAAAACCAATTAAAAAATGGGAAAGGATATGAACAGACACTTCACTAAAGAAGACATTTAGGTAGCTAACAGATACACAAAGAAATGCTCACAATCATTAGCCATCAGAAAAATGCAAATCAAGACTACAATGAGATTCCATTTCACTCCAACAAGGCTGGCATTAATCCAAAAAACATAAAATAATAAATGTTGGAGAGGTTGTGGAGAGACTGGAACACTTATACACTGCTGGTGGGAATGTAAAATGGTACAACCACTTTGGAAATCGATTTGGCACTTCCTTAAAAAGCTAGAAAAAGAACTACCATACGATCTAGCAGTCCTACTCCTTGGAATATATCCTAGAGACATAAGAGTCTTTACATGAACAGATCTATGCACACCATGTTCATTGCAGCACTGTTTACAACAGCAAAAAGATAGAAGCAACCAAAGGTGCCCATCAACTGATGAATGGATAAATAAATTATGGTATATTCACACAATGGAATGCATCGATAAAGAACAACAATGAATTCGTGAAACATTTCATAACATGGAGGAATCTGGAAGGCATTATGCTCAGTGAAATTAGTCAGTTGCAAAGGGACAAATATTGGATGAGACCACTTTTATAAGAACTCAAAAAATAGTTTAAACAGAGAAGAAAATATTCTTTGATGGTTATGAGAGCGTGGAGGGAGGGAGGGAGAGGGGTTTTCACTAATTAGTAGATAAGAATTATTTTAGGTGAAGGGAAAGACAACACAATACAGGGTAGGTGAGCACAATCGGACTAAACTAAAAGCAAAGAAGTTTCCTGAATAAACTGAATGTTTCGAAGGCCAGAGTAGCAGGGGCGGGGGTTTGGGGACCATGGTTTCAGGGGACTTCTAAGTCAGCTGCCATAATAAAATCTATTAAGAAAACATTCTGCATCCCACTTTGGAGAGTGGCTTCTCAGGTGTTAAATGTTAGCAAGTGGCCATCTAAGATGCATCAATGGGTCTCAACCCACCTGGAGCGAAGAAGAATGAAGAACACCAAAGACACAAGGTAATTATGAGCCCAAGGGACAGAAAGGGCCACGTAAACTGGAGACTACATCAGCCTGGGACCAGAAGAACTAGATGGTGCCTGGCTATAACAGATGACTGACCTGACAGGGAACACAACAGAGAATCCCTGAGGGAGCAGGAGAACAGTGGGATGCAAACCTCAAATTCTTGTAAAAAGAACAGACTTAATGGTCCGACTGAGGCTAGAAGGACTCCAAAGGCCGTGGTCCCCAGATCTTCTATTGGCCCAAAAGTCATCTCTTCAGACAGGGATTGGACTGGACTATGGGATAGAAAATGATACTGGTAAAGATTGAGCTCCTTGGATCAAGTAGACACATGAGATTATGTGGGCAGCTCCTTTCTGGACAAGAGATGAGAGGGCAGAGGGGGTCAGAAGCTGGCCAAATGGACATGAAAATAGAGAGTGGAGGGAAGGAGTGTGCTGTCTCATTAGAGGGAGCCCAACTAGGAGTATATAGCAAGGTATACAAAAGTTTTTGTATGAAAGACTGACTTGATTTGTAAACTTTCACTTAAAGCACAATAAAAATTAAAAAAAAAAAAAAAAGAAGAACTGTCTGGTTCTTGTCCTACAACTGAGCTGGAGAAGGTATGCCTTCATTCTCAATATTAATTGTATATTAGTGAAAAGGTTTAAAAACTGTCCTACATGATGAGATCCAAATTCCTTCTCCTGAGGTACAGTACCATCTATGATTTGGCTCCCGTTAACAGAGCCAGGCTTATCTTCCACTGCCCTCTACCAGTTCAGTCTATGGTCCATTCACACTAATCTACTTACAGTTCCTTAAATGTGCTATGCTATTCTATGTTTCTCTGATGGTGCAAATATTGTTTCCTCTGCCTGACCTTCTCCTCCTCCACTATGTTCTCCTGGCAAACTCACATTGAGTCTCTAAGCCCAAGTATCACTCATTCTGTGAAGCCTTTCTGTATTTCCTCAGGAACTGCTGATCACCCCCTCCTCCGTACCAATACAGTACCTTCTACGTACTTAAAGAACAGTGCTTATTAAGTACTTTGCAATTATTTGTTTATATAGCAGTTTTCTCTACTAGGCTGTGAACTTTGTGAGAGGCAGCCAGGTTCAATGGAAAAATTATTTTTGAACCTAACAGAACAATGGCTCCATAATTTACTTACTGTAAGATCTTGGGTAAATTACCTAATCTTACTGAGCACCATATCTTCATCTGTGAAGTAAAGATAATATGTACTTCACATAGCTATCTTAAGGATCAAAAGCAGTAACACTGATAAAATGTTGAGCATAAAGCAGCAGGTATTTAATGTGTTGATTCTCCTGAACTATGATTTCAAAATGGGTTACCAGTGGAAGGAAGGCTGGGTAGAGACGGAGAGAGAAAGTATGGAGGGAGAGAAAAGGAAGCATTTTTATTTGCTACTGGTAGGTGGGTGGAAGAAAGGAGTAGCATTTTTATTATTCACTGGGAATAAAGTAATATCTTTAAGAAAGTAATATTTTTATTTTATTCCAAAATGCTCAAAACCAGGCATTATTTTTAAGGCCTATAATTCTAAAAGCAAATAAACAACTGCTTGTGAAAATCTAACACTATGTTTATGTTTAGTACTTGGGTGGCACAATGGTTAAGCACTCAACTACTAGCTGAAAGGCTGGCAGTTCAAACCCACCCTGGAAGTTAGGCCTGGAGATCTTCTTTTGAAAGGCCACAGCCTTGAAAACCCTAAGGAGCGGAACTGACTCGATGGCAACTACCAACAACATCATTATGTTTAAAACTCTAGATAACAAGGTATGCTCTTCAAGGTGATTAAGGTAAGACGTTCTGTGCCCAAATATGTTCTGCACCCAAATAAGAAAAAATTGTATCAATCAATGAAATCATTCATTTCTATTAAAAACATTTCAAATTTCAAAAATTCATATATTATTTCTATTATTGCTGATATTTTAAAGAATGAAGCTGAAATAAGACTGTCTAATATAGTTCACACTTACGTTTTGTTGATAGGTTGTTCCAAAAGAATATGCAGCATTTAGTCTTGTCTCTGTGTCTGGACAAAGCTACAGCAGAAGAGTAACACTCATAAATATCTTTCACAAGGATATAAAAATGTTTTCTTTACTTACAGCCAAGAACTCTCGAGTCCCAACATGGATATATGTTTTGTGTACTTCTTATTTATGAAAGTTAAGGGGGCATCTTTGTTAAAAAATTAGTCATAATTTAAAGCAGTTTTAAGAAATTCTGGCTTAAAGCACAAGAAAAAATCAACTGTAGCATGCTCTATTCAAGCAATAACCTAGTCGTTTTATCTTTGCCTCAGTCAAAAATAAGACACATTACTATTTCTTTAGCTAGAATCATGCTCACCTGTAAAATACCTCCTTCTAAAGTTTGCCACTTGAGAAAATGTCCTCTTATATCATAAGAAGCAGCAACAAATTTCAGTTTTGTATTCTGATTAAAGAAAAACAACAATATTACATACTCCAAAAGCAAAATAATATTCTATAAAGAGATTTTCATTGTTGACTGATCCTTTCTTTTTCAGTGATAAAATACTAAATTCAACTATATTTTGAAGCTAAATTAATCTATCTCTATGATCAGTCACACCTAAGAGAACTGGTCTAGTTTTCGCATAAAAACTATTAATTCAGAGGTCAGGGGCACTGCTAGTGACAGAGAACCTCCCTTTGAACCTGTTAAATGGTGGAGGAGGAGGTTAGGAGGAATAATCCTATTCCTTTATCCTTTATTCTAGAAGGTCAAAAAATTGGACGTGACAAGTTGGACCTGTGAATTACTGGGAAATGTCAAGAGCCCCAATCAATCACTGGAAGGCACTTCTTAAACATGTGGAGATACAGAAGGACAGAGATCGTTTTACATTTGGTAATGAAAACTACCTTTCCTGATCCCTCGAGCACTAATTTCTATCATAATCACATAATTCACAGGTATTCACGTACTCAACAAAAGATGTAAACTCTATATTGTTCAGATCCTATAAGCAGCTAACATTTATATTTAGTTTAGAAACCAACATTCTAAACAACCTAAAGAAGTAAGAATTATAACTGGAAACTTTCTTACTACCTGTTTAAGTTATAAATCAAACTGTAGTTATTCTTTAATGACATAGTGACTTGTACCTGGTTTTGCCCTTTAAAACTGAAATTTGTAGGAAGTGGTGTAGTACTGAGTACTTGAGGTGCTAATCCTAGCTGGTCTCCATAGAACAGCCATGGAAGATTCTGTCTCCTATAAACAATTATAATTGTTTTAATAATATAACGAGGAAGCAATATTTCTTATATTCGTGAAAGTAACATTTTGATTGAACTCAGTCAAAATGATGGTTCGCCAATCAAACTGTCCTTACCAAAACGAAACAGAATGAACAGTCCTTAATCCAGCAGTGTTTTCAAAGATAAACTGAAACAGTCGACATGCATCAAAAGTTGCAAGGTCATATGAATTCATGTTCATCACACACATATTCCCCAGAGCTTGGCAAGATGTTAGATTGGCATATACCTACAAGAGGACAACGGCAAATAAATGTAACACAGATCTTACTAGCCTAAACAAAAGTTGATATGAAAAATTATGCCTGGTTTTAATTTTACCTATTACACAAATTCTTTTTTGTAAATTCTTTTGTCTAATACTTTTCTTCTAGCTTAAGTAGAAAAAAAGCCTTTTCATAAGGCAGGGGAATAATGTGTATATTTTAATTGTAAATTTCATGGTCAAATGTAAAGCCAACCTAATGAAAAAAGAACTAAATAAAAACTTAGCATGACATTTAAAAAAAAGTTATAAAATAGAATATTTATATTTGAAAGAAATAATTTATTTGCACATTAGATTCTATACATATAAATCTACTCCATTTTGTTCAAGTAATTTGTTAGGTGAACAACAAAATAAGATCATTTGTTGCTTGTGCCCCTCAAACTTTTCCTTTTTCAGGTTTCTCTATCTTAGGAAAAGGCAACTGTCATTTTTCAGTTACTCACGTCAAAAGCATTGGTGTGATTGTCTTTCTCTTCCTTTCCATATCTAACTCATCAGCAAATCTGGTCAGCTCAATTTTCAAAGCATATCCAGAAGCTAAACACGTCTCCTCATTTCCATGGCTACCACCCTGTTTAAGCTGTTATGACCTCTCAGTTGAACTATTGTAATATTCTCGTAACTAGTCTACCTGCTTCTATCCTTGACCCAGCAAAATCTATTCTCCATGCTAGTGACCCTTTCAAAATCATAATTTAGACCACATCCTCCTTTGTACAGAATCCTTCCACCTCTCTTAAACTTCAGGTCCCTGCTACATCTTCTCATCTCCTCTTTCCCTGACCTCATCTCTTCTTTCCCTGCTAACTCTGCTCTAGCCATTCCAGTCTCCTTGCTGTTCCTTAATCATGAACAAGTCAGCAAGCTCCTAACTTGGGACCTTTGGTCTTACTGTGTGGCCTCTGTTAGAATATTCTTCCTCTAGATATTTACATGGCTCTCTCTCACTTCCTTCTTTATTCAAATATAACCCTTTCAGAGATGCTGCTCCTGATCACCCTATAAAAAAATAGCACCTCCTCCCATTCTCTATGCTTTTTCTCCTGATACTACTTTTCTTCATAGCATTTAGCACTACCTGACATTTAAAAAAAAAAAAAATTTTTTTTCTTTGACATTTACTTAGAATATAATTCCATAAGGGATGTTGTCTGTCTTTTTCTGAAATATATAACCTGATTTGAGAACAAGGCTTGGCATGCGGTAGATAATCAAGAAAACATTTACTAAATAAATATATGAAACTGTTTCCCCTAGCAATTTCAGTGGAATAAGACTGGAGACATCCACTGTACCTACAGGGAATAACATTTTGTGTATTCTCTTCCAATCCTCTAAAAAGGATTTACTCTTCTTAAAAAACATGATGAAGGAGATATACCTACTTGGTTAGAAAACTTTCCTTATCTAGGGAAAAGTGGTATCATGGTTCTTCAAAATGAAATAAAATATTAAAAAAAATTCAAACATACCCAACAAGCAGCTGCTGATGATTGCAAATACTTTGAAAACCATTCTGAAGTTAAAGACATGCCCTATAAATAAAAAGCTTAATTTTAGCTTTAAATTCAAATGAAGATTCCTTAACCCCATACTGCTTGGGAGATGTTAATATGTATACTGTTGAATTGGAAAAGAGCAAGATTATTCTTTAAGAAAAATCACCTATAGGAGACCAAATGTCAAAAATGCTCTAAAGTGAAGTTAAGAAGGTAAGGCGGGCAGGGAAATTAGAGTACTGGAAATGGTATAGCCAAAACAGAATGAATGAGATTAAAGACACATTGTGAAAAATGTAACCAATATTCCTGAATATTTTTGCAGAAATTGTTAAACGGGAATCTAATTTGCTGTGTAACTCTCACCTGAAACACAGTAAGATATTAGTTAAAAAAAAGACTAACATAATTTTCTCAATGTTAGTAGAAAAAAAAATTCTTATAGAAAGAATTCTTAACAATGTCAATTACTACAAATAGGAATGCATTACAAACAAATGTCACCTAAGCAATAAAAACAAGGAGAAAAAGTGGGTCAAAAATCTAAAAAATGTTTGCCCATTTCACTAATACACAAACAAGACACACACACACAAGAAATACACCCTGACTTAGTGTTAAGTCGCTAATACCGACTGATTGTACTGCTTATGATTATGTAAATACTGTATAAAATTGTCAGGTTGAGGGTCCTCCTATAGACTATAAGGCCTGTACTCTTCAAAACTGCCAAGGTCATGGAAAACAAGGAAAGGATGAAGAACTGTTCCAGGTTGGAGGGGACTGAAGGGACATGACCTTTAAATAACTGGGGATCCTGGACCAGATAGGGAAAAGAGATATGTTGGGGCTTTTGGCAAAATAATTTCAAATTAAATTATTAAAAAAAATGCAAATTAAAGGCCTGTAAATTTAATAATCATATATAGAAGTTCACTGTAATCCGACATTGAGGAATGTCATGGATAGACTTGTGTTCCCAAAATATCTGTCAATTTGGCTAGCCCATGATTCCCAGTGTTGTGTGAATGCCCACCATTTTGTCATCTGATGTGATTTTCCTATGTGTTGTAAATTCTACCTCTATAATGTTAATGAGGTGGGATTAGCGGTAGTTATGTTACAAGATTAGGTTGTGTCTTAAATCAATCTCTTTTGAGATATAAGTAAGAGAAGCATGCAGAGAGACATGGGGACCTCACACCACCAACAAACAAGAGCCAGGAGAACAGCACATCCCTTGGACCTGGGGTCCCTCCATTTAGACACTCCTACACTGGGGAAGATTGATGACAAGGACCCTCCCCCAGAACTGACAGAGAGAGAAAACTTTCCCCTAGGGCTGGCACCCTGAATTTGGACTTCTAGCCTCCTAGACTGTGAGAGAATAAATTTCTCTTTGTTAAAGCCATCCACTTGTGGTATTTCTGCTGTAGCAGCACTAGATGACTAAGATAGACAAGAATCCTCCAGAAATCATACATCTTATTACAGTTAAGTTACTGAGCCAAATTTGATGGTCTATGAGCTCCTTATATATACATCTATTTCAACATTTATCTTGCTGTTGCAATTACCTGGTACTTGTCTGTCACCCCCACAAGACTATACAAAAGGAGATGTATTTTTGTCACGTTCATCAGTATCTCAGATTCCACTTTCATCATTGCCATCCTCACAGCCCTCCTAATCACACCTACTTATTCAATGATGACATCAGCAACCAGATCACGGCCTGTCTATCCTAATGCTCACATGGAAATTTCTTCAATGTTCATGTAAAAAATTCACCTAATCCCTATTCTCTCTGATTTTTGACCCCAAAAAGATATCTTCATCAAGTCCTAACCCCTCGTACCTGAGAATGGGACCTTATTTGAAAAAAGGGTCTTTGTAGATGTAACTTGGTTAAGGATCTCAAGAAGAGATAACCTGGATTAACAGGGTGCACCCTATATCGAATGACAAGAGAGAAGAAGAGAAGACACAGAGACACAGAGAGGAAGGCCACATGAAGCTGGAAGCAGAGATTGAAGTCACGCAGCCACTAGACAAGGAACGCCTGGAGTCACCAGAAGCTGGAAGGAGCAAGGAAGGATTCTTCCCTAGGGCCTTTGGAAGCAGCATGGTCCTACTGACACCTTGATTGCTGATTTCTAGCCACCAGCACTGACAAATTAAATTTGTTGTTTTAAGTTACCAAGTTTGTGGTAATTTTTTTACAGCATCTACAAGAAACTAATACAAGTTCCAATTCATCCACTATTTTCAGTTCTACATCTCAGATCTTGTCATTACCTGTATTTGTTATAAAAGCTCTAACTCCATAAGGCCTCAAATGCTCCATATACAAAGTAAGGAACCTGGCAATATATTAATAACCCTCATTTCTCCAGTTCTTACCATGAACAGGCACTGTGAAGTAGACATAATTATTATTACATCCAATTTATAAACAATAAAACTGAAGTTTAGAAATGTTATGTAACTTTTCCAAAATCTAAAGACACAGAACTAATAACTAGCAAACACTGGATTTTAAATCTAGAGTATTTGGTGCTCTTAACTATACTATATCGCATTCTTTATAGGACCTATATAAGACCTTTCCAGCTGAAACATTCTGTGAGTCACTGAAAAAGGAACAAGGTATAGAAAACATTACTGTACTTAAAAATTATAATGCTGAGTTTGGGGTCTTTAAACACTAGCAAGTGGCCATCTAAGATGCATCAGTTGGTCTCAACCTACCTGGAGTGAAGGAGAATGAAGAACACCAAAGACACAAGGTAATTATGAGCCTGAGAGACAAAAAGGACCACATAAACCAGAGACTACATCAGCCTGAGACCAGAAGAACTAGATGGTGCCCAGCCACAACTGATGACTGCCCTGCCAGGGACCACAACAGAGAACCACTGAGGGAGCAAGGGAGCAGTGGGATGCAGACCCCAAATTCTCGTAAAAAGATCAGACTTAATGGTCAGACTGGGACTAGAAGGACCCCAGGGTTCATGGTCCCCAGACCTTCTGTTACCCCAAGACAGGAACCATTCTCAAAACCAACTCTTCAGAAAGGGATTGGTCTGGAGTATGGGATGGGAAATGATACTGGTAAAGAACAAGCTTCTTGGATCAAGTAGACACATAAGACTATGTTGGCATCTCCTGTATGGAGGGGAGATGAGAGGGCAGAGGGGGCCAGAAGCTACCTGAATGGACACAAGGAAATAGAGTGGAGGGAAGAACTGTGTTATCTCATTAGAGCGAGAGCAATTAGGAGTGTACAGCAAGATGTATGTAAATTTTTGTATGAGACTGACCTGATTTGTAAACTTTCACTTAAAGCACAATAAAAATTAATTAAAAAAAAAATTATAATGCTGAGTTGTTAGTCTAATGTTTCTTAGATTGATTAATTTCTGTTTTAAAGTGATTTACACACAATTGTGTCTTATTTTAGTCCCGATGTAATTACCAGATGAAGAAAGGTCTTTATTGGAACAAAAAAATTAAAGCATACTCACAAGCTCTCCATAACGTGCGGCTGAAATCACACGTGGAGGAAAATTTCCTGTGCTGCTGAAACATAATCCCCCTGTCTTCATAAACAAATAAGAAAAAGAATCAACTTTATGGAAAGGTATAAGCAATCTAATTTAAAAATACATACTTTATCAATTTAACTAGTCTTACTAAAATGTTAGGTTCCGAACATGCACAGGACCTGCTGGTATTGACAAATGTTGGCTCACATCGAACACACCTGTTAAATAAAACAAAAGTAATGTTTAAAACATTAATGAATTATACTAAGTCTAGTCCAATCAAGACTTTATTTTCCTAAATGCTGGATCAGACTAAATTAATTCAGCTAAATAACGAAATAAATTAAACAAATTTAAAATATTAACACTGCTCTGAATAGCTTTATTATCGCTCGTTATATTACAAGGCAAAATATAAATAAATACATTTAACCAAGAGGAGAATATTCTTTTGTAAAAGAGCCCTGGGGTGCAGTGCTTAAGTGCTCAGCTGCTAACCAAAAGGTTGGTGCTTTGAACTCACAAGCAGATCTGCAGGAGAAAGATGTGGCACTCTGCTTCTATAAAGATGACAGCCTTGGAAACCCTATGGGGCAGTTCTACCCTGTCCTGTAAGGTCGCTATGAATCAGAATCCACTCACCGGCAATGGGTTCTTGTACTCTTTTGTAACCACATGGAATGTATACGATGAATACTGAACAGTAAACTGTAGCTGCGTCACTCAATTAGCATAAAAGCCTGAGAAGCTCATATAAATGATATGAAATCAGTTTTTATGACTAGTTTGTATCAGATATATCTTCCTTATCTGCCACATAGCCAAAAGACAGCATCAACAGAAAAGATATGTATCTCTACCTTCTTACCAAACCTACATCTTCCATTGATAAAGTCTATCATTGATCCTTTTTTATTTCAGGAAAATACTTCATAGTTTTCATTAACAAATGAGATATAGGCAGCGAGGGCACTCAAGTAGGGGGAACGCTGATGGGTTCATATGGGTATTCATTACTTGCAAGATAAAGCAGGTAGGACGAGGGGCCCAGGCAGGCACAGAACTCACAAACTAAGCTTGGGGCGGTTTTAGAGGGGCAAACTTGAGAATCAGCCCAGTCTTTGGTATTTGGACACCGCAACCCAGGTTCAGCCTGAAAGAAAAGATGACCCAACACAGTAAAACCAAACCAAAAAAAACAAACCCTCCACCATCGAGTCAATTCCGACTCATAGCGACCCTATAGGGCAGAGTAGAACTGCCCCATAGAGTTTTTGAGGAGCACCTGGCGGATCTGAACTGCTGACTTTTTGGTGAGCAACTGTAGCACTTAACCACTACGCCACCAGGGTTTCCCAACAAAGGAAATGACAAGAGAATAAGGCTATAAATCAGAGTACCTGGGTTATTTATCACTATATTTATGAAAATATACAAAAAGGACACTGTGTCTTAGAGTTGTTATGAGGATTACATGAGTCAATGTATAAAAAGTACTAAACATTGTGTCTAACACACAGTAAGTGTTCAATAAATGCTAGCTATTCTTCTACTTTTTTTTTTATTCTTCTACTGAGTCCCTAGGTGGTGCAAATGGTTAACATGCTTGGCTGTTAACCAAAAGGTTGGAGGCTCAGGTCTACCCAGAGATGCCTCAGAACAAAGGCCAAGCAATCTACATCTGGGGGAAAAAAAAAATCAGCAACTGAAAACCCTATGGAGCAAGATTTTACTCTGAAACAAGGGGTTGCCATAAGTTGACTTTGACAGTAACTGTTTTTTTACTGGTTATATAACATTATAAGACATATAAAGGTTTTAGCACCGTATCTGCACATAGTAAATATGCTGTCTCGAAGTTACTATTATATACTATATAATATTTTACAGATTATATACAAATTACATAGTAACAACCAAAAATTGCCACCATTAACTGAGTACTTACGATGGAGCACTATGCTAACAACTATACATATGTATTTCTGAGTCAATCATAGCCTATGAGATGGGTGTTGTATTTCCATTATAAAGACAAGGAGACTAACTTATTGAGCTATCCAAGGTCAAACAACTAATAAGAGACTGAATCAAATTTGAACTCTGTTCTGTTTTGCTCTGGGTTTCAATTTCCCTATTTGTTAATGTCTACTTGTGTGTTACTGTGGGGAGCAAGGGATGTAACGGATAGGCAGTATTTTAAAAAGGTAAAGATTCTACATAAACAGATTCTATATTGCTTACCTGTTTCCTAAAGCATTTGCTATTGTAAAAGAATTTTCATTCCCATCACAGAGCTTACAAGTTGCTTGAGACAACAACGTTCCATTAACATCTCTTTCCACTAAACAATTTAGAAACAAAATTAAAATGTAACCCATAGTTATCATATAAGCTCATATATACTTAGAAAGTGTTTAATAAAATCTACTTGTAATTACTATTCTAAACGATGCCCAAAACATTTTATTTGCATAAAAGGTATGTCAAGCACCTTCAAAATAAATTGTAGAAAAGTGGAGCCTTTCCCATCGCCACATAAAAAAATACAGAAACTAATTTTCTAAGTCACCATAATATTTTTCCTTAAAAATTTCTTTACCTATGTTCCTGCCACACTTAATGATAAACTACTATAATTTCCATAACGGCATAAAAACCCATTCTGAATCAACTCGGAATCGACTCAATGGCAGCGGGTTTGGTTTGGCTGTAACTGCACAAACACGTCTATGTTTTCAGAGGACTGAATGAGAACTTCATACTACTGAGTTGACGAAATCATTGAAGTTCATCATTCTATTAAAAGAGTGGTTTCCTTTGAATCTATAACAATGTAGGTTATGAGCATCACAACAAAAATAAGCTAAGACTATAAACTGAAAATTCATAAAAGAAGAAATACACTGGCCAAAATAAACATAAGAAATAATTTATGAAATAATGGTCAACCTCACTAGTAACCAAAGAAATATATATTAAAATAAGATTGACATTCTTGTATTTCAAATTAACGAGGCTTTTTTTTTTTTTTTTTAAAGATAATTTCTGTTGGCACAGGTTCAAGGAAACAGGTAATCTCACATTGCTAAGAGGAGTACAACCTTTTGGGAGACCCAACTTGTAAACAAGCCCCCAAACTTTAAAAAGTTCATATCCTTTAATCCTTTAATTTCACTTCTAACAATCAGAAATTTCCACTAAATAGAAGAAAAAATAATTGCCTTGCTCAAAAGAAATGCAAGATAAAACCAAGATACCATTTCTTTGTGTGTCAAATTGGAAAAATTAAAAAGTTTGATTATGCAGGGAAGCAAATATTTTCAAAGACCGATGATGAGTTTTGTTGTTCAACTTGGGGGACTTTCAGTAGTATCTATTAATATTTAAATTTCACACATCCTACGATATAAAATTTCATTTGTAGGTACAGAAAAACTTGCACATTTGTACAAGGAGGCAGACACACGGATATGCATTGAAGTATCATTTCTTAGAAAACAACTTTAATATTTTAAATCTTTTAAATAGAATGGTGGTATATCTACGGTATGAAAATACAACGGAGTAGATTAAAAAAGAGGAGCCCTGGTGGCGCAGTGGCTAAAAGTACTTGGCTGCTAACTGAAAGGAACTGATTTGATGGCACACAACAACAACTAATTTATAGACCAGGTGGTGCACTGGTTAAGTGCTACGGCTGCTAACCAAGAGGTCAGCAGTTCAAATCCGTCAGGTGTTCCTTGGAAACTCTATGGGGCAGTTCTACTCTGTCCTATAGGGTCGCTACGAGTCGGAATTGACCCGACAGCAGTGGGTTGATGGGGAGAGCAGAGGACATTGGCAGATCAATGGCAGAAGTCTCGCCTTCCATCCAGGAGAGCCAGGTTTGATTCCTGACCAATGCGTCTCATGTACAGCCACTGCGCATCTGTCAGCAGAGTCTTGCGTGTTATTATGATATTGAACAGCTTTCAGAGGCACTTCCAGACTAGGAAAAAGACTTAGTGGTCTACTTGCGAAAATTTGCCAAAGAAAATCCCCTGGGTCACTATCATGAAATGAGACAGGACAAGGCAGTGTTTTGTTTCTTTGAGCACGGGGTCGCCAGGAGTCAGAGTGGACTCAATGGCAGCTAACAATGTTGGTAGAGTGGGCCTTTTTATGATATTTAATCTTCCCATCCAAGAATGATGTATGTATTTTCATTTACTAAAGCCTACCTTTGTGTCCCTCAGTAGGATTAATTTATCTTACACATTTCTTCTAAAGCTTATGCCCACGTATTTTTTCTTTTTTGTTGCTACTGTGGATGAGTTCTTTTTTTTCATCACATTTTCTAAATTGTTTTTATTTGTATATAGGAAGGCTACTATTTTTTAAGACTAATTTTGTATCTATAAGAACCATTACTACTTGCAATAATTTTTGGTGATTGCTTTGGGTTTCCTAAATAAAAATCAAGTCATCTGCAAATAATGATTTTTACCTTCTCCTTTCCAATAGTTATAGCATTTATTTCTGTCTCTAACAATAGAATCCTGACATTCATAGAAATGCTTATCATTTTCCCTATGAAATATCACGTTGGTTTTTGAGTTTAGGCATACATATTTTATCAGGTTAACATGTTAAGGAAGTATTCACCTAATCCTATATTATTAAGAATTTTTTTTTTACATCAGGCAGGCCTTTTTATTTTCAATGTCCTTATCAAAAACAAACACAAATGAAGATTCATCAGTAATATTTCATAACCTACTTCTTACCTAAAATATGGCCAGTGGGACAGCTGCATTTTCCTTCTGCAGTTAAACCACCAGGGCAAGAAATGCAATTCCAGCCATCTTCGGTAACACCTTTCTAAATTAATTAAAAAAAAAAAAAAAATTCTCCTTCTTAATTAACTTTCTCCTTAATGAATCATGTTTAACTTAAAAAAGCCACAAAAGTGTACAATTTAGAGTGGATATTCAAATATTTCATACAAGTGTGAGCTATATAAAAATTCCCCAGATAGCTCATTTGTGCTTATATTTTAAATTAAGCTACACAGGTTTCCCCCACTACCTAAAAGTACAGCATTCCTATGAAACCTCTCGTAAGCTGAAATGACGAAAAGCAAAGAAGCAATTATCATTAATTTATACGGGAAAATTTTTTGAGCATTACCAGACACAAGAAAATAACCCACCAAATCATACCAAATAACACATAAAACCTAAAATAAACATTAACGTGTAGTAAAAGCAGGAATGCTGAGTGTAGTTCCCAGGGAATGAGCTCAGGGATACCACTCTCTCCGCTCATGGTGTGCTCTGCCTCTTTTAACGGCTCACTGCCAAACAAACGCTGAACATTATTTCTTCTTTTTTTTTATAAAATGAGAATCCATAATAGATTTGACTAAACTATTGTCTATTCATTGATTAAACCCTATTAAATTTTGTTTTATCTTTGTAAACAGAAAAATTGAATGATAAAATTATAAAAGGATTCATTTGAGTGAAAGATCATGAAGAAGAAAGAACTATTACTCAGAATTAATCTTTTAATAGTAGTCAGTACATAGTAATAATGTGCAAGTATCTTCCACTTTTCAAAAGTTTGTTTTAGACCATTTTTATGAAAAATCTACATTAGTACCTGTTTTCTAAGAACTAGAATAAAATTACTAGACATTATGTATTTAAACTATTGATGTGATTGCATTTCATGAACACACAGATTGCTATTTATCTAAAATGATGAGAAAATGTATTTTTGTTAATTGAGAATTATTACATGTAGCAACCATTGATTTACTGATTTTCTAAGAATTAGAATAAGATTACTAAGAGTAATAGACATTATGCATTTAAACTATTGATGTGATTGGCATTTCATGAACTTATCATACCTTCAGTATCATTGTGAACATCAATTATTATAAAAAATTGATGAAACACTCGGTCTAAGACACTGAACTCATCCTGTACCAACCAAAAGACATAGTCCCCCACCAAAGTGCTTACAAAATGACATCCTTTATGTTAGCTTCTATGTATATGTATCATTCATCTAGTTCTCTTTATACCTGAGTTACTATGTAAGGGAAAATAAACAAAAAGAAATCTTCACAGCTTTGTGGCTGTTTGGATTTCAGATTAAAAAGTAAATATATTGTGTATATGTACCATAATTTATCCACTCGTCTTTTGATGGAATATTAATGCAACGATAACAAACAATGATGAATCTGCAAATCGTCTCACAACATGGATGAATCTGGAGGGCATTATACTAAGTGAAATTAGTCAGCTGCAAAAGGACAAATATTGTATGAGACCACCATTATAAAAACTCAAAAGGTTTAAACACAGAAGAAAACATTCTTTGATGGTTACAAGGGTGGGGAGGGAGGGAGAGGGGAATCCACTAACTAGATAGTAGACAAGAGTCCTCTTAAGTGAAGAGAATGACAGCACACAATACAGGGGAAGTCAGCACAACTGGATTAAACCAAAAGCTAAGAAGTTACCTGAACACAATCAAACACTTCAAAGGACAGAGTAGCAGAGGCTGGGGTCTGGGAATCATGGTTTTGGGGGACATCTAGATGGCCTAACAACGTTTATTAAGAAAATGTTCTGCATCCCACTTTGGTGAGTAGCGCCTGGGGTCTTAAAAGCTAGTGAGCAGCCATCTAAGCTGCATCAATTGGACCCAACCCACCTGGAACAAAGGAGAATGAAGAATACCAAAGACACAAGGAAAATATTAGCCCAAGAGACAAAAAGGCCACAGAAACCAGAGACTCCGTTAGCCTGAGACCAGAAGAACTAGACGGTGGCAAGCTACCATTAATGACTGCCCTGACAGGTAGAAAAGTGTGGAGCACAACTCAAATTGACACAAAAAGACCAGACTTAATGGTCTAAGACTGGAGGAACCCCCAAAGCCATGGCTGCTGGATGTTCTGCTAACCCAGAACTAAAACCATTCCTTAAGCCTACTCTTTAGACAAATTAGATTGAACTATGAAATATAAAATAATATTTGTGAAGAATGTGCTTTTTAGTTCAAGCATATACACGAGACCAAATGGGTGGTTCCTGTCCAGATGCAGGATGAGAAGGCAGGAAGGGCCAGGAACTGGTTGAAAGGACACAAGAAACCCAGGGTGGAAATGGAGACCGTGCTGTCACATTGTAGGGATTGCAACTAGTGTCACATAACAATATAAATTTTTGTATTAGAAATTAACTTGAGCTGTAAACTTTGACCTGAAGCACAGTAAAAAAGTAAATACATTCCAGTTTTTTCCCAAATTTGCATAAAATTTCACTGATGTACCAAAATTTACTCTAGTTAAAACAAAGTAACCATAATACTTTCAAAGTTTGTGGGAAAATATTAAATATTAATTTTAGTTTAAAAAATAAAGACATTTTATGTACTTTTTTTTTTTTTTTTTTACAGTAGAATGATTTAAAAATAAATACTCCATACCATGTTTTCTGGGCACTTTTTACAAATAACGACAGATCCTCCATTATTAGAGATCATCTGAAATCCTGGTAAACACACACATGAAGTTCCTAAAGAAAAAGAGCCAATTTTGCCTTTGGTAAATAAAAATAAAACTCCAAGATCAGAGAACTTTTAATAATTCTTAAAATCTTGAGAAGCAGTATAGTGGTTAAGAGCAAGACTCTGAAATAATACAGCCAGGGTGCAAATCCAGAAACACACTCCTTAGGTTCCAATTTTGCTTCTGCTACTTAGCAAGTTACTCAACTTCTCAGTGCCTCAGCTTCTTCAGTAAAATGGGGATAATAACAGTACCTACCTCATAGAGTTAACATGAGTGTGTCTGGCACACAGGAGGTATTGTGTTGGCTACCATCTTAAGTGCAAAAATCCATTCCCGTAGAGTCAGTTTCGACTCATAGACACCCTACAGGACAGAGAAGAACTGTCCCACGAGGTTTCCCAGAAGCGGCTGGTGGATTTGATCTGCTGACCTTTCGGTTCGCAGCCGAGCTCTTAACCACTGTGCAAGCATAACTAAACTATTATGCTATTGAACTATTAAACTAATAATCAAACTACTGATTAACTGATCTGGGAAAATTTACATTTCCGTCACTCAAGCATACACATATATTCAATGAAATCAAATGTACTTTGTCAAAACAAACCTCATTATTACGAAAGTTGCCTTGATTCAACTCAGACACTGTTTCACTCTGCTTGGGCACATAGTAAACATTTTAAGATAGTCAATATTCAACTTTCTGGTTAGGTTAAGTGCAGCATTCTCTAAGTAGATGGTAACTGGAAACAGCACCCATAGTAATTAATCTATGTACTACAATGCATACAATATCTGGATTTATGATTACAAACCTAATACCTTAAGACTATACCCAGCAAAAAACCCTTAACACTAGTCTCTGAAATGCTTTTTCATTCATTTTTCCTTGCCTGAGTGGCCTGACCCATCTTGTGTGATGAGCAAAACCAGGATGTATTCAACTTGAAGATTTGATCATGAATTTAGAAGATGTAAGACTTATTCAGAGCAGTTTCTGTAAGAACTCGGACCAAATGATGGACATTTCAGGGGAATTTATTTCTTTTAGTTTAACTTAAAACGACTTTAAGAGCAATAAGAAATATTCAACAACAGAAAAGGCTAAGTACTAAGGAAATTTACAATATTAGGGTCACACTGTATAGTGGACATACACAGTTCCACACTAAGAGCAAAGAGACAAGAGTTCTTCCATTTCCCAATTTAGGTAACACAAAAGACGTTATAACCTCCTCTGGGTTTCAATTTCTTTATCTGTAAAATGAGAAGAATGGATCTGATCATGATTACAGTCCCTTCCATTTCTAAATTACTGGGATTTGAAAAGCAAGATAAAGCGCTTTAAAAGTTTACAAATGCTAATCTGCATCCCCTTCCCAAACCTCCGCATCTCAGATTATTTCTCTACAATGCCTTTCCTTCTCTGCGAGCCGCTATCCAGGTGTTGCCCTAACGACCCCCGGGTGAGGAGTGGGAGACTGGAGCCGAGAAATGAATTACTGGGAACCGCTCAGGAGATAGCGGACTCGGGGTTCTCCAACCTCATTAGTGTGCTAAACGCAATCCTCCGAAGAAACTGTTCCCTCAGGCGTCGGCAGTTACTTTTTCTGAAACATCCCTATAGCAGCTGAAAAGGCGTTTCAGCGCTGCCGGGGTCTGGGGGTGTCACCAAGGCTGGAGCGTTACTTTTGCCAGGGCACAACCCAGACCGTCTCACCTCCGGCGTCCTGCCTCTGGTTGGCTCCACACGGAACGCAGGAGAGGGCGGAGATATCGAAGTACTGGTTATGGCTGCACGATTCTGGCTGCCGGAAAGGTAAAGAGAAGGTCTGGGCTTGTAAGACTCGAGGGAGGGCCAACAGGAGGAGCGCCGTCAAAGCCGCAGCGGACAAAGTGGGCCAAGCCGCCATTGCCACCCCAGCACCACCGCCACCCGTCGCCATGGTGCCGACGCCAGCGGCCGCTCCGGCCCTGGGGCCCCATCAGCCTCCGCGGCGACTCCGCCCAGCTTATTGGACAGCTTCCCCAGCACATCCCACCCAGGCCCCGGTCCCGGAAGAGTAGGCCTCTGCTGCCTGGTTACCAAACCCGCGGGAAGCTGGCGTGTCTGGGGCACGGTAGGTTAGAAAAAAAAGCAGGGGCTATTTCAAACAGTGTGGTTCAAACTGATTTAATAGTGAAACGTGAAATCAGTTTATGAGATCAAGAAATAGAATAGCACAGGAAAGAAATTATCTTATTGTGTCTTATACATAAGGTCGTCATGAGTAGGAGCACACTGGATGGCAAACATTGTTTCATAAAACCGTTAAGTTAAATATTAATTTACACCCGAATTTAACCAACCCAAACCAACCCGTGGCCGTCTAGTCGATTCCGACTCATAGCGAACCTATAGGGCAGGGTAGAACTGTCCCACAGGGTTTCCAAGGAGTGTCTGGTGGATTTGAATTGTTGACATTTTGGTTAGCAGCCTTAGCTCTTAACCACTACGCCACCGGGGTTTTCCAGAACTTATCCAGACTGAGTAATTTTCATGTCGAAGAAGACATTCCAACTATGCATTTATTACTATGGATAAGATCAAAAAAGTATCAATAACATTTAAAATATGCAATGCTGGAAAATTGCTATGCCTGAAGCACGAAAAAAACAAAACAAGGGAAAAAAAAAAAAAACCTGCCAGAAGTTTGTTTTTTTACTTCCCTTGCTTTGAGCATTGGAAATTGTGTATATGGAATGAGACCCTCTTTATACCGCTGTGAATAAAGTAGGAATCTAAATTTTTATCAGATTTGCACATATATGAATGTTCTTTCAAAGTAGTCACCCTTGAGGCAGTTACCTGCAACATATTGGAATTACCTTCAGAGCCAGTGTACGGGACACAAAAGAAAAACTCATTTCTTTATTTTATTTTATTTTTTTGGCTTTAACAAAGAGAAATTTATTTTCTCACAGTTTAGTAGGCTACAAGTCCGAATTCAGGGTGTCAGACCCAGGAGAAGGCTTTCTCTTTGTTGGCTCTGGAGGAAGGTCCTTGTCGTTAATCTTCCCTTGGTCCAGGAGCTTGTCAGTACAGAAACCCTGAGTCCAAAGGACTCGTTATTCTTCTGACTCTTGTTTCTTGGTGGTATGAGGTCCCTCATTTCTTTATATTTAAACTGCATTTCTGTTTTTGCGACTGCTGTATTTTGTCTCTTCAATAAAATCATCCTAGCCTATTTTTAGCCACCTTTTCATCAGTGGTAACTTCAAATGATTTTTGACTTTTTCAAAAAAAACAAATTTTGTAATAAAAATGGTTTGTCACTATTAAGATATGGATAATGCATTTAAGAAAGTTAAATAACTTTACTAACCACCATTGTTGTTGCATGCTGTTGTGTTGATTCTGACACATAGTGACAGGATGGGATAGGTAGAACTGCTCCATGCGTTTTCCTAGGCTGAAATCTTTATGGGAGCAGATTTCCGGGTCTTTTCTCCACAGAGCCGCTGGTGGGTTTGAACCGCTGACCTTAAAGGTAGCAGGCCAGCACTTAACCATTGTGCCGCCAGAGCTCCATTACCATTACCACATGTGGCCTTCCCCAAAAGACCAGCATTCACCCAGTTCTAATCTCTGGCACAGCAAGTGTATGTTTTGAAAACTGTTTCTAAGAGGAACTCCAAAAATGTGTTTGAGGTTAGAATTAAAAAAAACATGTGACCATGCAACAAACCCATGTGACCACAGAGACTCAGAAAAGGCATGGTTAGAATAGTTAGAATAGTTGGGATTAATCTGCAAAAGCTTCCTATGGGTGAGTTTTAAATCTAGGCTTCCCTGATGAAGTGCATATTGCTCATATGCTCTGTGGCAGGGATTAAAGCAATATTTGCTCATTGTCTACTATATAATTTAATAATAATAAAAAGTTCCCATTTATTACTGACCTTCTTTGTCTTCCACACTGTGCACTGTGCTAGTCGCTTGGCACCATTAATCTTAACTGTTCATAACAACCCTTTGAGGGAGAACTACCCCTGTTTATTAAAAAAAAAAAAAAAAAATAGACAGGATCAAAAAATGTTAGTAGTTCCACTGTGTTAGGAATTAGTGAAACTAGGATTTATCTCCATTTGGCCAACTGCAAAACCCACTATGTTTTCACAGTATTAAGTGTCTTCTTTGTGGAATAAATGTAAAAAATTTTGGCATATTCCACATGTGGAATAAACCATTAATCTTTAGCTAACAAGGTGGTACTGCCATTATATACCACAGACAGCGGCACTATGATTGTGTAAGAGCTTTGAACACTGTACCTAACAAACTGCCCTAATAACTACATGGAGAGTTTATCTGTAACAGAAGCACTTGAAATAGACAAACACAGTTAAGTTTGCGATAACTGCAGATACTATGAGTTCATCTCTGTAAAGTGGCTCTGTAAACTGGCAGAAAAGAATGTTAGCTAAAATTGTTTAAGCATAAGTTGGGGCTGTATTGTTAGGGATTTTTTTCTTTTTTTTTTTTTTTTACTGTGTATTTTGAATATTATAGAAGTACCATTCATAGATAAATTTCACTTTATAGGAAGTATTTAACCAAAAAATTGTTCTTATCACTGTTATGGTAATATAATTTTCGACATGCAGTAAGAAACACAGTGACTTTTATAAAATAAAACATGGTGGAATTTTTAAAAATTGGTAATTTGGAGTTGGAGGGAAGAGTGAGCTTGTCCTTTTAGGTTTTTGATGGGGAAGGATTAAATTAAAAAAAAAAAAAATCTGTTGTCATTGAGTTGGTTCCTATTCATGGCGACCCTAAAGCACAGAGTAGAACTGCCCCATAGAGTTTCCAGGAAGTGCCTGATAGATTTGAACTGCTGACCTTTTGGTTAGCAGCCATAGCTGTTAACCACTGTGTCACCAGGGTTTCTTGGGGAAGGATAGATGCCTACAAAAAACTGATGAGCAGGGCATGCCTAGAATCATATAGCTGATGATGCTGGAGAAAATACCAGAAACTGTTCTTGCCCTAGAGTAACATGGCTCAACTCCAGCACAACCTTCCTAAAGGGCACTCATTAATGTGCATTTAAATAATATTTAGACATATTTGTTTTCCAATAAAAAGTTTAAATTTGACCAACTTTTAAGAGTATTACTTCTAAGGCCTACGAGCTGAATCTGAAATTCACCTGCATGCAGAAAAGAAAAACAAAAAAAATTTTTTTTAGGTAAGAAATTGATTTTGAAGTGATCAAAATACTTATGTTAAATATCCGTAGTTAGAAACAACCAGCATGTAATTTAGCAGTTGAAAAAAATACCATTTTGAGCTAGAAATACGGAGAGTTGATATATTATTTAACAATGCAGAGCCATACTTGAAACACACTTGAACTGATTATTATAATAAAGAGTAACAGCAGCATTCAATGATGATAAAGATATTTTTTTTTTTATTTAGGGTTGCTATGAGTCAGAGGAAACCCCGGTGGCATGGTGGTTAAGTGCTATGGCTGCTAACCAAAAGGTCAGCAGTTCAAATCCACCAGGCACTCCTTAGAAACTCTATGGGGCAGTCCTACTCTGTGTTATAGGGTCGCTATGAGTTGGAATAGACTCAACCGCAATGGGTTTGGTTTTTTCTTGGATGAGGTGGAATGGACTCGATGGCAACAGGTGTGTGTGTGTGTGTGTGCGTGTGTGTGTGTATTGACACCATTGGAAACCCTGGTGGTGTAGCAGAATTTGAATTGATTTGATGGCAATGAATTTGTTTTTTGTTTTTTATTGTCACTATTTGATATCAACATCTGATTTTCATTCTGATATATGCAAAAAAATTTTTTTTTGAACTTTTTTCTGACATCCAGTCTTTGAGTAACCAATGACACAAAGGGAAACACTTATTCCACAAATTATATGTACATTAATCAAATCATTCTGTGATATTTTACTTAGCCTATAAATATGTATTTATTGTTTAATTGCCTAGATTGAAATCCACCTCCTATCAATATCATAAAGGCTTTCCTTGTTAATGACTTCATTTTTAACAAAGTCAGGTAACTGTTAAAACTTCAAAGCTTTTGAAGGTTCTATTTTGAGACTACCACTGGAAAACATTGCTAGCAACTTACTGATTCTTTGTGAACTTAGGGAAATAATTTTCTGTTGAAGTGTACCTCTCAAAAACAGATAATCTAGAACAAAATTTATAGTAGCATGGATCCAAAAAGTGATTTTTTAAAAACTCTGTTGCTAGGTCCAAAGTCTGTTCCAACTCATTGTGACCCTATCGGGCATAGTAGAACTGCCCCAAAGGGTTTCCAAGGAGTGACTGGTGGGTTTGAACTGTGGACCTTTAGGTTAGCAGCCTAGCTCTTAACCACTACACCACCAGGGAATCATTTGAAAAGGGATCTTGGAAAGAAACCTAATAGTATGTAATGCGTATTTATAAATTTATGAGTTTATCTAAATTAGCTATCAAAAATAACACACATAAATATACATGAAATGTTTATAAATTCTCAAGACCAAGGACCAAGTCAACCGTGGGAATAACTTTCTCTTAAAAAAAAAAAAAAATCCCTGAGTTTGAAGCCTTTCAGTAGTGACATAGGAGACACACAGTTATAAAGAAAATGTATGCCTTCATCTGTCAAAGTCAAAACTACAAAATTTGCTGACTTGGTTGCCTTCTGCCCCTCCATTCCTCTATTCCTACCTGCCTCACTTCCCTCCTCTCCCTCTCCTTTCCCCTGCTTCCCTCCCTTCCAAAGGTTATTATGTAACAATTCAGTCAGAGCATCTCTTAGGCATTATGGTGGGTACAAAGGAAAGTTCAAGAAACTTGTAATCTCACCAAGTTAAGGTAACATAAAAATCTTATTTCTTAAAAAAAAAAAAAAAGTAAAAAAATATCGCCTTCAAAATATGGAATACTTAATTCATCTTTATAATTGTATTGAAATTAAAACTAATATGTTCAAATATTTGGTTTTTCACTCCAAGACCAATAAAAATGAGAATGCCACTATGAGAAAATGGCATGTATTATAATGATATTGTTTATTGCTAGGCAACTGAATTGCTTCAAGGGAAATTTAACCCATTTGACTTTTCGAAAGTTCTGTGTCTCAGAGAGAAAACAATGTATTTGATAGATGTGAGACAGAAGGCAGGAAGAAATTTAAAAACTGGGTTTTGTTGTGAAACACTAATAATTTTTACCTTTTTATGTAAAACCAAAAAACCACATCTGTTGCCCTCAAGTCACTTCCAGTTAATAGCGATGCTATAGGACAGAGTTGAACTGCCCCATAGGGTTTCCAAAGCTGTAATCTTTTTTTTTTTTTTAATTGTACTTGAGATGAAGTTTTACAGAACAAACTAGTTTCTCATTAAACAATTAGTACACATACTGTTTTGTGACATTGGTTACCAAGCCCACAACATGTCAACACTCTCTCTTCTTGCTCTTGGATTCTCAATCACCAGCTTTCCTGTCCCCTCCTGCCTTCTAATCCTTGCCCCTGGGCTGGTGTGCCCTTTAGTCTTGTTTTGTTTTATGGGCCTGTCTAATCTTTGGCCGAAGGGTGAACCTCAGGAGTGACTTCATTACTGAGCTAAAAGGATGTCCAGGGGCCATACTCTTGGGGTTTCTCCAGTCTGTCAGGCCAGTAAGTCTGGTCTTTATTGTGAGTTAGAATTTTGTTCTACAATTTTTTCCAGCTCTGTCCGGGACCCTCTATTGTGATCCCTGTCAGAGCAGTCAATGGTGGTAGCCAGGTACCATCTGGTTGTGCTAGACTCAGTCTGGTGGAATCTTTGGTAGTTGTGGTCTACTAGTCCTTTGGACTAATCTTATATCTTTGGTTTTCTTCATTCTCCCTTGCCCCCAACAGGGTGAGACTAGTGGAGTATCTTAGATGACTGATCACAAGCTTTGAAGACCCTAGATGCTACTCACCAAAGTAGAATGTAGAACATTTTCTTTATAAACTATGTTATGTCAGTTGAGCTAGATGTTCCCCAAGACCATGGTCTCCACAGCCCTCAGCCCAGTAATTCAGTCTCTCAGGGAGTTTGGATGTGTCTATGGAGCTTCCGTGACCTTGCCTTAGACAGTTGTGTACTGTCTTACCCTTCACCAAAGTTAGCACTTATCTATTGTGTTTTTCCATCCCCACCCCTCCCTTCCCTTGTAACCATCAAAGATTGTTTCTTTTTGTGTGTAAACCTTTTCATGAGTTTTTATAGTAGCGGTCTCATACAATATTTGTCCTTTTGTGATTGACTTAATTCACGCAGCATGATGCCCTCCAGATTGATCCATGTTGTAAAAGGTTTTGCAGATTTATCATTATTCTTTATTGTTTCATAGTACTCCATTGTGTGAATGTACCGTAGTTGGTTTATCCATTCATCTGTTGATGGGCACCTAGGTTGTTTCCATCTTTTTGCTATTGTGAACAATGTTGCAATGAACAGGGGTGTGCATATGTCTATTCGTGTGACAGCTCTTATTTCTCTAGGATATATTCCTAGGAGTGGGATTGCTGAATCATATGGTATTTTTAGCTTTCTAAGGAAGTGCATATCATTTTCCATAGTGGTTGTACCATTTTGCATTCCCGCTAGCAGTGTATAAGAGTTTCAGTCTCCCTGCAGCCTCTCCAAAATGTTATTTTCTGTTGTTTTGATTTGTGCTAGTAATGTGGGGATGAAATGGTATCTAAGTGTGGTTTTGATTTGCATTTCTCTAATGGAAACCCTGATGGTGTAGTAGTTAAGCACTATGGCTGTTAGCCAAAAGGTCGGCAGTTTGAATCCACCAGGCACTTCTTGGAAGCTCTACGGGGCAGTTCTACTCTGTCCTATAGGGTTGCTATGAGCCAGAATCAACTCGACAGCAGTGGGTTTGGTTTTTTTGGGTTTTAATGGCTAGTGATGCAGAGCATTTCCTCATGTGTCTGTTAGCTACTTGAATGTCTTCTCTGGTGAAGTGTCTGTTCATTTCTTTTGCCTGTTTTTTTTAATTGGATTGTCTTTTTGTTGTACAGGTGTTGGATTTTCCTGTAGGTTTTACAGATTAGACCTTTGTTGGATTTGTAATAGCCCCCAACTTTTTCCCAGTCTGTAGGTTCTTTTTACTCTTTTGGTGAAGTCTTTTGATGACCATTAAGTACTTAATTTTTAGAAGATCCCAGTTATCTAGCTTAATTTTTTTTTTAGCTATGGTTTGTATCCTGTTAATGCCATATATTAGGGTCTCTAGCGTTGATCCTGTATTTTCTTCTATGGTCTTTATAGTTTTTGGTTTTCTGTTTAGGCCTTTGGTCCATTTTGAATTATTTTTGTGTATGGTGTGAGGTATGGGTCCTGTTTTATTTTTTTACAGATGGACATCCAGTTTTGCCAGCACCATTTCTTAAAAAGACTGTCTTTTCTCCATTTGATAGACTTTGGGCCCTTGTCAAAGATCAGGTGACAACTGTACTTTTTGCTTCCCAATGTTCAGGATTAGGCCATCTGGTCTCCTTTCAAAAAACCTGAGGGTGGGAACAACACATTTATAAAGGCACTTCTTCATGAAGTTATTAATGTCTATAAAATTGACTAAACATGCACTTATTAAGCCCCTGGATGTTGGCATTGTACCAGGCGAACATGTAAGGTAGTAAGACTAACATTCCTGTGGCCTTTTACAGTTTACAAAAAGCGGCTTCAGAAGATGCTTATGTTGCACGGTAACAACAGCACTGAAATGGCAAAGATAGCGGCAACTTTTCTGTTTATTTGCATCGCTTTCCTTATTTTTATTTTATTTTTTTTCCTTAACTCCCGGACACCTCGAACGTTTATCTCCTGTAGTTTGGCAGTTATTTGTTGAAGTTTCCAGTACTCCAGTCGCTTGACCCCTTGTTTCTGAATTCTGCCTTTTCCGGGTCAAGGCTCAAGGATTGGGAGTAATATGAGCATGCGCATAAACTCAGGAACGCGGGACCGCTTGGCGCGTTCGCCAGGCCCAGCCTCCCGCCCCTTAACGAGCGGAAGCGGGTTGGCGACAGTGCGCGTGCGCAAACGCCGCTGAGCCGCTAGGGTAGTTGGTTATTCCTGGAGAGCGCATGGGCAAACTACGTCCGTTTGTCCGGACCGGAGGGGTGAGCGGCGCCATTTTCTTCAACGCTCACTGAGGTCCCTACGCGTTTTGTGGAGGCTGCTGCGACGGGGAGTGTCCTCCTCATACACAGCCTTGTGTGTCCAACTCGACAGCAGTGGTGTGTGTTTATTGTCAAGTGCGAAGCAGTACCCTTTGGGCGTCGAGGGTGGGGGAAGGATTGGCGACTAGACGGAAGAACAGGGAAAGGCGGGGCCGGGGGCCGCGCCAGACCTAGAGTAGCTTCTGTTGTGAGGGCACTTACTGTTTTTGCCTAACGTCGACTCTCCCGTCAGCTTGCATGTGGTGGTGTTTGTGTTCGTGCGCGCGCTTCCCAGCGATCTTGAGATTGAAGATTTCGAAGGATTTTATAGGTATTTTTTTATTTGCTATGTCATCGTCTGTGGTGGCAGAAAAGTGCTGAAGGACCGGTTCGTTAGGCTTCAGAGGGACCAAAATGTTTCAGTTCGGTTTGGGGGCAGTTCACCCTTCGGCGTTTTAGGGTGGTAAATATGCCGTGTGGACGGTGTAACAAAGGCACGGAGGTTGGGCGGTCCGGGTTGATTTGAAGGATGATTTTGGCTGAAGGCCTGGCGACAGCGGCGGATCCCACGTAGCAACTTTGGCCTGGCATGAAAGAATGAAGCTCTAACCCCTGGGAGTGTGGACAAAGGCTTTGGGCTATAGAATCGATGCCTTCGGATGATCCACGCTTGAGGATGATGAATATTATGGGAAATCTGTACCGTGTGGAATCGGCTTCGTTTACAGTTCCTCTTGGGGACTATGAGTCGGAATCGACTCAACGGCAACGGTTTTTTTTTTCTTTTAATTGGGGGCTGTGGTTCTGTGTCGTCATGCCTACGTTATAAAAGGCACATCATCAAAAAGAATAATTGTGGGCTGGGTAGATTATTCTTTGCAAGGGAAACACGTTTATAATTTGTGCTTCATCATAACTTTGGGTTTTACGGCAAAGAGTCGCAGGCAAAGAGTAGGAGATTTTTCCTTCACTAGGTCTGGAAAATAACTTATTTGCGAGTTAAGAGCAAATGGATCTGAGATAATATTTAAATTAAGGCCCACTCCCTCGTTTCTGTTTAATCTTGCTTAGAAGATACACATATTGTTTAGTAATAACGGTAATTGAGATGAACCCATGGATAAAATCAGGAAAAATATTTAAAGTGAGCTTATTAATTTCAGTAACTTACCCTTAAATGAGATTTGAGGGACCCTCTTTTTTTTCCCCGTAAGTTATAACTCCAGCAGCTCACTGTGTCTAAATCAACACAGAGTACTTACGTTGCATTTAAAAGTAGAAAATTTTTAAGTGCAGGACTTTAGATATTTTGTGTATTTGGCTTTATGTGTAATTTAATGTTCTATGAATAGAACTTCTGAGAAATTTGCTTAAGGAAATAGCTAATGGGAGAATCATAGGAAAAATGCTCATATGGAGAGCTGGTCTCTTATAGATGGTCCCCTACCATCTCTAGGTCAAAAAACGTTTAAGCATTTGATTTGACTGGTAAATTAGAACAAACTTTATATAGTTTGCTTGAATTGGAATTCATGAGATTTGTACTCATGGGACTACTTAATTAAAAAATAGTTTTTAAGTTAGGATAAATTTTTAGAGATTTTTTGAATTCGTTGTGTAATTACTACTTGAAACATTTGTCCCCAGTTTCTCTTATTTGTAGATGCATTTATGTTCTTAGAATAAACGCCTTTTCAATTTTTTAAGAAGGATTTAGGAGGGACAAAATTATCCTAAACGCTGCTTTTTAAAATATTTTATAAGTTGTAAAGTTGCTAAGGCAACGTGTATAGGAAGGAGTTTTGAAACTTTAGTGTGGACAACTGTTCAGAAGCCATTTACAGTTTTTGAAATATTGGTGTGGATTTTGGATTGTCAAAGACACTTTTTTTTTTGATACCGTGATATTTTTATAGTAAAATTAAACCCCAGTAATTTGGCATTGATGATAATTGGGATGTAGGATTTCCCACGTAATTTCTTGATACATTAGTTTAGCTTGTAGTTTAAAAAGCTTAGGCTATGGACCCATTTTAAAGGAAAATAAACCTTTCAGACTACGCTTTGTGGAACAGTACTATTTAACTGGAAGTACTGAATTAAGCAACAACATTTGCACATTAAAAACATAAGAATGTACCATTACTAATTTAGCAGGTTTAAAAGCTTAAGTATTGTTAGTTTGGGTATCCTTGAAAGTATTAGATATAGTTTTCTTAAAAAGCAGGGTTTTAGATTTTTAAGTTGTTAAAGTTGGTAACCTCCGAATATGCCAAATTAATGCGTTTTTGCTTTTCTACAGTGTCATTTAGGTTTCCTCAGTAGAGTGCAGGCTAGTTGTTTGAAATGAAATAAACCTCTTGGCATAATAAGATTCTGTATTTACTGCACAATTTTCTGTTTGGCTGGAGATGAATTCTAATATTAATTGTTTTAGGAATTTAAGACAAGGAGTGATGTTGAGATATTTGATTTTGGTTAAAGCACTTAGCTGCTAATGAAAGGTTGGTGGTTTGAATCCACCACCTACTCTGGAAGGAAGATGTGGCAGTCCACTTCTGTAAAGGTTTACTGCCTTAGAAACCATATGGGGCAGTTCTTCTCTGCCCTATTAGGATAGCTGTGAGTTGAAATCAACTCAATAGCAGTGAGTTTTGGGTTTTTTTAGTGGAAGAAAAGGCTCAAAGCCTTTTCAGTGATTTCAAAGCAGCACATGCCCTAGTGAAAGGTGATTGTGGTGAATTTGTTTTGAGTTGGCAGGGGTGAATTAACCACTAAGCAAAGCACTGCGAAGGCTTACATTAGCAAGGTAGCCTAGGCTTGCTTGTGTAAATAGGTGAAATTGTGCACTACAGATTAGTAAGTAAGCCCATGTGTCTACCTTGCTTATTGGGTAACCAGTTCCTGCAAATAGGGGTTGGTTCAGCCTAGTCAAATTGAGGGGAAATTTATATAAAGTTTGTAACCCCAGAACATCTCTACAATGAAGAGTCAGGAAATGGAGTTTTATGTTTGGAAGTGTGAGCTGTATTTAAGCAGAACTTAACAACGTTGTATCCAAATAATAGCCATTGATCTGAATTTGTTTTAAAAATGATTTTTGAATTTCAAGTGTTGGTGTTTTATTATATAATTTTAAATGGTTGCCTTATATTTGATTAGTCTTAATGTTTTGAAAAGGAAGAGAATGGCAGAGGAGTTGGACATCAGGGCGAGCTAGACGTTTGGTCTTTTCATAAGTGGAAGTAATGGAAGGTTTTTTTTGGAATTTTTGGTATTCTTAAATTGAGATTTTACTTGTAAAGCAGTTTGTTTTTAATGGACGTAAAGTCTGTATACAGTGAAATGCACACACCTTATGAAGGATGGAATTCAATGAGTTTTGATAAATTTATGCAGCCATGTAACCAACATTCCAGTAAAATATAGAACATTTCCATCACCCGTCTTACCACTTCCAGTCAGTGAACAGTCTTTTTTTTAGTGTTCAGGAAGTTTCTTGTTTTTAAATAATTTGCAGATGTCTGCTTGGATTTTGCATTTTTCCCATACCGTTTTGCTAAAGGATAATTAATTTTCTCTTGAAACAAAGTAAGCCATTTTGTAATGTCCGTAATTATGGTTCCTTATATTGCTTTGGTTGGTCCCTGGGTGGTGCAAATGGTTTGTGCTTATCTACTAACCTAAAGGTTGGTGGCTGGAACCCACTCAGCAGAGCCGTGGAAGAAAAGTCTGGCAGTTTGCTTCCATAAAGAGTGCAATCAAGAAAACCCTATGAAGCTTTTCTACTCTGTAACACATGGGATCGCCATAAGTTGGAATCGGCTTGACAGCAACGGGTTTGGTTTTTTTTTTTTTTGGTTTATATTGCTTCACTTTCGATAGGAATTTTGAAATGGATATCCTAATTTGGTGTTGTTTAAGATCAATTACAGGGTCCAAGGATTAATTATATTTCATTTTCTTTCCACAGTTAAGTTGATTTTACAGAATTAACAGGTCTCCAAGAAATTAAAAAAGGTAAGATACCAGAGCTTAAGGCTTTTCACAGAGGCTTTTAAAAAAAAAAAAAAAGTAAAGTAGAATAGTACATGCAGGCATACACGGATTCTGTTCTTTATGTCTGGCCAGTGATGTGCTAGTGGTAGACAGTTTACTATCATGAACAGTAATTATATACTGACCATTGATGGCCTTTCTAAATATTTAAAATTCATCATGGTTGGTAAACTAAAACAAATCTCTCATGGTTCAGTAGAAGATACGTTGTTAAGTGAATCTGAAAATAGTTTGGTCTTGTTGTGAAGCAACATTTGGCAGATTTAGAAGGGAAGATTTGATATTTTTGATGTTTATACTATTTAGGATAGGTGATATGTTTTTTCAAAGTAGTTGGTTTATTTGTATGTTTAGATGGGAGTAAGTTTATTCTTTGCTTTCTTAAGAATTAGATAGGGTCATTGTCTCTGTGAATTTGTATCTTGTCATTTATAAATGCTGAAGGAGGTAGGAAACAATTATTAAGCTTAGTTTGGGCTAAGGTACTTCAAAAATAAGATTTGCTATTATGTGTACCTTTTTGTCTGCAGGTCATTATTGCTGTTGTTTGAGCTCAGCATGGCTGTAGTCATCCGTTTACTGGGGCTTCCTTTTATTGCGGGGCCTGTGGATATTCGTCACTTCTTCAAGGGATTGACTATTCCTGATGGAGGAGTGCATATAATTGGAGGGGAAGTTGGGGAGGCTTTTATTATTTTTGCCACAGATGAAGATGCAAGACGTGCCATAAGTCGTTCAGGAGGGCTTATCAAGGATTCATATGTAGAGCTCTTTCTTAGTAGCAAGGCGGAAATGCAGAAGACGATAGAAATGAAAAGAACTGATCGCACAGGAAGAGAGCGACCAGAATCTGGGGGATCAGGGGCTGGCAGCCTATCTAATTTTGCTGGGGCTGTTAAGGAAGAAGCAAGTAATTCTGAATATCAAGATGCCGAGTTTCACACCAATGGTACAGGACGTGGTGATTTAAAGCCAAGAAGCACAAGGCCAGCGAGAGCCAAAAATCCTTACTTATTTCTACGGGGTTTGCCTTACTTAGTAAATGAAGATGATGTTCGTGTTTTTTTTGCTGGTTTGTGTGTGGATGGAGTAATTTTCTTAAAACTTCACGATGGCCGAAATAATGGTGATGCCATAGTAAAATTTGCTTCGTGTATTGATGCTTCAGGAGGTCTTAAATGTCATAGAAGTTTTATGGGTTCAAGATTTATAGAAGTAATGCAAAGCTCAGAACAACAGTGGATTCATTGTGGTGGTAAGCAGGATGACGTTCCAATGAGAACTGAAGAACATTCTCCAGCAAGAGGAATCAATGATAGACATTCTCGAAAACGGTCTCATTCAAAATCTCCTAGAAGAACACGTTCTCGTTCCCCTGTTGGACATTATGTTCATTTAAAAAATCTGTCTCTAGGTATTAGCAAAAGAGATTTAAAAAGTTTCTTCAGAGATACTGATCTGAGTAATGAACAGATTACATTTTTATATAAAAATGAAAAGAGAACAAGATACGCCTTGGTGATGTTCAAGACTTTGAAAGACTTTTATACTGCTCTGGCTTTACATAAGACTATCATACAGTATCGTCCAATTCATATTGATCCAATTTCTAGAAAAAGAGTGCTGAGGTTAATGGAATATTATGAAACGAAAAGACCAGGGTCGGTAGAGAAAGAGAGGCCTGGACATGTTTCACAAAAATATTCTGAAGAAGGCTACTCTGGCCAGAAGGTATGCATATATATAAGAAATTTTCCATTCGATGTCACAAAAGTTGAAGTACAAAAGTTCTTTGCAGACTTTTCTCTTGAGGAGGATGACATTTACTTGCTTTATGATGGCAAGGGAGTTGGTTTGGGAGAAGCACTGGTAAAATTTAGATCAGAAGAACAAGCCGTGAAAGCTGAACGTTTAAACCGGCGAAGATTCTTGGGGACAGAGGTATTGTTAAGACTTATATCTGAGGCACAAATGCAGGAGTTTGGTGTAAATTTTTCCTTGATGTCCAGTGAGAAAATGCAAGACCATTCACAGCCACATGATAGAGATGACCATTCCCATTCATTTGACTCAAAAGAGCCACAAGTATACTCAGTTGGCACTTCTGAAAACTTCAGGCATCAGCTAGAGGATGTGAAGAAGTTGGACAATTTTAAGCATCCCCAGGGAGATTTCAGACAGTCTGATAGGCGCCCTCCAGAAGACTTCAGGCACTCTCCAGAGGACTTCAGGCGCCCTCCAGAGGACTTCAGGCACTCTCCGGAAGACTTCAGGCACCCTCAGGAGGAGCATTTCAGGCGGCCTCCTGAGGAGGACTTCAGGCACCCTAGGGAGGAAGAATGGAGACGGCCTCCTGAAGAGGATTGGAGGCGACCACTCAAGGAGGATTTCAGGCGGCCTCCCAAGGAGGACTGGAGGCAGCCTCCTGAGGGAGACTTTAGGCGACCACCTGATGAGGATTGGAGGCGACCACCTGAAGAGGACTTCAGGCGGCCTCCCCAGGGGGACTGGAGGCGACCACCTGAAGGAGACTTCAGACGGCCTCCTGAGGAGGACTTCAGGCGGCCCCCTGATGAGGAGGACTGGAGGCGGCCCCCCGAGGAGGACTTCAGGCATTCTCCTGAGGAAGACTTTAGACGGTCACCCCAGGAGCATTTCAGGCGGCCACCTCAGGAACACTTCCGGCGGCCGCCCCAGGAGCATTTCAGACGGCTGCCCCAGGAACACTTCCGGCGGCCATCCCAGGAGCATTTCAGGCGGCCGCCCCAGGAGCACTACCGGCGCCCACACCAGGAGCACTTCCGGCGGCCACCCCAGGAGCATTTCCGGCGGCCACCCCAGGAGCACTTCAAGCGGCCCCGAGAGGAAGATTTCAGGCACCCACCAGATGAAGACTTCAGGGGCCCTCCGGATGAAGACTTTAGGCACCTTCCTGATGAGGACTTCAGGAGCCCCCGAGAGGAAGACTTTAGATGCCCTTCTGATGAGGACTTCAGGCAGCTCCCTGAGGAGGACTTCAGGGGAGCTCTGGAAGAGGACCCCAGACTTTCTGATAATTTTAGACCTGCTGGTGAGCAGTTTAGGAGTCCACCTGATGATTTTAGAGGTCATCATCGCCCTTTTGTGAGTTTTGGTCGCCCAGAAGGTGGCAAGTTTGATTTTGGAAAGCGTAATATGGGGGATTTTCCTGAGGGGAGATTTATGCCTGATCCAAAACTAAATTGTGGTTCAGATAGAGTAACTCCTATTAAGATAATGAATCTTCCATTTAAAGCTAATGTAAATGAAATTTTAGACTTTTTTCATGGTTATAAAGTCATACCGGATTCCGTTTCAATACAGTATAATGAGAAAGGATTACCTATAGGGGAAGCCATTGTTACAATGATAAACTATAATGAAGCTGTGGCTGCTATTAAAGATCTAAATGATAGGCCAGTTGGGCCACGCAAAGTGAAGTTAATTTTGCTCTAGAGAGCATTTGTAAATTCAGTACCATCCCACAGTATTGACGCAGTAAAATGCATTTGTTTTGTTTTTTTAAGTTTATTTTTAATTATCTAATGGAAAAAACATTTTAATTTGACCTTTGAATAGAACAAATGTAAATAGTAGAATGTTAACCTGGTTTTCTTTTGCTTGCAAATTGTCATTCACTTTTTCTAATTTAAAATTACATTTTTTTTTTTTTTTTTGGACAGTGGGAGAGCTAATTTCTTGAGTTCATTCTTGTCGATGTGTTGGGTAAATCTCAAGATTTGTATAAAGTAGAGTTGTATTTGGGGAAGATTTTATATTCACTTTTGTTTTTCATTCTGTAGTCTATGTCTTTTACTCAAACTGTAAGGAAATGGTCAGTAACTGATTGTTCAGGTTTGGCATTTTCTTTGCTACCTGTCTGCAGACCTAATGCCCTCTTGCCCATCTGGGATATTACTGTGTTAAGCCTTCTGTTAAATATATGATAGTTCAAAATAAACAGACTGTGAACCTGAAATTTCTTATGTAAAAAGCATAGTAGGATTCTTAAAGTTGCCATGTTCATAATTGCAAAGTTTTATAAAAATAAAAAATTGCAACTGAATAGATAAACTAATTAGCTTTACTACTTGTATTTGACATTTTCAGCAGCTACATTAAACAAAGCAAACGTTCTGTAATAGTGTATAGTGCTATGTATAGTTCTGTGGCTTCAACATCTCATCAACCAAATTGACAAGATTAACTCAAAAGACTTTTTTAAAACAATAAGAATGTAATTATAGGCGCAAAGGGACTTTCAGGCTTATGCTGGGAAGGATCAGACAAATGGATAGTTTTTGTTTCTTGTAAGGATTTACTGATAGTTTATATAATTTGTATGTTACTGAGTTTTCATTTTGTAGTTTCAAAACTTTATCCATCTAAAAAAGTTTCATAAGATTTTCCTGAGATTGCATTTTGTTATCTTTGCTATTCAGTATCTAGTGTAGACATTTTGCAAATGCTAGATTTTATTTTTCTACTCATAATATTTATTGGGCACTTACTACGTGCTGGGTACTATAAGTGCTTTACAGGCATAGTCTCAATATTTCCTAAGAAGCATAGGGCTTATTATTTACCTCACTTCACAGATGAGGATCGTGACATTTAGAGGGGTTAAGTCACCGTAGGTAAACCATGGAGCCAATTTCAGCCCACACAGACCACTGACTCCAGTTCACGCCCTTAACCTTTTTGCTGCCTCACTTTATTAAACAGTATTTTAAATTTTAGTGAAATATTAAGTTATTTTTAAGGGGAACATATATGTATGTTCTTTTACCTCCATTGTTGCTTTAGCAATAGCATTGGAAAACGATAGTGCTCAAAAATTGATAACAAAAGACAAAGTAACCTTAAAAGTTCTTGAATACTCAGGGTCGCTTGGATACTCAAATATATTGGCTTCTGATTCACATGGTACAAAATTACTCATTTTATCAAGCATTTGATTCTGGTTGACCTTTTACAGTTTACATAAAGTTACTGCCCTCCATTCTTTGATCCAGAGATATTTCACACTGAGCAAACAGGAATAAAACTTGAGTTTAATTATAGTGAATATTCTGATTATTCTGCGTGCTAATAGAATGAATAAACTGTTAAGCTTGGCTCTATAAAGCTCTTTAATAAGGCTTTTTAAAGTAAGCTTATAAATAGGGGAATTTGAAATATCCAAATGAAACACAATGAACAAAATAGAGGAGGTGATATTTTTAAATGTTCAAAGATTATGTCGATCATTTGATCAGCCTTCCTGAGGAATGTATGGAAGACTTAACACTTCTCTACTGCATATCAATAAACCTAAGCTGAAGCTTAACATCACTTTCTGTGGAACAACTACTCAAACTGGAATGGAGTTGGGTGGTGGTAAGACACCAACTATAGTAAACAGCTAGGACCCCCTGGTGGTGCAGTGGTTAAGTGTGCTTAGCTACTAAATGAAAAGTTGGCAGTTCAGACCTACACAGTGGCCCCACAGGAGAAAGATTACAGCCTAGAAAACCCTGTGGGGTAGTTCTCTTGTCACACAGGGTCACAATGAGTTGATACTGACTTGATGGCACCTAAGAACAACCTAATAAATAGTATTTTGATTTTAAAATTAATTGATACATCTCTTTCCAGTTCTGCCTTCATTGATAAATTGGCTGTGACAGGAGCACTTAAACCATGGAAATTACCAAATGGAGCAAATCAGGGCTTTTTTACCCAGAGAGCTGTTTTTACCAGCACACCACCAGTTTCAAACACAAAAGAGAATACACCTATTTCTCACTTGGTTAGGTTCCAAAAACCAGGTGGTTATGCGAAAGTCGGCATTAAGTGAAAGTGGAGGGTTTTTGTTTTCAGACCATTTGTCCTTTTTTTTTTTATATATATATATATAATCATAGAAATAACAGGTAAGGTTTCCCGATGGGCTCATTGCGGTGAGTCCAGTTACAGAGTATTCCTCTGGAGAGGAGGTTTGGAGGAGACCAAGCTGGATAAAGCCAGGCTGTGTGACTAGAGGGCCCATGGCTTAAACCACTTCACTTTCATCTGGTGCTGGATCAGAGCATCCCTCCCATCCCTGTAAGCCCTGCATCCTGGAGCACACTCTGCCCTTGAAGGAGCTGGGAGCCTGGCTGCACCTGTCCCGAGGGGGTAGGCTTCACGTCCAGTTGAGCTGACTTTGAGATGTCATTAAACTCGTATGCTGCACACGTTTCTTCCAAACACCCTCTGCGATGCTGCTTTCCTTTCTCCCACCCCAGAGAGTTTTGAGCTGCAGGGCCTCATTCAGCACAGGAGCGGAGGACCCAGAACAGGCACCTGCTGGCTAGGTGCTTTCTGCGCATCTGTGCATAGACTGGTTTTGGAGGAGGCCAGACGCTGGGTGTGGTGCCCATACCAGCAGGAGGGAGCAGAAGATGCAGAGCAGCGAGGCCCAGCTTCCTGGAGGCTGCTTGGAGACCCTCCTTGAGGGTGGGGTCACTCTGCAGCTGTTGCCACCATGTCTGCCTCCTTGTCAGTGTGCAGTGCCCCCTAAGGACAGGTGTCTCTGCTTTTGGCATTCCTGCTATCACCATTGACTGCTGTTTGGCCCTGGTTGCCGTGGCTCTGCCTCTGGGCCCCTTACAGGCCTCTTCAGTGTTATAGCCCTTGATTCATGTTATGGCTTTCAGGAGGTTCCTTGCCTCCTGTTTTCTGCTTCCTGCTGCTCTTTGTCTGGAAGACCTCTTGGGGTTAGCTGAATATATACACCTAACGATTTTAAGGCATGGCCTCGGGGTGGGGGGGCGGCAGCAAACTTGATCAGTCCCCTCAGTATATCACAGACACTTCATTTGCATAGTAGGCCTGTGATCTCATTGGCCTAGTCACTTCAGGAGCCCTGGTGCTGCAGTAGTTCAGTGCTTGACTGCTAACCAAAAGGTTGGCAGTTTGAACCCACCAGCTGCTCCATGGGAGAAAGATACGGCAGGCTGCTTCCATAAAAACTCACAGCCTTGAAAACCCCTTGGGGTTCCACCCTGTCCTGTAGGGAAGGATGAGTTGGAATGGCTGTGGGTACATATGGGTAGTCTATTTGCATGAGTATCTTGACCAATCCCTACAAAGTGCATACTAATCACTGGCAGCCTTCAGCCCAGAGCTGGGCAAAGAGTATCAAACCAAGTAGTTTATAGTTTACCCAGGAAATGTAACAAACCCTCTCCTGGGTTACAAAACTAGGGCAAAAACTCAGGGTTTAGGGGTAAAATCTAAAGCGTTTTTTTCAAAGAACCAAGGCAAAAGGCCACATCTCATTTCACCATAATGATCCATAATTATGTGTGAATTAACTATATAATACGGATAATCCTAATAAAGTTGTTACTCCCATTTTGGAGATAAATTGAGGGCTATAGGGTAATTTGTCAGGACAGCTGCCCACTTCCTTTTGTCCTTAACATTCCTTAGAGATAGGCAGAACATAAATTTTATTTCAGAATTATTTGGTGATTGCTTAGTGTGCCAGGCACTGTTTCAGCTGTACAGGTAAGGCAACTGATGCTCAAGAGTAGTGAGTTAGTAAGCAGGCGTAGTGGTTGAGTACTATGGCTGCCAACCAAGAGGTCAGCAGTTTGAATCCGCCAGGCGCTCCTCAGAAATGGGGGCGGGGGGGCGCAGTTCTACTCTGCCCTATAGGGTCGCTATGAGTGAGAATCAACTTGACAGCAGTGGGTTTTAAGAGAGATACTAAAACACCTCAGTATTTCCCCAACTGCAACACCAAACTTAAATGCTGGCTGAGAAAATAATAAAGCAGTGAAATCCTAAGTTCCTTAACATTTAGGGTTTGTTTTAAAATGTTCTGAATATTCAAGTATTGTAGTCATTTTACCACTTAAGGATTATTCTCAGGAAGCAGTGCCTTGTTAAGAACAGAATCATTCACGAGTCAAAAAGCTTTCTAGAAAGTTTATTTTTCTGTTATTTTTCAGGTTATCCCAAACAAGTTCATAAACCTCAGGATTTTTATATGCCTGACTGGAATCTATGAAATACCAAAATTATCTCCCATCCTAAGAAACAAAAGCATCAGACGTACCAAAATACTGATTAAATTGTTTTATATTTTCAGGAATAAGTGACTATATACACCCTTTCATTAACTAGATGGCTGCCTAGTAAAATTTTTGGAGAATTTTTAATGATTAGTGATCTTCCAAGTATGCTTATTTATTGTTTTCCTTAGGCAACATCTCACCACACAACTACCTTTCGAAAAGCTGTACCACATATAAGGCTTTAGCTTGACAGCAGCTTTGTTTTAAAACTAGAATCAAGTTGAATGTGACTTTTTTTTAAAGCTAAAATACATGCTTTATGTATTTTTGCAAAGCATTCATATCTTGGTGTCCCATTTTTTAAAATTCTGTTTGATTCCACTATTGTTGAAAGGTAAATTTATAGATCAAATGATGACACTTCAGGTTTTAGTAAAGGTTAAAAAGAGAAACTTTTACATGAGGCTTTAGCATATACTTTGTATTTAACCAGGAGAGGTGGTTTTGTAATGATGAAAGCATGGAGTCTTAACCGAAAAGAAGCCAGGTAGAATTGTTAGATTTTTTTGGTTTTTGTCGCCCACTTACAGCAACCTCTACCAGGTATAATACCATTATAATATGAAATACACTTAAGTATATAATCTTAAAAAAAAAAAAAGGAACTTACACAAAAAGATCACATAATACTAGGCAGGACAGTGAAATCACTGATGTGTAGTATTTTTTAAAACCATTTTTGGCAGCATAAATTTCCTTTATTTTTACACTTCCAGTGGTATTTCATTTTGAGGTTTAATGTATCAAGCTAGTAGAAAGTTTTACAGTTCAGTAATCCTGGATTCTGAGTCATTTTAAGATAAAAGTAGAAATGTGAAGTGTACTTAAGAAAATTAATTTTCTTCTTCTGTAATGTCTAACTCTTCATCATCATCATCATCTGCTTGTTGATCCTTTCTTAGTCGACAGGTGGATACCTGTTAAAAGTTAACAGTTTTAAAAATCTAAAGTATTTTTATATACTTGGTGTATCTTTTTATATGCCCTTATAGGAAAGTACACACAGAACAAAATATTTCATAAAAATGTTCACATGAAGTAATTTTTAGTAATGAAAATTCCCTATGAATTATTAATTTTAAGGTTGGAAACAGCCGCAAAGCTTTTTCATTTATCATATATTATTTTCTGAATAAAACTATGAACTTAACCGTTTGATTCCAGTCAGACAGTCGTCAGTGCTTCAATAACATACTTTGTTTCAGCAAAAAGTATAGGCTCAGTATATTATAAATGTCAAAAATATTTTAAACAATTCTTGGGTAATAAAAAGTATTTGAATGAGACTCATCAAAGGGATGGAAAGATAAGCATATTTCAACTAGGCAGTGAGACAAATACTGATTTAAAAGTAGTGTGATTTAAATGGAGTAAGTTGATCTGAATCCACTACTTAGCTTTTAGGCCTGACTGTTGCCACTTGGGTCATCTTAAAATTTCTGAGTGATTTTAACTCCCAAGGGACATACAGCAATGTCTGGGAACACTGCTGGTTGTCATAGCTAGGGGTGGTGTGTGTGCTACTGGCATCTTCTGGGTAGAGGTAAGGGATGCTGCTTAACATCTTTATAATGCATAGGATAGCTTCCCTCCCCAACAATTCAACAGGCCCCAAATCTCAATAGTGCCAGGGATGATAAATTCTGAAGTGCTCTATAAATGAAAAACCTCGGGATGATATATTCTGAAGTGCTCTATAAATGTTAACTCAGGTAATGTTGTGTCTGGTGAGTCCATTCCAACTCACGGTGACCCTAGAGTACAGAGAAGAACTGCGCCATAGGGTTCCCTCGGCTGTAATCTTCATGGGAGCAGATTTTCAGGTCTTTTCTCCCATGGAACTGCTGGTGGATTCAAACTGCTCACCTTTTGGTTAGTAGCTGAGCACTTAACCACTGTACCACCATGCCTCCGTTTAGGTTAACATTCCTAGTTCTAAAGAGTCAAAACTTAATGCTGGAATAATGAAAATACAATTTGGTTAGGGGGACAGATGCATATACATAAAATAAATAAATAAATGCTTAGAAAAGACTCAAGATGGTATTGGGTCAAATTTACCCTAAAAGCTGTATTTTGAAAATATTTTGCTCAGTTTTTAAAATTTTGAAAGGTAAGATAATGATGCTAAACCAAAAGGTTGGCAGTTCAAACCCACCCATCAGGTTCATGTGAGAAAGACCTGGTGATCTGTTCCTATAAAGATTAAAAAAAAAAATTACAGCCTAGAAAATTCTTATGGGGGCAGTTCTACTCTGTCACATGGGGTTCTTGTGAGTTGAACATCGATTTGATGACAACAACAGATATGAAGGGGCATACCTTCCTAGATCAAGGGTCAGCAAGCTATGTCCCTTGGGCCAATCCAGCCTGCCTTCTGTTTTTGTAAATAAAGTTTTATTTGGGGCACAACCATAGTGATTATGTACTGTCTATGTCTGCTCTTAAAGGTGATTAAGACCATATGGGCTACAAAGCCTAAAATATTTACTCTCTAGTCCCCTATAGACAAAGGTTGTCGACCCCTCCTCTAGAAGTCAGGCTTTCTAGATGTAGAAAAAAAAGAGAAAATTGGTTTTTTCTCTAAAGTTTTGTGCTTTTGGGTCTATAATGGTCAGCAAAAGCTTCTTTTAGGTATAATTTCTGGGTACAGCAGTAAGTCGTTAGAGATTTAAGCCTAAGGGTCTGACTTGAGAATCTGCTTTTCAGATTATACCAGAGAAAAATCTAGCATTCTCCTGCCTTTTCCACCTCTGTTCTCAAGTGTTCTGCTTTGGAGAGTAATATGTGATTATAGTATAAATGATACTTGATATAAGAGTTGGCACCTTGCATCACCTTCATTTTACAGAGGAGGAAGTAGGCCCAGAGAGGATAAGTTATATGAGGTGATATGGCTGAAGGGAAACACTTTTAGTACTGAAAATCCCAAAGGTATAGGCGCCCATGTTGCTTTAAATTATTGTTTCTAGCTCACCTGTCCTGTTCCAGATACACACTTAGCTGACAGCGATCTCTGAAGAGGTGACTTTGAATTTGCTCTTACGATATCCAAACGAGAGGAATAATCAGGTGGATACAGAGAGTTTCGGAAAACCTATTGCAATGATAAAACAGCATCTTACAAAGCAGGTACTAAACAATGGAAATCTCTATAAAGCCAAATTAGGTTCCTCTTAGTTAAGATTTTTTTTAAAGCAAACCTCCAGGACCGCCCCCCAGCCGCCCAGGGACCAAAATCCAATTATTTATTGTAAATTTAAAGGGAAAACAAAAGAAAATAGAAAAATAATGTTACCTGGAAAGATGAAGGCTAAAAAAATTCTATTTGAACCATATACGATGATGATGCAGTAACTAAGTCATGAAACAATCACTTGAGTGCTTTTACCAGGGAAAACGCAAAGGCAAACATGAGTTCCTACCCTGAGTCTGCTAGCTAGCAGGGATGTTTACAACTCATGCTTCTGATTCGTTCTGTTCTGCCAGTCCTCAATTCTATCAATTTAACTTCACTGCAGCACTGCTATAGAAAATCCAATAACAGTAAATTGGTGCCACTGTAATTTATGGATTCCAACCTCATCTAGGAAACCCTGGTGGCATAGTGGTTAATCTACCAGCCACTCCTTGGAAACCCTATGGAGCAGTTCTACTCTGTCCTGTAAAGTCGCTAAGAGTTGGAATCGACTCGACGGCAACGGGTAGTAGTAGTGGTAGTAACCTCATCTAGGATCTGGAATGTTGTTACTTGTCAGTTCTCTTTCCTTAAAGCAGTAGTTCCAAATCTTAAACACTCCTATCTCTTGCCCCATTTCTCTCTATAGAAATGAAGTAATAGGTAAGGTTATCAAGTGTGAATTCCTTTAACTTCCCTCCTTTTTCCCTCACTCCTTCACCTCATCCTTTCCTTTTTTTTTTTTTTTTTTAGGAAACATCATTCTGATCCTTTCCAAGATGCATTTTTCCTTTATTCAAAACTTCAAACCAATAAACAAAAGCTTCCTTTTTCCATAGGTTTCCTCCTATAACCTACAAACAAGCTCAAGATAAAATTTTTAAAATTACATTGAAGTATAACGTTCAAACCAAAACCAAACCCACTGCCGTGGTGTCAGTTCTAACTCATTGCAACCCTACAGGACACAGTAGAACTGCCCCATAGGGTTTCCAAGGCTGTAAATCTTTACAGAAGCATACTGCCACGTCTTTCTCCCGTGGAATGGCTGGTGGGTTTGAACTGCCAACCTTTCAGATGGCAGCCGAGTGCTTTAACCTCTGCCTCACTAGGGTTCCTTAGTATAACATTAGTCCTTTAAAAAGTCTCTAATATTCTATGTTGTCTCCGTTCACTGCTCAACACACTACACTGAAATTGCTCTTGCTTTCATCACCAGTCTTTTTTTCCCTTCATTTTGACTGACCCGGTCCTTGAAACTTGTTTTTCATGCCATCATAGACTCTCAATCTGCTAAAACCAAAAACCAGACCTGTTGCCATCGAGTTGATTTGGACTCATAACAACCCTGTAAGACAGAGTAGTACTGCCCCACAGGGTTTCCAAGGAGTGGCTGGTGGATTAGAACTGCCGACTTTTTAGTTAGCAGCCGAGCTCTTAACCACTATAGCACCAGTCCTCCCTCATTGTGCTAGCTGCCCTATTCTCCACATCTCTTACACCCTGAGTGTTTTTAAAGGGTTTCTTTTACACCACTTTTTTTTAAAAAAACATGTTCCTCTGAAAGATCACACCTACACACAGTGCTTAGTGGTTACCCTTCAACCAATCCTCTTCTGATAGCCATATTCATGTTTTGAACCACCTGTTCCCGTGATGTCCAATAGAACTTTGAGGTGATGGAAATACCTGCTGTTCTGCACTGTTCAAAAAGGTAGCCACTGGCTACATGTGGCTACTAAGCACCTGAAATGTGGCTCATGTGACGGAAGAACTGAAATTTTACTTTAATTGAAACAGCCATAGAAGCCTAGTAGTGATTTACTTTTGCAATTACCCAAATTACCATACACCTAGAACACCAAGCTAGAAGCCTAAGCATTCTACCTAAATTTCTTACCTGGGGTGCTTGTGTTTTGATTTATTGACTCCACATACCTTTCTTTATAACTTACTAAGAATGATCTTATTTAAGACCAAAATCTGATGTTATTTCCTTATTCAAAAACTTGTGGCTCCTGAATACCCAGAGTCCAGTGCCGTAGGTGACATACAAGGCTTAAGACCACCCTGAACTACCAACTACTCTTCACTTACAGCCTCCAGACCTATATGTAGAACTAATGTTATACTAGGCCTTTGCAGTGCTGGCTCCTCAGCCTGGAATTCCAGCAAACTTACTCATTCTTCAAGAGCCAAGTCAAGTGTCATCTTCTATTTTTCCCTATTCTCTAGCCAGTTGCTCCTACTATTCATACCCTCAGTACACTATTTAATGTTTTATAATTGATTACATCCCTGTCTCCACATCTAGTTTTAAGTTCCTCTAGCAAGGAGCCCTGTTTTATCTTTACAACTCCTAGTTTAAGACAGTAATCTGGCAAATAGAAGGTGCTGATTAAATGAATTAAAATAAATGGTGTTTATTATCCCATGTGTGGGAGACCCAAACTAGGACATCTCTCTATGTATTTGTTTAAACTTTAGGGAGCTGCCGAACACCAAAGGAATCAAGGATGAAACAGGGCAACTCAAGAGGTGGTACTTTCATTTAGAGCAATTCAGCATCCTAGTACGATAGAAAAACTGATGACTCATTGATCTAATTAACTGATATTTGGGGAGGATATATTTTGGTTAGAACTATCCTTTTTAAACTCTTCTAGCAAAGATTAAGTTCCAAGTGGAAAATGGAAGACAATATACAACTCTTGGGATAAAAGTCTAACCAGCTAAATATTAAAATTAACATCCTGTTGCAAAATGTAATAGATTTCCAAGAATATTAATTTATTAGCTATAGTGTAATTTCCAACATGGTCCAAGATCTCTTCTAGGAGTGAGTCTCAGATTTCAACATACTTTGCAGTGACCGCAGAGGGGATCTTTTGAAGGAGAAAACTGGCCCGACAGTACTTTTTATTTGAAAAACAAAGTAAGATGCTTTGTGATATTACTAGAGTGCCTAACTGAAAAAAGTCAGCTGCTTCCTGAATAGGTCTCAGCTGTTTTCATAAAGCATGGAATAGCTATAAGAATAGCCAGGCTATTTCTCTGTTCCTCTCTGTATATTTACTTATTTCCAATAAACTTTATATTTACCTGGTACCCCTTGGTACCTGTTTGATATAACTTTACTTCCCTAGGTCCCCTAACTCTCCCCAGACTTCTCTGCTCTCCTTCTGGGTATTTATTGATTGTTGCATGGCATAACAGTAATGGTTCATGCCTAAAGTTCACTGAACAGTTGCTTTGTGTCCTGCAATATGTTAATTGCTTTATGTACATTGCTCTTTATTCACAACAGTTCTGGATCTGGACTTCTGGATATCCATACAAGATTTTGCTGGGCTTTCTCCTACAGATCCCTCAAACTTTTAGTCAAGAAATCATTCCTTGATTCTCTATAATATTTGGAATGCTCCATCACACACACTCACAGCATATTATATTTTTTCCTTTAAGGCACTGGTCACATGGCAGTTGTAAAATGGGCATTTTATGAGGTAAGTACTGTATGTATCTACATTTTAGAGATGAGAAAGCTGAAGTGTGAAGAAAACCTGTTCAATAGTACCCCATTAAAAAAAATAGGAAGCTGATATTCAAAAGCACATCTATTACAGCCCTGAAACCTCAAGTTTTTCATGGATCTCTCCAACAAGCTACCTACCAAGCCAATTAAGAGTAATGGTAACAGAAGTTAAAGGAAGTGGTATGACAAAGAGTATCTAGGACCTCTGGAATGAGAAGGAAAAACTTGGGGACCAGAGGGCTTGAAGGAACTTTAATATCAGATAACAAATGATGTGTCAAGGGTAACAGAAAAAGGAAAATAGGAATATTTTTAAAGGGAACTCCAGTCTTGTAGGAAAAGGTTCATCTCACCTATCAGAGCCATGCTTCTAGCAGTATTGTGTAGAGAAAGGTAAAAAACGTCATCGGTAGTCAGACTTCCAGGTTTGGCTCCCAGCTAAGCTACTTACTAGCTTCCTTGGCGAAGTTTCTTAGCCTCATTGTGCTTCAGTTTTCTCATCCATAGAAATGAGGATTTTTATCAAAGTTGATGGGAGGATTAAATGTTTTACTATAGTTAAAAAGGTTAGATCAGTAGCTGGTCCAAAGTAAGAAATATGTAAGCACTTTCTATTTTATTATTTTACAAATGACAAATAAAAGCTTGATTATTTAAAAACAGGACATGAAAAGTAACAATTAAGAAGTCTTAGCATTAGTACTTGAAGGAGATACTCTTAGGAAGTCGTCTATTGACAAGCACAGTAAAGATAAATATGATCATGCATGCAGAACTGACATAAAACTGACTTGGCTTTGGAAGCATATATACACATACCAAGAACCTCCATTTTAGTCAAACTATTTTCTGGTTTTACTGAATAAAGTTTCCTGGAGCCAGCAGAGAAGTGGAAAGAAAAGGCCCAGGGAACCTCTTTATGGATATTTTTATTAAGTTAATAAAAACTGGAAGTGAAATTTCAAAATTGTCAAATGGTAGACAATTATCTCATTTGTTAATACAGAATTCTGGTTATATCTGGAAAGCAAACGGCCATTTTCACTTCTACTACAGAGATAATATGGACAAAAGATGTCTTGCATATCTATTTCAGCAAAACTACTTTTGTGCCCATTTTTCTCTTGGAAGGTAAGAGGGCAGGCAGGATTCTTATTCTTCAGATGTGTTTACTGAGGCTTAAACAAAAACAACAACAACCAAAAAAAAACCAAACGCAGTGCTGCCAAGTTGATTCTGATATTTAATTGCTCTCATGTTAGCTGGCCAATCAGGACTATTTGCATTTAACTTTATAAGCCTACACTTCCTTCACAGCTTACTGATTAAGTCATACAAAACCTGTTAGAATCCCAATTCTGCTATTTAATAAATAGCCAAGTGACCATGGGCAAGCTAAGTTATTTAAAGCCTCTAAGTCTGTTTTTGTGGCTGTAAAATGGAAATCACAGCACCTAACTCACAGGATTGTGTGAAGACTAAATGAGAAAACACATGTAAAGCTTTGGGCACTGAGCATGGCACAATGTGAGCTTATCTTGAGCACACCTTTGTAAGCTTATATCACTAGTCAAAATGATAAACTTGTTTATTTCATGTAATGGTTTTATGTAGATTCTATTTTATTAGCTATTAATAAATTAAGTGTTGGAACTTTACCATGGTTAATGTGAAAAGTTAAAACATAAATAGAAAATCATAAAAGTTTAGCTATTCAGGAGCACACAATAACAAACAGCTGCAGTGTTCTAAGTTAAAGTTTTCACGCACAGAAACTAGCGCTCTCTTAAACATTTCCATATTAAAAGAACTAAGCTTAGATAGACAATCCTACCTCTAAATCTTCTTCCTCATCAATCTTTTGTATATTTTGGTAAGCAGCAGTGTAGACCTCTAAAGCTTTGCCGTGAAATAACATTTCAATAGTGATAAATTCTGAAAATATATTCTAAAAAACAAAGATTTTAAACCATCAGTTATATTGCTTTGTGAATTTAGTAAATTTTTCTTCACTATATTCTTAGCATTTTATGAAATACAGATTTTTCTGTTTTTCTACAGGACAAATGAAATCCAAAAGATAACTGGAATAAAAACAGTTGCAAAGGCTTTCTGCAGCAAAACCTTCATATTATACAAAGTTTTTCCTATATCACCATTCACTTCCCTCTTATTTTTATTTCTCCTATTTACATCTAGTAATTGACTTTGTGATCAAAAAAAGATCTGACTAAAATGTATGCCATTATGTACTCTGATACCACGCAGCTTAAGTATTAGAACAGTTCTGAAGCTGATATTTTAGCAACTCCAGGTGATGTTTAAACAACAGAAAACTGATTAGGCAGGAACCACATTCCATCATATTTGTGAGTATATGCTACTTGTATTCTCTAACCACCAAGGATTATTTGGTAATAATGATATTCCTACCACTAATAACAATACCATACATTTACATAGAGCTTTTCCAGTTTACAAATTTATGACTTGCCTAATGTTGCTCACAGAATATAAAACCTAGACCTGATTCTTCTAAGGTTCTAGCTCTTGCCCACTGCACTGTGCTGTTCTTGCTAGAATCATTTTCTTCACAAACTGTGCAGGTACACTTCTTAAGAGTGATAAAGACTTGTGACAAAGAAGATCATGAGCAAAGAGAATGAATGAAGATATGCAAGTTGATATAGGCAGGGGTAAGATAGTCAGGTAGGGAAAGGATACAAACCAGAGACATTTTCAGTAAAATAGGATCTTATCCTTTTGTTAATTTCCTTGTTCTATATGAAAATCAAAGGCAAAGCATTAACATAGAGCAAACTGGGCAGAATGAGAATGGGAACAGGGAGAAAATACCCAAGTACTGTCCTTAAAGAGACAAGATGGAAGAGAAGGGCTAAGTTAGAAGGCAACAGTCAAATACCCATTTCTCTTCATCCCTGCTCTCCTGAGACAACCACCTAAACAGGAGTGGTCCTGTACTTTGAAATAAAGCTATATAGATATCTATCCGGGTTCTGTGATTTCTCCATCTCTATTTATTCATCAGGGTGGTGTAGTGGTTAAGTGCTATGGCTGCTAACCAAAGGGTCAGCAGTTCAAATCCGCCAGGCGCTCCTTGGAAACTCTAATGGGCAGTTCTACTCTGTCCTATAGGGTCGCTATGAGTCGGAATTGACTCGACGGCACTGGGTTTGGTTTGGTTTATTCATCAGGAAAAACCAAACATTAGAAAAGAACACTGTGTTTGGTAGAGGGCCGAAGAAAGGAGGAAAACTCTCAGTGACACAATATCCACAACGGCGGACTCAAACATGCCAATGATGATGAAGACGGCACAGGACTGGGCAATGTTTCACCCTGTTATACACAAAGTCACCATCAGTCAAAGCTGATTGACAGCAACTAATAACAATTCTTTCCTAAACAATTAGGAAAATAACAAGCTTCTGATTGTTACTCAATGGAAACAGGTATGTAGTTGAAAGTATCTTTTCTTGGCTGCTAGGCACTTTGAGTATGACCAACAATGACCCTTACTTTCACTTCAGATAGGTCACAGAGGACTCTAGTGTAATGGGCTGACAGCCAATTATTATAATAAACATTATGCCAAAACACTATTTTGGATTTTGTAATCAATCTCCAGATATCCAGGAATATGTTGGAATGGCTATTGACCAGGGCTGGAACTTATTCTCTTAGTTGTCAGCCTCCCTAAGGCAGTTGCTAACCAGAAAGGAGTCAAATGCCTTTTAGAAGTGCCGAGGCTCTCAAAGACAAACGGAAACACTGAGGACCTCTGTGTGGTTCTTTGAAGCCCATTTCAGGTTAACAGGAAAAATCAAGAACAGGCTTACATCTTTCCTTCTGAATATTAAATCCAGATGTTCTCCATACTTAGTGAATAATCAATTATATAAAAAACAATACAGAATTATTTTGACTTTCTTTTTATCCAAGGCTAGAATGGAACATTTTGTTTCTCAATTACTTAGGCTTAAGAGTAGAATTACTGACAGCTTCTACAACAAATAGTTGCGCTACAGCCTACAGAATAAGCCCCCAGACTTGTTTCGTTTAAGGTGAGGTCAGAGGGAGATGGAAAACACACATTTTAGATTGTCAGTAAACTCCCTGTTTCAGTTTCTCTGTCTTCGGTGGATATTTAGAGATCGTTTATTTAGCCTACGTGGAGAGAGAAGGGGAAGGTACAAAAGTACCTGAGCAGTAAGTACAATAGCTTCAAAAGAAACTGAAAAAAAAGCTTCAAAGGGTTAAGTCTAAATCACTCAAGGAAGGTGGGTATTATTCCTAGTCTTAAGTATTTCTGTTTCATTCATTGACATTCTATTTAGTAGACTGTCACGCTGTTTAATAACCAGTGAAGTTCAAACATTTGTAACCTCATTAAACCTAAATCTGTAGGTCTAGAATTAATTCAAATCTATTCAACTCTGGTAACTCTGGAACATGCCAAAATTTCAAAATACTCAATATTTTTCAGATATTTGAATATAGTTATTCCTGATGCTTACAATCTGTCATTTCTAAACTAACATAACTTTTTTAATACTAGCATTTTACAGGAGTTTTAGTCATCCCCTTAGCTTTTAGGTAAGCCGTGAAAAGTATGCAAATATATTTGCCAATGAAGAAAGGTACATTATTTTTGTTTATTTATATCATCTGAAAGGAGATTCTACTATGTGCTCATTTTTAAAAAGACAATGATCAACTTTGACTATGTTAGCATTTTCCACTCTTAAAATTCCATTTTTTATAAAATACCTTTGTAAACAGATATTTTTACACTAGTACTAAAAAGATATGAGGGCGGAATCACTCAAACTTTGTGATACTTTTTTTGGCTTCGTCCTTTATGATCTGAATTTTTATTTCTTTACAAATCCTAAATCATATACTTATTTAATACAGGAATGGCCTTGTTAATTTTTATATTGTTTATTTTTCTGTTAAGAACAGGGAATTGGTGGTACTGCTAAGCTAGTATCCCAGACTTGGGAAGATTATTTGGAAGAGCGAAGACCCAGACAACAGTAGGGGAGGGAAAGCTGCCAGTTAGATTCTTTTCCTTCTAGCTACAATTTCATAAAGTCTGCTGAAAACAGGTAGGAGGGAGGCAAATAACAGCAAAGAGCAGACAAGTTTGATGATAACTGGTATAAGGAAAAAACATAAAAGCATCATTCCAGCTCTGGCCCATACCAACATTGGAGCAATCATAGTTATCTTCCCAAAAAGCTGTTCCTATGATCAAATTTTCCATAAAACCAGAATAAAGCTCAGTCACTGAAAAGTTTTTGAAATAAAATAATTGCAGTGAGTTGCCAGAAAGGGGTAGAACTTTCTAGGACCCAATTATATTTAGAAATAATTTTCCTCAAATGTAGCTAACCTTCAACGATCTCATGTAATCTCCTTATGTGAACAGGTCAATACAGTCAGGTGCAGAGGCATTAATGAGTTATTTTTCTTTTTCAATATGTTGTTGTTAGTTGGAAACCCTGGTGGCAAAACGGTTAAGCCCTACGACCGCTAACCCAAAGGTCGGCAGTTCAAATCCACCAGGTGCTCCTTGGAAACCCTATGGAGCAGTTCTACTTTGCCCTATGTGGTTGCTTTGAGTTGGAATTGACTCGACGGCAACGGGTTTGGCTTTGGTTTTTGTTCGTTGCTGTTGAGTTGACTCTGACTCGCAGAATCTGAAATTCTGTATATAACCATACATAAGGCAGGGATGCATCATAGCTAAGAATACGGGCTTGGATTAAGACCTGGGTTCAAACCATGAACTGACATACTAGCTATGTAACGTTAGGCAGCTTATCTGCTCTTTGCCTCATATTCCTCACCTGTACAATGGGGATAACAACACTATCAACCTCATAGGTCTTGATTAAATGAGATAATTCAAGAAAAAATATAGCTTAGAGTAACTTTTCAACAAATGTTAGCTATTTTTGGTGCTCAAGAAGTAAACCAGCCAAATTAGAAAATGTTCCTTCGTCAATAATTTTAAAGTTTCTATCTGGTTTGATTAGCAAGCAAGCAAGATCCTTAATGAAAAAAGTTATAAAAAAATCCAGTTAACATTTTGGCAAAGAGAGAAGAAATGACAGCTCTCCAAACTTAACTCAGAGTAGAGGCTTTTTAATAAATGATGTCTGGAGAACTTTCTATCCATCTGGAAATAATTAAGTTAGGTCCTTTACCCTATGCAAAAGTAACTGCCAAATAAAATAAGTATTTAAAACATTAAAAAATAATACAAATACCAAAAGATATAAGCAAATATCTGTATAATCTTGGGAGTGAAAACAACCTTTATAAACATGACATCAAAAGCACAAACAAAAAAAGAACAAGAGCTATGGCAACAAAAAAAAAAAAACTTCAAGGTGGCAAAAACTCACCATAAGCAGAACATGGGAAAATGTATTTGCACCATATCTTCTCTTTAACATAAAGATTAATTTTCTCAATATATAAAATTTTTTTACAAATTAATAAGAAAAATGCCAAACTCCAATAAATATACATGCTAAGGAGAAGTGTAAGTAATTTACTAAAGAAGAAATAAAATTTGTCATTAAAAATAAAAACAAAAAAATGCCCCACCCCAACAATAACAACAAATTAAGATGAGATACTGTTTGTTCACCTATCAGATTGGCTGTTAACAAAAATACTATTACTCATTGCTGTTGCACTGGGGCACTCATGCAGGGTTTGGTAGGAATGTCAACTGTTGGAATCTTTGTGGAGAGAAGTTTAAAAATAAGTATCAAAATTTAAAGTGTGTATGCTCTTTTGAACCAGCAACCCCACTTCTGGTAATTTATCCCAAGAGAATAACTGAACAAGCCCAAAGACCAATGATTAAGGATGTGTAAGGATGCAATGATACCTAGTACTGCAAAAATAACCTAGACGTCCATCATTGAGGACTGGTTAAATAAATTAATACGTCCATATAGCAAAATACTATGAGGATAAGAAAAAAGATATGGTTCTCCTTTTCTGAGTGCAGAAGTATGTCCGTGACATATTAAATTTTAAAAAGAGAAATGCTACATTCAGTGTGGCCTATTTAAATATAATATGGGAGTAATAACAGTACCTTCCTCACAGAGATGCTGTGAGGAGTCAATGATTTCATGCACATAAAATGCTTGGAAGAATGCCTGGCACATGGTTAATATTTAAAGAATGTTATTATTACCCATGTTACCAAATCTCTGTGTTTATGTGCATAGAAAAAAATGTCTAGAAGGATATAAAACAAAATGCTGGATTATGTTTGAGGGGTAGAATTACATTTTTCTCCATAATTTTATAAAAAAATTTTACGATGATTTCATACTTCTTTTGTAATAAAAAAAAAAAAGCCATTAAAAATTAAGTTTAGAAGATGTTTCTTGCTCGTGTTGACTACTTTATGACATACTGAACTCCTATTTTCATCTGTTCCAGGAGTAACCCCTGATCAAGATCCTCTTTATAGGTCTGAAGTTCCCTATCACATGGGACACAAACGTTCTTGTTAGCTGCCATCAAGTCAGTTCCGACTCATAGCAACCCTATATACAACAGAACAAAATGCTGCCTGGTCCTGCACCATCCTCACAATCATTGCTATGCTTGAGCCCATTTTTTAGCCACTGTGTCAATTCATCTCATTGAGGGTCTTCCTCTTTTTTGCTGATCCTCTATTTTACCAAACATGATGTTCTTCTCTAGGGATGGATCTCTCCTAATAACGTGTCCAAAGCATGTGAGACGTAGTCTTGCCATCCTTGTTTCTAAGGAGCACTCTGGCTGTACCTGTTCCAAGACAGATTTGTTTTTTCTTTTGGCAATCCATGGTGTATTCAATATTCTTTGCCAACACCATAATTTAAAGGCATCAATTCTTCGGTCCTCCTTATTCACTGTCACATGCATATGAGATGACTGAAAACACCATGGCTTGGGTCAGGCGCACCTTGTCTTCAAGGGGACAGCTTTGCTTTTTAACACTTTAAAGTGGCCTTTTGCAGCAGATTTGCCCAAAGCAATGCTTCATTTGATTTCCTGACTGCTGCCTCCACAGGTGCTGACTGTGGTTCCAAGTAAAACGATATCCTTGACAACTTCAATCTTTTCTCTGTTTATCATGATGTTGCTCATTGGTCCAGTTGTGAGGATTTTTTTTTTTTTTATGTTGAGGTAATCCATACTGAAGGCTGTAGTCTCTGATCTTTATCACTAAGTGCTTCAAGCCCGCTTCACTTTCAGCAAGCAAGGCTGTAGCATCTGCTTAACACAGGTTGTTAATGAGTATTCCCCCAATCTTGATGCCCCGTTCTTCTTCATATAGGAGTAATGTGATTTTTCTCCCTTATTCTGTACACCAAATTACATACCAATTCTTTCTTAGAAAGACAAATTATTTGCAAGGTTCTATGCAAAATCTTTCTCTGAAAAAATCAGGCTACTTTGCTAGTTAATGCAACTACCAAAATTCAGATGGACTTGTCCATTAAACTCACCTTAAACATGGTAATGGAATTACGAGCAAAGCTCACCACTGCTAATCATCTCTGCCCCTATCTAAAGCAATAGCCTGATTACAGGCAAGAATGTTGTTTCTCCCAAAATATAAGTGGGATTAGAATTTTTGATTTTTTGAAGGATTTGTCTCACAAACAGAGGGCTGAAATCCTCATGGCAATATCTAAATATTTTTATTAGAAATAAGTGGGGCGGCCCTTTTTGATTGCTCTTTGGAGATATTCATTTCATGCGATTTCTGCCTCCCCTCAGTATCATAAAAGATCCCCAATGGGGTCTACCTTGAAGACGACACAATTTGACGGTGAGGAGGAAAGAGAGGCAGACCAAATTCAGAACCCTAACAGATAGATTCTGTGGTACTGACTTCGGGAGCTCATATTTATGGGAGTTTGCTAGAGCTGTGGGGGTGTGCATTAAAAGTGTAGGTTGTCACAGACGATATGATCTCGTGTATAAAAAATCCTAAGGAATCTACTAAAAAACTGTCAGAATAAACAAGTTCAACAAGGCAGTAAGATGTAAGATCAATGTACAATAATCAATTGTATTTTTATACAATTGCGATAAACATCCAAAAATGAAAATAAGAAAGCAATTCCACTTAGAATAACATCGAAAAAATAAGACTTAACAAAAAAACTTTCACTCTGGAAACTACAAAATGTTGTTGAAAGAAATTAAAGATCTAAATAAAAGGAAAAATATGCCATGTTCACCAATGACTGCCCTGACAGGGAACACAACTGAGAATTCCTGAGGCAGCAGGAGAGCAGTGGGATGCAGACCCTAAATTCTCATAAGACCAGACTTAATGGTCTGACTGAGACTAGAAGGACCCCAGTGGTCATGGCCCCCACACCTTCTGTTGGTCCAGGACAGGAATCATTCCCGAAGCCAACTCTTCAGACATGGATTGGACTGGGACAATGGGTTGGAGAGGGATGCTGGTGAGGAGTGAGCTTCTTGGATCAGGTGGACACTTGAGACTATGTTGGCATCTCCCTGGAGGGGAGATGAGAGGGTGGAGGAGGTTAGAAGCTGGCGAAATGGACATGAAAAGAGAGAGTGGAGGGAGAGAGCCGGCTGTCTCATTAGGGGGAGAGTAATCGGGAGTGTGTAGCACGGTATATATGGGTTTTTGTGTGAGAGACTGACTTGATTTGTAAACTTTCACTTAACCAAACCAAAACCAAATCCAGTGCCGTTGAGTCAATTCCGACTCATGGCAATCCTATAGGACAGAGTAGAACTGCCCCATACAGTTTCCAAGGAGCGCCTGGTAGATTCAAACTGCCAACCCTTTAGTTAGCAGGTGTAGCACTTAACCACTACACCACCAGGGTTTCCAGCTTTCATTTAAAGCACAATAAAAATTAAAAAAGAAAAAAAAAAGCCATGTTCACGAATGTAAGACTTACTTTGTTTGGATGGCAATAACCGCCCCCCCACCCCAAAACTGATAAAAAGTCAGTGCGATGCCTATCAGAATCCCTATTAGAAATTGCCACGTTGGTATGGATTTGCAAGGGATCCAGCATAGCTACAATCTTGAAAAAAAAAAAAAAAAAAAAGCAGGACCCGATTTCAATACTTATTACAAAGCAGAGGTAATCAGGCAATGTGGACTGGCATAAGAACAGACATACAGATCAATGGAACAGAACTGAGAGTCCAGAAGTAAACCCATGTCTCCGTGGTCAACTAATTCTGACAAGGATGATAAGGTCATGCAGTGGGGGCGAGGGGAGGGGAAACACTCTTCTCAGCAAATGGTGCTGTGATAATTGGATAGTCATGTGCAAAAGAATAAAGTTTGGCCCTTACCTCACACAATAACTCAAAATGGATCAAAGATTTAAGTGTATGTGCCAAAGCTATAAAGTTGTTAGAAGAAAACAAAGGTTTATGACCTTGAATTTGGCAATGGATTCATAGATATGACACCAAAATCATAAGAAACACAAGAAAAACATAATAAATTGCACTTCACTAAAATTAAAATTAAAACTTTATGCATCAAAGGACATTACCAAGAAAGTGAAAAGACAACCCACAGAATGGGAGAAAATACGTGCAGACCATATACCTGACAAGCAGAGAACTCTTAGAATTCAATAATAAAAAGAGCCTAATTTAAAAATTGGCAAAAGATATAAACTGGTATTTCTCCAGAGAAGATATACAAATGACCAATAAACACACGAATAGACATCATTAATCATTGTTGTTTCTGTTGTTAGGTGCCACCGAGTCAGTTCCGACTCATAGAGACCCTATAGGTCAAAGTAGAGCTGCCCCATAGGGTTCCTGTGGAGCGGCTGGTGGATTTGAACTGCTGATCTTCTGGTTAGAAGTCAAGCTCTTAACCACTGTGCCACCAGGGCTCCTCATTAGTTATTAGAGAAATGTAAATCAAAACCACAACGAGATACCCCTTCACACTCACTAGGATATAATCAGAAAGACTGATAACGTGCTGGCATGGGTGTGGAAAAATGTGAACCCTCGTGGACTGCTCGTGGGAATGTAAATGGAATAGCCACTTGGGAAACAGTATGGCAGTTCCACAAAATGATTAACCACAGGATTACCATATGACCTAGCCATTCCAGTCCTAAGAATACACCCAAGAGAAAGAAAACATATGTCCACACAAAAATCTGTACATGAATATCTGTAGCAGCATCATTCATAATAGCCAGAAAGTGTAAATCAACCAAATGCCCATCAACTGATGAACAGATAAACAAAATGTGGTACATCCAGAAAACGGAATATTAAGGAAATGAAGTACTGATATCTACTACAATATGGATGAACCTTGAAGATACTAAGCTTAATGAAGAATGCCAATCACAAAAGACCACATATTATATGATTCCCCACGTTATATGATTCCATTTATATAGAATGTCCAGAAGAGGCAAATCTATAGAGACCAAAAGTATATTAGTGGTTGCTTAGGGCTGGGGACAAAGAGGGAAATAGGAGTGTAATAACTGAAGTGTAGGGGGGTTCTTTTTGAGGTGAAAAAACTGTTCTAAAATTGACTGTTGTGACGGTAGCACATATCTCTGAATACACTAAAAATCATTGAACTGTACACTTCAAATAAGTGAATTACATGGTATAAGAATCAATGCCCATGGAAATAGCAATCAAGAAATCAAATGACGTATCGCATTGGGCAAATCTGCTGCAAAAGACCTCTTTAAAAGTGTTAGAAAGCAAAGATGTCACTTTGAGGACTAAGGCCTACCTGACCCAAGCCATGGTACTTCCAGTTGCTTCATATGCATGCGAAAGGTGGACAATGAACAAGGAAGACTGAAGAAGAATTGATGTCTTTGAATTATGGTATTGGCGACTAATACTGAACATACTGTCGACTGCCAGAAGAAGGAACAAATCTGTCTTGGATGAACTACAGCCAGAATGGCTCCTTAGAAGCAAGGATGGCAAGACTATGTCTCACATACTTTGGATATGTTATATGGTGGAACCAGTCCCTGGAGAAGGGCATCATGCTTGGTAAAGTAGAGGGTCAGCAAAAAAAGAGGAAGACCCTAAATGAGATGGACTGACACAGTGGCTGTAACAATAGACTCGAACATAGCAATGATTGTGAGGATGGTGCAGGACTGGGCACTGTTTTGTTCGGTTGTACACAGGGTCCCTATGAGTTGGACCCAACTCAACGGCACCTAACAATGATGGTATGTAAATTATACTGCAATTTTTAAAAAAGTGTATGGTGTTTCCTGTCTTCCTTTTTTGGCGGGGGGGTGGGGCATTCAAGAGACTTGCCTCTTCTAGAGGCATGGAAAAGTAGGCAAGGAAAGAAGCTTGGGAGAACTTTTCTTCTCTCCGCGCCCTTCATTGTACCTCCTGTTACTCCATCTCCTATTGCTGCAGATATCCCAGGCAGTAGGAATTGTAGTTTGGAATTCTGCACTCATCCTCCTCAGCCTCAGTTTTGCAAATGATGTTCAGGGAATTAAAAATACCTATCAAGAAGCAGCAAGTAGATGGAACACAGAAGCGAGCCTGAAAGATCAGAAAGTAGAGACAAGCTGCCATGTGAAAAAGAAAACGAAGCAGGCATGAGAACAGAGGCAGAGTGAGGAATCAAACTCCCCTCACTATAGAAGCCCTTAGGAGCCAGTGGAACCAAGCCTATCTACACAAGACTCCATTCTCATTTTTCAAGTTAAAGTTATTCATAACCCTGCTACCTCTCTCCCTCAATTTAAGAGATGTTGTCAGCAACTATAAGCTTTATTCCCTGCTCATACTCTCCCAGCTCCAGAAGAGGTTTGTCTCGGGGCAGCCTCCTGAGATGCTCTTCTGTGAGGAGCAATCTACTGTCAGAAAGTAGACAGGAAATTAAAAGAAAATAAAAGGTGCAAATGGATGTTGTTTCATGGATTTTAGAAACGTATGATATAATCGTGGCAATACATTGCTTGTTTTATTTAAATGAACACGGCTCACAAAAGCAGGTTTCTTTGTTAACAGTAGTAAAATGACGAAAAACTTTATCTTTAAAGCCTGTTCCAGTAAAATTTTGGTGAGCCAGGGAGACATCCTTAGGTGAGTTGTTTTAAAGGATATAAAATGGTCATAAGCAATACTCCAAATCTTTCCAAGATGCCTATGAAAAAGTCACTGAAGACCGTTTGAATTCCATGATCCTAAAGAAGGTTTCAAATTTACTGATTTGTTACAATGGAATAAAGCAATTCTTGTGATTTTGTTGACAAAGACACCAAATCATGGTGAATGAAAGTTTATACGTGGTTGGTTACTATTATCATTTACTTACTTGATAAGATGTAGTTATTACAAAGTGCTATGCTATGAAGATTAATGATAGTGTATTATAATAGCAAGTACAGATATTTAAAAATACCTAATTGGTTTATATCTTATTTCTGGCTATGGTACTCCGGGTAAGTTACTTTATATCTCTAAGACTTAAAGTCTTAATTTATAATGTATAGATAACACAGCTTGATTCTTACAGGGTTGCTGTGAAAATTAAGATGATTTATGCAAAGAGCCTAGAACAGCGCCTGATACATAAAAAACATAATAAATGTCACTTCCTCTAGATTAAATAGTATTCCTAACAAAAAGCTGAATATCTGGCCTCTGGTTGGGAATGTAACCCCTTTACAGACCATTGTTTCTATAAGGAAATAACACTTGATATATTTCAATCTATAGTATTTTTTTCACAAAGATTGTTTATGGGTTAAAAAATTCAAAGTCATTAAAAATATTCATAATCTTAAATACAATGAAAAAGAAGATGAGAAAAACACATTTTTAACCTTAACAGTGACTTCATTACCTTTATGTCCTTTATTTTCTGTTTTTCAAAGTTGTCAATAGTTTCCTCCAGATGACGTGTTGTTCGAGTAGCATCCATGGTAGCTCTCTGTAATTCGGTTTCTGCCTACAAGTGTATTCCCCAACCAAAGACATAAAAAAATCAAATCAGAAGCCATTCAACTGAGTCTATTAGAGAAATGCTACCATTGCGGTATTGGCTTTCAGCTGTAAAGCTGTGGTTGTTTAATATTGTATTTTACCACATATAATACAACGATCCACGTAACAAGCACATGCACAATACATAACTTCAAAAAGATTAAGTGACATGATTGATGATCTCAAAAACAAAACCAAATGAACAATAAAAACTTCCCTGTCTCTCAGCAAAACCATTTCTCCCTACGTCCTTTGATTTTTTGTATTTCCTAAATGTTTTCACCAATGTCGCTGCCCGTGCCACTTATCTGCTATCCTTTTTCTTCTTACTTTCTCTTAAACTCATTCTCCCCAGAAAAGAAAGAGACTTAGTGACTTATTAGCAAGTATTTTTAATCCTCTCAAACTCTGTCTCCTAATCAGCAAAATATAATTATGCTTATTTCATAAGACTGTTGAATGGAATAAATGAAAGCGTGCTTGGGACACAGGTACACCAATAACTATGACAATTTCCACAACTGACAGTCTGTGATTTTTATACCATTATAACACTGAGATATTCTGGGCTACCAAGTCTGTAAATGAAGTCTCCTATTGTTATCACCTTGCTTACTTTTATTAACTTTCCAAATACATTAAACATTTCTAATTCTATAACATCCTCATCAGGTAGAGAATATACACTACAAATTTTTATTACCTCAGCATGGAATTTTTAAGTGCAAGTTTTTCTTACAAGCTAACAATACAGCACCGTCTTGATTTAATTAATGCTTATTACGAAATATACACACTAGTAATGAATAAATTAGATGGCAAGTTCAATGCTTTGCTTCATATGCACTAACGACAAGTACTCATACTATCTAGATCTAGGTACAATATTGTACCTACTAGCTACATGTGGTTATTTAAATTAAATAAAATTTAAAAAATTTTCTCAGTTACTCTAGCTGAATTTCAAGAGGTCAACAGCCACCTGTAGCTAGTAGCCACAGTGTTGTAAAGGCAGAGCATTTCCAATCTAATCATGTCTTTCTTCTAAAAACTGTCTCTTCCTTTACGGCGACTGTTGCCCAAAAACATTTAAAATTCTTTGTTAAACAGATGTTAAAAAAACATATTCCAATTCTTTAATTCTTCTTAATAAAGTTTTGTTTTCCATACTCTTTTATGTACTTAAAAATATCATACATCATCATTTAATATTTAATCTGGGAAAAAACTGCATCTGTTTTCAAAGTTTTGTTACATTTAAGATTCTAAAATTCTGACAACTAGCCCTCGCTTTTTCAAGAAAATATATAAATTGAAACAAGTAAAAGGGATTTACTATAAGGATCCATCTCTTGGCACTCCACTTTATTACCCACCTGTGACTGAAATTTTTCATAAAGGAAAAAATACACTTCAAAAGAATACAACAGTTCTTTCAACAAGTTAAAATCATTTAGTCTTCTATAACTATACACTCTTACAATCAGGTTATATTTGGTTTATAACTCTATTAACTATATATTTTTGCAAGTAGGTTAAGTCAAATACACAAGATACTAAGCATTTAAATATATTCACCTATACCTCAAAAAAGCTGTTAAAGTATGTGTATCCATTTGTTATGTAGGGTGTGAAGTTTTTTTAAAACAATGCAAGCTTTAAATTATAACCAGTGATAAAAAACAATGCTCTACATTATTGGGCTTGGAATTAACCTCATTACCAAAAAAACCCCACTGCCATCCAGTCGATTCTGACTCATAACACTCCTATAGGACAGAGTAGAACTGCCCCGTAGAGTTTCCAAGGAGCGCCTAGCAGATTTGAACTGCTGACCTCTTGGTTAAGAGCCGTAGCACTTAACCACTATGCCGCCAGGATTTCCAACCTCATCGCAGGAAATTCAAAAATAGAGTTTTTAGAACATCTGTCAGTATGAAAAAATTCCTAACAGTTATTTGATGCATGTTAACCTTTTGCTAATGAGAACATTCAAGTCTAATAATTGCTAATACTGTTTATTACGTGTAAATGATGCAATTCTTATAACTCCTTTGCTTCATGTCTTTCCCCTCCCCATTTACTGATACTTTCATTTTAAATTTTGGAAGGGTTGGAAGAGCTGGTAAAACTATGAAAAAGAGTGGGGAGGAAGAAGCAACGTCTGAGACACCCGTACTTTTATCTACCACCCTTCAGCAACTACTATTCATTTCTGAAAGTTTGAAATCTACTTACCGGGGCACAGCAACTCACCTAAAGTTATACAACTATTTTTAGCAAAATAAAGAGAATACAGATATCTAATGTTTCTTCCTTTCATTGACATATCTTTAAAATCCTAAAATACAACAATGTGAGCAGGAAATGCTTTTGATTAAAATACTAAAGACCGAGAATATCAGTATACTTAATGAAATTAGTCAAGAGTTCAAAATGATTTATAAAGGGGTGGGCCAGACTGCTGTTTTTCCAACTGTGTCGCAGGGAACTTGTTCAGAGGCTACATGGGGCCTTGAGGGGTGAGCAGGGAGGGCCCAAAGATTCTTCTTTACCCCACCCCCATCTACCAGAACGACTCTGTTTTATTTTACACACTGAACGTTCATACACTTCATTTGAACAAAGAGTCAGAAGATTTTTAACGGTCTACCCCTGGTGATGCAGTGGTTAAGAACTCAGCTCCTTTCTAAAAGGCCAGCAGTTTGAATCCATGAGCTACTTCTTGGAAACCCTATGGGGCAGTTCTACTCTGTCTCACAGGGTCGCTCTGAGTCAGAATCAGCTCGATAGTAATAGGTATTCTGGTAAAAATTCAAGGATGCAATGATTCCAAAAAAAACCAAACTCGTTGCGATCGAGTTGATTCCGACTCATAACAGTGATTAAGTATATTTATATTGAATACATTTATATACAAATTGTGCTTTATTTTCTAGTCTCAGATTGTCAAAATCTACTGGAGTCATATATAGCTCTTTGCCAGTGAGCTATGTATGTTGCATTTATTTCCCTCCCACGTGAACCCACGGACTTGATTCATCTATACTCAGGCCACCTTCTCCACAGCAGTGTTCAGAGAAAAGCACCTAAGTCAGAAAAATCTCTGTCTTAAGACTAGATCCATTTCCACATTGACTGCTGATACCAATAGCCCTGATTCAATCTTGCCAACTCTTCAGGACTCCAGATGTTCCATTTTCTCTGCCCTCACGCTCCCTCTCCACCAAAAGACAAATTTTTTTTTATCTCTGACTGAAATTTTTTTTTTTTAATTGCACTGTAAGTGAAAGTTACTGGCTTAATTCTTAAACACTGGTAACATTTCCTGGTCTCTGCCTCAATCCATTTGTCAGTTATGCATTTTCTAGCACTCTCTGGTTTGTCTGACTTTTTTAAAAAAAAAAAAACAACACAGACTCTCTATAATTTGTAGTTTGAAGATCTTAAGCCTCAACTTCCATCTAGACCTTCCTATCCCAGCCTCCAATGGACAGTCCCAGCCCTCTGGCTGCTCTCTTTTGTTTTGTTTAGTACAAGGTTGGGCTTAAGTACCTTTGGTCCAAAGGAAGAAGGACCAGGCAACTGGTGCACCCCATATATCACTGCTCAAGGGACTCCCCTCAGGAATGGAGGTACTCTGGAACCTCAAGTGCCCCCAAAGAGCCACTCTTCACATGGTTCCTGGTGAGCTGGGCAGTGACAACCTTAAGGAAGTAGGAAGGAGACACATATAAGAAGGAACGGGAAAAAGAGGCAGCAGGGATAAGTTAGTGCTTTCTAGACAGTCCCACCTACCCCAGGTGCTGGCAACTAGCCAGGCACTATTTGCTATTCTTTTTTCTAGTTTAAGAAAATAGTCATGTTTCATAGAAACTTTCTTACAGTAGTCACTCCCATCTAGATCCCTTTGTGTCCAGCTGAGGATCTCAATTATACTCTGGAATCTCTTGAGGGTCTTTTGCTGAAAGTCATAAATGTGGTTTCATATTTTTTGTTTTTAAAGAATGAAAGCAATTATGGGAAATTTTTTCCTTCCTTTTCTCAAAAGTGGGGCAGAGAGGGCACTGTTATATCAGGCTTAACGATAGACTTTTAAGTTAATTTTATAATTAATATTTAGTCATCATCACTACGTGGAAAAAAATCTCAGAATTCTGAATTTACCCTTTATAATTATAAAGCATCTGCATTTATGAGTTTTTTTTCCTTTGAGGGGGATGTCTATTTTGGGGGATAATATAAAGGGACTGAAACTTCAAAATTAGCTAAGTGCTACAGTGAGAATTCCTAAACCTATGTGTTTCTTTTTAACCTTTATATTCAAATTCTCCACACATTGGAAAACAGAAATGCATCATTTCCATACTTGCTGACTTTTGTATGACATACCTTACAACATACTTTAAAAAACCAAAATTCAAAGGATACAATAACGTGTCGATCAGATGGGTTTCTCTGCCGTGTCCTTTCTAACTGGGTTAACTGCTTAGCTTCTCGATTCCTTGCTGTTAATGTTGCTTTGAGGTCATCCTACAGATATGCATTTTCTTTGTTAATATAAATTTTGGATTTAAGAAATAAAGTACACACACTCTGTTTTAAGACTAAGAGAAAGCTGCTTGTTTGCTCCAGGTGCCATTACTACAGGAATTATTAGTACTGCGTAACAAATGTGTATTTATGGGTGCATACGTCTGTTTCTTTAAAGTCCTTTAAATGAGAGAGACAAGAAAGATCATTTCAATGCAAAATTATAACCATAAATATATAAATAAATAAAAACGTATACAATACTGATTGTGGCTGCACGGGCATACACATTAATCAACTCAGTAAACAGTTAAAATGTGAGAATTTTATTGCATGAAATTGCACCCCAATAAAGCTGATTTAAAAAACAGAACTCCGTTACACTCATTTCTAAAGTCAAAATGTTATCACCAATTTAAAACAAAAATATAATCTTCTATTCATATAGTAAAACAATTTCTGTCGATATATTCTTTCTGACTACAAATATTAAATATCTAAAAGTTTCCATAACAAAAAAAAATAATATCTTATGTTGCTAGAGTAGTATACAGGCAGTCCCCAGGTTGCAAATGTCTGACCAAATAGACATTTGCCCTTCTGTGTTACATAAATTTACCTTCACTTTGAAACAACTCAATTCAACGTACAACAAATTCTTCATCACAATCACCTTCTCTTGCTGCAAGTGCAGATTTTAAATCATTAAAAAGGCTTTAAGCCTTTTCTCGCACTAAGCAAAACCAAAGCAAACCCACTGCCGTCAAGTCGAACTGCCCAATAAGGTTTCCACGGCTGTAAATCTTTATGGAAGCAGACTGCTACATCTTTCTCCTGCGGAGTGGTCGGTGGGTTCAAACTGCCGGCCTTTTGGTTAGCAGCTGAGCGCTTTAACCACTGCACTACTAGGGCTTCTTTATTGCACTAAAACCCCAAAAAACAAACCCCTTGCTGTTGAGTCCATCCTGACTCACAGCGACCCTACAGGACAGAGTAGAACTGCCCTGTAGGGTTTCCAAGGATTGCCTGGTAGATTTGAACTGCTGACTTTTTGGTTAGCAGCAGAATTCTTAACCACTATACCACCAGGGTTTCCTTCCTGCACTGAAGTGAGGCTAAATAAAAACCATATGCACCTGTTTCGACTTACCTACATACAAATTCGACTTAAAGACACCGTTAGGAACAGATCTTGTTCATAACCCAGGAACTGGCCTGTCCTTAGTAAACTCACAAAAAAACATTTCATTATTTTCAAAGTTCTAAGAAACGATCTTTCAAGGTATCTAAAGAGAATGACTAAACACTGCTTTTTACCTTTTATTAAAAGGACAATTATTAGAAACCTCATACGCCTTCTCAGAATACTTAACAACAGGAGAAAAAAATAGATTTACTCACCCGCTTCATTTTTACAATGGTTCCATAAGCTTTCAAAGGTTCAACTACTTTGGCTTCAAGTCTTTCAACCTAATGAAAATTATTATAAAACATAACTGAAAAGAAACACAGACATATCAAAATTTAAATTCTGAAATAAAACCTGTGTTTAACCTGAACACAATTACTACAGAGTTCAGTATTTTTTTTAAATTTAAGTTAAAACACTATTGTTTAACTTATTTAAATAAAAGGATTATCACCAGAAATGGGTAAGATTAAAATTCTAAATTCAAGCACATTAAAAATGGTTAATCTGTACAGTAACAGTGAAAACACAAATGTACCTGGTATGCAACATGACCAGAGAATGTCCCAAGGAGCTCATCCCTGCCAAACCATCAACTGTGTATGGCTTTTCGACCTTAAAGTTGCAGCTTTGGGGGCAAGTTTTAAGACACCTCAATTTTAATACAGCTACCATTTTCAATGTGTTAGCACAGTGTTGGATACTTCATATATGCTATTTCTGAAACATAAAAGCCCACCTTCCAGATAAGAAAATTGAAGCTGAAAAATATAGAATATCGGAAATATTTAAAGCTGCTCAAAAGCAAAAAAGGCCTAGGAAATGCTGTTATTAGCTGCAATTTTTCTGAGAAGTCATTTGTAAATTAGCAAAGCCTAGAAAATAAGATAAGTGGTCTCTGTTGCTGAGCTGTCGAACTATGCGGTTGATCGCTCTTCTTCCCCTAGTATACACTGATTCCCTTTTTCGTTATGCATTAAACAGTTTTTCGTAAACATTAATTTTTATCACATTTTGAGTAGCTATTTCTCTTACCATTACCACTAGTGGAAGGCACTGAAGAAAAACAGGTTAAAAAAAGACAAGTAGGTAGCATAAGAAAAGTGTATCACGGGAGAAAAATAACTCTCTCAGACATTAAATTTTTTTTTCTCTCAGTAGAGATGACACATAATTGTTTAAAATGAACATGTATTATTTTTATAACAGGTAAAAGGCTTTTTTGATGACACATTTATATAATCAGTGAATACATTTCATATTGATTTTTCTTTAGTTCCTATAAACAAAATGTACAGAATATTTCCTTTTAGGAAAATAAAAAAATAAAAAGAATGTTTCATTTTAGGAAAAAAAAAAAAAAATCCAGTCCCCACCAAGCATTTAAATATCAGGAATCCTAGAATCAAAACCATAACTACTCAGGATAGTTTAAAGTCTATATCATTTCTAATAACCCATACTGATTATCTGTTCTGTTCTCCTTTTTGTTGCCTACCTTTTGTTCATTTCATTTCATTGTTCATTAGCAACTCCACCATTTTGTAAGCAAGGGAAATAAAAGGAGAACAAACGTAAATCAGTTCACTTTGCTATTTGAGAAATAGCATAAAGGTTTTCTAGAAAAGGGTATTGAAATTATTGGCCAAAATGGGATGTTAGGACCATGTGAATATAAATTATTTTTGAGACAGTAAGTCCCCAGCTATCATGTATAACTGAGTGACTTGTTTATTACAGAAGACATGTCATAGAATAAGAACGCAACATTTTCCCAGAAAGTACCCCCAAACGTAATTAATTACTTCTTAAGTCTCTGAGCTTCTCTAGTTTCTAGTCTAGTTCTGTATGGATAGCAATTGTAGGTTCAAAGATTAATATTCTCATTTTACTTATCTTTGATCACAAATGTGTTCTAGGTTTTAAGAAAGGTCAAAAGCACCAATAAAAAAGTACATTAAAAAAACAAAAAACAAAGCAGCTGTAACTGGGCAACTTCTAACAAGTTAATCTGTGTCTTGGAAAACTAAATAAACATAACAAAATTCTTATGAAGTATTAAAGGAAAATAAAAGGCTTTTAGAAAGAAAACATTTACAGCACCATCTTCTACTCTCCACTGCCCCAAAAAAGGAAAAAACAAACAAACCCACAAATAACTACTGGGTGGTACAAATGGTTAACAGGAAAGGTTAATGAGAAAGGCTGGAGGTTTCAGTCCACACAGAGGCACCTCACAAGAAAGGCCTGACCAACTACTTACAAAAAAATCAGCCACTGAAAACCCTGTGGAAAACAGTTCTACTCCAATGCACATGGGGTCTACGTGAGTATGGATCAACGTGAGTATAAGTCTACTAGTTGGCAAGTGGTTAACTACTGGTTTGCATCAGTGCTTTTTTCTTTTTTTGTCAATGAAACATTGGCCAAACTCCAGAGCATGGAAGCATCTTGCCTATTTATTACTTATTCACATACCATTCCCAACATCTTGAATCTCCAGACACACTTTAAAATATGCTTACATGGACACCAGACATAGTCATGCTTCTTTTCTTTCCCATGGATACTAAGCTTACTATCACCTCTAAATGGCCACCCCTTGGCCAAAAACTGGCAGTGGGGAAATTCAAGACTTCAAGAAAAGACTCTAACGTTTGACTTGAAAATGGTAAAATAAATCCCAGAAAGGTTCCCTTCAACAGACTCACGCAGGGTAACGGACATGGAAATCTGTACGTTTATCAAGAGTGTGTTCACCACTGCAGTTAGGGAGATAACACGTGCACGTCTTCCCGGTTCCTTTATCCACTTCACTGCTCATTCGTAACAATGACGCTGTGACCTCACGCCATACCTCTGCTTGGCGATAATCCTGAAGTTTGGCAAACTCATCAGCAAAGTTTTTCAGGCCTTGCTTTAAATGTGGGGTCTCTGTGGAGGCATACACGTTGATTTCATTCACCAGGAGGTCTGCTTTGTCTCTCAGTCGGGCAGTTTTCCGCACGTAAGCAGCAAAGATTTGGCACAGTTCTCCAAAATGCTTCTCCACATTCGTGACAGCATCTTGCAGTTGTCTGGTCTGAGCGTCCCTAGAGAAAAAGGTGACACAAAAAGCAAAACATTCTTGTTAGAGACGAGATGCCTTCATCGTTATGTTAATTCAATATGCAAACATTCCCGGGCGTCTTGCAGCTTCGAAGACGCAACCATCAACAATCCAACGATCTCTCGGGGCGGATTCTCACCGCAATTTTGCGGATAATTGTCTCTTTCGCTCATCCAGGACCCCATTCCCAGCCTGGCCTCAATATCCCGACAGGGTAGGTCCAAGAAGAGGCCGGGCCCGGGCGGGCCTCGCACTGCGGGGTGCGGGCTGCGGGGCGTGGGCTGCGGGGCGTCTCCGCGTTACGCGGCCTGGGCGCCAGGAGAGGCGTGGGCAGCCGACTGCCTCTCAGGCTTCTGCACGGCCCGCGGCAGGGCCGGGACCAGAACCTGGGGAGCGTGGGTATGTGGCAGCCAGCCCACCCCCCGGGCTCCCTTCGGCCGCCGGGGCTCCCTCCGGCCCAGGGAGGTAGGCCCCAGAGAGCCACGGGTCGGTCCAGCCTCCTGCCTAGGCCGGAATTCGGCGCGGAGGCTCCTGGAGAGACGCTCCACGTCCCCTATTCGAGCCCTCGCGTGTAGGGCCTCCGGGCAGCGGGGCTCCGGGGTTGTTACCGGTTTTCCAAGCTGCGCCTCAACATCTTGCCTCGCGCAAGGCAGAGGACCCCGGGCGGGGACCCAACGACCAGGATCCGAGGGGCCCGAACGCGCGCTGCGGCGCGAGCCGCCGCCTACGTCGCCAGGAGCTGGAGAGCCCGCCCTGCGCGCCGCCGCGCGGACCCGGGCGTTTCTATGGAAACGCAGCGCGAGTCCCCGCGGCCGCGGCGTTCTCTGGCCCTGCAGTCAAAGCTGGAGTCACCTGGAGCCACCCCCACACATTCTTCCCCTTGGAGTTTATCGCAAGCAGAGGAAAAGCCCGCGGGGCCATTCGTCCTCTTTCAGAGCCTCATTTAGCAAACACCCAATCCAAGTCTTTCCAGACTAGAAAGGAGAAAAGGGACAATTAACCAATCACTCGTTGCCGTCCAGTAGATTCCGACTCACAGCGACCCAGTAGACCGGAGGAAAATGTAAAACTAAAAGCAAATAGGTTCTAGTCTGTGCTTATGCGACATTTAGTTTTATATAAATATATGTCAAATTGTCTGCGTCTCTGTGTTAAATCTGAAAATGTGGGCTCTTGGAGGTTGCCTTTGGAAGGGGCGTTTATTCTACAAGTATCTGTTGACTTCCTACTTTCTGGAACAGATTGTGGTAGACAATGGGAATAATACAAAGGTAAAAAGAAGGTATCCCTACCCTGAAGGGCCTTACAGTGTAATGAGGACTTGTTAGTTGCGGTGGGGTGGGCTCTAACTCATGGTAACCCAGGGTACAGGAGAACCAAATGTTGCCTGTCCTGTGCCATCTTCACAATCCTTGATAGGATGGAGTCTATTGTAATGGCCACCGTGCATTTTGAGTGCCTTCCAACCTATGGGGCTCACCTTCCAGCACTGTATTCGACAATATTCTGTTGTGATCCATAGGGGTTTCATTGGCTAATTTTGGCAAGTAGACCACTAGCCAGTGCTTGCTTCCTAGTCCATCTTAGTCTGAAAGCTCCTCTGAACCCTATTTAGCATCATAAACCAAAAACCAAACCCACTGCTGTCAAGTCGTTTCCAACTCATAGTTGATCCTATAGGACAGAGTAGAACTGCCCCATAGAGTTTCCAAGGAGCACTTGGTGGATTTGAACTGCCAACCTCTTGGTTAGCAGCTGTAACACTTAACCACTACATCACCATAGCAACACAAGAACCTCCACTGACAGATTGTTGATGACTTTGCCCTAGGTGAAATGGCTGGGAATGGAACCTGGGTCTCCTGCATGGAAAGTCAGAATTCCATCACTGAACCACCCCTGAGATAAACAACAGGAGACATTTCTTTCTCCTTTGAACAACCATGTCCTTTTAGGCCTATTGGCTTTTACTTGTGCTGCTCTTCCATGTAAACACCTATTTACCTTTAGGAATAAATACAAGTTTTAACTGTCAGGGAGACTTCCTAGGCTCCACCCATCCTTCTTTCATCAAGGCAGACTTAGGGGTCCCTTTCTCTCTTATATACAGGTTTTGTACTGTCTCCTGTGCACTAGACTTTGGGCTCTTGTAGGCAGAGAAAACATGGTCTTGGTTTTCTACTCCTCGGGGCTCAGTGCTGTTCAATAAAAGTTTTTTTTTTTTTTTTTTAAACAAATGCATTCCCCAGTCCTTTGTTACCTCTCTTATGGAACTCACCTCATTCTCTTATGTTACAACATGTAACTGTCTGCTCCCATTGCCTGGTATGTCCCAGGTGTTAAAATTAAATAACTCCCCAAAAGAATGGACAATGCTCCAAGACTTCTGGGCATGTTATCATTAGATATACCCCTGCCAATCAACCTCATTAATCTCCCAAGAATACCCCTTTTTTGTTTTCCCAAGGACCTTGATCACTTCATAACGGATGGTAGATGTTTAGCTTAAAATTTTCTTTTTCCCAAGACCTGTGTCTCTAAGACTTTTGTGTATTTCATGTGACTTGTTTTTTGCACTACTGTACAACCTTCAAAGGACCAACAGTACATTCTTTCATCAAGAGATTGTAAATGGCATGTAAGCAAAAAAACCACTTCGCCATAGCTGCACCAGTGTCTCTCAGTTTGCCCATTTGCACATCTCCCTCTTTCTCTTAGCAAATAGTTGATCTCCTTAATTGTCAGTCTTACTTATTTTAAAATAGGCATTGTGTTGGGCTCTGAGCATGCATTGGTGATAAGCAAAAAGCAGAAAAGTCTTTGCGCTTATAGAGCTCACAGTCTCCTGGGGGGGGTTGGGGGGTTGGCGGGGAGGGAAGTGGGGAAGAGACTGATAAACAGCTACACCTTAAATTGCAACTGAGGTATGTACTACTGTATCAACTTTTGCTGTGTAACAAAGTACTGCAATATTTAGTGGCTTAAAATTATCCTTTAGCTAGTGAGGAACCTTTTCATTTTCCTGAAATCCAGAGTTCTGGAACAATGGAGTTGGGGTGACCTTCCCAGGACATTTATCCTGGGGTTTCCTTTTGAACCCTGAGCCTTGGAGGAACTGGTTCCTGGATATGGCCTTTGAGTCAAACAATGATCTGGATAAACCAGACCAAGATAAAACTCACACACACAAATCCATTGTTGTCCAGTCAATTCAGAGTCATAGTGACCCTATGGGACAGAGTAGAACTGCCCCATAGGGTTTTGAAGGCTGTAATCTTTATGAAGGCAGACTGTCAAACCTTTCTCCCACAGAGCTGCTGGTGGGTTCAAACCACCGACCTTTAAGTTAGCAGCTGAGTGCTTAACCACTGCACCACCAGGACTCCTTACTAGATAAACCAGTAAGACCATTTTGCCTTGGGCATTGTGCTCTTTTGAAGAAATCAGTCAGTTTCGGGAAACAGACTCCAAAGATCAGATTGGGAGCTATGTTTAGGGTACATTGGTAATTATTTTAATTGTTCCTCCAGACACTGCTGTATGAAAATCCTTCCTGACCATAAATTAGTTTATCGGTTCTGTCCTGACCCTTTTTTCCACGGCAATGCCAATACGATTTCATGTAAGAGTGTTTGAAGTTCTCTCATGTTCAGAACATTTTTGACTCTCTAGGATTTTGGGTTAGTATAAATGTTATCCCAATTGGCAAATCATGTATTAAACAAACTTAAATCAATTCCTATTATTGGCTGAATATGATTTTTGTTTTAACACTAGTTTAAGATTCTGAGTTGTCTGGGTGTCTCTCGTACTTTGACTCCGCTCACCTGGGCTGTCATACCTTTCTGATCAGCTGGCAGGTCTGCTAGTGGCTGGATGATCTAGGATGGTCTCATTCATTTGTCTGGGAGTGGGGACAACAGGGGTTAACATGTTTCTTGTTCTCCCTGCAAGTTATCCAGGCTTCTTACTGTTGAAAGGGCTCCGAAACAATGGGAGAGGACAAGCGTCCCTGCTCAGGTGTCTTTCAAGTCTCTGCCCATGTTGCATTTGCTAAAATCCTATTGGTCAAAGCAGGTCATATGACCCAGAGTCAGCATGGGAGAGCACTCAAATTTTTATGGCTAGGGGGCAGTGAGGCGCAAATGGTAAAGCACTTGACTACTAGCTGAAAGGTTGGGGGTTCGAACCCACTCAGAGGCACCTTGGAAGACATGCCTGGTGATCTGCTTCTGAAAGGTCACAGTTATCGAGTAGTTCTACTTGATGGCCACTAACAACAACAACAATAGGGATGGTGAGTAGGTAGGGGGAGAACTGATGGCCACTTTTGCAATGGAACACAATATGTACTCTACCACAACCAATACAGAAAAGTATGTGGAACCAAGAGAGCATATACTTTCCACTGCCGCACTGACAATTTCCAACTGTTTCACCTCTAAAACCTATCCTGAATAATTTCTTCTACATTATCAGAATCCAAACGACCTTCATCATTTACCCCTACTGCAAAAACTTCCTTACTGAAAAGTACCCTTACGGCAAAAGCCTCCCCATGTTCACTGTTACAGGCTGCAATGCAAAATCAAAAATGTAAATCAGATCATGCCAACCCTCCACAGCCTCCCGGTGTGCTTAAAATAAAATGAAAAATCCTTATCCTGGCTGTTAAGGCCGTATCTCACTTCTGCCTACCCATCTATCTTCTCTGACTCCCCTACTGTGCTATAGCTACACTATCTTCTGCTCTGCATATATCAAGCTCATTTCAGAATCAGCTGTGTGTTTGTTATTCTCTCTGCCCCAAATGCTCCTTCCTCAGATCTTCACATACGTGGCTACTTCTTGTTATATGGGATTCTGCTTAAAAGTGAGGCTTCCCCGATCACCCAGAATACACTGTGTTTCCTTTGAAGCACATAACATTCTCTGAAATTAATCCATTTTTTTCTATGCTATTTCTGTCTCCCATGACTAGAATATATTCTCCATGAGAATACCTTTTTCACCGTTATATTTCCTGTACCACCACTGTGCTTGATACGTTGTTGCTAGCTGCCACTGAATTGGTCCCTGACTCGCGGTGACCTCATACACAACAGAATGAAACACTACCTGGACCTTCACCATTGCCTTGATTGGTTACAAATTGGATCCTTGTGATCCATAGGGTTTTCATTGGCTGATTTGTGGAAGTAATATCCAGGTCTTTCTTCCTAGCCTGTCTTAGCCTGGAAGCTCCACTGAAATATGCCCACCACGGGTGACCCTGCTGGTATTTGAAATACTGGTGGCTAGCTTCCAGCATCATAACAACATGCAAGCCGTCACAGTACAGCAAACTGGCAGATGGGTGGTGGCAGCATCGTACGGTAGGGGCTCAATAACTAGTTGAATTTATCAATGAAAAACCGAATGAATAAGTGAAAGCCCATGACCAAGGGAGCATGGTGTGAGTAAAGAAAAAGAAGAAAGCTAGTGAGGGTAGAGTGGAGGGTAGAGAGATATAGTTAGGGGCACTTCTTTTCTTATATGTTACACTTCCTCCTAAGATACACCGTCTCATAGAAGAGGAGCTGGCGGCCCAGGGAGGTCAAGTGTCTTTGCCAAGGTCACATGATGAAATAGCAGGAGAGCTGGAGTTAAATCCTTTGTCTTCCATCTCCAATGGTCTTTCCACTTTACCAGAATCTCTCTCTCTCTCTCCCTTTTTCTTCTTCCTCCTCTTCTTCTTCTCCTTCTTCTTTTTCTCTCTCAAGAATTATAATGTTTTGAAAGTTCTGAAACATAAGTTATTTTAATTAGTAAGTTGTCTTAGGCTGCGTTCTCTGGAGGAACGAAACCAGTAAGGCATCTACATATATACATGTAGCAATGGGTTTGGTATATATACATATATATATATATATGTATAAAAACCCATTGCTGTTGAGCCGATTCCAACTCATAGTGACCCTACAGGACGGAGTAGAATTGCCCCATAGAGTTTCCAAGAAACGCCTGATGGATTTGTACAGCCAACCTTCTGGTTAGCAGCCATAGCACTTAACCACTATGCCATCAGGGTTTTCATATATATATAGGGAGAGATTTATATCAAGGAAATGGCTCACACGGTTATAGAGGCTGGAATGTCCTAAGTCTGTGGGTCAGGTAGCCACAGGGGCTGCCGAACCCAAGATCGGCAGGTCAGAGAGCAGAGCTCTTGCTCACAGGCTGCTAAGACCAATGAATCCCAAGATTGGTAGGCAAGACCTCAGGTAAACTGCTAGCTCAAGTCCCAAGAACTGGAGGTCAAACAAACAGGAGCCAGCTGCAGGATCCAGCAAGAGCAAAAAGCCCACAAGCCTTTCCAGAATGTCCACTTATATTCGATGCAGGGCACAAGCCCAAGGAAACTCCCTTTCTGCTGATTGGCTGCTCAGAGGAGATCCCATCATGGAGGTGATCATAACATCATATGACTGCCGAAGCACTTAGAATCATGGCCCAGTCAAGTTGACATACAATGTTAACCATCACATAAGTGAATGTCATTCAGTATTTTGAGAAGAAGGAGGGTGTGTGTCGTAGGATCAGTCAATCTTTGGGGATAACATTACAAAATTCCTGAAAATTATTGTCCCAGGTTACAAGCAATACATGTACAGACTTTCTTAAACTACTATATCATATTTGTATATTTATTGTGAGAACGGCATAGTCTTATTTTGCATAATATTGAATGAATTCCAATTTATTTAGGATGGGTTAAGAGGGGGTCCAGTGGAGTCAAAGAGTTATATCACCCTTATTCACTCATTTAGGTTTATGTCTAAAAAACATAACTTCAAATACAGTTGTTCCATGTTAAGTAACTTGAGCAAGTTGTTTTAATGCTGATACATAGAAATAATACATCTCTCCAGCAAAAGATTTAGGTAGGGGTGTGTGTGCTTCGTCTAGTTTATTTTTTTAAAACACTTTGGAAGGTTCAGTATTTGAAGATCTGTAGGGACTCCCTCGAGGAGCCCTGGTGGTGCAATGGTTAAGAGCTTGGCTGCTACCTGAAAGGTCAGTGGTTCAAACCCACTAGGTGCCCAATGAGAGAAAAGAGCTGAATTCTGCTCCCGTAAAGATTGAAAAATAAAACCAAACGGGTTGCCATCGGGTCAATTGTGACTCTATATAGGACAGAATAGAACTGCCCCATAAGCTTTCCAAGGAGTGGCTGGTGGATTCAAACTACTGACCTTTGGTTTAGCAGCTGAGCTCTTAACCACTGTACCACCAGGGCTCCGCTGTAAAGGTTACAGCCTAGGAAACCCTATGGATTAGTTCTACTCTCTCTTTTAGGGTCTCTATGAGTTTTTTTTTTTTTTTTTTATGAGTAGGAACTGACTCCACACACAAGAACAAGGGACTCCCTCTAGTGGTTAGTTTAGTAGTTAAAATGATTTGGTCAACGCTAGAATCCAAGGGTTGGAATGAAACTGGCCCTGAAATCAGATAGTTTTTTTTGGCAGGGTATTAAGTAGAAATCACCTTTAACTAGTAGACTCTGACATCTTACAACTTGGACATAAAACCTGTCTCCATTACTATATCAAGCTTTAACCTGCATCAGAATAATTTTTAGAGCGTGTTAAAACACAGCTTTCTACCAACTCTTCAGACAAAGATTAGACTGGACGGCACTGGGTTATAAGACATAAAATGATATTGGTAAGGAGTACGTTTCTTAGCTCCAGTAGACACATGAGACTATGTGGGCAGTTCCTGTCCACAGGTGAGATGAGAAGGCAGAGGGTGAGAGGAGCTGGTTGAATGGTCACAGGAAATACAGGGTGGAGAGGAGGAGTGTGCTGTCACATCATAGGAAGAGCAACTAGCGTCACATAACAATGTGTGTATATGTTTGTGTACGAGAAACTGACTTGAATTGTATGCTTAAAGCATAATAAAAAAAAAAAAGGAGGAGAAAAAACAAACAAACAAACAAACAAACAAAAAACCCCACAGCTTTCTAGGCCCCAGGCCCAGAAAGTCTAATTCAGAAGGTCTGGAGTGAGGACCAAGAACATGCATTTGTAACAAATTCTCAGCATATTGATGCTGTTGGTTCAAGACCACGCTTTGAGAACCACTGTTCCAGACTCCTGTAGTGACGAAACTCAGCCTCGACTTCCTTACCGTTTAGCCTACTTTACCTCATAGGATTATGTGAAGATTAAGTGGAATACTGGATGTTAAGTATGGTACCTGACACAGTAAGTGCGCCACAAAAGTTAACTGCTATTAATATCATAGTAGAGCTGTGAGTGTTTTCTAATTTGGAAAATTGAAAAAACAAGGTAGAACTTCTTAATAATATTGTTGTTGAGCTAATACTCTAGCTAAGTTATATCAGTTATTTATCATTCAGATCTTTGTTCTTGACATTGTGCAAAGCACTCTTAAAATATCTATTAGCATTTCCCTAATTATTAACATTATATTTAACATACGGTTTTTGAAAAGATGATATAAAACAAAAAACTTATGTTGAGGGGAGTATGTCAAAGGGATATAGGAGTCAACTGAAAGAGCTTTACCTTTCTAAAGACGGACTGTAATTCCTTACTCTTTAAGCGTGGGCTGTACATAGTGACTTCCTTACAGAGTACAGTATAGAAAGGTGGAAAAATGGAGAAACTTGACAACACTACCTCAGATTATTAAGGTCAACATCAAAGTGATAAATCATGTTACAGTATGATAAATGTAAATTTACCTCTGGTCTTTTCTTCCAAAAACCCCAACTCATGGCAACCTCATGAGTAGAACTGCTCTATAAGGTTGTCAGGGCTGTTACTTTTCAGGAGCTCAGAAAATCTGAATAAAGTATCGAAAAAAAAAAAGCAAAAATATTTGACTTCTTAGAAAAAAATTGGTGTGTGTAAAACAAAACAAAACAAAATCCAATGGCATCATGATAAAATATCCATAATCAATATTAGGTGAACATTTTTCTCGGTTGCGTGCTCTCTCTTTCTATACGTATGTGCTTGTGCGTAAATTATACATAAGTAAAATACAGGAAGATAAACAATTTTATAAAAAAAGGATATGTGTGTGTGTGTGTATGAGCTCTTTTCTTTCTTTTTACTCTGGACATTCTTTAATTTTTTACATTGTGATATATATTAAATATATATTAATATACATTATTTGCCATAGAGATTTTACCATGTTTGTTTCCGAAAGTTTTGATAAAATTTCCAGAAAAGTTAAAGCCCTACCCCTTCATCTTGTTCCCTCCTTTTTTTTCCCCATGATAATCACTATCTTTAAGGTGATGTGTATTCTTTCTATGCCTTTTTTTACTTCCACTTTATATGAATGTACCCATTAATGATATAGTATTTTAAAACTTTATAAAAAAATTGGTAAAATATTTTATATATCCTTTTGAAGTGTACTTAAAAGAACATTATGTTTTAGAGATAACCATGTTGTTACACTTACTACTACCATTTAGTGCTGTGTAGTTTCTATTGTGTGAATAAATCACAGTGGTTGCATTCTTCCAGTGAATGTTGGTTGCTTTCAATTTGTGCTATTTTAAAAATGTTGTGATGTATATGTACTCATTTTTCTCTACAGCGTCTATATAGAAATGACTTGTTCTTTCATGTTTTCATAATAACCTCTGTAGGACAGAAGTTTTTAATTTTAGGTCTTCAGTTGGAATTTATTTTATGTATGTTGTGATATAAGGATCTAATTTTTTCTTATGCTACATGGATAAGTATTTGTGCCAACTTAATTTATTAAATTAACCATTTTACCCACAGTGATTTTTAATACTATCTCTGTCATATGCTAATTTCCCATATATAGAGTGTTTCTAGGCATTCTATTCCATTGACCTAGTTGCCTATTGCTGGACCAAAACTAAACCATCTGAATTGTATACTTTAATGGCACTATCAATACTTAATTTCCTTTAGTGTGGCCCAATACTATTCCACTTCCTGAATATACCACATTTTATCCATTCTTTGTTAATGGACATTTGGTTTGTTTCTCCCTTTTGGCTCTTATGAATAATTCTGCTGTGAATATTAATGTGCAAGTTTTTGTGAAAACATATTTTTCATTTTTCTGGGATATATACTTAAAAGTAGAATTTCTGAGTCATAGGATAATTTTATGTTTAATCTTTTTGAGCAAATGCCAAATGGTTTTCCAAGTGGCTGCACCATTTTACACTCTCGCATGTAGTGTTGAGGGTTATAATTTCTCCACATCTTTGCCAGTTGTATAGTGTGTAAACTATATCTCATTAAATCTATTCAAAAAGTAGACTAGGTAAATAAATTATGGTTGCATCCATTAAAAAAAAACATATGCAAGATAAAGCCAACTCGATTTATCTTACAAGTCTACAAACAAGTTCTTTTTGGTGTGTTACACGTTGAATTGTATCTACCAAAAAAATATTGAAGTACTAACCTCCACTAATCACCTGTGAATATGATCCTGTTTGGTAATAAGGCTTTTCTTTGCTAGGTTAATGAGATCATACAAGAGTAGGGTAACTCCTATACCGAATCCCTGTGGCATTTTATAAAGCAGAATGCAGACATAGAAAGAAAGATACACAGGGGGAGACACAAAGTGATAACAGAGACAGATGCATCTATAAGGAGCAAAGGAACCCCAAGGATTGCTGGCAGTCACCAGAAATGAAGAGAGAGACCCACAGTAGGAATTGACACAGCTGAGACCTTGATTTGGACTTTTCACCCCCAGAGAAAATAATTTAAAGACACCCGCTGTCACTAAAAAGACAAGAAAGAAAGAAAAGACCAAAATGGGTGTCAGAAGGGACTCTGAAACTTGTTCTTGAGCATAGAGTAGCTAAAGCGAAAGGAAGAAATGATGAAATAAGAGAGCTGAACAGATTTCAAGGGGTGGCTTGAGAAGACAAAGTGAGGTATTATAATGAAATGTGCAAAGACCTGGAGTTAGAAAACCAAAATGGAAGAACACATTCAGCATTTCTCAAGCTGAGAGAGCTGAAGAAAAAGTTCAAACCTTGAGTTGCAATATTGAAGGATTCTATGGGCAAAATACTGAACAATGCAGGAATTATAAAAAGAGGATGAAAGGAATACACAGAATCACTGTACCAAAAAGAATTGGTTGATCTTCAGTCATTTTAGGAATTAGCATTTGATCTAGAACCTATGGTACTGAAGGAAGAAGTCCAAGCTGCATTGAAGACATTGACCGAAAAACAAGGCTGCAGGAACTGACAGAATACCAACTGAGATGTTTCCACAAATGGATGCAGCACTAGAAATGATCACTCGTCTATGCCCAGAAATTTCTAAGACAGCTAGATGGCCAACCGACTGGAAGAGATCTGCATGTATGCTGAACAAAGAAAGGTGATCCAACAGAATGAGGAAATTATCAAGCAATATCATTAATATCACAAGCAAGTAAATTTTTGTGGAAGATCATTCAAAAGCAGTTGCCGCAGTACACAGACAGGGAACTGCCAGAAATTCAAACCGGGTTCAGAACAGGATGTGGAATGTGAGATATCATTGCCAATGTCAGATGGATCCTGGCTGAAAGCAGAGAGTACCAGAAAGAGGTTTACCTGTGTTTTATTGACAATGCAAAGGCATTTGACTGTGTGGGTCATAACAAATTATGGATAACATTATGAAGAACTGGAATTCCAAAACACTTAATTGTGCTCATGAGGAACCTGTACATAGACCAAGATGCAGTCGTTGGAACAGAACAAGGGGGTACTGTGTGGTTTAAAGTTGGGAAAGGTGTGCATCAGGGTTGTATCCTTTCACTGTATTTATTCACTCCGTATGCTGAACAAATAATCCAAGAAGCTGGACTGTATGAAGAAGAATGGGGCATCAAGATTGGAGGAAGACTCATTAACAACCTGCGTTATGCAGATGACACAACCTTATTTGCTGAAAGTGAGGAGGACTTGAAGCACTTACTGATGAAGACCAAAGGCTACAGCCTTCAGTATGGATTACACCTCAACATAAAGAAAACAAAAATCCTCATAACTGGACCAATAAGTAACATCATAAAAAATGGAGAAAATGTTGAAGTTGTCAAGGATTTTATTTTGCTTGGATCCATAATCAACGCCCACTGAAGCAGCAATCAAAACATCAAACGATGTATTGCATTGCGTAAATCTGCTGCAAAAGACCTCTTTAAAGTGTTAAAAAAAAAAAAAGCAAAAGATGTTTCTTAAGGACTAAGGTGCACCTGACCCAAGCCCTGGTGTTTTTAATTGCCTTATATACATGCGAAAGCTGGACAACGAATAAGGAAGACCGAAGAAGAATCGATGCCTTTGAATTATGGTGTTGGCGAAGAATATCGAATATACCAGGGATTGCCAGAAGAAGGAACAAACCTATCTTGGAAGAAGTACAGCCAGAATGCTCCTTAGAAGGAAGGATGGTGAGACTTTGTCTCACATAATTTGGACGTATTATCAGGAGGGACCAGTCCCTGGAGAAGGATATCATGCTTGGTAAAGTAGATGGTCAGCAAAAAAGAGGAGGACCCTCAAGGAGATGTATTGACACAGTGGCTGCAACAATGGACTCAAGCAAAACAACCGTTAGGAGAATGGCGCAGGACCCGGCAGTATTTAGTTCCGTTCATAGGGTCGCTGGGAGTGGGAGTCAATCCATGGACTTGAGGGTGTAAGGGAACATGGTTTTTGTCCTGTCCTATTATTAGCAGATGGAAATAAGACGGACACCACACCATCAGTTGCAGGGAAAACCGAAAGTGGCAATTTATTGTTTGCGCAAACATGGAGCAAGTGGGACCTAGCAGGCAAAAGACCACGTGCTACCTGTCTGAGGGGGTTAGGGAGCTTTTTATTTCCACTAGCATCTGGGGGTTGGGTTTGGTGCCCGAAACTCTCCACCCTTAGCTCTCCCATGTCCACATTTGGAGGTCTGGATGCTGAACGGTGTTACAAAGGAAAGGACCTTTTGCTTTGCAAATGGGCTTGGGCACCATGGTGTGCTGGAAAATATCTTCTCCAGCGATGCTCAGGTTCTAGGGCAGCCTGAGGACACAGCTCTTCAGGTCCTGCGCATGCACCAAAATCCTGGTTTCAGCAGGCTCAGGATTCTGGCGCCAATTTCAAACTGCAGTTAGGGCCACGGAGTGGTTGGACCAAACCGCAGTTAGAAGCTGCAGCTTGGGGGGCTGCAAGGGGGGAAGGGGGAACAGTGGCAGAGTGGGGAAAGCCTCGGGGAGGCTTCTAGGGCACTAACAACAATAGCATTCCTCTTTTACTGCTTTCTATTTTTTTTTTTATTGTATTAATAGTTTCTAATGTAGTATTTTAATTTCTTTAATGATTTTTTCAGAATACATATATATATTAATTTTTCCTTGGTGGTTACTCTAGGGCTTACTGTGTACATTTTAACTTCTTAGGCTCTGCTTTAGATTTACAGTAATTTGATTCCAGGAAGATATAGAAGCGCTACTGCTATATAGCTCTGTTTCCCTTTCCCTCTTTTTTGGTGTTATTGTTATATATATCAAGCCCTGGTGGCCCAGTTGTTAAAGCACTCAGCTGCTAACCGAAAGGTTGGCTGTTTGAACCCACCAGCAGCTCTGTGGAAGAAAGATGTGGCAGTCTGCTTTCTGAAAGATTTATGGCCTTGGAAACACTGTGGGGCAGTTCTACTCTGTCCTACAGGGTCGCTATGAGTTGGAATCCACTTGACAGCAAGAGGTTTGGTTTTGATTAATTAAATACATTGTATTTATAAATGTTAAAAACCCAAAAATACACTGTTATGTATTACTTTTTATAATGTTATGTCTTTTAAAGAAGCTAAGAGGAGGGGAGCAAATATATATTTATAGATTTTGTTATTAAAGCTTCCTATTTATCATTTCTGGTTCTCATTTGTTCCTGTGAAATTGTGTGATTATCGGAAGCACAGGCATACTTCATTTTATTGCCCTTCACTTTATTGCACCTCATAGATATTGTGTGTTTTACAAATTGAAGGTTTGTGGCAACCCTGTATTGGGGAAGTCTATTGGCGCCATTTTTACAACAGCATGTGCTCACTTTGCTCTGTGTCACATTTTGGTAATTCTCGCAACATTTCAAACTTTTTCATTATTATATCTGCTATGGTGATCTGTGACCAGTGATCTTTGATATCTAGCTAAGGTAATTGATGAAGGTGGCTACACTAAACAATAGGTTTTCAGTGTAGATGAAATGGTCTTCTATTGGAAGAAGATGCCACTTAGGACTTTAATAACTAGAGATGAGAAGCCAGTGCTTGGCTTCAAAGCTTCAAAGGACAGGCTGATTCTTTTGTTCGGAGTTAAAGCAGCTGGTGACTTTAGGATGAAGCCAATTCTCATTTATTATTCTGAAAATCCTAAGGCCCTTAAGAATTTATGCTAAATGTACTTTGCTTGTGCTCTATAAACATAACAACAAAGTCTGGATGACAGCATATCTGTTTACAACACGGTTTACTGAATATTTTAAGCTCACTGTTGCACCTACTCCTCAGAAAAAAAGATTCCTTTCAAAATATTATTGTTGTTTGACAATGCACCTGGTCATCCAAGAGCTTTGATGGAGATGTGCAAGGACATTAATGTTGTTTTCATGACTGCTAACACAACATCCATTCTGCAGCACTAGATAACTAAGACATCTGAGAATCCATTTTGCCTTCATGTTTAGAAATATAGCATCTTAGTCATCTAGTGCTGCTATAACAGAAAAACCCCAAGTGGATGGCTTTAACAAAGAAATTTGTTCTCCCACAGTCTAGTGGGTTACAAGCCCAAACTCAGGGCGTCAGCTCCAGGTGAAGGCTTCTCTCTGTCAGCTCTGGGGGAAGGTCCTTGCCCTCACTGTTCCCTGGTCGATGAATTTCTCAGGCGCAGGGACCCCGTGTCCAAAGGACGCGTTCTGCTCCTGCTGCTGCTTTCTTGGTGATATGAGGTCCCCAACTGTCTGCTTGCTTCCCTTTCTTTTTATCTCTTGAGAGGTAAAAGGTGGTATAGGCCACACCTCAGGGAAACTGCCTTTACCTCGGATCAGGGAGGTGACCTGAGTAAGGGTGGCATTACAATCCCGCCATAATTCTCTCAACATAAAATTACAATCACAATATGGAGGACAACTGCACAATACTGGGAATCATGGCCTAACCAAGTTGACACATATTTTGGGGGGGACACAATTCAATCCATGACTTGTAGCATTGCTAGCATAAGATTTTTTAATATCATTTGTACCACCCAGGGGCTTCAAAGATTTTGTGCACGAGGTTTTATAACTGGTTATCATCAAGTAGGTTCCAACTCATGGTGACCCCATGTGTGTCAGAGTAGAACTGTGCTCCATTGGGTTTTCAGTGGCTGATTTTTCTGAAGTAGATTGCCAGGCCTTTCTTCAGATGGATATAAGATTCTTGGTTGACAGTTTTTTTTCTTTCAGCACTTTGAATATGTTATCCCTCTGCCTTTGAACTCCATTATTTCTGATAAGATTATCAGCTATTACTCTTATTGGGGTTTGCTTGTAAATGATGATTATTTTTTCTTGGTGAAAAATCTCTGAGCCACAACCCTGGAGCTGAGAGTGAGGACAATGGTACAATTTTCTCTGAGTGAAGAGACCTATTTTAGGAACTGAACGCTTGCTGGAGGAGATGGGCAGTAGCTGAAGGTCTTGTAGGCTTGGCTCTCCCAGCATGGAACCACTTGCCTTATGAGCAAGGACAAGGGTGATTGTGGCCCTAGTATTCTCAGCAGCACCACGCCCAAGGTAAGTCTTCCTTCCCATGAGTGGGGGATAGGCAGAAGAAGGATCCCTACATCTCTCAGCTGCACTCAGTTAGAACATAGCTTCAGCAACAGATAGCTGGAGGCAGGATGAGAAATGCAAATGTCCTGCCCCTCCTGGGAAGATATCCTTTCAACTGGGAGCTGTGGGGAGAGAGAGCCTTGCCATGTGTTCTTGACTGCACTAGTCTATAGTGGAGTTTTCATCTTGCTGAGATAAGAGGGGGAAGAGAGAGAGCAAATCTCGTTTCAGATACCATGGACTCCTGCTGTTCTTCCTGAGTTTTAGTAGATTTTCTTGAATGAATGTTTTTTCATTAGTTGTATGCTCTTAGAATCATTTCTAGAGACTTTAAATGTTTTCTTTTTTTGGAATTTTTTCCAGTTTCATTGTAGAGTGAAGAGCACCTCAGTTGCTGGAAGTGTATTCCTACTGTGTTTGATTTTTGTTTTCAATAAGCTTATTTTATTTATTTATTGTTGTTGTTGAGAATATACACAGCAAAAAATATACCAATTCAATTTTCCGTAAGTCCAACTCAGTGACATTGATGACGTTCTTCGAGTTGTGCAACCATTCTTACCCTCTGTTTCTGAGTTGTTCCTCCCTCACTAACATAAACTCACTACCTCTAAGGTTCCTATCTAATCTTTTGAATTGCTGCTGTCAATTTGATCCCATATAGATATATACTAAAAAAGCAAAATACTCAAGGCAGACCTTTTTTTAAGTAGTTAAGCTAAACTATTGTTTGGTTTTAAGAAGACTTCAGGGGATATTTTTGGTTTAAGTTTTAAATATTATCTCAGGGCAAGAGTTTCAGGGGTTCATCCAGCCTCTGTGGCTCCAGAAATTCTGGTTTCCGTGAGAATTTGGAATTCTGTTCTGCATTTTCCTCCTTTTGATCAGGATTTTTGTGTAGAATCTTGGGTCTAAACGTTCAGTAATGGTAGCTGCACACCATTCAGCTCTTTTGGTCTCATGACAAAGGCAGTAGTTGTTCGTGGATAAGTAATCACAGATTCCATTTCATTCTTCTACTCCTGACTCTCCTTCTTCCCTGTTGCTCCAGGTGAATAGAGAACAATTGCTGTGTCTTGGATAGCTGCTTGCAAGCTTTGAAGAACCCAGACACTATGAAACAAACTAGAAGGTAGAATAGAAGCACTAACCACATTATTGGGCCAATTAAATGGGATGTCCTTTGAAGCTATGACCCTAAACCTCCAAACCAAGGAACAAAATCCCATGAGGTGTTCGAATGTACATAAGCAGCCTCAGCAGCTGCTCCCTTTTTTTTTTTTTTTTTGGTTATTGTCTTCCGTGTTTGATTTTTGCTAGTACTTTTTTTGCTAGTTTTTACAAAATTTATTTATTTACTTATTTTGATAGATATTGGAAGAAAGGATTCTGTAATTCAGTTTTATCTTATCGTCTTTTATCTGGAAGTCTTTAGCTTTTTTTTTTCCTCTCATGGAATTCCTTTAATCCTCACAATAACCCTATGAAGTAGCTTCTACAAGTACTACTGCTGCTGTTGCTACAACAATGACTGCTATGGCTATGGATTTTCTCATTTTATAGGTTCCTAAGTTTTTTCATTTGCAAAAAGGAGACTATAATGATATCTACCTCATATTTTGTTGTGAAGATTAAAATAATGCATTTAACAGATTTTGTCTAACACCTGGAATATAGGAAGTGCTTCGTGAATGTTCATTAGTAATAACTGCACTTTATTAAGTATTATAACCTGTGAATATCAAGAGAGTAGTCATGTTCTTCCCATGGCCCATTCCTTTCATTTCGTGGTCGTATTAATTTTAAAAAATAAAATTAGAGATAAATTATCAATTTTGTTTCCTGAAAAATTTAAAAGCATTCAAATGACTATATTTTGGATTCATTTTTATAACTTGTATATCTGTTCTTTAGACTGGAAAATCATCTTGTTCTCAACTAGGAAAGCGTGTGTTGGCAACCAAACATGTTTCACGTTTTAGCTTCATGATCCTGTCCATATGGATTCTTTTTGCTTTACTGGTTTTTAGTGTTGGTATGAGTGCCTTCTTTTTCTGAGTCTTCACAGATATTTTTAATGAGCAGTTGGATTTTTACTTGGTCAATGTATTACAATTGATTGCACTCACGATGTTCCAATTTTCCAAGATTTGGCCAATAGGAGCTCTTCTAGCTGGCTCCTGTGTTTGATACATTCCCCTTTGTCTTAAATGCATCCTGCGTTATTGTACAAGATGTCCCAGGCTCACCTGTGTCTTCTCTGCTCTCTTGAAATCAGCCAGTTCTCCAAGGAACAGCTAGGCATCATTTGGAACTGAAAGTTTTAAATTTCTTATTGACGCAATCTCTCTAGACTTTTTGGGAGTAGCTAGCCTGCAGAGTAAAGAGTTGAAAACATCTGTTTTGACCCTACCTGTAGTGGTCACTGAAACAATAAGTTTATCTTTTTAACAACAGAATACTACAGTTAAAATGTAGGGTTAAATCATGGCTGGTTGTGCTCTTATACTTTTGACCCAAAGTAGTAAAATTGTAAAATAATCTGATTGAGATAATACATTTTACCTGTACCATGGAAACTTTTATGCAGTTTAAAAAGTTAAAAAGTTTCTCCCTAACGGGGAGAAAGTGATGTTTCTTCACATTGCCAGTTTTTGGAAATACTTATCATTCCGATAGTAGAATCCAACAAACGTGGTGTTTAGGTGATAAATACAATGAAGTAAACATTTACTAGAAAGTGTCCAGATCTATATGCTGGAAGTAACTGAAAAACTGAAGCGTTCTATAATTTTCTGAAACATTTAATTTTTATCTAGATGATGTTACCATATCATAGAGAAAGAAATATATATTTTCATTAATAAAAGAGAGAATGTAGAGAAAAGCTACACTTCCTTTAAAAAAATTCCACATGTGTACTGCTTTTGAAAATTACTAGGTAAGTTTTTTGGAAACCCTGGTGACATGGCGGTTAAGTGCTAAGGCCCTAACCAAAAGGTCGACGATTTGAATCCACCAGGCTCTCCTTGGAAATTCTATGGGGCAGTTCTACTCTGTCCTATAGGGTTGCTATGAGTCGGAATCAACTCGATGGCAATGGGTTTTTTTTGTTTTATATATAAGTTTTTTAGACAACCCAGAAAATGCAGACTCACTGATAATCACTCTCTTGATACCCAGTACTTCTCAGTAGCGCTGATCACAATTGTAAGTAAATACCTGATTGGGCAATGAGTATTCTTTGGGAATGTTGACACACTGAATGCAGACACCAGGGCTACATCGCTTACCGTAGGTCCAAGAACTAGGAGGGTGGCTTACACAAATTTAGTTGAACAAATAATATTTGAACAAATAAAAATACATGTATTTTTTCCTAATTTGTAATTTACCTCTTAAATTAATGCTTTCAAACAAATGGATAATTACATCTATGTAGTCAAGTTTAGTGGTATTTTCCACCGTAATTCGATTTTATATTTTGAAAGTTCTTTCCCAACTTTAGATAAATTAAATACTCACCTTTTCTCCCCTATCACTTTTTTAGATTTCATTTTATATAATTAACTTTTTAATCCATGTAAACCTTTTTCTTCCCCTCAGCTGGAACAGTGTAATATGATAACTCCAAACAGCGATTTTCCCCAGTTATCATTGATTTAGTAATCTATGTCTCCCATGATGATTTGGGGTCCCATGTGTTTCTTTTCCTTTTCATTTTCTTAAGGAGGCTTCTCTGAAACACATGCCTAGAAATCACAAAAGTATTCTTCACCCCATCTCTGCCCTTCACTTTTGCACATTTTGCTCTGAGAATTCTGAATTTCCCTGAGCAGCAGAAACTCTGAGTTTTTGGCCAAGTCTGCACACCTGGCTAGTTCTGTGTGCCAAGGCTGCCCTGAAAAAACCATTTCAGTTTTTTAAATAGACAATATTCTTGTGTCTCTACGACAGGAAGTACATTTAGCAGCTGGTAAGAGGCGAGAGCAGCTTAGCCAAGATAGCAGTTTATTTTTCTTACACGTAAAAGCTGTGCAGAGTTAGGCAGTCCATAGCTTGCATGGAGGTCCCACAAAGTCATCGAGACTACATACTTATATCTTTCTTTGTCATGAGATAACTGTCCAGCCATTACATCTATATTGTGTCTTCCAAATATTTTTAGAAAGACTGAAGGGCAAAAAGGACTTTCCCTAAAGGTCTGCCCTCCTTCTGCTTACATGTCATTGGGCAAAGATTAGCTACTTGGCCATACCTGGCTACAAGGGAAGCTGGGAAATGTGGTCTTTTAGCAGGGAACATTACGTATCTGACTAAAATTGGGGTTTTATTAATAAAAAAGAAGGGGAGAATGAACCTGGGGTAAATGATAGTAGTTTCTGTTACACCTAAAACAAATAGCAAATTCTTTGGACAGCAGGTTCCTGAACTGCTCAGCTGTGTAGGATTTTGAATTTACCTAGAATTTTCCTCCGAAAGCATCAAGAATTCATACAGATCACTTATAGTGGCTCCTACAACTTTGGTCTCTCCTCTCCCTTCCAGGCAAGAGAAGCCGTGGGAATATTACTGGACAGGTTCAGGCCACTGAGCTGTTGGTACTGTCCCAGTATTAAGCCTTTTGGCTTCGCCACAAGTATAATCATCTGAGTCGCCTGGAGCAGTCTTAGATAGACACGGCCCTTAAAACCAATATCTCCCTTGACTCCTATTCTTCTTCTTTTTCATTGTGCTTTAAGTAAAAGTTTACAGAGCGAAGTATTTTCTCATTGAACATTTTATACACAAATTTTGTGACAATGATTGCAATTCCCACTATTTGTCATCACTCTCCCCTTCTCCACCGTGAGTTCCCTGTTTCCATTTGTCCCATTTTCCTGTGTTCTGGTCCTTTCTTTTGGGCAGGTGTTGCCCATTTGGTCTCATTCATATGATAGACTAAGAAGCACATTCCTCACATGTGTTATTGTTTGTTTTATAGAACTGTGTTATCTTTGACTGAAGGGTGAACTTTGGCAGTAACTTCTGTTCCGAATTACAAAGGTGCCCGGGGGCCGTAGTCTCGGGGTTTCTCCAGTCTATCTCAGACCAGTGAGTCTTGTCTTTTTTTTAGCGAATTTGAATTTTGTTTTACATTTTTCTCCTGCTCTGTCCAGGGCCCTCTATGGTGATCCCTGTTAGAGCGGTCAGTGGTGGTAGCTGGGAACCATCTAGATGTTCTGGGCTCAGGGTGGTAGATGCTGTGGTATTCGTGGTCCATTCGTCCTTTGGACTAACATTTCCTTGTGTCTTTGGTTTCCTTCATTTTTTTCTGCTTTGGATCGGATAAGAGCAGTAGATGTAGTAGTAGTCGCTTGCAAGCTTTTAAGGCCCCAGACGCTACTCACCAAAGTTGGATGTAGATCATTTTCTTTATGAACTATGTTATGCCAATTGACCTAGGTGTCCCCTGAAACCATGGTCCCCAGCTCTCAGACCAGCAACTTGGCCACTCGGTGTGTTTGGATGTGTCTATGAAGCTTCTATGACTTTGCCTTCATTACATTGTACTGACTTTCCCTAATGTGTACTGTCTTTCCTTTCACCAAAGTTACCACTTATTTACTGTCTAGTTAGCAATTTTCCCTCCCTGTCCCTCCCCTCTGTCGTAACAATCAAAGGTTATTTCTTTCTGTGTGTAAATCTTTTTTTGAGTTTTTATAATTGTAGTCTCGTAAAGTATTTATTCTTTTGTGATTGACTTATTTTCACTCAACGTAATGCCTTCCACATTCATCCATGTTGTGAGATGTTTCGTGGATTCATCATTGTTCTTTATGTTTGCATAGTATTCCATTGTGTGTGTGTACCGTAATTTGTTTATCCATTCATCTGTTGATGGGCACTTAGGTTGTTTCCACATTTTTGTTATTGTGAATAATGCTGCAATGAACATGGGTGTGCATACGTTGATTCATATGACGGCTCTTATTTCTCTAGGATATATTCCTAGGAGTGGGATTGCTGGATCATATGGTATTTCTATTTCTAGCTTTTTAAGGAAGCTCCATATCATTTTCCATAGTGGTTGTAGCATTTTACATTCCCACCAGCAGTGCATAGGTATTCCAATGTCCCTGCAACCTTTCCAACTTTTGTTATTTTCTGTTTTTATGATTAGTGCCATTGTTGTCCAGGTGAGATGGTATCTCACTGTAGTTTTGATTTGTATTTCTCTAACAGCTAATGATCTCCAGCATTTCCTCATGTGTCTGTTAGCCGCTGAATGTCTTCTTTGCTGGTGTCTGTTTATATCTTTTGCCCGTTTTTCAGTTGGATTGTTTGTCTTTTTGTTGTTGGGGTGTTGCTGTATCTTATAGATTTTAGAGATTAGATCCTTGTTAGCTACGTCATAGAAAAAAAAATTTCCCAGTCTGTATGTTCTCTTTTTACTCTTTTGGTGAAGTCTTCTGATGATCATAAGTGTTTAATTTTTAGGAGATCCTAGTTATCTAGTTTCTCTTCTGGTGTTTGTGCATTGTTAGTTATGGTTTGTATCCTATTTATGCCATATATTAGGGCCCCTAGCATTCATTGGAGCCCTGGTGGTGCAATGGTTGAAAGCTCGTCTGCTAACCAAAAGGTCAGCAGTTAAAATCTACCAGCCACTCCTTGAAAACCTTATGGGGCAGTTATGCTCTCTCCTATAGGGTCACTATGAGTTGAAATCGGCTCGATGGCAATGGGTTTTGTTTTGTTTGTTTTTATTTCTATGCTAAACGTTGGTAGATTCTGACTTCCACACTCCTATGAGATCTTAAAGTGGACAGAAACCCTTATGGTAATGATGAGCTAGGTCAGATCCTACATGGACGTTTTGAAGATCAGCAGGCAATGAATTCTTCTACCACATTTCCCCTTCCACAATATTGAAGGGGTCTCCTCCTCTGCTTAGCTTCTCCGAAATTCCCTGCTGTCTAAGATCCACTCTCATCTTCGGGACTTCACAGTTTCCATAACACTACTGTCATTCATTCTGCTGACTCTTTCCCTGTGACTTACCAGCTCTACATCCTTGATCTACTCTGTCAGGTACCTCTCCTGTACAGTACCTTGGCACCTCAAAGAGCTGTCTGCCAAACTGAACAACTTGGTTATTCTACCAGCCACTGTGTACTCATGGTCGTTTTTTTTCACTTGATCTCACAACATTTTTTTTTTTTTTGGGAAATCTTTCCTTTGCATTGGCTAGAGTTTTAGACAGAATAATTACCTCTAGTTGTATATATATTTTCTATGACTACACAAACATACAATGACACAACTTATGTGTCTTTTTTAAATGGGATTGTACTATATAGGCTATTGTGCAAATTGTTTAAAAAAATACTGGCAATTTATCCTGAAATTTTTTTTATAACAGAATAACCACATCTTCTTCAGCCTATTTAGTGGCTATACAATATTCCATGGTATGAATGTTTGTTTATGTATTTAGCTATTGACCTGTTATTGGATATTTAGATTGTTTACCAGATTTGCTATTACAAATAATACTGAAGTGAGCATCTTATACCTTATCAGTGTGCATAAATGTATGCATTTCTGTAGGACAAATTCCTAGAAGTTGAATTGCTAGGTTAAAAAGTTTAAAGTATAGATTGGTAGTACCAAACTGTCCTCCAAAAAAGACTTGTCAATTTATATTCTTCTCAACAGTGTATAAGTATTGTTTTCGCTGTACACTTGCCTTTACTAGAAATTATCCAGCCTTTAAAATTTTGCCAATAATGCTATCTGAATAGAGATGAAGGTGGACATATTATTGAACACGATTTTTGTCCTCTAAAGAATTTTATTTGGAGGTACCTTCAAACTTACTTTGTATACCCTTTACCCAGGTTCAGCTATTGTTAACATTTTACCCCATTTGTTTATCATTTGCGTTCTTTGTGTAAGTATTTGTCATGGATTGAATTGTGTCCCCTAAAAATATGTGTCAACTTGGCTAGGCTGTGATTCCCAGAATGTGTGACTGTCCACCATTTTGTCATCTGATATGATTCTCCTATGTGTTGTTAATCCTTCCTCTATAATATTAATGAGGCAAGATTAGAGGCAGTTATGTTAATGAGGCAGACTTCAATCTACAAGATTAGATTGTGTCTTAAATCAGTCTCTCTTTAGACATAAAAGAGAGAAGCAAGCAGAGAGACAGGGAGACCTCATACCAGTAAGAAACAAGAGCCAGGAGAATAGAGTATCCTTTGCGGCTGAGTCCCTGTGCTGAGAAGCTCCTCAACTGGGGAAGATTGATGACAAGGACCTTCCCCTACTGCCAAGAGAGAGAGAACGCTCTCCCCTGGAGCTGACACCCTGAATTCAGACTTCTAGCCTTCTCTACTGTGAGAGAATAAATTTCTCTTTGTTAAAGCCATCCACTTGTGGTGTTTCTGTTATAGCAGCACTAGATAACTAAGACAGTATGCATGGGTGAGTATGCATACATAATTTTTTTCTGAACCATTTGTGGCTTACGTATGTCATGGGCCTTTACTCTTAAATACTTCTGTGTGTATTTCCTAAGAGTGGCGATATTCCAAAGATTAGACAGGCCTATAAAACAAACAACAATACGTGTAGCTCAACCATGTATATGAGTCTAAATGGGCACATCAGCCCAGGGCCAAGGACTAGAAGGCAGGAGGGGACAGGAAAGCCGGACGAATGAAAATGGGTAAAACCAAGGTCTAGAAGGGGAGAGTGTTGACACGTTGTGGGGTTGGCAACAAATGTCCCAAAACAATATGTGTGTTAATTGTTTAATGAGAAACTATTTGCTCTGTAAGCATTCACATAAAGCATGCATGCAAAAATAACAGGGATAGCCTCCTACATAGCTACAATAAAGCTATCAAATTCACCAATTTGCATTGATACAATACTTAAATCTACTGTTCATACTCCTATTTTGTCAGTTGACCTAATAATGTTCTTGAAGCACTTTTTCCCCCTCAGTACAGGATCCAGTCTAGGTAAACCCATAGCATTTAATTGTGTTTCTTTAGTAGCCTTAACATGGGACATTTTCACAGCCTTTCTTGGTCCTTTTGTGATGTTGACTTTTTTTTGAGAAATATAGTTCCTCTGCCCCACTTTTTCAGTATAATGTTTAGCATTTTGTGCTTGTCTGATGTTTTCTCATAATAGACTGAGGTTATGCATTCCGGACCAGAAGACTACGTAGTTGGTGCTGTGTCCTTCTCAGGATATCATATCTGGAGGCACGGTATTGTGATTTCTTCCTTATTGGCGAGGTTAATAGTCATTTATGAAGTCTTTACTTCGCCTCTTCTGTATGACAGACGTATGCAAAGTACTGGGTTCAAAGATGAACAAGATACTTCCCTTGTCAAGGAGATTACCGTTTAGGGAGAAAGCAGGAAGGTCAACAGAAAAATGACAATAATATGTTGAATGGTGTGATAGAGATGTGGACAAATCTCCTTCAGGAGCAACTCTGGGAAGTTAGGGCACTTCACAGAGATGATAAGTTACTCAGGAATAGGGACCATGCCTATGGATGTAAGTATCCTGGTTAGCACCTTGCCTTACTCTCATTAAATAAGTACTGAATAAATGAGTTAAATCTTTGCACTGAGAAAGAAAATTGATGTCAAAATATAGTACATACATATATTTGATTTTCTCTGTCTTTATAACTTAGCATTGATTACAGAATTGGATTGCTTTGAATGTTTTAGACACTTAGGAAATATATTTACATGTTGAGAGAAAATGATCATGGTAAATTATGTGCAAAAATGTGACATATAAATTCACGATATACACTTTTCTAGAACAGATTCATATCCAATTAAAGACCTTGAGCACAAAATTGAAATATGTATAGAATCATAGACCTTGATGCAGAAAAGAATTTCAAGAGTGCATCTCTTCCAGTCCCTTCTCTTTAGACAGAAGGCCAATTTTACAGATGAAGCCATGGCAACCAGAGAAGTTTAATGTCTTGACAAAGTCAAGGTTATATGGTTATAAAAGCGTCTGTAGCCTCCCTCTAATATGTATACCATTTTACAATTGTAAACCTGAAAATATTCTCAAGAGTATGTTTGTTGAAATTTCTTGCCTTTAAGCGGATTGAAATAAAAATCATCAAGGATACATTTCTACACGATTTGTAATATGATCAATCCGTGGAAAGTTATTTCATTTCCCTGCGACTGGATCTTTCCTGTGCCAATTAAAGTACTTGAAAAGGTTTAGAAATTCAATCAAGCAATTCATTATCTTGGGTAGAAAGTAACTGGTTAGAAAAATTTTGTTTTTGAACTCACTGAAACAACTGCCTTGCCTTGAGACTAGGTGGTGGTGGTTGTTGCTGTTAGGTGCCGTCCAGTCGGTTCCGACTCATAGCGACCCTATGCACAACAGAATGAAACACTGCCTGGCCCTGAGCCATCTTTACAATCGTTTTGCTTGAGCTCATTGTTGCAGCCACTGTGTCAATCCATCTCGCTGAGGGTCTTCCTCTTTTCCGCTGACCGTATACTCTGCCAAGCATGATGTCCTTCTCCAGGGACTGATCCCTCCTGTCAACATGTCCAAAGTATGTAAAGATGCAGTCTCGCCATCCTTGCCTCTAAGGAGCATTCTGGTTGTACTTCTTCCAAGACAGATTTGTTCATTCTTTTGGCAGTCCACGCTGTATTCAATATTCTTTGCCAACACCACAATTCAAAGGCGTCAATTCTTCTTTGGTCTTCCTTATTCATTGTGCAGCTTTCACATGCATATGATGTGATTGAAAATACCATGGCTTGGGTCAGGGGCACCTTAGTCTTCAAGGTAACATCTTTGCTCTTCAACACTTTCAAGAGGTCCTTTGCAGCAGATTTATCCAGTGCAATGCTAGGTGGCCGAGTAGTATTAGTTACCAGGTAGCTGGGTAACTAACATCACAAAGTCTCAGAGTTCCCATGGGTCAAGAGAAAAGACTGGATGTGATGATTGTCTAAACCCAGTGCAGGGATCAGTAAGATCACTAAACTCTGGCCTTCCTGCATACCGCATTCTGGGCATGCTTTCCTGGCCTTCAGGTACGTTGCCTGGTCTTTGAAGTATGCAGTACACACGTGCAGAGGTAGAATCTGCAACGCCATGCACGACGGGATCAGACTGTTGTGATCCATAGGGTTTTCACCGGCTGATTTTCAGAAGCAGATTGCCAGCCTTTTTTCCAAGTCCATCTTAGTCTGGAAGCTCTGCTAAAACCTGTCCAGCACCATAGCAACATGCAAGCCTTCACTGATGAATGGGTGGTGGGCTGGAGGTGCATTGACTGCGAATCAAACCCCGGTTTCCTGCATAGAAGGTGAGAATTCTACCATTGAAATACTGCTGAACTCCACTGATGAGTTATAGACAATAAATATAAGACATAATACACAATTTAAGTATATAGTATGTTAGAAGGTGGTGAGTTCTAAACAAAAGAAAAAAATAGAGCAGGGTTAGAGAGACCAGGAGTCCTGGTGCCAGAATGGACAATTTCCTGGCCCCTAACTATTTTTTTTTTTATCTAAGTATGAGATCTAATAATATTGATTTGAACCAAATAGTCTAAGCACTTTATTAGCTCATTTAATTATCACACAAACTATATGCTGTTGGTATTATTATCCTTATTATCTTCGTTGTACAGGTTAGGGAGAGAGAAGAAAGGTTCAGTAACTTGATGAAGGTTCCACAGCTAGCTCAAGGTCAAGCTGGGATTTGAACTCAGGCAGTCTGATCTAAAAGTTCATGCTCTCAATCAGTATTAATCAGCACCCTGCTATCTAGGGGAGGTGATAAAAACTCCCTAAATCCTTCACTTCGCTTTTCTAATATCCATTTTTCTTTTAGAGTCATTTCATTGAAAGATAAGAACTCTCTTTACAGCCAGGGGGCAGCAAATGATTGCGTTTGAATTATGTATCACATTAATGAAAACATGCAGAGATGCCTTTTTTAACTGTTTTAATTAATAAACCCTAAAAATGAGAAATGTGAGTTCTCCTTAAGATTTTCTTTATTGTTTTAAAACGAAATGAGCTATTTTAATGCTAAAAGCGTCATTTAAAAAGACTATTATCTTAAAGTAATAAATTTACACATGGAATATGTGATGTCTTGACCTCAATCTTGATCGCAATATCAGCCTTACTAATATTTTCCACTTCTATTTTAGGATGTCTAAAAAATTTTACTTATTTATTTTACTTACTTGGTTATTAATTTTACTTGTTTATTTGTGTGTGTGTCTGTGTGTAAGTGTATTTGCCCTTTCGACATTTTTTTATGTACAATTCAGTGACATTAATGATTCTTTAAGATGCTAGAATATATATGTCCTTTAAAAATATTTTAATTACTGTTTTCATAAATAGAGAATGAAATAAAATGAGTACGTATTTGTGCTCATATAATCTTAATTAGAAATGGAATTTGAAATTCACTTATATAAATATATATTTTTTCAAAGATTAAAAAAGGAAGAAAATAGTGTGGAAAAATGACCACCAACTTAAATATCAATTTAGGTTTTCTGAGCTGTATAAAAGATACATTTTTTTTTGCTATATACTATTAATGAAGATTTAGCGATATCTTTAGAAATTTTGAATAGCAGAATGGGGGGTCTGGTCTAAATGGCAATTCACTGATTCTTAGATAAACTAATGGGAAAACTGAGACTTGGGTTTAATTTTTCTTAAATCAACTGAAAAGAATTGGAATTGCGACACAGGGTCTCTGACATTCTGATGGACATGAGTTCCAAAGCTGAAGTAATTTCTAATCCTTTATTAGCCATCACGCAGACACCAATCCAAAGTGAGAGATGTTAGCACTACCCTTGGAGAAGGGCTAAATCCTGTTCCCTATTCTGAAGAAGATTATTGTTGTTGTAGTTGTGTGCCTCTGGCTCATCACAGATCTGTAGTGGCCAGTGGTTAAGAGCTCAGCTGGTCTGCAGTTTGCAGTTAGAATCTATCAGCTGCTCCTTGGAAACCCTGTTGGGTAGTTGTACTCTGTTCTATAGGGTCACTATGAGTCCAACAGCAAAGGGTTTTTTTTTTTTTTGAAGATTAATCAAGCAAATAATTTTCCTAAAGTGTTAACAGTGACTGGCAGCATGTGTTTTTCTTCAAGCGCAGTTACTATTTTTAAATATGTTGTTCTTTAAAAAAAAAAAAAAAAAGAATCTCAGGTTGTGGCCTCTTCAGAGGAGTTGCTTTGGAGTACGATCTTTAGGACCAGCCAGGAGGCCTACTTCCTAGTGATAACACTGGCTTGTGTAGGCCTGCCCACTAGATAATCCAGCCCCAGGAAGAGGCTACAGGGAGCTTTTACCCCTACTCTCACTCACTAGTCTAGAGGGTAAAATTCACCTAAATGTCAGCCCGCACCCTTTCCTCTGCACGGGCTGTTCTGGACTAGCCTATCTTCCAATGCTTACCGTCCAGGTCTTATCTTATAAACCCCTTGTTCCTCTACAAGCCTTCCCCTACTCCCCAAGGCTGCTTGGTGCTTCTCTTATCTGCTCCCACATCCCGTGGGTGCTATCGTTTACCCCTTGTTTCCCTGTTTGTAATTGTTTATTTGTCTACTCAGCCTTCGCCATTGAGGCCAAGGACTGTGTCTTGTTTATAATTAAACCTCTAGACCCTAGCACATGCCTGGCACAGACTGAGTGACTGAAAGGAAGGAAGAGCAATATTTGATGTCAGGGACCCTCTTGAGGGAGGCAAGGCATCCATTCTGGAAGTAAGAAAGAGTGACAGGTGAAGTCAGAGCCCTCCAGCAGGCAGGTAGGGAGCCCTGAAGAGAAGTACAAATTTCAAGATATTGCTCAACACTTCTCTTTTGTTCAGCTGAAAGAAAGTATTCATCTGGACCTTTTCTGAAGCTCTAAATTAACAGCTGGATGCCATTTCCTACTCCACCTTAATAGCGCTTTGTATTTTACAAATGAACTTTCCACTTCTTTTTCTCAATTAACAAACAAAATAAGAGGCCCTTTAAATATATATATTTGAGGTGCTGGGGAAAGTTTTACGCACAGGGGAATGTGTATTTAGTATATGTTCAAACATATTATTTATATATATGTTATGTATATTATTTATATGTTGAATATGCATTTTATTTTTATATTATATAATGTACATTATATGATAATATTACATTTAAAAAAACCCCTAAAAATCCACTGCCATTGAGTCGGTTCCGACTCATGGCGACCCTATAGGACAGAGTAGAACTGCCCCCATGAAGTTTCCAAGGACAGCCTGGTGGATTTGAACTGCCAACCTCTTGGTTAGCAGCCGTAGCACTTAATCACTACACCACCAGAGTTTCCAGTATTACATACACAAATTTTTTTCCCTTTTTGGCTCCTGTGTGTGCTGCTTCATTGGCCCACATGCTTTGTACAACCGTCCTCCTGTTCTTTAGAGTCCTTTCAGATATAAGCTCCTTTACGGAGTGCTTTACAAGACCCCTGGGTGGTGCAAACAGTTTGTGCTCATCTACTAACCCAAAGGTTGGCAGTTCAAACTTACCTAGCAGTGCCACAGAAGAAAGTCCGGATAATCTGCTTCCGTCAAGATTCCCAGGCAGAGTCGATTCTCACTCATAGTGACCTTGTGGGGCAGTTTTACTCTGTCCTATAGAGTCGCTATGAGTTGGAATAGGCTTGACAGCAACTGGTTTGTTTTTTGTTTTTTTTTTCTGCTTTAAGGAGCCCCCATGGCACAGTGGGTAAGCACTTGGCTGCTAACTGAAAGGTCAGAGGTTTGAGTCCACCAGCCGCTCCAGGGGAGAAAGATGTGGCAGTCTGCTTCTGTAAAGATTACAGCCTTGGAAACCCTATGGGGGCAGTTCTACTCTTCCTATAGGGTTGCTATGAGTAGAACTGACTCAACGGCAATGGGTTTTCTGCTTTATTTTGTTCTTCTTAGCACGTAATGCATCTAACATTCTGTATATTTTACTTATTTACCTTGTTATTTTCTGTCTGGATTATAAGGGCAGCGGCTTTTGTCTATTTTGTTCACTACCGTATCCCCAGTGCTTGGCACACAGTAGGTATCCAATGAATATTTAACAAATGTAGTAATAAATAGATAACGACATTGAATAAATACAGTAGAAAAGAATTGGAGCATATAAACGTTGGATCTGAGCCTAGAACTGATGTCCAGGGAAATGAGTGATTCTTTCCAAAATGTGTAAAAGGCCACTGGCTAAATTAATTTACATTTACCTGGATCTGGTCAATTTAGGAAGAGCCAACTAACTGGTTCATTGATGTTTACACTTAAAAAAAAGTGGGTAGGTAAAGATTTCCACCCTATTTCTACAGACCAAAGGGAAACATAAGTCTTTGTCTCCTAAACTGCCGGAGAAATGATTATGCTTCAAAGACATCTGTTGCCGTTATCATTTTTGTTTTCTCCTGTGGTTACACAATTGAGCCCTTTAGTACGTATTTGTTTACATGATGTGGCATATGGTATCGGTCAGTTCTGGCCATAGAAATGTCCTGAAGATTTGCAGTAGCACTGGGCCCCACAATGTGGTTTCGGTGATTGAAAAATTAAATTTTTATTCTGGTAAACAATTGAATACTGAGCATGTTCACAGGAATTTTGAGCAAAGATATACCAGTTTCCCACTCCTCTGCAAAGTAGTGAATTGCAAGAAGACTTAATGAGCTAATACTAAGGAAGTAATTCTTTCACTCCTTGAAGGAAATCTGGAATCTGATTTGGGGAACTTGATCATCCAGGATGAAACTTGGAAAACACTGAAAAGTTTAGTAAAACTTGTAAAAACACCCAAACAAAATAATTTCATTTTTCATTCATTGAATACATCTATTTTCCAGAAAGCGTATTGCCCTTGTAAAGTCTTGTAATTTTATTTCGGAGTAAAGAAAAAAAAATGTGTTAAGTGTGAATACCATACCCTATGGACATTATATAGTTTTGCTTCTAGAGCATGATGATTTTATCCTGTAATCATAATCTAGGTTTTATTTAGTCAGTTTACTTCAGCTTTAATTGAAGTTCTTAGTTTTTATAGCTAGAATGATTTTGGTAAATATTCTGGCTCTGTTCTCCATTATCTATAAAAGGATTAAAATGCAAAAGATCTGATGTTTGCTAATTTTGACATCTGAAATTGCCTTTACAGTTAGGTTCTGGGAAAAAAAAGATGAATATATGGAAAATATCTAATTAAAGTAAAAAGTTGCATTTGGAGCTTTCTACCTGCAGAGAAAGTACATATTAGGGGATGAAATTAGCTGGTTTGTATGATGTCTGACTTGCAGAGACATTGCACATTTAATTGTAAATGAGAATTGTAGGAGAAAAGCTTTCTTTAGAACATTGCTGGAATGCTAAAAAGACATTCAAAATTAATATTTAGAAATTTTACCATAAAGTTAAGCATTCACTTTATCCCAAGCTATTTGTTTTAAAAGAACTTAAAGGCTCTCTCCTGGCCCTCTAGGATGTTTGATTCTATGATGAACAACATCGTTTGGCATGAAGTTGCATAAAGATACAAGGAATTAAAGATAAAAAGCTAGGTGTTTAAATTACAGGCAAATTCAGTTCTGCTGGATGGTGTTAAAAAGACCATAAACAGAACAATATTTAGTTTTAAATCAGTTTGTTCTCTTCAGGAACAGTTCACATATTGTATTGAATACATCGACTTTGAGATAACTGCTTATTTTATCTTTTAGCTATGTATTTATGTTACAATCTGATTTTCCTTAAAATAGCTAAAAGAAAATGATGTCAAAAAAGCTTTTACATGAGGAAAACGTGTAATTTTATCAAGCTTTTGTAATTCCAAGCATAAAACAATAGAAACAGGCTGGGGGTGGGGAATGCTTCTAGGAGCCTTTTGTCGGTGCAGGAAAATTTATTCTTACTGAGCCCAATCTCTGAGGAAACTTGGTATCCAGTCTAGGCTTTATCACTCACCAGCTCTGTGACCACCCCTCGCCGCCCCCCCCACCAAGTTCACCCAAATTTTCCTAACTTCAGTCTCCTCATCTGTTAAATGTAGACTAGATGGTCTGTGGAGTCCCTGGGAGGCGCACACAGTTAATGCCCTTGGCTGCTAACCGAAAGGTTGGGAGTTTGAGCCCACCCAGAGGCTCTTTGGAAGAGAGGCCTGGCAACCTCTACGTCTGAAAAACCAGCCATTCAAATCCCTGTGGACCACAGTTGTACTCTGACACACATGGTGTCGCCATGAGTCTGAGTCGACTCCACTGACAACTGGTAGATGGTCTCTAAAGTTCAGCCTAACTTTAAAAGTTTACTGTATTGTCTTAAAGCCAGAAATTCCTTGATCTCTGAAAGAATTTCAAAACCTTGGATCATCAACAGATTTCCAGCTCTAAAAGATTTGTAGGAGGTGAAATTGGGGAGCAGAGCAGGAAAGGAGAGAACAGAAAGATGTGTAAAGTAAATGTCACAGGAGAGAGTTTTCCTCTGAAAAGAGCTAAGGGCTCAGGGAAAAAATAATTCTTGCTGGTGACACTTTGCCTAGTATCCCGGGCCTTCCTCCTGCCTCGGTGCAGCTCATCTTTGTCTCAGATCTTTCCAGGTTTACTATTACACCAAAATATCCCCCCCCCCCCCCGCCCCGAGAATGCTCATCCTCTCACCACCCAAGGCTCCTTTTCAGGTTCTAATAGAAGCTGCACCAGTGACAGCGTCACAGAAGGTGTACGAAACGGCTTCTGCTGCTATTCCCATTTCCAGACAGTAGATGTCGCTGGTTTACTATTAAAAAACTTCGTGGCAGTCAAGTGGTCCCAGGTCTTAAAAGTTCTGTGTTGAACCACCTTCAAGTTAGAAATTTTGGATTTTTACTTGTTTGTAATCACATCTTCTAGGCAGTGATTTCACAAATTTATGTAAAATACTCAAACAGTGCTTCCCCATTTTAGATTATATCTGTAGAAGAGTTATTTTTTGATTCTGATGCTAGTGGGGAGGAAACGAGCTCCCTGCCTCAGAGATCTTCATTATATCATGCCGTCCTCTCAGAGGTATTGAGATGCTGCCTTTTGGAAAAGGGATTTTTTAAAAAGCCTATATAATTTATAATACCTTCCAGCTAGCTTTAGACGTTTGCTGTTCTAACAATAATTTTTTAGAAAACTTTTCAAATTGTAGCACATATTTGTTAAGCCTTTGTATAGTTCCCTGTCTTCTTTAAGCCGTAAGACATCCTTTAGTTTTAAAGGACACAGCCAAGAATCAGTTTTCTGGAAATGGTGTGTGCCAATGAGCTAAAGAGAGCATTACAGAGCAGCTACACACACCTCCATGCTAGACAAATGCGTTGCTCTGTCATTGGAGTTATCTGCCTACCTTTTGTAAAAGTGTCAAGGATACCTTCATGGCAAGTGTACTAAGAATTTTCACTGAAGACAATTTACCTAAGCAGTAATCAATGAATAATTTTTGCCATGCTACTGACCGATGTTCCTAAATATAAAATTCCATTTATTTTACTGAGTTTACATTAAAAAAAAAATCCTTTTTTTTTTTTTTTGGGAGGGGGAAGGATATTTGACTAAATTCAATTAACACAAAAAATCTAAATGCATAAATTGGAATAAAGGGATTTTTAACTTCCTTGAGCCATACTGGCCTTTCTGAAACATATCTATTCGATTTTAAACATTCAACAATTTCTTGAGTGGTGTTGTTTAAGACAGCAACTTAAGTATATTTTAGGAGATCAATTAAGGCATTTTTGATGAACTCAGTAATTAGCATGAAAAATCCCCATTCGCTCTCAAATTGGGTGGTTTTGAACAGGTTCTAATCTAAAAATGGTCCCTGACGTCTTTCCACTGCTCCTTTCTTATTCTCCAATTTCCTGAATAACGCCAACACACTGAACCCAGTGCCTCCTGAGCCCAGTGCCTCCCGGACTTGAGGATGGATTTGTGTGGCTGTCAATTCTAGATTTATTGCTTAGTTGGGGAATGAGCTGCTTCAGTAGCACGTGCCCTACAGATCTCTCAGAGTGAGCAGAAATGGTTCACCTGAAGCAAAATATCAGTCTACACCTCACATGCCTGTAAATCTGAGATTATGCAAGGCTTTCTTTTTTTTTTCCTAAATAAAGTTAGAAATCAAAAATAACAACAATAATTTCTTAACTTCATTCTCATTCTGAGATATTGCTGTCTGGCAGCAGCCACAGCCAAACCCACGATTTAGATTTCAAACTTAGTAAGTGAGAAATCATCTTTAAGAGCCAGAATACACAAAGCAGCAGTTGCAACAATATCCTTCCACAACACATGTTAGAAAGAACCTCACAAACACATTGCCAAAATTATTAATTTTCTAGAAGAAAAACACATGAGGCAAATGTTCTTGTGAAACTAATACAGTGGATGCCTTGAAAATTGCTTGAACTAGCAATAATATACAGTTGTGGAATTACGTTTTCAAGACATTGGAATTCTTGTTAATTCATACTTTAACTGTTTCATAACTAAAAGCACTGGAGGAGATCAAACACCTTTAAAAGCTAAAATTCTGATGGCAGCTGGCTTAACCTCTCTGAGGCCCAGTTTTGTTGTGTGTAAGAAATCCGCTTGCTGATAGGCTGCGTAAAGATAACGGTGAAGTGTCTCATATGGAGCCAGGAATATGATAAGCCCTCAATAATGAAGAAATGGTAGCTAATAACTGCTATTTGCAGTCTAACTTTCAAGTTGGAAAAAAGGTGTAATCAACAGATAAATGGTATAAACATATAAAGAGTTAATATCAGCTTGACACTAAAGCTGTCAGGGAGAGTTTTTGGCCCAGGGGCATTTGGTCCTTTTAAGAAATCCCACACAGACCTTCATCTATCATTTTTCATCCTGAGGTCAGACTTGGTCCACTCCCATAAATATCATGAAAAAGTGTTTTGTACTCATAAAATTCTTTAAAAAAAAAATCAGGCATTGTAAATTAGAGAGGCTACATTGAGATGAACAAACATTTAGAAAGGAGGCACAAAAAAGCAGAAGTGATCCATGAGCCGAGAAATTTAGTCATTTATTCAGCAAAATTCACTTCAGACCAGCAAACCTTTACCGAGTGCCTACTGTCCCCCAGAGAGTGGGAATGAAGAGATGCCGTGGAGCATGCTGGGGAACACGCACCCAAACAGATTATTTCAAAACAATAAAATGAGTGGCTTGATGGAGGTAGGCAAGGGGTCCTGTGGGAACTTAGAAGAGGGACCTTTTGCCTCACCTGTGGTCAAGGAAAGGCTTTCTAAAAAAGACAACACCTGAACTGTCTTGAAAAAGGAATCAAAATTGTCTGCAAAGAAAGATGGGAAGGGCAATCACTGCAGGCAGAATGAACTGCTCAAAGAGAAGCATGAAACGTTAGTGGACAGCAGTGAAGTATTATTAGAACGTTAAATGTGCAGTGGAGGTTGGCAGGAAATGAGTCTGAGGTATAAACAAAGGACCGGGTGTGCAGGGCTTGTCTACTGCACTAAGAAGCTGAGTCTTTTCTTCTGGGAGGGGCATATCGAAGGAAACTGAGGTGGACGGATTTAGCTTTGAGAGATCATTCTGGTTGTAGTGTGAAGAAAGACTTGGGGTTTGGGGTGAGGAGAGGGCACAGAAGTGGAAGCAGGAAAACAAATTAAGACTCTGTTTCAAAAATCTGAGACAGACAATGAGGGCTTGAGCTGGGCAATGCTATCAGGAGGGCAGATTTAAGAAAAACATTGGAAGTAAATTTATCTTAGCTGCCATTTCTCCATTTATTGAGAGCTTATCATGTGCCAGGCTCTGTATGAGGCACTTTATATTTATTATCTTTAAGCATGCTGGCACAGTGGTTAAGCTCTCAGCTGTTAACTGAAAGGTTGGCGGTTTCAAATCACCCAGAGACTCCAAGAGAGAAAGACCTAGCAATCTGCTTCCGTAGAGATTGTAGTCAAGAAAACCGTATGGGGCAGTTCTACTGTGTCACATGGGGTATCTATGAGTTGGAATCAAATCAAAGGCACCCAATGACAAGAAGCATCCTATCAACAAATGCTTTCCTTACATACATTAAAGCTGGGTCTCAGAGAAGTTGAGTCACCCAAAATCACGCAGTGATGGGTTGCACAGTTAGAATTCAAACTCATGTGTGTCTAGCTCCAAAGCCCATGTCCTTTCCACTTAGTCTAGATACCTCCAGAAAAAGTGATTTCTGGAAGAATGAGCCACAAAGTAGGTAGATTGTGATAACAAGGAGGTAGAGAACAAGTAAGGCACAGTTGGGTATGGGTTGGAGAGGGCAAGCCTTGAAATAATAGATCATGATTAGCATTAGGAATCTCTGAGTGATGCAAATGGTTAATGCAAGCAGCTGCTAATTGAAAGGTTGGAGGTTTGAGTCTTCCCAGAGGCACCTTGGAAGAAAGGCCTGGTTATTTACTTCCAAAAAACTCAACCGTTAAAAACCCTATGGAGCACAGTTCTACTTTGACACACATGGGGTAATCATGAGTTGAAATTCACTTGACGGCAACTGGTAACCAAGATTGGGGTGACAAAGTGTGTGTCCCTGGGGAGAGAAAGGCAGGCCCCCTAGAGGTATGAGAAGGGCACTGGAAAGGGAAGTGAGGATCTACCAAAGACAAGGTGAGCCCAGGCCTTAATTTTGCAAGTGACTGGTTCTAATGGGGAATATTTTTGGTGCTTACTATTTATCACATGAACTGGGAAAAATTACACTTGAAGGAATCCTTCTCCTGCCCCTAAGTTTTTTTTTTTTTTTTTTCCAGAATGCAATGAAAAAGGGGAAAAAGAAATTAAGGTAAAAGGAAAAAAGTATACCTAGAGAGAGAAAGTAATAAAGAGAAAAGTTTAGAAAATAAGAGAGCTAGGATTGGTCACCAAGTAGTGTTCTAGGTAAGCATCAGATCCTCTTGGAGAAATTATTCCTCTGCAAAATATTTTGCGGGCTGAAATTATATAGACCACAAACTATTTTTTCAAGAAAAGCCACTTGGCTTGATTTTAACTTCAATATTTAGAAGACTTGCAGTAATCATTCTTTTCAATACTTCATGATTTTTTGAGGTTCCATTTTTTCAACATTTCACCAAACTATTGAAACAGAAATGGAAAAACACAGATTTTCCCCAAATGGTATGACCACTTCTTTTTAATCTGGTCAGCATATAGATAGAGGTGACGGAATGCTCTATAACTTTGTAAACTCTGAGTGTGGAGTTCAGTTTTAAAATGAACATCATTTGTGAAAGTTATTACATCACTTGGAATTTCTACAATACATTTATTTCTTCTCTTTTGTTGACATTGAGTTAAAACTTTCTGGCAGGTGAGTTTCTCCCAGTACGAAGGCAGATTTGCATCAGCAATCTTTTTGAAATGGAAAAAAATGGTAAGTGATAAATTATGTGTAGCATTGCATGGCAGATTATAATTTAAAACATGCTTAAGTTTCATCATATATACCCTTGTAAATTAGACTCCAGTGGATGCCCTTGCCTATAGCTACCTATCTATGTAAAATGGCTCATTTTAAAATAGTTCACTTGAAAATGAGGCAAAGCTTGAAAATTCAACTCAGAGGTAAATTGGACAATGAGGCAATGGCAGCACTAGGGTTGGTGTCACCCAGTGCGGTGACTCATCTTGCCACCCCCTATGCTAATTACCACAATATTGTAGCTAAACCACCAGAAAACCTGATAAACCAGAGACTATGAAAATACCGCAGCAACGAAAACAACAATGTACGCTTGTGAGCACATGCAGACAAAAACGTGTGATTTGAAGCATCATCGTAATTGGGTAACAGTGACAGCTCTGACCAGAGAGCATTAGAAGGCTCAAAAAGTAAATTAGCATACAGTTTTAGCCTTGTAGGTATATTGATACACGTAAGCTGGCCTTATGAAAAAATTTTTTTTGTTGTTATAATTAACTACAGGGAAACACTGCACAAAAATTTTATAGGCAGTCACTTGTGTCACCTCCTCTGAAAGAGTCACCTGATGCAGTCCACACACCCTGAACCCTCCTGGTGAAGCCACTGCAATAGGAAGAATGAACTACCTTTGACCTGGGATAAATGAAAAAGTGATTTCAATCAAAAATAACGTTTCTCCCTGCACAGCATGAAGGTAATATATGGAGATACCTTTGCAGCATCCAGACTTGTGATTGCAGGATGCTGCCAGATGTTATATGTGCTCCAGGAGACCTCACAGAATTGGGTGGGAGGATGTGGAATAAGCTGTCTGAGCCACACTCAAGGAGGGACCACGAGCCAGTAAGGAAAGACTGCTGCATAAATCAAGCCCAGCGAAAGCCGCTGTAAGAGGCAGCCTGGAGCCCCAGATGCTTGTGTTAGTTTATCCCCATCAAATCAGAGGCAAGGCTAGTTGGGGTAGGGAGACCCAGACCCAAACCTTCTCTTAATTCATTTTCTGCCCTCTTCCTCTAGAATGTAGGAGGAAACGGTGTGCTAGGAGGCAGTGCAGGTTATGCAGAATTCAACATAATTTTCAGGCTGTAATGACATGACTATAATTGTTAGGCGTACCTGTTATCTTCGTCTTCCTTTTTGGCACTTAATTACAAATGGGCTGGTTTGTGCTTTCATTTATTCATTCATTTAGCTATCATTTATTGCCTTATCGTTTTGCTAGAAGCTGATGAGGAGCTAGGGCAGAGTGCCAGCCCACAAGGTGCTTGTGAAAGGGTATTAATATCCCTGGCTTATGGAACTCACAGTCTAGTTGGGGATTGTTGTTGTGTCCATGGAGTTGATTCCAACTCATAGAGACCCCAAGTGACAGAAAAGGACTGGTGCATAGGGTCAGAAGCAGATAACGTGGTCTTTTTCTCCTGTGGGTGGCTGGCTGGATTTGAACTGCCAACCTTTCAGGTAGCAGCCAAGCACTTTACCATCGTGCCACTAGGGCTATTAGTTGGGGATATAGTCAGTAAATTAATAAAAAACAAAAACAAAGAAATAAAAAAACCTCGATAATTAAAAATTGTGATGACTGCCGTGAAGGAAATGAACAGGGTCTACCGAAAGAAAATGGTGGGGGAAGAAACTACTTAGATAAGGGTGGTCAGGGACAGCATTTTTGAGTGGTGGACATTGAGGCTCAAACTGATGAGGGGAAGCCAGCAATGCAAAAAAGAGGGGGAAGAACATTCTAAGCAGAGGGAACAGCATGTGCAAATGCCTTGAGGGGGGAAGGAGCATGGTATCTCCAAGACATAGAAAGAAAATGATTACTGTTTTTACACAGCTGGGCCGGAGCTCTTGGAAGGGGAGAGTGACACAAACTGGAGGGACAGGTAGGCATGAACCAGATTAAAAAAAAAAAAAACAAAAAACCAAACCCATTGCCATCAAGTCAATTCCAACTCATGGCGACCCTATAAGATAGAGCAGAACTGCCCCATATAGTTTCCAAGTAGCACCTGGAGGATTTGAACTGCCGATCTTTAGATGAGCAGCCATAGCACTTAACCACAACACTACCAGGGTTTCCTGAACCAGATTACAAAGGGTCTTTTAAGGTGAGGTAAGGAGCTTGGAAGGAGCCCTGGTGGTACAACAGTTAATCGCTTGGCTGCTCACCGAAAGGCTGGCAGTTCAAATCCTCCCAGAGGCTCTGAGGGAGAAAGACCTGGCCATCTGCTTTCATGAAGATTACAGCCTAGAAAACCCTATAGAACAGTTCTATTCTGTCACATGGGGTCATGATGAGTCAGAATCAACTCGATGGCACCCATCAACAACAAAAAGGAACTTGGATTTTCCTCGAAGTGAAATGGAAGCTGCTAAAGGGGCTTAGGCAGGGAAGAAATATGAGCTAACTTATGCTTTAAAAAGACTGCTGGGACTGCTGGGTGGAGAGCACAGGTGGGTGAGAGAGGAAGCTAGGAGGCTGTAAAGAGGCTCCTGGGGTGGTCTGCGTGATAAGATGGCAGTTTGCATTGGGTTCTGTCAGTGGGGAGGGTGGGATGTGAACAGGTGAGGATCGGGTAGACTGTGCAGGGAATCAGCAGGGCTGAGGGCAGGAGTTGCTCTCTGCTGGTCCTTACCATCCACCTCTGTGGAGCCCTGTGGTTCTGTGAACAGAGTCTGAAAATCACTAATGTGTGACTGAAATTTTCAAAGACTCAACAATTATTCGACGGAGCTGCCCAGATTTTCTAGTTGTTCAACCTGTAGTTCTTCCAAAGCTGAGATTCTAGTCTGTCAGTCAGAAGCGACAAGGTAGTCTTTGATGATGGGAGTATATTTATTGAGGTATCTAAAAAAGTGTTTTGCATACATGTTTTATCAATAATCTTCTGTGGAGGAAAGATTTCTTAAATCCTTGACTTTCAGTTTCATGGTGGAAAGTCAGGATGGAGGGAAGAGCATAAACAAGGGAAAAGGCCGTACATAGAAAAAAAGAACAAAGATGGATTCAGCCAATGATTTAAAGGCACAAAAAGAAATGAATCTAGACCACGTTGTTGTGCTTGATCACAATTTTTAAACTATCCTCCTTCCTTGGATGAATGGTGTTTGGAAGGTTAAGACAATGCTTTTGTGGTTGTCAGGACTTAGGCAGGGTGTCTTCTGTATTTAATTTTGCAGCAGTAACACGTGCCCTGGTGGAGCACCAGGCTTGATTATTGTAATTCTCTTTTAGTAGGACTTCCAGCAGGGCTTTTCTGTCACTTGCTGCTCATGCAGAATTCAGCAGCACATCTGCCGGCTCAATTGCGAACGGGCAATCATATTACCCCATCCTGGATAATTTGATATGGGTGGGTCACTGAGGACCCCGGGAATGTTTCTTTGTTTCTCTCTCTCGCTCTCTTTAAAGGATGAAAATTACATTTCCCTCGTGTTCACACCTATCTTTTTTCACAATCATTTGTCTTTTCTTCGGGAGAATTGTGTGGCATTTTATCTGCCCTCCAGGTATATGGCATTTCAGGTTGAAGGTATCCATGCTGTTTGCAACAAGAATGATAAGGAAAGAAAAGAGAGTGTATGGAAAGAGTATGAGGCACTGTTTAATAAATTTTATTTCTACTCAATCAAAGAGGCTTATTTTTGTGTTGTAAAAATATGGATAATTTAACATTTGCCAATTTAACATTTTTCTTCTGTACAGTTCAGTGCCATCAATCATGTCGTGTAACCATCACCAGGATCCGTTGCCAAATTTTCCATCCCCATATACAGAAACTCAATGCTTCCTTATATCTCACGGAGGGATGAAGAGTTATTCCATCACAATGCATTGCATTTTTTTACTCACCGATTTCCAAGCCTGGTAGCAGCCTGGAAGAGAGAGACAGCTATTGCTGAGGTTGCAGCTTTGCCTGTGGTCAGTAATGTAGTTTTCGCCTATACGTGTGGTGAATTTGGAAAAGCCGGGGATACAGAGGCAGAGAAGTCAGGAATCATGACCCTGCAGGCTTCTCTGGACCTCCAAGTATCTCCATTTTCCCATGGGGCATTCTACTTTAAGGAGTGCCTGGGCGGTGCAAATGGTTAAGTGCTCCACTACTAATCAAAAAGGTTGGTGGTTTGAACTCACCCAGAGGTGCCTGGGAAGAAAGGACAGGTGATCTGCTTCTAAAAGATCACAGCCTTGAAAACCCTACAGAGTGTAGTTCTACTCTGCACCCATGGGGTTGCCATGAGTCAGAATCGACTGGATGCCAATTGGTTTAAAGAATTTTTTTTTAAATCCTAGTGTAAGGTTGTTCAGAATGGTGGGAAATTGGATTGCAAGTAAGATCAGCATTTTGTGATCACAACTCTGGGCTCCTACTCAAAGAGGAAATGCAAGACATAAACCAGAGGTAGGGGACACACATCCTGTCCTCAAGGCCACATGTGCTTTGGGCCTCTGGTTTCCTTTACTGGTGAGTCTATTGATGTTAATTTGGAAGTGGAGAAGGGATGAGGAGGAGGTTGGAAAAGGTGGCAGGCAGCTCAAATGGAGGTGCTCCATCCACCAAGAAGGTAGAGGTGAGCTGACCCTAGGGAGAGCAACTGAGGATCACCAATACTATTTCCTAATGATTCTTAATGATTTTCTGGGTAAGGGAATAATATTTATTCCAGTTTTTGGATACTTTTATAGTAACTCTGGTCAATGCTAGTCTAACTTTTCAAAACACAAGAACAAATTTTAGGGAAAAAATAGAGCCTAAGTGGAAACTGTCGTTTTCCATTATTAGATACAGGGACTACTCAAGTATCTGAAGGAGTGCCTAGGTGTAGGCTGGGGTAAAAACCCCAGCGTTGAGTCCCTAATCCCATCCGCATTAGTTGTGTCTCTCCAGGCAGGCTACTTTCCATCTCTGCTCCTCAGTTTGTTCATGTATAAAATGTGGATAATCATACCTGCCTTGGAGTGCTGCTGTGAAGATTAAACCAGGTAATATTTGGGAAGATCCTGGAATGTAGCAATCTTCAACACATGCTAGCACCTTCTTTTTTTTAATTTTATTCTGTTTTAGGTGAAAGTTTACAGCACAAATTAGTTTTTCATTCAAAAATTTTATACACTAATTTTTTTATGACATTAATTGCAATCCCTACAATATGTCAGCACTCTCCCCCTTTTCCTTTCCATCCCAGGCTTACCATGTCCATTTTTCCAGGTTTCCTGTCCCTTCTTGCCTTTGTTTTGGGCAGGTATTGTCCATTTGGTCTCATATACTTGATTGAACTAAGAAACACGTTCTTCATGTGTGTTATTCTTTGTTTTAAAAAAAAAAATAGGCCTGTATAATCTTTGGCTGGAAGGTAGACTTTGGGAGTGGCTTCAGTCCTGAGTTACTGGGGTGTCCGGGGGCCATAGTCTTGGGGGTTCCTCCAGTCACCATCAGACCAGTAAGTCTGGTCTTTTTTTGTGTGAATTTGAATTTTGTTCTACATTTTTCTCCCTCTCTGTCTGGGACTGCCTATTGTGATCCCTGTCAGAGCAGCCGGTGGTGGTAGCTGGGCACCATCTAGTTCTTCTGGGCTCAGGCTGGTGGAGGCTGTGGTTCATGTGGTCCATTAGTCCTTTGGACTAATGTTTTCCTTGTATCTTTGTCTTCATTCGCCTTTGCCCTGAACGTGCTGGGATCAATAGATGTATCTCAGATAGCTGCTTGCAAGCTTTTAAGACCCCAGATGCTACTTACCAAAGAAGGATGTAGAACATTTTCATTATGAACTATGTTATGCCAATTGACCTAGATGTCCCTTGAGATTGTGGTCCCAAGCCCTCAGCCCCAGTAACTCAGTCTCTCAAGGTGTTTGGATGTGTCTAGAAAGTTTCTATGGTTTTGCCTTGGTCAAGTTGTCAGCACATTTTTATGCCTCCTTTAAGGTTAACCTTGAGTTCCAAATTCTTTGGAAAGCCCTCCTTGACTAATTAATCCCACAATGTGGTATATATTTTTTGTATATTGCTATAAACTACTGTTAAATATGTAGCTTATATTTTTAACTTTGAGAGCATAGCACGTAACTTGTACTTTTGCGGTGTAGGCTATTGAATCCAGTATTGGGCATGTTGTACATAAGCCACACATAACAGAAATTTTTTTATTGATAATTGGAGTTATTTATTGACTTTCTAAAGTCAGTAACTTGATTAATGATGTTATTAAAAAACAAAACAAAACCCGTTGCCGTCAAACCGATTCCGGCCCATGGGGACCCTAGAGGACAGAGTAGAACTGCTCCATATGGTTTCCAAGGAGCAGCTGATGGATTCAAACTGCTGACTTTTTAGTTTTAGCCAGGCTCTTATCCACCGTGTGGGATAGTCTTAGGAAACCCCATATAAATTACTGTGCAATACCTATAGACGGTCTCTAAAGGGTTCATTAGTTCTCTAACGACTGAAAAGGAGCCATATACCCAGAGAATAGTTTCCCTGGAAGGTTTTCCTCAAACACTTCATTACCTTTAGCAGTCCAGGTTCCAGCTGTAGTCTGATGCTGATTATGACGATGACGATAATGACAGCTATAGTAATAATAAAGGTACTGTCATGGATTGAATTATGTCCCCCCCAAAATGTGTGTATCAACTTGGTTAGGCTGTGATTCCCAGTATTGTGCGATTGTCCTCCATTTTGTGACTGTAATTTTATGTTAAGAGAATCAGGGTGGGATTATTACACCACCCTTACTCAGGTCACCTCCCTGATCCAATGTAAAGGGAATTTCCCTGGGGCATGGCCCACACCACCTTTTATCTCTCAAGAGATAAAAAGGAAAGGGAAGCAAGCAGAGAGTTGGGGACTTCATACCACCAAGAAAGCAGCGCTGGGGTTCCTGCGCTGAGATGCTCCCAGACCAAGGGAAGACTGATGCATCACAAGGACCTTCCTCCAGAGCTGAGAAAGGTAAAGACTTCCCCTGGAGCTGACACTCTGAATTTGGACTTTTAGCCTACTTTACGATGAGGAAATAAATTCCTCTTTGTTCAAGCCATCCACTTGTGGTATTTCTGTTATAGCAGCACTAGATGACCGAGACAGTGGCTAAGATTAGTGTGACTTCTGGAATCAGATGGAAGAGAGTCAGTGTCCCAGCTCTGCCACTTACGCCTGTGTGACCTCAGGGAGGTCACTTAGCATAAGGTTCAGCTTCTTCATCTACAAGTGGGAATAATTTATTTAATGAAAACTTACATACAAATATTAAGTTGTTAAATTTATTTTTGAATAGTCTCAAAACTGTATATGGTACAAATTTCAAAAGGCATAAATGGGTTTTCATAAATCTAGTCTTTCTCCTGTAAGTGTTCCCCAATCTCTCAGTTTCTCTCTTCCCAAAGGCAACCATTTTTCTGCTTTTTCAGATATCCTTGCAAAGATACTATCTTCTTTAAAAAAAAAAAAAAAAGTATTTTTCTACATCATGTTTTTGGTTAAAAAACAAAAAAACAAACTTTAGTATGAGAAATTTCAAACATTTACAGAAGTAGAAAGAACAGTATAATTGTGACAGATAGGAGGTGTGTCTCCCAGGTACCCCTTTTGAGAAAGGCCTTGCCACCCAGGTTCGAGGAACGTGGTTAGCTGATAGCCTCTGACTGTTAGGATCCACCTCAGTGTTTGAAAAGATGTCAAACTCTTCTTGAGTCCGTCTCCTGGCCAATGATTAATCAAGAAGATGGTACAAGGACCTAATCATTTCTGCCCAGCGTGGAATAACTCTCGTGTGAAACCTTCGCTCCATGGCTTCTGGTTGGTCTGGCAGAGACTTCGTTGGGTCTGCAGTGCAGGCAGACAGCTCTCCATGCCCAACCCTGCTTCTTTTGCCTTTGTCTTCATAGGTGGTGTTGTTAGTTGCCATTTAGTTGATTCGGACTCATGACAACCCCATATGTGCAGAATAGAACGGCTCCATAGGATTTTCAGGAAGCAGATCGCCAGGCCTGTCTTCCGAGGCACTTCTAGGTGGGTTCATACTGCAGATCTTTTGGCTAGTAATTGAGTGGTTAGCCGTTTGCACAACACAAGTGTTACTCCCTATAAGCCCTTTTCACTCCTAACTCCATCTCAGTGTTTACTTCCTGTACAACCGAACCAACACAACAACAAATCTCCAAGTATCCATCCCAAGATTTAACAATTCTCAACTCACGGACAATTTTGTTTTTTGTCTACTCCCACTCATTTCCCCCTTTCCTCTATTTTTTTTAAAGCAAATCTCATCCTTAATTCACCTTTAAATATTTCAATATATTGTCTTAAAACAATAAGGACTCTTAATATAACCACAATACTATTATCACACCTCGAAAATGTCAGCAACAATTCTTTAATATCATAAATACCCAGACAATGCTCACATTTCTAATTAACTCATGGATTAATTTTTTAAAAATAAATTGTTAGAATCAGGATCCAAATAATATGTAAACATCAAAATTGATTAATACCTTTTTGAAGTTTTTTTGACTTATAGACAGTCCCTCCATTTTTTTTCCCTTTGTGACTTACTGGTTGAAGAAACTGGGTTGTTTCTTTTTTTTTTTAATTAACTTTTATTGAGCTTCAAGTGAACGTTTACAAATCAAGTCAGACTGTCCCATATAAGTTTATATACACCTTACTCCGTTCTCCCACTTGCTCTCCCCCTAGTGAGTCAGCCCGTCCAGTCTCTCCTTTCGTGACAATTTTGCCAGCTTCCAACTCTCTCTACCCTCCCATCCCCCCTCCAGACAGGAGATGCCAACACAGTCTCAAGTGTCCACCTGATATCATTAGCTCACTCTTCATCAGCGTCTCTCTCCTACCCACTGTCCAGTCCCTTTCATGACTGCTGAGTTGTCTTCGGGAATGGTTCCTGTCCTGGGCCAACAGAAGGTTTGGGGACCATGACCGCCGGGATTCCTCTAGTCTCAGTCAGACCATTAAGTATGGTCTTTTTGTGAGAATTTGGGGTCTGCATCCCACTGATCTCCTGCTCCCTCAGGGGTTTTCTGATGTGCTCCCTGCCAGGGCAGTCATCGGTTGTAGCCGGGCACCATCTAGTGCTTCTGGTCTCAGGATGATGTAAGTCTCTAGTTCATGTGGCCCTTTCTGTCTCTTGGGCTCTTAGTTATCGTGTGACCTTGGTGTTCTTCATTCTCCTTTGATCCAGGTGGGTTGAGACCAACTGATGCATCTTAGATGGCCACTTGTTTTTTTTTTTTTTTTTTTAGATGGCCACTTGTTAGCATTTAAGACCCCAGACGCCACATTTCAAAGTGGGATGCAGAATGTTTTCATAATAGAATTATTTTGCCAATTGACTTAGAAGTCCCCTTAAGCCATAGTCCCCAAACCCCCGCCCTTGCTCTGCTGACCTTTGAAGTATTCATTTTATCCCGGAAACTTCTTCGTTTTTGGTCCAGTCCAGTCCAGTTGAGCTGACCTTCCATGTATTGAGTGTTGTCCTTCCCTTCACCTAAAGCAGTTCTTATCTACTAATTCATCAGTAAAAAACCCTCTCCCACCCTCTCTCCCTCCCCCTCTCATAACCACAAAAGTATGTGTTCTTCTCAGTTTATACTATTTCTCAAGATCTTATAATAGTGGTCTTATACAATATTTGTCCTTTTGCCTCTGACTAATTTCACGCTCAGCTTAATGCCTTCCAGGTTCCTCCATGTTATGAAATGTTTCACAGATTCGTCACTGTTCTTTATCGATGCGTAGTATTCCATTGTGTGAATATACCACAATTTATTTACCCATTCATCCGTTGATGGACACCTTGGTTGCTTCCAGCTTTTTGCTATTGTAAACAGAGCTGCAATAAACATGGGTGTGGATATACCTGCTTGTGTGAAGGCTCTTGTTTCTCTAGGGTATATTCCGAGGAGTGAGATTTCTGGGTTGTATGGTAGTTCTATTTCTAACTGTTTAAGATAACGCCAAGTAGATTTCCAAAGTGGTTGTACCATTTTACATTCCCACCAGCAGTGTATAAGAGTTCCAATCTCTCCGCAGCCTCTCCAACATTTATTATTTTGTGTTTTTTGGATTAATGCCAGCCTTGTTGGAGTGAGAGGGAATCTCATCGTAGTTTTAATTTGCATTTCTCTAATGGCTAATGATCGAGAGCATTTTCGCATGTATCTGTTAGCTGCCTGAATATCTTCTTTAGTGAAGTGTGTGTTCATATCCTTTGCCCACTTCTTGATTGGGTTGTTTGTCTTTTTGTGGTTGAGTTTTGACAGAATCATGTAGATTTTAGAGATCAGGGGCTGGTCAGAGATGTCATAGCTGAAAATTCTTTCCCAGTCTGTAGGTGGTCTTTTTACTCTTTTGGTGAAGTCTTTTTTTTTTTTTTTTTAGATGAGCATAGGTGTTTGATTTTTAGGAGCTCCCAGTTATCTGGTTTCTCTTTGTTATTTTTGGTAGTGTTTTGTATTCTCTTTATGCCTTGTATTAGGGCTCCTAGGGTTGTCCCTATTTCTTCTTCCATGATCTTTATCGTTTTAGTCTTTATGTTTAGGTCTTTGATCCACTTGGAGTTAGTTTTTGTGCATGGCGTGAGGTATGGGTCCTGTTTCATTTTTTTGCAAATGGATATCCAGTTAGGCCAGCACCATTTGTTAAAAAGACTATCTTTTCCCCAATTAACTGACACTGGGCCTTTGTCAAATATCAGCTGCTCATATGTGGATGGATTTATATCTGGGTTCTCAATTCTGTTCCACTGGTCTATGTGTCTGTTATTGTACCAGTACCAGGCTGTTCTGACTACTGTGGCTGTATAACAGGTTCTGAAATCAGGTAGAGTGAGACCTCCCACTTCTTCTTTTTCAGTAATGCTTTTTTTTTTTTTTTTTTGCTTATCCGAGGCTTCTTTCCCTTCCATATGCAGTTGGTGATTTGTTTCTCTATCACATTAAAAAATGACATTGGAATTTAGATCGGAAGTGCATTGTATGTATAGATGGCTCTTGGTAGAATAGACATTTTTACTATGTTAAGTCTTCCTATCCATGAGCAAGGTATGTTTTTCCACTTAAGTAGGTCCTTTTTAATTTGTTGTAGTAGTGCTTTGTAGTTTTCTTTGTATAGGTCTTTGGTAAGATTTATTCCTAAGTATTTTATCTTCTTGGGGGCTACTGTGAATGGTATTGATTTGGTTACTTCCTCTTCGATGTTCTTTTTGCTGATGTAGACGAATCCAAGTGATTTTTGTATGTTTATCTTATAACCTGAGACTCTGACAAACTCTTCTATTAGTTTCAGTAGTTTTCTGGAGGATTCCTTAGGGTTTTCTGTGTATAAGATCATGTCATCTGCAAATAGAGATAATTTTACTTCCTCCTTGCCAATCCAGATGCCCTTTATTTCTTTGTCTAGCCTAATTGCTCTGGCTAGGAATTCTAGCACAATGTTGAATAAGAGCAGTGATAAAGGGCATCCTTGTCTGGTTCCCGTTCTCAAGGGAAATGCTTTCAGGCTCTCTCCATTTAGAGTGATGTTGGCTGTTGGCTTTGTATAGATGCCCTTTATTATGTTGAGGAATTTTCCTTCAATTCCTATTTTGGTGAGAGTTTTTATCATAAATGGGTGCTGGACTTTGTCAAATGCCTTTTCTGCATCAATTGATAAGATCATGTGGTTTTTGTCTTTCGTTTTATTTATATGGTGGATTACATTCATGGTTTTTCTAATATTAAACCAGAATTGCATACCTGGTATAAATCCCACTTGGTCGTGGTGAATTATTTTTTTGATATGTTGTTGAATTCTATTGGTTAGAATTTTGTTCAGGATTTTTGCATCTATGTTCATGAGGAATATAGGTCTGTAATTTTCTTTTTTTGTGATGTCTTTACCTGGTTTTGGTATCAGGGAGATGGTGGCTTCATAGAATGAGTTAGGTAGTATTCCGTCATTTTCTATGCTTTGAAATACCTTTAGTAGTAGTGGTGTTAACTGTTCTCTGAAAGTTTGGTAGAACTCTGCAGTGTAGCCATCCGGGCCAGGGCATTTTTTTGTTGGGAGTTTTTTGATTACCGTTTCAATCTCTTTTTTTGTTATGGGTCTATTTAGTTGTTCTACTTCTGATAGTGTTAGTTTAGGTAGGTAGTGTTTTTCCAGGAATTCATCGATTTCTTCTAGGTTTGCAAATTTGTTAGAATACAATTTTTCGTAATAATCTGTTATGATTCTTTTAATTTCATTTGGTTCTGTTGTGATGTGGCCCTTCTCATTTCTTATTCGGGTTATTTGTTTATTTTCCTGTATTTCTTTAGTCAGTCTAGCCAATGGTTTATCAATTTTGTTAATTTTTTCGAAGAACCAGCTTTGGCTTTGTTAATTCTTTCAATTGTTTTTCTGTTCTCTAATTCATTTAGTTCAGCTCTAATTTTTATTATTTGTTTTCTTCTGGTGCCTGATGGATTCTTTTGTTGCTCACTTTCTATTTGTTCAAGTTGTAGGGACAGTTCTCTGCTTTTGGCTCTTTCTTCTTTTTGTATGTGTGCATTTATCGATATAAATTGGCCTCTGAGCACTGCTTTTGCTGTGTCCCAGAGGTTTTGATAGGAAGTATTTTCATTCTTGGTGCGTTCTATGAATTTCCTTATTCCCTCCTTAATGTCTTCTATAACCCAGTCTTTTTTCAGGAGGGTATTGTTCAGTTTCCAAGTATTTGATTTCTTTTCCCTAATTTTTCTGTTATTGATTTCCACTTTTATTGCCTTGTGGTCTGAGAAGATGCTTTGTAATATTTCGATGTTTTTGATTCTGTAAAGGTTTGTTTTATGACCTAATATGTGGTCTATTCTAGAGAATGTTCCATGTGCGCTAGAAAAAAAAGTATATTTTGCAACAGTTGGGTGGAGAGCTCTGTAGAAGTCAATGAGGTCAAGTTGGTTGATTGTTTTAATTAGGTCTTCCGTGTCTCTATTGAGCTTCTTACTGGATGTCCTGTCCTTCTCCGAAAGTGGTGTGTTGAAGTCTCCTACTATAATTGTGGAGGTGTCTATCTCACTTTTCAGTTCTGTTAAAATTTGATTTATGTATCTTGCAGCCCTGTCATTGGGTGCATAAATATTTAATATGGTTATATCTTCCTGGTCAATTGTCCCTTTTATCATTATGTAGTGTCCTTCTTTATCCTTTGTGGTGGATTTAAGTTTAAAGTCTATTTTGTCAGAAATTAATATGGCTACTTCTCTTCTTTTTTGCTTATTGTTTGCTTGATATATTTTTTCCATCCTTTGAGTTTTAGTTTGTTTGTGTCTCTAAGTCTAAGGTGTGTCTCTTGTAGGCAGCATGTAGACGGATCGTGTTTCTTTATCCAGTCTGAGACTCTCTGTCTCTTTATTGGTGCATTTAGTCCATTTACATTCAGCGTAATTATAGATAAGTAAGTGTTTAGTGTTGTCATTTGGATGCCTTTTTATGTGTGTTGTTGACAATTTCATTTTTCCACTTACTGTTTTGTGCTGAGACGTTCTTCTTTGTAAATTGTGAGATCCTCATTTTCATAGTATTTGACTTTATGTTTGCTAAGTCATTACGTTTTTTTTTGGTTTTTATTTTGAGTTATGGGGTTTTTATACCTCTTTGTGGTTACCTTAATATTTACCCCTATTTTTCTAAGTAAAAACCTAACTTGTGTTGTCCTATATTGTCTTGCATCCCACTCCATATGGCAGTTTTATGCCACCTATATTTAGTCCCTCTTTTTGATTATTGTGATCTTTTGCATATTGACTTCAATGATTCCCTGTTTTGAGCATTTTTTTTTTTAATTAATCTTAATTTGTTTTTGCGATTTCCCTATTTGAGTTGATATCAGGATGTTCTGTTTTGTGACCTTGTGTTGTGCTGGTATCTGATATTATTGGTTTTCTGAGCAACCAATTTCCTTTAGTATTTCTTGGAGCTTTGGCTTGGTTTTTGCAAATTCTCTAAGCTTGTGTTTATCTGTAAATATCTTAATTTCGCCTTCATATTTCAGAGAGAGTTTTGCTGGATATATGATCCTTGGCTGGCAGTTTTTCTCCTTCAGTGCTCTGTATATGTCATCCCATTACCTTCTTGCCTGCATGGTTTCTGCTGAGTAGTCTGAACTTATTCTTATTGATTCTCCCTTGAAGGAGACCTTTCTTTTCTCCCTGGCTGCTTTTAAAATTTTCTCTTTATCTTTGGTTTTGGCAAGTTTGATGATAATATGTCTTGGTGTTTTTCTTTTTGGATCAATCTTAAATGGGGTTCGATGAGCATCTAGGGTAGATATCCTTTCGTCTTTCATGATGTCAGGGAAGTTTTCTGTCAGGAGTTCTTCAACTATTCTCTCTGTGTTTTCTGTCCCCCCTCCCTGTTCTGGGACTCCAATCACAAGCAAATTATCTTTCTTGATAGAGTCCCACGTGATTCTTAGGGTTTCTTCATTTTTTTTAATTCTTTTATCTGATTTTTTTTCATCTATGTTGGTGTTAATTCCCTGTTCCTCCAGATTTCCCACTCTGCATTCTAATTGCTTGAGTCTGCTCCTCTGACTTCCTATTGCGTTGTCTAATTCTGTAATTTTATTGTTAATCTTTTAGATTTCTGCATGCTATCTCTCTATGGATTCTTGCAACCTATTAATCTTTCCACTGTGTTCTTGAATTATCTTTTTTGAGTTCTTCAACTGTTTTATCAGTGTGTTCCTTGGCTTTTTCTGCAGCTTGCCTTATTTCATTTCTGACGTCATCCCTGATGTCTTGAAACATTCTGTAAATTAGTTTTTTATATTCTGTATCTGATAATTCCAGGATTGTATCTTCATTTGGGAAAGATTTTGATTCTTTTGTTTAGGGGGTTGTAGAAGCTGTCATGGTCTGCTTCTTTATGTGGTTTGATATCGACTGCTGTCTGCAAGCCATCACTAAGATATTGTAGTGATTTATTCTATATTTGCTCACTGAGTCTTATCTTGTTTTGTTTTCTTTCAATATACGTGGATGGGCTACTAGGTTGTGCTGTCTTGATTGTTGTAGCCCTTGACTTACTTATGACTTATTACTGGCTGGTTTGGGCTGTTGCCAGATATATATGCCTGAGTCTATTCACTATTCTTGTGTAGAATCTGATTTTGGGTCATCAAGTGTGTGCTGCACCCTAACACCTATCCACCTTGAGAAGTAGTGGTGATAGTTGTGTTCACCAGATTCTATTAGCAGCTAGGGTTCACACTCCAGGGGGGGCAGGATGCTGACAGGCTTCCCCCAAGTGTCAGTGAGGTAGGTGTGTCTCTATTCCTAAAGCACCATGGTGGGAGGGCTCTGCAGCTGTACCTTAGGCCCCCAATGCAAGTACCTCTACAGATTGGTAGGTGTCACTCTCCTTAGACCCCTAAGGCAAGAGGCTAGGTGGTCTGGGGGGAGCTTCAGCCCTCAGTTCCCTGTTGTGGGTCAGTTAGGGCTCTGTTGAATACGCAGAGATATCAGACCTGGGAAACTTGTTTTTCCAGTAAATCCACTAAAAAAAATGCAGTCAGATCCCTATCAGAAATGCCTTTGCATTATAATAGCCACCTTGTTCTCTGTAGGGATGAAAGCCCGAGATATGGAACATATGTGCTTGGCTGGAGCTGGTTCTGTTTTTAGTCCAATCAGGGAAGGATTTTTGGTTCCTGGGTTTTTTGTGGTTGCTTCTCTCAGGCCGGAAGAATGGGTTAGGAAAAGAACAAAAAAAAAAAAAGGGAAAAGAAAAGCCACGGAGCTGGAGCCGTTCTCCCTCTGGCTCAGGAAATTCCAATGTTAATGAAGCCGCCTGGGAAGGGGAGGGGAGGGTTCAGAAAAACAGGAGAGAGTAACACCCCGGGATATAGACAAAGTTGCTTATCTTGCTTGGGATGACTATTTTATCTGAGATTCCCAAGGGGCCTGTCGCCTATGTGTGCTGGCTGGGTAGAGATTGCCCCGGAGGGTCTGGCCTGCAGAAGCCACGGTCAGTTCCTCCGCTGCCAGTCCATAGCGAGCGTCAAGGTTCCCCTGCTGGTACGCTGCACTCCCGGCTCCAAAATCAGTCACTGCCTCCCAGGGACTTCTCGTCCCGCCAGCCACGTCGCCACGCCGCCCCTGCGGACCGGCTGGGCCCCCTCCCGGTGTTAGTTCAGGGGAGTAGGGCTGCGCCCCATGTTTGCGCCGTGAGAGGATGCCGTGCTCAGCTCTCCCCTGTGCCCAGTCCTAAGCCCGGCACCAAGGTTACCTGACTGGGACGCTGGCTCCAGGCTCCGAAAACAGTCGCTGCTTCCCCGTAGTTGTTTGTTCTCCGTCTCTGTCACTCAGGTCAACTCTTTAAATCTGTATTTGTTGCTCAGGGTTCGTAGATTGTAGTGTATGTGATCGATTCACTTGTTTTTCCGAGTCTTTGTCGCAAGAGGGATCCGAGGTAGCGTCTACCTAGTCAGCCATCTTGGCCCCCCACTGGGTTGTTTCTTTATAAAGATTTTGCTGACTAAATCCCTGTGGTGAAGTTTAACATGCTCTCCTGTCCTCTGGCAGTTAAATCTAGAGGTTGTCTCAGATTTGGTTTCTATATTTTTACAACACAGCTTCTTGGGAGATGGTGTGTTCTTCCATCAGTAGGCACATAATGCCCTGTTGTCTCTCTTTTTCTGATGTTAGAAGGTGCTGATGTTCATTAAATACCAGTTGCTGTCAAGCTGGCTCTGACTTATGGCGACCCCATGTGTGTCAGAGTAGAACTGTGCTCCATAGGGTTTCCAATGTCTGATTTTTCAGAAGTAGATCACCAGGCCTTTCTTCTGAGGCATCTCTTGGTGGTTTCCAACCTCAATCTGATGCCCATTACCTCATTAAAAATTGCAAAATAGTGGTATCCTAATTTGCACCAGGCTTTTAAAAATAAAAGGATATCTTGAAGATCTTTCTAAATATTTGGAGGTGCCTTCTTTTTAACAACTATAAAGCAGCATGTATTATAGATGCTCCATAATTTATTTAACTCGCTCCCTCTTAATGGATAATTAGATTATTTCCAGTCCTTTGCTATTCAGACAATGCTCGTGTACACATGTGTAAGTATACCTTTAGGATAAATTCTTAGAAGGGCAATTGCTATTTCAAAAGATATGTTTAAAAAATTTTTTTTGTAAGGTGGACCAAATTGCATTCAGTAGAAGTTTTTACCAGTTTATACTTGTATCAACAGTATATGAGTGCTTCTTGTCTACTCCTCAACAGTGTGATTAAATTTTTCCATCTTAGATAAACTGACTGGTGAAAATGGTATCTTTTTTTTTTTTGAACATTTTATTGTGCTTTAAAACCCATTGCTGTTGAGTCAATTCTAACTGAAAGTGACCCTATTGTGCTTTAGGTGGAAGTTTACATGGTAAATTTGTTTCCCATTGAAGAGTTCTTACACGAACTGTCCCATGACATTGGTTGCAATCCCCATAATGTGTCAGCACTCTTCCCATTTCCACCCTAGGTTCCTTGTTTCCATTCCGTGGGTTTTCCTGCCCCTTCCTGACTTCTCACCTTTGCTTCTGGGCAAATGTTACCCTTTTGGTCTCGTATAGTTGATTGTTTTAAGGAGCACATTCCTCTTGGGTATTATTTTATTTTACAGGCCAATCTATTATTTGACTGAAAAGCGATCTATGGTAGTGGTTTTAGTTCCAACTTAGAAGGGCATCTTAGGGGTATAGTTTTGGTGGTTCCTCTGGTTTCTATCAGACCAGTAAGTCTGGTCTTTTTTATGAATTTGAATTTTGTTCTACTTTTTTCTCCCACTCTAACTGGGAACTTCTATGGCGTTTCTGGTTGGAGGGTTTGGTGGTGGTAGCTGGGCACCATCTAGTTCTTCTGGTCTCAGGCTAGTGGAGGCTGTGTTTCCTGTGATCCATTAGAACTTTGGACTAATTACTTCCTTGAGTTTTTGGCTTTCTTCACTTTCCTTTGCTCCAGATGTGAAGATACAAGCAGTTGTATCTTAGGTTGTCACTCAAAAACTTTTAAGACCCCAGGTGCTATTTACCATAGTAGGATGTAGAACATTATCTTTATGAATTATATTATGCCAGCTGATCTAGATGTCCCCTCAGACCAACGTCCTTAGCCCTCAATCCCAGTATCTCAGTCCCACAAGGTGTTTGGTTATGTCTAAGAAGTTTCCATAACTGTGCCCCATATGAGCTCTATTACATATATGAATATACCCCCCAAACAAACAAACAAACAAACCCATTGCCATTGAGTCGATTCTGACTCGTAGAGACCCTATAGGATGGAGTAGAACTACCCAATAGAGTTTCCAAGGAGTGCCTGGTGGATTTGAACTGCTGACCTTTTGGTTGGCAACGATAGCACTTAACCACACCACCAGGGCACAGCACATATAAATATATATGTAGAAATATTCATAACCATACCTATGTATGCACATGGGTGTGCTCTTGTATGACGTCCCACACCTATTTAGCCTACATATCTACCAGCGTGTCTTACTCATAAATTATCGTTTGTCATTACTGTTGTTGCAGGATTGTGTATGCTATAGTATTTACTGTTGTTGCCCCTTATTCTTGCATATCTCTCAGTGTCTTCCTTTGCCTTGGTCATGTCATGCTGACTTCTCCCATATTGTGTATTGCCTTTCCCTTAAGTAAAATTAATGTGTGTACTATCTAGTTGGAAACCCTGGTGGTGTAATGGTTAAGTGCTATGGCTGCTAACCTAAAGGTCGGCAGTTCAAATCCGCCAGGCGCTCCTTGGAAACTCTATGAGGAAGTTCTACCCTGTCCTATAGGGTCACTATGAGTTGGAATTGACTCGACTACAACGGGTTTGGTTACTGTCTAGTTAATGTGTCCTCATCCCTCTTAAGAGTTTCAATCTCCCCACAACCTCATCAGCATTTGTTGTTTTCTGTTTTTTTGATTGGTGCCATTATTACTGGGGTGAGATGGTATCTCATTGTAGTTTTGATTTGCATCTCTCTAATGGCTAATGATGGCGAGCATCTGTTCATGTGTTTGTTAGGCACCTGTCTTAGTTATCTAGTACTAGTATTATAGAAATGCCAGAAGTGGATGGCTTTAACAAAGAGAAAATTATTCTCTCACAGTTTAAGAGGCTGTAAGTCTGAATTCAGGGCATCAGCTCTAGGAGAAGACCTTCTCTGTCTGTTGGCTCTGAGGGAAGGTCCTTGTCATCAATCTTCCCCTGGTCTAGGAGCTTCTCAGTACACGACCCTGGGCCAAAGGACATGCTTCACTCCTGACTCTTCTTTCTTGGTGGTATGAGGTCCCGTTCCCCTCTGCTTGCTTCTTTTTTGTATTTCAAAAGAGGTTGACTCAAGGTACAACCTAATCCTTTGGATTGAGTCCTGTCTCATTAACATAACTGCCTCTGATTCTGCCTCATTAACATCACAGAGGTTAAGATTTACAACACATAGGATAAATACATCAGATGACAAAACGGAGAACAATCATACAACCATATGGCCTTGACAAAGTTGACACACAGTTTTGGGGAACACAATTCAATTCACAATACCACCTGAATGTCTTCTTTGGTGAGATGTCTGTTCACATCCTTTGCCCATTTTTTATTTGGATTGTTTGTCTTTTTATTATTGAGGTATTGAAATTGTCTATAAATTTTAGAGATTAGACCCTTATCAGATATGTTATTGCCAATTTTTTTCCCCATTCTATAGATTCTCTTTTTACTCTTTTAGAGAAGACTTATGATGAGCGTAAGTATTTTATTTTTAGGAGGGCCTGGTTATCTAGTTTATCCTCTGTTGTGCATTTTTAGTTATGTTTGATAGTCTATTTATGCCATAAATTAGGACCTCTGGCTACCTTTGTCCCCCACGTGTCTGTCAGTTTGTTGTACTGTGGGAGTTTGCGTGTTGCTGTGATGCTGGAAGCTATGCCACCGGTATTCAGATACCAGCAGGGTCACCCATGGAGGACAGATTTCAGCTGAGCTTCTGGACTAAGACAGGATCTGGCAATCTACTTCTGAAAAACATTAGTGAGTGAAAACCTTATGAATAGCAGTGGAACATTGTCTGATATAGTGCTGGAAGATGAGCCCCCCAGTTTGGAAGGCACTAGAAAAATGACTGGGGAAGAGCTGCCTCCTCAAAGTAGAGTTGGCCTTAATGAAGTGGATGGAGTAAGGCTTTCGGGACCTTCATTTGCTGATGTGGCATGAATCAAAATGAGAAGAAACAGCTGCAAATATCCATTAATAATCGGAACCTGGAATGTATGAAGTATGAATCTAGGAAAATTGGAAATCATCAAGAATGAAATGGAATGCATAAACATCAATATCCTAGGCATTAGTGAGCTGAAATGGACTGTTATTGGCCATTTTGAATTGGACAATCATATAGTCTACTAGGCTGGGAATGGCAACTTGAAGAGGAATGGTGTTGCATTCATCGTCAAAAAGAACATTTCAAAATCTATTCTGAAGTACAATGCTGTCAGTGATAGGATAATATCCACACGCCTACAAGGAAGACCAGGTAAAACAATTATTATTCAAATTTACGCACCAACCACTAGGGCCAAAGATGAAGAAACAGAAGATTTTTATCAGCTGCTGCAGTCTGAAATTGATCAAACATGCAATCAGGGTGTATTGATAATTACTGGTGATTGGAATGCAAAAGTTGGAAACAAAGAAGAAGGATCAGTAATTGGAAAATATGGCCTTGGTGATAAAAACAATGCTGGAGATCGAATGATAGAATTTTACAAGACCAACGACTTCTGCATTGCAAATACCTTTTTTCACCAACATAAATAGTGACTATACACATGGACCTCACCAGATGGAACGCACAGAAATCAAATTGACTGCATCTGTGGAAAGAGACGATGCAAAAGCTCAATATCATCTGTCAGAACAAGGCCAAGGGCTGACTGTGGAACAGACCGTCAATAGCTCATATGCCAGTTCAAGCTGAAACTGAAGAAAATCAGAGCAAGTCCACGAGAGCCAAAATATGACCTTGAGTATGTCCCACCTGAATTTAGAGACCATGTGAAGAATAGATTTGATGCATTGAACACTAGTGACCGAAGACCAGATGAGTTGTGAAATGACATCAAGGACATCATACATGAAGAAAGAGGTCATTGAAAACATAGCAAAGAAAGAAAAGACCAAGATGGATGTCAGAAGAGACTCTGAAATGTACTCTCGATCATCGAGCAGCTAAAGCAAAAGGAAGAATTGATGAAGTAAAATAACTGAACAGAAGATTTCAAAGGGTGTCTTGAGAAGTTAAAGTATTATAATGACATGTGCAAAGAGCTGGAGATGGAAAACCAAAAGGGAAGAACACGCTCGGCGTTTCTCAAACTGAAAGAACTGAAGAAGAAATTCAAGCCTCGAGTTGCAATAGTGAAGGATTCTACGGGGAAAATATTAAGTGATGCAGGAAGCATCAAAAGAAGATGGAAGAAATACACTAAGTCATTATACCAAAAAGAATTAGTTGGTGTTCAACCATTTCAAGAGGTGGCATATGATCAGGAACCTATGGTACTGAAGGAAGAAGTCCAAGCTGCTCTGAAGGCATTGGCAAAAAACAAGGCTCCCGGACTTAATGGAATATCAATTGAGATGTTTCAACAAACAGATGCAGCACTGGAGGTGCTCACTCGTCTATGCCAAGAAATATGGAAGACAGCTTCCTGGCCAGCTGAGCGGAAGAGATCCATATTTATGCCTATTCCCAAGAAAGGTAATCCAACTGAATGTGGAAATTATAGAACAATATCATTAATATCACACGCAAGCAAAATTTTGCTGAAGATCATTCAAAAATGGCTGGAGCAGGATATCGACAGGGAACTGCCAGAAATTCAGGCTGGCTTCAGAAGAGGACGTGGAAACAGGGATATCATTGCTGATGTCAGATGGATCCTGGCTGAAAGCAGAGAATACCAGAAGGATGTTTACCTGTGTTTTATTGACTATGCAAAGACATTCGACTGTGTGGATCATAACAAATTACGGATAACATTGCAATGAGTGGGAATTCCAGAACACTTAATTGTGCTCATGAGGAACCTTTACATAGATCAAGAGACAGTTATTTGCATAGAACAAGGGGATACTGATTGGTTTAAAGTCAGGAAAGGTGTGCATCAGGGTTGTATTCTTTGGCCATACCTGTTTAATCTGTATGCTGAGCAAATAATACAAGAAGCTGGACTATATGAAGAAGAACGGGGCATCAGGATTGGAGAAAGACTCGTTAACAACCTGTGTTATGCAGATGACTCAACCTTGCTTGCTGAAAGTGAAGTGGACTTGAAGCACTTACTGATGAAGATCAAAGACCACAGCCTTCAGTATGGATTGAACCTCAACATAAAAAAAAAAAAAACAAAAATCCTCACAACTGGACCAATGAGCAACATCATGATAAACGGAAAAAAGATCGAAGTTGTCAACGATTTCATTTTACTTGGATCCACAATCAACAGCCATGGAAGCAGCAGTCAAGAAATCAAAAGACACATTGCACTGGGCAAATCTGCCGCAAAGGACCTCTTTAAAGTGTTGAAGAACAACGATGTCACCCTGAAGACTAAGGTGCACCTGACCCAAGCCATGGTATTTTCAATCACATCATATGCATGTGAAAGCTGGACAATGATGAAGGAAGATCGAAGAAGAGTTGATGCCTTTGAATTGTGGTGTTGGCGAAGAATATTGAATATACCATGGACTGCCAAAAGAATGAATGAATCTGTCTTGGAAGAAGTGCGGCCAGAATGCTCCTTAGAGGTAAGGATGGCGAGACTACATCTTACATACTTTGGACATGTTGTCAGGAGGGATCAGTCCCTGGAGAAGGACATCCTGCTTGGCAGAGTACAGGGTCAGCGGAAAAGAGGAAGACCCTCAACGAGGTGTATTGACACAGTGGCCACAACAATGAGCTCAAGGATAACAACGATTGTGAGGATGGCACAGGACTGGGCAGTGTTTTGTTCTTTTGTGCATAGGGTCACTAAGTCGGAACGGACTCAACGGCATCTGACAACAACAACAACATCAACAAAAATAGAGTTTGATGGAAAGATTTGTGCAATATCCCAGCCTGTGGCTCATGCAGAACACGGTCACGGGGGTAGTCTGGATAGACTCTGACAGCCACTGATATATATATATATACATATATATATATATATACATATACAAAGGAAGCATTTTCTAAAGCCAACCTTGAAGGCAAAAAGTCATAAATGGTGATGGGACCTGAGGAAATTGCTTTTTCTTTGTGATCTGGAAAGGAGATGCCAGACAAGATAGGACAAGAGACTTGGAAGGGATGGGTGAACTCAGAGGCATCCTAGTTTCTAGATTGTTGTGATTGATATGCTCACCAGTCTTTACAAAAATACCTATAAAGATCTCTAAAAGAATTTATGCAGATCACATGGGGGTTTCTTTTAAATATACTTAACTCATGATAACCTAGATTGATCAGATCCATAAGACCTCTTAAATTATCAGTATAACCTTTTAGAAATAGCTGGACTCACAGAGGTTGTTTTTTGGTTTTGAGATTTTATGAGTGTTTTTATGAATATATGTGATTAATTTCATTTATTTCACAAGATTTTGTTTTTGTGTGTGTTTGTGTGAGTTTTCCTTTAGGAAATTAGTCTAAGACATTATTGAAAAAAGAGAGTACAAGATGGCTTGACCCTAACCTACTAGTGGCCATGGGCAAGTCATTTCACTTCTCTGGCCCTCAATTGCTTCAATAATGCAATGACAGAACTGATGTATGTCCTTGGACTTGTATCTATAAAATGCATTATGCTGCTTTGTCTAAATACGCTTTTAATGTACATAGGCTATTGCTTGTTTTTTTTCCAGTTGTCACTATGACATGGCTAGTTATACAGCAGAGTGCAATGGGAGCTTGGATCAGGGATGAAGGGGAAAAATAACACAGGAGAGGCAGCATGGCATGGACTGATGACAATAGGGGACCACGAGCTGAGGGAGTGTTCAGTTCTCTGTGGCCACAGAAATTAAAACAGAAACAAACAAAATGAGAGAGCTGGACCAAGCGAGTGGTTCCCAGTCCTTTTAATCACATCAGCTAGCAATATTTCAAAAAATGATTTTTTTGGCATTGACAAATTTAATATGACATTCTAGTATGATGTATTACCTTCATTTTATAAATAAAGTGACATGCAAATATGTAAAATACAACAACAACAACAAAACAAAAAAAACCAGACCCATTGCCATTGAGTTGATTCTGACTCATAGTGACCCTATAGGACAGAGTAGAACTGCCCCAGAAGGTTTCTAAGGAGCGCCTGGTGGATTTGAACTGCTGACCTTTTGGTTAGCTGCAGAATTCTTAACCACTATGCTAGTCAGAGTTTCCATGTAAAATTTAGGAAGCATATATTATTGGAATAAGAGAGCGTTCTTGAAACTCTACCAATTTATCTTTTGGAGAACTCATTACTTTATCCTTATTTTTCTCATTTTTCCTTGGACTGGTGAAAAAAGTCATCCTGTATGGTCAAGGATCTTAGGACTGGCATTTCGAAACTAATGAGTCCTTTCCAGAATTACATTCTATGCTTCTTGTTTATGTTTTCCTGGAGAGAACCACTGGGTGTGTGCTCCCCAGGCGTGTTTAAAATCTCAAGAGTCTGATGTCTAGCAGCGTTATTAATCCAGGGACTGGAGGGGAAGAGCAACTCTTTGTTGACTTCTTAGGAGACTAGCTGAGCTGCTTCTGTGTGTGAGGAGGGAATGGGTATACGAGAGCCTGGGCCTGTGGAAGCAGTGGGGGGCACTGAGATGGAATCTTTGTAACCCTGCTGGGATTATCATCTTTAGATCCAGTTTTACAATTAGAGCGGTATGAATAACATAAATAAACTGGTGGTGATTTACCTTGCTTTTTTATTTCATATCCTGGAGTTTTATGACTACAGTTTTGTGAAAATCTCCATTATCAGTCGGCGGGTAGTCCACCCATCTAAAATTATTTGTTGATTGCCTGAGAAATAATTTTTCCCCAAGGAAGTCCAGCATTGACATAGCACTGATTTAATTGTTATAGAGTTTTGTTTATTTTTCCATAGCCTTTTGACCATTTGTAGCCTTTAGGTGCTCTGAGGATGCTCAATAACACTGTGTGGCTCAGTCTACACTTGAGAGTCAAAGCCTGCTTTCAGGGGACTCAGTTTTCTAGTTTGTGTTTGGGAGGATGATAACAACCAGGCAGTTATCTCCCCGAGGTTTAGATGACAGCCTCCTGCCCTGTCATGATTTGCTAGTGTAACTGGTCTTGTTACCACTGCTGTGCAGTCAATTCCAACTCATAGTGACCCTATAGGACAGAATCGAACTGCTCTATAGGGTTTCCAAGGAGTGGCTGGTGGATTCCAGCTGCCGACCTTTTGGTTAGCAGCCAGGCTCTTAACCACTGTACCACCAGGGCTAACTAAGCTCACTACCAATGTATATTTAGAGTATAAGCTTCCCAATACTTGAAGCCGTGATTTCCTGTTGCAGAGTTGTAGTACATGTACACGTACATGTAAGAGAAACTCTTCTACCTGTCTGTCAGCTGTTGTACTGTGGTGACTTCTAAGTTTTTATGATGCTGAAAACTATGCCACTGGTGTTTAAAATACCAGCAGAGTGACCCATGGTAGATAGGTCTCAACAGAGCTGCCAGACTAAGACAGACTAGGAAGGAAGGCCTGGTGATGTACTTCAGAAAATTAGCCAATGCAAACTTTATGGATCGCAACAGAATATTGTCTGATTCTCTTGCTTTGGACATGTAATTAGGAGGGATCTCTTGCTGGAGGAGAACATTATGTTTGGTGAAGTAGAGGGCAAGCAAGGGTGAGGGAGATGGGTTGGTACAATAGTTGTAACAGTGGACTTGAATATGCCCGAGATTGTGAGGATGACGTTGTGGGCAACCTTTTGTTCTGTTGTATATAGGAGTCATGGGTAAGAGAAATATTTGGAGAGAAAATATCCTGCACTTAGAGAATGACTGGAGTAGGAGTCATCTGGATGGCAGCTAACAACCACTACCACAAGAGGAAACTAGAAAGCACCTTGGATTATTTCTGTAAGCACTTGCGAGTCCTCTGAGCTTTGGATGTTTCTGGTCAATCCTTTTTGGCAGGCAAGAGGCCAAACTAGTCTTTGCCCAAAGGCACACTATAGTGTAGAGAGGATCGGTAAGGGACATGTCTCCCATGGGCAGATTAACTAGTAAGCAAGGTACACACAGGCTTAATTAAACAAAGGTGGTGAAAACAGATGAAATTGTGCACTGCAGATTAGCAAGCAAGCACAAGTAAGCTTGCGGGCACCTTGCGTATTGGGGAATCCATCCCTGATGCCTCCCCTGTTTAAAGTCACACAGAGACTTTAAAAGATATCCTTCTGGTGTTTACATCAGGCTGCTCTTCCCCTCAAAGAGGGATGTTAAGTTCATCAAATGGAAATTTTATTCTATTCATCTCCAATTGAACTTACTGTCTTTTTAAAATTCCCAGTAATGGAATGGTGTTAATGGATTAAATTGTGTCCCCCTCCCCCACAAAAAAAACTATGTGTTGGAATACTAACCCCTTTACCTGTGTATATAATCCCCTTTGGGAATAGAGTTTTCTTATTTCTGTTAATGAGGCCATATTAGTGTAGGGTGTGTCTTAAAGTCCATCACTTTTTAGACATAAAAAGAGCAGGTTAAGCACAGAAGTAAACAAGCATAGATGGGGAAGATAGATGCCATACCACATGAAGATCACCAAGGAACCAAGGAATAAAAGCTGAAAAGAGACGAGGACTTTCCCCCAGAGCTGACAGAGAGAGAAAGGCTTCCCCTAGAGCTGGTGCCTGAGTCAGATTTCTAGCCTCCTAAACTATGAGAAAAGCAATTTCGGTTTGTTAAAGCCACCCCCTTGTGGCATTTCTGTTACAGCAGCACTAAGAAACTAAGACAAGTAGCTTTGAAAAATGGCCTCTTTGTTTTGTGAAGACGGCGTCCTTTAAAGATGGGACAAGAAAGGAAAGGGCATGTAAAAGATTGAGAGGGGCGCGGTCTAGAAAGCGATGTGTGAGTGAGTTTGTTCAGTCAGATCCTCCGGCCTCTGCTTCCTTGTCATACTTCTTCCCTCTTCCTGTAACACAGAAGCTTTAGTTTTTCTCAAAGCCGGAACTCTGTTTGTCCATTAAACTGCTTCATCCTGCCGATCCCTGGGTCTCAATCAACGAAACCATCCTATTTCAGTCACCCACAGTAAAAATTTTGACCCATTTGACTTTTCACATTCAATCATTTACTAAGTGTGGAAGGTTTTCTTTCCAAATATTTCTTTCCATTCTCACCACAGTTACTTGATCCAGGCCCCCAGAACTTCCTGCCTGAACTCCAGCGTGGTCCTCCTAGCTTGCTTCCTTGGCCTCATTCACTTTAGTCCTTCAAACCCATTCTGTGTACTTACTTTTGGATTTATGTTTCCTGAATCCCCATTTCATAGCATCATCATCCCTGTCTTAGAACCTACAGTGATACCCAGTATCCAGTGCATGAAATCTCAACTCTGCTACTTGGGCTTCTCCATCATTCATTTATTTCACCTGCGTTTATTGAGCATTGGCATTGCATCAGGCATGGTGCTTGGGCCTGGAGGTAAGAAAAAGATACACGTTCTACCTTTGATGAGCACCCAGGCTTGTTGGGGAGAGAGACATACTGTATAGGAGGAAGTTCTACATCTTCAGGCAAGGTCTTGCAGAGAAGGTGATGTTGGATCCTGGTTTTGAGGGATGAGTGAAATTCATCAGATAAAAGAGAGATGTGTGAAGAGAGATAAAAGGGCACAGAAGAAGTCTGGGAGTTGGCATGAATTCAGAAGTTAGTCCATGCTGACTTGAAGGTATGTGCTTGGCAGGAGTGGCTGCAGATGAGACCTGATGGGTAGGAGACTGATGGCCCTATTGGCTGTAGTTCCTCTTCTCCCCAGCAGAGGGCCTCAGCTCTGCCCAGGCCAGCCTCCTGCCATTTTTTCCCTTGGACCTGGGCCCTCACATTCTCTCGACATGTTCCCCTCTGAACGTGGCTCCATTTCCCAGATCTTCCTATCTTATAAGGTGCTTATCTTGGTGGCACCTGTGTTAAGGAGCTTTCCTAGACTGCTCTGGCTCTCCTTACAATGCCCTGTTTCTAAACTTTTAAAAAGATTTTTTAGTCTACATTACAAAATTTAGTATGAAATCATTTATTGCATAATATTATTATTATTTTTTATTTTTTTATTGTATGTTAGATGAAGGTTTACAGAACAAACTAGTTTCTTGTTAAACAGTTAGTACACATATTGTTCTATGACATTGGTTAACAACCCCCACGAGGTGTCAGCACTCTCTGTTCTCAACTTTGGGTCCCCTATTACCAGCTTTTCTGTTCCCCCCTGCCTTCTAGTCCTTGCCTCTGGGAAGGTGTGCCCCTTTAGTCTCGTTGCTTGATATTATTTTATAATACTATTAAACACCTACTAAGCAGTATGGGATAGGTGCTTGTTTAATGTATAACAACGACCACAACCGCTAACATTCATTGTTTACTATGTACCACGCACTGTTCTGAATGCTTTACGTGTAGTGACATATTCAGACCTCAGAACAAACTCATGAAAAGGACACTATGACCTCCATCTTACAGATGAGGAAACTGAGGCACTGAGCAGTTCAGTAACTTACCCCCTAGGACACACAGCTAATAAGAAGTATATATTATTAACTCCTACAGCAACTCAGAAAGGCAGATATTATCATCTTTATTTATTCACATGAGACAATTAACGTTCAGAGAATTGAAGTGGCATCCCTAATACCACCTGGTTAAGAAGCAACAGAGTTCAAATTCAATCCCGGTTGCCCTGACTCTAATGCCCTTTCCATGGCAGAGTGTGTCTTATTTTATTATTTAATTTAATCTAATTTTTAATAGATTACTTGTTCTTAAGAGAAGAAAAATCCTCTGATTACTGCATGTTTCCAGACACATAATCAGTGACCTCTAAATATTTAATTTCTCAACGTTATGTCAATAAGTGGATGGATACATAGGATTCAAGGAAAGGACATAATAATTTTGAGAAGAGACTTATGGAGTTTGAGGACAGGGGAATGGGAAGAAATTATTTAAAACAATACAAAAGATAATGAGTGTTCAATAACCATTGTTTTCTAGAATCTCTGTTGTTGTTTCTATGTGCTGTCAAGTCGGTTCCAACTCATAGCAACCTATGTATAACAGAACGGAACGTTGCTTGGTCCTGTGCCAGCCTCACGGTTGTTGCTATGCTTGAGTCCATTGTTGTAGTTACTGTGTCAGTCCATCTCGTTGAGAATCTTCCTGTTTTCCCCTGACCCTCTACCAAGCATGTCCTTCTCCAGGAATTGTCCCTCCTGATAACATATCCAAAGTAAGTGAGACAATGTCTTGCCATCTTCACTTTTAAGGAGCATCTGGCCGTACTTTTTCTAAGACAGATTTGTTTGTTCTTCTGGCAGTCCACGATGTATTCAATATTCTTCACCAACACCGTAATTCAAATGCATCAATTCTTCGTCAGTCTTCCTTATTCATTGTCCAGCTTTCGCATGAATATAAGATGATTGAAAAATACATGCAATGCAGTGTTAAATATGCTCCATTCCTTGCAAGAGAGAAAAAAGCCATTTTGATTATTCACAAGAGTTGCATTGCTCTTGTAAATTATTGAAATTTGCTAATGAGATGAGAAGCAGCCCCAAACTCCCATCAGGCTGCGGTTTCTGCTTCTGCCACAGAGGGGCCTTTTCTTTAAGAGGGGAGAGCTTTGGGGGGAGTTGGCCTGGGAGGGGACACTGACAGGGAGAGTCAGTGTGACGATGGATGGCCCCAGGGGGAGGAGGGCATGCATGAATTAAGAAGTAGGATCCATCCATTATATAAAAATAAACAATAAGCAACTTTTGAATCGCACTGCTGTATTTCCTTCTGGGATTCAAATGACTACACAAACCACTTGAGCTTCATTTTTATGGTTTATGAAACTCAAGGGAATTATAGGCTCGTAATTTACAGTTGCTGGTTCCACGTAGTGTTTATGGCTCCGTATGCTATGTATGATGATATCGTGTGCATGCCTGTACACAGGGTATAATTAATGACCTAGAGATTATCCTTGGCCTGACTTATTGATGTCTCTGTGTTGGAAAACATGCACTCACACACTGGAAAATAAGAGCAGTTCAGGGCCAAAAGCAGCAGCTTTGGAATTTGGAGTGGAATTTCAGGTTCATCCATGGTTATACGAGTTGCGGATTCAGTCTTTGAATTCTGCTTGCGTTGTGCACCTTTCCAGCTCCTTCTCTAAGCCTTTGCAACAAGTGAAGCAATTAAAAGTTAAATTAGATTTTGAGTCCCTTCAACCCATTTCTTTCCTGTGTTTTTTTTTTGAAGAGCACAATGGACATAAAAGTTGCAATTGATTTTTTTTTTTGAGTTGCTTTTTCTCTGAGAAGCAATTAGCCCTCTCTCTTTCCCTCTTTTTTTTTTTTTATTTTAACATTTGTGGTGAGTCCTATAGTGGGCCTGTGAAAGGGTATCTTTTGGGGTCCTCACACATGAGGAGAAGAGGGAAGTTTAGGGAGGCAGGTAGCAATTTTACTAACTTCTTTCTTTAGATTAGCTCTTGCTAAAATGAGATTTTAGAATGGCACATTGAAAAGTGATTTAGATTGAATTTAGTAGCTTTCAAACTCATTTTAATCCATAGATCCCTTCTTTAAAGAAAAGTACATGTGGGAGCCCACAGGTACAGATTAAAAGAGCAGCTGCCTTCTTCAGTCAGGCTGGTTGAGAGGCAGTGTGGTGCAGTGGCGAAAGCACACGATCTGGTGCTAGACTACTTGGGTTCAGATCCCAAGTGGGGTAGTCAAGTTACTTAACCTCTTTTTGCCTCAGTTTCCCCACCTTAAAATGGGGATATGATACTTAGAAGCCACCTCATAAGATTATTGGGAGGGTTGAAGAGAGAAGTTGATACAAGTGAACTGCTGAGAGTATGCCTTGAATGCGGTACTTTCTGTCAGCTGTTGCTGTTACTTAACCTGCTCCAGCGCTCATCGGAACAGCTTGAAAACCTTTGAGTTACGCAAATATTTATGTTTTTAGAATAGCGAGCAGTTTCTGGGTAGTAATAAAATAAAATAAAATAAAATAAAATAAATAAAGTTAACATGTTCGGCTGGTAACTGCAAGGTTTGAGTCCACCCAGAGGTGCCTTGGAAAAAAAGTCTGGCGATTGATTTACTTCTGAAAAACTGCCATTGAAAATGCTAGTTCTACTCTCACATACATCAAGTCACCATGAGTCAAAATCTACTTAACAGCAACTGTTTTTTTTTTTTCCTGGTAGGATACCTTTTTTTTTTTTTTAGGATACCTATCATGTGTCAGGTACAGTTCTAAGTGTTGGTGATGTGGTAGTGAACAAAACACAATCTCTGCTTTTCTGGCTCTGATAATCTGGTGGTATAGCCTAGGGGTTGGCAAATTTTTTCTGTAAAGCAAATATAAATATTTTAGGCTTTGCAGGCTATGTACAGGTAGATAGTCCCTAATTTATGATGGGTTCAGTTCTGACGACTCCAGTGTAAGCTGGTTCCGATGTAAGCCAAATACCTTATCTTTTTAAGATTTTTCTTAGTTTTCATTATTATTGCCTTTTATTATCAGTCTCTATAAATCTGATCTTTATTTGTCTTTGGGGGTTGACATGAGAAACAACATCAGCAAATCACATGCTGTAACATTTACACAGTACATATTACTAATGATAAGATGTACAAAAAAAAAAAAGGACGGTCGTAAGTGCATATCTTGGTTAACTAGTGTTGCTATAACAGAAATACCTCAAGTGGATGGTTTTAACAAAGAGAAATTTATTCTCCCATAGTCTAGGAGGCTAGAAGTCCAAATTCAGGGTGCCAGCTCCAAGGAAAGGCTTTCTCTCTCTGTCTGCTGTGGGGGAAGGTTATTGTCATCAATCTTCCCCAGTCAAGGAGCTTCTCAGTGCAGGGACCCCAGGTCCAAAGGACACACTATTCTCTTGGCTCTTGTTTCTCAGTGGCATGAGGTCCCCATGTCTCTCTGCTCTCTTTTCTCTTTTATATCTCAAAAGAGTTTGACTTAAGACACAACCTGATCTTGTAGATTGAGCCCTGCCTCGTTAACATAACTACTGCTTACCAACCCCCTTAACATCATACAGGTAGATTTACAACACTTAGGAAAATCACATCAGATGACAAAATGGTGAACAATCACACAATACTGAGAATCATGGACAAGCCAATTTGTCGCACATTATTTTTTGGGGACACAATTCAATCCATAACAGTGAGGTTCCTGTACCTTGGATAGGTCATAAGTCAGGGACCACCTGTAGCCTCTGTCACAACTACCGCATTTTTATTCAAATAATGTGTGCCTTCTCTTTTTGTTTGCCAAATGCACCCTCTGCCCCCAATGTATTTTTATAAGCACTGCTATGCCAATTTTTTTTAACCTGTTGCAGTAAAGAAATTAGCATGCCCACTTACAAAAAATACCTCGTGGGGGTGGGGAAGGTGTGGTTGGCAAACATAGAAGGTACACCATATTTACGGTACTCATCTCTGCCATTGTAGTGCTTAAGCATCTGTAGACAATGCAGGTGAATGAGCATGGCTGTGCTCTAAAGAACTTTTACTTACAAAAACAAAAAGTGGCCGGATTTGGCTTGAAGGCCAAAGTTTGCAGCTTGCTGACCTAGCCTAATTCCTCCTTTCATAAACAAGATAGTTGGGGTTCAGGTTGCATAATAGCATCAGAATCAAGGTGATCCTATTTCCAGGCATGCTCTGTGGGGTGCTGGCTTAATGAGTGCCTGGCCTTCCTGCCTCCTGCTTTCTGTCAAGCTGTCAGGAGAAGGACGGAAGAGGTGGTGAGCGGGCAGCCATCTGCTTACTTTCTTATCTGTGTTCAGAATTGTGCACTAGCTCGTTTAACAAATATTTATCAGGTGCCTACTGTGTGCTAGGTACTGCTTTAAGGTGTATGAGTTTGAGTGCTGTCAAGCTGATTTTGACTCACAGTGATGCCTTGTAACAGAATTGAATTGCCCCATAGAGCTTTCTAGGCTATAATTTTTATGAAAGTAGATCGCCAGGTCTTTCTCCCACAGAGCTGCTGGGTAGACTCAAACCCCCAACCTTTTGGCTAACAGCCAAGAGCTTAAGCATTGTACCATTGTACCACCAGGGCTCCTTGATGTAATGGTTCGTGGTTATCAAAGCGGACAAAGATTTCTGCCCTCCTGGAGCTTACATTCTACTGGAATGAGAGAAACAGTAAACAACAAAATAAATAAGTCATCAGATGATTAATTAGTGCTATGTCCAAAATAAAACAAAGTTGGGCACTGTAGGCATAGGCTATGTCCAAAATAAAAAGGATCAGGAATGTAGAGGTAGGCTGTAGGGTGGTCACAGTAGGCCTTAGTGAGAAGGTGAAATTTGAGCAAAGCGTTGAAGGAGATGAGGGCACCAGCAGAGTGACTACTGGGGCAAGAGCCTCTGTGGCTGAGGAAATTTCTGGGCAAAGACTTCAGACCATGCTGTCTTAGTTTCTTAGTGCTGCTGTATCAAAAATACCACAAGTGGGTGGCTTTAAAGTACAGAAATTAATTTTTTCACAGTTTAGAAGGCTAGAAGTCTGAATTCAGGGCGCTGGCTCTGGGGGAAAGCTTTTTCTCTCTGCCAGCTCTGGGGGAAGATCTTGTATCAGTTGGTGCTCCTCAGCTTCTTGGCGATCTTCACTTCACTCCACTTGACATCTATCTTCCTCCATTTTTGCTTCCTTCTTTCTGTGTCTATGCTGCTGTTTATATGACTCAGAAGTGGTTAGGTTTAGGACACATCCTCCACTGATATGGCTTCATTAACAACAAAAACCCTATCCCCAAAAAGATTACATCCAGAGGTATGTTGTAGGCCCTCCAGTCCATTCTGACTCACAGTGACCGTCTGTTGTTGTTAGGTGCCGTCGAGTCGGTTCCGACTCATAGTGACCCTATGCACAACAGAGTGAAACACTGACCAGTCCTGAGCAATCCTTACAATCGTTGCTATGCTTGAGTTCATTCTTGCAGCCAGTGTGTCAATACACCTCGTTGAAGGTCTTCCTCTTTTCCACTGACCCTGTACTCTGCCGAGTATGATGTCCTTCTCCAGAGACTGATCCCTCCTGACAACATGTCCAAAGTATGTAAGACGCAGCCTCATCATCCTTGCCTCTAAGGAGCATTCTGGCTGTACTTCTTCCAAGACAGATTTGTTTGTTCTTTTGGCAGTCCATGGTATAGTCAATATTCTTCGCCAACACTACGATTCGAAGGCGTCAATTCTTCTTCGGTCTTCCTTATCCATTGTCCAGCTTTCACATGCATATGATGTGATTGAAAATACCATGGCTTAGGTCAGGCGCACCTTAGTCTTCAGGGTGACATCTTTGCTCTTCAACACTTTAAAGAGGTCCTTTGCGGCAGATTTGCCCAATGCAATGCATCTTTTGATTTCTTGACTGCTGCTTCCATGGCTGTTGATTGTGGATCCAAGTAAAACGAAATCCTTGACAAATTCAATCATTTCTCCGTTTATCATGATGTTGCTCATTGGTCCAGTTGTGAGGATTTTTGTTTTCTTTATGTTGAGGTGCAATCCATACTGAAGGTTGTGGTCTCTGATCTTCATTAGTAAGTGCTTCAAGTCCTCTTCACTTTCAGCAAGCAAGGTTGTGTCATCTGCATAACGCAAGTTGTTAATGAGTCTTCCTCCAATCCTGATGCCCTGTTCTTCCTCATATAGTTCAACTTCTCATATTGTCTGCTCAGCATACAGATTGAATAGGTATGGTGGGAGAACACAACCCTGATGCACACCTTTCCTGACTTTAAACCATGCAGTATCCCCTTGTTCTGTCCAAACAACTGCCTCTTGATCTAACAGTGACTGTGTAGGGGTTAGGATTCCAACACATGTTTTTAGAGGATACAACTCAATCCATAACATGTGTCAAAAGTGTTAGAAGAATAGCAAATAGGCCAACATGGCTGGGGAGGGGCACATGAGCAGAATGAAATAGAAGATGAGGTCAGAGAAAAAAGGGGAGAGATCACATAGGGGTCTGTAAACCTGGGCAATGTGGGGGAGCTATCACACATTACTATCATTATTATCATATGCAAGTAAAATTTTGCTGAAGATAATGAAAAAATGGTTGCAGCTGTACATCTACAGGGACCCACCAGAAATTCAAGACGGATTCAGAAGAGGACGTGGAACAAGAGCTATCGTTGCTGGTGTCAGATGGATCTTGGCTGAAAACAGAGAATATCAGAAAGATGCTTACCTGTGTTTTATTGATTATGCAAAGGCATTTGACTGTGTGGATCATAACACATTGTGGATAACACTGTGAAGAATAGCAATTCCAGAACACTTAATTGTGTTCATGCAGAACCTGTACACAGACGAAGAGGCAGTCGTTCGAACAGAACAACTGAGTGGTTTAAAATCAGTAAAGTCGTGTGTCAGGTTTGTATCCTTTCACTACACTTACTTAATCTGTGTACTGAGCAAGTAACCTGAGAAGCTGGACTGAATGAAGAAGAATGAGGCATTAGGATTAGAGGAAGACTCATTAACATCTACGGTATGCAGATGACACAATCTTGCTTGCTTAAAGTGGACTTGAAGCACTTATTGATGAAGATCAAAGATCATGACCTTCATTACGGATTATACCTCAACATAATGGAAACAAAAATCCTCACAACTGGACCAATAAGCAACACCATGATAAACGGGAAGAAGATTGAAGTTGTCAAGGATTTCATTTTACTTGGATCCGCAATCAACAACCGCGGAAGCAGCAGTCAAGAAGTCAAACGGCATATTGCATTGCACAAATCTGCTGCAAAAGATCTCTTTAAAGTGTTCAAAAGCAAAAATGTCACCTTGAGGACTAAGGTACGTCTGACCCAAGTCATGGTATTTTCAATCACCTAGTATTCTTGGGAAAGCTAGGCAATGAATAAAGAAGACTGAAGAAGAATCGATACCTTTGAATTATGGTGTTGGTGAAGAATATTGAGTATACTACGGACTGCCAGAAAGAATGAACAAATTTATCATGGAAGAAGTACAATCAGAATGCGCCTTAGAAGCAAGAATTCGGAGACTTCATTTTACATACTTTGTACTTGTTATCAGGAAGGACCAGGCCCTGGAGAAGGACGTCATGCTTGGGAAAGTAGAGGTTCATTGAAAAAGAGGGAGACCCTCAGTGAGGTGAACTGACACAGCGGCTGCAGCAATGTACCAAACCCGGGCTTCATTCTGGCTGGAACCCCTGCTGAGAGCTTGCATTTCCACCCCAGATACTGGTACTGAATCAGAACTTACATTTTAACAAGACCCCTATGTGATCTACTAGTAATCCACTAGTAAGGAGCCCTGGTGGCACAGTGGTTAAAGCATTCAGCTGCTAACTTGAAAGGTTGGCGGTTCGAACCCACCAGCCGCTCTGCAGCAGAAAGATGCGGCGGTCTGCTTCCCTACAGATTTCGTCCTTGGAAACTCTATGAGGCGGTTCTATTCTGCTATAAGTTGGAATCAACTCAACAGCAGTGGGTTTTGGCTCTACTAGGTGTTCTCAGAATTGGTCCCCAACCAGCAGTATTAACTTCTCCTGGGAACTTGTTCAAGATGCAAATTCTTAGCAGGGGTTCAAACCAGAAGGAAGCCATCAAAGCCCTGGATCAAAATAGCAACACCATAAGGATGGTGCAGGACTGGGCAGTGTTTCATTCTGTTCTTCATGAGTCAGAACCAACTCGATGGCACCTAATGACAACGATATCACAGTGTTCCGAATAGAGGTAACCCATGCTTCAGCTAACAGGCTCACCCTGGCTGTCCTTGAGAATGGAGTGTAGAAGCTGACTTGTTAGAAGTCCACTGCATTGATCCAGGTGAGAGGTGAGGCTGGCTAAGTCTACGAAAGTGCCCATGGTTGGAAGGGGAAAGCGGAGGTCAGATCCTGCGTATATATTTCGAAGATAGCACGTTCAGATCCCACATATATATTTCGAAGGTAGCATGGATAGAATTTCTGGCAGGTTGGAGGTTGTCTTAATTATCTAGTGCTGCTGTAACAGAAATACCACAAGTGGATGGCTTTAACGAACAGAAACTTATTTTCTCACAGTTTTGGAGGCTAGAAGTCTGAATTCAGGGCATGGGCTCTAGGGGAAACCCTATGTGGAAGTTCTACTCTGTCCTATAGGGTGGGTATGAGTTAGGCATGACTTGACGGTGCACAACAACAGCAACAGTACAGTTCTTGACACGTGTTGTCAGTCGCCCTTGAGCCAACTCTGGCTTACGGTGACCTTATGTATAACAGAGCAAAATGTTGCTTGGTCCCGTGCCATCTTCATGACTGTTGGTATGTTTGAGCCCATTGTTGTGGCTACTGTGTCAATCCATCTCTTGGAGGGTTTCCCTTATTTTTGCTGACCTTTTACTTTACCAAAGAGGATGTCCTTCTAGTGATTGTTCTTTTCTGATGACGTGTCCAAAGTAAACAAGCCAAAGTCTCTCCATTCTTGCTTCTGAGAAGCATTTTGGTTGTATTTTTTCTAAGGCTGACACCAAAAAAACCTCAAACCCATTGCTTTTCCATAGGGTTTTCAAGGGTTGCCTGGTAGATTCGAACTGCTGACCTTTTGGTTAACAGCCAAGCTCTTAACTGCTGCGCCACCAGGGGTCCTCTAACACTGATAAAAAAAAGTAGGGGCTTAATAAATGTTTGTTGTTTGAAGAAATAAACTGTTTTAAAAATAGGTTTTCTTCTCTTAATTTACAGCCATTCTAAAATAATCTCATTGCTCTTCTTTTATTAGTTTCTGTCTTTCATCCACTTTTCTTTCAATGTTTTCTTTCTTTTTTCCTCTTAGAGTCTTTACTTGAATTGTGTCATGCTTTCTACTTTAAGAGTTTCCTGAGACCCTTTCACATTGAAGGGAAAAGCCCTTGGATTTTTCTTTTTTTAATTATTTTCTTTAAGCAGGAAAACTCAGGTAGTAGGCATTTGATATTTTGAATGTCTGTTTTTACTTTCTTTTGGTTCCTCATCAGGCCTCCTGGGGGGCGTCCAAGTGCAGAGAGCCTTGAAATTTTGCCAGAAATGTGGCCCTGTTGCAGCAGCATGTATAATACTTGAATGTGTAAATTGCAGCTGGAAAAGGTGGGATTTACCTGTGGCCAGGGTGCGATGCCTCTGTCTAAACCAGATCTTCTCTTTTGCCATTATTCTTAGCTGAGCATGTGCTGGAAAGGCCATCAGGTGTCAACAATCTAGGCAGCCATGCCTCAACTAAATCTTCTCAGGATGAAGGTGCACCTGCCAGAAGCATCTTCCAGAACTGCTAGTTACTGAAGTTGAAAATTAAAATAACCCTTGATTTAACTAAATTATTGCTCCAACTTCTGCAAACTACAAAAAGAGAGAATCAGGTTGGAGTGCATAGTGGGCACTATGAATTATTATGACTTAGAAGATGTTTTCATTTTTGTTTATTCCCTTGCTTATTAGTTTCTGATGAATATATGAGTCTTTTTTATTGTTTTAATAAGGACTGTGAGCTAATAATAATTTGCTGTGATAGTTTTGGTCTTTGACCCGTTGATCTCATCCTTTTGAATTCAATAATACAATAACAGCTAGTATTTATAGCTTGGCATTGTGTTAAGCATTCTACAAGCATCCTTTAAAAAAATTTTCTTTATTGTACTTTACCTGAAAGTTTACAGAACAAACTAGCTTCTCATTAAACAGTTAGTACATATATTGTTTTATGACATTGGTTAACAACCCCATGACATGTCAACACTCTCATTTTTCGACCTTGGGTTCCCTATTACCAGATTTCCTGTCTCCTCCTGGCTTCTAGTCCTTGCCCCTGGGCTATAGTGCCTCTTTAGTCTTGTTTTGTTTTATGGGCCTGTCTAATCTTCGGCTGAAGAGTGAACCTCAGGAGTGACTTCATTATTGAGCTGAAAGGGTGTCTGGAGGCCATACTCTTGGAGTTTCTCTATTTTCTGTCAGGCCAGTAAGTCTGGTCTTTTTGGTGAGTCAGAAATTTGTTCTACATTTTTCTCCAGCTCTGTCTGGAACTCTCTGTTATGATCCCGGTCAGAGCAGTCAGTGGTGGTAGCTAGGAACCATCTAGTTGTACTGGACTCAGTCTGGTGGAAGCCGTGGTAGTTGTGGTCCATTAGTCCTTTGGACTAATCTTTCCCTTGTGTCTTTAGTTTTCTTCATTCTTCCTTGCTCTCGAAGGGGTGAGACTAGTGGAATATCTTAGATTGCCACTCACAGGCTTTTAAGACCCCAGGCACTACTCGCTAAAGAAAAATCTACATGCATTCTTTATTTTTCTCACAACAATCCTAAAGTAGGTACTATTATTATTAGTCCCATTTTACAGATGTAGAAAAAATTTAAGTGAACTGACCCCATGACAGTATCTGTAGAGCTCAGGGCATACTTGTTATCATCACATGGCATTTGCGTATCTATAGGCTCTATAATATTGTGCTAGCTTATATTCCATTTTTATTTATAGATATTTTAAATTATCACCCGTTTGAGGGTGCATATTAAATCTCAATAAGCTGTAAGGTTAATTTCTGTTTGAAGTGGTATACAATATTTACATACCACTGTAGTGTCTACAAAGTGTTTTTGCAAACATCGTCTCTCTTAATTTTAGAAACGCTGGTGGCATAGGGGTTAAGTGCTATGGCTGCTAACCAAAGGGTCAGCAGTTTGAATCTGCCAGGCGCTCCTTGGAAACTCTATGGGGCAGTTCTACTCTGTCCTATAGGGTCGCTATGAGTCAGAATCGAGTCGACGGCACTGGGTTTTTTTTTATTGACAATCAATGTATCCTCCTATTATCAGAATCATATTGATCATCTTAAGCACAGAGGAAAATCTCCCTGTCTCTTCTTTTCTATTTTGCCCTAGCTCTCACCTCTCCCCACATAAATTGCTTTACAGTATTCAAATTAATTTCAAATCTATTATCCCATTTATCCCCAAACCAGTCATCCGATGTAAACGTTATTTTCCTCATTTTGCTGTTGAAGAAATTGAGACTTAGAGAAGTGATTTGACTGTCAGAGAGATAAGGCAGAAGGGGAAGTCCGAGAGGTTTGACGTGTGGGCTGGACTCAACCCAATGTTGCTGGCTTTGAACATGAGGGGGCCACAGGTCAGCGAATGTGGGTAGTCTCTCAAAGTTGTGTATGACCCCTGGCCAACAGCCAGCCAGGAAACAGGACCTCAGTCTTCAACCTCATGGAACTGAATTCTGCCAACAACCTGAATGTGGCAGGCAATGGATTCTTCCCTAGAGCCTCCAGAAAGGAATGCAGACCTGCCAGCACCTAGAGTTTAGCCTTGTGAGCCTCCAACCAGAGAACGAGCAAAGCCATGCTGTGCCAGGACTTCTGACCTGTAAATCTTGAGATAATAAACTTGTGTTATTTTAGGCTGCCAAATTTGTGACAACTCATTATGGCAACAATAGAAAACACATGAAAGCCACAAAGCTGCTTAGTGGTTGTTATGGACTGAATTGTGTCCTCAAAAAACACGTGTTGAAACCCGTGACCTACAAGGTCCCTCACAATCTACTTCTCCATCTTCATTTCCTTCATCTCTTCCTGCTCGATGGCTCCAGGCTCACTGGCCTCCTTCCTTCTGCTCTGGGCACACTCCCAGTGGCCCCTTCTTAGAACCTCTGTGCTCACTTGCTGTTGCCCAGTCTGGACCACTCTTTCCCCAGTTCTGCCTATCACTGCTCCTTCTAGTTCTTCATGTCTCTGCTCACATTTTATGTCCTCACAGAGGTCTTCCCTGTCTCCATCACTCTGTCCTCTAACCCTGCTTTATTTTCCTTCACTGTGCCTGACATTTAAAAGAAATAATTTATTTTATTTTTGTTGTTGTTGTTGAGATTACACACAGCAAACAAATACCAATTCAATAGTTTCTACACGTACAGTTCAGTACATTGATCACATTCTTTGAGCTGTAACCATTCTCACCCTCCTTTTCCAAGTTGTTCTTCCCTCATTAACGTAAATTCACTGCCCCTTAAGTTTTCTGTCTAATGTTTTGAGTTGCTGTTGTCAACTTGATCCCATGTAGATAGTTCTCAAAAAAGCATAATGCTCTTTATTACATATTTATTTGCTTTTCTGTGTATCATCTGTTTCTCTCGATGGACCATAAACTCCACAGTGGCAGGCACTCAGCAGCTGGAAAAATAACCAGCTGTGGTAGAGTTGACTCTAACTCATGGTGACCCCACATGTGTCAGAGTAGAACTGTTCTCCAAGGGATTTGCAGAACTGATTTTTTTGGAGTAGACTGCCAGGCTTTTCTTCCAAGGAGCCCCTAGGTGGACTTGAACCTCCAACTTTTTGGTTAGCAGCTGACCACAGTAACTCTGGAAAAAAATACTTGGAAAATATTTTAAACGAATGAATGAAAGAGTTATTGAAGAATTAATAAGTGACCATGAGAGAAGAGAGAGTTGGATATTTCCAAAAAGACTTTTAGTGAGAGAAGCAAGGGAGATAGAAGGCAACCTGTCTAGGGATGAGTCCCTCTGCTTCATAGCAGGTGGGAATTTAACTATCTCAGGGAACAAGCAAGCCTTAGTTGAGGGAGGCTTCTCCACTCCTGTCTGCTTTACAACCTGTTGCCTGCCTGTGGGACCCCTTCTCCCCAACCCCATCCTGTTGGTTGGAGGCTCGAGAAGAAGCTCCTGACTTTCCTTTACTGAGCAGGTAAGCTGTGCATTTCCCAATTTCCCTTGCGCTTGAGATCTTGCTATGAGTGGGCTTGCAGCAGGAGGGTACACGGGAAGTTACTCTCTCCTGGGATGGTTTGGGAGGCAGTGGGAGCCTGTTTGTCCACTTGGGAGAAAGGTTTTTAGGGGATGCTCAGTATTTGGGCTGAATAGCAAAGCCTTTCTCAGAGAAACTCTCCAAGGAGTTTCTGTGCAGGCCTCCCAGGGTAGAGCAGTGGTTTGTAGACGTTTTAGTCCTCTTTATATTCTAGTTTCATCTCTTCCCATTGATTCTGCCATTTGCGGTTTATAATGGGAATGAGCACAGCTGGCGCAGATGGAGCAGTTACCAGATGCTTCTCTATCTCGCAGCTGGGCACTCCGGGGGAATCAGTAGAATGGGTATTTGCTTCCTTAACTCTTCTCTAGGTCTCACCAAGTTGGGGTCACTGAGAAGGTGGTCATCAATTCTGCGAATTGGTTTATATTGGCTTGGATAACTGTATGGTGTGAAAACAGATGAAAGAATTAGAATCACCCCCCTTAAAGAGCTTAAAAGAGAACATAAACATGTATGTTGTAACAATTTATACTAATTTTGGAGGGTATAAGTAGTTAATGTGGTTGGCTGCTAACCGAAACGTTGGAGGTACAAGTCCACCCAGAGGCACCTTGGAAGAAAGGCCTGGCAGCTACTTCTGAAAAGTCAGCCATTGAAAATCCTATGGAGCACAGTTTTATTCTGACACACATGGGGCCTCCGTGAGTTGGAGTCGACTTAAAGGCAACTCGTATACTAATTTTAAGAATACATTTTGCTAGTACGGGGTGAAAAGTGTAATGTTAGGACAAATTCCCTCCACCCAGTTCTTACAAGGAAATGAACTATTTGTTTTACCGTGGCTTGATTATGATGCTGGTGTCATAAGGAATGCTGGTATTTAGTTTAAGAAAACCTAAGATGTGGTAGCATCTCATGTACGCAGGTAGTGGATGACTGCTGTAAATTGGTCCTGACATAAGTTGAATACCTCATTTTTTTCATTATTATTGCCTCTTAGTATCTTTATAAATCATAACATTGAACATCTGCGAGTGAACATCTGAGAGTGATAACATCAGCAAATTATGCTCCAGAACATTGTATGTAGTACGTATTACTAACCCTCAGATGTACAAAGAAAACCAAAACAAAACAAGTGGTCGTAAGGGCGGTTTGTCATCACTTGAATATGTCGTAAATTGGAGACTGCCTGTCTCCAAAAAGGAACCCTGGTGGCATGGTGGTTAAGTGCTCAGCTGCTAACTGAAAGATCAGTGGTTTGAGCCCACCAGCCACTCTGTGGGAAAGAGATGTGGCGGTTTCCTTCTGTAAAGATTTACAGCCTTGGAAACCCTACAGGGTCGCTATGAGTTGCAGTCACTCGACGGCAATAGGTTTGGTTTTTGCTTTACCTGTATAGAGGTCAGTCTGGAACATAGTTTTGATGGAAAAAAGTAAATGAAAAGGGCCTGTGAAGGTACGAAGGAGATTCAATGTCCCTGCATTAAAGCCTGGCCCCTTCACACTCCCTCGGATCTTCATTGACTCTTATTTCATATTCTATTCTCAACACCGTTAATTGTCTTGTTTTCCAGCCCAGAGCAGCTAAGGAGCAGCAAACTGGAAGAGGGCTGAGGAGATTGCAAGTCAAAATCATGATGCTGGAAGAGAGAAATGACAGCTGACAGCCTGGCAGCAAGGGGGGTGACAGCAAATCCTAACCTGAAATGCAGGATTGTGGGACACCAGCTCAGAATGGCCCAGGTTTTGTCTGCAAGGCCAGGACAGATATGGTAGGGGTTGCTTGCAAGCATGACACATAGGAAGGGGACATTGGAAGGAATGGCTTGAACCAGGAGGCTGTGAATCTCTACAAGTTGTTTATGAATTGGCCAAGTCAAAGAGTTATGCCTGGGAGGGAAGCTAAGTAGGAAATGGAGCAAATGTTGCTTGCATCAAGCTGGATGTTGGAAGGCCTAGATAGATGGTTTTCAAGGTAGGTGAGAATGAGCTTAACAGAGAGATGGACTGAGGTGTAGGTGGGTGGCTAGGGTGATACAGAAACTAAATTAGAAGCATTAGGGTTTTTGGTGCAGGTTTCTTTTTTATAGGTATTTAAAACAATCCACACTGGCCTAGACCAGTTACCTTCACAGTGGTGCATATGTGCTCTAGGGAAGGAGCCCTAGTGGCGCAACAGTTAAGTACTTGGCTGCTAACCTAAAGGTTGGTGTTTCAAACCTATTCAGGAGAAAAAACCTGGCAATCTGTTCCTGTAAAGATTGCAGCCTAAAGGACTGTAGTCTCAGGGGATGTCTAGGTCAATTGGCAAAACGTAGTTCATAAAGATTACATTCTAGCCTGGTGAGTAGTGTATGGGGACTTAAAAGCTTGCAAGCAGCCTTCTAAAAAACAACTATTGGTCTCTTGCCAGCAGGAACAAAGGAAAACAAAGAAAACTGAAGACCCTATGAAGCAATTAAGACCAGAAGAACTAGATAGTGCCCGGCTACCACTACCGACCACTCTGGCTGGGATCACAATGGAGTGTCCCCAGTAGAATGTGTAAAAAATGTAGAACAAAATTAAAAAAAAAAAAGACTAAACTTACTGGTCTGAAAGAGACTGGAGGAACCCCTGAGACAGTTGCCCTTAGACAACTTGAAACTATAGACGCTACAGGAGGTAACCTTTTAGCCCAATAATAGACAGGCTATAACATCAATAATAGCATCTGTGAAGAATGTGCTTGTTGGAACAATTAACTACATGAGACCAAAAGGGCAACATTTGCCAAAACCAAGGATAGGGAGAGACAGGGAGACCAGACTAATGGAAACGGGGAACCCAGGGAGGAAATGCGGAGAGTGCTGACACACCACAGGGATTGCAACCAAGATCATGAAACAATTTGTGTAAGAACCGTTGAATGCAAATTAATTTGCTATGTAAACCTTCACCTAAAACAAACAAACAAACAAAAAACAAATCAAATCCGTTGCCATCGAATTGATTCTGACTCATAGCGACCCTATAGGGCAGAGTAGAACTGCCCTATAGAGTTTCCAAGGAGTGCCTGGCAGATTTGAACTGCTGATCTTTTGGTTAGCAGCAGTAGCTTTTAACTACTATGCCACCAGGGTTTCCAAACCTTCACCTAAAGCACAATGGAATGTAAAAAAAAAAAGAAAAAGGAAAAACAAAAAGTATTGTGGCCTAGAAAACTCTATAGGGCAGTTCTACTCTGACACATGGGGGCTCTGTGAGTCGGAATTGACTCTAGGGCACTCAACACCAGCAACAGGGAGGGAGCATGATGACTGTAATGTATGTGTGATGGTTAAAGTTGTGTATCAGGTTGGCTGGAACATGATTCTCAGGATTTTGATAGTAGTATGATGGTGATCACGTCCATGACAAGTGATCACCTCCGTGAGGGGATCTGCAGTGAGTAGCCAATCAGTTGAAAGGGAGTTTCCTTGGGTGTGTGGCCTACCTTGAATATAAGCACACATTCTGGCAAGGCTTGTGGGCTTTTGCACTTTCTGGATCCTGCAGCTGGCTTCTGTTCATCTGACCTCCGGTTCTTGGGATTTGAGCTAGCAGCTTACCTGCGGTCTTGCCTGTCGATCTTTGGAATTCGTCTATCTTCACATACTGTGACCCACAGCTCTGCTCCCTGACTTGCTGATCTTGGGTTTGCCAGCTCCTGTGGCTACGTGCATCAGGAGAAGACCCTACTCTTACCCATGGACTTGGGATGTTCCAGCCTTTACAACTGTGTGAGCAATTTCCTTGATATAAATTTCTCTATATAAAAATATTTATACACTTTACTGGTTTTGCTTCTCTAGAGAACTCAGCCTCAGTATGTGACTTACACAGTTACGTGATGCCTTTTAATCTAAAAACAGAAAGAAGTTAAACTTCAGTAAAATAAAGTTTGATCGTAAAATTTGTGTGAAACTTACAAATAAAAACATGTATTCAGAGTATGCTCAAATCAAGTACAAGATAAAAAAAAGTGTTTAGAAATGACCAGCCTAAAGAATAATATGGCCTGATCAAGCAGTCTGCATGAATTCTTTCGATTTCCTGCCCCTCATCCTAACTGCAAATTTATCTGTGTCCATAGCCTTGATGTCTTCCTTCGCTCCTTTTGCTACGGAACAGATGACTTTCAGTGGAAGGGCTGGCCTTCTTTCCCTTCTCCTGAAGGTGATTTCTCCACCTGCATTCAAGATCCCATTCCTGCCAGTTAATTTTCAAGCCTTACTTCATAATCTGTTCTCTCACCCTCACTCACTATTGAATATTTTCTGCTCAATTTATGAACAGGTTCACAACTCTTCCATCTTAAGAAATATTCTCCATCCTGAATCTATTGTCCTTTCTCCCCACCACACTCCATCTCTGCCAGGTTTTGCAGGAGGCACCTATGCACCCTGTTTATACTCTATCCTCTTCCTTTCACTTCTCTCCCCCTGTAATCCTCCTCACTCTCAGTAGTGCTTCATTCAGTGTCTCCTTTAAGTCTCATCTTAGAGCTATCCTTACTAAAGTCTATTGATGGTCCATCCACCAGGTCCTTCCACAGTCCCTGCTCTCTTGTCTCTTACAATCTAGCAGAAAAGACTAAAGGTCCAGGGTCTCGGGATAAAGATGTGGATGCATCTTATAAGAGCTTTCAAAGAGTTTCCTTACTGTCCATTGTTTTACTTAAATGACCCCTTTAAACTGGGACACGTTCAAAGGGGTAAGAGAACACATCAAAGAGAAATAAAATTCAGGTGGAACAAATTTTAAGATATGGCCTTTCTATCTACAGATGGGTCTCTGGGTGGTACAAATGGCTAACGTGCTCGGCTGCTATCCAAGAGGGTTAGAGGTTTGAGTCCGCCCAGAGGCACCTTGGAAGAAAGGCCTGGTTATCTACCTCCAAAAAATTAGCCATTGAAAACCATATGGAGCAAGTTCTACTCTGACACACATGACATTTCCGTGAGTTGGAGCTGACGTGAGGGCCACTGATAATTTATGAACACAAAATATATGTGTTTCTTTGTGACTTCACTGAAATACCCAGGATTGTACCTGCAGGGGGGAAGGCCCTGGAATTGAAATGTGTTTATTTTGGCCACAACTGCCATCAAGTTCTGAGGCTCGAGATGTGACACACATTCTGTGTGAACATACCTGAGCCTGGGCACAGGTAAACTGCAGGCCCACAGCAGAAGCGTTTGACCTATTTGCGACCTCAGGCGCTCTTAATTCACTTCCCAGGACCAAATGAAGGGATAACCGTAATGCGTCAACAGTCCAGAATTTAGCTGGCCCTGGAGACATTGCATGAGTATCTTGCGGGTGAGGTCTAAATTAGATGGCCTTCAGGTACGTACACAGGAGCGGTCATTACTGCAGGCAGATGTGCACAGCTAGTGGTTGGCGGTGGAGATGGCTGCAGGGGGAATTCCTTGATCAAAATGAGTTAAAATGAGACAGTGGATTATCCAGAAGGGTGCTTTTTCACAGACTACACTTTTATTGGTGGAAGCAATCAAAGGAAAGGAAAAAAATTGAGCCATTAAAAATGAGAGCCACTCTAATGTGCTTCTTTCCTATCATCCGTGTAACACACAACTGAATGTGTATATATGAATTTTGTTCTTTTATCCTGAGTAAATGAAAAGAGAAACTGCTTTCATTTTATTTTTATCTCAAATAAATGTCGATGGGAAGCTGGTACATTAAGGCAATGTAGGAACCTAATGTACAGGGGCAGAGGGACTACTTGCAAAAGAGTTAAATTTTTATACATGTAAGCCAAGCTGCCCATGATCTCATTACACCACAGAGAGCTTGCAAGCATTGCTCCCAAATCACAGAGAAAAATCAGCGCCCAAGTGACCTGTGTATTAGCATCTCTGCAAATCTCAGGCAGGAGCTGAGATTTATATACACTTTACACACCCCTGAGGAAATACCCATTTTATACCATTGATAGGCCAGATGTATTTTCCTTTGCGAAATGTGATCGGAATGTAATTAGAAGAAAATACACTGTGTATTCAAAAACAAATAGACGGTATTCTTTAAAACTCCTTGGTAATTTAGAACGGGGAGTAATATCAAATTTGGAGCTGTGTGGAAGGGTTATTATGGTGTGATTGGGCCTGTGAGGTTATATTGGCTACAGTACACTGATTTAATTTATAGCCATTGAGCTCAACTGGAAATTTCGCATGTCCAAAAAAACTTCTTCTCTGAATGTGATTACTAATGTGATAGAAAGTTGCACATTAGATAGTGTGATTCCTTGAAAATGCCAGTGTAGATTTGAGTCTTTTTTTTTTCCCCCCTGGAGTCAGTTTAATATGGAAGAAAAAAAAATTAATATGGCTTTGGGGGAAAAATACACACATTTCTAATAGAACTTGCTAGAACAGTCAACACAGTCTGCTATTTTTCTACTGCAGCTGTGCGTTTTACTGTAACGAAGTGATTAATATGTTTCAAATTTTGAACTTATGGACTCAACCATTATAGTGTCATATCATCAAAAGACACAAAAACCTGACACATCTAATTTCTATGTAATCCCAAGTAGTATAAAATTATATGTGTATTTATAATGCTGAGGCATTTGAACGGGTTGTGTGACATAAGCGTGGACAATTATATACAGGAACATGAATAAAACATGTTCAAGTGCATAAACAAGGCAGGCACCAGCCAAAAGAATTGTATATGTGCATGATGAATTAGGATGGAAATTCATCCTTTAATCTCCCCTAGACTTTGGATGGCAGTATTTTTTATAAGACTGAATTCTTTATGGGAACTCTCTGGGGGAAAAAGTATAATTTATAACCTGTGAACTACAAGGGTTCTAATCCTTAGTTTTAGGTGAATCAAAAAGATGAGTTAAAAACATTGTTAACATTTCTAAACCTCTCTGAAGAGGTCCAAAGAGAGGTTGGATTAGTGGCAATGGATTTAAAGACAGGATTAACAAGGGTTGCTTCCGAATTGAAGGCATTAGGAACAATTTCACAAGCAGAGTATTCTCAAAGTAGATTCTGGTATCACCTGGGACCACTGAGAGGTTCCAAGGAATCAGCAACCCATAGCCTTTTTCTAGTATTTGTCAAAACCTCACATATGTGAAGAACGTCTAGAGAAAAGGAAAGCTGGTGTGGGTGCACATTAAGGATTGAAAGAAGACATGTGGCGGTTTAAAAATATAGTCCCAAATTCTTTGATATTCCTCCCATTGAGAGGCAGGTCTATGCCCCTTCCCTTTGAATCAAAGTGGGTTTGTGACTGCTTCGACCAATAGGATTCAGTGAAAATGATGTTGTGAGGTTCTGAGGCGAGGTCAGAAAAGGCCCTGAAGCTTCTCCCCAGGTCCCTAGGGGTGCACACTCTGGGGGAAGCCAACCATGATGTAAAGAGGTACTACTACCCTGAGACCACCAGGCAGAGAGGCTGCATGTGGGCACTCTGGTTGAGAACCAGCATCAACTCCCAGCCACGTGAAAGAGCCATATTGAACGTGGATGTCCAGTTGAGACTTCAGATGGCTGTACTGCTATGTTCTGAAACTTTGTGGCTGAAGGCCCAGACATTGTGGAGCAGAGTCAGACCATGTTCCCTTTGCCTTGCCCAAATTTCTGACCCAAAGAGTCTATGAGAATAATAAAATGATTATTTCATACCACTAAGTTTTCAGGTGTTTGGTTTGCACCAGTAGTAACCAGGACAAGCCAGTATTTTCCAAACTTATCTTTAATAATTATAGCTTGGGGAGCATGTTAGAAAAGAGATTCCCAGGCTTCACCCGTGGGCAGTTTGACTTAATAGGTATGGGGGAGGGGCCTGTTTTAATGAAGAGCGTGGAAAGTTAACTATAATAAAATGACTCCATAGGATTTGTTGGCCAGTTTCGATACATGAAATGTGAATAACAAACAGTTTTTTAAATTACTTGGAATGGGCTCACAGGCCCATTATTTTCCTTATTTTAAGATTGTGCAATATGCCACTGAAGGGGATATCTACCTTTCTAGACCCACTTGTGAAAAAGCAGTGAAAATACAAGACGCTTTCACTGAGAACTAAACCAGAGTACCGAGAGGAAGACCAGCTAAGTTTGGCGTATGAGGGGAGTTTTATGGAGGAGGAGACGAGGGAGTCAGGCCTTTAATACTGAGTAGTATTAAATTGGCTTAGGGGAGAAGGAAATCATCACAGATGGAGGATGGCAACAGGAGAGAAGGCAGAGAGATAATGGAGAGGCCCACCTGACCAGAGGGCCCTGACAGTGCGGCACAGATGCAGGTAGGACCCATCAGACAAAGCCAGAGGCAGAGCCTTCTCTTCTAGTTCCCAGAGTCCATTGTAGCTCCAGTGCATCTGTTTATTACACTATTACTTCTAACAGCAACGACAACAACTACCCAGGCCATTATTTATATAGTGTTTCCTTTATGCGCGTCATCTGCATTGGCTCGTATCTGCTTCTTCTCTATTACCAGGATCGTGTCCTACTCTTCTTTGTATCCTGTGCTTGGCGTGATACCTGTACATGGTAGGCATACCCGTAAATGGTTGTTGAGTAACTGTAGGAATAAAGTGACAATAGATAATATTTATGGGGGACTTACTATGTACCAGGGTGTCCCTGGGTGGCACAAATTGTTAATCACTCTGCTACTAACTGAAAGGTTGGTGGTTTGAATACACCCAGAGGCACCTTGGAAGAAAGACCTACTTGCAAAAGATTACAGCCATTAAAAACCCTATGGAGCTCAGTTCTACTCTCACACACGTGGAATGGCTATGAGTTGGAATATACTTGACTGCAACTGGTGGTTACTATGTACCAGGCTATGTGCTAAATAGATTACCATATTTAGTCCTAACTGCAAAGGTAAGATACAGTAATACCCCCATTTCACAGATACGGGAACTGAGGCAGGTATGTGACTTGCCCAAGGTCATGCAGATTGCAAATGATGGTACCTGCCTTATGACCTAGGTGAGCTGACTCCAGAGCTTGGCGCTGAATGAATTAATGAAGCTGTAAAGAAGAATGGACAGAGTCCGTCACTTTTGACCCCTCCTCATGCTGCCACAGCCTCTGCCTGGGACACTCCTCTTGCCCTTCTTTGCCCCCTTAATACCTATTCACCCCACATTGTCCTTTCCTCGTGTGTGCCTAGACATGATAGAGTCCCTGGCTGCACTCTGGACCCGCTTTTTTATTACTCACACCAACCTTGAAATTACTCGTTTAATGTCTGTTTGTCCTTCCCTCTAGACTGTAAACCTCCTGAGAAACGGTCATGTCTGTCTCATTCATTCACCATAACCTCCCCAGAGCTGAGCACATTGCCACTAATCAGTATCCTGTCTGTAGTATACCGCAGATTACATCCTATGGTATGGTGTGTAGCGTACTCTAGTGCACGTAGTGTGTTAGGTGCTGGGGATTCAGAAATGAGGAAACCAACTCTATCTTCAGAGAGTTCAATGATTAAATGGGAGACCGACAAGGAAACAAACAGGTGTAACATGTCTGAGTGGGGCTGAGGTGGGGAAATTACCAGGAAATGCCCCCAAGAGCTGATCCTCAGGCTGCCCTTGCAGGGTGAGTGTTAGCTAGTCAGGAGGCTGTGAGAGCAGGGTTTGGGAGGCATTCCAGACAGAGGAAATAGCATGAGTGAAGGTACAGGCGTGGGAAAGAACAAGGCACATCTGTGCAATGGCCAGTGGATCGGTGATGCTGGAGGCAAGGGTACATGGAGACATCGCAGGAAATAAAGCTACCAGTGACAGCGGGAACAAGTCATGAAGGACTTCCTCAGGTTTGATCAGGCTTGAACTTCATCCTTAAGGAAATAGGGAAGTCACTGGATACATTTTTTTTTTTTAATTGTACTTTAGATGAAGGTTTACAGAGCAAACTAGTTTCTCATTAGGCAATTAATACACATATTGTTTTGTGACATTGGTTAACAACCCCATGACATGTCAACACTCTCCCCTTCTTGACCTTGGGTTCCCCGTTACCATCTTTCCTGTCCCCACCTGGCTTTTCGTCCTTGCTCCTGAGCTGGTGTGCCCCTTTAGTCTTGTTTTGTTTTATGGGCCTGTCTAATCTTTAGCTGAAGGGTGAACCTCAAGAGTGACTTCATTATTGAGCTATAAGGGTGTCCAGGGCCCATAGTCTCGGGGTTTTTCCAGTCTCTGTCAGACCAGTAAGTCTGGTCTTTTTGTCATTGGATACATTTTATTCAATCCAAATTTAGAATATGTCGCTAAGGGGAGGGTTAAGTAACATGTGGGGTGTTCTGGGAGGTCACGTAGTACTTCTGCCATTTTGGGGGGTGATGAGGAGTGATGTTAATGTCCTGCAATACATGGAGCAATCTTACACAAAATGCTAGTAGACCCCCCTACCCACAACTGAGAAATGTTGCATAAAAAAACTAACTAAAAACTTGAAAGAAATCTCCCAAATATTTACAGGGTCCAGACAGTGAATGCATTATTTTATTGGTAAGGAAGGGAGGTATTTTCTTTTGGCCTTCTTGAAACACCAGACTTACAGGGAACAATTTAAGGACTGGCTCCCCAGAGACCTACAACAGCAGCCTTTTAACTTTTGGATCTGAATTCAAGACTATTTTACTCCTCTAGCTCTAGCAGGGAGCCCTAGTGGCGTAGTGGTAAGGAATTTGGCTGCTAACCAAAAGGTTGGCAGTTCTAATCCACCAGCTCTAATAGAGTTTATTCATTTATTCATACTCATTCATTTATTTAACAATCAAAAAAAGTTTTTTTTTCTTGTATTGTGCTTAAGATGAAGGTTAAAAAAAGTTTATGGAGCACTTTTATGGACAAAGCACCACTCTAGGTTTAGGTTTAGGAGATATAGCATGAACAGGGCAGGTGAAGACCCTCCCCCTAATGCAAGAAAGAGTTAAAAAAAAAATTACAACCCCAAAATTCGAAGGGGGGATAAAGCATGAGAAAGATGATTCAATTGCTTCTTTTGCAGGCAAGAATTATTTATGTGGGATTTCTGAAGCTATAACTAGGGCCACATTTCTTCATAACTAGACAAGTTCATAACCCCAAGGGTGTATGCACTGTCCGTGCCTTGCAAGAAAGGTAGACGTAGATAGTGTCATTAAAACCAATAGCTAACACATACCCAGGGCTGTTTGGGGACTTAGAGAATAGAGGATCTATTTAAAAATGAGAGAAGACAAGAGTTGGCACCTAAAGGAAATCTTGCCAGTGCAGTTATGTTAACTATCATAGACATTTCATTAAAATCATTGGTTAAAAGGACATTAGTATTGACCTAATTGGTTGCAAATAAGGCAAAATCCAAAGACTACTAAACATTCTTTTAGGGCAGAATTGGTCTCACTTTGTTTCAGCTCTTTCTCCCAAACCTCTGTTGGACATTCAGGCAGGAAGAAGAAATATATATGGAAAGAATGTATATAATCATCACCATCATCAACTTTGTCAGTATTATTTGTGTGTGTGTGTGTGTGGTGGCACTTTGGATAATGGCCATTTCGCACACTATCCAAATGCTCTAAATGAAGAAAGAGAGCTAAGATACTTTTCTTTTCTCTAGCTCAATGTGATTGAGGGAGAGACCAAGAGAAATATTTCCTGCTTACACTTAAAGCCAAAAACAAACAAACAAAAAACTCAAGCCACACCCACTGCTGTTGGGCTGACTCTGCCTCATGGCAACCCCGTGTGTTCCGGAGTAGACCTGCCCCATGGAGGTTACTTGGCTGTAGTCTTCACGAAAGTAGATCACCTGGACTTTCTTCCATGGGGGGTTTGAACCGCCAACCTTTAGGTTAGTAGTCAAGCACAAACCATTTGTGCCACCCAAAGTCCCATCTACTTAAAGCCACAGGTGCAAAAAAAGGGGTAAAGATATGCCACTGGTAGGAAAAGTTAACAGAACCACGGCGAACCACGTTGGTGCTTTCTGCCATGGCAGGATAATTTGAGATATGAACTGTGTTTTTGCTTTCCCTGTGTTCTTGTCTCCCTGTGTAAGGAGAAGGTGGCCACTCCTTGGGTTCAATTGCCTCAGGTTTGGGCTGGAAGAGGACTTCTCTTCCTGTCTTTGGTGAAAGCCTAAAGGTATCCAGGAGATTATATTAAAGTGCCCTGGCAAGCAGGAGGAAGAGATAAGGAAGGAGGTAAAAGAAGGAAAAGCAGAAGAAAGGAGAGACTCCAAGATTGGCAGCCTCCAAGGAGCAGCAGATCCCTGCGCTCTGCTCTCTCACAGTGGACCCAGGGACGGCAGGGCCTTGGTACGCCATGGCTGCATGGAAGGCTGGACCCAGAGCACCTTGGACCTGAGTCTAAGGTATTTTAACTGCCCAGCTCTAATGGAGTTTCTTCATTTGTTCACATGCTCATTTACTCAACATATGTTTACTGCTGAAATTAAACAATATTTAGGTTCTGTTCTGCCACAGCAAATCACAGGATTTTATTTTTCTGTTTAAGTAAAAGCTCAGATAATCATGCTCAGTGCTCTAGCAGCATCTGAGTCATTTATTAATGCAAGGACATTAGTCTGCTGCTTTTATTATAATACAGGATAATTACCCAGATGATGTGTGAAGCTCTTTCGAAATTTCTTTTCTCTACTTAGTCCAACATGAGAACTCACATATGGTGCTTTTGCCATGGGTACATGTAGACAAGGTCAGTTATAAAGAAAGCAAAAACCAGGGCTGATTGATAAGTAGGTGTGGTTTTGAGAATTAGTTAGTCAATAAATATGTTAAGGGCCTCTTCTGTGACTGGGACTAGGTACTGTGGGGCACAGGGACAAAAAAAAAAAAAAAAAGTAAAAACTGTTGGCGCTTGTTCCAAAGGATTTCTAGTCTAGCAAGGGCAGGAAGGCTAAGCTACAGGAGTCAATTAGGCTGAGTGAGAACACGGTAACCATGGAGGTGAGAATGTGTTTAGAAATGCCAGCCACGTACTGGAGGAAGGAAGGTAGGCATACAAAGACAATAGTTTACACCTCTGATTTGTATCTTCAGTTTAAGGGGGAAAGGTGCTTTAAAAAAATAAAGGCTTCCATCCGACTTAAGGTAGGTGATTGTGGAACGAGCCAGTTTTGAGCTTTGTCCTTTATAGAAACAAGAAGGATAAGAACAACTGAATTTTGATGCCATTTGAGAAAGGGAGTTAGAATGATAGACCTAAAATCCATGCTAAGAAATTTGTAACATTTCTTACCCTTCAAACTTTGGCTCTGTTGCTAGTTTTTTTAGCTTTTTCTCCATGGTTGATCATCAGTACATTTTGGGGAGGAAAAGATACTTCAGGACAGTGGAGGCTGGTGAGTGGTTAGTATAGGAATTCTAATAGTAGATGTTCAGCTGTCTGCTCTGCTGGCTGTGCGGGACCCCCCTCTGTCACTCCCATGGCTCTGCCTCACACACTTCTACACTGGTGAAACTGTGTGGAAGAATTAAAGGACGAGGGAGCTACATTTCACCTTGGGTGGATGAGAGCTGGAGAGAAGAGGATGGCTGACGAAGGAAACACTCAAGGCAGAGAAGTTGTTGAAAGCAGGTGATCAGAGCAAGGGTGACGAGAGAACTAGAATTCATTTAAGAATCCTGAGATACGGAAATGATGTTAATTTGTGCTTGAGCACTCTTTAAATTGTTGCTGAGACTCTCCTGCCGCCTTTGTTCTCACAGTGCCGCCATTTTGGTTATAGAGGCCCCCGTGTTTTTCTTTGGGCAGCAAGGAAGGCGTGGGTATGGTGAAGGCTGTGTCCAACTCCACAACCAACCTAGAAGGGAGAAAATCCTTAAGGGGTTGGGGAGGTGGTATGGAAGAGCAGGAAGGTTAGCAGACCTCCCTTCATTGTGGCCTGCAATGGAGAAGACAAGGGAGCCTGCCCGTGTGGTTTAAGATATGCCTGAATACTCTTGTCATTTCCATAAAGAGCAATAGATACTTTGTGCCATCTGCCCCCAAGGATGGTGTGAATACAGTGCATGCATTATAAATTCAAAAAAAGAGGTAAATGGAGCTATTGAAGCTTCATGGAGGAAGTTTGGCTTGTGTTTGACTTTAAAGAGTGAAAGGGGTTTGGCTAAGGGAAGAAGAAAAATCATTTAATGATAACTCCCATCCCTAGGAAACCCTGGTGGCGTAGTGGTTAAGTGCTACGGCTGCTAAACAAAGGGTCAGCAGTTCAAATCCGCCAGGCTCTCCTTGGAAACTCTATGGGGCAGTTCTACTCTGTCCATTAGGGTTGCTATGAGTTGGAATCGACTCGACGGCACTGGGTTTGGTTTTTTTTTTTTTTTGGTCCCATCCCTAAGTGTTTCCTATGTGTCAGGCCTGTATGTGTCAGGCCTGTGCTATTTTACATATTTTATATCAATTAATCATTTGAAGGCTTATTTTACAAATGAGCAAACTGAGGTTTCGAGAGATGAATTCCTTTTTTCTGATGGTGGGGATGGTTTTCATACATAAGAATCTCAGGTGCCAAAGATTGTGTTTTTAGTTACTACACTCTATGGTCTCCTTAAACCAGATTGTGAGGTTTTAAACTGGAGCAATACTGCCCTCCAGGAGGGTATTTGGAAAGGTGGGGGTGGCTTTTGGGGTTGTCCCATGTACTGTGGGGCCTATAAGCATTTAGTGGGAAAGGGCAGGGATGTGAAACATTCTGCAATATGCAAATAGTCCTGTTCCATGAAGAATTGCCCTCAATGCTGATAGTCCCTCAACTGAGAATCCCTGGAGGGGAGCTGCACAAATGTAGGGGAGGCAATGGAAGGTGGGAGCTGCCAGTATATGAGAGGCAGAGCGGAGATTTGTCTGATCAACACACAGATTCAGATTGAGGAGAAAAGCGTGCTTATTCCTCAAACATTCCAAGTCCTTCCCCAGCTCTGCTGATTTTTCTCTTAGGCTGGCTTTTCTTTGCATAGCTCATTCTTGTCCTTCACATTCTTATGGCAAGTATAACTACCTCTTAGAGCAAATACAATAGATGTCTAGTTCAATTTTTGTTTTTACTTGATAAATGATTTGAAAGGATTACCTATATTCTTAGTATTTCTTTGACATTCTGTCAAATACAGTCTCTAACAATCAAAACAGTCTGGTAGGTCTTTCAAGCCACTGTCCTGCTTATTTCATCATCCTCGTATCAGTTATCTATGCTGTGTAATAAATTGCCCCAAAACCTAGCAGCTTAAAACAACAAATTTTTATTGTCTCACATTCTCTGTGGGCCAGGAATGTGGATGCATGTGGTTCTGGCTCAGGGTCTCTCATGAGGCTGCAGCCAAGCTGTTGCCAGGGCATGCAGTCAGCTGAAGGGGCTGGAGGGTCCACTTTGAATATCAGTCACATAGCTCTTGGCAGAAGGCCTCAGTTCCTTGCTGGCTGTTTGCTCCGTGGGGCTCTCTATAGGTTAAGTGTCTTCAGGACATGGCAGTTGGCTTCTCCTCCCGAGAGAGACAGAGCATGAGAAGGTGGTTATAACAGAAGCCCCAGTGTCTTCAACCTAATCTTGGAAGTTATATACCATCACCTCTGTGGTATCTCACTGGTTAGTGAGTCCAACCTTGTATAATGTGGGAGGGGACCATACAAGTGCATGACTATCAGGAGGTGGGATCATTGGGGCCATCTTGGAAGCTGGTGAAAAGCATGCTTATTCTCTTCATAGTGCTTATCCAGTCTCGGATTCTCTTGTTTATTTGTTTACTTGTTGACTTTTGTTGATCTCACTAGAATGAAAACTGTACTAGAGTATGGACCTTCATCTGACTTCCTGCTGAATCTCCAGTCTCTAGAAGAGCGTCTGCCATAATACATATTGCGGAAAGAAAGAATATGTGAGTGAATCAAATGGTAAAGTATACAAAATCACAAACTGGCCTTCATTTCTCCTGTCTAAAATTATTTTAATCACACTGGTCCGTGATTATGTTAAGAGTTGACTTAGAATATCCTGGACTGGATAAAGACGCAGGAACATAAAATTGGTGCCTAGTTGAATTTTTTTTGTTTGTTTTTACTTGATAAATAATTAAAAAAAAATTACCTATATTCTTAGTGTTTCTTTTACATTCTGCCAAATACAGTCTCTAACAATTACAGTAATCTGGGCTAGTATACCATAGGTTCAAAACTGTTTTACTTTTTGTATTTCATTTGATCTTAACAATGTTGTGTTAAATTGCTAGAACATTACTTACAGATGAAGTATCAGAGGTTTGGGAAGGTCATTATGGCTTGCCAAAGGAATATACTTAGTGAATAACCTGGGACCTAAACCAAACCTCTGCCTCCAAGTCAAGGACATTGTCCTTGAACCGAGATTGTCTCTTCTCAATGGTTACATTACACCAACACTGACCCCGCTCATAAAATCATATATACAATTTCTATTCTTAGAATAACTGATTTTCTTTCATATGTGCGTGGACCATTCCTTGCATATCTGGGTGATTATGTGAACTTTCCATTATGGCATGGGCTTTGACTTGTTTATTTAACTTAGTTGTCATTTTCTGACTGCAGCTGTGTACCAGCACTGCGCTCATGGCTTCATATAAATAAGGTGAATAAGATGTGTGCCCTGATTTCAAAGAATGACATTTCTTGTTTTCTCTCTTCCTAATTATAAAAGCAATTTAGGTGTATTACAGAATTTTTGAAAAATCTAGAAATGTATAAAAAAGAAAACAAAATCACCCATAAACCTCCCCCCCCAAATGTTAACTACTATCGACAGTTTGGAATATTTTCTTCCAGGTTTTACATATATGTATATGTACTGCCCTGTAATACTTGTGTGCAAGGAAAAAACAAACTGTACTGCCCTGTAATACTTGTGTGCAAGGAAAAAACAAACTACATTTATAAAAGTTTTTTTCACCCACATTATGTTAAATCTGGCTTAGTCCCTAACCTATCGATTCTGGGCTTTGCCAACTGCTCCCTTGGGATTGTAAAAGACCTCAATGGCTCGAACAATCTAAGAACATTGGGAAGGCTTCTGACCTTCAGTCCGTAGTGATCCCTGTCCTCATGGAACTTTCAGTGGTGAGAGGCTCCTCTGACGTCACGGTTCATAAGGGACTGGTGTTTAGGCCCCAGATCTCCAGGAGGCCATGACAGCTTTTGAGGCACATTGAATGGAGCCAGAGAGCAGAAATCCATCACTTGACTCCTCCATCTCCCCAATCTTAAGGCCCCTAACTCTCTCTCTGTATCTGGGACATAGCCCTCAATTGTCCTTAAATCACCCCTCCTCCCGTAAATATCCGGGTTGCCTGCCAAAGATGTTAACTGCTTTTTGGAGCAAGCTGTTGTTGTTGGGTGCTTTTGAGTTGGTTCTGGCTCATAGTGAGCCCATGTGAGAGTAGAACTGACCCATAGCAGATTGCCAGGCCTTTCTCCCCCAGAGTGGCTGGGTGGGTTGGAACCACCAATCTTTCTATTAACATCTGAGCGCTTAACTGTTGTGAGCAAGAGAGTCACAAAACTCAAAGACCCTGATCTCCTTCAGTGAAGGGGGAAGGAAAAATTACATTTCCATCCTCTTGCTAAAGATTACTCAGCAGAAAAAAAAAAGACAAGATGTTCATTAACTTTTAAATCACATACCCTATTTTGTCGATTTCCTCTCTACCTATATTTAAATTGAAATGATTCTGAACATAGTTTTGTATCCTGCTTTTTCATATCACATCATGAACATCTCCCACATTGTTGACTATTTTATAGGAAACATGATTTTCCTACTTTTTGATATTACAAAAGAGTTCCAAAATCAACACTCTTGAACATAAACCTTTCTTCAAACATTTAATCAATTTCTTAGGATAAATTATGATCCTGCTCTTAAAGAGCTCATAGTCTGGTCTGGGAGTGGGAACGGGGCAGGGAGACAGACAGAAACAATTTTCACGCAGATAGTGGGTTGGGCAATGGAGACAGAATACCCGGTGCAGAGGTGGGGCACATGAGGGAAGCATCAGCAGTTGCCTTGGATTTCTCAGATGTGTTCAGTATTGCTCCTAGGTCCTCTTATAATCAGTGGCATATCTTTTATTTATTTATTTTACTTTTTTAAAATTGAACTTTAGATGAAAGCTTACAGAACAAACTAGCTTCTCATTAAGCAGTACACATGGTATTTCATGACATTGGTTAACAACCCCGCGACACGTCAACATTCTCCCTTCTCGACCTTGGGTTCCCTCTTACCAGCTTTTCTGTCCCCTCCTGCCTTCTAGTCCTTGCCCCTGAGCTGGTGTGCCCCTTTAGTCTCATTTTGTTTTACAGGCCTGTCTAATCTTTGGCTGAAGGGTGAACCTCAGTAGTGACTTCATTATTGAGCTAAAAGGGTGTCCGGGCGCCATACTCTCAGGGTTTCTCCAGTCTCTGCTAGGCCAGTAGATTTGGCGTTTTTTTGTGAGCTAGAATTTTGTTCTACATTTTTCTCCAGCTCTGTCCAGGACCCCTATTGTTATCCCTGTCAAAGCAGACAGTGGTGGTACCTGGGTACCATCTAGTTGTTCTGGACTTTGTCTAGTGGAGGCTGTGGTAGTTGTGGTTCATTAGTCCTTTGGACTAATCTTTCCCTTGTGTCTTTAGTTTTCTTCATTCTGCCTTGTTTCCAAAGGGGCAAGACCAGTGGAATATCTTAGATGGCTGCTCATAGGCTTTTAAGACCCCAGACGATACTCAGCAAAGTAGAATGTAGAACATTTTCTTTATAAACTATGTTATCGGTGGTATATATTTTAGATGTAACCCTGAAAAAGGGGTCTAGTCTAAGGCCTTGCTACTCAAAGTGTAGCCTCAGACCAACAGCATCACAACCTGGAAGTTGTTACAGATTCAGAATTCAGACGCCACTCCAGACCCTGATGTATTATAGACAGTATCGCTGTTATCTTATCCTAAATCTTTGTGTTCCAACCAGCTGATAAACCTGCATTTTTAGCTCACAGCCTAATTTCCCTCCCCACCAACACAGAGCCCATGTTTGAAAATGCATGAGCAGTTATTGCTATTAGGATGATGACTGTTATTACTATTACCTTGATTTTATAGTGCAGATTTTCTTTTAAGAACTGAAAAGGCTTAAGAAACATTATATCACCGATCCCTACAACATCGCTGTGAAATAGGTAGGTGGCAAATATAAACAAGTATCAATATTATGCTAAATCATACTTAAGTATACAGTGTGAAATTCCCTGCGAGCTAAGGAAAGCAATATCCTTTTGTTTCTGGTGAAATATTTATTTTTGTATAGTTTATGTTAAATTTCTGAAGGATAGGGCTTGGTGACCTATTATGTTTCTCTCTGTCCTGCCAATTTAGATAATGTCCCTTTTGCATTTATATAAAATTAGTGTAGGTATGTTTTTAAAAATTCTAGACCTGAAAAGATTTTGTAAACATGATCTCAACAAAGCCCCATTAGCACCACACAGATATGGAATATAGAGAGACTTTAGAATTATCAAATTGAATTGAAATCGAAGGCTGTAATTTATGCAGTCAGCTTCTACACTGAGGCATTTCTGGATTGAGTCCAACAAGTCTTTCCAAACTTGCCAGTTATGATGCCACGTTATTTCTTTCCAAACTTTAGTCTTTTGCTCATCACATTTACGGGTTCTGCTATTATTTTTAAAAACAACTAATTTTTAACATTTTAAATACATTTTTCTTAAAAGGAAATTTTATATCACCAACCCAAATGGAAGACCAGTGTTTGCTATAAAATAAAGTGATATGAAAAATAAATATAATAAAATCAAGCAATATTGTTAAATTCTAGGCTGAAGCTTAGTATCTTTATACTTTGAGCCTGTGGCAGGCTCTCTCTTTTTTAAAAAGAGGTATTTAGCAAATACTGGAGCGGTGTTAAAGATATACTGGTACCGAACTGACATTATGCTCTGTAGCCATTAGGGGAATGAAAAGAGTTACTAAGGAATTGTTTTTCTGACTTTGTAATTCAGTGTTGTTTAATGTCTATGTGGCTACCCCCCAAATAATTTCCCATACCCACCAGCCCATTGCCATCAAGCCGATTCCGAGTAATAGTGATACTATAGGAAAGAGGAGAACTGCCCCATAGGGTTTCCAAGGAGTGGCTGGTGGATTTGAACTGCTGATCTTTTGATTAGCACCTGAGCTCTTAACCACTTTACCACCAGGGCTCCTTACCGCCTATAAAAAAACAAAAAACTAAACCAGTTGCTGTCTAGTTGATTCCAACTCATAGCAACCCTGTAGGACGGAGTAGAACTGCCCCATAGGGTTTCCAAGGAGTGCCTGGTGGATTTGAACTGCCGACCTTTTGGTTAGCAGCCATAGCTCTTAACCACTACACCACCAGTGCTCTATACCTCCTACGGTAACACACTAGTTCTCAAATGTAACCAGAGTGGTCTAACCATAATTTCTCCCATCATTCCTACTTCCTCCCACTAAGCACTTCCTGCTCTGAGCCTTTTTTGTAAAGCTTTTCCCACCTGATATGACTTCCCTTCTCTGTCCATCGGAGCTTTCTCAGCCTTCAAATTGATCTCAAATTTCTTTTGGAGTTGTTCCTTGATTACCTGGGCCTGTGGGGGTCTCAACGTCATTTTAATTACTTTTAGCTACGTTGATATTTATCATATACCATCTTAGTGGTTGAGAGTCTTCTTGTGGGTGAATCTGTCTTCATTTACTATCTCGGTGGTAAGCTTTCTGAGGGCAACATGGCATCTTAATCACCTTTTCAGTGTAACATCTTGAAAATAGCAATTGTTCAATAAATAAAACAAAACAACAAAAACTGTTGCTGTTGAGTTGATTACCACTCATGGTGACACCATGTGTGTCAGAGCAGAACTGTGCTTCGTAGGGTTTTCAGTGGCTGATTTTTCTGCAGCAGATTGCCAGGCCTTTCTTCTGAGTCACCGCTGGGTGGACTCGAACTGCCAACGTTTCATTTAAACAGCTGAGCGTGTTAACCGTTTATACTACCCAGGGACTCTGGTGCTTATTTGACAAAATTTCTCTGACCCTGCTACATTCTGATTTGAATATTCACCTGCTAACTTAAAAAAAAAATTTTTTTTTTTTTTTAACTGCGGCTGTCTCAGCAGTAGATTGATAGCTCTGAGAGTTCCAGTTAGACCTTGTCACTCTGTTCAGTGTCATTACTGCAGAAGTGGAAACTTTTGGCAGCCTGTAAGTGAGAACACCGAGTTCCAATTTATTTCTGCTTTGACCTGGAAGTTATGGTTTATGCTATTTGTGACTGTGAACATTCTTAGTGACCTTAGAAAAGCCCCGTCTAACTCAGAAAAGGTCTATTAAATCAAATTGAAACTTGGGGATTTGGATTCAATCTAGTGGCCCAATCATTCACAATTCATAGAAGGCGTCCCTGGAAGAGGCAAGGAAACCACCTTAGACCGTCTGACACAGTTTTCATTATTTAAGCCTTTGGATCATACTTCTTTCTTCCGTGTGCAGTATTTTTCGGGCTCTCCTTACCACGCACAGTATGATTGCTTTTCAATTTAATCCCTCCTTTTGGGCTTGGTTTGTCAAGTTAATTAACTGCATTTGTTTCATACCCTGAAAGGTAATTGTTTCTAAGATTTGAATGCAATATTTCCCAATAGGTCACCAAATTTACAAACAAGTTGTTACTGCTGGAATCTTGATGTTTCACTTGAGTAATATTAAAAATACTAAGATCATTATCTAAATATTGATAAACTTCCCCTGTTAGTTTGAAATCTTTTTTTCTACTGTGCATGGTTACACTTTGTATGGCTTTTAAGGAGTTTCTTCCAGAATATACTGTCTTTGGAGAGGTCTTGTTTTCATCTTGTTTAACTTTTCAAAACAGCTAGGGAGCATTTTAAACAAGCCAAGACACAGAAAATTATTGTAAAAGCCTAGAACTCACATAAAAACTAGAAGTGTTAAACCCAAGCACGCAAATAGATAATTTCTTTCCCTTTTTTTTTTTTTTTTGGTTAGAGTTGTTAAGATTGCATTTTCATGGCCTTTATAAAATTGCCACAGTCTGTAGGAATGTTAAAGGGTTAATCCGTTGCATTTACTTAAATATTCCAAACCACGATGAAAACGTTTTTGCACCTAAGAGGAAGGATTGTGGGTGAAAAACTGAAGCTACATGATTTATCACGCCCCTCACAAATAAAATTTATTCATTGCATCCACCAGCCATCACACAGATGGTCAGAAAATTGGCTTTGTGTAGGGATGTGGATTCAGGCATGAATATTAATACGAGACAGATGTAAACGCATATTAATATGCATTTGCTTTGCATGGACTGACATTACAATATTTTCATTAAAGAAACTGCATTTGAAAAGAAAGTATAGGTCACCTTTTACAAAGCATAAAATGGTGTGGTAAAATGTATTTGTTGGCTCTGGAAACCCGTTGTTGATAAGAAATGGAAAAATTAACGTTGACTGTGGTAGGATGTTTACAACGTGGCAGGAGAGACATTTAAAGGTTTTGCCTCTCTGGATTGCAATTTCAAAGTATTTTCCAACTTCAGCGATACTGGGTACAGGCTGCCACTTGGGCAATCTAGAAAGCAAAGCCCTGTTTGGAGATGATATATGGGTAAGGATAAATCATGAGGAGTCTGAGATAAACTAAACTATCTAGAAAGATCCATTCACATCCGAAGACACAAATTTTTCAGTGTGCGGTTGCCATAATGGCAGTGATTCATAAAAACGTAAGATTTATGCAGGCGTGGTACTTTGGGATTTTTTTTGTGTGTGTGTGCGGGACAGCTTTTATGCTCACATCAGCGCCAGCATCTGTGCTCTGTTAGTATCTGCTTATGGTAGCATTGTGCTCCCTTCCCGAGTGGAAGGAGGGAACGTGATATTGTAAAAAGCTATTCACATGCTTGCTGCTTTGTACTCACAAACCATTCGGGGGGTGTTTTGCCACGAAAATATTGCTTACTGGAGAGAACAGCAGCTTTCTTCTGTTTGTGAATCCCTTTAAAACTGCTGTGTTGGCCCTTCAGACAAACATGATTACATCCCAGCACATGAATGTGCAAGTTAATAATTACAAATGATCTGTTATTGATTATTCACTTCAGTGACTTCACTAATCCCTACAAAACCTCTGTGAAGCTTCTAAATTCCATTCTCCAGCCCTGATTTCCCCTTTGGACTTCATCATGTCTTTCCAGCTGTTCTCTCAACAAATCCATCTGGAGGTCCAGCACTGTGTCCAAAAACAGAGTTGGCATCCTCTCCCCACACTTGCAAGGTAGAGTGGTGTGAGTACGATGAGCTCTGGCGTCAGGAAGCTTTGGGTTCCAACTTGGCTCTGCTGCTAACTGGCTGTGTGATCTAGGCATATTATATTTAAGTTTTCTGAGCCTCAGTTTCTTATGGGTGAAAAAGGGGGCCATTTTATCAGTGTCCACAGTGTTATTTTTAAATGATTATTCTGTGTATTGAATGTGAAACCTTAGGGGACTATGCCCAGTATGCTTGACATGTAGTAGTTTCTCAGATCACTTTCCATAATTTTCTAGTTCTTTTACTGGCCCTGCTGTTTCTGCAATATCTCTGTCTCTTTGCTGAGTTATTGTTAATTTCTGTCTCGTATCCATTTTCACTCTCATCACTCTGCTTTGGCCGTTATTATACCTTTCCTGGACTTTTATTATACAGTGGTTTTTTAACTGGTTTCCCCATCTCCTCATCTAAACAGTGGGACAGATTGATTTCCAGGAAGCAAAGCACTGATTTCTCTTTTGTTCAGAATCCTTCAGGGGTTTAGCATTACTTACCAAGTAAAATCCAAATCCTTAGTTGGCATTCAGAGGCTCTTTTGCTGAGTCTCTAATCTATGCCTTCAGGCCAACTCCATCTTCATGAGGCATGTCTCCAGGGCTGCAGCCAAGTGGGATTATCCATTCTTCCCCAAACATCCTCTCACCTCTTTGGCTTTGGCCATTGCCTGCATTCTGTCTAGGAGAGTGCCCCTCCACATCACCACCTGTTGGGTTCCTATTCATTCAAGTTACTCTTCTTCCAGATTTTTTTTGCCTCTGAACACCTGTGGCATTTGGTTTCAGTCCAATAAATGTTTGCTGAAAAGTTTATTTGACAAACACTTTTATATCACTCTAACTCATTTAACCCCCATTACATCCTTTTAGAGATGAGGAAACCAAGACACAGAGAGTTAGGTTATTTACCCAGGTCACACAGCTCCTGAGTGGCAGATTTGGTATCCAAACCAGGTGATCTGGCCCCAGGGTTGTATTCTTAGCCACGTGTGTTCTATGTTATACTGCTTCTCAACATAAAACTTTTAATATTTTATGTTTCTTTCCACCACTCCTATTCCTATTAACGCACTATTGCAGTTCTCTCTCAAGTCTTCCTTTAAAAAAACAGAAAACCCAGGATGTCATTTGTCTGGATAAATGAATCATTTAGTTTTTTCCATCATGTTTGGGTCTGAAAAACTAGTGGTTGGATGAAAAGTGTTCTGAATGGGGATAACTATTTGAGAGTTGAGAAAAACTATATATTCCATATGTATGTATATAATAAAGAAAACCCTGGTGGCGTAGTGGTTAAGTGGTACGACTTCTAACCAAAGGGTCGGCAGTTCGAATCTGCCAGGCGCTCCTTGGAAACTCTACCGGGTAGTTCTATTCTGTCCTATAGGGTTGCTATGAGTCGGAATCGATTGGACAGCACTGGGTTTGGTTTTGGTTTTCATATATAATAAGTTTTTATTTTTATATGAAAACCAAAACCAAACCTGTTGCCATTGAGTCAATTCCAAGTCACAGCAATCCTATAAGGACAGTGAAGAGCTGCCCCATAAGGTTTCCAAGGAGTGCCTGGTGGATTCGAACTGCTGATCTTTTGGTTAGCAGCCGTAGCTCTTAATCACTGTGCCACCAAAGCTCTGATTATATATATATAGTATGTTATATATATATATGTATATAAAAAACCAAACCCAGTGCTGTCCAGTTGATTCCGACTCATAGCAACCCGATAGGACAGAGTAGAACTGCCCCATAGAGTTTCCAACGAGCGCCTGGAGGATTTGAACTGCGGACTCTTTGGTTAGCAGCCATAGCACTTAACCACTATGCCACCGGGGTTTCCTAATGTTATATATAAAATACGTTAATATACGTATATATCTCTATATACATATCTCAGATTTTCTCCATATATTTGCTTATTATATTCCCTTTAGAAACTGAAATGATAAAATTTTTTCACTCTGGTTCCCTGATTCTTATATATCTTTTGTACATATTATTCCTATACTGAAGATTTTCATAACATGGGATGTCCTGCTTTAAACATGTAAGAACAACCCCCCATGTCTCCAGGCACCCTGTGGTTTCTAGGTGGCCGACAAGCCTGTTGTCTCACTGCCCTATTTCTAGTGTCTAGCATATTGCCTGGAATATGGCTAGTAAACCAGTGCTCAAAGAACTATTTTCTCTTGTTCTAAATACTCTTAGTAATAAGTTATTTATATGTTAATTTATTCCTTCATGTTTGTTATGATCACCCTTGGTGTGGCTCCTAAAGTTGCAATACAGAGTTCCACGTCTAGTCACTTTCCAAAGAAACAAAGAAATGAATCTTTATTTCCCACTTGAGGGCAGCTGGAATGTCATAGCAATAGACCCAGCGGGATTACAGAATATACCTAATAGGTCCCCTGGCCCCGCCTCTTTCCACTTGTGCAGGCATCCATCTTTTAAAGCAGGGGTTCCAATCAGGGGACCAAGTACCCTTCAGGAGATCCACAGAAGGGCTTTGATCTCCATGAGATTGCTAAAATTGTATGTAAATTTTTGTGGAGAAAAAGTCCAGAGGTTTTTTTTTTTTTTTTTTTATAAATCATCTTATTATTTTATCTTTATTTACCTTTTTTTGGGGGGAGGGGTGTTAAAAATGTATATAACCCAACATTTGGCAATTCAACATTTTTTACATCTATGATTCAGTGACATTGATTACACTCATCATGATGTGCCACCCTCACTTGTATTCATGGCCGTTTTTTTTTTTTTATCACCACTTATTTACCTTTTTAAATGATAAAAGTAACACATTCACAATGTAAAATAATTCAAACAGTACAAAAATGTGAAAAAATCTAAACAGCACAGAAGTATAGTAAGTAAAATTTGAATTTTTTTTCTTTAACTTTTTACTCTTTACATCCTTAATCTCCTTCCTCATTAGGGGATCACACCATGATGCTATTTGGCAAACTGACTCTAATAATATAAGGATATATTTCGGTATCCATACATTTGGGCCTACCTTAAAAATTTTTTTCTTTGGAAATAATTATAGATTCCCAGGAAGTTGCAAAAAAAAAAAAAAAAAGTATAGGGAGGCCCTATATATCCTTCACTCAGTTTCCCTCAGTATTTTGCATAATTATAGTGCAATATCAAAACCAGGAGACCGACCTGGGTAAAATCCACAGAGCTCATTCAGGTTTCACCAGTTTTACATGTACCGATTTGTACATATGTGTGTGTTTAGTTCTGTGCAATTTTATCACATGCAGATTCATGAAACCATCACTAAAATCAAGGTACAGAAATGTTCCACTACAAGGATCTCTGCTGCTACTCCTTTATAACCACTTCTACCTCCTTCGCTGCCTTTCCTAACCACCAATCTGTTTTTCTCTATAATTTTGTCATAACAATGTTATGTAAACAGAATCACGCAATTTGTGGTCTTTTGAGATTGCATTTTTTTTTTTTCATAAGTCGCTGGAAATTCATTTCAATTGTGTCTATCCATAGCTCATTCCTTTTTATTACTGAGTAGTATTCCACATTACGGAGGTACCACAATTTGTCTAACCATTTACCTGTTGAAGGACATCTGAATTGTTTCCCGTTTCTGATGATTATGAATAAAGCTGCTATGAGCATTAGTGTAGAGCATAAGTTTTTATTTCTCTAGGATAAATGCTCAAGAGTACAATTTCTGGATCACGTGATAAGTGAATATGGTTTTATGAGATGCTGCCATCTATTTTGGGGTCCATAGCCTTTTGATAGGCTATCAAAGGTGGCTGTGACCCAAAACAGGTTGAAGGTTAACCCAAGTAGACATGAACCAAATTTGCCCTGTGACCAGGTTGATATTTGCTCCAAATTGTCATGTAAGAAATCTTCTCTCATTCTTTCTTCCACTACTCATAGGCACTTCAAACTATAACTCCAGCAACAATTCTTTGATGACATTGCCTTGTCATTCACAAATGTACTCCTAGGGCTCCCCTAGCTTCTTCTATTCATCTACAATCCAGGGCTTCTAACCACTTCGAACCAGTTCAGTCATGGTCAAGGAAATGAAACAGGAACACGGCTGAAGTTTTACAATTTGGCAGATTTGTCACAGTACCTGGGAAAAATTATGAGTCTAAGCCCTGGAATGCGAGACTCAGAAAAGGAGTTGTAAGCCCTTTCAGGAGCCTGAGCCATGAGATTATATGATTGGAAGGGCTGTAGGAGAGTGACACACATTCAAAGCTTCACGGTTGGCTTCCATCTTTGAGCATGATGCTGCCATCTTTGAGTGGGGTGCCACCATCTTTGAGTGGGGCAGAGCCGCCTTGGCCTGTGCTCAAAATCCAAGGACAAGAAATGTGGTTGCTATGAAATGTGTACACTGCCCTCGTTCTCTAAGAGGAAGATTGAGTTTCTAGCAGGGCTTTGATCTGTAATTTTTCCCATTCTGGCTATGTTTCTGGTCCACCATAACTTTACAAGTTTGGGTCCGTTCTGGTGACACTTCCTTGGCCATGACTGAACCCAGCAGAACCAGTTCAAAGCCCTGCTACAATCTTCTCAACATCCATTATATGCAAGAGAAATCAGCCTTAAGTCTTGCTCTCAATAATTTGGACTCAATTTGTCATACCATTCTAACTTATTTGCAGTGTTGACATTCCATCTACTGACTGATAATGTTTGCTCTGCTAATTCTGTGTTTCCTAGAAAGTTAAGTTCTTTCTACTTATTCTTCTCCTGTGCCCTCAAAGTGCAGCTCACTGAAACCCAAACTTAACTGCCATCCCTTTGTTGCAGGGGGAAAAAATCTCTCCTTAGGCTGGCGATGGGAATGAATTTTCTAGGGGAGAGAAGGATGATGATAAGAATTGATTAAAGCAGGATGATGCAGGTTTATAATTTCTTCTAAGTTAACTCTTCACTAGTGCTTCATTACTTGGCTTGAAGAGAGTAACGAACACACTAAACAGCCATTTACAAATATAAACATAAAAAAATTCCAGAGATAATGAAGCAGATAGTTTAGGCCTAAAATGGTAGCCTGATACTTAATGCACCCTGTCAGTCCCTTATTTACTGGTTATCAGCATGTTTGATCTAACATTTTTCCAGTGTTTTAGTCTGTGTTATTCCACCTGATTTTGGAATCCAACGTATCCATTGATAATTTGTCATCAGAGTGAAATAACTTGTGTTCTGGGTAGTACTTTTAGTTTGCTGTATCTGATTTCTACCAGATCCTCATCTTCAAAGATTTGTTTTCAGCCTGGTACTAAGTTTTCAGCATCTAGGCTCTCTTTGATGGTTCTTAGTTGAACTTTGACTATATTCCAATGATCGTGAGGAAATAACAGAAAGGATCTTTGTGTTTTTTTCTCTCTTTAAGTTTATGTTTATCAAAAGTTAATTGTTTCAAAACTGTGTTATTTTGCATGCATTACATTTAATATTCATAGCAACCTTATGTGCTTAGTCCGTGGTTGGCTTATCTAGAGCTTTCCTTCCCTCCAAAACATGTTGACTAGTACTCATTGCTCACTGGATACTTAAGGTCAGTGGGTTATTTTTTAGTGTGCTGAGCCCTTCAACTTCCCCTCGTTGACCTATATGGTCAGAAGGGTCAGTTGAGTATGTTCCGAAACCTGTTTTCCAGTTGCGTTTGCTGTCGAAATTATATAAATTAATTAAATATTGTATAAAATGACCATAAAAGGATGGGAAACGAAAAAGGCATTGTTTTTATGAAAACTAAGTTGAATGTTTGAAAAGTCTCCATAAAGGAATACGTTGCTCTTAAATTTATTGTGGGGAAAATATATGAAATCTAGATGGATTTTGCACTGAGACTTGTGTCAGAAGTGCTTGCACATTGTTTCATTTTAAAGAAACGACAACTGGAAATAGTAGATGATACATTACCAGTGCGGTTTATGTGAGAATGATAACCCCATAACTACAATCAGCAGATTCCTACTAAAAAAAAAAAAAAAAGGACTTGGCACTATCACAAAAGCTCAGCGAATGTTCATGTGTATGTTTTAAGTAACGGCAAAATGCTTAAGGTGTGTATGATCATTTTAGGACTCCCCTTTAAACTGATATTTTTGATTATACAACTAATTCCAGGAGTGAATTATGCAGGATACGAAATCTTCAATACTACTGTCACATTTTATAGATTAGGAAACTTAAGTTTGGAGAGTTTATGTAACCTGCCTTCTGTTTTTCCAGACAATTCTGTGATACCCCATGCAATATTGCAAAACTGAGCTTGGGCATCCATGACTTAAATGTCAGGCAATTGTTTAATGTTATATCAGGTTTTTTTTTTTTTTTTAATATATGTACTCTTTATGTACTATGCATATTAGTGTTTAAAAATCATTTTTGATGATGATAAATCTAAAATATTATAATTGAAATAACCATGAATATTCAGTTAAAAAAAGTAGGTTACAAAACAGTGCTTATAATATAAACTGAATTTTGGGAAAATTATATATATGAGATATATCTATACCTGTAATTTTCCCCATAATTTGATTTAAATTTATAAATCAAAGATTTAATGTAAACATTATGTATAATGCTTATCTATAAATATAATAATTTATATTATATTACACATATATATATCTCCACAGAAAATAGACCAAAATGATTTATATCAGTGTTAGTGGTTGTTTTTATTTCTGAGTCTGGGAGGAGAAATTTCTTTCTTGTATTTTCCTGTATTTTTCAAAATTTCCTCCATGCACATGTATTTTTATAATCATACAAAATGTCCTAAAAAACCAAGCATGAGTTTTGATTTTCTCCTTTCCCCTCCACCCTAAAAATACGCTGTTTAGTCATTATTATAGTCATCTTAATAATGGTGACACAGAGTCAGGGGAGGAGAAGGGATTTTCTACAATTTTTTTTCCTTTGTCTGGCCTTCTGGACAAATTGCTTTAAAAAACAGGCTTCCATTCTGACCTGCTTTTCTCTGATACCTGACAATTCGTCTCAGATGTTTCTCTCCTGGGTCTTCCCATGTCTTATCACTGCTATGTCCTGAAGAATTGAATGCACTATGAGTTGATTTAACGGAGCTTCTGTCATTCGAGCTCTCTATTATGTGTAAGATTATAAGAAGTCTTCCTTCTTGTGACCTGGAATGGCCCAGATAGAATGAATAATTCACCATATAGTTTTCTCCAGTCATCTATTTATCCCTTATATTTTTTAAATTAAAGTTTCCTAACAAATGGAAAAAAAAAAACCCAAACCATGAGTAAACAAGTTTTCAGATTTCATCTCTTATACACCATTAGTAGATTCCTGAGCTATATAAATGTGTAAATGAAAGCTATCTCTTCCTATCTGCTTGGCTTTCTCTATGCAATTCATTTCGTTATGTCTCCGTCTTCTCTTTTTGATGTAATGGTTGCTGATGTGAGGATGAATTGTAATGCTATTTTTCTGGAATCTAGCTGAGTGAAATGTGCCCGAGGAATGCCATGATGCGGAGGGGGAAGGGTGTTTCTATGTGAAAAAAAATTCGTTTCATCAGCATTAGTGGAAAAATTGCCAGCCAGTACATGAAGCTTTTAGTTATAAACAAATGAATCGAAAAAGCTCCTAAGTTATAGTTTTCCAAAGAAGCTTGATAATAATTTATTAAACTTTTAACAATTTTAATCAAGGAATCAGGGATAGTGGGGGGCCTCTGTGTGAAGCACAGATAAAAATCTTTCTGAATTTTGGTGCCATTTTCTTGCTTTTAATCTGGAGCTCAGGGTGTTTCCAATCATCCTTGCTTCACAGTTGGGAGTTTTTCCTTGGTGTTTTCATAGACTGTAGAAGGACTGATAAAGCAGCTGTTATCAGGTTGTCTGAGAATCTCTCTTGCCTCGCCATGATAGGGGAGTGAGGTACAAATGTAGTTTAATCAAGAACTTAGAGACGAGGTCAATCTGTCCAGCTTGGATGAGCACAAGGCTGTAACTGCTCAGGTAGGGGACACATGTTGTACCTCATGGAGGATTCTCTATGGCATATCTGGCTTTCCTGCCTGAGCCCTCTGAGAAGTAACAATAATAATGTCTGTGGATATTTACTGATGGATAAACAGGGAGGGTGGCAGGTGGCAGATTTGAGGGTCACAAAATGTTTTATTAACTTTTCCTTTGTCTTCCAAATTTAAGACATGTCTGGCATAAAAATAGCTCTGAGAGTTCAGCCTTTGGCTTTCCTTGAGCAATTCAATACTCACTAGTAATCCATCTCCCAGTCAGCAACTCGGAAGCAAATGGAAAATGCCTGAAGACGAACTAAATACCTTGTTCATTATAGTTTTTATGGGCAGAGAAGAAGAGAGAGTCCACTCAGATGATCTCTCAAGACAGCATCCAAGAACTTCTGCTCACAAATATCTGATTCACAGAGGCCTGGTTATACCCCCGCCCCCTTTATTTTTTAAATTGTATTTTCAGTGAAGTTTTACAGAACAGACTAGCTTCTCATTAAACAGTTAGTACACATATTGTTTTATGACATTGGCTAACAACTCCACGACATGACAACACTCTCCCTTGTCGACCTTGGGCTCCCTATTACCAGCTTTCCTGTCCCCTCCTGTCTTCTAGTCCTTGCCCCTGGGCTGGTGTGCCCCTTTAGTCTTGTTTTGTCTTACGGACCTGTCTAATCTTTGGCTGAAGGGTGAACCTCAGGAGTGACTTCATTACTGGGTTAAAAGTGTGTCCGGGGCTCATACTCTCGGGGTTTCTCCAGACTCTGTCAGGCCAGTAAATCTAGTCTTTTTTGTGTGCGTGAGTTAGAATTCTGCTCTACATTTTTTTCCAGCTCTGTCCAGGACCCTCTATTGTGATCCTTGTCAGAGCAGTCAGTGGTAGTAGCCCGGTACCATCTAGTTGTATTGGACTCAGTCTGGTGGAGGCCCTGGTAGTTGTGATCCATTAGTCCTTTGGACTAATCTTTCCCTTGTGTCTTTAGTTTTCCTCATTCTTCCTTGCTCCTGAAGGGGTGAGACCAGTGGAGTATCCTAGATGGCCACTCATAGGCTTGTAAGACCCCAGGTGCTGCTCACCAAAGTAGAATGTAGAACATTTTCTCTATAAATTATGTTATGCCAGTTGAGCTAGAGGTTCCCTGAGACCATGGTCCCCACAGCCCTTAGCCCACTAATTTGGTCCCTCAGGGAGTTTGGATGCATCTATGGAGCTTCCATGACCTTGAGAGGTCTGGTTATACTCTGGTTGTTATCCGTTACTTTCACTTAGTAATATAACTTGGTTGTTATTTCATGTCAATATATTAAGCCTGTGTCAGTATTTTCGATAGCCACACAGTAACCAATTTTATGAACTTATCTTTAGTTATTTAGCTGACTCCGTGCCGATGGACATTTAGTTTGTCCCCACTATTCTGGTACTATAACAAACTCTGAGTACGGAGCACCTGGGTGGTATAAACAGTTAATGAGCTTGGCTGCTAAGCTAAAGGTTGGCAGTTCTGGTCCACTCAGAGGTGCCTTGAAAGAGAGGCCTGGTGATCCGCTTCTGAAAAGTCAGCCTGGAAAACCCTATGCGTTATAGTTCTGCTCTGACACACGTGGGGTCGCCAGTTGGAATCAACTCAGTAGCAACTTGTAGGGTTTTATTTTATGATGAATATCTTTGCCATACTTTGTTGTTGTTGTTGTTTCTTACTTTGACAAATTATGTTAGGAAGTAGAATTGCTGGGAAAAATTTGATACCTATAGCCAAACTATCATCTAAAGATATTAAACAAATTTACGCTCCCATCAACAGTGAATGAGAATGCCCATGTTACTTTAAACCCTTGCCAACATTAGGTTTTGTGTTTTCTAAAAAAAAAAAACTATATCAATCTGTTATGTTAAGAATATTATCAGTTTGTTGGTCTGATTTGCGTTTATTTTGTTACTAATAAGATTGAGTCTCTTTTACATGCTTATAGGCCATATCTACTCTTTCTTTTATGATCTGTCTCTTCGTGACTTTTGTTCACTGCTTTTTCTATTTGGGTGTATATCTTTTCCTTATTGATTTTAATGTTTATGTGTGTATTAAACCTACACGAAGTTCTTTATGTATTACTTTTTTTTTTTTTTTTTGGCATGAATTCCACCCCCACCTCCCCATTTGACAATTGTCTTTTAAACACTTTGTCAATGGTGTTTTATGTCAAACAGAAACTTAAAAAACCATATGTGATCAAATCTATTTGTCACGATTCTTTCATGTCATTCCCAGCCCAAAATTACATCAGTTTCTTTTGTATTTTCTTATAATACTTTTATAACTTATATATTTTTAATCTAATTGCAATACTTCATGGTATATAGCATAGGTTAGGAACTTACCATCCTTTCTCCTCAAATGGTTAGCCAGGTTTTCCATCATCATTTATTGACCATTCCATCATTTTAACACTTTTTTGAGATGCTTTGTTTATCAGATTATAAAATCTTATATATATTGGGTCTATTTCTGAATTTACTCTTCTATTAGTCCATCTGTAATGGTACCAGTGCCATACTCTTTCAAGAGCTTTGACAGTAGAATATATTTGAGTAACTGGAGGACACACCCTTGTGTCTACTTAGCCATTACACTACACTGCCTTTCCCTAGCCGTTATGAACCTGAATTAGGATTGCCCGGACTTGAATCTGACGCTGTCACTTATTAAATGTGTAACCACAGGCAAATTATCTTAACTCTTTCTTGAATAACTCATCCACTGATTTCTTCCTGAGTGAAATGAAAAATGTAATACCTACTTCACAGACTTGTGACAATTAAGTGAAATTATCTATGTAAATAAAGCTCTTAGAGTGGTTCCTGGAATATAGCATGCTCAACAGTAACTGTTAACTCATAATAGAAAGACATTTAGGACATGATTCTCTCACGATTCTGCTTAGTTGGCGAGATTAGATATAGATATCAAAAGAGAAATGACTGGATGACACACCTTAAGGTAAATCCTCACATTCCAATCCTTACTCCTGGTAGGAAGCAGACTCAGAGACCACTGTGGTAGGTACAGAGGTGTGAGTGGGGCCAACTGCTGCTCACACAAGTCATTTCAGGCTGGCAGTGCCTTAATTTGGTTGTCATTGTCCCAGGGACTGGTTCTCAGTTTTGTGGTCTAGGGGCACCACTCTGTCACTTTATCTGGAGTCACTTTCGATCTGTAGTACCAAGTCACACACACCAAAGATATGTCTGAGTGTTCTTGATTTGGGAAGATTCATGATCCTAATTAAAAGGGCTCACTCTCAGATTATGTGCTCTGTCCAGAAAGCATGGAGAGCTGTTTCCCACTGGCCATTTTTACAAGCACAGAACCCTTGCCCCATTTTTTATTTCTACCAATCAGTATAAAGTTCAGGTTTCCCAAATCAGGCGAGTGAGGCACACTGCAGATGCACAAGTGCTGTTGTGACTTGATCTGGTTCCCTCTCCCTCGTAAAGTCTGAGTGACCTTAGTTAGGTATGAATATGGCTTTATCCGGATGGGAAGCCCTGTCTTTATTGCCCTAAATGACACTAAAACCACTTGTCACAATTTAGGGTAACTTCTTAGACTTCTTTCCACTCTTCAACCCACTCTTCCCTACATCAGTCTCTCATAGCTGGATTAATTGTCCCTGCATCCCGCAATAGAACAACTCTTCTAGTAACAGGAATATTCGTTTCTTAGTGCAGAGTCTATCCCTTATTCACTGTTGGATAGACACTGACATTCTTTGGCGTTTCTCTTCCTATACATGCACAACTCTCCTCTGTTGATACATCTCTTCTTTATACTTGTTCTTAAATGTAGTTGACTGGGTTATAACTTCCATTCCCTCCATTGCAGCCCTCAGCTATTGGGCTTGGTTGATTCTAAGTCTATGCGGCAACACATTTATACACCAACACTTGGGACCACCAAACAGGCTAATCCTTTGTATGCTGACTTCTACTGCCTTCAGTGTCAATGGGCAGCTGCTTCCTGACCTTGTCTCCAAATCGGAAGGGTGTGGGGGTTGAGTACAGGTCCCCAGATAAGTAGTGACTTCTTTTATGCTACTAAAAGGAAACTTGCACTCTCAACCTAGTTTCATTTTCTTTGGCTGACACAAGACAGGGGAGTTACAGTTTTCACATCTAACGTTATCTGTCTATACTATAATAGCAGGCTTTATTGTTCTAAACTGCTGTAGAAAGACAGAGCCACTACTAAACCATTACCTATATATATTTTTATCACCCACTATTCATTATAATGCCTTTGTGTTCTGTCAGTGTTATCGGAGACAACCAGTATTTATTAGGCATCCCCTGGTTGTGTGACATTGTGGTAGGCGCTGCCAAGGGCACTTATTTAGAATGAAGCATTACGAGGGAGGAGGGGAACTATTTTTCTCTACAGTCTACCATTTTACACCTTTTCATTGTGGTTTAGGCCACCAGGTGGCCCAAATTACTCATTTTGTCTCGTGGACTCTGTTAGGATTTCCTAGAAATGTGAGCGTATTTGTTATGTGGTTTAGATGAGCTCGCCGTTATACAACCTCTAGGTGAATTTGCAAATATAATAAGATAGTCCCTCCTATTATATTCACATATAATTTATATGTAAATGTATACACGTTATATGTATTAATATATATTTAACGCCAGTAAAACCAGGAAATACTAGTACCGTACACCAGTTTTTTGAAAAAGCTGCAAAGCTTTCTGATAAATGAGAAAAAAAATTGTATGTATGTGAGTCTATCAAAAAGTGGCATAAGAACTGTTTTCATTTTAGTATTTATGTTGTGAGCTGGATTAGTTGAATATGAGACTTTTTAAACATTTCTAGACTCATTTGCCCAAAGAAACTTAGTTTGCCTTATTACATATTCTGTCTTAAAATTTCTGGTGTGGCCTTAATGTTCTCTCCTGGGAGGGGTTCCTGACTTCTTGGCTTTAGATCAATATAGACTCTGAACTCCCAATTATTCTTAGCCTTCAAATTCACCAACCACCTCAAGTCTCATAGTGTAGATGTATCTGTGATCAGCCATCACCCTGCTGGACTAATGAGTATGAAATGCTTGTCCATATCGGCACACACAGTGTGCCTTCTGATCCTGCTTTCTCTTGGTCTCTGGGGTGTCTATTATTACAGTGTGGAACCCTGCTAGATACTCACAACTGAAAAGTCTAATATGATCTTTTTGAAGTTTCCAAAGTCTCTTTTATTATGACAATGATGATGGCTTGGGCTATGAGTCATTTCTTGTTCTCTGATCAAAGTTTCTTAGAGAAGCTGGAACCTCCCTTGGTGTTGCAATTGCTGGTCCCACCAGGTAGAAGATTGCCATGACATTTTCTTAGCCCTGAAAGGGATTTAGCATTATACCAGACAGAAGCAGGCTAAGTCTTTGAACAAGGTATTCTGGTGCAATGAAAACCACTTTTTCTTCATAATAGTAGAATCACTATAATGAAAAGAAAACACAATTCTTTCTCCTCTTTAGCTATCTCCCACGTTGCTGATTCTTCAAAAGATTTCCATTTTTCTATTCTTATCTGGTATTCTGACTTAAGCCAGTATTGCCAATCCCGTTTTGTGTTAGGGGATACCGAGGTTCGAAGTCTGTTTGAGACTTTCCCTGAGTCATACGTGCACTTGTAAAAAGGCCTGGAAGGGATTCAAGAATCCATTGCGCTGCTATCAGTGACTCTTGAATTCTGAAGCATTCCTGGCTCCTACTTGCTCAGGGGTATGGAGACTGCCACTAGAAATTCAGAATGAGTGTTCTGTATGGTCATGTGGGTACATCACTGCTAGGTCCTGAGGCAGGCCAAGGACATCCCAAGTCTATGCATTATGCAAGAGAGGGTGTAAGAAATAAAGGATCAATCATCTTCTCCCTCAGATAACATTGATCATTTGCTACACATTATTTGGCCAGACTCTGCAGATTTATTTTTTCCAATGAGAACTGGAAGCAGATTGCCTGTTTTCTTAATGAGCAATGACATCAATCTAGCCAAATCTATCTAATGCATTGGATGTCTTCTCTCTCTCTCTTTCTTAGTTAGAAGAAACACGGACAGCTTTTAAAGAGTGTGCCAGTTCTCGTGAGGGTGGTGACAGAGTGGGAAAATTGGGCCTAATTCAGGGCGATGAAAAGCCTTTTTCTTGATCTCTTCTTCTAATTTAAAGCAGTATTTCACGCCCCATTTTTCCAGATGGCATATTCTGAGGGGGCTGATCTGCAGAGAGGCCAAGTGAAAAGTCATCCTCTAATGAGAAAGAAGGAAGATGGCATACAAACCTCAAGAATAGGTAAGTGATGCCATGGCTCTGAGCAGGCTGGTATGGCGCAAGCAATTACCAGGAAAAATACCAAAGATCAGTCAGAGAATGTTATTGCTAGTATTCCTTAGTCAACACAAATGGCTTTTAATAACAATGGAATCAATACGTGGCATCCAAAAAGAAATTGGAGTTGAGCTTGTCTTCTGTGGATACAATGCTCTCCTAATTGTGTGAGCCAAAAAGCAGTAAAAGATGTTGTAGGTGATGGTGTGATCCAGGATTTGAGAGGAGAGTGTGATGTTTTGTTGGGTCAGATGCTCTCCCTTAATCAGACAAGTGCCGGCTGAGGGACTTTGAGCCATTGACTGAGTGAGGCTGAGCAGCTTGGGAATTGGTGGAGCAGACTACCCACAGCAGGCTAAGGCTGGCATGGAGGGCACCAAGCTCTGGTGAAATGGAACCCCGCTGCACACTGTTTGCAGGGAAGAGTAGAGGGAATGGAAACTTAAGAGAGGGCAGAAATGACAAGCAGAGAGTAGGCCAAGAGGAATCCCTAACAAAGGAGAAGAGTGTGCCTGCAGGTGAATGGAACATAGGGGCAGAGCAACAATCCAGGATGTCCTATCAACAAGGATCAGTGACTCAGGCGCTGGAAGGTAGAATGGAGAGAACAAGACAGGCATCCATCCTAGGCAAAGGGCAGAGTGGTGAGATATAAGGGGGACTTGGTCTCCCATATCATACATTTGCTATTTACATAAATACTCACCCCCAGAGTCTCAAATTGCAGAGAAAGAAACATTTTTTAAACTATCGGTAGCTAGTTAATGATGCAACATGATAGCTTACGGAATCAGTGACATAAATTGTGAAATATAAGTTTTGGTCCATTTGTTCTGCAGAGGCATAAATATGGCAAAGTTTTCATCAAACTGAAGATTAAGAACAGAGAAGACCTGGGGAGGGGCATTGTGTGAAGGGCCATACCATTGCTATGTCAGGTTTGCTACCCCTGTGAGAGTGACTGAGGCAGCTTATCAGAATAGATCTCAGGAGCAGGGGAGGAGGAGACCTAGTTCCAGAAATAAGGGTTCAATAGAGGAAGAGAAGGACAGGCTGGGAAGATTTTAGAGGCTTTATTCGTCAGGTTCTCCAGAGAAACAGAACCAATATGATGGTGTAGTGGTTAAGATCTATGGCTGCTAACCAAAAGGTCAGCAGTTTGAATCTACCAGGTGCTCCTTGGAAATCATGTGGGCCAGTTCTACTCTGTCCTATAGGGTCACTATGAGTTGGAATCGACTCAACAGCAAAGTTTCTTTTTTTAATATACGTATATACCAAACACTCAAGCACATACGTGTATATATATATATATATATATATATATATATATATATATATATATATATATAGGCAGAGAGAGAGAGAGAGAGATTGATTTTAATGAATTGTCTCATGTGATTGTGGGGGCTGGCAAGTTCAAAATCCATAGGCCAGTCGACAGGATGGAAATTTCTGCGGTCTTGAGTCTGAAATTGGTGGACCTGGTGGTGGGCTGGCAGTGTTACAGTCTTGAGGCAGAATTCCTTCTTCCTCTGGAAACCCCAGTTTTTGCTCTTAAGGCCTTCAACTGACTGGGTGAGGCTCACCTGCATTATGGAGGGTAATCTGCCTTACTTAATGTCAACTGATTATAAATGTGCATCACATGTAAATAACTTCATAGCAACATCTAGGCTGGTGTCTTAGTCATCTAGTGCTGCTATAACAGAAATACCACAAGTGGATGGCTCTAACAAAAAGAAATTTATTCTCTCACAGTCTAGTAGGTTACAAGTCCAAATTAAGGGCATCAGCTCCAGGGGAAGGCTTTTTCAGTCGGCTCTGGAGGAAGGTCCTTGTCCTCAGTCTTCCCCTGGTCGAGGAGCTTCTCAGGTGCAGGAACCCTGGGTCCAAAGGACGCGTTCTGCTCCTGGTGATGCTTTCTTGGTTGTATGAGGTCCCCAACTCTCTGCTTTTTTCCCTTTCCTTTTATCTCTTGAGAGATAAAAGGTGGTGCAGGCCACATTCCAGCGAAACTCCCTTTACATTGGATCTGTTAACAATCCCACCCTAATCCTCGCAACATAAAATTACAACCACAAAAATGGAGGACAACCACAGAATACTGGAAATCATGGCCAAGCCAAGTTAATACACACATTTTTGGGGGGACATAGTTCAATCCATGACAACTAGTGTTTAACCAAACCAGTGAGCATTATAGCCTAGCCAAGTTGACACAGAAAGTTAACCACCACAGAGGCTTACCTATAATAATAGCTCAGTATATGCTAGACAGGGAACTCTGGCGATGTAATGGTTAAGAGCTATGACTGCTAACCAAAAGGTCAGCAGTTCAAATCCACCAGGTGCTCCTTGGAAACTCTACAAGGCAGTTCTACTTTGTCCTATATAGAGTTGCTTTGAGTCGGCATCAACTCGATGGTAATGGGTTTGGTTTTTTGGTTATATGCTAGATAGGAAACCCTGGTAGCACAATGGTTAAGTGCTTGCCTGCTAACCAAAGGTCGGCGGTTTGAACCGACCAGCTTGCTCTGTGGGGGAAAAGACCTGACAATCTGCTCCTGTAAAGATTACAGCCCAGGAATCCCTATAGGGCAGTTCTACTCTGTCATATAGGGTCACTGTGAATCAGAATTGACTCGACACACAACAGCAACATATGCTAGACACTGTGCTGGGACTCTGAGTGTTTTCTCATAAAATTTGGTGTCATCATTAGCATCCTTCTTTTTTTGCAAAGGAGGAAACTGTAACAAGGAGAAGTAAGCTAACTTTCCCAAGGTTACATGACTGATGGGTCTATAATCTGCTAATTCGACTCCAGAGTCTGGTCTCTCCACCACAGTGCCACACGGCATCTCAATTATCTGATCTGAAGGTCACATGCAAGACTAATTCAGAGGCTGTCCTGAGCCAAACCAACAGCTTTCTCATTCTAGACACTGCCCTTTCATTGATTCATTCTCAGATCAACTTAATGTTTGGGGGGTTCAACTTCAACATGGTATTGATGGTATCAATTTGTAGTCAGCTTGTAAATGGTCTTTTTATTCCATAGCCTGGTGCAGATCTTTATTTAAAGTCATCTTGTTATCTTTAGCCTACTGCTCTAGCCTGTTAGATCTCTTTAAATTCTTATTAACAGCAGATCCTTTTTCTTTCCTTTTTTTTTTTTTTAAATCCCACACAGCATGAAACAAGGTTGACAACTCTCTTAAAAGTCCTCCTGTTTCTGAAAACTCCGACACATTCAATAAGGATCTACTCCTCCGTGTCTGTCTGTGCTGTGTTGATTTTCTGCTTTGCCGATTCGTGGACTATAACTGTACTCAAATGTGCTTTTAGATGGCAAGCTCTTTGGGGCAAGGGCTCTGCTCTTTGTTTTGGCACATGCTACCTATTACAGAGTGCAGTGCACACCTGGGGCTCTAGATAAATAATCACAACCCAGGGGTATTTCGCAGTTTGAGAGTTGCCCAGACTTTTCCAGTGGCATGTTAGCTTTCTTTAAAGCACATTCCAGTGACCAGATTTCACCTTGCTATGTATGGGAGGCGCTCATCTCTCTGCCTGCACCTGTTCCACCTGCTACCCAGCTGGTATCTGCCTCTATATTGGTGGCTGTCGCAGCCCTGCCCTTAGGAGCCATTCCTGAGAAGTAGCACTTTGGCTTGCAGATGATGCTTGCCTTTATAGACGTTTGGATTGTGACCTTGGCCTGGCAGCATCCTTCCCCTCTTCCCCCACCTCAGCGCAAAACCCTGCCCTCCCACCCCGTTAGTGCTGAAGTGTGAAACCCGGATGGCTTCCAGTGGACGGAAGCCAGAACACAACGAAGTAAGGAGGGGGAGGGGACCTTATTTGATTTTTGGCAGTAAAAGCAACTAACCAAAGCCTGGCTTTCACAGGTTTTAGTAAAACAGTCTTTGATTTTGGTTTCTTTTTCTCTCTCATGAGGAAGTGGAATGTGTGCGTGTGTGTTTTTTTGGAGGGGGGGAGGTGTGGGGGATTGCAGCTTTCTTTTGTTAGCCTGGAAAAGAATAGTTTAAATACAGTTAACATACATATTGTCATCTTTGAACTAGAGAAGGAAAGAAATCCTGGTTGTCTCCAATGAATTTGGACACAGAGTTGCCTGCTTTGGTTACAGCCAGATTCGATTACTGTAATTCTCTCAAGTGGCACTTCTGCCAGCAATTAAAGTGGATTTTATGGAGGGGCCAGGACTCAGCTGAAGGGAAGATGTCTTACACCCTTAAATAAAATATTTATTCTCAGATTCAGAAAAAAAATCAACTTCTAATTCAATTCCACTCTCCTACCTCAGGTCGATGTTGCAAGCGGAGTGCTTGCTCTTTATCAGGCTGGTACTCTAAACTGAATGACTTGGCTCAGTCTCATGCCTTCTGGCTCTTCTCGGCAAACTGAACTGGGTGATTAGATGGTTCTCATATTCTCTTTTAAACATTCCTTTTTATTATGCTCAAATCTCATTTAATCACCTCTAAAGTAGCCAGGCCACAAATTGTGCACCTAGAGATGACTATGTCATCCTGTCGTTAGCTGCCTTCAAGTCGGCTCCTGACTTGTGGCGACCCATGTGCGGTGCGATGCGGTGTTGCCCGGTCCTGTGCTAGCTCCATGATCTGTGAGGATCTGACCGTTGTGATCTGTAGAGTTTTCATCATCTGATTTTTAGAAGTAGATCACCAGACCTTTTTCCTATTCTGTTTTACTGTGTGATGAATACATGTTAATGGTATTAACTCTATGGTCTTAAATTGTTGTTCCAAAATTTTCTAGTTCTTTCTAGAACTGACTTTAGTTTCTGCCTCTGAGACTTCAGTCTGCTTTCAAGTTAAAACAGGCCAGTGTAGTAATTTTTGGTCAATATGTATAAAACAGACATAGTACAGTTCAAGTTTAAGTAGTTTAACATTCAACTGTATGAAGGCTCTTTTTTCCCCCAGTCTCTTCCTCTCTCTTCCTTCTAATCCACCTTCTAAAGTATGCTGAGGGAAGGGGAAATTACTTTCGTGACAGAGAAGTTGTTGAAGGTGGGGAGAGCTCATATCCATTTTCTAGTCTGCTGATATTCCTGTAGTCTATTTTCCTGCCCTAGTTGATATCTGGATTTCCTGGGTGTGCAAACAGTTAAGGCACTTGGCTGTTAACTGAAAGGTTGGAGGTTCAAGTCCATCCGGAGGTGCCTTGGAAGAAAGGCCCAGTGTTCTACTTCCAAAAGATCATCCATGGAAAACCCCAAGGAGCACGGTTCTATTCTGACACACTTGAGGTCAACATGAGTCAGAGTCTATCCCATAGCAAGTGACTGGTTTAGCTGACAATGGGAGCAATCACGCAGAGAGCAGCCCTTCTCCTCCTCCCGTGCAGACAGCTACATTTTCCTTCTCCACCCCTTTGATGGTTTCTCCCAACATAGGCACTTAAGGTTGTTCACTGGCTCATCCTTACTTTGGGCCCGTGACAAACCTTGCAGATTCCCACATCTGCCTGTGGCTGATGACTGCAGTTTGATAGCTCACGTAGGTCTGAACTATGATACTGCCTATTTGTTTTTAGGTAATAGCCTCATTAGTTTTGACTCTCAAAGTTATACTGTTATAAACTAGTGAAACAGAGTAGGAAGAAAGGTCTGGTGACCTATGCCCTATTTGCCTTTTGATCCTTTTCCAGTGGTTAAATGCTACAGCTGCTAACCAAAAGGTCAGCAGTTTGAATCCACCGGGCACTCCTTGAAAACGCTACGGTGTAGTTTTACTCTGCCCTATAGGGTGACTATTTTTATTTTATAGGGTGACTATGAGTCGGAATTGACTCGAAGGCAGTGGGTTTTCTCCAGTCCCCAACTGACCGTGGGGATGGAGCAGGACCAGGCAGCATTTTGTTCCATCGTGCATGGGTTGCCACGAGTTGATGCTGGCTTGACGGCAGCCACCTCTCAGTCCCGGTGCACGTACCATCTGCACTCTCATTCCTTTCAAGTCTCATGGGGCTGGATATGTCTGCTTCCCCTCTCCTACTATACTTGGAAAATGTATCGACAATCTTCTTTTTCCTCAGACGTTCCCTAGCATCACAGGAGAAAGCCCAAGTACCTCCCAAACTCCCAGGTTGGCTGGAAATGAAAAAAGGGTGAAAAATTCCCTCACTGCTAATTCTTTTCATCTTCTAGTCTTGGTTGGGTTCCTTTGTTTCTCCTCCTTTCACATACTCAGACACCTTTTGGAGTAGGGGGTGGTGGTGGGGGATGGGGAGGTAGGGTGGCTGCCAGCTCCCCTGGTTTGGAAATATGCAGCTGTCTCCCCTTCCTCACAGGTGAGGTCCTTTATCTCAAAGTCAAGACTTGGGCATCTCCGCTGCTTCCTAGCAAATCCTTTCCAGTGGCAAATGGCAACTCAGCCTTTTATGGCCTGGATGGGGACGTTGCAGGGGATGTGAGCCCTGCGTGCTGCTTGAGGTCTCAAAGTATTGTTGGGGATTTTTGACTCCTAGTGACCACGTGTGACGGAGTAGAATTGCCCTGTATGGTTTCCTACTCTGTAATATTTACAGAAGCAAGCCACCAGGTCTTCCTGCCACGGAGCCACTGGGTAGCCTTGAACCATCAACCTTTCAGTTGGCAGCCGAGTGCTTAACCATTGCACCACCAGGGCTCCATCTCAAATTATTAGCCTGCCACAAATGCTTTACATTTCTTTCTGCTATACATATGTGTAAGTGTGTGTGTTTGAATGTGTGTGTATTTTTGTAATTAACATAATGGAAGTATTCATACAAAGAATAAAGCTCTCAAATATGAAAATATTTTTGTAATATAAGTGAAGCCTAACCTACAGATATTTAGGCATATTAAACATGGTATCATCTCTAGATCCATATGTAAGAAAGGATCAATGTAACATTTTTGATTCCAGAAGGAAATACTCATGGCTGTGTCAAAATGGTTAAGTAGATATAAATATTTAATTACATTTCTCTTTTTCAGGAAATCTGGAAGCAGGATGACAACCTTTCTCCATTACTAGACCAATGATGCTGGAGCAAGGGTCAGACAAGCCCAGGGATCCTGAGAAAGAGGTTTATGGGCAGGACAGATGATGGACAAAGAGGATGTAAGCCTTACTGTGCATGGCTTATCTAACATGTGGATTACTCATGGAGAAGATAGAATTCCAGTATGGTTTTCCCCACCACCCAGCATACATTGGGTCTCTTTTCCAAACTGTTATGCTGTGTCATACTCTTCCATACTGTGTATGGTGAGAGAATTACATTTCCTTTTAGTGACTGTTCATCCAGACCCGTTCCTATCCGTTCTCTACATGGCAGCCTACCCAGAAAGCAAAACTGATCTTATGAGTCTTCCACTGAAAACACCTCAGAGTCGTCCTGTTGTTCTTAGAAAAAATAAAAATTCCTTTTGTGGACATCAAGGCCTCACATGATCTGGTTCTATACTGGCTTTACTCACACCCACTCACCACCACACTTTCTGTCTCTACTGCCCTGGCTTTTTTGGCCTCTCCCACTTCCTGGATTGCCTCCTACCACAGGGCCTTTGAATGTGGAGCTCCCTCTGCCTGAAGCACTTTTCCTTTTCTGATTTGTCATGGTTTTAATTTAACACTTATTTGTGTGATTGTTGTTTGAAGTATTTGCCTTTCACTTCACTTGAGCTTTAAATATGAATTCTACTGACTGCTTGGTGCTAGGGCATCACCTGGCATATAGCTGGGTCTGAATGAATGAATGCACAAGCAAATGAACAAATGAATGGATACAGGAAGCAGGTATCATTTAACCTTGACCTTGATGGAGTTCATCATGTTCATCAGGAAAAGGGTATTCCAGAAAGAAGGCAACAACATGAACAAATCTGGATAAAGGACTAACATAAATTGGTAAATTATCAAGGTTCATGTGGGGAATGTACGAGGGGGAAGTGACTGTGGATGAGGCTGGACATGCAGCCTGGGCCAGATTCTGAAAGGCCTTGTATGTCTCATTGGAAAATTGGTACTTCATTCCAAGCAGTGGAACCACTGAAGGGTTTGAGAAGGAGATTGACATAGTGAAATAGAAACTCATCTTACGTGACAATGTGGGAAAGAAGTGGATGGCTAGGAGCCCACTGAGGAGCCTGTTGATTAAGTCCAGGGAAGGGATGATGGGGCTTCGTCTAAGGAGGTGGCTGTGGGAATGTGGAGGAGGAAATTAGGGAGTGGACTGTGCTTGGCAATTACCTAGATATCACGAAGGGCACATGAGAAGCTACAGTCAAGACTTAAACTAGGATGGCAGCAACTATACTCTGAGGACAATCTTTACAAGAGACTTTGGATAAGCTACAATGTCCTTCTTGCACTTAACAATGGAATGGAAAGCTGAGAGTTACCTCTGTGAGTGGGGTGTGTGTGTGTGTGTGTGTGTGAAAAAGACACACAGAGGGAGAGAGAGACAGAGAGAGAGTATGACACTCTGATGTTTGGTGTCCTCAATGCTTCCTAATTATTCTGTTTAGTTTGATAATTTGAAATGGAGTCACATTATTCATCTGCTTTCTTTGGGAAGCACTTTAGGTGGTTGCTTACTTGGATGTCTAAGTTATGATTAAAATTGAGGGAAGAAAGTAGAAGGAGAAATATGTGGCAACATGGTATAGGTCCAGCAGTTAATCTAATTTACCATGTTTGAAGAAAGACTGAGGCTTTGACAGTCAGGCATGGAGCCAACCATGAGTGGTGTGCAGGCATGAGACATACTTGAAGAAATGTGTGCTGTCATCCAAAAGGGACAGATCTTAGACTGGGATTGGATAAGGGCAATGTCTTTTAAACTGGCATAGGTCTGAACTATGATACCACCTATTTTTTTTTTTTTTTAAGGTCACAGCCTCATTAGTTTTGACTCTCCAAGTCGTTTTATTATAAAATGGTAAGCTCTCTGAGGCAGGATCTATGCCTTATCCGCCTTTTGGTCTTTTTATAAGGTTTAATACATACCTTTTGTCCAATTCCCAATTGATCAAGGGTGTTATGGATTGAATTGTATCTCCCCAAAATGTGTGTCAACTTGGCTAGGCCATGATTACCAGTATTGTGTGATTGTTCACCATTTTGTCATCTGATATGATTTTCCTCTGTGTTGTAAATCCTACCTCTATGGTGTTAATAAGGCAGGATTAGAAGCAGCTGCGTTATGAGGCAGGAAAAGCTACAAGATTAGGTTGTATCTTGAGTCAATCTCTTTCTAAATATAAAAGGGAGAAGCAAGCAGAAAGACATGGGGACCTCATACCACCAAGAAACAAGAGCCTGGAGAATAGCATCTCCTTTGGACCCAGGGTCCTTGCGCCAAGAAGCTTCTTGTGTTGACAAGGACCTTCTCTCTGGGCCAATAGAGAGAGAAAGCCTTCCCCTGGAGCTGGTACCCTGAATTCAGACTTCTAGTTCCTAGGCTGTGAGAAAATAAACTTCTGTTTGTTATGGCCATCCACTTGTGGTATTTCTGTTATAGCAGCACTAGATGACTAAGACAATGGGGATGGAGCAGAACTGGGCAGCATTTTGTCCCATTGTGCTTGGGTTGCCATGAGTTGGGGTTGGCTTGACAGTAGCTAACAACAACAACAACAATAACAATATATACCTTGTTCAAACTAGGTTACCATACACATTTATTGAATATGTTGAATGATAACTCGACACTGAATAGAAATGATCAGGGATGAGATTTTCAAGTACGGACTTCTAGGGTCAATGTTTCTTAGAATTCAGTAACATTGGTTTATGCCTTTACAAGTCTTGCATGTGAACTGATGCTGGAAAGTCATCTTCCTCCATTTAGCCAAAAAAAAAAAAAAAAGAGGTTCTTATTTCTTGACTAACATTCATATGAAACCCTGGTGGCATGGTGGTTAAGTGCTATGGCTGCCAACCAAAAGGTTGGCAGTTCAAATCCGCCAGGCGCTCCTTGGAAACTCTACAGGGCAGTTCTACTCTGTCCTATAGGGTTGGTATGAGTCGGAATCGACTGGATGGCAGTGGGTTTGGTTTAACATTCATATACACTAATACTAATAAAATAATGCTGATAAATAATAATAATGATGGTGGTGATGATAATGATGATAGGTAGCATGTACTGAGAACATCAAATCTACCAGGCATTCACAAAGTGCTTTGTAATTATTATCTTCTTTAATAGTCACAGAAATCTCATGAAATATTATAAAAGCCATCTTTTATGTGAACATTATTTATTATTAGCATGAGTGCACTTAGGATTGCTTTCCACTGGGAAATGAACCGCTCTCAAAACTGGCTTAAACAAATAAGGATTTTTTTTTCTCACTCAATAAGATGTCTGTAGGCAGGTGATTGCTGTTACTAGTTCAGTGGTTCAAGGGTCTCTGTAATTCTTTAGCCTTTAACTCACGGTCAGAAAACAGCTGCTGCAGCTCCAGCTACTATGTCCACAATCCAGGAGTGATGAATGGGGAAATGAGAAGGGCAAAAGGAATGTGCCTGCTGAGTCTGCCCTGATTTAAAGAGCTTTTCCAGCAGCTCGACTCAGTGACATCTGCTCATATCTCATCGGTTAGAAATGTATCATCACATGGCTACTGCTGGCTATGAGTGTATGGGGAAATGTAGTTTATCAAATTAGTCATATCATCTCACCCTACAAAATCACGATTCTTCTAGTGAGAAGAACGTGAGAATGGATATAGGGGAGGTAACCAGCTATATAGCACCTAAGGTAAAAATCCCGTATGGCCAAAATTGCCCTTGGAAACTTCAAACTAGACCATATTGAAGACTAACATTCATTTCTCAATGACTCTAACAGAGCAAGTGTTTCCTCCATGTTTGAAACATATCCCAGTCTTTAGCTGGAATCAAATGAAGCAGAGCAGATGTGTTCTTCTCTGACTTGAACCTGATTTGTTAGATTAACCAGGGCTCTCCTCTCTCTCTGCAAAATGTGCTGACAATGCTTACAGCACCCTGAGTCGTTGATGGTGTGCTTACTAAACACTGCTTGTTTCCAAACCTGTTTATGACAGTTGTACTGATTACCGTAAGTCAATAATTTCTAACTGGTGAATTATGAATGCAAAAAAGAATTATTTCAATGACAACTGAGCTGTAGGTTTTTGGAAAGACTTGTACGAATAAAATTAAAAACAAAAAACAAAACAGAATGTAATTTTTCTGGAATTAGGATATATTGAGATAGGAAGATAGAAGTCAGGAAAATATGGTAGAAATCTAGGATTCTGCAATCAGACTGTTTTGCAAGTGTTTTTACATTCTTGTTCCAGTTTAAGAAGAGCAAAGTGGAAAGTATGTAAATTTACTCTAGGAATATGATGTGGAACACCAATTAGTGGACACATACTAAGGAAGGCAAAAAAAAAAAAAAAAGGAAATTGCAAAAACAGTAAGTCTTTGCCCTACATCAAAAGACAGGCTACTGAATTTATTTGTGTTTTGTGTTAAAATGATTAAAGTGTATATATTTGATTTTTTATAATTCCTTGCTTTAATGACATTTTGATCAACCGACCAAAGCCTGGTCCCAGTTATACTGGATTTCATTTGGGGCCATGTTTTATGAAAAAAAAAAAAAAAAAGTGCATTTAACCTTTATAATCAGACTCAGTGTAGGAGAGATATGTGGGAACCCAATGGACAGAAGCCATAGCAGATCCCCCTCTTCCTTATCGCCTTCATTTTAGAGCTGTACTCATTGAGTGGAATGGTTTAAATTATGGCTACCTCATTTAAATTCTTCTTTCTCTTGTGCTCACACTTACTCTCATTCTCTCTTGTGCTGAGGTCATAGTTAAATTTACATGAATTAAGCCCAAATTTATACTGTATTGTTATCTCCTCCTCACAGATGAAGAAACTGAAGCTTAGAGCAGTCGAGAAACTTCTCAGTCTCTCAAAACTTTAACAACCAGAAAGGGCATTTCGAAAGCAAGCCCTGGGCAGTGTTTAAGTCGGCATCTGGAGTGAGTGAGCTGTCTCCCCCTGCGTTCCTTATCCATTATCACCCAACCATTTGCTCAAAGTCAGACATAGTAGTCATTCTTGACTCTCCCCTCTTTCTCACTCCCACACAATAAATATTTAAAATCTATCCATTTCCTTAATTTAGGACACCATCATCTCTCACATGGATATTAATAAGAATATAACAACAGTGAAAATGTGTGTGTCTGTGTGTGTATATACATATATATGTGTGTGTTTGTCTATGATATTACATTTACTATGTGCCAAGCACTGTACCTAGCACCTTACCTATATCAACTCATTTAATTCTCATAATAACTCAGTGAGGTAAGTGCTGTTATTTTTCTTATTTTACATTTAAGAAACTAAGGGATGAGTAGAGAGACATGTGACATAAGAAGATGAACAGCATTTTACTTGATTTTTGCTTTCCTCTCTTCTGGCATCTTGTTGCTGTTTTGGGCTCATATTCTGTACCCATTTTCCATGGGTCCTCGCTATGAATAGTATGAATGCATGTGAACAATACTATATGAATAGTAACGGATGGAAAATTAATAGTGGAAGCTGGATAGCAGACCTGGTTGGGGGGGAGGGGGGGAAGGGAGAGCTATATTTGAACTAGAGCCCTCTCAGTGCCTTTGGCAGGTTGTATTTTCCAAAGATCATTGTCGTTGTTAGTTGCCGTTGAGTGGATTCCGACACATAACAACCTCATGTGACAGACTAGAACAGGCCCAGGGTTTTCTAGGCTGTGATCTTTTGGGGCGGGGGGCAGATCGCCAGGTCTTTCTCCTGTAGAGCCGCTGGGTGGGTTCGATATTGTAGCAGCTGAGCGCTTAACTGTTGCTGCAACAGTGTCTTCTCTCCCACATGCTCTTCTTATAATGTGACTTTGACACTCTGAGAGGTGGGGTCTATGTCCCTTACCTCTTGAATCTGAGTGGGCTCAAGACTGTGACATTATGAGACTTCTAAGGGTAGATCATAAAAGGCGATGCAGCTTCTGCAGAGTTCATTGGAATAATTCTTTTGGAGCCCTAAACTAATGTCCCGAGGCCGTCGTGCTATGAGGAACCCAAACAAGCCCAGGTAGACTGTCGGCTCTCAAGCTGGTAGGAGTCGACGCCAGTACACCACTGTCCCGTTCTTTCCCTCCAGGTAGTTGGATCTGCTCCTTGCCTAGCCCTTCAGACGTGGGAGGAGGGCTGTGCCACACCGTGTTTAGCCCTGGGACACTGCACTATCTCCTGTGGTTTTTAACACCATACCCACACCTTTGTAAATAGACCCTTTATTAGACCCTCCTCAAATAATCCAATTTGAGGTACCATCTGTTTCCTGGGGGGGACCCTCATTGATTCCCCAAGTTATATGATGTGGAAATTAGTCCTTTAGAAATTTATTTTCCTGCTTAGAGGGCAGGGATTATGATGGGTTAACTTTTAAATTAATCACCACCTAGAAAGAAGAAACTCATTTTCATTGAGCATCTACTACGCACCAGAGGTTGAGTCAGATGTGTTTGATATGTTTTCTCTTTAAATGAAATCATTAAACAAATCAAATTATTCCTAGACATTATTATTTCCATTTTATAGATAAGGAAACTTAGGTTCAGAGTAGTTAAGTAACTTTTCCAAGGTTGCACATTTCAGATATGATTGAGTTAGCATTTGAATCTTTGTGTCTGGCTCTAAAACATATTATTTCTGTATTGTTGCCTGAATTTTTAGTGATTGAATGGGTGCTTTGGTCAACAAAGAAGAGGGAGTACCATCACAGCTCTATGATAAGGGAGGTCTTTAAGTGGTAGGAAGATGGAAGTCGGCTCCTTCTGTTCCTGGGAGTGAAGTTTCTAGCAATCTAGCAGCTTATGAAATGTAAACTGTCCATGTATAAGTGTTCCCTTTTAAAAGGGTATTTTAGATAACGTTAGACAATTTGTATTTTAGTCATAAATATGGCAAATATTTTTATTAGTAGCTTGACAAATCTATTTGACAAATATCTTACAGTAGTACCAGACAGTTTCTAATCTCCTTAAGGTTTAAAAATAGCTTAACTTCTCATGACCGGTGGGTTATACGGCTGCCCACCAAGAATTTTTTGCCTTTCAGTTTCATTGGGAAGCTGCTTTCCCACTGGCAGTGCATGCTGGCCCAAGGCAGGGGCCTTTATGACTGTTCGAAACTGAAAAGACAGGCATGTGCTGCAAATGACTGTTTGTACACGGTGTTCTATGAGGTGTGCACATTTTTGGTAGGAAAAATAGAAACTTTGAAAAAAAATTTTTTAAACACAAGTGTCCCAGTGGACTCGGGAACTCGGGGGGATAGAATTAGTGGGAAAATGTGTGTTCCTTTGGACTCTAAGGGTAGGCTTGTAGGAGGGGGCAAGAAAAAAATCCATGCTAACTACCAAAAATTCAGCAACACTCAATGATTCATCATACTTCCATTAATGAAAACACATGGTGTCAACAAAAAAGTCAAAGCAGAAAATAATTGGATCTTGAAAGGGTTAATACTTAGAGACAAGGAAAATCATGTCTGTGTAGTTGCATTACATGATGCACGAAAATGCAAACATGATCAATTACAAGAGAAATTTTGTAAGGAAAATACTTAGACCATCCCAACATCTCAAATCTTGGGCCATAATCTTTCCATCTAGAAGATACTGGTGACCCTATTCGAGAGACTTGTAAGGAGCTGTGGGGATCTGCCTTAAAGAAGCATCTATAACATATTTCTGCTCTCTTAAGAGGCTCAGAAGCTGACTTGATTTGTAAACTTTCACTTAAAGCACAATAAAAATTTTTTAAAAAATTGCAAAAAAAAAAAAAGGCTCAGAAACAAGCAGCATTTTGTTTCAACGATGAAAAATATCTACTGGAAACATTGATGTTTGCATTGGCAATTTCACTCTTTTAGATGGCTACAAAAGGGAACAAAACAGGTTTAATGGGCCTAATCCAGCAGTTAGAAAACTTGAGCTTAGTTCTGGCTTTGTTACTTGCCTAGTTTTAAAATTCTAAGTATGCCACTTAAATTTTCTGTGTCTCAGTCTTCTTTATAGGTGAAACCTGCAGTTGGATTAGATGTAGCTTAAGTATTGTGATGGTTAAGATTGTGCATCAACTTGGCTGGGCCATAATTCTCAGTGTTTATATATGATCACTCCCATGATGGAATCTGCTGTGTATAGCCAATCAGTTGAAAGGGAGTTTCCTTGGGGGTGTGGCCTCCATCTGAATATAAGCTGACATTCTGGCTTTTTGCTCGCTCTGGATCCTGTGGCTGCCTCCTGTTCTTCCGACCTCTGGCTCTTGGAACTTGAGCTATCAGCTTATCTGCTGATCTTGGGATTCATCAGATCTTCACAGCCTGAGAACAGGAGCCCTACTCTCTGACCTGCTGATCTTGGCTCTACCAACCCCTGCAGCTACGTGAATCGGAGAAGCCTTGCCGTCTTGCCTGCAAATCTTGGGATTTGTCAGTCTTCACAGCCTGTGAGCAAGAACCTTGCTCTCCGTGACCTGCCAATCTTGGGTTCAACAGCCCCTACAGCTGCGTGAATCGAGAGAAACCTCTATCCTGATCCATGGACTTGGGACGTTCTACCTTCTAAAATCACATGAGCCATTTCCCTGATACAATTCTCTCTTTCTATATATTATACGCTTTACTGGTTTTGCTTCTCTAGAGAACTCAGCCTAAGTCAGTACCCCTCCTAGCTCTGGCAACTTTTGAAATGCTTAGTTTTCCTTCCTTTTTGGTATAGTCATTATAATTTTCTATATTTGTTTATTAGCTACTGTGTCTTTCAATTCCAATTTTATTCTTATTTTCTTTCATAGTAATGTTTTGGTAATTCAGTTATCATTATCTTTCTCTCTTCCTTTCTATCTCTATATGTATCTCTATCTATCTATCTATCTATCTACCCACCCACCTTCCTACCTACCTATCTACCTAGCTAGCTATCTAGGTACAAAAGTAATACATTCCCTACATTATACTTCTGTTTTGCCTGCTATTCTCTAAAGTATGTTTTGTATGTACGTGTGTGTATACACACACACATCTATTCATCCACATATGTATATATACACACACACATATGCAGAGGTGTGCTGGTGTTGGTAAATGTTTACCTACCAGGTGTCTTGCACAAAAAAAAGCTCTAATTTGTAGCATTTGCCAATTTCTGTGGTATAAATACTCTTACCATACCTCTTTTCAAGCTACCCACATTGAATTGCTGAACACGCAGTTGGGAAAAGATGCACAAAATTGGCCCTTGCAAGCTGGCACAAGCTGGTTCCAGCAAACCACTGAATACAAGCAGCCTGTTGGGGGCTAACTCCCCTCCAATGCTAAAAGACCTATTTTAACAATACATTATGAGAACTGAATATTGAATATAAAGCTGAAGAACAAAAAGAATATGTTTTCTATTCATTATGATATTTACCTTGAATTACTTCTTTTAATAGCTTTCTCTGTCTTACTTTCATAGCAAATACACGCATACATTTACAATACAAGCACATTTATGCACATACACCCACCCAAATTTTGTTAGGACGCCCTGGGTGGTACAAATGGTTATTGTGTTCGGCTGCTAACTGAAAAGTTGAAGGTTCAAGTTCACCCAAAGGCACGTCAGAAGAAAGGCCTGGTGATCAACTTCTGAAAAATCAGTCATTGAAAACCTTATAGAGCACAGTTCTACTCTGACACACAAGAGGTCACCATGAGTCAAAGTCAACTCAATGACAACTGGTAACTTAAATTTTATTGTTTTTTTCTGAAGTCTATGCATTATTTAAGGAGCCCTGGTGGTGCAATAGAGCCCTGGTGGCATGGTGATTAAGAACTTGGCTGCTAACCAAAAGGTCAGCAGTTCTAATCCATCAGCTGCTCCTTGGAAACCCATAGTCCCATAGTCACTATGAGTAGGAATCGACTAAACGGCAATGGGTTTTTTAGGGGTGGTGCAATAGTTAAGCACTCCGATGCTAACCAAAAGGTTGGCAGTTCAAACACACCCAGTGGCTCTGGGGGAGGAAGACCTGGTGATCTGTTTCCATAAAGATTATAGCCTAGGAAACTCTTTGGGGCTGTTCTACTCTGTTATATGTGGCCACTATGAGTTGAAAATGGACTCGACGGCACCTAACAACAACAATATGCATTGTTTAATCATGTATAAGTAGACAGCACTAAAATGTGGCACGAATTTGTTGTTTCACAAGTCATCTATCCTTTCAAATTTGAAGTGAGTTTCCTCAACGTGGGGTCATCATGAGTCAGAATCAACTTGACAGCAACTAACAACAACAACAAAACTTTTAAGTCCATCTTCACGTGTGTGTCTCTGTGTGTACCGAAGCTTTTCCTTGATTGTTTATCAAAGGCGTTAGGGCTGAAGAAATCCCCAAACTATTAGATCATCAAGTGTGAGAATGATATAAATTTGATATACTCAGAAATTCAAAAAGCTGCACACAGTAATTTGGTGTTTAGTCAATCATAGAAAGGCTACAATGCGTTAACTGTTGACTGAATGATGAGCATCAAACATAGAGTGTAATTAACACAGACAGAAGCTTACTGCCAACAACAGTTTGAAACAATTTTAGTCCTCTGTTTCCTGCCAAATCTGATATATAAAGAACCCTTCATAGTATGATTGAGAAAATTTGTTTTTGTGCGGGGAATTCAGCCTGTACCCCTAGAGCCTTGAGAACAGTGTCTCTCACAGGGTAGGAACTTAATGGGTATTCGTCAAATTGAAACAGATCTACTTTTTTTTTTTTTTTTTAAATTGGTCCTCAGACACCACAATTCTTATTAGTAAATTCTCATTGAATTTCATGAGCTGGTGGTAATATGTTCTCATACCCTTATGTAGTGAGTCTTTGATGGGCTAGTGAACATTTTCAAGGGACAAAAGACAATGATGAATATCTATCTTATTCAATAGAAGGAAAACTTTTACAAAAAGTGTTGTTGGGAATATGAAGTGTGTGGAATATAAAGCGTGTGGTGATACAAGAATTGATCTGTGCCAATCAAATGTTCAAGAAGGAATATGTATTACTTTCAGCTCTAAGTTCTCCATTAACAGTTTATCTGCTACAACTGGAACCATGTCCTCCCTGATACCTCGCTGAGTCCTGGACAATGAACTTGAATTTTGATCCGAGAGCCAACTGGGATTGGGCTTGGAAAAGGGTGTGTGGCTGAGTGAGCAGATGTGTGAGTGTGTATGTGCATGTCTACGTGTGTGAGCGTGAATGTGTCAGAAAGTCAAACACTAAACATGTATATGATTCATTCACATTGACAGAGATGGTTTTCAAAACATAGCTGTTATCTGTGGCTACTGATTGTCTTTAGTCTACAGTTCAAGGTCCTGATCATGACAGATAAGGCTGCTTGGTATCTGCTTCTTCCCATTCCACCACACTCCTCATATGCCTACCTTGTTGTTAGGTACAATTGAATCATTTTCAACTCATAGTAGCCTGTGAGTGACAGAGTAGAACTGTCCTATAGAGTTTTCTTGGCTGTAATCTTTATGGGAGCAGATCGCCAGATCTTTCTCCTGGGGAGCCTCTGTGTGGGTTCAAACCGCCAGCCTTTTGGATAGCAGCCGAGTACTTAACTGTTGTGCCACCAGGGCTTCAGCTTGGTTTACTACTCTAGCTCGTTCTTCAAAACCCAGTTCAGATGTCTTTTTCTTGGGATGTTACACCTGTCTTCACTGAGTGCCCATATTGTCAGGTCCCATGTTGTTGGTTGGGTGCCATTGAGTTGGCCTCTGACTCATGCTGACCCATGCATGAAGAAGCCAAATACCACCTCCATGATCGGTTGTGGATCTCACCATTGTGATCCGTAGGGTTTTAATTGGAAGTAGCTCACCAGACCTCGCTTCCTATTTTGTCCTAGCCTGGAAGCTCCGCTGAAACCTGTTCAGCATCACAGCAACACAAGACTCAATGACAAATGGGTAGGGGCTGAGCATGAGGTGCTGTGGCAGGAATTGAACCTAGGTAATTCTCTCACTGACCCACCAATACCTCACTCTTGTGGGAGGTGGAAGGCAGGACTCCTTAACTGAAAACTTCCTGGAGGTATTTTTCAAAAGGAAGTGATGTGAGAGGTAAAAAAAAATTAACAACTATCTATACGCTGTTGTTGATTTTGTAATATGATCAACCAGTACGTAATTTTTGGAAAGCCTGCCGTGTATACCGGCCAATTTAATTCCTTCATCTACTATTTCTCTGTGCTCCCTAGGGCTTTCAAGCGCTTAAATTTTGGAAGTAGATCACTTGTCCTTTCTTCCCAGATGCTTCTGGGTAGATTCAAACTGTCAAATTCTTGGTTAGCAGCTGAGCTTGTTAGTTATTTGCACCACCTAGAGGTTCCTCTGGGCACAGAAAAAAAAAAAAAAAACAAAAAATGAGTCGGTGCTAAGTAATTAAGTATTGGCCTTTAGTACATTTCTATATTGAACATCTTCTAAGTGCAACATGCTGTACTAAATACCAGGAACTACAGAAGATGTTCCAGGCATAGCTTCTGCCACAATCTTTATCAGCAAGTCCTCCTAACCCGTCTTCATCCTCACACATTTTAATACTTCAGTGTGTTGCTATCCGTTTAATAAAATAATGTCCTTACTCTATCAGCATTTTCTATAAGATACCACATTTGGCTATTCATTAAACTAGAAACTATATGTAACTCTGAAAATATTGACTTGGAGTAGAAACATGATCTAAGGCAATAGTACTTGGATAATGAACAACCTGGTTTACTTTGCCCAGAAGGAAATGAAGTCCTTATATGCCACTTTCCAATAGCAATTATCTTCAGATGCTCCAAAGATCTTTAATTACGATTGCCAATTGTTAAAAAAAACTACTGAATGCATGTTGTACACATAAAAACAGCCAGTTAGGACTATACTATGAACAAACCAGCCATCATGTAGCATTTTTAAAACTGAACTATTTTAATGGAATGTGCCATTAAAGCATAATTAAGAAAATGCTGATGATTTCATTTAAAAAAAAAAAAAAAAGAATGGCCACTCATTACTTGCTTGAATTTATAAATTAGGATTAAAAATCCGGGACCGTTGGCAAATCTAGTTTTCTAGTTGTGGGTCTGTCATGGATTGAATTGTGTCCACCAAAACTCTGTGTATCAATTTGGGTAAGCCATGATTCCCAGTATTGTGTGATTATCTACCATTTTTGTCATCTGATGTGATTTTCCTATGTGTCGTAAATCCTACCTCTATGATATTGATGAGATCAGGACTCAATCTACAAGATTGGATTGTTTCTTCAGGCAATCTCTTTTGAGGTATAAAAGAGAGAAGCTAGCAGAGAGACGGGGGACCTCATACCACCAAGAAAGCAGCACTGGGAACAAAGCACATCCTTTGGACCCAGGGTCCTTGTGTCTGAGAAGCTCCTCGACCAGGGGAGGATTGATAAAAAAGACCTTCCTCCAGAGCCAACAGAGAGAGAAAGCCTTCTTCTGGAGATGACATCCTGAATTTGGATGTGTAGCCTACGAGACTGTGAGAGAATAAATTTCTGTTTGTTAAAACCATCCACTTGAGGTATTTCTGTTACAGAAGCACTAGATGTCTGAGACAGGGTCTGTGGGTCTATCAGTTAACTTCTCTTTCTCTACTGGTAGAGGAGAGAAAAGGAAATATTTTCACATTTGTACTTTGCAGTAATACTATGAGCAAAGATGTCACCTTGAAGACTAAGATGTGCCTGACCAAAGCCATGGTATTTTCTATCACCTCATATGCATGCGAAAGCTGGACAATGAACGAGGAAGACCGAAGAATTGGTGTCTTTGAATTATGGTGCTGGTGAAGAATATTGAATATACTGTGGACTGCCAGAAGAAAGAACAAAACTGTCTTGGAAGACGTGCAGCCAGAACACTCCTTGAAAGTGAGGATAGTGAGACATCATATTACTTGCTTTAAATGTTTTATCGGCGGGGCGGGGGGGGGGAGGCGCAGTTCTTGGAGAAGGACATCATGCTTTGTAGAGTTTCATTGAAAAACAGGAAGACCTTCAAAGAGATGGAATGACACAGTGACTACAACAATGGGCTCAAACATAGCAAGGATTGTGAGGATGGCACAGGACTGGGCAATGTTTCATACTGTTATACATAAGGTGGCTATGAGTTGGAACCAACTTGACCTAACAACAACAACGTGAGGTTTAATGAGGGAATCATTTTGAAGCTCTCCGACACCATAGGTGTCAATAGGTTTCAAAATAAAACTTTGGTATATGAGTTAGTAAACTAAAGAATACTTAAAGCTATGTTAAAAAATTATATGCATTTATGACCTATGTGTGCTAAAGAATCAAGAAAATAGCTTTCAGCTTCAAGTAAAAATTGATATTTTTTAATAGCTCAAAAAATGGAAATTTGGATTGATCATAATCCCAAACTAATAGCTAAAAAGATGTTTGGGATCTGAAATACAAGAAATGGTTGTGTTTTCAAAGATTTTCATGTTATCAAGAAACTCTCCAAATAGAAACACCAACACAAAGTCTTCTCATGGCTCTATGATCTCACACAGAGAAATCCAAAATATTTCCTTTTGTGAAGTTTAGTTTTAGGGTAGAATCTTTAAGACATCTGATATTGCACTAGGAAATTGCACTTTCTCCCATCCGTGAACTCTCCTTGGATCGTATGTAGACTTTCAATGGGGTTAGTTTCAAAATTAATCCATGCGTTTAAGGGCAGTTGGGCTCTCTGTGGTTGAATAATTAAGTGAGTACTATTAAAAAAGAGCTACACATTAGTAACTTGGAGGAACCAGAGTGAACGAAACACTTTTCAGAACCTGCAAGACAGTTTTGAAAATTAAACCCAGTTAATAGAAAAAAATGCTAAATCAATGGCCATAAAATTTAATGGGTTTATAGCAGCCTTAACACAGTAGGACTGAATTATCATGTTAATTTAATTTCCATTTCTAAATGAACCAGAAGGCACAATAAAGGTCAATTAACCAGCTACCTTCCCTGTCTTCTTTTTCTTTTACTGCCGATTTTAAATCACATTAGCCCTAAAGCACTCACACTGCTTCTGGAAACTCATTAGTATTTCCTGAAATTAAAACAAAAAAGAAAAAAAGAAGACACAAAAACTAACAACTACCCATGTGCTGAGAACAACCACTGAGAATGTTCCACAATTATAGGTATATATATATTCAATGAAAAATCTTCGCTCTTGTCACATTAAGGCTGCAGACATAGTCACACCAAGCCTGGGGAAACACACGAGTTAAAGGTCTCAATTATAGTGTTTACCAAGTGTTCATCTACAGTGAAAAAGCTGTGTACGCTACTCTTAACATTTATGAGGCGAATAAGGAAGGGTACTCCATCTGTGTAATGCGGGTCTGTTGTTAGTACAGTGAGAATCCGAAGCTTTGCACAGCCTGTATTTTAAGCACTGAAATGTGTCACTTTATATTAGTAGGCTTTTTATTTCTTCTTTTAAAAATATTGGATAGCAAGAGAAAAAAACAAATCCATTCCTGGCCCCTCAACAGCAAGAAAATTTGGTTCTCAGTTTTTGTGTAATTTTCATAATGGATTACCTGTAATTTGATCTAACGTGAATCCAAATCTTTAAATCTTCTGGTGTTTCCTAATGATACAAAAAACATCAGTGCACTAGGGTAGTGAACAAATATATTTTTATTTTATAAAATCTTTAGTCACTAAAATTAGCTTCTGATTCTAATTTTTGACCATCCTTTGGACAATAATTTGGAGACATTGTGAAAAGGTCATGATTTTGGTTTCATAATTTTGACAGTTTAAGAACCTTTCTAAAATCAAATGAATAATATAGGTAAAGTGTCTAACCCCAAGTACCTAGCTCTCAGTAAACATTAGACTTCTTTCCCTTCTTCTTCTTCAGTATGAAGTAGAAAAAAGAAATATTTTTGAAAGTTTAGTTGTTTGGAATTATTTCATAGAGTTATAGAATCTTAAGAGAACAATGAAATCAATATCTTTTCAATCCAGTTCAAAAACCATTGAATAACTTAAAGCCAGAAGTCTATGGTTTGTATTATATGGCTAAAAACTATCTCTTTTTCAAATAAAAAAAATTTAGTTTACCTTTCACATAATAACAATCTGCCCTTTGCTTCCCTTTCACACCTGGGACTATTTATTTATTTATGGAAGCCATAGGAGAATTTAATGATCTCATGACATTTTCTGGATTAAAAAGAAATCAATTCCTGCCCCCTCCACAGCCAGAAAATTTGGTCCTTGGTTTTGGTGTAGTTAGTTTTGGAACAGATTGTCTTTAATTTGATCCAATGTGAATCCAAATCTTTAAAGAGTTGTGCGCAGAAATATAAAAGAGGAAACATATATTTACAATATGTATACTTGTCCAGTAAATATATTATCACAAATGTGGCTGATTCAAGAAATGTCTTTTTTCTTCTGAAAACTTTTCATAGGCTAGCGAGTACATCTGACCTTTCTTTAAATTGCATCATGTTGGATTCACTTTGAAAGTTCCTGTAATAGAAGAGAAATAAATGGAAAATTTGTGCCTGATATTCTTTAAATGTCAAATATACTTAAATTATTTTATTAATTCCATGTGTACAACCTTTTTGTGACCCAGTTATTTCCCACTTCGAATTTTTTGTTGATGCCGTGTGTTCATTAACGGGAGCATGCTGAATCGTTGCAGGGGTCTGAATTTTTGGTAGGTAGTATGGGTGTTTTTTTTCTTGCCTCTCCCACAAGCCTACCCTAAGTCTTTAGAGGTACATATGAAGTAACCCTAATTATACCCCAGAGTCACCACTGCGGACTACCGGTACGTATGTGTACCAAATAAAAAATTCCAAATTTGTATTTTTCCTGCCAAAAATTCAGACACCTCATACAATACTGTGTAAAAACAGTACTTTGCTGTACATGCCCTATTCTTCAGTTTCAAACAGTAATAAAGGCCCCTGCCTTGCGGCAGCAGGTGCTGTCAATGGTGCAGCAGCTTCCCCCCAAAATTTCAGAGGCTGAAAAAGTAAGTGGTCATTGAATGTACCTTTGGGCACGAAAGGGTGTAATGAGCAGTGCTCTTATGAAATGAAAGGGATTCGTTGTGCTGTTTTACTCTTGGTCTTCTTCAGACTGATGGTGGGGTTGCATACATACAGTACCAGGTCAGTCCCCTGTGCAAAGTAGCTCTTGGGTGAATGCCAGTCTTTTTCCTTTTCTCTGTCCTTTGTCTTCTCTCTCTGTGAGCTCTAGAGTGCTACCTTAGGAGCAGTGTGAGCCAAGTGCCCGCCATGACCTCTGGCCACTCACTAACAGTTTTCCACAACTGTTGAGGGCACCCTGTTATAGTAGATGCTCAAAAATTATTGTCGATTAGCTGAACAATATAACATCATATCATATGATGTAATGATATGCCTTCCTTTTTGTGACACTGAAGACATGGTTTTTGAACATTAGGCCACTGTGCCGTGAATTATATCACTGCTGTCAGTATGATTTAGCTGTTAGGATCATGGACGTAACTGGACTGTGACTGAGCATGTGCAAACAGGGAGTATATAGAACAGTCTCGGTACATGGTAGGATAAGAGGGGAAGAGAGAAAAAAACAGCAGAAAGAGGAAGAACATAAGAATGAGAAGAAAAGGAGAAAGCTGTGGCAATGTACACTCTTTGTGGTTGTGCCTTCACATACACGTGCACACATGCACACACACATACACACGCATGCACGCACACTTACACACACGCTGCTTATTGACCCCTGGGAGTATTACTGCAGGTATTACTTGCTATGCCATGGTCAAGTGACTCTCAGGTCCAGAGATTATTAACTTTCTGTTTTGAGGGCTTTAAATAAATTTGTATCAAGTGAAAGGCTGACTGGTCTCTATTCTTACCATCATCCAATATTCCCTAAGTCCATGTCTTCCTGACATTGTTTTACTAGAATACAATGAATGTCATGGATGAACAGTTCTTTTGCCATCTGGCTGTGTGACATTGATGAGTCACTTCACTTTTCAGGGTTTCCTCAGTAGTCAAAGGACTTTTTTCCTGAAGGGATGTTTACCTGCTGCAGTCTGAGATCCTCGGTAAGGGGCAAGATCAGTAGTAGCCTTCAAGTAATAAGGCAAGATCCAAACACCCCAGCTTTCTCTTTTCCCTTCAGTTTACCTCTTGCTCAAAGTTAATTAAAGAAACTCACTGAATTTTCCTAGGAAATGTTGTCTCTCTGTGTATATATACATGTATGTATATATTTTACTAAACTAGCAGCAGCTTGAAAGATTAGTAATGGCATTCAGTGCCTTCCAGGAAGAATTTGGATATTGTCTACATAAAAATATAATAAAAAGAAAAAAAAAAAACTCTGTTTCCTGACATCTAAAATTTTTGAAAGATGTCAGTTATATTTTTTAAGACATGTCTCGTGCATGTATACATGTGTGTTTGTTTTTAGTCTTATCCTATCAGGAAAACTGGAGAAAAATGTTACTCATTATCCATGAGGAAACATCTGTCCACTTTCGTAGTTCAAAATATATATATCTACATATATCTATTTAGTGACAATATTATATATTACACTTAAACCTCACAAGAGAACCCAAGACATCGCACTGAGGGAAGAGTCTGATGCTGTACATAAGACGACCAAGCGGCTGGCTGGTAAAGGAAAGTGTAGATTTGGTTCAAAGAGGCATTTACTTTTTCTTATTAAAGATGAGTTTGCTAAGAGTGTAGATTAGTAGGAAAAACTTGGGGATAGTTTACTTTTTTGTCCTTTGGAATGAATAAATAAGCGATGCCATACAGCTTGGGTGGACGGCTTTCCCTCACACTGCAGAGCCTGTCAGAAGGCCTTGGTGACTAAGAAAAACAGCCACCCAGAGGCAGAAGAGGCCCCTGGGCAGGGAGGAGAGCCATTTGGCCCTCCATGAGCTCCCTCGGGTTCATGAGCAGAGCAGCTGGAGTGGGCAGGGACACAGGTGACAATTGTGGGTCTAATGGCTCTCTCTCTATTTTTATTTCTCAGTTGGGGGTTGAATGTTCTCATTTTATAGTCACTTGTCCTTTTCAACTCTGAGAAAAGAGATGGTTTTTCCCTCCCCCAACTCTGTTCGCATTATTTCCTTTTCTTTGTTCCAGAAGAAAAGAAAAACAACACTCTAAGATGATTTCTCTAAGAAGTTTCTTACCTTCAGAAACCTGTACATGAATGTAGCCAAGCCCTGTGTGAGGTGATCCCCCTGCTCCCATTCCCTGCCCAGTTTAGGGAGGCTTCCAGGATGCCTGAAGTCAGGGGGTCAGGGATGTATGAAGATGGCGTGAGGAATGGAATTGATGTAGGAAAAGTACATAGAAAATACCTGAGTGATTTTCTTAAGGATGGGACTTGTACTTTCTTCGTATGGATTAGGTTTGCTTTCTGGCATCACTGCCAGCTAGAAGCTATGTGACCTGTGAATGTTCATAGCAGCATTATTCATAATAGCCAAAAACTGGGAAGAGCCTAACCTTCCATCAATTGGTGAAAAGATAGTGAAAATAGATAGATGTACAATGAAATGTATTCAGCAAAGAAAAGGAATGAAGTACTGACACATGCTCAAAAACATTAGGTTAAGTGAAAGAAACCAGACAAAATGATTCCATTTATATGAAATGTCCAGAAAAGGCAAATTTATAGAGGCATGTCTTAGTTATCTAGTGCTGCTTTAACAGAAATACCAAAAGTAGATGGCTTTAACAAACAGAAATTTATTCTCTCACAGTTTAAGAGGTTAGAAGTCTAAATTCAGGGCACAAGCTCCAGGAGAAGGCTTTCTCTCTCTCTGTCAACTGTGGTGAAAGGTCCTTGTCTCCTTTCAACATCTCTGGGCCTGGTGTTCCTTGGAGATCTCCATGCGTCTTGGCATCAGTCATCCCCTGGATCTAGGAGGTTCTCAGCACACACCCCCCAGGTCCAAAGGAAGTGCTCCTCTCCTGAACTGTCTTCCTTGGTAGTAGGAGATCCCTCTCCTCTCTGCTTGTTTCTCTCTTTTATATCTCATACAACTTTATTCTATAGATAGTGTCCTGCCTTATTAATATAGTTGCCTCTAATCCTGCCTCATTAACGTCACAGAGGTTAGGATTATAACACATAGAAAAATCATATCAGATCACAAAATGGAGGACAAGCCCACAATACTGGGAATTATGGCCTGGCCAAGTTGACACATATTTTGGTGGGGACACAATTCAATCCATGACAAGGCAGAAAGTAGATTAGTGATTATCTTGGATTGAGGGTGGGAAATGGGGATTAACTGTAAATGGCCATGAGGGACTTTATTGGGATAAAAATATTCTAAACTTGATATATGGTGATAGGTGCAACATTTTGGTAAATTTCCTAAAAATTATTTAATTATACACTTGAAATGGGCGAATTTTATATGTAAAATATACCTCAGTAAAAAATATCCTTAAAAAAAGGAAGAAACTGTGATGTTGGCCTAGCTATTCCTTCTTACATCAGTTTACTTATTCCATAAAATCTCGGTTTTAGTCCTTATCTTAATCTAGGGTCAACATTTGACACAATGTTATCTTAGTTGTCTAGTGCTGCTATAACAGAAATGTCACAAGTGGATGGCTTTAACAAACAGAAATTTATTTTCTCACAGTTTAGGAGGCTAGAAGTACAAATTCAGGGTGCCAGCTGTAGGGGAAGCCTTCTTCTCTCTGTTGGCCTTGGGGAAAGTTCTTTGTCTCCTTGCAACATCTGTGGGCCCAGCATTCTTTGGAGATCTCCTTGGGTCTTGGCATCAATCTTCCTCTGGGTCTAGGAAGTCCTCAGCACAGGGACCCCAGGTCCAAAGTTGTGGTCTGCTCCCGGCTCTACTTTCTTGGTGATAGTCAGGTCCCTCTTTCTCTGCTTGCTTCTCTCTCCTTTTATCTTCTGTGAGATAAAAGGTGATACAGGCCACACCCCAGGGAAGCTCCCCTGACATCAAATCAGGTCTCTGACCTGATTAAGGGTGTTTCATCTCACCCTAATCCTCATTAGCATCACCTAATCTTGTCTCATTAATCACAGGCAGAGATTAAGATTCACAACACATAGGAAAACTACATCAGATCACAAGATGGAGGAAAATCACACAGTACTGGGAATCATGGCCTAGGCAAGTTAACACATACTTTTTGGGGACACAATTCAATCCATGGCACACAGTTTATCACCATTACTCCCCTCCCCCTAGACCCCATTTAGAAACATTACTTCCCTTGGTTTCTTTGACCCTGAATTCTCCTAATTTTCTTCAAAGGCTGGAGTTGGGTTCTCTGAAAGTGCTGGGGTTGGCTTAAGTGCCTCACTCTTTAATTAATTATCCAGGCCAATGCCTGTGGAGTGCATCCTCATCCAGCCCCTGCTGCTTCTGATGTTGGGATCATTCTGGGATTCTTCCTGGATAAATTATTCTTTTGGGATCTTTCTCTGACACCTGAAAAACTCTTCAGGTTCCTTAGATCTGTTGGGCTTTGTTATCAATCTTTTTCCATCAATTTATTCCAGAAAGCCTTCCCTGTTCAGTTTTCGTAGAGACGCCTCTCCTGATTTTCCCATGTAGCTGTAATTTCAATTTTATTTTTATATTTTTTTTCTTTCATTTACACAGGATTTTGTGAGGGAGGTTGTAGTGGATGCTGTGATGTGCTGTCAGGATCCCATCTCAGGACTGAAGGGCTATTCCTCTAGCTTGCAAAGGTTGGCCCCTTCCCAGGGCAGCCTACATCTGAAGACTCAATAATATAAGGCTCAACTCTCTCACCCAACTCGGGACACATCTGAAGGACCATCTCAGCTTTAGAACCTTCTGTGGGATCAACAGAGGCCTTCCTTGGGAATCTATCCAGCTCAGCTTATCCCTCTGAATGTTTTTGTTTCCTTCCTTTCCTTTCTACAGATGTTGATCTCAAGGGTTTACCATTTGCCGTCCAGTTGATTTCAATTCATGGTGACCCTATGTGTGTCAGAGTAGAAGTGTACTCTGTAGGGTTTTAAATGGCGGATTTTTCAGAAGTAGATCTCCAGATCTTTCTTCCAAGGTGACTCTGGGTCAATTTGAATCTCCAACCTTTCTGTTAGCAGCTATGCATATTAACTGTTTGCAGCACCGAGGGACTCTGATCTCAAGAGTACTGCCTAATAGAATTTCTCCATACTAATCTCCATCTCAGAGCCTGCTCCCTGGAGAGCCCAAACTGTGACAGAGAAGATATAAAATCATGTGTTCAGCCAGCCATCTTGAATCAGTATCTCTATGCAGTGCTTTCTATACCGCTTATTTTGAGATCATTGACCTTTCTTGGAAGATGATAAAATCTATGAGTTCTTTCCATCTAGCAGGTGGAGTTGAATTTCCCTCTCCAATACCAATTCACTACTCTTGGCTTTTGACTAGAGGTATGAGGTTCAGTCTGGTTCCCAGGTTCTCTCTTCCTTTTTCTCCCCACAGCTGGTACTGTGCAACCCTTACCTATGAGTTGGGGTGGACTTTATGTCAGTTAACAACAACAACAACAAAAAAAACAAGAATGATTTATTAAAGAAGTGTCCCAGGAGAAAGAGAAAGAGAGAGTAGGGTAGGGGTGGGAAGGAAGCCAAGCTAGGGTAAGATCTCTGCCAGAGTCCCTTGGAGGGTAGCTTTGCTGATCTGTCAGAACTCCCCTCAGGCAGGGGAGCTGGGCTTTCATACTCTTGCATCTAATTGTTAGATTGATTTACAGTGACTCCCTGTGGTAGGAGCAGAGACGGGGAACTTAAACCTCCAGGTACATCTGGCTCTTTGCCTACTGGGAGCAAAGGCACTCCAGGAGCAGAAGGGTAGGCCTCCCAAGAGCACTCACTCACAGATGCTGGATGTTGGACATCAAAACTCATCAAAGCCAGTGGATGGTATACGGAAACAGTAGGAAGGATCTGAGGGCATTTGGGTGGAGCAAGGGCATTGTCTGCTGCATTGTACCATCACTGTTCTTCCTTGCCAGTATGGCCTTGATGCCATGCTCCAATTTTGACAGTGTGTCCTGGTAGGAGGCTTTCAAAAACTGACTTTTAAAAATAGTCTGAGTCTACCATAAAAGAACTTGTAGACTATCTAATTTTGTCCACATTGAACTGCATTCTAATGACCCTGTTTGAATGTGTTAGTTACAAATGTCCATCAGATAATGAAATGAGTTAATCTTTTTATGGAGTTGCTTTGTATTTGCTATCTAAATGCTCAAGAGTGTTTACCAAAAGCAGCAATCCTGTTATTGGTCTAATTGATATTGAGCTGTTCCTCATGGCAGTAATTGCTCAGCAAGCTTAGTTGCTCCTTGAGGCCACTCTCAGAATGATGATAGGACCATGTCATCAGCATAAAGGAGGATGCTGCGACAGGAAGTCATGTACCCAGGTTATCAAAAGATGTATCAAGTGGTTTGGGTAGACATTAAAGAGTAGGTAGATTAGAACATTTATACCATTTAGGCCTACAATTTGCTCTGTCAAGAGCCCATTTCCCATCCATTTTGATACTTTTGTTGGTTTTACAGTAAAGGCCCTGAAGGACCATTAAAAGCCAGGGATCAATATCTAGATCCTACAACTTAGCTCATAAATGATTTCTGTTTATAAAATCAAAGGCAGACAATAGAATAATAAATGCTGCAAGTCTCAAATTATTTTTAACCATTTTCTCTAGTAGATGAAATAGAGTGTAGTAATATTCCATAATAGAAAATCTATCTCTAAAGCATTTGTGCTCTTTCTGTAGGATATTATATTGGGAGATCAAGATCCATGGTTGTGGAAGAGCAAGCTGGTTTTGATTTTTAAAAGGATATTCTGAGGAATACTGGGTGGTAATAGAAAATAGAAGGCTGCTTTGTTTACTAGCAACAGACTGTACTTTGGGTCTATTTTGTAGAAATTATACTGTAGGTGATAAAGTTGATAATTTTGCCTGGATTGGGGCCTACACTCATATATAGGGTCGCTATGAGTCAGAATCGACTCGACAGCACTGGATTTAGTTTTTTTGGGGGGGAGGCCTACAATTTAGAACAGGATTTGTGGTGGGAAAAATTCTCTTTAGGACATAATTCAACATGAAACCACTATTTGAATGGAATCTAATGAGTAGGGGCACTGAATTTGAGCTAGAGAAAGTTCTAGAGTTCTTAAGGTATAGCACGAATGTAACAGAGTTCTAAAAATAAGAAAAAGTACCAATTACTGAATTCCCCATAATGGCAGAAGCATGGCCAGGAAGGCAGATACTGAGATGTATGTGTTGTGGGCCAGAGACGGGTAACCTGACTACAGACAAGAGATAGAGATAGAGAGAGAGAGACAGTGTATGTGAGAAGCAAGGTTCTTAGAGAATGCTCAGGGTCAAAGTCATGGAAACCAAGTTCAGCCATGAACCCTAAAGGCAAGGAGAAAGTTCAAGGCTAAAAATGGAGACAAAGACAAGAACTAACATACAGACAGCTAAGGCTTTTATTACATTTCATCAATAAGTTAAAAAAAAATGTTGATGGGTGCTGAGCAGCCATTTGCATTCCTTTCTAATAATTACTTTTAATAAACTATAAATACAGTATACTTTCGTGACATAATAAAAAATATCTGAGACCAATGGTCAAGCTTATGCTTAAAGAGGAAACACTTGAGGTCTTCTCATCAAATTAAAACAAACAAAAAAAAAAAACAACAAAGAAAGATATCTGCTATTAGATAGCAATGGTCTGGAAGTTATAGCCACTGAAATAAGTCAAGAAAAACAAAACATCTGTGCTGGAACTTGGATGATGCGGCAGCCATGGAGGTGTGCTGCTTGAATTACCCTCAAGACAGAACTTGTTGTTCCACTACAAAAAGTGCAGTTAGCTGACAAACTCCAGCTGTTAGACACTTCAGGGTTTGCTTCAACTTCCCAGGCAGCCCCCAGCCAATGACTAACCATTTCTGCCCAGTGTGGGACTGCTCTAATGGGCAATTTTTGCTTTGGAGCTCCCAACTAGGGTGGCTGAGGCTTTGTTAGGTCTATATTATAGTTACGTCCTCCTTGACCAATTTAGCTTCCTGCCCTTTTTTTATTTTTCACTGATGTTACCCCATAAACTTCTTGGATTCCTAACTCCATCTCAGTATCTACTTCCCAGAAGACCCAACTGACACTCTTGGTACCAAGAATGGTACAAGAAAACAGGAGGTAAGATGAGGTTTGGGAACATTCACTGCCTGACTGGCAATGTGAACCCCTTCCAGGATGATGCACAGTGTATGGCTACCCTCTGGCACAAGGGGCAGTCCAATTGCTAAAATTAGTGGAAATGTCTGGTTGTTAATAAATTGTATTGTTGCGTTATAGAGGGATAGTGAAAAGTCGAGGGCAGTTAACAAACAAATACTAAGTGTGAAGGTCAGAGGGCTACTTTGGTAACTTGCAGAATCCCTTATTTTCCTTCAGTGTGTGAGCAGAACAAGCTGAAGACTAAACTCATGTCTTAATAGTTGGAGTTACCAAACTACTGAGATAGTTGAATGACCAATGCAAAGTCTGTTATACCAAAACCAGAGTCCTAGTTGGAAAACCTGGGACCTTGACTCATGAGATGGGCCATCTAGATTGATGCCTCCAAAGATTTTGACTCTCCAAACTTCAATGAATCCTCCAAGTTGCAGACAGGGCCCACCCATTTCTATTAAGAACTAGCACTCTCCCCAGGTGGGAGCACACCGTGGAGACCTCTTTCTTACGAGGAGATAAGGCCCTTATCCATCCAGGATCTGCCCTCACCTCTTCTCCTGGCTACCAGGTTAATACCTAGGGCTAAGATACAGCATAACTCAGCTAGGGTCGTGCTAGCCCTGATAAAGGAGGAAAGGGAATAATTATCCAGCAGTAACTAGTAGGAGTTGGGAGACTGAATCTGAGGTTGCTTGAACAAAGGGGTCCAGAAACCAAAACATGTTAAGAGTGAGCTTATTAACTTGGGAACATTCTCCTAGGATATGGGATTTAATACTCTGGCAGAGACCCTAGAAGCTCACAGAAAAAAATGACTCACAATTGAAATGCCTGAATTACTGTGGCAGGTGATGGAAGAAAGGATTAAAAAGCTCAGGTAAGAGGCATTATGGAGTAGATAAATTATGCAAGGGCAAAAAACCCATCAGAAATTACATTATGCAGGAAAGACCAAGGAACACATCAAGGCCAGGTGACAGAGACACCAACGTTGCTAAGAAGTTCACCGGTGGCTGAGACACTGAATATCCAAATGTGTAATGGCACTATGATATTGTTCAAGAATTTCCACATTCTATTTACCTTTCTTTGGAATGGGCACTTACATAGATTTCTTCCAGTCAGTTGGCCAGGTAGCTGTCTTCCAAATTTCTTGGCATAGATGAGTGAGTGGTTCCAGCGTTGCATCTGAAACATCCAATTAGTATTACCCCACTTCCTGGAGGCTTGTTTTTCACCAATGCCTTCAGTGCAGCTTGGACTTATTTCTTCAGAACCATCGGTTTTTGATCATATGCTACTCCTCGAAATGTTTGATCATCGATCAATTCTTTTTGGTACAGTGACTCTAAGTATTCCTTATATCCTCTTTTGAAGCTTCCTGCACCATTCAGTATTTTGCCCAGAGAATCCTTCAATATTGCAACTGGAGGCTTAAATTTTTTCTTCAGTTCTTTCAGCTTGAGAAATGCTGAGTGTGTTCTTCCCTTTTGGTTTTCTATCTCCAGGTCTTTGCACATGTCATTATAATATTTTACTTTTTCTTCTTGAGCTGCCCTTTGGAATCTTCTGTTCAGCTCCTTTACTTTATCATTCCTTCCAGTCACTTTGGCTATTCTGTGTTTAAGAGCAAGTTTCAGAGTCTTTTCTGACATCCCTTTTGGTATTTTCTTTCTTTCCTGTCTTTCTAATGACCTTTTGCTATCTTCATGTATGATGTCCTTGAAGTCATTCCACAACAGGCCTGGTCTTCAGGCATAAGTGTTCAGTGTGTCAAATCTATTCTTGAGGTTTCTAAATTTAGGTGGGATATACTCGAGGTTGTACTTTGGCTATTGTGACCTTGTTCTAATTTTCTTCAGCTTCAACTTGAACTTGCATATGAGCAATTGATGGTCTGTTCCACAGTCAGCCCCTGGCCTTGTTCTGACTGGTGATATTGAGCTTCTCCATCATCTCTTTCCATGGATGTAGTCAATTTGATTCCTGTATATGCCATCTGGTGAGGTCCATGTGTATAGTCTCTGTTTATGTTGTTGAAAAAAGGTATTTGCAATGAAGAAGTTGTTGGTCTTGCAATATTCTATCATGCGATCTCTGGTGTCATTTCTATCACCAAGGCCATATTTTCCAACTACCAATCCTTCTTCTTTGTTTCCAACTTTTACATTCCAATTACCAGTAATTATCAATGCATCTTGATTACATGTTTGATCAATTTCAGAGGTTGGTAGAAATGTTCAATTTCTTCATCTTTGGCGTTAGTGATTGAGATGTAAATTTGAATAATTGTCATATTAACTGGTCTTCCTTGTAGGTGTACGGATATTTTCCATTCCAAAGAAAGGTGATCCAGCAGAATACAGAAATTATTGAACAATATCATTAATATCACATGCAAGTAAAATTTTGCTGGCAATAATTAAAAAACAATTGCAGCAGACATCCCAGTTAATTGGCCTAATAATGTGTTCAGTTCTTCTGTTCTACCTTCTAGTTCATTTTGTAGTACCTGGGTTCTTAAAGGCTTGCAAGTGCCATCCAAGGCTAGACAAGTGGTCTCTACTTGCCTAGAGCATCAGGGGAAGAAAATGAGTTAGGAATAGGAAGAGAGAATGGAATGTGTGGTTAGTTGCCTCCATGAACAACTGCCTCATTTGCCATGAGACCAGAGGAACTGGATGGTGCCCACCTACCATTACTGAACATTTTGATCAAAGATTCTACAGAAGAATTCTGATCAAAAGAGGGAAAATTCAGAACAAAATTTCAAATTCTCATGGAATCCAGACTTTCTGGGGCCAAAAGGGCTGGATAAAACCCTGAAACTATTGCCTTGAGATAATCTTTAAAACTTAAGCTGAAAATATTTCCTGAAGTCTTCTTAAAACTGAACAATAGTTTTGCTTAACTAGTAAAAAAGAGCATTATGCTTTTTTTAAGAGCTATGTGTATGGGATCAAAGTGACAGTTGCAACTTGGAAGATTAGATAGGAACCTTAGGGGCAGTGAGTTTATGTTAATGGGAGTGGAACAACTCAAAAAAGGAGGGTGAGAATGGCTGTACAACTTGAAGAATGTAATCAATGTCACTGAATTGTACATGTAGAAACAGTTGAATTGGTATATGTTTGCTGTGTATATTATCAACAACAACAACAAAATAAAATTAAAGGAAAAAAAATGATTGCAGCATACATCAAAAGGGAACCACCAGAAATTCAATTCAAGCTGAATTCAGAAGAGGACGTAGAATGAGGGATGTCATTGTTTATGTTAGATGCATCTTGGCTGAAAGCAGAAAATACCAGAAGGATGTGTTTTATCGACTACGCAAAGACATTCGACTGTGTGGATCGTAACAAATTATAGATAACATTGTAAAGAATGGGCATTCCGGAACACTTAATTGTGCTCATGTGGAACCTGTAAATAGAATATAACATTGCTAGGGTAAAACAGAAGAGGAGTCAGAGAAGGTATTGCACAATATATATTTAATCAAAGAAAGCAAACATGGAAGAGCAGGGGACCTGAACCAGTTTTTGGACCCAGACCCAGTATCTGAAGAGGTGACTTGGTTCCAAGGAGAAAGATTCTACATCACATGGCAAATATATACGGTAATAATTCTTCTGCAGAAGGACCTATGAGTATTTACGTGAGTGACTGTACAGCAGGGAAATGGAAATAGAAAGACATTTTTGAGGACTGTTGGACACAGGATCTGACACTGATTTCTAGAAACCTGAAATATCATTATAGCCCCATTGTTATAGTTGGGGGATACGAAGTCCCGACCAAAGCCCAGCTTGCAACGGATCCACTGAGTCTGTGGACTAGCTAAGTGGTCTTTTCCTTAATTCCTGAATATGTAATTGAAATTAATAAACTTGGAAGTTGGGCCCTTAGCCTCTGGGTAACAGATATGATATTGGGGAGGGCAAAGGACTTGAATAGACATTTCTCCAGAGAAGATACACAAATAGTAATAAGCACATGAAAAGATACTCAACATCATTAGTTATTAAAAACCTGTTGGTATTGAGTCGATTCTGACTCATAATGACCCTATAGGACAGAGTAGAACTGCCCTATAGGGTTTCCAAGGAGCGGCTGGCGGATTCCAACTGCTGACCTTTAGGTTAGCAGCCGAACACTTAACCACTGCTCCACCAGGGCTCCATTAGCCATTAAGGAAATATAAATCAAAACCACAATGAGATACTACTTCACACCCACTAGGATGGCTTCTAAAAAAAAAAAACGGAAAGTTACATGTGTTTGTCAGGCTGTGGAGAAACTGGAAACTTCATGCATTGCTGGTGGGAATGTAAAATCGTGCAGCCTTTGTGGGAAACAGTTTGGCAGTTCCTTAAATAGTTAAACATATAAATACCATATGACCCAGCAAGCCTGCTCCTTGGTACATACACAAAAGAACTAAAAGCAGGGATTCAAACAGATACTTGTACACCAATGTTCACTGCAGTATTACTCACACTATCCAAAAGATAGAAACAACACAAATGTCCATCAATAGATGAATGCATAAACAAACTGTGGTATATACATACAATGAAATGTTATTCAGGCATAAAGAGAAATGAAGTCCTGATACATGCTACAACATGAAAGAACTTTGAAAGTATTATGCTAAGTGAAATGTCAGACACAAAAAGAAAAATATTATATGATCCCACCTTTTGCAAATATCTAGAATAGGCAAATGCATAGAGAAAAAAGTTTATTAGTGGTTACCAAGGGCTGGGGGAGGGAAGAATGGGGAGCTATTGCTTAATGAGTACAAAGTTTCTGTTTGGGGTGATGAAAATATTTTGGAAATAAATAGTGGTGATGGTTGCAAAAGGAAAAGAAAACAAAATAAAACCAAAATCTATCACTGACAACCACTTCTTCTGACATCAGGGAGATCGTCTAAGCCTGAGCCAAAGCGCACACCTTTAAAACAAGCTTATGATGTCTCAGTGCCTTCTGCCACGGGAGCCTTGCAAAATTGCTTGTCATGGATTGAATTGTGTCCCCTCAAAATATGTGTCAACTTGGCTAGGCTATGATTCCCAGTATTGTGTGGTTATCTACCATTTTGTCATCTGATATGATTTTCCTATGTGTTGTTAACTCTAGCTCTATGATGTTAATGAGGGAGGATTAGAGGCCGTTACATTAATGAAGCAGAACTTAATCTACAAGATTAGGTTGTGTCTTAAGTCAATCTCTTTTAAGATATAAAAGAGAGAAACAAGCGGAGAGAAAAGACTACCAAGAAAGCTGGCAGCAGAGTGCAACTTTTGGACTTAAGTTTCCTGAGCTCCTAGACCAGGGGAAGATTGATGATAAGGACCTTCCCACAGAGCCAACAGAGAGAGAGAGAGAAAGCCTTCCCCTGGAGCTGGCACACTGAATTTGGACTTCTAGCCTACTAGATTGTGAAAGAATACATTACTGTTTGTTAAAACTATCCACTTGTGGTATTTTTGTTATAGCAGCACTAGATAACTAAGACAGAATTTGGTACTGGGAATGGGGTGCTGCTCTAACAAATAACTGAAATGTGGAAGCAGTTTTAAAACTGAGAGTGGGTAGAGGCTAGAAGAGTTTTTAAGTGCCTAATAGTAAAATCTTAGATTGCCTTCAAGAAACTGCTGGTGGAATTGTGGACATTAAAGACAATTTTGGTGAGCACTCAGAAGGAAATGAGGAGAGCTGTTCACTGGAGATGGTGCAGATGGCGAGGAGAGCAGCAGAACCAGGAGACCAGAGAGAGACAGTGCTAGAGCCTACCCACGGAGTGAGACAGCTGAGTGCCTTTGTGCAGGAGGCTTCCTGGCTGAGTGGTGGTTCCAGGCACTTATTGGTGGAGCTAGGGCTGCTGGCTAACAGAGCAAGAGAGCTGAGTGCGTTTGAGCGGGGGCTTCCTGGTGGAGTGGGTTGCTTCCAGGCACTTATCAGTAGAGCTAAAGAGCTTTGGAACACTTGCCTCAGCAGGGCAGACACAGGTGGTGGGTCCTGAGGCCAAGGAAACAGGAAGCAGAAGCTGAAGAGACATGGAACACAGGAAGTAGAGCTGAATCAGTCTCAAAGGGTAGGGCTATGACCTCTGGGGTCTCAAAGCCTGGAACCACAGCTTCCTAGCTTTCAAAGAGTCAGGTCTTCATCAACTTGGTTCCAGACTGTGGGGTTGTCACCAGGATGGGGCCACATAAGCTGTCCAAAGCTAAATGGGTGGGGCTGCCATGCCCAAGGGGCAGAAGAACAGGGTTGCCAGGGCCAAGGGGGTAAGGTCGGCACTCAGATGGACTAGGAGAATGGGTTGCCCAAAGCTGAGGTAGCAGAGTTGCCATTCCAGTGAGCCTATAAGGAGAAGCTGAAGTCCAGGGCTGAGGGACATCCACCCAGTATCCAAAGAGTGTGGCCAACATCCAGAGTCTAGAGGGCAGGGCCATTGCCTAAATGGTCTCAGAGAACAGAGGATCATTTTCAAGCCTTGAGGGCTAATGTAATGTATTCTGCTGACTTGCTTGGTGCCTGTATTCCTTCTTTCCATTCAGTTTCTCCCATTTGTAATGGAAATGTCTACCTTGTTCCTGCCTATTTCCATCATTATACCTTGGAAGCAGATAACTTACATTCTAAATATCACAGATCAAGAGGAATTTTTGGAGTTGGGACCTGGAGTTGAATTAAGACTTTTGCTATGATATGATGGGGTGAATATGTTTGACATGTGGCAAGGACATGAATTTGGGGGGCCAAAGTATAGAATGTAATAGATCGAACTGTGTCCCCCCAAAATATGTGTCAACTTGGCTAGTCTGTGATTTCCAGTATTTTGTGATTGCCCACCATTTTGCCAGCTCATGTGATTTTCCCATGTGTTGTAAATCCTACCTCTATGATATTAATGAGGCAGGATTAGAGGCAGTCATGTTAATGAGGCAGGACTCAATCTATAAGATTAGGTTGTGTCTTAAGGCGATCTCTTCTGAGATATAAAAGAGAAGGGAGCACAGAGACATGGGGACCTCACACCACCCAAGAAACCGGGGAGGAGAGTGCATCTTCTGGGCCCAAGTTTCCTGCACTGAGAAGCTCCTAGACTAGGGGAAGATCGATGATGAGGCCCTTCCTCCAGAGCCAGCAGAGAGAGAAAGCCTTCCCCTGGAGCTGGCACCCTGAATTCGGACTTCTAGCTTACCAGAATGTGAAGGAATAAATTTCTATTTGTTAAAGCCATTCACGTGTGGTATTTCTGTTCTGTTACAGCAGCACTAGATAACTAAGAGGCTGCTTTACTTATTACCATTAAGCTTGATCTTTGTTCCCCTAAGTTAGCCTGAGGTCCAAAAGAGACCATGCATACTAAAGGGAGGAAAATATGATGTAATAATATGTATATATAATGTGTGTGTGTGTATGTGTGTGTGTGTATAAAGAACAAACCCAGTGTGTGTGTGTGTGTGTGTCTGTGTATATTAAGAATATCTAACGTATATTCCTGGTTACAGTGTATCAGTTACAGCCATCTTGACCAGTCAATCCCACTGACAGAACAAGACTTACCTTGATCTTTACATCTTTCTTGCTTCCTTTGACTCATGAGTATCAATGAGTCCTCCAGCTTATGAACTCTTGGATCTCAATAATCTCTTTAGCCCAGTTTTTATTAACTTTAGATGCACTTTGGAATCACCTGTGGAACTTTGAAAAACCCAGGTACCTAGGCCACACTCAGACCAATTAAATCAGAATCTCTGGAAGTGGGTCTCAGGCATCAGTGTTTTCTTAAAGCTCTCAAGTGATTTCCACGTGTAGCAAGGGGGGGAGCCACTGCTCTAGCCAATTTCTTATGTAGTTTTCCAAGGTCTTCATTTTCAGTAAGTTGGGACGAACTAAGAGTTTATGCCTTTATGAACTTGAGGTAGAAAAGACTAGATCATACATATTGTACCACTAAGAAGACTGTTCTCTCAAGATTCCATTTCTCTTTTCTACTTTTTCCTGTTTAGAAAAAAAAAAACAACTATTTTCTCATGATGTTTGGTTAAAGGATAAAATAATTCTGCTTAAAATGCATCGTATGTGGCTCATATTCAAATCACTGCTATCCCAGCAGAAAGTTCTTCTTGTTCTACATGAAACCCTTGACTCTTTGAAACCTAGCATATGATATAAAGCAAATACCTAGTTGTTAAACTAATATGAAATGTGAATTTCTGTCTTTCATTTACGGCAATTACATTATCCCACTATCTGAGAGTTCTGAAACTCTGATAAGTTTGAGATTTGCCTGGACAAAATGGGACCATTCCATCTTTCCAGACTGTCTAGCTCCAAGTACCCACTGCCGTGATGTTCAATCTTCTGTGAATTCTTAAGCTCTAAGGATTACTGGCAAGATGAATACAATATTATCTTGGCAGGGAGTCATGTGTGTGGGGGATGGGGCAGAGTGGGGATGATACTTGGTCCTATGTATTTCTTTAACATGAAAGAAGTTTGGTCAGTTGCTCCTATTTTATTCCCCTAGTACAAATACTCAGGAGGAAAAATAATATTATTTCACTTTGAGAGCTAACAGTGATAGAAATTTGGAAATGAAAGCAAGTGTGCCTAGGTATTTAGGTCATGAATTTTGAAAGCCCAAGTACCTCTGGTTTGTTCATCTAAAATATAAATATTCTTCCATCATCACAATCATGTTTATGGCTTATTTGGGAAAATTTATCTCAAAACCAGATATAGATTTTGGAAGGAAACCAGGAGCCTGGACAGTTGGATTCACTTGAGGTTAATGCAAAAACGACTGGGAAATCAGAGTTTTTTCTTACAAAGCCTGCAATATTAAGATTTGGGGAGTATAGAAGATATAATTTAAAATATCTTCTGAGAAGTGGCTGTATATCATCAAGTTTAAATGAGAAAGCTAGGAACTGGCTTCATCATCTTGAAAGCTTAATTACTCATCTCTCTAGAGTTTTCTTTAATGACATCAAGGACTAAATTTAGAGCTTATATCATGTACTGTTAAATCCTTTTTTTGCAGAATCTATTCAAGCTAGAATTTTTATTAGATTTCTGTTTATTCATTCGTTTGGCAGGTACTTATTGAGTGCCAGTATGTACCAAGCTCTGCTAGGTGCTGGGAATATAATGAGGGACAAGATGGTCCCTGTCCTCATGCAGCTTACAGCTTAGCAAGAAAAGTAGTCATTGAACAAATAAGAGAAACATAAAGTGATTTAATTCTAGTTACACTGTAATTCTCCTTTACTAAGTGCAGCAGAGAAGAATTACAGTATGCCATGGAAGTGATTAATATGGGAAGTGTGTCCAGAGTATAGTTAGAGATGGTTTTCCTGAGAAAATAATATTTTAGAAGGATTCTGAAGGATTTGTAGGTTTTAGTTCATATGTTATTTTGCAATGGTACATTTTAATCAAATCATCGAAAGCTGCTATGTGTAGAAAAAGCCAATTCCGTGTGACAAGGTGTCTGGGGTGCTTGTGTAAAATGAGTAACTCCATATACTCATAGATGTCAAAGATGTCAAAGGTTAAAAGCTAAAGTGACAGGAATTACTTGAATGATAATATTCATTCACTTGACAAATATTTATCGAGTGCCTATTGTGTGCCAGGCAATGTTCTAGGCACTGGGGATATAGCAATGAGCAAAACAGACAAACATTCCTGCCCTCATTGAGCTTAAATTGTAATGGAACAAACAGTCAATAAAGAAGATAATAACGTAAATAGCGTGACAGTTATTAGGCCTCTTTAAAGTGTTAAAAAGCAAAGATATCACCTTGAAGACTAAGGTGTGCCTGACCCAACCCATGGTGTTTTCAGTTACCTCATATGCTTACGAAAGCTGGATGATGAGTAAAGAAAACTGAAGAAGAGCTGATGCCTTTGAACTGTGGTGTTGGAGAAGAGTATTGAACATACATACCATGGACTGCCAAAAGACTGAACAAATCTGTCTGGGGAGAAGCACAATCAGAATCCTCCTTTGAAGCAAGGGTGGCAAGACTACATCTCATATATTTTGGACATGTTATTAGGAGGGATCAGTCCCTGGAGAAGGACATCATGCTTTGCAGAGTACACGGTCAGCGGAAAAGAGGAAGACCCTCAATGAGATGGATTGACACAGTGGCTGCAACGATGGGCTCAAGCATAGCAACGATTGTGAGGATGGCTCAGGACTAATGTACCTAGGGTCACTACGAGTCAGAACTGACTCATAAGCACCTAACAACAACAAAAACCATGATAGCACCTAACAACAACAATAAGGGGGAAAACTAAAGCAGAAAGCAAGGTAGAGAGTATTGGTGATTGGATACATACCTACTTTAGCATTAATGCTCTTGGAAGGAAGTGTACTCTGATTCAACTCATAGACCAGCTACTTGGCTCCCAGGTGGTTGGGGTTGATACCACATTTGAATGCTCACTGGTGTTCCTTTTAGAGCTGTCATTCCTCAATTGATGTGAGGAGGCACTGATGACACTTTTCTGACGACTTGTGATTGCAGAGTGCAGAGATGGAAAGATGCTGGCAGAGAAGACCCTGTTGCACTGCAGGAGATCCTTAGCTCTTAGCCGAGGGCCTAGATTTGGGGTCTTTGAGTGTCTGCAGCGCCAAGGCAGCTCAGCGTGATGTAGTGGAGCGAGCTCGTTCTCAGGGCATGATGGATCTGAGTCAAATCCTAGCTCTATGATTTACATGTTGTGTGATCCCTGGAAAACTAACACACCTCTCTGATCCTCAGTTTCCTTATTTGTAAAATGAACGAGAAAAAAAAAAATAGATAAAATCTTTAAAACTGCTTCAAACCCCAAGACTTCCTAGGCTGAAAGGCTCTTACCTTTTCTAGGGGTATTTTATTTTTGGGAATGCCTATATGGAGCCCTGGTGGCACAGTAGTTAAGAGCTACAGCTGATAACCTAAAGGTCGACAGTTTGAATCCACCAACGACTCCTTGGAAACCCTATGGGGGCAGTTCTACTCTGTCCCGTAGGGTCGCTATGAGTCAGAATTGACTTGACGGCAAAGGGTTTGGTTTGGTTTTTTTAATATGGTGCCCGTTCCTGGGTGGCATAAATTGTTTACTCTCAGTTATTAGCCCAGAGGTATGAACCTGTGTAAAGGTGCCATGGGAGAAAAGCCTGGTGATCTGCTTGCATAAAGATTACAGCCACGAAAACCCTAGAGAGCAGGTCTCTTCTGTAACATGTCGGGTTGCCACGAGTCAGAATCGACCTGACAGCTGGGGGTTTGGCTTTTTTGGTTTACCTGGGGCTCTTGACAGCACCTGATCTATACTACTTTCCTGCATTGGTGAGTGGCCTGTCAGGCAGGTAAGTAATGTATTACACTTGCATTAACATCATTTTAACCAAAATAACAAACATCTGTGTGTTACTAGCTGTGTGTCAGGTGCTTCTATCATTCTTAATCTACAGTCTTTACACTTTACAATCTTTATGCTTCCCATTTTACAAATGACAAATTCAGAGGGGTTAAGTAACATGCCCAAGGTCACATGGGTAGTAAGTAGCAGAATTAGGAATGAAATCCAGGCTGCCCATGTTGTAGCCTCTAAACGTTTTTGAACATGCATCTCACTAATAAAATAATTTTGAGTCCTCACCTCCAATTATTTAAAGTTGTACATATACACTAATGTAATAACAGTATTTGCATTATAAAACATACACAAAATAGAAAATAAAAAAGGGTGAGCTAAAAATGAAACACATATTTAGAAAATAAAATTTAAAGCTTTATTAATAGTAGAAAACATTTTTATTCTGATAAATGCAATTGAATCTGCTTCTTTATATTATTTTTTTAAAATCTTGGCCTATCCTGTATGATTCAGCTATTCAAAGATCTGTTTCTATGTTCTTAGCTGAATAAGATACCTCAGGGATACCTGGATCCTTATGGAGGAAGTCCATCCTTAGCTGCCCTTGGGTATGATATGCGTTTGTCAATCATTCAGTCTTCATACAAAGGCCTTTTTATTGCTATTGTTCACATTCTGCAACAAAATTGCCATCATTCCTGATCTCATCAGTTGCCCTTACATATTGCTTGGAAGGTGCTTCCATGGTTATATTTTAACAAATGAGATTAAAACCAACTGATACTTTATTTTAAGGATTTTGAAACTGGTTAGAATGTTGCTTGTAAGTTTTTTTTTTTTACATTGGTACAGAAAAGGGAGTTTTTAGAGGGAACATCTTGTGGTAGCCTGGTTTCCCCAGAAAGCAAAACCCGAGACTGATTAAAAAGTACAATCCCAGAGAGCAGGATGAGGGACTAGGGGAGGGAGAGCCTGTTAAGGAGGTATTCTGGAGTTGGCCACCATCTCATATGGAGCATGACTGTTTGATATTGAGATGGTCTTCCTATATATAAAGGATTGCAACTCAGGACAGTCCTAGGGAAAGGAACCGGGGGAAATGTATTCTCTACTTTCATTCTTGCTGCTCACCAAAAGGCTGGTGGTTCAAATTCGCCTAGCACCTTCACGGAAGAAAAATCTGGTGATCTGCTCCTGTAAAGATAAAAAAAACCAAACCAACCCTCTACTGTCAAGTTGATTCTGCTCTATAGGGTTTCCAAGGCTATAATCTTTATGGAAGCAGACTGCCACATGTTTCTCCTGCAGAGCTTACTGTGAGCAGCCGAGCGCTTAACCACCATGCCACAAGACTGCCTCCCATAAAGATTAAACCAAAAAACCAAATCCATTCCCAATGAGTCCATTCCGACTCATAGCGACCTTATAGGACAGAGTAGAACTGCCATGTAGGGATTCTAAAGAGCAGCTGATAGATTCAAACTGCTGACCTTTTGATTAGCAGCCACACTGTTAACCACTAAGCCACCAGGGTGCCCCATAAAGATTACAGCCTAGAAAATCCTATGAGACAGTTCTACTCTGTCACATGGGGTCTTCGAGTAGAAATTGACTCAATGGCACCCAACAAAAACAACAGCTCCATTCTCCATTGGTCAAAAGTTTCCTTACTTCTGGGATGGATAGGTGTGGGTACTCACAGAGTCCTATAGCCTTTCACCCCTCCAAGTCAACAGAAAAGATTAGGAGGCAAGAAGGAGACATTCTGAGCAGGTAGGAGGTGAGGCGCTGTCAGCTGTGCTTGCAGGAAGATCAGAGCCCAGGTACCATACAGGCGCTGGCACAGGAGAGAGGTGGGGCAGAGAGAGTTGAAGTGACCCCAGAAAGGTGATTGATATACACACACTTAAGTAATTTTTTTGGCAATAAAAATCACATACTATGTGAACATTTTCAAGTAACCCTTTTCAAAATATTCTCTGTATTTTTTCTATCGTAATGCTCATCAAGCTTTACTCTATTTGCTGTTTTATTATTTGTCTTTGTCCCCAGCCCATAAACTGCTAGCTGACCATTTGGCCAATGTTAGTCTTGATGTTTGGTCTGAATGCTGCAGCCATTGAGACTCTTCTAAGTTTAAGATTATTTGGTAAATAGCGACTGCCTGGAGCTTCCTGAGTGTCTTCCTGCTCCCCTAGGATATTCTCCTCCATCTCCCCAGGATTTGTCAATTCAACTCCTGGCCTACCAGAGGGTTCCCAAGACACTGCCCCAGCACTAAAGCACAGCACTCTATCTGATTAATCAGTAGTGCTCACCCGCACCGGTGATAACATATTTTGAATACCATTTCAGCAGATATAACTAGTACTTTGCATATATTTGTTGAATGTTGAGAAAGCTCTTCAGTCTTATGCCTCACAAATGCCCTCAAGCATATCACTTCTATTTAATGACTTTTATTTTATTATTATCATGCATTAATAAGAGCGTGCAAATATCTTAAACCCATCAAGAGTCTATACTGCCTGTTCTTTACTTCCCTGGCTGCTGTTCCAAGAAACCTAACAAGAAGGTATATTGGTTTTTATTTCTTCTGGGCTTCAGCCACATACATTGCCACGCAGTTTTATGCACTAGCAACTGAGGCAGACACTGGCAGTATAGTTTTAGGGGTTTTGATAATAGCTTTGGTCTACATAGCCCATTCATCTCAGGACACATGTCTCTACCTTCCACAGGCAGAGTTTTCCTGGAAGCTCTCAAATATATAGAGTGTGTGTTTGGGTGGTGGTGGTGGGGGGGAGGGGTTTGTATGTCAGAACAGTACTCCAAGCCGATGTCTTATCAACAAAGAGGGCCGAGCCAAGCTCTAAGACAGATGTAGCATAAGCAACAGGAGAGGAACAGTGACATTTTCCATGAAGTAAAACAAACCTCACACACCCTCAACAGCTTCTCCTTTGAGAAAGTCATGTTTTAGTAAGAACCACAGAAAGGGTTGAAGGGCCAGTGCCTTACTTGCCTGTGTCTGTGGGGATAGACAGGACATACACTAGTGAATAGTCTTCCTGAATCTTCCATTGCACTTGTTATCTCTTTTCTGGCATGGAGCCAGTTGACTGGTCCTCTCTGAAAGCCACTGAGTGCTTTTTTTGAAGGATCTTAGGTTTGGCTACACAAGAGCTGAAGGGATGCAAGATATAATTGCATCCTGTTTTCTTCATTTTCCCTCTTAATTATTTCTCTTTTCCTCCATTTGATGAAGAGAAAATCACAGAAAACCACAGGAAACAAAACTACCCTTTCCCCTTTGTTCTTAATTTGTGTTTAATAGAAGAACAATTCAAGAATTATGACCAATAATGCACTAATGCAGCCACTTGTTTAGTGGCTGGGGTCACCAGTTGACGATGTCTAGGGATCAGAGCTAGGGAGACTATCCAGCTCTCAGCATGGCACAACTTTAAATGCAAAGGAAAAACATCTTTAATAAAGTTCCCAAAGGAAATGAGTAAATGAATTCTCTACCGTAGACCTTGCTTAGATGTTCCCTGTGATGGCTAACTGTACCATTGGTTGGAGGTCCACCTTAGGCTATTTGCCCACCAATATTTTAAGAGAATCAGAGGAGGAGGCCAGCTTGGAAAACTCATCTGACCACACAATGAGATGCAGAGCAAACACAACTGCTGTGTTGAGCCTTTGGCTTGTTTACACAAATCCTCTAAATTCTAAGTACCCATGCAGAACATGAAAAGTATCTTGGCACATGATTTACATTCTTCAACTCGAAATGGGTCAACAATAGACTTCAACATAGTTTCAAAATGATACAACTGAAGGCTCTGGTATCATCCTGTTTACGTTGCTGGCTTTATAAAATATCAGGACCTATAAGGTCGCTATGAGTTGGAATCGACTGGATGGCATTGGTTGTTGTTGTTGTTTTTTTTTTTCATAGCTTCTTTGTGATCCATGAAGGATTTCTATTATGCAGAAGATTGCTGTGCACAGTTCTCAGCACTCAAAGCAGGTTCATTGTTTTCATCATGGCAGCAGCAGTGCTGACCTTATTTTCTCGAGGCATTTTGAGATACACTATTTTAACATGGATATACCACTGCCAGCACCTCCCCTCCTTGGTCGAGACCTCACAACAGAGGTTGTTGAAGTGTCACTGCTTGCTGGGTGTCAATGCAAGGTGATGGGTCAGGAAGGGACAATTGTAACCATTTTGTTGGGCTCCCGATCAGCCACTCCTTATAACATGGTGGCAAGAGTATTGAAACTGTTGGTTACAAAGAAGTTTTGGAGATTATCTGTGGATTTGGCTCATCCATGGCAACTGTAGGGAAGGAAAGATTAGAGGACATTAAAGAGGACCAAGCAAGAAATGATGAGGGTCACCATGATAGAGATAAACGGGAGTGGATTGTGTCGGAATTAAGTCAAACCAATCTCTCTCTCTTCTCTTTTCCTTTCATTCCATTTCACTTCACTTCTCACGCTTTTACAAATGGAAGGATAGATCTGGGTGTGTATTACAGCTCTACTTTTTGACCATTTTCTCTGCCTACTGTTTGTTCAGTCTCCTATATATCTAAAAAGCAACAACAAAACCTATTGCCATCAAATTGATTCCAACTCAGACCCTATTGGACAGAGTAGAAGTGCTGTATAGGATTTCCAAAGCTGTAAATCTTTACAGAAACAGGCCGCCACATCTTTCTTCCACGGAGCGGTTGGTGGGTTTAAACCACCGACCTTTCAGTTAGCAGCAGAGCTCTTTAACCGCTGAGCCACCAGGGCTCCTTGTCTAGTACATCCCAAACCAAACCCACTGCCATCAAGTCAATTCTGACTCATAGTGATCCCACAGGGCTTCCAAGGCTGTAGACCTCTATGGAAGCAGACGGCCACATCTCTCTCGCGTGGAGCAGCTGGTGGTTTTGAACTGCTGACCTTTTGGTTAGCAGTCGAGTGTCTTAACCACTGCACCATCAGAGCTCATCTGTCTAGTACATAGTGGGCTCTTCATAAATGTCTGTTGTATGGTTCTGCGAGCTGTAAGAGAATAAAATGTACAGGACTTATTAGGTAAATTGGATATAGAAAGTGTCTTTTAAAGTAAGTCAGGATTTTGGTTTGGGTAAATGCACGGGCAGTGGTCTTATTCATTCTTTTTTAATCAGCTGGGGTCCAGGAAAAGGGCTAAGTGCTGAGGCTGCACAGACAAAATGACGTAGCATCTGCCTTGAAGGAGTTTACACTGTAGTAGAGGAGATAGACACTTCAGCTGACAAATGAAATACGGTACTTACCTAACAGTTATGACTGTTATCCCCAATAAGGACTACAAGTGATTGTAGATAATGCTTAACTTACAGACGTACTGAGCTTAAGGAGCCCTTGGGACACCGAGCTGAGAGATGCAGTAGACACCCGGGTACACAGAATTAGGACTGAGGCGACACAGACTTAGGAATAAGCAGGATAGAGTTTATAGCCAAGACCTCGTGAGTGGATGAGATCATAGAGAGAATGGAAGGTGTCCTAAGGAAAAACGGACAAGGAGAGAAGCAAATTTAAGAGGCAGAGAGGAAGTGATGCCAGCAAATAAGACAGAGAAGGAACTGCCAAAGAGGTGCGGGGGGGGGGGTACATTTGCATCCTGTCTTTCATCACTTTTGCAAATCCTGCTTTGTGGCATATAGGGGAGCACCTCTTTTATTTATCCCCAATATCTATTTTGGGGCCTAGTATAAAAAAAAAGTATAAAGTAGGTACTTAGAAATATATTTTCATTTAATTAAGCTCAATATCCATTGGCCATCGAGTTGTCTCTGACTCATGGCCACCTCCTGTGTGTCAGAGTAGAACTGTGCTCTACACGGTTTTTAATGGATAGTTTTTTGGAAGTAGATTGCCAGGCCTTTCTTCTGAGGCAACTTCGAGTGCACTTGAGGTTAGCAGCCAAGTGCGTTAACCATTTGCACACCTGGGGACTAAATTTAATACAGACATTAAGAAATTAATTCTATCCTACTGGTGTGCTGAATAAAGTGGAGAAACGTAATGAAACATTGCAAATTTGAAAATAACTGAACTCAGTATCCACTGAGTTTGTGAGCAAGAAAATTTAGTTCTAGACGTTACCACAAAGTGCTGGGCGAGTTCAGACAGTCCCAGGCTTACCATGTACTTGAGTTACAACGAACTGCACTCATGACTGTCTTTTTTTTTTTTTTTTGTACATCTCATTGTTAGTAGTGTGTACTACATACAATATTGCAGCACGTAGTTTGCTGGTGTTATCATTCTCAGATGTTCACTCGCATATGTTCAATGTTGATTTACTGTTCAAAACACTGCTGTAGAGCAGGCTATGGCAATAATAATGAAAACTAAAAAAAAAAAAAAAAAAGATGTGGTATTTGACTTATATCAGAACTGACTTACGACAGAGTCATAGGAACCGAACCCTGTCGTAAGCCTGGGACTACCTGTACTTGTACTTCATTATTGTACTTGCCCTCTGTACTTCAGTGTCCTCTTAGCAAAACCAGGGGGTGTGCTAAGAGACTCTTAGAGTCTTTTTTGGTTCTAGAAGTCTGTGGGTTTAGAGACCTGATTAGAGGGTCAAGGTGAAGAGATGATGTATTAGTGAATGGAGGTGTCCTGCCAGTTTTCATTGATATATTATCTTATAAAACATTGGGACATTAAATATTTGGTAGTGGAACTCTGAATATTGATTTTTTTCCCCCAGTCTAAATGGCCTTTGCTTCTGCAGAATGGTAGGCATTGCAGAGTGGCTTATACCAGTAGACTGCATCTCGGCAAAATGAATGTCAAACAGTGCATCTGGGTATTGTCTTGATAAATTATATGACTCAGTGATCACTGACCCACATTTTGTAATATGATTTTATAAAACCCGTGTGACAACCCTAATGGAGATAAATGCACTGTAGTTCTTTACACAGTAGAGGCCAACAGTGTTCTTGGGGGGGAAAAAAAAACAGGAAAATAGGAAATGTAATTACAGATATGCTGTTATAAGATTTCACATAAAGAAAGAATGCTGGATGGGTAGATGTTCAATACAGGGAAGTTGTTGGAATTTCAAGCAAATTCACTGCATGCCAACCAATAACACTGCTTTGTCAAAATAACTGTTTATTTCCATGCCTCTAGAATCACCACCGGCAGAGCACCAGGTGTGAAATAATAGACTTGCTCTCTGTACCTATGCCGGGGTGCGCGACACTTTGCCTCATGCAGGCTTGGTCTGGGATTTCCTTTTTATGACTTCATTTTAGCGGTGGCAGCCTGCACCTGAGGATTTGCAGGAAAGACTCTGACCTTATCAGCGAAGGTTTTCATCTTACGAAAGGAAGAAAGCACAAATTCACAGAAAAAGCAATCAGAGAGTTAAAAAAAAAATTCTTTTTTTCTTGAAATGTAGCACCTACATTGTTTCAGACCCGCCAAGATAGAAGGAAGGGGTTTAGTGAGTAGAGGGCCATATGCTTCAGAGCCTATGACTGGTTCACAAAATTCCTTTCTCAGCGGAGCACCTGAATTCCCAAATATTTTTGCTTGTCTGTTCCAATCTGGGGTCTGAGTTTTTGCTTGTTTAGAAGTTATAATGATGGCCTGACATTTGCACACGATTATTGCCCCATTCTAGGTTGCAATTTCTTTCATAAGGATGGGATCTAAAGCAGCACTAACCTGGTCTTTCATCACTTTTCAAGAACAGAGCTGCTATTCTCTATCTGCCATGCGTGCACTTAATATTCTATTACTTACATTTATTCTATTATTTTTGCCTCTTAGTCATCCATGGCCAGAATCAAAGAGACAGTAGAAGGGAGAAGGCAAATAAGGAAACCAGATAATTTAGGTTCATAAAAAATGACTTTTTTACTCAATTTTTTTTGGGACAAGGAGGCAAGGAAAATAATGAGGTTAGTTTTGGTTATAAGTTTGAAGTCATCTGCTTATAGCCTAGGCAAGCAGAGACTTGAGCTTAGAGGTCAGATGCCATCACCCGTGGGTCTTAGCTGAAGCTTGTGTGTGGATGAGATTACCCGAGGGAGAGTGTGAGGCGTGAGATAAGTAAAATGCTGAGAGCCAAATCTCAGTGAAGATCAATTTTGAAGTGGCTGGTAGAGAAAGACAAGGAAACTCAAAAAGAAGAGTCAGTCAATCACAAGGAGAGCCTTGAAGGTTAAGGATGAAGAGAATTTCAAAAAGAAGGAAATGGTCGACAATGACAAATGCTGCAGAGAGATAAAGTAATAATTGAACTGGGAAGTATCCATTGTCAACCAGATTGATATTACTGGGTGGCAGAAAGGGTTAAGTCTTGGCTATTAATCAAAAGATTGGCAGTTTGAATCCATCCATAGGTATCTCAGAGTGAAGGCCTGGCCATCTGACTCCAAAAGGTCATATCCATGAAAACTCTATGGAGCACAGCTCTACTCTGAAACACATGGGATCGCCATGAATTGGAATTGACTGGATGCTAACTGGTACTGACCATTGCAGAAGCTGGGTCAGAGGGATAGTTGTGTCAGGAACCCAGATTGCAATGGATTGAGGAGTAAATAGGAGAAGGACAAATAGAAAACACATAGTCTATCTTTTTAAAAAGCTGCAGTTCTTGTTTGAAGAAGTTGCAAAAGATTTCAAGGAGAATAGAAGAGTTTAAGAATGTTGTAAGGATGGAAAGATTGCAATGTTTTGATCCGAGTTGGGGACATTTTGGGATTTTATTGAGACAATACGGTTTGACAAATAGAAGGAGGAATCAATTCCCAAAGCTGTAGGGTAGATACCGAATTAAAGCAAGGATGAATCTACAGGGGCAAAATGGGCTTGGTATAAGGTCACTCTCCTCTAGTCCGTAAGTGACATAGACTTAGGTGTGGCAATTCTAAAGACAAATCCTTTAACAGAATCATAAACAGGAAGGGTCAAATCTCTTTTCCAATGTAAAAGTTCTTTTTAAATAACCCCAACAGATGGGGTGAACATCTCCAGTGACTAGGGTTCATCCCTAGACATGTTTATCTGCAGTAAATATCTCTGAGAGCTGGGGTGAACATCTACAGTGGTGGGAAGGTCACTAGCTATGAGGCCAGCCATTCCATTCACAAATTTCAAATTCGCCATCATCCAATGTCCTACAGTCACTACCTCCAACCTCCAAACTTATTTTTTCTAAGAATGGACTTTCTTAATATAGAACTTTTACTTAGTGATCCTATCTCAATCTTCTGGAATTGTTGTTTTGGATATGTAAAGGCCTCTATCATTTTCCAGGTATATCTTTGTATCATTCTTTATATTATGTAGTTTCTATGCCTTCATGTAGATCCCTGGGTGATGTGAAGGGTTTGCTCTTGGCTATTCACAGAAAGGTTGGTGGTTTGAACTCACCCAGTGGTGCTATGGAAGAAAGGCCTCGTGAACTGCTTCTGTAAGATTAGGGCCAAGAAAACCCTGTGGAGCGCAGGTCTATGCTGAAGAATGTGGGCTCATCATGATGCAGGAATGACTCGACAGCAATGGCTAAGGCATTCAAACACCCTGCCATTGAGTATCAGGACCTAGAACTGGATGTGGTTCTCCACATGTGAGCTGGTATTGTTCATGGCGCTAGTGCCCACCTGGATCCAAACACAATAATGTCACCAACAAAATCTAATATATTTTTAGTCCAGTAAAGGAATCACATGGTTCTCTCATGTAAGTTTTTTGACCTTTGAATTTATATTTTCACATGAATTGCCATAAAGCGGGGATTCTCCATTTTATCCTTTGCAATAGATTATGTTGTAAACAAAACTGTAGGTTAAAAATTTATCTTGCTGGCTTAGGCCCTTCACTCCAGCCTGTCGAGAGCTTTCTGAATCTTCATGATGCTGAGCAATACGTTTGCCTTTCTTGCCAGCTTTGCAGCATCTGTAAAAAGACTTTGACCCACACCCAGTGCCGTCAAGTCGATTCCGACTCATAGCGACCTTATAGGACAGGGTAGAACTGCCCCACAGAGTTTCCAAGGAGCGCCTGGCAGATTCGAACTGCTGACCTTTTGGTTGGCAGCCGTAGCACTTAACCACTACGCCACCACCAGTTCTTCATAAATACATTGAATGAGACGGAACCAAGGAAGGGGCTCAGAAAGATGCCGACTGAGCCTGCCAACAATTTTATGCATTAACACTCTATAGGATAATTTTCTGAAAACTTACAAATCTACCTACTTCATCACTACCCAGGCCATAATTCTTCATCATATGGGTGATTAAGTTATAAGACTGTCAAGTGTCTTGGTGGAATGTGTACATTTTCTTAGTTAAAAATCCCCAAAAGGTTCTCCATTACTCTCAGAATAAAGTCCAAACTCCTTAATGTGGCTTTCGGAGCTGACTCTTACCTGTTTCTGCTACCTTTTCTTTTCCCATTCTTCACTCTTCACTTTGAACCCTGTGCTCCATTCATCCCCAGTTACTAGCAGTTCCCTAAGCCACGTTGGCCTCTGTCAACTCAAAGGCTTTACACTTGCTGTTTTCTTAGCCTGGTGTCCTCTTGACCCCCAGTCCCCAGCTCCTTCTGTCTGGCATATTTCTCTGTCCTTACTGAGATGTCAGTCAACCTCCGAGGTTATTTTCCCTCATCTAAGATCGCCCTTTCATCTTCCCCCAGTCCCTCCATGCTTAACCCCCTGAAGACTGACCATGCTTTCTTTTCCGTCTCGTCCACTAGACTGAAAGTCCTTTGCAGGCAACAGCCATGTCTTGTTGGACATTTTATCCCCAGGGCCTAGGGTGGTACCCAGGACGTGGCAGGAAACTAGGAATTCAAAAAAAAAAATTTTTTTTTTGGAATGACTCCTGAGTGGTGTTTGAATGGCTTTTGTCTGTGATATTCTTTCCAACTATTCTCCTTCTAATATCGTAACCATACAAAAATGGTTTGACACAAATTATTTTTGGTGAACTCATGCTGGCTCTGGTGATCACTTCTTTCCCTACTGATTGAATACCAATTATCTAGTTAAGAATACACTTTAGAACGTTGCTAGGAAGGGAGAGGTCACCTAATAAGCAAGGGAGCAAGGGCTTAATTGCTTGTGCACCTTGCTTACTATAAACCTGTGCATACAGTGCTTACTGGGCAATCCGCCCCTGTTGCTGGCCATGAAAGTCAAACTCATCTGACTTTAGATTCTGAAATCTCCCATTCTGAAGTGTTAGGCATTTGCTTATCGCTGATCTTTTGGCAATTTTCCCACTTCTGATTTTTTTTTTTTCCCCAGGACATGAGCAGCTGCGATAACAGCTGCAAATTGTTTTAATTGTCTTTAGATGTAATGCATCTGGACTCGAACACATTTTAAAGCTGCTAGATGCTCTCCCGCCATCTCCCCTCTGTGTTTGTCCTTTCCAGTCTGGATATCATTCTCCTTTCTGGAGGAGAAATGGAAGCAAACCAGAAGGAGAACAGTTCTACTTTCTTTCTTTCATCATTTTCACCTAGCAGTTAACTCATTCATTCTTTAGTCTCAATTTAAAAAACTCGGCTGTAAATCACAACAACATTCTTATTTCAGTCTCGTTAGAATTGAGCTCTGTCAGGCTTTACCAGCCACGGTGGTGGAGTGGGAGGAGCCCACTGAGGGAGGGGCCCTGACAGACTCAATGGCTGGCCGCAGCTCTTCTCACCTCAGTTTGATGGTGTTTCCAGCACAGCAGTTGTTAGCTACCCACAGTTGGCCCCAGACTCAAGGTGACCCCACGCACAACACAATGAAAGGCTACTCGGTCCTGCATCAACCCCATGATCAGTTGTGAATCGGACCATTGTGATCTATAGGGTTTTCACTGGCTGATTTTCAGAGGTAGATGGCCAGGCCTTTCTTCCTAGTCTGAATCTGGAAGCCCCACTGAAACCTGTTCAGCATCATAGCAACACACAAGCCTTTACTCACGGTAGAGTGGTGGTTGTGCATAAAGTGCCATTTGCTGGGAATCAAGCTTGGGTCTCCTTCACGGAAGGTGAAAATTCTACCAAACCACCACTGCCCCCCCTGAAGAACAGTCAAAGGTTTGAAAAGCCTGGGAAAAATGTGAATACACTGAATAAATCAAGTTTCCATTCAAGGGTGCTTTGAATGCCCCTGGAGGAGTCGCAGGTAGTCTGATTACCGCGCAACTTGGCGCGTGCTGTGTGGGCTCCTTTCAGCTGTGGCCTCTGAACCCGCGCCCCAGCGGCACCTGCATTGCCTGTGAAAACTCTGTGCAAGACTTTAAACCCCATCAGACCTGGTTTGATTGCAGTCGCCTCTCCACAGCCCCCTAATCATTCAAAATGCCAATTAGCTTTGGCCTTCAGTCCTTCTTCCCAGCTGCGTGAGCGGGAAAGAACAGGAGTCCATTTTGAACACCCAGACACCACCTGGGTCCTGAGACCAGCTAATGCGGCCTTCCAAGGGCAAAGCCATCACAAAGCCCTTCCGTTCAATCCACATTTCTTTTTTTCTTCCCCCCTTCAAAAACAACTGATCTGTGGGTAGGAAAGCCACTTAGTCAAAAATAAAGACGAAAATGTTTTCCCTTCAGATAATGTCCCTGGTTCCGTCACTCGGTATTATGCTCCATAATGTGCCGCGTGCAGCCATTTTGTCATCGCTTTGGGTCATCCTTGCTCACAATTGGTTATTTACTCAGGGGCTTTTGAAATTATTGAGTTGACACATCTGTCAGACGGCAAAAGCAGAAATGCTAAAAGGTCACTTGGAGAGAAACCAGCTGCTCCAGACAAACCTTTCTGCCTCCAAATAGCACAATCATTACAGCCGAGCAGATGGGGCCTCTGCTTTCATTTTAGTCTCTCCCTTCGCCTTCAGGTATTTAGCTACACTACCTCATTGCCAGGTCAGCCAGGCCTCCTTGTAATTACCCACACAATAGGCATCTCTCTGCGTACAAAGAATAGCTCCATTTTCTCTAAATAGGGAACCCATTTCCTCACAGAGACAGCTACCGAATGCTTGCCACAAACTTTCCCATTAACAGATTAGTTTTGACAGGGATAAGTATGTTTCTCTTATTTCTGCAGGCTTCACCAAAAACATGAGGCTCCGTCTGATTGAACAGTTTGGAAGGGCTTTTGAGGGTCTCTGAGTCAATGGTCTCCAGGGAGCAGGTCTGAGATTCCCTTTCCCCCACCTAAGCCTTCCTCATCCTCACCTTGCTCACCTCTTTGTGTGCTCCTGAGGAGGATACCTTTGGAGGAAGATTGCAAAAGTGGTCATGCCTGTTTGCTGTGTTTCTGGGAAGGTTTCATTTAGATGAATTTTCAGTTAGTCCGGCTTGCCCGAAGCCACAAAATTTGAGAGACAGGTGTGTGTATGTGTGTGTATGTGTGCACCTGGCTCGCCTGAAGCCACAAAATCTGAGGCAGGTGTGTGTGCACGCGCATGCGCGCGCACGCACGCGTTGTGAATGTGTTTATGCAGTGAGAAGCAAAATGAAATGAAAACAAGCTGGTATTATTGAACCTCAAGCATGTAAGGAGTAGAAGGAGATTCTTCTAAACCTCTGTTTTTGGGGAAAATTAATGTCAGCACCCGTAGTAAGAGCAGTTTAATCTTTCTGGAAAAAAAAAAAAAATGACAGAAATAGGCTGTTGTGTTATGGGTTGGTTCGTGGCCCCAAAAAGATATGTTGAAGTCCAAACTCCTGGCACCTGTGAACATGACATTATTTGGAAATAGGGTCATTGTAGATGGAATTAGTTAAGATGAGGTCATACTGGAGTAAGGTGGGCTATATTCCAATGTGACTAGTGTTCTTATAAAACGAGAAGAGATGCTGACAGACACAGAGAGAAGACGGCCTTGTTGAGGCTGAGGCAGAGATTGGAGTTATGCTGCCACAAGCCAAGGAATGCCTGGGGCTACCAGAAGCTGGGAGAGACAAGGCAGGATATTCCCCTAGAGCCTTTGGGGAGTGCACAAACCTACTGACATTCTGAATTCAGACCTCTAGTCTCCAGAGCTGTGACAGAATAAATTTCTGTTATTTTAAGTCTCCCACTTTGTGGTAATTTGCTATGGTAATCCTAGGAAATGAATATATTGTGTCTCTCAAACTTGGGTAGCAACGGTGATGGTTTTTAGAAACCCTGGTTTAAGCATGGCTCTTTTCCCTGAGGTATTAATATTTTTATAACCCAGTAGTAATTTTGATTGTCACTGTGGACGTTTCAGTGAATCGACATAAAAGGCGCTGCACAAATGAGGCTGAGAGAGGAAAGGGGTCTGGGAGTTGCCTCGTAATTACTATAGGAGTTCTAGAATCATCACACATTGAGTAGGTCAGACAACCTCAATATCTCCTTTCTGCCTGTTGGGGCTTCACACTATTATTATAAATGAATGCGAACTTCAAGACTTTGCTTGGGAAATGCCATCAAAGAGCTTCAAAGAGAAAAACAACAATAACAAATCCCTCAACAACTCAATACCACCACAAACCTTGACTGATGTACTAAAAATTGAGGATTTCTCTTTAGTATCCCCCGATCTTCTGTCTTACCCACCAGCCTTTGTTTAGTTTACACCTTTCCATTTCCCTTCATTCTATTTTTGTTTTATTCTAGGAGTTAAGTTAAACAGTGACTCCCTGCGGGTGGTTTAGAGTCTGTGAGCCCCAAGAGTAACTACCATTAACAGTCAAAAAAAGAACTCTCTACATTGTACTTCAGTTTTACCACAAGAATTCAACGAAGTTTTGTTAAACACCATAGCCTGAGCTTACCTGTATATCAGGAAGTGGCAAGAAGTTAAGAACTGAGGCCACTGGTGCCAGCAAGACCTGTTTGTTCTAGAAAATTCTTCCTAACCCAAGGTAAGATTTTAAATCAATAAATAACTTTACTGTTTGACTTCAAGAAATTCTTGCAAATTTATTTATCCAGGGAAAGCATTGGGTCATTTGGACAAACCCTTCTCTCAGATGATAGATTGCTCGCCTAGGCAACCTGTTCACTTATCAGGCAACAGTTTACTTATCAAGGCCTTCTTCAAAACATGAACCTTGCCATATCCACCAAACTTAAACTATTGTCTTGTAAACTTTTTCTGATCTCAGTTAGTTTCTTCACGTTGAAAGATTCCCCCTTAAACCGGACTTCAAAATCCTATAAATGTCCTCTTCTGATCTCCCCCTGTCTAAGTGGTATTTTCCTTTATGGCAGTAAATCTAATAAACCTAGCTTTGCTTAATCAACAGGCTTTTCTCATGGTTTTTCTGAGAGTGAGCAGTCAACACAATGGACCTGCATCCAGTCTTGGAGTAAATCACTACAGGAAGAGAGAACACCCTGAGGAGACTCCAGAGAGTTTCATATAGCAATATTTCAGAACATGGGTGACGGGGTGTTTTAGCTTCCTAGGGATGCCATAACAAAATATTGTGAAGTAAGTGGTTTTAAAGAACAGAAATTAATTTTTTTTTACAACTCTAGAGGTTAAAAGTCCAAATCAGGGTTTTGACTGTGTCGTTTCCTTCTGTGGACTTCTCTCAGTTTCTGGAGACTGTCAGTAATCCTTGGTGTTCCTTTGCTGCTTATAGGTGCATCTGCCTCCATGGTCACATGGCGTCTCTCTGGCGTGTCAGCCTCTCCTGTCTGTACTCCTCTTTATAAGACACCACTCAGAAGAGATTTGGTTTGACCTACCCTATTCTGGTATGATCTTGTTAACATAAAAGAAAAATCTCATTTTTTTTTTTTTTGCCATTACTGAATATATATATATCTTTAATTGTACTTTAGATGAAGGTTTACAACTAGCTTCTCGTTAAACAGTACACACATTGTTCTATGACATTGGTTAACGACCCCACGACGTTTCAACACTCTCCCTTCTTGACCTTGGGTTCCGCATTACCAGCTTTCCTGGCCCCTCCTGCCTTCTAGTCCTTGCCCCTGGGCTGACGTGCCCCTTTAGTCTCGTTTTGTTTTATGGGCTTGTCTAATCTTTGGCTGAAGGGTGAACCTCAGGAGCAACTTCTTTACTGAGCTAAATGTTATCCGGGGCCATACTCTCAGGGTTTCTCCGGTCTTTGTCAGGCCAGTAAGTCTGGTCTTTTTATTGTGAGTTAGAATTTCATTCTACATTTTTCTCCAGCTCTGTCCAGGAACCTCTATTGTGGTCTCTCTCAGAGAAGTCAGTGGTGCTAGCCAGGCACCATTTAGTTGTACTGGACTCAGTCTGGTGGAGGCCATGGCAGTTGTGGCCCATTAGTCTTTTGGACTAATCTTTCCCTTGTGTCTTTAGTTTTCTTCATTCTCCCTTGTTCCCAAAGGGGTGAGACCGGTGGAGTATCTTAGATGGCCACTCACAGGCTTTTAAGACCCCAGATGCTATTCACCTAAGAAGAATATAGACCATATTGTCTGTAAACTATGTTATGCCAATTGAGCTAGATGTTCTCTGAGACCATGGTCCCCACAGCTCTCAGCCCAGCAATTAGGTCCCTCAGGAAGTTTGGATGAGTCTCTAGAGCTTCCATGACCTTGCCTTGTACATGTTGTGCTGGCTTTCCCAGTATTGTGTACTGTCTCACTCTTCACCAAAGTTACCACTTATTGTCTATTTAGTGTTTTTCCATCCCCACCCCTCCCCTCCCTCATAACCATTAAAGATTGTTTCTTTGTGTGTGTAAACTTTGTCATGAGTTTTTATAGTAGTGGTCTCATACAGTATTTGTCCTTTTGTGACTGACTTATTTCACTCAGCATAATGCCGCCCAGATTCATCCATGTTGTGAGATGTTTGGCAGATTCATCATTGTGTAGTACTCCATTGTGTGTATGTACCATAGTTTGTTTATCTATTCATCTGTCGATGGGTATCTAGGTTGTTTCCATCTTTTTACTATTGTGAACAATGCTGCAATGAACATGGGTGGGCATATGTCTATTTGTGTGACGGCTCTTATTTCTTTAGGATATGTTCCTGGGAGTGGGATTGCTAGATCATATGATGTTTCTATTTCTAGCTTTCTAAGGACGTGCCATATCATTTTCCAAAATGGTTGTACCATTTTGCATTCCCACCAGCAGTGCATAAGAGTTCCAGTCTCCTCGTAGCCTCTCCAACATTTGTTTTCTGTTTTTTTCTCCATTTGTGCCAGTAATGCTGGGGCAAGAAGATATTTCATTGTAGTTTTGATTTGCATTTTTCTAATGGCTAGTGACTTAGTCATCTAGTGCTGCCATAACAGGAACACCACAAGTGAATGTCTTTAACAAAGATAAATTTATTTTCTCACAATCTAGTAGGTTACAAGTCCAAGTTCAGGGCCTTGGCTCCAGGGGAAGGCTTTCTCTCTGTCAGCTCTGGAGGAAGGTCCTTGTCCTCAATCTCTCCCCGGTCAAGGAGATTCTCAGGTGCAGGGACCCTATGTCCACAGGAGGTATGAGGTCTCCAGCTCTCTGCTTGTTTCCCTTTCCTTTTATCTCTTGAGAGATAAACAGTGGTGCAGGCCACACCCCAGGGAAACTCCCTTTACCTTGGATCAGGGAGGTGACCTGAATAAGGGTGGTGTTACAATGCCACTCTAATCCCCTCAACATAAAATTACAATCACAAAATGGAGGACATCTACACAATACTGGAAATCATGGCCTAACCAAGTTGATACACGCATTTTTGGAGGGACATAATTCAATCCATGACATCTAGTGATCTTGAGCACTTCCTCATGTGTCTATTAGCCACTTGAATGGCTTCTTTGGTGAAGTGTCTGTTCATTTCCTTTGCCCTTTTTTAAATTGGATTATTTGTCTTTTTGTTGTAGAGGTGTTGGATTTTCTAGTAGATTTTAGAGATTAGACCTTTGTCAGATTTGTAATAGCCAATAATTTTTTTCCCAGTCTGTAAATTCTCTTTTTACTCTTTTAGTGAAGTCTTTTGATGAGCATGAGTGTTTAATTTTTAGAAGATCCCAGTTATCTAGTGTATCTTCTGGAGTTTGTGTGTTGTTAGTATGGTTTGTATCCTGTTAATGAAGTGTATTTGGGCCTCTAGCATTGATCCTATTTTTTCTTCTATGATCTTTATAGTTTTTGGTTTTATATTTAGGTCTTTGATCCATTTTGAATTAGTTTTTGTGTATGGTGTGAGGTATGTGTTCTGGTTCATTTTTTTGCAGGCGGACACCCAGTTTTGCCATTATCATTTGTTAAAAAGGCGGTATTTTCCACATTTGGTGGACGTTGGGCCCTTGTTGAAGATCAGGTGACTGTAGGTGGGTAGATTTACATCTGAGTTCTCAGCTCTGTTCCATTGGTTAATATACCTGTGGTTGTACCAGTACAAGGCTGTTTTAACTACTGTAGCTTTGACTGTAGTAGGTTCTGAGGTCAGGTATAGCGAGTTCTCCTACTTTATTCTCCTTATCTGGGGTCTTTTCTGTTTCCATATAAAGTTAATGATAAGTTTTTCCATCTTTTTAGAGAATGTTGTTGGTATTTGGATTAGGATTGCAATTGTAAATTGCTTTGGGTAGAATTGTCATTTTCATAATGTTAAGTCTACCTACCCATGAGCATGGTATGTTTTTCCATTTATGTAGAGCTCTTTGGTTTCTTGCAGTAGTGTTTTGTAGTTTTCTTTGTATAGGTCTTTCATATCCCTGGTTAGCTTTATTTCTAAGTATTTTATTTTTTTAGGGGCTATTATAAGTGATATTATTTTCCTGATTTCCTTTCCATCCTTCTCTTTTTTAGTGTATAGGAATCCAGCTGATTTTTGTATGTTTATCTTGTATCCTGCTGCTCTGCTGAATCTTTCTATTAGTTTCAGTAGTTTTCCCATGGAGTCTTTTGGATTTTCTCTCTATAGTATTTTTAGTATAGTATCATAGTGTCCTCAAATAGGGACGATTTTACTTCTTTATTACCAATTTGGATGCCTTTTATTTCTTTTTCTTTCCTTGTTACTCTGGCTAGGACCTCCAACACAATGTTAAATAGGAGTGGTGATAAAGAGCATCCTTGTCTTGTTCCTATTCTCAAGGGGGGTGTTTTCAGCCTCTCTCCATTAAGAATGATTTTGGCTGTTTGTTTTGTATAGATGCCCTTTCTTATGTCGAGGAATATCCCCTCTATACCTACTTTATTGAGAGTTTTTTTTAATCAGGAATCGGTGTTGGAATTTGTTGAACGCCTTTTCTTCATTGATTGAGATGATCTTGTGATTCTTTTATTTATGTGGTGGATTACATTGATTGATTTTCTAATGTTGAACCATCCTTGCATACCTGGTATGAATCCTACCTGCTCGTGGCGTATTATTTTTTGATATGATGCTGAATTTTATTGGTTAGAATTTTGTTATGAATTTTTGCACCTCTATGCATGAGATATATTGGTCTGTAATTTTTTTTTTTTTTTTTTTTTTTGGTGTCTTGGCCTGGTTTTGGTATCAGGGTTATGCTGGCTTCATAGAATGAATTTGGAACCTATACTTCGTTTTCTATGTTCTGGAATAGTTTAAGTAGTACTGTTGTAAGTTCTTCTCTGAATGTTTGGTAGAATTCTCCAGTGAAGCCACCTGGGCCGGGACTTTTTTTGGTTGGGAGTTTTTTTTTTGTTGTTGTTGTTACGTATTCAGTCTCTTCTCTTGCTATGGGTCTGTTCAGATTTTCAACACCAGTTTGTGTTTGGGTAGGTAGTGTGTTTCTAGAAATCTGTCCTTTTCTTCTAGGTTTTCAAATTTGCTGGAGTATAATTTTTCATAATACTCTGTTATGATCCTTTTTATTTCAATTGGGTCTGTTGTAATGTCCCCCATTTCATTTCTTATTTAGGTTATTTGCGTCCTCTCCTGTTTTTCTTTTGTCAATTTGGCCAATGGTTTGTCAATTTTGTTGATCCTCTCAAAGAAACAACTTTTGGTTTTGGTGATTCTGTTGTTTTTCTATTCTCTACTTCATTTATTTCTGCTCTGATCTTTATTATTTCCTTTCTTCTGGTGGCTGTGGGGGTTCCTTTGCTGTTCTCTTTCTATTTGTTCGAGTTGTGTAGCCAGTGTTTTGATTTTGTCCCTTTCTTCTTTTTTGATGTGTGCATCTATTGCTATAAAATGACCTCTGAGCACTGCCTTTGCTGTGTCCCAAAGGTTTTGATATGATGTGTTTTCATTTTCATTTGTTTCTAAGAATTTTTTGATTCCATCTTTGATTTCTTCTATTACCCAGTGGTTTTTAAGCAGGTGTTATTCAGTTTCCATGTAAATAATTTTTTTTTTTCCTTACTCTTCCTGTTCTTAATTTCTACTTTGATGGTGTGGTGATCAGAGAATATACTTTGTATTATCTCAATGTTTTGGATTTTGCTTAGGGTTGCTTTGTGGCCTACATTGTGGTCTATTCTGTGGAACATTGGAAAAGGATGTGTACTTTGCAGCTATTGGCTGGAGTGTTCTGTATATGTCTGTGAGTTCAAGTTGGCTGATTGTATCCTTTAGATCTTCCGTATCTTCACTGAGTTTCTTTTTAGATGTTCTGACCTTTACTGAGAGTAGTCTGTTGAAGTCTCCTACTACTACTGTGGAACTGCCAATTTCTCTTTTCAGTGCTGTTAGAATTTGTTTTATATATTTTGGAGCCCTGTCACTGGGTGCGTTGATATTTATTATGGTTGTGTCTTCATGATGGATCATTCTTTTAATCATTATATACTGCCTTTCTTTGTCTTTTATGGTGGATTTTGTTTTAAAGTCTATTTTATCTGAGATTAGTATTGGCACTCCTACTCTTTTTTGGTAGCCATTTGATATGTTTTCACCATCCTTTGATTTTTAATAAATTTATGTCTTTGTTTCTAAGGTGTGTCTCTTGTAGACAGCATGTTGATGGACTCTGTTTTTTTATCCATTCTGTCACTCTCTGTCTCTTTATGGGTGTGTTTATGCCATTTATATTCATCATAGTTATTGATAGGTGTGAATTTATTGCTGTCATTTTGTAGTGCTTTTTTATTTATTTATTTTTTTGGTGTTGACGATTTCTTTGTTCCTCTTACTCTCCTGTGCTGAATTCTTTTGTTTGTGTATTTTTTTACATTTCTTTTGTTTTTGTAGATTCGTTTTTACTGAGTCTTTACATTTTTCTTCTTTATTTTGATGAGTAGGTTTGTTAACTTTCTTTGCGGTTTCCTTAAATTTACCTTTATCTTCCTATGTTTCAACCAGTCTATTATTATTTGGTATCAACTTGCCTTCCTCTCCCTCAGAAAGTTCTATACCTACACCGTTTATTCCCTCTTTTATTGTTCTGACATTGTTGTCATTTACAGATTAACCTGTCTGGTTCTCTTTTGTAAATCTTTTGGTTTTGAATAGTCCTTGAGAATTCATTTCCTAGGATGGTATCTGGCTGTTGCAATCTTGCATCCTAGAGTCAGGCTTTCATTTAATGTTGTTTGTTTTCAAACTGAAGGGCTCCCTTTAATAATTCTTGTAAGTTTAGTTCAGTTTTTACATATCTAGTTAATTTCTGTTTGTCTCGAAATGTCCTAATTTCACCATCATATTTGAATGAGAGTTTTGCAGGATATATTATTCTTGGTTTGCAATTTTTCTTTCAAGGTTTTATATATGTCATCCCATCGCCTTCTTGCCTGCATGGTTTCTGCTGAGTAATCAGAGCTTAGTCTTACTGTCTCCCCTCTATATGTGACTTTTCATTTTTCTTGAGCTGCTCTCAGGATTCTGTCTTTGTCTTTAGTTTTAGCAAGTGTGATTTTGATATGCTTTGATGATTTTCTTTTGGGGTCTATCCTATATGATGTATGTTGAGCTTCTTGGATGGTCAGCTTTCATCATTCATGATATTAGGGGAAATTTTCTGTCAGCAATTCTTCAGTGATCCTCTCTGTGTTTTCTGTTTTCTCCCCCTGCTCTGGAATTCTGATCACTTGCAATTTTTGATTTTATCCCACATCATTCTTAGGGTTTCTTCATTCTTTTTTCTGATTTTTCTTCAAACAGAGTATTATCCAAGTATTTGTCTTCAATTTCACTGATCCTGTCTTCTCTTGTTTTAGACTTGCTCATCAGACCTTCTATGACACTGTCCATTTCTGAAATCTTGTTTATCTTTTGGATTTCTAATTGTTTTTGTATGATTTCTAGTTGTGAGTTTATTTTGGCATTTTGTTCTTGTACTATTTTCCTGAATTCTTCCATTGTTTTATCTGCATTTTCCATGAATTTGCCTGCTTTTTCCATGAATTTGTGTATTTTTTTTCCTCATTTTTGTCTGCTTTCTGCTTCAACTCTTGGATTGATCTGAATATTAGAGATTGGAATTCCCTATCAGGTAGTTTCAGTGCCTTCTCTTCTACTGGAAAGTCATCTGGTGTTTTGTTTTGGACAGCTGCTGGAACCGTCCTGTCCTGCCTTTTAAATATGTTTTGGTATTGTTTGCTGCCTTTGGGACATTCAGTAAATATTTTCTTTGTTTCTTGATTGTAGATTTGTTTCATCCTACTTTTGTTTTATTTGGTTATATCTGAGCATGCAAACTGTGCATTCTTTGTTATTTGCTTGTCTGTGGGCATGATACTTTTCACCTTCTTGTCCAATGGGCAGGGCCAGTCACTCAGCTATGGTGCTGTACTGCAGGTCCAGCTGAATGGGAGGGGCTGGGATGGTTGTTTGTGGCAAGCACTGTGGCCGATAAAGCAGGCTGGAGGTCAATGCAGGAGAGGTTCCAGTAGGCCATGCCTGCACTGCTCATGGTGGAGGAGGCAACATTTAGCTCATGGTGCAGATAAGCAGAAGTGAGGCGGGCAGTTCTGATATGTGGAGCTAAGTTGTATATGGGAAAGAAGAGAGAGAGGATAAACAGGAGCCAAAAAAAAAAAAAAAAGTGCTGAGGTAGTCTGCCATTGGAGTGGCAAGATGAGGAATCGAGGAACAAACAAACTAAAAAAGAAATAGAGAAAAAATAATACACAAAATTAAAGGACTGTGGAAGTGGCTCCAGGACTCGGGGCACAGCCTGTCTAGAAGGGGCAGAGATGGCACCAGTTATTCAGAAGTCAGGAAAAGAAGGAAAGTAGTGAGAGACGAGAAATGAAGAAATGAAGAAAAACAAAAAGGAAAAAAAAAGTAATAATAAGAAATAAAAATAAAGTAAGGAAAAAAAAAAAAAGAAAGGCCCCAGGTATTCCACTGGCATGGCTGTGCAGACCAGGGTAGTGGCTCCCAAGCCACGCAGTACAGCCCAGCTAGAAGGTGCAGAGGTGGCACACAGCACCAGGTATTCAGGAGACAGGAAAAGAAGGTAAGTGGAGATGAGAAACCAAGAAATGAAGAAAAATAAAAAGGAAAAAAAGAAATAGAAAACAAAACTTGGCATGGACTGAGGAAGCAGTCCCCCAGCCAAATGGCACTTCACAGCCTGTGAAGAAGAAGCAAAGATGGCACACAGTGCCAGGTTTTCCAGAGAAAGGAGGGGCAGGAGGTGAGAGACGGGGAAGAAACCAAAAGAAGCCAAAAAAAGCAAAATCAGCAACAAAAAATGGTACTGAAGGAGCCAGCCAGTATGAGTGCGGTGAATCCAAGCAGCATGGAGCTGGTGCCTCCCAGCCAAGCAGGGGGAAGAAGGGTGAGAGGTGGGGAAGCTTGTATCGCTGGTTACTGGGTGCTCTGTCTCCTGCTGGGATTTCCGTGAAGCTGCTTTCCTGTACTCCCTGTCTGCTGACCTCCAGGAGGCGTCCAAGGTGTCAAATCCATGCTGCATTAGCTGATAGGTGAGCTCTGCTTGTATCTCTCCTCACTGTCTGTTCTCTGTCAGTTTCTTATTCCATCCGGTTCTTGGTTGAGTTCTTTATTTCTTCATTTGATACTTAGGATTCCAAGATTGACATTTGTCTCTGTTTTATTTAGTTTTTCAGGTCTTTGCTGTGGATGGATGGTGTGTTGCTTCTGTCTATAGTGCCACGTTGGCTTCCTCATTTCAGAAAAATCTCCTTTCAAAACAGAATCACATCCACAGTTACAGTGATTATGACTTCAACATGTATTTTTTGGGGGGGACACAATTCAATTCACTGAAATGTGGGGGAAGTCACCAGATAGATTTTAGAGCACATAAGTATTCTGCAGGGATGAATTGTATCCCCCCAAAATGAAGGAAACTTGATAGAAAAATAGATTTCCTGTGATTCGTGGAACAGCATTCAGAATCATTGTAGTTTTAATATTAAAGAATAAATGATCTTACTTTGAGATTACTGGCTGTTAATATCTGGGGACATATTGAATATTAGGCAGAAAGAACACAATGTGAAGCTTTGAAGGAGAGGGAGATACTGTGTGAGAAGATAATGGGGCTCAGGGAAGGCTTCATGCTGGAGGTAGCTATCACTTGGGTATGGTTTCCACACACATCGTGTGTGTGTGTGCGTGCGTGTGTGTGTGTGGTTATGTGGTGGTAGGTGGTGAGGATGTGGGTGCTGAGGACAATCTGAGTGGAGTAAGGTGAAGGAGGTAGTATAATAAATTAGTTTAAGAGAATGGGCATTGGATTCAGGAGCCTGGGTTTTAAGCCCAATTCTACCACTTAAAATCATATAGGTAACCATAGCCAAGTTACTTAACTTCTCTAAGTATCATCTATAAGATGAGGCTATGCTATCTACTTCATAGGGCTGTTGTAAGGATAAAATAAGACAATGTATGTAAAATGATTAGCACATTACGAGGATGTAGAAAAGGTTCCATAGATGGTATCTATTATTGCTGTCATTATTATCATATATTATAATTATGGGCAGTGTCCCTAGCTGGGACAAATGGTTAAGTGCTCAACTACTAGCTAAAAGGTTAGAACAAACCCAGAGAAGCCTCAGAAGACAGGTCCGGTAATCTGCTTCCAAAAGGTCACATCCTTGAAAAACCTGATGGAGCAGAGTAGGTGGAGTGTTCTATTCTGACATGAGTCAGAATTGACTCCTTGGCAACTAACAGTAAAGTTATTATGGGCTAACACCAATGATGGTGAAGAGAATGGAAAGAAAGCACAGGGCACCCTCTGGAAAAGGCTGAATCTTGAGTTATGCTTAAAAGAATACTAGAAAACAATTCTAGAAAAGTTGATTGAGGCCAACTGTAAAGACCTTTGAATTTGAAACTCGTTAAAAAATATTTATTAAGTGGGCAGTGGGAGCCAATGAAAGTTTTTGAGTGGGGGAGTTACATGATAAGAGCTATGCTGATAACATACACCATGGATGAGATGGGAGAAAAGACTGAGGTCAGAGAGACTAGTGAGCTAGTACACTATAGCAAAGTCAATAGGGAGTAAACCAGGGTAATATTTCAATGCTAGAAAGAAAGGATAAAGCAAAGGGGAGCATGGAACGGTTTCTGGGTTAAAATTTCCATTTGTTCACTGAACTCTGGCTAAATAAATCAGCACAGACTTCTAAACCCTTAATCTAAAACATATCAAATCAATTTTAGTCAAAACCTTAGAGCTAGCTCATCCTACTGGCCCACAGTGACTCTGTGTATTCCTTCCATTTTCTTTCGATGCTTCTTGAGTCTTTCAGTGTTTTGCCCAGAGAATCCTTCACAATTGCAACTTGAGGCTTGAATTTTTTTCTTCAGTTCTTTCGGCTTGAGAAATGCTGAGTGTGTTCTTCCCTTTTGGTTTTCTAACTCCAGGTCTTTGCACATTTCATTATAATGCTTTACTTTGTCTTCTCGAGCTGCCCTTTGAAATCTTTTGTTCGGCTTTTTTATGTTATCATTTCTTCCACTTGCTTTAGTGACTTGACATTCAGGAGAAAGTTTCAATCTCTTTTGACATCCATTTTAGTCTTTTCTTTCTTTCTTGTCTTTTTAATGAACTCTTGCTTTCTTCATGTATGATGTCCTTGATGTCATCCCACAGCTTGTCTGGTTTTTGTTCATTAGCGTTCTGTGTGTCAAATCTGTTCTTGAGATGGTCTCTAAATTCTGATGGTATATACTGGAAATTGTACTTTGGTTCTTGTGTAATTGCTCTAATTTTCTTCAGTTTCAACTTGAACTTGCATATGAACAATTGACGGCCTGTTCCACAGTTGGCCCCTGGCCTTGTTCTAACTGATGATACTGAGCTGTTCCACCTTTTCTTTCCACAGATGTAGTCAGTTGGATTCCTATGTATTCCATTTGTCAAAGTTCACGTATCTAGTCCTGTTTATGTTGTGGAAAAAGGTATTTGCAATACTGAACAACTCAGGAGGCAACAAAAGAAGGTGGAAGGAATACACAGAATCACAGTACCAAAAAGAATTGGTCAGTGTTCAACCATTTCAGCAGATAGCTTTTGGCCAAGAAGCAATGGTACTGAAGGAAGAAGGCCAAGCTGTACTGAAGACATTGGTGAAAAACAAAGCTCCAGGACTTGATGGAATACTAACTGAGATATTTCAACAAATGGATGCAGCGCTGGAAGTGCTTACTCCTCTCTGCCAAGAAATTTGAAAGACAGCTGCCTGGCCAACTGGCTAGAAGAGATCTGTATTTATGCCTATTTCAAAGAAAGGCGACCCAACAGAACAGATAGATTATCAAACAATATCATCAATATCACATGCAAATAAAATTTTGCTGAAGATCATTCAAAAGTGGTTGCTGAGCAAATAATCCAAGAAGCTGGACTATATGAAGAAGAATGAGGCATCAGGATTGGAGGAAGACTCATTAACAACCTTCTTTATGCAGATGACACAACCTTGCTTACTGAAAGTGAAGAGGACTTACTGATGAAGATCAAAGACTGCAGCATTCAGTACGGATTACACCTCAACATAAAGAAAACAAAATCCAACATCATGATAAATGGAGAAAAGGTTGAAGTTGTCAAAGATTTCATTTTACTTGGATCCAAAATCAACACCTATGGACGCAGCAGACAAAAAGTCAAATCACGGTTGCACTGGGTGAATCTGCTGAGAAAGATCACTTTAAAGTGTTAAAAAGCAAAGACGTCACTTTAAGGACTAAGGTACACTGATCCAAGCCATGGTATTTTCAATCCCCTCACATGCATGTGAAAGCTGGACAATGAATACAGAAGGCTGAAGAAGAATTAACGCCTTTGAAATACGGTGTGGAGAAGTATCTTGAATATACCATGGATTACCAGAAGAACGAACAAATCTGTCTGAAGAAATACAGTCAGAATGCTCCTTAGAAACAAGTATAACAAGACTTCATCTTACCTTGGGCATGTGATCAGGAGAGACAAGTCCCTGGAGAAGGAAATCATTCTTTGTAAAGTATGGGGTCAGCGAGAAAGAGGAAGACCCTCGACGAGATGGATTGGCACAGTGGCTGCAACGATGGGCTCAAGTATAACAATGATCTTGAGAATGGTGTAGGACCAGGCAGTGTTTTGTTCTGTTGTGCATGGGGTTGCTATGAGTCAGAACGGACTTGACAACACCTAACAACAGTAACAACATCCTACTGATGTTGCAGCTTATGCTCTGACCACTCCTGCTATTGAAACCTAATCCCAAGAACACTGGGAATCATGAAAAGAATGCATAGGAAAAACAATGAGGTGCCTGAAGGAGCCTGGATGGTGCAAGTGGTTTGAAATCCCCTGCTAACAGAAAGGTTGGTGGTTCGAATCCTGTATAAGAGAGGCCTGGTGATCTGCTTCTGTAAAAGATTGCACCCAAGAAATCCTTTGGAGCTCAGTTCTACTCTGTAACACATATGGTCACCATGAGTTGGGGGCTGACTCAATGGCAGCTAACACCACCCCAATGCACCTGCACTTCTATTTTACAACACATTTACATGGCCTAAGAAGTTGCAGGCATCATGGCCCTCAAAGTAGTACAATGTGCTGCTTATTTTTTCTTCAGCTCAGCAAATTCTAACCTAGTCTAAAATTTATCACACAGATAGTTAAATCTGATGCCCTCCCCTTCCTTTTGCCTTCATATCAATTTGGGAAGGAAGCATTAGCAAATACGCTGAATATAGTATTTTTTGAGTCAATTCATGCCAAGCTTTATCTATTGACATTCAAATTAATTTAATTAGTAGGCTTTAATTTGCACTAAACAGAAAGGCCAGGATTCAGAGCTAGCATCAGGTGACACTAATGTTAGCCTAATTAGCCAGATCTGTGTTAATTATCAGGTAACTTGCTAAATAATAAAGCCATTCACAGACAAGGACAAAGTCATTTTAAAAGTCTCTTAACAAGGCCTCACTTCTCTGTTGTTCTGCTAGATCATCTGATAGTCTAGCAGACTTTAGAGCCACAATGTGTTATTTATAGTGGCTCTTATTAGATATTCTATTTTTAGATGGAGGGTGAGAATTAAGAATCAGGATTTAAGGTCAGGAGATACAAATCAGAGTATGTGCATGGTTAGTATGGCTCACCACACAAGGGAGAGAGACCAGCTTCAAGGGTTTGGATGATATTTAGAAAGGAAAAGAGGAACATAATGTGTTTTATTTGTAAATAATTAAGCAAGCCTTTAAAAAGACTGAGAACAATTGAGATAAAATCCAAATCACATTCAAAGATGAATCAACAAAAGATAATACCTACCTGCCTGTGATTGGACCATATTGTGTATATGGTGTGGTTTTCTGATCCTTTTATTTAACATATTATGAGCATTTTTTCTGTGGTGCTAATTCTTCCTCAAATACACTTGTCTAACTTCACTATACACCACCCGTCTGTCACTTTGTCGCACTGTGGTGGCTTTCGTGTTGCTATGATGTTGGAAGCTATGCCACTGGTATTTCAAATACCAGCAGGGTCACTCATGGTGGACGGGTTTCAGTGGAGCTTCCAGACTAAATCAGACTAGGGAGAAAGGCCTGAGGATTTACTTCTGAAAATTAGTTACTGAAAACCCTATGGATGGCAACAGAACATCGTCCGATATAGTGCTAGAATACATGCCCCCTAGGTTGGAAGTCACTCAAAATACACAGTGACTGAAGTAATGGACTCAGTCATACCAACAATCGTGAAGATGGCACAGGACCACGCAACGTTATGCTCAGTTGTACATGGGGTTGCCATGAGTTTGAGTTGACTAGACAGCAACTGACAACAACAACAACTTCACAATAAAAATGGATAAGTCATAGATCACCCCCTTATAGGAGGAGGGGGTTAGTAAGTAATATCAGGGTATAGAGTCTCTATGAGTTGGAATTGACCCCATGGCAATAGGTTTGGTTTTGGGGTTTTATCAGGGTGGAGAGGTAGAGAGGTGTCCAGTGGAAGTATTACTGAGTGGAAACCCCAGGTTCCACTCAGCAAGAGTCATGTTGGCCAATAAATGAGAGACTGAGATGGGAGAGCAGAAAAGGCACTTTTACTTCATTGCACAAGGAAATAGGCAGTCAAAGCTGCTGCTGCCAAGACTACTCCGTGAGGGCAAAGGGAAAGGTTACTTTTAAGGGATTTGCAAGAAGGAAATTCATACAAGTTACACCAGCAACATTCTTAATCATACTACACAGGTGCAATTGGGTTTACATATAACTTCATGCATCACCAGGACTTTAATGTAAAATTATGGGGTGTGCCAAGCAAAGGAAGTAGGATTCTAATGCAAAGCTGTGTGTGGGGTGGGGGTGGGGGGGAGATGGGGGAGGTGGAGGGAGGGCGGGGGTGGGGAAGCCAAGCAAAGGAAACAAGATTCTAACGCAAAGCTGCTTGAGCCAGTGGAACTTTCCACAGCCTGCAGCTCTCTCCCTTGAAGTGCCCAGTATAGACCAACTGTAAAGGAGAGAGGGAGCCCCTCTTTCCTTCAGACATCCTGAGAAAGTAGACAGAAACTGATGGTAGGAGGGCAGGTTAGATCCTTACTCTCAGTTATTAATCCCATGCAGAACTCGTTAATTTAAATTTGAGGCATTAGGATTGTTAACAGGAGTTGTTAACCATTTTGGCCTGCACTTGTTTTTGTTATATACAGTCCATGAGCTAAGGATGTTTTTGCACTTTCAGGTGACTGAAAAATATAAAAAGTATATGAAATTCAAATTTCAGTGTATATAGATACAGTTTTACTGGAACACAACCACACCCATTCATGTATATGTCATCCATGGCTGCTATTGTGCAACAATGGCAGAATTGAGTAGTTGGGACAGATAATCTATGGCCTGAAAAGTCAAAAATATTGTCTGGACCTTTATGGAAAAAGTTAGTCCACTCTTACTCTAGAAGATAAATTTTTATCTTCATACCCACAAGTCTTCCTGTAATGACAACATCCTGATATAGCAACTTCCACTAACAACTGACTAGCACTTGTTTCTGGGCATTGTTTGTTTCAAATACTTCATCACTACTAATAAGAACAAACCATCAGTTGCTCTTATGCACACTCAAGCTGAAGCTGATGAAAATTAAAACAAGGCCAGAAGAGCCAAAGTATGACCTTAAGTATATCTCACCTGAATTTAGAGGCTATCTCAAGAATAGATTTGACACACTGAACACTGATGATCAGAGGAGCTGTGGAATGACATCAAGGTCATCATACATGAAAAAAGCAAAAGGTCATTAAAAAGATAGGAAAGAAAGAAAAGACCAAAACGGATGTGAGAAGAGATTCTGAAACGTCCTCTTGAATGTAGAGTAGCTAAAGCGAATGGATGAAATGATGAAGTAAGAGAGCTGAACAGATTTCAAAAAGCAATTTGAGATGATAAAGTATTATAATGAAATGTGCACAGACCTGGTGTTAGAAAACCTAAAGGGAACACTCTTGGCATTTCTCAAGCTAAAAACACTGAAGAAAAAATTCAAGCCTCGAGTTGCAATATCGAAGGAATCTACAGGGAAAACATTGAACAATGCAGGAAGCAGCAAAAGAAGATGGAAGGAATGCACAATCACTGTACCAAAAAGAACTGGTTGATATTCAACCACTTCAGGAGGTAGCACATGGCTAAAACCCAATGATATTGAAGGAAGAAGTCCAATCTGCAATGAAGGCATTGGCAAAAAACAAGGCTCCAGGAATTGGCGAAATACCAATTGAGATGTTTCAACAAATGGATGCCATGCTGGAGGCCCTTACTCATCTATGCCAAAGAAATTTGGAAGACAGCCAAATGGCCAACAGACTGGAAGAGATCCATATTTGTACCCATTCCAAGAAAGTGATCCAGCTGAATGTGGAAATTATCAAACAATATCATTAATATCACATGTAAGTAAAATTTTGCTCAAGATGGTTCAAAAGCAGTTGCAGCAGTACATTGACAGGAAACTGCCAGAAATTCAAGCTGGATTCAGAAGAGGGTTATCATTGCTGATATCAGATGGATCCTGGCTGAAAGCAGAAAACACCAGAAGGATGATTAATTGTGTTTTATTGACTATGCAAAGGCATTTGACTGTGTGAATCACAACAGATTATGGATAACATTGAGAAGAATGGGAACTCCAGAACACTTAGTTGTGCTCATGTGGAACATGTTCATAGACCAAAACAAAACAAAAGGAACAAAACAAGAGGATACTGCATAGTTTAAAATCAGGAAAGGTGTGAGAGTTATATCCTTTCACCATATTTATTCAACCTGTATGCTGAGCAAATAATCTGAGAAGCTGGACTGTATTGAAGAAGAAAGTGGCATCAGGACTGGAGGAACAATCATGAACAACCTGGGAGAGGCAGGTGACATAACCTTGTTTGCTGAAAGTAAGGACTTGAAGCACTTACTAATGAAGAACAAAGACTACAACCTTCAGCATGGATTATACCTCAACATAAAGAAAACAAAAATCTTCACGACTGGACAAATAAGCAACATCATGATAAACGGAGAAAATATTGAGGTCAACGATCTCATTTTACTTGGATCCACAATCAACACCCGTGAAAGCAGCAGTCAAGAAATCAAAAGACATATTGCATTGGGCAAATCTGCTGCGAAAGACCTCTTTAAAGTGTTAAAAAACAAAGATGTCATTTTTAGGACTAAGGTGTGCCTGACTCAGCCATGGTATTTTCCATCACCTCATATGCATGGGAAAGCTGGACAATGAGTAAGGAACACAGAAGAAGAATTGATGCCTTTGAATTATGATGTGGTGAAGAATATTGAATATACCATGGACTGCCAGAAGAATGAACAAATCTGTCTTGGAAGAAATACAGTCAGAATGCTCCTTAGAAGCAAGGATGACGAGACTTCATCTTACTTACTTTGGGCATGTTATCAGGAGGGACGAGTTCCTGGAGAAGGAAATTATTCTTGGTAAAGCAGGGGGTCAACGAAAGAGAGGAAGGCCCTGGATGAGATGGATTGAGTTGGTGGATGCAGCAATGGGCTCAAATGACAATGATTGTGAGGATGATGCAAGGCTGTGTGGTGTTAAGTTCTGTTGTACATGGGGTCACTGTGAGTCGGAATCTACTTGACGTCACCTAACAATGACAACAATCTAAGAGAAATTGGAATATGAGAGAGATAGTAGAATAAAAGAGATGCAAGAGGAGGCGGAGCCAAGATGGCAGACTAGGCAGACGCTACCTCGGATCCCTCTTACAACAAAGACACGGAAAAACAAGTGAATCGATCACATACATAACAATCTATGAACCCTGAACAACAAACACAGATTTAGAGACGGAGAACGAACTAATACGGGGAAGCAGTGATTGTTTCCAGAGCCTGGAGCCAGCGTACCAGTCAGGTACGGCACAAGCACAGAGAGCTGCTCCACCCCCCTGAACTAACCCCGGGAGGGGGACCAGCCGGTTCCGCGGGAGGCATGGGAAGCAGCCGGTAGAAGAAGTCCCCGGGAGGCAGTGACTGGTCTTGGAACGGGGAGAGCAGCGTCCCAGCTGGGGAACCGTCTCGCCGGGATTTGGACTGGACGCAGCAGATTTTCTGGAAAAACTAGTTTCTCAGTGATGGCTCGGAGACAGCAGTCCATATCAAACCACTTAAAGAAGCAGACCATGACAGCTTCTCCAACCCCCCAAACAAAAGAATCAAAATCTTTCCCAAATGAAGATACAATCCTGGAATTATCAGATACAGAATATAAAAAACTAATTTACAGAATGCCTCAAGACATCACAAATGAAATAAGGCAAACTGCAGAAAAAGCCAAGGAACACACTGATGAAACTGTTGAAGAACTCAGAAAGATTATTCAAGAACATAGTGGAAAAATTAATAAGTTGCAAGAATCCATAGAGAGACAGCATGTAGAAATCCAAAAGATTAACAATAAAATTACAGAATTGGACAACGCAATAGGAAGTCAGAGGAGCAAACTCAAGCAATTAGAATGCAGACTGGGACATCTGGAGGACCAGGGAATCAACACCAACATAGCTGAAAAAAAATCAGATAAAAGAATTAAAAAAAATGAAGAAACCCTAAGAATCATGTGGGACTCTATCAAGAAGGATAACTTGCACGTGAACTGGAGTCCCAGAACAGGAAGGGGGGACAGAAAACACAGAGAAAATAGTTGAAGAACTCCTGACAGAAAACTTCCCTGACATCATGAAAGACGAAAGGATATCTATCCAAGATGCTCATCGAACCCCATTTAAGATTGATACAAAAAGAAAAACACCAAGACATATTATCATCAAACTCACCAAAACCAAAGATAAACAGAAAATTTGAAAAGCAGCCAGGGAGAAAAGAAAGGTTTCCTTCAAGGGAGAATCAATAAGAATAAGTTCAGACTACTCAGCAGAAACCATGCAGGCAAGAAGGCAATGGGATGACATATACAGAGCACTGAAGGAGAAAAACTGCCAGCCAAGGATCATATATCCAGCAAAACTCTCTCTGAAATATGAAGGTGAAATTAAGATATTTACAGATAAACACAAGTTTAGAGAATTTGCAAAAACCAAACCAAAGCTCCAAGAAATACTAAAGGAAATTGGTTGCTCAGAAAACCAATAATATCAGATACCAGCACAACACAAGGTCACAAAACAGAGCGTCCTGATATCAGCTCAAATAGGGAAATCACAAAAACAAACAAATTAAGACTAATTGAAAAAAAAAAAATACACATAACAGGGAATCATGGAAGTCAATAGGTAAAAGATCACAATAATCAAAAAGAGGGACTAAATACAGGAGGTATTGAACTGCCATATGGAGAGTGATACAAGGCGATATAGATCAATACAAGTTAGGTTTTTACTTAGAAAAATAGGGGTAAATAATAAGGTAACCACAAAAAGGTATAACAACTCTATAACTCAAGATAAAAGCCAAGAAAAACGTAACGACTCAACTAACATAAAGTCAAACACTATGAAAATGAGGATCTCACAATTTACTAAGAAAAACGCCTCAGCACAAAAAAGTATGTGGAAAAATGAAATTGACAACACATAACATGGAGGAACCTGGAAGGCATTATGCTGAGCGAAATTAGTCAGAGGCAAAAGGACAAATATTGTATAAGACCACTATTATAAGATCTTGAGAAATAGTAAACCTGAGAAGAACACATACTTTTGTGGTTATGAGGGGGGGAGGGAGGGAGGGTGGGTGAGGGTTTTTTATTGATTAATCAGTAGATAAGAACTGCTTTAGGTGAAGGGAAAGACAACACTCAATACATGGAAGGTCAGCTCAATTGGACTGGACCAAAAGCAAAGAAGTTTCCGGGATAAAATGAATGCTTCAAAGTTCAGCGGAACAAGGGCGGGGGTCTGGGGAACATGGTTTGAGGGGACTTCTAAGTCAATTGGCAAAATAATTCTATTATGAAATCATTCTGCATCCCACTTTGAAATGTGGCGTCTGGGGTCTTAAATGCTAACAAGCGGCCATCTAAGATGCATCAGTTGGTCTCAACCCACCTGGAGCAAAGGAAAATGAAGAACACCAAGGCCACACGACAACTAAGAGCCCAAGAGACAGAAAGGGCCACATGAACCAGAGACCTACATCATCCTGAGACCAGAAGAACTAGTTGGTGCCCGGCCACAATAGATGTCTGTCCTGACAGGGAGCACAGCAGAGGACCCCTGAGGGAGCAGGAGATCAGTGGGATACAGACCCCAAATTCTCATAAAATGGCCAAACTTAATGGTCTGACTGAGACTAGAGGAATCCCGGCGGCCATGGTCCCCAGACCTTCTGTTGGCACAGGACAGGAACCATCCCCGTAGACAACTCATCAGACATGAAAGGGACTGGTCATCGGGTGGGAGAGAGACGCTGATGAAGAGTGAGCTAATTATATCAGGTGGACACTTGAGATTGTGTTGGCAACTCTTGTCTGGAGGGGGGATGGGAGGATAGAGAGAAAGGGAAGCCGGCAAAATTGTCACGAAAGGAGAGACTGAAAGGGCTGACTCAAGAGGGGGAGAGCAAGTGGGAGTAGGGAGACAGATGTATGTAAACTTATATGTGACAGACTGATTGGATTTGTAAACGTTCACTTGAAGCTTAATAAAAGTTAAAAAAAAAAAAAAAAAGAGATGCAAGAAAATTGCCTGGATGCTCAGAAAGACACTGTGGACTGGTGAGGCTAACACCGATCCTAGAAAAACTCCTACACTGCACATAGAGGTGCCTGATTTTATTAAGCACTTATATTTGCTAGGCACTGGAAATACTGTGGCGAACAATGTAGTCAAGGTTTGTCCCCATAGATCCTTTTGGTACCTTCAAAATAAATCCAGAATCTGAACACTGTTTAAAAAAAAAAAAAAAATCCAATTTCACAGCTATTATCCAACCAGCATCTCTTATCTGGCTTAGAGTAAGTCTCCTGTCTCCCTGCTTCTACCCTTGTACTCCACAGTCCATTATCAACACAGCACTCAGAGTGATTCTTTTAAAATCCAAGTCAGCTTATGTGACTCAACTGATCAAAACTTTCCACAGGTGCCCTGTTTCAGAGTAAAAGCCAAAGTACTTACACTGGTCTACAAGTTTCTTCAATAGAGTCTATAGGATCTGGGCTCTGGGTGGTTCCCTATTACCCTGCTGACCTCATTTCCTGATATTTTCCACTCTCCTTACTCCACTCAAGCTACACTGGTCTCTGTGTTTTTGTGAATGTCAAGCAAAATCATGTCCCAGGATTCTTGCACTTCATGTCCCTGTGCATGGTACACTTCTCCCTCACTTCCTTCAGGTCTCTGCTCAGATATCACCTCTGCTCAGTTATCAGAAGCAAGCCCTTCTCTAATAACACTATATAAAAAGCACTTCCCCCTCCAATGTATTTCCTATCCCTTTGTCCTGGAAGGTCATATCATGAAGCGCCTTGTTAACATGGCTTGATGATCTCAGTGGGGAAAGTGATTGGCTTTTGGATACATTTTAAGGTAGAGCCGACAGGATTTTCTGATAGTAGGAAATGAGAGAAAGAGGGAAGTAAATAATAAGTTCAAAGTGTTTGGCCTCAGTAACTATAAGTAGAAAGATATCACGTGCTGAGATGAGGAAGGCTGTGGGTAAAGAGAGTTCTGGGTGGAGGATTAGGAATTCAGTTTTGGGACATACTGAGTTTGAGATGTCTTTTCCTAATAAAAAAAAATTTTTTTTTTTTATTAGGCAAGTTGTGGAATGACATCAAAGACATCATACATGCAGAAAGCAAGAAGTCATTGAAGACAGGAAAGACCAAAATGGATGTCAAAAGAGACTCTTAAACTTTCTCTTGAATATCAGGTAGCTAATAAAGCAAACAGAAGAAATGATGAAGTAGAGGAGCTGAATAGGAGATTTCAAATGGGCGGCTTGAGAAGCCAAAGTAAAGTATTATAATGAAATATGCAAAGACCTGGAGTTAGAAAACCAAAAGGGAAGAACATACTTGGCATTTCTCAAGCTGAAAGCACTGAAGAAAAAATTCAAGCCTCGAGTTGCAGTATTGAAGGAATCTATGAGGAAACTATAGTACGATGCAGGAAGCACCAAAAGAAGATGGAAGGAATGCACAGTCGCTGTACCAAAAAGAACTGGTTGATGTTCAAACATTTCAGGAGGTAGCACATGGCCAAAACTCAATGATATTGCGGGAAGAAGTCCAATCTGCATTGAAGGCATTGGCAAAAAACAAGGCTCCAGGAATTGGCGAAATACCAATTGAGATGTTTCAACAAATGGACTCTACACTGGAGGCCCTCACTCGTCTATGCCAAGAAAGTTGGAAGACAGCTACCTGGCCAATGGTCTGGAAGAGATCCGTATTAGTACCCATTCCAAAGAAAGATGACCCAACCGAATGTGGAAATTATAGAACAATATCATTAATCATTTTACTTGGATCCACAATCAACAGCCATGGAAGCAGCAGTCAAGAAATCAAAAGACGCATTGCATTGGGCAAATGTGCTGCAAAGGGCCTCTTCAAAGTGTTGAAGAGCAAAGATGTCACCCTGAAGACTAAGGTGTGCCTGACCCAAGCCATGGTATTTTCAATCACATCATATGCATGTGAAAGCTGGACAATGAATAAGGAAAACCGAAGAAGAGTTGATACCTTTGAATTGTGGTGTTGGTGAAGAATATTGAATAGACCATGGACTGCCAAAAGAACGAACAAATCTGTCTTGGAGGAAGTACAACCAGAATGCTTCTTAGAGGCAAGGATGGCGAGACTGTGTCTTACATACTTTGGACATGTTGTCAGGAGGGATCAGTCCCTGGAGAAGGACATCATGCTTGGCAGAGTACAGGGTCAGCAGAAAAGAGGAAGACCCTCAATGAGGTGTATTGACACAGTGGCTGCAACAATGAGCTCAAGCATAACAACGATTGTAAGAATGGCGCAGGACCGGGCAGTGTTCAGTTCTGTTGTACATAGGGTCGCTATGAGTCAGAACCAACTAGACGGCACCTAACAACAACAACAACATCATTAATATCACACATAAGTAAAACTTTGCTCAAGATGGTTCAAAAGCTGTAACAGCAGTACATTGACAGGGAACTGCCAGAAATTCAAGCTGGATTCAGAAGAGGACATGGAATAAGGGATATTACTGTTGATGTCAGATGGATCATGGCTGAAAGCAAAGAATATCAGAAAGATGTTTACCTGTGTTTCATTGACTATGCAAAGGCATTTGACTGTGTGGATCATAACAAATTATGGATAACATTGTGAAGAATGGGAATTCTAGAACACTTAATTGTGCTCATGCAGAACCTGTCCATAGACCAAAAGGCAGTCGTTCGAACAGAATAAGTGGGTGCTGCATGGTTTAAAATAAGGAAAGGTGTGCGTCAGAAATGTGTCCTTTCACTATATGTATTCAGTCTATATGCTGAGCAAATAATCCGAAAACCTGGATTATATGAAGAAGAAAGTAGCATCAGGACTGGAGGAAGACTCATGAACAACGTGTGATATGCAGATGACACGATCTTCCTTGCTGAAAGTGAGGAAGTTTTGAAGCACTTACTGAGGAGATCAAAGACTATACAGCCTTCAGTATGGATTACACCTCAACATAAAGAAAACAAAAATCTTCACAACTGGACAAATAAGCAAAATCATGATAAACAGAAAAGATTGAAGTTGTCAAGGATTTCATTTTACTTGGATCCACAATCAATGCCCATGGAAGCAGCAGTCAAGAAATCAAATGACACATTACACTGGGCAAATATGCTGTAAAAGACCTCTTTAAAGTGTTAAAAAGCAGATGTCAACTTGAAGACTAAAGTGAACCTCACCCAGGCCATGGTGTTTTCAGTTGCCTCATATGTATATGAAAGTTAGACAAAGAATAAGGAAGACTGAAGAAGAATTTATGCCTTTGAATTAGGTGTTGGCAAAGAATGCTGACTATACCACAGAGTACCAGAAGAATGAACAAATCTGTCTTGGAAGAAGTACAGCCAGAGTTCTCCTTAGAAGCAAGGATTTTGTGTCACATACTTTGGATATGTTATTACAAGGGACAAGTCCCTGGAGGAGGACGTCATGCTTGGTAAAATAGAGGGTCAGCGAAAAAGGAGATGACCCTTAGGAGATGAACTGACACAGTGGCTGCAACAATGGGCTCAAACATAGCAATGATTGTAAGGATGGTGCAAGACCAGGCAGCATTTCGTTCTATTGTATACAGGGTCGCGATGAGTCGAAACTGACTTGATAGCACCTAACGACAACAACATTAGATATCCAAAAGGCCATGTTGACTAGCAGTTGGATATACAAATATGGAGTTCTGGAGAAAGGTCTGGATTTTTGAATGTCATTGGCATGTAGACGGTGTCTTTGCCTAGGTTTCCCAGAGAGCTGAGCCTGATGTTGCTAGGAAGTGGCAATCACAGGGAATAGAAAGAAGGTCTAGGAGAGTGAGGTGGAAAAGGAACAAGAGCCAACATGAGATGTTTTATCAGCCTGGATGGCTCTAGATGAGATTCACTGCTTGATCTCATGGGACTGTCCTCTAAGAAGTTGTATAAAGTACATTTTAGGGCAATTATCTTGGAGACAGAATGAGAGAAGGATTTATACCCTTTGTCTGAAGGTTCACTCCCAAGGTGTTAACTCTTCTGCACTTTCAGGTTGTACATTCCTGGGTGCAGAGTGGGACCTCCAAGAATCTTGAGGGAAGTTCTGGATTTGAGGTGAGAGGCCCGTATGGTAGTCATGAGGCAAGGGTCTATTAGGTGGTGTAGATGTGAAGTTGTTTGGAGCCCATGTAGAGCTGGTTGTGTCCATGATGGCTGGAATAAGGGACGTGTGAGGCCAAAGGGATCTGAAATGGTGCATAAGGGAGTATTATTTATTAGATGAGAGACTTTCTCCAATGGCTTCCCCACCCCTGACCTAACCTAAAATGCCCATGTTTATTTACTTAGTATTTACTTATGAAGTTGGAATTTATTTATTTATTTTATGGAAAAAACCTTTCATTCCTCAATTAGACAAGAAAGTTTGAATTGTAATTTAATATTTAAGGAAATTTATTGACCAAAATTCATCACACTGAAAAGTAATCAAGCAATTATGGTACAATTATCTAATAGTAGATCCTTTTCTGGGTCTGATGGGAAGAAAGAAAAGCCAAAAGCCTATTGTCATTGAGTTGATTCTGATTCATAGCAACACTATAGGACAGAGTAGAACTGCCCCATATGGTTTCCAAGGCTGTAAATCTTTACAGAAGTAGATTGCCACATCTTTCTCCTGCTTGTGGGTTCAAACTGCCAATCTTTCAGTTAGCACTGGAGCACTTAATCACTGCATCACTAGGGCTTGCTATGAGTTAGAATTGACTCTGTGGCAAAGGCTTGATGGGAAGAAGCATGGACATTGGAAAGTTAAGAAGCATGGACATTGGAAAGGGAGAGGGGCTTTCACTGAAGAAGAAAAAGGGTAGAGAAGGGAGATGGAATTTAATCAGCACATATTTATTGAGCACTCTTTATTGTATAGCAGCGTACTAGTATGCAGCAGCATACAAAACAGACTAAGTCCCTGTGCTCTAGGGCGGAGTTGGCAAATGGAACAGACAGTAAACAAAAAATATGTCACTGGGGATAAATGTTATGAAGAAATATAAAACAGGATAGGAGTAAAGGAGTAATGGTAGGGTATATTTTAAATAATTGAACAGGGAATCTTCTAGAATAAGCTAAGGTTTTAGTAGAAACATAAAGCAATTGAAGGAGGATGTCTTGCCAATAGTTGGACAAAGAGGATTCTATACAGAGGGAATAGCTTGTGCAAAGTCCCTGGACAGGAACATGCTTAACATGTTTAAGGAGCAACAAGAAGGCCACTGTGTTCAGAATGTTGTGAGCCAGGAAGAAAATGGAGGTGATGAATCAGAGAATGGCCTTGTGAAGGAGAGAAAAAAGGATTTTTTTTTTTTTTTTTTTTGTAGGCTGATTTCCTGAGAGTAAGCCCTGTATACTTGACTTGGACATATGCATAGAAAAGGGAGGAAAGAGTCTACTGTACAAGGTTTCATATGCTCTCTGTTTAATGGAGCATCACCCTGAGTATTATGTGCACCTTTGCTTATAACATGTCCTGAAGTCCTGGCCCTGCCTCATCCATTTTACTCTCTGTGGGTGACAGGAATTTCTACTTCAGAGGAAGACAGTTCAACACAACTGCCTGTCACCTACCACCCATGACATACTTTTATCTGCTTGTCTGAATTCTCCTTCCTTTATGCTTTTTTTTTTTTTATGCTTGAAGGCAAGATTTGTCCCTTCTTCTGCCAGGCTGGGCTCTGGGTCCCAATCTCTGTGTCCTTGTTCATAAATCACTCATCTCCTCTCTTTATTGTGAACTCCTCTTCTAATAGTCCTTTTTCTTCAGCTTTTGGGGAGACTTCATTCTTGACCATTTTAAAACAACTCTGCCTCAAGCTGATGGCAAAAGTCTAGCTATCACCAATGTCTTTCTTCTCTTTCATAGCGCAAGCCTAGAGATGTCTATGGTCCTGCTCTGTGCTTTTTATATCTCTTTTATTCCCCATTCTAAAATCTTGACTCTACTACCACCTCCCCACAAAATCCCTTACTCTTAGTCCATCAGTGATTTCCTCTTTGCCAAAACTGGTGGATACCATTCAGGTTCCATTTTACACAACCTCTCTGAAATGCCTCTGATCAATTCTTTCTTCTTTTGGCTTCCATGATGATGTTCGTTCCTAATTTCTTTCCTTTGGGGCTCTTCCTCAGTTTCCCTTGTTCCTTTCCAGCTGCCTTAAAAGTAGCTATTCCATTAGAATCAAGCTTTCCAACCAGCGTGAAGTAAGTGATCTGCTCAGTCCTTATGGTGGTCAGAGCCCATGGGTTGGCTGCTGGCAGTCTTGAGCTGCCCTATTTATTCCGGTGTGTTACACAAATACTATCGACGTCCATATGTGCCCTGATGTGGAAAAAGCTGGAAAGCATTGCCCTAGGATCCCATTCTCAGTCCTCTCCATTTTATACTTTAGATACTCTGTAGTGATCTCATTCACTCAACTACTCCCCACAGGGAGATGAATTCTAAACCTCTATCTCCGGCAATCATTTCTCTGTTGAGCTCTAGATATTGACCTTTTTCTTGGATAGTCCTCAAAGTTAACATGTCCAATATTAAACCTTTTATCTCCAATTTGTTCCTCTCAGTGAATTCTGTCACCACCCACCTGCAAGTGTGGGAGTAATTGTTACTTCTTTTAACATCATTACTACTCACATCTAACCATCAAATCCTCTTGATTTTGTTTCCATTCCATCATCACATTTGTTGTCACTCTATTTCAAATCTTTATAATCCTTTGCCTGAACTACTGTGTTTAGATTTTATTTTTGTTGAAAATATTTGCATCTCTTTCCTTGCAGTTTCCCTCCCTATGATGACTCTCCTTATGGGAGGATTGTACATCCCTACCTTACTGAATTCACGTAGGGTGGGCTGGGTTTTGCCTTGGTCAATGAAACGTGAATAGAAGTGAAATGCATCACTTCAGAGCAGAAGCTGTAAGCACTAGTGTGCAGTTTGCTATATCTCTTTCCCTTCTGCCATTTGACAGGTGATGTTCCAGGTAAATTAGCCAAGTCTAGAGTGAACATGGCATACAGCTAAGTTGCAGCTGATCCATCATGGTCATATAATATGAGCAAGGAATAAACCTTTGTGTCTGAAAGCCTTTGAGATTCTGGGACTGTTTGTTACCAAAGCATAATTTAACCAAAGTTGCTAGTATACCTCTTACAGGCACCCTTACTTCAGTATATTCCATTCTCTCAGCTGTTGCAAATCTAATTAGGCCATTTCTCTGCCTAAAATGCTTTAATGACGTCCTAATGCATTGATGCTAAAACCTGAACTCCTTGGCATGGCACGGGGATCCTTTATGATCTGGCAAACTGGCAGAGGAGTTCAGAACTTGCATTCTGAAGCTAATGGCTTTGACACATAATATACCTGTGACCTTATGCAGGTTATTTCCCTGTTCCCTACCATGTAGAGTTGTTATGAGGATTACATGAGTTAATGTAGCATTTGTGAAGTGCGTAGAATAGTGTCTGGCACATTGTAAGTGCTGTGTAAGTGTGTGATTAAGTAAATAAAAATATACTCCCAGACACACCTCTTTAAGTCTCATACCTCCAGCCTATGAAATATCACTTGGAATTTTCCAAGTACTTATGCTTTCTCCACTTTACGATATTTGCCTATGCTGCTTCCTGTTCCTGGAGTAACTTGATCTCCCTGTTTTACCTGGCTAAGCCAATCTCTACCTTCAAGGCTCAACTCAAGAACCACTTTCTAAATTTAGAAAGCCTTCCTTGCCTTGCTTCCCTTCTGTGGTGACTGGATTATTGTTATAAAATATTTATGCCCTTTACTTTCACCTGCCACTGTGGGCGGATACTTCCCTGACTCCTTGATTTGGGGCTTGGCCATGTGTTTTGCCTTAGTCAATAGAATGTTAGCAGATGGAATGAGTACAGAGGCCTTAAATGTACTTGCACAGTTAGACTTGGCACTTGCACTTCGGTCATTGCCATGACAACATGGCATAGGTAGCTATTTTACAAGGAGGTTAAGTGAGATGCTGAGTAGTCCTGGGTTCAATATGCAACCTGGAACTGAGCTTACCAAAGATGCAGGGTGAAACAGAGGAGGCTAGCTGAGCTCAGCCGAGATCAGCAAACCACAGTAAACCTGCATGCTCAGTGAGCTTGAGAATAAATGCTTGTGTTTCTAACCCATTGAGTGTTGAAGGGTGTGTTATGCAGCGTCATTATGGCAAAAGCTGATTAATACACTTCTACTGTTCACTTTTCCCTCATGCTCATGTTGCGCTTTAATGCTACTTCACTCATAACACTAAACATGTTATATTATAAATATCTTTTTAGGTTTCTGAGTCTCCAATAGGAAGGTGCTTTTTGAAAAAAATTGTCTTTTCTTTCTGTATGCAAATACATTGCTTGGCAATATTTAACAAATGATTATAGAACTGATGAATAAAGACTATGCAATTAAACCTTATATTTTTAAGTTGATCTGTAAGGTGAAAATCAAATTTCATCCAAATTACCATTGAAAAACTTAAAATTGCTCATAAAGTACAATAACTATAGTTTTATGTGTTTGATTCCATATTACACAACCTTGCTTGCTGAAAGTGAAGAGGACTTGAAGCACTAACTGATGAAGACCAAAGACTACAGCCTTCAGTATGGATTACATCTCAACATAAAGAAAACAAAAATCTTCACAACTGGACCAATAAGCAACATGATGACAAATGGGGAAAATATTGATGTTGTCAAGGATTTCATTTTACTTGGATCTACGGTCACCACCTATGGAAGCAACAGTCAAGAAATCAAGAATGTATTGCATTGCACAAATCTGCTGCAAAAGAACTCCTTAAAGTATTAAAAAACAAAGATGTCACTTTAAGGACTAAGGTGCACCCGATCCAAGCCATGGTATTTTCAGTTGCCTCGTATGCATGCTAAAGCTTGACAAAGAATAAGGAAGACCAAAGTAGAATTGATGCCTATGAATTATGGTGTTGGTGAAAAATATTGAGTACACCATGGACTTCCAGAAAATGAACAATTCTGCCTTAGAAGAAGTACAGCCAGAGTTCTCCTTGGAACCAAGCATGATGAGACTTCATCTCGTGTACTTTGAACATATTATCAGGAGGGACCAGTCCTTGGTATGCTTTTATGTAATGTAAAAGGTCAGTGCTTGGTAATGCCTGGTAACGTAGGTCAGTGAAAAAGAGGAAGACCCTCAAAGAGATGGATTGACACAGTGGCTGCAACCATGGTCTCAAACATAGCAACGATTCTGAGGATGATGCAGGACCAGGCAGTGTTTCGTTCTGTTGTACACAGGGTGGCTATGAGTTGGAACTGACTCAATGGCACATAACAGCAACAACAATAATATGTAGTGTAATATACAATATATAATAAGCAGTACATATGAAAATAATTTAAAAAATTTTTACTGTATTACTATAGTTATTATATTACTTGTCTATTAAATTCATATACATTAAATATAAGCATGATTCAACTTTACTATCATGATCTTACCAATATGAAATTTTTTAAATTATGGCCACCTTCATTTTTTTTTAAGTTGTGCAACCATTCTTATTATCCTTTTTTCTTTAAATTTTATTTATTTTGTTGTTGCTGTTGAGAATATACACAGCAAAACATACACCAATTCAACAGTTTCTACATGTACAATTTACTGACATTGATTACATTCTTTGAGTTGTGCAACCTTCCTTTTATGAGTTGTTCCTACCTCAATAACCTAAATTCCAGTTGCTGTTGTCAATCTGATCCCACATAGATAGTTCTTAAAAGAGTATAATGCTCAAGGCAGACCTTTTTAATTGTTAAGCTAAACCATTGCTTGGTTTTAAGACTTCAGGGGATACTCTTGGTTCAAGGTCCAAAGATTATCTCAGGGCAATAGTTTCAGGGGTTTATTTACCCTGCGTGGCTCCAGAAAGCCTAGAGTCAATGAGAATTTGAAATTCTGTTATATATTTTCTCCCTTTTGGTCAGAATTCTTCTATGGAGTCTTTGATCAAAATGTTCAGTAATGGTAACCAAGCACCATCCAGTTTGTCAGGTCTCATGGCAAATGAGGCAGTTGTTCATGGAAGCAATTAGCCACATATTCCACACTCTTCTCCTATTCCTGACTCTCTTTCTCCCTCTGTTGGTCCAGGTGAATAGAGACCAATTGTGCCTTGGATGCCCTCTTGCAAGCTTTTAAGACCCCAGTCACTATACAATGAACTAGGAGGTAGAACAGAACAACTAAACATGTTATTAGGCCTATTGACTGGGATGTCCCATGAACCATGACCCCAAACCTCCAAACCAAGGAACAAATCCCATGAGGTGTTTGGTTGTACATAAGCAGCCTTAGCAGCTACTCTTATTATTATTATTTTTGTCATTGTTGTAAATATATCTATCACACAACTTTTGCCAATCGAACTTTTTACAGGTGTACAACTTACTGACAGCACTTACAATGATAGGCTGCGCAACTCTACCCTTAATAAATGCAATTTATTTCTCCCTCCTCTTCACCCTTGGTAACCATTAATAAATTTGGTCTCTATACATTTTCTTTTTCTTGTCTTTTTATATAAGTGAGGTCCAAACCCAAACCCACTGCCATTGAGTCTATTCAGACTCATAGTGACCCTACAGGACAGAGTAGAACTGCCCCACAGTATTTATTCTTTTGTGATTGGCTTATTTCGCTCAGCATAATTTTTTTTTTTTTTTTTAATGTCTTCAAGCTCCATCCATAATGTTGCATGTATTAACACTTCATTTCTCCTCCTGGCTGAGTGGTATCCCATTGTATGTTTGTACCACATTTTGTTTATCCATTCATCTGATGCTGGGCGTTTAGGTTGTTTCCACCTTTTGGCTATTGTGCTGCAATGAACATTGGTGTACAAGCCCCTCTTTGAGTCTCTGCTTTCCAGTTTTTTGGCTATATACCTAGGAGTGGAATTGTTGGGTCAGATGGTAGTTCTATTTTTAGTTTTGTGAGGAACCATCACACTGTTTTCCATAGCAGCTGTACCATTTTGCATTCCCACTAGCAATATATGTGTTCCAATTTCTCCACATCCTCACCAACATTTGTTATTATTATTTTCATCTTAGCCATACTAGTGGGAGTATAATAGTATCTCATTGTGATTTTGATTTACATCTCTCTGATGGCTAATGATGCTGAGCATCTTTTTATGTGCTTGGTGGCCATTTGAACGCCCTCTTTGGTGAAATGTCTATTCAGGCCACCTTTATTTTAAAGGTTTTTTATTTAGTGTATTTGCTAACTGAGCTAACACCAGATTATGATAAGTAATGATGAAACAAATCTGGGCAATGGTAAAAGTAATTGATATAAATCTATGGGAAATTTTTGGTTTGTATTAGGGCCTGTATGGCATGCTGGAACCTCAAAGAAGGTGAGTCAGAACCAGGGTGACCATGGCTAGGAATAATTATCTAGCAGTAGGGCCCATTAGTCCCAATTACAATGTTCAGGGAAATGTTCAATGCAGGTTGGTGCTAATAATCAAGGACTTTAAACTGGAAGAAGAGGGCAAGGCAGTAGGAGTCGCTTGAATTCAACAGCAGCAGTGGGCTAGTTGCTGTTTTGGCATTTTCATTTCAAATAGGTTCACATGGAGCAGAATGTTAGCTAATACTTGGAAGAAAAGGATCTTTGACCATCATTTTTGGGAATAAAGTCCTTGTCAAATCAACATGAGCTTCAGGTAGCTTTGGGGACACATTCCAAAGGTTCCAGAAGATACTACCAGCGTTTGGGGCTACAGTGAGGCATCCACAAGAGTTTGAAGATGAGTCTGACTTCTAAGAGTTAAGCTTCACGATTATCATCTGCAAACACAGGAGAGACAAGCAAATACACTGGATGAGTCTGCAAAGCTCTTTTTTCATCCGGGCTTGACCACAACCTGAGAGAATATATTAAAATGTTTAAGGGAAGCATAGAAGCACAGAAAGAAAAGTCACCGAAGCAAGATTGGCAGAGCCCATCCCAGGGAGACTTAACTGGAAGATGTTGGGTATTCTGGCCTCATGGCAAGGTTTTCCCTGGCAGGGTGATACATGGGTTAGGGTGCAAGGCCCAAGGCCATTAGATACTCAGTTCCTCGAATAACCCAAATTCTGGTTCCATACTCACTAAGCTGCCTTCATCCGGGGCTTGGGCTTCTCATGCAGCTTTTTCTGTCCTGCTGTAAATCATCGTCCTTGATGTAGATCAGTTGTCATATTGATTTTATGTATCAGTTTCATGAGCTTGCTTAATGTGGACTCACCCTATTCAGCACTGGCTCCCTCTCACTGTGCTGGTAAACTCAGCTTTCTGAACCTCTGAAGTTGAGCACCAAATCCTGTTGTTGTTGTTAGTTGTCACCAAGTCGATTCTGACTCATGGTAATCCCACGTGTGTCAGAGTAGAACTGTGCCCCATAGAGTTTTCAAGGCTTTGACTTTTTGGAAGCAAATCACCAGGCCTTTCTCCAGCAGGTGCTGCTGGGTGGGTTCTAACTGCTGACCTTTCAGTTAGTGATGAGCGCAAACCATTTGTGCTACTCAGGGAACTTAGTGGGCACCAGGGAGGGCTAAATCTGCTGACATTGGTACTTGCTGTTGGATAGGACTGGGATAGGTAGCAATTGATAGTTCAAATTGTCCTTATTATTGTTAATCCATTTTTAATACAGAAGGCCATTCCAAGAACAGAACAAGGACAACAATATGCTTGTTTTCAAGGTAAAAAAGAAGGAACTACTGGGGGTATTCTGGGAAAGAATAAACATTTTGGTTTAATCTGTTTGGCTCTTCTTTTAGGATGGAATCAGCTAATGGATGAGGCACTTGGCATTTTCAGTGAGTCTGAGGCTATTATGTGCACAGGCAGGAAAGAGAGAGAGTGAGTGACTGAAGGACTGGCCATAGTGAGCCCTGTCAAGAGGGCAAGAGAGGCTCTGAGAGAGGAGATGGAGTGGTGGGAGGCCAAGAGTCTATATTTGATCTAAGAGGTAAAAGGACCAAGAGAGTGAAGCAGTTCAAATAAGAATTAATTTCCAGGGAAACAGGATACATAGCAAATGGTCTCTTTTTCTGAATTGCAAGATAAGATAGGAACTATAGTAATCCATCTCAAAGGATGAGCAGTTGATTCCCAGGGGTACTTTATTTACTGAAAAGTAAATCTCTCTGAGAATCTGGCTGGAGATATCTTTTCATTTACTATGCTTTCTGCTTGCCTTGCTTTTAACAGAAATCAAACCAGGAATATTCTCAAATAAAATAAAGACCATACGGCCACTAGTGAGTTCTAGAAGAACATTTATGACAATAATTGCAGATAAAAGGATTATTCTTTCAGGGATTGAGGTTCCCAGGCCTCCTTGTTGATGTGGAACAGAGCAACCCACATGTGCAATACTGGGCTCCATGCTTCGTATAAGGTTCAAAGACAGTCAACTGGAACTCAAGGGGAAAGGAAATGTGACGGGAAAAAGTACTCAAAAGACTTTTTTTTTTTTTTTTTTTAAGGGCAGAAAGACCTTACAGGAATAATGTTGAGCAATTTACTAACTCATGAGTAGTTACTACTTCTTTACTTTTTTCCTTCTTCTCCTTCTTTGGTCTAAGCCCGTTCTTGGTTTGATCTCAGCCCCAGTGACCCTGGTAACTGCCCTGGGCAGGGACCAAAAGCAGACCTGCCTCTAACCAAAAAACCAAACCAAACCCCTTACTGTGGAGTTGATTCTGACTCATAGAGACCCTACAGGACAGAGTAGAACTGCTTCGTAGGGTTTCCAAGGAGCAGCTGGTTGATTCAAATTGCCGACCTTGTGGTTAACAGCCAAGGTCTTAACCACTGTGCCACCAGGGCTCCAGACCTGCCTCTAGGAGCGCTTAGTACTGTTTCCTGAAAAAAGCAAGAAATGACAAGGACAAAGAGGGGACAGTCACAATGAAGTAAATACATGTATAATGGATATCTTCATGTGATTTTCTTTATCTACATGTGTTAAGTTTGACACATATCTGACACACGTCATTGTTGTTGTTGTTAGGTGCTGTCAAATTGATTTTGACTCATAATGACCACATGTGACAGAGTAGAACTGCCTCATAGGTTTTTCTAGGTTGTAAACTTTATGGGAGCAGATCGCCAGGTCTTTCTCCTGTGGGGTTGCTGAGTGGGTTTGAATCGCCAACCTTTTGTTAGCATCTGAGTGCTTAACTTTAAGTCACCAGGGCTCCTTCATTGTAGAGCTCCTTTTTTTTTTTTTCTTTTTTCACTGAAAGGCTTGAGATAGTATTTCCCGAGGTGTCTGTGGTGAGTTTGAAGGTACTCAATGGCTCATATGTTTCAAAATATTCCCTCTCCAGGTTTGTTCCTGGGGGTCTAAAAAGCAGTATTCTTGCCAATAAATTATTTATTGGATGCCTACTAGAGTCATGTGTCTTTAACTAAGACCAGCCTTGGAGTTATCTGACAGAGATTAATGCATATGTTAAGTACAGTGTGGTCAGAATTCCTTCCTTCTTCTTTTCAGCATCATCTCTGTGAAGAGAGAAAACAAACAAAGCAAACCCACTGCTGTCAAGTCAATTCCAGCTCAGAGAAACCCTAAAGGACAGAGTAGAACTGTGCCATAGAGTTTCCAAGGAGGGCGTGGTAGATTTGAACTGCCAACCTTTTCGTTAGCAGACATAGCTCTTAACCACTACGCCACCAGGGTTTCTGTGAAGAGAGAAGCCCTGGGGAAGTGGAAGATAGGATGAGTGGGTTTGATGGGTAAAGTGATGTTTGGAATATGGATGGACTCTTGTCAGGGCCTGATCAATGATAGGACTGCATGAGGACACTATGCATGTGAGTATGCGTCCACTTGTGTGCATATGTGTGGGTGTGTGTTCACATGTATGCATGTGCGTGTTGGGAATACAGATAAGGGACGGAGGATGATAAATGAAGGGAGGGGTGTTGTGAGGCTTGAACACAAATGCTTTCTACTTAAAAATTCTTCACCTGGCAGTACCACTTATTTGTTAACCATAACATCTTTTTTAATTTATGAGATTTATCACTTGTGGTTCCTCCAGGATTCACTTTTAAAAAATTAATAAACTTTATAGCTTTAGGCTTACAGAAAAATTATGAAGAAAGTACAGAGAGTTCCCATATGAAGATCAAAGTCTACAGCCTTCAGTATGGATTACACCTCAACATAAAGAAAACAAAATTCTCACAACTGGACCAATAAGCAACATCATGATAAATGGAGAAAAGATTGAAGTTGTCAAGGATTTCAGTTTACCTGGATCCACAATCAACACCCGTGGAAACAGCAGTCAAGGAATCAAATGACGTATTGTATTGGGCAAATCTGCTGCGAAAGAACTCTTTAAAGTGTTAAAAACCAAATATGTCCCCTTGAGGACTAAGGCGCATCTGATCTAAGCCGTGGTATTTTCAATTGCCTCATATGCACGTGAAAGCTGGACAATGAATAAGAAAGACCTAAGAAGAATTGATGCCTTTGAATTATGGCATTGGCAAAGAATATCGAATATACCATGGACCCCCAGAAGAACGAACAAATCTGTCTTGGAAGAAGTACGGCCAGAATGCTCCTTAGAAGTGAGGTTGGTGAGACTTTGTCTCACATACTTTGACATATTATCAGGAGGGACCAGTCCTTGGAGAAGGGCATCATGCTTGGTATGTTAGAGGATCAGTGAAAAAGAGGAAGACCCTCTTCAAGATGGTTTGACCCAGTGGCTGCAACAATAGGTTCAAACATAGCAACGATTGTGAAGATGGCACGGGATTGAGCAGTGTTTCGTTCTGTTGTATATAGGGTCACTATATAGGGTCACTATGAGTCAGAACCAACTAGATGGCATCTAACAACAATAACTCCCTGCACAGTTTCTCCTTTGCATTACTGTGATACCTTTATTACAACTGATGAATGAATATTGATACATTATCATTAACTAAAGTCCATAGTTCCCATTAGGGTTCACTCTTTGTTTTGTACAGTTCTATGTGTTTTGACAAATGCATAAAGTCATGTGTCCATCATTACAGTATCATACAGAATAGTTTCATGTCCCTTGAAATGTCCTGTGCTTCAGCTATTCAACCCTCCCTCCAGGGTTAATTTTTGTAATTGAGTTTAATTGATAATGGGAAAGTCAATTTAATGTACATATGTACATGAGCTATATGCATACGTTATTGTATAAGTATACATGTGACTACACATACACAGTTTTGTATTTATCGACGGCACTGGGTTTTTGTCATTTTTTTTAGCTGCTTTTAAACTATCTTCAGTGAAATAAGAAGCTGCAAATATGTAAAGCCTTTATGAGGTATTTTCTCTGACAGGGCTATGCAACAGTATTATCATCTATCATTAAACCCATGGAGTGTCAAACTTACCACCTTGACACTTTCATGATCCTTAAAATGTCCTTGTAAAGGTTTGATGTCATGGCAACCAGTGTTATATATCAGGATCTAGCACTGTTGAATAAATCAGGCATAATTGGCATATATGCAGTATAATGAATTAAAACTTATTCAGCTGGAATGATTTTATCTTGTGCAACATTAAGTCATTAAATTTGCTTGTCCTGATCTTCCTTCAGTGTTGGTATTTTTGTTTAGCTTAAGAAAATCCTTAGATTTTAGCCTCCTTAAAATATAGCTGTTTATGGGTAATGTGAAATAACTTGATACATTATTTATTTTTTAAATGTTTTTGACAGTTAAATTTAAATTCTGGTGGGTTTAGGTCAAAGGGGAAATGAGTGAAAAGAATTTCCTTCCATTCTTCAATGGACATTTGCATGGTTCATTAATGTATGTTGTTAGGTGCCTTCAAGTTGATTTTTGACTCATAGAGTAGAACTGGCTTATAGAGTTCTCTAGCTGTAATCTTTATGGGATCAGATCTCCAGGCCTTTATCCCATGGAGCTGTTGAGTGGGTTCGAACCACCAACCTTTTGGTTTGCATCTGAGTGCTTAACCATTGTGTCTCCAGGGATCCTTCTTATCTTTTGGTTGACTCCCAGTCTGGGGCAGAGCCAAGAGTAACTAGTTATTTGAAGCTTGAAGGCAATGAAGAATATAGGAAGGTTGGCAAGCATAGTGCCTAACTACTTAAAGTATAATCAGATGACTAGCAATATTTATCACCTAGGAGCTTGTTAGAAATGCAGAATCTCAGGCCCCTCCCCAGACTGACTGAATCAGATCTGCTTTTAATCATGATCCCCAGATGATCTGTATACACGTAAAGTTTGAGGAACACTGATTTAGTGATTAAGAACATGTACCTTGAGTAGGAAAGATGTGGTCTTCAATGATGGCTCTACTACTACTATCTAACAGAGGAATTGCGTAAGTTACTCAGTTTCAGTTTCTTGATCCTTTACCATAGGTGTACAACGACCTAATGGGTGTAAAGTGTCCAGCACTGTCCCTGGTACATAGTAGTGCTTGTGTTAGCTGTGATTCAAACTGGTAGTAGGTCAATGTGGAGAGCTGGGAACCTGACTAGGGGATGTCAACGGAGAATAAGCCCCAGCTGAAAAACATGAAATGGAGACTGAGTCAAAATCCGTAAGAAATGATGTACATCCTTAGAATTTAGGAGGTGCCGTGAAGGAGAGGAGAAGTCTGACCAAATTCCTTGGGTGATTTGTAGGTAGGTCCAGAATTCACCCTACTAGCACATTTTATTTATTTTTATTGTACAGTACATATATTGTTTTGTGACATTGGTTACCAACCCCAAGACATGTCAACACTCTCCCTTTTTGGGTTCCCTATTAGCAGCTTTCCTGTCCCCTTCTGCCTTCTAGCCCTTGCCCGTAGGCTGGTGTGCCCCTTTAGTCTGTTTTTTTTTTTTTTTTTTATGGGCCTGTCTAATCTTTGGCAAATCTGCTGCAAAAGGCCTCTTTAAAATTTTGAAAAACAAAGATGTCACCTTGAAGACTAAGGTGCACCTGACCCAAGCCATGGTGTTTTCAATTGCCTTCTATGCATGTGAAAGCTGGATGATCAATAAGGAAGACGGAAGAAGGTTTGATGCCTTTGAATTATGGTGTTTGAGAATATTGAATATACCATGGACTGCCAAAAGAACGAACAAATCTGTCTTGGAAGAAGTACAGCCAGAGTGCTCCTTAGAAGCAAAGAGGGTGAAGCTATGTCTCACATACTTTGGACATGTTGTCAGGAAAAATCAGTCCCTGGAGAAGGACATCACGTTTGGTAAAGTAGAAAATCAGCAAAAAAGAGGAAGACCCTCTATGAGATGGATTAACACAGTGGCTATAACAATGGCCTTAAGCATAAAAACAATTGTGAGGATGACACAGGACCGGGCAGTGTTTTGTTCTGTTGTACATAGGGTCACTATGAGTCAGAACAGACTCCAAGACACCTAACAACAACAACAATCTTTGGTTGAAGGTGAACCTTAGGAGTGACTTTATTACTGAGGTAAAAGGGTGTCTGGGGGCCATACTCTTGGGGTTTCTCCAGTCTCTGTCAGGCCAGTAAGTCTAGTCTTTTTTTTCTTTATCTTTTGGGTTAGAATTTTGTTCTACATTCTTCTCCAGCTCTGTCCAGGACCCTCTATTGTGATCCCTGTTGCAGCAGTCATTACTAGCACATTTTAGCTTCCCTGGTATTTGCAAAATATCTCAGGTATTCTGGAATTCAGTATCATTGCCTCAGCAGATTCTCAGAAAGTAAGAAGGCGGCAACAAAGAAAAAAAAAGCCTTCCACATTAGAATCACAGGCGGTCACGTTTGGAACAGACCTTAAAGGTTATGTAGCCCAAGTACCCATTTGACGCTTCAATTCCCACCAAGTCATTCTCCAGCCTGTGGCTAAATATAATCTGTGACTAAAAACTCACCGTTTCTACTTAATAACTCTGAGATGGCTGGTATATGTGACAGAGAGTGTTTTAGAAATCCAATGACTCAGGTATTTACTGCCCAAAACTCAGAGAAAACAACTGGAGAATTTCAAACAAATTATCCATGTTTGCAACAATATTTATTGAGCATCCATTATGTGCCAGCATCAGGCTAGTTGTTGTGGATAAAAATCTGAATAATACATAGGCTACATTTTGTTGAGTTCATAGTCTAAATAAATGATAGACATGTAAACAATAATCGCAATACACTGTGATAAAGACAATAATAGAATAATGAACAGAGGGGTAGAGAAAGGGGCTCATTTATTCTGTTGGGGAGTGTCTGGGATTTAAGAAGATAATTTTTGAACCGAGTCTTTATCGTAGGCTATTAGCGTTTGCCAAATGGATGCATTCTTGCATGCATGGATGTATGAATAGTGTGTGCGCATGCATATGCGTGCGCACACCTCTATGCTTGAAAATCTGCATGTACACCTGAAGGGGGCATAGACATGACTAGCGTCTTGCAGACCTGCTGTTCTAGGTGATGTTGCCAATGTTTTTTCTCCTCCCTGAGCCTCAAGCCTAGACAAGGGCAGGTCTTAGTATTTTCTAATAAATAACACTGCTTTGCAAGTTCTGCTTTAACAAATTCTGTATGTGAAGATAGAGATTTAAAAACGTAAATAAGGCTATGATTATTCACATAAAATCATTCCTCACGCTGTAGAAGGATTTAATTTCAGATGGTTTATAATCTCTATTTAGTTCATTTCAAATGTAGTATAACAAAATGTTTTGTTATGTATTGCTTTTAAAGGCATGTATATCTCCATGTAAATGGTATGGATCATAAAACAAATGTTTGAGGTACTTGGGGAAAAATCATTTCTGTTTTAGGAATGCGTGGACTGTAGAAGCAGTTGGGAAAAAAATGTATTGGATTTTTAAAATTCAAAGTGTATTCTCTTCTTCCATCCACCTATCCATTCATTCATCCACCTGTCAATCCATCCATTCATTCCAAGTCTAGTGTTCCTCATTTTTCCCAAAAGTTATGATGACATTGAGCACAACCAACTTAAAATTAATCTTAAGATTTGAAATATTTAGGAGGTTGGCTAGTTGTTTCTAGATTTTTCTCAAAATTAAATTAGTGTCACTTGCATGCTTATGCCTTGAGTGAATCGTCAGGTAACAACAATTATTCCTTTCCAGAGAATTTTTAGGAAGGAGTTTCAATATCTGCTTGAAATAAGTATGTTTCTCTCTAATATTTCAAATATCTATATATTACTTATCATTTTGATAAGCCTGCCACTTGGACGTCAAATATTTTGTGATTCATTAGATATACTTCCCATGTTTACCTAAGAAAATCTTCTGAACACTTATAAAGATGTCTTTGGCCTTTTGGATGTCAACTTGGTGCAAAATAGCATTTGTTGCAAAAGGTGTACATGAATTAGAAATGGATGGATTATATTTCTCTGAATAAATATAATTAAATGTTGAAAACCTTGGAGAAAAGTATGTGTTAAAACAAAATGGCTGAACAGATAACGTGGGAGGTTGACTAACTTCAAACTGGTTAGGGCTGCCTTTCAAGCCCATCTCAAAGCAGTATTCTGGATTACTCCTACCTGTGTGCCCACACATTTGGCCAGTGCTTGTGACTGACGTGGAAACCTCAGGTGGAGTTGGTTACCAGGCACACGCAGGAAAGCAACTGTGCTTAAAGCCACTTCATTAAAGCTTAGACCTAGTAGGCATTTTAGCTAGTAATCACCTCATCATTCCTAGTTCCCAGTTCTGTGATAAATGCACACTAGCTGTACCAAGAAGTTGCTTCCATTGCATCTCTGGAGTAGGCACTATGGAGTCACGTCCAGGGTTTGCTCAAGTAGATAGAACTGTAAGCTGAATTCACAAGCAGTTCTGATATATGTTATCCAGAAGAGGGCAGCAGGACACAGAAATTAAAAGCCCACTCAACTAGGCACTCCAACTAACAATGGTTGCTAAAACTGCTGAGTGTTAGAAAAAAGATCTACCTTCCCTTTGGCACGCCATAGGCAGCCTGGTGCAACTAGAAAAGGAACTAACACTTTCTGAACCCCTACTACACGTCAAGCACTAGCCAAGTATTTTTCATGAGCGTTATTTAATAACAACCCTGAGATGTAGGTGTTATATTATTCCCATTTGTGTTAACGAGAAAATCAACATTCAGAGAGCTTAAACAACTTGCCTGAGGCCACACAGCAAGTAGTAGAGCCAAAATTAAAATGAGATTTGATCTCAAAGGCTGTGTTCAACCATATCAGGGTATTATTTCCGACCTTACCACGTACAAATTTATTGACCTTGGGCAAGTAATTTTACCGTTCAGAAATTTAGTTTTTTCATTGTTAAAGGAAGACTAACCATACCCTCTTATTCTTCAGAATTAGTCCTTGCATCAATTTCTACCTCATCAGTTTTGCCCAAGTGGATAAGTTTTGCCCTTTGATAATATTTTAACTCAGAGTAAGAAAACCATAGAAAATCAAGTCTGAAGGGGCACAAGAGAGCTTATCCAACTCTGTCATCTTAGAAATGAAGAAGCCAAGGCCCAGAGTACTTGAATGACTTGTATATCAGAAAACTAGATAGTGACAGAAACTAGAACTCAGGGTTGGCAACTTTTATACAGCTCTCTTCTCTTACCTCTCTCCACCATTTTTTAGAGATACAGATACACAGAGATGTTAATAATAACAATGCTGTTGGTGGGGTTGAAGATAACATAAACGTGGTTGAGGAAATTATAGAAGAGAGTAACTTTATTTCAAAAGAAACTTATATTAGAAAGCCCTGGTTCCCTTACTCTGTTTATGGGAGAGGCCAACATATGGGATTTGTCTAACTATATGTTGACAGGAGAGTGGGAAAAGTCAGGGTATGCAGGGTTAAGATGCTCTTCAATGCCTCCGTTGAGAGGTTTTTAGGCAACCAGCCACCTTTTATTTCATTTCTTCTATCTTCTTTCTCTCTGAATTTGGTACACTCTTCATAGTTCTCAAAGTCTTAGATTCATAGAGAACTGGAAGGAGAGAACAAAGGGAGAAAGGAAGGAGTAATGCGAGGGAGAGAAACGCTTTACTATTGATCACCAAGAAGCTTAGATGCCAAAGCACCTTGTTTACTTGTTTGCAGAATTCCCCAGGTCCCAATGGCTTGTGGATTTATGGACTGTAGCTAGGAAAGCTGAGAGTCAATTAAACAGATACTATGAGCTTTCTATGTAAAAGTACTTGGTATCAGAAGGACTAGTGTGCTTAATTCATCCAAATCTGGCTTGGTTGTGTTAAAATTATTTGAAAGAAATTTCTAATAGCCTATGTGATCTGCCTCTTTAGTCACCTGGGGGCTAGTCTTCCAGATCCCATAAACCAATGAAAATCCAAACCCATTGCTGTCAAGTGGATTACAACTCACAGCGACCCTATAGGTCAGAGTAGAACTGCCCATAATGTTTTGAAGGAGCTCCTCGTGGATTTGAACTGCCCACCTTTCTGTTAGCAGACATAGCTCTTAACCACTAGGCCACGAGGGTTCCCAGATCCCATAGCTTTCTTTTATTTCATTAAATATTTAGGTCGCTCTCTTTCCATTGCAGTTCTGAGAAAAAGACGTTCTTAGGGGTCTGGAGAAAAGCAGCTTATGTGGTGAACACATAAGGATATAATACTGCTGTCCTGGAAGCAGAGAGAGAGGAAAGATGGAGACCGTGATGTCAACGCCTCTGAAGGCAGCACGCGAACATCTGCGTCGCTCATTGAAAATCAGTGACGTAATGGCTGTGAGAAAACCCTGCTAGTGTTTTCTGTTATTGCTGGCCAAATTCTAAATTTTATTTACTTTTTATGGTTCAGTATCTTGTCTCCATCACAGGTATGCCCACACCAAACTCACGCCCAACACCTAGAACAGAGTGCTGGCCAGAGGGCTAATAATGATTAATTCTGATGGCCCTCTAAACCCAAAAACCCAAACCCACTGCCATCTCGGTTGATTCTGACTAATAGCGACCCTATAGGACAGAGTAGAACTGCCCCATAGGGTTTCCAAGGCTGTAAATCTTTACGGAAGCAGACTGCCACATATTTCTCCTGCGGAGCAGCTGGTTGGTTCCAACGGCCGACCTTTTGTCTAGCAACTGAGCTCTTAACCACTGTACTACCAGGATCCTGTGGCCCTCTAAACAGGACAATGCTTCTGGTTTGTTTAGTCTAATGGACTGATTGGGCAAAGAAATTTTTAGATGTGAAATACAAAGAAGGAGGAAAGAAAGCAATGGGTTGACATTGCTATCTGGTATATTTGGATGCAGAAGTTGGCGTATTAGCAGACATGTCATTACTGCCTGTGAAGCTCTGAATAATACTGTTTGTATTGCATAGGCTTCCCCTGCCGGATGGCAGCAAATTGTGATATAGTGCTGCTAATGGTATGAGTGCAAGACATGAAAAAGTCTAGAGGATGGAATCTGACCATTCTACACGGTTTGTAGTGGTCCTAGTACCCCTAGGACATGTTTAAGGCAAGTTATAATTTATTTTCCACAGCATTCCTGGGAGGAAGTTGATAGGACACACACACACACACACACACAAACACACATGAATTTAAACCACTGACCAATAGGCAAAATGTAATATCTCTACCTCATCATGGCTCTCCCATGGTACCCTTTTATTTCATCTGCCATCATTTCCAAGGGCCCAATAGTTTGATAAAATGTGTGTGTATGCAATTTTCCCCTAAAAAGTCTCTAGTTACCCATAGAACTGTTGTAATTTCAGATGGTTAGAATGGCCACAGAAAACGACAGGTAGATATTTGAGAGTGAAGTTATCACCATAAGTATTAAATGCTAGTAACATATATGATAACAAATGAGGGTTGTCGCTCTTTAAAACGTGGTCAGTCATATAAAAGGTTAACATGGTCAGTAGTGTTTAAGAGCAATTAGTGGTGTGTTGAGTTATGAGAAGAACAAAGGTCTGATTTAGCCATTTGTACATTAGGTCCAGTGATGGATATGCAGAATATCTTGTATCTCATCATCCTGTAATACCACTATCATTTTTATCACAAAAGAATTATGTTACTCCACATATGAAAAATGCATTCTAGAACCACTGTGAATTAGTTTTTAATGTACTGTGACCTTGGATTGCCCTGAGATATTAAAGCTAAATGATTACTTCTGAATGCTTTTTGAATAGCTGCATAGTGCAATTAATGTGCAATACATCATGGATGACATAGCTAAGTGCCTCTTCTGGTCAAGGAACCCAAGGAGGTCTCCAGGATGATGGTAATTCTGCATTGCTGAGGATGGGAGAGGAAAAAAATCTCTCGTTAGTAGTGAAATAAGTATAGGCCAAAGTAAGTAACTTTTTATCGGGGTTAAAAAATAATAATTTTTTTTTTTTATTGGAGTTAGTCAAAGGGAAATAAATTTTCGATTAATAATCATAAAGGAAAATGAATTTTGATCACTGCCAAAGCAGCCTCCCATTATATCTGCCAAATGCCCAAGTGAAAAATTGTCGTCCGTCTTTCTGAGTGACAAGTTATCAAACAGTATGTGTGGGAACGTGTGTGTGTATGTGTGTGTGTGCAGGTGTGTAGAGGGGTAGATAGAGGAATAAAGAATTTTGTTTATATTCTAGCCCCGTTTTTAGGATGGGCTTCTATCGAATTACAATTTCTCTCAGTGTGGAACCTCGTAAATCTTGCATGTAATCAACTCTCTTTCTATCAAATTATCGGCCCTTGGGAAATGGTGACAGGTGAAACAGTGATGTGAAAGAGCCATGATGAGGTAGAGAGAGGGCCTTTTACCTATGGCTCAGTGGTTTAAATCCAACTGTGCTGGCTGGCGGAAGTGATTACTGTCCACTGGTTGTGGACAGGTGGCCAGAGCCTAGTTGTCAGGTGACTTCATCATCCGCAGAAAAGCCCCAAGTCCGATGGAACCCCCACTCAGAGCTGGGCTTAGATGTCTAGCAGACCTTCCTTATCTGTAGGTGACAGGAGCTACTTTGTGAAAAGGTTGCTTCCAAACAGCCCAACCTTGGAGCTATTTGGTGACTGAACTTGATCTTTGGGCTATCAACTAGGAGAACATTTAACTAATACAGAACTCACTTAATTTTTCTTTAACTGGTGACATTTTAAACAGAAAGCATTAATGAAGGTTTTGGTTTCCTGTCACGAAAATGAGTTGCAATCGTGTCAATCAATACAACTTGAGAATTCAGCCCTAAGTGTATCAACCCAGCCAGGTCCAGTTTAGCTGTAGCCCCAAGGCAAGACCTAGGAATGACCTGAGGTGCTCAATCAATGCTGAAGTGTTCCAGCGCACCTCCACCAGAACACCATAGAGCTTTTATGAGCTTCTTTCACATCGGAGATGTAAAACAGATTTCTCTGCCTGCTGGAGTTCCCCATTCCCAACTCCCGCACCTGACCCTGCAATTAGAGGCTTTGCTTACTGTTTAGAGCACCTGACCTTTTATTTTTAATGGTAGTGGTTTGGGGTAATCGCGTAAGTCTATATATAGCACCTTTCCCAGTGAATGATGGTATGTATAGTGATGTTGCTTAGTGGTTCAGTTGTGAGGATTTGTGTTTTCTTTATGTTGAGGTGTAATCTATAGTGAAGGCCATGGTCTTTGATCCTCATCAGCAAGTGCTTCCTGTCCTCTTCACTTTCAGCAAGCAAGGTCGTGTCATCAGCGTATCCTAGGTTGTTAATGAGTCTTCCTCCAATCCTGATGCCACGTTCTTCATACAGTCCAGCTTCTCGGACTATTTGCTCAGCATACACTTTGAACAAGTGTGGTGAAAGGATACAACTCTGATGCACACCTTTCCTGACTTTAAACCATGCAGTTGTTCTGTTTGCATGAATGACTGGACATTGTTTTGTTCTGTTGTACATAGGGTCACTTTGAGTCAGAACAGGCTGGATGTCACCTAACAACAACAACAACATACATGCCAAAGGATCCTTGTGTGGCACAAATGATTTCACTCAACTACTAACCTAAAGGTTGGCAGTTCGAACCTACCCAGCAGTGCTGAGGAACAAAGACCTGGTGATCTGCTTCCATAAAGATTACAGCCAAGAAAAGCCTATGGAGCAGTTCTACTATCTAACACGTGGTGTCATCGTGAATTGACAGAATGGCAACAGTTTTTTGGGGGGGGTTTATATGTACCAAAAGAGGGCAGTAGTAGTTCAGGGGTAGAATTCTCACCTTCCATGTGGGAGACTCGGTTTTGATTGGCGGCCAATGCACCTTACACTCAACCACCACGCTTCTGTCCGTGGCAGCTTGCGTGCCGCTATGATGCTGAATGAGTTTCATCAGAGCTTCCAGACTAAGACAGACTAAGAAAAAGGTCTGACGATCTACTTCTAAATTTAGACAATGAAAACCCTGGCGTGTATCATAATGGCCCAATCCCATTGTGCATAGGGTTGTCATGAGTTGGGGGCCAACTTGATGGCAGCTAACAACATAGATACCAATACTTCTTCTCTAGAATGATACTAATATAAATTAAATTTAAATATATTCATTCTTCCATTTTAACTGGCTGATTTTTCCTGGGGGAGGCTTCTGGGACATTTCTGTACACATCCTACAACTGATAGTCTAGTGTTAAGCATTTTGTTGCTATTTCTTCATAGAGATTTGAATTTTGCAATTATTTACTTGTTTACACTTTTTTTTAAAGTACTTACCATTATCGTGTGTCTCCCCATTAGACTGTAAGTTCCATGAGGCAAGAACTTTATTTTGTTTGTCCAATGTGCCCAGTACCTAGTACCCATCCCAGAAAACCCAGTAGTGCCTGCCAAATAATGGATACCAGAAAAACCCCCAAACCCAGTGCTGTCGAGTCGATTACAACTCATAGTCACCCTACAGGTTAGAGCAGAACTGCCCATAGGATTTCCAAACGGTGGTTGGTGGATTCGAACTCCCAACTTTTTGGTTAATAGCTATAGCACTTAACCACTGTGCCACCAGGGCTCCAAATAATGGATACTCAATAAATAGTTATAGAATGAAGGAATCAATGAATGAGTGAATGAATGGGCACACTTGTTAGGAACACATTTACATGCCTGCATGAATGGAGAAAGGGGCTCAGGAAGAGGAAAAGGGTGGAAGCATAATGTTATAACCATTAAAGTTCTAAGTTTTGGAACTTAATTATGAAAGACAATATGAGTACAAAAAATTGAAAGCTCTTCAGTGGGGCAGAGCAGAATCAGGAAGATGTGGGCGCTTTCTTTGCAGTGCGCTGCAATGAGTTAATTTTCCCTATTAGAAGACTTTGGGAAGGCTCTATCTTCCCTGTTTTACAGAGGAGGAACCGGCCTGGTCTCAGTTCAGACTCTGACCATTTCCCGCTTGACTTATAGCAAGAGTTTGTAACTAACTTCCCTGGTCCAAGCAAGCCTGTCCAGTCCCCTCTCAATTCCTTCCTTCTTAGTGCTGCCTGAGGAATCTGTAAAATGCAAATCTGATCCTGCCACTCCCAGTTTAAAAGCTTTCAGTGACACCCAATTGCATTTAGGCTGAAGTCCAAACTTCTTAGCATGGTTTACAAGGTCTTGATCTTAAGCTTTTCTGTTGCTCCACCTTCGTGTCTCCCTCTGTCCAAATACCTGCAGCTCTCCAGAAAGCTAAGCTTCTCTGTTACTGTTTCTGCAAGTCGTAGTTCCTCACTGAAGTCCCTGGGTGGTGCCATCAGTTAAGTTCTTGACTACTGACTGAAAGGTTAAACCCACCCAGAGGCTCCCAGGAAGACAGGCCTGGCAATCCGCTTCCTAAAGGTCGTAAAAACTAAACCAAACCTGTTGCCATCAATGACTCATAGTAACCCTATAGGACAGAATAGAACTGCCCCATAAGGTTTTCAAGGAGTGGCTGGTGGATTTGAGTTGCTGACATTTTGTTTAGTAGCCGAGTTCTTAACCACTGCACCACCGGGGCTCTCTAGAAGGTTACAGCCATCGAAAACCCTATGGAGCACAGAATATGGCTTCTTCCATAGCAAATCCTATAGCTTGCCCTTATGGCCCTCTCTGACCTGGCACCAAATGACATTTCTAGCTTTACTCCTCATCACTTATGCCGTCCCCCACATCTGGCCATGCTGGCCATTCCATTTCCTATTGTATTTTGCATCTTTGTTCTGATTGTTCTCTCGGCCTAAAATTATCATCATCTCATCTGAACGTGTTCAATTCCTTCCTTGTCTTGCATTATCTCTTTCTCCTAGAGGATGTAATCAGCACCAATGCTTGATGCCATTTATATCCTTCTTAAGGCAGTTAATTAGTTTTATCCTCTTGAGCAGGTTAAGACAACGGGCTTTGGATTTGAACTTAGAGTCTGCCACTGAAGTATTTCTCAAAACTTGGACACATTTCTTACCTCCTGGTTGTCAACTACCTCATGTGTAAATAGGTGATGATCATAACTGTCTCATAGCACATATTTGGTGAGTTATATAAAGTGCTTTGTCACAGCGTTTGGCACAGAGGAAGTGCCACCAACAAATAATTTGGCATGCCTTCCCAGAAGGAAAAACCATACATTTCCAAAGGGCCATAGACTGGGGGATGGAAAGGTTCTGATTTTGTCTCTAAAGTATGGCTCATGTGGTATGGTTGCCACCAATGCAGATTGTCCCTGTTAGTGTGTGAGTTTGTGTCCGTACGTCCATATTGAAGCAGCACAAATCCACTGATACAATTTTCAGGTATGAGAAACATCGTAAGACTCACTTCACCTTGAACAAAATGTATCTGTAGGCACTTAATGGGCTAATCAAGTATTTACATGGTCCCTCCACCATACTACCTACCATCCTTGTTAAATCTTAGTGTCACACTGTAAACGTTACTAGGTTTACTGTTCAAAGTGGAATTGATTCTTAATCTATTTAAGAATCACCTCCTCCACTGATTGTCTCTTTCCTTATAACTCTGGATAGAGAATAGTTTAAAATTTAATTCTGACAGTCCTTTACTTTCTGAGTTTCCCTAAAACCCCTAAGAATCATCTAATTTTATGCAGCTCGATGCTAATATTCAAATGCATGTTTTCCAAAATATATTTTTACCTTGTACCCCAGAGATTTAGCTCCCGTTTTTAATGCATATGTTTTTGGTGCTTATGCTAATTTCACTGCTTATCCTTAAAATTGACATATCATTGCTGTTTTTATTATTATTATTATTGTCTATTGACCAAGCTGAATGCCTCATTCTCATGGGATTGCTGTCAGAGTTATATAATACAAGAACAATGGATGAATGTTGTTCATTTTCAATGTGAAATTATAAATCAATTACAGTGGTGGCTAAAACCCCTTCATGACATGCCACAATTTACTTCCAATGACATTTAAACCTATCTCACATGCTGAACAATCTGTAATAAATTATGATTTTTTTTTTGCTTCTGAAATGAAGCTATAATTATGACAGTTGAATTCTTGTTCTGGGAAATAAGGTGGCATTTAATTCCTTGAGAACAAATGACACTCACAAAAGAACAGTTAATTATTCTCAGCTGCAAAGGAAGGGAGGCGGGGAGAGAAAAAAAAATGAGAAACAACACGGTAGCACTTTATACGAAGTATCTATTAACTAATCCTTAACTAAGGCTGAACTACAATTGAACTTTTGGGGCTGTCCCTGAGCCCAGGTAACACCTTTCATGATTTCAATTCTCAATAAAACCCAAACAGAAGGAATTAGCAACCTGAAACTTTCTCCATTAGCTGCACCTGATAATACACATGTCTTCACAACCAGCCCTTGGTTTCAAGAATGGAAGCCGACACTCCAGCTTAGTTAAATCAGACTCAAGGGGATAACGTGGTTTAGTTTTCAGTTATAAAAAAAACTAATTTGGTCTTTAACTGCTGTAGTCATTAATCTATACTGCAAATAAAGGGAAAGGAAACCATTGTATCCCCAGTTTTTTTTTTTTTAGAGTATTGTTTGTTTCTAGTTTAAACAGCAACCGTGCTTCCACTAGCTTTTCTCTGATGGCCCTTTCTTGTTCATTCTGGCAAAAGCCCCAGTGCAATTGAATATGCCAGGAAACACTAGGCCACTCCTCACAGCTAGTCCTGACACCATCAGCTGTGATGTTAGCAGCCTGCTATTAGAGATGCCTCTTCCTTTGACTTCCTTTTCTTCCTTGGGAGGAATAGATACTCTAGAGAAGGGCCCTGCTGAGTGGAATTCCCCATTTTGACTGCAATTAGGGATTGTAACTTGATTGATTTGGGGGCTCTCTGAAATGTAGCAGGATCAACACAGTTGCACACAAAACAAGGCATAATCCACTGGGTTAAATTAACGTTAAATCAGAGATGATTGGATTAATTGCTATTACATTTTATCTTCTGTGCACATGTGCTGTTGGCAAGCTTTCAGAGCCTTTTTAAAATTAGCTTAGAACGGGATGGAAATGGTACAGGTGCAAATGATTTGTGCACTGGGTCTTTCTAGTACGCAGTGGGCTCATAAGAAGGTGCAATTTTTTTTTCCAGATTGTATTTTGGATGTGATTTACAAAAAAACTGCACTGAGAATAAACTTGGCATCATTGTACAGGGTTAGAGATGTGTTAAACGGCAAAAGGACTCTGTTGGCTAGAAGGTAATTTGGAAAATGGATCCCCTTTGTACCTGTGGCCCTGGCACTGTCTGCTGTTCTGTTGTGTCTCCTACGTGATTTTCTGGCCAAGGGGGGTCTTTAGGGCCCTAGGGACTAATGCAGCAGAGCACTGGGTGGGACAGCTCATTTTAAGGCCGTTGTGTATACAGCACTATGAACAGCATTGTGGAGAAGAAAACGACTTCATTCTGGGGCCGATCATATTTCAGATCAATACAGATAAACTGGTAAGAGCATGGTGTCTTCTTGTCCTTGGCCGTTTAAACCCTGCCAGCAACGTCAGACACAGGAGAGCAAGCAGGGAGCGTTAGCATTTTCCCTTCCTGGACAGTCTGCCTTCTGCAGGCCCTTTGCTTCTCATGCGTTTGCTTTTGCCTGGTTTCTCTGACCTGAACTTCTTGGTTTCTCATCTGGCTTTGTTATCTCTGCTGCTGGTCCTGTTCAGACTGTGGCCTTCTGCACTCTTGCTCTGGCTTCCTGAACTTGTCTCTGCTTCCTCTTTGCTTTCAGCATCCCTTGTTACCCCTCATGGGCACTTGTTTCCCAGGCTTCTCCCCAGGCCATGTCAGTTCCCAAAAGGAAGAGCATTTTGATGCATACAAATGTCTGAATGTAACAAACTATTGGGAACTGGGCTTGCACATTCGTTCCACCAATTTATTAAAAGAAAAGTATACATGTGTGTTTATACACACGTGTCTACCACCGATCTGTCAGTCTGTTGTACTGTGGCGGCTTGCACGTTGCTGTGAGGTAGGAAGTAATGCCTCTGGTATTCAAATACCAGCAGAGTCACCTCTGGTGGACAGGTGTTCTGCAGAGCTTCCAGACTAAGAAAGACACTAGGAAGAAAGACCTGGTGATCTGCTTCCAAAAATTATACATTGAAAGCCTTATAGATCACAACAAAACATTGTCCAACCCGCTTGCTTTGGGTGCTTCACTAGGAGAGATCAATCGCTGGAAGAGGACATCATCTCTGGGGAAGCAGAGGGTCAGCGAAGGTGTGGGAGACGCTTGGTGAGATAGACTGGCATAGTAGCTGCGGTGGTAGACTAGAACATGCTGGTGATCGTGAGGACGACACAGGACCAGGCAGCATTTTGTTCTGTTATACACACGGTTGCCGTGAGTCAGAGTCAACTTGATGGCAGCTAACAACATATACATATATATCATCTTTTTATTTATTATTTTGAAAAAGTAACATATATACATGTTTTATATTTTGTTTATTCCAGAAATATTATATGCACGTATAAAACACACATACAATTTATTTTGTTGTTGTTGTTATTGAGAATATACACAGAAAAACACAAACCAGCTCAGCAGTTTCTACAATTTAGTGACATTGATTACATTCTTCAAGTTGTGCAACCATTCTTGCCCTCCTTTTCTGAGTTGTTCATCCCTCATTTACATAAGCTTAGTGCCCGCTAAAGTTCCCATCTAATCCTTTGATGTGGTTGTCAATTTGATCCCATATAATAGTTCTTAAAAGAGCATAATGCTCAAGGCAGATTTTTTTTGCTAGTTAAGCTAAACTACTGTTTGGTTTTAAGACAATTTCATGGGATATTTCTGGTTTAAGTTTTAAAGACTACTTCAGGGCAAATAGTTTCAGGGGTTCATCCTACCTCCATGGCTCCAGAAAATCTGGAGTCCATGAGAAGGCAAAATTCTGTTATGTATTTCCCCACTTTTGGTCAGGGTTCTTTTATATCCTCCACCTCTTTTTTGAGCACAAATGAAATGGTAGCATGTTTTGTGATGTCGAAAGTTTCTTTGTTCCACTTAATTTTCTGTGCTGAATTGTTTTTGTTCACGGGTTGCCTTTTCATTTCCTTCGTTTTTGTTGATTGTGTGTTTACTGAGTCTTTTGGATTTTCTTCTTTATTTTAGTGGATAGGTTTGTTAATTTTCTTTGTGGTTACTGTGACCCAGAGGTTACTGTGAGGTTTACCTTTTGCATCCTATGTTTAAAACAGTGTGTTATTTTTAGATATAGCCTAGACTTCCTCTCCACGTGGAATTTCTGTAACTACACCATTTGTTCCCCCTTTTGTTTTGAAGTTGTTGTCAATTTCAGATTGATGTCTCTTGTTCCCTGTTTTCAGTTCTGTAGCTTTATTTTACTTTTGAGATTTCTCTATCTGGGTTGGCATCTTGGTGATGCTGTCATGTGGCTTGCTTTCAGGTTCTTGTCTGCTGTTGTTGGTTCTCTATCTTAATATTCCCCTGGAAGGATGGTCTGGTTTCTACAAATTCCCTTGATTTCCATTTGTCTGGGAAGGTCCTAATGCCCCATTGTATTTGAGAGACAGTTTTTCTTAGTATACGATTCTTGGTTGGCAATTCTTTTCTTTCAGAGTCTTATGTATGTCATCCACTGTCTTCTCGCCTGCATGGTCTCTGCTGAGTAATCGGAGCTTTGTCTTATTGGAGCCCCTTCGTAGGTGGTATTTCATTTTTTACGAGGTGCTCTCGGAATTCTTTCTTTATCTTTGGACATAGAAAATTTGATTATGATATGTCAGTAACTTTCTTTTGGGGTCTGTCTCGTATGGGGTCTGTTGAGCTTCTTGGATGTAAATCTTTTTGTCTTTCATGATTTCCAGCAAATCTTGAAAAATTCTCTTTGTGTTTTTTTTGGTCTCCTCCTGTCCTGGGATTCCCACCATGCCTAAATTAGTCCTCTTCATGGTGTCTTACACAATTCTTTGACTTTCTTGACTTTTTTCATTCATTTTTCTGATTGTTTCTCAAACAAGGAAACCCTGGTGGCGTAGTGGTTAAGTGTTACAGCTGCTAATCAAAAGGTTGGAAGTTCAAATCCACCAGGAACTCCTTAGAAACTCTGTGGGGCAGTTTTACTCTCACCTGTAGGGTTGCTATGAGTCAGAAATCGACTCAACAGCAATGGGTTTGGTTTTTTTGTTTTGTTTTGTTTTCTCGAACAAATTGGTATGAAGGGATTTTCACTATTTCACTAATGCTTTCTTCTGTTGTTTCAATTCTACTTCTATGTCCTGCCATTGTATTATTTATTTCTGTTATTATATTGTTAATCTTCTGGAATTCTAGTTGCTGTTTTTGTCCTCAGGCATTCTTTCTGGTGGGGGAGGGGTAGGGTGGTCAGCTCAGGGGCATGCTGGTGTTCTCTCTGGCAGGGAAGGGGTGGAGTGGGCAGCCGGAGGTCACACAGCCACTCTCTCCTGTGGGGGAGTGGTAAGGGCAGACAGCCCAGGGGGTGGGGGAACAGAGAAAGAAAAAACAAAAACAGGGGAGGTTTTCATCTATTGCTCCATCCTTGCCACCCACCCTACTAGTCAGGTACCACTACTGGTAAGTTGCCCAACCTCTAAGTCCTGACTCCTCCCTGTTCGGTGTATGCAGAGATCCCTGAAGCTGTCATCCTCCATCCTGTACTTTTCCTTCTTAATTCCAGTTCATGTCCTGCTCACCTTGGTTCACTTTAGGTATGTCAACACAGTTTCTCTGTCTCCTTCTGGGAGTTCCACGATGTTCTCTTTTTTGCTTCTGACCCACGGTTGCTGCTGGCTTTGTCTCAAAATGGCCTAGCTGTGCTGGACCGTCTGGCAGGGCACCTCTACTTCATAACTCTCCCTGTTTGTTGCTGTCGTTCAGTTGCTTTTTCCAATTAGTGTTTGATCTAATTCTTTATCCTTTCATCTGATGCTCAGAGTTTCAAGGTTGTCAGCTGTATCTGCTTCACTTTGTTTCTCAGCTTTTTGCTGTAGAGGGATGGCATGGTGTGTCTGACTAGGCTCCCACCTTGAATCCACCTCCAAATGCTAGCATATTTTGCACACTGTTCTGTATCTCCTGCTTTTTGTTTGTTTAAACATGTACTGGAGATTGTCCTATATTAGTACACGTAGAGGTGCCTCATTCTTTAAAAAGTTTCCACAGTATTCCTGATTTGGCTCTTATTTATTGAACCAGTCATCTATTGATGGACATTTAAGTTGTTTTAAGCCATTTGCTCTTATAAATAATGCTTGAACCTAATGTTTTGAGTACTTATGCATTTTATCTAAAGGATAAAGTCCCTGGCTTAAGGATATTATTACAAAACTGTCTTAGTCATCTAGTGCTCTTATAACAGAAATATCACAAGTAGATGGCTTTAACAGAGACTAATTTATTTTCTCACAGTAAAGTAGGTTAAAAGTCCAAATTCAGGACATCAGCTCCAGGGGAAGGCTTCTCTCTCTGTCGGCTCTAGAGGAAGGTCCTTGTCCTCAATCTTCCACTGGTCCAGGAGGTTTTCAGGTGCAGAGACCCTGTGTCCAAAGGACTCATTCTACCTCTGGTGCTGCTTTCTTGGTGGTATGAGGTCTCCAACTCTGTGCTAGCTTCCCTTTCCTTTTATCTCTTGAGAGATAAAAGGTGGTGCAGGCCACACCCCAGGGAAGCTACCTTTTGGATCAGGGAGGTGACCTGAGTAATCCTTTTAACCATAGGCAGAGATTATGATTTATAACACATGGGAAAATCACAAAATGGAGGACAACTACACATGGCCTAACCAAGGTGACAGATATTTTGGGGGGACACAATTCAATCCATTACAAAAACTTTAATATTTTATGTGAAGTAAAACACACTTGAAGTGGCACAAAAATATATGTGTATCTCAGTGAATGTCACAAATGAAATACCTGTGTGGCCACCACTTGGGTCAAGAAAGAAACTGTTGCCATAGCCCCTAGAATTGCCCTTCAGGTCCCCTTCCAATTTTCACCCATTTCCCTCCTTTACTTCCTTAACTTTAATACTGTAGTTTTTTTTTTTTAACTTTATATAACTGATTTGCATAGTGTGCAATTTTTGTGTCTGGCTTCTTTTTTTCCTCCTTGTATTTGATGGCAATGGGTTTTTTTGTTTGGTAATTATATAGTGGTATGCCATTGGGATTTTAACTCATGTTTTCCTGATTACTAAAGAAGTTGAATATATTTTTTTATATTTACTAGCCATTTAGATATTCCCTTTGTGAAGTGCCTGTTAAAATCTCTTGTCCATTTTCCCATAGGGTAAGAATTTTAAGAGTGCTTAATGTATTCAGATATGTGTGCTTTGTTTTATCACTTTCTCTGTCTGTAAGTATGACATTTATATATATTTATAATTATATATATTTTATATACAATGAATTTTTTCCCTTTTACTTTCTTAATGTTGTTTTTTGGTTAAAATATTGCTAGTTTTAATGTAGTAAGACTAAAAATGTTTTCCTTTATGATTTTGCTCTTGTTTTGTTTTGGTATATGTGTTGCTTAAGAAATATTTCCTTATCTCAAGGTCATGGAGATATTCTATTGTATCATATTTTAGAAGCTTCATCATTCACTCTTATTTACCTGGAATTGATTTTTGTGCATAGTGTGAGGTAAGGGCCAAGTTTCTTTTTTCCCATAAGAATATCCAACTGATTTAGCACCATTTGTTGAAAAGATTATTCTTTTACCTCTGAATTGCAGCATTGCCGCCTCATAAATCAAGTGTTCATGTATTTATGGTTCTGTTTATGAACTTATTTTATTCCACAAGTCTACTTGTCAAACCTTGCACCAGTATCATGTTTCTTGGTTACAGTAGCTTTATAACAAGTCCTGCTATCCAGTGGGAGCGAATCCTCTCACCTGCCCTTCTTCAGAAATGCTTGCTTATTCTTGGGCATTTGTATTTCCACATAATTTTAGAATTAGCTTATCAATCTCCTCAGAAATATACTTTTTTTTTTTTTTTTTTACTATGATTGTTGTGAATCTATAGAAAATTTGGGAGAACCAACATCTTTACAATATTGAGTCTTGTGGTTTATGTATGTAATTGGAATCCTACGTTCACAAGTGAGATTGACTCATAACTCTCCTTTCTTCTAATGGCTTTGTCGGGTTTTAGCATCGAGATTATGATAGTCTAAAGAACTGACTTATTTTATATTCTTTGAAGAATATGTATAGGATTGGAATTATCTCTTCAGTAAAACCTGGGTTTGGTGTTTTTTTGGTGGAAAGATTTTTATTTGTAAATTCGATGACTTTAATGACTATAAAACTACTCCAATTTTCTATTTCATTTTATATCACTTTTTTTTTCTAGGATTTTTCCATTTCATTAAAATTTCAAATTTAGTGACATAAATTTATTCACAACATCTTGTGATCTTTTTAATGTTTTGTAATATTCCCCATCTCGTACCTCGTATTGGTTATTTGTGCCTTTTCTCTTTTTTTCTTGATCCATCTCACTGGGGGATTATCAATTTTATTGACCATTATAATGAAACAATTTTGGCCTTGTCAAGCCTCCCCATTGTATGTTTCTTTTCTATTTTACTTATTTCTATTCTTATCTTTTCTTTTCGCTTTTTAAAAATTGTGGTAAAAATATATACAATAAAACATTTACCATTTCGACATTTTTTACATGTATAATTCAGTGACATTAATTATGTTCATCATGTTGTGCAATCATTTCTTTGATGGTTCAGCATACGGTTAATTTTTGTAAATGTTTTTTGTGCTGAAAAAGTGTATGCCATGGTTGTTGCCTACTATTTTCTACACATCAATTAGATTAAGTCTATTAATCATGTTGTTCAAGTCTTTCAAATCTTTTTCTTTCCTCTATTTCTATTACTTACTTAGAGTTGCTTTTGAGGCTCCCACTATAATTATTGGCTTTTCCCTTTCTCCTTGTAGCTCTGTCCATGTTTGCACCCTATATTTTGAGGCTATGATATTTTTTTTATGATATTAGATGAATACAAATTAAGAGTGGAGTAAGATAGATTGACCCTTACATGTGAAGTTTCCCTCTTTATCTCTAAAAAAACCAATCGAAACCTATTGCCATGGAGTTGATTCTGACTCATAGTGACCCTAGGACAGAGTAGAACTGCCCTATCAGGTTTCCAAGGCTGTAATCTTTACAGACACAGACTACCACGTCTTTCTCCCATGGAGTGGCTGGTGAGTTTGAACTGCTGACGTTTCAGTTAGCAGATGAGCACTTAACCACTGCACCACTGGGGCTCCTCTTTATCTATAGTTATGCTTTTTGTCAACTTTACCTGGTATTAGCGTAGTTTAACCAGCTTTTTTGGGTTAATGTTTGCATGTTGTTTTTTTTCTACCCTTTTACTTAGAACTTTTTGTTTTCTTGTTTTGAAATGTGTTACTTATAATCAGCATACAGTGCATTTTAAAAGTTCAATCTGGTCATTCTTGTCTTCTAACAGGAGCACATAAATGTAAATACTGATACACACACACACACACACACACTTCAGCTTGGTAGTTACATACTTATTATTCTTTTAGTATTTATCCTAGAAATTACAATGTACATCTTTAAATGATTAAAGTCTAATATTACTTTTTTTTTTAACCCATTATCTGTTATTGCAATGATCTTTTTTTTCATATAATAAAAATATTTAATTGTGTTTTAGGTGAAAGTTTAGAGTGCAAATTAGATTCTCATTCAAAAATTTATACACAAATTGTTTTGTGACATTTGTTGAATTCCACACAATGTGTCAGCACTTTCCACTTTCTCTTTCTACCCTGCATTCCCTGTGTCCATGCATTAAGTTTTCCTGTCCCTTCCCGCCTTCTCACCTTTGCTTTTGGGCAGGTGTTGCCCATTTGGTCTTGTATACTTGACTGAACTAGGAAACACGTTCCTCATGTGTGTTATCGTTTGTTTTATAGGCCTGTCTAATCTTTGGCTGATAGGTGGACTTCAGGAGTGGGTTCGGTTCTGAGTTAGCAGGGTGTCCAGGGTCCACAGTGTTGGGGATTTCTCCAGTCTCTGTCAGATCAGTAAGTCTGGTCTTTTTTTGTGAATTTGAGTTTTGTCCTGCATTTTTCTCCTGCTCTGTCTGGGACCTTCTATTGTGAGCTCTGTCAGAGCAGTTGGTGGTGGTAGCTGGGCACCATCTAGTTCTTCTGGGCTCAGACTTGTGGAGGCTGTCGTTCATGTGGTCCATTAGTCCTTTGGATTGATATTTTCCTTATGGCTTTGATTTTCTTCATTCTTCTTTGTTCCAGACATGATGGGACCAATAGATATATCTTAGATGGCTGCTTGCAAGCTTTTAAGACTTCAGACCCTACCCACCAAAGTAGGATGTAGAATGTTTTCTTTATGAACTGTTATGTCAGTTGACCTAGATATCCCCTCAGACCATGGTCCCCAGCCTACAGCCCCAGTAAATTGGCCCCTCAAAGTGTTTGATTATATCTAGGAAGCTTCTATGACTTTGCCTTGGTTAAGTCATGCTGACTTCCTCTATATTGTGTGTTGTCTTTCCCTTCACCAAAGTTAACACCTGTCTACTATCTAGTTAGTGATTTCCCATCCCCACCCTTTCTCTCCCTTGTAACCATCAAAGACAGTTTTTTTCTGTGTGTAAACATTTTCTTGGATTTCTATCATAGTGGTCTCATACAATATCTGTCCTTTTGTGATTGACTTATTTCACTCAGGATAATGTCCCCCAGATTCATGCATGTTGTGAGATATTTCGTGGACTCATCATTGTTCTTTATTGTTTCATAGGATTCCATTGTATGTATGTACCATAATTTGTGTATTCATTCATCTGTTGACGGGCATTTAGGTTGTTTCCTTCTTTTTGCTATTATGAATAATGCTGCAATGAAAATGGGTGTGCATGTGTCTATTTGTGTGAGGGTTCTTATTTCTTCAGGCTATATTCCTAGGAATGGGATTTTCTGGATTGTATGGTATTTCTATTTCTAGCTTTTTAACGAGGTGTCATATTGTTTTCAAAGTGGTTATACCATTTTATATCTCCACCAGGAGTGCATAAGAGTTCCAATTTCCTGGCAACTTCCCCAACATTTGTTATTTTCTGTCTTTTTGATTAGTGCCAGTAATGTTGGGTGAGACGATATCTCATTGTAGTTTTGATTTGCAGGTCATTTTTTTAATGACTAATGATCGCGAGCATTTTTTCGTGTGTTTGTTAGCTGCCTGAATGTCTTCTTTGGGGAAGCATCTGTTTATATCCTTTGCCCATTTTTTAATTGCATTGTCTTTTTGTTCTTGAGGTGTTAAAGTATTGTATTCTATAGATTTTAAAGATTAGACCCTGGTTGGCTATGTTGTAGTCAATTTTTTTTCCCCAGTCTTTAGGTTCTCTTTTTACTCTTTTGGTGAAGTCTTTTGATGAGCATAAGTGTTTAATTTTTAGAAGCTCCTAGTTATCTAGTTTATCTTCTGGTGTTTTTACATTGTTAGTTATTGTTTGTATTTTCTTTATGTCATGTATTCGGGCCCCTAGTGTTGTCTCTACTTTTTCTTCCATGATCTTTACCGTTTTAGGTCTTTGATCCATTTTGAGTTAATTTTTGTGCATCGTGTGAGGTACAAGTCCTGTTCATTTTTTTTTTTTTTTTTTACAGAAGAACATCCAGTTTTTCCAGCACCATTTGGTAAAAAGAATGTCTTTTCCCCCATTTAGTAGACTTTGGTCTTTTGTCAAAGATCAGCTGACCATAAAAAAAAAAAAAATTTTTTTTTTGGATGGATTTACATCTGGGTTCTCGATTCTGTTCTATTGGTCAAAGTGTCTGTTGTTGTACCAGTACAGGCGGTTTTGACTATTGTAGCTGTATAGTAGGTTCTGAGATGAGATAGTGTGGGGCCTCCTTCTTTGTTCTTTTTCTTCAATAATGCTTTACTTATCTAGGGTCTTTTTCTTTTTCATATAAAGTTGGTGATTAGTTATTCCATCTCATAAAAGAATGTTGTTGGTATTTGGATTGGGATTGCATTATATCTGTAGAGCACTATGGGTAGAATTGACATTTTCACAATACTCAATTTTCCAGTCCATGAGCATGTTATATTTTTCTATTAATGTACATCTTTTTTGGTTTCTTACAATAGTGTTTTGTAGTTTTCTTTGTATAGGTCTTTTACATCCCTCATTAGATTTATTCTTAAGTACTTTATCTTTTTAGGGACTACTATAAATGGAATTGTTTTCCTGATTTTCTTTTCAAAGTTCTCTTTGTTGGTGTATAGAAAGCCAGCTGACTTTTGTATGTTGAGCTTGTATCCTGCTACTCTGCTGAATCTATTAGTTCCAGTAGTTTTCTTGTGGAATCTTTGGGGTTCTCCATGTATAGGATCATATCATCTGTGAATAGGGATAGTTTTATTTCTTCCTTTCTAATTTGAATGCCCTTTATTTCTTTTTCTTGCCTTATTGCTCTAGCTAGGATTTCCAGCACAATGTTAAATAGGAGTGGTAGTAAAGGGTATCCTTACTTTGTTTCCATTCTCAGGGGGAATGCTTTCAGCCTCTCTCCATTGAAAAAAACAAAACAAAACCCAGTGCTGTCAAGTCAATTCGGACCCTACAGGACAGAGTAGAACTGCCCCATAGAGTTTCCAAGGAGTGCCTGGCCGATTCGAACTGCTGACCCTTTGGTTAGCAGCTGTAGCACTTAACCACTAAACCACCAAGGTTTCCTTGGTTTTGTATAGATGCCCTTTATTATGTTGAGGATTTTCTCTTCTATTCCTATTTTATTGAGAGTTTTTATCAGGAATGGGTGTTGGACTTTATCAAATGCCTTTTCTGCATTGATTGGGATGATCACATCCTTTTCTTTTGTCCCATTTATGTGTTGGATTACATTGACTGATTTTCTAATGTTGAACCATCCTTGCATACCTGATATGAATCTCAGTTGGTCATGATTTTTTTTTTTTTTTGATATTATGCTGAATTCTACTAGCTAGAATTTTGTTGAAAATTTTTGCATCTATATTCATGAGAGATATTGGTCTGTAATTTTCTTTTTTTGTGGTGTCTTTGCCTGGCTTTAGTATCAGGGTTGTGCCAACTTCATAGAATCAATTTAGGAGTATTCCTTCCTTTTCTATACTCTGAAATAATTTAAATAGTACTAGTGTGTGCTTTTCTCCAGTGAAGCCATCTAGGCCAATGCTTTTTCTTTGGTTGGGTGGTTTTTTTTTTTTTTTTTTTTAAATTATCTCTTCAATCTCTTCTCTTGTTACGGGTCTATTCAGATTTTCTATCTCAGTCAGGTTAGGTAAGTAGTGTGTTTCTAGAAATTTGTCCATTTCCTCTAGGTTTTCAAATTTGTTGGAGTACAGTTTTTCATAGTATTCTGTCGTGATTCTTTTTCAGTTGGATCTGTTGTAAAGTCCCCATCTCTTTTCTTATTTTGGGTTATTTGCTTCCTCACTTGTCTTTCTTTTGTCAGCTTGGCCAATGGTTTGCCATTTTTATTGATCTTTTCAAAGAACTAACTGTTGGTCTTGTTGATGCTTTCTATTGTTTTTCTCTTCCCTATTTCATTTATTTCTGCTCTAATCCTTATTATTTCCTTTCTTCTGGTGTCCATGGGCTTCTTTTGTTCAAGTTTTAGGGCTAACATTTTGATTTTGGTCTGTTCTTCTTTTTTAACGTGTGCATTTATTGGTTTAAATTGACTTCTGAACAACGCTTTTGCTGTGTCCCAAAGGTTTTGGTATGATGTGTTTTCATTCTCATTTGATTCCAGGAATTTTTTTATTCCCTCTTTGATTTCTTCTATTACCTCATTGTTTTTAAGCAAGGTGTTATTCAATTTCCATGTATTTGTCTTTTTCCCTTGTTCTTCCTGTTATTGATTTGCAAGGGTCTTATTAGACTGCTTTAGCTTATTTACTCCTCTCTTAACTTTTTTCTTTTTTGTCTTTTATCTTAATTCTATGCATATTTTAAATATCACAGGCTGTTATTATTATTATTCTATAAGCTTATTTTCATTTAGGAGCCCAAGTGGTGCAATGTTAAGAACTCAGCTGCTAACCAAAAAAATCAGTGGTTTGAACACACCAAAGTCTCCACAAAAGAAAAGACCTGGCAATCTAATTCTGTAAAGATTACAGCCTAGGAAACTGGATCTGTCAGTTCTACTTTGTCCTATGGGGTCAACATGAGTTGGAATGGACTTCATGGCAATGGTTTTTGTCAGTTTTGAAAAATTCTCAGTCATTATCTCTTCAAATATTGCTTCTGCCCCATTATCTCTTTCCTGTTTTTACGGGACTATAATGTCACATTTTTAGACTTTCTCATACATGCGTTGCACGTATGGTATCCCTATACTTCTTACCCCCTTCTGTGCATTTTCTGCTCTTTTGCTTTTCTGTGTTGCATTCTTATTGTTTCTTCTTATTTTATTTTCAAGGCAGAAGAAAATCTTTTATCTTTCATCTATTGAAGAAACAGTCATTATACAAATAAATAACTAAACTATAAAGTGCTTCAGATGGTGATAAATATTTCAGAGAAAAACAAAATAGGGCAGGGAGATTGGGCATGTTGTGCAGCAGAGTTAGAATTTTAAATGGGGGGATGAAGGAAGTTCTTGCAAAACAAATGAGCTGTGAAGCTAAGACCTATAGGACTGAATGATGAACCATGAAATCTGGTAGAAGAGTGTTCAAGGCACAGTGAACAGTAAATTAAAAGGCTCTGAGGTAAAATTGTATCTGATGTGTTCCAAGATCAGCCAGGAAGCTGGTGTGGCTGGAGTTAAATAAGTGTGGGAGAGTAGAATTAGATGAAGTCAGAGAGGTAGCAAGGTGGGAGTAGGATACAATCACTAGGGCCGTGTAGAAGGACTTTGGCTTATTAGTTATAAATTCCATTTAAGAGAAGTTATGGCAGTTGAATGCAAAATACAACTTTTTTTATTTTAGCAAACATTGATAACTTATTCAGGCACTGTGTTAAGCACTTTACACACATGATTTTCTTTAATACTCACTGTGGAAGAATCTCAGTTTTACACAGGTTAATTCATTTACCCAAGTTCTCAGTTCATATGCGGCAACACTAGGACTCAAATCCATTGGTCTCTTAACTGTAATTCTACACTCTGACTCTTCTTGTCATCTAATAACAGAAATTTTACCAATTTATCTGGAGAGATCTACCATATTTTTTTGCAAATGACATGCCCATGTAAACAAAGCAACCATATATAGCGCTTACAAAAATAACGTATGAGAGAGGAGGAGGTTTGCGTGTTGGTGAAACGTTTAACTTGTGTTATTTGCTTAAAAATGTGGTAATTCTGAACTCTGTGGTGGGCTTTTCTACTTCCTCTGCTTTCCCTAAGCACAGCACCAGAAATGGTCCCAAGGTCCTAAATTGGCTCACGGTGTGGATTATTTACCTGTGCTATGCTTTACCTGAGGGCAGTGGTGGTTCAGTGGTAGAGTTTTTGCCTTCTGTGCTGGAGATCCTGGTTGGGTTCCAGGCTAATGTGCCTCATATGCAGTCTGTTAGTGGAGACTTGCATGTTGCTATGATGCTGAACGGGTTTCAGTGGAGCTTCTAGACTAAGACAGACTAGAAAGAATGACCTGGTGATCTACTTCTGAAAATCAGCCAGTGAAAACTCTATGGATCGTGATGATCCAATCTGCAACCAATCATAGGGTTGAAGCAGGACTGGACGGTGTTTCATTCCATTGTGTATGGAGTTGTCATGAGTCAGGAGTGACCTGATTGCAAGTGACAACATATTTACTTGATACATCCTACCCACCTAATTCTGGGCTATTGTTTCATGAATACCTATTGCCAGACACACAGGAATGGAGAAAGACATTATGGATGGATCAATCCAAATTAAATACCATTACTGGGGAAAAAAAAAATCATGTCTGATAGAGGCCATTGGTATTCGAGAGCTATATTATTTTCATCTACTATAAATTCTTTTGTCTACACCTGAGTGACCAATTGTGCTCCTTTTTGTACTTTCGGTATAATATACATAAAAAATCAACCAGATAGTCGATGCAATAAAAACATCTGTACTTAAAACAATCCAGTGTTACATTTGTAATGTCACAAAGGAGTGGCGTATGCATTCTTTAGTTTGTCATCTGATAATCACACCTGATTAACCATCCTCGAAAGGAGGGCTATTGACTAACCCAACCCCTGTGGAACAATCAGGAGGTTGGGCACTTCCTTTTATTTTGTACACAATTTGGCTAGAAAGCTGAAGATTTACTGACGCAACGTAAAATATTAGCTGGCAGGTAAAACACGCCTGTTAGTGAATGTGATTGGAACAGCAGCTGGAATGAATTGCAGTGTTTGCAACATCAATGGAATTAATAGACCTTAAAATATTCAGGGAATCAATTAAAAGTCTTCTTCGGGATTCAAAAACTGTGTGCTCATGTGCTTAACTTTAAAATGAGCACCGGGAGAAGAAATGGCCAAGCCTTCTGTCAGAAAAGCATTAAAGATTCCAAGGGCGTCTGTTTCTGGACCCAGCCAGCTTCTGAAGGAAGCCCTGGTGGGCTGAGCGGCAGGAGTCTCGGAACACAGGCTCCAGACTGTGCTTCCAAGAATTAAACAAAGCAAGCACGTGAGAGCAATTGAAATGGGTGTCCTGGCCATGCTCCCTGAAGGGCTTGCAACCTCGTTAACCTTTGAGAGGAGCACAGCTTCCCACCAGGATGAAAGAACAAAAGAAGGTGATAGTTTCTTAAGCGTATCTCCTCTAATGGTCACCCTGAAGACCTTGAAAAGTTTGAAACCAGAAGTTTTGAGCTGAACAGTCTTACATAAAAGTCCTTGGGAGGAATTAATTGGACAGCATAATGTACAAGCAATGGAACATAGATATTATCTAGCATTCCCAAAACTAGATCAATTAGCCTCCATTCCCCCCACTAACAAAGAAATTAAATACGCTTTTTAAAGTTATGCCTTTCTTGCCTTCCCCCCCAGGGAAGAGCCAGGGGAAGAGTCCATTGTCTCTATAATTGTTTTATAATGCAAAGTTGAAGGTTTCTCTTCAAATTCACTTAAGAGAGATGCATGAGATAATAAAACTGGGGAGATTATTTTGTTCAGGTCAGGATGATCTAAAATACCTGTTTTAATTTTGGGGATATATTCATGCCCTGTGGAAACCCTGGTAGCATAGTGGTTAAGAGCTAGGGCTGCTAGCCAAAATGTCGGCCGTTCAAATCCACCAGGTGCTCGTTGGAAACTGTAAGGGGCAGTTCTACTCTGTCCCATAGGGTCACTACAAGTCAGAATTAACTTGAGGGTGACAGGTGGATTCATGCCCTGTTACATATCAAGTGCAAAAGATGTGTACTTGTTGACATTTTAACTATTAACTATATCCTATATACTTTTTATGATTTTTTCCTCCTCATCACAGTCTTGCAGGGTCAGAAATCCTGCAGTCAGAATTACTGGTTTTATGAAGATGGCTTCAGCATTGGTTTGCCAAGTGGATCATTTACCTGTGCTATGTTTTGGGTTATGTTTTTCTGGATGTTAATTAATGCTAAAACTTCCTGCTTGTTTCTTATTACCCACAGCTCCTTGTTTCAACATCACCCAAGACCCAAGCAACTAACATTCTGCCCTAGTCCCACACTACCCCGTGGACATCTTCTGGATGCTGTTCCTGGAGATGGGAGTGGGTGAAGAGATGGCCAAAGAGATGTGTTCACCCAGAGCCTGAACCCCCCTCTAGAACATGCTCTGGGGACCTGGGACCTCAACATTCCTACTTATGCCTGTAAGCTTTCATTCAAGGCCACATCTTGTCCTTACAGGAGTAGCCTGTGATGCCATGGACCTAAGTGGTGGGCAGTGGGTATCTGTTTACAGGGAGAAAGTTAGCATTGGGGGTGAATGGAACTTAGTTAGACATGTGAGATGGGATTCCAAAAGTATGCACCTCTCAGGGTGCCAAGTGAGTGGGAAGATGGGAAAATGAGTTGGTTACACAGTTAGGAAGCCTCCATTTTGTCCTTTTGCCTCAGACCCCACAAGTGTTAGAAGTGGCTCTGTTAAGCTGCTGCAGCCAATACTGATCATAGCCACACCAGGATAGTACTGTCTGTGTCTTGGCCCCTGACAAGGCACTGAAGACACAAAGTAGCCTACTGAACAATTTAATATTTTTTTTTTAGAAAACTGAAGAACCCATGTAACATTTTACTATCCAGTTTCTAGAAGCAACAAGCGATAAGCTCTACCTCAGTTCTAGTTTCAGTAACTTATCTCCCATTTTAGCAGCTCCTATGTCTCCTTCTCTTTGGGTATTCCTTTTCTAGCCATCCTGCATTACCTTCCTTCTCCCAAACCCAGCACCCATTCACATTTTTTCTTTGGTGTTGTCCCCAGTGTTCTTCTACTTCATCCTCCTGAATGGCTTCTGTTGTCTTTGCCTTGGTCCAATCCACTAGTGCTGGCAATGATGAACATTTCAGGTGGCGGGGAGTGTGATGTCATCATACTGTGCATGTGTTGGGGGATATTAGAGGGAGCCCTGGTGATGCAATGGTTAAGCATTCGGCTGCTAACTGAAAGGTTGGTGGTTTGAACCCACACAAAAACTCGATGGGAGAAAGACCTGGCAAATTGTTCCAGTTAAGACCACAGCCAAGAAAATCCTATGCGGCAGTTCTATTCTATCACATGGGGCCTCTGTGAGATGAGATTGACTCAATGGCATACGTTAGCAGCGCGAGGCCAGAGGAGGCCATTGCATGTTTTGCAATGAATACCATGAAACCACAGAATCTTGAGACTGTGTATTCTTCTTGGTTTTATGATGTTTGTCAATTAATCATCTGACGACCTGTAAGGAGAAAAAATGCATTCCCAGTGAGGAACACTAAGAAGAGCAAATTAGTTTTTTTAGACCAAAGTGGAAATTTTAACAATATGTGAACATCCTAGTCAAGAGCCCAGATCCTGATCTTGGGTCAGGAGGATAAGGCAGGTGGAAAGTAGGTTTAAATCCTACTAATTCAGGACATTGGAAACCCTGGTGGCATAGTGGTTAAGTGCTATGGCTGCTAACCAATGGGTCGGCAGTTCGAATCTGCCAGGCACTCCTTAGAAACTCTATGGGGTAGTTCGACTCTGTCCTATAGGGTTGCTATGAGTTGGAATTGACTTGATGGCCCTGGGTTTGGTTTTGGTTTTTTTTTGAATTCAGGACAGCATACTAATTAGAGACCAAGAAAACACATGCACCTGAGTGGTGAAAAATAATACGTTGAACTGTCATGAGTAGGAGAACTCAGTTCTATGTTTTATTGCCAACAACCTGTGTGACCTTGAGCAGGTTACGTAACTAATTTCACCTTCAATAAAGGTAGCATAATATCTTTCCTGATGCCTCACAGGATTGTTGTGAAGATGAAGTGAAACAGTGAGTATGAAAACACTTTGTCTACTGGGACATGCTATGTAAGCGTATTTGAGCCTCACATTCTCTCCCAAGCTCTGTTCGTGTCTAAGATCTAGGCCCCTGTCAAGCCCCAATAAACATGGCTGTTGAACCACATGATAAACATAACTAATGTCAATGAATTATACATATGAAGACTATTGAAATTGCAAATTATTTCTTTTATATATTTACCACATTAAAGAAAAAATATTCTTTATAAATACATTTTTCTTAAACAAAAAATCACATGGCAGTGCTATGTCCCTTGTTCTGCTTTTTCCATAAGATGCTGCCCCCAGGACATAAAAGTTAATTGGATAAATGAAAATAATACAGGATAATATTCTTCTGCTTCTGTCATATAGTCTTGTAGCTCATGTTTTGTTTATTTTATTTTGTTAATAGAGGTCTCCATGTATTCTGGTGAGGCAACAAGAGCAAATAGAGGGTCCCCCAAAGAGCTCCTTTTATGGACAAGATATGTTCTGTCTCCCCCAAGAGACTTAATTCTAAAACTCATAGATCTATGAGTGGTTTAGGGTCACAACACCAGCTTGGCCCTGCCCAGCTGTGATGGACCTTGGGTATCATTTTACTTAGCCCCTGGCAACCCTAGTTCCCTCAATTGTAAAATAAATACTTTGAATAATATAATTTCCAGGGTCTCTTCTAGATGTCAGTTTCTATATATCTAAATCTACCATTCATACATTCCCAGCTTCAAAATTAAACGATGCATAAGCAAAGGAAAATAATCCTAAATAATCCAAATAATTAACTGAATAATTACATATTTTATTAATTCAACAAATGTTTCTTGGACATTCACTTTCTGGTAGTTCTAGGTACTTGGGACTTTGGGAAGAGCAAGACAGACAAAGCCTCTGCTCTCACAGAGCTCACTGCTTAGTGGGAAGACAGATAATAAATAAGAAAATAAGTAAATAAGAAAAATGTCAAACAGAGAGAGCCATGTGCTATATAAAATGGGATCTTTTAAGCTCAAAAATTAACCAAATATTTATCCTCAAAGATCCCAAGATTTCTGATTAAGTGTAATCTTTTGAGTAGATTTGGAATGTAACTTCTCTTTTGGTCTGCGTGGACGGACATGGAAAGAAAAGTAAATTAAAAGAGGATAGAGAATTCTGAATCTTTGTTTGAAATGATTAATGCTTTGAATTTTTCAGGCAGAAAAGCTGGACACTAAATGAAAAATTCCTGGCCTTAGCTATAGCATTGGATATACGAGATGTAAATATGGGGGAAATGCTGAATGATACAGTCATCAATTTACAATGGGTCACAATAGGCATTCATTTGTGTGGTGATAGGAAGAATATTCCAAAGCTTGTTGAACTAATTTGAGAGCTCACAAAGCTTCTTTAGCTCACAGTAGCTAGTCACATATATTTAAAAAAGAAAAAGAAAGAAAACAATACTTGTACAATGTCAATGTACCCAGAAAACTTAAAACTGAGTAGAAAGTAGTTTTGAATTTATTTTGAGTGTCAGTACTTGAAGGACATTGTTCAAACCATGGCAATATGTGATGCTGAAATGGAGAGTTGCCACTGTGGACATTTTGAAGGGCTACATCGGTTCCTTTTTATGCCATATTTCACTTCTAAATATATGGTTTTCCTTCCCCTTGATTTAGTGGTGTCATGAATGCTATACTTATGTTTCTCAGCCATGATTATAGTCATTTTATTTGACTCATAAATGGAACAAAGTGAGGAGAAAAAAAAGGGCACGGGCATTTTCTGAAGTAATAGGGAAAGAGTTGAAGGGGGGCTGGGAAGAAAGGGGGTCAAAGGAGACAAGAATGGGCAATGCCGAAGAAAGAAGACCTGTGGAAAATTTGCCAAGTTGTGAGAAGTGAAAGACTAGAAATAAGTGTGGGGAGAAGAGGTTGGGTAAATAAGAGTGCTTATCTTTTGGGTGAGGCTAGTGGTGGTTCAGGGGTAGAACTACAGCCTTCTGATTGGGAGAGCTGGGTTCAATTCCTGGCCAATGTACTTCAAACACAGCCACCACTTGTCTGTCTGCAGGGGCTTGTGTGTTGCTGTGATGCTGAATAAGCTTCAGCAAATCTTCTGGACTAAGGCAGCCTAGGAAGAAAGGCTTGGCCACCTACTTCTGAAAATCGGTCAGTGAAAACGCCATGGATCACAATGGTCCAATCCCGTTGCTCACAGAGTGGCTGTGAGTCAGGGGCCCATATGACAGCAGCTAACGACAGCAACAACAGCAACATCTCTGGGGCAGGAAGGAAAAAACTAGAAGACTACACGTAGGTTGGGAGAAAGCAAGGCTGAGTAGCCTAATGGTGCTTGGTGCTGGTAGACAGATTGCAACCTACCATTCGTATATTGGAATCTTTGTAAATCGGCTGTTGGTGTTTTAAAGTGTGCCCATTTTTTGAACATTTGCCTTGGACCTACAGTGCTTTAGCCATGACACATTTTCTTTTAAGACAAGCTTTAATGCTATTCTTTGTCATTCAGCAAATCTACCATCAGATGTGGATGGTTCGCTGACATTTTAGCACCAACTACAATCTATTTTCTTCACTAAATGATGAGTTAGAGACATTATGCACATAATATGGATTTAGGAAATTTCCCTGCAGAGGTTAATGTGCTTAAAGGTCAATGGAGTGGGGTGCGTTTTGGAAGAATGTAATATAAAGCATTTAAAAAATATAGACTTGACAGGACTTTTACAAGCTTCATTATCTAAAATGTAATGCTTAGTTTCTGTGAGATAATATACCCACAAAAGAAATAAGTACTGCTACTTTGACAGACTGAATGGTTTCTGAAACTCCTGTAACACCAAATCCACACTGAGTACAATGAACACAGGGCAGCAGTGAAGGTATAACTCAGCCTTGTGTGATTATGATGTTTAAGTAGAAAGCAAGATTCCTGGAAAATGTTTTGCAACAGTGTCCCCTCAAATAACAGATTATTTACTGATTCACCAAGAAAACACCAATGTTCAAAAAAACTCCTTGGGTGTCACAAACAATTAGTGTGTCTATGAAGGGTCTTCGGCAATTCCCAGAGAAGACAGGAAAATGTTACAGAGAATGTAAAATGTAGGGGTCATCTCAAATGTAATGGGTACTGACACAGAGAGACAAACAATTTTTAGGTTTACACATCACTCAAAGAAATTGGATTAGAGCCAAAGAAGAAGATGTCCTATATTACAGTGTCAAAACAACAACAACAACAGAAACAAAATCTTAAGGGCATTTGGTACAAGACAGCATAATATCTGCCTTTTTTTGACATGTGATATACGTGAAGGCAAAGGATTCTCTGTCATTTCTAAGGTAAAATGTTACCACTTTGAGCATATTTTGTTCCAAAAGACTTCACATCAGCAATAGCCTGTGCATATTAAAATAGTTTACAAGTAGTGGTGTAGTGGTTAAAGTGCTCGTCTGCTAACCAAAAAAACCTCTGGTTCTAACCCACCAGCTGGTCCATGGGAGAAATACGTGGCAGTCTGCTTCCGTAAAGATTTACAGCCTTGGAAACCCTGTGGGGCAGTTCTGCTCTGTCCTGTAGGGTGCTATGAATAGGAATTGGTTCAATGGCAGTGGGTTTGGTTTTGGTTTTTATGCAAATAAAGCGCCTAACCTCTGGTGTTCAAACTTTTTTCTACACATTTTCCCTAAATAAATTTCTTACCAGATGTTCCTTTGCCTCTGTCCAAATTCCCAAATAGGAGGAGACTGCCATTCCCCACCTCCTACCTCTCACCCCCCACATTGGAAACATATTATATCCAGTTAGGTGTTTTCACTCAGACTTGGATACACATTTGTGGGTACTAGATGGTTCGGGGGAGTAGTTGACTCTCCGAGTCTGAGCTCTGGTAGCCCTTGTGAAAGTTACCTCTGTTATTATGGGTGCTATAGTGGTTTGAATGGTGGTTCCCCCAAAAGATATGTCCATGTATCAACTCCTGGAACCTATGAATGTTACCTTATTTGGAAAAATGGTCTTTGCAGATCTAAATTAGGGATTTTGAGATGAGGAGATTATCCTGGATTACCTGCGTGGACCCTAAATCCAAGGACAAGTATCCTTATTAGAAAAAGACAGAGGGAGATTTGAGATAAACAGAAGAGAAGACAGGGAGGATAAGGGGATATGAAGTAAGGGGATATGAAGGCAGAGAAGAGATTGGGGTGATGTGGCCACAAGCTAAAGAAGTCAAGGGCTGCCAGAAGTCACCAGAAAGTGGAAAAGGCAAGAAAGATTCTCTTCTAGACCCTCTGAAGGGAGTATGGTCTTGCTGATGCCTTGATTTCAGACTTCTTGTCCAGAACTGTGGGAGAATAAATTTCTATAGTTTTATGCCACCTAGTTTGTGGTGATTTGTGATGGCAGCCATAAGAAATGAATACAGGCACCTTTATCTCTTCTGGTTCCTACATGCCAAAGAACAAACGAGGGTACCACATAGAAAACAATTCTATATTTACTCCCCCTCCACATCTCAGTCTGTACTCACTTGAAGTGATAATAACACACTGGGAGGTGACAACAGAGATGGAGAGAATAGTTCTAAATTCCAAATGCCAGATTGTTTAGGTCAAAAGTTTTGATGTGAGGAAAAATAGGAACCATTTCTATCCATGTGCTTATCACCATATCTCTATCTGCTTCCTTTATAATACTGTCATTTGGCCTTGGGAAGAGGAGTTTTTAATTACCTCCTTTGGTAAGGAAGGAATTTCCCCTCTAGGATTATAGGGATGACCAAGCTCATGACAACTGACATTGGACAATGAGAATGACAGCACTCCATTAGTCACACATACGCGTAAGTTGGGTGAGGAAGATACCATATTCTACTTACGGCCACATGGAGGTTGCACTTGGGAACAGAGTAAACAACCAGGGGCTGTAGGAGGCAGGCTTCGTGGTATCAAAAGGGTGAGGTGACTCCTGATTCCTTTAGATGGATGTGATTGGCTTTTTGAATAATTCCATGGGTTGACAGTAAACGGAAGCCCACTACTCATGGAAACCCTTGTGCTGTAGTGGTTAAGTGCTACAGCTGTTAACCAAGAGGTTGCCAGTTTAAATCCACCAGGCACTCCTTGGAAACTCTATGGGGCAGTTCTACTCTGTCCTACAGGGTCGCTATGAGTCGGAATTAACTCAACAGCAGTGGGTTTGGTTTTTGGTTTACTCATGGAGGAGCTCTGGTGGCCCAGTCATTAAGAGCTTGACTGCTAACCTAAATGTCGGCAGTTCAAATCCACCAGCGGCTCCTTGGAAACCCTGTGGGGCAGTTCTACTGTGTCCAAGGAGGTCACTATGAGTCTCAATTGACTTGACAGCAAGGGGTTTGGGTTTTGGCTTGGTTACCCAGGGATAAGTAGGACATGTGCCTGGTCTCTGTGATAAGGACTCTTTTTGGCTGTTGTTGTTAAATGTGCTCCAGTGAGCTCTGACTCACAGTGACTGTATGCAATGAAATGTTGCTCAGTTCTGCACAATTCTAACAATAGTAGGTATGTCTGAGTGCATTGTTGCAGCCACTGTGTCAATCTGTCTTGTTGAGGGTCTTCCTCTTTTTTGTCGACTCTCTACTTTACCAAGAAAAACAAGACTCCAGGAATTGACAAATACCAATTGAGATGTTTCAACAAAATGAGGAAGACTTGAAGCACTTACTGATGAAAGTCAAAGACTATTGCCTTCAGTATGGATTACACTTCAACATAAAGAAAACAAAAATCCTCACAACTGGACCAATAACCAACATCACGATAAATGGAGAAAAGGTGGAAGTTGTAAAGGATTTCATTTTACTTGGATCCACAATCAATGCCCATGGAAGCAGCAGTCAAGAAATCAAATGACGTATTGTATTGGGCAAATCTGCTGCAGAAGACCTCTTTAAAGTGTTGAAAAGCAAAGATGACACCTTGAGGACTAAGGTGCACCTGAACCAAGCCATGGTATTTTCAATCGCCTCATATGCGTGTGAAATCTGGACAATGAATAAGAAAGACTGAAGGAGAATTGATGCCTTTGAAGTATGGCATTGGCGAAGAATATTGAATATACTCTGGACAAATCTGTCTTGGAAGAAGTACAGCCGGAATGCGCTGTAAAAGCAAAGATGGTGAAACTTCATGTACTTTGGACATGTTATCAGGAGGGACCAGTGCCTGGAGGAGGACATCATACTGGGTAAAATAGATGGTCAGTGAAAGAGAGGAAGACCCTCAATGAGATGAATTGACACAGTCGCTGCAACAGTGGCCTCAAACATAGGAAGGATTGTGAGGATTGGGCAGGACTTTGCAATGTTTTGTTTTGCTGTACATGGGATCGCTATGAGTTGGAATTGACAGCACCTAACAACAACAACAACTAGTTTACCAAGCATGATGTCCTTCTCGAGGGATTGGTCTCTCCTGCTAACATGTCCAAAGTATGGGAGACAAAGTCTCATCATCCTCACTTCTAAGGAGCATTCTGGCTGCACTTCCTCCTCCAAGACAGATTTGTTTGTTCTTCTGGCAGCCTATGGTTATCTTCACCAACACCATAATTGAAATGCATCAATTCTTCTCTGGTCTTCCCTATTCATTGTCTAGCTTTCGCATACATTTAAGGTGATTGAAAATACCATGGCTTGGGTCAGGCGCACCTTAGTCCTCAAAGTGGTATCTTTGCTTTTTAAGACTTTAAAATCTTTTGCAATAGATTCGCCCAAAGCAATATGCTGTTTGATTTCTTGACTGCTGCTTCTGTGGGCATTGAAATGCAAAAAAGAAAAGTGAAAAGTAAAGTAAAATGAAATCCTGGGCAAATTTCCTGCAAAAAAAATCCAGCCATCAAGGATTTTCTTTTTTTTTTGGCTAGGGGACCTTATCTGCAGGAGCAGAACTAGGAGCAGAACTTGCAGTTAGGGCATTTGAGCCCTCTTGATAAGGGACAGATAATATTGGGCCTTAATTTTAGTTCTTATACCACAAGGAAGGTAAGTGAAATATGGGGAAGGGAAGAGACTTAAACTGAAAAGTAAACTGAAAGTACTAAGGGCTCTTCCCTGACAGGAGCATACAGTTATGGTATTTAGATTAAGACATCTTAAGAAAAAAGCAAGTACACACACACACACATGCACACACACAACCAGACACAAACCCAAGATGGATATAAACCAACAGTGAAAGAGTAATGTGACTTTCATAACCTTAACATTTAATGAACTAGGTTGATTATACCATCATATTAAAAAAAAAAAAATTATATTAGGAGGTAAAATATTTCTGTCTGTGTCTTGCCAAAGATGCTGTATAAAGATACATAAAAATGACTGTGTTAATATCACTTAATTTTAGATAGAATATATATATATACTTCTATCTGAAACAGTGTGACTACATGGAATAAGTATGCTATTAATATTTTGGTCCTTTGTTTGAAACCGGGCTTTGTTCTTGGTTCCTAATTCTCTGTTCTCTCTCCATATATTTGTTCTCCTTAGTCATGTCTTTAAGGTGGATTTCCTCAGGGTTCAACTTTAGATGTAGTTCAGACTATCAACTTGTCTTTTAACCAGAGCATTTTAAGTTTTGTGCCCCATGGATTTAAGTAGATTACATAAAACCGATTGCCATCGAGTTGATTCTGACTCATAGTGACCCCACAGGACAGAGTAGAACTGCCCCATAGGGTTTCCGAGGAGTGCCTGGTGGATTCAAACTGCCAACCTTTTGGTTGGCAGTCAAACTCTTAACCACTACACCACCAGGATTTCCAATAGATTACATATCGATATGTTATTAGGGAACCTGGACTTCTCACAGGCTCCATAAAATAGTAACCCTGCCCTCTAGAGCCTAAAATGATGGTGGTACAGCAGATTGAGGAGAGGTACACAGGGAGACAATCTTTCAGGTTCACTTGAGCCTTCTTGTATCCAGGTGCCATGAGGCAACTGGTAAGGTTTGAAGGTGCACAAAGGTGATTGTTCAGGCAGCTGCTTATGTGTGAGAAAACTTGTGTCTTTCTTGGATTAATAACAAGGAGGCAGTGCTGTCAAAGTGAAGATGGATTCTATTTGCTTCAATTCAAACAGTTACAGGAAAAATTTGCTGAGCTAGTACACTGTAAATGGCTTTGCAGAAAGCCCCCATGGTGACTCACAGATACCCCAGAAGATGTCTGCAGAAAGAGCTCTGCTGCTAATGCCTCAACGTGGACCTTAAGGTTTCCCTGATCTTTATACCATTTTCCTTTCCTCCACTATATTCCTCTGCACACTTGCCACTTTGGTCAAGCCTGGCCACTCAGCAGTCACTTCTGGTCTAGGAGATTTTTCTGAAACCACTTTCCCCTCATCTCTGCCAAGTAGAGAGCATAGTCATTTGAAGGCCCTATCTGACCCAGACCTCCTGAACATAGTTGCTAGCTTTGTCCTCTGCCACCACACATGTCATATTGCTGAAACCTCTTCCTGGCCCCTCTTTGACCTGCCCTGTTTCACAGCTGATGCTTTTTCTGATTGTCTCCCACTGAACTATAACTTCCTTGAGACTTTTGTTCTAATCGTCTTTGCATAACCTACAGCAAGTAATAGGGGCTTTGTCTTCTGTTATCATTTAATATATATTTATCGAGTGAATAAAAAAAATCATCAGGAGCTCCTAGAGAAAAAAAGATGATTTGTATATTCTAAAAAAATTTTTTTTTGAATTTTTACATTTTAAATATCCTGGAGTTTCCGGGAACTCTGAATGAACAATTGTCTAGAATAACTGTAAATTGAATAAGTTTTGGGAATAAAAAAAGCAATCCATTGTTCTGTATTATAGGCAAAAACATTGGAATTAGCTCCTGATATACCCTGTGCAAGTTACTTCAGATGGCAAAACCAAAGATCACTGTTGCCAGACTCTTAATGGCTTAGGGTATCTTGCTTGTGTGGCAGCAATGACCTCCTAATTGGTCTCCATTTCCTCTTGTATCTCCTTCAGACCAGTCTTCACAAAGGAATATTTATAAAATGAAAAACTGATTCTGCTTCAATCCTGCTATCCGGACAAAGTCCAGACACTGTGGCCTGGCATGTAAACCCTTGATGACCCAACTCTGTTGCCTCTCCAGTCATCTCTACATACTGTTCACTCTCCTCTTTCAGAGTCATTGGTTGTTCTTTGACACCAAGCTCTCTTATGCCTCTGTTCCCTGGAATATTTTCCCCTGGGGACTTTCTCTCTCTTTTCTTCTTTCATATAACTCCTTCTATTGTTTCAGACTCTGTTTAAGCAAATTCTTCACAGGCTGAATGCACTTCCTGAGCAAATGCTATCATAGAACTTTCTAGCATTGCATTTCCTAAACTTTGTCATAATAATCGGCATTTTTTAATCTTGTCCCCAGTAGACCATGAGTTTCCTGAGGGCCCAGGCTATGTCTCATTCACAAGTCTAGAACTTTCAAAATCCTTAGGACTTAGGGTAATTTTAGGCAGAGACGCAGATGGGGTTGCCCGAGAAAAACATGTAGAGCGAAGGGGCATCAGGCAGAAGAAGGAGACCTGAGGAAGATACGCTTTCACAGGATTAAAAAACAAAAACAAAAACAAAAACCCAATGCCCTCGAGTCGATTCCAGCTATAGATTAGTAGAGAAGTACTCGTCAAAGGGGACGAAAAAAGTAAAGGGTACATTGAAAGATGAATGGGTACACAAAATGTGATATGTACACATGATGAAATATTATTCAGCCATGAAGAGACATGAAGTACTAATACATGCTATGACATGCTTGAACCTTGAAAACATTATGCTGAGTGGAATAAGTCAGACACAAAAGGACAAATATAATCCCGCTTGTATGAAATACTTAGAATAGGCAAATGAGTAGAGATGAAAGTTTTTTAGTGGTTACCAGGGGCTAGGGGGAGGTGAGAATGAAAAATTATTGCTTAAGGGGCATTGGATTTCTATTTGGGGGTAATGAAAAACTTTTAGATAGTGATCATGGTTTCACAGCACGGTGAATGTAATGATTGTCCCTGAGTTGTACACTTAAAAATAGTTAACATAGGCAAATTTTTTCTTGGATGCATTTTACCACAATAAAATCAAAAGAAAAAAAAAAAAAAAGGAAGTGAATCAGAAGAGAGCTGTGTTTTGGAATCCAATGGAGAAAAAAGTTTTTATACCGAAAAAATGTTCAGTCGTGTGAGGTGTTGTGAAGAGATTGAGTTAAATAAACATACTTGTTGGATTTGGTGCTTAGGAGCTCACTGGTGACCTTTGTCGCAGATCACAGGGCCCCTTTAAGGATTTAGCAGCAGACAAACATTTTCTTACACCCAGGTATACATAATTTTCACTTAAGTCTTTTGAATGCTCAGGCCCCTTATATTATTATAGCTAGGGAAATAGTCCAGCTTCTCAGCACAAAGAGATATTTGGCAGAAGTCGAAGAATGAGGATATATTTCTATGCTTTGGATACAGTTTGAATCTTAAACTCCCATTGTATGCCATGACCTATATACCTTTGTTTTAGCTTCTTAGTTCTGCTGTAACAGAAATACCACAAGCAGGTGGCTTTAAAGAACAGAAATTTATTTTCTCACAGCTTAGGAGGCTAGAATTCAGGGCACCGGCTATAGGCTAAGGTTCTCTGTCAGCTCTTAGAGAAGGTCCTTGTCTCTGTCAGCTTCTGTAGCCCTGGTGCTCCTCGGTGATCTTCACTTGGCATCTACCTTCCCCCATTTATGCTTTTTTCCTGTGTCTAATCTGCTCTTTTTATAACTCAGAAATGATTAGGTTTAGGACACACCCTGTACTAATATGGCCTCATTAACACATAGCAAAGAAAACTCTATTTCCAAACAGGATTACATCCATAGGCATAGGGGTTATGATTCTAACACTTATTTTGGGGGGACACAGTTCAATCAACAACAACTTTGGATTCAATCTCTCAGCCTTGCCTGACTCCCAGGCCCTCAGCTGCTTGCACTATCTCAGCTGTTGTGGTGACTGATCCTGTGAGGGCCTGTGCAACTTGCCACTTGAGGCTGACCAACTACACTCTTGGGACCCTGACTCCTCCAGCCTTTTCTAGGCATGGATGCAACATGACACTGCAGGACAGAGAAGGGCTTCTTCAGTGACCAGAGGGAGTTGGGTGACATGACTTGGAATTTTGGGTCACTCTCTGTGTGGTAGAGGGCAGTTGTGGTTCAGGGGTGGAATTCTTACCTTCCATGCAGGAGACCTGGCCTTGATTCCTGGCCAATGTACTCCACAAGCACTGACTGTCTGTCCGTGGAAGCGTGCATGCTGCTGGAGAGGTTTCAAGGGAGTGTCTAAACTAAGATGGACTAGGAAGAAAGGCCTGGTGGTCTACTTCCAAAAATAAGCCAATGAAAGCCTTATGGATCACAACAGTCCAATCCACAACTGATCGTGGCGATAGTGTAGGAGCAGCGCTTTGTCCCATTGTGCATGGGTTTACCGTGAGTCGGGGGCTGACTCTACAGCTGCTAACAGCAACAACCCTGTATAGTGAACCTGGAAGCTAACAACAACCAGCCTGTGTAGTGAACCTGGAAGACAGGAGATGGGACTGAGCCATATAGATAAATTCCCTCTCCTTCCTCCCCAAACAGTCTGTTTGGAGCAGCTTCTCTGCACAGCCTGTCTGGAGAAATCCCAGGTGGCTTTGCGCCTGCACCTGCGAGCAACCAGCTGTGTGTCTTTGCAGCTTATGGTAAAGCAGTGGCCAGAGCAATGACAGAGCTTTCTATCCTTCCCTGCCTCACTTCTCTTTTTGTTCATTCTCACCGCCTTGATACTCCACCTTTCAAATAAAGCACCCCTGTCAAAGGGTCTTGTTTTCAAAGGAGGCCAGGCGTGGACATTTCTTTATCTCCCATGTCCTCTTGGGTTGCCGGTTACTCTGGCAATACCAACAGCAAATTCCAGACTCTTCTAGGCAATAGCTGATCTACCGTCTACCTCCAACTTCATGGCAATTGATGGAACAAGGATGTCATGTAATTTGAATGACATGAATAATTGGCTGGGATTCTTTTGACTGACATCCTGCCTGTTTACAAAAATTTGAAAACTGATTTGAATAAAGAAATTATGGGTTATTTGGGGGCAAAAATGTGAGATTCACCTGCCATTTTATCACTAGACCGTTAGACTCTGAATTCCTTTCCTTGGCGGCATATGGTAGGAGAATGGGGCTGATGACCATTCCAGCATCAGGAAGAAGAACGTGCTTTTGTCAAGACACCAACAGATTGCTGAGTTCGTCGCCAGCCAGGCCGTATTGCAATGGATATGAAATTGTATCCTTGTTGAAACAAGTGTCTTTTAGGTTAAAAGTAATAAATATGTTCTTACTTAATTGAGAGGTTGTTAGGATTGTTTCTTAGGCTTTTGGTAAACGCCCAAGAGGAAAAGTGAATCTACATATTCTGGAGGAGGAGTAATAAGCTAAACACTAAGATCTGGAGCAAATCCCTGAGCAGCTGGGCAGAATTTGGGGAGGAGGGTGAGATTTTGAATATGTCCTCCTTTAAATTACCACAGGGGTCCTGGTGGTGCAGTGATTAAGAGATCGGCTGCTAACCAAAAGATCAGAAGTTTGAATCCATGATCCACTCCTTGGAAATCCTATGTGGCAGTTCTACTCTGTCCTGTAGGAATCAACTGGATGGCAATGGGTTTGGTTTTTTATTTTTGTAAAGAGCCACAGATTGAGGGGAGAAAATAAAAGCAGATAGTGCCAACTTCTATTTCTAGAAGTTTGGTTATAAGGGGAAAGATACATAGGATGGTAGCTAGAGGCAGAAGCTGGGTCAAAGTTTTAACTCTTTTGTGTTTTTTGATATTGGGTTGATTTTTATTTGTTTACATGCTGAAGGGAAGATATCATCTGTTGAGTTAGAGTGTAGCCATGCAGAGAAAATGTTTCGCTGGCTACTAGATAACACTTAGGATCTCATGTGGATTCCGAAATCTTATGGTCATTTTGCTTCTCAGTTTTCCTTGTAAAATGAGGACAATGCATTAGATGGTCTCCAAGGTCACTGTGATGAATGGAAGTTTCATGCCCATTCATTAGCTGTGTGAAGTTGTGTTATGGAGCTTGTATTGACCTGCCTTCAGGTCCTATCAATTCTTCAGTTTCTGAATCCCAGAGAAGATGTGTGGCTACTGTAGACTACCTTTACTCTGATGTCAAGATTACAATTCTAAACATTCCACATGAAGAAGCCCCATGGTGGGGACTGCGGTTCAAGTTGTTAGTTGCCCTCAAGTCGATTCTGACTCATGAGGCCTCATGTGTTCAGAGTAGAACTACACTCTATATTGTTTTCAAGGCTGTGAACTTTAGGAAGCAGATTCCCAGGCCTGTCTTCCTAGGACCTTGTGGGTGGGTTTGAACCACCAACTTTTCAGCAAGCAGTCTAGCGTTTAACTGTTTGTGGCACCCAGGGAAGCTTAGGGTAGGGGTAGTGACAAAAAATTAAAAAAAAAAAATTCTTTGACAGATTGGCTGCACAGATTCCTAACTTGTATTATGTATAGTGCCCAAGGAAGCTGAAATGTAGAATGATAGAGGTTATGCCAATTTAGATTAGAGATGAGATTATGGAGAGAGAGGAAGAGAGATTGAAAAAGAGGGAGCAAGAGATCTCTGTAATGGCTTTAACCAGGTGCTGTGGCGTTGGGTCTGACTCATGGCAACCCTGTGTGTGTCAGAGTAGAACCATGCTCCACAGGGTTTTCAGTGGCCAATTTTTCAGAAGCAGATTGCCAGCCCTTTCTTCTGAGGCTTCTCTAGGTGGACTTGAAAGTCCAACATTTCAGTTAGTAGCTGAGCACATTAACTATTTGCACCCCTCAGGGACTCCTCTAATGGCTTTACCATAGAAACAAACGGCAGGAACCTCAGATTCTGTTCCCAGCTGGGTAACTCTCAGACCTATTAGCCTTCTCCAAAGATCTCACATTTCCTCCTTGTCTCTGTGCAATTGGAGGAAACATTGCTCATAGCTAGAGCCTTGCAACTTTTTCTTGGTTATGTGTGTTCGTTTCCCAACGTATATTTGCTGAGAGTCTACACTGTATCAAGCACCGCAACACAAGATGGTGTGCCCAAGCCATAATCCCAAACTCGTGGCTGTTGAGTCGATTCCAACTCATAGTGACCCTATAGGACAGTGTAGAACTGCTCCATAGAGTTTCCAAGGAGTGCCTGGTGAATTCAAACTGCAGACCTTTTGGTCAGCACCCATAGCTCTTAACCACTACACCACCAGGGTTCCCAGCTGGTGCACAGCAGTGAGCAAATGAGGGGATCTGTGTCCATGGGGCTTCCAGCCTCAAATCAGGCTTTCTCTAGGGGATATGATAACATATCCTGCGAAACTTTAATCTTTCTCACTTTTTATGGGCAATAGATAAGAATGATGCAGAATTTATTCATTAAATAAACGTTTGTTGATACCCACTCTATGTGCCAATGACCTTTCTAGGTGCTGAGAACAAATTCAGAACAAGAAAGACACTGCTCCTGCCACTTGAAGTTTGCACCCTAGTGTGTGGAAGACAGAAATTGAACAACTATATGTGCTAAGTACTGTGAAGAGCTACAGAGTATTACGGGGTTCACATGGGGATGTTTAAGCGGGTGATCAGAGAACAGCTTTATGAAGATGTCTTGCTTAATAAAATTAAAGCTCATTCTAAATTATTTTAGAGAGAAAACATACAAAAAAAAAAAATCCAAACCCAGTGCTGTCGAGTCAATTCCGACTCATAGTGACCCTGTAGGACAGAGTAGAACTGCCCCATAGAGTTTCCAAGGAGCACCTGGTGGATTCGAACTGCCAACCCTTTGGTTAGCAGCCACAGCACTTAACCACTACGCCACCAGGGTTTCTGAGAAAACATAATACAGAGTAAAATTTTAATCTCTCATTTGACTTCCTACTCTTACCTAGTATGGATATGGGCTGTCTCCCTCTTCAATCAGTTGCTGGTTGCTGGGGAGCTGCATGCTCGCTGAAATGTTAATACGAGCAGAACATTATTAAGAAGGTAGCTTAGATGCAAAAATGAATGAATAAATAAATGGTTCTAAAGCCAAATTGTGGTTGTTAGGTGCAGTCGAGTTGACCCTACGTACAACAGAACAAAATACTCCCTGGTCCTGCGACATCCTCATGATTCTCGTTGTGTTTGAGCCCATTGTTGCAGCCACTGTGTCAATCTGTCTTATTGAGGGTCTTTCTCTTCCTTTGACCCTCTACTTTAATAAGCATGATGTCCTTCTCCAGGGACTGGTTCCTCCTGATATTATGTGCAAAGTATGTGAGATGAAGTCTCGCCATTCTTGCTTCTAAGGAACATTCTGGCTGTACTTCTTCCAAGACAGATTTGTTCATTCTTTTGGCAGTCTATGGAATATTTAATATTCTTCTCCAACACAGTAATTCAAAGGTGTCAGTTCTTCAGTCTTCCTTATTCATTGTCCAGCTTTCACATGCATATGAGGCAATTGAAAATACAATGGCTTCAGTCAGGCACACCTTAGTCTTGAAGGTGACATCTTTGCTTTTTAACACTTTAAAGAGGTCTTTTGCAGCAGCTTTGCTCAAGGCAATGCTTCCTCTGAGTTCCTGACTGCTGCTTCCATCGGTGTTAATTGTGGTTCCAAGTAAAATGAAATCCTTGACAACTTCAATCTTTCCTCTGTTTATCATGATGTTACTTATTGGTTCAGTTGTGAGGATTTTTGTTTTCTTTACATTGAGGTGCAAACCATACTGAAGGCTATAGTCTTTGATCTTCATCAGTAAGTGCTTCAAGTCCTTTTCATTTTCAGCAACCAAGGTTGTATCATCTGCATAATGCAGGTTGGTGATGAGCTTTCCTCCAATCCTGATGCTTGTTCTTCTTCATATAGCACAGATTCTAGGATCATTTGCTCAGTGTACAGATTGAAAAAGTATGGTGAAAGGATACAACTCTGACTCACATCTTTCCTGACTTTAAAGCGCACGGTATACCCTTGTTCTGTTCTAACGACTGCCTCTTGATCTATGTACAGGTTTCTCATGAGCAAGATTAAGTGTTCTGGAATGCCCATTTCCATATCCATATATTATCCGTAATTTGTCACGATCCACACAGTCAAATGCCTTTGCATAGCCAATAAAACACAGGTAATCATCTTTCTGGTATTCTGGTAATCACAGCCAGAATCCATCTGACATTAGCAATGATATCCCTTGTTTCATGTCCTCTTCTGAATGTGGCTGGAATTTCTGGCAGTTCTCTGTCCATATACTGCTACAGTCGCTTTTGAATGATCTTCAGCAAAATTTTACTTGCCTGTGATGTTAATGATATTGCTTAATAACTTCCATATTTGCTTGGGTCGCCTTTCTTTGGAATAGGCATAAACATGGATCTCTTCCAGTTGGTTGGCCAGATACCTATCTTCCAAATTTCTTGGCCTAGAGAAGTAAGCACTTCTAGTGCTGCACCTGTTTGTTGAAATATCTCAATTGGTATTTCACCAATTCTTGGAGCCTTGATTTTTGCCAATGTCTTTAGTGCAGATTGGACTTCTTCCTTCAGTACATCAGTTCTTGATCATATGCTACCTCCTGAAATGATTGAACATCAGCCAATTCTTTCTGGTACAGTGACTATGTATTCCTTTATTATTCTTTTGATGTTTTCTGTGTTGTTTACTATTTCTCTCATAGAATCCTTGATTTTTTCCTTCATTCCTTTCAGGTTGAGAAATGCTGAGGTGTTCTTCCCTTTTGGTTTTCTAACTCCAGGTCTTTGTATATGTCATTATACTTTACTTTGTCTTCTCGAGCTGCCCTTTGAAATTTTCTGTTCAACTCATTTACTTCATCATTTCTTCCTTTTGGTTTAGCTATTAAATAGCAAGTTTCAAGAGCAAGTTTCAGAGTCTCTTCTGACTTTTATTTTAATCCTGGGTTTCCAGAGGATCTCTGAATTGGAAATAATTTTGACCTTTTTTTTTTTTTTTTTACTCTGATTAAGTGTATAAATTGTTTCTCTAGGAAAAGGCTTATATGCACATGTACTTAAAATGTTGCTTGTTTTTTTTAGGAGACCATGGACCTCAAGTTAAGAACTCTTCCTACTAGAGGTAAAATAGAGCCTAATAACTCTTATTTGGACTGGGATAATCTCTTTTTACTTGGATCCACAATCAACGCCCATGGAAGCAGCAGCCAAAAAATCAAATGACGCATTGCATTGGACAAACTTGCTGCAGAAGACCTCTTTAAAGTGTTAAAAAGCAAAAGTGTCACTTCAAGGACTAAGGTGTGCCTGACCCAAGCCATGGTATTTTCAATCACCTCATATGCATGTGACAGCTGGACAATGAATAACGAAGACCGAAGAAGAATTTGGCGCCTTTGAATTATGGTGTTGGCAAAGAATATTGAATATACCATGGACTGCCAGAAGAACGAATAAATCTGTCTTGGAAGAAGCACAGCCATGTTGTTCCTTAGAAGCAAGGGTGGCGAGACTTCGTCTCACATACTTTGTACATGTTATCAGGAGGGACAAGTCCCTGGAGAAGGACATTGTGCTTGGCAAAGTAGAGGGTCAACAAAAAAGAGGAAGACTTGCAACAAGACGGATTGATACAGTGGTTGCAACGATGGGCTGAAGCATAATAACAATTGTGAGAATGGTGCAGAACCGGGCAGAATTTTGTTCTGTTGTACATAGGGTAGATATGAGTCAGAACTGACTGTATGGCACCTAACAACAACAATCTCTCAAGTCTGCTTTGGTATTGTCTTAAGGTGTCTTGAATCATTGGTGGGGGGGTGGGGCTGGGGGAAGGTCCACGTTCCGATGTATTCACCTTGAGGTTAATGATTTCTGGTCACTTTTAGGTAATGTGGATACAGCATGTGCCTGCTGTAGACTGGAGACCCCTGTTGAGCATTAGGAAAGGGCTTTGACTAGTTTCTTCTCTCTACATACTCGTTTATTCTTCCTATGATTTCTGAGTCCTGGATGGTTGGAACAAGGCAAAGAAGGGCAAGGAAGACAGGAAAGATCCCACTTGACAGATACCGATGTGAGCTGGCTTCAGGTTGGTGGTTGGTGCTTGAAACCCACCAAGCAGTGCCACAGAAGAAAGGCCTGGTAATCTGCTCCCATAAAGATTATGGCCAAGAAAACCCTATGGAATAGTTTTACTCTGTAACACATGGAGTTAGCATGAGTTAGAACTGATTCGACAACAGGTTTTAAAAAAAAATGTATACGTATATACATTGTATCCGTATATATGAATATGTATATGTGTGTGCATTTATATGTGCTCTGGTGACACAGTGTTTAAAGCAATTGGCTGCTAATTGAAAGGTCAGCGGTTCAAAACCACCAGCGGCTCCAAGAGAGAAAGATGTGGCAGTCTGCTCCCATACAGATTTGTAGCCTCAGAAACCCTCTGGTGTTGCTATGAACTGGAATCAACTCAACGGCAGTGGGTTTGGTTTTTGGTTCGGTGCATTTATATATTTATATAATAAGTATATATATACTTATAAGAATATGTACATCTATACATACATATATGTACATACACATTTATGTGTGTATAAATAGGTGTGTGTGTGTATATATATACACACACACACACATATATATATGAGAGATAGAATGAAAGCCAATGTGTCAAAATGACAGTAGGTTAATCTAGGTGAAGGATATACTTTACTAGTCTTCCACCTTTTTTCAGGTTTGAAAACTTTCAAAATAAAAAGTTGGGCAAACATAAAATTTTTATGAGATCAAAAAGCATGTGTACAGAGTAATTAGTTTCTATTATTATGTATAACTTTTACATGGAAATGTGAGCACAGAGAGGTTAGACACTCATTTCAAGTTTAGACAATAAATAATGAACTTGTAATGTAAAAAAAAAAATTTTTTTTTTTAACTTTACTGTTAACAATTTGTAAGGAAGGAACCTTTTTTTTTATTGGGCTTTAGGTGAAAGTTTACAGAGCAAATTAGTTTCTCATTAAACAGTTAATACATAAATTGTTTTGTGATCTTGTTTGTAACCCTGCTATATGTCAATACTCTTCCCTTCTCTACCCTGGGTTCCCTGTTTCCATTCGTCCAGTTTTCCTGTCCCTTCCTGCCTTCTCATCTTTACCTTTGGGCTGGTGTGCCCATTAGTCTCGTATACATGATTGAACTATGAATCATATTCCTCATGTGTGTAATTGTTGGCCCTACAGACTTGTCTAATCTTTGGCTGAGAAGTGTGGACCTCAGGAGTGACTTCAGTACTGAATTAAAAGACTGGGGGCCATACTTTCGGGGTTTCTCCAGTCTCTGTCAGACCAGCAAGGCTGTTTTTTTTTTTCGTGTGTGTGAATTTGAATTTCGTTCTACATATTTCTCCTGCTTTGTCCGGGACCCTCTATTGTGATCCCTGCCAGAGCAGTTGATGGTGGTAACTGGGTACCATCTACTTATTCTGGGTTCAATCTGGTGGGGGCTGTGGTAATTGTGGTTCATTAGTCCTTTGGACTAATCTTTCCCTTGTGTCTTTGGTTTTCTTCATTCTTTCCTCCAGCCAGTATGGGACTAGTAGATGTATCTTAGCTGGCTGCTCACAGGCCTTTAAGATCCCAGATGCTCCTCATCACAGTTGGATGTAGAACAATTTTCTTTATAGACTATGTTATGCCAATTGAGCTAGATGTCCCTTGGAATCATGGTCCCCAGCCCTCAGCCCAGTGTCTTGGTCCCTCAGGGCATTTGGATGTGTCTGTGAAATTTCTATGACTTTGCCTCCATCAGGTTGGGCTGACATCCCCAGTATTGTGTACTGTCTTACCCTTCACCAAAGTTACCACTTATCTACTATCTAGTAAGTGATTTTCCTTCTCCTTTCTTGTAACCAAGAAGATTATTTCTTTCTGTGTGGAAACATTTTCATGTGTTATTACAGTAGTGGTCTCACACAGTATTTGCCCTTTTGTGATTGATTTATTTCACCCAGTATAATGCCCTCCAGATTCATCCATGTTGTGAGATGTGTGACAGGTTCATCACTGAGGAACCCTGGTCTTTCTGACTCGTAGTAGTTACTGTTACCATATTTATAGCCATCCCCTGAGATCTCCTATACCATCAAAGGAAGGTGGACTCCACAGTCTTCCTTCTGTCTATGTCAACTCTCACTCTGTCCTTTGGGACTTCTTTGGAGTCTTTTAAGGACAGCCAAAAATGTTTATTTTAGCTTGATTTCACCCATGTAAAAATGGACTTGGGATGTAGACAATCTAATATACTTTATCCGAGACCCACATCAAAAGGGACTTGTTTAGCGGGAAAGGATTCAGGTCCTGTTACGCTCCTTCCCAGGGGTTGGGGGTGTACTGGTGACACATTTAATACAGTGAACTACAGAGTCATTGGGTGGCACAAACAGTTAAGCACTTGGCTACTAACAGAAAAGTTGACAGCTGAAGTCCCCAGAGGTGCCTTGGAAGAAAGCCCTGGCAACACTTCCAAAGGATCATAGCCACTGAAAACCCTAAGAAGCACTGTTCTACTCTGACATACATGGGGTTGCCATGAGTTGGAACTGACTCCACAGCGACTTTTTTTTTCACGCAGCCCCTGACCACACTTGCCTATTTGACAAAGTTAAGCAAATACAAGGAGTCTAAACTCTCATTACTTTTAGTATCTCTAGATAAACAGGGAAGAAAGCAGAACAAGTAGAAGGACTGCAGGTTTTGGAGCCAAAGGAACATGTTTCTGAACCTACCCAGCCTCAACTTGAGGGGAGTGGGTTTTTTTTCTAAACCTATGTCTTTTATTTACCAGCTGTGGAATCCTGGGTGAGTCGCTTGTTGCCTCTGCACACGGTTTTCTTATTGGAAAAACAGGGAGAATGATAACCACTTTTGCAGCCTTATTGGAAAATCAGAGATAATGTTTATAGGGTGCCTGACACCTAGAAGGTACTCAATAAATAGTAGCTATTACTATTATTTTGAAAACACCCAATCCCTTATTACAGATGTTTATAAGCACAGCTCATCCTCATGCATTCTCTGTATCAAATATTTGTTGTGGTCTCAAAAATAACATTCCTGCTGAGATTATTTTTCTCTTCCACATGTGGTTTCTCGTAGTTCTACATGTGTGGCTTGGTTCTTGGATTCCACTCAGTCATTATGCAACATCATGATGTTCCTAAGATGCTGTGTTGGAGAGAAAGGCACATTGAAAACAGACACAAGTAACATGGTGGTGGCAGGAGATGAGCTTGACCAGATGTTTTCCAAACTCCACAGGCTGGGACTCACAGGTGGCCCCTGGTGCTGAGTGCAGCCGCTCAGGAAATAACCTGCCTCCCAGCTGATTTCCCCATCATGGTTAGGTCAGAGCTTGATGCAGGCCCAAATTTATGGCAAGGTGGAGTGCAGATGGAGAACACTGTAACCTTGGTTTTGTGTGAGAGGATCAGGAATTACCTTTAGGAATTGTTACTGCCAGGATTTATTGGAGAATTACAGATTTCTGAACCATTTCTTCTGGGAACCCCCCCTCGGATGCTGACTTCTTCCCCTGGATGTTTTTACCTTCACTTTGTCCTGCCATTACCTCCACCCCACAATCTCTATCCTTACCGACTGAGCCTGTATTCATTGGCACTTGATATTTGTTAGAGGCTTCTCCTTTTGTCTCAAGTCCCTGGGTGGTACAAACAATTAACACATTTGGCTGCTAACCGAAAGGTTGGAGGCTTGAGTCGGAAGAAAGGCCTGGAGATCTACTTCCTAAAAATCAGCCATTGAAAACCCTGTGGAGCACAGAGTCTGACACACACGGGGTTGCCATGAATTGGAGTCAACCTGATAGCAACTGATTCTCTTTTGTCTGCCTCTCTGGATGGATTTGAAATTCCACATGGCCATACCTATTCTCTGGTAGAACTCAGAATACGGGGTTGGGTAACTCACAGAGCTTGCAAATTGAAGTTGTCTTAGTTTTCTTTCCCTTGGAAGTCATGAGCATGGTTTTGTACCAAGCGAATTTCATTTCTTGGGTGTGTCTCTCAATGCTGATGAAAATAAACGTTCTGGTATTAAGCAATGTGTCTTGCCATGCATCTCCTTGCCCTGGGTCAGGAATAAAATAAAATAAAATAAAATAAAATAAAATAAAATAAAATAAAATAAAATAAAATGCTAAGATTGAGTAGAAGTAGAACCCACTTTCCACAAAATTCAAACACGTACTGTATGAATGGTCTGGCTCCACCGCTCCCTTTTTGGTGTATGATTCCCCAGCCTCTGTTCTAGTCAACAGCTGCTAGCAATTTAGCAATGAATCGCCCCTTTAATTAATCAATTGGAGTCCACATGGAGGAGGTCTGTATTTACTGTGTCAAAATTTTGACAAAAGCATGCATGCAAAGAAATCAGGCATGCACAGAAAATCCAATTTCTTTTTGACTGTGTTCAAATAGTAATCAGAAAGCTGCATGTAAGATACATGCAATTGCCTTTGCATAGAAAATGAATGTGTGCTTTTTTTTTTTTTTAAAGGGGGACCATGCTTTGGTTAGTAGAATAAACTTAGCTGTACTGTAAGATCAAGAACAGAATAATGTGTTTACAGAAGAAAAACAAAATTTATAAATCCAAGCTTTGGAATAACTGAGAGATTTTAGAGAATGGGAAACAGGGGAGAGGGTTGTTTCCCATTCTACCCAACATAAGCAGAAACATAAGCAGAAAACATGTCTTGTTTTGAAAATGCTATTACCATGGGGCAGTTTTGCTGACAGAGGGTGAAGGACAACTGGGGAACAACCCGGATGTGAAGCCCACTTCCTGACATATGCCAAGGCATGTGGAATGTAGGGGAATGAACGCCTGCATCTTCGTCAGGCTGCAGGGATGTGGTGTCATCATGCAAGAGCCAGACTTCAATGAAGGTGGTCAGTGAGAGGGGAGCTCAATGAGGAGGTCCAAGATATAGGGGCGTTTGTTAACGGGAAAGGGCTTCCAGCAGGAGGATCTGCATCCTAGAATGCATTTAGCTTTATTATTTGGCACATATGTTGTCTATATACATGTATATATATATATATGGGTATACAACCACCTGTTTGTCAGCTTGTTGTACTGTGATGCCTTGTGTACTGCTATGGTGCGGGAAGCTATGCCACCGGTATTCGAAATACAGCAGGGTCACCCAGGGGGACAGGTTTCAGCAGAGCTAACAGACTAAAACAGAGTAGGTAGAAAGGCCCGATGATCTTTCCTCAGAATTAACCAATGAAAACCCTATGAATCACAGTGGAATATTGTCTGATACAGTGCTGGAAGATGAGTCCCCTAGTTTGGACTACACAGTGGCTGCAGTGATGGCCTTGAGAACACCAGGGATCTTGAAGATGGCATAGGACAACATTTTGTTCTGATGTAAATAGGATCACCATGAGTTGGAGCTGACTCAATGACAGCTAACAACAACATACATGTGTACCATATTTTAACGCAAATAAAACACATCTTCTTCATTTGTTTGCCAGCTGCTCCCTCTCCCCTTGAGGTATTTTCATAAACGCACGTTATTTGCATAAAATATGGTGTGCATGTATATATATATATATATATGTGCATGTGTTATATGTCACATATACCTATATACACGTATTATATGTCACATAGATACCCTTACTACTTTATCAATTTTATGTTTTATTAAAATAAAATTTCCACAACCTCAAAACGTCTGGAAAAACTAGAAAATACCTTTACCAAGATGATTTTTTTTTTTTTTTAATACCACAAAATAGGTGAATGTGGCACAAGACACTCTCTGGACAAATCTCATTTATCCCTATCTTACCTATCTATGAGAATTCTGGACAAAATAAAGGACGGCAGGCAGACAGTCGGTGGTGTTCTGTAGCCACCTAGATAGCCAGGGTTTGGCAATTACACAGCTTCTGCTTTTCCTAAGCATTGGCCATAATGTCATAACAGTCCTGATCTCCCGGGGGCCCCCTGGGAAGTCTTTCTTTCCCAGGGAGTCAGGAGGGGAATAAAAGGCTCAGACTCCCTCTAGGGTGTTTAGGGGACAGGCTGGCCGGATGGGTTTTTGTCTTCTGCTTCTTCATATATTGTTTCTCCCTCCTTAGAAATGACACTGCTGACAGCGTTATTTCTTGGGCAGTTTACATGCCACAGAATGTGCTGAAGTTGTCTGGCAGCTTCCATGATTAGGGTAATCATCGTCGCAGACACCAGTCATCTGCACCTGCACTTCGTTCCAGCGCAGCGTGTCGGAGGGGCGCAGCAGCGGGCGCCCAGAGCCCTCGGATGCCGCCCCCTCCGCTCCGCCCCCTCCCAGCTCGGGCTGCTTACACAGCTCTGCAGCGGTGCGCGGGCCCTGACAGGGGGGTGCAGCCAGTGACTTACGGAGAGGGGACAAGAGACTGAGTCTGCTTACCACAGGGATGTTTCCTGCTAATATACTGGGCTCCTGGGAGCACACCGAAGGCTTCTTATATGAAGAGTAATGGGGCTATCTTAGGCAGCAGGATGAGAAAACATAGACCACTTGGCTCTCTATTTAGGACTAGAATTTGAGTCAAAACTACATGGTAGGAAACAACTTTCATGTGTGGAACTTACTTCTACATTTGTAGTATGTTCTCAAAAAACGTTACCACCCATTTATTCTAAGTAGGGAGCTAAGTTGTTGTTTGAAACACAAAGAGACAGTCCCTTAAATTTAAGGAGTACTTCCTAAGTGAGGTCACATCTCAGACTCTACCGGGGAAGGAAAACCTAGAGAAAGGACTTGATACTTGCTCCCCAGGACTTATCCATGGGAAATGAGTCAGATACAAGAACTTATTTTCTATTGTTACAAAAAGTAAGTGCATAGGAATTTCTGAGAAGGGTTTGGTAGCTGAGGGTCAGCATTTGGGAAAGGTTTCCTGAATTTCTGGATGCCAGATCGGGAAGGAAAGGATGACTCCACACAAGTGGAGAGAAGGAAAGGTCATGAAATAACACATGGATTTTAAATTCTTTCAGCCAACATCAGATTTCGTGGCAATTAGGAACCAGTGTGAAGTTCTGTTTAATGTTAAATCATAGGGTGCTTTTTTACCAAAAGGGAATGGGAAAAGTGAGAACTAGGAACTGCTTAGAGAGGTGCTAGGATATAACACATTTCTAGGCATGTCAAGACAACTCAGCTGGTGGGTACAAATAGGAAATGGCAGACAGAGGAAGGGAGGGAAAGAGGGAGTAAGAGAGACAGAGAGAGACAGTGAGAGAAAGAGAGACAGCGAGAGCACGTGTGCTCATGGGGTATGCCATAATTATTCAAAAAGGGAGAAATTAAGATATCGAGAACTCAAGAATAGCGATATTGTTGTCCCAAGACGGCATCACAGAAATGTTACACCAGTATTTAACATGTGTCATTCTACCTGGTTAACAGCTGAGAAGCAGCCTAGGAAAGAGTACTCCAGCCGGACTGCAGCTAGGAGTGAGGTAGAGAAGAGAGACAGTTAGGAAACTGGCTTTGTCATGAATGGAATCACGTGTCCTCTCCCGGTTCTTGGCCTTTATTTTTAAATTACCTGTGTATTGCTTCGTATTAGTTGGAATTTAAAAAGAATTTTTAAATTTAGCTATGTTTATTGTATTGTTTCAGTAAATAATAATTTCCCCTGTAAAAGCCACTGACAAATATGCTGCACTGTGTAGAGCTACTTTTTTTTCTGTTAAGGAATATTTAAACATTTAGGTCTGTTAAAGTTAGGGGAACCTGCAATCATTTGTGACAACTATTAGAAGGGAAGGCATCCTCCCAGCTGCCATGTTTTACTCCCCCAACTCCATTGCCCCTGCATCTAATGAGCTGTCCCATCGACAGATTCTCTGTCCATAGTACCTCGCACCATTCTACTCCTCTCCATTCCTGCAGCTCCTATCCACAGTCCACTTCCCCTTGCCTTTCACCTGGACATTAGGATATCCTCATTCATTCCAGACATCACAATTTGAGCATTATAGTAGGTATAGGGATGCAGTAATGTATGAGACACAGTTCCTGCTTTAAAGTAGCTCTAGTGGCCTGGTGGCACTATGGTTAGCTGCTTGACTGCTAACCAAAAGGTCGATGGTCAGAACCTACCAGTGGCTCTGCAGGAGAAAAGACCTGGCCATATGTTCGAGTAAAGATTACAGCCTAGGAAATCCTATGGCACAGTTCTACTCTGTCCTATATGGTCACTATGAGTTGAGGTCGACTCGATGGTATACAATAGTCTAGTTAAGAAATCCCTCGGTAGTGCAAACGGCGAAAGCACTCGGCAACTAACTGGAAGGTTGGAGGTTTGATTCTACCCAGAGGCGCCTCAGAAGAAAGGCCATTTCCAAAAAATCAGCCACTGAAAACCTCCGTGGAGCATAGTTCTACTGTGACACACATGGGGTTGCCATGAGTCAGAATCGACTTGGTGGCAGCTGGTTAGTCTAGTTAAGGAGCAAGACGAGCAAATTGACAGTGTAAATACTATTTTAGAGCAACGAAGTTGGGACATTTTCAGCACCCATAGAAGGCCCACCTAACCCAGGTGGAGGTTCAGAGGTGGCTTCTGGAGAAAGAAGAGATGCCTGAGCTCGAGTCTATCAGAGGAAGCCGAGTGGGAGGGGAGTAATGTGTGCAGGAGTCTGGAGGCAAGAGTTAGCATGATATATTTAGGGAACTACAAGTTGTGCAGAATAACTAGAGCCCAGGAAAAAAGGATAATAAGACAGTGTGAAGAGTTATGTTCCCCAAAAATGTGTGTTGTAAATCCTAACCTCTGTACCTGTGGTTGGGGACATGGTGGTGCAGTGGTTAAGAGCTATGGCTGCTAAACAAAAGGCCAGCAGTTGGAATCTACCAGCCTCTCCTTGGAAACCCTATGGGGGCAATTCTACTCTGTCCTATAGGGTTGCTATGAGTCGGAATCGACTTGATGGAATTTTTTCTTTTTTTAAATATCTGTGGTTATAATCCCATTTGGGACTGGGTTTTCTTTGTTATGTTAATGAAACAATATTAGTATAGGGTGTATTTTAAGTCAATCTCTTTTGAGGTATAAAAGAGATTAAACAAGCAAGCAAGAAGTAGAGATGGGGGAAGATACATGCCAAGTCACATGGAGATCTCTCAGGAATCAGGAAACAGCTAAAAAGAGACGAGGACCTTCCCCTAGACCTGACAGAGAAAGCCTTCCCCTAGAGGCAGCACTGGAATTTGGACTGCTAGCCTCCTAAACTGTGAGAAAATCAATTTCTGTTTGTTAAAGCCACCCACTTGTGGTATTTACTGTTATAGCAGCACTAGGTAACTAAGACAGACAGTAGCTAAGCACGTAGACAGGGTCAGGCAGTGGTAAGCCTGTGCTTTCATTCATTCATCATTCCATCATTCACTGCTTCATGGTTTTGAGTGCTTACAATGCACAAAACAAGAGACTAAGCACCACATATTTAAGGAAACAGAATAATTTAACAAGTGTGTTTATGAAAGAGACCACAGGTGAGGTGTAGTGAGGAGCTGGATGCAGAGTGGAGAAAGGGGTTGATGCTTGACTAACGTTCGACTAGTGGGGTTCTCATGCCCCTGCTGCCCACAGATTCCTGCTTGTGGGTGACACCCTACAGCTGGATGTCAGCTTAACTTTACTCGTTCCTTGACTGAAAATATAAATGTAGAATGATGATGGGGCATTCAGCAGTGAGGAAATGAGCCAGAGACAAGGCAGAAGAAGCAAGCTAGATGGTTGAGCAATTTTCCTAAACCATATATGAAAGAAGAGTCTTGTAAAGGAATGGATTTTGACTTGACTTTATGTGCAGAACTTATAAAAATGCCAGGCAACGTGCATTCAGCAGAGCGTTAGTGCATTAGGGGCCATAATTTAGTTGAGTTTCTGTAAAGCAACTCGAACCAAGAAATGAAAAATGAGGGTGTTCGATTTCTGCAGAATCAATTTTTGGGAAAAAAAAGTAGTGAATAATGGATGCAATAGAATGGAATAACTGAATAATACAGTGGGAAGAAATTAGGAGCATAAAAGGGAAAAGAAAGTGCTCAAAGATAATCTGATCCAAGGCAAAGGGTTATAAACTACCATTTAGTAATAAAGCTACTTTTGGGCCAGGGAGAAGAAGAAGAAAAATAAAAAGTAATTTCAGATGAAAAAAAAAAAAAAGAAAGAAATGTGAAATATTAAACACTTGGGCCATGCAATATTGAAAAGACAGAGCAAAATTAAAATAATATATAAACTTTGACAGTTTCCATATTTTTCAAACTATATTTCCTCAGCCTGATTTCCAAACCGATGCCATCTTCCTGCTGGTCCTTGTTCAAAGCCCCTGGGGGAACCACCGCCAACCACTGGTCTCCTCTTACCTACTTCTTTAGGTAACTCAGAGTTATCCTTTCTCTCTGCCATCACCACTCCAGTCACTCAATCAGTGGTAGGTCAACAAATATGAGTACCTGCTAAATGGCGGATACTGCACCAGGTTCTTGGGGTTATGGGATAAAAAATAGTGCCTGCTCTTAAAACAGGACAGTCAAGGTTCTAGAGACCACATGATTAAGTGCGGTGATGAAAAATAAACTCTAAAAAAGGAACGCCATTATCTTCTTCTGGTACTGCGTTCTAGTGGGAACAAAATCTCTTACCTCTCTGACCTTTTCTCTCAGATTACCTTTCTACCACGGTGGTCCTGGGACCAGCCACATCAGCATCTCTGGGAGCTTGTCAGAACTGCAGATTTTTAGGCTCTTTCCAGACCTGCTGAATCAGAAACTGATCCTGAGTGGGGCCTAGGATCTGTGATTTGACAAGCCCTCCAGGTGATTCTGCTGTACATTCGTGTTTGACAACCGCTTCTCTTCCTTTTGGCCTAACTTTATCCTGAAGATTCCACTCCCTATTGAAGCCCAGGCAAGAACTAAGCACTTTTACACTAGCTCTCTCTTGATCCTCAAAACAATCGTAGGAAATATTTCTTTGTTACTTGCCATTTTCACTTATGACAAGACTGAGGCTCAATTAAGTAAAGTGACTTGCCGAAGGCCATGGTGATAATAAATGCTGAGCTGGGATTTGAATCCAGGTCTGGTTTGATTCCAATGCCTGTGCCCCTTTTCTCTCAGCACTGCAACGTTTTCTAACTCAACTTCTCACACTTTCAATCAATAGTCCCTTCCTCATTTAAGTCTACTGCATCCTACCTCAAAATATATCTGTATTTGCCCCTTCTTTATTGCCTCCTACTTAGAGAGAGGGGCTCCTTTCCAAGTCTAGCCCTTCCAGTCTGTGCTCTTGATTGTGACTCCTCTGAGACTTCCCTCTCTGTCACTTTCTATCTATTCTCCGTCTTTATTATCTTTTCATTAGCCCTTCTCATATGTTTACATCTTCAAAAAATTACTTAGTTGTCTCCTTTCATTTTTAAAAAATAATAGATTTTAGTTTTTAGAACAGTTTTAGGTACAGGGAAATTGTGTAGCAAGTACAGAGAGTTCCCATATGCTTCCTCTCCCCCTTGTGAACTGCTTCTTCTATTATTAACATATTACATTCCTGTGGTACCTTTATTACAACTGATGATCTAATGTTGTTGTTAGGTGCCATCGAGTCAGTTCTGACTTATAGCGACTCTGTCTATGTACAACAGAACAAAACACTGCCTGGTCCTGAGCCATCCTCACAATCGTTATGCTTGAACCCATTGTTGCAGCCACTGTGTCAATCCACCTTGCTGAGGGTCTTCTTTTTCGATGGCCCTTCACCCTGCCAAGCATGATGTCCTTCTCCAGGGACTGATCCCTCCTGATAACATGTTCAGAGTATGCTTCTAAGGAACATTCTGGTTGTACTTCTTCCAAGACAGATTTGTTTGTTCTTTTGGCGGTCCATAGTATGTGTATTCAATATGCTTCACCACCACCACAATTCAAAGGCATCAATTCTTTAGTCTTCCTTATTCAGCTTTTGCATGCGTATGAGGTGACTGAAAACACCATCGCTTGGGTCAGGCACACCTTAGTCCTCAAAGTCACATCTTTGCTTTTGAACATTTTAAAGAGGTCTTTTGCAGCACATTTGCCTAATCCAATGCATCTTTTGATTACTTGACTGCTGCTTCCATGGCTGTTGATTGTGGATCCAAGTAAAATGAAATCCTTGACAACTTCAATCTTTTCTCCATTTATCATGATGTTACTTATTGGGCTAGTTGTGAGGATTTTTGTTTCTTTATGTTGAGCTGTAATCTATACTGAAGGCTGTGGTCTTTGATCTTCATTGGTAAGTGATTCAAGCCCTCTTCACTTTCAGCAAGCAAGGTTGTATCATCAGCATAACACAGGTTGTTAACGAGCCTATGAGTCTTCCTCCAATCTTGATGCCACATTCTTCTTCATAGAGTCCAGTTTCTTGGATTATTTTCTCAGCATACAGATTGAATAGGTATGGTGAAAGGATACAACCATGACACACAACTTTCCTGGCTTTAAGCCATGCAGTATCTCCTTGCTCTGTTCGAATGACTGCCTCTTGATCTATGTACAGGTTTCTCATGAGCACAATTAAGTGTCCTGGAATCCTCATTCTTTGCAGTGTTATCCATAATTTGTAATGATTCACACACAGTGAAATGCTTTTGCATAGTCAATAAACCACAGGTAAACATCTTTCTGGCATTCTCTGTTTTCAGCCAAGATCTACCTGACATCAGCAATGATATCCCTGGCTCCACATCCTCTTCTGAAGCCGGCCTGAGTTTCTGGCAATTCCCTGTCAATATACTGCTGCAGCCGCTTTTGAATGATCTTCAGCATAATTTTACTTGTGTGTGATATGAATGATACTGTTCAATAATTTCTGCATTTGGTTAGATCATCTTTCTTGGGAACAAGCATAAATACGGATCTCTTCCAGTCAGTTGGTCAGGTAGCTGCCTTCCAAATTTCTTGGCATAGATAAGTTAGTATTTCCAGCACTGGATCCATTTGTTGAAACATCTCAATTGATATCCTGTCAATTCCTGAAGCCTCGTTTTTCACCAATGCCTTCAGTGTCGCTTGGACTCCTTCCTTCAGTACCATTGGTTCTTGATCATACGCTACCTCCTGAAATGATTGAACATCAACCAATTCTTATCAACCAATTCTTTTGCATTCTGTGTATTTCTTCCATCTTCTTTTGATGCTTCCTGGGTGGTTTAGTATTTTCCTCTTAGGATCCTTTAATATTTTAACTCGAGGCTTGAATTTTTACTTCAGTTTTTTTCAGCTTGAGAAACGCTGAGCATGTTCTTCTCTTTTGGTTTTCTATCCCCAGGTCTTTAAACATGTCATTATAATACTTTACTTTGTCTTCTCAAGCCACCCTTTGAAATCTTCTGTTCAGCTCTTTTACTTCATCATTTCTTCTGTTTGCTTTAGCTACTAGAAGTTCAAGAGCAAGTTTCAGAGTCTCTTCTGACATCCATTTTCGTCTCTTCTTTCTTTCCTGTCTTTTTAATGACCTCTTGCTTCCTTCATGTACGATATCCTTGATGTTATTCCATAACTCGTCTGGTCTTCAGTCATTAGTGCTCAACCCATCAAATCTATTCTTGAGGTGGTCTCTAAATTCAGGTGGGATATACTCAGGGTCATACTTTGGCTCACGTGGACTTGTTCTGTCAGTTTGTTGTACTCTCAGGACTTCTGTGTTGCTGTGATGCTGGAAGATATGCCACTAGTATTCAAATACCAGCAGAGTCACCCATGGCAGTCAGGTTTCAGCTGAGCTTCTAGACTAAGACAGACTAGGAAGACGGACCCAGCAGTCTGGTTCTGAGAAGGATTAGCCAGTGAAAACCTTATGAATAGCAGCAGAATGTTGTCTGATACAGTGCTGGAAGATGAGCCCCCCAGGTTGGAAGGCACTTAAAATACAACTGGGGAAGAGCTGCCTTCTCAAAGTAGAGTTGACCCTAATGATATGGATGGAGTCAAGCTTTTGGGACTTTCACTTGCTGATGTGGCATGACTCAAAATGAGAAGAAAGAGCTGTAAACATCCATTAATAATCAGAATGTGGAATGTATGAAGTATGAATCTAGGAAAATTAGAAACTGTCAAAAATGAAATGGAACGCATGAACACTGATACCATAGGCATTAGTGAGCTGAAATGGAGTCGTGTTGGCCATTTTGCTTCGGACAAACACGTGGTCTACTATGCTGGGAATGACAACTTGAAGAGGAATGGTGTTGCATTATTGTCAAAAAGAACATTTCAAGATCTATCCTGAAGTATAATGCTTAGCCAGTGATAGGATAATATCCATACGTCTACAAGGAAGGCCAGTTAATATGACTATTACTCAAATTTACATACCAACCACTAAGGCCAAAGATGAAGAAATTGAAGATTTTTACCAGCACCTGCAGTCTGAAATTGATCAAACATGCAATCAGGATGCATTGATAATCATTGATAATCATTGATAATTGGAATGAGAAAGTTGGAAACAAAAAAGAAGGATTGGTACTTGGAAAATATGGCCTTGGTGATAGAAATGATGCCTGAGATTGCATGATAGGATTTTGCAAGACCAATAATTTCTTCATGGCAAATACCCTTTTTCACCAACATAAACAGTGGCTATACATGTAGACTTCACCAGATGGAATACACAGGACTTGAATCTACTACATCTGTGGAAAGAGACAATAGAAAAACTCAATATCATCAGTCAGAATGAGACCAGGGGTCAGCGGCAAAACAGACCATCAATTGCTCCTATGCAAGTTGATGAACTAATACTGATACATTATTATTTACTAAAGTCATTAGTTTACAGTAGGGTTCATATTTTGTGTTGTACCAAACCCGTTGCTGTTGAGTTGATTCTGACTCATAGTGACCCTATAGGAGAGCGTTGAACTGCCCCGTAGGGTTTCCAAGAGCGGCTGGTGGACTCAAACTGCTGATCTTTTGGTAAGCAGCCGAGCTGTTAACCACTGCACCTCCGGGTGTCCACCATTACAGTATCATACAGAGTAGTTTCTCTGGCCCCCCAAATGCCCTACTCGTCCTTTTCTACCCCCCCACCCTGAGCCCCTGGCAACCACTGACGTTTTACCGTTTCCATGGTTTTAATTTTTGCCATCTATTCCTACCTTTATTATCTTTTCATAAGCCCTTCTCATCTTGTTTATGTCTTCTAAAAATTTAGTCATCTGTTTCCTTCTTTCATTCTTAATCTCCAGATTACCCTGTCTTTCCTGTGGTTGTTGTTGTTGTGAGGTGCCATTGAGTCAATTTGGACTCAGTGACCCCATGTGACAGAGCAGAACTGCCCCCTACAGTTTTCTTGGCTATAGTCTTTATGGGAGTAGAGTTCCAGGAACCTGTCAACCTTTTGGTTAGCAGCCATACCCTTAACCATTGTACCGTCAGGGCTTCTTCCTGTTTTCCCTGGTTTTATATTATCTCACTGAGTATCTCACCCGTTCTCAGGATTTTTCTTTGGATAAATTCCAAAGAATTTATGTCTCTAGTCCCGATCCCTTTTCTAAGCCACAGACCCATGACTAAAACTTCTTGCTGGTATCTTATTCAGCCTCAGCTCAGTATGCCTAAAATGGAGCTGATTGTCTCTTTCCAAACCTGATCTCTGTCTGGTTAATGGTGTCATTGTCCACCAAGTCTGCTAGCAGAAAGAACCTGGTCTCATCTATGCTCTTCCCTCTCTTTCACTCTCTGTATCCCATCAGTCCCAATGACCTAACAGCTCTTCCTTAAAATATCCCTCAGATCTGGTCCTCCCCCTTATAGTTCCCAAATAGATTATAAGCTCCTTGAGGGATGAATAGGATCTTTCCCCCCTCATGTTTGTACATGGATTCTCTTGCATGTCACAGGTGCTTAAAAAGTATTAAGTGAATATATAGAGAGATTATGGGGAATAAAAGAAAAGCGACAATCATTATTCTCATAGGAAGAGGGGAGAAATAGCAGACACTGTAAAGGTAAATTAAAATAACTTATTGGCAACCAAGGTAACTGTTAAAATGCATGCTGAATTATTAGCCACAGAGGGCGAAGAAAATGGGGGACCTGAAAGACTTATCAAATAATGAATCAAAGGACGGTTCCTGCAGCCTAAGAGGCAGAGATATTTCAACATCTCAAGAATCAAGTGCTACAATCTTTTACGAGACTAGAAAATCATTGTAGGTCTCATAAATTTTCCTCTGCTCATTGTTTCACAGGCTTAATTTAAGATGAGTTACTCCATAAATCTAGGCAAAGATGACTAATGATTATAATAACAATATCATAAATTATATAGTGCTTTTCCTCCAAAGGAAAACTTTATCTAATTTATTCTCACAATATTCCTTACTGGATGCTACAACCAGGTATTGTGATCTCTATCCTTCAGATGCAGATACCTGGGCAGGGGAATGCGCTTACCTGTTATCCACACTGGTGTGCCACACTCTATGGCCTGCAGCCTCATCCCTAGCACAGCCTTCTTCGGAGGGGATTCCCACTCCCTCCTCACCTTTTTCCTTCTCTAGATCTTTGCTTCGTTTTCCCTCCTTCTACTTATCATGCCACGTACCTGACCTCATGCATGGAAAATTTGTAACTTTCTTGGTATTTAACTTATTGCCCCAGAACCCCACCAAAGGAGAATTAAAAAAAAGGTTTTTAAAAAGTAAAAATTAATTTTAGTTCAATTTACTGACAACAATTATAATGCTGGTCAACTCTTCTCTCATAACAGGTATTTATTTACTGCAATTACAGGTATCCTTTTGGTATATTCTTTCAAATAGCTTAGCCTACTCTTTTCTATTGGCTGATAATACAAGAAATATTTTTTAATATGGCCTTAATTACTGTTTTTCCAATTATAGGAGATGGGTGCTAAGTACAATTATTTACTGGGGGACTTGGTTAAAGCCAGAGGGTCAATAATACTGTGATCACAGTGTTTAAGTCATTAGAATATGAATTTATGTATTTTAATATTAGGCTTCTTATTTGGTCCATAAATCCATGATTGTGTAAAAATTTAAGCAGAACTTCAGAATATCTCCCCTGGGGAAAACCTACAAATGAGTTAATCTATGAACAATTATTTGAAGAATATAATGACAAAGAATACTGCCTGGGATTTTAAAAACAATTTTTTTATGCCTTCAAGTTGCTTTGTGCGTGTGATTTAAAATGACTCCACAGAATGGCAAGGAAAAGAGCACTGCTATTCTTGCCTTTCCCATCATAGGTGGAGTTGCTAATACCCTTCATTCATCCGTTTATTTTTTCCACAAATATTTGTTGGCTGCCAACTATACGCCAGAAACACTGTTAGGTGCTGAATATATACTAATGAAAAAATCAAACATAGTCCTTGTCCTTGAGAAGCTTAGGGTTGAAAATGAGATAGAGACACACAAGACACCAGCAGGTTATGATAAGTATTACTGTCTTAGTTTCCTGGTACTAAAAAACTGTAGCAGAAATACCACAAGAGGGAGGTTTTAAAGAACAGAAATTTATTTTCTGATAATTTAGGAGGCTAGAAGTCTGAATTCAGCACATCATCTATCGAGCAAGGCTCTCTTTCTGTCTGGGGCAAGGTCCTTGTCTCTCCTATAGCCCCAACGTTTCTCAGTGTCTTGGAGATCTTCATGTGGCATCTATCTTCCCCCTGTTTGTGCTTGTCTCTGTGTTTGTGTTACTCCTTATAATTCAAAAGTGATCAGCTTTAGGACACACCCTATACTGAAATGGCCTTATTAACATAACAAAGAAGATGATGTCACTTTGGAGACTAAGGTGCACCTGACTCAAGCCATGGTGTTTTCAATCACCTCATATGCATGCAAAAGCTGGACAAGGAATAAGGAAGACTGCAGAAGAATTGATGTTTTGGAATTATGGTGTTGGTGAAGAATATTGAATATACCATGAGCTGCCAAAAGAATGAACAAACCTATCTAGGAAGAAGTACAGCCAGAATGCTCCTTAGACGTAAGAATGGCAAGGCTGCATCTCATATACTTTGGGCATGTTATCAGGAGGGATCAGTCCCTGGAGAAGGACATCATGCTTGGTAAGGTAGAGGGTCAGCGAAAAAGAGGAAGATCCTCAATGAAGGGAATTGACACAGTGGCTGCAACAATGCACTCAGGCAAACCAATTATGAGGATGGCGCAGGACTGGGCAGTGTTTTGTTCTGTTGTACATAGGGTCATTATGAGTCAAAACCAACTTGACCGCACCCAATAACAACAACAAATGGGATTACAGCCACAGTTGTAGGGGTTAGGATTCCAACACATATTTTGGGGGGATACAGTTCAATCCATAACAGTTATGAAGTAAAATAATTGAAGGGACACAATTTACAATGAGGATTCCAAGAAGACCTCTTTGAGAAAGAGACGTCTATCATGAGATTGAAGGGTGAGTAAGAGTTAGGCTGAGTGGCATGAGGATGAATGAACACGTGAGAAGGACCAGGATGCATCTGAGAACCTTGGAAGAAGAGACTGGGGTCTGATGGTAGTGAGAGAGGGTGAGTGTTACACAATGAGATGGCGGAAGGAGGCAGGGAGGGTCCTTGCCAGATGGTGCGTCATACTATTTTCCATGTTAAGGTTTTGAGATGTTATTTTAAGCACAAATGAAAACTATTGAAAAGTTTTAAAAAAGGGAATAAATAGAATCAAACTTATACTTTAAACAGACCACTGTGGCTACTCTTTGGGAACATGAATTGGAGAGGTACAAGAGTGGAAAGATCAATTGGAAGGCTCTTGAGTCAGTCCAGGTTAGAAAATATCACAGTGGCCATTGTAGAGGTGGACAGATTTAAAGTATATTTTAGAGTCAGAGTCAGTAGGGCTTAGTGAGGATTGGACAGAGCTAGGATGGATGGGGGATGTAGGAGAATGGGATACTCTAAGTCACTGAGTTTCTGACTGTGAGAGTAGGAAGGAACAACCGGAGCCAACCCTCCAATTTAGAGAAAACAGAACTGAGGTTCCAGTGATGAAGTGGTTTTCCCAACACAAATACTAATTTTACAACTGATAAAGACATGAGTGGTGCTCAAGGCCAAAAGGATGAGCCAAAGGAGGTAAATATAGTCTGCTTTGATTTAGTTCTCACCTCTAAGAAAGGAACCTGGAAAACTATTACTGGAAACTCACCATTCATTTTATAAATATGTACAATGTGTGTGAGCACATAGGAAAAAAGTTGCCAGTGTCTTTTCTAGTGTCGTTTAAGTGGGAGAGCCACCTCCTCATCCGAGTGGTTTCACAGCCTAATAATGCTGTACAATGGTTCCTTGATTCTCAGTCCAAGCTTTCATTTGTCCATTGTCAGGCACTATTTTTTATTCAGAAATGTAACAGAAAACAGTGAAAAGAAGAGGAGGTTTATTTTTCAAATAAATTAAGTTCATGCTTGCAAATTTTTATTTTTTGTTTCTTTTTTAATGATGCACAAAGAATTGGTGTCTGAGAAATGAGTTACAACACTTAGTCCTATTTTTGTTGGTGTGGCATATTCTTTGAAACTTTGCTTTTTTATTAAATTGAATTATACTATTTTATTATTCTCTTTGGAGAATGAGGCTTATATTCAATGATAATCATTATGTTCTTAATAATGATAGTTAATGCATACAGGAGTCTTGGTGGTACAAATGGGTAACATGCTCAGCTGCTAACCAAAAGGTTGGAGGTTCAAGTCCACCACGGGTGTCTTGGAAAAAAGGCCTGACAATCTACTCTTAAAAAATCATCCACTAAAAACCCTATGAAGCATTGTTCTTCTCTGACACACATGGAGTCATCATGATTGATATAGACTGGATGGCAACTGATAGTAGATAATGCATATAGAGCCATTTCCTTTATACCGGGCACTGTACCATGACTGATACATGCACTATTTGCCTATAATCAGATAGCTAGAGGTGACAGGAAATTCAAGCCCAGACCCACCTGATTCCAGAGTCCGTGTTCGAGCAATTCTGTTCTAGGAGCTTAGAATATAGCAGTGAATAAAGCAGACAAAAATTCCCACCTTCGTGAACTTATATTCTATTTTGGAATAGGAAAGGGTTAGATGATAAACCATAATAAGTAAGTAAAATATGTAGTGTATTAGAAGGTGGTAAGTGCAGTGGAGAAAAACAAACCTGGGTAATGGGAGCATTGCACCTCAACATAAAGAAAACAAAAATCCTCACAACTGGAACAATGAGCAATATCATGATAAATGGAGAAAATCTTGAAGTTGTCAAGAACTTCTTTTTACTTGGATCCACAATCAACACCCATGGAAGCAGCAGTCAGGAAATAAAATGAAAAATTACCTTAGGCAAATCTGCTGCAAAAGACCCATTTAAAGTGTTTAAAAACAAAGACGTCACTTTGAGGACTAAGGTGAGCCTGATCCAAGCTATGGTATTTTCAATTTCATCATCCATGCAAAAGCTGGACAATGAATAAGGAAGACTGAAGAGGAATTGATGACTTTCAATTGTGCTTTTGGTGAAGAATACTGAATATACCATGGACTTTCAGAGAACAAACAAATCTGTCTGGGAAGAAGTACAATCAGGAGGCTCCGTAGAAGCAACAATGGCAAGACTTTGACTCACATACTTTGGACATGTTATCAGAAGGGATAAGTCCGTGTAGAAGGACATCATGCTTGGTAAAGTAGCGGGTCATCGAAAAAGAGGAAGACTCTCAGTGAGACGGATTGACACAGTGGCTTCAACAATGGACTCAAGCATAATAACGATGGTGAGGATTGTGCAGGGTGGGGCAATATTTTGTTCTGTTGTACATAGGGTCCCTATGAGTCAGAACCAACCTGATGGCACCTAACAACAGGGGCATTGCAATTTTAAATAAAGAGATCAGATGGGCTTCACTGTGAAGGTAACATTTGAGCAAAGACTTCAGGAAGATGAAGGAGGAGCTCTTTGGCTATTGAGGGGAAAAGAATTCTAAGCAGAGGAAAGAGCGATGCAAAGGCTTCCTGGTGTGTTTGAGGACTAGCTGAGAGGCCAGTGAGTATGGAATGCCTAGGTCCTGAAGCGTTCTTTCAAGCCATGATAAGGATTTAAAAAAAAAAAAAAGAGATATATAATCATAAATCTTGTATAAGAATGCCATTTGTCACAGTATTACGAGGCAAGCTTTATTCACATAGTGCTGGGTTACAGAGATTTGATAAATGACAGTGTGGTTCAGGGGCAGACTATCTGATAGGCAAGGTAAGCACAGTGCTTACCAGATCACCTGTAGCGAACAATTTCACGTGGGTTTCATCAAAGATGTGGTGAAAGGCATGTAAAATTGTTCACTACAGATTAGTAAGTACACGCAAGTAAGCTGTGCTTACCTTGCTTACCAGGTCATCTGCTTCTGCCAGGGATTGTAAATTTGAAAAGAGGCTTTGATTCTGTAGGAAGGTGCTGTGGGGTTGGGAGAAAGACAAATGCCAGTCCTACCTAGAAGCAGAGTCTTTCATGTGGTGAAAAAACGTGAAATTGTTTGCTACAGATGATCTGCTAAGCAAGTAAGCACTGTGCTTGCCTTGCCTATTGAATAATTCACCCCTGGTCTCGCTGCTCCCTGAGAGTGTCTGATCGACTGAGGAAGTGGGGCTGGCTTAGAATATCAGTTCGTTGTTGAAAGTTTGGTAGCCAAGATCGAGATGGGTTTTATTCAGCTTTGGAACCAGTCTCTAGATCCATTTCTAGGGTGGCTTAGAGTGACAAGGAGCTCTGAGGTGCAGTGGTTAAGCACTCAGCTGCTAAATGAACCCACCAGCTACTCCACGGGAGAAATATGTGGAATTCTGCTTCTGTAAAGTTTGTTGTTGTTAGGTGTCGTCGAGTCACTTTTAACTCATAGTGAGACCCTATGTACAACAGAGCAAAACCAGCTCTGCACCATCCTCACAATCGTTGCTGTGTTTGATCCCAAGATTGCAGCCACCGTGTCAGTCCATTGTTGAGGGGCTTCCTCTTTTTTGCTGACCCTCTACCTTACCAAGCATGATGTCCTTCTCTAGGAGTTGTCCTTCCTGATAACATATCCAAAGTACATGAAATGAAGTCTTGCCATTCTTACCTCTAAGGAACATTCTGGCTGTACCTCTTCCAAGACAGGTTTGTTCATTCTTTTGGCAGTCCGTGGTATATTCAATATTCTTCACCAACACCGCAACTCAAAGACATCAATTTTTTGTTCTTCCTTATTCACAGTTCTGCTTTTACATGCATATGAGCCGATTGAAAATACCATAGCTTGGCTCAGAACCCATTGCTGTTGAGTCTCTTCCAACTCATAGCGACCTTATCAGGCATACCTTAATCCTCAAGGTGACATCTTTGCTTTTCAACACTTTAAAGAAGTCTTTTGCAGGAAAAATTAAAACAAAACAAAACAAACCAAACCCATTGCCGTTGAGTTGATTCCTTGGAAATCCTGTGGGGCAGTTCTACTCCATCCTACAGGGTCAGTATGAGTAGGAATCGACTCAACGGCAATGGGTTTTAGAGGAAGGTTTCTCGAACATGATTCTGCACGTGGATTTTGTTAAAATGCAGGTTCTGATTCAGTGGGTCTGAAGAGAGGCCTGCGAATCTGCTTTTTTAACCAGCTCCCAGGTGCAAGCAGTGCTGCTGGTCTGTGGCCCATGCCTGAGAAGCAGAGCTTTAGAGTTTGCAGAAGACTTTCATATACATCATTTCATTTTAACTTGAATCTTCACCACAACCCTGAATTAATTGGTTCAGATATTATCATCTCCATTTACAAATGAAATCATCAAAGGTCAGAGAGGTTAGATGACCTGGCAAAGGTCATATGGCCAAATGGCAGAGTTGTGACTTGAATTTTGTTCTTTGGCTTCTAGACAATTGTCCTCCTGATGGCTTTTAAGCTCTGATACATAAAAGCTAATTAGTGTACACACACACACACACAAACACACACACGTGCGTACAAGGCCGTGGGGATGATAAGTTTCCACTAAAGCTGCTGCTGCCCAGAGGGCTGCCTTGGCAGCAGTCCCTGGAAATGATCCAGTCCTCACAACGTGTCCTGAAAATTTCTCTCCTGTGTGACTATCTCCGGTGAGTGCTGGCTCCCAACAACGATATGAACATTTTCTTTGCATTTACTTTGCGCATGAGCTAAACTCTGTTTCATCTACTTCTGAGGTAATCTGGTCCTGCGCTCTTGTCTAAGTCCGAAAGTTATTTACTGTCAAGCTGGAAAATACTGTTCTTCTCACCCAAGGAAAGCATTGTTCCCAGAGATGAGCAACATCACTTCATACTGAGCTCCAGCTTTCTCGGAAAAGTGGAGCTCTTTGAAGCGTTTCCAACCAAATCCTTGGAGAGGTAAACATATTTTTCAGCTGCAGGATTCTAGGTTAAAGAAATATGTCCCCCATTTGTTTACATAGTAGCGCAGCAGCTGTTAGGAGGCTTCTGCCCCCATTGGACAGACAAGGGCATTTGGAAGATGCGCTGCTCTCCCCTCCCCATAGGGTCTGCTCAGGCTGCAAGCCCCCTACCCCACACGACCTCATCACCACCAGCCACCGGCAGCGCTGAGAGCTCAGGGTTGCAGGAAAGGCAGATGAGTGAGACACTCCTGGTTTCTCTTTCAGTGTTGTTGTTGTGTTCATTTTATTAATATTTAAAAAAAATCATGCTGCTTCTCAACTTCACCTGCAGATGACTTGCAAAGAAAAGCTACCTACATCGTCTCCTGTTTCCTTTTCCCTAGTGGGAAACACAGGTCCCTAGATGGCACAAATGGTTTGCACTCTACCGCTCACCTAAAGGTTGTTGGTTCGAACTCACCCAGAAGGACCACAGAAGAAAGCCCTGGAGATCTGCTTCCATTAAAATTACAGCCAAGTAAGCCTTATGGAGCAGTTTTACTCTGTAATGCATGGGGTCACCATGAGTAGAAATCGACTCAATGGCAACCAACAACAAGTGAGAAACACACCTTCAGAGACTGTGGGCATAGTTTCTGGGGCTCTGCAGTAAGAAGTGCTCTGCTTCGTCTCTCCGCGTGTGTGCCCAGGCTGAAAACCCCTTCATTCTCTGTCGAAACCCTCCTTGGACACACCAGTTCACGGAGATTGCTCTTTTCCTAATTCCTAGAACACAAAGTATTTTCTCTACTCACTGGATGCTTATCCTGTATTATGTTGTATAGAGGAGTCCCCTACGTGGCACAAACCGTTAAGCACTTGACTACTAGCCAAAAGGTTGGCAGTTTGAACACACCCAGAGACACTGTGTCAATCCATCTCAATAAAGGACTTCCTCTTTTTTGCTGACCCTCTATTTTACCAAGCATGATTTCATTCTCCTGGGACGCATGTCCAATGTGAGATGAAATCTGACCATCTTTGCTTCCAAGGAGCACTCTGGCTGTATTTCTTCCAAGACAGACTTGTTTGTTCTTCTGGCAGCCCATGGTATATTCAATATTCTTCACCATAATACAAAGGCATCAATTCTTTGGTCTTCTTTATTCGCTGTCCAACTTTCACGTGGATATGAGGTGATTGAAAATATTATGGCTTGGGTCAGGTGTACCTTAGTCCTCAAAGTGACATCTTTGCTTTTCAACCCTTTAAAGAGGTCTTTTGCAGCAGATATGCCCAATGCAATACATTGTTTGATTTCCTGACTGCTGCTTCCATGGGCATTGATTGTGAATCCAAATAAAATGAAATCCTTGCCAACTTCAATTTTTTCTCCATTTATCATGAGGTTGTTTATTGGTCCAGTTGTGAGGATTTTTGTTTTCTTTATGTTGAGGTGGAATCCATACTAAGGGCTGTGGTCTTTAACCTTCAACAGTAAGTGCTTCAAGTCCTCTTCACTTTCGGCAAGCAAGATTGTGTCATCTGCATGTCACAGGTTGTTAATGAGTCTTTCACCAATCCTGACGCCACATTTTTCTTCATGTAGACCAACTTCTCGGATTATTTGCTCAGCGTACAGATTGAATAAGTATGGTGAAAGGATGCAGCCCTGACACATGCCTTTCTTGGTTTTAAACCACACGGTGTCCCCTTGCTCTGTTCGAATGACTGCCTCTTAGTTTACGTACAGTTCCTCATGAGCACAATTAAGCATTTTGGAATTCCCATTCTTCACAGTGTTATCCATAATTTGCTATGATCCACACAATTGAATGCCTTCGCAAGTCAATATTAGACATTAGACAACAACTTCCCTAAAACTGTGGTGAGGAGGCTGTGTCTCTCATCCAGACTGTATGCTTAGGTGCTGCTCAAAAGGATTAGATTTGAAGTTCACGAAGTATTCATTCCAAGAATATATATTGAGCATCTCCTACTTTTCAGGCACTGTGCTGGCCACTGAGGCTACAGTAATAAACAAAATGGCATGGTTTACAAGCTACCTTCATGGAGCTTAGAGTCTAGTGGTGCTGCCTGATGACTAAACATGGGTGATGTTTTAGTGCCTTGTTCACAGGATACTGAAAATCTCCCAAAATATCACTTTCTTGTTAGGACAGTATCATTGGTGAAGCCTATAGGTATGCATTTTTGTTTTGTTTTTTATAGGTACGTATAAATGGTTTGACAGGACTTTATCTGATTAGATGTGGAAGCTCCTTGTCTTAGTTATCTAGTGCTGCTATAACAGAAATACCATAGGTATATGATTTTAACAAAGTGAAATTTATTCTCTCACAGTCTAGGAGGCTAGAAGCCCCAATTCAGGGCACCATCTCCAGGGGAAGGCTTTCTTTCTTTGTCAGCTGTAGGGGAAGGTGCTTGTCATCTTCCTCTGGTCGAGGAGCTTCTCAGCACAGGAACCCAGGGGACAAAGGATGTGCTCTGCTCCTGGTGCTTCTTTCTTGGTGGTATGAGGTCCCCTTTTCTCTCTGCTCACTTCTCTCTTTTATATCTCTAGAGAGATTGGCTTAAAACACAACCTAAGCTTCTAGATTGCCTTTTGACTCGTTAACATAACTGCCTCTAATCCTGCCTGATTAAAATCATAGAGGTAGAATTTACAACACAGAGAAAAAGCTCATCAGATGACAAAATGGTGGACAATCACACAGTACTGGGAATCATGGACTAGCCAAATTGACACACATTTTTGGAGGACACAATTCAATCCATAACGCTCCTCTTTAGTCTTTTATTTTCACCATACAAAGGGAAAATTACTAGGTTCATGTAAAATAATTTAATGGCTGGATCCAGGTGTAATGACACAATTCCATTCACTAGAGAAGGGAGGAGTTTGTAGTGCTTTATTATCACATATTTGGATCCCACAAACAGTACGTAGCTCATTTTGTCCAGATTTGTCTATAATATTTGGTTCAAAATAGAATGAAAGCATTTTAGCATAGAAACCTCAGGAAGCAAGTTCACTAGTGTCATGGACTGAATTGTGCCCCTCCAAAATATGTGTCAACTTGGTTAGGCCATGATTCCCAGTATTGTGTGGTTGTCCTCTGTTTTGTGATTTTCCTATATGTTATAAATTATAATCTCTGCCTGTGGTTAAAGAGGATTAGGGTGGAATGTAACACCCTTGTTCAGGTAACATCCCTGATCTGAAGTAAAGGGAGTTTCCCTGGGGTGTGGCCTGAACCACCTTTTCTCTTATAAGAGATAAAAGGAAAGGGAAACAAGCAGACAGTTGGGGACCTCATACCACCAAGAAAGCAGTGCTGGAAGCAGAGCATGTCCTTTGGACCTGAGGTGTCTGAGCTGAGATACTCTCAGACCAAGGGAAGACTGATGACAAGGACCTTCCTCCAGAGCTGACAGAGAGAGAAAACCATCTCTTGGAGGTGGCACCTTGAATTCGGACTTCTGGCCTACTGGACTGTGCGAGAATAAACTTCTTTTTGTTAGAGCCATCCACTTGTGGTATTTCTGTTATAGCAGCACTAGATGACTAAGACAACTAGCACAAACCATCTCAGTAGCTAAATTAGCCATTTTTAGTATTAATTCTACAAATGGGAATGTCACACCGACCATGACCAGATGCTGGGAACACCCAGTCTGCTCAGTTCTCAGGCTTAAGAACAGTACACTCATGTGAATTCATGCAATTGTTAAATATTCTTTTGATGGGATCCCACTACTCATTTCCCAAAAATGCCATGTTGGTATTATAATAAAAAAAAATCAAGGGCTCAATGGATTTACAAACCCAGGTTGTTGTGGCTTGTGAACTATCCTGGCTCAACTTCATCATAGGTGACGGCAATATGTAACTGTAATAATGCAAAAGGAACAAAAACATGGAAGTTTCCATTCCCTTTTTTCTTTTCCCTTTGAGGTCCCTGGGTATCACAAATGATTTGCACTCAACTGCTAACCTAGGGTGGCATTTCGAACCCATCCAGTTGCTTCATGGAAGAAAGGCCTTACAATTAGTTCCTTTTACTTTAACAGGCATTTATCACCTCACATGTTAACATTTAATCAATAGTTAACATTTACAAGGATAACTTATGTACTTCTCACAACATTTCTCTGAGGTAGGTAGTTTATTTGTTCCCATTTTACAGATGAGGAAACTGGAGGTCCAGGACTGCAATAACATGCGTGAGGTCAGGCTGCAAGGAAAAGGCAGAACTGGATTGCGTCTAGGTTTAACTGACTCCAAAGCCACTGTTTCTGAGGGCATGATTGTATTTTAAAATTCTTTGTAGTCCCTGCGATGTTTTGTCTATGGTAAGTTCTCAGTAAATACGGGTCAGTTTTAAGTTTGAGGCTCTGTTGCAGGGTGAGGAGTCATCTAATTTTAATCCAAATTCAAAACTCCTTTTTTTTTCATACCTGCTTGACTCAGCTGTCATCTATCATTTATTTAACTCTACCTTTGAAATTCAGGTAACCTTGTTTGGGAGCACCGGCTTTGCATCCTGGTTAAAATCACTTCGGATCCCCAAACTTTCTGCTCCTGCTTCCATACAGGTTCCGCTTTTGAACTGACTTGATACAAAATTTGCACGCTGTTAGTTTCCATAGAGCCTCTGAGTGGTGCAAACGGTTAACAAGTTTGACTGCTAACCAAAAGGTTGGAGGTTCAAATCCATTCAGATGTACTTTGGAAAAAAGGCCTGGCGTGGGCTGAAAACTCTGCCATTGAAAACCCTATGGAGTACAGTTCTATTCTGACACACTTGGGGTCACCATGAGTCGGTGTCAACTGGTACTGGTTAGTTTCCACAAGACATCTAATCCAACAAGGATCATGTTTCTCTAGTACTTTACCTGAAGGTTTGTGGGATCACGTTGTACAGTTAACAATATTTTACCAGTATTCTGCTGCCAGCTGAACCTCAGAGCCACCTTCCCTTTCCACTGCTCCCTCCCCCAGACAGCCAAAATCACACACACACTTCCAGAGTCTTCTAAAAGTTGGAACTTGAGTCCCCACTGGGATACCCTGTTTGTGCAGCTTCCCCTCGAAGGCCCATTCATTCTCCTGCCTTATTTTTCTTCCTTTGGAAACCTGGTGAATAAGATCTTCTACGTTTTTACACTAACAGGTGCTGAACAATTTATGCACATCTTCGGTCAATCCTTATAATCACTCTATAAATTAAATGTTGGTGTCCTCATTCTAAGATGAAATAACAGACACAGAGAAGTGCAACTTCTCCAAGTCCAGTTGTCACCAGGGAACATGTTGGAAACCTTAATCTTCTACCCAGACTCTGATGCTTTTTCGACCACACTGTGCCTCTCAAACCCGAATAAGGCATGCACAAAGAGGGGAAATGGAGATTCTTCCTTAGCTAGCCAGCTGTCAGTGTTTCTTAATGAAGTGCTCTTGACATTTGGGGTAGGACGAATCACTGTAAGGAACTCATTGCAGGGTATCTAGTATCTGGTCCCCCGCTCACTAAATGTTAGTAGTGTCCTGCAGTCATTGTGGTACCCATTGAAATGGCCCTACACATTTCTGAAGGCCACCTTTTGGGGAGGGGCAGTACCTTCTACATGGAGAAGAGCAGATCATTCCTAGAGATCATATGACTGATGACAAGTGGTTTAATTGCAGGGTTTTCATTCCATACAAACTGATCAATTGGAAGGCTGGTATGAACACAACAGCCTCTATGAATGTTAACATAGCACCATGAAAGAAAATGGCCTTGGGAGAGGAGAATGACAGTGGGGGAATGCAACCCTCCTCTTAGCCCATTTAATACCTGGGTCCTGGGGAAGGCATGGAGTCATGCCGTTGTGCAAGCAGTCAATGCTCTTTGCTGCCATCTGAAAGGCCGCAGGTTTGAGTCCACCCAGAGGTGGCTCGGAGAAGAAAAAAAAAAAAGCCCTGGTGATCTACTTCTGAAAAATTAGCCATTGAAAACTCCATGGAGCACAGTTTTACTCTGACACACAGGGGGTTGCCATAAGTAGGAATTGATTTCACAGCAACTAGTGGACGGCCCAGGCTATGTGGTCATTCTTGCTCCTGGAATTACCTAGAATTAGGCCCTGGATAAGCCCTAAGACAAAAGGGAAATCAAAGCCTGGACGTGGTGTTTGGAGAAGGGGCAGGAAGTAAGGAACCAGCTTTTGGTTGTGGAGAGATCACTGGGCGTGGGGGAAGAGCCTGAGTCCAGTCTTTGCTTGGTTACGAGTAGCTATATAATCTCGAGTGGCATCCTCTTGACTGCAGAATGAGAGAGCTGGATAAAGGGATGGCTAAGAGTCCTCTTGCCTATGTTTCTTAGTTTGGGGGCTCTGGAGGATCAGACATGGTGATCACTTTGTTTACTGCAAGTTCTTAATAATATGGTTGTCTTGTACAATTTAGCCTGCTAATGATTTCCATATTTCTCAGCTGCCTCAGCCTGAATCATCTTATTCCTTATGAGGAAGGCAAGCCAAAGTCCATGATTTGATTCTGTGCAGAAACCAAAACCCTCAGGCCCAGGCTCAGGGACTATACTGCCCTATTTATTCCTGCTGGCAAGCCACAAACTCTGGGTTAGGAGATATATGATCTTACAAGTTAGCGGAGTCAGATGTGCTCAATGGAAACAGTCTGGCTAACTCACAACAGAGTCTCAGCCTTCTTGGCTGTCCTCCAGAAATCATGTCTGGTAGGATTTCTGCAACAGATCTGATAGTTGCTGACTTGGAGAACTTGTAAACTGCTTACGAATTCATAGCGCTGGTCCTAGTTCCAGACACAAATTCCCATTGACAGTAAGAGACTATAAATTTTCAGAAAGTGAAATGAAAGCTTATTTGTGAGATCTCTCTCCCCCTCACTCTGTGTGTGTGTGTGTATGTGTGTGTGTGTGAGAGAGAGAGATTGTGTGTGTGATATGAAAATAATTTAGATTGCTAGAGGATGGATGATTCTAAATGAAATGTAAAGACGGTTGGGTGGCACAAACAGTTAAGTGCTCAACTACTATTTAAAGGTTGGTGACTCAAATCCATCCAAAGGCTCCTTGGGAAATAGGCCTGGCAATCTGATTCTGAAAGTCACAGCCTTCAACACTCTATGGAGTAGTTCTACTCTGGACTTGTGTGATCGCCATGAATCAAAATTGACTTGAAGGTGACTTACGACAACAACAAAGATGGCTATGTTGAGAAGGAAGTTAGACTAGAGTGATGACCTCTAATGTTTTTCTGGAGCCCTGGTGCCATAGTGGTTAGTCACTCGGCTGCTAACTAACAGGTCAGCAATTTGAATCCACTAGTTGCTCCTTGGAAACCCTATGGGGCAGTTCTACCGTGTCCTATAGGGTTGCTATGAGTCAGAATTGACTCGATGGCAACAAGTTTTTTAAACATACCTTAACCTCATAAGACGTCCTACTAAAACACAGCATGCTTTACCATGCTACCTTTTGGTAACCAAAAGAAACAGGGTAGGCAGACACAAGGCGTAGTATACCCACTGGCATCGAGTGGATTCCAACTCATAGTGATCCTATAGGACAGAGTACGGCTGCCCCATAGGGTTTCCGAGGCTGTAAATCTTTTATGGAAGCAGACTGCTACATCTTTCTCCCACAGAGCTGCTGGTGGTTTCAAACAGCTGACCATTTGGTTAGCAGGCAAGAGCTTTAACCACTGCGTCACCAGGACTCCTTAAGACGTAACATTTAAAACAAAACAAAACAAAAACAACCAAAACCTGTAGCCATCATTTATCAGAATTTACTGATTGGTTTCTTTTATTTTGCATTATAGAACAGCAAGTAGATACTTTTTGGTAGATGATGAGATTATTTTCTAATGATTTTTTTTTTCCTTTTTGACTCATGAATGACTTTTTGTGTTTTTCATTTATTCAAGTAATATTTCATACAGCCCTACTCTATCCCAGATACCGTGCACACACTACAGTCATGTGTGTGTTTGTGTGTGTGTGCTGGGGAGGGCAATTTTTGGAGGCTGGAGAATAGATGGAAACTGGTTGTTTTAATACCTTTTGCAGATTTGATGTTTGTTTGCAAGTGATAATTCCAAAGGAGCAGAGGAAAAATAATACTAATACTACTAAGTTTGACCTGTGAAAGTTGGAAATTGTGTGAGGCAGAAACCTGTCAGAGAAGGAAAACTATTTTCCACTAAAATGAGAGATATAAAAATGGTAAAGCTGCACCCTGTCAAAGGCAGAAAACTTTCGAGACCTGGAAAAGCAAGGCAGTTCTGTTGAGTCCTGGCTCTCGCAGGCTTCACTGTAATACCTTATCACCCATTAGTCAATTTTATGCTGTTAGTGTCTCTCTGGAGACAACTTCCCAGAATAGACAAATACTGTCTATAGGTTTGTGGACAAGTATGTCATATGTTAATTGAAGACTAAGTGGAGTTCGAAGAGATTTTCTAATATAAGTCTAGAGATATGACATTGTGAGGCTCATCTCTTAAATAAGTGATGTTGGTAAGTTAATTTTGGGGAATTAGGGCTTAACTGGATTTACTGATAGAACATCTCTCCTCAGCTTGTGTTACTCCTTGGAGACTCCGTCAGGAGTCTTTAGAAGTGTGTTAGCTCTTTCAGATAGTGGGTTAGCATTTAACACATTTATCTATACTAAGTTAATAACACCTAAATGGAAACTTGATGACCTGAAGGAGTTAAAGGAGTTTCTCCTACTGCTCAATTAACTGACCTGTTATATAGACCAACTTGACTCTTGAGTCATTAGAAAAAAGTTGAGTACATAAAAACAAGAACAACAAACAAGGAATTAAATAATTTATTTGAGTGTCTAAACACTTGTTCTGCATATCTAAATGTTATGTAACAAACCTCCCCTATACTTAGTGACTTCAGACAATTTGCTACTCTTGCTCCTGGTTCCGTGGGCTGACTGGGTTCAGGTGGATAGTTTACTCATGGGTTTCTCTTATTTTAAAAACTTGACTGGGTTGGACATGCTAGATGGCTCGCTCACATGGCTGTTGATAGTGGCTGTTGGCCTTTAGCTTAGCTTAGATTATATCCACACTTGGTGTATCTACACTTGGCCTCTCCATGTGGCTTGGGCTATTCATCGCATGGATCTTGAGTTCCCAAGAGCATACATACCAAGAAACCCAGTTAGAAGCTGCAAGGCTCTTATGATCTAGCTTCTTACGTCTCAGAATGTCATTTTTCCACATTGTGTTAGTCAAGGCAAGTCAATAAGTCTGGCCTAGATTTCACGAGAGGCAAATTAGATTCCACCTCTTGATGGGGGAGTGGCAAGGTCAAGTTGTAGAGGGACATGTGTGATTGGAGACATTGTTATCACCTTTGCTACTCAAATCGGTTTACATAAATGAAGTCTTATTTCCAGAAAATGAAGCTATCACTAGCAAGACCTGCTTGGAAAAAGGATAATGGTAAGAAAATATAATCCGGCAGGATAAAAGCAGAGTGATGGAATGCTTTGACATCAGGCTGATTTCGTTATGAATCCTAATTTCAATGGTCAAGGTCAAGACCAGTTACATAATTTGCAGGGTGCTGTGCAAAATGATCTCCTTTCCAAAAATTATTTAGAATTTCAAGACGGCAGCAGCAGAGAATTAAACCAAGCGTAGGGGCCTTCCCAGTACAGGCCTTGTGTTACTGCGTAGGTTGTATAGCTATGAAGCAACTCTGGCCATGGTACATAACTCCTTCAAGACTCAATTTTATCTTTGAATTGGGTATAATGCTGTCTTCCTTGTAGGGCGGTTGTAAAGAAAACATGAAATGATGCTATGTAACAGTGCCTGGCCCCATATTATGTTCTTAGTAAATGATAATATTAAAAGGTAGTAATAATAAGTTGAATTAAGACTACAAATGATAATTTATTTGGAGTTGAGGGTTTAGAATAACAAGTGCTTTTTTTTTTTTTTTTTTTTGGTGGAGGTTGCCAAATAATCTTACTTTTACCCTCAATTTTTCTTTTCAAATTAGTAGGCCCCTAGTAATTTCCTGTTCAAAGAAATAAGAGCTTGGTTGCAGGCCACATGTGTTCCGTGAATCTATTCCCTGGTAGAAAATATATGAAATTTAGAGAAATGCTTCATTCACAGGCTCAATTGTTCACCATATATTTGCAATCATAAAAATGGTCGCTCCAATACTTCCAAATCGAGCAGAATTTCTTTTTCATATAAATATCATAGACGAGCAAGTTTCCAGGTTCTCAAATTAGAATACTTTCATTACTTGAGCTATTGAAAGGAATGTTTTATACCAAAAGCAAAAATTATATATTTATTTCTCTTTAATATTTAATAGCTGAAACTGTTTAAGTTCAAATCTCCTCTTCAAACCTTCAAAAAAACACTCTTGGGAAGAAGCAACTATGAAAACTTTTAAGTCCTAAAGGATATTTAAAAAAAATTATGAATTAATAAAAACAGGACCATTTATTTTCTGAAAACAATTCTCTTGACATATTTTCCTTATCTGAAAAACACTGCTGAGAAGTCACAGTTTAGAGTTTGAAAATGAGGTGTCTATTCTATCTCGACTTTCCTAGGGAGTTATCAAGACAGTGTTTCAGACAAAGGAACTAAAAATATAACACTTTAATCAAATTTAGTTATTAGAGGTAGGAGAAAAAAACTCTATGAAGTAGTTGTATTTTCTTTCCTTTCATTGAGAATTTTGCCTTTCTCTGTCTCTTTCTGTGTGTGTATGTATGTATGGGTATAGTAATTTGTTGTTGTTAGTTGCTGTCAAGTTGGCTCTGACTTGTGGTGACCCCATGTACGACAGAACAAAATGTTGCCCAGTCCTGTGCCATCTTCAGGATCACTGGTATGCTTCAGTCCATCGTTGTGGCCACTGTGTATTTTGGGTGCCTTCCAACCTAGGGGGCTCATCTTCTAGTACTGTATCAGACAAGATTCTGTTGTAATCCATAGGGTTTTCATAGGCTAATTTTTGGAAGTAGATTGCCAGGTCTTTCTTTCTGGTCTTAGTCTGGAAGTTTGCTGAAACCTATCTACCATGGGTCACCTTGCTGGTATTTGAAATACTGGTGGTATAGTTTCTAGCATCATAACAAGAGGCAAGCCACCTAATATGACCAACTGACAGGCAGTAGATAGTGTCTCTATATTCTCTCTATACTAACAGCCTCAAATGTTTTAATGGCAAGATCACATCTAATTCATAATGATACAATGAAAATTTGGTCAAGAATCAATATATTTCAGTGAAGATAATCTTGAGGATTTTGAAAAAACTTTCTACGCAGTTCGTGGGGGATCAGCTCTTCCTAGCTAAATGCCTAACTCCCCAGAGGTGCTAACCCTGAAAATTCTGGGTAGATTAGGACCTTGGTGCCCCCATGCAGGGCCAGGACCTGTATGGCCAATCCTATGCCCTTAAAAAAAAAAAAAAAAAAAGAACCACCAAACCCGTTGTTGTCTAGTTAGTTTTGCCTAATACAGAACTTACGTATTAGAGTAGAGCTGCACCACAGTTTTCTTGGCTATGATTCTTCAAAAAATATTTTATGGTATTTTTGGTGAAATTTGGCTGCAATCTTTATGAAACAGTTTGCCAGGCCTTTCTTCTGTGGAGCCATTGGGTGAGTTTGAACCACCAACCTTTAGGTTAGCAGCTTATGGTAAACCACTTGAGCCACCCAGGGACCTATAACATTTAAGAGGTTGAATAAAAGCATCAGAGCTGGGTGAGACCAAAGGACATTAATAAGTTGCTCTGGTCTCTATCAAAAATTATGTACTGAGTTTATCTGCTAGGTCACTTCAGACCCCAGCTCCTGGTTGTCCACTGATGCTTCTGGAACCCCAAACTGACCTGGCCATCTGTCTTCCCAGGGAGTGGTCCCTCATTTTGTTCACTACCGTTTTGGATTGAATCGTGCCCCTCTCAAATATGCATTGGAAATCCTAACCCCATACCAATGGTTAGAGTCCTGGTGGCACAGTGGTTAAGAGCTCGGCTGCTAACCAAAAAGTTGGCAGTTTAAATCCACCAGCTGCTGTTTGGGAACCCTATGGGGCAGTTCTGCTCTATCCTGTAGGGTCGCTATGAGTCAAAATTGGCAATGGGTTTGGTTTGGTGTTTATACCAGTGGTTGTAATCCCATTTGGGAATGGGTTGTCTCTGTTATGTTAATGAGGCAGTATTAGTGTAGGGTATGCCTTAAGTTAATCTCTTTTGAGATATAAAAAGAGCAGACTGAGCAAGCAAGCAGAGATGGGGGAAGACAGATGCCACACCACATGAAGATCACCAAGGAACCCAGAAACAGAAGCTGAGAAAAGACAAGGATCTTCCCCCAGAGCCAACAGAGAGAGGAAGACTTCCCCTACAGCTGGCCCCCTGAATTTGATCTTCTAGCCTCCTAAACTGTGAGAAAATAAATATCTGTTTCTTAAAGCCAACCACTAGTGGTATTTCTGTTACAGCAGCACTAGATGACTAAGACAACCACTTTCATGTAAACTCTGCCAGTAGTTTTTTTCTCCCTCTCTGCATGCCTGACCTTGCCTGTGTCATTATATCTGTGGATTTCAGTTCAACACCTGCCCCATACATCCAGAAGCCTTTGCCTGATACCAGATCCTACCCACCTGGCCTGTGTCTACTTTAGGCACACCTGGTCATTTTCCCTTCTGACTAGCAAGGATTTTTTTATTCCTACACACACTTGCCTGGTAGATTCCTCTAGGGACCCCTTCCAACAAAGCTTTGGACTCCTGTTCTTAACTATTATGTGACATTCAAAGGTTTAAAGCCAGTGTGGTGAGGATAACTCTTTCTATGCCTAAGAAGGCGTTGCTGTCAGATCAGGGAGGTTTACTTCTGTGTCCACAAGCTCGTAGAGTTCTGACATGTACTTGGCCCTTGCCTTGCAGTTCTCTTTGCTTTCTTAGGTCCCACATTGCTGAAGGGTGTGAGTGATGTCCACTTCTCCAGTTATGTGTCAAGCCCGTTCCTTCCTTTGAATATCAGGCATTCAGTTAATCTCTTCAGGCCAAATCCTTGTCTCCTTTCACTTGCTTTCTTCTAATGGGACAACTGAGAGAAGAGAGAAAGCCAGTCCTAAATCTCTATTGGTGGTGACAGTTTCCAGTGTCTGGCTCTGCTGCTTCGTCATGGAAGGTGACAGTGGGGCCCGTCATGCCATCAGGTCCACAAATCACATGTAGCTGATGTCTTGCAGTCAGATACAATATTGCTTCCTCTGGCCTCCCTAGGAGCAAGTGGTCAGAGCCATAATTACTCCTGGTGGCAGGTGGCAGGTCTACATCACATCTTGACATTAGCTTTTAGCTATTTTTTTTTTATAGCTGCCAGTGTGCTCAGTCAAATACCTGTCTGTCATCACAATCAGACAGGTCTTAATGTCTCTGCATTACAGAGGAGGACCTCAGCTCCTTTCCAGCACGTTTATTATGGTCCCAGCGTAGCGTTTTATCACACATTCCTTACGCATAGCCTCCTCTCCACCACCACGGAAATCTTCCAAGTTGGCAGCTTTAGTGTCTGCTGCCATTAATCTTCACTAGGCTGGGATCACGGGGCAAAGGATGATTTATTGCAATTACCTGTTATAGTGCAGAGCTCAGGTGAGCTGGGCTCAGATGCATTTACCGGGCTCACTTCCATTCTTCCCCAGCCAAGGAGTAAAACATGTCTGCTTTTTTTTCTATGTGTATCTGCATTCATTTAGCCCATCCAATGTTAGTTAATTAACGGGGAAGTGGAGAAATAGATATAGATAGTATTAGGGTTATATACAGACATAGTGAAGCCTGGCTGTTCAAAGCCAGAACTGACACTGGTATTTGACGTCAGTTTCATTTCTTTGTTGTTTCTGCATTTTAAGAACATCCAAAGAAAATTCTAAATTGCACTTACCTGACGCTTTCTGTGCCATCTGTTCCAGGTGATTAAAACCAATCTGCATAGAGTGCTGTGTTACAGTTCCAATTTCTTGCTCCCTGGGATGGCAGGGGGCAGTGCATGCAGTGGGGAGAATGTGTGCTTGGATTCTGCTGGGGAGGGAAGCAGAAGGGGTGGGGGTGGGAGAAGAGGGGAGAAGAAAGCTCCACGATGAGCTCTTTGCAGTGGAAATGAATGTGTTGCTAAAACGGCCAATTGTTTTCCCAGAACCGGCTCTGATGGCAACTGCTCGTCTGCTCTAAATTAAAAAGTACCAATGCGCTTGTGTCCTGGCCTAGTGGAAATGTGACAATTTTCAGGATTAGGTTAATGGAGTTAAAAAGCTTTTTGCTATTGTGTCAGGTATATGATTCACTCTCATATTGGATGTAATTTGTACCAGACACTATTCTGGTGGCCTATTATGCACAGTGGTGGGATAGTGATTAAGTGCTATGGCTGCTAACCAAAAGTGCTGCTTGGAAACTCTATGGGGCAGTTCTACTCTGTCCTATAGAGTCGCTGTGAGTTGGGATCAACTCCACAGCAACAGGTAACGAGTTATTATGGACAATAATTTGTATTTTATTGGATAAGGGTGGTTGGACTAAAAGATCCTTAAACCAAAACAAACAGAAACAAAAAAAGCCTCTTTGCTGTTGAATCAATTCCGACTCATGGTGACTCCATGTGTGTCAGAGTACAGCTGTGCTCCTTAGGGTTTTCAGTGGCTGAATGTTCAGAAGTGCTGGACCTTTCTTCAGAGGTGTCTCTGGTAGACTCAAACCCGCTACCTTTTGGTTAGCAGCCAAGCACATTAGCCATTTGCACCAATCATGGACTCCTGAAAGGACCGTTCTGAGTTCTTACGGTTCAAACACAAGTCGAGTCTGTGTTTGTGACCTCCCAAGGGGCCAGTAGCATTAGGGAGAGAGTGGCCCTGCCGTGATTTCTAGATGAGAAGGATATAACCATCTCTGCCCACTTTGTCTTATTCTGCTCCAACTTTGCTGTAAGACTGCATGAGGCTGTGGGAATAGGGACACTGGGCTTCTGCATAGCTTCTACCCACCCTTCCTCTCTGCACAGATGGAGATTCATTCCTCTTACATCTGTTACCAAAATGGAGTATCTGGGATTATGAAGAGCAATTGAAGAGGCTGCAAGGAGCCAGCAGTTTGCCAATGAGCCCCAGACTTAGTTGATGTGCCATTCTCTGGCTTTTCACTGGCTGTGCTTCCCTGTATCAGAGTCCCAATGCAGAGATATCCTTTAGGATATATTCAGGAAGGAAAGAAGGTGTTTTTGAAAATGTCCATGGCCGGAATAGATTGTCTGCAAACTTGAATAACGAAATTAAAAAAAAAAAAAATTTCTGCAAAGACTTTTCTTTCTCATGTTCCTGGGACATGGCGGTAGGCAAAATAATTAACAGTAACAGGTGGGGTAGGCTGCTTCTAAATGGCTCCCCACGATCACTACCTTTCATACTTATTCCCTTGAGTGTCAGCTAGTCTTAGTGATTTGCTTGAAGGATTAGAATGTGGCACAAGTGAGAGGATATCCATCCTAAAATCAGATTATTAAAGACTGTGTCTTCTGTTCTGCTTGCATTCCTCTCTGGCATTTCCAGCTTGCTTGCTTTGATGAAGCCAGTGTCAGAGGCCCATGTGGCAAGGAACTGAGGGTGGCCTCTCCCAACAGTCAGGAAGGAACTAGGGTCCTCAGTCCAAAAACCTTTCAGAACTAAAGTGTGCCGTCAGTGTGAGCTTGGAAACATCTCCTTCTCCACATGAGACTTGAGATGACAGCAACACCAGGTGGCACTTTGATCATCACAGCTTGTAAGAGACTCTGAGTCAGAGGACCCAGCGAAGCTACCCCTAGATTCCTGACCCACCGGAACTGTGACATAACAGATGTTGTTGTTTTAAGCCATTATATTTCGCAGTATTTTGTTATGCAGAAAAAGGAAATTTTAACATACAAGAATCTTTATATAATTCTGCTTGCTATAGAGAGAAATTTGGGGAAATGTACATTCGTCTTGAAATCATGTGAAGAGTATCAAACGAGACCCGTGAAAAGGTAATAATAATAAAAATGTTTAAGAAAACCAAATGGCACAGACACCAACCAATCCGAAGGAGTAGGCATTACCCCTGGGCAGGTTGCTGGAGGTATGCCAGGTGCCAGGTTTTGACTTTTTAGTGGCTGAATTGTGGAGGTCCCTAGGTGGCCCCGGGGGAAGGTGTGAGGCTCAGGGATGAGTGGGTCTGCATTTTAACAATCAACGAGCCCATGTCAGTGCCTTCCTCCTGGATATCAGCTCCTGGCCAGTTCAAAGGAGCTCATTTCAGGTGGTATCTCCTGAATCTGAAGGCACAGACCCTAGGAGAGGGGGTTCCCTTTTCGTTCTTCCCTTTGACTCACTGAAGGGAGAGTCATGGGTTCCAGGGCTCCAAAAAGCACAACCAGTTGCGTTTTCCATTTGGTTCTGGGTAAGTAGTCTATGACAAACCCAAAGGCTGTAGAGAACACACCCTCTTGCAGCCGAGGCCCAAGTTCTGCTCTGCCATCCTTCCTTCAGTTTTCATGCATTTGTGAATGTGAGCTACAGCGTGCAGGAACCTGGGCGAGGGCAGGCCTTTTCAACATTCAGCTGCGTGCTTGAACTGGGGAAATCACAGCTGCTCCTTGCTTTGGATAATGCCAGGGAAATTGGTAAATAAAGAACAGGGCCCAGGGTTCGTTTACTAAATACTCCGATATGTGCAAGCACGCCGCATCAGGCACATCAAAGGAAAATAAAAGCATAATGTAGTAATAACATGGTCTCCTGCGGCCTCCTGCTTAACTCAAGTGTTAAGTTAAAAGAGGTAAATCAGAGGTTTTGAAGCACAATCTTATACTTAGTTTTCTTTTTTTTTATTTAAAAGAACAGGATCTGGGACCACTTCCTATGTTAGCAGGATCTGGCATGGTTTTCCTTCCCGTGAAAGGGGAGAGTTTTAAAAAGAATTATGAACAATTATTCTTTATTTACCCTTCAACAAAGGGATCACTGCGGGTAAGAAGAGTGTGCCACGTTTCAAGTATTTACAAATATTTGAGACTTGACATGCCTCAAGTTGGGGGTTGGTTTCCAGACTGGATGTAGCAGAAAGAGTACAGAGGCCAGACCCTAACCTGGGAAACTAATCAGAAGGGGAAGAAGACACATGGACTCTGGGAGCAACGTAACTGCAGTGACTCCAGGACATTTTCCACATTGTCTGCCTATTTGCAGGGACATCCAAACCCTCCTGCTTCCTACCATCAGGGAACAGACCACATGGAGACGGCAGTGGGAGCACCCATAACCACTTGTCGTGGAATTGACCCTGATTTATGGCAACCGCATGTGTATCACAGTTGTACTGGACTCCATAGGGTTTCCAATGGCTGGTTTTTTGGAAGTAGATCACCAAGCTTTTCTTTTGAGGTGCCTCTGGGTGGACCCCAACCTTCAAGCTTTTGGTTAACAGCTGAGCGTGTTAAGTCCTCGCACCATCCAGGGATTCCGGGAGTGCACATAGTCAGCCTCTATTTCCTGAATAATCAGCCATGGTTGATGCCTTGTCCCTAGCTCCCCAGTTAAATGCAACCACTGATTGTCATGTAGCTTCTCAACCCCAGCCCCAGAATTCACCCCCACCCAAAGCCATCTGGAGTTCATCACACACCAGCTCCATGGATTGAGCCCTCCTTTGGACCTCTACTTGTTTAATGCTGACTGCAGTCCTGTTTGGCCAGCCCCCTGGGCATCTGCCCATTTTACTCTGATTTCTCTCTACTGCCCTCCATCTTGGTGGTGAGCCTTTTCACTCCAGCGTCCTGTGTGGTTCTATCTTTAAGACTGCTCCCTCTTCCTCGCCCCTAACTAAAATAATAGCCATTTCCCATTCTGCTTTTCATTGAAATCACATACCATACTGAGAAGCATGGGCTCTGGAGTCAGACCTCCTGGGTTTGAAAGCTGACCTTCCTACTGGGTTTGAAAGCTGACCTTCCTACTTTTTCGCTGTGTAATCTGAGGCAACATCACTTCACTTTACTAAGCCTCAGCTTCCTGAGTTTAAAATGGAAACTTATGCAAGCCTCAATTGTCTTTTCTTTAAAATGGGTACTAGTAATCCCAAATTTGTAGGGTTGCAGTGAAGATCAAACTATATGACACGTGTAAAATGTTTCACACGCTGAGTGGTCACGTAGGAAGCCCTCAATACTTGATGTACAGAGGTTATGTAATACCACTGCACTACTTCTGGCTTCTTTGAATATTGTTGTTATTAGGTGTCATTGAGGCGATTCCAACTCAGTGATCCCATGTGACAGAATGGAACTGCCCCATAGGGTTTTCTAGCCTGTAATCTTTACAGGAGGTGATCACCAGGTCTTTCTCCCGTGGAGCTGCTGAGTGGGCTTGAACTGCCAACCTTTCAGTTAGTAGCAAAGCTCTTAACTGTTAATCTACCAGGACTCCTTTTTGAATATTAGATTATTTTACCCTCTTAATCCCTTTATTGGGGGCTCTGGTGGGGTGCAGTGGTTAAGCTTTTGGCTGTTAACCAAAGGGTCAACAGCTGGAATTCACCAGCCACTCCTTGGGAACCCTGTGGGGCAGGTCTAGTCTGTCCTATAGAGTCGCTATGAGTCTGAATCAACTCGATGGCAGCAGATCCGGAACCTCTTTATCAGGTAAGTACCATTATTATCCTCCTTGCACAATGAGGAAAATGAGGCTTAGAGGGTCAATTAACTTGCCCAAGTTCATATGCCTAGTGGGAGTGGTTTGGATCTAGGTCTGACTCTAGAACCTGCCCCTAGGCCCTAGGTTCTCTTAAAATGCTGAACAATTTGCTGTCTTTCTTTTGCTCTCCATTTTGGCCAGGAGCTGATGAAATGTTTATGTTTCAGATGGTTTACCCATACAAAAGGGCAAATAGAGTAAGTTGAGAAGCCAACACAGGTATAATTAGGCAGATCATCTGCTGTTGATAGCAACTCTCCCAGATGTCAACAAAATAGGCTCTTAAATAGAGTGGCTGCTGGCAGTAAATTTGAAAGCAAGCTCTGCTTTGGAAAAGAAATATCCCTGCAAATGGAAAGGAGCAGTAGCCCAATAATCCAAAACATGGACAAATAGCAAATAATTTGTATTTACATTTAGAATCTATATGATATCCATATTGATTCATGTGGAAAATGTTAATGCTTAAAGATCGCATCCGAAAGGGGCTAGGAGCCAATCCTTTTCTTGAAAAACAAGCAATTCTGGTGACAGTGGACCTTCATTCCCACTGACAATAGGTAGCTGGGTCTGAGTACCCGCTTGCCTCTTAGACACAGCCAGGCTCCCCACTTTCACTCTGTCCCTCTCCAACTCTCCACCTCCTATTTCCTTCAAACTCTCAGGATCACTGCACTTACCATTTTGGAATTTGCTGTATTGTTTTTCTTCTACCCAATGTACTGGACTCATTTACTTCACTATAGACATGTGAGTTTGTGATCCCTGCTCTAGATAAATTCCAAATATATATCATTCACAAGTTAAGAGTTGGCTTATCTAACCTGGAAGAAGATTCTTTCTATGAGAAGGGTTACTTACATGGTTTATCTAGTCTGGGCACCAGGAAAGTGACTCTAAATGCCATTTGGGTCCATTCAGTTTAGTTATCTCTCCATGTGTGGAAATTTAAGACTTTATAAGAACAACTATACTTATTAATGGAGAATAATAAATATGGTGCATGAAAATAGAATGGCAGTAGAGTTCCCTTGAATATTTATAGATCTGTAATACTTGACATCACTTTGTGCCTGTTGTTACGCTAAGCCCATCACATCCATTAGCTCCTTAATACCTTATAATAGGTCTATGAGGTAGAGCTCAATATTACCCGACATTTTATAGATGAGAAAACTAAGGAACTGATAGCACAAGTAATTGCACACGTCACTCAGCTAGCAAGTGGCAGAAACAGGACTCTAAACCAGCGGTCCAACTCAAGAGTCCACTACCTTAAACACCCACTTTCTGAACCCTCCTGTCTACCGGGTGTAAGGCCTCCATTGCAGCGCCATGGCACTAGGCAGTCTTCTTTAGGTGGAGAATCTTCGAAGAGTGAAACGGGTATCAAATATAATACCCATTCAATTGTCAGTTTATCGTACTGTGGTGGCTTGTGTGTTGCTGTGATGCTGGAAGCTATGCCACCGATATTTTAAATACCAACTGGGTCACCCATGGTGGACAGGTTTTAGCAGAGCTTCGAGACTAAGACAGAATAGGAAGAAAGGCTTGACGATCTACTTCCAAAAATCAGGCAGTGAAAATTCTATAGATCACAATATAATATTGTCTGTTATAGTACTGGAAGATGAGCCCTGTAGGTTGGAAGGCACTCAAAACACAGTGATCGCAGCAACGGACTTGAGCATATCAATGATTATGAAGATGGCACAGGACCAGGCTGCATTTTGTTCTGTTGTACATTGGGTCACCATGAGTCAGAGCCAATGTGACAGCAACTAACAACATGTTAAAGGTGACAAACATCAGTACATATGCCTCCCCTGGTAAATTACACATTGGTGGAGCCTGTTGTCCTGCTGACTGTGGCAGCAATAGAGAACCTGGGTGGGTTTTCAGCTGCACTGTGCCTTGCCATCTACACTCATGGTAGACTAGGCACTAAGAAAAACAAAAGTAGTAAGTGCCTGTGTCTTGTGTGTGACTCTAATACCATATTATCTGGTGGCTGTCAGTAGCTTTTGGAGAGACAGTTCAACCACCTCTGCCATGAAGTTTACTGACAAATCCTAGTGCTGGCAGCAGCCCTGGCACTGCCGATTCGAGAGCAGTTGTGCCACAGGAGAGGACAAGTTACCTCGCTGTGCTTTATTCGCTTTGTGCTGTGGTGCTGCTCATGCTAACGGACAGCTTGTTAGAAACTTAATTCCTGCTGCCCTGTGTCCTGCTGTGAGCATGGAAGGCCCCTCACACACTGTGTTGCCAGACTAGGAACCAGAGTATCGCTGTGATTAAGAACATGGGGGGTTGGGTGGACCTGGGTTCAAATCCTAGCTTTGACATTTAATAGCTGTGTGACTAAGCATCAGTTTCACCATTTAAAAAATGAGGACCAATGTGGGTTATGAATACCTACGCCATAGTATTACCTTGATGATGATTCATTAAGGTGATTTTAAAAAGTTACTCAGTATGAATATGGGTATGTAGTAAATGCTCTACTGGTGGTAATTTTATTTTAAATATACTTAGGAACAGATGGAAAAAAAATTGTGCATCTCTGTTACCTCGTACCATCCCAGAAGCTATTAAATCACACTTCTTTCATTCCAAGTTACCCTTGATTGTAACATCATCGGATTAATAACTTTTGAGGGGAAAAAAAAAAATCACTACTACATTGAACCCTTTGTAAAACACATCTTGATTTCAGATGTGATACTATGAAAAATATCTGTATCTAAAAACCACAGAAATGTGATATGCCAGGGCTGAGACGTACCTGGTCGAGAAGACACTGCTTTCTGTTCTTCCAGATATTACAGCCAAAGGAATGAGTCTAACTGAAAACTGACTGTCTTTTTTTTCGCAAGGTCTTTGGGGTGCCCTTCCCTATTCTGTTTCATACATTGTGGTGTAACAGGAAGAACTTGAGCTCTTCCTGCTTATGCAAACTCAGGCAAGTTACTTTCCTTCACTAAGCCTTAATTTTCCCATCCGTAAAGTGGCAGAATATTATCCTTCTCCCTGGGTTGTTGTGAGAATTAAATGAAACAACTTAGACAAGTCACTCAGTCGAATCCATTATACAGAAAAGGAGCTTGATACATTCTCGTCTGCTGCTTTTTGCTTTCACACAGCAGACTGCGCGCTACATGAATTAGAGATAAATGATTTGTACATGAAGAAAGCAGCATGACGTGACATCAGACATTTCTGAATACACAAAAATTAGACTGCTGAGTGTTCTCAATCTGTGTATTAAGCCAACATTCATTGTGTCATGAGCACTAGTGTGATGAGCTGGCTGGCATACTGCACATTAATTATGCCACCCAATGGGGGATAGCCTGGAGAATATGTCTCTGGAAGGGTCCAGTTGGGGTCAGCAGAAGAGTCACCCCTCTGATGAACAGATGATTGTGTGGAGGCTCTGGGAGGCCAAACAGGCTTAAGAGATGACACTCCTGTTCTTCCTAAAGAGCCATCCTTTTCACTCATTTGTTCAACAACTATTTTTTAAAGTGCCTCCTTTGTGCCAGATATTGGGCTAGGCTGGGTATACGAGAGAATAAGAGAGGACTGGTGAATAATAAAAACATGTGGCTCTTACCCTCTGGTGCTTAGAGCCTAAAACGGGAGACAGATGATAAACAAGAAAACAAATCAGCTTATAATTATAAATAGGAATAAATGCTACAAAGGAAAAAATCAGGATTCAGGGAATAATAGCAGAACTTGGGATGATCAAGAAGAGCTGACAGCTAAGCTGGAAGAAACCAGCAACGCGAAGCACAAAGATAAGAGAGTTCTAACTCAATAACAGCATATGTGAAGTTTCTGAGGTAGGAGAGAGTTTGATGTACTTAGGTAGATAGACAGACAGACAGACAGGCAGACAGGCAGACAGGCAGACAGGCAGACAGGCAGACAGGCAGACAGGCAGATGGATGGCTGCTGTCAAGTGGTCTCCGACTCATGGCAACATTTGAACAACAGAACAGAACATTGCCTGGTCCTGAGTCATCTTCATGCACTTGGTCATGTTCAAGTCCACCACTGTGGCCATCGTGCCAATCCATCTCATAGAGGGTCTCCTTCATCCCCATAGGCTTTCTACTTCACCAAACATGATGTCCTCCTCTATTGATTGATCCCTCCTAATGAAGTATTCAAAGTGAGCAAGTTGGATAGTGTTCTTTTGTGATTCATAGGTTTTCAATGGCTAATTTTTGAAGGCAGCTCACCAGGTCTTTCTTCGTAGTCTATCTTAGTCCAGAAACTCTGCTGAAACCTGTCCACCATGGGTGACCCTGCTGGTATTTGAAATACTGGTTGTATAGCTTCCAACATCATAGTAACACACAAGCCATCACAATAGGACAATCTGACAGATGGGTGGTGGGGGTGTACTCTGGGACCTGATAAAGGTCATTGGGCAGGAAGGCAGCGATCAAAGGGGGGAGTTTCTTCTCAAACAAATGATTTGCTTATTACTTTAGTAATATGTTGAAGTGAATCCAAAAGAATAATTATAATCAGACCCAAATACTTGAACTTCCAGGAGTAACATACAGGTAATCGGATGTGCAAGGAAGATGCAGGGATGTTGGTCATCTTTGTCTTGTCATGGAGCTGCATGTTAACATGTATCACATGTATTATTTATGCTGTGATTCAAGACAAACTTTGCCTCTCCAATAGGGGTTAGGTTTCTCCTGCTAGTATTTATTCTATCCCAACTGCCCACAGTGGTCACCCTAGTTACTGGATTTGGACCAAATCCTCCCAGAAGCAGTGAGTTAAGAGCCCCACAGGGTATGATAAGTTTATCTCCTACTAGCAGCATGTTTGCAAATAGATTCTGTTGCATTTAGATGAAAAACTTGGCCCTAGAGCAACATACCCCAAATGTCTTCTTTTTTTTCTATTCAAAAGCATGCATTTTATTTTTTAGCAACCTGCTGTATTGCCTGCTAATTTTTTAAAATTGTACGTTAGATGAAGGTTTATAGAACAAACTAACTTCTAGTTAAACAGTTAGTACACATATTGTTTTGTGACATTGATTACCAACCCCATGACAAGTCAACACTCTCCCTACTTGACCTTGAGTTCCCTATTACCAGCTTTCCTGTCTCCTCCTGCCTTCTAGTCCTTGTCCCTGGACTGGTGTGCCCCTTCTGTCTTGTATTGTTTTATGGGCCTGTCTAATCTTTGACTGAAGTGTGAACCTTGGAAGTGACTTCATTACTGAGCTAAGATGGTATCCAGAAGCCATACTCTTGCGGTTTCTCCAGTCTCTGTCAGGCCAGTAAGTCTGGTCTTTTTTTGTGAGTTAGAATTTTGTTCTATTTTTTTTCTCCAGCTCTGCCCAGGATTCTCTATTGTGATCCCTGTCAGAGTAGTCGGTGGTGGTAGCTGGGCACCATCGAGTTGTATTGGACTCAGTTTGGTGGAAACTGTGGTAGTTGTGGCCCATTAGTTCTTTAGACTAATCTTTCTCTTGCTTTAGTTTTCTTCATTCTCCCTTGGTCCCGACAGGGTGAGACCAGTGGAGTATCTTAGATGGCCGCTCACAAGCTTTTAAGACCCCAGATGCTACTTACCAAAGTAGAATGTGAAACACTTTCTTTATAAGCTATGTTATGCCAATTCAGCTAGATGTTCCCCAAGACCATGGTCCCCACAGCCCTCTGCCCAGTAATTTGGTCCCTCAGGGAGTTTGGATGTGTCTGTGGAGCTTACATGACCGTGCCTTGGACAAGTTGTGCTGGCTTCCCCAGTACACAATGTCTTTTTGATGTTGTTATTATTAGTTGCTGTCAAGTAGATTGCAACTTATGTTGATCCTATGTCTGCATAGTAGAACTGCTCCATAGTTTTTTTGGCAAGAATCTTAATGGAAGCAGATTACCAGGTCTTTTCTTCTGAGATACTTCTGAGTGGATTCAAACCTTCAACCTTTAGGGCAGCAGTTAAGTGCAAAACTTTGTACCACTCAGGGACCTTTAACTTCTTAATAGGTATTGAATTAAAAAAAAAAAAAGGTTTATAAAGAAATTAGCTTGAAAATCTTGGGGGGTGGGTAGTAAACCATGCTAAATGGATGAATTTATTGTAGGACTTTCAGGAGCCTTTCCCAAGCTTAGGGGTTTCTTAAATACTGTAATGACTGTATTTCTGATAGGGTAAATAGCAAGGAAAAGTTTAAAAATGATATTTAAAATTGCTTTAAAATAGCCCATTTGGAAGAGCCCTAGCTTATTATAACCTGTGCCAGAATCAAGATCAATAGCATTAGACAATTAGGAGTATGAAACAAATTACCTGTCACAATATAATGAATTTTATTGTAATTTAAGCTCTCACATTAAAGGCAATAATACTTATATAAATTTTGAATTAATTTCCTTCAGAAATAAACTGCATAAGCCATGGCCATCAAGATAAACCTCAGTGAGTAAGTACATGCAAAGGGGTCTCTTATGTAATTGGAATCATGCATACACTTGTGAGAATAGGTAGTTTGGGGGAGAGTCTATAAATAAATGTCCTCAGTGAAAATAGAAAGAGCTAGGCAGGAAGGGAGATGGAATTATTAAGAGAGAAGGTGGAACTGAGGCTAGCCATATGGTCAGTGCCACAGCCCGGCAAGCCTGTCAGGGATAGGCATGCTGGGAATGCAGGCGAGAGGGAATTGTCCTGAAAGAACCACATGCATTCCGCCATGAAGAAATGAGGGCAGAGGGCTGTGGGCAAGACTCTGCTCTGTGACTGACACTTGTGCTGATAGAAGCCAACACTGGATGTTGAATCATGTCTATGCCAGGTTGATTAGGATGGATGGGGCCTTCTAATGCCCTAAAAACATTCAGTCCAGGGCAAACCATACTCATCCGAAGAGCCATATACAAGATTGGCTTCTGTTTTGCAATGTATGTAATTACATGTACTCAACTAATGAGGGGAGTATAAATAGATCATCCAAGAAAGTCCTCTTTCTCTAACCACTCTCTGTCCCAAATGTCTTCCTATAGCTACCACTTACTCATTAAAAAAATATGTCAGTTAGATGAAAATTTCAAGCTTACTGGATTAAGTGGAAGACATTAATTTTGGAGCTATGACTGCCTAAGTAGATGCTGCATCCTGTTGCTATGACTACATTAGAATTTGCTATCAATATTGATGAAAAGACAGTTTGCTTTCAGCATCCCATCAGCAAGGCATGAGAATGGGGTGGCTACAAGAGGCTTGGTAGTTGATTCCACTGCAATTCTCCATCATGCTGCCTTTTACTTGCAGCACTGATGGAAATGCAGCAAGATACCTGGAAAATTACAAACGACATATGAATAAACAGCTTTTCCAAACTAATCCACTTCCTTGGAGTAATAGATGCATATTGATTATGATGACATTCATTCAGACTTCTAACAACAAAAACAAGTGGGAAAAGATTCTAGCTTATTGAGGCCTTGCTTTGCCCTGCCTCTTCACTCCCCTGCTCACTGTGCTAGACTTGGCCTTTCCATGACAAATCACTCACCCCCGAGATTCTCAAGCTAACCTAATGGGCTTAGCATTGTTAGTGAATTAGCCTCTTTCACTCACACACACCTACACATGGTCACACGCACATTATAATCTTTCAATGTTCTTCTGGAAAGATTTCTTGAAAATTTTGCACAAAAGAATAATGATCACAGTTGTACTTGTAATATATACAAATGACCTAATGCCGTGTAAAACACATGTCCCTAGGAAGACTCTTGTTTTAGATCTTACTGGCAAAATTTGATGTTCTGGAACAAAGTATCATTTTTTGACATGGTCATGGATTAATTTCCTCACAGTGTCCTATAAACTATTGCTAAAATTAAATCATTCTTTCACTAGTGACAATGGTTTAAAATATTTTGCCTAAATATATTTTGCTATATTACTATACATAATGTGGTATAGTTTCCTAAAGAATTGTTTTCTTTCATCTATAAGTAGCAATGAAAATATTTTAAGATAAAATCTAGCTCTTCTCCTTGTTATTGTTCGGTATGACTGAGTTGATTTCAACTCATAGCCACCCCATGTGACAGAGGAGAACTGCCCCATAAGGTTTTCTAAGCTGTAATCTTCAGGGAAGCAGATTGCCACATCTTTCTCCCATGAAGCTGATGGGTGGGTTCAAATGCCAATCATTTGGCTAGCAGTTGGGCACTTAACCAATGCACCACCAGGGCTCCTCTTCTCCTTGTACTTAGAATTTTAACACATGTCGTCTCTGGCAGTAGGGCATCTATTATTATATTCCAGTTTTCTCTGGTGATGTCTAAGATATCTCCTTAGAAGGCAACCCAAGGAAGGGAATAGTTTGATAAAGTACTGTCTTAATCATCTAGCAATGCTGTAACAGAAATACCACAAATGTATGGCTTTAACAAAGAGAGATTTATTTTCCCACAGTCTGATCTGTGTATGAGGTCCACCCCCCACTCCGCTTTCCTTTCCTTTTTATCTCTTGAGAGGTAAAAGATGGTGCAACCTACACTCCAAGGAAACTCCCTTTACATTAGATTAGGGATGTGGCCTGAGCAAGAGTGTTACATCCCACCCTAATCCTCTTTAACCACAGGCAGAGATTATGATTTATAACACATAGGAAAATCACAAAATGGAGGACAAACACAATACTGGGAATCATGGCCTAAACCAAGTGGACACATATTTTGGGGGGACACAATTCAATCCATGGTGAGTACTCAGAGATGCCTTGGCTGATGCTCTATGCTCTCTGCTTTTAGGGTCTAATTTAGGACAATAACTTGTACTCTTGTTCTCTGTTCTGAGTCAGTGTTTGGATTAGATGTTAAAGCTCTCTTGGATGGCAAAAAGGTGTCTACTCTCTCTTACTTGTCTAGACATTTTCCTTCTGGGCAAGAAGCTGTTTCCTGTACTTTCTCATATATAAAGTCTTTCTGGATCTTTATTGCTTTGACTTTAGCATGTTTTACCAAATTTACTTGACATTAATGCAGTTATTCTATTCCATGCCTGTGTCAGAATAAAAATATTAAAAACAAGACAGCAAAACACAGGTTCAGGCAAGCGTTTCACTTAATATATAGCCACATATGAAGGTCTAAGTTTTCCATTTGGGTCAATAGAATTTCCTGACTCTAAAAGAAACACACATACACACATTCTGAGATTGGGACTTGATTTGCATATCATGGAACCCTATAATTTGTCTATATTATGGTTGTCCTGAGAATTTTAGACTACATTTATATAACCAGTAACCCTTCGAGAAGATACTCCAGATATTTGTAGAAATTACATTTCCCTTCAAAGTCATTGAAGATGTATTTTTTTCATATTGCATTTCCGGTGTAGACATCTAAGATTATGGGCTTGAATGCCCCATTGAGCATAATTTTTTCTAGATATTCTATATGGCTTTATGAAGGCATGTGTTAGGAAAAATAATAATTAAGAATTTAGGTTGGAATTCTCCATTTATTCTTCATTCCTATCCTGAAAAATAGAAGTTTATTACTGTTTTACTTTGAATTATTCAATTCAACTTGTATTTATAAGGCACCAGCTATGTATCCAGTCCTTGATGAGAGGAGTTTCCAAAAGCATTCAAAACTTGGTCTCTGTTTGGGACTTCACAGTAAAGTTGGGGAGTGAAGAGTCACAAAAGTTAACCAATCATGAGACCACACAAGGTGTCCATGTAATATCATGCCAACATATATGATATAGTGACCTTTGCCCTCGAAGTGTGAAATGTGAACCAGCAGCATCAGCATCAACTGGAAATTTGCTAAAAATGCAATCTACATTTTAATAAGAGTTGCACACTAAAATTTATGAAGCAGTCAAATGAACAGTGAGTGGCAGGGAAAGCTGGCACTGGGTGAGATCAGTGTAGACTGGAGTTGTGAGGAAAGCCTGTGAGAATGATGGAAGTTGGTGGAAGGAGGGTAGGAGCTGGTTAAGTCTGGGGCAGTGTGTCTTACATTGTTACTTGCATTAAAGTCACCTCCCCAGGGATGCTTGCTTAGATGCTTATTCCTGCAACTCTCTTTCCATTCCCACCCTTTTCCCCTACTGAATCAGAACAGGCAACAGCAGAGTTTTGCAACTCGTAAGAGATGTGATCAAATGTGTATATATAATTTATCTGATTTTAGGAAAATATACTTTTAACCTCTCCCCAGGAAACTTCCTAAATTTGAGAATCACAGATATAGATAAAAGGGAATAATTCAAGATACGGAAAGTATGCACACTGAAGCCATATACCAGGAAAGTTTGCTCTCTGTGTGTCTTCCCAACTGCCCTTGTCCTTGTCCTCATTCTCATCTTTTCTCGCCAGTCTTCTATTCTTGCTTACCCTCCTTAGCGTTGTCAGAGTGAACTACATAAAAAGCATATCCTTGAGCAACTACCCTCTTTGCCATGAGACCCGAAGAACTGGATGGTGCCTGGCTATCATTACTAAACATTTTGACCAAAGATTCTGCAGAAGAATTCTGATCAAAAGGGGGACTATATAGAACAGAATTTCAAATTCTCATGGAATCCCAACTGTCTGGAGCGTGGAGACCCCAAGATAATCCTTAAACCTTAAACCAAAAATATCCCCTAAAGTCTTCTTAAAACCAAATGATAGTTTAGCTTAGCTAGTAAAGAATGTCTGCCTTGAGCATTGTGGTCTTTTAAGATCTATATGGGATCAAATTACAATAGCAACTTGAAAGATTAGATAGGAGACTTAAGGGGCAGAGAGTTTATGTTAATGGGGGAGGAACAACACAGAAAAGGAGGGTGAGAATGGTTACACAACTTGAAGAATGTTAGCAATGTCACTGAATTATAGATAGAAATTGTTGAACTGGTGTGTATTCTGCTGTGTATAATATCAACAACAAAAATAAAATGAATTATATATATAAAAAAAGCACATCTGATCACATCTCTTAGTAATTGTAAAACTCCATTGTTACCAGAAGATAGACACTTAGTATGGCTTTGGCTAGGGTCCCTGGGTTTGTGCTTGGCTGGTAAGTGAAAGGTTGGCAGTTCGAGCCTACCCTGTGGTACTATGGGAGAAAAGGCCTAGAGATTGGCTTCTGTAAAGATTTCAGCCAAGAAAACCCTACAGAGCAGTTCTACGCTAACACATAGGATCACCATGAGTGGGAATTGACTAGATGGCAGAAGATAACAAAAACATCAGGCTTTGGCCTCTACTCATAGGTATTTGGCCCTTGAAACTCCAGCTTTCTAGCTCTTGTTCTAGCTAGGTTATATTTCTAGCTACAAATAAATAAAGTAGGGATAAAATAGCAATAATAAAGACGTGAAATTAAGGTCGTTGGGATAAATTGAGACAAAACCAATAAAAAAATAACTAGGTAGTAGACAAGTGTTAACTTTGGTGAAAGGAAAGATAACACACAATATAGGGGAAGTCAGTGCAACTCAACCAAGACAAGGCCATAGAAGCTTCCTAAATACATCCAAACACCATGAGGGACCAAGTTACTGGGGCTAAGGGCTGGGGACCCTGGTCTTGGGGGACATCTAGGTCAATTGGCATAACATAGTTCACAAAAAAATTGTGCTACATCCTACTCTGGTGAGTAGCATCTTGGATCTTAAAAGCTTGTGAATGGACTTCTGAAATACATCTATTGGTCCCATCATGCTCAGAGCAAATGATAATGAAGAAAACCAAAGATACAAGGAAAATATCAATCCAAAGGACTGTTAAGACCACATGAACCACAGCTTTCACCAGCCTTAGCCTAGAAGAACTAGATGGTGCTCAGTTCCCACCACTGACCGCTTTGAAAGGGATTACAGCGGAGGGTTCTTGACAGAGTGGGAGAAAAATGAACAAAATTCAAATTCATGCACACACACACACAAAAGACCAGACTTACTGGTCTGACAGAGACTGGAGGAATCCCTTAGACTACAACTCCCAGACACCCTGCTAAATCAGAATTGAAGCCACTCCTGAAGTCCACTACTCGATAGGCCTGTAAAATAAGTACTAACACACGTGAAGAAAGTGTTTTCTAGTTCAGTCAATTATACGATTGGGCAACATGTGCCCAAAAGCAAAGATGAGAAGGCAGGAAGGGACAGGAAACCTGGATGAATGGACATGTGTTGTAAAGGGAAAGGGGGAGAGTGCTGATATATTTTGGGGATTGCAACCAATGTCACAAAACAATTTGTGTAGAAATTTTTGAATGAGAAACTAATTGTGCTGTAAACTTTCACCTAAAACACACACAAACACACATACGCAAAATCAACAAAACCAAACCCACTGCCATAGAGCCAATTGCGCTTGACTACTAACTTAAAGGTTGATGATCGCAACTCACCCAGCAGCACCATGAAAGAAAGGCCTGGTGATCTCTTTCTGTAAAGATTATAGCCAAGAAAACCCTTTGGAGCTGTTCTACTCTGTAACACACGGGATAGCCAATCTGAACTAGTGACTGTTAAAAGCTCAGCACAGTGACCTGCATATTTTAAGCCCTCCATAAATGTTAACTGTTTTAGCCCTCACAAAAGTGGCAGGATGACAAAAATTATCATAGCCAATGATGACTACAAAGCACAGGCACAAGACTATAAGGCCATTACCAGGTGAATTAAAACTCTGAGTGAGCTGTGACTTAAAAACAAACTGCGAAGGATCGCTAAAGGGGTCATTTCAGTGATGTTAAAATGAATTCTGCTCACTGAATATGCCGAGATCTCTGCCTTCTGGGCATACGGTAGGATTGTACTTCCTGGCCTCCTGGGGTTGGTGGAGCTCTGTGATCAGCTCTGGCCAATAAGCTGTGAGTGAAGGTGATGTGTGACATTTCTGGGCCAAGGTTTTAACTGCTGATGCAAGACTCTTCAGCGTGCTCTTTACTTCCTACCAAAATGTTCCAGCTAATTGTTGCTCTGTCCGTCTGGGTTCTTGCTCTTGTGGGCAAATGACACTCAGGTTCACAGCCTCTCATTTAGACGAGTGGGTAAGTTAAAAAGGGTTACTTGATTTGTTATATATAAACTAAGGCCACCTTCCTCGGGATGGGAGAGGCAGTTCATTGTTCCATTGAGTGGTTCAGCCGTTAGGGACACTATAGATCTCCTGCCCTGGAAGCATGCACCCAGCTAGTTGGAATACTTGGGTTTAGGAAGAATCCTTTGTTATCAGCATTATCGGAGTTTGGTTGCCACTATTCTAGTTTTTTAACTTGATTTCTTCATATCAGTTTAATTGCTTACAGGCTCTTTATATTGTATTGAATTCATATTTGTTTCAACAGTATTTTGACCTGTAATATTCTAATAATGTGGCTTTAAGACATCTTGATTGGTGCTGTGGTTCAAATGTAAATAACCTGTATATTTTTCCTAAAGAAAATGTATCCATACTCTATCCAAAAAATTGCTTGTACAGTGACACAACATTGGTGAGGTGCTCTCTGTAAGTTTGTGCTACTTAAAAACTTAAAATATAAGCTAAATAATTACAAATGTAATAGGATGACTGGGCTATTCTTAATTTACAGGTCATTTAAAATACACTTAACCTTACTTAATGCCCACAGTGATGCTTAAAGGCAAATAGTCCCATTTCACAGAAATAAAATTAACGCTCAGAGACAGAGGTTGTTGTTTTTAGGTGCCGTTGAGTAGGTTCCGACTCATAGTGACCCCATGCGCCACAGAACAAAACACTGCCCGGTCCTGTGCCCTCTCTACAACTGTTGTTACGCTTGAGCTCATCGTTGCAGCCACTGTGTCAATCCACCTCGTTGAGGGTCTTCCTCTTTTCCGCTGACCCTGTACTCTGCCAAGCATGATGTCCTTCTCCAGGGACTGATCCCTCCTGACAACATGTCCAAAGTATGTAAGAAGCAGCCTCGCCATCCTTGCTTCTAAAAAGCATTCTGGTTTCACTTTTTCCAAGACAGATTTGTTCGTTTTTTTGGCAGTCCATGGTATATTCAATATTCTTCACCAACACCATAATTCAAAGGCATCAATTCTTCTTCGGTCTTCCCTATTCATTGTCCAGCTTTCACATGCATATGATGCCATTGAAAATACCATGGCTTGGGTCAGGTGCACCTTAGTCTTCAAGGTGACATCTTTGCTTTTCAACACTTTAAAGAGGTCCTTTGCGGCAGATTTTTCCAATGCAATGCGTCATTTGATTTCTTGACTGCTGCTTCCATGGCCATTGATTATGGATCCAAGTAAAATGCTGAGACAGAGGTAGGCTGAAAATTTTATGTGTAAGTCTATATTCTGTATGGAATAAATAAGCATTTAAGTTATACTATTAACAACGAGGTTACTTCACCTTTTAAATTTTGATTTCCATAATTACTATTTTTTATTACTAAGTTGGAAAAGATTGGTTACATGGGTCACGGGGTCTTTCACCCTGAGACAGGGGGCTAGAAGAAAACGTTTGAGGCTCACTGACAGAAGGCCTCTTGAGTGGCCTGGTGAAGGGCTCAGTGTTTGGCTTAATCTTGTTCAAAATGTCTTCAGATTTTAAGAGTTTGAAGGGCTGTAAAAAGAGAAGGGTTAGATTTATCTTATGTGGCTCCAGAGACGGTTGCAAACACAAACGACACCAGTGCCTGGCCAGGCAGGTAGCATACATAACAGAATACTAGAGTAGGGGGTTTTAGGCATTGTGGGGAGTGTGTGATCTGCTTAAAAGTATTAAAGAAACAACCTAAAACACAGCAGAACAGGCTTGCAGGCTGCATTCAGGGCATGGGCCCCAGTTTGGCTTTCTGCTTTAGAGGTAGAAACAGGTCCAGGGGAGCGAGGGAGCATTGTAGAGAGGGGGACTTTTGGTTCAACATGAAGACTCACTTTCTAGTAACTGGGGATGTATGACATTTAAAAGGCTACAGGCAATCTTGGTAGAGATAGATGTTAAGATTTACTCATCCTTAATCCTTAGGCTCTAGAAACTATGTGTTCTGTTTTTCTTTGAAAGGATAAATGTAGACATATTAACTTAGCCTTTTTTCTCAATAATTTCTGTTGTCCCTGTCCATTTCCCCCTTGGCCAGTACAGCCTACAACATCTGATGCTTCTGTACCAACTCATGTTGGTGCACTTATTGGGGATTTGGGGAAAACAATTGCCTGACTCTTTTTTCTCCAATTCCGATTTTCTTGGGTTATTAACAGTGATTCTGCAATTACATCAGCAGGTTATTGGGCTGAAATATATCTGGGATTGGAGACTTTCATTTAAAGCAGCTACTGTTGTCGTTGTTAGCTGCCATGGTGTCGGCCCACAATTTATGGTGACCCCACGCGTAATCGTATAAGGTGACTGTGGATGGACCGTTGTGACCCTTAGGGCTTCCATTGACTGATTTTGGGAAGTAAATCACCAGGCCTTTCTTCTTGGCATGTCTTAGTCTGGGAGCTCTACTGAAAACTAGTCAGTGTCATAGCAACGAGCAAGCTTCCGCTGAAAGATGGGCGGTGGCTGCCCATGAGGTGTATTGCCAGGAAGTGAATCTTGGTCACCTGCACAGAAGGTAAGAATTTTATCATTGCCATCGCTGAAGCAGCAAGAGATTCTCCTCTTTTTTTTTTTTTTTACCATGAACTCTACAGATTGAAGCCCTTTGCAGTTTGAAGATTGTTTTTCTTGGAAGGAAAAATATAAGCAAAATAAAACCAGACGAAACCTGTTGCCGTCGTGTTGATTCCAACTCATAGCCATCCTGTAACCAAAATAGGAGATGAGTAATTCTGCCTTTTTCTCTGTCATCACCTCGGCATTGTATCACCCACTCCAAGCAATGGGTCAATCCCTGCCTTACATTATAAAAGCGTAGAAATGTTTTTGTTGTCCTGGTCGTGTTCTCCAAGTCTCAGCTTGTTCTGGGCTTAGCTAAGTCCTGGTTTGTGCTGTTCCTTCATATTTGATGGCTTATACGTTTTGATCAAGATCTTTTAGAATTCTACTTCATCAGAAAAATCCCTTCGTAGACACACCTGCTTCGTTGATTGCCTTCCCTCTCTTGTTTCCCGATGTCTGTATTTAACCTGACTGTCAGAAATTTGTTTGATTACAGCCTCCCATCCATAGAGTCTAATGTCTGTGGTAACATACCCATCATATCCCCCCAAAACTTTTTGAAATCTGCTCACCTAAAATTAAGCACATGTTTACAATTATACCTTTAGTTCTTTTCATTACAATGGGAACTTACTGTCGACACGCCACTTTCTTTCTGTTATTGACATTTCCATATTATCAACAACTTCTCCAGAACTGGGTCCATCCTTAGTGGAAGGCAGTGTGGAATGGTGAAAACAGCATGGCTCTGTTTCTAATGAACTCTGTGACCTTGGGCAATTTGATTAAGTTCTCTAAGCTTTGGTGATGTTTATCATCTGTAAAATGCAGACAATATCCACCTTGTACAGTTATTCTGACAAATGAGAAATGCTCTTAGCACAGCACTCATTATGATGTAGGATAAAAGGCAGCCAATATTATCTTTTAAGATGTAAAATTTTCTTCAGAGTAAGTCAAGATGCTTCACTTTTTTGCAGGTGAAGCAACTTTGATGATCTGATGATAGTGGTGATGACTCTGTTTACCATTTACTGGTGCACTTACTATGTGCCAGACTTTCCATGCATTATCCTAAAACAAGTACTATTATCACTCTCATTTTACAGTTGGGTAAATTGAGGCTTAATGAGGTTAAACAACAAGCTCAAAGTTATAGACCTAGAAGTGGCAGAGCCCGGGTCCAAACAATATGTGCCCGAGTTTGAAGTTGGTGCTCCTCTAAGATGTCCGACAACCCACACCCCTCACCTATGCCAGAGTGGCTGTGGCTCTTGGCAAGGCTGTCCACACAGTCCATCTGGAAGGTCTGTGTTACACCCCCGAAGGGACACCACTCTTTTGCCTTTCTCTATTAGCACAACCCAGTTTTCTCCTTGCTGTCATCACCCTCTGATTTTCGTACATGCACACTATTGTATACTTCTAAAGCCTCAAAATATGACAGGGGAAATACTTTTGTTTTTTTTCAGTGTGATTACCATTTTGCTGTAGTGAACTCCCCTTTCCCACTTGGCACTTGTCTCAATGACATCTTGGCCCAGTTCCACAAGTTTCCAGTTCTATTCAGTGATTAACAGTTTCACTTTAGTAATTAAGATTCAGTCATCTTGATTTCAAAGCTTCGGTCTTTGATTTTATTCAAAGCACTCCTCTCTCAGGGCAGGGGAGAGCTCCCAGCAAGGGTCTAGAGCAGAGTGAGGGACTGTCTCCTTGCTTTCTCTCCCTTCTTCTTCTTTGCACTGAGGCCTCTGGGGTTGGTATGGAAAGGAGAAAGAGGAACACAGACTCATTTTGTCTATCTGTGGTGAGGTTCCTCTCCTCTATTTATGGGTCATCATCACAGCACAGTAGATAGTAATGACCTCTCAAATGGGCTATATATACCCAGGGGAAGTACAAGATGATCCATTGGGTGCTGAAAGAAAATATTAGAACTTCCACCTATGCTTTCTTTCTTTCTTTGAAACATTCAGCTTCACTAATGTTTCCTGTGCAGATTGACACCAACATATTCCCTGGATACAGATGGGTCACATATCACGTACAAGACCTGCACATTTTTGGGTAAGAGGGAGAGTTCCACAAAGCAAAGGGCTTGCCAGTGGGGCTTTCCCACCTTCATTGGTTTTATTATATTCAGATGCTTTGCAATTTACCTGTAGAGGGTTAAATGTATTTCTGGATAATATCTAATTTTAACTAAGCCAATCCTGATACAATCAACAAATGGTGTTAGAAGATATTTGCAAAGAAACCTTGAGCTGAAATAATGCCAGCACAAATGAACAAAGAGAATGGCAGAGAGAACGTTTTGCATTACCCTAGTATAAACACATTTTCCATCTCTATTTTAACGTAAAGACTGAAGATGTGAGACACTCCAATCAGATATGACAAAAAGTCAGTCCTACAATTTTTCTAATTACCAAGAAGACTATTAGAAATATGGATTTACATTCACATCTTGCCTGTGATGATTAAGGTTGTATGTCAACTTGGCTGGGTCGTGATTCTCAGTGGGTTGGCAGTTATATAATGATATAGATTGGCAGTTATATAATGATGTAGTCATCCTCCATTTGGTGATATGATATAACACCTCCATGATGTGATCTGATGTGATTAGCCTATCAGATGTAAGGGGAGTATCCTCAGGGGTGTGGCCTGTATCCAATATATGTAGATGTTCTGGCAAATCTCGCTGGCTTTTGCTTACTCTGGATCCTGCATCTGCCTTGTCATCATCTGACCTCTGGTTCTTGGGACTTGAGCCAGTGGCCCTGCCATATTGCTTGCCAATCTTGGGATTCGTCAGCTTCCACAGCCTGTGAGTCAGCAGCCTGCCATCTGTCCTGCCGATCTTGGGTTCATTAGCCCCTGCAGCTACATGAGTGAGGAGAAGCCTCCAACCTGACACCTGACTCATGGACTTGGGACTTGCCAGTCTCTAAAGCTGAGTAAGCCATTTCCTTGAGATAAATCTTGCTCGTGTCAGCAGTTCAAATCCACTAGGCGCTCCTTGGAAACTCTATGGGGCAGTTCTACGCTGTCTTATAGGGTCACTATGAGTCGCAATCGACTCCATGGCACTGGGTATATGTATATATGTGTATATGTATATATGTGTGTATGTATATGTGTGTGTACACACACACACACACAGACACACTTCACTGGTTTTGCTTCTCTAGAGAACCCAGCCTAAGACATTACTTCAAGTTGGCTTTACCACACAGTCCCATCCTACACACTCTGAGATAAATAGTTGAAGCATAAGCATCTCTCCTGGTCTTTTATTCTTTCATACAACAGATGGAGGAAGGGAAGGATTCCAAGATAATTTCAAAACTCCAATCTTGGATGACTAGATGAGTTGGGATGTGGAAAGATGATAACTTAAGGATAGATGATGTTGGTTTGAGATAAGCCTGAGGTCAGACGGAGGCATCTAAGAAAAAACTGAACACACACACAATAGTGCATATAGAGATACTTACTTAAAGAGTTCCATTTTGAAGAATTTTAAAAACTGAGTTTTTAAATCAAATTTTTATAAACGCAGATGTTTTGTCATAGTGTATGAAGTAATTATTATATTGTGCTTTTTTTTTTAAAGAAAATAAACGTTAAATGCATTTTTTAAATAATAACACATTTTGCTGGGGAAAGTGTTGGTTTCAAAGTGGTGGTGAGTAAAGAAACTGTGAACACCATGCCCCTTTAATTGTGTAATTGCCAATAAAATACAATTTTTTTTTCCAAAATGTTGTTTGTTCATTGCCTATGAACTAAAAAAAATTTTTTTTAGCGTAATTCCTCACTAGAGGCACTTGGACTGGTGAGAGTATAAGACGATAATGCCATTGTCACCTTAGCGTGCAGAATACCCAGTGGACTCCAGTGCAAATCCACATACCTAAGCTACATCGTATGCATTTCATGACCCTACAAGATCTAAACACGCTGTAAGACAGCATCTTGAGGCTGAGATCAAGACTTTCTTTCCCTTCTCCTTTGGCTTCTTCATATTTCTTCCTCTCGCTCTCCCAAGACTCCCCTCCCCTGTACATACACCTATTGCCTGGCACAGTGCTAGATGCCAAAGAAATAAAAATGAGTTGAGTCCATCTGAGCTGAGGGCTTTTAGGCCCAGGAGCGTTAACTGGTCTGAGTTTCTCTTACTCATTTAGTTTGGTCAATATTCTGCAAATATCATAAAGCAGCAATGTGAATCCAATGTCCTGTGTAGCATATGTGTATACCCTGAAAGCACCAATTGTGGAGACCTAATTCTTTAAAAGAAAACGTTCCCAGATCACACAGTTGTATGAGGCAAAATGTCTGATTACAGAGTCTAAAACTGCTTTCTGTATGTAATTTTTGAAAAGAAAAAAATTACAAGCCAGCGGCAATGAAGTGCCTAGTGCCAGACTTCGGTTTTCAACCTTGCAGCTATTACGTTTCCATCTGAGGCAGCAGGAAGATCCTGCTGACCCTAAGCTAAGAGAATGTGAAGAAGGAAATGGCTATCTTTCTTCTTTTAGCAGGTGGTTATTGTTTTCAAAAAGAAGAGCCTCAAACCTGGCTGGGATCCAAAGCATGTCACATAATTCTGATGTAGAGATATGCAGCAAGAATCCCCAGCCCCCAAATATTTGATTAGAGCATATGTAAACCGTCCTGTGTTCTTGGCATGGGCTGAATCAGGACCGGCCATGTGGATTATGATGTTCTTAGACCATCACAGGTTATTATTATTTTTTTTTCCCAAAGGAGGTAAAGCTTGTTTAGTCAGGAGGTCTGATGCTTCTGATAATTTCTGTGCATATTAAACGAGGAAACAAACAGTGAATGGAATCATTTACGACGTTCTAGTTAGATGTCTTGAAAAGTTAATACCATAGCTCACACTGAACTGTGTGGTCACTCACAGAGCTATCAGTAATTCCCTGTATTGACCCCAGCTTCTGAGGGGTATAGTAACGGACCCTGAGCCCCCAATCAGAAAATTAGGTTTCAAAGCCTCAGAGCTGTATCAAAACCATTTAGCAACTGCGTAGCAGCTCAAATAGGAACAAGACATATTTTATTACAGTACAATTAATGGACAAGGAATTTCAATATTTTATCTACTGTGTGTGTGGAGCGGCATCTACAAAAATCATAATACTCTTAAATGTCTGAATTGAAGGTTTTGAAGAAAACAGCTCCATCCTCTAATACCCCTGATTTGACCTCATGGATCTGGAGGTTCAGAGTGGGTACTCCAACCCTATTCTAAATACAGTCAAAATAATGCTAGGGAATGCTTCTCTTATCATGGTGGTAAAGACACGCAGGAGACACGAATTTACCAAGAAAATGATGTCCCTGTGATTAACAAACTGAAAAATGCAATTACATATACTTGATATAACTTGTCAGCTACAGAGAATTACTATATGGCTAGAGAGCAAAACCTGGAGGTGTGGGCATTTCATGCAAGTTTCATGCTTGACTCCGGTAGAACCGGACATATGTTCACATCCCAAAGTTGCCTGTTCCCAAAAAAATGCAGGGGAAATCTTTCTGTTTAGCTCCAGAAGCAGTTAAATTATTGGATTAAAGGTCTTTCTTACTCAATAAGAACAAAGAGGGGGAAGGGATAGAAGCTGAGTGCAGACAGGAACCAGTCTTGCTTGGAGATAGAATTGTATGAGATGCCTCAGAATAGACAATAGAAAACTAATGAAGTAAAAAGTCTGGCATGATTGCGATCTGATTTTCACAGATTAAACTAATGTCAATGAGAAAAGAAGAGCAAATGAGCCTAAATGGCTTTTAGACACCTGCAAATAATTGTATTTCCAGCAATAGATTGTTTGGAGATTGTTTTATACAGCCTTTTACAACAGGAGGACTGGGTTGGGGATTTGGAGAGGTGTGGCATTCTTTTCTTCCAACTTTTCCCCACTCCAGATATGTTTCCCTCTCATGAGCCCCCATTCCAATGGCTGTCTGAGGACGGAGCTGTTCACTTATCACTCTTTCTGACTTAAAATTCTACAATTCGATTGATAAGAAAATAAAATTTTTAAAGCTGGAAGGGGTACCTCTATCTTTAGAAAGAAAGAAGATTTCTAGTACTAACATCTAAAGCATGTTATCTCTACAGCATATAGGTTGCAATTCCTGGCTGAATTCTAGGGACTATTTTTGATTCATTCATTTTATTTTCTCTTCTTTGGGCCCTTTATCAGATATTTCTGGGTACATATTTTACTCAGAATTCAAGCGAAGCCTTCTTGCAACCAGCTGAATCTTTTCACGGATAGCCTCATGTGAGAGGACGTATTCCCAGTTTTATGGGCAAAGTCATAAGCCAGCACTCTAAGATCTAGATTAGGAGGGGAGAGGTAAAATCTATACAGCTATGCTTCAGACCAGACGTCTTTTGCTAGGGAAACAATAGGAAATGAATTTTTATCTTAATATGATTTAAGACAATTGTATTTAAGATTTTTAAGACAATTACTATATTTGGGCTCCTTGATAATTCATCACTGATATGGTAGTGAAAACTTGTACTGAAAACTTGATTTCGAAGCTAAACCATATTCAATTACATGTCAGATTAGCTTAATATGGCTTCATCTTACCAGAAAACAGTTTGGATTGACATGGAAATCTGATTTGATTTTGAAGGAAGAATTACAACTCCCCCCGCCACCCCCGCCCCCAAGCAGGGTAACAAAGCCACGTGGAACTTTCTATGGATTTGCTTTTTTTAAAAAAAATCAGGGGTTTTGAGCTATAATTTGCATACAATAAAGCTTCCCATTCGGAGTGTGAGCTTTGGCAGACACATGCAGTCATGTAACCACCATCATAACCAAGATACAGGCCAGAGCTCCCTCACACTCACTCTCACAGAAAAGCAAGTATTACCTCCTGCCCTTCTGTAGTCAACCTTCTCCCCCACCCCCACCTCTGGCAAAACCTCTTTGTTTTCTGTCTCATAGTTTTGCCTTTCCCAGAACACCATGGTAATGGAATCATGCAATGTATAGCCTTTTGAGTCTGACTTCTTTCATTTAGTAAAATGTGGTTGAGATTTATCTATGTTGCTCCATGGAGCAGTGGTTTGTTTCTTTCTATTGCTGAATGGTATTCCACATGGCTCCATGTTTAAAAAAAAAAAAAAAATTTTTTTTTTTTAAATAGGAATAAATCTGCTAGCCGACCCTTCCATATTGCTTATAATGAAGTCACAGGTGCAAAGCCTCTATCTGGCTGTATTCGAACCTGCTCTGCTCATTCTCTAATGAAAAACCCATGGACAACACCTTTTAGCCTGGGAGAACCCAAACCAAAGAAGCATGATGGTTATATGCATGGACTGTGCTCTCATAGGGTTTGGAGGGCAATTATGATAAGAGTGACTGCAATACAGGTAGGTAACAATCTAACATCTCAATGATATCAGGGATCTATCTTTAAAAAAAAACCTTATTTTTGCAAATAAACAACTCAATATTCATGGTTTCTTGAAAAATAAAAACAGAGGATTAAACGAAGCCTAAAAAAAAAATGGTTAAGCAAGTCATTGAATGATTAAGACACTATTTTTCAAAATAATAGTGCCATATGTTTATCTAGCACTTTCTGATAGTTAGAGCGGGTACCCTGCATGCTATCTCATTTAATTCTCACAGCCACTCCATGGGATCAGCAGGGCGGATGTTGTTGTCCATGATTTACAGATGACAAAACTGAGAGCCAAGGGACATCGTGACTTGCCCAAGGTCAAGCAATCAGTAATTGTTAATGCTGGCTCGAAAGCCTGAGACTACTGACTCCTGAACTGGTGGAAAATGACAGGGCCAAAGTCTGATTATTGCATTTAAAAAAAAAAAAAATTGTCAGAGTTCACTATTTACAGCCATAGTAGCAAAACTCATCTGCAAATTCATCTCAAAAAATTGGAATTTTAAAAAGAAAACAATCTTAGCCGATTATTAGGTTAAGCACCTTCTAAAACAAACAAGCAAACAACGATGCATTGTAAATTAGGCCATTTTGGAATATGCGCAATTTAAATGGTTGAGTTATTTTATGTTAGGGAAGTGACTGCACAATATTCATTAGCTAATTTTCAGGATGCTTTTTTTTTTTTTTAAGCACACTGGGCCAAATTACACTTTCAAAGATGCTTGCAGAATTTTAATTAACGTAATAGGTCTAATTTCAGTTCTTTATGTAGTGGCTTCCTTTTGAATCAGGGAGGTGTTGGGCATTGTAATTCCCCCTTTTGTAAGAGAAGAAAATCAGTCTTTGCAGGCTAAGTTATGTACCCACAGTTCGACAGTGACTTTTAGGCCAGTCTCTCATACGCATGGGATGTATGAAAATGAAGGCCCAGCTCTAACGGTTGAGCCAGTGGTGGTAAAAATCAATGACATCTACACTGGTCTCATTGAATGGCTTAGTTATGCTATTTGTCCCATAACCTCCCCCTACCCCACCCCTGCCTTCCACCATTCTTTTGGTTTTCTGGAGGTTGTAAGAATCATGGAAAGGGCAATGAAAAGATCTGAGTATGTTAAAAGAAGTTGCTAAAATATTCTCTAGACAATACTGTCATAGAAATGAAATTTTATTGTTTGCATTTATATTTATATGGCAATGCATCCCACCAAAGCTTTGCAGAGATTTTGGCATTAATTGTCACCATCCTCCTGGGTGGTAAGTAGTAGTACTAATAAGCGAATGGGTTTATTTTTATTTCGTTTTTTATCTGCACGTGATTTTTACTCCAAGGAGCTTGGCGATCGAAGAACTACTACCTAAACAATAGTCTATCACGTGTCATTTTCATGGCTTCCTGTTTCAAGGTTTGAGTAGCATACATGGCCTCTTACAAACTACATTCTAGGGTTAGAAACTCCCAGAGAAATAGAGTTATCTTGATTATCTTAGAAGTATTGTCACTTGTCTTGTGGGTCTATGATTTAAGAAAAAAAAATATTAGAGGGAGCTAGGGAGCAGTCGGTGCTTAACGCAGCTGTTAATTATAAAACAGCAGTCATTTGTATTTTACTAAAAATGTTGATTTGGCTCTCAAAGAATTTTAGGTAGACATTAAACCCCTTTCATCTCTGCATCTGATTTCTACATTCGCTACCTTCTTCCCCCTAAAGAACGCCTATCCTTCTTTGAGAGCCCCATCTAGGCGCATAAAACCAATAAACTATCTTTTTGGAGGAAGCCAAAATGTATTTGAAGGAATTAGGATCGATTTGGGAGATGCAATGCGAGCGTTATAGCAAATTAGTTGTGTTAAATATGAGTAAGATGAGCGTTCTGTATATTGTTTTGCAATAAAATCTACAGTCACTTATGCGCATGTACACAGATGCCGCGCACTCACAGAGAACTGCTTGCTCGGATCAGTTCGCCTTTCATCCCAGCAATGCTGCAACAAAAATAAAACGCTGGCCAAGGACAATAGATTTGCAGTAGAAACTGTAGGCACCAGTACAGTAAAAGATATATTTCTTGCATTCAAGCCCGTCTTTTATTTTGTTTACACAACAAAATTATTATGCTAATTACGTAGTAATATGCTGCCCCTGAGGACTTTCTCCACTGATAGCATCTACTTGGGGATACAGATTTGGAGCCAATATGTGATTATTACGATTGCAAAATGATATTGTCAGAATGACAGTTTCGCCTTCAAAGGGAGTCCTGTCTAGGTTCTTTATTGTTGGATGTGGAGTTTAACAATAAATAGTGGTTAAATTTCTGGAGGGTTTGGGGGATTTTTTTTTCTTTTTGCATGATATTTGCGAAGAATAATGGGCAGGTGAAATTTTGGACTAAAGCGTGTGTGTGGGTGTGTGTGGGTGTGTGTGTGTGTACAGGCTGGAGCTCACATTAATGTGCGTACAGCCTCGCTAGGGGGAGCTCTTGGCTGGCTGTTCAGCTACAGACCATTGTCTGTAGGAGACAATTTTTCTTTGTTTGAAAATTTACAAATCATCAATGAAAATGCCACAGATACGGCAGAAGTTTGGGGCGAAGTCACTGACTCCCAGTTCTCCTGCCTCAGGTGTAGTGGACTGATGAGTTCTTGCCCGTGGTCCCCTTGCCCAGCAACTGTTTTCCTGCATCCCCAGAATTTAACAGATTTCAGAACTCTCGTCAATATTTCTTTCACCCAGAGGTAGAGCTTCTCTGCAGCCTGTTCCTTCAGAATGGCTCTCCCCTGAAGCTTGGTGGTAACAATGAAAAAAGCATACATTTTCCAAAGCCTTTTTTCCCCCACCCTGAATTCAACTAAATTAATTAAATGATGATAGAAACCTGATTGCCGAAGATGACACCGCAATGTGGATTTCAAATTTTAAAACTTTGTGATGGCAAGTGCGCCAATGGAAAGAGTTCTTAGGGGAAAAATGATCAGCAGAAGGGACAGAAAGAATTATTTTGAAAATCTTTGTAATATAATCACTTTCGGAAGGAAAATAGAAAACTCCAGCCCTAAGATAGCGGTGACATTGGCTTGGATAATTTTAGGTTTTATTGTCTTTATTCTCCAAATCTTCTCCTCCTATCTCTCACCATTTTTTTTTTCTTCTCTTTTTTTAAATTGTAGGGGAAAAAAAAATAAAAATAAAGCAACGTGCTTCTTTTCCTACCGTGTTCCTTTCCTTTTTTCTCCACTCTAATGACATTTGGCAGGCTGGGCTGTGTAAAGCTTGACTGGTTTTATTGTTGTCTGTTCCCAGTGGGGAATAGTTGACACTGCTCTCTGTTTTCAATTGATATCCATTTTCAACAATATTGCTTTCTATTAGATTCCTGCACAGTTTGTGCCAAGCAAACTGAATATTTACTGGGCTGACCTCAAAGCCTTCAAATCAACAAACACTAGAAAAAGCAAAATATGCATTTTTTAAGATCAAATGTTTGCAAATGCTGCTTTCAAAATTATTATTTTTAAATGTACTGTGAACTGCAAATTAAATGATATTGTATTGCCACTTCTGTTAGTCCCTTTTTATTTACTTTTGCACGTTAAATAATGGGATTAAACATTGAAAGAATAGTTTGTATATGCTACTGGGCAAGGTTAAAAGGAATTCAGTTTTTCCACATTTAGCAGTCCCTCCTTCTAAGCAGTAAAGTATATCTACACATAACTTTTTAACATAGAGAAAGTTAATAATATCATATTGGGCAGAGCTACTGAGTTTGACAAACCAGAAGACAGCTTCCTCAGTGGTCAAGGGGTTTGGTGTTAGAATGGAGGGATAGCAGACTTAATTCAGGCGTAAAAAAGCCAGAGTGCCAGTGAATCACATGCACTTTTCTAACATTTTCCCTGAAGATTGCAAAGGAAACTTTGCAGAATCTTAATCATATACCCTATCTACATCCCAGTGTACCTGGCTGCAGCTGGCGTACAGGAAAGAAAGATGTTTTAAATTTGGAGATAATGGAAGGAGAGAAAAGGATTGGTTTTTTGATGAGCACTACACAAACAATTGTAATACAGTCAAATATGTTTAGTTACTTCAAAAAAAGACGTCTAATTCTTTCATACTAAAGTAAAAACAAATAATAATAGAATGTGTCCGCATAAAATCTATTGGTTGAGGTAAGTATTGGGAATTTAAGCAAAGTGGGAGTTGACTTATATTAAGGCAAGTGTGAAGAACTGTTATGGCCAAAACATACCTTTTCAAAAGATATTTAGATCACCAAACCCACCAAATTATAGATGTAAAAACCATTTTTACAAGACAGTATCCTGTCACAGGAAAAGGCAAGTGAATCAAATTTTCCATTTAAAAGTTTCCTCCCTCCTTGACTTCTTTCCTTTCTTCTTCCCTTCCTTCCTTCCATAAATACTTGCTGAGTATCTAGATATGCAGCCTTATTTCTTTTAAGGCAGAGATTAATTATTCTGTTACCATTTATTGGGCTCATAGTGCCTGCCAGCCACTTGGTGACAAGCCCTTTCCATACATACGATTTACTCTTTTCAACAACCCTATTACCATCTCCAGTGGTAAGGACTGAACCCAGGTCTGCCTATGTTCTGATCCCCTTATTGTATTGTCTCTCAAATTATGTGTCTATTACAGTTGAAACACACCAAGCCTTTAATAATAGTCTACTTTCTGAGGCATCTGATTTTGAAAATATGGTCAAGTGGAGATTGTGCCTGCCTGGTATGCAATGGCCTGAGTCTGCTTTGCCGGGTGGTTCTGGGAAAATCCCTTACTCAGCTGTATTTTCACCATCTGTGTCTCTGTTTTTCTATTTGTAAACCAGGCATAATTAAAACTGCCCACTGAGTCTTTCACAGGCATGTTGGGAGGATTAGCACGAGACTGCAAACTTTCCTCAGCTCTTTGAAAGAGAGTTACTACGAGAAATCCAAGGCTGGAGACTTTCATGCGGGGCGAGGCATTGGCTGCATTTAAATCTAAGGCTCCATTTTTCTAAATTAAATATGGCATTCTTTGGCTTGGGCACAGAGCATAATTAATCAGTAGGGTCTCAATCAAAAATGTAATTTTCATGGATTCCAGGAATGCCTGGAAGCTCATGGTCAGTATCGAGCTTTCCTAATAGGATGAGGTGGTGGTGGGTGTTCTGGACGGGTGTCCAACAAACTTGCCTTCTAATCCAGTGCTGTCACTAACCAGCTATGTCAATGCTGGCAAGCGACTTGGCCTCCCTTAGCGTCCTCAATTGTAACAGTAATGTACTTTCAGATTGCTGCACACAGCCGTCGAGGGAATAAAACTAAGAATTGTGTGCAAGTATTTAGAACAATATAAAAGATTATTTCAATAAAAATGTCCAAATATGCCATTGGTGATTTACGAAAATAGGATGAGATAATCTCAAGATTTCCTCTTTGACTAACTGCAGTTGCAATAAATAATGCATTACAGATTATTTAATTAAAGGCGCCTTATTTTCCTCATTGTTCCTAATCCAGCTTTTTATCATTACCTTCCTGGTAGAGTCTCGATGAAACTACAAGACAGTCATTTTCCCCAAGACTTTGTTTTGAAAAGCACCCTCAGATGGAAGATGCTTTGCCTTCATGGGCAATGTGCATGCTTCTGATCAGGGAATGCTTTCTCTCTCGAACCTGCTCCAAGAATCTGCAGATAAAACATACACAAACAATTTTCTTAGAACCCCTTGTGCCATCTTAACATTCTCAAACCTAGGGCCATGTTTCCCACGTAGTATCAGAATTTAATTTTTCTTTACTCAATTTGTCCCTTTTCCAAATGCAAGAGATTATCAAAGCACTGTCTGGGAATTGAACCCAGATCTCCTGAGTGGAAGGTGAGGATTCTAACACTGAATCACCACTGCTCCAAACAAGTGGGAAAGTGTATGTAAAATCATTCCGTCTGAATCGTCAAATACTGCGCAAACAGAAAGCCGTCTTTGGACCGTGCGAATATCAATTTGGTGCAATTACAGAAGTAGACAGGGCAGCTTGAAAAGGTCTTTATAGGGTGGCAGTCATGGAAACCCTCCCTCCCCTTGGTTGTCAGGACCATCTTCAGGCAGTGGGTATTGGGATACTGTGTCCATCCGAGAATTCCCCTGGGCAGGCTCTGATCCTACACTGTGTGCTTGTTTATTAGAACCCGACTCACAGGCAGAAGGCTACTTGGGGATAGAGCTTTTGAGATTTAACCTCAGAACCTTAGCCTCAGGGAAGTCATCCCACGGAGCACACCACCCACGAAGTGACTTGAGGAAGAAAAGACAGCCTTTAAAGTATCTTTACAAAGAAAGAAGATATTACAAGGCCAGAGACAGATTCTGTAAAGGCATTGATAGTGTCTGCTGTTGGCTGGATTTCATGATATGAAGAAAATTAAACCAGAGGTCTGTTTGTGGATTGAGGCATGATCGTATTTTTAGTTTTCTTAACTAAATAAACCCATCCGTTGACAAAGAGAAGAGTGTAGTGGATTAGACAGAGAAGGTATGATTGAAGACATGAAGGCAGGGTCAAGCCGGGAAACATTGATCACAGTCTCATTAGGCCTGGAACAGAAACAAAAATGAATTTGAAATGTGGTGAGGGGGAAGAGGAGGATGGAAAGGGGACCAAAGGGAAATATCAGTACATTTTCCAACAGTGTGATTCATAACACACGGATGAACTCAGACGTGGAGATACAATTCATCGCTTAAATTCCTGACAGATACTGAGCCGGGTAAAATGTTCCTATCATCCCATCTTTCTTTCTCTGTCTCTCTCAGTCAAGCACCCTGAAATAATTTTTCTATCAGAGAAAGGGGTTCTACTCCCAATAAGAATATTTAACACGGTAACCCTGAAAAGTGTATTCCCAGTAAAGTCAAATAAAGTAAGGGTGCTAGAAGCGACAGAACAAGTAAGAGCAAGGAGCCATTACTAGCACTGATAGGTCATTTCTCTGATTCAGATAATAAGAGCATATATTAACAATACAAAAGATCTATAAAAGAGCTGATTGCAAATTTCATTAAATTGAAAGTGAAGCTGATCATAAAATTTAGTACTAGGAAGAAGTGGAGTAATTGGAGCAAAATTACAGGAACTATTATTAAATACTTAAATTTAGTCTTCAAGGCTGTTCATCAGCTGCCCCCTCCACCCTGCCCCTCTTCGAACTTCATCCTTCACTATTTTTCATTTGCTTGAAAAACTTATTTACCGTAGTTATCTTCTATTTCCTGTCCACAGTTTTCTTGCTCATGCCGTCTCCTTTACCTATCTTTTCATTTCTTTTTTTTTAAGATGATTTTGACAGTGAATGGTTTAATCCAGGGGAGATAGTGTTGTTAGCTGCCGTGGAATTGGCCCCTGACTCATGGTGACCCCCTGCACAATGAATCAAAACACTGCCAGGTCATATACCATCCCCATGACTGGTTGCAGTTTGGGCTATTTTGATCCAGAGGGTTTTCATTGGTTGATTTTCAGAAGTAGATAGCTAGGCCTTTCTTCCTAGTTTGTCTCAGTCTAGAAGCTTTGCTGAAACCTGTTCTACATCATAGCAACTCACAAGCTACCAGTGACAGATGGGTGCTGTTGCACACGAGGTGCATTGGTTGGGAATCAAACCCAAGTCTCCTACATGGAAGACAAGAATTTTACCATTGAACCACCAATGTTCCCTTATTTCTTTTTTATTCTATTCCTATTACATCCTTCCAGAACCACTGAAAATTCTCTTAGCCAGGCCTCCTTGAGTGATCCCTACTGGGGATCCTAGGGAGCCAAATAATTAACCCTTTTCTTACCCCCCTAAACTCTGAACCAGTTGAGAAATAGATAGAAATAGGAAAAATGAGGATGAAAATATGATCTTTACTGTGATTAAGGCCGATAGTAGAGAAAGTGGCCAGTGAACTTCATAATCCAGAATTGGAAGGATTTTTTTTTTTTTTTACCCATCCGGTCACAGGCAGAACCAGCCCACTGCAGGGACCCCCCTCCCCATGATCAAACGTGAGTGTATCCTCTGAGTGGGCAGGGTTACTCCTCAGAGGAGGAAGAGACAGAGCTATGTAGACCTACTTGCTTCTTCCAAACTCATCAACTGAGGAGCAAGCCTGGGGATGGAGAGAGGCCAGGAGGGTTTCCCTAGAGAAGCTTCCTCTATGTGGAAAGAAACATCAAGAGTGAGAAAGAAGTGTTATTCCCCCACTATTTTTTAAAATTTCTCCAGGGGCTTGTTCTGCCATCTCATATTTTTACATACCTTGATTCATTTGGAGACCAGTCAGGGAAGCAGAGCCACTCTGTGTATTGTGGGATAAGGGATTTATTATTAGAATTAGGCCTTACACAGTGTGGAAGGAGTTGGGGAGGTGAAGTCTCAAAGGGGGAGGTGAAGGATTGGAGAAGAATTACTAGCCATTCACCAGAAGCACTGGGGTGGTGGACAAGTCTGAGAAGAAAATCTGAGAAGCCAAGCACATCAGGATGCCAGAGCAGGACCGTGAAGGGAGAGTGCAAATGGAGAGGTCTCTGGGATGCTGTTGCTGCTGTACAGTTGCTGCCTCTGTGGCTCTGTGGCCAAGAATCTGGTGGTGGACCTGGGTCTGCCGTGATCAGCAGTGCCACCAGTCAAGGAGAACAATTCAACATGAGGAAGAGGAGAGCAAGGACAAACTGGAACTCTCCTGGCACCTCTAATGATCTGTCCCCTCATTTAACTTTGGAAAACTTCAGAGAATAATGGGTGCTACTTCTTTTACACTACCTTTTTGGGCCAATTCTAGTCTGGGGTCAAACAGGGAAGGAAGTTCCAGGAAAAGTAGTCCGCAGCTTAAACAACTTAATGATAGAATCATCCAACATGGTCAACACCTTGATAACTTCACATCTGTATGTCTCTTTTCATCATGTTTAATTTCAAAATAAAGAAAAGAGAAAAATCATGCTCATTTGACATGAACAGTCAAAAACACTCTAACCCAATCCCCAAAAGAGGATTCATGGAGTCTCATATGTCGATTCATTCATCTTTGTGTGATGTTCATTCCTCTTCTAGCTCAATCATACTCACCCTTTGATAGCCTGTAACTTAAATATATATATATATATACACATACACATATGAAAAAGTATACACCATTTCAACAATTTCCACATGTACAATTCAGTGACATTGGTTACATTCTTCAAGCTGTGCCACCTTTCTCTACAACCTTTCCAAATGATTTCACCATCATTTACACAAACTCACTCCCTCCCTAAGCTTCTCATCCATCCTTTCGAGTTGCAGTTGTCAATTAGAAAAGAACATCTGTATTAAGTACTATACTCTTTTAAAGAATTATGTATATGTGATCAAATAGTAACCAATGTCACTGAATTGTGCATGTGGAAATTGTTGAAGTGGCGTATATTTTGTTTTATATGTATATATATGTTTAAGTTACAGGCTATCAAAGGTAAGTATGATTGAGCTAGAAGAGGAATGAGCATCACACAAAGATGAATGAAGTGACATATGAGACTCCATGAATCCTCTTTTGGGGATTGGGTTAGAGTGTTTTTGACTATTCATGTTAAATGAGCATGATTTTTCTCTTTTCTTTATTTTGAAATTAAACATGATGAAAAGAGACATACAGATGTGAAGTTATCAAGGTGTTGACCATGTTGGATTTTTCTATCATTAAGTTGTTTAAGCTGTGGACTACTTTTCCTGGAACTTCCTTCCCTGTTTGACCCCAGGCTAGAGTTGGCCCACAAAGGTAGTGTAAAAGAAGTAGCACCCATTATTCTCTGAAGTTTTCCAAACTATTATTTGGTTCAAAGATGACTTCAGGAGATAGTTTTGGTTTAAAGATTTCCTCAGGGTAATAGTTTTAGGGGGTCATCTGGCCTCAATGGCTCCAGAAAGTCTGGATTGCATGAGAACTTGAAATTCTGTTCCTTATGTCCTCTTTTTTGATCAGGATTCTATCGAATCCATAATCTAAATGCTGTAACTTATATATTGAGGTATAATGCTATCCACTATGAACACATCTTATGTTCATAGAAGAATCAGAGCAGGAAGAAATACTAATAAATACTATAGTCCTCTTTCTGCTATTGGTCTTATGGTCATCGTAACATTTTTTTCTTCCAGTACCCATTCCAGATTCCCTTTACCCCTAGCAAGCACCTCAACTGGTCATTATTCCTTGCCTGGTTGGGAAAAGTATAGAGGAAGGGAGACCCAAACATTCACTCCCAAAGGATCTGGGCCATTAACAGTTCTACCTGTAGTTTTCTATTTACTTTTATCACAGGACATAGGAGTATTAAAAGGCCTCTGTCCCTAATGTGAGAAGGAGCCCTGGTTGCGCAGTGGCTATGCGCTCTGCTACTAACCAGAAGGTCAGTTGTTCAAACCCACCAGTCACTCCATGGAAGATAGATGTGGTAGTCTGCTTCCATAAAGATTACAGCCTTGGAAACCTATGGAGCAGTTCTACTTTGTCCTGTAGGATCCCTATTGTGTAGTAGCAAGCCTTTTTCTCCTTTATGTTGTTGTGGTTAGGTGCTATTGAGTTGGTTCCAACTCATAGTGACCCTATGTACAACAGAATGAAACACCGCCTGGTAGTGCACCATCCTCACAATTGTTGCTATGTTTGATAGTCAGAATCAATTATCACTGATTTTAATTGTTACTGATACAGTAATCCACTTCTTTGCCTACTGGTTCACTGGCATGATGAGATCAAGTGGTCAGGTGTCCCTCTCAACTTCCAGTTTAATGAAACCATGGTTTTGTGTCCTCTGATGGAAACACTCCTCCTTGGGAACAAAACCTTCTAAACCAGCAGACTCCAAAGTTGTGAGGAGAAGAAGCAGGTAATTAAGAGTAATCTGAGAAGAACCACATCTATTTTCAACTCTTGACTCCCAGGCTCCTGGATCCTATCTATGGGAGAAACATCACCATATATTAGTTGCCAATTTAGAGCATTACCTGCATCCTGGAGGACATTGGAGCAGCCCTACAAAGTCTGGGCACCCAGCTGTCACCATTCACTGAGTCGTCAAAAACCTTTTCCACCATTCTATCAGGCTAGGGTGATGAGGATGATGGTTAGCCCTGTAAGTTCCACGAGCATAATCCCATTGAACCACTTTATTTTCTGAAAATGTGTTCCCTGGTCAAGAGCAATGCTGTGTAGAACTCTATGACAGTGAATAAGGCATTCTATGAGTCCACAGATGGTGGTTTTGGCAGAAGTATTGTGGGGAGGGAAGGAAAATCCATAACCGTCTATTCCAATGGAAAAAAAGTGCTGCCTTCCCATTACATGGAAGTGGTCCAATGTAATCAACCTTCCATTAGACGGCTGGCTGTTTCCCCAGGGACTGATGCCATTTCAGGGGCTCAGTGTTGGCCTATTCCGTTAACAGGTTGCATACTCAGCAGTGGCTATCACCAGATAAGCCAAATCAGCATGCTGTTGGGCCCAGCCCAACTTGTTGACCCACAGAACTATGAGGAAACAAATGTTTTAAGTCACTAATTTTTGAGATGGTTTATTGTGCAGCAAAAGCAAACAAAACAGAAATTGGTACCTGGAAATGGGGTGCTGTCATAACAAAAAAACTAAAACATGTGCCACTGGCTTTGGAGCAAAACAATTGGCAAAATTATTGCACGTAGTAACTTGAAAGATAGAAAATGAAGCTAATAAACCTATAGATCTGGCTAAGGAAAATTTCAGATAGGATGTTGACAAGGTATGGGAGAAAGGAGATGAACTAAAGAAATAACTAATCAGTTTGCATGCAGAAAGTAGAGGAAATATAGAGGGCCCAGGGCTTTCTAGATTAGAAAATAAAACTGTTTTTCATTTCCAATTTCTCTAGCTTACAAAAAACTCTTATGAAATCTAATCAAGGAGGTAACATTAAGGACTTTGGTAATATCTCAAGAAGATTTATGATGGTGTCTAGTAGTTTCTCTCAACTAGACACAGTAACCTCTAAAGATCTTAAGGGCATTAGTGCTGCCCCCAAAAAAGGAGCGCCCGCATCATGAAGAATTATGTATGTATCCTTTGCTTAAGGAAGTGTACTCTAACCAGACATGTAAGAAACCCACAAAGTTTTAAAGGGAGTTGTATAATCTTACACTAAAAGGGACTCAGACAGTTCAAAATGAAAGGATGTCTTTGGGCTCCCAACACTCTTTGGGCAGAAAGGTGAGGAAAGCTATTCACCCGTAAACAAGGGATATTTCTTACAGCAAAACCAGAAGTCTTATAGGGTAGAGTCAACAGCTCAGAGGACAGAGCCAAGAGTCACAGGGAACATCAACTTCCATGGAGCAGAACTAGGCCTTAATCAATAATTATTCTTTTCTTCTAAGGTAGAGGGACCTGGTAACATGTACATGACTGGATTCCAGAATTGCTGTAGACCAATGGCACCTCTGTGCTTCCCATTTACTCCTTTTTTTGAATGAAAGGGTCTATTTATTTTGATTATCCTGTTGCTATCTCACCATTGTATGTAAGGTATGGGGTGGGGAGGAAAGGGGGAGGAGATAAACTTGTCTGTTGAGTTTACAGATTTTTGAATTAAAAGGAACCACGTGCAAAGAGCTGCACTTAGGAGCCTCATTCATACCTGACCAGATGTAGTTCAAGACATACTGGATTTAGAGCTTGGTTATATAATTGGACAAGACTTCTGGGTAGTCTTCGAAGGGGATAAATGCGCCTGGTATGTGGGAGGAATGTAAATAATTATGGCCAATATGAGGCTCTGGTAGATTAAAAATGTTCATGAATTCTTTGCAGCATGTACCCTGAAGAGATGATGGCTTCTCCACCTCCTCAGTCACGGCTGGCCTCATGATTTGATTTGACCAATAGAATGAGGCAGCAGGGACAATGTGCAAACCATGAACCTGGACTTCCAGAGACCTTGCAGCCTTGGTATCTTAGAACTTGTCTACTCTGTGTACAAGCCTGCACCCTTTTTCCTGTGGAGAAAAAGACTAGCCATCTCAGACTTCTTTAGTTGAGGCCCGAGATATAGGTGTGAGCACAGCAGACACTGTGTAGGATAGCTGAGCACACCCAAATTGCTAGCTCATATAATGATGAGCAAATAAATGATTATTTTAAGCCACAAAATTTTGGTGTGGTTTGTTACTGAGCAAAATCCAGCTGAAACACACCTACATTTGCAGCTTCACATATGTCTTTTCTCTTTCTACTGAGATTGTGAAAACCTTGAAGGCAGTGACGTATTTTATAACTTTCATGACCTCTACGACACTTAACACAGGGCTGAGTACAGAGCAGTGCTTTATGAATGCATTTTAAGTGCCTGAAGCTCTTATTCCCACGTTTAGAAATTACGGAGTTTGAAAAGTCAAAGAATGTCACGAGGAAAGCTTAGTCTAGATTAGGCACATTATAGGATCTACGGCTTTCCTCCCCTGTCTCCTCCTCCCCCGCTTCTTCCGCCAACTTGATGGAACAAGAAGATAAAGTTAGGTCTTCAACCACTGGTATTTAGGATTGGAGAGAATCAGATTTTTCATCTATTTTACTGTTAGACTCTCAATGTATAGTAAAGCTTCTGAAGTAGAAATTTTAAAAAGACAAAAGTTACAGACAAGAACCAAAAGTGCTCAGAAGAGGGGAATGTTGGCTTCAACTCTGAACCCATCATCCAGCACCAATGTCTATCACTGGGTCTAATAACCAAAGCAGATGAGTCCAAGCAGGCCTGTGATAGTCAGAACAATTGCCTAGAACTATCTTGTTTCCTTTCTGACCTGATTTAGCTCTGCTTCTATTTCCTCCTGGATCCTGACCTCTGGCTTTAATTCCCACTTGCAACCTACTCCTTCCTTTTGGACTTGGCATTTTTCTTATATTTTCCTGGCCTGGACTATTAGCAGTTTCTACAGATGTTGAATCACTGCTTCAATCTTTCTATTAAGAGTTGCCTTTAGATAAGATGTTGTTATTACTAGGTGCTGTCGAGTTGGTTCCTACTCATAGTGACCCTGTGTACAACAGAACGAAACACTGCCCGGTCCTGCGCCATCCTCACAGTCGTTGCTATGTTTGAACCTATTGTTGCAGCCACTGTGTCAATCTATCTTGTTGAGGGTCTTCCTCTTTTTTGTTGACACTCTAGTTAGCTAGCATGGTGTCCTTCTCTAAGGACAGGTCCGTCCTGAAAACACGAGGCAAAGTTTCATCATTCTTACTTCTAAGAAGCATTCTGGATGTACTTCTTCCAAGGCAAACTTGTTTGTTCTTCTGGCAGTCTATGATATATTCAATATTCTTTGCCAACACCATAATTCAAAGCCATCAATTTTTCTCCAGTCTTCCTTATTCATTGTCCAGCTTTAGTATGCATATGACGTGATTGAGAATACCATGGCTGGGGTTAGGTACACCTTAGTTCTCAAGGTGATATCTTCGCTTTGTAACACTTTAAACAGGCCTTTTACAGCAGATTTGCTCAATGCAACGCATCATTTGATTTCTTGACTGCTGCTTTCATGTGTGTTGATTGTGGGTCCAAGTAAAATGAAATCCTTGACAGCTTCAATGTTTTCTCCATTTATTATAATGTTGTTTATTGGTCCAGTTGTGAGGATTTTTGTTTTCTTTATGTTGAGGTGTAATCCATACTGATAACTGTAGTCTTTGATCTTCCTCAGTAACTGCTTCAAGTTTTCTTCACTTTTAGCAAGCAAGGTTGTGTCACCTGCATATTGCAGGTTGTTAATGAGTCTTCCTTTAATTGTGATGCTGTGTTCTTCTTCATATAATCCACTTTCTCAGATTATTTGCTCAACATACAGATTGAATAAGTGTGGTGAAAGGATACAACCCTGATGCACACCTATCCTGATTTTAAATCATGCAGTATTCCCTTGTTCTGTTCAAACAGTTGCCTCTTGATCTATATACAGGTTCTGCATGAGCACAATTAAGTGTTTTGGAACTCCCATTGTTTGCAAAGTTATCCATAATTTGTTATGATCCACACAGTCGAATGCCTTTGCATAGTCAATAAAACACAGGTAAACTTCTTTCTGGTATTCTCTGTTTTCAGCCAAGATCTATCTGACATCAACAGTGATATTCCTGGTTCCATGTTCTTTTCTGAATTCAGCTTGAATTTCTGGCATTTCCCTGTTGATATACTGTTGCAACCTTTTTTTTTTTTTTTTTTAATCTTCAGCATAATTTTACTTGCATGTGCTACTAAGGATATTGTTCGATGACTTCCACATTCCATTGGATCACTTTTCCTTAGAATAGGCATGTGTATGGATCTCTTTTTGTTGGTTGGCCAGGTAGCTGTCTTCCAAATTTCTTGGCATAGACGAGTGATCACTTCCAGTGTTGCATCCCTTTATTGAAACATCTCAGTTGGTATTCTATCGATTCCTGGAGCCTAGTTTTTTGTCAATGCCTTCAGGTCAGCTTGGACTTCTTCCTTCCATACCGTTGGTTCTTGGTCATATGTTACTTCCTGAAATGGTTGAAAGTTAACCAATTCTTTTTGGTACAGAACTCTGTATACTTTCTATCTTGTTTTGATGCTTCCTGCATTGTTTATTTTTTTTTTTTTTGCCCACAGAATCCTTTAATACCGTAACTCGAAGCTTAAATTTCCTCTTCAGTTCTTTCAGTTTGAGAAATGCTAAGTTGTGTTCTTCCTTTTTGGTTTTCTAATTCCAGTCCTTTGCACATTTCATTATAACACTTTACCTTATCTTCTTGAGCCACTCTTCTGTTCAGCTCTTCGAGTTCATCATTTCTTCCGTTCTCTTTAGCTATTCTGCACTCAAGAGCAAGTTTCAGAGTCTCTTCTGACTTCCATTTTTGTCTTTATTTTTTTTTTTACTGTTACGTCTTTTTAATGACCTTTTGCTTTCTTTATATATGATGACCTTGATGTTATGCCACAATTCCTCTGGTCTTCATCATTAGTGTTCAATGCATCAAATTTATTCTTGAGATGGTCTCTAAATTTAGGTGGGATATACTCCCAAGGTCATATTTTGGCTCTCATGGACTTGTTTTAATTTTTTTAACCTTCAACTTGAACTTGTTTATGAACTGGCCTTATTCTAACTGATGATTTTGAGCTTCTGCATTGTCTCTTTCCACAGATATAGTTGATTTGATTCCTGTGTATTCCAACCGGTGAGGCGTACATGCATAGTCTCCATTTATGATGTTGGAAAAAAAAAAAAAAGGTGTTTCCAGTGAAGAAGTCATTGGTCTTGCAAAGTTCTGTCACAGGATCTCCCTTGTTGTTCCTATCACCAAGGCCATATTTTCCAAGTACTGATCCTTCTTCTTTGTTTCCAACTTTCCCATTCAAATTACCAGTAATTATCAACGCATCTTGGTTGCATGTTTGATCAATTTCAGACTGCAGAAGCTGGTAAAAATCATCAATTAGATAGAATACCCTGACCTAATTCTAGTTCCTCATGGACTGCCTGTCCTGGATTTCCCTCAGTGAAGAGGGATTGAGACTGCCAGGAGTTTTCATAGACAAAATAATGTGGTAGTGGTGGTGTTGTGTTGAGGAAATAAGGTAGGTAAAGGAGAGATCAGAAAGACCCAGCTCACACCTGTGGGCTCTGACAGGGCAGCTTTCTTTACCTAGGACTACAGGAAATCAGCTCATGGAGGAATCCTTGAAGCTGGAATGAATGTAACCAGAAGGGGACTCTTCCTTTAATGTGACTTCGTAACTCTTCTTCCCAAGAGCTGTTCAAGACCTGAAGGAAGGGATGTCCCTTCTAGGTCTATCTGTGACGGGACCCTCAAGAGAAGCTGTAAGTGTGAAATGATGGGTGGAAGAGGTCCTCACAGGGATTGAATTCATGTCCACTGGTGTTTTTCACCTGTCAGGATATTGAAGGGAGTTGGTAAAAGTTAAGACTGGCTAGCCAGACAAGGGAAAATAGTCATGTATCATTTTCCCCATGAAATTAATTTATAAATTTTTAAAAGTGGTGGTTCTGAGGTTGTGCACACTGTAGAACTGCCCTGTGGCTCCTGCCCCACTTCCACCAGACAGCTCTGCTTCTGTCTGCTGTAAATGTGGGGTGATGCATAAGATGATTTTTGTATAGAGGATTCCACTGGCCTATGGCACTCAGTGTAAGTCTTAGACATGATTCACACCCTCTTCTTTTCTTAAGTCTAGTATAAGAATTCAGCATAAGAACTTGCTCAATAAGTGTTTGCTGACCAACTGACTGCCTATCTCCTCACTATAATAATAATCAATCAACCAATCAACCAAACGAGCTGTCGTAGAGTCAATTCCAACTCATGGGAACCACATGTGGGTCAGAATAGAACTCTACTCCATAGGGTTTTGAAAGACTAATTTTTTGGAAGTAGATTGCCAGGCCTTTCTTCCAAGGCACTTCTCCAACCTTTTGATTAGCATCCATGCCTACTGACAATTTGCACCACCCAGGGATTCCATAATAATAGTAAAGTTATGTTAAAGGCCTTGTTATGACTTTTTATTTTGGAATAACATCAAAATGTGACTTGTTCCCTTTGTGCTTATTTGATGAGTCACACATGACAGTTACTAATGATGTGGATGGGCAAAAGTGAGCAAATGACCGCACTGCTTTTTTGTGTTAGAGACCTTATGAACACTTCAGCATTCATCTACAGAGAGAGGGTGTACGTCCCTTCGATCCCCTTGCCTACCGTTATATTTTCGCTCAATTACTGCAGGTGTGCAAAAGCCTTTCTGTGTGAAGCAACGTGTCTCTGCCTGGGAGCTTGGGGGTTTGGGAATGCATTTATCCACTGCATGCCAGCTCTCTGAGAAAATTGTAGAACACCTGCAAACTAATGGTTTTTATTGTTGGAATTATTTTATTGCACAATCAAAAACCTACAATCGTATCATAGGGGCATGCTACATGACACCAAGAACAGAAACTGGCTGTGAACTTCACTGCTGACACTTTATTTCTTGTAATTCAACTTTTACTTTTATTTCACCTATTTTGTCCCATAAACAAGGAAAGAAAACAAAACATATGGAGGGAACTGAAGGTTGTTGTGGTTTATTCCATGATTTGGTATTTTCAGCTGTTCCCCATGAACCTACAGGCCTGAGATTTGTGTCTGAAGTGTATTAAAAAATAAATCCAGTAGTTAAGGAATATTGAAGAGATGGCTACATGTCTAGGTTGGAATGTTCTTTATTTCCTTGTCTTGCAGAAAGTAATACCCCACAATTGCCTGCGTTTTCTTTCCTCTTCAAAGCCACTTCTAGTCCAAAGACCATGAACCTGAACTGAAAAAACAACTCTTTCCTGCTGGCATGAGATAATTCAGTCTCCATGATATCTTAATCTTGGGCTTTCCTTAATCGACTTCTAACTGTGTTGAACTGTGGCTATAGTAGTTGCAATGTGGATGGCAATTTACAAGGCACTGGAATCTTTCTCGTCCCCAAATTAGTCTTGAGCTACACTCCAGAAAAAAAAAAAAAAAAGGAAAGAAAAGAAAAAGGCCTTACTGTCTTGGCTGTCCTGCCACCTCAAGGGGGACTTTCTTATGATCTCAGAATGGATGGTTGCCTTTTAAGAATTTAATTAGGGAACAGAAAGGAAAAAGTGTTAGGACTGCCGATACCTCATCAATTGTGTTTTAATAAAATTGCCTCACGTCATCTATCTTGTCAAGAGGAATTGGAGACCTTCTGATGCTTTTGTGATCAGGGTGGTCGTTACTGTGAAATCCTGTTCTGTGGGGAATTCAAAGTAGAGCAAAGATCTCCTCCTTTATCTTCTCCATGGGTAGCAACATGATATTTTTATTAATTAAGAACTATTCTAGTCCTAAGCAGGAAAAAAAAAATGAAAGGAAGTTTACTTCTTCTGTGGCCCCTTATGGCTATTTAACATTTATTTCTACCTGTACTACCCTGGGTGGTACAAATGGTTTGCATTGGACTACCAACGGAAAGGTTGGCAGTTCAAACCAACCTAGTGGCTGTGGAATAAAGGCCTGGCAATCTGCTTCTGTGAAGATTACAGCCAAGAAAATCCATAGGGTAAAGTTCTATTTTGTAATACACGGTATCACCATGAGTTGGAAGTGACTGAAGGGCAACTTTTTTTTTTTGCTGTTGTTTAATACTACCTTAATTTCCTTTCCATCTTGGTACCCCAACTTAGAAGGCCATGGAATACACACATACACACTCGTGAGCGTGGACACTCTGTCAGACCATTGAGATAAATAAGGTATGGTTAGAGTCCCCAAGGAATTCATAGAACAAAGGCACTATCAACACCTAAATGATAAAGTTGATGCAATTTAGGAAGATTGTATATGTACTGCTGAAGTAAGCATCAGTTTAGGAAGATTGTGAAGAGTGTTTATGGAAACACAGAGAGGGGACACCTGTCATGGGCTGGAGAAGTAAAGGGTGGTTTTCTGGAGAAGGTACTAGGAAAAGCATGTGAAGAGGGGAGTTCTACGCAGAGGGAATAGATCAGAAAAGCACAAGGTGAAAAATGTATAGTGCATGCAGGAATCACAAGCAGTTCTATGTCACAGGAATGCAGAGTGCTTGGCAAATCGTTTTGAATGGTTGTTGGTGGATGTTTCTCTTATCCTACACCAAGCTCAGACTTGTCAGGAACTTACAAATCACAAGAATAAGTTAAAACACTTAGTAATAAGGACCCCTAGAAAAATGGAGTATGTGACAATGCTTTCAGAAATGTGAAAAATGATTTATTGGAGTGTATTATTATTACAATGAATGCCATTTTCATCAACTTATTTATTTAGCTAATCCTTACCAGGCAAAAACTGTGTAAGCATGTTACGGAGACTTACCTAATTGAAGTTCAGATGTCTGGGGGACTAGAAGAAGTTCAGGTATGGTTTTGAGTGCTTTGCTGACCTCTGCGTGTTGAGGAGAGGCTAACTGGGGTTGGGGTGTTGGAAAGCACTAGGCTTGTTGGTAGGAGATCTGGGCTCTAACTAACTACCTGATTGACCTTGAAGAAAACCTCTCTCCAGGCTTCAAGGTCCTCATATGTAAAGCCTGAAAAATGGTATACACCTCCAGGATTATTGTGAAATTCAATAAAATTGTAGGAGTTAATATACCTGATGTGGATATACCTAGCTTCATGGATACGAGACTTGTGCAGTTACACACAGTTCCCAAGCTTAGATGCAAGGCCCATCCTTGGCTTAAAGCTCTGCTGGCGCTATCTTGGAATTCTTAATAATTCTTGAACAAGGAGCCTACATTTTCATTTGGCTCTCGGCCCCTTGAATCACATAGCTAATTCGCGCTCTTGAAAGAGTGATAAACCCTTAAACCTGAGATTAGAAGGGGCATTGTGGGGTCACCTGTAATGTGTATTTGCCTTTGATGAGGTCTCCATTTTGCTTCTCCACAGGAGAGCACCTCTATTCCCACACCTGCTTCCTGTGGAGTGTACAGATTTTCAATTCTGCTGTCTACATTCTCTCATTCATATCAAAATTCTATACTGAGCTCATTCTTTTATATCAATCACTATTTTTATCCCCCAGCTGCCCCTCTCTCTACCAAGATGAACACATTGGCCACCAGCTGTACCTCAAATCAAAACGCAAATCCCTTTTTGATTCCACCAAGGTTTGAGTTGCGGTTTTTTGGTGCTATTAAAATACTTTTGAAAATGTAAATTAGTTTTTAAAAAGAAAACTAACTCACTGAGATGATTTAATTTTGGCTCCTACCATGTAACTTTAAGATTTTAGTGTCTTTGTCAGCCACAGATTGGCTATGAGTTTTGCTCTAATGAAAATTCCTTGTGCCAGAAATCTACACTGGGTTGAAACTTTCTGCTACAGTAATCCCTATGGATTAGAGCATATTGAAGCACAAGCATGGGAAATAGAATGCTTCTTTTAAACCCCTGAGCCAACAAATGAGGTCACTGGATGCTGAGAGACTGTGAACATCCACAAAGGGGCTAGTTCACCAGAAACATTAAGCTGGTTAGGAGCTGACTCTTCCCTTAGTTGGTGATGAGAATACTAGGGTTTATTTTTCCATTAGTTTCCCTTAGGTTTTTATCCTACAAGTTACAAGTTATAAGATAACATAATAAACGGTGGTTGAATTCACCAATTGCTAAAGCCAAGCCCACTTTTTGTATAGACTCTTCTATTTCCTTTTGCATTTTCTGTATCTAAATGACTTAAGAATGGCAATGTGTAAGGCATTCTAAACGGCAAAGATTTCAGGAGTCATTTCTAAATGACAATTCAGAAATATTTACTTTGCATCCCCTCACAGGATCTGAGACGGAAAATTGAATGAAAAGAAAAATGGCAGAACAAAACAAATTGGAATCATGCCTGGCTTGTTTACTTTAGGAAATCTCTTAGCACTCGTTTTAATCAATTGAAAAGAGATGGTTCATCAGATCATAGAATTTTAGAGCTGAAAGGAGCCTCAGAGATGATCTCTTCCAGCACTCTCATTTTATGGATGAGGAAACTGGGACCCAGCGAGGCGAAGAAGCTTCCTTAGTATTCCACGGCTAATTAGCCACTGGGCAGAGAACCCAGGTCTCCAAATGCCCAGTCTAGGATCATTTCCAGTCTAGAGGACTGCTTCGTTTTCATATCCATTTAAAGACCTTACATATTTCCAAATCAAAATGGCTTAGAAAACTCATCTAGAAAGTATATGAAGACTGTATCTTCAATCAAATAAATCGTTAAGTATTTCTCAGAATATTAACCATTTGGTACTGGGTATAAATCTGTTTTGCACATAGTAGACACTCAATAGGTAATTGTTTATTGATAGATCTGTTCAGAAAAAAGTTAATTTAATGAATAAAAGGGAAAGAAATCCCCCTAAACAAATAAGCCTAACATCACATAAGGAAAAAATGCTTATGTGTTGTATCAAAGGAAGTAAGTTGATAAAATCCCAAATAATATGCAATTTCAGGTGGCATTTCCAAAAATAAAAAGAAATTAAGTGGCCAGACATTTGCAAACTTTCCTTAGGTTGCATATAAATGGGGTGGCTGATATAACGTATTGTCCAGGCTGGGCCACTTTAGAGGTTGAAACAAGACACTAAATACCTTTATTGAGGCAACAAGTGTAAACCAGGAGTGTTTAGGGTAACTGGGACATATGGATCACCTTACATATGAAATAATAAAGTTTATATTAACTGAATATCTACTATGTTCTAGGCGAGGCCTCAGGGACTGCCTGTAATTTAGTGTCTCTTTTACTTATTTGGGCAGGTGAACTCCTTAGTGACTTTTTACTTGAAGAGACACAAATATTGTATTAAAAGGTAGGAGTGGGAATCTCACAGTTTTCATTTCCTATAATGAAAGGTCTGGAAATGTTTTTATTTACCTAGACAGAAAGCAATGAAGGCTTTCTGAGGGTCTCTCCTCCCACTCCCCACTGCAATTTCTTACATAAGTGGTAAAATTCAAATAAGATTATTCAGTATTGAATATTTATCTGAAAACAGCTTCCTGGTGAGGAAGGTTTCTCTGTCCTGACAAGACCGGTTGGTGCTGAATTTGCTTTTCTCTCATTTAGTTGGTTTTATAATGGGGTTGTTGAAAGCAATGAACGGTTTAGAAAAATACCCTTGGTGCTGTGAAATAGGGACCATTTCCAAGGCTTGTTCAAAATATGATTACATTAGCAATTTCTCAAATCCACTGTATTAGCTTTGTAATTTGCTTCCATGACCCACGGAGTCTATTGACTTAGCCAGCGATGCTGCTTCTATTTTTTTTTTTCCCCCAAAGAAAAGACCTGTCTCTATTTGGAAAATAGAGACTTGGAAGAAGTTGGAAACAATAGTTTTTTAGATTGGTTGGAAGTTAAGATTCAAATCTATCCAATTTGCTCATGATTGTAATGCCTCTGAGGGAGCTGGGAAGTATGCCTCGATAACTCTTTCGGTATTAGATAGCTCTGTAAGTAACACCCACAAGGCTGGGCTCCAAGGTGTTCCCTCTTTCTACAGGGAAGATAAAAACTACAACTTGAAACTAGCTTGCATTATTGAATGTAGAACTCACACCCAGAACTTAATACTCGATGCTTTATATTCTCTCACTTAACCTTTACAGTAATCCTATGAAAATGTAAATCATTATTTACCCCATTTTACAGGTGAGGAAGTTGAGGCTCAGAGATGTGGCTTTGGCAGAAACTGGCAGAACTGTGATGTGTAGGCAGTTTTGTATGGCTCCATTCTGCCCATAACTGGCTCTTAATTGATCGTCCTTCTGTGTTCTCTTCGAAAACTCTCTTGGATTTATCTCAATGTTGAAAGAATGTTCTCCATGTAATACCAACTATCCACTTACCAGAACCAGAATATTTGCATGTTCTCCCACATTTCAGCAGGTGGAGACTTGCTCCTGGGGTGGTCAGCTATACCATCTACTGCCTTCCGTGATTGCAGCTGGTATAAGGGAGAGGGCCTGCAGAGTCTGTGCCCAGGCTGGAAGTGCCCATGGCAGAGCACCAGCCCACTGTACCCATCTTCAAGCTTCAGGACCAAGGTGGACCCCTTGTTGCTCCACCACAGACAATAGAGGGAGTGGAGGAGGTGATGTGGCCTGTGTGGTGGCTCTGGTCTTCCTCTTCTCAGATACAGACAACGTGGTTCCAAGCAGACTCTTTGTACTCCCTCTCCACCCCCAGTATCTTCCAACACTCACTCTAGTGACTTTAATTGATGGGAGAATGATCTGTCACAGCTGTTGAATAATGCACACGGTGATGATTACTTAATAACTTAAAAGCCCTATGTGGGGGTGAGAAGAAGGAAGTGAAACATGCCCTCTCCTTCCTGCATGGGAGAATGAAAGCCTTCATTCAAATCATTCATAAGAGGAACCCTAAAACTGCGAGGTGAGACCTGATCATCAACTCTGGGCAAAGTGAGCTGTTTCATCCAACTTAACCACTGCCTCTAAGCACAGCCAGAAACACAAAGATCCTATTGGCTAGAAATTATGAAATGCTCTATAAACAAAAATTATGAAGGTCCAGTCAGGAAATTCAAACAACTGTGTTTACAACACACATGGAAAGTATTTTTACAGCAAAATATAAAATCCAGCCTTTTAATTAGCACAGAATGGGTGGTACAGCACAATTAACACTTTTTGAGCTGTAAGCCAGAGTCTGCAGAGTTTGTAAACTCCTCATAGCCCTTTACCATACTGTGAAAACTTAGAATACAAATAGTTTTGTATGCTGTCAAGGTCAAAACAAACAGCTCCTATTTCTTGTCCAAAGGACAGAAAGCTGAAGAGTGATCAAGTATTGGTGCTATAGATAATTGCTTTGGTCCAGGAACAAAGAAGACAGTGCTTCTGAAAATCAGCCAGTGAAAACCCTGTGGAGCACAATGGTCCAATCTGCAACCCATCATGAGGGTGGCACAGGACTAGTCATTGTTTGAGGAGTCACCGAGAGTCGAGGGCCAACTTGACAGCAGCAAACAGCGAGGAGAATTTCATTTAGATAAATTTCATCTTATTTTTGATGTCTATTTTAGAGTTGGGGACAAGCTTCTTAGAGAAGAAAACTTTGGTTAAATAGTGGTGATCTATGTCAGCTCAGCATTTCATCACACCAATATGGTGGTACCAGGGAGGCAGTAACTCTTTGACTTCGGTCAGTTTCTGTTTCTGCTGTAGGCTTGTACTTTTCGTGGGTCTTTCCTGATATTGAGATCTTCCACATTCATGCGAAGCCACCCTGCACTCCACCCTCTGAACTCTCTTCCCAACCCACCTCCAATTCCTTCACAGTATTTTCTGTCATAATCAAGGACTCCCCTGTAGTACACTGAGCACCCATTAATCCTACTATCAGTTTTTTAGGGCTGCTAGTGCCACAAACTGGGTACTCAAAACAACAGAAATTTACTCTTTCATAGTTCTGGGTGCTAGAAGTTTGAACTCAGAATATCAGGGGAGTCATGCTCTCTTTGAAAGCTCTGGAGGAAGAGCCTTCCTGTTTCTGCTAGCTTCTGATAACCTCAGGGGTTCCTTGGCTTATGGCAGTGTAACTCTGATCTTTGCTTCTGTCTTCACACGGCTGCGTTCCCTCTGCATCTCTGTCTGTCTCTTCTCTTTTTACAAGGATAGTGGTCATATTGAATTAGGGCCCACCCTACTCCAGTATGACTTCATGTTAACTAGCTTCATCTGCAAAGATCCTAGTTCCAAATAAGGTCACATTCACAGGTACTGGAGGTTAGGACTTTAATATAACTTTCTGGGGGACACAATTCAACTCAAAATACTCCCCAATCTCTTCTCTCTGCCCCAAAGTCCTTGTTTTCCCTCCTCTATGGCAAAGTAGGGTGTTCTTCCGTGGTGTAAATGCTTAATGTGCTCAGCTGCTAACTAACCAAAAGGTTGGAGGTTCGAGGACACCCAGAGGTGCTTTGGAAGAAAGTCCTGGAGAACTACTTCTGAAAAATCAGCTATTGAAAACCCTGTGGAACACAGTTGTACCCTGACATGTACGTAGTAGCTATGAGTTGGAGTTGACTCAATGACAAGTGATTATGGAAAAGAATAGCTTCTTGAAAATTTCTGTTGCTGGTTTGGTCTTGGCAAACACACTCTTAGACAGAGCTCTGTGGGCAGGAAGTTTATTGAGAAGTGCTGTCAGGGTCCTCCCCATGGGGAAGTAAAGGAAGCAGAATTGGGCAGAAAGGAGAAGACTATGATGCAGTTACAACAAAGGCCTCAGCTGGGCCTTCAGAGTTGTCCCAAAGGAAGGCAAGGGGGCTGGGCCTCTGTAGTCCCACATCAAACAGCCATCAGAGACAGGCTGCTCCGGGGAGGGGCATGATCTTAGATAAGGGAGCTCCCTTTGGCTGGGGCAGGTTCCTCCTGGATAAATTCAGATAGGAGATCTCAGCTACTTACATGCCCAGCAACTGGGGGAATGAGTGTCTTGGCCCTAAAAGGGCAGGAGTTGATCCACTACATCCTCATTGTAGAATGCCCATTTGAGGAAAATAAGACCTTATACTGAAAATGAAGGTTGCAAGTGAAGCTAAGGGAAACTATGTAACTACTTTTTTACATTTAATGAAATATAACAAGGAAACAATGTGTTCACAGTCAGTGGGATTTTACATACCTTAAATCAGTAATAATGAATGTTCTACAATTAATGTATTACTTCTCTTTCAGGGCCCCCTTTCTCCTAAGTTTTAATAGGATGCTTATAAGTATGTTTTTCTTTGTTACAAACAGTATAGTAATAAATGTCTTTAATTGAGCAATGCTATATTCCAGATATTTATTATCTTATTCAATCTTCCTGAGGACTTGGAAGGAAGATACCATTATCCCCATTTTGTGGATGAGGAAAGCAAGGTTTTAAGACAACAAATAACTTGCCCAAGTCACATGTAAATAGAACAAGTGGCATGTGAACTCAGCTGACCCTAGAAACTCTATTCTTTTAAACTCTATCATGTTGCATTTTATCCTAATCAGCATTTTGTTTTCCTTTTTGGTCCTCTTCCCAAATAGCCAATGCCTATCTGTTTTTTTTTTTTTTCCCCCTAAGTTATGGAAAGGCTTTCCCCAAATCTGATTGTAGTCCCCAGAAATAAAGACATGAAAGAGACGTTCGGTGAAGGAGAAGGGTGTGTGGGTGGTACTCGGAGAACCATCCCCACCAACCCCAGGCTGGAGCAATGTTTGTGCGCCCAGGATAGTGTCACAATAACCCCTCCCCCATCATTATGTGAAGAGTCTCAGTTGACTTTTCCTCAGTTCCCTGAATTTCTGAAGGCTTCACTTCAATGACCCCAGTCCCTGCTCCACCAATCCCCCAGCTCTTTTTTTTTCCCCCTTCTAATTATTCTTCACAAGAATGACTAGTCTACAAATTCAAAAATAAAATGCTCAATGGCTACAGGAAGGGAAGAGATACATATATAAATTCCCACATCCTGGAATTTCAGGCAGAGGAAGAGTGACTTAGAAGACACTCATACTTATGATGACGAAAACAGCCTTCTTGTTGCGATCCTTTGCTAGCATGTTTCAGCATCTAAAACCTGCTCTGCTCAAGACTAAAAATCCAGAGTTTGTTGCTTCCCTACATAATTATTTCAGAGAGGCCAATTTTAAATAGGTCTGTATCCGTATCTATGATCTATATATCTACATTTATCTATATCATCTATATTTATCTGTATAAATATATCTGTATATGATATAGGAATCCCTGGGTGGTGCAAACAGTTTAAGCCCTCGACTACCGACTGAAATGCTGGCGATTTGAATCCATCTAGAGATGCCTTGGAGGAAAGGCCTGTAGCTCTATTTTTGAAAGATCACAGCCATTGAAAACCCTATGGAGCGGAATTGACTTGACTGCAACTGTTTTTTTTAAATATATGATATATATCTATAGATGATATATCTCTCTGTCTTTATCTATATATCTATCTCTATATATTGTATTTATATCTCTTTATAACCTGTAAAATTATAACAAAAGGAGTCTTATTCCGCTGACTCTATCCCAACTTAAAATACACCAAGTAGGCTTTAGAGACAAAGTGAGGACAAAGTGCTTGGCTGAGGCCTTTTTTTCTACTAGAATGGTAGAAAAACAATCTTATTTTTGGAAATAAAAAAAAAGAGAAGATTTTAATCTGCCTCAGATAATTTAATATAACCTACCTGGAGGCAGAGGAGGATGGAAAGGATGATTCTTCCAGCCGTTTCTAACTCTATAATTATATTTTCAGAGAGAGTGGATAAAGAGACCTGCTGTTCTACACATCATTATACATTCTGAGGAGGATTTAGAGTTTAATATTTGTCATTCAACCACTTTCCTCATTTTATATCTAATTAGCCAAGAAATTGAAGTTTCAAAAATACTCTCGATTTGCCAAATTCCCATATATATTACAATTCAACAAACAGTTCTTCCTTCTGGGTATGTGGCACTGTGTTAGGGACTGGGGGATAAGCCTGAATGAGGAGGGCGCTGGCCTGTCCCACTGCTGTTCACAATCCTGTGAGGAAGGAGGGCACATTCATAACTCACTCTAATGGATTGCTAAGCTAGAAACACGAACGTCATTTAATGGAAACACAGGAGGCGTCTCACTAAATTTTGTTTGAGGATGGGAGGAGGTTCAGGGAAAGCTTCACAAGTTGCTGGTGTGAGAACTGGGTCAAGGATGAAAGGAATCTCACTCCGGGCAGGAGGAAAGAAGGAACGAAATGGTCTCTGAGCCACCACCTCTCCATGAGACCTTCCTCTAGCCTGCTGTCATTTACCTTCATCCATTGTGTTTACTATGAGGAGGCTGAGGGGTTGGGTATGACAGGCCTGAGACTCAGCCAAGATTCTTCATTTTAGGACTGTCCGTTATTGCTCCTACCCACACTTCAAATTAGGAAGCATCAGGCAATTGTGCACTCCCGATCCACCCGTGTTTCTATGTGAGGCCTAGTCTGCATGTCGCAACCTCATCACCCCATGATCAAAGTGCTACTTCCAGAACCCCAATGCTACAGTGGTTTTCTAAAGAGGATGTTGCCTTTTTCCCAGGACTGCCCTGTCTTCCTAATCTCTGTAAAGTATAGCACCATTTCTCTCAAGACTACTGTACCCATAGAGATGAATCCTCTCTCTAAGATTTGTATTATTTTGCAGTTTTTTTTTAAATACCTTTTAAAAAAAAAATTTTTTTTTTTTTTATTAGTCAAAATAGAACTAGTTGCTGTCGAGTTGACTCCGACTGAGGACAACTTTCCAGTTCGATACACAGTAGAACTGTGCTTCATAGGGTTTTCAGTGGATGATTTTTTCAGAAGACCACCTGACCTTTCTTCATGGTGCCTGTAGTGGACTTTAAGCTCCACTCTTTCGGTTAGCAGATAAGGGTGTTAACGGTTTGCGCCACTCAGGGACTCCTCATGTTCTTAAGACAGCTGAATTAAGTGTTTTTACGTGGATGGGTGGAGCAGGCTTCGCCCTATGAAGAGGCCTTGTATGGAGCGCTTTAAGGACCTGGTGCTATGGTTCTATGCCAAGGAGGGAGGGGTGGTCCTTTGTGTTTGACTTCTGGTTGTTTTCCGTCTTTTAATTAGCAGCTTTTGTTATTGCGCTTGTGAGGCAAGGCTTTAGGAGCAAAGGCCGGGGTTTTAATGATAAATGCCTCCTCAAACATTTCTAACCTGAAAATAAAATAACATAAAACCTCGCAAATGAATGCAGTAGCAAGCTGCAAATGTCAACTCTGCCATTGTATGGATTTAAAATCAAATGTAAACAATGGTTGAAGAAACACTGACCTGAATCCAGTCTTTTTTCACACTCGTAATTAGTTCTCCAGCAGCAGGCTCCGCTGGAAGCTGGGTCAGCGGCCCTCTGCCCCAGGAAGCTGAGGAAATTCTCACTGCGGCCAGGTCCGGAGAAAGAGCCCCTGGGGATGTCTTCTGCCGCGGCTGCCACTTTACCCGCTTCTGGAAAAGTGAAATGCAGGCAGCTGGGTAGCAATTCTTTCTCTCATTATTGCAGGCAGGTAACGGAGTGGAAAGACTGGAGTAGGGACAATGAAGGTGTGGCAGTACGTTGGTGAAAATTCTAGAAATCAGATGGCAGGCTTAACCAATGCTGATTGTATCAGAACTGGAAAAGCATTTTAATTAAAAAAAAAAATCTAAAGGAACACACTCTTATCTGGCTTTTTCATATTCTGTGGCATCGTGCTGTGAAGTCAAATTATCTCAGAGTTTTTATTTTTATTCTGTAGGTTCTTCAATAATCAGAACTTCTGATAGTAGTTTTCCTGATTGATAAGACAATGGGTGAGGATGAATGTTTTTTAAAATTTTGAGACTGAACGACTGGTTTGAATTTCCCTAGGTGAGTATCTTCACTTTAGGCCCAAAGAACATCTATCGAATTGTGTGTAAACAGCACAAACCAGCTAATAAATGAGAACGTCAGTCTCTGGAGCTTGTATTCAGGATTGGCTACGAATTCTGACCTGTCCTTATTAACGTCCATGTCCGTTCAAAGTTTGTTTGAGGACCTTTGGACAGGAAAATATTCTTAGACAATAAAGATCATCTTCTCTGTTTCAAACTCTAAGAGCTAAAAGAAAATAAGACTGTACTTAATGAGGTGGAAAAAAATCATTTAAAAATCAGATAAATACCAAAGGCTTTAGTATTAACAATTTATTATTATAGTATTCACTAACCTTAGGCGGGCTGGATAGAAATGTTCTCTAAAGTGCTAAGTAGAAAGAATTTAATGATTTCAGTTTAATTCCCTATTGCACTGAAGTCCATTCTGGAGAGAAAAATAAAAACCATCAACGTAAATTATATTAAAGGTCTGAGTCTCAAAAGCAGCTCTAATCTTTAGCTGCAAAAACAAAGTAAGTGAAAAATGGGCCCTGAGTCTGCCGAAACTTCATGATGATTGATCAAGGCTATTGTTACCAATAGCCAGCTCCACTGGTATGACAGCAAATTAAAACACCATTCTTTGCCTTAACAAGAAAAATGAATAATAAGAAATTTAAATGACTTTGCTGAATCAATTCTTTGGTTTGCTTTTTCCTACGTTCTTCCTTTGCTGAGGCCTTAAATCTGATATCCTTCAGATAGGCAGGGCAGAGAGGAAAATGGCTCTTACCTGCCAGCTTCCTTTTTCTCTCTTCTAATCCTTCTGCTCTTTGCTCATCATTTTTTTCAGGTCATTACATCCCTTCTGGATTAATTTCTTTAATATCCCATTGGCTGGGCTGCCAAAACCCATTTCTTCATTACTGTCCTTTGCTTAAGGGTGGCAGTTGCTGAACCCTCTGCCACATCGCCTTTGATCTGCCTTATATTTTATGTTTTTATAACAGCGACTTCTTTTTTCCTTCTTTGTTTATCCCAGTGGCAGAAAAGAGGATTAATTATTTCTGTGAAGCCAGCATTTCTCTTTGTGTCAAAGTGCTAGCAAAGAGAACACATTTACCTTTAGAAAGTGCATTTCTCTATAAATTGCAATTGTAGATTCTATAAATTGGACCTTGGATTCACTGAGGGCAGGGTCTGTTTTAGCTGATTCTCTTGGGGGAGCCAATCTAACAGTGACAAGTGTCCTCAGGTCAAAGTCCAACTCCTAAATCAGTCCTTGTCTCTAAACCCATCCCAGAATAATCATCGTAAAACACAAATGGGACCACATCACCCCTCAGCCCAGATATTACATGGGCTTCCCACTTCCTTCAGAAGAAACCCAAACTCTTCAGAATAGCACAAAAAAAAGTTTATTCCTGCTTACTTCTCTAAATTCATCTCTTTCCACTCTCTCCCCACTGAGTACCCTGTGTCTTAGTCAAACTTAAAATGCACAGGGTTTCCCGACTGGGGGTATCCTCTTCCCTCTCTGGGATTTTAACCTGGTCTCTCTCTTGGGAATACCCTTCCCTCCCTTGTCTACTTGGCAAACTCTCACACTTTTGAAGACTCAGCTGAATCAGCCACTCTGTGAACCTTTCAGTATTTGTCCAAGACCCACAGCTTCACTGTCTCCATAGCCTTCCCTGGACAACTCCGGTGCGCTCCTCATATTCAGTGTCGGCCTTTCCTGGCCTGGATCACACGCTAGGTTTTGAGCCGTTTAAGAACAAGGGCTTTTTCTTATTCATCTTTGGGATCTCCAAAGATGAATTAAAGAGGTTGGTATATATCATAGTGGCTCAAAAATAATGCGTGCTTAGATAAATCAATGAATAAATGCGTAGTAAAGTAAGTCAATATTTCTCATTAGCTGCATGGCATAGAATCATGATTATGAATCACTCTAGTTTTATTTTTCATTTTGGTAGGCATGAAGAGAATTCCCAAAAGCAGGTACTTAGTAGTTGTTACTGTTGTTATTTTAATTAATTGAGGCTCATGCTTTGAATAATTAGAATTGGTTATTAAAACAGTCTGAATTTATTAGGAATTTGTGACTTTTTTAAAAATAGTTTTATAAAGCTTCTCATCTTTTTCCTTGATAAACTACATTCTGTTGGTTTTCTGGAGAGTGAGTATGAGTTGGACGCTGTTAACTTTAAGACCCTTTTTCCTCCTGAGTCCTCAAAAAAATTACATTAGCAGTCTGAATTTATCAAAGTAGTGTTGGATTAAAAATTGTGGTCATATCATATATACACAGCTGTTTTACTACATTTTTCTGTGTTTAATTATATTGTTTTATTAGGAGAATTGTACCATGTTATTAAATATCCTAGGTAAGTATGCTTATTGACTGCATAATATATCACTGTGTGGTTGTAACCTTCCATCATTTCTTAATTTCTTCAGTTGTTACTTATCAAAGGTAAGTAGTATTGTTTCATTAAGTGTGTGTACATTTATTTATATATTTATATGTTTGCACTGTGTTGCAATGTAAAATATAAATTTTATTATGAATCAAGGTTAAAAAAATTGAAAGCCACTAACTTACTTAGAAGGTAGTTCTGAACTACCTTTCCACTGTAATTTTTTTTTTTTAACGAAGGCAAAATCAGGTTAAGAGGAACTTGAAGGGAGGGCAACACTGAAATGTTTAACAAGTCTAAGGCATGTGTGTGAAAGTTAGGAAAGTCCTACAACACAATAATTACATATATGATTATAAATGTATTATAATATACTTGATTTTCTTATGTGACTTGTGGAACCTTAATTAAATTAAATAATTTATATTGTTTTGAAACTCTCAGTCCCTAAATACACAAGACCTCCTGACATGTTCTACCTCTTTGAGTCCTTGTCTCTCTACCATTCACTACCATGGGTTGGGGGTTCCCCAAATGAGGGTCCCAAGGCAATGGACTTAATTCAACATGGCCAAATGTTGCTTCTACCTCTGGCCAACCAGCCTGAATCCTCTGTGGTTATTCTCATGGTGTTTTATATATTGTCAAACTGAGCCATCTCTCAGAAGTGAGCACCTTCAAGGAAAGAAATCAGGATAGTGGTCTCCATTTAAATTCGACCCTACATTCCTACACAGTGAGATAAGCATTGATACAGGAGATAAGTACCTTTGAAACTCGTGAAACTTTTATTCTTACATTAACACCTAGCACACTGTGCTGACACATGACTTAGTGTAAAAATGGTGGCATGGCAACATCTGAGGAGAATCACCATCAACATCAGCCCAAAGCTGATTTCTATGAGGTGGAGGTCAAACATACCTCTACCCTCTAACCTTTTTTCCCATTGTGACACCAGCTGTCCCTCTCATGGCGCTCTCAACTTCTCTGCTGGGTTCAATAATTTGTTGTAATGGCCACACAGAACTCACAGATCGTACTCACAGTTATGGGATTTATTAGGGAATTTGAAGGTTACAATTCAGGATCAGGAAGGGCTCCAGATACAGTTCTTTGGTCAGGACAGCTGCTTCTCAGCTGTGCCTACAGGAAGACCTCTCTCTGACCCTCAACGCGTTAACCCCTTGGCGCATAGGCCAAGTGTTAACAGCTTTTTAGCTCTATCAAAAAGTGCCTGGAGGCACCCCATTCCACTGGTAAGTCTTGGCCTGAAGGTGCTGAGGTCTTTCACTCTGCGGGTTGGCAAGCCTGGCTCTGCCAAGTGCCCAGAGGCACCCTACTCTACCTGCAAGCTTCTTGCCGGAAGGGGCTCAGCTTTCTCGCTCTGTGGGTCAGTGCACCCACTGTAGCCACCTTGCTCCGTAGGTGGGGAAGCCCATCACACAGTCTTGCACTGGTCTTCTGGTTCTGCTGCTGCTGTTTCTCTGCTGCTGCTTCTCTCTGTCTCACCATCTCCAGTGTTACAGCTCTCTCTGGCTCCTGGGTCTAGGAGTTTTTCAGTGCAGGGACCCTGGGGTCCAAAGGATGCACTTTGCTTCTGGTTCTCCTTTCTTGATAGTAGTGAGGTCCCCCCTAAGCCTCTGGAATTAACTTATTTTAAGCCTAGTAGGATGGCAATACTGATCAATCCCCTTATATGCCTTATTTGCATGGTTCCACCCCACAAGGGTTCCACGCACCTTATTTGCATTATTAGCAGTGCTGCTCAGTCCCCTTGGTGGGCCATACGCACCTTATTTGCATAGTCCCATCCAATCATTTTGTGGGAGTCACAAGACCATGCATGGCTAAAAGGGCTATATTAAGTAATTCACTGCACCACACCTAATAACTCTTGCATAAGTTTTCCATAATTCATCTTTGTGATTCAACATTTCTAATGTTAGTAATTTACAGTAATGAGCCTTGAGCTGACACCCAGGCTGGGTGAGACAGAGGCAATGTTCAATCTACAGTGACTGGCAAAGAGTACTTGAGGGATACATTCTCTGCATTCTGAAAGCATTTTAATGATCCTAAGTGGCTTGGATGTTTAGAGGAAGTCCAAAGGCACTGAATCAATTGTACATCATTAAAAAAATACAATACATAAGACTTGGGAGCTGAAGGAATGTGTCTGTTTTACTGCTTCATAGACTGCGAAGGCTGAGGAGGTGGCAGGGTAGAAGATTGTTGAAGTGAGGCTTTTGTTCCCTGGAAAAAAAAAAGGAAGCATGGGTTAAATGTATGTTTCATTGCCTGTTAATGGCTGGATTCCACATGCATTCCTGTAAGAATAAGAGATGTTGGGGGATCATGGAAAATCCCAATTTATTGTTTTTTTTCAAATGTCTTACATTCACTAAACACCAAACATCTTTACCTGAATACTACTTTATATTTAATTTTTAAATCAATGCAAAAGAGGGAATCTACATGTTTCCAAAGTCTTTTACTTTTTTTTTTTTTTTTAAATAAGGGTGGCTGGATGCCTTTGAGACTGTCTTTTCGACAAAAGATTTCTTTTATGATAATGAAAATGGAAAGTCTATGGTTATTAGAACATATACATTATCCCTCTGTAGATTGAAACACTCAGTTTTGAAGGTCAATTTCTTAGTATAAGAACACAAACCATCAGTTTGATGAATTGCATTTTCCTTTCTCTCAGAGTGGCTCTTGAATATGGCTTCATTACTGAATGGAGTAGAGAATTCTAGTGCCGGGAAACTCATGCCAGCTTTTTTTAGATCCACATCTATGGTTTTCTCTAGTACTTATAGAAGGCATCTGAGCATCTACATTGTGGAAGAAACCAGGTCATTGGTTTCAGACAGCACTGGGTTTGAATACGGGTATTGGACTTTTCTCAATTGTGGCAAGAGCACAGTACAGCCATTGGCTATGTTCTTGTGAGTATTAAATGTACAGTATGGAGTCCGTGTGAGTTGGAATCTACTCTAAGGCAGCTATCAGCAATAATAGCATGTGCAAAGTGCCTAACACAGGGCCTCCTGGGAGTGGAGGCTCAGTGAATAGTAGTAATTAGAGTTGCTGCCCCATCGCTCTCCTTGTGTTGATAGTCCAGAGGACGATGCAGTTGGAGCACTGCCTTCCCCACCTTGGGCACTGATGTCTGTCCCATGACTTGCCACCACTGCCCTGTTTTCTAGTCCAGCACTCATACAGCTGTGCTTTTTAGGTGTCAGACAGGCCTAAAGACTGTTCAAAGAAAGCTGTGTCTCTTGATAGCCGCACACTGGAGTTTTCTTGGCTGAAGCTCCCGATCAAAATTTTCAGCCTCTGCTTTCTTAGCTTTCTTATAGTTTCTGCACTGTGCCTCAAACTCCCACAATGCAATGGTCTTTCCTTTCTTGTGCTAAAGGATGAGGTAGTCTGAGAGGGAACTGGGTCTTTTGTGCAAGGTACATTTCACTATCTCTTTTTGCGTGAATTCGATGTCCACAGGTATTATAAGGACAATGAAAGTATGAAGATAAGAAGTCATGTCAGTCTAGTAAATAGGCTACAGAATGAGTGTTTAGAGAGAAAGGACTGAACCCAGAAGTAGAGAACTGGTAGAAGCCACTGCTGCCTACCAGTGGGCCAGCTTTGTTATCACAAACCTGACCTTGCTTCCCTGTCTCTTGGACATAAAATGTATTATATGTATGAGTGTATATATTTGTAAATATATGCATGTATATACAAATATATATGCATCTATGTATGTGAACTATATATATGTATACATGTATATATAAAAGCTCTCAATGGAAGAGTAGACAAAGAGTAATAGCTAGACCTAATAAAAATATATATGTATATATTACGTATGTGAGATATATATTGGTAAATATATATATAGGTACACTCCCCTTTTTAAAAGTTGTCTTTAAGCCATTTCACTTTTACAAAAGACCTACATTAGTACCCATTTTCGCTAACTGAAAGAAATCCAAAGAGGATTCTCGCATTTACGAAAAAAGGCAAAAAAGCAGAAATAGCGTTCAGCATTTGTTTTACAGGGAGCCCTTAAAGAGGCACCCGAGCAGAGACAGTGGCATCCCCAAGCTCCTTCCCTGGGAACTACACTTAGCATTCCTGCTTTTACTACATGTTCGTGTTACTTTAGGTTTAATGTGTTATTTGGTAGGATTTGGTAGGTTATTTTTTGAGTCTGGGAATGCTCAAAAAATTTTCCCCATATAAAATGGTAATTGCCTCTGTGCTTTATGCCATTTCAGCTTGTGAAAGGTTTCATAAGAATGCTCTACTTTAAGATATCAGGGGAAACCTGTATATACATAAACATATATAGTTGTTGTCATTGTTAGGTGCCATCGAGTCGGTTCCGACTCATAGTGACCGTATACACGACAGGACGAAACACTGCCCATCACCACAATCATTATGCTGGAGTCCATTGTTGCAACCACTGTGTCAGTCCATCCCGTTGAGAGTCTTCCCCTTTTTCGCCCTAGTGCTGCAGTGGTTGAGAGCTCAGCTACTAGCCAAATGGTTGGCAGTTTGAATCCACTAGCCACTCCTTGGAAATCCTATGGGGCAGTTCTAGTCTGACCTATAGGGCCACTATGAGATGGAATCAACTCGACAGCAAGGGGCTTTGTTTTTGGTTATATGGCACTGGTTTTCTGGGGTGTATATATATATATATATATATATATATATATATATATATATATATATATGTTAGGTCTAGTTATTACTCCTTATGTATTCTTCCATTGGGAGATTTTATACACACACACACACACACACGCACATATATAGTTGTTAGGTACTGTTGAGTTGATTTGGACTCATAGGGGTCAGTATGACAGAGCACAAGTGCCCCATAGGGTTTTCTAGGCTGTAATCTTTATGGCAGCAGGTCGTCAGTTCTTTCTCCTGTGGAGCCACTGGGTGGGTTTGAACTGCCAACCTTTTGGTTAGCAGCAGAGCCTTAACTGTTGTACCATCAGGGCTCCTTATATATTTATGTATGTTTTGTATATGTGCATATGGGTGTGTGTATGTGTACGTGTGTGTGTGTGTGTGTATAAGAGGTTGTGGTGGGGATAAAATGAGTTTAACAGACATGAACTTACTTTGTAAATTTTAAAGTCCTCTGATAATGGAAGGAATTATTATCATCTGGCTCCTGTCCAGGCAGCAAGAGCAGTCAGGAGGCTAGAATATCATTTCTATGGGTGCACTAGTCTACAGTGGACTGTTTTAATCTAGTGTTCATTCATTCACCGATTTATTGAATCAGTCTTTCAACAAACTGGTATTTAATAGTGATTATGTGCCAAATTTTTTTTTTTTTTTTTATGTGCCGGGCACTATGCGTGATATAAAATGTGTAAACAAAATGCATCTCTCAAGAAGTTTATTGTAGAAGGAGACAGACATGTCGCCTGTGCTGTAGGGGAAGCACCCCAGCTTGCATTCTTGCATCAAATCCAAATTCTTCACATAGCCCTGGACCTTGATCTGCCTGTGGGAGCTGTCCTATACTCATGCCAGTTATGTGTCCTTGCGGGTGGGTATGAGTGGGTGTGAGCTTACTCAGAAATAGGAATGGGGCTGCACACACACTGGTACTTTCACCAGGTACAACCTCTTTACGGTCCTCCTTCATTCATATGAATTTCCTTGAAACCTCGTGGAATGCTGCGGTTCTTTCTCCGGAATCTTAGTCATGTTCTTTCATGCAAATTCACACATGCCCAGAAAATAATTCTTGACAGTTAAATGCATCAGTTGAACAAGCCCATGCACTTGAGACATGTTCTGTGTGAAACGTGTTGGACTCCTTTTGTGTCAAAAGCCCAGTAGTCCCAGAATAACTAAACTCACTAACACGATTCCCTCATGTCATTTTCTCTAGCAAACTTCCATTCTCTGATCTTACCTGAAAGCAATTCTTAGATAATATGTATGAATATGGACCAAAAAATATTGTTTTAGGAAGTTATAACATTGCAACTGTCTTTTCAAACTGTCTTGCTAGTGTATGTAAAATAGGAAGAAAATCTACAGACTCCCCTGGAAATTGCCATAAGATTTGGGTGATAATGGAGTAGGCTTAAAATGTAAGAGTGATGTGAAAACTTAGTCATCATAGGATCCAAATCCTTTCTTTCACAGATAAGGTCTAGAATGATGAAATGAATATTCTAGTTTTGGACCATATGTAAAAATATTATACAATTTGGCTAGAATATGACGTACTTTAAATCTTTTCCCCCATCCTCCTTCTCTTTGGGTTCTTCCTCATCAATTTGGCATGTCTGATCATTCATTCCTTCATTCATTTATTGCTTGGAGTAAATTGGAATACTACTCTGTGAAAGGCACTTCATAACTAAAATTCTATTCCTGGAAGACGTCTAGTTGGGATAAATGAAGCACATATCTTGATGGGTAGTATTTTCTAGTGGTTTTCAGTATTACATGCCTGTTAAATTCTAGCAAGCTTCTTCCCTGTTCTTAAGGTTTTAGACATTTTTCTCCCTTTCTGTTCTAATATCTGTTATATTTAAGGTGTTACCTCTGGCTCTGGGCAGGATGGCAAGTCTTACAGAGCGTAGGCTCTGAAGTCAGACTAGGACCAAACTCTGGCTTTGCCATTTTCTATTTGTATAGTCTTAGGCAAGTCACTTAACTCTTTTACACCTTGATTTGATTATCTGTAAAGTGGGAATGATGACATCTACTTCATTGGGCTCTTCTGGGTATGAAATGAAAGGCCCTGTGAAGCACAGAGCACAACACCTGGACCATATTTAATAGCTGATAGATGGTAGTTGTTAATGTTGGTGTTGTATAATGGAAACAATTTTGGGGATTCCTGGATTGGTTTACTAGTACATTAGAGACTCTCTGCCAGAAATTTTATATTTCCACTAATGTGGCACATGATGCTTGTTTGGATATTCTAGAATACCTGTGCTAATTATTCTCCCTGTTGCCATTGCCGTTGAATCAATTCCAACTCATAGCAACACTATCAGACAGAGTAGAACTGCCCCATAGGGTTTCCAAGGAGTGGCTTCTGAACTGGAACTGCCAACCTCTTGGTTAGCAGCCAAACATTTAACCACTCCACCACCAGAGCCCCTAGTTATTCCTAGCGCCCTAACTTTCAGGTAGGGCCATAGAACTGATGGGCCTTACCTCCCACCAATGAGGACCAGGAGAGCTACTTTCTAGTAGCTATATCTCTAGGAATATATGTACCAAACTACAGAACCTGGGAGTGGTGAAATGGGAATATGAAGGATAAGTCTGATGGAAAGTTAACTTATATTCTATTATCAAGGAATATATTAGTTTTCACAAATTTAGCCTTGCATCAGAATCACCTGGGAGATTTTAATAATATGGATTTCTGGACCTAATAAATTAGAATTTCCTGGAATTTCTGTTTAAGAAAAATACGTTCCCCTAGGCAATTTTTATGCAGCTAGCTGACAGTAGCATTTGAAAAGCTTTGGTGGTTGAAGTGTAAAATGCCATTGTTAGGTAAAGATACTAGACTGTGTAGAAGAGATCATTTCTCCCTTAATGTGATCTTGTTGAAGCCATCGCAGGGCCCATGTATGCTCACTGTTGGACTGAGGACATCAGGGACCTGAGAGGAAGAACATAAATTAAGGACCTTCTATAATTGTTGTGCTAATCTTTTATTCTCTGTGAATCTCTCGTAACTTCATCTTAGACGGAGATGTCTCATCTCTCACACTTTAACAATTGTTCCAGGTTTCATATGTAAAAGTTCTAGCAAATTTGCAACTCATGGTTATAATACCTGGTGTCTTAGCACTGCTATAACAGAAATACCACAAGTGGATGGCTTTAACAAACAGAAATTTACCTCTTACAGCTTAGAAGGCTAAAAGTCTGAATCCAGACTGCTAGCTCTAGTGGAAATCTTTCTCTCTCTGTCGGTCCTGGGGGGAAGATTCTTGTTCTCAACCTTCCCCTGCTCTAGAAGCTTCTCAGCACATGGACCCTGGGACTAAAAGACACGCTCCACTCCCGGCTCTTCCTTCTTGGTAATATGAGATACCTCCCTTCTCTGCTAGATTGTCTTTTATGTCTCAAAAGAGATTGATTAAAGATACAACCTACTCCTATAGATTGAGTCTGACTCATTAACCACAACTGCCTCTAATCCTGCCTCATTTACGTATAGAGATTAGGATTTACAATACCTAGGATAATCACGTCAGATCACAAAATGATGGACACAATACTGTGAATCATGGCCTAGCCAAGTTGATACACATTTTTGGGGCACACAGTTCAACCCATAACACTTGGTTTCACAAAAACCTGTCGATAGCTATAAAAGGGAAACAAAAATTTAAAACACCAAAAGAAACCATCATTGTCTCAAGAAAACAGTTTGCTCGATGTTTTAGACACCCCATTTTATAGCACAGAATGTGGCCCTTTTTACTTTACTAGACAGCTTAAAGCCAGCTTATGGCTCCCTTTTCTCAAATATGGTATAGGATGCCCTGCCATGCCTCGTATGTTCTCATCTCATTCTTGGACCGTGCATGTCATTTTTGCTACCTTTATTTACCTTTTTCTATGATTTCTTCAGTTATCTATTTTTTTATCCTCTTGTACAACATATATGGTTGTTGCTGTTAGTTGCCATTGTGTTGATTTCAACTCATGGCGACCCCATGTGCACAGAGTAGAGCTGCTCCATAAAATGCTCTGAAGCAGATCACCAGGCCTTAAGTCTGAAGAGTCTCTGGGCGGGTTTGAACCGCCAGCCTTTCGGTTAGTAGTTCAGCATTTAACCATTTATGCCACCCTGGTACAAGCATATAAAATCACTTTTGGTTTTCATAAATTTAGCCTTGCATCAGAACCACCTGGAAGATTTTAATAATATTGATTTCTGGACCTAATAAATTAGAATTTAGATAAATAAATGCTAGGCAATTGGCACGTAGGATATTTTTCCTGCTCTGAAGAGTTTACAATTTAGTAGGCAGAGAGTCGCATTTGTACATAAAACAAATCACAATGCAGTTTAGTAAGCAGTATAATGGTGGTGTGGATTCAGGGCTACAGGACACAAAGGAAGAAGCATGACCAGTTTGACTTCTAACACTTATCTTGTGCCTGTTATGTGCCAGCAGATCTTTCAGGGCATAAAGATACACACTCCTTTAGCCTGGAGGAGGTCAAGTTTTGGGGGAAGACAAACACATAAGCAAATAATGACACCACAACGTGATTCATTCTAAAACTTGGGTGTACATAAAATGCTAGGAAAACACAGATGAGCAGCAATTAATTATATCTGGGAAAGGAAGTCTGAGAGAGAGAGTAACAGAGAGGTGATGACATTTCAGCTTAATCTTGTGCATAACAAATGACTTCCTATAAGGTATTTCCCACCTGTTTTGAATTAACTAAAATGATTAGGTCTTAGAATTTATAAAGGTCATCTCTTCTAGAATGGAAAAGTAGATCTCTCTTGTAAAATAACCACTTAAAATGCATCAGCCTGGTTTTGGAAGGCAACCAGGATGAATTAATGCTAAGAAGGCTTTTGAAACTGAGATGGGGACAAAATCATGAGGGATTTGATGGAAAATAGTGCTAATTATTTTAACAATTATTATCATAGTCTACTAGATAGTAGAGCTGGATATTGTTTGTGGCCTCAAATAGTTGGAGAGCTAGGACGCTTTTGTGTACCACATCTCATGCTGAGCATAGTAATCAAATATTAAAAGGAAAACAATTATAGTTTCTTACTATATCACATTGCCTCTTTGTGTTTGACTTATATAGGCCTAACTTACAGGGAAAAATCACTGGCCAACGAGATAAAGGGGCCCTGGTGGCACGGTGGTTAAGCAGTCAGCTGCTGACTGAAAGTTGGCCAGTCTAAACTCACCAGCCGCTCCCCGGGAGAAAGATGTAGCAGTTCGCTTTTGTAAAGATTTCCAGCCTTGGAAACCCTGTGGGGCAGTTCTACTGTGTCCTATAGGATCACTGTGAGTTGGAATCAACTCTATTTTTATATATGAGTTTTTTATAGGAATGAGATAAACAGAAACTTTGCTAACACTTTGTGGCAGAAATAGTGCTATGTGTTCTCCAAACCTACTTCGTTTTCCTTCAGGACCCACAGTTAAACTCTGTTTCCTCTTACCCTTGCTAACGTCAGCCGCTTCCAAACTGACCTATAAAAACTCCCATGCTTCATCTTTTGCTTTCTTGCCTTCCTTTCCATGGGGATCTTAGAGGCTACGTGTTGAAGATAGTGATGTGAGGAGACAGAAGGATCTTGCACCCTGGGGACACACTTACAAGAGAGACCCCTAGGAAACTCTCCTGACCAGGAACACTGAATTTTGCATGAGTGAAGCATTACCTTACATTGTGCAAGGCCGCTGAAGTTTGGGGTTGTTTGTTACAGCAATTATTCTGCCCTAACACCTACTCTATGGAATGATATAAACACTTGTACTTTTTTTTTTGTACTTTAGGTGAAAGTTTACAGCTGAAGTTAATTTCTCATACAAAAATTTACACATGTATTGTTATGTGGCATTAGCTGCAATCCCTATAATGTGAGATAACACACCCCTTTCTACCCCCGGTTTCCCATGTCCATCTAGCCAGCTCCTGGCCATTCCTATCTTCTCATCCTGTCTCCAGACAGGAGCCGCCCTTTTGGGCTCATGTATCTGCCAGAACTTAGAAGCACACTCCTCATGAGTATTATTTTATGTTTCATAGTCCAGTGTAGTCTTTGTCTAAAGAGTGGGCTTTGGAAATAGTTTAAGTTCTGGGTTAACAGAGTGTTTGGGGACCATGGCTTTGAGGGTTCCTCTAGTCTCAGTCAGACCATTAAGTCTGGTCTTTTTTATGTGAATTTTCTGCTCCACACTTTTCTCTTGCTCCATCAGGAACTCTCTGTTGTGTTCCCTGTCAGGGCAGTCATTGGTGGTAGCCAAGCACCATCTAGTTCTTGTCTCAGGCTGATGGAGTCTCAGGCTGATGGTTTATGTGGTCCTTTTGTCTCTTGGGCTCATATTTTCTTTAAATCTTTGGTGTTCTTCATTCTCCTTTGCATCAAGGGGGTTGGGACCAATTGATACAATGTAGATGGCCGCTCACAAGCTTTTAAGACCCCAGACACCTTTCACCAAAGTGAGATGCAGAACATTTTCTTCATAAACTTTGTTATGCCAGTAGACCTAGATGTCCCCTGAAACCATGGTCCCCAAACCCCAACCCCTGCTACTCTGTCTCTTGACATGTTTGGGTGTGTTCAGGAAACTTCTTAGCTTTTGGTTTAGTCCAGCTGTGCTGACTTACTCTGTATTGTGTGTTGTCCTTCCCTTTGCCTAAGATGATTCTTGCCTACTATCTAGTTATTGAATTCTCCTCTCCCTCCCTCCCCAAGCTCGTAAGAATCAAAGAATGTTTTCTCCTGTGTTTAAAATTTTCTTGAATTCTTATAATAGTGGTCTCATACAGCATTTGTCCTTTTGTGACTGACTAATTTTATTCAGCATAATGCCTTCCAGATTAATCCATGTTGTGAGATGTTTTGCAGATTCATCATTGTTCTTCATTGTTGCAGAGTATTCCATTGTGTGTATGTACCATAATTTGTTTATCTATTTGTCCGTTGATGGACACCTAGGCTGTTTCCATCTTTTTGCTATTGTGAACAGTGCTGCAATGAACATGGGTATGCACGCATCTATTTATGTGACGGCTCTTATTTCCCTAGGATGTATTCCAAGGAGTGGAATTGCTGAATTATGTGGTACTTCTATTTCTAGATTTTTAGGGAAGTGCCAAGTCGATTTCCAAAGTGATTGCACCATTTTACATTCCCACCAGCAGTGTATAAGTGTTCCAGTCTCTTCACAACCTCTCCAACATTTATTATTTTGTAAACACTTGTACTTTTTATGTTTACCTCTTTTAACTCCCCTCCACCCATCCTCATAATTATATAATGCACTGTGGTTAACTCAAGAAATATTTTCAGAATTCACAGAGCAAGTCTGATATTGCAAATTCAGTTTACCAGGTATACATAAAATAGGCCCTGAAAAACAAACTGAAGATCATTCAGCTCTCAGAGGAGCTATGTTACATTAGCTTCAATGAGTTCATTTATATAACACACTTGCTGAACACCTCAGCATGTGGCCCATGTGCCATGCCCACGACACACAAAGTGTGTGAGGGGAACACTCTCTCCTGTTATGGTGTGAACATGTTTGGATTAGGGTCTCCCAGCATGCAAAAGGTGAGCCAGATCACTTGGTCTTAGACCTCAGAGGCCTGGATTTGTTTGGTGGAGCAGTAGGGTTTTAAAATAGCTGTTTTCATTAATGAGATCTGAAGTTATCTCTATGACATTCTGATGGACCTGAACAATTTATTCAATCAAGAATAATTCATAAGCATATCAGGCACTGCTCTAGCTGGGACCAACACTGTGAAGAAGACATATTTGGACGTTGACCTCAAGAATCTTAAAATCATGTTGGGGAAACAGACATGTGAAATACTCATACAGTGATGGATGTTACCCTGGAAGTAACTAAGAGTATGCTGCATCTTGTTTCAGCAATCCTGCCTCTTTCTGGAACAAAAAGATACAGTTATACTTCTTTTGTTTTTTAAAGACAAAACAACAACAAAAAGAATGTGTACGGAAGCAAACTTAATTCAATTTTTAAGTTTTTCATATCTGTTTGCTTCCTGGTCACAATGAGAGCAGTGTAAAGTTTGGGAGTAGAGGGAATATTTTTGTGTTAAACTTGCTGATTTCTTTTAAAGCTCTGATGGGACCATGCATCTGCATTTATCTATGAGTACCAAACCAAAAAAACCAAACCCGTTGCCGTCAAGTTGATTCCGGCTCATTGTGGCCCTGTAGAGCCATATATTTCTATGTAAGCAGCCATAGATATATGAGAATTGCTTTTTTATCCCCATCCTTATCAGTGCTTGGTGGCGAAGACCTAATTAATTTCTTAGTTAATTCCTTAATAAGGTGTCAAAAATGGTGAATTATTGAACCTACATGCATACCAGGCTTTCTTGTATTCCAATTCCTATACCTCCAATACATACATCCATTACAAGTCCTATGAGGTTAGTTTCCTTAAACTCAGCTCATTCTACATATTTACCCTGCTCAAAACAACTTCAATGACTACCATTGTGACTGAGTTATATCCACCCGCATAATAGCATATTCAATACCCTCACTTGTCTGCCTATATAGATTTCTAATCTCCCCAACAGCATTCTCCTCATCCCCCAGCACTTGTCCAGAGTGCTGAACGTTCTGTCAGATCCATGTTGCCCTCAGCACCCTTCCTTGCAGTCACTTTCTCACAACATCCTGTCTCATGGAGGATGTCCCACAATCCCTCACACAATGTGCTGTCTGCACTTCAAGTTGCCCTGGAGAAATGCCTCTGGTCAGGGATTGGAGCTGAAGGTGAGGGGACTGAGTTCAGATCCTGTGGACTAGTTGCTGGAGGAGAAAACTGCAATGATGCTGGCAGAGGACTATTAGGAACGAAACCTCACCCTACCTGACCTCTCTCCAGGGTTTCTAGCACATTCCCTCACAGTCACTTTCTTCAGAAGAGTGAGAGTGGAGGGATGGAGATGGGGCCAGGATGCCTAAGCTTTCAGGATCTGGAAGTCTAGCCTCTTTCTTACGGCTGCCATCAGTCACCTGCACCAGTATTATCTTGATACTAACAAAAACATAATTTCTAGCACCACAGCAGACCAAGTACAGCAGAAGGTTTGAGTGTAGGCATACATCTCAGACACCCTCACCTTCCCCAATTATTCTGTATAGGTGATTCACAACTAAAGTCTGAGAAAAAGACATGGTATCAGTCCTATCCCTGCCACAATATGGTAGGCACGTGTACGGGTTATTTGCTTTCTTTTCTTTGTCTCATCTGTATCAGTGTTTAGTCTCCCAGTTGCCACATGGATTGTGGGAAGGCAGATTCCAAAAATGGTGGAGTGAGGGTCAGTCAGGAAGCTATATCCCTGTAGGCACACATTCCTGACAGTCTCAAGAAGAGGAATACAATATTTTTGGAGAGGTGGGCAATTACACTGATAGCCTCAATAATCATTCACTGTTTTCCTGAGCATTGGGTCCTGGGCATGCAAACATCAAATGTCCACAGTCCCTGAGGCCTCCCACATCTTGTCCCTCACCTTCATCCTGGTTCAGTTTCCATCACCTTCACCCCTCTCATCTCTAAATCTTGGCAACATTGTTATAACAAGTGGTGGGGTAGTGAAGAATGTAATAGAACATCCGATTATGTTTATTTATTGTCTCTTTCTAAGTTTTTACTTTTGTGTATGTTTTACAATGTACATGATATATAGGAAAACACCTAATTACAAATGATTATACATATACTCAGGGTGAGTGCTTACTTTTCTTTAATTGATAGTGTACACTTACAAAAAACTTTACTACCAACTATCTTGACAATGCAACAAGCTGATCCTAAAAGTTTCAGTTAACAACTGGCCCCTCTGTCCCAATAACTCTCAAAAAACAAACAAACAAACAAACAAAACCCAAACACGTTGCTGACAAGTGGACTCCAACTTGTAGTGACTCTACAGGATAGAGTAAAACTGCCCCACAGGGTTTCCGAGGAGTGGTTGGTGGATTCGAACTGCTGACCTTCTGATTAGCAGCCAAGCTCTTAATATCACCGCACCACCAATGACTCTCCAGGGGTTGGGAATTGGAACTTTGGGCCCTCCCAGGGCTTTGATGACTTTCCTTTTGATGCTCCTCCAATGAGGCCAGGCGTGCGATTTGACATGTTGAATTTTCAGTATGTGACCTTGTAGGGTGTTGTTCTGAAGTAACCAAATCCTGATCTCAATCTAGCGAGCTTAATCCATGCTTATTTCTCTGCCAAGGTCATGACCAATTAACCACTTTGATATTCATATAAAGCACCAGAAAATTAAAGCTGGGCCTCAATTAAAAGTCCATTCTCTCCTACCTATAGTCTAATTCAAATTATTTTGTATGACATTATGAATTTGAGATACATTTATATATTTTTAAATATATAATATAATATTATATATTATGTAATATATTTTAAATATAGCAGAATATTCAGTAATTATCAAATATCAATACCTGTCTATACATATAAAGAGTTATTTAATTTTTTTTTAAGTTGGTCTCTTTTTGGTTTAAGGATGATTTTTTTTTTTTACTAAGAGATCTAAATTTATACTAGTTTGTTACTATTTCCAGGACAGCCTTGTCACCGACATAAATCATCTCATTTCAGCAGCTACAGTAAATAATTGGGCCCCTGAGACATTGTTTTCCATCTTCTCTGCAGAGAGCTCCCCACAACCTCTGGGTCCTCCCCTGGGTGTGCAGGGTGATGGTGCCATTGCCTCTGGCTGTTTCATTTATTATTTATTTCATTTATTGCAGGACTCAGAACAAATTGGAATTGGCACAAAAAAAAAAAAAAATGGAAAGAGAGGCTGTGGAACGATAATGTCCAAGGTTCTCAGGCTTATCAGGAAATGCGGGGAGAGCAGAAAGGGAAAAGAGAACAAGAGAAAAACAAAATGAAATATATCATTTCAAATTCGAAGACTTTTTTTTTTTAACTACTCATAACGTGGTGAATTTTCGGGTCCCAATCACAAAAGGCTAGTTTAGTAAATTGTTTTGTTTTGTTTTTGTAAGTCAAGGCAGAGCCTGGATTGCTAGAAGGTAGAGAGGAGGGCTGGGTCGAGGCCAGGAGCTCTTTCAGGATGTTGACCCAGACTTGCAGTACTGTATCTCTGGGGCAAAGCCTCTCCCTGTAAGCCTCAGTTTTTCTGGAAGTAAGCACCAATGGATTGATTACTTTTCCCCAATCCCCAGAGCACAAAAGGGTCAGCTTACTACTATGTTATGATAAAGCTTTCTCCTTGGTTTCTGCTTGATGAAATACTTTCCAGCTTTTGCACATGGTTAATTTGCTGCAATACAACTTGATTATAATTCAATGGCTTTTACGATACCACTTTCATTCTGGACCAACTCTTCTAAAAGTAGCAAGCTTTTAAATGATATGATCTCAACTGAAATCCAGAAAGACATTTTACTGAAAAAAAAAAAAAAAGGCAGCCTAAAATATGTAAAATGCCTACCTAGCCCAGTGTCCAACACCCAACACAAAGTAAGTGCTTAATAAACATTGTCTCTCTTGTCTTCTGTTGTGTATGTGTACATATATATACACACACACATATGTGTATATAATTATGTACAATTATATGTACAATAAATAAATTACAGAGAGAGAGAGAGAGTCTTCCAGAATTTTGGAGTTTGAATGTATCCTAGGGGTCATCTAGTCCAGTGATTCATGACAGTAGGCACAATAACAGGTAGTGAATTGCACATGTAGGTTACCTTGAAGGCTGTCTGGAGATCCCAATATCCACCAGAATACTGAGATGAGAATTCTACCTAGTGGTACCAACCACTCCATGGGTATTATGTCCATTTATCCTGATCAAGTCATATATACAAGAAATGTATATGGTGTTGGCAATAGTGAAAGCTGTTTTAATAACTCATAGTCAACAGATAGTATACAACAGAGAAAGTTTCTTCATGAGGGTCTTCCCTGGCTCAAAAGCTGTCCAGACAGAATGGAAAACTTCCATGGATACCCACTCTTTTTGCAGCATGGACTTAGGGCCCCTAGGATATTTCCCCACCTGTTTTTTTATTCCATGGGTGGTATATTTCATTGCACAGAGTGCAATGCAATTTTCCTGCCTGAACACCCCAAGAAGGGGGTAGTCACACACTGGGCACCAGGCTGGAGTTGTATTTCTTTATCCCTGCTGCCTATTTAGCCAAACCATTAGGCTTTAGGACCCCTGGCAGTGCAGTGGTTAAGAGGTTGGCTGCTAACTAAAAGGTCAGCAGTTCGAATCCACCATTCACTCCTTGGAAACCCTATGGGGCAATTCTAATCTGTCCTGTAGGCTTGCTATGAGTCAGAACCTACTCCACAGCAACGGGGTGTTTTTTTGTTGTTGTTTATTAGGCTTTAGAGGGGGAGGTGCAATGGTTTGTTCCAAAGCCCAAAGATGCCAGCAGAGGGGAAGAAATGGGGAGTAATCATAGCCATTTAGGCTACCCAAAAGACTGCTGCCTCTCAGGTAAACCCCCAAACCAAGCTTGTCACCACTGAGTTGATTCTGACTCATAGCAACCCAATAGGACAGAGCAGAATTGCCCCATAGGGTTTCTGAGAAGCAGCTGGTGAATTCAAACCGTCAACTTTTTGGTTAGCTGCCGAACTCTTAACCACTGTGCTACCGGCGCTCCGTATTATGCAGGTGAGGAACTAGAAATCTAGAAAGGTGAAATAACTTGCCTAAAATCACCTGGCTAGGATTCAAACTCAAACCTGTCTAACTTCACTAACTCTGTTCTTAACCACTGTCTTTTTTTTTCAATTGTGCTTTAGGTGAAAGTTTATAGCTCAAGTTAATTTCCCATATAAAAATTTGTAAACATTGTTAAGTGACATTAGTTGCAATCCCTACAATATGACAGCACACTTCCTCTTTCCACCCTGGGTTTCTTGTGTCCAGTCAACCAGTTCCTGCCCCTTCCTACCTTCTCAGCCTGCCTCCATAGAGGTGCCACCCATTTGGTCTTATGTATCTGATCGAACTAAGAAGCACACTCCTCACGAGTATTATTTTTTGTCCTATAGTCCGGTCTAACCTTTGTCTGAAGAGTAGGCTTTGGGAATGGTTTTAGTTCTTGGTTAACAGAGTGTCCCCGGGCCATAGTTTTGGGGGTTCCTCCAAACTCTGTCAGACCAGTCTTTTAAGCACTGGTTATTGCTGTGTAAAATTTGTCCCCAAACTTAGTAACTTAAAAGAATAATAACAACTTCTTATATGCATCAGGAGTTCAGGAGTATCTTGGCTGGCAGTTCTGACTAAGGGTCTCTCATTAAGTTACAGCCAGATGTTGGCTGAGGCTGCAGTCATCTGCTGGCTTGACTGGTGTTGGAAGATTCACTTCCAAGGTGGATCACTCATTGTTGACAGATTGCAGCTGGCTGCTGGTTGGGGCCTTCCGTTCTCCATTTGAATCTCTCTACAAGGCTGTCTGAGCGTCCATATAGCATACTGGCTAATTCTCCCCATAATGAGTGATCCGAAAGATCAAGACTGGAGCAGCAATCCATTTTGTGACCTAGCCTCAGAAGTAACACACCATTACTTCGACCATATTCTGTTGGCCATGTCCAGCTCTGATCCAGTATGTGAAGGACTGTACAAGGGCATGAATACCAGGAGGCATGGGTTATTGGGGGTCATGTTGGGGGCAAGTCAGTACTTATTGTCCTTTTTGTAACTCTCTTCCAACCCTAACTCTAGTTTACCACTTCTGGTTTATATTATTAGCTCATCATAGACATCCAGTAAATGTATTAGCCTAACCAACGAACTCAACCAACATGTGGATTCAGAAAAGTGAGAGAACCCTTCTAGTTTTTTGAGCTGTTACTACAGGAATTACATAACTTGGGTGGTAACCAATGGATTTTTCATCTGCTTTTTTTTTTTTAGCAACTGCTGGCCCATCTGCCCTACAAGCCTGTAATCCAGTGATTGTGCAGGGACCCTCAAAACCAAGACTTCTCCTTCTGAATCCATTGAGAGCCACTAGAATAGGTTTGGCGGATAGGTTCTTTTCAACTGATTAGAGTTCTCCCTGATGAGCCACTTGGGAAAGCTGCTATAGTTGCCTGTAGTTCTAAAGATGGCCATGAAACAGGTCTCTTAGATACTCATTTCAGAGCCAACCATGAGTCAATTCTATAATGTATAAAAGCTATAAATATCCCCATGCATTAATAATGCTAGCTGACGGATATACAGAAATACAGCATATTTAAAACTGTTGCTTTGGGAAGAAGACCATTTTATATTGTCACCTCTAATTTACTAATATTCTCCATCTTCATTCTATACATATTACTTATCAAAGATAAGCCACTAAAGCCACTAGTTAAACAGGAACTGTGCCATTCCAGAAACAATGCATGGTGTGATTTTTAAAAATGCAATGTGCTTCTAGTCCCTGCTCCTTTCTTGTTCCAAGGATGTCATTATCAATAGTAATATAAATTTTTCATTGGTTGAGCCATTACAATATAGAGGGAATAGATTTTTCAATTTTTCAAGTTCCACTGAGCATATTAGCAAAATTATCTGTCTATCAGCAGGCGTGTGGTGACGCCAGTAACAGCTCTGATTTTTATTGCTCTAAATCTTTTTATTTTTACAGGTCTCCAGTGCAGAAAAGACCAAGAATTTATTTGCAAACCCTCTTCTTCACTCTTTCCTTGTGCTTGCTCTTCCTTACTGCTCTTATTCTCTTGTTTGAGTCTTTAAAATGATAAAAAATTAAAGGAATCTGACAGATAGAAAACTTGTCTGTTACATATACATATATAATTCATTGGTAAATTTGTAGGATTTTAAAAATCATGCTTTAAAGTGTTTTATTTTAGTTATTTTTAATACTCCTGTAAATTAGGAAAGAAAATTTATTCATGAAGAGTCACTTCATTCGACCCATGCAGGATTTTGCCAAACCTTAGGGTACACTCAACGTGGAGCCAGATTCTGACATCCAGTTTAGTGATGATTCTGGACTCATACACAATGACCACTGGCAGCTTGAAATCTCAAGTTTTTTTCATCTTCACGAACTGCAAATGATGAGCATGCCGCTAGATCGAATTTGAGATTTCAATGTGGGACAATATGCAAGGAAATCATGGAGATGGACATGGTGGGAGGGTCGGGTTAGAATACTTGTGATCTTAATTGGAGAGTTGACATGTCTCAAGTCAAGTAATATGATAGAATTACAAAACGGTAGATTTTGGTGACAGCTTCAGGATCTTCTTCTTGACTCTTTTCCTATTAGAGTGAGAAGAGGGAGAGTGGGTAGATGGCCTGATGTCCCACAGCTGGGTGGAGGATGGACCTCTAAGCAGTTGTGTGTTGGTTATATCTATGCATTGAACTTGATCTTGTAGCCTAACATCAATAACACTTCATCAATGCATCATCATGAAGAACTTTACCAATGAACCTGAGGCCATTAACGTCTGGCGTAGTTACCTATTGCTGCTGTAACAAATCATCCCAAATTTAGGAGCCCCAAACAACACAAATTTATTATTTTAAGGTTCTAGAAGCCAGAATTCTGAAAATAGGTATTACAAGGCTAAAATCAAGCTGTTGTTAGGGCTGGTTTCTTATGGAGGTTCTAGGGGAGAATTTTTCCTTCTCTCTTCCATCTTTTAGAAGCTGCCCACATTCCTTGGCTCATGGTCCCTATGTGGCAATGGTATATTGCTCCAACCTCTGCTTCTGCCCTCACATCTCCTTCTCTGACTCTAACACCCCTACTTCACTCTTACAAGGATGCTGTGATTACATTGGGGCCCCATGTAGTCCAAGATAATCTCCTCATCTCAAGGTACTTAATTTATTCATATCTGCAAAGTCCCTTTGCCATGTAAAGTAACATATTCACTGGCTACAGAGATTAGGACGTGGGCATCTTTGTGGAGCCATTATTCTGCCTCTTATCATGCAAATTTGGCACTGGGTCAAATTTTTGAGTATGATGATAAGAGCCTTGGAAAGCATCTCAAGACTTCAGTTTGAATTTGAACAGAACATCTGGGTAATTTTGGTAATCACACTGAACCTTAGCTTCTTCAGCTACACATTGGAGAGGATAGAAACAAGAACCAAAAATATCACGCATTTAGTATTTCCACTCATTCACAATTCTATAAAAATATTACTGCACCCTCCTTTGTGCCAGGAAGAAGGCTAGGTACCTAAGATACAGTGGTGAGCAAACACTGGCACGGGGCCTGTCTCATGAGCTTACAGTCTGGTGACTTACAAAGGTAGTCCTTCGTCGTATTTATAACCATACAATGGAATATAAAACTGCAAACAGGACAGTTGTCTACTGTGAAGGTACTTGTGTTATGGAGGCTTAAACTGAGGAATTTGACCTACAAAGGAGCTTGGGGGACACACTTCTGAGGAAGTGACTCCTGGATTGAGACCTGGAGGAGATACAGGAGTTAACAAGGCAGAGAGGGAAGGGGAGTGCATGGCGGGCAGAGGGACCAGCAGGTGCAAAGGCTCTCTGGGAGAAGGGAAGAGTCCAAAGAATTAGAAGAAGTTTCTAGTGTTTGGAACAAAAAGAGTAATATAATATCTCAAGTACTGTGCCAAGTGTATGATCCAAACTTCCACTTACTGAGCATGTGATCTCAGACAAGTCACTCAATTTTTCTATGTCTCAGTTCCCTCATCAATAAAATAACAATTATAGTAGCTCTCAGGGAGTATGCAGATTAAATGAGAAAATGCACATAATCATTGGGTATCTTGTTGTTGTTATGTGCCATCGAGTTGGTTCCAATTCACAGTGACCCTATAGGAAAGAGTAGAACTGCCCCATAGGGTTTCCAAGCAGCAGCTGGTGGATTTGAACTGCCAACCTTTTGGTTAGCAGCCAAGCTCTTAACCACTGCACCTCCAGGGCTCCGGTCATTGGGTATAAAACAACCCATTGCTGTCAAGTCGATTCTGACTCGTAGCGATCCTATAGGACAGAATAGAGCTCCCCCACAGGGTATCCAAGGAGCACCTGGTGGATTGAAACTGCTGACTTTTTGGTTAGCAGCCGTAGCACTTAACCAGTATACCACCAGGGTTTCCTATACCACTAGGTAGAGTATTGGGCATAGTATCCATGTATTAGTTCCCTGGGGCTGCCTTAGCAAAGGCAAACAGAAATTTATTGTCTCACTGTTCTGGAGGCTAGAAGTCTGCAATCACATTTTCGGCAGAGCCATACTTTCTTTGAAGGTTCTAAGGAAAGATCCTTTCTTGCTTCTCCCTGGAATCCCTGGGTGGTGCAAGTGGATAACAGGTTGGAGGTTTAGTCCACCCAGAGGCTCCTCGGAAAAAGGCCTGATGATCTACTTCCGTTGAAAATCCTGTGGAGTGCAGTTCTACTCCGACACATACAAGGTTGCCAAAAGTCAGAGTCCACCTGACTTCTTCCTAGCTTCTGCGCTTCCTGCAATGTTTGGTGTTCCTTAGCTTGTTGATACATCCCTCCAATCTCTGTTTCCATTTCTACATGGCTATCTTCCCCCTGCGTGCCTGTCTTTGTGTCTCTTCTTTTCTTTTTATAAGGACACCACTCATATTGAATTAGGACCCACTCTACTCCAGTATGACTTCATGTTAACTGATAACATCTTCAAAGACCCTATTTCCAAACAAGGTCAAATTCACAGATACCAGAGGTTAAGACTTCAGGGGTTACAATTCGATCTATAACTACCTAGCATACAGTGAGCACTTGATGTATCTTATCAATTGTCCTAATCCTTATCTAATTTATTTTTGTGTCAACCTTACTATGTAAGTATTATTAACCCTATTTTACAGATGAAGAAACTGAGGCAGAGAGCATTAAATAGCTTGGCTGGGTCATACAACATGTAGGGTGTAGAGGAGATATTTGAAATAAGATAGTTTTGTCTACCCAGAGATAGTGCTCCCTAGCACAGTGTCTTACCACCCCAGAGGTTTGTTTTGAGATATAAATGGAATAACACACTGGGAGTGTTTTGTAACGTATACTTACATCCAAAATAAAAGGCTTATGATTACTTATATCGCCCTCCTAACCATTTTTCCTGGAGCCCTGGTGGTGCAGTGGTTAAAAGCTAAGGTGAGCTACGGCTGCTAACCAAAACTTTGGCAGTTCAAATCCACCAGCTGCACTTGGAAACTATAGGGCAGTTCTACTCTGTCCTATAGGGTCACTGTGACTCAAAATCAATTCAGTGAGAATGGGTTTAACCAATTTTTTTTTCCTTCTACTGTTACTCCTATCATTACACAGGAAATGTGAACTGACTGAAGCTGACCTATTTTATTTTTTCCCCTAGTTCATATTCTCTGTAAATAAATTTCAATAAAAAATGAAAGAGAACAGGAATAGGCAGGAGGTGCAAAGTGTGCTCACCTCACTCCTTGGCCTTGGTGCCGAGCTTATTTCTGAGGTAAGAGTAAATGAAAGACGAGAGTAGCTCGCTCTCTGTTACATCCTTATATTCTCGGAGTTGAGTGTTGGGAGGTGATTAAATACTCTGGTACTTTGAGATAACCAAATTAACCCTTTGGGAATTACCTATTTTCAAAGAATTAGAATACAAAAATTTATGGAACATTAAAACTATGTAAGTATATTTGATCTTCTTTCCATATTTTTGGAAATGCTTTGGAATCACAGTTTCTCAGGATTCCCTCCACCATGTCAATTATCATTGCCCTGATGAAGTGTGGGAATGCTGGCTTCATAGAAATATTTAGTTAGTAGAACGTCAGATTATCATCTCTTACTGGAAGTTGGCAAAGGCTGAAAGATGAATTCCGTTGATTAATTCTGTAAATTTGAAATAATGCAGTGAGGGTTTTGATACAGTCTCCTTTTAATTGCAACATTAATTTGAAACAATAAAAAGGATTAGATTTTAAGTGGAAAATGCATAACCCAGAAAGGCTTCCCCAGCCAAATCAAACAGAATACAGAAAGAAGAGAAATGGAGTTTCCATTTTTCAAGTGATAGATTGTTTTTCTCTTTCACATAGATGTCTAACAGTGTCAGAACACAAGTCTTTAGCAATGATGATGGGGAAATGTTTTCAAGGACAGATTTGTTTTCACAGAGACACTAAAAAGTGTGTGTATGTATACTTTATTTGATTTTAGATTGTTTTGCTTTTCAAGAGAGTTCAATCTCAATCTTATTAATTTGAGTGATCCTAGATATAGAATCCCTTCTACAAACTCAGGGCAAGAATCCAACTTACAAAGAAGTATGGTATATACCTTTATGAGAAAGTACAGTCTGTCTTAAAGGTACGAGTTTCAGAATCTGTGGTCATTGAATATCTGGGTTAAGAACTCGGAGAAGGCCCTGTCTGCTTGGAGCTCAGCTCTCAGAGTTGGAGCCTACAGTACATCTAATGCATTGGTTGAAATAACGCAGTGAAATTCCTTTCTCTCTTAACAAGCTTCCTCCAGTCGTGAAATTCCCTTTACTATGCTGCAGCCCCAATGTAAAAAAAGAGAACAAGTTCAGATATTGAAAAACCATAGGCCATTACCTACTTTATCACTCATATCAAAGACACTGAAAAGATAGCACATGTACGATTGATGGATTATTCTCATCATGAAAGTCTGATGACCCCACTTGGGTTTTCAAACAAGGCATTTAATAACCACTGCCTTGTTAAAAGGTGGAAAATGATCTGGCTGGTGGCCTGATAGGACGAGGTTTTATTGATTTCACTGAGGCCCTTGACTTGGGAGATCACAGGCTTCTTAAGGGCAAACTTAAAAGGAAGCATGAAGATGGATGAGTAATTACCTGCGTGATGGATGTCATTCTGTAAACATTAGGATTGGGTAGCTTCTCCTCTGGGCATCAAATGGTGGGGGAGGGAGAGAACATTGGAGAAGTCTCATTTCAACAACTTTCAGTCCTTTTGCGTATTTATGAATCAGATTTGTTCTTCAGAAGTGTTGGGTATAGATGATTTTAACAAGATAATTTTTTTTTTTCATTTAAATAGCTTTATAAATGCATTTAGTTCATATAGTTCTGAGCCTACCTGGGAGTGAGGCTCATGGAAGCCTGGGGCTTTCAAGGGGCCAGGCTAAGCTGAGGCAATATCAGAAAAGAGATCATTTGATGACAGACTGGGAAAGAAGGTGTATACCCTATACCAGTTGTGGTAGAGTTGACTCCGGCTCATGACAACGCCATGTGTGTTAAGAGTAGAACTGTGTTCCATAGGGTTTTCAAAGACTGATTTTCCGAAGTAGATCACTAGGCCTTTCTTCCAAAATATACCTGGTTGGACTTGAACCTCCAACCTTTTTGTTACTGACCGAGTTCGTTAACTGTTTGCATCACCCAGGGGCTCCAGAAGGTAGTGAGTAGGAATCAGTGCTAAGGAGCTTTGGGGTGCTGGAGAATGGAGGTGACAGTGCAACACTTTCAGCAGTAGAACAGGCATGGGGGACTGAATGGAGTCAAGCTCTGGGTGTGGGACATTCTGTGGATTGGGGGATGGCCTCCTGAGAGATTGGGAAGTAGAGTTGGCAGGTACTTATGAAGTGGCCCTTGCTTTCTTTGATTTGGTGTCACTGTGACTTAACAAGGACACCTTGAGGGTGGAGGGGCCATGGAGGAAGACACTGAGTTTATTGGAAACCACTGGGCTAGTGAGCCTTGAAGATGCTTAAAAACCCTTTAATACTAAAATTCCTATAACACTGAAAATGAACCATTATTTTGGTATAGGAAAAAGGTAATTTTTTATCTTCTCTGTGGAATATAGTGGAAAGATGTGAGTTTTGGAGTCAGACACATTGAGTCATCCAGTTTCCAATCCTGGTTCCATGCCCTATCTGTGTGGCCTTGGGCAAGTTGCTGAATATATGTAACCTCAGCATTTTTCTCATTTATTTGTCATTCACTTATGCATTCATTTATCAAACACTAATTAAGCAAATATTATGCACCAAGTGCTAGAATCACCATACTATGTAATAGAGAAGCAAAGATTATTAAAACAAAATTATTGTTCTCAAAGTTAGTTTAGTTTAATAGGGACAGCCAAATATGTAAATAAATAAATACAATATTACTATGTTGTTAGCTGTTGTCAAGTTGGCCCTGAGTCATGATGACCCCATTTGTTGATTTTCAGAAGTAGATTACCATACTTTTCTTCCTCTTCTGTCTTAATCTGGAAGCTCCGTTGAAATCTGTTCAACACCACAGCAATAGCCCAGCCTCCACTGATAGACAGGGTGGTAGTTACACATGAGGTGCATTGGCTGGGAATCGAACCCGGGTCTTGTGCATGGAAGGAAAGAATCCCACCATTAAACCACCACTGCCCTCACACACACAGACAAAAGATAGGTGCTAGCATGTACCGGATTGATCGAGGGCATTAAAAAAAGGTGTGATTAAAATTGTCTGATCCCAGAGTGGGGATGGAAATGATTCAAAGAGGAGGTCATGTTTAACAGAGTCCAGAAAAATTCTAGCAGTAAATGTGGCTGATGAGATGGGTAAGTGCCAAGTGACGGCGAGGGCTGCTATCTTCATGGTGGAAAGAGGAGGCTTCCGGTCTGGCACAGAGACTAAGGGAATCGTGTAAATGATCTGGGGAGAGGGAGGGTAGGTGCTTACAATACAAATTTGCCCTGGATGAAAGGTTATTCGAACAAAAATATATTGCAGAGGTCCTTTGAAGATCTAAATTCTACTGGGAAGAGAAGAGTATGGCCTTATTTTTGACATCTTTATTCTTTTTATGAATCTTCAGCAGTTGGTTTTTTGCCTCCTTGTGGAGATTACAAGCTGATCTTGCCCTGGAGGGTTCACCTAGTGGACTGAGCCTCCTCTGCTAGGATGGATTACCTGGCTGTTAGGTACCACACCCTCCAAAGCCTGGAATGAGAGGCTATCCTCCGTGGTGATTTCTGTTGCAGGGTCCTGCATCCCCCTACTTATTCACACAGAGAATCTTGCTCTATATATAAGTAGTGACTTTGCTGGCTTCCTGTGAGTTAAAGGATAAAGTTTTTGTGTATCTATGGCAGGTCAGGTCAGCCACCAAACAGTTCAATGTGATATATGAATTACTTGTAAAACGTTATACAGGCTTAACTTGACTTACACTAGCTGAAAGTATAACCACAGCATATACTAGCCTTCAAAGAGGACAGGAAATCCCTTGCTATATTTCCTACTTGGATGTAAATTTTTTTATAGGTCAAATCCAAGAGTAAAAGCTGGGAGGTGAGGTGCTAAAAATACATTAATTTTGTCATGAAATGAACTAATCATTTCATACAAGGAAGAAAAATTGATGGGGTAATACTTGGGGGCATAGTTTTCTAAATGTTGTAGTGAATATATCGCATTATATTCCAGGGAGTATGATATTATCTACTAAAGGAATATATGGGAGATTATATTTCTATGTAAGAAAGTACTCAATGAGTAGAATATATTTTTCATTATACGGATTTTTATGTATTTGTGTAAATTGTCTTTTTCCCAGGGAAAATTTTATAAAAAGTATTTCACTTTGTCCAAAACAATATATAGTGTAGTATCATAAATAATGAATATGTGTAAAAGATATTTGGACTGTTTTTCTTTCTTTCTGTCTTGTAAATGTTATAAGCTACAACTCTATCATACAGTAACCTATCTTGGAATAGTAAACTGCCAGAAATTTCTGGGTATCACACAGAAAAAAAGGAGGGATATCAAAGAGCAATTTAATGCATTTTTCTTATTTTCATTATTCTTCTATATAGTAAGCTTTCTACTCATTCCTCCACTTGGGTTTTTGGTTCCAGAATACTCACTGTCTCTTTCCTAATTGCTAATCTTTGTGGGAATAGAGTTCGTTGGAAGGTATGCTCAAACAGCTGTGATTTAGCCAGAAAAATAATTCTCTGTGATGGGATTATCTCACGTTTTGCTGATGTCATAATAGTGCATATTCTTGAAAGGTTAAGTCCTGTGTTACAGATGTGCCCATGAGGGCTAGTCCACTTGCGAGGACATTTGTTTAATGAGGATGTCTTTTGGCATAATTTTTATGACCAATAGTTAAAATTGAGCACATGGTTGCTCATGCAAATACAGCCTGCACATCCTGTCCCTATAATCCTACAGATGTGTCTAGGAGCACCCCAATTCTGGGGTACACAGCAACGGAACCCCTGAACAAACTTGCATGCATAGTAGGGATAAACTTCTATTGTAATAAGATATAGATAGAGGAGAGCAATTAATTCTGATAGTCTCATCAAACTTGTTAAAAAAAAGATACATTTAGATCCATGTCTGAAGAAAAAAACTTTTTTTTTCTTCCAAATGGTTACAAATTCCTTTTATAGTGAAAAACAGTATGCTAGATCTTTTATTCCATTAAAGGAAAAACTTAACTATGTAGGAGTGAAAAACCTAATATGTTTAAATTTATAATAATAGTGTCTTAAAGGCTTGAACCATAGACTTTTTTGATGGGTATGGGCAGGTTGTGTCTTTCAAACAGAGTTATTTTTTTAAAAAAATTCCTGTGATGTTGGTGGAAATTGTTCACTACTTTCCTCTTCAAATGGCATCTTCGGCTCTTGAGGACGATTTTCGAAAGCCTTTATTTGGTTCTTGACAGCAGTGCATTCTTTGAAGCTGCCAGATGAGACTCAATTTTGTCTAAATGTAAATACCTGGTTACTTGACTCCCTGGCAGGAAGGGCAGTTTATTCTTTTTGTAGGAAGCCTCGATTTTTGAGAAAGGAGAGACCAAGGACCTTCATTAGTAGGCAGGCTTCCACCTCTGTTTTCAGAACCTTTGTTTACTCCTGTAGACCAGACTTGGTTTTCAGGCTCAGTAGGTTGGCCAGAGCAATAAAACCAGTCCGGTAAATTGTCCACTGATGCGGGTGGGGAGCCCACTCTGCTCTTGCACAGTACAAAGCAGCTGCTGTCCAATGAATACAGATGCCGTGCGGTCAGCTGGGGAGCACTCAAGCCTCTCCTTTGCCCACAGTAATTAGGACCACAGAGCGCTCATTTCAGCAGGCGAGTTGGGGCAGGATTAGGAGGAGGTATGATTTTGTTGTGTACGGTCTTAAAGGCTTGGGTGAGGGAACCGTGGAATGATCTCTAATTAAATACACAGACACGTGTCATCTACATACTCCTAAGGCCATTAATGCTTGTGCTTTTCTGGGGGTTGGTGGGGGATTGTACAGTTCATGCTGTCATTTCGGCAGCACTTCTCAATGAAGTATCTAGGTGTTTCTCATAATATCTCCACTGCAACTTTCAAATCATAGTCTTCCTGCGTTAGCTGAAAGCATTAAAACCAGAAATTACCATAATAGTGCTATTTACCCCTCATTTATGGAGCTACTAGTGTTATTTTTCCACTGATTTTACAGAACACATTTCAACTGGCAGTATTTCTGGTGTGGTTGCAGAAACTCAATTGTACTTAAAAAACGCAGTTGGGCATTGTATCAGAAGATGAAACCAGCAGGCTTGTCATTTCACAAAGGGACTTCCAGAGGTTGCAATCCCTGTAATCAGAGAGTATTTCATTTGGTGTATGAGGCTGTGGGTTAATGGCTTGTTTCACAGCTAATCGTCTGTCTCCATGTGCCTCTGTCACTGGACCAGTGTTTGCATGAAGATTGCACTTGTCAACAGTCGTGCAAATTGGAAGTGAGAAATTCTGTTTCACTTTCTATAAACACAGACCTGAAAAGTGGAGGTGTGTGGGATATAAACCCTGAAAGAGTTGCCTATCCTGGACCAAAAGAATGAAGAGTAAAATGTGTGTGTGTGCTTGTGTGCGTGTGTGTGTGTGTGAGAGAGAGAGATAACCCTGAGGTTGTTAGTACAGTTTTACTTCATTGATGTTTTTATTCCCAGTCGCAGCACTTGGAGATTCTCTCCGAACTCACAAACAGCCCTGATTATGGTGTTTGTGACACTGCCATGGGGTCGTTGCATTATTTATCCCAGCCTGCTTTACCACCCAGCTTTCTGGGAATATTTTCAGATGGAATCACTAATTAGCACATATGTGGAAACTTCTCAAAGCAGTTGGGACCCCTCATCATTTCTTTTTCTATTTTTTTTTTCTTCCTAATGTATGACAAAGATGAAATTTAAAACGATGGGTTAAGGGAATTTTCAGATTGAAATCCACAGATTTCACAGGGAAAACACAAAGCAAAAAACCGTTAAGTAAGCCACCTTCAATGTGACCAGAATGAAAGCTGTTCAAATGCACACAAACAGAGGCTGGAGTTGATTTGGCCCATAAGGTGTTCTATGGGGCATTTTAACAGCTTTCTAAAATTGTCTTACAAATATTTTACTAGTCTTGTAAACCGTGTCTTTATTTACCAGTACCCGTCTTGAGTTTCCTAAACTACACTGTGGCTGCCTTCTACAACTTTCCATGCTTTTAATTCTGTACATTTCAGGCACGATGTTTTTCCAACTAGATCGTAGTTCACATAGGTAAGAACTTTTTATTTTTTTCATTTTGAAATACTAAGAATCAGGTGAAAACAAGGTCTCCAAATCTTTGCATCTCTTTTCCTAGGTTCCTTTGTATCACTCTATGTCAAAACTGAAAGTATTTCCCACATCATAGAGCAAAGACATGCAGTGAAATAAAAATTCCTGGACGATGGCAGTTTTAAGAAGACAGGAAAATCTAGGTTCAGCCCAAACAGAAAATACTTTTATGAAGGGAGAAAAACCCAACACGGATATTGAAAAAGAGATCATCAAAATAAAATAGATTGCTCACTCAAAAAATTCAAACTGGCAAAACTATTTAAAATTAAATAAAAAGATATATTCTAAGTGACATACTCCAAACCAAACCAAACTTGCTGCCGTCAAGTGAATTCTGACTCATAGCGGCCCTATAGTGCAGAGTAGAACTGCCCCGTGGGATTTCCAAGAAGCGGCTGGTGAATTCCAACTGCTGACCTTTTGGTTCACAGCTGAGCTCTTAACCACTGTACCACCAGGGGTCTCTGAGTAACATGTTGTTGTTGTTGTTGTTAGGTGCCGTCGAGTCGGTTCCGACTCATAGCTACCCTATGCACAACAGAACAAAACACTGCCCGGTCCTGTGCCATCCTCACAATCGTTTTTATGCTTGAGCTCATTGTTGCAGCCAGTGTGTCAATCCACCTCATTGAGGGTCTTTCTCTTTTCCACTGACCCAGTACTCTGCCAAGCCTGATGTCCTTCTCCAGGGACTGATCCCTCCTGGCAACATGTCCAAAGTATGTAAGACACAGTCTCGCCATCCTTGCCTCTAAGGAGCACTCTGGTTGTACTTCTTCCAAGACAGATTTGTTCGTTCTTTTGGCAGTCCATGGTATATTCAAAATTCTTCACCAACACCACAATTCAAAGGCGTCAACTCTTCTTCAGTCTTCCTTATTCATTGTCCAGCTTTCACATGCATATGGTGTGATTGAAAATACCATGGCTTGGGTCAGGCGCACCTTAGTCTTCAGGGTGACATCTTTGCTCTTCAACATTTTGAAGAGGTCCTTTGCAGATTTACCCAGTGTAACGCGTCTTTTGATTTCTTGACTGCTGCTTCCATGGCTGTTGACTGTGGATCCAAGTAAAATGAAATCCTTGACAACTTCAATCTTTTCTCCGTTTATCATGATCTTGCTCATTGGTCCAGTTGTGAGGATTTTTGTTTTCTTTATGTTGAGGTGTAATCCATACTGAAGGCTGTGGTCTTTGATCTTCATCAGTAAGTGCTTCAAGTCCTCTTCACTTTCAGCAAGCAAGGTTGTGTCATTTGCATAATGCAGCTTGTTAATGAGTCTTCCTCCAATTCTGATGCCCTGTTCTTCTTCATATAGTCCAGCTTCTCGGATTATTTATTCAGCACACAGATTAAATAGGTATGGTGAAAGAATACAACCCTGATGCACGCCTTTCCTGACTTTAAACCAATCAGCATCCCCTTGTTCTGTCCGAACAACTGCCTCTTGATCTATGTAAAGGTTCCTCATGAGCTCGATTAAGTGTTCTGGAATTCCCGTTCTTCGCAGTGTTATCCATAGTTTGTTATGGTCCTCACAGTCCAATGCCTTTGCATAGTCAATAAAACCCAGGTAAACATCCTTCTGGTATTCTCTGCTTTCAGCCAGGATCCACCTGACATCAGCAATGATATCCCTGGTTCCACGTCCTCTTTTGAAACCGGCCTGAATTTCTCGCAGTTCCCTGTCGATATACTGCTGCAGCTGTTTTTGAATGATCTTCAGCAAAATTTTGCTTGTGTGTGATATTAATGATATTGTTGTATAATTTCCATATTCGGTTGGATCACCTTTCTTGGGAATATGGATCTCTTCCCGTCATTTGGCCAGGAAGCTCTCTTCCATATTTCTTGGCATAGACGAGTGAGCACCTCCAGGGCTGTGTCTGTTTGTTGAAACATCTCAGTTGATATTCCACCAATTCCTGGAACCTTGTGTCTCGCCAATGCCCTCAGAGCAGCTGAGTAACATAGGCCTACCAAATACATACTTTGTAAGTAAAGCGACAGTGTGTGTGTGTGAATCACGGGATTGCTGTCTGTAAGGGATCCGCTACAGAGTTTAGTTATTACAATTACATTTGCAATCTAGTGAGTCCCATGTAAAAATTTTGTGACAACTATCAGGGTGTTCTCTGTACAAATCCAAAAACAAATAAGTTCTTTTAGATAATGGAATTTCACTTTGGGTATTAAAATTATAGTCATCTGGTCAGGTGGTCAAATTACATTTGTCATCTAGAAGACCTAATAAATGATATTGAAGAGTTTTTTGCTTTTTATCCTACTCTCAATAACTTCTTTTTGCATTATACTTACAGCGTCTTATGAGCTAGAAGCATCTGTCAGTTTGTTGAACCATGGTGGCTTGTGTGTTGCTATGATGCTGGAAGCTATGCCATTGATATTCCAAATACCAGCAGGTCACCCATGGTGGACAGATATCAATGGAGCTTCCAGAGTAAGACAGACTAAGAAAAAGGACCTGGTTGTCTACTTCTGAAAATATTGGCCAGTGAAAACCTTATGAAGAGCAGCAGAAGATTGTCTGGTATAGTGCAGGAAGAAGATCCCCTCATATTGGAAGGCACTCAGAATAAGAAGGCGGAAGAGCTGCCTGCTAGAAGTAGAGGCAACCTTAGTGATGTGGATGGAGTCAAGCTTTTGGGACCTTTATTTATTGAGGTGGCATGACTCAAAATGAGAAGAAACAGCTGCAAACATCCATTAATAATCAGAACATGGAATGTAAAAAGTGTGAATCTAGGAAAATTGGAAGTCTTCAAAAATGAAATAGGATGCATAAAAATTGATATCTTTGTCATGAGCTGAAATGAACTGGTATTGGCCATTTTGTGTCAGACAATCATATGGTCTACTATGCTGGGAATGACAAATTGAAGAGAAATGGCATTGCATTATCATCAAAAAGAACATGTCAAGATCTATTCTGAAGTACAATGCTGCCAGTGATAGGATAACACCCACATGCCTACAAGGAAGACCAGTTAATATGATTATTATTTAGATTTATACACTAATGCTAAAGATGAGGAAATTGAAGATTTTTACCAACTTCTACAGTGTGAAATTGGTCAGACATGCAATCAAGATGCATTGATAATTACTGGTGATTGACACGTGAAACTTGGAAACAAAGAAAAAGGATTGGTAGTTGGAAAATATGGCCTTGGTGATAGAGATCACATGATAGAATTTTATAAGACCAATTCATCACAAATACTTTTTTCAGCAAAATAAAGGTGGATTTTGTAGGATGGAATACACAGGAATCAGATCGACTATATCTGTGGAGAAGCTCAATATCATCAGTCAGAACAAGACCAGGGGCTGACTTTGGAGCAAACCGTCAATTGCTCATATGCAAGTTCAAGTTGAAGCTGGAGAAAATTAGAGTGAGTCCATGACAGTGAAAATATGACCTTGAGTATACCCCACCTGAATTTTGAGATCATCTTATGAAGAGATTTGACCCATTGAACACTAATGACCAAAGGCCAGATCAGATGTGCAATGACATCAAAGACATCATACATGAAGAAAGCAAAAGGTTATTAAAAGGGCAGGAAAGAAAGAAAAGACCAAAATGGATGTCAGAAGAGACTCTGAAACTTGCTCTAAGATATAGAGCAGCTAAAGCAAATGGAAGAAATGATGAAATGAGAGAGTTGAACAAAAGATTTCAAAGGGTTGCTCGAGAACACAAAATAAAGTATTATAATGAAATGTGCAAAAACCTGGAATTAGATCACCAAAAGGGAAGAACATGCTGGGCATTTCTCAAGCTGAAAGAACTGAAGAAAAGATTCAAGCCTCGAGCTGCAATTTTGAAGGATTCTACTGGGAAAATAGTGAACAACATAGGAAGCAACAAAAGAAGATGGAAGGAATACACATAGTCACTGTACCAGAAAGAATTTGTCGACATTCAACCACTTCAAGAGGTAGCATATAATCAAGAACTGATGGTGCTTAAGGAAGGATTTCAAGAAGAACTGACGGGAATGGTGACAAACAAGGCTCCAGGAATTGATGGAATACCAATTCTGATTGACATGTTTCAACAAACGGATGCAGCCAGAATTCTCCTTTGAAGCGAAGATGACAAGACTTTGTCTCATGTATGTTGGACATGTTATCAGGAGGGACCAGTTCCTGGAGAAGGACATCATGCTTGGTAAAGTAGAGAGTCAGAGAAAAAGAAGACCCTCAACAAGATGAATAGGCACAGTGGCAGCAACAATGGCTCCAAGCATAACAAGGATTGTAAGAATGGTACAGGACAGGGCAATAACAATAACAATGATCTAGTGTTAAAGGCTTAATCTTGAATGAAGACTCAAGATTTTTTATCCCTTGTATTCTTGAAGAGAGCTCTGGTAGCATAGTGGTGAAGCATTTGGCTGTTAACTGAAAAGTTGGCGGCAGTACCAACCCATCAGCTGCTCTGTAGAAGAAAGATGTGGCAGTCTGTTTTTGTAAAGATTTATAGCCTTGGAAACCCTATGGGGCAATTCTACTCTGTCCTATAAGATCACTATGAGTTGCAATCGACCTGATGGCAATGGGCTTGTTTGTTTTTGGTAGTCTTAAAGCACTGCCTATATATCTAGGTCCCTGGGTGGCACGAATGGTTTGCACTAGACTACTAACCTGAAAGTTAGTGGTTCAAATCCACCTAGCAGTGCCAGGGAAGAAAGGTCTGGTGATTTGCTTCCATAAAGATTACAGCCAAGAAAACCCTACGGAGCAGCTCTACTCTGTAACACATGGGGTTGCCATGAGTCAGAGCCAACTAGAAGGCAATGGGTTTGAAGTTTTTTTTGGTTTTGGTTTATCTAGGAAAGGGACAGCATATAGGTTCACCTTACATGCCTATTCCAATTCTTTGAGAGTGCTATCCAAGAACTTAGTGGGAAAGTGTGTTGGAATCTGTGAGGTTAGATCTGCAATTGCTACAGTAAAGAGTCAATGGCAGTAACAGTACACATGACAGGCATTTTCTATCCCTAATCTAAAAATTTACACTTATTTGTGAGAGCTTGCTAATTTCATTGCTGATTTACAGATGGATAAACTACACAGAATTTTGTTATAAACCTACTTCAATTCCAGATGTATTAAATCTGCATTGTCCAAGATGGTAGCGATCAGGTAAATGTGGCTATTGAAAACTTGAAATGTGTGGTTAGCTGAATTGAGGTATACTGTAAGTGTAAAAATACATGCAGAGTTTTAAACTTAGCATGAAAAAAATGTAAACATTTTGTTAATATTTTTTATATTGTTACATGTTGAAATGATAGTATTTTAGATATATTGGGTTAATGTATATCATTAAAGTAAATTTTACCTATTTATTTTTATTTTTAATGTGGCTACTAGAAAACTTAAAAGTACATAGGTGGCTCACCTTCTGGCTTGTGTTGTATTTCTATTGGACAGTATTGCCCTAAATTAACATGTCTCTTGCTCTTTCATTAGCTTTAATGTTCAAATGTATTAAAATTTAAAGACAGATTATGGTTGTCTTTCTAAAAATACGTAGAAAAATTATTATTTTTTCAAAATATTTAACTGCTTTATGCCTGTGGGCCTTGCTTTTATTTTTCCTTCTGTTTTAAATGCGAACATACCTCTGTCCAGCCCTGTAGTGAAAACCCACTCACTTCTTCTTTCAAGACTTGCCTCAAATATCACCTTCTCTCATAGTCTTCCCTCAACTCCCTCTTCCAAGGTAGACTTGACCATCTGCCTCCTTTGTCACACTCACCTCATATTGTGTATACTTCTATCTTAGTCCCCAGATCACTCAACTGCACTAACTTGCTTATACAGCTATGTCCTTCTACTAGAAACTGAAAGGTACTGGGAGGTAGCAACAAATTTTCACATGTTTTTATACTTCTGGTTCCTAGGACAGTGCCAGGTACACAGTAAGCACTCAATAAATATTGACTGAAGAAAATTTGAAAATTCTTAGGTTGTTGATGGTTGGTATTAAGAATTTCCTACTTTATGGCAGTGAGTTGCATGTTGCTATGATGCTGGAAGCTATGCCACAGCATTTAAATACTGGCAGGATCACCCATAGTGGACAGGTTTCAGCAGAGTTTCCAGATGAAGAAAAACTGGGAAGAAAGATCTGGTGCTCTACTTCTGAAAATTAGCCAAAGAAATCCCTATGGAACACAAAGGAATACTGTCTGATATAGTGGTGCTAGAAGGTGAGCCCCTAGGGTGCAAGGCACTCAAAATACACAGTGGCCTCAACAGCAGACTCTAGCATACTAATCATGAAGATGGTGCAGGACTGGGCAACAAATCTTTCAATTGTACATGGTGTCATTGTGAGCCTAAGCCAACTCAATGGCAACAAACAACAACTTTTGAAACACTAAGAACTAAACTGAATTTCCCTTAGTCTAATAATTGCCAGTGGAGGGGTGAGAGAAACATCTGTTTATGGTACAAGTGGATAGCTTGGGGTTATAAAGGAGAACAAATTACTTATACTTTTCCACCAGAATGTCTATGAGCAGTAGAAAGCAAAAGATGGTCTTTGAAATCATCCAGAGAGCCACGATGTAAATGAAATTGTTTGACCAGCCACAATCTACCTCTAAGGGAACCACCATTTAAGTAAACAGATATCCTTTTTAGATTCAAGAGTAAGGAAAATGTTCAATGTGATTATGAATAACCCAGCTTTGAAAGATGAGGAAGGCCCAGATCAGTGGAGCGAAAAGACCTAGACTGGATGGGTATTTGGTGGGGACAACAATGAGATGGAGCTCATTTCACAGAAAGAAGTGGGGGGTGTGGTTGGGAAGCTGGGGCCTGCAACTGATAAAGCTTTCTTGAGGCTGGGTCTTGCTGTGGGGCCTGCACTGTAGGGACATTAGGACCTGCAGAGTTCAGGGCGAGGACAGCCACACCAGGATCAGTCTGCAGCCTTCCTGTGGTCCCTTCCAGTGCTAGATGTCTGGCTCCCACTGGTTTTCCACTGACATTTCCAGGGAGACAGGTGAAGCATCAGGGCCAAGAGAGCTGAAGTTCTCCTACTTCTCTGTTCTCCCAAATGTCTCCATTTGAGTGACATAGTGATGGCACGTTGTCTCTTTGCAACCTGACTTTCTACAATCACTTCTCTGAATGAGCAGGACCCATCCAACGGACCTATCAGTATAGACAATGAAACCAAAAAACCACACCCATTGCCATCCAGTCGATTTTGATTCGTAGCGGTCCTATAGGACAGAGTAGAATTGCCTCATAGGGTTTCCAAGGAGCACCTGGCAGATTCAAATTGCCACCGTTTTGGTTAGCAGCCAACCTGTTAACCCCTAAACCACCAGGGTTTCCATAGGCAATGAAAGACAATGTGAAATTTGAAAAACAGGATGTGGTCTTGTTTACCTGTATTAGAAATTAATGGTTAATAGAGCCCATTTTTTAAAAATAATTTTTATTGAGCTTTAAGTGAACGTTTACAAATCAAGTCAGTCTGTCACATATAAGCTTATATACACCTTACTCCATATTCCCACTTACTCTCCCCCTAATGAGTCAGCCCTTCCAGTCTCTCCTTTCGTGACAATTTTGACAGTTTCTAACCCTCTCTATCCTCCCATCTCCCCTCCAGACAAGAGATGCCAACACAGTCTCAAGTGTCCACCTGATACAAGTAGCTCACTCTTCATCAGCATCTCTCTCCAACCCATTGTCCAGTCCCTTCCAGGTCTGATGAGTTGTCTTCGGGAATGGTTCCTGTCCTGGGCCAACAGGTTAGTGGACCATGACCGCCGGGATTCCTCTAGTCTCAGTCAGACCATTAAGTCTGGTCTTTTTATGAGAATTTGGGGTCTGCATCCCACTATTCTCCTGCTCCCTCAGGGGTCCTCTGTTGTGCTCCCTGTCAGGGCAGTCATCAGTTGTGGCTGGACACCATCTAGTTCTGGTCTCAGGATGATGTAAGTCTCTGGTTCATGTGGCCCTTTCTGTCTCTTGGGCTCATAGTTATCGTGTGACCTTGGTGTTCGTCATTCTCCTTTGATCCAGGTGGGTTGAGACCAATTGATGCATCTTAGATGGCCGCTTGTTAGCATTTAAGACCCCAGACGCCACACTTCAAATTGGGATGCAGAATGTTTTCATAATAGAATTATTTTGCCAATTGACTTAGAAGTCCCCTTAAGCCATAGTCCCCAAACCTCTGCCCTTGCTCCGCTGACCTTTGAAGCATTCAGTTTATCCCCGAAACTTCTTTGCTTTTGGTACAGTCCAGTTGAGCTGACCTTCCATGTATTGAGTATTGTCCTTCCCTTCACCTAAAGTAGTTCTTATCTACTAACTAATCAGTAAATAACCCTCTCCCACCCTCCCTCCATACCCCCCTCATAACCACAAAAGTATGTGTTCTTCTCAGTTTATATTATTTCTCAAGATCTTATAATAGTGGTCTTATACAATATTTGTCCTTTTGCCTCTGACTAATTTCACTCAGCATAATGCCCTCCAGGTTCCTCCATGTTATGAAATGTTTCACAGATTCGTCACTGTTCTTTATCGAAGCATAGTATTCTATTATGTGAATATACCACAATTTATTTACCCATTCATCTGTTGATGGACACCTTGGTTGCTTCCAGCTTTTTGCTATTGTAAACAGAGCTGCAATAAACATGGGTGTGCATATATCTGTTTGTGTGAAGGCTCTTGTATCTCTAGGGTATATTCCCAGGAGTGGGATTTCTGGGTTGTATGGTAGTTCTATTTCTAACTGTTTAAGAAAACACCAGATAGATTTCCAAAGTGGTTGTACCATTTTACATTCCCACCAGCGGTGTATAAGAGTTCCAATCTCTCCGCAGCCTCTCCAACATTTATTATTTTGTGTTTTTTGGATTAATGCCAGCCTTGTTGGAGTGAGATGGAATCTCATCGTAGTTTTAATTTGCATTTCTCTAATGGATCCAGTCTTAGACTCTCTGTTTCTTTATTGGTGCGTTTAGTCCATTTACATTCAGTGTAATTATAGATAAGTATGAAAGATTTTTTTTTATGTGTTTAGTGCTGTCATTTTGATGCCTTTTTATGTGTGTTGACAATTTCATTTTTCCACTTACTTTTTTGTGCTGAGACGTTTTTCTTTGTAAATTGTGTGTTCCTCTTTTTCATAGTATTTGACTTTATGTATGCTGAGTCGTTACGTTTTTCTTGGTTTTTATTTTGAGTTATGGAGTTATTATACCTCTTTGTGGTTACCTTAATATTTACCCCTATTTTTCTAAGTAAAAACCTAACTTGTCCTATATCGCCTTGTATCCCTCTCCATATGGCAGTTCTATGCCATCTGTATTTAGTCCCTGTTTTTGATTATTGTGATCTTTTACATGTTGACTTCAATGATTCTCTGTTTTGAGTGTTTTTTTCTTTTTAAAATTAATCTTAATTTGTTTTTGTGATTTCCCTATTTGAGTTGTTATCAGGATGTTCTGTTCTGTGGCCTTGTGTTGTGCTGGTATCTGATATTATTGGTTTTCTGACCAACCAATTTCCTTTAGTATTTCTTGGAGCTTTGGTTTGGTTTTTGCAAATTCTCTAAGCTTGTGTTTATCTGTAAATGTTTTAATTTCGCCTTCATATTCTAGAGAGAGTTTTGCTGGATATATGATCCTTGGCTGGCAGTTTTTCTCCTTCAGGGCTCTATGTATGTCATCCCATTGCCTTCTTGACTGCATGGTTTCTGCTGAGTAGTCTGAACTTATTCTTATTGATTCTCCTTTGTAGGAGACCTTTCTTTTCTCCCTGGCTGCTTTTAAAATTTTCTGTTTATCTTTGGTTTTGGCAAGTTTGATGATAATATGTCTTGGTGTTTTTCTTTTTGGATCAATCTTAAATGGGGTTCGATGAGCATCTTGGATAGATATCCTTTCATCTTTCATGATGTCAGGGAAGTTTTCTGCCAACAGATCTTCAACTATTCTCTCTGTGTTTTCTGATATCCCTCCCTGTTCTGGAACTCCAATCACACGCAAGTTATTCTTCTTGATAGAGTCCCACATGATTCTTAGGGTTTCTTCATTTTCTTTAACTCTTTTATCTGATTTTTTTTCAGCTATGTTGGTGTCAGTTTCCTGGTCCTCCAGATGTCCCAGTCTGCATTCCAACTGCTCAAGTCTGCTCCTCTGACTTGCTATTGCATCGTCTAATTCTGTAATTTTATTGTTAATCTTTTGGATTTCTGAATGCTGTCTCTCTATGGATTCTTGCAACTTATTAATTTTTCCACTATGTTCTTGAATAATCTTTTTGAGTTCTTCAACTGCTTTATCATAGAGCCCATTTTTAAGAAAATGTCAGCATATATTTGCTAACCACTCTACTTGGGAAAGACTTTCTTTTGTTCCTCGTTTTCATTTTTTTTAATGTTGAATTGTCCTTTCCTTTGCAAACTTACTACAGTAAAACCTGCAAAAGCCGGAACCAGTATAAGGTAGAAACCTATCAGAGAAGGAAAACTCAAATATATTCCACTAAAATGAGAGATTGAAAAGTGGTAAAACTGTACCCTGTCAAAGGCAGAAAAGTTGCGAGATCCAGAAAAACGAGGCAGTCCCATTGAGCACCGGTTCTCACAGGTCTCATTGTATAGAGCAGGTAGCAGGTTGTTTTAATACCCCCACTTAACAGTGACAGCTTTATATCTGTCCCTAAATGGTTTTGGAATTTGACAGGTCTCTGGCAACCCTAAATCAGAACTCACTCTATTGTAACGAAGCTGATTCTTGCCACTAGGGAGGCATAGATGAGGATGTGGCAAGCTAACAAACACATCCCAAAAGCGTAAAGAGGCTCGGTAGCCAGGTTCCTCCCTGGCAAGGTCTCTGTTACCAAAACAGCTTGCTTCACTTCTGCTTGTGGCCTCTGGCTTGGGGACCTACCAGGTTCAGAAGAGAGAATTCACAGTTTGTGTATCTCAGCTTCATTTTATATCTCAGTTCGCAGACTGTTTTCCATTTAGAATTAAATTAACTTAAAACGAAGAGTGCAAGTACCTTGTCTGAAAATCTGTTTAGTTTCCCCGGTGAGTTAATTTTCAGCACAGATACGATTTAGCCCCCTGTTGGAAGGTGTCTGCTTTTCATTTGCTGGGTGTTTCTCACAAGGTCCCGGGACATCACAGGAGGCTGCTGGCAGGATGATAGCACAGGCTGGATGGCCAGGCCCCATGCCTGGTGTTTAACTTCAGAGATATAGGGTTGGCCTCTCAGTCTGCTGCAGTGCTCCAGCTGAGAGAAGGAAGGCATGCTTCATGTTCTGCAAAGCGTCTTACACTATTTTTCAGACAGTTTCACTTTGATACATACCCAAGTGCCACACATTTTTTTCCCCTTAATTTTTAAACCCACGTACACTTCAAGGGAAATTGGGTCCATATGTTTCTGCTTCATTTACACACAACTCATCAAAATGTTGTTTTAAAAGAGCTAAACTCAAATCCCACAGGGGCTGAGTGGGTTTCAGACTTGGCTGAATGCTCTCCATTCCCTGAGCATGGCTTGAGGTAGGTAAACCAGCCCAGTGAAATAAGAACCCTCACGCATCACAGAATTTGAACCGAAAAGCACTTTTCTTTGAGGTTCAGAGAGAATGCAGCGACTTCTTACCCTGCAGTCAGCTATCATCTGCACAGCTGCCACAACCTGTGCTTGGTTTGGTCCAGACTGTGCTTAGAAGACCATCAGGAAAAGGAGCTCTTTACATTGCTCTAGCCAAATTCGAATGATCAGAAATCTTCTAGGGGAGCTGTTGATATATGTGTTTCTACCTGATCATTGACTCACAAAATCATGGTGCTGACAAGAACCCTGCAAAATCATTCTCCCACCTTCAAACAGACCTCAAAATGTCCTAAACAGGCAGTGAAGCTCCTTATGGGGCAGTTGTACTCTGTCACTTGGGGTCGCTGTGAGTCGGAATCGACCCAACGGCACCCACCAGCAACAGAGACAGTACCTTCCAGGTCATTCTGACCAGAACTCAACAATGTTCAATGCCAGTAACTCTGTAAAATTTAGGTATATATGCAAGGTTTGTGTTCTTGCCTACATCTAAATTTCTAGGTTCCAGTAGTTCTTAGATAATGAACTGTGAAATTGGTCTTTTGTGCCACTTGGTTTCCAGTAACCATTGCAGCTCCCACTGAGACTGGCAGGGCAGCGAGCAATGAGAGGCTCTGTCTGTGGTTAAGGACCATGCCCTTTCGCCTGAGTTGATCAGGGAGCTGAACTGGAATGACATGTTGACATCTCTGCCATGAAAACATCATAGCATAAAAAATCCCTGTGCCTTGGATTCCATTCTCCCATTGCTAATACATAAAATAGGAAGGCCAGATGTTCCATGCCATGTTGAAAGTTTAGCTAGGTGGCTGAGATGCATAAAGGTGAGCAGGAATTACTAAACCTCTGACTGGGCTGAGGACTTGGAAAGCAGTGCATTCGCTAATTAAAAGACAGTCCCTCGAACACAGCGGATTCTGACTGACACCCTGAAAGAATGAGTGAACTTTCCAATAGACTTTTTGATTAATGTCAATTAATGTAACTGCTCTGAAATGGTGGGGTCTCACTAGTATCAAGAAGTTCTGTTAGTTGGCACCAAAATGGCATCAGGCATTCAGGTAAATTCCTGCTTTCCCTAGGGGCAACCAGCGTTGCTCAATTTGCCTGGGGGCTTTTGACTCTACCATCTCTTCCAGCATTAAACAAGTGAGTCCTGGGTACCCTGGTGGGTTAGCAAGCCCTGACAGATGTTTCTTTACAAAAACATGCAGACCCAACACCCCTCAAAAACCTCAAATGTGTGATGTTCTCTCTCTTTCCCTCCCACCCCGCCTGAACTTTCTCCACATTGTTATTTCCTCATTTCACTAAAATCTATACTAAGTACTCTGCTGAGCCTGGCCCCAAAACAGCATTGTAACCGAGCCTGGCCTTAAAAAAGGCATTGTATGGATGTGTTTTTAGTATTTTAAAAATTCGTTTATTATTGGTTTTATTTTTCTATCAGTTATTTCCTCAGTTGATTGTTAGACCTGTTTAGTGGTCATGGAATATTCCTCTGGGTGATACTTTGTGGCATCACATGGCCTAAATTTACCAAGATGTGTGGATGTAGTACAATGAAAACAATGGATCATGTCACGAGGGCGCGCTTTGTATAGGTTTTAGCAGGCAGCTTTTAAAATCAGCTGAATCACTTGGCAATTGTATTTGAAACGAATACTTATTTATTTGAAACTATTTAGAACCTGAAAAAAGTAAATTATTTTCACAAGATCCTGCAGTAATCAGGATGTAGTCAGACGTGAAATTTAGATCTGGCTGCACATAGTAAACTGTTGAAATGTCTGCTACCCCATAAATGTCTGCACCCAGAGGTGGGGCAGGCAGAGGTGCTGAAACAGATAGAAACTGTTGTCTTTCCTACTCGTACCACTCGGACTGTGTCCCAGTCTATTATCTGGAGATTACTAATAAGAAAAATATTAGCAGCTACCACCTTGGTCACCTGATATGTGCTTGGTCCTGTGCCAAGCACATTATATATATCTTTCAGTCAAGACAACTTGTGAGATAGCTATTGTGGTTGTTGGGTGCTGTTGAGTAAATTCAGACTCATAGCGACTGGTGGTGCAGTGGTTAAGAGCTCAGCTGCTAAACAAAAGTTTAGCAGTTTGAATCCACCAGCTGCTCTTTGGAAACCCTAGGGGACAGTTCTATGCTGTCATATAGGGTCAGTATGAGTTGGAAATGGACTGGAGGACAATGAGTAGTGACATCATGTGCCAAAGTAGAACTCCCCCTTAGGGTTTTCTAGGCTATAATCTTTACAGAAACAGATTGCCACATCTGCAGAGCTGTTGGTTGGGTTCGAATTACCAACCTTTCAGCTAGAAGCCCAGTGCTTAATTGCTGCACCACTAGGGCTCATTGATGTGGTATCCTCAGTGTCATCTATTATACAGAAGAGGACACTGAGGGTCATGGCAGTTGGGTCATTAGTCCAAGAAAATGGTCTAGTAAATGGAAGAAGAAGCCTTCAGATGTAAGCTTGTCTGATTCCAAAACATGCAAGGAAATAAAATTAAAGATAAAATAAAATGGCCTCAGAAATAGTAAGTAACACCAGAAGTTGTATTTATGATAGTTTGAGTATTTGAAAATATTCCATAAGAAAAAAGGACTTTGGCAAAGTTTAAGGATTTAGCTTTTTAGGTGAATAGCACACGCTGAATAACCAGGATGGAGCTCAGAAACCTCTTCCTCTGTGATGTTCGCCTTGATATCCAGGCGTTGTGTGCTTCCTTGCTCTTTCTACAGCACAGCCACTTCTTTCCTTACAAAGTAGCCTTGATGCACATGCTGTATCCTATGTTCCTGGGTCTTCCTCCCCTCCCAGACAGACCGCTTTCCAGGGCAGGGACCATGTTCTGTGGTATTCCCAGTGGCTGGCACAGCACTTGGCATGGGATGGATGTCATCCAGTGGGTGTGTCATGAATAGGGATATTGAAAAGGCTGGCCAACAACTTAAGAAGCACGAAGACAGTAGAAAAGAAAGCAGAGGACAGTGTCCAGGTTTTTTTTGGTGTTAAATCAACAGGACTTGAATGATGATCACATTGGGGACTTTTCATGTGAAGGACACATATGAGTGGTTTGACTTAATAATTGTTATTTTTTTGTTTTTTTCACCAGTTGGCCTGAGGTGACCCATGCCTGGGACACAATTCCAAGTTAACTTCCAGAAGCAGGCTCTCTCTGAGGGATTAGGGGAGCCCTGTATGATAAAGTGGATTTGTACTACGGGAGCCTCCCACCTATGAGTACTTATGGGCCTGCCATCGGAGGCGAAGCTTAGGACCTGGCCACACATAGTAAGCTCTTTGCTGAAATTTCGGCCACCTCAGAATATAGAATCGCTATGAGTCGGAATCGACTTGATGGCAGTGGTTTTTTTTTTTCAGAATATAGACCCAGAGGTCAGGCAAGCAGAAGTGCGGGAGCATCTAGGAATCATGGTCTCTCCCACTTGCACCAGCAAGAGATATGTGCAGCCAGGCAGTGCATACGCACATCTTCCTTACCAACTGTGTCTTCCTGGTGCCTGAATATGGTGAGGTCAAGGAGTTAGTGATTTACTTTTATGGTGTTATATAACATCCACCATCACCTAATTTTTTTTCTTCATTTATTTATGTGTTTGTTTAACTTTCATGTAAAGGAAATGAAACGTGTCAACTCAGATATTTAAAGGAAAGCAACATATATTGATTAAAAAAAATGGCTAGTTAAAAAAAAATTATTTATCTGAAAGATGTGGGGCTGAGATAAGTCCCATGAATTAAGATAAAAGCACAAAACCCAAGCTTTTGAAAGAACAAGTGCCTGGGCTGCTTTGGAGCTCTAAGTAGGAGGAATCGGTAGATAGTTCCTTCAAAGGGTTGCCCTAGGGATAAATTCGAAGCATTCTCAGTCCTTGAATCATATGCTCAAAATTCAAATCCTAGGGTAAAAGAATGAACACAGACGATCAAGACTCTGTCTGGTGGGAGAAGGGGTTCTCCAAGCAAAATATTATTTTTGTTAGGTGCTGTCAAGTCAGCTCTGACTCATATAGCAAGCCCAGGTACAACAGAACAAAACACTCCCCCGTCATACACCATCCTCACAATCATTGCTCTGCTTGAGCCCACCGTTGCCACCACTGTGTCTGTTCATCCTGCTGAGGCTCTTCCTCTTTTTCACTGACCCTCTACTTTACCAAGCATGATGTCCTTCTCCAGGGACAAGTCTCTGCTGATAACATGTCCAAAGTACGTGAGGTGGAGTCTCAACATCCTCACTTCTACAGAGCCTTCTAGCTGTACTTCTTCCAAGACAGATTTATTCATTCTTCTGGCAGTCCATGGTAAATTCAATATTCTCCACCAACATCATAATTCAAATGCATCACTTCTTCTTTTGTTTTCCTTATTCATTGCTCAGCTTCCGCGTGCATATGAGGCAACTGAAAACACCATGGCTTGATTCAGGCACATCTTAGTTCGCAAAGTGACGTCTTTGCTTTTTAACACTTTAAAGAGGTCTTTTGCAGCAGATTTGCCCAATGCAATGTGTCATTTGATTCTGTAACCACTGCCTCCATGGGCGATGATTATGGATCCAAGTAAAATGAAATGATTAACAACTTCAATATTTTCTCCATTTATCATGATGTCACTTATTAGTCTAGTTTTGTTTATGTAGAGGTGTAATCAAGCTTGTGTCATCTGCATATTGCAATTGTTAGTGAGCCTTCCTCCAATCCTGATGCCGCATTCTTCTTCATATAGCCCAGTTTCTCAGATTATTTACTCAACATACAGATTGAATAAACAAACAAACAAAAAAAACCAGACCCAGTTCTGTCAAGTTGATTCCAACTCATAGTAAGTATGGTGAAATGGTACAACTCTGACATGCACCTTTTCTGATTTTAAACCACTCATTATCCTTTTGTTCTTCTTGAACGACTGCCTCTCTGTCTATGTACAGGTTCCTTTTGAACACAATTGAGAGTTCTGGAATTTCTATTCTTTTCAATGTTATCCATAATTTGTTATGATCCACACAGTTGAATGCCTTCACATAGTCAATAAAACACAGGTAATCATCTTTCCGGTGTTCTCTGCTTTCAGCCAAAACCCACCTGACATCAGCAATGATACCGCTTGTTCCACATCCTCTTCTGAATCCAACCTGAATTTCTGGCAGTTCCCTGTGGGTGTACTGCTGCAACCATTTTTGAACTATCTTCAGCAAAATTCTACCAGTGTGTGATATTAATAATACTGTTTGATAATTTCCAAATTCTGTTGGATCACCTCTCTTTGGAATGAGCACAGATACGGATCTCCTCTAGTTAGTTGGCCAAGTCTTCCAAATTTCTTGGCATAGGCAAGTGAGCACTTCTAGCTTTGCATCCCTTTGCTGAAACATCTAAGCTGGTATTCCATCAATTCCTGGAGCGTCATTTTCACCAATGCCTTTGGTGTTTCTTGGACTTCTTTCAGTACCATCAGTTCTTGATCATATGCTACCTTCTGAAACAGTTGATACCATCAACCAATTCTTTTTGGTACAGAGACTTTGGTAATTTCTTCCAACTTTGGTATATAGCAACTCTATGTATTTCTTCTATCTTCTTTTGACGCTTCCTGCATCGTTTAATATTTTCCCCAAAGAATCCTTTACTATCGCAACTTGAGGCTTGAATTTTTTCTTCAGTTCTTTCAGCTTGAGAAATGTTAAATGTGTTCTTCCTTTTTTGTTTTCTAACTCCAGATCTTCTCAAGCTGCCCTTTGAAATCTTCTGTTTAGCTCTTTTACTTCATCATTTCTTCTTTTAGCTTTAACTACTGTACATTCAAGAGCAAGTTTCAGGGTCTCTTCTGAAATCCATTTTGGTCTTTTCTTCCTTTTGTGTCTTTTTAATGATCTTTTGCTTTCTTCAAGTTCATGTGTACAGTTGCCCTTTATGTTGTTGAAAAAGGTATTTCTAAAGAATAAGTCCTTGGTCTTGCAAAATTCTATCATGTAATCTCTGGTGTCGGTTCTATCACCAAGACCATATTTTCCACCTACTGATGCTTTTCATTTGTTTCCAACTTTCACATTCCAATCACCAGTAATTATCAATGCATCTTGATTGCATGTTTGATCAATTTATGACTGCAGAAGTTGGTAAAAATCTTCAGTTTCTTCATTTTTGGCATCAGTGTTTGGTATGTAAAATTCGAATAGTAGTCTTGTTAACTGGTCTTCCTTGTAGATATATGGATATTATCTTATCACTGACAGTGTTGTACTTCAGGATAAATGTTGAAATGTTCTTTTTGACAATGAGTGTGATGTAGTTCCTCTTCAATTTTTCACTCCTGACATAGAAGACCATACGATTGTCTGATTCAAAATGGCCAATACCTAGTCCGTTTCAGCTCACTAATGCCTAGGATATTGACGTTTATGCATTCCATTTCATTTTTGAAGACTTCCAATTTTCCTAGATTCACACTTCATACAGTCCATGTTCCCATTTTTAATGGATGTTTGCAGCTGTTTCTTCTCATTTTGAGCCATGTCACCTCAGCAAATAAAGGTCCTGAAAACTTGACTCCAACCATGTCATTAAGGTTGACTCTACTTTGAGGAGGCAGCTCTTTCCCAGTCGTATTTGGGTGTCTTCTAATATGACGGACTCATCTTCTGACACTATACCAGGCAATGTTCCACTGCTATTCAGAAGGTTTTCACTGGCGAATTTTTTAAGAATTAGATCGCCAATCCCTTCTTCCCAGTCCACCTTAGATTTAGAAGCTCTGCTGAAACCTGTCCACCTTGGGTGACCCTGCTGGTATTTGAAATACTGGTAGCATAGCTTTCAGCATCACAGCAACACACAAGCCACCACAGTATGAAAAACTGATGATGGGTGGTGGAAGCAAAATGATAGTACATTTAATGGTAGAGGAGGAAGCAGATATAGGGTAGAACAAAATAGTGTTCTCTGCAGCAAAAACCTTATTTCCAAGTAAAGCCCAAGTGCCACTGTTTAAACATGCTCTCCATTCATTTAATAATCATCTCTTGAACACCCTGCCCTTAAGCTGCTTTGATTTTTGGAGGGGAGGAGAGGCAAAGCAACAATTACAGTTCTGAAGCATGCTGCATCCTAAGCAGAACAGAGGAGAGGCATTGAATCAGAAAAGGGAGGTAGTGGGAAAGAGTTCCTGGAGGAGGTGATATTTGAGCTCAAGTTTAAAGGATAAATAGGAGCTATCCAGAGGGAGGAAAAAATGTGTCAGGAACTGAGATATGAGCTGAATAGTGGAAGGGATCAAAGTAGAGAAGCAGGCAGGGTTCAGGTCATGAAGGTCCCTGAATTTGATGTTGTGTAAATTTTATCCTTAAGGCAATGTGGAGTCATGGAGGAAACTTTGGAAGGGAGTGACATGATCAGATTAGAGCTTTAGAACATCAGTGGAGAAAGTGGCCTAGAAGGTGGTGAAATTGGAGGTCAGGAGAGATAAGTTGGAATACTGTTGCAGTCCCCTGGGTGGTAAAATCCAAAGGTCTGATAGAAGATAGTGTAAGTGGGACAGAAAGGAGGAGATGGATAGGAGAAACTATGGATAAGGATGCAATAATGAAATGCATGTGGGGGTTAAAGAGCCCAAAGATTTTTTGCTACGTCTTCTATTAGGAAGTAGGATCTATTTCCCTTCTGTTTTAAACTGGCCTGGCCTTGTGACTTGTTTCAATGTGGTAGAGTGACATTCTGGAATTTCTAAAGGAGCCTTTGGAAAGGCAGCCATGCTCAGGCTACACTGCTGTTATGGATTGAATCATGTCTACCGAAAGATATGTTGAAGTCCCAGCCCCTGGGACTTGTGAATGTGACTTAGTTTGGAAACAAACATGAGGTCATGCTGGAGTAGGGTGGGTCCTAACCCAATATGAGTGGTGTCCTTATAAAAGAGAAGAGACACTGAAAACCACATAGGGAAGACGGCTATGTGAAGATGGAGAGGCAAAGGGTGAAGATGCATCTACAAGCCAAAGAACACCAAGGATTGTCAGCCACCAGCAGAAGCTAGGAGAGAGGCATGACACAGATTGTCCTCAGCACCTTCAGAGGGAATCAACAGCACCAACATTCTGATTTTGAACCTTTTACCTTCAGAACTATGAACAATCATTTTCTGCACTTATAAGCCCCCCAGTTCGTGGTGTTTTGTTACAGCAGTTGGAGGAAACCAATCCAACACTGAATGATGAGTGGTCACGTGGAGAGAGACTCTGAAGGAGAGCCCATTTTCCATGTTCCAGTTTCAGCCCACCCAGTTCCCAACTGAATGCAGCTGTGTGACTTGGCCTTAGCCTACATCACGTGGTGCAAAAGAACCATCCAGCTGAGCTAGGCAACCCATAGAATTGTGAGAAATAATAAATTGCTTTTATTTTAAGCCACTAAGTTATGACATAGTAATGAATAATTGATACAGTTTCCCCTGTCGCTGTTGAGTCGATTCTGACTTATAGTGGCTCTATAGGACAGAGCCAAACTGCCCCATAGGGTTTCCAAGACTGTAAATCTCACAGAAGCAGACTGCCACATCTTCTGTGGACCAGCTGATGGGTCCAAACCACTGATCCTTCCACTAGCAATCACTCCGGCCCCAGGGTTCCTTATTGGTACAGTAGGTAGGGAAAATAAGAAAGTGGGTGGAGTCAAGGTTGAATGATCTTTTGCTTTCCTGATCCCCATTTATTGATCCTATGCAAATAAAGGGCACTGGAGAAGCCTGGAAAAAGGATCGGACTAGATTTTAGAAACCAAAGTTCTAGGCCTGACTGGCCCTAATAGATGAATAAATTTTAGGCAAGTTACTTAATTTTTTGCAATGGAATTTATTCTTTTCTAAAATGAAGGAGTTGAATTTTTAGATCCAGCATTCTGTGATTCAATGAATGCCATAGGTCACTAGTTTTCAGTCTATTACCCAGAGTCCCAAAGAGTATTAGTTATTGCAGAAGGTAGGGGAAGGGAGGACCAAAGGGAGAAACAGGAGCTAGAACTCTGCCCTCTTTCTCGGCACCGTTTCAATCACCACTGCTTCATTTTCATCTCTTTTATGCATTGGGATTCTACTGAAGATTTTACTTCAAAAGAATGTTTCATTGCTTTAAAAATGTTAACCACTGCCGTGGATGATGGATGACCAGATGGCCGGGTGGCCGTGTATGCAGCTGAGGACTGTGATATTTTGTCTGTAGAGGTATAACAGAGAATCATGCCCATGACAGGGACAAAGGACCTCCAAACAGTACCATGGCCAAAATGAAGAGACCCAATACTTCTGGGAGCCCCATCAGGGTCGCAGGGATACTCACTGGGAGGATGAGACAGCAGGAGTGATGAGAGCATATGCTTCCCCAACCATCTGTCTCTCAACTCAGGCTTCCTTTGAAACCCTTGTGGGATTTGTTCCTATGCAAGGTCTTTTGGATTGTGCCTGACTGCAAGCAGATTAACAGATAAAGCAGGTAGCAGGGTCACTTATTTTCCTTCTATTCCACCCTTCCCTCTACTCAATGTTACTTCAGCTGGGGAAAAAGAAAGTGGGCGAAGCCAAGGCTGAATGCTCCTTTGCTTTCCAGCTGCCCCATTAGTCATTGATCCTATGCATCTGCCACCATGACAGGAATCTCAGGAAGATGAGACTAACTCAGACACAGATATGACGCTGCCTTGCAATTGTCTACGAGTCTATCTTAGTTTTCACAAACTCGAATGCCAGGAGAGTCAAGTTAGGTAATGGGAATGGTGAAGGTGATGGGGTCTATGAAAAAAAATTAAAAAAAGAAACAGTGCATATTTGCTGCTGAATGGCAGATGGCACTAGGTCTCAGTGTCAGGGAGTATAGAGGGACATGTTGGGTCTGCAGGGTATTGCCCAACATTTCCTTTTAGACACAACTGGCCACAGTTACGAAGTGGGTCCAGTGTTGTCAGACGTCCCAATTATTCTCATCCTAAATCTATATCTTATGGGATGTTTGCTAATTTTTAAATACTGTTCATGATCTCCAATTTTTAGAAAAAACACTATATAAACATCTTTGTACGTACCAAAGAAAAAATATCTCTTGGCAAGATCTGCCCCTTGGGTCACTAGTTAGCAGTTCTAGTCTACCTTCTATATAAACAGCCACTCTCGGTGAAAACCCATTGCTGTCGAGTTGATTTCAACTCATAGTGACCCTACAAGACAGAGTAGAATGGCCCCATAGAGTTTCCAAGGAGCCCCTGGTGGATTCAAACTGCTGACCTTTTGGTTAGCAGTCATAGCACTTAACCATTATGCTGCCAGGGTTTCCCTCTGGGTGATATATTCAATAAAATTTGTTCTTATTTTAGTATCAGAATTTTTCCGACATCTTCCTAAATAGATGGTTCAACACATCCCCCTAGTACTTTTAAATAGATATGATTTTTTGCTGAGAAAGTTCTAGTTAACCTTTGGGCTATGTGGACTATTAAGGAAATCATCAATGTTTATTAAGAACTTATTTATCCAGACAAAAGAGATCAAAACCCTGCTATGCCATGCTTTGTTCACAATGAATGCTGCTGGCTGGTCGCAGCACAGTCTTTGGTATAATCCAATTGACACCCCCCTACTTTCAGAACACAGTACATGACACAGGCGGACAAGCAAACATAATTAAACACTGGCCCAGATAGGGTTTTTCTTAATTAGTTGTGAGTTTCTGTAATGAAAATACCTAGAGATTTATCTGACTTCAAAGTCCCATTAAAGCTGTGCTGCTTTTGTTGCTTTGAAAATTTGGGAATTTAGGGCTCCTTGCCTCATGCTTCTTAATGATAGTAATTATATGATATGCTGAAAAGTGCTTTTGATCTCGGCCTCTGAAAGCAGTCATGTGAGGCATCAATTCCCTCAACTTCACTTGGAGGCAGGCCTTCCTTGTTTACGGGCAATGTGCTCTGCCACCGGTGTCACAGTCATTGCTGCTTCAGAGAGGATCTGCCAACGGCATCAGTGAAAATGCGGTTACACATCTAAACTTTCCAGACCTAATATTCCTTTGTAGAAATAATCACAACACCTCACACTTGCATGGCGCTTTATGGTTTGCATAACCTTTATCTCATTTAAACAACAACAAAAAGTTCATACAGGAACCAAATAACACAGCACCCACTGCACCTATAAAATACGAAATGGAATTTTTTCTTTCTTTGCCTTTCTTCTTTTTTAACAGTTTCTCAGAAGGCAGTTGTGGCCAACCAGGTGACAGGCGAGCTGGGTAAATCTCATCTCAGGCTGGAAGAAGCAATTCCCTACCTTTCCTGCAGTTATCCAACCTTGTTGATGAAACAATTCACAGAGTACAGCAAACTCCTTTATGCATCTGTAACTGATGTTGTTGGCTTTGTACCTTGCTAGAATGTTAGCTTGTGTGATTTCTTCATCACCAGGGCTGGCTACAAACAGAAATTAATGCCTACTATGGAAAAAACAAATTAAAGGGTATGCACTTAAAGCCGGGTTTTGGTGCAGGACATTCCAGGGAAATATTTTCTTACAAGCAGACTGAAGTTGGGTGAGACTCTCTATTAGCTGCTACTTGAATTTATACATTTCTTTTCCAGAAACAACTGAATAAATAGTAGATTTGAGTAGCTGGCCCATAAGTCAAATTTGGAGAAGACTCTCAAGATCCATACAGAAGAGAACTTGGTATATTAGTATGAAGAATAAGACCCTAAGAACGTACTGGCTTTTTCACAAGCACATTCTAGACTGCCATGCCATTGCCCATTACTATCTCTGAAACAAAGATTTCTCAGGGATCTACTGACATTGAGAATGAGTGTTACGATCAAACACAAGTGTCTGTGAAGTCCAAGAGAGCCTGGAGAGAGGACTGAAGTCCACACAGCATACTCATTTTGGAGGCCCAGATCCGTGGAGAAACAACAGAATCAGTTAAAGAATATTAAGAGCAAAATAAATGAAATACAACAAAACAAACTCATATCTCCTTTAAAAATTGGTAAAATTAGACAAAGAGTAGTAATCACAACGTGATTATTGTGATTACTTTACCTGAATACCCACCTAAAATGTGCTTTTTTTTTTTTAAATCTCAAAGGCTCTTAAGTACTATTTGTGTGTGCGTGTGTGTGGTAAGGGGGTTTATAAAGTTGACATATATTTACTATGTGCTGGAATTGTGCCAAGCTTTTTAGATGTAATCTTCACCTTGGCCCTACAATGTAAGTATTTTTTTCTTTGCTTTAAAAATGTAGAAACTGAGATCCAGAAAAGATAGCTAACTTGCTGAAGGACAATATTAATAAAAGAGTCAAGATTATTACTCAGAGCTGTTCACATTCTTATCCAGTAGATTATTCTGCCTGGAGGATGCAATCTTACCAGAGATGGGGGACCCGGAACCAATAATGTTAGCACAAGAAACACCCCTCTCATATATCGTTCCTTCTTTGAAAAGGTAAACACACACACACACGCACACGTACATTCACAGAAAAACCATATCATTATATTTTGTAAGGCTGGGAAGACTTCATAGACTAGCCTAAGAGTTTAAAGGTATCAAATTGTGAGTAAGAAATGAGTACTGAAAACATAACCAATAAAAAACATTGCACATAATAACATAGACACATTTGATCAATTTTTGGACATTCTGGTCTTTAAAAAACAGAATTCCGTGTTAGTAACGATGATCCAAAATTTGGAAATAAGGCAGATTACAAGTTCTTGTGATGCAGTTCTGAAGCATTATTTAACAGGCCTTCCCAAGGGTGATTTAATTCTTGCAAAATGTACCTTTGCCTGACTTCTTATTTACTATGGCTCAGGGCCCAGATTCTGTGAAGATGTACATTGATTTGGAGATGCTTGTCCAGTAGAGATAGAAACGATTTGTTCACTTCTGTATCCCCAGCACCCATAAAAATGCCTGGTTCACATAGTAGGCACTTGATTAATATTTGAATATGTATTGGAATATTTGAATAAGTGAAGGCTTCTACTTCACATGTGCATGGGCACCAAGTTGGATTTCCCACCCTTTTCGGGAAAGACTCATTGTTATTAGTACATCAACAGTTTGTTGTGATTTTCAATTGCTGCTAATCTTGCTTTAGAATTATAAATTGCCGTGAGTTTAGCTTCATGACTACTAATTTTAGCATGGTGTGGGCTGTTTGGCTCACCTCACAATATGTAGCTCTGCACATTCACGTCAACATTATTTTGGTCTATAATTTTCCAGTAACTAGATTTTAAGGCATGCCTGCTGTGAGTTCAAGGAGGAAGCATCTATACATCTAGAGATAAAGCAGACACATAAATGCATAAGCTGCCAAATTTTGCTGCCTTCACTAGTCATGTGCCGCCTATATATGGGCTCTACTTAAATAGCTTATGATATACTATCAACGTAGCTGTAATAAAAGATACTAGATAGTTTTTAGCTGTAAGTCATTGTTTTATAATATAAAAATGTGTATGTAAGCTTATAATTGTTAACTTTGTTCATCTTCTTTTCTTAATCGCTTTGTTTTTTTTCCATTGAAAGGTAGGAGCAGGTAGGAATAGAAGGTACAGGTCTTTGGCCTACCGAAATGGGCTCTGATGTCTTCTGCCCCACGTAAGCTGTCTGTCCTCACAAAATAGTTAGGTTCACTATTTCAGAGCCCAATGCTAGTACGTTTAAACACTGGTCAAAAGCAACACCTAAAAAGGAATCGAGGAGCCCAAAGTCTTCAGGGAATCCCTCCTGGCTCACCTTCCTTCTAACTTGATCCTCCTTATTTATTGATTTTTCCCAGTGCTCATCCTCTTTTCTCCCTATCCTCAATTTGCCACTTTGATTTGGCCAGCTGGTGTTAGAAGGCCTCAGGAACCTTCCAGCTTGATCTTCACGCAGCATCTTCCAGCTTCAACACGACTAAGATGGAACCATGCCTACCTAAAGCAGGCCCTTGGAAAATTTCTTCTGGTATGATTTAGTGGCATCTCAAGTCTCTAAATGCCATTTTCCATACTTGAAAGAACCTGTACACAAAATGACTGTTCAAGGTAATTAAACAATGATCACTGATCTTAAAAATGATAGTGGTGGCTCCTGTATATTTAAAATACACACTTAATTTTCTTTTTATAGGAGATAGCCATATCCTAATGCATGCTGGATGAGACAAAGCCTGTGTTATTGGTCCTTTAATGCACTTCTCTAAGGCTCGGTGCCCCACAAGGCCCCCAAAGGCATGCATAATGGTTCAGTTATATGACATACTTTATTGTAACTTTTTGGTTAATTGTGCTCCAGACAAAGTGAGTTAAACCGCATACACTGATTTTTCGATTGTGACTGTTGTTGTTGTTAGATGCCATCAAATCAGTTCTGACTCATAGCAACCTTATGTACAATAGAGCAAAACACTGGTCCAGGGCCATTCTCACAATCCTTGTTATGCTTGAGTCTATTGTTGCAGCCACTGTGTTAATCCTTCTCGTTGAGGGTCTTCCTCTTTTTTGCTGACATTCTATCAAGGATGATGTCCTTCTCAGGGATTGGTCATTCTTAATAACATGGCCAAAACATGTGAGACAAAGTCTTGCCATCCTTGCTTCTAAGGAACATTCTGGTTGTACTTCTTCCAAGACAGATTTGTTCATTATCCTGGCAGTCTAGGGTATACTCAATATTCTTCACCAACACCACAATTCAAATGCATCAACTCTTCCTTGGTCTTCCTTACTCATTGTTCAGCTTTTGCATGCATATGAGGTGATTAAAAACACCATGGCTTGGGTCAGGTGCACCTTAGTCCTCAAAGTGACATCTTTGCTTTTTGACATTTTAATGAGGTTATTTGTAGCAGATTTGAGTTAAGGCAATAGTTGTTTGATTTCTTGACTACTGCTTTCATGGGTGTTGATAGTGGATCCAAGTAAAACGAAATCCTTGACAACTTCAATATTTTTTCCATTTATCATGATGTTGCTTGTTAGTCCATTTGTGAAGACTTCTGTCTTCCTTATGTTGAGGTATAATCCACACTGAAGGGTATAACCTTTGACCTTCATTAGTAAGTGCTTCAAGTTCTCTTCACTATTAGCAAGCAAGCTTGTGTCTTCTCTATATGCAGGTTGCTAATGAGTCTTCCTCCAATCCTGATACTGTATTCTTCTTTATGTATCCCAGCTTCTCAGATTATTTGCTCAGCATACAGATTGAATAAGTATGATGAAAAGATAGAACCCTGACACACGCTGTTCTTGATTTTAAACCAGGCAGTATCCCCTTCCTCTGTTTGAATGACTGACTGTTGGTTGTGACAATAAGGCCATTTTTATTTCTTATGTTTACTGGTATTTTTTTTTTAAAGGATGTCTGAGTTCATCAGAATGAATCTCTGAGAACCCAAATAGTGGCTACAGAGTTGAAGTTGGACCTCCTCTTTGTTATTCGTCTTCAATGTGTCAATCAATGCACACAGAACCTGGATGTTCTGCTTGAATAAAGCTCTGGGATTCTTCACCAGACATGTTAGGGGCATGTTATGGGTTGAATTATGTCCCCTCAAAAATGTGTGTATCAATTTGGTTAGGCCATGATTCCCTTTATTGTGTCCTTGTCCTCCATTTTGTGATTGTAATTTTATGTTGAGAGGATTACGGTGGGATTATAACACCACCCTTACTCAGGTCACCTCCCTGATCCAAGGTAAAGGGAGTTTCCCTGGGGTGTGGCCTGCACCACTTTTTACATCTTAAGAGATAAAAGGAAAGGGAAGCAAGCAGAAAGTTGAGGACTTCATACCACCAAGAAAGCAACACCAGGAGCAGAGCACATCCTTTGGACCTAGGGTCCCTTCACCTGAGATGCTCCTAGACCAATGGAAGACTGATGACAAGGACCTTCCTCCAGAGCCGGCAGAGGGAGAAAACCTTTCCTTGGAGCCAATGCCATGAACCCACTAGGCTTTGAAAAAACAAATTTTTCTTTGTTAAGGCCATCTACTTGTGGTATTTCTGTTATGGCAGCACTAGATAACCAAGACAGGGTATGGTTAAATCTTGACGTCTTCATCAGGAGATGTTTATCAAGTATATTTTCCACTTTATACTGAAATTACTGCTTACATTGGCCTATAACAATATATAGATTTTAAGGTATTTAGGAAAAGAAATTACATCTTACTCAATTCCGTATCACTAATAGCATGTCTGGCAAATGAATACTGAAGTAAGTTGAAGTATCTTCAAAAGTGTACTCTAGATGAAACAGAGCAAGGGATCATTCAGTTAGACTAATGGCTGCCTATATATTATTTTTATGGTTTTTGTCTAAACAAGACAAGATCAAAACATAATGATAAAGCAAGGTTGAAGACAAATCCTTGAAAAAAGTATAACAGCTAAATATGAGTTAAAAGAAAGCTGTATACCAAATAATATCAGATCCATAAACTTAAAGTAGGATGTAAATTTTAATGTATACTAAAATTATTTAAGCTAGAATATTTTAACAACACAATTAATAAGCTTTATATAATGAACATGTATGTAACTCTGTGACTAAAAAATTCATAAATTCACATTCTTGGGCAAGCACATGTGGAACATTTTTTAAAAAATTACCATATACTAGGTCTAAACAAAAATCTTAACAAATACCAAAGAATTAGAATAAGTAAGACCACATTTGTTTTTATTATAATGAAATGAAATTAGAAGTGATAAATAAAATAGAGCCAAAAGAATTTCATACATTTGGAAACTAAAAAATACACTCCTATAATACATGAATTAAAGAAGAAATTATAAGGAAATAAAAAAGCATTTAGAAAGAAAAACAACGAAACTACAAAATATTAGGACTTGTGGGGTAAAGCTAAAGTAGTGGTTCAGGGCTATTTATAGCTTTAAATGTCCACATAAGAAAAGCAGATGAACTGAAAATTACAAACTAAGCTTTCAAGAAATAGGAAAAAGGACATCACAATTAATCCAAAGAACATGGGAAAAAAGAAGTAAAAATCAGCATAAATTAAAGGAATAAAACAAAATAACAATGACAACAACAAAAAACAAAATAGAAAAGATTAACAAAAGAAAAGTCGATTAAAAAAAAAACCTAATAATATTAAGGACCTTCTGGCAAAATTGATCAAGGAAAAAAAGGCAAGAAAGTAGAAAACAATAATATTAGAAATTAAAAAATGGAGCTTAACAATAAATACAGTAGAGATGAAAAACACAAGAGAATAAAAAAATACAGTAGAGATGACGAACACAAGAGAATACTATTCATAATTAATGCCAATAAACTTGAAAACAGATTACATGATTTTATAAAAAATTATATCAGTTGCCAAAATGGATTCAAGAAGAACTGGCAAATATGAATCCATTGAGAAATTTATGTCAGTAATCGAAAACCTATAATAAAAAATGTATGCAGATGATTTTCCAGGTGAGTTTTTTTTTTTTTTTTAAGGAATAAGTAACCCTTATCTTCTACAAGTTGTTTCTCTAAACAGAAAAAGCTGGAAACCCTCTTCATGGTGCTTTTACAGCTTCGATACCAAATCCAGACAATATAAGAAAGGAAAATATAAGCTGACCTTATTTCCAGTGGTGAAGATGACACCTGACATTTAACTTGAACACTTACTATGTTGTGATCAAAGCACTTTACATAGTGTTGTCTCATTAATGCCAACAACAACTCTATGAAGCAGGTACTGTTCTTGATCCAATTTCCAGCTGAAGAAACTGAGGCATAAAAAGGCTAACTTGTCCAAGATACAGCTAAAAAGTGGCAAAACTTGGAATTCAATGCAAAAATAATAATATTAATGGATCAAATTCAGATTAAAAAGTTGAACTATATTACCACTACAGGTCAACACTGCGCTAGAAGTTTATTCCATATGATGAAATTAGGAAAAGTAATATGATGGATATGAGCTGGAATGTAGAAAATAAAAATTGTTGCTATTCACACATGATATGCCTGCCTACTTGGGAAAACTAAGACGTATAAATTATTAGAACTAATAAGAGTTCAGCAATGCCAGATACATAAGCCACCTATAAAAACCATCCGTGTCCCTGTGGTTGTTGTTGTTGTTAGGTGCCGTCGAGTCAGTTCTGACTCATAGTGACCTTATGCACAGCAGAACAAGACACTGCCCTGTCCTGCGCCATCCTTACAATTTTTGTTATGCTTGATCTCATTGTTGCAGTCACTGTGTCAATCCACCTCGTTGAGGGTCTTCCTCTTTTCCGCTGACTCTGTACTCTGCCAAGCATGATGTCCTTCTCCAGGGACTCATCCCTCCTGACAACATGCCCAAAGTATGTAAGATGTAGTCTCGCCATCCTTGCCTCTAAGGAGCGTTCTGGTTGTACTTCTTCCAGGACAGATTTGTTCGTTCTTTTGGCAGTCCATGGTATATTCAATATTCTTCACCAACACCACAATTCAAAGGTGTCATTTCTTCTTCCGTCTTCCTTATTAATTGTCCAGCTTTCACATGCATATGATGTGATTGAAAATACCATGGCTTGGGTCAGGCGCACCTTAGTCTTCAGGGTGACATCTTTGCTCTTCAACACTTTCAAGAGGTCCTTTGCAGCACATTTGCCCAATGCAATGAGTGTTTTCATTTCTTGACTGTTGCTTCCATGGCTGTTGATTGTGGATCCAAATAAAATGAAATCCTTGACAACTTCAATCTTTTCTCCGTTTATCATGATGTTGCTCATTGGTCCAGTTGTGAGGATTTTTGTTTTCTTTATGTTGAGGTGTAATCCATACTGAAGGCTGTGGTCTTTGATCTTCATCAGTAAGTGCTTCAAGTCCTCTTCACTTTCAGCAAGCAAGGTTGTGTCATCTGCATAACGTAGGTTGTTAATGAGTCTTCATCCAATCCTGATGCCCCGTTCTTCTCTTCTTTTGATGCTTCCTGTGTCGTTTAATATTTACCCCATGGAATCCTTCACTATTGCAACTCGAGGCTTGAATTTTTTCTTTAGTTCTTTCAGCTTGAGAAATTCCGAGCGTGTTCTTCCCTTTTGGTTTTCCATCTCCAGCTCTTTGCACGTCATTATAATGCTTTACTTTGTCTTCTCGAGAGGCCCTTTGAAATCTTCTGTTCAGTTCTTTTACTTCAACAGTTCTTCCTTTTGCTTTAGCTTCTCGACGCTCAAGAACAAGTTTCACAGTCTCTTCCGACATCCTTCTTGGTCTTTTCTTTCTTTCCTGTCTTTTCAGTGACCTCTTGCTTTCTTCATGGATGATGTCCTTGATGTCATTCCACAACTCGCCTGGTCTGCGGCCACTAGTGTTCAATGCATCAAATCTATTCTTTAGATGGTCTCTAAATTCAGGTGGGATATATTCAAGGTCATATTTTGGCTCTCGTGGACTTGCTCTGATTTTCTTCAGTTTCAGCTTGAACTTGCATGTGAGCGTTTGATGGTCTGTTCCACAGTTGGCCCCTGGCCTTTTTGTGACTGATGACATTGAGCTTTTCCATCATCTCTTTCCACAGCTGTAGTCAATTTGATTTCCGTGTGTTCCATCTGGTGAGGTCCATGTGTATAGTCGCCGTTTATGTTAGTGAAAGAAGGTATTTGCAATGAAGAAGTCGTTGGTCTTACAAAATTCTATCATTCGATCTCTAGCATTGTTTCTATCACCAAGGCCGTATTTTCCAACTACTGACCCTTTTTCTTTGTTTCCAACTTTCGCATTCCAATCACCAGTAATTATCAATACACCCTGATTGCATGTTTGATCAATTTCAGACTGCAGCAGCTGATAAAAATCTTCTGTTTCTTCATCTTTGGCCCTAGTGGTTGGTGTGTAAGTTTGAATAATAGTCGTATTAACTGGTCTTCCTTGTAGGCGTATGGATATTATCCTATCACTGACAGCATTGTACTTCAGGATAGATCTTGAAACGTTCTTTTTGATGATGAATGCAACACCATTCCTCTTCGAGATGTCATTCTCAGCATAGTAGACTATATGATTGGCCCATTCAAAATGGCCAATACCAGTCTATTTCAGCTCACTAACGCCTAGGATATCGATGTTTATGGGGTCCATTTCATTTTCGGTGATTTCCAATTTTCCTAGATTCATACTTTGTACATTCCAGGTTCCGATTATTAATGGATGTTTGCAGCTATTTCTTCTCATTTTGAGACATGCCACATCAGCAAATGAAGGTCCCTAAAGCTTTACTCCATCCACGTCATTAAGATCGACTCTACTTTGAGGAAGCAGCTCTTCCCCAGTCATCTTTTGAGTGCCTTCCAACCTGGGGGGCTCATCTTCCAGCACTATCTTAGACAATGTTCTGCTGTTATTCATAAGGTTTTCACTGGCTAATACTTTTCCGAAGTAAACTGCTGGGTCCTTCTTCCTAGTCTGTCTTAGTGTGGAAGGTCAGCTGAAACCTGTCCTGCATGGGTGACCTTGCTGGTATCTGAATACCGGTGGCATAGCTTCCAGCATCACAGCAATACACAAGCCCCCACAGTATGACAAACTGACAGGCACTTGTCCCTACATACCAGAAATATACTTACTTCTTATTTATTGGCTACCTTATTATCTGACATTTCACATTTACCATAATAGTAAAAAATGTGCGTTAATGATGTAAGTCTGGTGGTAACAAAATGCTGGCTGTGATGGGTAAGGTTGTGTGTCAGCTTGGCTGGGTCATAATTCTCAGTGGTTTGGCAGTAATGTAATGATGTAAATTAGCAGTTATGTAATGCTGTAGTCATCCTCCATTTTGTGATCTGATGTGGTCATCCTCCATTTTTGCATAATACCAATTTCACATAATGCCTGGTCTTTGAAATCTAACCATGTCACTAAGTGAAGAGTAGATGTAATTGCTTAGAAAACATAATTCAAAGAAGAAAACATAGCTATTAAAAATCATGATTGCAAAGGATATTTAATGGCATTGGGAAATGGAAAAATAATCATGAAGGATGTTAAGTGAAAAAAGCAAAACCAAATTATATTTAAAACATCATTTAAAAAAATACATATAAAGTCCTATCTTTTATGGGTTTTAGTTGTGTTTTGCTGATGTATGCATATGAAGACCAATAAAATATCAGAGTTATAGGAATTCGAATGATTTTTTTTCTTCACATTTCCTGAATTTTTTAAAGTGTTTAAAAGTAGTATTTTGAATATCAGTAAAAATCTTGTGAAGAAGTTTTAAGTGAATGTGCTAGATAGGCCTAAAGTCTTGGACAAATGTTTTTGGTGGAGATGGCAATTCTATTAATGAAGGAAGGAAGAAGAGTATTAGGGACATCAATTCAGGAAGTGGGGAATTAAACTCCAGGATAGCCTTGTAAAGGCTACAATTACAATGCCAAATCAAGTTAATGATTTGGGAAAAGAAGGACACCCTGTGTGTCTTAGTCATCTAGTGCTTCTATGACAGAAATAGTGCAAGTGGATGGCTTTAGCAAAGAGAAATTTATTCTCTCACAGTCTAGGAAGCTAGAAGTCCCAAATCAGGATGCCGACTCCAGGGGAAGGCTTTCTCTCTCTGTTGGCTCTGGAGGAATGTCCTTGTCATCAGTCTTCCCCTGGTGGTCTAGGAGCTTCTCAGTGCAGGAATCCCTGGTCCAAAGGACACGCTCTGCTCTCATTGCTGCTTTCTGGGTGGTATAAGGCCCATTCCCTTGTCTCTCTTTTGGTTTCTTTCTTTATACCTCAGAAGAGATTGATTTAAGACAGAAACTAATCCTGTAGATTGAGTCCTGCCTCATTAACATAACTGCCTCTAATCCTGCCTCATTAACATCGTAGAGGTAAGATTTACAACACATAAGAAAAGCACATCAGATGACAAAATGGTGGACAATCACCCAATACTGGGAAGCATGGCCTAGCCAAGTTGACAGATATTTTGGGGGTACACAATTCAATCCATGCAAATGTGTTACACCACTTACTTGAAACGGTTCATTTTCCAGTTTCTGCTAGTGATTCCATGTACTAGTCAAAGGCTTGTGTTTAAGGAAAAAGAAGAAAGCAAAGGATCTAATAATTGAGGCAATAAAAGATAATTTTGTCATTGATTTGATTTAAGTTAAATGTTGTTGTTGTTGCTCTTAGTTGCAGCTGAGTTGATTCTGACTCATAGTGACCCTATAGAACAGAGAAGAACTGCCCCATAGGGTTTCAAGGAGCAGCTGGTGGATTCGAACTGGTGAACCACTGTGTCACCACAGCTCAAGAACATGGAAAATTATTTTAAATGTAGAGGGGGGAAAAAAAAAACAGTGCCCTTTTACAAGCCATCAGCCAGGTCCAGCTGTCTTTTCTTGTCCGTAGCATTTGCATCACCCATTCCTCCTTTCTCTAAGCTTGTTCTCCAACCCCCACTCCACCTCCGTGGCAGTTCATTTAGAAGTTGTAGACCCACAGACACCAGTGGCAGGTGGCAATGGCTGACGAACAGCAGGTATATTGCTCCAGGGCACCCTGTAATTTAATGTGCCAGTAAAACATGTCTGCTGATTTATAGATTGATGGATCACAGGGACCACCTGGGTATGTATTGCGAAGGCAGCATCAGAATCCATGAGGATGATTGGCCAAAGCACAAGCCAAAATGCATTTAATAAATGAAACTGGAAGTCCCCGTGCTGCTTTCCACTGAACACCAAAGCAGAGGCAACTCCACAGGCTTTCACAACCAAAGATTTGTGGAGCTGGATAAGGTCTCAGGCACCTTGTTGCCTAAATCCCCTTTATGTGTATATAAAGAGTCTCAGGTAAAAAAGTTAGGAAACTTGCCCAAAGTCACACGACCAGCCAAGACTGCGCCCTAGTACTGCTCCCTCGATACCACAGTACCTACCTAAAGACCTGGCTTCCACCAGAATACTTCTCTGTCTTGTACACAACAAGGTGATTCTTTTAAAATGCAAGTCAGATATGTCACTCGCCTGCTCAAAACTCACTGCTTCCCATTTCACTTTGAATAAAATGCTAAATCCTTCCTCTGAGTTACCAGACCTTGGCGGACTTGTTACTCTCTGTTGTTGTTGTTGTTAGGTGCTGACCAGTGGATTTTCAAGTCATAGCAACACCACATGACAGGGTAGAACTGCCCCACTGCGTTATCATTCTGGTAGTAGTTTGCCAAGTCTTTCTCCTGCACAGTGGCTGGTTGAGTTCGAACCACTAAGATTTTGGTTAACAGCTGAGCACGTAACCGTTATGCTGCGAAGGCTCCTTGTTACTCTCTACCTGTCTCCAAATTTGTTTCATGTTGACTGTATCAAATTACTTGGACATTTTTTAGATATCATTAACATAAACTCAGGACATGGAAGAAATTCTTAGCCTTGATCCTTATATGTACAGAAATGTGGTAACCCATCTTTTTTCATGAGGCTCAGACCTAAAATTCTTAGGCATGATGACTTGGTGTGGTATTTCCTTAATATTCATGAGTAAAAATGGCTGGTCTGAATAAATCTTTGTAAATAATGTCAAGCCATCCCTCCATTTCCAAGTAATTAGGTATGAGGCAGTATAGCCTAGTGACTGGAGTCCTATCTCAGGGCCCTATACACTTCTCTATCACCACTGTTTACTAGCTTTGTGATCTTAGGAAATGTAGTTAATCTTTCTAACTCAGTTTTCTTACCTATAAAATGGGGATAACGATTTGGGGATTTGCACGGATGAACTGATTTTATGAACATGAAACATTTAGAAGAGTGTCTGGTATATAATAATACATACACGTTAGCCAAAGAAAAAAATCTTTATGTGATCAAATACCTCCCAAGGAGAAATGATCCTACTACACTTAAGTATTTACTGCTGTTGTAGGGGAAAAACATCACAAAGTTTAGTAAAGCAAAAAGAGAGTTTTATTTGGCATGTATTCAAAAAGGCATAAGCGGGAAGTGGAGAAGCACGAAGCCAGAGCTAATGTCTGCCCGAATTCGAGGGAGGTTACAGAGTCATCAGTTTACATTAACATCACAAAATGGGTGAAAGCTCCACCTTTTCACAGATTGGCTAGAAACTGTGGTCTTATACTTTGAATTGCCTTTCTTAACAATCATTGGTATAGGTTTCAGTAACCGGACAGTCAGGAGGAACTTCATTGGTCCGACAGATTTCTATTCACTAAATGTTAATAGAAAAGGTAAGAAAGAAAGAAAAGATAGAAGTGAAAAAGTCTTTTGTGTCCTGTTTGATTGGCTTTTTGTGAAAAGTTCCCTAAAAATATTTTTCTTCCCTAAAAGATAATTTCTGAGATCATCCCATCTATTGTCTTTATCTCAGGGCCCAGTTGATGTGTCCTTGTGAGTCTTTGTGGGTCCAGCTTCAGCTGGGTCACATTCTCTTTGCTCAAGGACCCAAAAAAACCCATTGCTGTCGAGTCAATTCCGACTCACAGAGACCCTATAGGCAGAGTAGAACTGCCCCATAGAGTTTCTAAGGAGTGCCTGGTAGATTCGAAATGCTGACCTTTTGGTTAGCACCTGTAGCACTTAACCACTGCACCACCAGGGTTTCCTTGCTCAAGGACAGGCAATAATAATTTCAATATTGTTTTCTAAGTCACTGCAAAAGGCATGACACGTTTTATTTAGATTGACTTTTCCAAGGTATGGCCAAGCAGTAAATATTATAGTTACTGACATTTCCAAACGTTTGTAACAGAAATTCTGCTGTAAGATGATCGTGCTTAGTAGCTCCATTCCCAGAACCAGCAGGATAAACATACTGCAAAGATGGAAATTAAGGAAACATACCCATTACTTCAAAAACATTGTATATATCTTTGAACAATTTGGGAATGGTATCCTGTTGAATACTTTGGTGACAATTTAAAAAGCAGTAATAATGGACACTTGCCAAATCACTGGATGATTTGTTTTAACAAAAGAATAATTTAATAATTGCCAAAAATTATGGCTATGTTTAATTTTTTTCCAAGCAAGAGTTTAGTAAAATGATAAATATAGGCTTTATTTACAAAATCATTTATTCCAAAGTTTAGTTTGTGAAAACAAACTGCACAGAAACCTTGTTTTACAGAGAAAACAAAAAGGAGAGAGAAATAGAGTTACAGAAAGTTCAAGACTTATTTAAATTCTTACTGTTTGTGAAGAAATCAGGTCTGGGGTGTAGACAGTCAGGCCTGTTTCTGAAATATGATGAGCAGTCTTTGATGGTTATGTTGGGGAGGGGTGGGAGAGGGGTATTCACTAATTAGTAGATAAGAACTACTTTAGGTGATGGGAAAGACAGCACACAATACCGGTGAGGTCAGCACAACTGGACTAAACCAAAAGCAAAGAAGTTTCCAGAATAAACTGAATGCTTTGAAGGCCAGCGTAACAGGGGCGGGGCTTTGGGGACGATGGTTTCAGGGCACATCTAAGTCAATTGGCATAATAAAATCTATTAAGAAAACATTCTGCATCCCACCTTGGAAAGAGGCGTCTGGGGTCTTAAACGCTAGCAAGCGTCCATCTAAGATGCATCAATTGGTCTCAAACTACCTGGATCAAAGAAGAATGAACACCAAGGACACAAGGTAATTATGAGCCCAAAAGGCAGAAAGGTCCACATAAACCAGAGACTACATCAGCCTGAGACCAGAAGAGCTAGATGGTGCCTGGCTACAACGAATGACTGCCCTGACAGGGAACACAACAGAGAACCCCTGAGGGAGCAGGAGTGCAGTGGGGTGCAGACCCCAGATTCTTGTAAAAAGACTAGATGTAATGGTCTGACTGAGACTTGAAGGACCCCGGTGGTCATGGCCCCCAGACCTTCTATTGGCCCAGGACAGGAACCATTCCCAAAGCCAGCTCTTAAGATAAGGATTGGGCTGGACAACAGGTTGGAGACGGATGCTGGTGAGGAGTGAGCTTCTTGGACCAGGTGGACACTTGAGGCTATCTTGGCCTCTCCTGCCTGGAGGGGAGATGAGAGGATAGAGGGGGTTAGAAGCTGGCGAAATGGACACGAAAAGAGAGAGTGGAGGGAGAGAGTGGGCTGTCTCATTAGGGGGAGAGCAATTGGGAGTATGTAGCAAGGTGTATAGAAGTTTTTGTGTGGGAGATTGACTTGATTTGTAAACTTTCACTTAAAGCACAACAAAAATTAAAAAAAAAAAAGATGACCATTTAAAAGTATGTACTCTGAAGCCAGAATTCCTCACTTCAAATCCTCACTGTATGACCTCAGGCAAATTACTTAATCTCACTGTGCCTCAATTTCCTGCTAACCTAAATGTTGGCTGTTTAAACACACCCAGCAGTACCAGGGAAGAAAAGACCTGGAGATCTGCTTCTGTTAAGATAACAGCCAAGAAAACCCTATGGGGAATTTCTACTCTGTAATACATGTGGTCAACATGAGCCAGAATTGACTAACAGCTGCTAACAGCAAAATGAAAATACTAATACCAACATGTAGGGTCATTATGAGGATTAAATGAGTTAACACATGTAAAGCACGTAGAACAATTCTGGGCATATTGTGAACGCTCATAAATCTTAGCTCTCAGTAAAGTAACTTATGAATTTATATGGCAAAATTGTATTTTTCAAAGAAATGAGCATGAGAAATCTTAAAGCTTAACAGAAGAAGAAGGAAAAGGAGGATAATGGAAGTGGAAAAGCAGGAGGAGGAGGACAGAAAGGAAGAAAAGACAGGGAAGTCCAACCTATTCCAGGGTGTCACAGGTTGGGTTTCCCAGGAGCAGATTCTGGGAAGGATCCGTGTGCAAGTGACTTACTAAGGACGTGCTCACAGAAGTCAGGGGTAAGAAAGGACGGAGACCAGGACCAGGAAGATAAAAATAAGGTCATGATTTCAGGCAAAGTCTCAGCCTCAGTTTGTTCCCGCAGAGGAGCTCTGGCTGTGAATTATGCTCGAGAACTTCAGAGTTTGTCCCAACTCAGGCAAGGGAGCTGGGCTTTCATAGCTCCTCTCTTGGTCATTGACTAAAAGCTGCCCTGGGGAGATGTAAATTCCAGTGACTTCAGCACTAACCCTCTGGGCAAACGAGGAAAAAACTCCAGTAGCCTAAGGACAATTACCTATAGCATTGTAGTGGGACACCTAGAAGGAAACCCTCAAAGAGAAAACACAGGGATATTTCTAAAGGGCTTTGAGGGCTTTGGGCCAAGCCAGATAGGGTCACTATGCAGAGTTTAAGGAGCTGTGATTGCAGTCCACTCAACAGCAATGGGATGAGTTTTGGTTTTTTGGTGGTGCAAAGGATAAACATTAAGATGCTAACTGAAATGTTGACAGTTTGAACCTACCCAATGGCTCTTAGGGAGAAAGATCTGGTGATCTGCTCCCATAAAAATTGTAGCCTAGAAAACCCTATGGGCCAATTCCACTCTGTCACATGGGGTTGCTATGAGTCGAAATTGACTTGACGGCACCTAACAACATTCAGGGTTTGCCCCATGGATTCGCCCAACAAGAGGCCGATTAGACTTGAGTGCCAGTGCAGCCCAAGCACAGCTAGGAAGGAAGGCTAGTGCTAAGTGCTTACTTTCCTTAGGTCTAGAAACTTCATTGTTGTTATTTGCTGTTGAGTCAGCTCCGACTCATGATGACCTCCTGTACAACACAACGAAACACTGCCCAGTCCTGAGTCACCTTCATGATCGTTTGAGTCCATCATTGTGGTTATTGTGGCAGTTCATCTCATTGAGGTCTCCCCTCATTTTTCTTGGCCCTCTACTTAAATCCTAGTTCTTAAACCCAAACATTTCTATACATTCCTCAATAATAATAATTTGAGTGACATAATAATTCCCCATCATCTGTGGGAGCAATGAAAAACTTCCTAAAGAAGCACACCACTATGTTTTCAAGGTTATTGAAATTCTATTTTTAACTGGAAGTTTTCGTTCACTCCGTCCTCCGATTTTTAAAATAAATTCAGAGAGAGTGCTGTTAATTTTGTCTTGTGTATAACATGTATAGCATTTCACTAGACGATCTGAGTCACACTCCTCACACTCTACATAGTAACAGAACTCATTCACGTCGCATGTTTTGGTATTTAGGAAGTGGCATCTATATTTATATATTACTATGTGTACATAAATACATATGTGTATAGATAAAATATGTGTGAATCTACATACTTCTCATTTGCATACATACAGATATTTGGAGACACCCATCTCTAGGCCAGAGTGCAATTCAAGATGAGCTTTTTGGATTCAATTTCTGGTTATCAAACTACTTATCAGATTACAGACACATAATGCTCTGCACACTAATATTCCTGACCTAACCTGAACAGCGAAGGAACCCTGGTGATGCAGTGGTTAAGCCCTTGGCTGCTAACCGAAAGATTGGCGGTTTAAACCCACCAGCCAATCCTTGGAAGAAAGACTTGGTAGTCTGCTTCCGTAGAGATTCCAGGCTTGGAAACCTGTAACAGAAATCAGAGATGAATGCTGAAAACTCTATAATCCATCCCTTTCCTCCACCACTCATTGGAAGGAGATACAGGGAAGGCCAAAAGAGCTTGGGGATAAAAGAATGGGAGAGCTATGGGGCTAAAATGTGAGATACAGTGATAAGAGTTGTATTGATATTGCCTGGTGTCCAGGCTCTGACAGAGTCTCCAAGGACAGTATTTAAATAGAATCATAGCAGATGAGGTCATGTTGTAAAGCTGATGTTGTAATGGTCACATTGAGGCAGAGTCAGGATACTTGGTTCAACTCATCTTCCAAAACTTAGTTCAAAAGTTGCTTTATATAAAAGTATTTCCTGACTTGCCCTCGCATACAGAAACAATTGTTTCTTCTTTACCCTGAGGATGTTTTTATCGGAGCTCCTACGGCACTTTTTGGTTTATGTATCTTTCTCTTATTCTCTGTCCTTTCTCCTGTTCTCCATCCTTTTCCTTTTCTTCATCCTAAAGAGCCCTGTGGCACAATAGTTAAATGCTCAACTGCTAACCAAAAGGTTGGTGGTTCGAACTCACCCAGCACCTTCATGGGAGAAAGACCTGGCGATCTGCTTCCATAAAGATTATAGCCTAGGGAGACTATGTTGGTATCTCCTGTCTGGAGGGGAAATGAGAGGACAGAGTGGGCCAGAAGCTGGCCGAATGGTAACAAAAATAGGGAGTGGAGGGAAGGAGTGTGTTGTCTCATTGGGGGAGAACAATTACGAGTATATAGCAAGGTGTATACAAATTTTTGTATGACAGACTGACATAATTTGTAAACTTTCACTTAAAGCACAATAAAAGAAGAAAAAAAAAAAGCTTACAGCCTAGGAAACACAATGGGGCAGTTCTACTCTGTGGCATGGAGTCACTGTGAGTTGAAAATCGACTCATTGGTACCTAACAACATTCTCCATCCTAGGCTTCTTGAAAGCAAAGACACTATTTTATATGATGTTTTTTGCCTACAGTGTTGAGTGTCTAATACATAGTAGATGTTATAGTAGTAAAAATAACAATTCATGAAAGTTATCAATGCCACACAATTAGAGGTAGTGTTGAGTTAAACCCAATAATTCATTCATTCAATAAATATTTATTGAGCTATTCACCATGTACTAGGAATATGCTGGCTCTTAGAAATACAGAGATAATTATGATAGACACTGGTTTCTGCCCTGTTGGTGCTTACAGCTTAGGGAGATTCTTAATTTCTTGATCCCAGTCCAGTCCGGTATGCACTAAGGGAAAGCATGAAAACCTTTAAAAAGTATCAGTGACACCACCATGCAGAGTTCAGATTTTAATGAGTCGCTTTAGGATGCTGTGAGTAGGAGGTTTTCTGATTTCACAGTTTAGCTAATGTCTTTTTTTATTGTGCTTTAAGTGGAAGTTTACAATTCAAGTCAGTTTCTCATACAAAAACTTATGCACACATTGTCATGTGACCTTAGTTGCTCTCCCCATATCATGACAGCACACTCCTCCTCTCCACCCTGTCTTTCCCGTGTCCATTCAACCAGCTCCTGTCCCCCTCTGCCTTCTCATCTTGCCTCCGGACAGGAGCTGCCCACTTAGTCTCATGTGTCTACTTGAGCTAAGAAGCACACTCCTTACCAGTATCATTTTATGTCTTAGAGTCCAGTCTACTCTTTGTCTGAAGAGTTGGCTTTGGGGATAGTTTTAGTTCTGGGCTAACGGAGCTAGTGTCTTTGAAGCAACATTATTCGTGGCCTCATTCCTTACTCTCACATTCTACATCTGCCCTGATATGCCCACGGAAAAACATGACACTGACTACATGGCTCTTTTTCAATTGGAGCAAGGCTAACTGTCAGGACAGCTGGGTTAACTGGATTGGAATCACTGTTTTGGAGCTAGAGGGAGCTCTCTGGGGAATGAGATAGGGTACCAATTATATTAGCCAACATGATTCTCGGTGAATTGGCAAGATAGAAAGGAACTGTCAACACTCAAGATGAATACAAGAGAAAACAACATGCTGCAGTGTTGGACAATTCAATAAATAAACAAAGGTATTTAAACAGCGGAAACCCTGGTGGCATAGTGGTTAAGTGCTACGGCTGCTAACCAAGAGGTCAGCAGTTCAAATCCACCAGGCGGTCCTTGGAAACTCTGTGGGGCAGTTCTACTCTGTCCTATAGGGTTGCTTTGAGTCGCAATCGACTCAATGGCGGTCGGTTTGGTTTTTTTGGTTTATTTAAACAGCATCCCTCAGGCAGTTCTTTTGGTGGAAGAAAAGGAGACTCAAGTCTTATGAGGACCAAAACAATGAGTTATCACCATGCCGTCATGGATGCTTCTCCACTTTCCACTTATCTTTCTCTTCTCTCCTTCCAGTCCGTGGAAGGTCTTACGTATTTTTCCATCATTTCTAAGGAAAGAACTGTGTTTCAAGTACGTCAAACTCATTGAACTGTCAGAGTCAGACCAGGACAGCCTGTTCAATCTTTCACTGGCATTGGCCAAGGTGGGTACAAGGCTCAAAGCAAGCAGCTCCTTCTTAGTCCCTTTAGTAAACAGCTCATTCCCTGAGACTCTTAAGGAATAATCTTTGCACTCTTTTCTGTTTGCCCTTCATCATGATTCTATTGTCAGCCATGCGAGTTCAGCTGTTAACTGCTCACTTAAAAAAAAAAAAATCACTCCCCCCACTCTCATTTCCCCTAGTAACAGCCTGACAAACAAATAGCACCTGCCGTAGCTCACAGAGAAAAATACAAGAAAATAGAAAACTAAAGATGCAAACCATGAGAATTCCACTAATGCCTGATGACTGATCTTGTTAGTACGCATAGTGCGTCCTCATATTTTTCCAGAACCTTAGATCTTGCTACTCAACAACTACAAACACTCACACACAAAGCACTTTGGAGCAGGCTGCATATGCCCCCTCTATTCCTCTGCCTAGAGCTTGATTGTCAGCCTCATACACAAACCCAGACAATGCTCTCAATAGGCGTCTTTTGGGGAGACAATTGCAGAAAGCATGATAACAGGATTTGTCACCCTGATGTGGCTGCTGTTTCAGCAAGCATTTCAATAATGAAAGAAAGTTTTACTAATTGTAAATGTGAATGAATTTCAGCTGTCTCTTCTTAGAAAAAATTCTTTTGGAAGGAAGCCAATTAAGATCATCTGTCTAATACATCTATTCACCCTCACTGCAACAATATGTCAGTTATAATAGACATCTAATAAACTCAGGCTTCTCAGGACAGGGTGCTGAGCATGCTGAAGCAAGGGGGAAATCAGAACCTCTACCTGCAAAATGTTTGGAGGTGGCTGATGAAAACTCCTGTCAAATTTTATTTTTGATCCACAGGGCAGTGGAGGTAGGGGCATTTATAACACTTTATCAAGTTCCACACACATGGGGTTGCCAGGGATCCAAATCAACTCGACGGCAACTGGGGGTTCAGTGGTAGACTTCTCACCTTCCATGTGGGAGACCTGAGTTCTATGTGGGAGACCGGGTTCACCTCCTGACTAATGCACCTCACGCACAGCCGCCTGTCTGTCCATGGAGGCTTTCACGTTGCTATGATGATGAACAGATTTCAGCAGAGCTTCCAGGCTAAGATGAGGTAGCACGAAAGGCCTGGTAATCTACTTCTGAAAATCAGCCAATGAAAACCCTATGGATCAAAATGGTCCCATTTGTAACCCATAAGGGGGATAGCACAGGACCAGGAAGCATTTCATTCTATTGTGCATGGAACACCATGAGTCAGGGGCTGACTCAAACAGCTAGCAGCAACAACCACCAAGATGGAGCGAGTTTCAAAACAATGATCTATAGTATCCAAACCAAACATCTTTCCTTCTGGAGGCCTGGGACACTAATTGTCGTCTTTCCAGGGACCTGTGAAAGCAAATTGTCAAAATATCCGGCCTAGCTACTGGGTGCTTGCTACCTTACATCCAGAGGGAGAGGCACTTCCGTTACAGAGAGTGCACAAGTGCCTCTAGGAACTGGAGCAGAGGCAGTCATGCTGGCAAATTATCTTTCCAGGAGACATCTTCATACTTCTTGAGGTATCAAGCTATGGGGAGGATGTCGTGTCCTAGAAAGAGACTGCCAAAAGTCACTACAACCTGCTAAGGTAGGCAGCAGTGTGACTAAATACACAGCACATCACTGAAGTCTCCAGACATGAGCTCAGGCAGCAGCTTCCGGATCACACACATGCCTTTGCACACTGAAAAATTAATTCTACAGAAAATTTGGGGAAATTACAAAGGGAGAGCACTTCTTTCCACTAGGTTAACATTCATATCTTCCCAGTCCCATGAGGCTCCCAGCTTTTTCTCAATGACAGATCAATCCCCCCATGACCATTTATTCTCTCCTGGGTCATATGTCCCTGTCTTTTACATACTTTGAAGAGGACTGCTGTATACCCATCGTTTCTCTGTGTAAATCCTATTCTCCTCCAAGCATGGAACTTTTTCTCACCATCAGTGCTATCTTCATTACCCTGTCACCAGAATCATCAACACCAGCGAGTTAATTTGAGTAATGACCCCCCAAAATATCCAGGTCCTAATCCCTGGACCTTATAAACATTATATGGCAAACAGTACTGAAGATGTGATTAAACTCTTGTTAGGTGAGGTGCCATCCTCACAATCGTTGTTGTGCTTGAGGCCATTGTTGCAGTCACTGTGTCAATTCATCTCGTTGAGGGTCTTCTTTCCTTTCACTGACCCTCTACTCTAACAAACATGATGTCCTTCTCCAGGGACTGGTCCCTCCTGAAGACATGTCCAAAGTATATGAGACAAAGTCTCACCATCCTTGCTTCTAAGGAGCACTCTGGCTGTACTTCTTCCAAGACAGATTTGTTCATTCTTCTGGCAGTCCATGGTGATTAAGAACCTTGACATGCGGACACTACCCTGGATTATTCAGAGATCCCAACGTAATTACAAGGATCCTTATAATAGGGAGTGGGAGGTAGATTTGACTACAGACAATAAAAAGGCAATGTGACAACAGGAACACAGATTGAAGTAATGTGACCACAAGCCAAGGAATACCTGCAGCCTTAGAAGCTGGAAGAGACAAGGAGCGGATCCTTCCTCTGAGCCTCCAGAAAGAACCAGCCCAGCCAACACCTTGATTTTAGTAATTTTGGACTTCTGACCTCCAAACTGTAAGAGAATAAATTTGGGTTACTTTAAGCTACTAAATTTTTGGTAACTTGTTAGAGCAGCAACGGGAAACTAATGAAATCAATATTGTTACCTTTGTTAAGGCTGCATTTGTTAAGGCTGCAATGAACTATTCGCTTTTCCTTTTCTGTTTTCTGGAGGAAAGTTGACAACCCAAATGCAGTCTAAAGCACTTGAGGGGATCCTTGCAACTACCCCCGCCAGCCCCATTCCGTAGGCAGGGAAAGCAGGCATACAGAGTTTCTATTTCCAAAATGAGATTTCCGCATTGTCACCTTCCAGGGAAGAAGGAAACAGATTAGTACTCTAAACTTTTTTGTAAAAATCCCAGATAGCATTTATTCTCTTTTCAATGCCGAATTGTTCCAACAGGGTAGTGTGGGATTGATCTCAAGTGGGCATACAGCAACTGCTCTGCAAAAAAAAACTGTAAATAGGTACTGGCCTATATGCTTACTTCAAAAGTCCAAACCTCAGACAGGTGGGGAATTATTTTCTTTTCCCTAAATGCCCTTGACCTATGATCCCAGCCGCCCGTGGCCTGCGCAGATCATTTTGAGAATATTTGGTTGTGGCTAGGTTAAACATATAAAGCCAATATATGTCAGAATGGCTTTTTCAGTCTGTGTGATTTTTTTTTTTTTTTAAATAAGCCCGTTGAGGATATTTTCGGATGGTTCATACTCCCACACATAAAAAGAAAGTGGCTAGAATAGGAGGAAGATTATCAATTTTGCTTATTATCGTCAGCAGGATTTGCTAAATGTCTGTTTGTACATGGCGGGGTTCTGGGCAGTGTGGCCTTGCTTTCTTGGTTTCATTTCAGCTATGACGAGCCTGAGTAATTTAGATTAGATGACTACACTAAATGAATTTGCCACATAATTAGCTCAGGGTTTTCACTACATTTTGCCATGCAAATCCTTTCTAAATAGTAAAAAGCATTCTGATCTAACTGTTTTATAAATATTTCCAATCAAAACTTGGTAAACCTAAACAATGTATAATAAATAATGTCTGTCTTGAGCATTGTGCCCTAATAGTTACTTACATGGGATTGAAATGCTAACAGTAACTCTAAAGCACAGATGAGATCTTTAGGAGGCAGAGGGTGTAAGTTAGTGGTAGTAAAACAGTATGGGCAGAGATAGAATTGTAACATAATGTGAAAAATGTAACCTTTGTTAAGAAATGATTGACCTATTGAACGGGAGTATGCTTTGTTGCATATATTTTCACCAAAACAAAACAAAAAAAAAACAAGCTTGGTAAACCAATTTATATACTTAGGTAAAGAATAATCTCTTCTGAGTTATATTTTTGAAGATTAAATATTATATTAATAATGAAAATTATTTTTTCTTTCTTAGAAGTATTATAATAATATTACAAGCAATACCAAAAACTGAGGAAAAATACATAATCTTACCTCTTTGACATAACCAATTTAGCAACTGTTGTTTTTCCATTCACTTTTTCCCCTATGCCTATGGCTATTAGAAAGAAAAAAAAAGTATGGCTATTACATAATTAAAATTAGGGTGTAGGTAACATTTTAAATACTTTAAGTAAAACATTAAAAATGTTTGCATTATTTTAACTGAAATTTAGGAAGAATCATTATAACTTATAAAATAGTTACTTAAAAGTTGGAGGTTCTAGTCTACCCAGAGGCACCTTGGAAGAAAGGCCTGGTGATCAAAAAGTCAGCCCTTGAAAACCTGATGGAGCACATTTCCCCTCTGGTACACGTGATGTCACTATGAGTCAGAATCAACTGGATGGCAGTTGTGGTTTTTTTAAAATATGTAAATCAGCTATATCAAAATTCAGTGTTTAAAAACATAGCGCAACATTTTTGTAGGTGGTATTCTGAAAGGTAATCTTAGAAAATTGAAGATACACCAGACATGACTTATTTATCTCTTCCTATTTTGTATGATAAATGTATTTATTACCTTTAAGAAGCACATAACAATCATCATTAGTTACATGTAGAAGAGTCTTGTCTGGGTGAACAGGAGCCCTTAAATTGTCAGTAAACATAATCTGTTGATAGAGGTCATGTTGAGTACACATTAATGCAGTCTGAGCGATACAGTTCTTAAAGATATTTACAAGTATTTACATCAGTTCTCCTAGGATTTTTAAGGTACAGACTAATAAACTATATTACAAAATAAACCTAAGCTGCTGTGAAGTGGCTTTGACACTTGATACATTGTTCTACACTTGTGCTGTCCAATATGACCGCAACTAGACACACGTTACTATTTAAACTAAAATTATTTAGAATTAAATAGAAATTAAATTCATTTTCTCAGTTGCACTAGCCACATTACAGGAGTCCAATATGTTAGCTGTGAGCTTTTCATGGATTCCCTTTATTAAGTTGAGGCAGTTCTTTTCTATTCCCTGTTTGCTGAGAGTTCGTAACAGAAATTGGTATTGAATTATGTCCAAAGCTTTTTCTGCATCCAATGAGATCATAGACTTTTCCCCCTTTATTTTGCCAATGCCTTGAATTATACTGGTTGATTTTAGAATGCTAAACCAACTTTACAGTCTTAGGATAAATTCGACTCAGTCATGATGATTTTTCCTTTTTATATACAATTAGACTCAATTTGTTAATTTTATGCTGAGTATTTCTGCATCTACGTCTGTGAGGGATATCGGTTTATAATTTATTTTTCTTACAATGTTTATTGTCTGGTTTTGATATCAAGTTAATGCTGACCTCGTAAAAGGAGTTAGGCAGTGTGGTAGGCAGAATGACAGCCTGATGTTCAAACCTAATCCCCAGAACCTACGAATATGTTACATTACATGGCAAAAGGGACTTTATAGATGTAATTAAGGTTATGGACCTTAAAACAGGGAGGTTATTTTGGAATATCCCAGAATGCTCAGTCTTATCACATGAACCGTTAAAAGCAAAGAAGTTTCACTGGCTGAAAGCTAGAAAGGAGGAGCAGAAGGAGATGCCAGAAAGATTCGAAGCATGAGAAGTCCTTGCATGCCATTGCTGGCTTGAAGATATAAGGACCCATGTGCAAGGACTAGAGAGAGGCCTCTGGAAGCTCAGAGAAGCTTCCAACTGACTGCCTGAATGGACACAAGGCCTCAGCAGCACAACTGCAAGGAACTAGATTTTGTTGACAATCTGAAGGCAGATTTTTCCCAGAGCCTCCCAGTACGAGCCCAGCAGATTGACGCCTTGATTTTCGCCTTGTGAAACCCAGTAGAGGAGCCAGCCAGGCCAAACCTGATTTCTGACCTATGGATAATAAATTTGTGTTGTTTGTGGTAATTTTTATGGAAGTAATAAAAAACTAATACAGACAGTATTTAATCACCCACATTTTCCAAAAAAGTTTTTGTAAGTTTGGTATCACATCTTAATTAAATATTCTATAAAAATTTATCAGTGAAGTCTTCACATCTTAGAATTTTCTTTTTGGACAGAGTTTAATTATGAATTCAATTTCTTAAATGGATAGAAGACTATTTCTATTTTCTATTTCCTCTTGCGCCAATTTTGGCAATTTGAGTCTTTCAAGGAATTTTTTCATCTCATCTAATTTGTCAAGTTAATTGGCAGAAAGTTGTTCACAACGTTTTCCTTATTATCCATTTAATGGCTACAGAATCTGTAGTGTACTCTCTTCTTTCTTTGCTGATATTGGTAATTTATTTTATTTTTGATTGTGCTTTAGGTGAAAGTTTACAGCGGAAGTTAATTTCTCATACAAAAATTTACACATATTGTTATGTGAGACTAGTTGCAATCCCTATAATGTGACAGCACTCTTCCCCTTTCCACCCCGAGTTTCCTGTGTCGGTCCAACCATCTCCTGTTCCTTTCTGCCTTCTCATCCTGCCTCTGGACAGGAGCCACCCTTTTCGTCTCATGTATCTGCTTGAACCAAGAAGCACTCTCTTCACTAGTTTAATTTTATGTTTTATAGTCTAGTTTAATCTTTATCTGAAGAGTGGTCTTCAGGAGTGGTTTTAGTTCTGAGTTAACAGCAGATCTGGGGACCATGGCTTCAGGAGTTCCTCTGGTTTTAGTCAGACCATTAAGTGCGGTCTTTTTACATGCATTTGAGTTCTGCACCACACTTTTCTCTCGCTCTGTCAGGGACTCTCTGTTGTGATATTGGTAATTTATACTTTCTCTTTTTCTTGGTCATGCTAACTAGGTATTTATCAATTACAATGACCTCTTCTTCATTTTTTCATTTCATTGATGTGTGCTTGTATCCTTTTATTTCATTTTTTCTACTTAGTTTAGGTTTAATTCATTTCTGTTTTATTAGTTTCTTACAGTGGATGTTGAGATCATTGATATAAGATCCTTCCTCTTTTCTAATATAATCATTTGAAATTTTAAATTTTCCTCTATACTTTAGCTGCATCCCCTAATTTTTTTTTTTATTGTGCTTTAAGGAAGTTTACAATTCAAGTCAGTTTCTCATACAAAAGCTTACACACACACTGTTATGTGACCCCAGTTGTTCTCCCTGTAGTGCGACAGCAAACTCCCCCTCTCCACCCTGTATTTCCCGTGATCATTCAACCAGCTCCTGTCCCCCTCTGCCTTTTCATCTCACCTCCAGACAGGAGCTGCCCATTTAGTCTCATGTATTTACTTGAGCTAAGAAGCACACTCCTCACCAGTACCGTTTTATGTCTTACAGTCCAGTCTAATCTTTATCTGAAGAGTTGGCTTCGGAATGGTTTTAGTTTTGAGCTAACAGGGAGTCCAGGGGCCATGATTTCTGGGGTCCTTCCAGTCTCAGTCAGACCATTAAGTCTGGTCTTTTTACTAGAATTTGAGTTCTGTACCCCACTTTTCTCTTGCCCCATCAGGGACTCTCTGTTGCATTCCCTGTCAGGGCAGTCATTGGTGGTAGCCAGGCACCATCTAGGTCTTCTGGTCTCAGACTGATGTAGCCTCTAGTTTATGTGGCTCTTTCTGTCTCTTGAGCTCATATTTTCCTTGTGTCTTTGGTGTTCTTCACTCTCTTGGTCCAGGTGGGTTGGGACCAATTGATGTATCTTAGATGGCTGCTTGCTAGCTTTAAAGATCCCAGATGCCACTCACCAAAGTGGGTGCATCCCCCAAATTTTGATATGCTGTATTTTCAAAATGATCCCGTCCTAAATGTTTTCTAACATCAGTTGAGATTTCTTTTTTTGAACCATGTGCAACTTAGAAGTGTGTGACTTACTTTATAAGTATTTGTTAGTTTCCTGAATATCTTCTGGTTAGCCTTGGTGGAGTAGTGGTTAAGATTTTGGCTGCTAACCAAAAGGTCGGCAGTTAGAATCCACTGGTCACTCTTTGGAAACCCTCTAGGGCAGTTCTACTCTGTCCTGTAGGGTGGCTATGAGTTGAAATTGACTCGACCGCAATGGATTTGGTTTTTTTGGTTTGTTATTGATTTCTATATTAATTCTGTTGTGGTCCAAGAACATATTCTATATGATTTCAATTAATTTAAATTCATCAAGCCATAATATTGTCTTTCTTGGGAATGTTACATGTGCACTTGGAGGAATATGTATTTTGCTCTTCTTGAGTATAGTGTTTTATAACTGCCAGTGAGGTTGTTAGTTAATAATGTTGTCCAATTCTTTTAAATTCTACTGATATACTTTCTACTTGTGCTATTAATTACTAAGAAAGGAATGTTGGAATCTTCAACTGTAATGGTGGATTTTCCAATTTTTATTTTAATTTCTCTCAGCATTGACTTTATATATTTTGAAGCTTTGCTATTTGTTGCATTTACATATTAGAATGTCGTATTGATTAACTAAATCTTTTATTGTTATAAATCATCACTTGTAAGTCTTGGATCATGAAGAATTGGTTTTTATTACAGTTTATTTTTGCAAAAATATATATAACACACTATTTGCCTACTCAACGTTTTTTTCGGGTGTACAATTCAGTGATATCAATTACATTAATCACATTGTGCAACTTTATCTTATAGTCAATGGAGAAAGATTGAGCGCTTTCCCCTTAACATCAGGAATGAGACAAGAATGCTTGTTTTCACTATTCCTATTCAATACTGTATCAGAAATCCTGCCAGAGTAATAAGAAAAAGAAATAATATCTATACGAATTGGGAAGAAAGGAATAAAATTATCTCTAATCACAGATAACGTGGTACTATGTCAGAAAATCCCAAGGAATCTGCAAGAAAGCTTCTAGAGCTAATAGAGGAATTTAGCAAAGATGTAGTGTATAAGGTCAATACACAAAAATCAGTTGAGTTTCTCTATCAGCAATGAGAAATTTGAAAAGGAAGTTAAGAAAACAATTCCAGTTATAATAGCATCTAAAAGAATAAAATACTTAGGAATAATTTTAACCAGGAATGTGAAAGACTTATACAATGAAAACTACAATTGGTCTTTTATTGATATAACCACTCCTTTCCTATGATTGGTATATATTTTTCAATTCTTTTACTCTTAACCTCTCTTCGTTTTCATATTTAAATTTGGGACTTGCTGTTTTAATCAGTCTTATGATCTTTGTCTGTTAATTGAACAGTTTATACCATTTATATTAATACAATTAATGAATGCATTTATATTAATTCAAAATATTTGTGTTTAAGCCTATTATTTTGCCATCTGTTTTCTATTTGCCCCGTCTGCCCTCTTCCCTCTTTTCTGGCCCTTTTTTCTTTTAGTTTAATTTAATATTTTTTGCTATCTCATTTTATATCCTCTGTTGGCTTTTAGCTATAATTCCTCTTTTATTTTTGGTTCCTCTAGGGTTTACAATATGCACCTTTAACTTATTACAGTATCTTTTCAAACAGTATTATACTGTATGACATACAATGAAATAACCCGGTATCAATATCTGGCTATTTCCCACCACATTATTCCTTTGCAGAAGAACCCTGGTGGAGCTGCAGTTAAGCAGTTGGCTGCTAACCAAAAGGTTGGCAATTTGAACTCACCAGTCACTTCCCAGGAGAAAGATGTGGCAGTCTGCTTTCATAAAGATTACAGCCTTAGGAACCCTATGGAGCCATTCTCATTTTTTCTATAGGGCCACTATGAGTCAGAATCAACTCGATGCCTGTGGGCTTGGTTTTGGTTTGGTTTTATTCCTTTGTGCTATTTTTCCATAAACCTATTGCAGTCCAGTCAATACCAACTCATAGCAACCCTATAGGACAGAGTAGAACTGCATCATAGTGTTTCCAAAGAGCAGCTGGTAGATTTGAACTGCCAACCTGTTGGTTAGCAGCTGAGCTCTTATCCCCCACACCACCAGGGCTCCATTTTTTACCATACATGACACATAACCCATGATACTACATATGTAGTACATATGTAGTACATAATACCTATACATCTATCTTTACTCCAATACCACCCCTTTTTGATTCCTAGAGCTTTAAAATAGATCCTGAAACCCAGTAGTGCACATTCTCCAACTGCATTTTACCTTTACTAAATTGTTTGGCTATTTTACATTCTTGTATTTCTATATGAAATTTGGATGAATTATCAATTTCTACAAAAAAAAACTATTATTGTTGTGCATTAATTTGAAGAGAACTGAAATTTTAACAATATTGAGTTTTCCAATCCAAGAACACTGTGCATTTTTTAGGACTTTAAAAATATTTTGTAGTTTTCATTCTACAGATCTTGCAAATTTTTTAATTAAGTTTATTCCTAAACGTATCACATATTTGATACTATTTAACAGTTTTGGTTCTTCATTTTTATTTTTGATTGCTCATTGATAACATATAGAAATATTATATTTTTTATTATATTACACATTGACCTTGTGTCATGAAATCTGTTAAGTTCACTTACTAGTTCCAGTAGCTTTATTTTTTTGATTCCTTAGAATTTTTTACATGAGCAATCAGAATAACAGCAAATAGAGTTTCCTTCTTCCTTTCAAGTATGCCTGCCTTTATATTCTTTTTCTTGCCTTATTGCACTGGCTTGAACCAGTACAGTGTTGCCCTGTTCCCAATCTTAAGGGAAAAGCATTCAGTCATTTGCCATTAACTATGATGTCTAGGAAGAAGCCCTGGTGGGACAGCGCTTGACAGCTCAGCTGCTAACTAAAAGGTTGGTGCTTTGAACCCACCAGATGTTCCGCAAAAGAAAAGTGTGGCAGTCGGCTTTTGTAATGCTTACAGCCTGGGATTCACTATACGTTGTAATCGAGTCAATGACACACAGCAACAACAATGGTGTTTTGTAGATTTTGCAGATGTCCTACATGGAACTCAGGAAACTCCCTTCCATTGATAGTTCGCTGTGAGATTTTGCATGAATGAATGTTGAATTTTGCCAAATGCATATTCTGCGTATATTGAGATGATTGTGTGGTTTCTCTTTTTTGTCTGTATAAATAGGGATAAACCCTACTCGATCGTGACCAATTAACCTTTTTATATATTGTTGTGTTCAATTTGCCAAAACCTTGTTAAGAATTTTTGCATCCATGTTTGTGATGGATATTGGTTTGAGTTTTACTTTCTTATAATATTTTTTTCTGATTTTGATATCAGGGTATTTCTAACTCACAGAAAGAGTTATAAAGTGTCCCTTCCTCTTCTGTTTTTTAGAAGAGTTTGTTTAGAACCAGTGTTATTTCTTTCTTGAATGTTTGGTAGAATTCATTAAAGAAGTCATCTGACACTTAACATTTCTTGTGTGAGGGTTTTTTAACTAAAAATTCAATTTCATTAATAAATATAAGTTTATTCAGGCTATGTATTTCTTTTGTGTGTTTTAATAAATTGTGGCTCTCAAGGACTTTTCCTATACATCTAAGTTGTGAAAAGTATTTATGTAGGATTGTTTATAATATACCCTAATTATCATTTTAATGTATCTGCGATTAGTACTGATGTCATTTCTCTCTTTCCTAGTATTAACAATTTTTTTCCTTTCTCTTCTTTTCCTGGCTAGTCTTTCCAGAAGTTGATAATTTAAAACAAAATTCTCAGATAATCAGCATTTTGCTTATTAATTTAATCTATTTTTTTTCAGTTTTCTATTTCATTGATTTCTGCTTTTCTTTCTTCTGATTACTTTTGGTTGAATTTTCTTTTTCTAGTTTCTTATGGTGGAAGCTTAGGTTTTCTTATATAAGCGTTTAATGCTCTACACCTTCTAAGCCTGCTTTAGATGCATTGCACACATTTTTATAAATTTTGAAAATTTTTATATGTTGTGTTTTCATTTTCATTCAGTTTGAGGTTTGTTGTATGCCTAGAATATGGTGTATCCTTTTGCATGCATTTGGAAAAAAAAAAGTATGTTCTGATGTTTTTGTTTGGAATGCCCTGTAAATATCCATTAGATCTAGCTGGTTTATAGTATCTGTTTTCTTACTGATTTTCCACGTGGTCTTTCAATTTTTGAGTAAGAGGAATTAAAAGATTCAACTATAATTGTGGACATGTCTATTCTCCTTTCATTTCTGTAAGTTTTTGCTTATTTTGTCTTATTAGGTTATAAATATTAAGATTTATTATTTTCTCTTGATGTTATTTCCTCCCCTTTTATAAATACCTCCTCTATCCATGGTAGGAGCCCTGGTGGCATAGTGGTTGAAGTCTTCTACTGCTGACTGAGAGATCAGTGGCTCGAAACCACCAATGGCTCTGTGGGAGAAAGATGCGACAGTCTGCTTCCGTAAAGATTTATAGCCTTGGAAACACTATGGGATCCTTATGAGTTGGAATTGACTTGACAGCAGTGGGTTTGTTTTTTTTTTGTCTATCCATGCTATTATTCCTTGCCCTAAAGTCTACTTAGTTTAATATTAATATAGCCAATCCAGTTTCTTTTGAGATGTTTTCATATATTTCCCCACCTTGTCGATTTTAATCTGTGCCTTTGTATTGAAAGAGGATTTCTTGTAGACAACATATAGCTGAGTCATCTTCTTCTTCTTTTTTTTTTTAATTTAATCTGACTCCTTGTGTGTACAGACTACTTACATTTAATATAATCATTAATATGGTCAAGCTTAAATATGGTATTTTGCTATTTGTTTTCTATTTGTCCTATCTGCTCCTTGTCCCTCTTTTCCTCTTCTTCTACTTTCTTTGGATTTAAGTATATATTCATAAACATTCCATTTTATTTCTTTCATTGGCTTACTGGCCACATGTCTGCTACCTGTTGTTGTTGTTAGTTGCCATCAAATCAGTTCCGAATCATAGCCACCCTTCGTAAACAGAATGAAGCCATTCTCACAATCGTTGCTATGTTTGAGTCCATTGTTGCAACCACTGTTACAATCTATCTCATTGAGGATTTTCCTCTTTTTCACTGACCTTCTACTTTACCAAGCATGACGCCCTTCTCCAAGGACTGGTCCCTCCTGATAACATGCCCATAGTATATGAAATGAAGTCTAGACATCCTTGCTTTGAAGGAGCATTCTGGCTGTACTCCTTCCAAGACAGGTTTGTTCATTCTTCTGGAAGTCTATGGTATATTCAATGCTCTTCACCAACACCATAATTCAAAGGCATCAATTCTTCAGTCTTCCCTATTCATGGTCCAGCTTTCGCATGCATATAAGGTGACTGAAAATACCATGACTTGGGTCAGGCACACCTTATCCTCAAAGTGACATCCTCGCTTTTTAACACATAAAAGAGGTCTTTTGGAGCAGATTTGCCCAATGCAAATCCATCGTTTGATTTCTTGACTGCTGCTTCCATGGGTGTTACCTAGTGCTGCTATAACAGAAATACCATAAGTGGGTGGCTTGAAAGAACAAAAATGTATTTTCTCATAGTTTAGGCGGCTAGAAGTCTTAATTCAGCATGTAGCTCTAGGAAGAGGTACTTTCTTTGTCTATTGTCTTCTGAGTAGCCAGCGATCTTTGGAGTTCCTGGGCTTATAGATACATCTGCTGGTGCTGTCATCAGATAGAGTCTGTCTTCCCCCATATGTGTTCACTTGCCTCTGTGTCTGTGCTGCTCCCTACAACTCAGAAGTGTTTAAGACACACTCTGCACTGATATGCTCTCATTAACATAACAAAGAAAACCTTATTTCCAAATAGGATTACTTCCACACGTAAAGGGGTTAGGATTCTAATACATATTTTGGGGGACACGATTCATAGCACTATACCTCTTCTCTTGTTTTCTTAATGGTTGCTTAAGTTTTTACAACATATATCTTTAACTTATCACAATGTATCTTCCAGTAATAATATACTACTTCACATATACCATGAGAATTTTACAATATACTTCCATTTTTTTTTTTTCTTCTTCATAATGAGTCTTTTTGCTTGTTTTGCTTTTTTGCATGCCTGGTTATTTTTGTTTGAATTTGAGATATTGTGAATTACATGTTGTTAGGTACTTGAGTTTTTCTACTCTGCCTGATGGGAATAAAACTCTTTTGATTGTCCCATAACTAGTTTATAATCAAGGTAGATAGTTAAGCAAACAATGCCATTATGAATTAAAATATAATGGAATGATGCTTTGTAATGTCTTTATTGTTCTTCCTTATTGATTCCCTATATTCAATTTTTTAAATCAAAAATCTATTCTGAGATGACTGAATTGTGCTAGTAAAAAAGGCAATGCATGATTTTTTTTTTTTTATTTCAAGGAAATTTCAATTTCAAGGAAATTTTTTTGGTTAAATTTATAAGTATTTAAATCACTTATTCTCAGAAATAGAAAAATATTTTTATTTACGGTTTTGTGAAATTTTGTAACCATCATCTTTTCTGATTATAGAAGAGGCATTCAATATTTAGAATTAAAAGCCATATGCAATTGCGCAAAGTGAGTGCCTTGGATATGACTTTCTTCGTAAAAATATAAAGGACTTCAGAGAAAGATCAGCATATGCAGTGACTGACTATAAAATAAGATACATGGGAGATTTGACCAAGGAATATAACTTTCTCCAAGTGTAACCAACTAATTCATTAAGTGTTCTGTAATTTTTTGAGAGCACAAAGATTCCATTCTTTGATCAGTGTCAATGTTTTATTATATGTACGTAGGCAGAAAATAACGTAGAATCGATAAGACATATCCATACTTTCACTTGAATTTTTCCTCTGTGACCACTCAGAGCTCTAAATCATTAATCTAAATTTCTCTGGGAGAAACCAGAGTACCTTACTGAACAGTGCCTGGGCCAGGAAAAAATACACTGAATACCTGACTTCATGCAACATCAATTGAAGTCCATTAACTAGTACAAAAAACAACCCCATCCATTATAGATTAGACATATTATTGCATGCAAACACTAAGTATCTGACACTGCTGTGTGTGGACCTCTCTGCCTGGGTGACTGGGCCAAGTGGCTGTCCATCATGGGAATCTTGGTGTCGGTTTCTGTAAGTCCCCTAAAAAAAAAAAAAAAAAAAAAAAACGTCTAATTAACATGGATTTTTCTGCCTGTACCCCTTGGAGCCACTCCTGCTGCTGCTCCAGTGGGGTGTGACACATTTTTTTTTTTAATGGAGCCCAGTTGGTCCATCAAATTCTATTCCTTTTGAAATGTGCTCTGAGAACACGTGCCATAAATTCCAACATATTCAGCATTTCACACTCAAGGTGATAAGAAGTTGTAATATTGTTGTGTTTCTACTGACAACCATGTTTTTTTTTCCCTTCCTCTTTCTTCTTCCAAGTTAAAAGTATAAGAAATGGTGTTGAATTTCATTTATTACTTACTTCCTCAGAGGACCTCAACAGAAACTATATCTTCTTCCAATCTTTTGTGCCATCTTTATTGAAAATTGTCGAGGGTACCTGAACTGGTGTACTTACTATTGACCTCAGAGCTATAGTAGCACAATTTCTGTGCTAGAAAAATGAAAACAAAAAAGCAGGAAAGGATATACATTCAGAGTCTAATAAAGAAAAAAAGCCTGAGAGCCTGCAACATATTGCATCGTCTGAGACACAACTGTTTTTTAAAAAAAATACCATTGAATATATGATGAAATTGTCATACTTATGTAAATATAACCTATAAGATATGACTTTTTATAAGAACGTTTGCAAAGAAGAAAAGTTCGGACAAAAGTAAGTTGTTTTCCAACTAGGCCTAAACATAATATCATTCTCAGTAAATTGCATTAAAATTGAAAATAGGCTAAATCTTGTGGTAAACATTATTAATCTTCATTTTTAAGCTATTATTCATTTACTGAGAGAAAGGGGAATTAATTCTGCTTCATCCTAAACTAGAAAAGGGAAAACTTGGTTCTGTGATCACTTGCTAGGATTCCTTATTCACTTATTCATTCAACAATCATTTTTTCAGTGCCTCTATTTTTTTTTTTTTATATGAGGATTGCTATGAGTCGGAATCAACTTGATGGTAACGGGTTTGGTTTTGGTTTATATGAGGTGGTGCCTACAAATAAATACAAGCCCATGATGTATGAAATGATGCAGGTATGTGCAATGAACAGTGAAGTCTCAAAGCATAGCATTGTCAGTCCTCCCTGGGAGAGTAAGATGATTCTTAAACCTACTCCTGGGTAAGGATGTTTCAGAGTGGAGCCTGGACGAAGTAGATGTTTGTACGAGAGTACCGCCATACCAGTTGCTGTTGAAAAATAAAAATTATTCAAATTCATGGTGACCCCATGTGTACTGGAGTAGGATTGTGCTCCACAGGGTTTTCAATGGTTGAGGAAGGCCTTTCTTCTGAGGTGCCTTTGGGCGGATTCAAGCCACCAACCTCTAGGTTAGCAGACAAGTGTGTTCACCATTTGTACCACCCAGGGATTTCTGAACCAGAGGAGTGGTGGTGAAAATGGGAGATGTGAAGATGGTAGAAGAAATTAATTTGCTGTCAAGAACGAGGAACAGAGCAACTTCTGGCATAAGCAGCAACTTGGTGAATGATGTTGCCATTTACTGAGAAGCAACAGTCTGAGACAGTAAATGATGAGATAATGTCAAGCTATGTTGAATTTGAATTGTCTGGACATATCCAAGAAGAAATTCCAATAGACAGACTTGCAAACCTAGAGCTCATGACAGAAAATGAAGCTGGAGCTAGAACTCCTTTGCTTAGAGATGACATCTGAAGCCTTGGGAGTGGATGGGCTCCTTTAGGGAGAGCATGTGGAGGGAAAAGACATAAAGACCAGGATGGTGAATGGCTTTGTTAGACCAGAACATAGGACAAAGGAGAGAAGAATCAGGAGCCAGAAGAGGAAGGGCCCTGAATGCCAGGCTGAAGGAGCTGGATTTCGTTCCCTAGGCTCTGGGAAACAATGAAAAGTTTTTACAGTGCAGTGGCTTAACAAGAGCTTGGTGTCAGCGGATTAATCTGCAAGACAGATTGGAGTGAAAGTAAGCTAAAGCCAGACAACCCAATTTGGAAACCATTGTTGGTGAAAGGCACTGAAGATCTGGTTGGAAACTACTTAGATCGTAAAGCTCTGGAGAAAGCATGGGGCTAAGAGACATTCCAGTGATGTATTCTATAGGACTAGGCAACTGATGGAGTTCCCGGGTGGTACAAGCAGTTCACATGTGTGGCTGCTTACTAACCAAAAGGTTGGAGGTTTGAGTTCACCCACAGGCACCTCAGAAGAAAGGCCTGGTGTTTTACTTCCAAAAAACCAGTCATTGAAAACCCTACTGAAAACAATTTTACTCTGACATGTGTGGGGTCCCCATGATTCGTAAGCAACTCAAAGGCAACTGGCTTATTGTTTTGGTTTGGTTTTTTGTTTCTTAGGCAACTGATAAGATATGGTGGGAAGGAATTATGTGACTGGGAAACATTAAACACCATTGATAGAAGAGAACAGTGAGTTTGAAGAGCAGGTTGGAGAGGGATGTTACCTATGGCTTCAATGTTAACAGGCTGCATTTGAGGTGAAGGTAGACATCCCACAGGTTTGGAAGCCTGACCAAAGCTCCAGAGAGCTATCAGGGATAGGCCTAAGGAACTGGGATTCATCTGAAAAGGGAAGATAGGTGAATTTGAGAGAATGTTTCCTGTTACAGAAATACTTTCCACCATGAGGACTATGGGATAATAGAAGGTGCTTTTAAAAGATAATCTCAGGAGAAGCATAAGTGTTTGCATTTCAATTGTCATTGAATACTAGTCTATATGGAGTCCCTGGGTGGTACAAACAGCAAGCTCTACTGCTAACTGAAGATTGGAGGTTCAATTCCACCCAGAGGTGCCCCCGAAGAAAGATCTAATGATCTACTTCGGAACAACCAGCCATTGAAAGAAAACTCCATGGAGCACAGTTCTACTCTGACACACATGGGGTCACCAGGAGTTGGAATTATCTTGAAGGCAACTGGTTTATATGTAAAGTACCAGGAGGGTCAATGGCTTGTTTTGATTTGTTGTTAGCAACGCCAAACTGTACACCAATCCTGAACTTTGTACTTTTAACTTTGCCCATGGTTTAAAAATAGTAAATAGTCATTCGAAAAATCACATACTTGAATTAAAAAAATATATATCTAATGTCTTAACTAGGTTTGGTATTTCAGACAAATTTCCTGATAGCGCCGTTGGCTTAGCACAGTCATTCAAAGAGGCAGGCCAGCCTCCCGATCAAGCCAGTTAAAAGACTAGCAGTTCCCTACTATCACTTCGGTAATGCCTGCACAATGCCTAATGTATTATTAACTATTCAAAATGTCCTGTGGTTCCTGCTGCTTTCACAGAACAAGTATGGCAGCCCGCATTGTTTTGCAAAACACCTTTCAAAACTGGCTCCCGGTTTTGCCTTACCTGCTGACATTTAAAAATAACTGAGTTGTTTACTCTGTTTTCATTTCTTGAAGCAAATAAAAGTAAAAAAGATACTGTGAACATTTGGATCCTGGAGCCACAGTTGGAGAAGCTTTTTTTTTTTTCCTCCTCTTTCTTCCTTGCTGTAATTTTTTTTTAATGAAAGGTTGTTATTTTTGTTGATTGGCCAATTAGAGGAGCCCGTGGCTGCTACCTGCTTCTAAGACTTGATTCTATTATAAAACCTCAGAGCCTAATGCTGCTTCAGTCTTACCCTAAAGAGACATAAAGGATACACTTGCAGTTAAGTCTCCTGGCAGATGAAGGAGCATATACCATTGATCACAATGCGAAATGCTGAAAACTGAAAAGGAATCCAATTTATTTTAAATAAAACTACTCTGTTCTCCGGTGACAGATTCCAGAGTCAGACAACAGAAAGGAACTGACAGCAGATGTTTTAGAGCCAAGACACAGGGAGACTGAGTAATAGTATAGAAAAGAAATTGCTTTGAACTTCACCCCTGCTTTAAATACTTCAAATCAATAGGGTCACAGAGCTCTTTAATAGAGTGATGAGGTCTTGCCCTAGCAGATCTGCACAGTGACAAGTTGATGTGCGTCCTAGCAGCAGGGTCATAAAAATGGCAGGCTTTTCTCTGAAAGGGGGCTTTGTGTAAGTGAGCGGGGTCCATTTGGAGTGACTCCCCTGGATGGCCACTCTCAAGCGCCGGGCCCTAATAGTCTCTGTCTAAATGGGACTGACCTCATGAATTACCTCAGGAAACTTAATCTATAAACTGGCTTCTTCTTATGCAGACTGATGAATTCTTGTTTACTCCTAAATGGCTGTCACAAGACCTATTCATCAAACTCTTAAAGGGGGGAAAGTAGGCTCACAGAAGCCAGCCTGGAGTGCTGCACCGTTAAATAATCATTAGGCTCCATGGCTGGTCTTGAGACCCACTCCAAATCCACAAAGCGGCCTTCTTTTTTATTTTTTAAACTATTCATTGGGACTGCATTTAGATGAGATTCTGACCTGACTTTAAGAAAAAAAAAAAGGAGTGCTTTTTGTCACTATCAGTTTCATGGCTGTGTTCTTTCCCTTTTGAGAGATTTTTTTTTTTTTTTTTTAACAAAAGTAGAAGAAAATAAAGGCAGATGGCCAACTCTTTTCAATATCCGTTTGCTTTATTTGAGCAGTTTAATGTAGTGAAACAGAGTGAAATGTTGCTACTTGCTAAATGGTAAACAACACCATTACCCAGAATTCTGCTATAGACTGGTACAAAACAGGGTGCTGGTGATTAATTAAACTGTTGTTGTAATTGTAATGCATGATACATAATAGATGGTGTGCCATGTATTTTAAAAGCAGCAAATTAGCAAATAATAACTTTCCTACATAGCACATCTCCATTGCTTACTGCTAATGCATAAATAATCAAAAATAAAAGGCTATTATGCAACTACCTAATAAAACGAATGTTTCTGATGTTCACCAATCTGTAAACATGTGCTAGTCAGCTGCACATCGTGGCTGCTGTGGGTCAGATGCCCCTGGAGGCAACAGGAAGAATTTTCTCTGCAGTGGACTCCCACTCTCTACTGAATTATAATCGTCCTGATACCAATAACAGTCATACATGCAGTGGTCTCCTATGCATATATTATGCTTTTCTCGGGTATCTCTTACAGAGAAATATTTGTTAAAGAGAAAATATAAAATGACATAAAAAGAGCAAGTTCATCATACCATGTTAATGTTTTGTCTGCTTTTTCAAGGTGACAATTTTTCAAAAATTGAGAATGTCAAGATGATCATTTCTCCTTCCCAACTCTTTCTACCTGAACTTTTGTTAATATTTGGTAGGTAAAGAAATAGACCCAAGAGAAGGTAATTTAGCCAGACCAGAGCATGCTGTCCACTCATGTGGGATGATCGAGATAAAAATGCACAGATGGAAAGAAGGGGCTCAGGTGACTGCTATGAACATTGGAGAAAGACGTCCAGTACCATGTCCTTATTCCCCTTCTCCTGTCTTGTCTACGCCAAAGAGCCAACCTTAGGATTTTTTTTTTAACTGTTTTTTTTGAGTATCATTTATAGACCATAAAAGTTTCCCATTTTAACTACAAAGTCCAGTGATTTTTAGTAAATTTACAGAGTTGTGCAACCGTGGCCCCAGTTCCATTTTAGAACATTTCCATCATCTTCAAAAGAGCTCATGTGTCCATTTGCTCCCACCTTCAGCCCTAAGCAACCACTAATCTACTTTATGTCTCTATATATTTACCTGTCCTGGACATTTCGTATAAATAGAGTCACACAATATGCAGTGTTTTGTGCCTATAGCTTCTTTCACTTGGCATAATATTTATCCATATTATAGCATATATCAGTATTTCATTCCTTTTTATGGATAACTAATATTCCATTATATCCATTACATAGATATACTGCATTTTTATGATATAACAATTGATAAACATTTGGACATTTCTACTTTTTGGCCTGTATGAATAATGTAGCTATGAACATTCCTGTACATGTCTTTATATGGACATATGTTTTCACTTCTCTTGGGTAGGTAACTAAGAGTGGGATTATTGAGTCATATGGTGAATTCACTCAACCTTGAATTTCAAAATGATCTCTCACCATTCCAAATATTTTTTATGGAATCATAACTCATTTGGAAAATGATATTGAATTCCAGGACTGAAGAGCTTTTTGGTTCTTTGTACATTGGTGGGACTGGGAGATGTTGGGCCTGCTTGTATGTCCACCACTTCTACCCCAATTGACCATAGCCACAGTCATATTGCTCACTGACCTGCTCCCCGAAGGAAATGCTAACAGAGAGAGGCCCCAGGCAGTCCTGGTGGCTTCCCTTGAATTCCCAAAGGCCAGAAAGAACTGAAAACCACTGACTCAGCCTTGGTTAGTGTTGCTGTTTGTGCCATTTGAATTAGCAGACTTGCATGAGACGGATACTGCTTTGGCATACAGTAATAGCATGCAGATCAAAGCCAGTTCCCCAAAGTCTGCAAACGGGGGGAGGAATAAGAGTTGGTGTGTCTCTATTCCTTTGGCCTAGTGCTATTTTGCAAAAAGAAGGCAAGTGAACACAATGGCACTTTGCCAACAAAGACGCTCCCTCTTACCATGAGACTTGAACAGGCTTAATTTGAATGGGCTTTTCTCTGTCATATTGCAAAAAATGTATTACCACTAGGCAAGGAATTTTTTTTAAGGAGACCTGAGGAGTACTGGGGTGGTGCAAAAGGGTAAGTGCTTGATTAGTAACTGAAAGGTTGTGAGTTTGATCCCATCCAGAGGCACCTCAGGTCATAACCTTGAAAATCCTATAGAGTGCTTCTAAAAGATCATAACCTTGAAAAATGTATGGAGTTCGGTTCTACTCTGCACACAAGAGGTCACCATGCATTGAAATTGACTTGATGGTAACTTTTTTTGTTGTTGTTGTTTGTTTGTTTAAGGAAGTTTGGGGCTCAATGTTTGCTATCTTGGTCTACCAGTTATCCTTGGTGATGAAGAAAACCTCTGCCTATTTTAGGGAACAGGGTTTATTTTAGGACACACGGCCACATTGGTGCTTTCTACTACCAGTCTTTGGCTTGAAATACTAATAACCCACACTCCATCCTACCTACATTCTCTGTTAAAAAAAAAAAAAAAATTTCCTAAGCGTAGTCTTATAAAACTCTGATCAACGCTCTAAAGTGAAATGTAGTTGATGTTGCCTGGCATATAAGTAATGCATCTATACACTCACTGTCTCCCTTAATAGTCCAGGTAGCATTTAGTCAATACGGACTCAGTGTGTGTGTGTTTATCCTTCCTTGCTTTGCCAAACACAAGATTCAGCTCTCTGCTCCACAGGGGATGCAGTGGAACTCAAGAAATTAGCCAAGTAAAACAAGGACGTCCTGGGAGGTGAAAACAATGCAAACCCTGCAGAGTGAGTTCCCCAAACTTCTGTGGGACTCAGAAGTTTCTTGGAGCATAGGCATTTCCTGGTGAGAGATGAGAACATTATGTTCTCACATAATTCTGCTTGTACAGGGTATATGCCATGCATAGGTTCTGCCCGCGTGCGTTTGTTCCTTCGTTGTGACAGCATGATTTTTAAAATAGCATAAAGGCAGTGCGATGCTTTTCGTTACATAAGCATGCTCATGCTGGGACGATGGGATGCGGAGCAGAGATTGACTTGCGGGGCATACATGCATACAGAATGGTGCAATCAGACAGAGGGCAAGGAAGGCATCTCAGTCAAGGTGACACCAGGTTTGCCACAGAGATTCCTTCCAGGCGTTTTCCTACTGCGGCTGTGACAATGTAGCTAAGGACTGGGATGTATAATAGTCGTGGTGAAAGCTGTGTCAAAAAGTTGGATTAGTTATATTCTTTTGGTTTCTAGGATCTGAGACTGCTATGTTATTGTCGTTATTTGCCTTGAGTCATCTCTGACTCATGGTGACCTTACGTGTAACAGTAGGAAACCTTGCCGGGTCCTAAGCCGTCTTCATGGTCTTAGGTATGTGTGAGTCCACTCTTGTGGCAATTGTGTCAATCCATCTCATGAGGGTTTCCCTAATTTTCATTGACCCTCCACTTTACCAACCATGATATCCTTTTCTAACCATTCCTCTTTCCTGATGATATGTCCAAAGTTAGCAAGCCAAGGGCTCTCCATTCTTACTTCTAGGGAACATTCAGAATGAATTCTTTTAAGACTGATTTTTTCATTCTTCTGGCAGACAATGGTATGTTCAAGTATATTCAATATTCTCCACCAACACCACAGGTTGAATGCATCAATTCTCCTTCTGTATCCCGTTTTCATTGTCCAGCTTTTACATGTAGAGGAGATGATGGGAAAGATGATGGCTTGGGTCAGGTACACCTTGGCCATCAAAATGACGTTTTTGCTTTTTAAAACTTTAAAGAGCTCTTTTGCAAATTTGCTCAATGCAAATGTCATTTGATTTCTTGTTCTTCCATGGACATTGGTTGTTGACCCTAATTGAATGAAATCATTGACAACTTCAATTTCTCTTCATTTATCATGATATTCGGAGACAAATATGATACTCATGTAAGCCCCTGTAAAGAAATGACGACAGATTTTAAGGATAAATGTGATGAGAACTGCAATTGAAAAGCTATTATTGAAAGCCCAGGAAATTATAAGAGCGTGTTATTTGTGGCCAGAGTGGTATCTGGGTTCAAAGTACCTTGATCACTGATCTTCCTGGATACTTGGTGCCGTCTCCTTCCATAGCTGATTGGTCAATTGTTCCATTTTCTAGGACTGAGTAGGAAACAGCTCATCTGATTGGTCACGTAAAAATCATCAAAGATACTGAGAAAAGTGCTTTACACTGAGTCACCTTGTAGATTACTTGCCAAACTGTGGACCATCTTGAGTCAGCTTTTCATCCACGTGCATTCAATGGACACTTCTGCACAAAGGTTGGGCAAGCACTATGTCCCCAAGTTTATAAATAAAGCTGTTTATTAGATATGGGGAACTGGAGCATGGTAGATCTTGGATTAATCAGTTCAGCACATAAATTAAACAAAATGGGGATGGTTCTTGTTCTTGCATTAAACAAGTAAAACAAACCAAACAAAAATGGCTGATATGCAGAAAGGGATTTTCTTTGATTTGAATTTGTGACAAGTGTTTAAAAATTAATTCAATAAATGTTAACTGAATGCTTACTTGCCCAAAATACTGTGTGTTTTAGTTGTTGTTGTCGTTAGGTGCCGTCGAGTCAATTCTGACTCATAGTGACCCTAAGTACAACAGAATGAGACACTGCCTGGTCCTGCGCTATGCTCACAATCCCTGTTATGCTTGAGCCCATTGTTACAGCCACTGTGTCAGTCCATCTCATTGAGGGTCTTCCTTTTTTTCGCTGATGCTCTACTTTACCAAGCATGATGCCCTTCTCCAGGGACTGAACTCTCCTGATAACATGTCCAAAGTATGTGAGGCATAGTCTTGCCATCCTTGCTTCTAAGGAGCATTCTGGCTGTACTTCTTCCAAGACAGATTTGTTTGTTCTTTTGGCAGTTCATGGTATATTCAGTATTCTTCACCAACACCACAATTCAAAGGCATCAATTCTTCTTCCGTCTTCCTTATTCCTCGTTAAGCTTTCATGTGCATATGAGGCGATTGAAAACACCATGGCTTGGGTCAGGCATACCTTAGTCCTCAAAGTGACATCTTTGCTTTTCAACACTTTAAAGAGGTCTTTTGCAGCACATTTGCCCAACGCAATGTGTTGTTTGATTTCTTGACTGCTGCTTCCATGGGTGTTGATTGTGGATCCAAGTAAAATGAAATCCTTCACCACTTCAGTTTCTTCTGCATTTATCATGATGTTGCTTATTGGTCCAGTTGTGAGGACTTTTGTTTCCTTTATGGTGAGGTGTACTCCATACTGACGGCTCTGGTGATCTTCATCAGTAAGTGCCTCAAGTCCTCTTCACTTTCAGCAAGCAAGGTTTTGTCTTCTGCATAATGCAGGTTGTTAATGAGGCTTCCTCCAATCCTGATGCCCCATTCTTCTTCATACAGTTCAGCTTCTTGGATTATTTGCTCAGCATACAAAATGAATAGGTATGGCGAACGGATACAACCCTGATGCACACCTTTCTTAACTTTAAACTACACAGCATCCCCCTTGTTCTGTTGAAATGACTGCCTCTTGATCTATGTACACGTTCCTCATGAGCACAATTAGGTGTTCTGAAATTCCCATTCTTCGCAATGTTATCCATAATTTGTTATGATCAATACAGTCGAATGCCTTAGCATAGTCAATAAAACACCGGTAAACATCCTTCTGGTATTCTCTACTTTCAGCCAGGATCCATCCGACATCAACAATGATATCCCTTGTTCCACATCCTCTTCTGAATCTGGCTTGAATTTCTGGCAGTGCTCTGTTGATGTATAGCTGCAGCTGCTTTTGAATGATCTTCAGCAAAATTTTGCTTGCGTGTGATATTAATGGTATTGTTCAATAATTTCTGTATTCGGTTGGGTCACCTGTCTTAGGAGTAGGCATAAATATGAATCTCTTCCAGTTAGTTGGCTAGGTAGCTGTTTTCCAAATTTCTTGGCATAGACGAGTGATCACTTCCAGCCCTGTATCCATTCGTTGAAACATTTCAATTGGTATTCCATCAATTCCTGAAGCCCTTTTTTTCACCAAAGCCTTCATTGCAGCTTGGACTTCTCCTTTCAGCATCAGTGGTTCCTGATCATATGCTACCTTCTGAAATTGTTGAACACTGACCAATTCTTTTTGGTATGTAGTGACTGTATGTATTCCTTCCATCTTCTCCTGATGTTTCCTGGGTCATTTAGTGTTTTCCTTGTAGAATCCTTGCAACTTGAAAGTTGAATTTTTTCTTCAGTTCTTTCAGCTTGAGAAATGCTGTGTGTGTTCTTCCTTTCTGGTTTTCTAACTCCAGGTCTTCGCACATGTCGTTATAATACTTTATTTTGTCTTCTCAAGCTGCCCTTTGAAATCTTCCGTTCAGCTCTTTTACTTCATCATTTCTTCCTTTTGCTTTAGCTACTTGACATTCAAGAGCAAGTTTCAGAGTCTATTCTGACATCCACTTTAGCCCTTTCTTTCTTTCCTGTCTTTTTAATGATCTCTTACTTTGTTCTTGTAAGATGTCCTTGATGTCATTACACAATTCATCTGGTCTTCAGTTATTAGTGTTCAACACGTCAAATCTATTCTTCAGATCCTTTCTAAATTCAGATGGGATATACTCAAAGTTGTATTTTGGCTCTCATGGACTTTTTCTAATTTTCTTCAGGTTCAATTCAACTTGCATGAGAGCAACTGATGGTTTGTTCTTCAGTCAGCCCCTGACCTTATTCTAACTGATGATATTGAGCTGTTCCATCCTCTCTTTCCACCAATGTAGTCAATTTGATTCTTGTGCATTCCATCTGGTGAGATCCACGTGTAGAGTTGCCGTTTATGTTGGTGAAAAAGGCATTCGGAATGAAGAAGTCATTGATCTTGCAAAATTCTATCATGTGATCTCTGGCACGTGATCCTGTTTCTATCACCAAGGCCATATTTTCCAACTACGGATCCTTCTTCGTTTCCAACTTTCAAATTCCAATCGCCAGTAATTATCATGTATCCTGATTAGATATTCAATCAATTTCAGACTCAGAAGTTGGTAAAAATATTCAATTTCTTCATCTTTGGCCTCAGTGGTTGGTACATAAATTCGAATAATATTGTATTAACTGGTCTTCCTTGTAGGCATATGAATATTATCCTGTCACTGAAAGAGTTGTACTTCAGGATAGATACTGAAATGAAAATACTGTGTGGGTTCTGACTATTAAGAAAATAAGAGGCAACCAAGAGTTGAGTACCTAGTAGGAAAAGGAATTAATATGTTCATTTTACAAACAGAAATCCTGAGGGTCAGAGAAATTAAGACTTGCCCAAAGCTAAAGAACTTCAAGCTTCAAGCAGTAGTTAGAACTCAAACCCATGATTTTATGGCTCCAAAGTCCATGCTCTTGACCAGATTGCCTTCCAAAGATGGATGTACATGGCTGGTCTTATCCAGTAAGGAACTTAAATGGAATTAGGAAAATAAAAGGTAATATTTAGGCAAGAAGAACATTATCTCTCCTGGGAATGTATATTCTATGCATAAATATTTTCTACATGTGAATTATTTAAGTGTTCATATATATATATATATATACACACATATATATAGCCTGTTGCTGTTTAGTCGATTCCAACTCATAATGATCCTATAGGACAAGGTGGTACTGCATCATAGGGTTTCCAAGGAGTGGTTAGATTTGAACAGCTGACCTTTCATTTAGCAGCTGAGCACTTAACCACTATGCCATCAGGGCTTCACATATGTGTGTGTATATATAATGCAGAGATCATTTGTTTGCTACTTACTGTATGTGGATTATGAATTTGCTTTCTGGCACAGCTGTGGATGAACCAAGGCCTCTGACACAGATGTTGCCAACATGGGTGTGGCTTCTATTTAATCTGCATTGCTTCCATGACTCCACAAGCTTCCGAAGACTTCATATCAGATGCTTATTTGTTCAACAGTCACTTTGTTTAATGGTGGCTGCCAATGGTTTTGCCAATGGTTTTTATATTATTAGAATAAGAGCAAAATTCTAATGCCACTCCCTATTAACTTAGCTAATGAGACAGTTTCTAAATGGGAAAATTAAAAACTGATAGGAAACCAGAAGGACTTTTTTAATTGTTTATATCTTCATAATTCAAAAATAAGAGCTGTTTTCTCTTAATTGACCGACAACCCTTAGGCAGAATTTAATTTTTCTGAGGTAGTTCAAAAAACTTGTGCCCAGATTCAAGGTAACTTGTAGAAAAAAAACAAAAACAAAAACTCTTAATATTAGAAATGAAACAAAACTACAAACAATTGATACGAAAACCTCAGTAGTATGAATAGCTAGGTGTCCCCAAATGAGCCTTATAAAGTCTGTGTGCTGTTTTGTACCATCACTGAATCCTAGACATCCGGTTCTCGTCTCATCACCACGCCTTCTCAACCACGGACAGCCCCGCTTGTCCCCACAGAGCTTGGCATCATCAGTGTCTTTACCTAAATTGTAGGACATTCCATGGTGTCTTAGTTACCTAGTGCTGGTGTAACAGAATATACCACAAAGTGGGTGACTTTAGGTGGCTGTGGTTAATCACCTTTATCTTGTTCTGTTTGAGAGTCCTCTGTTCAAAAGAAATACAATTTAAATAGAATTTGTATTAAAACAATGTTTATGAATGTAGATGTTATAATCTGGGTGATAATCTGGGTGTCCTCTCTACTAAGTAAATAACTATTGATTTATAGCTCTACTTTTGGTGTTGTTGATCTGTTTTAGCACTATTCTCTCCCACAGAAGGAAGGTATAACTTGCCTGCATTTTCATCCGTCTTTACTGAGTGGTGTGACTCTGCGAGTGGGTTGGCAATAGTTTGGTGCTTTCTTCACATGTCTATATAATCACTATGTAAACTAATAATTTTAAATTTTCTCAACAAGAAATAAAATATTTTTTCTTACCTAAAAGAAGCTATCTTATGTGTCAGGAGCATACTACACAGTTTTTCCCAAACCATCAGCATGAAATTCAGTCTTCCATTTATCATCAGTCAGACTTTAAGATTCTCTCAGTCTCCCAAACTCAGACCTAGAGAAATTATAGTATTCTGCAAAAAAAAAAAAAAAAAAGATAGAAAGCAAAGAAAAAAGAAATAATAGACCAATTTTTTTCCATATTTTTTAAATTGGTTGATCTCAAATCATATTCTTTCTTCCAGAACTTTCTGCCCTAAACAGTACTAACTTTTATTAATTAGATTGGAATTAATGTTGCTTTGATATATTTTGAAATAATTTCATGACATCATGGGATTTTAAAAACTGTAAAAAAAAAAAAAATTATTTGAGTTATTGGATTTCCTAAACTCTGAAAAGTAGAATGAAAGTCAAAATGCACATGGAATGAAAATAGTCTACTTTCCTTGGAAGTCAGGCTTTCCTCTTAACTGTTAGCTGATGATAGTTTCCATCTTCATAGACTTGTTAATATAACATTTACATTCATAAACATTGTTTTAATACAAATTCTGTTTAAATTGTATTTCTTTTGACCAGTGAAGAATTTTAGATTGAACAGACAGCCTAGTAGAGACTCCTTCTCCCTTCAGCAACCATGAATTCCTTGCAAGTGTTTGATTAGAAATAAGGTTAATAAGATTGAACCAAAAGATGGTTTCTGTATTGTTTTTACTGAATGCTACTATTAAATATTGTAGTTTCAATTATAGTTATTAGGCACTGTAAGAAACTGCCTCCTCAAGAAACTTTCACAAAATTCAAGTTTTAAGTTCACTGAGATAAATATAATCACAATTTACACTAGTTCAGAACATCATGGTTTATAAAGTTGTTTCAAGTATAAGATGAGAGTTGATCCTGAAACCAATAATTTGAAAGAGGTAGGATGAGTTTCTGAGTTTAAAACCATTAGAGAGTAAGTGTTGAAGCTTACTCTTTTCTAAGAGTTAATATTGTTGAAAAATAACATCTCAGCAGCAGAGAGCACCTTAACGGTGGCTGACTCAGTCTCAGTCAGGAACCCACTGTATAGGGGAAGTTATATATTCCAGACAATCTGAGGAGTTATCAAGGGAATAACAGCTTGCGTTCCCATTAAATGTGTGCAAACTCATCATTTTTGGTCAAAGCTGTATCCCAGCATGATTTCCCCTGGATGCTCTGGCTCATCTCTCTTTACTCCCAAATGATCAGTGTTCAAGCACCACATAACAAGGTTAAGCTAAGTATAGTTAGGGGAGGAAATCTACTGTGAAGAAATGGAAAAGCCTAGTGCCACATAGGTCCTTGCCCAAAAGGTTTAACTTATATTGACAGTATTGATCATACCTTTATTGGCTTATGTTTCCCTATAAAGCCTACAGAGTCCCTGAGTGGTACAGTTCAGCATTTGACTACTAGGTTGGAGGTTCGAACCCATCCAGAAGTACCTCAGAAGACAGGTCTGATGATATTCTTCCAAAAGATCATAGCCTTGAAAACCCTGTGGAGTGCAGTTCTACTCTGCACACAGGTCTCCACGAGTCAGAATCGACTTGACAACAACTAACAACAACATAAAGCCTACAAAATATATGTCATGAATATCAGTCTTCCATATTCACAATAATTCAAACTTAAGTTAGTAAAGAATGTTTCATGCGGACTATGGCTAGCAGGACTATCTTCATAAAGTTTTGCACTCTCTCTGTGATGGATTCCTTCCATGAAGATGTCTTATTGTTCCCAAGACTTTTTATTGGTCTTGAAGACACCAGGCTTCCAGACCACAGGTTTAGATTGAACACACAGCCTAGTAGAGGCACAATCACCTTTCAGCAACCCTGAGTTCCTTGAGAGTGTTTGATTAGAAATAAGGTTAATAAGATTGAACCAAAAGATGAATTTCCACCTAATGAGTTTTAAGCTATTAAACAACAGTCATTGTGGTGGTATTTTGAAATGCTAACTGATATTTGTTTTTTTAGGGTACACCATGGTCCCTTGACTTTTGATGTTCATAATCTTAAGTCTCAACCAAATAGGAAGGATTTGTGTACTCAGAGATAATTTTGGATGAATATATGATAGGAAAAAGCAAAACTTCTCATGCAGCCTCCCCTTCCCCCACTTCTAAAGCTTGAAATGATTTCTCCTAGATGGGGAAGGAGATGAATATAAAGGTGAAACAAAAAGTGAGTAGATGTTGTGGATCCTTGAGAGAGGAGGTCTCTCCCCCTGGATCTCCCACCTCCTGAAAATAGCACTTTAGGAGGATTAGTTATGGCAACTGCTAGACGGGAGATTTAGTGAGAAGCAAAATTGAAAACTTATTTTTATAAAACACAGCATATAATTTAATATTAAAAAATAGCATATAATCTATGTGAGAAGAATACAGCCACCAATACATAAAAATAGTCCTAGTGCTTGTTGAGCTGACTAACTGGACCAAAGCTTGGTACATGATATTAGGATGAAAAATGTGATATTTGAAAAGATGATACCTTTTATTTTATTAATCTATGACTCTTATCTACTTCCTGGGTCACTGATTAATTATGTTGCTCTAAATTTGTTGTAAACTTTAATTTTTTTTTTCCTTTATATTCTTCAATTTCAAACTAACCAAACAGCAAAACAATTTTGTCAGTTGGGGTTTTTGGGCGTAAGCAGCAGAAAGCAGAATTCGGATAATTTAAGAAGAAAGGGGAATTTATTGCAAAGTTATGGGAAAGTTTCTGAATCAAAGGGGTGGGGTGAGGGGGTGGTTGGTGAAAACCAAGCAGTGAAAGGGCAGAAGCCAGGCAGCTCCAAGTGGGACTCTGGAGCAACACTACATGAAATATATGGTAGTCTCCCCCAGTCACTGTTGCAGGAATGAGTCACATCCAAACATGTTCATTCAGCGCACGATTTATGTTTCAGAGACTGAACTTGAGTAACCTGCCCGCTCCTTGGATAGAGGAAGGACAGTGTTCCTTGGCTGACAGTATGTCACTCCGATCCAGTGGTACAGAGGAAGTCCCCTAAAGAAAATTTGGGTGCTAATACCAAGAGAAGGAGGAATTGGAGTTATAGTACCAACCAATAACACATACCCTGCAAGTCCTATGTCATTTTGACATTTGTGAATAAACAACAGAGGTATCTCTGATAGCTTTGCAATAGTTCTTCATGTTTCTTTCTGTATTTTCTGGTTCACAGTTTCCATTTGTGCAAAGGATGTCAGATTTGCTCTCAAGTGCCAATTGCCTTTTAGAAGAAGGAACAACTTAACAGATCCTGAGATGCTAAGGCTGGAGCTAAGCCAGGGATACTAAGTGCTGAACATTAACATTTGGCAAGTGACCATGAGGTTTCCTATATACAGCCATATATCTCTTCTTAAAAGAGGGTGTCCTTCCCAATCAACTTGAAAAACAACCCCAACACACCCATCATTTAATGTGCTCTTGTAAATATCTTCTGCTAACAGAACGTTCTTCTGTTGCAAGAGATACTGCTACTTCTTTCATCACTGAGAGAATCACAAGGCACCTAAGTGTTTGAAGACTCTCAGTTCTATAATTCACAATTAAGCTAACTTTAAGTCCACAGTAAGTGATATATTTTACTTATTAAACTAAGTGATCACCTCATTCATGATCAAGGATGAGCATTTTTTTTTTATAAGTTTAACATTTCTAGCCTATCATGATGGCATTCTGACTTCTGTAATTCTAGTGTACTTTCTGCACCAAAAAGCTGATTCATTCAGTTGGAATAAAGATTTCTCACCAGCTTTCTGTGTAAATGCATTAATAGCTTATTTATTTATACCTTTTATTAGAAGCTAATTGTTATAAAATACTCAAAACTCACTTAGGGACTAACTCATTAAAAAAAATATCAATTACACAGTTCGGCTGTATAATGTACCAATTCGCCTACAAGATTTTAGGCTTTTGGAAACTACCTGTAATGTATAAAATATATCGCATTAAGTTAGTAGAAATGATATATAAGCAATCCAGCAACCCGTATTTTTTATTCACATAACTTTTTGTGACAGCACAAGATACAAATCTTAGATATGGGGGGTATTGAAAATGCTAGAACTCACCATTTCCTACCTACATCACTGCAAATAGTACTTGAGGGCAAACCCAGAACCGAGGGTAGGTGATAGAAATAGAGCCTACTTGGAACCCTGCTGGCACAGTGGTTAAGAGCTACAGCTGCTAACCAAGAAGCTGGCAGTTCGAATCTACTAGCCACTCCTTGGAAACCCTATGGGGCAGTTCTACTCTGTCCTTATAGGGTCACTATGATGGGGCAATGGGTTTGGTTTTTGGTTTATGGGCTGTAGTTCCTTCAAGTAATCTAACCTGGAGGCACAGAACCAGAACAATCAATTTCAGATCTTGCTTGAACACAGGCACAGCATACAGACACACAGTCACAAGCATACCTACACTACACACACACACACAAGGTATAAAAGAGCTCATCATATCTGGCCAGAGGAGTTGATCTCACTTATTTACTCAGTGTGAGTGGGTGAAATCCAGACTATAAATCAGTTGTCTGGTCAATTTCATCTTTGTATCCATTTCACCACTGTGTTCTCTATTGCACTTACCATAGTTCTTTCACAGCAATTGTTCAGTTATGTGTTGCTCTTTTTTCTTTAAATAAAAATATCAATAAAAAAATCCACACAGTTTAATAATGTCTTTTTACAGTAGTTTCTCCTGTGCCCAATTATTTGCTTTTTAAAAGAAACACAGAAGAATGAACCATTTTATTCAGTTTTGGCAACTTTCCTTAGTCCTTCTAGGGAGATGTTAATGAGAAATTTATAACCTCAAAGCAGGTGCTAGTTTAGAAACGCAAGAATCCAGAATAATCTACAAACTGGGTAATCAGCTGCTGGACACTGGAGAATAAGTCTCCTTTTCCAAGAACCCCACAATGTCCCATGCCATTTTTTTTCTTCTAAAAGAAATATTGAGAGAAAAATTAAGGTGTAGCCAATTTGTAGGGTGAAATAATACTGGACTTATTCATTGTATGATAAAAAACACATGCATGTCGAAGACAAATTTCATGCTCAGCATCCATGACATTCCTGAAATTTTGCTCAGAGATTCCTGTGACATTCCTGGAATCTTGACTATTTTAACAGCCTTAAGACAGAAGCTACTGTCTGACACATGGGCCTTGGCATTGATTATTCCACCTCTTTCATTTGTCTTTAAATTTCCAACTCTGCAAAAAACTCCTTAAGGAAAACATTTAAATAGATTGTTGGCAATCAGAAAATTGAAATACTAACAAAGTAATCCCTTCACACATTCTGCTACTATTTTTCCAAAGCAAAATCTTGGATTATTTCAAAATATATCATTTGTCAATCTTACAACCTAAGCAGCAGCAAAATTTTTATTATGAAACAGGAAAATTCTAGACGACAAAGCAAATCTTTGAAGCAAACGTTTATATTCAAATATGGGTATTTTTAGAATTACTGTCATTCATCACAAACAATTAAAAAGCCTGTTCTGAAGTTCAACCCAACATTATTTTCCTACTTGGATGCGTATTTATTTTCAGATTTTCAAGTTTTGTGATAGTTTTGTAGCAACAGTTGTTTCTTCCTTTTTCTTCTGAAGTAAATAACCAATAGGAATGACAATGGATTTCAAATCTTCTGGTGTTACCACGGATATAATAGAGTCATCCAATCTCACAGAGGTTTGGTTCACATCTTGGAGTGTTCCTTCTAGAACCTGGTTTCATCAGATGGGATTCACTGATAAAAGATACTGAGAGAAATATGGCATTATGATTAGGAAAATAACCCATCCAGAACTATTTAGGTTTGCAAAATGGAGAACTTTTAGAATGAAAATATGTCTTCTGTAAAGCTAGCCTGGAGTTATGATACCTTTCAGGGATTAAGTAGGCCGTCTGCTCCCATAAAGATTACAGCTTAGGAAACACATGGGGCAGTTCTACTCTGTTGCATTGGGCTGCCATGAGTTGGTATTCATCTTGACGAACCTAGCAATGACAACTACATAAAAAAGTAGAAAGAAAGGAAAACATTTTGGGGCAAATTGAAGAAATACAGATTACCAGTATCTGTTCCCTTGCCCCTCTTAAATGTTTTCTAATACGAACATTTGGTCCAGAACTTCTTTCCAATCCTGAGAAGAACTTGTCATGGGCTCCTAGAACGGAATCACAATATACCACAATACACCACCATGCAAGGCACTGAATGCTAGAGTAAAAGAGGACCACTATCAGGAGGTAAGAGGCAAGAAGGGGAAAGAAGAAAAGGAGTCCAACTTCCCCACCTGCAGGAACTGCAGTCCCTGGATATGGAGCAGCCCAGTCTTATTCAACTCCATTTTCGAGAAGCTTTGGAGCTCCCCAAATCCTACCAGGAAGCCTGGGTACTGACCACAATCATCTGGCATTAGAGTCCTAAGTTTCATATTAGGACATTGGTGAATGTCCTAATATGCAAATTTGGTGAAACAGAACATCAGAAATGAGATTATCTGAGTAATTCAGGTACGAGCAGAATTTTGACTAAACAACGATCACAGACAAACCTGCAATGACCAAGAACAGCCATTCCAAGAGACAGGGAAGTTGCTTTGATAACTCATAAAGTTCTTTTTGAGTTCAAAGACAGTGTGGTTTCCTGCAGAAGACTAGACAGATGGGAATATCTGAGGGAAGATAAGGAGAATGTTCTTGGAATTTTGAGTGGATATATCTGCTCATGGAAACCCTGCTGGCGTAGTGGTTAAGTGCCACGGCTGCTAACCAAAGGGCTGGCAGTTCGAATCCGCCAGGCGCTCCTTGGAAACTCTATAGGGCAGTTCTACTCTGTCCTATAGGGTCGTTATGGGTCGGAATCGACTCAACGGCACTGGGTTTGGTTTTGGTTTGGTATATCTGCTCATTATAACTACACCTCAGTTTCTTGTGTCTGCCCTGTGGAATCTATGAAATTAATAAAATAACTTATTGCATGTAGAAAGGGATTCAAACCATTCTTTTCTAAGTTCTTCTGTGTGTATATGAAAGAAAAAGGCATAAAGAACATAAGGGTATTTTGTTGTTGTTAAATTATTGTCTGTATTTTGAATGAATTTGATTCAGACAATATAAAATAAAAAAAAATCCTAACTTTTTTTAAAGTTGATCAAATCTACTTGAGCAGTGGTACTAATTGTCAAAAGAATGACAGAAATATTCCTTTCCCTTCCTCTCTTCTTGGTTTATAGTTCAGATCTGTACCTCCTCTGCACATCAAAAGATGGGGGAAATGTGCCCCGGCCACAGTGTTGGCAGATTTAGCAAATAAAAATACAGGATGCCCAGTTGAGTTTCTAATGAACAACAAATAATTTTTTAGAATAAGTATGTCCCATGAAACATTGGGGACATATTTTTATATATATATATATATATAAATTTTTGTTTATCTGAAGTTCAAATTTAGGTGTCCTGTGTTTTCTCTGGCAACCCTATCTGGGCTCTGCTTGTGCTCTGTTACTGAGAGTGGCTAATTTGACAGAAAACATTCTCTTTGCTGCTTAGCTACCTTGCTGGTCAGAGGTCTCAGGCTTCTCCCAGACATAAACCATTTTACTCTGGCAACAAGTCATAAAAGCCAGGAGAATTTAAGATTCCGGTGAATAACTTGATAAAGTTTTCATTGGTTGGAATTTTAGAGCCCCTAGGTGATGCAAACAATTCACTCAGCTGCTCTCCCAAAAGTGGGGGGTTTGAGTCCACCCAGAAGTATACAGAAGAAAGGCCTGGCAATCTAGTTCTGAAAAAGCAGTCATTAAAAACCCTATGGAACACAGTTCTACTCTGGCCCACAAAGGGTCGCCATGAATTGGAATCACCATGTTAGTTGGTTACTAGTAAAATGAAAAGAAATGAGATACTCTGACCTAAATTTCCTCACTAAAGCTATGCCATTGAGATCTGAAACGCTGGGATTTGAACCCCAATTTGGCCACCTAAAAGCTATGTGAGTGGAAGCAAGTCGTTAAGTGTCTCTGAGCCTCAGTGTCCTCACTTTTAAATCGGAGATAATGATGTCGTTGTTGTTGTGTGCCATCGAGTCAATTCCTCCTTGTGGTGACACTATATGACAGAGTAGAGCTGCCCCATAGGGTTTCCTAGGCTGAAATCTTTACGGGAGCAGATTGCCAGGTCTTTTCTCCCAAAGAGCGACTGGTGGTTCTACTGCCAACCTTTCGGTTAGCAGCCGAACGTTTAACCATTTTGCCACCAGGCTCTTCAAAGAAAATGATAAATAATAATAATTGCTACCCCAAGAGGAAGATTACATGAGATAGAACACAAAAAGTGCTTACAAGTCTAGTAAGAGTTATTTTTATTACTACTGGACCATTCAGCTATTACTTTCACTATCACTATGGGCAAGGCATTGTGGCAGGCAATATAAAGCAATGTCCTTATTGTTTAAGAGCTCACAGGCTGTTTTGGAAGTAGATTAATTTGTAAAGAAATAAAGAATAATACAAGCCAGCAGGTCCTAAGTGCCAAATGAGGGCCACAGATGGATAAACTACAGGAGTTCAGAGGAGGAAGAGCTCTTGGCCACATCCCTGGAAGCACATGAGGAGCGAATGGTTTATGTCCTTCCATTTTCCCCTGAGAACTTTCCTCTAAATAGACACCTCCAAATAAAGATAACAGATTACTTGTTGCCGCTCTACCAGCTGCCTGTTTCCTCCAATATTACTTGCAGTGCCTCAGGCCTCCTCACTAACAGACACAAGTGTTCTCCCTAAAATCTCCAATAACTTTTTCCAGGATAAATTTGAAGGCTGTTGTATCCTCTGATATAACTCCAAAAATTTTTTGACTCTTTGTTGATATTGCATCATTCTTAATATTCTTTTTTTTTAGCATATTAAATGTGTTTAAGGATCCCTGGCGACTCTATGGTTAAGAGCTTGGCTGCTAACCCAAAGGCCGGCAGTTGGAACCCATCTGCGATGCACAAAAGACTTGGTGATCTGCTCCCGTACAGGTTACAGCCTAGAAAACTCTATGGGGGCAATTCTACTCTGTCCTATAGGGCAGCTATGAGTCAGAATCAACTCAATGGCACACAACAACAACATATACATTTAGCTGTTAGGCTCTCTTCTTTATGCTGTTTGCTCCTGGATGTCAGCCCTGAATCCCCTTCTTTTACTCCTATTGAAGTGCATTCATGCAAGCGGTTACCATAACTCATAAGAATATTTTGTCCCTTCTCTACTGTCCCCATAAATCAGTATAACAGGACAGCCTCTGTTATTTAAACTTATCATAGTCATTGTATTGGAAGAGGATGTCTTAGTCATCTACTGCTGCCGTAACAGAAATACTGCAAGTGGATGGCTTTAACAAAGAGAAATTTATTTTCTCACAGTCCTTGGAAACTCTATGGGGCAGTTCTGCCATGTCTTATAGGGTTGCTATGAGTCGGAATAGACTCGACGGCAGTGGGTTTGGTTTGGGTTAGTAGGTTACAAGTCCAAATTCAGGGTGTCAGCTTCAGGGGAAGGCTTTCTCTCTCTGTTGCCTTGGACGAAGGTCCTTGTTCTCAATCTTCCCCTGGTCGAGGAGCTTCTCAAGTGCAGCGACCCCGTGTCCAAAGGATGCACTCTGCTCCTGGTGCCGCTTTCTTAATGGTGTAAGGTCCCCAATTCTCTGCTTGCTTTACTTTCCTTTTACCTCTTGAGAGATAAAAGGTGGTGCAGGTCACACCCAATGGAAACCCCCTTTTGGATCAAGGAGGTGACCTGAGTAATCCTTTTAACTATAGGCAGAGATTATGATTTATAACACATAGGAAAATCACAAAATGGAGGACAACCACACATGGCCTAACCAAGTTGACACATATTTTTGGGGGACAGAATTCAGTCCAGTACAGAGGAATTTCCTGGCCATAAGAGTATTGGTAGAATTGTAGATTTATGCCAACAATGAATCCATAAATTTGGAGTCCATATAAAATTAACTGTACTGAGCCAAGGTGAGACTGACACATGTTTATTCAACTAAATTAATATTTCACCTTAATTGAGTCATTTAGCAAGTTTCCTGGGCTGACCCCTGTAGCTCTCCCTCTTACCTGCCTCCAAAATTACACTGTTAGGTAGCCACTTTAACAAGCATTGAGAAATGATGAGATTCCTATTTTTCCATTTTCTTGTTTTTCAGAATGCTATTATTCACCGATCTACTCCTGGCATATTGTGAAACAAGCACGCACCAAGAGTTGCAACAGAGAAGAGGTGGAGAGTCAGAGGTGGTAGGGACTCGGAGAAGGAAAATTCGTGGCTGGGGAGCTTTAAAGGTTATCAACATAGAGATCCTGGAACTTAAAAACAAAATAAATTATAAAGCCTTAAGAATATTATAGAAAATAACGTTGTAAGATGGTCACTTAGTGAAAGGCCAAAAAACCTTTCTAGGCTACCGCCGCCTGATTTTCATTGGTTCAAAAATGACTAAAACACAAGTCCTGCTCTCATTCAAGGTCTTGAATGTAGCACGAAGGGATCCTAATGATATGAGACTCATAATTTGGCCCACAATTGCAAGACATTTGTTGTTGTACAAAACTAACAAATCAACAAAACTGGCTGGTTTAGTTAAGACACACTTGAGAAAAAAATCTTAAAACCCAGCATGACGATTGGTTACTTTTGTTTTAAAAATGTGGAACTATGCAAAGACAGTTTATAAGTCCGTTTTCTGATATTTTCTTTTGTATCAGTAGGATATTTCTTTTGTGATAAGAATAAATGTATCTACAATTCACGTAAAGCTTTAGGATTTGTAAAGAACGTCTTTACAAAAATGATCAAGAGAACAGGGTCCGCGGTCACAGAATTTGGGCTTCCGTTCAGGCACGACCCTTTTAAGATAGTTTTCTCACCTGCAGAAAGGTAACATGAACACCACTCGGGATTGCTCTGAGAGTTAATTGAGATTGTCTACTACACTGGTTCATCGTAATACTGATGTGTATAAGCAATTAATACCTCATTACCTGCATTATATAAAGTAATTGTTATTATAATCAGGTATATTCGTTTTGAAACAATAAGTAGTTAAATTATTTCTTCACACTTATCTGTCATTCAGAAATGCAGATCAATGTTTATAAAGGGTTAGTTTACTAATATTATCAATAATTACATACATGCGTGGGAGCATCTTCAACATGCTGATCGACAGTTATTTGCTAACAGATTATAAAATGATACTTATGAATATGAAGATAAAAAATTTCATCGTCACTCCCAAGTTTTTATATGCATAACAAAAGGCCCTTCTTAGCATGATATCTGGATGACATGCCCTCTTGTAGTAGGGCAGATTTTGTGTTGATGCGCCCCAGAACAAGCTGATCCAGCATTTAAGGCCAGCGTCCATTATGTTTGGCTGATGTTCACATCATAGGTGTTCAATATTTTCATTTTTAACCCCAACTTATATAAAACATTTTCTGAATCACAGAAATACATTTGGTAGATATGGAATTCATTTTCATCATGCTACATCTTTAGAGAGTTGTTGGTAGGTGCTCTCCAGTCAGTTCCAACTCGTAGTGACCTTAGGTATAACAGAACGAAAGGTTGCCTAGTCTTGTGCCATCCTAACAATCGTTGCTATGTTTGAGCCCATTGTTGTAGCTACCGTGCTAACCCATCTTGTTGAGGGTCTTCCTCTTTTTCACTGACTGTCTACTTTGCCAAGCATGATGTCCTTCTCCAGGGATTGGTCCCTGGTGATAACGTATCTAAAATACTACAGTCGGAGCCTCACCATCCTCACTTCTAAGGGGCATTCTGGCTGTACTTCTTCCAAGACAGACACATTTGTTCATTCTTCTGGCAGTCCATGGTATATTCAGCATTTTTTGCCAACACCATAATTCAAATGCATCATTAAATTACCTCAAGGGCAAGATCTGTGCTGCTGTCTCGTCCCCTAGTTTAAGCTACATGAATGACAAATTTACACAGAACATCGATAGTAGTGGTAAACATTTGTATCTTATGAAACTTTTGTATCTTATTGGCTATATGTGTTGTTGTTGTTGTCAGTTGCTAAGAGTCAGCTCCAACTCCTAGAGACCTTACGTATTAAAAGAATGAAATGTAGCCCAGTCCTGTGCCATCCTCATAATCGTTGTTATGTTTGAGATCATGCTAAATATCTGAATGAAAATTTAAAAAGTATTAGATTAAAAATTATTCCGGTGTTTGGGAATATGTTTTACATTTCTTCCTGAGTTTATGGGTATTCATATTTGTGCTTTTGGAACATCCTGGATGATAAATGAACTAGTTCCTAATCTATCTATAGATGTGTAGAGCATTGAAGGATTAGCAAATGTCCAAGCAGGTAGTTGTTTCTATTGATGATTGGAAGTCACTGGCAGGGTCACAATTACTGATTCTTCATTTTGCCATGGGCTCCAAGACGGCTCAGCACAGTGCTTTTACTGATCCTGTCTTCATTTAAAATTTTGATATTTTTCTCATCATGGATTTTTTTGCATTTATTTTGAATGTGTGGTATTGATGGAGAGACAGACACATAGATCAATGGACCTGAATAGAGAACTCAGAATCAGACAAATCCAAATACAGTCAATTGATTTTTGACAAGGATACAACAGCAATTCAATGGAGGTAGGCCAGCATTTTTAATAGAGCTAGAGCAACTGGACAAAAATGAACTTAAATCTAAGTTTCACGCCTTATACAAAAAGTAACTCAAAATGAACTTAACTGTAAAGCATGAAACTATGTTGTTTATGTTTCCACGCATAGCGATCCTATGTACAACAGAATGAAACACTGCCCAGTCCTGCGCCATCCTCATGATTGTTGTTATAATCAAGTAAACTGAATAATTGAGAGATATGACAACTTTTTGATCCACAGTTTTGGGATATTTTTCTGTTATGTGGCTGAGAAAAATAAGTAAGAATAGCACTGAGTTATGCTGTCAAAATCTAGCCACCCTTTGAAACAATTTAAAACAATAAAGAAAAACAAATTTCATACCCACTAGATTGCAAATAGTTTAAGTCCGACAATGTTGTTGTTAGGTGCCGTCAAGTTGGTTCTGACTCACAGTGAACCTAAGTACAAAAGAATGAAACACTGCCCGGTCCTGCACCATCCTCGTGATTGTTGTTATGCTTGAGCCCATTGTTGCAGCCATTGTGCCAATCCACCTTGTTGAGCATCTTCCTCTTTTTTGCTGACCCTCTACTTTACTAAGCATGATGTCCTTCTCCAGGGACTGGCACCACCTTAGTCTTCAAGTTGACATCTTTGTTTTTTAACACTTTACAGAGGTCTCTTTCAGCAGATTTGCCCAATGCAATGTGTCATTTGATTTCTTGATGGTTGCTTCCATGGGTGTTGGTTGTGCATCTAAGTAAAATAAAACTATAAACCTTTTATAAGAAAATCTTCGTGATCTGGGGCTAGGCAAAGAGTTCTTGGACTTGACAACAAAAGTACAATCTATAAGTGGAAAAAATTGGTGAATTGAACATCATCAGAATTTACAACTTTTGCTCTGCTAATGACCTTAGTAAGAGGATGAAATGACAAGCTGAAGATTGGAAAAAAATATTTGCAAACCACATAGTCAACAAAGGACTAGTATCTATACTATAAAAAGAACTCTCAAAGCTCGAAAGTAAAAATAAAACGAAAAAATAATAAATTAAAAATGGGCAAAGGACATGAATGGAAATTTCACTGAAAAGGATGTATAGATGGCAAATAAACATATGAAAAATTTTTCAACATTATTAGTCATTAGGGAATGTAAATTAAAACCACAATGAGACATCATATCACTACACGCCTATCAGAATGGCTAAAATAAAAAATAGTGACAACACCAACTGCTTATGAGGATGCAAAAAAATTGGATCACTTATACATTGCTTGTGGGAATGTAAAATGGGACAGCCACTCTGGAAAATAGTTTGGCAGTTTCTTAATACCTAAACATGCAACTACCATAAAACCAAAACGAAACTCATTGCCATCAAGGAGATTCTGTCTCATAACGACCCTATAAAAAACCAAACCCACTGCCGTGGAGTCAATTCTGACTCATAGTGACCCTATAGGACAGAGTAAAACTGTCTCCTAGAGTTTCCAAGGAGCGCCTGGCTGATTTGAACTGCAAACCTCTTGGTTGACAGCCTTAGCCCTTAACCACTACCCCACCAGGGTTTCCAACGACCCTATAGGATAGAGTAAAACTTCTCCATAGGGTTTCTAAGGAGTGGCTGGTGGATTCGAACTGCTGACATTTTGGTTAGCAGCCAAGCTCTTCAGCGCTGTGCCACCAGGGCTCCACAACTACCATACAGCCCAACTGACATCCAGTCTATTCAGACAGTGTCTGCAACTACCACACAACTTAGCAATTGTATTTTTGGACATTTACCCCAGAGAAATGAAAATTTATGTTCACACAAAAATCTGTATATGAGTATTTCTAACAAATTTACTTGTAATAGCCCCAGTCTGGAAACAACCCAGATGCTCTTTAATGAGTGAATGATTAAACAATTCGTAGCACATCCATGCCAAGGAATATTACTCGCAATCAAAAGGAACAAACTATTGATACATGTAACAACCTAGAGAAATTTCCACAGAACTATATTGAGTGAAAAAAGCCAATTCCAACAGGTGACATGCAGCATGATTCTATTTATGTAACATTCTTGAAATGACAAAATGGTAGAAATACAGAACAGATTAGCGACTGTTAGGTGTTAAGGAGGGGAAGGAGGTATGGGGAAGTAGGTGTGGCTACAGAACGGGAACACAGGTCTCTTTGTGGTGATGGAATTGTTCTATATCTTGACTGTATAAATGTCAACATCTGGGTTATGATATTGTACTATAATTTACAGGATGTTACCACTGGGGGAATTTTTTTTTTTTTTTTTTTTTTTACCACTGGGGGAATTAGGTAAAAGGAGGGGGTAGGAATCTGTTTGTACTTTTTTTAAAAAAAACTGCATGGAAACATACAATTTTCTCAAAATTGTTGTTGTTTGGTGCCATTGATTCCAACTCATCGAGACCTCATGTGACAGAGTACAACTGCCCCATAGTATTTTCTAGGCTTTTTTTTAAATCTTTACAGGAGCAGATTGCCAGGTCTTTATCCTGCAGAGCTGCTGGTTGGGTTTGAATGGCCAACCTTCTGGTTAGCAGCCAAGCGCTTAACCAGTGTGCCACCAGGGCTCCTTATCTCAAAATTCAAAGTTTACTTAAAAAAATGATTACAATAAAATATTATTTATCTTGATTATTGAGTTTTTGTTGCCCCCTTTGTACCAGAGGCAAGTGCCTCTCTTGCCTTTACCCTGGTCCCAGCCCTGGAAGTCAGATTAAATGAGGGAGAAATGAGAGTGAACGGGAATCAGAAGGAATCATCGGAAGTTATTAAGGAGCAATCTGCCTGCTTACAGCAATGGGCGCTTTAAGACATTCGGGGAAATAAGGCTAGATGGACAGTGGAGATGACTATCCTTGGTGCCGATGCCAGGGAACAGAACCTTCTTTGCTGCACTTGTAGGAAAGCCCGAGAAGGGATAGTCTGCAAATACAGATATTTAGAGGAATAAAACAAAAAGAGGGTTTTTGTTGTTATTCTCTCTTCCATCCTCCACTCTCACTCCCCACACCCCTACTCCTTGTTCCCCGGTGTGAATCTTGCTGGGAGGAATCTTAGCATGCTAATGTCTCGGTGTTGGGCACAGAGTGAGATAATTGCGCAGTGGCTGATTTCTGACTCACCCCTTTGCGGATCAGCCCTGAAACTTCAGGTTGATTCCAAGCCTCAAGGAGTTGAGCACAGCAACAGCAGGGCCCACCTTCACCCGTCAGATAATAAAGTTTAGTGATGCAGCTTAAAATAAGCAAGAAGCAGATGGCAAAATGACAAAACGTAGTGCATTTAATCTGTCCATGTTTGCAAGGAAGCAATTGTCTTTTTTAGCTCCAGAAAACAGAGCAAGACAAACAATAAAGCTTCTCTTTCCTGGGCACAAATGACACTGTTTATAGAGGTGATCTGGAGTTTGGGATAACTGGACCTTCATCTTGCTGAAGTCTCTTTCTTGGAGCTAGGAAACTGAGCTGGCCCACTTCCCCTGGTAGGTAATGAACGCAGGGAGGAGGTTTAGCAGCGGCCTTCTCGGCAAACAACTCCGAACAAAATGATCGCACCCGAATGAAGCCAATGTTAGACAAAGTGGACCTCTCAAGACAGAGGATGGTCATCGATAATAAAAGCTGTCAGAGCAAATGGCCAAGTGCTAAAGAGTTCAGCGCGAATTGCTAAACAGTCTTCACTGTGAAAACAAAAGATGGTGAAACAGCGTCAGGAAGATTTTATTCCAGCCTGGCTTCTTTAGAATCACTGTAATACTGGAGAAAGGCTACAGGAAATACCACTTTACCTTCTACGAGAGGGCACTCTGACAAAGAAATCTGGAAGGCTAGCTTGAGCCCTTTGTCTATAATTTATTCTTATTTTCAGTTCAGATGGTGCCTGAGTACATTTGAATGATGTGTCATGTCAATTAAAGCCCATTGCTGCCTGCCAGAGTAATAGGAGACAGAAGATATCTATGTGAGAGAATGAGAGAGAGTTGGGTAGTTATAGAATAAGGAGCTGTGAGGACAAGAAAAGCGAAGTTAGAAAAGGAACTAATATGAGGTTCAGGTTAATTATTTTTGTCTTCATTATGTTTAATCACAGGACAGACAGGGAAACCATTCATAAAATCCACATGGTTTTGAAGGAGCCCATTCAAATAGAAGGAATTTGGGGATGAACAAGAAGAAAACTGGCAATAGACCTGATTCCTTCCCGTCATTCTGGATCTACATCCTTGGGGAGTGTGGGTTCTAAAGAGCAGAACGCTAAGTGACCTACCAATAGGTAAAAACCATGCTCCTCACCTATGTAAGTAGGCTTTGTGCTTTGTCTTCTGATACTAGAAGGCAGGAACTAGGAGGAAGAAAGTAGAGACATGGACTTCTTATTTATCTAGAAAGACTCCAAGTCTTTACAAAGTATAGTCCACTTTAATGTTTCCCTTTCTTCTCTGAGTTTCTATTCTACAGAGCACACATCTCAACGCTGAGCTTTCTCACCTTCTCACTTTCATCTACCTCATTTGTTCATCCATTTGTTCAACAAATATTTACTGAGGCTCTGGGTTTTAGCACTAGGGTTAACATGCTGAGCAAATAGCCAAGATTGCTGCTCACATAGAACTTACCATCAGGCACAGGGGAACAGATATCTTCAAAATGCTTTATGAACAAGAACTCTCCCTGTATTCCAAGATTTCTCAAAGATGAATGAGTGTGTTTAAGTGATTTCATCTGAAAATAAGTAATCCCAGGAGAAGGCCTGAACTTACCCAGTACAGAGGCTTCTAAAGCAGACTTCTTTTTCAGAAATACAGATGTCAGCAGATAATTTTGATTATGAGAGCAGCATAAGAAACTTTGAAAAAACTGAGTTATTGTAAGCTATAGTTCCAGAATGAGCAATAAAAAATAAAATTGCTTATGTTGTAACAAAATTATAGATTGGAATCTGCGACTGACTATGGTTCTAATGACGTGGACCAAAGAAAATGGAGGAAGCTGGTGTGTAGAAGGAGTACTAAGCTGACACTCAGAGCTACACAGTGATGAGGGACAGTGACCAACTATTCAGGTTTGCCTCTGCTGAGGGGTTCCCAAGTACATCCCAGGCAAACCCTGATGAGTTGGTCACTGTACCAGGCGTCCCTGGAACCCAGCTCCATTTCTGTGCTTGCTTCTGTGAGAGGCTCCCACAGGCTTATGATGTTTTCTTTTGTTTAAGCTTGTCTGATATGAGTTTCTGCCACTTACTTACAGACCAGAGTCTGAACTAACAAATAATTAGACTGTGTTTTCCACTTTACAAAGAATTTTTGAGTCTCACACCAACACCTTGAGACAAAGTGGATGACATCCTCATTTTAGAGAGTAGAGAACGCCTTAGTCCTGGAACACCTGGGCCAAGATCATGTGGTTGGGAGGTCAGGTAGCAAAGCTGGCATTGGAAACAGGCCCTCTGTTTCTATCACAGGAGCTTTGTCCTTCCAGGAAGGCTCTGTCAGTATGCAGGGGTCTTGGCATCTGACAGAACCCAGGAGCCTACACTTTGTCACAACCTGCACTTTTAAAGAGAATCCTATCCACATCTCTACTTCACTGAATTTGGAGGTTGCATACACTTCAGACACCCGACATTGTTTTAGCTTTGCCATTGTTATCCCTTTTCTGATCCATGGTCTTGACTGAAGCTTCACTAAATGAAAAAGTGGGAAAGTAAGGGCAAAAAGAACTCAGAAAGTAACCTCTTTGGGGGATTTACATATATTATCTAACTTAATCCTCAATACAATTGTGTGAGGTAGGTTTTACTATTTCTTCCTTTAGATGAAGAATTTGAAACTCAAAGAGGTTATTAAATGGCTTGTCCAAGATCATACAGCTATTATGCAGCGGAGCCAAGATTCACATTTAGATTTTCTAACTCCAAAGCCATTCTTTATTCCCACATAGAATACAAACTTCTAAGTATTGAGATCACACTGTTTCGGAGCATGGTTTGAGGGTAGAACAAAGGAGTTTCTGTGTATACTTCCAGGTCAGAAAAAACCCAGTGAGAATGCCAAGTCTTAGGGCAACACTATAGGTATAATTCAAGAGTTTTAGAACAGAAGAGATTCTACGATAAATGCGATTAGATTCTGCTCACAATGTATTTATATTCATTCTGAAATGTCCCCCTTCATGTATTTGGAAGGAGTTCAGAATGAATGTTTCTCAAAATAAATAAAATATTTCCAAAAGAAAGAGAAATAGGCATACTTTTTTTGTTTAATGTCTATTACTTTTTTTATTTCATAAGTAATAGGTATTTATTATAAAATTATAATTATCAAAAATGGTTGAGCTGTGAAATTATTGAAAATGCAGATGAATGCAACACATTTTAAAAAGTCCACCCCTAATGTATCTCCCCAAAATCTCTACTCTTAAGATTTTCCTACTTATTTTTCCAGGTTAAAAATGTACACACACATATACACACACAGACACGAACATATACAGTTTTTACCCAAAATAAAATTATATACGAATGGTTTTGTAACTATTTTCCTCTTAACAGCAAATTGTGAATATCTGTGCAGGTCAGTGAACAATAGTTTTTATAGTTTTTTTTAAATAGCATAGAGCATTAATCTCTACCCAGATAGATGCCGGTGGTTATATATTTTTTATCTGTTGTTTCTTCTTTCCATCTCCCGTCACCAAAACTCAAGCCCATCCATGAGTGATGCAGAGCCTGATGAGCTGAAGTATTTAGTAAGCTAATGCTCACTGTCCACAGCAGGAGGCCCGCACAGCTTGGCTGATGAGAAATGAACTGCCTGAAGCCATCTTTTAATGGCAACTAATTTCCCATATTTGATTCTCAGCTTAGCCAGCTAATATCTAGTTCAAGCGTGACAAGACATTCACAGTTCTGTTTGAAAGTACTTTATCTGAGAAGCCAAACAATATGTTCATGGCCCCCATGACCTTCTGAGATATTGTCCTGGCTACTCTAGACCAAGCTTTGATCAGCTGGGGGGTCAGGGATCTTATAAGAAAAAAGTTTAAGGACATATGTCTTCATATTGAGCTCTTTCACTTTTTAATTCTGTTTTCAGATATGTTAGTGACGAAAATTAGTCGGCAACAGGGTTCGTAAAGGTCAACTAAGACGCTTCAGAGAGAACTGTGCCTAACCCTGAACAATACTTTCGTTTTCTCTGTTTCCTAGAAATGGTTTTATATCAATTGGTCTTTTTTATTCTTAATCCATTCAAGTATCTAATATGTACTAAGCTCCTTTATTCTTGCCTTAAACGAATCCTATTACTCTATGATTCTATCCCATTACACAGTGATTATTGAACAGAGCTCAGCTTAATTGGATATGATCATGTTCTGATATGTAGAATTATCGTCCAGGAAAGTTGGTATTTTTAGTTCTCAGTAATAGCTCTATTTACTGCTATATTTTACATTTAATTTTTTTCCGAATGGAAGGTTTTCCTCACCTATTTTTTGAAATAGCTCTAAAAATTTAAAATTTTTAATAACTACAGTATGACCAGATTCGGGGGAGAATATATTCAAGGATCACTTGATTGCAAACAAGTTTTATAGACAGAGAGGATAGCATTGTGAACACTGGTGCCTGGTCTTATATGTAGGTGCATGTATACACCTGTGCACATGCACGGGAGCACACACACGCACACACACCAAAAAAGCTGACGCTGTTTTTATCATCAGAAGAAAATTGCACCCCTACTCTCACCTCCCACCAACCACCTCTGTTTCACATTCCTAGTTCCTGAAAGCCAGAATTGTGAATATTTTTATTTCCTTCTCGATCACCATTTTCCATTCTGAGAGAACCTCACCACTTTATTCACACTTCAGTAAGAACAGCAATCTCAAGCAGTACCAGAAATCATTTGCAAAAGCTCAGGCTGAGGAGGCAACATGAGAGCCTCACAGAAGGAAAAGCCAGGAGGCTGTCAGAGTACATGATGGGCTGTGGGCCCTCACCCTAAACTGATCAAAACCTGAATATGTCCCTGTCTGAGATAATCCCAGGCTGTTCATTTCAGGGAATAAACCTTCTCAAAAACACGAGACTCGAGTGGCTCATTCCAGCTCTTTAGAAAGACGTGAGATCATTGTTTGCTTAGAGAAAGGTCAGTCTAGATTCTCCTTTGTCTCAATATCTCTTAATTTGCCCATGAAGCAGTTTTCCTAGTTTCAGACTCACTGATATTGATCCATCGGTAGGGTAGCTGTCTAGCAATGAAAACTCCGGCTCTTCTATGAAACTTAAGAAATTCCATCGTTTTCCTAGAACACCCTTGACCTTGCTCTGGTGCAAAACCACGTTGCACAGTGGTTATGTCAATAGGCTCTGAGTCAGACTGATCCAGTTTTGAGTCTGGGCTCTGCAACACGTTCTTGGTACGACTTTGGGCAAGTCATATGGCCTCTCAAAACCTCAGATCTTCAATCAGTAAAATGGTAAAAGTAACAAGAGCCATCTCATAAGGTTGTCATGAATAATAAATTATGTAAAGCATACAAAGCTCTCAGACCATTCCCTGACACACAATGATTATTAACTGTTGTAGTAATTGTATTAATATTATCATCATCATCTTATTTATTCTTTCAAAGTCCAGTCAAGTGACGTATAATTTTTAGGGTATAGCATTTGAGGTACACGGCTAGGTAACAGACTGATTCATTAATACCTTATCTCATTTAGATGATAGTCTCACACTTAGTGTCATCAACAATCAGTTTGCAGCTGGTAAAACTTTAGCAAAGTTCTGTCTTTCCTATTTTCTTACTTTTTGTTCATTGTCTTTAGATTTTGTTTTAGGTAGGATTTTACAAGGGTAAATTAACTGCAGTCTTTAGATTCTTGTGATTTTTTTAGCTTATTGATGATGATATGAAATAGGTAAAGAGATGGCTAAGGAAGTGTGAGAGATTGTCTCAAAGAAGGAGGATTAGCATTAAATATTTTTGAAGGACAGGAAAAATAATTGTGGACAATAGATGACATTCATATACCACAATCAACACCCAATGAAAGCAGCAGTCAAGAAATCAAAGGACGCATTGCATTGGGCAAGTCTACTGCAAAAGAACTCTTTAAAGTGTTAAAAAGCAAAGATGGCACTTTGAAGACTAAGGTGCGCCTGACCCAAGCCATGGTGTTTTCTATTGCCTCATATGCATGCAAAACCTGGACAAATGAGCAAAGAAGACCAAAGAAGAATTGAAGCCTTTTAAATATGGCATTGGCAAAGAATATCGAATATACCATGGACTGCCAAAAGAATGAACAAATTGGTCTTGGAAGAAATACAGCCAGAATGCTCCTTAGAAGCAAAGGTGGAGACATTACATCTCACATACTTTGGACATGTTATCAGGAGGGACCAGTCCCTGGAGAAGGACATCATGTTTGGTGAAGTAGAGAGTCAGCAAAAAGAGGAAGACCGTCAACAAGATGGATTGACATGGTGGCTCCAACAGTGGGCTCAAACATAGCAATGATTGTGAGGATGGCACAGGACTGGGCAATGTTTCATTCTGTTGTACATAGGATTGCTATGATTCAAAACTGGCTGGACAGCACCTAACAACAACTACTTTACCAGGCGTGGTGCCTTTCTACCGGGACTGGTTCCTCCTGATAACATGTCCAAAGTAAATGAACAAAGTCTCGCCATCCTCACTGCTATGGAGCATTCTGGCTGTACTTCATCTGGACAGATTTGCTCGTTCTTCTGGCAGTCCATGGTATATTCAATGTATTTTTTGGCAACACTATAATTCAAAGGCATCAATTCTTATTTGATCTTCCTAATCAAGATCTAATTCTAATGCATATGAGGCAATTGAAAATACCATAGCATTGGTAAGGTGCACCTTAGTCCTCAAAGTGACATCTTTGCTTTTTAACACCTCAAAGAAGTCTTTTGCTGCAGATTTACCCAGTGCAATGCATCCTTTGATTCCTTAACTCCTGCTTCCATGGGCATTGATTGAGGACCCAAGTAAAATAAAATCCTTGACCCCTTCAATATTTTTTCCATTTATCATGACGTTGCTTATTGGTCCAGTTGTGAGGACTTTTGTTTTCTACATGTTAAGGTGTAATCCGTACTGAAGGCTGTGGTCTTTGATCTTCATGAGAAGGTGCTTCAAGTCCTCTTCATTTTCAGCAAGCAAGGCTGTATCATCTGCATATCACTAATGAACCTTCCTCGAATCCTGATGCTGTGTTCTTCTTCATATAGTCCAGATTCTCAGATTATTTGCTCACATACAGCTTCAATAAGTATGATGAAAGGATATAACCCTGATGCAGAGCTTTCCTGACTTTAAACCATGCAGTATCTCCTTGTTCTGTTTGAACAACTGCCTCTTGATCTATATACAGGTTCCTCATGGGCACAATTAAGCGTTCTGGAATTCCTATCCTTCACAAATTTACCCATAATTTGTTATGATGCACACAGTGAATGTCTTTGCATAGTCAGTACAACACAGGTAAACATCTTTCTGGTATTCTCTGCTTTCAGCCAATATCCATCTGACATCAGCAACCATATCCCCTGTTCCAAGTCCTCTTCTGAACCTGGCTTGAATTTCTGGCAGTTCCCTGTCCATGTACTGCTGCAACCGTTTTTTTAATTATCTTCAGTATAATTTTACTTGCTTATGATGTTAATGATATTTCTGGGCAATTTCCTCCTTCCATTGGATCACCTTTCTTTGGAATGGTTGGCCAGGTATCTGTCTTCCAAATTTTTTGGCATAAATGATTGAGCGTTTCCAATGTTGCATCCCTTTGTTGAAACATCTCAATTGGTATTCCGTCAATTCCTGGAGTCTTGTTTTTCACCAATGCCTTCAGTACCATCAGTTCTTGATCATATGCTACCTCTTAAAATGGCTGAACAATGACCAATTCTTTTTGGCGTACTGACTCTGTGTTTTCCTTCCATCTTCTTTTGACGCTTCCTGCGTCATTGAATATTCTGCCCATAGAATCCTCCAATATTGCAAATTGAGGAATGAATTTTTCTTCAGTTTTTCAGCTTGAGAAATCCCGAGCATGTTCTTCCTTTTGGTTTTCTTACTCTAGGTCTTTGCACAGTGTTCTCGAGCTGTGCTTTGAAATCATCTGTTTTACTTCATCATTTCTTCCTTTCACTTTAGCTACTCTATGTTCAAGAGCAAGTTTCAGAGTCTCTTCTGAGATCCATTTTGGTATTTTCTTTCTTTCCTTCCTGTCTTTTTAATGATCTATTGCTTTCTTCATGTTTTGATGTCCTTGATGTCATCCCACAACTTGTGTGGTCTTTGGTCATTAGTGTTCAGTGCTTCAAATCTATATCCACAGGATCTCTAAATTTAGGTGGGATTACTTAAGGTCATATTTTGGCTCTTATGAACTTGATTTCATTTTCTTCAACTTTAACTTGAACTTGCATATGAGCAATTGGTCATCTGTTCTACAGTCGGCCCCTGGCCTTGTTCTGACTGATGATGTTGAGCTTCTTCATCTTTTTTTCCCATCTATATAGTCTATTTGATTTCCATGTATTTCATCTGGTGAGGTCCATGTGTATAGTCATCATTTACATTATTGAAAAAAAAGTATTTCCAATGAATTAGTTACTGGTCTTGCAAAATTCTATCATGGGTTCTCCCATGTCATTTCTATCACCACAACCATATTTTCCAACTACCAATCCTTCTACCTTGTTTCCAACTTTTGCATTCCAATCATCAGTAATTATCAGTGCATCTCAATTGCATGTTTGGACAATTTCAGACTGTGGAAGTTGATTAAAATCTTTGATTTCTTCATTTTTGACTTTAATGGTTGGTGGGTAAATTTGAATAATAATCATATTAATTGGTCTTCCTTCCAGGCATATGGATATTATCCTACTGACAGTGTGGTATTTCAGGATAGATCTTGAAATGTTCTTTTTGACAAAGAATAGGACTCCATCCCTCTTCAATTTGTCATTCCCAGATTGTCCATATGATTGTCCAATTCAAAATGGCCAGTCCATTTCAGCTCACTACACTAAGGTGTCTTAAAGTGTTCCATTTCATTTTTGACAACTTCCAATTTTCCTTAATTCATACTTTGTGCATTCCATGTTCCAATTATTAACGGACATTTGCAGCTATTTCTTCTCATTTTGAGTCATGCCACATCAGGAAATGAAGGTCCTGAAAGCTTTAGTGCATCTACTTCCTTAAGGTAGACTCTAATCTTCTCCAGTTTTATTCTGAGTGCCTTCTAACTTGAGGGACTCATCTTCTGGCATTCTGTAAGACAATGTTCTGGTGCTATCTGTAAGGGTTTCCACTAGCCAGAAGTAGATCACCAGAAGTTTTTCTGAAGTGGATCACCAGGTCTTTCTTCCCAGTATGTCTTATTCTGGAAGCTCTACTGAAACCTGTCCACCATGGGTGACCATGCTGGTATTTGAAATACTGGTGGCATAGCTTCCAGCATCACAGCAACACCATATGACAAACTGACATAGATGTGACTAGTGGCTATTATATTGGACAGCACAGGTTATGGGATATTTCGGTCATCACAGAAAGTTCTACTGGACAGGTTGACATTTTAGAGTAGAGGGGGAAAATTGTCATCTTCCATGTGGGTTGAGGCTTATGTGTTTGTCCTCTCCACTGTTCTACTATAATCACCCTACCTGTGCTAAAGTACTCTAAAAATGTTGGCCCACTCCTCAGTTTAGAAGACAAATCTGATTTTGACCCAAACCTTGAAATCTGGAGTATACTGAAGGGGCTTTGTTAAGTCTGAAGAAAATTCAGGGAACCTGGCTTCAAGTGTGTCTCTGTCAAGAATGACTCCACTTGGGTTGGCTCATCTGTCACCCAGTAGTAAGAAAGGAACTGGAGTCCTGGATTGTCAGCCCAACCAAGTGGGGACGGGGACAAGAGGTCCCCTAGGATTCTTCTTGTCCTGGCACAGACATTGGCAGCACATACTTAATATTGCAGATTCAACATGAACAAGAGTACTATCTCCATTTTTTAGAATCGTGACTCAGTGTTTTCAAGCAACTTGCCCAAACTGAGACAGCTGAAATTTATGCAGCTACGTAGGATTTTAATCTGAGTTTTCTGATTGTAAATCCTGGTCTTTCCTCCATAAGGCAGCATATGTTGTAGCTTTATAATATATATAAAACGGCAAGCATCCTTGCCATTGTGGTCAGAGAGTCTATCTTCCTCTAGGGCTAATAACATATCTTTCATTAGCATGAACATCCCATTCACACATGGACACAAATTCTAATAAGAATGCCACAGATATAATGCGATTATAATTATTATTTTATTTTTCAAACTAAGGTGCCATGGGTGTGAAGCAAAAAGTGCATTTGTCCCTATTATCTCTTGAATGCTCACCTAAAAAAAAAAAAAAATTTTTTTTTTTTTTAATCGGGTAATTGCTTGTGCAAATGGATCATTAGGTGCACAATTATCTCATTTGAAACACAAATGCAGGGCTGAGTGGAAGCAATCCCTGCACGTGCAATTTTGTTAGTGTACTCATCATTACACCCAATATGGAAAAAATAGCCCTTAAATTCTTTTCCCACCTACGGTTTTCTGTTTCTTTCACTGATGGCATCCATTAAAATCAAGGAAACATGATGTGTTTTCTGGACATAAACAATTAGTTACTTTCTGTCATCACTACTTGAGTAAACATGTACATAAAATCAAGTTGTGTACTCAAACTTCACCTCATTCAATCCAGGCAGGAGAGTTCTCCGTTTACCCCAGGCTTCGGCTGACATTCTATTTCATAACTGTTTGCATGGAAATGATGAAGGTTTTATTTTATATTATCTTTCTTCTTTCCAAATACATTTGGCAAAATCTTCCATGCTGCCTCCTTTATGGCAGAATATTGTCCCTGGCCCATTTATATGCTAATTGCTGAAGTGTTACCTTTTACTGACAAGTATTTACATGTTAATTAACTTCAGAAGGAGGGTTAGAAATACTAGTTTGCCCTGTTTAAAGTGATAAAGGGGATGCTCTTTCCTTTCAAGAAGAGAACAAAGACAGTATCATAAAACGAAATTATTTAATTACCTCCTCCCAAGAATTAGAAATATGTTTTCCAACCTTTCTCTCTGTAGAGGAATTCTCCAGATTGTGACCTGAGGCACAAAAAGAGCAGAGAGTGGAAGCTCTTTCTTTTAACCTGAGTTCCAGGTGAACACATCTGGTGTCAGTGGTAGTGGAGGACAAGAAAAAAAAAAAAGGATAGAAAAAGAAAAGCAAGTTTCAAAATAGTATATTTTTAACTAAAATACCTGACAAGATACTGATTACATGAAAACCTATACAGATAAATTTGCAAATAGTTTCTTGAACAGGGGGTCACTGAAGCATAGGTAGTAGGAGAATAGTTATAATAGAAAGATGACACAGCAATGAAAATACTGAAGGCTAGATAGGAAGAAATGATCAAAGGAACAGTCAATAACGTGAAAAGACTAAAACGAAGTGTACAGGTAACCCCTGCTCTTCGAAAATTTGCTTTATGCCTCTTGGCATTAGTACCTGTTTTCGCTAACTGAAAGCAATCCGAAGAGGATTTTTGCTTTTATGAAGAAAGTAAAAAATCGGAAATAGCTTTCCGTGTTTGTTTTGCAGTGAGCTGTTAAAGAGGCAGCACACACCCTGAGCAGCGAGAGCGGCGTCGCCAAGCTCCTTCCCTGGGAACTACACTCAGCATCGAGCCACTGCGATAGCTTTGAATTGTGTCTGTGAGCAACTGTGCTTTATCTGGTTTTATTCTGGGCATCCGTTAGCAAGAAGTGTACCAGGGTATCAGAAAAGCCTAAGAGAACTAGTAAGGGTTATATGCATTATTCGGTATGATTTGGTAGGCTATTTTTGGGTCTGGGAACACTCAAAAGATTTTTCCAAATAAATTAATGGTAATTACTTCTTTTGTTCATGCCATTTCGGCTTACAAAAGGTTTCATAGGAACACTCTACTTTTGGACAGTGGGGGAAACCTGTACTTTGAGTTTAATGATGTTGTCATCTCTAGGGTTATTGAAGAGTAAAATAAATCATTCCCATAATGTTCAGATGATCAAATTAGAATAAGAAGTAGAAAGATACAGAAAATTTTACTAAGATCACCATGTGGATCACTTCGGGAAGCAGATGATTCAGTAATAGTATTTGTGCCCTCCTAATTTTTTTTTTTTTAAGTCTTGTAAGGAAACCCTGGTGGTGTAGTGGTTAAACGCCTCGTCTGCTAATCAACAAGTTGGCAGTTGGAATCCACCAGCTGCTCCTTAGAAACTCCATAGGGTGGTTGTACCCTGTCCTATAGGGTTGCTATGACAGCAATGGGTTTGTTTGTTTTTAAGTCTTACAAGTGAAGCCTCTGCCCAGACTTCCCCTGCTCTGCTGCAGTTCCCCACTCTTGCAGCCTGCCAAGCTGTGGCTTTTAACTGTGGTTTGGCCTGACCACACTGCAGCCCTAACCACAGTTTGAATTTGGCACCAGTATCCTGCCATGCAGGAACTAGGATTTTTGGTGCATGTGCAGGACCTGAAGAGCTGTGTCCTCAGTGTGTCCTTGGACCTGAGTCACCAACATAATTCATCACCCAGACCTCCAAATGTAGACATGGAAGGGCTAAGGGCAGAGAGTTCCCGGCACCAAATCCAACCCCCAGATGCCATTGGAAATAAAAAGCTCCCCAACCCCCTCAGACAAGGAGTAGATGGTTTTTCGGCTGCTAGGTCCCATGTTGCTCCTTGTTTGGGCAAACAATAAATTACTACTTTCTGTGTCCCTTGCAGTTGGTGGTCTGGTGTCTGTCTTATTTTGATGAGCTGGTAGGACAGGACAAGTACTTGTGTTTGGTCACATAAGGATCTGGGGTGGCATAGTGGCTAAGCACCTAGCTGCTAACTGAAAGTTTGGCATTTTGAACCCACAAGCTGTTCCCAGAGAGAAAGATGTGGAAGTGTTCTGTGAAGATTTACAACCTTGGAAACCCTATAGGGCAATTCTACTTTGTCCTGTAGTGTTGCTGTGAGTTGGGATTGACTTGCCAGCAACAGGTTTTTGGAAGTCTTGTGAAAAGTCCCTGGGTGATGCAAATGGTTAATACCTTTGGCCGCTAACCAAAAGATTGGAGGTTTGAGTTCTCCCACAGGCATCTTGGAAGGATGGCCTGCTGATCTATTTCCCAAAAATCAGCCATGGAAAACCCTGTGGAGCACAGTTCTACTCTGACTCACATGGAGTTGCCAAGTCGGAATCAACTCACTGGCAACTGGTATCGGTAAATCTTGTAAACTTGTGTATGTCTACGTTCACCTCAACAACATTCAAAGAAATTTTCAGAATGTTCAAAAAACTTTGGATGACTAACAGCTGGTACGCAGGGTTTCTTACATTTGTCATTCCTTTTGGTTGTCTAAAATAAAAACCAAATCTGGATTTAGTAAAGTGATATAAAAAATACTTTATTCAAAAGCATTATTGCAAGAGGGAAAGGGGACGATTACAATAAGGGAAGGAGAACTATTGCAAGAGAGAGAATGCTCTGACCGTAAAAGCTCAGCAAGCATCCCAAGAGTTAGGAAAATGAGTTTTTTCTTATAGAGTGAGGGAGGGGTGCCTATAAGGCTAGAAAGAACTGAATATGGAGAAATAGCATGAAAGGATGTTTTGATCAAATAGTAGATCAGAGAATATTTTATACTGAGGCTGGCTTATTCTCAAGAGGGGCCCTTAAGATGCAATTTGGTCTTGTCAAAATCCTAAATGTACACAGAAATGCCAAAAATTAGTGTAGCAGATTATATCTGCTGTGAATAGATATGATTCAGATTGGACAGTGTCAACCCAAACTTATCAGGAAGGCACTCTGAAGAGAGGACTGTGAAAGTGAGTTATATAGGTCATTGTTATGTAAATTTCTCAGGAGATAGAATCAAAATAGTGCAGACTTTCAAGGTCAGCCAGTTACAGAAACAGAAAAACCAAGGACAAGCCCTCATCATCTGACCACTGGTTCTTGGGTCTTTGACATGTTGATTCTGGAATTTGCCAGCTTCCACAGCCCTGTGAGCCAGCAGCCTATTGTCTGCCCTAATTCACCAGTTTCTGAAGCCCCATGGGCCAGTAGCTTGTCGTCTGACCTGCTGATTTGGGTTCATCAGCCCCTGCAAACACGGGAGTTAGGAGAAGCTTCCAGCCTGACACCTGACCCACAGATTTGGGACTTGCCAGCCTCTACAACTGCATGAGCCATTTCCTTGAGATAAATCTCTTTATATATACATACGTGTGTGTGTGTATATGTACATATATATGTATGTATACAGACAGTGAGATTTATCTCAAGGAAATAATGGCTCACGCACATTATGACAAATGGAGAACATATTGAAGTTATCAAGGATTTCATTTTACTTGGATCCACAGTCAGTGCCTGTGAAAGCAACAGTCAAGAAATCAAATGTGACATGCTGCATTAGGCAAATCTGTTGCAAAAGACCTTTTTAAAGTGTTGAAAAGAAGTCACTTTGAGGACTAAGGTGCACCTGAATCGAGCCATGACATTTTCAGTTGCATCATATGTATGAGAAAGCTAGACAATGCATAAGGAAGACCAAGGAAGGATTGATGCCTTTGAATTATGGTGTTGGTGAAGAATATTGCATATACCATGAAATGTCAGAAGAATGAACAAATCTGTCTTCGAAGAAGTACAGCCAGAGTACTCCCTGGAAGCAAGGATGACAAGACTTCATTCACTTACTTTGGACATGTTATCAGGAGGGACCAGTCCCTGGAGAAGGACATCATGGTCATGATGGATAAAGTAGAGGGTCAGCAAAAAAGAGGAAAATCCTTGGCGAGATGGATTGACAAAGTGACTGCAACAATGGGCTCAAACATAGCAATGATTGTGAGGATGGCTCAGGACCAGGCAGTGTTTCATTCTGTTGTACGTAGAGTCACTACGAGTTAGAACTGACTTATTGGCACCTAATAGCAACATATATGCACATAAACCTAAACATATACACATATAATAAAACAAGGAAGAAATATTTAGAACAATTACAATCTTTGTTTCTGCAACTGGTCACATGGTATTAACTGGTATTTAGAACTACCTTCTTCCACTACCCATTCTGTATTCCCTTGACCCTCAGCAAGCACTTCAGCTGGTTGTGGTTCTTTGTCTGGTGGGGTGACCCAAATCTTCATTTCTTAAGTGTCTGGGCCATTAGTAGTCATGTTGGAATTGAGTTATTATAGTTTTCCATTGGCTTTAATTACAGGATACTAAGAGATTCCCTAGGAGATCTCCTGTATTCTAGGCATACTCTTCTTTACCTCCATTATGGAATTACAATCCGATTTCTCCTTGATAACCAGGATCAATCACATAAGCTGATAGGGTAACTCCCTTCTTTGCCTATTGATCCAGAGGCATGAGGAGCCCAAAGTGGCTGGGTGGCATTTTTATCTTCCAGTTCAATGGAAGCCGTGTTGTGTCTCCCGGTGGGAATATTCCTCCCTTTGAAACTAAGACCTCTACACCTGAAGAGCATAGGGTCACTGGGATAGGAAGCAAAAATTTTGTGAATGTGTCACTCCAGGTAATAGTGAGTGGTGCCACTCCCATTTTCATTCCTTGTTTGCTGGACCCCTGAACCCTGGCTATGAGAGAAATAGCAGCATATATTGGACACTGGTTTAGAGTATATTTAGCCTCCTGGAGAACATTACCCCAACTCTTAAAGGTATTGCCACCTAGATGGCATGTAATTATGTCTTTAGAAGGCCATTCTATCATTGTATCAGGGCAGTTGCATCGGGATAATGGGAAACATGGTAAGACCAGTGAATTCCATGAGCATGGGCCCATAGCCTCACTTTATTTGCTGTCAAATGAGTCCCTTCATCAGTGACAGAGCTGTGTGGGATACCATGATGGTGGATAAGGCATACCGTGAGCCCATAGATGGTAGTTTTGGCAGAAGCAAAACCTGCAGGAAAGGCAAATCTGTATCCAGAGTAAGTGTCTATCCCAGTAAGAATAAAACACTTCCCTTTCCATGATAGAAGTGGTCCAATGTAATCAACCTGCCACCACGTTACTGGCTGATTTGCCTAGAGGAATGGTGCCATAATGGGGACTCAGCGTTGGTGTTTGCTGCTGAAGACTGGGCACTCAGCAGTCAGTGTAGCCAAGTTGACCTTGGTGAATGGAAGTTCATGTTGCTAAGCCTATGTATAACCTCCATCACTGCCATCATGGCCACTTTGTTCATGAACCCATTGGGCAATGACAGGAGTGTCTGGGGAAAAAGGATGACTGGTTTCCACAGAATGTGTCATCCTATTCACTTGATTGTTAAAGTCCTCCTCTGCTGAGGTCACCCTTTGGTGAGCTCTCATATGAGATACAAATATCTTTACTTCTTTGGCCCATTTGGAGAGGTCTATCCACATACATCTTCCCCATACCTCCTTGTCATCAATCTTCTCTTTTCTCTGACTGTCCAGCCAAACCACTGGCCACAGCCTATGGTTCAGTATACAATCACACATCTGGGCATCTCTTCTTCTAAGCAAATCGAACAACCAGGTGCACTGCTTAAAATTATGCCTACTGGAAGAATTTCTGTTCACCACTCTCCTTCAGCGAGGTTCCAGGAAGGGGCTGCAGTGCTTCCACTCTCCACTTTTGAGTGGTGCCTGCATATCACAGGAATCATCTGTAAACCAGGCATGAGTTTTCTCTTCCTTAGCCAACTTATTATAAGGAACTCCCCATGAGGCTAGAGGTACAATCTGGGAGAGGGAAGGTAATGCAATAGGGGTATAGACCATGGGCATTTGGTCCACTTCCTCACATAATTTACTTGTGCCTTCAGGTCCTTCTTGAGCCAGATCTCATATATATCACTTCCATTTAATGATGGAGTGCTGCTGTGCACATCTGACTTTATGATTCTGTGAGTCAGACAACACCCAGTTCATGATGGGCAGCTCAGGCTGCATGGTGACTTGTATCCTAAAACATAGCCTCTATTTAGACCCCGGAGGTTCTGCTTCTTGAAGCTGGCTGCACATAGGTAATTTCTCAAAAAGTCCCAAGGCAAAAGGGATAAGCTGCTTACTAGGCTTTTGTTTGACTTGAAGGTGTCTTCAGGGAGCCAGTTCTTTAAAGGCTCAAGGTTCAAAAGGGCAAATGGCCTGAGTAGGTCACCCCAATTCCATGAACCCAGGAATGTGGATTCCATTAGAATTTAAACAGTATTGTCGGGCTGAAGGTGGGTCAGATTTCAAGGACCTGGAGGGAGGAGAGAGACTTAACCAAAATTTGGTTAAAAAGAATTTTTTTCTGATTTATCAATGGGGACAAGCTGTTCAGGTAAATGTTTATGAGGCAAAGCACGAGAATTTAGACTGTTTGTGTTTGGCCTTGTCATAGAAAACAAGGGGGCATCTGTGAGTCATATCTGAGTCATATGGGAAAGAGTGGATCTTTGCAGATAGCTGTTTTCTGGAACACAAAGGATGTGGGGATTTCTGAACCTTCAGTATTTTCCAGGATCACAGGGCTCAGGTAAGATTCAACAGTGTCAGATGGTAGCCCTAAAGTCACTGAGGCATCAAGTCTGGGAGATTTTACCTCCTTCCTGTCTTTAAAATATGTAACCCTTCTTCTCCATATCTGTTACTCTTTTTTTTTTTTTTTTTTATTTAAGATCTTCATCGGTTTCCCCCTAGATATCTTAGAAATCTCGTAACTGTTCTTACCAGTTCCAGCTTACCCTCATTCAATCTAACATCTACACTTCAGCCATAGTAATTCCCTGAACTCTCAGTTCATTGATTTGTCTAACACAGCAAACACTTATGGGGAATTTTCAGTATAGCAGGCTGGGCCGAGTATGTAATTTTTACATGACCCCTTACTCCAAGAAATTTGAATACATTTAACACACAAGTTATATACATTATCACTTGCTAATTCATAATCATTTTCATAAAACATAATATAGTTTTAAGAAAAGTATGCTATCAGCTATAAATTTTGGATTTGGGGGTATTTAGGTGTTTCACAGAGAAGATAGAAATGTCTATATTTTTCTATAAAGTTAAATATGTACACCATTCTTCTCAACATAGAGGTCTGCCCTATTTTTAGAAGTATCTTTACTGAAGCTCTTGCTCATGAAAAATAGAAAAAAACAGAAAGTTACATACACTCCTCTTCAACTTCTACACTTCTCAAAAGAGAAGTGGTGACTGGTGTGAAAAAGCTGAAGTCAGTGTGGGGAGGGAGGTCAGAAAGTGTGAATATTAGTATAGGAGGAAGAGAAAAAGGTGAAGACAGAAGATAATTTCCAGGATTTGTGTGTCTGTAGGGAATGACAGGGGAAGGGATAGGAAGATCCAAAAAAAAAAAGAGAAAAGAAAAAAAAAAACTGTGATTTCAACATTGAGTAGTCCCTGATAGATAGCACGGAAAAAGACAGAGGAAAGGTTTTATGTCTATTTGAATGTATTTAAAATGAAACTCTGGTAAACAAATATCATTTTGAAACTGAAGATGGACACGTCCCCTTTGAAAGGCTCTTTGCTGTAATAAGGAAGCATGGTATGCTAAAACCTCATTAGTAAATCTAAGCATTGTAAGAAAATCTCAGACTTCTGATCAAATAGAAGAAGTTAATTTCAGTATTTGGGTAGAAAGGAAATAATTTTCTGATTGTCTTCCACACAGAACAGTGTTATTGCTATGTTGCCTTTTTCCTCTTTTTCTTTCACGTTTTATTTGGCCTTGAGCCAAAAGAGGAAATAGAGTCTGAGTGCCAGAACTTGGAAGGATAATTAGGGCCTTTCCTCCCACTGGTTGGCTGTAAGCAGACGGTTAGAACTCTGTCTCTAAGAAGCAGCAATTTGTAAGAGAAGAAAGACCAAGTGTTTTTTTCTTTTCTTCTTTTTTTTCTAATGCCAAGAGGCCAAGACACTTCAGTGTAGCTCTAGCAATATATACACCTCCAAAAGGTTCTTGTATAGACACAAGGATATTCAGGATGAGATGATATAAGTATCCCACCCAAGCCTGATGGAAAGCCAAGGGTAGATTAAGATTAAACTGTAATTGGCAGTAGTTGAGATTTCATGAGAATGGTATTTGGTGAAAACGTATTTATACACTTATTTAACAAAGTATTATGTATTAATACCATATGCCAGGCTCTGTTCTAGGTGCTGAGGATACATCATTGAACCAAATCAACAAATATCTTTGCCTACTGTCATGGGGAACCCCAGTGGCTCAGTGGTTAAGCGTTCGGCTGCTAACCAAAAGGCTGGCAGTTTAAATCCACCAGCTGCTCCTTGGAAACCCTAGGAGGCAGTTCCACTCTGTCCTTTTGGGTCACTATGAGTCAGAAATGACTTGATGGCAATGGGTTTGGGTTTTCTCGGTTTACTCTCATGGAGATTATAGCCCAGTGGAATTATACCTACATGTTTGACTTATTTTTGTTTTAATTTTATTGTTGTAAAGTATATGCAACATAAAATTTGCCTTTTAACCATTTGAAATGTATCATTTGGTGGCATTAACTACATTCCCAATGTTGTGCAACCATCACCACCACCTATTTCCAAAACTTTTGCATCACCCTAATTATTTAGAAAGCAAAGATGTCACTTGGATGACTAACTGTGCCTGACCCAAGCCATGGTCTTTTCAATCACCTCATATACATACAAAAGCTGGGCAACGAAAAGGGATGACAGAAGAATTGATGCATTCAAATTGTGTTGTTGGTGAAGAATATTGAATATACATGGACTGCCAAAAGAACAAACAAATCAGTCTTAGAAGAAAGGCAATCAGAATACTCCTTAGCAAAGATAGCGAGGCTTCAACTTGCTTGCTTTAGACAAGTCATCAGGAAAGATCAATCACTAGAAAAGGATCTTCATGGTTGTAAAGAAAAGGGTCAAAGAAAATGAGGAAAGCCCTCAATGAGATGGATTGACACAATAATCAAAACAATGGACTCAAACATATGATCGTAAAGATGGTGCAGGAGCCGGGAACTTTTTATTCTGTTATCCATAAGATCACCATGAATTAATGCCGACTTGACAGCAAGTAAAAAAAACAACATGGTAATTCTATGTTTAACTTTTTAATGAACAGTTTTCCCCTTTAAAAAAATCTTACTTTATTAATGTATTGTTTCAAATAAAAATTATTACTAGTTATATTAGATTACAATCATAAATTATATTTTTATGGAAAACAATAATTGGGAAAGAAGACAGTAATTTTTCCCTTTGAATAAGGGATAGAAAAGCTGTCTGGACCCCCAAAACCCTTATTAAGCCCGGTGTCTAGCCCGTGCATTTTATATTTTAATTGCAGATAAAATATCAAGGAGAAAATTAATAAAGTCATTTATGTTCTGTTTAGGAACCCAAATCTAAGAAATGAGAGTAAACTTCACAGGAACAGACTCTCAGGGAATGTTCTAGATTTAAAAAAAGATTTCTAAGATACCTGATTTTTTGTTAATTTTCTCTCCTGATCAACCAAACACATATAAATAGCACATTTAGATCTCATTTACTGTTCATTTTTACTTGAAAAATTATATACTAAAAGGAAGAAATTACTTTTTCTGGGACTTCTAGGAGCCCTGGTGGCACAGTGGTTAAAGCAATCAACTTCTAATCAAAAGGATGGTGGTTCGAAACCACCAGCAGCTCTGCTGGAGAAAGGTGTGGCAATCTGCTTCCACAGAGAATTACAGCCTTGGAAACCCTATGGGGTTGCTATGAGTCGGAATCCACTCAACCATAGTGGGTTTTGTTTTGTTTTTTTGTTTGTGACTTCACAGTCCCAATTTATTCTATGTATAGTCAGTAACTGTGGTAATTACTTAGTATGAGAAAATGCTGTAAGACATGAAATTAATGAACAATTGTTCTAATTTTCAATAAACGCTATTATTTTAAAGTCCCTGTTTCTCAAATCTTCTGTTGGTTAAAATTGTATCTCCCTTTCTTTGTGAATACTAGAGTTAATGACTGAAGTGTAAAAAAAAAAAAAAGAAGTGTACACGTCAGAATTTTCCCCTTTTATGTAACCCTTCGGCCCTCCCCCTTCCCTAGTTCACACGCATTTGAAACTCACATAATTACAAAAGATGGGAGCCCAATTAGTATCTCCTTACCACCCCCAAATCCTCACAGATGCCTGGCCACTTCCAGACTTTGAGCTAATCACAGGGAAGATTCATTTTCAGTTCAGCTGCCTCATTTGATCAACCCAAGACTGTGTTCAACAAAAGTAGTCTGTCTAATGAAACTAATTTTCATTTTTCTTCATTAGTTTATATGCAATTGTGAAAGAAAAAGGACAAAAAGATAAAGTGAAAAATGACAATTTAAAAAATCATTTTCTTGGACTCTTATTTGTGTGTGTGTTCTTTCCTTTTTTATTTAGCTACTTTCACATTTTTGCCTTTTTTATTCTCTGCTACTTCTCTTCCTGTAATTTTCCCCTTTATGAGGGGGGCACTCCTTGGAAACCGTATGGGGCAGTTCTACTCTGTCCTATAGGGTCACTATGAGTTGGAATTGACTCTATGGCAACGTTTTTTTGTTTTTTTGGTAGGAGGGGGTGGTCAGGAAATCTGAGTTCCACCTCTACTGTGGATCAGAATGACATATTCCATCAAAGAGCCTGACAATAGCACCATCATCCCAGAAACCCAGGAGAGCCTTTGTGTAATGAAAAATAGAAGGTAGCAAAGTCGTAGGGAATTTTACTTCTGTGTTTGTATAAAATTTTGCAATTGCATATTTTTGCTTACATATGATTATACTTTTCACCCAAGTTTTCTTCTTAAAGTCTACAATTATGCTATTTTTTACAAATCCATTGTCTAATAAAGCTGCAAGTCACCTTTCTAATTCATCTGTCTTGTTCATACCTTCAATGATAATCTATAAGGCTGATCTTTTTTGCTCCTTATTTACATACAGTGGGGCCCTAGTGGCATGAGAGTTTGCCTGCTAACCAAAAGGTCAGCAGTTCGAATTCACCAGCCACTCGTTGGAAACCCTGGGGAGCAGTTCTACTCTGTCCTATAGGCCAACTATGAATCAGAACTGGGTTTGGTGTTTTTTTTTTTTTTTGGTTACATACAATAGGAAAAGACTACATGTCTTGTAGAGGCTTTCTTGAAAGATCAAGTAAGCTTTTTCCCATAAAAAAAAATTAGCCCCTAGTAAATATATCTGAATGTTTCTTTGGCTCAAATTGGTCATGTTCCTTGAACCATAGCCAGGAGGTTGGGACTTAATTGTTGATTGGTTGAGGGGTGGGTCAATGCGTAGACTAGCTAGGTGAGATACCGATACGTGGTGAAAAAACCCAAGGAAAAGTGTTAATGGATGCTGGGAGGTTCAGAACAGTACACATCACTACAGAGGTGAAAATCGAAAGGGTCAGGCAATTCTCAAAATGTCATTTTCAATCCTTGAATGGCATTTAGAACGTTAGCCTCTGGGACAACTATTTTTCATTCTTAAAATGATGAATAGTGATGCAATAAGCATAAATTCAATAATACATTAACATATGTGTGGTGAATGTTTACATAAGGTTAAGTTTTATATATGTATGGTTCATTAGTAGACTGGCTCTATGTCTCCAAGAGAATGGATATTCAAGCACAGAGATTGTATGAAAGCTACATTTTATGCATTATCAACAAGTTATACAACAATAATTAGCCATGATGCATGCCCTGTCATGATGAAAATTTGCTGGGTATGAGTTGTCTCTTGTTTTCTATGACACAGGGCCCAGGAGAGACTGAGGAAGTGGGCCTGGTCATGGTCTATTGCACAAGTTATTGTTCTAGAGATAATTTAACATGGTCCTATCATACTGCCAACCTAGTACAACACAGGGCTCATTCTGTATATTATAGAGAAGGTTTTAGATATTGAAGGTGTCAAAAGGACTTCACTTAAATGATGATTTTCTCACCATAGCCTGTAGTGTATGTGAATCTTACTCTACAAACTTGGAAGCACAAGAAATACCACACTGCTCTGTTTTTTTTTTCATTCAAACTCTATCCAATTAATTTCTTTGGTGATGGCTGAGAATGTAACCTCAGGTGTCAGTAAGATTTTTCCTTCTATTTTCTTTCTCCTCCTCCTCTTTCTTCTCATTATTCCATCTTCACCACTATCTCCTTTCCATAAACACTGTTCTTTCAAGTTTCTCAATCTTCCAGTAAATTTTGATTATATAAACCTTCCTCACAGCGGTAGAGCACAAGGTCATGCTACTTCATTCAAAAGAAAAGAGAACAAGACAATGAGAATAAACACAGATAAAAAATTCAAATCCTTATATTGCCATATTTTGTCATAGGATATACCTAAGAACAGTTATGTCAAGGTTCCTACACCATTATGTTGTTTTTTCTACCTCAAAACACTAGAATAGATTGCAAAGGAAAGTGTGAAGGAAAATCTCAATGATAAGCCTGAAGACTTCCTCCCCTACAGAGTTTAGGCCTCCTTTCAGTTCATCAGACTCTTCCTGGTTCTTGCAGCCTCTAGGACTTTCTATGTGTCAACCCCTCTGCCTGGAATTCTTCATCTCTCCCTCTCCACTCTTCTCTTAGTTAAATCCTATCCATCCTAATGGCCTCAGCTCAGCTCAGGCATTACCTTGCCATGTCCATATGATCCCAGCACAATTGTACTTTTTCTTTAGAGCACATACATTTTACAAATACAATACGTATCTCATTAACTGGTTAATGTCTGTCCTCTCTGTTTGACAATCAGCCTCATGAAGCCAGTGATGATGTTCTGTCTCCAGAGGCCAGCACAAAGCCTGCTATATCCAAACAAAGCCAAACCAAACCCAGTGCCGTCGAGTCGATTCCAACTCATAGCGAACAGTAAGTGTAAATGTTTATCAAATAAATGTCTAGCCTGGTAGAAACAAAATGGCTTAGAAAGAAAGAAGGATATATATATATATATACACACACACATATATGTATATGTGTATATATATATAATTTATTTAGTAATTCATTTGCTTATTTATTTTTTTATAGCACCTAGCAATATGCTAGATATTACTTATAATTTAATTTTCACAGAAACCTGGAATGATGGGTAACATTATCTCCATTTTGCAGATGAGGAGACTGAGGCTTCAGAGATGAACTTTTCTGAGATCACCATCAGTAGATACCAAGAATACCTGTCTTCAAATATTAGTGTAGTTTTCCATTACTCCATTGCTGGGGTAATTTGCCTTTTCTGTCAACAATCTTTATTACAGAGAATGTAGAGAATTGCACTATTATTTTTTCCTCTTAGAAAGAATAGACAGAAAAGGAGTCCTAATAAAAAGAACTAAAGGAAAAGACAAACTAGCACTGAAAATCTAAGGAGGGATACCACTTTTTTTGGAGCCCTGATGGATAAACTATGATGTAGTAGGAATTCCGAGGCTCTCTAATGACTGTTGCGGTTATTTTTGCAAAGCCGAAGCGACCATTCAGTGTGTGGCCACCGTGGACTCATTCAGAGATTAACTTTCATTCTGCATCTTACTAGGACTGCTGTTCTCCAGGTGCGCCCTGTAGAAAGTATGGCACCGAGTAAGGTTCGCACCCATCAGCCGTGGCCCACCAGCATGAGGAGCCTTTGCGCCCCATCACAGAGGCATTCCCTGATTCCAGTACTGCTACTCCAGAGGAGTTTGAAAGTTCTCTCTAATTTAGGTTGGCTTCAGCCTTTCAGCCAAACGAAATCCAACCAAAACCAAATCCACTGCTACCGAGTTGACTCTGACTCATAGCAACCCTACAGGACAGAATAGAATTGCTCCCTGGGGTCCCCAAGGCTGTACATCTTCGCAGAAGCAGACTGCCACATCTTTCTTCTGAGGAGCTGCTGGCGGGCTTGAGCTGCTCGCCTCTTGGTTAGCAGCAAGCGCTTTAACCACTGTGCCACTGGCGCTCCTTTGGTCAAACAAAAGTATCATTTTTAGTTGGTGCCCTTGTCAACTGTTTCTCTGAGAATATGGCCTTTGATAACACCCAGAAAAAAGGTAATTGTGCCACCGCTCCAGCTTCATTTACCTAAGTGAGATTGAGGAGGAGGGAAGGAAAGTGTTTACAGTGCAGGAAGATAGGAATTTGGGGATTAAGTAGGAAGCAAACCGAAATGAGCTGTCTGGGGTAATTATGAAACACATACTTCATATGTTTTCATTAGATATTGCTATATACTACACAAGGCAAAGGAGTTTGATTAAACTACAGTTCAGTATATAAATGTACGCATAAATTACAGAGGAAGTAGTTACTTCATTAGATTTCAAGGATTCTTCAGGGACATTAAATAAGTAGAAATTCAGTTTTTTGAGAGAATGCAGAAGAGTAAAACCACAGTCAGGCAACAGGTGTGAAGGCAAAACACAGATGTGTATCCACAAATCATGGGCAGTAAAACTTGATAATCGTGGGTTAAAAATGTAAAAGTCAAGACAACAATGTATTGCATAGTATAAGATGCTGCAACAACTTTATAACTATTGTAGAAATTTATTGTAAAATAATATGCTTAAAATGACCTTTATATAAATGATATGAAATGATCTACCAGTTCCCCTCTGTTAAATATGTTATTTGTACATTTGAAAATGCTCTAGACAAAATGAATGGTTTCTCATTGTCCCAGAACATCTTTGAGAAAGCCTCAATGAGCTACTGTTGTCCAGGTTGTCAATGGTGGTGTTCGTAGTTTCCCCTTCCCCTGGTTAGTCCTTTGTCCATGAAACACCTGTGCATTTGGTCCTTTGAAGGCTCCGCCTCTGAAGAGTCATACGTCTTGGAATAGAGTCAAGGAAAAAACAGGATTCTTCTAGCTCCAGCCATAATCATCTCCTCTCCTCTTCAAACTCTGATAAATATTTTCCTTTTTCCACCACTCTATCAAATTGAGCTAATTCATTATTTTTACTCAACAGATAGATATTCCTTCCACGAATATTGAAAAGTGCCTACTAAGTGAAAGGTAGAGTAAATTAAGTTTGACTTGAGAAATTATCAAAGCTTTAGAGATCACGAGTTTGGGGCTTGCTCAAGGTCTTGAAGATGGCTAATATGTTAGATAAAATGTGAAAAAAGTCCAGACTGAAGCTCAAGACCAGGGGTTTAACCAAACCCCCTGCATCCGATAGGATGACTGTGGGCAGGCTCTTCCAACAGTGTTGAGGGGGGAATTCTAAGGTTTGAAGAGCTGTCTAGGCCTAGGGGTGGGAGGGTCAGGGAGAGTCTAGGTAAATGATACTTCAACTAGAGCAATTAGACTTTGTCCTGTTTTCTATCTTGTGATTTTGTGTAAGAATTTATTTGTAAAAAGGATTTCACTATTAAAAAATGACTGGAAATTAGTGGCCAAGAGCATAGTTCCTCACGCTTCAAACATGTATATATATGCATGTATTCCAAGTAGGAAAACACGTTACGTTTTTCAAAATTTGGCATAAAATTAACTCCCTCATCACCTCCCAGGGCTCATAGGGAAGGTGAGTTTTGAGAGGAAAGATGGCTGTAAGGGAAGATCTAGAGACCATAAGACGATGCCTTGAAGGGTGACCTCTTTTCATCACTGTTTTGAAACATACATTTTCAATAGACCAATAGCTATGGGCCATCCATATATCCTGAGAACAGAGCAATGTATTTTAATAGAATGCTTTCCTCCCCCGATTGCTTAGGGAGCCAAAGGGTCAGGCACATCCATTGCCATCGTACTGGCAAAGAACTTGTAAACACGAATAGCATTCAGATGAGCTGTGAAAAACAGATGCAGGCGGAGGTATCGTTGTGATTATTCAGGGAGCTGGGGAAAGCGTCTTTAACACAAATTTAGGCTTCTAAAGCTCTTCTGCAACCCCAAAGCAGTGAGCTTTTTAAAGTTATAGAGGCTTTCTGGACCCTCACATCTGTTTATGAATAACCCCAAACCCTAAGCTAAGCAAATCTATTTAACTCAATGTAATTATAAATATGAGCTTTTATTATTCAAATGACTTCTTCATATGCCAGGAAAACCACCTTGCAAAGCTTATTAAGAATCACAGAACAGAAATCTTTGTTCTCAGAAATGACAGATGTCTTAAAGCAAAACAAAGCAAAATAATAATAAAATACCCAACCTATCCCAAATGGCAGCTTTTTATATTAGAAGAAGAATACATATTTGACCTCCAAACCGGTGAGACCTTTGGAAGGAAAAAAAAAAAAAATGGCTGTTTGGCCATTTACTGTGTCCTTTCGATTAATAGGTTTTTACTTCAGTGATTTGGGATGCTCGTAATGAAATATTTCTTCTGCAATCTTGTAGCGTCAACTCCGATACCCCCTCTCCTCATTCTCCTCACCGCCCAATCATCCCAACCTAATAAAGAGTAATTCTAAGTTCTACGTTCTCTGACATTACTTTCATCTTAAGGACATTCTTAGTAATGTTGGCTTCTCATTCTGTAGTTTCTAATGAATATTGTTGCTTTTATTTAAATTTGCTTCTTTGGAGACGGGACTGGAAGGAGAGGATAAAGTGCTTGTCTCGCTCAAAATGTGACTCTGCTCAGAATGAGTTTAACCACAGGGAGTGGTGTGGGTAGTCAGGGGGCTGAATGTCTGGGTGATGGTGCAGAAATGAAGGCTTGCTTCAAACAGTGGGGTGGTGGGGTCACTTCTTCTCTTCAAGGGATAGTCCAGGGTAGCCATTAAAAGAATGGGCTCTGGGTAAGATTCAGCTTTACCACTTACTAGCTGGTGACTTCAGGCAAGGTTTCCCTGAGTGGTGCAAATGGTTAACGTGGTCAGCTCCTAACTGAAAGGTTGGCAGTTCAAGTCCACCCAGAGGTGACTTAGAAGAACGATCTGACAATCTACTTTTGAAAAATTAGCTATCGAAAACCCTGGAGCACAGTTTTACTCTGACACACTTGAGGTCAAAATGAGTCATGGAGGACTTGATGGCAACTAGTTTTTTGTTGTTGTTGGGTCAACATGTGTGAAGCATTTAGGCCTCTTTTTGGCGCTTTGTAAATGTTAGATATGAAACACAGCAGACAAGCACTCCATCTTCATCATCCTCATGATCGATCAACTGGCTAATTTCAGATACTGGTTGCAATGGATTGAATCGTGTCCCCTCAATATGTGCGTCAACTTGACTAAGCCACTATTCCCAGTATTGTGTGATCATCCACCATTTTGTCGTCTGATGTAATTTTCCTACGTATTGTAAATCCTATCTCTATGATGTTAATGAGGTGGGGTTACTGGAAGTTATGTTAATGAGGCATGATTTAATCTACAAGATCAGGTTGTGTCTTAAATCAATCTTTTGAGATATAAAAGAGAGAAGTGAGCAGAAAGACGTGGGGACCTTATACCACCAAAAAAGAAAAGCCAAGAGAATAGCAGAAAGTTTGGACTCGGGGTCCCTGTGATGAGAAGCTCCTTGTCAGGGGACAACTGATGACAAGGACCTTCGCCTAGAGCCAACACAGAGAGAAAGCCTTTCCCTGGAGCTGGCACCCTGAATTCAGACTTCTAGCCTCCTAGACTGTGAGAAAATAAATTTCTCTTAGTTAAAGACACCCACCTGTGGTATTTCTGTTAAAGCCACACTAGATGACTAAGTCACTGATACTTGTTATGAAATAAATAAGGAAGAAGACAAAGGCCCACTTGGAGAACAGAACTCGGGGTGAAAGGGTGAGAAAGGATGCAGCGCAGCTGGAGAGCAAGAGGGAGGAGATGAGGGAGGGAGACAGGCAAGGGCCAGGTTATGAGGGTCTCCTGAGCCAGGTAAGGAAATTGGATTTTACCCAAATGTAATGAGAATCCAAGAGCCTTGATGGGGTGATGGTTAAGTGTTCTCCTGCTAAGGAAAATTTTGGTGATTCAAACCCACCCAGGAGCTCCATGGGAGAAAGGCCTGGCGATCTGTTCCCAGTAAAGATAACAGACTAGGAAACCAAATGGGGCAGTTCTGCTCTATCACACGAGGTCGATCGGAGTCAAAAATTGACTCAATGGCACCTAATAGCAACAATAGTGAGAATTTACTAGAGATAACATGCCCTGGTTTATGCTTTAAAAAGATCCCTTGCTAATAAACATATTATTTTCCATCATAATGTGGAAATGAGTTGTAGAGGGGCAGAAACAGAATCAGGAAGACCAGTTAGAAGGAGGCGTCATGAAAAGAGTGCAGGCTTTGGGATCTGAAAATCTGTGTTTGACGGCAGTGTGGTTTTAGATAAACTTTCCCAGCCTTGCTCTTCTCATTCAGAAATGTGGAAAACAGTAACACTTACCTTGCAGGGTTGTTATGAGAATGAACTGAGATCATGTATGTGGGAATGTTTGTTGAACTGTGAAGACAAACAAATGCCAGTTATTAACATTATTATTACAACTACTATAAAGCTGTGTTTTTCAATGTGCAGGTCTCATACCATCTGCGTCCGAATTACTGGAGGCACTTATTAGAAGGACAGGTTCCGGGATCTCGTCCACAGATATGTTAGAAGTTCAGGCTTCCAAATTTGCACCTGCTTTTTCTAGTTACCAATACTGTTCCAGAGGAGTCCTGGTGGTACAGTGGTTAAAGCACATGGCTGCTAAAGGAAAGTTCGGCAGTTCGAACCCATCAGCCACTCTGCGGGAGAAAGATGTGGCAACCTGCTTTTGTAAAGATTTATAGCTCTGGAAACCCTATGGGGCAGTTCAAATCCATCCTATAGGGTTGCTAGGAGTCGGGATCGACTCTGCGGCAATGGGTTAATATTATCCCAATTAAGGAATTGCAGCGTCGTAGGGAGGAGCGTGTAGGCAATTTGCTTTTGAATTTTAACTTTCCCTCTTTGACAATTTTCTTTACCTCTCTGTGCCTTAATTCCCTCATCTGTAAAACATAAATCGTCATTAGAACACCTCTTTTATAAGTTTTTTAAATAGTTAATGAGTTAATACATATAAAGGGCTTAGAATGGACCGGAGATTGGCTTATGGCAAGTACATAATGGTGTTAGTCAGTGTTACTATCCAGGAAGGCTGTGATTGGACATAGATGTTAGTGTTGGACACAACCACTCAAGACCGACCTCTTGACATGCGAAGACACAGTCCGTGTTTGAGAGCTGCTCACAGGCTCGCAGAAGTGACAGATGTATAAACAAATCAATACATTTCCAATGTAATTGGCACAACAAACATTAATAGAAAAAGGTGTGGATAATAGAAAATTCATGCTGGTTACTGTCAGTTTTAGGTTGTATTCCATGCCAATCTCTTTTATTCAGGCCTAGTTCAGAATCAACTCGATGGCACTGGGTTGGGTTAGTTCAATATTCTTTTCTCTGTGGGCTGGTTAAACCTGGCTAACTTGCCTGACAGTTAAAATACCATTTAAATATTTGGTTCTGAGAAATGAGCCTTGGAGAAGAAAAGAGATTGCAAAAGCTTTATTCCCTTGATTTTTCTTATACTCTTCCTCTTAATTTGTGTTCCAGTAAACAGTTAGATTTATAGCCGACTGAATAAGCTTGCATTGGCTTTAGAGAATTTAATGCAGCTGGCTTTAAATGTGAAAATATTGTTGTTAGGTATTGTCAAGTCAATTTTTGACTGATAGCGACCCAATGTGACAGAGTAGAACTGCCCCACAGGGTCTTCTAGGCTGTAATCTTTACAGGAGCAGATCACCAGGTCTATCTCCCTCCAAGCCAATGAGTGGGTTCAAACTATTTTGGTTAGCAGCCAAGTGTTTAACCATTGCACCACCAGGCCTCCTTCACAAAGCTGAAAGTATGAATCTTGGGGAGCTTTAACATGGAAATGAAATGATCAGATTAGCCTAATAGAAAGATCCTTCCGACTGCCCTGTGGAGAGCTGACAGAGAAGGTGAAGACCTGGTCAGAGCCTCTGCAGGTGAACATGCTCTTGGGGTTGGTCCCTGAAATAAGGAAGTAGCTGTTGGAGTTGTTCATGTAATGAATACTTATTGCCCACCTATTTTATGCCAGGAGGATGAAGGGAACAAAGTAGCTTGTAGAAATCTTATAGAAAAAAATTTTTTTTTTATAGAGACAAAATATTTGGTTGTCTTTGAATAGGCACTCTGCTCTTCTCTCATTTTTTTGCTTCTGTCCTTGATCTCTTTTTTCTCTCCATTCCTCTCCTCACCCCAGTCCTCATTTCACCAGCAACAGTTTCGGTTTATTGTTGGTTCCTTAACTATTTGTTCTATTTGATCTTCACTTCCTGGTCTACACAGATATTCGATTCATGAGTTTTCTTTCTTTATCCTCTTTCATTTTATTCTTAGTAACTGTGCTCTCTCTCATTCTTGCTCCATTATCTCCTGTCTCACTTACTTCAACAGCTTCATAAAATGAATGGCCCCTTCTTCCTCCGTTCTCTCTAATCACATTTAGGCAGTCATTATGCTTAAATATTTAGTCTCCATTGATTATCAATTGCACATCATAGTTTAGTTAAGATGGTGATGTCAAATAGCCTTTCTAGCTTTCCCATTTCTCTTTTTTCCTTGCAGTGCTTCTTTGATCCTCCATATAGATACCCTAGAAATTTCCCTGGAATGACTTTCTCTGCCTCTTTTTCTTTCCCCCTTAGGCTGTAGGCTTTCTGTTTCACTGCTTAATATTTTTTCTTCTCCCTCTAGTTATATTAACTGTCACTTCTCTCATGTTTTTTCTTCCTTTCGCCCATTTATGTACACAGCTGCTGACTCTTCCCACAGTCTTCTCTTAAGGAAACTGATGAAATAGTGGACCCAGAAATCTTCAACTGTAGCTATTCTAAAATCTCTGCTACATTGTGGTAGGATTGCAGAGAAAGGTGAAATGTTATTAATGAAATAATATCTGAAGGGCATTATGGTAAGTTATCCAAACAAACTAGAAGAAAGCAAAGTATTATTCTTATATGCAGAACTTTGGCCTCAAGATTATTATGGAATAAAAGCGCAGGCCAGTGTCTCTGGATTCTGGAAGGTAGAGTGCTGAAGAGCCTTGCTACTCGAAGTGTGGCTTATGGACCAGAGGCGTTGGCATCACCCGGATGCTTGTTAGAAGTGCAGACTCCTTGGTCCCACCTTAAAAAAAAAACCCATATAATCAGAATCTGCATTTCAACAAGATGTCTGCACATGAAAATTTAAAAGCTCTGGTATAGAGGAGTGCATCCTTAAAATTCAGACCGAGTTCAGCTTTAGCACTTTGTAGGCAGGTTTTGAGCAAGTTTCTTAACCTCTTTGAATTTCTCTTTATTCACCCATGAAATAGGGAAGACGATCCCTAACCTTTAAGGTTGTTGTAGAGAAGAGAAATAAAATATGTGCAATTATATTTATTATACTCGTGTATTTCTTAAAAGAATAGAACAGGGAGGGAATTTTAGTTTCTCTGACCACATTTTAAATTTGGAATCATTATTGTTAGGGAGGAGCCCTGGTGGCTCAGTGGTTAAACACTTGGCTGCTAACCAAAAGGTCGGTGGCTTGAACTCACTACCTGCTCTGCCAGAAAAAGATGTGCCAGTCTGCTTCTGTAAAAGATTACAGCCTTGGAAACCCTATGGGGAGGTTCTATTATGTCCTATAGGGTCTCCGTGAGTCGGAATTTACTCAAAGGCAATGGACGGGTTATGTTCTGAGCACTGGGAAAGGCATTAGATATCTACAAGTGAAGAAGACATAGCCCTATCAAGGAACTCATCTCTAGGGAAGAATATATATAAAATCTAGCTACCAATAGTTATTGAACGTGTAATAAATCCAGGCACTATACTGAACACACTACATTATTTTATGTAACTCTTAGGAAAACTGAGGCTTAGAGAGCTAAATAACTGGCCCAAGGTATTCATCTAAGAAGTGACAGACACAAAATACAGCAAACCCATGCACTTAACTAGCGTAGGAGTCCTTGGGTGGTTCAAACGATTAACATACTTGGCTGCTCTCCAAAAGGTTGGAGGTTGGAGTTCACCCAGAGACACCTTGGAAGAAAGGCCTGGTAATCTACTTCTGAAATTTAGCTACGGAAAACTCCATAGAGCACAGTTTCACTCAGACACACATGGGGTCACCATGAGTCACGGTCAACTCAAAGGCAACTGGTTTGGGCTTTAACTAGTATATACTCTAGGGTAAGCATTGTGTAAAAGTTAGCTATTGGGATCATGACAGAAGGGCAGAACCAAGATCTAGATAGCTTGGTTGGAGACTCTCCTATCCCTGGGGCCCCCTGTTTTGCATCTTTTCATGAGAAATGAGTGTTTTCTACTCTGTGTTGTTTCTCCTGTACAGATGCCTCCCAGCTGGAGCTGGGACTGACAAGTCACCTGCAGAATGTTGAGACTCGCTCTCCTTCCATCCCCTTAAGAAAAAAAAAAATCTTCTGTTGTTAAATTTCATCTGCCTTTTAACTCTCCAGCAGCCATTTGGTCTCTGCTATTTCTGTTTTGTAGATGAATTTATTTTATGTGTTATTTCCCCCTTAAATTTTAAGGACATGCATCTTCACGAAAAGAACAAAGGAAGAAAAACAACTTGTAAATTATCACAAGAAGAATCCCTGTTAAAAGCAATAAGTTTGCTGACAGATGGCAGAATCAGTTGAAAATCGAGTACCATATTTACTGAGTCTAACCCATTTAGTAAGCCAAAAAAGTGTTATCTAATTCTATCCCCTGTGTATGTGTGTGTTTTGGAATGAACAGATGCCTAATGAGAAATGTGTCTGGTGTAGTTTTGGAGGAACCTGGATAAACCTAGGTTCTGATTCAGGGTTTGATTCTGACAAATTTCAAAGTGCACAAAGTTGAATCTATTGTAAATTAAGTTGTCAGAGTAAAAACACCATTAAAATGCTGTCAAAGCAAAAACATTATTTTTAAAAAAAAAAAGAGACACCCAGAATTATTGTACCACATAAATTTGCTTCTCAGAATCCCCCTATTATTTTTAAACTTCTGTAACGAAGACAAAGTACTAAAAAGGAGGCCACAGGCCCTGTCATCCTGAGCACACCTGGATATGAGCACGGCGTGTACACAACACTGGGATATTATTTAGTGTTTTATGAAACAATATAAAATGCAATAGAAGCAGTTCATCAAGATATACATTTGTTTTTATTGTGCAGAACATGGCTGAGACATAACCTTCCCACTCTTCCCCCAAAAGACCCAGTTTTCTAGAAAAAAGAAATCCTAATCCTACTGCTATCTTATTTTGAATACTGAATTTTGAGACAGTACTGAGGTAAAGGTGTATCATGATCCAGGCTAAACCATGAAGATTCAATAAAATCTGGGATATTATACACATGAAAGGAAGTTATAGTAGACTCAAATTCTAAGCAGGCACACATACCAGAGTTTCTAGAAAGTAAATTTATTGATTGTTATTTAATGACTGAGTTCTCTCAAGCAAAACATTGACATCAGTGATTTGTGTGGGGTCAGCACGGGGATAGGTGTTCCTTGCTAGGTGGCCAACACACAATGAGGAAAGAGCCCGCAAATTTTCTTTCTTTCTGGTTTTTCTTTCTTTCTTCCTTTCTTGGCTTTTCCTCTCTCCCATGCTAGCCAGGAATGGGAGCTGTATTTATGGATGAAGGCAATGGGCATTGCCAGAACTTCCATATCAGGGCACCCAGGATAAACAGCAGACCTGAGCGTTCTACTCACTTTAATCTTGTTTCTTTGAGACATAAGTTAGTAATAACACTGGGGAATCTGTTGGTTACTTTTTATTGAAACAATGATGCACTGTGTTAGAGGAGCTGAAAAGCCCTTGATTTAGAGTCATAAAACCTTTTTAAATCCAAGGTTTCCGGTAGGGTTGGGTTACTTTCCTAAAGTAGGCAGAGGTAATTTCTGTAAAGCCACTTAGTAACGTATTTTCCAGGTGCTACTTAGTGCTTTTCCCATTTCTTTCCTCCTAAAATACAAAATACAGTAAGTTCTAGTTCAAGCAAAGAATCCAGAAAGAATTTTCTTTTCTGGGTAGGTGCAACCAAGGTTCAAGTACACAGATTTTTCTTTTTTTCCTTCCAGTAATTTGCTGAGCTGAGCTATGCTGTGCTGCTTGGCAAGCTACTTAACCTTTCTGAACCTGAATTTAGAAAACTCCAAAATACTTGAGACATTTTTCCCAAGGCGCCAGTGGAATTAGCAAATGAGTCAGCAAATGTGTTTTATGATTCCTGGAAAAGTAAGCTCATATTTTTTATAAGCACTGGCCAATGTAAAGTAAGTCTTATCAAACACTTCGCCCATTTGTCCTAATGTACTATTTTAAATGTATGCTTCAGTTTTTTCTTTGTTATTTATGTGCTGATTTTATTATGCCTTGCTTCTTTTTAGAAAGCCAACCTATATAACCTTCATTTGATGAAGCAAAGCCTGGAAAAGCTAAGCCTTGAGCAATGTGCATTGGTTCTTTCTCAACTATTTTTTATCTATCTTACAGTAAATATAAGATATATTTAACCAAAAAAAACAAAACAAAACAAAAAAAACCTTCACATATTATACTAATGGATGGCTTAGATCAGGGTTTAGCAAACATTTTTTATAAATGGCCAGATAGTAAATACTTTCAGCCTTGCAGGTCATATATGGTCTCTCTTGCAGCTATCTGACTTTGCTGTTGTAGAACAAAAATAGCCATAGAAAATGAATGGCTGTGCCTGTGTTTCAATAAAGCTTTATTTACAAAAACAGGCAGTTACCTGAATGCATCAATGATTAACTTTTACCACATTTGTTTTATCTGTCTCTTGCATGCATTTATTTTCCTTATTTGAAAGTAAGTTGCACCACTGCAGGCATTATGACACTTCACCCCTTTATTTTTCAAAATATATCTCCTTAGAATAAGAACATTCTCGTGCATAAACACAGAACCATTGCCATAGCCTTAAAGTGTCGGTAATATTACCTAATATATGATTGTACCAAAATGTCTTCAGCTGACATTTTGGTACAATTAACGGTCACACTTGGCATTTTTTATGTATCTTTAGTCTCCTTCATCCAAGAAAGATTCCATTGCCTCTGTTTTTTACGACATCGATATTTTTGAGGAATTCAGAGCAATTGACATGTAGACTGTCCTCATATCTGGATTAACTTAGTTGTTTCCTCATTATTAGATTTAAGTTAAACATTTTTGACAAGGATTTGTCTTGGACTTTGCATTACATCACATCAGGAGGCATATGACATCAGTTAGTCTCATGGGTGATGCTAACTTTTATTCCTTGGTGAAGGCTGTATCCCTCAGGTCTCTTTTTACAACTGAGAGATACTCTTTGGTGTGATATTTTGAAATTATGTGACTCGATAATGTTCTAATATTGGTGTTTGAGTTAAAGGGCTGATTTTTAATTTTTTTTTTGTTCTTTCTGCATTTATTAGTTTTGCTTTTTACTTAAATGAGAGCTTTACGTCATGTCTCCCTCCCCGCTTTGTGAAGGATTGTTATTGTCTCAAAATTATTTTTGTTTAATGTTATAATTATTATCATCAAGCTGGTTTTTTGTCTTTTGGACACTTATCCATCATTCTTTAAGAACTTCCTTGCCCCTTGGTAGAATAGAATTTTCCAGGCTTACTTTGTACATCCCCTGCCTATATTTGGAATCAACCATATTTCCAAGGAGCCTTGCTTCCTTTAGCAAGGGATGATATTTACAAATCAAGATCTTGTCATTCCAAAAAGCTAAAAATCAAACCCACTGTTGTCAAGTTGATTCCAACTCATACATTAGGTGTGCTCATTTCTACTGGGATGCCATTGCTTCTAAGTCCTTTCGGTGGACAGTTAGGGTATAAAAAAGGTATAGATCTTTTAAAATATAGTGAGTTCGTATCAGGTCCTCCAATTCTCAGAGGTCTTCATTTTCTCCCAATTTCATATTTATATCTTTTCCCATGTGAGGACCCTAATTTCCAAATATATCATCCCATTTACTCATTTGTTCTATCCTATATGAAATAACTTTAAATTAGTACTCTGATACTACTTACCGTATGTAAAACAAACCCATTATGTAAAGCTTAAGATTTCTCTGCAGTTCTTTATGTAATTCTGTATTACCAAGGGTATATAGTAAAAATGCTATATTTACAAATAATTTAGACCTTTTCTTCTGTGTAGTTATGCTATCGATTTCATTAAAAATTATGTTTACTTGTTTTTGTTTGTATTCAATTTTAGGGGTAAGTTTCTTCAACCATCTAATTTAATTCTTTTAGTTCAAAAATATTTCCAAGTTTCAAAAGTAAAAACTATATCACAAATATACTCATAAACATCTCATTCTTATCTCTAGTCCCTCGACCTCATTCTTAACTACTGTGTTTTTACGTAAATAACACAGCTTTCTGCATTTGTTTGCCAGCCATGCCCTCCCCTTCACGAGGTATTTTCAAAAGCATACTATACTAATTGTTTTTTACAATAACATGTGGAAAAAGGTAGGCATGGTGGCACTTGTGAGGGTGCCTAGTGGGGGGGGCATGGCAAGCAAACAAACACAGGTGTATATTATTAACTTAAAATTTATTAAAAAATACGGTACTATTATAGGTAATGGAAATCCTGGTGGTGCAGTTGTTAAGAGCTATAGCTGCTAACCAAAAAGGTCGGCAGTTTGAATCCACCAGGCGCTCCTTGGAAACCCTATGCGGGCAGTTCTACTCTGTCCTACTCTGTCCTAAAGGGTCGTTATAAGTAAGAATCGAGACAACAGCAATGGTTTTGGATTTTTTATACATAATAATTATTGTTATCTTTTTTTTTTTAGTTTCAACTATCTAGTTTTAGTTCTTTTTTTGTAAAATTAGCAACATCCACACACTCACAATACATATTCCTATTTATCTTTATTTCACATAAGGTAGCATGCTGTATCTACCAACATGTACAATTGTGAGGATGATGGAGGGCTGGGCAATGTTTCATTCTGCTGTGCGTGGAGTCTCCATGAGTCAGGGGCCATCTCAACACTGATAACAGTTTTTATCTTGAAAGTCTAGATTTTATTTTTTCTTCTGTCCTAGAAAAGAATGGAGTTATATTACATAGGATGAGAAGGGATTAGTGAGATTGAATAAGTGAGTGGTAGGGCCCTGAAAAGAGCGATTGGATTCCATGAAACTGAAGGAGAGAGACAGTGCTAGAGTGAGTAGTTGGTGGAGTCTTGAGCCCAATTCTGACACAACATCCTAAAAGATGGGAGAAACTATGTAAGACAGACTTATGGAGGCATTGGAAAGGAACTGGAAGGGTCAGGTTTGGGTGCCTAACAAAGCTCCCGGTGGTTGAGTTGGACTTGAAGGAGTGGATTCTGTGAGAATGGAGAGACTCACTTTCCAAAATACCACACAGGTTTAGGCAAGGTTCATCTCATTAGTGTTTTTTGTTTGTTTGTTTTTGTTGTTGTTACAAAAATATAGATAACATAACATTTGCCAATTCAACATTTTTCTGGCATACAATTTAGTGATATATTACATTAATCATGTGCAACCATCTCACATAATTGTTGCCTTGATAGAACCAAAGACAGAGGTTGTTTCCAAAGTTTCAAGAATTTTTAGTCCACAGAAATTTTGTATAAACTTAGGAAAGAAGAGGAAAGCTTAAAATATTACTGAGATTGAACTTCTGTCAGCCAGGAGAGACAGGAAAATAAGGACTTTGCCCCCAATTTTGTGAAATAAATTCATTCTTTGTTTAACCAAAATGATATATTATGCGTATATGTGTACATGTTTACTGAAATGGTATAAAATTCTGAATATTTACTGAATGGTATAGCATTCTCTTCTATGACTTATTTTTATCACTTAAGAGAATAAATTGAACATCTTGTACTTCTTTCTACACCTGCACAGTTTTTCGCTCTGTGGATACATGCTGTTTGGTTCTTGTAAGGTGCTGTTGGGATCAATAAGTACTATGGTATCTACAGAGTACTATATAGATTTTTTTCTTACAAGCATGGAATTTGCAGCCAATTATGCTGCTGTAAGAAAGTTTTAGCTCTAAGAAAGTTTACATTCATGTTTTTAATAAGGAAAATAATTGCACAACGTTCGTCATATTTTTTCAACTTTGACAGATGGTAAGTGAACAGACTGGGAGGAGGAGAAGTGACCCAACTTGCCTCAGCAGTGTTAGAAAAGATATCAAAGGAAAAGACAGACACTCCCAGTGCCAAAGACTTTGTTTTCTTTCTCACTCATCTCTTTCAAACTGGTCACAAATTGCCTTACTGCATTCTACTCTGTCACTTTATAATAAAGTAATTTCTTTTTACCTTCGCATTGAAGAAGTGTTTTAGCCTATGATAAAATGGTTTCTTCAATTCTTCTGAGGTTGAGAGTAATAGGTAATAAAGATTGTTCAGAAATCTGTCATGGTCACAATAACTACAAGGAAACACAGAGTATATCAATTTACTATTCATTATGAAAAGGCAAAAGGAAGCTTGCCAATGAGTATTATCCTGTGGGCTGCACAAAAAACATCAGCAAGAAGTTAAAGACTTTTTTTTTAATGTGCTTTCCCCCCACAAATGTGTACTAGAATTGGTATGCATTGCACAATGCCTGACTTAAGTTGTCAGTTGATCAAACAATAATATTGAGAATAATACCGCCAGTAGGAATTATTTCGTCCATTTTTTTTTCTTGTTTAGCACATTTGAAGAACCATTTAACCTTACAGCTTCTAAAGTAAAAACTCTAAGACATCCAATTCGCATATATATATTTTTTAAAAAGACGTTTTTCTAAAGCGTAGAGTTGAATTAGACTTAAATGGCGTATAACTCAAAAGTGTGTGAGAGGCGGCGGAGGAACATGTATGGTAAATTACCCATACCCAAAACTTCTCCCCTCAAATATATCAGATAGCAAAGAAAAAAGATAAGAACGGGCAATTGCAATGATTGCAAAGTGCCATGCAATAAAGAGTACCAAAACAAAAACAAAACCCCCCAAACTTTTGAATTTTAGTTCCAATTTTGCCACTAGTAAGCTTTATGACCGTGGGCAAGTCACTTTGAATATCACTATCTGACATAAAAGGGAGGGTGTTGGACTAGACGATCTCGTCAAGGTTCCAATGCCTCTCCTGGCAACCGTTTTTCTATTCCAAGTCAAAACCCACAGGGCAGCTGCCCCCAGTCTTTCCCATTTCTCCTTACAAACCCTTCTAAAAATTATTATTTTCCTCCTTCATCTTGTAATTATTCATTACGTTGGGAAGGCAGGCACAAACTGAGACTGTCTTAGATCCACTGGGGTGGATGTCATCCTACTCTAAGTCTCTGCATTGGCTTGTTCCTGCCTGCCTTCCCAGTCTCATGTTTCAGCTTACTCCCTCTTGCTCTTTACCCTCAGGCACATTAGCTTTCTGGCAATTTCTCAAAGGTGCTGTGCCTTGTTAGCTACAGGAGCACTTTTTTCTCAACCTGAGTTGTTCTTCCATCTACCCCCACGTCCACCTTTCTCTTCGCATGGTTAATTACTTCTCCTAAGTGAAACCCTACTCTAATATCATGCCTCAGCTACTGACAATTTCCTCAGCAAACATCATCCTTCCTGCAGGATTTAGCCATTTCGACCATTCTGCAGTCACTGTACCAGGTGCCTCACTGACATACTACTTATCACTCATCTAAAGTTTCCATTTATTGACGCAATTATTTCATCATGTTTATCTCCCCTCACTAGACTATAGGAGCAACAAAAGACATTGCACTATTAGACCTCTGTACCTAGAAAGTGTCTGACCTATTGCAGTCCCTGCTTACACAACAGCTATTAAGTAAATCAGTACTGCCCTTAGACTCACAGAGTTTATGTGGGAGACCTAAGCCATATATGTATATTCCACTCTGATAAGGAAAATCTCCATATTTGTGCTATTTTTGTAGAGCATGTTTTGTTTTCCCCTCTTAGAATGTAGAATTCAAGATAAGAGAGTTGCTTACCTACATCTATCATGTAACCAGTTAAGTCTCTCTATCTTTTAGAAGAAAAATGGAGGAGAGTGAATGTTTTGGTCTGCGCAAGATGAGGTGACCAGCATGGGAATTAAAGACTCATTGTTCAATGACTGTATTTCACATTCATGAAATGAATAGTCTATAGCATATCCAATATTTTCATTTCAGACACATTCACAATCAATATCGATCATTACAGTCCAGTCAATTGTTCAGTGATCCATGTCGATCATGACGACAGTCAAAATTCATTGACTGGGCATGTTCTACACAGACATAGTTGCAGATGGGACAAGCATTTTCAGGGAAGCAAGACCAGGTTTAGGCCAATTTGTGGAAAAAAAAATTGTCATTTGTCACACAAACCTCCACGTGGTCACATATCCTCAGAGGATTCCTCCAATTCAGACACCAATTTTTCTAGATGATATCCCTATCCCTACCAATTCTACTTTCAGAAATTTATCAGTTGTATACATTGTAATATCATCCTCACTCCAGTTATAGATACTTAACATTTTTAAGCATCATCTCTTAATATGCTAAAGGAATATTAGGAGAATTGGTATGGGAATTATGGGCCATCCTAAAAAAAAAAGCGCCTCCCAAAATAAAACTTACTGAGGGCTGCAAAAAGGGATTGGTCTCACTCTCCAGGAAAGGATAATCTACATTGGTAATTTCACACTCATGTTTAGAATACTGCTTAGAATATCTGACTTAATTTTTTCTTTTCTTTTCTGCCGGAGGAGGAATGGATAAGTTTAACACGGGATTTAATATCAAATAAGTAACCAATATTGTTAACGGTACAAGATCATAAAGAAGAAAATTTCAGTAAAATCTTCAGTTGGTATACCCATTGCCATTGAGTCAATTCTGACTCATATCAACTCTAGAATCTGCTTTTAACAGGTTAGTGATTGCAATTCCTAGATTATTCCCCTTTAGAATTGGGTTCTACCCAAACTATGTCAAGTCAACCTTGGTACAGCATATTTGACAAAAATAAATAAATAATAAAATAGAGGAGCCCAGATGTACTTTGTGTCATCCCACACCCCTACTCTATAACATGTGCATTTGTGTCCATCGGCACGTGAACACATACACACACAGGGCAGGTACACACATTGCTATCGCCCATTACTTCAAGTTCAGTGCTCAGTTCTCAACTCAGAGATAAAGGCAATTAGGCAGAAATTGATAGGAAAGAAGCCATGGAGATTTTATCACAATTTGTCACAGCAAATAGAAGCTAACAAAAATGTCTAGAAACTGGGAAAATTTTATTGAGAAAATAAAATTTCTCTATATTTTGTAGATGTTGGGGTCTTTTTTTTAGAAGACCAAGAAAGACTTCCTAACTTTTAAAGTCATTATGTTTTCTCATTTGAAAACTAGAATAATAGTTATAAAGAAAGGAAAATTTTATGCTTCATTCTATGAAAATTAGTTGTTGTTAGGTGCCATTGCATTGTTTCTGACTCATAGCAGCCCTATAGGACAGAGTAGAACTGTCCCATAGGGTTTCCAAGGAGCAGCTGGTGGATTTGAACTGCCAACCTTTTGGTTAGCAGCCAAGCTCTTAGCCACTACACTACCAGGGCTTCCAGAAAATTAGTACTAACTTGAATTTAATGCAATAAAATTTCAAAGATCAAGTAAGACTATAGGCTGAAATGAGAAGGTGCTATAAGAGGCATAGAAACAAATTGAGGACAGATATACACAATTAAGGAAAGAAAGAAACAAAGAAAGGAAGGAAAGAAAGGAGAGGGAGAGACAGAAAGAGAAATAAAGGAGGAAAGTTGATCAATGGTCAAAAATTCTATTTACTGACTTTAACAAGGTAATCACTGAATAGGCAGGGCAAAGACAAGAGAATTAAAGCAATTACAGTAGAGATAAAGATATGGAGGGAAAAGGCAATTTAACAGAATTTATAACTGATCCGCAGAGAGAGTCAAGGACCCGATACATTGAGTGGAAAAGGTATACAAAGTTATAAGGAAAGAAATTTTTCCTGAGATGGGGAGATATATTGAATCTTCACAGTGAAAACTCCTCTGCACCTCAGGAAACACATTAAAAAAAATCGCATAGAACCACATCCTAGTTAATTAACTGAACTTCAGAAAAAATCTGCAGGCCATTTATGCATAAAAATTTATCAATTAAAGGGGGAAACCATGGTGATTTTTAAATTCTATGCAGCAATAGTCAATGTTACAATGTGATAGGGCAAACATTTTTAAAGTTTTAGGAAAAATAAAGTATTACCCAAGGCATAGTTTAAGCAGAAAGGGAACAGGCAAATAAATACATACGTGGACTAAGAAAAACAGAAAAAAGGAACTTATCTTAAAAAAAAAAAAGACAAAATCGTGATGATATAATCAAGCAACCTGAGATGAATTAAAACAAAACAAAACAAAAACAAAAACAAACTTCTGAAACGGTAAATAGTGAAAGAACTGTAAATGTTTATAAATATTAGAGAATAAAATGTAAATTTTAAAAGTTGACAGTATAAAATTAATACAAACCAAACTCATTGCCCTCTAATCAACTCTGACTCATAGTGACCCTATAGGACAGAGTATATGAACTCTGGATGTGAACTCCTGACCTTCTGTTTAGCAGCCATCGCTCTTAACCACGGCACCAGCAGGGCTCTGCATTAATACGGCTATTCAAAACCAACAAGTGTGGAAGGGGACCGAAGAGAAAGTCTAGGACTGTAAATTTTCCACATTTCATAGTAAAAGGCCAACTGTTACTGTCTAAATGTAATGTGCAAGAAAGACCATAGAATGATCCAAAAACTTGATGCTTTTCATAGTCTATTTTTTTGAAACATAAAATTTCTTTTAGAAAGCGGTTTGCCTTGTGATTAAGAAACGTGTATATAAATTTCAACATTAAGATTAATTATAGCTTCATTTTTTTCCTCTTCAAGTAAAATTAATTTAAATGTTTTTAAACTTAAAAGTAGCATATATAACTTCATCTCATTCAAAAAATTATTTCCTTCAAACTCCCCATTATTCTTTGTGTACAATCACACGATGTTAGCAGTCATTTCTGGGTGGTAGTGGTTTAACTTTACACATTTTTTAGTTTATTGGTTCTGATTTATAACTTTGTTTGAATTTTAAAATAGTAAACATATCATTTTTAAAAGTATGATAAAATCATTCATCTAAAACCAACAACGGCAAAAAAGAAGTTAAAATATCTGTGCAATTTATTAGTTGTTATGCTTTCATTTTTAGGGTGTCAGAACAATTCTTTCAATGTCTCCTACTCCTTCAGTTTTACTTCTGCCAAGGATAAAAAAGGATAAACGTCCAAGGATAAAGAAATCTGTTGAATTTTTCTTTGCCAAAGATTAGGCTGATAATTAGGAACTTTCACATTCATACTCTTTTTCATACTTACATAGAATTCTTTCATTTATAATTTCTACGTCCATTTCTTTTTTACTGCTATATTGGCACTAAATTATAGTTTTAATCATAAAGTTGGAAAAAGTATATATAATTCATATGCATCAGGTAAAGAAGAATAAAACTAAGACCCACGTATCCAACACCTGTCTTAACAGAATACTAATACAATAGAATACTTAGTAGAACACTTGTTTCAGAAGGCCCCTGCACACCTCCCAAAAAATCCCTTCTTTCTTATCTCACTGTGCATTCTTCTCCTTTTCTCTTCCACACAAAAGAGAGAAAAATTTTTTATAAATATAATCTTGCTTTTCTTTACGGAATTTCTAGGTATGTAGGTATGTATGTATCCTAAACAAAGTGCTTCTTAATGATACCTGTTTTTAAATGTTATGTAAGTTAAATAATTATACATGTACATATTCGTTCTTCTGTGTCACTGTTTTTGAGATTCTCATATTTATGCTTTTGTTTATAGTTTGTGCTTTTTACTATTATATAGTACTTCATTATCAGAATATTATGAAGTTATTAATTCATTACTGTGGACCATTAAGTTGGTTTCAAATTTTTGGTAATGAGTGAATAGTGCTGCTATGAACATTCTTGCACACTCTCTTTATCCACATTTAAGAATTTCTATAGAAGTTTATTCTACAGGAGTGAAATTGCTGAATTTTAAGGATATGCACAATAACAGGAAACCCTGGTGTCGTAGTGGTTAAGTGCTAGAGCTGCTAACCAAGAGGTCGGCAGTTCAAATCCTCCAGGCGCTCCTTGGAAACTCTATGGGGCAGTTCTACTCTGTCCTATAGGGTCGCTGTGAGTCGGAATGGACTCGAAGGCAGTGGGGGGTAATGCATGATAACATTTACTGGTTAATGTCAAATTTTCTAATATGGTTTAAGCAATATGCACTCTCACCAGCTGTGTTTAAGAGGCACTATTGATCTGCATTGCTGTTAACAGGTGGTATTGTCTACTTTCTAATTTTGCCAAACTGATTTGTGTGAAATGGAATCTCGTTTGTGATCGTAATTTGCATTTTCATGATAGATACCTAATAAGGTTGAGAATCTTTTTTTTTATTTTATTATTATTATTTTTTTAACTTTTATTAAGCTTCAAGTGAACATTTACAAATCCAATCAGTCTGTCACATATAAGTTTACATACATCTTACTCCGTACTCCCACTTGCTCTCCCCCTCTTGAGTCAGCTCTTTCAGTCTCTCCTTTCGTGAGAATTTTGCCGGCTTCCCTCTCTCTCTATCCTCCCATCCCTCTTCATCAGCGTCTCTCTCCCACCCGATGACCAGTCCCTTTCATGTCTGATGAGTTGTCTTCGGGAATGGTTCCTGTCCTGTGCCAACAGAAGGTCTGGGGACCATGGCCGCCGGGATTCCTTTAGTCTCAGTCAGACCATTAAGTTTGGCCTTTTTATGAGAATTTGGGGTCTGCATCCCACTGAGCTCCTGCTCCATCAGGGGTCCTCTGCTGTGCTCCCTGTCAGGGCAGTCATCGATTGTGGCCGGGCACCAACTAGTTCTTCTGGTCTCAGGGTGATGTAGGTCTCTGGTTCATGTGGCCCTTTCTGTCTCATGGGCTCTTAGTTGTCATGTGGCCTTGGTGTTCTTCATTTTCCTTTGCTCCAGGTGGGTGGAGACCAATTGATGCATCTTAGATGGCCGCTTGTTAGCATTTAAGACCCCAGACGCCACATTTCAAAGTGGGATGCAGAATGATTTCGTAATAGAATTTTTTTGCCAATTGACTTAGAAGTCCCCACAAACCATGTTCCCCAGACCCCCGCCCCTGCTCTGCTGACCTTTGCAGCATTCATTTTATCCCGGAAACTTCTTTGCTTTTAGTCCAGTCCAATTGAGCTGACCTTCCATGTATTGAGTGTTGTCTTTCCCTTCACCTAAAGCAGTTCTTATCTACTGATTATTCAATAAAAAACCCTCTCCCACCCTCCCTCCCTCCCCCCCCTCGTAACCACAAAAGTAAGTGTTCTTCTCAGGTTTACTATTTCTCAAGATCTTATAATAGTGGTCTTATACAATATTTGTCCTTTTGCCTCTGACTCATTTCGCTCAGCATAATGCCTTCCAGGTTCCTCCATGTTATGAAATGTTTCAGAGATTCGTCACTGTTCTTTATCGATGCGTAGTATTCCATTGTGTGAATATACCACAATTTATTGACCCATTCATCCGTTGATGGACACCTTGGTTGCTTCCAACTTTTTGCTATTGTAAACAGAGCTGCAATAAACATGGGTGTGCATATATCTGTTTGTGTAAAGGCTCTTGTTTCTCTAGGGTAAATTCCGAGGAGTGGGATTTCTGGGTTGTATGGTAGTTCTATTTCTAACTGTTTAAGATAACGCCAGATAGATTTCCAAAGTGGTTGTACCATTTTACACTCCCACCAGCAGTGTATAAGAGTTCCAATCTCTCCGCAGCCTCTCCAACATTTATTATTTTGTGTTTTTAGGATTAATGCCTGCCTTGTTGGTATGAGATGGAATCTCATCGTAGTTTTAATTTGCATTTCTCTAATGGCTAATGATCGAGAGCATTTTCTCATGTATCTGTTGGCTGCCTGAATATTTTCTTTAGCGAAATGTGTGTTCATATCCTTTGCCCACTTTTTGATTGGGTTGTTTGTCTTTTTGTGGTTGAGTTTTGACAGAATCATGTAGATTTTAGAGATCAGGCGCTGGTCGGAGATGTCATAGCTGGAAATTCTTTCCCAGTCTATAGGTGGTCTTTTTACTCTTTTGGTGAAGTCTTTAGATGAGCATAGGTGTTTGATTTTTAGGAGCTCCCAGTTATCGGGTTTCTCTTCATCATATTTGATAATGTTTTGTATTCTGTTTATGCCTTGTATTAGGGCTCCTAGGGTTGTCCCTATTTTTTCTTCCATGATCTTTATCGTTTTAGTCTTTATGTTTAGGTCTTTGATCCACTTGGAGTTAGTTTTTGTGCATGGTGTGAGGTATGGGTCCTGTTTCATTTTTTTGCAAATGGATATCCAGTTATGCCAGCACCATTTGTTTAAAAGGCTATCTTTTCCCCAATTAACTGACTCTGGTCCTTTGTCAAATATCAGCTGCTCATACGTGGATGGATTTATATCTGGGTTCTCAATTCTGTTCCATTGGTCTATGTGCCTGTTGTTGTACCACTACCAGGCTGTTTTGACTACTGTGGCTGTATAATAGGTTCTGAAATCAGGTAGAGTGAGACCTCCCACTTTCTTCTTCTTTTTCAGTAATGTTTTACTTATCCGAGGCTTCTTTCCTTTCCATATGAAGTTGGTGATTTGTTTCTCCAACACATTAAAAAATGACATTGGAATTTGCATCGGAAGGTTGAGAATCTTTTAAAGTATAAACAGACTGTTTACTTTTCCTCTCCTACAAAATGTCTGCTCATATTTTTTAGTCATTATTTTTTTTTTGTTAGGTCATTTAAAGCAGTTATTCATATTATCTACTTATTAATCCTTTGTAGGTTAAAAGTGTTACAACCATCTTCTATTCATTTGTGAAGTATCTTTTCACTGTTTTTAATGGTCAACAGAAGTGATTTTTATGTAGTTTAAATTATCAAAAAAAATTTTTTTATTAGTTTCCAATTGTGTATCTTAAGAACTGCTTCCCTACCCCTAAGGTCCTAAAGATACATTTCTATATTTGTTTCTAAAATGTTTATAATTTTGCGTTGCGTATTTATATCCTTGGTCTACCTGCAGTTGACTTTTGCTTACAGTATTAGTTACAGATTTAATTATATATTTTTATTATATCACTCTTTTTGAGTAATCTTGTGTTTTTTATTCTCACTGATTTGCAGTTCAAGCTTCTATGTCTAAAAGTTTTATATTTAACTGGTTCTATTCCCAAATGTATTATTCTATTCAATATTTATCTATCTAAACAAACACCACACAGTCGTCAATACTATGGATTTATTTTTTAAAAAGTCTGTTTCATTTTTGCAGCATCACAATAATGGGTCTAGGTAAGGATTGCTTTATTTATCTTGCTTTTAAATTTTGGGCTTCCTGAATTCTAAAACTTCTCTCTCTCAATAGTTTATGGAAGCTTTCATCTTTATTTCTTTGAATATTTTCTCTTCCCAATTTTCGCTAATATCTTTTCTGGGAACTCCAATTGGATATGCTAGAACTTCCTTTATTTTCTGTGTGATTTCTTGAGTTAAGCACTCTGGTTTACAAAGTATCTCTTCAGGTATGTCCAGTTTTCTTTTCAACCTAATCATTGAGTTTTAATGTAAATTTCTACTTTTATATCTTTAATTTGTAAAATTTTATTTGGATCTTTTTTCAAATCTCTTGTTTTTTTTAAAAAAATATTCTATGCTCTCATCGGTGAATTCTCTTTCATATTTTCAAAGAGTAAAGTCTAAGAGAGAGTTATCAGTCTGTAGACCATCCTTTATGAAATTTTGTTTCCTTGAGTAGTTTTATCATTGTTGTCTATGAGTTCATGTTCCTGAGAATTTGACCTGTGAGAATACTTTGATTCTGGATTGAAGTTGTATACCGCTACAGAAGACTACATAAATAGATACTGTCAATTTAGATCATAAAGATACATGGAGAAAACTTAAACAATTCAACAACAAAAAGACAAATAATCCAATTGAAAAATGGACAAAGGACATAAGCAGACCAAAGAGGACATTCAAGCCATCAACAAACACATGAAAACATGCTCATGATCACTGGCCATTAGAGAGATGCGAATCAAAACTGCAGTGAGATACCATCTCATCCCAGCTAAAGTGGAACTGATAAAACAAATAAACAAAATGGAAAAATAGGAAACAACAAATACTAGTGAGGATGTGGGGAGATTGGAATCCTTATCCACCACTGGTGGGATTGTAAAATGGTATAATCACTATGGAAAATGGCATGGCCCTTCCTCAAAAAGCTAGAAACAGAAATACTTTATGATCCAGCAATCCCACTCTAGGTATATACACTAGTGAGCTAATGAAGGAGACATGGACAGAAATATGCACACCTACATTCATTACAGCATTAGTCACGATAGCAAAAAGATGGAAAAAACCCAAGTGCCCATTAATGGATGAATGGATAAACAAAATGTGGTATATACATACAATGGAGTAGCAGCCATAAATAATGATGAGTCTTCAGAACTTCTTATAATGTGGATGAATCTGGAGTACATTATGGTAAGTAAAAGAAGCCAATCACAGAAGAATAAATACTGTATGATTGTACTTTTATAAGAAGACAAGAATAGGGATATATACAGAGACCAACATTTATTGGTGATTACCGGGGATGGGGTGGGAAGGTGATACAAGGAAGCACTCCTGAGATAGTAGACACTTGCTGTCTTTGGTGATGGGAAAGGTAGAGCTGGATGTGAGTGAAGTGCACACAGCTTGTAAATGATATAAAAAAGTACACCAGAGAAAATGACGTTTTTGGTAAAGAATATGACAAATACAAGTTTGCAACACCACCAATAGCAACCAACAATATGTGTGATTACACAAACATGTATATAGACATATATGTATGGGTATGAATATGTGGGTACATATGTGTGCACAGATAGATGAATGTATAGGCATATGAATATAGAGGTATGTGTGTGCATGGATGTATATTCATATCTATGATAAACCACATAGGGGACATGGATACGGATACTTATTGGATATAACCAAATACCTTCTGAGATTGATTTCTTTGGATTTGAAGGCTTAGGACCATAGTCTAATGGGACAACTCAATCAACTGGCATAATATAGTTCATAAAATGTGTGTTTCTACATCCAAACATGGTGAGGAGTATCTGGAGTTTTAAAAGCTTGCAAGCGGCTATCTAAGACACAATGATTGGTCCCTACTCACCTGGAACAAGAGAGAAAGAAGGAAACCAAAAACTCGGAGAAGAAAGTAGTCTACAGGACTAATAGTCTATAAGAACCAAGCCCTCATCTGCCCTGAGCCCAGAAGAAGTAGATGGTGCCCGACTACCACGCTAAATGGATCCTGATAGAAGAGGAGAAAAATGTGGAACAGAATTCAGATTCTTAAAAAGTCCAGACTCACTGGACTGGTTGAGACTAGAAGACTCCCTGAGATTATTATCCTGAGATATTCTTTAAACCTTAAACTGAAATTATCCCTTGTGGTCACCTGTTAGCTAAATGAAAGACTGGCTCATAAAATAAAGAATAAAATTTTCTACATTACTCCAAATGGTCAAAAATTACTTTAAAGCAAAGATGAGAAGGTGAGAGTTCAGGGAAAGTAAAGTACTGGATATGGTACAACCAGAACGGAATGAATGAGAATGATGACAAACTGTGAAAAATGTAACCAATATCACTGAATAATTTGTGTAGAAATTGTTAAATGGAAACCTAAGTTACTGTGTAAACTTCCACCTTAAACACAAGAAAATATTATTGAAAAAATGCAAGAAATAAATATGACAAAAAACGTAAATAAAAAAATATACATGGAGACCAACTTTTGTTTACAAATTCTCAGGGACTATGATTATTTTCCCCTTCACCCAATGCCATGGTCTACATAGGCAAGATTTCTGCTGTCCTTTTTGTACAATTAGTTTCTCTTTCAATTCATCCTTTTACCAAAAAGTATAACCATTGGAATTACTGCTTTGTTTCCTATCAAACTCTCCACCTCAGATAGCTCTAAGATTTCACTCTAGTCTGCACCAAACACTGAAAATAGCACAAATATTCATTAACTGTGGACTGGATAAATCAATTTTGGCATAGCAATGGAATCCTATACATCAAGTAGAATAAATAAACTATTGCTAGTTGCTACAACTTGGATGAGTCTTTCAAACAAAATGTTGAATAAAAGAAGCCAGGCACAAATAAAACTTATCTACAGGTTTACAAGTCAGAACGGTGTTTACACTGTGGGGGAACTAGTGATTGGAGAAGAGAGGGATTACTGGAACACTGGTAATGTTACACAGGTGTGGTAACACAAGTGTGCTCACTTTGTGAAAATTCATTGACTTGAACACCTAGGATTTATTAGCTTTTCTGTGTGTATGTTGTACTCCAATAAATAAAAAGTTTTCTAAAAAAAAGTTTTGTTCCAAAACGTTTTATTGCATTGCTCATTCTTTCCCCAATAATATGTATTGCTGACTCAGAGAGAAAGAGAAAGAAAGGCAGAGAAGGAGAGCTAGAGAAGCAACACTCATGGCTGCAAATAACAACCGAGGGAACAGCTGTTTGGAAGGCCACTCTCCGGAGGGGAAGCAGGCTTATCTTGAGTATTGGCTCCTGACTCCATATCGTGTAAGCAGCATTAGGAACACAGATTCATATTTCCTCTTTCTACGAAGTAACTATGGGCTCTCGCTATCTCCTGCTTCATGACACACGAAGATCAAGTGGGCAAGCACTGGAATCAGACCCCTTGGATTTCAATCCAGATTATGTCACCTACTACCTAGTGCAGAAGGTTCCTAGGTGGTGTAAATGGTTTGCTCTCAGCCACTAACTGAAAGGCTGGCATTTCAAGCCTACCCAGCATACCTCTGAAGAAAGGCCAGGTGACCTGTTTCCCTAAATATTACAGCCAAGAAAACTTTATGCAGCAATTCTACCCTGTAACACATGCGGTCTTCATGAGTCGGAATCAACTTAATGGCAACTTTTTTTTTTTTTAGCTGGTTTGTGATAGATAATAACCTTCTTTAAACTTCAGGTTTCTCATTGGTAATTTGGGAATAATAATAGTATCTAATGAATGGATTATACGAGGATTTAATTAGATAATATGCAGAAAACACTTGGCACTGTGCCCAGCACATGGCAAACTCTGAATAAAAGTTAGGCATTATTATTATAGGAGCCCTGGCGGCACAGTGGTTAAAGTGCTAAGCTGCTAACCAAAAGGTCAGAGATTCGAACCCACCAGCTGCTCCTCAGGAGAACGATGTGGCACTCTGCTTCCGTAAAGATTTATGGCCTTGGAAAACTAATGGGGCAGTTCTGCTCTCTCCTATAGGGTTGCTAGGAATTGGAACTGACTGGATGGCAGTGGGTTGTTTGGGATTATTATTATTATTATTAACCTTTCACGTCCCTTTTTTTTCCCTTATGTTCTCTTTCCCCTTTGCAGCCAAGGAGCATCATCTGTTTAGATTCTCATCTATTCACTTTGCTTGCTCTCACCCTCCTTTCCCACCATGCTACAGACAAAAGTAGATGTTGGCAGAGTGCCCAGACACTTTTATGGCCTCCAAGAGTGCTCTCAAAAGCTATCACGCAAATTGAAAAGAGGCGATAGCTTCATCCAAAATGAGAGAGAAAGGCTTGTGTTCTCACATACCAGAGTGAAAGCCTTAAAACCTCTGCAGCACCTAGCACAGCGTTCTGTATTTAGAGCTGGTGTTTAATAAAACCTTTTTGACAAGGATGGGGAGCGGAGTCCATCCACTGGGCGTGCAGGGCTAGGGCACACTGTGGATACAAACACCCTCACACAGGGGCCTGCAGAGGTCAGTGGTGGTGGTGTGATGTTTATCATGGGTGTTATTTAAACCTCCGTCTTCAGTTTATTAATTTCCTTTAGCTATGAAGCTTCGTGAACAAATAAAAAGTGGCTTTTTATGTGGTGGGAATACTAACCTAAAAGTGGTTTTCTGCATCATGCTGAGTGAAATATGTCAGACACAAAAGGGCAAATATTGTATGACCCTACTTACATGAAATATCTAGACTAGGCCAGTGTAGAGAGATCAGAGTTTTTTAGTGGTTACCAGGGGTGGACGGGACAGCAGGAGAAAGCAAGACACAATGCTTAGAGGACATTGAGCTTCTATTAAGGGTGACGGAAAAATTGGGGAATGGTTAAGGGTGATGACTGAGCAACATGGTGAACGTATTTAATGTCACTGAACTGTATGTGTGAAGATGGTTGAAACGGCAAATATTTTGATATTTATATATTTACCACAATTGAAAAAAGTTTTTTTTTTTTTTTTTTTAAGATCAGAGTATAATTGGTTTATTTATTTACCTAGAATTTTACTTGTAAAATGGGTATTGTAATTTTATGTTTTTGGTTCATTATAAAGATTAAAAGGACAAATTTATGTAAAGTGCCTGGCACAAAGTAGGTGCTCATGAAATGGTGGATTGCTTTCAGATGGCAGTGGTGACCTGGAGGTGTAAACTAAGAACACTCTGAGCCTGTCTCTTCACCGCTAGAATATTCTAGCTCCTTATCCTTCCACAGCTGGAGAATGGCCTCAAATGCTTTGTGGTGTTATGCTCGGCTGTGGATCTAGGGTACCATTTCCAAGTCACATACTGTGGTAATTAAATGCAATGTTAATGACACTTTTGTAAGTGGGCTACAGGTTGTTGCTGTGGTGTGTACAAAGCTTGTTGGATAAATGTCTTTAGGAAAGGTAAAGGCATTAGTCTTTTACTGATCAATAGGGTAATAAATTGTGTTTTGTTTCTCTACCTGGATTTAATGTTTACCTTTAAAATAAATGTGAGCTTGCTCATTACTTCTGTGGTTTTTAAGGTTCGTAGTGTCTTGAAACAGTCTTTCTTTCCATAGCCAGGAAATCCCAGCTTCTCATTTAGGCATACGGTAGCACAAGTGGAGGGAGCAGAAAGCTAAGACGACAAGAAAGGACAGATGATTAGGCGGCAAGTATGGAGCAGAACCTTGATAGTTGACCACACTCAACAAGCAACATGTGACCCCCAAATGGAACCAAATCTCCAGATAGAGCAGCATCCTCCCTCATTTTTCAAAAACACACCCATGTCACTCTTCTATCTCCCAACTTGCTAAGAGCTGTGCAACATTCCTTTGGAGGAATTGCCCCTTTATTTTGTGACCAATAATTTATGCAATAACAGGTTTCTGACCACCCAGTAATTAAGACCAAATCAGATGTTGTCTTAATAACAACTTAGCTATTTTCTACTTCATTTAGCTCTCTTCAATTCAAATATAGAGCCAAATAAGAGCTCGGCTACTACCCAAATGGTCAGCAGTTCAAATCTACCAGCTGCTCCTTGGAAACCCTATGGGGCAGTTCTACTCGGTCCTATAGTGTTGCTATGAGTCAGAATCGACTCAGTGACAATTTTTTTTTTCTGGTACTATGTGTCAGGTACAGTGCCAGCATCTCGAGTCAGAAAGAGGGTGACTATTCAGAAAGAACGAGTAATTTAAAAGCAGAAAGGAAGATATATTGTAGAATGATTTTAATTTTCCTCACTAATGCTGTAAATGTCTTTATAGAAATTGTTGAAGTGGCGTGTGCTTTGTTATTATATTTTCAATGACAACAATAAAAAATAAAATAAATTATAAAAAGAAAAATATTCCACGAAAGAATCTGAAAACATTTGAAAATTATTAATAAGTAAAAGAATGCTCGTAATTCATTATAGAGCCAGTTCCTGCTGGTCAATAAAGTGCTCCTAAAGTTAACATATTTAAGAAAAAAAAAAGTGTGTTTTAGTAACCTCCCACACTGTTGGAAATGTTGATGCGTGAGTGTAGCTACAATGTGCGTGGCTTGCGCTGAGTCACATTGCTATGCCTTGTTATTCCTACATAAATACGCCCAGCCTAGCTTTTGTTAATTGCTATTTAGAGTGATGGTGATTAAAGCGAGTACAGGAGTACAAATAGAAATGCTTTAAAATAATGGTGTAATCATTACTAATTCATTTTATATTTATTGTGGTATTAATTCTAATGAACCTTCTTGATATTAATGTGGGTGTTATAAGCACTCATATTGAATTTTTTGCTGTGAGTCAGTATTAATTAAACGAATGGTTATCATTACCTGTGTAATGGGACTAGAAGGGGTATTATTATAGGTGTTTAGAAAAATCAATAGTAATGCTTTAGTAATAAAAGCTTGTTTTTATTCATTCGTGTTGGTTATTGGTGCTAATTAATGCCTGTGTACTGTACAATAATATAGTTAAGCAGATTCCAAGCTCTGGACCCTAAGTTCTTGTAAGAACTTCCTTATTACCAAAGAAAGAGGAAGTCTTATTAAAGAGATGGAATAAACTTTTGGGGTTTTTTTTTGGTTTTCAAATAGATATCCTAGAATGTTTACATAGAATGGTCTTAATCAGATTTTTAGAACAATCAGCATAATTTCTTGACAGTAAGTTAAATGAGGCAGTGATGTAAAAAGGATTGAAAATGGTAAATTATTTTCTTATACCTATATTGGTAGAATAATTTGTAGTATTCGAAGACCTTTCACAACCATTTTCCTACTTTAATTATTACTATTATCATCAACATCATTAGTAATAAGAAGTAATATATTTAGTTGATTGCAGTTAAGGGTTCAGTTAAGAAAATTACTTAGCAGAACAGATAAAATCTTGCTTCCAAGGATGAATCCTAACTCCACTGGTCACTAACCATGTGACTTTCGGTTGTTCCAAGGCTTATCTTTTATAAAATAGGGATAACAAAAGTACCTACCTCAAGCCAGTTCCAGCTCATGGCTACCTTAGGTACAATAGAATGAAAAGTTGCCCGGTTCTGCTCCATCATTATGGTTGTTGTCGTGTTTGAGTCCATTGTTTTGGCTATTATGTCAATCCATCTCATTGAGAGCTTTCTTCATTTTTATTGGCCTTCTACGGGCCCTGTACTTTGCCAAACATGATGTCCTTTTCTAGCAATCGAGGGGGAAATAAAAGAAGCTGGAGGATGTTATGTGGCTGAGTTAAAGAGGGGGATTTAGATAACATTTTTTTGTTGATAACGAGGAGCCCCGGTGGCCCAATGGTTAAGCACTAAGCTGCTAACCAAAAGGTTAGCAGTTCAAACTCACCAGCTGCTCCTTGGGAGAAAGATGTGGCAGTGTGCTTCCATAAAGATTACAGCCTTGGAAACTCTATCGGGCAGTTCTGCTCTGTCCTATAGGGTCAATATGAGTTGGAATTGACTTGATGGAAAATTTTTTTTTCTTGTTGTTGTTGGTTACAGCTAAGGGGCTTGATAAAAGAAGTATTGGAGGGAGCAGAAGCCCCAGTAAGGAAGAAGTGATAAAGTCAGCTGCTGGAAAAGTTTACACATGGGTAAGGAACTAGCTGCAAGGGGGCAGATCTCTTCAATTTTTATTGAACTTTACTTAAATTGAGAATAGCAGAAAATGAAACATATTTGGATCAATTGATGGAGTCAAAAACAAGCCTGGAACACTAAGAAACTTGACCACACAATCTATACTTTGTAAAAAAAGAAAACTAAAAACAAAACCCACCGCTTTCGAATCAATTCCAACTCATAGCTACCCTATAGGATAGAGTAGAACTGCCCCAAAGGGTTTCCAAGGAACAGCTGGTGGATTTGAACTGCCTACCTATCTGGTTAGCAGCCGAATGCTTAACCACTGTACCACCAGGACTCTTTGTAGAGTAGAAACGTAAATGAGGCCAAAGTTTCCAAAGTAAATGCCACACTTGGAAATATCCTGCCAAAAATGGAACCGAATTTTATCAAATTTTTTACATTTGAATTAACTGACAGTTTGATTTAGGTCATGAGATAACACGAAATACTGAAAGCAAAAAGTAATAATGCTCTCAACGGTACTTCTCCAATTGTGTTTCGCATTAAATAAGGTTAAGAGTTATCAAAATGTATAAAATATAAAATTTTTAATGATTTGTTGGAAATTAAAAATTATATTAGTCTCATATCCACGTGGATTAAAACACTAAAAGAAGTACTGATGTAAAATACTAGAGATTCGCTTTTATTTAATGTGAAATGCCACATGTGTAGAGAGAGGTTTTAAACTTAGTAACTGACTGACTCTCTCTCTGTATACATGTTTTTCATTAAAAACAATAAACAGATTTTAATAGTTATTTAAGTAGCATGCAAAATAGTGCATTTAATCTCATTTAGTTGTTTCAATGCCTTTGCATTAAAACATAAATTAAAAATTTACCATATCTTGGAAAAATGACCTTAATGCATCAAGTTTTGTTAAATCTCAATGCATGTATTAAATAGCAACCCTATTAATTTATGTTCCCATTAGTTTCAATTCACAATGGCTTATAGTGCAATTTGATTCATAATGTAAAATGAACTACTTTTAATATCTAAGCACAAAGAATCAAAAGTGGGAAATTTCAAGTGGAGAGAAAATTGGTGAAAATATAGATCAGGCCACCATCAGCCACAACACAGTGCATAGTCAGAGGTTGGAAAACTGAGGCACCTTCAAACTTTGTGATAATCTAGCATATATTTATTTGTTATTATTTTTGGAATGATATTGTGTTTTTGGTGAAGGTTTAGCTTTCTGTTAAACAATTTCTACACTAATTGTTTGGTGACATTGGTTACATTCCACAATGCGTGACCATATGCATTATTTCCATACTGGTTGTTCCTTTTCCATTAATCTAGTTTCCTTGTCCCCTTACCTTCTCATCTTTGTTTTTAAAGTAGTTGTTGACCACTTGGTCTCATATAGATGATTTTTGAAAGAAACGCAGTACTCACGAGTGATATTCTTTATTTTGTGAGCCAATTTGTTATTTAGCTAAATATTTACTCTTATTTTATTGTTTATTGGTTGAAATTTTATAAAGCAATTCCCAGATATTATGTCATTTCATCCTACATATTCCTGTACATTTCTTACAGATACGAACATTTTCTTGCCAAACTACAACGTCATTAACATACCTATCAAAATTAGTAATTCCTTGGTTGGTGTTATTAGGTGTTCCAGAGTTGATTTAGACTCATAGTGACCTCATGTGACAGAGTTGAACTGCCCCATAGGGCTTTCTAAGTTGTAATCTTTATGGGGGCAGATCATCAGATCTTTCTCCTTTGGAGTCGATGGATGAGTTCAAACTGCCAACCTTTCAGTTATCAGCCAAGCACTTAACCATTGCACCATCAGAGCTCCTTAACTCCTTGGTAACACCTATTAATCAGTATGCAATAAAATTTCCTTAATTTCCCAATTGACAAAAGTGTCTTCACACAGCTGGTATGTATGATTTGGGATTAAATGATCTGCACTCATTTTATTTGTTTGGTGTGTCTTTCAAGTTTCTTTGAATCTAGAGCAGTACTTCCTTCCAATCCCTTTTTCTATAGCATGTGTTTTTAAAATACTGGTCTAAGATGTGCATGATCTTATACAAAGTTCTAATATAAAAATAAAAGTTCCAATCTTCCTCTCTCTTTTTCCTCGCCCTCGCTCTCTCCCTCCTTCCATCCTTGGAGACCATATCCAAGGGGGAAAGTCATTAGGTTTTAACAAATTGAAAAAAAAAAAAAAAAACCTAATGTAGTTAAGGATTTTTTTTTTTGCAGAGAATATAAAATACGCAATTTACCTTATATTTAAAATAAAATCAATACCAAAGTACTTTATTTCATAAATAAAACCAATATTTTAAATATAGGTAAGTCACGCACACCCACTGCTGTCAAGTCAATCTTGACTTACAGTGACCATATAGGACAGAACTGAAATGCCCCATGGGGTTTCCTAGGCTGTAAATCTTTATGGAAGCAGACTGCTGTACCTTTCTCCTGTGGAGCAGCTGGTGGGTTCAAATCATGGACTTTAGCATCTGAGCACTTAACCCTTGGGCCAGCAGGGCTCCTTAAATTATGTAGATATATAAAAAACAAACAAACCCATTGCCGCACAGTGGATTCCTACTCATAGGGACCCTAAGGACAGAGTAGAACTGTCCCATAGGGTTTCCAAGGAGCAGCTGGTAGATTCAAACTGCCGGCCTTTTTTGGTTAGTAGCGGAGCTCTTAACCATAGCACAACCAAAGCTCCAAATTATATACAATGGCCTATTATTCATTAGAATAACTTCAAGAGATGAATGGTGGAAGAGTAAAAGCAATGGGAAAAAACAGACAAAAGAAGAAGAATAAAAACATGGAAAATTCATAAAGAAAGTAAACAGTAAGAAAAGAATCATAATTAAAGGGAAAGAAGGTGGGGAAATGGGTTATATACAGAGAGGAGTAGTTCAGTGAATCATGGGGTGGGGGATACTGTGGGAAACTGACAGAGTGGATTTCAGAAATTAAAAACCTATTTCAAAGTTTTGTAACAAAAATCAGATGTGTAGTCTAACATATAGATCTAGTGGCCCAGTGGTTAAGAGCTCAGCTGCTAACCAAAACTTCAGCAGTTTGAATCTACCAGCAGCTCCTGGGAACCTTATGGGGCAGTTCTATGCTGTCCTGTAAGGTTGCAATGAGTCAAAATCCACTGGACAGCAATGGTTTTTTTTTTTGTTTTTTTAAATCTAGTCTGTATTTTTTTTCTTCAACATTCTTTAATCATGGCCTCCTGATTGGAACTGTTGTTGCTCCGTGGAGTCCGTTCAGGCTCCTAGCTACCCTATGTGAAACAGAACTAAACACTGCCTCATCCTTCGCCATTTTCACAATCTTTGCTATGCTTGAGCCCATTGTTGCACCCATTGTGTCGATCCATCTCGTTGAGGGTCTTCTTCTTTTTCACTGACCCTTTATTTACCAAGTATGATGTCCTTCTCCAGGGACTGATCCCTCCTGATAACATGTACAAATTATGAGACTTGGTTCTCGCCATCCTTGCTTGTAAGGAGCATTCTGGTTGTACTTCTTCCAAGACAGATTTGTTCATTCTTTTGGCAGTCCATGGTGTATTCAATATTCTTCCCCAACACTGCAATGCAAAGGCATCAAGTCTTCTTCAGTCTTCCCTATTCATTGTCCAGCTTTTGCATACATATGAAGTGATTGAAAACACTATAGCTTGGATCAGGTGCACCTTAGCCTTCAAGATGACGTCTTGGCTTTTCAATGCTTTAAAAGAGGTCTTTTGTAGCAGATTTGTGTGTTTTGATTTCTTTACTGCTGCTCCCATGGGTGTTGATTGTGGATCTAAGTAAAATGAAATCCTTGACCACTTCAGTCTTTTCTCCGTTTATCATGTTGCTTATTGGTCCAGTTGTGAGGATTTTTGTTTTCTTTGTGTTGAGGTGTAATCCATACTGAAGGCTGTGGTCTTTGATCTTCATCAGCAAGTGCATCAAGTCCTCTTCACTTTCAGTAAGCAAGGTTGTGTCATGCATGACGCAGGTTGTTAATGAGTCTTCCTCTAATTCTGATGTCAAGTTTTTCTTCATATAGTTCAGATTCTCGGATTTTTTGCCTAGCATACAGATTGAATAAGCGTGATGAAAAGATACGACCCTAATGCACACCTTTCCTGACTTTAAACCACGCAGTATCCCCTTGTTCTGTTCGAACGACTGCCTCTTGATCTATGTACACGTTCCTCACAAGCACAATTAAGTGTTCTGGAATTTCCATTCTTCGCAGTGTTACCCATAATTTGTTATGATCCACACAGTCGAATGCCTTTGCACAGTCAAGAAAACACAGGTAAACACCTTTCTGGTATTCTCTGCTTTCAGCCAGGATCCATCTGACATCAGCAATGATATCCTTTGTTCCACGTCCTCTTCCGAATCCAGCTTCAACTTCTGGCAGTTCCCTGTCAATGTACTGCTGCAATCACTTTTAAATGATCTTCAGCAAAATTTTACTTGCGTGTGATGGTACTGATATTGTTCAATAATTTCAAAATTCAGTTGGATCATATTTTGTTGGGAACAGGCATAAATATGGATCTCTTCCAGTCGGTTGGAATAGTGCAAAAAATTATTCACTGGGCTTGCAGATCACAGAACACTCTGTTAAGCTCATTTGGTAGGTGGAAAAATGTGACAGTGAGGCTTTCTTACTAGTACAAGTCGCATCAGTGTTTAAGCAGACTCCAGGGTTTGATAATATTGCCAACTTATAAAACCTTTTTTTCCCTTAGCAAAGAAGCACTGGAGGGAACAGAAAAATGAAAACCAAAAACCAAGGTCTCTCTTTAATTACTAAAAACCATAGTGGGGGCATCTTCTTGTATCTTCCAGGTAAGACTAAGATGCTAAAATGATTCTGGTTTTATTTTGTATCCTGAGTTGTTAAAAACTCCCTTACACTGTTATGAAGCCAAGGCTACATTTTTCTTTTGATCTTGCCATCTCTCTTTTGAAGCCACACATGGCAAGGAGAGAACCTAAATGTCCATGTAATCAAAATAGCTATGGCTATTGAAAAATAATTGCTTCCCAGGGATATCTGATTCAGTAATTATCTGCATTAAGTTTTAGATCAGATATTTGCTTCTTGGATGTAGTGGTTGTTTGATATTTAAGAAGCATGGATATTCCTATTGATAAACAAAATGAGGTCTGATACAATTACGCAGGAGAACATGTGGTGACTATACAGACACCACACATGGGCGGTGCTCTTCGCGTTTGGCAACGATAACCATGTTGTCTCCTAACATTTCCTCTGTTGCCCGGTTACTTTCAGAGTCAACTGATGTAGAGTTAATACCAAAAATAAATAAATAAATAAGTAAACAAATAAATAAGTTAAAACAACATTGGCTATATTCTCAGGGTTCTAGATCACAGTGAGTTTCTAAACTAAACCTATCACAGTAATGCTTTGAGCCTTATTTGTTCTTGGCTTCTTTGGTTGCTTTACCAGTAGCACTTCTCATTTACATTTTATTACACACTGAATTTGTCAGCATACAGTAGCCCTTCCTTTCATTCTTTCCATCTGCTTACTATGTTATTTAAGGAGCCCGGGTGGCACAAGCAGATTGCGATCGGCTGCTAACCCAAAGGCTGGCGATTCAAAACTACCCAGTGGCTCTGGGCAAGAAAGCCCTGGCAAACTGCTTCCATAAAGATTACAGCCAAGAAAGCCCTATGGAGAAGTTCTACTCAGTAATACGTGGGGCCATCATGAGTTAGGAGCTGACTAGATGGCACCTAAAAACAACACTGTTAAAAAAATATGTGTACACATTTTTTTTCTATGTTTCCTAGTGCAAATTAACGACGTCTTCTGAGCTGCAGTGTTTTCCTCTGTTAAAATAGGTATAATGATACACACACACACATATGTGTGTGTATATATATATTTCCTTTTTTTGTCATTTTTAAATAAGTAGTTTATGTATACTGTTTTGGCCAATGCCTGAAACATGATTGGTATTCATATTCAGAAAGTATTAGTGTGCCTCCTTAGTTTACATTACAAATATACTTTTACAGTATGTTATAGACAAAGAAGAGTTGACAGACTATCACTACTACTTCTACTCCAAGAGAATGTAATGAACGCAAGTTTCTCCACTGACGAGGTGAACCAAGTATTTGCAATCATATCTGACTTTATAGAGAGTTACAGTTTGAAAAGTGTTTCATGTTGCTCCTCATTTAGGGTTGACATCTGGATTTAATGTCTGCAGTCTCATTCACCACTGCCACCTACCTTGAGTCCCCCTATTCCTATGAAACGGCACCAGCCTATCTCATGAAGCACACCAACGACATTGGGTCTTTGATGCCTTCTCTTAAGCAGTCCCTTGGGCTTGAAAGACTTGACTCCTCACTATCCATCATTTGATGTGTTTTCTGCCTTTTAAATGGACCAGCTTGGGCTAGATGACTTCATGAAGAACTGGTAATTGCTGCAACCCCCATTTTAAAAGACCTGTTTTTTATAGTTTACACCAATAATTTGGCACTTATGTTATTTTGTTTTGTGAATTATCCTCTCTCTCTTCTCACCAAGTATGTGGCAAAGTGGACAGAACGTATCATGCAGTATGCAAGTTAAACAATTCATTCACAGGCCAAATTCACTGGCCATTGTTTTGTGAATCTTCTGAAATATAGAATGATAGTGATAAAGAGTTTTTGGGAGAGAGGGCTATTAGGCCTAGATCTAAACTAACTGTTGAGCCAATGATTGACTCCCTCTCTCTCCCCAACCCTTTCCAAGTCAGCATTGGGCCACTCCTGAAGCAAGTATCCCTTCAATGAGCCCCACATCTAATTAGTCACCAAGAGTTGACTCTAATAATGTCAGGGATAAAATAATTCCAAACTATTTTTATCCAGTCCCTTAAAAAAAAAAAGTTTCCCACAGCTCTTAATTGAAAAATCCATGATGGCACAAAAAAGATGAAACCTCATAACGCTAGAAACTGAAGCTTACTATCAGCAATTTATTGGAGTCTAGAAGGAATTTTCTTTAGTTACAGAATTAATTAATTTCTCTTTCACTTCTTTAACCTGTTTGAGCTGATTTGCTGAACATAACCAGTATCCTGTGGACATGCTGGTAACCATGGTGGAGTAGTGGTTATGAGCTAAGGCTGCTAACCAAAAGGTCGGCAGTTCAAACCCACCAGGCACTCCTTGGAAACCATATGGGGTAGTTCTACGCTGTCCTGTAGGATCACTATGAGTCGGAATCCATTCAACAGCAAGGGTTTTTTTGTTTGTTTTTTGGTATGGACACACTATTCTCTGAAATAGAACCATGTAGCTGAACAGGTAGCATGAAACAATGAAGGGCTTCCCCACATGGTTTGACCTGGTCCTGGAGTCATAGGTAAGCACAAATTATATTTTTTGTGCTTCAGAGGCGGCCAGATTTAGCACTTCTTTTCCTGCAACCATTCGAGACCACATCCTCAATAGACAATACGCTAAAGATGCTGAAGATTGGAGACTGTTTCTTGATGTTCTGCATGTGCTATTCTCTCTATCTGAAATGTTCTCTTCACACTGATCTAATCGTTTGTAGTGCAGCTGTTCTTTTTACTTATCCAGAATCCATTTCTCTTTTTAGTAATAGTTCTCTATTTCCTCTTAGGAAAACCCATTCTCACTCTCAATCATCTCAAGGAGAGGGAAAAAGATCTACACTGGTCGTTAGGGACACTCCGTTCTACTTTCTCAGTAACTCATGTGCAGAAGGGCATGTCACACATGGAGGTCACAGGACTTATTACTGGAACTTACATGTTGGAGTCATTGGGAATGGGAAGCCTATTCTTGTTAGGTTTGCCAACATGGGAGAAAGTGAGCCTGGAGCTCCTTTTGGCCTTTCCGAAGTCTTTTGGAGGAACACAGAGGATAGCAGAGGCTAATGACGTAGACACAGATAATCTGAATCCAGCCATGCCTAACGCCTGGTCATACCTGGACTTCTCAATTCCTTGAATCATTCAATGACCTTTTGTTTAAGTTTGTTTGCTAGAAACCCACTGAAAAACAAAACATTGTCTATTGATACATTACCTTTATCATCTTAGCTAACGCATCACTTTCTCAGTAAAGTTTTCTCTGAAACAACCACAGCCATAACCACACTGTCTCTCTACCTTTTCCCCGGTGGTGTCAGGTTCCTTTGATCTCTGCTTCCATGAAATGGTGGTGTTCATTTTCTTTATCTCAGTGTGGGATGACACACTCATGAATGTGATCATTGGGTCAATGTTTGTCTTTCCACTAATGATGATGATATAATACACAGAGAACTTAGTATGTGTTAGGCCTACTCTAATTGTTTGTACTACCTTGAATATGTTGTTGTTAGGTGCCATCAAGTCAGTTCTGACTCATAGCGACCCCATGTGCAAAATAGCAAAACACTGCCCAGTCCTGATCCATCCTCACAATCGTTGTTATGCTTAAGTCCATTGTTGCAGCCACTGTATCAATCCATCTCATCGAAGGTCTTCCTCTTTTTTGCTGATCATCTAATTTACCAAGCCTGATGTTCTTTTCAGGGACTGATCCCTCCTGATAACGTGTTCAAAGTATGTGAGACGTAGTCTTGCCATACTTGCTTCTAAGGAGCATTCTGATTGTACTTCTCCCAAGACAGATTTGTTCATTCTTTTGGCAGTCCATGGTATATTTAATATTCTTCTCCAACACCGCAATTCAAAGGCATCAAGTCTTCTTCGGTCTTCCTTATTCATCATCCAGCTTTCATATGCATAGGAGACAACTGAAAACATCGTAGCTTGGGTTAGGCGCCCCTTGGTCTTCAAGGTGACATCTTTGCCTTTCAACACTTTAAAGAGGTCTTTTGCAGCAGATTTGCCCAATGCAATGCGTCATTTGATTTCTCGACTGTGCTTCCGTTGGTGTAGATTGTGAATCTAAGTAAAATGAAATTCTTACAACTTCAATCTTTTCCCCATTTATCATAATGTTGCTTATTGGTCCAGTCATGAGAATTTTTGTTTTCTTTACATTGAGGTGTAATGCATACTAAAGGCTGTGGTCTTTGACCTTCATCAGTAAGTGCTTCAAGTCCTCTTCACTTTGAGCAAGCAAGGTTGTATCATCTAAATAATGTAAGTTGTTAATAAGTTTTCCTCCAATCATGATGCCCTGTTCTTCTTCATATAGGCCAGCTTCTTGGATTATTTTCTCGGTGTACAGATGGAACAGGTATGATGAAATGATACAACCCTGACACACATGTTTCCTGTCTTTAAACCACACAGTATCCCCTTGTTCTGTTTGAATGACTGCCTCTTGATCTGTGTACAGTTTCCTCATGAGCACAATTAAGTGTTCTGGAATTCCCATTCTTCACAATGTTACCCATAATTTTTTATGTTTCACACAGTTCAATGCCTTTGCATAGTCAGTAAAACACCGGTAAACATCTTTCTGGTATTCTGTGCTTTCAGCCAGGATCCTTCTGACATCAGAAATGATATCCCTGGTTCCACATCCTCTTCTGAATCCAACGGAACAGATACCTGTTGATGTACTGCTGCAACCACTTTTGAATGATCTTCAGCAATATTTACTTGTCTGTGATATTAATGACGTTGTTTGATAATTTCCGTGTTTTGTTGGATCACCATTCTTTGGAATGAGCACAAATATGGATGGGCGAAATCAGTTGGTTGGCCAGGAAGCTGTCTTCCAAATATCTTGGCATAGATGAATGAGCACTTCCAGTGTTGTATCCATTTGTTGAAACATCTCGACTGGTACTGTGTCAAGTCCTGGAGCCTTGTTTTTCACCACTCCCTTCAGCAGAGCTTGGACTTCTTCCTTCAGTACCAATGGATCCTGATCATATGCTACCTCCTGAAATGGTTGAACGTTGGTCAATTCTTTTTGGTACAGTGACTTTGTGTATTCCTTCCATCTTCTTTTGATACTTCCTGTGTTGTTCAATATTTTCCCCGTAGAATCCTTCAGGACATATATCAAATGCTTTATGAAGAATTAAAATGAAAACTAAAAAAAAAAAAAAAAAGAGAGCCCAGGACAACAGAAACCTTCAATGAGCTTTTAAATAAGCTAAAAATGTAAAGGCTAAAAAGTTGTGAATATACATCTGATTTTGAATAAATAGCATCAATAATTTTGAATATTTCTATTCCAAGTGCAGTTTCTAGGACAGAATCCCTTGTTCCCTGACAGCGGCTGGTCATATATTTGCCACTCTGGTTGTCCTTCCTCCATCTGGGGGAAAAAATTGAAGATGAAGAACAAAGGCTCACACCCCTGGTACTGCTGTAGTTCTCTCTTTGTTAACATCAAGCCTCCCAATATGGCAGACATCAAATTACCAGCTTTTTCTTGGGCCTCAGAAGTGAGATTTTTGGGGGACACGCACAGGATCCTTCTCACCACATAATTCCCCAGTGTGGGTGAGGTAGTCTCTGGCCGACCTTTTGCATCCACCATTTCTCAACTTCTTACTGCTGGTATCTGCTAATCCTTACAGGCCTCCCTGTGGGCAGGGTTCAGTTGACAGGGCTTGAGCCAATGTGAGATACATACTCCACATGCCAACCGGTACAAGGGCAGGGTTCTCCCCATTGCAGCTGTTGCTTTCCTGAGTAGCTTCAGCCAATCTCAGGTTTTTTGAACTCACCAAGTAGAAAACAAGCACCAGTCTCTATGTTCCTGGGACACACATCACTCTTAGTACTTATTCTCTGGCTCATGGTGGCAACAGGAAGGTGCAGTCAATGCGTTTCCAGTTTCCCCTTATGTAGACCTTCCTAGTCTCAAGGCAGCTGTCTTTAACCACTTCTGATTTCACTGGGATAAAGCAGAAATGCTGCTGCTGTTAGGTCCACAATGCTCATACTCGATGGCTTCTTTTAATTTCTTTCTGAATGGAGGTAGGTGATGGAAATTATGGGAGCTAATTTTTTTTAATCATTATAAACAAATTCTGCTTTCCAGTTTCAGTTTCCATTGAGTCACTTCCAACTCATGATGACCCGTGTGTCAGAGTAGAACTGCGCTCGTTAGGATTCTCAGTGGCTGATTTTTTGGAAGTAGATCACCAGGCCTTTCTTCCAACGTGCCTCTGGGGGGACTCAAACTTTCAACCTTTCCGTTAGCAGCTGAGCATGTTAACTGTTTGTACCACCCGGGGATGCTACAAGCTTTGCTTACTTTGAGTAAATTCAGCATGGTGCTGCCTAGTATTTCTGTTTAGAATGTGAGAGTCCTTTTGCTTAATTTTCTCAGCTTTGGGAGCCTTAGCTAAAATTCCGTGACAACGAGTAATGTTCTCATTGTACATCTATAAATACTTGAAGTCCCTTCCAGCTCTATAAGAAAAATCTCCATCGTGGAAATTTAATATAGTGAACCTCTGAGCTACTTGAATCTTTAGCAAGTAGTTTCGCTTTCCTCAGTTCCCTAGTGCCAGTGAAATTTTGAGAGACTTTTCATTTAAAGGTTCCAGGGCATTTTTTTTTTTTTTTTCTAAAGTGAGAGACTACCAAAACCAAAACCAAACCTGCGGCCGTCAAGTTGATTCCGGCTAATAGCGACCCTATAGGACAGAGTAGAACTGCCCCATAGAGTTTCCAAGGAGCACCTGGTGGATTCGAATTGCCAGCCTTTTTAGCAAGCGTAGCACTTAACCACTACGCCTCCAGGGTTTCTGAGAGAATACAGCAATACCAAATAATTTACTTCTCTACAATCACATTAAAATGCACAACACAATTCTTTAATTACCATCTCAATCTAATTCTCTAAGAAGTTTGCCCTAATTGCATTGTTGATATGCATGAATGCAAATAAGATGTTGGTTGTTACCCTTGTAGCAAATGAGTGTTTCTATTACATACCTATCTATTCTCTTGTTAGAAAAGCTGGTCAGGTTTGGAACTACTGAAAGTTGTTTCTCTGCCACAAATGATAATAGCTAAGCCCAGAAACCAAAGGACACCCCCTCCACAAACACACATACACCCACACACAGCAAAGAGATGCCCACAAATAAGGCAATGAAAATTCTCTATAGACTGGCAGGACCGAAGTGTGAATGGGACATTTGCAGAGCGGCACTCGCCAGAAGGTGTGCGAAACAAACAACCCCCAGCTGCTATGCTTTGCTTTTGTAAAAAGATCTTAAGGTTGTTTCACAAACACAGGTGTGAGAAGGAAGAGAGGGGAAAGAGGAGAAGAGGAGGAGGAGGATGTATGGAAAACTGGCAACGGGAACAGCATCATTACTCCTTTAGGGATAGAAGATGGATACTTTGTTACCACAGGGGGCATCTCCACTCTTACCTGCTCCCATCCCACCCCAGAGAAGCTCACTGCAGCTCCAATAGGTGTAGGTGTGTGTCTGCCTTGCTTAGGGGAGGGGTCTGAAGATGGGGTAAAATCTTTTTGTTTTTTCAGGTAAGTGGAAGATTTATAATTCATAAAATTACCTCTCCTTAGAAACACGTTTATTTTTATTCCTATAGGACATAAGAATAAATATTTCTCTAAATGAATTTACATATACGCACACATATGGACACGTACTTATTTATCTTTTCATTTACTTCACTTGGCATATTTTGCCCTTCTGCAAAATGCTTTTGTTATGGAACACTATATAAGTGTGTTATGGTCACAAAACCTGTGAACTTCTACTTTTTCAATCCTGATGTGGACCAGGAGTTTAATTTTGTAGATCAGATCATGTTAATGCCCTAAATAAAACATTATATTTTGTTAGATCAGGGGTTCATACAGATTCAGGGGTTCATAATGATCAAATTCTCTTCTAACTCCTGCCTGAGGGAGCTGTGAGTGGTAGGTGACGCTTGTGATTCTTTGTGCTTCTAGAATTATTTTTTTAGTTCTGTGGACATTTTGAGAATTGGTTCACTTACTTTCTTTGGAACCTCCAAAAGCATTTTGGTGTATGGAAATGAAATCCTTTAACTTTCACGTAGGAAAAAATTAACTTTGTAGTTGAACAAATTGCCTTGATAAATGTTAGATTAATTCATGTTCTCTCCAAATGCTTTAAAAATTAAGATTTCAAATTGGCACCCTGTTTGCATAGCATTTGTTTATCCTTGACTATGCTGAAAAGGTTCTAGATACCTGAGTACCTTGGATGATAGAGTTTCAAAAGGACAAAGAAGATATGCTGGCTTCTTCTCTAGCTTACTCTTAGCAGATATTTGCATTTTCCATCTGCTGAGAACCCACCAAAATAAAAAGAAAGACTGTTGCCCTCTAGTCATTTCCAACTCATAGCAACTCTATAGCGACCCTACAGCGACTCTATAGAACTCCTTGGCCCTTCTTGAATAGCGTAACAATTTTCTTTTATAGAAACACTTTCTTGACAGTTGCCAGATAACATACAGGACTCCCAGTTAAATTTGAATTTTTACGAAACAACAAAATAACATGTTAATATGAGCATGCCCCAAATATTGCACAGGACATACTTACATTGACTCATTATTCATTGTTTACCTGAAATTCAAAATTTAACTGGGTGTCCTGTATTTTCATTTGTTAATGGGGCAACCTTAAAAAAAATTTTTTTTTTTTTTAAGCTTAACCCTCCTCTAATTTAAGTACATTTGCTTCTTGTGGCGTCGATCCCTACACTCAGCTTCAGGGCAGTCATGTGACGCAGACTGACCAATCAGAGCAGTGATTGGTTAGGCGACTGGTCTCTGACTGAGCCAGACAAATAAGAGCACTCCTGGGCTTTTTAGTGGAACTACTGGGAGAGAGCGAAGCTATCCTTTCTGTTGGAGTTATTCAGTAAGTGACTCAGCAACTGCTGGAGAGTATGTGCAAAAAGCCTGGCTCAGAATGGAACCCACACAGAGGAAAACAGAGCCAAGTAATATAGAAAGAGACTGAATCCTGACGTCATTGAAGCCCCTTGATCTAGCAATGCCAGAAGCCCCAAACCCTCTTACTGCAAATCAGTAGTTTCTGGCTTCGTTTTAATTCATTTGAATTTAGTAGGTTTTTTGGAGTCTTTCTTATTCTTAGACCTCTGTTTTTTTTCTTCGGGCACACATCCTTTCACCCTGCAAATCTTTGTTGTTGTTCGGTGCTGTCAAGTTGATTTTAACTCATAGCGACCTCGCCTGACGGAGTAGAACTGCCCCCATAGGGTTTCCTAGGCTGTAATCTGTTATGGGAGCAGATGGCCAGGTCTTTCTTCTGTGGAGCTGCTGAATGGGTTTGAATCGCCAGCCTTAGCAAATCTGTACAAGGGATAAATTGTGCCATGACACTCTGGGTGCAGGTAACAATACAATTCTTGATTTATAAAATGAAATTAGTTCTGGATCAAGGCCTCTACTCTGAAGTTGTTGGGAACCATCGCACCCTTAGGACTCTTTCTGTCCTTCCCTGGACAGTAAAAACACAAGAGTGAGTTATGAAGTACCAAAGGAAGTCTGTCAGATACTCAGAGCCCGGGCATCTCTGTGTCTACTGCTGCCATTGCTTCTCCCTCTCCTTTTTTGTTAAAGTGTACTAGTCAATGTTTTTTTAGTATATTCAGAATGCAATCATCACCAAAATTAATTTTAGAAGATCTTCATCAACCCAGAAAGAAACCCTATACTCATTAGTGGTCCCTCCCTCTTTCTTCTCAGTTCCTCCAGCCCTAAGCAGCTACTAATCTACTTTCTGTCTCCATGGATTGCCTATTCTGGACATTTAATGTAAATGGAAGCATCAGGTATGTGACCTTTTGTGACTGGCTGCTTTCACTTGGCATAATGATTTCAGGATTCATCCATGTTGTAGCATGTATCAATACTTTTCTTTTTTCATGCCTGAATTATGTAAGTATAATTGGGATTAATGGGAATAATATCACTTTCCTTATAGGCCTTTTGTGAGGATTGTGAGATCCTACTTGTGAAAAAAAAAAGCACTCTATAAATATAGAAAAAAACGTATAAATATAGAAAGTGCCCTATAAATGTGAGGAAAAAATAGTATTAACACCAATGCGATTCTGGAATCATAGATAGCCATAAAAGTCTCCAGGTTTAAAAGTGTCTTCAGATAGTGTCCAGTATATTCATCAGAAACCAGTTAGGATGGAATTGAATTAGGAGGAAAAATTAAAATAATTATTTATAATAAGGTAGATTTCTTCCAATTTATGAATATCATGTTTTTTCTATACAGATAAACACCCTCCACTCCACCCCCAAAAAAACCCAGTCCACTCCACCAGTTCTTCTTTACTCTGGATTCCATTACCACTTTTCTATAGAATCTTGTGCACTCTGAGCTCTCTTGTCAGAAAACAAATCAAGTCTTCTGTAGAGAAACATTGAGAGAGTACTAGCTGGAGGGGGGCTTTATTATTCCCAAGCATGCAGCAGCATCCCTACAATACCCTGAATAGTAATGGTACTTCCAGAGAGAAACTCAGAGAATCCCTGAGTTGAGTAGTTCTCGACACTGTGCCACCAGATCTTTGAATCAACACTCTTCAGATTATTTCAAGCTTTTGATTAATTTTCAGGGTTCTGAAAGAGTTGATTTTGACAATTTTGTCAGTGTTCTTGTTGCTTTTATGGAGAAGTAGATTTTCAGAGGTCCTTCAATCCAGCATTCTCACAGATGATCTTCTACTGTCCTCAGATCTTGACACAGCTTTCCTCACACCTACTCCTAGCCCAGCAACTTGCCACTTAAAGATCTTCCAATAAAGCTTGACACAGGCCATGCCAGAGTTGCTCCATTAAACTAAATAGCTGGTAGCCACTTTCTCTTGGCTTTGGAGACTATCATAATTCTTTCCTATGATTTTTCTGCTTCGTTGTTCACATTCTTTGTTTCTTTAACATCAAACTTCAAATGTTCAGCCTACTGTAGTGAGGTTGTATTTCTCAGTCACTCTTAAGCCTATTTTGTTTAAGTTCATATTCATCCAACAGCAGTGCTCCTTATGCTTTCATTCCTGAATATCTAACATCAATATCTGCATGCCTAACCAAGTCTTGGTTTAGTTAAATATATTTCTCGAAGCTCCAGTCCCTGTGCTTTTCATTCCTGCACTATATTTCTCAAAGAGTTCTTTCCTTCCCATGCATTCACTGCCACAACCATACAAATGATTTATAAATTGCTTCCAAGCCTTCTCTGATCTAAACTCAAGTCATATATCTCTAAATGTCTGTAAGACATTTCTACATTGATATATCTCCATTAACCCAAACACAACAACCTTAATGTAACTCCTGTGAAGCTGGCACATACACTGTCACACAGCAAAGGAAAAATAATTCTGTCATCCAAAAGTAATTTAAATAGCACAGTGACTACATAAAGGGTAAAGGAGGTTTTCCTTAATGACAAACAGCAAACATTCTTTTAAAAAATATCTTCATCAGTCTATGTTCTGAATCTTTTGGCATCATATCATGCCCACTAACCAAATAGCTATCCCTTGCTCCCTCAAAACTCCCCCAAACTCTCACTTAAACACAACATATACTAGATATCACTTGTCTTATACTCCTGCCTCGATCTCATGACCTTAACTGTAAATAAATCACTGTCCTTCCTAGTATGAATCAATCCGGTCAGGCTGGGCCCTTCTGCATTCTACTTCTCATGCATTATCCCAATTCTACACAATAAAACCCTGGAAATTACAGGTGCAAAGGTGGAGTTCTTTGCACTTAAGGGAGGAGAAAGACAATGTGAATAATCATATCAATAGTATTATTTTCTTTACCGTATCAAAATATTCCAAACCAATCAAGCTTCTTACTCATGTCCTTTTTCAGATGACACTTATGCACTGGTCTCCTTGGTTTTTATCATGACATAATCTTTGGGTTATAAGTGGGTCCTTGATACTTCAAGCATGAACTTAGTAGAAGCAGTTCTGAAAAAAAAAAGTGCCATTATGAGTTGTATTGAAGTTTTGATTAAAAATAAGAAAAATATTATTATAATGAGAGTGTCCTAAATAGCCAACCATGGAAAAAAAGATATATTCATCATGACAATGAAACCAAGGCAAGAGGATGCTCACTTGTTTTCAGATTATTCAGTAAATTACAGAAATATTTGCCATGCATCGAATGTAGGCAAAGATGATCATCTGAACTGGCGTTAAAGAAAGATTCAGTAAAGACTTTTGAAGGAAGTGGGCTTTGAAATGGTCTGTCTTAGGCTGCATTCTCTAGAGAAGCAAAACCTGTGAATTGTATAAATATACATAGAGATTTATATCAAGGCAACGGCTCATGCGATTGTAGAGGCCGGAGCATCCCAAGTCTGTGGATCAGGATAGAGGTCTTTCACAGAGCCACAGAAGCTAGCGAACCCAAGATCAGCAGGTCAGAGAGCAGGGCTCCTGCCCACAGGCTGTGAAGGTCAAGGAGTCCCAAGGTCAGTAGGCAAGACTGCAAATTTTCTCCTGATTCACGTAGCTGGAGGGTCTGGCGAGTCGGGAGCAGGGCTCTTGCTTGCAAGCTGTGAAGATCCACGAATCCCAAAATGGACAGGTAAGCTGCAAGCTCAAGTCCCAAAAACCAGAGGTCAGACAAGAGGCAGCTGATGGATGCAGAACAAGCCAAAAAAACCTTGGCAAGGTAAGCAGAAAGGAAGTAGATGGCAGAAGGCAGAGAGATAAAGGCTGACGAGGCAGTGAGCCACCACAGGCCCCTCCCCTGCCGGTACCACTCAGCAGATTCCACCATGGGCGTGATCACATGTCAAATTTCAGCAGGGAAGTGATCACAACGTTAAACAACTGCCAAAACACTGAGTATCATGGCCCAGTCAAGTTGACAAACATTAACCATCACATGGTCCTTGGAAAAGTGGACACTATTTTAAGAGGAAGAGCAGAGTATGCTGATCTAAGTAAACAAGTGAAAAATACTGCCACTTAATAAAGCAGTATTGAGGCTGGATTGCACATTAATAGTCACAAGAAGCTCATATAGCTAAGGGTAATATTCAGGTCATTGAGGGCCATGATGCATCTGGATGCATCAAGGCTGTCCCCTTCATAACCAACACTGGTCAGGGAAAGCTACATGAGTTACACCAACATATGCCCAGGGACAGGATATGTACCTTGAACACAGTAAGTCTACAGCTTGGCTACCAAAAAAAAAAAAAAAAAATTGCTGTTGAGTTGATTCTGACTCATGGGAATCCTGTGGTAGAATTGAGCTCCATAGGTTTTTCTTGGCTGTAATCTTTAGGGAGCAGTTGCCAGGCCTATTTTCTGTAGTACCACTGGGTGGGTTCCAACAGCAAAACCTTTAGGTTAACTGTTGAGTCCAACCCATCTGCCCCATCTAGGGCCCTGGGTTTACTATAGGCTCTGAAAAATGAGGGGGAAGACAGTATCTTGCACATTTTTAATCATCTGGAAGCATTTTAAAGAATTAATGGGGATAGTGCAAAATACAGATAGGCAGGTAAGGCCATATGGCTGACCATTCTGGGAAGCTTGAATGTTTTTGGTAAGCTATAAATAATAAACATTTCCTTGAAGAAAATGTTGCCTTTTTATATATTGATATTTTCATAAATTAAATAATTTGAAAGGGCAACAGGGTATAGTGAGGACAGGGTCTCTTATCTGTCTATGGTCTTTATTATTACTCATATATTTAGCTTCTCTTTAAGGAAAATATTAATCATATTAGAACAGATTTCACATGCAATGTGAACAAGTGAGGTAAAATGCCTATTTAGCATTTCAATGTAAATTATAAATGAATCGGTTAATAAACTGTGAACAAAATAATTACTGCTCGTAGTTAACACTAATTCAATATGGCCCCTTTCTTTATCACCTTTATGTTCCTTTCTACATATTTGTTCACAGGTCCTAAACATTTTCTCTTTGAAATCTCTTTTTGCAGGATTTCTATTTTGTGTGTGATAGCAAAATTCAGCACCGTCTTCCTGAAACTCCTGTAAACAGCAACAAAAGCAAGAATTAAAACAAAACAAAACAACAACAACAACAACAAAAAAACTGAAGGAACCCATTTCAATGAATCTGGAAGCAGATCTAATCCTCAGGCAGCAATATGCATAAAAGAGCTGCCAAAAGCAGCTAGGATTGAGGAAAATATGTGTGTGTGTGTGTGTGTGTGTGTGTGTGTGGAAGGGGAAGCAGCAGTGACGAGTGTGGAAAGTAGAGAATAGACTCAGTGCATCAGCTCTCAGAGCACATCTTCTTAAACATACTCCTGAAGGGTGAGGGCCCTTGCTATCCTCAAATTAAAAATTATATTTTTTATTTGGAAGAATGAGTACAGAACTAGGGTGAGCAAGGCTGCCCATTTTACCCACAAGTATTTTCTTTCTAGCTGTGTCCCAAAGCTCTATCTAATTTCTTTTTGTCTGTCTGAATCATAGTTAACTTCCCAAGACTTATTCTGTCTACTCCAGGAAGGCTTACCTGAAATTTTTACTCAAATTTATTCTCCCTACTACATTTCAGTATGGATTATACCTCAACATAAAACCAAAACAAAAATTCTCACAAATGAACCAACTAGCAACTTTACAATAAATGGCAAAAATATTGAAGTTGTCAAGTATTCCATGAATGCCCATGGAAGCAGCAGTCAAGAAATCAAATGACCTATTGGGTTGGGCAAATCTGCTGCAAAAGACTTCTTTCAAGTGTTAAAAAGCAAAGATGTTGCTTTGAGGACTAAGATGTGCCTGACCCAAGCCATGATATTTTCTATCGCCTCATATGTGTGTGAAAACTGGACAATGAATAAGGAAGACCAAAGAAGAATTGGTGCCTTTGAATTGTGTTGGTAAAGAATATTGAATATACCATGGACTTCCAGAAGAACAAACAAATCCGTTTTGAAAGAAGTACAGCCAGAATGTTCCTTAGAAGCAAGGATGGCTAGACTGCATCTCACATACTTTGGACAGGTTATCAGGAGGGACCAGTCCTTCTGATAATATGTTGGAGAAGGACACCATGCTTGGTAAAGTAGAGAGCCAGTGAAAAAGAGGAAGACCCTCAACGAGATGGGTTGACACAGTGGCTGCAACAATAGGTTTAGGCATAGCAATTATGAGGATGGTGCAGGCCCAGCCAGTGTTTCATTCTGTTGTACATAGGGTCAGTATGAGTCAGAACTGACGGAACAGCACTTAACAACAACAACTACACTTAGTAATATATTATTTCATCATTCATTTTTGTTGCATGCATTTAAGTATTATCTATCTAAAAATGTAAATTTCTGAAGAAAAAGTACATCTCTTTTCACTTGCCTATGTTCCTTGGTCAATATTGAACATACATGTGGTGGGAGATGAAGAAATACCTGATATATTTACTTTAAAATGCATTTGACTTACTTCTGCATAGACCAAACCAGGTATCTTCTTAACTAACACTTTCTGAGGTGTTACCCATCTTTGAACTGGTGACCATAAAGTTCTTCTCCCAATAATGATGACTGTTAAATTATTAAACACCATCTCACTTTGCAAGCTAAACAATATAAGCCACCATTATAATTGTTGGCAACCAGTAGGCATTAGAAGATCTTTCATATATCTGAACAGATTTATGTATGTGTGTTTTCAATATCTGCTACTGTTACAGACTCTGAGATGGAGAATATTGTGCAGGAGGTTTAGTAGGAAGTGCTCTTGAGATCATTCAGCATCCCTGAAAGGAAGAGGAAGAAGCTGGATTGGTAGAGGGAGAAGTTGGGTTTCCATGAAGCTGAGGCATTTGGAGAAGTTGGAGAGCTCTGATGCTGAAGTTCCAATTCCTTCAAAGAAGTCGCAAGTTGGAGATAGCAGCCAGAACTGATACCCCAGCATGAATCTATCAGTCATTAGATGAGGGCTATCTCCAGAGGTAGACATGCTCTTAGGCCAAGCATCTTTTTTCAGCAGAGGCAGCCCTCCTAGCATCAGGGAGTATACCTTAAAGAAGGATCTGGGTGACCTATCACACACACTTACATATTCCAGTTACCATTTATTTTGTTATTGTTATTTCTTGTTACTTATTCATTTGTAAGAATCTCCTGTCCCTCCACTTAGCGTACTTTGTGGGTTAAGACCATGTCTTATATATCTTTGCCTCTCTAAAACCGAGCACAATGAATTATTCATCATAGATATTTAATAACTGTTTACAGCTTACAGTCATATATTAGAAGTTTGATTTAGCATTCTTTCTTCTGGAATTACTTTAAAACTATTTTATTTGACCTTGAAATTAATACAGGTTTTTGAATCAATTAACTGCCTGACAAGACCAGACAAGTATCAGAATAGCACAGAATGACAAAGAAAATGTGGGTGGTGCACGCTCAAGAGGAGGTTCTCAGTAAGTATTCAATATCAGGTAATTACAGGAAATTAGACTAGCTGTCAGGTTTCAGAGCTGTAAGAACTTCAGAAGGGTCCTTACCACTGCCATGTGATCACTCACAGAAGAATTGTTTTATGGGTGGCCCTTTCAGATTCAATGAGTTCCAAATCAAGTGCTTCCAGCAAAGGCCAAGAAAGGTCAAAGTTGCAAACCATTGAGCTTATTACATTAACTGAAGCATTTCTCATTCACTTGGCCCATAGTTTATTCAGTCAATATAGTAATACAGTATTTGTAATTTTTTTTTTACTTTTTTTTTTTATATTGTGATTTAGGTGGACCTTTTACAGAGCAAATTTGTTTCTCATTAAGCAGTTAGTACACAAATTGTTTTGTGACATTAGTTGCCAACCCAGCAATATACCAACACTCTTCCCTTCTCCACCCTTGGTTCCCTGTTTCCATTCATCCAGTTTTCCTGTCCCTTCCAGCCTTCTTGTTTTTGCTTGTGGGCCAGTGTGCCCATTAGTCTCATATACACTATTGAACTATGAAGCACGTCCCTCACATGAGTTATCGTTGGCCCTATAGACCTGTCTAATTTTTGGCTAAAGGGTGAACCTCGGGAGTGACTTCAATCCTGAGTTAGAAGTGTGTCGGAGGGCCATGCTCTCGGGGTTTCTACAGTCTCTGTCAGACCAGGAAGCCTGGTCTTTTTTTATTTTGTGTGAATTTGAATTTTGTTCTACATTTTTTTCCCACTCTGCCTGGGACCTTCTATTGTGATCCCTGCCAGAGTAATTGGTGGTGGTAACAAGGCACCATCTAGCTGTTCTGGGCTCAGTCTGGTGGAGGCTGTGGTAGTTGTGGTCCATTAGTCTTCTGGACTAATCTTTCCCTTGTATCTTTGGTCTTCATCATTCTCCTTTGATCCAGCCAGGATAGAAGCAGTAGATGTATCTTAGATGACCACCTGCAGGCTTTTAAGACCTCAGTCAATACTCTACAGTTGGATGTAGAACATTTTCTTTATAGACTATGTTATTGAACTAGATGTCCCCTGAAATCATGGCCTCCAGCCTTCAGCCCAGTAGCTCAGTCTCTCAGAGTGTTTGAATATGTCTGTGAAGTTTTTATGTCTTTGCCGTGGTCAAGTTGTGCTGACTTCCCCAGTATTGTGTACTCTCCTACCCTTCACCAAGTTACTACTTATCTACTAAAGCAGGTGTTTTTCCCTTCCCACCCCTCCTCTACCTAGTAACTAAAAAGATTGTTTCTTTCTGTGTGGAAACATTTTCATAATAGTGGTCTCGTATGGTATTTGTCCTTTTGTGACTGACTTACTTCACTTAGCATAATGCCCTCCAGATTCATTCATGTTGTGAGGTGTTTCACAGATTCATCATTGTTCTTTATCATTGCATAGTATTCCACTCTGTGTGTGTACCATAGTTTGTGCATCCTTTCATCTTAAACACTCAAACACTCAGCCAAATTCACAGAAGGAAAAAGATCTGAATTTAATCCCTTGTGGGATGTTTAAAGACAAATTCTCGTAAAAAAAGAGAGAAACTGGAGAGATGTGGCTGGTTATAGAGAGACAAGACAGAATATAATCCAAAGCTTAGAACAAAAGAGTAGAATTTATGAGAAAGAGCTTCTATGCCTGATGTGCTATAGACTGGCTGGTATTCATGGGCAATGCAATTAAGGAGAGAGCAGGATGTGGTTTAAAAAATGTAGAATTTGGAGTCCCGAAGATCTGGATTAGACAGGGCAAGGGTAAGTAGGTTAGTTTTCTTTGTGTTGGTACTTTATTGTCTGACCTGCCATTACTCCCTGGCTTCTTGGTTTATGTGACACCTGTACCAATTTGATTCATTTTGGCTTCCAGCTCTGGTGCCCACTCTGAGTCACCAGGTGAGCCTCTCACAATCTTAACTTTTTATCCATTTTAAAGTATTGCCTGTTCTGGATATAAACTCCTCTTTCTATATCCAAACTTAAAAGGAGAATTACTAATTATTAGCTCGGATTGTGGAACCTTTAAAGAACTCAGCCCCCCTCACTTGGCTTTACTTAATAGGTTGTCATTACATCATGAACTACCTCGTGTGCTGTGTTCAGGTTTAGATCAAACACACTCCCCTCCGCCACAAAAAAAAAAAAAAAATCAATGCAAATCAAATCACATGAACAGCTTCCTAAGACCAAAGTCTTAAAAGGAGTCTCCCACTATGAATTATGTGTTTAATTTAATTTTAAGAGGGGAAAGAAAATTACCTCAGGACAATTCAGGGGTAATATAAAATGTAGGTAGATCAAATCGTATCACTTACCTCCTATGTTAAAGATGTAGGAACATACCACCAAAAATTTTTGAACCACATTCTGTCTTTGACTTGAGAATAAAGAGCTTCTAAAATAACAATCATACTGTGGGGGCTTGCATGTTGCTGTGATGCTGGAAGCTATGCCACCAGTATTCAAATACCAACAGGATTACCCATGACAGACAGGAGTCAGCTGAGCTTCCAGACTAAGACAGGCTAGGAAGAAGGACCCGGCAGTTTCCTTCTGAAAGAATTAGGCAGTGAAAACCTTCTGAAGAGCAGTGGAACATTGTCTGATATAGTGCCAGAAGATGAGCCCCTCAGGTTGGAAGCACTCACAAGACAACTGCAGAAGAGCTGCCTCCTCAAAGTAAAGTCTACCTTAGTGACATGGATGGAGTTAAGCTTTCAAGACCTTCATTTGCTGATGTGGTACCACTCAAAATGAGAAGAAATAGCTGCAAACATTCGTTAATAATTGGAACATGGAATGTGTGAAGTATGAATCTAGGAAACTTGGAAATCATCAAAAATGGGACGGAATGCATAAACATCAACACCCTAGGCATTAGTGAGCTGAAATGGACTGGTATTGGCCATTTTGAATAGGACAATCATATATTGAGAATGATAACGTGAAGAGGAATGGTATTGCATTCACCGTCAAAAAGAACAAGATCTATCCTGAAGTACACTGGTGTCAGTGATAGGATAGTATCCATATACCTATGAGAAAGACCAATTAATACGACTATTATTCAAATTTACCCACCAACCACTAAGGCCAAGGATGAAGAAACTGAAGACTTTTTACCAACTTCTGCAGTCTGAAAATGATTGAACATGCTATCAGGATGCATTGATAATTACCAATGATTGGAATGAGAAAGTTGGAAACAAAGAAGAAAGATCAGTAGTTGGAAAATATGGCCTTGGTGATAGAAACGATGCTGGAGATAGCAAGATAGAATTTTGCAAAACCAATAACTTCTTTATTGAAATATCTTTTTTCACCAACATAAATGGCAACTCTACAGGTGGACCTCACTAGATAGAATACACAGGAATCAAACTGACTACATCTGTGGAAAGAGATGATGGAAAAGCTCAGTATCTTCAGTCAAAACAAGGTCAGGGGCTGACTGCAAAACAGATCATCAATTACGCATATGCAAGTTCAAGTTGAAAGTGAAGAAAATTAGAACAGGCCCATAAGAGCCAAAGTACGGCCTTAAGCATATCCCACCTGAATTTAGAGTCCATCTCAAGAATAGATTGGATGTGTTGAACACTAATGACAGAAGACCAGACTAGTTGTGGAATGACATCAAAGACACATGAAGAAAGCAAGAAGTCATTACAAAGAAAGAAAAGAGCAAGATGAATGTCAGAAGAGACTCTGAAACCTGCTCTTGAAGGTCGAGTAGCTAAAGCAAAAGGAAGGAATGATGAAGTAAAAGAACTGATGAGAAGATTTCAAAGGCGCCTTGAGAAGGCAAAGTAAAGTATTCTAATGACATGTGCAAAGACTTGGAGACTAAAAACCAAAAAGGAAGAACATGCTCTGCGTTTTTCAAGGTAAAGACCTAAAGAAAATTCAAGCCTCAAGTTGCAATATTGAAGGATTCTACGGGGAAAATATTAAGTGACTCAGGAAGCATCAAAAGAAGATGGAAGGGATACACAGAGCCACTATACCAAAAAGAATTGGTTGACATTCAGCCATTTCAGAAGGTAGCATATGATCAAGAACTGATGGTACTGAAGGAAGAAATCCAAGCTGTACTGAAGGCACTGGCGAAAAACAAGGCTCCAGGAATTGATGGAGTATCAATTGAGATGTTTCAACAAATGGAGGCAGCACTGGAAGTGCTCACTCGTCTGTGCCAAGAAATTTGGAAGACATCTACCTGGCCATCATTCTGAAAGAGATTCCTATTTATGCCTATCCTCAAGACAGTTGATCCAGCTGAATTCAGAAATTATCCAACAATATAAATAAAACCACATACAAGTAAAATTTTGCTGAAGATCATTCAAAATCGGATGCAGCAGTATATCGACAAGGAACTGCCAGAAGTCCAAGCTGGATTTGGAAGAGAACGTGGAACCAGGGATATCATTGCTGATGTCAGATGGATCCTGGCTGCAAGTAGAGAACACCAGAAAGATGTTTTCCTGTGTTTTATTCACATTTGACTGTATGGATCATAACAAATTATGGATAACATTGTAAAGAATGGGAATTCCAGAACACTTAATTGTGCTCATGAGAATCCTGTACATAGATAGATCAAGAGGCAGTCATTTGAACAGAACAAGGGGATACTGCGTGGCTTAAAGTCAGGGAAGGTGTGTGTAAGGGTTGTATCCTTTCACCATACCTATTCAATCTGTATGCTGAGCAAATAATCTGAGAAGCTGAACTATATGAAGAAGAATGGGGCCTTAGGATTGGAGGAAGACTCATTAACAATCTGTGTCATGCAGATGACACAATCTTGCTTGCTGAAAGTGAATAGGACTTGGAGCACTTACTGATGAAGATCAGACCACAGCCTTCAATATGAATTACACCTCAAGAGAAAGAAAACACAAATTCTCACAACTGGACTAACAAGCAACATCAAGATAAACAGAGGAAAGACTGAAGTTATCAAGAATTTCATTTTACTTGGGTCCACAATCAACACTCATGGAAGCATGGAAATCAAATGATGCATTGCATTGGGCAAATCTGCTTCAAAAGATCTCTGTATGGTGTTGAAAAGCAAAGACATCACCTTGAAGACTAAGGTGTGCCTTACCCAAGCCGTGGTGTTTTCAATTGCCTTATATGCATGTGAAAGCTGGATGATGAATAAGGAAGAGTGAAGAGGAAGTGACACCTCTGAATTGTGGTGTTGGCTAAGAATACTGAATATACCATGGACTTCCAAAAGAACGAACAAATCTGTCTTGGAAGAAGCATAATCGAAATGCTCCTTAGAAGCAAGGAAGGTGAGACTAAGTCTCCCATCCTTTGGACATGTTATCAGGAGAGCTCAGTCCCTGGAGAAGGACATCATACTTGGTAAAGTAGAGGGTCAGCAAAAAAGAGGAAGACCCTTAGTGAGGATGGACAGACACAGTAACTGCAACAATAGGCTTAAGCGTAATGATTGTGAGGATGGGGCAGGACTGGGCAGTATCTCGTCCTGTTTTACATAGGGGCACTGTGAATTGGAACCAACTTGACAGCAGCTAACAACAACAGCAACAGAAAATAGCATAGTGAGACATCATCCCAAGGATTGTGAGAGCAGACAAAGGCTATCCATGAATCTCTTAACTGAAGTGGGGCTGGGCCCAGATGCATAGCTGGCATCGTGAACTTGAAAGTAACCAAGATAGGGGGTTACATTTCAATGGGTGCTGGATGCCTGGGTCCTGCAGAGTCTGTTCTGTATTCCCAGGGGGAAACTGGTTCATTTAAGGACTTGGGATGAATCTCTTCTAGTCCCTTCTCATACTCATCACACTGATTTTAGACTATTACAGAAACCTTCTTTGTCTGCAGCTGAGGAAGCTACAGATTCCAAGCGAGCTTTTTTCTCCTCTTGAATTTGGGAAAATTTAGGAGATGTACCTAGTATATAGCACCCAAAAGCACACAACAGGAAAAATAAAAGTCTTCTTTTCTGCTACCCTCTTGGATTCTCCTGTCAGACTTTCTGAAAGGTCTCATCAACCTCCCTAACAATGGGTCACCTACTACAATTTACTGTCTTCATCACTGGCTATGATGTGTGAAACAGATCTTTCAGTTTCGTTACTTTTAAAAATAAGAATAGAATTTACATATGATAGATGGAAAATTCACATAGCAACAGGAATGTAGAAAAACAAGCAGGTGTTAATAAATTTCCAAGAAACATTAATCTGTTTCTGCAAATATATCCTGCTGTTCATTTAAATGGAAAGATACTCTATTTTACCACTTCAGTCACTTTCTGAGCTATCAAAATGTAATATAAAACACCTTTGATGATCAAACTGAAAGTAAGTTTAGAAATCCAATTTATATTTTTCAGCACTTAAGCTCTTTATTTAACTTTTGCATTCCAGCCTTCATTTTAATCAAGCTTCAATTTGTTTGCTCACATTCTATGTTGTAATGCAATTATAGGTAAGCTTAAACAATTGTTATGGACTGTTGTAATTGCCAAAAATAAAGTTGCTCATCTAAATCAAATATATGTAAATGAGAAAGAAAGTGGTTTTTATTTGTCATACATGAAGATTTAAAATAAGTTACCATTGTATTATTCGAAACTGGTAACTAACCGATGGAACCAGAGGTAACCATTTCACATTTTTTCACCACATCAAAGATATTTGATGTGGTGAAACCCCTGTGAAATTATTTGCTACAGATGATCTGGTAAGCAAAGTAAGGACCATGTTTACCTTGCCTATTGTACAGTCCACCTCTGATGGCGTCTCTGTGAGTCTTAAATAACTCTAAGGCAGTGAGTTTGAGGATTTTTTTTTTTTTTGTACTCATATGGCTGTCTTAGTCATCTACTGCTGCTGTAACAGAAACACCACAAGTGGATGGCTTTTACAAAGAGAAATTTATTCTCTCACAGTCTAGTAGGTTAGAAGTACAAATTCAGGGTGTCATCTCCATGGGAAGGCTTTCTCTGTTGGCTCTGGAGGAAGATTCCTTGTCACTCAATCTTTCCCTTGTCAAGGATCTTCTCAGGCGCAAGGACCCCAGGGCCGAAGGACACGCTTTGCTCCTGCTGCTGCTTTCTTCGTGGTATGAGGTCTCCAACTCTCTGCTTGCTTCCCTTCCCTTTTATCTCTTGAGAGATAAAAGGTGGTGCAGGCCACACCCCAGGGAAACTTCCTTTACATTGGATCAGGGATGTGACCTGGCAAGGGTTTTACAATTCCTCATAGCGACCCTATAGGACAGAGCAGAACTGCCCCATAGAGTTTCCAAGGGGCACCTGGTGGATTCGAACTGCTGGCCTTTTGGTTAGCAGCCATAGCACTTAACCACTACGTCACCAGGGTTTCCCACAAAATGGAGGACAACCGCAAAATACTGGGAATCTTGGCCTAACCAAGTTGATACACACATTTTTGGGGGTACATAATTCAATACATGACAATGGCCATGGGGCACTCTCCCTCTCCCTTCTTCACTCCTTTTACAAATACTTGCTTTCTTAACACTGGACTCCTGCCACTTACCTTACCCTTGAAAACAGACCACAATATTCTGGTCAGGGCACAGTATTTAGGGGACAGGAAATCACCATATTTTTCCCCTGAAGAAGTTTACAATGTATGTTTTAATCTTAAACTTTATTTTACCTTCTAGGCTTAAGGAATACCTTAAAATTTAAGGGACAAAATTTACATTAGGACTTTAGATGGTAAAGTAAAATTGAAAGCAAATAAGAGCCTAAAAGACATGAATGTGTAGTGGACAGGTCAAGACCAGGTGAGTTCTATGTGATTTGGAATCTGATCGTATGTGCGTGGAGGCGTGGGAGGAGGCTTGGAGGGGGTTCTTAAGGAACTTGGGACTTTAGCTGGGTCATAAAGGATGAAAGAATTTAGATGGCTACAAAGGAAGAAAAATGGAGCTGGGAAGGAGAAAAAACATTCTCAACTGAGTAAGGCAACTAGATACAATGAAGGTTTCAGGCATGTATCCATGAAGTCATTCATTCATTCACTCCAATAAAATTCTGAGCACTGGTAGGAGCCAGGCACTGCTAACTTCTGGAAAATAAAAATATGCAAGACCCCCTCCTGAACTTGGGTGTCTCACAATGTATGGGAGTAAGTAAGTGTGAATAACTGCAACACAATGAAATACATTCTATAATGCAGTGTAAAGAGAAAACAATGGGAACAAGGGATGGAGGCAGTGGAGAAGATATTGTGGATAGAGAAGGCTTGGTTAAACTTCACAGAAGAAATGGCATTAGATATGGATCTCTGAAGGCTGAGTAGGAATATCCTTGTTGAAGAACGAAAGGAAGGCATCCCAGGCAACAAGAAAACAGCAAATGCAAACATGTGGAGGCCAGTCAGGTGTGAAAAGTATTAGTATCACATAACTAGAGCATAGGGTGGGTGACTGAGTGTCACAAGAGCAGAAGGGTCAGTGTGGGGCAAAATTGTGAAGGGCCTTGTACACCATGGTAAGTAATTCGGTCCTGTTTTGTACCCAGTGGGCATTTGGGGCTCTTTCCTCCCAATTTAAAAATCCTTCCCATTTTAAAAATTCAAATAAAACAAACAAAAAACCAACCAAACAAAAACACTTTTCCCTCAATCTTAGTTAACTCTGTCCCTCTCCTCCCCTTCAGATTCATAGCCTCCACACACACAAATGTCATCTGCCTCATTTTCCAATCTCGAACCCATTACAAACCAGCTTCTGAGCTCACTTAGCCACTTAAAGTTTCACGACTACCAAGAGCCTTCTAACCACCAAATGCAGTCCCATCTTATGTGGCTACTCAGAGACATTTGACTCTGAGATCACTCCCTTCTTGAAGCTCTCTTGGCATTAGAAAATTCTCACTCTGCTAGTTCCAATATTTCTCTCCTATAATTCCCCAATTCTATTTTCCCTATCACCTCTGTTCTAGCTCAGGTCACACTATTTCTTGACAGCTATTGCAGTGGATTTGTAACTGGTTTTCCCATTGTCATATTGACCTCTCAGGACCAGTTAGAGTAATACCTGCAAAGGGAAAAACAATCATATTAATCTACTGCTTTTAAAAAAAATCAATGGTTTTCCCTTCGCCTGTGGGATATAGTCCAAACCTGTCTGCATGATATATAAGGCCCTTTATATTCTAATTCTTCTCATCATCCCCAACTGCATCTCTGACCACCCCTCCCCTTGCACTGAACATACTGCCATTCAGAATTGCTGGTAGTTGATAGCAGACATTGTACATGTTAATAGATGTATAAAGAGAGGGATTCAATGTGAAGATTGCATTGCTATGAACAAGTCAGGGAAAAGAAAGGATGGAGAAAGAACAGGTGTCATAATCATCCTTGCAATACAAGATGCAGACCTTTAGATATTTTAGAGAGCCCTGCATTTGTTCCACTGGCTTTTAGATTGGGAATAGTATGTGTGGGGCCTGTGCACCCAGACCCTACCAACAGAGACACAAAGAAGTGTCTTTCCAGCCAGCTGTCAGTATTAAGGGCTTCTCCAGTACCAACAGCTCCACTTTGGTGAGATGATCAATGAGGAATCAATTGATAAGCAATTGGTATCATGTGGGTGGCAGATACTCCTAAAAAGCCATATCTTGGTTCAGGAAGCCCTTTGGCTCTTTGAAAAGGACTAAACCAAATCCTTGGTTCAGGAAAACACCAGAGTATGAATACCTATGCCTAGGAACAGTAGTCTCTACCAAAAAATATTGTAGATGTTCTGAAGGGCAAGACGTGACCTACCATGGCTTGCATTGCCTGTTATTGTCTTTCCAGATATGCCCATTTGGTAGGGCAATCTTCTGCGAATTGTCCATCCGGGCTGCAGTAGATGATACTTCTTTTTCCCATCATCTGAATTACTCACATTTGGAGACAAACTTCAGGTAATAAAACACTATAAAAAATGTAGTGGAAGTGCTGGTTCCTAAGGGCTGGTTCCTTGGCTCAATCTGAGAAGTTATTCAACACAGCACTGCGTGTCAGTTTGTCCCAAACTGGATCATCCAGGTCCTCTTGAAATAGGTACCAGAACATGTCTTAATTTTATTCAAAGTATTAGATGAAGAGAAGGAAACAATATTACGTGATGTTTCAGGAAAATGGAACTTCTGATGGGTCAAGAAGTCACTCAGTTAAGTGATTTCTCAGGTATCTTTAATTGCATTATATTTCAAAAGTATTGCCAGCTATCTGTCCATCCCCAGCTTTCTGGTTTTTTTTTTTTTTTGACCAGCTTGAGTATGCTGCCTGATTTACCAGCCACAAGACTGTCCACCCTTTGTTTTGTGTGTGAGGACCTAACATGAGGGCATCTGTGCGCTCCTATCCCCAGGCATTTTCACTTTCATGATTCTATTTGCAAATGGAGCCATTGTTCACATGGGACAGAAGAGAATGGCAACCTTGGGATGTTCAAAAGTCTCTGTGGCTCCTAATCCAGTACTAATGCTTGGTGTTTGATGCAGTTTCCAAGGAAAGCTGTGACACAAGGGCATTAATCTGCTTTGTGACAGCATGGGGTTTTAATGCGTTTTCTGCATCTGAAGAAAGAGCTTCCTATGGAGATGGTGAAAAGAGTTATGGTGAAATCAGTATCTTCGTTTCTCTGGGGCAGTGACAATTTGTAGCAATGATACAAGGGATCACTGCACAGGGAGAGCTTGTTGAGTAGAATCTAATGTACAGAACGTATACTTTTAAAGGTAGACACAGAGACTTACTTCAAAAGTAAAAAAAGTGGATTTCACTGAGACATTTCTTTCTAGAATATGTAGATAACAGCATGATTTTGGAGCAATGAAGTTTTCATTATAATTTTATTTTTTACAGAAGGTATGTTTTCTGGGAAGAAAGATTGACTCTATGAAGTGTATTAAGGAACCAGTGGAAAATATCCTGACCGTATGTTGAGGTACCCACATCAAAAATGTGATGCCTGATATTCCATTAAAGGCACAGACCAACCTAGAAAATCATAGAGTAAAATGTCCAAGGTTAAGATCATTCAGCCTTGTCAATGAGATTGGCAGAGAAGGAAAGTGAAGTTGACTTCAGACATATTATGGGGTGGCAGATGGGTCAGGGCACTAACTACGCCAGACTCTTCAATCCTTTCTCAACCACAGACGTAGTCAACTCTTGGGTTAGATTTTAACACAGTTTTTACCATTTCGCTATGAGTTGGAATCGACTCGACGGCAGCGGGTTTGGTTTTTACCATTTGAAAATCAGAATTACTGACAAATCAATGACTTATTTCAATTTTTTTTTCTTATCCTGATTTCTGTGATATTCTAGTGCTGTATGCATACTGTCATAATTATCAGTGATACTTAAGTATATATCCTTATATATCTTTCTGTTATATTCTAAATAAATAGGAGATAAGGGGAATGGTTGCACATTTTTAAAGATGATTATTCATTGTGTAAGTATCTTTGTAGTTTCTACAACATTTAAATGTATACATGGAAAAGCTGCCTGATATCTTAGTTGGGTGTTTAAACTCATTACCCCTAGGAATTTTAATCTTATGTTATATGCACATAAAAATAAAGCGAGAATGGTTCATTTTTCTATCCTTTCTGTGAATTGTATTGTTTCTTCCCTTTTCTTTTTTTCATGACAGTCAATGTCAAGGAATAAAAATAAAAATGTGCTTAGATTAGGGTGTTTTAAAATTCTTTGTTCCTGAGTCATGGAAAAAAAAAATTATTGTGTCTCTTAGATATGGTGACGATTTCTGAAGCAGGGTAGAGACAGGATGCGTATGAGACGCAGATATTTAAGAAAGCACAGTCTGTTGCAAAATTTTCCAAACTTGTATTCTGTGGAAAACTAGTCTCAAAAGAGTTCCATCATCAAATAAGTTTGGAAGATGCTGCATCTTTTCTCCTTTCTTGGAGATTTACAGCACACTTCAGGATATTTAAAGCTTTGGTAAATTCTGCAGAAAAGAGGCTAGTTTAACAAAGCCCAGCATTTCTTAGACTTGCTTGGTAATGAAACTCTTCTTTAAAAATTCATGAAATACCTATTAACATCCTGCTTAATTGTGGGGTGATCAGAGCCTTATATCATTTGCAAAATTCTCTCTTACACCAATGGGCAGGCTATCCTGCACATTGACTCTTGAACTTTAATATATACGGTCATTGCCATATAATACCTTTGGCAGACTACAGTACAAGCAAAAATATGTGTCCCTCTACCCTGCCTTAATGGGTTCATCCCTTTTCATTATCTTCTCCATTATTTCATAAAGTTGCTGTGAAAAATAACCAGCTAAATGGTCATTTGACTTGTCAAATTAAGTGCTATATGAATGTAATAATAATAGCTACCGTTAACTGAGCACTCACTGTCTGTCAGGCAACATAAACTTTCCCTGGTCCACACAACAATCCAAGAAAGGAGGCATTGCTATCCTCACAGTTTATGTGAAGAAATCGTCTTATAGAGGTCATTCATCTTGCCCAAATTCACTTGCTACTATAGAATAAAGCTGACATTGCATAATGATTTGTCTTTGTCTCCCAGGTCCCGGTGCTTGCCACTATATCATGCCGTCTCTTTAAATAATGTGAATTCAACCAGTCCCAGCGAGATAATAAAATATGAAGTGATAAGAATAATGATGCCAATAATGGTAATTAATAACAATCAGAAAGGTATTAAAACTCTACATATTGTCATTGCATAAAATTTATGGTGGTGAAATGTTTTAATAGTATAGAAGCCACTCTCTCTTCTCCCACCCCCATCTCCAATTAATCACTAACTCTGGCTGATTCTTTCTTTGGTGTTATCTAGAATCTGTCTGACGCCACTAAGTGTCATTAAAGGCACCATCTTACCTGCTCTGAATTTTTAGAGCAACCAATGCATAAATAGTATGCTTGCCTTCTTCCAATTTATTCTTCACACTGCAACAAAAATGACCCTTTTTGGATTACTCATGGTTTTGTTTAAAACATCCAAGATTTCCACTAACAACAGGTTAAAGATTAAACTTAGAGGCTCCTAGGACCCTTCATTTCCTGGCCACTGTTAGCTTTCCAGCTTCATTCTTCACACTCCCTGTTGAGGATTGAATTTTTTCCTCCAAAAAGTTATATTGCAGTCCTAATTCCTGTACCTATGAATGTGACCCTGTTTGGAAATAGGTTTTTTGTTATGTTAATGAGACCATACCATAGTAAGGTGGTCCTAAACCTAATCACTTTTGAAGGGTGTCTTATAAAAAGAGCAGAATAGGAGGGGGGGCCAAGATGGCTGACTAGGTAGATGCTACCTCGGATACCTCTTGCAACAAAGATTCGGAAAAACAAGTGAATCGATCACATACATGACAATCTACAAACCCTGAACAACAAACATAGATTTAAAGAGTTGACCTGAGTGACAGAGATGGAGAACGAACAACCACGGGGAAGCAGCGACTGTTTTCGGAGCCTGGAGCCAGTGTCCCAGTCAGGTAACCTTGGTGCCGGGCTTAGGACTGGGCCCAGGGGAGCTGAACACAACATCTTGTGACGGCACAAACACGGGGCGCAGCCCTATCCCCCTGAACTGACCCCGGGAGGTGGCCCAGCTGGCCTGCGCGGGTGGCGTGGCGAAGCGGCTGGCAGGAGGAGAAGTACCGGGAGGCAGTGACTGGTTTTGGAGCCGGGAGTCAGCATCCCAGCAGGGGAACCTTGACGCTGGGCTTTGGACTGGCAGCGGAGGATCTGACCGCGGCTTCAGCAGGCGAGACCCTCGGGGACAATCTCCACACAGCCAGCATACATAGATGACACGCCCCTCGGGAGTCTCAGATAAAATAGTCATCCCAAGCAAGATAAGCAACTTTGGCTATATTCCGGGGTGCTACTCTCTGCTGTTTTTCTGAGCCCTCCCCTCGCCTTCCCAGGTGGCTTCATTAACATTGGAATTTCCTGAGCCAGAGGGAGAAGGGCTCGCTTTTCCCTTTTTTTTTTGGTCTTTTCCTAACCCATTCTTCCTGCCTGAGAGGAGCAACCACAAAAAACCCAGGGACCAAAAATCCTTCCCTAATTGGCTAAAAACACAGAACCAGCTCCAGCCAAGCATATATGATCCAAATCTCAGGCTTTCATCCTTACAGGGAACAATGTGGCTGTTATAATGCAAAGGCAGTTCTGGTAGGGATCTGACTACATTTTTTAAAACAGATTTACTGGAAAAACAAGTTTCCCAGGTCTGATATCTCTGCTTACTCAACAGAGCCCTAACTGACCCACAACAGGGAACTGAGGGCTGAAGCTCCCCCCAGACCACCTAGCCTCTTGCCTTAAGGGTCTAAGGAGGGTGACACCTACCAATCAGTAGAGGTACTTGCATTGGGGGCCTAAGGTACAGCTGCGCCCTCCCACCAAGGTGCTATAGGAACAGAGACACACCTACCTCACTGACACTTGGGGGAAGCCTATCAGCATCCTGCCCCCCCCTGGAGTGTGAACCCTAGCTGCTAATAGAATCTGGTGAACACAACTATCACCACTACTTCTCAAGGTGGATCGGTGTTAGGGTGCTGCACACACTTGATGACCCCAAATCAGATTCTACTCAAGTATAGTGAATAGACTCAGGCATATATATCTGGCAACAGCCCAAACCAGCTGGTAATAAGTCATAAGTAAGTCAAGGGCTACAACAAACAAGACAGCACAATCTAGTAGCCCATCCACGTATACTGAAAGAAAACAAAACAAGATAAGACTCAGTGAGCAATTATAGAATAAATGACTACTATATCTTAGTGATGGCTCGGAGACAGCAGTCGATATCAAACCACATAAAGAAACAGACCATGACAGCTTCTACAACCCCCCAAACAAAAGAATCAAAATCTTTCCCAAATGAAGATACAATCCTGGAATTATCAGATACAGAATATAAAAAACTAATTTACAGAATGCTTCAACACATCAGGGATGACCTCAGAAATGAAATAAGGCAAACTGCAGAAAAAGCCAAGGAACACACTGTTAAAACAGTTGAAGAACTCAAAAAGATTATTCAAGAACATAGTGGAAAAATTAATAAGTTGCAAGAATCCATAGAGAGACAGCATGCAGAAATCCAAAAGATTAACAATAAAACTACAGAATTAGACGACGCAATAGGAAGTCAGAGGAACAGACTCGAGCAATTAGAATGCAGACTGGGAAATCTGGAGGACCAGGGAATTAACACCAACATAGCTGAAAAAAAATCAGATAAAAGAATTAAAAAAAATGAAGAAACCCTAAGAATCATGTGGGACTCTATCAAGAAGGATAACTTGCATGTGATTGGAGTCCCAGAAGAGGGAGGGAGGACAGAAAACACAGAGAAAATAGTTGAAGATCTGCTGACAGAAAACTTCCCTGACATCATGAAAGACGAAAGGATATCTATCCAAGATGCTCATCGAACCCCATTTAAGATTGATCCAAAAAAAAAAACACCAAGACATATTATCATCAAACTTGCCAAAACCAGAGATAAAGAGAAAATTTTAAAAGCAGCCAGGGAGAAAAGAAGGGTCTCCTTCAAGGGAGAATCAATAAGAATAAGTTCAGACTACTCAGCAGAAACCATGCAGGCAAGAAGGCAATGGGATGACATATACAGAGCACTGAAGGAGAAAAACTGCCAGCCAAGGATCATATATCCAGCAAAACTCTCTCTGAAATATGAAGGCGAAATTAAGATATTTACAGATAAACACAAGCTTAGAGAATTTGCAAAAACCAAACCAAAAAAAAAAAAAAGCTACAAGAAATACTAAAGGAAATTGTTTGGTCAGAAAACCAATAATATCAGATACCAGCACAACACAAGGTCACAGAACATGCTGATATCAACTCAAATAGGGAAATCACAAAAACAAATTAAGATTAATTAAAAAAAAAAAATGCTCAAAACAGGGAATCATTGAAGTCAACATGTAAAAGATCACAATAATCAAAAAGAGGGACTAAATACAGGTGGCATAGAACTGCCATATGGAGAGGGATACAAGGCGATATAGGACAATATAAGTTACTTTTTTACTTCGAAAAATAGGGGTAAATATTAAGGTAACCACAAAGAGGTATAACAACTCCATAACTCAAAATAAAAACCAAGAAAAACGTAACGACTCAACAAACATAAAGTCAAATACTATGAAAATGAGGATCTCACAATTTACAAAGAAAAACTTCTCAGCACAAAAAAGTAAGTGGAAAAATGAAATTGCCAACAACACACATAAAAAGGCATCAAAATGACAAAACTAAACACTTATCTATAAGTACGCTGAATGTAAATGGACTAAATGCACCAATAAAGAGACAGAGAATCTCAGACTGGATAAAGAAACACGATCCGTCTATATGCTGCCTACAAGAGACACACCTTAGACTTAGAGACACAAACAAACTAAAACTCAAAGGATGGAAAAAATATATCAAGTAAACAATAAGCAAAAAAGAAGAGGAGTAGCAATATTAATTTCTGACAAAATAGACTTTAAACTTAAATCCACCACAAAGGATAAAGAAGGACACTTCATGATGATAAAAGGGACAATTGATCAGGAAGATATAACCATATTAAATATTTATGCACCCAATGACAGGGCTGCAAGATACATAAATCAAATTTTAACAGAACTGAAAAGTGAGATAGACACCTCCACAATTATAGTAGGAGACTTCAACACACCACTTTCGGAGAAGGACAGGACATCCAGTAAGAAGCTCAATAGAGACAAGGAAGACCTAATTACAACAATCAAGCAACTTGACCTCATTGACTTATACAGAACTCTCCACCCAACTGCTGCAAAATATACTTTTTTTTCTAGCGCACATGGAACATTCTCTAGAATAGATCACATATTAGGTCATAAAACAAACCTTTGCAGAATCCAAAACATTGAAATATTACAAAGCATCTTCTCAGACCACAAGGCAATAAAACTAGAAATCAATAACAGAAAAGCTAGGGAAAAGAAATCAAATACTTGGAAAATGAACAATACCCTCCTGAAAAAAGACTGGGTTATAGAAGACATTAAGGAGGGAATAAGGAAATTCATAGAATGCAACGAGAATGAAAATACTTCCTATCAAAACCTCTGGGACACAGCAAAAGCAGTGCTCAGAGGCCAATTTATATCGATAAATGCACACATACAAAAAGAAGAAAGAGCCAAAATCAGAGAACTGTCCCTACAACTTGAACAAATAGAAAGTAAGCAACAAAAGAATCCATCAGGCACCAGAAGAAAACAAATAATAAAAATTAGAGCTGAACTAAATGAATTAGAGAACAAAAAAACAATTGAAAGAATTAACAAAGCCAAAAGCTGGTTCTTTGAAAAAATTAACAAAATTGATACACCATTGGCTAGACTGACTAAAGAAATACAGGAAAGGAAACAAATAACCCGAATAAGAAGAGAGAAGGGCCACATCACAACAGACCCAACTGAAATTAAAAGAATCATATCAGATTATTACGAAAACTTGTACTCTAAAAAATTTGCAAACCTAGAAGAAATGGATGAATTCCTGGAAAAACACTACCTACCTAAACTAACACAATCAGAAGTAGAACTAAATAGACCCATAACAAAAAAAAGAGATTGAAAAGGTAATCAAAAAGCTCCCAACAAAAAAAACCCTGGCCCGGATAGCTATACTGCAGACTTCTACCAAACTTTCAGAGAAGAGATAACACCACTACTACTAAAGGTATTTCAAAGTGTAGAAAATGACAGAATACTGCCCAACTCATTCTATGACGCCACCATCTCCCTGATACCAAAACCAGGGACATCACAAGAAAAGAAAATTACAGACCTATATCCCTCATGAACATAGATGCAAAAATCCTCAACAAAATTCTAGCCAATAGAACTCAACAACATATCAAAAAAATAATTCACTACGACCAAGTGGGATTTATACCAGGTATGCAAGGCTGGTTTAATATTAGAAAAACCATTAATGTAATCCACCATATAAATAAAACAAAAGACAAAAACCACATGATCTTATCAATTGATGTAGAAAAGGCATTTGACAAAGTCCGACACCGATTTATGATAAAAACTCTCACCAAAACAGGAATTGAAGGAAAATTCCTCAACATAATAAAGGGCTTCTATGCAAAGCCAACAGCCAACATCACTCTAAATGGCGAGAGCCGGAAAGCATTTCCTTCGAGAACGGGAACCAGACAAAGATGCCCTTTATCACTGCTCTTATTCAACATTGTGCTAGAATTCCTAGCCAGAGCAATTAGGCTAGACAAAGAAATAAAGGGTATCCGGATTGGCAAGGAGGAAGTAAAATTCTCTATTTGCAGATGACATGATCTTATACACAGAAAACCCTAAGGAATCCTCCAGAAAACTACTGAAACTAATAGAAGAGTTTGGCAGAGTCTCAGGTTATAAGATAAACATACAAAAATCACTTGTATTCCTCGACATCAACAAAAAGAACATCGAAGAGGAAATAACCAAATCAATACCATTCACAGTAGCCCCCAAGAAGATAAAATACTTAGGAATAAATCTTACCAAAGATGTAAAAGACCTATACAAAGAAAACTACAAAGCTCTACTACAAGAAATTCAAAAGGACATACTTAAGTGGAAAAACATACCTTGCTCATGGATAGGAAGACTTAACATAGTAAAAATGTCTATTCTACCAAGAGCCATCTATACATACAATGCACTTCCGATCCAAATTCCAATGTCATTTTTTAATGTGATAGAGAAACAAATCACCAACTTCATATGGAAGGGAAAGAAGCCTCGGATAAGCAAAGCATTACTGAAAAAGAAGAAGAAAGTGGGAGGCCTCACTCTACCTGATTTCAGAAGCTATTATACAGCCACAGTAGTCAAAACAGCCTGGTATTGGTACAACAACAGGCACATAGACCAATGGAACAGAATTGAGAACCCAGATATAAATCCATCCACATATGAGCAGCTGATATTTGACAAAGGCCCAGTGTCAGTTAATTGGGGAAAAGATAGTCTCTTCAACAAATGGTGCTGGCATAACTGGATATCCATTTGCAAAAAAATGAAACAGGACCCATACCTCACACCATGCACAAAAACTAACTCCAGGTGGATCAAAGACCTAAACATAAAGACTAAAACGATAAAGATCATGGAAGAAAAAATAGGGACAACCTTAGGAGCCCTAATACAAGGCATAAACAGAATAAAAACATTACCAAAAATGACGAAGAGAAACCAGATAACTGGGAGCTCCTAAAAATCAAACACCTATGTTCATCTAAAGACTTCACCAAAAGAGTAAAAAGACCACCTACAGACTGGGAAAGAATTTTCAGCTATGACATCTCCGACCAGCGCCTGATCTCTAAAATCTATATGATTCTGTCAAAACTCAACCACAAAAAGACAAACAACGCAATCAAGAAGTGGGCAAAGGATATGAACACACACTTCACTAAAGAAGATATTCAGGCACCTAACAGATACATGAGAAAATGCTCTCTATCATTAGCCGTTAGAGAAATGCAAATTAAAACTACGATGAGATTCCATCTCACTCCAGCAAGGCTGGCATTAATCCAAAAAACACAAAATAATAAATGTTGGAGAGGCTGTGGAGAGATTGGAACTCTTATACACTGCTGGTGGGAATGTAAAATGGTACAACCACTTTGGAAATCTATCTGGCGTTATCTTAAACAGTTAGAAATAGAACTACCATACAACCCAGAAATCCCACTCCTCGGAATATACCCTAGGGAAATAAGAGCCTTTACACAAACAGATATATGCACACCCATGTTTATCGCAGCTCTGTTTACAATAGCAAAAAGCTGGAAGCAACCAAGGTGTCCATCAATGGATGAATGGTTAAATAAATTGTGGTATATTCACACAATGGAATACTATGCATCAATAAAGAACAGTGACGAATCTGTGAAACATTTCATACCATGGAGGAACCTGGAAGGCATTATGCTGAGCGAAATTAGTCAGAGGCAAAAGGACAAATATTGTATAAGACCACTATTATAAGATCTTGAGAAATAGTATAAACTGAGAAGAACACATACTTTTGTGGTTACGAGGGGGGGAGGGAGGGAGGGTGGGAGAGGGTTTTTTACTGATGAATTAGTAGATAAGAACTGCTTTAGGTGAAGGGAAGGATAATACTCAATACATGGAAGGTCAGCTCAACTGGACTGGACCAAAAGCAAAGAAGTTTCTGGGATAAACTGAATACTTCAAAGGTCAGCGAAGCAAGGGCGGGGGTTTGGGGACCATGGTTTAAGGGGACTTCTAAGTCAATTGGCAAAATAATTCTATTATGAAAACATTCTGCATCCCACTTTGAAATGTGGCGTCTGGGGTCTTAAATGCTAACAAGCGGCCATCTAAGATGCATCAATTGGTCTCAACCCACCTGGAGCAAAGGAGAATGAAGAACACCAAGGTCACATGATAACTAAGAGCCCAAGAGACAGAAAGGGCCACATGAACCAGAGACCTACATCATCCTGAGACCAGAAGAACTAGTTGGTGCCCGGCCACAATCGATGACTTCCCTGACAGGGAGCACAACAGAGAACCCCTGAGGGAGCAGGAGATCAGTGGGATGCAGACCCCAAATTTTCATAAAAAGACCATACTTAATGGTCTGACTGAGACTAGAGGAATCCCGGCAGTCATGGTCCCCAAACCTTCTGTTGACATAGGACAGGAATCATTCCCGAAGACAACTCATCAGACATGAAAGGGACTGGACAGTGGGTAGGAGAGAGTTGCCGATGAAGAATGAGCTAATTATATCAAGTGGACACTTGAGACTGTGTTGGCATCTCCTGTCTGGAGTGGGGATGGGAGGATGGAGAGAGTTGGAAGCTGGCAAAATTGTCACGAAAGGAGAGACTGGAAGGGCTGACTCATTAAGGGGAGAGCAAGTGGGAGTACGGAGTAAGGTGTATATAAACTTATATGTGACAGTCTGAGTTGATTTGTAAACGTTCACTTGAAGCTCAATAAAAGTTAATAAAAAAAATGCTTAGAAAAAAAAAGAGCAGAATAGACACAGAGACACACATACAGGTAGAAGACAAACATCACTGAATGCCAAGAAACCCCAAGAAATTCCAAGGAATGTCAAGGAATGCCAAAGAAAGCCAGAGAGCTCTCAGGGCTACTGACAAGGAAGGACCCCTCCCTTAGACCCCGTGCCCTGATTTGTGCTTCTAGCCTCCAAACCTGTGAGACAATAATTTCCTGGTCTTTGAAACCATCCACTTGCAGTTTTTTTTTTTTTTTGTTAGAGCTGCTCTAGGTAACTAAAACCCTCTCTCCCGCTTCATTCTCGGGGCAGATTATCCAATAGGCAATGTAAGCCATAGCTAGATGCCGGCCATACTTAGAAGCAGAATCTTTGACGTGGAGAAAAAACGTGAAGTTGTTCACTACAGATGATCTGGTAAGCGAGATAAGCACCATGCTTACCTTGCCTATTGGATAATCTGCTCCTGCTCATTCTAGGTCTTAATATCAAATTACCAATTCCATTGATTCTAAGATGCACTTTTTTTCACATCTTAACACCTTTGAAATCAAGATGAATTTTACAATCAGTGGTTCATCATGTTTAAGTAGCATTTCTCTTTTCTTGGGGATATATAAAATAGTGATCAATCTAATAAATAACAGCTTTGTAGATGCAGTGCAATGTTGTACTGGAGTTTCCCTAATTCATCACGCCTTCTTATCTAACGGTATACTTCCCTGGCTGTTCCTTCTGCATGGGGTGCTCTTTGAACTCCTTTTCACCTACCACCTCCAGGCCCAACTTTCCCATGGGAAGCCTTCTCCAATTCTCCAAGCTGAGTTTAGGGGTGGCATTTTTTGCTGCCACAGCATTATTTTTTACCACATTTGTAGTAGTTTAAAAAAAACATGTCCACAATTCTTTGATATGCCTCCCTTCCCTAAGTGGCACTTAATTCTTCTCCCCTTGAATGTGGGTTATAATTAGTAGCCCATTTCTAAAGAATAGAATGTGGCAGAAGTAATGGTGTGTCACTTCCAAGACTAGGCCGTACAGAGGCATTGTGTTTTCTTCTTTGTTCTCTCTTTTGGATTTGTCTTTTTGGGGAGTCCTGTTGCCATGCCGTGAAGACACTAAAGGAACTCTATGGAGAAGCCCCATGGTAAGGGACTGAGGTCTCCAGACAACAGCCATGTGAATTAGCCATCCTGGAAGTAAGCCTGCAAGCCTCAGTCAAGCTTTTGGATAACTGCAATCCTATCTAATATCTTGACTGCAACCTTAGGAGAGACCCTGACCTTGAACTACCTAGAAAAGTCCCTCCTGAATGACTCACAGAAATTGTGAAACGATTAATGTTTATTGTTTTTAGCAAATAAGTTTGGGGTAACTTGTAACACAGCAATGTTGTTGTTGTTAGGTACTGTTATGGATTGAATTGTATCCCCCAAAAGTGCGTGTTGACTTGGGTAGTTCATGATTCCCAGTATTGTATGATTGTCCAGCGATTTGTCATCTGATATGATTTTCCTGTGTGTTGTAAATCCTATCTCTAAGACGTTAATGAAGTGGAATTAGCAGCAGTTATATTAATGAGGCAGGACTCAATCTACAAGATTAGGTTGTGTTTTAAGTCAATCTGTTTTGAGATATAAAAGAGATAAGTGAGCAGAGAGACATGGGGACCTAGTATCACCAAGAAAAAAAAGCCAGGAAAATAGTGCGTCCTTTAGCCCTGGAGTCCTTGTGCTGAGAAGCTCCTTGACAGGGGAAGATTGATAACAAGGGCCTTCCCCCAGAGGTGACAGAGAGAGAAAGCCTTTCCCTGGAACTGGCACCCTGAATTTGGACTTTTAGCCTCGTAGACTGTGAGAGAATATATTTCTCTGTTAAAGCCATCCACTTATGGTATTTCTGTTACAGCAGCACTAGATAGGTAAGACAGGTGCCATGCAGTTGGTTGCTACTCACGGCGATCCCACGTACAACAGAGTGAAACAGTGCCTAGTCCTACACCATCTTCACAATCATTGCTATGTTTGAGCCATTTGTTGCAGCTACTATGTCAATCTATCTCATTGAGAGTTGTCTTTTTTTTTTTTTGCTGACCTCTACTTTACCAAGCAGGATGTCCTTCTCCAGGAATTGGCCCCTCCTGATAACATGTCCAAAGTACATGAGATGAAGTTTCACCATCCTAGCTTCTAAGGAGCATTCTGGAAGTACTTCTTCCAAGACAGATTTGTTCATTCTTCTGGCAGTATATGACACTCTCTTTTCTTGTTCATACCTCCTTCTGGATTAAAAACTCCCAAAGAACAGAGCCTGTACTCTGTTCATGTTACCTCTATAGTCCTAACATAGTTCTTGGCATGTATTGTGGGCTCAAAATATCACGTTGAAGGAAATGTATACGTGTAAGAGAATCTTGTCTTGGCCAGATACTTCTATTTAGGCAACAAATCCTTCTTAGCAAGGTAGTATTTGTGGGGCTTGATATACGTGGAAATAAATTTATCTATTTGTATATTTATTTTCCATCCAAGCAGGAAAGGAGTTGTCTTTTTTAATGTTTATGTTTTATTTTCCCTACTGTAGCCTGAATTTTTTTTTTTTTAGCCTGAATAACCATTTAAAACTGTGCTTTTCTCTGCTCAAAAGGCTTCCGTGGCTTCCCATTGCACTTAGAATAAAATTCAATGTTTTTACAGACTACAAAACTCTCCATGACCTAGCCTCCATCTACCTATGTGACCTTATCTTCTTTCATTCTCCAGAGATTCTAGTCTTCCTGTTCTTCAAAGACATCAAGCTATTTCCGCTTCAAAGCCTTTATACTCACCGTTCCCTTTGCCTGAAATGTTCTGCCTCCAGATCTTTGCAAGGATGAATCTGTTTATCATTCAGATTGCAGGTAAAATGTCAATTCTTCAAAAAAAAAACCCTCCCTTATCACTCCATCTAAACTTCACCTTCACTTCGCCAGTTACTCTCTGCCCCAGTTCCTTGATTTACTTTTTCCATTGTTATCAGAAATGATCTTATTTACTTATTCATCTGTTTGTTTTCCTCCCTTCCTGTCATAGACTGGATTCTCTAAAGAAGTAAAACCAGTGAAATGTGTATATATAGAGAGAGACAGAAACAGAGAGACAGAGAGAGACTTAATTCAAGGAAATGGCTCACACAGTTGTGGAGGCTGGCAAGTACCAAATCCATGGGTCAGGCTGGAGGCTTCTCCTGACTCACATGATTGCAGTGGCTGATTAGCCTAAAATCGGTAGGCCAGGCAGCAGACTGCTGGCTCACATTCCAAGAACTGGAGGGTAGATGATGACGATTCAGTTGCAGGATCCAGAGTGAGAGTGAGCCATGCTGGACCATCCATTTATATACTAGAGAGGCCATACCCCCAAGGAAATATCCTGTTCAACTGATTGGCTGCTCATAGCAGATTTCATCATGGAGGTGATTACATTACATCAGATCTCATCATGGAGATGATTATGTCATATTACGTTATGGGAACAGCAGTCAGTCCAGTGCCTGCCAAGACACTGAGAATCATATTCTAGTCAACTTGACACATAACATTAATCATCACACTTCCCTACCCTAGAAGTGAACCCAATGATGGGACAGACCTTGACTCTCTTGTTGACCTCTGTGTCTCCTAGCACCTAACACATCTCTTGCACACAGTAGGCACTAAATAAATATCTGTTGAATAAATTAATAGATGGAAGTGGAGATAAATGAATGAAAGAGAAAGGAGTGCATGGGAGAGAGAGAGAGAGATAAGGGATATCCAGGAACATGTCCCCTGCCTGTTTGTCCCCTTTAACATTATTGGAGCCCCTACTAAGAAAGAGGTCAGGATGAGAAGAGGAAGCAATTGTATTTGAAGGCCCTGTGGGACTTGGCTCCAGCGGAGCTGCCTCATTGCCCAGGTGACACAGCATGATGAGAGTCAGGAGAGGGGCACTTTCTTCTTTTCACAGGGATCTCAGCAAGGTTCTAGAACTTCAAGGAGGAGCACCTTTGGCAACATCAGACACTGCAGCTTTGGCGGGCACCTCAGCTTCCTGAGGATGGGGTTGCCTATGGAGTGAGGGAATGATAGGGGGAGCAATAGCAGGAAAAGATGAATAAGGCAGAAACTTCACGGTGAGTCTTCACGATGAGTCTGGTCAGTAAGTTGCTTTGTGAACATGTGTAGGGCAGTCATTAGCAGATCCCAGAGACATTGAGCATGAGTGTGGAGAGAGGAGCTTTCTTAGGAGACAGACCAAGGTCCGGTTTTAGGAAAACAAAACAAGAAACAGGAACATGTGTCTTCACATTTTATCCACAGACTGAGAAGTTAGGGAATTAATAATACTATAAAAGTAGGAGTTCCTAGAAATGTTCTGCATTCCACTTTGGGAAGTGGTGTCTGGGGTTTTAAATGCTACCAAGTGGCAACCTAAGATGCATCAATTGGTCTCAACCCACCTGGAGCGAAGGACAATGAAGAACACCGAAGACACAAGGTAAATAATGAACTCAAGGGACAGAAGAGCCACGTAAACCAGAGACTACATCAGCCTCAGACCAGAAGAACTAGATGGTGCCTGGATACCACCAATGAGTGCCCTGACACGGAACACCACAGAGAACCCGAGGGAGCAGGAGAGCAGTGGAATGCAGACCTCAAATTCCCATAAAAAGACCAAGCTTAATGGTCTGCCTGAGACTAAAGGGACCTTGGAGGTCATGGTCCTCTGTTAGCCCAACTGGAACCATTCCTGAAGCCAACTCTTCAAATAGGGACTGGACTAGACTATAAGACAGGAAATGATACTGGTTAGACTATAAGACAGGAAATGATACTGGTGAGGAGTGAGCTTCTTGGCTCAAGCAGACACAGGAAACTATGCGGGCAGCTCCTGTCTGGAGGTGAAATGAGAAGGCAGAGGGGGACAGGAGGAGCTGGTTGAGTGGTCCCCAGGAACACAGGGTGGAGAGGAGGAATGTGCTGTCTCATTAGGGGGAGAGCAGCTAGGAGTACCTAGCAAGGTATGTATAATTTTTGGTATGACAGACAGACTTGATTTGTAAACTTTCACTTTAAAGCACAATAAAAAACAAGAAAGTAGAAGTTCCTGGATGGCACAAGTGCTTAAGTGCTCGACTACTACCCGGAAGGTTGATGGTTTGAACTCATCCAGAGTTGCCTTGGAAGACAGGCTCGGAGAGCTGCTTCTGAAAGGTCAGTCTTGAAAGCCCTATGAAGCAGTTCTATTCTGCACACGTGAGGTTGCCAGAAGTTGGAATCACCTCAGGGGCAACTAACAACAGACAACATAAAGTAGGAAGAAGAGCACTGAATTTAGAGGCAGAATACATGAGTGCTAGTTCTGGCTTTTTCACGTTCTAGCTGTGTGACAAGTTACCTAGTCTTTTCCAGCCCTTTTTCCCTCATCTGAAATATAGGAATAATGTTGCCAACTGAGGGAATTGTGAGATTTAAATGTTAAGAAGTTTGAAAATACATGTGAAAGCATTTTTGTAAAATATAAAGTGCTGTAAACATATCACTTACTATTTGTCATTGTCACATTTGGGATGGTCTGTTCAGTTTACAAGGATGCTCTTCAACTCTTAATTGCTTCTCTCATTTACACAACTGGACACCTTTGCAGACATAGGTGCTCTGTGGATCCCATCCTTTGACTGAAGTTCACTGGAGTAGGGGTGGACATCTGACCTAAGCCAGACCAGTCAGATGCTTGTCCCAGTGGTTTTAGAATTGGGACCAAGAGACTCTAGTTGAGTCTAAGTTGGTCTTTTGAATGACTAAGACCTAAATCCAGGAACTAAATCCACATATTACTGCAAAGAAAGACAATCTTCAGAAAGAAAAGGTTGAAGCAGATTTGTAGAGAGAAGCTTCTTGGATTCATGATGAATTTTCAGTCTCTGGGTCCACTCTTATTGGATACCTCTGTGTCTTAATTATAAATGCTCCTTTCTTTTTTAAGTTAAATAAAGTTGGTTTCTGTTTTATTAGTTCTATTACCATGAACAAGTCTTAATCCATTATTATTTTGACAAATACACACACATACACACACTAGTATACAAACTCATTGCCATCGAGTCGATTTCAAATCATAGTGACCCTATAGGATAGAGTAGAACTGCCCCATAGGGTTTCCAAGGAACAGCTGATGGATTCGAACTGCCCACCTTTTGGTTAGCAGTGGAGCTCTTAACCACCACACCACCAGGGCTCCTTTACACACGCGTATACATACTATATATCAGGGATGGATTACCCAGAACCTGCCTATACTATTAATGCCCATGGAACTGAAGTTTGCTCTCCTGGAATGCCTGTGTGGTGAAACTCATGAAATTTTGCACTACAAATGAGTAAGTAAACACAATTAAGCCCATACATACCTTGTTTACTGTAAGCCTATGTGTACCTTGCTTACTGGTTAATTTGCCCTTGCTAGGGTCGCTATGAGTCGGAATCGACTCGACGGCACTGGGTTTTGTATATAAATATATGGAGCTCTGGTGGTGCTGTGGTTAAAAGCTATGGCTGCGAACCAAAAGGTTCGAATCCACCAGCTACTCCTTGGGAACTCTATGGGGGCAGCTCTACTCTGTCCTATAGGGTCACTATAAGTCAGAATTGATGGCAACTTTTTGTGTGTGTGTGTGTGTGTATGTGTATATATATATATATATATTTTTTATAGAGAAAGAGAGAGAGACGGCTAGCTCCCTTACTGAAGGACAGTTCTGGGTAAAGAAAAGAAGCTGTGTTGCAGTCTTAAACATGTGGAGCTCATTTTCATAAGCATGTGATTAACATCTGTGTGGTGATTTAAAATTTGCCAAAAGAGGTACTATATGAAGTAAGGTGATAATTATAACAACACCAATAATAGTAATAATAGTACTCAATAAAAATTAGAAAGGTTTAAAACCTCCACACATGGCCATGTGAAATTTTCAGCAGTGGATTATTATAACGTTGGCCATTATAGCCGACTTGCTTGGCTGTTAATCATACGATCTGGATGGTATTTTCATATGGTAATATCAGGAGCCATTGCTCTTCTGTTCACATTCCTTTTACCTTTCTTATTTAAATGAATTCCATCTGTTTGGAAAGACTTTTCTTTTCAGAAGCTCACAGTATCCAAGTTACCAATTTGACAATAAGAAATCTCCCAGTAAAAGAAAATAATAATGCTTACTCTCACTATTTTGCCCGGTCATCTTCTGGAATGCTTGCAAATTTCCATGCTGGTCTTTGACTACTATGAAAACCTTCAAGCAGGTTGTTGCTTTGTTAATATATTTTTTGAAATGTGTTAATGAATTTCTAGGAACACGTGTTACCCTTGCTGTAGACACATAATTTCCATCATGCCCAACATAACCCGACTACGCTATTAATGCCCATGGACCTGAAGTTTGCTCTCCTGGAACGCCTATTAGTTTAGTGACAATAATTGAAAACCAACAATGTTTTATAAAACAAAATATGTACCTACTAAAATGTGAAATAGGGGCATATGTCCTGACTCATAATCTGGCAATGGGAAAGCGTACATAGAATTAACACTGTGTGGAAGGATCTGAGGCCTAAGGTCACAGCATGTGTATGAGACTGAGCTCTGTGATTTGTAGGATCCGTGTGAATGCACACATGTATATGGCTACAGGTAGATCTCTTATCCAAGCCAAAACCAAACCCATTGCTGTTGAATTGATTCCAACTCACAGTGACCTTATACAACAGAGTAGAACTGCCCCACATGCTTTCCAAGGCTGTAAATCTTTACCCAAGCAGACTGCCACATCTTTCTCCCACAGAATGGCTGGTGCGTTTGAACTGCCAACCTTTCTGTTAGTAGCTGAGCACCTAACCATTGCCCCACCAGGGCTCCTAGACCTCTTATAAGGGCCACTAAAAGTATACAGTTACAGATATTCCCGAATTATTTCCAAGTGATACCTACAATTGCCTTCACAAAAAAAAAAAAAAATTCACAAGCCTACTTTTATTAAGGCCTTTGATCATAAATGTTTGCACACCTGAGTAGGCTGACCCAGCTCACAGATGCATGACTTGAGGAATCTCATGTGTATTATAACCACTTGGAGCCCTGGTGGTGCAGTGCCTAAGAGCTGAGCTGCTAACCAAAAGGTCTGCAGTTCATAAACCCACCAGCTGCTCCTTGGAAACCCTATGGGGCAGTTCTACAGGGTTGCTATAAGTCAGAATTGACTCAAAGGCAACCGTTTTTTTTTTTTTTTTAATTTGTGCTTACGAGGGAGATGTGCATGAATTCACGACAAAGTATGAATTATGTAATTTTATATAATAAATAATTGTATTTGTATTAAATTAATGTTCTTTTAAAGTTTACTTTAATGAATGTATAAATTTAACTGCTAATAAGCCACATTCGCTGTCATAACATTAATATGCTCTGTTAAAATACTTTCTGAAGTAGACGTTTCTACAGACATGGTTAGATTCATTTTTTAAATGATACCCTTGGTTACATAGTACAAAGGCAAGTAGCCTAGTCCTGGTCAAAAAAAGAAAAAAATCAGAGACAATCTCTATTCTGGTGTTTAACATAATAGCCTAGTCCTATTCCTATCATTTTACTTACCATATTTTATTTATCAATTTGAATGTAATTTTCTCCCTCATAGACTAGAAACCTCTTGAGTTTAGGAATGGGTCATGGGTCTTATTCTTTTAATTACGAGTGCATAATAGCACAGCACCCTTTATATAAAATTTGTAACAATAAGCATTTGTTGAATGAATGAAGGAGTCAATCAATCAATCAATTTATTTATTTATTTTTTGGCTTTCACTAACAATTTTTATGGATTTCCTCACTGAGGTAAAAAGGTATTATTACATGCTACAGGGTTCAGAGGGTCAAGGTCCTGCCAGATAATGATGCAGGGTAATGAATCATATGACTGATTTTCAACAAGGATTCCTTAATATTTTTACTCAAACAATTAGTTTTCTATCAGTGTTTTTTTGGTCTAGAAAACAAAGAGGTTAGGCCCACGTGGAATGCTAGAGAAACTTAATCAGGAACCATGAAAGAAGAGGAATTTGGAAGTTGAAGCAAGATTTCATTGGCATTCGGTGCTCCCAGAATTTTTGCTCCTAAGAGCTCCTTGTTCTAACAAATCTGTCTTGGAGGAAATACAGCCAGAGTGCTTCTTAGAAGCAAGGATGAGTGAGACTATGTCTCACATACTTTGGACACGTTTTCAGGAACGATCGGCCCCTGGAGAAGAGCATCATGCTTGGTAAAGCAGAGGATCAGAGAAAAAGAGAAAGACCCTCAATGAGATGGATTGACACAGTGGTTGCAACAATGGGCTCAAGCATAACAACAATTGTGAGGATGGTGCAGGACTGGGCAGTGTTGTGTTCTGTTGTATATAGGGTGGCTATGAGTCAGAACCAACTCAATGGCACCTAACAATGACAACAACAAGAGCTTCTCAAAGTTTCCACAAGTCAAGTTTTCTGTCTAGGGTTGAACAATAGTTGTATTTTGTTGGGCAACAACATTGCAAAGGATTATTCTTTGGTGAGCCTAAACAACCCCACCCCCCCTCCCCCCCAGCCATGTTACCTCTATTTATTGTTCAAGGGGTAAGAGGACAGAGTGGGACTTACAAACTTTGTTTTCAATAGTTGCTAATTTTGCAAGGATGGGCTCATTTTCCCCTTGAAAACACCTGTTGTTGTAGTTAGTTGCCATCAAGCTGATGCTGATTCATGGTGAAGTCATTGTGCGGAGTAGGATTCTATAGTGTTTTCAAGTCTGTGACCTTTTGAAAGCAGATCACCAGGCCTGTATTCTAAGGTGCCTCTGGGTAGGTTTGTACTGCCAACCTTTCTGGTAGTAGTCAAGTGCTTAGACATTTGTCCCACTAATTTCCTACACTTGTAAATATCTTTAAGGGCAGCCATCAGCGGCTTACTTACAATGACTTTGCACAATTACATTTTCTAAACTTTTTTTTTTTTGCACTCTCTAAGTATCTGGAGTTAGAAAAGACTGGCTCATGAGAAGGAATTGCAGCATTTGTTTAATCTCCCCGCACACCTGTATCCATCACTAGATGTATTTGTCACATGATAACTTTCCATCATATTTGGTGCCTTCATGTCACCATCAGCACAAGTAGAGATGAGCTGGAGCAAATGACTGATTCTAGGGGTGGCCCTGTTGAGGTGCTGAATCTGCTCACTGCCGTGTCTCTTTCGATATGCAGTATCCATTTGCTCCTGGGACTGATAACATCCCAGATGATTGCTTCCCTGTCAATCTCTGTTCCCTTAACCAAGAGATGTAGGATTCCAGAGCTTTACCTTGAAACTACAGCTTTTCGTCTGACATTTGGAAAAAGTGACCTATGTGTTCAGGGTCAAGTTTGATTCTCCAGGTCACTTTATGTGTTCACAAAAACAGCCCTTGAGTCTCAGCTAGAGTCTCTCCACAAGACAATCTAAGTTTCTTTATTGTAGGTTCCTTGGGGATTTTGCCTTTGTAGCTCTCTGAGAGCACTTATCAGCTAGCAGTGAATGAGATAGGAGGTCTCCTCAATTCCTCTCTGCCCTTCTAAGGCAGGTAATGAGATCAGAGTTGCTCGTTGTATTTATCTACCCTTCTAATGTATCACATGAGATAAGATAGCGGGGTTTCCCCTCAAACAAACGAAAAGGAAACACAAAAAAACACCGAAGAATGAGACAACAACCGGGGAAAGATAACTTGTGCCTATAGCCTACCTGTTAATTAGCCAGAGGCCCGATCCAATCATATGTCACGAACACGAGCAGGAAGCAAATAAATTGTAGTCACTTCAAATTAACTCACTTAACAGGCCAAGAGCAACTTAATTCTTAAGCATTTAATTCAGTCAATGGGCCCTCAAACGATGGGAGGCAGAAACAAATGATGTAGTCTTTGTACGGTTGCTAACCTGACCCAAGCTCATAAAAGTAAATTAAAACTTTCAGTCTTTACCCAATTCTTTGGTATTGTACACACGCACATTTCCTGTGTGAAAGGTTGGTTTGCTACTCTAAATGGCTGATATTTCAGAGCTTTCTCCACTTACTCGGGCATGTTTTATTTTAACTTTATTTGCCTTAGTTTTCTTATCTATGAAATGGGGATGATAATAAGAATGTTTATAAGGATTAAGGGTAATAATATATTTAAATCACTTATTAAGCACTGGTTGATATTAAACCAAACACCAGTTGCCCTTGAGTTGATTACGACTCATGGCAATGCCATGTGTTGCAGAGTAGAACTTGCTCGATAGGGTTTTCAAGGCTGTGACCATTGAAAAGCAGGTTTGGCAGCTTCTTGTCATCATCAGCACAAGTAGAGATTAGTTGGAGCAGGTGGGTCTTTCTTCCAAGGTACCTTTGGGTGGATTCGAACTGCCAACCTTTCTGTTAGTAGTCCAGCACTTAACCATTTGAGCTGCCCAGGAACTCAATTGCTATTAGCTATAAAAATCATTACTATTTTTGCATATTCACACGGTGGACATTGAAAGATAGGAATGAAAGACAGGAAGTTTAAAAAATTTACATCTCCCATTCTGGAGCCTGGTCTTTGATCAGAGTTGGACATTTTCCTCTTCATGCTTAGAACACAGCAAAAGGTTTTCATAGGTTAACATTAGCATCTAACTATATTGGCACTTACTTCTCTGTTACATTAAAATGAGATGTTCGTTATAATTTTACCATCTTTTTCTTCCTTTCTATTATAGATTGATACTGATATTTTACCCTCTTGGTAAAGGGAAAAAAAGAGTTGGTCTTCGGATTTCTGCACTTTGGTTATTCCTCTGAGAGTTACACCCCTGATTTCCCTTCTGCAAAGTGCCATCCGTGTGCATGAGATCTTTTGTCACCTCCTTCTGTGATTCACTGTGACTCATTATTGCAACCACAATGGCCTTTTTTTCCCCTCTCTTCCCTAATAAGGAATAGAACCAACACAACTGGGATCACTTTGAACACTGGCATTTCTTCTGAATACAGGTCTAACTAGATTTGTATTTTTATGCTGTAGGTAGAAATGCCAGATAAGAAGAAACAGACGAAGACAGATGAAAGGGTGAGATGGAATGAGGAGGTCAGTTATTTGGATTTCCTTAGATGGGACATTTTTTGCAGAAATGGTAACCAGCTCTTTAAAAAAATACATTGGAGTTCAGTATCATTAACAATAGATAAAGAAAAGAGGCAAGTAGCTCTGTGGCATTAATCTCACCCCTCACAAATAATAGCACCAGTGACATTTGACCATGTGACAGATGAGTGAGTGAAGAGCCCTGGGACTGTGATAGTGACAGTTTTCTTTTCCTGCCCTTGTGAATTATTCAGCATTGGCATAGCACTGGGAAAACACAAACCTGAGAAAGGGTAAAGGAGAAAAGGAATTCTATTGCAAATGAGAATGGCTGCTGACAAGTACATTAAAAAACAACAACCCAACATTCAAGCTGCGCCTGCTGCCTTCAAAATGTCCTTCAAAGGTCCGGTTCACTAACCTCTTTTAGATATGCAGGAGGTGGCAGAGAAGAGAGGACAGTCCCTGTTAAAAGCATCCAATACCGGTCTTTCTTTCTGAGCGCATCTGTGTCATTATCAAAGATCGGATGGTACCTCTCGTAAGATCACGTGAGTTATTAAAGCCCAAAGTCCTAGCCCCACATTTCCATTGCAGTTGTTACCTTCTGCAGACAGGAATGCTCCCTGTTGTTGGGTTAGACGTGGTTGCCTTCCATCCCTTTCTCTCTACTGTGTTTAAGCAGCCACCCTAGTAGAGGCTGTTTTTTGGAACGTGGTTATAAAATTTCACAGACAAGTTGTAAAAATACCATGGTGTGCTGTTTTTTTTTAATTGGAATATATTATTGGTTTTTGATGATTTTTACTTCCCTATTCTTTGCTTGGAATGGAAGCAGGGCAGTCTTCCCATCAAAATACCTCCAGCTGAAATGGCAGCCCAGTGAGACCCCTTGAAACCAGGCTGGGAATGAGGATTTTGGCTGCCGAGCCAGACCAGTTGCATTGGCCAACCTTTCCTCCCGCCCCGCTAACATCTGCTGTGCAGCTGAAGGCTGAGCAGCTGATGTTTTTACGCTGGCTGTCCAGCAAGGGGGGCTAGAAACTACAATTCCTTTCCTCTTGGAGGCTATCCCCCTTTGGTCTATCCTGCCAGAGAAAAATCACTGGTAACATCTTGTATTTCTATAATAGGTTTTATGTGACATTTTCAAAATATTTTACATTAATGTAGGAAGCTTCCCTTGGTAAGATACAGTAAGTGAGTACTTCATCTCCATTTTCTGAAAGGGTAAAATGATACAACAGCCGGCTCAGTGAGGAATAAATCTGCAGTGGTGGCGTGTATGGCCCCCAGATGTTCTTTCCTCTGCCCCTCCTCTCCACATCTCTAACAGTTCTTGTCCACAGTTTTTTTTTTTTTCCTCTACAACAATGGTATGCTTTTCAAAGCATGTCCTTTATCAGCTCTTTCCTGCCAGGAAATAAGACTAGAGGGTAGTGGGAACATCACAGAAAGTTGCACGGCTTCATTTATGCCCTTGTGGTGATTAAATGGTAGCATGCCGTCCTTTTCTGAGTGGTCTGCATCTTATTTTAGGCTACCGTGTTTTTCTGGAGTCCTGCTAGTGCTGAGCATCACATATCCGGAATAGTCTGAGTCTGAAATGTAGATCTCCTAAGGTTTAAATCTCTTAAATAATTTCATTTTTACTACCTACCTCCCATTACCCCAACACCCACATATCCCTTTGGCCCTAAAGAGACTAAAAAGCTCCTAGAGAATCCTAATTATAAGCTTTGTTTTTTATTTTTTAGTGCTGGAACAGGTTAAGCAAGGGGATAAAAAACGCCTTTCCTGAATAATCCTAAGCCTACCCAAAGACAGGCTACTGGATCAAATGACCAGAAATAAAGAAAATGAACCCTAGAGCCTCAATTGAAAATTGCTCAAAATGGTAGCAAATAGTTCTTTGCATTTTTCTCCCTGAAATTTTTATGACATTGCAACTGTCATAGACTGGGTTTTAAATTAGGTGCATTTTCGTAGAGGTCTGGTCTTTGCTTTCCGGCGGATGTGGGTAGGTAGGTGGAAGGAAGCCATCATGGTCTATCCTAGTTCCTACAACGCCCTCACGCCTCTCTTTGCTACCTGGGTAGGATGGAGAAGACACTGGCTGCTCCAGTGTTTCACAGGAAGAGGCAGACTCACGTCTACCTTATTTCCTTACACAATGGAAAGAAATATCTTTTACAATCTCTCTACTGGCAAGGATAAATAAAGGTCCATTCTATCTTCTTTCTTTTGCAGCCCATGATTCCTCACATCACGTCAGTGTGGGGTAAAATTAGAGCCACTCTAGCAGTAATAAACGCCTGACATTTTGGAGCCCTGAGCCTCTGATTCTTGGCAAAATGATTCCTACTCCCACCTCTGCAAATGAGTTTCATCAAGTGCCTTCTGGAATGATATGTTGAGAAGACTATTCTCTTTGCAGGTCCTCCATATCTGCCCAGACACATTGGACTGCTGCTGGTTAATCCAATTATTCAAAAAAATATTTGCTGAATTTACTCTGTGTCAGAAGCTGTGTGAGACTTGGGAGATCTCTTGGTAACTATGGCACGAGCTTATTCTGAGTCCTTTATTATACTTTGGAAACTCACCTACTTACTTTGAACATGACTGCTATTTAAGACAATAGTATTTTAATCTGTTGGCATACGAGCACCAAAGTATAGTGATAGAAGAGAGGTATATATATAAATGGACACAAATAATTGGGCCACAATGCCACGTTTGCTGCTGTCTGCCCATTCTTACTCTTGTCAATCCCTCCAAACTACTGTAGGCAAGAGGATGCATTAGTTTTACTAAGGGCAAAGAAATGCTCTTTTTTTTTTCCAATCAAAAGTGAGAAAAAGAAAGTGTTTGGAGAATGTCAATTGGATACTCTCTTTATAAAGAAAAGATAAAAGCATGCTTTTCTCATTTGAGAGGTTACATAGTGACTCTGGCACTTAACCTGAATTGGTGAACTGAATTGAAATTTTCATTACCTGGAAGCTGCTGAATCAACCAAATTTAAAAAAAAAAAAAAGAATTCTACAAGTCTGCAAACTTAACAGCTAATATCCAAGTTGAATGACAAACCACTCAAGTGCACATTGGTCCTGGTACTGCTGGGAGCCCTCCCCTTCGTTCTCCCTCCAGTGACTTCACAAATCTGGGAGAACCTTGCTTGCTGGGGAGAGCGACACAGGAGACTTACGACCAAAAATAGTCCTCGAACCAACTTCAGAAAACATTTCCCCCAAATTATAAGTCAAAAATAAAAAACATAACTGGTTTTATAGTCATTCAGATCCAAAAGGCACTTCGTTTTTCATTTTAGATTGTATCTGTGAGGAGGAAAAAATGGTGCTTCAAGGTAATTCATGGCAGTGAAATTAAGGAGAAATATGGACTAGAGGCTTTGTCAAAACTTCAGAGCCTGACTGCAGGGAGAGCTCAACATCCTACCTGCTTGAGCGAGTTCGAGTTTGCAACCAGCTTTATGTTTTTATGAGGCTGGAGAATTGGGATACTCTTTCTGGACTGAATGGGTGGTGTCTCTCATCAGAGATTATGTCCAAAGGATAATAGTCAAAATGGCAATAAAAATTATGGTTATGCACCCTTATGTTGTCAGGGCAGAGGCTGTTTGGTATAAATGGGGAAATAATATGAGAGAGAGAGAGTGTGAAAGAGAGAGAGCTTGTGAAATCTGTACTACCAGGAATTTTGTCATCATTGTTTCTTTTATTCGGGATATATTTTCTGAATGACTTTTGGTACCATATAGAGTTCTAAGGTAAGCCAAAGTTGTTACTATTTTTTTTTTTTTTTAATTTAGCTTAAAGATATTCTTTAGATAGTACGGCATACCGAACACTATTTGAACATCTTGGTTTGCACTTGAGTCCCTGCAGTGTATAGAATTTGGGGCTTAACCAAGTTCTCCAGTTACCAGAATTTGAAGGAGTAATGGTCTCTGTGGGTCTGTGCCCAGCAAACGAGATCAGAAAAGGAAATCAAAGGTTCAGCTGGCAGTTAGATACTGTGTGATGTCAGTGCAAACTTGCCACTATAATAAGACCTAAGGTAATTTGAAAAGGATCTTTAAACTTTCCCTTAGCTGGGGCAAGAAGCCTTAGCCTTCCAGAGGTAGCTGAGAGCCTGAGAGGAGGGTAGGTTGTTGGAGACCTAGATGCTGTTCAGAGTTGTCTGAGGTACCAAAGAACTATGGCCCCTGCAAAGTTAGCTAACAGAAAAAGGCCCTGGCTGCTGAGGACTCTGGGAGAGATGGCTGCCTCACTTCTAGGAGAGCAATGCCTAGGAATTGTTGCCAGTTCAAGCACTGTCTCAAGCACAACATTTCAGAGCCACATATGAAGCCACCGCTTTGGACAACTTATATAGTGTCTGCCTAGAACTAGATCTCATACTTCTCTGGTGCACCTGTAGGTCTCCCTTGACTTCCTGCTACAGATATATGCTTCTAAATATATCATCAGTGAGAAGAAAGAATGACAATTTCTCACCTGAAAAAATTTGAAGATTTGGACCCAGACGTATGAGTCCATCTCCTACCAATTACAAAGGCATAGATATCTCATTCTCACTTGGAAATATGTGATCAAGGAAAATTGTCATGAACTATAGAAGAAATATTCTCTTTGATTTATTTATTTTTTTAATTCCAGTAAATGTGTATCAAATCAGCTGGTAAAACTGTCTCTACAGCTGTGTGTCATTTGCACCCTTCTGAAGTTTCCAGAGCAGACCCTCACCTTTTCGCATGGGGATTTAGAAAGTTTAATTTCACCCTTCAGGGCCTAGTCCCTTGTACCATTTTTGCCTAGATCAGTGCTGATGCCGTGCTCTAATTTTTTTTTAAATATCTATTTTGTTTTTGGTGAAAATATACACAGCAGATATATACCTATTCAGCGATTTCTACACTTAACAGCTCAATGACATTGGCTACATTCTCCATGTTGTATCGCCATTCTCACCCCCTATTCCCATATTGTTTCACCACCATTGACTTAGACTCACTGCCCCATAAACTGCTCACCTATGCTTTAGAGTTTCTATTGCCAATTTGATCTGCTGTGGAAAATTTCTTTAAAAGAGTACAGTGCTCAAGGTAGACATTCTTCACTAATTCAAATAAAGCGTTGTTTAATTTGAAGGTGACTTTAGGGGATAGTTTCAGTTTAACATTCGAAAATTTTCTCAGGGCAACAGATTTAAGCATTTCTCCAACCTCAGTGGATCCAGTAAGTTTGAATTCTATAAGAAACTTGAAATCCTGTTTCATATTTTCTTCCCTTTTGAACAAGGAGTCATCTATTGAATCCTTGATCAAAACACTCAGTAACAGTAGCTGGGTGCCATCCAGCTCTTCCAGTCTCATGGCAAAAGAGGCAATAGTTCATGGAAGAAACTAGACCTTCAGCCCAGTTCCATCTTTGATTCCTGGGTCTCCTTTTTCCTCTCCTGCTCCACGCAAATAGAGACAAATTGTTGTATCTTGGATGGTCACTCTTGAGCTTTTAAGACCAAAGGCACTACTCACCGAACTGAAGGGTAAGACAGAAAGTCTAGAAACAATGTTAGCCCAATTATCTGGGCAGTCTCACAAAGGCATGACCCTAAGCCTTCATTTGAACCAAGAGAGCTAATCCCATGAGGCGTTTGATTGTACCTAAATAGTTTCAGCAACTGTATTCTTTTGTTGTTGTTGTTGCTGTACGTGCTCCAATTTTGATATTTGGGCTTTGTCATAAGATCTGGGTTTCACCTGGCATACCAGTTCACTTAGCTGGATCCCTGCCTTGATGCCTGTCTTGGTAACCTGCCTTAGGTACGCTGACCCTCCTGGGACTGAGAACTTCTTCCTTCATTTTAGGTCTCTTTTGCCCTTACGTTCTGTGTTTCTGAAAGTCTAATTTTAGAATATTGTTTATTCATAGTTTCTCTGCTTATGAGTTTGGCAAATTACTAATAAATTTTCCAAATTGCATATATATACCCCATATATTTTTTCTGCTTTTTAGAAATGAAGTGAAAACAGAAAACCCACCTTGACATTTATCTAATCATGTCCGTGGAGTCGACATTTGTGATTTTTTTTTTTTTTTGCCACCCAGCAAATATTTCCCCTTCTTCTGAAATGATACTCTCACTTTGCTCTGGGAAGCCACCTCACTCCTCTTGTTCATTCTGTGTGGTTTGGGTCATATTGAGACCAGTTTTGCCTCCACACTGGACATATGACCTAACTCAATTAGCATATCCAGTGTTCTGGCCAAAATGGTTGGGTGTGATTTGAGAATGTGACCCAATTCGTGTCAATAAAAGAAAGGTTAGGGACTTTTGTTCAAACTATTACCATGGGTGGGGGCAGGGGCTCTCTTTTTCACCGGACTTGCACTGTTGGCAAGGATGGAGCTATTGGCAGCCATTTTACCTCAAGTGTTCTAGGGAGGTTGCCTGAGAATGGAACTAACACAAAGGAATGCAGGACAAAGAGACACAGAGATTTGGGGTTCTGGTGACATCATTTAAGCTCCCATAGCTCAACTACGACTAAGCTGTTCTTTTCCATTATAATTGCTAATAAACTTTGTTTGGTTTTTTTGTCCTTGTAAATTTGTGTTGATTTTTTAGACAGGTCTGTTTTTGTCATGACTGCTGATCTGATGAGAGTCTCTTCTTATACGCATTATACTATGCTCAAACTTAGTATCCAGTCACATTAAAGCTATAGAAACAGGGTGGAAATGCAAATTACAGTCCAGCCACAATTACTGCAAGATGAATTGTTCTATGGACTAATGTTCCAGACAGTCTGTTAGACTAAAACTAAGCAGAGCATCTTTTTTTTTTTTTTCTTTGTGTGTTGAGAAACCAGAGCCACTCCTTATCCTGCTTCCACTTTCCATAAATGGTACGTCTGGAATAATGGACAGGGCATGACAGAAAATATAAGACACAGGCCTGCTTTCCCCATTAGACCGTAAAAGCTCCTTCAGGAAAAACACTCTATCTGTTTTATGATTGCAGTCCCAGAAAAGAGACCAGTACCTGGAACAGTGCAGGTATTCAATACATGCTGGTTGACTGAATTAGTAGAAAATGCTTGAAAGAGTGCAGCTTAGAGACACACACTGGTACATTTTTCCCCCTCTACCATCTCAGAGAAAGAACCTTCCTACCGTCAGGAGCTACGTGGTATTTGCGCGATATGCTCATCAATCACACTTACAACCGTGAGCAAGTTCAAGGGAGCCAGGACAGCAAGAATTCAACGCATTCCAGACTCCATAAAATGACCTTTCTAAGCTACCCCTATCCATGGGATTCTGGGGTGCCCTTGATCTGGGAGGCACTGTCTCGCACTGTGTCAAACACTGAAATAATAAACAAATATCAGAGGCATGGCCTGAAGCTAAATGATGTTTAACTCTCTGTTGTCTGTCTGGAAATGAGGGTCTAAAGGTTTCTTTCTTTCAGGATCTTGGAACACTCTCAGAGAGAGCACTTGTTCCACATGTAGCCAGCTGCAGGCCGCAAGGGCTTAGCCAAAGGGGGAAAAATGAGGACTGCTTATGTTGTGTAGAGCAGAGAAGCTCAAGGCTTCTGCAGGAGGGATTAGTGTGCAGGCACAGGAAGTGTGAGATGAAGTGCAGAAAGGCTGTAGCTGGGACTCAGCCTCCAGCTCAAGCTGCTGCTCCTCTGTGATCAAGCTTTCACAGCAGATCATCCATTAACTTTGTCAACCCAATCGTGATGCGCCCTAGGTTATCCACACCGACAGTGGGGCAGAACTAATTAGGCAAACACAATCTCCAGGCAGCCCAAAGACCACAGACCATTTAGGGCCCATTAGTTCCTTTTCAACCCAGCCACTCTCTCTGGTTTAGATGGATATATTTAAATAAAACAGAAAAAAATCAGGGCACATGCAGCTTAGAGACGTGCCAGGGCTGAGACTGGGCCCAGAACGGCTGGGGCTGGGCCCTGGTGTTCAACAAGAAGCTTTTCTTGCTGGGAGGTCAGACAGAATGAAAAACCAGCTTGGGTTGTTCAGGAAGATGTGCTGGGCCTTTTTGTGATTGGAGGTCAAGTTAAAGGAAACAAAGTCTTCCCCCTCTCTCCTCTCTCCTCTCCCTGTGGCCTGGCAGCTAGAGTCTAACCAGGGAAAACTTCAGATTATTAGCAACAACCTAAACAATGGCATCCCTCCAAATCACAATGGAGCCCTAGGGAATCTTCAAACTCTGCATCTTTTCCAGGACTGAAGTAGTTTGTAGGGCTGGAAAAAGTGCTCTAACTCAGCAGGCTGGTTCTCTCTAAGTTACAGAAGCCCTACTTGAAAATGAAGGCAGCCCCAGAAGTTTTAGGGAGACCTCAATATGCAGATACAAGGATGATGAGAAAAAGGTCCCCGGGCTTCAGGATGTTACAGAGGCTGTACTGGCTCTGCAGGACATACAGTTGGAAACAGATTCTAAACCAACCTAATAACGTTAGTTGTAGGGGAAGGCAGGGGCTGAAATTACCTGCTCTTGGCAACTCGCATGGTTAACATGCTACTTACCACCGGATTTAATGCACTGATTAAAAACAAAAAGAAGCATCACATTTAAAGTCCAGACAAAATGCAAAAGTGGAAGAGACATGACACAGAGAGAAAACTTTCTGCTTTAGAATGGTTCTAGAAGTTCCAGTGCCATTGCTGAAATATTTTGGATATATTATTTTCCCCATGTAGACAAATAAATAAAAAATAAACATGAAAACAAGAGTCAATGGGGCATAGCTGACCTAGAATGAACTTCACGATTGAAACCACATGAATTCTCTGCAGAAATTCAAAACAATAGTCACGAACTATTGTTTCAATGGTCACCATGACACATGCCATTCTTTTGCTCGTTTGAAGCAATATTTCTCTGGCTTCTTCATCCAGCACATCTGGTTTTAGTCTTAGCCTCTGTTCTTGAGACTCTTACCCTTGATGAATGTATCTACTCACTCATATCTAGCAACTTATTTTCTTGGAAGCTAGCTTTATTTCTGGCTCTAATCTTATTTATACTATACCTTCTATCTCTCCAATTGCCTAATGGGAATTTCTACCTAAATATGTTGTTATCCTCTCAAGCAGATCATGTCTATAATAAATTCATAATCCCCCTCACCTCAGTCCTGGCTTAGTGTCTAATTTCTATTAATGGTTTCATAATATCTCTTTTTTAATATCTCCAGGAACCCAGACTCAAAACAAACAAATAAAAATGATTTAATCTCCTTTTTCACTTATTCAGTCAGTCATTATTTACTATCAGTTCTTCTTTGTATCTTTTCTTACTTCTACTTTTTTCTTCCCATTTCAACTGTCACCCACAATTCATCTGACAATTGAGCTAATTAAGTTGAATGGGAATTCTAGAACACTTATCGCGCTTATGTGGAACCTGTACATAGACCAAGGTAGTCATTCAAACAGAACAAGGGAATACTGCATGGTTTAACATCGGAAAATGTGTGTTCAGAGTTGTATCCTTTCACTACACTTATTCAATCTGTATGTTGTGCTAATAATCCAAGAAGCTGGACTATTATGAAGAATGTGGCATCAAGATTAAAGGAAGACTCATTAACGACCTGCGTTACGCAGATGATACAACCTCGCTTGCTGAAAGCGAAGAGGGCTTGAAGCACTTACTGATGAAGATCAAAGGCCACAGTCTTCAGTATAGATTACACCTCAACATAAAGAAAATAAAATATCTCACCAATGGACCGATAAGCAACATCAAGATAAGCGGAAAAAATATTGAAGTTGTCAAGGATTCCATTTTACTTGGATCCGCAATCAACACCAATGGAAACAGCAGTCAAAAAATCAAAAGATGCATTGCATTGGGCAAATCTACTTCAAAGATCTCTTTCAAGTGTTCAAATGCAAAAACTTCACTTGGAAAACTAAGGTGCTTACCCAAGCCATGGTATTTTCAATCGCTTCATATTTACATGCAAAAGCTGGACGATGGATAAGGAAGATAGAAGAAGAATTGATGCATCTGAATTATGGCATTGGCAAAGAATATTGAATATACCACGGACTGCTGGAAGAATGAACAAAGCCGTCTTGGAAGAAGCCAGAATGCTCCTTAGAAGCAAGGATGGTGAGACTTCATCTCACTTACTTTGGACATGTTATCAGGAGGGACCAGTCCCTGGAGAAGGATATCATGCTTAGTAGAGGGCCAGTGAAAAAGAAGAAGACCCTCAACAAGATGGATTGACACAGTGGCTGCAGCAATGGGCTGAAACAGAGCAATGACTGTGAGGATGACACAGGACCAGACAGTGTTTTGTTCTGCTGTACATAGAGTCACCATTAGTTGGGACTGACTCAACAGCACCTGGGAACAATGGCAGTGTATAAAATTGCCATACTTTTTGGTCAAACATGGCCAGATAGCAGTAATTTCAAGTTGTTCACTCTAATACAGTAGCCTCTCAGAGTTTTCTCCCTGGATATATAGGAAATTAATGAAGTTTAGATTATGGTCACTTTAGGAAACTGCTCAACTTTGTCTTCAGCCTCAACATGTGATGAATTTTCTGGTGATCTGGAGTACACAGAAAAATCCTCACCCTCAGTTGTGCCCACGTCGTTGAGGCATACCTGTGGCCACACATCTCGTTCCCCTCCCCTGGATTCGGGGTAAGAGGCCGTATCTGTATTCCAGGGACTATATTTTCAGTGACATTGCTTCAAATCCTTTTTGAAAGTAGTAATGGAATAAATTTTTAATCAGTCCACTAGGGCTTTAATGTCTGTACTTTGCTTACTTGATTCTGCCAGAAAGAGAAGGTTTTTCAGGGAGGGCCTGTGACAGCGATTGTTTTGCTCTCTGCTCTGACACAGTCCTTTGGCCTTCAGGGCACAGCTCAAGGCCCATCTGTTCAATCAAACTTTTGCCTGATTGACATGGGAGAATCATCCAGGTGAGGGGGTCCCTTAGATTATTATCTTCTTCTCTTTGTACACGCAACCAGAGACCTCTGGTGCTGCAACCTCCTCCTAGTAACCTAAATGAACGAATGCATAAACAATGTTTTCTGTAGCAATTGTATCCATTCCAAAAACTTCCTCCTCAAATCCTTTGTGGGACAAGTCAGCATATAAATATATACATAAGTAATAGATTTTAAAATATTCCAAATGTTAGCTTTAAAAAAAAAAACTCTCACTGCTCTTAAAATTTTTTATTGCTTAAAATAAATATTTCTACTCTCATTCCATTTGAAAAGAGGAGTATGAAGTATTTTTCAGAAGAGGCCAGCATTTCTTCTGCCTGAGAATTTAAATTTTTATTGTTCAAACAGATACAACAGAAGAGAAACCAGTATAACGAAGCCCCCTGTGCCTGTCATCTAGTTTCTATAGTTATCGACACTTTGCCCATCATGTTTCATCTATTCTTCCCACATATTTTTAACCACATTAGCTCATTTAACCTATAAATATTTCCATATGCATATCTAACTCACAAAGTCGTTGAAAACATATAACCACCATGCCACGGCACACATGTGTAAGTGTGCCATACTTTTTTTTACACCTCAAAGTATAATAGCAATTATCCATTTCCTGTAAACACCTTGTCCACGTTCAGATTTCCATGATAACTCAAAGGTCCACATATTGCAAAAATTGTCTCTAAAGACTCTTTTATTTGCGAACAGTGTCACCCTCACCTTTTATTCTATGCCATTGATTTGTCACTTTTCCAGCAGCACTTCCTACTCTCTGAATTTGACGAATGGCTTTGTATAAACAAAAAAACAAACTGATTGCTATCGAGTCAACTTCAACTCATAGCAACCCTATAGGACAGAGTGGAACTGCCCCATAGGGTTTTCAAGGAGCAGCTGGTAAATTCATACTGCTGACCTTTTGATTAGCAGCCAAGCTCTTAACCACTGCACCACCAGGGCTCCATGGCTTTGTATAGTGGCCTTTAACTTATAGTCCATCTCCTATGTTTTCTATAAACTGGTAGTTAGACCTAGAAATTTTATTAGACTCCAGTTTAGTTTTTTAAATAAATGTATTTTGTAAGTGATGCTGTGGACTTCCTATTTCATCATATCAGGAGACAACTAATATCTGCTTGCCCCACTTAGTGTTGCTAACATTAGTCAGTTTACCCAAGTTTCTAAGTCAAATGGGATTTTTAAGGTCTCCATTTCTTATACTTTGCAAAGAAGGCCTGAAGCATACACATGATGGCCTACACCTACGTATTCAACAGATATTCACACCCACACACGCACACACAAACAAACTACAAAGCCCTGTGCTCAGCAGTACTCAGGACAATTGAGAAGTCTAACACAGGGCATTTGCCTTTAAGAGGTTGATACCCTCAGCAGAGAGGCAGAAAGTCTAGATACAAGAATGAGGCACAATATAAACTTTAGAAAATAGTACAAAGTACTTTATGATTCATAGCCAGAAGACTTTCATAGATGCTGTTTGGAGTAGGAATACAAAACTAGGAGAAAGTGGTGTGGTCAGGTACTTTTCCCTGAAGACGTCAGCTCTGAGCTAGATATAAAGGATTTGCAGGATTTACCAGAGAGAGAGAAGAAAAGGGAGTTTTTGGGTACATAAAATGGCCAAAACTAAACACTAGTGGGAAAGATATGCAGAGAAGGTTCCAACACAGTACTTTAGTAGAGTTTGTTCCGTTAACACCACTTCCTCATTCTCTGTACCTGCATAAGCACCTGTGAAAAAAGGGCTCAGCAGGCATCTATAATGACTCTTGGTGTCAGGGTCAGATGACTTGGGGGACAAGCTGAGGGGTGACCTTCTTTAGGGCAGTGGTTTTCAAATGCAGTATGCTTGTTTAAAATGGAGACTCTCAGCCTGATACCTGGAGATTCTGATGTCTGGGATGGGGCCCAGGAATGTGGATTTTTGAAGCACACTAAGTGATGCTGACACAGGTAGTCCAAGAACTACTCTTGACAAACACTGATCTACGGGAATGCATTCGGGGAATGTAATAGCTGTCACTCTGCTTCAGGGGATCGAGGGAATTTTCTGAGCCCCCTTTAACGAGGAGGACGATGATGTTGACCATTAACTGTACGCCAGGAGCCACCCTGAGATTTGCCTACTTTTTCATGTTGAATGCCCACAACACCACACAAAGAGGTAGGCACTATTTTAATCCTCATTTTAGAAATGAGGAAACTGAAGCTCAGAGAGGCTAAGTTCACATACTTAACAAGAGGAGAAACTAAAAGTCTAGGTGTATTTGATTTCTTAAAGCAAATTCTGAATTACTGTTTGACTCCAAGATGTACACACTCCTTTGCAAATAGTGACAATTTCTCCTCTCAATTGTCACATACACTCTATGCCACCATTTTAAGGGGATATACTCACTCTCCTGGTGCCACAGGCTTTGCTGCCACCTCTGACAAAGGATCCTGTCTTCCTTATCTGCACACTGCAAAAAGAAGACTATATGGTGTGACAGAAATTTAAATTCCTACAAAATGAAACAAAGTGTGAAGCTGCTGTTTGTTCACAGGTAGAGAAAGCTTTCATAATGACTCCATTTCCTGTGGGTCCCCTCCAAGATCTGAAAGTCTCTTCTCCATTCTCTTATTTGCTGGTGAAACACCTTGCCTTCTGTAGGGGATTGGTCAATAGCCCCAAATACCGTCTTTCCAGAGATTAGACTAGCTTTCCTCACACATGGCTTTAATTAAAGAGATGGAACTGGGATTGAAACGTAACTATTTCAGGAAATGAAATGCAATTTTATATTTTCATAGTATCTATAAAATACATTATGGCATCCTAATATTTGTGTGTGTGTGTGCACATATATATAGTTTTTAGCTTCCTTTGAAATTTATGATATACTTCTGTTGGATAGAAGCTACAAAGAAAGCAAGAGGGATACTACACCTTTACAAACCTCTCAGTTACAAACAAGAGTTTAATAAGGATTTGATGCAGTATTAAAATCTGGAGGTGGGGTGTGAGGTTGGATCACTCATGACAGCTTTTGACCCATAATTCATTTTAAAATGTGCCTTCTATAAAGATGTTTTGGGGGAAAGAAACAATACAAACTTGCTGTGTTGCTTAGCTTAAAAGAAATGCTACCAGATTTACTTAAAGCAAGTCGTTCACTTACATATTTACTGTTTGTTCTTTGTATCTCACAAGACGAATAGGAGTTTGGGGGATGTCAAGGATTTTACTAGATGGGTTGGTTTTGCTCTTTACATAAAAGAGGAAGATGCCTTTGAACCACCCGATTCTGCCAAACCCATGCAGAGACATACACTTTAACTACAAAACAGCATGTTCTGAGTCTGTGTTTTCTCTGGGTAGCAGTAGCAGGAACACAGTGTTCATTTAAATTAAACCAGTTCCTTGGATAATAACAAAGTAATTAAAGAAACCACCAAGGAAAAAGAGACAATTTATTCGAATCCTGTTCATAAAAACTACATCAAGAGCCTGAAGGTACAAAATAATGTGGATAAGATGGCAGATTGATGATTTTTAAAAAAAATTCTGCGTGGGATGCATCTTGATATTAATTCAAATGAGTATCCCTTGTCTGAAAATAATAAGAGATGTGAAATTTTTTATCCTTCTTAAGAGAAATGAAATTCTATTAAAAATACCCAGACCCGAAATTGCCACATAGCTTCAAGTGCACTTGACCCCTAGTAATACCTTCAGATCAGAACATTAGGATTTATTCATATTTTCCACATTCCCATTGGAATAGAGGGGCCTTTGTCTTCAATGCTCTCAAGAGTTTGAAATTCATACTCATTTATCCTAGAAGACGTTACCTGAATCACAAGGAGATGTATTCGGGCACCAGTGAGTTTCCTATTTTTGTCAGTAACAAAAATCTAAATGGAGGTGAAAATGTGCATCGTGTTTTCATATTACCGTTAGACACTGGAAGTTATTTTAAAGGAAAAACACATCAAAGACCTCTCACCCTTATACTCCAACAGTGCAGCAGTGAGAAATGAAATTCTAGGTCCCCAAACAAAATTTCCCAATTGTACTTTGTACATTTTAGCAAAATGACTGTTCCTTTGTGAAGAGGAGTGTTCTCTGCCTCATTCTGCTTCTCTCCGTGAAATGCCAGGGCCACTTGGATCGAATCTGTGTTGATAAAGGAAGCGAAGAAGGAAGTACATGAAAGGGTCTTTTGACTCAAGAATGGTAACCCTATCTTTGAAGAATAGCTTACAGAAAAATAGTCAATTATGAAGAAACTAAAATGAACCAGAAAGAAGGTAAAATTTTTTTCCATACATATCAAGTAATAAAAATATACTGTGCCTTCTCATTAAAAAAAAAAATATATATATATATTTTTTTCTCATTAGAGCCTGTTAAATAGAAAGAAAGAAGCAGGTGGAAAAATTTAAACATGGAAGTAAAGAAGAGGAGAAAGAGAAAAAGTGAAAATCACAGAGTGTAGATTAGGAAGGCAAGAGGACAAAAGAAGAAAGACAATAGGATCCAAACCGGTAAAGAAAGTCAGGAGGAACCAGGAGAGATCAAGGGGCAGAAAGGACGAAGTGGATTTTTTCCACCCTTATCCCCTGGGCCCGACAGCTTCCCCTTCCCTTGGTTCTGCCCCCTGCCCCCTCCTGTACCAGCCCCCCTCCAGCCCAGTCAGTAGAATCAGCCAATCAGAGTCCTAGAAAAGTGGGGCAGAGGGGAGGGCGGGAGAGTAGGGATTAAAAAAAAAAAAAAAAATTTTTTTTTTTTTTTTATCCCCAGCTCTCCACAATCCTGGCTCTCTGGGATGTGGTTTACAGTCCCTCAGTTCAATTGATCCATCTCCTTTGTGACATCGAACTCTCCATCTTACGCATCTCTCAAGCCCACTGGTTTGCTCAGCCCTTAACCCATGTCTAGCCCCATGGAGGCAACTCCTTCAAGCTAAGCATGGATATGAGGAAGACTTTTCAGAGACTGGGTGTAAGATCTATGTCTTACCTATGGAACTTACTGTTCTAGCTGGTCACATGGACTGCTTTTGTTGATCTTTTAAAATCAGGGATTGTATTAGTTTCCTAGGACTGCTGTAACAAGTTATTACAACAGAAATTTGTTCTTTCACAGTTCAGGAGGCCAGAAGTCCGAAATTAAGATGTCAGCAGGGTTGGTTCCTTCAGGAGTCTTTGAGAGAGAAATTACTCCATGCCTCTCTCCTCTCTTCTGGTGGTTGCCAGCAATCCTTGGCTTGTAGATGCATCACTCCAATATTTGGCTCCATCTTCACATAGGCTTCTTCCCTTTGTGTCCAAATTTCCCTCTTTTTATGAGGACATCAGCCATTGGATTTAGGCCCTACCCTAGTCCCATATGATCTCGTTTTAACTTGATTTACATCTACAGTGACTGTACTGACAAATAAGTTTACATTAACACGTTCTGAGCAGACATGGATTTTAGGGGACACTATTCAACAGTATAGGAATAGTTAATAGACATTTACTTTTAGAAAATTTGTCACAGTTGACATAAAATTAAGCTAAGAGTTGGATCTAGTACAGGTTGCATACTTATTCTCAACGCATTTTATACCTTTTAGAGGGTTTAAATGAAGTGGATTCCCTGAGTGATGCAAATGGTTAAGCACTCAACTACTACCGGAAATGTGGCACCTTGAAAGACAGGCCTGGTGATCTGCTTCCAAGAGGCCACAACCTTGAAAACCCTAAGGGGTGCAGTTCTACTCTGCATACAAGAGGTCACCTGGAGTTGAAGCTGACTCTGTAGCAACTAACAACGACAGCAAATGAAGTGGATATTTTACCTAAAAGCAGTTTTATGTTAGAGACCTCTATTGATTTTCTGTAAGCAACTTTTGTTGATTCATGAGTTTGTAAGAAAGAGCTTGTATTGTAAAGGGCTGTTTTCCTGGTCATTTCTGGCCCAGTATCGTAGGGTTATAGGGACATCGGTGGTTTAATGGTAGAATTCTCACCTTCCATGCAGGAGATTCAGGTTTGATTCCTGGCCCATGTACCTCATGAGCAGCCATCACCTGTCCATCAGCAGAGGCTTGCATGTTGTTATGATGCTGAACAGGGTTTAGTGGGTGTCTTAGTTATCTAGTGCTGCTGTAACAGAATACCACAAACAAGTGGCTTTAACAAACAGAAATTATTTTTCTCACCTTTTAGGAGTCCAAATTCAGGGTGCTGACATTGGGGGGAAGGCTCTCTCTATCTTTTCTGGAGGAAGTTCCTTGTTTCTTTTGAGCTTCTGCTTCTGAGTGATCGTTGTGTGGCTTGGCTTCCCTCTTACCCTTCTCTGCTCCTTTAATCTGCTATTTTTGTATTTTGCAACAGATTGACTCAAGACACACCTACCTCATGAACATAACAAAGACAACCTATTCTCAAATGGGATTATAACCATAGGCATGGAGGTTATGATTTACAACAGAATTTTTAGGGGGACGCGGTTCAATCTATAACATTCTACTCTTTGCCTTCCACCCCAATTCATATCCTTCCCATATGCAAAATACATTCATGCCATCACATCATCTCAAAAGTCTTAAATCAACTCCAAGTCCAAGGTTTCATCTACTGAATCATGTAAATCAAATATGGGTGTGATTTTAGGTGTATTCAATCCTGGGGCAAAAACCCTTTTCAACTGTGAACCTGTGAAATCTAGACTACAAGTTATATGTTTCCAATGTACAATGGTGGAACAGGTACAAAGCAGACATATCCATTACAAAAGGGAGAAATTGGAGGGAAAGAATCTATAACAGGCACCGAGGAAGTCCAAAACCCAGCAGAACAATTTACGTTAGCTCTCAAGGCTTGAAAATAATCCTCTGCTCATTGGAACCATTTGAGTAAGGTCCCTACCCTCTGAACTCTGGGTGTTGGCCATGCTCTCTGGATTCTGAGTGGAGACCCCTAGGCCCTGGGCTTCAGCCAGCCTCCCAGATCCACTGGGATGGCAACTCCAGTCCCTTGGTTTTGGGCAGCCCCATTCTCCTAGTCCATCCTAGTGGCGACTCCACCCCCTTGGGCTTGGCAGGCCCTGTTCATCTGTCCTGTGGACATGGCAGCCCCACTGCCTCAGCTTTGGGTGGCAGCTCCATCCCCTTGACACTCCTGAACTGAGCTGGTGAATGTGTGACTCTTTTAAACCTAGGAAACCATGACTCCACTCTTTGAAACCAAGCCAGCCCTGCTTCTTGTGCTTCCAGCAGTTCTGCTGATCTCTGACCTGTTCCAGGGATGGTCCCTTTCTTTTCTTGGAGGACAACAGGTACAACTTCTTTAGCCTGTTTCCTGCATATAGAATTCCAAAAGGCAGACAGTGTTCTTTCCTTTCCTTCTTTCTCTGTCCCTTCAGTCTAAGCTAATGGGTTTTCTACTGTGGTAGCTGGTTAGATCCATCAGTCACAGGCTTAATCTTAACAAAAGATTGTGTAGCCACATCCTTCGTGAAAATTCTAGGATATGTGTCCTTAGTTTGTATAACAGAATTTTCCAAATCTTTAAGTTCTGTTTTCATTTTGGACGGCTCATTTTTAAGCCCATCTCTTTCCTCTCCCATTTTACTATAAGTGGCGAGGAGAAACCACACAGCCACTTTAAGATCTTACTTAGAAATCTCCTCAGCCAAATATCCAAGTTTATCACTTACAAGTTCTACCTTCTACCAAGTATTTGAACACAATTCCAAAAAAAAAAAAAAAATCCCAGTGCCATCGAGTCGATTCCAACTCTTAGTGATGCCATAGGACAGAGTAGAGCTGCCCTATAGAATTTCCAAGAAGCGCCTGGTGGATTCCAACTGCCGACCCTTTGGTTAGCAGCTGTAGCACTTAACCACTATGCCACCAGGGTTTCCCGAACATAATTCAGATAAGTTTTTTGTCACTACATAAAAAACACCAGCCTTCCTCCATTGTCCAATCACTTGTTCATTATTTCCTTTTAAAGCCTCACCAGAAGCACATTTAATGTCCACAAGTCCAGCAACGTCCTGTTGCTGGCCTCATATGTATTATCTATGATGATAGAGACTTTCTCTGTAGCTCTCCTCACTTCTTTCTGAGCCCTCAACTGAATTGCCTTCAATGTCCATGTTTCTACCAACAGTCTCTTCAAGGCAATCTAGGCTTTTACTATTAAAAAAAAAAAAAAAACACCTTAAAACTCTTCCAGCCTCTACCCATTGTACAATTCCAAAACTACCTCCACATTTTAGGTATTTGTTAGAGCAGCACATTTCGAGGACCAAATATCTTAGACTAGGTTTTCTAGAGGAGTGAAATTAGGAAAATGGTTCATGCAGTTGTGGAGGCTGGAAAATCTCAAATCCATGGGTCAGGAATCAGGCTGGAGGCTTCTCCTGTCTCATGTGTTTGCAGGGACTGATGAACCCAAGATTTGCTGGTGAGATGGCAGGCTGTTCATTCTTGGGGTGGTGGGACCTGGCAAATCCCAAAATCTGCAGGTCAAGTGGCTGGCTGCTGGCTCACATTCTGAGAACCAGAGGTCAGAAGATGACAAGTTGGATGCAGGATTGAGAGAGAGCGAGTTTTATAGGAACATCCATACTTACTGGATGCAGGGTACACACCCAGTGAAACTTCCCTTTCAATTGATTGGCTGCTCACATCATATTACAAAATGGAGGATGATTACATAATATCTGCCAAACCACTGAGAATCATGGCCTTAACCAAGTTAACAGTCGCAGTGGTGTTTCCAGACTAACGTGGACTAGGAAGAAAGGCCTTACAATCTACTTTAAAAAAATTCATCCAATGAAAGCCCTATGGAACACAATGGTCCAGTTAGCATCTGATTACGGGGATGGTGCAGGACCAGGCAGTGTTTAGCGTATGGTGCTACCATGAGTCGGGGGCTGACTACACAGCAGCTAACAACAACAACAATCCTAGGGCTGCTTTTTTTCTCAGAATCCTGGGGGCAATGACTACGCCTATAACGAATCGTTTTATTCCTAGTTTATTTATTGCTTCTTTAAAAACAAGCTGTACAATCTACTATCTTCCAGAAGATTCTGATACATCAACATTCAGCTCTGCAGACAGGCTAATATTCTGTTGTTGGTAAGAAAGGAAATTATAGAAGTAGATCTGCCAACCTTCAAAGTGTTTAATGAGAGAGACATAGAGCTGTATTTTCAAGACTAATGGAAGTAACAAGGAACAAAATCTCAAAGGTGTTATAAGAGGTCCCTGAATGATGAAACAATGTCCATGAGATATTTTCCTGGATGATATAATCAGTCAATGAACATTTAATCAATTTCTGCTAAGTTCAATGAGCTGCACTAGATTCTGGGGACTTAAAATTGAATTTAAACATAGCCCCTACACTGAAGGATCTTAAAATCAAGTAAAAGATTTATATGAAAACCCACTGTAAATTCTCCTAAACCATTGCTGTTTTTTGTTTGTTTTTGTGGTTGATATGCTTTAGCTCAAATTTGTGTCTACCTAATTTTGTCCACACTAACTTTTGCTTTAGTAATTGGGCATCCAGCCCTCCACTCACCCTGAATTAGGACTTTACTGAGTTATTCTTGGTGTGACACTTGTAGCAAGCATTCCTTGAAATGTGGACAAGATAGAACCCTGATTCCACCTTCTGTTTTTTTTTTTTTTTGGTAGCCGAGGTGGTCTGTGGATGTCCGATTTCTGGCATAATGATTAAGGACAGGAGCAACTGTTAGCAGCAGTAAAGTTTCTGAGTGACAATTATGACAGCATGGGGGAACCTTAACGAGAGTAAGGGACCCATGTCTCATAGAAACAGCTTGTGGCTGATTGACCACGCCTGATTTAGAATGTTGGAACAATGGTTCACATGTCATATATTAGAGGTTAATACACGGTAGGTTAAGAGTGCCATTTCTAGAGCCAGGCTTCTAGCTTTGCCACCTATTAGAAGTGTGATCCTGGTCAAGTTATTTAACCTCTCTATACCTCAATCTTAAGTGCTATGGCTGCTAACCAAAGGGTCGACAGTTCAAATGCGCCAGGCGCTCCTTGGAAACTCTATGGGGCAGTTCTACTCTGTCCTATAGGGTCGCTATGAGTCAGAACTGACTCGACAGCAATGGCTTTTGTATCTCAATTTCCTTCTCTGTAAAATGCATATGATATATAGAGTCAAATAGATTAATGCCAGTAAAGGATTTATTATGTGTCACATAGTAAGCACTACAAATATTAGTTTCTACTCTCTACTCCCCAATTCTTAATGTAAATGACTGGCCTGACCCTAGGGTAGTGATGGTCAATTGAATGATCTATTCTTGTGATGGAAATTTTAGATTGTTACATGTACATTGTATGAGTTTCCTATTGCTGCAGTAACATGTTACCACAAATTTAGTGGATTAAAATTAAAAAATATTTTTTTTTTGATTAAAATAGCACGTTTTTATTATATTAAAGTTCTGAGGGCCAGAATTCTCAAATGGGTCTCACTGGGCTAAAATCAAGGTGTTGGCAGGGCTGTGTTTCTTCTGGAGGTTTTAGCGGAAAATCCATTTCCTTGCCTTTTTCAATTTTTAGAGACCACGGGCATTCCTTGACTTGTGGCCTTTACTCCATTTTCAAAGTCAACGGCCTAACATTTTCAAGTCTCTAACTTTGACTCACCTTCCTCCTTCTTCTACCGATAAGGATTTACAATCCAGGATAATCTCCCCACCTCAAGGGCCTTAATTTAATCACACCTGCAAATTCCCTCCTGCCGTACATGTTCACAGGTTCTAGGGGTTACGACATGGACATCTTTAGGGTGCCATTATTCTGCCTAACACGCATGTTGGAGAACTCCTGGAAGAATGTCCACATGTAAAAAAAGGGTAATTATTGCTCTTATGGGATGGACAAATGATACCTGGTAGTTCAATCGTTAAGAGCTTGGCTACTAACCTGAAAGGCTGGTGGTTCAAACCCACCAGCGCCCCCTGGGAAAAAAAAGACCTGGCAATCTGCTCCTGTAAAGATTACAGCCTACAAAACCCTATGGGATCATTCTACTCTGTCACATAGGTTCGCTGTAAGTCAGACTCAATTCGACAGCATGGCGCCACTACAACAATGGGATGGAAAAGAGCATCAGGTAGAACAAAATTCCTTTGGATTTGTACCGTTTGAACATTTATTTGTTATTGTGTGCATGCATTATTGTAACTTATTCATTCACTCATTCATTCAATAAACATTTTCCTGGCAACTTGGCCCTTTCATTAACCAAATCAGCTTTCCTCACAATTATACTGCAGAATCAATAAAGCAAAAATCAACATCAGACTATTATAATGACTCAAAGTTTAGTTCCTTGTCAAAACAGTTCATGAACTTGAATATAGTGCCAGTAGATTGCACATCTCTGTTGTTAGTGAATGAACTTGAGCTAAAGAAATTTGAGCCAACGATCAGATTATCTGACTTTGAAAAATAGACAATTTTCTTGAGAAGTGAATGTAGAAGAAATTCAATCTTCTTTGTTTCATGAGTGAGAAGGTCTTCACTCTTGTGTTTCCAAATCAATCAAGTATTATCAGCTCAGGGAAAGAACAGCAGGCTTAACTTATGTGCTTGGATTCTGGTACGTACAGTGGGAATTAGGGTGGAATTACCACGGCTTGGAGAATGAGGCTGGGAAAGCCAGCTATCATTACAAAAGCCTCAGGAGGAGTCCTTGCTATGGGTTGGGTCTGGTTTATACCATGTTAATTTTACTCTAAGTACCAGCTACCAGCTAACAGTTTTTGTTTCAAAGGAACAGCAGCAGTTCCTTACTTGGCCATATTACCACTGTAGGTTGCACGGTGCTTTAAGAATTCAGATGATCTGCAATATAATTTCAATATCTGAATTAATTTGAATAGGAAGAACAGTTAAACATGGACTGTTCACAGATTATTTCCAAAGGCAAGACCTTATTACTGCCAGCCCACATGTCACTAGCGACTGAATGACACCACACGTCACATTTCCTGGATATAAAAGAAGAGCTCCTTTGTTGCAAATTCATTCATACACTCTTGGGAAATTAGGACACACAACAGATGTAAATCAGCCTTTAATCCAAGTCCCAGTACGGGAGGTGCAGAAGAGAGAGGTGGCAGGAGTCAAGGGAAAAAGAGAACTCTGACGGTGCTAAAGAATAGAGTATCTTGTTTCTTCTGTCAGCTAGGACCATTTACATGTACTTGCAGGCGGAACATGACCTGGGCCTGGCTGAATGCTCTCCTCTTTTCTTACTTATTGGAGCTGGAGTGGAGGGTGATCCTGTTTAGAGATATCCCCCAGTAAGATTTTCCTGGATAAAAATAACAGGGCTTCATCTCAGAGAGAGGGCTTGTTCCTAAGCTGCTCCTCCAGGAGGCTCTAATAACAGGATTCCTGCTGGGCAAGACACTGGGCAGGTTTAGAATTATCAGTATCAGTTGCCATTGAGTCCACTCAGACTCCTGACCACCCTGCATGTATCAGAGCAGTATTCCATAGCATTTTAAATGGCTGATTTTTCAAAAGTTTATCACCAAGCTTTTCTTCTGAGGCATCCCTGAGTGGACTTGAACCTCCAACCTTTCAGTTAGCAGCTGAATGCATTAACCATTTGTACCACCCAGGGACTCCTAGAAACCTTTGAATTATCGGTGTTGTTAGTAGGTGCCGTCGAGTTGATTCCACCTAATAGCGACCCCATGTGACAGAGTAGAACTGCTCCATAGGGTTTCCTAGGCTGTAATCTTTATGGAAGCAGACCGCCAGTTCTTTTTCCTGCAGAGTCACTGAGTGGGTTCAAACCGCCAACTTTTCGGTTAGCAGCTGAGTGCTTAACTGTTGCAGCACCAGGTAGGCTCCTCGAAAAGTCTTTCTGTGTACTTCAGGTCCAGGGGCCCCAGATTCCTACCAGACTAAGCACCCTTTACAGTCTGGGCCTTGAAGTTAACACCCTCCTCCTAAGCACCTTGAGAAACCTCTATCTCCCTCTTTGGCAGCCTCAGCACAAGCTTGTTTCTGCACAGACATCTCATGGACCAGGTAAGGCAGAGATAGTGATGCTCTACTGCTTCTGTTCAGCTGCTTGCTAGATAGTGAGGCTCCAAAGCAGTGCCTCCAGATTTCCCATGCCATTCTATTAGCCTAATCACAATATAATTCACTTGGATACAAAATTAGCAGCAGAATCATATTTTACTTCTAACTTCTAATTGGCAACAGTCACATGCTTTTATTAAACTATTCCAATCAAGTCTTCCCAGCATCATACATTCTGCTTATCACTGGGCCCACCTGCAGCCAGCCCTCTTCCTTGCCTCTTATCAGCAAAGCCAATTACTTTCTCACGTGCTTGCTTTGTGGTTTTGCTTAGAGGCTCCACCATACCTTCCATAACTGAGCCTGCAGGGGATTAGGTAAATCCTATTCCTGAACCTCCCTCCCCATCCTACATGAGTTAATACCTTGAGGTGTTGTGTGAGTTCTGATCTGTCTCCCTTTTTACAAAGGAGAGTTTATAATATTACTTTTATTTAAAAGCTTTCTTGTTTTTCTGGGGCTATTTATTCTTTCATAGTGACCTAAGAGTTGGAATCAATTCCATGGCAATGCATTTGATTTATCCTTTATCAGAGGCATAACTACAGTATGGCAGGCAGTGTTCATGCCCTGGGCTCTGCTTGGGGAGAGGTGTTAATGAGCAGCTTCTGTTGGCCATTGCAGTTTCCATCACCAGCTCTGAGAGATCATTCAGCAATTTAAAACTAATAGCCATAGACCCTATTTTCCGTAGATAGGCTTCTGCCTTTACTCCTCTTCTTCCTTCACTGCAGTTTCCTCTTACTTTATCTCTTCTCTTAGTCAAGTTTCTATAGCCTTTTCAAGTCCTCAATTAAGAACACTTTCTTAAAAATTCAGTAGTTCTTTACAGATTACTGTCCCAAACAACTCCACTCAACCTTTTTAGTAACTGATATAAACTTCTTGAGAAGTGGTGTCTAGTAATGAGAAGAAAACAAGCACTTTTAGCATTGAATAGAGTTGGGTCCACCATTCCTTGTTGTTATTGTTGTTAGGTGTCATTGAGTCAATGCTAACTCATGCCGACCATATGTGTGCAGAGCAGACTTGCTCCATAGGGTTTTCAAGGCTATGACCTTTCAGGAGCAGATCACCACCATTTGTGCCACCAAGGGACTCCTCGTCATTTGCTAGGTGGGTAAATTTGCTCTAGTTAGACCACTATTATAAGAACCCAAGAAAAGGTTTAAACACAGAAGAAAACATTCTTTGATGGTTACAAGGGTAGAGAGGGAGAGGGAAATTCATTACCTAGATTAAAAAAAAAAAAAAAAAAAAACAAACCTGTTGCCACCAAGTCGATTCCAACTCATAGTGACCTTATAGGAAAGAGTAGAACTGCCTCATAGAGTTTCCAAGAGGTGCCTGGTAGATTTGAACTGCTTTTGGTTAGCAGCCATAGCACTTAACCACTACTCCACCAGGGTTTCCACTAACTAGATAGTAGACAAGAATTATCTTAGGTGAAGGGAAGGACAATACACAATACAGGGGAAGTCAGCACAACTGGACTAAACCGAAAGCTAAGTATCCTGAACACAACCAAAGACTTCGGGGGACAGAGTAGCAGGGACAGGGGTCTGAGGACCATGTTTTTAGGGGACATCTAGGTCAACTGGCATAACAAAGTTTATTAAGAAAATGCTCTGCATCACACTTTGGTGAGTAGCATCTGAGGTCTTAAAAGAGAGCAAGTGGCCATGTAAGATGCAGCAAATTGTTCCGACCCACCTAAAGCAAAGGAGAATAAAGAATACCAAAGACACAAGGAAAATATTAGCCCAAGAGACAAAAAGGGCCACATAAGCCAGGGATTCCATTAGCCTGAGACCAGAAGAACTAGATGGTGACTGGCTACCACCAATGACTGCCCTGACAGGGAACACAACAATAAGTCCCTGATGGAGCAGGAGAGAAGTGGGGTGCAGAACTCAAATTCTAATACAAAGACCAGACTTAATGGTATGAGACTAGAGGAACCCCAGAAGTCATGGCCCCTGGACTCTCTGTTGACCCAGAACTAAAACCATTCCTGAAGCCAACACTTCAGACAAAGATTAGACTGGACTATAAGACATAAAATGATACTCATGAAGAGTGTGCTTCTTAGTTCAAGTAGGTACATGAGACAAATGGGCAACTCCTGTCCAGAGGGGAGCTGAGAAGGCAGAAAAGGATAGCAGCTTGTCGAATGGACATGGGAAATCTGGGGTGGAAATGGGGAGTGTGCTGTCACATTATAGGGAGAGCAACTAGGGTCACATAACAATGTGTTTATAAATTTTTGTGTGAGAAATTAACTTCAGCTACAAACTTTCACCTAAAGCACAATTAAAAAAAAAAAATTGCTCTATTAGCCTGACTTAGTCTCAGTGTCTTTACCTCTCAAGTCCCTCGGTGGGGCAAACAGTTAAGTCCTCAACTACTAGCTGAAAGATTGGACAGTACAAAGCTACCCAGAGGCAACTCTGAAGAAAAGCCTGGTGATTTTTTTCTACTCTATGCACATGGGGTCTCTATGGGTTGGAGTCAATTTGATGTCAACTGGTTGGTTTGTTTTTCCAAGTGAGACAATGATGTCTACTTCAGAGGGTGAGAGGATTCCCTGAGCTATGTGGTGGGACGCACTGAGACATGCAAACATTCAATGTGTTAGTTTTCCTTCCCTTTGCAGGGCAATGAGTTTCTCTTTTCATATGGCCTTTCTGGACATGGTCTTGTAACTCCCACAAAAAGATTTGGTGGGACTATGCAAATAAGGTATGTAAAACTCTTGCAGGGATTGGACAGTGACTATGCAAACAAGGTGCCTGTGGCCTATCAAGGGTGTGTTAATTATCTAGTGCTGCTATAACAGAAATATCACAAGTGGATGGCTTTAACAAAGAGAAATTAATTTTCTCACAGTCGAAGTCCAAATTCAGGGATGCGGTTCCAAGGGAAGGCATTTTCTCTCTGTCGGCTCTGGAGGAAGGTCCTTGTCCTCAATCTTCCCCTGGTGGAGGAGCTTCTCAGGTGCAGGGACCTGCGTCCAAAGGACACGCCCTGATCCTGGTGTTGCTTTCTTGGTGGTATGAGGTCCCCAACTCTCTGCTTGCTTCCCTTTCCTTTTATCTCTTGAGAGATAAAAGGTGGTGAGGGCCACAGCCCAGGGAAACTCCCCTTACCTTGGATCAGGGAGGTGACCTGAGTAAGGATGGTGTTACAATCCCGCCCTAATCCTCTCAGCATAAAATTACAATCACAAAATTGAGGACAACCACACAAAACTGGGTATCATGGCCTAACCAAGTTGATACACACATTTTTGGGAGGACATAATTTAATCCATGACAAAGTGCATTTGGTCAGTTTTGCCATCCTGCGTGGCATACAGCCAACCCCTTAGAGGTTGCGGGGGACCTCACTACCATCAAGAAGAGCCAGGAGTAGAGTGTGTCCTTTAGAACTGGGGTCCCTGCACTGAGAATCTCCTAGACCCAGGAGACAGAAGAGCTAAACACTGGAGATAGCAAGGGACAACAACGGCGCAAGATGATAGTGGATTGGGTCAAACAAATGGCTGCTGTGGGGTCGCTGTCCCATGGAGCAAGTGAGCTGAGTGCCTTTAGGCAGGAGGCTTCCTGGTGGAGTGGGGTACCTCTGGATACTTGTTGGTGGAGCAAAAGAGCTGTCACAATTGTCCAAGCAGGGCAGAGGCCAGGCCCGAGGAGGGGCTGGAGGCAGAGGCCAAGAAGAAGCTGTCCTGATTGAAGATGTACATCCTGAGTTGTTTCTGTTACTTCCAAGTTGATCCTGATCCTGAATTGTAACCTGTTACTTCTCTAATAAACCCCGTAATAAAATCATGAGTATACTCTGTGAGTTCTGTGTGGCCATTGCGGTGAATTATCGAACCCAGCCGAGAAGTAGATGGTGCCACGGGTGGCACAGCTGATGTCAGAATTGATAAAAAGGCTGTAAAGTAGAGGTATGTCTTACTTCCACCTCTTAGGAATCAGCTTTGGGCTGGTCTGATTCTCATTATCCCTCCCGAAGGTGGACGAGGTCTGATGCCAGCACATTACACCCTTCAAAGTCCAGCAAGATTTTTGTAAGCTATCAAGTAGACGTTGGACTAAGAGGAGGCACGCAGAGATGAATAAAACAATGTCTGACACAGGATTTTGTAGTCTAGTGAGTCACACTCAAGGAGGCAAGGTCAAACCCAGATTTAAGAGAAAACAAAACCCTGTGAACTAATTGACTTACATCTCAAATACATTGTAACAGAGAGAACTATTTCCTTGTAGTATTAAAATTTATACAACTAACAATTCACTCATATTTCCCCTCTCCTCTTTACCTGGAACATGCTCCTCAAGAAACCATACAATTAACAGCAATAAAATCTACAGAACATAATTAATATCAATGAAGCACTCTGAGGCAATAAAGTGGCATAGGAAATCAAAATGGTATCTATGTAATATTCATATTAAATTTAATAACTATTTAAATATTTATAAATTAGCTGGCATTTTATATTTGCAAAATGCTTCACAACCACTTTTTATTAATTATTATCTACCACTTATCCCTTGGCATTCAAGTTTCCAGATGTGGCAATGCCGATTTTTTTTTTTTTTAATTAATCTTAAAGAAATATTTAGCTTTAACAAGCATTTTTCAAAGTTCTCATATCTCAAGTACTGGGTCACATAGAAAATAAAGTAATCACACCAGAGATAGACATTCTCTTTGCAGGATCTAATCTATTACCATTACCTAGCTCAGCAAAGTGACATGGCTCGCCCAGCATCACAGAGCTAGTCCTATGAATGGCTGAGAGTGTACAAGTACTGGATTAGGGCAATTCCTGGAGCTTATTCCCGGTATAAAGAAGTCAGAAGCCTGTGGCTGGAGGGGACTCTAATTTCATGACTGAATCTAAGTCATATGCTTGGACCTTCCCAGGGTCTGTACAAATCAGTCCTGTGTGACTAGAGTAGTGCCTAGAACTACTCTAGAGTCACACAAAGCCATGCTTGCTTTTATACTAAATGTACTTTATACTTTTACACTAAATGTACTTCCTAATACAGGTTGTAATGCCTTGGAGTCTGTCTCATTCAGGACTTTCCCCCTCAGCCTGTGTTCTCAAATGCCTTTGTTCATGCTAGAAAACGTGCAGCACGGTAGAGGTCTGTTTCATGTTCCTCTCCCCACGCTAGACTCTGAACTCATCAAAAAACAGGGCCTATGTCTTACTGCACTTCATATTTCCCTTCCACTTGGGCAAAACCTGACCTAGAAATGACACTCAAATGTTCTTTCACTACTGTTGATAGATGGCAAATCTCTGGAGGTCAAGGGTTTTGTTTGACTCATCTTTGCCTTTTGATTAGTGTCTTGTGCAGTACCTTTTCTATACTCATTGCTGTCCAGTTGATTCCAACTGACAGTGACCCTGTAGGACACAGTAGAACTGCCCCATAGGGTTTCTAGGACTCCTATCTTTACGGAAGCAGACTGCCACATCTTTCTCCCATGGAGTGGCTGGTGGGTTTGAACTGCTAACCTTTCTGTTAGCAGTCAAGTGCTTAACCACTCTAAACCAGGACTCCTTTATCTTGTCTATAGTAAGGACCAATGAATATTTACGAATAAAAAGAAATATATGCAGACATTTATTAATTTGTCATGATACATATACGTATCAGTTTTGTAATATCATATGATATAAATCAAGAAAACAAAGCTAAATAGCTAAGGAAACTTTCCGCCACACAGAGTTCAACCTGGAAGCTATCTGAATCGAACCCAGGGAGTGGGAGATTGCGCAGGTGCGACACCCCATAATAAGTCCTGCTACAAATTCCAGAGGCCTCCAGGACAGGAGCCATCTTAGAAAGCTGCTGTGCCGCACCTTAGTTAACATATCTCCATCTGTGTCTATGAATAAACATGAATCTTTTCCGGCCCAAGAACTTTTAAAAACTCTGGCCTGTCTTTTGCTCTGTGAGATGAGGGTATGTGTTGCTCTAGGCCCTCCGCGTCTCCACTTGCAAGCCTCTTCAATAAAGCTTTGCTTGTGTGGAAAACTACATGCCTTAGCTGCTCAAGAACCTTATTCCGGTAACAAAGTGACTCCACTAACTACTGTATCTAAGAAAGTTATTTTATTTCAACACACTCTGCAAAATCTAGTTCCAGTGTCTTTTTTGAGTGGCGAGGTAGTTCCATCTCTGAATTTCTTTGATTTTCTCCTGAACACTGTTGCACCAATGGGAATAAGTTTTGGGCACGAAGAAAGTCTTTTAGATTGAGTCTGATATTAAACAACAACAAACCTTCTTCCAGGATTCCAGAATCAAATGGCATGTAAGGAGGAGTGTTTTAATATTGTTCTGCAGAAAGCATTCAGTGGAACCGTGGAAGAGGGTTCGATGTTGTTTAATATCAGGCTCAATCTAAAAGACTTTGCACTTATGTGTGAGCCAGTATTTAAATTTCAGCTTGGGAAAGAATCACCTAGGACTTTACCCCTAGGGATTCTCTTTTAGTAAATCTGGAGTAGTACTTTAGAATCTGCATTTTCCTAGTTCCCCCAGTAAATTCTAATGCAGTTGGTTTAAGGACCACAGTTTGAGAAACAACACATTGGATTTGTAGATAACCCCCTATATATAGCGTTAACAGTTTCAGTGCCTCCTCAACCTTGGGTCACAGAGCTGCGGCAAAGCTAAAATGGGAATGTTTGGGGTTTTTTTATTTCTATTATCTTAGAGCTACTCCATGTAGCCTCAATTAGATAAACTTTTCTCCTGTGAAATAGTGGTTGAACACTTACTTCGCAGGGTTAGCAGAGGGCACAACTGGATGGCTTAAATAAAAGGCTCAGCAAAGTGCCTAGCATTCTGTAAACACCCAAAAATAGTTAAAAAAAAATTTTTTTTTTTCCATTAAAACACCACTGCCATCGTTAGCAGAAACAGCACATCCTCAGCATGGAATTGCCAAAATGCATTTAGGAAACTGTCTCCCTCCAGCCTTCCCATTTCCTTTGGCTTCGTGGGGTGTTCAGGTTATCTGAGTTCATATTAAAGGTCATTAATCCTGATTCCGCCCAATAAATGACATACCATTTGATGCTGTGAAAATTACTCAGGGGCTTCTGATTTCCTACATCCAAGGTGGAGAATAGATGTGAACTAAGCATTTGGAAGGACGAATTAGGAAAGGCGATTTTAGCCATAGGAGAGTTTCCCACTCTCTGAGATTGTTGGAGCTGGTCTTCCAGAAGAGAGAAAAAATGGTTCTTATTGTGGAATGGATAGCTAGTCTTGCCTTTTAATTTTTATTCTTTTATTGAATTATTGATAATTTCTCCTGAAATTTCTCCCCCTTATTGCCATTTGTGATACTGTGTATAGTAACCGTGCAATGGCAGATGGTGCTCTTCGACATCCTGATTGTCCTTCCTTTGGCGTTTGCTTGGGAAACTGTGTTGACTACTTGACATCTTTCCTGGTAGGGTCTGCTCAGTTATCACTACTGGGAAAGCAGTAACTGCAGAGAGACAAAATATTCTGATGAAAGAATAATGATCTTAATAACTCAATATAGTGTGCAGTTTTCTAAGTGTCGTCAAATAGGTTAATCTTTTACGACGGCAACTGGAATCTAACAGTCCCATGTGGGAAAGCGGTTTCTTTACCCTGCCACCTTTCCCACCTCTGCTCCTATAAAATAGCACAACCATAAAGGTCAAGGACTTTCCAAAAGTGATTTTGTAAAATAGTATATTTGTTGGGACCTAAGCTTTGAATCAGCTGACTTCACAACAATCCAAAATACCTCCTTTCATCTGGCTTGGAAAAAAGTACAAAGCAAATATATAGGTAAAGATGTATATCAATGCCAATATCAGTAGCTAAACCCCAGGGGAAAATAGAGCACTTCCAACACCCCAGGCCCTCCCACACACACCTCTGGTGTGGTTCTTTTCAACCATCACCTCTCCCTTCCCCTCCATCCCAGGGACCCACAGTCCTGCTTTTTTGGTAACTATTTTTTGCTTAAAAAGTTTAGATTTCCTGATTTTTGAACTTTGCATAAAAGTCCTCCTAACTACGTAACATGTAATATTTTGTGTCTGTTTTTTATCATTCAAGATCATGATTTTGCGATTTATTGTTTTATGAAGCTGCAATTCATTCATTTGTATTACTCTATGAAAAAAAAACAAAAACTTGCCCCTGCGTCGATTCCAACTCATAGCAACGCTATAGAACAGAATAGAACTGCGCCACACAGTTTCCAAGGAGCTCGTGGTGGATTCTAACTGCCAACCATTTGATTGGCAGCCGAGCTCTTAACCACTACACCACCAAGATTTCCTATTACTTTATAGTATTTCATTTTTTATCTATACCACAATTTATCAGTTTACTCTTTCTGAGCTTTTTTAAATGCTGATTTGCCATTTAGATATCCTCTTTCGTGAAATACCTGTGCTAAAATTGAAAGAGAGAAACCTTCAATTTCCCACACAATGTCACTAAGTTACTTCTAATTCACATTCCAGTTGTTGATTACTGTTTCTACTAACGAGGCCCAGACACTGTTGCAGTTCAGCAGTTCTGCTGACTTAAGATGTCATTTTAAAAATTCCTGGCAACTAATGGGTATCTCAACAAAAGTGAATTCCTTAAAATGCTCTATGAAAAAAAAAAGACTCCATGTTCAAATACCCTTAGGAAACATATATTCTCTTGGACATTTACAATAAATATTTATAATAGTAAAAGTTCTGAAGAACGATGAAGTAAAGGAATCTATTTAATGTCATTTAATCCAGTTGTTCTGAAACATTTGAATTCAGAACATCTAATAACATCTTGTGGAACTAATGTTCTATGGAGCACACTTTGGAAAAACCTAGTTTAAAAGATCCCCCTCTTGTTGGATTTTAACATCATAGGTCACTGAATGGAGAATCACGATAAAAAAGCTTCAAAGGGGATATAATTATCTCAGAAATAAACTTACAAAGGATTGAAAATGGAAAAATGGTTCATTTAGATTGGTTTTCTGTAGTTTCTTTAAATATTTGACTGATTAAAAAACTAATAACTAATACTAAAGAATTTGATATAGAAATGGTTATAAAGGTCAGATTCACACATCAGAAAGAGGACAGATGCAATTATATTTCCAAAATCTATTAATGGCTCAATTAGTTCATAGATCAGATAATTAGGTGTTGTTCTTAATGGTGATTTGTATGTGTCTCATGGAAAATCACAGCTTTTTAATGGTTAAAGGCAGATATTTAGGATGAAGTACAGTTGAGTATACTTTTAACGTTATTTGTAGATTTTTCAGCTTGGGTATGTACAGCAATTTGGCTTTCCCAAATTTTTCACTTGTAAATAACAACCTTTCCTGAAGCGCAAAAGTTAACACTTAGCTAAAAAATCCTAACTTTCTTCTTAACTCTTAAGGAAAAACAAAACAAAAACTTTAGAAAGATGAGCTATCTAGAAATATTGTTATTAAAAAAATGTCAATAAAATGGAAGCTAACCTCTTTTCATAATTACTAATTTTCTCCTGTTGTGGAGAAACTTGACATTCTTTTAATAAAGTAAATGACTTATAACTGTTATTTATTAGTTTGCATAATAGCAAAATAAAGGTAGTCACTAAATTTGCCATCACCTCATAGCTACTGTGCCTGTATAATGTACAAAGCATCTGTGCAAATTACACACACCAATTAGCCCCTAATACAAAAAATTAGAATGAACTTACGAAGAATCTTCTTTGACTATGTGATTGGAGAGCTCATTCACTCCTCTCCTTTAGCCTCAAGGCTCTTGGCTATCTTTGCCCATCACTCAGGACAACAGTTAGTTAGTTACTGTTAGAACACAGCTATAATTGGGAAAGGCATTCGCTAAACACAGAAGTTTGGGGGAGGTGAGAATCTGCATCCAGCCTAGCAGGTCTGGGAACTTTTCCAATCCTCCAGTGCTGTACTAAAGCACAACAGCAAATGGAATTTTCTTGTTTAGGTGACATCAAACCTTTTATACATGGAAGCTTGTTGACAACATATCCTTCTTAAAAAACTCATTTCATAAAAGTTCCCCTCCCCTCAAGCTAGTCCTAAAATTTGCATTTATTTTAAAATTCCTTCTATTTAAATTTGTTATTTTTCCGTAGAAAATGGTAACAAGTCCATATTATTATTAAGGGAAAAGTTTTTTTTGTGTGTGATATAAATATTCTATAACCATCTGGAAAAATATGGGCAAAATTAGAAAGTGTAACTAAAACGAATGTTGTTCATGATTTCAGTTGCTAAAATTGATGAGTCTGTCCTATCAGATTTGAAAAACTTGATGTTTTTCTTGCTAAACTGGGTTTCTTTTCAACCTTTGAGGCTTAGATTTATGATTAAAGTTGGTTACAAGCTATTATTGTCAGTATTCTCCAATCCATTGTCAGACTTTAATTTATGCAGGCTGGTTTTAGGCATTTTTTCTAGTTGTATGGAAACGAAATAAAGGGGTCCTCTACTCCATTTGGCAACCCTGGTGGCGTAATAGTTAAGTGCCACAGCTGCTAACCAAAGGTCGGCAGTTCAAATCCATCAGGTGCTCCTGGAAACTCTGTGGGACGGTTCTATTCTGTCCTCTAGGATTGCTATGAGTTGGAATCTACTCGACAGCAACAGGTTTGGTTTGGTTTTGGTTCTACTCTATTTATCAAAGGGTATTTCTTCCAGATAAAATATTTCCAAAAATTATTTTAGGATTTGCCACTATTTTTCTGGGTATGAATTGTATGGGCTCTTCCTCCTCTTTCTTCAAACAATTTATTTTTCTTTTGTTCTGTAGTATATTTTTATATTATTTCCTATAGTACTCTTCAGGTAATTAATTGGAATTTTTTTCTTCCTATTTTTAACATATAGCCCTGTTCTTCTTATGTAATTTGGCATTTTTCTTTTTTTTTTCTCCTTTTGCTTTCTTTCAACTCTGTAACTTTTTGCCTAAATAATTCAGTCTCAACCTCTTTATGCACTATTGCCCTTGCAAAACTGTTTAACTTGTCTTGTATTCATTACACTCCCTTGATATTGCTCCTACCTTATTTGCTCTGCTTTATTAGATCAATCAAAATGTGCTTATTGGATAGCCACTATAAATTTAACACTGTTAGATGAGAGATAATTCATGATAGAAAATTGCTTAGTGAGATAAGAAAAGTACACAATAAATAATCTAAAAGTATCAATGAAGCATTAAATTATAGTGGAAATTCCAGTAGCGTCTCATTGTGTGCTGTGTCCATGGCTTATCTCTGGGAAAGTTGTTCTGGGAAAGTTTTTGAGAGGTGATTTCTTATCCATAATACATCATCCTTTATGTCATGGGGCCTGGTTACCTGGTCTGCAACTGACTGGGGCAGAAATCTCCACTTTGGTCAAAGACTGATGTTGTTGATGGTAGGTACCTCTACATCAGTTCTGACTCGTAGCAACCTTATTTATAACAGGATGAAATGTTGCCAGGTCCTGCACCATCCTGACAACCATTGCTATGTTTGAGTCCATTGTTGTAGCCACTGTGTCAGTCCATTTCATTGAGGGTCTTCCTCTCTTTCACTGACCCTCACTTTAAAAAGTATGATGTCCTTCTCCAGGGACTGGTACCTCCTGATAATATGTCCAAAGTAGGTGAGGCAAAGTCTTGTCAACCTCACTTCTAAGGAGCATTCTGGCTATACTTCTTCCAAGGCAGATTTGTTTGTTCTTCTGGCAGTCCACAGTATATTCAATATTCTTTGCCAACTCCATAATTCAGAGGCATCGACTCTTCTGTGGTCTTCCTTATTCATTATCCAGCTTTCACATGCGTATAAGGCAATTGAAAACACCATGGCTTGGGTCAGGCACATCTTAGTCCTTAAAATGACACCTTTGCTTTTTAATACTTTAAAATGGTTTTTGCTGCAGCTTTGGCCAATGCAATATGCCATTTCGTTTTTTGACTGCTGCTTCCATGAGCGTTGATTGTGGATCCAAGTAAAATGAAATCCTTGAAAATTTCAATATTTTCTCTGTTTATCATGATGTTGTTTATTGGTTCAGTTGTGAGGAATTTTGTTTCCTTTATGTTGAGGTACAACCCATACTGAAGGCGGTGATCTTTGATCTTCATCAGTAAGTGCTTCAAATCCTCTTCAATTTCAGCTGCAAGGTTGTGTCGTCTGCATACTGCAGGTGATTAATGAGCCTTTCTCCAATCCTGATGCTGCATTCTCATTCTACTAAAATGTGAACACCCATGGAGGCCTGGCAGGCGAATCAGGGAGGAATGGCCTAGTGTGAACTCTGCCACATAGAACATTCTGTAGTGAACAGGGCCGTAATCAACGGAATTACATTCTTCCTTTTTGGATATTTGAATGTAAAACATAGAAGAGAATTTTGGAAGCTATAACAGCAATAAAAGCAGAGAACCAAAAGAAAAGTATAGTTACCAAAATGATAAAAAGACTAGAATGGAGTTTTGGTGGATTATAATCTAAAAATACTCCTAAATCAAACAATTAGAATGGTAGTGAAATACAATAAATGTCTCTATAAACAAAAAGAAAAAGAAACCCCCAGGGACTAGTAACAAAGGCATGATCTGGAAGCCAGATATATAGCATAGTATACTATAGTAGCTGGGTCTTGGGAAGTGCGAGGGCTGGTGTCAGTCTTAGGAACGGAGAGGCTTTGATTTTAACCTTCATAAAAATGAATGGAAAATCAGGCCTCAGACCCACACAAGTCAGGGAGCTGAAACTGACCCCAGCCATAAAGCTTAGGCTCTTAAAAGACTGAGGGAAAAGAACCAGAAAGAGTCTGTTCGTAAGCATACCCAAAAAAGACAGAGAGGCAAAAAAGACACATGTCTTTCTTGGGCTACGCTCTGGGTAGAAAATAAAAGCCTTCTAGGAGAATTTTTAAACTTTGGGTTTTGAATTTGCATTAGCTGCAAGTTTTTGATACATTTCAAGATGATATATCGGCATAAAAATTAGTTTCAGCCCAGTGAAAATTCTAGGGCATCTTGCAGAAATAAATGCAATATCTATCTGGAATGACATACCACTACTCCAGATAATAGCGTTCACAGTCCAAAATTAAAAAAAAAGCAAACAAACAAAAAAACACTAATGAAATAAGCTACCCTGAGTGAGGGAGAGTCCACACAAAGAAATGTAAACATAGGAAATATAGACAGAAGGTTAAGAGATATGGAGGATAGAATAAGGATTTGATTAAGGATTTCAGGAAAAAGAATTGGGAGAAAATTTTGGAAGACTTAATGACTAAGAATTTTCCCTAACTATTAAACAATATGAATTTTCAGATGCAGAAAGCCCATAAATCTTGGGATCAATAAACACTGAGTAAGTCCTCACCTTGTAGAGAAATTGAGGAATCCCCAAAAGAGAACAAGAAGAGCTTATAAGAGAAATGATAGACAAAGGAATGACAATAACATGTAAGAGGATTTCTTAGTATAGTGGTATATGCCAGAAGACAATGGAACATCATCCAAATGTGGAGAGAAAATTACTGTAACCCATACACCTAGAATGATATACTTTGCACATTATTATTCAAGAATGAGAGAAAAATAAAGAAGTTTTCAGACATTCAAAGACTGGGAGAGTTTACTGTCAATAGACCTTAACAAAAAAAGTACTAAAGAATTTAAGAAGAAAGAAATTAAACCAGGAAGGAAGGAATGAGTTATCAGAGTGAGTAAAAATGTCCGGAAATATGTATGTGAACACAGACGAGTCATCTTATGTAACACAATTATATAAACAAATATAATAATATAGATTAATAAAAAAAAGTAGTATCTAATTTGAGGTGTCTAAAACAAAGTAGAACTAAGACAACAATAACGTTGAGGTTATAAAAATGCTCAAGAGTTTCACCTAACCATCTGGTCTCAGAATTTATGTTTCTCTTTGCAGTCTGGAAAATGGTACCATCTTGCCTTTCCTATATACCCTGAATTTGCACTCTCCCTTTAGCTACATTGTCTCTTGATATTTTGAGTCAACGGTCTACTTGGTCTAATCCTGCTTCCTCCTCTGAGAACTAACTAGCTTGTTTTCTTCTTGAAAAACCTTCTGATAGCCCAATCACGGTGTTTTTTCTCCTTTTTGACCTTATGACATGCTTAGGTACTTTTGACCTTACGACATATTAAGTAATAGTGATTTTTTAGCTTGCCATTTGATCTCTTCAATTATTCCATAAAGGCTAATTGTTTTATGTTCCCTTCTATTATCCCATAATGCTGAAAATTGTTTTTGAGCAAAGTTGGTATTCAATAACTTCTTGACTGGTGTATTAGTTTCCTGTGTCTACTGTAACAAAGTACCATGGACTTGGTGGTTTGAAACAGTACAGATTTTTTTCTCTTACAGTTCCGGAGGTCAGAAGTCCAAAATACACGTCACTGGGCAGAAATCAAGGTGTTGGTAGAGCCACACTCCCTCCAGACATTCTAAAGGATACTATTACCCTTACCCTTACACTTTCCACTGACTAGAGCTGCATTTCTTGCCCTTTTTGGCTCGTGACCCCTTTCTCCATTTTCAAAGCCAACAGCGTTGCATCTTGCTTCAGTTGTCACATTGTCTTCTTCTGCATTAAACCTCCTCTGCTTTCCTCTTATAAAGTCACTTGTGTTAATGACATTTCAGGTCCACCTAGGTAAACCAGGATTACACACCACACATACCCGCTGCTGTCGAATCCGTTTCAACTCATAGTGACCCTACAGGACAGGGTAGAACTGCCCCATTGGGTTTCCAAGTACCACCTGGTGGATTCGAACTGCTGACCTTTTGGTTAGCAGCCATAGCTATTAACCACTACACCACCAAGGTTTTCAACCCAGGATTAGTCATGTGATTTTCCTTGTGAGGAAAGCCATATCCACATAGTGAAATAGCTCTAATCATCCTCTCTACAGCTTCCTCATATTAGACTAATATTCACCTTCCTGTGTATAGTGGACTTTGTGTGTGTGTGTGTTGTTTGTTTTCTTCTCATTTTGGACTACCAAGTCATTCTTATTTTGGATGACTGTCCTTACTGTCTGTTCTGTTTAAGGGATACAGAATGTATTTTCCCTTAATGATTAAGGTCCTGTATTATTAATGCAGTGGGCCCTGATGGTACAGTGGTTCAAGCTCTTGTCTGCTAACCAAAAGGTCGGCAGTTTCAACCCACCAGCTGCTCCACAGGAGAAAGATGTGGCAGTCTGCTTCTTTAAAGATTTATAGTCTTGGAAAACCTTATGGGGCAGTTCTACTCTGTCCTCTAGCGGTGCTATGAGTAGGAATTGACTCAGTGGGAGTGGGTTTTTTAGTTTTATTAATGTGGCCTAAAATTTATTAACTTTTTGAACAATGATAATAAATATCACTTAAAATGAAATGGTAACCAACTGAGATATCCCCAAAACTGGGTGTAACTGGGATCAACATTTAGAAGGACTTATAACACACACATGCACATACAAACCCATACATGTATCTGGTAAGCTCTCTGAGGATATAGTGAATGTAAAGTGCAGATATTAATGAAAAAATCCACAAACTGGAGAACTGGTAAAATGTGAAGACTAAACTCATATCTTCAGAAGTAAATTGTCTTTAAGAAACTGACTTTCTAAATGTCAGTATAATTGATGCCTAAACGGATTTCATTCATCAAGGAAGGATCAAATGATTTCATAAAAAGAACAGCATATTTTGTGCTAAAAGGTTACATCATGTTTTCTTGTTCCTTTCATTTTATTTTGTTTTCCTTTGGTTCTTTAAGAAAAACGCTTTACCACTATGAGAAATGAGCCCTTTATAACAAATAAAGTGAGCAAATCCAAATCTTGAATTAGTTCTTTCCATGTAAAATATTATTTTAAAAAAATGAAAATAAAAAGCTCATGGCCCAGAGCTCTAAGTACATGGTATAACAAACCAGTGTCTTCTCCACTGATACTGGAACCATCCTACTAAATTCATTCCTAAATTAGAGAATGCTCTATCTATCCTCAGTCCACAAACCACATTTGTAAAATGATACAAATTTTAAATGGCTTAAAAATTATTCTTTTCAGAACATTATTTTTGAAGCCAAGGGTTATATTTAAAGTCTCTATATTAATGGTTTATATCATGAAATCTAGATTGACAACTCACAGACCCTGATCAAAGAAGGGCTGAGTATATCATTTGTTAGCAAGTATGTCTTGGAGCTTCTACTTTCCCTCTTTCTCTTTCCCACTTCCTGCCTGCCTGCCTGCCTGTCTTCTTTTCTCTCTTTCTCCCTCCTCCTTCTCTTCCCCCTCCCTCCCTCTGTCTCTCCCTCCTTCCTCACTTTTCTTCTTTCTTTCCCTAAATAAATAAAGCTTGCTCTCCCTACATTGAGTAGGGCCAAAACCCACACCAAAAATTAACATTATGTATCTGGAGTATTTCTGTTTTTCCAGCCTTTCAGAGCTTTCTTTACCTCAATATCCAAATATATTAATAAGTAATAAAAACAGCTCAACTCATCCTTGGATTGACCTAATTAAGTAGATGGACCCATTTAATTGTAAGAAATTAGACATTTCCCCACATATTCTCAGGATTTTCAGAGAATGCATATAGTTAATTAGCAACTGCTTGTTATCTAAATTTCTGCTTAACTAACTTAAGCAGAACTTTAAGTTAACTTTAAAAGTTGAGATAAATTAACATAGCCTTAATTTTGCCTTAACTAAAGCTACTTTGGAGCCCTGGTGGTACAGTGGTTGAGAGCTTGACTGTGAACCAAAAAGTCAACAGTTTGATTCCACCAGCTGGTCCTTACTCAGCTTTGGGCTACTTCTACAATTTCCTTGAAAAGATGCTGTTACCTTCACAAAGGCCTGAAAGAAGGGGTCAGGGCAGGTAGTTCTCTCTGTACAATCTTATCCCATCTCGTAATTCTCCATAGCAATATTTTGTAAAAATTTTTCCATTTTGGAACAGTTTTGAAGCTACAGAAAAGTTGCAAAGCTAATACAAGGAGTTCCTCTATATCTGGTCATGGTTCAACTCTGTAATTTTGAAATAAGAAAGTTGCCTGGATTTGATACCAATATTTTCATATGTTAATTAAATAGCTATTAAGGACCATTGTCCTAGGCATTAGGCACAGAATATGAACACAATAGAGCTCCTGCCTCATGGAGTTTATGTTTTCACTTTTTCCATCTCCCTACTGCTGTAAACCAAAAAACCAAACCCATTGCCGCTGAGGCGATTCCAACTCATAGAGCCCCTATAGGACAAAGTAGAATTGCCCCATAGGACTTCCAAGGAGTGCCTGATGGATTCAAACTGCCAATCTTTTGGTTAGCAACCATAGCTGTTAACCACTAGGCCACCAGGGTTTCCCCTGTTGCTATAGTAATTGTAATAACTGTGCTTCTAGAGCCATTTAATTGCAGTTAATCTTTCTAATTATGAGTTGGAATCGACTCGATGGCACTGGGTTTTTTTTTTTATTATTCTTTCTAAAATTTTCATAATTATTTGAATTTTACACACATCATCTCAATGAGTTATGCATGCTATTTTGTAACTCATACCTTACTTCCACAATTTCTGGCTTTTTTTTTTTATGTTATGCCTTGTTTTTATTTTAGTGATTGAAATATATTGACTCTAGATTGTAGTAAATTTAGCACAACATTTGTAACCTAATTCATATTGACAACATTGCTTATTTACTTATCCCAAATCTAACTTTATTCTGAGTAATATAGCAAAGGCAGGTTTCTAGAGTCAACCTGGGGAATCTGGTTATTGTGAAAATTTGTCTCTTTTTGATTAATATTTGTGCTTCTCTGTTGCAAGTATTATTGATAGAAGTATTATTTCATACCAACAACTACTAGGGTCCATTCTATAAATTATTTATTCCAACTTTTTTTTTTTAAGTTTCAAATATTATAATGCCTATATATCAGTTCTCTGGACATCTTCTTTACACCAGGACTAAAATGTAAAGTGTCAAGGAAACGACACTGAATTGATGTAGCTATGTTAGATTCCAAAAAGAAGGTTTCAGATTTCTGAAGCAGGTGATTATTGTAATCTTCAACATCAAAGACTATTTAAATGATTTGTTTTTATTTCTGTAAGACTTGATTCAATGCATGTAAGATACACTCAATTCAATCTCTCAGTTATCTAGATTTCATTTTATTTGGGGTCTGGTGTGGTCTTTATGAATAAAATATAATTTTCTTTGCAAATTTCCTATTTATTTCTGTTTTGCCTTCTAAATATTTTCTTTTCTATGTGTTCACAGAGGCCCATGTGACAGAACAGAACTACCCGGTAGGTTTTTCTTGGCTGTAATCTTTACAAAAGCAGATCACCACATCTTTCTTCTGCAGAGCTGATAGATGTGTTTGAACAATCAACATTTCTGTTAGCAGCTGAGTGTTTGACCATTTCACCACTAGGGCACTCACTTTCTCTCTCTCTCTCCATACACACCCACCCACACACACACACATATATACATATGTACACATGTGTGTATATAAACATCATATTAAAGTATATGACTTGAGTCATAACTATAAGAGTGATTTCTTTGAATGGTTTCAGGGAAGAGATGAATCCTGATATAATTTGAAACCTTCTCAAATATTTCCACCCTAACAGCAGGGGGAAACCCTGGTGGCATAGTGGTTAAGTGCTACAGCTGCTAACCAAATGGTCAGAAGTTTGAATCCACCAGATGCTCCTTCGAAACTCTACTCTGTCCTATAGGGTCACTATGAGTCGAAAGCTACTCGAGGGCAACAGGTTTGGTTTTGGTTTAACAACAGAAAGAACTAGTACCCCAAGGATGACAAGTACTCCGTGGAAAAGAGAGTTGGTCCAAGTAGGCAACTCGATCTTGAATTAGAAATTATATTATCAATGTTGTTGTAGACGAGGAGATACCCATCCAACCAAGGGAAGTCACAGTAGTGTTGACAGAACACTCTTCTTCTTCACCAATTTCTTGATTTTAGACTCCGCAGTCTTGCTATCTGAAGGATGATTGCCATCTTTTGATCAGGATTTCTCTTCCTCTGTATCAAGGTAGTACAAAGAAATCTAAATGAGGGAGAGTACAGCGAGTGAGAAGCAAAGCATCAAGTTCCACATTAGATCAGAAACAAATGTTCAGGGGCATAAAACTGGAACCATACCATTCAACCATGATGACATTGCACATGACTATTTTTTGGGCAAGGGGTCTCATGTTCTTTGGTCAAATACGTGCTTTCAGTTCTTGCAAACTTTCAGGAAGAAAACAATATGATAGAAAATTGGGTAGGGCAAAGAATTGGCTTTTGGTCTTAAACGGTCTTAAATCTCTGTGATGACATTTCCAGTATCTGACATTCTCTGAATGCATAATTTATTTGTATAAATACTCAATAAACTTGCTAGTAGAGATCGGAATAGCCTATGTTACTGAAGTTCTTCTCTTGGTCTGTTAGAATCACTTTGATCTTTTCATAGCAATTTCTTCACAAGGAAATATTTTCTTTAATTGTGTCCCATTGTACTGGGGCTTGCAAGTTGTAAACTGTTTTGGTGGTTCCAGAATTTAACTGTAGATGTACAGTTAAATTTAGCAGTAGGGCTTTCAGCTTGGAGGAAAAAAAAAAAAGTCCTTTCTCTTCTCCATAGCAGTAATGGAGACAGATTTAGAATCCTGGGTGTTTATTAAATAAAAGTGTATGAGTGTGTATATGTATGTATGAGTGAAAGATAGAGATTTCTAGAGCATGAGAAACACTGAATACCAAATTCAATATAGATAATGAGAATCTAACTCTTTAAAGTTTATCAGAAAGAAATGATAAACAACCATTTTTTGAAATCTTATATTCAGGCTAGTATGATGGATGGCATTGCCTGAGACCTCTACTTTGGTTGTCCCTGTAAGTTTCAGGTTCCTTGTAAGTTTCTTAAACTTATGAACATCTCAAAAAGGAATATTAACTTCAAATTTTATCCAATGAAATGACATCTAAATTTCGAGGGAAATCTCATTGTCAAGAAGAGAGTTTAAAAATAAAATTTGGTTCCCAAGCCCACATATGACCTCAAAACCTCGCACCATCAGGAGCCACCACAAGTCAACAAACTTGGACCTGCCCAATTCTTCCCTCTACTCTCATATTTCAGGGTCCCATGACTTGCATAAAAATTGTCATAAAATTACGTAAATTCAACTTAAAGTATAAAGTAAGGCTACGTTTGCTGTTTTACTTAAAAAGAAACATATTTTTCACCAAAAGAACATCAATTATATTTCATGGCTACCCTTCCCATTTTCTGGTCCTCTGTAAAGGATGTGGCTTTTTACCTGGTGGCAGCTACATTAAAAGCAAGTCTCTAGCTAAAAAAAAAGGGAGAGTTAATTCACCTTCATGCCATTAGCTGAACATGTTGTATCCTAAATAAGTGCAGGAAATGTCACATTGATAATTATTAGCTAATTCTTCAACACAGAGACCCTGAATGTTATTTTCACATGATGCTGAAATCCTTCATCTTTTGCATGGATTGTTTGAAAATAATATTGCACCACTAATTCTTGATAGTAATCTTGACATCTTTCTTCATTCATCTATAAAGTCATTTAGTACTGGCCAAAGAAAATGAAGGAGGTAGGAGTTCATGACAATATTGAAACATCTATTATTCTAATTCCATTCTAAGAGAGACCCCAAGAGATCATGCTCTTATCTTCTACCAGACAAGACTGCATATAAATCATCCTGGAGAGATAAATGTGGAATTGATTAAAGGAGGCATTTCCTAACAACTCCCTCAGCCATTTGCTTCATCTCCAACTTTCAGAAAGTTATTATTTGGGTCTAAGCTGTAATTTCCATTTTCATGTTCCAAGGAAGACAAATAAATGTTCCTGAGCTATCTTTTGGTTTTAACATTCATTAAAAAATATCATTAACAATAATCCAGAACTCCTACTTAGGTGCATCCCATAACATATTTTGGTTTGGAGCTTTCATCTTTTTAATGATATGTCTACATTTTTTGGAAAGTTTAGAAAGAATCTGGCAGGAACAACTAACAGTGGTAGATACATTGAAAAGAAAGGCAGCATAAATGGCCATGAAAAGTAAGTGGCCAATGTCCTTTTTTTTTCTTTTCAAGTGCAATGCTAGTCTTTTAGTGCAATTCAAATGAGCAAATTATTGTTAATGCAGAAGAAGAACATCAGCTAGAAAGAACAGGAGTGACTGCATTCCCCATAGAGAGAGGACTAATGCTGAGTGTGAATTCCTTCCAAGATGTGTGCTAATGATTGACCTGAAATCACTTCTCTACGTGAGTTGAGTTGTCATTTACATAATATTCATTTAAAATGACCATTTAAAAATTATTTTCTGACAGACACACATTTATTTTAGTATGCTTATTTGACCAGATGTAGAAATAGGTGACATTTAATAGTCTACCTCGACTTTCTGAGGTTGGATATTACAATGGAAAGACTCAGGATACCTGTGTTTGGGCTCTGGTGCTGTCACCAAAAAGTGTTCTCAACATTTGTTCTCTTTCTTATTATTAATATTTTGGTCTTATTTTTATCCAAGAAATTGTGGTAATGGACTAGATTGCCTCTTTTTCCCTTTCCAAAATTATCGTATTATGTGTGCAGAGTAATTCAAACTTGTTCAGCATTGTCCAACAAGACAAAGCAAAACTCTTTTTTATGGCTTCCAGTTTGTTAATGTTACTGTTTGAGCCACAGCACTACATATGGTGAGGAACGGAGTTCCTCATTCCTTGAATTTGTCCTCTACATTGCTTCTTTTATGTGTTTATGGAATGCCCTCCCTCAGCCTTAAAGGCACTTCTCTCCATGTTACTCTGAAATTCATATTCATTATTCAAGGTACTGGTCAAATGCTCTTTCTTTTAAACTCTAACATTTGATTTTGTTTTTTTTCCATTTAACAGATTATGAGTGACCCACCTCAAAATGTTTTCTAAGGTGTGCCCTTGGGGAATCTCCAGTTATCCTGGTATTCCCAGAAAAAAATCCAGAGGACTTTAGGAACTAGAGATTCAAACCAGAGAGAAAGTCAACACACAGCCAAAGTCCTTCAAAGTCTGAGTAAAGGAAAGTCAGATCATTTAGGTTCCTAACAATTGATTTCTCTTGGCATTGCATTAAGTACCAGAATAGGAGTCTATAGCCCTGTCAATGATCCACAAACACTCAGGGTTTGCATGCCTCCATTGCCCCTTCTATACATATTTGATTCTGCTGTAAAATGAGTGGTATCATCTGTGAGTAATTTGGTCTTCTCGCTCTTGCTGCCACTCATTCCTGCTCTCAAACACTGATTGCTCTGGTTGCAGACTGCTTTATACAGAAGTCTTCCTCCTTATAAAATCGTTGTTTCATGGAGGAATGAAATTGTCATGAGGATTCAGGAGAACATTTTCATTGTGAAGTTGTTGCTGACACTGGGTAAGACTGGATCTATAATGGGATTTATAAAATCTTGATAAAAATTAACACATCGCTAGGGTCGCTATGGGTCGTAATAGACCAGACGGCAATGGGATTGCTTTTGGTATGATTATTATAGGAGCCCTGGTGGTGCAGTGTTTAAGGGCTTGTCAGCAGTTCGGACTTATCATCTGCTCCACGGGAAAAAGATGTGGCAGCCAGCTTCCATAACGATTACTGCCTTGGAAATCACATGGGGCAGTTCTACTCTGTCCTATAGGTTGATTATGAGTCAGAATCCACTGGACAGCACTGGGTTTCAGGTTAGTGATTATTATGTTGGTTCTTCATATAAAGATGGAGGGTTAGAGAAAGTTGCACAGAGCCATTTAAGAGTCAGGGAACAGTGTTAGTTTCTCCTTATTCTAATGATCTTAATTCATGAGTGTCACTGGTCTCAATCCATGCACACATTTGAGAGTCTGCAATGTGCGAGGTGACTTTTTGCTGTAGATATATATGCCATGTGCTTTGTCTCCTGCAGAACTCTATTCTTCAAGGCAGGGGACATGGTATTCCCTAGATTGTGGAAGGATGGCAATAATACTCGTTCAAAAAATAGATACTGAGGCCTTCTGTCAGGTATTGGAAGCTAAAGACAAGGTATTCAAGTAAGTTCTCTTACTCCTTCTTTTAACCATTAAACGATTTCCAGCAATATGTATAAATATCCTCCAATACATAGTCCTTAGAATTCTATGAGGTGGTGTACAAACTTGGTCATATGTTGGAATCACCTGGAGAGCTTTAAAAGCCATTGATGCCTGGGTTCCTCCCCAAGAATTTCTGATTTATTTGACCTTGGGTTCAGCTTGAACATCAGTTTCTTTTCTCTCTCTCTCTTTTTTTTTTTTGTACTTTAAATCTCTTCAGATGCCTCTAATGTTCAGCCAAGGTTGAGGATAACAATGACATATAGTCACATGATAAATGAACAGCTAAGTTCACTACTTATTATAAACTACTTATGGGACAAAGCCTTGAGGAGAAACCAAAGATAAGTAAGGTTTAAAGAACTTATTACAGTCTGGGACATACATTAATGTTATCACCACCATCATCATCATTACAAAAAATGCTAACTTTCACAGTGCCATACTGGTCTTGAGTAAAGAGATACAAAGACTTGGTCTCTTTGGTCCTGTCAATGATTATTCGAAGGCATTCGATTATTGGTTAACACACAATAAAACGTATAAAGTTTAACATAAGTTTCTTCAAAGAAACGGAGCTGGAAAGACTGAAGTATATACTGAATCCCCCTCCAGTAAATTTATGTAAAAAGAGTCAGACAGCCTCCTCTTAGGCCTGAAATGTCAAGCTTATAAAAATAGTGTTCTTGGGAGTTATATTTGATCATTTGTTAAATATGGGGATATAAAATGTAGAAATCCAAGTGTAATGCTTCAAATCCCTAATCTGGTTTAAAAGGTCAGTTGAAGCCTAAAAGGACTTGACATTTTACCTTTAAAAGTCTGACTTTTGCTTAAGACTTAACAACATTTCAGCCTGAATGACCTGAAGGATAAATACAAAGCCGGTTTCAATTGAACTATTTAGAAAGCAGGGGATCTTCTAATTTGTAAGATAGCATTCAGAGAGCTTTTTCCATTAAGAACTCAATCGACTGAAAAATGATTTCCTTGGGTATTCCACAATCTTTCAATGCTTGTGTAAATTTTACGCACGAGGTGGGCAGCATGTGAGACTCAAGATATAAAACACCATGGTACAAAGGAAGAAAACCATCTCATAAGCCACAGAAAACTGGTAGTCACCTGTGAGCAATGCACATTTTCTCCACTTACCTGTTTCCCCCTCAGGTGAAACGCAATTCACTTGCCAGATATCCATCATCTTTTCATTTCCTGAAGCAAGTTCAATGACTTTTTTAATGATCATTATCATCAATTAATATTTATTGAACACCCACTTGGTGCATATTACAGAAAGGCTGGTAGGCTATTATACAACAAATGTCTTACTGTAAATTATACTTTATGTACCTTTATCATATTTTTATAGGACCAAGAGACTGTCTCTTCTCTTTGAGTGGTTTGTGCTAAAATGCCACTCATGTGAAAGCAGTCAAGAATTAGAATTGGAATTCTAGAACACTTTTGTGTAGTACGTGTGTATGTTGAGTATAAAAACTAGGTGGAGATCTTTTGGGCCAATATTAATTTCGTTATGTCATTTAATGATGGACTCCATTTCCCAGCTCATTGATAAAGTGACCAAGCATTCTCTTAACAAACTAACATGTGGGGAGAATGAACCAAATATAATGAAGAACTATCCCATGTGTTCAGAAAATTGCCTTTTTACAACATAAAAATTAAGGTCTTCTATAGGGTTGGAATTTCACTTATCTAGAAAGGCCACTTTAATTTGAAGCTTCGGCAAAGAGTATTTCCAAGAATCACCCAGATACAGACCAGACTGACATACTGCCGTATTTCTGTTTTACTCAGAGATACTACTAAGCTGGACTCCAAAGCTGGAGAAACATTTCTTTCTTCTTACTTAGCTCTACGTGTATGTTAGAGAATCTGGGGTGGGTAGGATATTAGGCAGCTTGCTCAGGTCCCATACAAAATAGTCTAATTTTCCTATTTTTGTTGACACCGTTCTGTTAGCAACTCATTGGATGACTGTTTATAGAAAAAATACTATATGCAGGTCCCTCCGATAGTCTCTGTAGGAATACAATGATAACTCAATGATCTATGCAGCCTTCAATGTGATTTCATAAATTGCCATGCTTTAATTTCCACATTATTTTTGCACTTTTAAACTCTATTAATCTGGCACCCCTTTAGGTAAAAAATACTCGTAGGCATCTATGATCTTCCACATGTGGAAACTACTATTAATTCATAGGAAAGACAAATTGTGGAGGCTCGAGCTAGACAATGTGAGGAGTTCTTAAATCTTTTTTTAAATGTTACATTTTCAGTAGTACAGTACAATAGGGGCAAGAGGGAAGCTAAAGAATACTGGGTTTTCTCTAGATTCCAAAGAGACACTCATGAATGGCTGTGTGGAACTCCTGATCCTTCCCAAGACTCTATTCAATGGAGATTGAGCTAGGCCTTTAGGAGTTAAGGAACTGCACAGACCGGTGTCCCAGTGGAAATACCACTCTCCCAGCTCTCCTCAGTGTAACTCACTAAAATGTATGAAGGGAGATTAATGTGCGAGGTGACAGATGCTGGAATGAGAAGAGTAACAGGTGTATAGAGGTGCTGTGTTCTTATCTTATCCAAGACTTGGAAGATGTGTAGCAAAGTGTTAAAGGGATGCACAGGTTGGTATGTAAATCCCTAAGAAAGGAACTGGACCATAGTACATCAAATTCTATTTTTGAAAATAATTATGTCAAAATCAGCCAATTGATGTAACAGAAGTAAAGTCATTTTAGTAGAACATTATCACAGGATCAATGTCTCTCACTTTGAAAAAATAACCATTTCCCCTTCACTTCGACACTTATTTTTGATAAGTGCTTCAGCTTCACCTCAGTATTAATTTCTCAGCCAGGTACTATTGTGCTGTGACAACCTTCTATTCCATTGTCATTGTGTCAGGTTATTGAAAAGGATAATAGGTAGATATATTTGTCTTTAGAATGTTAAGAAATAAATGGCATTTCTATCCCTTATTTTTTTATGGCACTTCTTAATTTCGGAGAATGGTTCCAGTGATAATTGCTAGATTTTTATATTAATAAAAATTGATGCTTATGTTAATAATAGTACAATTTTATATTTATGAACTGTTTTTCTTTTATAAATCTAGAAATTTAGTAATCATCACTAAGGTTACTGCGTTTATTAAAATCTGAAAACAACCCATTATCCTTTCGAGTAATCTTGTCCATCATCTTCTAATTAAGTGGTATAAAAATGTTAGGAGCTTTTTTTATAATCATACAGTCAATTTTTGTTATATGTTTTGTATAGTTTCCATGGAATAAAGTTTTCCTGTTTTGTTTCTACCAGTTCCAACAAATAAAAATATCAAGACAAGGTAAAACAACCTAGTGTGTATTTGAAAGTTGTTACGATCAAGTAAACTAAATAATTGAGAGATGTGACAACTTTTTGATCCACAAATAGTTTTGGAATATTTTTCTGTTATGTGGCTGAGAAAAATAAGCAAGAATAGCACTGAGCTCTGCTGTCAAAATCTAGCCACCCTCTGAAACAATTTAAAACAATAAAGAAAAAAAATTCATATCCACTAGATTGCAAATAGTTTAAGTCTGCCAATATTGTTATTAGGTGCTGTCAAGTCAGTTCTGACTCATAACAACCTTATGTATGACAGAACAAAACACTGACCCACCCTGCTCCATCCTCACAATCATTATTCTTGAGCCCATTGTTGCAGCCACTGTGTCAATTCATATCATTGAAGGTCTTCCTTTTTTTTGCTGACCCTCTACTTTACCAACCATGATGTCCTTCTCCAGGGACTGATCCTCTCCTGATAACATGTTGAAAGTATGTGAGATGTAGTCTCACCATCCTTGCTTCTAAGGAGCATTCTGGCTGTACTTCTTCCAAGACAGATTTATTCCATGGTATGTTCAATATTCTTCACCAACACTGGAACTCAAAGGCATCAATTCTCTTTCGGTCTTTTCTATTCATAGTTCGGCTTCCGCACACATATGAGGCGACTGAAAACACTGTGTCTTGGGTCAGGCACACCTTATTATTCAAGACCTGGAGTTAGAAAACCAAAAGGCAAGAACACAGCTCGGCATTTCCCAAGCCAAAAGAGATGAAGAAAAAATTCAAGCCTTGAGTTGCAATACTGAAGGCTTCCGTGGGGAAAATATTAGAGGTGCAGGAAGCATCAAAAGAAGGTGGAGGGACTACACAGAGTGACTGAACTAAAAAGAATTGGTTGACTTTCAGCCACTTCAGGAGGTAGCATATGATCAGGAACCAATGGCACTGAAGGAAGAAGTCCAAGCTACACTGAAGGCATTGGCTAAAAACAAAGCTCCAGGAATTGATGGAATACTGGCTGCGATATTCCAACAAAAAGTCTGACAATAATAAATGATAAAGAAGGTATGAGGAAACAGAAACTCATATACATCACTGTTTCGAATTTAAATTGGAAGAACTTTTGGGTGAGTAATTTGGTAATGCATAGTATAGTTGAAGAGATACATATTATTAAATATTGTATAGAGGTAAAAATATATTAACTAGGTTGAAACATTTTGACATCAATAGACTTTAAAACAAACAAGTTGCAGAAAGATAACTACAATAAAAATACTACTGAGCAGCTTTTAAAACCATGCAGACTAGTTCTTAATATCATTTATGAACATATGCTTTTAAAAATAACCTAGAATAATGCATATCTGGAATGATACATTCCAATTTCAAAATTAATTTCCAGGAGGAAGGAGAGAATGTGATTGGTGAGGATAAAAGGATATCAACCATATTTTAACATTTATGTATGAAAGAAAAAGTTCTCAAGGAAGTAACACAAAATATTAACATTTGCAAATCTTTGGTAAGTAAATGCATGAATGTTATATTTTTGGCTGCATTGTCTTTTATGTTTTAAATATTTTTGATAATAAAAATACTTTATTAGTGAAATGCAGAAGTTGTATATTTTTCTATACATCTACCACAAATAGATTTTCTAGGTTGAAGTATTCTATTGGATCGTTGTTTCACTAAACACATGCAAATTGAATAATTTCATCTCTCCAAGAACCATGCCAGGTTCCAGAGATTCAAAGACAAATAAGATGCCTTTAAAGACATTTAAAAACCTGTTGCCATCATTCGGTTCTGACTCATGGTGGCCCCATAAGTTACAAAGTAGAACTGCTCCATTGAGTTTTCTTGGCTGTAATCTTTAGGGAAGAAGATCGCCAGACCTTTCCTCCATGGTGGCACTGGATGGGTCTGAACCTCCAAGCTTTAGGTTAGTAGTCAAGTGCAAAGTGTTAGCACCACCCATGGATCTGTAATGGCATTACAGTCTAGTTAATGAACTATATAAAAGTGATATAAAATGAACTGTAAAAAAAACATTGGCTAGCATTCTTCCTTTCCCCAACAGAATAATTCTACTCGGTTAGAAAATGTACCACATAGTTTACTAAAAATGTCTTACTTGTATCTCAGCTGATTTAACTTGTTGAATAAGAGCTTTGCTAATTCCTAACAAATGACACTAAGAGAAAGTTACACTAATAGAAAGTTAGGCTCCTTTGCGTTCAGGGGGTGCATTTAGAACATGCCAGCCGCAGAGCCTTGAATCAGTGATTCCTAGACTTCTGGGGCTCATACATTAGAAGAAGCTTCAAACAGTGTGGGCTGCTTGAAAGAGGGTGGTTAACATCCATTTTGCTCTAACAAACTTACCATCTACTAACATTGTCATTTCATAGAAAAAATGATATTTTAATACAAAAAGCATGGTCCTTTAAACCAAATGAACTTTACTTTTTGATAAATTTGCTACATTGTCTTTATCTTTTACATTTTTCTGTGAGTCAGTACAAATTTTGCCATGGGCCAGGCTTTGACAACTAATGCCCTAAATGACCCCCATGGTCCTGACCTTCTATGACCATACCAAATGTGTGAGATATTGGTAAACAGATATATTTTCAAAAAGCTTCTAAATGGCTTGAAAGGGGACTCCTCTCAAAACCACTGATTAAATTGTTTCAATATTTGAGTGTATACTTACTAGTGAAGGAAGATGAACTTAAGGTGAACAGTTGTGTCAAAGAATACATGCTTCACTCAGAAATTGATGCTGATAATAGAAATTTTTATTTGTACAATGGTTTAAAATACCTATATATTATTTCTTTGTAGTGTGTGATGCTGATAATAAAGCCAAAGAGGAAAAGAGAAGAGAAAGAACAAGCGTAATCTTCAAGTCTTGGAATTCCATGTGGCCTCATAGCCAGAGTCCGGGAACCAGAAGAGGAAAAAAAAGATCCCCATGTTTACTTATTTCAGCGTAAAAACAGTATAAGCCAAAAAACCAAGTCCAGTGCCATCGAGCCAATTCCGATTTATAGTGACCCTATAGGACAGAGTAGATCTGCCCCACAGAGTTCCCAAGGAGTGCCTGGTGAATTTGAACTTCCGACCCTCTGGTTAGCAGCCGTAGCGCTTAACCACTACACCACCAGGGTTTCCAAAAACGGTATAGATAGTACATTTCAAAATGATAGCAACATTTCTTGAAACACCCTTTTCCTTCCTCCCCAATTCTCCTCCATCTTGTAGCTTCCTTCTGGTTTCTCATCTGGAAGCCTTTTGCAGATTTCTCTTACACACCATGCTGTGGCTGTTTCTCTCCCTAGTCTAGCTCTTTTGGCATGTTAGCCCCCCTGACTTCTTCATAATTTCTTTCAGTTATCCAGATCCTTCTCGATAATCTGGCCCCAATCCAGCAATTTTGAATACTTACTCCTTTTCTGTTTCTGTATCTCCCTCGTTGTTCTTGGGATTCAGCATCACAAAATGCCTGAGAATCAGGTCACCAAATACCAAACTCTCCTCAAAAGGAAGGGGGTGGGCAGGGATGTGGAGTAGCAAAAGACAATTTTTTTTTTTTTTAAAGCTGGGATTGGGAAAGGCTGACAGAATGTTAGTAAAAGTTGTCCAGGTCATAAAAGCAACAGGAGTGATAAAACAAAACAAAACATAAAGGCATGGGGGAGGGTTAGGGGTAGGAGTGTTAGGGAACATGGTTATCAAGGCAAAACGTGACCCTGTCCTATCAAGAAGGTCATTCTGCTTCAGCTGTGTGGATGCGCCAGCCTGGTGGATGCTAAAGGTGGTCAGGGCTATGGGCCAGGAGACAAGCACGTTGCCAGCAGAAGGATTTTGCCCATTGTGTTTAAAAGACAATTGCAGTTAAATCAAACCAAACCTTCAGACAGGAAAATCACAGTGCTCTCTTTGACATGTCCCTGTTAGTTTCCTATTCCACAGTTGATGAAACAATACAGGTAGGATCTTGTTTATTCTTAAATTTACTGGAGTCATAGTTCTATTGAAAAATCAGATGGAAAGCTGAGGAATTTCAGGAAGGTAACAGACCATAGATACAGGATGGGAATTTGCTCCAGAATCTCATTTTTTTCTTTTCAATCTGCCAAACTTTCATCCTCCTAGACTTCAGTTGCCTCATATACAGATGAGAAAGTGGATCTAGGTGATTTCTGAGGTACTTCAAACATCAACCTTTGAAGACTAGAAGTTAACAACAAGTTTTAACTTTCTAAAATTACAATTATTTTTGACCACTAAGATGCAAGTTAACAGTCCTAAAGCAAGTCATAAATCTAAACGAAAATAATGCCAACAACGTTAAACAGACAGGAAAAGTATTCCAAAAACCTCTGTCAAAAAATGTCAGAAAGGAGCCCTGGTGGTGCCAACAGCTAAGTGCTCGGCTGCTAACTGAAAGGTTGACAGTTCAAACCTACATCAGCCACTCCATGGGAAAGATCTGCCGTTCTGCTTCTGTAGATTACAGCCAAGAAAACCCTATGGGACTGTTCTACTCTGTCACACAGGGTCTCTAAGAGTCAAAATCGACTTGACAGCACTTAACAACAACCCTAATGGCAAAGGAAATCTCAAAGGAAAAACCCAAAGAGAAAAGTGACAGAAATATGTAACATTTTTAGCCAAATGTCTTTGTAAAGGGTCCTGCATTGAGGTAGCTACCGAAGACTCTTGTTTTCTGCTCCTTCTGGATGTGGTAGGTTGGGACCCTGCAAGGCGCTCCCTCCAGCTGTATTACATTTTAAGGCACTTACTCTCAAGAACTTTTTGAAGTTCGGTGGGTACTACTTCACTCATTGACTCATGTTTAGATGAGAGTAACAAATGATCAAGCTGAAACTCCTTCTGAAACAAGATTCCTCTCCCCCCACAATAGAGAACATAAACCAAGCTGCAGCCTTTGCATTTTTTGCCATCTGGTCTACAGTGTGAGATGATATTAGTAGCATGTCAGGGAATTTTCCCCCCATCTTCTTCCAAAAAAAAAAAAAAAAGGAAAAGAAAAAAAAAAGTCTGAATCTATACTATGAAGAGTATTAAATGAAACATCTGCCTTGCTGAATGAGTGGATGAACTTTGCAGTCTGCAAGCTGCTGCCGTTTGTCAAGTACATGTTTACATTGCTGACTGCTGTAAATTTTCAAGATGGTGACATGAAATTGATTTTCTAAAATATCTTATTCAAATCTTTTAAAGCATATGTTTTATTTTATTTTTTGTCATTTTTTCTCCTTTAATGCCCTTATTCTTGATGAAAGGCATTCCCGATTGAGACAGTGAAAGGTTGCTGAAATTCTAGTTGAGCTGAAGTTACTGAATAGTTAAAAAAAAAAAAAAAATTACACAATGAAATTTGCCAAGAGCTAGCATTAACCTCTTGTTAATATTTTTACTGGGTGGCACAAATAGTTAAGTGCTTGACTACTAGCTGAAAGATTGGTGGTTCAAACCAACCCAGAGGCACCTAGGAAGACCAGCCCGGTGATATGCTTCAGAAGCAATTGACAATGACTTTCATCAAGGTTACATCCTTGAAAACCCTATGGAGCAGTTCTACTGTGCACACATGGGGTTTCCATGAGTTGGAATCAACTCCATGGCAACTAAAACAACAAAAATGTAAAACTAGAATAATGGAGGTTAAAAGATATCATTAATATACTCATAGAATTTAGGCCAATGCCATACTGAAAAAAGAGGAAAGATGTTGCTTCAAATACTTTAAAGGAAAGCTACTTTAAAAACAACTCTGCTTGGTAGATGATCATCGGCTCTACTAAATTTCCTCATAGTGAATAAAGGTCAAAGAAACAGTGTTTCTCAAAAGATTTCTAAGAAATAATGGCTTTGGACAAAATATTGCATAGACCAGTTAGGGATTTGAATCTCACTGAGGAGAGGTCTTAGTCTGAGTTTCAAGGCTTTTTTTTTCCCCCTCTTTCTTTGATAGAAAAGAATCCACTCGATGGCAACAGTTTTGGTTTTTTTTTTTTTTTAATATTAAAAAAAACAGAGAGAGAAAGAAGAAAGTCCAAACCAGCTTATGATGACCCGATGTGTTTCACAGTAGAACCTCACTCCATAAAGTTTTCAATGGCTGCGACCTTTGGGAAGTAGATCACCAGGCCTGTCTTCAGAGGTGTCTCTGAGTGGATTTGAACTGCCAACCTCTGGTTAGTAGCTGAGCACTTAAATATTTGTACCAACCAGGGATTCCAACTTCAGTATAAATACCCCATTTTCTCTACCAATTCAATCTAATATATATCTTATGTATAATAATATATGTATTATCATATATGTCTAATATACCAAAAACAATGTTTTTTTTTTAACTTGTACAATGTTCAGAACTCAGAAATATTTATCCAGTTCTTTTTTTTTCCTCTATACTGGCTGGTAAAGTTATATTAACTTTTGTGGGGGGGATGGTAATATGTTACAATATAAGGTATAGGGAAAAAATTAAAAACAAAGATTTAATGCCATAAAAAGAGATACATCTCTACTCGTTCCACTTTCTACCCCAATGTAGAGAAGGCTGGCCTGCAACTAATTTCCAATAAAATATATTTCTCAGCAGAAGACTATTTTTATCAGATGTGTATTCATGTAGGGTGTACCACTGTCATGCAATTCTTGTATTGCCTTCTAGACAAGGAGGAGTGATCTATTTTCTACTGCCCTTCCTTCCCCGGTTCTTCAATTGTCATTGATTATTCTCATATGTCAAGCAGTCTCTGTGGATACAACAACATCCAGTGGTGAACAAAATATAGCCCCAGTCTTCCAACCGATGACTTAAGTAACTAAACAAGACAATATAATGCAGAGTGATCTGGGCTGCAATAGGGATAATTATAGGTGGCTGCGGAATGCCATAGGAGTAGAACTTAATCTAGAATTGGAAGTCAGAGAAAGTCTCTAGAAACAAGCAACAACTAGAAAGTGACCCAAGGACAAATGGCTTAACTATTCAAAGGAGTGAAGTGGAAGAACAAACATTACAAGCAAAAGTTTTATTTAATGGAACAAAGTCAAGAAAGAGTGTGAATCACTGGGAGACCTGCAAGTAGTTCAGTGCAGCTGTAGCCTAGAGTGTAAGGGGAGGAAATGCAAGGGCTAAGCTTAAGGAGCTACCTAGGGACAGGAATGAAAGGCCTCAAAAGCCATGCTAAGGAATTTGAGCTTTTTCCTGAGGTCAGTTAAATGCCATTGAAAGATTTTCATCTGGTGAAGAATATAATCAGATTTTTTTTTTTCTTTTACTTTTTGAAAACTTCTTTGGTGGCTCTTCCCTGGTGTGAATAGATTGGGAAATAAGAAGCAAAACTTAGAAGTGATGAGAACATCTAGGATAGGAGAGGATATGTACTTAACAAAGATGGAAGTGTTATGGGTGGAGGAAGAAGGGTCAGATTGGAGCCATATGAAAGGGACAGCATTTATAGGAGTGATTGGATTGGTAAGTGAGAAAAAGGGAAAAAACAAAGATTCTAAGTTATCCTTTTCTTGTTGCTACAATTCCAGTGTTATTGCTACTTACTCCTCAAACCCTGAGTATTAGATGACTTCCTGAAACTGCTGAGAGGCACATTAGAAGGAATATTCAAACTTAGATTATACTGCAATGAAAATGAAGACTGGCCAAACTCACTCAGACTGAGGGGCCTGATAACCAACCAACCTCTAGGTACCCTCCCCACATTTCATCTTCCCTTCAAGTCCAGCTCGGGTGCCACCCCGGATTCTACATCAGAGTTGATCACTCATTTCTATAATATTTGACATGCACTTTATATATATTTAATTTGGCTTTTGGTTCATATCTGTGTTTCTCACAAAACTGAGAGCCTGCTGAGAGCAGAGACCCTGTTTTCACATCTCCTAGCCCCAGCAAGCTCCTAGCACATGAGTTGTGCATAATAGGTGCTCAATACATGTTTGCTAAATGGAATGTTTCATGCCCCCTCACACTATGCTTCCACAGCTGATTTCAGAAGCAGCTTGCTCTTCACCTTGTTTTTCCATTCAGGAGGCTAACAAGCAGAAAACTAAAATTTGGGACTGTGGTAGATGTGATATTGGCTAAGACAATGGCATGGGCAGCATAATTTATCAATAAAATAAGGCATTATGTCCTTTCATTTTGGTTTAATTTCTTATATTCTTGACAAGCAATGTTATCAGCAAACTGCAGCAATGAAACATACAGGAGAAAGAAATCATTTGCCAATGATGAAAAGTTAATATTTATATCCACTGTATCCTTTTCTTTCAAGAGTCAGATTTGGTATTTATGTTTCTTCTATTCCAAGAAAGAGGAATAGGAAACCGCTGCTTAAAATGATGACTTAGTCTCTTCATATGTATATAAATGCATTAAAACACTGTATTTCCTCAACAGAGGAAATCAGAAAGAGACAGAGTAGCCAAGCAGTCTGCTTCTTCAAGTTAACCTGTTGCCAGATCTAATAAGAAATGAATGTATTTCTTCATTTAGCCAGTAACTGGTAGAACCAGAAAATACTTTAAAAGGTAGCTTAAAGTATCCAGTATTTTCAAAGTGTTTCATAACGTCAGACACATGGTGGTGGTAAGTAAAAATAAATTATATAGCTGCCGGGAGTGATAAGCACTATGAGATTCTACAGATTTGGCTCATGGGCCTCCAGACAGAGAAGACTTTGATACTCCCCAGGGCTGCCTCAACCAGAACTATTAAGTTATTATCTCATGTTTTTACTCATTTGAAAAAAAAAAAAATTGGGGAGCTAAACCAAATCTAGATTCAAACCACCCCTCTCATTTATAGATGAGAAGATGAGTACAGAGAGAGTAACATGCCTAATTCTGTTGAATTCTGTAGCCAGAGGGACCCATATTGTCATCCGGGCAATACTGTTTGCCAGGCAAGTGACCCTGCAAATTTTGCCTCTTAAAACTTCAAGTTCCTTATCTGTAAAATAAATTTCTGAAAGACTTCGGTGAAGTAGTATAAATAAAACATTTACCACAGTAACTGACATATGGCAAATATATATATACTGGTAAACTAAAAAACCAAACCAAACCTGTTGCCATCAAGTTGATTCTGACTCATAACAACCCTACAGGACAGAGTAGAATAGCCCCATAGGGTTTTCCAAGGAGCAACTGATGGCTTCTAACTGCCAACATTTTGGTTAGCAGCTGAACTCTTAACCACTGTGCCACCAGGGCTCTGTATATATACTGGTAGTGTTGGTAATAATTGTAGCAGAACTTAGAACCCAAATCTTTCTACACTCCACTCAATGTTTTTTCTTACATGCTTCCCTAAAAACAACAAACAAACAAACAAATCTTCTGTGTTATGGCCTATCCAAAGGAAGAATAATGTTTGGTTTTATTTTGTTTTCAGGGAAACTAAGCCTTTTCATTTTCTTCTGAGGTTATATATATATTTTAAAACAAGGAAAGAATAGGACTTGGCAGTGGGGATATAAAATATATTACCTAATATCCTAAGAAGCAAATGTCTTCAAGTAGCATGCAGTGACTTGGGTGATACATATAAATTCATTACTGAAAAAACCTACTTGGTTGTACCAATGAGTAAAATAATGTTAGTTTGTCTATTGGCAAGAATTTATATTTTGGTCTCCAGGAAAATAATTTTTACAACATAAACAAAATAAAGCTTGTAAAAAATGATTAAGGAAACAGAGGGCCTTTATTTGTTTTTAACTTGGTTTTAAAGTAATTCCGTACAACTGGTTTGTCACCGAGCATTCTTCCCACAGTGTTACAACTTTACTTAACATTTGATGAAAATGAATCAAGATTCTTGGGAGAGTTTGGGTTTGACAAAAGTAATTTTGAAAGATTAAGAAACCCAGAGTTCATGTTTCATTTTCCTCTGGATCATATGATTTCCATTCATTTTAATAAGTGCCTAATATTGCTTGTAAAAGTGAATTAGTTTTATCATAGAGGCAGACGGTCCTTTAGGAATTTGATTGAGAAATATTTATTTTACTCCATGTTTCAAGGGCTAGTGATGTGTTATGTATAGGTCATTATTTTAAAAAGAGAATATTTAAGAAGAGATGCTTTGAACAAAACATTATAACTTTTCTTGCTCCCAAGAAGGGGAAAAATTTGTTGAGTTTATGTACCACATGAGTAAAACTGAAAAAATAAAGTTTGAATCATACAGTAATAATAATTTTTGAAAATTCTTTCATGAGGTACCAAAAATATACTTTAAGTATGTTGTTTTTAAAGACTCTAATGGGGGCAGCATTTGAAACATAAAATTTATTAATCTGACTAGAAATTTTAGGTGAAAAGTAAAGAGAAATAGTTGTATGGTTAGTTTTCAGAAACATTTGCTTTCTGATATTCTTTTGTGTGTAATATAAACTACTGAAATTGCCAAATAAAAGTAGGGTTCATTTCAGTGTTAACTTTGAGTTCAGCTGTGACTCATGGGCCCTTATTTCCTGACTGAATCACTTGATCGACAAAATGAGATCAGTTCTAATGGTTTGAGTCATACTGATAAAAAATAACTTTCAAAAGTTTGGTCCAATTCAACTTCAATAACTATGTTGTTGTGTGCCACCAAGTCAATTCTGACTCATAGCTATCCTATGTAACAGAGTGCCCCATAGGATTTTCTAGGCTGTGATCTTTACAGGAGCAGATTGCCAGGTCTTTTCTCCAGAAAGTTCCTTTCAATAACTAAACATGCAGAAATTTTGTTTTTGGTGGGAAATTTCAGGGAAAACAAACTATATAAAACAATAACTCCATTCAACATTCATCTATTTAAAACTATCCAGGACCAAGTATATGACTGAACATTGTTCCAACACTAGGGAAACAGCGGTGGACAAAACAGAGAAAGACCCTACCTCCAGCATCAAACATCCTGGTTGTAGTAAGAGAGAATAAATAATAAAATAGCCAGTGATGAGCAGTGTGAAGAAAAATAAATCAAGGTAAAGACAGAAGTGGCAAATCCTCATCTCAAACACCCAAAATCAATTCCAGATGAAATTAAGCATTGAATTTTTACAAAAAAAAAAAGAAAAATCTATCAAATACAGGTAAATATTCTTTTGATCTTTGAATATGTAACATCTTTACAAACATAAAAGCAAATAAAAAGCACACAAATGAAAAGATCAGCACACTGAACTATATAAATATTAACAATTTCTATCCACTAAACAGGAAACCCTGGTGGTCTAGTAGTTAAGAGCTACGTTTGCTAACCAAAAGATCGGATAAATCCACTAGGTGCTCCTTGGAAACTCTGTGGGCCACTTCTACTCTGTCCAATACAGTCATTATGAGTCAGAATCGACTTGATGGCAATGGGTTGTTCTACTAAACAAGTTGGTAAAAAAAAGCAAATGGAAAAATGGGAAATTTTGCCACCATTATGAAAATAAAGAATATTAACATAAAAGGACACATGAATCACTGAAAGGAATCTTCAATATAAAATATAGTTATAGCCATATGAAAACTTTGATTTTTTTTTTTAATTCAGAAGTTATGTATTAAAAAATGCATACTGCTGATAAGGTTGCAATGAGATGGGCACTTTTATACATGGTAGTCTCTGTTTTTTTTTTTTTTTTGAAAAGGCACTATCTTTTAGGAACCCCAGGCAAGCTCATTTCCCTTTGGCCCAACAACACTACTTAAATAATACTGAAGATGTAAAAAAAATCACTGTGAAAATACGGGAAGAAAGCACTCCATGATTTAGGAGTATTTATCGCTGGACTGTAGGCTAGTTGGGGATTTTAATTCTCGTCTTTGTACAGTTTTGTATTTTTTTATATTGTCTATAAACATTCTTTTATTATCAGGAAGAATAAAACATAAGAAGGAACAGGAGAAGAAGGAAGAATAAAAGAAAGTCAGGAGGATTTTCTTGACTGTCCTTTGCTTGTATGTTGAAACATCATGCATTTTCTCTATAAATCAGAAATATGCTCATTATGGGGAAAATGGTAAAATTTCTAAGAAAAAGTAACATACAGCCAAGAAATCAAAATCACGCTTTGGAAAACAATTAACAATACAAAGATTCTAGCACATCTCCTTGAGCAAGTTTTTTTTGTGGATTACTCCAGAGAGTTTAGCTGTACATCAGAGAAGAGTCATTCTGAGGAAGAGGTAATAAAAGGAAACCTCTTTGTAAGATTTTAGTTCTGGTTTTCTCATTGTTTAAACTTAAAGAATCTCTGGAAAGATGTGCGAGCAGCTTCCCTTGTGTTCAGGTTCTAGGAACCTAGAAAAGCCAGACATTTGTTAGTGTGTTTGTCCTGTTGTTGATAATAATGATTTATTGTGGTTATTAAAACAAATCTCATCTGAATTTCCATATTAGCCTCAGGAAGCAGCTAGTATCCCTTGAATACTGTGATAGACCTGGGGTGGTGTGGATTTCCAGAGCAATACTTCATTTAAACAGAACTGCACTTGAGAGAAGCACAGCCCTTTTTAAACTGGTTTCGCCCAAGACTTTAGGGTAAGACACAAAATGAACAATTTTCTGCTTATTTATTTGTTCTCCTTTCACCACATGGAAGAGAATTTAGTTTGTGTTTTTGTTTAGGATTAGCTAGGGCTTCTCTGAAACACTCTGTGTCTCAGTTATCTAGTGCTGCTGTAACAGAAATAGCACAAGTGGATGGCTTTGACAAACAGTAATTTACTCTTTCACAGTCTAGGAGGCTAGAGGTCTGAATTCAGGGTGCCAGCCTCAGGGGAAGCCTTTCTCCTTCTGTCGATGCTGGGGGAAAGTCTTTGTCATCAATCTTACCCTGGCTTAGGAGCTTCTCCAAGCAGGAACCCCAGGTCCAAAGGACGCACTCTGCTCCTTGTACTGCTTTCTTGGTGGTATGAGGTTCCCTGTCTCTCTGCTTGCTTTTCTCTTTTATATCTCAAAAGAGATTGACTTAAGACACAACCTAATCTTGTAGACTGAGTCCTACCTCATTAACATAACTACCTCTAACCCTGCCTAATTAACACCATAGAGATAGAATTTACAACAACGGGAAAATCACATCATATGACAAAATGGTGGACAGTCACATAATCCTGGGAATCAAGGCCTAACCAAGTTAATACATATTTTTGGGGGACACAATTCAATTTATGATACTCTGTGTCCAATAATAAATACAACTTTGACCAAATGTATTGATATGCTTTGTGTAGAGTTTAAAATGCACAAATGAATACAAACAAATCTGATCTAATGTGCTAAGGTACTTAAATCAAGATTCTAAAGAGCTAAAAAGTGTTTTAAAAAAGTTTAAATAAAGTGTTGCCTTGATGCTTATCACTATAATGCACTCTATAGCACTTACACTGTTGAAGTGTGAAAGCTTTCATAGAAATGTGTTCCACAGCACAAAAGCATTTCAGCATGTAAACGTTCTTTTGCATTGCAGAGAATTCAAAATTAGTGTGTCTCATGGGTGTGAGATTTTTGTGATCTTAGCTGTGGTACCTGCCCTAGACAGCCTTCTCAAGCATGGAGAAACCCATTCTAACCTGTTGGAGGTCTCGGGGAAAGCGAAGGAACTGATTTGGATACTACTGATTTAGAAACTCTTCCCATATCTAGTTTAACTCTGGGGGGTTATTCTTATGATTGCCTTGCTTTAGGGAAAACTTAGAAATTTAATTTTTGAACCCCTTTCAAGTTAATCAGGGAAAATTAGTGGTGAGGAATAAACAGATCTACCACGTGCAAACTTTTCAAACTAAGGCGTTAGGGTCAAGCTTTTCTCTCTTCACTGTCATTCCATCTCCAAGTATGCTTTTTCTACATCATTCACTTTAGTGATTTAATTTTATTAGTTTTCACAGGGTTCCCAGTAGTAATTTCTAATATTCTTCTGAAGCATATTGGTTCTCCCAAGGCGTGGGTTTTGACTTTTTTGTTCACTCCTCTATTCTCAGTGCCTTCAACAGTGAGTGCAAGGCACATAGTAAGAGCTATTAAATAAAAAAAAAAAAAGAGCTATTAAATAAAAGGGTAAAATTGAACATAAACATTAGAATGGGAGATAAAGTAATTTTTTCTTCCACATTATGTATGAAGAATTTCTGAATTCAGTAGAATAAACTACATGATGTATAAATTATGTTGATTTTTGTTAGAAAGTCAATTCCAAGTAATACATCTAAGTATGATTTTATATGTATGTGACTTTTCAAATATAACAGTCTTAATGAATTTTTAATAATAAAATAATGAAAGAAAGTATTTTACGATGAAATATTTGAGCAAATAATCTATACAATAGGACTAAAATTAGAATAGAATACTACGCTGTTAAGGAAATAGGTTCAATTTTCTGAATCTCCCTGCCAGTCATTATTCCCTTCAATTGCTAGAGCTAGATAAAACCACTGATAGTTGCCACCCTGCAAACTTAATTCTTCTCCAGCCGCTTACACACATGATATTAGATGGTAAATATTTCACTAAGGGCATAGTTTTTTTAGCAGGCTCCAATCAAGTGGCTCCTGCTTTAATAGTTTTTCTAAAAGACACATTATGAAAAACCTTTTCCTTGTACAGGAATTTTTTTGTGTTGTTTACATAGGTATCACAGAGCGATGTTCTTGATACAAATTGTTTCAGCTGGAAAGAGCTCAGCCAAAGAAAACAGACAGGCAGCTGTTTGCATAGTGCATAATTTTTTTTTTTTTGTTAAATATGGCTGCACCTGTGTAAACAAAAACTTTATTTCCAAGAAGTACCCCTGCAGCTGCGAAGCCTTTCAGACATTGCCAGAGCAGTTATTTTTATAATACCATGTAATGTATGCAATAGTGTTTGGCCAGTTGTCAATCTCAAAAATCATATAAGAAGTTTCATTTACTTTAATATAGACATTTTATGATATCTTTTCCCAAACCATAACGGGAGGTCGACTTTATTTCCTATTTGTGCTTCCTATTGACTTAATTACAAAAGTTGAAAATAATCAGGGAACAATGCTGTAATCATGCAAAGTACATCAGAAAGCGCAGTTCTATTTATTCATTCGCTAACACTCACTTCCCCACAGTAGAGTTTCGAAAGACTGTAATCTTCTAAATGACTTGTTGATGCAGACCTTATTACTCTTTTAAAAATGTTCACTTTTACTAATGAAGGTAACCCTAATTACATATCACAGTTAGGTCATGAGATGGAAAGGGACAAACCTCTTTTCTCCAAAGGCACCGCTGAAGGACTCCATGGGTTGTCCTTCAACTTCAGTCATATGCACTGAGTTGTGCATCAATGTTACATTATATTAAAACCTTAGCAAATAACTCCAATGTTTAATCCCACCTTATTTACTTATTAAAGCTTGTTGAAGTACCAGCTTTTTAATTTGTAAGTAATTTCATCTTGCATTTTTCAACCTCCTATAAAACCAACAAAACCAAATCTGCTGCCGTCAAGTTGATTCTCATAGTGATCCTACTGAAATGGAAACTTAATTTCCTCCATCTTTGTTTTAAAAAAGTCAAGAAAAAGCCATTTGTATATATTTTCAAGTGCCTCTTCCACCTGAGAGTGCAGGGCAGATCTGTGGCATTCTAGGACAGCCCAGCCTACTTCATAGAGAAACAACCTGCTTTTCCAGCCCACTGAGTAGAGCGTGGAAACCCTGGGGGCGTAGTGGTTAAGTGCTACAGCTGCTAACCAAAAGGTTGGCAGTTCAAATCCACCAGGCACTCCTTGGAAACTCTATGGGGCAGCTCTACTCTGTCCTACAGGGTTGCTATGAGTTGGAATCGACTCAATGGCAACAGGTTTTTATGGAGTAGAGTGTGGATTGATGCTTGCAGCAATTTTATTAAGACCTCAAAAGATACCTACAGATCAGCAGCTCTTGAAGTGTGGTCTAAGTACCACTGGGGATCTTCAAGGTCAAAACTATGTTCATAATGGCACCGAGATATTATTTGTCTTTTTTACTCATTCTCTTATGAATGGATAGTGGAGTTTTCTAGAAGCTACATGATGTTTAACGCCATTTTAAAATGAAATACATTAATATTTGAAAGTGAACCAAATGACTCATGTATGATGTTATTAAATCATCTGTGAGTAAAAAAATAAAATAAAGTTGAAGATACAGGAGGGACCAAAAGGTTTTAATGTAACAGAGTACAAAAAAGTTCACTGATAAGGTTTCAAATTCCATGTTACAATTAACCTTTAAGAAACTACCACTTGTTGAGTTTCAGTATAGTGCCAAAGAAAAATATCCACAATTTTCTGCAAAGATAGTATCTCCCCATTCCAACTACATAACTGTGTGAGGCAGGATTTTCTTCATATGCAACAGCCAGATAACATATCACAACACATCGAATGAAGGTACAGGTATGGAAATCCAGTTGTCTGCTATTGATGTGGACATTAAAGAAATTGAAAACACAAATAAATAAATAAATTTACATTCTTTACTATGTTGTTTGCTTAGGAAAATATAGTTATTTTTGACATAAAATGGTCTTATTATTGTTCTTTTTTATTTATTTTAATTTTTATTATGTTTTGAGTGAAAGTTTACAAGTCAAGTCAGCCTCTCATACAAAAATTTCTATATACCTTGCTCTATACTCCTAGTTGCTCTCCCCCTTAATGAGGCAGCACACTCCTCTCCAACCTGTATTTCCGTGTCCATTCAGCCAGCTTCTGTCCCACTCTGCATGCTCATCTCCCCTCCAGATAGGAGCTGCCCCCATAGTCTCATGTTTCTACTTGATCCAAGAAGCCCACTCCTCACCAGTATCATTTTTTGTCTTACAGTCCAGCCCAATTCCTATCTGAAGAGTTGGCTTTGGGAATGGTTCCTGTCTTGGGCTAACAGGTCTGGGGACCGTGACCTCCGGGGTCATTCTAGTCTCAGTCAGACCATTAAGTCTGGTCTTTTTATGAAAATTTGAGGTCTGCATCCCACTGCCCTCCTGCTCCTTCAGGGGTTCTATGTTGTGTTCCCTGTCAGGGCAGTCATCAGTTGTAGCTGGGCACCATCTAGATCTTCTAGTCTCAGGCTGATGTAGTCTCTGATTTATGTGGCCCTTTCTGTCTCTTGGGCTCATAATTACCTTATGTCTTTGATGTTCTTCATTCTCCTTTGTTCCAGGTGGGTTGAGACCAATTGATGCATCTTAGATGACCACTTCCTAGCATTTAAGACCCTAGATGCCCCTCTCCAATGTGGGATGCATGATGCATTGTTAGTAATGTTTTATATACTGTGTATGCCATGTTTTAGAGGTCCTAGCATTGTCCCTATTTTTTCTTCCATGATCTTTATTGTTTTAGATTATATATTTAGGTCTTTGACCCATTTTGAGTTAGTTTTTGTGCATGGTGTGAGGTATGGGTCTTGTTTCATTTTTTTTTTTTTTTTTGCAGATGGACATCCAGTTATGCCAGCAACATTTGTTAAAGAGACTGTCTTTTCTCCATTTAACTGACTTTGGGCCTTTGTCAAATATCAACTGCTCATATGTGGATGTATTTATGTCTGGATTCTCAATTCTGTTCCATTGATCTATGTATCTGTTTTTGTACCAGTACCATGCTGTTTTGGCTACTGTGGTGGTATAACAGGCTCTAAAATTAGGTAGTATGAGGCTTCCGACTCTGTTCTTTTTTTTCAGTAATGCTTTACTTGTATAGGGTCTCTTTCCCTTCTATACAAAGTTGGTGATTTGTTTCTCCATCTCATTAAAAAATGTCATTGGAATTTGGATTGGTATTGCATTGTATCTATAGATTGCTTTTGGTAGAATAGATGTTTTTACAATGCTGAGTTTTCCTATCCATGAGCAAGGTATGTTTTTCCACTAATGTAGGTCTCTTTTGGTTTCTTGCAGACACTCCACTTAGGATGATGTTGGCTGTTGGCTTTGTACAAATGCCCTTTATTATGTTGAGGAATTTTCCCTCTATTGCTATTCTGCTGACAGTTTTTATCACGAATGGGTGTTGGACGTTGTCAAATGCCTTTTCTGCATCAATTGATAAGATCATGTGGTTCTTGTCTTTTGTTTTATTTATATGATGGATTACATTAATTATTTTTCTAATGTTGAACCATCCCTGCATACCTGGTATGAATCCAATTTGGTCATGCTGAATTATTTTTTGAAATGTTGTTGAATTTTGTTGGCTAGAATTTTGTCGAGGATTTTTGCATCTAAGTTCATGAGAGATATTGTTCTTTTTAAATGGATTACTCAATAAATATTTTTAAATCTTACCAGTATGTCAATAGATACACCCACATAAGCAAAATTTCATTGGTGTTTATGTAATTTTTAAGAGTGTAAATAGTTCCTGAGACCAAAGGAATTTGAGAATTATTGTTATAGATCATGCCTTTAGGCTCCAAAGAAATATTAAATAAGTGTATGAAAGGTAGAATACTCAGTTCCCCCCTTCTTAAGAAATATATATAAAGTACATGAACACATTATAAAAATCAAATTATAAAGTATGGCTTCATTCAAATAACCACAGATCTTCCTCATTCACCATAGGTTTTTCTCTTATAAAATTGAATCAGACTGTGGTCACATGATTATGACTTGATTCCTCCTGTGGACACCTGTATATTCAGGGTACACGTTGGAAGCTAGGTTTGCATCACCTCATATCACACTGTTTTAGATAGGGTTTGGCTTAGCAATCATAATAAATAAAAATCTCTATTACACAAACATGAATGTTTCTAATATCACCAAAAAAACCATAAAGAGTACCTGTCATGTATTGAATTATGTCTCCCCCCTACCCAAAATTTGTGTATCAATTTGGCTGGGCCATGATTCCCAGTATTGTGTGGTTGTCCTCTATTTTGTGATTGTAATTTTATGTTAAAGAAGATTAGAGTGGGATTGTAGCACCCTTACCCAGGTCACATCACTGATCCAATGTAAAAGGAGTTTCCCTGGGGTGTGGCCTGAACTGCCTTTTCTCTCTCAAGAGATAAGAAGGAAAAGTAATGGAGCAGAGAGAAGGGACCTCATACTACCAAGAAAGCAGTGCTGGCAGCAGTGTGAGTCCTTTAGAACCAGGGTCCCTGTGTGGAGAAGCTCCTAGTCTGGAGGAAGATTGATGAGAAGGCCGACAGATAGAGAAAACCCTTACCTGGAGCTGACACCCTGAATTTGGATTCTCAGACTACTTTACTGTGAGGAAATAAACTTCTCTTTGTTAAAGCCATCCACTTGTAGTATTTCTGTTATAGCAGCACTAGATAACTAAGACAGTACCTAATTCAAATTAACCCCCATCTATCTAACATTTCATTCAACTCAACATTCATGAATCCAAGCATTGTTTCAAGCCCAGGGACCACATTGTGAGTGGTCGAAGAAACATTTCCTTCCACCAGAAAAGAGAGCAGGGAATCCTTGCCATAAAGACTTAGATAACCTTTAGTTATATCTGCCACAATAAGCATGTTTTAGTAGACTTAGAAGTTATTATTAAAATATTAACATGTTTTATGTGTTTACTCATATTTCTTTTAAGCACAATTAACCACCTTATTCTCATTTATAGAGTCCAATAAGCAAGTTCTTGAGAGGACAATGGATGGTCATCCATAACTGAATACCAGTAGAAATGTATCCTTGGCTTTCATTGATGTGAAGGCCATTGATGGATGTGCAGTATGCGTTTTCTGTAATTTGTTGGCTTTACTCGTGTACTCTAAAATCAGATTTCCTAATAGGGAAGCTGTCTCAGCTTGCGTGTGGGTCAAGAAAAACCTTTCTATGCTGACAGCATACTCCATATGTTTAAGTGTTATACCCAACATCTTGCCTTGCGATGCTCACATTATTTTCTGTCTTAGTCCCTTCCAAATTGATTACAGTTTACTGGTTGTTCACACTCAGTAGTTTTTCATTATTCCCTCTGTGGTTATTTTTCCTCTTCATTTCCAAATGCTCTTCTTTTTCTTCAGTGTTTTCTGTTGGTTTTCATTTTCATGAACTTTCATTTCATTCTGGTAGAATATTTTAGGAAGTTCCAAAATGGGGTGCTCACCTCCCAGGGGATTGTTCAAGATGATTCATTAAAGTCGAGGAAGGAAATATCAATGTTACTATTCAGATTTCTTTTTGCTTCATACCTTAAACATCCCCTTTAATATATGTATTATAATAGTATTAATATACTAGCTTAGAAATGTATTATGTAATTTATAAATAAATATCTGTATACTGTGAATGTGTGCCAACACTTATTTTTGATGGAGTTACCAAAAACCAAACCCAGTGCCATCGAGTCTATTCTGACTCATAGCGACACTTTAGGACAGAGTAGAACTGCCCCATAGAGTTTCCAAGGAGTGCCTGGCAGATTCGAACTGCCTACCCTTTGGTTAGCAGCCGTAGCACTTAACCACTACGCCACCAGGGTTTCCAAAGAAACAGTAGTGACCCTATAGGACAGAGTAGAACTGCTCCATAGGCTTTCCAAGGAGCACCTGGTAGATTTGAACTGCCCACCTTTTGGTTAGTAGCCTTAGCTCTGAACCACTATACCACCAGGGTTTCTTGAAGGAGTTATACAATCAAAACTGCTTTGATATCACTGATTATATTTCCATCTTCTTTATTAAATCTCCATCCTACGGTTTCTTGGAATAGTCACAAAAACCTCAATCGTTTTTATCTTTTCTATAAGTTTGAAACTTTTAAGTAAATTCTAAACACCTAACATTTTTAATTAGACTTTATTCAATTCTTTTAAACACCTTGATGGATTGTTCGTTTTCAAACTAGATGATACATACTTAGCATTAGAAGGGTTTGGGATTCTAAGATGGATTTCAAAAAATATTAAGAAAGAAAATGATCAGAAATTCTCAAATTCTTATAAGTATTGTCACCCTTTGCTCATCACTTGTGTCACCATTGCTAAATTACTGGTGTGGTTTTTATGTGGCATCCAATGACTACCCAGTCTTCCTTTGGTGCTAGCATCTACATAGAAATTGCCCCACCACTGTTCCCCACCTGAAACATAAATATGATAAGTAATTAGGTAGCTAGATCTATTTTTTTTTTCTTAGCTCTGATAATCTTTATAACCATGGGCAACAGATGCCCTGAAATCTGTCCTCTTCTTTGTTGTTGTTAGTTGCCATTGAGTTGATCTGGATTCATGACTACCCCCTGTGTGTCAGAGTAGAATTGTGCTCTATAGGGTTTTCAAGCTGTAATCTTTCAGAAGTAGATTGTCAGACCTGTCTTCTGAGGTGCCTGTGGGTGGTTCAACCCCCCCAAACCTTTTGACTAGTAGTTAACCAAACTCATTGCGATAGAGTCTATTCCAACTCGTAGCAACCCTATAGGACAGAGTAGAACTGTCCCATAGAATTTCTAAGGAGTACCTGGTGGATTTGAACTGCAGACCTTTTGGTTAGCAGCCGTAGCTCTTAACCACTATGTCACCAGGGTTTCCGGGACTCCTTTAGGGGATAAAAATCTCCAGTACTTTTGGAACTACAAGTATGGTTTTGACTAAACAACTCATGGTTTCAAAGTGCTCATCATAACCTAATCTTGATTTATTATACATAAAATGGTAGAGTGAAAGGCATCTTCAAAGACAACCTAACTCAAAGTCCTCAAGTAGGTTAAGAAACTTGGTAAAGATTATATAGCTACTTCATAGCAATGCTAGAACTTGAACCCAACCCCTCAATTCCTAATAGAATACACTTCCATTAAGTCAGGGTTGGAATCCAGAGCATCTGAGGATAACTTACAAATATTACTTAGATAATCGATTTCATTTATTGTTTATTGATTTTTTTCTCTGAATCTCTGTTACATGATTGTCATTTTTCCTACATTGTCAGAGGCTAGAAGGCATCTATTTGACTTGCATTATGAAACTGCTTCTCCAGCATCTTGATCAAAATAGGGCCTCATAGTGTTTTTGAAGGCATCAATGAGACACATCATAATCGTAAAATTTTTCCATTTAAATTAGATCTAGGATGTTTGGTATCTTTGGGCTGCAAGTGAATAGTTCTGCTTATTGCAAGGAAATCTGATAAACTCTGAGAAAGCAGATCTCTTCAATGTCACTGACATTAGTCTCTACAGCCTAACATAGGCCTAGAAGAAGGGAGAATCAGAGTAGGACAGAGATGAGTCTGTTCTTCCCTGCAAAGGGTGTTTGCAAACATTCTGTGGCCCTGGGAAAGGCCGTGGGTTGTAATTTATTTAATATCATATCTTGGACGGAAACCCTGGTGGTGTAGTGGTTAAGTGCTACAGCTGCTAACCAAGAGGTCGGCAGTTCAAATCTGCCAGATGCTCCTTGGAAACTCTATGGGGCAGTTCTACTCTGTCCTATAGGGTCGCTATGAGTCAGAATCGACTCGATGGCAGTGGGTTTGGTTTGGTTTTATATCTCGGACCCTACACATTTTACAATATCAGTCCCTATGATAGTATTAAGTACTTACTAATAATGGTCACACTGAGTAGCCTGCTTGTGGAATAAAATAACTTTTAATGGGTTCCCAGTCTTTTTTTTTTTTTTAAATAAATTTACTGGAAATTCAACTTAGAGTAAATGCAAGTTCATTTCTTTTTAGAGTTAAAAAAAGAAAATAGAAAGGTGTGTCCCTGAGCTCACATTTTAGAAGTTTTAAATGAGTCTTTGTGTCTGATTTTTATTGCTCTGTGAATGTTACAGCAATTTTGGTTTCAGCATGTAAATTGGAGCCTGTTTTATGCATAAAATCATGTAGCTCAGTCTCCAAATACATTGCCCACCCATGCATGATAATTAATTTTTTATTGAACAAAGCCCTAAAATATAAAGCATTAGTTGATTATATGTAACCAAAGGATGCTAGATGTCCAAGGGCAATTATGATAAAATATTAAAGCAATTTTATACCAAGAAAAAGATAAAAATACACAGCCACATACTTTTGATCCAGTTACTTCCATTTTTTGCACATTAAAAATGTATTGAAGAACTGCCAACTCAGTTGCTTCAAAGAAGACGTTACTTCAGTTTTGAGAGTCTCGGAGTTTGCTAAGTGCATTTGAGACAGTAGGAGTCACAAAAAGTTGCTACGATTGAGCCTCCTCCAAGCCAAGGCGAGCTCGTGATCCTTTTCTTTAATAATAAATTTAGAATCCTTATTAGAAAAGGTGCCACCGTGTAGCACTCAGAGATGAACTATGTTGCAGTCATCTCCTGAAAAGCGATAGAAAAAGTCGCTTAATAAAGTCGAAATCATTCCTTAGGTTAGCTAATAGAAGCCCCCGTGGTTATAAAATTAATCAGTCCCTGCGATTACAGCAAATTGGTGAAGATTGTATTGACACGTCTTCATCTGCATGTCTCATCAGAGGTGTCCATGCCATTTAGCTACGAAACCCTGGAGGCTTTCCTCTGCACAGAATCTTATAACACTTCAATTAAGGGACACCAAGCTGCCAACCAGACAGCGGCACATTTATTTCTTGATGACTCCTTAAGTTGTGCCACAGGCCTATCATTAAGAGAATATTTTTCACAGCAGGTTGCAAAGATTCTCGTGCCATTAAAAGGAATTGAAAAAGCATCAATTTGTTGTTTCCACCTAACACAGATATTTTTCATTGCTGGAGCAGCCATTAAAAACAATCTGTTTTATTGCGTTCTGAAAAGATCACATGAAGTACACATCATGATTTATTTTAAGGATGACATTAGGATTAAAGCCACGGTGAAAAGGTAGTATTTGAAAGAAATATGTAGGAAAACAACATACCAAATATTCTTTTCTTCTGTACACCAAATTATTGGTCGAAACTGATCGATACCATGCATCAGAATTTGAAAATACTCCAAAAGAATGCCTTTTAAAAAGAGAATGGAGAAAAGCTGCCCTGGAGATGGATGTCTCAGGAGCACGGCACACCTTAAAATTCTGAGTGGAAATTCTTCAAAAATCGGTGAACCAGAACAGGATACTTTGGCAACATAATGGATCAAATACTTCTTTGGGGCAGTTGTGTGGGGAATTTTGTTTGAGAAGTTTCATGCCATTGCTACATTCATGGTAAGGTATTGACTTGAAAATACTATTTCTTGGTCTCCAGATTCAAGGAAAACATTCAGTTCTGGGTCTTTACTTATATTAGGGCAGCTGCTGACCATGGCTACCAACGTGACATTGCAGCAGATGTAAGAACTTATTTTAAAGCTTGTTTTCTCAGGGCCAGGGTCAGGCACTATTTGACAGTCTGCATCAGCAATAACATAAAACAAAGAGACATTTCTTTCAAGGAGGCTCCTTAAAGCTATTGCTTAGGAATTTTTTGATATTTCTGTATGAGCCATTTTTGACAAAAATTTCAAAGGAAAAATACTAAAAAGTCACTTATTACAGTATTTTGTGTTCATCCTCTAAAAAAGAACACACATAAACACACACACACCTCATAAAGGAGAATTTTATTCTATCTTTCTGTTTTAAAATGTTAACAACACTCTGGTGTGACCAAATCTGGGGAGTCCTCATATGAAAACTGGCCTCATTGAAGCCTACCAGGACTCCAGTGTTATAAATAGGAATAGGTAGTGACAAGAGTTGTAGTGGACACTATGACTGAGACATTCATTCCTCCTGATGCCAGGAGTGTTGGCAGCTGACAACTGTCAGCCAAGTCCCTTTCTGGGGATTTCTCTGGGGAGAGGAGAGCCTCTTAGGTCAAAATCACTCTCCTTTCCTAAGAACAGTCTATACCCAGTGACTAGGCTATGCGGGAGGAGGTATAAAGACTCTGTTGCCTTGCTTCAGGACAGGGCAGCTCTGAAGAGCCATCTCAGCTCCAGAGGTTCCAGTAGGATTGGCTGAGGACTTGTCATGAGTGCATCATCGTTCAGCTGTTCCTTCAACGCTACCTCCTCCACTTCACCATAGGTGTTAATCTTAGGGAAACACTCTATTAAACTTCTTATACACAAATCTCCATCTAAAGTATGGTTCTCGAAGAACTAACCTAAGACTACAGTGTTAGTTTAATGGAGAGGATTAATGCAATGTCTGAATATGCAAACAACAGTCCACATTAGAGAATCATAAATATACGGTGGCACCTATTTAAAAACAAACAAACCCAGGTACGTTCTAGGGTTGAGAATGCCTGAGAAGCCAAAGCTCGGTCTTGCTAAAATGTAACTCTTGACTCCTCCTTCTTCCCCATCCTCGCTGACACTACCTTCATAATCCATCCTCGCTGACACTACCTTCATAGTCTTTCTTTGCCACCAGTTTTTCCCATTTTAGTTTGTTCATTGTCTTCATGGCTTCCAGGATTCTCTTCCTAAAATTTGTACCTGGTGACATAACTCCCCCATTTAGGAACTTCTGATGCTTAAATGTTGTTACAGAATAAAACATGGGCCTTAAAACTCTCATCCTGGCACTTATGTCATTTCACTGCCTGCAACTCCCCTCCTCTGTGATTCCAGTCCCTAGTACACGTGTTCCCGATACTTTGGATGTCTCAGTATTTCTAACACCTGACTTATCTTTCTGGATTCATCTTTCGAAACTTTTGATACCTCAGTCGAAAATGTCTTTTCTTTACCCCTTATCTGATTAATAAACTTCTAGTGATTCTTTAAAAGACCTCTGAAATACCATCTTCTTCCTCTGTTCAGTTGTCCATGATTCCCTCACCAAAGTAACAGCTCCACAATTTATTTTCTTACTTTGTGCATTCTTCTATCACAAAGCTTACATTGTAATTTAGCATGTTTACATTTCTTTCTACTCCAGGAAACATTACACTTTTCAAAGGCAAGAACTTTCCATTTATTTTCGTAGTTCTAGGTTCTAGTTATGCCCACATTAGGTACTCAAATAAACAAGGATGTCTTCATTTTGGTTGTCCCAAAAGCAGAGTGTAAAACAATAACTTGGGTGCAGGTAGTTTAGTTGGGAGGTGAACTCAAGGAGCAGGAGTGAGGGGATGGAAGAGAGGGACACGAAAGGAGGAAAATTTCATAATGGATTTGATCAGGTGGTTATCACTGTGGGTGACTTGTACTTAGAACCTCTGGGAACTTCCTAAGACCAATGTAGAGAACATCTCTAAATTTTTCCTGTGAAGGATAGGAAGGTGGGCATTTATCTACTGACACCATCTGGCACTGGTTAAGGATTACTCCAGCCGTATTAGCTCCTTCTCACTTTCAGATTGTACCTGCACTGGGGCTAGTAAGATCTGGGTCTTGAGGGGAGAGCCTAAGAGAGGAGGAGACTGGGAGATGCATGGAACAGTCCACCACAGCTGCAGCTGAATCACAGGTAGGCTTAGCAGATGTGGCCCTGCCCAGGGCACAAAAACATGTGCTACAGGTGATCGCAAGACGAAATTCTGGGATTAGTTTTGAGGGAGCAATGTTGGACCTGATCAGGACTCTCACGTTAAAGTGGAAGAATATAACTACATACATTTTCTGTACAACTAAATACATTTTGATATTTATATTCACATGTTGAACTCTTATTCTCTTCATTTTCCGCATAAGTTTTTCTCCTAATTTTCGCCTACCTTTTATTCTTTGTTGTCTTCATCATTAATTCTTCCATGATATAACAGAACATGGATTTTCGAAATTAGGAAGATCCCTTAGCAACTTAAACTCTCTGCGACTCAATTTTCACATGAAATTTTTCAAATTTCTCATGAAAATTTTATCCAAGGAGAGGATAGAAATTTATTTCTGAGTAGTAATACATTGTATGAAAATACTACAACTTGTTTATCAATTTTGCCTATTAATGGACATTTGGGTTGATTCTGTGTTTTGCCTACTACAAATAAAATGACAATGAACATTCCTGTACAGATTGTAGTATGTACATATGCTTTTATTTCTCTTTGGTAAATACCCAGGAATGGAATGGCTGAGTCATATAGTAGGTGTACATTTAACTTTAAATAAATTTCTAAAGTGTTTCTCCAAGTGATTGTACCATTTTACATTCCCACCAGCAGTTTCACATAAAAATTCCATGGCCTGGCATTCTTACATAAACCTAACAACACCAAACTGATGAATTAAGTATTTTTTTTCCCAACTTTAAAGAAGGAAATCAAGGTTCAGGAGTGTCAAATAATCTACTGGTCATGTTCACAGTGCCATTGGATGGAGGAGCTGGAATTCGAACCTGGGTCTGATGGCAGCAGAATGCTTTTTCAAAATGCCTGGGAGAAGTTTTATAAACGTAGAACTAGCTCTTGCTTTAAATAGATGTGATTCTCATCTACTGAGTAGCTAGCTCCTTCTTGACTTGGATAGATGGATAGAACGGAAAATTATTTTAGTGCAAGTAATGGCTCATTGGCCATACAAGGTCAGGGTATAGCTTTATTTGGTTGACTGAAATTCAAACTTGTGACCTGCCATCAGTTGAGAAGAGATATATAAGGCCATCTGATAACCGACAATCTCCTTAATTTAAGGGAGCAGCTCCAATTCAGATGAAGTGCTACTTAAATCAGCAACCATAGCCACGCTTTCACTGGTTTAATGGCTCTTTCTTTTTATTGTTGATTTTGTTTCAAGGAACAGAGAAAGGCACAAGGACTGGAAAGAGAAAAGTAAATAAGAAATTCAAAACCAGATATGAAAAAAAGAAGAGGATAAAGCACCTGAAGGAGATTAATGGACGGAAGTACTTTCTCTTTGCTTCCATTTTTAATAAGACAAACACATTATGTAAAATTTAAAATGTGGGGACTGTACAAAGATGTAGAAACACAACCTACAAGAGGCTCTTGTGGTTTCTGATGCTGCTGTTGGCGCTGTTTCTTCTAACTACTGACTGGCACTTCAGTTTCTGTTATAGCTCCTCCTGATACAAACCTCTATGGTGAACTATCACTGGGAAGAGATGGTGATGAAATAACCATTTCTGCCTTGGGGACATAACATTTTAGCAGTGAAACTAAACTAAAACAGAAGACTCTTACCCCTTTCTCTTTAGAGAAGAATGGAGTATAAAGGCGATCTATCTTTAAAAGAAGTTAGTGACCAAAGGTCCAAAAAGTCAGCTTGAGAATGTGGCTTCACTTATTATTTGCCAAAGCCTTTCAGTCAAGACATCCACTTAAAATGATTTTCAGATAAAAAAAAATTTTTAGTGTAAGTATGTCCCATGCAATATTTTGGATTTAATTATATCGAACAAAAATTCATTGTTTATCTCAAATTCAAATTTAATGAGGTGCCCTGTATTTTATGTGGCAACCCTAGTACTAACAGGCTTCCCTTCCTCTTTCACTGTGACCCCCTTCCCCCAATTGCAGTGTTATCAGAATCAAGTATTAAAATTTATTGAAGGAAAAATAGTGGAGCACTTAAATTTAACAGGAGCCATTGAAGATGGAAATACTAAATACTTATATGAGTTCTTTCAAATGTTCAAAAACAGTCAAAAATGCCATCTATTCACACAAAATATAACACTAATAGTTCAAGTGATAATTTCAATAAATGCTGAATAGTCATTTGGTAAAATTCAACACATCTATTCTTGAAAAATACATTTGAGCAATAGACACAAAAAAAGGACAATATTCAACATAATAAATAACCTCATAGTTAATAATATTCTTGAATTATTTCTATGTGTCAAGTACAGCAAGTGTGTTATCTTATTTAATCCTCATAACAGTGAAGAAAACCTTATGAGGCAGGAATAATAATTATTATTACCATTCTTATTCTACAGGTGAAGCAACTGAAGAATAGAGAAGCTATTCACCCAAAAGCACGCAGCTAGTAATTTATGGAGTTAAAGGCAGTGTAATTTCAAAGTCCTTGTTCCAAACCACTATGCTATACTGCCATTCTGCATTACAACAATAGATACACATTGTTTAGGAATAATTTTGCTGGCTGAAAGTGAAAAGGACTTGAAACACTTACTAACAAAGATCAAAGACCACAGCCTTCAGTATGGATTGCACCTCAACATAAACAAAACAAAAATCCTCACAACTTGACCAATGAGCAACATCATGATAAATGGAGGAAAGACTGAAGTTGTCAAGGATTTCATTTTACTTGGATCCACAACCAACAGCCATGAAAGCAGCAGTCAAGAAATCAAACTACGCATCGCATTGGGTAAATCTGCTGCAAAGGACCTCTTTAAAGTGTTGAAAAACAAAGATGTCACCTTGAAGACTAAGATGCGCCTGACCCAAGCCATGATATTTTTAATCACATCATATGCATGTGAAAGCTGGACAATGAATAAGGAAGGCCAAAGAATTGACACCTTTGAATTGTGGTGTTGGCAAAGAATATTTAATATGCCATGAACTGCCAAAAGAACAAACAAATCTGTCTTGGAAGAAGTACAACCAGAATGCTCCTTAGAGGCAAGGATGGCAAGACTGTATCTTACATACTTTGGACATGTTGTCAGGAGGAATCAGTCCCTGGAGAAGGACATCATGCTTGGCAGAGTACAGGGTCAGCGGAAAAGAGGAAGACCCTCAACGAGGTGGATTGATACAGTGGCTGCAACAATGAGCTCAAACATAACAATGATTGTAAGGATGGCATAGGACCAGGCAGTGTTTAGTTCTGTTGTGCATAGGGTCACTATGAGTCAGAACCGACTCTGCAGCACCTAATAACAACAACAAAAGGAATAATTTAAATAAAAGATATTCAGGACTTCTACAAGCATGATGTCCCTGATGAAGGACATCATGCTTGGTAGAGTAGAGGGTCAGCAAGAAGAAGAAGATCCTCAACAAGATGGATTGACACAGAGGCTGCTACAATGGGCTCCAACATCGCAGCGATTGTTAGGATGACACACGACCAAGGTCACTATGAGTAGGAATCACTCAATAGAACCTAACAACAATAAAAACAATGAAAAAGAATTGGTTAGCTAGGTATGTTTCATGTTCTTGAATGAAAGACTTAATGTTTATAACATCTCAATTCTTCCAAAATTAGTACATTAAAAAAACACCATGAAATCTTAATTAAACCTCAAATTATTTCTGAGGAAATTGACAAAATTATTCTTAAGTTAATGTGAAAGGATGCATTAGAAAAAATAATTATACTTGAGTAAAGAACAGTAAGCAGAGGGAGGCTTGCTCTACAAAATACGCGAATAGGGTAAAAAACCCATACTCATTTCTGTTGAGTCGATTCTGACTCATCGTGACCCTATAGGACAGAGTAGAACTGCCCCATGGGGTTTCCAAGGACTGGTGGGTATGAACTGCCAACCTTTTGGTTAGCAGCCAAACTCTTAACCACTGCACCCCTAAGGCTCCAATTAATAGGATACGAAGAGTAAATATTGTAAAGATATTTTTCCCAAATTAATTTTCAAATATAATACAATTTCAATAAATCCAAACAGGTTTATGTGCATGTATATAAATTTATAAGCCTTTTAAAGTTTATGTAATTGAGGAAAGGGCCAAGATTACCCAATGCATTTTTTTTTCACCCAATAATATTTTCTATATCCATGTAACAAGGACTCAATGGTTTTCTAACATAACTGGCCACCATTACATCATCAGACCTAAATACCTTAAGATTGCCAACTATTCACTTAGCGTTTAGATTTCCAACTGTTTCATAAATGCAGTAATTATTTTGCAGTTTCTTTAATAAAATCAGGATTCAGATAAGGTGCATACATTGCTATTGGTTGATAGACTATACATTTCCTCTGTTTTTCCTTTTTGCAATTTATTTACAGGAGAAACTAGGTTGTCCTATGGAGTTTATCACAATCTGGAATTTGCTGATGCGTCCCTCCATGTAGTTTAACGTTTTCCTCTGTCCTATGCATTTCCTGTAAATTACTAGTTGGATGTACAGACTTGAACAAATTCAGGTACAATTTTGATTTTTTGGCAAGGCTACTTCCCAGATGGTATTCTTCCATTTGGAGGTGCATAATGTCTCACTGCCTCTTTCTTTTGAAATATTAGGAGCCATTGATGATCAATGTCTGGATCCGTTAATATAGACGAGATTGCAAAATAATGATGCACTCACACTGTAACAATAATTCTTTTATTCCTCTTTCCTTATTAGCTAGAAAGCTTCTATAAAAAGAAACATCTCTTATCTATTATTTAATTATCTAGAGTACATTTTATACAGAAAAGGCAGGGTAAATCCTTGATTATTTTAGCTAATATAATTTTGAAAAATAATAACAGGGTGGAAAACTCATCCTCTTGGATATGAAGACTTACTTAAAGTTTAGTAATGAATGCGGGTCTGGTATTGGTGCAGACATAGGGGACAAGGCAATGGAATGAAATAAGGAGCCCCACAGCAAATATTTATTAAACATTTTAAATTTTTTATTGAGTTGATCAGTCCCAGATGAAGAATCAGAACATTATCACCAGAAACCCCCCTCTTATTCCCTGACGATCAGTACATTTCCTCAAAGGTAACCATTGTTTGGATTTCCAACAGCATAAATTAGTTTTGCCTGTTTTGTCCTTTGAATCATATGGTATAAACTCTTTAGTGTTTGATTTCTTTTATTCAATATTATGTTTAAAAGATCTGTTCATATTGTTGCGTGCAGTTATTGATTATTTTTGTTCTATTTCTCTATAGTATTCCACTGTGATAACACTGCTCCAAGCACTGAAGACAGAGAAGATAACAACAGAGAGAGAGAAAGAGATCCTATTTCCTACTTCCACGGATCTTAGTTTCTAGTGAATAATGTAGGTAGATAGAGAGACAGACAGACAGACAGATAGATGGATAGATGCCCTGATGGCACAGTGGTTAAGCACTCGCTGCTAACCAAAAGGTAGGCTGTTCAAATCCACCAGCTGCTCTTTGGAAACCCTATGGGGCAGCTCTACTGGGTCTTACATGGTCGCTAAAAGTCAGAATCAACTCGACAGCAATGGTTTATATACATATATGTAAACTTCATATATGCTACATTTGGGCTGAGTAAATGGTGCTGGGACGGTTTCCTATTCATTTGGAAAACATATAAAATCAATTTGAAGAAGATTAAAGATTTAAGTGTAAAACTCAAAGCTTTAAAACTTTTTAGAGGAAATTATTTATTAATTAGAAACACATATTAAACATCTCCATATATTTAGTACTGTTCTAGGTTTTAGGGCTGTAACAGTGAAAATAAGACAAAAAGCCTTGCCTTTCTGAACAGTAAATTTAGCATTGTGAGACAAACAATAAAAACATAGACAAGTAAATTGCATAGTGTATTAGAAAATTATAAGTGCTCAGGAGAAAAATAAAGCTGGAGGGGGCAGGATAGTAAAGCATGTCTGCAGTGGAGGGAATAGGGTTGCAATTGTAGGTAGGGTGGACAAGGGATATGGGAGAACATTCTTTGTGACCGTGAAGTAGGAAAGGATTTCCTACGTAGACTTAAAAAGCACAAACCATAAAAAAAATGCTTGATTAATTTGACTGTGGAAGAGTAAAAACTTCAATACATCAAAAGACACCAGAAACAAAGTGAGAAGTTATTTGCAATCATATAATTATCCAAGAATTAATATCTAGAATATACAAAAAAGTTATACAAATTTAAAATGCAAGCAACACTTCAGCCAAAGATTAGACAGGCCCATAAAAAAAAAACTAGACTGAAGGGGCACACCAACCCAGGGGCAAGGACTAGAGGGCAAGAAAGCTGGTCATAGGGAACCCAAGGTCGAGAAGGGGGCAAGTTGACATGTCATAGGGTTGGTAACCAATGACACAAAACAATATGTGTAGTAATTATTTAATGAGAAGCTAGTTTGTTCTGTAAAACTTCATCTAAAGTACAATAATAAAAAAATACAAAAAAACAGCAGAAAAAAAAAAAACTAGACAAAGGCTATGAATAGGCAATTCACAGAAGAGGAAACCCAAATGATGACTAAACCTTTAAAAATGTGCCCAAAATCAAGAAAAATGTGAATTTAAACCACAATGAAGTACTTTTATTTAATATTTATTCAATTTATCAAATTAGTGAAGAGTCAAAGAGTAGGAGTTCATTGAGATGGACACAGCCATGAATGGTTGCTGGCATTAGAGAGGTAACACTACTCTGAAGTTGACTAACTGCTTTCCACCTGCTTTCCAAATCATGACATATGCTTTTGGGTTATACCGGAGCAGAAAATCACAAATCTAGCAATCACCCGGGTCCTGTTTCTATCTTGTCCTTTTGAGCAATGCACAATGTTAGCCATGCTTCTCCTAAGTTCAATAAAAAAAAAAAGTTCAATAGTAAGCATAAATCTTTTTCCCTCCAAGTTTTGAGGTTCTTGAAAAATAAAATGAGTGGAGGGTGGTATTCATGAACCAAGTAAACTTAAAATGCTACCCAGCCAAGTAGATGCTTAATTACTTAAGAAAGAAAAATATGATTTTTTAATTACCCACAATGCTTGTTTTCCATTTTTCTTCCTTATGGTCAATTAATGTCAACTTCAATTCAATGCTTATTGAAGTCCCAACAGAGGTGATAAAATTCAAATTTGTTAAAAATATGTTGCCTCTTAAACTTACATAGTCATATCTACTGTGCAAGATGACGAAGTGAGCTTCCTAAAATGCAAATCTGATCATTGCACTACATATGTACTCTATATTCCAACTTTAATGAAGTACTTGCTCTTCTGAAAACAGAAGATGCCTTTGTCAGTAATACGTTCTGTTTCCTCTACTTTATTCATACCAAAAATAGGTATTGAGCACCTCTAATGTGCCAGACACTGTGATAAGCACTGAGATTTAGCTGTGAACAACAAAAAAGAACTTCCTAGTTTCATGGAGTTTATATTCAAGTGGGGGAAGGTAGAGAATAACATGAGAAGTGTTATTTTATAAATATAGGTCTAGTGTGCTGAGAGCAATTTTTTTTTTTTTTTTTTTTTTTAATAAAGCATAAGAGCAGAGTGATGGTGGGGAGTGCTGTTTTAGGTAGACTGGTAGAGAAGGCCTTCGGATAAGAAAGAATTTGAGGAAGACTTGGGGGAAATGAGGCAGCAAACAATGAGCCCTGCTCTTGGCAAGGCTGAAGCATGGAAAATACAGGGTGGGGGAGAGCGAAAGAGGGTGACACCGGGGACGTAACCACAAGCTCAATCGTGTAGAAACTTGTCAGCCATAGTAAAAGTATGGAATTTTATTCTGAGGGAGTTGTGTATTTACTGAACATTGTTTAGCAAAGGAATGAATTAATTTGACATATATTTTGAAAATAACTGTGGAGAAATGTCAGGGGACAATGGTGGAAGCAAGACGAATGAAGAAGCTATTGCACTAACCCTGGCCATAATTCATGGTGTTTTAAACAAGGATGATAGCAGTTGAAGCAGTGAGAGGATGTCAGATTTGTGATTCTTTTTAAAGGTAGATGCAATTTGATTTGCCAATGCTTTGATTCTGAAGTATGAAAAATAGGAAGACATCAATTTTTTTCTCCAAAGTTTTACCTCATAGAAAGCAGAAGAATGAAGCTACTGAGAAGAGGAAAACTGAGAGTGAAACAAGCCTGGGAAAGGAATTCTTTTTTTTTTTTTTCTTGTGGACATCCTCTGTTTGAGACGCCTGTTAGATATTAATGTGGAGATGGTGAGAAGGCAGTTGCATCCAAAATTTGGAGTTCAGGGAAGGACGCAGGCTGGAGAAATAATTTGGAATTTATTAGCATATAAAACTGAAAACCAACCCCTTTGCATCGAGTCAATTCTCACACATAGTGACCCTATATGGCAGAGTAGAACTTCCCCCACAGAGTTTCCAAGGAGCACCTGGTGGATTCCAACTGCCAACCTTTTGGTTAGCAGCCGTAGCTCTTAACCACCATGCCACCAGGGTTTCCTATTAGCATATACTAAAAAAAATATAGGTGGTATTTAAACAGTAGAACAAAATGAGATAACTTAGGGAGTGAATATTAAAAGGAGTTATGTCTAGAGGTCAGAAAAATGAAGGAGAGACTGAAAAAGAGTAACCAAAAGGCAGGAAGAAACCTGAAAGAGAGAGAGAGAGAGAAAGTCAAGTCCAGGATGAGGGGGAGACTGGAGAGTTGAGTCTTGGAAAGGGGGTGAAGAGAGAAGGACAACTGAAGGAGGGAGTGATTAACTGTGCAATACTGCTGAAAAGTAGGGTAAACTGAGCTCTAAGAAGTGACTGTTGGGTTTGTAGCATGGGGGTCATTGGTGGCTTTGACAAGAGCTGTTTAAGGTGAATTGGTACAACGAGAATATGCGTGAGAAGGAGAGGTTGAGTACAGATAAGTCTTGAGAAGTACCTTAGTTATCTAAAAAAAAAAAAATAGTTATCTAGTGCTGCTATAATAGAAGCACCGCCAGTGAATAGCTTTAACAAACAGAAGTTTGTTTTCTTACAGGAGACTAGGAGTCCAAATTCAGGGTGTTTCTCTCTTGGCGTCATGAAGTCTGTCTCCCCTCTGCTCGATTCTCTCTTTTATATCTCAAAAGAGTTTAACTCAAGATACAACCTAATCCTGTAGATTGAGTCCTGCCTCATTAACATAAATGACTAATCCTGCCTCATTAACATTGTAGAGGTTAGGATTTACTACACATAGGATAACCACATCAGATCACAAAATGGTAGACAACCACACAATAGTGAGAACGATGGCCTAGTCAAGTTGATAACACATTTTGGGGAGACACCATTCAATCCAAAACTTTCCACCCTTTTGTTGTTCTTGTTAGGTGCCGTCAAGTTGATTCTGACTCATAGCAACCCTATGTACAACAGAACGAAACTGCCTGGTCCTGTACCATCCTCACGATCAGTGTTAACATTGAGCCCATTATTGCAGCCACTGTCTCAATCCATCTTATTGAGGGTTGTCCTCTTTTTCACTGACTCTTTACATTATCAAGCATGATGGGACTAGTCCCTCCTGATAACATGTACTAAGTATATGAGATGAAGTCTTGCCATCCTTGCTTCTAAGGAGCATTCTGGCTGTGCTTCTTGCAAGACATATTTACTTGTTCTTCTGCCAGTCCATGGTATATTCAATATTCTTCACCAATACTATGATTTGAAGGTATCAGTAACATTTTTTCTTCAGTCTTCTTTATTCATTGACCAGCTTTCGCATGTATATGAGGTGACTGAAAACACTATGGCTTGGGTCAGGTGCACCTTAGTTCTTAAAGTAACCACTTTGCTTTGTAACACTTTAAAGAGGCCTTTTGCAGCATATTTGTCCAATGCAATGCATCGTTTGATTTCTTGGCTGGTGCTTCCATGGGAGTTGATTGCGGATCCAAGTAAAATGGAATCCCTGATAATTTCAATCTTTCCTCTGTTTATCATGATGTTGCTTATTGGTCCAGTTGTTAGGATTTTTTTTTTTTTAATGTTAAGGTGTAATCCATACTGAAGGCTGTAGTCTTTGATCTTCAATAAGTGCTTCAAGTCCTCTTCACCTTCAACAGCAAGGTTGTGTCATTTGCATATAGCAGGTCCTCCAGTCTTAATGTCATGTTTTTCTTCATATAGTCCAGCTTCTCTGATATTTTGCTCAGCATATAGATTGAACAAGTATGGTAAAAGGATACAACCCTAATGAACACCTTTCCTGACTTTAAACCATGCAGTATCCCCTTGTTCTGTTCCAATGACTTCCTCTTGGCCTATGTACAAGTTCTGCATGAGCATAAGTAAATGTTTTGAAATTCTCATTCTTTGTAATGTTATCCATAACTTGTTTTGACCCATACAGTCTAATGCCTTTGCACAGTCAATAAAATACAAGTAAACATCTTTCTGGTATTCTCTGCTTTCAGTCAAGATCCATCTTATATCAGCAATTATAGCCCTCATTCCACATCCTCTTCTGAGTCCAGCTTGATTTTTTGGCAGTTCCCTGTAGATGTACTGCTGCAACTGCTTTTGAAAGATCTTCAGCAAAATTTTACCTGTGTGTGATATTAATGACATTGTTTGATAATTTCTGCATTCTGTTGGATCATCTTTCTTTGGAATGGGCACAAATATGGATATCTTCTGGTTGGTTGGCCAGGTAGCTATCTTCCAAATTTCATGGCATAGGCAAGTGTTCACTTCCAGCACTTCATCTTTTTTTTTCTGGTTGCTATGAGTCGGAATCAACTCGATGGCTCTAGGTTTGTTTTTTTGGGGTTTGGTAATTTATTATAATATATTATACAAATTAGAACATAAGTGTCAAAGTCACATCTTACTCATATTTCAGTATAAGGAGTCAACTAAACCTCAAATTTTCCCACCCAGATTTTGTAACCCCCCCATATTTTATATATATGAATAATACTTATATTCATGAATATATTCAATCAGCAGTAGAAGGTATTTTTTAAGCTAAATTATTTTAAAATAAATAATAGATTCACATCATCCAAAATTCAGAAGTAAAAAAAAGGCATACAATGAAATGTATCTTTCTAGAGATATTCTATGCATATAGCAACAATGCATATATATATATTTATTTTTTTTGACACGAATGTAAGCATACTATATATATTCCTTTGTACCATGTTTTTTAAAACTAGTAGATGTGTGGAAGAACATTCCATGTCAATATGCAAAAAGTTTCTTTTCCTTTGTTGTTATTGTTTGTTTGGATGCATGGTTTTCAATTACATGATTTTGCTATGATTTATTTTAAAAGTTTTCTATTGATGAACATTTAGATTATTTTAATTTTTTATTATTACAAATAATACTATAATAAATGACATTAGAATTTCTGGGTTAAAACACATGTGGCTTTCTGATATTAATAAATAATACAAAATTGCCCTCCATGGAGGTTTTCCAATTCACACTCTCATGAACAATGTATGAGGAGTGTGTTTCCCCCAACCCTTACCAACACAGTGTATTATCAATTTTTTTTCAAGTACAGATTGAATCACTTTATTCCAAACTCAAAAACAACAGAAAACAATAGCACAGCAAAACAAAGCTGCAACAAAAACAAAGAAAATCTAACAAGAAAACTCAAAAAGCTCTTTGATTAAGTACACATTGTGATTGAAGTTGAGTAGTTAGTGTCATGGATTGAATTCTGTCCCCCCAAAAATCTCTGTATCAACTTGGTTAGGCCATGATTCCCAGTATTGTGTGGTTGTTCTCCATTTTGTGATTGTAATTTTATGTTAAAAGGATTAGGGTGGGACTGTAACACCCTCACCAGGTCACACCCCTGGGGTGTGACCTGCACCACCTTTTATCTCTTAAGAGGTAAAAGGAAAGGGAAACAAGCAGATTGTTGGGGACCTCATACCACCAAGAAAGCAGCACTGGGAGCAGAGCCTGTCCTTTGGACCTAAGTTTCCTGCGCTGAGATGCTTCCAGACCAAGGGAAGTCTGATGCCTCTCAAAGACCTTCCTCCAAAGTCGACAGAGACAGGAAGACTTTCCCTGGAGCCGACGATCTGAATTTGGACTTGTAGCCTACTCAACCATGAAAGAATAAGCTTCTCTTTGTTAAAGCCATACACTTGCGGTATTTCTGTTATAGCAGCACTAGATAACTAAGACAGTAAGCCTTTGATATAAAATCATTAATCACTGTCATCATCATTATGGCCCACATTAATTGAGTACTTACTATATGCCACCCATTATGCTAAGCAGTTTATTTGCATTTTCTCTTTTAATCCTCCCACAAGTTCCATAAGGCAGGAGCAATTTTCCTCCCCATTAAAAAAAAAATGAAGATACTGAAGTTTATCAAAATTAAACAACTTTCCAAGGTCACACAGCTTGAAAATGGCAAAGACAGGATTTGAAATTGCCCTAACTAGCTCATTTACTGTTCTTTAAAACTTACCCAGCCACTTAGCAGGAGAAAGACTGGTGATCTGCGCCCATAAAGATTACAGCCTAGAAAATCCTATGGGGCAGTTCCACTTTGTCACATGGGGTTATGAGTCAAAATCAATGTGACAGCATTCAATGACAGCATTAGTGATTGGCGTGTAAATACGAATAATAGTCAGTATTAACTAGTCTTCCTTGTAGGTATGTGGATACTATCCTACCCCTGACAACCTTGGACTTCAGGATATATCTTGAAATGTTTTTTGTTTCTTTTTCTTGTACTTTACATGAAGGTTTACAGAACAAACTAGCTTCTTATTAAACAGAAAGTACACATATTGTTTTATAACATTGGTTACCAACCCCATGACATGTCAACAATCTCCCTTCTCGACCTTGGGTTCCCTATTACCAGCTTTCCTGTCCTCTCCTGCCTTCTAGTCTTTGCCCCTGGGCTGGTGTGCCCCTTTAATCTTGTTGTTGTTGTTGTTAGGTGCCATTGAGTGTGTTCCAACTCATAGCGACCCTATTCACAAAAAAGGGAAACACTGCCCAGTCCTGCGCCATCCTCACAATTGTTGTTATGCTTGAGCCCATTGTTGCAGCCATTGTGTCAATCCATCTTGTTGAGGGTCTTCCTCTTTTTCGCTGACCATCTACCTTACCAAGCATGATATCCTTCTCCAGGGACTGATTCTTCCTGATAAGCTGTCCAAAATATGTGAGATGAAGTCTCACCATCCTTGATTCTAAGGAGCATTTTGGTTGCACTTCTTCCAAGGCAGATTTGTTTGTTCTTCTGGCAATCCATCGTATATTCAGTATTCTTTGCAACACCACAATTCAAAGGTGTCAGTTCTTCTTTGGTCTTCCTTATTCATTGCCCACCTGTCTCATGCATATGAGGCGGCTGAAAACACCATGACTTGGGTCAGGCACACCTTAGTCTTCATGGTGACACCTTTGCTTTTTAACACTTTAAAGACATCTCTTGCAGCTGATTTGTCCAATGCAATGCATCTTTTGATTTCTTGACTGCCCCTTCCCTGGGTGTTGATTCTGGATCCAAGTAAAACGAAATCCTTGACAACTTCAATCTTCTCTCCATTTATCGTGATTTTGCTTATTGGTCCAGTTGTGAGGATTTTTGTTTTCTTTATGTTGAGGTATAATCCATAGTGAAGGCTATGGACTTTAATCTTCATCAGTAAGTGCTTCAAGTCCTCTTTCAGCAAGCAAGGTTGTGTCATCTGCATAACACAGGTTGTTAACGAGTCTTCCTCCAATACTGATGCCATGTTCTTCATGTGGTCCAGCTTCTTGGATTATTTGCTCAGCAAACTGATTGAATAGTTATGGTGAAAGGATACAACCCTGACACACACTTTTCCTGACTTTAAACCAATCAGTATCCCCTTGTTCTGTTCGAATGATTGTCTCTTGATATATGTAGGTTCCTCAAGAGCACAATTAAGTGTTCCGAAATTCCCATTCTCCACAATGTTATCCATAATTTGTTATGATCCACACGGTCGAATGTCTTAGCATATTCAATAAAACAAAGGTAAACATCTTCCTGGTATTCTCTGCTTTCAGCCAGGATCTATCTGACATCATCAGTGATATCCCTGGTTCCACACCCTGTTCTAAATCCAGCTAGAATTTCTGGCAGTTCCCTGTCGATATACTGCTACAGCCACTTTTGAATGATCTTCAGCAAAATTTTGCTTGTATGTGATATTAATGATATTGTTTGATAATTTCTGCATTCTGTTGGATCACCTTTCTTGGAGATAGGCATAAATACGGATCTCTTCCAGTCAGTGGGCCAGATAGCTGTCTTTCAAATTTCTTGGCATTGATGAGTGAGCGCTTCCAGTGCTGCATCCATTTGCTGAAACATCTCAATTGGTATTCCATGAATTCCCAGAGCCTTGTTTTTTGCCAGTGCCTTCACTGCAGTTTGGATTTTTTCCTTCAGTATCATCAGTTCCTGATCATATGTTACCTCCTGAAATGGATGAACGTCAACGAATTCTTTTTGTTATAGTGACTCAGTGTATTCTTTCTATCTTCTTTTGATGCTTCTTGTGTCATTTAACATTTTCCCAGTAGAATCCTTCAGTATTGCAACTCGAGGCTTAATTTTTTCTTCAGTTCTTTCAGCTTGAGAAATGCTGAGCATGTTCTTCCCTTTCGGTTTTCTAGCTCCAGGTCTCTGCACATGTCATCATAATACTTTACTTGGTCTTCTGGAGCTGCCCTTTGAAATCTTCCATTCAGCTCTTTTACTTCATCATTTTTTCCTTTTGCTTTAGCTAGTCGACATTCAAGAGCAAGTTACGGAGTCTCTTCTGACATCCATTTAGGTCTTTTCTTTCTCTCCTGTCTTTTTAACGACCTACTGTTTTCTTCATGTATGATGTCCTTGATGTCATTCCACAACTCATCTGGTCTTCGGCCATTAGCATTCAACATGTCAAATCTATCCTGAGATGGTCTCTAAATTCAGGTGGGCTATACTCAAGGGTGTACTTTGGCTCTTGCACACTTGTTCTAATTTTCTTCAGTTTCAACTTTAACTTCCATATGAGTAACTGATGGTCTGATTTGCAATCAGCCCCTGGCCTTGTTCTGGCTGATGTAGTCGATTTGATTCCTGTGTATTCCATCTGGTGAGGTCCATGTGCATAGTCGCTGTTTATGTTGGTAAAAAAAGGTATTTGCAATGAAGAAGTTGTTGGTTTTGCAAAATTGAATCGTAAGGTCTCTGTCATTATTTCTATTACCAGGGCCATATTTTCCAACTACTGAGCCTTCTTCTTTGTTTCCAACTTTCACATTTCCAATCACCAGTAATTATCAGTACACCCTAATTGCACATTTAATCAATTTTAGACTGAAGAAATTGGTAAAAATCTTCAATGTCTTCATCTTTGGCCTTGGTGGTTGATGTGTAAATTTGAATAATAATCATATTAACTGGTCTTCATTGTAGACATATGGATATTATCCTATCACTGACAGCATAGTACTTCAGTATAGATTTTGAAATATTCTTTTTGATGATGAATGCCATTCCTCTTTAAGTTGTCATTCTCTGCATAGTAGACCATATGATTGTTGTATTCAAAATGGCCAATACCAGTCCATTTCAACTCACTAGTGCCTAGGATATCGAAGTTTATGTGTTCCATTTCATTTTTGATGGTTTCCAATTTTCCTAGACTCATACTTCATACATTTCAGGTTCTGGTTATTAATGAATGCTTGCAGCTGTTTCTTCTCCTTTTGAGTAGTGCCACATCAGCAAATGAAGGTCCTGAAAGCTCAAATCCATCCACATCATTAAGGTTGATTCTACTTTGAGGAGAGAGCTCTTCACCAGTTGTATTTTGAGTGCCTTCCAACCTGAGGGGCTCATCTTCCGGCACTATATCAGACAAAATTCCACTGCTATTCATAAGGTTTCACTGCTAATTGTTTCCAGAAGTAGACTTCCATGTCCTTCTACCTAGTCTGTCTTAGTCGGGAAGCTCAGCTGGAACCTGTCTGCCATGGATGACCCTGCTGGTATTTGAATACCAGTGGCATAGTTCCAGCATCACAGCAACGCAGAAGCCCCCACAATACAACAAACTGAGAGACGCATTTTTGTTTTATGGGCCTATCTAACCTTTGGCTGAAGGATGAATCTCAGCAATGACATCATTGCTGAGCTAAAGGGGTGTCCGTGGGCCATACTCTCGGAATTTCTCCAGTTTCTGTCAGACCAGTAAGTCTGGTCTTTTTTTGTGAGTTAGAATTTTGTTCACATTTTTCTCCAGCTCTCCAGGAGGTCCAGGACCCTCTATTGTGATCCCTATCAGAGCAGCTGGTGGTGGTCTTGGGCACCATCTAGTTATAATGGACTCAGTCTGATAAAGGCTGTGGTAGTTGTGGTCTATTAGTCCTTTGGACTAATCTTTCCCTTGTGTCTTTAGTTTTCTTCATTCTCACTTGCCCCTGAAAGGATGAGACCAGTGGAGTATCTTTGATGGCCACTCACAGGCTTTTAAGACCCCAGATGCTACTCACCAAAGTAGGATGTAAAACTTTTTTTTTTTAATAAACTACATTATGTCAATTGAGCTAGATGTTCCCTGAGACCATGATCCCCAGCCTTCAGCACAGTAATTTGGTCCCTCGAGGAATTTGGTTGTGTCTATGGTCCGTGACTTTGCCTTGTACAAGTTGTGCTGTCTTCCCCAATGTTGTGTACTGTCTTACCCTTCACCAAAGTTATCACTTATCTCTTGTCTATTTAGTGTTTTTCCATCTCTACCCCTCCCATCCCTTGTAACCATCAAAGTTTGTTTATTTTTGTGTGTAAACCTTTTCATGAGTTTTTATAGTAGTGGTCTCATACAATATTTTTCCTTTTGTGACTGATTTATTTCACTCAGCATAGTGCCCTCCAGATTTATCCAAGTTGTGAGATGCTTTGCAGATTCTTCGTTTTTCTTTATCATTGCATAGTACTCCATTGTGTGTATGTAACCATAATTTATTTATCCAGTCATCTGTTGATGGGCATCTAGGTTGTTTCCATCTTTTTGCTATTGTGAACAATGCTGCAATGAATGTGGTTGTGCATATGTCTATTCATGTGATGACTTATTTCTCTAGGATATATTCCTAGAAGTGGAATTGTTGGATCATATGATATTTCTATTAGCTTTCTAAGAAAGCACCATATTGTTTTTCAAAATTGTAGTACCATTTTGCATTTCCACCAGCAATGCATAAGAGTTCCATTCTCCCAGAAACCTCTCCAACATTTGTTATTTTCTGTTCTTTTTGGTATCAGGGTTATGCTGGTTTCATAGAAAGAATTTGGAAGTAACCCTTCCTTTTCCATGTTCTGAAATACTTTGAGTAGTACTGGTGTAAGCTCTTCTCTGATTGTTTGATAGAATTCTCCTGTGACACCAACTGGTCCAGGGCTTTTTTAGGTTGGGAGTTTTTTTTTTTTTTTCAAATACCTTTTCAATCTCTTGTCTTGTTATGGGTCTGTTCATGTTTTCAACATCAGTCTATGTTAGTCTGGAGAGGTAGTATGTTTCTAGAAATTTTCCCATTTCCTCTAGGTTTTCAGATTTGTTGGAGTTTTTCTTAATATTCTATTATGATTCTTTTTACTTCAGTTAGGTCTGTTATAATGTTCGCCATTTTATTTCTTATTTGGGTTATTTGCATCCTCTCCTGTTTCTCTTTTGTCAATTTGGCCATTGATTCATCAATTTTGTTGATCCTTTCAAAGAGCAAACTTTTTGTTTTGTTGACACTTTCTATTGTTTTTCTATTCTCTATTTCTTTTATTTCTGCTCTGATCTTTATTATTTCCTTTCTTCTGGTGGCTGTAGGCTTTTTTTGTTGTTCTCTTTCTATTTGTTCGAGTTGTATAGCTAATGTTTTGATTTGGTCTATTTCTTCTTTTTTGATGTGTGCATTTATTGCTGTAAATTGACCTCTGAGTACTGCCTTTGGAGCAGAGAGATGAGAAACTGAGAAATGAAAAAAAGAAAGAAGAAAAAAATAGATTAATAAATCAAGAAAAGAAAAGAAATGCCCTCAGGGATCCCACTGGTGACAGGGGAAGTAGCTCCCAGGCATTGGGGCACAGCCCATCTAGAAGAGGCAGAGATGGCACACAGCACCAGGTATTCAGGAGACAGGAAACTGAGAAATGAAGAAAAACAAAAGGGAAAAAGAGAAAATAAATAAATAAAAATTTAAAAAAAGAAAAGAAATGCCCCCTGGGATCCCACCTGTGCCCAGGGATGTGGGTCACAGTCCACCTAGAAGGGGTGGAGATGGCACACAGCACAAGGTATTCAAGAGACAGGAAAGTAGAGACAGACAAGAAACTGAGAAATAAAAAAAGAAAAAAGAAATCAAACAAACAGAAGTCCGCAAGGATCCCACCAATGTGGTGGTGTGGATGGGGGAAGTAGTTCCCCAGCCAAGTGGCACTTCACAGCTTATCAAGAAGAAGTGGAGATGGCACATGAGCCAGGTGTTCAAGAGAAAGATAGATGAAGAGTTGAGAGAGAGGGAAGAAACCAAAAGAAGCTAAAAAAAGTAACACCAGCAACAAAGAAATGGCACTTAAGGAGCTGGCTGGTATGGATGGGGCAAAACCCAGTAGCATAGAGCCAGCACCTCTCAGCTGAGTGACCACGGCTCATCGGAAAATGGTAGAGGCTGAGCAAGGGGAAGAATGGTGGGGGATGAGAAAGCATGTATCGCTGGTTACTGGGTGCTGTGTCTCCTGCTGGGAGCTCCGTGAAGCTGCTTTCCCATATTCCCTGTCTGCCGCTCTCTGACAAGAGTCAAAGATGGCAAATCCATGCTGCGTTAGCTTATAAGGGACCTCCACTCCTTATCTCTCCTCACTCTGTTCTCTGTCAGTTTCTTATTCCATTTGGTAAAGCACTGCATCTTTTTGTTGAAGCACCTCAACTGATATTCTGTCACTTCCTGGAACCTTATTTTTCACCAATGCCTTTACTGAAAGTTTGAATTTCTTTCCTCAGTACCTTCAGTTCTGAACATCAATCAATTTTTTTTTGGTACATTGACTCTGAGTCAATCCATCTTCTTTTGATGCTTCCTGTAGCATTTAATATTTTCCCTGTAGAATGTTTCAATATTGCAACACATGGCTTGAATTTTCCCTTCAGTTTTTTAATGCTGAGTGTGTTCTTCCCTTGGTTTTCCATTCCACATCTTTGCACATTTCATTTTAATACTTTACATTGTCTTCTCAATCTGCCTTTTGAAATCTTCTGTTCAGCTCTTTTACTTCATCATTTCTTCCTTTTGCTTTCACTACTCTACATCAAAGAGCAAGTTTCAGGGTTTCTTCTGACATCCATTTTGGCCTTTCTTCTTTTTTTATTATTGTAAAAATGAAGGTTTTTAAATGAAGGTTTATAAAACAAACTAGCCTTTCATTAAAGAATTAGTACACATTTTTTTGTGACATTGGTTACCGACCCCACGATATGTCAACTCTCCCTTCTCGACTTTGGGTTCCCTATTATCAGCTTTCCTGCCCCTTTCTGCTTTTTAGCCCTTGCCCCTTGGCTGATATGCCTCTTTAGTCTCTTTTTGTTTTATGGGCCTGTCTAATCTTTGGCTGAAGGGTGAACCTCAGGAGTGACTTCATTACTGAGCTGTCTTTTTAACGACTTTTTGCTTTCTTCATGTATGGTGTCGTTGATGTCATTACACAGCTTGTATGGTCTTTAGTCATTAGTATTAGATGAGTCAAATCTATTCTTGAGATGGTCTCTAAATTCAAGTGGAATATATTCAAAGACATACTTTGGCCCTTGTGGGATTGTTCCAATTTTCTTCATCTTTAACTTGAAATTGCATATGAGCAATTTATGGTCTGTTCTACAGTTGGCCCCTGACCTTGTTCTGGTTAATGATTGAGCTTTTCTATTGTCTCTTTCCATAGATGTAGTCAATTTTATTCCTACATATTCAATCTGGCAAAGTCCAAGTGTACAATCACCATTTATGTTGGTGAAAAAAGGTATTTGCAATGAAGAAGTCATTGGTCTTGCAAAATTCTAATCATGTGATCTCCCCTGTCATTTCTACCACCAAGGTCATATTTTCCAACTACTGTTCCTTCCACGATTTGGCCCCCCAAAATTCACATCCTTGCCATATGTAAAACACATTCACCTCATCATATCATCCCAAAAGTCTTAAATCAACACCCAGTTCAAATTCCATCCTGGGGAAAAATTCCTCTTCATCAGGGAAATCTAGAACACCAGTTATCTGCTTCTAAAGTACAATGGTGGAACAGGCAAAAGGTAGACATTTCCACTACAAATGGGAGAAATTAGAGAGAAAAAACAGATAACAGGTAACAAGCAAGTCAGCAGAACATATTACATTAGCTCTCAAAGCTTGAAAATAATCTTCTGATCTCTGAGACCACTTAGATAATAACCCTGCCCTGTAGACTCTGGGTGTTGGTCACACTCTCCAGATTCTGGGTGGAGGCCCCTCGACCCTGGGCTTTAGCTCTGCCTTCCATACCCATAGGGACAGCTACTCCGTTCCCCCAGATTTGGGTGGTCCCATTCTCCTCATCTGTCTGAGTGGCAACCCTATCTCTTCTGTCCCAGCAGGTCAAGTTCTCCTGCCCCTTGGGCATGGTAGCCCTGTCCCCCTCTGCTTTGGGTAGCAGATCTTACTGGCACTTGTGAATGGCAGCTCCATACTCTGGAACTGAGTTGGTGAAGGTCTGATTATTTGAAACCTAGGAGGTTGTGGCCCCACCCTTTGAAACCCCAGAGGCCATGGCTCCCCCCTTTGAAACCCGAGGTTGTAGACCTACTGTTTGAGACTGAAGCAGCTCTGCTTCCTATGTTCCTTATCTCTTCAGCTTCTATTTCCTAGCTTCTTGGCCTCATAGCCCTTTGGGCCCTTGGGCCAGCCCAGTGCCTTCCCTGCTTAGGCAAGCATTCCAAAGGTCTTTATCTCTACTGCTAAGTGCTTGGTGGCTCCATGTTCCACCAGTAAACCTCTACTGGAAGGCACTCAGCTCTCTTGCTCTGTGGGTCAGCAAGCCTACTTCCACTGATAAGTGGAAAGGAAACCTCTGTGCAAAGGCAGTCAGTTCTCTCCCTTTGTGGGTTGGCTCCATGCTGTCTTGTGCTGGTCTCCTGGTTCTGCTGCTGCTGTTTCTCTGCTGCTGCTTCTCACTGTCTGTGCAATCTCTGGTGTTATAGCTCTCCTCACTTGCTTCTTAGTCCTCACCAGAATTGTCTTCGATGTCCATAATTCCACCAATAATCTCTTCAAGGCAATCTAGGCTTTCACTATTAGGCATTTTAAAATTCTTCCAGCCTCTATTCCTTTACAATTTCTAAACCACTTCCACAGTTTAGATATCTGTTAGAGCAGCACCTCATCCTCAGTACTAAATTCTGTCTTAATTATCTAGTGCTGCTATAACAGACATAGCACAAGTGGATGGCTTTAACAAACAGAAAGTTATTCTCTTACAGTCTTGGAGGCTAGAAGTCCGAATTCAGGGTGCCAGCTCCCAGGAAAGCCTTTCTCTCCCTTCCGGTTCTAGGGGAAGGTCTTTGTGATCAATCTTCCCCCAGTCTAGGAGCTTCTCAGTGCAGGGATCCTGGGTCAAAAGAACGTGTATCACTCCTGCCACTTTTTTCTTGGTTGGGTGAGGTTCCTCTCCTCTCTGCTCAATTCTTTCTTTTGTATTTCAAAAGAGATTGACTCAAGATACAACCTAATCCTATAAATTGAGTCCTGCCTCAATAACATAAATGACTCTAATCCTGCATCATTAACCTCATAGAGGTTACATACATACAACACATAGAATAATCACATCAGATCACAAGATTGTGGACAACCACTCAATATTGGGAATCATGGCCTAGCCAAAGTGATACACATTTGGGGGGAACACAATTCAATTGGTAATAAGGAGTTTTCCATTAATGGAAAATAATGAAATGAGCCATTAGCTGGTGAGGGACATGGAATTGTAGGAAGCTTTAGCTTTTTTTCATTTTGTTTTTAATATAAGGGAAAGTATAGCATGTTTGTAAACTGTTGAGAATGATGCAATAGAAAGAGAAAAGCTGCACCCATGAGGAAATGAATAGGGATAAGATTTGGTGCACAAGTGGAGAGACTGGCCTTAAATAGGAGTAGCTGATCCATTGCAGCTGGTGAGAAGGCTGAGCTTACAGGTACAAACATGATATCTGTGATGAGTTAGTAATAGAAACGTATGAATGTTCTCTTCCGATTACAAGAAGTAATATTATCAGGTGAGAGTGAGGACTCAGAAGAGGTATTAAGGTTTGAGTAGATAAGAAAAGTATGAGAACAGTCTTCTAGAAGTGAGTGAGAGAAGAAAGGCTAGGAAAACATAGTCCTTAGTGCTTAAAATCAGTCTTGGTGGAAGTATATCCAGAATGCTCCTTAGAAGCAAGAATGGTGAGACTTTGTCTTACCGACTTTGGATATGTCATCAGGAGGGACCAATCACTGGAGAAGGACATCATGCTTGGTAAAGTAGAGAGAGGGTCAGTGAAAACGAGGCAGACCCTTAAGGAGATGGATTGATACAGTAGCTGCAACAATGAACTCAAAAACACCAAGGATTGTAAGCAGGGAGCAGGACTGGGTAAAGTTTCATTCTGTTATACATAACGTTGTTGAGTCAGACCAACCAGATATCAACTAACAAGAACAACTAGTGCGTAAAATAAGTGCTTGGCTGCCTTGATATAAGGAGAAGAAAGAATATGGAATTTAGATTAAAAACAAACAAAAAAAATAGTTCCCTTACTAGCTGCATGGCCTTGTATAACAAGTTAATAATTTCTCAGCCTTGATTTTATTCATCAAATATTTGAGAACTTTATTTATAAGCTAGTTAATAACATTAAATTCAAGGGTTGTAATATCAGCACTTACCACATTCCAGAAATTCTTTTCAATAAGCATTTCTTGAACTTTTCCTATATATCTAACATTATTATAGGAGCAGAGATTGCACTGTTGTTTCAAAATATAATCATTATCCTTGAAGAGCTAGTAGGTTACATAAATAAATTATTACAATATAATTTGGTGAGTTCTCCGTTTAAGGTTTATGTAGCCAACTAAGGAACATAGGAAAAAGCCAAAAATTCACTCCAAGTTAGGGAGGAGAGAATGTCAAGGAAAGCTTCCTGGAAACATTTTTTTTTTTTTTTTGAGCTTGAGTAATTCTAGTAAATTAGAGTTTCAAAACACAGAATATTCCCTCTCCTTAAACACTGCATAGATTAACAATTTCCTGTTATTTTCATTTGCTTACATGCCTTTCTTTTAACTATGTCATCAGTTATATCAAAAAAATTGGGGTTACCACCTTTTCAGGCCATTCCCAGAAATGCTTACCTCCCCCTCCCCTCCCTTGGCCAGTGGTTTTTCCAGGAATAAATTACGACATCGGTCACAACTACTTAACAGTATATGAAACAGTTGGGCCTTTCCTGGAAGTACTACATTCAGGGATTGACACATGACTAGAAGTCTGAAAAGACAAAGATTTCACTTCTTCTGCTTGGACCCCCAAAATGATTTTTCAAAGCAGAAACATTAGTCTCTGGAGAGAATTTGACTCGCCTGCCACGATAAAGAACTATTTCAACTAGTTCATAGGGTACAGTTGATTTCTGCAGCAATTTCCTTCTAAAGAGTATATGAACGTCAATAAAGATTCATTCACACTGAACCCTCAGTGATCGACTCACGAGGAACTTTAATGTAATTTGTTTTTACATAATGTAGGCTCATAAAATGCATCATTTTTCTTGCCCAATTCATAGTTGGAAGATTTATCATTAAGAGGTTTTATTCAAGGCCAGACCCTTTAAAAATCTGAGCTTTTTTTTTTTTTCTCTCATTCTAGCAAAATTTTCCTGTTAAAGAACTGAAGTGCTTCAAACACCCTAGTAATGGTACAGTAAATTACATTTTCTCATTTGGAACATTGTAATAGATTTCTCTACAGAGTGATTTATCATGCAACAATTAGGAACTCAAGGGAATTAGATGACCATTTTAAATTTTATCAGCTTGTTTCAATAAACTGTGAATGTGACCCTAATGTTTGGGAAGCACTTTAATATAATCAGATTTTGGTTGTTCAATCTACTGACATTAATGGCTACCTCATTAATCAAAGCATTCTCACTGAGACCTTGGAGGCTGAGCTAAGTTCAGTGGACCAATTCTTACAATAGTAAAAACAGGCAATTTTCAACAGGCAAATATTCTCACTTTAACTACAAAATGCATTTTGTTATTTCTTAGGAATTGACAGGGGTAACTGGAAACTCTAAAAGCTTACAAAATAATAATTAAAAACCCTTTAGGCTTAATTCCCAAATTGGTCAATTAAATCAAGATCTCCTATAATCATTACCTGTAATGATTTTCTATTATTTAAAAGTGCAGAGCTATACAACAAGACCTAAAACAGGCCAGATGATGAATATATAATAAATGTCTGCTTCTCAAGCCTGGGTAGCATCTGATGGTTTGCACAAATCTTGCAGAGCTGATACACGCCTTCAACTTTTCAAGCCCTGTAGTTAATTCCTCAGTGGTCTTTCAGGAGGGATATGAAAATAGGTCTCACAGGGGGATTTATAAGATTTCAGGAAATTGTGTGTAAATGTAGAGGTTGATTTTAGTACCTTTTACCTTTTCATTGTGATCACAGACACTCTTCTAGTCTCTTAAATGCCTATAGAACTGAAAGAAACAAGGTTTTTTTTTTTTCTTTTTCTTTAAACCACAATATCACTATAGTTTTCCGCTTGGGTTACTGCTATAAAATGCTTTTGTATTATATGTCATGACTGGAAAAAAGGACATAGCACCATCTGTTTCTAAAGTTATGGCTTTATTTTATTAATTTTTCTTGTTAAACTTAATAGAACATGATCTTATTGAAAACAGAGTTTATAAAGCCTTAAGAGTTAGCTGGAAACAGGGAATTCAGATGTTTTTAAGTCAGGATAAAATACTCTGTGTTTTAAAAAAAAATATTTTTGGTTTTAAGGAAATCTCATCATTAAAGTGTGTGGTTTGTATTCTGGGTTTTATATTATCCTCAAAAATTAAACTATAAAAAGCACAGCCTTATGAAATCAAATATAATAATTCATAAAAATGCAACTAAACCTATCTCCTCAAAGCAGAAAATCAAAAAATATATATACGATTGAGTCACCAATTATAGCATTTTTAGTTCTCAACTTTTTATTTACTGAAAATAGAGTATTTTGAATAAAGATTCTAGAGATGTTTAAGTGTGTTGTATTAGAGGGGAGACTGAGTCCTCTGAAAATGTTGTAGAGCTTCACATTTTCTCAAGGTGACTGTGAATTCCATTGCACAGAGTAACACTAAACTGAGCTTTGAGATCTTGGCACTAGTTAATCCATTCATTTACCACATACTTGTCAATGCCTTCTATTTTGTTGGTACTGTGTATCCCAGACTTTGGATTAAAAATAATCTGCTGAGTTAAGTGCATGTCCCATGCATAATAACATGTTCAGAATTAGAAAGAAATGAGAGGAAAGCAATGATGTCTGCTTTGCCTGGCATTGAGTAGGGACTTACCTTATCGTTTCATGCTTATTAAATGGATAAATGAAAGAACACATTTTACAAAATTTGAGCTACATAATTCTCTATATAGCCAAAAGTGCATCGTTTGAAAATGTCCTGTTTTAGGATCTGTACAGAGCCATTTTGCTGTGAAAACAAAGATACTAGTTAATTGTTTTTCAATTGATTAAAAGGCACAGATGAATTTATTATCTGCCATATTAGAATTTTTAATGGGTCTTCAAAAACAAAGTGCTTCTGGAAAAAATAGACTTACTGGATACATTAGACTGGAGGAACCCAGTCTATTGCCTGGAAACAAGTTCTAAGCCTTGAATTGAAACTATTCCATGAAGCCCTCTTTAAAATAATTAACAGTTTATCTCATTTAATAAAGAATGTTCCCCTTGAGGATTGCACTTCTTAAAACAATTTTCTGAATAAGATTAAATGGACAACAGTGACTCTCAAATTTAGAAGAAAAACTTTAAGTGCAGAAAGTTTAACTGTGGTGAGACAACATGGGCAGAGATGAGGAGAATGGTGACACAATGTGAAGTATGCAACCACTGTCCGTGAACCGTACATGTAAATATTGTTTAATGGGTTTATGTTTTCTTGTGTATATTTTTGCCAAAAACAAACAAATGATGCAAAACAAATAAGTGGGGTGTTTCCTTATTTGGAAAATGACAACCATGGAAATGCACTGCTCAGACCTTCTGCTAGGAGGAGCACCGTTGACTGCCCCTCCGGATCCACAGCAGGTATTTGCACTAAATCCATGCTTATCCCAGGTTATTCCCAGTGGGGGTTAGGAGGTGCTGTTCAGGTCCATTTTTACAGGGAACAGGGTGATTTTGAAGGGCAACTTCTGCTTGGGGCTCTATTGGCATGACCAAAACTTTCTTAGGACTGTGCTGCAGTGTGAGACTCTTCCTACCCATTCCTTCCCCCCCGCCACCCACCCTTCCCAGGTATCAGACTTTGCTTGTGGTCTGAAGGCACTCCCTACCTACTCCTGCTTCCTGCCTTTATCCTTCACACTAAGTTCCCCCAGTAAATACCTTGTACATCAAATCCTATCTTGGAATCTACTTTCCAGAGGACTCATATACAGAAAATCTGTTCTATAATCCTTGGAGGGTCAGCGAAAAAAAGGAAGACCTTCAAAGAGACGGACTGACCCAGTGGCTGCAACAATGGGCTCAAGCATAGCAGGAGTTGTGAAGGTGGTGCAGGACTGGGCAGTGTTTCATTCTGTTGTGCAGAGGGTCGCTGTGAGTCAGAATCGACCTGATGGCACCTAACAACACCAATCCTTGCAAACTTGTTTAATACATGCAGTAGGAAAATGGGCACTTGTTTGGTTTGAAAGAGCACTAACAGATATTGGAAGGTTACAATCGTAATTATCATTTCCCTTCCAAACATGTAAAATAAGAATCCTACGATTCACCTGACACTTCTTCAACCCCTTTTTATTAGTGTGAAATATTTCTTCACTAGAAGCAATTTGTGTCTTAGAGCAGCATTGACAGCTATTAGGCAAAAAAGGAACATTATTTTATGTCACGTCACAAGCTTTGTCTCTGCTGCTCAGTTTGAAGTTAAGGATGGTTGATATACATAGATGGCATGTTGCAAAATCACATACACTTGCCCAGCCTATAGTGCCGGTTTACACCTTAGATTATAACATGGTGGAGAATACTGTAAATACATGAGAATTTACTACAACTAACTACTACCTGCTAATGCTTTATGCCATAGAATTTCTATGGAGCAACATATTTCTGAGTATTCTTCTACCTTATTTAATGGTAGAAGAATTCTCAAGCCCCCTCCCCTTTTTAAGCGTTTTTTTTTTTTTTTTTAATTGTGCTTTAGGTGAAGGTTTATAAGGCAAATTCGTTTCCCATTCAATAATTTATACACAAATTGTTCCATGACATTGGCTGAAATCCCCACAATGTGTCAGCACTCCCCCATTACAACCCTGAGTTCCCCATTTCCATTCCTCTGCTTTTCCTGCCCCTTCCTCCCTATTCGTCTTTCCTTTTGGGCCAGTGTTATCCTTTTGGTCTCATATAGATGATTGTTCTAAGAAACACTTTCCTCACAGGTGTTATTGCTTATTTTACAGGCTATTATTCAGCTGAAAGGAGATCTCTGGGGGTGGCTTCGGTTTTAAGTTAGAGGGGTGTCTAAGGGCCATAGTCTCGGGGATTCCATCTTTTTTATGAATTTGAATTTTGTTCTGCATTTTTTCCCCACTCTAATCAGAATCTTCTATTGTGATCCTGGTCTGAGTTGTCGGTCATGGTAGTTAGGCATTTATTTCTTCTGGTTTCAGGCTAGTGGAAGCTGTGCTTCCTTCAGTCCATTAGTCCTTTGGACTAATTGCCTCCTTGAGTCTTTGGTTGTCTTCACTCCCCTTCGTTCCAGATGGAAAGAAAGGGATAGTTGTATCTTAGATGGCTGTTTGTAAGCATTTAAGACTCCAGTCTCTACTTACCTAAGAAAGATGTAGAACATTGTCTTTACGAACTATGTTATACCAATTGACTTAGCTGTCCCCCAGACCATGGTCCCCAAACTTCAAGCCCACTAACTCGGTCTCATGAGGTATTTGGTTATGTCTAGGAAGTTTCCATGGCTGTGTTCCCTGTGTGCTTTGTTGTGTATGTGAATACACATGCAGTCCACACAAACACATATGTAGAAATATCCACAGTCAAACCTACATATGCATTTGGGCGTGCTCCAATATGCCTTCCCCCACCTATTCCACATACATATCTACGTATCCACTCCTAAATTGCTATTACTGTTGTTGCAGGATTGTGCATTTTATAATATTTACCATCATCCCTTTTTATTCTTGCATACCTCTTGGTGTCTTCCCTTGCCTTGGTCATGTTATGCTCACTTCCCTCATAATGCATATTGCCCTTCCCTTCACCAAATTTAACATGTATATACCATCTAGTTAGCGATTTTTTTTTTTCTCCCTTCCTCTCCCATCCCTGGTAACCGTCAGAGAATGTTTCTTCATGTGTGTAAACCTTCTCTTGACTTTTTCTAACAGTGGTCTCATACAATATTTGTCTTTTTGTGACTGGCTTATTTCAGCATAATGTCCTCCAGATGCATGCATGTAGTGAGATGTTTCACAGATTCATCACTATTCTTTATCATTGTGTAGTACTCCGTTGTGTATTAGATGTTTTTAAACAAATATTTATCCACTAAACAAATAAAATCGTAGTATTTAAAGGCTGGGATTCAACCACTCTTTTTCTCTTCCCCTAGGTTTTTTTTTTTTAGGGACCCCTAGAATTCCACTTTGAAGTTTGAAAACCACCATTGAAGTTTGAAAACCACCATTTAGATAATTTTAATCTTTGGGATCACAAACTAAATTTATACTCCACATGCTTTAGAAAGGTATTTATGGCCCTTGTTCCATATGGTGTCTTTTTTTCAGCGGTGACAGAACTTTCTATGAATGACAGTGGAAATTACATATCTGAAGCAGGTGAAAAGTTAATCTCAGCTGGCACCAAAATTTTTCTTGGGAGATACTTTTCTTTGTTTAGGAAAATACTTTGGTAAGTCTCTTACAGTGGCATCTGAGATGCTCCAGCCATGGAGTTTCCAAGGAGTGGCTAGTGGATGTGAACTGCTGACTTTTTGTTTGGCAGCTGAGCCCTTAACCACTGTGCAACCAGGGCTCCATATAGGAAATAGAAGGTAGGAAAAGAATGAAGGAGAAGAATTAGGGGAGAGAAGAGGCAGAGGAGGGTCACACAAGAAAGACACTGGGGGATGAGAGCCTGAGTTGTGCTTATAAAACCCAAATGTATATGTCCCATTATAATTGCAATTATATAATTACTGTATTTTTAGGCAAATAATGCACAGTTCCTCACCCACCATGAGGTATTTTCCTAAGTGTGCTATGCCAATTGTTTTTACATGTTGCTGTAAAAAAAAAGAATTAGCATAGGGCACTTATGAAAATATCTTAGAGGGGGAAGGATGAGGTTAGCAAAGAAGCCACAGAATGGGCATATTATTTGTGTAAAAACACGGTATGTATGGCTTTTACTTTAATGGAGCATAAGTTGAGTGTTATAGATGCTTTACCTATAATTTTTCTAATCCATGTAACAATCCCATAAGGTAGGATATATTTCCATTTTACATATAATGAAAAGGCCAGGCTTCTCCATTTATTTATTCATTCAGTTAGACAAATTTTACCAACAACCTGTTCAGTGGCACTCGCCATGTTAGATGCTGAGTGTATAGCAGAGAACAAAGGAGATGAGGAGATTAAATTCCTGGTCTCAGGGAGTTTACATTTATCTGCTTTATGCTGGTGGTGAAAGATTCAATTCTAAACATTTTCTGAAAAGAAAATACACTCTAACAAGCCAAACTCTTTAAAGAAGGCCAGTTTTTAAGAAGTTAAAAATCTTGGCTTTTCTACTTCTTCATGTCTTATAATAGACCGAGGTGGGTGGATAACCTCCTAGAACTGCACACCTTACCATGTGTTATTGATTACTTCAGGCACCTTTCATAGCTGCTCACAGGACTTGGAACTGTGCTTTGAATTTAAAATGTCTTCTTCTGTGCTTGATGTGCCTAATTATGTCAGCACCAGCTGGAAGGAGATATTGACAAGAGAGTACAACACGGCTATGTTCCCTACATAATTCAAATTCAGTGGCAGGCTTCCACCTCCGTCTCCCCCTTCCACCTCCAACAGCAAGAAGTAGAGCAAGTCTAGTGCTCCATATTTAAATGCACAAAAAGAAAGGGAACATAAAGACAGGTTTTGCTATGCTTTCAGTACTTCAGTATCAAAGGTCTTTCATATCAACTAACTTCCATAATTAAATTGCTTACTAGTGGCAGCAAGTCCACACCATGCTAGGTTTCAAATGATATTTTTGATTTTGTAAATGTGTTCTTCTGACGACAAATCGTGATCACTTTTCTTCCCCTTACTGGGATAAAATAGTGAAATATCCCAACTGCTTTCATAATTTTTGGAGTATAATGGCCTTACAAGTCTAACAGGGGCTTAAGAAGTATATATTCAATGGAAACATTTAGTTTCTGCTGTGAGTATATAAGGGAATTTATCTTTTACAGTCTTTTAAAGGTGGCTTTTTAAGTTTTATTTCTACTATTTACTTGAGTAATTTAACAAATATTTATTGAATGCCTTCTATGTTCTTTATGGGATACAAGGTGTAGGAGACACAGTTCCTCTTATCTAGAAGTTTACAAACTAGTGAGGGAGGCTGACAAATAATTTGACAGAGAAAAATTCACGGAATGCTATGGGAACACTTAGGAGGACAACTTAGTCAGATAGTGGTTTTTTGTTATTTAAAAATAAAACATTTATATACACTTCAAATTAAAAAAAAAAAGCTATTTAAACAGAATAATGTTCAAAAACTGATTTAAAGTAAATGAGGAAAAACTCAAACTGTGGCTGCCTGATACAATTTTTTAAATATGTATTTTTTATTAGCTGAGAAGACTAATCACCTTTCCTAAATAAAAGTTAAAGCATAATGTTATTTTTTTGGAAATTTTAAATTTGTGTCACATAAACAATGCGAATGTGAATAAAGCAATAATAATAATCATTGCAGTATCGCTATATGAAGTTAATGTAATATGATGAATGTGTTATACCAATATAAGTGCTTAAAATGTATGCTGTTTATGGAAATATACTGAGATACCCCCATGGATTAGGCATGGAATGGAAACAGCAGACGTTTTGTTATAGAATGTAAAAGACTGCCCAGAATTAAAATACTATAATGTAATTTTTTCATTTTGAACATACATATACTAATAAGCTGCATTAACATAGTGCATATTTTAATTTCAAAAGAACCATTTTTGTGTTATTTTGGTTCTTGTATAGGTTCTTTTGTTTTCAAGGAGCAGAGATTCATTCAGATCACCTCAAGCAAGAATATCTGTAAAAATAAAACAGGAATCTTAGCCAGCCCTCAAGGAAAGTCATTAAAAAAAAAAACAAAAACAAAAAAAAAACCTTAAAACAAGAATAGGGAACACAGAACAGCCAGACCTTGTGGAGTCTGGAATGCAGCCTTCGAAAGCTGATGCAATGATCAAGTTACTTCATTGCCTCCTCAGCTGCACGTGCCTTGGTCTCTCCTCAGTCATCATTCAGGTTCTGTGTGTCTGAGCTTCCTTGGTAGGTTTTCACTTCTGCTTCCACCACCGACTAGCTACATCTCTACGTGCCTCCCTATATCCAACTCCACCAAGAAAGAAGATCTGATTGGTTCTCTACATCCAATCCCACCAAGAAAGAAGATCTGATCAGATAAAAGCATCATTTTGAGGTAAGACTTGCACATCATACCTTTTGGCTCCTCTAGAGTTAGGAGAGCAACCCCCCACCACATCCTTGTGGCCTAGACGGTAGGGTGAGGAGGTGAAGAACAAGACGACCACTGACTTAGAGGACCCGCTGCCTAGAGTCCTCTCTGCAGGACATTCAATACTTCTAGCGCTGCACCCCAATTTGTAACTCAGCTTCTTAGTCATATGTTGACATGAGCAGTCTTTAATGCAATAACATGGTAGATTATTCTTAAAGGGCTTCAACATTTCTCAGGAAACATGAGCAGAATGTAGACAAAATTGAAACCAGAAGCAAGTACATTATCTATTTTTTTCCATTTAAAAAATTGTAGTCAATATCTGACATTAAGAAAATTTGATAAAATAAAACCAGAGTTTTAGGCTCTAAGGATTTATGAGTTTTATCAACACAAAATAAGACATCGAATTAACTAAAAGAGGAAGTCAAAAACCATGCAGTCAACCCTATTTATTATTCAATGTTTTGTTTTCCATGTACTTTGATGTTACTTATTTATTGCTCAGACTACACATGCTATAAATGTGGAAAGCCATGTAACCTCTTAATAATTTAAAACGTCAATAACCCATTAGTTGACATTTATTACCTGCTTACCATATGTTACATACTATGCTAAGTTATTTTGATACATTAACTTATTTAGTATCCCCACTCAATGTGTTGGCAACTATGAATCAACCGCATTTACAGATGAGGAGACTAAGTCCTAGAGAGTTTATTAGCTCAAGGTCAATTCACAGCTGATGAATGTTGGAGCCAGGGGGTTGTTACAGGTACCCTGAACTCAGAGCCCGTTCTCTTAATCACTGTGTCATACTGTCTCCTATGAGAGATACATTTGAGGAAATAGATCATCCTGCCTTTGGAGGAAAAAAAAAAAAAAATTGATTACCTGTGCGATCCTGCTGAGAAAATAAATTTTTCATTTCAACTTTTAAATATATTGGTGATCAGAATTTCAGGAAGAAGAAAAGAAACTAAGAAAACAAGAAATAATTAGGAAATTTGATACTGAAAATATTTAGGAAGATTGGGTTGTCTGCCAATATTATGACTCTTCCTAGATCCCACATTTTAGACACATATACACACATTACACAATCCAAAGTACTTTGCCTCCATTTTTGTTATTGCCCAAAAGTCTACTAACTTTAATTGTTGTTAGAAGCCTCATCTTTTATAAATGTAAATGCCTTTGTACTGTCAGGTCTTGTTACTGTTCTGTTTAGTCAATCGCAACTCATAGTGACCCTATATGGCAGAGTAAAACTTCTCCATATGGTTTCCTAGGCTGTAATCTTTACAGGAGCAGTTCACCAGGTCTTTTCTCCTGTGTAGTGGATGGTGGGTTCAAGCTACCCTTGACCTTCCAGTTAGCAGGCAAATGCTTAACCACTGTACCACCAGGGCTCCTTGGGCTGCTGACCTTTTGGTTAGCAGCTGTACCACTTAACCACTACACCACCAGGGTTTCCTCCTTGGTCTAGTATGTGGAATTCTGTGTTTTCTAACTTGCTTGTGGGGAGCTTACTCTAGCTAAACTCATCCTAGCCTCATTTTGAGGTGTGGGGATTGGAGAAAGCAGGCGTGGAGTAAACCTACGTGTGTGTTTGCGTGAGGGTGTCTCTCCGTATTGTTGGAAATCTCTGAAAACTGCTTAAATACAATGCAAGGGAGGCTTGGTGTAAACAACAATTAAGTTTATTTGGAAGTCAAGGATTAAAAGAAGTGGTCAGTGCTGTATATCTTACGCAATGTATTTCACTATAAAAACCTGTCTTCCTCGTCTTTGGGCGTAAAAGAACTCTCTTCAGTGGCTAGATTATTTCTCCTACTACTGCATGAATTTTGGCTAAGTGTCTCCATCAAAACTAAATCATATACAAACTGGGCTCTGGCTACTTTGACAGTATTTTTGTCCCAACTCCTATCTGAAATCAGACGCTTTGAGGGGTAACAATCTTTCTCCAATCGTGGTTTCCACGATGAGGGGTTTTCCATAAGCACACTGCTAGGAAGAGTCGTGAGGGTACAAAAATAGAATGATAGTTTATACCTTAATTGTTCCTTCATTAGCCTTCTTTTTCTTGACCCTCATGTCTGTCCCAAATGGTCCTAATCTCAGAAAATGTATCATAGGCTCAGCTGGTATTACAGCCTGCCCCACCTACAAAGCATTCAATCAAGATTTGTTCCTAGCTTACCAGCCTCATATATTCTATGTTAACATATTCCAAACTTGTAGAAAAATACAGCAACTAGCAACTATCATGATGCCCATGTATCCTTTCTCAAAAAGAAACATGTTAACATTCTGTGATTTTTTTTTTTCAGGTCATTTTGTGAAGGAATAAGATGTTCATTCATTCAACAAATATTTTTTGAGCACCTACTATAAGCCAAGCACTCTTCTTAGTATTTGCAATATGTCAGGGAGCAAAACAAACCCCAGTCCTGGTTGTGGGAAGTTACATTCTTTTTATAAATAATTTTTAAATCTTTTCAAGGAGAAATATTCACTGCTCACTCCTGATGTTTCCTTCAATAGGGAGGTAACTTCATTAGCATAACATTGCAGGTCTTTCTAACCTCTTTCCTCTCTTATGAGAAGGAATCCTTTATCTCTGTTAGGTTGGGAGAAGGAACTGGGCCTAGACGCTCAGCTTCCCTCTTTCTTCAGACAGGCATGCCTATAGATGTGCAGGGATCACAGTACTGCTCCCCAACAACGTAACAAACATTAATTTTACAGAGGAACACTCTGTCCCTACAGAGAGTGGTCTGTGGTAGTTCAGAGCTGCTTGGGAAGGTGTAAGTAACTGTCTAAGTTTAGTTTCAAAGTTAAGAAGACTATTCTGCATCATTCCTAAGCCACATCCCTCAATGCAAACTTGATCTTTTTGATCTCTATTTGCTCGTTTTCTTTGTTTGTTTTTTTTTATATCTCTTAGTCCTGACATGAGAGAGAAGCGAGTCATTTATTGGGACTTCTGAAACATCCCGAATCTTATTCCTCTTTACTCTCCCACATGATAGCTATTCTGGTGTTGATATATTTTCTTCCAACCCATGTTTGTATTTTTTCTGTATTTGTGTGTAACCATGAAATGTATTCAAGGTTATTTTATGTTTTTAACTTTATACAAATGTTTTGTGTGATATATAAAGTTTTTTTTTTTTTTTATATTATGTAGCTTGCTATTTTCACTTTTTATGTTATGAATGTTCTTAAATCCTATCCATACTGGGCAGTGTACCACTAGTTTATAATTGTACAATATGATACACGGATATCACATTATGTTTCTTATCTGTTCCCTTTGTGATGCACTTCTTTTGCTAGCATTTCATCCTGATGTGCTGTGTACTCAGGTCCGGGCCTTCGCATCTGCTCTTTCTGTCTCCACTCTCACCCCTTATCCTCACCCCCAATGCCCACTGCCTGACTAACTCCAATATTTAGGACTTAGCATGGACATTACTTCTTCCCTGATTCTCATTCTGCCTTGCCTTTCCCAGATTTGTTGTAGGGTCCACAACTAAAGCCTGAGTTTGAAAATGATTGGGAAACTGCATTGAGTTCTATACAAAAGTGAAAAATTTTGAGGTATATTTTGTAAATTCTGCACAGTAGATCTCAGTAAAATTAAAATTAAACTTTGCTTGGTTGTTGGTAAGTCTGTTTCTCCAATACTAGCTTAGAAAGCTGGTTGTTAATGAAGCCAAATATGCATTTCATATTCACTTTCCCACACATTGCACTGAATAATTTCTGATTAGAATACAAAAATGCCCACTGATTTTAGACTCTCAGTGGTATCAACTCCACAGGATACATGGAAAATTAAGAAGTTTGCCTTTTCTGAATCAGCAAGTGAGCAATCCTTTTTTAAATCAGGGGCATTGCTTTGCAAAATGTACTTTGTTCATTTATTGTGATGACTATACTCTTGTTTAAATTATTTATGATGATATTTATACTATATTTTATAGTCCAAGTAATATGAGTCCTCACTTGAAGCTCTTTGCTATTAAATCTTTGCTGAGATGCATTTAGATCACTGGTTTTCAGTGAGGATTTCCAGAATCAGTAAGTGAATTAGTACATTTTCAGCGTACATTATACATAGTAAGTTCAGTTCTGAGGAATATAAATCTCCATGCATAGCCCAGAAAAGTTTTATTTCATTCTTTTTTTATTTTGGAACAAGATGTGTTTGTTTCTGATGCACAAACAAGGTGTTCTGTGGGTAACACTCATTAGGGTTTCTGGGAGTAAGATGAACAAATCTCTCCTGCTTTGTGAGAAGTACAGGCCCTATAATGTTTCCAGGAGGAATACTCTGAAACCTTCATAAAACATTAATATCAGTTGGATAGAAAAAAAAAAAAAAAAAAAAAACCTTTAATAAAACATTTGCCCCTGTCGTTAGAGTTTTATTTATTCAAGAATCATATGCAATAAATTTACATTACATGTGCGTTTTGCAAAGAATGAGAACATGTCAATGTCCTACGTTATAAAGAAAGCTAGTATCCCACACAGAAGAAATGAGAAATTTGGTAGAAACTCACCCATTTCCTGACTATTCCAGGTTTATATATAATGTCATTCCTAGTTTGAGTTCTAAGATCTGGGTTCAAGCTATCAGTCTCAAATTAAGATGATAAAAAAAGGCAACAAAAATAACCCAATTTTTATCTAACTTTCTGAATAAGGAGTTAAAACCAAAAAACTAAAAATTAGCAATAGGAGACATAGTCAGCTAAAAAAAAAAAAAAAAAAAAAACCTGAACATATTCTCAGACCAACCAGTACACTAACTTTATTTTTACTGTAGTATTATTATCTTACTTTGATTATATGTTAAGTCCCAGATTTTTGCTGAAACTTTAGAAATACATTGGAATTTTGGAAAGGAATTTAAAAATAACATGGAGTATGTTTTGAGAAGTGTCTAAGTAAAAAATAAGTTAAAAAATCACAAAAGGAAAAACTGTAAATAATTTCTGACAAAATACTATGATTTCTGATCAGCTTCTTTTAAAGCTTGCTGATATTTTGATATCTTGAAAAGGTACAGCAACATATAGTTGTTTTATATATCTTGACTAAAATATGCCACCCTTCTTGAGGAAATGTTAAAATGTTGAACATCTATGTTCTCCACAAGTAAATAACACATTATATGGCTACATTATGACCAGATTATATCTATTAGTTACTGCTGTGCTCCATGTAAATCTCTAGTTCCCCTGGGAAATGAGAAAATCATTTCAGACTCCAATAACTAACAATCAGTTATTGCTCTGGGCAATAATAAAGCTGAATGCAATTACCTAAAGTGAAGTTAGCAGTATAACAAATGAAATACAGATTTTTTTTTTCCTCTCTTAAAATAAATGTAGCATCTCCTCATTCCACACTACGGTGTATTACAATAGGCTCTGCTAAACAGCGTATTATCTGAATAGTCTATTTGAGATTGAAATATATGTGATTAAAAGTTATAAAGTTACTTTGTATGGTATCATTTATTTGGTTGGTGTATACACACACACACCGGTAAAACTCAAAACTGCAAAACATGAAACATTTAGTTTATTTAAAAAAGATTTATTAGACAGGCTTGTGATTTTAAGAGTATTGAATTTTACTGATGAAAATGGTTAAAAAAATTTCCTAGTATTTGGTCACATAGCAAAATGATTGGCATTAAAAATGATAAAAGTCATCCTCGGAAGTAGCTATGATGGGCTTATGTATATGTCATCACTCTATATTGTTAAAGTATTTTTTGAAATGAATATTGAAAAGAAAGAAGTGGCTTACCATATGGCTCATTTACAAATTTTACTCTTAGAATTTTTTTTTTGCTGTAACATTATTTATTTATCCAAAATTGATTTCTAATTCATTATTTGCATATATTTTCTATTTGTCACAACAGAATGCAATTATACTGAAACAGATTTCCCAGTAGAAAGTTAAGCCTGCTGTGTCACATTTTGTTTAACCATTTTTTATGTACAATTGTAGTCTTGTGTTTTGGCATAGAACGCTACTGAAACAGTAGATTTTCTGGCAATTTGGCTGTTAGCATACATTTGATGGTGAATATAGCCTTTCATTAGCTCTGTATTCAAATAGCACTGCCAAAGGATTTTTCATTTTCTTTACTCATTTCTGTTTATAATAAATCCTGGGAAGCTTGAAGCTGACATCTGTTTTCTGAAGCAACTCTTTCTCTCTCTCTTTCCTCTGTATGGGCACATACTGACTTACTGTAGGGCTGTTCATTAGAGTTGGACTGCTAGCAATTATTATTATTTAAGAAAAAATGGATTGTTTTGTGGGGGAAAACACATAGGAAAACTGCATGAATAATGTAACAAAAGAATATGTAAAAATTGGCACCTACAAACACTGACAGTATCTGCTTAAGTGCATGTTTATATTCTCTGGTTTTATTATAGGTAATTTGAGGGATGCTTCTACTTCATGGACCACACTACTTGAAATAAAAATCATGTACCAGAGTAAAAAATAATTTCATTTGGTTGTCTAAAAATTCCAATTTTAATTCCCTTTCCCCATTCAGGTTGATTCCTTTTTCTCCCTCCCTCTTATCCTTCTTTTCTCCCTCTCTTCCTTCCTTCTGTGAACATTTATTGACCACGCCCTGTGCTCCAGACTCTGTTGCTGATGTAGGTCAAAGACATGGTCCCTAATCAAAAGACTCTCATCATCTAATAAGAAAGAGAAATACTTAAGCAGGCAATGACAATTCTTTTTTAACTGGATGAAAGCCCAGCCAAATGGTCAAAGTGTTACTCGATAAGGCTTTATTTAGTAAGCATGTTTGCTCTTTGATTAGGGTTTCCATGAACATGTAATATACTGCACAACTGTGCTTTGCCCTCCCCTTCTATCTACCAGAGTGATCAAGAGTTCTCACAATATAAAAGTCTAAGAAACTTTCTCCTAGGGTACCTCAGACAATTTTGGAAAACTTTGGTTGGTTCCAGTTGTGTAAAACATCAACTTTCTCAGATATTCCCCTAACCTTCCCTTTACACATACACGTCAAAAAACCAAGCCAAACCCATTGCTGTCGAGATGATTCCAACTCATAGCAGCCCTATAGGACAGAGTAGAACTGCTCCATATGGTTTCCAAGAAGCCGCTGGTAGGTTCAAAGTGCTGATCTTTTGGTTAGCAGCTGAGCTCTTAACCAGTGCATCACCATGGCTCCACCCGTACACATTGGGAAGGTATATATTGAAGATCCACTGCACCAGTGGTTTTCAAATTAGGGTGCATCAGAATCACCTAGAGGACTTGTGAAAACAGACTTACTGAATCCCAACACCTATAGTTTCAGATTCAGTTGGTATAGCAAGTCTATAAGTTCAGTAAGTCTGAAATTTGCATCTTTGACAAGTTCTAAAATGACGTTGATGCTGCTTGTATGAGTACTAAACATTGACAACCGCTGCACGATATTATTGAGGAATATTTTCTATTCTCTGATTTAGTAGTAAAGAAACCAAACCTACTGACAAAACGTTATGAGAGTTCAAGATTTAAGCAGGTTTTAGGAGACAGTGGATTATTGCTGCTTTACTGTCTGTGAGCTTGTGGTACTGTGGTGGCTTACATGTTGCTGTGATGCTGGAAGCTTTGTATTTTAAATACCAGCAGGGTCACCCATGGTGGACATGTTTCAGTGAAGGTTCCAGACTAATACTAGAAGGACCTGGCCATCTACTTCTGAAAAAATTGGCCAGTGAAAACCTTATGAATAGCTGTGGAACACTGTCTGATATTGTGCCAGAAGATAAGCCCCTCAGGTTGGAAGGCATTCAAAATACGACTGAGGAAGAACTGCCACCTCAAAGCAGAGTCTACCGCATGATGTGGATGAAGTAAACCTTTTGGAAACTTCATTTACTGAGGTGTCATGACTCAAAACAAAAAGAAACAGCTGCAAACATCCATTAATGATCAAAAAATGGAATGTATTAAGTATGAACCTAGGAAAATTGGAAGCTGTCAAAAATGAAATGGAATGCATAAAGATCAATATCCTAGGCATTGGTGAGCTGAAATGGACTGGTATTGGCCAGTATGAAAGGGACAGTCATATGGTCCACTATGCCAGGCATGACAAATTGAAGAGAAATGGCATTGTATTCATCGACAAAAAGAACATTTCAGGATCTATCCTGAAGTACAATGCGGTCAGTGATAGAACAATCTCAGTATGCCTAAAAGAAAGACTAGTTAATATGACTATTACTCAAATTTATGTGCCAACCACTATTGCCAAAGATGAAGAAAATTAAGAATTTTTATCAACTTCTGCAGTCTGAAATTGATCAAATACGCAATCAAGATGCACTGATAATTACTGGTGATTCAAATACAAAAGCTGGAAACAAAGAACAAGGATTGGTAGTTGGAAAACATGGCCTTGGTGATAGAAATGATGCCAGAAATTGCATGATAGAATTCTGCAAGGCAAATGACTTATTCATTGCCAATACTTTTCCAACAATATAAACAGAGACTATACACATGGACATAGATGGACAGAATACACAGGAATCCAATCGACTATATCTGTGGAAAGAAAAGATGATGGAAAAGTTCAATATCATCAGTTAGAACAAGACCAGGGGTTGACTGTGGAACAGATGATCAATTGCTCACATGCAAGTTCGAGTTGAAGCTAAAGAAAATTAGAGAAATAATATTTGATGGTTACAAGGGAGGGGAGGGGTGGCAATGGAAAAACACTTAATAGACATTAGATAAGTGGTAACTTTGGTGAAGGGTAAGACAGTACACAATACTGGGGAAGCCAGCACAACCTGTACAAGGCAAGCCCATGGTAGCTCCATAGACACATGGACCTGAGGGACCAAATTACTGGGCTGAGGGCTATGGGGATCACGTTCTCAGGGAACCTCCAGCTCAATTTGCATATAGACTTTATAAATAATATGTTCTATATTCTACTTTGGCGAGTAGTGTCTGGGATCTTAAAAACCTGTGAGTGGCCATCTAGGATACTCCACTGGTCTCACCCCTTCAGGAGCAAGGAAGAATGAATTAAGCTAAAGACATAAGGGAAAGGTTAGTCCAAAGGACTAACAGACCACATCTACCATGGCCTCCATCAGACTGAGTCCAGTACAACTAGATGGTGCCTGGCTACCACCACTGACTGCTCTGACAGGGATCACAATAGAGGGTCCCAGACAGAGCTAGAGAAAAATGTAGAACAAAATTCCAACTCAAAAAGAAAGACCAGACTTGCTGGCCTGACAGAGACGGAGAAACCCTGAGAGTATGGCCTCCAGACACCGTTTCAGCTCAGTAATGAGGCCACTCCTGAGGTTCACCCTTCAGCCAAAGATTGAACAGTCCCATGGAACAAAACAAAACTAAAGGGGCACACCAGGCCTGGGGCAGGGACTGGAAGGTAGGAAGGAACAGGACAGCTGGTTATAGGGAACCCGGGGTTGAGAATGGAGAGTACTGACATGTCATACAGTTGTTAACCAAGGTCATAAAACAATGTGTGTACTGTTTGATGAAAAATTAGTTTGTTCTGTAAGCCTTCATCTAAAGTTCAATTTAAAAAAAAGAAAATTAGAACAAGTCCACAAGAGTCAAAATACCACCTTGAGTATATCCCACCTGAATTTAGAGACCATCTGAAGAATAGATTTGACCCACTGAACCTTAATGACCAAAGATCAGATGAATTGTGGGATGACATCAAGGATATTATACATGAAGAAAGCAAAATGTCATTAAAAAGACAGGAAAGAAAGAAAATACCAAAATGGATAACAGAAGAGACTCTGAAATTTGCTCTTAAATATAGAATAGCTAAAGCGAATGGAAGAAATGATGAAGTAAGAGAGCTGAAAAGATTTCAAAGGGCAGCTGGAGAAGACAAAGTATTATAATGAAATGTGCAAATACCTGGAGTTAGAAAACCAAAAGGAAAGAACATGCTCAGCATCTCTCAAGCTGAAAGAACTGAAGAAAAAATTAAGGATTTGAGTTGCAATACTGAAGGATTCTACGGGCAAAATATCAAACGACACAGGAAGCGTCAAAACAAAATAGAAGAAATATACAGATTCACTGTACAAAAAAGAATTGGTCAACATTCAACCATTTCAGGAGGTAGCACATGATCAAGAACGAATGGTATTAACAGAAGAAGTCCAAGCTGAACCGAAGGCATTGGCGAAAAACAAGGCTCCAGGAATTGATGGAATACTAATTGAGATGTTTCAACAAACAGGTGCAGTGCTGGAGGTGTGCACTTGTCTACGGCAAAAAATTTGGAAGATAGCTACCTGGCCAACCAACTGGAAAAATAAAAAAAAAAGAGATTCATATTTGTGCCCATTCCAAAGAAACGTAATCCAACAAAATGTGGAAATTATCAAACAATATCAATAATATCACATTCACGCAAAGTGGTTGTAGCAGTAAATTGATGGGGAACTACCAGAAATTCAAGCCAGATTCAGAAGATGATGTGGAATGAGCAATAACAATGCTGATGTCAGATGGATCTTGGCTGAAAGCAGAGAATACCAGGAAGATATTACTTATGTTCTATTGACTATGCAAAGGTATTCGACTGTGCAGATCATATCAGATTAGGGGTAACATTGGGAAGACTGGTGATTCCAGAACACTTAATTGTGCTCACGAGAAACCTGTACTTAACCAAGAAGCAGTTGTTTGAACAGAACAAGGGGATACTGCGTAAAGTCAAGAAAAGTGTTGTATCCCTTCTCCATACTTGTGCAATCTGTATGCTGAGCAAATAATCCAAGAAGCTGGACTGTATGAAGGAGAATGGGGCATCAGGATTGGATGACATCAGGATCGTGATATACAGATGACACAACCTTGCTTGCTGAAAGTGAAGAGGACTTGAAGCACTTACTAATGAAGAACAAAGACTACAACCTTCAGTATGGATTACGTCTCAGCCTAAAGAAAATAAAAATCCTCAAAACTGGATTAATAAACAACATCATGATAAATGGAGAAAATACTGAAGTTGTCAGTGATTTCATTTTACTTGGATCCACAGTCAAAACCCATGGAAGCAGCAGCAGTCAAGAAATCAAATGACATATTGCATTGGGTAAATCTGCTGCAAAACACCTTTTTTTAAGCGTTGAGAAGCAAAGATATCACTTTGAGGACTAAGGTGCACCTGACCTAAGCCATGGTATTTTCAATTGCCTCATATGCACGCAAAAGCTGGACAATGAATAAGGAAGACCAAAGGAGAAATGATAGCTTTGAATTACGATGCTGGTGAAGAATATTGAATATAGCATGGACTTCCAGAAGAACAAACAAATCTATCTTAGAAAAGTACAGCCAGAATGCTCTTTAGAAGGAGGATGGTGAGTCTTCCTCTCACATAACTTGGACATGTTATCAAGAAGGAAGACCCTCAATGAGGCGGAGTGACAGAGTGGCTGCCACAATGCACTCAAGCATAGTGATGATTGTGAGGATGGCAGAGGACCGGGCAGTGTTTTGTTCTGTTGTATATAGGGTCACTATGAGTTGGAAAAAACTTATGGCACCTAACAACCACAAAACGGTCTGTTTTCGTGCACTATATAATTATTGGAAAGATTTGCAATGTATCTGTCTTTTGGTTTAAAATCACAGAATAAATAAACAGAATTAAGGATCAGAAAATTTTTTCAGTACTTTGTCTAGTTCAGTTTCCTTAATTGTTTCTGAGGATGACCTAGTGGGGCACTGGATATTTACAACCATAACAAAGAATTTGCTTTCCTGAAGCCACTGTGTCTACCTGTGACTGCAGCCACCGTTTCTCCCTATGGTTTATTCATTCATGACCTTTTGGCATGTGGACAGAATCCTGGGCACTCAGTTTTTCCTGCTCATCAAGAATTATTTTTCCTATGCCTTGTGTTGGACTTAGGATGTTTTCTGGCACAAGGAAAAGACAGACTGGTAATCATTTTAATGCAAAAAGAAAAGCTGAAAAAAAACTTTGTCCCTTTAAGCAAAGTTTCTGGCTCAAAACTAATAGCAGTATATAATCAAATTCAAAAGTCCAATGTTAGCCAATATTGCCTTCTCACCATTTCTAATTCCTACATCACTCCTCTGGCTTTTTATTTCTTGCCTTCATAGTCCATTCTAGGTATCTGCTTCACGCCCTCTTGATAATTTTCTGCAGCTTACTAATATTTTTCTACCTCCACCCCTGCCTAACTCCTCATCACTAACATATTCTGTTTTCAGTATTTGCATATTTTGATTTTGACATATTTTCAGCTTCAAGTAGAGGAGTAGTGGCTAAGAGAATAGACTTTAGAATTAGGTTAGGTTTGAATCCCATCCCTGCCAACTACCAATTTTGTTACTTGAGTCAAGTCTGCTAACATTTCTGGTTCTCGGTTCTCTCACATGTAAAGTAGGGTTAATTTCCATCTCACAATTTTTTGGATATAAATGTTTGTAAAGAACAATACCGCGTTTGGCATGTAGTAAGTGCTTAATGGATGGTGTGCCTTTTCCTCTTCTCCTCCTCTTATCCCCTTCCCACAAATTGTGTCCTTACAACACCTACATTGCTAGGACTCCACTTTCCCATCCCTTCCACCACTTCTCCTGGCAAAAGAAGGGGATTGAAAATGTTAATGCTGTTCCATGTCAGTGCCTTCTTAAGAAGAAATAAATCCTTTCCAACTGAAAACTTATCTTTGAGTTGCTGTTTTAAATGTAACCCAAACCCACCACTATCTTTTCTCATTTGCATTTTTCCTAGTGAAGAGATTTTCATTTGTGAGTTTTATAGTTAAAACAGTAAATACTGTTGTAAACAATTTTACATTCAGCTACACGGCTTTAGATCAGGCAGTACTGCCCTTACATCTGGGCAAGAGGGATTCCATGTGTTTAGAGGGCCCCGATAACAGAAGCGCCCACGTGTGAGCACGCGCGCGCGCACACACACACACAGAGTTTATTAAAGACTACGTGGGCACCTTTGGCACTCAGAATCTTGCACTCAGCATTGGTACAGAGTGACCACTAACCCAAAACATCCATTCTTAGTAAGTAAAACAATTCAGTGTTATTTTTGAGGTAACAACTAATGCAATAAGAAAATTGAATAATCAATATTGATTGTTAGGTTCAAAGGGACAAAGTTATTTTTTTCCTGTGGATTATATATCTTTATAAAGCCAAACAAAAAAACCCACTGCCATCCAGTCGATTCCAATTCATAGTGACCCTATAGTACAGAGTAGAACTGCCCCATAGGGTTTTTAAGGCTGTAAATCTTTATGGTTTTTTGTTTTTTTAAATCTTTACGGAAGCAGACTGCCACGTCTTTCTCCTGCAGAGCCGCTGATGACTTTTCGTTTAGCATCCCAGCTGCTTTAACCACTGCGCTACCAGGCCTCCATAAGTCCAAAACCTCCGTTGTTGTTGAGTCATTTCTGATTCACAGTGACCCTACAGGCAAAGCAGAACCGCCCTATAGGGTTTCCAAGGAGTGGATGGTGGGTTTGAACAGCCGAGCTTTTGGTTAGTAGCCTGAGCTCTTAACCACTGTGTCACCAGAGCTCCCCACATACCAAGGGACTCAATTAAAAAAAATAAATAAAACTACTAGAATTAATGAGCAATCTGGTAAGGAGTTGGATTCTTTCTCCTTGGAATTTAAATTTGGATGGGAATTTAAAACTCTACCAGTGGTAGATGCAGCTGGCTTTGAGTTATTCTGATAATTGTATCTAAAAAATTGTTCATGGTCCCTTGCTCTTGAGATCCCTAGGGCCCCCCTACTCATGTTTCTCAATTCTGTGAGCTATCCAGTATCCCAGCAATAAGTTTACCTTTTTCTTGGCTTAAGTTAAAAAAAATCTGTTTTTGTTACTTGACATCAACACATTCTACCTCATGTAATAAATAAATAGTTGTAGACACACCTTTGGAAAGATCAAAGATGAGAATATAGAGAAAGCATGAGAAAAAACATAGGAGATGAGAAAGGAGGATCACAGCAAAAATAGCATCAATATCAATACCATAATTGACTAGAATTCTAAGAGAGGCAGATATTGTAGATAATTAAATTTTTTTTTTTTTTTTTGTTAACTGACAAATAAAATACAAGCTCCCAATTCTTGGAAAATATTTATGAAATGTATGGAAGTTTTTGTAATAAGTAATGTAACGAGCATAATATACTGTTTTATTGGTGAGTCCAGACTTATATTTCCATCTCACCACATTCTGACCAATACTAAATATTTAAATCATATCCTATTTTTAATCTGTTTTTATGAATTGCCTTTTTAGAACCTTAGTTATGGAGGTATTAATGGTTTTTTAAAAATTGGTTATTATAGACTTTATTAAATTCATTAACCTGTTTGTCAATTTCCCCCTATTTTGTTGTCTGCCTTTTAATGTTCTGATTTTTTTTTAATCCTACAAGAGGGATTTAAAAAATACTTTTATGCAGTCAAATGTATCAAAATATTCCCTGATTTTTTTTTTACTTACTGTTATGCTTAAATGGTTCTGATTATTCAAAAATTCAATCATATTTCATTCTAGTCATAACTTCTTCCATATTTTAGTTTTAACTTTTTGATACAATTGGAATTTATTTTTATATATGAGATGAGTTGTGGATCTAAATGGGCTATTTAAAAATAGGAATATGTCTAATAGACTAATCTTTTCATTTCTGGCATAATACTATCTTTATCATATATTAAATTCTCAGGGATAAAGGGCTTTTTAATGGGTTGTCTATTCTCTTTCACTGATTTATCCGGGAATCTTACATCTGTAACACAGTAAATTTCCTAGGCCTTCTTGTTACATTTACTTTTTCACATGTAATTTACACTATTTTTTGCAAATCCCCAATCAAAAGAGAAAAATCATGTCAATATCTTGGTTGGAATGGAACTAAAACTACAAATTGAGGGAGAGGAATAGATAAACATTTTTATAACATTTACTTCAACAGGTACTCATTATATAAGGTGTGAATTTTAAGAAGTTGAATAAGACATAATCCCTATTTGGAGAAATTCATGGTTACTAAAATTTGCTAAGTGCTAAAAGAGAAGTATCCTTTGGTGTGTGTAATATGCTCACAGAAAACTGATGCCTGGCCCAGACTCGGGGATTTTGGAATGGTACCTGGAACCGATGATATCGTAACTAACTGATTGCTTAAGGATAAATATTACACAGGCAAATGGGATTAAGTAGAACAGGGACAATCAGTGGTAGACTAATTTTAGGAGTTGAGTTAAATCACTAAACAAATTATAACACTTAAAAATAAAATTCATTCTATATTTGCTAACATGAAAACCAAAAATTAGTGTACCAAATCAATATAGTTCCATTTACATTTAACTGCCAGAAAGGTGGCATGAAATTTGAACACACATATACATACTAGAGCACACATACTTTTCTTCTCTCCCTTCCCTTTAGTGACAATAAAAAGAGTATGAATTCACCTTTTTGGATGTAAAAATTTTGGAAAATAAATATGAGGTAAAAACAAAAATCAGAATAATTGTGTCATCCAAAGTTAATACTGAGAACTACATACAATATCTACATAAATATTGATACTAATATCAATATCTGTATCCATATCTGTCGATCTGTATGAATATTCAGAGCTCTGGGGGCATAGTGGTTAAAAGCTGAGGCAGTTTGAATCCACCAGCCTCTCCTAGGAAACCCTATGGGATGATTCTACTCAGTCCTATAGGGTCACCATGAGTCAAAATTGACATGATGGCAACAGACGTGGTATATCAATATTTGGATCACACTAAATATACTGTTTATTATCCTGATTATTCACTTGAGACATTATCCTCGTGCCTTTTAATATTCTTCAAAAAACAAAATTTTATTAGATACAAAGAATTCTAGAATATACATAAATTGTGATGGTCTTTGCATTAAAAGTAGGATAATTTTTCTGATTGCTGTTTTCATAAAATTATATTTTTATGATTCATATATTCACCTACTATAATTTTGATTTTTAATTATGCCAAATTATTACTTCTGGTAACAGCTCATCAATAAACTAAGCTGCTTCTTAAGACTGCTGGTATTTAAAGAAAGTAATAGTAGCCATACATTCTATTTTTTTCTCTAATTATGCAGTTAAAACCCAAATACTTATTATGTAAATCCAAACGTATGTACATTTATACACATACAAAAGTAAGCCTATACATTAAATAACTCTCTATAAAGCTCCCATTCTCTCAAGGAAAACAAATTCTCTTTTTAACTAGTTTTTATAGAACTGAATAAATTCTTTGGAGAATCTAGAAAATTTCTGACATCTGTTTCCTTGAAAGCAGTCATTGTACTACAAGGCAGAGGTAGGAATGGCCTTCTGATAGAATGTCACCAGGATAAGCCAGTTGTTGTTGATTCAAGAGGCCACTGTGATGGCATTACCTTCTCTAATTTGTATAGTTCATAGTCTTGCAGCTAATGAAAAAAATCACTCTTGTCAGTGTTCTAGGTTTGATTACACCCAGGGAGAGGGAGGTTGATCCATACTATCTTTACTTAAAACAAATGGAAATTTCTAAAGGACAATTCGCATTTCAAAATTACAATAAGAAATATAATTTTGTAGCTAACCATTCCATTTTTTTCTGTAGGCATATATTTGGGAAAGTAGGTATATTATTTGGGTATCTTGTCATGTGTTACATCCTAATTTATCCTTGGACTCTCAAGGGGTAATTTCATTTCCCTTTTTTCCAGATTATTAGAAGACAACTATCTTAACCATTATCCTTACATGACACTCAGTTCTCTTCTAATAATTTGGAAATAAGAGAAATGAAGAAGGAGGTTACTATCTCCCACCCTGTGTTGTTTAATAACCATTGTAACCTCCCATGTATTTGGGTCTTCAGCAAGCAGATGAAAAGCCCTTGCAGGGTCCCTCACAGAGACTGAGGTGTCAATATCCGTAAAAGGATATAAAATTCAAAGAAGGTGACAGACTGCCTGATCAAACATATGGCATAAATGAGAAGGGCCATTTTGGGCTTGCTGCATTAAGACTCTAGGCTACCTGCCTGAATCATGTCATTCAAGATAGGATTACCTTGTTCCTTCCCATCAACCACTTAAGTCTGCTCTTTAATGGTTCATTAAAAGGCTCAGTCACCCCTGTGGCCTGAGGGTATATGAAGCTTGAAACAAATACAACAAATCAAACTTTATTCCTACTCCTTCCTTTTGTCATGTGTAAGATTGGAAAGAAGAACTATAGATGGGAGATGAAACCTAGAGATATGATTTCCGCTGACAGAACTGGAAAGGCTTCTAGTCTTCATATGTTCTGAAGCTCCAGAATAACTTAGCAAGGAATTGTGGGACTTAAAGAGAATGAGTTAGGAAGGTGTATTCTAATTAAAGTCTGAATAAAATTGTCATGTTAAATTAAGTTTTGATTATTAACACTTAATGATTAGTTACGAAAGATACACGATTATTCCTCTTTACTCCCTCCTATACATTTGTTGTTGTTGTTGTTGTTAGGTGCCATCGAGTCAGTTCGGACTCGTAGCAACCCTACGTACAACAGGATGAAACAAACACTGCCTGGTCCTGCGTCATCCTTACAATTGTTATGCTTAAGCCCAATGTTGTAGACGCTGTGTCAATCCATCTCATTGAGGGTCTTCCTCTTTTTTGCTGACCTACTTTACCAAGCATGATGTCCTTTTCTAGGGACTGATCCCTCCTGACAACATGTACAAAGTATGGGAGACGCAGTCTCTTTGTCCTTGCTTCTGAGTATTCTGGCTGTACTTCTTCCAGGACAGATATGTTGGTTCTTTTGGCAGTCCATTCAATATTCTTCTCCAACACTGCCATTCAAAGGTTTCTATTCTTCTTCAGTCTTTCTTCTTCATTATCCGGCTTCCACATGCATAACCAAACTCAAAAAACCAAACCGGTTGGAGGCAATTAAAAGCACCATGGCTTGGGTCAGGTGCACCTTAGTCTTCAAGGTGGTACCTTTGCTTTTCAACACTTTAAAGAGGTCTTTTGCAGCAGATTTGTCCAATGCAATTTGTCTTTCTTGACTGCTGTTTCTATGGGTGTTGATTGTGGATCCAAGTAAAATGAAATCCTTGACAATTTCAATCTTTTCCCCCATTTATCATGATGTTACTTATTGGCCCAGTTGTGAGGATTTTCGTTTTCTTTATGTTGAGGTGCAATTCATACTGAAGGCTGTGGTCTTTGATCTTCACCAGTAAGTGCTTCAAGTCCTCTTCACTTTCAGCAAGCAAGGTTGTGTCATCTGTGTAACACAGGGCATTAATGAGTCTTCCTCCAATCCTGATACCCTGTTCTTCACATAGTCTAGCTTCTCAGATTATTTGCTCAGCATACAGGTCGAAGAGGTGTGGTAAGACGACACAACCCTGACACACACCTTTCCTGACATTAAGCCATGCAGCATTCCCTTGTTCTGTTTGACCGACTGCCTCTTGATCTATTTACAGGTTCCTCATGAGTACAACTGGAAACCCTGGTGGCATAGTGGTTAAGCGCTACGGCTGTTAACCAAAGGGTCAGCAGTTCGAATCTGCCAGGCGCTCCTTGGAAACTATGGGGCAGTTCTACCCTGTCCTATAGGGTCGCTATAACTAGGAATCGACTCGACAGCACTGGGTTTGGTTTTTTTTTTTTTTTTTGGTTTTATGAGCACGATTAAGTGCTCTGGAATTTCCATTCTTCTTAATGTTATCCGTAATTTATTACTATCCACACAGTCGAAAGCCTTTGCATAGTCAATAAAACACAGGTAAACATCCTTCTGGTATTCTCTGCTTTCAGCCAGGATCCATCTCACACCTGCAATGGTACCCCTAGTTCCTCGTCCTCTTCTAAATCTGGCTTGAATTTCTGGCAGTTCCCTGTGATAATACTGCTGTAGCCGCTTTTGAATAATCTTCAGCAAAATATTACTTGCATGTTATATTAATGGTATTGTTAGACAATTTCTGCATTTGATGGGATCACCTTTCCTGTGAATAGGCATAAATATATAACTCTTCCAGGTAGCTGTCTTCCAAACTTCTTGGTACAGACAACATAGTACTTCCAGCGCTGCATTTGTTTGTTGAAACATCTTAATTAGTATTCAGTCAATTGCTGAAGCCTTGTTTTTCTCCAACGCCTTCAGTGCAGCTTGGACTTCTTCCTTCAGTACCATTGGTTCCTGCTCATATGGTACCTCCTGAAATGGTTGAACATCGACCAATTCTTTTTGGTATAGTGACTGTGTGTATTCCTTCCATCTTCTTTTGATGCTTTCTGAGTTGTTTAATATTTTCCCCATAGAATCCTTCAATATTGCAACTCAAGGCTTGAGTCTTTTCTTCAATTCTTTCAGCTTGAGAAATGCAGAGTGTGTTCTTCCCTTTTGATTTTCCATCTCCAGGTATTTGGAAATGTCAGTATATACTTTACTTTGCCTTCTCCAGCTGCCTTTTGAAATCTTCTGTTCAACTCTTTTACTTCATCATTTCTTCCTTTTGCTTTAGGTACTTGGACATTTATGAGGAAGTTTCAGAGTCTCTTCTGACATCTATTTTCGTCTTTTCTTTCTTTCCTGTCTTTTTAATGAACTCTTGCTTTCTTCATGTATGATGTCCTTGATGTCATTCCACAACTCGTCTAGTCTTCAGTCATTAGTGTTCAACACGTCAAATCTATTCTTGAGATGGTCTCTAAATTCAGGAGGGATATACTCAAGGTAGTACTTCAGCTCTCATTGACTCATTCTAATTTTCTTCAGTTTCACCTTTAACTTGCATATGACCAATTGATGATCTGTTGCACAGTCCGCTCCCAGCCTTGTTCTGACTGATGATATTGAGCTTTTCCACCTTCTCTTCCCACAGATGTAGCCGATTTGATTCCTGTGTTTTCCACCTGGCAAGGTCCACATGTATAGTCACCATTCACGCTGTTGAAAAAAGGTATTTGTAATGAAGAAGTCGTTGGTCTTGCAAAATTCTATCCTGTGATCTCCAGCATCGTTTCTATCACCAAGGCCCCATTATCCAACTATCGATCCTTCTTTTCAACTTTCAAGTTCCAATCTCTGGTAATTATCAATGCATCCTGGTTGCATGTTCAATCAATTTCAGAGTGCAGAAGTTGGTAAAAATCTTCAATTTCTTCATCTTTGGCCTTATTGGTTGTTGCATAAATTTGAATAGTAGTCATATTACCTGGTCTTCCTTGTAGACTTATGGATATTATCCTATCACTGGCAGCACTGTACTTCAGGATAAAAATCTTAAAATGTTCTTTTTGAGGTTGAATGCAATGCCAGTTCTCTTCAAGTTGTCATTTTGGGCATGGCATAGTAGACCATATGATTATCTGATTCAAAATGGCCAATACCAGTCCATTTCAGCTCACTAATGCCCAGGATATCAATGTTTGTAAGTTCCATTTCATTTTTGACAATTTCCAATTGCTCTAGATTATGCTTCGTACATTCCAAGTTCTGATTATTAATGGGTGTTTGCAGCTGTTTCTTCTAGTTTTGAGTCATGCCACATCAGCAAATGAAGGTCCTGAAAGCTGAACTCCATCCATGTCATTTGGGTAGACTTTACTTTGAGGAGGCAGCTCTTCCGCAGTTGTCTTTTCAGTGCTTCCAACCTGAGGGGCTCATCTTCTGGCACCATATCAGACATAGTTCCACTGCTATTCATAAGGTTTTTACTGGCTAAATCTTTTCAGAAGTAAGCTGCTGGGTCCTTCCTCCTAGTCTGTCTTAGTCTGGAAGCTCAGCTGAAACCTGTCCACCCTCAGTGACCCTGATTGTATTTGAATACTGGTGGCAAACTTCCAGCATCACAGCAACATGCAAGCCCCCACAGTATGACAAACTCACAGACATGTGGGGGACTCCTACGAATACAGTTGCTAATTTTACTAACCCATGTTGTATATTATTTATAGAAGAAAAATATTTACAGCGAAAGGTTTTGATGTAAATTTTAGATAAAGCATGTATCTGACAGATTCATAAAACAATATAAAGCAAGATAACTATTGCAGTTGATATTTAGGGAGAACAGTATGGTGCCCTTCAAAAACTTGCAAAATATATACATATATTTTGTCCTGTTAAGTTATATATAGTATACATGAACATGCTTTTGATTCTATCAAAATCACCTTAAGGTATCCGAATGGATCCCAGACTCATGCTTTTGTACATTCAAATTATTCGCCTAGTACCTCTGATGTGATTAAGTGCCACAAGCACCCTTCTGGTAATTTGGTTTCCCATGTAGCTCAGCTGCAGGGAGAAAATGTGCTAGGCCGGTAGAAAAAAGTATCTGATAACTTAACAATTTAAATTACTCATGATAAACTATGAAGTTCACTCTTCGGTTTTATACATCAGTATTTTATGAACTCTGGTAGCATGTGACAGAATACTGATTTCTTATCAATTTTGGTAAACTGATAAATCAAGTTTCTTAGCCTGTAAATATGAAGGATCAGATCCTGGATTATGCTAACGGTCACTTCATGTGCCTTTTATTGTCAGAAGCTGGGCATTGAATAGTAACACAATTCCTTACCAACAATGACAGAAGACATTTTTAACATAGGTTTTCCTCAGTGAACAAACATGTTTTTGGTCAAATGGGTCTGCTTCTTCCAGATTGGCCTGGTGGAAACTTTGAGCACTTTAAGACGTGTCAAGCATGGACAAACAGTAAACACATCAGATTAAATATTAGCCTCTGGGCTCCCCACAGCAAATGGCAACTGAAAAATAATGTGAGGCCAAATCTCTAATATCACTAAATTAAGCTATAGCCCATTTCTTTTCAAACCAAGTATAAAAAAAAAAAAGAAAAAAATCCAAACCCATTGCCATCGAGTTGATCCCGACTCACAGCGACCCTACAAACCAAAAAAAACAACCAAACCCACTGCCGTCGAGTAGATTCCGACTCATAGCGACCCTACAGATTTGTGTATTTATTTCAACTACCATTTACTATTTGATGAGAGTTGCTAAGAAATCAAAAAGAAAAGTGCAGGAGGAAATAGGGAGTATAGTCTAGAAGCTATGGAGTGGTCATGAAGAACGGAGATTTCATGGTCATTACCAAATTTGTAAAGAGCATTTATAGGCACATAATCTCTGTCTCTGTCACTACTGTCTCTCTCTCTCTCACACACACACATGCACACACACTTTTAATCTCACATTTAAGGTAAAAAAGGTATGTGTTCAAGAAATGATCTCATTCAAGTTTTCAGAACAATAATGGCCACACAGAATCTATCACAGTGTCAGTTGACTTTGAAAAAGAAAACCAAAATGAAACAAATGTATAGTAGTATCTGACTAGAGCCTAGGAAAAAAATTAAGACAATGAGCCCACTAACTTTTAGACACATGGCAGGCTGGGAGATATTTGTCATGATAATTATCAGAAGAACCAATTTATTCTTAGATGGAAGTTAGTTCATGCTAGAAGTAACAGTGCTGGATTACATGTAATAGTTCAATATTCTCTTTTGTGGCTTCAGGTTTTTATGAAATACAAACATATATGAAATGTACATATATTTACAGTCAAGAAAAGTAGAAAAATAATGAAGAAAACGTAAGGAAAAAGCAAAATGCAAAGTAAGAGAGGAGACAGAAACAAAATAACCATTTTCAGACTCACCAAAAACTATAACTTGGGCCTTCATGGAACTGGCACATCTTCTATTCAATATGATCTTGTTTCCATTTCTATTGTTAAGGACAAATTGTAAATGTTAAATAATAATGATCTGTTATAAAGTAAATATGTTTAGAAAGGAAGACTAATGTCTATTACAGAATAAAAGGACAACTAAAGAATTGAGTTCATCTTTCTAATTCTTTGGTGAAAAATTAGCATAAGACCCAGTACTTAAGGTTTATTTTTTATTATGATATCTAATATAATGGTTATGATTAGTTGAACTCTCCCCTTTCAGACCCCTGCCCATTTTGACCTCTAAAAACTCCTTTCTCCTTTACTTAATCTAAATCTTTGTCTTCCAAATCTTTGCTCATATGTAATACTGGGCTACTACCTTCCATGATAGCTTCATATTTTTTATATCAAAGCCTATATGGACCGCGCCAGTTTGACAAAATGTTAACATAGTCTTCAGCTGTATAATTGATGTGAAATTCAAATACACATCTGACATCTGAACAACATCGTTTGCACACGGATGCTAAAGGACTTGATGAAGACAAGGCAGAGAACAGGGGTAATGGGATGCAAAGTCATTATTATAGTAATTTTTGTGCCATCTTTTCATTAGTAAAAATAATGCTTCATGCTTCCAAATTTATAAATACATTTTCATGTATTACTTCAATTTAACTTCCCATTTCTGTGATTTAGACAGATATTTTTCAGGTAACTGAAGCTTGGAGTGCTTGACCAACTTTAAAAAGAACTAGGGATAACAAGCCAGCACTGAGCTAAGAGCTGCTGAGCTGAACTAATTATCAAATCATACACTAAAAACTAAAACTAGTCTCATGTTTATTCTTCAGTTTAAACAAAAATTGGATGTTTATCTTGAAGACTGTAAAAAAGGAATGTGAAAAAACTTAGGGTGAGGAAATGAAAAATAAAAATTAAGTGGACTACTGCTTTTATTCTGGTATCTGATCAAACCACATAAGCGGCAGAGACAATGCTCTGTGTTTTACCAAACTATTTCCCTTATATTCCAGGCACACAGATCACATCACACGGCCTCCCCTCTCCAGTTGGATGGGACATGTAAGTGAGTTCTGGTAAATTAGGAAATAACACAGACTGCTTCTATGCATGGCCCCTGAAATCCCTCCCATGTGATTCTGCACTCTTGTTCTTTTACTTCTCTGCTTGCCAGATGTAGCAGGTTCACCTGAGGTCTTCAAGGCCCTAAGAAAAGTGGAGTCTGAAGATGAAAGGAGCCTGGTTCCCTAAATGAACGTGTGGAGCAAGGGCTCACTAACTTCCTGCGTTTAACTTGAACAAAGAAATAAAGTTAACTATGTTAAATCACTGAAATTTGGGAGTTTTTTTTTTTTTAAATAAGTTAATCTTCTTTGTGCATATAAACAGTCCCAAAATCTTTTTTTTTTTCTCACTTGAACTAAGGTCAAGTTCTCCTATCTCCTGTCTGCCTCTATCTTGTGTCTGCTGTGACATTACTTCCAATAGAGCAGTCCGATGAGAATAGCAATGTCCCAGAACATAGACAGCAACTCTGCTCCTCTCCCAAGCCCAGCATTTATCATTTTTCAAACCGTATCTTATTTAATTTTTAAGCAGCAACATGCAGTGTATTATAGTATCCTTATTCTAAGGATGAAAACCATAAGGCTCAGAGACATTAAACAACTTGCCCAAGGTATCATATACAATCTAGTACTTAAATTAAATTATCATATATTATCTAGTATTTAAATTAAATTCTGTAAGACCTCAAAGCTCTTCAAGACGAACTGCAGTGGGGGTCTACATTTCTCTTTAAAATACTTTAGACAGTATACCTTCTCCCACTACACAGCTGAGGAGAGAGAAGAGCCCAGGTATCAATCACATCACAATTTCATCCCACTTCTGAGGTTATAATGTGACCATCTTCAGGAAGCATAGCAGGAAAAGACACTTAGCTGTATGAAAGAGGGATTATAATAGTTCCCATTGACATTTGGGGCATTTGATTCTATAGTAACACTTACGAAAGACCAAAGTATTCTTAATCTACTTCACCAGAAATAGAAATTTATTTCTCTCTTATTTTTGCACCAATTCTGGCTGATGTTCTAGCATCTACAGAGCATGAAAAAACTGCATTAAAAGCAGTCAGTCGTGACCTCTCCCTCATCCTGCACAGTCTCCACCACTAACGACATACGGTTAATTCAGTGCATGTCATGCTACTGAAAGAACGTTTCGTGTCCAATGCACATGTGTTTGGCTAACTGACAAAACACCTTATTGGATTTGCAGAGTAGTTATATTTTAATATTCCATAAAAAAAAATGCACAAAATCTTGATTTCCATTTAAACTAAGAGCATACACATTTCTAAAATTAAAACTGGGCCAACTGTATAGCTTTTCCTTCTTTAAGTGTAATTGAGCCTGAAAATTGTATTTTCCATAGAAAACAATCCAGGTGAGGTAGTATTGCAAATGATACAATTGCTAATTCAGCAGATTTCAAATAAAAGGTCACCAAAAAGAGGCCACGTTTCCAAAATTCATGTCTTTTTTGCTACTTACTGCTAATTTTAAGCATTTCTATTTTGCCTCCATTTATTTCATTTTCTAAGGTTCTTACAAAAACAGAAGACATTACTTACTTATTTCTGGATAAGCTGAAAATGGGGATTCATTATATGTTCCATAATATACACTAAAAGTTATTATTTCCATAAGGAAAAATACTACTCTTGAAATGCTATAATAAGCTGCAGAGCTAAAAAATTACTAAAATGTACTAGGACCAAAATGGTACACTACATAAATGCTCACTCTCTCTCTTCTCTTTCAATTTCCTGGAGCCGAGAGTAAAAATATTTCTAAGTATTTATGATTACATTGAAAAATAAGAAAGATATTCCTTTAAGGGCTAGAAATTATGAGACATTTTAAAAGATCCCCAAAAACCAAAACCAAACCCACTGCCGTCAAGTCGATTCCGACTCATAGTGACCCTACAGGACAGAGTAGAACTGCCCCATAGAGTTTCCAAGGAGTGCCTGGTGGATTCAAACTGCTGACCTTTTGGTTAGCAGCCATAGCTCTTAACCACTATGCCACCAGAGTTTCCTTAAAAGATCCAAGTGGGCTAAATTCAATGGAAGTAGAAAATCTCACCTGAAATAAAATGACAGAAATATTTAGAGAAAAAAATAACTGAAACAGATAAGCCAGGAAATTGATTTTAAAAAAATGTATAATGATATTAATATTAGCCCAAATACAATTTAAGATAAGCAGCATTAAAAAGGAAAAAAGGGATTTTTTTTTTTTAATAATTTTTATTGTGCTTTAAGTGAAAGTTTACAAATCAGGTCAATCTTTCACATAAAAAGTTATATACACCTTACTACATACTCCCAATTACTCTCCCCCCAATGAGACAGCCCGCTCCCTCCTTCCACCCTCTCTTTTCGTGTCTATTTGCCAGCTTCTAACCCCCTCTATCCTCCCATCTCCCCTCCATGCAGGAGATGCCAACATAGTCTCAAGTGTCCACCTGATCCAAATAGCTCACTCCTCATCAGCATCCCTCTCCAACCCATTGTCCAGTCCAATCCATGTCTGACGAGCTGGCCTCGGGAATGGTTCCTGTCCAGGGCCAACAGAAGGTCTGGGGGCCATGATCACTGGGGTCCTTCTAGTCTCAGTCAGACCATTAAGTCTAGTCTAAAAAAGGGATATTTTATGGTAATTAAAAACAATACAGTATTTTAGCAGTATATAGTAATAATGGTTCTTTACCTATTAATCAAAGTAGTTACAAAACATATAAAGTGAAACTGATAAATATTAAAAAATTGATAAATCCATAACCATAGTGAGAAACTATAATATCTACTTTAGGAATTACTGATTTGTTGAATTGAGGATATAAAATTAAGGATATAAAATATTTGTATAGCACAATTAATAAGCTTGATCTAGTGTGTTTACACAGAATTTTATAGAAGTTGGTATTCAACAGAGGATTTAAGCACAGATGGGACACTAAAAGGGGAAAACAAAATTGACAATGTACCAAATCACAGAAGAAAGCTCAATAAAACTCCCCGAACAGGGCATACTCATTGAGTGTGTTATAAGAAAAAAAAAAAGGAAGGAAGTAATTGGTAAATAAAAACTGAAAATAGAAATGAGTGAAATAAAAAATAAAATTATAAAGCTGATCAACAAAGGCCAGAAGCTAACTTTTTGTAGAAATTAATACAAAAACAACTGGAAAGTATGGTCACCAGAAATGGGAGAAACATCAGGAACCCAAACGGGACATACTACATTTACAAAGTGAAGTTTAAAATAAGAGAATGTACAAGAGGCGGAGCCAAGATGGCGGACTAGGCAGACGCTACCTCGGATCCCTCTTACAACAAAGACACGGAAAAACAAGTGAATCGATCACATACATAACAATCTATGAACCCTGAACAACAAACACAGATTTAGAGACAGAGAACGAACTAATACGGGGAAGCAGCGATTGTTTCCAGAGCCTGGAGCCAGTGTACCAGTCAGACACAGCACAAGCACAGAGTGCTGCTCCACCCCCCTGAACTAACCCTGGGAGGGAGACCAGCCGGTTCCGCGGGCGGCGTGGGACGCAGCCAGTAGGAGAAGTCCCCGGGAGGCAGTGACTGGTCTTGGAGCAGGAAGAGCAGCGTCCCAGCTGGGGAACCGTCTCGCCGGGATTTGGACTGGACGCAGGTACGGCATAAACATGGAGAGCTGCTCCACCCATCTGAACTAACCCCGGGAGGGGGCCCACCTGGTTCGCGGGGGTGGCACGGCCACGCGGCTGGAGGGACGAGAAGTCCCCGGGAGGCAGCGACTGATTTTGGAGTCGAGAGTGCACCGTCCCAGTAGGGGAGCCTTGACGTTGGGCGTGGGGCTGGAAGCGGAGGATCTGACCGTGACTCCAGCGGGCCAGACCCCCCGGGGGCAATCTCCACACAGCCAGCACACATAGGCGACGCGCCCCGCGGGAATCTCAGGTATAATAGTCATTCCAAGCAAGACAAGCAACTCTGGCTATATTCTGAGGTGCTACTCTCCTATCTCTCTGTTCCCTCCCCCACCCTCCCCAGGCGGCTTCATTAACATCCGAATAGCCTGAGCCAGAGGGAGAACTCTGATAGGGGTCTGACTGCATTTTTTTTTAGCGGATTTTCTGGAAAAACTAGTTTCCCAGTGATGGCTCGGAGACAACAATCCATATCAAACCACTTAAAGAAGCAGACCATGACAGCTTCTACAACCCCCCAAACAAAAGAATCAAAATCTTTCCCAAATGAAGATACAATCCTGGAATTATCAGATACAGAATACAAAAAACTAATTTACAGAAGGCTTAAAGATATCACAAATGAAATTAGGATAACTGCAGAAAAAGCCAAGGAACACACCGATAAAACTGTTGAAGAACTCAAAAAGATTATTCAAGAACATAGTGGAAAAATTAATAAGTTGCAAGAATCCATAGAGACAACATGTAGAAATCCAAAAGATTAACAATAAAATTACTGAATTAGACAACGCAATAGGAAGTCAGAGGAGCAGACTTGAGCAATTAGAATGCAGACTGGGACATCTGGAGGACCAGGGAATCAACACCAACATAGCTGAAAAAAAATCAGATAAAAGAATTAAAAAAAATGAAGAAACCCTAAGAATTATGTGGGACTCTATCAAGAAGGATAACCTGCAGATGATTGGAGTCCCAGAACAGGGAGGGGGGACAGAAAACACAGAGAAAATAGTTGAAGAACTCCTGACAGAAAACTTCCCTGACATCATGAAAGACGAAAGGATATCTATCCAAGACGCTCATCGAACCCCATTTAAGATTGATCCAAAAAGAAAAACACCAAGACATATTATCATCAAACTCACCAAAACCAAAGATAAACAGAAAATTTTAAAAGCAGCCAGGGAGAAAAGAAAGGTTTCCTTCAAGGGAGAACCAATAAGAATAAGTTCAGACTACTCAGCAGAAACCATGCAGGCAAGAAGGGAATGGGACGACATATACAGAACACTGAAGGAGAAAAACTGCCAGCCAAGGATCATATATCCAGCAAAACTCTCTCGGAAATATGAAGGCAAAATTAAGATATTTACAGACAAACACAAGTTTAGAGAATTTGCAAAAACCAAACCAAAGCTACAAGAAATACTAAAGGATATTGTTTAGTCAGAGAACCAAAAATATCAGATATCAGCACAACACAAGGTCACAAAACAGAACGTCCTGATATCAACTCAAATAGGGAAATCACAAAAACAAACAAATTAAGATTAATTAAAAAAAAAATACACATAACAGGGAATCATGGAAGTCAACAGGTAAAAGATCACAATAATCAAAAAGAGGGACTAAATACAGGAGGCATTGAACTGCCATATGGAGAGTGATACAAGGCGATATAGAACAATACAAGTTAGGTTTTTACTTAGAAAAATAGGGGTAAATAATAAGGTAACCACAAAAAGGTATAACAACTTTATAACTCAAGATAAAAGCCAAGAAAAACGTAACGACTCAACTAACATAAAGTCAAACACTATGAAAATGAGGATCTCACAATTTACTAAGAAAAACGCCTCAGCACAAAAACGTATGCAGAAAAATGAAATTGTCAACAACACACCTAAAAAGGCATCAAAATGACAGCACTAAAAACTTATTTATCTATAATTACCCTGAATGTAAATGGACTAAATGCACCAATAAAGAGACAGAGAGTCACAGACTGGATAAAGAAACACGATCCATCTATATGCTGCCTACAAGAGACACACCTTAGACTTAGAGACACAAACAAACTAAAACTCAAAGGATGGAAAAAATATATCAAGCAAACAATAAGCAAAAAAGAAGAGGAGTAGCAATATTAATTTCTGACAAAATAGACTTTAGACTTAAATCCACCACAAAGGATAAAGAAGGACACTATATAATGATAAACGGGACAATTGATCAGGAAGACATAACCATACTAAATATTTATGCACCCAATGACAGGGCTGCAAGATACATAAATCAAATTTTAACAGAATTGAAAAGTGAGATAGATACCTCCACAATTATAGTAGGAGACTTCAACACACCACTTTCGGAGAAGGACAGGACATCTAGTAAGAAGCTCAATAGAGACACGGAAGACCTAATTACAACAATCAACCAACTTGACCTCATTGACTTATACAGAACTCTCCACCCAACTGCTGCAAAATATACTTTTTTTTCTAGCGCACATGGAACATTCTCTAGAATAGACCACATATTAGGTCATAAAACAAATCTTTGCAGAGTCCAAAACATCGAAATATTACAAAACATCTTCTCAGACCACAAGGCAATAAAACTAGAGATCAATAACAGAAAAACTAGGGAAAAGAAATCAAATACTTGGAAAATGAACAATACCCTCCTGAAAAAAGACTGGGTTATAGAAGACATCAAGGAGGGAATAAGGAAATTCATAGAAAGCAACGAGAATGAAAATACTTCCTATCAAAACCTCTGGGACACAGCAAAAGCAGTGCTCAGAGGCCAATTTATATCGATAAATGCACACATACAAAAAGAAGAAAGAGCCAAAATCAGAGAACTGTCCCGACAACTTGAACAAATAGAAACTGAGCAACAAAAGAATCCATCAGGCACCAGAAGAAAACAAAGAATAAAAATTAGAGCTGAACTAAATGAATTAGGGAACAGAAAAACAATTGAAAGAATTAACAAAGCCAAAAGCTGGTTCTTTGAAAAAATTAACAAAATTGATAAACCATTGGCTAGACTGACTAAAGAAATACAGGAAAGGAAACAAATAACCCGAATAAGAAACGAGAAGGACCACATCACAACAGGACCAAATGAAATTAAAAGAATCATTTCAGATTATTATGAAAAATTGTACTCTAACAAATTTGAAAACCTAGAAGAAATGGATGAATTCCTGGAAAAACACTACCTACCTAAACTAACACATTCAGAAGTAGAACAACTAAATAGACCCATAACAAAAAAAGAGATTGAAACAGTAATCAAAAAACTCCCAACAAAAAAAAGCCCTGGCCCGGACGGCTTTACTGCAGAGTTCTACCAAACTTTCAGAGAAGAGTTAACACCACTACTTCTGAAGGTATTCCAAAGCATAGAAAATGACGGAATACTACCCAACTCATTCTATGAAGCCACCATCTCCCTGATACCAAAACCAGGTAAAGACATTACAAAAAAAGAAAATTATAGACCTATATCCCTCATGAACATTGATGCAAAAATCCTCAACAAAGTTCTAGACAATAGAATCCAACAACGCATCAAAAAAATAAAAAAAAAAAAAAGAGAATGTACAATGTTCTCCCATAAATTTTAAAACCTACATAAAATGCATATGCTTGCACAGTATGTTCAACATAAAGTAGAACAACTAATTAGACCTTTAATCATAGAAGAAATTAAAATAGTACCAGGCCTAGAAAGTTTTTACCCAGATGGTGGGTTCTATCAAGTCTTTAAGAAATAATTTCCCACCTTGTGCAAGAATTCCCAGAAGCAAAGAAAATGAAGAGAAGCTACTTAGCTACTTAGTTTATTCTATTTTTTTTTTTTATGAAGCTAGTATACTCAACAGTTACCAAAAGTGGGCATTGCCAACAAACATACACACATATGCACGCACACACATACACACACACACAATGAGTCAATTGTGCTTATAAAATAGTTGTAAAGTCATAACAAATATTAGTAAGTTAAATTGAGCAGTCTATTTTAAAAAGACACAAACAGGTAATGTTTCTCCCAGGATAAAATATATTCCCATGTTAGCATAACAACAGTAAAAAGCCATTTGTTCATTTTAATGCATAACGATAAACATTTAATAGAAATGAATACTCATTCACAGAATGAATAACAAAAAAAAATTGAGCAAAACATGTCTAGAACAGAATATTTTTAACATAATAAGGTACCAGATATATAAAAAACCAAAAACCAAACTTGTTGCCATTTAGTCGATTCTGACTCATAGTGACAGTAAGGGACAGACTAGACCTGCCCCATAGAGTTCCAAGGAGTGCCTGGTGGATTTGAACTGCCAAACTTTTGGTTAGCAGCCATAGCACTTAACCACTACGCCACCAGGGTTTCCACCAGATATATAAGGAAATATTATATTTAGTGGTGAAACACTGAAAATATTTCTAGAATCAATATGAAGATGAGGAGTCACTGTATCATTGACATTCTCCATCATATTGGAGGTTTTAACTAAAGGTTTTAAATAAAGTAGTACATACATTTTAAAAAGAGGCAAATCTATCATTATTGCACGTTTCCAAATTCTAAGGCTATTAGCAAATTTTGCCGCAACTAAGAAATTAGAGCAAATTGAATGACTGAGTACAAGGTCAATTGGAAAAAAAATATATTAGCTTTCCCGTAAACAAGTAGTAATCAATTAGAAAAAACAGTAGCATGTAGTAGGTATTCAAAAAGTGCCAAAACTATAATAAAACCAAAAAACCAAACCTGTTGCCATCAAGTGGATTCTGACCCATAGCGACCCTGTAGGACAGATTAGAACTGCCCCATAGGTTTTCCAAGGAGAGGCTGGTGAATTCAAACTGCCGGTCTTTCTGTTAGCAGCCTGAACTCTTAACCATTGCACCACCAGGGCTCCCAAAAAAGCCAAAAAGAAATATGCATGACTGGAAGGAGGAAATTATGCAACTTTAGTTAATGAGATACAGAAAGACTATAAAATCCTCACAATTGGACCAACAAGCAACATCATGATAAATGAAGAAAAGATTGAAGTTCTTAAAGATTTCATTTTACTTGGATTCACAATCAACGCCCATGGAAACAGCAGTTAAGAAATCAAAAGCTGTATCGCATTGGGCAAATCTACTCCAAAAGACCTCTTTCAAGTGTTCAAAAGCAAAGATGTCGCTTTGAGGACTAAGGTGAGCCTGACGCAAGCCATGGTATTTTCAATTGCCTCATATGCATGTGAAAGCTGGACAATGAATAAGGAAGACCAAAGAAGAATTAATGCCTTTGAATTATGGTGCTGGTAAAGGATACTGAATATACCATGTGCTGCCAGAAGAACAAACAAATCTATCTTGGAAAAAATACAGACAAAATGCTCCTTAGAAGCAAGGATGGCGAGATTTCGTCTCACATACTTTGAACGTGTTGTCAGGAGGGAAAGTCCCTGGAGAAGGACATCATGCTTGAAAAAAAAGAGTGTCAGCAAAAAAGAGGAAGACTCTAAAAGAGATGGATTGACAAAGTGGCTGCAACAATGGGATCAAACATAGCAACCATTGTGAGGAATGTGCATGACCAGGCAGTGTTTCGTTCTGTTGTATAGAAGTAAGTCTGAATCGATTCCATGGCACCTAACAACAACAAAAAGACTATGATATGTAGCTTCAAGGATAAGAATAAGTTTTGCAAAGAAATCTAAAAATCAACAATGAATTCTAGTGCAGCACTCACTAAAATGTCACCAGAAAGATTTTTATGAAACTTGACAATTTAATTCTAAAATATGTAATTGATTCTAAAATATATTATGAAAGTTGAGTTACATACTTGGTAATATGGTTGGGCCAAAACATCTACACTGACTCTGGAATTTTTTTATGCTGAGTTCTTCATACTGAAAACAACTAAAAATGCTAGAGATTATATACATATATATTATACATATGTACCCAGTGCCGTGTATGTGGATATACATATATATATACTCACACATACCCACATATACACCCTCATACATCTGTCAGTTTGTCATACTGTAGGGGCTTGAGTCTTGCTGTGGTGCTGGAAGCTTAGCCACTGGTATTCAAATACCAGCAGGGTCACCTATGACAGGCAAGTGTCAGCTGAGCTTCCAGACTAAGACAGACTAGGAAGAAGGACCCGGCAGTTTACTTCTGAAAGAATTAGCCAGTGAAACCTTATGAACAGCAGTGGAACATTGTCTGATATAGTGCTGGAAGATAAGCCCCTCAGGTTGGAAGCACTCAAATGACAATTGCAGAAGAGCTGCCTCCTCAAAGTAAAATCTACCTTAGTGACATGGATGGAGCTAAGCTTTCAAGACCTTCATTTTCTGATGTGGCACCACTCAAAATGAGAAGAAACAGCTGCAAACATCTGTTAATAATTGGAGCATGGGATGCGGGAAGTATGAATCTAGGACAACTGCAAATTGTCAAAAATGAAACGGAACTTATAAACATTGATATCCTAGGCATTAATGAGCTGAAATGGACTGGTATTGGCCATTTTGAATCAGACAATCATATGGTCTACTATGCCATTCCAAGAATGACAACTTGAAGAGGCACTACATTCATCTTCAAAAAGAACATTTCAAGATCTATCCTGAAGTACAGTGCTGTCAGTGATAGGATAATATCCACATGCCTACACCGAAAACCAGTTAAGACGACTATTACTCAAATTTACCCACCAACCAGTAAGGTCAAAGGTAAAGAAATTAAAGATTTTTACCAACTTCTGCAGTCTGAAATTGATCAAACATGCAATCAAGATGCATTGATAATTACTGGTTACTGGATGCAAAAGTTGGAAACAAAGAAGAAGGATCAGTAGTTGGAAAATACGGCCTTGGAGAGAGAAATGGTGCCGAAAGTTACATGACAGAATTTCGCAAGATCAACGACTTCTTTATTACAAATACCTTTTTTCACCAACATAAATGGTGGCTATACATGTGGATGGAATACACAGGAATCAAATCAACTACATCTGTGGAAAGAGACAATGGAAAAGTTCAACGTCATCAGTCAGAACAATGCCAGGGGCTGACTATGGAACAGACCATCAATTGCTCATATGCAAGTTCAAGTTGAAGCTGAAGAAAATTAGAACAAGTCCATAAGAGCCAAAGTACAACCTTGAGTATATCCCATCTGAATTTAGAGACCATGTGAAGAATAGATTTGATGCATTGAACACCAATGGACAAAGACCAGACGAATTGTGGAAAGAAAGCAAAAATACATTAAAAAGACAGGAAAGAAAGAAAAGACCAAAATGGGTGTCAAAAAAGACTCTGAAATCTGCTTTTGAGCATCGAGTCGCTAAAGCAAAAGGAAGAAATAATAAAGTAAAAGAGCTGAACAGATTTTTTCAAAGGGCAGCTCAAGAAGACATGTAAAGTATTATAATGACATGTGCAAAGACCTGGAGTGAGAAAACCAAAAGGGAAGAACACACTTCGCATTTCTTAAGCTGAAAGAAAAATTCAAGCCTTGAATTGCAATATTGAAGGATTCCAGGAATTGACAGAACACCAATTGAGATGTTTCCAGGGGGCAGGGCCCACCCAAGGTAGGAAACCTAACAAATAATTCTCAAACATTGAGTTGGTAACTTCATTGTAAGGAGAAGGCTAAAACAAATATACTCATGTCTTTATCCTCAAGGGAGTACAGTTGCTCTGACTCTGAGCAGAGGCAGGAAAAGAGAAATACCAGTGAAGTTGTTGTAGCCATAAGCTAGACTTTGAATATGTTTGCAAACAATATTTGAGGTTCTTAATCTTCAGTTAATTTTAAAGTGGCTCCACAATATTAATGCTTTCATTTGCTTACGAGGCAAATATACTACTCTCTAGAAGAATGCACCTTTCTCCTAGACACAAATTCTGATAAATAATTTTCGAATAAAATTGAACAGATCAAAATTTCTGCTATCAATCAACGTGAAGTAACAGGGATTGTATCTAATCTTTACCTGAAAATACTAAAAATTATACAACACTTATCAAACAATGATTTTGAGACACAGGGGACCAGGCAATAGAGAACACTGATCCCTGAGAAAAACAAATGAGGTAAAGGCTATGCATACCCTCAGCTTACTGCCTGGATAGAGTGTCCAGGCCATAGTGCAAAGACAGGAAACTCAGGTAGAGCCTTGTTGTGTCCATGAGGTGAGAAAACAGAGTTGGAAGTTCAGTGGGAGCCAAAAAAAAAAAATTTTGCATACCCTCAGCTTACTGCCTGGATAGAGTGTCCAGGCCATAGTGCAAAGACAGGAAACTCAGGTAGAGCCTTGTTGTGTCCATGAGGTGAGAAGACAGAGTTGGAAGTTCAGTGGGAGCCAACGCAGCTGTAATTCACAGGGAAGAATGCCAGACAGGAAAGAACTGCACAGAGTGAGAGCTCTGGATAGATACAGCGGATACCTCTAGAACTGATCAGTGAATGCATATGAGGAAACAACCTGAGTTTGAGAAAAGAACTACCTGGAAGGAGCAAAGGGAATAGTCTTTGGGTCCATATAAGGTCAGGAATAGTTTGTGTTCCCAACAGCCAAAATGGACATACATTGTAATTCAAGGACATTGGTAAAAGCAAACACAGTGTATTAGGTCAGTGGTGAAGAAAAATTAACAATAGACTAACGGCTTCTCTGGTTCTTCCTAACAAAGCTTAAATGAACCTGAAATGATTAAATTGTTTCTAATTACTTAACTTCATTCCAGAGCAAAGCTTTAGAATATTTATAGGAACACAAAAATATCCAGTACCCAACAAGGTAAAATTCAAAATGTCTGGTATTCAATGAAAAAATTGCCAGGTATTAAAGAAATAGAAAAATATGACTCGTAATGATGAAAAAAAGATCAGTAGTAACACACCCAGAAATGACACAGATGATAGACAAAGCAGGAAAGAATGATAAAATAGTTATTATAACTCTATTCCAAATGTCCAAAGAGGTAAAGCAAAGGATGAGCATGTTAAAGAAAGAAATAGATGGGACAGAAAAAGAACCAAATTGAGCTTCTAGATAAAGAAATGTCTGATATAAAAAAATATTAGATGACATTAATAGCCAAAAAGAAAAGTGAACTTGAATATATAGCAATGAAGTAATAAAAACTGTCCAAAATTATACACAGAGAGATAAAAATAATGAAAAATTTGGAGTTCCCGAAGGCGAGAATGAGCAGATAGAAAAAATATTTGAAGCAATAATGACTGAAAAATTTCCAAATTTAATATAAATTATAAACCCATACATCCAAGAAGTTCAAAAAACCTCAAGTACAAGAAACATGAAGAAATTACACCAAGACAAATTGTAATTGAATTGTTTAAAGTGATAAAAGGGAAATCTTCAAAGTAGCCAGAGGAGGGAAAAATGATTTAAAGAGAAACAAAGATAAGATGATAGTTGACTTCTTCTTGGAAACAACGCAAGCCAGAAGGTGAAACAAAATCTTTTAAAGTACTGAAAGAAAAACTGCCAATCCAGAATTTAATACCTAGCAAGAATGTATGAAGGTTAAATGAAGATTTATTTAGACATGCAAAAGCCTATAAAATTCATCACCAGTAGGCATTCACCACAAGAAATGTTAACGGAAATTCTTAAAGCAATGGGTTTGGTTTTGGTTTTTAAAGGTAGAGCATGCTAAATTAAAAATGAATACTATAAATTGTAAAGCAACAAAAATTTATAGTGACCAAGCAAACAAAGAAAATAAAATCATAAAAATACTCACTAAACCCAAAAGTAGGGTGGGGGGAAGGAAATGGGGAAGAAAGAACAGATGGAATAATGAGAAAACAAATAGCAAGATGGTGAATTTAAACACTGTATCAGTAATTCCACTAATGTAAATGGTCTAACACTGCAATTAAAAGACATACATAGTCAAATTGGATAAAAAAGTAAGATCCAACTATATGTTGTCTACAAGAAACCACTTAAAAATATGGAGACACAAACTGGTTAAGAGATTGGGAACTATAACCATGTTAACACTAAGTAAAAGAAAGCTGATAAGACTATAATAATATCAAAGTATATTTCAGAGTGAAAAATATTACCAAGGTTGAACAAGTTCATTTCATAAAGGACCGATTCATTTACAGGACTTAATATATGCACATCATGACAGAGATTCAAAATACATGAAGCAAAAACTGATAGAACTTCAAGGAGAAATAGACAAATTTGAAATTATAATGGGTTATTTGAACACGTCCTCTCAAATGATTGGTAAAACAAGTAGAATAATAAATGAATATAAAGAAGAAATGAAAACCTCTATCAGTTGTATATAATTGACATTTACAGAACACCGTACAGGTACGATGATTTTGGTTCTGCTGACTATACCATAGGTTGGTTCCGACCTAAGCTGAATACTTCATTTTTTTTTTTTTAGTTCTCATTATTATTGTCTCTTATTATCAGGAGCCCTTATGGTACAGTGGTTAGGCACTTGGCTGCTAACCAAAAGATCTGCAGTTTGAACCCAGCAGCTCTTTCATGGTAGAAAAATGTGGCAGTCTCCTTCCGTAAGATTTATAGCCTTGGGAACCCTATGGGGCCACTCTGCTCTGCCCTACAGGGTCTCTATGAGTCAGAATTGACTCAATGGCAGTGAGTTTTTTTGTGTGTTTGTTTTATTATCAGAATTGTTATAAATCCAATCTTTGTCTCTGGGGGTTGGCCCAAGAATGATAGCATCAGCAAATTATGAGTTGCAACATTGTATGTAGTAAATACTACTAACGATAAGATGTACAAAAAAAAAAGGACAGTCATAACTGGGGTTCAGCAGAATATATATTTTTTTCAAGTGCATATGGAATATTTGCCAACGTAGCCTATATCCTCAGTCATTAAAATAATTGCTATATATTTTAAAGAATAAAATTATATAAAATATGAAATAAAATGTCTGACAACCATAGCACAATCCTTGATTGATATTCTAGTAAATGACGTTGCTCCCTAAAGTCAGAAGCATTATGAGCACTCCAAAATGGTATGGTAAACACACCAAAAGGGTATGATTTGTGGAAGGGAAAACTAGACCCATACTGGCCGGAGGGTAGATGGTCATTTGAACTCCTTTTTTGGTAAAGAATGGAGTATTATGGGTGGACACTGATGCACTGTGAGGCCAAGTGCACTGCAACCACAACAGAATTAAAAGGAAAGTAACAAAAAGATCTCTGGAAAAATCTCCAAATATTTTGAACGTAACACATTTGAAATAACCCACTGGTCATATGAGAAATCAAAGGTAAATTAGAAGTATTTTTAAACAAATAAAAATTAAAATACAACATGTCAAAACTTGTGGGATAAAGTTAGTGATTAGAAGAAATTTTTATCATTGCCTATATTAGAAAAGAAGGAAATTCCCTAATTATTTACCTCAACTTCCACCTAAAGTAACTGTGATTGTTAAGGTTGTGTGTCAACTTGGCTGGGCATGATTCTCAGTGTTCAGCAGTCGTATAGTGATGTAATCTTCCATGATGGGATCTGCTGTGAGTAGTCAATCAATGGAAAGGAAGTTTCCCAGGGGGTATAGCTCGCATCCAACATAGGTGGACTTTCTGGCAAGGCTTGCAGGCTTTTCCTTGCTCTGGATTCTGCGGCTGGCTCCTGTTCATCTGACCTCCAGTTCTTGGGACTTGAGTCAACAGCTTACCTGCTGATACTGGGATTCATCCACAGTCTGTGAACCTGCCAGCTTATCTACTAATCTTGGGATTTGTTGGCCTCCACAGCCTGTGAGTCAGAGGCCTGTTGTCTGACCTGCCATTCTTGGGTTTGCCAGCACCTGCAGCTATGTGATTCAGGAGAAGCCTCCAGCCTGATCCACAGACTTGGGACTTTTTAGCCTCTACAAAAGGATGAGCCATTTCTTTGATATAAGTCTCTCTTTCTCTCTCTCTCTTCACTGGTTTTGCTTCTCTAGAGAACCCAACCTAAGACAATAACAAAAACAAGATCAAATTAAACCCAAAGTAGCAGAATAAAGGAAATAATAAAGATAATAATGGAAATCAGTGAAAGAGAAATCAAAACAATAGGAAAAAAAATCTAAAAATGTAAGCTTGTTCTTTGAGAAAGATAATAAAATTAATAAAGCTTGAGCCAGACTAATCAGTAAAATAAGAATAATGGAACAAATTACTAACATCAGTAATATGAGAGGTGGCATTACTATATTTTTACAGAAATTAAAACGAGGGTAAGAAATATTATGGGCAAATTTATGCCAATTATTGGGCAACATAAAAGATACGTCCAAATTATTTGAAATATACAAACTACCAAGACTAACTCAAGAAGAAATAGATAATCTGAATCGTCCTGCATATTTTTAAAATTGAACCTATGGTTAAAAATCTTCTCAGAAAATAAACTTCAGGCCTTAATGGCTTCCTTGGCAATTTCCACCCAATATTTAAGGAGAAAAATGTTCCTACCAATTCTATACAAACTTTTTCAGAAACTTGAAGAGGAGTCAAAACTTTCTAACTCATTCTCTGAGGTCCGCATATCCAAAACTAAACCTTGGCTCCTGCTACCAGTGGAAATTAGGGAAGCCACCTGGGCAATATACCCCATACGACCTGGCTGTCTTGTTTGTGGGAATTCATTTCATGCTCACTGGTGTTGATGGGGTGCAAGGTATGAGGGAAGGCGCGATCTCCAAGTGCCAGGTCTGCTAGAAGTAGTATCAGAGAGGCAGATCCAGAGGAGGGTAGAGCCTGAAAACTAAAGTTGTTTTTCAGCTTCCCCTTCAGCTTTTCTAGGAATAACCAGTCCCTTCTGCCTGTCTTCACTCTCCTTTTGATCCAAATCCAATTCCTGGCCCCAGAGACAAGGCCCTTCAGAAGGCACAATGTTGAAAGTGATAAAATGTCCTTGGGGGCCACTGCAACTCTGTATCTGTTTCCACAGCCATCCGGGAAGTCTGGGCAAGTTGCTAACTTTAGCTTCATTACCGTGTGTCGAATTAGGGAATGAGTCAGTGCCCCTGACCAGCATCACGGGTGGGACCTGCATGCCACCTGCTTAGGCCAGTGTAAAGTGTTCTGAGAAGGTTTGCCACCCCAACTCAGCTCATCAGGCAAAGACCCAAGTCTTCTGACGCAAGCATTTCAGCCTCTCAATGAGTTCATCCTGCTCAAAAAGGGCCAGACCAACATGCAACCACTGTTTGTGATCTTCTTCTACCATGAAGGGGTACCAAAAAAACAAAAAACAAATCCATTGCCATTGAGTTAATTCTGATTCATAGCAACCCTAGAGGACAGGGCTCCATAGGGTTTCCAAGGAACGGCTGGTGGATTCGAATAGCCGATCTTTTTGTTAGCGGCTGAACGCTAAACCGCTGGTGCCACCAAGGCTCCAAGAGGAATAGCCTGACTATAAATCCTGGGAGAAGGAGCTCATTACTATACAAGTGGTGTGTGGAAACGCCAGCTTGGTTGTTGCTGGAGGTGTTCTCAGGAAGGTTCTTAGTTGGCTGATAGTATCCGGATATAGGTGTCAAAGGCTTCATGGCAAGATGGAAGGATTCAAGCAGCTCCATCACATCTAGCAGTACCAGGAGTTTCATTCTGGGCCCCAGTCCCTCCTTGTCTTACCTTGCTTCTGGAGAATGATCCCACAGTCCAGGGAGTTCGGCAGCTGGTGCATATGAAAGTACTGCTTGTCACAGGACATGTTCTTAGAGCCGGGCAAGTGTTCCTCTTCCAAGATCACCTGTCCTAAGAGTTCCATCTGCTCCTGTGTGGCTTCTAGCTGGCTGTAGAAGAACTTACACCCGTGTGGATTGCTGATGATTAGGGCACAGGGATGCCTTCTCTGTACTGGAATTTGACATTAGGTCCATCAGAGACACTATGTAGAGGCTAATGAGCAGAACAGACAAGAGATCAATTTCTGGAGGTGCAGGCTTGCAGCCAGGGGCATAGGCTCTAGGTTTGGTAGGGTATGGAGGAAGCAGAACCTGAAGTCAGCAGTAGTACAAGGTGAATATACCAAAATGGTATGGTCTAGGGAAGAGAAGCCCAGTCCCATATATGATTGGAGGGTGGGTGGTCATTTGAACTCCTTTTTGGGTAAAGAATGGAGTGTCATGGGTGGACATGGATACACTGTGAGGCTCAGACTTGGTACCGTCCACTGGAGTGATTTCTCTTCCTCCTCCTTCTCTTGTACCAAAAATGTTATCCTCACTGAGTTGTAACTCTGTGGGGTCATTGCAGCAGACCTTGTACATCTTATAGGATTGAAGTGGGATCATTCCAGCAGACCTTGTAGATCTTACAGGACAAAAGCTGTATCTTATAGGACAAAAGTGCCAGCTACATAATTTGTGCAAAATAAGCATGTGGAGTCCATTGTTTAAAAAGCAGGAAAAAGTGCTCTTAAAAGTACTAAAACATAACACTTCTTTCGTTCATGGTCTCTATTTCAATTTTTCATGGTATTTTTTTGTTGTTTGTTTGCTATTTAATGTCATTCTATATAAAGAAAAAACAAGATTTTTGATTATTAGCATGAACGTTACCTTTCATCTTTGTATTTTGCAATGCCAGTTTTAAATGAAAATTCAAGAGAATTTAACTCATATGCAGAATCACTGAAATTATAAAATTTGTATTTCATAGTTCACACATAGATAAATGTTTGTTGTTGTTTTGTTGTTACGTGCCGTTGAGTTGGTTCCGACTCATAGAGACCCTACACAAAACAGAGTGAAACACTGCTGGTCCTGCACCATCCTTACAATCATTGCTATGCTTGAGGTCACTGTTGCAGCCACTGTGTCAATCCACCTTCTTGAGGGTCTTCCTCTTTTCTGCTGACCCTGTACTTTGCCAAGCATGATGTCCTTCTCCAGAGACTGATTCCTCCTGACAACATGTCCAAAGTATGTAAGATGCAGTCTCACCATCCTTGATTCTAAGGAACATTCTGGTTGTACTTCTTCCAAGACAGATTTGTTTGTTCTTTTGGCAGTCCATGGTATATTCAATATTCTTCGCCAACACCCCAATTCAAAGGCGTCAATTCTTCTTTGGTTTTCTTTATTCATTGTCCAGCTTTCACATGCATATGATGCAATTGAAAATACCATGGCTTTGGTCAGGTGCACCTTAGTCTTCAAGGTGATGTCTTTGCTGTTCAACACTTTAAAGAGGTCCTTTGCGGCAGATTTACCCAATGCAATGAGTTGTTTGATTTCTTGACTGCTGCTTCCATGGCTGTTGATTGTGGATCCAAGTAAAATGAAATCCTTGATAACTTCAATCTTTTCTCCGATTATCATTGGTCCAGTTGTGAGGATTTTTGTTTTCTTTATGTTGAGGTGCAATCCATACTGAAGGCTCAAGTCCTTTTCACTTTCAGCAAGCAAGGTTGTGTCATTGCATAATGCAGGTTGTTAATGAGTCTTACTCCAATCCTGATGCCCCAGTCCTTCTTCATACAGTCCAGCTTCTCAGATTATTTGCTCAGCATACAGACTGAATAGGTATGATGAAAGGATACAACCCTGACACACACCTTTCCTGATTTTAAACCACTCGGTATCTGCTTGTTCTGTCCGAACGACTGTCTCTTGATCTATGTACAGGATCCTCATAAGCACAGTTAAGTGTTCTGGAATTCTCATTCTTTGCAATGTTATCCATAATTTGTTATGATCCACACAGTCGAATGCCTTTGCATAGTCAATAAAACAAAAGTAAACATCCTCCGGTATTCTCTGCTTTCAGCCAGGATCTATCTGACCTCGGCAATGATACCCCTGGTTCCACGTTCTTTTCTGAAACCACCCTGAATTTCTGGCAGTTCCTTGTCGATACACTGCTGCAGCTGTTTTTGAATGATCTTCAGCAAGATTTTGCTTGCATGTGATATTAATGATATTGTTCTGTAATTTCCACAGTCTGTTGGATCACCTTTCTTGGGAATATGCATAAATATGGATCTCTTCCAGTCAGTTGGCCAGGAAGCTGTCTTCCATATTTCTTGGCACAGACAAGTGAGCACCTCCAGCGCTGCATCCATTTGTTGAAACATCTCAATTGATATTCCACCAATTCCTGGAGCCTTGTTTTTCACCAATGCCTTCAGAGCAGCTTGGACTTCTTCCTTCAGTACCATCGGTTCCTGATCATACGCTACCTCTCGAAATGGTTGAACATTGACTAATTCTTTTTGGTATAATGACTCTGTGTACTCCTTCCATTTTCTTTTGACGCTCCCTGTGTCGTTTAATATTTTCCCCATAGAATCCTTCACTATTGCAATTTGAGGCTTGAATTTTTTCTTCAGTTTTTTCAGCTTGAGAAATGCCGAGTGTGTTCTTTCCTTTTGGTTTTCTATCTCCAGCTTTTGCACATGTCATTATAATACTTTACTTCTGTTCTGTTCTTTTATTTCATCATTTTGCTTTAGCTGCTTGATGTTCTTGAGCAAGTTTCAGAGTCTCCTCTAACATCCGTCTTGGACTTTTCTTTCTTTCCTGTCTTTTCAATGGCCTTTTGCTTTCTTCATGTATGATGTCCTTCTACAACTCGTCTGGTTAAATGTAGTGTCTATTTATTGTTCAATATCACTAAAATGTATTTATTTATTTGGTATTTGGTCAGTTGTGTCTGTTCTTCATAATTTCTTCTAATATACATTTGTGCCTCTGGAGGAACATTTGTGCCTCTGGAGGAATTTCAAATTCTATATGCTACAAGTATTGGAGGAGAAGCATAAGTAACTGATGCATGGATAACATTAGGTCTTACTATTACAAAAGTGGAGAGTATTTAAGGTTAATTGGCAACATTATGTTGGAGTTTAAATTTGAAAGATACTTGAAAACTACTGTGCAAAGTCATAGTCACATAGGGTAAACTGGCTAGTGCTACTTTAATAGATTAATAAATTGCCTGCAGAACAACATACTAGGAAAGCTCATCTCATTGGATATGTTCAAGATAAGAAAATTCAGTGGTAGAGAGTCATTATTCACTCCTCTAACTTCATTTCTTCATGGCTCGTACAGTTTTAAATTTAAACCTACATATATGTAGCACAATATTTCCTACTGAACGTTTACCCAGATACCAAGGTATGGAGTTCCAGAAATTTGAATGTATGCTTCAAACATCTGGAGCTACATATGAGGAATATACAGCTGTGTTTATTTCAATGATTACACATTTACATGCATACAATACATTTATTTAAATGTATAATCTCTTATATATTAGAGATATTCAAACAACGCATTTGCTGTACTTATTTGAATATGAAATTGAAAAAAGATTCAAATAAATATACTCACTACTTTTATTTAAATCTTACAGTATTTATTTATATAATGTACTTATTAATATACAGTCATAGCTCTTTCTTTTTAGTCTAAAACCAAATATTTTTAAAAGATTAAAGAAATATAATTGGGATCATAAGTCAAACAAATCAAGAAATTTTTGTACGGAGGCATTCATAGTTAGCAAGCTTTCAGAAGAATGTGGAAATTCATCAGGTCAAGAGAATAAAATTATTTGCAATTGGAAAGTGTTTCTTTTATTCAAACAATTATACCGCAGTCTGGAAAAAAATTTTAATTTAATCTCAAGGTACTTCACAGATTTTTTTGTTCTATTATCATATCTGACAAGATAAACTTTATTGGATATTGGTTTATTATAAGATGACAGAGCATTTTTGGTATTTTAAAGCCCTCCCCTCTACCCCTGCAAAATTCTGGTTAAGTGTATGTCATGGATTGAATTGTGTCCCACAAAAAAATCTGTCAACTTGGTTAGGTCATGATTCTCAGTATCGTATGACTCTCTACCATTTTGTCATCTGATGTGATTTCCCTACGTGTTGTAAATCCTATCACTACTAAGTAATGAGACGGATTAGTGTCAGTTATATTGACGAGATCTACAAGATTAGATAGTGTCTTAAGCCAATCTCTTTTAAGACATAAAAGAAAGTATCAGGCAGAGAGACAGGGAAATCTCATACCACCAAGAAAACAGCACCAGTAGCAGAGTATGTCCTTTGGACCTGAGATTCCTGTGCTGAGATGTTCCCAGACCAAGGGATGATTGATGACAAGGACCTTCCTCCAAGAGCTGACAGAGAGAGAAAGCCTTCCCCTGGAGCTGGTGCCCTGAATTTGGACTTCTAGCCTACTGGACTGTGAGAGAATAAAATTCTCTTTGTTAAAGCCATCCACTTGTGGAATTTCTGTTATAGCAGCACTAGATGACTAAGATAGAGTATTAAAGTAATCTCTTTGAACTCTACCTTTGTTTCTGAGAAGAAACTGGTAACCAGGTGTTATGCACACTTCTGTAATGCTCTCAAACCACATATTAATAAGTCACTCATAATGTGAATTTAAATCACCTAAGAAACAGAAGTATATTGTAAACAATCTCTCTAAGTTGGCCTTGCACCTGTATGCTGTGATTAAAAAAAAAAAAAGTAACATACAGCTAAATATCTATAAGTCAGCCTTGAGACACAGTAAATCTTAAACAACTTCCCTAATTTCTGATCTTGAAGAGATGATGTACATACTAATCTTTATTAGTCATGACATCACTTGCTCTTTAGTGTGCAAGTCCAGATAAGAAAATCACATATATACTCTGGACTTCTGGTCACTCAATGAGAGTAGGCAGAAGCAGAAGGTCTTCTCTGGAATTTGACACTCTCTGAGACAAAGACTTTGCCCACTGCTGCCAACCTCATACCCCAGCTACAAGGTACTCATGGGCACGAGTCATGGTCAAGCCTTCCTCCTGAGACTACTTGTTAAAGATAAATGCCTGAAGTTTACAGATTTGGACTCTAACTATTGGACTAAGTTTATATGTTCTCATTCTCTGCTCCAAATTGAATTTATTATGGCTTACCAGTGTGTTTTGCCTTGGGAACCCTTTGGGGCAGTTCTACTCTGTCCTATAGAGTTGTAATCAACTAGACGACAACAGGTTTTGTTTTGTTTTTATATTGTTCTGATTCTCTGGTTCTAATCAAATTTATTGTGGTTTTTCCTGTGTGTCTTGCCATGAAAAACTAAATTCACTGCCACTGAGTCGATTCCAACTCATAGCGACCCTAAAGGATAGCGTGGAACTGCCTGATAGTGTTTCCAAGTAGCAGCTAGTAGGTTCAAACCATCAGCCTTTTTTTTTTTATTAACTTTTATTGAGCTTCAAGTGAACATTTACAGATCAAGTCAGACTGTCACATATAAGTTTATATACACCTTACTCCATTCTCCCACTTGCTTTCCCCCTAATGAGTCAGCCCTTCCAGTCTCTCCTTTCCTGACAATTTTGCCAGCTTCCAACTCTCTCTATCCTCCCATCCCCCCTCCAGACAGGAGATGCCAACACAGTCTCAAGTGTCCACCTGATATCATTAGCTCACTCTTCATCAGCATCTCTCTCCTACCCACTGTCCAGTCCCTTTCATGTCTGATGAGTTGTCTTTGGGAATGGTTCCTGTCCTGGGCCAACAGAAGGTTTGGGGACCATGACCGCCAGGATTCCTCTAGTCTCAGTCAGACCATTAAGTATGGTCTTTTTGTGAGAATTTGGGGTCTGCATCCCACTGATCTCCTGCTCCCTCAGGGGTTTTCTGATGTGCTCCCTGCCAGGGCAGTCATCGGTTGTAGCTGGGCACCATCTAGTTCTTCTGGTCTCAGGATGATATAAGTCTCTAGTTCATGTGGCCCTTTCTGTCTCTTGGGCTCTTAGTTATCGTGTGACCTTGGTGTTCTTCATTCTCCTTTGATCCAGGTGGGTTGAGACCAATTGATGCATCTTAGATGGCCGCTTGTTAGCACTTAAGACCCCAGACGCCACATTTCAAAGTGGGATGCAGACCATCAGCCTTTTTGTTAGCAGCCGAATGCTTAACCATTGTACCACCAGGACCTTGCAATAAACTAAATGAGTTTATGCATAATAAACTTGAGCATTTCTTTATTTATTATAAAATAAAACCCCACAGAACACCAGCTAAATAATTTAGGAAGCTGGAAGTAAAATCACATTTTGGACTTGATTCCTGGACATAATATCCTGGGAAATTTCAAAGAACCTTCTAGTTAGTCTATTTATGTTTGTCTCAGTTATTTTGAATGCTACTTCCTTTTCCAATAGATCTTTTTAAAAATAGGGTGGGCTGGCCTCGATTAATGTAACTTATACTTGAGTAAGAGAAAAATTAAATTGGAAGTGGTATAATTTTTTTAAGGAATTTTAAATTCAGTTTACTATCATATAGAATTAAGGGCTGTAGGTGTTCATACATATGTTCAATGGTTGAGTAAATGCAACATCCCTAAGCTGCATAGCTATGGATAATATCTCTTAGTGAGTGTTGCAAGAATTTGTTGTTGTTGGATGCCACTGAGTAGATTCTGACTCTTAGTGACCCATGTGACAGAATAGAACTTCCCCATAGGGTTTTCTTGGCTGTAATCTTTACCGGAGGAGATTGCCAGGCCTAATATCTCATTCCCATTTTACACCTGAAAAAACTGTGTACTCATTTCCTCAACACATCCCCCAAACCTTAGCTATTGGTTACGTTTCAGGAATGACCATTCTTAAACGGGTTAATCTAGTGCTAAAGTTTAAATTAATATATTAAAAAACCCAACTTTTTGCTAAATGAACCAACAAAGTACCATTTTTCCAGAGACAGTCCATATTTCAAATACACACAGACCCCTGAGAGTGTGGATTAGAGTGTGCGTTAAGGTGGAAAGGGTTCAATAATCAAAATGTGTTTTGGGGTTTCATATTCATAAAACAAGTTACAGTACCTCTTTTTTCATTTCCATAGTCACTTTGTGAGATAGATATTACTCCGTTTTGGAGATTAGGAAACCAACTGGGACAGCTGTCATGTCCTGGAGAGAAACGCCTGGTCTCGCGTCACAGGAGAGAAGAGGCCATAGGCCCCGCGCGCTTGCGTCCAGAAAGCGCGGAAGGCGGGAGAGAATCCGACCAATCGGAGAACAGGCTGAGGGCTGGCCCCGCCTCTGACTGCCGAACTCCGCCTCTTTTTCTACCGCCCTTTGGGAGTAGGAGTGTGCGGCTGACGCGTCCCGCCCCTGCCTCTGAGTGACAGGACCGTGGACAGCAACATTTCCAACTGGACACGAAGTTTGTCGGCCCTTGCCTTGGCTGAGCTGAGGTGTGTGTGTTTGCGTGAGAGAGTGAGGGCTAGAGAGGCCCTGCCGTGGAAGCTCGGGTTCCGGGTCTGAAAGTGGGCGCACCTCCTTAGCGAGCCCCGAAAGCGTTTAGGAGACGATCGGCACTTGTGTGGGCTGGGCGTAGGGAGGCTCTGGAAGAGGAGCCCAGAGCTTAGGAAACCCAATACTACGATAATTTTTCCCCGGGGTTGCAGGGCGCTCGCTGTGGGGGCGGGGGATGGCGGGCGCGGGGTTCGCGCGAGGGTGGGCGTGGCCGCCACTGTTGCTAAGGGATGCGCGGTTCCCGCCTTGCCTGCGTGTCTCATTCCGGCTGCTGGGCCTTGGAAACATTAGTCCCGCCCTCCCCCCAGGCCTTGCACTCGGCCAGGGATTGGCTCCCTTGTGCTGTCAGTTAACCTGAGGCCGTTTGTCCAAACGTCCCTCTCTTTCTGGGTTGTGTAGTGCCATCACTGACCTCGCTTTCCGTAGTGCCCCCCGCCATTTCCCTGCGTCTTCCTCTGCCCTTATTAATGAATAAGTATCTGCAGACCAAAATGTTTAGAGTGGAGTTTCATGCAGGAGGAATGCCTTTATTGAGGGAGGGGTAATTTTATGTGCTTGGTGAATCCCTATGCCCACAAACCTTGGTGTCCATGTAGGTGGCTAGGGAAAAGGGGATGAAGCAATCAGGTTTCTTCTAACGAGTTATTTTTCTTGCTGCTGCTCTTTTCGGATCAGTCAGTTTCCACAGGAAGCTGAGGCAATTCATTACTAACCTAACCTGTTGCCATCGAGTGGATTCCAACTCATAGTGACCCTAGAGGACAGAGTAGAACTGCCCCATAAAGTTTCCAAGGAGCGGCTGGTGCATTCGAATTGCTGACCTTTTGATTGGCAGCCAAGCTCTTAAACACTGCACCACCAGGCCTCCAATTCATTACTGGTGGGGCCCAAATATATGATCTCCTTTTTGGAGACCCTTCTGTGAAGAGAGGTGATACTGCGCCTTCCAAGACCTTTTTGCTACACTTGGCCTGTATTTAATAACTATAAGATGGTAACCACGGATAACCATTTCAAATCTCCTCCTCTCCTTTGCTTATATCGTGTGGCCCTAAATGATTCAGCAGAACAAACATTACAGAGAAAAAAACACAAAGGAGCTGAAAGTCTGCGTTTACTTCCCTTGGCCAGGTGTACAATGTAAATTCCCAGGAAGACAATGTGTGCTGCTTGTTAACCCTCCGAAGAACGTTGGCCTAGAAGTCGGTAAACAGGCAGGGATATGAAATGTTTGTCTTTGGGCAATTACCCTCATGACTGTTTTCTCATCTGTAAAATGGGATTACCAATATGTGCCCTTAAAAAAGTAACAAGGGATAATTGGTTGTGAAAGTACTTTTGAGATAATGATGTACACATATATAAATGGTTATTGATTATACTTTTAATCTATCTGTCTGTAATTTGAATTTGTAAACATATGTAAACAGTGTCACTCGGTTTAAAGTATTTTTGAATTTCCCTTTTATCGTTGGGCTATTTAAAAATGAAGATGGAAAACCACTCATCTGTCCTATAGGGTTGCTATGAGTCAGAATTGACTCGATGGCAATAGGCTTTGGACCCTTAATTGATTTTGTGTTCTGGTTAAAGAGCATTTGAAGCGTCTTCCATAACACTTTTTTCCCTTTCTTTCCCCTCCTGAGCTTGTGAACAGGTACATGGTGTTTGAAATATCAGCTTTGTTACTAATGAGCTGATTTGGGGATGGGGGACCAAAAATGAATACTACGGCTTCCTGGACCCTTCCATCTCTGCTTCCTTTCCCAGGGCCTAGACTTTAGTCCAACTGACAAAAAACTTCAGTTTGCGGAACTGATACAGTAACCCAGAATCACTGCTCTCCATGGTCCATAGCAGAGAGGGAGGCAAGAGAGGGCAAAACCTCTAGTGCTTACAGGTTTATAATAAATTTCAGCCACCAATCAGGCAACTCTCCTGTTGGGAAGCTATGAACAAGGGGTGGTGTCTGAGGGTAGGGCTGTTAATCAACTGCTCTGGATTTCAATTCTGGATGATACCTCTGGGCCATTTAAAATATGTGGGGCGTGTTTAATTATCATAATGTATTTAGAGGAGATGCTACTAACTTTTGGGACCTTGAAGTTCAGGGATGCTAAATATTGAGTAATGGAAAAGTTCACCAGCTCAGTGAAAAGTTTTCTTCCCCCACTCAAACTCTAAAAGCATCTCCAACTTCCAGTAGAAGTTCTCCTACATAGAAACATGAGGCTAGGCCACAAAGGAGATTTCCCTCTAGTCTTTATGCGTATCCATGTTTTTGGTATCAATAGATTTTACTCTAAGTGTGAAGGTCTTTAAAAAAAAAAAATACTGCTTAGAATATAGGTTCTTTTTTTTTATTAAAAAAAAATATATTTTCTCCCAGAATAACTAAAATGACATTAATGGAAAATATGGACACCTATTTTATTATATTTGATATTCTGGAGATATTTCTTACTGAAGACATAAATATACAGTCCTAGAGCTATCTTATTCATGCATTTTTGCATAATTTGATCCTGTATTATATTTGGAAACCCTGGTGGCATAGTGGTTAAGTGCTACGGCTGCTAACCAAAGGGTCGACAGTTGGAATCCACCAGGCGCTCCTTGGAAACTCTATGGGGCAGTTCTACTCTGTCCTATAGGGTCACTATGAGTTGGAATCAACTTGACTGCACTGGGTTTTTTGGATTATTATGTGGTAGAAGTATTAAGTATCTTTGCAGCAATAGAGTGAGGTGGCGTTGTCGTTAGCTGTTGTCCAGTCAGCTCCTAACGCGTGGTGACTGCATGCGCAATGGGATTGGACCATTGTGAGCCATAAGGTTTTTACTGGCTGGTTTTTCAGAAGTAGATTGCCAGGCCTTTTTTCCGAGTCTGGAAGCTCCGCTGAAATCTATTCAGCATCATAGCAACACACAAGCCTCCACTGACCAATGAGTGGTGGCTACACTTGAGATGCATTGACTGGGAATCGAACCTGGGTCTCCCACATGGAAGGTGAGAATTCTGCCACTAAACCACCACTGTCCCCAATGAGATATATATATTTTCATGAAAAAGAAAAGATGATTTCTTAGATTCCCTCTTAATTTTTAAAATGTTAAACAATGGAAAGATAAATACTCTGTACTTGGGGTTTAGCGGACTTTGTTATTTGAAAGATGAAGACGATTTCATAAATGAGAGACTCTTGTAAATTGCAGGGTTTGCAAACCAGTGCTCATGGAGAATGACAAGAGGAATAAAGTAGCTTAGTTCTCCTATAGTAGTATTATGTGCTGAAGTAGTTACAAAAATTGCAGGTTAATTATATTGAACAACTTTAATTTTGGCAAAGATTAAAGGAAGATGGTATAATCCAAAGATAATTTGTTTTACAAATTTAAATATTAACAGTATGACTCAAATATTTCAGGGTGCACAGTAATAAATTATGTGGATATCTCTGGCAAAGTCCTGATTGTATAGTATAGCTTATAACCTGCAGAAGTTGACTGGACTGAAAGCTCTAGACTTGGCTGCAGCAGTAGGTTTGTTGGGTTATATGATATTTCCAGGCATCAAAATTTCCTTATCTCTTAAAAGAAAGGGTTGACGATTTATTGCTCTCTAACATTTTTCTGAACTAGAACAATATGCCTGAGCATTTTACTACATTTTCATTAGGCACAGTGACTCAGTACAGCACTGAATCTCTCTGGGCAGTGGCATGTCATATTTTTTCACAATGGGAAGGTATAATTTGAAAAAGAACCCCCCAGCTTCTGATTCAGTTTTGTTTTTGTTCCTAAGGGCCCATTCTTTGTCTCCTCTCCTTCCCTCAACATTGCTTTCCAGTCCTGCCACCACACACACATTTGGAAAACACTGGACTAAATGATGTATAAAGTCTTTTTTAGTACCAAGATAGTCTACATAAATTTAGCATTTGAAAATGAATAAAGTGGGGGAAAACCCGCCAAACCAAGGAAAAGGAAAGCAACAGAAGACTTGGAGGCATACCTCTTGTGTAGGACTAAGAACTTGGTTTGGCCTTTGTTTCAGGTGTCTGAAAATAGAGCAATTAAGGTGCTCTTCGTTTTCCACAATAACCAGGCAATAGGTGCTACACAGGATCCACACCTGCTGGACTAACTTCAGGAAGGGAGGGGACAGGATGTAGTCTTGCTTATTCATTGATTGGAGTGATCAAAACCAGGGCTTTGAACCGGTTCAGTCATGGCCAACAAAGCGAAACTGGAACAGACCTGAATTTTTACAATTTGGGTGATCCAGAGTGGTAATCGGAATGGGAAAAATTATAGGTTGAAACTCTGGAATGGGAAACGCGGAAGAAGCACAGTGAGTCCTTTGAGGAAATGAATATGTGAGATTGGATTATTGCTAGGACTATGGTGAGCGACACTTTGAAAGCGGCCCATTGTGCCGCCATCTTTGAGTGGTGAACCTCTGTTTCCCATGCTGCTCGGAATCCCTCAAGCAAGAGATTTGGTGGCTATGCAGTGCCTGTGCTACCCTTGTTTTCTAAAAGAGAGATTAAAATTTCTAGCAGGCCTTCCACCAGTAATTTTTCGCATTTTGGTTACCGTTCCACCTCACCAAATTCTAAAAATTCGAGTCTGTTCTGGTGTTGTTTCCTTGGCCATGACCGAACCAGAAGAACCAATTTTAAGCCCTGGTCATAACTATACCTTAAGATCCCAGTCATTGCATATTCACTAAGGTCCCAGTGACTGAGGAACCCTTGGCCTTGGAACTTCCTCTCTTTCTCCTGGATCCATGAACGAGAGAGGGTAGCCCTATGCTGGGAACTCTCCCAGACCTTGTCTGATGCATCTATTCACTTAAACCCTTTCTGGTTATGATAAATGGGTAACTGTAAGTATAGGGGAAGGAGCCTTGGTGGCATGTTGGTTGACGTGCTCAGCTGCTAACCCAGAGGTTGGTGGTTTGAACCCATCAGCCCCTCCAAGGGAGAAGGATGTAACAGTCTGCTTCCTTAAAGATTACAGCCTTGGAAACCCTATGGGGCAGTTATTCTCTGTCCTGTAGAGTTGCTATGAGCCAGAATCAACTCGACAGCAATGAGTTTGGGTTTTTGGGTGAGTTATAAGCAGTAGTCTCTGTGAATTTCGTGAGCCGTTATAGAGAATTAACGAACTCATAAGGGGCATTGAGACTCTGACTGGGCTTGGAGTGGCTAATTCAGAGGAGGGCTACCCAGGCAGTCGTAAAGACGGAGTCCTAACTCATGAGGAACTAGTTTTGGGTAGCTGGGTGACAGAGCAAGGCTCCACGGGCAGTTAGTGTGACTTATCTCAAGGAGGCTAGAAGAAGAGAGACGGGCTGGTCTGAAGGTGGGAGTTGTGCAGACTCATGAGCCTGTGGCTGGTTCTTGATGACCTGGCCTTGGGTGACAGGGGTGTTTTAGCCTAACTCTGGGTGGCTAGGGTGAGAGAGGAAGTTCCACAGAAGTGGCTGGCAGTGAGGATCTTGGAGATGTGGGAAGATGAAGCCTGGATCCATTTCCAGGAATTTAATTCATGCTCATCCTTGCCACTTTACTAGCAGTTAGTGACAGCATCACACCTCTGAAAATCTAATATGTTTAAACCAAAGAAGAATATTTCAGGAAATTCCATGACATCTAACATATGCAAAAATACATGGGCTCTGTGGTTAGAAGAACTTCATATAAGACTTAGAGTGATGAAATGGCAGTAGGAAGTTAGTGAGGGACTCCAAAGGGATGGCAAAGAAACTAAGAATTTGAGAGATGTATTAGTTTTCCATTCCTGCTGCAACAAATTACCAAAAATTTAGTGACTTAAAACAACCCAAATTTATTATCTTGCAGTTCAGTAGTTCAGAAGTTTTATGTGGATCTCATTGGGCTAAAGTCAAGGTGTCAGCAAGGCTCATTCCTTTTTGGAGGCTCTAGGAGAGAATTATATCCTTGTCTTTCCACCTTCTAGAGGCTACCCACTTCCTTGGGTCATGGCCCCCTTCCTCCATCTTTAAAGCCAGTAACATTGCATCCCTCTGACCATTCTTTGGTAGTTACATCTTCCTCTGACCACACCTGGGAAAGGTTATCCATTTTTCAAGACCCATACAGATAATCCAGGATGATTTCCCTATTCTACTGCTCTTTAGCTAATCACATCTACAGTGTCCATTTTGCCATGTAGGGTATTTACAGGGTTTGGGAATTAGGTCTTGGACATCTGTTGGCCGTTATTCTTCCTTCCACAATGCAGATTAAAAATCCATATTTGATGCAGTAAAGAGCAAAATTGGTATTATTGTGGTGGTGTTGTTGTTAGGTGCCGTTGTGTCAGTTGCAACTCATAGCAACCCTATGTACCCCAGAATGAAACACTGCCTGGTCTTGCACCATGCTCACGGTTGTTGTCATGCTTGAGACCATTCTTGCAGCCACCGTCTCAGTCCATCTTGTGAACGGTCTTCCTCCTTTCCACTGACCCTGTACTTTACCAAGCATGATGTCCTTCTCCAGGGACTGATCCCTTCTGTCAACATGTCCAAAGTATGTAAGATACAGTCTTTCCATCCTTGCTTCCAAGGAGCATTCTGGTTGTACTTCTTCCAAGACAAATTTGTTCAATGTTCCTCGCCAACACCACAATTCAGTGGCATCAGTTCTTCTTTGGTCTTCCTTATTCATTGCCCAGCTTTCGCATGGATGTGATGCGATTGAAAATACCATGGCTTGGGGTAGGCGCACCTTCGTCTTCAAGGTGACATCTTTGTTTTTCAACACTTTAAAGAGGTCCTTTACAGCAGATTTGCCCTATGCAGTGCATCTTTTGATTTCTTGACTGCTGCTTTCTTGGCTGTTGATTGTGGATCCAAGTAAAATGAAATCCTTAACAACTTCAGTCTTTTCTCTGTTTAGCATTGGCTTATCGGTCCAGTTGTGAGGATTTTTGTTTTCTTTATGTTGAGGTGTAATCCATACTGAAGGCTGTAGTCTTTGATCTTCATCTGTAAGTGCTTCAAGTCCTCTTCACTTTCAGCAAGCAAGGTTGTGTCATCTGCATAACGCAGGTTGTTAATGAGTCTTTCTCTAATCCTTTTTTATGCCCTGTTCTTCTTCATATAGTCCACCTTCTCAGAGTATTTGTTCAGCATACAGATAGAATAGATAGGGTGAAAGGATACAACCCTTTCCTGACACATACCTTTCCTGTCTTTAAACCAATCAGTATCCCCTTGTTCTGTCCGAACAGCTGCCTCTTGATCTATGGACAGGTTCCTCATGAGCACAATTGGGTGCTCTAGAATTCCCATTCTTCCCAGTGTTACCCGTATTATTGTAGAAAGTTTAATCAGTGGGGAGAAAAGATTTGAGAATCTCTCCTAGTAGAATTTAGAAAATCGTAAAAAGCTCATGTTATATGGAGGACAAAGTATGAACTTCACCATATAGATATTTGAAGTTGCCAAAGAAGAAACCAGAAGGTAGATAATTGTTTCTAAAGAAGAGAACTGATCATTTCCTGAGCTGGAAAAGAACTATAAATGCAGATAAAAGGGCTTCTCTTCTTAGTAAGACACGATAGCTAAAAAACACACAAATTATAATGATTTTAAAATATCCTTCACATATCCAAAAAAAAAAGCATGTTACTATCAGGAAACAAAAATTAGGTTGGTCTCAGTTCTTTTTTGCAGTGTTAAATGCCAGAAGACAACAGCAACATTTTTAGAACTTTTTTCCCCCTTTGTAGTTTGTATTTCTTATGTGATGGTAACAGAAAACCAGTCCTAAGTTTATAAAGGACACCAAACTACGCTGCTTGTTTTTTGGGGGGAAAACAAAAACTAAGATGTACACAAACCAACTGAATAATAATGCAATTTGAACACAAAAGCCATGATCTAAAAAAAAAATGTAGCAAAACGAATGATAATGCACTAGATTCCTAGAGTATAGAGGTAACTCTAAATAATTATGTTAAGTCTAGTTAAAAATTGACTGAAAAAGTAAAAACTTGCTTGCATTAAGAGATATAAAATGTAAAAATGAATTCAGTAACAATTTAGATTTCATTAAAAATTTGAGATCTTCTGGTTTGTTTATGCTAGAGGTAAAATCTGGTAATCCAAGGGTACTAATAGATATAAATATATCTAAATGGGTCAGTAAATTCTGACCAATGGGCAAAATCTGGCTAGCTGCCAGTTTTTGTACAACTCATGAATGAAGAGTAGTTTTTACATTTTAAAATGGTTGAACAAATAATCAAAATAATACTTGGTGACATGAAAATTATATGAAAATTCAGATTTTATTGTTCATAAATAAAGTTTTATTGGAATATAGCCACACATTTGTTTACGTGTTATCTATTGCTGCTTTTGTACAGCAGGGTTGAGTAGTTGCAAAATCAAAACAAAACAAAGCAAAAAAGCCCGAACCTGTTGCTGTTGAGTTTATTTCGACTCATGGAGACCCCATGTGTTGCAGAATAGAACTGCTCCATAGGGTTTTCCTGGCTCTAATCTTTACAGAAGCAGATTACCAGGACTTTCTTCCACAGCACTGCTAGGTGGGTTTGAACTGCCAATCTTTAGGTTAGTTGTTGAGTGCAAACCATTTCCGCCACCCAGCAGAGACATGTGGCACCCTCATTGCTTTGCAGCTGCTGCTCCGTGCGTATATTAGTTTCCTAGGGCTGCCATAACAAATTACCACAAACTGGGTGGATTGAAACAACAGAAATTTATTCTCTCACAGTTTTGGAGGCTGGAAGTCCGAATTCAGGGTGTCAGCAGGGCCATGGTCTCTCCAAAGGCTGCAGGGGAAGATTCTTCCTTGTCTCCTACAACTTCTTGTAGTCCTAGACATTTCTCGGTTTGTGGCAGCATAACTCTCATCTCTTCCTCCCGTGTCACGTGGCGTTCTTCCCTGTGTGTCTCTCCGTATCTCTTCTCTTTTTATAAGGACAGCAGTCATATTGGATGAGATCTCATCCCACTCTGGTATAACCTCATGTTAACTAATTACATCTGAAAAGACCGTATTTTTACGTAAGGTGACCCTGACAGATACTGGGGGTTAGGACTTCAACATGTCTTTTTGTGGGACACAGTTTAAGCCAAAATAGTGCACTGCATATTGCCTTGACACAATTATAACTTTCGGTTTGCCTCTTGGCCCACAGTGCCTACTATACATATTATCTGACCTTTTACAAAAAAAGTTTGCCAACTGCTGCCCTAAACTATAAACTTTAGTGCATAAAATTAAACTTTTCTTTTTAATTCAAGGGATCCAAATCTACTGAATTATTGCCCTTAAATGCTTTACTTACCCCAATGTCTCTTTGGTTTTATATGGTTTGGGGTTAAAACCAAGAATTATTATTATTGTTATTCTTCACATGTAATAGTCCACATTTTATCTTTTCGGCTTCTGTGCCTTAAATGTGCCTTAGATGAAACAAAATCCATATAAAGATTTTAGAATTTCATTTCCAAGGACAAAAATCAATTAGTTAATACTGCAACTTTTTCAGGAAGCATTAATGAATACCTAACTATTCTATGCCAAAATTCTCTAAGTGTTTCTAGAGATAAGCATGTACAATATGTAGTAAGTGATTTATATGTCAATCAGTTAATCATCAAAGATATATCTGGCAGGTGGAGATAAATTTTACAAAGGAAGTGGTATTAAAGTGAGATCTTGAAGGATGGCTAATGGATTCAACGTAGATAAGGCTAAGAGTAGGTAAAATTTGAGATATTGAATGTAAGAATTGCAAAGCCACCAATCTGTCAATAGGATGCTATGGTTGAGAAATGGTAAGAAATTCAGTGGCTAGAGCATAAATTTGGGGAAAAGTTGCTGGAGCTGAAGCATAAGGCCTCCTGGGCCCAGATTGAAAAGGCCCTTATATATCATGCAAAGCAGCTTTCATCTTCTAGGCAATAAGGATCCATTTAAGGTTTTCAAACAGTGGAGCAGATTGGTGCTTTAGAATCGTGGTTCTCAAACTTTTTAAAATATAACATATGCTATAATTATTTAATTCTTTGACTATACCTTTACAGAATAAAAGTTGCCTTGGGATATACCTACCGTTGCCTTATTTATTTCAAACTTTTCCTTGAAGGAAAAGATAATGGCTGTATACCCACTCCTCACTTACCCAAGTGGTTAGTATCCAAAGACCCAGGTTGTTATAATAGCGTTATGTGAAAATGAAGGATGACGTTAGATCACAAAATGGAGGATAACTACATTATTACATAACTGCCAAACCACTGAGAATCATGGCCTAGCCAAGTTGACACAACCTTAACATCACAGTTAGTGGTACTCTCACCTTACACCTCGATGTTCGTTACTCCAGTCATGTCGTTAATATGCAAAACGGATAGTAGATATTTTACTATTGTCGTAAATTTGAAACATCATAAAACCAAGATTGTTGATAAGTGAGGAGCAGGCGTACAATGAAGCATTCGTGAAATGTTTTCTGCAAAAATAACGTTACTAGTTACTATAGTTCAACAGGGCCTTTACTCAAACAAATTTGGGACACATTGGGTTAAGTAAACTTAAATAGGCTTTTGTATTACAGGATTTCTCAGAGCCTTTATTATGATAATGTGCTTTGTAAAAAAAAAACAGCATAGTGTGCAACATTTTCCAACTGTACTTGGTCATGAAAACTTATTTGAATTGAACGTGTAACAGAATTAGCATCCCAAAAAGTATTTTGCAAAATGCTGTTACTGTGATTTAATTTTGTGGATAATTAGGGAACTGGATATCATCCACTTAATATTTCCATGTATTCTTTTTTGAACTGCAGTAAGAAAAAGCAACCAAGGGTATTATTTTTGATACCTGGGATTGAACTTCCTAGGGATGCGAGCACAGCACACATCCAGACATCTGTAAAGACCTTGCCTTTGGAAACCTCTTACCCCTTGGCAGCCCTCCAGAGTTCAGACTTGGCAGCATCAAGGACACAACGCAAGGTGTGTTTATTTAATTTAACATTTGACAAAAGGTGTTTTGATTTGTGGTTTATTTTTTTTTTCCCCTTTGTTTTACTTGTTTTGTTTGCTTCTGGCAGTGAACTCGGGTTCGGAACATAGTTTTTTCTTATGGAAGGTGGTATTACGATGGGGAAATGTTTTTAGTTATATTTATTTTGTGATATTTAGACAATTTCAAGTAAATGAAGCAAGGTCCATAGCACTATAAATCTATTTATTATATCATTTACTGTTATTGTCTACTAGAATATGTTGCTACATTACATAGTCTATCTTGATGTATGATATATTATTATATTTTAGTTAGAATCAATGTCCCTGGGTGGTAAGTAATGAATAGATTAAAAAAAAAGAGGATTTAGGTCATCATAAAATAACAGTTATTCAACATTATTTTTAATCTAATCTTGGTTTATTGATATATCAGTATTTCACATGTATTGTGGGGAGAGGCAATATGGCATAAAATCAAAGAACATGAACTCCCATTATATGTCTGACCTCATTCCTCATCTCCTGCTGTTCCCCACCGCTATTCACTACTCTTCACAGGCTTCCTGTTTCACTCAAGATGAAATCCAAAGCTCTTAAATTGGCCCACATGTCTCTGTAAGACCTGGCCCCTTGTTATCTCCCTAATGCCATCTCTAACCTACTCTCATCTTCATTTGCTTGCTCCAGCCGTACTTGTTGTGGTTGTTGTGTGCTATAGAGTTGATTTTGACTTATAGCGACCCTGTAGGACAGAGTAGAACTGCTCCATAGAGTTTCCTAGGCCGTAAATCTTTATGGGAGCAGATTGCCAGGTCTTTTCTCCCATGGAGATGATGGTGGATTTGAACCGCTGAGCTTTTGGTTAGCTGCCGAGTGCTTAATCAGTGTGCCATTAGAGCTCCTTTTAGCTATACTAACCCAAACCAAACCTGTTACCACTGAGTCGATTCCAACTCACAGCGAGCCTATAGTATAGAGTAAAACTGCCCCATACATAGGGTTTCTAAGGAGCAGTTGGTGAATTTGAACTGCCGATCTTTTGGTTAGCAGCTGAAATCTTAAACCCTGTGCCACCAGGGCTCCTTAGCCATACTAGCCCCCTTGATATTTGAACATGCTAGACGTGTTCCCATCTCACTGATTTTTTACTTGGTATTCCCTCTTCTGAATTGATTTTCCCTACAGATATCAACATGACCAGTTTCCTTACTTTTCTTTGGGTCTTATTAGAAGGTTACTTTCTCAGTGAGGCCTTACCTGGCCCTGATATAATACTTTCTGTTCTTTTCCCTGTTCTGTATTTTCTCCTTAGCATTTATCAGTATCTAGAAAAAAAAAAAAAAAAAAAAAAATTTTTTTTTTTTTTTTTAGTAAAATATATATTTTATACTCATTTGTCATCCTTATTGTCATTCTCCTGCACAAAAATTATGAAGCTGTTAATAAGGCAGGGATTTTTTTTTTTTTTTTTTTGCTCTGTCTTTATTCTACTAACGAGAGTTGTACCTGACCCTTGAGTGAATGAATGGTTAATTCAGCAAACATTCTTTTAAGCCCTTACTGCAAGCTAGCACTGTGCTAGACAGTGAAGAGACAGGAATGAAGTATGCAGTTCCTGCCCTCAAAGAGTACAGTTTGATAAGGGAGGCAGATAATTACAGCAGCCATCTTACTACAGTGTTGGGTTATGATGAGAGTTTGAATAGAATGCTATCATTACTTGGAGAAGCGGCATTTAAATCAGACTATGTTAGGGTCAGCAAAGGCTTCCTGTAAGAGAGGACCCTTTGTATCATTAAGAATAGCCTAGGTTATGCTGTAGTAACAATCCCAAATCTCAGTGTCTGAACACAACAAGAGTTTCTCACACAGACTCCATGTCCAGAATGGGTTGGTGGAGAAGCTTGGTGAGCCAAGATGTCCAAGGCTGCACCTGGACATGTTCCCATGATCACTGCACAGAGAGACAGGAAAGTGGCTAATTATGCACTAGCATTTAGAGATTCACTGGTTGAAGCAAACTGCGTAATTTTAAATGAGGGGGTGTGAAGTGCAATATTGTCTTGTAACCAGGAGAACTGGAAAACTTGTGAACAGAATTAATTAAGAGTATAAGATACGGTATAAGGTGAAGAAGTATTTAAAAGCATTTCCAGAAAAAGGAACAGCATGGGCAAAGGCAATAATATGTTGTGTAGCATGGTCATTTCAGGGAACTGTTTGTAATTCAAAGAAGTTGGAGTCCATGTGGGGTAAAGGCAGGTAGAGAGGTTGGAGAGAGAAGCAGGAGTCAGATTATATATACCAAAGCATGAAGTTAGAACTCCATCATATAGGACATAGTGAAGCATTGAAGGATATAATGAACCATAGAGGGATTTCTTGATCAGATTTTAATTTGTGAGTGGTTATTCTGGGAGCAATGTGGGGAATGAATTTGAGGGGGGAGCAAGACTGGAAGCCTTGAGACCAGTTATACTAATAGAGTGATTCAGATGAGGCCCCAGACTAAGGTAGTGACAGGAGGTGGAAAGGAGAGGTACGAAAGGTAAATATATAGGGAAAGAGTGGAAGAGGTCAGCTCCAGAGCACAGTGGAAGCTTTGGCAGGAGCTGGGACATTTCTTACACTGAGGTCAAAGTAGACATCCTGATGCAGATAATGTCCATGTCTAAGAGTGTGAGTGGGCTTGGTGTGTGTGTGCGTGTGTGTGTTACAGAGAGAATGAGTGAGAACAAGCTTGCAAAGTGAGCGATTCTTATCTGATGACCCATATTTTCTTTGTGAGGTTGGAAAGGAGCCTGTGTGCCACACTAAACTGAAGGTGGGTGGGGAAATTCAGGAGAAACATGCAAGTTGAAATGGCAACAAAGTAAAATATAAGATAAGGCAGATTTGAGGCAGAAAGTTGACAGGGCACTGTTAACCAACAAAAACGAACCTGTTGCAGTCGAGTCAATTCCAACTCATAGCAACCCTACTGAACAGAGTAGAACTGCCCCATGGGGTTTCCAAGGAGCAGCTGGTGGATTCAAACTGCCAACCTTTTCGTTAGTGGCCAAGCTTTTAACCCCTGTGGTGCCAGGGCTCCATGCAACTTTTAGGCACCTGTAAAACCCCGGGTTACACATTTTACTGTAGTAATTGCTTTGGAAAGCTCAGTTGCTTTTTTCTTTAAATTGTTTAGAATTCAAAAATAGTTTGAAAGTATGTACTTTTAAGGAGCCCTGGTGGCACAGCAGTTAAGAGCTTAGCTGCAAACCAAAACGTCAGTGCTTCGAATCCACCTGCCACTCCTTAGAAACCCTTCGAGGCAGTTCTGCTCTGTCCTATAGGGCTGCTATGAGTCGGAATTGACTCTACAGCAATAGGTTTGCTTTGTACTTTTAAAGAATTTTGTGTATGTAGTATCCGTTAGAAGGGTTCCTAAGATAATCTGCTCCCCACCCAAGAATACTGGTTATTGTAATAATAAAAACACAATCATTTCATAACAGGAAAAATTTTCTAAAACTGATGAGGTTATGCAGTGCTTTTAGAAAATAATTTTTTTTATGATAGACTTTTAAATAAAGTAATATAATGTTTTATGTAATGCCAGTCTTTTCTAGTAGAAGGAGCTGTACTGATCTGCACAATGCAGGTGGTGGATATAGAAGAGAAATTGTGATTTATAGGCTTAGCAGAAATGACATCTAGAGCTTACAACTCCTGAGGTGAGAATAAGGAAGAAACGGTGGAAGTGTTAACCTGAGAAGGTTTTTTTCTTAGACTGGAGGATAAGTTGGGATTTCTGACAAAAATCGGGGATTCATGTGTTGGCTTTAAAACTGGGGTATAGTGTTTAAGCTTTTTTTTTTTTTTTTTTCCAGAAACCTTCTGGACAATAAATATTTTTGAGTACTGATTCTGCATATATAGTGGAAGCATGTAAGTGATAGCTTTATTCATCCAGGGTTTCCAGGATTTACTGATAAATCAGCATACATACTTGGGCATCTTTAAAATTATCCAAAGATACTGTTGTTGAAATCACTTAGCTGATGGTAGAAGATGGTTAGGAAAACAGCTCATAGCAGAAACTGTACAATTTATATGTAATTAAGCTGTTAGAGGCTGTGGTATATTCTGAGACCACTCTTATAATTAAATATAAAGGAATTGATTGATTGTTTTATGAAAGTGAGTTCATCAAGTTCAGGTTGTTTTTTGGCCTAAAGTCTGTTTGGGCTGTGCAGTGCCTTAACAGTGAGTAATTGATTAAACCAGCATGGTATAATGGTACTGGTAACATTTATTGAACACTTACTGTTTAAGAGGCACCATGCTAAATACATCATGTGAATTACCTATTTAATTTAACCTTAAAAAAAAAAATTTTAACCTTACAACAGCCGTAATCGGAGATAATTACTACTCCCATTTAAAAAATGGAAAATGAGCTTAGCTTGGTCAACAGCTAAAAAGTGACAGAACCAGAAAGGAAACAAGTTAGAGTGAGGAAGAGTTAACCTACCTTTTATCAGGCTTATGTTCTTATAAAAGGTAGATACCTGTACCCATTGCCATTGAGTCGATTCCAACTCATTGCGGCCCTAAAGGGCAGGGTAGAACTGCCATGTGGGATTTCCAAGGATGTAATTTTTATGGATGGGGCCCTGGTGGCACAGTAGTTAAATAACTAAAAGATTGGCAGTTTGAATCCACCAGTTACTCCTTGGAAATCTTATGGGGCAGTTCTACTATGTCCTATAGGGCCGCTTTGAATTGGAATAGACTTGATCTTTACAGAAGCAGACTGCCACATCTTTCTCCCATGGGATGGCTGGTAGGTTCAAACAGCCCACCTTTCATTTAGCAGCCAAGTGCTTAATCACTGCTCCACCAGGGCTCCTTAAAAGATAGGTAGCTTATAGTAATATTTTAAACCCAGAATATTTTGAATATGTTTACAATAAGTAAACCTAAAATATAGATATTTTAGGTTAATAAAACTATATCTAGGAGATTGTTTATTTACTGAAATATATGTATTCAGTGTCCACTATATGCCAGACATTGTTCTATTGTTTGGAATTCTTCAGTGTACAAAGCAAATATCCCTGCTCTCATGGTACTACATTCTGGGGAAGGTGGGGGAGTCAGAAATAAACAGTAGACTAAATTTAATATGAAGAAGACTTTTTAATATTTTAAGCCTAATAGTTGATAATAGGTCTAAGGTAAAATAATTTTTCTGTTGCAACACTGATAATCTAATTGTTCATATTATTGCAGAGTGCCTACATCAAATCATGAAAAGGATGAAATATTGATTGCTGTAAAAATGGTTATTTATTTTAATTAATTGAGATTAAATATTGTTGACCATTACTGTGAAGAAATCTTTCCATCTCTTCCCTCCTTACACACTGAAGACACAGCATTCCAAGAAAGCAACTAAATATGATTTACCATTTGTAAAGGAACCTTGTTTTCTATAATTACAGACTTAGGTGGTCTGTGGCTAAAGCAGAATAGAAGTGAATTAAAAAAAAAAAAGTCTTAGAGTATATTTTTCCTATGAAGGTCATATTTAAGTGCAGTCTTAGCACCTTAAAATAATTGCAACTGCATATGGTTAAAGATTCAATTTTATTCTTTTTGTTTGCAGTATATGGGTGTGACTTTGTGTGTATGGGAGAAAGAAGAGGAGAGAGAATATGAGAATGAGAATGAATACGTCGGGTCTTCACAGTGCCTTTGTTTCAGTAGCTTTTCAGAATCCTGCCACTATAATTCAGGGAGTTGACTAAACATTTACTACAGCCACTTTGTGGGAGGAAGATATGGCAGTCTGCTTCTGTAAATATTTACAATCTTGGAAACCGTGTGGAAACCCTGGTGGCGTAGTGGTTAAGTGCTATGGCTGCTAACCAAAGGGTTGGCAGTTCGAATACGCCAGGAGCTCCTTGGAAACTCTATGGGGCGGTTCAACTCTGTCCTGTAGGTTCGCTACGAGTCGGAATCAACTTGACGGCACTGAGTGGGAAACCCTGTGGGGCAGTTCGACCCTGTCCTGTAGGGTCACTATGAGTCAGAAATGACTTGATGGCAACAGGTTTGGTTTGGTAACTACAGATATTGTTAAAGCAGAGGATGCCATTTTTCTCTACCTTATGTTTCTTATCCCTTCCCTCAAGCAATCTCGCTATTACTATACTGGATATTTCTTACCGTAGGCACGTTCAGTATACTCTCAACCACTTTATTTGGCACTATCTCACATTAATTCTTTCTTGTGAGTGCTTTAACGAGTTAAATAGCAGACATGGCTTATGGACTTCATTATTGAAGTAGTAATGATGTGGTACAGCGAAAAATTAAAATGTTCAATCACAAGGTCATTAACGAAGAATGGAAAATAATTAAGGGCAAAGAAGAAAGAAGGTTTTAAGATAAAATCCAAACTTGAGTATAAAAAGACCACTGTGTTGAGAGAGGCACAGGAAGGATTTTGCTGAGGATAAAATCTGCATAAAAAAATCCAATTCTGTTAGTAACTAGAATTTTGTACTAGAAGATAACATGAAAGCATTTGAACAGGCTCTTAAAAAGTTCAGAAAAGTAGAGGTAACAAAAGTGACATGTAGTTAAGGAGCCCTGGTGGCACAGTGGTTAAAGCGATCGACTGCTGACAGAAAAGTTGGCGGTTTGAAACCACCAGCAGCTCCGTGGGAGAAAGATGTGGTAGTCTGATTCCATAGAGATTTACAGCCTTGGAAACCTTACGTGTTGCTATGAATTGAAATTGACTCAATGGCAGTAGGGTCCCCCCCACCCCTTTTTGTAGTTACAGAATGAGCCGTGGGTGTAGTATGATACTGACCAAAATGCCTTAACATTACCCTCAGATCATATTAGGGAGAGATATGGTTCAGTAAGAGATTATGACTATGGCCAACAATGGGAAAAAAGTTGGAAAACAACAATGTTTTTTTTCTTTAACTGCTTTAGGTAGTTTATTCATGGGAGAAGCTGTTTATCTTCACAAAATCCCAGCTTCTGATCTTAGCTAAACAAAGCAAGTTTAAAGGCAGGGGCTCAGAGCGGTTCATAGCCATTATACTACATTCATTTTTAAATGCTTTATTTGAAAGGGAATGTCCTAGTTTGTGATTTTCATATTTTTTTTCCTTTTAGAAAGAGGCAGATGGTATGAAAAGTGGACTCCCTTATTTAAAGGGAATGTTGATATTTATAACTAAGCTTATCTCCAGCAAGATTTGTTTTTTGCAGCTGTTCCAGGTTGGAAAAAATATTAAAGCCCTGGCTTGTTTTTCTTTCCATATTTGGGGGGAGGCTCTTCAGAATGTGAAAAAGTGATGTTTTATTTTAAACATAAATGCAATGTAAACTGTGATTTTTTTGCGTCTATATGTGAATTTTCTGTTTGTATGCTGTGATGATATTACTCTTTTTGTTTCACTGATCTATTTCCTAGATACATCACACTTGAGAAACAGTTTTACTCATCATTTTCTATCCATCATCAGAGTATTCCAGGAAGTGCAGTACATTTTCATTAAAAGTTAGCCAAAGTTATTAAACCACTTTCTAATTTTCCATTTGAATATTTTAGTCATATTTCTTTCTGTTCAGAGCATCTTTTTTCAGTTAGCCTTTTTGTTCTTTCTTGTAGTTATCTTATTTAGTATAAGATCTAATTGTTTCTCTTGGATTTTCTATTCTTTTATTTTTAATTACAATTGCTCCTGTTTTTCTCTGGATATAGTTTAGATACTTTCATAATTTAAGTGGAAATTAACTATTTATTCTGTAACTTAATACATGGACCTGTCTCTTTGGGCACATGTCAACACTAGAATGAATATCTTATGCTTGCGTACACATATCATCATTGTTCATATATGTATCTGTACACATACCCACACATATATGTACAGTTTTCGTAAAGAACAGTTTTTGCAATAAATACATTGATTTTTTATGACTAAATATGTTGATTATTGATTACTGTGAAGGTTAACTTTCAGCTTACTTGTCAAATTAAAGCAAACCCGAATATTTATGTAAGGATCACCTTTCTGAGTATGAAACACTATGCAAATAATGTTTATGTCAAACTTGTACATTTTTCCTCTTAAATAATTGAAACTAAAACTTTGATTCTGAATGTTCTATTACTTCTCTTTCATCGCCCATAGTTTTGCCATTTACTTTAACATCATGAAGACCAGCATTTGCTTAAATCTATGAAACCAACTATTAATATTAGCAAACAATATAATGATCTCCAGGGAGATTTCTTGCTATTTTCAGAATAAACCTTTTAAACTTCAGTCTTCAATTTACAAAATAATTATTATCTGCCTTTAATTACACTGAACATGAATATCTTTTGTAAATTTTGTGAGTTCATTCTATTCCATATCTCCTTTTATTCCTTATGATGACATTCACAGCAGTATTAAGCCAAGAATATTGGAGGTCTTTTTTGGTACACTAGCTATCTGTATCTTTCTATAAGGTATGCATTTTCTCCTAGTGTAATAGTTCATTGCACAAATGCCATTCTTTTCTTGCATGGGTATTTGCCTGATTTGGGGTTACTGAAAATTTAAATGAGTGTCAAAATTAAGAAACAAACTGACACGAAACTGAATTAGTGAACCCCTCTACATTCTATTACTTGGTACACTCACCATGCAACAAAACAAGGTCTTCTGCAAAAGGTATGAAACTGTGCAAAAATCTTTTATTTCACTATTCTTGGTTTTGTGGTTGTTGCATGTTGATTTATACTTTATTTTCCAGATGAAGTGTTTTAATCTTTGTAGTCCCCATAATTGATGGAAATTGAAGTGTTTTATTGCTTTTGGACTGTTAATTTAGGATCTATATTTTCCATATTTTCATTGGTTAGCTTTTCTTTATTTCTTTTTTTGCAAAACTTCATGCTTTGAAAAAGAATAGCTATCAAGCAATACCTGGACATCTTTTTTTAAGTGAAAGACCATATGAGAGGCATGGCACGTTTAGTAGAGTAGGAATTATGGAATAGGAGATGGGAGATAGAAAACCTGACACAAAGTAAAATTCCTGATTTTCTCTTTGGTATTTTGGGTTCCATCTGGGATAAGCCTTTTCTCTATCATCCATTGGTAGAGGAACATTTAAACATGCTTATTAGTACTGTATGGAGCGCTGGTGGCACAGTGTTTAAGAGTTTGGCCGCTCACCAGCTGCTAACCAAAAGGTCAGCAGTTTGAATCTACTAGCTGCTCCTTGGAAACCCCACAGGGCAGTTCTACTCTGTCCTATAGGGTTGCTATGAGTTGAAATTGACTAGACTGCTACTGGTTTGGCTTTTGGAAACACTGGTGGTGTAGTGGTTAAGAGTTATAGCTGCTAACCAAAAGGTTGGCAGTTCAAATCTACCAGGCACTCCATGGAAAATATATGGGGCATTTCTACTCTGTCTTATAAGGTCGCTATGAGATGAAACTGACTTCACCACAAAGTTTTTTTTTTTTTTTAATTAGCATTGTATTTTTGTTTCTATTTTGTTTATTTGTTTCTACTCAGTAGAGTTATATTAGTTAATCCCCCAGTGCTTCTTCCCATTAACCTTTTTTCTCACACTGTTTTCTCAATTTTTAAATTTAGTATATTTTATTGTATTTCTCTAATAGGATAATTTGATGGTTTTATAAATATGTAATTTTTGTCATAGTTTGTAAATATAAGTTTTAATAACACAATCTCTTTGGAAACTACCAATCTGAGAAAATTCTTGTGTTAACAAAATGGTAATAATAAAATCACATGGGACTTTAACATAATGAATGCATTTAATGCAACTTCTATGAAAACTGGATGTATACTAGTTGTTTTTATACATTGACATCTATTTACTAGTAAAGCTATTTTTTAGTAAGTCACACAGATTTATGAAACTACTAGAAACAAAATAACCATAAAGGGCATCCTGATGGTTGCTTTGAGCTGTTTGTTTACCCTTAGGTACTTAGATTATGCTTATCTCAGTGAACATTAATTTGTTTCAAAAATTATGTTTAAATCATGTAGTATTATTATTGGGCCTATTTTAATATACAAGGATGTCTTTTTAGGCATGATAATAGTTATTCTTAGCCTGATATACATGCTCATGAACATTAGGTTTTAAAGGTGAAGAGAATTTAGAAAATCATATTAGTAGGGAAATTCCATGACTTTGTCAAGGTTGTCCAGTCTTTTATTGGAAAGACATGGCTAGACCTAAGGTTTTATGTCTTCTGGCCTGATGTGTTTTCCTTCTACGCTTGTATTTTATTACAGAACAAACATTGAATGTCTCTCAGAAACTGTTCATGTGCCAAACTAAAACTTCCTTTTTCAGTTCACCATTCCTGAAGTTGGACTGATATGGTTGCTGCAGCAGTGAGCTCAAACCTAACAGTGGTTGAGACAATAGTGCAGAACTGGGCAACATTTTGTTCTCTTATACATAAGGTTGCTGTAAGTTAAAGTGAAATCTATAGCACTTAACAACTTTCAGGAAGTTGTTAGCCAAAGAGAGAGAGAAAAAGAAATCTGTTATTTTCTGCTTTCTCTGGATGGTCTTAAAGTACTTTTCCCAGGATGTTTTCTTGAATTTGGAATCCTAATGACCTGAAATAGAAAATACACATTGAGATAACTAACCATTAGCATAAGGAATGCTTACCATTAGAACAGATAGAAAATTCAATGAGTCATAAGTTATCTGTGTATTTTACAGTTGGAAGAAGCGTGAGAATCATTGTTTTTGACCTTAGGTTAAGTGATGAATCAACATGTATATGCATAATTTCACAATATATTTCTTGAGCATTAGTAATTTGATATTTCTAATCTATGTTTTCTAATGTACAAATACTTGTATGTATACATACATTGTATGGCGCTACACATTGCAGTGACATTGTTGCAATCTAGAATTTCCTGTCTAGAACACTTTCCCCTTATTTTCAAAGAACCCTGATTTTATTCAGTTATCTGCCCCTCTTTCAGGCAGTCATATGCCTAGGGTAAATAGACCCCATGGCCAACTTCAAGAGTAGACTTAGGTGATTTAAGAGCAGTCTCATTTTCCTTGCTATAGAGTGGGGGAGGAAAGGACTTATGACCCAATTCTGGCAAAGGAGACAGTAAGTCAAGATGGTAAATATCTTGGAGCATTATAGGAAATAATCCATACTTCTAATAGAGAATTCTTTCTCCTTCCTCTGTAGTTGGTCATGTCTGGGCATGACAGTCCCCTGTTTATAAACCTCCTCCTCCTGAGCACACACAGACATACACATCTGCACGCACAGAGATACACACACACACACACACATACACACAGGGCAACCAAGCATTGTTGTTGTTGATAGTTGCTATCAAGTTGATTCTGACCCATGGTGACCCCACGGGTTACAGAGTACAACTGCTCCGTAGGGTTTTCTTGGCTTTAATCTTTTAATGAAAGCAGATCGCCAGACCTATCTGCTAGGGGGGTTCAAGCTGCTAGGTTCGCAATCGAGTGCAAACTGTTTGCGCCACCTAGGGCCTATGCGCCTGGTAATTTGAACTGCTGACCTTTTGGTTACTTAACCGCTATGCCAGCAGGGTTTCCAAGCATTATGTAGTGTATTAAAAATAGTAGAACTAGAGATTTAGCTCTGGTTCTACTATTAGGTATGTAAGCCTGCTTTCTAATGTGAAGAATGATTATAATGAACAATACCTGGAATTCCTTTTAGATCCGTTGTTTTATGTGCTATTTTATGAGAAACAATCAATTTATCTTTTAACTCTTCATTTGCCATTTTTGAGACTTTGGCTATAGTCTTTTCTAACATTTCTAGTTAATATGTTACATTGGTATTTTTGTTGTTGTTGTTTTACTTCTTTAGCATATATTCTACTTAGTGCCTTTGTGGTGATGTTAATATATATCTTGTAAATCATTAGTGGCTTTCATTTTTTTTACTATTCAAAAGAATAAGTTGTGACAAATTTACATTTATAACAATGTCAGACAAGTTTTATACAATCAGAGAAGGTAGGTATAAATATAAAATGGAAAAGGCAAAACTAGAGTGAATTATGTGGTGTTGAGTTGGATATTGGAAGTATTGAGTTTACACCAATACATATATTCTCTAGCTTAATCCACTGAGAAGACCTGGGAATAGTGTCACTCCAATTGCTATGAATATACTTTATCCCCAGATCTTGGTTTCTAAGTACCATTCCTCACTAAAAGGAATCTGGCACATTTCAAGACAGGAACAGTACAAGATGAGCCTTTAAAATCTTATTGAATCAGAAAATAGGAGATGCTAAAAAATTAATAGTAATATGTCAAAAGGACACAGAAGCCAATTTGAAAGACCTTGCACTAGCCAAATCCAGGACAATTTGAGCATCCAAATAAACAAATGATACAAATGAATTCTAACCCACTGACTAGAACAATAATCTATTATTATATACTACTATAAATGCATATAAATGAATAGATAAATTGGAAGAAGAAAATGCATTTCCATGCAGTAGCATCTTGTCATTGTTGTTAGCTACCATTGTTGGCCCCTGACTTATGATGACCCTAAGCACACCTGAACAAAGTACTGCTCAGTTCTGTACCATCCGCATGATTGCTTGTGGATTAAACCGCTCTGATCCACTGGATGATTTTTGGAAGTAGATCATTAGGCCTTTCTTCCATACGGTATAATAAACCAAAAACCAAACGCATTGCCATCAAGTTTGTTTTAACTCATAGTGACCCTGTAGGATGGAGTAGAACTGCTGCATAGGGCTTCTGAGGCTGTAAAACTTTACGGAAGCAGACTGCCACAACTTTCTCAGCTGAGCAGCTGGTGGATTAGAACAAATGACCTTTCAGTGAGCAGCCGAGTGCTTTAAGCCACCAGTGGTCTTCTAAACAGTATAATACCAACTAATAAATATAGAAGAAGTTGTGAAATTTAAAATCATCATTTGGCAACCATCAGAGTATAATTAATTCAGCCAAGAAACATCAGTAGATGCTAAAACTGGCAGTTGCAGATTTGATGCAGAATTAGGATACTTACATAGTCTCAAAGTAGCTCCCCATAAAATATTTATTAATTACAATGGATAAAAGAGTAAATTCACAGTGGAGAAATCAGCCAGATACCACCTTAATTGAGTGATCGAAGTTAATATCACCAGTAGAAACAAATCAAAATTATTTACGACATGACCCCATGTAATGGTAAGAACACAGCATTGTGTTTATGATATTCCTATCAAAATAGCATAACCTGAATCTAATAATGTGGAAATACCAGACAAATCCCAATTGAGGGACATTATACAAAATAAATGGCCTGTAGGGTCACTATGAATCAGAATCAACTCTACGGCAGTGGGTCTGGTTTGGAATCTTCAATAGTGTTAAGATGATGAAAGTTGTAGAAAGACTGAAGAACTGTTCCAGTTTGAGGAAGACTAAAGAAACACAGCAACTAAATGTAAAATATGATTCTAAATTGAATTATTTTGCTACAAAGGGCATTATAAGGACAATCTGTGAATTAGATGTTAGGGAGGATATCAATGTTAATTTCTTAATTTTGATTGTTGAATTGTGGTTATATATAGCATAATGTTGGCAACTTACTTTCAAATGGCTCAAAAAAAATGCTGTTTGTGTTTTTCTCGCAGCTCTTCTGTTAGAAATGATTTCAGAATTAAAAAAAAAAAAGTTAAAAAATAAATGAGGGGGAAAACAAGCCAGTCAATAGAAGAAATGAGAAATTCAGATTGGATATGCTCAGTTGGAATGATGCTGAATGTGTGTTTGAAGAGGGAGGTCTGAGGATCTAAGTCCTTGGGATATATTCCATAGTTAAACCTTTGAGGGAATGAGGCACCCAAGGAGACTGTATATGGAGTGGATGAACTATGGGAACACCAGAGTTTAACAGGCAGAGAGAAGAATGCTTGTGAGCTTATGAAGGAGATAAAGAAGATTTTAAGATGTAGGAGAATCAAGAAAGCCTTACCTTGAAAACCAATAGCTTGGAGTGTCATGAAGGAGCACTTCTGTTGCAGTATGCAACAGAGAGATTCCATAAGTAAGGCAGTATGCCCTGTAGCTCAACCTCCTCTTGTGATATTCTCTGATATGTTTTTGTCAGTTTGTAGCAGGTATGTATCATCTAAAATATTGATCTATTTCCTGAATCATAAGTATCCCAGAAGAAGACTTGAATGAATAATATAGTTGAGCTACAGTGTGTTATGAATTGTCCCTGTGTACTTTATAGTTGAGGCAAGAGTATATCTCATTTGGCCTGGGGATAGTCCTGGTTGACACTTGTTGCCCTGGTGCAATAGTTTCCCCTTTCACTCTCAAAAGTGTCCTGGTTTGGTTAGCGAACTATATGATCGCCGTCCTATAGAACTGCATTGACAGAATATTTCTTTCATATCTGAAGCTGGGAACTGATTGATAATCATGTCTGTTAGCCAGTTCTTGATACCTTTTTTTCATTAACCAACTGCTTATCCCCTTCTCTTATAATTCTTTTAAATCACCTTTCCAATAACCTAGGCCTCCATTTCCCAACCTCTGTGCCATGAAACAGAGGCTTTATGGGATGATAATGTGGGAAATGTGGTATATTCAAGTCCTCTCTTAGAGACTGGCAAGACACATGTAGATACTCAGAAACGTTTTTCAGTAGACTGCCCACACTTATTAATATATTGTCTTAAAACTACCGTATTTTGGGGAGTTGGTTTATGTTTATTTTAATTAAAATACATACATTAAGAAAAATAAAAATTTTAACTTTGCTTGAATAAGTCAAACTTAAATATAAATAGGGACTGATAGATTTAGAATATATCAGAATATTTCATCTATATTGAACTTATTTAGAAGTTCCCAGTCAAATGCATTTAGCATTTGGGCTAAACATGAAAAAAAGTATTTTTCCTAGTAAATCTTTCTTTTGAGAGTAATTTATTAAAAACTTTCTGAATCATAAGAATTTTCTGATATTCCTTCAGAACCAAGGAAAAGGATTTCATATTGAGGATTTATGATACAGTAGAATTATGTCTGTTTACTTAGGAATTACAGAGAAGAATAGATGCCATCTGAGATGTCTATGTCTAGAGTTTGTTTTCCTTCATTCTTTGGCCACCTGTTTTTCATACCAGTTGAGTGGATAAGGTTTTTTTTATTGATATGATAATTGAAACAATTTCATATTACATATAATTCCCTTAAAATAACCCAGTTTAAAGGGATTCTAAGTATTGAAAAATCAAGGTTGTGACCTTTAGATCTATAACCTTATTTTCGATTACTTGTCTCATCAGGCAAAACAAAGCCTGAAGGTGTGTCAGTTAACAGTCAAAGTAGAAATGAAGCAGCTCCTTCTCACCGTCAGAAGCCCCGAAGCCAGGCATACCCTTGCTTCTTCACATTCCTCTTGACTCATTAAGCTCGTAGCGTGCAGTGGTACAAGCTGCCTGCGTTTTGGTTTCGTGCCAGAATAGTAGATGCCTTTGCTCTTTTTATGCGGCTGAAAATGTGTCTCTTCTTGTTTCAACACCTTATCATAATAAAAACAGGGTCTTCAGTTTTATTTATTTGGTGCCATATTACTGTAACTAAAATAAAACCTTTTGAAAGTGACAGTTTACATATCAAATAACCTTTATTTAGAGAATAGTGTAATTTGCCATCGTAATAATTTTTTTGTTCACTACTAAAAGTTATAGGCCAGTCCCAGCTTAGCTAACCTCCTATCTCCTTTTGCACATGTAGTAAAAGAAATTAACTGAAGTGTATTTCCCATTTTGCTTAATTTTAACCCTGGTGAATCATCACAAATTCACAGCTTAAGAAAATGGTTACTTTGTAGAAATTTTCTCTCTCATGTGGCCTTCAGATGTGATGTGCCTATCCCCTGATAATTGTGCAAAGTTCAGAATTAAAAAAAAAAAGTAATTCAGTGGGACCCAGTCCCCTCCTCCAATGATGAGTGTTGTTGATGGTGCATGCAAGGCAGCTTTTTGTCTATTCTGGGCAGTATAAATTTAATGTGTTGTTTTCAAGTTTGTCATGTGTCCAGATGCCACAACCATCTGTGCATTAAAGAGACGTTAAAATAAAAGTAAGTAAAATATTTGTGGTTTTTTTCTGTTGGGGGCCTGGAGATTTGTGATACAATTATGTTTGGATCAACTAATTCTATTAGGTTTTTGGAAAAACAAGTGCATTGTTTTATTATAGCAGTTACAAACATTTTTATAAGATGGTAACAATTATAGTCTAAAATGCAGATCTAACATTATAAACATAAATGTGGATTTATAACATTATTCCTTCACCCATATCACCTAACCCATATCTGCTTCTGCATATATATTACCTGTTTCTGTTAACGATATTACAATATGTCTAATCCAATATTTTGTCACGTTTGGGCCCTCAACCACCTGAATTTGAAAATCCTGGGAAGGAGCTGTTGTTTTTATTGTTGTTAAGTACCCTTGACTCGGTTTCAACTCATAGCAATCCTATATACAACAGAATGAAACGCTGCCTGGTCCTTGCCATCCTCGAAATTGTTGCTGTGTTTGAGCCCGTTGTTGCAGCCATTGTATCAGTCCATCCTGTTGAGAGTTTTCCTCTTCTTTGCTGACCTCTACTTTACCAGGCCTGATGTCCTCCTCCTCAAGAGACTGGTCCTTTCTGATAACACATCCAACGTATGTGAGATGAAGTCTCGCCATCCTCTCTCCTAAGGGAGGGAATTGGTGCTTATTAAAAGTGCACCTTCTGTAGCCCCCTCCTCTCTCTTACTGACTCGGACCCTCCCTTATCTGCTGATTCTCTGAAGGTCAGAATGATTGCTCAGTGAAGCTGACCCTTGTGTGCAATATTAAAATACAGGTTCCACAAGCAGGGAATTGTGGAAAGGACGTTTGAAGTGAATTGAAAAGCATGGGTAAATGCATGAAGATGTGAATAAGCTTGTAAAAATCATGAAACTAAAGCAGAATTTTATAGTGCACAGGAACATGACTCGGTAAACAAATGATCTCAGATCATTACTTATTCTTTATACTAAGGATTTTTGCTTTATCTAAGAAATGGGGAGTCATTTGAGTGACTTAATTCTGGAAACGGAATGAACAACTTTTGATTTTTAAAACATTACTCTGAAAAGAATGATTGTACCATAAAATCAGGAACAAGCATCTTTTTTGTTCACTATTATGTTCCTAGCATCTAGTATGAATTTGTATTTTCGTGATTACTTCTCAGTTTTGATTCATCCTAACCAGACATCTTTTAGGTCTACACTTTTTCATTTATGCTTTATTTTTTTAATTTCTGGCAATTGTGGTCTTCCAGTGCAACAGCTTTATTGGTTGATCATCTTTGCTCTATTGTTAATGGCTGTTTCCTTCATCTTCACAAGGTGTTTGATTGATAATTGCCAGTGTGCTGAGCTCCAGAATTCCATACCTATGTACTATGTTTTGGAAAATCCTGACTGGCAATGAACCTGGATTTTGTCCACTCTCTGGATTAAGTCGGAACCAACTCGATGGGACCTAACAACAACAGCAATCCAACTAATAATACTCTTTTCAAAATAGATTGTTAGGTTAATATATGCATAAATTTGTAGAGCTAATGCCATCCCTAAACCTTCAAACAGCTACTACACCTTAAGAGAAATACAACAAGACAAGCTGGAGATAGGCTACATAAGAGGAGCTATAGTGGAGGTTTTACTATGGACAATACATTAATCCATAGTGTATTTAAAAGATTCTTCACTTTGAACAGAAATATGAATCAGTGAAGAACAAGTACTCTATACGACAGAGTAGAACTGCCCCATAGGGATCCCAAGGAGCGGCTGGTGGATTTGAATTACTGACCTTTTGATTAGCAGCCGAGTTCTTAACCATTATGTCACCAGGGCGAATGAGACTCATCCCCCTTTCTTAAGTTACTTACTTTCTCCTGAGTAATGTAGCTGCAATTAAAGTATGAGAAGTGCTATCATATATATGGGTGGGATGTAGTATTACTATAACTTCATACCTAAGTAAGAGTTTTCTCTCAATCTTTCTTTTTAGCCTCAAGAACTATGATGATTATTTTTACTGTGGTCATGGGTTGAATTTTTTTAATAACCTGTGTTTTGATATGTATTTAAATGTCACAGTCTGGATATAATGCTTTTTCGGGAAGCAGAGACATATGTGAAGACTTCAGGTTTCTTATTTCTTTACTTGTTCTTTCTGGATTTCATTAAAAAAAGGTATAAATGAGCAATAAAAGAACTTGGTTGAAGTGTAATTGGATATAACACTATTTTCACTTGTTTTTAAAGGTCACATAATATGCTTAGAATAAGTGTGACAAAATTGCTGTGCAAAATTCAGGTTAAGAACACATACTAAAAACAAAAACACTATCTTTAATCTTAAAAATCCTAAATTGTATAAAGTTTTAATTAAATAAAAATTTAACTATTCATTTTTTTAATACACAATTTAGGTTTTAAATAAAATTAGCATTTTTTCCTCAAGTATGTGCTATCAAGTTTTCAGAATGTTAAAAACTTTATGATAATTTAATCTGAAATTATTACTATGGAAAAATATGTAAATAATAAATATAATCTTATTCATCCATATTTTAGCTGTATCTCAGAACAAGTTAGTACTTCAGGGAATGCAACATTCTTTATAAAAGAAGGTGATGGGACAGAGTCTCCGAGGAACTAAATTGTGAAAACAATCTTGGTATTGTACATGCTAATATAAATCTGTTATTCCCTTTCTGCATCTTTCACAACACGTTTTAAATTGTGGCTGATCTTATATGCAAATAACTGTCTTATTAGAAATTACGGCTGTACGTGCTAATGTCTCCCTGGATTTCTTGGGAGTTTGCTATCTAACCATCAAAGCAATAGAAATGAATGATGATTACTGCAAGGCTTTGAAGAACAAAGAGAAGTCAGAACATTTTAGAAGGTTCTAGATGTCTGAAGCATTGACAGTGTGCATCATACCAAATGAGTGTATTTCTTTAGATCATTTAAAATAGCCTCAGTGTGTTTTTTAGTAAAAGTATTTTCTACCTTCTTACGTTTGTTGCAGCTAGTAAAGTGTAAATCACTTGTGTATGTGTGTTCTATAGGCATTTTTTTGTTTCATCATTTGGTAAAATGTTATTTTGCTTAAGGAATAGAATATAATAATTTTAAAGAAAGAATAAAGCTTAAATTTTTGCAACTTTATCAACATTCGCTAAATATTTAGGAACAAATACTTAAAACCCGTTCCTCTTTAATGTAGCTTATTCGTTGAAATTCTTTTAAAGTTAGTATATCCATAGGTTATTATATATATAAAATGTGTCTGTTCATAGAGTTTAGGCCCTGTTTTAGTTATCTAGTGCTGTTGTAACAGAAATACCAAGTGGATGGCTTTAACGAATAAAAGTTTATTCTCTGAAAGTCTAGTAGGCTAGAAGTCTAAATTCAGGACACCAGCTTCAGGGAAAGGCTTTCTCTCTCTGTCGGCTCTGGAGGAAAGTCCTTGTCATCAATCTTTCCTTGGTCTAGGAGCTTCTCCACAAAGAAACCCCAGGTCTAAAGGATGTGTTCTGCTTCTGGCACTGCTTTTTTTGGTGGTTTCTCTCTTTTATATCTCAAAAGAGATTGACTTAAGACAACCTGTTTTGTAGGTTGAGTCCTGCCTCACTAACATAACTGCTTCTGATCCTGCCTCATTAAGATCATAGAGCTAGGATTTACAACACTTAGGAAAATTACATCAGATGACAGAATGGTGAACCATCACAGAATACTGGGACTCATGGCCTAGCCAAGTCAGCATGCATTTTTGGGCTACACAATTCAATCCATGATAGGCCCTCATAAAAACTTAGATCCTTTAGCCTTTATAGCTATAATAGTTTATTTAAAGTATATTTTAATATAGTTTTAACTCATTTTGCCTTGGTGAAAAGATGTTATTTATGGCTATCTTTTTTACGTGCTATAAAGAATGAATAGATAAATGAACTACTGGCCTCTAAAGTGTTATCTCTTTTGTGATATTAGTTTAAATGACCAGGAAGGAATTGTGGGAAACATAGTGAGAGACCATTTTGGCAGATAACCTTAGTAATTTGCTTTTTAAAAATTTAAGCATATTCCAAAAAGTCAAAGAACAAAACCAAAGAGGGAAGAATATCTTGTGTGTTTATTTATTTAAACTAACTTCTTTGCTAAAACGTAGTGATATCTTTCTTAGCCCCATAAAATCAAGATTAAAATAACTTGACTCTTCTTCACGATTAATAAATGCAAAACACTATGCAAATGTAAATTGCTATGTGAATAAATTATAATATGTCTGTTGGCATTTTTATGGTGCTTCCCTTGACAATTATTTTTAATGTTTTGAATTGTAACAAATGAGACTATGGGAATTCAATATGAAAATTGGTTTCATTTCTAAAATTTTAAGGATGTGTTATCTTAGATATAATAACTACATGGTTTATGAGAAGTAAAGACTTAATTTATATGACTTCCTGTTTATTTTGTACATTCTCAGATATTACTATAACATTATTAAATCTGAAGATTATCATGATGAGAAAAATAGGTTTATATCTGAACTGAAATTTTTCTTTCACATAAGTAAAAAATTTTAATTTTGGAGTGACTTTTACTCTATTAGGTGAGATCATCTGTTAACATTGATCTATCTATGTGGCCATATATACAGATAAACAGTACAGTTTGGTCTGAACAGATATCAAGTGTATTTGGCATTTAAGGCCCTTAATTATCCTTATGAGGAAAATTACAGTCTGATAATTGCATTAGGTTATATGGATGCATCTATACATGTTTTTATTAGTTAAGGTGATACCAAATACTGGAATAAATAGTTGCAAAAATGTGTAGTGGCTTAAAGTCTACAGATTTCTTATTTTCATGGTAGTATGAAATAGGAAAACAGGTTGGTTGGATAGCTCTTCTTCTTGAATTCATTCAGGACTCAGACTTCTGTAGACTCTGCTATTTTCAGCACATTATTTCCAAAGCCACTCTAGGGGTCATTTCCCTTCCAGCCAGATGAATGAGTACACATGGCAAGTTTTTATGGGTCAGTTCTAGAAGTAGCAACCACTAATTTATTCACATTCCATTGACTGAAACTCCAAAGAAGACTGGAAAATGTAGTCAGGTGTGTCCAGGAAAAAAAAAAGGAGGACATGTATTTTAGTGAGCAGGCAAAAGTTTCTGTTATGGTCCACATTTATGACCATGAACTAGCCATGAACATCCTTTTTCCTGTCTACCTGATGGGGAGATGCTGAAGCTCCCCAGTTACTGCATGCAGCTGAAAATCAAGGATCTCAGTCTGACACACAGTCATCTTTGTCACGTTGGGCTGCGGTTCTTCGAGGTTTTCACGTTATGAAATTTATCTGCTCTTCCCCAGCCCCACTAAACCCCAATAAATAATGGTGAAACAGAGACAGGATATCTGCAATAATCACTCCCATTCAGAGAAGGAAGAACGTACCACAGAACGAAACACTGCCTGGTCCTGCGCCATTCTCACAATCGTTATGCTTGAGCCCATTGCAGCCACTGTGTCAATCCATCTCGTTGAGGGTTTTCCTCTTTTCCGCAGACCCTGTACTTTACCAAGCATTGGTCCATAGCGATGATGAAAACCTTTTGGGCATGAGAGCACTGAAGTCAATTGTGCTGACAGTAGAAGTTTCTTCTTTAGACCCTAAATATGCTCTTTCTGGAGGAACTCGCTTGTACACTGTTCTCCATGGCTCTGCCCTCTGGACAGTTCTTCCTTCATGGTCATGTATGAAGTGCGCATTACAAATTATAAAGCTTGCCTTCCTTGGGGTCTGCATCTGCTGGTTTCAGTTTAGAGGCCCAAGGATTGTTTTTCATTGCGCACACTTTTTTTAGACAAAGTTTCTGGTTTCCTTGGCAATACATTTCCCTCAAAATTCAATAACTTACTTCATTTCTTTCTAGTCATTTCCATGTGCCAATAATTACACTGCGTGTTCTTTCCTAGATATAGTTTTCAAGCCAGCTTTCTTTCTTTGCTTATGAATTTTTGCTTCTTTCTACCTAATGACGACTACCTTGAGGTGATTTGAAACAATAGTGAGACAGAATGCCCCCAATCTGCCCTTTATCTCTTTTTTTTAACTGTGAAATCTTAATGGGCCTTTGTCCCTCATGCGTTTTTCAGTTTTTTTCCTACTATTTAACTTTTAGAAGAAGTTAGCGTTTCCAACCTTGAGTCCCCAAATTATCCTCTATTCTCTTATATTTTTGCTGGTCGATTCTTGCCTGAGCTTATCTTTATCTTGTAGTACCTTATTAGGAGCCACAAGGAACAACTTCTAGGCACCAATGTCTGTATTACTTTGGCTAACACTTACATCTGTAATAAATAGACCCTTCCAATATATAAGGACTCAATCACAATAGAATTTTATTCCTTCCTCGCAGAAGAGTGATAGGATGGTAAACAAGTTAGCGAAAGTACCCTCCTGCACCTTGTCATCAGGGACCATGCCTCTGATATACCCTCAGGGTTCCTTTGGAGACCATCTTCATTCTAGCCCATCAGAGGGGGGAAAAGAATGCAGTATCATGCATTGGAGGTTTTTATGCTGCAGCCTGAGGTGACGCGTATAACTTCAGTTTACATTCTGTGGACAAGAACTCAACTACCTGTTGGAATTGGGGCTGGGAAAGATAGTCTAACTCGGTGCCAGGAAGAAAAGGAGACTATGGGTTTGGGTGAGCAGTTTATGTAAAAACTATTTACAAAATAAATAACTTTAAAAAAGGGAAAAAAGAATTTGAAAGATATGTTTCAGATTAAATCAAACAGTGCGTATAATGCAGTGAGCATAGCACTTAGCATCTTAGTAAATGGAAGTAGTTTCTACTGTTAACATTAAGAGGGGCAGATCTAGAACTCACATTCACCCACTTTGATTACCTATGTCATGCTTTTTAAAACAAACTTCGTATTACCTGAGAGTCAAATTTTAACATCCCTTTTTTTTTTTGTACGGCATAGTAGATAACTGGAAAAAAAAAAAAAAAAAAAAAACATACTGCCAAGAGCATTCCTATAGCCTCAATCCATCTGAAGAAATACTACATGATTTTCACATTTATGGACAATACTCTCTAGCAGTGTGGTTTAATTGAGTATTGATAATACTTGATAAGATGAATGTTACTAAGAACAATTTATGTGGAAATTTAGTTACCAGCAATTGTATCCTTGATAATTTATTTGAAAGAATTTTGTGTTCTTTTTTACATGGGATATCTCAAAGGCATTTTTAGCCATTTCTGTACAAATAAATTTCATAGAATAAATTACTTCTGAAGTCCATAGATAGTGTTTAATTTTTTAGGATTTCATTATAATTATTTTCTTCCTTTTCAGCAGGCATTTTGGAAATCAAAGATGGGTAGAAAAGATGCCTCTGCTGTAAAGCTTCCTGTTGATCAGTACAGAAAACAAATTGGTAAGCAATGAATTCCCTTTGATACACTTCTGTGAATTAAGATAAAGAAAAAAGAAATTATGTATGATATTAAGAAAATAAATTTCTATAATATGTATGATACAGAGAAATAAATGAATAAAGGATTTTGTAAAAATAATATTATGTTTTAGGTGAAAGTTTACACAGCAAATTAGATTCCCCTTTAATAATTTTTATACACATTGTTCTATGCCATTGGTTGCAATTTTTATGATGTGTCAGCATTCTCATTATTTCATTCTGTTTGTCCTGTTTCCATTGATCTAGCTTCCCTTCCCCTCCTTGCCTTCACATCTTAGCTTTTGGGTAGATGTTTACTCTCTGGTCTCATATAGTTAATTGTTTAAGGGAACATATTACTGATAGGTGATATTGTTTATTTTATAAGCCAGTCTATTATTTGGCTGAAAGATGACCTGCAGAAATAACCTCAATTTCAAGTTCCAAGGGTATTTGTGGTGATAGTCTTGGGGGTTTCTCTAGTCTCTATCGGTCCAGTAGGTGTGGCCTTTTTCAGGAATTTTAGTTTTGTTCTACATTTTTCTCCCATTTTACCGAGGGCCTTCTATTGTGTCCCTAGCCGGAACGATCCATAGTCGTAGCCAGGCACCATCTAGTTCTTCTGGTCTCAGGTTACAAGAGGCTATGGTTCATGTGGGCTGTTAGTCCTTTGGACTAGTTTCTTCTTTGAGCCTTGATTTCCATCATTCTATTTTGCTCCATATGAGTAGAGTCCAATAGTTATATCTTAGATGCTATGTTTTTTTAAGAACAAAAAATAAGCACAGCTCTGCTTACCAGTGAAGAAATGCAGTTCATGTTCATGTGATCTTTTTTTGAGTACTTTAATTTTTATTCATTTAATAAATCCCAAACCAAATTTTATTATTTTTCTTCTAAAGCCTAGATGTTTTTATATACTCAGTATCTGTAGTGTCGTCATTTATTAAACTATTTCTTTTATCCATGTAAACACTTATTTTGTTGACTTGATGATAATAATTTGATATTCTCAAAATTTTCTATTAAAATACACTAAAACAGAGCAAACATCCTTTTAAATGGGTAGCTGAGCTCAGAAAAAAGAAAGAGAACTCTTCAGGAGTCTTAAGTGAAGGCTTGCAGGAGGTTAGACACAGGCTTTGACGATGGCATTGAGTCTCCCAAGTATAGGTAGGACCCTTGAACAGCTTCTACTTTAGTAAAATGGGAGGTGAGAAAAGTCTACTCAACAGCACAGAAACACAGCAGGAAGCTTATCTGTTTTAGACTGGTCTCCAGGTACAGGATTTTCTACCTTTTCTTTGCAAGGATACATGGATTGTTTATTTAAAAAAAAAAATTACTCACATACTAGTTCACAAAGCAAGTCCCCCAAAGTTTAAAGAATAAATATTCTACAACCACATTCTTTGAACAAAGTGCAGTAAATTATAAATGAATTAGAAGCAAAAAGGTAACTTCCTCTTTCTCCTCCTACACTCCCTTGTGTGCCTCCCTGCTCCTTCCCACTTAAGTCTTTTCATGTTTTATTAGAGCCAAAGAAGAATAAGATGGGAAAGTTATATGACTGTGAAGCCTCACCCCACTTCCCCTTATCACAAATTGTTTTGAGGATGTTGTGATATACATTATATTTCCATATAATGTTCCCTTTCTTGTTTGACTTTCATTTGAAAATAAATGCAGACGTAAGATCTGCCTGCCTTACAGGGTTGTTGTGAAATCCCAAGAGAAGTGTTAGAACAGTTCATAAGCTGGAATGCTGCATGGATATGAGTTATTCTGTGTCCACTTAGCAAATATAGTAATAATATCAAACAAAATGTATTAAAGATAAAATAGTGAAGGTACAGTTTTGTTTACTCTTTACAGTTTAAAGGATAATGTGCTATATTATCAAGGTTCTTGTCCATATACTATAAAACTGTATCTATAATCATAAGCACACACATACATGCACATAGTTTTTATAAAAGCAGAGGTGAATTTACATATATTTAAGGATGTTCTCATTGAAAGATTGTCAGATTATTTGTGTCAGGATTAGAAAATATCACAGTCCTGAACTTAGAAGGTAATGACAGATCTATCACTAACAATATCTCATTTAAATGAAGTCCTATACAGATGTTGCCTAGACAAGGTCCAAATGTGAAGAGGGAATAAAGCAACTAGAACTATCTTGGGGAGATGCTTCAGCACAGGTGGTAAAAGGAAGATGTATAAAATATAATTGAGTTGAATAGTGTAGTGTTTCTTGAATACTAAAGTTATTACTAAGCTAATTTAGTTTGCCAGTATACTTTCATAAAGAATGCTAATAAGCTTTCATAAAGAATAGTGGTATTATATGTGTACAATATCTCCTTGCCACTAAATCACACTGGTTTATGTAATTTTTCAATGGTAATGATATTTTGGCAAAACTGACTCTATGTTTTGAATGATGATTTTAACATTACTGTTTAATACTTCCACTAAAAGTATTTCCTTTCCAACCATCTACTAAATGACAGTGACTAATGGCTTTCACAGAAGTCTTTCTTTGCAATATTCTTTGCTCAGGTGAGAATCAAATAGGCTAACACTGTGACAGGAAATACCTTGTAGATATAGAATCATTACATTGAAATGACACTATTTAAGTTATTGTAGCATAGCCTTGAAATGTGTAGGGAACTGAGATGAAATACCCTATCACCATGAAGGCGATAAACTGAGAAAAACTGAATGCTCTGAGATATTGCCGACTATGAGGGGACGCCATGACAGCCCCCTGTGTAACAGACTGTTTCGCAGGGTTTCCTTGGCTGTAGTCTTTATGGCAGTGGATCTTCAGGCCTTTATTCTGCAGTGCAACAGCTGAGCACTGAATCCTTTATGCCGCTCGGACTCAGAATTGGCCCCGCGGCACTGGGGTTTTATCTTTATTTTTTTTAAAGAGGGAAAATAAAGGGGTTTGGATCTCATCATTTCTTCATAAATAATGTTTGAAAAAGCAGATGATTTGCTATTGGCTATCATTAAATGTATTAATGTAGAGAGGAAGTATTTCAAAAATTGTGAAAAAAAGGAGAATTAAGAAAAAAACTTTCAATATAATTGAGATATTTTATAAACTGGTATTATTAAACATTTTAAGCCAAATCATATTTACATTTGTTAAGTAAATCATCTAAAAATACAACTGATTTAAATCTCTGTTTTCTTATGTGATAGTAGCTAACAATTACTTCATCACCTTTATCAGAACCAGTTTATTTTATTTTTTATTGTTCCCCTTTTCTAATAATTCATGACTTTTTATTTCTAAAATGCTTATTAAGCATTTTCTTAGCATCCTTTTTGTTTTATATTAATATGGTAAAACACCTTTTCTTTGGCATTCTGATATTTTTTACTACTCCTTTTACTTTCAGCTAGACTTTAAGATTGTGTATTGATGTTTTTCACATAACCTAAGAATCTGCGTTTAGTCAAGGAAGATTAATCCAGTATCATTTACTGTAAATGATAAATATAGACATATTTCCACAACATTATTTGTATTTTCTACTTGTAGTAATTTTTCCTTGCTACCTTTCCACCCCAAAATTCTTTCCTGAAAATTTTGGATTTTATGTTTTTGTTTGTTTGTTTTTCATTCTTTAGATTTTTAAAGCTTGCATTCCATTTTCTTTGTTTTTTGGATGCCTTCAAATTTCCTCTGTGGTATTTGACTTAATGAAGTTTAAAGTTTATCATATCTTTCTTCATCCTAAAACAAAAACCAAGCGCATTGCCATCGAGTCCATTCCGACTCTTAGCGACCCTATAGGACAGAGTAGAGCTCTGCCCCATAGTGTTTCCAAGGGGCACCTGGTGGATTTGAACTACTGACCTTTTGGTTATCAGCCATAGCTCTTAACCACTACACCACCAGGATTTCCTTAACCTAAACAGTAAAAAAATTTTTTACCTATTTATAGCTGATCAATTCCTCCTATCATTTTTCATGTGATTGTTGCCTGTTACTTTATTTATCTTTGGTTTTTAGCACAACATAATCATTGCAATTACTGTTACTGTTTTAAGTTTTTTAACCACCAGTAATAGGGTCTCCGTGGATCAGAATCAACTGTATGTCAGTGGCTTTAGAATTACCTAACTTCCTGTTTACTGACTTTACTAGCCATCACTTTTTGTACTTCACACCTTCCTTCTAGTAAAGTGTCCTCGTCCCTTCTGCCTTCGTGTAAGTATTTACGAGTGGTGAAACGTCTCAGTTTTTGCTCATAAGACAACGTTGTTACATTCCACTCGCACTTAGTTTAGCAGGGTTCATAGTTCCAGATTCATAATTGTATTTGCTGAGAACTTTGGAGATGGCGTTCATGTCTTGTTTTTGCTGGCTCTGATGAGAATTCTTCCATTAGCATAACTGTCATTTAAGTACAAGTAGTCCCCAGCTTACAACAGGGTTCCGTTCTGATGACTTTGTCGTAAGTCAGTTCAGATGTAAATTGCATACCTCATTTTTTTTCAAGTTTTCCTTATTTTTTATTATCAGTGTCTTTATAAATCCAGTCTTTATTTGTCTTTTTGGGTTGGCATGAGAATGATAACATCAGCAAATTGTATGCTGCAATATTGTATGTGGTCAGGGTTGGATTAAGGCATATGAGAGCCCTAAACATTGATAATCTGTGGTGCCCCCTCTGCTGCTTACTCATGCATTCGAAGGAGATATGTGAGTTATATACAAAAAAAAAAAAAAAAAAACCAAAAGACTCAAAACCCAAACCCCTTGCTGTCGAGTCAATTCCAACGCATAGGGACCCTATAGGAAAGAGTAGAACTGTCCCATTGGGTTTCCAAGGAGTGGCTGGTGGATTCAAACTGTAAGCCTTTTGGTTAGCAGCTGAGTTCTTAACTACTGTGCCACCAGGGCTCCTGAGTTATATATATATATATATATATATATATATATATATATATATACACACAAGTATATATATGTGTATGGGCCTCTTAGCTATCCATTATGTAACTTCTTTTTAAATGCAACTATAGTATTAGCGATTGAACACAAAAGTGGCGTATGCATTATAAAATTTTTAATGGATGTGGGGCACTAAGATTTTTATCATATACCACATTTTCTACAAAAATAATATTCCACATATTCTACAACAAAGAAAATGAGTCAGTGAACTTAGTTGTTTCAACAGTCAGTGTAAAACTCTGTTGACTTCCCAAAAAATTGTCTTTTGCCAATTTTGCTTTAAATGGCTCATACTTAAATTTTGATGCTTGTTTCATAATAAATGCTATAAGTATAAATGAACAAATAAAAAGGTATCATAAAAGAAAATTTAATGATCAGAAAACAAATATTTCAACAAATTAATGTATTTAATTTTTAGATACATCTTTCATCTCTAACATATAATTAAAAACATTTCTATCCTTTCTCTTACAAATTCAATGATTTCTTCACAATTAAACTACTGAATGGTATCTACTTCCATACATAATAAGGATAATGAATTGAGTCTTACTTTAATATCGTTGTACACTGAGGGTCTTTGCTTTGGACAACTGGCGCCCCTGTTTGGTTGATGCCCTAAACACATGCTTAACTTGCTTATTGGGTAATCAGTCCCTCTTTGTAGTACATGTTACTAAGAATCAGATGTACAAAAAAAAAAAGGCCAGTTGTAAGTGTGGTTCGTCATAACTTGAATGTGTCATAAGTTGGAGACTACTTGTATGTATTTTCCTGTTTTTAAGATTTTTCTCTTTATTCTAAATGTTTTGAATCTCTGCTTTATGTGTATTTATTTTTCTTTATTAAACAGAATAAAAAGAGGCTTGGGACTTGATGTGCTTCTTCATTCTAGGCGTCGTGTCAATCTTTCCTTCCTGAAAGGATATCATCTTTGATGTTTTTGAATAATGCCTTTCCTATTTCCCCCTCTCTCCCCTACTGAAAATGTTACTACATGTAAGTTAAGCTTTCTCATTACAATGTTCATCTCTCTTAAAATCAGTATTTTCTCTATTTATATTTGTCTTATAATCTCAGTTTAATATTTTCTCAGGCCTGTCTTCACTTTGATTAGAGTGTAAAAATATTCACATTCTCTCTCTCTCTCTCTCTCTCTCTGTGTGTCTCTGTCTCTTGTTTATTTATTGCTATGTCTACCTTTCATCCAAGGACCCTATTGGAGCAGTGGTTATAGCATTTGACTACTAGCCAAAAGGTCAGTGGCTCAAACCCACCAGAGAAAGATGTGGCAGTCTATTTTCGTAAAGATTTACAGCCTTGTAAACCCTCTCGGGCAGTTCTGCCCTGTCGTATAGGGTCACTATGAGTTGGAATCAACTTGATGTCAGTGGGTTTGGTTTTTTGGTTCGGGACATTGCATCCATTGAATATATAATTTCAAGGGCTTTATTTTTCCTGTTTGGAAGGTCTATATGATCATTTAAAAATATTTTTCTTGGGGACAGAGCCACTGTGGTGCCCTAGATAGATGTGCCACACATCCCTCTGTAGCAAAGACCTGAAAAACTAACTAAAATGGATACAATCATCAACCCTGGAACCCTGAGCATCAAATGAAGGAATAAAGAACGAGATCAAACACCAAACGGAAGAAGAAACTAACGGAAAACAGAACGAGGAGCGATACCGAATGGAGATCCCCTGCCAACTAACACGGGATAATATGGACATCTTGAAACACAGTTAGCAATGACCATGGACAAGGAGTACGAGAAGGCAACTTCGCATAGCTCCCAACAGGAGACAGAGCACCCGGTAACCAGACAAACATGCTTTCCCGCCCATCTCCCTTCTGGTGAGTAGAAGCAAGAATCACCCCATCCCGGAAGCCCCCACTGCTGGGGCCACTATACCATAACGAGTCTCCCCCTGCCCCACTGCCCATCCCACCCCCTCTTGTGTGGCTTTCTTTTTTCTTTGTTTTTTTCATTCTTCCGTTTCTTTTTCCCTTCTGCCTAGCCCTATGTACTGCCTGCTCCTGCTGTACCACTGTTTTTTTTCTTTCTCTCTCTCATATAGCCCTGTATGCCACCTCCCTTCTCTTCCTACAAGTCCCCTGGGTCCACCCCGTTCCCACTTACTGGCCCCTCATGCTACCATTTTTTTCTGTTCCTTAAACTCTGATGGCATAGTGTTAAGAGCTACAGCTGCTAACCAAAAGGTTGGCAGTTCAGATCCACCAGTTGCTCCTTGGAAACTCTATAGGGCAATTTTACTCTGTCCTGTAGGGTGGTTATGAGTCAGAATTGACTTGGTGGCAATGGTTTTTTTTTTCTTATTCCCTACCATCTAGCCCCATATGCCACCTTCCCCCCTTCCCAATGGCCCCTGCTGTGCCACTGTGCCACTGTCGCTAAGCCACTGGCACACCAGCCCACTGTTGCCCTAGGTCCTCCCCTGGCCCCACTCACCAGCTCCCACTTTGTCACCATTCTTTCTTTTCTTTCACCCTTCTACCTCGCCCTGTAAGCAATATCCCCTCCCTCCCACCTGGCCCTCAGGTTTGCCCTGCACCCACTTGCTGAACCCCATCATGCTGCCATTTTATTTCTTTTCTCCTTTTCTTTTTTCCTCCCACCTAGCCCCTTATGCCACCTTCCCCCACTTCCCACCAGTCCTGCTGTGCTGCCACACTGCCATGGCTAGAGAGCCGCCATCACATTGACCCACCCCTCTCCAGTTCATCCCCACCTCCACCCCCACCTGCTACACTACCACTTTTTTTCTTTCTCCCTCATACCTAGCTGTGATGCTATATCCTCTCTATTCCCATCGACCCCCAGGACCCACTGCACCCACTTGTTGGTGGCCACCATGCCTCCATTGATTTTTCTTTTTTCCTTTCTTACTTTTCTTTTTCCCTCCCATGTAGCCTTGTATGACACTTTCCCCGCCTCCTGCCAACCCCCATCATGCCACTGCAGATAGAGTGCCACTGGTGTACTGAACTGCTGCTGCCCTGGGTTTGCCCAGCCTCCACCAGCTGGCCCCCACCAAGCCACCATTTATTTTTTAATATTTTTTCTTTTTCCTTTTTTCATTCTTCTCTTTCTCCCACTCACCTTCCCTCATATGCCACCTCCCTCCTTCCTGCCAGCTCCTGGGTCTGCCATACCCCCACCCTCTGACTCCTGCTAAACTGACCTTTATTTTTCATTCTCTCCCTTTTCTTTTCTTTCCCCCTCTTACCTATTCCCATACACTTCCTCCCCTACTCCCCACTGTCCCCTACCATGCTGCCATGGCTGGAGTGCCCCTGGCACTCAGGCTTGCTGCCACACGGGGCCTGCAACCTCCCCGCCTTCCACTCAACCAGCTGCTGAGTGGTGAGAAGTGAGCCCATACCATTCCTCATCCAACACTTCTTTCCATCTGGCAAGGAACTATGAACACGCCTATACTGGTGGACCAACATTAGAAGGCAGATAGCGACTGCTCAGTCCACCCTCATCTGTACCGCCAAAACAGTGTACCCTGAAGTGGGCTTACCCTGTGTGCTGCTGCCCTACACCCCCAGACAAGGTGATGAGAGCTATCGTGCCCACTGATGAACAAGCAGCAAAGCATGCCTGGGCTACCTACCCTGACATATCAAAACAAAACAAAAAGGCAGGATGAAACAAGTGAACATACAATCAGTAAAGAAAGAAAATAATACATTAATGTCTCAGAGACAGCAGACAATATCAAAACATAAAAAAACAGGACAAGATAGCTCCAGCAGGTGACCAATATAAAGAATCAGATAACCTTTTGGTAGAATAAAAGACATTGGAGCTACCTGATATGTAATTCAAAACACTAACATTTAGGGCTCTCCAAGAAATTAGGAAAGAGATCAAAGAAAGCATAGAGAAAACAAAGGAAAAAATAGACAAAATCATGGAAAACAGACAAAACCAATGAAAACGTAGCAAAAGTCAAGGAAAACACAGACGAAGCAATAGAAAATTTGAGGCAAATAATACAAAAACAAAAGGTTGAAATAAATAGAAATCATACAGAAACAGCAACTAGAAATCCAAAAGATAAACAACAAAATTTCAGAAATGGAGAACTCTATAGAAGGTTTTAGGAACAAATTTCAAACAATGGAAGACAGAATCAGTGAGATGAAGACAAATCTGTGAATGCCACTTTGAGGAAAAATCAGAGAAAAGAATGAAAACAAATGAAGAAAACCTGAGAATTATGTGGGACACAATCAAGTGCAAAAATTTGTGTGTGATTGGAGTTCTGGAATAGGAGGAGAAAATGAAAAACACAGAGAAGACTGTTGAAGATTTGCTGGGAGAAAACTTCTCAAATATCATGAAAGGTGAAAAGCTGACTATCCAAGAAGCTCAGTGAACTCCATATAGGACAAACCTCAAAAGAAAGTCCCCAAGACATACCGTAATCACACTTGGCAAGACTAGTGACAAAGAAAGAATCCTGAGAGCAGCTTGAGAAAAAGGAAAAGTCACTTACAAAGGGGGTAACAATGAGACTAAACTCTGATTACTTGGCAGAAAATATGCAGGCAAGAAGCAGTGGGATGACGTATATAAAACCTTGAAAGAAAAAAAAAACTGCCAACCAAGAATAATATATCGTGCAAAACTGTCTCTCAGATACAGTGGTTAAGTGAGACATTTTCAGATAAACAGAAATTAAAGGAATTTGTAAAAACCAAACAAAACTTACAAGTATTATTAAAGGGGGTCCATTGGTCAGAGAACCAGACAACAACCTGAGTCTAGGACCCAGCACAGCATCAACCATATACCAATCCAAGTGAAGAATTCTCAATAATAAAACAAAGCTGAAAGACTTAAAACAGGGAACCAGAAACGTCAATCTATGAATGATGAGAACATTGAAACAATAAAATACCAACAGCATTCTCTAAGGAGATGGAAAAACTAACAATTATATGGAAGGAAAAGAGCCCCTGGATAAGTAAAGCCTCATTGAAGAAGAAGAACAAAACAGGAGGTCTTGCACTACCTGATCTCAGAACCTACTATACAGCTGCAGTAGTCAGAACAGCCTGGTACTGGTACAATGACAGACACATCGACCAATGGAATGGAATCGAGAACCCAGATGTAAATCCATCCACCTGTGGTTACCTGATCTTTGATAAAGGCCCAAAGTCCATTAAATGGGGAAAAGACGGTCTTTTTAACAAATGGTGCTGGCCAAACTGGATGTCCATCAGTAAAAAAAATGAAACAGGACTCATACCTCACACCGTACACAAAAACTAATTCAAAATGAGTCAAAGACCTAAATATACAACCAAAAGCTATAAAAATCATGGAAGAAAAGATAGGGTCAATGCAAGGGGCCCTAATGTATGTCAGAAATAGGATACAAACCATAACTAACAATACACAAACACCAGAAGATAAGCTAGATAACTGTGGTCTTCTGAAAATTAAACACTTATGCTCATCGTTAAGACTTTACCAAAAGAGTAAAAAGAGAGCTTACAGAATGGGAAAAAAATTTTGGCTATGACGTATCTGACAAAGGTCTTATCTCTAAAATCTATAGGAAAATCCAACACCTCTACAACAAAAAGACAAATAATCCACTTAAAAAAAGGACAAAGGATATGAACAGACCCTTCAACAGAGAAGACATTCAGGTGGCTAACAGACATGACAAAATGTTCATGATAACTAGCCATTAGAGGAATGCAAATCAAAACTACGGTGAGATACCATCTTACTCTGACATTACTGGTGCTAATTAAAAAAAAAAAAAAAAAACCAGAAAATAACAAATGTTGGAGAGGCTGTGGGGAGATTGGAACTCATGCATTGCTGGTGGGAATGCAAAATGGTACAGCTATTTTGGAAAATGATATGGCCCTTCCTTAAAAAACTAGAAATAGAAATACCATACAACACAGCTGTCCCACTCCTAGGAATATATCCTAGAGAAATAAGAGCCCTCACAAACAGACATATGCACACCCATGTTCACTGCAGCATTATTCACAATAGCAAAAAAGATGGGAACGAACTAAATGCCCATCAACAGATGAATGGATAAACAAGCTATTGTACATACACACAGTGGAATACTATGCAACGATAAAGAACAATAATGAATCTGTGATTAGTCTCACAACATGGATAAATCTGGAGGGCATTGTGTTGCTGAAATAAGTCAGTCACAAAAGGATGAACAATGTATGAGACCACTATTATAAAAACTCATGAAAAGGTTTATACACAGAAAGAAACAATCTTTGATGAGTACGAGGAAGTGGGGGTGGGGAGAGAAAAACACTAACTAGACAATAGGTAAATGATAACTTAGTTGAAAGGTAAGACAGTACACAGTACTGGGGAAGTCAGCACAGGTTGACTAAGGGAGTCATAAAATCTTTATAGACACATCCAAACTCCATGAGGGACTGAGTTGCTGGGCTGAGGACTAGGGAGCATGATCTTAGGAGACATCAGTTCAATTGGCATTACCTTGTTTTTAAAGAAAATGTTCTACATCCTGCTTTGGTGAGTAGAGTCTTGTGAGCAGCCATCTAAGATATATCCACTAGTCCCACGTCGTCTGGAGCAAAGGAGAATGAAGAAAACCAAAGATACAAAGGAAAGATTAGTCCGAGGGACTAATGGACCACAACTACCACAACCTCCACCAGGCTGAGTCCAGCACAACTAGATGGTGCCCAGCTACCACCATGGACCACTCTGGCAGGGATCACAATAGAGGGTCCCGGACAGAGCTGGAGAAAAATGTAGAACAAAATTCAAACTCACAAAAAAAGACTAGACTTACTTGCGTGACAGAGTCTGGAGAAACCCCAAGACTTTGGCCCCAGACACACTGCTAACTCGGAACAGAAGCCACTGCAAAAGTCTACCTTTCAGCCAAAGATTAGACAGGTCTATAAAACAAAAAGTAACACACATGAAGAATGTGCTTATTTCAATCAAGTATTATAGACCAAGTGAAAACGCCTGCCCAAAAGCAAAGACAGTAGGCAGCAAGGGCCAGGAAAACTGGACGAATGGACATGGGAAACCCGGGGTGGAAAGAGGGAGAGTGGTGACACATTGTGGGGATTGCAACCAATGTCACAAAACAATTTGTATATAAATTTTTGAATGAGAAACTAATTTGCTCTGCAAATTTTCACCTAAAGCACAATAAAATTTTACAAAGGAGTAAAACAAGTCTTACTCCTTATTCTAGTCATTTGTTTTTTCCCTCTATTTTTGACATCAATTTTATACTTCCTCTCAGACTTTTCTAGTATTCCTCCTTACGGTACCAACTTTCTTATTTATGTATTATTCACTGTCATGTTTTTTCCCCCTTCTTTTTCTCTTGGTCCTTTCTTTTTTAATCCCTTTGTGATTTATATTTCTTTGTGCGTGTGTGTGTGTCTGTGGGAACTCAGCTACAACAGATTTAGTTTGTTCTTGTTTTTCCCCTCTGTGGGAGTCCCATCAGCTATGAATCGTGAAAGTATTCTTACAGAGCAATGCTCTATTTTCTTCTTGATACTAGAAGTTTTATAGATTTTGGACCATTGTTCTGGACTTATTTCTTGACTTAGGATTCTTTTAAGTATAACTTGGACCTTAAACTTTGTTATGGGCCTAACAGGCTTGTGGTTTTATGTCTCATAGGAGTTGCATCTTTCCCCCACACCTGGAGCCTGCAACGGCAACAAGATTCCTGCTATCCTAGTGCAGATTTTTTTTTTTTTTTCTATCCTCTTTTTATGGTTTGGTCAATTCATTGAGGACCTCTACTTTATATATATATCTCAGTTTCAGCTCCTTTCTCCTGGTGGCCCTGCATATGTTTGGGTACTAAGAACCAGTATTCAGTCCTTTTTACCTTTATAACCAGGAGACAGTGTTGAGTGATGAAATAAAATTTTTTTTTTTTTTTAATTTCATCACTCAACACTGTCTCCAGGGCTACTAGGATATCAGCTGGAACCAGCTGTCTTGATTTGTTTTTTTCATTGTTTCTGGGTTTTGAATATTTCCTTTATTTTCCTTTTTAAGCTATATTTTTTCATCCAAGTATAACTTGTTGCTTGGTTAGCATTTTTAATATGATTTTCTTGGAAATTAATTTATGTCTTGTGAGCAACTTGTCGGTTTATCTTTGTAGCAACCCGAAGCTTAGTACTTTTTTCTTAGTGCTTAGTGTAGTATTAAATGACGATTTGTTCTTTGTAGTGTGTGGTTAGTGTCAAGCTGTTCTGTCCATGCATTGAAAAATTGTCATTGGCTTGAGTTGCCTGTGTAACACTGAAATAAAAAAGTTTGAATGAAATTTTAATTTTTAAGGCTTAAGTTGCTAGCCTTCTTTCTTTAGCCCAGATATCGCTAGCTAATTTTGAGAAAAACACTTTTTGCAGATTTTCTTTTTAAAGATAATACCTCCTTTTTTTTTTTTAAAGGAAATCTATGGCATCATTTTGTATAATTGGCTAAATATAAAGGTATAATATGCTGCTGATAGTCCACTGAATCAGTTTTTTATTATGTTTCTGGTTTTGTAATAACTGCCTTTTTATCCATTTGATTGATTAAGGTTTTAATTAGTTATTTGTCTTCTAATATGCCATTTTTTATTTTGCTCATGTTGCAGCTATCAAAACACAGAAATTAATTACTGAAGACCATTTGTTCACTGACATAACTACTGAAGTTTGCTGTAGGGTTCCATAGAAAGACTATTGACCCTTGGTTTTGTAATGAATTTTCTAGAGTTATTTGTAATTTGTATTTGTAATTTGTAATATAGTAATAAAAAATCATCTTCGTCAGGCAATTTGGAACTTACTTTATATGAAAAATTGTATTGCTCTCTTATTTGAATTTTGGTAATACAAGAATAGTCAGATTCCAAAGTAATGTTTTGTTTTTTGAGGAAGGAGGAAAGGATTTTAAGCAGTTAACGAGAAATTACTCTAAAAATGTTGAAGGAAATATCAAAGTCGTTACTGTTGATTAGCAAATTTTATTATTTGTCAGTACTTTTGGCATGCTGTAAATAACTCATCTTCCAATAATTCATTTGAGTAATTAAATTTAGATGGCAAATTTTTCTTTTCAAATATTTTTACTCTTATCTCTTTACTTCTCTATTGTGTCTTAATTGGTGTGGTCTATATAAATGGACAATAAATCATATATCTTTGTTATAGAGATCAGACAGTGAATAGAACTTGGTATTCATCCCAGACAGAATTATGATTGAATGTATTTGCAAGATTAAAGCACTGAATTTACTTTTTTCTAATTAAGGGCAATTAAAGATTTCCAGACACAAATAAAAGACAATGTACTGAGGAATAAGTGTAGGAGCAAGTCCATTTGCAGGTGAAAAGATGTGCCTTTGAAGCAGAACCAGCTGTATTTTCATTGAGAGAATAACAGTTTAGGAAGCTTTTCTGCATGTGCTTGCTTGATAGCATAATGTCCTCATAAGCAGCTTATGCAGTATTCAAAAAATAACAGTGCATTAATTTTTAAAGCAGCAAAGGCAGAGGAAGAGCAGTACTGCCACATGATGATAATGACTGTGGATAGTGTAAAGTCGACTGCTGAGGAAAAAAAAGAAACAAAGAGCTTCTGAAAAATGAACATTTATAAAACAATAACCAGATATTCACATAATAATGAGTTTGAGCAGCAATATCAACAAAGGGCAAAGATGCAGTCTTGTTTCTGGGCAAGGCTAAAGGATTGAAAAGCAAAGAGCCAAAAGCAGTTAAGCTTTTGTTAAACTAAGGACACTCCCAGTAAAACTGTAGCATAGTTGTAACTGTTTCTTAATATGAAATAATTCATGACATAAATAAAGGTTTTTATATTGAATTAAATAGAGCATATAAATTATTTTATCCTTTCCTAAAGTATTGCATTACAAGAAATAGTAGACGATAGTATTAAGGTACCACAGTATTTATGATTTTTATTAAATATGTATTTTTATATCTACCTGTGGTTCTTTATAGAAACAATGTTCATGCCAAATTTAAATTATTTTAATCCTACTAAATATAGAAAATATAAATATAGAAACGAAGGAACTTTTAACATAGATAATATTTAAAAGAAAAATATTTACTGATTATAAATTATAACATGTCTTTTTAAAGTATTCTGTTTATAAAACAGATATTGTACAATTTGTCCACAAAGTAATATAAATAAAAACTGTGAATACGTGTGGTACTATCTCTGCTCTTGAAAAGTCTAGTCATAATTTGAAAATTATTTTGCATTAATATTTACTTTCTAATTATGATTTTTCTTTGAGTTCTTTTTTGTTATCCCCATTTAAGACTTGAAGCAGCCAGTTCTGTTGCTCTGTACCATGAGATTTTCAGTTTATATTTTCAAAATATATTCAACAAAAGAAAACAGACAGAGTAGTTTGGTTCGTTAAAGTTGCCTGAACTAGGATCGATGCATATATTAAGTGAAGCACGCTGGTATTGTTAGCTGCTATAGAGTCAGCCCCCAACTCACGGCAACCCCATGCACAATAGAACAAAACACTGACTGGTCCTATGCCATCCTCATGATAAGTTGAGGATTGGACCGTTGTGATCCATAGGGTTTTCATTGGCTGATTTTCATAAATAGATCGCTAGGCCTTTCTTCCTCGTCATTCTTAGTCTAGAAGCTCCACTGAACTTGTTCAACATTATAGTCACACACAAGACTCCACTGATAGACGGGTGATGGCTGTGGACAAGGTGCATTGGCCAGGAATTGAACCCGGCCTTCTGTATGGAAGGGGAGAATCCCACCACTGAACCACCGCTGCCCTTGCAAAGTGAAGCATAGTCTTCTGGAATTAGAAGAAACCTGATAGGTAATATTTTAGGGCTTGATAAGAATGATTAAAATCATTCCAGGGAGACTTTCATTTTGGCTTTTATTTTATAAGAATGGGAGCCAGAGTAAGAAATGACCGTGATTCCAAAGAGAAAGGAGAAATAGAAACTAGTGGTAGGAAAAGAAAGGAGAAAGCCCTTCAGGGTCAAATTACAGTTCATGTCAGTCCCAATTAAGCCCTTATTCTTCCGTTTTCTCTTGGAATGTGAGCCATTAAATTCTTCAATTCTCATTCCAATTCTGCATTCGTATTATCTCTCTATCTCCATCTCTCATTTTCTAGTTAGTTCAAGTTGGATTTCTATCATTTACAAGCAAAATAATCCTGAATGGGATCTTACGAAGATTCCCGCATTCTCCGCAGCTACCTAGATACGCCCTAACCAAGGCTAGAGTTGCTGTTCTCTAGTTCAGTGTCTTGAGTGACATTCAGTCTTCCTCCAGCTCTGTTGTGATCCAGCTGAGAAGAAAAGGAAGAGGAAGAAATATTTTTTAAAATCTGATCATGACAACTTTGCAAGGGAATTGGGTGTGTAGGGAATGGGTATTATATGCTAAGAGCAGGCAAGGAAATGTAAATGCAGGCTACCATTCTTAGTTCTCTAGCTGGTCATAAATGCCAAAAACCAAACCCATTGCCATCGAGTCGATTCTGACTCATAGCGACCCTATAGGACAGAGTAGAACTGTTCCATAGGGTTTCCAAGGAGCACCTGGTGGATTCAAACTGTCAGAAGAATGAACAAGTCTGTCTTGGAAGAACAACCAGAATGCACCTTAGAGGCAAAGATGGTGAGACTACATCTCACATACTTTGGACATGTTATCAATAGGGATCAGTCCCTGGAGAAGGACATCATGCTTGGTAAAGTAGAGGGCCATCGAAAAAGAGGGAGACCCTCAACAAGATGAATTGACACAGTGGCTGCAATGATGGGCTCAAGCATAACAAGGATTGTGAGGATGGCATAAGGACCAGGCAGTGTTTCGTTCTGTGGTACATGGGATCACTCTGAGTTGGAACCAACTTGATGGCACCTAACAACAACAACAAAATAAAACAAAACAAAAAAACCATTGCCACTGAGTCAGTTTCAACTCATAGTGACCCTATAGGACAGAGTAGAACTGCCCCATAGGGTTTCCCTAGGCTGTAATCTTTACAGAAGTAGACTGCCACATCTTTCTCCTGTGGAGCAGCTGGTGGGTTCGAGCTGCCAACCTTTCAGTTCACAGCTCAGCACTTAACCAGTGTGCCACCAGGGCTCCTCCAAACCAAACCAAACCCATTGCCGTCAACTTAATTCTGACTCACAGTGACCCCATAGGATGGAATAGAACTGTCTCATAGGGTTTCCAGGGAATGGCTGATGGATTTCAACTGCTGACCTTTTGGTTGGCAGCTGAATGCTTAACCACTGCACCACCAGGGCCCCAGGGCTCCTCTACCCAGCATCAGTTACCCCAATCAGCAGTGTGAGTCTTCATTTTTGCCTGTTGCCCAAAGAACCCAAATTACTTAATGGCAGGCCTGGCTTCAGATTCAGGAGAACTGGTGTAGTGTCTTCTCTCTTTCTGGGTAAAGTGCACAACAAAATATGCTACTAAAACTTTACTCACTGGAAGGGTTTCCCTTACTCCATTGTCCTTCAGGCCATCTCCAAGGATACTATGATAACACAGCATTCTGCTTTCAGCTGGTGTCAGCATATTAGAAAGAGCCATCTACAAACATTGCTAAAAAACTGCTAAAATAGTACACCTGATTTTATGGCTTGTTGAATTTGATAACCCCCAATTCATGACTGGTAGCTTAGGCCAGATGGTCACCTGAGTCTCATGACTAGGTAGTCAGTCTCCACCAGAGCTTGGTAGTAATCCAGGAGTAGTTTCTTAGCAGCTGTTACCTGCTGAAGGAGGTATGGCACTGGTCCAAGACCCTAGAGACTGCCACTTCTCTTTTATTGGGACCAGCTAAAGGCTTGTTTCTACATCTCAGTTAGTTAAAAGCACTTTAGGGTTCATTGACTCTGTCAAGTCATAAGCTCCAGGAGTCAGAGTAGCTTGCACAGCAATCTACTAGAGAACCTTTTATTTGTCCCATGCCCCACTCAACACAAGCAGCTTTTTAGGTCACCTACATAAATAAAACAAGAATAACACGAACAATCATGTATCCACCATGCAGGTTAATAATTAGACATGTACTAGTATCTTAGAAGCAGTACCCTCCTTCCCTCTGAAAGATAAACAATATCCTGCATTTTGTATTAATTTATTTTATGGACTTAACTCGATTATGTATCAAACAATATATTGTTTAGTTTTGTCAGTTTTTTAACTTTATATAAATGAAATCATGCTGTGTGTATTGCTATGTAACTTGCTGCTTCTGCTGAAATTACGTTTTAGAGTTTTATTCTTTTTGATAAATGTAGATATTATTCATACATTTTCTATATTTTCTTTATAGAATTCAATTTTAATGTACATACCAGTATTTTTCCATCCTGATTTTGAATAATTGGATTGTTTCCAGTTTTTTTTCCTATGAATGCTATTATGAACAATGTTGCTATGAGCGTTTTTAGAAATGTCTGTTTCTTGATTCACATGTGCAAGAGTTTCTCTGCAATATATACCTAGCAGAAGAATGTTGGATCATAGGACATGGATGGGTATGATGTTACTAAGTAATGCCAAAATTGTTTTCTCTTTCTTTCTTTCTTTTTTCTCTTTTAAGAAGTTGTATGTGTGTTCCTTTCTTAATGGCAGTAACTTGACCTTCACTCTGGAGACAATCCTGACATGCCCTAAATAATGGAACTCCATGAATTGCATTTAAGTGGAAAGCCTCTGTATTTTAACAGAATGTTCTTTCTTCTCCCTCTTATGCAAATATCTGAATGAGGACTCTCAGGCACTTTCCGTGTCTTTCCCAGGCCTTATCATAGTATCGTTGTCATTTTGATATACTGTGAGGCAGTGAGGCAATTAAAGTCTCTGGGATTCAGATTATAGCACTGAGATGAAGAGGTGGTCTATTTCTGAAGCAGGGCTGTGAAAGTATACTGCTGTTCCTTCTAGTAAAGGCAAACAGCCTCTTGTGGTATTTGTGATCAACATGTAGAAAATGCATTGACCAAATGAATTAGCTAGTTGTGACCATGTGCTAAAGACTTTATTATTCTGCTGCAGTAAGAAAATTCTACCATAAGTTTAAAATTTTAGTAGCTCCCACTTGGTCTCCAAGACCGGCTAGCCACAGTGAGGAAATAAATAAAAAACCAACCAACCAACCTATTGCTGTCAAGTTGATTCAGACTCATAGCGATCCTATATGAGAGAGAAGAACTGTGCCATAGGGTTTCCAAGGTACAGCTGGTGGATTCAAACTGCCAACCTGAGCCCTTAACCACTGCAGCTGAGCCCTTAACCACTAGCCACCAGGGTTCTGAGGAAATAAATAAATATATAAAAATAATCGCCAACTGCATATTTCAAGTTTTCGAGGATATAGTCAATGTTTATTGCATTTGATTTACCATTTTAGTAACGAGAGGGAGTAATATTTCTATTTTTCCCCTTATGACCAAAATAGCTCTCATACCATATGTTTAGTTTTTGGGGAACCAGAACTAAATCATATCAGGGAGACGAGCTAGAGATCCTGTCTATACCTGAGGTTATCATTTGAGCCTATGTACTCAGAAATTAGAAGATGAACATAGGGTCTACTCTGGACTACTGAGCCTGCCATCAAAAATTGAACTCCCTCCGCCACCACCTGGGTTTATTAAACTCTCTTTCTGACTTGAGAGACTTCAGTGACATTTTGGCCGCCCAGGAATTAGCACTTTCTGAGTCTGTGAACTTTGATGTTCCCAGTATTTGGAATTATCTTCCACCAGACTCCCTCACTGACTTCATTTGTATGTGTGGTCAAGTGACACTTTATCAGGGAAGCCTTCCTTAGCCACCCTATCTAAAACAGCACATCTCTCCTCTTGATTCTGTGTGCCTTCCCATGCTTTATATATTTTTTTCATCAGTGCTGTATATCACCTGAAAAAGTGAACAATTATTATTTGTTTATTATCTGTCATTTTATGAGGTTCAGGATAACAGGAACTTTGCCTGTTTTGTTCACACTACTGTATTCCTCCTTGTCCTGGGTAGTGCAAATGTTTAACATGCTTGATTGCCAGCTGGAAGTTTGGGGATTTGAGTCCACCCAGATATGCCTTGGAAGAAAGGCCTGATGTTCCTCTTACAAAAAATCAACCATTGAAAACCCTGTAAAAGACAAACTACCAAATGGGAGACTATCTTCAGAAACCGTATATCTAACAAGAATCTAATAACCAAAATATATACAAAACTTTGACAGCATAGTGACAAGAAGACAAATAATCTAACCATAAAATGCACAAAGGACTTGGATAGATATTTCACCAAAGAGAACATTCAAATGGCCACCAAACACAGGAAAAGATGCGAAGCGTCGTTAAATATCAGAGAGATGCAAATCAAAACCACAGCGAGATACCATTACACTCCCACTAGGATGGGTAAGATAAAAAAAAAGAAAATAACAAGTGTTGATGAGCATGAGGGGAAATTGGAACCCTTATCCATTGCTGGTGGGAATACAAAATGGTACCACTGCTATTGTGAAAAACTGAGTGGCAGTTCCTCAAAAAACTAAAAATAGAACTACCATATGATTCAGCAGTTCCACTGCTAGATATATACAGCACTATTCACAATAGCCAAAAGGTGGAAACAATCTAAATGCCCATCACCAGACGAACTGATAAACAAAATGTGGTACATACATACAATGGAATACTACTTAGCCAGTAGGAGAAATGAAGTCTTGATACATGCTATAGTATGGATGGAGCTTGAAGACATTATGCTGAGTGAAATAAGCCAATCACAAAAGGACAAATATTGTATGACCTCACTTATAAAAAGGCAAATGTATGGAGAGCAAAGTTTATTAGGGGGTACAGGGGGAGGAGAGAGGAGGAAAAGGAAGGTTAATGGTGATGGAAAAATCCTATTGATTAACAGTAGAGTTGTACAGCTGATTATTATAATTGCTGTTAATAAGTTGTACACCTGTAAAAAGTTGAATTGGCAAAAGCTGTGTGATAAATATATTTACAACAATGAAAAAAATAAAAAATTAGTAAAAGGGTAGCTGCTGAGGCTGCTTATGTACAACAAACACCTCATGGGATTTAGTTTCTTGGGTTTGGAGGTTTAGGATCATGGTTTCATGGGACATCTTAGCTCATTGGCCTAATAATGTGTTTGGTGCTTCTGTTCTGCCTCCTCATTCATTGTGTAGTGCCATGGGTCTTAAAAGCCTACAGGTGGTCATCCGAGGCACAATTGGTCTCTATTCACCTGGAGCAACAGAGAAAGAAGGAGAGTCAGGAATAGGAAGGGAATATGGAATGTATGGCTAATTGCCTCCATAAACACCTGCCCCCTTTACCATGAGACCAGAACTGGATGGTGCCTCGTTACCATTACTGAGCAGTTTGATCAAAGATTCCGTAGAAGAATCTTGATAAAAAAGGAGAAAATACTAAACACAATTTCAAATTCTCATGGACTCTAGACTTTCTGGAGCCATGGAGCTGTGGATGAATCCCTGAAACTAGTGCTCTGAGAATCTATAAACCTTAGACCAAAAATATCCCCTGAAGTTTTCTTAAAATAGAACAGTAGTTTAGCGTAACTAGTAAAAAAGCTCAGCATTGAGCATTATGTCTTTTAAGAACTATCTATATGGGATCAAATGACAACGGCAACTAAAAAGATTAGATAGGAACTTTAGGGAGCAGAGAATTTATGTTAATGAGGGAGGAACATCTCAGAAAAGGAAGATAAGAATGATTGTACAACTCGGAGAATGTAATCAATGTCACTGAATTGTACATGTAGAAACTGTTGAGTTGGTGTATGTTTTGCTGTGTATATTCTCAACAGCAACAAAATAAAAAAAACCCTATGAATCACAACAGTCTGATCCACAACTGATCATGGGAATAGCACCGGACCAGGAAGCATTTCATTCTGTTGAGCATGGGGTCATGTGAGTTGGGGCTATTTGACGGCAGCTAACAACAGCTCCTGCAGAGGAAGTAAATCCCTCAAGTCGAGTCTTAGGTGGGGCCGTTGGAGGCTGATGATGAATGGTGGGGCTGAGGGGAAACAAGACAGCCACTATAATTTTATGTTGAAGAGGATTAGGGTGGATTGTAACACCTTACCATGTCACATCCTTGATCCAATGTAAAGGGAGTTTCCCTCGGGTGTGGTCTGCACCATCTTTTATCTTACAAGAGATAAAAGGAAAGGGAAGCAAGCAGAGATTGGGGACATCATATCACAAGAAAGCGGTGCCAGGAGCAGAGCGCATCCTTTGGTACTAAGCTTCCTGTGCTTAGATGCTCCCAGACCAAGGGAAGACTGATGCATCACAAGGACCTTCCTCCAGAGCCGACAGAGAGAGAAAGCTTTACCCTGTAGTGGCACCCTGAATTTGGACTTGTAGACTACTCAACTGTGAGAGAATAAACTTCTCTTTGTTAAAGCCATCTGCTTGTGGTATTTCTGTTATAGCAGCACTAGATAACCAAGACAGACACCTTCTTAAAGATGTCTGTAGAGGGTTGAGTGGTAACCCCCCAGAATTTATGTCCACATCCTAACTCCCAGGACCTTTAAATGTGACCTTATTTGGGTATAGGGTCTTTGCAGGTATAATAAGGTGAAGGGTCTTGGAATGAGGTCATCCTGGATCACCTGGGTGGGCCCTAATCCAAAGACTGGTGACATAGGAGAAGACAGACGAGGGGATGGCCATGTGAAGATGGGCAGATATTGGGGTGATGCAACCACAAGCCCAGGAACACCTCGAGCTACCAGAAGCTGGAAGAGACAAAGAAGGGTGCTCCCCTAGAGCCTCTGGAGGAAGTTCAGCCCTGCCAACACCTTGATTTCTGACTTCTGGTCTCCAGAACTGTGAGAGAATAAACTTCTGTCATTTTAAAAACAAAAAAGAAAGAAAATCCTATGGAGCAGAAGTCTGTTCTGACATACACAGGTTTGCCATGAGTTGGAACTGATTCAACAGTAACTGTTTACTGTATTCTCAGCACCATGAACACTGTTTGGTATGTAGTAAATGCTCACTAAATAATTTCTAATGAATGAATGAAAGAGTTGTTCAAGAAAATAGGATAGGAGAATTTTTATGACTATAGTGAATATTTGCAGTTCTTCTGAGGCACAATTTTTACCAAGAACACTTTCAGTCAGTGATATATTCTGGTGTTATACTAGTTCAAATATTGGTCTCAGGGATTCTGGCAACTCTATCTGCTAACCATAAAAAATAATGGTTCAACTCTTCAGACAAAGATTAGACTGGACTATAAGACATAAAATGATACTGGTGAGGACTATGCTTCTTAGTGGAAGTAAACACATGAGACTATGTGGGCAGCTCCTGTTTGGAGATAAGATGAGAAGGCAGAGGGGACAGGAGCTTGTTGAATGGACATGGAAAATACAGCGTGGTGAGGAGTGTGCTGTCACATTGTAGGGAGAGCAACTAGGGTCACATAGCAATGTGTATAAGTTTTTGTATGAGAAACTGACTTGAACTGTAAACTTTCACTTAAAGCACAATTTAAAAAAATGATAATAATAGTAGTGGCTCATGCCATTAAGAGCTGTGATGCAGGTGAAAATAATATGCTATTTTATACATATATATGTGTGTATATATATATGGACCACTGGTGGCTCAGTGGTTAAGAGGTCAGGCTGCTAACCAAAGGTTGGCAGTTCAAATCCACCAGCTGCTCCTTGGAAACCCTATGGGGCATATGGGGCAGTTCTACTCTATACTGTAGGGTTTGTATGAGTCAGAATCAACTCTACAGCAGTGGTTTTTGATATATATATATATTTATATTTATTATTTATATGACTTGTTTCCTGCTGGGAGATAATTAATATTTTGCTACCTGCTAGCCACCTTATTCATATTTTGTTCTCAATAACTATGTGCATACATTCATAGCAGTTGAATAATCAGGTGTTAGTCTATGTGAAAATGTATCAAGCAGAGACACCAATGCTTTGCCTAATATTAAGCAAAATACACCTGTTCTATAATATTATATCCACATTTTTTATATATAATTCTGTTTGTGTGCAGACATTTAAAAGACAGAATTTTCTAAAGTCGGCTCTGTACTGTACAAGAATATATACTTCAAATATATGATATTTAAAGGAAAAAAAGATGGAGAAGGATGTTTGGATAGGAGAAGTAAAAGTCTCTGAAAATCTACTTCTCCATTAAAGCAATGAGAACACTGGCAGCAATTGCCAAAATCATCTTTTTCAAAAATCTGGAAATCAACTGAAGGCTTACAATACTCCAGGGAGTGTTTATTCATGATAAATGGCTGAATCTTGGTAAGAACAGCAATCCTTGTGGAATTTTAACTTGCATTAATCCTGTCCCTTTTTTTTGCTATCTTGGCAACTTCAGTATTTGTCAAAACCAGCAGTTTAACAGCCACTGGAATGGGCAAAATGTGTTTGGAACTCCCAAAAAGTCACATGCCCAGAGAACTTCACTGTTTGACCTGACCTAAAGTTTACCAAAAAACTCCATTCTCAGGATTTATCCATATTTGATCTAATTCAGACCTCACTCTTCGCACACAGCCCTTTCTCCTGGCACTTGACAAAAACAATCAGCAGCAAGTGTTTAAAATAAGTGTTACTAGTTGGGGCTAATATAAACTGATCAGAAACTCAAAAGGAAAAAGTTGGGAATGAGATGTTCATAGGATCTTTAAAAAGCTCTTACATAGATTCTTGGAAATTAGAAGACTCAGATCCTTCACCCTTTGTTCACCAGGAAATGAAGGCAAGGGAAGGGCTGTAAACTCTCAGAGTGTAGAAGGTGTACCCCAACACACAGATGTATAAACCTCCTCAGAAAAAGCTGAAGGGACTTATTGATTCAAGGCATATAAAGAAATATATACCCTATCATTAATTGACCACTAAGTTAACTGAGCAGAGACTTCAGTGGGCAAACATGAGGAAGAATGCAGACTTTACAGAATTAGTCCAAGAAAGCCACTAAATTAAGAAACAGTAATGAAAAAATCAATGAAACCAAAAGAACAACAAACAGCAGCAACACCGCATCCTGTGGGAGATATTATTTGCAGAGTTGACTAGAAATCAGCAACAGAAAAATTACAGGAAAATATCCAAACACTTGAAAACTAAATAGCATACTTGTAAATAATCCACGTATGAAAGGGAAAATTTCAAAGGAAATTAGAACATATTTTGAATTGAAAGAAAAAGAAAATGTGTCATATCAAAATTTGTGGAATGCATCTAAGTTAGATCTTAGAGGGAAATTCATAGCACTAATGGTTTATTATAGAAAACAAGAAAGCTCTCAAATGTAGGCATCAACCTTAAAGTAGTAACAGAGATAAATTAAGCCCATATCAAGCAAAAAGAAGAAAATAAAGATAAGGGCAGAAATCAATTAAATTTAAAACACAGAAAATCTTAAAGATCAATTTAATAGATATAACCTTTATATGGACTGACACTAAAAAATAAAAAGAAAGAATGGAAAGGGCGTATTATAGATCCCACAGCCTTTAAAAGGAAAACAAGGAAATATTATAAGCAGCTGTATGAAGGCTAAATTCTACAACTTAGGAACAGTCAATTCTTCAAATCCACAAACTACCCAAGATGAAATGGATAACCTGAATAGTCCTATAGATACTAAATATATTCATAGTTAAAAATCTTCTAAATGATAACTCCCTAGACCTAGATAATTTCACTTGCTATTTCTACCAAACATTTAAAGAAGAAATAACACCAATTCTACACAGTATCTATTAGAAAATGGAGTAGGAAGAAGTACTTCTAGCTCTTTTTATGAGGCCAACATACTCCTTTTGGTACTCTGATACCAAAACCAGACAAAAGCAGTACAAAAAAGAAAACTACAGACCAACTTTTCTCATGAACATAGATGCAAAAATTTGCACCATAATAATTAGCAATTCAAACCCAGCTGTGTGTGTGTATCCCCATGACCAAGTAGCATTTGTGATTTATTGAAGATGTAAGGCCAGTTCAATGTTTTGAAATCAATGTATTTTACCCTATTAGCAATATTATATTAACAATATAGAGAATAAAACCAAATGATCACATTGACTCATTAAAACGTATTTCAGAATATCCATTCATGATTAAAAAAAAAAAACTTTTCACAAATAAGGAATAGAAGGAAACAACGTGATCAAAAGGACCTATATAAAAACCTAGAACTAACATCAAACTTAATACTTTCCCACCAAGATTGGGAACGAGGCAACGATATTCATTCACTTCTTCTAATCAATCTTCGGGAAGGCTTAGGCAGTGCAATAAGGCAAGAAAAAGGAATAAAAGGCATACAGATTTGACAGGAAATAAAACTGTCCCTATTTTACAGATAACATTTTTGTCTATGAAAAACTTCGAGGAATCTACAAAATACCTATACAGAGCTACAAAGTAAGTTTAGCAATGCCCCAGGATACAAGGTGGCACACAAAACTTGATCTCATTTCTCTACACTAGCAATTTGACACCGAGTTTTTCTTTCTTTCTTTTTTCTTAAAGGCTGTCCAATTTACAACAGCCTTTTCCTAAAAGTGAAAACCGCAGGTATAAGTCAAACGAAATGTGTGCGGTAGCGGTATGCTGAAAACTACACCATGCTGATGAAAGTAAATCAAGACCTAAATAGCTGACAGGACACGCCGTGTTCCTGGATTTGAAGACTCTACCAAATAAGTGTCACTGCTTTCCAAGTTAATCTATAAATTTAGGAAAATACAAATAAAAATCTCAGCAGGAATTTTTGTAGGTGTAAACAAGCTGATACCAAAATTTCTATGGAACGGCAAAGAATGATTTGGAAAAGTGAATGAAAGAAGCCGTCATCAAAGATTAAATACTATGTATTCCATTAATATGACATACTGAAAATACAAAGCTATAGAAATAGACAATAGATTCGTGGTTGCCAGGAATTATGGGTGGAAAGAGAGATGACTATAAAGATATAGCACAAGGAAGTTTTTGGAGTGATCGAAACTATTTTATATCCTGATTATGGTAGCAGTTATTGGGTTTTTGAAATGTGTTAAAATTCATAGAACTGTATACCAAAGAGGGGGAAACATAATTTCAAAAAAACAGTACGATAGGCTTATGTTGGAGCGAGAGAGCATAAATCGGTTACTAAGGAAGCATGGAGATAAGGAGAAAAACCTGTTTTCACCTGCATTATACCATTAAAAAAAAAAATCCATTCCTGTTGAGTCAGTTCCAACTCAGGGCCACCCTATGTGTTTCAGAGAAGAACTGCACTTTGTAGGGTTTTCAATAGCTGTGACCTTTCGGAAGTAGATTGCCAAGACTTTCTTTTGAAGCACCTCTGGCTAAATTCGAACCACCAAACCTTTCTGTTAATAGATGAACACTTAACCATTTGCACTACCCAGGGACTCCTCATTATGCCACAGGGAATGAAAATACAGGAATTATGTAATGAATGGCGTCATTGAGGATAAAGAAACTAGATAATTGTGGCCCCAGTTTTTCTTTCCACATCAGATTTATTGAGCAATTGCCAAATAACTTCTTTGGTTATTGCATTATTGATAAAATGAAAATTAGACCAAGTTATGTTACAAAAAAAAAGTCTGTAAATAAAATCTTGATTAAGTGTGTTTTCTGCACATGTAAGAACTCAGAAGGCAGGAACTTTTTGTATTTTATATACATATATTTTTTACAATCTTTTGGGCACAGGTATCTTTGTTGAAGCCATAAAAAATTAAAATGTTCAAAATCTCTTTGGGTATGATGGAAAGATCTGTTTTTAGTTATAAAGAAGTTAACAGATACCTCTCTAAACATTTGTGCTTAGTAGATGGAAACCACATTTTGCAGTATATACTTTTGGATATTATAGTCAGCAAGGAGAATGCTAAATTAATGACAGATGTACTGTTTGGAGAACTACCAAGTGTACAATAATTTTTGAAACCATTTATTATCAATATGGTTTCAAATATTCATATCAACTCTAATATAAATGTGGAATTATTATCTAAGAGAATTAGGGGTTGAATTGAAATAAAATACATTATTTAACCAATGGTTACGTGGCATTTGAAGTAGAGTAATAAATTCTCACTTTAACATTGATTCTTTGAGGTATATTCGAATCTGTTTTATGATAGACACATTATCAAAAAGATTGCATATCTGTATGCAATATGGGTTAAGGTAATCCTTTTTCATTTATTTATTTTTTTCCCATCGCACTCAGAGTTTATCATAGGGTATGAGTAGGATAAAACCAGAAATGACTTTTTGGCCTCAAATTTCAATTCTCATTAGAAACTTGCTTTGTAACCCTGAGTGAGGCATTTGATGTGTCACCATTTTCATTGTTCTAAACTGTTTATATCTCAGCAGGAATAATGACATGAATAGCTCGACTGTTGAGATGTGAAAATCAGAGTGAACACTTGTCAGAGTCTTTTTAGAAATATTAAATGTTACTAATTTAAAATGGGTCACAGTAATATTTGTCTGTATTTTGTTCATTCCATGATTTAAATTTAGATCATTTGATATACATTTTTACAATTGGCTCATTTCTGGATCATTAAACCCCATCATCAAATAATATTTATTAAGCTTCTGAATGCTCATGGATCCAGAAAGACTGCTGTACAATAGCAGTTAAGGTTAAGTTTCTTCAAAAATAATACATAGCTCTTCAGCTAAACACGCACTTGTATGTGTCTGATGAACACTAACAGTATTTCTTCATTACTTCCACTCATTTGACTCAATCTTCCCTGCCATTTCTAATTCTAAAAATCAGTATGGTATTATAAAGGTACTTTTGAATTATTAGCAGACATAAATAAATATATTGCACATTAAATTTTTATGATATACTTTAGATCATCTGTTTTCAGGTTTATTTCAGTGTGAGGAAGGTGTGGAAATTAAGGTTTAGAAGTTGTATTATTTAGATAAAAGAAATGCAGGAGTAAGTTTTGGAAACATATGGTCATTGATAGGAAAGGGAATAGGATAGAAACAACAGGCAAAATAAGGAGGATATAAAATAGCAAAAGAGATTATATGGGCATATATTAACTAGCAGTCAGCCTAATGTGATATATTTGAGACTCATTTGACTCATCTTACTTACGAGTTTGGTCAACAAAATAGTACATTATTCAAGCCAGTGTTTTTGTTGTTGTTAAATCCATTTTCTCCTCAGGCTGTGTAACAGCTCTTTTGTTACCATTAGTGGGTTCGCCAGACAGTTCACCAAAAAAAGGAAATTTGGTGGCATTAATTCAGTTTTGTTCCTTTTTGGCTATGAAATGTGGTAGAGAAGGTTGAAACTAATATCTAAATGTAGCTGTCTTGTGCGTTTTATCTAGCCATGTTTATTCTGCCCTGTCAACAGAAAACTAAAGTTAAATACATATTTTTCTGATGAATTCAGGAAATAAAAGCTTATTATTTACAGCTTCTTTGGTCTCTTAGAGAAAACTTGGGGATAAATTGATTATTTGAATACTTAATGTACCCATTATAAAATAAATTTATAATGAGCTGTTATTCAATTATGAAGACAAAGTTAACTTTACATAATAATGGGACCTTAAGTATAATGTTTATGCATTTGTTTCCAAATATCCCTTGTAAGTTTCTTATTCTCTAAGTTTTTCTCTTTTTTTGATATTCACTGCACTTCAAATGAAAGATGTATGTCAGAATCTTCTTCCTGAAAAAGTAAGAGAGGAGGAAAAGTCGACCTTAGGGTGACAAGTTTATGGTTTCCACAACTGGAAACTACTTTGCAAATCTGTGTGTCTGTTTTACTCTATTTAAACATCCTTGACATTTCAGATGCCTGTTAAACTTGAAATATCTATAAGCATAACTTATTGTCTGAACCTATTTCTTTCTAGGTAAACAGGATTATAAAAAAACCAAACCTATTTTACGAGCAACCAAATTAAAAGCAGAAGCAAAGAAAACAGCAATAGGCATAAAGGTAGACCTTTATTTAATAACTTTAAAATTTGATATATGCATGCCATTTCATTTTCTAAAACAGGGTTGCATAAATTTTGAATTCTGTTTTATGACATTGTAAAATCTAAGTAGAATGCCAAAATCAAAGGTTTTTATAAAGAATTCACTTAATGGAAAACATGGTTCCTATCCAGAGATCTTAAATGATCTTAAAATGAAACACTGTGTCACTTAAAAGGAGGAGTTATACTTAAAGTTTCCATTTATATATTGCTTTTACTTGCTACTGTTTATATTGTTCAAACATTTCAGTGATTTATAGTACCTTAGCTGAAAACTTCTTTCACTTTCAATAAATTATACTTTATAATTATTGAAATTTTAGTCATATACACTTAGATCACTATTATATAAAATTTTATTCTGTATATATTATTATTGTTGTCAGTACTCTCTGTGATAAAATTCTGATGATGTTCCCAAACTTCTTTTAGAAAACTGGTGTTCTGACTGCTTAACTGGGATAAATGGAACTAAGAATAATGTTAGCAGATATTAATCCAATGTGCTAATACAATGAAGTTCAGCAAAATTATATTTACGTTATTACCCATGTTGTTCTTTGCCAGGTATTTAGAATCAAATTAAACTATTGATAGAAAAATTAATTTGACAGCCCTACTGTCAAATGTATAAAATAAAAATGACCAGTACATTTTTTTTTAATTTTATATACATATATTTTATTTAAATATTAAAATGTTAAAAGGAGATTTTAGTTTTTATCTGGCAGATGAAAAATCAATTATTCTAAGTTATAGCTTATAGTAAATGCCAAGGTATTACTACCAAGCTGTAACAGCTGTTGAACTGCCAGATGATATATTTGGTTGTCTTCCAGAATTTGCTATTATAATCATGAAACACTGCCTCCTTTTTGCTCCTGATTGCTGATTTTGATCAAGCATTGCCGTGTGATGCGGTATGTTTTAACAACATAATCTCTTCAGTTAGTGCTGTGTGTCAGTTTCTAATGAAAAAAAGTAGGCTACCTTTTTGCTTAAAAGAGAGATGATTCATCTTTTGAAGTTTTTTTCTAATTTCATATGAAATTTCACTCATCCTTGAAAAATATCACCATGACATGACCTTTCTAAAAGCAATGCTTAATTTTTTTTTTAAACTTGCTAGTTGTCCCTTGAAATGAGAGGGTTCCTTGCTGTTTTCCTTCAAGGCACTATGTCTCTTACCTTTTACGATGAGCGATTTTTTTTTTTTTTAGAAAAACGTTGAGGTAGCACAATCTACTTGTGGCCCAATACACTGAAGAGCTGTATGTTGGAATTTAAGATAACAGCATAACGACTCATTTATTTATATACCATCTACTTAAACAGTCATTTTTATTTGCTCGTATTTTTTTTTTTTTAATTTGGGGAAATAACTATGCTCCCAGTATGAGGTAAAATCTATCTTATAATATAATTATCTAATACGTATTTTAAAAAAAACAATGGAGAATTTGTGAGAAAAAAATTCTTAGATTTCATTTACAATTTAAAGTGTGTACCAAAGAGTTTCTAAATGACATCAGAAGATAGATTAAGAAAAAGAAAAAAAAATTTTTTTTTTTTTAGCTCCTATTTAATAAGCTGGCATATCATCTTGAGTCGTCAACCTGTGGAAAACAAAGAACTTTAAATATTGTTTGCATTGCTTGAAAATTTACATGAAGGGCCCATTAAAATGATAAGAAACTTTCTAGAATCGAAATCATGGAGGTGTTTTACATTTTAAAACTGGCATACTAATTAGCTTGCCCTGTCAAACTTTGATTGCCTTGTCATGTTGGCATAGGATTTTAAACAGTGAAATTTCTTTCAGCAATTGCCATTTAATGTTTTTTAATTTCCCCAGTGAGTGATTTTATCCATATTGATAATGTCAGAGAAGCAACTAAGGACTAATGAACATCAGACATGTTTGACTCTTACCTAGGTGATCAAGGATGACCGTAATATTGTGATATTTTATTACTTTACTATTTGTTCTTTAGAGCAAATCATAGTTATGTCCTTAAAAATAGTTTAAATGTACAGAAAGTAGGAACAACTGTATGGAATAGAAAAATAACCACAAGAAGATCTAATATCACATCCCCCTGGCCCCTTACTCCTGCCATGATTTAGCTGAATCTGAGCTGGCACATTTATAAAGTGGAGGTTTATTCACACTGTTGTTGTTGTTGTTAAGTGCTGTTGAGCCAGTTCTGACTCATAGCAACCCTATAGGACCAAGTAGAACTGCCCCATAGGGTTTCCAAGGTGTGGCTGGTAGATTCAAACTGCCGACCTTTTGTTAGCAGCCGAGCTCTTAGCCATCACACCACCAGGGCTCCCATACTGTTGTGAAAAAAAAAAAAACTGTTGTTAGGAAAGTTAAATAATGCATTAAAAACACTTAACATTAACCTTAGCACATAGGAGGCATTTATGAATTGTTAGTTGATGGAGAAAATGTTTTTCAAATTAGCCATTTCTAGTTTGTGTAAATAAGACTTCCTTAAGGATGTTTTTCTTTGATCTGAAGATCCCCTACTTCAACTAAGCCTGCATTGTGTGACTACGTCATACCTTACAAAATGTTCACAGTGTTGCTATAGAGATAGTATTATGGGTATTAGTGTTGTAAAGTTTAAAAAGCATTATATAATTTTAATATATGTTGTATAAAGATCATATAAATCTTATTTATTCATCATTTAGTAATTATTATAAGTGTTATAATGTTATAGAACCTGTGGATAGAAAGATGAATTAAGCATGGTCATCTTGGAGGAATTATATAAGAAATCACTTCCAGATTTAGTTATTATATCAAATGAACAATATTGATTGATAAACCATGGGCTACAGATATGACGAATTGTGCAATAGGGCCTTTACCCCCAAAGGCTTCTGTGCCTTTTTGTAAATGTGTAATAGAAAATGTTTCGGGGACTAGTTAATGATTCCAGGAAAATAAATATGATTGTGTTCAAATCTAGAATTAATTTGTATGGAGAAGCTATTTTATTTCATTCTGTCTTATACATATAAATTAAAAATATCATAATTTAAGATCCAATAATGAAATGAGTGCCACCTCAAAAGTATTTGAACATCTAATTTTGCTATTTTGTTGCTGTTCAATTGGGGTATTATTTCTAAAGAACTACAATGTCACTAATACATTTTTTTAGAGGCCAAATACCTATGTTCCCTAGTAGTTAAAAGAAAAAGGATAATTGATATTTGGTCATTGGTTCATTTATTCATTTCTTTATCTTAAGGGTTTATTTGAAAGGTATACTAATAATAAAAAGAATCAAAAATTTCATTTTTGTTTTAAGTAAATAAAATAGGCATCAACCAGATCCTCTCAACCTCTTGAAATGAGCCAGCTTGAAAAGTTATGTTTGTACTTTTTTATTCTTTCTGTTTTAAAATTAAAAATGAGAGGAGTGGGGAAGCGTAATATATGCCTCTAGGTCTCTAAGTTATGGTTGGTATCACCAGAATCCTGAAAGCAGTATTTTCAAAATTTAAAGTTGTTCTAACCCTCCAAATATTCTGCCTCCACAATGCTTTTGTACTTAATAAAACAGGGACATTTTGAAGAATATAATTTGCTTTATTTCCCCACCCAGTACTTCATATGCCACCCACACCATATGCTGAGTAGACTTAATTGAATTAATGGATCTTTTGAAGCTACAGTCTATCAATGTTCTTTGCTGCCCACCCTAAAACCCCTTTTCATGCCTGTGGATATTCTGGAAATGTATGGTAAAGATGATACAGAGTCATTTTTTAAAGGATAAGAAGGAGGAGCTGAAGAGCAGCAATTAGAGTTGACTGTCAACGAGAAGAGAATCATGGCCTCCAAATAAGAGTAAAAACTTTATTCCTGTGTTAAGCTCCTATGAATGGTTACTGCTGCTTAACAGTTTTGTTGTCCACTATACAGAACAGATGGAGTTTGCAGTTGTGTGTCACTTGTTTATTACATCCTCTTAAAATTAGTAGCTGTGTAACCAGATGGGTCTGGGAGCACAGCTGTGGATATAAGAAAATAAATGAAACCTGTCTGATGCCGCCATGCCCTTTTGAGATGCCAAAGCATTCCAACTGCAACAAAGAAAAATTCACTATCATTTGACATTATATTGATAGATTAAAAAAAAAAATCAAACCTTACAAAAATAGACGACACTTTGAGTTTTCAACCCATGGCTTTTATTGATATTTATTTTCAGAGTTTGGAAATACAAATAAATGAAATTATGAAGCTAAAAATCTGTATCAAGTGTCTATTTTCAGTTTCAATATTTAGGTTAAAATTCCATGTTGACAATAAACCAAATTAATTTTAATGTTTCTTAAAGTTTATTAGATAGCATATGTTGAGTTGTTGATTTTATATTATTATAAAATGTAAAATATGTTCATGTAAATGCAAGTGAATTTCTTCTCCATAAAAGAATTCCTGGTAATAGGTGTGCTATACCAGTAAAACTTAGAAGGGAACAGTAAACCTTCAGGGTCCTGAGGTGGCACTCTTTGCCCTTTTTTCTACTTCGCTAAATAATATGTTAATATCGAGAATGTTCCTTGATGTCGTATATATACAGCATCAAGGAACATTCTCAGTATTAGAGTGTGTGTGTGTATATATATACACATATATAGAGAGAGAGAGAAGAGATTTATAGACTTTTTGAGAAATATTTTTACCGTTTTATGTACATATTAATTATTTTGGCAATTATTTCTATATAATTGATTAATATAATCCACATGAAATCATCAAATGAAATATTTAGGCCATCCCTCACAGTTATAATGAATTACACTGTATGATTCTATATGAGTTAAGAGTACTCAGTTTGTTCTTCCACATTATAAAATGGAGTTTAGAACTTAAAAATTAGAATTTCAAAATAGTAACATCTAGTAGGGATGTGTACAGAGATATAATTTAGAAACTGGTTATAATAACAGTTTCTTTCAATTAGAGAAAAAGTGACAAAATAAAGTTAAAAAAATCGATGTTCAAATTGCTATAACTAATAATAAATTTATCAAAACAACAAAGTTAAACATATCCAGATAGAGAACAGAGAAACGTCATAGGCAGAAACTACATTCTTTTCACCTAGAATTTGTCACCGAACTGTGAAAATATATTGAAATGATGAATTTGAATTTTACAGTTAGAAAACCATGAGTAATAAAATTAAAGAGAAACAAATCACCCACTGATGTAGTTGCAGTTCCAGTGGGTATTGTCAAGTTCAAAATAAGCTTCTTTCTTTAATGGCAAAAAATTTTAAACGAAAATTATGTGACAGCTAGCTTCAAGTTCCTGATTATAGGCTGTGGAACTCTGAGTTTATTTTATCTGATGAAGCTGATAACCAATCTCTTTTCACCAACTTCAAGCCTTCCTGTCTCCCCCCCCGCCCCCGCAGGAAGTTGGCCTGGTTCTTGCAGCGATACTGGCTCTCCTGCTGGCTTTCTACGCTTTCTTTTATCTCAGACTGTCCCTGGATGTGGACCCTGATCTGGAACCAGATGAAGATTAGCAGTGCAGCAAGCAACACAGAAAAAGAGAAATAATTTTATAAAAGCACCTCTTGGGACCAATACTTTCTGAAGTACTGAAAGTACAGCATCTTGAATTCTTTCTGCTGGTACTTCAGCTGGCAGAAATATCTTTTTAAATAATTGCATAGGATATCAAGAAAAGAGCCTTACCCAGCGGTGTAGTAAAATGTATGCTACTGGATGTCTTTATAAATCTTTCAACTTTGACAGGCACCCTATACGTGGTGCGTTTAGATAAAACGGAAAACAGATTCTAAATTCTTCAGAGTCTTAGCAATTCCTATGTAGAACTCCATCCCTGACAGATTAGTAAATCTATTTTCCTTTCTGTGTGCATGGTAAGTAAAAGTATGTGTCCTCATTTACAGAAATCAACTCAGATCACATTCAGAGCCTAAGAAGGAACAAAAGTCATGGGAAAATTTTCATTTTACAAAGAAGCCCTGCTTTTTCTCCAGACGTATTTTATATCATTAGAGAGACTATCTGCACATACATCTATAGTAATCTTTTTCCTTCTTTGCCAACTGTTCAGTGCACATGTGCTCCGTCAGAAATGGCACCTGGATGACAGAAGCTCAAAGAGTCACATATGTCTCTAAAATAGAATTCCTTTCCTCTTGGGCTTTCTGAAGTGGTGTAAATAGAAAGTTCAGTTGATCTTGATTTTAATTAACTTATTACTCTATTAATATAAACTTTGGAATTCTATTTTAATTATGTTGGTCTGGCTGCTTGCAGTATTAGTTTGCCCCTCTTGTTTGGGAGATATGTAACAATCTGTCTTTTAATTGTGCAGCCTTTTCATACAACCGTACTAGCAGAAGTTCCACCTACCCAGAATCATTTTTCTTAAGTTATTTCTTAAATCAGAACAATACCAAGTTGTTTTTAAAATTTACCTTTGCCCCTTGAGATTTCATCAATTAAACTCTTCAGTGGAAATTAAACAGTGGAAGAAAAATATATGACTCCTGTTATTCTCATGTGTACTTTTCTGTTTCTATACTTTCATCAAGGTGTGTGGGTTTATTAGAGCATAATGACCAAGATATTCAATATTTTTTACTGGTAGTATTTTTTTTTTTACTTTATTTTTAAAACACGTAAAGCTTAGAAGATGGGGAAACGTGTCCACAGTACAGTTGCCAGCTACTATAGTATATAAAAGTACCTAGAAAATTAACATGTGCACAGAGTGTTTTGTTGTATATGCGTTGTATTTATGAAGAATAAAGAAAACATTAAGATTGTTTCCATACTGGCCAAGAGAAGAAAGCTTCGAAAAATACCCTCGAGGACTTTATAAGCACAGTTTCTAAAAAAGGTATTCTTTGGTACTTTTGAAGTTGAATATGACTGTGTAGCATTATTTTCTGTAGAACTTTTTCATGTAACATGATTTATTTCATCAGCGTAAAAACAGCCACAGGTTCCAGTATCCGCACAGGTCATTTATGCCAAACAACTGAGGACAAAATTCAGCCAGTGTTATCTGTTGAATACTTCCGTTTCAAATCACAAACTCAGGAGACAGTCCAAGAGTTCCTGAACACTCACCACAGCTGACCAATCCAAGTGGCATTTTTAGGAAAGGTTGCAGCATTTAGTGCCATGTGGTGTGTCTGTTCATGAAGTGGGAGGCAAGGGGATATCCAAGCTGGCATTTTGGATACGATGGGCCTTTTCCTTTCCTGAGTGACATGCCACATGTCAAGAAATACTGCTTTCCCCTACTCCCATCACATTTACGTGAACAATTTTCATTTAGCTATTTCCCCTCCCATATGGTGTTAAAAACAGTCATTTTAAATGAAGCTCATTTCTTGTTTTTAGTGGTAATTTAAATGAGAGGATATGTAATAATTGTTGAGTAGCCATCTAGCCAATTGAAATATGACATGGTTTCAGGTATTTAAAATGAATGACTATACTCTTGGAAATGCTTGAAAATCCATCATCCTGAAAAATCTTTATCATCCTGTTTTACTCTTGAGATGTTCTTTTGGGAAAAAAAAAATATTGTTTCTGATCTAATAAATAATAGTCTAAATACAGTATTATTATAGACAAGTTTCCTTGCCCAGTTCTATTGCTATTTTGAGTCAATGCCCGTTTGTATGACTTTAATGACCCCCAAAACCAAAAAAAATAACCTGTTGCCATGGAGTTGGCTCCGATTGGTGACCCCAGAGAACCATGAATCCCAGAAGCTAAACTCTTTGAATTTAACAAACAGCAGGTAAAGTGGGACAATATATGCTTACACAACACTGTTTTTGTGAAATGCAAATTTTGTGAACTCACATTAACTGGAAAGCAGCCAGGCCTCTGTAGAGGAATCCCAGACTGAAGGTCTGATTTGAATCTTTGAAGACAGAGAAGCGATATCCGGCCTGCTCTTTCAGCGGATGGACCACACTCTTGAACCACAAGTGGTGTTTGGCATAAATCTGAGACTGGCAACAGACACAAATTTTAGGCGTGGGTTTCCTCTTTCCCCCAATAATTCATTGTTCACAGTAGTTCAGATGACAAAAACAGAAAAATTATAATGGCTTTACAGAACGTTAGAATCTATTTGTTAACATATTCTACGGAATAGGGTTCAACTGATGCACCAGATGTAAAATATAGCTTATTGAATACCATGAATGAAGCTTAAAGGGCTGCTGGTTCTTATTTTACATGTATATGTAGGTGGAGGTAAAGAATATATAAATTCCTTTGATGAGAGGACATACTTTAAATATATTACTTCGTATAGAATTTCATGGCGGGGGGGAACACCCTGCGTATTTTGTATCAGAATAGGGTTTGTTGTTGCTTAAAGGTGGCAAATACTTCAAGATTTTCTATCTTAGCAATTTTTTATATAGACAGAAGGAATGCTCCCACCCCCACCAATGATTGTAAGATCCTGAGAGTATGTTCTTGTTAATTTCTGTATTTCTAATGCTGTCGTAATCTGCACATACTTAGTAAGTGCATGTTAAGGTTTAAATTAAATTTTTCCTCAGTCCTCTGAGTCTGGCACAGTGTTTTTGCTTGTCGTAGATGCTCAAAAATTGGTTGAAATTCATAAATAAAATTTTAAAATCACAGTATTGACCAACTCTTAGCCTTTAGCGTTTATGGTTGTGGTTATTGGTTGTATTGGAATGTGTATATGTCCCATCCTGGTGCTCTTTCAAGTCAAGAGAACTAGAATTAAGATTGCTGTAGAACATAGATATTGCTCCTTTCTAGGAAATTAAATGTGCCCTTTTTTTCTTAGCATTCTAATAAGCCACACTCAACATTTTAAATTCATTTTAGCATATGTCGTTACTCCAAATGAAAACAAAACTAAATTTTTATTATAATGTTTATGTGAATACTAAAGCACTATATTTCCAGTTTCCAAAATTATATAGTAAATAATACTTGAGTAGAGTGAATTGTGCTTTAGATAAGCATCAGAAATAAACTTCTAGAAATTAAACTTATAAAAATTTAATGTATTTTATCCATAACTTGAGGTTGTTGAGCCAGAAACCATCTAGAATAATTTTATATTCTTTCCTTTCCAACAATTATGCGTCTTTCCACTTGCCTGAGGCTTCTCTGGGGAGATTCTTACCACTTCTCCCTTAGCAGCACTGCCCTCTTTTATTAGAATTACTCCAATGCGGCATGGTTGAAACGATGTTTGCTAGATATTGTTCCATTGGCAACATACCTAGAATAAGTGCAACCCACAGTAAAAACTGTAGTAGATGAATTCAGTACCTACAGAAACAATTTTAATATTTTGTCTAGGTTTTAGCTCTACAGGCAAGTATAGAGGGAGCTGAGAGAGCCACGTAAAGAACTATACCAGTGTGAAAATATCCATAATGGGTCAGTAAATTTATTTAAAACAATTGAACTGCGACAGTATTCAGCATAGTGCCTTCTCATTATACCATTTTTTTAGCCCTAGCAACAGACATGAGATCCTTATTTCAAGAAAAATAAGATACTTTACATGCCAGAAGATTTTTTGATGACAGTACCCCCTCCTATTCTTCATTTTTTAAAACAACAACCAAATTGGTGGGGAGGCAGCCAAAATTTGAGGTACCAATGCCTCTCGAACAGATGTCGCACCATTATTTTTTAGCTCGTTTAGATGAATAAACATGTTAAACTGTGAAGTATTACATTTTAGATTTTTTCATTAAAAAAAGAGACAATCTGTTTACTGTCCTAATTGAGACAACAATCCTTGTGGTTGCCAGTTTTGGCAGTCATAACAATGAACTATAAATATTTGGACCAATCAAGTAAATGGTGACTATAAAGGCTATAGCATGTGTAAAGTTCTGTTTTCACGGGCACCCATCTTGGTACGGCATTTTTTTCCTATTTCTTCAAATATAATTGTTTGTGTGAAACTGAACTTCCATGGTAAGTCTAAAAGAAATGGATTTCAATGTCTAATTTCTTTCTAGATTATCATCCCTTTTGGTGTCCAGCTGTCCATCTGCTTGTAACACATTGCTTCTGCAGTTGCTCTGTTGGATGTGTCAAGGCAGGTCTTCACTGGATTGCCTTTTCTGCACATCTTAGGCTAAGAAAACTCAGTCTCCCACCCCCCATTTTCATACTTATAAAGTGAGATTCAAAACATTTTTAAAGTCTCTGATATTGCAGCAATTAGTTTTTTAAAGGACGGTTTTATAAATAAACAACCAGATACATTTCCTGCACTAATGGCCAAGAGAAGGAGGTCATCATCTCAGCCCCTAATAGGATGTTTTACAGGGAACAACAGAGAGGGAGGAGTTGATAGAATAAAGAGAAATAATTCAGACATGAAAAATTATTGATGATACTAGTCCCTAAACATTTGTGATACAAATAGGGTGTGCCCTTCTAGGCTTCTTATTTGGGTGCTTTTGTTCCCTTCTCTTCACCTCTACCTTATCTGCCTCAATTCTAAGTTGTAGGCAATCTCTAACATTCTCGTTTGCAATTTATATGAATCTCATTTATACTTTAAGTCATACTTAACTATGTGCTTACTGTATTAACTGCTTCTACCCTTTTTACTTAGGATCATCATTGATCTTTTCCACCTATTCCCCCCATCCCTACCACTGTATCTTAATTCTTGTCTGCTTTTTTTCTGATATATCATTAACCTCTTGTATTGCAAAAGCGTAGGAAGAATAGTATAGTGAACCTCAATCTGTCCATCACCCAGGGTCAACAGTTATTCATGTTTTGCCACTTTTTATATATTGTTTGTAACTGGGATATTTTAAAGCAAACCCTAGACATGGTGATATTTTACCTGTAAATATCTCAGTGTACAAGGATTTTGTTTACATTACCAGGAAGCCATTATTGTAGTTAATAAAATCAATAGTAATTTCTTAATATCATCTAGTAGCAGGTCCATCTTAAAATGTTCCTGATTGTCTCCAAGATGTCTATTTATAATAGGTTTGGAATCCAGATCTGTACTGCATTTGATTGTATGCCTCTTTAATTTCTTTTACTGTATAACATACTTCTGTTTCATGTCAATGATTTGTTGAAGAAGCGAGGATATTTGTCCTTTTGAATGTCTGATATTCTAGATTTGGCCTTTTTCATTGTGTTATTCAATTTATTCCTTTATTTTTCTGATATTCTGTAAATTGAGAGTTAGATTTTAAACTGGATTAGATCTGAATGTGTGTGTTTAAGGCAAGAGTATCATAGTGCTTCAAAAGGTTTTCTGATATCTGGTTTTCTCTGTATGGTGCTGCTAAAATGTATTAGTGGGTTCAGGTGCTAGTATCCTGATTCCATCCAAAATAAAGTTTTACATACTATTTTATCTAAAGCATCCATTCATAATTGTTTCCTAGATCCATTATTTCATTGGGCATTACTAAGTGATGATCTTCTATCATTTTTTAGCATATATTAATTGTAATTCTTAAAAAGTTTTGTCTTCATCAACCCTTTGGTTACTCTTAAATACAATTCATAAAGGAAGGATAAATACTTGAATCTTTCCCTTTATTAAATTTCAGAGTAAAGAGTTTGCCCTCTCGAATGGTGATCAATGAAGATTTGCTATTGCTATTCCTGTTGTGGCTTTTATTATCATTATGAACTATAGATTTTTATATATTTGATGTGCTTCAACTCATTGTAATTACTATTCTTTTCCGTACTGAACCAGAATTCCATCATCATGCATAATATTAGACATAGCCTCATACAAATCATGAAAATTTTATACTTTCACATTTTTCTGAAAGTGATAGCCAGTACAATAAAAAACAAAACAAAAACCATGAATAAGAGTTAAATATAGAAAAGAATGGAAAATCTAATACTATTTGCAGATTATATGATTAGCTGAAAAAACTGAGTAAGATTTAGGTAACATGTTCCATTAGAAAATAAATATGAGGATATATATAAACAACTATATCAATTTATTGCATATTATAATAGAAAAATACCTCTTTCACAATTACAAACAAAAATATGGACTACCCAGGAAAAAATTAGCAAAAAATGTACAGCCTCAATGGGATTAAAAAAAAAAAAAATTACAAGGTAACATGATAAAACTTCAACTAAAAAAGAGATTAACTGTCTCCCTGGGTAGGAAGATTCAATATTGTACAAATATAAATTTTCATCTAATCTGGAAAACAGAAAAGAGGACCTTAATCTGCCAGATATTAAAGCATATTATAAAGCTGTAGTAATTAAAATAATTTCATAGTCAAGAAAAGTAGGTAAAACAATAAGTAAAAGTGCAGTCTTCAGAAATATATCCAAATATAAATATTCATTTAACATATCATATACATCACAAAGATGATGTTGTTAGGTGCTATTGAGCTGGTTCCGATTCATAGTGACCCCGTGCACAACAGAATGAAACTCTGCCCAGACCTGTGCCATCCTCACAGTTTTTGCTATGTTTGAGCCCATTGTTGCAGCCACTGCAATGATCTATCTCATTAAGGGCCTTCCTCTTTTTCTTTACCAAGCATGATGTCCCCCTCCAGGGGCTGGTCCCTCTTGATAACATGCTATAAGTACGTGAGACAAAGTCTTGCCATCCTCACATCTAAGGAGCCTTCTGGCTGTACTTCTCTGAAGATGGATTTATTTGTTTTTCTGGCAGTCCAAGGTATATTCAGTATTCTTCGCCAACCCCATAATTTGAAGGCATCAATTCTTGTTCATTGTCCAGCTTTTGCATGCATATGAGGCAATTGAAAATACCATGGCTTGGGTAAGGTGCAACTTAGTCCACAGAGAGAGAGTTGATAAATTATTTATTGAATGTATTGGAAAGACTGTCTGTTTAGAAATTAATAGATAACTGTATCTATAAATTAAAAGGCTTAAAATTAATTTCTGATGGAATTTATGATTTCTATATAAAAAAAATGAAACCATGAAAAAGCATTTGAAGAAATTATAGGTAGGAGTTTTTAGTAGGGAAATTATTTCCAAGTGTTGATTCATGAGTCAGAAATCATAAAAGAAATACTGTGGGATTATAACACATTGAATTAAAATCTAACATGCAGCCCAGTACCCAGTGTTAATTAAGGATGTGAGAAAACAATCTCTTTCATATACTACTTGGTAGAATGATAAATCTCACATGCCTTCTAGAAGGTAATTTTGCAGCATACTTTAAAAGATTTAAATTTGATGTATACTTTAGAAATCTTTCCAAAGGTAACAATGCCTGTAGTGAGCAAAAATGTGGAAAGTATGGTAACTATAAAAAAAAACTATAGCAGTGCTTAAAACATCAAAAACAAAACAAACAAAAAACCCTGAAATTAACATAAATGTCCATCATAGGATTCTGTTTAAATGAATCATGTTACATCATAAAATTATAATGATAGCTAGTTACACTTAATATCATGGACAGATGAAAAGGAAGTTATAAAAAATTGCATGTGATAATTCTGTTTTGTTTAAATACACATATCTGTATGTGTTTGTATATGTGTATGTCTGTATGGAAGTGGTGGAAGACTGTTGAGCAAGAAAAATGTTATCTCTTGAATATTATAAGTGATTTTTATTTTTTATGTGGAGTGCATCCTTCAGGATCCATTTTCAGGGAAGTCTAGAAGGGAATTTTTTTTTGCTGAGCTGGATCACGAGTCCAGATGTCTGGCAGGTTTGTCTGTTTTTGTTTTTTTCCATTATGTTCTTCTATGTTCATTCATTCAATAACCATTAAGCACCTATTAGGTGCTAATATATAGGGTCGCTATGAGTCAGAATCAGCTTGATGGCAATGGGTTGGTCTTTTTTGTTTAGGTGCTAATAAGTCATCTTGGGCAATTCATTTATATACAACATAGGTACTATAGAAAGAGCTCTGCTTTTTCACAGCGAGAAACTGAAGCATCAAAAAGGAACTGATATTTGAGTTTATGCATTGTTCACTCAAATAATAATAATAATAGTAATGAACATCTGCTATGTGCCAGTCACTGTTCTTTGTACTTGCAACAAATTAGTAACTATAAACAAACAACAACAACAAAATACTCCTGCTCTCATGGTATGTGGTCTTGAGAGATGGTGACAGTTTCATCAAGTAGAGAGGATGATGAAAAGGTATTCCAAGGAAGAAGTGAAAACCTACAGAAGAGCATAGGGGCATATTAGTGCCTGGTGTGCAGCTGGTGTCTGGAATATGGAGTGTGTGTAGTGTAGTGGTATGGGAAAATTGTTTAGCTAATGACCCTTAATGCTCACTGGTACTTTCTTCCTCTGCTTAGAACCTTTTTTTTTGTTTTCCTTGTTTAATCTGGAAGATCTCTAAATATCTATCTTTGAAGACTCATCGGTTCCCAGATTTCCCTGGACTTTCCTCCTGAAGCCTCCAACCTCTCCCACCCCCATCCTAAGTTAGATGACTCTTCTCTGTGTCTTTCATTCAACTTATTCCACAGTGATATAATTATCCACTTATGTGTCTGATTCTCCCATTGGACTGTGAGGTCCTTAAGAAAGAACTCAAGATTTCATTGCTTTATCTCTAATGCCAAGTACTGGTCCCTGCCCAGAGAATAAACACAATAAATATTTTTTAGTGAAAAAGTATCACACTTCCTCAGAGCAGAGTTTCTTAAGGTTGGCATTATTGACACCTTGAGCCAGATAATTCTTCATCAGGGTATCCTGTGCATTGTAGGATGTTTAGTAGCATCCCGGACCTCTATCCACTAGATGCCAGTAGCACCACCCGTTCTTCCCCAGAGTTGTGACAATCAAAAATGTCTCCAGACATTGCCAAGTGCCCCCCGAAGTCAGAGTCTTCACCATCCCCACCTTCGAGAACTCCTGCCTTGGAATGATGAAAATTCCAGTTCCAATGATACAGACATCGGGAGGGGCAGGATGAGGATTTTGAGTTACTTCAAGCCTTTTATCAGAGGCATTGTAATTTTTTTAAGACCAAACACTCCTAATCATATACTAATTGTTGACTCAAATCCTGTACTAACTATGGTGCTTGGCGGGGGTGGGAAAGTCACATGTGGAAAGATGCCTGAACTTGACCTACCTGGCTGTTCAAATTCCTGGTGTTACTGTAACCTTGTTTTATTTTTTTCTCAAAAGACTTTAAGATGTTAATTTTATTCAATAAATAAGCTAGTATTTTTTTCAAGGAATTTTGACATACTGTTAAGTACAAAACTATTAAAGCTGAAAAGGACTTAAAAAATAATTATGTTCCACTTGCTTTTAAAGTTTTTTTTTAATTAATGCAGCTGAATAAACTTTTCGCATAGGTCTTAGAAACAAATACTTAAATTCAAGAGAGCTTTTTGAAACTTTTATGTAGAAACTATTTTTCTTGGATTCAGAGATTGTGTATGATCTCTAGTTTGTGCGTAGAGTTTAGAATAGTGATATAATGAATACCCAAGTACCCAGCACCTAGCTTAAGAAAAAGAACAATAACTTTGAAGTCCTTATCCATCACATTCCCCGTAAGTAAACTATTTCATTTTAGTAATTAACCCTGTTTTGCTCTCTTTTATAGTTTCCCATCTTTCTGTGTAACTCTAAAGCATGTATTATTTAGTTTTGCTTGTTTTTGAACAATATGTAGTTGGAATTCTTACGTGATGTGGTTTTATCATTCAAGTTTTTTTTTCTTAGATTCATTTATGCAGATATTCATTAATTTCATTGCTATGCCACAATATATATACCCATTCGATGGACATTTGAATTATATTCAGTTTTTTAATAATATAAACCATGCTGTCATGAACACTATTGCTCCTACTTCCTGGCGAACATGTGCAAGTATTCCTAGAGGAAAAGTATTGCTAGATAATCCAAAGTGATTTCAAAATTTGTGGCAGGAATTTACACAAGTACTAGTTGAGGATAGTGTTATTTTTTCAATTCTGTTACGAAACTTTCCAAGTTATTTCCTAGTTGGATAAACCTTACCCAACCAAAGAAGTGCGCACATGTACAGTATTCCTTGAATCCACAAACCTTTTAAAGTGCTTCTCTATTGCCTTGACACTCAAAGAGGAGTTGGCTCAACATAAAATACTTGGCTTGCAATTTCTTATGAATTATTTAAAAATACTGCCTTAGCCACACTGTTGCTTTGTTTTATATGTTACCCTGGAGAAGTTTGATGCCAGCCCAATTTTTTTGCCCTTTTGATCTTATTTCCTGTACACTCTGAAGATTTTTGTCTTTAAATTCTAATCATTTTACTAGAATGTATCTCAAAGTTTATTATGTTGGAGTTTTCCAGGCAAACATGGGGGCCCTTTCGATATGTAAAAAGATTTGTTTCTTACTTTTGAAAAGTTTTCTAATAGTTTTACATATTAATTTTATTGCTTTATTTATTGTCTTTAGAGATGTCAATTATATGTATGTTGAACCCTCTGCATAGCTTCCATTTCAACCCTTTTTTCACACTGTTTTTTTATTTTATTTTTATTCTCGGTGTTTTTTCAAAGTTTCTTATTAAATTTTCATAAGAATCTTTTATTCCTTGGCTACTTTATTCACTGTAATCTAGTCTTCATTTCTGAGATGGACTTGTCTTTTTCTTCAGTTTCTTTTCTTATATCAAACAACTCTTATTGTATTGTTTCCTTTTTTCCACTTATGCCCTTAGTTTTAAAATTTCTGCTTCTAGCTTATATCTGTATCTTCATCTACATGTATTTGCATATCTGTATATGTATATTTAACCTCTGAATGCTTGTTTAAGGATCTTTTAATTCTGTTTGGAGTATGGTGTTTCAGTATTCTGTTTTTTGTTTCTTTTTTGGTAGGGAACATTTTTATCACCTAAAATATTGATACAGGCATACCTCGTTTTATTGTGCCTCACTTAATTATGTTTTGCAGATACTGTGTTTTTTTACTAATTGAAGGTTTGTGGTGGCCCTGTGTCGAGCACATCTATCAGTACCGTTCTCCCAAAAGCATGTGCTCACTTCCTGTCTCTGTGTCACATTTTGGTAATTCTGAAAATATTTTAAACTTTTTCATTATTACTATATCTGTTATGGTGATCTCTGATCAGTGATTGTCTTAGTCATCTAGTGCCCTTGTAACAGAAATGCCGCAAGTGGATGACTTTAACAAACAGAAGTTTATTATCTCACAGTCTGGTAGGTTAGCAGTCCAAATTCAGGGTGTCAACTCCAGGGGAAGGCTTTCTCTCTTGGGTCTGGAGGAGGGTCCTTGCCATCAATCTTTCCCTGGACTAGAAGCTTCTCTGCACAGAAACCCTGGGTCCAAAGGATGTGCTTTGCTCCCAGCACTGCTTTCTTGGTGATATGAGGTGCCCCTGTCTCTCTGCTCACTTCTGTCTTTTATATCTCAAAAGAGATTGGCTTAAAACAATCTAATCTTGTAGACTGAGTTTACATAACTGCCTAATCCCATCCACGTCATAGAGATAGGACTTACAACACATAGAGAAACTTCACCAGATGACAAAATGGTGGACAAGCATACATTACCGGGAATCATGACCTAGCCAAGTTGACAGATATTTTGGGGCGGGGGGAGTACAGTTCAATCCATGGCAGTGATCTTTGATGTTACTATTGTAATTGTTTTGGTGCTCCACAAACCACGCCCATATGACACGGTGAGCTTAATAAATATTGTGTGTGTCCTAAATGCTCTACCAATCAGCCATTCACCTGTCTCTTTCCCTCCCCCCGGGCCTTCCTATTCCTCAAGACACCACAATATTGAAATTAGGCCAATTTATTACCTTACAATGGCATTTAAGTGTTCAAGTGAAAGGGAGAGTTGCAAGTCTGTCACTTTAAATCAAAAGCTAGAAATTATTAAGTTTCTCGAGGAAAGCGTGCCAAAAGCTGAGATAGGCTGAAAGCTAGGCTTTTTGTGCCAAACAGCCAAGTTGTGAATGCATAGGAAAAGGTCTTGAAGGATATTAAAATTGTTACTCCAGTGAACACATGATGGATAAGTGAAACAGCCTTATTGCTGATAAGGATAAAAGTTTCGGTGGTTTTGGATAGAAGATCAAAACAACCACAACATTCCCTTGAGCCAAAGCCTAATCTAGAACAAGACCCTAACTCTCTACAATTCTGTGAAGCCTGAGAGAGGAGAGGAAGCTGCAGAAGAAAAGTCTGAAGCTGGCAGAGGTTGGTTCATGAGGTTTAAGGAGAGAAGTCATCTACGTAACAGAAAAGTGCAAGGTGAAGCAGTAAGTGCTGATTGATGGTAGAAGCTGCAGCAACTTACCCAGAAGCTCGAGCTGAGATAACTGGTGAAAGTGGCCACACTAAACCACAGATTCTCAGTGTAGGTGAAGCAGCCTTATACTGGAAGGAGACACCATCGGCAACTTTTCATAGCTAGAGAGAAGTCAGTGCCTGCCTTCAGAGCTTCAAGGGACAGGCTGGCTCTCTAGTTAGGGGCTAATGCAGCTGGTGACTTTAAGCTGAAGCCAATGCTCATTTACCATTCCAAAAACCCTAGGGCCCTTAAGAATGATGCTAAATCTACTCTGCCTGTGCTCTATAAATGGAACAACAAAACCTGGATGACAGCATGTCTGTTTATAACAATTTACCAAATATTTTAAGCCCAATGTGAGACCTACTGCTCAGAAGAAAAGAATTCCTTTCAAAATATTACTTCTTATTGACAATGTATCTGGTTACTCACGCTCTCTCTCTGATGGAGATGTACAAGGAAATTAATGTTTACACGCCTGCTAACACAACATCCATTCTGCAGCCCATGGATCAGAAGTCATTTTGACTTTCAAGTTGTATTATTTAAGAAATAAATTTCATAGGGCAATAAAAAAAAAAAAGGGGGGGCAATAGCTGACATAAATACTGATTCTGCTCATGGATCGGGACAAAGTAAATTGAAAACCTTCTGGAAAGGATTCACCATTCTAGATACCATTAAGAACATTTGTGATTCATGGGAGGATGTCAAAATATCAACTTGAACAGGAGTTTGGAAAAAGCTGATTCCAGCTCTCGTGGATGACTTTGAGGGGTTCAAGACTTCAGTGGGGGAAGTAACTGCAGATGTGGCGGAAATAGCAAGAGAACTAGAATTAGAAGTGGAGCCTGCAGATGTGACTGAATTGCAGCAATCCCATGATAAAAGTTTAACGGATGACAAGTTGCTTCTTACAGATAAGCAAAGAAAGAGGCTTCTTAAGATGGAATCTACTCCTGGTGAAGATGCTGTGAACATTGTGGACAACAAAGGATGTAGAATATTATATAAACTTAGTTGACAAAGAAGCAGCAGAGTTTGAGAGGATTGACTCCGATTTTGAAAGAAGTTCTACTGTGGGTAAAATGCTATCAAACAGCATCGCATACTACAGAGAAATCTTGCATGAAAGCAAGAGTCAATTGATGCAGCAAACTTCATTGTTGTCTTATTTTAAGAAATTGTTACAGCCACTCCAGCCTTCAGCAACCAGCACCCTGATCAGACAGCAACTGCAACATTGAGGCAAGACCCTCCACCAACAAAAGATCATGACTTGCTGAAGGCTCAGATGATGGCTAATGTATTTTAGCAATACATTATTTTTTAATTGAGGTATGTACATTGTTTTTTTAGACATAATGCTATTGCACGCTTAAAAGACTATAGTGTAATGTAAACATAACTTTTAGAAGCACTAGGAATCAAAAAAATTCATGAGACTCGCTTTATTGTGATATTTGCTTTATTGCAGTGGTCTGGAACTGACCCTACAATATATCCGAAGTATACTTGTATTTGCATTTTCTGTGTTCTTCTCCCATTAGCTTTCTATGGTATTGGTTTGATTTTTTTTTTTTTTCTTCTATTCCGGGGCATTTTTTTGGATAGGGTTCCTAGTATAGGATTGCGCCCTTTTGTCAGTGTAATGATGTCCAGTTTCTTAATGGATGCTGTTGGTGAGGGAGAGACAAAAGGATTGGCATACCTTGGTTCTCTTTCATTTGTACAAGATCCTCAATTTTCCCCTCTTATTTTCGTCCACCAAGGGGATAATACCTTTTCTATTCTCATAATTCTTTCCAAGAAGCAATGGTTTTGAAGCTGCTGTCCTCTTCAGTGCCACTCATCTTGGAATCTCTTCCCTGTGACAGGTACCATGAGCTACCAAATCTCAGACACAGAGTTTTGCCACGTATTATTGCACTTTCTCTTTCTGTTGTCTATGTCTTTTCTATGTGCTCCACTTTTTCGTGGAGTCTCTTCAGCTTCTCCTTTCCTACTTTCTACACCTACAGGCTTACAGAAGTCTTGGGAGGTCTGTTGGAATGTGGTGTTCATATCTCTATAGATAGCTTGAAGTTCATGGTATTTTCCCCAGTAAGGCTATAAGCTTGAGTCATTTTTTAATTTAATTTGGAGTCTTTTTGATATTTTAGTTTTGGGGAACGACTTGAGGAGAGATTCAGGTTCAGCAGGGTACCATTATTCCCAGTCCCAGAATTTCCTTGGAAATAGAATTTTGAATTGCTGAGATTCTAGGTTAACTATATAGAGTAAAATTACCTTGTGTTTGTGTTGTATAGGTTTATTATGTTTTGTATTTAAACATGTTTTTGTAGCTTTAAGTTGTATATCCCTAATTGGACTCAGTGTTTTGAGGGGAAGGGTTTTGTAGTTTTGTTTTCACCATAGTACCAGATATCATAACTTACACATAATAATTTCTTGGTAAATATTAATTAGTTATGAATAAGATTACCATTGATTGATATGAGAAAATCTTATATAAGAGACTAAGCAAAACATATTTAGGGTATTTGCATATCTTTAAGAAAAGATTTCTAACATAGATGAATGAAAAGAAATTTCTTCTAAATTAAAATATAGCCCAGTTTCTTAAAAGGAAGCCATGTTTTAAGAGAAGCACCCATATAAGAACACATTTATTCTCATTAAAAACTGAAAATAAAGGAGACTAATTTCTTCAATTCATACTGTCCTCAATAACTTCTCTGTAAACAACTAATGAAAATCCATAAATTTTATACTTTATTTTAGCATGTGTGAAAATTAAAGCAGCAAACAATAAGAAAATATAACACATTATTGTAATCTCTGCTATTTATTAATTCATTTAATTTAAATGCAAATTATATGTTTTAATAATCATAAATTGCTTGGCATCAGGTTGTTCCTAGTAATGAGGAGTTCAAGAGAAAGCAATTTTTTGAAATTCTAATAAAGCATTCCACTGAGCCTCCTTCCTTTGTGAACATGGCTGCCTCTTCAAACATCCTGAAATACAGAGCTGAAATGATTTAAAACCTCAGAATAATGTTGTAATAGGAAGGCACTCTTGGCTTCATGGCTAGATCTGAATGTTGAAGTTAAGGAGCAATTTCAAATCAATCTTTAGAAAGATTTTACTTCTGATCATCAGCAAACAGAGATCCTCTCACCAGTAGGTGTCAGGAGTCATGTGATGGACACTAATGATGTCTGCTGCCTTTTATCATTTATCAGAGACAAGTCACATTTATTTCCACACAGAACATTTAATGAAACAAAACAGCATTATTGAACTCCAGGTTTCCCAATCCTCTTCAGTCCTAGAAATGAGGCTCCAGGTTCATTAAATTGTGGCTTGTGGAGGTATACCACAATTATAGCCTACTGAACCAAAAACTCTAATGAAATCCCAAAGCAAGGCTTTAATATACACTGACCTACTCTCTCTGTTTCAAAAGTTCAAATCAATTCAGCAAATAGCACAGGTTTAGTACATACATAAAAAAATATATATACATAATTATATACATATAGTTTTATCATTCTTCAATATACAATTATATGTTCGTTATAGAAAAAAAGCAAAAGCTAACAAAAGGAAAATCAACTCACTCAGATATATCATTTAATAATATTTAAGTATTTATTGTCATTTTGCTGTTTAACCTTCCAGTCTTTATGAAACATTTATATACATGTAAATATATATTTGGAGCCCTGGTGCCACAGTGGTTAAGAGTTTGGCTAGTAACCAAAAAGTTGGCAGTTTGAATCCACCAGCAATTCCTTGGAAACCCTATGGAGCAGTTCTACTCCATCCTATGGGCTTAAATATATATTCAACTTATTTGTCCTCATACCCCAAAAGCCTTGACTACAGTAATACCCAAATTCTTGCCATTTCAAATCAAAAGATGCAAAAAATGTAGGCAGACACAGACCTGCTATATTGTCATCTTCTTTCTAATTTATTCATTCACTAAACAAATATTTATTGAGTTTCTACTATATGCAAGGCACTTTTTTAGCACCTAGAAATACAGCAGTGATAGCACAACATTTGAGCAGAGACCTGGAGAAAGAGAGGGTGAACCATGCAGCTTATTGGGGGATGAGCAGCAAGTGCAAAGATCCTGAAGGAGAAGGGTGCCTGACATGTTGGAACAACAAGAAGAAGGCCAATGTAATGTAGAAAGAACTGAATGAGGGGGAGAGTATAAGACAATGAAATCAGAGACAATGGTAAGCCAGATAACAGATTAGTTGAAATGCCAGGGTAAAAAGTCAGGATCCTTCGAACGGCCTCCAAGACTATAAATGTTGTGGGTGTCTGTTACCCCATTATTTCCCTTACCTCTCTAGCCTCATATCTTACTCCTCTTGCCTCGCTTATTCTGCCACAACCACAGTCATGATAGTTCTAGAATTCAGCAGACATGCTCTGACTTTGGGGCCTTTTCTCTGACTGTTTCTTCTTTATAACATTCTTTTTCACCTTTTTCAAAGCCTTTCTTAAAAGTCATCTTTTAGGAGGTGGGGCCAAGATGGCAGAATAGCCAGATGCTTCCAGCAATCCCTCTTACAACAAAGACGCATAAAAATAAGTGAACTGATTATGACAAGATAGGAGGCCTAAACATCAAAAGCAAAGTTAGAAAATGGCTGAGTGGCAGGGGAAGGGAGAGACTATTCAGAAGTGGAGAGGTGTTGCTGGACCTGAATCACTGGGATCCTTCAGGTACCATTCCCAGGAGCAGCTGGGGTGAGCTGGTAGTAGTGTTTGGCTGTAGTTACCTCAGGGAGAAGCAGCCAGCCGCACAGCCTACTAACATCTCGGGAACCAGAGAAGAATTGTGCTCTCGGCAAAACCTAAGTACTTGCATCTATTTACCACACCCCCCACCTGCAAGCCAGCTTCAGAGGCCGTTGATTTCCCTGGGCCTGACATAGGCCCTGTTGAGTGCCTGGAGCCACCCTGCCAGCCTTGGAGAAGGAAAAAATTTGCAATTGGGGAAAAGATAATTTGTCAGCTCCACTAACCTCAGAAACTCCGGACAGAAGCAGCTCCTGTCCAGGCACAAACGGTCCATGGACTTTGAATACATTTCCCCCCTGGATGGACCTGTGTGGGCCTATTTCATGAGAATAGGCCCTTGATGGCAGACTGCAACTGTTTCAGCTGTGCAGAGGAGAGGTGGGTGTTTGATAGTTGAAACCACTTTGCCTATTAAACAGGGTCCTCACCAACCCCCACCAGGGGCCTGAGGACTAGTGGCTCCACTTAGGTCACCCAGCAACCTGCAACAGGAGTCCAAGGATAACTGGTACCTCCCAGTCCTTACAACCAAAAGCACTGGGTGCCCATGGTCCTTCTGCAGAACCCAACCACCTGTACGCTCTAGGGAAGAGGGATGGGCTTTCCTCAGAGTCACTTGGGGGATGATTCTCAGCCCCCTGCCTGGTTCAGAGTGTGACCCCCTGCTGCAACCAGATACCAGTACCTACACCAATCACCCCACCCCTATAAGACTGTAGGACAAAGCCTGTACCACACACTTGATGATCAGCTACCTGGACGCCTGAGCTGAATTCATACAAGAAAAGTGAATGGACTCCTAGACTGATACAGCTGATAACACCTCTAACTATCTGGTGACAGGCCATCAGAGCTTCAAAGGTGACAATAAGCTAGATCACTCAAGCAAACCATTTGGGCATATCAAAACAAAACAAAGCAAGAAGCTAAGATACAGTAAACAAACATAAAATAAACTAATACTATAACATAGATGGCTCAGAGACAACAGTCAATATCAAATCACATAAACAGATAGACCATGATTGCTTCAACAAGCTCTCAAAACAAAGAATCAAGAGATCTAGATGAAAGTGCCTTCTTGGAATTACCAGAAGCAGAAAAAAAAGATTAATATACAGAACCCTTCAATACATCAGGAAGGAGATCAGGCAATACATAGAACAAGCCAAAGAACACACAGATAAAACAGTAGAAGAAATTTTAAAAATTATCTGAGAACATAATGAAAAATTTAATAAACTGGAAGAATCCATAGACAGACAGCAATCAGAAATTCAGAAGGTTAACAAAATTACAGAATTAGACAACTCAATAGAAAGTCAGAGGAGCAAAATTGAGCAAGTGGAAGGCAGAATTGGTGAGATTGAAGATAACGCACTTGAAACCAATATATTTGAAGAAAAATCAGATAAAAGAATTTAAAAAAATGAAGAAAACTTAAGAATCATGTGGGACTCTATCAAGAGAAATAACCTACGAGTGATTGGAGTTCCAGAACAGAGAGGGATAACAGAAAATACAGGGAGAATTGTTGAAGATTTGTTGGCAGAAAACTTCCCTGATATCATGAAAGATGAGAAGATATCAATCTAAGATGCTCATCGAACTCCACATAAGGTAGATTTTAAAAGAAAGTCACCAAGACATATTAAAATCAAACTTGCCAAAACCAAAGATAAAGAATTTTAAGAACAGCTAGGGATGAATGAAAAGTCACCTACAAAGGAGAGTCAATAAAAATAAGCTCAGACTATGAGGCAGAAACCATACAGGGAAGAAGGCAATAGGATGACTTATACAAAGCATTGAAGGAAAAAAATTGCCAGCCAAGAATCATATATCCAGCAAAAATGTCTCTCAAATATGAAGGTGAAATTAGAACATTTTCAAATAAACAGAAGTTTAAAAAACACCTAAACAGAAGTTTAGAGAATTCATAAAAACCAAACTAAATGGACGGGGCCAAGATGGCTGACTAGGTAGAACTACCGCAGATCCCTCTTGCAACAAAGACTCGGAAAAACAAGTGAATTGATTCACATACATGATAATCTATGAACCCTGACCATCAAACACAAAACTAAGGAGTTGACCTGAGTGACAGGGGAACGAAAGCCGCGCCCTGAAGCAGCGACCACTTCTGGAACTGCTGTCCCGTGCCACACCCTTGAGCCCTCGCAGTTCCCTGGTGCCAAAGTGGTGGGGCTGATCATGGCTTACTGAGACGGGGCAAGCACGGGACGCAGCCCCAACCCCCTGGAGTAACCTCGGTAGAGACTCAGCCAGTGGAAGCAGGCTGCACAAAGATGCAGCTGACCAGAGAACGAGCAACCATGGCGAAGCAGTGACTGTTTTGGGAGCCTGGAGCCAGCATCCCAGTCAGAAAACCTTGGCACCGGGCTTTGGACTAAGCGCAGAGGAGATGAGCACAGCTTCCTGAGATGGTGCAAGCATGGGATGTAGCCCTAGCCCCCTGAAGTAACCTCAGCAGAAACCCAGCCAGCACACACAGGCTGCACGACGATGTGGCTGACAGAAGGAGAAATTATGGGGAAGGAGCAACTGGTTTTGGAGCCTGGAGTGCACTGTCCCAGCCAGAAAACCTTGGAGCTGGCCTTTGGACTAGGAGTGGAGGAGCTGATCACGGCTTCCTGAGATGGCACAAGCACGGGACACAGGCCTGACCCTCAGGGGCAATCTCGACCCAGCCAGCGCACACAGGCTACACGCCCCTCTGGAACCTCAGATAAAATAATCATCACCAAGCAGGAAAAGTAACTTTGTCTATATTGCCACACGCTACTCTGTCCTATCTATCTGATCCCTCCCCTCCCTGCCCCAGGTGGCTTCATTAACATTGGAATTTCCTGGGCCAGGGAGTGAAGTGCTCTACGAGGCTTTTTTTTTTTCCTAACCCATTCTCCTGGCCTGAGAGAAGCTGCAATTAACAACCCAGGGGGAAAAAATCCTTCCCTGACTTTCCTAAACTGGAATAAAAATACAGAACCAGCTCCAGCCAAGCATAAGAGATCCACAGTCTTTGGCTTTCACCCCTACAGGGAACAAGGTGGCTACTATAATGCAAAGGAAATTCTAATAGAGATCTGACTGTAATTGTTTAGTGGAAAGACAAGTTTTAGAGGTCTGATACCTCTCTGCCTATTAAACAGAGCTCTCACTGATCCACAACAGGGAACTGAGGGCTGAAGCTCCACCCAAACCACCTAGCCACCTGCTAAAGGGTTCTGAGGATAGTGATGCCTACCAGTCTTTAGAAGTACAAGCATTGGGTGCCTAAGGTACAGCTGCAGAGCCCACCCACCAAAGTACTTTAGGAATAGAGACACACCTACCTCACTGGCATTCAGGGGAAGGCTGTCAGCATCCTGCCCTCCTCAGAGTGTGACCCCCTGCTGCTACTAGACTCTGATGCATACAACTATCACCACTGCTCCTCCAAGTTAATAGGTGACAGCCTACACCACACACTTAAAAAAAAAGTGACATAATTAGAACACCTAAGCTGATTCTATTCAAGAATAGTGAATGGACTCTTAGGCTTATTTACCTGGTAACAGCTCAAACAAGGTGGTAATAGGACATAAGTGATTTAAAGGCTACAACAATCAAGAGCGCAATCTAGTAGCCCATCTGGGTATATTGAAACAAAACAAAACAAGAAGATAAGACTCAATGATCAAATATAAAATAAATCATTACAGTATCTTATAGATGGCTTGGAGACCGCAGTAGATATCAAATCACATTAAAAAAAAAAAAAAAAAAGACCATGATTGTTTCTACAAATCCCCAAATTAAAGAATCAAAATCTTTCCCAAATGAAGATACAATCCTGGAATTGCCAGATGCAGAATATAAAAAACTAATATACAGTCTGCTTCAAGACATCAGGGATGAACTCAGAAATGAAATTAGGCAATCTACAGAAAAAGCCAAGGAACACACTGATAAAGCAGTTGAAGAAATCAAAAAGATTATTCAAGAACCTAGTGGAAAAATTAATAAGCTGCAAGAATCCACAGAGAGACAGCATTCATAAATCCAAAAGATTAACAGTAAAATTACAGAATTAAACAACTCAGTAGGAAGTCAGAGGAGCAAAATGAGGAATTGGAATGCAGAGTGGGGGAGTTGGAGGATGAGGCAACTGGCACCAATATAGTTGAGGAAAAATCAGATAAAAGAATTTTTAAAAAATGAAGAAACCGTAAGAATTATGTGGGACTCTATCAAGAAGAATAACGCATGTGATTGGAGTTCCAGAACAGGGAGGGATAACAGAAAATACAGTGAGAATAGTTGAAGATCTGTTGGCAGAAAACTTCCCTGGCATCGTGAAAGATGAAAGGATATCTATCCAAGATGATCATCAAACCCCATACAAGATTGATCCAAAAAGAAAATCACCAAGGCATATTATCATCAAACTTGCCAAAACCAAAGATAAAGAGAAAATTTTAAAAGCAGCCAGGGATAAAAGAAAATTCACCTGCAAAGGAGAATCAATAAGAATAAGTTCAGACTACTCAGCAGAAACCATGCAGGTAAGAAGGCAATGGGATGACATATATAGAGCTCTGAAGGAGAAAACTGCCAGCCAAGAATCATATATCCAGCAAAACTCTCTCTCAAATATGAAGGTGAAATTAAAACATTTACAGGTAAACACAAGCTTAGAGAATTTGCAAAAACCAAACCAAAGCTACAAGAATTGCTAAAGGAAATTCTTTGGTCAGAAAATCAATAATATCAGATACCAACACAACACAAGATCACAGAACAGAATATCCTGATATCAACTCAAATAGGGAAATCACAAAACAAAATAAGATTCATTTAAAAAAGAAAAAAGTGCTCAAAACAGGGAAACATTGAAGTCATTATGTAAAACATTACAATAATCAAAAAAGAGGGATTAAATAGAGGAGGCGTAGATCTCCCATATGGAGAGGAAAGCAAAGTGATATAGGACGATACGAGTTAGGTTTTTACTTAGAAAAATAAGGGTAAATATTAAGGTTACCACAAAGAGATCTAACAATTCCATACTTCGAAATAAAAACCAAGAAAAACATAAAGACCCAGCAAAAATAAGTTCAACTACTATGACAATGAGGAACACACAATTTACAAAGAAAAATATCTCACCAAAAAAAGTAAATGGAAAAATGAAATTGTCAACAACACACAAAAAAGGGATCAAAATGACAGCATTAAACTCATACTTATCTATAATTACGCTAAATGTAAATGGACTAAATGCACCAATAAAGAGACAGAGAGCCACAGACTGGATAAAAAACATGATCCATCTATATGCTGCCTACAAGAGGCACACCTTAGACTTAGAGATACAAACAAACTAAAACTCAAAGAATGGAAAAAAATACATCAAGCAAACAACAATCAAAAAAGAGCAGGAGTGGCTATAATAATTTCTGACAAAATAGACTTTAAAGTTAAATCCACCACAAAGGATATAGAAGGACACTACATAATGATTAAGGGGATAATTCACCAAGAAGATATAACCATATTAAATATTTATGCACCCAATTACAGGGCTACAGGATACATAAAACAAACTTTAACAGAATTGAAAAGTGAGATAGACACCTCCATGATAATGGTAGGAGACTTCAACACACCACTTTCGGAGAAGGATAGGTCTTCCACTAAGAAGCTCAATAGAGACATGGAAGATCTAATTGCTACAATCAACCAACTTGACCTCAATGACTTATACAGAACACTCCACCCAACAGCTGCAAAGTATACTTTTTTTCCTAGTGCACATGGAACATTCTCTAGAAGAGACCACATATTAGGTCATAAAACAAACTTTTGGAGGATCCAAAACATCGAAATATTACAAAGCATTTTCTCAGACCATAAGGCCATAAAAGTAGAAATCAACAACAGAAAAATCAGGGAAAAGAAATTGAATACTGAACAATAGCCTGCTCAAAAAAAAAAAAAAAAAAACTGGGTTATAGAAGACATTAAGGAGGGAATAAAGTAATTCATAGAATGCAACGAGACTGAAAAAACTTCATATCAAAACCTCTGGGACACAGCGAAAGCAGTGCTCAGAAGTCAATTTATATCGATAAATGCACAAATACATGAAGAAGAAAGAGCCAAAATCAGAGAGCTGTCCCTACAACTTGAACAAATAGAAAGCGAGCAACAAAAGAATCCATCAGGCACCAGAAGAAAACAAATAATAAAAATTAGAACAGAATTAAATGAATTAGAGAACAGAAAAACAATTGAAAGAATTAACAAAGCCAAGAGCCGATTCTCTGAAAAAAGTAACAAAATTGATAAACCATTGGCCAGACTGACTAAAGAAATACAGGAAATGTAACAAATAACCCGAATAAGAAATGAGGTGGGCCATATCACAACAGACCCAACTGAAATGAAAAGAATCATATCAGATTTCTACGAAAAATTGTGTTCTAACAAATTTGAAAACCTAGAAGAAATGGATGAATTCCTAGAAACACACTACCTACCTAAACTAATACAATCAGAAGTAGAACAACTAAATAGACCCATTACAAAAAAAAGAGATTGAAAAGGTAATCAAAAAACTCCCAACACCAACAACAACAAAAATCCCTGGCCCAGACGGCTTCACTGCAGAGTTCTACCAAACTTTCAGAGAAGAGTTAACACCACTACTACTAAAGGTACTTCAAAGCATAGAAAATGACGGAATACTACCCAACTCATTCTATGAAGCCACCATCTCCCTGATACCAAAACCAGGTAAAGACATTACAAAAAAAGAAAATTACAGACCTATATCCGTCATGAACATAGATGCAAAAGTCCTCAACAAAAATCTAGCCCTAGAATTCAACAACATATCAAAAAAATAATCCACCACGACCAAGTGGGATTTATACCAGGTATGCAAGATTGGTTCAATATTAGAAAAACAATTAATGCAACCCACCATATAAATAAAACAGAAGACAAAAACCACATAATCTTATCAATTGATGCAGAAAAGGCATTTGACAAAGTCCAACACCCATTCATGATAAAAAAACTCTCAGTAAAATAGGAATAGAAGGAAAATTCCTCAACATAATAAAGGGCATATATACAAAGCCAATAGGCAACATCATCTTAAATGGAGAGAGCCTGAAAGCTTTTCCCTTGAGAACGGGAACCAGACAAGGATGCCCTTTATCACCGCTCTTATTCAACATCGTTTTGGATGTCCTAGCCAGAGCATTTAGGCTAGACAAAGAAGTAAAGGGCATCCAGATTGGCAAGGAAGAAGTAAAATTATTTCCATTTGTAGATGACATGATCTTATACACAGAAAACCCTAAGGAATCCTCAAGAAAACTCCTGAAACTAATAGAAGAGATCGGCAGAGTTTCAGGTTACAAGATAAACATACAAAAATCAGTTGGATTCCTCTACATCAACAAAAAGAACATCGAAGAGCAAATCACCAAATCAATACCATTCACAGTAGCCCCCAAGAAGATAAAATACTTAGGACTAAACCTTACCAAAGATGTAAAAGACCTATACAAAGAAAACTACAAAGTATTACTGCAAGAAACCAAAGGGACCCACATAAGTGGAAAAACATACCTTGCTCATGGATAGGAAGACTTAACATTGTAAAAATGTCTGTTCTACGAAAAGCCATCTATATATACAATGCACTTCTGTTCCAAATTCCAAAGACATTTTTTAATGTGATGGAGAAAAAAATCACCAACCTCATATGGAAGGGAAAGAAGCCCCGGAGTAGTAAAGCATTACTGCAAAAGGAGAACAAAATGGGAGGCCTCACTCTACCTGATTTTAGAACATGTTATACAGTCACAGTAGTCAAAACAGCCTGATACTGGTACAACAACAGACACATAGACCAATGGAACAGAATTGAGAACCCAGATATAAATCCATCCACATATGAGCAGCTGATATTTGACAAAGGCCCAGTGTCAGTTAATTGGGGGAAAGATAGTCTTTTTACAAATGGTGCTGGCATAACTGGATATCCATTTGCAAAAAAATGAAACAGGACCCATACCTCACACCATGCACAAAGACTAACTCCAAATGGACCAAAGACCTAAACATAAAGTCAAAAAGAGTAAAGATCATGGAAGAAAAAATAGGGACAACATTAGGAGCCCTAACACAAGGCATAAACAGAATACAAAACATTACTAAAAATGACGAAGAGAAACCAGATAACTGGGAGCATCTAAAAATCAAACACCTATGCTCTTCTAAAGACTTCACCAAAAGAGTAAAAAGACCACCTACAGACTGGGAAAAAATTTTCAGCTATGCATCTCCAACCAGCACCTGATCTCTTAAATATATATGATTCTCCTAAAACTCAACCACAAAAAGACAAACAACCCAATTAAAAATTGGTCAAAGGATATGAACACGCACTTCACTAAAGAAGATATTCAGGTGGCTAACATTAAAAAAAAAAAAAAAATTTTTTTTTTTTTTTGAGAAACGCAAATTAAAACTACGATGAAATTCCATCTCACTCCAACAAGACTGGCATTAATCCAAAACACACAAAACAATAAATGTTGGAGAGGCTCTGGAGAGATTGGAAGACTTATACACTGCTGGTGGGAATGTAAAATGGTGCAACCACTTTGGAAATCGCTCTGGCGTTCCCTTAAAAAGCTAGACTTAGAAATACCATACGACCCAGAAATCCCACTCCTCGGAATATATCCTAGAGAAATAAGAGCCTTTACACGAACAGATATATGCACACCCATGTTTATTGCAGCACTGTTTACAGTAGCAAAAAGCTGGAAGCAACCAAGGTGTCCATCAACGGACGAATGGATAAATTGTGGTATGTTCACACAATGAAATACTACGCATTGATAAAGAATGGTGATGAACCTATGAAACATTCCATAACATGGAGGAACCTGGAAGGCATTATGCTGAGCGAAATTAGTCAGAGGCAAAAGGACAAATATTGTATAAGACCACTATTATAAGATCTTGAGAAATAGTATAAACTGAGAAGAACACATTTTTTTGTGGTTACGAGAGGGGCGAGGGAGGGAAAGTGGGAGAGGGTTATTTACTGATGAGATAGTAGATAAGAACTACTTTAGATGAAGGGAAGGACAACACTCAATACAGGGGAGGTCAGCACTACTGGACTGGACCAAAAGCAAAGAAGTTTCCTGAATAAACTGAATGCTTAGAAGGTCAGCAGAGCAGGGGTGGGGGTTTTGGGGACTATGGCTTCAGGGGACATCTAAGTCAATTGGCAAAATAAATTCTATTAAGAAAACATTCTGCATCCCATTTTGAAGTGTGCCGTCTGGGGTCTCGAGCGCTAGCAAGCAGCCATATAAGATGCATCAATGAGTCTCAACCCACTTGGATCAAAGGAGAATGAAGAACACCAAGGTCACAAGGTAATTATGAGCCTAAGAGACAGAAAGGGCTACTTGAACTAGAGACTACATTATCCTGAGACCAGAAGAACTAGATGGTGCCTGGCCACAACCAATGACTCCCCTGACAGGGAACACAACAGAGAACCCCTGAGGGAGCAGGAGATCAGTGGGATGCAGACCCCAAATTCTCATAAAAAGACCAGACTTAATGGTATAAGACTAGAAGAATCCTGGCGGTCATGGTCCCCAAACCTTCAGTTGTCCCAGGACAGGAACCATTCCTGAAGCCAACTCATCAGACATGGATTGGACTGGACAATAGGTTGGAAAGAGATGTGGATGAGGAGTGAGCTACTTGGATCAAGTGGATGCTTGAGACTATGTTGGCATGTCCTGTCTGGAGGGGAGATGGGAGAGTAGAGGGGGTTAGAAACTGGCAAAGTGGTCATGAAATGAGAGACTGGAAGGAGGGAGTGGGCTGGCTCATTAGGGGGAGAGTAAGTGGGAGTAGGTAGTAAGGTGTATATAAGTTTATATGTGAGAGACTGACTTGATTTGTAAACTTTCGCTTAAAGCACAATAAAAATTATCTAAAAAAAAAAAAAACTACAAGAAATACTAAAGAGAGTTCTTTGGTTAGAAAATCAATAATAACAGATATCAACCCAAGACTAGAACACTGGACAGAGCAATCGGAGGATAATCCGGACAGGGAGATCACAAAAACAGATTAAAATGAAAAAAAAAAAAACACTCAGAACAGGGAAACAGTGATGTTAGTATGTAAGAAGAAGACAATATTAAAATAAGAAAGAGGAACTAAGAAATGTAGTCATAGATCTTTCAAATGGAGAGGAAGATAAGATGATATAAAGAAATAAAAGTTAGGTTTTAAACTTAGAAAAATAGGGGTAAATATTAAGGTAACCACAAAGGAAACTAACTGTCCTACTCATCAAAATAAAACACAAGAAAAAAAATAGAGACTCAGCAGAAACAAAATCAACAACGAGTAAAAGAAAAGACAATATATAAAGATAAACTACTCAGCGCAAAAAATTAAGCAGGAAAAAGAAACTGTCAACAGCACACAAAAAAAGACATCAAAATGACAGTGCCAAATTCATACCTATCCATAATTATGCTGAATGTAAATGGACTAAAAGTTGCAGAAAGGATTAAAAAAAACACAATCTGTCTATATGCTGCCTACCAGAGACATGCCTTAGACTTAGAGACATGAACAAACTAAAACTGAAAGGATGGAAAAAAAAAATACATCAAGCAAACAACAATCAAAAAAGAGCAGGTGTGGCAATATTAATTTCTGAAAAAATAGACTTTAAAGTTAAATCCACCACAAAGAATAAGGAAGGACACTATATAATGATTAAAGGGACAATATACCAGGAGGATATAACCATACTAAATATTTATGCACCCAATGACAGGGCTGCAAGATGCATAAAACAAATTCTATCGGCACTGAAAAATGAGATAGATGGACAGCTCCACAATTATAGTAGGAGACTTCAACACATCACTTTTGGTGAAGGACAGGACATCCAGAAAGAAGCTCAATAAAGACATGAAAGATCTAAATGCCACAATCAACCAACTTGACCTCGTAGACATATACAGAACACTCCATCCAACAGCAGCCAACCATACTTTCTTTTCTAGTGCACGTGGAACATTCTCTAGAATAGACCACGTATAAGGTCATAAAGCAAGCCTTAGCAGAATCCAAAACATCAAAATATTACAAAGCATCTTCTCTGACCATAAGGCCGTAAAAGTAGAAATAAATAACAGAAAAGCAGGGAAAAAAATCAAACACTAGGAAACTGAACAATACCCTGCTCAAAAAAGACTGGGTTATAGAAGACATTAATAAAATAAAGAAATTCATAGAATCCAATGAGAACGAAAACACTCCCTATCAGAACCCTTGGGACACAGCGAAAGCAGGGCTCAGAGGTCAATTTATATTAATAAATGCACATGCACAAAAAGAAGAAAGGGCCAAAATCAAAGAGTTATCCCTACAACTTGAACAAATAGAAAGAGAACAACAAAAGAAACCCTCAGGCACCAGAAGAAAGCAAATAATAAAAATTGGAGCAGAATTAAATGAAATAGGAAACAGAAAAACAATTCAAAGAGTTAACAAGACCAAAAGCTTGTTCTTTGAAAAAATTAACAAAACTGATAAACAATTGGCCAAACTGATGAAAGAAAAACAGGAGAGGAAGCAAATAACCTAAATAAGAAATGAGATGGGTGATATTACAACAGATCCAACTGAAATTAAAGGACTCATATCAGATTAGTACGAAAAATGGTACTCTAACAAATTTGAAAACTGAGAGGCAATGGGAGAATTCCTAGAAACACACTATCTACCTAAACTAACACAAACAGAGGTACGACAACTAAATAGACCCATAACAAAAGAAGAGATTGAAAAAGTAATCAAAAAACTCCGCCCCCCCCCCCTAAAAAAAAGCCCTGGCCCGGATGGCTTTACTGCAGAGTTCTACCAAACTTTTAGAGAAGAGTTAACACTACTACTACTAAAGAAAGGTATTTCAGAACATAGAAATGGACAGAATACTCCCAAACACATTCTATGAAGCCACCATATCCCTGGTACCAAAACCAGGTAAAGACTCCACAAAAAAAGAAAATTATAGACCTATATCCCTCATGAACTTACATGCAAAAATCCTCAACAAAATTCTAGCCAATAGAATTCAACAACACATTAAAAAAATAATTCACCATGACCAAGTGGGATTTTATACCAGGTTTATGCAGGAATGGTTCAACATTAGAAAAATAATGAAATTCATCATTTAAACAAAACAAAGACAAGGATCACATGATTTTATCAATTGATGCAGAAAAGGCATTTGACAAAGTTCAACACCCATTCATGATAAAAACTCCCAGCAAAATAGGAATAGTAGGAAAACTCCTCAACATAATAAGGAGCATTTATACAAAGCCAACAGCCAACATCACCCTAAATGGAGAGAGTCTGAAAGCATTCCCCTTGAGATCGGGAACCAGACAAGGATGCACTTTTTCACCACTCTTATTCAACATTGTGCTGGAGGTCCCAGCCAGAGCAATTAGGCTAGATAAAGAAATAAAGGGCATCCAGATTGGTAAGGAAGAAGTAAAAGTATCTCTATTTGCAGATGACATGATCTTATGCACAGAAAACCCTAAAGAATCCTCCAGAAAACTACTGAAACTAATAGAAGAGTTCAGCAGAGTATCGGGATACAAGATAAACATACAAAAATCAGTTGGATTCCTCTACACCAACAAAAAGAACATCGAAGAGGAAATCACCAAATCAATGCCATTTACAGTAGCCCCCAAGGAAATAAAATACTTAGGAATAAATCTTACCAGAGATGTAAAAGACTTATACAAAGAAAACCATATGACACTAGTGCAAAAAACCAAAAGAGACCTACACAAGTGGAAAAACATACCTTACTTATGAATAGGAAGACTTAACATTGTAGAAATGTCTATTCTACCAAAAGCCATCTATAGGTACAATGCAATTCCAATCCAAATTCCAAGGACATTTTTTAACGAGATGGAGAAACAAATCACAAACTTCATATGGAAGGGAAAGAGGCCCCGGATAAGTAAAGCATTACTGAAAAAGAAGAACAAAGTGGGAGGTTTCACTCTACCTGATTCTAGAACCTACTATACCACCGCAGTAGTCAAAACAGCCTTATACTGGTACAAGAACAGACACATACAGCAATGGAAGAGAATTTAGAATCCAGACATAAATCCATCCACATGTGAGCAGATGATATTTGACAAAGGCCCAAAGTCAGTTAAATGGGGAAAAGACAGTCTTTTTTTAACAAATGTTGCTGGCATAAGTGGATATCCATCTGTAAAAAAATGAAACAAGACCCATACCTCACTCCATGCACAAAAACGAGCTCAAAATGGATCAAAGGCCTAAATATAAAATCTAAAACAAAAAAGATCATGGAAGAAAAAATAGGGACAACTCTAGAAGCCCTAATACATGCCATAAACAGTATACAAAACTTTACCAACAATACAGAAGAAAAACTTGATTAACTGGGAGCTCCTAAAAATCAAACACCAATGCTCATCCAAAGACTTCACCAAAAGAGTAAAAAGATTACCTACAGACTGGGAAAAAGTTTTTAGCTATGACATTTCTGATCAGCACCTGATCTCTAAAATCTACATGATACTGCAAAAACTCATCTACAAAAGGACAAATAAACCAATTAAAAAAATGGGCAAAAGATATGAACAAGCACCTTACTAAAGAAGACATTCATGTGGTAAACAGATGCATGAGGAAGTGCTCATGATCATAGCCATTAGAGAAAATGCAAATCAAAACTACAATGAGATTCCATCTCACTCCAACAAGGATGGCATTAATCCAAAAAACACAAAATAATAAATGTTAGAGAGGTTGTGGAGAGACCGGAACATTTATACACTGCTGGTGGGAATGTAAAACGGTACAGCCACATTGGAAATCAATGTGGTGCTTCCTTAAAAAGCTAGAAATAGAACTACCGTACAGAAATCTCACTCCTTGGAATATATCCTAGAGAAATAAGAGCCTTTACCCGAACAGATAAATGCACACCCACGTTCACTGCAACATTGTTTACAATAGCAAAAAGGTGGAAGCAGCCAAGGTTCCCATCAACAGATGAATGCATAAATAAATTATGGTATATTTACACAATGGAATACTACACATCGATGAAGAACAACGAAGAATCCATGAAACATTTCATAACATGGAGGAATCTTGAGGCATTATTCTGAGTGAAATTAGTCAGTAGCAAAAGGACAAATATTGTATAAGACCACTATGATAAGAACTGGAGAAAATGTTTAAACAGAGAAGAAAACATTTTTTGATGGTTATAAGAGTGGGGAGGGAGGAAGGAGATTTTCATTAATTAGATAGTATATAAGAACTATTTTATGTGAAGGGAAAGACAACACACAACACAGGAGAGGTCAGAACAACTGGACTAAACCAAAAGCAAAGAAGACTCCTGGATAAAGTGGACACCCCGAAGGCCAGCATAGCAGGGGCGGGGGTTTGAGGACCATGGTTTCAGTGGACATCTAATTCAATTGGCATAATAAAATCTATTAAGATAACATACTGCATTCCACTTTGAAGTGTGCCGTCTGGGGTCTTAAACGCTACCAAGTGGCCGTCTAAGATCCATCAATTGTTCTCAACCCACCTGGAGCAAAGGAGAATGAAGAACACCAAAGTCACAAGGTAATTGTGAGCCCAAGAGACAGAAAGGGCCACATAAACCAGAGACTACATCAGCCTGAGACCAGAAGAGCTAGATGGTGCCTGGCTACAACTGATGACTGCTCTGACAGGGATCACAACAGAGAACCCCTAAGGGAGCGGGAGAGCAGTGGGATGCAGACCCCAAATTCTCGTAAAAAGACCAAACTTAATGGCCTGACAGAGACTAGAAGGACCTGGTGGTCATAGTCCCCAGGCCTTCCGTTAGCCCAAGACAAGAACCATTCCCAAAGCCAACTCTTCAGACAGGGATTGGACTGGACAGTGGGATAGAAAATGATACTGGTGAAGAGTGAGCTTCTTGGATCAAGTAGACACATGGGACTATGTTGGCATTTCCTGTCTGGAGGGGAGATGGGAGTGTGTAGGGCGTCAGAAGCTGGCCAAATGGAGGGAAGGGGTTTGCTATCTCATTAGGGGGAGAGCAACTAGGAGTATATAGCAAGGTTTGTATAAACTTTTGTATGAGAGACTGACTTGATTTATAAACTTTCAGTTAAAGCACAATAAAAATTAAAAAAAAAAAAGTCACCTTTTCAGTGAGAACCACAAAACACCCAAACTCATTGACATTGAGTCAGTTCCAACTCCTAGTGACCCTACAGCAACACTGTAGAACAGAGTAGAACTAGCCCATAGCGTTTCCAAGGCTATAATCTTTACAGGAGCAGACTGCCACATCTTTTGACTCATAGTGACCCTATAGCAACACTATAGAACAGAGTGGAACTACCCCATAGGGTATCCAAGACTGTAATCTTTATAGGAGCATACTGCCACATCTTTCTCCTGTGGGAGTGGCTGGTGGGCTCGAATGACTGACTTTTGGTTTAGCAGCCAAGCGCTTAACCTCTGTGGCACCAGGGCTCCTTTGTTATGAAATTAGCCACATGCAATCCTGTAGCACATAAACCATAGAGCAGCCCAGTAAGTGAATAACATATCTTGCAATGCACAGACCCCACTTTAAAGATGACTGACCTAGAAAATAAGACTCAGAGGGACGTCAGGCTGAGATCATCCAAAGAACTAGTCTCCTTCTCCTCAATTCCCTTCCTCTTCTAATGTTTTCTACTCCTATCAATAGCACAACATCTTTCTGTAAAAACCTAGCTGTCATACTTCTCCTTTCTGGTCACATGCAAAACTGTTTTGGTCTCAAATCTGTCCTTTTATCATCTACACTCTCTCTTGTATCCTGTCTTCTCCTTCCTTAATGTGAGCCTTGTGTTTGAAATCCTTAGTACTATCCTGTCTTCTGTTATAACCAAGTGTCATAAAAGCTATCTCTCTTAAGATTTGTCTACATTCACTTCCCTTTCACCTCCTCTTTATTCCTCACCTGTGGCTCCGTCCTCACATCTCCAGTGAATTTACTCTAGCTGAGATTATTAAGAATCCCTAATTGTTCAATTCAATGGACACTTTCTAGTTCTTACCTTGCCTGATTGTGGCACTTGACACTTTGGGGAACTCTCTTCTGCTTGACTGTTTGATTACAGGCTTCTGTCATACGTTGTCATACTTTTCCAGTTAACCTCCTGGTTATTTGCAGCCTCTTCTGAGGCCATACTTTTCTCTCCCTGGCTGTAAATTTCAGTAGTCCTCGGGATTCAGTCTGTGGTCCTCTTATTACTCCTCAAACTCTACTTGAACGCCTTGTCCGAATCCGTCTCTGCTCTTTAATCATGTTGTCCCCTACGTTCTAGGTTTGTTCTCCACTTAAACCTCCAAACTAGTCACAGATCCCTAGTACTGGAGCTTCTAGACTCAACTGAAATGGCATTTTCTGTTCCTCTCCAGAGCATTTCAGCTATACTTTGATAAGATACCACAACCCATCATACATTAGGATTATTTCCGTTGCACGTTATCTCTCTGTAGGTTGGCTCTGTGTCAAATGTGTACTTTCTAACATTGGCCTTGGATGTAGCAGGAACTCAATACACAGACTGAATATAGAATAAATAACAATGTCCTAATATTATGATGGCACAGTAGTACTGCGAAAAGATTATTTAGTTTGCATCTTCCAGGATTGCCCAGCACACTCCCAAATTATGGATGGAGTGAACAAATCCCCTGTCCTGTTGAAAATACCCTGCCTGACAAAGCATCTCAGTGGCTGATGAGTATGACAGACTGACTGAGAAGTAGATATCTTTTTATGGCTCTGAATAACTGGACACTAAAATACAGAAGCAAATTTACAAATATGCAAATTAAAGTGGTTATCTTTTCTTCCATTACTTTCAATGAACCATTTACATGTACATCAATACTGTTATTTCACATGTTTTTATAATGTTTTAGACACTTATGTATGACTTCACAGTTCTGAGTATCTTGGCAGAGCTCACTCTGAAATAAAATTAACATTAATGATTATTAATAACATTTTAATGGAGCATTATATTAACATGTGAGATTAGAGCTTATTACTAATATCCCTCATGTGATAATTTCTTGAACAGTTTAAAAATTTATTGTGCCATTATATTGGCTCCCTTTTTTTGAGCATTACTTGAGCTTACAATCACCAAATCCCCTATATTTAATTAGCTATGAATAATAATATCAGCAAAACCACCAAACCCACTGCCATCGAGTTGATTCTCATAGCAACCCTATAGGACAGAGTAGAACTGCCCCATAGAATTTCCAAGGCTATAAATCTTTTCCTGAAGAGCAGCTGGTGGGTTCGAACCAACGACATTTTGGTTAGCAGCCAAGTGCTTTAATCTCTGTGCCACTAGGGATCCTTAATAACAACAACAACTATCATTTACTAACTAAGCACTATGCCAACCTAGGCTCACTGGTAAGCACTTTATTATACAGTTCTGTTTTCTTTGATCCTCACAGAACCTTGGGAGGTAGATAGTACTGTTCTCCCATTTTACATTAAGGAAACTGAAGCTTAGAGAAGTAATTTTTTCAGTGTCATAAACTAGAAGTAATGGATTTATGTTTCCAAAATAAAAATGTCTGATTCCAGGCCATTCTTTTAGCCATGTGTGTTTTAATATCATTATTATTTTCTTTTGTTTGTGTGTGCTTTAGATGAAGGCTTACAGAGCAAATTAGTTTTCATTAAACAATTAATACACGTGTTGTTTTGTGACATTGGTTGCCAACCCCACGACGTGGCAACACTTTCTCCTCAACCTGGGGTTCCCCATTATCAGATTTCCTGTCCCCTCCTGTCTTCTTGTCCTTGCCCCTGGGTTGGTGTACCCATTTAGTGTCGTTTTATTTTACGGGCCTGTCTAATCTTTGGCTTAAGAGTGAACCTCAGGAATGATTTCAGTACTGAGTAAAAGGGTGTCTGGGGCCTTACTCTTGGGGTTTCTCCAGTCTATGTCAGACCAGTTATTCTGGTCTTTTTTCTGTGAATTAGAATTTTGTTCTACATTTTCTTCCAGCTCTGTCCTGGACCCTCTATTTTAATCCCTGTCAGAGCAGCCAGTGGTGGTAGGTAGGCATCATATAGCTGTGCTGGACTCAGTCTCGTGGAGGCTGTGGTAGTTGTGGTCCATTAGTCCTTTGGACTAATCTTTCCTTTGTGTCTTTGGTTTTCTTCATTCTCCCTTGCTCCAGATGGGGTGGGACCAGTGGAGTATCTTAGATGGCTGCTCACAAACTGTTAAAAGCCCAGACCTACTCACCAAAGTAGGATGTACAATGTTTTCTTTACAAGCTACTTTATGCGGATGAAGCTAGATGATCCCTGAGATCATGGTCCCCAGCCCTCACCCCAGTAATTCGGTCCCTTAGGGATTTTGGATGTGTCTATGAAGCTTCCATGACCTTGTATGGTCAAGCTGTGCCGGCTTCCCCAGTATTGTATACTGTCTTACTCATCATCAAAGTTACGGCTCATCTATTGTCTATTTAGTGTTTTCCTTTCTCACCCCTCCCCTCCCTCATAACCATCAAAGATTATTTTTTTTTAACTTTTTTTTTTTTGTGCTTTAGATGAAGGTTTACAGAACAAACTAGTTTCTCATTAAACAGTTAGTACACATACTCTTCTATGATATTGGTTAACAACCCCATGACATGTCAACACTCTTCCTTCTCAACCTCGGGTTCCCTATTACCACCTTTCCTGTTCCCTCCTATGTTCTAGTCCTTGCCGCTGGGCTGTTGTGCCCCTTTAGCCGCATTTTGTTTTATGCAACTGTCCAAACTTTGGCTGAACGGCGAACCTCAGGAGTGACTTCATTACTGAGCTGAAACTGTGTACAGGGGCTATACTCTCAGGGTTTCTCCAGCTCTGTCCAGGACCCTCTATTGTGATCCCTGTCAGAGCAGTCAGTGGTGGTAGCTGAGCACCATCTAGTTGTACTCAGTCTGGTGGAGGCTGTGGTAGGTGTGCTCCATTAGTCCTTTGGACTAATCCTTCCCTCGCATCTTTAGTTTTCCTCATTCTTCCTTGCTCCCGAAAGGGTGAGACCAGTAGAATATCCTAGATGGCCTCTCACAGGCTTTTAAGACCCCAGATGCTATTCACCAAAGTAGAATGCAGAACATTTTCTTTATAAACTATGTTATGCTAATTAAGCTAGAGGTTCCCCGAGATCATGATCTCTACAACCCTCAGCCCAGCAATTCGGTCCCTCAGGGAGTTTGGATGTTTCTATGGAGCTTCCGGAAACCCTGGTGGCGTAGTGGTTAAGTGCTACGGCTGCTAACCAAAAGGTTGCCAATTTGAATCCACCAGGTGCTCCTTGGAAACTCTATGGGGAAGTTCTACTCTGTCCTATAGGGTTGCTATGAGTCAGATCGACTTGACAATGGATGTGGGTTTTTTTTTTTTTTAATTTTTTTATGGAGCTTCCATGACCTTGCATTGTACAAGTTGTGCTGGCTTCCCTGGTATTGTGTACCATCTTACCCTTCACCAAAGTTACCACTTATCTCTTGTCTATTTAGTGTTTTTCCTTCCTTACTCATAACCATCAAAGATTATTGCTTTTTGTGTGTAAACTTTTTCATGAATTTTTATAATAGTGGTCTCATATAGTATGTGTCCTTTCGTGATTGACTTATTTCACTCAGCATAATGCCCTCCAGGTTCATCCACATTGTGAGATCTTTCACAGATTCATCATTGTTCTTTATTGTTGCATAGTATTCCACTGTGTGTATGTACCATAGTTTGTTTATCCATTCATCTGTTAATGGCAACTTAGGTTTTTGCCATCTTTTTGCTATTGTTAATAATGCTGCAGTGAACAAGGGTGTGCATGTGTCTATTCATGTGACAGCTCTTATTTCTCTAGGATATATTCCTAGGAGTGGGATTCCTGGATCATATGGTATTTTTATTTCTAGCTTTTTAAGGAAGTGCTATATCGTTTTCCAAAATGGTCATACCATTTTGCATTCCTACCAGCAGTGCATAAGAGTTCCAATCTCCTGGCAACCTCTCCAACATTTGTTTTTTTCTGTTTTCTTTGACTGATGCCAGTATCTCATTGTGGTTTTCATTTGCATTTCTGTAGTGGCTAGTGATCAAGAGCATTTCCGCATGTGTCTGTTAGACGCCTGAATATCTCCTTTAGTGAAGTGCCTGTTAATATCCTTCGCCCATTTTTTAATTGGATTATTTTTCTTTTTGTTGTAGTTGTTGTTGCTAGGTGCTGTTGAATCAGTTTCCACTCATAGCAACCCTATGCACAACAGAACGAAACACTGCTTCATCCTTCACCATCCTCACAATTGTTGCTATACTTAAGCCCATCATTGCAGCTACTGTGTCAATCCATCTCATTGAGGGTCTTCTCCTTTTTCACTGACCCTCTACTTTAACAACCATGATGTCCTTCTCCAGGGACTGATTCCTCCTAACAACATGTCCAAAGTATGTGGGACATGGTCTTGCCATCCTTGCTTCCAAGGAGCATTCTGGCTGTACTTCCTCCAAGACAGATTTGATCATTCTTTTGGCAGTCCCCAGTATATTCAATATTCTTTGCCAACACCACAATTCAAAGGTGTCAATTCTTCTTTGGTTTTCCTTATTCATTGTCCGGGTTTCATATTCATATGAGGCACTTGAAAACACCATGGCTTGGGTCAGGCACAACTTAGCACTCAAGGTGACATCTTTGCTTTTCAACACTTTAAAGAGTTCTCTTGCAGCCAATTTGCCCAATGCAATGCGTCTTTCAGTTTCTTGACTGGTGCTTCTGTGGGTGTTGATTGTGGATCCAAGTAAAATGAAACCCTTGACAAAGTCAATCTTTTCTCTGTTTATCATGATGTTGCTAATTGGCCCAGTTATGAGGATTTTTGTTTTCTTTATGTTGAGGTGTAATCCATACTGAAGGCTGTGGTCTTCGATCTTCATCAGTAAGTGCTTCAAGTCCTCTTTACTTTCAGCAAGCAAGGTTCTGTCATCTGCATAACACAGGTTGTTAATGAGTTTTCCTCCAATCCTGATGCCCCACTCTTCTTCATAGAGTTCCGCTTCTAGGGTTATTTGCTCAGCATACAAATTAAATAGGTATGGTGAAAGGACAGAGCCCTGACGCACACCTTTCTTGACTTTCTTTCCTCCTATTGTTCGAACGATTACCTCTTGATCTGTGTACAGATTCCTCACGAGCACAATTAAGTGTTTCAGAATTCCCATTCTTCTTTTTTGTTGTTGTTGTTGCTGTTGAGGTGTTGGATTTTCCTATAGGTTTTACAGGTTAGACCTTTCTTGGATTTGTCATAGCCAAAATTTTTTTCCCAGTCTGTAGGCTCTCTTTTTACTTTTTTGGTGAAGTCTTCTGCTGAGTATAAGCATTTAATTTTTAGAAGTTCCCAGTTACCCAGCTTATCTTCTGGTGTTTGTGTTTTGTTAGTTATGGTTTGTATCCTGTTTATACTGTGTATTAAGGCCTCTAGCATTGGCCCTATTTTTTTTTCTGTGATCTTTATAGTTTTTGGTTTTATATTTAGGTCTTTGACCCATTTTGAATTAGTTGTGCATTAACCATTTTTATTTAGTACCCTTTCTGCAAGAGATATATTTGAGTAGATGATCCACCCAGTGCCGTTGAGTCGATTCTGACTCATAGTGACCCTATAGGACAGAGTAGAACTGCCCCGTTGAGTTTCCAAGGAGCACCTGGTGGATTCGAACTGCTCAGCCTTTGGTTAGCAGCCGTAGCACTTAACCACTACACCACCAGGGTTTCCTAGTAGATGATAGCACCTCCATTTAGTTTGCTAGTGTTAATATTTAACTTCTGATAGGTCATGCTACACTTTGCATTAGGAAAAAAAAATCTAAATGTTCCTAAATAGGGACTTTATTAAACACATCATGGGATGCAGTATGTTACTGCATTTTCATAATCTTTTATTTGAGAAACACTATCTATAAAGAAAATGAGCCAAAGATAGGTTTTTATTGCATAAGGTTGGCGTCATTTGAAGTGCTCACAAAACATATTTTAAACAACCCATTCTAGACTCTTGCCTGGAGTCAAGTTCTATGACCTGGTTTTGAACATTAGAGCCATTTTGTTCACCTTTGGTCTCCCAATTCTTCATGATTCTTTAAGGATATTTAAGGTGGATTGATGGTCTGATGTTAAGGTATCTTAAATTTCTGAATAAGTAGTCTTTGAAAGACAAGAGACGTAAACACAATTTGGACAGACAGAAATTCTCTTAAAGTTTCCTTATGGGTTTTAGCCTTCAGTTTCCTCTTACCAACATTTGTCTTTCCTTTCCTATGAAGATCATTCTCTTTGACAACAAAGGTAGAAAAAACATCAAGCCTTATCAGATCTGTTCTCTACTTGTCATGTGTCACTATTATACTACTGGGAGCCTTCCCTGCCCTTTTCCTTGTTTGGAATAGAACTAAGCAAAACTTAATATTTGTCCTTAGCAATTTCACTCACCTCAGTTTATTTGGGAAGCTTAGATTTCCTAGAGGTCCCTGCTACTTTTTTGATATGTTCTCTGCTTTTTTATAGTATACCCTTTTATATTGAAATGTGTTGGAAAGCCCCCTTTGAGGCTATATGTAGCTTGTAAAATGATGGTTCCAGACCATTTTGAATTAATAAACTCTTTTGAGAATCTGCCAAAAGCTCTGCACAATCTACCCCAGACTAATGCACGTATACAGTCAAATGTCATATAATAAAAGAGAATTTATAAACCAGTGACTTTCATCCATGGACCTTCAGGGACCCAATCCAGATTCAAATCCTCAGTTTTAGAGACTTTCCCATTTTCATCTTCATTAGGATTATCACAACTTTACTAAGACTATTTAATTTTAATATAAATAATTTAACTAATAATATTTGTTTTAGGGTCTCAAATCACAGATTCATACCTTTCTTTATTCTAAATATTTTGGAGACTGTTTTTATAAGATTTGCTGTTCATGTTGGGTTACCACCTGCATTTTTATCACAGCTGTTTTGTATTTTTTTTATTTGCAGAAGAGGTAAGGCAGTGTAGTATAATGGGAAAATTCATGGCTTTGGAATATGTAAAGCTTGCTATGAGTCGGAATCACCTCAACGGCATTGGGTTAATCAAGGTACTTAACATATCTAAGCAACCATGTTCTCATTTCTTAATTTTATGGGATTAGCACTTCCTTCATCTTTTTTTTTTTTTTTTTCTTTTAATATAGAAGAGAGAGTTAGATGGGGATATCAACTTCCCAGTTGCAGGAACGTTGGTTTTGTTTATTGCCGTTTCCCTAGCAGTGGGCTGGAAGAGGGCCTGGCACGTACTAGGTGCTGTCCCTGGGTGGTGCAAATGATAAACGCGCTTAGCTACTAACCAGAAGGTTAGAGGTTTGAATCCACCCAGCAGTGCCTCGGAAGACAGGCCTGGTGATTTACTTCCAAAACATCAGTCATTGAAAACCCTAGGGAGTATAATTCTACTCTGACACACATGGAGTCACCATAAGTTGGAGCCAATGCAACAGTTTTACTGGTAATGAGTGAACCAATAATGTATATAAAATTCTTAACGGATGAAGTATCCTCAATAATGGTTTTTAACCATAATTTTAACAATAATATTTCAGAAATAAAATCATGACAAGTTGAGTATTCTCTGGAACATGGCTTTTAGCCGCAGATGTTTAGCTGATTTTAAATTCCTATGCCTGCTTTGTTTTTGTTGTCACGGCAGACATGCCTTTCCTGAAAAACTTAGGTAATGTTCCATCTTCCTGTCCTGAGCCAGGTGCTCTCTACTATATTAAACAGTGTGGGTTTCTTCACAATCTGAAGTTATTTAAGTGTTTAACTCGCTCATCATCTCTTTATCTCACTAAAATGTAAGCTCTATGATAGTAAGGAGCTTATCTTGTTCATTGCTCTATCTGCAGTGCCATGCCCGTAGTAGGCACTTAGTTTGTTAAAAAATGAATGAATGATATATGAGGTCTATTTTTCCTAGGCCCAGTTAAAGTCTTCCTCACATTTGCTAACATGTATAGACCTTAGTCTCACAGGACATTGAGTTCTACTTCCTTTCTAGAAGGTTCAGTTTTAGTCATCTTATTTTTCTGGGGACAAACCACAGAGCTATTATTTAGATCCTATTTTCCTCTCTCTGTTCGCCAGGCTCTAAACATTGCTTATGACCCTTGTAGCAGACACCATTGCTTGCCAACCCAGCAGGCGTTTCCCCCTTCATCCTCTCTAACAGAATCTACCTTGTGTTCAGGTGTCCACTCTTCTCCCACAGCCATTTCTTCAGAGGAGGGCAGGCTCAGTCCTGGACCCAGTCCCGGGGAATGGGCCCTGTCTAAGCCAACTATGGTGGTCTCATTCCCATTTATAGCAACTGGTTTGATTGTGGACATGAGACTCAATACTGGCCAGTGAGATATAGGGGAATTTCTTGACATTCCTTGAGAGAAAGAGAAACAATGAACAAATACAAGAGGCTGAGAAAATAAGAACAAGTGAGAAAATGGGAGAGACAATCTGAGAGACCATGTGAAAGAGAAAATAAGAGTCTGAGAATAAGAGAAGACTGTACATAAAGACCAGCTGACTGTAAAGACCCAACTTCATACTATTTTCCAGGAAGATGAACAAAAAATAATAATAAAATTACTCTCCTATTGAGTTGGCAGCAAGAAGCAGCATATACAAAGTGGCTTTTTCTTTCTGCTTCTTACTATGAAATGACTTTATTATAAACACTGTACTTTTATTTAATTTCTTAGATTATTTTAGAGACCCTACATGTGTGTTCAAGTCATTTAACAAACAAGCTACCTCTTCAGTATCCACAATCCTGGAATTTCTATAGAAATGTTTTGTGTGTGTGTGTATGACTTTCAGCATCTATTTGCATAATATCATCATACCTTCCTTGTAAAGAATGCCAAGGAATGGCCACAGGTGTCTGGCACATTCTGACTATGGCCAGGAGACCCATATCATTAAGGTAATGACCACAAGTCATTCTGCTTGGCTATGTGTTTGAAATCAAAACAAGAAACAAAACCAACACAAGTGCGGTTAATTTAAGGCACTTTCCCTGTTTATTAAAGCTAATTGCAAGTCTGGCTTACAATTAACAATTGCCCAAAGGATTAAAATGCTTATGGCACTTGACATACAGACTGCCCATGGTACTGTCCCTGGATTTAATCTTTCCAGGAATAGATTTCATTGCCTGTGATATTATGGCTGGAAATAATCCTGCTATAAAATAAGTATCAACAATATCTTGGCAATGCCAGAACAATTTATGATTTTATGATGATCTACACTGGTATCCATATTAAAGCAATACAGCTGGAGGCTAATTAATGGATGCGAGGTAGGATGTCCCGTCCTATAAGGGGGAGATTGCCTGTTCCCTTACCGGCTGCTGGCTGTAGCGCTCATACTGATAGCATGTTGCTGCCAGTGTTGCCACCTCATTAGAAAATTAGCTTTTAATTAACTTTGGAAGCTATTGCATAGGTTTGGATAGGAGGCAGACATTTGTACACATCTTGTTGCAGAATTAAACTGCCCCTTCATGTCTCTAATGGGCCTCTCCTGCCTTGCAGAAAAGCAGCAGTCTAGCCGCTTGCAGGCAGGTGCTCTGTGGGTAGCAGTGGCTACACAGCTCCAACCTGCTCCCAATTATAAAGAGATGTCCTTTACTGCCCTCGCAGGCAGCCCCTTACTCCAAGGCCACTTGAGGCATTAAGCAGCTACAGAGAGGACCACACTCCCAGATGCTCCCCTTTCATTCATCTGATCCCCAACATGGCTTTAAGGGCGGATAGTCTGGGAAGAATGTGCTTTACCTCATTTTTATATTTAAACATCTCTGCCTGAGCACAGTGGTGATAAACCTACAGACAAGATAAATAGCTAGATTATCATTCCTCTCCCCAGGGGAAAGTCATCCTGTCAATTAGGCTAATGGGGGTTCTGGGTTCAGCTTTGGCATGCCCTAACACTAGGGAAGGCTCTTTGCCCTGGATAGCTGCATGGCCCAAAGATGAATTTGAAAAGTGCCTATGACCCTAGGGTAGTCAGCCAGCCAAGAGGGGAGTCAAGAAACCTGATGATTAATCATCTGCCACAACAATGGGAGGGCGAGGAAGATGAGGCCCATGAGACCAGATCTTTTGAGCTTTATTATAATTATACATTGCTTTTTTCAATTCTCTTTGGCAGCTTAAAAGGAGACATGGGGTCTCTCTGTTTAAGAAGTGAGGCTCCATCCTTTACTGAAAATAAGTATTCTTTTCTCATACTTTTCAAAGCACTTTCTCTGACATCTCATTTCATCCTGTTACCCGTCTCTGAGGGACTTAGGACAGGTGGCATTTTTCTCATTTTGCAGATGATGGAGCTGTGAGACACAGCCGAGTTTAGTAATTTCCCCATGATCACACAGCCAGCTGGTGATGGTGCTGCCAGGATTGAAGCCAAATAATCTAACTGGCTGAAATCCTCATTTATATTTTTACTGCCTCATGCCCCATCCTCCAACCACACCTGCAAACAATCTATTATTAAAATTTTATCCATTACATTATTTATTATTATGCATAGGGAACAAATCCCAAAAATAACTCTTTTTGGTATATACAGTCTACTAAGCAATGAAATAACAACTTAATACTAAAATGGAAAGTATGGTGTTAGTGCTGATTTATTGCACAACTGGGAGATGACAGGGATGACATTTCTTAGATACCAACAGAAAGAAACATACTCTATGCAATGTCAGTATTTTTCATTGCAAAGACAGGGTCTTTACAGTATGGAGGGTGGGTTATAAGTAGGGTGACTATATATCCTGATTTGCCTGGGAGAATCCCAGAATTTGGTTGTTGTCTGAACATTCCATTTGTTTTAATGTTTGTCCTGGGTATAAATGGCCCAGCTGGATGTCAAATATGATGGTACCCAATTTTAAGCCAAAGATTCATCTTCTAGCTATATTCAGCCACGGAGAAACCAACACTTACACAGCTTTCAGATGTTTTTAAGAAGTACTTATTGGTATATTCTCCCAATGCTTTCCAGGATGCAGATGGCACTTGTGATGAAGATGACTACCATTTACTGGGCATTCACTCTGTGCCAGGTGCCATGCCTCATAATTTACCTACATTATTATCTTCTTTAACCATCCTCAAAACCCTTTGAGATAGGTACCGTTATTAATCACCTTTCACATATGAGGAAACTGAGGCTCACGGTGATTGATAACTTGCTGAAGATCCAATGGCACGTTAGTGACAATGGCGTATTTAAACTCAAGTCTTTATGCCCAGACTCTTAACATCTGTGATCTTTCAGAGGAGGCGAAGTGGAAGTCCCGATAGATCTTCAGGTTGTTCGTCAGTGTATTTGGCGCCTACAATGGTGAAAGCCCACAGTGCTGTCGCAGATTGCTCAGGGTGCTTTCACTAGCCTTACCTAGATAACTGCTTCTCATGCTTTAACAGGAACAGAGAGTCATGTGAAGTGCTTTATTGAAATGCATATTCCTGGACCCTTCCTCAAAGACAGGTTTAGTGGATTTGAGATAGAGCTTAGGGATTTCCTTCTTAACAAGCTCCCCCACATGACTCTGTTGCTGGTGGTTTCTCAACCACACTTTGAAAAATGCTGATCTATATATTTCTAAAAAATAATTCTGTGTGAAAATTTGGGTTTGAGTAGAGGTTACCAAGTAGGCTAGGGAAGTCATGGATATGTCATCTAGTTCAATGAAGACCTCTGAAATAAAGAGGAAGAATATATTGGACACTGGCTTTGTACCAGATACTTTCACATATGTTATTGTATTTCCTATAAGGTGTGTGCACATTTTACCCATATGAAAATGGAGAGTAAAAATGTCTTTTGCTAAATCTCAGTGGCGGTGTAGGGATACAAAAATGGATAGTTAGCATAATTCAGATACCTTATTTTCATGGGTGGAAATACATAAACATTTGAATAATAGTTATAGGTACTACATTTATATCCTGGCAATTTTTGTTTTCTTCTTCTTACCTCTTGATATTTTCCAAACTATCTTCAATGAACAAGTATTATTTTCTATGATCAGAAGACAGAAGCAACATAAAAGTATTCTTATTTCTCACTGGCTGTGTTTCCCAGTAGCAGACTTAGAAACAAGGATTTGAGTACAAGTTTGGGAAGTAATCAATGGAAGCACTTGTATGCAGTGGAGAAGTGATACAGGAAAGGGATGGATGTCCACACAGATGTGTTAAAAAGCAAGTTACCATTATGAGCAACTGGGGCTCAATCCCACTGAGGACCTCTGCAAAACTGCATAGAGCGCTACTCAGTGTTACCCACCAGAAGGTTGTGGAAGCTGGGATATTAATTCTCCAACTCCCATCCATAATCCCTCCCCAGCACTTCTAGCCAACCACTGTCCATGAGAAGAGGATGCTCTTGCGATCAGAAAAGGGCAAAAGGATACATATGTTTGCAGTAAAAGCCACCAGCCTGCAGAGGCTCTGGCAGAGTTGGCTAAACCAAAAAAAACCAAACCCAATGCCATTGAGTTGATTCCGGCTCATAGCAAACCTATAGGACAGGGTAGAGCTGCCCCATAGAGTTTCCAAGAAGTGCCTGGCAGATTTGAACTGCTGACCCTTTGGTTAGCAGCCGTAGCACTTAACCGCTACGCCACCAGGGTTTCCACAGAGATGGCTACATTATTGAAAATAAGAAGATGAAACTCTAGGAGCATGACTAACTCCCTATCCTCTGCCCAGGGTCAACAGTTTGGCTTTCCTAAGTTTGCTACCCTCTGTCAGTCATTGCCTATTTTAAAATAGGTAGGATATATTAAACTATGATTTGTATCTAGATTACAGCCTACACATAGGTTTCTTTTTTCTGTTATTCAGATTTGTTTTTCCATTCTTTATTGAAAAAGTATAGTGTTTTTTCAGGAAGTATCGGCTTCATTCTTTTATCTTCCTACTTTCAGTGTGTAAGACCAACTTACATTTGAATTTTCAGCTTTCTGAGGACCATGAGAAAATGAAGCAAGGGAGACCTGGAATGTTGAGTGTAATTTTTTGTTTGGTTAGGTTTTTTTTTTTTTTGGTTGTTGTTTTTCTCATGGAAAAGAGTGGGAGATCTGTGCTACATTCACTGTCTTAGACACTTCAAAGGATAGCTCATTCTTATTGCTACAATGAACGGACAGGTAGGACCTGACAGTCACCATCAATCATACCCTAAATCAGCTGAAATGCTGTTATCGCTTTTTGGGGGAGCAGCAGCCCAGCAGTGGAGCTGCCTCCAGTGAGGAAATCACCTTTGCTGGTCAAACCTCTCCTATGAGAATTGCCCAATTTGTGCTAAAAGTGGCTGCCCTTGTCCTCCTTAGGAAGGAACAAAAAAGGCGGAAAATAGAACCGATAGAAATTGGGTTACACTCATATCTCTAGATGTTTTTACTACCCATCCAAATCCACATCAAAGTAAACTCTAGGCCCCATAATGAGGAGGGACAATTTCATCTCTTCATCGTTATCAGAAATACAAAGATAGTCAAATAAGAAAAACTTTTTGAAAACTTCCTTGATATGGAGAATTGAATGATAGTAGCAAAAGAGTGTATTATCAGAGGCCTATCTCGACGGCATTGGGGTTTCTCTTGCAGGGAGGGGCATGTGCCCTGGATGCCATGTTCATGTCCTGGGCAATGCTTGAGGTGGGGTGCCAACGAGCAATTGCTATTGGCCATAACCATTTCCTTTGTCAGACCATTCAGCAATTTAACACTAATTACCCTAGGTGATATTTTCTGTAGTTAGGCCCCTGGATACAGGTCTCCTCAAAAAGCTTATGTTATCCTGAGCTGCACAACAGGAAGCGTTTGCGTCGCTCCCTTTACTCCATGTTTTGTTGTTGTTAGTTGCTGTTGAATCGATTCTGACTCAAGGTGACCCATGTGTGCAGAATAGAACTGCTGCACAGGGTTTTCTGGGCTGTGACCTTTCAAAAGATCATCAGGCCTGTCTTCTGAGGCACCTCTGGGTAGGTTGGAACCACCAATCTTTTGGCAAGTACCTATTACCCAGGGACCTCTACTCTGTATTTTGGTCAAAGGCATTATTGCAAGGAAACAGCCCTCTTTATTAATGTCAGAAACATCCTTCCCTTGAGATCCCTCAAGTCATTTGTTCAGATATTTTCTTCTGCAATTTGTTTTCTTCTCCCAAATCTCTGGTAGCTCTGCTATGTGGAACAGGTATGGACCCTAAATAATGGATCCTCCAGAGAATATATAGATATAACACACCCTAAATATGAAGACTATTTATTAATGATTAAAGGAAAATAAATCACAAGCATGGAGGAAAAATTCAGAGGCACAAGGAGAGGGGGTTAGAGAGCAGGAGTTTATCAATATTCTTTTTAAGGTCATCTGCATGGTATTCCTGATTAAGAAAAAAATCTCTTTATTGGTATTGATTTATAAATTTGTGTGCAATTCAGATGGCTTTTAAAGAGGAATGGTATACTTATTTTTGTTGCATAGCCCATGAGGTTAGGATTACTCTATGAAATTTAACCAGAAAAAAAGCTTGCATATAACATGTGATAAAAGATTTTTTCCTTTAAATCATTCATAGACTCGTAGTGACCCTATAGGGTCGCTATGAGTTGGAATCGACTCGTCGGCACTGGGTTTAGTTTTTTTTTTCTTTAAATATATATTTAATTAAAATATCAACATAAAGCATTTAACAGTTTACTATATGATGTATTTAAGAAAATGATACCAATTTTACTGTGACTTTAAAAAGCGTAAATATCTACTTTGATATTTAATTTAAACATGATGTATGTGGTCATACTGGGTTTGTGTTCTGAAAGTAGCCTATTTCTGATGTGGTTTTCTTCATTGTTCCAATCTGTCAGACAAGGCTTGTGAAGAAAAAAACAACAGAACTCCAGTCAAAATATGTTTATTTCATTAAGATACGTTTAAAATGTGAATAAAGTAAAACAAAAGGGCTATGATCCTGTAGTAACAAATCAAATACTGCTCAAAATTTGAATTGAGGTTTAACGAATCTTAGAAATTTATTTTAAGTAAAGAAAACACTCTCTGAACTAATATCTCTTTTAAACTTCTTAAGGCCTCAGTTCTATTTTGCAAATAGAAAATTATAACATCTTTCCTCCCTCAAAAGAATTTTATGAAAATTAAATGACAGTATATGCATGAAAGTGTTTTGCAAAATGTTTTTATGATAGGTGGTAATGATTGTTCAGTACTTACTAGCTCTACAAACTCTGTATTATAAAACAATACAATTCTATACTATACTGCTGCTCAATGTGTCCTCTCTATGATATCAGGGAAGTTGTCAGTTTTCACTCCAATGCACCACTATACCAATGGACAGTAAAAATCACTATCAGATTTCTTCCAAACTTGATGTATTAGGACAGCAGGACACACCACTATACCAATGGACAGTAAAAATCACTATCAGATTTCTTCCAAACTTGATGTATTAGGACAGCAGGACAGAGACTATAAAAGAAACAACTTTTCAAACATTAACTACATAAAAAGAAGGAATTGAAATAATGAGAACAAACTATATGATAAAAGAGAATGCATGTATTTAAAATAACCAAATATAACTTCAATAGGGAAGTTTACTTAAAAGAATTAAGATCAGCAAGTAAAATAATACAGAGTCATATCATCCAAGTTAAACTAAAAATCCATTGCCGTGAAGTCGATTTCAACTCACCGTGACTCTGTAAGACAGAGTAGAACTGCCCAATAGGGTTTCCAAGTAATAGCTGGTAGATTCGAACTGCTGACACTTTGGTTAACAACTGAACTCTTAGCCACTGCACCACCAGGGTAGAGTGTCAAACCAGGAATAAAGAAAACCTAATCAATATGGGAAAAGGCAGAGAAGGAGAAAAATTACGCACAGAAAAAGCATAACAAGTACTTAAAATGCAATAACCACAATAAATGTAAATGGACAATTTGTCTTTTGAAATAAAGCTCCTTATCTTGGTGGTGTAGTGGTTAAGAACTCAGGCTGCTAACCAAAGGATCAGTGGTTCAAATCCACCAGCTGGTTCTTGGAAACCATATGGCACAGTTCTACTCTGTCATAGGGTTGCTATGAGTTGGAATTGACTGGATGGCACACAACAACAACAACATGTTGGATAAGGAACTAAACCTCATTTAGATGCTAATCATGAAACCTCATTTAGATGCTAATCATGAGAAAACCAAAAAACCAAACCCAGTGCTGTCAAGTCGATTCCAACTCATAGTGACCCTATAGGACAGAGTAGAACTGCCCCATAGAGTTTCCAAGGAGCGCCTGGTGGATTCGAACTGCTGACCCTTTGGTTAGCAGCCGTAGCACTTAACCACTACGCCACCAGGGTTTCTCGAATCATGAGAAAAATACACTTAATTCATAAGAACTTTGAAATTTTGGAAGGAGAACAGAGAAAAATACATAATAGGTATTTTCTAACCAAAATAGAGTCACCAGGTGAAATATAGAATGTGCAATTAAGTTTGAATTTCAGATAAACAATGGATTTTTTTTTTATTATAAGTATATCCCTAATATTATATGGGCTGAACATACAGTAAAACAAAAAGAAAAAGTTTGTTTTTTATTTGAAAGTCAAATTTAACTGGGTATTCTGTATTTTTATTTACTAAATCTGTCAACCCTAAATCAAAAGAATATTGGGTTAGCTATATTATCCGATGAAATAGACTTTGGATCAGAAAGAACTTCTTCAATGAGGCACAGACTACACAAACCACAAAGTAAGTGATAGATACCCCAGATTACATTAAAATTTTAAAACTTCTGATGAGATAAGACACTATATAAAAAGTGAGAGTATAATGCACAGATTGGGAGGTGATATTTGTGATTCATTTAACTCACAAAAGATTAAAATTGTGAATTTATAAATTACTTCTACAAGTTAGTAGAAAAAAAAAGCGTAAAAATGGTGTGGGGGTGGTGTCTGACCTACTCTAACTTCACGAGGCGGAAGGATAATCAAGACTAACAGCGCAAGGCTGATTCTTATGAGGGGAGATCAGACATGCCTCCTCTCTCTGCCGTCTTTACCAATTCTGACACCAATCATCCCTCCTGTGGCACTTTCTACTTTTCCGCTGGGTTTGATAATTCATTGCAATGGCCACACAGAACTTAGAGACAATACTCACGATTATGGATGTTATTATGGAAGTAACAGATTTCAGTTCAGGCTCAGGAACACTCAGAATACAGTTCCTCCATCAGGATAGCCTCTTTTCAGCTGTGCTTGCAGGCACACCTCTCTCTGTCCTAGGCCTCTCCCTTCTCAGGCAAGTGTTAAACAAAGCTCTTTGAGCCCCTACCGATAAGTCCCCAGAGGCACCTCAGGCACTCAACTTTCTCGATCCATGGGCCAGGAAGCGCATTGTACAGTCTCCTGTTGGTCTCTCCTGCCATCACTTCTTGCCATCTTCAGGGTTACTATTTACTCTGTCTCTCAGTCTCCTGGTTTCAGAAGCTGCTCAGCACAGCGATCCAGGATCCAAAGGACATGTTTTCTGCTCCTGGTTGTTCTTTTTGGTGGTGGCAGTATCCTCTATTCCCTGCCTCTGGAGTGGCTCATTTCAAGCCCAGAGGGGTGGCAAAATTGACCAATCTCCTTGGTGGGCCACAGTTGCCCTATTTGCACAGTCCCACTCAATCACTTAGGTGGGAGTTACAAGACCGTGGTAAGAAAGGCCACACAAAACCATCCATCACACTGCAGAAATAAAAGAGAAAGAGAGAGAAATTAGAAGAAGAAGAAGAAAGGAGGGAGGGAGAGAGGGAGAAAAAAAGACAAACAATCTGATAGAAAACTGAACAAAATACATGAACAGGTAATTCAAAGAAGTGGAAACACAAATGGTTGATATCATATGGTAATACACTTTACCAATAATCAGGAACATTAAGCTAATAGATACAATTACTGCCCATCTATCAGAAATTTAAAATTTTGATGATACTAAGTATTAAGGTAAATCAACGATAAGAGCTCAATTGTTGTTGTTAGGCATATAAACCATTAAAATCAATTAGAAATCAATTTGACAATATCTAATAAAAATGCACATACAAGTGCATTTTTGACCCAGAAACCTGTTCTGAGGTATACCCTCTAGAGATGTGCTATCCGATACCTTAGCCACTAAGAAGATGTGGCTATTTAAATTTAAATTCTAATCAATTAAAAGTAAATAAAATTTAAAAGTCTGTTGCTCAGCTTCACTTGCTATATTGCAAGAGCTCAACAGTCATAGAGTTCTACTCTGTCCTATAGGGTCTCTATCAGTCGGAATCGACTCGACAGCACTGGTTTTGTTTTTTTTTTTTCAACAGTCACATGTGGATACTGGCTACCATATATTTAAACAGATATAGAATGTTTTTATTATCACAGAAAATTCTTTTGAACGGTGACCCTCAGACTGACTGTCTTTAACAGTAATTTCTACATGGAAATATTTCTTTGCTCTCTGAATTTTTCCTACAACCTAGCAGAACTGCCTCCATCTTAATTAGCAGCCATTGTTCTAAGATGATTAATCTCTAAGACATTTCTCATCTAATTTAGCTTAAGAAAAAATTAGACAAATAGCTTATTCATGTCATGGCATATAAATAAACGAATACAAATACTAAAGTATAGGAAAGAAACTGAAAATGGGCCATCTGCAGGCACACAGGCCTGCAGATATATTTTGTTTGGTCAATAACTTCTTTTTTTTTTAAACTGAGTGAGTGTACAATATTTAAAAATGAAGAGATTTTCTTAAAAAAAAAGAAAGAAAGAAAAAGTTCCCGGCTGCTCTTAAATGGAAAAATCTAGAAAACTGAACCTACTCTTCTTCACAGAAAGCCTTCACTAGCACTGAGTAGTAGGCACTTCCTCTAGTTGAGGTACAACCTGCCAAATAGATTCTAGTTCTCCTTTACTGCTTCATTCATTTATATCATCTGCCTGGCCTCTGTAGGTTTTTGAGCTTGTTACCCTTGCTCCCAATCTAGAAAAAAAGATTTTATTTCTTTCTAGCATACCCAAACACTCAAGGGCTCCCAGCTCTGTTGTACTTGTATGTGGTTGAGCACATCAACTGACATGAGAATAAATTTTCGAATATCACACAAACTTGAAAAGGCTAAAAATCGATTGAGTTGCATTAAGATATTTTGTTATGATTCTCTGGATGTGTTTATTTCTGAGGCTTTATTTATACAGACATGTCTGTATTTATACTTCAAACAACTGTTATTTTGAAGAAATAAAGCAGAGGTGAAGGTCCAGCCATCCTCAGCTGTTAGAAGCTAATGTTATGTTAACAGATGCACCAGAAAAGGCTAACACTTTATCACTTTGTTTACACCTGAATTGGGGGGAAAAAAAGCACAGTGTAAATAAACATGTTTTCAGGGAACATAAAATGTTAAAATCAAGTGCCTAATTGTTTTCAAAGAAGAATATCTGACTTTTCCTCACATCTGACCTAATTCACCCTCTTGATTAATTAGACAACAAAGGTATTAACATAACTATTTGAGCAGAAGTCAAATGGCCATTCTTCAGGGATATTTTAAAAAGAATTACTACTTTGTTGAGTTTGGACATGATTTAGTTTAATACTTTTGTTTCTTGACATCTTGAGGGCAAGACAAAGTCAACAAATTTGAATGGTTTGGCTCATTGGGGACAGGGATAGGAAGTGGGGTTGATTATAGTGGCAAGGCTCCGACTGTTAGAAAGCCCTTATTTCTTCCTCTGGAAAAAGAGCAGAATGGAAAGGCAGGAGTTGGGGGAGGAGAGTATCTCCTCACAGTGGTTAGATTGTGCTGCTAACCAAAGATGGTGAAGGAATAAGGACTCTTTAGAACACAATCTCTTGACCAGTGTTTTTCAAATTTCAGGTCATAATTCACTGGTACATCTTGAAATAAGGTCAAGAGATATTTTATGAACAATATTTAATCTTCCTGTGCGATCTTCTCTGTGATACTCTCTGGGTTTTTCTGTTACTTTTTTTTTTTTTTTTACTGTTGGCCATGACGATACCGTTGTTTTCTTTTGATCTTTCCTCTTGCGTTGCACACGTGATTTAAAGAGATGAGGAAAAGTAAGAAGAAAGAATGCTGTCCTGCAGGCAATCCACTTACTGCCATCTTAGCTTAAGTTGTTGCATTTTGTTTCTTTAGCCCCTTTTTTTTTTTTTTTCCTCTTGCCAGGTTTTCTGAGTTTAAAGAAAAGCCAAACCTTATACCATTCTAGTAAACAAACAATACTGCTGTATGTTTTCCTGAACTGTGGTGCCTAAACCCTAAATGGACTGGTATTGGCCATTTTGAATCAGACAATCATATGGCCTACTACACCAGAAATGACAATAAAGAGGAATGGCATCATATTCATCATCAAAAAGAACATTTCAAGATTTATCCTGAAGTACATCACTGTCAGTGAGTGATAGGACAATATCCATATGCCCACAAGGAAGACCAGTTAATATGACTATAATTCAAATTTATGCACTAACTGCTAAGGCCAAAGATAAAGAAATTGAAGATTTTTACCAACTTCTACAGTCTGAAATTGATCAAACATGCAATCAGGATATATTGATAATTACTGGTGATGAGAATGCAAAAGTTGGAAACGAAGAAGGATAGGTAGTTGGAAAATATGGCCTTGGTGATAGAAACGATGCCAGAGATCACAGGATAGAATTTTGCAAGATGAATGACTACACCATTGCAAATACCATTTTTCAACAACATAAATGGGGACTATACACCTAGACCTTGCCAGATGGAATATACAGGAATCAAATCAACTACATCTGTGGAAAGAGATGATGCAGAAGCTCAATATCATCCGTCAGAACAACGCCAGGAACTGACTGCAGAACAGACCATTAATTGCTCGCGTGCAAGTTCAAGTTGAAGCAGAAGAAAACTAAAACAAGTCCATAAGTACCAAAGTATGACCTTAAGTACATTCTATCTAAATTTAGAGATTTTCCCAAGAATAGAATAGAGTCACTGAACACTAAGGACTGAAGATGAATTGCAGAATGACATCAAGGACATCATACATGAAAAAAGCAAGAGGCCATTAAAAAGAGAGGAAAGAAAGAAAAGAACAAAATGGATGTTAAAGAGACTCTGAAACTTTCTCTTGAACGTCGAGTAACTAAAACAAATGGAAGAAATGATGAAGAAAGTTGAACCAAAGATGTCAAAGTACAACTTAAAAAGACAAAGTAAAGTATTATAACGAAAAGTACAAAGAGCTAGAGTTAGAAAACCAAAAGGGAAGAACATGCTCTTTCTCAAGATGGAAAAAATGAAGAAAAATTCAAGCTTCAAGTTACAATATGGAAGGATTCTATGGGCAAAATACTGAACAACGCAGGAAGCATCAAAAGAAGATGGAAGAAATACACAGAGTCACTGTACCAAAAAGAATTCACATTTCATGTCAATGTTTAACCATTTCAGGAAATAGCATATGATCAGGAACCGATCGTACTGAAGGAAGAAGTCCAAACAGCACTGAATGCATTGGCAAAAAACAAGGATCCGGGAATTGACAAAACACTAACTGAGATGTTTCCACAAACAGATGCACGCTAGAAGCACTTACTTCATCTATGCCAAGAAATTTGGAAGACAGCTACCTGGCAACTAACTAGAAGAGACCTGTATTTGTGCCCCTTCCAAAGAAAGGTGATCCAACAGAATGCAGAAATTATCAAACAATATCATTAATATCACATGCAAGTAAAATTTTGCCAAAGATAATTTAAAAAAGGTTGCAGCAGTACATCAACAGGTAACTCTTAAAAAGTCAAGCCAGATTCAGAAGAGGATATGGAATGCATGATATCATTGCTGATGTCTTGGCTGAAAGCAGAGAATACCAGAAAGATGTTTACCTATGTTTTACTGACTATACAAAGACATTAGACTGTATGGATCATAACAAATTATGAATAACATTGCCAAGAACGGGAATTCCAGAACAATTAATTTTGGCTGTACGTAGACTGATAGGCAGTCGTTCGAATAGAACAAGGGGTATTGTGTGGTTTCAAGTCCAGAAAGATATGTGTCAGCATTGTATCCTTTCACCATACCTATTCAATCTGTATGCTGAACAAATAATCCGAGAAGCTGGACTATATGAAGAAGAATGTGGCATCAGGATTTGAGGAAGAGTTGTTAACAGCCTGTGTTATGCAGATGACACAACCTTGCTTGCAGAAAGCTAAGAGGACTTGAAGCACTTACTGATGAAGAGCAAAGACTACAACCTTCAGTATGGATTACACTTCAACATAAACAAAATCCTCTCAACCGGACCAATAAACAATGATATGATAAATGGAGAAAATACTGAAGTTGTCAAGGATTTCATTTTACTTGCATCAACAATCAACACCCATGGAAGCAGCAGTCAAGAAATCAAACGATATATGCATTGGGCAAATTTGCTTCAAAAGACCTCTTACAAGTGTTAAAAAGCAAAGATGTCACATTGAGGACTAAGGTGCTCCAGACCCAAGCCATGCTGTTTTCAATGGCCTCATATGCATGTGAAAGCTGGACAATGAACAAGGAAGAGCAAAGAAGAATTGATGCCTTTGAATTGTAATGTTGGCAAAGAATATTGAATATACCATAGACTGCCAGAAGAATAACCAATTTGTCCTGGAGGAAGTACAGCCAGAATGCTCCTTGGAAGCAAGGATGGCAAGACTTCATCTCAAGTACTTTAAACATGGTATCAGTAGGGATCAATCCCTGGAGAAGGACATCATGCTTGGTAAAGTAGAGGGTCAGCGAAAAAAAGGAAGACCCTCGGCAAGATGGAGTGACACAGTGGCTGCAACAGTGGCTTAAACATAGCAATGAATGTGATGATGGAGCAGGAGTGGACTGTGTTTCGATCTGTTGTACGCAGGGTCACTATGAGTTAGAACGAACCTGACAGCACCTTACCACAGTACCAAACGTTAAATATTAAGGTGTAAATGATGTGGGCTGATTCAAAATGCAAAATTTACCAGTAAATGTATAAAACAGAACCCATTGTATTTATCTACATATCAGTAAGAATTCAATGGCAGAGAACTGAATCCACTCTAACTTCCATAAGCAGAAAAGAATTCATTACAGGCTATTGAATGGCAGACGAAATCATCCAGAGGGCTGAAGAAATGGACTTTAAGTAGAACCCTCAGGAATGATTCAAAAAAATCACATTACAGAACTGAGTCATGAGGGAACTTCTGCCTATAAGCAAATTAAGTGCAGAAAACTTAGTCTTTTTCTTGGTAGGCTCAGGGAGGGTTAGGAGCCCTGTCAAGACTGGACCCCAAGTCTGTCTTATTCTTTTGGGACCATAATACCACTGCTTAGAGTTCAAGAGAGCTTGGCTACTGGTGTCCTCCATGGCTTTGGCAAGTCACTTAATCTCCATGAATCTTTAACTCTTCATCTGCAAAATGGAGATAATATCTACTCCCATAAAACTCTTTTATGATTAAGAAAGCAAACTCTCTCGCAGAAGACCTGGCACAATGAATGTTAATCCCCTTTCTTTGTCAACAAAATAGTATCAACATGCAACACCTTATTTAGCAGTGTTTTATTCTGAAGCAAGCAGTCACCTTGATGGACTGGAAAAACAGAAGAATGGTTGTTTTTTTCAATCACAGAGGTATTTATAATCATAAAATCAAGCCTTTGAATAAGCATGATTGAACTAAAATTAGTGTAGTTTGTCGCTACAAAAGTATTGCTGGTGAATTACAGTAGACCAGAATCTAAATAGCTTAGATTTTCTGTACAAATGAAGCAAAAACGATCAACTTGATTTTAGCTTTTTGCTAAAATGATGACAGCATAGTGGAAAGAACATGAGTTTTGCATTGGCTTGAGCCCCTGCTCTAAGACCTACGAGCTGTGTGATATTGCTCAATGTACTTAACTTCTCTGTGCTTCTGTTTGTACACATGTAAAAGCATTCGGGTGGATATGTAAAGCTCTTAAGACATAGTAGAACCAAAACCACCAAACCAAACCCATTGCTGTTGAGTCAATTCCAACTCATAGCGACCCAATAGGACAGAGTAGAACTGCCCCATAGAGTTTCCAAGGAACGCCTGGTGGATTTGAACTGCCTACCTTTTGGTTAGCTGCCATAGCACTTAACCACTACACCACCAGGGTTTCCATAGTAGGTACTCAACGAATTATAGATGTTATTATTGTCTTTTTTTTTAAATCATATCTGTCTTAGGCTGGGTGCTCTAGAGAATCAAAACCAGTACAGTATACATATACATATATAGAGAGAGAAATTTATATCAAGGAAATGGCTCACGTGGTTGTAAAGGCTGGAATGTCCCAAGTTCATGGGTCAGGATAGAGGCTTTTCCTGATTCATGTAGTCACAGGGTCTGGCAATCCCAAGACTGGCAGATCAGAGAGCAGGTGAGCTGCTAGCTCAAGTCCCAAGAACCAGAGGTCAGATGAACAGGACACAGCTGCAGGATCCAGCACGAGCAAAAAGGCACGAGCCTTTCCAGAATGTCCGCTTATATTCGATGCAGGCCACACGCTCAAGGAAACACCCTTTCAGTTGATTGGCTACTCACAGTAGATCCCATTACGGGAGTGATCACAACATCACATGACTGCCAAACCACTGAGAATCGTGGCCCAGCCAAGTTGACACACAATCTTAACTTCTATTATTTTTAATTAGGAATGTTACATACATAGAGCAAATACTTGCACAGTCTGGAGGAGAAAGAGTATAACTCTACATTGTATGATTCTTCCTTTTGGAAAGTCTCAAATCTTAGATAGTCATTACCCTGCTTTATTGCTCAGACTGAACCTTTTGGTCAGTAGATCCTCGACTCTTATAGAGTCTCTCTTGTGCATGCAATAGTCTCTCTTTACCATCCCTGACTTGCCAACTAACAAACATTTGGGGATCTTTCCAACCGAAAGCATGATGAGGTGCTTGTCTTTTGCTTATTTCTGAGAGGAACTGGGATGTTGCACAGCCCTTGGGACTGAGAATATTGCCTAGTTAACCTTCACTATTGTTATTGCAAGATCTGAACCTATCAGAATTTCTCAAGGAAAGGAACACTTAAAATAATCCAAGGGCAAAACATTCATTGAAATGATGAAGTCAGAATCCAGTTTCTTCTAAATAGGTCTAGGAAAACTGACTTTGAACCTCTTTGATGGTAAATTTAAAAACGGGTTAGAATGCAAAAAATAAAATAAGACTTTAAATTCACCATCAGTTGAAAGTGAAACACTCTGGCAAGCCACTTTACTGCGTAAAATATATTATTTTATGTCATATTCACTGATGATAGACCTTCTAGGTACTTCACACATACGAAATAATAACATCTTACAGCATTTAACAATTACAAAATTAGGATTGGCTTGCTTTCGAATGGTAAAAATCCCTTCTCAGAATGTATTATGACAAAACCTGTGGGTGTAGTAAGCCCTTGGGTATCAGTGAGTCTAAACTATCAAGCAAATAAAAGACACACAGCCTATATTTTCCCATGGGGTGAATAGTGCCAAACATAAATATTGCAGCATTGAACATAAAACACTCTGTGCAAAAATATAGACCTTGTTTGTTTGATTCCCCTAATGCTTTAAAAAAGCTTACATCAAGAGTACTGTAAGTACTATATTTAAGACTCTATTTCAATTTTAGGGGTTCTTTTACTATATACTATACACTGCCTATAAATTTTTGCGTTGAATTATTGCCTATTTTCAATTCAAGGCAATGCATTGTTCTATGCCAACAAACCTTGTTAGGTACTTAAAATAGTGATAATATATAAGGAGTGACTAAAGTGCTTACTGAAAACTTAGACTTTATCAGTAACTACAGGCAACTTCTCATCAGAGTTCAGGCAATATAGTTCAAAGGCTATTATTGCTTTTTTTTTTTAATAATTTTTATTGAGCTTTAAGTGAATGTTTACAAATCAAGTCATTCTGTCACGTATAAGCTTATATACACCTTACTCCATACTCCCACTTACTCTCCCCCTAATGAGTCAGCCCTTCCGGTCTCTCCTTTCGTAACAATTTTGCCAGTTTCTAACCCTCTCTACCCTCCCATCTCCCCTCCAGACAGGAGATGCCAACACAGTCTCAAGTGTCCACCTGATACAAGTAGCTCACTCTTCATCAACATCTCTCTCCAACCCATTGTCCAGTCCCTTCCATGTCTGATGAGTTGTCTTCGGGAATGGTTCCTGTCCTGGGCCAACAGAAGGTTTGGGGACCATGACCGCCGGGATTCCTCTAGTCTCAGTCAGACCATTAAGTCTGGTCTTTTTATGAGAATTTGGGGTCTGCATCCCACTGATCTCCTGCTCCCTCAGGGGTTCTCTGTTGTGCTCCCTGTCAGGGCAGTCATCAGTTGTGGCCGGACACCATCTAGTTCTTCTGGTCTCAGGATGATGTAAATCTCTGGTTCATGTGGCCCTTTCTGTCTCTTGGGCTCATAGTTGTCGTGTGACCTTGGTGTTCTTCATTCTCCTTTGATCCAGGTGGGTTGAGACCAATTGATGCATCTTAGATGGCCGCTTGTTAGCATTTAAGACCCCAGATGCCACATTTCAAAGTAGGATGCAGAATGTTTTCATAATAGTATTATTTTGCCAATTGACTTAGAAGTCCCCTTAAGCCTTAGTCCCCAAACCCCCGCCCTTGCTTCGCTGACCTCTGAAGCATTCAGTTTATCCCGGAAACTTCTTTGCTTTTGGTCCAGTCCATTTGAGCTGACCCTCTGTGTATTGAGTATTGTCCTTCCCTTCACCTAAAGTAGTTCTTATCTAGTAACTAATCGGTAAAAAACCCTCTACCACCCTCCCTCCCTCCCCCCCTCGTAACCACAAAAGTATGTGTTCTTCTCAGTTTATACTATTTCTCAAGATCTTATAATAGTGGTCTTATACAATATTTGTCCTTTTGCCTCTGACTAATTTCGCTCAGCATAATGCCTTCCAGGTTCCTCCATGTTATGAAATGTTTCACAGGTTCGTCACTGTTCTTTATTGATGCGTAGTATTCCATTGTGTGAATACACCACAATTTATTTAACCATTCATCCATTGATGGACACCTTGGTTGCTTCCAGCTTTTTGCTATTGTAAACAGTGCTCCAATAAACGTGGGTGTGCATATGTCTGTTTGTGTGAAGGCTTTATTTCTCTAGGGTATATTCCGAGGAGTGGGATTTCTGGGTTGTATGGTAAAAAAAAAAAAAAAAAAAATTTTTTTTTATGGTAGTTCTATTTCTAACTGTTTAAGATAACGCCAGATAGATTTCCAAAGCGGTTGTACCATTTTACATTCCCACCAGCAGTGTATAAGAGTTCCAATCTCTCCGCAGCCTCTCCAACATTTATTATTTTGTGCCTTGCTAGAGTGAGATGGAATCTCATCGTAGTTTTAATTTGCATTTCTCTAACGGCTAATGATAGAGAGCATTTTCTCATGTATCTGTTAGCTGCCTGAATATCTTCTTTAGTGAAGTGTGTGTTCATATCCTTTGCCCACTTCTTGATTGGGTTGTTTGTCTTTTTGTGGTTGAGTTTTGACAGAATCATATAGATTTTAGAGATCAGGCGCTGGTCGGAGATGTCAAAGCTGAAAATTCTTTCCCAGTCTGTAGGTGGTCTTTTTACTCTTTTGGTGAAGTCTTTAGATGAGCATAGGTGTTTGATTTTTAGGAGCTCCCAGTTATCTGGTTTCTCTTTGTCATTTTTGGTAATGTTTTGTATTCTGTTTATGCCTTGTATTAGGGCTCCTAAGGTTGTCCCTATTTTTTCTTCCATGATCTTTATCGTTTTAGTCTTTATGTTTAGGTCTTTGATCCACTTGGAGTTAGTTTTTGTGCATGGTGTGAGGTATGGGTCCTGTTTCATTTTTTTGCAAATGGATATCCAGTTATGCCAGCACCATTTGTAAAAAGACTATCTTTCCCCCAATTAACTGACACTGGGCCTTTGTCAAATATCAGCTGCTCATATGTGGATGGATTTATATCTGGGTTCTCAATTCTGTTCCACTGGTCTATGTGTCTGTTGTTGTACCAGTACCAGGCTGTTTTGACTACTGTGGCTGTATAATAGCTTCTGAAATCAGGTAGAGTGAGGCCTCCCACTTTCTTCTTCTTTTTCAGTAATGCTTCGCTTATCCGAGGCTTCTTTCTCTTCCGTATGAAGTTGGTGATTTGTTTCTCTATCACCTTAAAAAATGACATGGAATTTGGATCGGAAGTGCATTGTATGTATAGATGGCTTTTGGTAGAATAGACATTTTTACTATGTTAAGTCTTCCTATCCATGAGCAAGGTATGTTTTTCCACTTAAGTATGTCCTTTTGAATTTCTTGTAGTAGAGCTTTGTAGTTTTCTTTGTATAGGTCTTTTACATCCTTGGTAAGATTTATTCCTAAGTATTTTATCTTCTCGGGGGCTACTGTGAATGGTACTGATTTGGTTATTTCCTCTTCGATGTTCTTTTTGTTGATGTCGAGGAATCCAAGTGATTTTTGTATGTTTATCTTATAACCTGAGACTCTGCCAAACTCTTCTATTAGTTTCAGTAGTTTTCTGGAGGATTCCTTAGGGTTTTCTGTGTATAAGATTATGTCATCTGCAAATAGAGATAATTTTACTTCCTCTTTGCCAATCCGGATGCCCTTTCTTTCTTTTTCTAGCCTACTTGCTCTGGCTAGGACTTCTAGCACAATGTTGAATAAGAGCAGTGATAAAGGCCATCCTTGTCTAGTTCCCGTTCTCAAGGGAAATGCTTTCAGGTTCTCTCCATTTAGAGTGATGTTGGCTGTTGGCTTTGCATAGAAGCCCTTTATTATGTTGAGGAATTTTCCTTCAATTCCTATTTTGGTGAGAGTTTTTATCATGAATGGGTGTTGGACTTTGTCAAATGCCTTTTCTGCATCAATTGATAAGATCATGTGGTTTTTGTCTTTTGTTTTATTTATGTGGTGGATTACATTAATGGTTTTTCTAATATTAAACCAGCCTTGCATACCTGGTATAAATCCCACTTGGTCGTGGTGAATTATTTTTTGATATGTTGTTGAATTCTATTGGCTAGAATTTTGTTGAGGATTTTTGCATCTATGTTCATGAGGAATATAGGTCTGTAATTTTCTTTTTTTGTGATGTCTTTACCTGGTTTTGGTATCAGGGAGATGGTGGCTTCATAGAATGAGCTGGGTAGTATTCCGTCATTTTCTATGCTTTGAAGTACCTTTAGTAGTAGTGGTGTTAACTCTTCTCTGAAAGTTTGGTAGAACTCTGCAGTGAAGCTGTCCGTGCCAGGGCTTTTTTTTGTTGGGAGTTTTTTGATTACCGTTTCAATCTCTTTTTTTGTTATGGGTCTATTTAGTTGTTCTACTTCTGAATGTGTTAGTTTATGTAGGTAGTGTTTTTCCAGGAATTCATCCATTTCTTCTAGGTTTGCAAATTTGTTAGAATACAATTTTTCGTAATAATCTGATACGATTCTTTTAATTTCAGTTGGGTCTGTTGTGATGTGGTCCTTCTCGTTTCTTATTCGGGTTATTTGTTTCCTTTCCTGTATTTCTTTAGTCAGTCTAGCCAATGGTTTATCAATTTTGTTAATTTTTTCAAAGAACCAGCTTTTGGCTTTGTTAATTCTTTCAATTGTTTTTCTGTTCTCTAATTCATTTAGTTCAGCTCTAATTTTTATTATTTGTTTTCTTCTGGTGCCTGATGGATTCTTTTATTATTGCTTTTTAAACAAATTCTTGGGGCACTCCTACTATGTCTATGGTCCTGTTTAGGGGCTTTGCGTATATACTTCATTTAATCAGTTTACCAATCCTGCCTGTTAGTTTTTTTTTTTTTTTTAACAAGGAATCCTATTTCCCACCTTTTCATTTCCATGAAGAGGACTTTCAAATTCTATCCGTTTGGAAAATTTTGAAAGGCCATTTCTGGTTTTATCCTCTCTTCTCCATATATGATCCTCCCCAAGGAAAAATAGCTAATATGACTATTGAGAACCTAACAGTCAGTGGGTCACATCTCACGTATCCCTCCCTAAGGTCACTCTCAGCAGTGGGAAAGAGGCTCCTCATCTTCTCTGTTAAGGAGCTTGCTTCTTAGATACAGAGGAAGGAAGCATTCTTCTCTGGCACTCTCTCCCCTTGCAGTAAGAGTTTTGTTTTTTTCAGTGGCCTTGGACTTAATTCTGACTCATGGCAACCCCTTGTGTATCAGAATAGAACCATGCTCCATAGGGTTTTTCATAGCTGATTTTTTGGAAGTAGATCTCCAGGCCTTCCTTTTTAAGGTACCTGTGGGTGGACTCCAACTGTCAACCTTTTGGTTAGCACCTCAGTGTGTTAGTCATTTGCACCATTCAGGAAAAACAGACCCAGGCAAATTCTAGAGCCTACCATGCTTTTTTTGGACGCTCTGTTGCCCTCCCCTTGGGCAGCAGCTAGTGAGCATCACTGCTAGTCATTGTGAGGCAGATGAATTCTCGATGCAGCAGGCAGGGAACGTGTATTCTGAAGCTTGCTTTGCAGACTCTACTCTCCCCACACACCCAGGTCTAGATTCAGGGGGAGGACAGGAGACAGCCACTTTGGGCTCAGTTATTTAGACACATCCTCCATCCCATTTTTCCATGGATCATTGTACTTTGGGAGTAACAGACATCCCTAAGTAGGTTAATATTTTGACCACCACTCAGGGCCCTGTTCTACTTCTTACCATTAGGCCTTGACGGAAAGGAAAGGAGGAATATGTAATTGTAACACCAACCTACAACAGGAGTGACTCTCTTCATTTTTTCAAAGAGAGGACTGAGAGGCTGAGTGGTGAATAACTTGCTCAAAGTCATATGACCAAATTGTCCAAGTAAATAGGATATGATTTAGAGCATGATCTTTCAAATGGGATGTACAAGATGAACCACTGGGTTTACAAAGAAAATATTAGAACTTATCTTTATTTTTATACCAAAAATAATGGAGACACTAAACTTTACTAATGTTACAGGCCTCAAAAATGGCACTCTCATTAGGTTTGCATATCTGGCAGTCATTTATCACATGCAATATACAAGGTTTCTCTAAAGTGCCAAGGCATTTGAAATGTCACCTTTACTCTCATTTGCCTTCAGGGTATTGCAGTGTTTTGAGTTGGTATGTATCTTGTGAAGTGCGTTTAAACACTGTTACCTGGCTTTTAGGTAAATGAATATTCTCACAAAACAGTTAAGTGGCTTAAAATATTCCTGTAGAGAAATCAAGAGTTGAAGACAATACTAATAACGAAATCACAATGGATCAAAACGAAAATATGAGATGTAAAGTTTCTCCTGTATTAGAACAAGGTCTTTGTCAGAGATACTGCAAGGGGAAAAATAATGATAATCAGATCCCAAAAGAAGTTGATCTGAAATTTGGAAATTATTATTAAGACTACTTGAAATGTAGATTTCATTCACTCTTTCAGTAATGAAACTTATTTTGCCTTGAGACATTAATTCATGATGATATAAAATAGTAATCAGCAAGATAGTTAAAATCTAAGCATCTAAACCATGAAGCAAACCTTTTTCTTTTCCCTTGATATTTAAAGTCATAGGAATCTCTTTCCAGTAGTATTCAAAATTTTATTAAAGGTAGTAGTAAATATTTAGAAGCTTTTTTGGGGTTTTCATAATATAATGATACTATGGCAATGTGTATAATTTAAACACATGTAAAAAAAATTTTTTTTTAATGAGTCTGTTAATTATTTAATTCTTTTATTATGATGGTGAGAATTCAAAAATATTTGGAGACTCTTGGACTAGAGGATTAGTGTGAGCCTAAAGGAAAATGAACAGTTGGACATCATATTCTGCAAATATGAAAAGGCAACTTGAATTTGAAAGGATATCTTAAATATACTGGGCTAAACAGATGGATTGAAGCAGTGGGATCAACGTAATTAGAATGCATTTTAAAATGATAAATTTCAAGTGCTACTTTGGGATAACGGAAGTCTCAACTCTTTAATTGTAGGAAGAGTAATCAGCAGTATAAGAAAGGGCACCATAATGTAGCTGCCATACAAGCAATGCGGTCTCTGGCTGCATAGACAGAAGTACTTCTTCAACTAGAATGTGGAGCAATGTAGTGAGACACTTAGGGCATAGTCTGAGATCCAAGAATCATTTTTAACAGGACTAGAAATTAACAGAGCAATCAAATGAGAAACAAAGGGATTCAGTCTTAGGAACTGAGGTTATTAACTTGTAAAAATCTGCAGAGAGGTCATGAGTCTATGAATATCTAAAGGACGGCTATTTGAAAGGAGAATTAAAATCCTGCACAACTCTCAGGCAGCTTTGTATGCCTTCTTTGGTTTCCTCAACTGTCTCCTTCCTCCTGAGGGTGTCACTCAGCTCCATACCATGAAAGTTGCTACTACCTTGCCTAACTGTACAACCTAGCTTCAGTCCAGGTTGAAGCCTGGATTCTGAGTGGTCCTTATACTCCACTGGCTGAGCCTGACCTTGAGGACAGTCCTTTCCATTTTAGGACTTCAATGTGAGGCTTGAAATCTGGGTTCCTGAGTGGCCACTGAGGGCTGGATCTTGCAAAATGAAAATAAAAGGGAATTCATGCTACATGGGGTAATCATTGACCAATGGCAAAAGGAAGGTGTGAGGGACTTTGACAGATAAATTCTCCCCCCTTTATTCCTTGCATGAACTACCCTACTTTGAGTGAAGACAACTGTTGAGCATTCTATCTCCTCTTGGCTCATTGTGAAGTCTGGTCAACATGTCATGCCTATGCTTACTTCATTTTTTTTGTCACTTACTCTCTCCTGGCCTTACAGTACCCAAATACGATAATCTTACTTTTACCCTTGCCTCAGGCTCTGCTTTCTAGAGGACTTAGGCAAAGACAATTAGTTCACAGAATGCAAATAACTGATGTAATAATAATAACAATAAAGAAATATTTTGTGGTCAAGTATATTTGGAAAATTTTGTATTAAAAATAGAAGTCAATAGAGTTACTTACTGCAGAACTTCTTCACTGGAGTAGATACTATGCAGTGTTTTCCCATTTCTTAGGAATCTTTTTCCAGGGAGCATGCCTAATGTTAGCACATAACAGAATGAATTATGGGAACTCTGCTCTAATTGGCAGAATTGGGAGTTATATTTCAGCTCAACTTGAAGAACAGTTGTCTTCCTGTCCGAATGGTTCTCAAAGGTAGGATAAAGCAGCTCCAAAAGATTGCAAATTCCCTGTTACTGAATCTACATATATCCTGGGAATACCCACAAGGCAAGGAGATGGCAGAGAGGGTTCAAGGCACCAAATGACCTTGAAGGTCCACTCCAGTATTTAGAGTCTACAGCTTCACTTTATTATCTAACATTTTTACTTAGAAGACTGGACTGTCTTTACCATTATTTAGAGCAGATTGTGTGGACACACCATTGACGATATTATGTTCTAGTATTTCTTTGAAAGAGCTGTTCACCTTCTCTGCCCTGGGCTTGCCCACCTCACCATACTACTTCGTAGTTGTGCAAATAAAGCATCTGAACTGTTTATGATACAAAATTAGCTGCAAATAAGTGACAGTTTTTTTATCATTATTTTTAAAAAGAAGAAAAATTTTACCTCATTTACTAAATAACCTGAAACAGTGGATTTAGAGAGGATCAGCTAAATGAACTTCAAGGGTTTGACTCGTGGTGACCAGCACCTTGCATATTGTCAGAAATACTGAATTATTACTAATGCCATGATTGTGTCAGGCTCGCTCATACTTTGCACTTTTGTAGCTGCTGTCTGTAATGTTCTCTTCCTGCCAGTATGCCTGGAAAAATACTTACTCATCTTTTAAGTATCAATGGAAAAAAAAACTCCTTCCCTAACTTGCCCAGACAGAGTTAATGACCTCTCCTCTTATGTTCCTATAGCATTTTATATGAGGCAGGGTCTTGGCAGAAATCACTCCAGATGGTTCTAATAAAGTAACTACTTACGAAGGAACGAGCACAATGGATGTTAATACATCCAGAGACCAGAAATGATGAAAAGTCATTACTAACTCTAGGAATGAAGGGGCAAGAGGAGAAAGGAGGGTTTTGCAGGGCCCAGCAAGAGCTGGAGTTATGGAGCAGGAGAACTTTGTCCAGGTGGAACTCAGCTACTGACAGAGACACGCACTTATGCAGTCTCTCATCAGCCCAAACTGACTGGAAGTCAGTTGCCAAGGAAGTCATAGTGACGCAGTTGCCAGGGGTCTGTCCACCATCTGTGGCACAGGGAGGAGAATTGATCTAGAAGAAGGGGTCACAAATGGAGAATAACTTTCATACTGAGTTTTTATCCAACTCGTCACACTAGATTTACTTTGTTTATCTACTCTCTTCTTGAACAAAGAGATAGTGTATTTTATCTCTGTATTCTTAGCACTTTAGTATGGCAAAAACTACAAGTTAGGAGTCCCTGGGTAGTGCAAATGGTTAAGTACTCTACTACCTGCTGAAAGGTTGCTGGTTGGAACCTACCCAGAGGCACCTCAGAAGAAAGACCTGGTGATCTAGTTTCTATTTTAAAAAGTTTTAGATTGTTTATGAGATGTAAGGATGAATGTAAGGTTTCTTGTAAAGTCCATATGGTAGGAGTAAAATATTAAGTGTTTCTGAAATAATTGCAGTATTCAGTACAAATACTAAAAATTTACACAAGTAGTTTACAAAAACAGGTCTTCAGTACTTAGAAAATACTCTTGAGGTTTATAATAAAGAGCGGAAGAGACAGAGAATTTTTTTGTTTATGTTGTACTTCAAGTATTTTTTAAAATATTGACACTATGAGAAATTTTTAAATGATCAACTTTGTACTTTTTTATTGGAAGGAAAAACACACAACATAGTTTTATGCAACTTGTTCGGTCTTTCTTGTTCAAGAATCTTCAGTTGGTAGCTATTTCCTCCTAATCTGGGTATAGATAATGGACTCGTATCCCTGTCTTTCCTTATATGACCCCACCTACTACTCCAACCTTACTTTCCACTTCCGCTTATTAATCATCCTTGGTTCCCATCCCTATTATTTTCTCAGCCCATGACTATGAATAGCATACATGTTATTCAGTTTAACAAATATTTATCACTCTGCATAGTGGGAGTGGATGGGAAGTACCAATATAAATATGAACAACAAAGCCCTGCCATGGAAGAGTACACAGTTTAATAGTGGAAAGCAACATGCCAATAAATAATTTACAGCCCTGTGAGTGCTAAAGTGGTGGTATTTACAAAATGCAATGTGAGCAACAGAAGAATTAGATTTGAAGTCTATCTGGAAAAATTGTGTAAAAACACTTAATTAAATCTGGGTTTGAAGAATTAAATAAGTGTTCATCAAAAGGATTACAAGGAAGGAGAAACCAAAGCATAAAATTAATTAATACAATTAATAATTGTTAACAATGTTTCAAAATAATTTATCAAGTCCCAGTTGCCACATATGTTAGGCTCACCCTACAGGTATTTCCAGGGAAATTTTCCGTGATACAAGAGTATTTCAGGAAGAAACCAGTTATTCCCAATACCAGATACCCAATGATTTAGACTCATAAGAAATCTCCAATTCTAGCTACAGAAATCTGGTAGATTCTGACTCATAGTGACTATATGGCGCAGAGTAGAATCACCCCATAGGGTTTCTTTCCAAGGCTGTAATCTTTACGGAAGCAGACTGCCATATCTTTCTTCCATGGAGTGGCTGGTGTGTTCAAATAGCCAACCTTTCGGTTAGCAGCCAAGTACCACCAGGGCTCCTTATTGAAGAGCAGTAATCTTTGTCTCAGTTTATTGCCTTGAAGGAGGTTCCAGGCCCTGGTGCAGGAAATGGAGACCAAAGAGGAGCCCTGCAGACTGAACTGAGGGAACTAAACTGAGATTCCAGAGACACCAAGGCAGCTGGAGTTTGCAGGATGGAGTACCACAGAGGAGAGAGCTACACAGGATTCTGAAGATCTTCAGAGAGTCTCCCTTGAGTGTTCAGCTGAGTATTGATCCGTATATCTATGTGTGGAAGCTACCTATGTCTGGAGAAGAAACAACCAAACTATTCAAAATAAAACCCAGAGAGAAAAAAGACTTTAAAAATGAATGTAGCACCAGGAGACAGCTGGATTTTTATGACCCCTTATGAAAGCAAAAATATATTATCAAGAAGAAAATCTAATGAAAATATATATTGTTTCCCTAGTCTGATAAAAGTATATAGTTCAGAGAATATTTTGTTGAATATTTTCCTTAGATCAGGAAGCCTTTACCATTTTTTGCCAAAACTCACATGGAAAATGGCACCCACAGTGTGACACATTTTGATGTGGTAATAATGGTTACGCAGGTGCACTGCTCTTTCTCTGCCACACAAGACAGAATTTAAAAATAGGAATGAGTGGCAACATTGATCTCAAATCTTTTTAATTTATATTAAAATGAAAATATTCACATTATTTCTTACTAATAATGAGTTATAATGAATTCCTCGTGATACATCTCAAAACTTATCTAGAATACCAGCCTGTGTCTACTTAAGAATGGCTGCCTAAAAACCACTCTTTCTAAACCACAAAAGCAACTCTAGCAAAAAAAAAAATTAAAAAAGCAAAAATCTTGTCACCTTATGTTCATTTCTGCTCTTAACTCCACCCTCACTAACTTCGTTGCTTTGCTTCTTATCCCCTAAATCTTTGAGTGTGTTGTAAAAAAATTCTTGAAACCTTGCCAGTCTACAGCATAATTCAAGTTAGGAAACACTGCCTTAGACACTGTTTTTCAAATATGAATTTTCTTAACTGTCTTTTTGATGGGAACTGGATGGCAGCCAATACGCGACGGAGTTTACTAATGAGACTAAAGTACAGGCATTTAGTGTTCTTGATTGAAAAGAGTTCTACGTTTCAGGTTCTGGATGGTCCAGTGCCAAATGAGGGCCCACTTTCAGGGATGAGGTGTCGATTTCAGTCAGTCAACAAATGTTTATTTAATGACTCCTTGTGCCAGGCACTGAGCTCAACCCTGGAGAAAGTGTGGTGTACTGGACAAACAGCAAACAACCTCAGTGGAGGCTAAATACCAGTGGGGAAGGCATCAACCAGTGAATCTGTTAAAAAAGCTATGTCACAGGGAGCTCTGGATGTGGTTGGGGGAAAAGAATACTTAAATGTTTCCCATAATAATACCACAATTTTTGAATTTTATGACCATGAGTTACTGTTATAATAAAACTGTGTTTTTTTAAATAATTTTTATTGTGCTTTAAGTGAAAGTTTACAAATCAAGTCAGTCTCTCACACAAAAACCCGTATACACCTTGCTACACTCTCGCCCTAATGAGACAGCCTGCTCTCTCCCTCCGCTCTCTCTTTTCGTGTCCATTTCGCCAGCTTCTAACCCCCTCCACCCTCTCAGCTCCCCTCCAGGCAGGAGATGCCAACATAGTATCAAGTGTCCACCTAATCCAAGAAGCTCACTCCTCGCCAGCATCCTTCTCCAACCCATTGTCCAGTCCAATCCCTGTCTGAAGAGTTGGCTTTGGGAATGGTTCCTGTCCTGGGCCAACAGAAGGTCTGGGGGCCATGACCACTGGGGCCCTTCTAGTCTCAGTCAGACCATTAAGTCTGGTCTTATGAGAATTTGGGGTCTGCATCCCACTGCTCTCCTGCTCCCTCAGGGGTTCTCTGTTATGTTCCCTGTCAGGGCCGTCATCGGTTGTAGCGGGCACCGTCTAGTTCTCCTGGTCTCAGGATGATGTAGTCTCTGGTTCATGTGGCCCTGTCTTTCTCTTGGGCTTGTAGTCGCCTTGTGTCCTTGGAGTTCTTCATTCTCCTTTGATCCAGGTGGGTTTAGACCAATTGATGCAGCTTAGATGGCTGCTTGCTAGCATTTAAGACCTCAGATGCCACTCTTCAAAGTGAGATGCAGAATGTTTTCTTAATAGATTTTATTATGCCAATTGACTTAGATGTCCCCTGAAACCATGGTCCCCAGACCCCTGCCCCTGCTTTGCTGGCCTTCGAAGCATTCAGCTTATTCCGGAAATTTCTCTGCTTTTGGTTTAGTCCAATTGTGCTGACCTCCCCTGTATTGTGTGCTGTCTTTCCCTTCACCTAAAGTAGTTCTGGAAACCCTGGTGGCATAGTGGTTAAGTGCTACAGCTGCAAACCGAAGGGTCGGCAGTTCAAATCCGCCAGGTGCTCCTTGGAAACTCTATGGGGTAGTTCTATTCTGTCCTATAGGGTCGCTATGAGTCAGAATTGACTCGAGGGCACCGGGTTTAAAGTAGTTCTTATCTACTATCTAATTAGTGAATGCCCTCTCCCACCCTCCCTCCTTCCCCCCCTCATAACCGCAAAAGAATGTTTTCTTCTCGGTTTAAACGATTTCTCAAGTTCTTATAATAGTTGTCTTATACAATATTTGTCCTTTTGCAACTAATTTCACTCAGCATAATGCCTTCCAGATTCCTCCATGTTACGAAATGTTTCACAGATTCCTCACTGTTCTTTATCGATGCGTAGAATTCCATTCTGTGAACATACCACAATTTATTTATCCATTCATCCGTTGATGGGCACCTTGGTTGCTTCCATGTTTTTGATATTGTAAACAGTGCTGCAATAGACATGGGTGTGCATATATCTGTTCGTGTAAAGGCTCTTATTTCTCTAGGATATATTCCAAGGAGTGGGATTGCTGGATCGTATGGTAGTTCTATTTCTAGCTTTTTAAGGAAGTGCCAAATCGATTTCCAAAGTGGTTGTACCATTTGACATTCCCACCAGCAGTGTATAAGTGTTCCAATCTCTCCACAGCCTCTCCAACATTTATTATTTTGTGTTTTTTGGATTAATGCCAGCCTTGTTGGAGTGAGATAAAACCTCATTGTAGTTTTGATCTGCATTTCCCTAAGGGCTAATGATCGTGAACATTTCCTTATATATCTGTTAGCTACCTGAATGTCTTCTTTAGTGAAGTGTCTATTCATATCTTTTGCCCATTTTTTAATTGGGTTATTTGTCTTTTTGCAGTTGAGTTTTTGCAGTATCATGTAGATTTTAGAGATCAGGCGCTGATCAGAAATGTCATAGCTAAAAACTTTTTCCCAGTCTGTAGGTAGTCTATTTACACTTTTGCTGAAGTCTTTGGATGAGCATAGGTGTTTGATTTTTAGGAGCTCCCAGTTATCTAGTTTTTCTTCTGCATTGTTAGTAAAGTTTTGTATACTGTTTATGCCATGTATCAGGACTCCTAGCCTTGTCTGTATTTTTCCTTCCATGACCTTTATCTTTTTAGATTTTATATTTAGGTCTTTGATCCATTTTGAGCTCATTTTTGTACATGGAGTGAGGTATGGGTCTTGTTTCATTTTTTTGCAGATGGATACCAGTTATGCCAGTACCATTTGTTAAAAAAGACTGTCTTTTCCCCATTTAACTGTTTTGGGGCCTTTGTCAAATATCAACTGCTCATATGTGGATGGATTTATGTCTGGATTCTCAATTCTGTTGCATTGGTCCATGTATTTGTTTTTGTACCAGTACCAGGCTGTTTTGACTACTGTGGTGGTATAATAGGTTCTGAAATCAGGTAAAGTAAGGCCTCGCACTTTGTTCTTCTTTTTCAGTAATGCCTTATTATCCGGGGCCTCTTTCCCTTCCATATGAATTTGGTGATTTGTTTCTCCATCTCATTAAAGAATGTTGTTGGGATTTGGGTCGGAATTGCATTAAATGTATAGATCGCTTTTGGTAGAATAGGCATTTTTATAATGTTGAGTCTTCCTATGCACGAGCAAGGTATGTTTTTCCACTTATATAAGTCTTTTGGTTTCTTGCAGAAGTGTACTGTAGTTTTCTTTGTATAAGTCTTTTACATCTCTGGTAAGATTTATTCCTAAGTATTTTATCTTCTTGGGGGCTACTGTAAATGGCATTGATTTGGTGATTTCCTCTTCGATGTTCTTTTTGTTGGTGTAGAGGAATCCAACTGATTTTTGTATGTTTATCTTGTATCCCGATACTCTGCTGAACTCTTCTATTAGTTTCAGTAGTTTTCTGGAGGATTCTTTAGGGTTTTCTGTGTATACGATCATGTCATCTGCAAACAGAGATACTCTGACTTCTTCCTTGCCAGTCTGGATGCCCTTTGTTTCTTTATCTAGCCTAATTGCTCTGGCTAGGACTTCCAGCACAATGTTGAATAAGAGTGCTGATGAAGGGCATCCTTGTCTGGTTCCTGATCTCAATGGGAATATTTTCAGGCTCTCTCCATTTAGGGTGATGTTGGCTGTTGGTTTTGTAGAAATACCATTTACTGTGTTGAGGAGTTTTCCTTCTATTCCTACTTTGCTGAGAGTTTTTATCATGAATGGGTGTTGAACTTTGTCAAATGCCTTTTCTGCATCAAAAAACTGTGCTTTTTTAAAACCGCTACTACTGTGTCTCCTTTTCTAGTTTTTGTTTTTCTGTATTATCCCAATATTTTTTAATCACTATTTTATTTCTGACTCATAGATAGATAGATAGACAGATGATAGATAGATAGATAGATAGATAGATAGATAGATAGATAGATAGATAGATAGATAGATAGATAGATAGATAGATAGATAGATAGATTAGATAGATAGATAGATAGACAGACAGACAGACACACACACACGCACAAACACATGTAGCTGGGTATTTGAAAGATCTTTTCTGTAAGGGTAGATTGTTCTTGGACTCAAAATATGAGTTTGTGTGTGTGCATTGTTGTTCTATGCCATCGAGCGGATTCCTGTTTGTAGTGATCCTATACGACACAGTAGAACTGCCCCATATGGTTTCCCAGGCTGTAATCTTTATGGGAACAGATGGTCAGGTCTTCTTTATGAATCTGCTAGTGGGTTCGAAGTGCCGCCCTTTGGGTTCACAGCCGACTGCTTAGCAATTGCGCCACCAGGACCCCTCGTGTGTTTATAAAGGTGCCTTACTCTAGGACTGCATTTCCATCCTCTTTACAGCCTAACATCTCAGTAGAATTCGGGTGGTGTTAATGCTTATTTGTGACTTTTAGGGCAGCTTTTGTTCTTTAACGTTATGTTTTTTAAAGACATTCTTTTTCAATTGAGTGCTCAGGTCAGATGACTGATTTTATGCAGCTCGGTATTTTATGTTTAAAACTAGGTCTCTAAAATCAGAAAGACTGGCTGGGAGCCCAGCTGACAGGTGGAGCCCACCAGGTTACCGTCACAGCCAAACTCCAGGCCTGGCCTGTCACCTGACAGGTGGAGTCTGCCAATGAATTTGGGATCTTGTCAACAACAGACCCCACTTTTTCAGTTGGGCGATTAGCCTCACAACTTTCAGGTGTGACTGCAAAGTGCCATGGAAGAAGCCATTCCTCACAATACCTATCCGAAGCGAACCAAACCCAAAAAACACCGCACACAGTCTAATAAACACACAGTCATTACTGCATTTGTACTTCCTAACTCCAGACTGCAATTCACCTGAACAAGACATCACCTTTGTTGGAGTGGAGTACTGCAAAAAGAGTGACTGTGACAGCTGACAGGTGAGGTGGGTCCTTTGCAATGCAAGCAAGCTTTCTGATCTTGGGCCAGTGGGTCTCACCTGTCACCAATTGCTGACAGCACGGGGCTTACTGCCAAGAGCAGGTGCCCTGTGACTTTGACATGGCAGATGGGAGTCAAGAGTAATAGCTGACAAGTGAGATGGGCAACCCAGGGAACATTCTCCTGTATTTTCCAGGGTCAGAGTTTATATAAAAGGTCTGTGGCTCTACCAACTAGCCCAGTGGCTAGGCCGTCTTCTGTAGTCCCCACAAAAATGCAGAGACTGGCAATCTCAGAAAATAACTGGGATTTAGTGCCTATTACATAGCAGGTATTTACAAATATTTTTTCCTCAGCAAAACTCTCCACGGTAATGGGCTTTATTTTGCCAATGGGGAACTGAGGGTCAGTCAATTAAGTGTCTGAGGACTACACAGCCAGGATCAGATACAGACCTGCCTGACTCCCAAAGCTAGACTATTTGCAAAATTCTGTTGCTGCTTTTACAGAGTTTCCTGTTTCTATTAAAAAAATAAATAAACAAACAAAAAAAGTTGACATCAAATCAATTCTGGCTCCTGGCAACCCTGTACGTGTCAAAGCAGTACTGTGTTCCATAGGGTTTTCAATGGCTGAGTTTTCAGAAGTAGGTCGCCAGGCTTTTCTTTCGAAGGAGCCCTGATGGCACAGTGGTTAAGCTTTCATCTGCTAACCAAAAGGTCAGTGACTAGGACCCACCAGCTACTCTGTGGGAGAAAGATGTGGCAGCATGCTTCCATAAAGATTACCTGTTACCATTGCCGTCAAGTCGATTCTGGCTCATAGCGACCCTATAGGACACAGTAGAACTGCCCCATAGAGTTTCCAAGGAGCACCTGGTGGATTGAAACTGCTGACCTTTTGGTTTCCAGCTGTAGCACTTAACGGCTACCCCACCAGCGTTTCCATCCATAAAGATTACAGCCTTGGAAACCCTATGGGACAGTTCTACTCTGTCCTATAGGATCACTATAAGTCAGAATTGACTCCATGGCAACGGGTTTGGTTTGGTTTTCTTCTGAGGCACCTCTGGGTGGACGTGAACTTCGAAGCTTTCAATTAGAGCAGAGTGCATTAACCGTTTGCATCACTCAGGGACTCCTCCTGTTTTTGTTTTTTTTTATAGCCCAGTTCATACATTTCTATTTCACTCTTGTATGAAAAGGAAGGAGCTAATAATAAAAGGAAGAAAGTATAAATTAAAAAAATAAAATAATCAGCTAGAAAGAATATTATCTGCTTTTTTGCTGTGTATAATAATTGGTTTATCGAAAATTTAAATAGTACAATTTTTCTAAACCTGCCTTATCCCAGGCAACTGGAAGGACTTGAAAAAAGTACTAGACCTAAACATGGACAGGTGTAAGCTTAGGAATCCCCTTAAAGGTGAGAAGTGTAATTCACAGATAATATGAATATATTGAGACACAAGAAAAATGAAAAAAAAAAAATGTAGTTCAGGCTGTGCCTGGATTATGAACAAGTTCCATTCTTAAATCTGTCTTTAAATCGAGTTTGTACGTAAATCGAAACAGTTTGTACATAACGTCAGTCAAATGTTTGTCTTAGTATATTTAGTGTACAGTATACAGGGTACACAGAAACCCTGGTGTGTAGTGGTGAAGAGCTAGGGCTGCTAACCAAAAGGCTGGCAGTTTGAATCCACCAGGCGCTCCTTGGAAACCCTATGGGGCAGTTCTACCCCGTCCTATAGGGTCACTATGAGTCAGAACCTCTGGATGGCGATGGGTTTGGTTTTTTGTTTTTAATATAGGGTACATTTCTATGCATAAAAAAACATTAAACACTTCCAGCTACACTAAAACATCTTTAACACAGTGTTACAGTAATAACGATGTTTTGATATGCACTGAAAATTAGCACCCGTTTATTGTTATGAACCATTGTATATATCTTCTCCACAGTTGAAGAGATATCTATAGAGCAACCAGTATCCAAAATACTCAGAAAATTCTGTTCTGTAAAATTTTTGAGACCAATTGGATACTTTATCATAGATGCTGAACTAAAAAATCTGTGTTGTACTACCAGGCCTCATTTCTGCTGGGTTTTGAACCCTCCTCAGCAGAGGCAGGGAGGCTTGGAGGCATGGGTAGGATGGTGCTGGGGCCAGAGGGATCATTTCCTCGTCACCTCTTCGCCAGGCCTGTCACCCCCTTGCACCAACTATGAGGCCCCTGCCTCCGGTGCAAGGGAGAAATTGCTGCTCAGGATGTACTAAAGGTTCCGAAGTTCTCCGTGACCCCCAGAAACCATATGGACATACAGAGGTCAGGAATATAAGACTACCCTCCCACCCCCACCCCCACCCCCCAGCCACTAAAAGGCCAAGAACCTCAGCAATAGTGAAATCCCACATGTGTAAGGTCGGGAAACAGAAGCCCAGGGAGGTGCTGCGATGGCCCCAGGCTGCACAGCAGGGAGGGCTCTGAGGGATGGGGTGAGGCAGCGCTGGGTAAGGGCGGAGGCCCAACCGTGTCCCCAGTGGGCTGCACTGACCTGGGAACACGTAGAGCGTGGAGCCCGAGAGTCAGGCTGCCGGTTGCCACCAGCCGCAGGCCCACCATGCGGAGCGAGGCTGCAGGGCTTGGTGCAGGGGTAAGGTGGGGCCGATCCTTTGCTCTGAGGGAGGCGGGTGCATGTGGGCTCTCTGCTCGCTGCTGTGGGCCTCAGCTGCCAGTACCATGTCACAGGGGCCCGGCAGCCGCCAGTGGCTGTCCAAGGACCCGCTGCGGTACCAGTGCACGTGGGAGAAGCGGCCGCATCATGGGAGCCCAGGTCAAACAGAGTCAGTTTTTTCCTGATAAGATTTACGAGGCGGGTGTGGGGGGTGCTGGTTTGTAACTCCAGGTTGTACAGAAGTCAGATGGCTTGTGCATGAACCATAGTACGGGTTGTACATGTACGTTCGTAACCCGGGACTGCCTGTATTGTTCGCAGTCTAGGAGCTGGCAGAATTTGTCTTGGGAAGAAAACTGCTCTTTTGTTTGGGAAAACATTTTAGTGGGACTTTCGATTATACCAAGATACAGTCAAGAATCTGTGTGGAATGGGGAAGTTGAGAAAAAGCAGAGCTAAGCTGCTCTGTGTGATAAAATATCTATTTGGGGGCAGGGAAGGAACAAGGCTGGGGGGAGTCGAGAAAGGAGAAAGAAAGGTCTGGAAGGGGAAGGGGAGACTCAGTCTGAGAGTAACCAGCGGACAATACTGTTGCCCTACCTCAGGAGAGAAGAAGGGCGAGCAGGTGGCCATGTACTGTGTAAGCGATGCTCTGAAAAGGCAGTGTGGGGAGGGGCAGCACCTCCAGTGCTCCGAGACTAGCATGATTCCAGCAGCATCTCAGCTGTGAGTTCCAGGAAGTGACCAGCAACCAAGATCACAGAGCTACAGGATGGAGCTGAGCGTGCTGGAGATAAGCCACGTTATCTTGGAGGAGAGAAACACCCTGCCACTACACCTTCTCTTCTCTCTGTAAATTATTCCCTTGGTGATCTCACCCTGTCTCATGGTTCGAAATTCCATCTACATTCTGATAATATAAATCCAATGTTCAACGCCAACCTTTCCCCTGTTTACCTATCGTCTCCACTTTGGATATCTGATAAACCAAAAAAAAAAAAAGGAAAAACAGAACCAAACCTGAACCTGCTGCCATCGAGTCGAGTCCAACTCAGCGACCCTATAAGGCAACTGAAGTTGAACATGCCCCATACCAGCCTTTGATTTACCACCCTCTGCTGTGGAGTCAGCTCCCACTCAGGACAACCCCATGTGCGCCAGAATAGAATGGTGCTCCATAGGATTTTCAATAACGAATTATTTTTTTCAGAAGTAGATCACCAGGCTTTTCTTCCAAGGTGTCTCTGGGTGGACTCGAACCTCCAACCTTGCAATTAGTAGCAAAGCACATTATCCCTTTGTGCAAACCAGGGACTGCTCTTGATTTACTAACCTTCCCTATTATGCCCCTCTCTTAATGTTTTCCATCTCAGTAAATGGTATCTCTATTCTGACCTAAAAATCTTATTAGCATTCTTGACACTTTTCTAACGTGGACTCCACCTCTAAAATATATCTTAAATCTGGCTACTTCTCAGCATCATTACTTGGCCCAGGCTACTGTCCTAACTCCAGACTGCCACAATAGCCTGCTGATGAGCTTCTGTGCCGTCACTCTTGGCCCTTATCTCCTGGGCACCTAGCCTATGCCTCCCAGTCTCTTCTCCACACAGCAGTAAAAGGGAGCCTTTACAACCCATATCAGAACAGTCCTCTCTTGCTCATTTCCCTTCAGTAACCTACTTGAGGCTAGGTTGGATCTCATCTCCGGCATCTTTGTATCTCAGTAGCTAGCACAGTGCCTGGCACAGAGTGAGTGTTCACTAATGTGTGTTTGTTCACTGGTTGGATAAATATAATATTTTTCTATCTGGATAGGAAGGCGGTAGGAATTGGGGAGGTATGTACTACGGAAGAAGGTGCTATGTACTCTTCGGCAGCTTTCTTTTCAAGGCTAATTTCACAGCAAACATGGGATTATGTTTTAACAGTTTCTGAAAAATGATAGCAAATGGCAGGAAATCTGTACATTAACAACATAGACAACTTCATGGCTCAGGAAATGAGAAAATGCAAAATTGTGATAGCATAAATAGGGGGTTTTCTGTATATATAGCTTCCTCTTAGGCCAATCTTGTGTTTATTGAATATTCATTGGGGTATGTTAGAACAGCGAACAATATTTTATGAGCTTGGCAAAGAGATAAATAGCTGAATGGCTTACTTTTTTGCTACCAAGAAAGTCGTACAAAATGGGCCCACGATGAGTCTTTGACATACGTCAGACAAAAGTGACTGAAAAGTAAATTTATTTCACTGTCCCATCAGTTCATCCTTCTCTGCTGAATCTTGTATTTCATACTCCTCAGTGCCTTTCAATGTAATTTTTATAAAGGTTTGTCCCTTTGTATAGGCCCTCCATCTCTTCTAATAACCACATCTCTTCAACAGCCTTACTTTTGTAACTATTTCCTCCTGGAAAAATTTGCATCGATAGTCCCAGTTATTTTGGAATATTGTGGAAAAGGGCCACATCTGTTTATTACTATAACAGTTCCGGTTGCCCTTGGGTTGACTCTGACTCATGGCGACCTCATGTGTGTAAAAGTAGAACTGTACCCCATAGGGTTTTCAATGCTGATTTTTCAGAAGTAGATTGTCAGGCCTTTCTTCTGAGGCACCTCTGTGTGGATTCGAACCTCCAACCGTTTGGTTAGCAGCCAAGCTTGTTAACTGCACCACCCCGGAAACCTTTATTACCGTACAGATTCCTAATCAGTATATCCCTTATTGTCTTACACTTCCTTCTGAATTAAGAGTTGAAGGACTTTTCTTAATAGCCTTACTCTATTGGAACGTATCTGCTGCATCAAAAAAAAAAAAAAAAAAAAGCAAAAGCCATACTGATAGTAACTGTCTATCCATCAGTTATTTGTTGAGACATTTTTAAAGCTTATTTGTTTGTGCCAACAGCTCTCATGAAAACACACCCCTCGGAAACTCATGAAAACAGTTAAACATAATGCCCGACACATAGTAGGCACTCAACAAACTTCCTTTGAATGAACAGATGAGTGACTATAGGAGTAACGACATAATTGAGTACATGATTTAGTAGCCTGTAGACTTGACATGCGAGTTCATAGGCAGATGTGAAATTTGAATTCAACTGAAATATGATGCTCTAAGTGGCCAATAATTTTAATATTATAATACATTTCAGAATGGCTTATGATGCAGGCCATAATCCTGTCACAAAACATATGATCATCACCTAATATAGTGCTTGAAATCTTGCCAGCCAGAATTATCAATAAGAAGGAATTTTTATCTTAATTAAAAGCTAACTTTGTTCCATAACCATCTTATCTTAATTGCCTTTAAAGTGTTGTTAACAGATTTAATCATTTATCTAAGAATATTATCCTATATTTCTTAGAAGAATAAAATTTAGGAGAGTAATGTTTTAAATTTACTAAAAAAAAAAAAAAGCATTTTTTCTCTCACATAGCTGAATGTTGTCATAGTTAACTTAAGATCAACTTAGTTTTCCTCGAATTATCTTGTTTTTCCTTTCTCCTCTATCCTCACCTCTGGCTTTTCAAACTTTAACTCTTATTCCACTTTTGTTTTCCTCATCTTTGTCTTTCTTACTTGTCAATCATTTCCTCTCATAGTCTGTTATTCCTTCCCTTAGTCTGTATCCACACTTGTTATTCTACTCACTTTGCTCCCTTTTATGATATCCTTGGATCTCTGGGTGGTGTGAATAGTTAAGCGCTCAGCTGCTAACAAAAAGGTTGGCAGTTAGAACCCACCCAGGGGGGCCTCAGAAGAAATGCCTGGTCATCTGCTTGAGAGGTCACTGCCATGAAAAACCTATGGAAGTGATTTCTACCCTAAGTTTTAACACACAGATCACTGTAAGTCAGAATAGACATGAAGGCAACTGTTTTTTTTTTTTTTTTTCTTTTGGCTGATGCTTGAGAATTCTGGTGGCATAGTGGTTAAGAGCTATGGCTGCTAACCAAAAAGTTGACAGTTCGAATCCACCAGGCACTCCTTGGAAACCCTGAGGGGCAGTTCTACTCTGTCCTATAGGCTTGCTATGAGTTGGAATCTACTCGACGGCAATGGGTTTGTTTTATATTCTTTTATCTACAATCATGAGCAAGGGGTGCCTTAAAAGTCGTGCTGTACCATGTGTGCATCTCCTTGCAGTAGATAGCATTATTCATGTCAACTCTTCACCCCTTTCTGTGTTCACACGCAGAACTGGCTAACAAAAAAGGAGAGAGAGACCCAGTGCAAAACGAAATAACAGCGCCCTTTGTTCAAAATTATTAAGAATTTCAAGATGGTAGATAACAGAACATTAAACCAAGTGTGGAACACTTGTAATCACAGGGCCCTGTGTGGCTACACAAGTCGTATGAAGCCTGCTCTGTCCACAGATCCTGCTATGTGACTTTGCAATTCCTTCGTCTAGAAGTATGATTCCCTGCCCTACTGATGTTTACCTTGACATGTGATTTGTTTCAACCAATGGAATGTGGACAGAAGTGACATGTGCCATGTCTGTCTAAGCCCTAAAAGGTACCAGTTGTTTCTGCTAGACCCTCTGCTTTTCTGCCATAGCCGTTTGAAGGACATGTCTTGGCTAGCTTCTGGGTCCATAGGAGACTCAACCTGTAGCTTAAAGTCAAGTCCAGCTGAGCCCAGTTTATATCAGCTGACCTCAGGCAACCTTCAGATATATGAGTAAGAATATATGATTGGTGTTTTGGCTATTTATTTTGGAGTGGTTTATTACACAGCAAAAGTCAACTAATCTCCTAAATGAAAACAGAGCTCACCTAGCAGGCAAAACTGTTCTTAGTTATCAATTCTCAGCTTTTCTTTTCTAATATCACCCTGACCTGACTCAGGTTATAGCCCAGTCAGTTGCCCAGTCAAGCCATGGCTTTATCTTTTTCCTTCCAACCCAAACCCATGAATTATACCCTAAGCTGTGCACACACTGCCTGCTTCTCAAGGTCCCACCCTTGGTTCATGACAGAACTTAGTTTTCTCTCTAGCTAGGGATGCTATATCACAATAAAAGAAAGCACCACTGAATGATTTGGAAAAGGAGCGTGAGAATACTTTCACAACTTGAAGAATGCAATCAATGTCACTGAATTATACATGCAGAAATTGTTGAATTGGTGTATGTTATGTGCATATTTTCATCACACATACACATGCAAAAAAAAAAAAAGGCACCATTAGCTCAGGAATTTCATGTGATTGTGTCTTCTACCTGGTCTTTCTGCCTTTGCTCTTGATGGTTTTTGGACCATCTTCCATCTTGCAGTCAGAGTGACTTTTCAGAAGTAAAAACCAGTTCACATCATCCCTGTGCTTACATCCTTTTTTGACAACTCTTTGTAACTGGTGTAAATTTTGAACTCCTTACACTGCCTACATCTTTTGCCTCTCCCCTTTCAACTCCATTGGTCCCTAGGTTCCACCACACACTAGCCGTCCAGCAACACACCATACCGATTCTTACCTCAGAGCCCGTGACCATTCTGGTAAAAATAGGATCCTTATCCCATCTTCAGGTCTTCCCTGAATTAAAGGAGCCTCCATTAGTCTCCTCCCAGTACTTTCCAGTTATTTTCTGGGAGATGTCATGTTTGAAGGAATTAAAAAAAAAAAAAAAATAGAGAAAAAGCAATAACAGAATACATAACTCACAAAAACGTAGTGAAGAAAAAGGGCCAGAGGCCAGATTTGGTCTGTTAAATGCTCTGAGCCTCTAAACTGAGGGAGCAGACAGGCAGAAAGGATAAAAGTTCCTTCCCACAGCCTTTGAGGTAGGAGAAAGCCAAGATGGCCTTCCCTTTTTTTTTCCACCTTTTTTTCTTGAGGTAACGCAGGAGATGCCCACTAAGAATGTTTCATAATCCTGCTGCTTCATATTTACATTTGATTAAATTTATAGATTCTGGCAAAGGATTGTCCACATGTCTTAATATTAAGCAGTAATGTTAATCAAAAAAGTTTTGTATCTTCATAAGTATATTAAAGGGACTTGGGAGAGATTATATCGGAGGTTATTAAGCATACACCATTTAAACTGGAATTTGATCACATTTGTGGTTTTTTCATTGACTTTATCTTTCCATATTTGACTTCATGTCCCCAATTTCCATTCACATATTATCTTACATGAAGATAAATTTGTTATTAAAATTCTTATGAAAATGTCATTACTCTTCACCAAGGAAAAATGATTGTTGTTTGAAAAGTACAGCCAATAATATTACTGCTTACTGTGATTACGAAAGGGAAGTAAGAATTTGTTAAGAGATCAAGAAATGTTATTTCAAACAGTTATCATAATGAGAATGAGAGGACTTAAGTACAAAGCATATTGAGCTACAACCCAGGTCAACAAGGGTAATGATTAAAAAGGGATGTGAATTTGACCACAGCAAAGGACTACCATCTGAAGGCACCAAAAGCTATATCAAGCTTAGGACAGGATAATAAGAGGCAGATGAAGTGGACAGGGTGAAGGAGGGATAGGTTCCATCTGTTGATGGACAAGGATAAGAGTGGAAGATTTTAAGACTCTTTGGTAATAAGCAGTGGGGCAGAGGCGAGTTGTCCACTTATAATATGGTATATAGGAAAAGAATGATGGTTTCCAATGGAGGTAGCCAGTTCAAGCAGAAGCTGGTTAGAATGTCAAGAACTCAGTCTTATCTCTGGACAGGGTCTTGGCTTTGGAGGGACATATAGCCAGAATGTAGAGAAAAAACAACAAAACAAAACAAACAAACAAACAAAAAAAAAACATAAGAAAACAGAAGACAGGAGGAGAAAAGAACATTAAAACTTGAAACTATTTTGTTGTTCAGATGCTGGGCAAAATGCTACTCAGGGTTGAATCTGGGGTATATCCTCTTCTGTAGTTGGCATTGTTTTCATTCAAAAAGTACACTATACTAAATCCCTTAACAATGTATTAACATTTAATGCAAAAAATATATGGGGTAAATTGATAATAAATGTATTTATTTATTATTTATTTCATTTAGGTAAAATATTTGACTTGTAGGAAATTTAAAAAAAAGGGAGGGAAGGGAAAAGAGAGAAAAGAGGTGACACTGTGCTTCCATTATTGTGAGCTCTTACGTGCGTCTTCCTTTTGTTCATATAATCTGGAATTTTTATCTTATCATTGGTGAATTTTGTTATAAATTGTATCTTCTCCAGCAAAATTTTTTGTTTATGACATTTGCTGCATGTTTTAATAGCCACGCTTGTTATAAATTATTTAAATATAATAGAATATTTAAAGTGTTTTTATATTTCTTCTAAAGCTGAATTAATTTCACTTTCGAATTCAGCATTTTAATGCATTTCTTGATTCTGTGTATAACATATTTAAGTAATTTTCATCAGAAATAGCATGCAAGTAGTAACTTTCTGAACTAGTAATCATTTGAGCTTATCTTCCATGGCAACTTGGCTGGGTATAAAATCCTTCACTTACATCCTTTTGCCTCCTTATACTCTAAAACAGCTGTTCCATTATCTTTCTGACATTAAATGTCATAGAGAAGATTGAAATCTGCAAGATTTCTTTTTCTTTTACATGTGAGCTCTTCTTGCTGCATGCTTGTAGGCACCTTTACTCTTAAAAATGACATTTCAGCAGGCTAAGCCTTGATGTTTATCTCTTCAGACATTAATCTTCCTTTACTCATGTTAAACCTAGTTATTTGATGCTTTATTTAAAAACTTTTGCATGTAAAACTCACTTATCATATGTATAACTCTATAGATTATTGTTTTTCTCAGGAAAATCGGTATATTTTACACATCATATAATTTCATCTGGTGTCAGAAAAGAGTCAAATTAATCTCAATGTTTTCCTCATACTTAAGCTTTTAATTCATCAGACTTTTAATTAGCAGCCATTTGGCATCAGGTACTCTGCTAGGTGAAGGGAGCAAGAGGAAGGAAAAAAACATGTTCCTTGTCTTTAATAAATTTATAAATATTCTTTTGTTGTGATCCCTGATTATAATCTTAGAGGCTAGTCCAAAAATACAGAAAAGGGCTTGGATTTGTCTTTGAAGAAGAGAAATCCAATCTGATTGACTTTCATATGCTGCCTAAGTAAAAAAGCCCACAACAGTTTTTTTTTTATGCTTAACAATAACAAAACAGATACAAAAATCTCTATGTAACAATTTATAAAATATATCCATGTAAACAGAAGCTTTACAACAACAGCTTCCATGTTTATTATGTGGCTTATTCTGTGCTAAATCCTTTTTTGGATCATCTGACTTAATCATCACAATGACCCCATGATTATATTTTACTCCCTTTTTGCAGAAGAGAAAATAAAACTAAGGTAAGTTCCAAGGTCACACAACTTTTAGCACATGTTAGACACTCAATCAGAATTTACTGAATCAAATGGATTTAAAGCCAAGGAAATATGACTACAAAGTATTTGTCTTAACCACTATATCAGACAACTCGTTAAAGGGAAAATAAAAATGTAAATAAAAATGTAAATAAAAACAAAAGAATTCTGGCCAATGCTTGAAGAAAACAAGCCTTGAATTACCCTAATTGTGAATTATGACTCTGTTATGAAAATCAATTTTCTGCTTTTTTTTTTTTTTTTACCCTTTTAAATAGAACTTTAACCTAATTAGTTAGCAGACATTTTAGCGTGTGGAGAGTTGATAAAATTTGTCCCAGATGTGAAAGCTCCAAATATGAACCGTTCTAAGGAACCCTGATGGTACAATGGTTAAGTCCTCAGCTGCTAACCAAAAGGTCTGTGGTTTAAACCCACCAGTGGCTCCAGGCAGAAAAGATCTGGTCATCATCTGCTTCCGTGAAGATTACAGCCTAGGAAACTCTATGGTGCAATCCTACTCTGTCCTGTAGGATCGCTGCGAGTCTGAATTGGCTCTACTGTACACAACAACAACAACAAGATTTTCATATCTAATAAGCAAAAAAAGATTAATAAAAGCTAGACACAATTACGTCAAAATATTTAAATTTAGGTAGAAAACAATTTTGTTAAAGCTAATACAATTTCTCTCAATTTATCCATAGAAAAAAATGACAGCAGGAAAAAATTAACATTTAAGAATCCTCTGTTCATAATTATGGAATGAGCCAGATACTGTGATAGGTGACAGCTAACCAAAAAAAGAAAAACAGTTTTCCCAGAAATTATATAAAATAATTATTTTTTTAGTTTTTGAATATTAATCAAGTGCATTTATGTTTAAATATATTTTCTGCTAATAAATATGACAAATATTTATTGTAGAAATTTAGAAAATACAAGAAGAACATAAATGTCACACTGCTTCATCACCCATACACCCATAGATAACCACCGTTGACATTTTTATGGCATCTTCGTTCATTAAATACCTAGCATACAGTGGTGGTGCTTGCATGGGGTTATTGGTAAAGTAGTTGAACAATTTGATTACTCCACTCAGTTCTTTCCAAAAATCAAGTATTTAAAGTTTAATTTGTATGATTTGTTTTGACTCAGTTTTTTCCTCAATATTATCTGTAGCATGAAATACAATACATAACATCATACAATATAACATCAAATGATTCTGCAAGGTGTAGGGAGTAAAGAAAAATATTAAAATCAGAAGCAAAAGGCAATACACCAGCCATAATATAAAGAATTGGTATTATTTTTTAAGTGCTGAATAACAGTGAATTAAAAAGAATATCCTACACACACATGCCGTTAGAGAAATTCCCACACTTCTAACTTCAGACAAATCATTATATGAGCCCCTAAGGAGTTTCAGCGTAAACAACAAAGATCTAATTGTTTGCTTTAAAAGCTGGTTACACAGTTTACCTAGCTTAATATTCCTGAACAACAAAGGAGGAATTTGGGGGGATTGGATGGGGGTGGGGATTGGTTGATGATCCATGGCTTGAGGCATGGGAAAAAAGAGCCGGGTTAGGAAACTATGGCATTTTTAGCAGGAGCAGATTACTAAATGGATAATTAATGGTGGCAAAGATAGGAGATCTTGCCTTCCTCTTGGGCTTATTCTCACACTGAGGACATAGCTTATAGCCCTGAGGAAGGGTTTTTTGTTTTAAAGATCATTCTTCCTGAAACTTTTGGTCTTTCCGTGGTTTATTGAGCTAGTCTCTAAAGTTCAAGGGGGGTCAAAATAGAAGATATCTTCTCCAAGGCGTTAAGCAGACATTAAAGGAACAAAGCCAGTCTGAAGAGTTTTCACAGGGTCTTCTTCAAAGATTTAATCTACAAAGGAGTTTTTCTTTTTTTTTTTTAACATAAGATATGTACTTAATGACTCCGGTAGTCTTAATTTATATCATCTTCCCTTTCAGTAAAAGTTTAAAAACTGATTACGTTTACATAAATTATTATGCACCGTATGTTGTTGCTGTTGTATGGGCTCGAATTGATTCCAACTCACAGCAACCCTATGGGACAGGGTAGAGTTGTCCCATAGGGCTTCCAGGGCTGTTATCTTTACAGAAGCAGACGGCCACATCTTTTCTGTGCGGAGTGGCTGGTGGGTTCGAACCACTGACTTCTGACTTAGCAGTAGAGCATTTAACCACTGTACCATCAGGGCTCCTTATGCACATTATAAATAACCCTAAATATTAAAGCAAAAACCTGAGAGTAGGAGATAACTCTTGATAGATTTGCACCTTGATGGCTTCACGTATTTTCATATTTCAATTGATATTTTTTAGATATGTTAATAAACATTACATATACTTAGTGCAAAAATAATATATATAGTAAGGGCATGCATAACAATTTCCAACTTTGCACTGCATACCCTTGCAAAGATGTAGATTGTATTCCTAGGCTAATCAAAACAGCATGACTTCATTTGGATAAGTTCTTTTTGGAGCATGGAGGGTAAAAAATAACAGATACAGGATTTATCAAGGCATTTCCTCCATTGATGTCATTGCAATAAATATAAAGCGCCAGATAAAGGATAGATATATTGCATTAACAGCTTATTAACAGTATATTGATTAATATTTATCAATCTATTCAATGAGGTGCTATTGTAGTAGTGCAATAATGATTATCTTGCTACGTTCTCATAGTCATACCTATCATAGGAATAAAATAGCCTTCATATCATTTGAGCAATAAATCTTATATTTTGAATCATAATATTAATCATCACAGAAGAACTTTTTAATTTCCCATTTTTACTGCATGTGTGTGTATATTCACACCCATATACATAGATCATGTGTCTTCATTTAAAAGCTGCGGCTTCTATAAAATTTAATTACATCTCCCTGCAGCTTTAAATTGTGAGTGGCTTTAAATCAAATGTGTCTTCAAAACAGGGGCAGCTTCTATTAAATTTAATTATGTTTCCCTGCATATTGCACAGTGGAGGTGTAGCTGCTAAATGAGGGCATCTTCTATTAAAATGGCCCAGGAAAGATGTAGGCGCAAACAGGATGGCCTTCATGTCTCTTTGTAATGGATAAAAATATTGTCTTGCCACAGTCAAAGCTCTCTGGAACCAGCTTTGCTGGTTTGTAAGACAAAGCCAAGAAGATTGAATTTTTCATGCTATTTTCACGTATGATATGTATGTTTTTGGAAATACTCCATTTATGTTAATCTTTCAATACATTAAATATGAATTCGAATGATTGAAATGTAGAAAGTCTTTTGCATTATATTTGAATTTCAGAACCATATGCATCACTAATTTCCAACCATACAAAAGGGATTAAAGAGGCAAAGCAGCTTGAAATTATACTTTCTTTTGTTAAAAAAGAAAAAAAGAAGAATGAATCATAGGGATGGTTTGTTATAATGCCCAAAGATGAAAAATTTTCTTTTTAAATTGTTTCATAATTTGATATCTTTCAATAGTTGCTGTGATTTTATAAGACTGATTTTTATGAGGGGGTGTATTTGATCATGTATGTATTAAACATTAAAAATTTGGCTTTTAAATCATTTTGGTTAAAACAGAGAACTAATGAATGGATCACATGTAAAATGAAATGTACCTGGTTGTTAAGCACTTATTGAAGATCTATATTATAAAGCAGAAAAATATACACTGCTTAAATATAGCATCTCTATAGGCGGCTAAGTAAAATATATTTCTACATATGTTTCACAATATTATAATAGTATAGTACTATAATTTATTATTATTATTATATCGTTTCTGGGAGAGTGGAAGAAAGTTGATTATTTTAGTATCCATTGCACTTAAGGACAAGGAATTTTAAAACATGTTACAACTTGAGAGGTGTAATACTTAAGAGAAATATGGCTAATTAAAATAAACGTTACAGAAGGTCGTGTTTTCCACACACACTCAGTGGAATGGTCTTTTCATTTTTTTTTTTTTTCTTTTCTCTATGACCTAGTTTACTTTCCTAGAATGGAAGCAAAAACAGCCGTTTACTCTTGAGCAAAGTAAAATCCTGACCTAACAAGTACAAACTATGAAATTAGCTCACTCAATTGACCTTTCTTTCTACATGAAGATACTTCCGTCTTGAAACTGTCGTGCATTGGAGCTGATGTGTTTAAATGCGAAGTAAGTGCAACTCATGATAATAGAGGGGGCATTCTTGCAACATGCCTGTTTTCTGAGCTGTCTATAAATACAAGGAAAAAAAAAAAAAACCCAAAGAGTCCTCCGCTTTTTGACAGTTCACCTTACCCACTTTACTTTTACTGAAGACCTACATTAGCATTAGTACCTGGTTTCCAAAGAGGATTTTCACTTTTACGAAAAAAGACGAAAAGCAGAAATAGCGTTCAGCGTTTGATTTGCAGTGAACCATTAAAAAGGCAGCCGGAGGGGCGTCACCAAGCTCCTTCCCCAAGGAGGACACTCAGTATCTATATAGGCAGTGTATTTATCATATCATTCCTGCTTTTACTATATGGTAGTGTTATTTTAGGTTTTATGTGCTATATGATTTGGTAAGTTATTTTTTGGGTCTAGGGACGCTTAAAAATTCTTCACATATAGATTAATGATAACTACTTCTTTGCTTTATGCCATTTCAGCTTACGAAAGTTTTCACAGGAGGCCTCTACTTTCGGATAGTGAGGGAAACCTGCGTATTGGAGCCAAACGCGTAAAGTCATGCGTGTAATGTTTAATTCAGTTTAAAATAACGATTTTTCACACTCGGCCGTTGGAGGTGTGCCAACACAACCACATAAAAGTGAAAATTTGAGATGATCGTCTTCTAATTGATGTGCAAACCTCTGAAGGTAGCAGAGAAGTCAGCCTTTAAGGGTCAAAATTTTATTATAGCCAACTCCACTGGCCGAAAATAAGAATGGGATTTTCCACTCTCGAGATTTTATTGTCTACATTAGCTCAGGTTGAGAATTATTTGGAAAATTTTCTTGAATCCGTTGATTTTGTGTTGTTCAGAATGCAGGCTTATTAGGACCCCTCTCATGCCATTATATTTTCTGTTAAATTTATCAGCATATCACAACTTAATAGGAAAGCTTGTAAAAATGATTTGCAGATTATTTGTTTAAATTACGGTCATTGGGCTGATTGGCTGGCTGTTCTAGAGTAAACGTGCCCAAGTAAATTACAAACCAAGACGTTCATTAGTAAACAGGAGGCGTGAGGGTAGATGGAGTAAAACCAGCTGAGCACACAGAGCTTAGCTGAGTACTGATGTACTCAGATACAGACATGTGTTACCTACTCTCTTGTCTTTAGTATCTTTTTTTTCACTAAATAGCAGTACAGAAGTTTCCATTCTATGGCATGTGAAAGCGTGCTATATGCATAGTACTGTATAGACTCATTAAATTGCAAAGCTTTCCACATTCCATTTCCACTATTTCTAAATACTGTATAAAATAAAATGATTAAAATCTCACCAGATCCACGAGTCCCATTTTTGCAATAAGCATTTCTTTCTACAAAAGAGAAATGCTGTTTAATTTCAATGTGATTGTGAATTTTGTAAAATGAGGATGTAATGGCATTTTACTAAAACTCATAGCATCTTCTGCTCATATTATGTTTCAGAATAGTCCCTTCATAATTAAAGTGTCAAAAAACACATTTGTAACAAGAATGATGAAATTCATTCTGAATAATCCATCAGCAAATAATAACCTGCATTTCCCGCTCTCAACCAGAATCATTTAATACCTTTCAATCATTTGGTTCTTCCCTCTTTTTTTCTTGTTTCTCTTAGAAAATAACTTCCTATAAGAGCTTAAAAACTATTTTATGGGCTTAATGGAAGGTCCCCCCCCCCCTTCTTTAGCTGGAATGTTATGTGGTTAGCAAATGTTTCAGTAAATATGGAAAATGCTCTCCACTGGATGGCTCCCAACCTAGAGCATTTCCAAAGCAACAGAACAAAGCAAACAAAAAACTCCTCAAAATAATATAACTTCTCATTTCCCCCCAAACATTGTTCATCTATTATTCTGTTCTATTGACGAAAACAGAATTTGCATTGAGTGGAGGATTCCCTGTGATGAAGTCAGGTCAGCGTTTTGGGTCTACAGCGTATTAGTTATGGAAGGAACATGCAGAGACACTGTACCAAAAAGAATCGGTCGATGTTCAGCCATTTCAAGAGGTAGCATATGATCAAGAACTGATGGTATTGAAGGAAAAAGTCCAAGCTTCACTGAAGGTACTGGTGAAAAATAAGGCTCCAGGAACCGACAGAATACCAGTTGAGATGTTTCAAAAAATGGGTGCAACACTGGAAGTGCTCACTTGTCTATGCCAAGAAATTTGGAAGACAGCTACCTGGCCAACCGACTGGAAAAGACCCATGTTTGTGCCCATTTCAAAGAAATGTGATCCAACAGAATGCAGAAATTATCAAACAGTATAATTAATATCACACACAGGTAAAATTTTGCTGAAGATGATTAAAAAAACAGCTGCTGCAGTATATTGATAGGGAACTGCCAGAAATTCAAGTCAGATTCAGAAAAGAACATGGAACCAGGTATATCATTGCTGATGTCAGATGAATCTTAGCTTAAAGGAGAGAATACCAGAAAGATGTTTATCTGTGTTTTATTGACTATGCAAAGACATTGCACTGTGTGGATCATGACAAATTATGTATAACATTGTGAAGAATGTGAATTCCAGAATACTTGATTGTACTCATGCGGAATCTGTACATAGAGCATGAGGCAAGGGGATACTGAGTGGTTTAAAATCAGAAAAGGTGTATGTCAGAGTTGTATTCTTTCACCATATTTATTCAATCTGTATACTGAGCAAATAAACAGAGAAGATGGACTACATGAAGAAGAAAGCGGCATCAGGATTGGATGAAAACTAACAATGTTGCTTGCTGAAAATGAGGAGGACTTGAAGCACTTGCTGATGAAGATCAGATACTACAGCCTTCAGTATGGATTACACTTCAACATAAAGAAAACAAAATCATCACAACTGGACCAATAAGCAACATCGTGATAAATGGAGAAAAGATTGAAGTTATCAAGGACTTCCTTTTACTTGGATCCACAATCAACAGCCATGGAAGCGGCAGTCAAGAAATCAAATGATATATTTCATTGGGTAAATCTGCTGCAAAAGACCTCTTTAAAGTGTTAACAAGCAAAGATGTCACTTTGAGGACTAAGGTAGGTCTGACCAAACCATGGTATTATCAATCGCCTCATATGCATGCAAAAGCTGGGCAATGAATAAGAAAGACTGAAGAAGAATTGACGCATTTGAATTATGGTGTTGATAAAAAAATATATTGCATATACCATGGACTGCCAGAAGACCGAACAAATCTGTCTTGGAAGAAGTACAGTCAAAATGCTCCATAGAAGCGACAACGGTGAGACTTCGTCTCACATACTTTGGACGTGTTGTCAGGAGGGATCAGTCCCTGGAGAAGGGTATCATGCTTGGTGAAGTAGAGGGTCAGTGAAAAAGAGGAAGACCCTCAACAAGGTGGGTTGACACAGCGGCTGCAACAATATGCTCAAACATAGCAATGATTGCGAGGATGGCACCGGACTGGGCAGTGTTTTGTTCTGTTGTACATAGGGTCCCTATGAGCTGAAACTGACTCAACAGCACCTAACGACAACAGTATATTATGTTTCTGAAATACTGAAGGAGGAGGCCAGAGTATTCCAGTGGTTTTTCTCCTCCTAAGATCTTGTTTTCCTTGTTGGCTTTTATAAGTGACATTTATTTTATGCTTACAACTTTAAAAATTTTAACTTACAGAACATATTTGTGCATGTGTATACACACACACATGCACATATATATATAAAGACCTGCCAGAGATTATAATCAAATGCAAATATGAAGAAGTGAGAAATGTCCACGTAAATAATTTAGCCTCTATCATGAGAATCAGTGTTCTGGGTGTTTAATATTTTCACATTATATATGCTTGAAACTTGACTTTTGGAGAATTATTGGATCGGGTGCTGGATGTCAGGATGATAAGTATATTTATATAGCCCATATGTCCGGAGTTTTCACATTTTTCTCCTTTGCACCTAGTTTAGTGCAATGTTCTTACTGTAAAAGGTGGGGAACCATAAATCGTTTTATAGTCCATCTTAAGATTTACCCCAACACAGGTCAAGCATAATGGTCAGAGGAAAAAAAAATCTTTTAAAATAATTTATCCTTTCAAAAATGCTTGTACCATCCGCTGCAGCTGCAGGGCCATAATGCTTTCATTAAGGATCACATCTGGGCTGAATTAAAACAGGAGCCTTTCCCAGCCCTGGAGTGTTTGTCAGGTTGAAAGTTTTTCTCATGGCTCCTGAAGCTTTTCCAAAAATCGAGGGCTAAGACAGAGAACAGACCTTGTCACGAACTGGTACTGGGCTTTAAGTACATTCCTGCAATGTTATTCACCGTCTGGTTCTAATTTGAAGGTACATCTCCCTTGTGTTCACTTTATTAACTTACATATGACTAGCTCTTTTGTTTAACATGGAAATAAAGAAAACAGGGTTTGTTGGAGAATAGTGCTCGTAGACTGAGACTTTTATTTTTCCACAGGCTTGCTCCCCACCCCCCCGCCCCGTGTGTTTGCTCTTTAAAGCAATTTCTCCATATTTGAGCTACTTGCATAAGAAAAAAGGGTAGATAATACAGGGAATTAATAATAGACCATGCTGTCTTCTCCACTTTACAGAAAGGGAGGAGAAAACAAAAAAAACACTACACATCTTAATTCATAGTATTTTCTCAGCTTGACCACCAATTTTATCTTAGAACTGGAAAGAAAAAAGTCTACAAGGGTGATCCATAATCACAGGTATATGGAAGGAAATTATCTCCAAATTTTGGAGAAATGATTTCAGCAATGTATTGTAAAGATAAATAGAACGTCAGCTAGATGTTGAAACACCATGACATTAAGTAAAGAACAGAGATATTATTACAAAGTTTAAAAAAAAAAAAAAAAGTTAGGTTTATTAGGAAGAAATAAACCACCAAAGAAAGAGAAAGGGAGTTTTACAATTTTATTCAGAATGTTTTCTGATGACTGGGAAGTATTAATGCTCTAGATTATTAACTTACTAAATAATTTATCAATTTGTGTCACACACACACACCTTTATTAAGATCCCACTATATTCCAAACCTTGGGGCAAAAAGGAAAATATGAACTCGACGAAGCTTGAACCATCGCAGGGGAAACAGACACGTGACCAAATGTAGCGCAATGCGATAGGTACTGAAGTAGAGGTAAACACACAGTGGAAGCAGTGATTTATCTAGGCCTGAGGAGGTCACCTTTGAGCTGGTCTTTGAAGGATGAATAGAAGTTCAACAGCCCTAAATATTCACAGCCTTTAGTGAATTTTTAACATTTACTCTTTACCTGAAATTAGCAATAAATAGCCTTTTGGGATGAAGAGTACTCTTCACTAATACCTAATTTCCCTCTTTTATTGATTCAAAAACTACCATTATCCTGACAGATCAATTTTCCCGACTACCTTAATGTTGTTATTAGCTGCCGTATAGTCACCCCCTACTCATGAGGACCCTATGCACAATCAGACTGTTGGGATCAACAGGGCTTTCTTGGCTGATTTTTCAGATGTAGATTGCCAGGCCTTTCTTCCTAGTCTGTCTTAGTCTGGAAGTCCTGCTGAAACCTGTTCAGCATCATAGCAGCATGCAGGCCTACACTGACAGGTGGTGGCTGCATTGAGGTGCACTGGTTAGGAATCCAACCCAGGTCTTTGGTATGGAAGGCAAGAATTCTACCACTGAACCATCACTGCCCTAAATTACAAAGATTTTTTTTTCCTTTTGGTATGGAAGTAGAACTTAATTTCAGCAGGTATACCAATGAAAAAGCAAGCTTTAGAGTCAAATAGACTCAGATGATACATAAGAATGACAATTTAATTAATCTCTCAGAACCTTAACTCTTTCATTTAAAAAAGATGGAAAAAAAAAAAATACCCATCTCATGGACTGATAACCAAAAAATGAGATGATGTGTTTTGTGACTTAGGACAAGGGCTAGCACACAGTAAGCTAGCATTCAGTACATGGTAATTCTCAATTTTTCTCTAAACAAAAAAAACAAGCCTTGGCTCAAACTGGTTCTGTTTTCTAGCTTACTAATGCTGTATTTCAGGGTATAATAAAATGTTTGTATGATGAATATCAGTGTTGACATACTTGAACAAATGAGTGTATTTGTTTGACAATGACCCTGGTATGAAATAGATTAATGGGAGCACATGGTAAACAATAAAGCCTTCTCTAATTTCACTACCTAAATATCCAGTTCATTTCTCAATGGACAAGAAGACAAGACACATGCATTCAGTGACATATTCCTCTTAATGGAAAATCACGTGAGCTTCCTGAAGAGCAAGGGTTGCATCTTCCACTGATTTTAGACACTCCCTTAAAAAAACCAAACCCGTTGCTGTAGAGTCGATTGCGACTCATAGCGACCCTATAGGACAGAGTAGAACTGCCCCATAGAGTTTCCAGGGAGCACCTGGTAGATTCGAACCGCTGACCTTTTGGTTAGCAGCCGTAGCAATAAACCACTACGCTAATAAAATACTCAGAGCCTATGTGTTCAGTATCTGTTTGTTGCCTTATTGCCTTTTGTTCTTGAAACTCAGATTTAAGACTTTCTAGAGCTTTGAACGGTTTTGTCTTGTATGAAAGACAAAAACCAGAACCTTTGAGTCCAGCTACCCATATCTATGGGTGGAAATGTCGAAGGTTTCTATGTTAAAAGAACAGCAAAAACTCCAACTGTAAAGCAAATAAAATGCTACATCACTGAGTTTCTCTAGGAAATGATATGAGCAATCTCCTAGCTCCATGAAATATAAACATTTAAAAGGATATAAGTTAGAAACCAGGTTCCTTCTCATTCACTATTCCTTAGGTAGTAGGTCTTCCTTAGACTCTGAAGGTAAAAGGCCCTGTTTTACTTAACAAAGCCAGCTAGTTGTTTTTATGGAAATTCCTTTTCAGTTTATAACTCATGTGAATGTCAATGTCAAAGTAACAACTGCACCACTGGGATGAAATGGATAAAAGACTCCTGGTCAGATGAAGTTATCTTTCCATTAAGATTTATCCTTCATATTTCCCATTAAGTATTGTCAACTCAGCTTCTTTCTTTGTTGAAAGTGGCCAGCTGGTGGATGCTTGTGTATAGTGCAGCGCAAGTAGAAAAATACTTAGATTTCAATGTGCTTTTAAAATCTTTTTTCGAAAAACAAAGTCCTGACAGTATTTCTAGACATTGTTTTAACACATATATTGTGAAATATCTCATCTATTTAATCTTAAAATATTGGTGCTATGTATGTGTGAGTGTATACATACAAATATACATATACACACTACATTTTAATGTAAAACTTAATCTTTCAATTTGTTTGTCAAGGTAGATATCATACTGCCTTACTCAACTTTACTGTGTGTGAAAGGTTTGATTTATAAGACTGGATAAATTTCATAAACTCATAAACTTAGGCTTAGAAAACACAGTTTTAGGGGGGATTGCAAACTAAAGAAATAAGCCTATAATTTATCACAGTTCACCCACATGTATATTTAAAAGATTTTTTCCTGCCAGTGATTGCTCTGTCACTCACAAGGAAATTTATCTAAGACATTCTAGAAAAGGCAAAACTAGGGACCATGAAAAGATTAGTAGTTGCCAGGGATTCCGAAGGAGGGGAGCCATGAATAGGTGAAACACAGAACATTTTAAGGGCCGTGAAACTCTTTTGCATGATATTATAATGATGGATACAAAAGAGTGGGCGTTTGTCAAAAACCCATAGAACTGTACAACGCGAAGAATAAGTGCCAATGTAAACTATGGACTTTAGTTAATAATAATATATCGATATTTGTTCATCAGTTGTAACAAATACATCACACTAAAATGATGTTAATACTAGGGGAAACGGTGGGGACAGGAAGGGTATATGGGAATTCTCTGTCCTTTGGGCACAGTTTTTCTATAAACCTTAAAAACTCAAGTATATTCAAGAAAAAGTCACTGTCTTGGAAATTGTTTGCCTTTTGAATAATGGCATTGGGCCTGCAACGGCTGTCACCTTCAGTAAAGCTCATCAAGCTCAGGGTGTGGCTCCTAGGAATAAAATTTTTACTGTAATAGAAATTACAAGAAAAACTGAGTTCATGTTGATATTCAAGCATTACATTTTTCCTTTTAAGAAAGAAAACCTTGAAGACAATCACCAATTGTGTTTTTTTGGGTTCAAAATATAATCTCTCTTACAGCGTTTAAAATGATTGTGATGTATTCAATCTGAGGAGCTAGGGAGTGCCTGGGTGGTACAAACAGTTACATGCTCAACTACTAGCTGGAATGTTGATGGTTCAAACCCACCCTGAAGGCACCTTGGAAGACAGGCCTGGTAATCTGCTTCCAAAAGGTTAAAGCCTTGAAAACCTTATGGAACAGTTCTACTCTTCACACACAGGGTCACTATGAATCAGAATCGACTTGGAAGCAACTAACAACAACACCAACAACAAATAGTAAGTATAACAATACTGGTACCACTTGGGTACTTGGAAAATACTAATGATTATAGAAGAGAACCTATCTTGGGTGCATATTAGGTGCCTCTAATGGTGATTTCGTCATTTCATATTTAGTCAGGCACCAAACTAGTTTGATTTCAACACCGATGTGTTTCTCAAACCTGTCCCTACCTTTCAACCTTTACAACCACAACCAACCTTTAAATAGTTATCCTAGTTTGTAGTTTCCTTTGTAATTAAGTACTTCAAGATTAAGTACTACATGGTTGCTAGAACTCTTTCAATTTAAAAAATCTAGACAGGGTACTTAACTTCAATGGCTCCTGGTGACTTTTAGGACAAAATGATTCTCTTTTCTCCGACAAAATAACCCTTCAGTAATTTTAGCACCTTCTTACTTCTCCTAACTGCCTCCCGTCCCCAAATTCGTAAGACTAGTTCATATCTTCATCCTTTTGCATATGGTGCTTCCCCTTCACACCTCTCTCCTGTTCTCTCCTGGTCAAGTCCTATTTGTCTTTAGAGCTTAGTTCAAGTATTCAAGCATCACCTTCTCTGGGAGCTCTTCCCCAGGCTGGTCTAGAGACCCTGTCTATGTTTCTTTATCTTTAACCACTGACATTGCACTGAAAACAAATTAGGATTCTAAGTATTTTGAGTCGTCGTTTACACTTTCAAGATGTATAATGAACTCCTTGAAAGCAGCACTGTGTCTTTTTTTTTTTTTCATTTTTTAAAATCATCCCCAGTGCTTAAAGTATACATTTAATGCATTGATTAATGAATGAGTGAAGTAATAATTAATTATAAGAAAGTTTAAGTCAGGGACAATGTATTTATATTTTTTTATTTCTTCCTGGGGCCTACAGGCAGTGCTGATCATGGGAGTGTTCAGTGCCATGAATAGAAGAGTATTTTGGAGACACATGCGATTTACATGGCATTTTCAGTTTGAAAGTTTGAATTACACATAAGGAAAAAAAAAGTTAACCTGTACTGTGACCAACGCTTTGATTCATTATGTTGTTTTGAGAGGGCCACTTAATTGTTCATTGCTTTATATTTCCCTTTTTGGGAAAATATGCTAGTAGTTCCAGATCTCTATTTCCTTAAAATAATGTGATTAACAAATTATGGACTTGGTTTTCTGGGGAAAAAAAAAAATCTTTATATGGAATATATACTTAAATAAAATGTTGCTATTAGGTGCCATCTAGTCAGTTCTGACTCATAGGGACCCTATGTACAACAGAATAAAACTCTGCTCAGTCCTGCACCATCCTCATAATCATTGTTATGTTTGAACCCATTGTTGCAGCTACTGTGTCAATCCATCTCGTTGAAGGTCTTCCTCTTTTTCACTGACCCTCTATTTTACCAAGCATGATGTCCTTCTCCAGGGACTTGTCTCTCCTGATAAAATGTCCAAAGTAATTGAGATGAAGTCTCGCCACCCTCGCTTCTATGGAGCATTCTGCCTGTACTTCTTTCAAGACAGATTTGTTTGTTCTTCTAGTAGTCAATGGTATGTTCAATATTCTTTACCAACACCATAATTCAAAGGCATCAATTCTTCTTTGGTTTTTCTTATTCATTGTCTAGCTTTCACATGCATATGAGGCAATTGAGGCAATTAAAAGTACTGTGGCTTGCATAAAACTAGAAGTCAATAACAGAAAAATCAGAGAAAAGAAATCAAACACATGGAAACTGAACACTCTGCTAAAAAGTGATTTTATTATAGAAGAAATTAAGGACACAATAAAGACATTCATTCAATCCAATAAGAATGAAAACACTTCCTATCAGAACCTTTGGGACACAGCAAAAGCAGTGCTCAGAGGTCAATTTACAACAATAAATACACACATACAAAAAGAAGAAAAGGCCAAAATCAAAGAATTATCCCTACAACTTGAACAAATAGAAAGAGAGCAACAAAAGAATCCTTCAGGCACCAGAAGAAAGCAAATAATAAAAATCAGAGCAGAATTAAGTGAAATAGAGAAGAGAAAAAACAATTGAAAGAGTTAACAAGACCAAAAGCTGCTTCTCTGAAAAGATTAACAAAATTGATAAACCTTGGCCAGACTGACAAAAGAAAAACAGGAGAGGAAGCAAATAACCCGAATAAGAAATAAGATGGGCAATATCACAACAGACCCAACTGAAAAGAATCATAACAGAATACTAGGAAAAATTCTACTCTGACAAATTTAAAAACCTAGAGAAAATGGACAAATTTCTAGAAACGCATTACTTACCTAAACTTACTACAAATTAGAGACAGAACAGCTAAATAAACCCATAACAAAAGAAGATGTTGAAAAAAAATTGAAAAACTCCCAACAAAGAAAACCCTGGCCCTGACTGGCTTCCCTTGAGAATCCTACCAAACTTTCAGAGAAGAGTTAACATCACTACAACTAAAGGTATTTCAAAGCATAGAAAACATGAAATACTCCCAAACTCATTCTATGAAGCCAGCATTACCCTGATACCAAAACCAGGTAAAGACACCACAAAAAGAGAAAATTACAGACCTATATCCCTCAAGAACTTAGATGCAAAAATTCTCAGCAAAATTCTAGCCAATAGAATTCAACAATATATCAAAAAAATAATTCACCATGACCAAGTGGGATTCATACCAGGTATGCAGGAATGGTTCAACTTTAGAAAAACAGTTGGTGTAATCCATCACATAAATAAAACAAAAATCAAGAACCACATGATCTTATCAATTGATGCAGAAAAGGCATTTGACAATGTCCAACACCAATTCACGATAAAAACTCTCAGCAAAATAGGAATAGAAGGAAAATTCCTCAGCATTATAAAGGTCATTTATACAAAGCCAACAGCCAACATCATCCTAAATGGAGAGAGACTGAAAGCATTCCCCTTGAGAATGGAATCAGACAAGGACGCCCTTTATCACCACTCTCATTCAACATTGTGCTGGAGGTCCTAGCCAGAGCTATTAGGCTAGGTAATGAAATAAAGGGCTTCTGAATTGGCAAAGAAGAAGTAAAGGTATCTCTGTTTGCAGGAGATGTGATCTTATACACAGAAAACCCTAAAGAATCCTCAAAAAAACTACTGAAACTAATAGAAGAGTTTAGCAGAGTATAAGGATACAAGATAAACATGCATAAATCAGCTGGATTCCTCCACACCAAAAAAGAGAATATTGAAGAGGAAATCACCAAATCAATACTGTTTACAACAACCCCTAAGAAAATGATACCTAGGAATAAATCTAACCAGAGATGTAAAAGATCTATACAAAGAAAGCTATATAAGACACTACTGCAAGAAATCAAAAGAGACTTACATAAGTGGAAAAACATACCTTGCTCGTGGATAGGAAGACTCAACATTGTAAAAATGTCTTCTACCCAAAGTGATCTACAGATACAATGCAATCCCGATCCAAATACCAGTGACATTTTTCAATGAGATGGAGAAACAAATCACCAACTTCATATAGAGGGGAAAGAGGTCCCGGATACGTAAAGCATTACTAAAAAAGGAGAACAAAGTGGGAGGCCTCATTCTACCTGATTTTGGAACCTATCATACCACCACAGTAGTCAAAACAGCCTGGTAGTTGTACAACATATACACAGACCAATGGAAGAGAATTGAGAATCCGGACATAAATCCATTCACATATGAGCAGCTGATATTTGAGAAAGGCCCAAAGTCTGTTAAATGGAGAAATGACAGTCTCTTCAACAAATGTTGCTGGCATAACTAGATATCCATCTGCAAAAAAATGAAACAAGACCCATACCCCACACCATGCACAAAAACCAACTCAAAATGGATCAAAGACCTAAATATAAAATCTAAAATGATAAAGATCATGGAAGAAAAAATAGGGACAATGCTAGGAGCCCTAATACATGGCATAAACAGTATACAAAACATTACTAACACTGTACAAACACCAGAAGAGAAATTAGATAACTGAGAGCTCCTAAAAGTCAAACACCTGTGCTTATCCAAAGACTTCACCAAAAGAGTAAAAAGATTACCTACAGACTGGGAAAAAGTTTTTAGCTATGACATTTCCGATCAGTGCCTGATCTCTAAAATCTGTACCATACTGCAAAAACTCAACAACAACAAGACAAATAAACCAATTAAAAAATGGGCAAAGGATATGAAGAGGCACTTTACTAAAGAAGACATTTAAGCTGCTAACAGATAGATGAGGAAATGCTCATGATCATTAGCTATTGAAAAAAATTAGAGAAATGCAAATCAAAACTACAATGAGATTCCATCTCACCCCAACAAGGCTGCCATTAATCCAAAAAACACAAAATAATAAATGTTGGAGAGGTTGTGAAGAGACTGGAAAACTTAAACACTGCTGGTGGGAATGTAAAACAGTACAGCTACTTTGGAAATCAATTTGGCGCTTCCTTAAAAAGCTAGAAATAGAACTACCATATGACCCAGCAATCCCACTCCTTAGAATGTACCCTAAGGAAATAAGAGCCTTTACACAAACAGACATATGCACACCCATGTTCATTGCAGCACTGTTAACAATAGCAAAAAGATGGAAGCAACCAAGATGCCCATCAACAGGTGAATGGATAAACACATTATGGTATATTCACACATCGATAAAGAACAGTGAGGAATCTGAAACATTTCATAACATGGAGGAACTTGAAAGGCATTTTGCAGAGTGAAATTAGTCAGTTGCAGAGGGACAAATATTGTATAAGAACATGATTATAAGAACTCCAGATAAAGCTTAAACACAGAAGAAAATATTCTTTGATGGTTACAAGGGTAGGGAGGGAGGGAGAGGGATATTCACTAACTAGATAGTAGACAAATATTTTTCTAGGTGAAGGGAAGGGCAACACATAACACGGGAATAGTCAGTACAACTTGACTAAACCAAAAGCAAAGAAAATTCTGTAATACAACCAAAAGCTTCAAAGGCCAGAGTAGCAGGGGCGGAGATCTGGGAACCATGGTTTCAGGGAACATCTAGGTCAATTGGCATAACAAAATATGTTAAGAAAATGGTCTGCATTCCACTTTGGTGACAGCTGTCTGGGGTTTTAAATGGTAGCAAGCAGCCACCTAAGATGCATAAATTGGTCTCAACCAACCTGGAGCAAAGGAGAATGAACACTAAAGATACAAGTCAAATATAAGCCCAAGAGATAGAAAGGTTCACATAGACCAGAGACTCCATCAGCCCGAGACCCGAAGAACTAGATGGTGCCTGGCTACCACCGATGAGTGCCCTGACAGGGAACACAACAATGAATCCCTGATGGAGCAGAAGAACAGTGGGATACAGATCTTAAATTTCCATAAAAAGACCAGGCTTAATGGTCTGACTGAGACCAGAGGGACCCTGATGGTCATGGTCCCCAGACCCTTTGATAGCCCAAGATTGGAACCATTCTCAAAACTGGCTCTACAGACAGGGATTGGCCTGGACTATAAAATAGACAATGATGCTAGTGAGGAGTGAATTTCGTGACTCAAGTAGACACATGAGACTATGCAGGCGACTCCTGTCTAGTGGCAAGATGAGAAGGAAGAGGAGCTGGTTGAATGGACATGGTGAATACAGGGTGGAGAGGAGGAATACGTTGCCTCATTAAAAGGAGAGCAGCTAGGAGTGCCCCGGCAGAGTGTATACAAATTTTTGTATGAGAGACTGACTTGATTTGTAAACTTTCACCTAAAGTACAATAGATCAATTAAAAAAAAGAAAACACACACACACAAATACTGCGGCTTGGATCAGGCGCACCTTAGTCCTCAAAGTGACATCTTTGCTTTTTCACACTTTAAAGAGGTCTTTTGGAGCAGATTCGCCCAGTGCTATACATCATTTGATTTCTTGACTTCTGGGTGTTGATATTTCTCTGTTGGACTGTTACAGTAGATTTCTAACTGATCTCCATTCCTTCAGTGATGCTCCTTTCTAAAATATTCTTAAAACTGTAGTCAGAATGATTTTCCAATGCTCACATCTTATGTTACCCCACTACTTAAAACCACTCAATGGGCCAGTGGATTCTAATACCTAATTGTATAAATCTTCAATTTTATAAGATCTAAGCCTTGTCTTTGACCTCTGTTCACCTTGTACACTGTACATTCACAATATAAACTTCTTTTAGTTCCTTGAACTTGCCATTTGCAGAGTGGATTTGAGCAGGTGCTGTTTATTCTAACTTACTCTTTCCTTACCTATTCATTGGGCTAAATTTCACTCACTTCAGTTAGGAATTTAAACTTTACTATTTCCATGAGGACTTCCTTGTCCCTGGGACTTTAGCCACCCAATCTCAGGGGACATCTTATGTCTCATTTTTTTAAGTTAGCACACTTAATTGTAAATGCTTGTTTTATGCTTTTGAAGGTAGTGTGTCAAGTTGGCTGGGCCATGATTCTCAGTGGTCTGGCAGTTATGTAATGATGTAGTTGGGCAGTTATGTAATGATGTAGTCAACTTCCACGATGTGATCTGATATGATCAGCTGATCGGTTATATGGGGAATTTTCTCAGGGGTGTGGCCTGCATCTAGTGTGTGTGTGTGTGTGTATATATATATATACACATTCAGACATAGTTTGCTCACTAGCTCTGGATCTTGCATCTGGCTCATCATCATCTGACCTTCAGTTCTTGGGACTCAAGCCAGCAGCCTGTTGTAATACCTGCCAATCTTGAGATTCATCGGCCTCCACAGCCTGTGACCCAGCACCCTGCTGTCTTACCTGCTGATCTTGGATTCGTCAGCCTCTGCAGACCATGAGACAGTGGTCTACCATCTGACCTGCTGATCTTGGTTCATCAGCCCCTGCAGCTACGTGAGTCAGAAGTCTCCAGCCTGACACTAGCCCATGGACTTGGGACTTGCTAACTTCTATAATCGTGTGAGTCATTTCCTTGACATAGATCTCTCTCTCTCTGTATATATATATATATATATATATATATACACATGCACTTTACTAGTTTTGGTTCTCTAGAGAACCCAGCCTAAGACAGTCTTTCTTTCCAGGTAGACTATAAGGGCCATGAAGTCAATGTTCTTTGCCCAGTGCCTAGCAAAATGTCTGATACATAGGAAGTGCTCAGTGAATATTGGTAGAATGCAATGAATTGACTTCACATACATACAACATTCTCTCTTTACTTTTAGTAAATCAATCTAAGCATCAGTTTCAGGATAATATTAGTCACTTAAAATATAAAGAACATGAACATTTGCTTTTATTAAACTCTGCAAGATTCTGTGCCCTGATGAGAGTAAAATGGAAAAGTATGAAATAATTAACAAACCCTGAGCCCTTGTTGCCTTAGAAGATTTTTTAAATAATCAAAAGTGACATTTAAGAAAACTAAAGGTAAAACTATAATATCACTATAAATCACTTAAAAGTGACCCAGACCTCATGCTATTTAGCATATCAGTTGCATGTAAAAGTGTTAACCTTTCAACTTGAAGAGTAGCCTATGCTTTCTTACTAACTTTCTAATCTAAATGCAGTGAACTTGTTTCCTTTTTCTAATTGGGTTTTGCTGAAGGTGAACTTGAATCTCAAATTACGGTGTGGAGCTCGAATGTTTTCCAGTAGTCTCTTTAAAATCCATTCTTAGTAGGTGTCAATCTTGTTGCAATCCCGTTGACTGGAGTGACTGCAAATTACAGTTGGAAAATCACTGACTTCTTCCTCTGTTCTAATATTGTTAGAATGAAGCTACAATGGCACCTATCAGGATAACCAAATTAGAGCAGTTCACACAAGGCAGACATGCATACAAATGTACTTATGTAACAGATGTATCCCTCAACAGGAAAATGGCAGTCATTCAGATAAAATGATTTTATTATTTACTTTCAACAAGTATCTATAGCTGTGGCATGACTATCGCTGAATCATTTCAATAATCTTGTTATAGGGCTGGTAATAAAAGAAAAAACACTTCAGCTGAGAGAAATGACCTGCCTCTTGACATCTTCAGAGGTAGCAGATGACAGTGATATGTAGATTACTTTTCTGTTCAAACAAACAAAAGCATTGCCAGGCCTCTTTTAGCCTAGTTTATTTCCTCAAAACACTGATGTGTTCTTGACAAGAAAGACAGAAGACTACCCCTGCAATTTCACCACTACCAGTAGGTGTAGCAGTTGGTGTAGTTTGACATGTTAAGTGGAAGATGGAGATGTCTTTGGAAAGACCTTTATACTTACCAAAAGATGTACTAACATCTGAAAAAGACTATATCTTCTATATATAAACAAGCAATGATACCTAAAAATGCTTATACACAGAAAAGGATTTTTGACCTTATTAAATTGAACAGGGACAGGTATCTCATAATCTATGTATATGCTTTGCCTTTTAAGACCAGACATATAAGTACTTTATTCTAAGGTAATAACCAAAAGACATTACTATCCACTAATATACTGCTAGAAACTTTCAAGAAAATTAGTCAGTCATAACATTTACAAATTATATTGATTTTTCTCTAATCTCTGTTGGGTCCATTACTTTTCAGGTAATTTTGATATCAGAATAAGGGGAGAGAAGTATCTCATATCCTTTTGTCTCACCTTTCTTCAGTTAATATCATACTGTTCTATTTGATACATGAAATTCCATCACATTAAAAAATTTGGAGTCAAGAATCAGCAAAAATGAAACCACTGTATCAAGTAAAAAGCTAAAAAAAAAAAAGTAATCATTGATTTTAAGGCTGCATAACTATGTTTTCTTCTTCATTGTTTAAAACGTAATGGTAGCCAACTGGAAATACATCCTGAATCTAAAATTTCCAATTGAATTGGCTTTTTGAGTATTTATGTTGCATAGCAGCCTTTATTTTCTTCTTTGTGTACAGGAAGAAGGAAGTTAAGAGTTGGCAATTTGACTTGATTCTCCCTGACTGAATCTATGTCTGGCTGGAAGATTCATTAACTGAATGAAAAAGCCCTTTTCTGATGCTAGGCTTACCCATGGGAACACAGCTTGTCCATAATGGATAGGCAGCAAACAACATTGTTGTCATTGTTAGGTGCCGTCGAGTTTGTTCCGACTCATAGAGACCCTTTGTACAACAGAACCAAACACTGCCCGGTCCTGTGCCATCTTCATGATCTTTGTTTTGTTAGAGCCCGTTGTTGTAGCCACTGTGTCAATCTATCTCGTTGAAGCTCTTCCTCTTTTTTGCTGACCCTCTACTTTACCAAGCATAGTGTCCTCCAGAGACTGATCCCTCCTGATAACATGTCTAAAGTATGTGAGACGTAGTCCCGCCATCCTTGGCTGTAAGGAGCATTCTGGTTGTACTTCTTCCAAGGCGGTAAACAACATAAAAAACCCAGCCACATAAGACAGACACGCATGCAAACTTACTTAATGTAACAGTTGTATCCCTCAAACATCTCTGAGGCATTTCTCACATTCTATATATATATTTTTTATATTATTATAATACACTTACATTTTATAATGAACAGCATATATCTTTTCTATTAGGGTAATTATTTGTATGACATCCCATCTTTCCAGGGATGGATTTTTGAGCTATTTTATCAGGATAAGCCCCGCTTAAGGAACTAGATCCCAGAAGTACCGTATTAAGTCAGAAGACTTAGGTTCAGTTCCAAATTGTGCTATTAACTGACTGTGTGATCTTAGGCAGGTCACCATATCGCTGAGCCTTAATTTTTTTTTAATGGTAGGATGAAGATAAGACACTTTTTATGAGAATTAAATGATATAATTTAGTAAAATGTTTTGTAAATTGGATAGGGTTATACAGGTGCCTTGGAATACAGGCCTAGTGATTTGCTTCCAAAAAATGACAGACTTGAAAACCCTATGGAGCAGTTCTACTCTTCACACAAGAGGTCGCCATGAGTCAGAATCAACTCGACAACAACAAACAACAACAATACATGTGGTAGGTTTTATTTTTACTCTTAACAAATAAGTGTGAGAATTTTAATTCCAATTATATTGACACTACTTACTGCAAACCAGTTTCCCTTGACAGAATTTATGATACAAAGAACAAGAGAAAGGGGATTAACCTTTACCAGGCATATCCTTGTTCTCTAGAACTGTGGTAGATGCTTTAGTTCTAACGTGTTTCTTATGACAACCCCCTGAGATAAATTGTTTTGTCCTTTATTTATAGGAGAAGAAACCAAGACTTGAAGTATTCTGTTGACTTCCTATACACAGAGATAGTAAGCTGTCTTCATTGTACTATTCTAAATTGTAGCCATCCAAATAATTGATATAAGAAGACATGAACTAAAGTGGGCTTAAGTGGAACAGTTGCATAGATAATCTTCATTGTGACAGAGGCATGCCCACCAAAAGATACACCAAAGCCTTGAAAAGTCAATGGTGGAGAATAGTCATAGATGGATAGCAGGGTTGTAGGGAAGGAGGAAAAACTGAAACGTGTTTCTGGGACTCCTCCATGACAATAGTCTGCAAATAACTAGCACAGCAGCAAAGAACAACTTGTAAGGAGAGAGGGCTCCAAAGCATTGTATTTCTTCTAGCATTTATTTCCCTGTCCATGTCACTGTGGGAGAAAGTGATTGATTGGATAAGCCATGAAACTATATACAGGGACAAACTCTGGTGATGGTATTCAATTTGATGGTTTTCACATATGTGAACACACACATTTTTTGTCATGTTAAAAAATGATGGAAAATAAGTGTATATATGTGTGTACATGTGTGTGTATATACAGTTAACATTAATGCAATTCCAAATTTAAAATTCTAAAAATTATCTTATATTTATGTAAATATATAATGTATATTTCTCAGTTATTTCATGAATTTTAAATCTAACTGTGCATAGCTAACCTTTATTTGTGCCAGGCTGTGTCCTAAGCATTTTGTACCTCATTTAATTTTATCTTCCCAACAGTCTCATAGAAGTAAATACTCTTATTAGCCCATCTTACAGATAAGGAAAGCAGGGAACAGAGAGAAGTAGATTTCCATTTTACAGGTTACAGATTTGAAGTAACATATCTAGTAAGTGGCAGAGCTGCTCTTTGAACCTGACAGGCTGAAACCAACAAGGGTGCTCTTAACTCATCAATTCTCCCATCCCAGTCACACTTTGCAGTATCCTGAGAGGCGTAGCACATCACATTAAATGAAACAAAAATTTAGAGTCTCATGTTACAAAGTGCTGTTGTAAAACATAATATTATGTATTATTGGTTAGCTTATATATCAACTATTCTATAACATTAAGATAGAGTATTTTGCCCCAAATTATATGTGTATGTGTGTATATATGTATATAACATAAAACATTAAGTATCTCAAATTGTATAAAAAAGTTTATTATTTATAAATTCTACTGATAGGTATTAACATAGTTTATTATAACTGAATGCTATTAAAATTAAAGGAAGAGATATTTAATATTTCTTTAAGTTATCTCTTAATACTTGAAGTAACCTCATGGTGAAGCTGGAAAATGCATATGAGGAGTAAATAATCCTATTTTATCTGAAACATACTGATGAATGATTTGTGGAGGACCTGGAGCTTTGAGGATACAGTAAGGCCCATGACAATTTTTTTAGAAGGTACAGTGGTCTTTCAATTGAATAGCAAGAAAATTTATTAAATTTGTATCATGACCTCAGCTGTCTTTCTCTAGGGAGATGACGTCTTATAGGAACTATACTAGAGAAAGTGCTCTTATCCCCATGGATTAAACATGATTACAGCTTTGTTGTTGTTGTGTGCCATCGAGTTGATTCAGACTCAGAGGGACCCTATATGAGCTAGGAAGGACAGTATTAGGGCAAACAATTATGCAAACAGCTCTCACAAGCTGGGAGATCAAAAGGCAAAATGTGACTTGGGGTGCTGTGTGGTGGCACAAAACCCTCTAGTCCTAGGCAGGGGCTGATTATCCAATAGGCAAGGTAAGCACGGTGCTTACCTTGCCCACCAAATCATCTGTAGTGAACAATTTCACATTTTTTCATCACATCACAGATTCTCCTTCTAGGTATGGCTGGCATCTGTCTCTCTCCCAACCGCACAACACCTTCCTACGGAATCAAAGCCTCTCCTTAAATTTACAGTTCCTGACAGGGCAGATGACCCAGTAAGCAAGGTAAATACAGGCTTTCACCACATCGTTGATGAAACTCATGTGAAATTGTTCACTACAGATGATCTGGTAAGCACAGTAAACACCATGCTTACCTTGCTTACTGGCTAACCTGCCTCTGGTTCTAGGGCTGGAGCTTTAGCAGTGATGTCGCCAGTTGGAGTCTTTCCATTCCACCCTGTAACTGCCGGCTTTGAAATCTCTCCTGACTCACTTTAATCCTTATGACCCATGACTAACTTGACTTTTTGGTCAAACTTTGCTCTATTGGAAACCCTGGTGGCATAGTGGTTAAGAGCTATGGCAGCTAACCAAATGGTTGGCAGTTTGAATCCCCAGGCACTCCTTGGAAACTCTATGGTGCAGTTCTATTCTATCCTATAGGGTCACTGTGAGTTGAAATTGACTCAATGGCAACGGGTTTGTTTTTTGTTTTTTTTTTGCTCTATTATTTGAATTTTCCAATGTTGGCTTTAGTGACCAGCTTCTGGAATGAAATAATGGCTCCCAGACTCAGTCCTTTGTGCTTATACTCATTCCTGATTGGACCCAGCTTTGTTTTTGGACTGACCTCTCTCGAATCAGGTGCACCTGGGTTACTGCTTAATGACTTCTCCCGGTCCCGCCAGTAAAATGTGAGATGGTATAAAAGCAACATGTTGAAACAGAATTTATATACTTTGTATCTTTCCTCACATAAACTCAGTCTTAAAAATGGTAAGAGTTATAAATTTAATGATTGCTAATGTTTACTGTGCGTTTACTTAATGCATTGCTGTCATTGTGTTGAATGCTTTATCTATATTAACTTATTTAATCCTTGCAACAACCCTATGAGATGAATACTATTATTAGAATGAACATGTGAAATTGCTGATATTTGACCATTTTTGACCTAAAAGATTGGCAATTTTTGTATGGTTCATCCAAATATTAGCCATATTTTACAGATTAGAAATCTGAGTTATGAAGAAGTTAATTTTGTGTAGATCACAGTTAGTAACCGGTAGAAACAAAATGAAAGGTACATAGACATAATCTTTTCTCCCCATGTACTTTGTGCTTTTACACACTGTCCCTTAACCTTGTTTTGGAGCCCCCCAATTTGAAATTGTATCAATCAAGACCAACAATGGTGATCTTGGAACCAAGAACCAGCTATCAAACACACAATCCCTTTAGCTTAAGCAACTTTTACCTTAATTGGAATAGCATGTGGGAAAGAACTGTGTGAAAATGTGGAGTGGAACAATTTAATTGACTTAACTAAATAGGGTCGCTATGAGTCAGAATCATCTCGAAGGCAAAGGGTTTTTCTTTTTTTTGATGCAGAAGCCACAGTGCCATATGTATTGGTTCACACTATTTCAGACGTTTAATATATGAACCAAACGTAGAGGACTTATTCCAGAAATTAGGAAAAACAACTATATAATTTAAATACAGTATAGATTAGTCAAGTTAGGCCAACCCTAATGAATGAAATGGAATAACCTTCAGCTATCTCCTCATGCTTATAGCAGATAATAAAGTACTTTCCCCTTTGTTGAGAACCTTGAGCATACATTTTCTTGTCAGACTTCCTGACTGCACAGGTTGGAAGTGGAGTCCAACTGAGAATACTGCAGGTGACGCAATTAGTGTGGGGGCATTGTGGAATCTTTGTAAAACTGCCAATTAACACTTAAAAAATTATTTGCTTCTGCTATAAAGACAAAATGATAGACAATGCATTTGAAAGGCTCTTGCTAAATATGAGCATCTCATGGTTTCAGAATAAATTGGGATCTTTTCAGGCTCTCAGTTCTGGTTCTGCTAAGCTATACACATTTAATTAATTCTATATTAATTCTATATTTGAATGGAACTCATTTGATGCCCAATGTGATTAGTCTGTGTATTGTTTCCAAAACCCTTTAAGTGGGCTATAATTTTCACCATTTATATACTATGAGACAGAGCCTGTAATCACTTAAAATAATAAGAGATACGTCTCCTGGCATGCAAATCAGCAATTTTGGCCCCTTTTGTTATACTTTCTCCCATGGCCACATAATATTTTACCTCCTCTCAAGGTAGCAGTACAAAGTCAATTCATTCATGCTCTCAAAAATCTAATACCCATGATACATCTAAATATATAAATGAGGTCATCACCATTCTTTACTAACCTATATCAACCAGTGACTGAAATGTAGGTTTAGGTCTAAACATCAGATTATAAGGACTGGATCATTATTTATCCTCAGTTTGTTCTTTAGAAAGAATTATGAGGCTTTCAAATAAGTCAGCTCTGACAATCCCTCCCAGAGGAAAGAGTTCCTTGCAGCTTTATCTATTGGTGGAAAAACAGTAGTAACGAGGTGAAGGTCATGGATTTGATGTCACATGAGTAAGCATAGGTATGCTTTGTTCTAGCTCTATGCTTCTGATAGCCTTGGTAACCAAAGGCAGCCATTTGTAAATGTATGCGGCTGGTCGTAAGGAATCCATGTGAGAGAATTCACATTTATCAGAAAACGTGTCAAGACCAAAGCAAAAATCACTCAAAGAACACGTCTTATTGGTGGTGGATCGATGGTGTCATCTTTGCTTCTGAAGCAGGCATAGTGCATAAACATCCAAATAGTCCCAGTCTCTCTCTCGTCCCCCCACTCCCTCTCAGATAATTTAGAATTTATGAGATTATAGTCCATTTAGCCCAACGGAGCATTTTGTAAAATCTGCTGCTTTTTTTTTTTTTTTAATGATCCATTAAAAAGTATATTTTATTTGAAGGATCCATTCATTTTTTACAGCAGTATATCTACATGTTCCATAATTACCCCTTTCACTTTCTCTTTGACCAATTAAAAACACTACTAAACATTTGCTTCTTTAATCCCAAAAAGGCTATATTTCAAATTAACTGTTTGCAACTTTTAGTTGAAATAAATTCAAGAAACACAAAATGCTTTATATTTAGTGTTTCTTTATTGCCAAATAATGTCATTAAAATGTGAGTACTGTGAGCTTGTTAGTAAGAAGCTCTGCCTGAAGGATGGCTGCACCCCAGTTTCAAATCTTGCACCCCAATAGTTGGACAAGAAAGGCCTATCAGAATTACATCAAATGTAGACTAATATAAGTTCCATGTCAGAATGGGTGTTGGCCCTTTAGGCTATTTACTTGTATGTGTAATAAATAACTTGCCTTTCTTTGGATAAAATCAAAGTTCTCCCTAAATCTATTACAGTTAATTGCGTAGAAAATAAATCTAAAGACTTTAGGAAATTGAAGTTCTAATCAAGGAGTCTTTTCACCAAACCAACCTCTTCTCATTTTCATTAGTTTTAATTAAACCCAATGTTTACTTCATAAATGGAGTGTAGGACTTTACTATAGTTTACACTAGCCAGTAACAATGCCTGTTGTCATTTTGCTCAATTTTCTTCAGATGCTATCATGTGACAAGAAGTTATTTTTCTTCTTAGACATTGAATCAAATATTTTATTTACATGTAGTTGATTCTTGTTATTTGTGGTAGTGAACTTTATGGGGCAGTTCTACTCTGTCATACAGGGTTGCTATGAGTCTGAATTGACTCAACGGCGCTGGGATTATGTACTAAAAAGCCATCACAAACACTGAATTAGCAAATACTGAGCCATTGCTTCTAGGGGAAATATAGGGTTAGCTTCTTGTGGGAATGAATCTTTAATCACAATATTTTTGTCAATCAATCAATATATTACCAGTTGCCATCAAGCCACTTCTGACTCATGGTAACCCCAAGCGTGTCAGAGTAGAACTGTGCTCCGTGAGGTTTCCAATGGGTGATTTTTTAGAAGCAGATCACCAGGCCTTTCTTCTGAGGTGCCTCTGAGAAGACTCGCACCTCCAACTTTTCATTTAGCAGCTGAACGTGTTAACCATTTGCACCACTCAGGGACTAATTAACAATCTATAGCTTTGTTTTGTGTGCATTTCTGTTTAAAGACATCTTATTTAATACATATTTTTGATTCATTAACATGGAACTCATGGCCTTATCTAATCCAGGTATTTTCTCTATAAGGACATCATAGTCTTCTTGTGCTAGGAGAACATTAGACAGTGCTTCAGGTGTACCCTTGGGGGACATTTTAAACAGCAAAATCGCCATCAAAAGGCGCAAAAAACATGGCACTAAATAGACCATGAAAAGAGCACTGCCTTGTTTGACCTCACCTGGAAATGTGTGCATACGGTGATTTAAGTTTTCTGCTGTTGTGTGTGTCAATGATTGTGAAGGTGCAGCGAGTATCGATTTTGGGGTTACAAGTAAATTTTAGCAAGTGAATATGCGAATTATGAAATCCACCAATAATGAGGATCAGCTGTTCATCCTTTTGTGGACTGATTCTGCATGAGATATCGTTATTCATTAGAAAGTTGAGGAAGTGGGGCTAAGGCCAGCCAGTCAGCCAGTGTTTAAGTCTGAATTTGAATGTAGCTTACCCTGACCTGCACACTCGTTCCTCTTCTACCATATTGTCCTCCCTCCTTGATTGGCCTAGAGGTTCATCCAGAACTGGGCGGAGCCTTGACATTTGTTGTGTTTGCTACATCCGATTACGTCTGCTACCTCCCGTTCTTTGATTGGGATAGCTGAACTCAATTATAACCTTATGGAACAACAGACATTTATGCAGTCCAGTGTTGCCTGAATGGATGTTATGCAGCGCATGATTGTAGTTGAGTCCCAGTTTTCACATCTGTAAAATGGAAACAATGAAATATACCTAATAGGTCAGTGGTAGTTCAATGCCTGGTAAACTGTGAGTTCTCAATTTGTGTGTTCTCTTACCCATGTTCATAATTAACTAATCATCATGAATACCAATGCCCACTTGACCAGTTTTAGTCTATCATCTGAATTACTGCTATGGCTCTCTCCTTACTGTTTTGAACCAAGTCAAATGTCAGTGTTTGTCTGGATGGAACCTTGTATATTGTACTACTATGCAAGGAAGAGCCTTTGGAATCAAGATGCTTTCCCTCAGACTCTGCCTTACCGTTGGAGCTCCCTTGCCTTCCCTACATGCCCGGGTTTCTAGGTGCCCCAATGTCCTAGGACTCTGCCTGCCTGATTCATGAAGCTAGCCACTGAGTTAATTTCCTGTAATTGCTGTAGGAAATTACCACAACATAATTAAGTGGCTTAACACCACAAAAATTTATTTCTCATGATTCTGGAAGCCAGAGTCCAAAATCAAGCTGTTGGAAGGGCTGCACTCCCTTCAGAAGCTCTGGAGGGAGAATTTGTACTTTTCCTCTTTTGCCTCTTCCTGCTTCTGGTATCTGGCTTGCATTCTTTGGCTTGTGGCTACATCACTACATGGTCGCATTGCCTTCTCCTCTTTTGTATGTCTGGGCCTCTGTGTCTGTCTCAAAACTTCCTCTGTCTCTCTCTTATGAGGATACATGTAATTGCATTTAGATAATTCAGGATTAGTATTTTCTTTCATGATCTTTAACTTAATCACATCTTTTACCACATAAGATAATATTCACTCTTTTGCCATATAGGATAATATTCGTAGGTTCTAGGGATTAGAATGTGGACATGTCTCTTTGGGGGCCATCATTTAGTCTACTACAACCAGCCTCAAAAATTTTTAAAAAAGAAATCCAGAAGCACACAGTTTGTTTCATTAAACGTTATGGAACACCTACTAAATGTTGTCACATGTAGCATATCCCACAGAGCCCTTCACCTACCTGAAAGCAGAGAATTCAAAACATACATACACACATGTATTTATTTCTCACTCACAAACACATGTTGGCTGAAAAAAGCCAGACAGAAATGAAAGAGAAAAACACACAGAGACAGAGAGAAAGGAAGAAACAGAGACAGAAAGAGAAAGAAGCAAAACCTGTTTGGTGTCCCTTAGGCTGACATTTATTATGTGCCCTGGACATGTATTATCTTTGTTATCGGAATGATATGCACTTGAGAACCGTTTTGGCTTAAAAAACTGGGCACAATATGAATCCATGTGGACAGCATCTGTGCATGTGGGAAGCCCGTGTGCTTGTGGGTAGAACCTCCTTAACATGTTAACTGTTGTAGCCCTGATCATTCATAAATATGTTTTTGAAAATTGGTTGTAAATCAAAGCAAAGACCATGAATCATAAATGCGGAAGTTGACGTTGTATCAGAGGATCCTGGCAAATGAGAGAAAGTTTTGTTCATTCTGCCTATAAGAACTATGTAAAGAAAAACAAAGTTTTTTTTTTTTTTTTTAAGAGGGAGCATAGAGAACTGGCAAAGAAACGACAGTGTAATGGAGATGATTTCTGGGCCACCCAGCTGCCTAATTACTGGCAGCATCTCTGGGTTTTTACAACATGCCTCTTGTGACACCACCCCTTGCAAAGCAATAATCCTGTATAGTAACAAAAACAAACAAAAAAAATACACGCCATCACAAAAAAGCAACCCCAAACCTTCTAAATAGAATAATTCAGCAAAGGATTTCATGTCATGAAAGACAAAGCAAAAGGTTAAATTACTGCTTTGCAATTTTCCCCTTCACTGTAGTATTTTGAGAAGCCTATCCCTTGTGTTAAGTTGAAACATCACTTTTTAAATTTTAAACTTATTGTAATTTAACCCAACAAGATGAAAGCTTTGAACATCCAATTTCTTTCGACATTTTTTTATTTAGAAGGACAACAGTGGCAATAGTCACATTGTTTCATGCAAAACAAAGCAAAACAAAATGAAAACGCAGTGGTCTTATGCAGTGCAGCACTTAAGATGTCTAAGCTGAACTACTGTAGAATTATTTAGCAATTCCCATAAGTGTTCTCAGCAATTTCTTATAACGAATTCCTTAACAATATTATTAAAACTTGAGAGGAGGTAAATGGGCTATAGCTGTGTCCCTGTGGAAGATTCTGGAAAGACAGTGCAACAGTGTATGCAGCTCAGGGAAGGCTAGTGTGTATTAACATGGCTTCTTCTAAGTTGCAGAGCTTGCTGTTTATTGGATAGCAACCCTCGCCACTAGTGATTACACACATCTGCAATAGATGAAACAGATGTTTTTGATTAAGAAAGCATCTTTTAAAGTTTTTTTTTTTTTTAAGAATTGCTTTTTTTGGTTTTATCTCTTCTTTGCAGAGGGTAACAATGTTGAAACCGATGATTGGAGGGAACAATGATTCATGCATTCATTCAACCCTTCATCAAACATTCAAGTGCCTTCCATGGGTGGACCTTGTGAAGATTCTGCAGACCTGAAGATAAGTTGTGACACGCTTCCTGTTCCCAAGGAGCTCACAGCCCAGAGAAAAAAACAAAAAAAGATATGAAAGCAAATTATTGTCACCAATGTAATCAGAGCCATATTAGCAGTAAGAACAAGTTGCTTAAGGAGCACTGAGGAGGCGGGAGTGACTGATTTGCCAAGAGGATGAGGAGAAATTTTGGAACAGAGTTTGGAAGGAGTCTGAGTAGGTCGTTAAAGAGGAAAGTGTCTTCTCTTTGGTAGCATATTATGTTTAGTAGAAATTAAATAGAGAATGATGTTCCCTTTTGCATTCCTTTAAAGCATCAAACCTATATTATGTGTTTTTCTTTTAAAAGATAAAAAACTTGGATCTCCTTAAAAAATACAAGAAGCAGAGTTTTGTGCCTCATCATTTTTACATCCATGATGAGTATCAAAACCAGTAGGATAATTTCAGTTCTGAATGATAGTCATCTCTTTAAATAAGACAACATGTACATATTGAGTTAACAACGTTATTACAGCTGAGTTGAACAGGCACAAATTCTAATCATCACAGCCAAGGCAGTTTCTATATGAATATTTTTTAGCTATTTCAATTGTATCCAGTCTCTAGAATCATATCTGCTTTTCATACTTTGAGGAGTTGGTGTTATCAGGCTTCAAAAATCTATACTTAGATGTCTATTTTTGAGACAAGATGGAGTAAAGGACTGGGATTACTCATCTGCCTGAAACAATTAAAAATATAGACAAAACATACAAAACGACAGTTTTCAAGATGCTGGATATCAGGCTTCTAAGGACAGTGAACCCTGAGAGATAGGAAACAAACAAAGTGAGACCTATGATAGCCTCAGCTTACTGTCTTGAGAGAATTTTCAGTTTGTGGTACAGAGAGGGGAAGCCTGGGATGAACCCAGCAACTTCCCTGTGTTGAGAAAACAGAGATGAGAGTTTGGAAGGACTGACATGGCCATAGTACTCAGGACAGAGTAGAAATGAGGAAAGAAAATGAATAGAAAGAGAATGCTTTGAGATTTGCAGAGGGTCAAAGTATTCAGCAGAGTACTGATCAGCACATGTGTATGAGGAAACGAACCAAGATTAGGAAAGTATCAAATAAAATGACTAGAGCAAATGTACAGGAGCCTTACTCAGGACTAGAAATAGTGTCTATCCTCACCAGCCAGACTGGAAAAACTAATAATTCACAGGAGAATATGTAGAGTACTCAGAAGGATTACACATCTGCAGTGGGAAATAATTATCCCTAGACTAAACACTGTTCTAGTCCCATCCAACAAATCTTAAAAGCAAGGATCAAACTGTTTCTAAGTAACATAACTTAATATATCAGAATAAAGCTAAAAAATATTTATAGAAATATAAAAATATTCAGCACCCAACAAGGTAAAATTCACAATGTCTGGCATCCAATCAAAAATTACAGGAATGCAAAGAAGCATGAAAATACAACCCATCATGAGGAGAAAAACCAATCCATTGAAACCAACTCAGAACTGACACAGATATTAGAATTAACCAACAAGGACCATTGAAACAGTTATTATAACTGTATTAAAATAATTCAGGAAGATAAAGGAAAGAATTAACATGTTAAGTAAAGATATGCATGATTATCTATATAAAGACCTAGATATAAATGTAGATATCTCCAAATTTAACTATACTGTTTGAGAAGAAATGTTTGCTGGATGGGATTTAGTGGTAGATTAGGCATTACAGAAGAAAAGATCTGTAAACTTGAAGACTTAGCAAAAGAAACAACACAAATTAAAAACATGGGGCGGGGAGGGGAGGCGATAAAAAATAAAGAGCTTTGGGATAACCTCAAGCAGCCTAAAACACATTTGATTAGAATGCTGAAAGAGTATATAGGGGAGAACTGTATTAGAAGAAATAATGGCCAAAGCTTTTCCAAATTTGATGAAAACTATAAACACATTGATTCGAGATGCTCAATGTATCCCAAACAGAAGAAACATGAAGAAAATGACACCGAGGCACATCAAAATCAAGTTGCTCAAAATCAGTGATGGAGAGAAAAATCTTAAAAGCACCCAAGAAAAAAGACAGACTATGTACAGAGGGATAAAGAGACAGGATGTAATTGAAATAGCTAAAGAATATCCACATCATAGAAACTGCCTTGGCTATTATGACTAGACTTTGTGCCTATTCAACTCAACTATAATAATGTTGTTATGCAAGCAAGAAGACAGTGGAGCAATATCTTTAAAGTACTGAAAGAAAGAAAAAAAAAAACACAAACATGAAAGGGATGTAGAGATGCTTTTAGCCCTAGGAAATATGAAAAAAATTTATCACCAGCAGACCCACACTATAAGAAATGTTAATGGTAATTGCCAAGCAGAAGGAAAATGACATCAGATGAAAATACTGATAAGTACAAAGGAATGAAAAGTTCTGGAAATGTTAACTATGTGGGTAGATATTAGAGTTATTTTCTTTTTATTTAAAACTCATTAAATATAATTGAATAGTTAAACAAAAATAATAAACATGTAGTATAGAGTTTATAATAGAGGCAGAGGTAAAATATATGACAACAGCAACACAAAGGCCAGGAGAGAAGAAATGGAAGTATACAACCGTAAGTTTCTTATACTATATATGATGATGTTTTGTTGTGGCTAGCTGCTATTGAGTTGGCTTTGACTCATGGCAACCCTATGTACAACACAGTGGAACATTGCCTGGTCCTGCACCATCTTTATAATCAATGACATATTTGAGTCTATTGCTGTGGCCATTGTGTAGTACCTTCTACCCTAGGGGGCTCATCTTCTAGTACTATATTTGACAATGTTCTGTTGTGAGCCACAGGATTTTCATTGGTTAATTTTCAGAAGTAGTTTGCCAAAATTTTTTTCCTAAATGGTCTTAGCCTGTAATCTCCACTGAAACTTGTACACCATGGATGACCCTGCTGGTATTGGACATACTGGTGTCATAGCTTCCAGCATCATAGCAACATGCAAGTTACCCCAGTACAATAAACTGACAGATGGGTGATAGACTGTATGTGAAGTGGTGTTTTGTCACTTTAAGGCTGACTGCGATGAATTAAAAATGCATACTAAAACTGTAAAGCAACCACTACAATAATAATATAACAAGTTATAGCTAAACAGTCAATAAAGGAGATGAAATGGGAGCGGGGGCAGGGGGGGACTCAATCCAGGGGAAGGCAGAAAAAGAAGAATATGGAAGCAAAGAAAAAAGAAGACAAGCAGAAAACAAATGAAAAAAACTACAGATTTAAACATGACTACATCAATTTTTTTTTTACATCAATAGCCATGTTGATTACTGTGGTAGACAAAACTCTAAAATGGCCCCATAAGATTTTCCTACTGTGATTATGTTGGTGGCACAGTGGTTAAGAGATCGGCTACTAACCAAAATGTTGGCAGTTCGAATCTACCAACTGCTCCTTGGAAACCCCATAGGGCAGTTCTACTCTGTCCTATAGGGTCCTTATAAGTCCAAACCGACTCAGTAGCAATGGGTTTAATGGGGTCTCCATGAGACAGAGTTGACTGGATAGCAACTAACAACAATAATAACAGTCTGTCTAATCACATGAGCCCTTTAAAGACCAAAAAAAAAAAAAAAAACCCATTGCCATTGAGTTGATTCTGACTCATAGTGACTCTATAGGACAGAGTAGAACTGCCCCATATGGTTTCCAAGTAGTGGCTGGTGGATTTGAACTGCCAAACTTTTGGTTAGCAGCCATAGTTCTTAATTACGCTGGGAGTAGAACGAGTCAAAGAGATTCAAACAGAAGAAGGATTTGAAGTGTTATCACTGGCTTGAAGATTGAGGCGATCACATGAAGAAGAATGTGGGCAGCCTCTAGAAGCTGAGAGTAGTCCCGGGATGACATCAGTCAGCAAGGAAATGGAGACCTCAGTTCTAAAATCACAAATAACTAAATTCTGCCAACAACTTGAATGAGCTGGAAGCAAATTCCCTAAAATCTCCAGATAAGAGACAAGCACAGACAAAATCTTAATTTCAGCCTTGTGAGACTAAGCAGAGAGCCAATCTGAGCCCACCTGGGTTTCTGCCCTACAGATCTGTGAGATATTAAATGGGTCTTATTTTAAACTGCTAAACATCTGATAATTTATTTTACATCTATGGAAAACAAACTGTAATAAACACTCAATTATAAACAGAGATTGTTAGATTGGATTAAAAAGCAAGACATACCTATATTATACCTATAAGAAACCCACTTTAAAGACACAAATCTATTGAAAGTAAAAGGTTAGAAAAATATAAACTATGCTAATCCTAAGCAATAGAAAGATGTAGTGTCTATATTAATGTCAGACAGTGTAGATTTCAGAATAAAGACTATTACAAAGGGTAAAGAAAGTGCCTTTATAATGGAAAAGGAGTTAATTCATGGAGAGGACATAATCCTAAACATGTATGCAACTAATAACAAAACTTCAAAATACAAAGAAAAAACTCAAAAGGGAAATTTTAATGTGTTTTGAACTGAATGAAAATGATAATACAACATCAAAATTCGTGAGATTCCACTAAAGCACGATGTAGAGGATAATTTATTGCACTGAAAATAAAAATTAACTCAAAATTGATCACAGACCAAATATAAGACCTTGAGTTAGGCAAAGATTTCTTAGACACAGTACCAGAAATATGATACATAAAAGAAAAAGTGGTCATTTGAATTTCATCAAAACTCAAAATTTCTACTCTTTGAAAGACACTACCAAGAGAATTGAAAGGACAAATCACGACAGAAAATCTTTACAAACCATATATCTGACATAGAATTTGTGTCTGTAATAACAAAGAGCTCTCAAAATTAAAAAATAAAACAAACAGCCCAGGTAAAAAAATAGACAAATATTTGAACAGATAATTTACCAAAGAAGATATATGGATGGGAAATAAACCCTCGAAAATGTGTTCATCATTAATTACTAGTGAAATGCAAAGTCAAACAACAACGATATACCACTACACATGTCTATTAGAATGGCTAAAATTAAGAAAACTGACCATACCAAGTGTCGGCAAGAATGTCGGTTGGGATTCTCATATACTACTAGTTGAAATGTAAAGTGGAGCAGATACTTTGGAAAATAATTTAGCAGTTTCTTAAAGAATTAACATATACTTAACCATACCATCCAGATGTTTCATTCCTAGGTAACTATCCAAGAAATGAAGGCATATGTTCATAAAAAGACTTGTATACAAATGTTCATAGCCTCTTTATTTTTAATAGCCCCAAACTGGAAACAACGCAAATAACCGTCAATAGATGAATGGATGAAAAAATTGTGGTGTATACATGTGATGGGATACTATCCAGCAATAAAAAGAATGAATTATTAATACACACTACTATGGATTAATACACACTACTATATTAACACACACTATGGATGAATCTCAAGATAATTATGCTGAGTGAAAGAAGCCAGACAAGGAAGAGTACATATTGTATAATTCTATTATTTAAGTTTCTAGAAAATGCAAACTAATTGATGGTAACAAAAAGCAGATCAGTGTATGTCTGGGGATGGTGGGGTTGGGGGACTGGACATGGTTTGGGAGGAGAGATTATGAAGGACATGAGGAAACTTTTGGGGTAATAGATATGTTTGCTACCTTGATGTGGTGATAATTTCCTGGTGTATTCATATGTAAAACTTAACAAATTTTATGCTTTAAATGTGTGGTTTATTATATGTTAGTTATATCTCAATTAACCTGTTAAATAAATACAAAAAAAACTTTAAAAAACTTAGACTTTTATTTCAATAAACAGAATATAATATTAAGGTATGTATATTCAATAAACAAAATAAACATATTTGCTCCAGCAGTTTCTGTCAAAGTGGGCTCTTGCTGGTGTCACTGGGAACACAGAGAAGTTAGGGAAGAAATTTACCTTGAGAGGCCAGTACATTTCCTTAAGAAATTTATCGGTATCTTAAAAACAGCTTTAGGTACAGATGATATGGTAGTTACTATGGTAACTGCGCATTGGAAGCAGAATCATAGTGTTTAAAAGTCATTTATCATGAACGCCATACAGTAACCAATGCCCTTTCTCCTGTCATCCCATCCTCCTGCTCTGAGAAGGAAAAGTCATTTCTTAATGAACTTAAAAGTCTTTATTACTTTTTCAAAAACACTCTTTTCTGCTGACTCTATCCCTTACTAGAATTTAACATTCTGTGGTGCCTAAGTGAAAGGTGACATTTTAACTGACCGGAAACTGAGATTTTTGCAATCAAGAATCATTTACAAGGAACTCCTGTGGAAAACTGCAGGCAACCTCTTTTAGACATGACCAAGTAAAAGACAATTTATGTAGTACGTCAACTTACCCTAGTGAAAATGGGAAGGAAATGTGGGAGCACGGGTGGGAATTCCAAGAGCTTTCCTGCTATCTCTAGTAATGGATTCGATTATTTTCAGCACATGCCCAGGTGGTGCAGCTGTTAAAGAGCTGGGCTGTTAACCAAAAGATCAGCGGTTCAAAACCACCAGAGGCTCCGCGGGAGAAAGATATTGCATTCGGCTTCCTTAAAGATTTACAGCCTCGGAAACCCTATGGAGTCACTGAGAGACGACAGTGGCCACGAGCATGAGTGCAAGAACTAGTTTTCTTCTGAATATTTCACAGAACAAATATAAAACCCACTGCCGTCTAGTTGGTTTAGACTCATAGCAACCCTACAGGACAGTGTAGAACTGCTCCCTAAGGTTTCCAACTCTGTAACTCTTTAGGACACAGGCTGTTGTATCGTTCTCCCAAGGAGCAAACTGGTGGATTCTAACAGCCGACCTTTTGGTTAGCAGCTTAGAGCTTTAACTACTGGGCCACCAGGGCCTTCTAGAATAAATACAGGAAGACACATACGTTTGGAGCCTTGGTGGCCCAGTGGTTAGGTGCTCAGCTGATAGCCGAAATGTTCGCTGTTTGAACTCACCATCAGCTCTGCAGGACAAAGACATTGTGATCTGCTTCCGTAAAAATTTCCACAATCTGAAACCGGCAAGTTGCTGACCAGTTGATTCCTGTAAAGATTACAGCCTAGAAAGCCCTATGGGGCATTTCTACTCTGTCATATGGGGTTGCTCTGAGTTGGAATCCACATAACGGCACCAAAACAACAAAACATAAGTTTGAGCTATTTAAAGAGCCTATGAAGAACCTGGATTATTAGACCTTATAAAATACGGTAGTGACTTTCTGACCCGCCAGAAGGAATCGCCCTATTTCTGTTCTAGCCACTCTCTAGCCAACATATTTATTTCAAAGTCTAGAGTCACAGAATTTGTAGTTTTTCTGGCTAGAGATCAAACATAGCCTCAATCAGAGATATTTTTACCACTTGGTTCACTTGCTTTAATTATACCAGGTGTCTGGGATATTTTATTTTATTGAATCTACTGGATTTTCTGAAGCCCACATAAAAAAGACCATAAAATTGAACTTAAACATGAGCTCATTTCTAATTTTAACGGTTTGAAATTATCTCTGTTTTGCTAGTTAGGTTTATTTCATTTTTTAGGGGGCAATCAAATTAGAATTGTGTTTAGAATACTCTGTCTTTAAGTCATTGCTCGTGATTATGGCAACATGAATTAATATCTTTATCTTTCCTCTAAGGAAAATGCGGCCTTATGCTTACACTGTTCTATTCATATTCTGGAAGCAAATTTCATGCTGGGAAATGTGCGCTTCCCTTCTCGGACCACATTCCTTCTAAAGTGATCATGCTAAAACTTAAAAAGAGAGCTGCTTCAAACTCTCTGCTGGCTTTCCCATCCATTACACAATAAAGTTCAACCAGGCACAGTTCTCCATGATCTGTGTCATCAGTAGCCAGCCCCTTTACTGCATCCTATCCTAAAGACAACTGGATTTATCCCTATTTTCCCAAATCTATCCTGCTGTTTTACCTTTCTGTGATTTTGCACATTTATTTCTTCTTCTAAGTCTAGAGAACTCCTGAATGTTTCCTTCTTTTGAGCATTTTCTGACTTCTTTAAGGAGAAAGGGTCGTTCTTACTTCTTACCCCTCTCTCTATGTACATATCTTTACTAAAACACTTATTATGGTTTATCACACATATCCATCCCCCTTAGCAGCCTGTCAGCTCTCTGAGGGCAGGGCTATCTGACTCAACTTTGTATCCTCCTCTACACCTAGGACAGCACCCAGACCCAGATCATCCACTGTCTCCAGTCTGGCCCCTTGTGGACTTTGGGATGGGTTAGGAATATGATTGTCAGTTCACTACTTTTTGCATGCTAGAATCTTGCCCTGTCAGTTTCCCAAGCCACTTGTGTAAAGCAGAAACAAGAGCAGAATATAAATCAGGAAACTTTATTTGCTATGCAAGTACCTCATGCCCCAAAGAAGAATTGTGGTTCAAGGCTATGTTGGAATGCATGGCTTACATTTAAGATCCAAGTGAGATATCCTATTTCCCTCTGAACAATCAGTTGGCGGAAGAAAATTTAAGAAATCGAATGCTTTTCCCCATCTAGTTTTATGGAATGAAGAGTAAATGTGGTCCAGCCAATTGTGGTCTCTTATCAGTCAGGTCTCTCCTTGGAGGAATTGGGAGGGAAGGCAGTAAACTGGCTCCTCCCCTACTGTGTGTACATTTAAGGTGGCTGCTGTAGTTAACAATTTCCAGTTATATTTACTGTCTTCCCAGGTCATATAACTCTAGTGCTTGGAATTAGATTAAAGCTGTCTGCGGTGAATCTGTTGATGGATAGAGGTGGTAAGAACACACTGCAAATAATATTATATTTGCAACTGAAATAATAGTTAATATTTATTTAGCACTTCTGTGCAGGGCACTTTTTTATATACTTTGTAAAGATTAAGTCGTGTAATTCTCACAATAATTTCTTAAAACGGGAACTATTATTATATCTACAATCTAGGCACCAAGAATTTCAGTGGCTTGTCTAAAGTTACATAGGTAGTAAGTGGCAGAACCAGGACTTCAACCCTGGTAATTTGCTCTGGAACCCTATCTCATTATCACTACCCTACATAGTCCTGGCATCATCAAAGGCCCCAGATGAGAGAAGGCATGGGCCATTCAGGGCATTGAAGTTAGAAGTGAGAATAGTATAGCTCCATGAACAACAGGATTGACTATTGTGATCCATAGAATTTTCATTGGATGATTTTTTGGAAATAGATAACCAGGCCTTTCTTCCTAGTCTGTCATAGTCTGGAAGCTCCACTGAAACATGTTCAGTATCACAGCAACATGCAAACCTCCACTGACACTTGAAGGGTGGTAGTTATGCATGAGGTACGTTAGCCAGTAATTGAACCTGGGTCTCCCACTTGGAAGGTGAGAATTCTACCTCTGAACCACCACTGTCCCCTAACTTGCATTTATAAATAGATGCTTAATAAACATGAGGATGAATTGATGATGGCATCGATTTGTTTAAAAGATAATATCTGACACCCATGTTAGAGTTTTAATAACAGATTTACACTAATATTCCTTTTATCCTATGTGCAAATAACCATATTAGGGTAATTAATATTGATGATATTTCTGTGTCAAGAACAAAAGAGACTTCGTAAAGAATAAAGTATACTATAAGTAGTATTGGGGTTAAAATTATATTTTATTCTTTTTTTAAAAAAATTGTTTATAGATAAGACAGCCCTCAGTTAATTGGCATATTCAATAAATCAGACTATTTAATTTCCTAATATTTATTTTAAAAAGAGAATGGAACTCATACACAAGATTCTGTGTTTCAAGGACTTGCCAATGTGGAATTTTAGTCAATAGACCATAGTCTATGTGTGACTTCAGAAGTGATAACAGTAAGAAGAATCCAACTCATACAGTTGTCTAAACTTAATGTTCAAGGATTAGAACGTTTTATTTAAAAGGTATTGTTTTCATTGAACAAAACTGACATATCTTCATAAACATAATGGAGTCCTTTGCATTTACAATGATAGACAAGTAATAGTTTAAATAGGATTTCTATGACTTTAAATTGAGATTCTTGCCAACTTGCTACATATTATTTTAACCATTAATGTTTCATTCTATCGCTTTTGAAATTAAATAGAAATAAAAAAAGCAAGGATATGCCTCTATAATTTGTGAACATTTTTGTTTATTACTTACTAACTAGGTGCTACTTTAGGTGCCATTGAGTGGGTTCTGACTCATAGCGATCCTATGTACAACAGAGTAAAACGCTGCCCGGTCCTGAGCCATCCTCACAATCGTTGTTATGTTTGAGCCCATTGTTGCAGCCACTGTGTCAGTTGACCTTGTTGAGGATCTTCCTCTTTTTTGCTGACCCTCTACTCTCAAGGGACTGGTCTCTCCTGATAACATGTCCACAGTACGTGAGACAAAGTCTCACCACCCTTGCTTCTAAGGAACATTCTGGCTGTATTTCTTCCAAGACAGATTTGTTCATTACTAACTTCGCAAATTGCGTTTCAGGCAAGTATCTGATTATTGGAAACTATCCAATAAAAATAATAACCCTGGTTTGACAGGCCACACAATTATATTGTCTAGCATGATGATATGTTTTTAATTACACTGAGTCAATTGTTTATGATATTTCGAATCACAAGGTAACTTATGAAAAGTTAGCAGCTAATTGGTTGTATATTTAAACAGAGTGTTTTGATCATATATTGTTGTTGCTATATCTAGTTGACTCCAATTCATGGCAGCCCCATATGTATCAGAGTAGAACTGTGATCCACAGGGTTTTCAATGGCTAATTTTTCAGAAGTAGATTTCCAGGTTTTTCTTTCGAGGTTCCTCTGGGTGGACTCAAAACACCAAACTTTTGGTTAGCAGCTGAGTGCTTAACCATTTGCACCACTCAGGGACTCCTGATCATATACAGGGAGTATTTATTTGTAAAGAACAAAAGTAGCTTAAGCAAAAATAGAAGTTTAATGGAACAGTAGGTGAGTATCTAAGGAGGAATAACAGCAAACACTTACCTAGGGCTAGATATGTGTTGGAAACTATTCTAAGCACTTGCTAATTAAATTATTTCTGCATTAGTTTTTGCTAGGTTCTGATGTGCTAACAAACAACCCCAAACCTCAGTGGCTCACAACATCAAAGATTTACTTCTTACTCCTATTACATGTTGGCTTCAGCTCTACTATATATATACACATACCATATATATACAATATATATAATACATAAAAAAACCATATTCCCTCTCTGTACATATATATGTGTATATATATATAGTATCATTAATATCACACACAAGAAAAACTTTGCCGAAGATCATTGAAAAGTGGCTGCAGCAGTATATCAACAGGAAACTGCCTGAAATTTAAGCCAGATTCAAAAGAGGATGAGAAACCACTAATATTAGAGCTGATGTCAGATGGATCCTGGCTGAAAGCAGAGAATACCAGAAAGATTTTTACATGTGTTTTATTGTCTATGCAAAGGCATTTGACTGCGTGGATCATAACAAATTATGGATAACATTTCAAAGAGTGGGAATTCCAGAACACTTGATTAAGCTCATGAGGAACCTGTACAGAGATAGACAGTCATTCAAACAGAACAAGGGGATACTGCCTGGTTTAAAGTTAAGGAAAGTGTGCATCAAGGTTGTATCCTTTCACCATACCTATTCAATCTGTATGTTGAGCAAATAATCTGAGAAGCTGGACTTTATGAGGAAGAACGGGGCATCAGGATTGGAGGAAGACTCATTAACAACCTGTGTTATGCAGATGACACAGCCTTGCTTGCTGAAAGTGAAGAGGACTTGAAGCACTTATTGATAAAGATCAAAGACCACAGCCTTCAGTATGGATTACACCTCAACATAAAGAAAACAAAAATCCTCGCAACTGGACCAATAAGCAACAACATGATAAACGGAGAAAAGATTGAAGTTGTCAAGGATTTCATTTTACTTGGATCCACAATCAACACCCATGGAAACAGCTGTCAAGAAATCAAAAGACTCATTGCATTGGGCAAATCTGCTGCAAAAGACCTCTTTAAAGATGTCACCTTGAAGACTAAGGCATGCCTGACCCAAGCCATGGTGCTTTCAATTGCCTCACATGCATGCAAAAGCTGGGCGATGAATAAGGAAGACTGAAGAAGAATTGATCCCTTTGAACTGTAGTGTGGATAGAGAATATTGAATATACCACGAACTGCCAAAAGAATGAACAAACCTGTCTTGGAAGAAATACAGCCAGAATGCCCCTTAGAAGCAAGGATGGCAAGACTGCATCTCACATACTTTGGACATGTTATCTGGAGGGACTAGTCCTGGGAGGAGGACATCATGCTTGGTAGAGTCAGCAAAAAAGAGGAAGACTCTCAACAACATGGATTGACACAGTGGCTGCCACAATGGGCTGAAGCATAATAAAGATTGTGAGGATGGTGCAGGATCGAGCAGTGTTTCGTTCTCTTGTACATAGGATCGCTATGAGTCAGAACCGACTTGATGGCAGCTAACAACAATAACACGTATATATTGTATTTAGGGACCGAATTGAAGTAGCAGCCCCTATTTTAGTTGGAAGGCAAAGGAGAAAAATAAAAAGAAATAGCCTGTCTTAGGCTGGGTTCTCTAGAGAAGCAAAACCAGTAAATCATATAAATATACATAGAGAGAGAGATTCGTATCAAGGAAATGGCTCATGTAGTTGTAGAGGCTGGAACGTCCCAAGTCCTTGAGTCAGGAGATAGGCTTTTCCTGATGCACATAGCCACAGGGGCTGGCGAGCCCAAGATCTGCAGGTTGGAGAGCAGGGTTCTTGTTCACAGGCTGTGGAGATTGACAAATCCTAAAGAACCACAGGTAAGTTCCTAGCTCAAGTCCAAAGAACTGGAGATCAGATGAACAGGAGCCAATTGCAGGATCCAGAAAGAGCAAAAGGCCACAAGCCTTGCCAGAATATCCACTTGTATTCAACGCAGGCCACACACCCAAGGAAACTCCCTTCCAACTGACTGGCTACTCATAGCAAATCCCATCATGGAGGTGACCACATAATATCAAATCTCATCATGGAAATGATCACACCATCATATGACTATCAAATCACTGAGAATCATGGCCCAGTCAATTTGACATACAACGTTAACCATTACATAGCCAAATCACTGAATGTCTCCTAAAGTCTCCACTTGGTCATAGCACACTGAACGATTGAATCTCCATGGCCACTCCTGACAATGGAGTAGGAATAAATTCTTCCCATACGTGGCACTATAAGTCAAATGTCAACAAGTTTGGATGTATCATTCTTTAAAAGGGAGAGCAGAAAATAATTGAAAATAATAATATAATCAACCCCAGCCCTCCTTCTTTATCATAATATTTCCTTCTCTGCTTTCTGATGCTTCTTTCTCATCTCTACATCCAACGAGAAACCTCTTGATCCAGAAACCTATGACCCCAAAAAAGAAATTATCTTCCACACATACATACCTGACATACAGTGGTGGGACTTAGGCCACAATAAATACTCCCATTCATAAAGGGGATGAATGGGGGCCACAGACATCACTAGTTTGTGGCAATTCTGAAATCCAATTGAGAAGATATAAGAGGGGCTCTTCCCTGGGGGTAGGGAATTTTCCTTGATCAGGGTCTGGTTCTGCTCTCTGAGAGTAGTAGCTCAGCAACCCATTGTCTCTAAGGCTCCTGGTTCTGCTCTCTGGAAGGTCCTTCCTCTTTCATTGCTTTTCTTGGCCATACTTGAAAAGCCTTGGGGGCTGAGCTGACTTCTAAGCTTGCTTCCTGCCCATAGAAGGTCGGAAGCCCAAAGGTTGTTCTAATTTGCAGTTACAATGTCTCTTAAATCCAGGCAAGTAGCTCTTTGGCAATACAACTCTCTCAAAAATACTGTCTGCTTTTTATTTATTTTATTCCAATCGTCTCTGCGTGGAATAGCGACAATTGTTTTCCAGATATCATGATCTCCCTCTCTCTCTCTTCTCTAGGATTTACTGGGTGTCATCTTAATTGATTTAGAAACTCTAACAAAACATTAACTCTAGCACTATTTTGTTTCTTGCTATGAATTTGTCTTAATAAAGCTTTGTCATTTACAAAATTATTTAATTTTATCTTTTACCTGTTTAGATGAGAGGCTTATTTTGTAACCACACAAATTCCAAAATTTCTGAGCTTTCTATATCCTCTTTAAGTTGTACTCACCAACTGGTCAAAACTTTTTTAATTTACATATTTCTTGTCTTATTTTGTCAAAAACACCAAAAAGTAGCCAATTCATACTATTAACATTACAGTATTCCACTTAATTTTTTTTTTTTTTTTGCCTAAAATCAGAGTTCCTGTTATATTTCCTGCCTTTCGAATTATAGCTGGCAACAATTTTATCAGATATTTTCAACGTTTTACCACTGTATAAGTCACCATTTTCCCAGCCTTTTATAGTCATTTTCTTGTCCCTCACTACCTAGCCCTGAAGCCAGTGCCACATTGTTTAGGTTTTTGGTTACAGCACATTCTTACTTCTAGCTGCCAATTTTCTGTATTGCTGGCTTTTGCTAGATTGTGATGTGGTAAACAATTCCTAAATTCTAGTGACTTTTTGCAACAAAGATTCTTGTCTTCTCTTGTTATATGTCAATCGAGGGTCAACATTGGCTCCACTATGTGGCTCTACCCCTAACATCTTTTTTATTTTGGGGACACAGGCATAAAGAGCAATGTTTCTTACAGCTTCTGCTTGAATGTGCGATTTGTCACTCTTGTTAATATCCACTGGTCAAAGCAAGTCACAGGGCCAAGTCTGACTACCAGTCACTTGTCAATAGGCAGAAATGTATAATCTTCTCACTGGAAAGTCAAGAGATAATTAGAACCAATCAGATAATCTACCAAACTCACAATAGCCCTATGAGATGGTCGTTGTTATCATCCTCATTTTATACACAAGAAAACTGAAGCAAGGTTAGCTTTAAATAACCTGGCAGGATCACTTTGATGATGGGACTAGAATTTTAAGTCTGGCCTGAGAGCTAATCCTCTTAACCACAAAAGTGAAGAAAGTACAATCGGGCCTCAGGAGAGACATTACAAGTCATCAGGAGCTGCATCTCTCTCTGTGAACAAATCTCTCGTCACTGGAGCATTCTTCTTTCTCGTATGTACATCAAGGAAAATGGCTGTCCTTGCCCTCCATGAATTCACAATCCCAGCATTCAACATTAATTTGACTAGGGCCCCCTTTCCCTCTTTCCCAATTTCAAATTTCCAGAAACAATGATTTCAATGAGTTAGTTATAGGATATGTCTAATGAGCTTCAGTCAGGAGATCCAGTTCATATGGCCAGCTGCCTACTCCAAATAATGGGGAAGACTATGTGAGAAAGGTGCTTGGGGTTGAGGAGGACATTATTTGGGAAGAAGCTAGTATTTATAATAAATTCCATTTTGAAAGACTCTCACCTGCTTTACTTGAAAATATGAAATATGGACTGATACATTCCTTTTCAAAATTTTTCTTTTGGCAATGACTTTTTAAAACTTCATTTCCAGTTGGGGTTGTGAAACTGAAGATAATAAACAAATAACCAGTAATGAGGTATTCTGTTGTTAATATACACACCTAGTTAAATAGCCAGATAGTGTTGAAAGGATAAAATTAAAACCAGTGGTTCCCATTATATTTCACAGGAATAGGAGATTATATCCTGAATGATTCTTCTGCAGAAATTGAAACCATATCAATGACCCAACTAGAAGATAAATAATTCTTAGAGACCAAGCTGAAAGCTGAATTAAAGTGAGGACATGAAATAGTAAGCACAGCCCATGCCCTGATGCTGCCAAACCAAACCCAGTTTTCACAGCTTCAGGTGAAGGGGGGCAGGACAAGGAGCCAAGCTCCCCCCAAGGGTGAGGAGTCTAATACAAGGGCTGGGCGTAGATAGCATCGCAACAAGTTACACTTTCAGAGTGTGAACTAGAATGAAACCGCCCTTCTCTCTGCACCCTGAAGAGTGAGGATGGGAAGTTTTTTTGAAATTTCTCTGGATGGAGGAAAAACAAATACCCTCTGTGAATTGTTAACCACAAATCAGCATTTATCAAGTTTTCAGATTATATTCACAGTAATTGGGTGGACTGCAAAATGTCTTTTTTCCGCATTCTTCAATTTGACTAGTTTGCTCTCTGGTTCTATGACTTGTCTGTATTACTCCACCAACATCTCCAGTGTCTGAGATCTCATGATTTTCCCTTTCTTGGTTTACTCCCTTATTTTGCTGAAGCATGTCCTCTGGTAGTTTTCTAAGAAAGTGAGCATCAGGAGTGTATGTTGAAGTCTTCGTATGACAAATACTGCTAGGTGTTCACCGAAGCCCATTTTCTCTTCTTTCTAGGCATATAGTTAGGCTACATTTCCCAACTTTTTTAAGACTAAATTATGGCCAATGGAATGTGAGGTGTGATATGTGCCATTTCCAAGCCTTGCTTGTAAAAACCTCCCATATCTGGTGCTCCAAGTTCTTCCCTGCTCTGTGTAACTGGGAGGGAGACAACCATAGTGCCTTTTGAAATGTTTGTTGACAATGGCAAGGTCTCAGCTTAGGTTCTCCAAATGACCGCGCGAAGCGGAGCTATGCCTAAAAAAAAAAAAAAAAAAAAGCAGCAATAATATCTACTATGGTCTTTAGAAGAGCAAGAAATAGTCTTGAATTATATTTGAGTGTATGTACCCACATATATAATGCATCTATATCAGTATCAGTTTTATTTTAGCATATGGTATCCTAACTCATATAAGATGCTTTGCATATTTGCATTTGCATTTACTTTACCTTCACGCTTAAATGATATTGGCTATAGAATTTTAAGTTAACAATCATTTTTTCCTTAGAATGTTGAAGACATAATTGCATTGTCTTCTATTATTTAGTGTTGCTGTTCAGGGCTCTGGTGCATTTTGATTCCTGTTTCTTTTTATGAAAACTCTTTTTCTGGGAGATTTTTTTGAGTTCCTGATGTTCTGAAATTTCAAGATAATGTGCTTTGGAGTCCACTTATTTCTATTCAGTTCTTTGGGCAATCAATGAATGCTTTTAATCTGGGGGTTTTGTCCTTCTCTTTTGAACTTTTTTCTTATATTTCGTATTGAAAATTTGTTCCGTTTTATCTGTTCTCTCTTTCTAAAAGTATTGTTACACGGATAATGGAATAGTTGTATTAACTTTTATATTTTCACATATTTTTCTATTTTCTGTGTGATTTGATTTTTTCCAAATAAAATTTTACATGTCAATGTTCATATTTTATATTTTTTAAAGTCATTATTTTTCTCTATTCTATTTTCTTAGCGTGCTTTCATGTTGCATCTTCTCCAATCTTATTGTCCTTTTAGGTTTATACCATTTTAAACACATTTACTGTCCTTTCAACAAGGTTTTCATAGGGAGAAGAAATAAATGCATAATCAATCTGACTCTTTTGGTAATGGTGTCTTTAAGAGAAAAGTTGAAGGTAAAATACAACGGAAAAATTGGTTGTAGCTAAAGCCCGATGCACCAAGCGTACTGCTGTTGAGTCGATTCTGGTTCATAGAGACCCTGTAGGACAGAGCAGAACTGCCCCATAGGGGTTCCAAGCTGTAAATCTTTACGGAAGCAGACTGCCACATCTTTCTCCCTGGAGCAACTGGTGGGTTCGAGCCGCCAACCTTTAGATTAGCAGTCGAGTGCTTAACCACTGTACCACAAGGGCTCGGTTAGCTGAAGCCCAGTGGCGGATTATTTTTACATTCAGGTAATTTCAATATTTATAATGCTTAGTGCCATTTGGAAACCCTGGTGGCGCAGCGGTTAAGTGCTATGGCTGCTAACGAAAGGGTCTGCAGTTTGAATTCACCAGGCGCTCCTTGGAAACTCTATGGGGCAGTTCTACTCTGTCCTATAGGGTCGCTATGAGTCGGAATCGACTCGAGGGCACTGGGTTTGGTTTTTAGTTTTGGCTTTAGTGCCATCCAGCTGACAACTTGAGGGCTATAGGAAGAGCCATAGGCAGGCTGTGGATACTTTCTCCTTGTGTTATCAAGGACGTCTGGTCTTACACCCTTACTAGGCAACATTCATTAGATAAATATTCACAAATAATGGGCATAAGGTTAAGAGATGGAAGCACCAGTGTTGTTGTGCATTTAAGAAAGAGACTCTAAGTTCTTCAAGAGCTTAGTTCAAACTCTGCTCTGCTATTTACTGAGTCTTTGCTTACTTTTCTTAATTTCTCTGAGTTTCCGAATACTCATCTGTAAAATGGGCATTAATTATTGTCCCGACTTCAGCGGCCTATCGTGGGGACTAAATGAGATACTGCAGGTAACCTACTTCGCACAGCCTCAGGTGTAGGAGCTGCTGCATGAGTAACAGCTGTTAGTATTTCAATGGGACATAATTAGGCATTAACAAAGGCTGTAACACCCCACATGTGGGGATTGTCTAGAATGAATTAAGGCAATCGTGCTCTTGAAATGAGGAAATACAATAACTATATAAAATATTACTTGCTTACAATAAGTATTTAATTTGTAGTGAAAGAATTCAACAGAAAAAAAAGACCCTTGAAAGATTAGTTCAAATTTATGGGTGTGCCAAGGGTCCTGGAGAGAAGCCAATAGGCCCTTTACTGATATATATAATTTATATAACATAAAGGCTTAAACCTATTGTAAATAAATAATAAGTTTTGGTAAATCACTTTTCTTTGCTTTCGTCTTATTTTAATTTCTATTAAACCAGGTTTCATACACTGAAGTAAACAAAAATTTCCCTCTAATTCAGGTTCTTTAAACAAAAGTTGCAAATGAATATAACATCCATCTATTACAAAACTAAACCTGTGGCTGCCAAGTCGATTCCTACTTGTAGCGACCCTATGGGTTTCCAAGGAGCGACTGCTGGATTCAAACTGCTGACCTTTTGGTTTGCAGTTGTAGCTCTTAACCACTACGACACCAGGGCTCCATTATAAAACTAGAGGTAAGTAATTTATCACATTAAAATTTTCTTAGTACAACAAAAATAGAAAAATGTATTGTATTACAATTACGCTTTAATAACTTTCTTCCCTTCATTAATCTCACATTAAAAGGAATGAAACTTATGTTCAAACCACTGTTTTAAGCATGCAAGAAAACATGGAACTCCGTTTATTACGCTGGCCTTGTGTTCCCTCTACTGGGGTACCACAGGGGGGAATATTTCTCAAAGGTCTTTCTAGAATGTGTAAGCTATTTAGAAGTTATGGGAACTGCACAGATGTCCAGAAGCAATAGAACAATTACTACAACAATAGGTTTAAGCCTTTATTTTTGCAATATAGTTATATATATGTACGCATATATATAACTATGTACACATATATGTATATGTGTGTGTATATATATATATACATACACATACACCATCATGCATTGTTTAATGTCCATGATACATTCTGTGAAATACGATGTTCTCTGTGATTTGTGTGTTGTAGGAACACCATATTATGTACTACAGGCAGTCCCCATTCCTAAATCTGTCTTTAAGTTAAATTTGTATGTAAATCAGAACAATTAGGTACAGTTCATATCTTATGTCAGTGAATCAAATGTTTGTCTTACTATACAGTATATAATGTAACTTTCTATGCATAAAAAATATTAGAGAAACATTTCCAGATATACTAAAACATCTTTAACATGATAATACAGGAAAATAATGTTTTGGTATATGTTGAAAAGTAGTGCTCATTTGTTATTATGAACCGTTGTATATACCTTGAGTTTTTAATATAACAGACTTTACAGGGGTTGGATGTATATGTATACCCTGGATGTATACGCAGTTGGACGTTGCCAGAATGGGTGTTATGCGATACATGGCTGTATATATTCAATACAGCTTATCCTTTGAATTCCTAGGTAGTATTCCATTACATGAATATAACACTTTTTGCTTATCCTCAGTATCTCCAACTATGAAAGGAAAATAATAATGTGTATTTCTCAGGGACATTGTGGGGTTAAATGCTAAAGCATACACAAATGTTATTCTTCTGAACTATCAAATTATATATTACTATAGATTGCATGCTGATAAACTATTCTTATAAAATATCGTTAGTGTTGTATTCAATCAGTGCACTATTTATATTGGTTCTATGTGTATAGTATTACAGCAAACCTTTCTTTCTTCCAGTTGCCTCCATCCTTTTGATGTTCAATACCAGTTGTATCAATTCTCTGCTCTGCAACCTCTGGTGTACTTTCACTGCCCAAACTGCTAAATCAAAGCACAGTTTCTCAATATTCAAGATTCTTTATCTGGCTTCACGATGAGTTTACAATTTGATTTCAACCATCCATACTTCACGCAACATTTATGCCACTCAACTATCCATTACTTTTCCCTGTATGGATTCCTTGTTTTACTTCTTCTCCGCATTTTTCCACAGTGTTCCCTTGTCTGAGAAGCCTTTCTTCCTTTCCTTAATCATCGTTTGAAATTCATTTTGAATCATAATTGTCGCCAGAAGTAACCTCTTCCTTCCCTTAGTTAGCATCATGCTTTATCTGTACCTGTCTTAAGATTGTTGTCACTTTTTACATTTTTAAATTTGTTTATGCTCATATTTTATTTCTCCTATTAGAATTTCCTTCATTCAACAAGAATTTATTGAGTGTCTACTATGTAAGACAGTTGGAATTTTCAGACAGCAACTGAAAATGAGCAATTTTTCCCCAATAGAGATAATTCTAACTATGTTGGGATAGGTAGACAATAAAGAGTAACCATATTAAATAAGTAAATTATCTAGTGCATTGTTATTAAAAAAACAAAAATGAAAAAGCCTGTTGCCATCTCGTTGATTCCAATTCATACTGACCCTGTAAGACAGAGTAGAACTGCCCCATAGGGTTTCCAAGGAGCTTCTGATAGATTCAAATTGCTGACTTTTTGGTTAGCAGCCAAGCTCCTAACCACTGCATCACCAGGAGCCCTGGTGGTGCAATAATGAGCCTTGGTGGTGCAGTGCTTAAAGCAATGGACTGCTAACCAAAAGGTCGGTGGTTTGCAACCAGCAGCAGCTGAACCACCATGAGAGAGAGATGTGGCAGTCCGCTTCCATAGAGATTTACAGCCTTGGGAACCCTATGGAATGGCTATGAGCCAGAACTGACTCCAGGGCAGTGGATGGGGTGATGCAATGGCTAAGTGCTCAGCTGCTAACTGGAAGACTGGCAGTTCAAATCCACCCAGCGGCTCTCCCAGAGCAAGAAAAACCTGGTGATCTGCTTCCGTAAAGATTACAGCCAAAAAAAAAAAAAAAACCCTATAGGACAGTTCAACCCTATCACATGGGGTCTCTATGAGTCAGAATTGACCCTATGGTACCCCAAAACAGCAGCAACAAATTCTATTAAAATTAGGACAGAAAGAGAATTGGGATGTTGAGATGAGGGAGGAAGTATAAAATGTAAATAGTGTGGTTAGACAGACCTCATTGAGAGCACCTTCAAGCAAAACTGGAGAGGAGGAGAGTGAGATAGCCATGAGGATATTTGGGGGGAGAGCCTTCATGGCAGTGGAAACAGCAAGTGCAAAGGCCCCAAGGCAAGAAGATTCCAGGTACATTACACATACTGTTTCAGTCTTGCTGGGGTGTTACTGAAGCAGAGTGAGCCAGGGGGAGAATGGAAACAGAAGAGGTCAGAGGGGTACCAGGGGTCAGGTTATGTGGTGCTGACACAGGAAATGTGGCATCAGGGTCTGAGTCATCTTTGCGTTTCTCAGAATTCTTTAACGTATAAACAAAAACAAACCTGTTGCCATTGAGTTGTTCTGACTCACAGTGACCCTATAGGACAGAGTAGAACTGCCCCAATACAGTGGATTTGAACTGCTGACCTTTTGGTTAGCAAATGTAGGCTTAACCACCGTGCCCCCAGTGCTCTTTAGCACAGTATATGTTATGCAAAAAAAAAAAAAAGCATATAGGAGCCCTCGATAAGTATTAATATAAAATAGGTGCAAAATGCTATAAGATGTAGCTAAAGCACCGACCACTTCTAGCAGATACATGGTATATTTTACCTCTAGAATGTATCTCACGTTGCCCCTGCCTTTCTGTCTTCTCTATTGTTATTGTTGTTGTGTGCCATTGAGTCAATTCGGACTCATAGCAACCCTATATAACAGAGTAGAACTGCCCCATAGGATTTCTTAGGCTGTAAAAATTACAGGAGAAAGTCACAAGGTCTTTTCTCCTGTGGAGGCTCTGGGTGGGTTCCAAGTGCCAATCTTTTGGTCAGCAGCTGAGCGCAAGCGCTTAACCTTTGTGCCACCAGGGCTCCTTTCTCTGCCATTACCCCAGTCCAAACTGTCATATTCTAGAGCCAAGATTATAGTCACAGCAGCCACTTTGCTCTTTGCCCCTCCAGCCTCATTTTTGCCTCTAGAGATAAGATTATGTTAGTCTCATCATCAAAACCCCTAAATGGACCCTCATAGTGCTTAGAAGAAAAAAAAAAATCCAATTCCTTGCCTATCTGGTCTGGCCCTCGCTGCCCTTTCTGACCTCCCTGATGCCAGTAGTGAGTTCATCCCAGCTACTCAGGCCTGGCCCGCCCTCATCTCCTTAGAGATGCTCAGCAATGTTTCCACCTGACCAGTCTATCTAAACTAGTCCCTGCTGTTAATTCCCTAGCTTGGCACCATGCTTGCCTTCTACGGAACATGTGTCACGATTTGTAATTATAAGTTGATTTACTTTCTCATGTAACTGTTATACTGAACAGACAGAAAGCATCTTTCTCTCCCACTGTCCCTCTTGGTTACTCATCTGGTTAGTTCATTCCTGGCTACTAGCTGAAAAGTTTGGCAGGTTGCAATAAATATTATTACTAAATAACCAAAAAAAGCCCTGCAATCATTTTAAGACAATAAACACAGTCTCAACTTAGTACTGTAAATCCCCCTTACACACATGGCCGTCACTGCAGCCCTTACTCACCTCGTCTACTGACTAGCTGCACTTTTTGACCCCTGGTGGTCGTGTCCGGAAGGGGCTGGTGGTTGTGTTGCGTTGGTTGTTGTGCTAGGAAGGGGCCAGTGGTTGTGCTGGGTTGGTGGTTGTGTTGGGAAGGGAAGAAGGGTGAGAGACAAGGGGAACAATGTAGTCTTACCTGGCTGATACTGCGTCTGGCCTGGTAGATGGTCAAAGCTGACTTTTTCTCGGGCGCATACAAAGAGGCTCCCTCTGCGAACATTCACTGCAAGGCTGGGACTAGAGTGAGGTGAGTGAGGCAGGCATATGCATGTGCAGGGTAGAATTCAATCTTTTAGAGTTTTTTTTTTTTTTTTGACATTTTTTAAAATCATGAATTCTTTTGCATTAATTCTGATTGTTTTTAAATATCACATTAAAATATTGTTCATCTTTATTACTTTTTTTTTTTTTTTTTTGGTGCTCCCTTAAATTTTGCACCTGAGGTGAGTGGTTCACTCACCTCACCTAGTCCTGCCCTTGATTCTCTGTACTTCCTGTGACACAGGAAATGCATTTTCTTTTGCTGGTCGCAGCACCCTTGGCACCCTACACCTTTGTTTTTGAAGTCTATGTCACATAAAATTTATCTTTGGGGACCTGTCACCCCCTCTACTTGGCCCCCTCAGGTAAAATTTAGAACAGCTGTAGACCAACTTTCGCTCCTTCTGGCCCACATCTGGTGCACAGAATGATCTTATGTGTCCACTACCGGCACAAATTTGGGGACAGCAGGTCGGTCCCAATGCAGCTTCAACTCTTCTTTGTTCTGTTACAAAAGCAGCTGGCCAGTCTGTTTCTACACTTAGACTTTCTAAGTTGCTTAACTCTTACACACATAGCCTTTGCTCCAGCCCCATTCACCTCCTCTACTTACTAGTCCATTGTGTCCCTAACTACTCTAGAGGACACATCTGAGCTCCTCATCCTCAAACCCTCATTTTTTTTTTCTCTTGGTCTAGGGACTTTTAGCCCAACTTGACTGTAAGGACACCACCAACAAGTCTTTTCCTGGTCGCCAACTCCATGGTGTCCACTATGGATGAAAGTTTTCGAGGGTGAGGGATCTTTGGTTAAATCATTTGCTAATTCAACTTGTGTTCTAATGCAACCTCTGGAATGTAACATTTAGTATAAATTGGTACTGTGGTTGAAACTTCCAATACGATATGCAGTTATTCTCTGTCTCCCCCACTGTCCATGAGGCAGAGACCATTTCTGTTCTGATCACTCTTATATTCCCTGCGAGTAGCACAGTGTCTCAGAAGTTGTAGATACTCTAAAAAATGTTCTTGATGAAATCATTGAGTAGAGTGGACTCTCTTTTTCCATTACTGTTCTAAAGCATATGTAAAAATAAAAAATTTTTAGTATATTTTATTATTTATCAGGACATCATGTTTGGGAAGGTCAGGGAAAATGAAGGAAACCCTCAGGAAGATGGATTGACACAATAGTCACGACAATGTGCTTAAACGTACCAGTGATCATGAAGATGATACAGGACTGGGAACATTTCATTCTGTTATACATAAGGTCACCATGAGTCACAGCCAACTCGACAGCAACAACAACAATGACACACACACACACATCTATGTATTTATATATAGATGTGTGTGTATGTATATGTATGTGCATGTATATAGTCTTACTTTGTAATATTGATGAAGAGTTATGAATACAGAGATGATTATGAAAGATGTTGGGAAAAAGTAAGATGAATGAGTTTCAGCAAAGATCAGCAAGACACATTTAATGAGAAGGTGAAGACTTGCTTATATTCTCAGCATCAGAACATGAAACTCTTTAGAAAACAGCATTGAAGTGACTAGTGGCAGGTTTTCACTCCACCCTGTAATAGCCTCTGCACCTCTCTATCCTGAAAAGATAAACCTTATTCTCTGTGGATTTACCTGGATGAAAACCAATCAGGCAACTGTACAAATAGTACGAACACCTGCACATCAGAAAAATTTAACGTTGCCAGCACCAAATAGTTCTTTCAGTTTATCTCAAAGAATGTTCCCAGCTAATCCCCTCCCAGGGACAAAGATAAACACTCTGAAGCTAATACAGTCTTAACATAAATTAAAAATAATGCAGAAAAGACATTTTAGAGCATACGGTATTTTGTTACTTTTGGATTTCTATTCCCATTTTGTACGTCTCATTGTTGAAAAGAAAACATTTTCATATTATTGTCCTGAAGAGGCCAGTTACCTCAGCACTACACACTGTGGCAGATTTTTTTCCCTTTTCCTCCCTCGGTAACCACTTAGAAAACCCAGATGCTAAGCTATGGAAGAGATTCCCACAAGGCACCTGGCTTTTTGGCAGATATCTCAGGTGGCTGGGCTGGTAGCTGCTTTTCCGTCTGAATTTTTTAAACGTTGGTACTGGATCCAAGATATACTTCTAAATTTAAAATATCTAGATTCTTCTCATATTTCATTTAAAAAATTGGAATTATATTCAAATAAAAGTTATGTATTATATATCATACTGTTGTATGATAAAAACCAAAACCAAACTCGCTGCTGTTGAGTCAATTCCAACTCATAACGACCCTACAGGGCAGAGTAGAACTGCCCCGTAGAGTTTCCAAGGAGCACCTGGTGGATTCGAACTGCCGACCATTTGGTTAGCAGCCATAGAACTTAACCACCACACCACTAGGGTTTCCTGTTGTATGATATATAATATAAATTGTAATGTAAATTGAATAATATTTGTTTTTTAATATAATTTTTTTTTGAGGAGACTATCATAACTATAAAAAAATTCTGGGATTATATTTTCAGTTAATCTTTTTCTCCTAGAAGAATCTAGAATATCCTCTTTTCTCTAATATTTTCTCTTTACTTCTAAATATACTGATATAATCAATAAAGCATCTTAGCAGGAGGCCACTTGTTTCAGAATATATCTTAATTTCTTTTTGCTTATATCCTGCCTAAGCTAGAAATGTTAGAGATAAGATTATATTATTTAAAAATTCCCTTCTTATGTGTTTCTCTCTCTCCCAATGTGAGAACTGTTTTTACTCGTCTCAAGATTTCCCTGTCCATTTCTAAAATTCTGCACCAACATTATTTCAAAGCCTTTGTGTTAACAACTCCATTTATCTCTAAAAGCCTTGACATTTTTAGTCACTCTTTTTATACTAACTCTACCAATGTATCCTTTATATCTCATCTATATTCAAATTTTTGAATTTATTCTGTGTTATTTCAAACAAAGTATATTATTTTCTCTTTGTTGCTCTAAGGATTCTGTAATTTTATTCTCTAAAACTATGACTCATTTTTTTTATAATGCATACATTTTATTATATTCACACAAGGAAATACTATACAGCAAAAAATAAATAAATAAATAAATTTTTTTTATTGATAATACTTTTTTATGGAATTGATGGTTCATATGGTAGTTCTATTTTTAGTATTTTAAAAATTTTATTGTGTTTTAGGTGAAAGTTTACTGCACAAATTAATTAATTATTATTTTTTTTTGACTTTAACAAAAAGAAATTTATTTCCTCACAGTAAAGTAGGCTAAAAGTCCAAATTCAAGGTGTCAGCTGCAGGGGGAGTCTTTCTCTCTCTGTTGGCTCTGGAGCAAGGTCCTTGTCCTCAATATTCCCGTGGTCAAGGAGCTTCTCAGGTGCCGGGACCCTGGATCCAAAGGACACACTCTGCTCCTGGTGCTTTCTTGGTGGTATGAGGTCCCCCTACAGGATAAATTAATTTTTCATGAAGAAAGGATGTCTACTAGGCCAGAGTGAGGCGGAAAAGGCTTGGCAGTGATAGAATTCAAACCCACAGCCCCAAAGAGACCGGAGCCTTAATCCGGCACCTTAGACTACTCAGCCATGCTACCACCTGCTTAATTTTCTAAGGAGTGTTTACATCTGTGTTTGGTCTGAATAAAGCCATGCAAATGAAATTTCATGGATGCTTTCCTGAGCCTAGAGGATATATTCCTAGCATATTTCTCTATTCTTGTATTTCAGAGAGACCGATTCAAGAGGGATTCGATAACATAAACATATTTGCTTAGATGCAATAAAGATATGCTGTCTAACTGCAACAAATTGGATTCTTACACTCTATTAAGAAAAAATTAATTTGAATTTTTATGTAATTTCACTACTGAGTTTGCCTTGTTCTGCTGTTTAGTATATAATAGTGACCCTGCAGTACAGAGTAGCACTGCCCCAGATGGTCTTCAAGGCTGTAATCTTTATGGAAGCAGACTGCCACATCTTTCTCCCGTGGAGCAGCTGGTGGGTTTGAACCACTGACCTTTCTGTTAGCAGCTGAGCACTTAACTACTGTGCCACCAGGGCTCCTTTTATATGTAATCATCTGAATGTTTGCCACTGATACTTCCCATTAGACAGTAAACACATAGCTATCATTATTTGAAATAAGAGGTAAGATGGTGAACAAGCAATCTATCTTCTGGCAATAAATCAAGATGCAAGATAAGAATATTCCCACAATTGATCAAGCCACATCTAGAAATAGTTGATCCCAAAAACAGAAGAAAAAGGAAGAAGCACGAACAGTGGTAGTAGGGCGGATACCAAACGATTGGCTTTACTTTGTATTCGACAACTTTCCAGAGTGAATTTTTTGGGTTGTGTACCCACTACCCACATCAATCACAGTAGTTCTTGGTGTTGGAGCAGATCCAAAATGTTTCTAACAAGGACAAATCCTTGTTGGATTAATTTGTTACTGTTACCAAATGCCCATATACCAGTTGTTGAGTCAGTTTTGATTCACGATGACCTCATGTGTGTTGGAGGAGAACTGTGCTCCATAGGGTTTTCAATGGCTCATTTTTCTGAAGTAGATCACCAAGTGTTTCTTCTGAGGTACCTCTGGGTGGACTTGAACTTTCAATCTTTCAGTTAGCAGATGAGTGTGTTAACTGTTTGCTCCACCCAGGGACTCCAAAATGCCCATATAATGTACTTTAAATATCTAATGTTTAACCTACTTTATTTTATTTTTTACAACGCCTTCTGAAGCTCAGAACGTTGAAGGGTGACTACAATTGTGAGCTTGTGCCCTAGGCAACATAAACTATGAACTGTCATTTAGGTTTCTTTGGCTGTGACTGAACTGGGTGGCCTTCCCTGTCTGCTTTCCTTGAATTCATTTCAGCTTTTCTTGGTCACATAATAACTTTGTGTAGGTTGTAAGCTAAGAAGTCAATCCAAGGTTAAGCTGTTGCTTGTCAGAAAAGAAATAAGTAATTTGATATGAATGTTGTGTGTGACATGGGCATGTGAGCTCAACAAAAGTGACTGGGGATATGTGATATCGACTGATCCTTATTCCTGAATCTTTGGGCGTTCTAAGGCTAACTGAAGCAGATCCTGAGAGCAGAGTGACTGTCTCGTAATGCTGCTTTCTGGTTTTAGAGATCAATGAGTAGGCCTGTGGTGTGGCTTGCTGCAATCAAGTATGTGAGTACCTGTATTGATTCTTAAAGCATCTCTGTTGTTCCAGAGAATCACAAAGATAGACAGGAGAAACTTGAGGAATACTTAAAAAATAAAATGTGGATAAATGAATCTACACTTTTAGAATGGCTTTAAATTAGCTACTCTTTCTCAAGTCTTCCTGGGCTAGCTGGGTCCTGTACATTTGTAGGTGAGTAATCTGATTCATTGTTACTCATTCAGATAGGGGAAGAGTGATATGGAGATTCAGGTATAATATTTACATTTGTCTCACAAATATTTTGTGAGTATGAGTCTTCCTGGCTCTGTCAGAAAAAAGATTTAAAAGAAAATGAGAAGCTATGCTACAGTAATTCAACCTGGATGGGAACATAGTCTTGCCCTGGCCCTCACCAACTGATAACATTCACAGAAACGTGAGTCCTAAGACAGAACTCACTATTTTGCTCTTAGACCTCTTTCCTATTATATTGATTCTTTTTTCTTGCTTTCAGTTCTTTTCATCTCCTTCTGTGAAACTTGCCTCTATCTCTTCATTGTATTTATATGATCTTCTGTTTTCTGTTTTTCTCACTGCCTTCTTGTTTAAACCCAATAGGAAACTCACATATGTTTCTAAGTATTTTTCCCCCCACTGGAATAATGATAAAAATGATTTTTAGCTCAATTTACTTAAAACTAGATTATAAGTCATTTTTCATTATTTGTGTAATTTGAAGAAGGTAGTTACAACTGATTTAAAACGGTTTAATGATTAATATTCCTTTTGCATCCAATAGCCTTCATAAAGCTTCTCTTTTCTCCAAGCATCACTGCCAGATTTTCGACTTTACTTTTTTTACAACTTTATCAAGATATATTCCACATACCATAAAATTTACCCATTTAAAGTGAACAGTTGAACAGTTTTTAGTATATTCACAGAGTTGTGCAACCATCACCACAATCTAATTTTAGCATATTTTCAGCACTCCAAAAAGAAACCCGGTATCCAGTAGCAGTCATTTCTCATTTCTGTGCCCCCTTCCTCCTCCCACTCCAGCCCCACGCAACCCATCACCTACTCCCTGCCTCTATAGAGTTGCCTATTGTATATTTTGGATGAATAGAATCATCCAATATGTGGTCTTTTCTGAGTTACATCACTTAGTATAATGGTTTCAAGGTTCATCCATGTTATAGCATGTATCAGTACTTCATGCCTTTCATTGCCAAGTAATAATTTTGAATTTTCTATTACAAGTGTCTTAGCTTCATTTATTTACAGTGTTCTATACATCTATCCTGTCTCAATCACATAATACAGTTCAAAATGATTTAAGTAATGGCTTCACTATTAATGATGAAACAAAGTATAATAACTTATGTCTTTTAATTCTAAACATTATTGTGTTACAATCTAAATGGTCAGTTATAGAAAGAGAAAAGATGTGACCCCTTCTGCCACCAGCAGCCTTCTATTTTTAATCTGCATATTTCCCTCATCTAATAGTCTCTCTTTTTTTTCTTAATAGTCTCTTCAAATTCGTTTTAGTAAGAATTCGCAGATAAGACATATATTTGTAAGCAGACCAGTTGATGTCCTTTCTGTTGTTGTTTTTGTCCTTTCTGTCCATAACGGAAATTAGTCTGGAGAAATGGAAAAGCATACATAGTCTGTTTCTGTATGTCTGTCAGGATGAATTAGAAGGCAGAGAGATTTCTGCTATTAATTTGTTGTAGCACATAATTCAAATATCAATTGATTAAATCCAGCATTCAGTTACTCAATGAGCATTCATCCATCCTGATGCTCTCATGGAATTAGTTTTGTATGAAATTAACTTTGTGTTGGATGATAAAATGCAAGCTTAAAAATAAACTGTAACAAAGACTCGTTATAAAACACCAGATGCTCTTTTCAATTTTTGGTTCTGAAATGAATACGTGTCAGCCAGGGCCAAGAGAAATAGTATCCAGCTATATCAGATCTGTCCAGCTGCATCCCAATAGATGCTTCTTCCATAATGCTTTTGTTCCATTCTGACAAAAAAAACAAAAAACAAAAAACTTTTTCGTCTTAGCCCTATAATGTAGAACTAAGAAAAGGAATCAAACTTGCCATCTTTCCCAGGTATAATGGATTCTCAAATGTGCTAGGACAATCAGTGTGCTACCAGCCACACCAGCTCTGGAAGTTAGACTGACACAAAAAATAGAAAAACCTAAAAATATTTTCTATATTGTAGAAGACTAGTTGCATTAATGGCCAAATATTTCTGAGCTCTCTGAAGCCACATCCATTGCTCCAATTTGCTTGGCCATGTGCTTTGGGTTGGCCAGTGGGATGCTAGAAGATGTAATCCAAGTAAAGTCTTGAAAAAGCACTTGAGTACTTCTTCTGTACCCTTCCCTCTGCCATTACCATGAGAACATGCCCAGGTAGCCTGCTGGAGAGTGAGAGACATGTAAAAAGCCAAGTAGCTGCATTCTATCCAGCCAAGGCAGGACACGACAGGTCACCATCAGACATGAAAGCCAGTTCATCCAATATCTGAAGAAGTTCCCAGCCAAGCCTAGCTTAAACCTCTGAACCACAGACTCAGGCACTTAATAGATCTTTATTGTTTGTTACTGAGGTGTTGTGATTGCTTATAACATAGCATTATTTTGTCAATAGATAATTGACACACATATGGATTTTCAGAAACAGTTCAGTCACACTTACTATGAATGCCAAACCAGAATAGCTTTCTAGTTTACACAATAATACAGATAGAAGTTGGAAATATTGCCTAAGTAATAATATATAATTTATCTGTTATTACTGATGAATACCATGTTTAATTTTGGTGAGGATTTCCCCAGACATTTGAAACTTACTACTTGAAGCAGAAAACATGCTTTCTAGCTGAAGTATTTAGAAATAAACTTTTTGGGTAGTAGCTAAGGTACTTCTCTAGATTTTGCTGAAGGAGACACTTTTTAAAAATAAATGTATATTGGTTCTGCTCATTACGACAATAAAATATGATCATTGTGGAAAATTCATAACATGAAAAAATAAAAGGAAGGTCATCTCTAGTTTCAGCATTCAAAGATGACAACTGCTAATATTTGATATATTTTAATACATTTCTTTCCAGTTTTTTTTCTTGCACATGATTTACTTGCCACAATTATGACACATTGCATAATTTTATATAAACGTTTTTCTTCCTTTTATTTCAAATCATTACAGATTATAAATACATACTATCAAAATAGTTATTTATCACAGCCCAAAATAGGTATAAGATAATTTATAAAAGTATTCCCCTTTCATTTGACATTTAATTTTTGTTTTGATTTTTTTTTTTTATATTGCAATTTACTGGTGAACATTGATACATTTAGAGCCTTTTGTGTATAAAGATAGAGTCCCAAAAGTGGCATTACTGAGTCAAAGAGTGTAACATTTCAAGGCCTTGGGTATATATCATGAGATCAATTTTCCAAAGAGTTATGCCAATTTACCTTCCTGCCAACGATTTAGGCCTGTTAAAGTAGAGTTAACTGAGCATAAATTAACCTTGACTTGATGATACATCGTCATTGCTATGAATATACATTATTGCCCTGTACCCAGTGATGATTGCAGGGGTTATTGAGACTATAAGACTCACCTTTTTTAAATTGCAAGAATATGTTTCCCTTGTTTGTTTGTTTTCTATCTTCCTTTTTTTTTTTTTTTTTTTTCATGCTTGACAACCAAATGGTAATATGGTAATATACAGTTCTAGGAAAATGGTGTTTGGGGCAATGGGAATTCACATATGCCAATGACTGGAATACGAATTGATATATATGGAGGGGTTTTTCCATTATTAAGATTCCAAGTCTTGAAAACGTGCTTATTATTTGAACCAGCAATTCCTACTCCTTGCGCTTTATATTGTTTATAGTCATGCATTATACCAAGGAAATAATTATGGATATAGAGGAGATTCGTCTTCAAGGATGTTTATTAAATAATTATTCTTGTAAAACTGAAAAGGCTAATCCAAATAAATCATGATGAATCTATATATAGAGAAATAGGACTACAGTTATTTAAAAAAAAAAAATGTAGAAAAGTTTAATAACATGGAAGGGAAATTAAGGATACATTAATTGAAAAGAAAAGTTATAGAAGAGGCTATGTAGAATAATATACAGGCGCCCTGATGGCACAGTGGTTAAGCACTCAGCTCCTAACCAAAACTTTGGTGGTTCATACCAACCCTGCAGCTCCTCAGGAGAAAGACCTGGAGATCTGCTTCTGTAAAGATCATAGCCAAGAAAACCCTATGGGGCAGCTCTACTCTATCACATCTCCGTCTCACTATGAGTGAGAATTGACTCGATGGCACTCAACAAAACAACAGTATATATATAAATATACACACACACACAATATTAAAAAGTATTACATATATATGTACATTTTTTAAATTTACATGCAGCTGCCTAAAAAGACATGGTACTATAATCAGTATTCTGTATGGCAGGACTAAAGGTTATTTGTAGACTCTTTGCTGTGCTTTCTAAGCTTCCACTTGCATGATCTAAAATAAGAGTAAACAGGTGGCGAATGAGGGCTTAGGACACTAACCTACGAGCAAAGGCCATGAACTCTATTGCATAAATTTTATGCTATATCTTCAGGACGCTCCAGATGCTTCTTTATCTCTCTTCCTGATCCTGTGTCTGTATTGAGGTTGACAGTTAAATTACCAGCAAATAGCTCTCCTATTACTCCTGGGCGATTGTGTGTTGTCTAGTTCTCCTGACGTTTTTCATTGCTCCTCTGTATTTCAGTAGATGTGCAGTTATAACACATGCTTCGTTACTATTCATTCGATCGGCTGCATTTTTGAGGTATGAAATTTATTAAGTGTCCCAAACTTACTGCTCTCAGGGGCCAGGGAGGTTAGACAAAATAAATAAAGCAGATTAGCCACTGACTCGATACAAAAGAAACAGCTACCTCTCACCATCAACTGATGATTGGCAAGAAGCAACATGGCCCTGGTGGTGCCAGTGCTCTGATTTTTCAAGAGAAGCTAGTGACTCAATTTTTAATGCTCTCTCTCTGTTTTTATATCCTGGCCACTATTCAGACATTGTAAAAGTGTACAGGAAAGAGAAATATGACTACAAGATGAATTTGTTCTGTGTGTAGCCAGTTTATGATTTCTGACGTTTAGGCATGTCAACATGTCAAATTTGAGGCACCCACAAGCAAATAATTCTTATGTAAAGACCAGTAAATTTTCAGTGAATAATCAATTCTCTTATTACATAGACATCTAGCATAATGCAACTCCAAGTTGTGAAGGCGAATGAGATGACAAACGAGCCAACGTTTTTCAGTTTTATAACCAGGATCCTAAGAATCCATTGGGAAAATTTCAATTTCAATTTTTTTTTTTACTTATGTCACTTACTTAAGAGCAATGTCAAAAAATATAAACCTGAAGTATATACAATTCTGTATCACCAAAATAAATCGGCATTCCAAAGGACTGTGGAAGAGGAAGCATCACTATATCAGAAAGGAGGATGGCCTGATTCAGGATAACTAGAAGCCAGGCTATGTGTAGTGAGGTCTACATTCCAGGGCAGGGAAGTTTTTCCCCAGTGAACCCTAAGATTGAGAGCAAGTGTGACAGGGACACAGAAAGTGCTTAGACAGCAGGCAGTCTAGACTCTGATGCCAGTTGTTTATAGGAATCATCTGGTAATGATGGCTGACCAATACCTGGGGACCTTGAGGCTTTTGGAAATTGCAGCTTTTCTTGTAGGGAGAAAGAAGCCACTAATTATGTGGAAAGTTGAGTGCAAGTGCAACTCCTACCCTGGGGAGAAGAGGGAGGCATGATCTCAGTCTTGTTTATTGCCCAGACAGCTCAGCAGGAGCTTCCAGGGTCACTTGGAAACAATTGACATTCCACCACGATCATATACCTTGTTGCGGATGAAGTATGTATCAGTAAAGGTTCTCCAGGGAAACAGAACCAGTAGGATACGTGTGTGTGTGCGCGCGCGTGTGTGGAGAGACAGAAAGACCGAGAGAGAAAGAAAGAGACTGATTGACTCCAAGTAATTAACTCATGTGACTGTGGGCGCTGGCAAGTCCAAAGTTTGTAGGAGAAACCAGCAGGCTGGAAACTAGCAGAATATGATGCTGCAGTTTCGAGGCAGAATCTGTCCTGGACACCTCAGTTTTTACTCCTAAGGCCTTCAGCTAATTGGATGAGGCTCAGCTACCAACACCTAGTGTTTAATTGAATAACCGGGTATTTACTATAACCCAAAGCAAACCTACTGCGGTTGAGTCGATTACGATTCATAGCGACACCATAGGATTTCTGAGGCTGTAAACCTCTATGGAAACAGACTGCCACGTCTTTCTCCCACAGAGCTGCTGGTGGTTTCAAACCACCGGCCTTTGGGTTAGGAGTCAATCATTGTAACCACTGTGCCACCAGGGCTCCTTGGGTACTTACTATAGCTTAGCTAATTTGACACATAGGAGCCCCTAGATGGTGCAAATGGTTAATGGCTCAGCAGATAACCAAAGTTTGGTAGTTCCAGCCATTGGAAGCCCTATGGAACACAGTTCTACTCTGATACACATGAGGTTGCCATGAGTTGGAATTGACTCGCACAGCAACTGGTGTAAATTGACACATAAGACTAACCTTCACAGAGGGAACTAAAATCTCTTCTAGCTTAAGAAAAATGAAATGCAAAATATCATCAAGGGTGGGTAGCATGTGAACCAAGCAATTTGAGCCAGCACTCAGATGATTCCATTACTGGAAGGGGACCCATCAACTGTACTTTAAGAAACATTGCAGTGTGTGTGTGTATAATACACATTAAATATGCAAATATGGAGGCATCTGTATCTACATGTATATATCTGTATATATGCCTCTGAGAATGTTTGTATTTTCAAAGGAGGCCACAACCATGACCTATGTTGTTCTAGAACCTTATTCCACCTAATTCCCCTCTCCTTGATTCTGAGTAGAATTGTGACTTGCATGTAACCAACAGAGCATGGCAGAAGTGGTGCTGCGTGAGTTCTGAGGCTAGGTACTAAAAGGCAATATGGCTTCTGACTGGGACCCTGGAAGATTACCGCTGGTGCAAAAGCCTCCATGAAGCAGTACCACTGCCCTGAGGCCACTATGCTGTGAAAGACCAAAGTAGCCCATGTAGAGACCACACGGTGAATCTCTGAGACTACGTGAAGAAAGAGAAGCCCAGCCAGTCCCCAGCTGCTCCAGTTCCAGCCAGCATCTGACCACACCTACTTGAGACCCTGAGCCATAAACAGCCAGCCAAGTTAGTTCTCCCCAAATGCCTGACCCAGAGAAACTATGAAAGAAGATTGAATTATTGTTGGTTTAAGCCACTAAGTTTTAGAGTGACTTATTATGCAGTGATATGACAGAACTCAATCTATCAGTCTGTCTGTCAGCCCTTTCTTCAAAGGAAATCTTTAAAAGAAAAAGTGTTCTGATTTAAATAGAGATGGAGGGCCTACTTGGCACCCCTCTTGCACCTAGGGCACTTGAGCCCTGAGGACTGTGTGGAACACAGCTTGTAGTCAAATGATGTTTTTTTGGAGAATTGGAAAGGAAGTCCCAAAGAGAGAAGCAGCAAGAGTGGGGCAGACGCCTGCCCAACTGTGAGCTCCTTCAGAAGGTTGGAAAGTAATCGAGCTTCTTCCTTGAATAATATAAGGAGTGACTGCATCTGTCAGAAATCTTGACACGAAAATCAAAATGAATGCCAACTAATCCATCACAGTTCAAATATGGAGAGTTAGGGGTAAGAATGCCCTATAGGGCGGTCAAGGATTTCCCAGTTCTGGATAACCAAGGTCATCTCAGTTCATGGGAAAAATGAACCACACTATGTAAACTAAAAGCACATTTGCAATAAAACTAATCAATATTTGTAGAGTTCCTACTGTGCATTAGGAAAAAAAATGTATTTACAAGGTCTCACATAATCTTTTAAAATTCTCAGAATATAATTATATTATCTCTAAAGTCCAGAAAGAAAAGTTGAGGCTTCATGAGATTATATATATATATAATGTCATGCAGATAATAAGGAGCAGAGATGTGAATTTATATTTGCCTCCTGGCAGAGCCTGTGTTTTCCCTCCAGATTATTGCTCACTGTAGCATACTTCTGGGCCTGAAAGTAATTTGGCAAAGAACCAAGAGAGATTCCTCTAGCTCTGCCGTTCATTGCATTGAATAACATGGAATCGGCAAGTTACAGTTTTCACCATCCCATGTAACAGGGCACATTTACTTCAGCACCTCAGGTCTCAATAAGAAATCAATCCCTTTTGACTCCCTGGATCTGAAAGCCAACTGCAGCTCATCAGGAGAGAACACCCTCCCCTAATCTCACAGTGGCCAAGACAAACATCTTCCCAGTGAGTCCACTTGTCTTTTCTGTTGTATGTTGTTGTGTGCTGTCAAGCTAATTCTGACTCATAGTGACCCTAGATGACAGTAGAACTTCTCCGTAGTGTTTCCTAGGCTGTAATCTTTATGGGAGCAAATGGCCAGGTCTTTTCTTCTGCAGAGCCACTGAGTGAGTTCAAACCTCCTGACCTTTTGAGTAGCAGTCAAGTGGTTAACCATTGCGCCACCAGAGTAGCACTTCCAAAGTTCATCGTGGTTCAATGTCAGTAGAGAGGGGATATGGCCCCATCCCTGTCTCATTCCTTCCAGGAGTTTTCAGTCTAGAAAGCAAAACAGCATAATCATTAAGAAAGACAGCTCTGAAGTCACACTCTCTTATTGTTGTTGTCAATTGCTTAGTTGGCCTTGAATTATGGCGATCCCATCCACAACCGAATGGAACACTGCAGCATCAGTCCTGCACCATCCTCATGATTGGTTGTGAATCGGACGGTTGTCATCCACAGGATTTTCATTGGCTGACTTTCAGAAGTAGGTTGCCAGGCCTTTCTTTCTAATCCGTCAGTTTGGAAGCTCTGCTGAAACCTGAGCGGCATCATAGCAACACGCAAGTCTCCACTGATAGATAGGTGGTATCTGTGGATCCATCAGTGGAGATTGAACCAGGGTCTCTAGCATTAAAAAGAAAACAAACAAACAAAAAAACACTTGCCTTCGAATGGACTTGAACTCACAGCAACCGCATCTGTGTCAGAGTAGAGCTGTGCTCCATAGTTTTCAATGGCTGATTTATTTGGATGTGGATCACCAGATCTTTCTTCCCAGATGCCTCTGGGTGGACTTGAACTCCCAACCATTTGGTTAGCAGCCATGTGCATTAACCATTTCACTAGCCAGGGACTCTGGGTCTCCTGCATGAAAGGCAAGAATTCTACTGCAGAACCACTACTGCCTCAGAATTACTCCACCTGGACTGAAATATCAGCTCTGCTTCTTCCTGGTCCTGTGATCTTAGAAGTATTCAACGCACCTCTCTGTTGAATAAGGTTAATCAAATTGTGTCAGTTCTAGTACTGTGAGATGGGTTTAGATGCGTAAGCCATTGCAGAAGCATCTACGAAGCATAAAGGGAGAGAAAGCAGGAATAGTATGGTGAGCCCTCAGATGGCAATGCAGGTCTAACACCTGTGAAAGGAGAGCAACAAGAGAGGAGAACTGTGGGGGAAGAGTCTCACATTGCAGTGAAGTTCTGAAAAATCTTGGCCAGGCTAATGAAGGTCCCTGAGCAAATATTGCCCATTAGGGAGTCCTGTGTTAGATACTAATATCTTGGCTCTAGTGCTCCCACTGTCTCAATTGTTGACTGGGAGCTTCCTTGGGAGACAATGGTGTTGGAGCGAATGCTGCCCTAGATGCTGTGATAGTTTCCCTGGTATGTGGCAGCTGGTGGCTATCCGCTAATTACAGCTCCTCACAGTGGATTCTTTCTTGAAGAGAGATCTGAGCAGTCCGTGCCTATGGTGCTGCACGCAGTAACTACATAACAGGGCCATTGTATTTATAATAAAGCCCTGCATATAAAATTGCTCTTCATATATCAACTATCTCATTATCAGGCATTTTGCATTTGGGACAGTAGGAAAAAAAACTATTATCTGACTATTTTGCACATTAACGGTGTACATCTGGCAATAAGAAATGCCAAGGTAAGAATAATGCTGGCTATGATGGTTAAGGTTACGTGTCAACTTGGCTGAGCCGTGATTCTCAGTGGTTTGGGAGTTATGTAATGATGTGATCTGGCAGTTATGTCATGATGTAATTTGACAGTTATATAATGATGTAGTTATCCTCCATTTTGTCTGATGTGTTCATCCTCCTTTTTCAGTAAAAAAAAAAAAAACCAGTGCTGATTTTCACATAATCTGGTCTTTGGCAACTAACCATGTCGGTAAATGAGGAGTGAATGTAGTAGTTATTATCAGTATAAGGAAACACAAGGATATGTTAAAATACCTGGGCTAAGTATGTTATCCAACTTCATCAGGTAACCTTAAAGCCCTAATTGCAAATAGACACCTTGATTGAAGGTAGAGTGTGTCCCAAACCCCTGAGTCAACATCTTGTAAAATGTCTGTTTATCAATGCTGGAAACTGGAACTAGAAATTTCTCAGTCAGCGAAATACCTTAAAACACAATTTCCGTAAAAGACAGCAACTCTCTAATTCCTCTGTTATTGTCTTCTTTCTGCTCTTTCTCTCTTTTTTCTCTCTCTCTCTTGCTCTCACTGTCTTGGATATAAGTGTTACATGATTGGCCTGGTATAAATGTCTTATACTAGGCTTAAAACAATCTTCTTCCATGTCAACCATTCAACCCCTGACCTGGAGGAATTCAGGATTTAGTGGGGGTACATTCTCAGCAGGTGATCCAAATTCCTTCTGTCATATTTTTATTCATTTACCTTTTCTCTCTTACCTCTGTCCCAACTTTCCATTCACCTAGCATTGATCCTATAATAACTTTGTCTTTTGGTGGCATCAGGGTGAAATCATCTCTTTCTTCCCTCCACCATTTTATTTGCCACCAGGTACAGATAAGGGCTATAAAAACAGTCTATTCAAACTACTATTGAAGGCAATCTGCCTGAGGGCAGAAATAAGGAAATGAAAATTACTTCGACAACCCACTTAAGATAGCCTTTCAGCCTACAGGGGACATCTTAGACCTGAATTGCTATACTGTTTACAAATACCATAGTGCTAGAGCTGTGTTCACAGTTGGCACACAGTAAATATGTATCAAATGAATGAGAGGAAACATTTTAAATTGTGCTGACTTCAATGATAGCATCATGTATGCTTTTTATTTGTGGAGTCATTTTCAACTCTAGATGGGAAGCTTTTAAAAAAAATACTGATGCATTGGTCCATTCTAGACCAATTACTACATAAAAATCTTCCATATTCTCATGACATTCTACTCTATAATACATCCTGTTTGTTTTTAATATGAAATATGTGTTACAAAAATATCTTCAAGTAAGAGTCTTGGAGGATGCACTGTGATAGTTCTATGACTCCTTGTCCTTTCAGCATTCCATCTCCTGTGTGGTTTGCATAGCAATAGAATTAGGTTCAAGAACTCAGGGAACATCTAGCTCGACTGGCATAAAACAGTTTATAAAGAAAATATTCTACATTTTACTTTGGTGAGTAGTGTCTGGGGTTTTAAAAGCCTATGAACGGCCATCCAAGATACAACACAAATCTCACCCCTTTGGGACAAGGGAGAATGAAGAAAACTAAAGATACAAGGGAAAGATTAGTCCAAAGAACTAATAGACCACATTTTTTTTTTTTTTTATCACAGCCTCTACCAGACTGTGTCCAGTGCAACTAGATGGTGCCTGGCTACTAGAACCAACTGCTCTGACAGTGTTCACAATAGAGCGTCCTGGACAGAGCTGGAGGAAAATGTAGAACAAAATTCTAACTCACAAAAAAAGACCACACTTAGTGGCCTGACAGAGACTGGAGAAACCCTGAGAGTATGGCCCCCAGACACCCTTTTAACTCAGTAGTGAAGTCACTCCTGAGGTTCACCCTTCAGCCAAAGATTAGGCAGGCCGGTAAAACAAAATAAGACCAAAGGGGCATGCCAGCCCAGGGGAAAAGACTAGAAGGCAGGAAGGAACAGGAAAGCTGGTAAAAGGGAACCCACGGTCAAGAAGGGACAGTGTTGACATGTTGTGGGGCTGTTAACCAATGTCATAAAACCATATGTGTACTAACTGTTTAATGGAAATGAGTTTGTTCCATAAACCTACTGTAAAGTACAGTTAAAAAAAAAAAAAGAACGCATGCAAGGGTACTGGATACACCTGCTTTTGACTCTGGCTTCCTTTCTTCCTGTTGCTTACTGTTTGTACGTCCTTCACCTCCCCATGCCTTAGTTTCCTCATTGATCAAATGGGGTTGTTGTGAAGAATAAACATAATAACATACTTAGATAACGGGTCTAGCAAATTAAGTTTTCAGCTAAGTTCATATTATTATCACTGCTGTTTTAGTTGCTGTTGAGTTGATTCTTCCTTATGGCGAGCTCGTGTGTGCAGAGTAGAACTGCTCAGTAGGGCTTTTAAGGTTATAACTTTTCGGAAACAGATTGCCAAGCCTGTCATCTGAGGCACCTCTGGATGGGTTCAAACCCCCAACCTTTGGCTAGTAGTTGAGGGCTTAATCATTTGCGCCACCCAGGGACATGTTTATATTATAATACCTTTGTTACTGATCATGTGCCTTCATTCTCTGCTGCCATGAACTGGGCAAAGCTGGCGCCATGACATGCGTAGTTTTGTGAAGAATGTGAAAGAGCAGGTATTGGAGGAAGGTTAAGGTAAGTAGTGATAGTACCATCAAGGCTGGGTAAAGGAGCCGAGCTGAGAGTCTCCTTGTTGCCTTTAATTTCCTCCCTTGCACTTTTGTGCTTGTAGCCTAGATGGTCTTTGTAGCAGGCAATAGGGCTAGGGTGAGAAGGAAGGAAAGTGTTTCTTAACTCCATTTTCTCTTCAGTCCTGCCATTTTAGGCAGCTGCCCTGGGGTGATCCTTAATCTCCTCCAATGAATCTCAGTCAGGGAGATCTTCTTTGGAGGTTTAAACTCTGAACAGATTCCAAGTTGCAAGACCTACCTGAATGCAAATGAGGACTGTGGTCACTGAGAACCAATTTGTGCTGATTTAGGTTTATGAAGCTCAAGTCAGTTGACCTGGCAGCTCTGGTGTGAGATGAGGTGGAACTTAAATGTGCAAAGTGGTCATTTTCCAGGCATCTGCGTTTGGAGTCAGACTTTTCTGATGATGAGAGTCATGTTCGTCCCTTTTCTGTTGACAGAAGTGTTTGGGCCAGGTCTGGCAATAAGGAATGGTGACAATGTTTATAAAAAGTCACCTTACATTTGTGTTGCATGCCACATTGAACAACGCAGTGTCATATCCATTATCTTATTTGATCCTTGAAGCAACTCATTGAACTAGAAAAATTACTGCAGCCAGAGATGAGGCACTTTCTTAAAGGGCACATGGTAACTGACATTGGCTTGGTGTGTTCTTCTTTGCCTGCAGGTACAGTGACCTCCTTTCTGCTATCCATGCGTAAGCTCTGCAACTCAAAGTTTCCCTTTTTTGTATAACCCATTTGCCTTTTGTTTTATCACCTTATCCTCTGGCCCCTTCCATCGTGTTCTAATATCTTTCCAGCATGAGTAAAACTAGTTATGGAAAAGAAATGCACATTTGAGACTGGACTCTTGGCTGAATTTATGCTGGAAACGTTCCCCATAAGCAAGTGTTAACATACTACTTTTCCCTTTTTCATCCTCCTTCCCTTCCTTCCTTCCTTCTTTTCTTCCCTCACTCCCTCTTTCCTTCCTTCCCTCCTTCCCTCTTTCCTTTCTCCCCCCCTTCTCTCTCTCTTTTTCTCTCTCCCTTCCTTCTTCCCTCCCTTCTTTTCTCCTTCCCTCTTTGCTCTTCTTCTTTTGCTGTTGCTTGGAAAAAACTGCATGTTTGGTGGGGAGGCTAGAAGAGGGAAGAGGAGGGATGAAGAGAGAGGAAGAAGATGGATTTGAAGTAATAAAAATGAATAAAATAATAATAAATGTTCCAAAAGTAATCCTTTGGAGGTTACAGTTAGAATCTACATAGGTGTGAATTCATGCTAACTGTGATTCCATGGAAAATATTTCTTTTGGTGAAACAGGGTGATTAGTCTCAGACTGTGCTGCTTAAATATCTCACTGTATATGGTAATAGCTAATATCAGTGATAACTAATAGTCATTTTTCAGGAAGTTTATGTTTAGGAAATGTATCCTTTCCCCAGTTTTAGTTGTTAATGTTTATCAGGTGAATTAGAGTTCTCAAATGTGTGTCTGATAAATACTGCACTGCAATTATCATGAGCCTTACCCTAAGTGATTCTGCCTTGTATTTCGAGATCTTTATTTTGCCAGATGGTATCGAGATCACTAATACAGCAATCAGGAGCTCACATAGATGCAGAAATGTAACAGTCAGAGAGGGTGTTAACAGAGTGCGAATTGGATTTTTTATACTCGCAAATTTGAGGATCCGTGGTGAAACACATATGTTTTATATATGACAGAATATGAATATCTTCTAAACACGTAATAGGTTAAATACATACCTGCCCTCAATTTTTAACTTAATAAGAATAATTGTTTAACAGATAGGAAACTTTCTAAATAATACCTAACATATGGTAGAAACACAAATCTACTTGCCTAGCACTTTTTTTTTTTTCTTCATTTGATTTAGGCTGAATTTACCAAATATTTTGATAGAGGAAAGACCATTTACTATGATTAAAAGCTTTGGCTCCAAGTCGGAGCTGGATATGCTCTTGCTCCTGACACCAGCTAAACTTCCCAGGCCTCCTTTTTCTCATCAATACAATGGGGATTATAGTAGTAATTAACATGATTATTAAAATTACAAAATAAGATAAATAATGGGAAATGCTTAACATTATTTAGCATAGAGCTAGTTTTAGTAAATAAATCAAAATGAGACCCATTGCCATCAAGTTGATTCCAACTCATAGTAACCGTATAGGACAGAGTAAAACTGTCCCATAGGGTTTCCAAGGAGCGGCTGGTGGATTCCAACTGCTGATCTTTTGGTTCAGCCAAGCTCTTAACCACTGCGCCACCAGTACTCCTTGTAGTAAGTAGTACTGTTTATATATTATTACTTATTAATAGCAGTATTAATTCAGATGTATTAGCCAATATTTTGTATGTTTCATATATTATGAAATATATATAAATATATGTATTTCTCTTGGACTATCTAACAGCAAAAGTTTCTCTATGTTTATATATTCACTTATTCAATTAAATTTATTTTATAAATTCATTTATAGAATAGTTACTGAGCAACCACTGTGTGCTGGATGCCTTCTAGAAGCTAGGTTTAGAATGGTAGTCACAGACCTGGTAGTCAGTATGAGAAATAGGGAATTAACAAGTAAACTAACAAATATTTGTCCGTTTAGCAGCAGCGTGCTGATCAGAAAATTCTGTCCGAGTACCCTAGGAGTCAGGCTCAGGGCGTTTGTCCCGGGATAGGGAACAGGGTGGGGGACTACCAGTAGGCATGAATCCAGCAACTTCATCCTTTCACTTGAGAGCCGTGGGCTCTAACGTAATTGTGTGCATGTAGCTTATGCTTTTCTGGCCATTGCACAAGGCAGGGTTGGATAGTGTGCGTATTGTGTGTGTTTGTGTGTTTTCCCCAAATCACCTCATCAGTGCTCAGCAAATAATATTAAAATAAATAAGCAGGTGAAGCGTCATTCTTCATAAAGGGTCGTGGTTCAAAATGCTCTGCATCTCTAAGGCACATTGAAACTAGACAGCGGTAAAGCACATTTGTTCTCTCATCTTCATTTGTTTCCTGGGAGACCAAGGTAACTCCCCTCCACCTCAGCTTTATGTATTTAAACCTTAGTATTCAAAGTTGACGGCCAAGAAAAATCCTATGGAATAGTGTTACGCTGTAACACGTGGGGTCGTCATGAGTCGGAATCAACTCAATGGCAACGGGATTTGAAGTTTTAGTGGAAGCAAGAGCTCCTAAAAGATCGCCTTCTGGAGTGTCGGTGCCTCAATGCAGGAGGACTTTGGTTTCTGTGGCTCTGGCCTTCTTTAGTAAATACATGAGGGGGATCCTCTTCCGGTATGAGGCTCACAGAACTTCGTAGAGTGCTTGGTCTCTGAGCTAAAAAGTTCAGCCTCTTACCACGCCTTGGGTGCTCACTTCACCCTAATAGAAACACTCAGACGGAAGGAAAAAGTTTTCCTCCTGGCTCCAGATAGTGAATCACAAACTGGCGTTCTCTGTTCTCATTCTTAAAACTCTAAGGGTGGTAGAGGCAGCGATGCTGACAGTGTGCATTCGCAGATGCCACCATATGGGTCTCGAAAAACTAGTTGCACTGATGATTCTCTGCACATGTAGGAGACAGTTTGCGTTGTTGGCATCGTCCCTGCACAGAAACAAGCACAGCTTAGCAAGGCTGAGCAGATGGCACTAGACCTGGTGCCAGGGAGGCAGTGAATTAAAGGTTATACCCACCAGGTTTGATGCCGTGCCAGTTTGAATTGGTACAGAAGCTTCGGCCCACCTGCTTATTGGCCTCATGACATCTGGCATCTTTTTATTTTATTATTTTTTTTAATTTGGAATGAAATGAAGGCAGCAAGGAAAAATGTCATTTTAAAAGCCAGTTGCAAGTCAATGGATTTAAACTCTTAACAGAAAAAGGCCTACAGGCCCACCGCATTAATGTTTTATATTAATGATTTTTATAAAACCGTGGGGAAATTACACACTGATGTGCTGAGTTGTGTTGCAGCTTATAGCATCATACAATGGAGAGGGTGGACTGCTAAAACCTGGCTCAAAGTTGCTAAATACTGACAACAGAAAAAGGCTGTTATCTGTAGCCTGTGTATTGTAATTAGGAATCAGAGAGGAAAATAAATTTGTTTCTGTTTATTCTAATGATTTTCACATTGTAATAATCAGAAAACATTGTGGCATTTCCCATGGCAGCAGCCTCTAAAAGGTGCTTTTCACCTTTAGCGGGCTCCTGTAAAGTTTCCTCTGTACCAGTGTAGGTAGTTATGCTTTATTTCAGCGGTAATCCCCACTTTTCCGCACACGTTCGTACACTGCGTACACAAATATGCAACATGCCCAGCCCCAGGGTAGCAGTGTGTGCATACGGAAACCTGTTTGTATATCTCCTCCATTTGGGATTTTCCTGCCTGCTCCCTGGGTGTGAAATGAAAGCGCACAGCTGACTTGCACTCCCGAGGTGATTAGCATTGTAACTAAGCTTCTGATGCAAAGTGTATGTAAGGCCTAGCGGAGGAACATCAGCAATTTACTGCTTTTAAATTGACTTTAAATGCTATTATTTCAAGTCCTACATCAGTATTCTGGAGGTAAAAGAAATCATCATTAAGAAATGTATTAAATGTCTAAAATAGCGTCAACTTTGCATCCCAGAATTCTGACATGCATCGTGGTAATATTAACTTTTTCTTTTTTTTCCCCATTGGGATTGGCTTGATTTTTCTTTTTTTCCTCTTTCTATCTTAGGGAATGACAACAGCAACGAAATTTTGTGGCAAGATAATCTTCTGTTTTCAGAAAAAGTCTGGAGAAGGGGTGTTGGTAAGAAAAATAAAAAGCTAGGAAGTGCTTCTGAAGTTGTGCTAAAAGATTTTGGAGAAAGAGGAGAAAGGAAGAATATACCTCTAGTTTTGAACAGAAAAAGAAACTGGAAAGCCAGTGATTTTCTTTTGCCTTGGTCTCAGAAGTCCATATACAGGGACAGTGAAGATCCAATAATAGTGCCTATGCAGCCCTCGGGTTCTACAAGAGAAAGAGTAGGTATCTGATCGGAAAGTAACATCCATTCCGTTAGTTCTGGATACAATGTGCAAATCTGCTACCCACTGTTTTGAAGCCTTTAACTGAATATTGTAATGGCTTTTAAATATTAAAAGTATTATTAATTATTGATGTTAAAGTATTAAAACACATTAAGATATTTTAAAACAATATTAAAACGTTATTAATTATTAATATTAAAATATTAATTAGCTTCCAATTCTGAGTTCCATGAACCACAACTGTATCTTTTTTTAATGGAAAATCCAGGTAAAAAATTATTTCCCAAGGATAGGAAATTGCTAAGGACAAAAAAAAAATAAGTAAAAGAGATATCTTCTAAGCAACAAGACTGGGAGTTTGTAGCCCCATTGTTGACCCACTCATTATTATTAAACTCCTTAAGTTCATCTAAAGTTTAAGGAGGGGAAACAAATCAAATTGATTTTCTCTATAGAGTCTATCAGTGTGCATTTCAACAATAGGATAAAGACAGGAAAGAATAAAAGCAGAGCCAGTGTAACACTGGAGCCACAGGGCTTCCTCCTGTTGGTGTAACTAACTCATTTATATTTGATACTTCTTCATAACTCTATTAGACTAGAATTCCTTTCACAAGCTCTAAGGTGTCCTTCTATAATAATGCCCCTTCATTATTCTTATCCAAAGACATCTTACCGTTGTCACAGTCAAAACTTATACATTATTCATTGTCGTTATAAATAATTCTTGTTATAGACCAGGTACTAAATTGCTACCTAGCATTCATTGTAGCAAAAGCCGGTTTCATAGTTCCCCTGTTAAATAGGTAACCCAAAATATTCCCAGAGAAATGAAAGAACTATATTTTTCCACTTCTTCAACTGATCAGTTTTTATAAGGCAATGGTAAAAAAACAAACTAAAACAAAACAAAACCTTGATGAGTGAAGTTCTGAAGTTTTAATCACAGTAAGATGAGTTTAGTGTATATATTTTCAGATAGTTGATTTGAGGGGATATCTAAGAATAGTTTTATTTGCAATATATCTGACAGCATTGCCTTCAAGGTCATCTGCAATATATTGTCGAATACCCTTTTCTCAGTATATTTACAATCTAATACTCACTGTTAACAGAAAATAGAGGAAGAGCCCTATGAATTAGTTGGGAGGTGAGAGAGATATTAAGAACCTTTCTCTCAGCAAACTAGATATTGGATTTTATATTTGTTATCTTTTTGTAAACACCTTTACCATTTATGTATAAAATAACCAGTTTGAATTCTGAGTTAATGCTCATGCTTCAGGTTTTCAGGAGTGAAGCTTTATTTTCCTATTCATGGTATCAGGTCTTTCTGGAACCTTCCAGTTATATTGTGATATCATAGTATAATTCATTCTTAAATTGTCTCTATTCTTCCTTAACACCTATAATGTTTTGGGGTTGTTAATCAGATCGACACATGAGTATACATCTTTAGACTATTCTTTTCCTGGAAAAATTCCATTTTTCGTGAGGACAGCTCTTCATGGAAATGATGTCCCTTAAATTTCTAGTCTTGAAAAGATCTCCTATTTATCTATTTGGAATTTCATTTATAGAGAAAAGGCAATTCATCTTTACTATTAATAATATTGATTTTGAATATTTATGGCTAAAGGTTCACTATGGGCACTTCAAAAAATAAATCTAGAAAATCAATAATTTACCTTCAAGTTAATGAAATATAAAGTTCCCGAAGGTTCTATTTACATGAACTTTACTTGGGAGTAATGGTCTCATGAAATCAGTCCAGCCAAATTCTGCTTTCTAGCTAGCATCACCCGTAATGTATATTTTCTCATTGCCTAAGACATGACGATACTGCAGCTAAGGTAAAATACAACTGTTGGCACAAAGCAGGAACTCAAAAATATTAGTAGTTGTACAGCAAGTAGTGAATGATTCATTCATTCATTCAGTATACATTTCTGGAGCACTTGTGCAAGTAGTTAAGAACATTGATTCTGAAGTTAGACTTTCTGGTTTCAAACTGGGTCTGCCACTTGCTAGCTGTGTGAATCCGGGCAAGTTACTTAGCCTTTCTACCTGATTTTCTCCTCTGTAAAGTGGATATACTATCACTGTTAGCAATACCTACCTTATAAAGCCTTATGAGAAATAAACACTATTTATTAAGAACTGAAGACTGTGCTGGATACCTTGTAAGGACCTTACAAGTACAAGTATTTGATAAATACATAGATAAATAAAGGTAGATTATAAAATTCTCAGCACAAAGAACAGAGAAAGGAAAGGTTCCCAATGTACTCAAAATGCTCAGATATTCCTCTAGCCTTGACATGTCTGACATGCAAAAATCAACTTTTGGTTTGAATGAAAGTTTGAGTTGAGCTCTGGAAGATAGAATTCACCAAAAGATCAAAGTGATGATCAATATTGCTTCAAATCAATGTAGTCTCTATTTATTCTTATAGGCAAAATTATGAGGTCATTAAAGACGTCTTGATCATTTCAATATTTTCTACCTTCGTAATGACTCTCATCTTCTAAAAAAGAAATAATATGTTTCCACATTTTTTAGTTGATATTCTAATTAAATGTGCAATGTGTCAATGATTTTCACTTTGAATCTTCAGCCAGTTTAAATTTTAAGCCTTTTTCATTAATTGTAAAATGAAAAGCTTACTCCTTCTAAAAGACTTTTAGGTGTTGCTAGATAGCTAGAAGCATCGAGGGTGGAGCAAAAATGGTCCCGCGGACTTAGCATATAAACTATGAGCTGAGCTCCGCATTCAATCAGTCTTAAAGATCTATTGACTCTAAACCAGAAGTATTTCCATCCATTCTTTTTTCTACATTCCTGGTGCTACTGCCTTAGTTCAGGTCCTCATAGTTTAGTTCCAGGAATACTGCGAAGTCTCTTTGCTTGGTTCCCTGCTTGCACACTCCTCTGCTTGTATCCAATCACCTGCACTGCACTATGGCCAGAATGAGTTTTCAAAATGACCTGCCTGATCATGTTATGTCCCCACTCAAATGTTCTAGTGGGATAGCTTTCTCTCAGCAGAAGTTCCAAACCTGGATGCCCATGAGACTCACCTGGTGGAGCTTTTAAAAAATATCACCCCATTGTTATGCATCTGAAAATACTCATTCTGTAGGTCTTCGATGAATCCAGGGTTTAACCGTGGGGGATATTGATGAAGCCACTCCATGGGCCAACACTGGAGAGCCACCAGCCCCCAAAGAAAAGAAAGGTACGCAAAAACTCTCTTGATTTGTTCCTGCCTGTCTCCTCCCACTCCTGCATGCCCTTTCTCCCCTCTAGTTACCATGAACTATCTGAGGTCCCACCTCTATACCTTGCAAGCATTTCACTTCTGGTCTAGGAGTGACTTCCACTTTGAGATCCCTGGTGGCTGCTATAGAACAGTTGTTAGCTCCTTTTGTAGTACTCTCAGAACACTCTACATAGACCACATTTCACACTTTCTTACTGTTATAATTATGAAATCATATAATGCATCTAGTGCTGGAATGGAACCCTGGTAGCATAGTGGTTAAGAGCTTAACTGCTAACAAAAGGTTGGCAGTTCAAGTCCACCAGCTGCTCCTTGGAAACCCTGTGGGGTAGTTCTACTCTGTCCTACTGGGTCACTATGGGTTGGAACCAGCTCGATGGCACCTTACAACAACAACAACAGTGCTGGGATACTGGCATTAAGAGATGTACAGTTCAAATGGACAAAAATAATTCAATGAAAGAAATCCTAATTTTACTTATGTCTATCAAAGAATACTAAAGACATAGTAAAACCTGAGAAAGCCAGAACCTTTGTGAGGCATAAGCCTGTCAGAGAAGGAAAACTCACATATTTTCCACTAAAATGAGCAATAGAAAAGTGGCAAGACTACACCCTGTCAAAGGTGGAAAATTTGCAGGACCTGGAAAAACAAGGCAATACTGTTAAGTGCCAGCTCTCACTGGTTTCACTGTAGTTCCAATACATAGCATCCCTCCTTCCAACTTTCTCCCCCTAATTTTCTCACGCCCCACCTCTCCAGTCCTTCTCTCTTCCAAACTCCGTGGAGACTCTTCCACATGCCCTAGCCCACTTGACTTTTATCTTGTTCATCCATCCGCCTTCCTCCCAATTTTGCATGTTAAAAGTTTCAAAGAGTAATACTGCCTTCTTTAGAAAGGTGGGAAGTAAGAAGAACCTCAGTGGTGGTTGTTGTAGTGTTTAGTGTAGTTGTTCCTGGTGGTTATGGAGAAGGGAGATGTGGGGACATTCCTCCAATAACCTACCTTTCCCATTTCACTTTGAGCTCCTGATGAGCAATGAAGATGCCTTAGTGACTTTGATTTCTCTATACTCGGACAGACCATGAAATATATTAGAAGATTAGGTATTATACCTACCGATCAGAACTGCACTGAGGACAGTCATTTTCTTTAGGGTGACATAGAGTCAATAAGATGGAAAGACATTTTGTCTCTTCCCTATCATAATTTCTCCTTTTTTTCTTTCTGCCACCATATAAAGAAAAAGTTTCTTGTTTCCCTGTGTTCTAAACTATAACTATATAACAAATTACTCCAAGCTTAGTAATATGAAGCAATCATTTATTATACTCACAGATTCTTCAGAATAAGAATTCAGGAAGAGTTTGACAGGGCAGGTTTCACTGGGGTTATGTGGTTGAAGTCAGAGAGCTTTAAAAATAGATAGTCTTGATCGGGCCTGAAGGACCTACTTCCAAGGGGGCTGTTAGCCAAAAGCTCCTTGAGTGCCCTACCAATATGGTGGGTGGCTTCCCCAGGGCACGCGGTCCAAGAAGCCAAAGGAGAAGCTGCACTGCCTTTTCTGACCTACCCTCAGAAATTAGACGTTGTCACTTCTACCCTGTTCTGTTGGCCACACAGGGCCAGTCTTGATGCACACTGAGACAGGACTATACAAGTTTATGGATACATGGACCATTGGGGACCATTTTAGAGGCTGGCTACCCTCTGAATGTCCACTCTTCCCTGCAAGATGAATTGTGAACTAGTCCAGTTACAGCTACTGCTGTGAAGAATAGAAAACATGGGTGTTGAAAAACATTTTATAGCTGGAAAAGTCTTAGAGATTCTGTAGTTAAATTCATGTGTTCTTGAATCATAGACCTAGGAGTCGTTTTAGGGATGAGCTAGTTCAACCCTTTAGTTTATAGATAAAATTAAAAAAAAAAAAAAAAAGGGTCAGAAAGGAGCCTTTTGGCAGAGTTGAGACAAGTCATCAGAACTGCTGTATCCCAGGCCAGTAAATTATCAAATGCAGTAAACTACTCCCTGGAGAAAATCTGAAATGAAGAACTGCAAACATGTTTAGTTCATGTACAAAAATAATCTGAATATGAGTCAGCATTATAAATTGCATATTCGTGGATAACTACCATGCAGTCCAGTCATGATTCTGCTTAGTGGTAAAGCGTGCAGCACACTATATCTGGGTGGGTTTTATTTGCTCATAACATTATGCTCTATCCACATAGTCTTAACCATGCTAATTCTCATCATATAATGTCATCGTTTACATAAAAATTAAAATTAAATGAAACATTATCCATTCACTTATCTCCTACGAGTTGTAGAAATATTTTAAAAAGAGAAGTCTAAATTTTAAGATGTAGAGTAATGGAGAAAATTTTTAAATTAATTGAATAAATTAATCTTTGACGTTAAACAAAAATCTGACGAAGCACTTGATTAGATGGCAAATTGTACAAAATAGAATGTCAAAACAGAATTCTGTTTTCCACTGCTTGTACATTAAGTCCAAATAGATTTTATTTATTAGTGTAGTTCCTTTCAATAATGAAGTTCTTTTACCTGCTGTAATGAAGGTCAGGCAAATCTAATTTTAAACTACAGCCGTTCCTTCATTACTTTGACAACTTCAACTGAATATCACAGGTTACAGACTGCAACTGTTTTATAGACTTTCTTTGCAATTGGAATACAAGACAAGTAAAAGTAGACATAAAAAGGGTCATTTGATTTTGAAAGTTTTACTGCTGTAGTTACAGATTGGCATATGCAGGGATAAAAATACTGGGCCTTGTATTAGTTTTGCCATATATTTTGTTTTGGCTGCTTAAGAGAATAGGATGTGACGGGGAGAAACATAAATTTTCAATCGGTTTTTTCTTTGGAGAAAAATACACCTTATTTCTATGACCTATGAGAACATTGCGCTCAAATGGTGCAATGTATCAACAGTGAGGTGTAACTGTGCAGTGTTTGGCTCTAACAGTAGGATAAAAAAAAAAAAAAAATGGATGGAGAAGTCAAATTGTCTGTTTACATTCCACCCACATAGCCAAGGGTTCTCCAGGAGGATTTCCTTATCCTTTTTTAACTTTTCAGTGTAAAATACTCAGAGCCAGGTAATTATTTAATCTATTTTTCTTCATTTAACATACATATAGATGATTTTAAATATTATTTTCCTGTAGTTGCCATCCTAGTAATTAGCTATTGTTATTAGATATTCAGCTCAACGGTAAATGTAGCAGAAACTAGGCAGAGTCCAAATGTGAATAATCAATTAATTCTGGATTATTTATGATTTTAGTATTTCAAAATTATTTTATGCAGAATGTTAAAATTATACTTTACATATCTATTATTTAATGACCCACATCACCGTGTCCCAGTTCCTTGTTATTATGCAAGCAAACCACCCACTGAGTTTTCTGAGTGTAACTGAGGCCTACAGAACACTCCTTTGGAGACTCCCATAATTGCCAAAAAATGTCAGTCTTTTCAAAGGGAAGGAAAGGACCATAAGGTGAATTAGCAGCTTTCACTTAATACTCTCATATTGGGGGATGCCTGTGCAAAAGACGGAAACCCTGGTGCGTAGTGGTTAAGGTTGGCAGTTGGAATCTACCAGGTGCTCCTTGGAAACACTATGGGGCAGTTCTACTCTGTTCTGTAGGGTCTCTATGAGTTAGAATCAACTTGAAGGCAATGGGTTGGTGGGTTTTGGTACATAAGACAGTTTTTGAATTGATGCTTTGTAAAGCTCATAATGGACAAAAATAAAAGAAAAATAATAAAATAACGACTAATCTTTAGGCAAAATTTCTAATGCAATATCTAAAATTATATTATATATATGTTTTCCTTGATATATTTACAAGTTTAATGTAAACCTTTTACCTGTTGCTGATCAAAGGATCCTGATTTATTTTTGCTTCATTAATTCTTTAATGTGAACAGCTTCACATCTGTTTGATATCAATTGTAAAAATTATAAAATTGCTTTTTTTTTGGTTGTAAAGCATGTAATACTGATACTCACTTTGAAAAGTTCCCAAATGCCCTCTCTGTCCCACTCGTTTGTGCTTTATTTTTTTCACTTTCTCTGTTTGCTTTGGCTAGCAAACTTGTTCCTGCCAAATGAGTCCACTGAAGTGGGAGCATTAATTTTTATGAGTGGAAGCATGTCTGCTGCACTGGGGGTGGAGGGGTGGTGAGGAGGGAGGCGTCAGCGTGAAGCAAAACAACTGGGCTTCCAGGTTGCACCAGTCTGTACTGTCACAAGAAAAGGCTCTGACAATTCTAACCCAACATGAGTTTTCACCAGAGATGCCAATGGGTGAAGGGTTGCAATAATTTTCATGAAAGTCATATTTCTTGGCTTAAACATTCTCTTTCCACCTTAGGCAGTTTAGGATGTTCACCTAATACAGAGTCTACTTAACCCCTGCTTGAAAGCCCATAATCACCTTGCAGTTGTCAAGGATTTCATTTTACTTGGATCCACAATCAACACCTATGGGAGCAGCAGTCAAGAATCAAAGAAGGCATTGCATTGGGCAAATCTGCTGCAAAAGACCTCTTTAAAGTACTGAAAAGCAAAAATATCACCTTGAGGACTAAGGTGCGGCTGACCCAAGCTGTGGTATTGTCAATCGCCTCATATGCATGCAAAAGCTGAGCAATGAATAGAAAAGACTGAAGAAAAACTGATGCCTTTGAATTATGGTGATGGTGAAGAATATTGAATATACCATGGACTGCCAGAAGAATGAACAAATCTGTCTTGGAAGAAGTACTGCCAGAATGCCCCTAAGAAGCAAGACTTTGCCTCATGTATTTTGAATATCTTATCAGCAGGAATCAGTCCCTGGAGAAGGACATCATGATTGGTAAAATAGAAACAAAACCTTTTGCCATTGAGTTGATTCCGACTCATAGTGACCCTACGGGACAGAGTAGAACTGCTCCATAGAGTTTCCAAGGAGCAGCTGGTGGATTTGAACTACTGACCTTTTGGTTAGCAGCCAAATCCTTAACCACTGCCCCACCAGGGCTCCCAGTAAAATAGAGGGTCAGTAAAAAAGAGGAAGACCCTCAACAGGATGGATTGACACAGTGGCTACAACAATGGACTCAAACACAGCACCAATTGTGAAGAGGCATAGGACCAGGCAGCGTTTTGTTTGTTGTACATATGGTTGCTATGAGTCAGAATTGACTTGACAGCACCTAATAATGACAACAAATCACCATAAGCTAAAGAGACATTTAATAATATATATAGACAATTAAAAATGTAAGAAGACAGATAAAATTAAAATACAAGTGTATTAAGAACCCTACCTGCAAGGTCCTTTACAGTAACCTATAGTCCCTGCATAGTGCAAAAAGGTAACATGCTCAGCTGCTAACTGAAAAGCTGTAGGTTCAAGTCCTCCCAGAGGTACTTTGGAAGAAAGACCTGGCAATCCACTTCTGAGAATCAGCCGCTGAAAAACCTATGGAGTTCTACTCTGACACACATGGAGTCACTATGAGTCTGCATCAATTCAATGACAACCTGTTGATTTGGGCCCTTCCAGCAGCCTTCCAGAAATGCTCTCTGTCCCACCTTCTGCTGGTTGGCATTTAAGTCTGGTGAAACTACTAGAAAATTTCACATGTAAATAACATTGGATCCTGGAGACAGCATACTCTTCGGAGCTAGAAATCTTGAGTTTACACCTGAACTTCAGAAGTTACTATCTGTGAGGATTTGAACAAGTCTGGTAACTGATTCTCAGTTTTTGATCTATAAAAGGTGGATAATGATAGTAGTAATCATAAAATTATCATTTTGGCCTCTGTATTTACAGGATTTTGAGGGATACCAATAATAATAATAATAAACAGGATAATGTTTGCAAAGACAATTCATCAACCCTAAAGTACCAGCTAGCACAAACACTATTCTTTGGCCCCACTAACCTAGCCATTTACATAAAAACCAAAATCCACTGCCACCAAGTTGATTCCAACTTAAAGCTATGCTGTAGGACATAGTTGATCTGTCCCATAGGGTTTTCAAAGAGTAGCTGGCGGATTCAAACTGGCAACCTTTTGGCTAGCGGCTGCTCTCCTAACTATTGCACCACCAGGGCTCCATTGTGCCTCCTAGAGTACAAGCTCCTTAAAGGCTTGTACTGCTTGGTGCTGCTCATCTATCTCATTGCCAGGCATCTAACTCGTATTCAATAATGTTTGCTTACTGAATAATTAAATGATTGTGATAGACAATTATGTGCAAGGGAATTAGGTTTGTATCTATAACCTCAGGAGATGAAACTAGTTTAGTAATAGATGTTATAGGAAGATGGATATAGGATCAATACAAGAAAGATGAAAATTAAACATTAGAGAAATAAAAAACTGTAAAAAGATACCTTTTAAAAAATTATTTATTTTTGGTGGCAGTATATACAACCAAATATATATCCATTCAGAGTTTCTACATGAACAGTTCAGTAACATGGATTACATACTTCACTTTGTGTTTGTTATCTCTATCTCTACCCAACAGGGCCAGATTACCCAATAAACAAGGTAGACACAGGCCCAACTGTGCCTTCCTACCAATCTGCAGGACACATTTTCACCTGTCTCCACCACCTCAAAGATGGGGTGAAACCCATGTGAAATTGCTCACCACAGATTAATAAGTAAATACGATCAAGCCTGTGTGTGCGTTGCTTAGTGCAAGCTGGTGCACACCGTGCTTACTGGTTACTCCGCCCCTGCTACCTGTATTGTTTTATCACCACTAATTTAGGCTGTCCGCCCATCAAACATCTCATCTGTGCTTTAGATTAACTATTGTCAGTTGAAACTCTTGTAGATAATTCTTTATGAGTGCTATGCTCAAAGCAAACTGTCTTTATTAATTGGGCTAAACTGTTGAGTTTAATCATGGCTTCACAGGATAATTTCAGTTCAAGGTTTAAAGATTATACCTGGACAATAGATTCGAGGGTTCCTCCAGTCTCCAGGGATCCAGTAAAACTGGTTTCCTTGAGTCTGAAGTTCTGAGGGCAACCTACCTTTTAAATAATGCCTTTGCTATCACCAAATTTTTCTTAGCAGAGGTTATACTTTCCACAAGGAAAAACTAAGTGATGCTGCAATAACAAACCAACCCTAAACTTCAGGGCCTTCAAACAATATTGTTCATGCTATATATCCACAATGGGCTGCTTTGACCATCTGAAACACACCAAGGCCAAGCCAATGGAACAGCCAACATTTTGAAGGAAAAGGAAGGTGCTGGGGAAGTTTTTGAATGGGCAATTAAATGCGCGGCTTGCAAATGGCACGTGTTTTTTCCACTCATGACTCACTGGCCAGAGCTAGATGTTTCTGGTGCCACATTCTCACTGTCAAATATACTTTGCATCAGCATAGGTCTGTCTGTACATAGTGAGCAGAAACAGATCTGTGTGACTTGATCAGTTATCTTACAAACACGCAAGGTTAAACTGAAGCTAAGCATCGCCTTGCATAGAATAGAAATTCCGTGGTCAATGCTTAGAATCTGGTGGTGAAGGGATGCGTACTTCTGATTCTTTACTGTTTTGTTTGATGAGTGTGTGTGTTTGTTGGGGATGGAGACTGATTATGAAAAAGCTACATCTAAAATCAGATTAAGTTTCAAAGCTCTTCTTTCTTATGTATTGTTAGATATTACGGTGCTTTAACGGCATAGTGGCACTTCCTGGCATAGTGGATTCTATAAGGATCCTCACACATCACCAGTTTGGTCATAGGGGCTGTCTGCTCAGTTCTCATAAGTGTATCTCAACATACAGCAGCTCTGACTGGGTTATGTTGTCTATAATGCTCTGGTTGTCTTGACTTGTGACACTGGAGTAATTACACGATTCTACTTTCACTCCCATTTTTCTCACTGGTCATTACTGAGAAATTCTAACCACCATTTGTCTAGGCTCAGTGTGAGTGAGAAGCAATTTTTCTCATCCACCTTGCTGAATGATTATGAGGCGATGAGTGTGTTCCCTTTGGAAAGACATGCTGACTTGCCCATGTTGGAAACTGGATATGTTTTAGCAGTCGCTATCATGAGACTGTGGAGAAGTTAGGGGAAAAAACTACCTAGGAAGTGACTAAAAATAAACAAATGCCAGAGATGTTTATGGGAATTTGTCTGGACAGTTGTCTTAAGTGACTGTCATGTGAGGAAGGAATGTGACAGAAGTGTCATCTCGTCCTAAGTGAGGTATGTCACAACTGATAGGTAAGGACATCACTGCTTAATGGCTCCAGTTTAAACACAGCAGTATTCTGAAATTTTCAAAATAGTTAAGAATGGCTTAGTGTGAAGCCAGTTTCTCTCTGTGTGTTTGTCCTAATCAGCCAGAGAAAATCTAATTCTTTTTTCAAATTTATCTCATATGCAAATGGGAGTCAGAAGAAACAAACACGAAGTCCTCATTGGTCCAATTTATTTGTCAGTGAATTCTTAGTCTTGGCACGTGGCTTCATTTTGCCAAAGCAGGTGTTGGGTAATTATTATATAACTGATAAATTTCAGGCCAGTTGTGACTGAGGAGAAAGCAGGATGTGGAGGTAAAACAGGTCACAAGTAGTCAACTGAGCGTGTGGAATGCCCGATACAAATGCCTAGATGTGTAGCTCAACACGTTTTATAAAACTCATTGCTGCCAAGTCGATTTTGACTCTTAGAGACCCTATAGGACAGAGTAGAACTGCCCCATAGGGTTTCCAAGGAGTGGCTGGTGAATTTGAACTGCCAACCCTTTGGTTAGCAGCCAGACACTGAACCACTGGGCTACCATGCTTTATAGTCATACACAAATAACTTTGAAGGCTGAACTCTTGCTCCATTTTATCCATAAAAACTTTTGCTACAAATATTGTGTAAGCTGTATATGGTAAACATAGCCACGCACACTTAGCTTATTATATATGATGCCAGAATTTTGTATATCCAAACAGCACCATGCTTCTTTTTTCATATTTTATTTGTTGGTTTTGCCTTATGCATTGTCTCCCACCCAAACCTCAAAGGCTCCAAAACATCCTTAGAATTTTTTTAGAATTTGTGTTTTTAATGCATGTTTTGGAGTACAAGATAACTGTGAAGATACAGGATTAACAAAGTGGACTGTATTTTAGTGCCTTTCAGAGAGTGGACTTTGAACCTGGCAGGCGTTACTAGCAAAGGGATGGCTCCTCTCAGAATGCAAATCCCTCTTAGTACAAGGGTTGTTGACCCATAAGATGTATAATGGTCACTTAGTTTATTATATCCAGTCCACTGCCACACATGCACGCTTAGTCTTTGTGCTTTGGAGAGTTCAGTGAAGAACATGGATGTAAGCCCACTCCAAAGCTAAACACGATCATTAGGTCACGATTCGGGTTCTCCATCTCCCTAACACTCTCCAGAGTCTCCTGTTGTAATCGTGCACATTGCACATTCACATAATTGAATTCAGGTCACAATTCAAGCCAACTGCTCTGGAATACCAACTTGCAAGCATCACTCAACAAGAGAATATGTCTTTATTCTGCAGAGGACACAGAGATGCCGAGGATTAGCCCATGTGACATATAGCGTTTCTGAATACCAATGGTGTCTGTTAGTAAAAAACTTCTCCAGACAGAATCAACCCAACCTTTCTAAGGCAGGAATCCTTAAAATAAAGCCAGAGGTTCAGAGCCACAAATGTGTTGATGTGCAATTAATTCTAGCAGCGTTCTGTTAAGAAATAAGGTTTCCACGTTGTTCAGCAACATAATCACATGTGGGGCCTTGCCTATAAATCACAGGCATTTGTTGTTCCCGCTAATTGGTGAACTAACCTATTACCAAGTCCGTTAAATGTTACACGGTCTAGATCTGCAAGCAGAGCTATCAGTTATATTAAGAACTCCTGAAATTGTATTGCTTCCCTCCAAAGGGCAGCGCAAAATAACTGCCTGAAGATTGTTGCGTTATATTACATTTCAAACCAAAAGAAGGCGTTTGCTGTAGCCTTCTCCAACACTTATATAAGTAACTAGAAAAACTTTGAATTGTGCAGACTACGGGATATCGTACTTTGTTCAATGTTGGCATTGAACAAAGGTCTTAAGCACGATAATTCAAAAAGCAACTGATACAGTAGTAAATAGATTTTTAGACAACAGCAGACAAGTTGATCAGAGCCTTTTGAGATGCATACTCTGAAAAAAAAAAAAGATTATCCTTTGTGAACTTTGAATACAAAGCCTTTCAATGAATTTTATATGAATTTGAGAGACAAAGAAAAGCACCATTCAAGGAGGGCTGATTAATTGAAAGGATCTGCATTGTGCCTGCCCACAATGACGGAGATATATTTATCAGGACACTTTTTTAGTTACACAAAATGGACACAGTCTAATCCCAAGAAGAGAATTGGGGTACACAAAGGCACTGTTGAATGTCTTCCGACGATGGTTTGGTGAGTGAAATGTAAAGCCAGGATTTACAAATATTACACAAGTGAACACTGTTACTGCACTCAGGCTGAAAAATCCTGTTCAAATCCAATAAGTGGTTTAAGATGTGCAAATAGAGGCTTCTGCAGGGAGTCAGGCATTAGAGGCCACCTGGAGCATGTGGTAGAGATTGTATCCATCAATACAGCAGCTGGGCTGAAATTATAAAGAGAGCTGCTTTTCATCACGCTTGTTTTAATGCATACATTTCTCCTGTCACTGGCACCCCGGGAAAACTACTAAGCACAAAAATGAATGGTGCCCATTACCTGATATTCATACTTGTGACAACAGAGGAAAGAATCACAACACAACAGTAAGCAAAAAAATTGATATCCAAATTATTTTTAAGTTGCTGCAGTAGGAGAAAAATCTTGAAAACCAACTGGTAATGTTTTAATATGGAAGGTGGGGAAGAGAAGGAGGTCATTTAATGTCGCATCATAAATTTCCTTCTCCTGACACACTGTGGAAAGTGCCTACTATTATTTTCAAAGCCAGGTCAGATTTTAAAATGCATTTTGTCCTAAAAAAAGAAGAAGATGCGCTCTCTAACATGAGTCTGAATGTAAACTCCTGGTTAGGGAAAAGATTAAGAACCTATGGTTGAGAGCAGGACCCAACCCATTCTGATGTCAGGGACAGAGGCATTGGGAAAACAAAAGCAGTTCCTGGTTTGCATGGAATGGCTTTGTAACTGTTAGGCTTCAGGCTTTTCTAACATTTTCAGTGGCTCATAACTGAATATCAAATGCCAACAATAATCTAATTGTGGTTTCATGATGGTAGTCTGATCTATGTAACATACTATGAAATTGATGCTTTTAGAACAAAATGGAAGCAGCCTCCATAATAGTTATTTTAAAAGGCTAAAGTAATCCATGGTGACAAAGTGGAGATTAGTGGTTGCCTAGGGCCAGGGGTGGGATGGGATTGACTGAAAAGGGGCACGAGGAATATCTGGGCGGTGGGGGGCAGGGTGATAGGAATGTTCTCTATCTTCATCGTGGCACTGGTTTCATAGATATACAAATTTGTCAAAACTCACTGAACTGGCAATTGAAGTGGATAACATGTCATTCTATAGAAATTATACCTCAATAAAGCTGATTTTTTAAAAAGCCTTTGTCAAAAATACTCTTTCAGTGTGTCGTGGTTTGATAATATAAGTGGTGTTTAATAAGATAACTCAATTTCCTTTTAATTTGTTGAATATTTGCAAATTCACATTTCAGTGCATAAGAGAACTTATTAATTTGTTGAGGTTGTTAGACTTTATTCAAGAGTGAATTTACCTTTCAGACAGAAACTTTCCACATACTGGGTGGGTATAGGTGAGTTAATCTAGAAAATAGGTCCCAACTTGACACTTAAGACTCCAGGTTAAGTTGATGTGGTTTTTTTCTTTCCCCTAGCACTAAGTAAAGTGTGAGATATAGAGGAGGCTGATGCAGCCGTTCAGGGAAAAGCATGTCTTTAGATGTGATGGAAAGAATGCTGAACTGGGAGTTAAGAGGCCTAATATCTTCCTCTATCGTTTCCATTAAACTCAATGGATAGCCATGGGTCACTTAGCCTTTTCAAGCCTCAATTTCTTCTTCTGTAACTTAAAAGGGCTGTGGCCAAACTTCAGTTTTCAAATTTATTTATTGTTTAGTGGCAGAATTCTTATTTCAGATGATATGTTATGCAGAAGCACAATAAATAAAACAGATAACAGGGAAGTTATTCTGAATGAATTGGGGGGAGGAGGGCGTGCAGCTTTGCAGTTTGCTCTCTACGCACGAACACACAGACATCACCTTGGAGCCCTGGTTTTTCTTGGAGGAGCGTGAAAACCACTGTCCTCTAAATTCTCTTCCTTAATATTTTAGAGCTCTATTTAAAAAAATACCCTGAAAATTAGCAGTATTTTTTGGGTTGTTATTCAACTAGTTTACATTTTTGCTCGATTGTAAAAGCCCACATACCTGTTCCAGGGAAGGAAAATCTCAGAAGATTCAACAAGTGAAAAAACCAAAAATCTTCCCACATTATATTCTTGCTCTAATTAGTATTTTTTTACATATATTTTAAATAGCTGGGATCATAGATGCATACATAAAATTTGCCTTTCCCGTGATATCATTACACTAATATTTTCATACCAATTATTAAAATCTTGATATTCCGATGATTTTGTTTATTATCCATCTGTTATTGGACATTTGTTATAGTGTTCTCCATATTTTCCCTTCAGCTTAAAATAATACTACATTAAACATGCATAAAACTTTTTGTTTCAGATAGGTAAAATATAGAGTTAACAAATAGCTTTCCAAGTAATTTGTATCCATTCATCCCCACCATCAACACATAAAAAAACAAAAACAAACAAACAAAAAAACCCTGTTGCCTTCTAATCAATTTCGACTCATAGCGACCCTATAGGACAGGTTAGAACTGTCCCCATAGGGTTTCCAAGGAGTGGCTGGTAGATTTGAACTGACGATGTTTTGGTTAGCAACTAAGCTCTTAACCACTGCACCACCAGTGCTCCAGCTATCAGTAGATAAGAAGACCTAGATACCATTCTCCAGTTATTAAGTGGTGAACAGGTATGCCACATCTGTTTCTCATGCCTAGTCTTCATCATCTTTAAATCTTAATTTATTTTTTTTGAGATTGAATCTTATTTTGGAAACCTCTGAGATAGTTCATATTCCCCATATATAAGTCAAGTACATAAAAGAAAAAAACCTTGGGTCACTCCTTCAACGAAGCCAAGCACTTTGGAATTTTCCTCATTCATCCATTCATTCATTTACCTATCATGCATTTATTCATCACCAAATACATGGCAAGCATTTGCACTAGTTCACGGGGATCTGAAGTTAAGTACTTCATGGTCCATTACCATTAAGAAGCTCATGGTCTAGCTGTAGGATCAGAAAAGTACATACTATTAAGAATAAGGGATTTTGACACATTTGCCAACTCAAGTTCTTACAGGTATAAAACTTATTGACATCAATTACTGTAATTTAGTTGCTGTGCAACTGTTACCCTTAATCAATGAGAATTTTCCATCACTATAATTTTTTTTATAAACAGAAACTCAGTGCCTCATAAGCAGTAACCATTCCTTTCCCTCTCCCTCCTGCCCCTGGTAACCACTAATAAACTTTAGTCTGTATATATTTGCCTGTTCTTATCTTTTTATATAAATGAGGTCATACAATATTTGTCCTTTTGTGATTGATTTGTTTCACTCAGCATGTCTTTAAAGCTCCATCCATGTTGTAGCATGTCATTTCTCTTTCTGGCTGAGTAGTATTCCATTGTCTGTATGTATCGCATTTTGTTTATCCATTCATCTGTTGGTAGGCATTTAGGTTGTTTCCATCTTTTGGCTACTGTGAATAGTGTGTAATGAACATTGGTGTACATAGGCCTGTTCATGTTGCTGCTTTCAAGTCCCTTGGGTATGTTTCTAACAGCGGAATTACTGGGTATACGGTAGTTCCATTTTCAGTTTTTTGAGGAACTGCCACACTGTTTTCCACAATGGCTGTAACGTTTTGTACTCCCACCAGCAATAACAACAACAAAAGAGCAGCTGCTGAGGATGCTTATGTACAATCAAATGTTTCATGGGATTTGGCTTCTCGATTGGAGGTTTAGGGCCATGGTTTTACAGGATATCCCGGTTAAGTGGCCTAATATCGTGCTTAATGTTTCTGTTCACCTCCTAGTTTGTTGTGCAGTGCCTGAGGTTTTAAAAGCTATCTGAGGTACTGTAATTGACCTCTATTCACCTGGAGCAACACAGAAAGAAGAGTAAGGAATAGGGGGAGGAAATGGAATGTGTGGATAACTGCCTCCATGAACAATGACCTCATTTGCCGTGAGACCTGAAGAGCTGAATGTTTCCTGGCTTCTAATACTGAACATTTTGATCAAAGATTTAACAGAAGAATCTTGATCAAAGGGGAGAAAATGTAGAAGAGAATTTCAAATTCTTATGGAATCTAGAATTTCTGGAGCAATTAAGGCTGAATGAACCCCCAAAAGCTATTGCCCTGAGATAATCTTTAAACCTTAAATCAAAAATATCCCCCGAAGTCTTCTTTCTATCTAATGCTACTTTAGCTTAATTAGTAAACAGTGTCTGCCTTGAGCATTATGCTCTTGTGAAGAACTATCTATATGACATCAAACTGACAGGAGCAACCCAAAAGGTTAGATAGGAAGCTTAGAGGTTAATGGGTAAGAAACGATTTGGAAAAGGAGAGTGAGAATGGCCGTACAACTTGAAGAATGTAATGAATGCCACTGAGGTGTACATGTGGGAATTGTTGAATTGGTGTATGTTCTGCTGTGTATAATTTCAACAACAGAAAAAGAAGAAGGGATTTTGGTAGCTCAGAAGAGGGTTCAGGAAACAGTTCTGCCCTGGCAAGTTGGGTAGACTTTGTATAGAAAATAATAGTAGGCATTTTTTTTGTTGTTTTTTTTTGTATTTAATCAGATGGATCCAAGAAGGAGGGGTTGGGGATGGCAGGCACAATATTTAGTTAGATGGACTAGCCTACAGAAAAGTGAGACGTCATAAAAGTCAGTAGCTTGGCTGAGGGTGGATGGTAGCCTCTTTGAAGAAGTTTAAGGCTGCCCTGTCCTTGTAATGAATTGGGAAGAATGAGCCAAGGCTCACTTTGCCTGATAGGTCTACTCAAGGTTACTGAAAACACAACCTTACTTTTCTTTATAGTACATTTTCTAGAGTTTTCCTTTAGATATTTGAAAAGGAGTGTTTTCTTCCCATCTCTCAATCTCTTTTGTAGCAAAAAGATGAAAAAAAAAAAACTCACAATAGTATTTTTACTCTTTCTGAACTATATTTTACAGGCTTTTGAATCACTAATTGGTAATAGTTTATGCTCTTTTTAATCCAACATATAGATCCTTCTAAAAATCTTTCTTTCAAATTTTTTTGAAGGTTCAAAGTGGTAAGAGTAGTTAAATATTTAACAAATGTTAAATATTTATTTAGAAACAGCGTAGTAGGACTTAGTTTCATTCTTATGGTTCTAATTAATATTTGACCTTGAATAATATGGTTGGATATTTAACTTCTATGAATCAAAGACCAGTCCCAGATTTCTGAGTTGTTTGTAGACTTGTCCTGCCAATACTGAGTTACAGGCAGACACAAGTAGAACTCGGAAGAACAATGACAGCTGGAAGCTGGGACTTGATTTGGGATCACGTAAATTCTTAAAATCTGGTTCCTTGAAATTTAACAACTCCAGAATGAAAAGTTATCACAAGATGATTAATTTTTAAGGTTGATTATAGAGAAAAAACCAAATCTGACCGAAGGATTTGGGAATGAAAATGGTTTATTGATTTGAGTGAATTCAATGATGGCTTGTTGTTCTAATATTTATAATGTGAATCATAGCCTTAAGCAGATGAACTGATGGATGAAATGTGTTTGAGTCCCAGTCTAGGTATTCTAGAGTAGTGGTTCTCAACCAAAGGCAGTGGGAGTGCTAATTGGGTAGAGGCCAACAATGATGCTAAATATGCTACAATACACTGGATGATTCCCCAACACAAAGAATTACTGGTCCCAAATGTTAGTAGTGCCGAATGAGAACCTAAGCAGCAGAAGCCACTGCATTGAGGGTTACATCTAAGAGAAGAGACCCTGCTCAAAGAGTTAACAGGGAAGCCCTGGTGGTGTAGTGGTTAAGACCTAGGGCTGCTAACTAAAAGTTCTGCAGTTTGAATTGACCAAGTGCTCCTTGGAAACTCTATGGGGTAGTTCTACCCTGTCCTATAGGGTCACTACAAGTAGAAATCAACTTGACATCAACAAATTTTTTTTTTTGGTTTTGACTCCAAGTCCACAAGCTTTGTTAAGAGTCAGTCAAGTAACTGGCTGTTTCCTTTACCCCTTCTTTCCCTTTCTATGCCTTCAGCAAAGACACAGCCGAAGGAGGTATTTGTAGGACGCAACCCTTGTTGACATTTACTTTTTTGTAATATGCACACGTGTTGCTGTTGGTCATGATGCAACGCAGGAATTTCTAATCACTTTGGGGAAGAAAAGCAACAACATACTACATAATTGATAGGCTAATAGACCCAGGTTTTAAAGCCATTGTTTAAAAGCCTGATGTAATCATGACCAGTAAAAGAATTGATAATGGAAACAGAATATCTGAAAGATTGGTCTCAATTAATGATTGTAATAATAATACAAAAAAATAGCTAGTATTTATTGAGGGTTTATGAGCCATAAGCCCATCCATGAATTTACATGCATTTGATCACTTAATCCTTAAAAATCTCTATGAGAAAGGTAATATAACTACCTGCATTTTGCAGGACAGGAAACTAAATCACCAAAAAAAAAAAAAAAAAAAAAAAAAGCCAAACCTGTTGCCTTCAAGTCAATTCTGACTCACAGTGACCCTATAGGACAGAATAGAACTGCCCTATAGGATTTCCAAGGCTGTAAATCGTTACCAAAGCAGACTGCCATATCTTGTTCCAGCGAAGTAACTGATGTGTCCCATCCACCAACCTTTCGATTACCAGCCAAGCGCTTAACCACTGGGCAACCAGAGAGGGGTTAATTAACTTTTTGAAGCCCCACAATTTGCATCTGTAGAAGCCAGTCTTCACACTCGTACTATCTGACTCCAGAGACACACTTGTCCCCACTGTTATGCTGCCTTTCAGATTACTTGCTCTAATTATTATAATGTCACACTGTTTTCCTCACAGACATAAATAAATAAATAAATAAATTTTCCTGTAAATGAAATGGGAACAGATATATAATGGTGTCATAATGTTTTCTTAGTAGAATCTGTTGAAGAATTCAAATTTGGCAAGTGGAGCTGATATCAAAGGTTTGTCATTTTCCCCTGATCATGAACTCTAGTGGAACGTGGGTGGATGATTTCAGTTGGTCTTAAACTGATATGACAACTTATTTCAACGGAGTTAGAATATTCTTAACTGTAAGAAAACTTGGAATAAAGAAAAGGCATCTGTAAAATTGAAAAATAATATTGTCCCATTTAACTATTGTGAAGCCTCTTGATTTTGTGTGGTGAACCTTCTGAAAATGAAAATACATCTAGTGAGGAAAAAAAAAAAAATCCACATAGCAATTCAGTCTCACTGGAACTTGCATTGCACTAAGTAAATTCTGTATTGATACTGTCTATATAAGCAAAAAAAAAAAAAAATTTTTTTTTTTTTTTCCTTATATAAGCAAGTAGAAACCCCAGTAGCATAGTGGTTAAAAACGTCAGCAGTTTGAATCTACCAGGCTGTCCTTGGAAACTTTATGGGGCACTTCTACTCTGTCCTATAGAGTTGCTATGAGTTGGAATCGACTCGACAGCAAAGGGTTTGGTTTTTTTGGTTTACGTAAGCAAGTACAGAAATAAATAATGCATTTATAAATTAGGTTCCCAACTTATTTGTGGTCAAAGTAATAAGATTGTGATAGAATTTTGTTTTTCTTTTTTAGATTATGCTTCAATACTTTATTAAGAAGACACACACACAAACTTTTAAGAGTCTTTAAAACTACATTTTTTTTTTCCTCCCAAACATACAAGAAATTAAATGCGTTGGGAAAAGTTAGGCAATTTAAATTTATAAAAATCCCCAGCATCTGGCATAGTGTCTTGCACGTAGTAGGTATTTGCTGAGTGTTGAAATTCTTGGAATCTTCCCAAAAGTTTAAAGGAATTAGCAGGTAGTGTCTCTTTGGACATAAACAAAATATGGATGAGAAAGATGAAGGAAACAGAAGAAGCAATTTGACCAATTTACCTAAACCATTTACCAAACAATGGCAGATCCAAGGCCAGTGTCTGCATGAGCAATTTGCATACTCGTATTACAACCTGAAGGGTGCACTTTATAATGGCATTTTACATAAAAAAAAAAATTGTTTTCATAAATCATATTTATCCACGGTATTTTACTTAAACCTCTAATATTCTTCTGAAGACCTTATTATAATAATCTCTATTTCACAGATTCAGAAACATTCAATAACTAACCTAAAACCAAAAGAAGCTTTGAACCTCCGTCCTCAGACAATTAAGGCAACCTGTTTTTTTCTACATCATTGTTTTTATGCATTCCCTCAATCTTTTCTTACACTGGGTTCTGTTTCACCCTCTTGGTTTGCAAATCAGAAAGCAGTCATTTCTACTTTTATTTTGGGTATTCTTCCACTAGAGTGTGGGAAGGAGCCCAGAGTTTCATGAAAGCAAAGCAATTCAAATTTCGCAGTCTCCCTCACTCTCCCCAAACTATACTACATCAATCAAGTTTCTGGTGTTCATTAGTGTGAAAACCAGATTTGTAGGTATATTATGGCATCAACCAACGAGAGCTCTATTTTAATCAATTTCAGAGCATGTGGGATTTCTTTAATCTCTTTCATTTAAGTGGTGGGTTGAGGTGTTTTTTTGCTTCGTGCATCATGACTTCCTGGACAGCACCATCTTTGGAAAAGGATCTAGAGAAATGGGAATGTGTTTGTTGGCATGCACCATTACCACGTCCAGGCGAACAGCTCTGGCAAGGTTACGCTCATCAGCATGTTATTAAAGGGGGGTAGGCCAGTCACTTTTGTAGTAACTGAAAAAGAGCTTGCTGGTTCATGGTACTCAATGGGAGGTGATGTGACATTATGGTGAATGCTTTTCTTCTCTTCCTGCACACAGAACACATCATATATTCCTTCCATCCCCTGCACTGAAGGAAACAGTGTCTGCACCTCCAGATGGAGTGGACTTTAATCCTTTAATAACTTTACCAGGACTAGAGAGAAGTGTCCTTTTTTTCTTTTTTGGATATTCTGTGAATAGAAAAAACAGACAAAATTGCCCACGAAATATATGTGCACAGTAAAAATTATGACAAGAATGCTCTCCAAGATAAACAAGCTGTGTTTCCATCTCCTCTGAGACTCCAGCATTGCTGTCATACATTGGGAACTCTGGCTTACTACTTGGAATGATTCATGAATCAATGGCTTAAACTACCTGATTTAAGAAACAAAACGACAAATTTCCACTACAGAAATTCAATGTGTTTGTCTAAAAATAAATTAAATTCTGAACTAAAGGATCAGAAACTGTTTCATAAAGACCCTCTTTCTTTTAGCAAGTCGATATTTTAGATAACATGTATATTTTAAAGCCTGTCTTTTTAAGATGAAATTTGAATCTTCCTACCTGGGGAGACTGTGTTATTAACTGCCAGCTAAAAATAACACAGAAGAAAAAAATCATGTGGAACAAGTCAAGGCAAGACGGGAACATCACAGATTGAATTTCTTTTTTTTTTTTTTTCCGTTTTTCTCTTTTGGGGCAATAGAATTTTTAAAGTGAATGGTCACTATAGGTGATGGGTACAATATTTTCCTACTTTAAAGCATTACAATTTTTATTTTTACTAAACAAGTCTTCTGAAGCTTTGTTAGTGCTTAACCCAAAGAAATAATGGGAATTACTCCCGTATAACAATGGGTATTACCTCCAGGAGGATCAAGTGCTTACTTTACTAAACCTGTGCTCAGATTTGTCAGTTGTTAAATCAAAGGGATGAGTAGCTAGGATCTTATGTTTAATTCCTGCTCCTGAAGCCCATTTTCTGAGATATGATAGCTGAACTCCACAGGCTATAACTAGTCTGCTGTAAAATTAATTCATAACTGACCTTGAAGAGGTATTCAAGGAGTTAGAAAATCCATTCTTGAAGGAATTTGAGATTCTTTGATTTGTGTGTTGTGGGTATAGTGGAATTTTTTATCATGAATGTTGGAAGGCTATAATCAACCTTAGAAACCCTGGTGGCACAGTGTTTAAGCGTTATGGCTGCTAACCGAAAGGTTGGCAGTTCAAACCCACCACGTGCTCCTTGGAAACTCCATGTGGCAGTTCTACTCAGGCCTATACGGTCTCTATGAGACAGAATGGACTCAATGGCAACGTCCCCATTCTATTGACCATAGTAAGTTTATTATAGCACTTGTCACAGTCTATCATAGTGTTTGTTTACGTTTCTCTCTGCTGACCTGTGAATTCTGTTAATGTACAAGACAAACCTGTTCACCTTTGTAGACCCATTATTAAACAGTGCCTGGCTCAAAGTTGGTACACAAAATGAAAATTCAATGAATTGAATTGAAAAGAGAAATGGGAACATTCATCCAAATTAGTTTCCTCCTATCATAATTATTTTTTTCAAATCATGTATCATTACAGTAAATTATATCTTTGTTCCTATATATTTGTTTATTCTCTCAGTCAGTGTCTATGTCCCCCTTCACCACCACTAGAATGTAAGTTATTTGAGGGCAAGGAACCTTTTCGATGTTGTTGAATGCCATTTTACCAGCACCTTCAATGGTGCTGAGAAGATGGTAAGAGCTCAGTAAGTATTCACTGAACAAATGCATATAAAAGGTGGGTAGAAAAACAGAAACTAGTTAATGAAACAAAGGCCGAGTAGTCACAGATGTAGGGAGAAAAGTGAGAGAATATCAATGATAAGAAATGAAGTATTTTATTAATGTGTCTTATATTTTAATTCAAAGTTAAATGCACCTATTTTTTTAAACTATTTTAAGAAAGCTTGCCACAACAACAGTAAACCCAAATCTAGATAGAAGAAGTAGAAAGGGCTTCCTGTTTTTTCTGCTACCTATAGGAAACAGGCTTGACAGCTGCTGTTACAAATGAAAAGAAAAATTGCCATGTACAAGGTTCATGTTCTCATGATTGATGGACATTTCCTTTGGAAAATATGCCTATTTATAATCACAAATAAAATTCCTATTGTCTCATGAACAACAGACCATGAGTCTTATGGATTTGCCTCCCAAGAGCTAAGTAACCTCCTAATTCCACTTGACAGTAAGGATAAAGCTACTGTTCTACTGTGATAGATAATTCTCCACATGGGGTGGTGGGACTGGAGGAGCAACAAGGAGGCAGGAGAGAGGGGACATCCATCTTACTAAGCAATTTATGAATTGAACCCTAAATCCTTAAAGCACTGTATGGTTAGTCAGTGTGCTAATGCATACTTGATTGAATTTAGTTTAAAATACTAAGTTAAAGTGTGCAGGTGTCTTGAGCAGGTGCACAGGATTCTGCTAATAAACAGAAGACATTAAACTTGAGGCAAGGCTTATTTTGCAACATTATAGAAATTTCATGGACCTATAGAAAAATACATGAAATACTGCTTTGGGGAGAGCTATTCATTCAGAAACTTTTCAAAACCTGTAAATCAGGAAAACAATGTGTTAGTTCAAATTTGTGCCATGAGGTTTTTCTTTCTAAAACATTTAAAATGAAATAGATGATAATCTACCTTCTATTAGAGTATCATTATATTTATACAAGTGGGTCTGGAAAATGCTGTGCTTGAAACCTCAAAATAGAGAGAGAGATGGAAATCATATCATGCTGTATTTTTTTTTTTTTCCTGAAACACTTATGAGCACAGTTGGAGTCCCAGTGTCATAATGAAAAATTGCTGTTAATTTTCAGCTTATGGATGTGAAGAGCAGGGAGCTCTGGCTGCCCTGGGAGTTAGCTTGTGCAAGCTGCAGAGATCCATTATTTAGGGTGCAGCAAGATTTGAAGTAGCCTCACCATCCCAGGAAGAGCAGAGACTGGCAAAGGAGTGTATTACTTCGGAGGTGGCTGCTTCCTGTGGGAATAATTCCACATGACAGAAGCATGCGAAGCAATCTGGCATGTTTTCCATCTAGCCCCAAACAGGTTTGAGTAAGATGTCAGTCAATAACTTTGTCACATAAAATGTTTTAGTTTGGATGAATACCCTTATGGTGTTTATTAAAATATCACTATAGGAGCAATGGCAAGTTTTACTATCTGCTGTCCATCATGGAACTAATTCGTCACTATGTGTTAGGTGTGGAACTTAGAGATATTGTTTATGTTAAACTATAACTTCTTTAGCTCTGACAGATTCTGTTATAATCAATTGTGTATAGAACATATTATAATCTATTGTGTGTACCCTGTATTAGACAGTAATACATACTACATTTATGTAATGCATTTTATGGAAAATTGATTGTATGAAGATGGAGAACTCTCAATTCCCAATAGAGAAGTGAATTTCCTGCTTACTGATTAATTAAAGAAAATCCTCTTTGCTCTTGATTGGGTCTACATGCCACAACTAGATTGGAAAACAGTTAATTAACTGGCAATTTAAACATGGTTTATAATTCCCCCTACTTTTGCTTTCAGGGTTGACCCATCCCCAAATTTTACTTTATTATTTTCTTATCCCTCTGACACAGCCTTTAAACGAAAAGACAACTCAAAGCCAGTTCATTAAATCAAGCACCATGTCCCAAACACCCCAACATTTCCCAATGAGACACAAAACAACTACTGACTTCTAAACTCCTTTGGAGAGGAGTTCCAGGTAATGCAAAATGTTAACATGCTCAGCTGTTAACCAAAAAAGTTCGCGGTTAGAGTCCACCCAAAAGTACCTTGGAAGAAAGACCTGGGACTCTACTTCCAAAGCACCCGGCACTAAAAACCCTATGGAGCATAGTTCTGCTCTGACACACATGGGGTCATCATGAGTCAGAAATGTTTTGATAACAACTTTTCTTTTTCTATTTTTGAAAATGTCATTAAACATGCTAACTTCTATCAAGTACTTAAATATTCCATCTAAGCACTGTTGTTTTTAGGTGTGGATGAGTCAGTTTCGACTTATAGTGACCCCATGTATAACAGAATGAAACTTTGCATCTTCACGATAATAGGTACGTTTGAACCCATTGTTGCGGCCACTGTGTCAATCCATCTCTGTGAGGGTCTTCCTCTTTTTTGCTGACACTCTCCTTTACCAAGAAGGATGTCCTGCTCCAGGGATAGATTCCTCCTGATAACATGTCCAAAGTAAGTGAGATGAAGTTTCACCACCCTTGCTCTAAAGGAGCATTCTGGCTCTACTTCTTCCAAGACAGATTTGTATGCTCTTCTGGCAGTCCATGGTATGTATGCATATTCAATATCTTTGCCAGCACCATAATTCAAATGAGTCAACTGCTCTTCGGTCTTCCTCATTCACTGTCTAGCTTTTGCATGCATATGAGATGTGAAGCTTATGGATGTGAAGAACAGGGAGCTCTTTAAATTTTTTAAGATTTTAAAGAGATCTTTTGCAGCAGATTTGCCCAGTGCAACACATCAGTTTATTCCTTGACTGCTGCTTCCATGGGCATTGATTGTTGATCCAAGTAAAATGAAATTCTTGACAACTTCAATTTTTTTTTTTTTCCTGTTTATCAGGATGTTGTTTATTGGTTCAGTTGTGAGGATTTTTGTTTTCTTTATGTTGAGGTATAGTCTTTGGTCTTCATCAGTAAGCATTTCAAGTCCTCTTCACTTTGGGTAGTCCAGCTTCTCAGATTATTTGGTCAGCATACAGATTGAATAAGTATAGTGAAAGGATACAATGTTGGCATACACCTTTTCTAATTTTACACCACACAGTATCCATTTATTCTGTTTAGACAACTGCCTCTTTTACAACTTCTGCAGTCTGAAACTGATCAAACTTGCCATCAAGATGCATTAACAATTACTGGTGATTGGAATGTGAAAGTTGGAAACAAAGAAGAATGATCAGTAGTTGGAAAATAAGACCTTTGTGATAGAAACAATGTCAGAGATCACGTGATAGAATTCTGCAAGACCAACAACTTCATCAAAAATACATTTTTTCTTAACAACATAAATAACGACTATACGTGTGGACCTTGCTGGATGGAATACACAGAATCAAATCAACTACATCTGTGGAACGAGACAATAGAGAAGCTCAATATCATCAGTAAGAACAAGGCCAGGGGCCCACTGTAGAACAGATCATTAATTATTCATGTGAAAGTTCAAGTTGAAGCTGGAGAAAATTTTTTTAAAAGTCCACGAGAACCAAAATACAACCTTAAATATATCTCGCCTGAATATCTAAGCACTACCATAGTAAAATTTCTCATAGGAAGAGAGTAGAAACTATAAATAGTCTCTGACTTACAACGTGTTCGAGTTACAACAAACCATACTTGCCACCATTTTTTTTTTTTTTGGCACATCTTATCCTTAGAATGTATTATATGCAATGTTGCAGCACACAGTTTATCACTCTCTGATGCAATGTTTCCAACTCCTAAAGACAAATCAAGACTGGATTTATAAAGATACTGATATTAAGAGGCAATAATGATGAAAACTAATTTTAAAAAATGAAGTATTAGACTTCAGAACCAACTTACGATGGAGTGGTCATAAGAACAGAACCCCATTATAAGTCAGAACAATCTGTACAGTGTACTTTCTTCCTTTCATCTGTAAACATTTTTTTATGTAATCCCACAGAAGCGTTTGTCTTCACGTGCTATAGGGACTCCTTCATCTGTCCACTCTGGTTTTTTCCAGATAACAGCTTCGCATGCATACTGATTTGACCAGGACTTCTGATCATTAGTATATGTGCTTGGATACATAGTGACTATTTGGGGGTTTCATAGAAAGATAATTTTTAATTTTGATTAGAATCACATTGCCTTAATCTATAAACATCAAGATCCCCTAGAAATTAGCGTTAGAAACCAAACTCACTCTTTTAGGATTAATAATAATAATACAATTTTTTTTAAATCAATTGGGACAAAGCAGGAGTCTTTCAACTTTCTCTTTAAATTCCAGTAGCTTTCTTCATCTCACTGAGTAAAAGTCCAGTTTAATTCCTATCTCATTCTGAAGGCTGGAACATTATTTGGGGAAATCGATGGGACTCGGAATGACCATCTTGGATGTGGGAGGGTGGGCTCTCATGTTACATCTTAGAATTATCGTTTTCCTGGTTCTCTGGGGGTGGAAGGGAAAGGGGGCACTGTTGATCAAAGATCTCGATCTTGACTGATTTGGAGTCTGTTAAATATGTCAGAAGGTCAGGATTTTGTGTTGTGATTCTTTTTCACTTCCTTTGATGCTTTCATTCATGTAGTATATTTTAGTGATTTAAAGTGGGATTAGCCTTGCATGATTTTGCACTAGAAGAATTACTGCCCTGTCTAAAGGCTGCTCATCCTAACTCTACTGTTTCCCCAATAGGAAAAAAAAAAAAAAATCCTATAACTAGTAGCTGTTTGGGTTTACTTTTCACTCTGTGCTTTTAGGAGCTAAACCAAACCAAGCCTACTGCCAGTGAGTTGATTCCAACTCATAGCGACCCTATATGACAGAATAGAACTGCCCCATAGGGTTTCCAATGCTGTAAATCTTGATGAAAGCAGACTGTCACATCTTTCTCCCATCGAGTGGCTGGTGGGTTCCAACCACTAACCTTTTGGTTAGGAGCCAAACACTTTAACCACTGTATCACCAGGGCTCCTCTTTAGGAAATAAACTTGCCCATAAACACCATAACACAAAGGGCTTTGTTCATTAGTTTTTTTTTCCTTATGTCTTTGATGATAATCTTGCAACAGGTCGATCCAGGCTTGGAATCACTGAAGATGCTTAAATGCAATATTTGATCAATGATCATTTGAGAGCTCTGCTATAATTTTTTTTTTTTTAAAGAGATGTTTACAGTAAAGTTCAGTATCCAAAACCAGTATCAGTGGTCTCCACTGAGGAACCAGCAGCTATCTACAAAATGCTTCTTTGTTCACATACCACATATAACCTCACTTTGGAACACGGTCTTTTTTTTTTTTTTTAATGATGCACATAATTTTAGATCAGTCTTACCTAGCTTAGTGTTGTTCTAAAGCAGTGGTTCTCCAACTTCAGCGTGCATCAGGATCACCTGAGAGCTTATTAAACCCACAATGCTGGGCTCCATCCCAGAGTTCCTCTTTCAGTAGGTTTGAAGAGACCAATTGGTATTTCTAGCACATTCCTGGGTGATGCTGATGCTGCTGGTAGTCCAGGAATCTCTGGTTCAGCATTATCCTGGTAGAAGGTATTAATGTGATTTGAAGGGTTAGTGTGACAATCAAATGTGCTTCCTCTGAGAAGAATTCCTTGATAATTAGAAAGAGAAGATTAGGTGTCCTCTCCCATTAATTCCAGAGTCAACACTTATACGTGGTTTTGTAATTCTTTTCTTTGCTTGTCTATTTCCCTTGACTTCTATCCCTTGAGAACAAGAGTTGTGTCTTGTTCACCATAGTATTCTCAAGATACATTGAATTTCAACAAATGTAACATATAATTGGTTTATAGGTATATTACAGAGAGATATAAAATGAGGGCAAATTTTTCTTTTATCTTTTTCTTAGACATCATTTCAACATTTGGTATTGTCATTTGAATCTTAGAATGATCTTAGAAAGAATGACACAGAGCCAGAAAAGTGAAAGGAAAAATGCTAAATCCAATCTGATGTCATTTAATATCTTACAAGAGCCAAAGAATTAAGGAAAAAAAAATTCAACTGCAGTATGATGGAAGTTAGCTAAAATTTTAGAGTGGGCTGCCAACTTCTTTAAATGAAAGGGAGAATTTGGTGAAGTATAACTTTACTGTGGACCACTTCATTTGCAGTTCTATCTATTCCTGTTAAGTATTTTGAATTTTCTGACCAGGAGAGATAGGCTGGTTTTGGGCATGGCTTACATGTCCATTCCTAAGCCTATAGTTTGACAAAGGAAGACTGCCCTAATAGTGTAGGGCAGTCAAGACCCATACAGATAGCTGAGGGGGGTCAAATCCATTTCGTCCATAAGGGTTTTATACAATGAGAGAGGAATGGAATGGAAGGCAGACAGACATCTATTCCCTTTGGGGACACTTTTTCCGTATTCACAAGAGTTGACCTGACCCTGTTGTTAGGTGCTGTTGAGTAGATTCTGACCCATAGCAACCCTATATGACAGAGTAGAAATGCTTCATAGAGTTTTCTAGGCTGTATAGGGTCACTATGAGTCGGAATCAACTTGACAGCATTTTTTTTTTTTTTTTTTTTGGTGAATCTTTACAGTAATAGATCATCAGGTCTTTTCTCCCCTGGAGCTGCTGGTAGGTTTGAACCACAGACATTTTGGTTAGCAGCTAAGCTTTAACAATTTCACCACCAGGGCTCCTTGGCCTTGCTCTACAGACTATCTTTAAGCACAGAAAATATATCTGGGAATTCAGTCGTGGTCAGTGTATTACTTGTTCTATTCTCTATTTGTTTCATTTGTATCCAACTATATTTTAGTCTTCTTTAACACAAAACCTTGAAGGGCATTTTTTTGAATTTTATTAGGACTATGGCAATTTCAAGGAGCCCTGGTGTTGCCGTGGTTAAACATTCAGCTGCTAACAGAAAGGTGGTTTGAACTCACCCGCCACTCCACGGGAGAAAAACGGGGCGGTCTGCTTCTGTAAAGATTACAGTCTTGGGAATCTTATAGGGCAGTCCTACTCTGTCCTATAGGGTTGGTATGAGTCGGAATAGACTCAACAGCAATGGGTACATCAATTTCATGTGGTTTGACTTAATACATTTCTTTGCACAAGGCAGTAAATATTTGCAAAACATCATGAGTCCTTTGAAGGCAGAAATGATGCAAAATTCCCTTTTTTGTTTACAGGGCTCAGCGCAAAGTCTGGAAACAGAGTGGGCACTCATTCAACATTTCCTTAAATGAATGAATAAATGAATGCATACTAAAAATAATTATGGATGACATACTAAAACAGCACAATGAATAACTTGACCTATTTGATGTATTGGCAAATTTCTCTGGGACTACCTGAACCAGCCTCACTCCTGCCATTAGGGGATTATGAAATAAACCATTGTCTAGGAAATTCAACATTCAATCTGCCCAGAAAAACTTAACATGGTAATTTTTTGGAAGTTTACATATATTGAAGCCTTGCTGGTGCAGTGGTTAAGAGCTCAGCTAGCACGGTTAAGAGCTTGGTTGTTAATCTAAAGGTCAGCAGTTCAAATCTATCAACTGCTCCTTGGAAACCCTATGGGGCAGTTCTACTCTGTCCTATGTTGTTGCTCTGAGTTGGAATCGACTCAATGGCAAAGAGTTCTTTGGTTTTACATATATTAGTTGATTCTAGCTAAATAAGCATATATTTGTCTTTGAATATAATATTTTCCATATATTTAACAATCAGTAAGTGTTTTCTCTTTGGGTGAGTTATTTGCATTTTATGACTAGGTGTTGCCACAATTTCTTTTACCTAATAGGCTCAATAATTGTCTTCCCTCTTTCTACATATAACCATTCTTAGTTATTTTTCTGAATTAGATACACAAGTAAATCAGTGTTGTTTTCCAGAAAACAATCATCTTTTTCTTTACATTAGAACTTGCATTCTGACAAACCAAAGGTGTGTTTGTTGCTATTATTTCTAATATACAGGCACTCCTTCAAACTAAAACACTCACTGATCTAAAATTTCATAATGATTACTAAGTAAAGTTATTTCTTTATAGACACCGATTTTTACCAGGAAATGTGGCATCTAACATCTAGAATTATTAAATATACAAGGTGGTAATTATTAGTAAAAAATATTACTCAAAAATTTAAAATATAAATGTCTTATGTTTACATTTATGAGATGCTTTGGAATTTATAAAACACACAGGCATATATTATTTCCTTCAGATAACAACAAATCCAGTAAGTAAATATTATTGTCCTAAACTCATCGAAGAAAGCATAAAAATCTAACCCACTTTGTGAATGGCCATGTCCCTATTAATTTCTTGAGAATATTTACTTCTCAGGGTATTCTCTGGGTCTAGAACATTGTTTGGCACATAGTAAGTGGACCAAAGAAAAAATCCATTGCCGTTGAGCTGATCCCAACTTACAGCGACCCTTCGGAACAGAGTAGAACTGCCCCATGGGGTTTCCAAAGCTGTAATATTTATGGAAGCAGACCACCACATCTTTGTCCTGCAGAGAGGCTGGAGGGTTCTAACGCCGACCTTTCTGTCAGCAGCAGAGCGCTTTAACCACTGTGCAACCAGGGCTCCTGGTAAGTGGACAACTAGTAAATATTTGCCAAAATGCATTATCAGAGATCACGCAGCCGGAATCCGAAATCAAACCCAAACCTGCTAAATTTAATATATTTTCTACTATGCCAGCCCAACTGTATTATTTTTACCACTTTTAACTTTAAGAGAGGCACATATCCAAATACTATTACTTAAGATTAATAGTCACTCTAGCTACTTGTCGTTTGAGTACAGAGCTGAAATGTCGGTATATTGAATTCAGTTAAAATCAAGAAACAGACATTGAGTGTCTTACTACATAAGGGCACTGTAATAAGGACTGAAAATATAAAGATGAGTGAGATGTTTCTGTCCTCAAGAAAATTATAGACTAATAAAGGGCTCAGACAATGTAAATGTAATTTAGGTGGTAAGTACCACGATCAAGGTGTGGTTATACCTGCTGCCATAGAGTCGATTTCAACTCCTAGTGACCCTATAGGACAGAACAGAACTGCCCCATAGGAGCACCTGGTGGATTCAAACCGCTGACTTTTTGGTCAGCAACTAAGTATCTCTTAACCACTATGCCACCAGGGTTTCCAAAGTGTGCTTAAGGGGTTAAAATAAAAGCAAGGCTTCCAACCGGTTTGTTCTGGTCTAAACCTCCGCTGAAAATTTGCGTTTCTAACAAGGCACTAGGCTATGCATATTCTAATATTGCTGGTTAGGGAGAAGGGATCAATTCTGAGAACCACCAGTAGAGCATCGGTTCTCAAAATTTATTACATGTAAGAATCACTTGAGGGTTTTGTAAAAAAAAATGTAGATTCTGATTTGATCAGATCCTCAGTGTTAGCATCACCTGGTAATTTGTTAGAAATGCAAATTCTCAGCAGGGAAGCCACTAGAACTAACTGTTTAGAAGCCCTGATTAAAAAGTACTGTAGGTAGAAACCCTGGTGGCATAGTGGTGAAAAGTTCGGCTGCTATGCTAACCAAAAGGTTGGTGGTTCGAACCTACTAGATGCTCCTTGGAAACTCTATAGGGCAGTTCTACTCTGTTCTATAGGGTCATGGAATGACTCAACAGCAATGGGTTTGTTTTTTTTTGGTTTTTGGTAGCTTGAACTATATGAAGATGTGAAATGAATGATAATAGTGCAGTCAGCAATCAGGGTGGGCTGCAATAGCAAACAACCCTAAAACCTCAGTGACTTAAAACAACAAACTTTATTTCTTGCTCATGCTACATGGGTCAGGTCGGGGTTCTTTGCATTGTTCTCACTCCAGGACCCAAGCTGACAGATTAACTACCATATAGAATATTGTCATTTAGGCCTAGGGAGAGACAGAGTTCTGGAAGGTCTTACACCAACCATTAAATGTCATTTTCGCTTGTGAATCATTGGCTAGAAATAGCCAGATAGCCACAGCTAAGCACAAGAGGGCCAGAAAAGTGAAATCCTACCATGTGCATGGGAGGCAGAGAACTAACGAACCGTGCTAATGACTACACAAACATTAAAACAGGAAATCAGTAATTCTAGGTTTAGTGCAACGAAGCATGTGTTCAAGTCTTGCATGTGGCTCAAATATTTAACTTAGAGTTACTTTAAAAATGCACCCCTTTAAATTATACACTCTCATTTTGCTGCATCAGGAATAATGCATTTCGTAAGCCCTAAATGCACTAGATGCCTGCATATGGGAATTGAAGAAGAAGCTAGAGATCCCTTTGCAGGCAGTTGGTCTGCCAGAACCTCTCTGTTCACAGTGCCAGAGCCTCTTAGCTTAAAGTCCTTCTTACCTACTGCACTAAAAGACTCCAGTTGATTTTCTGTTCCAAAGCAACAATAAATAAACAGCGTAACCCACTTATTATTTAGAGCTGCCAGTTCTCACAGCCTGAAAGTTATAGCCAGTAATCAGCCAACCTCCAAGGAAATGAGTAGCCAAAGTTTGGAAGAAAGTGGTGTAGTTCTTATGGCAGTAATGGAACTTTGAATAGGGAAGGGCTCTAATGATGAAGCAGAGTAGACGCTTGTGGCCTCCTGTGATGCTGTTGGGGGCAAACACTTCATGAGTTTTTTGCTGATAACGGTCAGAGGGAGAGGAGCCTGCAGTGTTTGTACCTGATTCAGGCTCTCCAAACTGTAGAAGCTGTATCCCAAGCAATAATAAATGTCAGATATTTTTATTGAGTGGCATTGCTGTCCAACACACTATGGATCTAACTGTGCTTGCTTTCTCTTTGTTTTATTTTTCAAAAGCTGATGAATTGCTGGGTTGCTGAAAATATTCTGGACTGTGAAAGAAAGAAAAATTGAGTCCCAAACCAGACGCAGAAACTCCTACCATGATTGATTTATTTATATAAAGCTGATAAGATGTATGTGAGTCGAAAAGATCCTGTTGAATTTTTTTCTTTCACTTAAAAATCTATTCTTTTATTTCAACCACATCGAGGAAAGAACATGGTCTATTTCTTGCACTGATAATTTTTCTAGACTCCCAACCCCACCATTTGTTACCAACAGAAAGAGAAGGGAAGCCGGAGACTCCTGGACTCTGCAAGATACACAGGCTCTGATTGCTTATTTTAATTCACTATAATGCATAAGTGTACACCACGCTGACAGCTCCAAAACTCTGCAGTCTCCAGCATGTTGATTTTGCGACTCTATATATTTAATTTTCTTTTAAAGACGTATCGTATTTCTCTGAGCATTCATTTGCTTTTCAAATTATGGCTGCCTAGCTAAGGCTTGTGTACCAGGTGCCATGTAAAAGCATGTTAAAAGTAGATAAAAGCAATTTAGCCTGCCCTCTAATTAGAGATGTCTCATCTTTACCACTGACAATAGCAGTATGCAGCTGTGGCAGTGGAGAGATAATAGGAGCTGGGGGCATGGAGAAATTAAAGATATGCTGGCTGATGCAGAGTGTCACCTCTCCATTGCTCAGCTTGGCTGGGCTTCAGAACAAATAGGGATTTTTCATATTTCCTCTTTTCTGATTCAGCTCATTTATTTTGCATTAATATTGAGCTTTAGAGAAAAAGGAGTATGTGGGGAGAACTGGTTGTAGGCAGAAGGACTGCGTGACTGTCTTAATGATTTGCCATGTAGAATATATTGTGACCTAGTTCAGTAGATCACCTATCATTTAACACCTGTTGGGTATAATAGTTGTACTTGATGTGGTAAGGTTTAAAAAGTGGGGAGAAGACATAGTACTTATCCGTGGAATTTGCCATCCAGACGGGTTATGCTTCATAAAGATCTCATCTCATATATTGTGATCATTTACTTTTTAATGGAAAGATAAAGCTAAACAGTGATGATCTTGGAGTACATGTGTTCAGATTCGGCTGCTTGGAGTAAGCAAATCCTGAGAAAACTGGTAATGAAGTGGTCTGTCTGAGTGAGAGACATGGAAGGAAGGATTATTCCAAGGAAAATACCCTGATTAAAAGCAGTGAACAGCTGACACATATAGGAACTGTTGAAAACAGTTTGCCTGCTAAGAGAGAAGGGTCATCGACAAAGGGACTTAAAATGTCTGTTATTGTTAGTTGTAGGTGAGTCAGCTTCAACTCATAGCAGTCTTGTGTATAACAGAACAAAATGTTGCCTGGTCCTGTGGTTTGTTGTTGTTGTTGTTGGATGCTGCTGAGTTAATTTTTGACTCATAGTGACCCCATGTGACAGAGTAGAATTGCCCCTTAGGGTTTTTTTAGGCTGTAATTTTATCAGAGTACATCGTCAGGTCTCGCTCCCACGGAGTGGTTAGAGGGTTCGAACCACCAATCTTTTGGTTAGCAGCTGAGTGCTTAACCATCGCTTCACCAGGGGAGAGTAGGCCAAAATGGAGATCAAAATTTAATCCCACAGTCTTTGACATGAAGTGATGGAGTTAAAATTGCATGTGAGACATAAAAGTACAAAGGTAAATTTATGGTGATTATACTGGAGGTAAATGTATATAAAGAAAAACTTAGGTAGCAATTTTTAAATAATCATTAATATGAGAAATTATGCTATAAATGAGGAAGATACAAAGATTAACCAAACCAAAACCAAACCCATTACCATTGAGTCGATTCTGACTCATAGCGACCCCATAGGACAAAGTAGAACTGTCCCCTAGGGCTTCCAAAGCTATAATCTTTATAGAAGCAGACTGCCACGTCTTTCTCCCACAGAGCCACTGGTGGATTGGAACCACCAACCTTTGAATTAGCAGCTGAGTGCTTAACTACTGCGCAACGAGGGCTCCTACAAAGAGTAGCATGTAGTGATTACGTCAGAGCTAGTGCAGTTACTATAGAAATGAAGAGGAGTAAAAGTTAAATTTAAGAGATATGTTAAATAGAGAAACACCAGTAAGACTTGATTAATCAGAAAGAATGAATGAAAGCATTGGAATAAATTTATTAGACAAAAAGAATGATAATAAATAAATAAAATATAGATTTGTGTGCCAAAATAAGTTCAGATTTTGACTCTTTAAATAGCATCTATGGGTGCTGAAATGCAAGATTGAAAAGATGGTAAGCGATCATGACCATGAAATGTAGATTTAAGAATTGTATGCCTGAAAATGGTAGTTGGACCAGAACAAATGGTTGAGTTCTTTATGAGCAAAGTAGGAGACTACTTGAGAGCAAAATCACAGGAAGTGTGAAGGAGAAAGTGAGATGGTAGAAAATAAGAACTTGAAATCAAGTAGCAGGAAACAAGCATTGCCAAATACTAGAGAAGCCACAGTGGGGAGAGACCTTCAAAAAGAAACGATTTTCCATAGAGAAGAAAAAGAAGAAGGGATTTGCCTAGAAGCAGAGCATTGGTGAATCCCTTCAACTGAGTGGTAACAATGGACAACCATTGAGAGGATCAGAGAAGGAAAGGATGGTGAGGAAAAGTATTAGCAAAATGTTCATTCACTAAATGCAGCAAGAAAATAGTCTAGTAGTTGAAATCACTAGCACCACTAATTTAATAATTTAAATAAAACTTAGGGAAATCTGAACATATAAACTTTTTAGTAGGAATTAACTGTAGAAGGATGAGATGCCAGAGGGTGGAATAAGAATGGGATAAAAGTAAGACATGTATGTGTACTACGGAGAAAAATCTATTAGATCAAAGATCATCAGAATTACTTTTGTTTTACAAAATAACATATGGATCTATATATGGTATGGGGTTACTCTTAGAAAAGATAATTTTATTTTGTTTTACAAAATAACTGTGGATCTATACTGGTTTTGCAACAGTATCCCTCAAAACATTGATAGGATGCAATAAGAGAACTAAGTTGCTCTCTATAATAATTTTCTTGGAAACCCTGGTGGCATAGTGGTTAAGTGCTATGGCTGCAAACCAAAGGGTCGGCAGTTCAAATCCTCCAGGCGCTCCTTGGAAACTTTATGGGGCAGTTCTACTCTATCCTATAGGGTCGCTATGAGTTGGAATCGACTCGTCGGCACTGGGTTTGGTTTTTTGGGTTATAATAATTTTCTAGTTTCAAAGACAGCTAAGAGAAAGAGGGGAAGCAGCCTAGGAATGGAGAAAAGCTGTACTCTAGGGACAGACTTGGAGGTGTCCTGTGAGGGATAGTTGTCTAAGACACAGGGGAAGAGTTGATGAGAATGGCAATAGGAATGTATAATATTCACTGTGAAAATTCTCCAAATATATGCAACTGAAATGAGATGTTCAAATTTTCTTAAAATACAAGTGCACAGCTCTGTGTTAAAGTAATCAAGCCAAGAGTCTTTGTTCTATAACTGCTACATAAGGTAGACCAGGAGAGCTGAAAGCTATGAGCCATGAAGACGATTAAAGACTTAGAGAAATACAGAACAGTAGTGTCTGGGCAAAAGGTCAGTCTGACTAGCCCCACTTCCTGAACCCCTGGCTATATTGGAAGGTGGATTTTGAGACAAAATTTTATTAATGTCATGTAAGATGAGGTAATTCAACACATTGAATGCCTTGAGGACAACAAGGGGCTAGTATTTGGGATATATAGAGGACATAGATACACAGAAAATAATTTATCAATGATAATAATGTATCTCCTATTTTGTTGAATATTTACTACAGTGCTAATATCACAACTCTAAAAGGGTGAGATCCAGAGTTAACTTTTGCTCTTATGTATTTAAAATTATCTGTTAGATTACTTCTTTCTCATAAGAATATATATCTGAGATAAAATGTTGATTTTTCTAGGATTTTATGATCATATATAAAGACAGTGAGAAATTATTGAAAATGCACTGCTAAACTCATTAGAGATATTTTAATTACATTAATTTTTCATTAACAGTCAAAGAAAAGTTACAACTGTTACTTTGAATGAGACATAAATACGCATTATTCTTTGAGAGAAAATAAGTCAAAATCCAAATAGTTAAACATATACACATATAAAGTATATGCTTGTATTTGAAAATTTAACTAACGGATATATCTACATCAGGCACGGCCCAACATCAGGGAATTTTTGCCTATCAAATTAGCAAGAGCAGCTGTGTTGAGTTTCTTTCATCCGGAAGTCAGATTGGGCTCCCTTTCTGTAAGGGTAGTAATACCTCTGTTTTGACTGTCATTTAGAACACTCATTTTTAGAAAAGTGACTTGTTTGTAAATGGTCAGCTATAACCTCATTGTGTTTCCCTGGGCCGGATCTCATCTCCCTAGTAAGATAGAATCTTACACTTTATTTCAACTTCTCAAAACAAGAAAACTCATATTGTGGTTTTTGTTCTCTCATCTTCAAATCTTTGTTTGGACTAGTCCACGTGATAAAAGCAGGTATTTTTCTTCTATCCCGTAACTTGGACCACATAAGTGATTTAAGTGCAAATCATATCCTTCAAGAAACAAATATTCATTGGATGATTTACTGCATCCTAGATGCTACAAAAGACACCTGAGACCCCAGCATGAAAGATGTTTCTTCCTGGGTCTTAACTTGATGTGAGAGAAATTTTAAACATACCTTTTCTCAGTAAACCATTTATTTGAAGCAGAAGTGAAAATATGGGTCAACTGAATTCAACCTAGCCAACTTGCAATCCCTATATGTTCGTAAACATATTGGCATATATAATTTATATAGTATGTTGTTGTCGTTAGGAGCTGTCGAGACGGTTCCGACTCATAGCGACCCTATGCAGAACAAAATGAAACACTGCCCGGTCCCGCGCCATCCTTACAATCGTTGTTACGCTTGAGCTCATTGTTGCAGCCACTGTGTCAATCCACCTTGTTGAGGGTCTTCCTCTTTTCTGCTGACCCTGTACTTTGCCAAGCATGATGTCCTTCTCCAGAGACTGATCCCTCCTGATAACATGTCCAAAGTATGTAAGATGCAGTCTCGCCATCCTTGCTTCTAAGGAGCATTCTGGTTGTACTTCTTCCAAGATAGATTTATTCATTATTCTGGCTAAAAAAAAAAAAGCTGTCCATGGTATATTCAATATTATTCACCAACACCACAATTCAAAGGCATCAATTCTTCTTCGGTCTTCCTTATTCATTGTCCAGCTTTCACATGCATATGATGTGATTGAAAATACCATGGCTTGGGTCAGGCTCACCTTAGTCTTCTAGGTGGCATCTTTGCTCTTCAACACTTTAAAGGGGCCCTCTGCAGCAGATTTACCCAATGCATTGCGTCTTTTGACTTCTTGACTGCTGCTTCCATGGCTGTTGATTGTGGATCCAAGTAAAATGAAATCCCTGACAAGTTCAATCTTTTCTCCGTTTATCATGATGTTGCTCATTGGTCCAGTTTTTGTTTTCCTTATATTGAGATGCAATCCGTACGTAAGGCTGTGGTCTTTGATCTTCATTAGTAAGTGCTTCAAGTCCTCTTCACTTTCAGCAAGCAAGGTTGTGTCATCTGCATAATGCAGGTTGTCAGTGAGTCTTCCTCTAATCCTGATGCCCCGTTCTTCTTCATATAGTCCAGCATCTCATATTATTTGCTCAGCATACAGATTGAATAGGTGTGTTGAAAATACAACCCTGGCGCACACCTTTCCTGACTTTAAACCAATCAGTATCCCATTGTTCTGTCTGAACAACTGCCTCTTGATCTATGTAAAGGTTCCTCATGAGCACAATTAAGTGTTCTGGAATTCCCATTCTTTGCAATATTATCCATAATTTGTTATGATCCTCACAGTCAAATGCCTTTGCATAGTCAATAAAACACAGGTAAACATCCTTCTGTTATTCTCTGCTTTCAGCCAGGATCCATCTGACATCAGCAATGATATCCCTGGTTCCATGTCCTCTTCTGAAACTGGCCTGAATTTCTGGCAGTTCCCTGTCGATACGCTGCCGTGGCCATTTTTGAATGATTTTCAGCAAAATTTTGCTTGCGTGTGATATTAATGATATTGTTCTATAATTTCCACATTCAGTTGGATCACCTTTTTGGGGAATAGGCATAAATATGGATCTCTTCCAGTCAGTTGGCCAGGAAGCTGTCTTCCATATTTCTTGGCATAGAAGAGTGAGCACCTCCAGCGCTGCATCCGTTTGTTGAAATATCTCAACTGATATTCCATCAGTTCCTGAAGCCTTGTTTTTCGCCAATGCCTTCAGAGCAGCTTGGACTTCTTCCTCCAGTACCACTGGTTCCTGGTCATATGCTACTTTTGAAATGCCTGAACATCGAGTAATTCTTTTTGGTATAACGACTGTATGTATTCCTTCCATCTTCTTCTGATGCTTCCTGCGTCATTTAATATTTTCCCCATAGAATCCTTCACTGTTGCAACTTGAGGCTTGAATTTTTTCTTCAGTTCTTTCAGCTTGAGAAACACCGAGCGTGTTCTTCCCTTTTGGTTTACCATTTCCAGCTCTTTGCACATGTCATTATAATACTTTACTTTGTCTTCTCGGGACACCCTTTGAAATCTTCTGTTCAGTTTTTTTACTTCATCAATTCTTCCTTTTGCTTTAACTGCTTGACATTTGAGAGCAAGTTTCAGAGTCTCCTCCGACATCCATCTTGGTCTTTTCTTTCTTTCCGGTCTTTTCAATGACCTCTTGCTTTCTTCATGTATAATGTCCTTGATGTCATTCCACAACTCATCTGGTCTTTGGTCAAATCTATTCTTGCATCAAATCTGTTCTTCAGATGGTCTCTAAATTCAGATGGGATACACTCAAGGTAGTATTTTGGCTCTTGTGGACTTGCTCTGATTTTCTTCAGTTTCAGCTTGAACTTGCATATGAACAATTGATGGTCTGTTCCACAGTTGGCCCCTGGCCTTGTTTTGACTGATGATATTGAGCTTTTCCATTGTCTCTTTCCACAGATGTAGTCTATGTATATAGTATACTTTATAATAGTCTATTTATATAGTATACGCACACCCAAACTATTGTTATATAAAATTTGGAAGTAAATTTTAATTTTTGCTATCATTGGGAGCACATTGGGGTGATTTAATACATTCTCATTTATTTATTCTTAATAGATATTCCTCCCCTCCACCAATGAAGTACAATCCAGAAATTATGGCCTGGACAGCTTTGGATGTGTCCCATGAAGGGTGGTTGTCTAGGATGCAGGAGAAGGGTAGACCAGTGGCCTGATGGGAATTCTGGTAGTCAGTTACAAGGCTAAATTAAAGGGGAAGAGAGGAAAAAATAAAATGATGGCTACTAATTCTACAGATGAAGACAGCAAAATAATCCACTGGTCCAGGTGACAGGACAGCTTATGAAAGACAATATCAGAACCAAGAGTGTTGAAACCTAGTTTTGTGTGTGCTGCATGACACCATGAATTAAAAAAAAAGGAAAGAAAGAAATCTGAGGGAGGAAGCTAAGGAGAAAGAATTCAACACAAAACCGTGAGTAGGGATGATCTCAGGATACTTATCAGATGTAATTAGGGCTGGAAGGCAATGATTATAAGAGTCATGGAGCCTATGACGCTCTAAAGCATCACATGTTGATGAAGGAATCATATCAACTACATTCATATTCTTGTAGCAAATGGATAGACCAAAAACACTAGAGGATATAAAGGGATGAAAAAGTGAGTAATATGCTTAAGAGTATGTTTAGGAGAAACAATCCCCCATAACCTTAAGGAAAGTACTTTGATCAGAGATTTTCATTAGAATGTTCAGAAGGGATCTACTTCCATCGTTGGCAAAGTATTGGAATCAATGAGCAAATCTAAATAATCCTAACTTTGTTCAAACTGGAGCTAGTATTCCTTGATGGCGTTTAGACATGGAATTGTTTACAATCTCCCAGCCTAGTATGGTGCCTGAAATTCCTATTTAAGCCACTCTGTCTTAACCATTGTGCCACCAGAAGGCCTTGGGGGAGTAATACATGAATGCATAATGCCAACTTATATGCTAGGATGAATTTTTAAAACTTAAAATACCTAATTGTCATATCGTTATAGTGTAAAGAACCCAGGTTTTGGAGCTGCATAGACTGGGTTTGAATCTCCCTTCTCTGCTCGTTAACTGTGTATTATCTTGAGCAAGGTATTCAACCTCTGTCATAGTGACACTGTAAAATATATATATGAAAATGCCTGGCAAGCATCTGATACATGTAGGTGCCTAAACGATGGTCATTTTCTTTTTGTTTCCAGTGAAATTCAAAAGAAAATTCTGAGGTATGTTTCAATAGGAGTGGAGCAGGCATGTAATTCCAGGCCAAAATACTTTTCTTTAATAAAATATTCAAATATCTAAAGAAGAAACAACTCCTCTTTCTCAACGCTTAATAGAAAAATTATTAAACTGTTGTCGATGTGTTTTATTTATTTATTTTTCTTCTTATCTCCTTATTGTCTGTGCATGTATGGGACATCTGAATATCCCACTGGCATCTCAAATTCAATATGTCTGAAATGAACCATAATCTTTTCCAAAAAAAATAACTCTTCATCATGAATTTTCAGTGACTGTTAATGGCACAGACAGTCTTCCAGGTCTTTACTGTATCCAAATATTAGTCAAAATAGACTAACAATGGTTGCCATGTGTGTGATGGCAGATAGGGGAAGGTCTAGTGGTCATGAACCTCTAGGAGGCATTTGGATTGTCACAATAACTGCAAGGTGTTATTCAAATTTAGTGGATAGGGACCAAAGGTGATAAATATTTACAATGCTGGGAACAGTCCTTCACATTGAAGAATTAACCAGCACAAAATATCAGTTGAGTTCCCGTTGAGAAATTCAAACAGGATATACCTCTTCAAATGTTTCGTGCTTGCTTATTTTCTACTTTTTATTCCTATTTATGGAAACCTTGGTGGTGTAGTGGTTAAAAGTTCAGCTGCTAACCAAAAGGTCGGCAGTTCGAATCCACCAGCCACTCCTTGGAAACTCTATGAGGCAGTTCTACTCTGTCCTATGGGGTTGCTATGAGTAGGAATCAAAGGTAACAGTCTTGTTTTTTGGGGTTTTATTCCTATTTACATTACACTAATCCACAGACTCTACGTTACTATGAATTATAGAATGTCAGATCTGGAAGGATCTTGAAGGTCACTGAGATCAGGGATCTGAAGTCAAAAAGGTTAGTTGACTGTCCCAAATTATGTAACTACTTGCATTACAAAGCTGGAGATTGACCTCAGATGTCCTCAATTACTCCAGTGGACTTGCCTGAGGTTATAATATCTAACTGCTCTATACATTCAAATTCATCCTTACACAATGGAGCTGACCATTAAATATCCTTAAAGAGCAACTCCTGGCACATCACTTTGCAATGAAAATGTCCTCATTGTTTCCCCATTGCCTTTGGGTACACATTCCTCAACCTATCATCCTCAGCCACCCATGATCTATCTGAGCCAACCAGGCCTTGTGATCTTATTTTACCTTACTCTCCTTCTGCCCCTCTTGAGTGACAAATGGCCCCTCTGGCTAACTACCAAGCACGTATTAGGCATTTATATCTTCCCTTGAGTTGTTCCCTTTGCCTAAAATACCCTCTACATTCCTTCCTCGTCAAACTTCTACTGACATCTCATCTCAAATGTCTCCTCCCCCATGAAGCTTTAAAAAAAAAACAAAAAAATTTCCTCAACCACTTATGCTCTTTCTCTCTTTATCATCCTTACTTTGTGGCTGTTATTGGAATTACTGTGGTCTGCTAGGCACTATAGCTATTGGAGTATTTCATTCTATTGGAGGACAGAGATCGGCTAAACCACATAATCTTGGCTCTGCCATACTTTGCACATATGAGGCCAAAAAGCCCAAGCCAAAGCCACTGCCTTCAAGTCGATTCTGACTCATAGCAACACTATAGGACAGAGGAGAACTGCCCCATAGAGTTTCCAAGGAGCACCTGGTGGATTCAAATTGCTGACCTTTTGATTAGCAGCCATAGCTCTTAAGGCACACAGTTAAAATTTCGGAATTAGATACACCGAAGATCTAATAGAAAACCCAGACAAAAATCAAACATCAAAACAAAAAACTATTCACCTTAGAAAAGCTTTAAAGCACTCTTTCTTAACCCCATTTCAGTACTTCTTTTAGCATTATAATTGAAATTCATTGGAAACGTGTTTCAATTTCAAAGAAAACAGAAGGGAATGACATCAGCCGGGTTCTTTCTGTTGCCCTCAGTGAAAGTTTCATTTATCTTTGTCATCCAAGCTATGCTGTCAGCAGTAAGGATGGAAGCCTCGTTAATAAAAATCAGGGCAGGTCTTTTACTTTGTAGACAAACCTCCTTAACAATCCTCTAGATACTACATCTAACAGGCTAGAGAACTGGTATTCCTAAACTGGCAACACAGTGGATTTAGAACCACGATTATGGAAGGCCCAATCTTTGTAAAATCTTCCTAACTACTCAACACTGTATAAGCTGAAACTAAGCTAAAAAAAATACCCAATAAGCTAGAGCCAGGGAGTAGAGCCTAACTTCATTGTTACTGACCACTCATTTCTGAGCTATGTATGTCTTCGCTTGTGTTGAGAATAAACATGGACCTATCTTCCATATAATTGTACTTGTCCTTCATGTGTCCCTCCAGGGGAAAAAAAAATTTACATGATCGATTACAACAAATATCAATAAACTTAAAACATGTGGCTGGAATTTTCAGGTACAGGAAGAGGACCAAAGGAACAGAAATATTTAAAAAGCCTATAATCTAATTCAGAAGACTAGACTCTTAATCTTAAATCATGAAGCTAAGTAGTCTATAGTTTTCTGTGAATCATTTAATGCTGAGAATGCCTTGGCGATCAAGTTGCTGCATCATGACTATTTATAAGCTCCTCAAAAGTTATTACTTAGAATTGTTGGACAATGTATTCAATAGTACTAGACATTATCTCATATTTATGCAGCTGATTTGGTTTTACATTTTAGACTGGTGAGTAGTTTCACAGTAATTCAGTTTTCTCTGAATTTAGAATAGAATAATTTTTTAAAAGCTGAAAAGCATATAATAAAAGGTAATCATTATACCATTCTATAATCTTTTTCTATAAAAAATTACACATTCACTATTGAAGAATTATTGTGCAAAACCTACAAACTTTCAATATGCATTTTATGGTGATTTGCCCTCCAAGTCTTTGCTACCTAACTTTGGAAATAAAAACGATTATGTCATAGCCATGTCATTATATATATAATGTCCTAAAATATTAGATTGCATTATATTATATTTAAATAGAGTTCAACAGTAACTAAAGAGGTGATTTGAAAGATTGTTCTGTAATTCACTAATAGCTCGTATTAGTTTCTGAAAATTCCTCTTCATAGCAAAGGACCATGCCACTTCTCTGCTGAGTGCTCCATCAAGTCGTATTTACTGTAACCAGGAGATGAAATTTCCAAACAAACCCTGGTGTTTACAGCACTTGGAGAGGCATGCAGCCTGCCATTCCAGGCTCTGACAAGCCTCTGCCCACCTGCTTTTTGGCTTTGGCTTAACAAGTTGGTTGGGCCACGTCACAAGTGTGAGAACATGAGAATGTGAGATGCCACAGACCAGGTGACATGCCAGCGCTGAAAAGCTGGTACATGGCAGGGCATCACTGTGTACATAAGAAGGCCACATGCCGCACTAAATTGTGGCAGCCACTTCTCCCAAATTAGATGAATAATATTCCTTCCATTATGTTCTCACACACATGTTGTAAAACAACGAGCCTGGAGCTACACTAAGTCCAAAAGTTCAGGGTTTCAAATGAGTGACAAGCAAATACTCATGTAAATTTCTGAGTTGATTGACAGGTAGAACTTTTTTTTTTTTTAATTCTTATGCTTATGTATGATTTGAGCAACGCTTTTTCCAGGTGACAGAGCTCATTCTCATAGGTATGAGTCTTCTGACCTGGCCTAATCCTGTGAGCAGCAAATAACATTTTCTTTTTGTCTAACATAGAAGGAGAGAAGTTGCTAGAGGAAGTGTCCTGAGAATGCATTCGGTTCCTCCTACTTTTCTCTGAATTTCATACTTCTGTGTGCTATCACCAGGCTCATGCTGCTAATGCAACTAGCAACTACAATTGAATTCATTTCAAGTGTTGGCGGGAGAGGATAAGGAAAAAAAAATTACATTTTTAAAATTCTGTGGGTCTACTGTGGGTTACAGAATTCATAAATGTGCAGTGTCAGGTCACCCAAGTTATTTTTTTGAGTTCTGACTCTATAGCTGAATAAGTATGTGAACATAAAAGTCCAATACAATGTCTGTACTTTATTTTCTTCATCTGAACGATGGAAGACTTAATGCAATACCAAATACTCATGAGAATTTTGCTGGATTACTAATGAAGATTTCTTTCTTTGATGAGGGAAATCAGCAGAAACCCTAGAAGAATATAGAAGAGATTTTTTTTTCCTGCTGTCTAAACTTTAATCAAATAAATAATTATGGAATTTGTAACTATTAGCTTTTTTTTCTAGGATATGTTTTCAAACATGTAAGTTTTCTTCTTTCTCTTTTTTTCTTTTTATTCTGTCAAACTGCAAACTATGTGGTTTTAAGAACCAGAATTAATCTAGTCACATCCTTCATCAACGATTTCATGTAGAAAGAGAAGTGAATTAAAGAACGATTTTAAAAAATTATATTAATGTGGGGAGAGTTGTGCAATTTCAGTCTGCAACTTTGATTTACATCCTAGAGTTGCAGGCTTTTACAGCTGCTCCCTGGCTTTCCTAAAATAATTTACCACGCTTCAGTGTGGGACTGAGAGTATCCTGCAGGGCCACAGTCAGGTTTAAGATTAATGGACTCAAACGGTGCTCTTTGCTGCAGCCCAGTGTTGTTCACCTTCCCCAGGAACACAGCATCTTCATTGTTTAAATAAAGGAAAGAGGCCACGGACAACTGGTATGCTTGTAATGTTATGTTGCCTAATAGAGGTATTTTGGGGGTTTGTTTATTTCCTTTTTGTTGGCTGAGTAAATTATTGCTTGTAAAAGGTTATGCTTTTCCAGAGAACATTAGAAATAAAGTCCCCCCTTCTTTTTACCCAAAGTCTGGGCAGTTCCCAGAACCTCAAAGCCTAAACTTTTAATAAGAATATCATCCGAAACCAAGAAGACAATGAGGGAAATCCTGAGACTGTGTGGAGACAGCTTCCTGTTAGTGCTCAGGTAATGAGTATTCAATAGAGTGTGAGTGGAGCTTTAGAGAATACTGGATCTCCAAGTAGAAAATTCACACAGTCTTCCTATATACATAGATAGCTACCGTTGAGTCTACTCCAACTCTTGGAGACCTCACGTATAATAGAACAAAATGTTGCCCTGTTAGTCCTATGCCATCTTCACAATCACCAGCATACTTGAGTCCATCACTTCAGCTGTTGTGGTAATCCATCTCACTGAGAGTCTTCCTCGGCCTCTACTTCACCAGACTTGAAGTCCTCCTCCAACAATTGATCCCTACTGATGACGTATCCAAAGTAAGCAAGTCAAGCTATGTTCTCTTGTGATCCATAGGGTTTTCAATGGCTAATTTTCAGCAGTAGATTGCCAGACCATTCTTCCTAGTCTGTTTTAGTCTAGAAGCTCTGATGAAACCTGTCCACCATGGGTGACTCTGCTGGTATTTGAAATACTGATGGCATAGCTTCCAGCATCACAGCAAGATGCAATCCACCTCAGTACAACAAACTGACAGACAGGTAGTGAGAGTCTCTATACTCGATAGTAAAAAAAAAAAAAAAAAAAAAAAGATATATAACACTGGAAAGGCTGTTACTCATTGTAGTATGCACATTTCAGGAGTGACTCTAGAGAAAAAACTACATTACCCTAACTTGAATATATTAAGTATTCACACTGACTTCCTATTTGAATTCTATAATTTCTAGAATTGCAACTCTAAAATATTTTACCAGTAATTTAGAAGTCAAAATTAGTAAACCAAAAAAATAACGTACTGATAAATAAAACATTTTCCCCTGACATTTTCTTTCTTTTCTTCTTTTGGTCTCCATTCTCTTCTATTTTCCATTCTCATTTTTCTATATCCTTGCATATAATAATAGCCTCCCTCTTCCGCTCCACACACACATCACGTACTTTCCCAGGAAGTCATCAAGATGGCTTTCAATTGTTTACTGACAACCCCTCGCTGCTTTTTTTTTCCCTTCTAACTCTTTCTCTCTGAGACCTAGAGAGATGAGATGAAGCTAACACTACAGTGGCATTTGTAATGGAAAGATGGAGTGACATTAAATGATTGTACTCTATTTTATATCTGCTTAAAGGTGAAGCAACGTTGATTCCATCAACTTAAGTCTAAATTAGTGATTTAGTGCCAGATGTGCCATTGTAACAACAGAACATAGATTAGAGTGGGATAGACAGGGAGTCTTCCACCACCTCTGCATACAACATATGGTACGTGTGGCTGACAAGTCAATTCCTACTCATAGTGACCCTATAGGACAGAGTAGAATTGCCCCATAGAATTTCCAAGGAGTGCCTGGTAGATTCAAATTGCTGACATTTTGGTTAGCAGCCATAGCACTTGGTCACTACATCACCAGGGTTTTCCAGCATATGGTGGGCCATTCATAAATGTTTGATTGAGATGACCAGGATAAAATGCCATCGTCATGCTAGCTTGGAATTATTAAACTATGGCTATAGTAAGAATAATATTAACAAAAATAAAATTAATTCTGTCCTAATGGCTGGAAGTTATTATAAAAATAAATAGGGAAAGAGAGAAGGTACTAATATTTTGAGTTAGTAAAAGTATCTTCTTCAATACAAAAGACAAAGCTATCCTAGTGGTGCTGGAGCGAGAGAATGACTGTTGGGACCACTTAAAAATACGAGAGAAGATTTTTTCATGTGATAGCCTTGTTCCATAATCATTTATTGAACCCCAATCTCAGTTATTTAATATTTAAAAATAGAAAGGAATTTATAGGTGAAAACCTACATTTGTCATATGGAAGTTAATCTCATTATAATATTTTCAGACAAGAGGTTTCATGATGAATTTAAAACAGAATATGGGTCATGAGGAAACCCTGGTGGCATAGTGGTTAAGAGCTAAGGCTGCTAACCAAAAGGTCAGCAGTTCAAATCCACCAGGTGCTCACTGAAAACTCTATGGGGCAGTTCTACTCTGTCCTACAGGATTGCTATGAGTCAGAATTGACTTGATGGCAATGGGTTTAGGGTTTGGTTTATGGGTCACATTTTAATAAATAAATAAAAACATCTTTAGATTTTGCTAAGCCTGTCAAAATCATATGGAAGTGTGATCACCGCCCAGTTTCTTTGTTGTGTTTTAGGGGGAATATGTTATTTTAATGCCCTAACAAATACTATTTAAAATGTGTTGAATCTGAACAACTGTAGGCAAAGATGAGTCATGGGAAAACCATGTCTGAGAAATAAAATGTGATAATATTTAGCTAAGGGGTAAATCAAGAGTGGCCTGAGAGAAAAGAAACAGATATCAACATGATGCTCAAAAAACTCTTAATCTGTTTAATTCTTCCATCAAAAACGTTATACTCCTGGACTTTATTTTACCATTGCATTGTTTTAATTTCTGATTCTCAAGTTTGAAAAAATCTAGTTGCGCTATGTCCAAAACATGTGAAAGTAACATTTGGGAGGCATTTGTAAAGATTCAAATACATTAGTGAATCTATATTTCATTAGACAGATTTAACCCATTTGATAGAACACCAAGATGGGTAAAGTTTCTTTTACATGCGTATATGCTTACATTTGCTTGCGATTTGCCAAACCACACATGGAAATTTGCAAAGAGAAAGAGAGACATTTTTCTGTGACCTGAAAGGAGGACCACACATTTACTTCAGTAAATTGAAAACAGCTGTGTACAGTCTTGGCCCAGGCAAAATTTTTGAAAGATTCCATCTTGAAAGATTACAGTCAGTTTAAGTTTTGATACGATCACCATTGATGCATTTGCATATAACAGAGAGATATACTGAACTGCTTCAAAACACTAAGAGTAGTTGAAACACCGACTCCTTGAATTCAGTGTCTTCTTTTTCTTTCTTTTGCATCCTGCTGGATATACAATTTGGATAAAACTGTCCAAATGCAAAATATTGACCATTAAATTTGAAGAAATGATAGTAGATTTAAAGCCACTCTAAAAATGAGGAAATCTTAACTCTCTCTTTGACACTTCAATTTACAAACTGATACTGTGCGAATGATTTAATGCATGTTACTCAGTTTACTTGCATAGTAAACAATGTTTTTTACTTACTGAGATTTTCCGAGCGAATATAAAAACTATATGAAGTCTCAAAAAGGTTTCTGTGTTTATATATTGTCTGATACTCAAGTGGATATTTGCTCTTTTGCAGGACATTTTTCAGAATGTCTTGCATCCTCATTTTTTTTTTAATTAATGCAGTTTATTTTATTTTGGTAGCAAAAACTGAAGTTAGTAGATGCTGAACAGATACAGTTGTGAATGAGACGAATTTATCATAGCAAAGATTTTCATTTATTATTCTTATTTTTATAATGCCCCTTCAGGCGGCAACCCAAGACAGCATGGAGGAATTCTGAGCATGAGCCAACGCAAACGCACAGCCACGGAAAAAAGCCCCTACAGCAAGCCGTGCGTTGCTCCTCTGCAAGGGCTCAGCAAGGGTAACGAGAGCCCAGGGGCCATCTCGAAGTTGTCCCCCCCCCCCAATTTCAAGATGAATAGACATCGGTAGCGAATCGTCAGCAGAAACACCTTCTCCCCCCTCTTGTCTGACTGCCTCAGTCAGGCGCCTTTCATATTTGTGGTGGCTCAAACTGGTGCCTGCTTGGACACGGGCCTGGGAGCAAGTGCCGGTCTTCTGCCTCCCTCCCCTACTATGGCTCTATGTCTACCAGGCTTGAGGAGGACTTTGGGCTGTGCAGGGTTAATAGAGACTGCTCAGTGGCTCCCCCCACTTCAAGTGGCACCCAGGGCACACACCGTACCTGCCATACCTTCGATACACTTCTTAACGAAATGTATTTACAAGACCCCCGTATCAGACGCCTTCTGTGACTCTAGCCCTCAAACGTAAAACAATAACCTAGGAATAGTTATGACTATATAAAGATGCAGGAGTGACTTCCAGAGGGATTACTTGCTCAACTTTCTTTTTGCCCTTAGAAAGAACTTAAAAAGGACTCTAGATATCAATTAAATACTGTATTTTTTTCCCACGTACCAATTTTCTTGGAAATAAATATGAAAGGTAGAAAAATAATTTAGTCTAGGCCTGGATATTTTCTGGGAGAACTTTCACCATGATGGAAAGTGAATGGAAAGGTTAAGCAGAAGACTTGCATCATTGCTGTCATTTGTAAACTGATGGGATAACCTTCGTTTAGTATTTTATGGAGTAGAAGGTGAATGCTAGAGGGAGAAATGTCACTCAGAGATAAGGAAAATCATATGCTAAGAATGTGTATAAATGGGGTTGAGAATTAACTTGAGTGTTTCTTTATGAATTGATAGACTGGTGTAACATGATGATCAAATAATGAAGGTACCCTAGCAACCGTATTTTCATAACAACTATGGCCTGTAGTGCTGTGATGAGTGTCAGTCAGATTTTATTAATTCAGAAGGGTGAGTGAAGGTAATTTCAATTAATAAAACCTCTCTGTGAACAAAATATAACGTAGGTTTGATCATACCAGAATTTTTTATTTATAAAAGATAGTATACCTAGATGAAGAAATCATTTTAAATTGATTATATTCTAAGTCTGAGTATTCATAAGACATCCTGCCATTTATTTAGTTGGTACACAATTTGGAAAGCCTAAAATTCCTCAAGGACCTATCAATATTATAAGATCTGCTTTTAATATAAAATATCAAAAAATTTACTTATAAGTTAAGATTTTTATTTTTATCAGTGTTATTTATTCTAATACCAAAACTGATATTCTGAAAACTAGTTTATTGTTCTCTTTTAAAATTACCTTCAGTGTGTCTCTTTCCTCCCACAAACTGAATTTAGCTAAGTCTATTTCTTTAGTGAGTTGAAATTGAACCGAAGAGTACTTATTAAGCCCCGATCGTTTGCTTAAGCGAAAGATCAACATAACTTCTTCCATATTTTTAGGTTTATTATTGTATTAATTTTCATCTCTTTTGATTTACTAGAGAAATAATTTCTCTGTCCAGGTTTTGTTAGGAAAACAAATTTCTCTGTGTACTTCAAGTAGAAAGGTGTTTAATACAGGGAAGTAAGCTCTTACCAAACTATTGGAGAAGCTGAAGAACGGAGATTAGGAACAGCGACTACTAGATCTCAGATTTTTAGTGGCTTGTGGAGAGTCAGAGAGGTGCAGACAACATCAGAAACTTATGGCAATGATCATAGTTGCCTCCAGCAAGGAAGGTAATTATTCAAAAGGAAATACCTGACAACTGCTGCAAAAATCTCACATCTGCCAAAACTTACGTACTTATCTGCTCATTGCAGTCAGGGGAATAATAGTATACCTTCTTCTTCCTTTCCACCTTTCATGTTTCGTGTCCTGCCTTTCATTTTCAGGCTCTTACTTAGAACCTAAAGAGAAGAAGCCTGAAAAATCTAGTCCTCAGGCTTCTAGCCCATGCAACACACGGAAAAACAGAGATAAAGGGAACATGCTAAGCTTCCAACAGACAATTTGGCACGAATATTAAGTCAGAGAACTTTCTCATGAGTGACAGTACAGCAATTCCAAATATAACAAACAGGAAGACAATAGGAGACATCTTTAGCTTAGAATTGTCTCAGGTATTTTAGTAACTAATTGAAGAACTAAACCATACCCAAGATACTGAATGATATATTTCCAATTGTATCACTGTTTCCACAACAATTTTTTCTGTTTTCTAATAAAACTTTACATTTATTTTATGCTTTAAATAAGATATCAATATGATTATTAATCTGAATAGATCTTTTTCAATTTGGGACTTTTTGTCCATCTGTAATTGCCTAGTTAGATCTACTATGAGTATTAAAGCAGGATAAAACCAAAAAACCCCATTGCCATTGAGTCAATTCCAACTTGTAGCAACCCTATAGGACACAGTAGAACTGTCCCATAGGGTTTCCAAGGAGTGGCTGATGGATTCGAACTGCTGACCTTTTGGTTAGCACCCAAGCTCTTAACCACTGCACCACCAGGGCTTCAAAGCAGAATAGGTTATGGATATAGGAGATGTGGTGTCATGGATTGTTTTTGTGTGGCCTTTCTTGCCATGGTCTTATAACTCCCACCTAAGGAATTGGGACTATGCAAATAAGGTAATTACAGCCCACCAAGGGGATGGTCAGCTTTGCCATCCTGATAGGCTTAAAAGAGAGCCAACTCCAGAAGAGAGAGGGTATCTCACCACCACCAAGGAAAAAAGACCAAGAGATGAGCACCTCCTTTGGACCTGGGTGAGATCCCTGCACTGAGAAGCTTTTGCAACCAGGAGACTGAGAGAGAGAGAGCGAGAGAGAGAAAGCCAGACAGTGAGATGCAGTGGCAGAGAAATGGCGGCAGGAGAGACCAGCTGGAGATGGGTGGTGGGAGTTCCTGGCCTGTGGAGCTAGAAAGCTGAGTGCCTTTGGGCAGGAAGCTTGATGGTGGAGTAGAGTGCCTCCAGGCACTTGGTGGAAATAGATTTGCTGACCCACAGAGCTAGAGCTGAGCACCCTTGGGCCTAGGCTTACTGGTGGAGTGGGGTGTCTCTGGGGACTTATCGGCAGAGCTAAGAGCTTTGTAACACTTGCCTGAACAGGGGAGAGGCCCAGGGCCAGGAAGAGGCCTGCCTGCAAGCACTGCTGGGAAGAGGTTTTCCTGGTAGGAGAACTGTATCCTGAGCATTTCCCAACCTGAACTGTAACCTGTCACTTCCCTAGTAACCCTTATAATCGTGAGTATTATCTGTGAGTTCTGTGTGGCCACTGCAATGAATCATCGAACCCAGCAGAGAAGTAGTGTCATGGGAGGAACAGTTGGTGTCGGAATTGGTAAAGATGGAGGAAGGAGGAGGCACATCTGACCTCCTCCTCATAAGGATCAGCCTTGGGCTGTTCATCTTGATTCTCCTTCTCCTTTGTGCAGTCAGAGGAGGTCAGGTGCCACCCCCATGCCACTTTTACAGGAAATCTTAAAAAAGCAACAACAAAAGTGAAAGCAGCCCTGATAAACAGGCAGAATTAATCCTAAGCAATAACGGCTCTGATAGCAATTTTTAAAAATTTTGATATCAACTGCTCTTCCTGTTTTCTGGATTAAGATAAGAAATCCCTTTTTTTCCCTTAGCAACTGTGGAACAATTGATAAGTTGCATAAATGAAAAAATTAGAGCTTTCTGAGGTACCCTTGGTTGTGATGATAAAAATAGACCTCTCTCAGGACAGAGATATGCCTGACTTTTTCACATTGTATCCCAGCACTTAGTATGATGCCTGGCACATGTGTGAAACCCAGTAAACACATGCCGAATAATGGCTGGTATTTAATTTGTTACACTTAACTCATGTATCATTTTAGAAAATTGTGAATTTTTTTTTCTTTGAGAAGCAGAATTATTAAATCTGGATAGGAAAGCATACGGGAATTTATTGTACCATGCTTTCTACTTTTGAGTATGTTTAAAATTTTTCCTTATCAATTTTTTTAAAGAGTTATTCCAGATGACCTGGTGCTAACAAACACAATGACAATTCTACTGATTGAAAGGACTGCTTCTGTGTGTACAGTCTTCAGCCAAAGAGTCTAAAGCTGATCTTGTATTGCAAGCTCTGCTCGATGGCCATGCAATTATCTGTAGGGGACCCTTCTTCTTGGCTCCTCTGAATCTATTTAAGTTCACAGGTTATCCACAATTTACACAGAGGAATTGGAGGCTTAGGGATGCTGAATCAATTACTCAACACATTCATTAGAACTTATGACAGAATGTGTCCAATCAGCAATAACAACAACAGTCTAAGTGAAAGAACTTGGTAAAATGCACTTCTCTAAACCCAGGGAAGGCATTGTTAAGGAGTAATTGAATAACTAAATGGTAAACCTGAAAAACCCGTTGCCATCGAGTTGATTTTCATTCATAGCAACACTATAGGACAGAATAGAACTGCCCCCATAAAGTTTCTAAGGAGTGCCTGGTAGATTTGAACTGCCAACGTTTTGGTTAGCAGCTGTAGCTTTTAACCACTACGCCACCAGGGTTTCTGACTAAATGGTGTAGATTCTTTAATACCATAGCAGGAAACACATATTCAAGTTTTAAAATATATATTGGCATAAAACTGTAAATCTTAAGTGTTGTTATACTTCTTAGATTCCATGTTCATTACTTAAGAATGTAATATAGTAAGAGCTTTGAACAAAGTAGAGACCTGTAAGTCAAAGAATGTGTGTATCTGTGTTGTATATTAAGGAGATGGGAAAAACATTTCTCCAATCTGACTTTTAACAAACAACTTTTTCCTCTTTTCCCCCATTTTAAAAGTACTTTTTTTTTTTTTTTTTTTGAGTTTCCAAGAATGAGATTCTGATACTCGGAATTCTTTAAGTCTTCTGTTGGCTATGACCAGCATCATTCAAGTTGCTTTTATGTTTTCTGAAAATGTCTGACAAATTTGATATAATGTATGGCAGGAGTTTAAATACAGATTCATTTTGGGGAATATTCATAGTAAATGATTTTAAATTCTAGACTTGCTGCTTATGATTTAGATGTCAGTACGCATAAACTATATCCACAAATACCTTTTTAAATCTTACTACTCCCTATACTCATTTTGTTCTCCCACTGTTTCTAAATGATTCAGAAAAATGAGTGCCATGTGACACAGAGTTTATGTCATCTTCTTCTATCTATTCACCATAGTTTGGAAGTGCTGGTGAGCACAATAAATAGGAGAAAGACGTCAACACAGAGAAGAGAAAAAGAGGAGGTCTGAGTGATCCATAACCTGTGTGAAAGAACCCCTGAAATTAGAAATTGTAACCTCATTTAGAAAAATATATAGGAACAAAGCGGTTTTAGTACTAAATTAAAAATGATAAAGTCAAATGAAGCATTTCTAAATTGGTATTGCTTTTCTCCTAAGAGCAACTTTTAAGGTGCTTCTATCTTGTAACAGAAAAATGACCATTTAGAGAATAGACATGGAATATCTCCCAAATTGGAAACAAATGCCCAAAATAAAGTCACATCTCTGCTTCTTAGTCATCTTTGACATATCTGCTGAATGTTTATGCTGGATAAAAGTACAAAAGAATCCTGCTATGGTGGGAAGTGGACACTTCGAAAGAAGAAGTTTTTGCTCTCTACATTTTACAAGAGATCTTTGCAAAAGTTCTGATTTCATAGAACAAATGTCTTGTGCATTGCAGGATTTAGCAATATCCCTGACCTTTACCCCCTAAACTGTGATTCCCCTCCCCGACCAGTTGTAACTATCAAAATGTCTCAGACACTGTCAAATGTCACCTGGGGAGCAAACTTCTACCCAGTTGAGAGCTAAGGATGCTTTTCAGGGAAATACTAAAATCAAAATCCTTTTACTTTATTTATTTTTCTTGCTTTTATTTCTTCTCAGTATTTGTTTTCCTCATGATTCAGTGTTCTAAGTCTTCCTCTGATATGGCAACCCTTGACTTCCACTTACTTGGAAATCTATGGACTAAAAAACTGGTCTTTAGGTTTATAAACAGGACCATTTTGTAACATGAATGCTGAGAATGGTAAGAAAGCTATGAAGTAGTCCCATGACTCCCATGGGAGGGTCCAGAGGGAGGGAGAGAAGAAAGTAAAGGTAAGGCTGGAACTGATCAGCCACACAAGGAACTAAGTTTGTCAAACTGAGGCAGAGAGTATTTAAGGTCAGAAGGTAAAAAATGAGAATCTGGGATAAGGATCTGGTGATAAAGGACAACCCAAGGTAAGGCAGACAGTTATCTTCTGATGCCACACTTCAGCTCACCCCACCCCGTTCAGCCACAGATCACTTTAAGAGTGAATCATAGTCTTTCAGGACAGCTTCCAATAGAAATGCTGCTTGAAATATGATCTGCAAACTGCTGTTTGTAACCATTCCATGAAAAATGAAAGAACTTGTGTCAGATTATAAACACATTGTTAAATTCAAATGATTTTTTTTTTTCACAGCAAGACTTTTCCATAATGAAAGTCTCAAGTCTTTCTCATCTTATCACTGACTGGTAGCAAATAGATTATGAACCAGCAACTTAATCACAGCGGTAGAGGATGGTCATGTCACGCAGGGCACAAGAAACAGAGGTAGTGGAGAGAAGCCTTAGAAAGTCGTAAGGGTACTTGTGCTTGAGCCCATCAGAGACATCCCTGAGGATGCTCCAAAATGATTGAAAAAAAACTGAGACTGAGATCCTGCGGTTGGTCCTAAGAGCTCTTGGAATTTGGATATTTAAGTTAAATATGACTTTCATTTGCATCTTTGCGGTGAGCACTGGAACTTTGGGTTACATATGCCCGAGCACAGAGATAGGAGAAGTTTGTGAGAGTTCTCTTTGGAAAGCTTTAAAGGAGGATTCCAAACTGTCAAAATGGCTTAGGTAGAAAATAAATCAGAAAATTTTCACTGCAGAGAGGGGTCTTTTGAAAATCCATCCACTGTATTATTATTATTATTTTTTTGTCAATCTTTTTTCCCTGCTTCCAAAATAATAAGAGACGTTCCTTGTCTGAGGTGAACAGATGAGACTCAAGACAGAGGATAGAGTACCTTATACCACTAGCTTGATTCCATGTGCTTACAGAAATTTTGAAATTCTGTGATTCACTTTTTCCTCCAAATACACTAATGGCCCAGTGGTATTCATCACATTAGATTATTGAACTATTTTTCTCTGTGTTCTAATGAATACACTTTTAATGTAATGGCTAAGGTATGTAACCTGAGCATTTACTGAAATTTTTACAAGTCTCCTGGATCACAGGGCTGAGATCTCTAAGGCAACAATCTTGATGTATATAGATTCATTATGACAAAGAGATGCTGCAACTATTCTAAACATCTTTCAGAACACGACTGCATAATAAATATCTAAAAGTTATTCTGGAATTTAAGAGAATTCAATGAACTTAATCTCTTGAAGTAAAGCTAATCTCTTGGTCCTGTTCATCGACTATTTAGTTATTTCATTTTGAGGAAATTTATTGAGATTAAGTATTTATCACTACATTATAGCTATCATTATGAATCATCTCGGTTGTTCTAGGTGGTATTGATTACTTACCCAAATGAAATATATACTGAAATACTATATTTTGTTTTTGCTTGATTTTGAAATTTACATGGATGGGGTTATACTGTATGTATTATTTTGTGTTTTTTTTTCATATTGAATATTAGGTTTGAGAGATTTATCCTCGTAGTTGCATATAGATCTAGTTTCCTTATATTTATTTATTTATACACAGTATTTAATTTTAAGAATAAACCATAATCAGTTCTACTGTTGGTGAACATCTGAATCATTTACTTTATGAGGTCATTTAAATAATAATGCTACGAACATTTTCCTCTGTGAAGCTGGGTGCACTTGTTTTTCTGGGACATTTACCTAGAAGCAGAATTGTAGGCTTATAGGGTCCACATATCTTCATATCTTCAACCTGAGTAGCTGTTTTAAAGGAAATATACTAGTGAACTCTCTCACCGACAGTATATTGGCATTTCTGTTGATCCACAATCTTGTCAGCACTTGATAATCTCAGACTTTGAATTTTGGCCATTCTGATGAATTTTTGTGCTCAACTTCTGCACTTATACAACTTTAACTTGGTCAATAGTGATATTTCATTTCTTACATATTGAGCCATAGAAATGCAAGGTTGGACTATGGGAATCTAAGGTTGAGCTATGGGGATCTTTTGGTGGATATTTTTAAAAAGGAAATTAGGCTAAATCAGCAGAGTTCATGTCTGTAAGGGTGAACCATGAACATGTTGCAGATATTAAATCACTTGCTTATTCTTTCTGTTAAGAAAGAATTACAATAATCTAGGCAAGAGAAGAGGGTGATTTTGACCAGGGTGGCAGCACGAGAGGTAGTGACAGGTAGTAAAATTCTGGATGTATTTTGAAGGTAGAGTTTATGGGCTTTGCTGGCAGGTTAGGTGAGAGAGAGAGAAAGCAAAGAATCAAAGGTGATTCAAAGTCTCTTTTTCTCTGTTTAACTGGAGGGATGGAGATAAAATTAACTGAGAGAAGAATGACTATGGGAGGAACAGCTTTATTTGGGGTGCACGTAAGATATCTAAGTGATAATATTAAACATAATTTAGGTATGTGAGTGGGAGAGATCCAAGCTAGAATATAAATTTGAGAGTTATCAGTATACAGATGCTATTGAAGCCATGCGACTATTTAAAAAATCATTTTTACTAAGTTATAATTTGCATACAATATCTTCTACCCACTTTAGGTACAATTCGATGAGTTTTGACAAATGTATATAACCCTGTACTCACCACCCAGTCAATATTAGACGTTTCCATCAGCTCAGTAAGTTCTTTCATTCCCCTGAAATCAATACAGCCCACCCTGCAACTGATAATCTGACGTGTTCCACCATCACTGAGTTTTGCCTGTTCTATAAATTCATGTAAAGAGAATTATGCAGTAAATATATTTCATCTCAGGCTTTTTCTATTTAACGTCATGTTTGTGAGATTTATCCATATCTTTTTAGTACCAGTAATTCGATCCATTTTATCTCTGAGTAGTATACCATTGTGTAAATACATAGCTATTTGTTCAACAGGTGATGAACATTTGGGTTATTATCAGTTTGGGCTATCATGGGCAAAGCTGATATGAACATACAAGTATTTTTGTGCACGTATGCTTTTATTTCTCTTTGATAAATACCTAGGAATGAAATTGGTGAACTATATAGAGGCTGTATATTTAACTTTGTAAGATACTGCTAAAGAGTTTTCTAGCAATATATGAGAGTTACAGTTGGAGTTTCTAGATGGCACAAACGGTTAAGTGCTCAACTACTAGATAAAAGTTTGGCCAAGCTTGGCTGTTTGAGCCACTCAGAGGCACCTCGGAAGACAGGCCTAGAGATATGCTTCTGAAAGATCACAGCCCTGTAAACCCTATGGAGCAGTTCTACTCTGCAAACATGGGGTTGCCGTGAGTTGGAAACAACCCTAAGGCAACCGATAATAACAAGAGCACAGTTGCTCCACATTTTCACCAACATTTTGTGTTGTTAGTCTTTTTTATTTTAGACATTTTAAGTGGTGATCGTGTCAGCTTTTTGTAGTTTTGATTTCCGCTTCGGTAATAATTGATGCCATTGAGCGGCTTTCTTGTGTTTATTAGCTTTTGTGAAGCATCTTCTCAGACCTTTAAATGCCATGAGATTACCTATAGATTGAATGAAGACAGAGAAGGTGTCCCAGGACGCCAGGAGCACTATATCATTAAGAGTGAAACATAGCACCTATGGGTAAATCTATGTGCTTGTGCGGAAATTTAGGATTTTTTCACAATCTGAAAAGTCCATGAAGGCTTTGAGTATATTTACTTACCATTTTATATAAATTCTATATGACCTTAGTAAAAGTGACCTCACATACATATAGTATTTTCTTTGTGATCCTTGATGCTCAACAGAAGATTTAGGGACTTCCACAAACTCTCTTTCGGTGTCTTGTGTCATTCCTGGTAAACTATGGCTCTTCTTCAGATATATCATGCCCATTATTAATATGTAAAGCAAGATACATGCATCTGTACAAGTATAAAACCAGACCAAACCTGTGTGTTGCCATCAAGTCAATTCCGACTCATAGTGACCCTATAGGAAAGAATAGAACTGCCCCATCGAGCTTCCAAGAGGAGTGGCTGGTGGATTCGAATGGCCAATCTTTTGGTTAGCAGCCATGCTCTTAACCTCTGCGCCACCAGGGCTCCTCTACAAGTATAATCCCACGAAAATGTTTAACCAAAAGTAAAATTTTAATTATAGAGAAAGGATGTTTCCATTCTTTCTCTTCTTTGCTCAAGTTAATGATATTAAGAAATAAAAAGCATTATATTTATAAATAGCACATGCCAAAATTACAATGCTCAAAACTAAGTGTCAGGTACTGTTCTAAGGGCTATATGGAAATTTACTCACTTGACCCTCATGACAACCATAAGAGGTCTTCATGCACTTTATTTACAAGGGATTGGAAACGTTATATCACTTTTCTAAGGTCACAAAAGTAGTTAGTGATGGAATTGGTCTTCAAACCCATGTCTCTGTCATGCCAAAGATCTTGCTTTCTACCACTATGTTGTAACTATTTGTTGAGGTAATAATTGTACTAATATTTTATTTATTATCTCTTATCTTAAAAGAGAGAACACCTCTGCTGAGTTAAAATAAAAATCTTCCTGAACCTCTCAGTAGTAGTCACTTAGGAATGAAAAATTGAAATCACCATGGTGGATAGTGCAATGTAATTAATTACTTTTGTGTGTGCCCTTTCTAGCCATGGTCTTGTAACAACTTCCCAGGTGATTAAGGGTGATTGTGGCTCACATGAGTGATTGGCCAGTTTTGCCATCCATTGGGCTTGAAATGAGCCACTGCAGATGTAGGAAAGGAAAGAGCCCACCACCAAAGAAGGAGAGACCTTGCTGCAGGATATGGTGCCGTGGGCTTCCTGGCCCATAGAAAGAGAAAGCTGAGTTCCTTTGGGCAGGGACTGAGACCCAGGGAGAGGTATACCTGCGAGCATGGCTGAGAAGAGGCTTTTCTGATGGAAGAACTGTATCCTGAGTGTCCCTGAGCCTGAATGTAACTGTTACTTCCCTAATAAACCCCATAATCATGAGTGTGGTCTGTGAGTTCTGTGTGGCCACTGAGAAGTAGAGAGTGTCATGAGAGGGACGGTTGGTGTCAGAAGTGGTAAAGATGGCAGAGAGAAGAGAGATGTTTGACCTCCCCGTCGTGGGAATCAGCCTTGGGCTGATGATCTTGATTCACCCTTCCCTTTGTGAAGTTAGAGGAGGTCACACCCTGCCTCACACCATTTTTATGGATAGTGAGGCAGGAGGTGCTGAATATGATTAGAAAACAGCACCAGTACCATGATCATTCAATTCATGAACATTGAAAGGCTACTGTGGCCTAGAAACCACACTGGCCCTGGGTATCTAAAGTTGATAAGACATGATCCCCCACTACAAGGAACTTACAGTTTAGCCCTTGAAGGTAAAATCACTATGTTCTAGCAATTTGGGAGAAGAGAGGAAGGTATAGAAGCCTATGCAATGTCAACTACAAGTGAAGCACATCTGAGAGCATTCCAGTATTCATTATTAAACAAATATTTTTGTACTAGTATATGCCAATCACTCGACTCCACTGTAGGCACGGTTCTCTTAAATAACAAAGAGAAGAAACCTCAAAGACTGTGATAATCTTTAAGAACAAAATAGGCATTCATGCACAGGAAGAATTCTGCAACATGTTAAGGGTTTAATACAGCAATGACTAATTTGCTCTATATAATACCTGGGTCAGAGTTTTGCTGTTTAATTCATTTGCAGATGCTGAGTTACATAAAGCTGTGGTACAATACCATATATTTCATTCATCCAGATTAAGCCTCTTACTGAATAGTTCTCATCAAATGATCCAAGGGTGGCCTATCTCTAACACATTGTTTACCAAAAGACTAAGAATATTTAGGAGTAGTAGTTGCAGAAAAAGAAGCAGTAGTAACAATTGCTGAGGACATTGGTGGTTCAGTGGTGGAAGTCTCGCCTTCTATGCAGGAAACCTGGGTTTAGTTTCCGGCTAATGCATCTCATATGCATGGCCACTACATTCAGTGGTGGTTTGCACGTTGCTACGACACTGAACAGGTTTCAGCAGAGCTTCCAGACTAAGGTGAACTAGGGAGAAAGGCTTGGTGATCTACTTCTGAAAATCAGCTCATAAAAACCCTATAGATCATAATTGTCTAATTCTGTTGTGCACGGTGTTGCCATGAGCTAGGGGCCAACTGGAAGGCAGCTAACAGCAACAAAAATTACTACTATTTCATGAGGTATTTACTCTGTGCAAAGAACTGTACGAAGCACGTATTGTGTAAACTTATGGAGTTTTTAAAATTTAACAAATACCTAAACCTGGTCTATGCCTTGCAAAATTTTAGACGGTCAAACTGGGTCATTTCTGGAGATATTTGCTACATTCTAGCAGAAACTTAATGGGATACACCAAGGCATCTGGCAAATTCAGCTGTTCAGGATAACTCATTTCCAGGGAGTTTTGTGCAGGTGAGGACTTGTTGTTGTTAGGTGCCACCGAGTCAATTCTGACTCATAGCAACCCTACGTACAACAGAACCAAACCCTGCCCGGTCCTGCACCAACCTCACAATCATTGCTATGCTTGAGCCCATTGTTGTAGCCACTGTGTCAATCCATCATGTTGAGGGTCTTCCTCTTTTTCACTGACCCTCTACTTTACCAAGCATGACGTCCTTCTCCAGGGACTGATCCCTCCTGATAACATGTCCAAAGTATGTAGGATGTAATCTCGCCATCGTCGCTTCTAAGGAGCATTCTGGTTGAGGACTTAGTGTACAGTATATGAGTTTTCACATTATGTGACTAGAAGTATGACTGCTTGTAACATTTAAATATTCACAATTTCTGTAATGAGAGAAAGTTCTGTATGAGACTTATCGTGACTCAGTTTTTTCTCCCTCCTCAGGATGCTGCGTACATCTTGTGGGGAGCATTTGAATAGATACTGCTGTAAAATGCAGTAGGTGACAGTTAAACAGACACTTCAGCATTCACAGAGGATGAATCATGCGCTTTCCCAGCCATTTGGCCTTTCAAGATCTCTGTTAAAGAAGAGATGCAAAAACTCCCTCTTGTGACTCTTTCATCAGTCATCAAACTTGTGGCTTTCAGAACACATTGGTTTTGAGAAGCTTTTCATAAAGCACCTTGAAACAGCTTGCCATGGAAATGGAGCAAAAGGAAGGCAGATGCCTGGAAAAGAAGAATTTTTCTCTTAGTTAACATATCACAGGATGGGCCCTGTGCCCAAACTTGAGAATTCAAAATTCTCGTTGACATCAAAAGGAGTCTTCTTCTTTTCATAAGGCTGCTGGATTAGTCCTTAGATTTGAATAAAATTTTTCAATTTCTTGTTCTTGTGCTCTCTCTTTCTCATTTGTGGCAACTTTGTTTTCTAGGCCTTTACCTTGCAAAATCTGGATGTCTCTTTCATGTTGAATAATTATGTCTCCCTGGATGCTTCCAGAAAGGTTAACTCTAATGGGTTCCTAAGAAAACACTTACGATAGTAACCTTCCTATCAGTCGTGAAGTGGTAGAAGACAGAGTTAGCACTGTCTTTCATCAAGGTAATATTTATAGCTAAGCAAATCAACATTTCAGCTCTGCAGATCCTAAATTTGTTGCCAGAAAGTATCTGGAGATTGTTTCCTATGTTTTGATTAAATGCAGATTCCTTGACCTTTTCTTCTAGCAAAACCAGAATCCTGTGTTAGACCTTGTTCTTTGTTTTTTCTAGTTGGTCTTGTGATAAATGAGATGCCTAATTAATGACTCACATCACTGAGTGTAAAGAGTCTCTTTCTTCATGACCATAATCACCTAAATTAACTATTTCTGCAGTTTGTAGTTGAAAATGTAATAATGACACTTGAAAAAATAAGCATTAGAATTTATGCAAAGTAAAACTTTTCTTGATAGAAACAAAAGTAGAAAAATGAGCACTATATTTCTGTAGTTAAAGAAGTAAATTCCAAAATCATGGATACAGTGGAAGGGATATTCTTTCTACATTTAACAAACATTGTTTGAGTATATCCTGTTTTAGGCACTGTAGTAGACCCTGGGAATACAAATAAAATGACCACCCTGGGGCCTTTATGGGGGAATAAAAGAAACAGAGAAATAAAATAACAAGGACTGTGAAGTAAGATGCATACTAAGTTACAGGTTTTTGTAAGATGTGCGAAGAAAGTTCTTCATCAGAGAAGTGAGAAGTGGCTTCCTAGGGGAGATTTAAAAGAAAGAGAAAGAAAAGGGGGCAAGGAGGGAGGAAGAAATAAGAAAGGAAAGAAAAAAAAAGAAGAAACAGGAGTAGCTATCCGATAAAACTACAAGCCAGAATGAGACTTTACTGGAGGCTCTAAGACCTGAATACCAGTCTCTAGTCTGTACCTTCTTGTAGGTCTTGGATGACCACACAGAAAGCAAAGTCTACTTGGATCTCTGTGGCAGACTAAGAAGCACTGAGAAATAGAATTCTTGATGTGGACAAGGAAATTTTCCCAATGGAAAGAAATAACAGAACAGTTTTCAAGTGTTAGTCATAGCTAAGAGGAGTGTTCATGATCTCACATGGAACAATCCCAAGGACACATAGAAGTTGCCAAGTGAGGGGATGGAAATTAGCAGGTGTGGACTTGGGTTGATAAAACACAAATGATTGCTAAGAGTGTGACCCCATTCATACTTATAAGCTCTTATGACCCGCAGGAAAATTACACTCAGCAATCCAAAACTACACATAAAGGAAAGCAAGAAGTAATGGGGGATGGACAGCTAATTGGAGATCAAGTTATGATTAACTGGATATGTCATGTTATGGATTTTTAATTTTGTCTAATATTTGATAATTTTGTTTGAACAGATTTGAATTCTTAAAAGATCATCAATGTAGCAATTTGGAGAATAAACAGGGTGATGAAGGAAGGCAATTGTGAAGATTTGATTCTGTAGAGGCATAGGGATGCAAGGGATTTTTTAGAATAGCCTGTAGGAGAGATGGCAAGCTTTGAATTAGGGCAGTAGCTGAAAGAGAAAGCTGTTGGGGAGTCTGAATTGAAAGGAGGTGGGTTGGCTGAATATGTTTAGCAGGGAGGAAGTGAAATGGAAAAGGAAGTACATATTGTTTCCAGGTTTCAGGCTTAGACACTGGATGGGTGCCAACACCAATCACTGAAACAAATAGTATCAAAAAAGGAGAAATATTTGCATGAAGGAAATGAGACGCTTGAGCACTTGATGAGTTTCAGGTATAGGTAGATCCATAAATATAGGTCCGTACTTAAGGCTATGAAGTTCAAAGGATATAGATTTGCTGTTTCTGTCATCTTGTATTTTGCATAAAGTTATTTCATTTAAACCCCAATGCCCTTAATTATACCATATATGGATCCCTGACCACATGGCTTTGTATTTCATGAAAATGTATATGGGAAGATGAATTATGAACAAGTCACTGTATATGGGCAAGCTATTTTCTTGAACATCATGAATTTAAATATGTAACTAACAGATTTGGAAATAGGTAGTTTAAACGGAAATTACTTCAAATGTGATCTAGGTTATCTGAACAAAAAATATCTATGTCCCATCTCATGCGACATAACATTACTACAGGTCAAGACGCCTTTATGCCTGACTAAGAATTCTAGCGTTGGTCTACCTGGTAGAGGCTGGTACGGAACTCCTTTTGAGTCCAGCTTTAAGAAGTTAGCCATAATCGGCTTTTAAATGAAGTGTTAATAAGGAAAGTATGGTGGTTAAGGACAGCTTTGGATCCCAGATCTGATTCTTACTTGCTGCGTAACCTTTGTCAATCTACTTGCATCTCTGGACATTAGTTTCATCGTCTTCAAAATGGAGGTGTTAATAATATCTAACTCATGGTGGTATCTCAAGATCGATTATGAAACAGACAAAGCGCAGTAGCTAGTATATGATTAAGCGTCAAAAATTTCATTATTTAAAATACTTCATTAATAAAGTGAGAATAATAAAAATACTGGGAGAAAAAAGGTTAAAATGGAAGCATGTGAAGAACAATTGGAAAATGTTTATTAATAAAGTAAGCCTCTTGAAGTCAGGACCTGAGGCATGAAAGCATCTTGAGCCGTGGGCTTCTCCTCTGGCTTCCTCACTATAAAAGGGAAGTCATGCCTTTGTGGAGAAGATCTTAGCACCATGGAGTCAAACAGACATGGGTTCAAATGTGACGGCATATATTCTTAGAAGTTACTTTAACTTTCTATCATAATCTTTCTCATGTGTAAAAAGAGTAATGGTAACCCAGTTCCTGGGTAGCACAAACAACTAAGCCCTGGGCTACTAACTGAAAGGTTGGTGGTTCAAACCCCCCAGAGGTGCCTTGGAAGAAAGACCCAGACATGCCTTGAAGGAAAGGCTTGATGATCAACTTCCAAAAGCTCATAGCCATGAAAACTGCTTGGAGTGTGGGGCTGCCATGAGTTGAAGTAAAAAAAACAAAAAATAATATTTTTTCTTTAGATGTTTATATAACCTTATAAACATAGTAAAAAAAAAAAAAACCCACTAAATTTTACATTTTAAAATGATGAAATTGACGATAATTGAGAAATGGAGTTTTAATTCTCATGGAATCCAAATTTCTAGGGCCCATGGATTTGGGGTGACTCACCTAGGCCACAGCCCTGAGATCTTCTTTTGAACCTTGAGCCTTGAAAAAACTGGTTTCTAAAAGTCACGTTTAAGTCAAACAGTTGCCTACTAAGTAGCTTAGTAAGACTGTTTTGCCTTAGGCATTGAGTTCTTTTGAAAAATTACCTATGTGCAGTCCGTTTCAAGGAACAGAAATGCCAAGGGTCAGACTAGAAGCTGTATTTTAGGGTAAATTATTGTTACATAAACACTGTTCTGGCCCTGTTTCCATGGCAATGTTAGTAAGATGGGGTATAAGAACCTTTGGAAGTTCTTTCATCTTTGGAACATTTTTGACTCCCTAGTCGAAATGCTGTCCAGATTGGCAAATCATATATTCAGTTAAGTTCAATCAATTTCTATTATTGACTTAATATGATTTTTGTTTTAACATATGTTTATTGTATCTCAATTAAAAAAAGCTAAAACAGTGTCTGGCTTGAGATAAAACGCATGAAAGTAATAAAGCTCAAGCTTCCGGATGCCTCACTTATATAGACCCCTTCCAAGACCTTAGAAGAAGACTCTGTCCACAAGGTCATACGTTTCTGTAAAGTTTGAAAAAGCTACTCTAACCATATTAGTTAAGACCATTGTTTCTTTGAACTCCAGTGCCCCCTTCAACTGCTTCTCTTTGTGTTAAGTGGTTTGAAGCAGCTGTAAGGATTTTGACAATATGGCTAAGAGGAAGTTGAATTCATACATTTGATTAGTTTATCTAGAGGCTTCAATTGGCCTGAGGCCAAGAGGAGAATCTTAAGGTCACATTAAGTTCTAGTTAAGATGTTGATGCTAGTGATCCTGGTGTACAAGGGGTTTCTAGGAATACTCTTTTGATGAACTACCTGATTCACCCTGTATCATGACCCAAAGGTGTAGGGCCAGAGATTGATTGCAAAATGCACCTGTGGTAGGATTGCCAGCACCAAGAAGGAAGTAGGCAATGGAGGAGAAACAAGATCTTAAATATTCACTGCCAGAAGCTTGCCTATAGGAAGTTCTTATAAATCTTATGGGTCATATGTTTAAGAAAATTGAGAGAGTTTTTCCATAAAAATGTACATGATATTATCATAATGAGCTTTGAACTGAAATTTTTTTTTAAACTATCAATAAGATAAAACACAATAAATTTTGGTCAGCGATGCTTGAACAAAAACAGAATTATCTTCCTATTTTCTCCATAGAAAATATTACATTGTTCCAGGAAGAGGCACTTAAAGAATGTAGCCAAAATATGGAGGGGAAAAGTATTATAGAGGCATGCCTGGCACTTAATTCATAGAAATGCTATACTATTTTTCTAGATATCATGGTGTTTGTGACATTTGACAGTTCTTTAAAACGTATAATTTATTGTAATATATATTTTTTTTAATTTTATAATCTTTAAGCTCATTGCTGTCAAGTCGGTTCCAATTCATAGTGACCCTGAAGGACAGAGTAGAACTACCTCGTAGGGTTTCCAAGGATCACCTGGTGGATTCAAACTGCCAGCCTTCTGGTTAGCAACCGTACCTCTTAACCACTACACCACCAGGGGACCCCACAAAACCTGGATCTATACCTGTTGGCCTGCCACACATATTAAGTATTATAGCAAAAGAAGAGAAAGATGTACTCTTTCTGAAAATTGCTGGGGAGGTTTTAGCTTTTCCTTTCACTGCCCTTCCTTGCTGGAACAATGTTTATTAGAAACACCCATGTGTAAACACACCCATGTGTAAGACATACCTATGTTGAATGTATCAGATCATTGGGGCTGCATTGCTGTTAACATGCAGAGGTGGCACATTTATGTCTTCAAACTTGACGTAAATGGCAAAATAATAATTTAAAAGATAGCAAAATAGAATATCCCTCTTCTCTGAGAGTTGAAGACCTGACTTCTCTGTCACTCTCACCCAAAAATGGAGGGGAAATAAACCCATTTGGCGTTATTCTTACTTTGCATTTCAAAAAGAATTATAATACCTGTCCACTGAATTATACATTTAGTGTATAAAATAATCTTTTCATCACCAATATTTTCAGCACTATCCAAAATAAACTTTCTAACACACCAGTATTTTTATAGTTGTCAAAAGCATTGTAGTTGTCATCATATCTAATAATTAGAATTAGGAAGTACAGGTATGAAAAAAAAAGATAATAGTGATGAATATAGAAAGCAAACACCTCTCAGGTTTACCTTGGTTGTAAATGTTAAAGATACCAAAGGAGGAAAGGAAAAAGGTTCAACATATGATCCTTTATGAACATTTCCAAAAAAGCTTTGCTAGAGAGTTATATTGACATATGAGAGGTCTATTTAGGTGATATTTGTAAAGGTATGAAAAGCAATATATATATATTGCACATTGCTTTGGGCCTTCAGGTTAGTGAAAAATCCTTTTAAATATATGGTTTTCAGAGCATGAACTCAATGCTTATAACCATGTCTGACTGAGAAGCAAGTCAAAATGTTGAGAACATAAAGCAGTAAGGTTTTCAAAGGTACACGCTGTGGTCCTTTCATCCAGGAGGTGAGGACCAGGCTATAGATCTTCCAAGGCTGACAGTAGTCAGGGATACCTAACATCAGCTCAAGCTGAGAAGGAACAAAGTCAAAAAGGAATCCTCTGAACTTGTCTTCCTGAGCATTCAAGCTTTACTTAAAAGCTTCAACTTTCCTAACTAAAAAAGTTGGGGTAGGGTGGAGTGGAGGAGGCAGAGAATCAAGCCAAATATAACACCATTCCTAAAGGGAAGATCCTGCTTCTGCTCCATGCTTGCATTTGTACAAGAAAAGAGGTTCAGAAGGAAGAATGTCAAGAGCTTAGAAGCATAGATGCCTGAGATATGTCACATTAACTTGCTGGCTTATGGCAGAACACTGTATCTCCAAGTACCCACTTCCAGGATCATGACTTTGGAATGTGAATCTCCTTTGTCTTTCCTGGGGTACCCATGTTTACAACCATAATCCAAAAGGGAAAAATTACATACAAAGGCATAGATAAAGGAAATAGCCATTCATAGTAGAAATAGGGAAACAGGCGTGCTTATATCTAACATGAGAAAAGGATGTGTGGTGAGAATAATATTAATACTTAAATTCTGTGTCTTAGCACTATGTACTTTCTTTAAGTACTAAAGCGTGCAGCAACAGTTTCTGGCACACGGACATCCCTCAGCACTTCTTCTTTCAAAGCTTTGTATCCAAATGTAAGATTTTGGTATAACTTTGACAGAAAATAAAGCTGATGATTTTTTTTATCCTGTGAAACAATGACTCTAAAAGTCAGTAATGTTCTTTGGTTTCACATTGCATAAAGAAGAAACATACTGTCTTATTGTGAATATAGGCAAAATCCTCTTTTTTTTTGTTGCAGAAGATACAATGATTTCATTTCACTTTAGAAACTCCTATCATATGCCATAAGACTTTTAGGAAAGAGAAAGACATGGTAAAAGTAGGTTTTACAATGTCCTTTTGTCTTCTACTCACCCTCTTCTCTGAATAATTATCGTGACCTCATTTCTCCAAGTTGAGCTGTACTTTGCCTTGCTACTATTTTTAAATCTGCATATCCCATCATTTAAAACATATGCTTTAATCAAATCAAGCAAAGATGTCTGGTGTGATTAGCCTGGGATTTTCATTTCTTGAATTCTGGTGGCCTCGGATACTCAATTCCTCCTCTCATACATTCCCCAGATATTGTCAATTTCTCTCGTTATAAGCTTTACATGGTTCATGTTTATTTTAGCTTGTTTGTGTGAAAGCTGACACCGTACAGTACTGAGAATCACATTCCGAGCCTAAAAGCTGTGACAGGGATTTTAACCAAGAGACCCAGTGATGCCAACTCTAAAGTCATCTGTCATTTCTAGATGATCTGCTTTGTTTTATTGGCACAAAGGTCAAAAAGGTCAAAATTATGTTTTAAAAGGAGGCTTCCTATAACGCAGTTGGCAGAGATGATTGATAAAATAGAGAGAAAATTTGCTGACAGTAGAAAAATAGAAGTACTGTTAAATTAATGTATGGATCTCGTATTACCTGTTTAATGACTATCATTCCTTCACTCTAGGTGGGCAGGACGAATATGGTTTAAAATCAATATGTGACAATTTACAGACAGGCGTGGAGGTAAGAATTTTCTCTTGCAGAAATGTTAACTAAAATGCAAGTTAAGAATGAGAAGTAGAGGGGGTTTTTGGTAATTCTCTCAAATAAAACCAATTTTCTTCTACCTAAAGCAATTGATTTGATTCCGGATGCAATGTTTAAGCTTAAGCTTAAACAATCTTAAGCAATGAGTCTTTCCGTAGTGGTACAAAAAGAGCAAATGTGTAATGTTTTTTAACAAATAATTTCCTTTGCATAATGGTACCAACAATCCAGGCACCTCGGTTTCTGAGCCAGAGTTGTACTGGTGGGACTACTGGAGTCAAAGAGCCTTTTATTAGGTTTCTCAGGAAAATCTGAGAAAAGCAATCATCCGCTCCCCACACATAATTTGCTTTGGTGTCCTATACCCCAAGTTCATGTTCCACTGTAGCCTTATAATACAAACCAAGCCTTCTGATGGTCCTCATGCAAACGTTAATTCACACAGAAACAAACATTTACAGTCTACGACTGCTAGATTTCTTTGCAATGAACAGCATATTTTGCTCTCTGGGGGGAAAAGGCAGGAGGCAGCCTATTGTATTGTAACAGTTATCTCTGAGTGAATAGAAGGAATTGCTTCCAAATGCAATAACAGAATTACTGTAGATTAGTGTAGTGTTTAAGCTTTAGTGCCGAGGTAAAATTGTTTCCTCTATTGCATGACCATGATCTTGAAAGTTCTCATTTTATTCCAATAATGGAGATGCTTGATCACATGCTGAGTCAGGTAAATCACAAAGCCAGCTCTTCAGCAGTCCTGGGCAGGCCATACCTAATGCCATAGCTGAGCATTGCATTAACCACAATTCTGATGAATAAAATCCAATGCAAGTTCATTTGATTTGGCTACAGTGAGAATAGGGACTTTTATTCAGAAATACAATAATGTAACAACAACAAATGCTCACGTTTCTCATTAAAAATAAATAAATAAAAAAGAAGTGCAGGTATTATTCATAGCAGTTTACAGTCTTTCATTACTAGAGACAGCAGGTCCAGTTCGTGAATGCTGGATATCAGTGAAAGAAATAGAAACTTGTGAGCTAAGAAGAGTGTTTTATATACATTTGAGGATGAAAAAAATCTGAGACAACAGCACTATAGTATTAATTACAATGATGGATATGTGGCTGCTTAAAACTTTTAACTTGAAAAATGAAAAAGAATTGTGATTCAGCTCAGCACAGTGTGTTGATTGCCTATAGCTTCAGCTCTGAAATAAATGGCCCAACGTTCTTCATATGAACCGACTAAAATAAGTAGCACCTTCCTTGAAATGTTGACAAATTTGAGATAAGATCAAGAGGCACAGAAAAAACTGAACACGGACTACAGCCTCACCCTTTAAATGTGCAGATTGGAATAGAATTACCACTTTTGACTTACGTGAGAACCAGATCTCTCTGCCTTAATGAGCTTGTAGTGAAAGTAGGAATCAACGGATGATAGAAACCTTGGAAATGCTGCTTAGAAGCAACCCCACAGGCACCATCAAAACACAAACAAACAAAAAATGAGCAGGCAATTTCTTTACAATTACCGAACAAAATTCCAGGAAAACAAATAAGATGTTTAAGTCACTATCAACCCCATCCCAATTTCAATCCAATCCAATCATGCCACACTTTTAGAAAGATTCTCTAGAAAGGAGGCTTAGCAATGGAAATAATTGAACCTGCCAAGCTAAGTCTGAGAATAAAGGGGTTTTATGTGTTCTATTCTGTATATGGAGCCCTGGTGGCATAGTGGTTAAGAGCTTGACTCCTAACCAAAAGGCTGGCAGTTCAAATACACCAGCTGCTCTTTGGAAACTCTATGGGGCAGTTCTACTCTGCCCTATAGGGTTGCTATGAGTTGGAATTGACTAGATGGAAAGGTTTTTTTTTTTTTTTAATTCTCTATATACAAAATATGATTGCCCTACTCTGCTGTTAAGGAGCCCTGGTGGTGCAGTGGTTAAAGCACTTGACTGCTAATCAAAATGTCAGTGGTTTGAATACACCAGCTGATCTGGGGGAGAAAGGTGTGCCAGTCTGCTTCCATCAAGATTTATAGCCTTGAAAACCCTATGGGACAGTTCTACTCTGTCCCATAGGGTTGCTGTGAGTTGAAATTGATTTGATGGCAGTGGGTTTGACTTTGGTTTTACTCTACTGTTAAGAATCAAGGCTAGGTTTTGTTGGTACTGGAAGATTCTAGAACTGGGGGACCTAGGATTTCCAACTTCTACTTTCGGCCCACACCTCTTTTTCCATAGGAGCCTCCCAAGAAGCCATGTACTACAAGGGTGAGGACAAATACTAAATTTAAATGCACCCTAATTCCTGTCTGCTGGCCCCCAGTGCTCTGCCACAGAGCTCTCTGAACAGCTGAGCTGAGCAAGTGGCTCTGATACATGGCTCAAGAGGAGTTTCTGGATTAACTTGTCTTAATCTCAGCTGACAGGCATGGTTTAAACACTGGGATAAGGCATGGTATAGAATGACATATGAAAACCTGCAAATCAACACTACCTTTTGCCTATAAATACATCTATGAGTAGTGAACATGTAAAGAAATGCCTAGGGCCAAGTGAGTGGAGGCGTTAGTATCCTAAGGTAAGAGGGGACGTAAGGAATGGGAATGTAGAGGGATACCCTTGGGCTTTACTGATCTTGGCATATATTAATATCTATATTGCTGTATCTATGTCTGTGTATCTATGTTTATGTCCATGTCTATATCTACACCTATATACCTATGTTATAAATGATATAAGATATGCACATGTGAAACTGTTCAAATGTAACATAGTTAAAGGGTCGGTGCATTCACAATTATTACTGTATTTTCTAAACTTTTCTGAATGCGTAGAATAGATCAGCAAGTACTTAAGGAAAAAAGATGGACGACCAGATTCTGCATCTCAGGGTATTCAATAAGGTGATGTTACCCTAGGATAACTATTGGCAGCCATGTTGCTTCCATTTTGAACCCTGACATTTTCCCTATTGCCGTTAGCTTCTGTCATGTTCTGACTCATTGGGACCCCATATTTCAGCAGTCTTTAGGGGAGCAGGTCACCAAATCTTTCTCCCGCAAAGCATCTGGGTGCGTTCAAACCACCAACCTTGTGGTTAACAGCCAGGCACTTAGTTGTTTGCTCCTTGACATTTTCCTGCTATTGAGATATTAAAGTGCAATGCTTAAATGCTTGAGAGTAGCTAGAGTGTTCTGATTCAAACTGTAGTTCCATCAGTTCTTAGATATAGAAGTTATTGTAATCTGGGCTTAAGATTTTTCTCTGAAAATGAGGGTAAAAGTAATACCTATTTCACAGAGTTTGAGCCCTGGTGGCACAGCAGCTAAGAGCTCTGCTGCTAACAAAAAGTCAGCGGTTGGGATCCACCAGCTGCTCCTTGAAACTCTCTGGGGCAGTTCTACTCTGTCCTGTAGGGTCGCTATGAGTCAGAATTGATTGGACAGCAGTAGGTTTTTTCTTTTGTTTATTTATTTATTTTTTAACATTAATTGAGTGCTTTCCTCATGCTTAGTATTGCATAAAAACCAAACCAAACCCAGTGCCATCGAGTCGATTCTGACTCATAGTGACCCTCTAGGACAGAGAAGACGTCCCCACAGAGTTTCCAAGGAGAGCCTGGCAGATTCGAACTGCCGACCCTTTGGTTAGCAGCCGTAACACTTAACCACTACGCTGGCAGGGTTTCCCAGTATTGCATAAAACGTTTTAATTATTCATACGTGTTACAATGGTACCTGGTGCATGGTAACTACTTAAAAATAGATATGATTAAAAACGTAAAGAATGGCACGGTAGGTTAAGTGGGTAGGCTATGGAGTGAGATTGCTGGATTGGCATCTTGGCTCTGTCACTCCCTAACTCTGCAACCTTAGGCAAATTACTTAACTTCTCTGGGCTCCAGTTTCCTCATCTGTAAAAGAGAGATAATAGCAGTAACTACTCTCTAAGGTGGTTGCAACAATGGGCTCAAAAGTAACTACAATTGCGAGAATGGCACAAGACCAGGCAATGTTTCGTTCTGCTGTGAGTTGGAGCTGACTCGATGGCACCTAACCACACTTCCTAAGGTTGTTCTGAGGAATGAGTATATGTAAAGTTCATTATATTATAGGGCTATTATAAGCATTGATTGCCTTTATTATTATTTTAGCACACATTCGTGTGTCCATATATGTACTTATACACACACACACACACACACACACACTTAGACATTCACACTCGCACACATTCTGAGATTATCTTCTTGGCAACTTAGCAGAAGGTATAGAATTTCAATTCACCCTGTGTACTGTATCAACAGACTAATCATCTCCTTTCTGATTTAGCTTATTCCTAGAGCTGATGTTCTTGCTTTTCCACTCTATGGACTCTCAGGTTATACTGGCCAACCACTGTCCAGGATCGGGCATACCCAGCCTACAAATACGCAACAAGTATTGCACAACATTTTGTGAACTCAGACATCTGTCATGTGATGAGATTTCTAGGACCTGAGAGCTGCTTTTCTGTCCAGTTCCCATGAAGCTGTCCGAGTAATTGGATAGATCCATGTTTAGTTACAGACACCATCACTCACACTCTCTGTCACACTGCCTGGGTCCATATTAGTTCTCCCATTTTGACTGTGAAACTTGGACAAGTCTCTGACTGTCTTGGTGCCTCAGTTTATTCATTATTAAATGGTTTGTTCTGATTAAACCAGTTAAACAAATTAACCCATGTAATATGCTACTACATAACATAAAGAAGGTAGAGATTACTACCATATCTCCTACTACTATTAATTTATTCATGTAATAAATGCATCCACTATATCCTAGACACCAGATTAGTTTCCAAGAAGACAAAATTAATAAGACACATCCATACTCTCATGAAGCCCAATTTTAGCAGTATGTAGTGGAGTAGAAAAAAAACCACACTGGGATAAACAGAGTTCTTTAGGAACTCACAGCAGGAGGGAGAGGTTGCCTCTCCAGTCAGTGCTGGGAAGGGAAGAAGAATGATCATGGAAGACATCACAGAGGGGGTAACTTTTGAGCTAGAGTTTTAAGGATAGAGCTTCAAGAGGAGAATCACCAGGCAAAGACCTGAAAATGGAGAATGGCTGTTGAATCAAACAGAAACACCAAAAGCGATCTGTACATTTACTGCAATTCCGATCCAAATCCCAAGGACATTCTTTAATGAGATGGAGAAACAAATCACCAATTTCATATGGAAGGGAAAGAGGCCCCAGATAAATAAGGCATTACTGAAAAAGAAGAACAAAGTGGGAGGCCTTACTTTACCTGATATTAGAACCTATTATACTACCACAGTAGTCAAAACAGCCTGGTACTGGCACAACAGATACATGGACCAATGGAAGAGAATTGAGAATCCAGATATAAATCCATCCACAAAAGAGCAGTTGATATTTGACAAAGGCCCCAAAACAGTTAAATGGGGAAAAGACAGTCTTTTTAACAAATGGTGCTGGCATAACTGGATATCCATCTGCAAAAAAATGAAACAAGACCCATACCTCACTCCATGCTGAAAAACTACCTCAAAATGGATCAAAGACCTAAATATAAAATCTAAAAGGATGAAGGTCATGGAAGAAAAAATAGGGGCAACGTTAGGAGCCCTAAAACATGGCATAAACAGCATAGAAAACATTATAAAGAACATAGAAAAAAAACTAGATAACTGGGAGCTCCTAAAAATCAAACACTTATGCTCATCCAAAGACTTCATCAAAGGAGTAAAAAGACTACCTACAGGCTGGGAAAAAGTTTTTAGCTGTGACATTTCTGATCAGTGCCTGATCTCTAAAATCTACATGATACTTCAAAAACTCAACTGCAAAAAGACAAATAACCCAATTAAAAAATGGGCAAAAGATATGAATAGACACTTCACTAAAGAAGACATTCAGATAGCTAACAGATATATGAGGAAATGTTCAGGATCATTAGCCATTAGAGAAATACAGATCAAAACTACAATGAGATTTCATCTCACTCCAACAAGGCTGGCATTAATCCAAAAAACACAAAATAATAAATGTTGGAGAGGCTGTGGAGAGATTGGAACACTTATACACTGCTGGTGGGAATGTGAAATGGTACAATCACTTTGGAAATTGATTTGGTGCTTCCTTAAGAAGTTAGAAATAGAACTACCATACGATCCAGCAATCCCACTCCTTGCGATATATCCTAGAGAAATAAGAGCCTTTACACGAACAGATATATGCACACCCATGTTTATTGCAGCACTGTTTACAATATCAAAAACATGGAAGCAACCAAGATGCCCATCAACGGAAGAATGGATAAATAAATTATGGTATATTCACACAATGGAATAGTACCCATTGATAAAGAACAGTGAAGAATCTGTGAAACATTTCAGAACATGGAGGAACCTGGAAGGCATTATGCTGAGTGAAATTAGTCAGCTGCAAAAGGACAAATATTGTATAAGACCACTATTATAAGAACTTGAGAAATAGTTTAAACTGAGAAGAAAACATTCTTTTGTGGTTACGAGAGGGGGGAGGGGGGAGGGGGGAGGTGGGAGAGGGACATTCACTAATTAGATAGTAGGTAAGAACTTCTCTAGGTGAAGGGAAAGACAGAACACACTACAGGGGAGGTCAGCACAATTGGACTAAACCAAAAGAAAAGAAGTTTCCTGAATAAACTGAATGCTTCAAAGGCCAGTGTAGCAGGGGCAGGGGTCTGGGAACCATGGTTTCCGGGGACATCTAAGTCAATTGGCATAATAAAATCTATTAAGAAAACATTCTGCATCCCACTTTGAAGAGTGGCGTCTGGGGTCTTAAACGCTAGCAAGCAGCCATCTAAGATGCATCAATTGGTCTCAACCCACCTGGATCAAAGGAGAATGAGGAATACCAAGTACACAGGTGATTACGAGCCCAAGAGACAGAAAGGGCCACATGAACCAGCGACTACATCATCCTGAGACCAGAAGAACTAGATGGTGCCCGGCTACAACCGATGACTGCCCTGACAGGGAACACAACAGAGAACCCCTGAGGGACCAGGAGATCAGTGGGATGCAGACCCCAAATTCTCATAAGACTAGACTTAATGGTCTGACTGAGACCGGAAGGACTGTGGTGGTCATGGCCCCCAGACCTTCTGTTGGCCCAGGACAGGAACCATTCCCAAAGCCAACTCTTCAGACATGGATTGGAGTGGACAATGGGTTGCAGAGGGATGCTGGCGAGGAGTGAGCTTCTTGGATCAGGTGGACACTTGAGACTATGTTGGCATCTCCTGCCTGGAGGGGAGATGAGAGGGTGGAGGGGGTTAGAAACTGGCGAAAAGGACACAAAAAGAGAGAGTAGAGGAAGCGAGCAGGCTGTCTCATTAGGGGGAGAGTAATTGGGAGTATGTAGCAAGGTGTATATGGGTTTTTGTGTGAGAGACTGACTTGATTTGTAAACTTTCACTTAAAGCACAATAAAAATTATTAAAAAAAAAAAAAAGAAAGGAAACAATGCGTATGAAGATAAGAAAGTGTGTAATTACATGGTGGGTTCAGGGAAAGACTCCCAGGCCAAGGTGGTTCAAGAATAACTAGGCTGACAATGTTGCAATAATTGTTAAAATACAACAAAATGTTTTTCTGGTTGGTAAACAACTGCCCTCCCAAACTTCCAATGTGCTACCCAATCCCTGCAGTCTGGGCCACCTAGGACCGTCCCAAGGTCCAGCAACTAAAGGGTTGGGCCTCCAGCATTAATGCCTCTGTCTCTTGTGATTGGTAAGTATCCTATGAGTTGTTAAGTATTTTAACATCATCCATAAATACAACAACAACAAAAAAAACCCCATTGCCATCAAGTTGACTCCAAGTCATAGCGACCCTATAGGACAGAGAAGTGCCCCATAGAATTTCCAAGGAGAGGCTGGTGGATTCGAACTGCCGATCTTTGGGTTAGCAGCTGTAGCTCTTAGCCACTGTGCCACAAGGGCTCCAAAAGTACAGGTAGTGGGAAAGCATGATTTTATTTGCTGTTGGTGTTGTATTAGTTACCCAGAAGTGACTCCAAGTATGCACAATAGAACTGCTCCATAAGGTTTTCTTGGAAGCAGATTGCCAATCCTGTCTTCCAAGGTGCCTCTCTGGGTGCGTTTGAACTGCCAACCGGTTGGCTAGTAGTTCAGCGCTTAACAGTTTGTACCACCAGGGACTCTGTATTTTTCTATTTGATATTTAAATTGGCATTAAAGTGATGTCAGTTTGGTTATATACCTGTAATGTCTTCATTTAAATGACTACTTTTTAATCTCAAATAAAAAATGATTCTTTTATGTTGCCTTTTGTATTAACTTCCAGAGTTTCAATGCAGAGGGAAGTCACAATAGAACTTAAAATACACAGAAAGAACTTGCCTACTGCTTTTAGTCAATTAATATACGATCATTGCAAAAATGTTTTTAAAGTGCTTAAAATAATCCCAGAATTAACTACTGTTAACATTTTCGTAGTGGTTAAGAGCTACGGCTGCTAACCAGAAGGTCGGCAGTTTGAATCCAACAGACGCTCCTTGGAAACCCTGTGGGGTATTTCTACTCTATCCTATAGGGTCACTATGAGGTGGAATTGACTTGACGGCAAAGAGTTTGGTTTAGTTTTTCGAGTGGTATAATCAAAGACCTCAGCTTTCAGTATGGATTACACCTCAACATAAAGAAAAACTTCTCACACCTGGACCAATAAGCAACATCGTGATAAATGGAGAAATGATGGTTGTCAAGGATTTCATTTTACTTGGATCCACAATCAACACCCATGGAAGCAGTAGTCAAGAAATCAAGCAACACATTGCATTGGGCAAATCTGCTGCAGAAAACCTCTTTAAAGTGTTGAAAAGCAAAGATGCCACTTTGAGGACTAAGGTGCGCCTAACCCAAGCCACGATATTTTCAATCACCTTATATGCATGGGAAAGATGGGCAATGAATAAGGAAGACCAAAGAAGAATTGATGCCTTTGAATTATGGTGTTGGCAAAGGATTTTGAATATACCATAGGCTTCCAGAAAAATGAACAAGTCTGTCTTAGAAGAAATACAGCCACAGTGCCCCTTGGAAGCAAGGATGGCGAGACTTTGTCTCACATATTTTGGACATGTTATCAGGAGGGACCAGTCTCTGGAGAAGGACATGGTGCTTGGTAAGGTAGAGGGTCAGCGAAAAAGAGGAAGACACTCAATGAGATGGGTTGACACAGTGATTGCAGCAATGGTTTCAAACATAGTGGCAGTTGTGAGAATGGCTCAGGACCAGGCAGTGTTTCATTCTGTTGTACATAATGGTTGCTGTGAGTCAGAACCGACTTGATGGAACCTAAAAACAATGGGATAATTTTCCACATGATTTGTATTTATATTTTTACATGAATTATTTCTTACCAACTATTCTGCTCTGTAATTCTGAAATTTACTTTTTCTACTTAACAACGTATCTTGGACATTTTCCCATGTCAGCATATACATAGATTTACTCCGTTATTTATTTATTTATTTAACCATTGTTCAGAATTCTTCCTGGAAGATGTATCATAATTTATGATGAATATTTAAATAATTTCCAGACTTTCACTATTGTTGACAGTGTCACAGTTAATATCTCTGAACATATATCTTTGCATACTATGAAGGTTTGTCTATGAAATTGATTCTTTGAATACACAAGTATTTCATGATAATTGTTTTCAAATATAAAATGTCATTAGCGTGCAAAAAAAAAAAAAACCAAGTTTAATTATCTGAACCCTTAATAACCCTCTCTGAAAGCTTTATATATCCCTCAAGCAGAAAAAATAAGTAGATGATATAATCGTCTCCTGTCTAGACTGAAGCAACTATGGTGACATTTGTTCTCAATTATTAATTAAACACACATGAAACCCTTTAGATGAGCAGGTGATATGGTTATTATTAGATGTGTTGCTTGTTTACAACAAGGGCCTATTTAGAGCCTGAGATCAAAGTTCTAAAGCTGATTTCAAAACAGGAGCATTAATTGTACTAAGGCCTGGGACCCTGGGGAAGCAACTGAGAGAATGGGAGAGACCTAAACTACAACAAAGACACATCATTCTATCATTATCCGAAATCCGTTGTGTACAGACCAATGCGCTGGTGTTGGAAAAGATGCAAAAAAACAAAATAAAGCAACATTCCCTGTTGTTCTCTCGAGGAACATATGTACTATATGTCATAGAGTTGTATCATAATTTAACCATTAATTCTTTCACTTTAAAAGCATTTTCTCACTACCTACTGTGCCAAGCTCAACGTTAAGCAGCGTGCACACAGTGTGGAACAAAATGGTCACGCTCCCTGACCTCACAGTGCTCGCCCCCATAGTTAACCATTATATATAGTCATTTTTCTTTGAAATGTTTTTGGTATATCCTCCTTCCCCAGTATTTCCAATGCTACCATCCTAGCTCAGGTCATTATCATTTCATTCCTGAACTAGTATATTTTTCTAATGGCTCATCCTGCTCCCAGCCCTAATCTATTTACCTACTATTGCAAAAAATATTTTCCTAACACACCATGCTACCACTGTTGCTCCCCATTCAAAAACAGTGGCCCTGTGCTGTGTACAATGTCCAAAAAATATACAGTCGAGCCCCACAAAACTTGCATATTTCCCCCCAGTCTATTCATCCATTATCCAGAGTTGTGTTATGTGCTGGCTGGTGTACCCCTCCCGCACGCACACACATAAGCTTCCTACTTCAGCAACAGCACGCTTCTCACTAACTCCAGAAATCTACCGGGGGCCTTTTGAGTCTGAATTGTATTTTAAAATCTTACTTCATTCGATTCCCTCCTTATTTGCAATTATCCAAATCCTGTTAATAATTTAAGACTCATATTAAGCTCTAATCTAATAAAATTAGTCATTTTGTACCTACTGTATGTAAAACACTGAATTAAGTGTTGGGGATAAAGTCAAATACACAAACCACAGTCTCACCCTCAATAACATACATAAAGAGATAATTACAACATAATGCTAGTGAAGACATCTGGAGGCTGCTATAGAAATAGGAAAAAGGTTACCCAATCCCAAAATGACCATGGATAGGAGCTAAGGAAGGCTTCTGGGAAGAGGTTACACCCAAGAAAATTCTTAAAGAATTAGAAAGGATTAGTTAAGTGAAGGGGGGTAGGGACATTCCAAGTAGAGAGGTGACTATGAGCAAAGACACAGGTGAATTTAACAGCACAGCATATGAGGGGAATTATGAATGTGGGAGAGCAAAGAGTAATATAGGTAATCATTGAAGTAAAGCTAGAAGAAACAGACATGATGAGAAATAGACATGAATAGAAGTGATGAGATCGAACTTAAATTTTGATTGCATCTCTTTGGCCACTGTGAGTGGATGGGTTTGAGCATACGGTCCTACAGACTGACAGACTCTTGCAATAATCCAAGGCTTGCATTATGGTAGTGTAAGTAGTTATAGGAATAAAGAAACTAATTCAAGCTTATGTAGGAGGTCAGTGCACAGCACTTGGTAGTTATTTGGATTATCTGGTGATTACCTAGACATGGGAGGCAAAGGAAAAGAAGGACTCAAGAATGAACTCTCAAGTCTCAATTTCTGTTTTGGGTGGCTAGTGAATGGTGAGTCCATAACGAGTTAAGGATGGCCCGGAGGAGTGGGTTTGGGAAGAAATGGTTTCCATATTGAACGTTTTTTTCTAGTTGTTTGCTTATACCCTAACTTATTCCAAAAGACGTTAAGGCAGCTCATGAAATTAAAAATGCCTATAGGACATCAAAAGGAGCTCTAATGGAACAGTGGTTAAGCACTTGGCTGATGACTGAAACGTTGGCAGTTCGAGCCCACCCAGCAAGTCTGCCAGAGAAAGACCTCCTGATGATCTGTTTCTGTAAAGATTACAGCCAAAAACCCTACGAGGCAGTTATATTCCATCACGTGGGGTCATTATGAGTTGGAATCGACTCAGTGGCACTCAAAAACAACAACATGGGACATCCAGGTGAACAATACATGTCCAGTCGGCTCAGGAAAACTTCCAGAGCTGGAGAGAGGAATTGAAGCATTACTGGCATAATATCACCAGAACTACCATAGTGTATTGCCACCTCTGGTGTCACTTAAAATCCTAAAAGTGGATAAGCACAGGAAGTGGAGAGATTGGAAGAAATGTGGGATGCTGGCAGAACGCTGAGGAACTGCAACGTTTAAGAAGTAAAGAATGAGGGCAAAATCCATGAAAAAGGCCAAGAAGGAGTGCTCAAGGGTATGTAAGCTAATTATGGGTGGAGTGGCATAATGGAAACCCAGAGTAGGAAGTTTCAAGATGAAGGAAGTGATTAACATTGTAAGATGTAACAGGAACATCTGTCCAATAATATAAGGGTAATTAGAATGTTTCTCAAGAGCCGTTTCAGTGGGCCGGTGGCAGCAAAAGCCAGACTTTGGTCTATGGAGGATTAAATAGAACAAAATGGAGACGACTTGACCCTATGTTTAAGAAATATGGATGATGAGGAAGAGGGGAGGGAGGATGGTCCTTCAAGAAAGGTGTAGGGCCAAACAAGGATTTTATTTAGGATTCGGATATTTATTCATTAATGTTTCTAAGCTGTCATGTTTTCTCCAATAGAGAAATAAAACTGAAAACCCAGGAGAGAAGAGGTATTTCACAGAGGAAATCATAAAAGTGGGGAAAGAGAATTGAATCAAATTGACCAGTAGGAAGGGAAAGAAACATTTTATTCTTCCAAGCCTAAAGTGAAGGAGAGACGAATTGTGTGCATGTAAACAAATTTGAAAATAAAGAGGACAGCTTGGCTGCTAACCAAAAGGTTGGCAGTTTGAATCCACCAGCCGTTCCTTGGCAACCCTATGGAGCAGTTCTACTCTGTCCTATACGGTGGCTATGAGTCAGAATCGACTTGACAGCAATGGGTTTGGTTATATATATATCTCTCTAACAGGCTCATCTTTCTCCCTAAAAGTTGGCCCATAGAACACTCTTCATCACCATTTGTACTCCTATAGAACTATTTTCTGAAAGATTTTTTAGAATTCTCTAGAAAGATTTTTTAGAATTCTCTAGACTGCCTTTTATCACACACATGAAATCCTTAACCAAATTATTTACCTTCTGAAAAAATTAATATTGGTACAAATTACGTAGCACATGTGCCCAAAGTAGATTCAGTAGTAAATTCAAGCACTCCAGAACATCACATAACAATACACCACAAGGCTACCAAATTAAAAGAAAATTAAAAAAGAAGAATATATAGTAGAAAGAAAGGAAATTAAGAATCACTGCTTGGTTCCAGCTCATTGGAAAGAGAAATGAGCAGTACTAGAGGCTTTTAATCCTTTAGATCTTCCTCTAATACAAAAGAAAAAAAAAAAAAAAAAAAAGGAAGGAGAAGAAGGAGAAAGATATAAAAAGGTACAAAAACAAATGTTATTTTGCTAACCAGTGATATTCTACAACATCCAACATGTTGGTGGTTGCATGGCAAGGCTCAATAAATGCATACTAATGAGTTGATAAAAACACTGATAAAATAGTCACATGCATATAATACACATAGAAACAGGTCACTTATTAACAATAGCATTATTGCTGGTAATGAAATCTTTGAGAATTAGAAATAATTAAAATAAGAACTAGAGCAATGTCCTTTGAACATTTCACGCCACATGGAAGGCCACGTGATAGCTCTTCTCTGACCCCAGGGCCTCTGGATGTTTCTTAGGCTTTATGATGGTGTCAGCAAGTACTTTCCTGGGAATGTCAAGCTTATGCCTGCTGTCTGACCCTAATCGGTGGTGCACGGGCCTTTGGGAAGTAGGGCCAGGCCTTTTTGGCTTCAGTTCAATTTCCCCTTCTATAGATAGCCAAAGCTCAAATAGAATCTAGGGAAACAGATATTTTGAAAACAGGAAAACATGATTGCCACTTGTCCTGGTTTCACCCCAGTGATTGAGGAAATATAATCTTCCCCTTGCATCCAAAACAAAATCTCCCCTAATAGCTCCTCCACCCCATCTCCTCAGAGATCGCCTTTGGCTGGAGTAGTCTCTGCTTTCTCCTTCCTTTCCTTTCCTATCATGTTTAAGGTACTGAAAAATGTTAACTGACATGCTCGGGTACATTTTGTTCCTGAGACAGTCCTGTTCGTCAAGGCCTGCAGTAAGATTTATTATTCCTAAGGGTTTGTTCCTAAGGGAATAAGATTTGCTAGCATTGTAGTTATGAAAAGTCAGTTCTATGCAGCTTCAGCCATCTCTCTGCCCACCAAACTATTCTGGCTTTCCTGGCAGCATCCTTCTCTATGGTTGCCAAGTCCACAGATGACTTTTGCCTAGGTGTCTGATTTGCCCTCTATTTCAAAGCTGAGATTGGTTTTCTCACTCTGAATGTTAGCTCACTACCAGCACTCTGTGGGAGAGAAGACCTGGTGATCTCCTCCCATAAGGATTACAGCCTAGGAAACCCTGTAGGGCAGCTCCACTCTGTCATATAAGGCCCCTATGAGTCAAAATCGACTTGATGGCACACAACAACAACAACAACCAGCTTCCTTGGCTTTTCCCACGCCCTCCTTTCTACAACCCTTGCCAGTACGTGTTCAAACATGCCAATTTAGGAGAAAAAACTGGAATTTCATTTCAGAAAGAAGGAATGTTTGCAAATGTATTTAACAATCCCTGGGTGGCACAAACAGTTAAGCACTTGACTACTAACCAAAAGGTTGGCTGTTCAAAGTCACCCAGAGGCATTTCAATCTACTTCCGAAAAAGTCAGCCATTGAAAACCCCATGCCGTACTGTACTAATCTGACACACATGGGGTCACCATGAGTAAGAATTGACTGGAAGTAACTGGTTTTGTTGTTGTTGTTTGTTTGTTTGCTTATACTTGTGTGTTGTGATGATGCTGAATAGGTTTCAGCAGAGTTTCCAGACTAAGAAAGACTAGGAAGAAAGGGCTGGCAATGTAATTCTGAAAATTAGCCAATGAAAACTCTATGGATCACAATGGTATGATCTGCAACCGATCATGATGATGGCACAGGACTGGGCAGCATTTTGTTCTGTTGTAAATGAGGTCACTATGAGTGGGAGCTGAATTGATGACCGCTAACGACAACATATGTATTGGATGATAAACAGGCATGGGCAAATTTTTAAGAAGAGAAATTTTCAGAAAATAAAAAAGTAACACAAATTCTAGTTATACAGGTTTCCTCTTACTTATGCAACAGAAAATCATGTACAGAATTAGTTTAATTAATGTGTAAAAAAAAGGGGACAGAAGGAATAATACAAGATGATGAAGAATGACCTCACAGTGGTCCTCATTATAAAAGCTCTAGAAATTGATTTTACTGAAATAAAAGCATCAGTTTGTATATGTATGTTGGCAACTGGAATTCATCCACAGGCACCTTGGAATAAAGGATTAGCAATCTACTTCTGAAAGATCACAGCCATTGAAACCCCTATGGAGTATAGGTCTACTCTGAAACACACGCAATCACCATGAGTTGGAATCAACTAGATGACAACTGGCTAGTTATAAGGATGTTATGTACAGCAAAATTTTTAGCAGCAAATCACTGGAAATGATCTAGGTACTCATCAATGGAGAGATAATAGTTGAATAAATTATGCATTCATACCATGGAATGTCATATAGGTGTTTGCAAGGTCTAGAAAGATATTTAAGATCTCATATTAATTAAAAAAAGAAATTGCTTAACAGCTATAATGTGATCCTATTTTTTGCTTAGAAATGTGAAGCCTTGAATGTGTTTCTGCTGGTTTGCCTATGACTGAACATGCACTGAATAAAGTATATGAGGACAGGTACCAAATTTTTCACAATGGTTATGTCAGTTGGAGGGCTGGGAGGTTATCACGCCTATATTGATGTTCTCAAGAATACATTACATATTTAACTTTAAAAAATAAAACACTAAAAAGTTCAAGCTATCTCAATCTCATCTGGATTTGCAACATCTCGAAAGATTATATGAGGAGGCTTAAGAAGAAATAAAATGTATGATTTTATGGCAATGAAAATAATTTTGTACTCTTGGAACCAGAACACAGCTCTTCCCTTCATTTACAATGGTGCTTTGTTCTACTTGGAGCCCTGGTGGCTAGTGGTTTAAGAGTTCGGCTGCTAACTAAAAGGTCGGCAGTTTGAGTCCACCAGCCGCTCCTTGGAAACCCTATGGGGCTCCTTGGAAACCCTGTGGGGCAGTTCTATTAGGTCACTATGAGTCCGAATCAACTCAAAGGCAATGGGTATTTTTTATGTTTTGGTATTGTGGGGTGGGAGGGGTGGTTGTTCTACTACTCTGTCTCTTTTACCGCAGAATGAAATCCCAGCAGTATTGATCCATACTGAAGATGCACTAAAATTTTAAATGAAGAAGCAGCATGTCTGTTTACTTCCCTTTTGACTACTCTCCTTAGTTAACACTGGAGTCGACTGGTCTGTCTAGAAGAATCTGCTGTCCCATTGTTAAGGGAGTGAATAACAGCCACTTTATAGGAGTGGTCCTGTCTGCTGGCAGCTTGATATGTGTTAAATTCAATCAAACTGCCCTCGAGAAGCAGAAAAAGGCCATTCTCCTACCCATTTATAACTTAGGAAATCTAAATCTCTTCCATGTAGCAAATATTTGATTTTAAAATTCTGCATTAGAAAACAAAAAAACTTATAGAAATTAAAAATGATAGACTGCTTTTGGGCATTAAACACTTTTTTTTTCTAATGATTTCCTCCTCTGTCATTTTCACGGTTGACTTGTCATTCTTATGAAATGCCAGGAGTGCTCACAGATGGACTGACATGGTAGGCATCTCCCTGGAAGGTATGATTTGAAAGAGTTTGATGCAAACTGAGAGTCTTTTCCTAAGACATTGCAATTTGAAGCTGCAGAATGACAATTTTAAGAATCATCTTTTAACTTTTCTAAATGGAAAATATGAGGATACGTCCACGGCAGATTTCTTTTACAAAAGACATGTACTTGATTGCAATGAGAAACCATGAACTGGAAGCTTAGTATCATGTTCTCATTTTCTAAAGTTGTATTCTAAGTGTCCATGCACTTAAGCTCAGGAACACACTGTTTGCCCCAGTGTATTAATTCTTCTTCATCACGACCTCGTACGCATAGAAGGTGTTTAATAGGTATTTGTTAAATGGATGGCAGAACCTACTTACTCAATTTCATCAAACTTTTATGATTCAGGCATGTCGTTTTCTATTCCAGTCAATTAATATTAAGTGCAGGTGTAATGATAGGAAGAAGAAAGTTCTAAACCTAAATGGTTTGGATGTCAAGAGTTTCACGCACATACACACAACACATACACTTGTATAAAACTTTGTACATAAAATAAAACCTACATAAAATATTAAATAATGCAATGCTTTTTCTTTATAACTAGCACTTCTTGTTTCTGAAATAGGATAAGTAATGCAAGGAGTTTGGAGAGTAACGAAAGTAAAATTGAAGAAGTGAGATAATGGTGCATTTTTAAGTTTCTAGAAATCAATATAGTGAGGAAAGAATGGAAATAGAACAAGTAATGTTGGTTGCTTCATTTTAAATTATTTAGTTTATTACAAGTGGTTATAGTATAGGTTAATAGGTTAATTTTGTCTAGTCCAAATTTATCAAGGCTCAGAGGATGCTGAGGGATTAGCTATTTTCTGTCCATGTAACCATAAGGCCTCTTACCAAGAGT